>NW_026138098.1:23305000-33305000 GCF_025592945.1 Manacus candei
TAGGATTGAAGATGCTATAGAGGTATATATGATAAATAAAACCTTGTTTTACATTCCTATAAGAAGGGAGTGGAATTGTGAAGGTACTTTTCCACAACTGGTGCTAGAGCCCCACTTGTTAAAGGTGTTTCCACCAGCTATGGATCGACTTGGCCGCGTTATTCTGTTTCTTAATGAACAGCCATTAACATCTTTGCAATTAACACAGTCTGAAGACAGAGAATAGGTGCTTCGTTTAAATGAGATCAAGCTCTTTGAAGTCTACATAAATTAAATGTTCATTTTTAGAGTCTTGTCTGAGAGTACCTTACAATAAACAGTGTGATAACTATTTAGTTATCTTTGAGAATGAAGATATGAATGAACTCTTGACTGGTGTAATAACCCAGCAAAAGCAGCCGTTATATCTAATCTGATATTTTAACTTATATAACACCTACATTGAAGCTGGAAGTCCAGTTATCACCTATGTATCTTTTTGTCTTTTTTGGGTGATGTACCATTATTCTTCCAAAGTAATCTCCTCTGCTTAAATTCAGATGATAATATCACTTAGGATGGGTCCAATGGATACATGACAATCAATGGATTTGATTTAGTCCCCAAACACCATAGAAGGTCTAACAGAATAGGAAATTTGGGATCTACCTTACCAACTGAAGCACACACTCCAGAATGTCAATATTAACTACATAACAAATGTGTTTCTTCTAAGATGTTAAACAATGAATGGAGGAAGCTGAGATAAGCTTTGCTATCCGTCCCAGCCAGAAGGAAAAGCTTTGACAAAAGGCAGAAGCAGACAGCTGAATGGTAACTGAGTTGGCTGTCAAGCTCCCAAAGCTCATTCCATGTTTGTGTGAGCTAGAATTACTATCTTAATTATTTTATCCTGCATTTTAGTCAAGGTACTTTTAGTTTTGCAGGTATCAGTTTTTACCAGGTCCAAAATAAACTTTGTTCATCATGAACTGGGGCCATCTTGGACAGTGAAGACTAAAAATCATTCATCTTTCAAAAAGAGTTAAATGTAGTCCTCCATATCTCCCTGTCTCAAAACCCCAAACCATTCTTCTTTTTCTCTCTCTTACAAAATCAACCACCAAAAACTTCTGATAGAAAACCTTGATTCAGATTTGAAACTTCTTTCTTCCCTTAGGATACTAGCTTTCATTTTTATTCAAGTATGTCGTTTGTCCAATCAGGGAGGAGAAAACAGTTATCTTCATGGTGGAAGGAGTTCCTAATTTTAACTGTACTCTGATGATGCTCTGCTGCAATATCACAGTCATTTTCAAGAATCTAGAAAGATAGCCTAATTGTGAAAACTTGTCAGTGATATGGGTGCTAGAAAAGCTTTGAAAGCTGGACAAAACCATTTACTTTCTCTCCCTCTGTTTTTGGTATTTTTTTCTCTTCAGTGAGGTAGAATTTTTTCTTCCTGTGTATGCCATTGGCAGCTGCCTGTGAAGGTAAGGGTGGAAGTAGAACAGGGTGTGGTTTTATTGTAGAGCTGTTTTGAGCCACTTAAAAGGAAATTTCTCCTATCTACAAATTTCCTCTGATCTTCATCAGGATCTGTGTCGGGGTGATTCGAACAGCACTGGTTAGGTGATTACATTGTAGTCTTGTTAGAGGTGTTAAAGTTTTATTTAGTGCTTGTAGATTGATGGCTGATGGGCTTTGTTGGGCTGTTTAAGTGGAAGTTTCCCACAATCTGATACTAAAATGGAGGTTTTGAGTGAAGCTTTTATCACTCTTTCAGCAGTCTCATCAAGAACTTCCCTTTCCTCATTGGAATTGGAATTTCATGCTGTGTATTTCTGCTCCAAGCATTCCATCAATCAACAATCTAGTAGGAGTTTGTGGTTCTTACTAGAAGAGCATTTTACATGCTGTGAAGTAATTTCCTAGTCTGGTATCTTTGTCTATCTCAGACCCTGTGGATACTGCTTAAACTGGAACTTGCCTTCGATTTACTATACTCAATTTTTATGACTTGATATCAGACACATTTTCACATCTGGTTCTCAATTCCTTTCCTGCAATTAGAGAGATCGTATGCAGGATGTGTTTGACAAGTGGGTGGTGTCCAAAGTCCATGTTCCTTGTGGGGCACTAAAATGCCAGAGTAAACAAATCAGCAATGAGTGCAATTGCCAACCCCAGGAAAAAATAATACATGCTTGTTGTGCAGCACATTTCTGTTGTCAGCAAATCTCAATTTGCTTGGCAAGGAAGTCCGTGCCCATTTAAAAATGAGGAAAATGAAGTACTAGGAGGTGAATTGTCTTAACATAAAAGACTACAATTACAATCCAGTCTCCTGTGTTTGGAGTAGCATTAAACAGTATCTCCCTTTTAAAAAGAAACAAAAAACCACAAAACCCAAATCCAAAAAAATTACATATGGTAATCATTTCTTCACAAGTAGAAAATGCTGTAACCTTAAGACATTTTTGTGAACTTCCTGATTTTTTTTGGACATTGGAACAGTGGAAAAAGTGGGACGCTTCAGGAAGTGGTACTGACATGCAATAGATGGTGATCTGTTTGCTTTTGGGACAGCACACCATTGTGTCAATACCATATTATACTGAAGCTCTAACTAGATAAATGTCCCCTCTTGTACTTTGTAACAAAGTAGTGGAAAGCACCAATTCTTATGTTAATTCTGTGAAAAAGCACTTATGCAATTTCTGATTCTTAGCCAAATTCAAAGTTTGATAATCACTTCCTACTTGAAGTGAGAAGTGGACACTGAGAAGTGAAAGCTGCAGTTCAGCAATGGCCCAGTAAATTGGAGTTTGGCTAAGACATCAAAGCAAATCTAATCTGCCTTTCTGGTAGACCAAGAACAATGTTAATAAATTTATTTTGCAATTATTCTTGAATTGATTTGTTGGTTAAAATTTTAGTGGAGAAGAAGGGTTTCATGACACATGTGCTCATTGTATACTGCACCTTTTTTTAAAGAACCTTTGGTGTTTCTTTGGTTTGATGTTTTAAGTGACATTTTAAGAAATTACAATTATGCAGAAAGGCAAATTTTGGAAGATAATGGATGTTTATTGTTTTGATAAGGAAAATAGTCATATGTATAAGTTTTATTCAGGATTCAATCATTACTTTCATATTGTAGGATGAGTATGTTTCTATTAAAGGTTAATTTGTTAGATCTGATGTAGTAGCTCATGTGCACAATTCCTAATTCAGCAAGGTGATTAGCATTTGTGATGTCAACCTGAGTTGTAATTTTTTTCAGGATCATGTCACAGATTTTTCAGTGCAACCTCAGTTATTATGATAGCTTCAAGAGGACACGAAAAAACTTTATAAAAAATATTGTGAAGTTTTGCTATGAGTAGAAGGCAAAGTTTAGGACAACTTTTTCTTTCTTGTTAAGCTTTTGGTAACCCCTGCCTCACATGCTGACAGGGACATCAGTGCTGTCTGCTTTTTTTTTTCTTCAAAAATTTTATCTCTCCTTTCAGAAGAGTAATTTTTGAGGCAGCCATGACAGCTCTGTCATTTCACTCACACCTCTAAATTTCTCTTTCTGTTGTCAGTCACCAGTCACCATATCTTGATGATCATGATTGATGGCAAAATATATGAGAATTGTAAAAAGGGCATTGAACATTATGTCTAAAACAATCATTTCATGCTTTTATTTTTGTAAGTACAATAAGGAGTTAGGAAAACACCTGTTTACCTTTAGGTTGCGTTTATTTTTTGCATTTTACAGAACAGTGTAGATATACCTATAGAGATATCTATAATTTTTTTAATCATAAACTTATGTACTGAAAGTTGTTTGTACATTTAGTCTTCCTTCAGTATTTATGCTATTTTGCCAATGCTTTACTGTTTTTCAAATTTCTTTTTAAATGACTAATTTCCTATCAAATTCCAGGGCTTAAATGACAAGTAAGGAGCTGAGAGAAATAGCAAAAAGAATCCGCATCACATTTTACTTGAAAGAGGTTCACGTGTTTTTGGAAAGTAAAACACATCAGTTATACTTTAAGTAAATAAAGCACATATTTGGGGAAGGAGAAATGGCTATTGGCTTTCATGTCATCAAAATTTCTATACAGAATAGGATAGAAAACACCAAAAAAGGCATTTTTCCCCCAGTCAGTCCTATGCATGAAATTTATATAAATTATTTTAGGAAAAAGAAACTATGAGTTTGAGTGTTGTACAGTGGCCTTTGGATTTTTCCATTTATGTGATGTAATCACCTGTTGAACTTTGAAAATCAGCATATTCCAGTAGCTGCTCTGTGTGCCTGTTAAACAGCAACATTTGAGGCTGAATAAACATCACTTGCACTCCATTATTATTGGGGCTAGAGTCCTGTTTGCTTACAGGCATATATATACAATATCTATCTTCTACATTTCTTTTTTTTTTTTTTACAACTGAGTTAAAAGTGCTATTTTTGCTATGTATGATGATCAGTTGCATTAGAGTTCAGTTGTTTATTTTTTAAATTACTCTAAGTAGCAGAATTATTTGGGCAAGTTGTTTAAAATGAGTACAGTCATACCACAGGGAAAAAAAAAAAAAGTTCTTGCTCAGCATATAACTTATTCTGAGGAAGGAACTGATAAAAGTTGTACCCACAAAAGATCTCTTACTGATACAAGCTGCATGTCCAGAAGGAAGCTGATTCTCGGGGTGATATTTTTCCAGCTATACTGGCAGACCTTTTTATATCTGGGTCATGTATCAGGAGAGCTGTTATGTTACCCACTGGTGTGCAGTGATTATTAAATGTGGGTCCTGTGGAGGCTGGCGCTGTGAAGGAAGGCACCTTCTAGATGATAGCTGGTAACAGTTATGGTCTAGGATTTTCAGAGGACTCAGAGATATTTACCTACTCTTTTAGGGATGAGAGGTGAAGATACTGGAGAGAAGCCAGCTGATTCCAGTAAATTTTTTTGAAGAATGCTGCTAAGTGAATGAGTAGAGATCCAGAACGGGTCTTAAAAGCGTGGTCTAGTGTTACCCAAAAATAACTTTAAAACCTTGTCTTTGCCATTGGTTTGAAATGAACATTGTGCACAGCTTCAACAAGGGGCATAGATTCCCTGCTGTTGCTGCACTGGTAGTGGGTTTTAGCAGGTACTTTGTCTCCTTATGGCATAATTTTCTTTCAGCTTTCTCTGGTTCAGTTCTATTCTGGCTGAAAATGGCATGAGTTTATGAAACTCATGTTGTGAGGTTGGATAATAAGTCTATCTGCAAGACAATATAAAAGTATATTCTACTTTTAGTAGCAGATGTGCATCCCATCTGGGTTGGGCTGGGCTACAACACTGGGGACTGAATTGTGTATATTCCAGGCTTGCAGTGTGGCTGCAGTAAAATCTTACTGGTCTTAGGTTCTTAACTTGCTTGCTTGGTACAGACTGCAGAAATGCCAAAAAAAAAAAAAAAAAATCCCTCTTCAAAGGACCTTGCCATTTTCATTTTCATAATCAACTCCATTATTTTATTTTTTTTTTTTGAAACTGCAAGGTGGCATTTTACTTCATAACCAACTAATCAAATTGAAGTAATGCTAACATTACTAATGACACAAATACAGCTGAAACAAATGAATACTAAGTGAGTGAATACAAAAGGTGAATCTAAGACACATGAATCATTGAAAGTTCTTTGGCACAAAAAATTCTGACCAAGTTGTTTAAAGACATGAACAGAAGGGTTTGGGGCAAAGGAGATTTGGTTTACGTCTCTATTTAATTTTATATTGAAATTGTAGAAATCTGTTTTGATGATCATTTTTTGAACATGGAATCATGGGAAATATTTTGTTTTCCCTGAGAGCCAAGGCGATGTATTTATTTCAAGTTTTATTAAATGAGTTATAAATTTTCCTAGCAATTTACTCATAGCTCAAGAGGTTTAATTTGCATGTGTTGCCTTTTACAATATGCTTTTCGTAATGTTGCAGATGCTTCTTCCCTAGCTTCAGTAAACAACAGGCAGTTGGCCAGGTTTTTGACTGAACGTTTGCCAACTCTGAGAAATATTAGTTAACTCTCTAGTGGCCACTGAATGATTTTTTAGCTGACTTTATCCAAAAGAATCTGTGAAGATTAAAAATTACAATAAGTAAAAAAATAAGATAGAGAACAAGTAATTTGCTGGACTAAACACAGGAAAAGAGGTTTCTTTCTGCATTTTAATTATATCAGTCTTCCTTTTTTTAGCACTTACTTCCAAAATCAGTTGTTTTCAGAAATGTATTTGAAAATTGATGATGATGTTAATAATAAGCATTTCTTCCTTCAGATTAATGAGGATTCTTGGATACACTCAAATACAATTAGGTTTACCCCTAGTGTTTTGTTCTCATTTTGAGAAGCCTGCAAGGACAGTTATTTTCTTCAACATAGTAATCCAGATTATAACAGGGATATTTTGCAGATGGGATGATAAATTGTTTCATGAACAGTGAAGGTAAAAAAGTCTTGTTTTCTGCAAATGTATTTTGTGGAGTTGATGACGTAGTAGAACTCAGCTCCCATCTCTGTGGTGCTTTCAGCTTTCTTCCAGGTTTCTTACATGCTTTTTAGTGCTATCTCTTGAGCAAGTCCTGTCATGTTCTCTTCCAGTCTGGAGCTACCTGCATGCTGATTGTTCAGCTACTGCCAGTGTAATGTGTGGTGACCAAATTTGTGTTTCTTCCTGCTAGTGAGAGATTCAGTAGTGTTTTGCTTTCTCTAGTTCAACCTCTTATTATCATGGTGTTTCTAGGAATGTAAGGTGATTTTGTAATTGGTTAAAGTTTGTGAATTTGTCCCAAAGCTGTGGTTCAAAAGACGTATGCAAGAATGGTTGTCAGCATGCTTGCATAAGAAAATAAGGAAATGAGGCCAATCATGAATAAGAAAGAAATGTCAAACTCTTCAGCATCTTGGATGATGTGTACTTGGAAATAATTACAGGCAGTCCCATGATTACATGCTGTCAGTGTAAGTGGGGCAACAGGGCAGACTGAAGGAATGAGTTGAGTTTGAATTACCTGACTTGACATTCACTGCTCTTGAAAAACCTGTATCTCTGGATCTGTGATCCCACTTTGGATAACTGTTTTGAACAGATGATCAAAAATGAAGCATGATGCAACATTAATTGAAATGGGATGAGATTTTAAAGGTGGAAAATTCAGAATCCTTTGGGTATATGTTCAGGTACCCAAGGTTCTTTCTTTAGGTATCTAAGTTTGCATTTTTATTGATGTTACTTTTTATTCCACAAGTGCTCTGATGATGTGTGGCTAGCTTTGGGCTGAAATTAAATGCAGTGAAGATAACACAACATCAACCACTGATTCTTCATGCCTGATCCTACTGCTTTCTTCCTCATATTTGTTTAATTATATTACTCCTTCTAGAGAGTTCCTCATTATTGCAGAAGTAGTATACTCAATACCTTCAGAATCTAATGGACTAGGAGAAGTGGAATAGTCTGGAGAGCAGATGATTGGTTTTATACACCCTTCTAAACTTCTTTTCAAGCTCTAAGGCAAAACATTGTCTATCTGAAGAAAAAAAAAGTTTTGATTTTACAAGCTTAGTGTTAGACAGTTATCTTTTATTTTATGAAGCAAATTTAAAGTGAGGTTCAAGTGGTGCCACTGTTAGGATCCAGAGAAGATGATTTGTTTGGTCTTTCTTACTAGAAACATGGTGCACGGCTAGTGTGATGTCATAAACTGATGTCTTAGTGTGTCCTGCAGGAATTATGTGCCCTTTTACTTTGCTAACAAATAGCACCTATGACCCATTGAATTTCGCTTAGACTGGATGAATCTGTTTTCCCCAACATTTCTCATTTTCTGCTTCCCTCTGTCTTTTCCCTTACATGATACTGGGGAGGGAGGAGTGTTGCTTAGCAACCAGTCGGAAATGGTCAATACAAGCGTAAATATTAAACCTTTCCAACCATGGTCAGTTTATGGTAGAAAATGGAAAATGTTCCTCTTTTTCCTTGTGAAAATTCAGGCAAAATCGTAATGGAAATCCTTTTCTATGAACTGGAAAAAATTGAGACCTCTGGAACTCCTATACCTGAAGAAGGAAATACTTTCTTCACTAATAAATAAGAGGATGCCCATGCAGAACCCCATGGACCTTCAGTGTGATATCATGTTATGAAGTGTTTGTGTTTTGTTGGGGGTTCTGTTTGGGCTTTCTTTAAAAATTGTGTTAGGATCCAAGACTAAGTTTGGAGTTTGGCACTAACTCTACTAACTCTGTACTAACACTACTAACTACAGAAATGGAGGATTTTTTTTTTCTCCTCAATGTTTTTAATATGCTTTATAATTTTTAAATGGAAGACAATAGAAAGTACAGTGCATCACTACTTATCACCCTACTGCAGAAATTATTTAAGAATAAACTCCACTATTGTTTAATGCTCCTGCTGAAGAAGGAGAAAATATGTGCCATCCAGCATTGTTTGGAAAAAAGGTGTGTGTTTATTCATTTGAGTGAATGCCTGATTTCAGTAAGGCATTTACATAATACTCTTGAAATCCAGTCTTAATAGAATTAGAGAGACTCGAAACTATAGGTAACTGCTGTGATCTGCTTAAAGCAAGCAACTGAAAGTGCATGTCCAGCAGTTTGCATTTATTTAGTTAGTGGTTAGAAGACTCAGTGAAGACCCATGCTTGTATTTACTTGAAATCCAAACATTTTGTGCCCCATAAGCTCAGGAGAGTGCGTGAGCATTAAAATACCATGCCAAAGATCATTTATTAATCATTTAACCACAGAAGTCTGACCTCTGGCTCTGTGTCCCAGTTGCCCAGCCCATGCTTCTCCACTGAGGCAGCATCACACCATCTGGGGCTGTCTGCCCCATGGTTGTGCATGGGCTATTGATCTCAAGCGTTACTGATTGCCCAAAAGTGTAAGCTGGAAAGTAATTGGAAAAAACATGTTGGTCTGGTAGCTCCAAATCTGACTGGAAGTTGTTCCTGGAATACAGTGTTTATTGAAATGATATGTACAATCATATTCCAATCATTTCATAGCAAGGAAATGAGAATATTTCAGATTTTTCAGTAGTATTTTCTTGAAAAGCAGACTGTGTGAATTTTGATTGATATGACACTTTAGAACTATAACTGAAACTGTATTTGTTACAAACGAATGACCACTGAATCAATTTCTTTAGTATATATTTCTTTAGACTTGCATCATTAATATTCAAAGGGGAATGTCTTTTACATTGTGCTGCAGTTTATACTAATGTGGGTTCATTTGCTTTCATGTTATTAAATCACTTTTTTCTATTGAAAAGATAAAATGAAGCAGCATTGTTCATGTGCTATGTAGAACTGTAGCAATCTATGGTTTGGTACCTACTGCATTTCCAAAGCAATAAATACATGAATAAAAAATCAAAGGTAGCAGACAGGATTTTGCTTTGATTTCCACAGACACATCATGCCATTGTTATAAAAGAAATCTAATAGGGAGACTAAAATTTACTTGTGTTTGCCAGCTGTTTTTAATGCAGAAACTAGTGTAGTCTGTGTTATTTTTAAGATGATCAGGAGGTGCAAAACCACTTCTTAACTCAAAATTCATATATATATTAGAAATAAATTGAATCTCACTGCGTAAAACACTTCTAAAACTATTTTCTATATATAAAAATTCAGGTGTTTGGCTCAGGCCATATGTTTCACTGAAAATCTATTTATAACCATCAACACTTTTCTGAAATAACAATTATATGCCATTCAGAATTCTCTACTGCTTCTATCCCACAGTCATGCACATGTTTAACTGCATACATGTGACTACTCTCTTTGAAGCAATTGAGAATTGCTCTAATAATTAAAAGTTTAGAACACACATGGCTTTATGATGGCTTTGTTGACTTAAATTCTCCAATGGTTTCACTGAAGAAAAATTCATGGACAGGCTGAATTCTACCTAGGAGCTCATTTACAGTGTATCTGTATGTCTGTGACTGTTCAGACGAAACTTGCCAAAAGGAAATTCAACCCTCAATGCTGCCTCTTTACAAAACCAGCAGGGTCTTGCTTTTGAACTGTAAAGTTCATATTTTTCTATAGCATTAAGTTTAGTCTTTACCTATACACCTTAAATTTTATTTTAAAGTACCAAATGAACTTGTGAGCTGTTATGTAATACTTTTGCCTATGATGTCATTTGCAAAATATCTGTAATGAATCTTAAAGAGGGAAAAAAATCTCCTTGCCACCAAGAAAAGCAAACCTTCAATTATTAGTTTGTTTAAAACTAGGGATGCACCTATAGGTACACCAGTTTTTTTAGTAAGAATTTGTTTGGAAAATAGCTTTCTCTGAAAATGCAATTTTTAAGTATATCATTACAGAGTTGTCTGATGTGTTATGTTCTTAATGATTCAGTCTGAGAACACTTAAATTTGTATCTTTATCGTAATTAATTTCAGCAAATTCTTGAATCTGATAGCAATTCAGTATTTTTCATGTGTCTGTACAAATAAATTAGATGTATAAAGTTCTTCATAACTCCTAATTCTCAATTTTTATCAGTATTTTGGACTGTAAATAGTTTGCTTACCTGCTAACATCATTAATCAGCAATGCTGTTGGAAAATATGCCAGCTTTATCAATGCCTTGTTGTATTTTGGTTTATGACATGTCTTCTGTTTCTATTCTAAATCTTATATCTTTGCTCTCACTTGTGTAATCGGATCTCTTTAGTGCTTTGAATGAGAAGTGATTGTTTGGAGACTGCATGTATATATTACTAGAGGGTCAATAGTGAAAGAATAATGTTTAAATATGGTAGGGAAAATGGTTTTGTCTTGATTTTATGTGTTTCCTACGTTGATTAGTGTCAAACTGCTTTCAAGAGCTCAGTCCTCTGCAAACACATGCTGTGTCAGGCAATAAGTGCATGTGCACTTACTATTCCTACTATTATTTTTTTAAAATGTTCTCAGTGGTTGATTAGATGATTTTCATGCTTGATGTAAAGCTGCCCACATCATGTGAGTTATTCTGAAACCATTATATCCAGTAGTGTAGGCAAACATTGAAATATTCTGATAACTTCTGAATCTAAACCAACAGGTGTGAAACAGCTAGAAGAGCCAAAGAGCCATGCTATGCTGAACTGCCTTGGCAAAGGAGGCTTCACTCATGGAGTGAAGAAAAAAAGAGAGATGTAGATCCTGTCAGTATGTACTTCACAAGGCCTATCCCACTTGCAGTGAGGTGGTGAGAACCTGATGGTCCTGCTGCTTTAACAAGTACTGTCATTTGTCACTGTCTTGACGTACACATTTCTGCTTGAGGGACACAAAGAGAAAGGAGGCATTAGCATCTTTCATGCAGGAAGAGCATTGTTGTTTTTTGCACATTGGAAAGCATACATCTTGGTTTTGCCACTGGACAAAATTCTTCGTGTTAATTCAGCAGGCATCGCTCAAAGGAGGATTCTGAGAATGGACCTTTGTATGCTTTTTGTGAAGCATCTTTTATTGACCACTGTTTTCACTGTAGTAATGTTGCTGAAAGTTCAGGAGATATTATTTGCAGTTAATACTTGGTTTCCCCCTGTGAAAGGCAGAGGCTGTGGAAGTAGAACAGAATTGGTTGTGGAAGTTGTTACTACTGGAAGGAACTTTTGTCTCTTGGGTATGGCTTGTTGTGGCTGCTTGCAGCAGTTACTATCTCATGATCTGCACTACTGGGATGATGTGTTTTTATCTACCCATGCACTTTTTATTTTATTTAAAGATAACAGGGAAAGAAGTTTTGAGTAAACTAAATGTAATTTCAAGTATTCAGGGGAATTAACAGAACACATTCTGTGACACAAGGTGTTACCCTTCAGGGATGCTGACATGAGTGAGGAGATCTCAGTTAAAATAACTTCAGTGGAAATGAAATGTCTGGACTTGCTTTTTCACTGGTGGAGTTTCATATGAGATGCTGAATTTAAAGTTAGGTTTTAAAATAACTTATAATAAAGTGAAAAGAAAGGGACACTAAGACCTTCCTTGACACTCGCTGTCAGAAAGATAACAAAATACAGTCATTAAGGCTACAAACACAATATTCACAGAATGTAAAGTTCTGTTAATGTTTTGTGTCTAAAGAGATTTAGATAAGTATGTCCTACGTCTGATCTTAGATTTCTCCAGATTGCAGTGCTTGAAAAAAACTATGGTGACCCTAAACACTCCTGAGCATCTATCCCAGCTGTAAAGATACAAAACTAAGTTAAAATTTCAGTTAATCTTTTTTAGCTGAGTTTTAAGCTAAATTACGTATTAAACTAAATTAAGCCCATTCCAACTGCAAAGAGAAGGACAACCCTGTCCATCCCTTCTGAGGTTGTCTCATTCCCTGCCTCTTGTCCAGAAACTGTGATTTTTAGGGCTCCTCACATAGATGTCTTTGAAAAATTTTTAGTTTGTTTTGACATTTTCTCAATTTGTACAGAAAGGGTAATTATATAGACTGGAAGAGGCTGAGCACAGAAAAAAAATCAGTCATAAAAGAAAGAAATGAAAGCATAAAATACCATGTGATTTTTGCCAGGAAAGAGAAAAGAAAGTATGGGGCAACTAGAAATGTGAGATGAAATCACGGATTTCTCTGAAGTTAATGTTGATCAGGTAACTAAACATGGGGGAAAAAATCAGTAAGAACACCCCTCTGACTCTATGCCTAATTTCATGTTAAAGTTCCTGATGCTAAGGCACCTTACTTCTTCCCAAGCTTTCCACCAACCTCATACCTTGCCAGTAATATTATTGTGCTTCTCTGATTATCACATGCAGTGCATGCACTGGTGAATGACTAACGTTTAAGCATTCATTCAATATTAGCATGTATAAGAAATGTAGGCTACTTTCATTAATTGAATTAGGGTTATATGTGTTTCATTTAAAAGCTGCAGTGATCACTAATGGAATGACCTTGAAGTCATTATCTGTTAAGAAGCAGGAGAAAAGATTGTTCTTCATGTTCAGTTGTATTTGTCATTACTCGTGAATATAATTTTCAGATAAAATATAGTTCTAGCTCTCTAGCTACTCTAAGCTAAGGTTGGATGGTATGAGTTCTTTCAGCTATCATTTTTTTTCAGACTGACTCTAAATAGTGCATTTTTTTTTTGGCCAGCTTTATTTATGAGCTGTGATTTTTAAACCAAGAACACTGAATACTCTTCCTTATTTAATTTTTTTTTCTTTTGCATCCTCCTCTTTAAATTTCCATCTCATAACCTTCCCAAAGACAATGTAAACAGGAAGGCTACATGTATTTGAGATACCATAGCATTAGTCAGAAATCCACTAATTGATATTATAAAAATATGCTGTGCTGTACCTATCAGGTGGTTCAGAACACAATTCCTTTGAGTTTTGTATTTTATCTGAAAAAGTATGTAGCAAATGAATATTGTCACCAGGTCACTAAAATTTTCAGTCTTATTACCCCCATGCACTTCCTGACATGCAGATCTTTTTGCTGTTGGGAGACCAGACTAGTTGCTGTGATTCACATCATCATTTTATTTTTCTACCACTGTTGAGAGTGTACCTCATCAATCTCAGAACTGAATGTGGACAGAAGAAAAAGAAAATAAAAATTTACTAATATAGTAATAGAAGTTATTTGTTCCCTTCTCTCTTAGAAAGTTTTCCTCAAAGAAGGATCAGTAGCAACCTTGTATAGCTCAGGTGATAATGTGCACAACATAATACCAACTTCTGCTGAGAATGACAGAAGTTGACATAGGTTTCAGGAGTTTCCTGAACAGCAGTTGTATTAACTGGTATCTGAATAAATCCTTTGGCCTATCAAAGTTTAATCTTGACAATTTTTCTGTTCTGAATGAATCAAGTTAAGACCATCTTTATATTGACTTTGATTTTATAACTCAGCACCATGGCCAGACCCAACCCTTTTGAGTCAGGAGGAGCAGATGGTGTTATGAAGGGAGTGTGCTGATGTTCCAGGACACAGTGAGTGAGCATGTTGTGTTACCAGGGAAGAGACTACACCTGCTTCTCTTCAGTAAAACTCCGATTTTTTGGGGATAGTAATGGGACGTTCTAAGAGCTGAGGACTGAAATAGAATAGTGCTTTTGGATATATTGTATCTCTTTAGATCAAAGCTTTTATCTGTCTCATATAATGTATTAGATGAAGTAACAAATACAGGAGTTAAAAAAAGACAAAAAAAGGGTCCTGGATATCTACCTCAGACTGGTGGTGCATGTAGCTTGTTCAGAAGACTTTGTAGGTTGCATTGCATTAGTTGACCAAAACAAAAAGTAATAAATGTGGCCAACTGGTAACTTTTTATAGAGGAAGAAAGAAAAATATTCTTTTCTGAAAGAAATGGGATTAGATGATTGATGAGGAAGATTTTCATATATCGAATAGTAGCACTAAAACTGATTTACTTTTTTAAAAAACCCACATTTATTGTTTGAATAGATTTTTTCACTGAGATCATAGAAAATCCAGGATAGCCTCCCTTGGGTGAGCCTTCTTTTTCTTAGTATCATATCTGCTTTCAGTTATCATTCAATATTTAAATTTCCTCCTTGTCACCCTACCAACTGGGCATTAATGGCTAATATTCACAGAAGAGGGGAGGTGGATGAAATATTTCAGGTGAGTCATCTTTTATCTGAAAAAGTATGTAGCAAATGAATATTGTCACTAGGTCACTAAAATTTTCAGTCTTATTGATCTAATTTGGAAAGGTTTCTGTAAGGAAAGAACAACTTTTGATTTATAAGGGAAGGTTGTCTGTTATGAAGATATACATGTTGGAATTTATTATCAAGAATCTGCTTTTAATTTTAGAGATTGTTTACCTAAACTACTATGTGTCAGAGCTCAGGACAAATTTCTGCTTAGCATTTAATTTTAGATACTTGCCATAGTGGACAGTAAAAAATGGGTCCCCAGAATTCGTGGCATCATTATGAATCTTACCTTCTGGCAGCCTCTGCCTGCAGTTTGTCTTTGAAATCTCCTTGGTGCTTGTTAACCCTGCTCTGACATGTAACAGCTCCCCGTTTATTTATTGGACTTTGCCCATTTATGAAAAAGTACAGCAATTATTAATGGTTTAGTATCTATTAATGCATTACTTGGGTGGAATTCAAATTCTAGTATTTATGGTAAACCCCTTTATAATGAAATGAGCATAGAAACAGGAAGGCTGATTCTTAAAGTTAAGTGTCTTTTGCTATAAGAACAATTGTCTGTAAAATATTGTCTTACCAGCATTTTATTTATAGCCATAAATTAGAAATAAGGACTTTACTTATGAAGGGAAATGATTGAGAATATTTGTGTAGATTATAAAGAATAAATAACCTGATTCAGTGAAGCACATACTGGGTACATTGTCAAGGATCTGGTTTTCTGTGGAAGGCCAATATGGCTCTTCATCCAGTAGTGAGTTCCCCCCCCAGGATTGGGCTCATTTGGTGTGCCAGAGCAGGTAGGATGTGTACCTTCTGTGTCAGATCTGAGTGTCCAAAGGCTGAAACTAAACCAGGGAAATGCGACTCTTCTGTGATTTGGTTTTGATCTTAAAGGCGTAATTCTGATCTAACTTCCCTGCTGTAGTGCAAGGAGGAATTTATACTGTCTTGCACTGCAAAAACTCCACTTTTTCTCTTGAGGGAAGCACATGAATTCTTGGGCTTGGATTTTCATAGATAGCATGTTTTTCTTTTGAAATTACAGTATAGAACATAAAACAATAATGGATTCAAAACAAAGGTCCACACAACTCAGTACTCTGTCTCTGACAGTGGTCAGCAGTGGAAGAGAACAAAACCAGGGAAACCTATAATGTTACTTACTGGATGTTTTCAGTGATTAGCAGGGATGGGGTGAGAGACAGAGGCATTAGTGCATTTAAAAGACATCCTATTTATATGAGCACTGTACAAAAAATCAAGCAGCGAGCAATTGTGGTGTATGTAATAGATGTTAAACTGGGAGAGGACAGAGATAGCTGTGTGAATCTGAGTGCATGAATGTTGTAGAGTTTATAAATCAAGAGATGATGTGAGCAATTCTATGTAATGTAAATAGCACTACAGCTTTTGTTCATTTGGCTGAACTTTTCACGCTATATGGAACATGCAAAAGAAGTGCTTTAAAGGTAATAGCATTTCTGTGTTTTTATAACTTTCTTTTTAGCAGTGTTTTATTCCATGAAATGTTAATCTTGAAAATATCCATCATCAATGCTAAGTATGAAAAATAGTAATCAAATTCCATGGCTCTTCATATAAAAGCCAAGCCTATCCATCACAAAGCATGCCCTATGGCTATATATCAATTTTAAGCATTAAAGTTACACAGTATTATCTTAGCATTAGGTTAACTGTCAAATAAAAATAAAAATTAATAAGCTGGAAAAAAGAAAGAAGAGGAGACATTCCTCATTTAAAATCCTCAACTGATCTGGCATAATTGAAATGTCTTTTAGCAGAAATGTTAGCTTTAACTCAGATAAGACTCAGCTCTCAGTACCATTTTTATGGTAGTCCAATAATTCTTGGGGTACAAAACTCCCAGGTATAAATGCTGATAAGGTCCAGGCTTCTTCCTTGTATCTCACTGACAAGAAACATATGTTTGGAATTAAAGAAGATCCAGACAAGCTTTCAACCTTGAGGTCTCTTCCTTTTTGCTCAGAGGTTAGTGAGCTTTAAAATTCCACATAGTCCCCAGTTTTCTAACTTTTGCTGCCATTTCTGTTGCAGTCCTTCAGAGACATTGAGGAGTTTGGGCATGTGGCTGCAATATTTTTAAAAAAATTATGGCAAAGAGCTGAACACTTGTTTTGCTTTACAGTTTAATAACTGTTAAAGTAACTGTGATAAACTTTTGTCTGATTAAGTATATGTCAAGGACTAGGTGGAATGTAGCTTGCTCTCTGCTCTCTCCCTCCTTTCCCCCCACCCCTTCCTGTTCTCTAGGTACACCAGCTAAGTTACTTACTCTCTGGAAGTATCAAAGCAGTAGAATTTTGTTGTTACATTCTCATTTACTTGGCTTTAGTCGAATGAGGTATGAGAAGTATCATCTTTACTCTCTTTTCCTAAAATTAAACACATCTAAGGAAAGAAATTGTGCAAATTCCATCTCTGATATTTAATTTGAAATATAAAAATATGGGCAGTTCTTTGATCTGACTTGTCTTAAGAAGAATCCAATGCAAGGAAATATTTTTAATGAGTCAAGTCTTTACTTTTTTAAACCTTGTAGAGTGCCAGCCTTTGTTCATCAGCATTGATTCTTCATTTTTCTAAATTGTTTGTTTTTGTCATCAGAATTATTTTGTATATAACTCCAGTGTATTTGTATGGCACTTAAGTCAATATGTAGTACTTTTCCTTCTGTTGTTTGTATGTATTTATTTTATATATGCTGAATGTGCCTTGCTTGTAATGAGATTATTGGTGATAATATTGTAATCTTCATAAAGTTTGCACATTTCTTATAAATTCTGAATGTCAAAGTACAAAATTCTAGCAGAGCAAATAAAAAACACCCTCCTCTTGGTTCACTTTGGCACTAAAAAAAACCTTGTTTGTGATTCTGTTTCTGCTGGAAGTCAGGTTTAAGCTGCAAAATAAAAATATCTATGTAGAGTAAGTTATGTTTTGATCTCATTTCTGCAATATCTGTCTTGCTTAAACAGTTTTTAGTATTGCATATATATTTAAAGACATAAGAGAAACAATTTTCCCCTTGCTACTAAAGGGACTGTATTGGTGTTGTTAATATAACATATTCCTTTCACTGCTTCTATTATTTGTTCTGTGCTTTCTTTTGAAGGATGAGAGAAACTTGAGTCTCTGTCCAGTGATCTGATGAACAGAAATTAATGTGGTCTCTTCCCATCTCTAATTTAAATTTTAAAAGTGAGCAAAAATATTTTTCTTAATGTACTGTGAGCTTGAACAGTAAACAAATATTTCTGTTCTGGTATCAACCAGAGAAGGAGCATCAAAAATATTTTGTCTGATGGTCATGGGATGCAGATGAGGTAGGAGTGATATTATATCATATTGCATTGAGAGACAATCAGGTGAAGCATTATGCTGGTAGTTCAGAAAAGCTATAAAATATGAATATCACTGCTAAATAAGTTATTTAACCTTGCACTATAAATGCTTAAAATTTTGTTCTTTTCAAGTGTGATGACAAAAGACTAAAAACATTTCTAATACAAATGTCTAATGCATTACTGTCATAAATGTTCTCTCAATGTGTATATATAGAAAGAGAACAATGGGCTGCAAGGTACTGCATATTCTGATAAAATTCACCTACCAGCTGAATAAAGGATCTGAAAAGCACCCGTTTCAGGCCTGGAGTCTATATAATCATGTTGTTTAATTTTGATTACTCTCAAACAACTCAAGCTGTTGGCTTGTTGTTTATAATTCCTATGTGAACGTTTTATATTGACAGAGGTCTTTAATAAGAGGTTGCTAACTCCCCTTTCCCAAGTATTAATTGTGTAATAGGCATAATTTAACATGATCAGAATTGGCAAAATCCCATAAAGCGGAAGTTTGAAATAAATGGCTAATTCTTTCACTGTTCTGAAAGATTGAGGGTAGGATAACTCACGGTTCTGTACCTCTGTACCAATGAGGGTAAACAATAAGCTAATGACATTTGTTACTGCTGATATTTTTTAGGTTAGTAATGACTCTTTATTAGGTATATTTAGAATAGGTGTGTAAGCAATATGACAGCACATGGAATGCATTGTTAATGAAAATAATGCACGTTAATTTGAAAGAAAGGGTACTGTTCACACATCTGACAGTTCAAAAATAGCTGTCCAATTATGGAGATGCACCTGAGTTGTGCCCTGTGTGAAAAATATGAATATGCAAAATGAATGAAATAAAAAAATTCCTACTAAAACTTTTTAGTGGAGTAACCCTATCTGTGAAGATGTATTGAATCTGGTCACTTTACCTAGATTTATAAATGTACATGATATTTTTAATATCAGTTTGACTTTGAGTATAGCAGATTTTAAAACTAATTCCAAAATTGATTCTCTTGTAAAGTATGGTATGGATTTTGTCTTGACTTAAACAACCAAACCAAGCCAAAACAGAAAACTTCAGCAGTGAAGAGAGCTCCAGACTGTCCTATTAGAAACATGTTTCTTATTCCCAGTCTGGAGTTGGGTAGCTTCAGTCTCTAAGCAGTCTTGTTACATCGTTGGATTGAAGAACCTGTTATTGACATTTCATACGTATGTTCATTTGTGTGCCCTGGCCAACTGTTTTCAAGTCATGCCTTTATTTTATTGTACTAGTGTTGAAACTGATTGTTTTCCTTGAGTTTTGGTATGAGATGCTATGTCCTGTTCTAAACTTTTGTGATTTGTCTCTACATCCTTTCAGTTTTCAACCTTGTCTTATTGGGCATGCTTTGGTTGAAAATGATATTCACAACGTATTTACCCTTGTGCCAGATACATAAAAGATAGTTTCCTTATTCCTCAATATTCTTCTAAATATATACTCCATCATCTTATTGTCCTTTCAGTGTTGTTTTCTGTAACTGAGGAACAGCTTTCTTGCCTCGTGGCCCTAAGGTCTTCTCAGAGGTTTGGAAGATCCCCACACAGCAGTGTGTTCAGTCATGTCTTATGCTTCTTAATATGTCTATAAAAGAAGCATACAGAGCTCTGTCTTTGTAACAGTTCAATTCAACAGATACATTTGCAACTGGTAAATGCTTTCATTTGAATGGTGACTATATTATGCAGTTTGGTATGGAATGTTGATGCCACCTCAGAGTGTTGGTAAGATTATATGAATTATAAGAAAATCCACTCTTGGCACAAGAGTATTCAGAAATGATGAAGACACTAATTTCAGTATCTGAACCAAATTCAAATGAACATGAAATCTTAACTTCTGTCTAGTCTATTCTGAAGTGATTTCTTAATGTGGCTTAAGACAGTGTGGGCAACTGTATGAACTGAGAGTGATGATCTTAGTGCTGTTTTAACCCATTAATACTAGAATAATCTAACCTTGTAATAGAATATCAGCATTTAATATCCCAGTGTTTAGTACTGAGCTAATCTTAGGTACAGAAAATATTGGGTTTTGTGGAATGGGGGAAATGAATCATGAAAGCTTTGGAGTCTTCTGAACCAGGTCAGTTCATAAAGGATGTGGATTTTTCCAGTCTCAAAATAGGTAACACAACCTATTTTCTCTTCAGAAAATACCCAAATAATGGTTTATAGGGACTCTTTGGTGGTAAAATTAGAAACATGTTTAAGCAAAAAGAGATAAAATAAATGGCTGGGTAATTCTAGACTCTGTACATGAGAGTATCTCCAGATATGACAATAATAAAATTTATAGAACAAATGAACAACCAAATGATGTAATAGCAATTTTAGTAATGTCCTGAATCAATCCTATTTATCTGTAGCATTTAATGTGAATTCTACTTGCAACAGTGTTGTACCTGTTAGGCAGTTTCATAAAGGCACTGTGTTTTTTATATAACATTTTGTCCCTTTAGAAATTATCATGACGCATGTCAGGAGCTTTCACACTGAAAAAAATATGTCACATTAGCTTCCAAGTTTCTGATTGTCTAAATAACACGGTAACTCAACATACAGCTGTCTGGCATTTTGACAGTACAATAACCCATAATTCTTTCTGCCACTCAGCACTTCAAGGTTAGCATTTTGTAGTTTGCTCTCAAGGAGTATTCATTTAAATTTTCAAGAGGCAAGGAGTTGAATGCTGTCTTATACTACTCTTTTGATTTATTTTTTATTTACTTTTCTACTATATTAAATTTTTTTAACCATATATACATGTATTTTATTTTTAACCTGCAACTTTCCAGGAGGTAGGATGTTCATCTACATCTCTGTTTTTCAGAGTATTGGAGGCAGTGAGTATTTACAGCAAAACTTCCTATAGCAGGAGTTTATTGTACAATATTGGAAGCATCACCTCCCTTAGTATATTGCTTGGGACCACAGATTGCTTAGATATTGAGAAATTTCTTCAGAGGAAAAATGAAGTCAATCAGTGGCCTTTGGGAAGAACTGCTTTCAATTCCAGGCTTATATATTGAGATTTTGAGTGAAATGGAAATTTTGAAATTCATAATTTCAATGAGGTGTTTGAGCAAAGATTTGTTTGTGAACTTAATATGGTTTAATCTTGTTGGGACTGATTTGTAAATCAATTGCTTAATGTTGGGCAAATCCTTCAGTCTTATAAGCTCTCAGATATAGATTATTTTTCTAATAACAGGAAGTTTCTGTTGAGAAAATGGGGACCAGGAAGTAAAGTGCACATTAGAAATTTTAATATTGTAGATTTTGGTGGAGATAACATTTTAAATTTTTAGTGCAAGTTATTCCTTTTTAAATGTTCTGGCCTGCATTTGACTTTATCAGTATTTATGTCCAAAGACCTTCTGAACTGACTGATCATGACTGAATGAACTTCTTGGTAAAGAAACCACAAAAAGAAAAGACGCTGAACTTCCATCATTTTTGGAACAATCCACCTGGGGCAAATCATTAGAATTGCCCCATTAGTACAGACCTGTATGTACAGATATGTGATTCAGTGAACGCCAAGAATTGTGTTATTTTTGCAAAGATCAACATATTAAAACTTGACCTAAACATATCAGAACCTCAGAAACAGCAAGGCTGCTGACATTAATTTTCTGGCTGTTTTGAACTTAGGCTTGCAAACCACATCATTTATATTTATGCTCACAATGATTACTGTATTGAAAAAATATTTAGGTTTTAGAAAATAAGTAGGTTTTGTATCTTGCAAGTGAATGAGATAAAATACAAATATGACATGATTCACAATACAGGGTAAACATTTTTTTGTCATTGAACAAAACCCTCAACCTTTCCAAGCCTTCCCCCCACAACAGTCTCTGGCTATCAAGAATTAATTACAGCTTTTAAAGAACCAACCCCCCCCATGTATTACCAGTGTGTGTGTGTGTGTGTGTGCATGTGCAGAGTATAAATATGTCCTAGATATGCACAAGAATACATTGTGGGGTTTTTTTTCCTCAGTGTGATTACATTTTCTATGGTTCTGAGAGGAAAATAATTCAGTCTTAAAGGTGGGGGAAAATAGAGTACTTTTTAAGGTCTTTAAAAGAGCAATTTGACCTATTTTGACAAAAGGAATTGTCAGCACAGTATCTGGAACAAAAAAATTGGATGAAATTAACAACTGTTAAAAAACTCACTATTGAGAAACAAACCAGCCTGGCAATATTACTACCAAGTTCTTCCTGAACACACTTAAACTTCTACATGATCACTCCTTTTTCCTCCTTCTTCTGTTTTTTCTATATTTTCCTTTCGCCTTTTGAGCCGAGCTGGAAAAGAGAGGGTGTACACTTAAAAGATTGAAGTGGTTAACTTAAAAACTTTTTAAAAATTCTTAACTAGTAGTCCAAATAACAGAAACTGAATACTATTCCAAAATGTGCCTGAATACCTAGGTAAACACATAACAGTTGTTGTAAGATAAGGCGTCTGAGGGTTTCTCAGCAAATTCTTGCTGAAGTGCAATGTTATAACTTCTCAAGGCATAAAAATACATCTGTGGCAAGTGCCTTCTTCAAGATGTAAACCCCAGCAGACAGTATGAAACATAGCTTAATAGAGCTTTATTGTGCTCCCTTTCCTTGTCCACCTTTGCTTTGTCTTTATTTCTTGCTGTCTCTCACTTGCTGGTTCTTTTACTGTCATTCTCATAAGTTTTTATTGCTCTTTCTGTTGTTACTCTTTTAGACAGGCTTTCTCTCCCTCTAAATCTCCTCTTTATCTTCTGTGGAAGAACCTTTCTGCTTCAGGGTTTTCTGTTCTTTGAACAATATTTGTACATGATAGAGAAGACACTAGACCTCAAGATTATGTGACTGCAACATGCATGTACTTTTAATCATGTGACAGATGATAATCTGGGCATTGGGGTGTTTGTCGAGTGGGAGTAGAAATACTGCTGTGTAGCTAAAGAGTGTGCTTCTTATCAGGGCTTTGTTGATCACAGGGCTGCAGTAGAAAGCACATAGATCCTGACTTGAGAGAGAGCCCTGTTGTGGTAGATACTGCTTGTCAATGGGTGAAGCCGCTGAGCTGCGTGACTTCTTAAATAAATGGACTGAGAGAAGGGCCATAGCTGTTCATTGAAACACATAAGGTACAGGTAGAAGGATGGCACAAGAGTACTGTGAGTCTTTTTAGAGCCCTCTTGCCTCTTGCTCTTTGGATTTCTTACGGGATTTCTTTTTTCTGGAAGATGCCAAGTGTTCAGGTTTTTTCAGTTTTTGATATTTTATATAACCAACTCCTATTTTTGACACTGATAAAACACTTTGCCTTCTATATGGCCTCTTAAAATTTCACATAGAAAAAGAAATTGTTCACAAATACAGCATTGAAATGATGGAAAGATCAGGTGTCTGTTTTATCTCCTGCTGGGATTGTAGGTTGCAAATCTACAGGACTACTTTTGTTAAAAATTTTTGTTCAGAAGAATAATGTTCCAAAGGGTACACCTGATGCATTTATTCAGCTCACCTGGCAAAACCTCCTATCCCATCAATAAGTCATCACCATTTTGATTTCCAATACCTTTCAGATGTTTAGAAAACCCTTGCTTACTATTCTTATACTGAGCCTCTATATTAGTTAACTCTGTGTACCTGTCACATCATGTCTTGGAAAATTGATTATGAAAGCTGTGACTTAGTGTTTTGTGATGCACTTGGCTACCAAAAATAGGCTTTAAGAAATATATGCCATGAGGAAAACAAAAATTAAAAAGGAGAACATTGGAGACTGTGGATTTTAAAACATATATAATTATATGTTTCTTGGATGCCTTTTGACTTATTTAAAATAAAAATAAGATTGGAACAAAGCAAGCCTTTAAGCATGTGCCTGCAGTTCCTGTTCTCCAAGTAATTGAATACAGGATTTCTTCTCTAACCCTGTTCCAGCAAGAATATGCACTGCTTAGGTATTCATTTCAGTGGCATTGACAATACTGACAATATAATTGACCTAAAAAGTTCTGGATTTCCTGTTAATGCACTTTAGAAACGTACATCAACTACAAAAAAATCATTTCTATCTACATTTCACTTGATTTCCATTTTCAAGAAAGGAGGTTTCATCATTATTATTCTATTTGAATAGCACTGATATCTTGAGAGATGGAAGGAGACTTCTATTGTATGCAGGAGTACTTTATTTCGATATTTTCTTTGTCTGATTATACATGATAAACACACATTAGTGACATTCCGTGCATGTTTTGAAGATAAATGGGATATCTCTTTAAACCATTCCTGACACTTCCTAACCTGTGGGCTTAATGGCATATTCTTTCTTTGATTCAATAATTTGTCTGTCAAAAAAGCTGTGCTGACATTCTCGTTGTTGTGGGACTGAAATGGAAAGAAATCTCTTATCTTTAAGATAATTTTTGAAAAATCGAGGCGAACATTTTAGGATAAAAATGTTTTAAAAATGATTTCAGTTGGAAAAAAAGATGTAAGTGTTGACATTATACCAACTGCTAGATGGCAGGTGATAAAAGGAAGAATGTTATCTAAAACTGTAAGTCCCCTTGAATTAATTAGGGAATGTGTGAAATCTTAGAAATGAAGACAGTTTCTACTACTATGCCTTGCATAAGTATTAGTTCTGTCAAATAACTAGTAACTTTTAAAATAATGGACTATAGATGTAGCTAAAAGAGTCTATTTTGCCATACCTATGTCTCTTCTCTGTGTAAGACAAATATTAATATATGCACATACACATGAACATGTATGCATATTATATGTGTATTTATTTATGCTTATGTGAATGTACTGGTACACTGTCTATCTAAAATAATCTACTTGGCACTATTTTATTTGCAGAATTGATATAGAGAGGATTAGTTCAGACGGGCTCCACAGAACCCTTTCATTTTTCTCAGTGCAATCTGGTGTAATGTGGAAAGTAAAGGGCATAAACTCATCATGAAACAAAAACTAACCCCCCACGCTCCAATTTGATCTGATGAAGTAACATAGAGCAATATCAGAGGACAAAGGTTCAAGCACTGTTATATGATTGTGGTAGCTGCTTTTATGCTTTGAAAGTTTTCACTTGAACCTTGCAAGCTTGATCCAGGTTCTGTCTGCTGTGCATGCAGGTTTTTCTTACCTTTTTTTTAGGGACATGACAGATGTAGCAATTCTTTCGCACTTAGAATATTATGCTTTTATTAGAGGTAAATTAGGCAATAGGCTTCACAAGAGAATTAAGAAATTCTGAGTTTGATTGAACACTCAGGTCTTCCTTTCTTCATTGTTTTCCCCTGGTTTCATTTTTGCCAATGAGCACTCATCAGCCCTTTTTCCAGAGCTCAGGATTTCTCACTGCTAGTGTCAAATATGCCTCTGGTTGGATGGCTGGCTAGCAGGGATTGATCTTGCACAGGGTATCTGCCTTAATTTGTCTTTTCTGATGATTAGTCTCATCCTGTTTACATTATAATGATGAAAGGCTGACCTGGTGACTGTGACCTGTAAGTTACAATTGGAGGCTGAAGCTTCTTGGTTCATGAGATGCTTACAAGGGCTGGAGAACTACAATACATTTTGAGATGCTTGTCACCATGGTAGACTTAAGAGAACTTGGGTGGTTTAAACATATCAGCCAACCAGCAGACCTGCTGGCACAATATGGAATTCATAGGGAAGGAGCAAGAGTGATGCAGACCTGTTGTGAATTATGAGAGAGAATAACAGAACTACCTGGAGTCCTCCTTTCCAAGATTCATAACACATAGAATAGTCAGACTTTTGCCTAACTATGCTCAAAGTCAAAGAAGGAATATAGTTTTAGCGACTGACATAAACAAGATGAAAACCCCTCCATCAAATAATTCTTAGCCTCCAAAAAACCCCCCCCCAATCAAAACCAAAAAACCACGTCCTAAAGAAGATGCATGAGGCTGTTTTGGTCTAAAGAAATCCAGTTAGAGATCAGAACACTGATATGAACTCTGTTTATGCACTCAGAGTTCAAAACTTGTCTACTCTGTGACTAAAACTGTTGTAAATTCTAGCTACAGTGCTTTCTAGATCATCTCTGACACCTATTGTGGGCAATCCCTTTGGTCAGTCTCAGTGGAAAGATATTCTTTAATCCTACACTTGCAGGGTTGAACAACAGTTCTTGAGATGTTCTAGGGAATAGCTATCATGGAATCTAATAAAATAATTTACAATATAGCTGTATTTAGAGATCATGAGATGTGTATTGCCAGCTTGATAGTCTATTAAAGTTTATGGAAATGTCTATATCTCTTAACTCAGCAGTAGCATTGTTCTTGAGCATAAAGCCATCAGGTGTGCTAATATACTCTCAATTAGTCCTTTCATTGTACTATGTGATATCTTGAAAATAGGAGAGTATTTTCAGAAAAGATTTTAATTTTAAGAGGAAAACATGAGGTTTTCTGGTACCAGCACAGAATCTAAAACCCGTGGTCATATTATGAGACTTCATTGGCTGATTCTGAAATGAGTCATAGACTTCTGGGAAAGCAGTGTCATATTTCCATATGCTGTGACTTTTCCTTCACAGTTCTTTTTCATCCAGATAGATGTCTAAGGTCTCAGTAGTTTGGGAAAGAGTGTTACAGATGTAATACCTGAGGAAAAGGTGGTAGCTTTCTTTCTTGACAGTGGTGAAACTTGTACCAAGCTGAAAAATTGAATTCAGCATGCTATCAGCATTAAGAAGCAAATGTTTGCATTTCTGAGGTCTGACATCACAAATGTTAATCCTTAAACCTAGACTTCACAGCAAAGCAGCAAAATTTGTTGGTAGATTTTTTGTTGAGAATTTTTTTAATGACAGTATATAAGGTTAGGATCAATGTAAGTGCTATTGTAAGCTTATCTATTTTTAATCTTTTCAATCTGAACCAGAACTGATGGTGTTTAGTTACCATCATCATGAAATAGTAGCAGTTTGTATATTAAGGTCCTCTGGAATGAGACAAAAGCTGTTGATCTGTTTGCATATTAAACCTTAGGATTCCATTGATGCGAAACGGGCTGCATAGGGTTGACTGATCTGTCTTTGCATTAACCAAGTGGGGAAGTATTCAAATAAAATGATCACTCATAGATCCCTCAAAGAAGGAGTGGGTGAAAGAAGGGGGAGGAGGAGCTCCACACAATAAACAAAGCAAAAGTACTCAATTCTTTTCAAAGACTTATAAATATTTAATAATCATCTGTCCATGGCCAATCTAGAAAAAGAAACGTTTAATTCGACCGTTCGTTCTAAAGGCCCAAACCTGAATTTTGATTGAGGTGGTTTGAAAGTACACATTAGTTAGTCTGGTGTTTCCTTGGATGTAAAGGCAATATTTTCTTGGGATGGGTTGTGAATCTTTCCAAATGTAGGTATAACTGTAGGTTGATGTAGATTTTTGGTGTGGCAAAATAATGCTGCATAAGACAGTATTTTTCACTACTGTAAAAATACTTTTAACCTGGTCACTTTCATTTTAGCTGAAGGTAAATATCAGCTGCTGTGACTATGTACAACTTTTTTTATGTCTATATATATAGATATTAAAAAGTGAGAAATTATGTGATCTTTGACAATATTAACAAGTTTTTAAGAACTGCCTTTATTCTCCACATCCCTTCTCCTAGGTTGTATCACTGAAGGCACCTGATTCAAGTGTCCCCTTGGATGAACCTCTTGTATCTCACACTAGCCAATTTCGACAGTCTAAGTGCTCAAATTGAGCCATTTTGTTCTCTGTAAAATAAACCCAGGCCCATTATACGTGATTTTTCATTCACACACCCCTCCCCTTCTCTTCATTTTCTTCCTCCTCTCCTTACTACAGCCCTGTGAATGTAGAGTGGCAACATTGTGAGGACCAGTGTTTTCACTCCAGGCATGTCAACTTCAATCTGCTGCGATTTGGTGTGAAATCTGTGCCATGGTGTGGGGCAGAAAGGTCAACCCCCCCATAATTGATGTTGCTTATTCATCTGCTTCCCGTGTATTTTTCTCTCCACACACTGGCCTTTGTTTGGATAAATTGTTTGAAGATTTACTGTAGTTCTTAAGGCCTGAGAAGCGGCTCCTGCTGTACAACTTCAATGTCCCCGCTAGGCAGGAGGCTCAGCTAGGATGACACATAATGGCATTTAGACAGAAAGATCTTTTTCTCCCAAGACAAAATGTAGAGGACATCATCTGGCATAACAATTAGGACAATTTTCAGACTAATTTACTATGGAATCGCTTTGTGCAGTCCCCTTGTACACCGATATGTTAATTGCTATTAAAACCTGAAATATTATTTTTAAGAATTCATAGACTTCAGCAAATGTATCTGAATAGGGGGAGAAGGCAGGAACAGGAAATAAAAACTTCCAATGAATGTGATTTTTAAAATTACACAGAGATAAATTTCAGATTATTAAGGAAAACCCTCAATGTTTATAAAGAATCCGAATATAGTAATTTATTGTATTTTGGGTCACTGATGTTTGTTCTGCTTATGCTAGCACATGGCATCATTTGAGGAAGGGAAAATAAAACTGCCTTTTATATATTTGGTGGGGCTCGATGAAGATTTGAAAATAAATTTTTGTAAATGTAATAAAATTTCTTGCATTTTCAGATTTCCAGTGAGCATATATGTAAATATTTGAGCTCTGGGGTAATAAATGCAAGAACATAAACCTACAAACTTTAAAGAATGTCTGTGTCCTTGTGGCTGTACTTCTGAAAAGGGTGCATAATTTACTGAAAGAAGTCTTAAAAATAGGAAAAATATTCACCTCTTTAGTAAAGAAAAGAAGGAAAAAGCTTTATCACCAAGTAATCCTGCCTGCAGATTGAATAAAATAGTTTGAAATCATTGTTTTGATTCCCATTGACTGAAGGCTAGAGTAGCTTTATTGGTTAAGCTGTTAAATCTGCTGTGGTTTAAACACTTTTTTTTTTCCTGATGCACCCTTGCTTCGATTGACCTTGAAACGCATTATCTCATCCTTTTTGATTTTTCAGAAGAAAATGTCTATTGCATCAGATCATTTGAAGCTGTCTTAAAACACTGAATAAATGTGCTTTACTATTCTTCTTCTTCAAGGATAATATAAAGTGTAATTCATGAGTATTTCTACTGCAACCTACTAGATGATATCCTCTTGTCTTGGTGATTCACTAAGGAGGCTTTACCTGCAACTAGTAAGCAGAGTCTAATATATGTGGGGCACTGTGAATACTCTGGTTTAGTTGTGGAATACAAATAAACTCCATCTGGAAAAACACCTGGCACTTCATTGTCTGAGGTGGTCAATGTAGTGCGATGCTAAGATGTTAGAATTCTGAAAATCATTATCTTGATCAAGAATAATGGATTAAAGAAAATCCTTTTAGAACTGAAAGTAATTGACAGTAAAATTCAAATAACTGTGTTATAGAATGCCCATTACTCAGGATATAGAGCAGGTTTATGGTAGTACATGCACCTAAAAACAAACCTCTCATGCAATCATGCTGGTTTCACCCTGCGAATAATTTTGTTCATGGACTGAAAATCTTACTAGCTGCTTTTTCAAGCTCAAATATGGTTACTGCAACATTTTTGTATGAGTATCATACCTTTGTAATATATTCTTGTTACATGTCTATCATAATGAGTTTGCGTGAAAAGAGCATGCAAAGATTTTTATTATAGAATTTGTATGTGTCTTGGTACTGGCTCTAACATTTATTTTATGGATTTGGCATTTCTGTATGTTCTGGTTTGTTTGTGTTTATTCTTTAAATTAGAAATTCTTGTCATTAACTGAAATCTAAGAAACCCCACACTGTTTGTCATTTTTAAGGCCACTAGTATGGATCAATAATCGAAATTTCACTTCCTTTTTATTCCTTTTAAATAATACATATGCAGTCTTGGATATAGTGAAATTGCATTTTGAACAACAATAAAAATGAGATGCAAATATCAGCAGGAAAATAATGAAACATTTCATGCACCTCCACCCAATTTATTAGTCAGTATGATCATTAAAATATCAGTCCTAAGAAACCATAGCATTGTAAAAATAGTGACACATTCCTAATTTATTTTTACATATGTTCCATTTTGAAATAGAGGGAGAAATCGTATCATATCTTAGATATCTACAAGTAAAATTTAAATTACATGCTTAGTAGAAATTACCCTTACTTTAATCCAGGCTGTTCTCATTCCTTTGAATAGTGAAAAAAAAGTTTTAATTTATTCACATTGTTCTTCTTGCCACACTTGGAATATAACCTTGCAGCATAAGGCTAGTTTCCTCTCCTTCCTTCATTTAGAAGTGGTTGGGAAGCCTGAAAATATAGTTTCTCTCTTTGCAGGTGGTATGCCTTTCATGTCAGGTGAAGAAGCATTATTTGAATTTGTTTATGATTATTTTTAGGGAAATGGTGGGGATAACTGCTTCTTGTACACTTTTTGGAGGTGCACTATAGTGGATCTAAACAACTTGATGGCCTGAATGGATATTTTGCCAGGGCTCTGTTTGCTTAAAACTTTTAGGTGGCTTGGAGCTGGCTGGATTAATGAGAGAATTAGAAATACAAAGCATATCTGCGTGACTGGGCTTTCTTGTGAACAACCTTGGCAAAAAACTGCACAGCTCTCAGAACTAAAAAGCACATATTTCGTGTTCACTTCTATGCTTTACTGTTATGTATTTGTACCCACCTTTTCTTTTTGAAGATAATGAGTGTGAGGAACACGCAGAGTGGTTTTTTTCCCAGACGGTTTATATCTCCCATTTGTGGAAAAGAATGATTTTGTGACCTGGGAAATTGGATTTTGGGGGAAGGTTTGTTAGTAATAGAGGGATTAGGTTAAACAGATTTTTAGTTATTTCTTTTATTTAAAATGGTTTTGTCCACTATATATAAATATATGGGACTCTAAATTTGCCCTGTAGTTAGAACACATGTTAAATATGGAGACTAGCTGCATTCCTAAACTGTGAATTTTTAAGACTCTCTACATAATAAATATACTTTATGGCATAATTTTTGATACCTGTGTAATACTAGTCCAAACTTTGTCTACTCTTGTAACCTTTGAAATTCCTGTCCATTTTATAGGTACTAGATAATTCACATTGAGATGACTTGTTATCTCATGCACATCTATGCCCAACCGGTATTGCTGGTATCAAGATAAGATATAGTGCTTTTCCTTTGGGAGTAGGATTAGTCATATTTGTTTAAGTGAAGTGTGAGTTCAGCACTGGAGAAAAGTGCCAGACTGACAACTCTGGAAGATGAGCTCCTGGATCTCTGTGGAACAGGGAACAGAAGTGCTTTGCTTTACTGATATACCTCTGCCCTGACCTTGGACACATCACTGCTAATAATTGGGCAAGTGTAGTCTTCAAGTTGATTTTGAACCTGTCTTTTGCTTTGAAGCTGATGGCAAGCTGCCAGCTGAATTTGCTTGAAAAGAAACTCCTCACTGGCAGCTGGATGAAGACTACAAAAAATACGCTCACTTTGTCCATCGATTAGTCTTCAGTAGCAACTTAGGGCAGTTTAGCTCCCTATAGTTCTCCTGCTTTCTGCCTTTCCTTCCAACTCAATTTTAGATGGATCATATCCCTGAACTGCTTAACCATGGGATTGCACGAGAGTAGGGGTGTAGCTGAAGGGAGAAGGAGGTGAGGTCAGACAGTAAAAGCAAAGAATAGGAACATTAGAGTGTGGCAGTCAGATTGGCTTAATTATTATTACACTGTAATGGTGCAGATTGGAGCTCAAAGCTCAGTTTAAACTAATAATTTGGGGTGAAAATTGCTAACATTGATGTCTTATTATGGCTCAGCAATGTCATTCTAAAATTAGTTAAAATAACATATATCCAAACGAAGCCATACAGATTCCCACCAAAAAAAATTCTTCCAACCTTTTCATTTTATATTGAATCTCATGCCATACTGAATTATGAAAATGACCCTTGAGTTATTTTGCATGTATGATGTGGTTATATTGACTGTGTTGCACTGTCTATTGTAGTCGCACTCTGTTTTTAAAAGGTTGGGTCCATCTGTATCTGCTGCTGGCTTTTTTTTTTTCCCTTTTAAAAATCTCACCCTGAATGAATTTTGTAAATATTCAGTCTTGACTTCAGCTTGCATTGCAGTGTCATCAATTATGACAGACTGCTGCCTCTTCTCTCCTCTCTTCATCTTTTCCCTGTCAAAATGCACCCTTTGGCAGAATATTTTTCAAGGGCTAAATGTGAGTCTAAGGGAGTCACTGTCAAGGTATTTTTCATAATTTCAAAAATATTTTTCTCTTCCTCTTGTTTATAATTACCTCTTGGAAACTTTAAATTGAAATGTTTCTTTACTGGTTTTTCAACACATCCACACTCTACTGAGAGAGAAGGGCAGATTTGAAGGTTATTGATGTATTTTTTTACCCTTTTGGGGTTGGGGGAGAAGGAGGGAAAAGACTTATGGCCATAGTATATATAATGTATTCCCCCCTCACTCCCCACCTCAATAAATACTAAAAATGTTATATGAGTACCCAAAACTGGTCTGATATTCCTTTAGTGGGAGGGCTTTTCCTCGCTTCCTCCTATATGTGAAAAGGGCAGCTGCTTGTGGTCCTTGCATCCCATAGTAGATGAATAATGCAACCCTAAGGCAACAGCAACTGTTTGCAGTCTGGAAAGAGCCACAACTGAATACCTAGGGAAGATAGGGACTTCCTTTGTCCCTTTTCTCTACTGTTCTGGTTACCGTGGACTGGTTTATATCCCAATGTATCTAAAAAGCCTCTAAGGTAGCCAAGCAAATTTTGCTCACCAAGAAACCTATCCAATATTTTCATTTTATTTTTTGATCTCTTTAGTAAGTATTGAGGCGGCTTCATTTACACAGCCTCTGAAGCATTAAACGTGACACTTGTTTTCCTACTTTTGCTATAATATGTTAACTTTGTCTACTGCGCTGCCAGCATGTAATTTTATTGTGAGCTTCATGATTATGGATTTTCTTTCCCCTAAAGTTTCATCTCTAGGTTTTAGGTTTGGGTTTTTTGTTCGTGTGTTTGATTTTTAATAAAATCTTTTTCCTCATAGAGTTCTGATTTCATAAGGTAAAAGATCTAAAGACTCTCTAGAGAATGTGTTGTTAATGTTGATTTTACCTTAAAGTCACATACTATTTTAGTAATAGGTGTGAATATGGCAGGTTACTTCTATCAGATTACATTAGTATCATCATCTCTTTAATGATGTAAAATGTTGATCTTGGATATGGAAAGATACATACACACATATATTCGCTTTTTTCATTAGATTCTATTTTTGCACATGCTATGGTCCAAATCCCAATTTCTTCAAAATTTCAGAGTTTGTAGTTAAAAGTTTAATTGGCATCTAAAAATTTAACATTTGATAAACATGAAAACCTCTACCTAAGATATGTTATACTGAGTGTAGAAAAAGCTGTGCTATTTCTAAAGGCTGTTTTGATAGAAGAGACAGTGTTAGTATGTTTTTGCATAGGTTACAGAGCTGCCAAGTTTAGCTGAGGGTTCCACATGATCTGTTTTGCTTGTGCTACTGAGAGCTGAGGTATGGTATGTCCTTAACTCGTGTTGGTTTTACATGGATTGTCTGACATTTTAAGGCAATGGTGACCATGCCCTAAGAAGGCAAAGAGACTAAAACCATTATTTGGATGATTCACAGGCTGTTGTTTTGTTTTTGCTTTCTTCATTTAGCATTTTGAAGGTATAAAAATTGTTTGAGATTTGTGTTTATGAGAAACCTTTTTTCAGCTGAATGGCTAATCCATTGGCTAATCCAAACTTTTTCATCGCTAAATGGCTAATCCAATCTTCTGCCTGTAGAACTGTTGGTTATTGTGCATGGATAGAGGAGGAGTATGGCCTGCTGGTTAAAACAGGGAACTACTAGGATACTGAAAAGTGCAATTCCTGTCCCTGCCATATAATTTCCATATGACCTTGGGCAAGATATGTCAGATAAAACTTACTTCACAGGGGTATAATATAGCTGAACTGATGAAATTGTAGTGCTTTTAAATCCTCTTAAGGAATGTTACACAAAAAGTAATTGCTACTATAGTAGAATAGTTATGAAAGTAAAGTAGAAGAACTGGCATGATTACGAGACAATTTCTTGACTTTTCTTTCTGGCTATTTAAGAACTTTTCTGACTTAGCTGGGGTTAGAAAAGTTGATGCATTGCCAGTTTGTTTCTGTCCTTGATGTGCACGTGCAGCTCCCATTAGTGCCAGCAGGAGCCCTGTGCTTGCATCACGAGAGGAGAATAGACCCCTGTGTGTGTAATGATAAGTTAGATAGCATCTTGTGGCTCTGTGTATGATTTCTGATCTATTGTGCCAGAGATACTACAGCATGAGAGAGAGCTGCTGTCATTTTCAATAGGAAGTGAGAACTTTAAGAGCCTGAGAACTGTCCTCTTTTTTGAATAGCACTTTTGCTGCATGAAGTGTAATTTATTTTTATCACAGCAGGCATAAAGCTTCCAGGTTTTCATAAAGAAAAATGATCCATATAGTCCCAATGTCGATTGAACAATCATTTGAAAACCCGTAAATTCAAAACACAGCTCTTTCCTCTTTCCTGATGCAAAGTAATATTGCTTTTTTTGCTGCAGCTTTTAATTTTTTTAATCTTGGAATTTCATTAGTACTTTGGATATACTATATAAGAGTGATTTAATCTCAGTAATTATATTTCTAGATATCAGTTTGCCTGTAGCAGTACACATGATTTAATTATAGTAACAAAAACTTCTTCAGATAGGACTTCCTGCACTTTCAAAATCTTTCAGAGTGGTACTTCCTGAACTATTTTTTTTAAAGTAGAAAGTGTGAATCAATCATTAAAATTTGTGAAAAAAGTGGAAAGGGGAGGAAAGGATGAGGGAAAAGGGAAGAGAAAGGAATTGTTTGTATCTTGCCTGATACACAAACACACCAGAAGAAAGGAAAACAAAGGAAGACTAGTTATTAGTCCTACAACTTGTCAGTTTGATTAGTGAACGGTTGCCTCTCTCTCTTCTGAGAAAATACTACATCTTTAAATGATGTCCATTCTTAAATGTAGAAACCTTGCATTGTGTCTCTTAATGCATAATTGGACTGTCTTTTAATACAAGCAGAGGCACTTGTTTCTGAATATAAACCCTGCACCTCAACAGGTCAGGAAGATAGTAAAAACCTGTTGTTTGGCTTTGTCTTGGGGAATAATGGAGTCACTAATCTACTTGATCTCTGGGAGTCAGATAAAGAAGAAAGTGAACGATGCATACATTTTAAAGATGGAAGGCACTTGTAAAAGCAATTCCTTTGGAGGGAAAAAGTAGAGCAAAGGCTGTTGGAAACCTTTTAATTAGTACTAATTACCTCAGCAGAAAACGTTGGAGGCTTGAAAGGATTTGTGTCAGCAAGTGAAAGATCAAAGATTGCGACGCTCGCATTTTAATCTGTTGGCTATAAAAACGAATGAGGGGGTGGTAATGGGGCCCATGAGAATGACAACCCAGGTGGTGGAGGCCTTAATCCCTTCTTTACTGCTAGTGCCTGAGGCCTAGTTCCAATTACATAATAAGATGATTTAATTTTTGCTTTAATTTTAACAAAAATTAAGTTTATTTTAGCCTTCAGTAAGGACAAGACAAGGTTTCCAGACAAAATCCTGTCAATTTATTTCTTTTAATGTTTTAAGTCCAAGCCTTTACTTAGCCATTTTTTCCCTAAGTGGCTGAAGCTGCTCTGTACAAGGCCACGAGGCAGCAAAGGTGCTTTGATGTGGTCCCTGCAAATGGGGAGGGGCTTGCAGCAGGTCACTGGTGGCCACTGTGGCAGCATTTAGGGGAAGCTGGTAGTGCCATGAGTGAGCCTTCTTTCTGGTTTGTTTCTTTGGTTTTTTTTTTTTTTTTTTTTTTTTTGCTTATTTATTGTTTGATATGGCTTTTGTTGTTTGTTTTTTGTTTTTTTTCCAACAAACTGCCTAATTGCATCAGTGAAGAATAGTTCATGGGCATGGTGATATTTCAGTTCTTTGTATTCTTTCAAAACACTCCAGGTGGGTTCACATGATCATGTATGAGGTAAATTACATCTTTTTTTTTTTTGTGGCTTGAGCAGATTATGTGCCCCTCAGAAATCTCATTGTCATTGAATTCCTCTATGGTCAAAAGAGTGAGCATATGGCTGAGCCTGAAGAGAGGCTGATGGCTGCAATGTAGTCATCAAATGGATTGATTTACATCCAGGAATTTCCAGCACTTCTGCACAGCCAGGCCCAACCCTTGTGTTGAGGGGCATGTAGATGCCTCTTGAAGCAGCTTTGGGTTTGCAATTCAACTCATGCAGTCAGGTGTCATCTATGCACAGGGAACTGATAGGGTTTGAGTTTAGGGATTTTTTTTTTTAACTGGGCTTTTACAAAAGGTTATATTACTTATGCTCTGTGGATTCAAGTTGCAACCACTCATGGTTTTGGTTTTACAGGTAGTTGCACTAAAAATCCAGAGGCAGTGGCAACATCAGTAGTCAGGCCTCTATTCTCAGATCTTTAAATTTATTTATTCAGCAACGAAAGATTGAGATAAACTTGGAACTACATACTTCATTAAATTTTATATTGATTTTTAAAAAATATTTGAATCATGTTAAATGTGTATATGATTTAGATAATTGTTTGACAGTGTATATAATAGCACATCTTCAACTACTAGCGTATGCTGCTTGTAACTCAGCCTTCAGCTTCAGGTTCTTATGGTGTGTGATTTTATGCTGACATAGTAGAAAGCAGTGCTTATTTCAAAATAGATTGTTTTGAAGGAAGTCTTTTGGTCCCTCAGTAGGCTTTGTATGTGTTGGCATGACAGTAATATGTGAAGTAACCTTTTCAAACGTAAGACTTGATGATCTCGGAGGTCTTTTCCAACCTTAATGTTTCTGTGATTTTATGAGTAAAACCCAGATGTCAAAGTTCAGTGTTGTCTTCCTTTTGCTTGCCTTTTTCTAATCTGTGGAATGTCAGTTGTCTTTAGGCGTGTTATGGAGAAACTTTTCTTGAATCTCACTCCTAGGGCATGGAGAAACAATTGGACTGAGACCTGAGCCTCTTTCCAGAGCAGTGTAGGGGAGTAACACTAGCTTATTTTTGGGAGGGGTGGCTCTTTCGTGTTGTATTGCTCCATCATGGGCCATGGCAGGTGACTGTCCCTGTGAAGCTCTTCAGAAAGACCCAAGGTGGTTCTCTGTTTCTCCAGGAGATGATGGTGCAGTCCCTTTATTTTAACATGATCCTAAGATTTTTTGTATTGCTGTGTGGTGTGAAGAACGTTTGAATATATATGGGCACAGTGACCAACTAAGAGTGTATTGATATGATCTGTGTTTTGGTAGTTAGTCATTATCAACATCATCATCATCATCCCTAGCCTATCAAATCCACAATTGTATATCTTTTGATGATGGGATTTCTGCTGGACTGTAATTTTCCAATCAGATTTTAGACAACTTATTAATTTTAGGAACTGAAGAGGGAGGTGGGAGGACAGAAACCAATACAAAAATAGCCTACCATAGAGTCCATAGTCCATCCTCTTGGACTGTAGGTTGTTAGCAGCTCTCTTTTCCTGCTAGTGTTATGTATGGTTCAATTTTAAATATATATATATGTATATAAAAAAAATATAAATAATTTAAAATATAAAATGTAGAAATTGAGGATTCTGACAGGAGGACACTATCCAGCATTTTTTATTATGTGTATTTCTTTTTTTTTTTTTTTACATGATATATGAATTGAAAGAAATGTATTTGTTGTCCATCATGTATGTTTCTGGGAAATTTTATTGACTTATGTGATAATCTTTATAATCTCAGAGTCTGAATTCTAAAGTCTTGTTTTGAGCAAATGCTTTTCATTATTAAACACTCTGTGCTTCCATTGCTGAGGCAATGTGTTAATATCAGTTGTTATTTTCCATAGTATGAACAATGGTAAAAATAAACAAAAGAAACCCCGAAATGAACATTGCAGTAAACTAATAACTTCATTTTGGCCATGCATTTGTTGTTTACTTATGCAAGCAGTTACTTTTGTAAACAATTTTAATGCATGTTGCAAGACTTTAATTGAAACACAACTTCCCACCACCACCCAATTTGACTACACAGGTTGAATGAACAGATTATATGAAAGCATTATCTAAATCACAAGGATATAAGGACATGCTTATATCTGATTTTGAACTCACATACCCAGATCTTTGCAGGATAAGGCCCAGTAACACAAAAAAGTTATTCAAACAATTAGTCCTGAGCAGTTATCATGCAATAGTGTTTGACTGAGTGCAGTGTGTGGTAATGATTCCCAAAAGTCATGGGGTGTTTCCTTGCTTTCTGCTCTTTGCAAGGGTGATTTATGAGTTTACAAGTTCCTTCCCAAACTCTATAATTGCCCTGACAGTTTCCCAGATGGACTATATCCAAGTTGGTATAAAACAGTACTCATTGCAGCTGGACCTTCTAATTTATCTGGGGTTAGGTATAGGACTTCTTGTTCTTTTTGTCTCTATTTAAACTTCTTTTTACCTCCCAAGAAACACTGTACCATTGTAATTGGTACTACATTCCCTTCAAACACCACATATTCCTGAAAGCTGAGTTTTATGAATGGAAACAAGGACAAATACAAAACTCCATCTTTACATATACTTAGCAAGTCAACTTTCCTCTTGCCAAATCCATCTTCTCTAGGATTCCTGGCATGAATTCCAGCAGGTTCCCCTTCTCAGTCCCACCGTCAGTTCTGATTTAGTGCTGCCAGAAACTCAAAACTTTGGTGGTCACGTTTGCAGATTGTTGGTAATTCTCTGTTTTGTATCAACCGAGTGGCTCCTCCTAGCCCTGAACGCAACTATTTGCTCTTTCTCCCTGGCAGTGCCAGACTGGCCAGTTACATCCCACTCCAGCTGGACTTGTCCTGCTCCCTGGCATTCATGCCTTCTTACTAAGTGTTATACAAGACACATACACACACTTCACAAACGGTCCCAGTTATGCCACTAGTTTAGAAAGAGATGAAAGAGGATATAATGTTAACATTGATGACAGACCCAGTAACACAGTTACTTTGTTTAAACAAGCCCATAAAAAAGTGTTTCCCCTCTTGCAGCTTTTCTGCTGTTGCAAACTTCCAGTTGCATAATGTACAATTCACTGGAGATTGTGCAGACATAAGCAAAAGAAAAAGCTGTCTCTTGCTTGTGTATACTTGTGCTTTGGAGTAAAGCACATCCATGTGGAAGATGTGCTGCCTAGCAGTTAGGTAAACTCCTTGAAAGGATACTAGTTATTCTCATTTGACTCAGTCATGTATGTTTTTATGCTAAGTTTTATAGGTCTAATAATCTGTTTACTAGCTTTTGGGACTTAAGTGTGTGTTATAGGAAGGAAATCTGTTACAAATAATGGTTTGAGAACAAAAGAAATATAAAGTAAAGGTGAAAATTTGCCTTGCACCTGGAGATCATTAAAAGATTTTCAAACTATACACCAGAAGTTAAATTTCATAAATTGTTACTGAAGCACCTAAGGTTATCTTTTTAAGGCACCTAAGGGCTTGAGCATTAAGGATGCGGATGACCAAAATGTTCAGAAAGACAATACTAAAAGTTGTATTGTGATTAAAATAAATATTGAAGGATAACCTAGATCCTTACTCCAGAGACATAAGGGTGTGTATTATTCTTGAACAAATTTTTTAAACATGTAACAAATGAGAGCCTTGTGTGACCAATTTTGTTGGTGTAATTGAGAATTTCAATGATCAGAAGATACGTGACTTTTGGAAGCTCACCAGCAGTGGCTTACATTTTGATTCAGTTACTCATATTTGTTTGAGGAAGTGTGCAGTTTAAATAGATCCTTTTAAAAAAAAAAAAAACAGCCAAAATGTTAATGCAATGATTCTCACTTCAGTACTTTATTAAATCTATTTAAATATGCATTTGAATACTTCAGAGGCTTTAAACTGAATGTTTAAAAAGAGATGAATGCAGTGGCGACTAAATTTTAATTGCCTCTAATCTCTTGCTACCATGACAATAAAAATAAAAACTTTTTAGAAGAATATTCTATGTAATACATTATTTGCCAGGAATATTCTTAATCAGCAAATCCATGTAAGTACGAACATACATTTTCTACTTTTCCATAATTTTAATATGTAAGTTGTATGCTTCTAATAATCTTTGTGTTCTTCTTATCTGCATTTAACGGCATTAAGATATCTTCCTTAATATTATTGAAAGTGGAAATATCTTTGTCTTCTTCTTCCCCTTTCTCAACAAATTTAATGGAAAATTTAAAAATTTGAAATTAATCTACTCTATCTTATTTTGCTGTGCAGTTCTGAAGGACTCCGATGAGCCTGGATAAGCTTTAGGGAGAGACACATCAAATATAGGCAGACAGCTCCTGTGTCTGGTAACAAAGAGTGAGGAGGTCAAAACTATCCCAACAGGCCTGAGCAGGTCAGTCAGAGGCAAATGTTGGAAATAAAATTTGGTGGGGAGGGGAGTAAGGGGCCTGGGTCAAGTCCTGTTCAAAAAGTCAGCTTTGTCAAAAGCTTCAGTCACATTCTTACCTACAGGCAACCTCTGCTGATCCCAACTCATTAATCGAACTGGAGAGCCGTCTTGACCCTGGCTCCTTCCCTTTGAAGTGTGGTGTCCTCTGCAGCATGAGGAAATAATTTGCTGCCTGATTCAATGAGCCATCAGTAGAGCCAGCAGACCTAATGACATGTGAGAATATTAACCTCCTACCACGAAGAGCTGTGAATCTTGAGAGGCAGTCTATAATTCACCCAGCACTCCTGAGCCTTCCCTTTCTGTCTTATTCTTGCACTCACTTTCTCACTCACAGGGAGAGAGAGAGAGAGGAGAGACCCTCTTGTCGTAAAACTTTATTTCCTTCGGTAGTGTGAGCCTTACTGAGCTGCTTGATAATGAGTTACTTTCCTTTTGCAGTTGGATAAAATTTATACTGAAAACTAGATGTCTGTCTTGCATACAGTAATTTCTGTTTAAAATATGACACAGGCTACATAACTGACATAAGAGGGTGGTAATCTGAATATTTACCCAGGTAGACTATTTTATATTTCCTTATTTATTTTTCATCATCTTAGGAAAAAAGTAAAAGAAAGAAACCAAACATGCATAATAACGATGTTGTTCTGTATAATGTATGTTTTCCAGCTGCCCTCAATCAAGAGGATCTTTCTACAATTCTCTTCTTTTTTCATTTTCTTTTTTTTTTCTTAATACCTAAAGAGTAAAACAGTTCTGCCTGGCCAAGTACTGTGTGTTATGTGCACACACAAGGGTGTGTTCTCACCCTTTGATTCTTAACAAAGAAACAGATTGTTGGTCTAATCCCATGCTTTAAAAGTCAGGGCTGGTTTTTCTCTTGTTGACTCCTTTAGAATTTTCAGTCATAGATTCAGGTCTCAATGTCTGGTAAACTTCAGAAAGTGAGCCACTGTTATTCATGTGGCTAAATAATGAGAAAGGAAAAGCAAAAATGGCTCTGTGTGTATATACTACCCACCATGAAAATGGTGGTGATTACCAGACTTTACACTGTTATATAACCATATACAGTAAAATACTGTGGGAGGTTTTTTTTTCATTTTTGATGTATTTTCATAGTGCTGATTGGTGCTGGATAAGGTCAAAATTTAGAGATTATGGGTACAGATGGGGAACAGTATCCATCACAGCAAATCCCAGACCAAAGGGACTACTGCTGGCAACTTAGTCTTGTCTGTGCTATAAAGGGTTTGGGTCTTTTTACTGTAACTGTACTGGCAAATTCATCATCTTTGGTGGAAACAGTTTTCAGAAGCAAATAAAGTTGTAGCAAGTGTGAACACTTATAATGGTAAGAAAATATTTCTCCACTGGCAGTGAAAGTTAGTGATACAGTTGTGTAGCCAAGGCTTTTCTGTTGGAAATTGAGCATAAATTCTGTTTTGTTACCATTAGAGGGATATTTTGATTCTGAGGAGTTGTTGGTAAAAACTGTTGGTGTATTGTGTGGATCTGGGCACAGGCTAAGATACCATGAATAGGTAATAAAGGAGGGTATGGAGACAGAGCAGGGTAGATAGCAGAAGGAAATAATAAATAAATGGGAGTCATACGCTGTTTAACAAGTACTACAGTGTCTGTGGTATGCACCTATGTAGATCCCTGTCATTTTAAGTTGTTCTAAAGATATTTTTTAACATCAAGGGATTCAGTGTTATGTCCATTAACTATTCTCTGCTATCATGCTAGAGCAGTCTATTAGTCGTTCTCACCTCTTATAGCTGGTCACAAAGGCCAGTCCCCTTGCCTCTCTCTGCTTCATCTTTTTTATTAAGTTTATTAAAACTAGTCAGATTATACTTTCTTATGGCACAGGCTGTGCTTGGTCCATTCATTATGGTTTCTTATCTTGGCAGGCAATCTGAATTGAACGGCAGCTAGTCCATTATGCACATATGAAGCCCATCACTCCTCCAGCAATGGCCAATTCATCAAACATTTATCTTTTGCCCTCTGAGCAGTGCGTCAATTTGCTTGTCAATCCTCAGCCTTGGTTGTTGTGGAAGATGGGAGAAAAATTACTTTTCTTTTCCCCCTTCTCACTGAACTCTGGTAGTCGAAATGGGCTTTACTCTACTCACTCTACAGGCTTGTTAGCCCCCGCTTCTCTGTGCAAAAAGGGGAGGGGTCAAGTTGCTATCTGAATTGCAGAGTGACAGATTGATCCAAGATACAGTAAAGCTTTCATTATGGCACTGCCTTTGCACTTGAATTTGCTCATATTTCCATTATAATACTGTTTTTTAGGCAGTTTATAAATAGGTTCTTCACTTGGCACATGGAGCTGAGAGGAGCTTTTAAGAATGAATACATTGCAGGGTCTTAGCTCTTTGTAGGTTGTTTGTTTGTTTACTCTTTTTTTTTAAACAGGGAGGTTTGTATTTTGTAAACTCTGGCATGTTCTTTTTCTATTTCTAATCAGTAATAATTAATTGAATTCTTTCAAGTTCAGGAAATGGCAGTTTGCTTTTTTTTTTTTTTAATGCTGTTTGTTTTACTAGGACTGAATCCATGTTAAGATTGGGGAAAAAGACAAATAAAACAAGAGACTTGCATCCAAGTTTTCCTCTTAAGTCCTCTAACCTTATTATTCTTCATCAAATACTTTCAAGAAATATTAGCAGAACAATGTTAAAATCCATACTTAAAAATATTAGGGAAGTGATGCATCCACTGAACTACTGGTGGTGTTTTTTCCAGAACACCCTTTGACAAACTTTTATGAATGCATAGAGTCACTTCCTCTCTGCTTGATAATTCTTAGCACTGTTTTGCAGACTGTATTTTGTTATATTGAACTTATTCGATGACTAGGTGACTAAGAGCTCATTTTCTGATCCATTTTGTATTATTTTAAAATATTTTATATGGCTTACATGAAAACTGCCTTGCCACAGGCTATAGTATGCTGATTGTAATTTTATTTAAATTTAAACAAGATTGTAACAGTAATATCATATAAAATCTTGGCATGTTTAATTCTAGAGATGTAATATGAAAACTTAAGCAAAAAGAAGCCTAACATGAAGGATAAAGCTTAAGCTGTATTAATGGGATCTTCTCTTGAGCAGAGGTGTGTTAAATATACACAGTGAAATCTGAGACTTTAAGAAGTTCATTAGAAAAGAAATTGAACCCATCACAGTCAGACTGGTTGCAAAATCATCTTTTTTTATTTGTTTATTTGTTTTATTTCTCTGTGTGTGTGTATGTTTTGTTTTTTGTTATTTTTTTGTTGTTCTTGTTTGTTTGTGGGTTTTTTTAGTAGGGTCTTGGTAGGAGAGAATGGTGTTTGAATAACTGAATGGTTGACTGTAATATATTTTTGTGAGCTACTGAAAACTGTAATTGGGATTTGTGGTTTATTTCACCAGCTAAATAATCCACCCCAATGGGGGACAGCTCTAACAGGTTTTTTTACCTTAATGTTGCAGATTCTTCTATAATTTCATTGCAAGATTTTGGACAAACAGGCTGTGTTCATCCCTCCCAAATATATGTGCTTCACTGAGTCTCACCTGAAGGTCTGATTTACCTTCTGGAAGTGCCCATCTTTTCTTGCTGCCTGTAAGGAGTTATGAATAACTGGGCGTCTGTAGATGGATGCATTGTTGCTTTTCAGATAATGTCGTCATTTGAGGAACTGCTGCTTAATAGCAAAATCCCTCTCTCAAGAAATTCTGCATTTCTGTTTTATAATTGGTAGTAATGGGTCTGAAATGTTGTGAACTTAACTTTTAGAATTCAAAAGGCTCATCTCTATCTATCTGTTTATTGACTCTATTTTTGCTTGTGTTTTCTTTGAGGTTTTGGGGTGAGGGGTGACTTGTAAGGGTAGAGAAGTTTGAGCTTCTTTTTTTAAGCAATGGAATTTGTTGGGTAAGACTCAGAACAAGACTATTAAAAACCAGAAGAAGATTCTGAGTTTTCATGAATCCCTGCCGTTTTAATGTGCTTACGTAGCTCTAGTTGTGCGAGATGTTTTCATCCCAATCTTTCTGGTAATATGGTGTCCTATGTAGTCTTGTGTGCTTCCAGTGTATAAGAAAAGGAGAAAAACAAGGGATGGATACTTATTTTATTATATATCTGGAAGTTAAGTATGACCTTTATGTGAAAAGATTCAGAAACTAATTGTAGATCCAGTTCATAACTGAAGTTTAATCTTTTCTTGTGGAGATCTCTCTTTCACAGGTATTCAATGATGCTGCTCATTCATTTCTTTCCATTTTCTCTTTTGCTGACCATATTCATAGCCTTGCCCCAAGTTTTACTGAAATAGCTGCTTACAGATATTTTGTTTACTAACAGAAAGATGGAAATGTACTGACTGAAAGTGAGGCAAAATGCTACCTCTAGACAGCCTGCAAAATACTAACATTCCCTCTGATAGTAGACAAAACAAAGCATTTCTTGTTTTCAAAACATTGACAACCTTGTTATCCATTGAACAGAATTTCATGATTCGTGTTTTATGACTTGTCTACTCCAACCTGGGCCCTGACCCACACTAGAAATTTTGGACGTTCTTTACTTTCACTGGGGTGCTTTTTTTTTTTTTTTTTCTGGTGTTCTGCCTTGGTCCAGAAGTCATGTCAGATCTGTCCATTAAATACTTCATTCTGTTTTCTTTCTGGATCTATTATCATGCAGAAAACTGTGAATAAACCCTAAGTAGGACTGGGGCGGGGGGGGGGAAAGCATTCATTTTTGAATACTGTAGGATCATTTTTTGATGCTTTACTTGTACTTTGTCTGCCTGATTCATATATATATATATATGTGTATAAACATATTTGTTGCTCTTTGTTTTATTTTGGTGAGGTTAAGTCAAAGGACTAGAAGTCAAGACTTCTGGGTGTTATTTCTTGTCTCTTAGAAAATTGCTGGAGGTCACCTTCCGTTAGTCACTTAACCTCTCTCTGCTTTACTACAAAATGGAATTTTAAGCTCAGCAGGTTTTTGAAAAGTAATTCATTAATGTTTAAAAAAAATGCTTTGTGCTCCTTGGCTGGCAGGTGCTGGAGAAATAGAATTTGCATTTCTATTTAAATACTGAAATTATCTAGTACAAGGGTTCTCATGTTGATTCTGCTCTCCTGTAATCTGTTAAAACATTAAAGGCAAGAAAAAAGGTATTTTAAAAAGCTCTTGTTTTGTAACAGCTCCATCTTTAACTTCTGCTAATGGCTATCTCTTCTCAACAAAGTGCAAATCAATTTCAAGGCTAAACCCAAACTCTCTCATTTACATATTGTTAACTGCTCTCTCTTTTCCTGTTAAACAGGAGGAAAAAGTCAATTAGATATGAGGCAGCTGTCTTATTAATAGAGGGGTGGGATAAAATGTGGGGAATACTTCTTTTTCAGCATATGCTTCTGAGCAGCTTGTTCTTCTGGACAAGGACAACTGCAGAGTACCGAGGTTTGTCTATTTCATGAGAGGGTTCTGCTTTTTTTCATTTATAAAATGTCATATTTTCATTGTCAAATATTACCAAAATGAAGACTTGCTTTTTACTTGCATTGTAACCAAATCCCTGTCAGGTCAGAGGGACCACATGAAATAGTGTAGTTGACAATTACCATGCATACACATATAAAGAAAAAAAAATTCTGTCATGACATTCCTTTATGATTAAAACTTTTTACAAACCATGAATGAATTATGGAAAAGAAAGCTGGAAGAAATCATGCTGATTAGCCAAAGAACTTGGATAAAATGACATTTCTGAGACCTTTATATTCTAAAGGATTATTTACTGTCTGCTTACAGAACATCTTAAGTCGTTTTGCAGAGGGAGTCAGTTTCCTGTTTAACGCAGTGTTTTTGTAAGCTAATGAGGGCAAAGCGTGAGCCATAGGCAATGATGCTGTGATATTAGCTGTGACAGGGAGCTTGATCATAATTATCTTAACGAGGATAGGGTTAATTACAGTGGAAACTTAAAGTTTTTTCTGTTTGAATGAGGCGGCACTGAATACGTTGTGATGTTTTGTCGGTTTGATGTGACTTTGAAAATTGCAATGGAAATCTCTTGGCAGCACTTGCTCTCCTCTGGGAGCAAAGTGTGAGCCCTGCAATGAGGTAACTGAGACGGTACCTGTGGGTGAGATAATGGGCAGCTTTCATGACGTTAGAGCTGGGACAAGCAACCCTGCAATCCACCTTAGTGATGTTTATTGGCCTTTTTAAAGTAGGGCAAACAACTACTTGCCACTGGCCCTTCAGTGCTGGTTGTATTGTTGTGGTAAGATTGTGCATTTTTTTTAAATATACTAATATGGAAAGACATTTTTTTAATGCTGTGAACTATGAGAAAACAGCTCAGATTTAATTTTAGACTGGTTCTCTTTCTTAGGGGATGTCCCTCTTTTTATACTCCTCTCTTGGGTTGTTTGTGTCCTTCCTATGCTGTGTATATATACACATTCCTCTCCTGTTTTGTAATGGACTCATAAGGAAATACTTGGAGTACATTAATATTTCTCTCATCCTCATTAAAAATAAAAATGACAGTATTTTGTGCTGATTTCTGTCTCAGCTTCTCAAAAATGTTTTCTATATATGAATTCCCAATTGCAATCCTTTCTTATCCGCCATGTGCAGATAGGAAATTGAGGCTCACAGAAGTTATGGGACTTGCTGAAGTTTGTACCATAAATCTATTGTGTGGATTGTACTTAAAACTTTTACATTTTGGAGTACAACTGCTGGGCAGTATTTTCTTATATAACATGATGGTAGATGATGCCTAGAATTCAGTAGCTATAATCACTGAATGATAACAAACACTTTTATTTCCTTTTTTGTTTCTTTGCCATATTTTACCTTTCTTTTTTTTTTTTTTTGGTGCTAATGTTTTCTTCTGGATAAGATGAAACAAAGAATTTCATGGATAGCAAAATAACATATATCTGTAAATTTATATTAATGGCTACACCCTCTCTCTGTACTGTGGCAACCCCTCCCATCTTCCTGGACTCTGAATTTAGGTGATTAAATCACCAAGTGCACACTGCTCTGATGACATGAAAACAGCAATTATAAGCAACCCCCTGTGTAACATGGCTCCTTTTTAACTGAGCAGCTAATAACATTACATGGCAAAAATTATCAAAACCAGACAGGTGTAAGGAGATTTGCGCACACTTTTCTCTGCCTATCTATGAAACTAGTACTCTTGTGTTCAGCCCAGGGTTGTGAAAGAAAGGCTGTTTCAATAGGCAACTCCCTCTAGTGTTTCAAGGCCTTTTGTCCCACTTCATGGCTTGTCATTTTGTTTTATGCCTCCCCTGCAGCAGTTTTGGATGTGTGCTTTCTTCTCCTTGCCAGTTGCCAACCATTTGCTGATTCTCATGATAAGAGTATTATATTTGCATAACATAACTCAGGAACAATGTGTATTTTGATGCTGACACTGACCAGAGCCCAAGCAGTGTTTTTTCACAAAGGACCTATTAACATCCCATAAGGCTCTGTGGTGCTGACAAGGAGGTGGCCTTCTCTGAACTCTTTTGGCAAGTCAAAGTCATACATTGAAAAGCGAGGTTTGGAAATAATCCACTATTTATATAATAAAGAGTATTTAAGGGGAATTTGCTAAACTAGGTTTGTCAAACTGAAATGAAAACTCATAACAGCTCGATAAACTCACTGCTACTTCCTCTGGGTTATTTTGCCTTTTAAAGGTACTTGGGGGAAAGCACTGTCTGAGATGTTTGCTGATTTCTCGTCTGATCTTGAATTTGGCAAAACCAAGTCTGTTGCAACCTTTTGCTGAACTAGCTGGCTCAGTGCAGCATGCTAGCACAGCTCTTAAAGGAGTACAGTTTATGTAGGCTGAATTGAGGGGTTTTTTTTCAAAATTGCTTGTTAAAGGCAAGTGCAAAAAGTGTGACTCTTACTGTGGTGATTGTTTCAGTATAATGTTTATAATAGAGGCTTTTATTTTTTCTGCTTCAGAACTTGTAGTCTCAAGGCATTGTAACAAAATAGATAGGCCATAGGGTATAGGCATGGCAAATTTTCCTCAGGTCTGACTGCCCTGCATCAAAATGTCATTAGTAATAGTTGTACCTCCCTTTCAAGTCAAGGGACTGTGAGCGCTTTAGAGTCCTTGGACTGAAATACACTGCTTCACTGTTGTGCGAATGTTACTTGAATATTCATAGTTTAGTGTACAGTACCCAGTGTAAAGGTCACAGACTTGATTTCTTTCTGTTGCTTGAACCCTCTAACTGTGATCTATAAATTGTTAGTAAGTTGTATCTACAAAAGCTGGATCTGGTTGTTGTTGTACAGATGAATGTTAAATTGTCTGATTTGAAACCCATATACTTTCTAATAATTGTGTTTTCCTCCAGTAGTAGGGTCTTTAGAACATTCTAACAGGGACATTTTGATCTTTGCCAAAAACTAGGGAGAGGGTGAGGAAATCCCCTCAGTATAAATGTCATTGCTAACTGAATAAACAGTACAGACTGCATCTCCCTTATTCATCACATTTTAAAAAACAGCCAGGAGATACAGTGATGATCTTCCCACTGGTAGGCATAGTAGATCAGCTGTCAACTCATGCAATCTCAGCATATCTTTAGGTGTCTGGTAGGTGAATTAGCTGTGAATGCGTGTCTGTGCGTATGCTTTGTATATCATGTGTCTTAGTTGATTAATGTGTGGTTTTGGTTTTTTTTTTTACTGTTGGAATGTGCAAGCATTAAGAATCAAGCTTGGAATAGGTGTCTTAATAAGGTACTGAAATGTTCTTTTTTAGTTTTTTTTTTTTCTTGTACTTTGCTATCGGAGGAATGAATACCACCAGAATGTTGTTTATTTACAAGGCATCATCTTCACTGCCATGTTGTCAAATGCTCCTTTTTAAAGCTACTCTCTGCAGTCTGACCTGTGGCTTGACAGTGGGATAGTAAGTTCTGAGAAGAAAACAAATGCCTTTTCTCTCCAGAGTAATTCTGCATTTTATTTTGTAGAGAACGTTTCACTTTGTTTGCAGGGACTGAAAAAGCTAATTAAGTGGTTAATAAAAAGGGGGAAAAAAACCCTCTTCTACATTTCCTATTATTGCACGTAAGGTAACTGCTAAGAAATGATACTTGAAGTTGTATTTATTATTGTTAGCAGGGTATGATATTTCTTGGCAGAAATGATGGATGACAACTTAAATTTGTGTCCAGGGAATGAAGGTGAACTGTGACAGAGTTATTTATCTTGGGAATGGAGGTTAGGGTCAGGCGAGGCTGGGTGCCTGAAGGCACAAGACATTGACAAATTCATCCTGCAGGCCCCATATCTGAAGCCTTTTGTTTTGGATCCTGGCTACTCACTAAGTGACCCGCATCCTTCATCCTGCCAGCATGTGAAGGATGTGTTGCAGTGCCAGCACTCCCCTTGCCACTAATGCTTGTCATTCACTCTTCTGACAGGCCCAAACCAAAACTATTCCCACTCCTGAAAGGGAAGGTTAAAATATTTATTTCAGCTCATAATGGCCTCCCTGATTTAGGGGAGTATCATTTTTCCTGTTGCCTTTGTCGTTTGCAGGTCACTAGAAGGACTGAAAACATTCAGTTACTTGGAAGAGCTGATCCTGGACAACAATCTACTTGGAAATGACCTTCTGTTACCCAGGTTACCCCACCTCCATACCTTAACGCTCAACAAGAACCAAATATCCTTTCAAAGAAATACCTGCAAAATGTCAAATGAGTTTTATGTGTCAGCCAAATTAAAGTATGTGAAATATAGCTCATGTGCAGACAAAGCATTCTCTCGTTTGGCACCTGGAATACTTCATAGTAATTTATTATAGGTCATTCATAAATGAAATGCACCATTATATCTTCCTGTTGCTCCATTTTAGTGAGAGATCTAAGTTATGGCTCTGAAGAAATCTTTCTAACAGATAAAATAGAGAAAGAAAATAATGTCAGTGCTACCAGTGTGCAGCAGTTCCTGTGTTTGCTTGGGGTTCTGTTGCAGGCTGACCTCTAGTGGAATAGAACGTGCAGTGAAATGCTGTTACGATTTTATACTTTAAATAGCTCTTAAAACATTAAAGTAAAATAAAATTAATTTAAAAAAAGACACACAAAAATTTTAATACTTTTCTCTATTTTAATGAAACTGTAATATCCCCAATTTGATATCTACTGTGGAGCTGCAGCTCTAAAAGCAAGTCACTTGGTGTTCCAGTTCTGTATAAATTCATATAAAATACTATCCAAATCAAGGTCTTAATACATTAAAGTATTTTGATGTATGGTTCAGTCCAGTTGTAACCAATCAGTCACTTTGCCATATGCCTGAAGTTAGTGCCTGTTTCTGTTTATTAAGAATAAATATTTCAGCATTTGTCTAAGTACTCTGCTCAATCTGAGCCCCTAGTCTGCGGGCTTATAGATAGTGGTCTGTAAAAACTAATTATCTGCAAGTTCTGTGGGCATAGACTTGATTATTACATAATTTTCCCATACTTTGACCCTTCTGGAGATTCGAACATGTGTAATATAAGATTTTACAGAAGGGAAGGGTGATCAAATTGTGGCCGAAAGGCCAACTGAGGCCTGCAGAGTCTTAGAGCACAGACTATTAAAGCCCTCTCCTTGTAATTGCAGCGTGAGGACAAAGCTGCTCAACTGCAGGCTTTTATTACAGACAATGTAAACAGAGAGCAATTTACCTCCTACTAAAGCAAAATCCTCCTACTGAGGGGAATAAAAATAACTGCAGATTCTACGATTTCTGCACTTATTTTTGACTCTATAAATAAATAAAAATCAGCAGAGTAACTTTTTTTTCTTGGAGCCCTGGAAATTTGCCAAGAGTGTTTCTTGAACAGTAACCATCGTTACTGTACTAGGTATTTGGCTAGATTTATGGTTAATGTAGGATACTGTGGGTTGGATTTGAATAACTGGTTTTATTTTTTATTGTTTGGTGCCATAGTAAAATCTGAACTGATGAACAATGAACAAGAACATTTTTGGTGATACATTGGGTGGTGGTATGTCTGATGCAGTATATCTCCTTCTACTAACCATGAAATATAAATTTGGCCATAAGACCAAAAAACGTGTCATTATATTTGTCCTTTGAGGGAATGTCAAGGAGAAATTTTACACTTGCCAAAAGGAGGGAAGGGGTATTGAATAATAACTTGGTGAACAAAATCAGAGAAAAAAAAAATCCTGTCAGAGGTAATCTTTAAAGAATTTCTACTAGTCTCACAGACATACTAAAATAGTATTGTCAAGTGAGTAAGCTCTCAAAATCAATGATAACATGGTAAGAAAGATTTGATCTATCCTGGGATTTTTTTTAATTCAATCTAAAAACTATGAAGTTAGAGCTTTGAGAGTATTAAGCTACCCAGGTTATAGAAATAATGTATGCATTTTGTAGTGTGCTACCAATAATTTAATAGAGGAGTTGCAAACTGCCCAGGGAAGAAAAACTAACCACTGTCCATCATTAACATTTTGAGCCCTAGGGACCAATGATCTCTTGTAGGGAGGATACATCAGTCTTCAGAAGCACAGAAACCTTCTAGATTCTTCTCTTCAATGTGACTGCCATATTTGAAAAAGATCTTATTTGAACTTGAATCTCTTCTTTTAATGAATTATTTCTCTGTTGAATTCTTTGAAAAATGTTAAAAAAAATGTACATTTAATAGAATAATGAAATACAATACAGAAAAGATTGTTCAGTATATGACAGTAGCACTACATAAAGGACAAAAGTGAGGAAAGAACGCTGACCTGAAACAAAATGTCGATTGGTGGAATATTATTATGCATATATAAGGAGAGTGAGAGAGAGATGAAAACAAACAAAAATCCAAACTGACCCCTATGAAAATTGGAATGCCATATAAAACTTAAAGCTCATATGAGATCTTTCCTGGGTATTTCTTAATATTACCGTACTCTTATCTCCTTTTATGGCTTCATTTTGATCCATATCTTGTTTTGGTAGTTCTGATAAGAGCTTTCTACTCCTTTTACATGGTTCACTTATTGTGTGACATTGTATGTGTAAACAACATTTGGCCCCTCCTAACATAGTGTCTGAGGTGAAGAGAAGAGGCAGGCACTGGTCTCTTCACTCTCATGACCAGTGACAGGACTCAAGGAAACAGCATGAAGCTGTGTCAGGGGAGGTTTATGTGAGATATCAGCAAAAGATTCTTCACCTGAAGCGTGGTTGGGCACTGGAACAGGCTCCCCAGAGAAGTGGTCACAGCACCAAGCCTGACGGAGTTCAAGAAGCATTTGGACAATGCTCTCAGGCACATGGTGTGATCCTTGGGTTGTCCTGTGCAGGACCAGGAGTTGGACTCAATGATCCTGATGGGTCCCTTCCAACTCAGCATATTCTATGATTGAATCTAGATCTAGGTTTTGAATAGTTAAAAGGAAAACCAAAATATTTCATATGACAGAGTGGGAAATCTAGAGCTGGGCAGAATGCCTATAATGGTATATACATTGCTTGTGGCAAGAGGAGTTATCAGTGTGATTCAGATGTAAGGATTACATGTTTCTGAGTCTTTGAAAACAGTGTAGTGAGTACCTCATCTGAAGAATATACCAATAGCTACTTCTAATATAATGTGTCTTCACACAGGTCTTGTCATGGTTTCTAATAGTTACAGATTTGCTTAACCTCCAAAGTGTAGATTGTAATTTATTCTGCCTCTGTGCTTGTTTCTACATTGTCCTCAAGTACTTGAAGACACAGAAGTCCCAGCCTGAACAGAATCTCATTATGTTAAGTGCTGAGGATTTGATGTGTAGATTGAGTGAATATATTAAAGACACGAATTATCTCCTATAATGCATGGTTCCCCATCTCCACTAAACAGAGAACTGAGCTAAGTTCAATTCAGTTCAGTACAGCACTCTTCCTGCATATACTTCTGAGTTCTCCATGCCACAATTATGGATTTAGTGAAAGCTATGTGACTTGTTAGAGAACTGCTGTATCTGATGAGCCAAAAATCTTTCTTCTGGAATAAAGTGTGCCTGAAGTAGAAATTAAGTAATGTGAATGCCTGATGCCAAACATCTGTGGAAGAGGGAAGTAGTCTTCAGTCCAGGTGATTCCTTGTGCTGTTCTACAGCAGTGCTTGGATGAGTTCAATTCCAGATATCAAAACCTTTTTAAAAATCCTGAGCTGCTACTTTGTTCTTGACTGTGATGCCTTCAAAACCTTGAGCAACATTTGGGCAGAATAATGTTTAAAAAAAAATCTAAACAAAAAGTAATCTTTGTGAGAAAGAACATATGGTTTCATGATGGACCACTATAGAGAACTAGAAATGTAATTTTATTGCAGGAATAGAAACATTCTCACATTTGTATACTTCACAGCATTGAAACCTGGTCTTCAAATCTGCAGCCTTGGAACTATCAGGATTCTGAAATATCTTTAAAATCACTGGCAACTCCAGCTACACAGAGAAAATTAATGCTGCTCCAGGAGGCAGAATGGGATTTTTTTTCCCATGTGTTTGGTATGCAGGAAGCTCTCCATGAGATATATGGACTTAGTTAATTACCATCCATGCCACACTCTTTCTTTCTTGAGCAAAATGCTTTCAAAGTCAGTGAACAAGGCCTTATCTGAAGGTCCTAGCTCCCTACCAGACAAGGTTCAAGCCAGAGTGAGGCATACAAATGGCTGTGTGTGACATCCAATTGCACATAGGGAAGGGTAAGATGTATACTTGCATATTGCAAGCTATTTCTGTGGTTATCCAACCTTGAAGACCTAGCACATTCTAATGGAAAAGCGTTCAGGTGGCAAAGATCTTTTCACACTGCATTCAGAGGAGAATTGGTAACTTCTGCTTCAAGGCTATTTGACTGTAGAATAGCTTGTGATTGCTGGATTGTGTTTGTGATAAATTTAATTGAAGCAAATGTTTCAACTGGGAATAAATATAGGTACCTTTCTCGTTCATGACTCTGGTAGAAGTGTTATCCAGCTGTTTTAATGTTAAGTTGATTGCAGCACCTGCATGACAGATAATTAGTTGACAGAAGATTTTTAAATGAGAGTTTGGGGTCTTTCTGTGTGGTGGTCTGAATTCTGCATGATATTTCTGATATTCTCATGTACATATTTCAAAAATATTTTCCATGTAAAACTGATTGCTCTTTACTTTGTTTCTTTACTTCCAAGAACTTCCAAAAGCTGTAATCAATGAAGTTCCTTATTATGAAAAGTTCTCCTGCAGCTCCTCTGGGAAGTGAAATGACTTTTTGAAAGGAAATGGTGGAGCAACTTGGAAAGCAGCGAGAAAAAGCACAAGAGTGGTTACTTTTCTGTATTTGAATGTGTGACTAGTAAAAAACTGCTAGCAGACAAAAAGTTTACGGAAAGAAATCCTAGATTTTCTTGCATATTTCAAACTATATCCAAAAAATAATTGCACAGTAAGATAAGAAACACGTATAGGTTTGTTTGGATAGGATAAATTAATTTAGAAACCGTTAGCAAAGGTGTTTCTGCATAGGTTTGACTTGCAGTTATTCCTGAGAACAACCATGAATGTGGTTATACCAAGAATACCAGTAAGGAAGAAATAGTATGGAGTTTGGGGATGACCAGCATTAGTTCTTAGTACTTAAACCTTATATTACTCTGCCCTGGAAATATGCTGGAGGGACACAGCTAAAGAAGCTCTTGAGAACACAGAAATCAGGAATACTGGAGCTCATACAACATCATCCAGTAGTTTCTGTGTGAATCTGCTCAACCTCTCAAAAGTATAAAAGACACAGCTTAGCATCACAATGACTGGCCCAGCTTGCAAGGTTCTCCTAACATTGACTAAGTGAAGTGGCATTATACTATCCACCAAAGAGTTTACAACTTTGACCTTACTTAAATGTAATATTTCCTGGGAACTTGTCTTTGAAGGGTTTGTAGGGGGACGTAGTCCTGACTATCACTAGAATTTTGACCCATGTTAAAGGATTTTCTGCAAAACAAACAAAAATGTTAAAAGCTTGCATTGACAGTTAATTCTGAGCCAGAGAAAGGAGATACCTAATTTGCTTTGGGCTTTTGATTGTTCTTTTGCCTTCTGGAGAACCTCAAAAAATAGCAGCCTTGGGTACCAGACAGTGAGTGAAAACAGGAAAGTCAGAACATGCCTATTTGTAGGATATTTTTGGTTCCACAAAACTTGCAAAAAAATGATATTGCTCTGCAGCTAAACCAGATGCACCATAGTACTGTGTTTTCCAAATAATTCTGTTGCTATGTTTCAGTATTGCTGGTGGCATTTGTTTTTCAAAACAGAAAATACAGTGACGAGGTTGTGTTTGATTGTGCATATGTCTGCTTGTGTGGTGTATATATAAGTGTAACAGGGTGAAGGGGTTTTAAAAAATTAATCTCTGAGAGATACGCAGTTCTTTTAAATGTTTCCCTAACTTAAAGCTAGAAACAGTGCAATAAATCAGTAAAGACTTTTGATGAGGATGAAATTTTAAATTATGTCCAGTATGTTTCTGTTCATTGTTCATGAAGACCAGGTTAGATTTTTGGAGAGGTCCATTGTTGTATAGTTGCCCAGAATTGATGTTGTAGCTTGTGAGCTGTATTGCTGAAGAGTTTAAAATTTTAATTATTACAAATTTTTATTTTAGTCAACATCTGTTAGAAAGAGAGGCATTAGTGGATTGGTAATGATGACACTTGAATTAGGAGATGGATTGCCACACTAAGGCACTTTAATTGTCATAACAGTGATACTTTAAACCATTTTTCAAACAGTGGACTCTAGTGTAAGTATTGGCATCACTGTTACATATTCACCTGATGATCAGTGACACTGACTTTGGAAAGATCAGTCCAGGGCTGATCTTTCCAGGGCTGATCAGTCCAGCCCTGATCAGTCCAGGGCTGAAAATACATTTTCACCAGCACTGTCCATGGATTTAGTTGTGATTTTTCATTTTTGAAGAGAATGGAGCTGAAATTGTTCTTAGAAATAGCACAGCAGAATTTTGCAGCTCTTTGGCTCTGATTGCACCCGTATGACCCTCCTTAGACTTCAACAATAAACCATAAAAAAGGAAGCTGGCAATAAAATTTCAGACTTGCTTTTGATTTTATCCCTCCATATTTTCCTAGCATTGTTTTAGAAAGACTTAATACTTTTGATGGTATCATATAGTTCCATAGTTAAATAAGTATATGACATGCTAATCAACTAAACAGTACACTAGAAGTGCACCATGACTTAGGATTGATTTCTGAAAAATACTTAATTGTGAGAATTTGAACAGGATAACATTTACTTTTCCTACATGCTTTGTAAAGAATAACTGTGATGGTAGGTGAATGGGCTTCTTAGAAAATCAATCTGTACCTTGAGTTTTGTTTTGTTTTTAGGAAGGAAAAGAAAAGGTAGTTAAAGTCCTAAAGAAAATAATTAATTATTTTATTTACGATATAACCACTCTTAATAACTATTTATGATAAGTATCTCTTGCCCAGTATACTTTTTAGAGGGGTGTTTCAGTGCTCAGGGTTTAGATACAAGGTATTAGATACAAGGTATTGGAACCTAGACACTAATTTCCAAATTTGGGAGTTTTAGATTTTTGAGACGCAGACTATCAACTCCTGTTATTTACCTAAAACTCTTGTTGAAAGTGGTGTCTCTGCTTTTTGCTTTCCTTAGGACTTTGAGGCACAGTCTTACACTTGCATATCTACACTGACACTGCTCTTCATTACATTCTAAATGCATTTTGATATTTTCCTTGAAGTCTGCGTGTTCAGATGAGTTAGAATACATGTCATACTCCACATTTAGCAAACTTTTGGGGAGAAAAGCTTCTATACAAGAAAAAGCTCTATTGAATTGACAGGCAAAAATCCTGCATGTTTAATCCATAAAAGAAGCAAAAATTTTGAATAATTTGTTGGTGGATTTGTGTTGTTTTGTATTTTTTTCCTTTTGATAGGAAATTACCATATACAATCAAACCCTTCCAGTAGCTAACCTCCTAGGTGTTATGGAAATAACTGTCTTTATTAGTAAACTCTCTCAGGGAACCTTTTTGCAACCTAAGTAATACTGTGAGAAATTAAGTGTTTCTCCTGGCTGAGGGCAGGTGCCAGATTCAAGTACTTCTCTAACAGTCTTAGGAAACTTTTAAAAAGCTTTTCCCTTGAACATCTGTGGAAAAACAGTTTGTGAGCTTCCTATCACAGTCACATACTTCCTGAAAGAGCCATGAAAAAGTGTATGTGTGAGCTTGAGGTCCAGGTATGACATTTAGCACCAAATTTTGATCGATAATTCACCCAGCTCACAAAGACCTGTATCATATGATGCTACAAAAAGATAATGTTTCTAAGGGTCTGGTAGATTACTTACTGGCATGTAGCATTCTAAAATGTGGCTTTGCCAAATTAAAAGTTAGCATTTTTACCTTTTTGATGAATTCATAGAACTTATTTCAAACTCTCATTTTTCTCACTCATGGAGAATATTTGATTGTGATTCCTTGGACCTTAAGGGACAGAACATTAACTGTGAGTGTAGATACATTGATTTTAGTAGATGAGAATCAGTAATTGTTGGCATGATCCTCATGTGTGTTTGAAAATAAAATAAAATTTCAGGCTTATGAAAGGAAGACCACAATTTTAACAACAAAACTGCTGTTTCCATTTTGTATTGCTTTTGCTGCCCTTAAGATATTGGGGTGAGAAATAAAGTAAATTCCATCAGCCAAAAATAACAAAGATAACAGAAACACATAAATCAAGTAAAAATAATAGCAACGCAAGTGAGCTGAGAATTTAAAACAATAGTTGTGACAATAGTTGTGGACTCTAACAGAAGGAGTGGATAAAAACAGAACAATGAAATGTCCTTTAATGGTTTTGAACAATTATTACTCTTGTCTAAGTCAGTTGATTTTTATATATTGGAAACTTTTTACACACATATACATGGCATATTTTTTGAGAATCACACCTATATCTTTGTATGTAAATTGAAGTAAATAAGAATGTATAGTTTGAGTCTTAGAGACTGTCAAACTAAGCTGTAACAAAATAATTTATTTGATTAATTGACAGTGTGCGAATGGTTGAATATTGTTGTTATGCTTAAACCTAAGGTGTAATCTCCAGTATTACAGTAGTTAAAAATAGTTTAACCTTTGTTTGCTTGTTTGTTTCATGAAGGTTTACAATAATAATTGTATCATCCTTATTTATGTTCCAAGGAATATAGTTAAGTTAAAAAGCTTCATGAACATCAAAATATAAGGCTGTTGTAATGCAAAAAATTATACTTTCCAAGTCTTTAAAGCTTCATATACAAAATAATTGTAACACTGAAGTGTTTAAGTTGCACTTAGTGAAGCATTAATTGACTTATACTAATTGAGTGGTTACTAATGTGTTCCTGTGACACTCAAAGCATTTATATGCTGGGAGTGAACGTGGGTTGTTGTGGTTTGATTTTTTTCTTTTTCTTTTTCTTTTTTTTTTTTTTAAACTCATTTTCCAGTGGACTGAATATATTAGTGATGAATGTGCTGTGAAACTAACTGTTTGTTTCCATGCTGGAAAAGTTTCATGGCTCCAGCAATTGCTAGCCATTTTACCACACAGCATCCATCATTTTGTCAAAGTTTTAATGTTTTGTAGTGAACCACCTAGGAAAGAAAGGAGGAGAAAAGAATGACAAAACAGCCCAATTCTTTCATTCCATGCCAAAAAACTGACTGAAGTTTATCCCTGTTTGCCCTTGGAACAATTAATGTGACATTTTCCTGAATGCCATACTAAATTTGATTGTCAGTTATTGAAATGTATGTTTAAATCAGCAGTGATGCAACTCTAAATGCTTTTTTCATTAATGTCATTGAATCCTTAACCCACAACCTCTGACACATAACAGAATTAGAAAGCCTTTTGGACCATTTGGCTGAAGTTGTGCCCTCACTACAGTATCTCAGTTTGCTTGGAAACATTGCTTGCCCAAATGAGCTGGTCTGCAAAGAAAAGGATGAGGATGACTACCAGAGGTACAGGTTAGTGTTTTTGCTTGTAGATGTAATAAGACATGTCAGTTTTGTTTTACTACTGGAAAAATATTGAACTAAAGTCAGCCCAGAGTCTCAAACAATCATTTATGCTTTTCTGAAAGCAATGTCACATATTCTACCATGAAACACCTGGGGATTTGAGTAACCCCATTTCAGTGAGATCACTCTCAGGAACCCTATTTCAAGAAATATTTCAGTGCTGTATAGCACATGTTGGAGTTGAGCAGGTGTGCACAGGATTTCCTGAATGTGGGTACTCATATGCCCCTACTCACAGTATTTCATTCTTTAAGGCCAAGATAAGGCAACATTCACATACACTAAGGGTGACAGGCATTAAAAAAAAAAAATCACTACACTGAGATAACCGGTTGCATTGTCTTCTACTCATATTTGATATGGTGCTGAGTTGCTTCTACTGTAGTTATCAAGGCACTATTAATACAGGACTCCTCCTCTATTGTGTTGCCTTACTCAGAGCAGTTAGATTCCAATTAAAAAAATCCAAACTATATCTATAATGTAATTTTAATGAGCTAGATTACACAAAAAGTCATCTGAAATTTAATATGAAAGCCTGATAAAATATGTAAGTACAACTGATCTAACTGAAATGTTGCTAAAATTACAATGGTTGTTTTTTGAAAAAAAAAAAAAAGAAATACTTTTGACTGATAATGATTATGACTATAGATCCAAAACTTACGGAATATCTGTAATTTTAATAGATGTAACCTTTAGGCAAGGAGACATTGATTATGAAGAAAAAAAAGGTCATTAGAGGTATTTTTCCTTGCTCACATCTGAAACATTATTTCAGTCTTTGTGTGCTGGCATTTTTCACATTGGTTGAAAATGGCAGTCAGAGGCAAGTCGGAACCAGGCAGTACAACCAGGTTGCCAACCTTGCACAGCCTGAGCTTGCTTTTTATTAGCAAATCACCTGCAGTATTCAGACTTATATAATAAAACTCTGATTTTATCTTCATGTACTCTAAACTCTGCTGTAGGAGCTAATACAAAACAATATAAACAGGTTTATTGGGAAGTGTCTTGAATTCAATGCTCTAGGAAATGCTGTACTTTGAAACATCAGCACAGCTGTCCCAAATGTGCATATACTTTTTAGTTTGTTTCAAATTTTTGAGAAGTGTTTTTTTCTTGTCAGACTTTCATCTTTTAATAATTCCACTTTTGAATCCAAGTTTAGCTTGTAGTATTTTGGTTTTCACAAAGTAGAACAGCCTAAATTTAATAAAATATCTTCTCATTGCATTCACACTTAAGTGGAAGGTATGCCTACTATCTAGCTTATGAGAATATAATAGTACTGTCTCTATGTAAATTTATGTGACATGTGCACTAGAAAATTGCTTAAAAAATGAATGATATTTCTACAGTTTACTGTTTTTCACTTTAAGTGTGTTTTCTGACAATATGTCTCCTATTAATCATTTAAGCAAAAATAGTACGTTAAAGGAGCCATTCAGAGGCAAGAACCCATGGTTCATTTAGTGCTCTCTGAAAAAATTCTTTATTGATTGACATCCTCTGTGGTTATGTGATGTAATATTTATAATATGTCACACAGCCATACATCAAAACAAGCATGTCTCTTGTTTCATTTCAATGCAAAAATGTTGATTTCAGAGAGGTCAAGGTAGTTTTAGGTCATGTCATGACAAACCACCATGTCAAAGTGTGAAGTGATTCTATTTATGTATCTGCTGGAAACTGCAACATTGCTTCCATTCTCTTTCCTCTCAATTTTTCAAAACTCTGGGTATTTTTTTCCATATAAGCTAGGTTAATTGAAGTTCTGTTAATAAAGAAGAATGGGCTTCTAATTAGTTGAATGATTTATGGTTCTGCTGTTCTAATGAAAGCTTCCTGATCCTTTTCCATTATTATTTGTTGCATTATATGAAATGTGTTTGCTAGACAACATTAGATTCATAACCCAAAAGCATGGATCCAGCTATCTATCTGTTTTTCTGTCTATCTATCTACCTACCTACCTGTCTTTAGGGGAATATATATTCACCTACATGATGGAACTGATTAAAAGTACTCTTGTAATTTTACTCTGAATAGCTAATTCAGAGTTTTGAATACACATTCTGAAGCATCCTGGACAACTTTTTCTTCCAGTTACAGCATTTTTTTGATGGTTTGAAATAGCTTTTTTTCATAAGAGTTTTTTTGAGAAATTTGCCAGAAAGCATCAAAAGATTGGATTTCAGTGAACTTGAATTATGTAAACACTGTGCTCTACCATAACTTCAGCTGGCTTTGTTTTGTTCTAAATGGGAACTTCTTTTTGTAAATTTTTGCAGTGACCATTAGAACCACAGCTTCATTTTTCATTGAGCTTTAATTTTGTTCCTACTGAGTTCAATTAGAGTTCAGGCTATTTAATTCCTAAACCAGAAAGAGAAAGGTGCAAGAAATCAAAGCTTTGCTTAATCTTCTCAATCCAACAAACTGAAAAGATCTGTAACCCCCCCAAAATCTCAATCTTAAAGAAACGTGGAAAATATTTTTTACAAAACTTAAGGTCCAGTTGTTCATAGTGATCTTAGCAGAGATCTTAACAGAGGTTAAAAGTAATATTGCATATATTAAAAATAATTAGGTTTTACCATAAATACTTAGAAAATATAGAAAACTATGCTTTTTGTCAAGAAATTCCAGTCTGGTTCCTCAAGTAATCCATTGGTATATCATTTCTATAATTTAATTACTAAAGCTCTTCCCTATTCTTTCATTAACAGTACCTTTTATAGTAAAACATTATTGTGATTTTTTTTCTCAAAGTAGGTTTTGGGGTTTTCTTATAAGAACCATATTACTTTTGAATGGGAAATTTTTTAGGGAAAAAGAAAAGCTTTTTCACCCATCCCTGCTACTTCTCCTTACCTTTTAAATTTCTAGGAGAACAAATTGATGAAAACATTTCTATGTTACTGGAATTTTTGCTTGGACAGGAAAAGAAAATGGAAAGTTCCCTTCTGTGGTATTTTTATGAGTAAATTTGTTTGGTTAATTTTAAAAACTTACTTTTTTTTTCCATCACTGTAAAATGGCTTTAGTTTCTTTCTATTAAAAAACTAACTCTGTAAGTTCTTAGTTTTTATCTTATTTTTTTAAGCTTTCTGTATTTGGGTGTTAATATTTTGTAAAAGCATATCTTGGTGGTAAGGGCAAGGGAAAGTAGGATAACTGAAATGTAACGGTGATAGGAAAATTTTAAAAGCTTTTGGCTCAAATAGGAAGCAGGGATCACAGAAAAATAGCTTGCAAAGCAGTGTGTCCTCTAAAATAACCTAGTCTACAATCTCTGCTTTGAAGATTGCATGAAAACAAAGGTCATGACCCGAAGATCAAAGTAACAGAAGTCAACACAGTAATTGCTGGTTGCTTCTGTTGTACTGCATTTGGTCAGTCCTGTGGGTGTATTGTTTGCACTGAAAACTTCAAACGTGGTGTTACTGAACTGTGAAAAATCATCTGGGTCAGAATGTATTACAAAGCAGTTGTGAATGCTGCAGGTGACCTCACCTATTTTCATTAAAGCGATATGATTGTGAAGAATTCATGCCATGTGTGAAGTTTCCAGTGCTTGGTCATTCCTCTTTACTCCTTATTGACATTTCCTGGAATGATGCATTCATTAAATGCTGTTGACATGGAAACAAGGGCAAGTGGAAACAAATGCCTGAGTTTATTTTAAATTAGCTTAAAAGTACATGTACTAGATATGCTATCTTCGGCAGGGGGAGCAAATGATGATAACCTTATGAAGTCCTCTTAAGATATAACAGCTAGAAAGGAAGTGCATGCATTTTGTACGGATTAACTTTTCAAGCTAAATCAACTACTCTCATCCCACAGTTTTGATTGTGAGAAATGGTGTTTCTCATAAATACTTAGAAATACTTAGCATTTTCAGTGTTCTTGCACTTTTCTTTTGTTTTATTGCGGTTTTGTTTTATTGTTTATTTTAAAAATTGATACAGAACTTTTCTATTTTAAATAGTCTTGTTATTGAATTTGGATGGTGATATAAATACATACTCAAGGAGCAATAGGAGACTAGAAGTCCTTGCTCAGTAATGAAAATAATGCTAATATACCTGATCAATACCAGTGAATTACTGTTGAGGCTCTCTTTTAGCAGGAGGGATTGCAGTCTAGTAGTTCTGTACATATTTTTTATGTACTTAATTAGATGATTAGGATATTCCCTTACATCTGTATAATCTGTGAATCTGTGTTGCTTCACTATTTGTCTGAAGTCTTGTCGTTTCACTGGTACCTGGTAGGAAAAAATCTATATGTGATAGACATCAAATGACCACACAACTTTTATCTGAGACTATCCACTGTGAGGGTTCATGAGCAAGAACAATTATGATGTTTTTATTCAGCCAGTAAATTGAAGTCCGTAGTACCCAATTTGTCCATACTAACACAGTAAGTTTAGACATAACTCTAATTATTGTTACACAAATAGAGAGATATTTTTAGAATTCATAGAGTTGTTTGCTACACTGAAGAAAAGGAGAGGGTATTAAAATATTAGGAGGTGATCTGGATTTCTGAGTGACTTGTGAGTCCCTCAGAATTCTATGATCATCACCAAACAGTGCCAAGGCTGCACAGGGTCTCACATGATCCTCTAATGTACCTCATACCAACATTGTGCCCTCACTTCTGAAAGGTGCTGGTTTAAGTTTATGACCTGTCTTCCTTATCTGTGTATTAAAGAAGATTTTTCATTGCAGATGAGAATTCTGTAGCCAGCTATATGCTGTTTGGTGGGGGTAGAGGGGTAAACCTTTTGGAGGGGGCAGAAGAAACAGTTACAGAAGATAATCAGTCTCACTCACTGTTATAAACATGTTTGTTCAATCCTTCTGATTTTTGTTTTTGTCTCTCCCTTTTGAAAACTGATCTAACTTTGCCAACTTTAGGTTATTTATTTTTTTCTAGTTTACAGTAATGTAACTGAGAGCATAATCAGCCCTTCAAAGTTTGAAATAAGTATATTATTTTTATGTTCTATGGTTGTCAAGGAAAGGAAATATAATAGCACAGAAAATAGAAAAATGAAAGTAAACACTTTCTGAAACAAAGAGCATGTTGGTGTTATGATACAGGAAGAGCTAGATATTTCTGCATTCTTCTGGTCAAATATTTCTCAATTTTTAACTCCAGATAAATTTAGTTTTTAAAATTTAAATATTGATGCGTATAGTACAGTTTTATATTCCAGCGTTTGGTAATAAAAGTACAAACTGAAAGACTATACAGAATCTAGTTCTTACCATAGTGTTTCATTAAAGGTTCAGTGGAATAGTTATTTTTTTCTGAAATGTTAGCATATACAAATATATTATACTTTTCTTGTAGCAGCAGAAGAAGAAAAGAACCCAAACAGTTCATTCCCCAAGTAATTTTTTGCCACTTTTGAAATTTTCCTATAATGTGGCCTGTAGTTTCAGAAGGCCAACCATGTTCAACAACTTATCTGCTTTTCAAAGAGAGGTGATGAGTTAATTGAGACCCTTAGATGGTATGATATTATGTGATTCACTGGGGGTTTTTTGTTGTAGTTATGATGTTCATAGCTCTAGAATGAAATTTTTCTAGAACTGATTGATAGTAGCTAGAGGTAGAGTACCAAAGCTCATTAGAACTGAAGCAATTTTTATGTTAGAACCTAAATGGCTACTGAAAAAAGACATAGATCAGACTGAAATTTTACAGGATCTATTTAGCAAAAATAAATGGTTGATTTGGAAGTTATTTGCACCTCTGTGTTTTGGGTCAGGACTGACAAATTTCCTGTAAATGTTTCAAATAGATTTTTTCTTTTCTTCCATGTGATCCTTTAAGGAACACACATTTTCTTTTTCTTCACCTGTGAAAGTCTCATAAGGTGTGAACCTTCAGTGATTTTTTTTTGGGGAGGGGAAGAGGGGATAACCCAAGGACTATGTGTTTAAGTAATGATTGTTACACAGTAGAGAACTAGAATCATACATAGAATATGCCTGCAAGGTAACTGATAAGACTTAGTTTCCCTCTTTGTAAGGCAGAGTTAAGATGACAAGTCTGTGATTTGTTAAGGCTGTAGAGTGAGTCAGTATCAAAGATGGTATTTCTTTATATAAAAGTTAGTCAGGTATTGTTTAATAAATAGCAATAGTTGATCTCAAAGCTGTCTTTGTTATGGGCCTTTCTGAATGCCAGCATGTTTCTTCAAAGGAAGGCTTTGCCCCATCGAGCTTCTACCAATGTCAATAGCAGCTGAGTCCCAACTCACTGTATTCCTTTGCAAATGTCCACTCAAGCCTGTCCCTCTTTTCCAATATCTTGGCAGGTCTGTGTAAAAACTCTTAAAATAATGCTTATCACATGCAGCACTTACTAAATTGGCAAATGAGTTGTTAAGCTTTATTGTCATTTTCACTTAACTAAAATGGAAATAACAAGAAATATGATATTCTCTGGTCTTTTTGCATCTCTGAGACTTCCTTTTCGTGTTTGTTGAATATTTGTTATGAGCTTATTTTCATTGGCCTCTTGGCACTGGGAATCAAGGTGGGAGAGATGATTTGAACAAAAGAAGGTGTAACTTTACTTACTTACATAATTAATTTCTTTAATCTGTTATGAATTAGAAGATCAGTTTACAGGCAATGTTTTCTAAGCACCTTTCTGGTCTACCTGATTTTTATTTTTCTTTCTCTGAAGCTCACTTTTATCCTCATCACTGAAGATATTAACCTTTTTTCACACCACTGCAAAGATTTTAAAAGCTGGTAACAGCAGTCTCAGAACACATGGTGCAGTGCTAAATTTCAAGACTATTAAGAAAAAAAGAGGGGACAGGGAGACCCTGCCCCTCCAACTTCTAACCTAAAATAAACCTTTCTAAACTTATAATGTAAAATTTAGATGAATCTTTCTTCCTTAAGCAGTATTCTTTTAACTAGTGTTTTATAAGTCTAAAACAGGTGCAATGTGTCACAAAATTTATGGGTCTCAGTGCCTGCCACAAAGTATTTTATGATGGCTGCTTTCTGTGTTATTAGTAGCTGTCTTTTTCTGCAGCCATTGGTGTTTGATAATAGTCTTAAAACACCCAAAATTACTTACCTGCAAGCAACATTCCATAGTCCCTGTTGACAGTTTGAATAAGTTTAGTGCCCTTTTGTTGTACTTTACCTTCAAAACAAACTGATTGAACCATCAATAGCTCCTGAAAGCTGACAGAGGCATGTCATCTGGTCTAACCCTCTGATAGTAGGTTATCTGTGGGAGTTAACCTCCCTGCATTGTTAACTGAAATGTTTTATGTACTATGCAACTTTAGGATACTACTGTGATAACCTTAGTAACTAAGTCATACATCACAGTAAAGAGATTTTGGGCAACAAATAACCCTGGATTAAATTTACAAGGGTTGAATTGATATTGTAGAGTGTTCATTCCCAGGCTTTGGTAACCCTTTCCTGTATTTTTTTATGGCAAACTTATGTTACATTTAGATTAAAGCTGCGTCTTCATATTTCTAGCTAAAATATATCTGGGAAGCTCAGTGTTTTTCCTCAGCCTTTTAATAAAAATGTATCGTACTATTTTCAAATCACATAGAAACTTCTTATTCCATATTTAGTAAAAGGAATATGAATAAATGGGATTGTATTTTTAATCACCTTTTAAAATAATTAATTATTAATGTACCTTCCTTCTACTAGTGGGATAACCTTTGCTTCCTTAAGAAGTGCAAGTTTAAAAAAAATCAACCCCAAACCTGTGACTTGTGTAGTTAGCTGTTTAGTTTGTGTGGGTAGGATTTTTTGGTTTTGTTTCTGGAATTGACAAGTACTAGTGCTAATTCTGTTTTTTGAAATGCAATCAGTATGGCTTAAAAATACAAAAATACATTTGTATCAAGGAATGCTATTATAATTTTAAGCTTTTTTGAAATGATTGAGAGACTGACATTAGGGCTGTGATCCAAAGTCAGCATAGATGACAGTGCTGTCTTAATCTGTTGTCATTTTTGTTGCAGCCTGCTTTTCAATGGCATATTTCATTCCATCATTAAACATTTGCTGATTTTCTAATACCGATGTTTTCTTCACCTGAATATTCATCTTTTCTCACCCTACACTTAGTGGGTGTCTTTACTCATTTTTAGCTTCACTCTTCTTCACTCTTGACATATTGTTTCTTTCTGTGCATGTCTTCATTTGAAAGAATCTGTTGTCATCAGAGCTTTTCTGCCAGTAATGCAAGATGGATAGGTTCTCCTCCACTGAAAGATAAGGGCCAGCAAAATGCCAGGGAGGACTGGAAGGGCAGCCAGGAAAGCTGGAATGAGTCTGAGAACGTGTCTGTCTCAGATCTGTAGCTGTTGTTTTAAAAAAGGTCTTAGGAGATGTTCTGTTTAGTAAAGTGACTCTCTTTTTCTTCTGCTAATATAATTGAAAGCCATAGATTGAGGAGTCACATTTAAGAACTGAGCATTTTCAGTTCACTTGTTAACAATTTATGAAGCTGTTGCCTCAGAGGAATGGTGTACTTGATGGAAAGGTTTATTTGCACTGTTAAATTTTGCTTGATTTTAGAAGGGGGAGCGTTACAGTCTTTTTCACGTTTATCTGTTCTTGACAACAGTATTATGAGATAAACTTTTACCTTTTAAAACAATTTTTTTTTGTGTGTTATTCTCTTTCAAAATGTTATGCAGTTTTGTACTACTTTGATTTCTTCCTCCCGTTGCCAGAAGGGATTGGTATGATTAGGAGCTCTCTGACTGACTGGAGTTTTATGAAAACAGCTAGGCATGGGGAACATTATCAATCACCTTTCTATGCCCTGCCAGGAAAAGTCTGACACTTCCCTCACTTTGCAGTGTTTGCTTCACATTTGGTTGACTAAATGCAAATTACATGTACTTGAGGTGGTTAGATATTTGGATTTGCCATGGTTGTGCCTTACTTTGTGTTTGATCTGCCATGTTCTCTCCCTCTGCAAGTGAGGAGCCAATAGTATTTCTCTGAAGCTAAAAAGCTGCTGTCTTTTGAGTAAAAATGATAAATAGAATATAGCACTGATGAATCCTAATAAGAACTTTGAATTCTTAAAATATGTTTCCTATAAATAGTCTCTCCCTCTGTGCTTCTGCACTTAATTCTGAGCTGGGATCTATATACCATAAAGACACCTTGTCTCTCTGGCAGGACCAAATTGGAATCCTTCCAAATTATGACTTTGTCAAAATGTAGGTCTGGAGTAGAGACCCAGAATAACACTCCATGCTTATTCTTTAAAAATTCTTTCTTTTAATGTTAAGAGTTTTGAACACTGACATACAGTCCTTTCAGGGCAAAGAATGGTGTCTTAGTATGTATGGTAGAAGACAAATTATACCCCTCCCTGATTTACTGTTCATGTGTCTCTACTGTTGATGATTATTGTGTTTTTAGGAATATATAAAAAAAAATCTGAAGTGTTGGAAAAAGAATGTTTTCTAAGAACTCTTTCAGAGAAGATAGCAGGCAGTTTCCCATTTCTCAGATTGATTTTCCCCTGCAATGTGAGATGGAATCTTTCATATCACTCAAAATTCCTTTTCCCAAACAGGCAGTTCAAAACAATTTCCTATTTCTTGATATACTTTATACCTCACCAAAGTCTATAGAGAGCATACACGTCCATGGTGATAACTGTGCTTGATCCACCCAGTATTAAATTTTTTGGGGCAGTTTACAACAAGCTTCATTTGAGAGAGTAAAGTAAGTATTACAACTTTTTACTTAAGATATATTGCATGAAAAAGGTGAACAGAGAGAGAAAACAAAGACTGTTGTTTATTGCTGTTAATTTTAGTCATTTAGTCTGTAAGTATGTCTTTTTTTATTACTGGATTTTAACTGTGTGCATTTTGACATCTCTCAGATATTTTGTCCTGCATAAATTGACGAACCTGAAATTTCTTGATACTCGGAAAGTAACCAGGAGGGAGAGGGAGGAAGCCTTGGTAAGAGGTGCCTTCATGAAAGTGGTTAAGCCCAAGGATGCCAAGGTAGGAGAGTAAATGGAAGTCGTAACAGTAATATGATTCATTTACACCATTTTAAAATAACTCCAAAAGCCTGGCTGTGTCTCTTGCTAAAGTAACAGGTGAAACCCTTCAAGTGTAAGGATTGACACATGTGGTTAGGTGAGAGACAAAAGCCTTAGTCATTTTTCTGTGTTTTAATATAAAAATTTACAGTTACATCCGTTTACTGGGATGTGGCTATGTTATCAAATTTCTGCTTTTAACTTCTGTTTCATATAACAAAGTAACTAATATGTGTCACTGAGCTTAAAAGAATAGTTTTACCCTGTCCAAGGATGTGTAACCTGTGTGATGTACTTTTCGTGAAAGAATGCAATTTTTCTGACAAGCTGTCCCCTGCCCTGTATGTTAAACTCAAATGTCTCTTGCAGAGCACACAACTATGGTGTTTACTGGCTTTTAGTGGACCAGTTGATTCTATTTTTGTATGGTGTTACTGAATGTGGTATCTTGCTAATAAGCATTGACAACTTCAGAGAGACAGTTTCAGTAATCTGAGCATTTGCATAAACTCTGGGCATGGTGCTGAAGCAATCAGAACACAAACATGAATTCTCCACTTTGCCTTCTTTTTCCATTGTTGATCAATATACAGTAACAGCAATCTGAGTGCAGAGTCCTTTAGTGCTGCAGATCTTTCTTAAAACTCCACCCAAGTTTTCAATCTACTTGCTTTCCGTTTGCTGTTTTGTTCTCTAAAATATACCATCAATAATTTATTGCAGATTTCCAATAATACTGAATAATAAGCAGTTATGGAAATGCACTGTTTGGTAGCATAACAGTGTTGCTGGATAAATGTATTATCATGAGTACAATTGCAGTGCATTACAAATTTTTTCAGACTAATTCATTTATAACTACTAAAATGTTAACAGTTCTGATACAAGCATTGCTTCGATATATTGTTTACCACTGCCTTTAGTTACTTCAGTTTCACATATGTAATAAATGAAATAATTTATTCTAAGCTGTTTTGTATAACTTATTCACAGCAAACCATCTTTGAGTCTGGCCAAATGCAAAAGCTGAATTGTGTTAGGTATAGCACACATATGTCATCTTCTTTTACAATTCTTCTTATCAGATTTTAGTTCTGGTGAAGTGTTTACTTGATTTTACTAAAAATTAGATTTTTCATTTAAGGCCTACTCTGAATTGTGATCAACTTAATAGTGCAAGAGAAGAAAAAAATGTCTCTCAAATTTAAAACTACTTTTCTGGATGAAACCTCTTTTTAAGTCAATAGCTAAGGATAAATTACCTCACAAATTTAGGGATAACATGTTTATCTTTTATATCTACAATTGAACCTTTTGTATAGTTTTGAATTATTTACTCACTAAGTCTTATGATAAACCATACATTTATTTCAGCACATTTGCAGAAGCCTCCAATTTACCATTGTTATTGCCTTCCTAAAGAGTTGGCTTTTTTTCTTATTTATAAATGGTTCAGTACAAATTACTGATGGTAAAATCATGGTAAATGATTTTCATGGCATGAATTAATGGTTCTTACTACAAAATTGCCCTCATCATATAATATTATATACATATTACAGAAATGGCTAATTTAAAATAAATATTAAATTAGATGCAGAACAGGTATTATAAAGCTCTCCAAATTGTTTTGAATTTGTGCTTGTTTTCTAGGATATTCATGCTTGTAGTACATCTGCATGCAAACTCTATGTTTGAGAACACTCATAGAGTCCTCTCTGCATATGTTTTCAGATGCAGATGGGTATGTATACAGCTATTGACAGCTGTACTCAAAGACCGTAACAAGCAGAATTCCTCTATATACCACAAAGATGATGTGCACAATATCTGTACTTTCAAATTCTGTCATATGTTATACATTGAATACATAATGGGTTTTTATTCTTTAGCCTTCAGATTTCCTGGATCTTGTGTTTTCTGTTCATCAATTCCCCTCCCATATAGTTGTCGAGATTTTCAACCAGCTTCAGGCAGCTTTAACAGACAGGTAGTGGTGGTACATTTTAAGCATTCTGAAGCTAGTTAGAGGTTGCACTTTGACCAAAACTGAGAGAAAGATTGCAGCACATCCAGTATTGGTGATCAGAAAAACTCAGTATTTGGTCATCAGAAAAACTCCTTAGTCAGTTGACTTAGGGCTATAAGACCTTGATCACAGTGAACTTCCCAATAGTAATTTTTTTTCCTTTCACCTGAGGTAGGAGCCACTGTGTCAGCCTATGCTTGCCAGGAAAGGAGATGGAGTGATTAGTTTTTATGTTGGCAGATGCCACATGAAAATCTTCTGCCAGATGAAGCAACAACAGTGAGCCTATCAGACCTACTTTTTCAGAAAAAAACCCAAACTAAAAGGGTTTTTTCCCCCCATTATGATAAGCAGGAGATGCTATGGCTTATTCAGCATAAAAGGCAGACTGATGATCTAAAGAGGCTGTGATGTGGGTAGTTGTTTTCATTTTAGTCTTGACATAAAATACTTGGGAGAGCAAAACACCCCACCAAGAAAAAAATACACAAAATGAGAATAAAAGCAAGAAATTTCCATCTGAGTAGCTTGTGTTTACTCAAATGCAAAAGTATCTAGCAATCACCAGTCATCACTAAGTCATAAATATTTTATTTTGTATAAATTTTTTACTTTCATTTTTCCTGATTTTTTTTTAACAGAACACTGCATTTTCTTGTGCTTTGCTTCATTTCATCCTTTGTTGAAAATGCATCTGTTTGTGATATGACTGTCTTATGGAAAGATACAGTCATTTATTAGAAAACATGTTACAAAGTTACAATGCAGTGTTCCTTCTCACTGTAAAAGTGAGCTAAACTTCATTATTCTGTGATGTTTATGTGTTCTTTTGTCAAAATATTGAACATTGTATCATGCCTGCTTTTAATAAGGGTTGGATAAGTCTGGCTGGATAAAAGGCATTGAGCCAGATGAGGAAGCCTTGTTTTAATGACCAGATCATGACCTCATTTCGCTGGCACAAGTGTAGATCAAAGAGGAAGATGCCTGTCCAGTGTGAAGTGCGTTTCTGGGCATGACAGCATTTCACATCAGAAAGACAGCTCAAGAATACGACAGTCAAAATTGCTTAATTATGTCCCAGCTTTGTAATTATTCATCTCTGCTTCTACAAAGAGTACAGTTGTCATTTCTTGACATAATTATTTAAAACTGTACCCTTCTTTGGTTTATAGGTATATGAATTGTGCTCCCAACTGTTTCATTTTTAAAACTTAGAGATGCAAAGCAGAAAGTAATTTGAGGAAATATTTTATGACTCCACATTTTTACATTACGTATGATATAAATTTAAAAAAATAAAATTATGATGTATCAAAGGACATAATTTCATACTTTAAACGTCTGTATTCATGATCATTTTATCTAGATGATGAAATCTGCATATATCCATTATATCTAAAGTGTGTTGCAATGAATAGATACACACTGTCATAAGTCTCGTTAAATATAAATTTAATTACTGAATACTGGGTCAGTGCACTTGCTTTTATATAATGCATATATTTCCCAGTATTTTGCAGCCCTCTTCCCAATAAATATTTTCTGACTTCCTGCATTTTTAAGGTTAACATTTTCATCAGTTTTATTTATGGTGGCAAAAACAAGCAGCATGCATTTGGTCACCAGTAACAGTCTTGTAGCCTGTAAGACCAAGTCATTGGTGGGAATCCATGGATATACTTCCAAGTAGCAGACTTAATATTATGTGGAGTTATTCTGCTTGCAACTGGGTATAAAGGGAACTCTGTACAACAAAAGATGGCAGTACAGGTGTTCTGAATTTTTTGATTTGTTTTTCACCCTCAGGTACATTGTTTTCATCAGAAGTTATAATTATGAAACCTGATGTAGCATTTGTTATCTAAGGAACTAAGATGGAGAGACTGAAGCAGGAAGGCAAGTCTAATATCTGAATTCCACATGATGAATGTATGTGATTCCTGCTCACACTATTACTTGGAGGGTAGAGGGAGATAATTTTATTATGATAGAAAGAGTAAATATTTAGGCAGGACCATTTAAGAAATAAGGTGAGATAAAGTCTACACTGTTGCTTTCAGGTTATTGGCAGTATTCTGGTGTTTAAGCTCATAGGAGAAGCTCATTATCAAAGTGACCAGTGCTGATATATGCTTCTATTAAAATCAGATGAGGCATGAGGAATGATTTTAGTAATTTTTGTGCCTATTTAAGAAGAAACTATTTAAGAAGAATCATATTTTAATTCAGTAGATGTGTTCTATCTGCTTACATGAATTTAAGCAAGACATTTTTACTAATGTATCTCATGGACCTTTTTGCCCCCTTCCTAAATTAGGAAAATGGGGCTGGTTTTAAAAACTAGATAAAAGGAGACAGATAAAATTTCAGAGAGCATCTGCATTGCTAACTTTTTTTTTTTTTCCTTTTTACCATCACCATTGTGTAGACATCTTGGTTTATAAACTTACAGCATTTGGAGTAGATAGCTTTTAAAGTAAAGGGCTTTTAAAGTGTAAAGAATCATTATGTTGAATTGCTAGCTAATAAGATACCTCTTTGAGAGAACTTCTACATTTTAGAGGTTCTTATTGCCCACATGTCAAAGTTTCACATCCTAAAACGAAGGACATGAATTTAAGACTCTAACCTAGACTGTGATGCAGTAAATAATATTTACTTCAAGGACATTGAGGCAATCATGCTACTATGTAGCCCACTGAAGCATCCATTTTGCTCTTTGGAAAATTTAAGTATTTGAAGCAAGAGTCCATAACATGCTTGGCTCATAATCCCTTAACGACTCATCAAAATTAGGAAAAAATAATTAAAATAAAACCAAACAGAATGTATGCCTTCTTGATAATCACACTGCAATAATAGATGTCTATTTGGTATGTGTATGTGTGTGTGAACTTGCTGTGAAGTGCAGTGAACACAGAAATGGAATTTGAGCTGTGATATTCATAAATTCAAGAATACTTTGTTCAGAAGACTTTATAAAGATTACTAAGACTGTCCTCAGTTTTTGTAGAAAGAAAAAAATTAGTTCCCATATGTCTTGATTTAATGTTCAGAGATATAATCACACCTCATGGTTCTTGGAGGGTAAATTAGTGACGTGAGATTTTACGAAATTGGAAATCTAATTTTTTTAACTGTACAAGTGATTCGAGGCTTAAGGATTTGACTGGAAAGGTATGTACTAGACTGATAATCAGAAAGCTGGTAGTTCATCAAATGGCTAATGAAGTTCTATAGAAGATAGCTGTGAGACATTGTGGTAAATGATATATGGACGTGTGAACATACAGTTACACTATATATGGATACAGGTCAACAAGCAGTGCTGCTGTAGCCTGCATCTTGTCTCATATGGAGTCTTTGGATGAAATAGTTCAGTAATTAGTGATATGTGACGGCTTCTTTTACATTTCATTTGCTTATCTATCAAATTAAACGTGCATCTGAAGGAGAGTCATAGACTCCATTCTTTGGTTCAAGTTATCTGTAGCAGACGAATGTTGCAATTGCTACGTAGCATGTTATCCTAGTGAAGAAAGTTAACAATAAATTTGATCTAGCTGTGAATTTGAGCATCATGTGAGGAAGCTCTTGCTCCTGGAAAAGTTGCAAAAAAAAAAATAAGAGGATCTAGAGCCGTCTGCTAAGGCTGGTTGGTAAAGAACCTCAGTCACTAAATGAGAGAAAACCAATTAGTTTAAACAATGGGGACTAGGTCACAAGTATGCAGCTGCTGAAATAACAAAAGAACTGACCTGCTGTAATTCCAATTGTCAAGAAGGAAGAATGGACATGTGTGGATCATATATGTGTTAGATTAGGGGGAAAGACTCTTCTTCAATGTTTGTTCTAGTGTTCTTAAAAATATCAATTGCATCATATATGTAGTTCTTTGGGCAGGTATTACATGGACTACATTTCAGTATCTTAATTAATATTAAAGATACAGAATGAAAAAGATGATGTCTTTTTCCTAAAATTATTCCTTTAAAAAAAAGTATATGATTGTCATGAAGCCAGTGTCATTTTAGCCATTAATGATCCCAATGCATTTTTCAGATAGGAAGGGGTGTTATCCATGGAGCTCTGGCCTGAATCCAGTTCAGGTGATTACATTCTGCCTCTATGGATTTCTCTACAGTCTCAATTTACTAAAGGCATTCTCTTTTCCACCTTCTGCCCTAAACTGTTATGTCATGTTGCAGTGTGCTAGTTAACCAGCTGCTCCTTTGCACCGGAAAAGTGTGTGTCTTTCAGTATTAGTGAGCATATTGATCCCTTTGTAAGACTTAGTATTTGTACAGCACTTAGAGACTCTCTGATGAATGGCAATAGGCACTGTATATAATTAATGCATCCATTTAATTGAAGGAACTATCATAACAACTTGTTTATTACGTCTCTTACTTTATATTTTATTTTCATTTGTGGGTTCATATCTGTGGAAACTTCAGTTGTTAGATGCTGCAAGTGTATGGTCTGGCTTTTGTATTGAGATCAGCCTATTCAGTCTACTTAACAAAATACCATTCAGCAAAATGTAACACTGTGATAGAAGGATCATCATTGGTTTAGATTCTTAATGGATCAATAGGGCTAGAATTTTATCCTGTAACTTTTGTTTGTTTTTCTTTTGGAAGTGGAAACACTGTTGGAGTACAGGCAGAGCTCAATGCACTGTTCTGTAGTTCCTCTTTTCAGAAAAACTAATGCAATGGATCTCATTACCAAATGACACCACTGTCAAGCACAGGAGTTGTTCATATGGTGCTTTTTTTTTTAATGTATTTAATATGACATTTGACCATAATATGACCATTTAATATGGCATTGGCAAAACTCTCGGCCAGCTTATGTCTATTCTTACGTTCCTATAGGTGGTTCATTTTTTTCCTGAACTTTGAGACACTGTATGTCTCTTATACTCTCAGTCACATTGATGGGTTATTCCCATTGAAATAGTAGTAGTCTTAAGCATGATGGTTAGAATATATGTTAATTTCTAGCAATGAAACAAAGGTCCAATTATAATTTTTTTTTCTGAAAACTACTTATCAGAGAAAGAATTCTGAAAGAGAAAATCAGTAGCAAACTTCCACTACCACAGAGTCTACTTGTAATTCTGTACATGCGAAGCACCTGGTTCAAAAGTTGAAAAGAACTGTCATAGCTGATTTTAAATTTATTGCTTGTTTTGGCTGTGGTTGGATGTCACACAGTTTTCACAGCAGGCTCTGCAATGTATATGGATGCTGTGTTAAGATAAGACCTGGATTCACTGTTTCACTGACCCATGAAAAGTTCACCAGCTGTTAGAGATAAATGTGGTCAGAAGGGCCACTGCAAATTAAGACAAAGATGATTTGTTGTTGTGATCTCAGTAGCATATCTTGCAGCAAGGAACAACATGCTATCTGGAAGACTGTGATGTAAATGGAGTTGTATTTTACATTAACTTAACCAAATTCTTTGGCATCCTTCCTTTCAGAGGTTACACTGCATGGTTTTTAGAAAGGTGATTCTCTATATCCAGACCAAGGTGGTCAATAAACAAAGTACTTTCAACATGTCATTCTCTGCAAATTGTTATTCCCCTAGTATTCTTTGGTCTTGCTTGTCATTAACAAAATGTTTTTGGTTGCACAATGACGTCTTTAATGTTGTTTGTGATAACAGTGTAGTCCCTGATTCTACAGAAGTGGATTTTATCTTCCTTGTGTTTTGACATCATACTTTTGACATCAGCGGAATTATGGTCAAAAAGAACAGTCTACAGTGATCTGTGGGTTGCAAGTTCAAGTGTGAAGCCTAAATTTTATCAGAGGATAAAAAACCATGACTTCATCATAAAATGTGATGCAAGCACATCATATAGCATGTTACTGTGAAATGAATGCTAGATTTCTTTTTTTTTTAGTGTTGCTATAGTCAAATTAGGTGGATGGACTGAGAAGACAGGAACAGAAGGGAGGGTAAAATGAATGCACCTTGTATTGACTAATATTTCTAATCACTTTGGAAACAATGTAAATTACTAAAAATAGCAGCCTACTGCCATTTCAGATACCCTAAAATATACAGTAGGTCCCTTAAGGGATGGCAGATAAGTATCTGTAGGAGATGTAAGTTTTTCTGAACTTACATGGGAAACTGGGCCCGGATACTGCAGAGTGGCTAAAACAGCAGTAGAAGTGTGTGTTTAAGCAGCTGAATCATGCCTTTCCTGTTGTGCTAAAAGAAATATTATGTGCTGCAAAATATTGGCAGGTCAGGAACACCAGAGCATTATAAAAATAATCCTCCCCTGCACTAACAGCAACCAGAGAGTGGTGCAAGAGTCAGATAGGGCTGGTAGTGATGAGGTCATCTCCTAAAAACTCAAGGATATCAGTCATTCTCTCTTCATTAATGACTAAGAACATGACCAATTTGTAGCTGGTTTATAAGGGAAAAAAAAATTGTTTTCAGTGAAAAACTAATATTTATCTCCTAGTCTCCACCCTTACCAGAAATGTATAGGCCAAAGGGATGTTTTGTAAGAAGTCCTGAACTTTTTCACTTAATGAGTTTCTAAAACTGCTCCCTTGGTCAAAGGAAATGGATGCAGCACAGTTTCATCTGCTCCCTTAAAATCAGATTGAATTAACAGATTCTGGTTCCATTTCCTGAATATTAGTTGAAGCTGATACTAACATCATCTTGCAGACAATGGACCCGACATAAAACATTTACAATTTGGTAACTTGTGGATCCATTTTTCAGGGTAAAATGAGGGGGTCATTGCGTGGATAAAAAGCTAAAAAATATTTCTGACTGAGAACTGGTGGTTTTTTTTGAAGGAATTAGTGAGATTATAAAGCTTTTGGGGTAAACTGTTGTCCTAATTTATCTTGGTTATTCAGACCATCCAAGGAAAACATAGGAAAACATATGAATTGTAATTAATTCTGTAATTAGAAACTTCTCTAAAAATAAATGAAGAAAATTTCAATCATGTTTCAAAAATTATACTGATTTGAAACCTGTTCTGTGAATGATGTGCTTTAGTGGTAGGGTTTTTTGAGATTTTAGCAGGCAGGAAATCTGTCCTTAAGTGATGTGCATTTAATTTTTAAATGCATTTAAGCTATACTTCAGTTCTAATGTATCAAATGTCATTGTATCAAGGAATCTAGTAAGCACATGTGCCTTGTCCCAAAGAAGATTCATTTGTTCTTTCAACCTTGATGGGGCTTGAAAACCACCAACCACCATTGTTTTCATGTAAAAGAACCTGTGGGATAATGACTAAATTACTATTACCTTTGTGTGGCTAATTTATGAGCTTGAAGCAGAAAGAGATCAAGTTTTCTGTTACGTCAGTACAGCAAACTATCCTATGTATCTTATTCTGTCAAATTTCATTAGGAAATGTATCATTTGGGTTAAAAGAAGTAAATTCAGGATTGCGAAATTAATATCTTTTTTTCTCTTTCACACATTACAAGACTAAATATACATCTTTGTTCATGTAACAGTTACAAACAGTTCACTGTGTAGGCCAAATGCTCTCTAATGCAGTAAAATTTAGAAATAATATGCTTTGAAAGTGATTTATGACTGTGGTTAAACTGCCAGATTTACAAAGAAATAGTTCAGATCTTGGGAAGCCTCAGGAGTCACGTCAAAAATGAATTTGACCATGATTTAGACTGCTACTTTTCTTACATGACATTTAATATGTGTACTTTGGAGGCCCATATGTCTTTAATAAAATAGCATTAAGTTTTAAATATGATATGAATGCAGTCAGTTTCTAAATTCATAACCTTTTCCACAACTCCAAAATGCTAACCAATAGGGGAGTCATACATGCAATAAAACATAAACCTTAGAAAATAGTTTTTTATTAGAATGGTTAGACATTGGCAGCTGGGCTGTAATGTAATAAATACATGCAGCCAATGTGGGTTTGTCAGTCTTTGTTTACACTGTAAGCAACTGGGACCAGACAACTAATTATAACTGAGGACCAGAGGTCATGAAAAGTATATTTTGTCCAGTGAATCTGTACTTGCTAGGTGAACCTTATAATGCTAAGAAAAGTAATTTATTAAACAAGAAACACTTCAGTCTGCTTCCCAGTTGAGTTTGTCTGAGAATATAATATTTATTAGAGAGTCATACACTTTAAGACTGTTCTGAAGTACTAAGTGTTCAAAAATTATGAAAAGATACAGAGTTTACAAAGGATTTCAAGGTTTAGCAAATGATGGCCAAAAGAGTTCAATGTTTCATGAAAACAGTGAAATGGGAGTCTTGTTTATGCTGAATTTTATATTCAATAACAAAAAAATGCTATCGTATTTTGAGGGATATTTCTTTGCAATTTGATACTTTATTAATTTTGCTAAAATAATGTATTTTAACATTACTTTCTGAAACAGAAGCTAGCCCACAGCAAAGCCAGCTTTCTAGACAGCTTGAGCTTTTACTCAGAACAAGTTCTGGTTTGCTTGTTGGGTTCCTCTTTTTATTTAACGTTCATGGAACAATACTGCAAGCCTGATCACATATTCTAGGTAGTCTGACATTCTGAAGAAAACTATTGAAATGGTGTGGTAGCTGGGAAAAGACAGCTTTTCTGTGTACTCTTTAGTGTTTGGGGGAGTGGGACATAAAAACTTGATTGTGGCATACTTTTCCCTCCAAAATGCTTTCAGTGATTTGATTTCTGGTTAGTGTGGTTCTAGAAAAATGACAAAATCCAAATTAAAAAAGTCTGCTTTGAGATGTATTACAAGGCATATATTCAAATGCTAATCTCTATTCCTCCAGAATTATGGGTCCCCTAGAGCATCCAGAAAATTATTAGCAGCATGTAATCCAGCTCAGTTTGAATACATCTTTACTCTGTTAGCCAAATCTTTACATAATACAAATCATTCTACCTATAAAAGCACAAATATGTTATTGTTCTCAACAGGCAATTTAATGCAGCTATAGGGAGGAGAATAAGAGAAAAGAAGATTACAAGCTAGCTGATCATGCTTTTATTTCTCTTAAATCTCTCAGCATTTCTCTGTGGTTGTACTTGTTTAAAAATTGTACACAACTGTGCTGTCTATATGATTTGGAAAGCAAATCAACCTAAATATGAAGTTTCAATGGCTGTAGTTTTTAGGGGATTTGATACATTTATCACAAATATACATTTTATCCCAGAAGCAATGCTAAACCTGTAATCTTTTTTTTCTCACAATTCTTTTGAAGACTTAAGTTTTACTGTAGAAAGCTTATTTGTATTTGCCACCCAGTTGTGCAGCTTTAGCTGTAGAAGAGCTATTAAAGTTGATTACTTTCTGGAGGGTTTTATCAAAAGTATTGTTAGTGTGAATACATGCAGAAAGCATACAAACAAGGAAGAAACCTGTTTTATTGAAATAATACACAACTATCTCCAATCATGCTGTGGAGTCAGGATCCTACTCCAATGGTAACTCTAAACATGACTAAGTTTTAACTGTCACAATTCAGGTAAGCAAGGAGGTGGGTCCACTCTGGTGTATGTGTACAAATTGTTGTCTTCTGCAATTTTTTTCCTTGCATTATTTTGCCACCAGACTGTGGCTTGTGACTCTTGCTGTGAAGTTCTGTAGTTATATGATAATAATTCTCTTGCTCTTTTTATTGCTTTTGTGATTTTCCAGAAAGTGTGTGTCTTTATGGTGTACAGGTACTACCTAATCACCAAGGATTGGATTGGAAATTTATGTAAAGTGTTTTGATACGAGTAAGCAGTCAACCTATCATTACTATTAATTTCACACAGAAAATGTGAATGCAATATTTGTTTCAAATAAAACCATAGAAGTGTCTCTAGGAAAAAGAATGGAGTAGGAGAGGCAGTGAATATTCCTGTTCTATCTCTTCTCATCAAACCCATCAAGCAAAAACTAGAAGAAACTGTACATAATTCTGTAGAAAAAATAGTATTCCTGAGTTTGAAATAGGGCATCACTTGCATGTTTTGCAGTTAGCTACAGGTCAAGTCCATTGGATTGTTGAACATGAAACATAAAATATTTTTGCTCTGAGTCTTAGGACAGTTCTTAGAGAACTTGCTCACTTTACATGCAGTTTGGCAGGAGTTTTGTGCTTTCATATTGCATATTGTTCCAGAGAAGTCTAACAGGCCACCGTATTAATCCACTATCCCAGGTCTGCTCAAATTTTTCGCTATCTTGCTTTTGTATAATATCTCCCAGCTTTTTGCCACCTTCTTATGTGATATTTTTTTATATCTTTATGGTCTAAATTAGACTCTACAGTGCTATTTCTTCTAAATAATGAGATTTTGGGTGCAATTTTGAAAGGTGGAATGCTATACAGGGCAGGCAGAAGCACTGTATGTGTGGCACAAAATTTTTCTGTCATATGAAGAAAACTTTTAAATCTGTTGAGTAGATTCTGAAGGAGTAGTCTGCTGTGTCAATGTAAGCAATAGAAACAAACGTAGATCTGTGCCATGTCAAATGGTCATTCCGAAGCAGAACTCATTAAGATGTCTGCATGTGTCATTCTAGTTTCAAAACAACCGAACAATCATTTTCTAAATATAAAGAAATATTGCATTGGCAAGATTTTCAGCAGCAGCTATACAGTTAATATCCTGAGAGGGATACTTTGGGTTTCATTGTTTATCTCTGACAGTAGAGAACTCTTACAGGTTAGAAAATAATTCACACTGTGAGTAGAAAAATATCTTTAAATTGATCTCATGTACTAGACCAGAATGGTGCATGGTTTCTGAGTAAAGGACACACCTAACTTTCTGGGAAGTGTTGCTACAAGGCCATTGACATTTGCAAAGTAAGGAAAGAGAAAGATAAAATTAATTTTATTTTCCTGATTTATTTTTGGCCATGAAACTAGATATGTTATTTTTCATAACAACTTTTTTGATTTAAAGGCAACAGCAACGTAGCTTTTGGGTCTTTTTCTGCCACATATGTTTACCAGTTTCTCTGGAGAGAACTTCTGAAGAACTGTTGTTTATGTGAAGTGCTCTTTTGCTCCACTCTCTCCTCCACCTCCCCCCAAGCAGAAATGAATAGATATGTTGTTGGTAGAGAACTTACTTGCTTTGTCCTCTTGAGGTCATATTTTGGCAAGTGGGAAGTCTATTTTTTATATGATAAACCCCTAGTGGAATATGGTTTGGCTTGTAAAAACTGCTGTATACAGAGCCAATGGTTGTCTTGTCCTTTACAGGCTGGTCTTCCACCTTCTGCCCAGAATGCAGGGGAAACCAAAGATCACTGACTGGAGCAGTGTCATGCTAGAACTACTGAAAATTAATGGAGCTCTAATTAAACCTAAAATGCACTAATTCAAGCCTTATAAATCTTGTTTAATACTTCTACAGTTAACAGGAGAGCTGGTGTGGTCTGGGAGAACAAGGCACATGCCTATTTTTCTCTGCAATTTTACAGCTGGGAAGCAATTATGTTGCAATCTAGACTGTCCAGTGATCCCAAAGAAGGTTCATGGATGTCAATTTAAAGTTTATTTTCAGTCAGGCAATGTTGAAATGTTGCATGTAGCTATTGCAAATTTGAAAAATCAGATCTCTTTTTTTGGGGGCTTATAATGTGGGGAAAAGGTTCAGCTGAAGATTTTGCCTATACTATAGTTGCCTGAAGATGAGAGTAGTCTCTTCCAATCCCTGTATTGATAACAACAATGAAAGCTCTGCATTCTTAGGGCTAGTGTTTAGATGGATATGTGATATATCTATTCTCTTTGGCAGAAAATATTATATTTTCATATGCTCTTCTAAAGAAATAGATTAATCAAATACTAATAAACCATGTAAATTAAAAATTGCAGTTTTAATCTCAAGATGGAGCAGAGCTTAAATTGATGGTGTATCATTTTTTCATCTATAATAGTGGCATGGTGACATAGTTTTAGTTGTTGGAAACTTACTGTAATGAGAATAAAATAAGTAATTTACTTGTCCTCATGACTGGACTTCTGGGCCTGGGCTGAAGGGCCACCCATTTGTATCCGTAGTAAAATCCTGCCTGTAGTGCAGTGGCTAGAAACAATTTACATTATCAGTGGAGCCAGGATTTCATGCTTCCTCTTCTACACTGTTCAAAGAAATACTTACTTTCTTTGATGTAATTTGTATTGGAGAAGACTTATTTTTTTTTTTAAAGAGAGAATGGACTGCTTGTTTGGCTTCCATGTAGGCTTTAAGTGCTACTCCTTCTCCACTCAGAAACAAGGCAGAAAAATAGCATAATCACTTTTTGCTTTATTACTGGCATGGAAAAAACTGTCATCAAAAAAAGCAGATGGGCCAGGTAAGAAGAAAATTTTGTACTCATAAGACAGCCTGTGACCATAAGACATCACTATTGGAATACTGGTAGCGTGACCCGGATGTGAATCTTGTGTGCAGATTCTTTCTATGGGTTCTGTATATGTTGAAAACTCTTTTAAAACCCTGTGTCAGATTTGTTCTTCGTGTGAAGTCTTTATAAATATTTATATAACCCTATTGAGGAAGAGTCAATCCATTAGAGTGCTTTAGGCTAAGATTAGCACTTGTGAAGCCTATTTAACCAGATACGAGTTTACTCTATTTAATAACATTAAAGAGATAGTAAAAAAAAAGCTTCTTTATCAGATAGTGGTAAGATCCATGAAATAGGTTTATTAATGTCTAACTATCAAATTATACTTGCCTCAAAATTCATGGAAGTAGCAGAGTAATTGCCTATTTGATTTCAGGCAGATTAGCATGCTTGTTAATGTTGAAGCTTTTTCCAAGGTGTGCAAGACCCTTGATGAGGTCAACAGCCAGCCCTGCTTTCTTGACTTCCATACCTAATGGAGCAATGCTAGTCTAAGATTGTATGGCAGCTAATGCTGATTTTTTTCTTATTCTTTTTCCTTCTCAAATGTTCCTGATTTTATGGTGTTCATACAGAAGTATCTTGTGATTCATAGTTGAGTTGTGCAGATATCTATAAATCAATGAATACTTGCCACAGACAACTTTCATATGTAGAAGTGGAGTGAAACAGCATCAAGGTAGTGATACTGGGAACCATTGGTTTGCTAGTGGTCCGACACTGCTAGCAGGCTGAAGATTCCTTGTATTACTGTTAGCTTTCAGGATAAAGGAAAAAAAAAAGTGTTTTTCTGCATAGTAGAGACCTCTGTCATCATGGGAGACAAATCTCCCAGGCAGAACCATAACTTTAATGGTTATTTTTGCAGACGTATATAAAGGGTAAGTATACTTCGAGTTTTCTCACATATGCCACATAAGGGACACCAGTCATTGCATGTGTGGATGTCTATTTATAGTAACCATTCAACCACAAACCTCTGAAACAACCATTTCCTTTAATTTATATATATTTATTATCCCTGAATCTCTGGTATGTTTTAAGAATCTTACAGTATTCTCTTGGCAGTAATATGAGAGGTTTGTAGCTTCTGAAACAATTATATTGTCATATTTTATATGTACTCATGAGCTGAGGATTATACAATCCAGAAAACAGTTCTTGCTTTGTTCTCTTTTCCCCTCTCCCAATCTAGAACATGTTCACAGAACCAGAGAATATGCTAAGTTGGAAGGGACCCACAAGGATCATCAAGTCCAACCCTTAGCCCTGCACGGGACCATCCCCAAGAGTCACACAATGTGCCTGCCAAATGCTTCTTGAACTTTGTCAGGCTTGGTGCTGTGGCCACTGCCCTGTGACCTGTGCCCAACCACCCTCTGTGTGAAGAACCTTTTTCTAATATCCAACCTAAACCTCCCCTGGCACAACTTCAGGCCACTCCCTTGGTCTTGTCTCTGGTCACCACAAAGAAGAGATCAGTGCCTGCTCCTCCTCTTCCCCTCATGAGGAAATTGTAGAGTGCAATGAGGTCTCCTCTCAGTCTCCTCTCCAGGCTGACCTGACCAAGTGCCCTCAGCCACTCCTTACACGGCTTCCCCTCAAGGCCCTTCACCATCTTTGTTGCCCTCCTTTGGACACTCTCCAATAGCTTAATGTCTTTCCTATATTGCACTGCCCAAAACTGCCACAATATTCAAGGTGAGGCTGCCCCAGTGCAGAGCAGAGCAAGACAATCCCCTCCCTTGACTGGCTGGCGATGCTTTGCCTGATTCCCCCCCGGACAGGGTTGGCCCTCCTGGCTGCCAGGGCAGTGCTGACTCATATTCAGCTTGCCCTCAACCAGGACCCCCATATCCCTTTCCATGGCACTGCTTTCCAGCATCTCATTCCCCAATCTGTACATACATCCAGGGTTGTCCCATCCCAGGTGCCAGAATCCAGCACTTCCCCTTGTTAAACTTCATACAGTTGGTGATTGCCCAGCCCTCTAATTTGTCAAGGTCTTTCTACAGGGCCTGCCTGCCCCTGAGGGAGTCAACAGCTCCTCCCAGTTTTGTGTTGTCTGCAAACTTGCTTATTGTCCCTTTCAGTCCTGTGTCCAAGTCATTTATGAAGGTGATGAAGAGCACAGGGCCTAAGATGGAGCCCTGTGGAACCCCACTAGTGGCAGGTGACCAGTCTGATGTCACTGGTACCTTCTGTACTCAACCCCTGAGCAAATTGCTCACCCAACATATAATGTGTTTATTCAGCTGTGTGCTGGACATTTTGCCCAGAAGGATCCTGTGAGAGACAGTATTGAAAGTTTTATTGAAATCCAAAAAGATTACATCAACTCTCTTCCCCATACCAAAGCTAGGTGGGCTACCTTGTCATAAAAGGAAGTCAGATTGGATAAGCAGGACTTTTATGAAGCTGTGCTGGCTGTGGCCAATGACTGCTTTGTCTTTCAGGTGTTTTTCAATATTTCTGAGAATTATCTTCTCCATAACTTTATCAGGCACTGAAGTGAGACTGACAGGCCTGTAGTTTCCAGGGTCCTGCTTCTCACCTTTCTTGAAAATCAGGACGTTTGTCCGCTTCCAGTCAGTTGGGACCTCTCTGGATTCCCAGGATCAAAAATCACCAAGAGAAGTTTTGCGATGACATTAGCCAGGTCTTTGAGGATTCTGGGATGAATTCAATCAGGTTCCATAGATTTATAGGGATCCAGCTGGAGCAGCAGATCCTGCACAAGTTCAGAGTCAACTGGGAGTTGATCATTCTTGCAGTCATGGTCCTGCAACTCAGGGCACTGAGACTCTCTAGATTCTTCAGCCATGTTGAAGGCAGAGGCAACGAAAGCATTAAACATCTCTGCCTTGTCTCTGTCCCTGTTTGTGAGGTGACCGTCTTCACCCTGTAGTGGGCCAATATTATTTCTATGCTGCCTATTGCCTTAATGTATTTGAAAAGCCTCTTTTTATTGTTCCCCGTGATTCTGACCAACTGCAACTCCATCTGAGCTTTGGCTGAATGAATTTTCTCCCTACAGTGACAAGCAGCATCTCTGAATTCTTCCCATGTCACTTGACCTTGCATCCACTGGGAATACACCTTCCTTTTTTGCCTTATTTCCAAGAGAAGATTCCTGTTCAGCCAAGTTGGCCTTCTGCCTCGTTTACTTGACTTCTGGCATTTGGCCCCAAATTCCTTCTCTATCACTCAGAGGAAGAGTTTGAGAGACAATTGTTGCAAGGTGAATCTCCACTCCTTCTAATTATTGTCTCTGAAATAAGAATTGATGAATTTGTCAGTTCACAGCCCAGCTACTCCTGCCACTTATATTGTTTTCTTCTTTTCTTTTGAACAAAGCTATTCAAATCTCCCTTTCTATCTCTGTCCTTGCTTCTCAAAGTAGGGCAGATTGACTCTCATATAAATGGTAGGATTTGAAATATTCTTCAAGATGATGTCAGAAGGGCATAATTATAGTACTTTTATAGTGCAAGAAAATGTAGTAATACTGAAACATTTTCTTTGCAATCACAACAGTTTAGGTTAGTTTGCTTGTGCTATGCTTCCCCTTTACAACCGCCTCAAAAAGAAATGTAGCCTGTGTTAGAAAGGCTTGTGCTTTCAGGAATAACTTTTTTTCCCTGTTTAATGTGCTTGCAGCCCTATAAATATAAATTTCATACATTTGACTTTTGTTTTAATGAACCCTCTGCAGAAAATTCTGCTGCCACTAACTACAAGTTTTATAATTGACTCCTCTCTTAGTTCTCTTTGCGTTACCTTCTGTTAACTGGGCTTTTTTTCTCTATTTCATTCATATTTGTTTCTTTAACTAAGGTAATTACAGGAAGTAAGTTTCAAAGTAGCAAGTGTAGGATTTTAACTTTTAGTTTATTTGCCTTAATTTAATTTGCTGAACACCGTTCAAGTTGGCTTAATAAAATCGTAACTCCAAGTTCTTCCAGATGAAAAAAAAAAGTAATTTTTATTTCTCTAGTTCTCTCTCTCTCTTTTTTTTTTTTTTTAAGAGACTAAAATATAGTAATTTAGTTTGTAAAGAGGATTTTTGCAGGGTTTTTGGCACATTAGGTCTGAACTTTGGTAGCTAATGAGTACACTTGACTAGAACTGCAGCACTTGCCCTTGAGAAGTGTAAACAGGCTGTAACTGTGGAGAGGAGGTCACTGGGAAAGTCTAACTGGTAAGATCACTCTCCCTTTTTGTTTAAAACAACAAGCCTATAAGTTGCTTTGAGCAGCAGTGGTAGAAAAAAGTTGTAAAAAACCAAGAAAAATACAGAAAAGACATGACTGAGTGTTAACTGGATGGAAGGAAGCTAGAAGTGTAAAGCAGTTTGTTACATAATTGTCTTGTGGCGTCAGAGAAGTACAGCATCCTAAAGGAAGTTAAGAAAATTTTAGCTACTAGCAATGTTTCAATTACAGAGCAGCTGCATAGAAGGAAAGCTCTCTCTAAAACCTTATTAGCACAATTCAGTTAAAGAAGTGTTATGTTTCTGAGCACTTTAACAGTTGAAATACAGCAGTTAACACACATTTATGAAAGTCATGGACTTTTGTTAGATGTAATTAAATGGATACCAGTTTAGTTAACAAATTTGATCCCTTGGAGAGCTGTGTTCCCAGGTCCAGGTACCTGGTGACTGTAACTGCTTATGCCTGTTTTAAAGTATTTTAGGATGAATTTAATCCTATCTGGTATTGAAACCTCATTAAGTTCCATTTAAAATATAGCATTTCTGTGTAAGTCTTATTCATTGAAAGTGAATGTGTTTTTAATAGAAACTGAGTGTTGTGTTTTATCACAACATTTGTCTGACTAATATTAAGAAAGACCTGAGTTTTGCGTACCATCCCAAAGGTAACAGGAGGTCACATGGCAATCCCCTCATCCACAGATTAGTTGCATTTGAAGATCTGAGTCATGTTTTTCATATAAATTATATAGAATGGCCCATTATGAACACCTTGTAAAACTCAAAAGGCTTTATGATTGTTAATAGCTTCTGTGGTAGTGATTTACTGGCTAATTTGAGACAAAATATGTTGCAGTGTGGGCTAAGAGAATGTGTTATCCTATCTGCATAAATAATAGTATGTTATTGGTTGTGCACTTCAGAAGCAAGTGGAATGTGTATTATCTTATATCTTCCAAGTAGATTTGACATTTCAACTTTTACTTATGACTTAAATCAACCTGGTTAGTGACAAAGTGTAAAGTTGAATCATGCATTAATTTTTTTTTCCCCTGTATGTTATCCATCACTGTACTAACCTGTGAACTAAATGTAAGTTGTAACGCTGGTAATCAGTCTGTAACTGCAATTTATTCAATTGAAGACCATCTTATTAGTGTAAAAATAGTTTCAAGCGACATTTTTATAATGACTGTGATAAAACTTTGATGTATCCTAAATGTGTGCAATGTAAGACATTTATAATAGCCCCAAGTGTAATATTAACACAGCCTTTTAATGCACGTAAAAAGAGATCAGTTAGTTTTGATTATATTACCCAGTATAGGTTAGATTCTCTCTTGGTGTTAAAGCATTGCTTGCTGGTTCTAAATGTCAAAATTATTGGAATTTCAAGACAGTTAAATGAAGTCACGTTTTTTGAGATGTTCTGGGGAGGTGGCATGGCAAGGAGGAGTTTGATAGTTCATACACATGATGGCCAATGTCACCTTGTCTGTGCTCTGTACACAGGGGCTCTGGTAGGGTGCTGTGGCCTGCACTGGCAAAACCCTCAAGACTTTTAACTCTTATGTCAACTAAGTTCTTGGCTTCTCTGTTGGAAGTGTTTAAAGCATAATGCTCAAACAATGAAAGGGTATGAATACAGTCAATAGCATGGATGTTGGTTTCTGAAGAGTGTTGTAATGGGATCTTGCCCACTACAGATCTGGTGATAGATTCCAAATGATAGATCAAGAGGTAAATGGATAGATATCTTATCACCCTGTGTGGATTCTTGAGTATGATAGGATTTTCAGCCTTTTTTTTTAATTTAGTTATTTAAAACTATTTATATTATGCCATTCTAAGTACAAACAAGAATTGAAATTCTCAAAACAGCTGAAGGCAGCAATTATGATTGGCTTTTATAGAAAAATTCTCGAATTAATGTCAAATGATGGTAAAGAATATTATCAAACACTTCCAGTTCAAAGTTTGTCTCATAGTTGCATACCTCTACATCTGCTGAAGATTTTGCAAAACTTTACAGATTTTTTTAGTATTTTCAAAGTTTCTTTATAATGTTCATATCTTATTAATCAAAGCCCCTCCTGCCCTTCATTAAAAGCAGAGATGCCTTAATGTACACTTACATTACTAACACATGGTTTTTCACTTGGAATGACATTATTACATTAATGTTTCTTTAAGTCCTTCGAATGTGTCATTTTTCTAAACCTTTTTTTCAGTAACATTCTCATCTCTGGCAAATGTGTCTGTTTTCAGAAAATTTCCCTGGGTTTTCTTCTTTCCACCTTTTTCTATGGTTATATTTCACTAAAGTAACCAAGAACAAATTTCCTTGTGATTCCAGGAAATCCATCTGTGTTTGATAAGCCAGTAATTGCAGGTTATTATTACTTCTGTGTAATGTGATGAAGTAATTATTCATATTAACTGTTTAAAGTATTGTTAGATTTTGGATTCTGTATCCTTTGGGAAAAAAAATTGCATTTAGAGTGGTTACATAACAATTTCACTGAATAAGAATAATTCTGTGGTGGTCTGTAAGAGGATTATGTTAGGGGGGGAAAAGGGGAAGGAGGGACAGAAACACTTCTTCTGAAAATAGTGGTCATGGAAAGATATGCCCAAAAGCTTGTTTGCTGTAAATACAGAAGATTTCAAGAAATCACTGAATTGTCAGATGACTTTGTTGAATATTTCTCGGTGATTTTTCTTTCATAGTTTAAGTACTTCTATGCTTTATTTGCTGTACAAACGTCATGGTCTCTTTGTGAAGTAGGTAAGATATCTGGAGGTAATACCGCTGAGTTGAAGAGTTATTGTTCATCAGAAGACTCGTTCTCGGATGATTATAGTAGAAAATTATTTCCCATAAACCTTGCTGAAAATCACTTGAGTAGAACCCCCTATTCTTATTATAGGCAGTCTGGCTTATCTGGGGATGGTCATAGTAAGCTGTGATCGGTTATGGACAACATGCAAAGGTTTGATGGGAGACAACTTCCAGAGTTAATATTCTGCTTTCATATTCCAGGATATGTGAGTAATCTGAATTCCATCTCAAGAGAGAAATAATTAAATTTACTTTCCCAATTAAGATCAGACTGCTTCAGAAAAAAAGCCTACTATTATTTAAGTGAGAAATTACTCTCAGTGGCCAGGTCTTGGCAGATGGTTTGACATCACTATTTTTTGGAGGGATGTGCTTCCCCCACCTAATAAAGAATGTGAAGTTTCACACCTAATTTAATAAACTCATAATTTTGTCAGGATTTCTGCTATGTCCCAATTCCAAAAACTTTACATGTACCAGTAAGAAATAATTTTGGGCTGAAACATCTCCACCACTCCCCACTCCGAATGTCTGCCCAAGATATTACTGAAAAATAAATGCAAAACCTGACTGATTTATTTGTGCAGAGAGAACTGTAGAGAAAACTCCTGGGATTTTAGGATTGCTGAAAGAATTAGCTGTTATAAACCACAAAAGCATGTACATATGGTGAAGGAAGTAGCTCAAAAATAATGTAAAATCTGATATAAATAAAATGTGCATTTGCAGATGCATATTATGTACAAATGTACACTAAGGAATATATTGAAGATATGAGTGTTGAGACAGAACAACGTTAACATTATACTGTTTCTCAAAGTTTATAGGAAAATACAAAGTTAATAGTAAATTTTATGAAGAAAGATACGAAAGTTTTGTTAAAATATTTTTTTCTGAAGATTTGTACGAACTTCTTCATCACTGTAAAAAATAGTCATTCCATAGGTAAGAAAAAACTTCTGCGTGCCTCCCCAGACTTTCATCAGATAAATGAGGTGGCTACCTAACAGAGGAAAAGGAGTATGAAACAAGGTAAATTATAAGTCTTTGAATATGAAAAGTGAAATTGTTAAGTGCACCTTTTTAACCACAAATAGAATGCTGATGTATGTTTCGTATTGACTTTTTGCTGAGCCAAAATGTAGTGGGTGATAACATCTACAGACTGATTACCCTATTTTCTCCCTTTGTCAGGCAAAGAGAGGACATGTCCATCTTCTGAATGCAGTAAACAAAACCAGAACTTCATAAGTTCAGCAAGGAGGCCCAGTTTGATATATACTACAGCAAAAAAACTACCAATAATTTAAGAATTGTTCAGTGTAATGGTTTAACCCCAGATGACAACTAAACAACATGCAGCTGCTCAATCAGTTGCCTTGTGGTGGGATGGGGGAGAGAATAAGGAGGGCAAAAGTGAGAAAACTTGTGGGTTGGGATAAAGACAGTTTAAAAGGTAAAGCAAAAGCCACACACATAAGCAAAGCAAGACAAGGAATTCAATCACCATTTCCCATGAGCAGAAAAGTGTTCAGCCGTGCCCAGGAAAGCAGGACCCCATCACATGTGATGGTTACTTGGGAAGACAAAACACCATCACTCTAAATGTGTCACCCCTTCCTTCTTCTTCCCCCAGCTTGATATGCTGAGCATGCTACCATATGACATGGAATATCCCATGGGTCAGTTGGGGTCAGCTGTCACGACAGTTGTCCCTTCCCAACTCCTTGTGCACCCCCAGCATCTTCACTGGTGGGCTGAGGTGAGGAGCAGAAAATGCCTTGACTCTGTGTAAGCAGTGCTCAGCAATAACAAAAAGCATGCTTGAATTATCAACACTGTTTCTAGCACAAACCCAAAACAGTCTATATCATCTACCCTAAAGAAAATTACCCCAGCCAACACCAGGATATTCAACCCCTATTACTTTTTTTTCTTCTTTTATCTTGAATATCTCTGTCTACATAGTATTCAAAGGAAGTGATTTGCATTCCTAGTTTAGTTTCTTGTAGATCAGCTTTCAATGAATTATTTTTCCTGGCTTTCTTTTTGTGTGCTTTTAAAATTTTTATTGTAAATTGCTATATAGTAGCATCCTGTACATCTAATGCACCATTAAATGATCTTGTTGTGAAGAGCTCAACAAACCTGAATGCTATAAATGCCACTGAATCATATAGTTTTCCAAGCAACATTACTTTTGAATTCTAAATGAAAGTATATTTCTTTGGGTCTATACTTCACAAGTACAAATACCTTTGAGTGTTGATACCTCACAGATTGAAATGTGGACTACAAACAGTAATGAATATTTCTGTCTTAAAACAACCATGTTCCTGTGACAAAACACAGTATTCTTATAAGTTTCTTCTTCCTATTTCAGTGAGTTAGAATGTTGTGCTATTATTGAATGCTTACAGCCTTCTTCAGATATCCTTAAATCAGAGCAACTAAAATTTTCTTGGGTCATGGCTAAAAAGACCTATGATTTATGAAGTGAGCAGCTCAGGAAAGAAAGAAATTCCTAACAGCAAAGTCTTTCTTTGACCATTTACCTAAACAGATACAATTTTATGGTAGTTACTTTATTTCTTAAGTCTGTGAAGCTGGTTTGAGATTTGAAGCCTCAAGAAGAAAAAATACGCTGTGTGTGTGTATATATATATATATGTATGTATGTATATTCCCAGTTCAAAAAATAACCTCCTCTGAGTGAAAAGGGTAAGGCAAGAGTGGCTGAGTAGCTGGTTTTCAAGTGGAAGCTTCAAATTCTATGGGAAATCTGCTCAATTTTCCTGTACATTTTGGACAATGTTGTTACTTCTCAAAAACTTAATAATGTTTATAATATGTAGATACAGAAACTGTTAAGAATTCATACTTGTATTTGAATGTCTCATGTTTAAGCATCGTTGTGGATGTGGATGGTTGACATGTATGTGCTAGTCATACCTGAGAAAGTCATAGCCACCCAGTGGAAAAGGATTCCTCTCTGCACCCATGCCTCCTCTGTTGTGCTTTTTTTTTAAACTAAGTTGGTTAAAAGACACTGATAGAGCAGAATGGTCCTTCCTCTGATTTTAATTAGGAAGCAGGAATAGCAGCACTATTTCCTACCTGACTTCAGAGCCCATTTGCATATGCCCCTCTTCCTGGGGAGAGGGGCAAGTTGGTCCTTTTAGTTCCGGCTTCCCAGAGATGTAGCAAGGATGGAGTGTGTGTGCAGTCAAGCTCTGATTTTATCTGAGAAACAGCAACTAGAGCTTTCTAAACCTTCACAGTTATGACTTGCCATTTTACTTATCCAAACTTGGTATAGCACCATAGCCCTCAGATTCCCGTAGCTTGTTGGGGCTGAAGCAGCAGAATATATCTTGGAGTTTAACAATGTAGAAGGATCAAACTGTGGCACAATCTGTGCTCAGAGTGACGGTGAGTATTGTAGTGAGTTTCTGTGGCTGGGTTTTGGTAGCGGGGGGGGCTACCAGGGGTGTCTTCTGTTAGAAGCTGCCAGAAGCTTCCCCTGTTCCCCTGGAGCCAATGCCAGTTGGCTCCAGGATGGACTTCCTGCTGCTGGCCAAGGCTGAACCAATTAGGAGTAATAGTAGCACCTCTGTGATAACATATTTAAGAAAAGAAGATTGTTGCGCAGAAGAAATTGCAGCCAGGGAAGAGCGGAGTGAGAACATGGGAATAACAGCGTAGACACCAAGGCCAGTGCAGAAGGAGGGGCAGGAGGTGCTCCAGGCACCGGAGCTGAGGCCCTGCAGCCCCTGGTGCAGCCCATGGTGGGGCAGCTGTGCCCCTGCAGCCCATGGGGGACCATCGGGGTACAGAGACCCCCCTGCAGCCCATGGAGGAGCCCGTGCTGGAGCAGATGGATACCTGAAGGAGGCTGTGACCCCGTGGGAGGCCCAGGATGGAACGGGGTCCTGCCCGTGGAGAGGGAAGCCCACACTGGAGCAGGTTTTTCCTGGGTAGGACTTGTGGCCCCTGTGGGGACCCGTGTCGGTACAACTCATCCATGAAGGACTGCACCCCATGGAGGAGTGACTCATGGGACAGCAGTTTGGGAAGAGCTGCTGCCCGAGGGATGGACTCACGCTGGAGAGGTCCATTAAGTACTGTCTCCCGTGGGAGGGACCCCACAGGAGCAGGGAAAGGACTCCTCTCTCTGAGCAGCAGCAGAAACAACAAGTGACCACAACGCCCATTCCCTGTCCCCCTGCACTGCTGGGGGGGAGGAGGGAAAACGTGGAAGGAAGGAGGGATGGGGGGGAAGGTGTTTTTTAAGACTGTTTTATTTCTCACTCTTTGGCTCTTATCTTGTTAGTAATAAATATAAGTACTATCCCCACTTTGAGTCTTGTTTTGCCCGTGAAGATAATCAGTCACTGACATCTCCCAGCTCTTATCTCTACTCATGAAAGCTGTTTTTTTCTCTCTCTCCTCTGTCCAGTTGCAGAGAGAGAGTGAGAGAGTGGCTTTAGTGGGTATCTGGCCAGGGTCAACCCACTACAGAATACAATACAGAAAAATGGCTTGCATGTTCCCTCAGGAAAAAAAAATAAGGGAATTATTTCTTCTTCTTCTTTGATCTAAACCAACTTGCTGAGACTGGAAGTATGTAGCCACTTTCTAGGTAGGAGAATTGGGATTGTTCAGCCTGGAAAAGCAAAGGCTTTGGGGTGACCTAATTGCAACCTTCCAGTACCCGAAGGGAGAACCTACAAGACAGATGGAGAGAGACTTTTTACAAGGACATGTAGTGGCAGGACAAAGAGGGGTGGCTTCAAACTGAAAGTGAGTAGGTTTAGATTAGATATTAGGAAAAAAATCTTTACTGTGAAGGTGGTAAAGCACTGGAACAAGTTACCCAGAGAAGTTGTAGTTGGAAACGTTCCAAGTCAGGTTGGATGGAGTTCTTAGCACCCTGGTCTGGTGAAAGGTGTCCCTGTCTGCAGCAGGGGGGTTTGGATCTAGGTGGTCTTTAGTGGTCGCTTTCAACCCAAACCATTTTATGATACTGTGATTCCATGATTCTAGAAGACAATTCATAGAAAGGCATAGCACTCTAAATGAACTGTCTGTAGAATAAAGACCTCAAAGAGCTATAATCAAACTTAACTCAAGAGTAAGGGTAGGTAAACAGTTGTATCTGACTTGGTTATACCTTTACAGAAAAATTTTTAGAGCCTGTGAAGTGGATCTAATAAAGAGATCAAAATTATAAAATCAGAGCAGCAAAAATGGTTCCACTTGCATTTTTAACCTTCCTCATTCCAGAATCTTGGCATAGATTTAGGTATTATCTGAAAAGTAATTAGATTACTTGTCTTAATGAATTCATCTTTGGTATTTTTTACGTGAGCTTTATGTGACATTTCTAGTGCATTCCATTAGTTTTTTAGGAAGGTGTGTTCAGTATAATCTGTATTTATTTTACATGTTTCCTCTGTTGAACTTCAGCCATATAAAATAAATGCTATGTTTATTATCCTCTTTGACTGCAGTATTTCATGGACTTTCCATCTTGGCCCTTCTGTTGGAGACTTCTTTCCAAGGGTTCTTTATGTTCAGACCTCTCAGACTTTACAAACTAGGATACAAGATGTGTGCTTGACTTGCCTCCCTTGAATGCATGTTCACTGGTTTCTGAACTAGCAATGTGCAATTTGGAACTAGTGTGAAAAAATTAAAAATTCTTAGAAGATTTGGGGCAAAATGGGCATGGGAGTAAAGCTTTTTGAAAAGTAAATTTGCCACAAAAATATACACATACATATAAAATATTTCTGTACGGTTGAAATCATGTATTATTAGATACTTGTATGACTGAGTTCTTAAACTAAACTGTTTTTAATGTATACTTTAAACCAGTTATTTTATGATCATGTAATTTTCAGGAAATTTTTATTTTTTGTTGTATGTTCATCTGCTTTTCAAAGCTGGTGGAATATTTAATTGATGCCTTGAGGCTTCCTTAATGCTGAAACAGAAACTCAAGTGGTACTAAGAACCTAAGAAGCAATAACCACATAGAAATTAACTTCTGAGAGGTGCAAGCTGAGTTACAGAGCTTCTTATGTTGGTGTAACCCAGAGGACAGTATGCTGATACAGTGTTCATTTAGCCTAAAATTGTGTTTCACATTTTAGGAATCCTTGCATTTATTATTTCGATGCATTTACCTGGACTTAAGCATCTTCAAACAACATTTGTAGTTTCAGAAGAGAATGGGATGTGACTGTTTCTTAGAATAAGATTATGTTTCTTACATACTATTTTAAGGGGCTTATATTAAATATTCACTGTATGAGTAACTGCCCTTTCTTATCCTAGGGCTTTGTGGTTTTACTATAAATTTTTCTAAAATAAAAAATAATAGCCACTTTTCTGCAATTTGATGCTCTGTCTGCAGAAGTGAATCAGCTACGTCTGAATTTATTTTTCACTAACACTGAAGGATAGTGATGTAGAATGCAACTAAAAAATGAGGTACAAATAAGGGAAAGGATCATTTTTATTAAATAGAAACATTTGAGTTATAAGCAGGAAAATTGTAACAAAGTCACAGTTAAATAAGCTTTTGGAGAAATCTAGAGGAGTTAAAAGTAAAAAGGAAATGAATTACTGAAGTTGCCCCCAAAATTCCTAATTCCTTCTTCCTCAAAAGCAAGGTAGGTCTCAAAACAATATTTGACTTGAAGATTCACATCCAGCTTTGCCACTTCAGAGTCTACAGGGCAGTTGCTAACTGTTGAAAGCATAGGTGAGTTTAGACTTCTAAATCAATCTGAAACATACTCTCAGTTCATACTGCTTACTAGAAAGAGAAGTGCAAAACTGAGTGAAATACTGGTCTTACCTCTGATACAGCAGGGATTGCCTTTCATTACAGTGGCTAGGCTTGGATTTACAGCAGTGTTGAGGCAGATTTTAAAAGGTATATTGATAGACTTAGAAATCCAGCCCTGTTTTCTCAATACCCATTCTAAGCCAGTGGGAGTTGTGTTTCTATCTGCCTGAGAAGTTACTTGTCTGGCATGTGTCCCAGTGTCTGTATGGATGTAGATCTTATTAAATCAGAACAACTTCTACCAGTGGAGGGGTAATTATGATTAATGTTATCCTCTATGAAGGTTACAAGTGGGACAAATGTTTTGAGAAAAACTATGTGAAGGAAGAAGAGGACTAATTTTAGTAGGAGTGGCTTCGTGGCAGCGGTTAGAGAAATTATGGATAGTTCTTGAAGAAAAAAATTGTTCTTTCATCTTATATTGTTTTTCCAAATGTTCCAAAGGTTCATTTCTTTCAATATTTAGTCCCAAAAGTGTGGACTCAGCAGTCCTTTGATAATCCAAGATTTTAGGGGCACTGTTAAATTCTACTTGATATTTGTGCCTAAAGTTGTCAACCACTTGGCATTGTTGGTTCCCAGCAAAGTCAGTGAAACTGGAGAATCCTCAACAGGTAATGTGTTGAAACCTCGTAAAAGTGTGGCATAGATTGGCTTCATATTTAATAGACAGATGTGGTCTTTGAAAATAAAAAAAAACCCCTCAAACCAGTATATTTGACAGTACAGATACTATTGCAGTGTGCCATAATAAGTATATCAACTTATAGGAGACAATATAGATTTATTAAAGGTTATTTTAAAATCAATCTCTGATGCTTTAGGATGATGAAATCCTAATTTAAATTCCATTTATCAAACCTACTAAAATAAACTTAACAGGGAAATAGCAGCATTAAGAAATTGCTTTCCCTAACCTTAATTTGGAGATTGCTATTTCTTTGACAAAGTGCTGCACCTGGCAAGAAAGTCAAATCAGTATTTGATAGATGTAGCCTGTTTGAAGGTATTAACGAACAATTTGAAATTACAGTCATTATTTACTTTATGGAAAACCTCTTAGATAATATGATTTACACTAGTGACAAGCTTTTTGGAGCAGTATAGGAATCTAGAACTGCAGGGTAGAAATCAGAGAGCTTAGACTAGAGAAAGTTCTTTTAAAAGTCATGTTTCCTATACAAATTATATGCAGTTGTGCAAACATGTCAAAGTTTGGTTAATTGGATTTGTTTAATGTAAACAATCATTGACCAAAATAATAACATAACTTCAGAAAAAGACATTATGCTCCCACTTTCAAAAATATGTATAATTCAATGCAAGAAAGAACTCAAATGTAATTCTATGGAGAATTATGATTTATTAGATTCAACTCCATAAAGCAAGCTCATAAACATATTTCAATTTCTTTAATTGGTCTGTGTTCTAGAGACAGTATTAAGACACCAAAACATAGATACAATCTTTGTCATTGGTTGAAATTGCTTGGATGCCAGAGCCCTAGTAGGTGCTATTGGAATTAACTGCTTAAGCAAAGAAATAATTTGTGCAGGTGATGGCTAAAAGAGTGGAAAGAAATTTGTTAATAGCCATGTTTTCCGGATGCAGCAAAAAGCAGTGTATGTAATTTTACATTTAAAAAGGCATATCTTCAATGTGAGGAAGCACATGGTTGTAGCATCAATAAATACTATTTTTGGATGAGTCAATGTTATTGCCACTCTCCAGATGTCTGTGTGTGCTAGGAGCTGAGTAAAAACTGAAGTGGCAATTCCTTTCCCAATGAATTTAACATTTAATGTATTGACCATGAGAGAATTTGAAATTTGCTTGTAGGCCTAGAACTAATCCAATTTGTATTTTTTTAAAATGTGTATAAAATTTTGAGCAAGATTGTTGACAATTACAGGCTTTTGGCCAAATCCCATTAAGTACTGAGTATTGTGGCCCTAATCTACTAAGACATTACCATGGCACATACTAAATAGTTGATGTCTTCAGAAGTTAACCTTATCCTGATTTCTTAGTTGTCTGAATGAAGGCTTTTCAAGATAGAACTGAGGTGAATTAGGGAAATTTTATGATTGTTGTTGAATTGAGGAAGAATTTTTCATATCAACCTGGTTCAGAAGAGTGTAGTCCAAAAACATGGGGCAAAGAACAGTGGGCTCTTTCCAAAGAAGTCTGTGCAGTGTCACAGTTTGCCAAGAGACTGCCAAGGGGATTAGAGGTCAGTACATACCAAAGTAATGAGTCTAATCTAATCTCTTCGAGAAATAGGCTTTCCAGCTAGAACTGAAACATTTAATTACGTTTTGAATTATGCAGATTCAGGAGATATATTTTCCCATAAACTAGGGAGATTAGGGAGGGGCTGCAGAGTGAAAATGTGATGGAATTTGTTTTTACTGGTTTGAGGAGGGAAGGAGAGCTCAACCAGTCAGGAGATATCTGAGTCATCTGTACTGTCTTATACTAATATGATTTGAAATATCTGCACTGAATCTAGCAGGATTTTTCAAAGCAGAAAAGGGAACATAAATTCACATTGACCTTACCCTCCCCCAAAGCGAAGTTAAAACTCACCATCAGAGTCCCATTATTAGTTAATGAGTCATCTGCAAACCTGTGCTTAACTGGCAATGGGGCCTACCTTTTACTTTCCTTTAAAAGGGGAGAAAATGTGTATGGGTGTTCGAGTTTATCAGCAGTTGAAATGGCTAACTAATATGTATTGAAGCATGCAGAACTGTGTGGGCTCAAAGTCAGTTTTTGTGTCCTCATTTATAGGTCAAATCACATGCAGCTTTACTTGTTTTGCAGTTCCAACTACCATTTGTGTGTAGATTCTCTGGAGAGAGCTTTGGTTTAAAAGGAAGAGAGAATGCAACTCTGTTGCTGACACTGGTGTAGCTGTCAGGGACATTTTGCCTTCCACAGAGGTCATAACTTGTCACTGAATCCCATTGTTGGTAAAGAAGGGTCTGGTTTTCACGGCATTTGCTATTTGTTTTTGATTTGGTCTCCTCCTGGGTGCACAGATTATAGACCAGTAAACCTCTCTTTCACTGACTAGTGTGGGAACTTCGAGTCTCTCATAAACCTTAAATAAGTCTTAACTCCAGAATGCTGCCTTCTGGATATTAAATTTCTCAATGTTTTGCTGTGTTTTTAGCCCAAGGGTGCTGTTGACAGAAAGCGGTGTTTTTATTCCCTGATTGCTGTCTCTCTTTATAATTTTTTGTATGTTGCATTTTTCTGCATTAGTGGAGGTATCTGTGTTTGAAAAAGGATTACATTAGTCATAACTTAAGACAGATAATTTGCCCCCTTTCCTTACTGACTGACAGGAACCTAAGCTGCACATAATCTTTTGCAAAATACGGCCCTTTTGCAACCTATTGGAAATTTCAGAACCAGAAGATTTAACCTCCTAATACATTTAATTGAAAAGCTGTTGATTTTTGACAGTGGCAACCAATAGTGATGTAAGCTGCCTGAGATTTGCTGACATTGATTTATTTATTTTTTTGTTTACTTGACAGTTCATTTTCCCCTATATTTCCCTTATTTAGGATAGTTTGTAGTCTTTACTGCATTGAAGGCAAAAATGAGCCTTCCTTAAACAGTTGCCTTGAAGGCAAAAGAGAAATCATTGCTTTACACCTGAATTTTGAACACTGCAATTTTGCAGAAGCAAACTTAAGCAGATCACCAATGTCCTAGTGAGAATTTCCTGTAACATAGGTATATCAAAGGCATAGCATGTCTGTGTGGCTTTCTAGTACTCAAAAAGAATTTTTCAAATATTTTTCAAATACTCTGAAGTTATCAAAGTATTGCTCAGTTATCAAATCTGAGCATATTTCAGTCAAATATATTTTCAGTGCAAAGTACTAGAGCTGCCTTTCAGTGCAGATGCTTGTGTCACATTTTCTTTTTCTTCAGGAAGAACTTCCAGAATTTTTGCAATCCTCTACCTTGTGTTCCTCTGTCCCAATGTGAATCTGTAATGCAAAAGTGGTAGGGACGATCTGGACAGCTACTTCCTAAGACTATAATTGATAAAGCATTGAAGTAGGATGCATTCTGCACTCTGATCAGAAGAATTTTTGTCTCGCAGTAGTTCACAAGTTCACAGGTAAAGTTAAAAGTTACTTGCTGCTTCTCTCACAGAGAAAACTGTCTGTTTGCCTGCCATGGAAACCTTTCCTGAGATTTCCTAGTTGTCATGGATGGGTTCAGAGTTCATAGAGCTTTTTATTATGCCCTTTTTGAGGGATAGAGGCTGATTTGCAGCACTATTTAAAGCAAAGATGCCAAATGAAAGTTCCCCATTTTAAGTTTGTGCTTACACAAAGCTTCTTTGTGGTTTTTTAGGCCTGTCAGACTTGTCAGGCGTGGTAAGAAAAAGTATATTGTTTCCAGCACTTGGATTCCTTTCCTTCTGACATCTGCCACTCTGTAAAGATGATAAATTCCTGCCTCATTAGCCAGGGGTGTGGGATTACAGGCTGACAACACATTAATCACCAGCTTCTGTGGCAGGCTGACTAGCAATAGGCATTGTTAACAAAACTTTTCTAATATGTCACTCTTCTCTATGACAGCCTGTAATCAATCATCTTGATTGACAGTGCTGATAGATTACACTATTTATACTTTGTGTAATGAAAGATAGCGTTTCCACCTACTGTCATTTCTAGGCTAGCATTGGAGGATCACTGAATAGAAACAAACACAACAAAAAACCCCAGGCCTCAGCTCAGCATTGTGAAGTTCAGTCAGACAGCGTTGTAGGTCTTTTGTGGTAGCTTTCAGATGACGTGTATTGTTGGGGAACTTGGTAAGCACTTGCCTTTAAGTAACCCTTGAACTGAGCGTTTCTTTGCTGACTTTGTTGCAATAAACTGTCAGGTCAAGTTCAGGCAGGTAGGAGACCGTGTTAATCATATGGTGGCTACAGCTCCTTTTCCCATCCTGTCTGTCTTCTGCTGACAACCCGCCGCCCCCAACCCCAACCAAGATGAGAGATGATTTAGATGTTGATAAAGTACGTGTGTTTCATGATTTAGAAGACAAAATTATACGTGTTTCCTGTAATTGTATGGTGCAGGGAAAGTAAACATAGGGAGGAAGTGCAAAGCCAACTTGCCAAGCCAGCAGAATCTGTGTTGGAGCTTGTTTGCCTTTTGAAACTTAGAAAATTAGAAACATCAAGATTGAAGTGCATAAGCACATTAATTTGTTGTTTTGGTTTTGATATAGCTGGTTTTTGTTCTAGAATCACTTGATTATTACCTTTAATTAGTGTTTACTTCCTGAAGTTATTTCATTTGGCTGTAGTGGAATATAAAATATTGACTATAATAGGACAAAAGTTTCTTATAGCAAATGTCTGTTAGAATGGACTATTTTTTTTATGGTTGACTCCTATAGATTCATGTTGATTAAATACAAATAAATGCTGCCTTTATGTTATTTTAGTGTCTCAGTTATCATTATATATCATTATATATCTTCATTTCTATATGTATCCTGAGAATTTTCTTCATATGCTTTATTGATATATTAATTTCTTTTTCTGTCGCTACAAGTATATGTGCATTTTTTTCTCATTGGAAAGGTTTATGTGCTCAGTCACAATAAGAAACTTAAAAATCAACCTTTGAATTTTAGGAAATGTGAGTTGGAGCTTAAATTATTGTCCTTGGGAATTGTGCTAAATTTAGGCAGTTGGACAGGAACAAGGCTGGACAAGATCGTCTAAACTTTAATCTCCCTGAGAAGAGTTTCATTGTGAGGCCACAATGATTAATGAGAAACCTGACCATCTGATTAAGCCCCTCTGTGTCACAGGACATGATTAGTAGGTGACAGAGACTGTAACAGTATCCAGCCAAGCCTTGTTTCTTTCACAGCTCAGACTCTTGTATGATTAATGTCCCCAAGGGCTATCTCCAGGTCAGGCAGGGAGAACCTGTCAGAACAGGTGGAAGTGACAAATTCTGCAGAAACTCCTTTTGCAAGAGAGGCAGCACGCAGGAATGGATGAATGGGGAGGATTCCAGATGGGCTGGTTGACCTTTCTGTACTCTGAACAGACACCGAGAGCATCATGGGAATGAAACGTAGTAAGTATCAAAAAACTGCAGATGTTCCATAGTTATTGAAGAATTATAGCATTGCCAAGTTGGGCTGGTAAAACGCACAACACATCATATTATCACCACTGGTTTCTGCTTTCTGATATGCTAGAGGAGACTGTAGATCTAACATGTGTGTATATAGACTAGATAAAATACCACACACTGTGTTTTATGGCAAGGGGGGAAGATTCTTTGCCTCAGTACAGATAAGGCTTGATAGAGCTGCTTTAGTATAGCGTTTTCCTGTACTGGTATATATAATCTATCTCATTCTCATCAATACTGCTCCATTTAGGGCAAGAAAATCTTGGGAGTTAAAATGGTTTATAAAAATCCTCATTCCTTTTTATTAGGTGTTGGTTATCTAGTAAGGTATTTTATATCTTGCAGAGTACTTTCACCTCTTAGGTCATAGGTTCAAATCCCCGGCTTAAGTATCCTGGCATGGTCTGCCTTGCAACGTCACACAGCGCAGAATTAGCAGGGGGATTGTTAAGTATCATTTTTCAGATAAATAGACTTTTTAATTTAATCATAGGAATGTTATAAAATATCTTTCTAGTGCTACAGAGACAGACAAGGGAATGTTAGCACTGGGGTCCTTACGGAATTCCCCCTGCATTCAGTTAGTTTTCGAAACAAAACTTAAAGTGAAAACAGAGAGTAGGATTTCCCTCTTTGCCAAACAAAGAAGTTTCTTCTGTGCAAATTTTATTGCTGTTATACCGTTACTACTAGTGTTTGGTACCATTTTTAACCATTTATAATCTTGCTTTCTTCAGCTTCTGTTTTACCATATGCAGACTATCTTCCCCAGTTTAATTGTAATACGTCAATTTTATTAATTATTTCTCAACTTTACATACCTTTGAGAAGAATGACTCCTTTCCATTTTACGGACAAAAATGTGCAGTACAAAAATCTGATATAGTATGGTCATACCAGCCCTAGTTAAGTTATTTTGCTTCAACATTAGACTTTTGCGTTTAATTGAACTTTAATCTGTATTTTCTCCAATTTAATGGGAGTCATTGTGAATAAAGGCTCTCATTTCTGTGGTTTTAAGACTAATTTTTTGTTCTTTGCCACTGTTTAAGCTGTCAGATCCAGCTTTGGGTATGGTAAATGCCATGGTCCCCTGAGCAAATCAGCTGCCATATGCTATAATTTACACTTTCTGAATCTTTATTGGCTAGGCAAAAGGTCATTTTTCAGAGTGGTTTTCCCAATATAGAATTAATAGAGGAAACAGACACACTTCAGTGGACTAGTGACTGGAGATGGCAAAGCTCCTCTATGTGCATAGTTACAGAATGGCAAATAGAAAGAATATAGGTAAGAATAAACTCTAAAAGCTACAGAGGGAGTGAACCAAAGTCTCTCACTTGAACACTCCAGATTTTGAAGTCCAATTGTTTGATTTTTATTTTCTACTTTTCTTAAAAAATGCACAAATCTGTTGCAGCACAAAGATTTTTAATAACAATTTCAAGTACTATCTCTTACTCAATTCCACCAAAAATAATAGAGTTTGAAAAATTGTCACAACTTGTCTTGTAAATAGTTTGCCAGCTATTGTTTGTTTCAAACTTTGCCATCACTTTTTCCAACTCTTGTCGGTGTATTTCCTTTTCTGTAGGTTGATCAGTAAATCAGAAAGGAAGGCTGGATATGAATTGTTTGTCAGATACAAGAGGAGATAAGACTGACTTTTTAGCCCTCAGTGCAAGCCTCGAGGGAAATGAAAGCCAGCAAAATGCATAGAATTTTACTATCCAAAAGAGGTTAATGAAGGGCATGTTAATTTTAGAGGTTATCTGCTAATCCAGATGTAGAAAATCAGAATCATGGTGGAATATTCCATGAGATCACATTAGCAACTTCTGTAATTTGTGTCATACAGTTTGGTGCCCGAGGCACTCTAACTGAATTTAGAATTATCCTAATTATTCTTAGGATTAGGGTGGTGCAGGTGTGCATCTGTTATATTTTGTAATACACTCAGGTGTGTTTCATTAGTGTTATTGATAACAACAGAAAATCTAATGTCGGTTTCCATAGAGAGTTGCAAGGATGGCTCTGTTTCCTTAACCTGTGGGATGTGTGTTTATAGTGTAAAAGTAGTTTGTGAAGTAGTTGTAATTAGAAGCATATGATTCCAAGACTGGTTAAACATTCCTGTGGAAGAGCACCTGTGGGGGAATGGACATCCAGAGAAAATGCAAGATGCAGCTGTAGTAGCGTTAAACCAAACTTATGTCTCTAAAAAAAGTGCATTAAAATTTTTAAATATAGTATTCAACATGAAAGGCTGTCCATGTTGTGTATACAACTTGTACAGTGATATTTCTCTTCAGAGTTGTATTGAGCCTTGTAGAGAGCTGCTGCTGCATTGCCTAATGAATGAATTGTGCAGGGTTGTTTCTGGTTTTCATTTGAGACATTTACTGGCAATGTCAGGACTGAGCGGAAGGAGAAGAATCATGCTCTTCTCTAGTGTAGCTAAACCTGCAATGAACTTGATGTACACCTCTGCTCCTTCAGAAAAGCCTGTTTCATTGAAGACTACTTGAAACTGTGGAAGCAGGATAGATTTTTGAGTTGACATAGCTGCACAGAGAGGACTTGTGTGTGGAGGATAGAAATATCATGGTATAGCTATATCTGTAAATTATCTTGAACACATGAAGCCACAGTTTTTGAAAATCTGTGTTTGTGGTCAGCGACCTCTAAGTTACAGTTAAGTCCACCTTGCAGCTACTGTGTGGCCATGGGAAATCTCAGTTATTCTTCACAACTGTATCCTTCTTTCCCAAGATGGAATATGAACTGAAAATGAGTTAGCATGTTCATCTCATTGGAGCTTGCGGGGACAGCACAGTGCTCCATCAGCAGGGCTGAAATGATGGGATCTCTAATCACAGATCTGAGTTCTGATTGAGCTGCTGCTGTGAAAGATAATGTAGATACCTTTAATGCACCTCCTCTCACCCATCACCTTTACAATATATGATCAGGACAGTTTCTCTTGTAGCGAAGTTGAGTTTTCCCTTGTATTCTTGGCCAGATTAGGAGTAGTGCTAATTGTCAGCATGAACATGGGCACAAAAATGGCCATAATAAATTTTATACTATAGTGATTAATCTGTGGTAGAGGAAATTATCTTTTTGTTACAGGGAAGTCCAAAACAACTTCCTGAATTCCCAAGTACTGTAACATGTCTGGATTTCCTTTATATTAGCAGTTCTTTTAAAGTTCTTTCATTTATTGTGTGAATACTACTGTGCTTCATTTCTACCTGAAACAGTACTGTGCTAATAATTATGTATAATTTTTCTTGTCATGATCTGTTATGTAATTCAGATCAAGACTGTAAGAACTGGAAAGAGGATCTTTCTAATACTAGTGCCAGCTACCTGACCACTTTTTACCAGTTTTTCAAAGAATGCAGGGCAATATGCCAATAATGAGCTTAGAAAGTATGTATGAAGTTCCTGATAATGTGACATGATTTTTTTTTCTTACTTTTGCTCTTCATTTCATCTTAATTAGTCCCAGTAGGAAAGATTGATTTTTTTTTCCTTTAAAAGCCTTGTAGCTAACATCTGTTGGTATTCCTGGGGTCATTCTTGCACTGTCCTGTGTTTGACATTTCTTGTAAAAGAAGAGGAATTTGTTCATATTGACATTAGCTGCCTCGGTATCTCTCAGTGGTGCAGATGGCCTGTGAATAAAGACATCAAGCTAATAGGCAAGATGACAAGCCTTGATAGCACTGGTGCTCCTCATGCTTAAGTGGCAGGGCAGCATAGATTGCTTTTGCTGGGGAGGTGCTAGGTCTAGTGGCACTAAAGCATATGGAATTAGTTAAAAATACAGTGGGATCCTGGGAAAAGGATAGTACCACGAAAATCCCTGGCTGGCTATAAGAGTTTTTTCTTTTAAATGTAGTATTTCCTTGAGAGCCAAGACTTAAAGAAAAATGTATGCATATGGAAGAGGGATCCCTAATATAATCTTACTATTTAGTGGTTGTTGATGTTTAATGCATCAGAATAAAGCATTGTTGAAAGATTTCTTCATTACATTGTTTGCTTTTGTGGTGTTAGACGAAAATAACACCCTGTGTGATAAAAAGGATAAAACAAAAAATCTGTATCTAAATGAAGATGTGCAGAATGCATTGTAAGTGCATATTAAAATATTATTGCGTGAGTCTTTTGGAAAATGTCATGAAGTCCCAAAGAAGGAAAATCTGTTTCTTCCTCAGTGACTGTTTATATTATACTCTGGAGAAGGCACATTGGAAAACTTGGCATTTCGAAGTCAGCTGATTATTTCATGTGGTAGAATAGAAAGAAAAGCCAGATTTTGAAAGTCTGACAAACAAAGCATGAAAATAAAAGATAATTATGCTCTCAAGAAGCAGAAGATTAATAAACTGCTATAATTTTAACAAGGTAGTTGGCAGAGCTAGTGGCTTGGAGATCCTATGTCTATACATCTATATGGTGTGTATGTCCTTTTCCTAGGGCTCATTTAGGATAAAGTACAGCTTAGGAAAGTTCAGAGAAATCAAAGGGATTTTACCTAATCAGTATAGGCTCCAAATTCAGACTTTATAAAGCCGGCATTTACAAAGACTGACTTTAAATAATATCATGGTGTTAAAACTCGAAAATGGGAGAAAGAAGGAACAGAACTTTTACCTCCCCCTACTTCTATTTAAAATTAAGTTATTCCCATTAGAAAGGCAACATTCTCTCTTCTCCAACAAGGTTTGACACACAAACACTGTAAAGGATTTTTATAGGCTTATTTGCTACTTAACAAGGCTTTGAAGACAAACACAAATGTTTTCATGAGTGTTTTTGTCTGTAAGGCATAATAATATAGAAGTTACTGAGGTTATACAATATTGTATTTCTCCTATGCCTTCTCCCCTCATCTCAATTTTAAGAATTCATTATCGGGCAGCCACATAACTTTTATTTGGGAGTCCCAGAACTTTTCAAACATGACTTAATTAAGCTTCTTTGGAGGAGAGGAGAATTTTTACAAATTACACTTGCACAGTTTGTTCAGATTACATGGCATACGTTAGATATATTAAGTGACATGTGAGCAAAAGGTTCAAGCTGGCAAACTTGCAAAAGTTTCAGGTTTAAAGTCACAGAACCAAGTTATTGCAAAAGGTGAACATTCAAAGAGCTACTTGGTAACCAAAATAGATTTGTGAAAGCCAAAAGTCATACAAGTGAGCTTGGCAGTTGGCATTGCTTTGGGAAGAGGTGTGTGAAGTTTACATGCAAAGATTTTCATGCGTACAGTTGGTTCAGGATGGTGCAAATCCAGGGATATTGGCAGAAGTGGTGTCTTTTTCTATATGTGTCAGATGTTAAACCATCTATTACACTTGAAAGACGGCCAAGACTAAGGGTTTCTACAGTTCAGCTTACTGAATTCAAGGATGGTTTTTGGATAAATGATCTTTTGCATCCAGACCTTTTAGCAACTCAATTACTCCACTTTATCGACAGCTAGAGTTGCTCTTTAGTTTCTTCTTTTTCAGACCTTTGAAACCTACTGAGATAATTATTTCTTGTCATCTTCTGTTGTCTCTTCTAAGCACTTCATATTGTGCCCAGTATGGTCCTCAAGATATGGGCCATCATTGGAAGGACCTGCTTTGCTCCTTCCTTCCTCTATTAACAGTAGCAGTGAAGGTAGATCTAATAGCCCTATTAGAACATCATCTTCTGTTCTTTACCTCGTGGCTTTGTTTGTGGGTGGCTGATTTTGCTATTAGCAATTAATTCATATCTATTTTATTGTGACATACTGTGAAGCCGCATGATTTTAATAGAGGAATTGTGTTGTTCATGACTGTATCTTGAAAACAGCGTTAATTGCACAATCATAAAAAAAAAAGACAGCTACAATGATGATGCTCAAAGACCATGTGGCAAATTAATCCTGAAAGTGAGTGAAGTCTTCAGTTTAATAGTCACATAGTAGGCTGTCTTTCACTATAAGTATGATCTGTTTTACACTAAGGAATCTTTAAATCCCTTTGTTGCAGCTGATTCCAGAGTTCTAAAATGGTCCTCAAGGATTCCACTTTTCATGCTTTCCAGTGCTCAAAATACATTTATAGTATGTCAGAAGACATCCTGAAAATAGACTGATTTTTGTACAAGTAAGATATAAAATTTATATCTTCAAGTTTCCCCTTTAGGCTCAACATTTCTGGAAAATAGCTAAATTTTATTTATGCTGAAGAACCTAAAAAGCTGAGAGAAAGTGTAGGAAAAAACCACATTGCTATTACTTGGCTCTAGCCCTTAGAACTTAGATACGTATGGATGTACTTGATGTGTGTGTGTGTGATGGTATACAGGTCTTATAATCAGTGCATATAGATATGTATGTGAAATCATGCTATATTTCATTTTAAGAAATCTGGATGAAAAATAACTGTGATTAAGGTTGACTGCAGATTATTATTTTGCTTGTAAGTCTAACGCTCACTTAGAAAAGAACTGTGGTCTGAGAGAGACTGTAGAGATCTCTTCCCTTAGAAAAGAATTTTACAGTCTGAGTGTTTTGGAGCTTCATCTCAACACAGGAAAAAAGCAACCATTGTCAATAAGATAGGGGCTTCATTTACTGCTTCCTACTTAATTTTGTTGAGAGGTTGTTGCTGCATTTTACTTGGATTTATAAGCAAAAATTTTCCACTTAGGCCCCTCCTCTTTCAGTCACAGGTTCTCTTATAACTTGATACTTCCATTTATTTCTCAGGGGTCTGTACTGAAACCAGCACTGTTTAATATCTTCATCAATCACATAGACAGTGGGATTGAGTGCACCCTCAGCAAGTATGCAGATGAGTGGTGAGGTTGACACACCTGAAAGATGGGATGCCATCTAGAGGAACTTGGAAAAGCTTGAGAACTGGGTCTGTGGGAACCCATAAGATTCAACGAGGCCAAGTGCAGGGTCCTGAACCTGGGTCAAGGCAACCCCCAGTATCAGTACACGCTGGGGGATTAAGGAATTGAGAGCAGCCCTGCGGAGAAGGACTTGAGGGTACAGATGAATCGGAGTCTGGGCATGAGCTGACAATGTGCACTTGCAGCCCAGAAAACCGATTGTATCCTGCATCAAAAGAAGCATGGCCAGCAGGGCAAGGGAGGGGATTCTGCCCCTCTACTCTGCTCTGGTGAGACCCCACCTGGAGTACTGCATCCAACTCTGCAGCCCTCGGCCCAGGAAAGATGGGAACCTGTTGGAGTGGTTCCAGAGGAGGATCACAAAGATGATGAGAGGAACGGAACACTTGTATGAAGAAAGTCTGGAAGAACTGGGGTTGTTCAGCCTGAAAAAGAGAAGGCTCTAGGGAGTCCTTATTGCAGCCTTCACTGCTTAAAAGGAGATTATAAGAAAGGTGGGACAAACTTTTTATCAGGGCCTGTTGCTATAGGACAAGGAGTAATGACTTCAAACTGAAAGAACATAGATTTAGATTAGATATAAGGAAGAAATTTTTTATAAGGAGGGTGTTGAAACACTGGAGCAAGTTGTCCAGAGGGGCAGTAGGTGCCCCATCCCTGGCAACATTCAAGGTCAGATTGGACAGGGATCTGAGGAGCCTGATCTAGTTGAAGATGCCCCTTTTAAAGTTCCCTTCCAAGCCAAACTATTCTCTGATTCTATACCCTTGGATCTCCTTTTAGGCAGAGATTGTTCTGGTTAAAGTGACTTTGACATGGCAGTGACTTTTACGCTTAAAGATACATATTGTGTTGAAATGAACTGAATAGGTGCTGGCTAATCAGCACATGATGATGCCCTGGGTGAACTGCTACTTGCTGTAATAGCTGGAAATGTGCTGCTGTCTTATACTTTTGTGAGCATTGGAAACCTTTTACCAATCGAGGTTTGGTAAGTTTTGATACAGTAAGTGAGACTTGAGCTTTCAATGTGATCCTGTTATTATACAGTACTCCTGAGGTACCACAAACTCTGTGGCATGAAGGGAAAGCTCATTAACTTTAGTATATTCCTAAAGCCTCCTTAAAGTCTATTGATGTAAAACAATAGAAAGTGTGGTTTATACCTTTGTTTCTTATGTGTGTTAAATATGATTTGTCACATGCCACATTCATATCATGAATTCCTATTCTAATGAGTTTTTTTTTTTTCTGAAATGAGACTTAACGTGCTTATTTTTGTACTTATTCAGTCTTTGTCTACAAGATGTCCCAGATAGTTTTATGGTGCACAATTTTTGAGCTATGTATTTGTGCAATGATGTTTTTTGCTGATATTTCGAAAGGTCTCTGCAAAACCCCAGCCAAAATTTGCAATCTTCTGGTTGGAGCCCTCCCAGTGCTGATTTTCTGAACTGAAAGTTTTGGAGGCAAATCCAAGGATTTGCACACATCTTGAATAAAAGTTTTGCGTGACAGGTGCAAAACAAATACTAGGAGATAGTTTTCAGATATGCTTCCTCTTTTTAATTGTGAATCATATTGCCACAGGATATGAAGGATACCGCAAGATTTAGAGAGTTCTAAAATATGACTGGTGATAGTTATGGGCACACACACACACACACACACAGAGCCCCCTACTCCCTGCTTCAGATGCACATAGAAAAACACATATAAAAAAGGCTTTAATAATTAAGGAGGTTCTTGAGTCACAGACTCCTGAAGCATTGGAGAATATAATGAGTTATCACAGTAGACTTGTGCTGTTCTACCTTTTCAAGGCATCCAGAATTGACCAAGTCACTGCCAAATAGTGGCTGAATAGACCTCTTCTTCTGATCAGTACAGTTGCTTTTATGCTTAATTTGCTGTGAAATAATTTAGGAGAGGAGTGAGGTTTATGATTGAATATGGACCCCTGCATCTCAAGGTGACTTAGTGTGTTCTAGTACAACCTGGTCATAGTAAAGTCCTGTTTTGTTATTCCCCATGGCTGGTGCATCCATGGAACATTTGAGACAATCCAGCTCTGGAACTGACATTATTGGAACATATGTTGTCAATCTCAGACTAAAAGCCAATGAAGACTCTTTCTCAATAAGGATAGATGGAGCAACAAATTAGAGATCTAAATAAAGTTCTGTGAAAAATGATGTTTTGAATTATATAGAGGCTTGTGTAACCTTATTCTGAGATTGTGCTGTTTGCAGAGTTTTCCATCACCTCAAAATTTGTGTTTCATTTTGGGCTTGCATGAAAGTTTGGCCAAACCTCACAATTCAAACTGGGATGAAGTTGCCAAAAGCTGAAGTCAAAACTATGTAGAGAAAGAATCTGATGTTGCAATATTTGCTACATATGACAGCGGCTGGGATTGGAAACTATTACATTGAATTGAGTGTGTATAAATGAACCTCAACAGCTGTGGCCCTGTCTACACAAGCAAAAGTGATCAATCAAGGTTTCATACCCTTACAATGAACATATTTGCTATCAAAAATCTGTACATGAGTTTGTGTAGTTCCTCCCTGTAGTCTGCTGAGACAGTTGTTAATAATGTTATACAATAATATATTTTTGTTCTTATTTCCATTCTTTTGCTTCATCCTAACCCCTTAAATAGATATTAAATAAATAAATAAATAACCCATCCCTTGTTATTAAATATTCTCTGTCATATAAAAAACAGCAGAGGAATGTGAAGAAAGAACTTGTGTTTCTTGCTTGGCATCTTAACATTTCTAGAGGCAGGCATTTGACTGAGTTCAGTTTTACTACTTCTAATTTTGGTTGCTGTTTCTTTCCAGCACTTATGCCTATTACTATTTTTGAAATATAATTTTTCAATTACTTAACTTTTTTTGCTATTGTGAAACTTTTTTTCCATACAATAATATATGTATACAAAACTAAAAATCATCATTCCTTAAAACAGGGAGTAATGTTTCTTCCTTTGAGTTCTACTTTGTGAAATATGCATTTTTAGGAGGCTATATTTTTCCCAAAAGTAGCTATGTAGATTTTTCACAACTTGTCTTTATTTTTTTGTAAGGAAACAAGGTGCAGTTTTAGTTATGAGAGATTTATCTGGCACAAATCTTTGCATGCCATTTGTTTATTGATTATGATCTACTTGCAAGTAGTACAAGTGTCAGGTCCTCTCAGCCAAAGCCACTCGAAATGTATATTGGTTGTTTGTAAGGCTTTAAATCCAGTTGAAAGAATTGGGAGACAGTGTGAAAAGCCTTAAGCAATAACTGCTTCAACTAACCAATCTGCTTGTATTACTGAATGAATTGCTGATATGGATACAGCCTGTGTGCAGATTCTGGAAGGTTTTGGTCTATTAAGTTACTAGCCTTTTCCAGTTACTGCGAATTGTTTCATTTGTTTCAGACAATTGTCTTATAACTGTAACTATAATTTTTGAGTAAAGTTTAGCTTTCTTGTTAGCAGAGTCCTTTGAAAGAATTAAAACTAAGACTGGTCTATGTTGTATACATTGAAACTGTTTATATGTAAACCAGTCTTCAAAGAAATTTTCTAAGTACTTTAAAGGTCTATATGCACTACAGATGAGTATTCTCAGCTCTTAGAATTGAACCTGGAAGTAAGTTGAGGTTTAGTCTCTACTTAGTGCCTAAAAGTCTTAGTTCCCACATTGCAAGTTTTACAGGTTTTACCTCAAGTTGTGTAGTATTTATTAGCTTCATTTTATAGTTTATTTACTTTTCAGCTAAGAGTTTTATAATTGATACGGTGAACATAATTCTGAAAGTCTTCATCCATATAATTGATATGGTGAACATAATTCTGAAAGTCTTTGTCCATATTATATATTTCTGTCATCAAAATACATTTATTTACAGTTACCAGATTTTTTTTTTCCTATCTGTCTAATGGTCTTCAAATATGTATCTACTGTACATTGGATATTTTTATTCCAACTTTGGTGAGTTAATTTTTGCTGCTTCTGCTGTTGCTGGCAGTGGAGACAGCTGTCTGCATTTTGTACTAATTATTGGGTAATGAAAGAAGATGGGGCCACTGGACAGTTATTTTTCTGAGGCTGTTCTCAGAAGTTAGTTGACTCAAAAAGTAGATATTCATTAAGAGGTGTAGCACTTTATGGTAACTTTTAAAGTGCCTATTACATTGTGATACTCTGCCAAGTGATAGTAAATATTTTTTCCCTTTAAGAGTTCTTATTTAACTGAAAAAGTCCCTTAAAGGCTTGGACTAGATTCTGACTTATTGTGTGATTGTTATACTGAGTATCTGTATTTTTTTAAGAATAATTAATGGCAGAATAATACAGAAAGAAATACTGTGTTGTGAACATGAAAACTGCTGTATTTGGATAGTCAGTAAAGGTAATACCATGTAATTCATATCTCAGGTCAGTTTTCAGGTCTATGTAATTACTACCAAATGAAATAGATCAAGACTGTAAAAGAGTAAATAACCTAAGATACATGAGATGGACATGCTTTTCAGGAAACCAAAGAGATGAAATTTCATGGAGCTTTATAAAATCCATTCAAATGTTCCATAAATGTCCCATTCATTAGGCATTTCTGTGGCTCAAGACAATGCTCAGAACTAACCCTTAATCTGTATTTCTCCACTCACTATTTTCTCCTAAACATGAGAGGTGTTACACCTGGTATTTTTATTTTTTTTTTTTAAATAGCCTGTGAATGAAAGCTGTGTGATATCCCCAGCCCCCTTTTTGGTCTCAGTGACTCACAGAACTAAACACGGCTGAATGAGTCTATTGTCTAAGTGCCAGATTCACAGTGGGATAAATCTTGTAAACTCTGATGAATCTTCTTCATTGACAGGAACTGCAAAAACCTGACTTGGTCATGTAAACATTTTCAGTTTCTATCTAAACATTCAGGACTTGGCCTTCCTGTGGAAGGGCTTGGCCACCAGAGAACAGTTACACTTTCTATTCTTGTATTTGTAATTATTATTAATTGGAATATCAATTTAATTAAGCCACACAGAGAAAAAAACAGATAAGAAGGTCTGGGATTTTATGGGTTAATTGAGCATATGGAATCTGGAACCCATATTTTATATTTATGAATCCATGAAGGATAATATTATGTAACTGTACATATAAACACCTTAGACAAACCTGGATGTGTTCTGCTAGAATGAGCAAATATTCTTTAGGGCTTAGTGAATTTACATCAACAGGTTAGCTATCTGGTTCCTTAGTTCTGGTTACCTGCCTCTAGCACTGTGAAGTGTTCACAGGATAACCCTAAATCCCCAAAATACAACAGGGAATTAGTTTGGTGTTATGCATAGGGATTTGGCCACATGTGGTGCTCAGCCCTCTCTCTCTTGTAAAAGAGCTATAATTTGAACTACCTTTTAAAGAAGATTGGTTCCTGATCTTTCAAAGTTGAAGAACTGTTTAGTGGGATTTTTTTAGTCCCTTTTAACAATGTCCTTCTGTCCTGGTTATTACATAAATAAGAAATGAACTTTAGAGCTGTCTCATTTTAAGCAGTAAGGGAATTTTGGTATGTTAGGCTTGATCTCCAGTCCTGGTGGAATGCTCAAAAAGACCAAATCCACATAAGTTACTCAAAAAAATCAAGGATCACATTAGTCTAAAACCAGAAAATTACAAGGTTTTGGAAAGAGTTTTAAATAATTACATTCTGTTATGGAGTAGTGTGGTGGAATTTGATGTGATGGAACATGAGGAAGGTTGTGCTCAATTTTGAGCATTAGGCAAATATGGGCATTTCTTTAGGCATGCATACTTTCCCCTTGCATGGAGAGTTGTTGGGTTGTGGGTTTTTTCTTTCTGTTTTTCATAATACTTGTTGAGGATCTGATACTTTAAAATTCTGTATCTTCATTCTTCTTCTTTGTCCTATTAACTTGGCTCACAGTTTAGAAGATGACGCTTAAACAGTAGTGATGCCACAGCACTGTTGATCTAAGGATATATGCAGCCCAAATTTATATGGATGTTTTTGTTAGCCCAGCTGACAGAAAAAACAGAAGAGCTTTTAGATACACTAATCCTTCTTCAGGCTACAGAATGTTGCATTTATACAAGTAAGCACAGTAAATCTGAGAGATTGTCTCTTGGGTAAGTAATGTGGGTTCAGTAGTGTATTATGGTTTGGGTTTTGCTTTCTTTTCCCCTTGAAGACTATTTTTTTTTTTCTTTTTAGTTTAACTCTTTCCATATACATGCCCCTAATTGTGTGAAACAGCCTGTGTGTGGCAGAAAGGAAAAATTGCTTTAGGTAGCTTTGGTGTTGAATTTCTTGAGTATTCTGCTGAATTGTTATAGCCATATTATTAGATAAACATATCCAAGGCTTTCATTGCCTGTTCAATGGAAGCAGGAGCAAGCAAAATAGAACAGACATTTGCTTTTAGCAGTTACCAGGTGGAAAATGTCTTTCATGAAAGTATATGAATAGTATTGATTTTCTTAGTTTGTATTTCTGGAAATTAGGTAATAGATTGAAATGCATCATTTAAGCTACTGTGCTATTTCTTTTTACATTTTTTCCCCACCTCCAAACTGCTGAATGAGTAGTTTACAGTTGACCTTATCTTCTGTGGCTTTTTTCTCTTTGGTTTGGAATAAGACACCTGAAAAATGTTAAGCTAAACTTTTCAAACTTGTTGACTTGAGGGCAGTTTAAAAATGTTATTGAAAATAGTTCAAGTAAGTCTGTGTGTCCACAACTAAAGAGTGTGATTTTCACTTATATTCATTAAACTTAAATAGCTTGTGAGCTTTGATCTAAGGTCGTGCTGCTGTAGTAACTTGCTTAGAAAAAGTCACATTTTAGGTCATGTATTATGTACTTTTAAAATATACCTGTATCATCAAGCAAGGACATCTTTGAAAGCAGAGAAAAGTTTTGATGGGAAATCTTTTATTCCTGATATGTTCCTTTTTTTTTTCTTCCGTGGACAAATAACCACTTAGAAGATGGGTATTTTGTCCAGTCACTGTCCATCTGCAGAATAATTTAAAGCAGTATTTTTCATCATATTTGTAAAACATTTTCCTGTAAACTTAAAACCTGAGTGAACCCAAGAGCAGCACAAAAGCAATAGAGGCAATTATTCATAAAATACTTTGTTCATACTGTAAAATAAAATTGGAGTCTTATTGGCTTTCTCTTGGAATGAGTTCAAAAAACTTATGCCACAAATAAGGATCCTCTAAGAGGGTCTCTTGTTGAGAAAGATGCAATCTATTTCTTCTGAACAAAACATTTGTAGAGAAATGTGGATTTCTATACTTTACATAGAATAGTTGTTTAGTGCTCTACAGTGCTAGACAATATGGTAAATATTCTTGTTTTCATTCAGAAAGAAATATTTTGTGAACAAGATCTGAAGTTCATGTAGGTGGTGAAGTGTGTTGGCATAAAAGATGCATTTTCTCCATTGTCTTGCTCTCTGCTCTTGAGTAGACTTGAGGCAAGTTTACAGGAAAAGTGGTAATCTTCATGGAAATTTGTTATGCTTGCCGGGGTAGGAAACATGAATACTCTTCCCCACAGTAATTCTGAATTTTTTAAGAACAATTTTATTTTTTTTTTTTGTAAATCAGAGGATGAACCTATTTAAATGTAAGGTTACAGGTTATATACTTCTCTGTATGAACTGTATGTCTTTTTTATTTATTTTCTTGTACTTCTGGTGACTCTTTCCATAAAGTATAGTGATTTTCCCTTCCATACACTGAAAGAAAAACATTTGCAGCTGTGCTTATCTTCTAGCCAGCTCTCACTGGCTTTTATCTTAAATATTTTTGTATGAATGCTAATTAATGTAATACAATTCCTAATAATCATCTATCCAAATATCAGAATGTTGTATTTCAGAAAAAAAATTACAAGCTTGAATAGTAATGGAATCTGAATTGTTCTTTTCTGTGCTTCCCTGTCTCCCCAATCTGGAAATTGGTTTTGGACCACATTGTTAGAGTAATTGGGGTCAGCTTAAGTCTTATTCCCCATAAACTAGACCAGTTCATAAAAATACAATAAAGCATAATTGCTGGTAACACCAACCTGAACATTTTCACTGGTATGGTATTAATTTTAAGTCATTTACATGACTAAATCAGTGGTAATCATTAGATGATAATTTTTGATTTGCAGTAGTTGTATGATAATGAAGAGAGCGTTTTTCTTGGGTACTGCACTTGACATATTTCATTATCTGTTTTTAGAGGGTTTTATATGATTCGATCAATTACATTATATGATGGTAAATTTATTCTGTGTAATGCTCACATGTTTAGAATACAGGCTGTAAGTCAAAGGCAGTACATTTTAATCAGCTTGTTTGAGCAAGTGACTACCTTGTTTCATCTACATGAAGTTAGAATAAAACATTCCCATATTTCTTTGCACATAGCAAATCTTAATTTAATTAGTAAGCTTATGCAGTTTGAGAATTGCCAAGGGTGATGATGCCCAAAACAGTTGTCTAGAAAGCATGCTAAGTAGTCAAATGCTCAATAAAATTGAAAATTAATTAATGGTGTGGAATCCTATTTTATGAACTATGATGATTGACATATGTTTCTTTAATTCACTAAATACAGTGGTGCCTTGTGATAAGGTAGAGGATCTGACTAGGTCAGGAATCAGATTCTAGTTGGAACTGCCTCTTGGTGAGATGGTCAGTGAAAGCTCGTTCACACCATTACATAAAAATGACTGCCTGCACAATCCTGAGTACAGTAGTTGGTGAGAAGGACCTTGTGCTCTTTACAACTGTTGAGTAATTTACATTGCTGAGGACCAAGAATAACTTACCTGGACTAATCAAATTTACCATGTTAAATTTCAAGGCAGTAGGAGGTCAACCACAGAGAAATTGGAGTACAATCCAATGTGAAGGACAATCTCTCAGAAATTAATACTTAAATACAGTGCAATAAAATCAAAATATTGGAGTACATTATGCAAGCATGTTCTATTCCTATTGACCAGCCATTTGTAGAAAAGTTTTGTTCAGAGTTTGGAAGAGCAAAAATCTGGTGAACATGTAGAAATCTGTGAGTTCATTGGTTTTACTTGATTTGGCAGATGGATCCTGAGAGTACTCTATAGCAGAGGGCTTATCTCTTCTCATCCATATTTATAAAATGTATCAAATGCTTCCATTATCCATGAGCTGTGTATTTCAGATGGTGAACATAATTTTTAAAGTTTACATTATTCATCATGATCATATTTATCAATATATGTGTGTATTTATTCTTGAGGCTATGTATATTTTTGATGGTTTTAGCTAGAGATCAAGGGTAGCCTTAATTGTGAGGAATAGTTGATCTGGAAATCATCAGAGGGAGAAAACAGTCAAATTGCTGGTAAAAACTTGTCTGTGATATGGGCTCAACTTATCAGTCAAATACCAGTCAAGATAGAAAGGAAGAACAGTAGAGTTGTAATGGAACCTTCGACATTTGCCAACCCGAAGCCTCGCTGTCAGAGAAAGAGTTGCAAGTTGGAATAAACAAAAAGCCTTTTTCAGGGCTGATAAAATGTGTTGGAAATGGCAGCTGGATTAAAGACTCCACATCAAAATGAATGCTGAAAAAGCTCTTTCCAGGGCTAAAGAGGAGGTTCAAGTTGTCAGCAGCCAGTCTGAATCTGTCAAGCAATGTGAAGTACTTAGGTCTAGAGAACTTTAATTAGTCTTCTCTTCAGGTTAAACAGAAGTTCTTAGTCTTCATCCTTGATAACTCACTGATTGGCTTCTGTTGTACTGACAAACATTGATATTAACTTTGACAAGAGTTTTGGCTATATTATTATCTGAGCAAAAAGTTCAGTCTTGTTGTGTGCAATGAATAATGAGGGAGACATTGCAACAACGGCTCAAAAATGAGATTGGTGAACTTCTGTTTCTTTATATTGGGAAGATGCTGTATTTTGTATAAAGTAGCCTTCAAGCAATAAATTCCTGTATATTTTATTTTTCCCTCACAGCAAAGTAATTTATAATTTTTACTGAAGTTTATTAACTTTATGAAGTGAACTGATCTTGGCAAGTTTTGTAGAGAGATCAGGAGTGTTATTATAATCTATTAGTTTCAGTGTCGAAAGAGTTTTAGAAAAGATAATTTGGTTCAAAATCATACTCTTGTGAGTTGAAAAATTAATTAGAAATATATGAACTCACCAATGGGAGAGTATAAAATGAAGTATATTATTTATGAAATGCATAAGAATTTGATCAGGAATGTTTTAGAAACAATATTTTTATACTTTGATCAAAGTCTGATTATTGTGACCTTGATTGAAATTACTCATAAATTCTTTTTTTAGATTGTAAGCAAAGATCCCTGTTTTCCTAGTAATGACTGAGTTTACTTTTCAGATTTTATCTCAGTATACCTGATGGTAAGGCTAAAATTTAATATTTATTGATTTGTTCTTTGGTATAGGAAGCACACTTGGTCTTTGGAGAACAAAGGTATATGTGTTGTTGCTGAGTTGTTACCATATTTATCGAATAGTAGTATTTAGTAATTATTTTAGATAGATATACTGCACTTGACTAATTGGTGAAAAGATGTATTTCATTATAGCAAATCTATACTATTGCAATTAGCTACAGAGATGAAACACTTTTTAAAGTTTTGCAAATATTTCATTGAGCCAGAATTATAAATACTAACATTATTTGAAGTAATTTTATTTTCTAGAGAAAGTATTGAATGAATTTGTCATATTTGTCATAACTATGAAGCAAAAGGGGTCCAGTTTTACAGGTCTGTTTGCCAATGGTTTCTGTGATCTTAGTCCTCTTATGGAAAGTGTGTAAATCTTCAAACATGGAGAAAGCCCTTTAAAGCTCTTACAATTTAAGCACATAAATAATATTATTAAAAGAATGTTTCTACTTTAAAATCCTTATGTATTTTATCTGCAAATTTTAATTTCTTGTTCAGGAAAAGTAACATAAAATTAAGAATAATAAGACAACTTCGAGACATTCATTTCTTTGATCTATTTAAGACCTTTTATATGGGCACCTAAAAACAGTAGCTTTAATTGCATTTCACATGTTTTTTGGGTATTTGTTTATGGTGTTCCTTCAGGCCGATTCCAGTTCTTGTTGAAAATATTTTAAAGATTTGCAGTTTCTTTTCTTGTAAAATTTTCCTTGTCCCCAAAACACTTCTAAAGTAACCTGCTCTCCTTTTATTTTTTTTTAATTATTCTGCTTAAGGTAATCCCTTTAGATGTTGATAGATGTAGTGACTTTTCTTAAAGAATTAATTTTCCTATTTTATTCATCAGCTGTCCCTTTCAGGATCAATCCCCTACCCTTTTCTAGTGTAAGATTTCTTACCTTTTGTCTGGGTTTTTTTATGGTTGGCATCATATTTTCATAGTTTGACTTTTCATGTTCTTTAATTTTTACTTCTCCATTATCTAAGCTTCTTTTCTTGGAGCATTTTAGGATGGCATTGACCATAACTCACAGAGCTTTGTCTTCCACTTCCTTCTTGTTGCTCAGGTTTACGTCAACCTATGTCAGAGGTAATTTAATTATGGTTAATTCTGAAAATGACTATGATCATTGGTTTTTTGATAGCTAATATATAATATATATAAGGTTTGTTCTCTGGGCCTCAGTAAGATTTGTTTTGAAACTCTTGGGGACCATTGGACTTTGTACTAGGTCTTTTGTCTTTCTATTTTCTCTGAAAAATTGCATGAAAGCTTTTTTTCCTCTGCAGTCCATCTGTGTTGTGTTTGGGAGCATTGTACTAGTAAACCAAGGATTTAGGGGACCTTTATGCTGGCAATATTGAGTAATTCATGGAGAAAGCTCTTAAATGCCAGTGTTGATGAACCTGTGGAACACTGTCTTCTTGGCTTTGCACTATTTTCAGCCCAAACTGGAAATATATAGAAGATCATGAAGATATAGAATGTTAAGAAAAAAAACTCCCTTTAAAACTTAACTTTTCCTTCCACCCACAGTGGAACAATGGGGGCTATGCCATCCTTCAGCAGCATCGTCACAATTCTGGTGTTCAGCATCTTGTTAGACAAACACTGTCTCACCTGGGGTGGAAAGGCTCAGCTCTAGTCCATGTAGAATGCTTGATTACATGAAGGATAGTGTCTAGTGTTGTGAGATTCTACATTATGCAGCATTTAACAGGTTTATATTTTCCAGTGGATTTTCAGAGTAAATAGTAGCTAACATAGATTACAGAGAACTGATGTAGTGTCCTTAACTGTAAGAGGAAAAAAAACCCATCAAACCAAGTGATGCAATCACTCATCACCTCATATGAGTAGGCCTATGCCCAGCTAGTTCCCAAGCACAGGTTGGCTAACATACCTAAACCAACCTCCTTGCTGTTTAATGCTGAGCATGAGAGTATATGGCATGGAATATCTTTTTGACCGGTTAAAATGGTTCATCTGCCCACTTGTGTTTCCTTCCTTTTAACTTTAAAATGCTTTGTTCAAAGACAAGAAATGTAATCAGGTTGAGAGGTGTGGCTAAATGGAATAAAGATAATAACCAAAGGAAAAACTCTGTATATTTAGTATTCCAGATTGATCAGAACCTAACTCACTTGACAGATAATTGCCTGACAAACAGTGTCTTTGATGTTAAGCTTCAGTGAAGTAGAAAGCAAGTTCCTCAGCTGCTCCCCAACAGTCTTTGGGTGGTCTTTTGCTGTACAATGCTGAAGCACCCCCTCTCACCCTGCTGAAGCTTTTTTTTTTTTTCATGTGGCCCACTGGGTATAGACAGTTACACACCACTTTTTCTATGAGATCTTGAGGAGAGTAAGCAAGATGGAGAGAAATTTGGAGGGAGCTAGACCAGCCAAATACAGTTTAAAATAAACAACTTCTAAATTAAAAAGAATGTTAAATACAGATCATCTGCTCAAATCATGACAGCGGATTTAATTCCTTCCTCCTTTTACCTGATGGAGATGCTCCTGCAGGGCTCTCATCAATTACCTGTCGACACGTGGAAAATGATTGATGAGCTGCCTCAGGCACTGGAGTATACTTTGTCAACCACTCATAATTTATACATCTTATCTCTGCCAGAACAAAAAACAGGACAGCGTGCACTCTGAAAGCAGGGGGAAAAAAAGAGAGAGAGAGAAGGAAAGAAAGAAAGAAAAAAGGCTGTTTGGGGTCCAGTATGTAGCACAAGTTGATAACATTGATGGCTATCTAATTGCTCGCTCACCAGACATCTCCTGCCACTTTCTACAGGGACTGCTTGAATTTACCAGGCTCTCTGGCCATTCCCTGCTGGAAAGATGCTGACATAGAAAGCATGGAGCAGTCTAAAGTTACGTTTTAATTACACTACTATCTACAAGAGTCTGTGAAGCAATGATGTTTGTTCTGACCTTTTGTTTTAATCAGCACTCTCAAAGCCTGCTGTTAACCACCACTGACAGAGATTGATAATTTATACAGTGGGGTCTTCTTAAGAAGCTTTCATGTAGAAGCATTTCATTCATTATGGAAATCAGATACTTTTACGTTGAGGCATCATTTTAGCATGTACTTCAGATAGGTGAGTCTTGCAGTAACATAGAAACCAAATTTGTACTTTGACCTCAAACTGTAATCAAACCAAAAATAATATTTTTTAAAATATTTTGGGGGGATAAAATGTTATTTGTATTTCTTTGAGACTCTTGGAGCACTTCCAATTACAATGTTTATTTAGTACTCGCTAAGAACTTGCAGATAAGCCTCATATTCTAGTCTTAACTTTTCAGAAGTAGCTATTAATTTAGAAGGAGGATGGGGGATTGTTTGAATGCCAACATGAGACAATGTGAACAAGGCTAATTTCCAAAACACCTGGTATTTAGTGTCGTTCAAGTGTCTCAAATTGAAAAGCAAAAATCTCTTATGAGTTTTGAAAGTTTTATTTTCCAGTTTAATACAATAATGAAATTTGATGTGCTCATTTCTCCACATGGATAAGATGATATAGTACCTCTTCAGCATCTACTACGCTGGGAGCAAAATAAGCTTTTTTGAGGTATTACGCTGTGTTTGCTTGGAAAGTTGTACTGAAATGGTCTGCAAGTCATATTCATCCTAGTGTATGATTGTAAGCATCTGTGCATTTCTGAACCCATGTAACAATAGTGAAGGATTAAAAAAAAGTTTAAGACAAAAGAAATCTGAGTGGAAAATTTTATGATACAATGTTTTAGAATATTGGAAGTTTTAGTAAATGTCAAGTGGTACTGTACTGAGTAAGTTTAGTATAGTCATATTTTTATATTTTTATAGTCATGGTAGTTTGTATAGTCATATTTTTGGGTACTTCTCTTGTCCTCTGTTGTCATCTTAATAATTTTATTGCCCAGACATACCAGGACGTTTTTTAGATTTCTAAGGCATATTACATTCATGTGTATGTTTTTTTTCTGTCACACTGTTTCATCATGTCTACACTAAATGGGGTTATGAGGCATCTTGAAGTATTACATGATATAACAAAGAATGCTTCTGGATATAGACATCATTTTCTCAGTCACAGTTTTACTTTACGCAGTGACAGTGTGAGCAAAGCTTTCAACCAAATAGATTTATTTTGTCTGTGTTTTTTACATTAAACTGTTCCAATACAGATTTTTTTCCCTTCTATCATGTTACACATCCAGCAGTGGAGCATATTACCAAGTCACAAAGAATTAAATTAATTATCACAAACCTAAACCAGCAGTCATACATGGACTTCAGTAACAATTAAGTATGCAAGATAGCTGCTGGCTGTTTAATTCAAAATTGTTCAAAATGCTTTTTAGTTGATTCAGTAGAACTTTTGGAAGAATGAGGCTATTTGTACTCTAACTCAATAGAAGATTTCTCTTTCCTGATAACAACATATATGTGTTTGTACTTCCTGTTTACCAAAATAGATCTACAATTTAGAATTGGTAAATGCAGAAGAAAACAAGAGAGTGTTATATCTATGTAATATCTATGTTCTGAAATTGGCACTGAGTGACAGTCAAACAGGTTTAGCTATAGAATATGAAAAACTGGACTGAAAGTAAATTAAAAGTCTGGATAAGGCAGGTAATTCTGGTGATTACAAGTAGCATTGTAACATTGCTGCAGCACTTGTAGTAAAAATAAAATAGAAATTGCTTACTCAACTTGTTAAACCCATGAGACTAATAAGTGACGAGACAGAAACTTACTTTTGCTTAAGTTCTGAGCAGTTGTAATCTTGCTTTGCTTGTGTTTCCAGCTGAGAAAAAGCAAATAAATGCAGCCAGTGTGAACCTCAGCCTGCAAATCCAATATCTCAGCAGGATTTATTAGCTCCAGTATAGCACGAGTAATACAGGTATTTGACATTTTTGGTTTGGTGTGGACAGGATAAGTTCCTTTCTTCTGTAATGCATTGTGTAAGCACATTAGAGTCTTGTTTAGAGAGGGAAACTGCTGAAAATCATAAAACTAACATACTCTGATCAATATGAAATAGAATTTCATACAATATTGCTGTGAGAGAAAAGAATATATATAACAAAGGCAGTTAAAGAGACAGCAATTCCCAGTCAGTGGGGGCAAGAGATTTCAGTGTGGGAGAAACACTTGTTTCTTCCTTTGCCATCAACCTGCTATATGACCTTGAACAAGATACTTAAATCTGTTCTTTATGCTATTTCTTGTCTATCTTGTCAAGTTAGATTGTGTTGTGTTCAAGGCAGGGCCCGCATACTATTCTGCGATTCTGAGAAGGCCAGCATTGGCATTATCTGACCTTGAATAAAGTATGTAGGTGTTGCTCTAATGTGAATGAAGAACAAGGTCTCTTTGGGTAACAGGCACTGTACTGTTGCTGTTATGTATGAGATCAGTAGCAGTCATTTAAAAAAAAATTAAAATGGTACACCAGCTAGGCAAAAATTTTGCCTAATTACTAGGCTTATAGCTGCTAAGCTATAAAAATATCAGCTTTGTTTGATTTCTGTGCTCTTTTGTCCTTTTGTGCAGCAGTCCTTCATTTGCAAGTAGTCTAACTTCTAAGGAAGCTAATATTCCTTGCTAGGTAATGCGAAGCTTATGAATTTTTATAAAAGCACTTGTTCTTATCGGCTTCTGTGAATGGTGTTTTAGGGACGTGTGGTACATCTTCCCATAGTTACCTTTCTACTTTCCTGTACACCTACCCCTCCTCCGTGTTTCCCAAGCCTGCATCCCATTCTCTGTGGTAAACTAGTCCTCATAGCTGTCTGAAATGGATTTTAAAAAAAGAAAAGGTGTCCTTACTTTGTTTTTAAGTATGTTATTTCTTCCCAGTGCTGAGCTGCTTTTTGTTTTTGTTGTTTTGTTTGACAGGCTGCTTGTAGATAGAACAGTTTTCCATAAGGGATTGAAATCATACATCAAATCTATTGTTTTATATGTAAGCCACTTGAGAACAATGAAAGCAGTTGCTGGAACCCAAATACCATTACAAATAGATTTATTGTAGTATGTTTTCTCCCACCTTTTTCTAGAAGTTATTACTTTAATCTTAAGAATTTATGTAAGTAGGCTCATAGCTTTTATATGCCTTATGCATTCACTTTTGAGACTTTTTAGCTATTTAGTGGCATGGTGTTTAAAACAAGTGTTATCAAGGAAATAATTTCAGCTTTACATCATTTTTTTTATATTTCCCTCTGAATGCTACATATAAAATAGCCAGATGGTAATATAAAAGAGTTATAGTAAATGTCATGGAAACTTATCTTCACAATGCCCTTTAGCTTGGTGTGTTCATCTCAACCTACAAACATCAACAAGAGATAAAGATGTAATATCCCTTTGTCAGAAAATTGTATAAAATTTCAATGTCTTCAAACTTTAAATGCATCTAAGAAAAAAACTTACTAGAAATATGTGCAATTAAAGTCATTCTGGCATTTGTAAAAGAGTAGAAATGCTTTTAAACTACTCTCCCCTCCTCAGTGAGAACAAAGGTATTTTGTAGTGAAAATAATTCCCAAACTATAATTATGACAAACTAGATCATATGTTCCTTAGAGAATACAGATTTTTCTGTCATTTTAATAGTGCCCCTAAATCTGATCTCAAAGGGGTAGAAAGTTATTTACATATTATTGACCCAGAACTTCATACATTCAATAAGCATCAAAATGGAACAACATATTTCATTTACAGCAATATCTTAAATGCTTTAGTCATCACACTCAATGAACAAGAGTCTTGATAGTTTTTTGTTCTCTTGGTTTCAGGGGACAAAAGATTACCAGTTACTCAGGAAATATATTTGAAGTTCACTGTGTTGATAAGGTGAAAAAAACTACTGATTAGATAGTTTTTATAAAAGGTGGTGTGCTTCCCCAGCATTTCTTTCACTTTTCCAGTCCCAATAGCCACATATGTATTAAAATGGTGTCAAATGGAGTTGTTACTGATCTTAATTTATTTCATGAGAGCAATTGGACGAAATGTAAATGTAATATTGATAAAGCTGACAATACAATAAAAATGCAACATTCTGGTTGAATATTCAACTGATGTCCAAAAATACTGAAGGTAATATAAATGGTAGGCTGTGAAGCCATGCTCATCGTTGACACAAGATTAATAAACCACTCTAAGTTGCCACCTAGAGGAAGTGGTTACATTCTTTCCTATGTCTTCACTTTCTACAGATGGACATGAAGAAATTAGAGAAGTAAATATATCAGTGGAAAAATAACAGTAATGATCAAATGAAGACAAAAACAATGAGAACAAATTAAGGAGGCTAAGAAAGCCAAAATTGTAGCTGTGTTGAAGTAGACTGGTAACCAAATTGCTGATTGAGCAGTGAGCAATTTCCTGTGGTCTAGGGCAGTCTTTACTTTTTCGGTGTCAGTGGCACAGAACTAATTGTTGAATTTCATAAATGCATTTCTTGGGAAAAAGAAAGTTGTCATGTAGCACTATTAAAGTTTGCTGAAGTGATGCCAGCAGCATCTCAGTTTTGCTGGTAAGTAACCTTCTGTCTTGAAGTCTAGGATATATATTTTAGTTAAAATTTGGAAACCAGCAAAGTACAGGTTCAATGGTAGTGTCACTCCTACCTTATATCCATGTTTCACCACTTTTTCCCTTAAGCTTTTGTTTTTAAAACCTTAAACTTTCCATGACCCTTTTAGCTTCAAGATCTTCCTTAATATTGCTGATGTTATTTCTTTCTGTCTGAAGAAACCTGCAGATAATATCATATTCTTTACAATGCTCTTTGGAAGGAAAGAAGAATAAAACCACTTTTGGCCCAGTGACTTTACTGGTCAAAAAATGAAGAAGAAATAGATGTTTTGTTTTGTACATATTTTCTCTCCAGAGCATCAAAACGCAGAATGTGGTCTCAAGGAAACTATAATAGATCTTTCAATGAAAGGTGGGATTGCTAATGTCAGACCCTTGCATAAGTGTGAATCAATGGATTCCTGTTCAGTTAACCCAGATACAGCCTTTTAAGCATTAACCCTTTACAAGGAAGTTTTCATACATGCCTTAGTTCTCCTTGGGATTCTGTGGTTGTGTGATGTTATATCAAGTCTTATGGAAATTTTGCTGACTGTTTTTGGCTTTGCATTTGTAAATGGTTACTTTTTTTTCATAAGAAATAGCTATAGGCTGAGAAAAACAGCACATCATCTCAGCTGAACTTGTTAGGTAGAGAAAGGGAGGAATCATCTTTCCTCTTTTCCTCTTGATCTTGGAGCAAATGATGTATAGAGCAATTCAGAACCTGAGATTCCATTTATTTTCCAGTATATAACAGAATTTTAAATTTAGTTTCAAGTTCCAGGTCAAAAACCTCAATTAGTAGCCCTGTGACCATAGAATATTCCTAAAAATTGATGCTGCCAAACTAGAATATATTTCTGGAAGTAGCCAGTAGCAAAAAAATCACAGAAGTGAAGTGCACTAATTCTTAATAAAATGTGCTGTTGTGCTTAACCATGTTGTGACTACTACAGAGTTTTTTATATATACATATATATGTGTAATATAAGATATAAAACCAACTCTTGTACACCGTATAGCTGTAGAAGCAAATGGTGCATCATTTTTGCATGCATATGAATAACAGTTAAAACAGAAAGGAAAAAGGAAGTCTGAATGAATGATGCATGAAAAAAATGAGCACGTAAACAGCATTTTCTGTTTCCTTTTTTTGCAAATATGACTAAAAATGTATTCAGACTACTGTTTCCTGTTAACTGGCCAAGACAGGTATTTCTTTCTGTTCTTCCAAGAAAATTTGGATTGAACATAGGTACTCTTACTTAGCATGATCGCTTTCATGGAAGCAACTCTGTATTTCTGTCAGTGTAGTAGTTCTTTCATTTAATTCTTTAAGTCTCTCTAGTTTCTACTTTAGAGAGCTGCAGAACCCACCATCCTCAATCCATTGTCTCTTTATTGTGATGCATGCAAATAGAGCACCTTTAACTTTCCAATCTAAAGTATAAAAAAATTGGATTGCACATTTTAAGTGTAATGAAAATGATGCATAAAGAAGTAGATCATTTTATAGGCTACTGTTCTATTTTATGGAATGATAAATAATGATGTAAAGTATGTTTTCCTTTGCATGTTTAAATTGCTCAGTGTACATAACTGAATTTAAAATAAATTCAGAAATGAGTGCTCAGCCTTGCTGAAGGACTTGGAGAATGCTTTATTCTTACTATCTGTTCTAATAAATAAGCTGCTATGCATACAGCTTCTTGTTTAGATCTTAAATTTTAACTGGACTTTGACAGATCTAAATTTAATCTGGGCACTACAAGAGTCTATACTGTCACTGTTTGCCTGCCATTTCAAGTGACTGATTTCTCACTCCCATCCCCTGGCCATTTCATATGACTTCCTTTCACGACCCAGCTATGCTGTATAAAGTGACTGACTAATTTTTTGAAGTATATAAAGTTGTACTTGGTCTAGCTGGGGTGGAGTTAGGGTGTTTTTTGGTTTTTTTTTTGATTTTTGACCAAAGCAGTATTGATAGCACACTGATGATTTGGCTGTGGCTGAACAGTGCTTGCACAGCACTCTCTTGGCCAGACAAGCAGTCTGGGAGAGTGCAAGGCATTGAAAAGGACATAGGTGGAACTACACTATGTAATGAATCAGGATCATCAATTAATGTGTAAATTCCTCCTTGCACGTACCCTTTCTTTTAAGCATGTGTTAGTTCAAATTAAAGCTTTTCTAAAGTAATATTTACTTTGCAGATGATGCATCAGAAAAAAAGGAAAGGCAAGTTCAATATTTTTATTTTCTTTTATGGACCTTTCCTTGTATTACCTTATTACTTTGTCTTAGTCTCATTTTGTCTTTGGAGTGACTCAAGTTAACATAAATTGCTTTTTCTGTGATTAGCAAGCTCAAAATGGAGGTTATAGATCAACAGAAAGTGTCAAGGGATCACTAAATAAACAAATTTATATTCACTTTTCCTGTTATTTTCAACTACCTTCTCATAAAATATAAAACCTTTTTTAAGTATTGAGAATTAATGCTAGAATTCATTCTTTCATATTAGTATTGCCTAGCTGTTTTAAGAAGGGCATTATTTGGTTTATCCATGTGTATATCCGTATATATATGACGGAGTTGTGACAGAGTAAATTAGGAGTAAGATTCTTTGGGCACTTAAAAACAAGGCAACTCCCTTCACTGGACACAGTGACTCTTCTCACAAGATCTTTTGACCCTTGTGACTTGCCATTTGTGAGATGCAGGCCTGAGTTAACAAGAATAAATGTATGTGGCTAAGAAACAGTTTCAGTTGTTCCAGAGATCTGAATACTTGACAGTGTAAATGTGGCCTAAATGTCTTAGTCTTTGCTTTATTCTATTTGCTCTTAGACTATGTGTCACACTCGGTTATCATTTTTAAAGCTTCAACTGTGAGGGAGTGATACTGGTGTGAGAATGATGTCACAGCATGAAAAATCCAGAGAGGCTTTTCCAGTCATTATTCATTTAAGTACATCTCACCCACTGCAGAGATATGGACTAGATAACCTAATATGTCTCCTTTGCCTCTACCTTCTGTGATTCTAGAAGTGACAGGGTGGTGTGGGAGATCAGCAGTGAGTTTATCATCAGTTGCAGAAAGACACGACACTAAAAATAACTGCACATCCCAGATGTGGGTATACGATTGCACGTGGCAGTTACCTGTAGGGATCACACTTGAACACTTGTGAGATTACTTATTTCCCTCCTTCTGCTGGGCCCCCAGGAAAATATGACTTCGACTATTGAAGCTGATACCTTTTAGTTACTCAGATGATCAGTTTTCATTTCATTCCTAAAGCAAAAGCAGTGTGTTGGCATGTGTGAGAACCAATACAGAACACTTTCTTAAGTTGTCTCTCACCTCTTAGGACATCTGGAGAGGAACCCTTACCTCTCCACTCCCCACATTTCAAATTTTATAGCCACTATACATTAAAATAAGATCTGCCCAGCTTTGATATTCAATCAGAACTGGCATGAGAACTTGAAACTTGGAAGACTCAGACCAATTCTTCAGTGTTTCTGTTATATAGCACATTCTGTATTTTGAGTTAAATACCAAGAGAGGTTTTATCTCATATATATGATCCATCTGGAGCTTTCAAAGGAATCTAGAACACTTAAGTTACTCAAATTTAACTAGAATATGACTTGGAATTGTAATTATGTATAAAAATATATAATATTAAAGAAAGTAATTACTCTAACTGTCCTAAACGTTATTACATTATTTTTTTGAAAGAATATAAAAAGCCAGTTCTGAAACTCAGGAGAATTTGGGCATGTTTGGGAGAGTTCTCTTTAGTCTCCTTTGAATGCCCTTGGTAAATCCAAAAAGTTCTTGCTGTGTATAAACTGGTCCAGATAACATTAGCATGTGATCTGGACTCACCAGTACAGATTCAGTTGCTGGTTGAAGTTTTTTGCTAAGTGAGGGCAGCTTTGATATAAGAAGTGTTGTCACACCTTAGAAATGGGAGGCAAGAGGATGGTGTCAAATGCTTCTCTGCTTGCTTCACATTCTCAGTATCTTTCTCTAGGGCTCCTTAGGAGTATTCAAAAAGTACTATCTCAAATGCACAGTGGAAAAGTGCTAACTGTATTGTGGCACTTGACCCAACTTTACTAATGTTGGGCGTAGAAATTACCCTTCAAAATGGAAAATTTATATTGTTTTCTCTACAAGTTTCCCTGATAACTCTGGATTGCCTTATTTGTTGAAAACGTCTGATGTTTGTACTTCTCAAAACTAAGTTCCAGTTCTTTGTGAGTGGAGTTTGAAGCAAAGTTTTCCTTTGAGACTTCAGAAATACACTCTTGATGGATAAAATTTAAATATTGTTGAGATGGCAAATGTTTGGTGGAAGTGAAAGTTTGTTCTCATGGAGGAAGACGAGGGTCTTTAGCAGAAAATGTGGAATGCTCTTTGTGCATAATCTTGCCTTAAGTTTTGAGCATGTTCAGTTTTCATATCATCACGCAGTTTATTAGAAGGGACTTTCTTTGCAGACACAAAGGTGTCAGTTTTGGGTTTTTTGCTAGGGAAAAGAATTTAATACAGAGTGTCTTTCTGCTCCACCTTCTTTTCTCAGACATTGTAGGGATAAAATCAAGCAGTGAAGCATACAAAAAGAACATATACAGTAGAGGATGGATGAGAGGATGTATTTGTATGGTGAAAAAAGCATGGGCAGGATGCTTAAATGAATATTAATTCTGACTTGAGAGGATGCTTTTACCTTTACTTAAAATGTTAAATTTCATAAAAAAAAAAAAGCTCTGTAGATCAGTTTTATTTATCTAATAAATACAGTTGTATCAGTTGTATAATAGTACGGAAAGAATAAAGATTTTTTTGTGTACATTTCAGGGATATGCAATATTGAATCCATAGCAACAAAAAAGAAATTTTTATTCTCATTTGTCAGTAACAACAAAATCTTTACATACTATTTTGTCTTGTTAGAAGATTTGGCTACTTATGGCACATTACTTATGGAATTGTGCACTTATCACGTTATAAACTGGAGAAAAAGTTCTTTATCTTATTATAGCACTTGTTCATGTGTTGGGGGGGGTTATTTTTAATTCTTTTTAAGATTTTCTTTACTATATATCCTACTGTATTAGAGGTATATTAGATTTGTCCAGTGCATTGGGCAGCTGATGAAGGGAAATAGACTGACTGTGAAAACTACTACGTTTGTTTAAAATAAAAATAAAAATCTCAACATAAGACCAGATAGATAAAGCTATTTAAGTAATTTGAATTGTCTGTGTTAAATCAGACTTTGAAAATGGCCTAAGCAATAAAGGTGCTGGAGAATACTGTGTTTATCAACTTTATTGCAGGGTTTTTCATTCAGAAATCATAGTCATTTATTATAGGATATTAGGTATTTGTAGTAATCTGTGGAAAGTAGCTGGGAATGCTCATTAGCTCATTTAAAAGAAAAAAGTGAGTATAACTCGCTTTAAGTTTAATAGACATCACAATTTTTTTTAATCTGAAAGGCATCTGTCTAAAATGTAGCCCTTTGAAGGGAAGGATAAGGCCTGTCAAGCTACTTCTGGGCCGCCTGTGTTAGTGCTTCATCTGCTTTGTTTGACATCTCTAAACAACTCTTTAAAAATGTCGATTTTGGCATGCCACACAAAGGAGAACTGAAGGGTGTTGTTTAAGTTATTTGGGCCTTCTCTGTTTTTCTTTCTGTGGCACAAAAATGTGCATTTTTCTTTCTATGCCTTTACCCCCCAACAAATGTGTGTTTTAGCCTCAAATGACCCTGGCATCTTAACATGTCAGAGTGTTAATAAAGCGCTGAGGCTGTCATAATGTGGGGTTAAATAAAGTCTTCATGAGCTGTCTATTAAGCTGATTTTTTGTTTGTCACTTTCTGTAGTTTCTTTATGGATGCAGCTTGTCTTGGTTTGTGGGCAGCCAAGCAAACGGGCTTTGTCTTTGTTCACTGCTCTGTTTAATTCTCCCCCTCATTCATTAATCATCCCTTTGACTATTTATACCAGTGGCAAGTATAGCTAACACACTTAACGTTTTCCTTTGTCTCAGTGGCACTCTTTGTGCAGGCCAGAGGAGGGCTAATTATTAACTGTAAAGTGACATTAAAAACCCGTAGATAAGCATACAAATGCTGCATCCAGTGAAATGCAAGGGTTTTGTTTGGTTTTTTTCCTTTTTTTTTCTTTTTTAACCTTCAAGTGCTTGTGGCCAAATGAGTTTTTCTTGCTCTGTATAGTTGGGAGTTCACAGTCACAGTGCCAATGTCTAGATAATTAATGAAGAAGCTCTGTTAAACCCAGAGAGTCTGCCAGTGTCAGGTTTTTTAGTTTCATCTCTGGACAGCTTAGTTGGATAGTTTGTACCTTATCAGGCAGAAGCAGGGATTTAAATTGCTGCAATTTAGTTGGAGGCAGTTCCTCTTCTCTTTAAAGGTCCCATTCCTGTGTTTATTAGTATTCTGTATACACAAGTCTTGGAATTTGTTTTTTGTTTTGATTTCTTATGATGGGAGAGATTTTAGTATTTTCTTTCCAGCTTCCTTCTATTTATGAGGTTGACCTGAAATTAAAACTTTGATCTTTGGGGGTTTCTTTTCGTTTTTTTTTTTCTTTTTTTTTTTTTTTTTTTTTAAACAGTGGCATTGATCACACCTTTCTTGCTTACTCAAAGTATTTCTGACCCTCTTCCTTTTCACTTATGATTTCATTATATCAGCATGAAAATTATTCTGGAAAGACTTATTTGAAAAAGTAATATTTAGAAAAGATGTATTTTCTAGCTGTTTGGGGGAACTCTAGATGTCAGGGATATTTTGTTTTTTTTCTATAATGTCTTCCTCATTCCATCCCTTGCTATAGATTTGAAAGAGATTTTCTGTTTTTCTGTGCCTTGAAAGTAAGTGCTGCTCTGTGAGGTGGGTTCAGAGAGATTACTCCAGGATTTAAGTAATGTTGCAATCAGCTCTGTTAACTTGGAAGCATAAGTGACTTTTCCTTTGACTGATGTTGCAACCAGAGATGTGTTCATAATTCATAATTATGAATATAACACATAGAGGAGGCCTGAAGTTTAAGTTGCAGCTGATCCTTTCAATGGGTGAAATGATATGGTCCAGGAGTGATCCACTGAACACAGTCTGAGCATTTCTGGCTTGTGTCGTAGCTCCTGTTTTCCTGGCTCTCAGCATGAGCAAAAACCCTACTGAGTTGAACATAAAACATAATATCCACTGAGATAGGTCTTTGATAACTGAGCTAGGAAGAGGTTATGCTCTATTATTCAAGCTTGTGTATAAATGAATAAACCTATTACTTCATTCTATTGTTATTGCCAAATGGAATGTCTTTCAAAAAATTTCGAACAAGTGATAATGTTGTGAGGGTATCACAGGGCAGTCTGCCTGTGGCAAACTTGGACAGATTACAGCTCCAGCTAAAACAGTAGATCAATAGTTACAGATTGCTTTCTGCATTTTCAGTTAGGAAATTAGTATGTTGATTACAGAGAATCCTTACTTTAGATGAAATTGAGAGTGGTGGGAAAATCTGGTTTAAAAAAGTATGGTGATACAGTAGACTGTGTTGCATAAATACCTTTGTTTTCTGTGCTGTGTAACTCAATAGGTTTTAACATTTAAAAATGAACCACTTTAGAATGTTGTGGGGTTATTTTTGTTTTTAAGAACAAAGCTTCTGTAGCTCATTCTATTTTCTTGTTTTCACATATTCTAGGTACAGCTCTCTCTTCCTCTGCAATATAAGTCAGCTTGAATGAGCTAAACAAAATAACTTTTGCTATAGTCTTATGGAAGAATATTTACTTTTTCAGAGTAAACTTCCAGCACTTAAATTCTTATTGTTTTGCCTGCCTGAATGCTGATAGATTTCAGAACTATTTTTAGTATCAAGGCCATGAAAATAGGAATTCTTATTTAAGGAAGCTTTCCTGGCATGATGAATCAAATTGATCTTCAGGTAGATAAGTCTCTTGCTTCAAGAAAGCAGAGTTTATTGACTTTTCATTAAGGTTTTGAGTGTGTAGTTTATACAAGACTGGGCCTTTCAGGTAGGCTGTCAGCAACCCAATAACAAAAATGAAGTCAGTAACTTTGATATTTTAATATGCTAAAAGTAAGAGATAAAATCTCTGCAGAAAGAGACGTAAGTACAATTAATTCACCTAACCTGAATATATAAATCCGCTGTACCTCAGCCTATGGCATGCATAGGCAATCTCTTAGATGAGATCATACTAACTTTGTAGTACTTGGTTCATTAACACAGACCTGTTTGTTTTAACAAGGTAACAGTTTGAAATAATCTTACAATTTTTTTTTTTTTTCTGGAAGATGTTTGTTGATAACAATCTTATGGAAGTATACAGTATTTTAGCAGCTAAAATGCTCTTGTGAAGTGCTGCTGAACTTCTGCCATCAGAATATGCTGGGATTTGATTGTGGGAATGTGGAGGTTATCAATCTATCTGATCTTCTCAGATAGAGAAAAGCTGTAATGATACAATAGACAAAAATGACCATAAACACTGAGTTGAAGGAGCAGTGTGTGATACTGAGTTTTTTTGACATTGTTCTGTTCTACTGACATCTCTGTCAAGTTTGCTTTTGAGTCAAAGTAGATGAAGTCTGTATTCACAGATTTATTATGTTTATTCATTTAAATGTGCTATGCAGTTATGGATCCCTTCATTCCTTATACACTTCATTTTCTTATGTCGTGTTTATTGCATCAACACTGCTATACAATATTGGCATTTCTGTACACTGAGAAAGCTGTCTTAAGAGAGAGATGAGTCCATAACTCAAGTTACATCCCACTGAATATTCAGTGCTGTGGTGAATAAATTTTTTTTAAAAATGCAATCATTCTAATATGTCACCTTTTTCCTGAAGTGTTTCTCTCATAGAGAACATTCATCATGGTAAAATTATTTATCATGTGTTTTTAAAAAATAAATAACAATGATTTACACAATGTCAGCAGATGCACCCTGGACATCCTCTGGCATAATCAAGAGTGTCGACTCTTGTGGCCCAAGGGTGACAGTTTTGATCAGCTTTGCTTTACAGTTCTCTCATGCTATAGAAGTGTGAGGCAACACTTAAGATTAGCCAAGAGCCACCAGATTACAGCTACATGCACACACATGTGCATGCAGAGTATTTAAAATAATTGCAAAGTGCCATGATTAAGAGTTTCATAGATTTTGACAATGAGGTTAATACTAATTTTTCATTGGAGAGGGTTTCTTTTATGTCAGGCTCAAAAACTCAGGATAATGTGGTGTTCAGGAACTATGTTGGAAAGGTAGGGGAATTGTTTCCAATCACATTTCTGTCTTTGACCTGTTATGTAGCCTTGGGCAAATGATTTAATCACTATCTATCTCTGTTTTCCTTCTCCTTTTTTTGTCTTGTCTGCTCAGCTCTTAACTTTCAAAAGTCTAGAACTGTTTTCTAATCCTTAATATGACTAAACAATAAATATATGTAAAATATTAAATCTTCCTAATTAGCATTATAAATATGGGTGACAGTTGATTTTTCTGTAATACTTTTTTGTTCTGTAATTAATTTTTGTAAGACATCAAAACTGAAATCTGTTAAATCTTCGGTGCTTTATTAAAAGGTACAGTTAGAAGTTTTTGTGTCTTAAAGACACTAGACTGGACTAGACTATTACTAAAATGGAGGTTCATCTTTCGGTCTTGAGAAACTGTTGAGATAGAAACAGATACACTGTTGAGATAAGGGGAAAAAATCAAGGAAAACCGAGACACTTCTCAAATGTTTGACTTTGAAAAGAGACTATGTATTAGAAGATTGACTGAAGAAATATAAAGGGAGAAATATTCTGTCCAAGTCTCATGCATTTCTATTTAAATGAATAAACAATTACAAAGAAATTGTAAGTTTCCTTCTCTTCAGAAAGTTTTTTCTCTTCTGGTTCTTACTGAGTGTAACCCTACTTTATGAGGTAGGTAGGTCCTAAGTGTTTTTACTTGCAGGTTTCTTTTCCTTCCTTCTGTAATATTATTTTTTTAATTTTTTTTTTTTTTAGGTTAAACCACTTTTAAAATTTGCAGAACTGCACAGAGTGAGTTATATCTATGCACAAAGGTTGCCAACTGGGATTTAATGTCTTTTCCATATATGTAAATCTTCACTTCTTTATATTCCTTCAGAATTCAGAGCCACACAGTCTGTTACTGTAACTTTGCCTTTATGATATGGATGCTATTTTTATTTACCTGGCTGTTTATCCCACTTCTCTTTGACAACAGTAGGAATAGGCCTGAGGATAAAACAAATTAGCGGGTCACCATTTATGTCCACATTAGGCAGGGAAGAACTAAAGAAACAAAAAATATAACTACAAAATAATTTCAGCTTTAAGGTTTCTTATTTGTTGAGCTGAGGTCACAATCCATGCCTTTTTAAAAGTTAAAAAAAGCTGAGAGAAGACTAGATTTTTTCACGTGTAATACGCAGTTGTAATTATTCATTTCTGCTAGTTGTATATGGATGCTCTTGAGTTTAATTTAATATCTTGAGTCTTGAAAAGATTAAATCCAGATAGCAACTACATGACCGTCCTTGAGTTTCATTTTCTGTATTCAGTCATGCCAGTATTCTTTGTTGTTGAATAGTAATCTTACTTTCCAGTATTTTAAGGGTCATCATCTAGAAGGAGTTTGTGCAAGTCACTCATCTGAGTTGAAGGAGGGATAACCTAGGCATCAATATTCTCCAGTTTATGGTAATTATTCTTTCATTCAATCAGTTTGTTCATGTTTAGGAAAAATGTGATTGTTGATAGAAGAGTAAGATTGAAAACATGCTAACTGGTGCCCTGATGTACATATCAAGGACTCTGTTATTTGTACATACGTGGCAGGTGGATCACTGTCTCCCTGTAATACTTTCAGAGAAAGATTACTGTAGCTTTATTTTCAGTGCCTGTTACTTGTGTTGGGGTTTCTGGTTAATGGATATTAGGATTTTTAATTCTAGTATGTGATATTAGAGAAATGAGCTGTTTACTTTAAATACTGAATCTCATTTGTCATTCACAAGTGCTACAAATTTGAGAAATTTGAACAAAAATGTATCCAAACGTGCAAAAGTAAAAATACAGCATTGCGTAATATTATTACCGGTTACTTTAATTTTACTGTAAAGTTCCAATATGTGGCTTACCTTTACTAGGAGCAGAAATTACTTCTTGTGAATTCCTTTCTTTCCATAGTGCTCATTTCTCTTTCCTGGGTTTTTAGCTAAGACTGCATAGACATAATTACTGCTCGCATGCCGGAGTATTTCATGCATTCATGAAAGATCTTTATTGGGGGCTACACCTTCTTTGACCTTCCTTTTCCTGTTAACATACCTGTAGAAGCCCTTCTTGTGTGTCCCTTGCCAAGTCCAGTTGTTTGTCTCAGCCTTCCTCATCTCATCCCTCACAACTGAACATTGTTGCTATACTCTTCGGAGGTTACCTGTCCTTGTTCCCACTGCCTGTGCATTTGCTTCTTTCCCTTTAGTTTGACCAGCAGGTCCCTACTCAGCCATGCTGATCTCTTGCCTGCCTTGCCTGATTTCTTGCACTTGGGGATTGCTAGCTCTTGTGCTCTAGGGAGGACTTCCTTAAAGATCTGCCAGCTCTGTTCTACTCCCTTTTTCCTGAGGGAAAATCTTAATTATTATCTCCTTGAAGAGCTGGAATTTTTCTTTCCTAAATTTCAGGGGCCTAACTTCACTCTTTTCCTGACCCATATCCCTCAGGACTGCAAAGTCTACTGGTCACTGCAGCCCAGGCTGCCTCCAATCTTGGCATCCCCTATTAGCTCAATTGCATTGGTGACCAAAAGATCCAGTATTGCACCCTGTCTGGTAGGGCTGTCTGTTACCTGCCTCATCTATACATCTTTTAAATACCTCCAGGTATGGTGGCTCCACCAGTTCCCTGAGCAGCCTGTTCAAATGCTCGACAACTCTTTCAATAAGAAGGTTGTCATAATATTCAATCTAAAACTCCCTTGGTGCAACTTGAGGCCATTTCCTCTTGTCCTGACACTTGTTATGTGAGAGAAGAGACTGACCCCCTCCTTGCTACAACCTCCTTTCAGGTAGTTGTAGAGAGCCTCATTTTCTCCAGGCTAAACACCCTCAACTCCCTCACTGCTCCTCATAGGACTTGTATGTATTGTATGTCATTGCTGGTCAATCATCACTGTGGGTTACCCTCCCTAGTTATAGGGGCACATATGTAACAATTATATATGTATCTCACATTATCATCTTCCACCCATTTTCCCTCCTTGTACCTTTTTTTTTTCCCAATAAGCTGAATATGGATGTCATCAGTACTGTGTTGGCAGTGTTAAAAATATCCTTGGTTGTAAAAAGGCATGAAGTTTGTAATATAGAGGAATAAATTACTTTGGCATTGTATGCTATCAGGCTTTCCAGTTTTCTGGTTAATCACTTGTCCTCCTGCTGAAGTAGAGAAGGGGAAAATAAAAAAAATCTTTATATCCCTTCACTGTATTTTACCATTGCAGAGGTTGACAGAGACTTGGAATTATAGAGGAAAGGACCGACCACTAACAATTTCTTGCCAAAACAATGGTGAGAAAAATTATTCTGTAGCAGCCAACAGATTTCACCTGGTGTCTGCTTTCACAAACCCCAAAAGACACATCTTTAAGGGAGAATGCTGTTAGCCAGTACAGATTGAACATCTTCATCAGCAGTGTGAATGGAGGCCTATTCTGTAATTGAGACGCATGTGGCTGTGTCAGCAGGTGATGGCAGACAGACACACCTGAATGACAGCGTGACAGGGAGCAGAGACAGGGGGCCCCATCTAGCCACTCTTACTGCCGGAGTGATGAGCACACGGGAACACAGTCTGTGAATTATCAGCAGGCCAGAATGAGATGAGGCTTAGGGAGGGCTGCCAGACAGTTTGCAATGTGCTACACATTTCTTTCAGCAGTTACTATTTTGCTATGCATAGCCCCTTGCTATTAAGCAGACAGAACAGCTCATATCCTGTGGACGGATGATAGATATGTCATATCACTGAAAAATTGTTTGTCTTCCACAGGTGTATGGGATGCCTTTTAAAGCAGAGAGAGCACATGACACTTTTCAACACTCTTTTCGATACTGATTTGGCATTCAGGGTCTATCAAAGGAGAAATCTTTCACATGCAATTATGACAGAAAATAAAGGTGATGAAGTGTTGTATACAAAGAATGGAGAGAGATCAAAGGACTGTAATGAAAACTGATTACAATAAAAGAGCTGCTTCAACCCTGAGAACTCCACAGAACTGCTTGGGGCATGACAACACACACACACACACACTTGCATGCACAAAGGAGAAGTTGTAGATAAAATCACAGACACTAATTCATAGGAATAAATGAGAAAAACTACATAGCAGCTTACTTGGATATCATACGGCATATTAAGACACTAAAATGGTGTGAACTGACCGTTCTAACATGAGAGAGATCCTATATAAATCTTTGGATCCTTTTGTAAACCTTTCTTTATTGTATTATCAAAGTTTTGTGAATTTATAACTGCTGATAAGATTATAGAATAGATGACTGTTTTCAATTCTTCTATTGTTTCCTTGATTAATCTCCTGGGGATCACATACAGAATAAGTCACTCATTTAAGTTTAAATATTAGCAAGGAGACTGTTTAGTACTGTTAGTTGCATAGAAATGAAGAAATTAATCAAGTTTAGTCATCTATCCTTTTGACTCTTGTTCTGATTTAAAGCCTATTCAAATGACTTTACATTGACTTCAGTGTCTTTCCCAAATTCCTGAGTAGAGTTTTGAAACCAGTTTCAGTTAAGTGCCAAGCAATTTTGTTTCCTAACAAATTTAGGGACCGTTATGCTGAGTACCTTTCACATGTTTCAAAAAGAGAAAACAGAGTACAAAACAGAATTATTTATTTATTTATTTTTGATATTTGTATTCTTTAATAACTTGCCAATGTGTTTGTAGTGAAAGACCTATCGTTTCACACGAGGTAAAGAGTTGATAGTCCTTGCAACTGTGTTGTTTCAAATTTTTATGTTCTACCAAGATTTCTCATAAATAGTGAGTTTAGCTTCAAACCCAGAAGGAAGAAGCATTTTTGAAAACTCTGCAGCTCTTGCTTTTTTTCCCCACTTATGTTCTGAACGAGTGATTTTATTTTTAGTCCCAAAGCAGGGAGTGTTACCTGGAGCAACATTGACTCAAGCCACTTATTTTTGCTAAGAGTTTTAAAAGTGATTTAGCTCCTTGATTTGTGTGAAACAAGAACATTTCATTGTTTGAAAACTCAGCTACAAAACTAGAAATGTTACCCACAGCACCGATGAAATTTCAACTAAATCCAGAAAAGCAACTTACCAGTCCTAATGTCTTTCCAAGGACTGGCTTCTTTTCTCAATATTCTATTCTGTCTCCATGAGCATAAGATATACTACCACTTATAGCAATATATTTTGCCCACCAGTTAGTATTTTAAAAATGCCATCTCACATAATAAGCAAAACTAATGCTTTTTCTTAGTTCTTATGGCATTAAGAATGGTTTTGTAAAGGCTATGATGCATCCCAGAATGAACATCCAAAATGTATTTAGAAATGTGCTTCTCTAAAGTGCTAAAAGGCCTTACAATATCCCTGCTTCATTAGACACCTACTAAGGTGTGTTCTAAGGAATGCTGACCATATCAGAGAATTTTCTTTCCTCCCTCCCCCCCCAGGTTCATTTCTTACTGTGAAATACAATTATTAGAACAAGAGACTTCAGCTCTGCTTATTATGGTTTCTCTCTTTCTCTCTCTCAGGCAGCGTTCCTTTCTTTTTAGCACTGTCAAACTCAAGAAAACCTCTCTCTAGAGAGGTCAGTTTTCAGAGAGGTGGCCCTTGATAGTATGAGTGTCTTTAAAAGTGATGGCAAAAACAAACCCAACCCGAAACAAGCCAGGAGACTTTGATAAATTCTTTTTGCACTTAAGTTATTCCAAGCAGAATTATGGTAAGGGGACTCCCTCTTTCTTAATTGGTTGATTGAATAACTTTCCCTGGTTAATGATGCCTACAGCCATGTGTGTCATAAGCTGATGTACCACTGGCTGTGGACAATGTCTGTGTCTGTTATATCAGGCATTTTGAGTTGTACTGTTGTATGTTTTTGTATGCTTCTGACAGAGCTTTCAATACCATTTAGACACATGTTCTTAATTTCTAGTAAGGAAAATACACATAATTAGCAATTGGACTGGGCTGCTTGGAAAGAGTTTTAAAGCATTTCATTTGATACAATGGTCACACTTTTAAGGATATTTTAAAATCACCAAAACCATGGCAACAGCTTATGCTCCCGAGAAAAGGACATGGCAGGCTAGAATTATCTTAATTTTTGTTGCAGTTTTCATGACCATGATATTAGTATTTCAAACTCAATATCATGTGTTTAATGAGAGATTCACAGTACAGATTGTCAGAAAGCAGAGCTAGTACAGACTTAAACAAATTGACCTTCACAAGATTAGCTAGCTGAGCTTTGACTTAGCCTTCTGAGAGACATTTCTAAATTTTTTAAAGGAGAATTCTTGTTATTTTGGATCTGGAAAACACTTTTTAAGGAATTTTTTTTATTTTTATAACCTAAATCTGCAAATGCAGGTGTTACCAAGTTTTCAAGGTGAAATGAGTTGGAACAGATTTCTAAGTATTGTATACAGTAAACAAACAGTATAAAGCACATCTACAAAAGTGCACATTAATATTCAAGTGCAGGTGTGTGTGTTTGTGTGTGTGCATTCCTCTCTGTTTAAACTACATTAAAAAATTTCTGACATTGTCAAATGTTGATCTAAAAAACTGCTTTTTTCACCTGTATGTACAGCAAAATTTTTGGAAGCTGGAGAGTCATTAGTGTTCACAAAATAAAGCTAATCCACATTTCTTGAACTTCTACAGCTTAGCACAATAGAAATGGCAATACGACAAAAAATTTGCTCTCAGAGTTTTTAGTCTTTCCTATATCTTTAAAAGATAACTTTTTAAAGTTATAAAGTAAGAATGCTGACTGTCTAATGTACTTCTTGAAAGGGAAATTTATTGATGTTTTTCATAATTGTATGTATAGGAACAGTAAAGAGTAGAAAAATCTTGTAAATTAACTGTGCTGTTACTCACTCTTGTATGTTCCTAGCAAGTCATATACTTGCACTGGAATGAGGTTTCCATTATAAAGAAAAAAAATATTTAATCGTTTGATCTCTGTCTACTGAGAAAAAAAAAAATCTTGAATTGTCCATACCATGTAGTAATGGTTTGAACATCAATGAGTCATGTATTAAAATCTCTAAAGAGCCTGTATGGATCCATTCCAGCTTAGTACACATTGTTCAATCTTTGTAAACATTGTCAGTAGCTTCAAAAAAACCTTTATGTGGAAAATGTGCTCAGAAAGGGATTTAATTAGATGTTTATTATGTACTAAGGTTCATTTATATTAGTAGATTGAGAATAATGCTTGATCTTTTTAAAAAGACAACTTTAAAAAATAGCCTTCATGATATTTGATGGTGGTGGAGAGATGCAGTGAGTAATTCTGTGGCTATTGTAACACATTGAGATGCATTGTATGGTTTAGAGCTCCTAAATTAGGTTTTAAATTATATCTACTTTCATGTATGGGGAATGCAAAGGTACCTGAAAGCCTTCTCTTTAGACCTCTTTTACAGTTGCACCTCTTTTGGAAAGCAGGGGACAACTGAACCAATTCTGTGCTGCCATAGCATACTTATGTAGCCTTACCTGCTCAGTAAAGCTCCATTTTCAATTTCTTATAAAGGAAGCAACACCAAATGTGCCAACCACTGGATTGGGACCTTTATAGGGAATGTAAACTTTCTGCTAAATTTTATATGTATTACTGTGTTACAGTTCCCTAACAACCCATTTATAGTTCTCTTGAGAAATTATTTTTTAGTTAAAATTGTCTCTTTCCTTATGTATATTTTTTTGCATAGGAAGAAAAAAATGTGAATCCTTTTTGCTGTGAGGTCATTAGGGACTCCTTTTACATTCATCTCTTCAAAATTATTAAAATGCATATCCAAAGTTCGCAAGCTAGACATTCCTCGTGTTGCTTTTCAGGACCCTAATGTCTACACTAATTTTGGAAAAAGGCTTAGTGGCAGAAAGAGAAATGGTTATTTATAAAGGCAGAGTATGAATGTTTATAGAGATTCTTAGATTTGTAATAACTGTATATTGTCAGCTTTTTAAAGTTTTATTTATTATCTTCTGCAATGCCATATTACATACATTTTAAATGTGCCACTGTGTAGTTGTAAACAATTTAAACCTGTATAAAATACTCAGAAAAACATGGACTGTTAGGGTCCAAAGCTTTAGGAGGACTTGTGACTTTGGAAATATCAGTCTTCATCTGTTAAGATAATGCCATTTGTGGATGTTTGTAGAAATGCCAAAAATTTGTTCCCAGCCACATGCCTGTAGCTGATTTGACTCTTCTGCTAAAGAAGCAGCACATGAGTTGCTGAAGTGAAGGGAAAGCGTGGTAGTGCAAAAAGCAGCGTAGTCTGAGAAACTGAGATCAAAGGATCCCCTGTGGCTTCTAATCCTGCCTCTGACTTCAACTTCCATTTAATTAGAGTCAAATCACAGAGGCCTACATTTTAAAGTGTCTGCTAATTTTGATGGCTTATTTTTTTGGCTACCTGACTTTGAGATATGTAGGGTTAGTTTTTCTTTCTTTGTGTATCTGCATCTTTTGTGAACTACATGGAATTAGGGGTACTCAGTACCTTTAAAAATCCAATAATATCTTATTTCACATTAGGCTAAGAATTTATATGCTCTAAACCTGTGGTCTTGTTAATGTCAGCCTTCTTTCTTCTCTGGAGTAGTTCTCCAAAATGTGGGCAATATATTACATGTATCACAGGACTGAATTAATATATATAAAGAAGTAGACAAAGTGTTAAATTTAAAGGAATCCATAAATAAGTGTTTGAATATTTATTCAAATATACCAACATTTTGCAGTTCTTTGGTTTTTTGTTTGTTTGTGTTTTTTGGTTTTGGTTTTGTTTTGGGTTTTTGTTTGGTTTTTTTGGGTTTTTTTTAAGACTAATCAATCATAGTAAGGCCAGATTTGTATTGATCTATAGTATTGTACAACAAACCCACCATACACTATAATTACATATGTTTATATACTGCATGGTCTATGTCTAACAACTTTTGTGCATTAAAATTTGCTGCTCAGGAGTAACTTGCTCTCAAGTTAGATGTTAACCATGCAGTGTAGACAAGATGTGACATTCTTAATGTTCATATTGTCTGAATTTTACATTTAGGATAATAAACGTATATTCACATTATTGAAAGTTCAGGCACAGAGAAAGGGAGTGGAAGTCTATAAATACATCAAGTTGCTTCTGTTCTCTCTCTGCATTTGTAATAGTTCTTCCTATACAGACCTCATGTATACCTACTTCCATGAACATCTACGTTGTCAAGTCTTACAAAAGTCAATTTTGTTTCTAATTAAAGTTCTTAGCATTTAATAATTTTATGTGCTTAGTCATCTCCCTCAACCTTAAAGAAAAAAAAAGTTTATCGCTTCTTCTGCCAGAAATGCTAAAATATGCACAGTCCAATAATACCAATGGTTCTTATGTTGTTCAGCTTATTAAAATGGAATTTATTGTCAGCTTAGCAAAATACATTGTGTAATCTCGTGCTCTGTATGGCTTTTACAAACACAATGTGCACCTTGTTAAAAATACCTCCAGATAATGTGATATTTTTAAGACAGATCTCTTTTACAGTACTATGGAGTAGTGGTGTTGTCTCAGTTGCCATATCCATGTGAAATTTCATAAAGAAAAAATAATGTGTAGCTTAAGGTGTGAAATATTGTTTACTACACTGAGGCTGTTTTTATTGTGAGTCTGATGGGCAGGAAAGGCTTCCAGCAGTATTCTTGAGCCACTTGAAAAGGTGTTACTAGATCTTCACCCCCAGTCCAGATCTGAGGTAGGGATGCTTCTTTAAGTGCCAGACAACTCAGTCCTCATATTTATTATGGTTTTTTTCTGCTTGGTCCTGGAACATAGGATCCCATGGACTGCTGTTATTGGGGACCTTCAGTGTATATATTTTTCGTGGTCTCTGGTTGAACTATCACTCCAAAAGACTGAAGGTTAGTCACTTCCTGGACTAATTCAAAACAAGATTTTTTTTCTTTGAAAAAGATCTAGCTGTATTGGAGAACCCCACTGACAAATATCAGAACTGTGAAACCCCAAAAGTCTTTCGTAATGTGGAAAGAAAAGTGTGATAGCTTAGCTAAAGTACAGATTGCAGGAATTTCAGTCATCTCGGAAGTACTTAATTTTCAGAAGTGCAGCCCAGCCACACTGTTTAGTTTATTTCTGTCTTGGGTATTGCAATCTACATTTATAAGGAAACAAAGTGGTAATTTTCACGTTTTGTCGCAGCATGGCTGATTCATTGAGGCATTAGAGGTGCTTAATGACTATCAAGGTACCAACATTTTGTAGTTGGAATGCAGAAGTAAGCAGTCGGCAGTTGGGAGCTCAAATGTTTTATTGCAACCTGTCTAGTTTAAACAGAATCACCTGTTTCTGTCAAGTGAACACCAGGTGTTTTGTTTTACTCAAATAGGGACCTCTTGGTCTGTATGAAAGTTACTTTTCTGCACCGAAAGAGTATGAAAGATTTCTCAACTTTTACATACGGTTTTCTACTGCATCCTTTCCAGGTTGAGTTGCTTGGTGAAAAGTTTAAGCACATTTGAAGTGCATCCTGGCAAAGGGCTATACTGATCTCTTTCAGTTCAAAAAAAGAAAAAGCAAACAAAGAACCAGGAAACCCAATAAAAATATTAACAGTTTGTGTAGAGTATGTGTCTGGGTTTCTGGCATAACTCTGTTAAGATTTGGACTGCATCTTTTCACAGCTTCTGTGTGACTGGGCTGAATAAATAGCATCATGTGGCAGTAGGAGCTCTGGCTGGGTCAAAGGACTCAAAACTGAGCAGTTTAGTTTTGTAACAAATCTGCATGGAACAAGTGCATGTGTTATGTGGATCAGTGATATCTTATGTACCTTCTAAAATTTTTTTTGGTTCTTAAGAAATTACAGTTGCCTTACACTCAAGGCTGTCCTGTGTTCAGACAGATAAAACTGTCTGTCTTTTCCTTCTCCACCAGAGGAGAAGGTCTGAGATTTTCAGTCTAAGACTCGCTTGGTTAATTCTTCATTGTATAGGAGATAACAAAGGCCTGATGCTTCAAAAGTAATTTTCTGGGTAGCCTCCACATGTGGTTTCTGAAACATGCTTGTGCAGCCTGTTAACTGGGGTGGATATTTAACTATGTTTGTGTGCGTGTTGATGATAAAGCTTACTGAATTTGTGGCTTTATCTTAATCTTATTTTGGTGGTTGAAAACTGCTGGTGATAAATGAGCTCCACATCATGCTTTTTTGTGCTCCAAGGCAGAACTCTTTGGAGACTTCTTCTGGAAAAAAACATCCCTCCACACAGATGTAATTCTGCTGGGAGAAGGGGCTTCTAGGGTACTTTTGAAAAGGCAACCATTGCTTTTCAGGTAGCATGTAGTATGGTTCTACACCCCATATACACTCATAAGCTTTCCTTGGAGCTGCTGTAATCAATCAATTTGTTTCAGGAAAAATGGCCTCAAGCAATGAACTTTTAGTGAGACTTTACTTAGTGTTTGTATGAACACAGTGTCAGATAGAAGTCAGTTTAAAGTCAAAAAGTTGTACAGTCAAAGCTATAGTATTAATTTGCCATGGCACAGTTTCTCTGGTAGTACAGTATTGAATCCTGAAATACTTGCTGCCAATTCAAAATGTGTGCTCATTCTGCTGAAGTTCCAGTGTGTTTATAATGAAGGTATAAAGAATCTTTTCTCAGTTTTCAGTTCAGCTGTCTTACCAGGCTTGCTTGAGATGTAGGCAAAGTAACTACTTGCCTAGAGCAGCAGACAAATAGGGAAGGTAAAATTATGTCTTTAGGCGTGTGTAAGCCAGGCACCCTGTCCTTCTTAACACTACTCTCTGCACCACAGATATTAACTGTTTTTTCCCTCATATTATTCAGCTGATTAGTATAATCTGGCTAAATTCCTAGCAGCTTTTCTTGACAACTATTTAGATCAAATGTTGCTGATTCTACTTCAGAAGTAAAGAATGATGTGCATGTCAAAAGGCCTGTCCAGTTTTCCTAACCATATCCCTTGGTTTAATAAGTTGTTACCCCTACCATTCTTTGCTTATAGTGTATTCTTACCTATTGGAGATCCTTGAATTTACAACAACTCATTTAGTTGCCTCTTGATATAATAGCAGCCTTGAAGAGGTGGGGTTCATCTTTTTTGTTGGATTGATTTTTCTCTGCCGCTGTCTATTTGAGAGCACTTTCCTTGTTTTTAGGTTTGCTGTGAAAGCTTTGCTACCTAGCAGTTTTTGCCTGCTAGGGAATATAAGGACAGGAATTTAGTGTTCCTAAATCAAAGTGTGGTGCCCTTGGGCACGAGATGCTTTGTTTGACTAATTAAAAACAAAAGTAAATTTTACTGAGGTTTTTTTGTCTAGCTAACAACTGCATTGCTTGGTTGAATTACAAAGCACAGTCAGTTTATCTCTCTGGATTTACACTGCTAAGCCTTTTGTATTTCAGGAGCTTCACATTTCCTGTACTGTTATGACTTTATATATATCTTGTTGCAACCCTGAGTGGCTATCTACAGCAAGGTTTTCATAAAATTTCTCCTTAGTGAAGCACTGCTATGGGTAGCAGTGATGAGAGTTGTAGTATAGAAAAGGCATGAGCATTTTTACTGCTGTGTCATCTACTGTTTCTCAGACTGACCTCATAGTGGTAATATTCTGGCAGCTGATGATATCTTGTCTTTTTTTTATATTGACACTGTTGTTCCTGTTGGGAGCAGTGAGCTGGTGGAAAATTTCAAAGGAAAGGCTGTTGTAAGCAAGCTAGAAAAAGCATACTGCCAATCTCCAAAATATCAAAGACAGTACTGCTGAATAGAGTAAGTCCTAGTTTTAAGGACAATACAACACATTTATATCCTCAAAAAAGGAAGCAGTAATTTAAATGTCTGTATTCTCTGAGTGATTGCCAGAGCAAACTGTGAAACCCACAGCCACTGTTCCTTCCAAATGTTCACATTAACAGCAACCTACTCAAGTGTTCAAAGACTGCTCCACCTTGTCTAAGGTATGCAGTAGAGGTAGAAGGTGTGTATTGTTTTCATCAGGCAAGGGACCTCTGTTTGGATTTGTTGACAAATACAAGCAGGCCTTTTATTATTCATAAACCTAAACATTATAGGATTGTCTACTTAAAGTGATTCTTTAGGCATTGGTGGAACTATTACAGGGTGGCAAAAGATGCACTTAATTGGTAATGATTAAAGCTGTCTGAAACCCAATTTCCTGACATTTTAGAACACCTAATTGTTCTATGTAATCCAGAGCGATACTACTCTTTCATCCATATGAAGAGATCAGAAAAGAGAGATTTACAGCTTAGGTTGCCCCAAGCCACACATAGCTGACTTAATTTTCCTTTCCAAGGGAATTTAAGGATTGTTGTTGTGACTGGTTCTTGGTGGATTATGTGTTATTTTGAGGTCACCTGTGAGTTTCTTTTAAATGACTGATTGACTGAAATTAATTATTCTGTCACAGCAGTAATGGAGGTAAGATTGAGGACACCGATAAATACAAAAGCAAAAACAATTCTTTAAAATACACTTATGTCTTTTTAAAATTAAATAAATCAGGCAGAATACATATATCCTTTATGGTGGTTTTGATCCTTATATTTTTCCCTGAATAGCCAGAATGCTTTTATTTTGGTTATGCCTAGCTTGAAAGGAAAATTCAGCCTGCTTACAATGGAACAGTACTTAGCAGTCAAATATGTTTTCTGACGTATCTTAGACATTTGAACTCAAATTCCCTTTCTCTGTTTTTTTCCTTTTTTTTTTTTTTCTCACATAAACCCTTTTGTTTTCAGTTACAGAGTAATTTCAATTGAAGTTATGGATTTAGTGAACAAAGTGCAGAGAAAACACACAAGATTAAGAGTTGATTTAACACTGGAAGTGATACTAGAAAAGTAGAAACCTTGTATGAGTTACATTTGTTACACTGACCTTCATTTTAAAAGGGGAAAGGGGAGAAAGACAAGGAGGGGTCTTTCAGCTCCTTATCCTTGTCTAAAGTATGCCTGGACAATTGACCTCTTTTAAGCATGTGGCAAAGTGAACGTATTTTTGTTGGCTGTTAAAGGAGATGGGAGTTAGTACTGTATGGCAGAAAGGAATGTTCTGGGTTTTGCAGGTGTGCAGTCCTGAGGTTGCCTGACAAGTACTAAGGGGCTACCTACTATTAGTTTTTGACTCTTGAATCATGTCAGAGGTATTGAGGGTTTGGGATGAAAATCAGTTTTAATTTCACTGTGGAATGCAAGGCAGAGATTTAAAGGCAGCATGAAATTGTTCCCCTAAGGCCTTTAGGTCTTTCCAAACATTCTGATCAACATAAATATGTTTGTTCTCTTCTAAAAATAATTCCCTTTCTTTTAAAAGTAATGTAAAGGACATATTTAAGATGTGCTGCTATGTATTGTACTTTATGTGAAGGTTCTTATTAAACAAGCGGTCATGTTCTCTTCAGGAAGAATGATACCAAGAGCTATCACAGAGTTCTGGGAGTAGTTTATACATAGCTTCGTTAAATATTCCTGTTTACGTACAGGTTTTTTTCAGTAGCTTGCAGTAACAACTAAGTGTAACAAAATCCTTTAATATGCTATAGACACCTCTTAGGCATTAAGCATTAAGCTGTTAGGGAATCAGTGAGTTCATCAGATGTACTTTTTTTTTACTGATTACTGACTCTTCTCTTTTGACTCATAGTGTGAGATAGGAGGTCCCTAGAAGTGTATTTCCATTTTAGTAACATATCATTGAAAAGAAGCTGTGTGAACAGTGTAATACTGCACAGGGGCTAACACGATGGCAGACGATCACATATATGTTATCTCTCTTAATAAAGCTGTTTTGCAGCTGCAAAAACAAAAGTTTAAAGGGTAATAAAATGTTTTCTTGTACAAGTCAGTGTGTTTTTATGATTAGAGTGTGACCCACTTTCCCCTTGAGAGTCTCAATATATGTGTGGGCAAGGGTTCACTGAACACAGTAGTAATCTTTCTCAGACTTGTGTGTAGAAGATGCCAGACTTTTCTTCAGTTCATGCTCCAGCTGTAGGTGAAAAGAGTTGATTCTTATCTTCATATCCTGAAGACACAGAGGCCTTTGTGTCATATAAAATATTTTTTATTATTTTTTGTCTATTGAATTAATCTTTTTTCCATCTTTTTATATTCATGAAGTAATAGTTTAAATTGTATTTAGGAGAACAAGATCTAACGCATTGAACAGATCAGTTCTATAAGATCTTTAATCAGGTCTGCACAGAGTACTGCACTTTAAAATCTAATAAATGCTTTTCATGTGAGATTAGAAAATTATGGTATACTATACTCTTTCCTTGAACTATTATGTAAGTTTTGGCCATATTTCTATAATCCTGACTTTGTTGTCTATTATTTAAATTTATATTTTGTTTAAAAATTAAAAAAAGAAAAAAATTAACCCACTTTGGCACAATTGAAAAAATCAATATTGTATAAATCTACTGTAGTCTTATGTGTTTTAACAGTATTAAATAGTTATGTGGTAGTTAATTATAGTCAGGAAACCTCCAAGATTTGTTTTGGAAAATTACATTAATTGACAGAATAATAAATGAAACAATAATTTTATCTGGTGTATGTTCAACCTAAATTGAAATAGATATGTAACTTATATGTAACTAATTTTTGAGTGTGTGTGTGTTAATGAGAAAAGGGCTGCTTATTTTGAAAAACAACTGTGAAAACTGAGTGTAAATGCCCTCTTATTTGTGACTCTCAATACTGAAACTTTTATTTAAAAGCAATTTAAATATTCTGAGAAATATTTAAAACTGAGGTTTACTCTTTAACATTTATTACTCTCAGCATGTCTTATAAAAAGCCTTGTAGGCTGCTCATTGTCAGTCTTAGATATGTTGCATAAATATTTAGCTGTAGATAAGACCGTGTGTCTTGAAATCCAACATGAGTCTGGGTTACATTAGGAATATTTTAAATTAACTTTATTTTAAATATCAACTGGAAGCAGCAATAGATACTTCTGAAAATTTAAACACAGAGAGAATGTTTTAACTTTTAAATACATTAACTGTGTTTTTGAAGAGAGGCATCAGGCTTGGTCTCATTTGCAGTTCCAGCAGCTATTTCATATATACTGTTTTATTTGCACTGAATTATTTGCACTGTTTTTTTATTCTTGTAGGTTCTGTTATAACTAGTATCTTATATAAAACTGGTTTGATTTGAGCATGTCTTCAGAAAATTGGTGTTGAGGAATTTGCAGATGTGTCAGTCAGCAGAGGTTGATGTGTGGTTAGTGCAGCCTTTGCCAAGAAGTACTTACGATGTTTGCCTTGCACAGTCCTTTTACCTTATCAGATCCCAGCCAGACTGGAGACTCAAAGAAACTCCACAGAGGACAGTTATTGAAATCACCTGCCCCTGGGTAAAGCTTCTACTTAACCTCATCAGTTAGTTGTTGACTGATGCATAAAAGCTTATGTTCCCTTGGAGTCTGATCTAACTGTGCATATATTCAAGCCTGTTGGGATAGCTGGAAATGAATGATGTACTCAGCATTTGAGTGTGTAAGAAAGACCATAGTTTAACAGTAATTTGATAGAAAGGAATTAAAGAGTCCCCACTAAAAGTAATATGCTTAGTTAGAGAAATAAATTATAGGCTTTCACAATTTTGTGTCATTCTTGGGCATCTATCTGTGTTTAGTGGTACTCAGCAAAACTTCCCGAACCATCTTCTGGGGAATTAAATAGATTTTGTTGCAGTTTTTTTCCTTCATGTAGGTATATATGAACTTTCTGGGACAAGTCACTTCAGATGTGTCTTAAGTATAATTATTGATCTTAAAATTTGCCCTGTTAAAGCTCTGGGGTTTGTTATAAGTGAATGAACAGCTCACCTCACACACTTCAGAGTGATTTTATGCCTTTTAAACAAATTACAGGGATATTGTTTATTTGAACTGTCATGTTGAGCATCTGAAATTAGAACTTGGACTGTTATGTGTAAGACCCTTCCAACTCCTATCCTTGCCTCTCAATTTTCATTTGTTTTCTCAATTTTGTTACCTGCAGATTTTGCTATGGTTTTTGTCATAAATTCTCGCTCTGGAGCTGTAAGTCTGTCATTCTTCTCTGAAATAAGACCAAGATGCTATTATAAAACAGCTAAAACTTTGATGCAAGAGAATCCAGTTTAATGTTCATTGATTCATTTAGAAATTCAGTTATTTAAAATAACTGATCCAAAATGGTACAGAATCTGAAAAACAAACATGCAAGTTAAAGGGCTGTTTTGGGAATCAACCACCCTCTTTATGTCTACTTGGTAGATATGTATGACTTATTTCCTATAAAGCTTAGTACACCTTTTCAAAGATGTCAATCACTAAGTAACCTGGGATCAGAATTTTTTTAATATCACTGTCAGTGTTTCACTACAGAAAAGTGCCATCCAGGATGTTGATGAGAAGATAATAAACATATTCATGTGATATGTTTTGCTGAGGAAATCTTGTGATCTGGGCCCTGAGGTGTAAATTACAAGAGTTACTCAAGTGGTAGATGTGGTTAAGAGTGTTAACAAAGTGGGCCTTCGGGGTGAGTGCAGCTGATGCAGCAAACTACAATTACTGCTGGGAAAGATCTACACCCTGCCTTTGTGGTTGAATTGTGTTTCTTCCCGTTCTGCCCCCTCAAAATTCAAAAGCAGGACTGCACTATCTTTTCATAATGCCTCAAGACTTTTTCTTACAATCCACCTTCTGTTCTGTTTGAACAGAAAAATAGAGCAAAATGTTAGATGCTCACTTATAAAGAAGAGCTGTGTAGTCCATCCAGTGAAAGATAAAGTACATAGAAGTACTGATGGTGACCTCTGTACATCTGGATTTGGACATGTGTCTATTTTCTTCCAAAAACCTTTTGCTTGGGTTTCCTTTCATCATAAATATATCATTTTGCTGTGTTGTTTAGTTGGTATACATTCACATCCATTCCTACTGCTTTTCCTATTTTCATAAGCTTCAGTCCACAAAGATAAAGCATTATATTTTTTCCTGTGCTATTTTCCCATTTTATATATAAGCATTTCATACCAGGACCTGGATATCTTTCGGATATTAGCAATAAAGGGAAAATAAAATACTTCATGTGAATGTTAGCCTACATATGAGAGAAAATTTGTATTCTCATATGACTTATTACTGTAAAAAAGTGGAGTTTCTGAAGTTTTAAAAGCTCTATGAGAGAGACTTATGGGAGAAAGAGTTGCATCTTCTAAGGACACCAGGCACTTACCATAAGAAACCAAGTTCTTGAACTAAAGCATGTATTCTTTTTTGAAAATGTGAATGGTAGAACTGTTTATTTGGTTGATTCTGAATTTGATCTAAGTGTACTATATAGTCTATTAAACATAAATAAATAAACAAAACAACCAAATGGCCAAAACCAAAAAAAACTTGTATGTCTGAAAACAGAAAGAGGAAAGGTCTCTGCTTACATTCCATAGTGCTGCACTCACTGTTGGTTAGGTGGGACCCCCGGAGGAAGTGAGAGATCAGCTCTTGCTTGAAAGCAACTGAGCTTGATCATCAGAAAACTTGCTTCAGCATAAGCTGAAGCAGGCCAAGGAGTGAAAGAACCAGCAAACAGGGAGTTTGCAGCAGGAATATAGGCATGGGGACACTGTTAGAGGGAACAAGGAACGGAAAAAAAAACAGCCTCCATAAGTTACTGAAAGAAGGAAGCTTTTTCTCAGAGAGGAAATTGTTTGGCCTAGAGAACCACTGATACTGCTATCTTGAGAATAAGAAGGGAGAGAGACTTCACTCTATGGATAAATGTGGTTCTGGGATAAAGGAATCAAGATCCATTGGTCTGCAGGGGAGCGGGGGAACTTTATCACTGAATAAAGATGATATTTTTGAATGCCATGCTTATATTTTTAAGATAGTTATGTTACAATGGCTCATTGAAAGGCTGGTGATATTTACATGTTCAGTTATGCAAGGCAATTGAGTGACCAGTAGGAAAAACATGGCAATGGATTTTATATAATCAACCCTGCTAAAGGAGTGGTTATCACATTCAGAAAGAGTTGCAGGCTGTGAAAGAGAAGTTGTCCTGGATGAAGATCACTATTACTGAATTAAGCAGGTGGCCATCATCTGTCTTTTGAGTCCTTTTGACTAGCAGGATATCTGGGATGGGAAATCTGTAACTGTGGGAAAGAAGTGTCAAAGTGATAATCTGTGTCTTACAGCATGCACAGTTTACAACTGTTTCTCTCTTCTCTTTAGGGAGACTTTGCATGGGATAAGCATGCTTTGCTGTCTTTTCTGCTGCATTCTTATTTAGGTAGCTGCTGTGAGTACCGCAGCTTTTGATGCACATGGAAACATTATTTGCTGTAATGTTTGAAATTCTACAACCCTTAATGCTTCTGTAATGCAACTCTAACTGAGTGAACTGGGGTCACCAGACTAAGACAGTGATTCAAAGTGTTTCAAGGGAAGACCTAAGGGACTAAACTCACTGAGCCCTCAGAGTATTCGTCCCTGCCATGTGAGCTTGCAAGCATAGTGTTTTGCCCAAGCATTAAACTCAGTAGAAGCTCTTCACCCATAATAGGAATGACAATGTACATTTAGAGAATGAACAGAAAAGGTCAGCGTTCCAATGAACTGTTACTTTTGCAAGTGTTTCACCTATCTTTTAACATCTAGAGAAAGGTGGGTAGAGAACCCACTGCTTTAAATTATCATTTACTAGACAAAGGTGGTGTAACTCCGCCAGTGTTTTCTGTTACTGACATGTGAAGTTGCTGTGGTACCTGATGTAATTGTCTGTAAAAGCAGAATTGTTACACATACCCCTGTATGGATGTATGGTAGAGATTATGGAGTATAATATGTGCATATATGATAATTTTGGTTTAAAGATGGTTATTCAATAACATGTTTCTTTACAAACAAAACACAACGAGACTAAAGAATGAAAATACTCTTATTTATAAGTTTTGAATTACAGACTTCCATGTTGGACATCTTTAGTTTTGCATGTTTATCGTGTGAGTCAGTAGTAGGTGTGTTTTGACAGTTGCATTTTCCTTATATTTAGCTTCCTAATTCTGAGCTGGTTCTGAGTAGGAAGTTTTCCTTTTGAGATGCTAATAAGACCTGTGCTGACTGTCTTTTGCACATTTCACCTCTCATTGCTAATTGATGGTCGTCCTTCTGCAGAATATTTTGTGATGTTGCTGTTTACCTCACACAACCCTCTCAGTAGCTAATAACTTTTAACCCTGCTTGCCTTGAGAAAAAATGAGTAGGTGATGACTGAGAAATAAACTTCAGGAAAGAGATACTACTTCTCTGCCTGTTAATTTCAGGCATTGGTGAAGGATGTACCTTTAATGGGGAAACAAGAACACTGTATTAAACGTACTCAACATCTGTTTCTCGAGAGACACTTGAGCAGTGTGGAAGTAGTGCTTTTCCTCTGTGTACTGGCAGTGTCTAACCCCATGACCATGTCTCTGTCAGGAGCAATTATCCAGCTTTTGGGTTACCCATCCCAAGGACTTAAAGGAATAGAAGAATGGGTCTCTGAACTGACAGGCTAACTAGCTTTACAACATTGAAGAGCAGAATTAATTCAACAATTTTCAAATCTCTTTCTCTGTTCTGTTTTGTAATGTCTTCTGTTCCAGAGACAATGTCTTCTTTCTCCCCCCCTCTCTTTCTCTCCCTCCCTCCAGCCCTCCCTTTCCCCCACACCCTCTTCCTCCCATCTAATTTTAGATTAAATACTTTCATGAAAAATAATTGTAAACACACTTTGAACTGAATATTTTTTCAATTTAATGAAATTACCATACAATTAGGTTAGATACATTCCTCAGCTTGAGTGATGTTTGCAAGTAGAACAGTGGTTTTTTTCTTTTTCATTTAGGTGTAACAGAAAGAGTTAACATGAACTGGTAACAATACCATTATTGAATCATAAAAAGAAAAAAAAAAGAAATCTACATAAATAATTTCTACATAACAAGTTATTTCCACATGGTTTGCAGCTCCCTCCTATAATTTTTAGTATCTTGCTTTTGTCACTTGTCACATTTCAAAAGGCATTTCTTTACATTGAGAAGAGCCTGAGAAGTATAAATTCAAGACCATATTCTCATAATAGTGGTAAAAAAAATACTTTTTTCCAAATTATACAATCCAGGTTTTGTCATCTGAGGGGTTGGTTTTGGATGTTGACTTTGTTGTTGTTGTCCATTAGGAGTACAAAAACCTAAGCAAACACCTTTCATGAGTCTGGACCTTATGGAAAGGGAAAGTCCACAGCAAGGCTGTTGTGGAGGATGTTGCCTCTCCCTACTTTTTTTTTGTAATGACTACGTGCAGTGTTTCTATTTTAGTTCTTTGCCAAAGTTCGTGAATTTTATATTAAGATTCTTATTGTTCTTTTTGATGCTTTTGGGGTGTTTGTTTTTATTAATATTTAAGTAAAATTTCCTCTCCCTAGTTCTTAGGAGGAAACTTTTCTGTAAAAGAACTGGCAGCTGATCTTGGACATTTTTTAAACTAAGACAGACAAAAGCTTGAAAATAAAAAACATAAGTTTGGTTTTTTAGAGAAAGAAAAACTACCCCAAAATTAGCCTGGATATTATGCTGTGTATTTGATGAATTATTAACCTTCAAGACTATAGTCCCTGCTTCAGTGTTGTTAAATTTTATAATGTTAATCTTTTGCTATGAGTGTGAATATGCTAAATTCCATATACGATTTCAGAGATGGGAAAAAAGTTACAAAACAGAAACAAGTATATTTTATGAAAATCATATTCCCACAGTAAATAATTCAATCTCTTTTTTATTGGTTTGTTTTTCATAGCTCTCACAGGCACTGGTCTATAGTGTAAACATACACCTTGTAAATATGTAGGCTATTTTTAGCTGATTTTTTATTTGTAGGAAATGAAGGCCTGAATCTGAGGAATAACGTCTTTATTTTCTCTCATTGCCTACCATTATTTCCTCTTCAATGTACTTCTATCCTCTAGATATTCTTTTAAGTCAGCTTGATTAAAATGATTAAAAATGAGAATTCAAGCAGGAGTGTTCTGTAACTTTACTTTTAAAATTAAAGCCTTGACATGTAAAATATTAGTTGTCCTGGAACACCCTAGACTTTCATCCAATTATGAATGATACCAAGAAGGAGAAGGACAAGAAGCAGGAGAGTATCAGGAGCTGTGAGGCTCCTGTGAGAACATATGGTGAGAGCAAAGAAGCCAGCAGTGTGCTCCTCCCAGAAATGTCGCAGTCCTGGAGCAAATAGCTGACCTATGTTCTTTTGTTACTTTTCAGCAACTACACAAGATTCAAATAGCATGTTGAAAAGTTACTTCCAAGACTAAGTCTTATTGAAAGTTAGAAACAGTTTTTCAAATATCCAGATATGTCTGCCAGAAAAGAGAGACACTCACCGAATGTACATGGAGGGCTTTGTAAACATTGTATTGAGTTTGCTGATTACAGTAGTATGCATCTGCATTTCTTGTGACTAACTCCATCATCATAGTCCTTATTTGCAGTATTTCACAATGTTATTATTATGAACTTCCTTTGTTTCACTGTTAATGTATACTAACTTATAAGATCACAAAGAAGGTATCAAAACATATTTTATGAAAGCACAATATCAGAGCAAGTGATTTAAGTAATTTAGATTAATTTATTTTATTATTAGGTTTGTTGTTTGGTTTTTGTAGTAGGTGTTTTTTTTCCCATAGCATGCTAAGCAGTGTGACTTTCTTTACTTTTTATCAGTTTTCCTGTTTAGAGATGTGGTTTGTTATATGAGGAAACAATGACAAGCATAGATTTTTTTAGAAGATAGATTTTTATGGGGGGTGGAGGTGGGAAGCTAGCTAACTTGTGGGTCAAAATAATTCAAAAACTATAGCTAAGCCCACTTAATGACTTTTTAAATTTTACCTGAAACCTATATTGAGGGTTTAGGCTTATATGAGGCAACCGTCAGTGATGTAAAATCTGGAAAATAAGCAGTGTATCATTTGACTATTTATTAACAGATAAAAAAAATGCTTTAAGTTCTTCAGAAGCATGTGAAGTCTTTGGGTAGTACTAATAGATGACAGACATAACCTTTAATACCTGATGGAAAATAATTCACTTCATCAGATAATTATGCCAAGAATATCTTGTCATGTTTTCCCAAAATTAATTGCTAACATGGATGTAGCTTTCTGATAACTGAAGATGAAATCTCTCCTCCTTTCTAAGTCATTACTATTTAGAAATGTAAATATTCTCAGCTGAAGAGATGTATGTGACTAGATTTTGGATTTGGAGCAGAGGATCCTTATTATATAACGCTGGACTTACACGGTGAATTTACCAGTCTTGGAATGTGTAAGGGGACCACCAAAAGACAAGTTGTTTCAGAGAATGCAACAAGCCACCTTTACAGTTCTGATTTTACGGGTTTCATGTCATGTGGAGCATTGGGCATCCTATTCTCTCACTGGTCCCGTTGACATAGAGGTACTGTACTGGGGGGGAATTTCGATTTGCACATAACCAAAATGTTATCATTTTATGTTTGGTTTTGGTAAATATGAGTCAGAATTCTCAGAGTCAAGTACATTTTTAAGTCTTGGAAAGATTTAGATTACTGCATATAACATAAAAGAAATACTTCTCAGGTTGAGGTATAGAGAAATATGCTGAATAATACTTTGTAGGGATTGTTGCCCCCAGGGCTGCTCAGATCCTGGGATCATAGGGGAAAAACGTAAATTTGTATAATTGTATTTTCCATTGAATTGCTTTGATGCATATTTTAATTGTATATGTTGGAGACATCACTTCATATTGGCAAAAACTGTAGTTTCAGTCACAGCATATTGATGTCTTAAGTTTATTTTCGATTTCCTGTGTGGCAAAGCTTGACAAAGAGTTTATTCCTAGATTTATTCTTAATAAGGTTTTTTTTTATTTTTATCATCTGATTGAATTGTGACACGTGTTATTTGGGAATACCAGGGAGCTTCTTATATTTTTTCTTACAAATCCTTAATATGATTGGATATAACTGAGGAACTATAACAGTGACAGAGATCCTACTGCCTCTTGGCATTATACAAATAGCAAGACAATTATTAGCAGGTAATAACACCAAAATCTCTTTGTACAGATAAAATGGATGGCAAGGTTTATGACAAATTATACTTTCTATTTTTTTAAAAGCCTTTTTTCAGTACCTACAACTTGGCCAAGCACTGACCATGTTGGTTGAAAAACATAAATGCATCTTAATTGCATCTAGGAATTTGGGGTTTTATATGCTAAAAATTAACCTTCAAACTTTCTAATATATCCCATCTTTATTGACTCTCAGACATTTCCTTATAGCAGCATGTGCAAGCCACGCAGCACTTTTGTCTAGTTCAAAAAAGTGAACAGCTACAATTTCATGATATACCTCTGGGCTCTGCATGTCAAGATACTGATTGGCAGAGTTATTTTTGACTTAGCAATATATCAGTGTTATAGTATGTAACTTAACTATTTTTAGTCCAGGAAATTGCATATATTAATGTGTTGGTTTTTTTTTTTTTAGGTGATGAGATTTAGTATTCAAAATTTGTGAAATATTAGAAAGAACTTCCATCAATTTTTCCCTCTGTGTGTGCATTTCATTGTATGTCCAGCTTATAATTATGTAGCTACATTCTTTTTGTCTTGCTAGGTCTAAGCATAATGCATTTCAGGATAGGGAGTACATAGAGTAGATCACTACAGAACCAAGGAGAGTGACTTCTTGCATTTCAGGTACTAACTGGAAAGAAAAGATGTAAAAATTTTCTACTGCTGTGCTCTGCTATTAGATCAACTAATTGCTGAGGGTTTTTAAAATTTATTCTATTTTGCAGCTTTTTATAGATTGTCTCTTTATGTGCATTCTGTCTTTACATATATTATCTAGATGGATGGATACAGGTAAAATTAATGAACACAACTGTAAACAGTAATAATTCATTTTGATGACAGTTTTAGCAGGGTATAATTCAAATTCTTTTTCCACCTCAAGCAATTCTTCAAAACTGAGGGCTAATGTTTTCTCTGAAAACAAAGTCTTCAATAGCCATCACAAGATCTTAGAGAAAATCACATGGGATATTGCTGGAGGGCAGGAATGAAATTCAAACATGACGCCAGTGTATGACATGTAAAAGAACTGTAGAGTAAATAAAAGAATTGTAACAAGGTCTCTGTCTTTGGAATAATTAATAAATAATTTTTGATAGCATGAGAAAGGCATGCATTTGTTAATGTGGTGCCAAACAAATATGAAACAAAATACAATACCTAAAAAAAGCTTGTGAGCTACACAGACACCTGATGAAATAAGGATTGAATCTGTGCTTCTGACTGAAGAGTTTTTTAGCTTAAATGTGTGTTTGCCAAGGTGTTAGAGAGAGCACAAGAAACGTTCTCAGTTTCCTTGGTGAAAAGATTTATATGTGTGCAAAGGTTTATTTTTATTTATTATTTGTTTTATTTGGATACTGGTGACCCCTTAACACCCCTTCCTTGCTCTTGTCCTATACAGATTCTTTCATTTCTATTAGCACATAGTATAGTCCTAGAACTCTCTTATCATGATATTCATGAGTCTGTGGTAATGTCAGCAGCACTTCAGTCTTGAGCATAAGGGATGACTGAAGCAAAATAATACAAAATGTATGCTATTGTGCTTGGTAGGCATATTAGACAAAGTATGCCTAACTGGAATAAAATAGTTTTGGAAATTTTTTTCTGGCTGTCAAACCCATTGTTCAGAACTATTGAAATATACTACTTCAGCCCACTCTTATTTTTTCTCTGAGCTTATTTGAGAGCCTGGAGTATATGTAATGTTCTAGAATAAAAAAAAAAAATAGTGTTTTAGACTTTTGGTAACTCATGCAGTTTAATTTTGCTAATTCTGAACTCTTCCTTTAATTCTTCATTTCACTAAATTATGAGATGTTCCAGAGCCAAGCCATCTGGCTTCTATAAAAGCCACAGAAAGATCAAGGACATCTCCAACTGGTTTTATTGTCCAGAACGCCTCATGAGCCTTTAATGGGGATAGTGGGGGTGGACAGAAAGTTTGGGGTTTTTTTAGCTAAAGTGGTCTTATTGATGGCCTCAGAAGTGAAGGCAGCTTTCTACACTCTGTTTCATAAACCTTTTATGACTATGAGAGTGTAAACAAGATAAAGGTTCACTGTGTTTCTCACTGAATAAAAAGGATATTCTCTAAATCTGATACATAGCTTTTATTTAAAATGTTCTTCATGAGCTCCATATGATATTTGTATTAAAGTCAGTTTGAATTGAAATATCCCAGTCTTTAATAACTTGAAATAAAGGTTAAACAGAAAATATCTCTCATGAAAGGAAAACGGTGCCTGGCTAAGACTTTTTTTTCTGTGTTTATGCCTGTCTTTGCCATGGTAAATTTAGGTAGAAAATCCTCCTCATCTTTATAAAAGACAAAACCTGTGAAGAATTTTAAGCAATCCAGGAACTGTGCAGTAATTGATAATATTGCTGCATTTGAAATCATTGGCTTATTACAAGTCCATTGTAAGTGGCTAAGTTAGCTTGCTCTCTAGTCTTAATTTTACTTTCTATGTAGTTTAGCAGAGAAGAGTTGGAATATTGATGGCTGTTCCGGACAGCATTTTGCAACTATGTAGAAAGTTTTTATTTGTGAATTGGAAAATGGTTTTTACTGTTATAGCAGGAATAAACCCCCAAATTCTGCACGTGGAAGAATAGGAATAATACAGCTTTTTGTCTTTGTTACTTTTTGCAAGGTGCCCAAAAGTGATCTCATATTTAGGAGCTTCTTTGTCTTAAGATTAGATGAAGGCTTGTTCCCTGGAGTCAATGGCTTAGAAAAATATAGTTATGAATCAGGGCTCCTTAGAAAGATCAAAAATATAAATCTTCATTTTTTTGTTCATAATGTGAGCCCCTTGCTTTTGTAATTCTTTGAAATGTCTGTATGCCCTGTCTGCCCTGTGACATCTTGATGCAGCTGATAAATATATAGAGCTTTATGGTCCTGACTGTCTAGAAGCCAGGGCATGGCCTAAAGTCAGGCACTTTCAAGGCTTGATTGCACAACGTATGCCTTAAATGATTTTAAGACCTGTTAACTATTATTGACTTGATCCATTCATTTACATCATTTGTTTTGCTTCAGATGGTTTTGGAAGGATGCCGAGGTTAAAATAACAATTAAGGAAAAGTATATTTAGAATTCATGGCATATAATACAGGAAGGTATAGCCAGATATCATAGCCCCCTAGAAACCTGAAATTTCAGAATTTTTAAGGAAGTATAATAACAGTTTCAGGCCTGCTGAAATCAGTTACAACTATTAATGTAGTAAAATACAGCTCATCTTCCTGTACTGATGTGGGCCAGTGCTGATGACAATGTGAAGCACATGTGCACATTTCAGTAGCAGCCTTCAAGCACTAACATGATGGCAAGTGTTCACAGGAGGTCCTCAGAGTGACTGGGGAGTTCAAGAAATGTCTTCGTTACACCAACAGATTAGGCTAGCTCTTGTACCCTGGCCAAAACTTGATCCAGGGTTCTCAGGTAGATTTGGCATCAGTTTTCAACTCCAGGATTGTCTGTAGAACAAATAATACCAGTCTCTTCTGAGTTCTATAGGCTTCAATGCAGTAAGTTCAAGGCTACGAGTGAGATACAAATAATTTTTTTTTTTCCAGAAGTAGCTTTGTACAGAGGAAGTAGAACAATGAAGTAGCAAGCAGTTTCACCCTGGTGTTCTGACTACCACAGCAACAGAATAAATTGCATAAGGACCATTCGTTTCATGTTAGATAAATCCAGAGCATTTTATTTTTGCAGCATAACCTTCTATTCTGCTAATAGAGAAATTCAAAGTATGAATACACTGACACATGCAGTACATGAATAAAGCATAATAGGAAAATGCAACAGACAGAAAAGAGTGGGCAGTTTTACCACCCACCACCCAGAACTATGAATCTGTCTGACATCATCACTGGTTTAAGGACATCTCTGCTGTGGCTTAATTGCACATCATTTGGCTGACAGTTGAAATACAAACCTAAACAGTCACTCAGCTACAGATACACAAAATTAAGTATTTCACGTGATGTCCAACCCCTTCAATCTTTATTAATCACTTAATTACATTAATTACACCGTGGTTTAAAGCATTGCTAGTGCAAGAGGGGGAAAAATGATAGACTCCCTTAAGTAACAAGCTGCATAGCAATTCTGTTAGAATTATCAAAATGCAAAGTAGCAGTAATTTGTAAATATATACTTCACAGTTTATAATTCCTCTTGTTCCACCCTATAATTGTTTTCTTTAGCCGACTTCAGCAGACATAATTCTGGAGGTCAATCCAAGTGTTCCAGAAGTTGTGAATAGAAGGTAATTCTCAGGCTGAGCAGATATCTGAGTAACTTGGTAGTTCTACCATGTTTTCACTCCTTTGTGTTTGTTGCTGTTGTCTGGAGGGTTTTGTTTACTCAGTCTTCAGCAACCACCTGTAGCACTAAAATAACCTGGATTTTCCTTATTCTGTTCCATTCTGTCAGACAACACAACTGTCTTGCACTGAGGTACTGAAACCTTTCTATATCAGCTCACATCTAGTGTGCTAGATCCATGTAGTGGATCAAGGTTTGCTGGCCTTTAGCCTCTTTTCAAGGTAATGCTCCCTTTGAACAGTATAAATACATGGGCAGTTCTTCAGAGAAGTTACGCCTGTTCTAACCTGTTGGAGCAAGCAAGACTATATAAAATACCAATTTCCCAGTAAACTTTATGGGACTTAGGAATTATAAGCACTCTTTTACAGTACTTAGCTACATCTATATTGTACCTTCTTCCTGAAGCAAGCTGAGTATATTCAGATATTCTACAATAGTAATGAATAAGAGATAAATATAACTTCTTCAGCTATATTAACATTTGCATTTGACAATGCTGACTTTTAAGGGTGTTTACTTTCTTTGTCATTTAACTGCAGAACTTATAGGAATCTTTGAAATAAAATTGGAGTACTTTTAGCTTAAGTTGGAAAAGTAATTTTTTTCTGAGTTTTAAATGGTTTAAATCAAAGGGATGGAAGCTTTTGAGTGGCAAAGTTATAGTTCAGATATTTGGTAAAGCATCTTTTCTAATGAAATTAGAATTTATTTCTGAAGTCAGGTTTCTGACATCCTATTCAAGTTATTTTTTTTTCAGTGAATTATTCTGATGACTAAATATATGCATTCCCATAAGAATATTCCTGATAACTTTTGTAAATTATTTCAAGATTGTATTTCTTGGCTGGAACTGACAGGGACAATTTCAGAGATCCTGCTAACTGTAACATTTTAAAATGTAGACATACAAAAAATGGAAAGGCATTGAAAACATTCATATTTGGGCTAGTTTGAGTAGTGATTCAAAGTTAAGGAGTCGGTTGCATTCACAGTTTGTTGAGGATTTTGGTGCTTTGTCATTCTGTGCTACATCACTGACAGTGTCAGTGTTGTCTGGCCAGGAGACATCAGGAACTAAATCACTAAAAGGCCTGCCTGAAGGATTTTGACTACTGTTCTACTTCCCATCTAAAGTTGCTGAGTAGCTCTGTGGTATACACTACATGAGCTACAGAAAGGTGCTTTTCTTACTCTTACCATGATGAATTATGAAAGTGTCCATTGTAGTAACTTTATCACCATTCTCTCTTTTACTTTAGTCACCTGTCATTTGCCTTTATCATTCAGATCACTGATTTGAGGCTTAGTCTTTGAAGATTCCCCAGAGGTGGTATTTTTGTATTCTTTAATACTTCTGAACTTTTTGAATGCCTCATTAAAAAGCTGTCAGGAGTGATAGATATCCACATAGATGCCTCCATATTGTCACAATGGGGATTCTGCATACCTTCAAAATTAGAATGAAAGTATTTTGCTGTTATATTAAAACATGTTATCCAAGGTTACATGTTTGGGATGGAACAAATCAAAGGCACATTACATAGACTGCTTATTTGTCTAGGATTAATTCAGAGGTTATGGCAAGAAATATAAAAATGTTTTTCACTTATTTGTACCCAAGACTCTAGATCTCATTTTCCTAGATTTTAATTCAATTACTGGATTGTGTCCAGATGGTTCTTGAATATCTCCAGTGAGGGAGAGGGTGAATACAATTGGATGATTTGTGAATTGTTCTGCTTAGTGAATGGTGCTTCAATGTATACTGCAGACTCTATGGAAGGTATCTTTTCTGTTCCTTTCATAATATGTTCCTAAAATTTATTTAAGTTACTTTATTATTGTTATTTTTGTAACATGGGAGAAAGAGGAAAACTCTGGGAAACTTGCATTTTGAGGCTGTCAGTTTTAATTGAAAGCTGGTATCTTTTTTTTAATAAACTTAATGCCTAGTTTAGAACTCTAGGCATAGAATTCCCAAAGGCAGTTCTTTTTGCAGTGATTTTGCAGTGTCTTAGTCTTTACTTCTTTTGAACAGTTTACTATTTACTGAAGAGTATTGCATGAGAACAATTTATACTGAATTACAAGACAAAGCATTTGTATAAGTTCTTGTGCAATTATTTTCATTTCTTTTTGTAAGATTGTCTTGATGATGTAGTGATACAGAGAAATAAATATAGGCTAATAAATGTAAAATATATGTGAATATAACTATTTTTTATTAAAGAATTATGAGTTTCTTTTACTTGAATTTTATTCTGCTGCAAAGACATCTAATTTTGAACTTTGTAAGACATTCAAAATGCAGTTAGGCCACTGTTCAGTGTATTAATGGATTTGTGACTGTAGATTAATTACAGCCAAGAGTAACAGTCAGTATATAAATCTGCATTATGACTGGTTGTTAAAGAAAAGCAGTACAAAAATAGTATGTTGAGAAAGTATCATTACAATATTTCCTTTCTCAGTTTCTTCCTAACTTCTTGCTCCTTCACTGAATCTGTTGGGTAATTTTCTCTAATACTGAAGAATATTGGAGAAGTAAATGTTCAGGTGTGTCCACAGTTAGATCAGAGCTGTTTGTCCAGTCCTGAAAAAGCACCTGTATCTGAAGTGGATTCTGCTATTATAATATTTGGTGAATAGGATTTCACTGGGAACTGATCTGTGTGCAGTGAGAAATAGGTCCTTTTGCACACTGTTTGTAATGGAGTGGAAAATTACATTTGCCATTGCAAGAACAGCCCCATTAGTGGGAAAGCAGATTCTCTTGCAGAGAGCTGAAATGCACCTCAGGCAGTGTCAGGGTGACAGTCCAAATAATGGGAGTTTGGAATGAACCGGGAGATTCTAAAATGAAAAAAGGCTTCTCTTCATACATTGTGGTTCCTTCATAAACTTATTGCTACATAAGAAACAGTTTGATTTAAAACAGCATGAAACTAAAAAAACCCACAACTGTTTTTTAACTTGTTTTGAGGATGAAGCCTACTGTTGTGAAAAGGAAATGCAGTGATTTTATTCCTAGACCATTATCTAAACCAGTGTGAAGCTAGTAATGTAAACAGGAACGCTAAAGTGTTTTGTTAGAGGGTTTTCTGTTTTGTTTTTAAATAGCACTGCAAGTGTTGTCAATTATATCTCAACCACATGGATACTTTAGGCATTGACTAAAGGATCTTCTGTACAAGTGCAAGCAATGAAGATATGTTGTAGCTGTTCCTAACCTACCCTAACACCTTTTCTTCTCACTAAAACTGTTTTAATCTTACTCCATCAATGAATGATTAACTTCTGAGGAGGAATATAAAATTAGTGGTGTCAGTTGTATTTTAAAGTAGTTAGAAGACTGACAATAAATTGCAAATGCTGACAGTCCAAAGAGTAAAAATAATTTATATTCACTTGATGCTTAAAAAAACCCAGATGATGATAATAATAATAATAACAACAACAACAAAACCAGTAATAATAACTGTTAATGACTGTGAAGTATGTAATTTCAAGAACACTGGAGACTGCAATTCACTGCTTCTGTAAATATTTTGGAGTCTAGAAAAAGTTCTAGTAGAGTTAGATTGTGCTCTAAAATGACAGTCAAACTTGAATTTCTTTAAAATTTACCATTTCCCTATTGTACCCTTACTGCTTGAAGTAAAAAACAGTAAAAAAAAAAAAGTATATGCTAGAATTTTTATTGTAGTTTGTCTGTCAGAATTACCTGCTGAGTTTATAGTTGTTAACTTCTCTAGAAAGTGATCTGAATGGTAAAATTCAGATTGATATTTGACTGAAATATTTGCTCAAGGACTGCTACAAATAATTAAGCTTATCTGCCTCAGTGATTCACAGATCCCAGGCCATTTAGGCTGAGATATCTGGTAAAGTTTTCTTATGAATCCCTCATTTTGCAAGAGAATTTTTCTGTAGACCATCTTACTCCCATAGTAGTTTCTCTTGGCATTGCTCTTATTAGTGTTATACATGATTACTGTGTGCTTTGAACAAAAGTATATCTTTAATTTTTGGATAAGAAATGTCAATCATTAGAATACTAATAAATTTGTCAATCATTAGAATATTAACAAATTTGTCAAAGTCAGTATTTTTACCTGTTCTGAAGAGAAGGATCCATAATGGAATTAGGTTGCAGCTTTTTAATTCTGCTGAAGAGGCAGGCATCAGACATCAGGTATTTTTACAGGATGGATTTTTGATGGGGTCAGCAAAAAAAAAAAAGATATTTGAGCTTCATGCCCATTATGGGAATGACTTGATTTTTGCTTTTTTTCTCATCTGCTGCATACCTCTGACCTATCTTAATCTCAGGAATGGCACCATCTAATTCAGAGCTTAAATTTTTAATAGGTTCCCTATTCCAACGCAGGTGTGAGAGAATTGAAACTCAGGGGTAATCAGTATTTGTAGTTATTTTGGGACCCATCTTTTTTATCTTCCTTAGGAGTGACATTTGTATATGTTGGCTTCTATCCTCAAAGATATAAGGAAATGCTTAGTGTCTTCTGACTTGTGTGTTTCTGATAAAATAATTTGGATCATCAGGGAAAATTACCCCTGTGTTAGGCTTCCATTGAACTTATTTCAGCAGAGATACTAAGGTGTGGTTTTTGTTGGAAACTCTGCAGTTTGTGTTATTGAGCAATGACCGAAGCTTTCGTTATCCAGATCAGAATGTTCCTTTGTTAAGTCTGGATAAATGGGATAAAAATACAATAAGTAAACAGGGCCTGATACCCATTCCTTGTGAAAGGCTAAGTGTAGCATCTGAGTATTATGATTGTGTTCTGATAATCTGAGTTACTGAATGCCAGTTAGTCTTTGGGCCCATTAAGACAAATCTTAAAGTTTGTGATGGACAAATGAACAGCAAATTTTAGTCTTTGTTGAAATGTAATTCATTTTTTGAGCTAAGATGATTTTTATCAAAGGGAAATATCCACAGGTGCACGATTCAAGTCCCTGTACTGTTAGGTAGTAGACTAGAGCTGTAATTGAAATACTTAACCAATCTTGTTAGGGATAAACTTTTTTTTCCCAAATATTTCTTAAAAAACATGAAAACTTGAGAACTTTTAATTGAAATGATATATCCTGGGTTTATTTTATCTGCTAAGAAGGTGCAAACTGTGTTTGGTGAAATAAAGATATGTTAGGAGGTTACACCATCTTGTCATTTGTACACATTCTTTTATAAATATATTCTTTATCTTAGCTGCCTTGAAATACTTTTAATATAATTAAAAGCACAGAATGAGTGCCAGACTTGTCAATTCCAACAACAGAGTGCTGAAATTTTCAGTGAAACTGAGAGATCCATTTCCCACACATTGTAATGAATAGGTTCATAAAAGGAAAATAGTTTAATTACATTTTAGTTCATGGATTGTTAATAGGCTGGAGTATCTAAATTGAATAATGTGATTCTGGTAATAATTATGTGTAAATGAACTTGTTTAAATGATATTTTACAGCTTCTTTATAAAATTACAGCTAGAGGCAATCCAGTGATAGACAGACAAAGGCCATGCAAAAATTATCATAAACTATTAGCTTGTTTGCAAAGGGTTTTATGTTAATCTTTTAGTACTTAAAGCACTCTGCAATTAACATATCACGGGGAGCTGCCTCGCAGCAAAGGCATGCAAATTAAAGTGCTCAGATAAAAAGCCATTCACATAAAAAAAATCAAAGAAAGGGTGGCATAGCACTCAAAGGGTACTGGTTTTATATTTGAGATTAAGGAGGTGTAATGATTGTGTTATCTAACTAGAGTTGTAATTAAAGCTTTTCTCCTGCAGACATGACAATAGATACAGCATTGATTTCGGTGTTTTAATTGTGAAAGTCATTTTATTTCAGGGCAGAAGATATGAATAGCCTAAATCAAAGGGCTAGAAGATTGCTTTGTTGATAGTACTTGTTCAACAGCTGCCTTGTTGCTTAATACACAAATTGAGAGAATGGTGAAAGAGATCCTGGGAGGTGCTCCGTATTGTAATTCTCCTGCTGGTTTCCTTTCCTTTCATGAAAAAAGCAAGGATCTGTGTACTGATTGTAAACAAGCAATCTTTTCATACACCACCAGTGTTTTTCCTCCTTTAGTTTCCTCTGAACAAAAGAAGTCATAAAAACCTTGAACTAACTTTTACTACTGCTCTTTTCAAACTACAGAAGTTTTTGTAATAAAACCATCATCTGCTCTCAGAGATATCACACTTTTAGTGGGGAACAAAAATTCTCTGTGTGGCTGTAATTCCTGTTATCAGAAATGCCACTGTAACAAAAGGGATGTGATGTGGGGAATTGAATGTGAGATTTTATTTACATTATGTTTGTGGCTGTACAGTGTTAGATTGAGAAGGGGTGACTTCCCTCCCCCCCCCCCAATCACTAGAGTAACAGAATAAAAAATGAATGGTCAAAATAAATAAATCTGCCTAGATTCTCAGCTTGCATACATAGCTGTCCTGTCTGCTTGTTCTAGCAGGGACTTAAATGCTAGGAATGGACAAGACCCAGGGGCTGATCTGGGAATAAACTAAACTCAAACTAGGGTGGATACAGTTGATCAGTTTGAAAAAGACCCATATCAATATATCTTATTTCCTCTCTGATATGGAAGCACTTAATATAATGTGTCAATATAGCTTGTTTCCTTTCTGATGTGGAAGAAATTAACTGTGTTACTGCATGCATGCAAGAGGAATTGCATAATCTTTCACTGTACAAGTATACTTGAAATATTGAAAGTATTTCTATTATAGATAAGACACAAGTAGTAATTGTGTGTTTTTCTTAATAAAACCAATATTATTGGATGCGGAGGGGAACACTGTAACCAAGGATAAGGAAAAGGCTGAGGTACTTAATGCCTTCTTTGCCTCAGTCTTCAAAAGAATGACTGGTTATCCTCAGGGCAGCCAGCCCACTGAGCTGGTAGACAGGGATGGGGAGCAAAATAGTCCCCCTCTAATCCAGGAGGAAGTAGTTAGTGACCTAATGAGCCACTTAGACACTCTCAAGTCTGTGGGACTGGATGGGATTCACCTGAGGGCATTGAGGGAGCTGTGCCATCGCACAGGACATCCAGAACAACCAGGTTATCAGGCCCAGCCAGGATGGGTTTAAGAAAGGCAGGTCCCGCTTGACTAACCTGTTCTCCTTCTATGACCAGGTGACCTGCCTAGTAGATGAGGGAAAGGCTGTGAATATTGTCTACCTGGACAGCATTCTCCTGGAGAAGCTGGCAGCCCGTGGCTTGGACAGGTGCACTCTTTGCTGGTTAAAAGTGGCGTTCCCCAGGGCTCAGTATGGGGATCAGTCCTGTTTAATATCTTTATTGATGATTTGGACAAATGAATCAAGTAACTCCCTCAGTAACTTCACAGACAATGCAAACTTTGGATGGGAGTGTTGATTTTCTGGAGAGTGGGTAGGCTCTACAGAGAGATCTGGACAGGCTGGATGAAGGGCCGAGGTCATTTGAATGAGATTCAATAAGGTGAAGTGCTGGGTCCTGCACTTGGGTCACAACAACCCCAGGCAGTGCTACAGGCTGGGGGAAGAGTAGCTGGAAAGTGACCCAAGAGAAGAGGATTTGGGAATGCTGGTCAACAGCCATCTGAACATGAGCCAGCAGTGTGCTCAGGTGGTCAAGAAGGTAAATGGCATCCTGGTCTGTACCAAAAACAGTGTGGCCAGCAGGACTAGGGAAGTGATTGTCCCTCTGACCTGGGCATTGGTGTGGCTGCATCTCAAGTACTGTGTCTAATTTTGGACCTCTCACTTGAAGAAAGACATTGAGGTGCTGGAGCATGTCCAGAGAAGGGCAACAGAGCTGGTGGAGGGCCTAGAGAGTAAGTTGTATGAGGAGTGGCGGAGGGAGCTGGGGTTGTTTAACCTGAAGAAAAGGAGGTTCAAGGGAGACCTTATCGCTCTCTACAACTACCTGAAAGGAGGTTGTAGCAAGTTAGAGGTTGGCCTCTTCTCCCAAGCAACTAGTGACAGTACACGAGTACAGAGCTTCAAGCTGTTCCTGGAGAGGATCGAGTTGGACATCAGGAAGAATTTTTTCACTGGAAAGGTGGTTAAGCATTGGAACAGGCTGCCCAGAGAGGTGATGGAGTCGCCATCCCTGGAAGTGTTCAAGAAATGACTGGATGTGCCATTTAGTGCTATGGTTTAGTTGGCACGGTGGTGTTTGGTCAAAGGTTGGACTCCATCTTGGAGGTTGTTTCCAACCTTAATGACTCTATGCAAATATGGATTAAAATTATGTTGGGTCTTATATAATAAGAATTATCCTAAACTCTCTTGAAGCCTTTCTGAGAGACTCAAGTATACAGAAATAAGCCTGGCTTTCTGCCAGTAGGCCAGCATGTTTCCTAATTTGGTTTTAAAGTGGGAGCCAGTATGTCACAAGAGAAATGATTCTCTTGTAATTATAAGCAGTATGGACTAGTGACACTTTGTCTCTGTGACTACACTCCACTGCTGGTCCACCCTTATTGTTCCTAGAGTATTGGGTTAAATTCACCTTTTCCCCCTATAATTTTCAAAGCTCTCCATGGAACTGGCTCAAACTATTTAAGAAATTTCTTTTCCCCAACTGTAGTGACCGATTCCCTTGACAACTGCATTTCACAGGAACTATGAAACTGTCAGCCTTGAGGATGATGCTTCCGAGAGCAACAGGCAGAGCTTTCTGGCAGCTGGCTCAAGGCTGTGGAGCCTAGTTCTGGAGATGGATAGAATGACCACAAATCTTACTCCTTTCAAAGCTGTGTAAAATTTGCTCATTGAGCTGATGTTAGCCACAGAGGAGAACCAATGATGATAAAAGCAAAAGGCAGAAGAAACTGCAGGCAGAAAAAGTTCCTGGGGAAAGTGAAGAGACAAGACTATCTGACAACTCATGTAACAGGGTGGTTACAACCTTTGTTCAAATAAGACATACTGGGGAGTGTGACTTGCTTATTTTGGAAACAAATTGTTGTAGAGATGATTTCTAGCCTGACCTCTAAGCCAAGGGCTTGAATAGATTCCATGTATAGGTGGTGCCATGTCTAAGATAGCATAGCTTCATGAGCATTTAGGAATACAGCATGGTCCCTATTTATTTATATTTATGTATGTGTGTACTGGTGAAATTCCCCTGTGTGTGATAGTGTTAATATAAAAAGATTTTAGGTTTTGGGATTGCTATATCATTACTTTAAATCCAATCCTGAGTAGACAGAATCATTCAGCTATGTTTGTGTAAGCTTATTTACTACCACTTTCCAGCTCTAAATGGTTAATGGAGTAGCTACTTCTTGCTTGAAATATTTGGAAAAATCTGAGGAGAAATACAAAAAATCTCTTGTGGAGATTTTACAGTGGATTGTGTAAGAATTTCTAGTGTGGTTTTTTGGAAGGTAGAGTTTTTTGTAGTTGTTATATAGACTTTATTGAATCTTACTGAGGTTTAATCTTTACTCTTACAAGCTGGCTTTGCAGGCTTCTACTCATCTCATTACAGGGGACTTTAAGGTAGGAAATCCTCTCACTGGATCTTAATTCAGGAGGAAAATTCAGACTGAAGATAAAGATATGTCTTAATAGATTGTGTTATATTTATATGTAACCCTGTGTGGCTGTTTCCAAAATGTACTTTGTAAGCAAGGAAGATTGTAGGATAGCACTGTCTATCTGGCACACCAGATAGCATAAAAGCATTTTAGAAAACTTCTTCTTCTTAAAGAATTGGAGTAACCTCTTTGCATAGAATGAGAATATTTAAAAAATGTATTCCTTGTTTATTTTCAAGAAACTGTTTGTATTATAACTCCCACTGGAAATGTACATGATCTGCATATTACTTTATAGGAAAAGGAGGTTTTGGAAGCTAAATGCTTTAGGCTCTCAGGGATGTTACTGATGACTAGGTACCTTCCAATAGCTTGAGTCTGTCACAGGACTTAGACTTCTGGGAAAAAATAAAAAAAGGGTTTTATGGTGCCTCTCCTTAGGATTATGTGTATATGGTAATTGATGCAAACAGATGCACATTTTGTAAGCCTCCCAAGGGCAATCTCCTTTTGGTTAAGTGGTGAAGTTCTAGTCAAGTAATATTGTTTGCCCATAACTTCTGCCTTTGGATTTCTCCCAGTCTTGAATGATCTTTACATTTTACCTGTAGTCAAAAATCTGATCCTTTTCAGAGGTTATTTATTTTGTAAGGCCTTTGCTGATCTTCCATGGAAAACACAGCACTCCTTTCAGCTTAGTTGTTTCTCAGTTAAACTGAACTCTTTTGTGGTTTTGTTAGTTTCTTTAGTGGAACATATTGCAATCACTCCAAGATATCTCAGGCTTGGTGTATTTTTCAAATAGAACAAATCAATTTGTTCTTAAGATTTCTAATAAGGAATTCTGCTGCTGAAGACACTGTTACTTCACTGGGACTAGAGTTGCTTTGCTGAAGATTCTTTATTCCTAATTACTGATGAGAAGAGCATGTAATAGTGCTTTGGTCAATGACCATCTGTGCTTGTGCTTAATGCTTCCTTATAATTGTGGTGTCACTGCTCTGAGTCCTGAAAGTCTCAATATGTAGACTTTGTAACTGTGCACTTAGTAATAACTATCTTCCAAATTACTGTAGGGAAAAAAAATAATGGTTGAATAAAATGGCCACTGCCATCCTTAGCAGTTGTTAAAGATGTAGGATAAGACAGTGGAAGATTAGTATAATTCCAGTTCATTCAGTGTTGCAGAAAGAATATGAATTCCTTAGAGGTTATGAAATTCCTGCATCATTGAACATTTCAGTTTATGTGGATCAAGTCATATGCCATATATCTCACATATCAGGGACACTGAAGGTCATAATCCATAATGACTCCTATTTCACTGGGTAACCTACAGAAATCAGAAGAGCTAAACCCACACATTAGAACACCTTTAACTTCAGAAAGCTTCAGTGGAGTGAAAAACAAGTGGGGGAGGAGTGGGCTATGATCTTAAGTGTGGTATTGAATCCCTACATCTGGGGAAACCACTTTCCTAGTTTTAGATGTGTGATTAAGTTCTGGCTAGCTTGTAACTGGATCAGATTTTTGCTCACAGAACTGCCTTCCAATTGACTGCCTTTCTGGAATACATCAAATAAGTTTCTTTTGCAGGATCTGACCCTACGAGTTCTCCTTACTGATAATTTCCATTTTAGGGCTGAACACTTTTAGCTCACTGTACATTAAAGCATCCCATGGAAGGAATTCTTCAGTGTGACTGAACTCTAATTCACTGGGAATTGTGGGCTTGGAGGACTTGGAGTACGACTTCCTTAATCAACAGACGTTTGGTTTTCTGTCCAAGTTTTGCTTGACTTTTCTGAGCTTTGCAAAGAGTCAACTCAGAAGTATGTTTTAAAAAACATTTTCCCTGAATGGCTTGATAACTACCATGTATTACTATGGGCTATCAATTTACTTTACAAGAATTTAGAATGTCAGAAATATAAGATAATTCAGGGTTACTAATGGACATTTTATGTAGTATTGACACTGGGATTTGTTATCTAGCAGCAAAAGTGAGTGCTGACTTCATTAGTGCATATGAAAAAAAGCCCACCCAAAGAAACAAACAAAAAAACCCCTATACTGTATTTATCATTTCTACTTTTTAATGTTGGTGAGTTACTTTTTAACCACACCATTTTTATTTTGCAATGTCTGTGTCCATGAAGCAATGCAACTAAAACAGAATCGTTAATAGACACAATGACCCTTTTTTTCTTTTGATTAAAATGTTTTTCCTCCTGTACATTGTGGGTTATGAAGTAGTCACAACCATAGAAACACTGCAATCAAGGCTTGTCATGGATTACATGATTTTTACAGTATTCTGCAATTTTTAGGCTTGGTTTCCTTCATCAAAAATTTTATAAACAGTCATCATCTTAGTTTTTTTCCTATGTGAATCTCTCTAGGCTCCTACAGCATTTTGAAAAATGCTGGCCTCTTTGGTACAGGAGATGGAAAGGATTGCAAAAAAGCAGCTTTAAAATTACTCCCCAAAAGTCTGAAATCAAAGGCAGGAGCTATGACAAATATTAGGAGTGACTGAAGTGATACTTGCTGAGGAAAGAATTTCTGAAAGACTGACCAGGCATAGCCTTACAGAGTGTTACACAGTTTAGGAGAACATGCAGTCATGAAGTAAAGGCATCACAGATGGTAGACTCATCACAGATCTGTATGTGAAAATAGGAATAATCACTATCTCTTTCCTTCAAAACAACATTAAAAATTCTTTATTCAAATCATGTGTTTATTCAAATCTCTTTGGTAACTCAGTTGCCATTAGTCAAGTTAGAGAGTTTCCAAAAAAACGTAGTCTTTCATTCAAGAGACTGTTTCCAGGGCAAGACAGATATGAAGTATATTCAGGCACTAGCTCTAGAGCTGAAAACAGATAGTCACCAAGACTGGAATATTTTATGCATTAGGAAAGGTTAATAATCCGTAAAGAGTACTCTCTAAAATTAAGCTTATTTTTAATGATACATAGATTATGTATCACATATTCCAGCCATGAGCAGACAGGTGGGTTTGTGCTTCCTCAAAATTCTGCTCTTGCAGTCTCTATTTGTCCTGCCAGATTCGACATGTGCTGCCACATTTTTCCAGTAAAAGTTAACATTTCTTTTTTCCAGGTTATCGGATTTGGGGTGGTTTTGGTAGGTTTGGTTGGGGTTTTTGGGGTGTGTGTGTGTGGTTTTTGTTGGGTTATTTTTTTGTTTGTTTTGTTTTGTTTTCTTGTGGGCTACATGTCTGTTCACAAGAAACATGGATAATTAAAGACAGCAGAAAATGGTCTTTATTGTCAAAACAAAAATGTATTCTTGGGCCTCTTCTGGCTCAGGCTGTAGCAGGCCTTAGCATTGGATCAGGTGGTGTGGACCTATCTGCTCTATATGAGATTTCAGGCAGAGGTGTTTTTCCTTCACTTCTTCTTTCTGAGTCTTCAGTGGGATTGCATTTCATTTCAGTTTCCAGAAACCTAGGGCGAGCTGTAGATCTGAGAGAGAAATATGCAGTGCAGCTGCAAAAATGGGGGTAATCCCACTCTTTGATGAGAGATAGTATGTTTTATAGCAAGTTAGAGCCTTTTAGCTTTTCCAGTCTGTCTGGGGCTGCTATGGCTTGATGACCAACAGAGAGAGAACCAAGAAGTTTTGTCTGGACAGCTCTGGAGAGCTGTCAGTGTTTCATATTTATACATGTCAACTAGAAAAAAGGAGAAAAATTGGTGTAGATATTTAGTAGGAATGTTATGGGAAAAATGGAAATGTGGACCAGTGGATAGACAGGAGGCAGTGAGGTGGAAGTTCTCTAGTTCCAACCCAGGCCAGAATCTTTGGTCATTGAGATAATTTGATTTCATGAGCTTTTGGGATGATTCACAGAATATCCTGAGTTGGACAGGACCCACAAGGATCAAGTTCGACTCCTGGCCCTGCACAGGACAGCCCCAAGAATCACACCCTCTGCCTGACAGCACTGTCCAAATGCTTCTTGAACACTTCCCTGGGGAAGTTCTGAGTTCAGTTTTCATTGCACTCTAAAAGACAAAATCTGAAAACTGAAATGAAGTGAGGGACATAGTAATTGAGATTCTTCTTTCAGGTCAGGGTAGATAAGCAAAGGAAATGGTTTCCTCACTTTTTGCAGTCACTCTAGTAATGTGTTCACACACAACTGAAATGAGGAAAAATGAATTAGAGAGGGAAAATTGTGATCTAGCATTGGACTGAAAAATGAGCCAAATGCTTAGAAAGGAAAAAGCTTACTAAGCAGTTCTAATAGGAGAAACAAACAGTTCTATATGTTAACTTCATCTTGTGTTTAGTCTGAGAGGAACAAAGCAATCCCTGGAAAAGACAGACAATATCCTCCTACACATTTAACAGCACAAAAGATGGGTGGCACTATTATGGTGGAAAACCTGTGCAGTTCATGTAACACGTTTCATTTAAACTGTGCAGAATAGAAATCTCTGGATACACAGAAATGCTCTTTTGAGTTAAATAGCTGTGCTGAATCCTTTAGTTTTCACATTTATAACAGGAATAGCCTCCAGAGTCAATTGTTTATTTATCAATTGTTAATTGAGATGATGTTTACTCATGATTGTAAACAGATGATTAATTTATGGCTGAGTGTTATTACTATGATAGTGAAGAGATCATTAGAAAGAAGGATTATAATAGGGTTCTTTGCACTTGTGAGGCTAGTAATAAAGATTGACTATTATAATTAGATAAAGCTTTGCAACAAATACTATTAAATTGAATCTGGACTTTATTTAAATGCACTGACCTGTTATCTAAAGTGTATTAGCAGAGTGTGTGGGTTAAGTAGAACCCCTGCCTACACTGTTTACTGTCTCCTTTAGAGATTAAAATGCCTCTACACTTGTTGGTTAAATGACAATTTTATGCATTATGCATGAGTGTTATTTATATTGAAAATTCTAAAAAATATTATTTTAACAAAAGAAACATATTGTATTTTCTTTCAATTTTAACATGAGATTATTTCCTACTTAAATTTTTATGATAACTTAACCAAGCTTAATTGAAGAAGGTGGTATTAGGCTTCTTCATTTGCTGAGCCTGGTAGCACTTATGCATAACACTTTAATGGCAATCAGAGTAAGACTTCTGTGGGAATCCAGCGACAATGTTATGCAGCATTTGATTTTTTAATTTTCACGGAAGCATGGAAGGCAGCAACAGAAGCTGAAGTGGGATGGGATGAAGCTTTTAAAAATGTAGATCCATCCCCCTCCTCCCCTCATTTCTATTTTTCTTCTTCCCACCTCCTATTTGCAACAGTCTATTATTTCTTGAAGGTAGCTCAAATTGACTAGACCTCCATAGAGATTTATCTGTTATTTTTCAGCTTAAGTTTAACATGGAGAGGCTCTTCTTTGGTGCATTTGTAATTATGGGTACAGATGTAATGTGAATCTAGTGTGAACTAGAATAGGTGAATATTTTAATAGTATTTTAACGTAGGATGGAAAGAGATATAGAAAGAACTTGCAGCTGTAATGTAAGCATAATTTTAGCACTCTGAACATTTCAAATTGAAAATGCAATGGCATCATAGCAAACAGTGAAATGATATTACAGAGACTATAAAATCAGACATTTTTTTAAACCTTAATAGGTTACACTCTAACTACTCTGTGGTTTCATGAAAGCTAAATGCAAAATTTCCACTCTTTATTGTCAGATTCTTTAAGGGTAGAGAAACACTGTTCTCACCTTCCGTGTCCTGAATGCTTGAGGGCTTAGCATCTTCTGGAGTTGCTTAAGCTATAGACTGTCAGACTGCAAACCCTGAGGCTGTGCAAAAATGCTCTCATCCTGATAGGTGCTGAATCTCAAATGAAGATCAGTGCTCGCTAAGTGCCTATCATTAGCTGTTTCCAAATGACCACAAAGCATTTCTGTGCTCAACAGAGACTTGAGACCCTTATAATATTTGTAATGGGAAATGAAAAGTTCTTGCCCTGTGGTTAGAAAGGGTTCCCAGTGGACTGTGCAATTACTGTTGTACTGCTCTGCTATCTATGTGCTCTGTGCTCAGATACATGATACTCTTCACAGTCAGCAAAACTGAGTCTACACTCATGTTGCTTCCCACATCCAAAAGCTACTCAAGTATTTTAGTACTGAGAAAAAAAACTATCTGTGGATTATTTTCATTCTCTTAGTGGGATTTCTTTGTTGGAAGATGAGATTTGGAACAGATTAATTTATATAAACTGTTCCAAATGTTGAAACCCAGAGGTTCAAAAATAACAAACTGGACAAATGATTGTGCTACAGCTTCTTTACACAGAATGCTGTCATTGTTAGATGAGTGGGTGAAAATGTGAAAAGTTTAAATGCTTTTCACAGAAATTACTTGGGAAGGATTAATAATGTCTCAAAATAGTCTCAGAAAGACTCTGGACATGTTCATGGAAAGTTTCCATGGAAAGGGTCTGCTAGTTTGAGCCTTGCACAGCAAGTGAAGAGAGCCTTTTGATCTTGACTGACTTGATGGTCTATGCGATGAAGCAGACTTTAATCACAAATGATTAATAAATAATTCCCCAAATACGATTTGTCTTTCTTAGAGAAAGTAATTTTTTTTTAAAACTCTTTGGGGAAAATAGAATTTTTTAATGCTTTGTATAAATCTGTTGGCAAATTTAGCATTACCAGTTTTAACCAGCACTCTGTCCCATGGCTGTTGATTTGGCTATGCTGAAAAATGAGTTGTTATTCTTAAACTACCCTTGTCACCTGCTTGCCTTCTGAAATAGTGCAAAGGGGGGTATTAAAAAAAGGTGGGGTGAGAATTCAAGAGGGAAGCGTCCAAGAATGAAGTTGAAGGCAAAAGAGAGAAATGTAGAAAAATACCATCCAAGGCTAAGTTTGAGAAACCTACACGTGAGAAATACCTTTGAAGAAACAAATGCAGGTTGGTAGAGACTGTGTCATCCTATGTAGATTTTGTTCCTTTATGTGAGTAAAACATGCTCTGTTTTCTCTGTGGAAAGTGCATGATCTGAATCCCAGTGCACGGGGTGAGTTTGAATGCCCCTCAAGAAAGCAAAATGGCCAATTATAGGCAATGCACAGAAACCCAGAGCTAGTGGGGGAAAAACTTAATTTCAGAGCAAATTGGTATGGAAACTGCTAAAGATTGTTTCTAAGAAGCAGCTGGAATTGACCAAACCCAGGGATGATACTGCTTTCTGATATTTCTTTGGATTTAGATCTTTTATTGTTACGCTTTATACTCTGAAGACATTAAACAAGGGGGGAAAATAAGCATTTTTTATAGAAGTTTATGAAAACTGGCACATAGCTGGCATATGAAAAACTGTCATGATAATCAAAACTTTGATTATTTGACAATGATGACAATTTTGATTTGACAATGATATGCTTGCATAGATAAATCCAAGCAATCCCAAAAGAAATCAAATGGGTACTTAAATCCTCTCAAATACAGACCATTTTATTCAGTTGCATAAGCATTAGCAGAGAAGAATGAGATAATTTTAGCTAGTGTATATAGAGCAACTACAAGTTAAGTTGTTTTGTTTTCTTCTAATCTTCTTTAAAGTTTCCAGGCCAGCCTTTCACTGAAGAATATACAATATTTTAGTTGTTTGATAAGTCTTGCAACAAGAAAAGAAGAAAGGGCAGCATAGTACAGCTGGTGTTTTTAAAGTAAGTAGTTGTTTGACAACCATGGAGATATTATAATTGTAATTCATTGAGCAGGACTCTATGAGGAAGCAGAAGTCCCTGTTGGAACTGCTCCACAGTTTTCCAGCTGTTATCTGTTTTCTTCACACAAGGAGGGCTTGAATCACATCTTAAGCTTTCAAGAATGTATGGTGCGCTGGATATAGTGTGTATTTAACTCTGGACTGGAAAATGAAGCCAATGTAAACTCCATTTATTGCTGGGCCTTTTCATTTCTCTGACATCAGACACAAAAGGTCATGACTGCTTATGTCCCATTTAAAACAGCAGTAAAGATTCAGAAAGCTAAAAAATGGCAGTGCCTTAATAAAACACTTCCAGAGAAACAGTCTGTTTACAAGTGCAACCTGTAGCTCTGTTTATATGCCATTCCTTACAGTAATGAGATTTGGAGATATGTGGAAGAAAATGGCTCTCATCTCCAAAACTCAATGGTATTTGAACAGTCTTCATTTCACACTAACTGGGAAGTGCTTTTTCAAATGAACCATCTTGTAAACATGTTGTTGGTCTGCTTGGGGTGCAACCATGGGATTGTGTTTTGCTTTTCTAGGACTGAAATTTGCACAAAAGGGTAGCAGAAGTGTTCAAAATCCCAAAACTCACTGTGGAGTTGAGATCCAGTATGCAGTGTTAGTCCTGTTGTGCCTGCCATGTGTTTTTACAAATAAGAAAAGCTAGTGTAGAATCTCTCAGTCTTATGAAGGAACTGCAAAGTGAAGGATTAGCTCAGATGATGTTTGTTCTTTCTAATACTTTCTGGTTTTATTAAGGGAAGAAGGTTGTCATTTGTATTGCAGTCTCAAGGAGTGTGTAAGATTGAAACAAGACGGGTTTAAATGAGAAAAAACAATATTTGCAACAGAGAAGTAGCTTTAGATATTTTTTTCCAAGTTAAAATAGAGAAAAAACCAGACACTGAACTAGCAGAGCTTCTAATTGATTTGGAAAAGAAAATCACTAAATGCCTATGCATGTAGCTAAAGAGAGAGTAATCTCAATCAATATAGAATAAGCACACTGTTTATTCAGCCTGGTGAATAGTAGAAAAAAACCTCCTCAATTAGATTTAGAAACTTATATAAAATATATCCTGAAAACTATTCACTGGTAGTGCTGTACATTGTCATCTCTTATCACGAATTTGTAGTATAAATTCTCATATCTAATTCAAACATTAGAACTGCTGAAGAAATTTTTATTGACAACTTTAAATTAGTATCATTATGAGAGAGCTGTTAAAGAAGGCTGTAAAATGAAAACATATTTAAGTGAGGGATTTTTCTAAAATCACTCAGTATGATATTTTTCACCAAATGTTTGTTTTACAATGTCTTATATAATTGAGTGTCATTGACTTTAGATTTATTAAAGATATATAATAGCTTGAGGAACTACCGTTTTTAACTAATTATCCTAAATTAAATTAATAATTGGCTCAGGTGTTAAATTTTTGCTTCTGTTGGGGAAAAAAGAATGTTTCTCTAGGAAGACACATTTGAAATTACTTGAAGTTAGTTTTTAATTAACATTCTTGCATCTGTCTCAAAATCAAATAGTAGTCCTGTATTACTGCAAAAAATATATTAGTAGATATTCTATTATTTCTCTTTCTTTTGTTTCTCTTCTTTCTCAATAAAGAACAAAAAAAAAAGCCACGATCACTACAAGTTAGAGAAGCTGAGTGCCTTAGAAGTAACTGAAACTTGCAATGTTTTCTAGGATAAAGTTTACCATGTTATTATCTTATACTGCAGAATTTTGAGACTTCTTTAATATGAAAAGTTGAAAAAATCCCCTGAAGTATAACCTCTGTGATCAAGTCTGCATGGGCAAAGGGCTTGGTCAAGGAATATGTTTTTGAAGTCTGCATCAGCTGAAACCGTATTTATGTTTTAATGCCAGATTAGATTTGTGCATATTGTTACAGACACAGTGTTACACTTATTTGATATGTTTAATTAATTGGAAAATACTGTCTTTTGTTGATGTTCATTTTTGTATCCCAAAGCCTAAATAGAAGTGAAAGCATGGAATTCCAAAAGAGGCTGAGGGGATAAACTGTCCACTCTTTGCTTATTTTCAGTGAAATTTGATTGTTCAGTTCTGTATTCTTTAAAAGTTCTAGTCAAATTGTATGCATAGAGGAAGAAAAAAGCCAACATCTTTCTGATAAATGCAGTAACATTTGGTTTGAGGGTGGTCATGCAGTGGGGAAGTCACAGGAGTCTGCCCTGTCTATATAAAATGTGCTTTACTTGGTTTCTGAGTGCTTAGCTGGTGATGGATGATTCGGTCCAAATGTTAGCTTTGTGTACTGACAGTCTGTCTCTCTGATATACTTTGAACTCTGGATGAATTGTTATATAGCTTTACATGAGTACTCACGAAAACAGGAGCAAGCTATTTCATTGCTGAATCTCAGGTGACCAACGTGGTGCAACTGCTATAATTTTTTTAGATGACTTGAGAAATGTAGTTATTATCCAGCAGTGGGGAACAATGAATGTGTTGATGGTGAGACTGGTAGGGCTACATTTGAGGTATTCAGAATGAAGACCTTAGTCAGCAGTCATAGGTGGGAAAAATTCCTTTAACCGTGAAAAATATCATGAATGCTTGATTCAGTTTTTTACAGTAGTTTGTCAAATAACTTTACCTGTGACTTAGTCCTCAGCAGCTGCAAGAAGTTTTGTTCAGAGAAGGCTGAACTTGTGTAAAGGGAAGAAGAAAAGAGTCTATTGAATCTCTGAGTATGGTTCCCAAACCATAACCATTAGCTTTCTCTTTGTAGGGAATTCTTGATCAGTCAAGAGATCAGCGAGATTTTCCCTTCATTCTTAATGCCTGGTGTTTGCAGGATCTGGGCTTTCGTGGTCTATCTTAAGCAGAGGTGTTTTTAGAATGTCTTTTTGAGAGATTTATTCCTGAGAGAGAGGCTAAAACTACTAAATTTTCAGCTGTTTATGCAGGGAAACCATGATGTATGAGACCTTTTTTCTTCAGGATTTATTAAAACTGGATACTTTATTGAGGGAATGGTTGGTTATGGCCAATGTTCCATAGCTATAAGTCCACTTCCCAAATGAAAATAATCACGTGGTGGTGAATATTTGAAAGCTTTGTAGCACAGAACAAGACCTAATAAATGGCATCTTAATGCTGGCATACATGTGTGTTGGATGGACTACGTAAAGGAGAGATGTGGTGAAAGGCATCATGGGCACATGATTTCTAGCAAAATAGCCACCAGTGTAGAAGCTCTCTAAATAGTGGAGATTTTGTTCCAGTCTAGCCTTGGAATCTCTACAAAACTCTATTTCCCCCCTTTAGTTACAGTTAAATAGTGAATTAGAATTAGTTTCTTTTTGACACTATGAGGCTCTGCAATGTGAGAGAGACCTTTTACCTTAATGAAAGTGCAACAGGCAAGAGTATAAGACCAGGGTCAAGTGAGTAAACCCCCCAGGAAAAGCATAGCACTGGCAAACCCTACTGTCTTGCCATCAACTGCACAGATGTATGGTTTCATGATTGGTGCCAACATGTGAATTGCAGTTTCTCACACGTCATGTAATAATGAAACTTTTTAATTTTAAATCTTATCAACTGTGAGTTTAATTAGACTTTTTTTTTTAAACAAGAACAAATTTTTTTCAGATCCTAACAAACCAGAACAAAATTTTTAAATATGTTTTTTAAATGCTATTAAAGATGAAAGATCCAAAATCAGTGCTGCTTTAGTTAGTTGGGATGAATAGATAAAAGAAAAGTAGTTTCTAAGTAGATTACTTTCAAGAGAAAATGTTTCTTTTTATTAATGTTTGACCAAATCTGACATACAAATTTTCAAATTTTTGAGTCATGTGAACAAGATCTGATGCTATTAAACACAAGATTTCTTAAGGTTTGAAGCAATGTGGTATGCCATGTGATCCTGTGAAATATCATTTGCGATTTTCAAGTTGACGTTATAATGAAAGTTAAAACAGCATTTGTATATTGCACAGATTAGTGGAATTGAAGTCTCTCTAACTGTTTTGAACATGTTTTAAAATTCCACTGTAGATGACATTCATCGATGGAAAGCTGGAACCAATGTTTGATGAGACAATGACAGTACTTGTGTGTTAAGACTAAATGAAGTTAGATTTTCCCAAGAAGTGTTTTCTACATTGTAATAGCCTCTGGATTTAGATTTAAGGATGAAGAGAGTACTGTTTTCTGGGGCTTTTTTTATATTCACTATTGATTACAAAGATTATAAAAACAAACTTCTGTGGGATTTAATACTAAAACTTTTTAAAAATAGTTTGGCAACAGATTTAATGTCTTTAGCGTACATCTTTGATTTCAGTGTGTTAGGGTTGTGGGACATGCTTGTCTGGTTTTGACTCTTTGAAGATGCCCCATAGACTTCTTTCAGATCAAATCACACCTCGCAAAAACACTTAATTGAGTCCAAGTTCCTCTTTTGTTGGTCTTCAAAAGCATTAAAAATAGTCGCTGAAAATAAGCCATGCTTTTAGGGGAAATACAGTGAGAACTAGATCTCTGTGAAGCTTTTTAGAAAACACGTTTCCTATTTAAGGTTATCTTCACTCATTTCTTTCACTATCATGTGAACATTTAACAAAAAAGCTGACATTCCTATCATAGTGCTGTGTGTATTCTTCTCCTGTCCTATGCAGCTATTTCCCACATTTGTCAAGGCAAAGGTTGAAGGGGGTATGGACAAGGGAAATAGGTCTCCCATTCATTCCTATCTGTCAGGAGTTCACTTTGTCATGATAACATTCAAGGAGTATATTTATCTATCCTGCTACTGGAGGTTAAAGCAAGGGTAAAGAAGGAGAAGGAAAGAAATCATGTTTTAAAAGTTTACAAATTCTGCTGCAAAAACTGTAAACAGAGAGAGGCTTGCAGTGGAATGTGTAAAATACTGCTGCATTGATAGCGATGGGGCTGCTAGCTGCTACAAATCCGCTCGTATAAACAGAGGAACTCTTGCTGCAGATTGGGTCTGTTTTGGCTTAAAGTCTGAGGAACACATTGCTTTCAAAGTGAATTCTTAGGTGTCACTTCCCATAACTTATAGCAGAAGATTACAAAGCTACTGATATAACATATTAGTTTGATGGACAGAATTATACCCCCAACGCTTCCTGCTCTCCCCAATGACGCACACTAACTTAGTGTGCTGTGACAGCTGCCTTGATTTACCACCAGGCTGGGAGGCCAAGTGGGAGAGGGAACATTCACATGAACGCAGGGGCTGATACTGGCCCACAGCCTAGTTTATAAAGCTGCCCTGTAATTCACCACAAATGTGTCACCATTAAAAGGGAAAAAAGGATTGCAGATAATAAATACTCTTTAATTTATTAGCTAACAACAAAGAGATCAGAGCCAGTTATGATGTGATTGTTTGACATAATATTGTCAAGGAAAAAAGCTAAGTTGACCAAAGATGTATATTACACATTCAAGCAGATGCATCAACTCTTGGCTTGTCACAAGCGGAGCTAAACAAAACGCCAAACAGAGGAGAGAACTGGCAAACAGCACAGTCATTTATCTCTGAAAGAGACAGATTCAAGAGCAAGTGAAATAAGACATAGTTCTTTGGACTTGGTCAAGGGCCAAGTTCTAACTATTATAAATTAAATGTTTTGTGTATTGTATTTGGCAACTGTAGCAGCTCTTACCATCTTGGTCATGGTAGGAGAGTGTTAGGTTTTCCTGTCTCCTTTTGCCAGAATGATGGCTTTTGTTGTGGGGGACAATATTAGAATGTGCCCATGCATACCAATAGCCACAATGCAGGCTAAAAATAAGCATATATGTTTTGAAAATACATATAAGAGCAGTTAGACTAGACAGCTTACAGATTTAGAGTTTTCTAAAGAAAACTTTAGGAAGTCATGACTCTCAAAATCTTACCCTCTGGATTCTTTGAGGTCACAGAATATGGTCATCAATAAAATTATTTCAGGTTCATATGCTTTTAATCTGAGTTTTGAACTTTGCAATACATTTCAAGGAAACATTGCTTTTTGTTTTCTATGGGCATTGTTCATGCCACCACAGTTAGCTTGGTGTCAGCATTTCCATTATAAATTATGCTTAAGCGGTTTGGATGTCAGATGTAAAAATTTTTGCACTGATTTGAAAACTGATGCACAGAATCAGAGCATGCAGATTGTTTATGCAAGCCCAAGTGCACACTAAAAAAAATAATTAAAAATGGATTCATTACTGTTATTCTAGAATATAGGTATCGTGTTATTCGGTCCCAAATGTGTCTCACCAGTGCTGCACATTATATTCTAATATTGGAAGCAAGTAAATAACATAGCATGGCCCCAGTTCTTTGTTGTTCATGATTCAGCACAAAGCTGGAGTAAATTCAGTGTGGTATCTCCAAATGTATTGCAGTCCATCTGAATGCCAAAATTTCCAGTGGTGTAAGGTAGTCTCCATTCTGTATAATACTCTTAGACACACACATTTTCAGACATGTTAAACACTAAATCTGTAGCTGAAATGTATGTTGATCAAATGGTTTTCGTATTATTGGAGCAAAGAGCTGGGGGATCAGTAGCTTTTATGTGTCTGTTGTAAAAAGAATGGAGTTCTGTTTCCTCAACTCTCCACCTTTCAGAAATATGAAAACTTAGGGAGTGTTATGTTACTTGTGTTAAATAGAAAATGTTAATTTCTGTGAAGATCATGCAAGCATGACCTGAGCACAAGACCTGAGAATTATTTAAACCCTGAAGCAAAAGCCCAAGCCAATTTTTCATAGTATATGGTTCCATTGTACTGAGCCATTGCATGGGTATAAAAATTATTCCATAGTTAATGATATTATTTGTTTTTAGATTGGAAATATTGTCCTGCAAACCTGAAAAGACTGAACTATTAGAATTTTGTCTGTTTTCCCTACAATGATATTGTCTTATAAGCTTTCGCTGAATTAGTTTGGAATGGACATTGAAACTCCATATATATTCTTTAAGGACTTGTCTTTTCTCCATTTCTCTTGACAACTAGATCATACAGTAGTTTTCTGAAACAGGAAAGGTAAGAGGCTCAAGTCATCCCCCTCTGTTGGGAGATGGAAAATGATCTGGTTGATCCAGGTCGGCAGCCCTGAAGGTGAATGTGCGTGTTGGCACAGTGGCACCCAGATGTGTGTGGGTCTCTAGTGTGGCTTGTCAGATGTGGAGCAGCCAGGGAACAGGAGCCTCTGTTGAGGTGGCAATGGAGCAGAGGGCCTTCCTACAGCAGTTTCTAGCACATTTAATGATCTCTGTCCTCAGGGCAACATATATCATGTTTCACCAGCCTATCTGGGATGAGTAATTAAAGGAAACTTTTCAAATTATATCCTAAATTAAAAAGAGAGAAGAGGACAGGCTATGCCAAAATTGATAACTTGCTCCATTTTGATGAACAGGGCAGTCAGTTCTCAGGAAGAAGGAACCAGCATGTGCTAAACGTGGAAAATTGTGATTTGGAATAGAGAGAGAGCCGTGCGGATTCCACTTCATGGCATTGCCCAGGATAATAAATGGCAAACCAAATGGGTATATAACTGAGAGTACTTTACCATTTGTTAGATGTAATACATGCAACTTTTTCATATTTTTGCAAAGACATAGGGAAAAAAACCCTCTTCTTTAAGTGTCTAATGGTCTTGCAGTCCATCTCTTCATTCCCAAATCCAGGGGCATAGCTACACATAAGGCCAAAGTTACTCTTCTGCTTATGTGGCAAATTAATTTTTGTTTTATTCTGATTTTCATTATTAACAACGTAATTTTGCTAATATGTTGATAGTTAACAATTTCTTCTGTCCTGTCTTCTGAGGTAAACTATTTTACTTGCTTTTTAATAAAAAGAGGCTGAGATTTAAAATTTCTCCTCCTTACATGTGCACAAAATCCCTCAAATATGGCTGTATCTGTCTCCAAACAAAACAAATACAGAAAAAGAGAAGGAATCTACATGTCACTAGTATAAAATCTATAGACTAAAAAACATAGAACTGTTTAAAAAAGATACATCCTGATTTTCAGAGATAATGGTCTTTAAATGCTTGGAGTTTGCTGTTTTATTTCCTTATGAAATGGAATTCTACTTCTTATTCCATAATTTGTTAAGGAGAAGAGCATAGAAAATATGAAGGTGAAATGTAACATATAGGAGACTATTTTAGTCTCCTATAGTTTTCAAAGAAACATACTCAACTCCCACTGAAGATGACATTTAGAAATTCAAACACAATTCAAATGTATTCAACAGTACACCATGGTGTCTTCTAGGAATTATTCTTTATAAAGTTAAAGATGAAATCATATGTGTTCATGCTTATTGACAGCAAGCACATTGTATTTTACCTCACTGCTTTTTAGGTATGAGGCATCTCAGATAAAATTAATGCAGGAGCAGATGAAAACCAAATCACATTATTACCACACAAATGCTCTAAAAAAAATTGTAAGTAGGATGTAAAACAGTATCAAAACACATACAATCTGTGCTAGAACACGTGACAAAATGGATGTAACAGATGAAGAAATAGATACAACATGCTGAGGGCTTAATGCAACATACAGCAAAATTGATATACCTCATACTGAAATAAATAAAACATGGCATAACATATACATTTTAATGAGTTGAATAAAGCACATAAGAGAATTGATTAAAAATGTACTGAGCTGAAAAACATAAAATAAAACATAATACTATGGATTGAATCAAATAAAAATATAACAGATTGAACTATATTGAAATTACTAAAACAAAAGGGCTGGATCTAAACCATGCTCAATTGAAATAAAGAAAATATACAGCGTGTAAAACTCAATATAACCCTGGCTAGAAGTCCATCAGGGTCACATGACTCATTTCATTGTTTAGCTGTGTGTCACAAGCAAATATCTTTAAGATACAGGGTTTGGATAAAAAAGATGTGTGTTTCATATCTAGCTCTACTAGACAAACTTATAATTTGATTTTATCAGAACAATTTATTCTCTCTCAGGTGCTTTCCATCCCACCTTCTTTTGCCCTTCCTCTCTCCCCTTGCCTTTATTCCTCACCTCGTCCCCTTTCCTCTTCTCCCCTCCCCTTATCCCCTCTCTCACGTGTCCCTTCACTTGCCTGCACGCTTCCTCTCTTTCACTTCTGCTCATCCCCTCTCCTCTCTCCCATCCTCACACTCTCTTGCATGCTTTCTTTCTGACATTTGCTTGTGCCTCTCGCACACGTGAGCTCTCTTTCTTCCTTCCTCTCTCAGTACTGTCTGGGTAACAATGATTGCTGTGTCCTGGCTTCCTGTGTATTTTGAATATATAAACAGTTTAGAGGACTGATGAAAATGATTACCAGATTAGCTATAAAATTGATTTGAAGTCAGATATGAAAAGCCCAATATTTTGGGTGATGATTATGTACAGAAATGGAAATTTTACCAAAAAAAATGTCCCTCTAGGCTTGTTTGCATCTGAGCAGTGAACCTTCCTGCTCCACTCTTCTCATGTTTGTCAGAACTTGAGTTTAAATTCAGATATGGAGCTTGAGCTTGACTGAGGCACTTTTCTTCTAATTCAAACAATAAAAATCAGACCTGAGATTTGGATTTTACTTGTTCCATACTGTGAATATACGATCCATGTTTTGGCTGTTTTATTGAGCACAGAGATTCATTGGTTTCATTGTTTTTCTTTGGTTTGTTTGTATCACGAGCTTTAAAAAAGACTTTGCCAAAGACAGATTTTAGCCTTTACATTTTCTTTTATTTTTCTTCTTTCTTTCTTTTTTTTTCTAAAAATTCACCCATTAAGGTCTTAAAATTGGAAGGCCAACAAGGTCCTATCTTTGTAGTTTTATTTCTTAGCTATTAATCTCAGACTGTAAATGAAAACTGTATTCCTGCCAAGGCTGGCTTCAAAAGTTTGCCTTATTAAGTTCATTTTACTGTTACTCCTTATTCTAAATGATGTGTACTTTCTGGTTTAGCCACAGCTGATGATGACTTGGTCATGTTTTAGTGAAATAATAGTTGACATAGGAAGTCCTCAGTTAAAGAAAGAGGGACAAGAGAAACTTGATTTTACTTGTTTTGTATTGGGTCTGTGTGGAAGGTATTTGACTTCTGTAGCTATATGGTCGTGAACTATTAAAAGGAAAGCAAAGCTTAAGGATTTTTGTTTTCAAAGAACATTGATGTATGAATCTCAGCAGAATACCTGAGCTCCTCTTTCAGTAATAAATTTTGGTATCTCTGTTTTGAGAAGTGCCCCAATGTGACAGAATGATGTAGAGCTGAACTGGTGCTGAAGACTCTGTATCCCCACTGTAGGCAGAGGAGTAACTGAAAGGTGGAGTCCTTTATTTTATATTTTTTATCACTGTAATGCTCACACAGAGTAATGTCTGGATAGAGAGTGCACCATATTGAATGATTGGTTGTTAGAATTTGCAGAACATTTATTTCTTCTGTATACTGTTTTTAAAATCACTTTTTTAGAGAACACAAGCACTTCTCTCAATTCACCCAGAATTCTTGAATCTGTTTTCCAGTAAATATACTCTTACATAAATAAACAAAGAAATAAATAGTGGTTTCAATAGAAGTGGGATATTATTAAATGCTACCTCGTCTTTCCAGGAACTTTGGATTTGAAGAATGTAGTGGGTAAATCACTTAGAATTGTCAGTGTTGAAGATAAACAGATTCTAGGAAAAAAATACAGAGGTGAGAAAGCCATCTGTGTGCTTTTCTTATTTGGTATTTCATAAAATCCTCCTATATTTAGTATTTCACATGTTTAAATAGTTGGTTTCTGACTCTGCTTCATTTTAGGGTTGTGCTGTAGAGGCTTATTTGAAAGTCATCGAGGGGTGTTAGTCAAGATAGATACCTTCAGCTGGTATTTTCTTGTGAATCTGGAAGCTTAACAGTAGCTGTATAAGGAAGCTTGAAGAATGATCTCTCTTCTGTATTTTTAGCCAGTTTAGATTTGTTTTATTCCCAACACTTGCACATTAAAATTGTTTTAGTAATTTTGTACTGCTCTACTAATTTTCAGCTGTGATCTCTAGCTGCAACTCTGTTTTTTTCTGCTAGGATGTCCTGGGACATTGTTGGGGGGGAGTTATGCATTGTATTTTAATTTGTAACTATTTTCGGTAGCTTCTGTATTTAAAAGTTCTCATCTCATTGCCCTTCACCATTCTTTCTAAGGGATAGCTGACAGTATGTCAACAGAAAAGGGAATAAATACTCTACTCCTAACTTAACGTTTTGTGCTTATATCTCTGACACTTGTTGACCATTCCAATCCATTAAACAAGCATTAGTCAACTGTATACTGAAAACAGCCACAACTCTCCATCAAATGTAAAGACATTAAGCTTTCACAGCAGGAATCAGACAGCCTTCAAAATGTAAAGGAATCTGTTGTAATTTTTAAACATTCAAACTGTATTAATTCCTGTGACAGTTATCCCTTAAGTCATTTCAGACAGTTGCACGCTTCTCAACTTTCACAGCTTTCATGTAAAGATCATGACTTTTTTTCTGATTGAAATATTTCCCCCGTCTCTCATGCTTGTATTCATGCTGGAAATGTTTTGAATCTGAAAAAAATACCTAAAGAAGTTCACAGGTAATGGATTAAACAACTAGTAGTTCTTTTAGTCACTTTAACTGTGATTCCTATGGTATTCTTATCCTCTTGGTTTAAATGGATTCACTGGCTGATATTGAGTAACTTTCAAAGTCAGACCCACTGTCTTGTTTTGTTGTAAGTTGATTTGATATATTTTAGTAAATTCCTGAGGTTAATACAAGTAAGTGAACTAAACAAAAATACTTTTATTTGACTTGCTTGATCTCTTCCACAGACTCCCTTTCATAAACTCTATTCCAAAGCTGTTACTTTTGATAGAGAAATTGTAAGCAGTTGTCTTCTCTGGATTTGGAAGCTCAATCTGCGGAGTGTATTGTTTGTGTCTTGATCTAACAGTTCTTTTCTGGACCAGCTGAGGGAGTAAATGAAAATTTAGTGTAGTTAAAGAAGCAAACAGAAATCATATGCAATAACTTCAATGTAATGCATGTGTTGTAATAATTTTTATGAGCCAACCTTACAGTGGCTTTGACTGCTGATCTCTGAAAACATGCCCATTATGTAGTAACAGTCTTGAATTTACTTCTCCAAAGAGTGTAATCTTTGCTTGCACTGCGAATCATATTTTCCCTTTGCCCTTTTTACCACTGGGCTAAATTATCAAGGTGTATTCAATCATTTTCATTTTTATCATAGTTTTCATTTTTGACACTGGGTCTGCATCAAGGACATCCCTTGACTTCATTTCGAACTATGGCCACAATGACTGTGTCCATTTCCAACTACCATAAACCAGTCATAAATCAGGAAAAAGTGCCGTGCTGCTTAAAACTGCTGAAATGAGCTTTTGAGCATTATGCTTACAAGAGTGTCAGCCTGTCACAAAGTAAATCAGCAAAGTGTCCTTAAACCTTTGTTGTATCAGGGGCATCTCTGACTTCGTGGCTTGAAGCCTGGTTATTCATTTTACTGCCCTATTTCCTCCCATCGCAACACACACATGTGATTATTATTTTGTTTGGGCACTGCATCATGCTTTTTGCTGCTTTATTTATGGCTGAAAATTATAGGTTTTATTGCTTACTCCTCTTTAGATTTTGTCTGAAAATATTAAATGAAACTTCTGGTGACTTCTAGGCTCTGAAAGGCCACAGATTTACATTAATGCTCTAAGAACTGTGAGTTTATTTTGCAGTATTACTAGATGCTAATTCTACAGATTTTACAGTTCCTATTCCTTCCTTTCTTGAGATGTTTTATCTCTGCTTTTTGAGGTCAAAGTTCATGTGTTGAAAGCAATCATCCCCAGAGATTGCCACTTAATATTGATGCTGAGTAGTAGGGCAACATCAGATCTATTGGTTATATTTGCACTGTTTGAATCTCACTTGGTGTTATTTGGCTCAGAATTACTCTGTTTTCTATGAAAATTTGCATATGCCCATTGTATTTCTTATTGTTTCCTATTCGCTGGTATGGATAATCACTTTTTTTATGTCTAGCTATTGCTAATCCATCTCTAAGGTGATAACAGAGTGAAATTTATTCCCTGATAACCCTCATCTCTTGTAAGAACCTTCTAGGAGTTGGGTTCTTGTCCAGTATAAGGGGAGGCTGTGTTTCACTATAATCTTTAAAGTAGCCAAAAGTCAAGTAGGAATACCTGGCAGGGTTAAAAATCCCAGATGGTATTTCCATTGCCAAGCAACAATTTATTCCTGTTACTATTGAATCCCAAGGAGCTAGGAAAGAGGAGATTGTTCAAAGATAGTTCATTGCAGCTCGAAGTAGTGAGGGAAGTGACTTCAAGACGATGTAATTGATTGTGATTGCTTAATTGGGGTCTGAAATTTCTTTCTGGTTTTGTTTCATTCTTTCTGACAAAGTAGGGTTGAGAGTAATTTTTTTTTCCATCAGTTACTGACCTTACATAGCAAGTTCAGTGCATCAAAAATAGATCAGAAATAAAGTTTTCATTTTCATGCTTTAGAGTGTCTCAATTTCTGCTAAGCTTGTGTTTAATCTCTGAGTTTGTATATCAGTGATCATTTTCAGGGCTATATTGGCTTTCTAGTGATATATATACTATTATCTGTTGTTAATGTAATTTAATCTTCAAACATAATTTAATTTTAGATTGAATTTTGCACTGGGATTTTTTTTATTCTTCAGTAGGATTACAAAAAAATAAAAAGAAACTACACAAGACTTTTTCAAAACTTTGATTATGAAATGTGTTCAGAGAATCTTCACATGTGAGTGATTTAGAAACAAGATAGGAGGCTAAAGTAGTAGAATAACAGTCAATTGTTTTAAAGATCCCCTGAATAGTTATACATTAAACAGCACTTTACAAATACATTAATAACCAATTCATTCTATGATCAAAGAGTATATATTTGAATTTTATGAAATATACTTTACATTCTTCATTAACAGCAACATATCTAAATCCTGGTTTCATAAGTGAAAATTTCAAATTATCCTTAAATTTTGTACTCCAAGTACTATTTTGGGAACATATTTTTCTACATGGAGAGAGAAAGAAATGACCTGAAGGCAGTGGTATTCTGAGGTGTAGTTGCAGAATGTCTGTTTATCTTAAATCTCTTTTAAATAGCTGCAGAATATTCTTACAAGAGGCCCGCGAGTCAATCTTGTGTTTTTCTCTCTTGGAGTGTCTTCTTGTAACAGCCTTTTGCTTGTTTTCTTATATTTGCCAATTGTCTTTGTTCAGGTGGATATGGTTGTCATACAAGGCACCTAACAGTGACAAAGTAAATCAAGTGTTAAGTAGGCCATAATAATTTGCATAATCCTTTTGCAAATCCTTCTAGGTGCGTATTTGTTAATGACTTGGATATAACATTAGGAAAATGTGATAGAAAAAGCATATTAATGGAAGGCTAATATTTCAGCTTCTTGATTTGTTCGCAGCTAATTTTAATTATAGATATACTAGCAAAGGTAATATTGATAAACAACTTTTAAAATATTATAACATTAAAACCAAAATCTAACAAATAATATCACTAATATAATTAATAAAATACCCCAGCAGTACTATCTGAAGTGATTAATAGGTTGTATCTTCAATTCATAGAGAATAAGAAAGCATTATACTGTTTTTTCTGAGTTTGTGTGGGTTTGCCTCTAATACAGATAGTTTTTCATGGCTCGAGTAATTGAAATTAAACAGAAAACTCCAATATAGCCTAAGTTATTTGTAAAGATGCTTTGTTCTTGACTGGTTTTTTTGGAAATACATCTGCCATGATGGCAGAGTCTTGTTGAACTACCTGTCAGCATACTCTAATGTTGCAGTTCTCAAGGATCTGCTGCCTGATCTTTTCAGTGGTTTAGAAAAAGAAAGAAGGGCCCTGTAACAGTGCTGGAAGAACATAAAATACAACAAATATGAACAATATGGAAAGCAAAGGAATACTGATTATTAATAATACAGAATGAATAATATAAAGCATCCAAATTTTTGTTTCTCTATTAGTTCAGGTGGTGAAAGGGATTTCTGTATAGTATATCCTTCCTTCCTTGACTGCCAATTTGTTTGTTGGGAGTTTTTTTGTTTGCTTTTTTTTTTTTTTAGCTTGCATAATCTGTTTAAGAGCTCAGGACTATAATGTCAATTTTTGATTTATGTAATTTGTTTTGTGTGTTTAGATTTATTCACTCACATGGAGAAAGATGGGATACTGCTTCTTAATTAAGTAAGTTTACACCTGGAATGAATTATTCTTATGTATAAGAAGCAAGTGAAGCATTCTGAAAGATTGCTTATGCTCCTTTAAACAAGCTGTAATTTTACCAAACTGAATAATTAATCAAAACAAGATTGTTCTGCTCACAACAGCATCTTCAGAAATGCTATTCTTCAGTGGAATGAAGTTGACATCTAGAAATAAGTAGGTGACTATTTCTATGAACTAACTGCTTTAATTCTTTACAAAGATGAGGATTACCTGTGTTACTTCCAATTAGTCTCTGGCATATTTAACTTGAGGCATTAGGACACTAATGAATCTTAAGAGACATTCTATAAATTGATGCAGTAACAGATCACATCCATAGTTTCTCATTCCATGTTTTTTCTTGTTTTCTGTCAGGATTTGGAGCTCTGCACTCCTGTTTTCAATATCACCACTAAATGGCTGTTGTGTAGTGCCTTACCTTATACTCCTTCACAGAGGGACTTCTGTAACATGAAAGAAGATTTAGCTTCTAGGTCTCTGGGTCAGAGACTCTCTTCCCTTCTGTCTGTGTATCATGGTTACCAAGCAAAGGCATGGACATTGTACTGGTACTTGTAGATCTCACAATTTATGTACACAGAGATGATAATCATGATCTCATAATTTAAGTGCCTTGTTAAATATAATAAATATAATAATCATGCATAGAATAGGAAAAAAATGTGATGCTCTGGTGATTTTATCCAATTTATTCAGTAATATTACAGTAGTTAAAATTATGCTTTACTAACATTACTAAAACCTAAACGTAAATTAATGGTCTTTCATGTAATAGGAACATGTAATATGTTTTCATCTCAAGAGGAATGAGTACTTGGCAAAACCCTTTATATGAATAAGGTTATATTTCTTGTTCCTCTTTCTTCTTTGTAGTGTCTCCTAATGGACAAAATTAGTTATGCTTATCCAGCTAGAAAGGTACCTAAGTATTGGGGCATCTTTTGCTTACTTTATGTCTACTTTGTGTCTTATAAAACAGAGTTTGTGTGTATGGGAATTGAACTTTTGCTTAAGTAAAAATTTAAATAAAAACTCCCTGGCAGAACTAATGCCTCTGCCATAGTAAAACACCCATATGTGGATGAATGAGAAGAGTAAAGAGCAGAGGAGGCGATGGTAACAAGGAATTTGATTTTGATTGGTACCTCAGGGGCACAGCCTTCTAAGTTTACTTCATCCTTCAAGAACCTTAGTGGCATGATCCTCTATAATCATCTTCTAGTTCAGGAATGAAGACTGTAAGTCAAAGTTGGGATCATTTTGCTGTTGAATAGATAGGAATTAAATACTGGAACATAGAATTTAATGTTTTTAGTGTTTTAAATTTTGAGTGAAGTTACATATGTCATCATTAGAAGTCAATATGTAGATTTTCCTCAATTATTTGGTCATTCCATTTTTCCTTCTTTACCTTAAAGAAGGGTGGGAAGTGATTAGGTGGTTTTGTGTTTGTATGCTTCTCTTTCTTGAAGTTTTAACTTTGTTATGGAAAAATAGCATCACTGGTAGGAGATCATCAAATAACATTTCAAATTTATGTTGTGGTTAGGTAATTGCCAATATTTTTGATGGCTTTCATGACTATGCTGTGCAGGAAAGACACCATATGGTGTAATAAAATTTCAGCCAAATTGTTGTTTTAGAAAAATCATGTTAACCAAAATTATGTACTCATTCTGCAAAGTAGAAAGCTCCCACATGGAAATATGATGCAGAATATGAAATTTTCCTTTTCTCCTGCTTCCTAAGGAGAAGAAATAATAAAGAACACTTTTCTATGATCCGTGAAGCCATCTCCAAATTATTTTTTCCTCCTAAATTATTTTAGTAGCTCAATTTAGTTCTAGTAATTATAAGATGCACAGCATTTAGCAAATTTTATCCAATAATTTTTTTTCCTCAGATTTCCTTTAAGGATTTCACAAATTCTTCAGAAATCTCGAAACCCAAACCATTCAGAGGATGCTCAGTGTCTCTTGGGATACTCAAAGCCTACTGAGTAACATTGTAGCAAGTTGTAGATGGTATGTAAAATAATAATAATAATAATAAAGTTTAACCATTGCACAGAAAGTGCACAAGAAGTACTGTAATGTTTACCATTATAATATAGTTTGGATGGAGAATGATACCCCCATCACCCACCCATACACATACACAAACACCAATTTATAAGGTTTAACCTGAAAAGCCATTGCTTTTTTTTTAGCTTGACACTACAGTATAATATGTTGTCCATTTTGCAGTTATTTTGATTAAAGATTTCTTGATTACACATACTTATTCTTAACCAAGTAAGTCTAAGTTTTTTATAACATAATCACGCAGAATTAGTCAAAGCATTTTTTCCTGGCAACTTTGTTCTAAGTTTTTGAGAGGGTTTTTTAATGGTACTGTCTTCCCAAAAATCTGCAACTGTTTAGTTGTATCTACTTTTTATGACTTTTTTTTTGTCTTTGGCCATTTCCTATTTTCCCGTTCTTTGCTGAATTTTCAATTTTTTCCATATAGGAGAGAAATGTGGAAAAGTCCTTGACGTCAAAGTAGCTGATTATTTGATAGTAACTGAAGGAAAACTTACCTTGTATTTCCTATTTCTTATTTTTGACTAATTTTGTAACTAATTTCAGAAATGCAGGTTCAGAAACATACTAAAGATCTGCTTCTTTTAAAACATGTTCCTAAGTCTTTGTTCAAAAAATATTTATCTGCTTTAGAAGCAGGGATATACAGTGAGGGGTATTCAAGTGTTTTATTATTCTTACATTATTCTTTCCCAAATGGGAAATACTTTGAAATGTTTTTCTTGCATACTATGTGAAGATTGTTCCAAACACCATGAGCCATCTAACTCCTAGACTTTGTGTTTGTTTATTGTTTTCTTTTTTTTTCTCTCTCTCCAGAAAGAAAAAATGTCTTGAATCAGTCATTAAAAGAGTTCATAACTAATGTCAGACTAGTATAACTCTCAGAAAAATGTCTAAAATAAACCAAGCTGACTCTTCTTCAAAAGGAAAAGAAAACAACAGCCCTTAAAATGAAAACAACTGTTGTTCAGACTTCTCACCCTTCATACGATGTCTTTGATCAGAACCATTAGACCTCCAGTTAAGGTTAAGAGTGTAACTTTGTAACGTTTCTAAAATAAAGGTACAAAGCCAGAAAAAAAAAAAAAGAAAAAGCAAAAAGAACTAGCTGGAGAAAGTCATAGTTTAGCTGTAGTTCAAACTGCAAGAAAAATCTCAACAGTGTGGTTCTTTGTCTTGTAAACCTGTGTAGGTACTTCGTGTCTGTGCTCTCTGAGTGTTGTGAAAATTAATTTTAGTCAATTCTGCTATAAAAGGCACAATTGTTGCATCTTTGCAACATTCTGACACCTTGACATCTTGTTCCTTGGCTGTGATGGCACCTTAACTCCATCAGAACTTTGAGGGTTATTTTCCTTCCTTCCTTTTTCAGAGCTGCCACTAAAAACATTTATCAGTTTGTGAATCACATGTGTTTTTTAGATCATAAGTTAGAAAACTAATCATCCAATAAACTCAGGAATCAAACCAAATAAAATGAGATTAAGTTTGTCTACATGATTTTCCCTATGCCCAGTTATGCCTTCCTGAATGAGCTCAGTTGTCCATAGCAGTAGAGGTCACCTCGCCTCCAAATCCAGAGGGCTACAGCAAGGAAAAAGATGGCTCCTTCACTGTTGCCCTGTAACACCTTGCTAATTTCTAAATACAACAAAAAGGGTTTTCCAACTTTCAAGCTCCCTAAATAATTTTGATGTTGTCCCTGAGTGATCAGTCTTTTCTGGATGTTTTATGCCATGATTTCCTTTCCCGTTCTGCCACAGGTACAGTTAGTGTAGGTTTTAAAGTTGGTGTTCCCTTGGTATAACTACAAGTACTTTTTTCTCCATTTCTGACCAGTGATGCTTGTTTCCTGAACTTCTATAAGACCTACCTGTTTAGTCTAACTCTTTGCCAGGAGTAGCGTAATGGGGAGGTGGTTTTTTCAGATTGGTTTATTTGACTCTTTTTTCTTAGGCATTTTTTCCCCACTTGGAATTTTATGATGAGGAATTTCTGCTTTTTTTGGTGTTGATTATACCATTAATTATTAACCTTTCAAAGATTTCTACAGCTGATTCATTATATGTTATTGAAATACATAATATTTATATCTTAATTTTAATGAAAACAGACTAACAGAAGTGCATACAATTTTTTTAAAAAAAGTCACATCACCACAAATGTCAAACCATTTTGTCCCCGTTCCTACTTAGGGTCATTGCCTGCCTCTAATAAAAGTGAGGCATCTACATAGAGACAAAAGCCACTCCATATTTTAATTAATACTCTAACTTTTATCTGTTGACAAAGGCTATTTGATCTCATAGTTAGCAGTGGCTGGGGTATATTTGCTTTCACTTAAGGAAGAATGTGTGTATGGGGGAAGAGGGTGAAAGAAGGTTAGAATAAAAATTATGGAGTACTTACGAATGTGCGTGTTCTCATGCAGACCCATTTTATGTCTATAATAACCCAAAGTAAGTAGCTATATTCATGCCTCTGTCAATCTGCCCACTTTGATTTATATGGAAGGCATAGCTTAAATTTGCTCTTGCACTGCACTGCTGACAATGTTTTAACTGATGTGAAGACTCCTTAGAAAGAATAACTTTTATTCATTGTTGAGGGTGAAAAAACATCCTATTATCTCCACCCACTGATTATGACTACCTTATGTGTGTATGAGATAAATATGTATGCAAAATGCACTTTTAGAAGCTTGGAAACAAAATAATTTTAAAAGCAAGCCTAATCAACAGTGTTTTACTTATTATAGGTCTCAGCTTTGATAATGAGCCATTTTTTCCCCGAACAACAATTCTGTATCATTTTATCGCATTAAAGTACAGTGTTTTAGAGGAAAAGTTGCTTATTTTTAAAGAGGAAATTTCATATTCCTGTGAAGTTTCTGTAATTGTACAAAGTTTATTTCTGTCCCCAGATGTCGGCAATCAAAATCTGCATAAATATATTTTGTGTAAATCTGTTGGCAGCTGCTCTCCAGTCAGGTTCCTCAAGATATTAGCCTGTCTTTGAGTTTATGACAAAGTTAAAAATTATTCATTAAACTGACCTGCAGTATATTCAGTAACTGTAAAATTGCCTTGCAGTTCTATTTGGTTTGTAGATGTGATCATGAGTAAATTTTTAACTTAATTAATTGGCCGTTTCTGTTGACAAGAAATTTATGTGGTAATAATTTGCTCGAAATAGATGCCGACTGTAGGAAATGAGATATCCATCATAGGCTTGTGTTCCACCAGCTGCACAGTGGCTATTATGAAAGTATTTCAGGCTGCGACGACCCCACTGTTTGTGCAGTCAGGATTATATATACCCACGATCCATTGCCTGCCTGAGAGGCGCTCATGGAGGTCTATGATAACAAAGACTTTGTGATTTATGGCTTGCTGTGAAAGCAGAGCTTGATGAGATTAAACAATTTCATAGCACAAGTGTTTCTTAAGACCTGATTTGTAGTTGCAAGCTGATGGTAAATCACATTTATATATCTGAAAGCATGCTCAGCAGAGGAGTGCAATTACAGTTTAAGACAGCTACTTTTTATTTAATTTTTATCCTGCTTTTGTCTCTTTTATATCCCCTTCGTCTGCAAACCATTCACCTTCACAAGTCCTTTCTTGGTTAGAAGGCCAGAGACTGAAGTCACTGATGTTCTTCCTGTTCTGTGTGCACTCTTATTAAAAAAGAAAAAGAAAATATATCTCTCAGTCTTTTCAGAGTTGCTTTTACTGGTTCATCTTGGCTGACCTGGGTTACTGGCTTCAGCTACAGTTCTTGATTTGCTATTGTGTACAAAATCAAGCATGCTTTTAGACAATTTCTAATCACACAAATATTTTAAATACGATGGTTAAAACATAGAGTAAAAGAAGATAGTTTTAGTGCCTTGCACTTTGTATTTTATATCTAATAATTTGTGGATTCCTTTTTTCTTATACACAATAGAAAATAAGTCTATTGCTACTAATAACAACCTGCTTTGGGTTTGAATAGAAATTGGTATTATCAGCAACATATTTGCTATGCTTCATAACAACTCCTGCTAAATATTTCAGTGAAGCTGTTTGCATCAATATTAAACCAAGATTTGTGAGGCTGAGTGGTTAAAAAAAAAAAATCAAATGCTCCTGATACACTTGGCTTAGATGGATATGTTTATTACTCTTTTGACTCAAGATCAGCTTGGAGTCCAGTATGAAATCCCCAATCAAACTGAATAGTTTCAGCTGTTGCTACAAAAAGTCTTTTATCTCATTAAACACATTAAAAGCAGAAAAATAGCATAAGCCATGGAGTAAGTTATTCAAACTCTTTCTCCATTTGCTGTTATAACAGAAGACCAAGTTTTTCAATATGCCAAACATCTCCTGTGGGGCTGTGAGCAGCTCCTCGACTCCCATCTGTTCTCCCCAAAGGCTCTCATCATCTCCACTCAGCAGGCCAAGGTTAGTTTTGTATTGAGAGAAGTGGTGAAGAGATGTTTCATAATGTAATTTCTGCATTCTGAAATCTTTTGTTTATGTATCACACTCCTTGGAATAAATTTCTGGACCACAAATGAAACCAAAAATCATATTACAGGTTCAAATACAGAGAGAAGACTGACTTTCAAGAGGGCATTATTATTTAAATTGCTTTATAATAAGTCAGCACTAAAACCTCATAAGGACCTTGAGAGGTAAATGTATGCTTTTACAGATGTTTAGATGGCAGAGATCCTAACAATGAGAAGTATAACTCAGATGGGCATATTGTTTTACAATCAGTTTTTCACACCTGTTTCTTATCACAAACAGTCCACTTGGAGTTAGGTGTTGGAATGAGAGAAATTGAGATGTCTTTGCTATAGTGTCTAGGAAGTATTCATAAGGGACTATGCTTAAAAAAGAAAATGTCTTACAAAGAATTTTTCTTTACTTTGCAGATTTGCATACCTGCAAATCTTCAGCTGAATTTCAAGTTCAAAATTTTAGTCAGGTGATAAAGTCTTCACTGGAAAAGCACAAAAATAAAATGCATGCATTTCACAGTTAAATCCTTTATTCCATATGCACCCACCCTCCCCAACATATTAATGGTGAAATAAAGAATGGAAGACCATGTTCATGGAATGCTTATTTTTCTCATAGGAGTGATAAACTTTTGAAAATATCTGTGGGTTTATCCAAATTATTTAAAATGAAAAGCTCATCTTGCCTCTTGTGGATTTCAAATAAGGCCTATAATGATTCCATCTAGTTTAAACCACAATGTAAAAATTTGAGAAAATAAAACCTAATGGCATCACTGTTAGATCAATACCCATTTTGCATATGCAATGACAGAGATTACCAATCTGTTTTGCCTCAGATGATGCTAAATTTCTTCTAAATAAGACAGAATAGTCAGCAAAATAGGATTATAAACTGTGCATTTGAGCTATAGAAAAAAAACGTTTCGTAGAGAAAAAGACAATTCACCACCACTGCTATTTTTCATCAGGTACTAAGTACCAGATTCTACCTTCTGTCTTTAATCAATGGGAGAAAGATGGGAAAAGGTATTTCCTTTGCTTTTAACAGATGAAGACTTGTATTGAAATACCTTGTAGGATGTTTGGTATTTCCGCAAGTGATGGACAATCACTGGAGAATAATCAAGATTAGCCCCTGAGGCAGAATGCCTTGTGCAACCAAAGCGAATTATCAGCCCTCTTCCTACTCATCCCTGCCAAATGCCCCTCCTGCCCCCAGGTTACTTTCCCTAGAGGAAACCAGTGTACCAGAATGTGTCATAAGGGGTTGAAGAACTGATGTAAATGGTAGTATGTGAGGTGAAGTTAAAGAAAGGAAAAGGAATATTTGGCTTCTGCTGACATTAGTCAGGTGCCTTGGGTTCATTCAGGCTGTCCAACACATCTGCATTTGAGACAATCTCTTTATTACCAGGTCTGACTCTCCTATTTCATTTTTTGCTTACAGAAAATGTTCTGTGAAAAGGCTGCTCAGTTCTGCATCTATTTGTTACCTACTCAAAAAAAAAAAAAGTTTAATCTAGTTTGTCTCCTTAAATTTAGTTTAATCCACTTCCATTTAGGCTTTTCAAAGGACCTGACGTAATAAAAATACACTCAACGTTATTCTGTCCTGTAGAACTTGAATTTTGGCAAGAATTTGGTGACTTAGGATGATGTAATTTTAGGGGTTTGGGTACAGGCTGTGGTATCAGACAGCTATGCTTTTTGGTCAACACTGGTTGTGGGGTGATGTTTGGGATATTTTTTACTTTTGTTTATGGGCTTTTTTTATTAACATATCTGCCAAGAAGTGTGCACAAGAGTACACCTGATTTGTTTGGAACTTTTTCTGGTGATTGTACTAATTTGAATCTCTGTATTATTTACTTGTATTGTTTTCAAAACTATACCTACAATGTTATTCTCAGTCATAAGAATTAAGACAATATGTTGCAGGTGAAATGCTGCAAGCAGGTGCACTGTCAGAACTGACAAAAGGTATTTTCCCAAGATCTTATTTGTGGTCATTAGTATAAACAAACTTTGCAAAACAGACTATAGTAATCTGGTCCCAATATAATTGTAAATTTCAAAATCTATTCCATTTGGCAAATCATATCACCTTTTTGCGACTCAATTTCCTTGGCTTTAAGAAAGACTTAAGAAATTCTTATTTGTGGAAAATTATTTCTGGATTTTGGGCCTCCCCACATATTAAAAATATTTTCTTTTCTGTTTTCTTTTACTCTTTGTTTTTTCTTTGTTCATTTTCTTTCTTTCTTTTAATTTTTCTTTCCTTTTTTATTTGTTCCTTTTATTCTTGTTTCTTTTTTCTTCCTTTCTTCTGTATTCTGTATTCTTATTTTCTCTCTAATTATGAACTAATTATTAGATTTAATTTGCATTATTTTTCTTTTGAATTGTTTTTTTAACAAAACAATGTGTTCAGGTGGGCTTTAGCCTGCAGAGTCAGAGTTTTCTTCTCTGTGAATAGCAGCCTCAACCTAGTGTATCACAATAAAGAAAACATTTAAAAAACCATGACAACCTTGTAAGAAATGGGAAACCAGAAACACCTGAAGCCCAGATGGCAAAAGTATGTGTTTGGCAAAAGCTTTGTTGGTTTCGGGTCTTTTGAAGTGAATCTCATCCTAACATTCCTTGAGAGTGAGATAATACATTTGACCAGATATGGTAGAATGGATCAGTTCTCATCCTCAAGCACGAGAGAAAGTGATTTTATTCTTTCAGGTGCTTGCCTGTCTCTGACATACATAAAAATAATCTCATGTTCTTAACTAGAAAACTGGGATGTAATTATGCTAAAAAGGATGTAATTTGGCTAGATTTTGTAATTTTTAAGTCATTGCTTACTCATATATTTTTGAAATGTAAACCAATAGTGTTTGCAGCGTGCTGATGCTTTGGTTTTGACTGATTTATTACTGTAGAGTTGTGAACCTTGGTGACAGCAATTGACATACTTTGTATTTAGATAATCTGGAACATTTAAAACACTGAAGAGTGAAATCTCTATTGGAGTAAGTGGCAAAACTTGCAGCATTTCACTCTTAAAATTAAAAAAAAAAAAAAAAGAAATAGCAAAAAGTTGGAAAGAAATTATGCCTGGAAATCAGGTTGAATCAGAGAGATAAGTTGCTTCCTTTTTGTACACCTGGACACTGTGACCTTAGTAGAAAATCTGTTTGCACACCGCATGTGTAGATAGTGTATGTACACACAAGCAATCCTGTATAGAACAACCAAGAATTCAAAAGACAAGAATAAGAAATTGTGGGGTGGAGAACAGACGTGGAGCTGTTACAGTGAGTGCAAGGTTAACAGGAATGTCAGGAGTGGAGTGTAAGACCTGTGGTTCTACACCCAGTCACCAGTGGGTTGTGCCTTTTCTACCTTCCAAAAAATGCTGGTTTACCTTGTTGTGTGCTCTAAGACTATGCTGCCACTGAAAGTAATGGTCCTTTTCCCTACCCATGTTTTTCACTGGTGACTGTACAGTGGGTCAGTTTAGTTTGTTGACCTGATGGAAAATTACTCTTATTTATGTATTATTCTTCTTTGAAAACTGTCGGACAGGTCATTCAATGTGCTGTGTGCGAGTGCCAGCGTATGGGAAAGAATGCAAATGCATTTGAGGCATGACTGGGAGGGCTGGAAAGCCTTTTTCCTTGGTTGTAATTCATCCTAACTGGCTTAATCCAATTGTGAATTTGCATTGTTTTAGCACAAAGCATTATGGTGCATCTCCAACATGACAGTGACTGTCCAGTACAAACTTCTAGCTCGTAGTAAATGCAACCTCATTTGATTTAGGTCAACTGTCTTTTAATCTAGATTAAGTTGACTTAAGTTTCTTCACACGGGCTGTGAGTTAAGTGCTTGCCCACTGACAGTTATGGGAATACTGATGGTACTCCCTAATTTATTAACTCAGAAATTTGATCATGTGCCAAATTAAAAGGGGGAAAGTGAATTGAAATACGGTTTAATGATGAAATTCAAATCTTGTTTGGCAGTGTAGATAAAGAAGAAACAAATAAACACAGAAATTATCTTTACATACATAGGCAACTAAATTTGTGTAAATCAACAGTGTACCATTATGAAAAGTCGATGCGTATCTTTTGTTATTAAGGTTGATATCAAAATGTGCAGTGTTGGATGTTCATTAAATATTTTCCTTATTCGGAAAGCAGGAGTTTGGGCAATATAAAATTTAAAAATATTTGATTTATTTTACTGTTTCACATTCATTATGTGAAATAGTAAGGCTGGCTTAAAGTTCAGAACTAAAGGAAACAAGACCTCATTTTCAGCTATATAATAGTAAATAAATGAGCATCATTATCAATAAATCCGAAGTTTTCTTCTGTCTCAGGATTAATGTTACATTTGCTACATCTGGCTTTGTCTTTCTTTTCCTTAATTTCTTAGAACAAATAATACATGCCTTAATCTTTAACTTCAGATAATCAGAGTTACCGACACCTGGAATGATGTGAGGAGCAATGTAAATTTTATACACATATAGTCATAATAATTTAGAATGTCACCTTAATCTATTTATGATCGGCTAATGACTGAAATGTTTTACCATTGTGTGGGATATTTTATAACTGAAGTTTTAATGGGTGAATCAGTAACACCTGGCTGTCTGGAATGTCTTTCTTTTCCCCCTGTTAGACATTTAAATACATCTCTGGAAGGCCCACGGGGTGTGATGTGACATATAAGCTCTTAAAAGGAGGAAAATTAGTTCTTGATACCATAATGATCAGTGGGATGAACGTTTGCATACTTAGCATTAATGCTGTTAAATGTAAGAGTTTGATTAAGACTCTTAAGAAGGCTTTTTTTTCTTCCTCCTCTTTAATGCCCTTTCTAGTTTCACTTTTACAAAAGGAGCTGATGTTTTGCTGCTGCCTGTGGAGGAATTTTGAATCTTTTAATAGCCTTTTCTCTCTTAGTGCCATTGTCTATGTTTTCTTCTCAAATCATCTATAACACCAGCAGAGCCTCTTAGCTAGTAATTACATTAGGCACTTAGGTGCCAACAATGCAAGAATACAAATTCCGCGAGACATTATTCTAACAGAATATATAGTACTGAATTCTTAAATCCAAAAATATTATTCTAGTAGCAGTCCATTTTCTATTATTGCATTCAAACATTGTATTTGTAACTTTTTATTTCTTGCTCCTTTTCCTCATAAATGTTATGCACTTTTCATTTATCCAGTTCTAGATTTTGTGCCCTGTTTCAGATTTGGAGTGTACGAAGCATAAGAATGATAAAATCACAAAAATTGCAACATCTTGCCTTAAGTGAATAAGTCTTGGCAAGGGCCTATGCATATATATTCAGGTTGTGCTAACTGTATTTTCTTGTTTTAGTGTTCCTGCTAGTGGATTTAGCTGTTGTTTTTATGGGGCAATAGTGAAGGTCTCAGCAGTAAAGATGGCTTGGTGATACCTATCATCTAGTAGATTTCTAATAAGAACTTTTTTTAAAAATTATGTGTCATACCTTTTTCCAGTTAAGTAGTCTTCTCAGGCATTTTGGTATTACAGAGTTAATCCTATGAACTGTAGAATGACAAGTTGGTGGCATCCTTCTGAGAAGACTATAGCCACTGCAGTAAACAGGAAGGGGGCAATTGAAGGAACGGTGTGCCCACATGATTAATTCCCTTTATTCTTGCTCCATGGGATAGGTTTTCTAGGAATATATTAATTTGTGGCTATGTTATGATGGTTGCAAGTCCTGGGACATTAAGAAAGGCTGATATTTTCAATTTCTCTTGTGATGTCTTCTGTTGCTGTCTGTCACCTGAAGTGGTTTTATATGTACACTACTTAATTTTAAGGTTCAACGTGTGTTGTAAATAAAATAGATGTCCTTCCAGTGCACTGCTTAAAATGATCAGCAAAAAAGTTAGGCTTTTAATGTTTTCTGTAAAGTAATGAAAATAACATTTCTTCTTCTTTTAATTATGTGTCTTTGGAAGCACTACTTCTGATCATTGCAAAAAAGTCGTGAGTTTTCATCTGGGTGAGTTTTCATCATTCATGGGTCTGGAATGACAGTCTATTGTGTATCAGTGATGGCATGGAACTTGCATGGCCCTTTTCTTAATGAATTTCAAAGCACTTGCCGAGGCTGATTAGGAATCCAGAAACACCACAACCAGATAAGCCTTAGATTCCTCAATTTACAGAAAGAAAAGAAGAATGAGCCAACGATTTAGTAGGAAGCTAGAGACAAAAGCCAGACATACCTTTATATTAAGGCACCTGCTAATCAACAGGCATCCCCTTTCTACAGAGGTGCTTAAACAGTTGTGGTCTGTTTTACACAGAAAACGTTTGCCCTCAAATACTGCACATATGCCCTCAGGCTCTCACAATTGCATGTTTATTTTCAGAATAGGCCTTCAAACACATATGAGGGAATAATTTGATCGTTTTCCAAATCAAACTCAACATGGAGTGTTTAAGATTTTTAATAGTTTAATGCACAAATAACTGTATTTATGTTGGTTTTCCGTACTTTTTTGTTATTAAGTTAGAATTTGTTCCTGAGTTTCAGTTCAAATTGTAAAAAATTTTTTTTTTCATATGGATCAATGTAAATTTAATAAAATTTAAAAATTTATATTACAACCGAAATACTTATTTACTCTATCATGGTACTTTCTAGCTACATTGAGATGAAAAATACAGTTTATATATAAAGGCATTTTTTTAATAGAATCATAGAATATGCTGAATTGAAAAATAGCAATTATATTTTACTAAAACTTAAAATTCTTTAGAGATGGCATATTCCATTTAGATTTTATGTAATCTGATTAAAGGGTCTCCACAAGGATCATCGAGTCCAACTCTTAGTCCTGCTCAGGACACCCCAAGAATCACATCCTGTGCCTGAGAGCACTGTCCAAAGACTTCTTGAACTCAGATAGGCTTGGTGCAGTGACCACTTCTTTGGGGAGCCTGTTCCAGTGCCCAACCACCTTCTGGGTGAAGAATCTTTTCCTGATATCCAACCTAAACCTCCCTGACACAACTTCAGGCCATTCCCTTGGGTCCTGTCACTGGTCACCACAGAGAAGAGATCAGTGCCTGTCCCTCCTCTTCCTCTCACAAGGAAATTGTAACTGCAATGAGGTCTCCCCTCAGTCTCCTCTTCTCCAGGCTGAACAGACCAAGTGACCTCAGCTGCTTCTCACACGGCTTCCACTCAAGGCCCTTCACCATCTTCATGGCCCTCCTTTGGACACTCTAATGGCTTAGTATCTTTTCTATATTGCCGTGCCCAAAACTGCCACAATATTCAAGGAGAGGCCACCCCAGTGCAGAGCAGAGCAGGACAATCCCCTCCCTCGACGGGCTGACGATGCTTTGCCTGATGCCCCCCAGGACAGGGTTGGCTCTCCTGGCTGCCAGGGCACTGCTGACTCATATTCAACTTGCCATCAATTGTGTGAGTATCAAAAAACTGAATGACATCATACAACAGCTAACAAGTATTACTTTTGGTTATCGAGCTATTTCTATAACTATATTCAAGTAAATGAATGAAATTTATATGTTATTAATTTCTGATCATAAGGTGTGATTTCATTTTTCTCTTTGGAATGTTTTAGTAACATTTGGTAATTCTAGGGATTTTTACATTGTATTTTTTGTATTCTAAGTGTATTCAAATGACTTAACAACTAACTAGAAAGTAAGTAATAGGATGGCTAGGCAAAACAATTAAGTTGTACTCAAATTCCAACAGATACTTCTGATGTGAAATATTGCCATCAGTTTTTAGATTTTTGCATTCTGTCTTGGTACTGTTTCTGTTGTTTATGTCTTATACAAGGGCATGTCTGACACTCACGGGGGAAACTTCTTCTAGCTCTTGATTCTCATCAAAACAGCTCCTTGCAGAAAAGTCTTTGCAGCTTTACAGGAGCCATTCTATGGTTCCCATGTACCCCTACAGAAATCTTGAAGTGCAAGTGCCCCAGGGTTGCCTGCAACACTGCTTTTGTTGTGTTTCTCTTTGATTTGAATTTTCCCCTTCCCTGAAGGTATTATGAGTTTGACAGTTACACTGATTTACTTATTCCCCAACATCAGACTGTCTTACTGGTAAAATGAAGATCTATACTAGCAAGACAAAAGACTCAGCATTTAGGTACCATGTCAGAAATGAAGTTTACAAGGCTAGGACAGCCTTGCCTTTCTCCTGCATCTTCCCTTTGTCCTGCATCTGTCCTTAGCTTCTGAACAATCTTCCCACTGTTACCAAGAAGCTCCTGTGTTATTCCAGTCAGGGCTTTTGCTCAGGAGTTTAGGTACACGCTCATCTTCTGTGTGTTATTTTCTGCTTTGTCCCTAAAGTTAGGTCAGAACATTATGCTTGCAGAATCTTCCTACCTTTTTCTTATCCTAGTTTTATTTCTACTTCATATCCAATACCACTGCAGCTGTGATGACTCATATTTCTGGTGTCTTTAGGAGTTTAGACCTTAAGCAGAGGTGTAGATGATTTAAATATCTTTTAGTAAACTGAAGCTGGTTTTGTTCGTAACTTTACTACACCCTCATTTGTCAAACAACCTGGACAGTCTTCCAGAACCAGCTGAGGCCTGCCAGCATCCTCCTATTAAATCTGATACAAACCCAGAGTTAAGCACTTCATCTTGTCAGGTTCTCCATGTCTAGACAGACAGTTCCTAATGCACACAGATAATAGGTGTGGCAGTGAGCTGTTCTGCCTGGGCATGCTTCTGCAAGGCAGTGCCGTCTTTCCCCCTGTGTTTGCTGAGCTTTCTGTTTTGCAGTGATCATAAAACACACATTTAAATGCTAACAAGAAGGAGTATCCAAACAGACCTTATTTACAGCAGTATTTTAACAGAATGTTTCTTTTCAAGGAGATAGATAAAACATTAGTAATTCTATGTTTTCAAAAACCTATGCAGGTAAAACCTGTCTAGCTTTGGTGAGACTAACACGTGGAGGTATTTGAACTGAATACTGGTGTTCTCTTCAAATTTAACAGCAGTTAAGAATTCTTCATTTTAACTTGTTGAATGATGTGGTAAAGTAGTTTCAGACAACTGAGGACAAACTTTTAAAATAGCAATTATATTTCACTAAAACTTAAAATTCTTTAGAAAAGGCATATTCCATTTAGATTTTGTGTAATCTGATGCAAGGATCTCCTCACTTGTCTTTATTCATGTAGTATTAGAAATAATATTATTTGCATTACGGATTTTAGGTGCCTGGTTTAGTTGGGTGCAAATCATAGATTTGTCAAGAATGGATTATTCCCTTTGTATGTTGCATTCCAAACAGACATGCAAGATCAGAGAGGAAGGGACTCTCCTATTCTGCTACATGATCAGAATTTAAACACATGAAGTACAGGTTTATAGTCTTTCATTTAAATGAAGTGCTATTGTTTCCTAGATTTTAAAAATAATGAATGGAATTTCAATGATCTTTTTAGGTTAAGAAGTCAGTGCAGGACACTGACTGATTTATGATGGAAGATGGAGGCATCTTGTTGCAGCTAGGTTAAATCATGGACTGAGGAAAAATGAGTGAATAACTTAAAATTCTAGGATTAAGTGACTGTTCTCGGAGAGAAGAAAAGGTTTGACTTTGCAACATATGGATATTAGCAAGCCATCAAATGTCAGGTCCTAGACTGTCAGCTAGAAAATAAACTGAGAGCTGTGAAGTTCACTTTTGCTGCAATGTCACTCAAATGAAGTAACACATGCTGCGTAGTGACTGACGGCTACATCCCCCTTGGTCCTCCTTCTCCTCCAACATCTATTTATCACACATCTTCTAATACATCTATTTGTGCATGTAGAGGAACACTGGGTAGCTATGAAAGCTGCGAAAGTGTTGACATTTTTCTTTTGTTTTATACAAAATAGATGAGATACAGGTTGGAGGGAAAAATAACAAAATGAACTAAAGATCCTAAAAAACCCTTTTATCTAGGATAGTATGCTAAAATTCATGCAGAAAGAGCTATAAAATGTGTAAGAAGTCTTTAGCTGGAAAGTTGTTTTTGGCCTTAAAACCTTTTGTCCTTCCACACAGAACGAGAGTCTTTTCTTTATAATAGCCACAGTTGACAGAGCAATCTGGTAATTCTTCACTAGCTTCAAAAGCAGCACTGAGAAAAATATTAAAAATGAGATGAATGCATAGGGCTGAGGATCACTGCCCTACATTGTCTCTTATATTTGGACTTGTGTTTTTGGGGACATGAATGATGAACATTTTTATTAGATTCAAGCTGTGCAACAAGCAGATCACTGATCGCTTATTCTTTTAATTTCGTCTACCTGAGACAAACCTTTCTGAGCCATTTTGGTTTATATTGTATATATCCTTTTTGTTGTGATTGTAATGTTTCTGTCATTTTAAAAAGAATTCAGTGTTTTTTAATGGTTGATTCACTCATTAGAAATGGAGGGTAAGGCAACATTAAGCTTAAAACTAATGGATTTGTTTATTGCAGTTTTACCTTTGTGTTACCTGAAGCAGAGAATATTTTTTGTTTGTTTTGTTTTCGTTTCCTTTCATCCACAAAGAATGGGGATTAGCCTTTGGCCAAAATAGTGCTTTCAGGCCCCTTCAGCATTCAGTAACTGTTTACTTATCCAGGTACAAATGGGTAAAAGTACAGTCAAAGCTCCCAGCTGCAAGGTCAGCTACCTTCTTAAAATTCAACCTCATGAGCTCCATTCAGCTGAGGGCTTGCTGGTATGAGCCATTAACTGCCTATTGCATGTAACCTGCCCTTGTCTTACACAGAGTTGCACACGAACCTCTAGTACTGTACAACAGACCCTCGGCTGATGCCATGCGAGAAACAAAAGCAGTTTAACTTGTGATCAGTGATCATATGATCCATTTACAGGATGCAAGCTCAGTCAAGTAGAACTGGTAAATCATTAAGTATTCACTCAATGCCATTCCTGGTGGGTAGAACATCACAATCTGATTTTCTCGAAGTTGCAAGTCTAACATTATTATCAGCCTTTCTTGATTTAACAACGAGGTTTTAAAATCCAAAATTAATTTTGAAATTATAAAATCCATTGCAAAGCACAGGATATTAGTTAAAATCTATAATGCATGGCAAAAAACCAGTCTCTTGGACTAAAATTGTCTCTGAGGAACCTAAAGCACTGGGACATGCATACAATAAAATTACAGTAGTTCCTAGGACTGTTGTATCAGGTCTGCTTCAGGAAAAAGCTTAAACTTCCCTCAATTCAGGTTGTCTTGTAAGAATATGGTTAAATGCTGACCTGAAAAAATTAAAGCTATGTACAAGTCTCCAGCCCTTACCAAGTGGTTTTTGTTTGTTTTATTTTTACCAATTCTCATACAAAGTTCATTTAAAAAAAAAAAAAAAGAAAAAAAAAGAAAGCATTTGATCCAACATCTAGAATGAGCATTTTTCATTGTTTTTATTATTTTGATTAATTTATCTTTAGATGTGGCTATTTTAGAAAGCAAACACAGTGCATGGAAAAAATTACTCTTTTTCATCAGTCTTCTAATGATTTTAGTTATTTGGAGAAAGGTATTTTAGAGCCCTATTAACTAGTGATAGATGGAACTTGTTTTAGACGAGTATCCAACATTCAGAAGAATACCCAGTGCCTCTTGTTCTGGGAAGTTGAAAAAGTGTTCTTTTAAGATTAATTCACTAAAAAACTGCAAAAGTTTTTAAAACAAACAGACAGCTTCTCTATTCTGTAGATGGAAATGGAGAGAAGGGAGTAGATAAGCTAATGTTAAGTATTAAAGCAGAAAATAAGTTAGTTACGTTCTGCAAGATGAGAAACAAGTAGATTAGTATTTGTTTCACTGAAAAGTCTTCTACTTACTTTAGCTTTACACTTCTTTTTGTCAATGAATCTGAGCCTGATGAAAGAGATTCTTTACAAGTAGTGATGGCAGTGGGTGAAGATTGCCTTTTTTATTTTAAATAGCTGAGCCAGAAAAGATTGTTTTCTTTCTCCAGATGTATTTCTGATGTTCCTGTATTTCTGTCTGTTTATACCAGAGAGGATGAGTGTGGTTACAGTAAAATATAGCTTTGGAAATATGTTCAAATATGTAACAGGGTTTTTACCCTCTCAGATGAAAATTGAGGTTAAATTGTTCATACATTAAATACCGTGTTTACAGGAACCATTATTTAGTTGGCTGTTTCTCTTCTTTCAAGATTATATCCATAAACTAACAAATGGATTGAGAAAGCATCTGTATTAGCTTCTTTTACTAGCACAGAAGAATACTTAGCAGCTTGGTTTCAGAGACGTGTTTTATAGGGGAAAAGAAAAAAAAATGAATCTCCACAGAGCAATCTGAAAAATAAGAACTTGAAGAAAATAAGATAAAGAAGAATTTTCATGTACAAGAATATTTTAGACAGTAAAATAAGATAGATGATGGGAGTCTTAATCAAGTTAACATCTTAACCAACCTAGAACATGACATTTTTCCCCTATGCTGATGTACTTGTAGTTCTGCTAGGTACAGATGCCTAAATCTGTTTGGGTTAACGTGGGAAGAATTTGCTAAATGGTGCAACAGTTTAAGGATCATGCTAGTGGGAATAAACTTAATTCCTGTGGTGTTTCAACAGGAAATTAATGAAATTATGCTGGCCTACAGGTGTCTACCAGCAAGTGAAAGGCATTTATCTTCCAATCTTCTCTAGCCAAAATACATAGAAGTGAAACTTAAAAAGGGACCACCTTTTGGATGCTTCTCTCAGGCAGCCATATGAAAGTGCAAATACTGGGCATTTTATTTGCTACACAACTGGATGGTTCTCAGTTACTCTTTGTGGTGATGGCACTACAAGAAACAAAATAGCATTAAAACCAGAAATTCAATATGTGTGACTATGTAAACTTCTGGGGACATTTTTCTTTTCCTGCTCAGTTGTACTGCCCGGCCTTATTAACATATAATGTCCTGCCTGTAGAATCAACAGAGGTTTTGACTTCAGTTTTTTGATTTAACATTCATTATGTAAGTGACAGTGGAAAAGTGGAAAGTGCAGTTTTATTGCAGTAATAAAGTATTTCTGAGTAATAAAATCATATGGTATCTAAAGTGCCAGATTCAGGGCAAGGGGGGATCCTTTAGTACACAGGTGCTTCAGTGAGAGAAAATAAGTGAATTCCATGTGCAACAGTTGCATTTTAAGGAACTGAGAAGTTGCAGTTTTTTAAATAATGCTGTTGGAGCAGTTGCTTTACAAGGTGTAAAACTTTTGGCTCATCAATCTCTTTCTAATAATTTAATCTAAAGTTATAAGTAACAGAAAGTGAATTGTGATGTGAATAGTCAAAATATATCATCTTGTTTTTAACTTTGTTTCTTTATGCAGCCCATAGATATAATATTAACAAAAACTGTCATGCCATGAGGTGGCCACTGAGACCAAAGTCCAGTGCTGAAACTACAGAATGATATGAATAATATTTTTCCAGCATTTCTTCCACAGGTTTTAGAATACATGTAACTGGAAATAAATCTTTCTTTTAAATCTGAATATCTGAAGATATTTGCCTTGATATTTATTTCTGTTATTCACACTTGAAGCTAACTGGAGCAGAGGAGGCAGAGATATGAAAGCTAGCTCTGTTCATTTTGTTTCATTATGGTGTCTGAGAATTTATATTTATAGAACAATTAATTCAGTGTTCTAGCAAGTAGACCTAAACATTAGATTTTCTACTACAACCCCTATCTTCGAATTCTATATTAATAGATAAAACAAGAAAATCTAAAAAACCAAAACAGAACAACAATGAAGAACAAATCAAAAACATTCAGTTAAGCATTTTATAGTATAGTTTATGTACGGTCATAGAGATGCAACTTGAAGAATTTATTTCCCTTCCTCCCCAAAACTACTCCTGCCAACAAATGTCTTAGCAATAGGTTATTTTCTGTTGCTGTGAAAGAGACATATGACTGGGTGATACTCTTGAGACACTTGTCAGAATGGAAGAAAGTGGCCAGAATATGATGTACTGGTCTTGTGGGCAGTACAGAGCTTAAACACCTTTTGCATCAAAATTGTGTTAAAGTCTGCTATGAGAAGTTTACAGATGCGCTTACAAATGGGAAAGAGAGAGCATCTAGAGCATCACCTCCTCTGTTAGATTACCAGTCCTGCTTCAGACAGGTATGAAAATTCATGTTAAATTCTGACCCAATGCAAACACTTATTCAGATGGAATTGCCCTCTATAAAGCTAATGGAATGTAGGAAATGTAACTTCTGAGGATACACAAGACATGTTCGAACAATGAGAAGGACTCAGAAATGCTGCTATGCCTCCAGAAACTACTGTCAATGCAGAGCTGCAGCGAAAAATTGTTATATTTGGTTGGTTAGCTGAATTTTAAACTCACAGGATCTCTATTATCACACAGAAACAGTAGTTTAGGAAAAAGGTATCTCCATTAGGACAAGAGGCAGCAGCAGAAACTGATGCACAGAAGTTCTGCCTGAATATGAGGAAGAACTTCTTTACTGTGCGAGTGACCGAACACTGGAACAGGTTGCCCAGGAAGGTTGTGGAATCTCTCTCAATGAAGATACTCAAGAACTGTCTGGACTCAATCCTGTGCAATGTGGTCTAGGATGACCCTGTCTGAGCAGGGAGGTTGCACCAGATGACCCTCTGCAGTCCCTTCCAACCTAACCGATTCTGTGATTATGTATCTACAGTGGAATATTTTTGCATCATTTTCATTTTACATCATTGTTTTATGTGCTTAGTTGTACTCCAGACATGAATGCAAGCAGCTTTTGAAGTTACCCACTGTATAATCCAGGCTTATTTGGTCTTTCTGTTTAGCTTCAGTACCTTAAGTAGTTTTACTTTGTTTGCTTTGTCTGCTTGTGGGAGCAGATTTTTATATTCCGGCTTTGGAAAAGGCAAATATTCTTTCCACTCCCACTACTTGCCCGGTTTAGTGATCCATGCTTATATCTGTAAATGTCAGGGTTCCTTTGATGTTTCTAGTATTTTATAATGAGAGTACCTCCAACTTCTGTGGGCAACACTACCATTCACAATGTATTTATTACATTCTGTCAATGTGTATGCTTTGCTGAAAATGTCATCTCATTGACAAGGGGTAGATTCAACTCCAGGTGAAAAGAATGAGAGAGAGCGGACAATAGGAGTGGAAGAAGGATATCTTGTTCCTTTGGTCAGTGGAAGCTGTGGGCTTCAGGATTGATAACAACGATTTTTATTAGGTTTTGTAATATAATTATCAAATATTACATAAATTATTTTGATTAAGGAGCTAGAATGGTACAAATTCAACATGGCATGTGTTCAGTGAATTAAGTACCAGTGAACAGTTTTTATGTTGACAAAGTAGACATGCTTTCATGGAGATCAGTTTTTCTGCCCAGTGCTGTGTAACCTTTTTCTAAGTGAGATAAGACCTAAAATAATTAGATTTTAATAGTTTCATCTGATACTCTTTTATGGTATTCAGTAAGGGGGATATTTAAATATTATAATTGTACTTGTTAGTGGTATAAAAGCTAGTAGAATGCCATGTTTATATTTGGATAAGCCTGTGGTTCTAGAAAGTTGATGGTAGACTGAAGAAGAACTGAGGGTACAAGGTTTCTTGGAAGATTGGGTGGCATAAATTATGCTGAGAAATTTCAGGAAGTTCTGTCTGTCTTTGATAGCCAAGGGGACGTGAAGAGAAGAGTTGATCGCAGTATGCAAATGGCATCACCTCAAGAGAACAGCCACACAAGGAATAAGATTCAGAGCTTCCATCTAATATGGGAAGTGAATGCAAGAACCAGCTGTTGTCACTGAAGCTTACACACCAGGGCAGAAAAAAAAAGAACAATTTTAATGGCAGCATTGATTTGTTGGAGCAGATTTCCTAGGATTGTGACAGACTGTACATAGATGGCAGTTTTTTAGCCAAGACTGGAAGTGCTCAGTACATGTCAACTGTATAAGTAACCATAGTAACAGCTGAAACCAAGAAAAGTTCAACAGTCCTATAAATGAGCAGTTACTCTGTCTGACAAAAACCCCTATTCTCATCCCTGAATTGTAGTATGTCCTGAAATTATGCAAATTTGGGGGAACAGTTTCTTGAGCTGAAGGATAGACTTTGTTAGGAACTTTCTGGAATGTGTGGGTAGGCAACATAAGTTAGAGCATTTCTTCAGTGAGAGCATAGAAAGCCTCTCAAAGAGACAGAACCCAACACATCCTAGGACAGTATTCATTAAATCCATCACCTCAAGGAATAAAAATTTCTCACTTACCAGTATTTTGTGGGCAGACTGAACTCCAAAAACTCCACACATAGAGCTTGGAAGAGAACTTTGGAGTTAAACCAACTCTTCTGCTGTTTTTTCTCTCCTCTCATGCAGGGTTGAAGGTATCTTCCAAATAAATTGAAAAAGTGGACATCAATTACTAATAAGTTCAAGAAAAGTAATTATAAAAATTATTTATGTATTTCTGATATTTAAACATGGACAAGAAGTCTCAGGCAGTTCTGGACTACTTTATGTAGGACATTATTTTGGAGTTAAATAAAACTAAATCATAAGTGCTATAACTGTTTTTTCTGTACTCCATTTTTGTGTTTCTTGTTTTAACAACATTATATAATTGTATTTTGCATAACTATTTTTATTACCTCTCCCTTTTATAGTGTCCAGTGTCTCCCAGTGTTTTTTAGTTCATTTTGATTCACCAAAACCTATGGAAATATAATGACATGGTACCACTCTTCTGTAGTTTAATGCTTTTGTGTATGATTTCTTATTTCTCATGCATTCATTTGTGCGGATCCTAAAATTAATTGCTGTTCCTGTTGTTAATCATTCCCATCAGAGTTTGTTTCTGTTTTATAAGCAGATGCTTTACAAATTAATAGGATATTGATTAATCACATAGTTTATATCCCTAAAATACCTATGTTTATATTCTGAAGTCATAAGGCCTAAATGCTCTTTCTTTAGAATTTTTAAATGTGGTTGGGACATTGCCTTGTTTTGGCTGTCCACTGTGAAAACAAATCTGAACACAGACACACTTAGAAAATCATCAGCTTTCAAGAAAGTTTTACGTATTGACAGGTGGTAGCTGAAAAGCCAAAAGAGGCAAAGTGTGTCTTTCATACCTGCTGGGTCTTCTGTCTGGGACAGAAGACCTCACAGAAGAGGGAAATCTCAAAAACATATGAATAGTTCACCCTGCCAATTGTCAGGCCATGACAGGAACTCCAGTTCTTCCAATTGAGATCCAGACATGAAAGCCTTCAGAAGATATTGTCTCTGCCTCTTGACCCCTCCCCACCCACACACCTCCAAACCATGCAAAGTTTACCTTCAGTCAGGTCATCAGCTCTTTAAATGAAGACAGAAGTAGGAACAGAGGCAAAACCAGAAATCTGTTCAGTGTTATTTTTTTTCCTCCCTGACATTGCTGGTGGCGAGTATTTCTGACTGAGAAAACACAAGCTTCATCTTTGCCTCCTCTCTGTTTCCTGTATGCATGCTCAATTAAATATTGCTTTTCACTTATCTGGAAAAAGTCCCTTAAAAGGTTACCATTATGGACTAGTGCTCCTATTCCTATTTTATTGTCTGATGGCTTTGAAGCACTGGACTCACTCTCATATTATTGTAATCTGTTTTTTTCAGTTTGCTTGTAACTAAAAGCACTTTAAAACCCCTTGCACATTTGACAAATACAACAAATTGCACATACAAACAAGTTGACCAAAATTATCCCCAGAAATATTAGTATGGATGTCAGATTTGAGTTACTCATATGACATTTTCTCACAGGAACTGTGTTTTAGTTTGACTTGTTTGTTGGGTCAGGTTTTTTTGTTGTTTTCTTTTGTTTGCTTGGGTTTTTTGGGGGGGCAGGGGTTAACATAATTTTGTACCTTCTAGTATGTTCTGAAGGAAATGATGCTTCCATAGCTTAGCGCCCACAGTAAGCAGTAGCCACACTGGCTTTAAAATTCAAATGTTTCATTAGACTGTCTTTTCCACTGGCAGCTCTCTTTACTTTCTGAAATCCTTCAAAAAACACTATAGAACATGAAGCTATCGCATGAAGTTGATTTTATGTTTTCCCAGTCTAAAGCTACTTAGTGCAAATAAAATTTTGTGCCAGTCAGCCCAAGATGTGTTACAGCACTGTTAAAGCCCAGCCTGGTTAATTAGAAATGTTTTGCACTGTTAGTGTGATGTGCAGACTTCTTGGAAAGAGGTTTCCTTCAACAGCATGTAGTTTTACAGTACAGTCAACAGAATGTTGCAGAATAGCAATTATGGGAATAAGGAGAATGCACAAGCTATTGGAGTGAATGCTTTAATGCTGATACATTTTTTCTGATGAAAGCAACTCAGATAAGAGGATATTCAAGTTATTGTAGCAATTAGTTTTTCTAAGATGTCTATCTATATGAAATGTTTCATGGTAGGGAAAAACCCCACAACTTTGTAGTAGAATGCAAAGTTTATTACATTTCTAGACTACATTATCCTTGTCAGCTAGATTAAAGCATTCTCCTAGTTTCTGTCCTATATTACCATAACAAGTGAGGAAATAATGTAGTGTTGTTACACGGAGCAGCTTATAAATTTTGACATAAGTGTGAGAGAAATCACTTGAAATGTGAAGCAACCAAGAGGAATAATTAGGAACAGCAGAATGATCTCAGTAATATGACAACAGTTTCTAAAGCACCCCACAGGATTGAAATCATCAGGTTTGCTTGACCTATATCTTTAATAATACAGCTCATTGCCCTTGTATTGAAGCTAGAGGGTAGGACAAAGTATAAGCTTTATCATGTTTTAGGAGAAATTGCAAAAAGTTTATTTATTAACACAGCACGAAATGGCCCATTTCTATGATTACCAAACAGGAAAGCAAGTTGGGCCACAGTTCACCACACAGAACACTTTATAGTCAGGCTTGGCTGGGAAAAAATATTATGTAACACTCAAATAAGATAAATGGCTGCATTGGCAGTGGAAATAACCTTCTGTTTAATTAGAAAATAAGAGCTATATGGGACAATAAAAATGGTTACTGCTGCCCTCAGTCACCGTTTAATAAATATGATAGCGCTGAAGATAATGCTAAGTGTTATTTATTTGTGTAATATCATGGGCTCAGTAATTGTTCATGTTCTTGATAGTTACCCTGGATGTAGAATGAGTCCATTTCATGTTTTCTTTGTTTAATTTTTAAAAAGGAAGGAGGATGTTTTTAAACTTTTCAACTGTTTTTAAAAACCAAAGATGTGTGACCACAGCTCATTCACGTCTCAGTGTTGCCATAACCAAACTACTCATTTTCTTAGCTTACCTTCAGGATAATTAAGCTTTGAAACTTGAGTGTACTTTCCAGGCTGGATTGTCTTTCTGCCTTGTGTATGTTCGTATGTCTGTGAGGGGAGAGCATAATTTGAATTTTTAGCTGTCCATTTCATCATATCTGTATTTTGAATTAGTATAATTTAGCTCCTTTGGAGTTTTAAGCACTAAACATACAAATCAAGTCCTGCAGGGCACAATGTGGAAGACTGAAGATTTTTCTGAAGGGAATAGTTTTTACTAGTAAATTGACTACCAAACTGTGCTATGTGCATATGTATCAGAAGTTTCCTTTCTCTGTAGAGCTTATTTGTTAGATATGGACATTGTTCCCAGTTTCACCTCTTCAGGAATGTACACATCTATCAAATGCTTGTCAGAAAAGCAGGGCTTGGGATGTATTTCACAATATACTTTTAACAGGCTTGGTATCCCAGCCCTATTGCTTTTGGTCACAGTCTTTCTATTTTGAATCTACAGTAAGTACCGGGATTTGAAAAAGGATATCAAGGACTTTTCTTGGTTTTATCCAAAGGGATAATTCAGAAGATGTTTCATCAACAAGTTTTAACCCCTCCTTCCTTCCGTACTTTCCCTCCCACAAATGTAGACTGTATGTCAAGAGGCAAAACAAAACAAAACAAACCCCCTTTTCTTCACACAATTCACTTTAAGCTTCAAAATCCTCCAAAATCCCCAATCTCCCTTTGCAGTCTGGTTCCCACTCTCCAGCTTTCCTCATCTCCCTCTGAAAGAAAAAAGCTCTTCTTTAAGAGACTGATAGGTTGTAGAGCGATGCTTAGCAACAACATTCCTGTGCCTTAAGTAGCTGCAAGCCCCTAGCTGAACCCTTTGATGTGACTGTCAGGGCAGATTTATTTTGTTTTAGCACATTGTCTACTTGTCCAGATGTATCAGGAGATAAAAAGGAGTCATGTTTACACTCTTTTTGGGAGGGGGAGAGGGGGAGGAGATGTAATTAAATCGCATTTTTGATGAATCTCTGAGAGATCAAGATGAAGAACAGAGGAATTGGCTTGAATATGGAGGGGAAACCCGTTTGCCTGCCCTGACACCTGACATTGTAGGAAAATGAAGTGTAAAGCCATAGCACAATGTGTTGATTTGCTTCTGCTGAAGCCTTTGACTTTGTGTTTTTTTCATGTGCTAGTAGTTCACAAGAGTCCAGAAAGGCCTATTAGAGAGTAGCTGTTGTGCACCACAGACTCTTTCCTGTGTCTTATTTAATGTATTTTTTTGTCCAGGTTGAAAAAAACCCTGTGTTTTTCTCTACAATATTAATGTTATAGATCATATATCCTCCCAGAATTTCTGGCTGTGGTAAGTGGCTGTCAATCAAATAATTAAAGAAAAAAAAATGAGCCTCAGGGATCTTGGATAAATAAGTGTGCAGTGTGAGGCAGGCCTTGCTGAATTCTCCCAGAGAACAAATAGCACAGATAAATGCATTTTTGTTTATTTGCTTTTAACTTGCACATTTAGCAACACCATTCTGAGCTCTATTAATAACCTGTGGTGTGCAGTGACAAGTCTGATTCCAGCATTCAGTATGCTGTGGGTATGCCAAGTGAATAAAATGCTAGTTTTAATCTGCTGTTACAAAAGTTACTCTATTTGCATTTTAAATAGGTTACACTACAGCACCCCCTTCTGCTGACTAAATAGAGTGACAAGGGGTTGTAGCTGAAATTCAGTTTTATTCCCACATGACAGAATAAGGATGCCTTGAAAGCATTTTTAACTGTCCAATTTCTGAATTCCTGTGCCTATTAAACAAGGAGATCAACGCAACTCAGCAACACTCATTAAAGTACTGGTACCTTATAAATTTTTAGGATATAGCTTTCATTTTCTGGCAGCATTGTCCATACTTCCTAAAAAATAAAGCAAGCAGCATGAATAACAAAGTGAAGAAAGGCCTTTAACATTGCAAACAATTATGCCTGATCAGTGAAATGTATTCACTGTTCTGCATTCCTCTGATTATCATTGAATGTATTTGCAAGTGATGATATTATGTTACTGATTTAATTTATGGAACTGTCTTGGAAGTTCCTATCAAAAAAAAAGCAATTTAGCTTACTGATTCTGTCTTTGCTTTTGAAGAATATGGGGACATCAGGTTGGCAAAAAAAAGGTGTAGAAGTTCTGAGTCATCTTATTTCAAAACAGAGGGCTATGAAAAGTAAGGAATTACTGTATTGTATGTAATGTGTATTTGAGTTCTACTTCAGTGTTTGTATGCAGCTTGTGTACTGTTGCTATGCCATAGCATAGCAGGAGTCTTGGCAATTGCTTCCATTAGTGCTATGTTTTGTAGTTGTGATGTAATTAGTCAAAAATATTACAGGGAATGGCTGAAGGAGACTTGGAATCTAATACATTATCAGTGTACTTCACGTAACAGACTTAGCTATGCTTTTGCATCCTCTGTTGAAGTTGTAATATCTGAAACCTCCATATTAGTCTTTCACTCCTTCAGAACTGTTGGACAATAAGTGAGATGTGATAAATGTCACGTTTGGGTATTGATGAGGTGGGGACTTAGAAAAAGGTTGGCATCTGCTAGCATCTTGAAATCCATTTGTGGTTCACTTCACAAGGCGCTTCAAAGAATAGTTGTCTGTAACAACTCAGAATTCTCTAGCAACAGTTGCAGAGTTTTCTGGTTTGGGGTATGACATGCTTATTTTTGGTTTGTTTTTTCCTTGCATTTTATTTTACTAGTATGTAAGCCCATTGAATTCTGTATACTGTAAATGAAAAGAAGGTGGCATGTGTCATATGTGAAGAATGTAAGGAAGGTAAAGATGCTGGTAAAGAAATGCAACATAAAATATAAAATTATTGTTTACCCTTACTTTCCCAATCTCAGATCAGGATTCAGGGCCAGCAGATTTTTTGTTGTTGTTTTATACTTCTGCGGGTCTTTTGTTGAGTTCCTGATTTTCATTAATAGCAGTCTAGGAGATGAAAAAGCATTAAAAAGTCTATTTTGGGGATGAGTATGATTGAGCAACTTTGAATTTATTTTGTAGTGTTATTTTAAATGGATTTATTCTTATTTTAAAACTTAACATTATGTTTTACAGTGAATAGATTGCTTGTTGGATTATATTAATGGGTATTGCTTTCATTCACTGTTGAGTTGCTAGAATGTTTAAGTGCTCCTTTAGGGAAAAATTCTGTTAACTACTGTAATGAAAGATACTGAGCCGATTGAACAGTGAGGTTTAACTTAGAAGAAATGAATATATTAGAATGTGGCATATGATTAGGGAGAGGTGGCAATAGTGAAGTTAATTTCCTTCAACTCATTAAGCTGAACTAAGTGAGCTGAAGAATCTCTTGCATCGTTTTGCTTTTAAGTGTGAGTAGCTAAGATATGATTTTTAAAAAGATACAAGGCAAATACCATACAAGACTTTTTGTCTACTGACCTTGAAAAAATATTGTTAAAAAAGATGCTAAAATTCTTGAATTTAGAGTGATATAAGTTTCAAAAGAATGATCTTGGAAGTCAAAAAATCTGCCGGGTGTTTTTGTACGCTATATGTTACAGTAGAACAAATCAATTCAGCCTCCTTAGATGCAGTCATTGCCTTCTGATTATATTTGTGTAAAGTCTTGGAGCCTTTGATCAAAGAAAGGCATTTGTGACTAGGTCTAATCCAAGCTCTTTAAGGTGTTTAACTTGCACGGGAAGGGGGTAGAGGGAGGGGGAAGAGGTTGATAACAGCTGGGATTTAAATTTAGTTTTGCTGAACTTTTGTTTTGAAAGGATTTCTATTATACACTGCTTCCTTTTCCATACAGAAGATGGATCATTGAGTAAACCTAAAAGGGAAAGAGGATATGGGAGGAAATGGGTGGGGACTTGGAATTAATCTTCTGAAGAAAAATGTTTGATCAGCGGGTAGGAGAGGATGAAATCCTCTGATGTTGACAGCAGGCAACTTTCTGACTAGTGTGTGATTGACAACTTTGATGCTCCAGTGGGGAGCGAGTGTCCAGCCGTGCTCAGGCATCCTCTGTCTGTGGGTGGTAGTGTTAATAATGTGGCAACTGGAAAGATTAATTGTGGACAAGCAGCAGGATTACGAGGAGGGCTTCACAGGTCTAAAAGGAACAGTGGTAGGAAGGCCTCTGATCTGTCAGCCCAAAAGGAAATTAGTTAGGGCAGGCTGGAGCAGGCTTAAAAAAGGGAGGAGGGGGGAGGGTAAGATGGAGTAATGGAAGAAGGAAAGCATTTAGGATATTAAAGCAAAATGAAGAGGATATTGAAAAAGGTCATAAGGGGTTGGAGCCAATGTTCTCGAAAGACCTTAATACACTACATCCTCTTACAGTACATGCAGAGTTCAGCTTGTTTTGCAGAGAACTGCAAAGTGACTTTTGTAGTGGTTAGAGCTGCCCCTCAGGTAATACCTGTTACTTGTTTCCAAATAACCATGAGAATAAACTCAGTTAAGAATTTTCAAAGATGTCTAAGTGCAAAATACATAACAGAGAGTTTACTTAAGCTGTTTCTTCAAGTTAGTAGCTGCTGTGTATTTTACTTCCCACCCTTTTTGGTAGAAGTAGAGATTTTGCCAATAAATTCTGTGTTACCATTAAAGAGGCCATTCATCATGCTTACTAATGTTATTAATCAAGATACACCACAGTACTCTTAAAATGAGATCATTTTGATAAATCATGTATGACATGAAAAGACTTTATTCCTTTTAAGTGCAATTTAGACTGTAATTTTTTTCCTCATTTATGATTCATGGGAGAAACATGGATAAAATTCCCTTGCACATTTACACCTTATCTTCAGTAATAATTCAAAACTGCTCTTAGATGAAAATTCAAGGGCTGATTCACCAAGGCTGAATGCCAGCTCATTATTTTCTGGCATTCAGTAGTCCAAAAATAATGTCCATACATTAGGTGCTTTTCACAATAGTTGAATTTGGCTGCACACCAGACATATCGATTACACTCAATTAAGCCTAAATGCATAAGAATTATCTGATGTTCATTTGCATTTTTGATCCAGTTGCACCCTGCTTTCAACCTTGCAATTTAACATTAAGTGAAAACCAAAAGGTAAAGTAAATTCAAGTGAGAAGTAGTAATCTCTCTTTTAAGAGAATAAGGGAATGCTTTGAATCCAAAATGCTTTGAATCTTCTTAAGCTCCACTACTTCTGTTAAGTAAGCAGAATTTTCTTGCCTTTTCTGTTGAAGGTTATTGGAATTGGAAGGCCAACCAAAATATAAGATCACTGTTGTCCTTTTCATCCTAATACTGCAATAATTTGGCCTACTGTATTAATAGCATTACATGTGCAAATAAGCTGCTAAAATATCCAGAATGAATATTTGCTAAGGTCAAAGTCCTTATCCAGTGATTATAGCTGAAACAACTGTGTTATTAATTAAATTTAAATATGTCAGAAATGTTTTTTGTTTATTCCTGTGTTTAGAACTATAAAAAGGAGATGTCTAGTAGAGAGATTTAATTTGGATAGCAGAGTCTGTTTCTCAAGTCATGATTCAAAGAGGATTGGCTTATCTGAGTTACAGTTCCCATTTTACTTCCTTCAGCAGCTGAAATATTTGAAGGAACTTGTGTGGTTGCCAAAAATAGCAGACCATTTGTATTTTTGAACCATTAGTCTCTACAAATTTGTTTTGACGCAGCAGATGTACAGTATGTCCTGATACTACACATGGTGTTCCCTTACTAGTACCATCCAAGTATTGTGTTTTTTATTCCTTGAAAAGTGGGATTCAGGGATTAAACAAATTAAATTTTATATTTTTTTGTCTAATTAGATTCCTACACTCTTGAGAGCCAGTTGACAGTTGACAATTTCCTTCCAAATGTTTCAAAGGTTTACTTTTTTTCCCTTCATTAAAGTGACTCTAATTTATGCTGGAGGTTTAGCAAAGACAACTGCTAACTGTGAAACAGGGAAAGTGGGAAATCCCATTCCTTTAACAAAGGCAGCCTTTCCCAGTAAGGATGCTGTGCCACCTCTTGGTTTTCCAGTACATAACAGTGTGTCAAGGTCGGTGACAAATTCTGGCCAGCCCATTTGAACTGTCTGGCTGAGATCACAGCTGGGGAGAGGGAGCCAGACCTGTTGTACCCTGCTCTTGTCAGGACCTGCTTTTGCATATCTATAGTCTCTATCCCTTTTTTCACACTTCACCCCTTTCTTTTCCTGGCTGTGTGGTTCTTAAGTTCACAGAAAAGCAAATACATTGTAAATAAAGTTGCTCTTCACTAACCATTCCCTAGGATGGAACAGTTAAAGACTTGGTGTATTGTTGCTTCCTGTGATATTTTCTTCTGTCATCAGGCTCTTAAAGACCTCATGGTGGTTAGTGCTCTGCAAGGTCGTGGAAAGAAACAGACCCTCTGAAGCAGTGTTTTGATACTCTCTGCAAGCATGTCATAAATTCAACCCAAAGTGAATACAGTACAAAGGGATTGAATCGACACATTGCTGCCATATTGGTACACAGATATTTGGGCAACTTTTCAAAACTCAAGGGGGGCCAATTTCAAACTATGACAATATAGATGAATTATTGAAGACTCTTGCTATTGTGTGTCTTTAGGAAGGTATGTGTGTCCAAGAGATCCAATTAGTCCTTAGCCTGTGTAGATGTTTATGGAGACATTTCTTAAAATTATAACTATGTAGTTATACTAAATATGTTAAAATATGATTAATTTTAAGCATTGAGTGTATTTAAGGCAGAATAAGCTTATCAGGAGAATATTAGCATTTGTTAGATAAAAAAAAAAATTTTTGGGAACAAGTATTAGTTAATCCTTTAAGTTGGAACTATACCATAGATTGTCCTATTACTCATATACCTTTCTAAGAAAATGTTTTTGTTAGTTTAAAAAGTGAATAATGCAGTGATTTCTTTTATTCTTAATTGTAGTTTTCCTGTGGATATATTAAAAATATTTTGAAATAAATAATACTTTCTTTCTAAATCCTAGTTTTGTATCTTGTAATGGAATATGTACCATCGGGCTGATCACTGCAATGTCACAATATTGTTTTCCATTTTTATTTGAATGTAAATCACCAAATGAGAAGCAATGAAATTTCAAATTGCTAAGGTAATTTCTCTGTGATATTACTAGATGACTTGGACAAGTGTTAAAACAGTGATAAATGAAAATAAACAGCAGTATCTGAGAATACAAGATTTCTTGGTAACCACGGGTCAGACCTAGAGAATGTGTATCATTCTGCCCCAAGAAATTTGCCTCTTCATCAGTTCCCTGAAAAGAAATTAGTCTCACTCTGAAATGCTGGAGGTTTGAGATATTCCCATACTGGGTAAGAAGTGTGTTGCAAAGGAGAAATCCCAAATGCTTAAAATCTTTCTAAGGTAACAGACACAAGAGAATCCTTAGTCTTTGTCTGTAGCTTTGTAGTAAACAGTATTTTCTTAATATGTGGTTTTACTACCATATCTCATTCTGCTCTCTACCATCTCTCTTTTGGATGATTTCTTGATCAAACTAAGATTTCTTTTCATGATGTCCTCTGAAAGTATTCTGGAATTAAATGTATTTAGCTAAGGCAATCTTCATTTATATATATGTTTGTATTGAAAGAATTTTACTTATCACATTTTTCCATAATTCCCTTGTGTATTGATTGAACCCTTGTCAGGAACATACCAACATGCTGCTGTTCCTCCTGTATTGTAAACTTTTTCATGTATAATAAATTAATGGCTAGTACAGTTACTGATGTGTATAAATGCAGAAAGAACTTGTGCCGTGCCTTAGAAATGAGGGTAAATATTAGCAGAGAAATACTAGGATACAAGTAAAAGCCATGTGACACAAATAGAAGAATATCAATGATCAATGAGTATTAATGATACTCCATTATATGGAATGATATTAGCCAATATGGGCTAATATCAAGCCACATCTTGCTCATCAAGAGAAAGCAAAATTTCCTAAACCATTACTTTAATTAAAGTTACCTGAAATTTAGTTTCTGGAGGGTTCTGGTGGGATTTTTCATTTGGGTGGATTTTTTTTTTTGTTGGTTGGTTGGTTGGTTGGTTGATTAGTAATGGTTTGGTTTTTTTATTCTTACTGCAGCTTCTGCAATGTCCGTAATTTTGATGATCGTCCTTTGAAAATCTGGCACTCTTTTACAGTCCATTTAGTATCAAATGGATATTACACTTTAGACAAAACACACAGGTTAATGTGAAGAGAGGTAGCTCAGTTTAGCAAATGTTTGGTTATGTGCATAACTTGGGGGCTGTGAGTAGTCTAACTTTACTTGCCTTTACTTTTAAGCCTCATACTATGATACACTGCAAAACTTGGGTGACTTTAGTGTTTGCAAAGATACAAGCTTCTTCTGCAATAATAATGTTAGAATTTCTTTATTGAGCTATTCGGTGACCTGTTCCTATAAAACTGAAGCTACCAACCATTTTAAACAGCCTTCCTGAAAGCTCTTTGCATGTATAGTTACTTTTCACAGCAAGAAGAACTTCTGATGCATATGTCACCAATACTTGAAGACATAACTGTCACATGTCAGTGCTGTCACTGTCATAATATTCCTGTGAATATTAAGAGTAATGCAATCTATACAAATCTCTTTGGAAAATAGCTTAGGGCCAAATGTCATTATGTACTAGAGAAAACAAATAGTTGTCTTTCTGCTGGTGCACAGGCTTTGGAACTTGTGCCAGTGTTTGTGCAAAACAATCCTAACCGTGGATGGTATTCCATAGAATTAAAGTTGCTTTAACTGAATGCTTAGCTCAAAGGTAATGAAAACTGTTCTATATTTGACAGGGAATTATATACTGTACATAAAATAACAGTAAAACACCAGTAAACAAACCCTTCTGTTCTTGCTTTTCCTGAAATTGGAAATAAAGCTAAATTGCCCCTTCACTCCAATATCCTTTTTAGAAGCTCTTGAATTTTGCTCACTCAGTGGTATATTGCTGAAATGGCAAACTCTCTTCCAGTAATTTTAGGAAAAGCTATCATCAAGCTGTCAACAGTCTAAATTGAGATTAAAAGTACCAAAGAGAAACCTTCCCTGTTATCAGAGTCCCAAATAAGTACACTTGAATAGGCAGATAACATCTAGAGTGTACAGTATGAGACCACTTATTCCTCCAGGTTTTTGAGTGATTTACAGGGATGAAGTCTTATGTTAAATAGTTAGTGACATTTTTGTTCTTGTCTTACCCAGAACCATTCAACCTAAAGAAAATACATAGTTGTGAACAAATGCCTGTTCTTGGAATTAGTTTCAAATACCCACTGCAGGGTATAAGGAGCTTCTATCTCTCCCTCTGACATGTTATGTGCCCTCAGCTCATATTGGTCATCAGAGAGAAGATTTCCAATACTTTGTAGTCCAGAGTAGATTGAGCTTCATGTTTACAGTTTACCAAAATCAAAGTATTATTCACTCTAGCTGAAGGTGAGAGTTCTGTCTATAGCAATATGTCTCTGAAGAAGAGGTTCCCTGATTTATTATCACTGGTGAGTCAGCAGAGGTAGGATATTCTATATTTTTATTCATATCTGATAAGTAGCATCCTTGCTGTTTAGGCAAACCAGTCTCTATTTAGACATTTGTTTCGATGCATGATGCATATTCATGTTGTGACCTGATTTTTGCTAGGGACAAAAATGGGATTATAACTATGGTCTGACATAGAAATTGGTGGCTGGTCTCCAAAACCTTAATATACTAATCTACTCAGTCACTTAGCTCTTAACATTTTTATATACTATCAACTAGGAGTCCAATAGCTACAACAAAGAAGATTTTTAAGTTACAGCCTTTAATAAACTATTAGCATGATTAATTTTCATTGTTGTGGATTTCTGATTATCATTCTCAGGTTTGGTCTGGCAATTAAGATTTGAATCAGTATTTAAGCTTTGTCTTTCCCAAAATATTATTGTCCTGTTTTACAGCTTTATCAGATGTTGTAAATCTGTTTTTGAATTCTTCACGATTAATAAAAATATATAAATTTTGAGGATATGATTAATTACAAAGTAAGATTGAGGTGGATTCCTTTGATTGAATTCTGCAGTTTACAAGTCAATATCTCATTAGGGAAAAAAATGCATGGAAAATAGTAATTATTCTCTCAACACTCACTTTAGTAACTTATCATGAGATTCAAGAAATAGTTTATCTTTTGTATTTTTTCTCTTTATTTGCCTTATTTTTGCTATTAGAAATTATCGTGTAACTTTTAGTGAACATTGTCATTTGTGTCTTCTATTAAAACACATCATCTTTTTATGTGTGTTGAAATGGGTAGATTGTAAACACTCCAGAGCAAACTCTATATTTGAAACTGGACATATTACTACCATGATATCAATCTGTATAAGTTAAACTGAATTTTAAAAACTGGTGATGATTCATATTCACCAACACAATCCTTTATTTTCATATCTTCTTCCAGCAATGCAACACTGCTTCTCTATAACTAAAAACCAAGATGGTAAATGTGGCTTGTCTTGGCTTTATATTGTTCTTTCCTTCAACAGAAACATCCAACTGAAGGAAGATTACTTTACTATAAAGTATAGTTTTACAGTCTAATCTTTTTAAAATTGGAATGAGAGGATCTTGAGACTTTTATTATGGAGAAAGATTTGTGTTTCTTCTCTTCTCCCTTAACATTTTGGTATTAAGGTTTCTGACCTAGTCTTCTTGGGTATTTAATTCTTTTATTAGACTCCTGGTGTGGATTTTAAGTGTTTATTATTAATTCTATATACTCATACACTTTTTTTGCATAATAGGCACTATAATTTGTAATGGATCACTTCATTTAGTTCACAGGATGGTGGAAAAGGAAACTATTTTTGTTCTTTTTAGTTTTGAAAAGTATCTAAAGTGTCCTTACATGTAGACTCATTCATATCTTCCTTTATGTACATATCAATCTGTTTCAGCAAGAGGAACATTTTTAGCATTGCCTAACGATTTCCTGATGGTAATTTTTTAAAGTTGTTAGCTGTATGAAAATATTCTTTTAGCAATGATACTTCATTTATGTTGTTGGGTAAACTCTTTTGAGTGCAGCTACCTTGAGGGACTGCAAGCAACCTTAACAAAAAACAACTTAATCCTCCAAGGCTGGTGACTCTGTGCACCTGTAACCCCATCACAGCACTCATCTTGCAGGTGCATCCGCTTTGTATCATCATTGACCTCCACTCAGAATGCTGATAATGTTGGTTTTATCACACAGGCCTCCTGTGATGCTGCTTCTGCCTCTCCAGAGATGCACTATACACCTCTGCCTTCCGGATCCAGAGACCTCACCAATCACAGAGGTATGAACTAAACTTTTATTGGTATGAACTGCTGCAAGGTGATAAGCTTTACTGTAAGGACTTCTCTGTATTAGTTACTGCTGCATTTCACTTTGCAGAGAACACCATGCCTTTCAAACACTAGATGAGAAAACCATACCTGTCAAGACTACAGATTTTAACTCATATTAAATAGGATTTAAAGGTAGTCCACTGGGAAAGCAAATAAATCTATGGATAATAACATTCAGTGATTTGTGTGTGTGTGAGAGAGAAAAACGTGAAGAGATTAGAGTGCTTAAACATTGCTAAGTAGATGATTACATGCAGCACTGGTAATTTTGAGAGAATTTGTAAACTTTCTAGTATTTGTAAAGAGAGCTTTTTGGCAGTTTAACAATTTAGGTCTATAATTTTGAAATGTTCACACATTTTCATTGCAATAAAAAGGGATTCTTCTCTGTTTTTCAACATTAAAGGCAGATCAGTGTTCAATTTCCTTTTTCATCAATCCTCAGATCTTAGAAAACACCTTAGGCAAATTTTCAAATTCCTTCTGCATACCAATGGAACAAAAAATTCAGGGAACAGGTGGAAAATTGAAGTCAGGAAGAGTGCATTCCAAGTTTTTTCACCTCTGTTCAAAAAAAAAAAAGGAGAAATTTGTAAAGCTTGGAGTACTTTTTTAGCTTTTAGCCTAAAACAGAGCAATGATCCTCTTATTTATTTTTTGTTATACATTATTTCTACATTGATAATCTAAATAGTTTGTGTAGAAGCAGGTTTTGTATAGGATCCCAGAGTCAAAGTTAGCCTTACATTTATGAATTGATGGTAGCTTATTTTAGTGTGTGTTGAAATTCTACAGCACTACAGAAGATGGAGGCAGCTTTAGTAGATTTTCATATTGCTTGAAACTTTCTGAGAGCATCAGGCAGGCAATGCACCTGAGCAAGGATCTGTGATTCAGGTGGGAAGGATGAGGAAAGCAACAGATTAGATTTTAAGTCATTGCAGCCTATATAACTGTCATTGTACCAGAGCTGAAGATGAATGTGAAGCTACATCGTGGCTTTGGTGTAAATTGATGTGGCATCCTGGAAATCAGATGTCCTGGAAGTGCTGTAGTGCGTTGTGTTTGGACACTGACCTCATGTAGAAACTGATACTTTCTAAGGAGAAAGGACCAACCAAAATCTTAGATTTGAGCACACAGCTGGACTTCAGAGATTAAAATAAAAACAGAAACCCCCCCAAAAACCCTGCAACCCATTGCCCTCCTGCTCTCCCCCACCAGCATAAGTGCCTTTGAATTTCAGATAACCATGTTGGCTTTAAGGTTGGATTTCTAGTGTTGGATTAAGTAGCTATACTCTACCAAGACAATAAATAGAATGACAGAATGTTGTACATCCCTGACGTCTATAAAAATACATAAAAAGTACCATTAAATGCCACGTATTCTCAGATCTTTTTATTTAGATGATGGTGAATTGGAAGTGTGGCTTCATGGCTGATTTTGTTATCTGACTTGACAAAAGAAATGCCAGTAGCATTAAGTATGAAAAGTTGTGTGCCTGCATTATTGATTGACTTCTCTTGCAGTAAAGCAATTGTGTGGCTCTAGCAGGCATTGCAGATGTGTCCGTGTGGGTGTTCATTCAGAACTAGAGCTTGCCAGGTTCTAAACACCACTGGCATCACTAAGATTTGAGAATACCTGCTCTCTTGCAATGAAAGGGGAAAATTATATTCCCCAAATTATGAACTTTTTACCTATAGCTATTCATATAATTCTTTATTACTTGTCTTTACTCTTCTCAGAGATCTTATGCTCTGTATGCTAAATATCCTGAGAATTTACTTGTGCTTAAGCACAGTTATAAATAAAGTGAATGGAGAAGAGAGTGTCATCCAAAGAAAGGGTAAAATTAGCCCTAAAAAGACATTGTTAGCATGATCTGATAAGCTTAAATAAGTATATATAAATATACATATTCACAGGGAAATAATTAAGGAAACTTTTCAGAATTCCAGGTGTTGGAACAACCAATTCAACAACCTCCTGGCAGGGTCCATTAACTCAATCAACTTCTTTTATACAAAGAAAAATCTCTAACTTCACAAGCCCATAAAAGATTAATTGGAGTCAATAGAAAAACCTCCAAGGAAAGAATGAAATACTTAAACAGGTTCTGAATATCTTCAAGTTTTTTCTTCGTTGAGTGCTTTTAGTGTTGTAAAATAGGATTGAGTCAGCTGTTGATATGTAAACATTGGCAGTTTTCAATGCATACTGGAAAGAAGAATGCTGTAAGTTTGTGAGTGTTCTTATTTGTCCCTGGAGAAACTTGTTTATCAGAATCCTAAAGTCTGGCAAATGGTTTGGTGCAGCTGTAAATTGATTTTTGGGTTGAGAGGGGGAAGAGGAGCAAGTTGGATGTATTTGATTGTTACAATTATATTACTTAGACATTTCTCACTCTGTTTGCTCTCCCTGCGAAAAATCATAGCTAAAAACGTATAATTATGCATGAGTTACACCATGTATCTTGTAGGTTTTTTGTTCATGCATACAGCATATAAGGATCTGGTCTTTTTAGATTGACTCCATGTTTTGTACAGTCAATTTCAGGAATGGTAAAAATCTTATTCTCTCTTTCAAAGCCCACAGAAACAGCATATGTCAGTGTGACATAAGCATGGAATGATATGGAATAATCACTGTAAATATTCTATCGAGTGTTATGATTTTTGAGTATGAAAAGAGCAATAAATGTTGGATATGTATTTTGAAGCTTTAGAAGATTACTCCCCATTTTGGGAAAGTTGTTTTCCCTTGTATTACTTTCTTGCTTAGACTCACTTCTCTAAGTTGAACTTTCACTCAGTCCCACTGTTCATATTTTTCAGCAAAAAATATATTGGCCTACTATTTAGGTTTTGGGTATCTGACAACAATATGACTTGATTCTTTACATGATCTAATTGCAGTCCCATTAGGCAAGCCTTCAAAAGTGGTAATTTTATAGCTGGCTGTATTTTTGTTTTTATTCCAAAACAATGATTTCAAACTCCTAAGGGTTTTTTCTTGATCTTTGTTAAACTAGCATTTTGTATTTCATTTTACATGGATTTAAACTCCATTGTATGAAACAGAACTATTTGTAGAGTTCTCTTACCTACTTAAAATGAGTCAGTTTGAAGACACAGCCTCCTGTCATACAAAGCACTTAATTTATTTCTAAATTCCATTACTTGTATTGTGCTAATTTTCAGTTTTTCTGATGAAATAAAATAAATGGGCCTCCCCTTTCTGTCTGCTTGCCCAGATCTACCTTTAAGGAACAAAAAATCAAACAGAACAGTTACTTATTGTTGTTTTTTAAATAGAAATGGCCATGCTCCCAATACACAAAAGTAATGAAGTGTAGTGCCTTTGAGCAGAAACTTGGTCCAAAAATTTTGGGGTTTATGTAATTTTTTTAGTGGTTTGCATGTATGTCCCAGGTACATTTCTGTTCCTTATTGATAATTTATTAACTAGGTGCATATCTCAAAATAGAGCTTTCAATTCTTAACATAGTTGGCATTGATGAAAAAGCAATTTAAAAATCATAATAATGTATTTTTAAAGATAATTTTTTTAAGTGTGGAGAAAGGCTTCCCACCCTTCAAGCCACTCAAATTGTATATTTGTTTTTCATAATGATGTCTTTGGTAAGGAAGTGCCTTTGTTATGTGTAAGTATTCAAAGGTAAATTGCCTTCCAAAAGAACAGTAGTTTCCAGCTGCTGGGGAAAATAGTAGTTTATCATTCTATCTCTTCAGAAGCAATATCACTAAATCATGACTATCATGAAAATCTGTTTTTCCCATATAAAAATATGTGCTGGATGCCCTTTGTCTAAACAGTTACTTTATAACATTGTCTGTTACCTGATTCACTTGAAAACATATTAATTTGCCAAAGTGATTTGGTTTCCAGTAACATTTTACAAATGAGACCTCCTTTTCTTGTGCTCTTATTTCTGGGAACAACCAGTGGTAAGTCTGCCCCATAGCTTACTGGTAAAAGGAAGAAGAAGCAGTTTCTATTAAATACTAAGCCTGTATTTATGTAAGTAGTTTTTAGAGCCTTAGCTTGGATTTAGGCCAAGGTTTAATAGTTCCAATCTATTCTGACTGGTAAGAACTTTCTGAACAAATCCACTGTCCTGTTTTGGTGTCTATACAGTTAATTACCCAAGTGTTCTGCTGTATGCAGGCATTGCATTGTCTCGTTTTATGTTTGAATGATGAGAGCCCAAATGAATATTTATTCTGCTAATATGTTTGAAGCAACTGACAGATATGTTTTCTTATTTTCTAATCTGATTTGAAAAGTCATAAACTGAATTCAGTGTCAATGTCCAGAAAACCAGGGACAGAATATTTTAAAGCTTCCTATTAATCCTCTGACAGTAATTTTTATAGAGCCTTTTTGAACAAAGGAAAAGAGAGGTTCCTCCTGCTCTCAGTTTCTCTTTTTGTCTACATTTCTAAGCAAGTAAAAGTATGTAGGCATATAATCAGATAGAGAGACACCTGAATTTGATATGTTTCTTCTTTTCTGTGATCATTTTACCGTGCTATTGTACTCAGAGAGTGTTTGGCATAGTAAATTTTTGCTAATGCCTCTGGAATATCTATACAGAATTCATTCTGATTGATTGTTAGGGTGTACCACGCAGAAAACCAGCCAGTAGCTTTGTAGGAGTTGAGATACAAACTCGATCAAGACAGAAGTGGACTTCAGAATGCACAAAAAGTGTTTAGCCATCCAGTTGTGCTTGAATTCACAATCCAATAGATGTCAAAGGACACCTACTGCTTTCAACAGTTGGTGTTGAAGGAAAAAGGTAGAATTTTTTGGGAGACAGAGAGAGCAGTGTAATTGCTGTGAAAGTCCCAAGCTATCCTCTGAGGATTTACCTGTTGTGCCTCAATTTGCTCAGCTTGCTCACACTTTAAAAAATAAATATTCTTAGGTTCATCTGGAACTAATAATGTATAGCAATCATTCCAGAATTTGGTTTAGACTTCTCGGGTAGTACTTTAAACTATTTGAAGTAAAATTATAAAATTAACACACACCTCTTAATAATAAATGTTAATACCCAAATTTCTTATTTTTGAAGGCTTTTAACTTCATACACATGCACTGTGAAAAACATGCTGCCTTTAAATCACAGACATAAAAAGAAAAGGAAATTGATTTACATAAAAACTTACTTCCAGAAAGATAAGTATCCTGTTTATATTATCATTGCGGTCTTCTCTGTTGTTGTTATTGACACAGTTGTTAGGTACTCATTGCATTTTCAAGCCAGAGGCTTATTTAGAGTTTGAAATTGATTGCTGGGAAAGTCACAAAGCAATTTATATGGCAGCTTATCATAATTAGTTAGTTTTCTTAGTGTAAACTGCACTTTATGCTTATCAATTGATTTTTTTCTGTGTATCTGCATAAAGCAGCTCATTTTATTCTGTACAAAAAGAGAATAATAATAATAAATCAACCCTGTGAGTAGTACTTTATCATTCAGTTAACAAAAGGTGTCTATAATGTATATAAGAAGTATTTGCTTTAATTTGTCTGATAACTAAGAAAAGGATGAATAAGAGAACTGCAAGCAGATGCAGTATATGAAAGCTCTGTATCGGGCAGAGATGCTGTGAATAGTGAGATATGTTCTTTGTTGTTTTACACGAGGTGTCCTTTGAAAATATCATCTTTGCTAAGCTGCAAGATGTTATGTGTCATAGACTGCAGACTTCTTAGGCCAGGATCTTCTCACCATGAGATGAATAACCTTAAAACAAACAAACAAAAAAAGTTCTCAGTAGCATGGAACAGACAAGATCATATTTTCCAGGGGCAGGAATGCTCAAAAATAAGCTGTGACATTTCCTATTAATGCCAGGAAATGTGTCCCAACATTGAGTTGTGCTGTGGTCATGACTTAGCCTCAAGGAGAGTGGGTGGAAATCCTCTTCTTTTGGAACTGTGGGAGAACGCTAAACTATTGAGTCTGTTCTGGGAAAAAAAACCCAAAGAAAACACCAACACACCTCTCCCCAAAAAACCAACAAACAACAAAACAAAACCAAAACCAGACCAAACAAAAAACAAACGAGAAAACCACTCTCCAAAAGAACCATTTGGCTTTTCTCATGAAATGAGAAATTGAGTTTTATTTCCTTGTTTGTTAGCTTGGGAAATGGACATTAATGGAAGGTCAAGAGACATAGAAGAAGCATGGAAAGCAAAGTGATGGTTGAGTATTGATGTGAGAGAATGCTTGGTTAAGAAAAATTTTTGTTTTTCTGTATCAGTGAGTTCCCTTTACTTAAAGTGGTGTGAAGGAAAAAAAATCCATTAGAGGTGAATTAGGGTTTTGTAGTCTGGAGGTGTGAGAAGGTAATGTCAGAAGTTTCAAGAATTCTGATTCAAGATGTTTCTGGTGCATCTGAGAGAAAGGCAGACCAGGTCTTTCTTATTCCCATGCTGAGTGGCTCTTGCTTATGCCCACAGACTTACCAAACCTTACACTGGGAGATGAGATGAACAATACTGACCCATGGCTGTTGCTTCAGTGCTCCAGCTAATGGCATAGCTCTGACTGTGATTTTTCTCTTCCAAGCTGCATTCTAGTTTACTGCCTCCTCAGTATTTCTGATTGGTTTGCGTTTTGGGAAGAAGAATAGGTAGAAGGAATGTAGAAGGAGTGTAGCTGGGAAGAAATGCTAGAAGGCACACTTCCTTAGAGAGGCATACTCCAGTGAAATGCTTCTATCTGATAACAGAAGCCCTATAACAGAATCTGATAACAAAATATTGATATTTGCCCCAAGTCTGCAAATGTGTTAGAAATCTCTCCTGATTGTGTGGATTGCCACACAATCAGAAGTGTTGCCTTTAACAGGAATTGAGACGTCCAGTACACACTCTCAGGCACGTGGTGGGGTTGTTGTGGTGTCCTGGGCAGGGCCAGTAGTTGGACTTGATAATTCTGATATGTCCCTTCCAACTCAGCATGTTCTATGATTCTGTGTAATCCATTCAGCTCTCAGCTGTGACGTGGTTTATTGCTGGGCAGTAATGAAAGAACAAGTTAAGGAGAGTCTCATGTAGTACCTCTCCTGAGCCCTAATTTATTTGTTTACTGGAATAGAACCACCACTAATAACTGTACTCTTTTGTGAACTAATTTACCTCACTTGCTCAGTAGAGATAAACTCTACCAGCATCTGCATGTTTCTCTCCAAAGCACAAAGACTTACCCAAATGTGGAATAAATTGTAGTTGTGACCTTGACTAATATGGTTCAAGAAATAAATTTTCTGGGTCATTGGATTCATATTCTTGTCACATACAGGGTCAACAATTTCTTGCCTGTGTATACAAGGAATGTTGGATTTGAATAAGGATACTGTAGATTACTAAAACTCCAGTATAAAAGTGTATTATCTTTTTGTATATTTACAGTGATGAGAGCAACTAGTCATGTGAAACTATGCTGGGGTGAATGAGGTGGGGATGATATATAAAGTGACTTGCAGTTTTGTGTAAAGTCTTTCTTGGTGGCCAGAAAGTTGATTCAGTTTTAAATGACAACATATTTTCATTTGTGAGCCTTCTCTGTGTTCTGTGGTTTGAAAGCAAACCCAAGGGGTGTGATCAAGCTGACCAGAAGTAGGTTCTAGGAGGATCACTTCCTGGTGTGCTGTGTCTCTGTGGGAATAAAATACTTGTGTTTCTGTGCAAGAAGATTTTAAAAGAGAGAGTAATTAACTGCTTAATCAAATTTAGATTAAAATATTATTAAATATCTAAGATGTTGGGCACAAAATTCCCATTGTGCATCTAATGGGAATTAGGTGTCTAAGACTCAGGCAGCCTTTCCAAATTACTAGCATTTTTTTCAAATATTATAGGGATTTTCATTTTTCTACAGTGCACATTCTCCAGTCTGACTGTTGAAGACCTGACTGTTTTCCACTCTCAGGTTTTTCATTGTAGCTTTCCACGTTTGCCAAAGCTAACCTAGCAGTCTAGGCCCACGTCACCCATAGAAGTGTCAAATCAGAGGGAATATGATTAATGAGGAAAAAACCTGTAACTTCATATTTTTGGGCAGACTAGAGTGTGTCTGATATTTCTCAACATAGCTCATTTTGTCATGCTGGCAATAAGAAACTGTAAGAATGCTTAAGCTCCAAAGGAGCATGACTATAAAGTGGCAGAAAAACATAGAACACATTGGCTTCTATAAGTGGAAACTTGGGATCCAAAACCATAAACCTGTCTCAAATCTTCTTTAGATATGCAGGAGAACTAATGATGAAATGTGTCTACAACTGGCAATCAAAAAAAATTCTAGTAAATTTGCCACTTGGCCTTATAATCTTTTACATTAAAGAAGTCCAGTCATGAACCACACACAGTATTACAGCTCTTTCAGAGAAACTGGGTTCAACATGGACCAGTACTGTGCAAATACAGTGTCCTCAGAGATCCCCATGTTTAGTTAGCACTCCAGTCTAGCCTCTTTTTGCAGGAGTCCTCCGATTTTATCATTCAGGCATTTTTATGGCCTCATTGGAACAAATAAACAAACATCTGGAATCATGTGGTATATTTAATTAAAAAATTTTTGGTTGGCCAGAAATAGTAAAATCATGAAAAATTGCCTGTCTCCAAGCCTAGAAAGGCCAAATGATGAAGCTGTTGGCTACAGACAGTTTTACAATGTATTGAAATTCATAGATATGCACACCTGCTGCAAGTCCCCCCCTTTATTTTGATTCATAACCATTAACGAGTGTTTAGTGCACAGATTGTAGCCCTTGTTTAAATGGGAATTTACTGTTTTTAATAACATATAGACACGTGTTGCTATATTCCATACAGCCTTTACTGTTCTGTAATACATAGACAGGATAAAGCTTTATATTGTTGGTTAAAGAAATAAAAAGGAAAAAATTCTTTGCAGTGCATGTTCTATTTGAATATTCTTTTATATGAGCATGTTTTAATTCCAGAGGCAGTAAATATCTGCCCCATGCTAAGGTTCTGTGTAGCAAATGTTGGAAATGTGAAAGATGGTGTTTTCTCATTAAAATTAGAAGCTGTAATGAAAATGCATATTTTCATTGTTACATTTAATGTGTTTTTTGAGGAAAATTTCAAGAGATTCTTACTTTTGCAGACAAAACTGCTTGCTGTCATCTGAGATGTTACTGTATGGTCACAAAATATTCTATAGACCAGGATTATTATTTATGAAAGCTAGTTTGTCTAATGGCCTGCTACCATTTCAGATGCACAAATGCCTTTGAACGTATGGGACATAGAATCTTATTTTTGAGTTTGTACATCTCAGTTTCTAGATAGCTGAACCCTCTATAGAGAAAAAAGAAAATGGCATACACACAGAAAGGAGTACTGCATCCAAATATTGTCTGCTATTCATCATATTTCTCATGATTAAAATAATTAGGCCATTCCATTTTGGGCTGCGTTTCTCTGAGGATTTAGACTATTTAGCAGGATAGGATGCTTACGTGACTTTGGGCACTGTCCTATAGTTGATGTTACTGAACTGAATGAAGAGGACATGAGTGTCAGCAGAACAAGTGCTAATTCCAACATAGCCAACCATGCAGAATCCTGCTTTAAAATTGAGGGGGAGGTGGTAGGGGAAGGGGTAAAATTTTCTTCACAGTCAGAAGGGCAGCCATCTGCATAATAGCAGTGAAACTATTTTATCCCCTTGTGTGTTGCTTCTTTATAGTGTGCACATCTTGCTGTAACATCTACATTTCTTTCAAGCTATGAGCAGCCAAAAAGATTCAATGTATTTTGCATTTCATTGTTCAGTGTGTGCTGTACTAGAAGTGAGTGAAGGTTCTTTTCTTTAATTTTGACTCCAGGAAAGAAAGGGGTAACTTTGTAGGATTTCATTGCATGATCTTATGCAAGAAGGGAAAGCTGTCAACATTTTATTGGATATGAATATCTGTATTCATGGTCTAATGATATGTTTGCTGATCAAAGTTCCTTTCAGAGCTCTGAAAGCAAATGATAAGTAGGTTGACAACTTCCCTTTTTTCCTGTTTTGTGATACTTTTGTGGTCTGTTAGTAACCTTATTGTTAGAAAAGTAAATGATAGGAAGCACCATGACATCCTTCATTAGCTTTGTATGCCCTTAAGCAGAGAGATCACACCTGGGGAGAAGAAAGGGAGGAGACAGAGAGGTAAACAATAAGTATAAACAAGTGCAATTGTTTTGTGTCCCTTACCAAACAGAGGATGGCTGATCCCTTTTTTGTTGATCTTCATTGTGCCTTTTACATTTTGAGATATTTTGAAAGTTGTTTCTATTTACACAGAATGAATTTCTTTTACTGTGTGATTGACAGCACTGATATGTTTTGTAAGACCCTTTTAAGAAAGCTTGTCTTTGACTCTAAAGTGCCTAGTAAACCCAGGCAACCACCTGAAAGACCCCCCACCTGTGGCTGCATAAAACTGAAATACAGAATGGAAAATAACCTATTGAGTATGCACTTTCCCACCCACTGAGAGCAAAATGCAATCCAGTGCAATTTTAGTACTTGCGTGCCACTGGGGAAAATAGAGTCCTAAAATCACATAGTGAAGCACTGGAAAAATTCAGTGACTTTGTGCTAAGCGTTATGTTATAAAAGCTAGGGAACCGTAAGCTTTGCTTCTCAAGTGAGACAGATTTGTATTGCAGTTCTGTTAGAATGCCTACCAATTGTAATGATGATATTTAGCACACTAGGCTGAAAAAATATAAGGCTAGTGAATATGAATTTTTTCACTGGAATGCTATATAGAGGGGTTGCAAGCAACCTTGTGATGTCTACTTAAAGACCAAAGAAGACTGCAGTCTCTGAATTTGTTTTCTTTTACTCATTGTCAGGCCACATACAGAGATATAGAAAGAGCACTTGGCCCAGGTTAGCTCTTTCAAAACCATTTGTAGTACTATACATGGCTTCTCACAAATAATAGAGAAATAAATTCATGTTCATGTCTTGCCTAAGTGGAGTTAATATATGTGTGTACCAAAATTACAAGGCTGCCATGCCAAAATGCTGGATTTCCCCACACTAAATTAGCTTCCTCTGTACCAGCTACTGCAGTAGAGGCAACTGTAGTAGCTTTAGCATTGTATTTAATCAGATGTGCTTAGAAAAATGGTATCTATCCTCTCTCTACCTTTTCCTCATAGGAGTGAGGCTAGTATTTTTGCTGAACTGTGAGTGGGAACAGTCTCAACAGTAAATTTGTTTCTGTGAATAAAAGGAGTGGGTTCAACAGGAATAATTCCTGAGGGAAGAGCTGGAATCAACTAAAAGGTTGGCAAAAAACAACCCCACCAAATCAACCAAATGCACCCTACCACTCCTCCCAAATCCACCTAATTAATTAACTTGGCAGATTGTTTCCTTCTTAAAGGCAGTGAATGATGGATTTCATGAGGGGAGAAAAGAGAGTAACTTTAAAATAAATAGATTAAATATAAGCTATTAGATCATTCAGAAGCAATTTGGTGTGTCAAATGCCAACTATTACTGATGTAAAGTAAATGATACACCAAGAAAAAATACCAGGTGAAATTACAGTAAGGTAAAAAGGAAATATGTAGACATCCACTCAGCTGATAATTGAGGATGTAAAGTTTGCCTCTGCCTTGTAATCTGATGCTAGATAACAATGGCAGCAGAAATGTGGAGGGTAGCTAAAAGAGTCCCTTTCCTGTTAATCATTGCAGTGCTTTCTTTTCACTATTGTTCCACTCTGTCAATATAAAAAGTAATTCTTTTACCAAGGTGAGTTTAATAATAAAGTGAAAGAGAAGCTGTCAGCTAAATTATTTTTTTTGTGTGGAAAAATCTGTTTGTTATAAAGGATTATAATGGCTTTATTCAGAAGAGAATGAGACGAATTAGAACATCATGAGAGCATTATGAGAAGAATTAGAACATCAGGAGATGCTACAAAACAGAGGATGTTTGAAATATTGTTAATACCTGTAAATTCTCTTATCCTGCCAACTCACACATGCTTTTTTTTTTTTCTCCCCTCGGCATGTTTAGGAGAGATAACCCCTCAGATGAAATTTCTGGATGAAATGAACTGGTTAAAATATATTGCAAGATTTGTAGATGGCATTCATTTAGGAGACGGGGGAACCTATCAGGAATTCAGGCAGAAGTTGTTCCCACAAGAAGCTAAAATATGGGTAGCAGTTTAGTAAATAAAGAAAGAAAAAACTGCAAAGAGCAGGTGTGCTTTGCAGAGTACAAAGAAAATTTGAAAGAGTTCTAGTAGTGACTTGGCCACTGAGAATAGATGCAAACTTGCTGAGGCTGATATGGTAGCGGGGAATACGCTGAGTGGGAGACCTGTGTAAGAAAAGGAATTTTTCTTTCACAAGTGCTTGTAACAATATTTCCCTGACAGATTAATCTTTAGGATCTAAAATCATACTTTGTGAATGTACCACCTAAAGGAGCTACTGTGTTTTACCAGGGAGTCGCGTCTTACTCTGTTGTTCTGGTTTTCACTACCACAGGCAGGAAAGGTCAAGCATTAATGCTGCTACTCTGAAGTTCTGGAGATTGTTCAGGATTTGTATGTGAAAGCCCAAATGTAGAACCATTCTGCGGTTTCTAAGTTAACTAAAAAGTTGTACATTGTTTCAATCTCACTTAGAGATTTTGGGAAGGCAAATGGCATCCGATTCTTAAAATAGGTCTTGCCAGTAAGAAGCCCAGCTTTAAAAATCTATGTAACTTATGTAATATGGGTTATCTAAAATTCAAACAGAATTATTCTGGTAACACTGAATCTTAACGGGACCTGCTTCAGAAAGCACTTTTAAATAAATGAAGTTTTTGATCTGTGAAGTTCAAACTAACTTTACCTTTCATGGGAAGTATTTTATAAGTATGGCGATGGAGCAAAGAGTGAAATGAAAAGCAAAAACCAAAATATGGATAGTTGAGCTAACAATTATACTCTTTTAAGTAAAAGAACTAGCATATTTATTACCTGAAGTTTTTACTTTTCTTATTGATTTTTCTTCAGAGATTTGGAAGATTTTTCTAAACTTTCGAATGAAACTATTTAATACCAGTTTGTGTAAGTATTTTGAACTGCCCTAATTTATGTATTTTCAGATAAATCTAATTTTTTTCCCAAATGCTATTATATTATTTCCTAATAAAAAAGACATCTGACTTTTATTTTTTGTCCATTCCTAGATTTCATGAGCTTAATAGAAAAGATTTTTCAATCAGTCTAGGGAATGGTTTCTCTGATCTGTAGGTTAGACATACTGTGTTGGAAGCAAATATGTTAGTACAAGAGGGGAATCTCTAGGTAATTTCTCCCCCTGGCTGTAGTTAAACCTGCACAGATTATGGGGAGGAAATCCATGCACATGCTAGACATGTCTATGCTTTAAAACAACTACCTGCAGGTGTTTTAACCATGCACATGTGGCTGGATATATGATGAGGCTTTTCAGATTTTCAGCCAAGTCTTCACTTGTAGGGTAATGAAATGTTGAGGGCGAGGGGAAACAAGATACATGTACATGTAGAGGTTATGATGTCATATGTGGTGAGTTATTGCTGTGTTGATACTTCTCATAAATTCATTCCAAATCAATTGCTGAGCAGTATTTGTGTACAATATATTTAAAATCTTTGAGAGGTTGTGTGTATGCATATATGTAATATACTCTCTGTATTAGCCAGCCATTGTCTGGTGAGCTGAGGGAAGCCCCTTCAGTCCTATAGAGCCTCCCTGCCTGCTCACTAAGCTACAGCTCTAGTCCTTATTACTAAGCTCAAGCACCTTGGAAGCAAATTTAAGTCAGTGTAAAAGTATGTAAAATTCCCTCTCCTATAGGCAAAACATGTAAACTGGGCAGAGATTTTTTTGAGCACCACAGGTAGACAATATGTCAGTTTTGTACCACATTGTAAAGTGTAACCCCAAGAAGTTTAAAAGTTTGTTGACGGTACATTAGGAGAGTAACTCAGAAAGAGAATTGTTTCTTCATAAGTATGAACTTTTCCTGTAGTGCCAAGTTATAAATGCTACAATGCCTTCATCCAAATATTGATTTTTGTGTATTTTTGTTTGCCAAACTGTACGTGGCAACTAACTAAATGGAAGCTTATGGGTGAATTCTATCCAAGACATATGCAAACTTTCTGCTACTCTTTTAAAGTAGCTTAAATGTTTTGATTGATTATCACCAGTACTTCTATTCTGGTGGTTCCTGATTTGAAAATAGACTTCGAGATGCTTAAGAACAGCTTGATGAGATTTAACCTCTCTAATGAGAGCTTGATAGATAACATGTTTAAATTAAAAGGGGAAGGGGGGCAGTGTGAAATAGATCATGTTGTAATTTCAGTAATCAAATGCACAGAAATATGTCATTGAAAAGATACTTAAGAATCTTAAATCTTAGGATGGCTGTCAGATTTCTTTTAGTCTATGAACAATGACAATCATAATTTGACAATGAAATACGGTCAGAGCTTCTGTCTCCTTGACAATCACTCCAATATTTAGACAAAAAGTGCACTCTCCCAGATTTCATTAGTCAGCTCACGCTTTTACCTTTTCCCTCATGTAACTCTAATACCCTGTGAGAAGCATAGACAAGCAGAATTGAGTGTTATCTCTTACAAACATGAAAGAAATTACATCTGAGTATGTAAAGCCAGAGGAACTGTAAAGACAATCATGCAGGTTGCTTGTATAACCCAGGAAATAATAGGGTTGCATTTGATGAGTTTGGGTGTGCTTTTGAGCAATTACAGAACATTCTCTAACTGACTTAAAGCCTCCTCCTACATTTTCTATGCTTGTTGCATAGTTGAATGAAGTTTTTTAAGCTAGTTTTTTTCATATATTGTTGCCTTGATGCTTAATACATAACAAACAAACAACCAGGAGTGCTGGCAAAGGCTTGAAGGGCTGCTTTGGACAGCAAGCCAGAGGGAGTGAAGATATTCTGATTAACAAAGCAATTTGCATTTATGAACTATCTTTTATATAGAGTGTCTCTGGGCACTTACAATGCAATAATCTTTGGAGCTTGGCTAAGCAAGTGAATAAGCTTGAAAGAATGGGAATTCTGAAAGCAGGGAAGGAAGAGAGCTTGATCTAATGTCATAAGGCAGGGATCTTTAGAGCCTTGGGGCACAATTAACAAAGGGTCTGGCACCTGCCATCTCCAGTATATTTGTATTTATTTAGAGAAAGATTTAGTAATTCTGCTCATGGGATGTGTTTCCTTTTCTTGACTTCAACCCATGGTGGATCAGAATCTATCTGAATGTTTGTGGAAATAACGTGTCATATGCATTCTCTACTCAGGTGACCATAATAAGCAAGAGTTACTTATTGAAGCTCATGACAGAATTGCCTTTTTTTATGTTGTTGTGTTGTGTCCCTTCTCCCCATCTTTTTTCCTCTCTGTTTAACATCAGAAAGATGGTTCTAAGAGGGAGAAAAAAAACCAAAGGAATTTATGCTACTTTTACAGCAGCATTATTGTGGACCCTACCAAATTTATCCTTATTTATATATTTTTATCGTGCTACTTATGTAAATGGCATGTTTACTGAAAAGCCAATGTTTCTTACTGAAACACAGGAAAGATTTTAATGAAATATATGCTGCTTTGGAGAACAGTTGAGGATACTCCTATTTCCCTTACTGTCCTTGAGGATGTTATGCTTTCTCCTTATGAATGTATAAACAAGAACATTTTTCCTCTTACACCTGTATTGTCACCTTGAGAATGCCTAAGTCTTTTGTCAAGCATTTGTGTAGCAAATGCCCATTCATGGCCCAATGCATTTACTTCATTAAATGGACAAGATATGCAGTGAATAAAAGAAAATAGTGTTTTCCTTACTTTTATATTTGAGAAGGTAAGGCAGAAAGCATTGTGTACAGTGGTTAAGGCAAAATGTCAATGGAACTGTATGGTTTTAGGTATCCTAGTTCTTGGACCACAGATTTAATAACTAGAACACCCCACTTAATTAAAATACTCATGTCAGAAGCCTACATGCTTCCTAGGGAATTTTAATGATGTGTCCTTTATCACTGCTATGTACAAAGCACTTGTTTTCATGATATCAAATGTTAGTTCTCTTGCCTGGATAATTCTGACTTGCCCATGTCACTTATCTTCTATTTTTGCAATCTGTCAATGTATTTGTGTATCTCTTAAGACTTCCCATAAGAAGATTTCCCATAGTTGAGCATGGCCAGAAGTACTGTATAGTCTATGAAGCCTGTGTAGTTCAATACAAAGGTGGTAATCCTAATGAATAAATCTTGTGAAGGATAAAATAAAAAAAAAAAAAAAGTGAGGGGAGATCTAGATGGGCAGCTAAGGATTAACAGTGCAGAGCATCTGACATCATCATCTTCCTGAGCATATCAAGGAGCCTTCAAGGCAGATAAACTACAATTTTCAAAGTAGCCTATAGAGATTAGTTTGTTCTAAATAATAAAGATCTTTGTAGGAGAATCTCATCTGTAGTGGATTGTTGGGTTGTTTTGTTTTTTAGTGATGTACAATTTGCGTTTTAATAAATTATTTTCATTTGCATATGTGATATAGTGTAATTAAAAATACTTTTATTTTACTAAAGGGTCCTTTTTTTTTTTTTTTTGAAACAGCCTTTCTTTTTAGCAACTAGAAAACACAGTTTCAGGAAAGGAGCAATACTTTGTCATCAAATCCACTATTTTCTAAAGATATTGTAAAGATAGTAGCAGCAGCCCAGCTAAGCCTTAATGGGTAGAGGAGTAGTAAATCAAGAGCTTTTTCATCAAAGCATAAGTTTTTTCCTGTCTAGTAAGCCCAAAAATCACAAATTAGTTTTCTGAATTGTCCACAAAAATAATTAAGTGTTATGACATCACTTCTGATGCTGTGTCATTTCTTTCCTGAAGCCGATGCTATTATGGCTATAAACTATTATAGCATAACAGCTGTTTATCAAAATATTCATGAAAATTTTCTGTGACAGGAGAAATGGGCATGCTTGTAATACTGTTTCCATGGAAAAAGATGCATGGGCTTAGATTTAGTCAAAATTATGGCATACTGTTTTAAACTTGACAGAACTAGTTCAGCACATAATCCATAATAAAATAGGAGTGGTGGTATTTAAACACTAATTCAGTGCATATCAGTTTGAATGCAAAAACTCCAACATATTGCAAAACAGGTTTCTTAGTAAATGCTACCAAAGCCTATGGCATGTATCCCAGTCCTGGGATATGAGTCTTTATCTGTTCTCCAAGCTGTGGTTCCATGGTTTGCTCTCTCTGCCCAGTATAACAGCTAGTGGATGTTACATGCATTTTTGATTGATGAGGTATTGAGGAGGATTTGGAAATCTGAAAAACCATATTATTATAAAGATTACAGAACAGTGGGAAATGGAGCCAGGAATGTACCTATAATTTAGGGTAAAGAGTAATAATGAGTGCCCATAAAAATAAATAACCATGATGTTAAATAGACTGCAGATCATTTGCACCTTGAGGCTTTTCTCAGATTTTGTGCCAGTAAAGAAATGTGGTAATAAGCCCTCGTGTTTTTAGCCAAAAAAGTTTCTTATGTACAAATTTTATTTAAGTAATTTGAATAATACCAGAAATATTAAGGAGCGTGTAGAGGACAAGAGGAGGAAGATGAAGGCAGAACCATAAAAAGTCTGCACTATTTGGAAGAAGTACCTTACATTTAAATTGTTCTTGATAACATTTTATTTTTCTATTCCTTCTGACTCTTTCATAGGTGATAATGCCATTCTGAAATCTTTTCTGAAATTGTAATTATTTCAGTTCTGTTCAGTCAGAAATCATTTTTGATCCTTGTAGACATGCAAAATGAAGTTATGTGATTGCTGGCCAATCCTTATAATGAGCTTGAAGGTTCTCTCTTAGTTTGTCCTCCTCAGTCAAAAATAAAAATACTTTGTGTCTTTCTTCATTTAGAGACATGTTATTGCATGTAGATTCTAGGACTACAGGGTGGAGGTTGTGTTTTCCTATACCTGAAGGTGTAAGATGAATTTTCATGGTTGAGAAATTGAAAGCTTCCTACTTGTTGCTTCTGCTTTATCACAGAATAGTTTTTCAGATAAAAGTTACCACACTACTGATTTTTAAATAATGCTCATCCATGTAAATATTTATTCATAGCCCAAGTTGTAATCAGATTTGTTTATATTTGTGATAATCAACACTGGAACCGCATTTTTCAGCTTCCTTTCTTTTCCTTCTTGAAGTCACATAGAAATTGTTAATTATGTGCTTAAAGTTGCAGATCAGTGATTTCCATCTTACAGATTGTAGAGATTCAGGCAGTTTACAAATCAGTTGTCATACTGTTGTGTAAGAATTTTTGTGGATATCTTTCGTCTCTGACTAAATTTATTGAGACACAGTTAAAGGAGATTTGGAAAGCAACAGATTTTTGGTAAAATTTTGTTATTTCAGTGAAAGGTGGAATGGTCAACAGCTTTCCCCATACTTCAAGTTCCCAAAGCAAAAAGGAAATTTATACTCTCATTGAGATATAAACTAGTTTATTTTCAGTCATTTATCTGAGAAGTTGATGTTCAGCATAATAATTCATCAAACATTTTTTGTGAAGTATATCTGGCAAGGCTTCCTGGCATCAGCCTTTGAATTTCTGAGTTCTTGCATCCTCTGGGAAGAGAGTGACTCTCTCTTCTTATTGCACATCTGGAAGGAATGTTGCTGCCTTTTTGTTTCATCGGGGAGAGATTGTTAGGATAACAATTTAACCTCTCTAAACTTTTTGCTAGTAACTTCAGATTTTTCAATATGAAAGCGGTAAAATGCTACGATTTATAAAATATATTCATATTGCAGTTTCTAATTGTAAACCAAAAAATAATAATTATTGCATAAAAATAACAATGGGGAGCATAAAAATAGAAAGAAAGGTTTATTAAATTTCATAATTAAGTTAAAGGTTTCTAACTATATTAGTACTTTACTGGGCCTTTCACGAGGAATGAGAGGCTAAGTTTTGTGGATATGTATATTTGCGATGTGTCTTATCTGTATTTTCTTAGTTAATCTAATCAGGCACTCTGGTTAAACAAAACATAGATAACTATTTCTGTTGTATTTAATTGTCCTTTTTGATGATCTAGAAATCTTAGTAACACTAAGAATTTTAATTGTGATGTAAGATTTTTTAGCAGTGAGTTTATATTAGGAAAAATTTCCACCTAGTATTCAACTCTACAGCCTTGTCTGAATGACATGCAACTTAATTCTTAGTTGCAAAAATAGTCATGAAAGTTTATGCTTAATTATCTAAATTATTTATTTCAATTTACTAATGTAAACATCGTTATTTAAAAGCTGACCCTCATATTGTGAATAATTTTTTTATTTAATAGGAACAATTACATTACTTGCCCTAATTCAGCAAAACGTCTGAACTGTCACTTAAATTCCATTATGTGCTTTTGTCTTTTGCTGAATATGGATGATTTTAAGCATATGCCTAAAAGACTTATTGAATGAGAGACTCTTGGAACAGGGGTTAATGCTGTTTGCAAGCTTTATGTTACTAAAACTCTAGAAAAGATTGAATTCGGTTTAATATTTCAATGAAAAATGGTATAAGGCATAATGCCAACAGGAGATGCATTAATAATCCATAAACCTGTGGTAGCCAACTAATTTGGGACATTATAGGAAATCTTGGCTTTATGCTGTGAATATTTCTAACATGAGTTTCCATCAATAAGTGCAGGAAATACTAAACTGAGTTATTAATCTTCAAGGAAGAAACTAAAATTTAGAGAGATCTGATTTCTGTTCAGGAAGAACTTTTCTTTTAGGCATTAAATTTTAATTCAGTATATTTAAAAAAGAAAAAAGAGCTCTATATTTTTACTGTGGACTCCTGTGGAATGTTTTCACATTAATAATTAGTGGCAGAATGTCAGTAATCTTTCATTAGAGAGAGTCTTTTTCCGTCTGTTTCTGATTCCATCTCCCACATCTCTCCATTCCTGACTGGAAACCTTTGCATAATGATTGAATATGTATTTGATTCTACAACTAATTGTAAGTATCATGATGTATGTACACACTGTATTATCAGTCCTCCTGCTTGCCTCTGCACTACCATAATTAAGTGGTCTATGACACAAGGAATTGTACAACTGAAAGTTCAACATTTTAAACAATATGCTGAGAAGCAGAATCCATAAATCAATCAGAAGAGTAGCAGACAGTTACTATCTCACAAAGTTCACTGTCCTTGGCAGATACGTTTCCTTCCTTGTGGCTTGCCAGGAGTGTTGTATATTGCCTGCTAAAATTTGGATGTGATAAAGTATCTCCTGTGACTGGTATTTCTTTTTAAATGAATACAATAAGATTTGAGATGATGATGATGATATATGATTTAAAAATTTACTCCATTTTTTTTTTTAATTTTACCTTGTTATTTGAAGGGATTTTCCTATGTTCCCCTTTCTCGGAAAAATTCCACAATACTGGTGAGTTGTCATATCAACAACTTTACCATGTTCTATATCCGTTCTGGAATATTCAGATAATTCATGTTATCCCACCTGTAGTTTTGTATGCTATTATTATTTCCATAGCATGTAGTTATCTTGGTTATCTATCTGCATGAAGATGCTGTGGCCTTACTAAGATGAACCTTAATGTAGCCCTTAGACTATAAGGGATGAATATCTTCAATAAACATGTTTGAAGTCATAAAATTTATCTATGGTTTCACATTCCTTCTTCTTGTAATCTATGAAACAGAATGAATGTTTCCTCCCATTATTCCATTTAAGTCAATTAGTGTGTTCCAACAGAACTGCATTTTTTTCGTCTGTCTTTGTTAGACCAGAGCTTAATGCTTGTGTGTCATCACTTTGGACTCAGACACTGTATCCTGCATTTTCCCTATCTGTTTCAAATGACAATTTTTTTCATTTAGGAAGATTTGGAAACAACACCACTGTGATATGCAGTGTGATCCAACTGTGGTCAGAAACTGCCCATGTGGAAATGGGCCATTAGGCTACCCTTCTGAGACTTGCATTCCCTTAGTCTTTCTCTGAACATTTTACCTGAGCTGAATCATCTGAACTGACTTTTGAAGAACTTAATAATTCTGTGTTCAAGATTGGTTTCTGTCAGTGTGTCAATATGAAGATTATAGACAATATATGGACTTTTTTTAAAAAAACATAACATGAATAGTTGTATTATAGTTCTTTTAGACAGCAACTTCTTACACATCAACTTGATCACTATGAATTCCATTACTGCTACTCTTTTACTAGAGACTAACTAATATTTTAACTCTACTCTACATCATGGCATGTGGCAGATTTTCAGAAAACACTACATCATTTGGTAGAAATGTGATCTGTGTGGAAGCTTAGTAGAAGCTTGCTGATCGGAAACATGGATTAGAGTGAAAACTGATGATTTTACAAAATGTTCCTATATGGTTTTATTAATTTCATCCTTGGGCTTTCCTCTTGCAATAGCAAAAGTTTTCTTTTAGTGAATTCTATAGTGCTAATCTCCTTGGAATTTAGAGTTTATCACACCCAAAGTAGATATTAAGTGTGACATTCCAGAGCAGATTATCACCTTCTATCATCTAGCTAAGCAGGAACTATGACTAGCAGTTTTCTTTTGCAAGAAAGAAGGCAGAGATGAGGCATCTGTAGTTTCGTTTTATACTGCAACCATCACCACTAGAAAGTGAGGAGGAACTTTCTATGCTTTCATTCATACAAGAAACGAATGGGAAAAGTGTGATTAAGGATCATGTTTATTATTAGTTTTTTATGGTTTTGATCTGCATATAAATTGTCAAAGAAATATTATACCCTTCCCTGCTTGATCTGAAATAGATAGCAGCATCTGGGATAAAGATAGAGTGATGCATTCCAATGGGAATGTGATAGTGCTTATATTATGAAGCTTATAGAGTGCTGTGGTTTCCAACAGGGGTACCCATACGATGCCTCCAGCCATATGTGGCCTGCTAGACCAATTTGTCCATCCTCTGTTCTGTTTCTGGCTGCTCCCTTTCTCAGGAGCCCCTCCAACGCTGGCATGGAGTGTGCTGTAGCCGGAATTGTTCTGGCAGTGACAACCTGTTCCTGGCTAGTCTTTTTCCCGTGAGCCCTTCATGAATGGGCCAAGACTTTGCTCTGTAAATGTGCTATAAAATTAACACTTAAAGTCTGGACCTACTGCTTATGTACAGATCAATTTACCGTACTGTGTATGTGCTGTGGAACAGAGAACTTGATCAAGCTAGAGCAAAATGCTGCTGCAGAAAAGCTGGATACTTGAGTACTCTTGGTTTAGGAAGTGAATGAAAACTGAACTTTTTCTAGGATTATATTTGTTGTCCTCATTTTCTATTTTAAAAATGAAAATTCTAATGTAGTGTTTGTAATTTTCAAAACTGTTAAGTTTTAATTGTAGTATATTAAATACAAGGTTCAGTGGCATTAAAAATGCAAAGAATGAAGATTTAAAACAATCAAAGTAATAAACAGTAAAAATTGAATTAGGAATAAAATTTTTAAAATTTATATGAAACTTTATGACCTGTTATCTTGTTAGCATTTTCTTGGAAAAATTCCAAGATTACAATTCAAACTTCTGAAGGGAGCTTTCTCAATCTTGAAAATACCCTGGGTATATAAAAACTTTATCATATCAAGGCAACATTTGAATCAATAGAAAAGTTCTTGACTTTTTTCTGGTACTTTTACATTATTATCACAGTAAAAAAAAAAAAAGTTCTATATTTCACTAATAATTTTTCCCACTTTTCAGCAATGATGCCTATAAAAGATGCAACATATCGAGCATTTAATAAAATATTCAAAAGTCTACCTAAAAGTCTAACACAGTGTCTTGGTTTCAGCTGGGATAGAGTTAATTTTCTTCCTAATAGCTGGTACAGTGCAGTGTTTTGGATTTAGTATAAGAATAATGTTGATAACACAGTGATGTTTTAGTTGTTGCTAAGTGGTGCTTACTCTAAGTCAAGGACTGTTCAGTTTCCCCTGCTTTGCCACCGAGCAGGTGTACGAGAAGCTGGGAGGGAGCACAACCAGGACAGCTGACCTGAACTGACCAAAGGAATATTCCATACCATGGATGTCCTACTCAATGTATAAACAGGGGAGGGGTTGGCTGAGAGGGGCCAATCACTGCTGGAGGACTGGCTGGGCATCAGTCCAGAGTTTTTATTCCTCTCTCCTTTTCATTACTATTATTATTATATTTGACTTTGTTTCCATTACTAAACCGTTCCTATCTCAACCCTTAAGATTTACCTTTATTTTACTCTGATTCTCCTTCCCATCCCACAAAGGGGACGGAGGGAGGGAGTGCCCGTGGTACTTAATTGCTGGCTGGGGTTAAACCACAACATGTAGTTTGGATACTAAAAGTTAGACTGGATTCTGAAGCAAATGAAAAAGCACAAGTCTTTACAATAAGATAAAAATGTAAATTTTATAAAAGAGCATCAATACAAACATTGATCTCCTGTCTCTTTATATCCTGGTAATTGCTGAGGAAAAAGTGTCTTGCCATTTGGATTAAGCTTTCACGGGCATGCTGTAATCACTGTAAGAGGGTAACGACTTAATCTCCCTAAGGAGTTATCCCATTGTAGTTTTCCGAGAGATGTTAGGTATTTACCCACATGGCATACACCATGAAATTTAAATTGAGCAATGAAAGAGATGTGATTCAATTCTCTACTACCTTCTGCTGGATGCAATTCCCAGAACAACAGTACACGCAAAGCAAGAAGTAAGATAATATCACAATTTGACTAAGTTATGTGCTTCCTGCTAGAATGCTTGTATGTCAATTGGATGAACAAGAATTGAGTGTGAATTGCATGTTGAATTCTTCAATTGGATCCAAAGGAAAGTAGAAACAAATGATGGGAAGATGAATGGATCATCTTGTGAAATCCCAGATACTGCCTAAATTTTCTGTGCTCCTGTGCTTTTCCATATACCTATTTCGCTATTTCTGTATGCCAAAGTAGTGCAAAATACACTTTTTAATTATGGGTCCCTTGGATTTGCCTCAAAACCTTTTGTTTTTATAGTGTTTGCTTAGTCCAGTCCTGTAGCTCTCTCTCTCTGTTTGTCTCTGCCAGACCCCATACTAATTCCATCACTTTTATCACTTGACATCCTAATCCTTAATGCAAGATTTGAGTGATGCTACGAGCCTCTTATGATTTCTGTTGATGATGGGGAACATTATTTGTGAGGACACAGAAAAACTAAACAGCTAAAAATAGTATTAATCTTGAAAACAATGCAGGCTAAAATTTTAGGAAAAGGTGAATGTTATAAATAGATTCACAGAGACCACCCTAGAAAGTATATGTTTGTGTCATGACATTCCCCAGTATGTGTAAGAGTGAATAGTAAAATTAGAAGTTTACTATATAGGTAGGACGGGAAAATAAAAGCATAAAAGCAGTTGGGGATTGGAGATGTGTAACCCTTATTTTACTATCCATAAGTGGAGATCTGAATGTTGTAATAACTGGAGTAACTTGTTTGAAAAACAACTATAGTCAGTTAGGAGTTCAATATATTTTAATGAAAATGGTTAGATGCCTAGGAAAACTGCCTTTGCACAAATAGAAGAGTTAAATAAAAGATACCTGTTTTGTCTTTGCTGACTAACAAGAAGAGTGTTGGTTGGATGGGAGGCAATGCATTTGTGAGTAATTAAGTACTGTATATATAAACAACAGCATAGAAGAATCACCCACATCTTTTAGTACTGATGAATAGCTGAACAGTAGAATGGAATGAGAAAAATAAAACTAATATCCAGAAACAGATGGGGAATAAGTTAAAAAAGAAAATAATGCAGGGCCTAGCAGACAGAACTCTTGAAGAAAAGTGAAAATAATGTGTATCGCTGGCCAAAAAAGAATCTACAACTGTCTAATGAAAGGAGACAGAATTATCACTGGGATGATTTTCTGTGGTATCTAGAATGAGGAAATGGAAAGAAATCGAGTGATGTAAAAGCAGAAGCTGAGTACTGGGAAAACTGCAGTGTTATTACCTGGAGAAAACCCTTCAAATTCAGTTACAGAACCTTTACATTGAAATGGGCTTTAGAAATCAAAGGTCAATACGTAAGGAGAGGGAATTCAGGGCTGACCACTTAAATACCTGAGACATTACAGAGAGAAGTTTTGAGAAATTACTTGTAGGTGCTATCTTGTTTGGCTAAACGGGGAAAAGGAACAGGAATACCTTTTCCAATCCATAGAAATGCAATAGCAGTTGGTGAAAATGTTGAAAGATAACAGATTTTTTTCACCTTTACTACAATTTATCAAACCTTTACCAAATTATTTTTGCTTTTAAAAACTTTAATTGAAAGTTCTCTCTGCTTCGTTAAGGTGTGTTTGATATTTTTAAGTGTCATAAATTGGTTTGAGTGGAAGGTTCAGTACTTGCCTTCTTATATTAGAAAAATTAGCATGAGAAAATTAATACAAATTTTATACCTACCTTAAGCATTCTGTGATTCTGATTATTTTTTGCCATAACCCTTTGGATTTTCCATTCTATTTTAATTTTCTCTTAATAACCATGAAACACTGACAAAATATGAATTGAGTTACCAAAGGATGTCATAATTTCTAGCACACCTATTTCAAGTTTTCTGCTTTGTCTGGATGAAGATGAAATTATAGAGATTAAAAACAAACAAAAAAACCCAAACAAATCCTGACTAAAACCAAACAGCAAAAGGCTTCTTTGGAAAAGTCAGGACCTCTAGATGCACATCAACAAACTAATCTAAGCTGTATATCTGGTAAAATGCAGTAAAAAAAAAGTAAATATATATAATTTTAATGTCTCTTTCTGTATTTTGAACATCTGAGTTCTGTTCGACTGTTGCCAGTGTGCTTTCAGCTGTGCCAAAACTGAGCAGATCCGTGTTTCCTTTGTAACATCAAAACGAAGACATTTATCATTAAGATTTATCATGGTACAGCCTGCCAGATGGTTTGGTATTTTAAAGGTGAACTATTTGTGTCTTGTTTAGCTCGTGTTATCTTTTAGTTAAAGAAAACTGTATCAGCTGCTCACTGTAAAGGTTTGAGGTTTTTGCTTCTCCTTTTTAGTTACACAAAAAAACATTAATGTAATAGCCGATGTGGCATAGATTGTCATTTTAGAAAGGAAACCAAGTCATAAGCAATTCTACTGATTGCATTCCAATTATAATGTGACCTCCTGTTGCTTTACATTGAAGCACCATTCATTTCAGACACATGCTGATAAACAACATGCACAATAAATGACCCTTTAGAAGGGGCAATTGCAAGACTCAAGTTTGGAATTTCTGCTCATACCAAAGGTATTTCTTTTGCCAAGTCTGTAGTATTAGGCCAGAAGGAATGCATTTTATTATACAGAGACCAGACTTACTGGGAACAGAGCCTTGTGAGCTTTGAAATTCTTTCATTCAAATTGTATTCAGATTTCAAGTCATTATCAATTACGATATAGACTAGCCAGTGTAAGGCACTGAGGAGACAAATCAAAGTCTAGACTCCTGTCTATCTTCTTACTTAAGTTAGAAGAATCTTCAGCTATTTGTGTGTTTTGGTACTTGCTGCTAATGAAGATGAGTGCTTATCTGACCCTGAGTTGTAAATCAGTCTGCAAATCTGAAGAGAAGTCTGTTTCCCATGAAATGTCTAATACTTCCTGGTGCTTGTCAAAGGGCAAGTATCCTGTCAGTATCTTTGCCTGTACCATTTTGGTACTTTGGATCCTTGTCTTTGCATGACTAAATAATGCAGAGAAAAGAGAAGCAGGTATTTCTTCCCTTGTAACTTAATTAAGGGAATTTTCAGTTTATCCAGGGTGTGAAAAGGAACTGAGTCAAGGTTTACAATGACAGGCAATAGCTTTCATTAGAGCAAATGATGTTGAAACTCTTCAGATGCATATGCCCTTCTTCAGGTCTGATGTCAGGCCTGAACTTGTCTGTTTGATCATCTGACAAAAACAAATAAAACAGACAAAGTCTGGGAAGAACAGCAAGCCTGAAGCAGGGTATATGTGCCCTAAAGCTTGTCCATTTCTTTTTTCTCCATTAGTTGCTCTGATAAAAGGTATTACCTCATGCTAAAAATGATATCTTGCCTAGATCCTTACAGTTGCATCTGCAACCACACTACTATTAGAACAGGCAATGGTGACATTTAAGTGAAAGACCAAATCTGATTGTTTCTCCCTGCTCCTTCTTCTGCCCTTAATTCTACCTGATTCATTGTTCCCTAGTTCTCTATTCTTATTCTGGTATACTCAATACTCTGATGTATATTACAGTTAAGCAGTCTTGCAATATGTCTCAGACCCACTTTGTAGTGGAAATGGGGCTGTTGGCTGGAATGGCTCTTTGTATAGCAGGATCCGAGACTAGAAATTAAGGAAAGGAAGTATGAAGTCCCAACTGATGTGTAAACTGAACTCTATGTGGCCTTAATGTATTTTTCCTTCTTTTTTTATATCTAACAAAGAGTGAAAATAATCTGGCAGCAGTCAAATTCGTAGTGTCTTTATGGGTGATATTGGATTTTTCTTTTTTTCTTTTCTTTGCATTGTTTTCAGAGTTGAGGTTGTGTATTTCAATTAAACTCAGTATTGTTTCTATTAAAAAAAATGACATAAAAGGGGCATGGTAAAGATCTTAGGTTAATGATTCTTTTACTATAAAAGGTCACCTGGCACCACCTCTGCTTGGAAAGTAGATCAACATTCTGCAGTTGTCATTCTCCACTCAACATTTCCAGTCTTAGTTATCATTGATGACATGTAAAGACAGTCATCTATTTAAGGTCTAAAACACCTGGGCAGTAGCTTTTCCCACTTACTATCTCATGCTTTTTTTTGTGAAGTACCTGAAATCTGTGTGATTTGTCCTGCTCCCTTTTGCATATCTTGGTTCTTTCTCAGCTGGAAACTTGCTTTTGCTTTGCAAGTTTTAGCTGCATTCAGGTTAGGGTTTATGTTTGTTCTAGTCATATCACTCTTGCTCTCTTTTAAGAGTAGTTCACCTCTTATTACATTACTGAGTTTAAAATCGTTAAATGTTATTTTTTATTTCACCGTCTCTCTTTGATAGTATTTGTCCATTTCCTGTTTTTCTGATTTCAAAAGAAATTTTTCACATGAACTGAGTCTCAGCTAGTCTGAGATTGCAAAGTTGCACACAATCTTAGTCAGTATTGTACACAGTTGCCGGAAATTGAGTCTGTTCCTAATGAAAATTACGTCATAGCTCTCCAAACTGCTTAGGCCTCCTTATAAATCCTGTGGTCTTGGGGAGTAAAGTTAGACTGTACGTAAAATCTTCTGCTGGATCAGAACCAGCATGAGATAGATTATTCAGAAAAAAATGTGTATTTCTTATTTTGGAACAAATATGGAAGAAATGATAATGCATTCCTATAGGTTGACTGTAAGTAAGTCAGAGCTTCCTTACATCTTTTTGTGTTTTTTTTCCCCACTCAGAAGAGTTATTTTTTTTGACACTTCAATGCTGTTTATGTGTGTTAAATCTCTTGGGCTATCTCTTGGCTACCAATCCTGTTTGAGTAGCAGATATTTGTTTTAGATGAATCAGAGAATATACTGAGCTTGAAAGGACCCATCAGGATCATCAAGTCAAACTCCTGGCCCTGTGCAGGACACGCCAAGAATCACACCCTGTGCCTGAGGGTATTGTCCAAACACTTTGTGAACTCAGGCAGGCTCGGTGCTGTGACCACTTCCCTGGAGAGCCTGTTCCAGTGCCCAAGCACCCTCTGAGTGAAAAACCTTTTCCTGATACCCGAACTAAACCTTCCCCGACTCAGCTTAATGCCACTTCCTCAAGTCCTGTCACCTTTTACAAGAGTGAAGATGATGTTCAGATCATCTTATGCTTAGGACTGGGGTCTTGATTCCACATTTGCAAAAAAAAAAAAAAAAACACCACCCCAAAACCCCCCCAAAAACCACAGCCAAAAATTTTGCAGGTTTTTACATCTGCTTCCAGTTAAGAATAATTGGAAAACATTCAGCATTGTTGAGTCAAGATGGAGTACTATGGAGCACACTACTGAAAAGTCTTTAGAGTTTACACTCCACCCTCTTTATTTTTGTAATCCTTGTGCTTCCTTTCTGACATTAGTTTTTTAACAGGAGTATTGTTGAGTTTTATATGGAAAATTCTTTCATTTAGGAAAGAGTAGTAGAATCTTAACCCTAATTTTAGTAACTTAAGGTCCTGTTCTGTGCAATGTTGCAGCTCGCTATGTAGTTTTTAAAACTTATGACGTCTGCTGATTTCAATAACTGATGCAGGTATTCCTATTACTTTTTCACAGTGTTTAGAAGTTAGAGAAGAATGTATTATGCACCACTCATCTTGTGATGGTAGTGTATCAGAGAAAGGATGCAGCCATACCTCCTGCAATGTACATTAGAGATGAATTTGGCATGCAAATATTAATTAGGAATATCATGCTAGATGATGATATCAAATATATATATATTTAGTATTTTTTAAGAAAGTATCAATATTTTATTTCCAAGGCTCTCTTCATTATTCCTTTGTGGCAGCTTGTATCTGTATGTGTGAGTATAAATAAAACAAAGATTGAAAATAAGTTAGAAGAGGTGAAAAACTAATGATTCAAGAAATTACATAGCATCAGATAATTCTATTTTGAAATCACAGCAGTAGTACCCAGAGGCATAAACTCCCTGAATTGTTAGGAAAAAAACCCTCTGATATATCCAGTGATACAGAAACCTGAAGGCACTCTTTATTAGTGCCTAATGTTTCCTGAAAGAAACGATTTGCAGACATTAAAACATATATACTTGTTTAATTTTATAATCCAGTTTCTTTGACACTTGTTTACTCATGCTTCATCTTACTTTCATCATTATCTTTAGAGCTCTGAGTATTTCAGGATTCTCTAGCAGTTTGGTACCTGTACTTCAGGCAAAAAATTTTGTCCTGTCTTCAGGACTGTCTTCACCTTTCTGCACACCTTTTTAAGCACCCCTCTCCTACCTACTGGGCTGTATGGCTCTCAGCGGAGCAAAGTGAAAGCCTGAGAAGCACATTTCTGCATTTCTCGGCCAAGCCTCTAATATTTGCAGTAGTATTTCTCTTCAGCTGTAGTCCCATGGCACAAAGGTGGATTAGTTTGTGTTTTGACAAAATATTCCTTCTGTACCTTTTCAGCTTTTTCTCTGCTGTTCCGTTTATTCAGAAATATGTAGTCTAAGATTGTAAATTGGAAATGCAATTGGTCTTACACTCATAACATTCTGTTCATCACCAAGTGAAGAGTTGCAGAAACAAACTAAATGAACAGACATTACTAAACTGCTCCTTTTGAAGAATCAGCTGTTGCTTTTAATGATTTTGGCCCTCTTCTAGCTTTCCCCAAAATAAGATTCATAAGTGTAAGCTCTCTGTAGAGAAAAATGTCTCTTCAGAAGTGATACATGAGCAATAAGCAAGACTTAAGTACAGTATTCTGGCAGACTGGACTGAGGGTTGGGATCTCATTTTTCAGAAAAGTTTTGTTTGGGCTAGGCTAATTATGCCAAAAAAAATGTTGTTGGAAAAGGACCAGCATGCAGGTCTGTCATTCTGCTTACAGTAAAATCTTCATCGAAGAGTTATGTAACACTTTTTATTAAAAAGGATAAAATTTATAGCCCTGAAGTTGAATATGTGAGCATGTCTGGGAACAAGAGAAGAAAGAAGGAGCTGCAGGAGAGTGAACACTGAGGTTTTAGAAATTGGCATGAGATCCCTTTGTTTCCCATCTGGTTTTAAATGAAGACATCTTAGAACACAATAGAAATATTCTCACCTGTTTTGTTATTCCTTCAAATTATGTCAATTTGTTGAAGTGAATTTTGATTCCATGCCCTCTCTGTCTTACCCTGTGGAAGACTGAGGGATAAATACTCGGGTTGTGATAAAGTTTCTGAAAATGAATTTGATCCTGGTGGAGAAGCACAATGCAACTTTTGTATGGAAAAACCAGGGTAAAGTATCATTTTAATTTGAGAAGACAACTCACTTCAGTTTAGGTATTTTATTGGCTGATGATTTTTGACAAGCAATGTCACTTCAAGAAGATTCATTCGAATGAATTCCAGGGCTCAGATCTAACAGCTGACTCCAAAATGCTGTAACTTTGTGTAGTAATGAATTGTTTTGAAGTGGGGGGAGGGGGAAGATTGAAATGGTATGTAATTATGTGGTTAACCTTAACACTTAGGTTCTCTCTGTCTTTGCAAAGCCAGTAATTTAAGAAGGTGATCGAAACAGCCAAAAGCCTCAGATTTGGCTTTTTTTATCTTTATAAAAAACCATCTGAATAATGATGGAACTTAATAAATTTAAAAAAAAAAATAAAAAGACAAGCTAGTAGATTTAGTTTACAGTCTCATGTTATTTAAAAATTGGATTGCACTTGAAAACTCCTGACTATGAGCAAAGGAAATACTGATGGATGGTTCAGCAAAGGGAGAGATGTTTAACTGTATATTTGTTTCTGTTAATCTGATATATTGAAAAGGAGAAAGTATCCTTATGTTTTTGCAACTGAAGGCTGGATAGGTAAGAAAAAGCAGCTGGATTCCTAGCAAACTTGCTTTAAACTGCTGCAGTAATTCGGTGTGCCAGTCTTTGGGCTTGCATGTCTACCTTATGAATACTTCTGTGTGGTACCTGTTCGTTCAAGCTTTATATTTGTATAGGAAAGTTGTTTTACTTGGATATGGAATAGGATAAGAAATGCTTCTCTACTTCTCTTTAAATTTTACTTTTCATCTGTTATGGTCAGTCTGTGACAAGGTAAATAGGTGCATTTTTCAGCAATATGAGGAATAATCCAGAAGCAATCTACATCTCCAGTTTTGGCAACAGGGGGTGTTATCAGTTTCTTTCCCAATATTTTCTTTTATACTGTTTGGTTATTCACTTTTAAGATCATTTTCTTTTTCTGCCATATCTTTATTTAAATTTTATTACAGTTCCCTACTACTTTGTATAAGGCAAACTCATGAAATAGGCACATGGCCCCCTGAAGCCATGACAAAAGGCATCATTAGAGTCCAAATCCTAAAAGGTTGACAATATTTGCTGGAAAAAATTTAATAGACTATAGGTCACTAAAACAATGTTTCTATTTGTTATTTATTTCTTATGGCTTTTGGTTTCCCTACCCTTTTCCCAAAACATTATATCCTCATTTAACATTCTCTCTAACAAACTGTGACTTGGGAAATGGTTTAAAGGGAAGAGTTATTGCCAGCAGGGTTCCAAAAATACAAACTGGTGAAAGTATTTCAAGTAATCATCATAGCTTGAAGCTTAGATTTTTCCCTCTGAAGTGCTTTTGAGCAGGAATCTGATGTCTTTAAAGTCAATGAAGGGTTTTACTATTGACCTTAATGATTAGTCAATTGGTCTGTGTTTTTGCAAAGTAGGGATGGCAAAAATGCATTTCATACTCTTTTTAGTATTACCAAAATTAATAAAATGTTTAATTTGATTTATTTGCAACATGTTCTTGACAAGCTAGAATTGGCATTACTGATCAATATATCAATTTTTCTTCTTTTTAATAAAAGTATTTATATTCAAGCTGTAATGCAGACAGCAGCTTTGTGCCATTGTCAGACTTTCAGAAACAACATGTCAGACACCCTTAGTTCCCCCTCCTTCCCAAAGCATGTCAGTCACTTTTCCCTTTGGCTATGTCCAGCTGGCAGGCAAGTTTGAGGTAAGATTTGGCTGAAAACTACTTCCAACAAATAAGTCCTCTTATTGGAAACTGTGTGTTTTTCACAATGATGGTTTTAATATTTGTGTGCATGTGTGTGTGATGGGGTGGATAAGGAGAGTGGGGTAGACCAAGATATATGTTAAGGTATGTTGGAACAGTGCCATATGGAAATTGTAATTTGGTTCCCTCATGTTCTTATACTCTTTGATGGTCTATGAGTCTCAGCTGGACTGAAATCTATTTTATAGACACATTTTTCTCCTTTGCAGGTCAGTACTTTGTCAGTAAAGTGACATAGTACCTTTTCAGTTCATTGGCAGTTAAAATTAATTAAGCAACCTGGGAAATTTCTAAAATTCTTTAAACCAATACTAAAAATAGTTTAAAAACAGTGAGACGAAACACTGGTTTTCTTTTCTCCCAATTTTATTTTAGTGTGTCTCCCTCTTTTTGCCAAATATAAATCAAACTCACTCATTCAGAAAACACTTTACTATTACTAAGTCTCTATTTTGTTACCAAAGGACATTTGTTTGCTTGTTATGTTTGGCACGGAGCACCATATCCTGGTGACAATTAAAAAATATTTTTATAGAAAAGAAACCTTAGGAAATGCATTATAAAAATAATTTGTGCCTTATTAATTTCTTAGATTTTTTTTGTTTAATATTAAGAAGGACAGAAAAAGACCATTTTTTTTTCTACAGTACCTGTTTGCTTCGTGCTTATGGTATGTTGGTAGCCAATGTTACAGAAAAGTCTCATGCCAAATGCTGCATTTTGCTATCACCAAATTTGACATTCTACATAGGAGTAGCTGATAATTTCTGCAGAGCTAAAAGGTGATTTATTTCCCATCTCTAATCTCCTAAATGAGAAGTTTAGAAAGTATCCAATATTCTCTAACTATATTTTGAATACATATTTTCTGTAGTGTTTCTCCATGTTCATCTAAACAAGAGATTATTTATGTACTTCTTTTCCTCTGCTGTACATTACTTTGCAAGTTTTTTATAACTGGCAGAGACTCTGTTCTAGACCTAAGTAGTAATCCCAGATTTTTTCTTCTTGACATGGTCTCTTCAACTTGCAAAGCTGAAAGCCTCTAAAGGCTATTTGTTTTACCAGAAGAACATCATGAAGAGTCTTCATTGCATATTTTGTAAAATATTCAGTTCTGAATATTTAATTCACTAATAGTATTTTATATTATCTAATGTAAGTGCTAAAAATCCATGGAAACAACTATCTTTTTTACCTTTTCTTTATTTTGCTGTAACAGTTCCCTGTACCTTTTAAGTTCTTTCTGGTTATCCTCTTAGTGTTGGTTCTTTGTCACAGAACCACAGAATATGCCGAGTTGGAAGGGACCTACAAGGATCATCGAGTCCAACTCCTGGCCCTGCATAGGACCATCTGCAAGAGTCACACCATGTGCCTGATAGTATCCTGTTAGAGAGCCCAATCACCCTGTGAGGGAAGAACCTTTTTCTAATATCCAACCTAAACCTCCCCTGACACAACACAGGCCATTTCCTTGGTCCTGTCACTGGTCACCACAGAGAAGAGATCAGTGTCTGCTCCCCCTCTCCCTCATGAAGAAGTTTTAAACTGCAATGAGGTCTCCCCTCAGTCTCCTCTTCTCCAGCTGAACAGACCAAGTGCCCTCAGCCACCCCTCATACATCTTCCCCTCAAGGCCCTTCACCATCTTCATTGTCCTCCTTTGGACACTCTCTAATAGCTTAACATCTTTTCTACATTGCCGTGCCCAAAACTGCCACAATATTCAAGGAGAGGCTGCCCCAGGTCAGAGCAGAGCAGGACAATCCCCTCCCTCGACCAGCTGGCGATGCTTTACCTGATGCCCCCCAGGACAGGGTTGGCCCTCCTGGCTGCCAGGGCACTGCTGACTCATATTCAACTTGCCATCAACCAGGACCCTGAGGTCTCTTTCCATGGCACTGCTTTCCAGCATCTCATTCCCCAGTCTGTACAAACATCCAGGGTTGCCCCATCCCAGGCACAGAATCCAGTACTTCCCCTTGTTGTACTTCATGCTGTTGGTGATTGCCCAGCCCTCTAATTTGTAGAGGTCTCTCTGCAGGGCCTCCCTGCCTTCAAGGGAGTCAACAGCTCCTCCTAGTTTTGTGTTGTCTAAAAACTTACTAGATTGGATGTACAGTATGGGGATCTCATTTTCCCTTTTGGCTACTACTATTAATTGTCATTCACTTTTTCTTGTGTTTTCTGGAGAGTGTCCCAGTTCCATCTCTCCTGTGGTTGATATTATCAATGTCATGTTGTCCACGTTAATTGCCACTTGAAGGAAAACACCTAGCCATGTGTACCTCATGTTTTGTTACTTGAATTAGGTGCTTTGCAATCCATAGCTCTGAAATATATTGAGCTGATATCATGTGCCTGGCCCTGTTAGTTTCAAAGCAATTTTGGCAATAAAAATGTTTTGTGGTTTTGGGCATGACATTAACATTTGTTTTCCCTTAGTTCTTGTTCCATTTCCTTGATAAAAAGTCTTTGATGCCCAAGGGGGTGACCTTTTACTTTATATTTCCATAAATTGAGAATTCACATAGTTGGTAAAGGAACTGCATCTGTAGGTCGGCTGTTTGCAGTCTGCATTTTGGTCTCTGCTTTGGCTGAGTTTTGGTGGCCCAGTTTTCCCTACATGCATGTTGGGGTCTCTCCACGGCATTCATATCACATACAAGAGGTTTGCAAACTTACAACATTTTGAAAAAAAAGAAAAGATATTTTCAGGAGGGCACTTATAACACAAGTGCAGTGCATGTTTTCCTTTCCCCTTTCTGCTTTCTCCTTTCCCCCCCACCCTGCCCCACAAAGGGTAGCCTGTGAATTTGTTATTATGAAATAAGTTTGTTTTTCAGGAGGCCAATTTCAGTATATTAGTTAATTGAAACCACCTACATGTGAGGCCTTAGTCTGGCAATATCACAGAAGCTACTTGTCTGTGCCCATTTTCAATGTCACTGTAGTCAAACAATGGTGCAATGACTTGCTGGCAGCAAAGATGTTATTTTAGAGTTGTGATGGCTTCTGTACTCTGCCTCAAAACAAGGAAAGTGCAGAACCTTGTACAACATGATTTGCCATAGAATTAGTATATCATACCATACTGATTAGTGTTTTTATAAAATAAGAAATGCCCCTCATCAGAAGTACACAATATAATTTTCTCTAGGGCACTAGTATCATATATTGCAATACTGAAACTATTCTGAGAGTGAAGTTTGTATCTCCTACCTGAAAGACAGATATGAATAAAACTTAGCAAAAAGTGTAACAGAAATGTAAAAAATAAATTTCTAAATTAAAAAAAAAATCACAACAAAGACCCAAAGGAACTACAAGAAAATCCCCAAGAAACCTCCTTCTGGTTCAGTGTAGTAATTCAGTAGTTTATATTGATTGTTTATAGAAAGGCACAACATCCGTTTTATTTTTTGGCTGTTTTCCCTTTTAATGTGAGGGAATAACCAGTAAAGGATTAGGAGATGCATTTGTGCTATCCTAGAGCAGAACTGGACTGTATCTCAGTGCCAAGTGACAGAGGATTAGTAGTTATTACATAGAGTAGGAAGGGATACTGAGGAAAGGAAGCTGCTACAGAGAAAAGCAAGATGAAAATTAATTTCTCTTGAAAAATGAGAGACATTTCTCTTTTTTCAGCATTTCACTGGAAGCTTGCATGCTTTTGGATATGTAGCAAATAGTGTGGCAGTATATATTAGCTGTGTTCAAATTTTGGACTGTTGATTTGCCATGTACAGACGTATATTTATAGATAGATTTTTGGGGGCTGATGGAAGGGCAGAGACAATGTGATCTAAGTCTCACAAGTAAAAAGGACTGCATTGTTATAGATGAGCCTTTGGTTTCTTCAAGAGTCAAGTACTTCCAAATGGAAGCAGCTGAATTCAGAAATTTTCACTGCTTCCTTGCTTATGAGGAGTGTATGAATATAATATGTATAAAAGATTAAACAATAAAAGTAATAGTCTCTAAGGGAAAGGGAATTATTTTCTTTTGAAACCATGATGTCATGGTCTTACCTCACCTTTAGTTTCAGCCAAGCAAATAATGTGTACTGAGCTCTCTATCATGTACCATTATAATTAGCTCTGTCAGGTCTTAGCCCTGCAACCCTCATGCAGATAATATGATAATATGTCTTCATAACCAAGTGACCTTACATGCACAATATTTCTCCCCTTATGAAGATTGCATGTCAATAAAGTAATTGAGTCTCAGAGGCTGCAGCGAGTGAAGATTTAGATGATTGGACTTTCAGGGCAGTGATGTATGACCGTTATTATTCTACTTGTCAGAGAGCTGCGTACAAGCGAGGATGGTCAGAAGATGACAGGGATGAAAGGTTGTGTTTCATTAAAAAAAATATTGCTGTTAATCACCACTCTATTCTTTTCAAAGTCATGGGGGAAAGAAACTCCTTTTTCATTTTAGCTCTGGTTAAGAATTTAAACATTAACATGTAGCGGGCTTTCAGGGCCCAGTTATCCAACTCATTATTGCTTAATTAGAGGAATAAATTATGAATTCAGTTAATAAAATACAACAAAATGCTAGACACTGAGACTAACTCTATACTGTTATCAGATCATTTTAAATTAATATTAAATGCATCATGCCAAGCTTTAAATCACATTTTGTTTGCAGATTAAAATAATTATAACAAATGCTATGAAACTGGTACAAAATCAAACCATACTGAATTCAACTATTTTTAGTTTTACTAATTTGTTTGGACAGTTGCAGTGCTTGAAACATTTATATTTCCATACTTTGTAAAAGCAAATGTTTTTTTTCCCTCACCAAGCTGTTTTGTAGCTGTAAATTTATCTTATGATATCATAACAGCTGGAAACTTGTAGCTTGACAAGGTTTTGTTTCATATTTAAACAGCTCAGAAATTATGTTTGAAACATAGTATATTTCTTTCTCTCTGTGAGACTTTTCTCATTTTGTTGCACATTATCTTGGAAGTATCTGCAATATATTATAAAACAGATTATTTATGCAATCCTTTAGTTAATAATTCCTAATGATTTATATATGTAGCAGATCTTTCTTATATACATTGTAAAAAGACCAAAACTAGGCCAAAATAGTATTTACTGGCAAGTGCTATATAATGAAATACGGATGTAGGTTCTGGAAGGCTGATGAGCAAAGAAGCTTGGCAGTGCTTTTAGTGAGTGGAAATTCTAATAGAAGCACATCTTTTCTGAAAAAGCAGTTTCAGAAGTCTTTAAATCTTCACAGTTAGGAAACTGACTGAGATATAGCAGCTCTGACAGAGATGGAGCTTATCAAATGATTTTTGGCTATACATAGTAAAGCAACAATTTATTAACTAAAATTAGCCACTTCATCCTTCCAGGACTGACTCCCACAAGACAATTTTCTGAGTGCAAACAACAGAAAAAGCGAATGAAATCTTCATATGAAAAGTGAAAAAAATCAAGTTGTTTTACCTTTCGTCCTGGGCGCACTTTTAACCTAGCATGTAGTTGTAAAGATATAGGGTCAAGTTTATTTGCAAGCACATCTTCACTGTTATTACTGATTTTCTAAACAGTAATGTTCTATATGATGTAGGCCCTGATTATTCACTGTATGAAAAGTGATATTATCTGTTCCAGGAAAAAGTGGATATTTGAATTAGAGAATAGAATCCCCCCAAATTATAAGTATTTTACATCCATATTATCATGTTGTTGGTTAGTGGCATTCAGTCAGGAGCACAAGCTTCAGTCTTGAGTTCTCTTAGATAAACTGACTGCTTCTCTTCTTTCTACATATATATGTAGTATTAGGAATATAACTCTTGGTAAATCAAGCAAAAATCATATTTCATACCTAAAGTTGGTGTCTCTTGACATAGATTTTCTCAAGTCAAATCACTACACTGTGAAGTCAGCCACAGCATTAGTAAGAATGTTGCTGGCTTTCACTGATGTGTCTGTAGAACAGTCTTTAAAGCACTGGAAGTCCTGAAGTGTTCAAAATGCACAGAGTTCACTAAGGACCTGAAGAGAAATTAAGAACTTAAAAAAACTTAAATAGCAATGCAAAAAAGAAGAGTTAATAGCCCATTATATTTTTATATGTCCTTTTAGATAAGGGAAAATACTGATACCTTCCAGTCAAATGGAAGACTGATGTGAGTGATCTGACTCCTCTATTGATGTGACATCTGACTCGCTGTTAACAGTTATTGGTGTTGATAGGCACACCCCACACAGAGAGCCAAATGCAGTTGTTTTGATCCCTTGTTCTTTTATTTCTATTCCTTCTCCCTGTTTTCTGTCACAATGTCATGTTGAATCATTGCTTGGTGGCACATGCAGGACCTCTCAAGTACCGAGGTATCAGACTTCAGGAACTGCGTTGAAATGAATATAATAACGAGAACCAGAAGGCACCACAAACTCACTTCTCAGGGAAAGAGGCAGCTAATAAGTGTTGTTAGTGGATTCTGGGGAGAAGAACCAGAGGTGCATCCTGTGGACAAGCAGGTGTAGACTGGCTTCTCTCAGGGTCCAGTTACAAGCACACTGAGAAGATCAGTGCTGATGTCTGTCACTTTGTACGCATCAAGAGGCTTGTTTGAGAAAACAGACTAGTGGTATGAAGAACAGCATTATATAAAAAAAGAAAGAAAGAAAAAGTACTGTGCTTTTTATTTCTAGGTACAGCTTTCTGTTTTCTTTTGGAAGGATCTTTATCTTCCTCCTCTGTTGCTTTTTATTAGGCATGTTACCTTATGATGCTGAACTGTCTAGATCTGTGCATACATGTTCAACATATATGCGTAATGTGGTTCTTTTCCCACACTGTTCAGGCATGTAATTGGGACTCAGCTATCAGCTCGACTAATTGTGCTTTCTATGTATGCCTGTTTGGAGGGCAGATTACAAATTTGCTTTCTGATTTTGTAAGCATTTAGCTGGAACTTTGGATACTTGTTCCATTTTGTCTGAGTCAAAAAGTTTGGCAAGGATGAGAAATTTGAATAATATTCCAGCTATAGACTATTTTTGTATGTGTTGATGTGTATATATACATGCTTGTGTGACAATAATTCTATTTACAGGAATTGCAACAGCAATGATTGATATGGCCTAAGTGTTGCCATTTGCTCATAATTATATGACATTTTTAGCTATTATGAGATAATTAAGTGCCTTTTTTCTGTCCAGAGGAGAAGTTTTTTTTCCTTTTCTATTATTAGTCAGATAATTCTAATGTTTTTCACATATTTATAGATTTATGTAGTCCAAAGCTATTCAGGTTGCCTTGATGTTCTGTACATTATAGGCCTTGCATTTCACACAATTGTCCCTTAACTTCACTCCACAAGCTGTATTTGCTAATGTCTATCTTCTGTGAAAGCCCTGGCTTGATTAAAAAATGTAGACTCCACTGATTTACCTGATGGTCTGTTCAAATTGTTAATCACCATATGGTAAGAAATGTGTCTAATTTTGCCTGGCTTCCACTTTCAGCCTTGAGAGCTACTTTGGTAATATTGGTACTGAATATTAAACCTTTCATATTTAGTATCTTGTCCTTGTGTAGATAGTTATGCAGAGTAATGAAATAGCATCCCAGTTATTTTTTTATAAACTGAAAGTATTGTACTGTTGAAACCCCTCTGAGCTATTTTCTCCAACCCTTAACAGAGGATTGTGGCTCTTTTCATCTCCCTTTCTAATTTGTCAACGCACTTTAAAAAAGTTGGCCGTCAGTTTTTACTAATCTAGTCTTATGAATGAACAGAAGTAAAATAATTTTCCATGCCATCTGTGTTCCTCTATTCGGTTCCTCTCCCTGTCTCTTTAACCCTCAGCGGAAAAGCAATTACTTTAACTCATCTTCCTTTAACATCATTAGGACTTTCTGTTGAATTGCTTGCCCACTGTGTTCCCTAAATTAATTTTCAGAGGCTCCACTTTGTGTTATACATTCTCACTTTTTATGGAGATAGCCAGTCCTCCCTTGTCCCTGATACTTGGGGCTGATGACACACTGATGACTGGTGTTTCAGCTAATTTCTAGGGTACTTCACTTTAATTTTATTGCTAGTGCATGGTACTAATTTAGTGTTAGTTTTTTTGTTACAACATGAATTAGTATCACCTTTTTCTTTTTCATAAAAACTGAAACCATCCAGTGGCTTGGACAGGAATGTTTTTTGTTTGTCAATCAGTCTCTACCCAGTGCTTCTAACACCACCAAAACCTGAGAGGTATTCTGTGCTAATGAAGAAGTAGAAAAAGGTGAGATGATGGTGTAATGCATAGGGCTCATTCACTGACTTTCTAGAAGTGCCCAAAGATTGAGCCAGGAGGCCAGATAGGTTGGACTGGGCCTGAAAATGAGAACCCCCTTGAAACCATTTTTAATTCCTGCCTCCTCTTCATTTTAAGAAAGTGTATAATGAGAATCTACCTCACTTCCTCTATAGCAGCATGTATCTTTCCATACAAGTATGTACAGTACCATCTTTACTTAAATTATGAATATATTTATCTGTTTTTCCCTAATGAAACAGCCCTTTCTTCCAATCCTTTCTTCTTCTTTTACCTTGAACTTGCAGCCTGCCTTGGGTTTGGTTTGTAATGTAATTAGTTTGTAGCAGAAATAAAAGTGATTGGTAGCTTACCAATGTTTTCTTCACAGCCATCTGTTTTCTTTTCTGCTTTTTAGTCCTGAGAAAAGAATGCATACTTTCATTAAATCTAGCAACTTAAAGGTCACTTTTAATTTACATTTTGAAAAAAAAACCTGTATAAAAATTAATAATATTCTCTTGGCCTAGTCACACACAAATCTAGGGACAAAGTATCTTAATTTTCTTGTTTATCTTTTTGAGATGCAATCAATTTACTTATAGATGAATTTTCTTTGTAATCCCAATCTCAAAACCACTGCTTTTCACATTTCATGAGTTATAACTGCATGCAGAAATATCTGTAGTTTTCAAGACAGTGACAGGAAGTCTGTTTTACAGTTATTTAACAATGAAGTCTTCTACCTAGAGATATCTTCTAAGTGTTCTTGCCCAAAGACACTGGAGACCTTGCAAAACTGAGTGTCTTCTACGTGATAATGATCTTAAATGGAAAAAGAAGACTGTCCAGGAAAGTTATTTACATTTTCATATTTATTTCTTTATCTAAGTTTTTAAAGTTATATCATCATTTGCCTTTTAGAATCTCTGTGACTATCGTGGAGGTTACCAAAAGGGTGATTCCCAAAAACATTGAAAGTAGTGGCATTTTGGTAATCATCTGTTTGTTAAGCTATCTGAACTACAAAATGATGTCCACAGGGCAGGAGAGAACACTGAACATTATTTCTTCAACAAGAGAGTATTGGGTGCCAAGTGTGTATCTGGATTTTTGAGTATGATTTTCATTTAAATATCTTATTCTGGCCAGTTCCTAATATATTCATAAAACAGCTGCTGAAAAGGTCATGCTGGACTGACCAAGTAGAAGTATGTGAAAGAAAACTAGAGTTTTTGTCAAAGAAAATTTCACAGTCACAGAATATGCCGAGTTGGAAGGGACCTACAAGGATCATTGAGTCCAACTCCTGGCCCTGCATAGGGCCATCGGCAAGAGTCACACCACGTGCCTGAGAGTATCATCCAAACCCTTCTTGAACTCTGTCAGGCTTGGTGCTGTGACCACTCCTCTGGGGAGCCTGTTACAGTGCCCAACCATCCTATGAATGAAGAATCTTTTCTTGATATCCAACCTAAACCTCCCTTGACACAACTTCAGGCCATCTCCTTGGTCCTGTCACTGATAAGCACAGAGAAGAGATCACTGCCTGCCCCCTCTCTTCCCATCACGAGGAAGTTGTAGACTGCCAGGAGGTTTTCCCTCAGTCTCCTCTTCTCCAGGCTGAACTGACCAAGAGACTTCAGCCACTCCTCATAAGGCTTTCCCTCAAGGCCCTTCGCCATCTTCATTGCCCTCCTTTGGACACTCTCTAACAGCTTATTATTATTATATTGCAGTGCCCAAAACTGCACACAATATTCAAGGTGAGGCCCCAGTACAGAGCAGGGTGGGACAATCCCCTCCTTTCACCAACTGGCAATGCTTTGCCTGATGCCCCTGAGGACTTGCTTTTAGATGTCTTCAGCTGGGTCAACTTCACACAGATACAGTTAAAATCTTTTTGTCTGACTCAGCATTAGAATTCAACCACGCACCCAGGAGCATTTTTTGATGGTTCTGACATATTGCCCCAGTCAGAGTATCCCCATGCAGTTAACAGTAGTTAACAGGAATTCAGTGCTGTTTTATCAGCCTAAGTGCTATTTCTGAAATACTTAATTGTCTTAAAAACTAGGTAACAATTTTTTTAAAGGCTAACTGTGGGGATATAATTCAGTATATTTAAGAACTTATTTTTATTGGTGTTTTGTGTCCCTCCATGTGTCCTTGTTCCTCACTTCCCAGGTACTTCTGTGGTTTAGAAAGAAATAAACCACAAATGTTTTTACTCTATTGCTTCCTTTTAAAGTTTTAATTTTTAACTGTTTTTTCATAGATAGTCTTTGTTGCCTAATGGAGTAGTTACTCATCAGAAAATGTATTGTGTGAATATCTGATTTAATAAAAACATATGCTATAACTGTAGACCATTGTGACCTGCCAACCCTAACATTATCCAGATCTTGCTGGTGTGGTTGCATTATTTGTCAAATTCTTTGATAATAGTGTCCCTTCACTCAAAAAGGTATGAAGAGCCCCCAAAACTACTTTCATTGGTAGCCAGCTGAAACCAGACCCTGAGCTGATGAATATTTAAAAACCTGACACATACCAAGCCTGTGACTGGCTGCAAAAATATGCTCCAAGTTTGTTCTCTTTGCATGCTGTCCTCGGAAAGAGGTACTGAGGATGTCCTCTGAAACCTCAGAGCCACATATCTGTTCATAGCAGCTCCAACCTTTAAGACTTTCTGCTGTTCCTGGTGAATTGTAGAAACTCCTGAGAATAAGTATGACAGTAGAAATACATAGTTGCTCACTGTATTGGATTTGATCAGTGAGATGAATCAGTCCTTCTGATGTTTACAAATAAATAACTAGAAAATATTTATATATAATATAAGAATCTTTCAATGTCGCATTTTTCTTAGATACACATCCAACAAGTCTGGGTGACTTCTTATTGCAAAATTTTAATACGTAGAACGTAATATTCACAACTTCTTTCAGTGTTTTTAAGAGCAAATAAAACTTTTCACTTGTCAGGCTGTTTTTATTTAGGGCTTTCAAAATACTTTGCAATCTAGAGATAATTCCTCTAGATTTGATCCTGACTGACGTTTCTTCTGGTAATTTTGTTTTAAAGCATATAGCATTTCAGATCTGTGTCAATGCAAACTAAGAGTTGTACCATGAGTCCTGTACCATGGAACTGTTGCAGAAGGTTAGTTAGGTTATAGGAGTAATGTTTATGGGGTGTAGCTGCTACCTCTTTTCAGTGAAGTTTTGTTGTAACCAGGACTATTGGGAAGAATGCTGCTAAAGTGAGTGTTGTGCTTAAGCTACATAACTTGAACTTCCAGACAGAACTTCAATTGTTGCTTCATCAACCTGTGCCCCATTATACTCACTGTGGACCCTGTAAACCAATGTGTCTGGAGTATTTTCTGTCTAGCAGCAACTGCTCCAAAGAGGAGAGTGATTCTGTACTCAGACATGAAGATTAAAAAGGTTTTCCAGCTAGAAGTCCTAGCCTTTCTGACCCAACCCTCCAGTACAGCAGAGCAAAGCACAAGTACAAAGACATTTTGATACGTGTGTAGCTTCTCTATTCCATCAAAGGTGGGTGGTAAAGTATTCTGGTAGCCAAAGCAGAAGTAGCAGGGTTGGGAGAGTGGGGGGAGAATGTTTCTCTGCAAAGCTGATACTGTTTGCTAATATAGCAACTTGGATACAGCCTGTTCCCTTCTTAAACCTAGAGATCTGAACAAAAATGCTGCTAAAACAATAAACTAAACAGTAAAACAATAGGATTGTCGTAATTTACGAGAATTGTGGTATTTGTTTCATTTATCAATGACCGAGGATAGTGCAAATAAGTGTAACAAGAGGATGAAGATGATATTAAGTTGCATGTTTTAGGCAGATTAATTGCAAGTGGGAATCAGAAGAAAGAAATGCTATTTTATGTAGGAATATTTTGCAGTACAGTGCTCCTTAACACAAGAACAGTAAAGTGCAAGATTTTGGAATGACAGTTAGAAGTATGTGTGAGCAGTCACTGTTTCCTCATTGGATTTATGATACTTTTTGTTGTTCTTCACACCAATGAAAGTACCACATTACTCAATAAAAGACTAGTACAGATTGAGTTAATTGTATGTGTAAAAAAAATACCCAAGAGATAAGAAAATTCAGTGCTGTTTTACAGTAGAGTAAAAATGCAGTGCTACTGGTTCCTGAGAGCAGTTGAATTTCTGAATGTGACTGAAAACTCAAAAATAATATTTTATAAATGTATAATATTTAACAAATTATTTAAAATGAAATGGAGAAACAGTCTTCAAAGAAAGTGTAAGTAAACAAACTCTAAGTTTGTTTACTCTAAGTAAATCTGAAGGTGTTAGTTTATAAGTGGAAATGGAGATGAAGCATACCATCTGACTTGGAAAGCAGCCTCCAGAAAAGAGCAGAATTTGACCAAGAAATACAAATACAGGATCAGTTGTATTGATACATGCATGGAAACAATGCAGCAATTAACTTTCAGTTAATCTTCTGGTGTGAAATTCAAACTAATCAATGTTTATTCCTGTAAAGTGATGTGAGTTGGATGAGATGACTTCTATTTCAAAGTAGCTATACTCTTGTAAGCTTATTTAAAGGGTATGAATGTTTTCTGTTTGATGTGTATTTTGAATGTCCAAAAATGTAACTTTAGTGGTTCTTTATTCTACCTTCTTGGCCTATTGTTTCCTTTCCCTAATATTTCATTTTAAGAGTTGTTGTGAGAATGATTCTCAGGCAAGAGGGCTGTGAAAAACAGTTTTCTCAGACAGTATTCAGCCTCATAATACTGTTTGTAATATACTGTAGAGCTAGGTATGTTTAGTTGATCCTCCTTACATAAGCAAATTAAGTTTTCTGTTAAAGATCAGAGGGCTCTGCATCTAATGTTATATGATCAGAAAGAGAACATTATGTGGCAGCTCGTAGATCAGGTTTTGTAATTCACCTCAGACATAATGCAGTGATGCTGTGTCTTTACTTACTATTGGAAATTTGTATAAAAATATAATTTTGAGCAAACGTAGTATCAGTGAAACTCTATTTGAAAAATGAATTTTTGAAATTAAAAGTGATGAATTTGATATTTTTATTTTAATACATATATAAGTATAGAAATTTATTAATTTATAAGCAAAAGAGGTAAAACCAAAAGCATGGTATTCTAACAAAACAATCCACTGTAAAGAGGAATACTTCCTTAGTTGTTTTTACTTCTTCATAAAGTATCTGTCTTGGACAAGAAGACAACTTTATAGCACTTTCTAGCTGTCATAAATTGAAAATAGTGTTGCATTATTGTTGTTATTTATCTCTGCTATGTAAAGAAATAGTAAAAAACCTTAGAAGCAAAGGATTTTCTATTAGATAGATAGAAACCTGACATTGCTTACTGTTCTCTAGCTACTGACAGATTACTACCTTGACAAAGAATTATATTAATAAATGTCTTCAACTAGGGAACTCTATCTGAGACAGCATACCAAAAGAACCTGTAGGAAGGGGGGATATGAGCCAGGATTGTCATCCAGAATTCAGAAAAGGAGAGAGAGGCCTAAAATGACCTGACGTACCTCTCAAAGGGATGCTGTATCACTTGAGGGCTGCTGCTGCAGCCTCCGTGCCGTGCACTCCTCTGCACTCCACCTGCCTGGGATACAGACAGGGCTTCTCACAGAACCAGTCAGAGCATGACAAACGCTCCTTGGGATTCAGTAGCTAATGGGTCTGATGTCTCATGGACTATTTCTATTCTTGTGTTTCAATGAAGTCGTCCTGCATTCAGATGAACATCTGTGTAGACTGCTGTCATTCAGGATTTTAAAGAACACTACCTTTTTTGACAGTTTGATACCGTGGCAATGGAGCACAGTATTTTGGGGACCTATTTTCAGCAGCCTAAGGCTAGGAGGCTCAATTTTTCAACAGGATTGTTTACTGGAAAGAAAAGGCTACATGATCTTGGTGACAACTTGAAGACCGTTGTCTCAATAACTAGTGATAGGACTCTATTGCAGGCAGGGCAATGTCTGCAATAGCAGCTCCTTTTTTTTTAACTGTGATGCTGTGATAGCCAGCTTGTAAAACCAGTATGACACTGAAGAAGAATAAAACACATTAAAAGACTTATAAAGTCCAATCTTATGTGCTACACTTTCTCTCATGTCAGAAATTTTTTTTTAAAGTGGAAGAAATGTGATCTGTGATTTACAATAAATGGCTTTTAATGAGCTCTAGTCCTGCTTTTGCCATGGAGACATATGACTTAATCTCTCTGAGACTTTGTTTACTCATTTAAGCAAAGTTAAAAGCTTACTAAAATGTACATTTGTTTAGTAAACATGCATTAAATACCTGAGAGGTGGCTTTGGAAAATGATAGGTCATTTTATTGCTATTACTGGAGCTTCAAAGCAAACAATAGTTTCAGGTGTTGTGAAAAGTTAAAAAGTATTTAGAGATTTCTATTATGTAATTCAGGTTCATCAAAAATACTGCATAAAAATGCATGGTAACAATACTTTAATTAGGTTTTATCTAAATAAAATTGTAGCATTCAATAAAAATTTGGACATTTGGATACCTATTTGAATATTCAATGTTTATTCTTAATTGGTCCTGGCTGATTAGAAGCATAGCATCCTTACCAAAGAACACTATAAAGGGATTTTTATAACATTGGAGTCAAGAGTTAATGCAATCATTTTATCTATTTCAGAGCACTGATTACTTCAGCAACTTGGGGAGAAATTTGCCTGACCCAGGACTTCTCTGGCTTTCAATGTTTTTTGACTTTAGAAAAATATTGATTCAGTGGTTCTAGTCTTACGTACGCTTTCCAGGAAATTGCAACCAAGATTAGTAGTACTGGCCTTCCTAGAGGAAGAATAAGATGGTGTCATAATTACTTATATTTCTGTCTGTTTACACAAGTCTTTTTAATTCCTGTGCTGTTGTTACCTTTCTCAGCTCCTTTCTTCTCATTCTTTCTTGGAGTCACTTTAGTGTGATTACCATCCTGCCTCTTGTTGCTTCAACACTTTTCTTTTTTAATGTATTTCTCTCTTCTGAAACATTACTCATGGTGCCACCTGAGACTGTGTTTAATCTTTCATGACCAGTGGCCATCCAGCTTCAAAGATGAACAAAACAGAGGTGTCAAAACAGTAACAGCACTCTTTTAACCCATTTATTTGTTTAAAGAAAAACCCCCGACACCCAAACACCTTAGCAGAGAGAAAAATAACAATGTGTGAAAATGGTATATATCACCCACGTACAGTAATGAGACAAGCTTTCTAAAATTCTGTTGGAATTGCTAAATTGCTGTGTGGATCATGTGGAGCACAAGTGGTTTTAGAAGAAGCCACCATATAACCGTGGTAAACCTCATCTCCTTTCACCATAGTATTGATGTGATTTAATCTGGCCTAAATGGTTTTACTTCATCATTTACCTTTAGCAGGGGGTTGCTAATACTTGCATTGTAATACTGCTGCTTGTGCCTTACAAAGACTCATGAATGTGTGGTCTGTCCACCACCTCAGTATCATCATATCTACTAAGGATATGTAACTTCAAACTCATTGACAGCACTACAGGAAGTGAAAGGTCATAACAAACTAAATATAGACAGCAGCATTATAGGCTTGAGCAAAATAGAATAAGTATCATCAAATTTGATTTTGATGCTATTTCAAAATTGATGAAGAGATCTTTAACCCTGGGATCCTGAAATAACCATAAGACTCCTAAAATTAAATGATACATACACCCAAAAAACTTCATATGATTCTTTCCTTTAGGTTTCTTTCTGAAATTTTAATAAAATTCAGGTCAATTTTCAAGATTTTGTTAAAAAGCAAGAAGGCTAAAAACTTACACAGATAGTTCAGAAAAATGATGTTTTCATTCCAGCAGCTGGAGGTTAAAAACAAACACAGACTTGGAAAAAGTAGGATTTATGGTGCTACTGTTTCTGATACACAACCATGTTACTGAGAGAAATGTTATTCATTGCTGTATTTTATGGAATTTTCTTGCCCAAATATCAGGTTAAAAAAAAACCAACAAAACAAACATACATGACAAGTTCATGTAAATAAGGAAATGGTTTGTTTGAGGTTGTTTTTTTTTTTTTTTTTCCCCCACAGCAATACAAGCTTTAATTAGCACATATAAATAAAATTAAGCTTTTGGAAATTATAGCAATATAACTGGAATTCTGAAATTCAGAGTTAAAAAGAGTGATGTCACAGTAAATAATTTTGTGTTTAACGTGTTGAAATAATCATCTTTGCATTTTAGCTGGAAGTTCCTAAGCACGTTATTTTCACAGGAAACTAAAATTTCATCAACCTCCAATAAGACTTAAGGACACAGTGCATTGGCAAGTGGGACCAATAAAAAAATACCTTGATAGTTTTAACCATATTTTATTTCCCCGTGCCCTCCTGGGGATTGCATGAGGTGTGACTTAATTTTTGCATTTATAAGCAATGTTATTTCAGGATACATAAATAGAAGAGTAAAATAAGCTTACTGGAGATGATTACTGGTCTTGTGTCACTGACCTTCAGTATAATATTGGAGCTACTTTATTTTTAACCCTGAAAATAAGCTTGCCAAGTTTGAGAAGTCTACACTGCAGGTGCCTTTTTTTTTTCCTCCCCCTCTCCTAGGTAAGCCAGCAGCTGCAGAATTGAAATATTGCAAAGAAATTTACTTGTGCAAGTATTTTAGGAGATACTGACATTCTTACCAGCCACTGAGGCTCAGATAGACAAGCTCTTCTTATGCTGTCGAATACGGAAAGATTATACCTGGCTGCTGACGATCATTTTAGGTTATGGCAGGAGGAGATTAGCTCAGATTTATAACAGCTCACATTTTCCATTTTTTCTCGGTTTCCAGAGTGGCATGGAATTTATATTTGTGAACCCCTAGGGACTCTCACATTGGTGTCAGTTTTCAGATTTTGCCAGATACATCTAAATGTGGATATATAATGTAATGGAAAGAAATTGGAAAAAATATCCCTTTCTTGATTCTTTATTACTGAAGAGTTAAGAAAGTGATTCCTTAGGCTATTACACAATCTTAAACTGGGAATAAATGCTAGGATAAAATCAGATTGGTTAAGATTCCTTTACCTGTGCACCTCTTGAAAAAAGATTATATTAGAAATACAGCAAGCACATGTGGTTTGGCCATTTTTTGAAAAGGTTGTAAGTGAATAATAATTTGAATAAAATGTGCCTTTTAAGATTAATTTTATAACAAAAACTAAGTGTATTATATGAAATGGTGCCGATTAATCTTTCATCACCTCATACATTGAGCAACTCTTTATCCAACCCACTATTAACAGCTAGTATGCATAACATACGAAAAAATAGAAAAAATATAAATTAGACTATAGTCATTAAATTGGCACTATACAAAAATACACTACCTCAAGCAAGTAAGTTACATAAAATTCTTTCTGTGCTACATTGTATATAAAAACTGTGCATTGAAATGGAGCTGGTTACCCTCCTTGAAATGTACTGTGTAAATAATATCTGGTAAATAATATCACTACATAATGCAAAACACATCAGGTACTTCAACATTCTTAAGGTACATCTCCATGGGTGTTAATATTGTAAAGAACATGGAAAATGCTGCTGCCTACGAATTGAAGTGACGAAAAGCATTTAAACTGTTCCAAGTGAAGGCTGACTCGAACTTCGTTTTTCCTGTGTTTGGAATCATTCAAAATGGAGACCTGTTTCTTTACAAATACTCCTGGTATTTAGGTTGGGTTGCATATGATCATGCCTGCTCCCAAACTTTGGAAAGTTTATCTTAAGATACTGATGTCATGACTTTGGATTTTTCTTAAAAATTTTAACGTATCTGAAACTCTAAAAAGAGAGAGCTTTTATCATTCTTAAAATTTTCATTGGAATTTATATTGAACTCTGTTCAATTGTCTGTATTGGAGAAACCTGAGGGATGGAAAATTCAGTGGTATTTCATTAGACTCCAGCAGGCCAAAACATTGGAGAAGTGCTGGGACTCCTCCAGTACATATGGAAACTCAGAGCAGATAAATGAAATCTTTTACTATAGAGCAATGCCTTAAAACCCCATGAGAAACTTACTGAAATAGAGACAAAAGGTGACGAAAAGGTAGTTACATAATTATTTATGTAATTTTTTCAGTGTCACGTGACAAAGAGAAATATCTTGTGTACAGTTTAAGTAGTTCCCAAGAAAATTGTTTTGAGGAGCAGCCACTTGATACTTTTATAAAGATAAGGCTTCTGATGTGTAGGTGAAGTCAGCTGAGGTGGATCCTGGGTGACCAACTTAGAGCTGGTTAGAACTTCTCTACTATCCCTTCTTTTCCTTGCTCTTCCTTTCAGTCAAAACTTTTATCCCACTTGGAAGAGAAGAATCTTTCAGTAATCAACATTCTCTCCTCAATCTCAATATAGTCCTGCAATAGCAATTATAATTTAGTCTACATACATGTCATATGTATCTTTCCTTTATTTTTATGTTGCAGTATGTCTTGTAGTATATTTAGCTGTGTGGTAAAGTGATTGATTTTCCTGATACACTGTTACTGGGGAGTCTGGACTAATATTTGACAGCTGTAGCCTGGCAATGTTCTGAACTTGCAGATTTGTATTATATCTTAGAGATGATTTATTGTGTTCGCTTTTTGAAAGGTGCTAAGAGAAATGGTTAGATAAATAGTTGCTCATGCCAGGGTAGTTAACAGAAGGTACTTTTAAATTCTACTCAGTAGTGCTATTGCTATATCAATTAAAGATGCTGACTGTTTCTAAACTATATATATGCCCTTTAGTGCCTGTTTTAGTAGAAATATATGTCAAGTATTAAATTCCATCAGTAGACAGGTGTGCATTATTTAAAGTTTCTAGCTGTAAGAAACATAATTAACCAGTTCAATCTTTACAATATTTTGAAATGTGAAATGTGCCTCCTGTTCTAAATTTAGATGTTACTTTGTATATTAAATTAAAGCAATTGAATTATTAACATTATTATTACTTAAATTCCGTGTTTGACAGTTATGCTGCCATGATTAATTAGACTGTTGTGCCAGTATGTAGCTGAATCTGTGAAAACTTGTTTTGGTACTTGCAGAGCACAGTGGTGACAGTGACTATAGTTTAGATTCCATGATATGTAAATTTTCAGTTACTCATAACTAAAATGTTTACAAATCTGCGTGATTTTTTTAGTTACATTTCCTTAAAGGTGAGTGTTTTTTTAAAAATTAAAATTTACATAAAAGTTCAGTGACATAAAGATGTAAAGAATTTGAGGTATAAAAAGAGAAGGAAGGCAGGGTACAGATTGAAAATACTTTTCCTTGAGGGGAACAATTTTTTGACGTTGTAAATTTGGTTTGGATTTGATTTATTACACCCTGAAAATTATCATTCAAATCTCAGATTTTTGTGCTGCATTTTAAAACACATTTGTGTGAAATCTTTTGTCATGGAGGACTTAACCTAAGTTTACATGCCTGTGTTAATTCGTGAGCTTAATTTGTGCTCAGTCATCTACTGTATGTCAGTTTGTACCCTTCTTTCTCAATGGGATAAACCAGCTGACTCTCCAAGGAGAGAAATTCTTTTAAGGGGGATGAGCATGAATTTTGAAATTTTCTTGGTGTGGATCAGGATGCACATGGTTACCTTAAATGATATGGAAATGCACACACAAACCTGCTCTTGGATTCAATAAAAAGAATGGATATAGATTAATCTTTAGGACTACTTACATTTTTTAAATTGCAGTTAAAAGTGCATGCAAAAGACTGGAATTATTGTTATTATTTTAAAATTGTGTCTGTGTGAAAACTTCCCTTTGAGTTCCCAAACTCAGTTGTCATCTGTGCAAACAAACAATAAACACAAAATTCTCTTGAATTTCCACAAAGGGTGGGTGTTGCAGTTGTCAGTTATGGATGTTTGAATTGCATTTTTCAGAAAATTTTAGCCAAATATTTCAAAAGTGAGGCATTGGAAAGTGAGCTTTCCTTGTAAACTAGAAGAACTTCAAAGTCTTGGAGAGTGCAATTTATGGTTTGGGTTTTTTGAAAATAAATAGAATAAGGATCTCCACATCAAAAATATTTTAAATGTTTCACCTCTTGTTTAAAACAAGTTCTATCATTTATTTGTGCAAATAGGAAGAGCTGTGTCAAAATTTATTCTTCATTTTCTACTTTTGCATATACTCAATTATAGTTTTTCAAATGAAACTTTTTCCCTGTAACTTTTGATTTAAACATGAAAGACCTTAGTATGTTCTACAATAGTTTGATTCAATGTGAAGTTATTTACTAAATGACTTGGAAAGCAATGTAAAAAGTACAGCGAAGATCTTTCCCTTAAAATTACACCCATGTCTAAGTCTTCTCAACTTGAAGGTTTCTGTGATTTGCACAGAGATTCTTTTCTGACAGATGCTAATAATTTTATGGCTTTTTTTCAGTAATTCTAAATGAAACAGACTATGAATTTATCATATCATAGTTGTTACTTTAATGAATTCTTGGGTAGTTCTTAAGGGCTATGGGGACAGTAGTAACAAAATGTAGTAGTTTACCTGTTTTCTTCTCTACACAGTGTATTAAGGTATTAGTTACCTGTCAGTAAGAAAAAAAAATAGAAGCAAGTGCAAGTAGCAAATATATACATAAGGTATTATTATGGTAAAATATTAATTAAATACTAATATTAAATACTATTCAAGTATTAAATTAATCAAAAGGTTTATTTGAGATAGTTGGAAAGTAACTTAATATTCAAATGATGTACAATATTATCAGAGAAACAGTGTGATATCATTTGATCAAGATAAATGAAATCAGTTGACACAGGTTTTTATTAACACTTCAGATGGAGTATTACTTTGGACATATACCTTTTATTTATTCTTTTCATCTTTTAATATTTTCAGTATATTCAATATTTAACTATTCACATATTGAGTGAAGAGTAATACTCTGGAGTTCCTCATTTGAACTGACTTCAGTTCTTTGTGATCCAACAGCTTTGTACTTTTTAGCCAGAAATAGAGAAAATTACAATAACTGCATGTAACTCTCAGTTCTGTAAAGGTTCCTTTTAAAAAATATAAGGTGAGCAATCGCTAGTTAGAAATCTCCAACTTGGTTTAAGTCACTATTAACATGAAGATAAGGGACACAGATCTTGATAGGCTGAACTAATATAAGCATCTTAAAGTTTTTATATCTGAAAGTAATTTTAAGTGTCTGTATATTCTAACAAAGGTCACGTTTCTGGTGTATATTGCATGATTTACTAACACTTATACTAATATACCCACTGCTGTCTCAACCTTTGTTTGCTTTTCCATATCAGTAATGGATGGGTCACAAAAAAATTGGGTCAAATTAACATTTTTGTCTAAGCAAGTTTTTCGTATAGCTTCACTATCAGGATTCCGCTTGTTTCATTTCCCTAATAAACTCTTTCTCATCCCAGCTCATTTTATTTAGCCTCTTTCAGTCAATCTGCCTCATTTTATGAAGGCTTCCTGTTTTGTTTTCAATCATGAGATTTCTCCTCATTATTTATATAACATTGCCATGATTGTGATGTAACTTTGTATAGTACGCTTTATAAAAAGTTTTGAATATTTCAGTTGATTACTTCCAAAACTGGTGATTTTAATGCTCTGTTTTCTAGTATGCATTGGAGATAGCTTTAGGATCTTGCTGTCTCAACCATTCAGAAAAGTTAAGAATACTGAACACTTGTACATCATCTTTAATATGAATTCTCTGCTTGTCAGTTCATCGTAGAACCGAGTAAAAAGTGTTATTATTTCTGCTTATTTCATAAGTTCTTTGCATCTTCTTATTTAGCTGAGTGGCTCCACTGTCCCCTCTAGCTCTGCAGTTTTCACTCCTTGTTCACTTTTGGGTATTTGTACCTGTTAAAGTTTCATAGCACCGAGAAGATGATTTTTAAAATCTGGATAAATGTTACTGGTTTGATATTTTATGTATATTTTAACTGTTTCAGCTATTGTTGGACTTAGATGAGTGAAGAGAGCAGAGGGAGTTTTGGGTGAGGAGGTTTTAACATAAAGGTCTTGTAGGCAACCTTCTGTGACTGTGTCCTGTTTGTACCCATCTATATTTCAGCTCAAAACTTATCCTTTCCTATGAGGAATCCAGACAAACCAGGTACTTCAGTACTTGCCATTTCTGTCATTGTTGGTAAATACACAAGTCCCTCTGGTTTGGAAAGTGCAATAGCCAGTGTACTTTATAGCTGTGTTAGAAAGAACAGAAATACTTCTGTATAAATAACTGTATATGTGTGTGCATGAGGAAAAGAGAATAGTTGCCTTAGATACTAATCTTTCATGCCTGGTTCTTAAAGCTTACCTATAGTGTTACTGCTGCAATAGCACTTGCTTTTTTCCTCTTCCTTGCCCTTAGAATTATGGGATGCTGTAGCAAGGAAATGCTTTTTCCCCTTTCTTTGTCAGGCCATCTTCATCTACTGTGGTCATGTTAGAAAGCTTTTGCTCTCTCAAAGGACAATTACTTCCTTTCTCTGTATTTCAAGGCCTTTATCCAGCTCAGACTGGTAAATTAGTACAAAGTGCTTGCTCAGAACAAAACTGGAATGATGTGATTTTATTAAATGGGGTTTGCAAAGGCGACCGTAAAAGTGAGGAATGATTTTCAGTCACTTTTTCTGGACTATGTTCAAGTTCATGTCCCTGAGAGAGCTTGAAAGAGCTGTGAGCACTAATTGTTTGTTTAATGATTTGGCCACCTTTATAAAAACTGCAAAACTAAGTTTTTCATTGCTGCTTTGGGTCATAGCTCTAAAACCTCTGTGTGAAACAGTTAATCATAAATCTAAAGTCTATTTTTGATGGTACTTTTTGATATTTTCTATTACTTTTCACAGCCCTTCATAATTGTCATTAAAATAATGATTACCTTGGTGAAGATGCAAGCCAAGAATAAAACATAACTGATGGGTGATTGAAATGATTAATTTGATGGTCTTGTTTTTGATTAAAAACATAATCTTTCACATAATGCTAGTAAATATTCAAACTATTACCTACTGTAAATTGCATTTTTTTTAACATGTATCCCCAGGATTTCAACAGTGGAACATCTGTTTTCTTTTGAGAAAAATATGATAAGCATCTGTTTGCATGGAAGATGTGAATGAAACCAGACCACATTTGTTTGCAGTGTTATGGATTATCTGGTCTTACACTGTTTATGAATAAATCATGCAGGATGGATAGTGCTGGTAACCACCAGAGTATGTTTTATACTTGGTTTAAAACATAAATTTATGTATTTGTGATTTTTCCTGTAGACACTCAAAAAATTTATGTTTTAAATAAAGAAGAAGCCTGTTGCATTTCTAGGCCAGTATTTAAGCTCATGAATACCAGAAATTCTTTTAAGCCAAGCCACACCTGCTGTTAATATGTATGAGAATATAGCTTGAGACTTAACAACAAAGCAAAAAAATATTTATTGTGATTTGGAAAAAAAACACTATAATATATCTTTTTCTGTAAGAAGTAGTGTGCTCTCATGTAACCGGATTGTGGCCTAATGTGTGTGAGGACAGAGTTAAGTTTGCACGTGTGGCCTGAAAGACTCATCTTGCAAACCTCCATACCTGGTTGTGGTACTGTCATGAATCCTTTGTATAGATTCCAAAATATTTTGTATTCAAAGAGTCATGTGTGTGTGTGTGTGTGTGTGTGTGTGTGTGTGTGTGTGTGTACAAACATTTTTGTGCTCAAAACAGTGGGGAGATGCTCAAGTTTGAACAGGCCAGTAGTTGGTGCGAGTATTTGCGAGTTATGTCCTGTTGTCCAACAGTATCTGTACTAAAGTGTTTAGAGAATTTGGGCTGCCTTTGCTCACAAACAGGGTCTGTTGGTTCTGCAGTATGAAAGGATGTATTCTGCAGGACAGTATGTGGGCTGATTTTATGCTCAGTAGCCTACCAGTGTCATATGCATGCTTCAGTATTGTTGTTGCTCTGTCACTTCTGACAGTCCTTGGAGTCAGCACTGCTGAGCTCAGTGCTTTCAGGATACCTTTACAAAGGCAACCAGTGAAGCCTTAAAACACCTTCTAAGAGTATGTAAACCTTTTGATATGTTTGTAGGCTAAAGTCCAACATGCATGAAAAGTTTCAGTGGAGAAAGTAGATTAATACTAACCACTGGCTTTGTGAAATGTGGACATTAAGTTCGCTGCTTAACTGTTTATGAGGTGATTTAAGGCAACTTCTGTCTCTCAGCAGTTAGTTACTGTCTCTCCTTTGATGTGTTGCATGTGACTTTGTGTGGATGACATAGTACATTTTAAGATGTCAAACGTTAGCACAAATAACGTTTGTTTGTGTGAATGGTGGAACGAGTTAGGGATTGAGTGAAATCTCCTAACTGTGTATTCATGCCCTTAGTCTCAGCCACTGATTTATCTCTTTTAGCTACTTGGCCACTACTGGAGATGGAACACATATTTCAGTTACACAATTATTTCAATTAGATCTCATTGTGGTCTTCAACATCCTTATGAGGGGAAGTGGAGGGGCACATACTGGTCTCTTCACTCTCTTGACCAGTGACAGGACTGGTCATGAAGCATGAAGCTGAGTCAGGGGAGTTTTAACAGGAACAGGTTTTTCACTCAGAGGGTAGTTGAGCACTGGAATAGGCTCACCAGAGGAGTGGTCACAACCCTCAGCCTGACAGAGTTCAAGAAAAATTTGGATGATACTCTGAGGCACATGATGTGACTCTTAGGGATGGATGGTCCTGTGCAGGGCCAGGAGTTGGACTCAATGATCCTTTTTAGTCCCCTCCAAATCAGTATATTCTATGATTCTAAGTGTGTCTAAATTGAATTTCTCTATCCAGCAGGAGCTGGTGGTTTTTTTTCTTCTGGTAAGTTGAGTCTTTTATCTTTTTCCATGCTTTGGTGTACTTTGTGTATCTTGTTGCAGTTCTGACTTTGGGTCTTTTTTCCCCTCACTTCTCATAGTTTGTCTCCATAGTTAATTCACTTTCAAGAAACTGAGCAAAATCCAGTCCTCTAACATTATTAGTTGGATGCAGATGTCTTTATCCTGTGTTCTAGTGTTGTGAAAATACATTACTCTTTTGTAGTCTGTTCCAGGTAGGCTAAAGTTAAAAAGCTAAGAGAAATAATTTATATCCACATACAGGAGACGAGAATAGAGGTTTGAATGGAAAATTGGTAGGAGGAGACACTGGATATCTTCATAGCACATTCCATGTTAGATGTTTTAATCAGTTTTGACAAAGAAGGACCTTCCTTCCCCAGTAAATCCAGCTGTTAAGAGAAGCTGAATCCTTGCTGTAAAGGGCCAGGGGAGAATTTCTTTTATGGGAACACTTGTTGATGTAAAGTGGCTGGGGTCACAAGGCAGCAGGATCTTTCCTTCTTGTGCCACAGCTTTCTAATAGCAGGAGGAAGCGAGGTAAGGTAGAATTTTACTGTGCTCTGTCAGTTCACAATTGATTTAAGGTTCCTAGAGGAACATGTGCTAGAGAAACAATGTAGAAGATACTTACATTCTGACAGCTTCTGCAGGAGCAGAATAAAAGCTCTCCATGCTGCATCTATCCTGTACAGCAGCCCAACTCAGTTGCTCAGAGGATTGAGCCAGCTATTGTGAGATTCGTTCTTAAAAGCTGCTGTTTAGATATAACAAGTGCTTAAATTATGTCAGTTTGGATAATACACAATAATGAGTATAAAGTGTAAGTCTCTAGAAAGGTATCAAATATCTGTGATTTAAACTATGTTTTTTGAAACATTCGTACATATTTTTGTTTGGGAATAGGGAAAGGAGCAAATAAAGTAATCTAAGAAAACACTCCAGATGTTTTTTATTTACTTGTGTATGCCACTGAATTTAACAGGATATTTAAAAGTTTAGTGTGATTTTATTACTGCTCTGTATTTACCATTTCAACAATACTATTACTTTTTAGCTAAGATAACGTCCCAGCTCACCAGTCCCACCATCTGTAGTTATATCAGGGTTGACAAAGGAGTTTGCTGACAGTGATCTTCAAAACATTTTCACCAGATTCTTGAAAATCATGACTTTAAATTCCTGAGTGTTAAAACCAGTGCACTTGGAGGGTTTTTTAATTGGTTACTGGGCCTTGAACGTTTGGGTTCACAGTCTTAAGAGGTTTAGTTTCAAACCATTTCTGGTGAAACCAAATAATTCCCTGCCACAGAGGAAGTTGAAGTTTAATGAGGGGCACTAAACTGAACAGGAATTGACAATATCAAAACTGCTTCCTTCCCAAAGGAACTTTTGACAGGACAAAGTGCAGAGAGCATGTTACAACAGAGAGGAAAGATGGTTGAATAGTGAATGGCACAGTCTAATCATCAGCAAATCCCACTTTGCTTGAAAGGTCACATCTCTTTGCCATTTTCTTTTACTGGTATTCAAAATACTCCCCCCCCCCGTCCCCTAGTCCTTAGGATGAGATATGTGGGATAATTACATTTCCAGCACTTTAATTTAGGCTAAAAATTGAGTCTTGGAACAGAAAACTTCAGAACACATCCATCTACTCTTGGAAAAGTGATTTCATGAAAATCAAAGGTTTCAGTCAGCAGATCAAGTTTTGATGCAGAATCACAGAATCTGCTCAGTTGGTAGGGAACCCACAAGGAGTCATGGTGCTTTGAAGCTGCAGAGGCAATGCCTTAAGCTCTTAAACTGTAACTGCTAAAGCAATTAAAGAGCAGCGTTAACATTATGAGGCCAATCTGGATGGACTGCAAAGAATAAGAATAATTCCAATAACAGTATAATAATAAAAATTGTTGTTGAAGCACTGATCAGTGTTTGGTTTAGTCATCTATGCTTTATATATCATAAATATATTTATAAATATAAAAATATTAATAACATATTAGAATTCTTTAAAATTTATATTTATATTTTTATAATGCATAAGAGGAAAATAACCCTGATTTTAAAAGGTCTTTTATTAATGGAATGACTTTTCAACGAGGTTCATGTTACAGATGCAAATACATGATGAGATATGATTTGAGACTGAATAAAAGAAACACACAGAGATGAGCTACTCTTTTCTGTTGAGGTAATAGTTCTTATCAGTAATGATGGTTTGTGTTTTCAAGAGCTTCTTTTTTTGTTTTGATTGATGACATTTTTCCTCTTCTCTTGGATCTGTTGCTGTAGGTGAGGTGTTCAGCTGAGGATGTTTGCTTAGTGGAATGGTGGAATTTTGACACTGTAGGAAGTGGGGTTTTACTTTTTCAGTGAATGTCTTTCATCATTCTTGCTATTTCTATGGTAGTTTTGTGATGGGACCAGTTCACTTTTCCCTCTTGTGCAGGCATAACTCTCCTACCTGGTATGCACATAGAGAGGGAATGGAGCGATGACAAGGAGTTGTGTGTTCTTGCAGTGCTGCTTGGCCTAAATTCTTGTTCTAATGCTTCCTTCTAGGAGTCTCTGGCAAATGTGCTGGAGTAAAATGGTGCAGGCAGAAAGTCCCCACGCTCAGGTTGTTGAATGCTTGAAAGAGTTTATTCACTTGTTGGAAAGAGTCTGACAGCTCATGATTTGATCTGTGATGATTTAACTGCACGCGTAGAAGCCCTTATCCATAAAGTCATTTAGCACCATATTAATCACAGACTTGCAAGTGTGGAGGTGCTTATGTCCAGGCAGAGATAGTTATGGTTCAGTTGGTAATATCACCTGTGGAGACACACATCTGTACCATGAGGGAGGCACTGATGAGGACTTTTACCTTGGAGAGGCTACAGAACCCAGTCATGAAGATGCTGAGAGGTTTGTGCTATGGGGAACAGGGAGATCAGAGTACAAGTTTAGGAATGTATTGTAGGAAAGATGTGGGAAAAGGTTGGTGAAGTTACATGATACAATTTTCATAGTGGGGACGTACCTGGAAAGTGAGAAATGCAGGACTATAGGAGTGAGAATGATTTGATGGCAATTAAAGGACTGGGGGGGGAGAATATTATCTGTTTAGGATGCACAAGTGAGTTGGGATCCTGCTTTGAGTGATACGAAGTAAGATGCAGGGAAGTGAAAGTGGAAGCCTATCACTTCCAGTAAATGCTTGGACAAGAACCAGAAGCTCTTTGCTCCAGCTCGTTACCTGTACTGCCAGTGGTGCCAGGATGAGCCCTGTGAGCTGTCTTCCCTACAATTTTACTTACTTTCTAAGTGAGACTTACATCCTGTTATTAATCCAATATTCCTGTTATTATGGACAGTTACATGTTTATCAGCTGGGCTTTGGTTCATTTTAGCAAGTAACATGTGGATGCAGCCTTTACTTCCTTTTCTGCAGTTAAGCTAGTGCAACACAGTTGAAAAAAGTGAGTGTTGTGTAGGTCTTGCCATTCCCTTGAAAAACAGGTGAAAATGGACATTTTTTCTAAAAATACATAACAGTAGTGGGGGAGAGGAGAGAATTTTGGATGATCAACACTCTTACCTCTTTTTTTAGCTTATTGTGTAGATTCTGAAAAGGATTATTTTTCATGTCCAACACCCAGACTATGTTCAGGACATATTTGAAACCTGAATGCCAGGAAAGCATTATAAGAAGATAATATGAATTTTATTGAGTTCTAGGTTAAGGTTCAGACTGCTAAAATAAATCTTAGAAGTCAAAGCCATATTATCTAATATTCAGTACTATTTTTATTTCCAATATTTTTAATCTCGAGACTCCACAAAAAGATGTTTTTCACTTAAACATAAACATTTAGATAAACATCAAGGAGCTTATTGATTTTGCTATACACAGAATGATTTATTGATACTTTCCTCAGATTTCACAATATTAATTTGCTAATAGCTCCATTGATTTGTTTTCAGCAAAGAACCCCCCAGACAACAAAAAAAAACAAATCACCCAAAACCTGAGAAAACTGAAGATGTTCTTTTCCCATGTAGTGTAGCTGTGTGCAGAAACATGTCCTTGGAGGTAATAGGAACATAGCTAGTTGTAAACCAGTCTAGTTGGTTCTGAATGTGAAGCCAAAATCTGCTAGATGCATTTCTGTGTAGAGTCAGGAACATGTATCACTGTTTGTAACATTACCATAGGCTGTACTGCTGACTTTGCAATTTAATTGTTCATATTTGAATGAACATTTAATCTCCTTTTGGACTGAATGCTTAAAGGAGACTGATCTGAGTTTAGGGTTGTTTGGGGTACTTTTTGTATGTGTGTAGGCCTGTTGTGAATTTAGCATTTCTGAACTTGTGGTTTTGTGTTTACTTAGCAGACAAAATAAATAAGAATGTTTCAACCCACTCTGAATTTCCTTTTGCTATCTCAAATCTTCATGAAGAAGAGAGTGGAGCTGCAAGCTTCAAAATGTTATGGAAGTTTCTAACCTCAGGTGCATGTGTTAACTCATGTGCACTCATGGACTGCAGTGAGTTCAAGGAGATTTAAAATTGAGCACATACTTTGTAGTTTTCAGAATTAAGGTTAAATTGTGTACTGAAGTAGTGTTTGTCCTCTTAAGGTAACACACTGGAGAAGAGAGGTTCCACTAACTGTTAAGTTACTGCAAGTCGATATTTTGTTCCTAATATTAAAAAGAGTGCATGTGTTTTAATATTGGGACCAAAACAGTAGTAAAAAGCTCATTAGTGTCTCTCACAGAATGTACTGACTTCTCTTGCATTGTGTTACGTGAGCAGGAGTAGCATGGAACTTAACTAAGTGGAGCATTTTGCCCTTAGTACTGTATCACTCTGTCCCACAAAGGAAAACCTAATTAGTGCGTCCAAAGAAGCGTTAAATAGATTTCATGCTGTTTAATACAGGCATTATGTGGTTTTGTCTATTGCAAAACATTAGAGGGAATGTTCCTAGTGCATGTTTCTGCTGCCTCTTTCACAATTAGGTGCAGTTTTACATTGTAGCTGCCTCAGGAAGGCTCCATGACTTTCTTCTCCATCAAATCTTTCCTCTCATTGTCATGCTCTATTTGTTTTGGTGCTATTGCATGATGGTAGACTCTTAATGAACATCTTTGCTAGTCATTTCAAACTGGGGGGGACAACTCTTAGCACCAGAATATATCAGCCTGTTGTGACTTGAGGTTCAATTATTCTTTTTTTCATGTCGATCTTTAACTAATAACTGAAAGAAAGACTTTACTTTGTGTCATCTGTAGCCTGAACCTTTTCATTTTTGTGTGTTCTCATTAAAATGTGAGACTTCTTCCCAAGGGTCACCATTACTGTCAGGTTTATACAGCCCTAATGGTGACATTTTATTTCTGATTTCATCCCTTAGCTGGCCTTGTCTGAACTTAGTGTCTGAAGTGCAGACCTTCTAGACTACATGTGCTGAAGTTCAAAAGGAGAAAAATACCACCTTAGGGAAGAGTAGAAAGGCTTCTTGAACTCTGCCAAATTTTGCCTTGTTGTACATGAACCTATAAAAATAACTAAGCAACTTATTAAGGAATATCTTGTTATGTCTAGCTAATCTGTTACCTGCCTGTTGCAAGGTCTCAATTTCATTTTATTTTTGGTGGTGGTGGTGGTTTCTCTTTGGCTTTAGCTCAGTTTATTTGGATGCATTTAAGTGATCTGGTTTTGGTTTTTATTAGGTAGTTTTTATGAAATGTTACACATTGCTCATCTAACATGTTTTGTAAAACATTTCTAAGACTGTACAAATCGTACTGAATTAATCTTCATACCCTGTATTTTGTCTACCTGCACAGCAGTGTGAATTGACATAAAGAGTATTAGTGATAGAGCTGTGTGCTGGCCCTAGAGCTTTGCTTTCCCCTAGAGGTTTGATCAGAATTTAATGATACTTGAACGTAGCTATCATAGCATAATGTCTGCTTAGAGTATTTTGAGAAAGGGTACTTGCTAGCTCAATACTTATGTGGAAGGTAGCTAAAGCTGTACCATAGCACTTCAAGATTAAAACACTGCAAACTCTTCCATCATCATGCTCTCAGCTGTTGATGTAATACATAAAACTGTTCAGGCAGCATTTTTCTGCATCTTGTTCAACTCATAAGCATAAAATAGGTCTGAATTTTGCAGCAGTGTTTGTTCATAGCTTGCACAACTTCCTACTTTGGAGTCACCACCTCTTTAAATGTGTATTGTTTCAGCCATATTGAAGCAACCAGCTGCTCCCAGAAACACTGAAAACCTAATAAAAAGCTACATAAGAAAACACTTAATCAAGTCCAGAATCAACCTGTGTCCTTATGTTGTTACTTTGTGTGAGCCTGCAAAACCACACAAGTAGGAGTGTGATCTGAAGGTCACAGAGCACAGTGAATTTTCCAAATGTTATATAATTAAAGAAACACCTGTGCCCCAGCCAAATAACTTCATGTTGATCTGCTGTGAAAATGTTATACTCAATAACCCTAAAAATGTGTAATTTCTTGTGCCCAGTGGAGGTTGCAAGAAGAGCAGCAGTATGCAAAGCATGAGACATTGCTTCAAGGTGTCTTAAAGGGTCTCTTAAGATTGATTTAGTAGTGTCCCAGTGTGTGTTTCCTAGTTTCTGCAATTATGTTTAGCACACTTCAGATGGGACTAAATGGGATTTAAGACTGCCAATGATTTATGAAGACTTTAATTTTACTCCTGAACTCCTGATGTTCTTAAGCCAGCAGAGGTTTTAAAGGATATCACAGGTTATATATCCTTTCCTAAGGAGAAAGGAAAAAAAATCCGTATTGCTTGATTTTGGTCATCATATCTATGCCCTTATTTTACACTAAAGAGAGTGCTGTTGATAAGACATCTGAATGTTATAGGCTCATATATGGACAGAAGAAAACTGGTGTCATATTTCAGAGTTTCTTGAGATCATGTCAATTTTTCTATCCAGAAGGAAGGAAATAAGGGGAAGGAGGGTTGCAGTCTTAATATTATAGGACTGTGAAAAATATGTAGAAAATTTGAGGGAAAATCTTCTTTAGTGAAATAAGATTCCATTGGGGGTAGAATACATTGGAAAAGCAAGAAAAACAAGATAAATGAGAAGACAGGACTGGTAAGCTGGATTGATAAGATGTCTCTAAATTTTACATACACGTTTCTTTTAAATCTTCCTCACTGAGTGCCAAACTACTGACTCTTAAGATGTGTCACAAAGCACATGGGGCCATAGAAGTCAAAGGTGTGGTGACAGTGTTTTATTCATAGTCATTTCATCACAAGGTGCATATATCTGTGCATGTTATAGGCATAGAGATTTATTTTGCTATTACTGACCACACTCCAAATTTTAAGGCAGATTTGTAAGGATAACTTGGGAAAAGATACTTCCAATTTCAAAATTGAGAAGTTTTGCCCTTGACTGACAACAGCACTACTTGGAGGAGAGATGCAGATCCACCTCCCTCCCTCGCCCAATGTCCTTTCTGTTATTAAGTTCAGAAAACATTGTTAACTCTCTGAATAATTGTAAATTTCTAAATTATATAGACTAGGTATTTTGTAAGAAGTCACTGAATGACTGACCTGGTCTCATTAAATGTTTTCATTTAGTCTGTGGCTATTCTTGACAGTAACTGAAAACCACAGTTTTCACAGAGTGGATTTTATTAAATGGATGAAAACCATAAGCCAGTGAGTAGTGATATCCAGGTATTTTTATCTCTGAACCTGCTTACAAAACAAAAAAATAAGTAAATCTTATGGTTGAAGAGCCAGAGTTTCAAATAGCTGCAGTTTTACAGTCATTACTAGTTCCTACAATGTATGATATAGAATGAAGACCCATTAGAAGACACCCATCCTTCACCTATCTGAAAACTCTTCTACCAGTGGTTTCTTAGGTGATAGAGAAAAAAATTACTCACTGATTCTACTCTCAGTTTCATGTAGAAGTTAGTTATTTTTTCTTCTCCAGGAAGGGTTTTTTGCTTCCTGTTCCTCAGGCTTATCAGTCTATGTAGAGATCAATCAGAGAGAAATGTCTGTATTCCACACATGGCTGAAAAACTTGGCCACACTGATCTGAGCTCTTTTTATGCTGCATGATGAAATCTATTTAATAATAAGTTGGTTCATATGTGTACAGGCATGATTGTCTTCAAGCTGTATAACCAGATCTATATACACTGTGGGTTAAAATTACCTCACTAAAAACAAGGTCAAACTTTGCCTTAGATCCTCACTGAATTAGGCCCTAAAAGGTGGAGCATCAGCATTTATAAATAAAGTAGGTGACTGTGATTTATGATAATTTTAAAGGAATGTTCCATATTTGTCAAAGAAATCTTCAAAAGTGATTTTTACACCAGAAAATTAAGTTCTTTCAATGTTATGGTGCTTTGGAAATTGTTTGCTTTACAAGGATTTATTTGCAGAACAAAATGTTGAAATCTCCCATTGTGGCACACTTCGGAAGCTATTTTTTTTATTTTCAAGTGAAGCTTTGACTTCTTTAACTGGATTAAAATGCTAAATTAAGAAAGATTAAATTTAGAGAAGACAATCTAGTCGAATGCAAATAGAATTATTTTGGAATCTTCTCTCATGGAAGATGCCAGTATTATAGATTATGTTTTCAGGTGGACTAAACACAGATCTTAGGATATTTAAATTCTTTCTAAAACAGTTTTTGTCCTGTATAGTCACACTAAGTTATTAAGAGATGTTGCCAGTAAGTAGTGTTCAGTAAATTTCTGGGTCTTGTAGGGTGAATAAAATGGTTTCTATACTCCAAATGCCTTGCTGCCACAGAAAATTGACATCAGTTGTTCATAGCTCCTAAATTCCCTCCTCCCTGTTTTCTTTTCCGCTTTCAGACACCTAAACAAGCAGTTTGATTTTTCAAATAGGAGATACTCAGCAGCTTCTAGATAATTTAGCTAAATCATTGAAAGTTTCTGGACATCCAAAGCTGAGTTTTAAGCACTCAATAATTCCCAGTTGGGCAACACTGCAAAATTAAAATATTTGTACATTAGTAGTTGTTAAAAATCCAAAGACTCTGAGTACACCAGGAACAATGGTAAGCTGAACACTTCAGCAAAATTAATATGGTCACTCTAGTTTTAGTGTTTGAGAGCACTTAAGTCAGAGCAGTATCTGAGAAAACATGGTTTCTGCTGCAGCTGGAATAAGAAGTGATTTTGTGATATGTTATATGCCATTATATGATAAATGTGTGAATGCTGGCTTTTTAATGGAGATCACTGTAATCTTCTCTACCACCCCTATTTAATAATAACAAGTATAACCCAAATACCGATTCTTTTATACCCATCAAAGGGGTATTTCTGGGTTTTGCACAGTGAATTCACACATTAGACTTGCTTTCTATGATGTTTTGAAATGGACCTTGGATCCTGAGTTCTTGAAAGTTTTATTCAGATTGTATTTCTTACATGATGTGCTTGCTGCTTGGAGGGCAAATATGATTTATGGCACCCAGAGATTTTGGTCTATTGTAACATTCATGTAGGAAATAAAGGGCACTGGTAATAAGGAAAAAAAAGAAAAGAAAGTACTGGTGAGGAAAATATCAGAAAAAGAGAAATTTTCAACTTCTGAGGCTGGGGTTCATTATCTCACTATCAGATATTAGTAAGCACATTTTCAAAATGATGCCAAAGTGTCTATTTAAGGAAGTGGTTATTAAAGAATGATATATAATCAAATGTCAGTGTGGCTTCATGCTTTGGGCTGAGATGCTGTGTGCTGATGCAAAGCGAAGCTTACATGCTGCCATGTTTTTGAACCAATCACAGAAAATGTGGCTTACTCTGCAAAAAGCATGTTTTTTGCAGCATACTGAGTTACAGGCAGGACTGGCACGGGCACATATGTGTCCCTGTTATAGAAACGAGAATGTCAAAGCCATAAGATAAACCATCTTTAACGCCGTATAAATTTGTAAAGACTTCTGTGTTTTCAATTCTGTTATTAGTTTCTAAAACTTAGGATGGATAATTAAAATTCCATATAAGAAAATAATACACTATGTTATTTTCATTTTTCATGTATTTTTGGCACAGATTTGATAGTTTCTGTTTTAAGAATAGCATGTTTATAAAAATTTGCTTTTCACCTACTTTAACTGAGGTTAATAGTCAAAAATTTTGATAGATACTGATATAGTCTAAATTTCTTCTAAAGGAGAGTTTGTTACTGTTTCTTTACTTTTATTCATCAGTGTGAAAAACAATACTGCAGTAATACTACACATTTTCTATCCAGACCATAGTGATAAGCTAAGTGTGGGTTTTTTTGTCCAACAAAATAAATTGATAAATACAGCTGATTCAGACTGTTTACATAATCTTTCCAATGTCAACAGTCATTTAAATTATCCTAACTTTATACTGAATCTCCAAAATCCAATTACAAGCTAATAATAATTGTCAGTTTTACTCTAAACCTTTAATGATAGGTCACAAGGGATGTTGTACCAGAAGGATTAAATCATTGTAGACTGTAGCTATGCCCAGCCTTAAATTACTAACCTCTTATCTCATGGTAACAGAGCTACTATATGTTTTGTCGCCATTTTTGCTAAATAGAATAAATGTCACCAAAATTAATTTCATCTTTCTTAAATTAGCTTCTTAGTATGATTTCTCACTTCAGTCAAAATTTATTTCTTGAAGAATTTAATTTCCTTCTTAATCTATTTTATTTGAGAAAGGGGTGGAAGAACTTTCAGGAACAAATGCATTTTAAATCATTCCGTAGCTAATTTTGAAATTTACCCTTCATTAATAATTGCTGACCCTTGCAGGATGGAATTTTTTAAGTCGCTGTATACTTAAATTCAAACTGGTTCTGCAGTTTGCTTAGCTCATCCTGGCTATATTTAAGGCACTAAAAGATAAAAGGGGGTAAATACTGCTTGTAAGGAGAGGTACTGCTTAATTATGTGAATACAAGATTTCCCATGTGATCGATGATCCAAGGGAATGTTGTAATTAGATGGTTTAGTTTAGTTGCATTTATTAGTTTTTAATCATATTAAGGACACATACAAGTGAAAGAAAATATACTTAATGTAAGGAATAGAGTAGCTGGAAGAAATTCTTCCTATAAAGGAAGGCATTGGGAGTTGGCAGTGTCATACAATATAGTGACAGCAATTTCTGTCTGAGTTACTGGCATCCTCAAATAATATTTCCAATGGAATGTGTATTTTAAAATAATTAAAAAAAAGCTATTGACTTTCTATTACATTTCCCATTCTCTTCATTTTGATGAGCTCAGTCAAAAACTCTATAAAGTTACAATGAAGTAATTCTTTAGATGAAGAGAAAGCTGAAGGGTGGAGCAATTCAAAAAATAAACCTGAAGTGACAGGCTCTGTCTGAAATTATCACAGCTGGTGATATAAGTGGAAGACAAAATAGGGGAGGAAGAAGGATCTTTAATACTCATAAATAAAATCTATTTTAAAATATTGAACTCTGGAGGGAATATATTGGCTGGAATAGTAAAATCTGTTGAAGGGCTATGATTTCCTTTTGGAAACATGTTTCTCTTTAAGAATCTATAGCATAAAGGACAGGGATGACTAGGAAAAAAAGTAAATTCTTCTGTCAGCTGCATATGATTATCAAGGCCCTGTAAACTCAATTAGTAGAGAAGAATTTATCCGAAATCTGATTAAATATTAGTGCCAGCAGGGCAGAAAATTAAACAGAGCATACACATTAATAATCTATTAAATATTCTATCAACTTTGAACAGCTGTAGCAGTTGTAATCAGACATTTCTTTGTGACATCCTATACAGATTTGTATAGGACTAGGAAGTCACTATTACATTATTGCAATGCATGGAAAGTCAGAAGTGTCAGTCACTCCTCTGACTGTGGAGGGAATCTGTATATAGGGAAATATTTAGTTTGTGTTTAAGCAGTAACTGTCATCTCCACTTTTATTTGAAGCGTTAGTATGTATAGCACTGTATCTGTATCATGATATTTGTCTGTAACATGGCTGAAGAACAACCTCAGAGAAGAGCCCCGGACAGTCATTAGAAGCTACACAGAAATATGGCTATTTTTGCTACCTTGACATTTCTGAAAAAGAAAGTGTACCAGTTAGGTTGGTAAAATGGGAGGTTGCATAGATGTATGATAGCCACTAGCCAAAATAATTGAAAACAGAAATATGAATAGCCTCCAGAAGAACAGAATTAGTTGTAGCTTCTAAAGTTTAAGTAGGAAACCAAATGATTGATAATTTCAATGCTTTTGAGAAAGCATTTTAGGGACTATAAGTGATGTGTTTGTGTTGGTAACCAATCCTGTGCATGACAGGGGATTGTACCTAGAAAAAAGAATGAAACTGGTGAAGAGTAAAGGACTTCAGTGAGCATGTGCTTCCCAAGGAGTAACATAGGAATATGCAGAATGCTCTCCTTGGCTCTGACCAGCTGCCCAATATTCTCTGTGACCAGAAGCAAATGCCTGGAGAGGAACTGAGCAAGCATATATGATACTTCCACCTGGTAGTCTTCCAGCATTTGACTTTTCTCAGCTAAATTTGTTTACTAACCTGTAACAGATCTCAAGTCTCCCTTGGAGTTCATGTAAGCTTCTATGCTGAGCAGCCTCTGGCAAGGAATTTCACAGGTCTACTATTTGTTATGTAAAAAACCATATCTTTCTGTTGTTTTGAAGTTGTTTCCAACTGCTTTCTCTTGATGAACCCCAACTCTTGAACTGGAAAAGACAGCTGAAACTTAATGTCATTTAACCTCTTCTAAATCATCTGCAATTCTGTAGGTTGTCAGTAACTTTAAGCCTAAACTTAGTATGTCAAGATTTCCACATGTTGATCATTAAGCAAAACTGAACATGTGTATGTCTGGGTTTCTGACAAATTTAGTATATGTGCCCTTGAACAATTTTTATATGACATAACCCTATATATACAATTTGGGGAAAAGATATATAATTTCTTTCATCTCTTGTTTGTTTGTTTCTTGTTCTATTCCAGACTGTATTTACGTAGGGGGCTGTGGTTGTAGAGTAGCATCTTCAGAATAAGTAATCTATCTGAATCAATCTCTACAATCACTGGTACTGCATGCAGTAGAAAAGAGGATTTTTTTATTAGTCTGTCACTCTTAGGTCCTCTTTCCCCTGCCTTTGTATACAAACAACAACAAAAAAGTGCCAAAATTACGACCAGTAGAATCTGGAAATGGAAAGAGGTTTCTCCCTTTGTAAATGCTCTTTCTTTGTTTTGGTTTGTTTTTGGTGGCTGGGTTTTTTTTGTTGGTTGGTTGGTTTGGTTTAGTTTTGGTGGGTTTTTTTGTTGGTTTGGTTGGGTTGTTTTTTTTTTCTCTTGGGGGTATTGTTTAAGTGTTTCCTTGGAGTTTGTTTGTGGTCTAGTTTTTTGGGTTTTTTTTAAGTTAAGATTCCTTTGCTTTCCTTTCACTTAATAGAAATGGAAAGAGACAGTATAACTCTGAAAAAGCTGAAGTCTTTACCATTTATGAATCATAAAATTCTGTGGAGTGAAAAGCTAGAAAAACTACAATAATAAATAGGAATGGAACAGCAGGTTGAAGTTCTGACTTTAATTTATGCTTGAAAGCCAAGGTATAACAAAGTTTTGCCATCAGTTAATGGTAACTAATGTTTTTTGCATGTTCTAAAACGTAGTCCAAAGAGAAATTTTCCAGAATACATTTCTGGTCTATCTTAATGATACTTTTAGATTTGTTAGAAAGTGTTTACTGTGCTTTCATGCTTGTAAATAATCATACTAATTTGGGCAATGATGAATGTTTTCTTCCAAATTTGAATTGTAACTAAATTTAGTTATAGTCAAATTCAGTTAAAAATAATTTTTGTAAGATTTAAGTGCATATTTATAACCTAGGAAACATTCTGGGTTGAGTTGTGTGGCATCATTTCTAAGAATAGTTTTTACAGTGACCATAAGTAATCCTTATTACATTAGTCATCTCTTCTTTGTTCCTTTTTAGTCTTTCCTTTGAGTTGTTTTTCTGTTCATCCTTACACAAGCTAGATTATAAAGGAGAAGGTTGTTCTGGCCTTAAAAATCTAAGTGCAAATATGTCTTTCTCTAATTTTTTCACTTACCAGGAGTGCAATTTACTACACAATGGCACAATCCCAAATGTCTTTGCTGCACAGTGAACTCAAATTAGGATTAAAGATTGTCAATTTTATTCTGAAAAGCAATGCTAGGATAATATTGGCTATCTACCAAAGCTGTACAGGCTTGAAAAGTTTTGCTGAATGTGCACAGAACTCCATTCAAGCATGGGCAGTTCACACTGGCAAAGGTCAGCTCTCCTTCTCATTCTGTAAGGCCTCTAATTTTTCATCATTAGCGTCTTTAAACACTGCTGTGGGGGGTTTGTAGGAGATAAGGGTTAAATAGCAGTTTGTAGTTTTATGGCACAAGGACTGTTAAATATTTAGAGCTAGGGGTCAGGGAATATCTGGACATTAAAGAGGGTGTGATAAATGCTGAAAAGTTGGAGCATTACTTTCCTGCCTATAGAAAACTGTGCTTTTCAGAAAGTAATGTTAGCAAAGTCTACGCTGGTATGATTGTATAAGTGCATTTCTCTTTGGTTTTCTGTATGAACACATGCGAAAAACATGGGAGTTATTCAGTTTGAGAGTGGGAAAGAAGGGAAATTAATTGTGCAGTAAAAAGGAAATAAAATTTGCGTTGGAATGAAGCAAACAGGGCCAAAACCATATCACATTGCATAATACCATGTACGTGTTGTAGCAAATAGCAATAACTGACTTTATACTGCAAGCTTGCTATTTTCTCTCTACCAGCTTAAAGTAGTGTCACACTGTGTTGAGATGCCTTCTTACTTTCAGGTGAGAGTTATTTCATAACACACCATGATTGAATAGAAATATTCTATTCAATGTCTTGACCTTTCTGTGGCAAGGTTGTAATGGAAACCTTTCCTGCATTAGCTTTTATAGTGATATGGCTATGCAAATATGGATATATTTTTCTAGTGGAGAGACAGCCTATGACAACAAATGGCATTTTTCTAAATCTAGGCACAGCATCTCCTTGAACACTAGAAGTTAAATCTGTGATGTGATGGTCACCACAGAAACATCTGCACTGGTTTGCAATGTTACAAATTATGGGCAAAGTCAGAAGGTTAAACTGGGTCACAGCTAAGCTGGAAGAGGTCAGCTTAGCTCACTGTTGAAGATTTTACCAATTCAGTCAGCTGACTTTGTAGTGATGCAGATGATGGGTCTTGCACATGCTATTCCACTAGCTCAGATGTAATAGTAGTGACCCTCAGCAAAGGATGTCAAAAGTAGTTGGAAACTGAAATGGGGATTAGCATCCTAAATAGCACAGGCTTTTCTCTAGTGGCCATTTGTCATGGCTTGCAGGATCGATGGCTTCACCAAGAACATAACACTTTAAAATTCAATATTGTCCTGGATGTGGAACATCATCAAAGGCTTCTGTGTATTGGTTCTTATCAGTGCCATGTGTGCAAGGATAATGATGAGCATTTGGTTTTAACAACAGGCAAAATCTGAAATATTGGAGTAAATGACTTGTAAGGGATGGCTCATTTGAGGCACTCACCAAAGTTCACTAACAGCTAGCTCAAATCTTGATTTTCCAAGCTCCTTGACTTTATACATGGTGCTAAGTTTGTCCAAATTTGCTTAACTTCTGAAAACAGTTTAGCTGCATTCAAATGAAATAGGACCAAAGTGTTTCTCAGCTGACAAATTGAGGTGCATGTCAAAACAACTGCTGTTTCTCTAATAGAATAATAACCTGACCCTTCCTTCTAGTCTGTTGCAAGATGTAACTGTGCTTTCCCTTTCCTTATTCCATTGGCCATCATGTCTATTGTTGTTTCCTTTTACATGATGCTTATGGCTTCTCCAGGAAAAAAAGAAATCTGAAAATAGATACAGTTACATTTCTAGAGTCTACATTTGTGCTGTTAATCAGAATACATTTCCTTATGACCCTGACAACATTCAGAGTTATCCTGAGGCTTTGTGATTGCAGGTGGTTTCTCACTCTCTCAAAATGCCTCCACATATCTAACTTCCAGACATAATGAAGGAAACATGGTATTCATGGTATATTCTCTTTCTTCTTTTGAATGTAGGTGAACAGTCTATGGACAAATCTTTGCTTCCTTATCTGCTTGCTGTTTCCAACAGCAAAGTAATCTGCTAACCTGAAAGGTTGCTTACATGAAAGGCATCTCCACCACACCAAACAAGAAACCTTCTCTGTGCACCAGCCAGTCCCTGCATGTGCTAATAAAATAGTTTCAACTGCTGTTAAATCATCCCAAGAAGAACCAGAGGAATAGAATTGTGTGCTTAATTTTTGTAAGGCCCTGTACCTTGTGTAAATGGTTCCCCAGTCCTTAGCTGCTTCCACTGTGGTTTCAGGCCACCTCTAATTCTGTCCAGAGCCAGATCAATTATCCTTAGTGAAGTTGTGGATATTGACTGTGTGAAAAATAAGAAACCATATGACAATAGACATCTCTTTTTTGCAGTGCTGAAAGTTTTTATTTGGCTTACAGAATTTTGAATAGAAATTTTAACGGGCTTGGGGTGAGTAGGGTGTGTGTGTATAGCCTCACTGGATATAGTAATTAAATACAATATTGGCTGGCTCCTGAATTTGAAGAGGCTCAGATGATGATGTCTTTTCAGTTGTTACATAGAAGAGATTTACTGTGGATGTATTATAAACCTCTGATTTATAAACCTCATTGAGTTCATTAGTCCCCAGGGGCTTTATTCTTGTTAGCCTGGAAAAGCCTGTTTAATTTTTTCCCCTTTTTTCTTTTTTATTTAAATTATGACCTCATTAGAGTGAAAACATGGCTCCAGATTCTTGCCTTGTGTAAATCAGCCAAGTCTTGTGACTAAGCCTAGCTGAGGGTCCAGGCTGTAAATTGAAAACTTGTCCTTTCCAGTTGCCTCTTCCAATCCCAAAGGCTGGCCCTAGTGTTAGAGACATCCTCAAACTAACATAAGAGGACATTTCAGTAACTTGCTTTGTGTGTCTTCTTCCAGTTAATACAGTAGTCTCTCAATGTGCCTAAGATTTAGGCAAACATATGTATGAGACGTAATGAAGTAAATTTCTTCAAAGAAGGAGTTAGAGGCAGGATGTTAAAAAAATATGCCACAGTGGTGAAGGCTGGGATTGCAAAACCTGTGAATAGTGAGTGAGATTAGGTTTCAGTCTGTCACATTTTTTCACTGGTAAGAGGACCTTCATTTTTGTAGTTTTCCTAAATACTGTGGTTAATATGAAGAACATTTCATAAAAGTTGCTCAAAGTAAAACAGATAAATGGCTTCACTAAAGTTGTCAGATTCCACTTAATGAGTGGGGTTTTTTTAATGCTCCATTATTCAAATTCAAAATCATTTTGAGATTATTGTTGGATTGTGGCACAATTTGTTGGGAGCTTGCTCTTCATAACAGGTTTCTTTTTCTTCCTCTATTTTAAGATATTGAAAAACTCTTTTACCTAATCTTTTACACTAAATCCAAACAGTTTTATTTATAGTTGCCAGAAGTTCCTAATGTCATCTTAATTAGAAACATGTGGTGAAAAAAAGAGGCAACTTTTAAGCTGACATTATTTTTGAGTTAAAATCTGGCATCCCCTTTCTACTGACAAGCCTGACAACTGCAGCAGCAATCACCTCATCAAATCTCTCCGTTGTGTCTTTCCTGGGTTTTGGCATTCTTCCTGTCTAAATTTTTATCAGATGAGTGCTTTTTTCTTGGCAAGTATTTTGAATACCTTCTTGTTGCTTTATCTCTGCACTATCACCCTTTGCCCTTAATGTAATTTCTCACATGTAAGACTGTGGCAGAATTTGAAACAAATTAGTTAGGAACATAGATTCAAAGAACACTTTTTCATCTTGGCTCACTAGTCTCCTCTCCCCTCACTTTTTAAACACCAGCATGTCACAGATACCACAGGAACACTTGGTTTTTAAGATGTGTTTTTAATGTTTTAAATCCTCAGTTCTGCATCTACCTTCTTTCTGCTATGGCATGTCCTGTGTTGCTTTTGAAATGTTTCCTGCTGGTAATATCTGGATTTTTAATCCTGAGTTTTGTAAATACTCAGTAGGCTATGCCAGAATAAGAATCTTTAGATATAGATGCTTTAGACCACAGCCAAACTAGATATCATTTCTCCAGCTTTTCTCAAAGCTGGGCTCGAATAGACTTTCTTGCAGGAGTTCTGTATTTTCTCTTGTAGTTGTTGTTTATTGTAAAGTTGATTCTGAACCTTGAAACCCAGAAACCAAGCAGAACGGGGTTTGGGGGGGTTAGTTATCCAAATAATTTGTTTCTTCAAAGAAATACACAAGTTTTGGGTGACATTTGAAAGCTGAAATCATATGAATGAGGACCAGTCTTCCTTTCCAGAAAAGAAAGACTAGGGAAAATGTAGACCTTCTTTGAAAGGAAATGTGAGACCCAGTTACCTGGGATATGGAGAAATTAATATAGTAGCTCTCACTTGAGAACACTGTAAACTCCCAAATGCTCAGCAAACAAAACCCCTCTTCAGGGTGCCATGAACGGGCAATAAACTTGAAATGATTTTTAATTTGAGTAATGGCACATTAAGGAAACCTACTAATTAAGGTAAATTTGGCAGTTTTACTGGAACCAGTTTTCTGGTTTCTTTAGTCACTGAAGAGCAATGTAAGCTGCTGGACACAGAGTGTTTTTTGATGCTGGCTGCTTCTTTTCATTGCCTAATGGGAATTAAGCCTTCTGATGTCCAGCCTCACTTGTACTGCTGAGTTCTTTTGAAAACTCCTGCTGTAAATACCGGTGTATGTGACTGATGTAGTGGACTCATTTTCCAATGGGTAACACAATCCTTGTGAAGACAGCAGAAGTAGATAAGTAGGCAAGATGTATTTCTATAGGTATATATGGAGCAGGTGTTTTTAAAGTGTCTAAGCAGTAGGCTCTAAGGACAAGACCAGAGTGGTTCAAGCTCTTAAGAGCAGATAGCAATGCATAAAATGTTGATTATGTGCATAAATGACTGAAAGTCTCTGACTGTCTCTGTTTTTCTTAGTTACTAAGAACCTAATATTTCACTGCTGTACATACCAGCAGAGGCTGCCATTTTGAATGTGCTGAGGCTTTGATGGCTGAGACTTTCCTTGGCTTCTTGTGCTTTGCAAATTCCAAGTCTCCTGAGAGTAATAGTGCATGTCCAAGTGGGCAGCACACAATTCAGTGAAGGTCGTGGCAGCCAGAGACACATTCACTCCAAAACACCAGACAGAAGGGGAAGAACATGCTATTCATAGGGTTGGAGTGTAGTCTGAATGTCTGGGAAACAAACAGGGTTTTCCTCTACCTCTCCTGTACTATCTGACAATTTATTTTAATCCTCCTTTCTTGGACCATAACCTCTGTTGAGAATCCTGTTGAGAATCCTGTTGAGAATCCTGTTGAGAATCCTGTTGAGAATCCTGTTGAGAATCCTGTTGAGAATTCCATTGTGCTGAGGATCATAGTGCTCACTCATGTGCCCAGTTTTCCTGATTACAGCAAGTGCACCCAGGTTACACCCCAGCTGGGGGAGTGTGTGCCCTATGGGGACCCGTAGGGGTTTGGGCTTGTCCCACCAGAGTCTGTGCTGCAGCTTCTTGTCCAGATGGTCAGGGAAGTGGAGTAGAGACTTGTTTCTTCCTAGTACAGAGGTGTGTGTGTGAACCAGCATTGCAATATATTTGGAGAACACAGGTTTAGCGTCTGTTTTTCTTTACAATCACATTACAGTGATCTTAGGCTGTTAATTCAAAAATGCATAATGGTTCTCTTTGTTGCCAGTTTAATATTTTTCTGGGTTTAGTCCTATGTATGTTTTTTTTTCCCCCTCAAGCACCTAAATTAGTTAAAAATAGGATTTAGGGACTCTTGTAAATTTAATTGTAAAATACTTTAAATTCATTTGAAAATATAGTCATATGAACATTCATAAGATTTTTTTTGATGTTCATAGCTTAACATACAGTTGTTTTAGTAAGTCGTTGCAGCAGAGTTATCAACCATTAAATAGCACACAGTCCTACTTCATAGTGTAAAGCCTTCCTATAACTGCACCTCCAATGAGTGGTTCAGTCACCAATTTACATCACAGTGCCATGTTGTTAGTTAAAATGCAAATATATTTTTGAATGCTTTATATATGACAGCCAAGTGTTCAGCTGATCTGTCCCATGGAAATGAAGATGAATGGTAACTCTCCAGTCTGCTACAAAATACTGTTCATACTTACTTTGCAGTCTCACATAGAACATGTGCTGCAAGGCAAAGGCCATGATATAAATGAATGATCAGCCTCCTTTTGGATGCCTAATGCTGTCATTTTGAGGCTCAGTTTGGATGTCACTTAAAATAGCGTGTAACAATGGGGAGAAGAGAAGGTTACAATCTTATGTGTTAATAGAAGAAAATATTAGGAATTAAGATGCTGATTTATTAAAATATCTAGTGGAATAGCAAACCAAAGCTCTTAAGGCCATTGTTCAAAGAGAATGCTTAATACAAGGATTTAAAACCAAATACACTTCTTTTCAGTATAATGTAGTGCTGATTTGTAGAATCAGTGCACAGAAAAAAAATATTATAACAATAATGTTGTTGGAAGAAGGTTAAGTACATATTTATGAAAAAACAACATCACACGAGCAGTCTTATTGCTGGTATTGTTCTCTTATTGCACTGTAGCATGTGCAACATCCAGGTCACTGCCAGAGCAAACCAGACAAGCTTAAGCTGCGATGAGTGATGCTGACGGGGGGGCAGGGTGAGGGGGGCTCTGTGTGTGGATCTGGACTGTCTCAAACTCAGACCCCAAGCAGAGATCCAGTGCTGGCAAATACAGTGAGAGTCTGCAGGGAAACTCTGCAACTTAAGTCTGCAGGGAATGGGAAAGAGTAGTTCCAGATAGGCCACCTTGACAAAGGTATTAGGTGTAGCAGGACATGCTGGTGTTCTGAACACGTTGACAGTTATGAGCTTTTTACGCAAATGTTTCTCGTTTCTTTTTTCTCTTTGTTAGTTAAGTTGGATTGGGTGGCTGGTGCTGAAACAATTTAATCCTTGTCTACAAAGCAATTTATTGCAAGTTCTTGCATCCTATTGCAATTGATTGCTTTATTGTTGTTGGCGTGTTCTGTGCTTTTTCTCTTAGAAATTTCATTTTGCAAATGTAGTAATAATATTTTACATGTGTAGAGTGCCTTTCATCACAAAATACTTCACAAACTAGACTAAGTTTTTGCAGTCAGTTGTTCGAAAGGGACTTAGGCTTGTATCAAGACACATAGCTATCTTTGCCCATTCAGTTCAGTCAGGCTGAAGCTTTTTCATACTGTATACTTTCTTGTAACCTATATTGTTACCTGAGTAATAAATAGCCAACTTCCATTCCTAGCTCAGATGCATTTACTGCTGTGACTCAAAACCTGAAGCACTTACTGGGTAGGAAAAGAGTTTCAATTACACCAGCTGCCACGCTGTTTGCCTGATTGGCCACAAAACTAAAATTAAAAAAAGTGCAAGAAAGGAACTGAGACCTAAACAAATGTATTTTTAAGTCTTGTTATTTTTTTTTGTAAATTGTTTTAGGCATGTATGATTTTAAGAAGTGTTACTGATCCAGATCCTGTGTTTATTTGACCAGCTTCTGCTGGATTTAAAATTTGCATTTGTCTTATATTTATTTTATTATGTGCTATGGTCTAAAGCTAAGATACTGTATTGATAAAATTGAGCAGATAGAGGTAAGGGCAGAAGATTTTGTGCTCTCTGGTAATCTGGCCTTAAATATTAGCAAATCTCTGAAAATTCTGTGGCATTCAGTGAAAGAACTGAATTAATTTAAACTGAACTGCACACAACCTTTTAAAAATTAAATCTGCTACATATATGGATAATACTACTCTTAAATATTCAGCCTCTGTTACTTACTTTAATTCAGTGGATTTTTCACTGTCTCCACATAATTTCCGTGTAAAAGGAAAGGCTAATCTACTGGTTCAGACAAAAGGCTTAAGCTCAGATGATCTCTGTTCTGTTTCCTTTTTATCATGTTCTTGCATTTTTTTCTCCATCTGTAAAAAGGAGATGACAGCACTTCTTTGCCTCATGATGTGGAAGGATAAATACATTGATTGTGAGATGTTAAAAATGACCGAGCCAAGTATGTAACTAGGCCAATTTATATGGAGAGATTCTTTCAAATTAGTAGTTGGGATATATTGTCTTGGAGAAGTGTAGAGGAAGAGTTTAGCTATCTTGCTCAAGGTATATAGCAGTGAAATGGTTAACAAAATATATATACAGGCAATGTTTAGGTTTTAGAGTTAACACCCTATTGAGATGATTGAAAATAGTTCACATCTTGCTGAAATGTCATTTTGAGCTGTCTGCCAATTTAAGAACATATTGCTGCCTCAGTTAACATATGGTTCGAGTTGATACAGTTTTCTGTGCAACCATGAGAGCTAGACACATCATTATATGAAAATGAAAACAAATGGCTGAGTCCTGAGTTTACTGCTTTAGGCCCCCCCAGTGCAAGCAAAAGTTCAAAGCCACCTAGTTCTTCCGCTTGGAGATTCCTGCAGCATGAGAAGAGTCCGGGTGAGATGGTGAGCCACAATAACCTGTTCCTGTGCCACAGGGCCATGGCACACAGCCTGTAAGGGATGTTCCCAGGACAGAAGTTTTACAGTGTGAACAGAATGGCAAACGATCCCCTGGGTTGCTGTACCTAATTTGTCAAGATTTAATTAGAACCTGGGATTGGTGAGCCTCCTTTTAGGATTTCTACTCCTTTACTGTGTCACTGATGTGGCAGATATGTTATACTGGACACATTACAGAATTAAACCCCAAGCTCTTGCTTGGGGTTCTTACCTGTGTTCTACTGTAAGTTAATGCTAGCAAAGCAAAGGTGAAAGTTTCTAAGGAAACACTCTGTTCACAGAGCACCATGAGGTAGCTTTCAGTATCTGTAGAAGTAAGGTTGAAAAATTTTCCACTGAATTTATAATGGCTCTGTTCTACAACACCTGCAATTGTTTTGTGTACTAGCTTTTTTATAATTTTTTTTTTTTTCTGATGTGGTAGAAATTCCATAGTTATGCTACAATTTGCTTTGCTTTTCTTAGTTTAAGTTACAGTTTTAGCACTGCATCTTTTTTCTACTTAGACTAGGTAAATTGTGTAATATTTTCAACTCACTTGTTATCTACATATTTTCATTGGTGAAGTTCCTGGTATGTCACCTGTCACAGTGGAAAAATAATTTATTCCAAACAAATTATATTTAAATTATTTTTAAGGTACAACTAAAGCTGACAAAACCAAAACAAATAAAAAGTTGAAACTGAGATTTCATCTTTTCTTGTGCAGTGGGGCAGATATAGACCAGAGCGACTCGGGTCGTGTGTACAGAATAAAACTATCCAGATTTGGATAAATGGACTTCTTTCCTCATACATGTGGCTTTGAAACTGGCTTATTTCCCAACATTCTTTTTGACTCAAATTTTAGATAGAAAAGGAATCCAAATATCTGACCAAAACTCATTTAATTTTCTCCTGCCTATTAAGAGTAAGTATTTGTGCAAAATGGAACCACAAATCAACTCAGGTTTGCTTGTGAGGCTGATGAACCTATAATGAATCTTTCTATGAGCTCAGTCTAAATTTCAAGCATGTAATAAAACACAAAAGCATATTCAAAAGTCACTTTGAGTTATTCCTGCATATCTAGTAATTTTTTTGGGTCACTTATTTTGGGGCATTTACAAGCCACTCAACTGACAGAAATGCTGCTTAGCAGTCCTGCCTGCAGATTGCCTATATAAGTACTGGTATACAAATTTCAGACACATTCACCAAATGGCAGATTTTTGGCTGATAAGATAATGGCAGGGCAGCATTTAATTCTTTGGAGCTGCTGGAGAGCATGAGCCAAAATCTATCGCTGCTCCATAGCTCAGGTTTTTCAGATACATCATTGCCTCTTGTGTGTTCCTTGGACTTCATTAGAGCCTGCTGCTCCCTGCAGTGCCTTAGCAGAGAAAGTCCAGCCTGTGCTGAGATCACAACTCACCATGGCTGTAAAGAGGCCAGGTTGGGTGGTGCAGGCAGGTTGAGCAGGATCAGCCTTACATTGGGAGGATTACACTCAACAGGACAACACATTCATAAGACACATTTTGTCATTCACACGTTCATTTAATATCTGTGTTTTCTAAAGCTTTGTAGCAAATCTTTATTTGGCCAGCCTGGCAAATCACCTCCCAGAATTTCAGGACCCTGGTTTTGTTGCCTTCTTCAGTCCTACAAACTTTCTGAGGTGATGTCCTTGTGTAGTTTACTTATTCTTTTGCACTCCCCCTATGGCTGCAATTCAGGTGCTTGCCCCAGAGTTCTTTTCACCCAGGTTGATATTTGAGTAAGGTGATCACTGGCTTTAGAAGCAAATTGTTCTCCTTCTGCCTTCTTTTCAAGTGTATGTGTAAATCCACATTTTAAAATGGCAGCACTGTAACTGTAGCTAAGTAGAGATGATTATATCCTAATTGAGGTATTAGACAAACGTGGAGATTTCTGTGTTTGTTACAGGGTGCTATTATGCTTATGTTCCTGTGCAACAGGGAACCTGTTGGATTTGGCTTGTGAGGTCTTCATTTTTGATATCTAGCTTACTACCCTTAGGTTCAATGACTCTATTGCCCTACCACTATGCATTTACCTAACACAGTGACACCATTTTGTAATTTATAGGTAGTGAAGAGGAAAGGAACCAGGATGCATTTCATTGATCTTTCAATGTTGTAAATGTAAAATTCATGTGCATTTTTGTTTGCTTTATGGCTGTTCTCTTTCCTTTTCCTTATTTAATATGCATTTCATACTGTGCCAGGAGGTCAGTAGGGCAAATCAAGGAGCCAGATGGCTTACTTCTACCCTAAGGAAACATACCAATATTTAGCTGGCTATTTTCCCAAATAAAGGCAAGACTGGAATCCACAATAAATGTGAGAGTTGGTTAAAACTGCATCCTTCTCTTAGATTCACAGCTACAACCTCCTTGAGGCATGAGCTTTTCATACTTCACTGCTGCTTTCTAGCTTTCTCCAAGTAACTGCGTCTTAGAAGATATTAGAGGGGGGTGCAGCTCATTTATTTATGGCCTTTGCACAGTAACAAGTTTCAGTTATTTTAATCTGACTGAAATAAGAAACCATAATCCATGGATGAAAAGACAGTGGACAAACTCTGTTAAATCCCTAGTACCCTGAGGACGTATATTTTGTCCATTTCTGGGTTTTTATGTTCCCTTTTTTCCGCTGTTATTCCCAACTTTAACTTTTGAAAAGCCAAGCAGTTTAAGTGGCTGGGCCTGGGGAGCTTATTTGTATGCAGCACAAATTTCAGGATCTGTTCCCAAGCCTGTGCAGAGTGAAAAATGGCCTGCATTTTCTTGATAGCCCATGTGGTTGTAAAGAATAAATGGCTAATGAATTACAGATGAACATTGACGCAAATTAATCTTCCTGATGTCCCTGGGTTATATGGCAGCCATTTAAAAGTTTAATCAATACACTAAAGTTGAAAACATGCAGGCACTGCAGTTGTTTGGATGTAATAAACATCAGAGGGAAACGGGAGGCTTGTACCCAGTCCATGTATCATAATGACAGGTATTTATGTTTAATGGACTAAATATTTTTTATTGGAAGAGAGCAAATGTCAGCTTAACTTTGTAAGCTCTGCATTCAACTTTCCTTTGAGGTTGGTGAGAGACGGCTGACATGTCATTGAAAATGAAATGTAAAAAAACCAATTGAGACAAAGCGAGGATAAGGAGCTGTTTTGCTGACGAGATGTTGCTTTAATGCTCTGCAACTATTCATTAAATAAAATGTAAACTCTACCATTTCAAACGTTGCAGTAAAATGGTTTACTAGGTCAGACTTTTAATGGTTATTAGGGAAAACAAGAGCCAACCACTGCCAAATATTCTTTTCTGGGAAACATTTTATTTGAAAAGTCTTTTCCTGAGTTACAGTTTCAGAAGATTTATAATTATGGAACAGTCATCTCCCCCTCCCCCTTTCTTTTTTGAGACAAAGAAAAACAGAAAAATAACTTTCAGTATAAGCATTTGATGGTCTTTTTTCCCCCACTTTGAACAGAGTAATAGCTTTATATAAGCTTCCCAGAGGCTTGGATATTAATTGCACTTGAAGTCAATAAATTTTAGAGCCATGTGTCCAGAACTTAACCATCTTTGCTATAAATGGGGAAGGAGGCTATACAAGACTGCCAGAATCACCAGGCCTGCACAGTTACTATGAAAAAAAAATATGAAGGTATTGTCTTTAGGTAAAGAAAAATGTTGTTTTCATATCATTAGGTCTTATAAGAAGACAGACTTCTTCCAAACAAGGAAGAAAGTGGAAGAAAAAGGGAGGAACATCTTGCACCATCTTTCTGTAATCTGGTTTAGTACCCCATTTCTTGGCTAATCTTACCTTAGTGGACCCTTGATGGTCTAGAGTGGTCTCAAAGCTTCTGGTAATGTGTGCTGTGGAATAACGTCGGAAAGGGAGGATGGTTGAAAGCCTATGGGTCACTATTTCCTTCTTTGGGGATTGGTTGAGCCTGATCTCTCTTGACTTCACTATCTGTCAAAAATATTTCATTCATCTAAATAATTGCTCTTAGCAGTGCAGGGAGTCACATGTTGGAGGTTTAATGGCTGACCTGCTACTTCAAGATCACCAATCATATTGTGTTGGCTTTACCACCACCTGTAAAAAAAAAACAAAAACAGCTATGTTCAAAATCACAGAATCACAGAATATGCTGAGTTGGAAGGGACCCACAAGGATCTTCGTGTCCAACCCTTAGCCCTCCAAAAGACCATCCACAAGAGTTACACCATATGCCTGAGAGTGTCATCCAAATGCTTTTTGAACTCTGTTAGGCTTGGTGACAGTGTTTAAGGCAGACAAGGGCATTGGGAGAGTGACAGAAATCGCATATTACTACAGAGGCATCCAAAATATCTAACTTCTGTTTGGTAGGCAGGCCATTTTATTTCAAATTGTTATTTAACTATTTTACCTCTACATATCCTTGTTATGTTGCATCAGGTTCTACTCAGTTAAGGTGGCTACTAATGTTGAGCCAGGACATACCGATTTATGGCCATTAGAAATGGTCTGTCGAGTAGTTCTGAGCTGATTTCAATGTGTCTGTTGAAGGGGAGGGTTGGAGCCTGGTTGTCCTAATAAAGCATCAAAGACTTAGAAGCAGGGTTGCAGTGTCCTGCTGAATTAAGTTACAGTTTAGTTCCGTTTAAAAAATTGTCTGCTGTTCCATAAAGCTCAAAGGTAGTTTTCCAGAACTGCTCAAGAGCAGTAAGCTTTAGTGGCATGTGAAGTAAAACAGCAGGCATCTACAGCAAAACATTAACAAAATTGCACTAGACAGAGGTGGTGCTAGTAGAAAATTGGAGGTAAAGAGTGGGTGACATTAGATTGATTCTCTCTGTCAGATAGAAAACTCTCTTTTCAGTAACTATTCACAACAAAATATGAAGTCTTCTGTAAAATAGTACATTGGGGAGTGGAAACCCCCACTATCCAACACACTACTCCAGCAGCAGAAGATGAAATAAGTTATTTTCTTGGTCATTATACCAGTTGACAGAACCCTCTGAGTTAGGTTTCTACAACAAGAAGCTTGAACTTCAGACAAAGAAATCCTTTTTGCTGTGGTTTTCTGAACATTTAAGTTCTATAGAGAGGCTGCTGCTATTATGGGCTTAATGGATAAAATGGATAAAATACAGAAATAAAAAAAAATTATAAATTATTTCTTTTAAAGCAAAAAGCAGAAAATTTTACAACTCCAAGACTTTACATTTGAAATGAGGTTCAACTTCATTGAGAGGAAGTATCTAAGGTGTAAGGACATGTGAAATAATACTGTCAATTGGCAGAATGATTAGTGATTAAATGTAGCTTTTTGAGAGCACTTTCCTTTCAGTTCAAAGTTATGTAGGTGTGTACATGTACTTAAGTACAGCAACTTTATGCAACTGTCTTGAAGATTTACCAGCCCAGATACACAAATCTACCTGCTCACCCCTTGCCTTAATAAGTGACGATGAAAAAAAATTAATGGTGTTTTATCTGTCCATCAAAAAAATTGCTTCTGTCTACTGGCTGGTAATGTTTTCCAAGGCCGATCCATGAATTTAAGTATGTATTTGTGTTTCACATTTTTCTACCTAGTACCAGTGCAACAAAGACACACAGTATGTCTGCCATATAGTCAAAATATTTAAATAGTGTTACAAGACTAATAATCTAAAATAAGTTTAAGTGAAAAAGAAGATAGGAAACCATGAGTTGGCAAAGTACCTTTTTCTTTACCATGTTCATTTTGAATTCCTGAGGATTACAGATGGGATATTAAAGGGTGAAAGCAGTTTCAGAATAATGCCAGTTGCACACTTCTTAAACTGGGATCCACAGTTCTGACAGCTATTAAAAAAATAAAGTAACTTTTGTTTCTGGTTTTGTATAATGAGCATATAACAAAAAGGAGGTTTACTTCTACATTATCCTGCAGGTGTAACTGCTGTCTGTCAGTTTATCCTGTATTTTATTTTGATGATGAGAGAACACTAGGGAGAAAAAAAAAAATTCTCTTAATCAAAAACCTTAACAGGAAAGAAAAAATGTCTCAAGACAATGTCATGTATTACTGGTTATTTGTGATGGTTAAAAGAATTATCTGAAAACAAAGAAGTCTTTCACAATGAATCTAAAACACAAAAGCTTTAATAGCATTTACATCTGTGTATCATCCATGTCTCCAAATGCAAGTCATGAATAACACATAAACTAGAGTATATAGGGAACAGAAGTGCTAGCACATCATTTAAAATCCAACACACCCCATCGTCAGTGGAATCAAATACACAGCAGGAATGGTTCCAGTTGATAGACATACAATGAAGTCATTGAAAATGAAAACATATTAATTATGTTCCTAAATGTTAAGATAGTAATGGCTGAATTCTCTAATCCTGGAATAATATTAATGTCCCAAATCCACGCAGGAAAAGTCCGTGGTGCTTAAAAAATTGTGGAAAATTTTAGTAACACTTATTTGTATCTCACCCATGACTGACTCCACAGTATGGGGGGTAGCAGGGGGAAGAGCAGGAAGTGCAAGACAAAGACAAACCAGGGAGAATTATCAAAAAAAAAAAGAAAAAAAAAAAAAAAAAAGATGTTCTTGGTCCAAACAAGCCACTTGCACTACATGAGCTAATTGTAGGAATAGACTATTTCTAAACTGCAGCTGTTATGTGCTTAAGCAAACCCTGCTGGGAGAACTGCTTTGTAGAACACCTAACACAGACACACAGTGTGTCCTTTAATAGAAGAATTCAAAGTGCAGTGTATAAGGGAAACCTTTTCTGCTTCCAAATTTTCCCGAGTTTATTACAGGATGTGATCCTAGCTTTTCACTCTGGCATAGGTTTCCCTTTTCTATTTTCATTATCTTTTTGCCTATGTTAAATCAAAACAACAGAGGCTGAAGACTTGGGGGGTGTGTGTTGGGAAATGAGCAAGGGGGGCTGAGGGGAAATGCTCAGGTTTTGTGATAGAAAATGATAGGTGTCAAAAAAAAACCCATAAAATACATGCTTTAGTCATGATAACTTTTTTGTATAATACTTTCTGGTTGTCCCTGTGGAGTAGTAAGATCCCTCGTATCCTAGTAATTTTAGATGTATTCTTTCTCTACTCTTTTCCTCTCCCTCCCTCAAATCCTCATCCAGGTATCTCTGACACAAGGCTATTGCACCTGGGTTCCTAACTATATTAACTCCACTGTGCTGGTGTGCTGAGTACCCTTGATCCTTAATGTCTTTATGCTAAAACCCAAATCCTCCCAACAGCAAGGGGTTAATTGTTTGCTTTCGATGTACTTAAAAACTCTCAGCTCTTGGGAATGATCTTTCCATGAGGATTGAATGTAATTACAAAATAATATAGGCACTCTGACTTATTTTCAGTGATACTTAAGTCACTGCTGTTTTTGCTGCATGTGTTTATATTGGGGCTCTTCTTTCAGCGTACTTGATGCAAGGTATTTGCAAATTTGAGCCTTTGGGCTTTAAATGTTGTGCTGCTTCTTCTGTTCCTTATTCACTACAGATTACATATAATTGATGACCTGCATTTACAGACATGGGTGGTATACAGATGTAAATGTTATTATAGCTTTTATATTTTATGTTCTTTCTGAAAGATCATTTTGTCTTTGAATAATACTCCTGTTCAGATTTTGGGGGGTTTATCTCTAAAAGAGAATATGAAATGGATATTGCACATCGTATATTTCTTAAAAGTAATTTGGAATTTTAGGGTATGGGATTGGTGGTGACTGATACACTGCCTGGATGAGATATATCCCTTTGAAAATAACAGCGCCAGTACATGCCTGCATCTGTCTAACCTCATAATTCACTTTCACATTGGGTTATGGATGTCTGCATTCAGTGAGTCTATCTTCCCTTTAGGTATTATTTCAGCCCTTTGAGATAATAAGGAAAGTTTAATTGCGTTGTTAATTGATTTTTTGCACAACATTATTACCTTGATTGATTGCAGAGTTGATGAAAATGTTAGACACAGGCAGTGTAAAGTATCAGCCCAGTAAGGAGTGGGAGCCTTGTGGAGAATAGATAACCTTGATGTTAAGAGCTATATCCTTCAGATATGTCTTCCCTTGACATATTGATGGCCCTTGAAAAGGGAAAAGCTGATTGTATGCAGAATGCAATCATTAAACCCACTTCAGCTGGCTGTTGATTAATTTGTTTTTTCCTGAAGGATCTAGTTAAAAAGAAGGCCTCACTAGTATCAACAGCAGCCATTTTCCAGGCTTCAGATTATACTTAACCCTCTCCTAGAAGGAAGAAAAATGATACTGTCTTGGTTTAGACAGGCAGATTGTCTGCAAACATTGAGTCGAACTGCAATTTGGGGATTATAACACTCACTTTACCCCGCTAACTACTGCTTCCTCTATGACCTCTCCTCCCCCTGCCTTCAGTATTCAGCTTCACCATAGAAAGCAGAAAGTCACGTTTGATGTTTTCTGAGTAAGGGCAGTGTCTGTTCTCAGCAGAGATGCCAACAGGGATGTCAAGCTTGTTTTGCCCAAAGACTGAAATACTTCAGTAGCATATAGCTGCTTCCCAGGAGCCTCTCTGAAAGGACCACAGGGTTCACTGCACACACGTAAGTGGTTAAGCTTTCCTTATCCCTGAAAAGATCTTTCTTGTATAATTTTTTGTTATTACTTTTGAGATCTTTGAGGTCTTCTGTAGGGCAGTTTGTGCTGCTCAGCGCTGCCCCAGGCTTAACAGCAGCACTCATGTGCCCTGTTGTTGGATACTTTTAACCAAACATTGGCTGTATGTGACTGCCTTTCCCACTATGAATTCATGTGATGGTCTAATCCCAGACTACTTGCTACCTTCAGAGCACTTTCTGTTTTAATAGCACACACTCTGAGAGCAAACATGGAGAGCATTGCATAAATGGCCTTCCTGTGGCTGAAGGGGCTTCCTTGGCTAAAAAACATTCTGTGGATTGAGGGACAGCTTCTGTCTTAAGTAATTTGTACCAGCAAATGACTCAAGACTTCCAAAATATTTATACGGCTTTAACCAAGCAATTTAATGCCTCTGAATGTGGTGGACACTTTATCCTTCTGTTAACTATTTGAAAGATATTTGGTAAAGTAACAGGTTATTGCTTCCTGTTGAGCTTGGTAGTCTCAAAGACAGTTGCTCTTAATTGTGTGTGTGAGTGATAACAGTGATCAGTGTTGCTTGATTGTTTGGCCAAATGTTTTTTATTAGGTCCAATGTCCACATTTTGCCAGTGGGCTCCTTTTTAATATGGGGACATGTTAACTTGTGACATAGTCAAGTCTGACAAATCTGAACCAGCCAAATAAGTGAGTAATATTTCAAACTGTCAAGGCAGGTGAATACTGATTAATTGACACACTCCAAGAGCTCTTACCAATATCCGTGCTCTGGTGGAAAACGTTTACTAAGCGTAATACTTGTTAGAAAGTCTTTGGTGCTTTGACTAAACTTTAATGACTCTGACCCTAATGGAGGGGTTTTAATGTGCCTCTCTCAAGCTATTTCTTAGCCCCCAATCTTTTATCTTTAGCAAAAAGCTTCCATGAAGGCTAAAAGTGCACCTGTAAACTATGTTCTACTGACCACTGTGATTTAACCTGCAGCCCCCATCTCATTAGCATGTTCTTAAAAGGAGGCTGAGGAAAGGGAAAAGAGTTGAGGATACAGAACAATGACAGTGTGTTGGCTTTCGGTACTGGAGACAGCATTGAGAACTAGACTATGGCCAGTAACTATTTAGCAATAGCAAATGGTGTAACATATCATACAACATAGAACAAAATTCTAAGAGGCAAGCCCAGTCTTAGTCCAGAGAAGTAGATATTTTCTGAATAGTTTGAATATTTGGATCCAGATGCATTTCTGATTTCGCTTGATGCTATATAATAACAGTAATAGAAGAGAGAAAGGAACTCACCAGCTGTTGTGGGGTCCGGACGTGTCTTACATAGTGCCAGATGCCTTCAACTTTCACTGGAAATCAAGGGAATCCAGGGCCTTGTAGTATCAACTTCTTAAAAAAACACTTGTTTTTGTATTGGGAAAGATCATAGCAATCCTGTCATTAGCTATTAGTTAAATGTGTTTTTTTGTTTCTGAGGAAGGGCTTGTGGAAAGGAGCAAGGCTAAGAAGGTTCCCTTAACTGTATCATGATATGACAGCAGCACTATTTAATTATGCTCTTTAATTTTATTTGAGAGACTTTCTTTCCCAGCTTTAAAAATAAAAAGCAACTTGTCTTTATTTTAGATGACTCTCTTGAGAAATTTGAAACCAGTTGAGCCAGACTAAATTTTCTATGGCTTTTTTTTCCCCTAATGTGAACTCCTGCAGCAGGAACACATTTGAGATCCAAAAGCAAGTTTTACTCATGAGATGAGCCAAATTTGTGTCTAAACTCTCCAGAAGGGCCCTGCTGCTCAAATTTTTTTCACATAAGAATTTGTAATTTTATTGGAATGCTTGCAGACTTTCTGAATAATTATTCCAAAAGTTTACTTTCTGCCCCATAAATCATGGTGTATTTGTTTAATTCTATCACAGTTACTAAAAGAATTTACTTCCCTCTTTTTTCCCCTTGCTTTTTATTGCTAATGCAATCTGTGCATGGTTAAAATTTGTGAAGTATGATTAAATTTTAGTTACTTTTTGTTTTCGTAATGACCTTGCCATTCTTTATGGTTTAACTCCTTTGATGAGTAATGTAAGTATTATTATTAGAATGTAGCCCAAAGTGTAGAGCAGCCAGCAGAAATGCCATTTTTGCATATGTTAGCCAAATTAACTGAAAATCTTCTAAGTTCGTATGGTGAGCGTACACTGAACAGCTGAACTTTAAGTTATGGCGGGGAAGGGATTTTACAACCTCCTCTTCCTCCATCATTTTGAATACATTAAAAGTATCTCTTACACCACTTCAGTGGTTGCACTGTTTCATTAGCGAAAGTAGTAGAAAGCTCGTTCAAAGCAGTGCTGGCATTTATGCAGTGGATGTGAGGGAAGAACAAGTGCCACCTCAGCTGCAGTGGAAGCCGATGGTGGAGACGGGCGGTCGCCTCCCCCTCCCGCCTCCCCCGGACAACATTTTGAGCCTTTTGTTCAGAGCGCTACCCCACCATCTGTATACACAAACTGATGCTCACTGAGATTAGTCCACCAGAAGTCAGGCTCCTGGGCTAAAGACTGAAAGCAGAGGTTGTATAAATATGGGCTTTGATCATGACAGAACAAGAAATTGGCTGCAAAACTAACAACCAGTATTGCTTTAATTGCCATCTCCGCCTGTTTGGCGGCGGGTGCGATGCGGGTTTTAGACAAATGCCTGCTGCCCTCTAGTGCCCACGGGCTCGGCCTGAAGCTGCAGGGCCCGGGCGAGCCGGGCAAACAGGGCTCTTCTGGCCAGGAGTGGCTTTTTGCCTGGTTGCTAACATTGCCTGTCCAGTTTGGGGGGTTTGGTCATAAATAGAAAGCAAATAAGCTCTTGTGACGTAGGTTTAGAGATGAAGGGTATTTAACAGATATAACTTGACTTGCATTGAATATTTACAGTCATTTTTTTTTTGCCTTTACTCTACTTCTTTTATTTTGACCACATATGAGAGAATGAGATATATGAAGAAGTGTTTTAAAGACTAAAAGAACTGTGAAATCATTCTTCCTTTCCTTCATCTCCTTCAAGGGCATTCAATATATCCAAATGTAAGCATCAGTTCACCCATAAAATCTGGCATGCTGATGCTTTCTGTGCACTTGGGTTTCTTTGACTATAGTAGCAAGCTAACTATACAATTTATGTGTCTGAGTAATTAGAAAAATCTGCTCTAATTTTTCAACATATTTCATGAGAATTATTTCATCATGAAGTCATCATTAATTCCATCCATGACATTAAAAGTGCAAAACTGGCAAAGATGCACTGAAGAGAAAAAAGCCTTTGGTTGGGTTTTTTTGCTTGATTGTTTGGATGTTTTTGTTTGGTACTTTTTGCTTCATTTTCACTAGAAAGAGACGTCTCACTCCCCAACATATTTCTCTTATGATGCTTACAATAAGCATGGAAATATTCCAAAGAAATCCCAAGTGTAGGACCTTAAATTGTAACAATGATACCCAGAGGAGTATGGAACCGGTTAATGATTTAAAGTAATATGCCCTAAATACTCCTATTTTAGCCAACAGTAGAGAATCTGTAGACAGCACATGCCCAGATCAAAGCTGATCATGTCAATGTCATTCAAGGAGGGAAAGATACCCTCCTTTTTCCCTTCTCTCCCCCCTACCCTTTTTTTAAACAAAGTATGACATCTGAGGAACAGTGTGTTGATTGTTCCACTGCCAGAATATGCATAATGGAAACATTAGCTCCAAGATAACTTTTAATCTGTCAGCCTAATGGCTCCTTAATGTGTAGAGGGCTTTAAATGTATGTCAACCAGGGCTGTATAAAGTAATATAGTTTGTGGCCTGAATGGATCTAGATGACTCTGCACCATGACACAATATGGTTTATTATTAAGTATCAGCTCATCAGCTTATTCCCACGGACTTGGACAAGCTTCTCAATTTTCCAGTAACAGATTATGTGAGAAAAAGCTTGCAGTGCATTTTTTCTCTCCTCTTTTTTCTTTATTTTTCTCCCCTTCCAAATTACAAGTTTCATCCCCAGTTGCACTGGGAGCCCTGAAGTGTATTTACAGCAGGCTGCACTTTATCACACATCAGCTTGACTGCTAGTTTACACTGAACATTTATGCAGCTTCCTTGGCCCAGGATGCAAACTTCACATCTTTGTATTCCTATCACCTTCATCGCAAATTTTTTCCAACATCCTCTCCCTGTTGACTGCTTTCCTCCCCCCTCCCCTACTCTCACTTCCCTACATACTCCCCCCTTTTCCCCCCCTTCCTACAAACAGGCCAGTGAGACTTGACATGTCACAGTACTTGTCTGTGCAGGATACTTGCAATAATGCAGTGTGTTAGTTTGCCTTCTGTGATTCCTCTCAGCTCTAGCTTAGGTATATAATTTCAACACCATTTCTGTAGACTGGATACAGATTTGATTTTGTGCCTTTCACTAATTTCTTTCAGTCTGAAAGACTATTTTATGCCCCATGCTGTAGAATGTCCAGAGGAAAATGTTACCACCTTTCAGCATGCCTGTGCAGAGAGCAGAGCAAAGAGGTAATTAATCTCCTCTGAATGGGAAGGTTACCTTCCTTGAATGTTGTTACCCCCCAAGGGAAGGGAGAATCAGAATCAGCAGTTTGCTACTGAAGGTACATCTTTCTCCAGGAAACCTGCAATGGACCACAATCCCTAATTCATGGGCATCTCTTTGAGAGTATTTGGGGACACTCTGTGAGTACTGTGACCATGGTGCAGGAATTCCACCTTCGCCACAGGAGCTCTGGCCTCAGCCTTCTCAAGCACAACCTAATCCCTTTATGCACAGCTAGTTTTGGAGGAATTATGCATTATTTTTGCTTACATGTAGTGTTTATATCCTCTTAAAAATGTTAACTAATTTATAACATAAGGAAAGTTAATATTTGTGCATTTGTTATGTAAGCACTTGTACTTTATGATATTTTAGGGAATTTATCTCTGGGTTTTGTTTATCGCTGTGATATTTCAGGTCATTATAAGATACTCTTCTACAGTAGTTAGCTGTGGCACAACCAAAGGCATTCATACCCTTATCTGTTGTATTCTCCTCTTTGTGTTGCTCCCTCTGCTCTGATTTAAGGAGTCTAGATCCTGTGTCTTGACTCTAGCCTGGAGCAATCTGGAAACTGCAGTTGCAACAAGCAGATTTAATGGTAGTAGTCAGAGATCCCCTCACATTAGCAAGGACAGCTGCAACTCTCTGTTCTTTTCCCATGTCATGTTGCAGTTTTTGAGCTCAAGCTTCCCCAGTGATGGTTTGTTTTTGAGCTCAAACCCCCCAGTGGTCGTTTGTTTACTGGGGCAGAATGGAAGTCTGAGTGGACCTCTCTGGGTTACATACTTGGCTGCTTTGGGGAGGACTCGGTGACCCAGGTGATCCTTTACATCTTTTCTTATCTTCTAAGTGGTCTTCTCAAATTCCTGTGTCAGAGAATTCATAGGCTGGATCATATTCAATAGAAACAATCGTTTTGTTTCACCAAAAGTCAACATGAAGTACAAAAGTCCGTCTATAATTCCCTCCCTTCTTGTCATATAAATTTATAGTTTTAAACTTTTGATTAAATTTGGTTTATTTTACCAAACATGGACCAATATAGACAAACAACATAGCTCAACAAGCATTTTTTTCTGCTTTTGACCCTAACAGATTTCAAAAGCTAAAGGCTTTGTTGTTTCTAATTGCTCAAACTATTGTTCTTGTTTATAAAAATGTATTTCTACATAAACACCCATAAAGACCCAACTATAAATAAATGTCTGCAAATTAAAGTAGATGAATGAACCTTAGAAGACTAACTTGGACAAACACCCAATTTCCAACATTTTTGGAAAAAGTTTGGGTTTTTTTTTTATTTAATTTGTAGAGTATCGTATGTCACAGCCACAAGACTCAGTAGAACTAAAAGTGCACTATTTGGGTCTACATAAACTGTTTTATTCTTTTTTTTCCCTATCACTGTTAGATATTTAGCATCTCTCTTCTCCTCTCCTTCTACCCCATCCCAGGGTCCTGCAAAGCTTTGCATGGATCTGTGCTCCCCAGATTTCAAGATGATTTTGCTGAATGGCAGACTAATGTTTTTGTGGGTTTGGTTTTGTTTAGTTTGGTTTGAATGTGGTTTTGTTTGATTTTTGGGGGGATTGTTTTTTTCTAAATTCGAGGACAGCCAAGAAAATATTTTGAAAGAGCAGATTCATAAATATTTTGATACTTTGTACAGCATTCAGTTGTTTGAATATTCTTAATGATGGATATAAAATAGCTCAGGATGGAATTTAGATGGAATGAATTTTTATTTTTTTTTTTAACTTAAGTGACTATGAGAGTGTATATACTTTAATTCTCCTGATTTAGCAGAAAAATATAACCTATGTGCTACTGAAGGTGAGAGGATTAGGGTTCTAATTTTTTCAAAATCTCTAGTACTGTGTTTCTCATAGAAAGTCAAAATGGAATTGAAAATAAGAAGTTGTGAACTAGACAACTAGATAAAATTGTTAAAATTTCCAGGAAGATAAATATAAAATGAAAAATTTCTAAACTCCTGTACAAAAGGATTTTTTCTTTAAAGTAACTTTGCTTATTCCTTAGATGAAAAGATTTTTAAGAGTTTTAAATTAATTTGACTCATGGAGGTGTTTTGCCTAAATCGGTAGCATTTTAGACTTGAAACTGTTCATAGATGGGTATTTATTCTCCTCTTAATGTTATCAGTAGGGAATTATTTTCCTTTAAAGGAAGTTTATATTAATATTTAAGGGAATTTTGCAACTTCTGTTCATTAATTGTAGAATATGCCCAAGTGCCTATGGAAAAAAAACGATAATGGTATTGATATTTCATTCTGAAGGGTCTCAAAACAATTTACAGATTGGTAGTATAACTACACTGAAATGCACCCAGCTTCTTGGTGGAACATGGCAGCTGTTTAATAGCCCATAGCAAAACTACACAACAGCAGGTTGTGCAAAAAGAGATGAATATGGATCAAATACAAATCAGCAGCGAAGGATTAGGTACTGTACTCTAATTAAAGTTAGGTGAGGTGGACTTCCACTAGAATATTGAGTCTGTGTATGAAGTGCCACACTTTATCTGACCTAGTGCAATGACCTGTGGTTAGTCCATCTGAAAGAGAGGCAGAAGGCTGTTTACTGAAATGTAGTCCCTGATATATACTGCAGACCAGTGTTTGACAAAAAAATTTAACTGTGAATATTTTGCTTTTTTTCCTTGCAGAGGGATTTATTAAAAACATTTGATGTTAAAATGAGTGCCTGATAGGGGTGTTGGGCAGATGTGGCAATAGGTTTTGAGGGGGGTGGCTTGACTACTTAGTTTTAGTAATTACTTTTTAGAGAAAACTGAGCTACTGGAGGAAGCTGTGTTCCTAACAGCTCCCTGAGTTGTGATGGCTGAGAGGTAGTATTTTTGTAGATATAGAGTATTTATTTGCTAGGAAAAAGATAAAAGCAAGAAAGGCAACAAGATGCTATTAGACAACAATTTCTTTACATCACTGTTGGCTTGAGCTGAATTTTGACCTGTAACTAACGCAGGCTGTATGATCTATAGGTCTAGCACGTTCCATTGGAACTTATTTTTACCATTTTTTATATAATATATGAAGATCTTTAAACTTTTTTTTCTCTAGGAAAGTGTGTAGAGGTCCAAGTGTAACATAGCTCTCTGTGAAACATGCCCAATTTAAAAGGAGCTAACAGGACTTGAACTTTTTCATGTGTTTTAGTATGCATGTATGTATTTATTTATTTATTTGGATAATTGGGTTTTCCCTCAGCTAAGGAAAAGCTGGTGTTGCTGACATTACAATGTGTTTGTGAAGAAAGACTGATACCACAACACATGCAGGCAACTGCAAGGTCATTACTTACCCAGCATAATTAGAACATCCATTCCAAAGGGTGAAAACATTTAAAAGATAAAGAGTGAATTTAAAAAGGATTCTTCTCAATGCATTTTTTTCATAATTATAGTTTTAACAGCTTGTGGTGATGGTAGAATCAGCTACTTAAGAAAAATTAGAAGCCTCATTCAGGGAAGATGATCCCTCAAGAGACCTTGTGTTGTCATTTCTTAAGAACCTTGAGCAGAAACCTCATTCAGGATGCTGTGTATTGTTTTGATGTATAGGGGGTATACTTAGCTTATTATGGCCAATGCTGGATATTTTAATTAAAAAACACCAGAACAGCCACAGCTGTATTGTTTTCCCCTTATTCCTCCCCTTGCCTGTGTGCAAAAGCACACGTGTTCTCTTGCCCCTGAACTACAAGGAAAGAATACCATAGCAGAAAGGCAGAAAAGAAGCACTAGCTTTCCTAAATTCACACGTGAAATATCTTAGCATCAAAATTCTCACACAAACCTTTTGCAGTTCTCTGTATTTGCCAAAGGGAGGTGGGAAGAGAAAAAAACAAAACAAAAGAAAAAAACCACACCAGTCACTGCATTTAATTTATGAGCGAGATTATTGTTTTACAAATAACCTTCATGATAAATAAGGTCTCATGGCAACATTTTCAACTGCGCTTTTATCAAGACTCTCTGAGCAGTGTGTGTAATATGCCTGGCAATCGAATCACAGCTGTGTGCCTGGGTAGGGAATCTCTGCAGAGACAACACTTCCTTAATTTAAACAATTGTAGGCTGCAGGATTTCAAAAATTTCAGCTGACTTTAACTGTCACTAGCCCAAGCACCTTTATCCCCAGGCGAGCAGCAGCAGCTGGATTTCATTTCCTGCTGCCAGACTGTCCGACATCTTTGCTGAACATCCCGGGAACAGAGCATCTTTACTTTAAGGATTTTATTCAAGGTGACAGCTCCTCACACTTTAGCGTTCAGATCACCTCAAGTAGCTGAGATATCAGTGAAAATGAGAGCACTTCTCCAGCAAACTCCAAATTTAGATTGACTGAGGTTATCCTTAGGCCTCTAGACCCAGCCTCCACAACAGCACAGGCCTGCCAGTAACTTTAAAACTACAGCGGAGTTTGTAATGATGTCTGGGGAGAAATAATCTGCCAGAGCAGTGGAGAATACTATAAGCGATAGGAAATGATGTCAGATTTAGTTAGGGCTGGAGACAGTGTTAGAATATACTTGGCATAATATGGCACCGGTATCTCTGTCAGCATCTCTGTTTTCTGTCACCGCACACAATCCCGGGCCTGTCTGTAGCCCTGACAGTGTCTTTTCAGATCAGGTTATTGCCAACTTGGAGACTGGCTCAGCACAGCACCATACAGCCCCCTTTGTTTGAAGTCTGCCCTTTTGTCATTAATGCACTTGATGTCTATTTAAATCTGACGGTGAATGCAGTATCTGTTTTCCTGTCAAGAGATCATTGACAATATTAATACCTCATGTCCTTGCCTCATTTTCTAAGCACTGACACCTAGCTATAGTCTCCAGCATTCATCAAACAGCACTCTCTCACCAGCATCTCTATAAACAGTCTTGCTTCCAGTCCTTAAGAAATGCGGCAGACCTCAAACAAGACTTTTATCAATGCCAGCGAAAAAGGAGTCTGAAGAATGCCATTAATAAACTGCTCATATCCTTTGCATTTAGAGCTCTAAATGGCCTTGTTACCAACCTAATGCCTGCTGCAGCCTGACTTGGGATATCTTTTTAGGGGACGAAAATCTTGTTGTTCATTAGATGCTTGTTTAGGAATGCTAATATCATCCTTTGAATGTGGAAACTGCTCCACCAGTGAAATTATTGAAATTGAAATTATTGAAATTGAAATTATTGAAATTGAAATTATTGAAATTGAAATTATTGAAATTGAAATTATTGAAATTGAAATTATTGAAATTGAAATTATTGAAATTGAAATTATTGAAGAAAACTCTATGGAGGGGGGCAAAGGGATTGGACACTGCACCATATACTCCCCATCTGTGTTATCCTGAAGAGGAATGTTTTTCACAACAAATGACAGGCCTATCAATTTTTCTCCCCACCCTCATAGGAATGTGTTACCATCCTGATGTCTTAGAAAGAAAGAAGAGCATTAATCTTGCACAACCCATGCCTTCCAAAGCTTTAGTATCTTATCTGACAGACGTTATACTGGAAAAAAATGGATGCAGATTATAAAAGCTTGCATAGTGAATTCATACTGCAGGTGGGCACAGTATTTGCTATGTGAGTCCTGGAAATCTAAAACAACAATGAATTGAGGCTCTGCTCCTCCCCTGTCTTTACCCTTTATGTAAGGCAGTGTTTGTCCCCTTTGGGGTAGGTTATGTTTGCCCTTATAGAGGTGAGCTAGGTACTTGCAGAGTGACTGCTCTGTTAAGACACTCCCAAGGTAGAGGAGACCCTTCCACCTTCTTTCTGTTCATGGGAGATGACTTTAATTTGGCTATACATGTGTGAGGGCTCAAAGAATAACTCTGCTAGTAAAATTTAGCATCTTTGAGGATGTTCTCAGGTGGGATGTGACTGTGAACTTACGCTTTCACATACCACTTAGTACCACCAGAGGGGATGCTTTTGAATAAGGTAGTGAGATTTGCAGGTACGTGTGTCTCACCCGCAGCAGTTAAGGCTTCCTCAGGCATCTTTCTGCCTGTACTCACTGAGAATAACACACCTTGTTTCCCAAAACCAGTATTCTGGATAATTTTTGAAAACATACTCCATATGCCAATATGTAACATAATTATAATTGTAATCTTTCTCACGGAATGTTGTGATGGTGTTCTGAGAAATACTTTGGAAATGTTTTTACTAAATGTTTGTTTGTATGCTGGAGTCTGGAGGGCTAACTGTTCTAGCCTGTGTCTGTTGATGACTTCCCATGGAGATTGCAGCCGGTCACTTCAGTTTGCTGTCACTGGAAAGCAGGAATGGCTTTAGGTGTTTACACTATGACTCTGTGAAAGTTCGAAGGGTTTTTCCAGGATCCACATTAAACTGTAATTATTTGCTGTTTTTTTTCCTTTTTGGTTTCATTCACCAGGAAAACCTTTTAAATAAATAGCAGGGACAGAGCAGAAAGCACAAAATATAACTTCAACCCAGACTTTCTGTTTTTCAAAAGCAGAAGAGAGGTACTGTGATTTAAAATGCAGTATATGATGTTTCAGTGTTATGTAGTTCTGATTTTGAGGAAACTTGTGGATTTTTGTTTAACAGGATAGGTCATGCATGTATTTGAACACATGTTTTCCCAGTGGATTCAAAACTGCTGTTTGAAATGGCAATACTGAATATTTCAAATACACAAACTTTCTTTTGCAGGAAAAGAGAAAATTGCTCCCTTCCTTCCTTCAAATTTCCCTAGTTATGTGCTTTATTGCATATTATGCCACTTCAGTCCTAACTGTAATTAATTTCCTTTTTATTGTAGGCATTCTGGGGAAATGTCGCTACATTTACTACGGAAAACATTCTGAGGGCAACAGATTCATCCGAGATGACCAGCTATAAAACTCAGTGCTGTTTGGTGCCTCTTCGATCCCTTCACATGAGAAGCACAAATTGCATCTAAATTTTAAGCGTGTAACTGAAGTCCTCTAGTGCCTTCTGCTGACTTTGCCAAGCCTGTCAAGATCATCCTTCTATCTTAGTCTGAGTAGTCACATAGAGATTGACATGATTGCCTTTAAGCAGGTTCCATCCACCAGTGTGACAGACAGCTGCAGCCGAGCACCCAGCCTGACAGGAGGAGCGCTGTGATGGATTGCCTGGTCCAATTGCTGCTCCAGAAGAGCAGGGGTCACACCTGGGGCTGCAGTGAGCATGCTCCAGCGCTCGGCGCCTCCGCGAACGCAGCGCGTTTATCTCCGGCTTGCCTGTTGAGAGAAAGTGGCTGCTGATATCAGGGTGTTTATAAAAGAGGGAGGCTGTAATTTCAGATGAAAAAGCCCTTATCTGTTCTTATTTTTTTCCCTGTGAATTAAGTGCTTGTGTTTCTGTCATCTCATACATGCCTACACAAATCCGTTCACGGTTTGGTAGGACCCCACTCACCCCTAAATGATCCTAGACAGGTTATTTTGTCTTTCAACAGGGCAAAAATATATCCTGAAAATATTTTGGCCACGCAAAGTACTATTGATTTGTATAGTTGTTTATATGCAAAGAAAAAAGATTTAAGTAATTTCCCAGACAAACAAAATTTGCTAATTCTTAAATTATGTCTCAACATTTACTCACTCTTTCCTTCAGAAAAGTGAACATTTCTTAATGCTGGCACAGCTTAACTGTATATGCTTGGAAGAAGTCCTCATTAGTGATATTGACAATGTGCATTATTCCTGGTTTGTTGAACAAGATATTTTTAACTTTTAGGGACTATGTTTAGAATTAAATGCTTAAATCTAAGTAGGGGGGAAAGTGCCTAAAAGGAGTGATATAATCTGCCACCAGATGCATAGGGTTATTCAGAGGGGAGAAAAATCAACAAAAGTAAGTGGTAGAGTTAACATAATTAGCAACTTTACTAATATAGAGACAAGTTCTGAATAATCCCTTTTGATGTCTACGTAGGAAAGGCTATTGCCAAATTTTCAGTCAGAAAAATAAAAATTCATGGCAAATTTCCTACTTTTCTGATAACGAGGTTGAATATACTAGAATCATGAACTCGTTACTGTGAAAAAAACTCCCATACTTCATGCATATATTAAGTGCTACTGGATACAATGGGATTGTCCAAGAAATATGCAAAAATTCTGACCTCTGGACTGTTCCAAACCCATGCATATTGGTCCCAGTTGAGAGCTATCACTACCTAGCTGTTCTTGGTTTGTTTAAAATTGCTTGGTGGCCTTTATTCACTTTCCTGGTTGAAAAAAAATGTCAGTTTTTAGAAACTGCCTACTTTGGGGGTCTATTATCAGCTAGTGTTACAGGTGGAAGTGAACTGGACATTGAAGTCAATTGTGAAATTGGGTTTGACTGATGAAATAGAATGAGACACTGGCAGAGTGCCAAAGGAAAGCTTGCTGCTGCTGAGCATGTTAGGCCTTACTCAGTAAATGGAAGCCTTTGCTCATTCTGAAAGTCTATAATAAATCTTTAACAGATACTTAAAATCAGTGATGAACGTAGAACAATCTAGTTCACACCACTTAGGGTTCAAATTGAGCTCTGAGCTGTTTACCATGCAAATTGATATCTGTAAAGCACATTTTGACCACCTACAGTGCCTCTTCTAATGTCATATGTGACTACAAATGAAATGCCAATTCACTTTAGAAGTCCTAGGAGATATTGGATAAATGAAAACTACATGCCTCTTTCTTTAATCAAAAATATAATTAGAAATATTTAGGGCACTTGTCATTTCTCTTGGTTACCAAAATAACAGCAATCCTAGTTTGCTCCTATTATGTTATCTGTTTTGAAGTCTCCACACATTTTGGCCATGGCAATGTTACAGGCAGCAGGGTTCTGAGCAGGGGTGTTTGGAATAACCTAATGTCCCTTTCAGTCTGGTTGCATATATGTTCTTGTCTTTATAAAGGCTTTAACCCTGCCTCAAACAATAAACAGCACTTGCAAACTGACCGCATGATTTTTCCATCTTTATTTTGCTTGTTTACTTTTCCTAATGTCAAAACCATTTGTATCATTTTCAGGAACATTTTCTTCCTAGCAAAGCTTTGGAGGCAAAAATATTTTTGGAAGGAAATGTGAACAAAGTGTCTTCCACTTTGTTTTTTGTTTTCACTTGAGGGATTATATACCTATACTTAAATATGGTAAAGCCCTAATTAAAATTTGCTTAAAAGGAATTCATATTAAATGTGTCTGGTTCTGGAAAATCAAAAGGATAATCTATGAATAATTATTTTATCTTACTAACATGTATTAGGACATTATTTAAAAACATGCATGGATGCTTATTACTGTTTATGCTAAAATAATTTTTTTTGATAGGTGGAGCATTTTATTTTCAGCTGTGTTCTGCTGAAATTCTGCTTTAAGAGATGGCAAACTTTTCAAACCTGGGGCTGCTATCTACACTTGGTTCTTTCCTCAGTGGGAATTGTGCCTGTATTTCTTAACTGAGCTATCATTTAGGATGAAAGTCGCAGCAAAGTAATCTAAGAGATTCCACACTCTCTCCTTTGCTCCCCCTTCTTCATACATGACACATCTTTCCCTCTTGAGATTCACTAGGCTATTAAAAATAGAAGATTTTCCTACAAAGTTATCAAGGTTTTAAAATATGTATCTTTCAAAGGAACCACTGCATTCTTAGTTCTTTATGTTGCAACAAGAAAAATTTGACCGACCACGTTGCTCGACAATTAACAATGTTTGAAATCTAAATCAAATACTAAAAATTTTAAAAAAAATAAAAATTATCCAAAATTCTGTCTTAGGTTCAGTCTTGTGATGACCAGTACTTTGCCTTTTGGAAGACATCACGTCTTCACAAATGAAGACTAGGAGGATATGCTTTTACTAGGAGATGCCTATAGAAGCTGTACTTACTACATTCCTAACTTTATGTATTGAAATAATTAATTCCTAATCTTATAATTAAAAACAAGAAAAAGATCCAAACTGAAATGTTGAAATGAAAGTCCAAAGATGAATGACCTTCAGTGAAAATCCTGCTGTTATGGATACACAAACCTAACTTTAGAGCACATGGGCTCTAATTGAATCTGTTGCATGCATAAATGATTTATGGCATTGCTGAAAGTATGTTACCACTGAAACCACTTTTTCCTTTGTTAGACCTGACTCTCACAGTTAGTTATTCTAGTATTTGCCATACTCAAACTGTGAGTCCCTTTGAAATCAATGTATCAGCCATGAAAATTAGGGTTACTAACTTTTGGAGGGCTGATAGGCTGCTCACTTTTTAATGCATTTGGTTCTTTGAGTAGAATAGGATTGCTGAGTGTTTGATCCTTGCATCTTCTTTGCAGTTGAAAGATCTCTCTATGTTGGTGTAAGGTTGCTCCCATTTAAGTCAGAAGAAAGAAACAAACCTGTCTGTGCTTTTAAAAATGCTTTCTGTAAATTACGGGGTTCACTTGCTGCCAGTGGATATATTAATATTTTTTATTCCTGCCAACAATATGAGTATGTTGGGAAATGTTTGCCCCCAGCAAAACTTTGCTAGATGCAGCCTTTGTGGTGAGGTTCTGAATCAACCCATTTTATACTGACTCACACTGAGTCTTACCATATATTTCTTCTTTATGTGGTGTGATAGTTGGCACATGAGTCTCTGCTTGCCCAGTTCAGGAAAGTTTATTTTCTTTATTCTGTGTAGAACTGTCTGTCTTTTTGCTTTGTTAAATGGTTGGCATATGTGAAAGAAAAAGATGAAATTCAGCTTTCCAGAAGTGTAACCATATAGCCAAGATTGAGTCTGTTCGTTTGACACATAGATTTCTAAGCATCCATTTGCAGGTTCAGTCTGTGGAATCTGACAGTGAATCAGGTGATATGAAGTCAGAGGTCTTGCATGGCTTTCTGGCTGTTGTCTTCTGTTCCTAATGATCTCTAGCTGTGTCCTTGGCTGTTTCAATTGCCATGTCATTGGACTGCAAGCAAGTGATAGCAAAAATTGGTAAGTGCTCCCCTTTTGTTTTTAAAGTGAGATTTCTGCTTCACTCCTTGTAGTGTAACAATTGAAATGCATAGTTTGCTTTTTCAGTGTTTTTATATGTACACCTGGTAACTGTTACATCTCAGTGGCTAGTCTTTTTCTGCTAGTTAGTTAAAATCTGTTTTCTGCAGTCCTTTCTACTCCAAGTAATGGGAATAAAACAAAGAAACCAAGACGTGATTTTGATAAAACAAGCCTTTAAAGATGTTACTATGGGACCAAGCCTGTGCTAAAACTCTGTGGGACAGATGCACAATATTATATAAATAAGCACAACTAAATGGCTTGAAGGACCCAAGATATCTCCTGATTTCGAGCCTTCTTGGAGTTAGCCTGTGATTGTGAACATCTGATAGAACCTTTGATTTCCTTATGCCACTCTCATGGCATTATCTGGTTAGAGAATGTTGTTTTACTTAAAATGAGTTAATTCTCATTTTACTTCTAATATTATCCAAGTACCTTACCAAGACCTTGGATTACAAGTGAGTTAGGCCTGAGAAAAAATAGCTTCTTCCAATGATTTATGACCTGCCCTTAAGAAGTCTTCAGAGTATTTTCTTTGGCATTTGCTATGTGAGAACATTCGGGATATAGTCAGCACTCCTACTTCATCAAAACTGGCTGAATTAATATACTTTCCATATGCAGTACTAAAGCAGCTGAATCTTTCTAAAAGTTACCTTTTAGGTTAGGTGACTCTGATGGACTTGCCTCTGGTGGTGGTGTCAACCTGAAGCTGACCCTTGCTTAGAGTTGCTGACAATTAGATTAAGGCTTCAGATCAGGATTTTCACAAGCCTTCAAGGAGCAGATATTTTTAAGGACAAGCTAAGTCGTGGTCATGGCACATTCACAAAATATCATCATCATCTCAGCATCCTCAGCATTTTAAGGGAACAGCATCTTGGAAAATATGTTTAGTTCTAGTTTAGTTCTGTTTGTAGGTTTTAATGTAAATTATATTCTACATTATAACATTACATGCAGTTTTTAGGCTGTGAGAGCAAAGTTTCTAAATGTGTTCAAAACATTCTCCCAGCACAAGTTTAAAATTTCTTGCAAATATTTTGCATTCTGATTGAAAGTTTTGCTGCCAATTCAAAAAAGAAAACTGTAAAGTCAAGTTTGTTTTTTTTTAACCTAGTTTTATCTTAATCCTGAACTTATATAACAGATCATCTCACATCTCAACCACAATTCCATCGATCCTCTTAGAACAGAAATTATCCTTATGGTATAATAGCTTTATAGTAAAATATATAGGAAGGAATCTGTTTGGAAATTACAGTATTAAATGTAAGCTTTAATTGATTCTTTTATTTGGAAATAGAGAGGAGCTTCAGAGGATCTCTTTAGATCATACTCTGGAGAACATAAGTGGCAGAAGTGTGCAGCTTAAGAAATTCTAGATTACTTTTACATTGGAATGGGGGAAGTCAAATCAAGAATACCAAGGTAACCAAAATTGATATTACTAGCATCATTTTTATCTGCAATTACCCTCCTACTTTTGAATTAGCACTATTTTTGCAATTGAGTATTTAAGATTCAGTGTAGGGAAAACAAAGAAAGGAGATTTCTGAAGACAATCTGCAATTCATTTTATAGTTTACTCTGATTTTATAAGGCCTTTGAAACCATGTGAGCACTCAATTAACCAGCATTCAGTGTATCAACCAAGTAAGCAGACAGTTGTGGACTTCAGGGAATTTTCAAACACACATGCTGTTCAACCTTAGCAATTTTCTTTTACCTAGGAATTGTTTTCAGAAATTCCCTTATAATGAAATTTCTGTTTAAGTTGATAGCTGTAAATGAGGGCACAGTTGCTTCATTTCCTTTTGACAATAAGCCAAATTCATCCCTGGTGGAACTCCATTGATTTAACTCTACTTGAGCTAAGCTACACTGGGGATGAATTTGACCCAGCTTGAGATTTTTTTTTTATTCATCTTTTCTTTAATTTCCTTTAGCTTAGTTGTCGATTTAGGGCTGGTCAGAGGATTACAATGCAAGAGAGGGGAAAAGCAAAACTTCTCTGCTCAAGAGTCATTTCCTTTTTAATACCCTACTGATTTAACCATGACTTGTAATGTGTTTCAGGTAGCCAAATTTCAACATCAATTTTGGAAGAAAGTTCACTATACTTTGAGTCTCTTTCCTTGGCTACTTCCCAAACCACCAAATCACCACCTACTATACAATGCACATATTATAAAAGGCAATGCTAATGTCAATGCACTGGGAAACGATCTGGATAAACTACAGTTTTCATGTAGTGCCTGATATGATTAACTTGAGCTTCACTGATTACACTCCTCTTTGTCCATTCAGATGGTGGTGGAGCTTCGAGAACTCAACATCTGTAATGCCTAACATATCTGCCCCCACAGCTACTGCTTGCTGTACTTGGATTTCTGAGAGTCTTGCATGATTTCTGTCCACATGGTGCTCATGCCAGTCTTTTTTTTTTTTCTTATAAGTTTTGGTTATTGTGGGTTCACACCCAATAAGTTTCAAGTTTGAGCAAAAGCTGAAAGTATTGTTCAGCCAAAATCACTGCTGAGCTGTATGTGGTTTTCATCTGAATCTGTAAATCCACTACGTTCACTGAGGGGTTAGCAAAACCGGCCTGAATGTCAAACCTCTAGCAGCTCTCCCAAATCAGGCTAGTTCTGGGTTTCATTACGAAAAGATTGCACAGCTTTAGCTAAGCCTTCATTTTCCACTTTCAGATAAATGCTTTTTCAGCTGTATTTATGAGGCTTAAGATTAAAAAAAACACCCCTACCAGCTGTTAATGTTAATCACAAGTTTATATCATAAGCACATTCTAAGTCTTATCCTCTTTCCATTCATGTCAGTGGCAAAGCTTTCAACATCAATGGCAGTAGGAGCAAATATCACAAAATATAGTAATGCACACCCAGTTTAAAAGGAAAAAATAGCAGTCTGCCTTAAATTAACAAAGCCAGGAATAGGATGTTGTACTGTTGAATGTTTTGCTCCATTTGTGCATTCACTTTTGCACCTGAAGTAACTAGTGGCAATATAAAACCAAGCACAAGGTTCAGGTTCATGCTGGAACAGTTTGCTTTTTTTTTATGGGGCATCAAAACAGATATTAAAGCAGAGCATTTGACATAAGGAATCAAAATATGTGATGTAAAGAATGAGTGTCTATCACCCATACTAAGAAAGAAGCCCAGATTTATTAGTTTTGAAGCAGCTGCTGATAGATAAATTTCTGGAACATTAACAAGTGGAAGCATTTTGTTATATATCAAAAAGAAATTAATATTATTTTAAAAAATTTTAATCTGTTCCAAAAGTAATTTTATTTAAGCATTTAGTGAGGTCTGGTTGGTTTGGCTTATGTTTTTTCTTAAATCAAAACTTGAAGGATTTAGTCTATAAGTCATTCTGCTACATTTGCCATTTGGGTTTTAAGGCTTAGTAAGTTCACATTTTCCCTACCTCAAAGTCCAGGTTCACTGAAATTTTTGAAATCTGAACAAACACTCTAGACCTGCAGACTGTGCTAATAGTGTTTGACGGAAAGGTAGGAAAATGAGTTTCAGGACCTTGAGACAGGATAGGTGGTTTCAGTTTGTGCCTATTTCAGTGGCTTACTTTTAAAAGTTACTAAAATAAAAATATATGTCCTATTTTTTCTAGTGGAATAATATATCTAATATAACCTTACCTGAGAGGATGCTTAGATTTAGCTAACTAAAATATTCCCAGCTCTACTGGAATAACATACCGAAAGAACTGTGTTCTCATTCTAGTTTTATTTTATACAAAATTCCATATTTAAAACCTTTTTTTCTTTTCTATTTCTGAAAAAACTAAATCCTAAATGTCACTGTTAATGCCATTGTTAAAATTTATCCTTAAGGGTGTTCTGACATAAATAGCAATAACAGTTGTCCTTTTTCAGAGCAGTTTGAATTTGAGGCCGTGGTATGCTATATTTTCTGAAAGTTATTTATTTGTATTATTGCTGCTCATGTGTTTGAAAGCATTTCTGTAAGTGCAACAGACAGCTGTGGCTATGTTTTCTTGTTTAATCATGGCTGTACCACGCTTGCATAAATTATAGGAGTTCTTGGCTAGATTGCAGAATGCTTCTTTTTATGAATCTCATCTCCTGCTCATAGGCCTCTCCTCATCCTCACAGAGAAGAGTAGAACCATGAAAAGTTTGGGATTCTTGTTTGTCCTAAACAATCCACATCTGTGTAACTGTTGATATGAAATATATTCTGGCCCCTCCCACATTTCTTTCTGCTACTCAGTTACCGATTTCCTAATTATATGGAATGCTGAAGTAAATTCTTGACTGTGTGCAGTGATAGTTCTGGTTATGTGATTCTCTGATTTGTTTTGTATTAACTTTTTCATTTAGCCTTCAGTGCAGCCAAGAAAAAGGAAACTGAAGAAGTATTCACTTTTAAAGTAACTTAGCTGAAGTTTAATAGAAGTTAATGAATCTTTATGTCTGGAATTATGGTCTATAATCTAGCAATAAAATACATCAGGAAGCAGTGCCTTAGAGGAAAACCAAAACAAAGAAGATGGAGGCCACAAATGTCAGGGTAGAATGCACAGTGTGTTGAGTACCCAGCAAAGGCTGGGCACAGCACTGAGGACTGGAATGCTTATCCATCCAGAGAGAGTGGCTGCATTGTACTTGAAGTCTTGGCAATTCTCTCTGCAGTGTCTCAGGTTACCCTCTGATAATGAGCATCTTCCATCTGAACCCAGCTTTCCTCACAATCAGATGTGAGCAGGCAGAATGCTTCCCCTAAAAAGGAGCTAATCCTTCTAGGACCCCTCTAGAACTCACAGGGAATTTAAGATGTATTTTCAAAAAAAAAGATTAAACTGCATGTTTGCATATATGTGCAAACTCATGTACCACCATTGCATTTCTCATGTTTTTAAAAATAAGTTGAACAAGGAGCTCAAATAATTATTTTAAGAAGATAAAATGTTTAAGTCCAACTGCTACTCAAATCCAGCTGAAACATGGCCAGCTGAAATGGGCAAAGAGAGCCCCAGAGTAAAATTACACAGTGTTTAACTGTGTGAAACATGTCTGGCTGCCCATACACAGTCACAAAAAACACAGGAGAATCTGAAGAATTTGAGCTGCCTAGGGAAAAGGAAGAAAAATTACTGTTTATTATATCAATTAAACCCAAAGGGCAAATGTCATAATCAAGGAGTCTAGAGTTTAAGCTTTTTTCTTTTTTTTTTTTTTAATTTTGAAAGACAAAGAAATCCCAATCTGATCTTAAAAATGACATTGCTTTATTTTAAATGAATGATAATGATACAAGACTGCTCCCTTCTTCTGAATTATGTTTTCGACTCCTGGAGTTCTGCCCTGAGACACCTTGGTGTCCATTAGCAGATCCATTTTCTACCCTTAAACTTTGTATTCTTATCAAAATGTTAATTCTTCCAAACCTTGAAAAAAACACCCCCGTACCCTGTGTATTTTATATGCCAAATTATTCCACTTTAATGGAAAAAGAACAGAAATGTTAAGGGATTCGTGTGTATCTGAGTTGTGCACATCAATCTTCTAAGGCAGCACATAACAAAGGTCAGAAATAGCCTAGTGCTGTGTTTTGTGTAGCTCATCATTCTATGAGAAAATGTGCCCAAGTTCCTCCTAAAACATTGTTTTCAAGCATGGTTACTACTGAATATATTTCTAAATGACAAGGTTTATTTGTCTGTATTTTGATATGTTTAGGGGAAACTCAGGCTGACAGTTAGAGGAGGCAGGAAGAGGGAACCACAACAAGTTCCACCCAAATACAAAATGTCATCTCTTCCCTAGCTAAGATACAGAAGCATCCTGATGAAAAAAAGAGCAGACATTTAAAAGTTTCTGACATGTGTCACAGATGCAGCCATTGAGCCACTGTTCCTGATGTAGCTTGAAATGACAGCATCCAAGCCATTGGAACTGGCTGCAGGACATTCAAAGTTTGGTGTGTGTCGCATTTAATCCTTGTCATAGCACATCTCGAGAATAAAAAAGACAAATGGACACAGGCAGTAGTAATAGTTCAAAAAACTTAAAATAAAGCTTCCCAGTCTAATTGATATTATCAAGCTGTGCTAACATTTACCAGCCACCAAGTAGACAGACAGGAGGTCAGCACCCTTTTTTTCTGCAATTTTCCCCCAAGTCAGAAGGATAAGTCTTTCAAGCTTTCTCTAAGGGTGACCCAAATACATGAACTGTTTACTCAGAAATAGCACTGACTTGCCAAAGATACTCCTTATAATAAAAATGTATAAAGACAAAAAGGCTTCAACCACCGATGAAGCAACTTGCCATGCATGGCCCATGTTATTTATTTATTCTAGCCTGGGATCCAGCCAATAGTGATTATTATTGTACCAAGGAGTTGATAATTTATTGATTGTACAGCCTCTGGATATTTTACATCCTGGTAAGTTCAGTTGCAGGCAGCATAAGTTATTGTGTTGGCATCCTCTTTCAAATAGTGTGTCTTTTAATGCTGGCCCAAAAAAGTTTGTGTACATAAAACTGATTATCTGCAGTGGCTCAAGGTCTGCAGCACAGATCACTTGAATCAAGAGCTTCACATCTAGGTTTCCAGAGAATTTATAGTCAGCAGCCCCATTAGCTTGTCATTGATTGCAGTGGATGAGTGCCTGCTCCTAATCTAACTTCCAGTTTAACATAGGGGATACTATTTCATTTAGCAGCCTGGGAGGTGAATGCAGAGGATTCAATTTAAGCATTTTCCAAATACAATCAGCCTCTGATAATGCGAATCCCCCGGCAAGTTGAAGTTGAAAAAAAAATAAAAATCTTTTGTATTAAAAAGTCAGTGGTACCTACAGGCTATTGGACTGGTTTCTATTCAAATCTTTTGGATACCTAGGCATAGTGACAAATCAAGCATGGGTTTAGCAGTCCTTTATTCTGTATGTTAAAAAAGGCTCATAAAACATACATGACATGGCAGTGGAAGAGAAGGTTCAATGAAGGAATGTGTTTAATATACACATTTTTTGTACAGTTTTATTAGAGTATTGACAAATGTATTTGGAGCCACCTGTCTATCCATCACAGTGTTGGGAAGGAATGTTGTATTGTTTTGTTGTCTGAAGTTCAAAAATATTTTTAAGAAGGTTTTTTTCTCTTTATCTTTGCATCCAACTGCAGATCCAAAAGTTTGAAAACCTTTAAAAAACCCCATATATTGGTATAGTTCTAATTAGGTCAGAAATACAAAACCAATATATCCAAAAGACTCCTTCTTTTTTCCTCTATTATAAAACGTTTGGGAGAAGTCAAGTTAGTGTGCTGAGACCTGAATTGAAGTTCTCTCTTTGAAACTCCTAATACTGGCTATATTGATGTTAAAATTTGATTGACTTGCTTTCTCTCAGAAGGAAAAATATCTGCATTTCACATTATATCTTATGCATTGGGTATGTTCATGAGGTGTTCTCTGAAAGGTGAGGTTCATAGTACAGTGAGAAAGTTGCATCAGGAACTGGTGTTCTGAGGAGCAGAGAAAGAAGTGCTGCCTTGCCCACAAAGACTCTGTGTTGGGCTGATAGTTCCCCACAATGCTACTAATGAAGGGAAAACAGGTTGGCTTGAAGGTCTGCCCTTTCTGCATGCAAGAGGTAAATTGGAGCTTCCATGGAACATTGGGCTCACCTGCAAAATTCTTCTGGTAGATCTGCAGTTGAGACCTGCAGGGATAGCAGAGCAAAATCCAGGTAATACTTCACTCTTAATGGCACCTTACAGAGGAAATAAGCCTTGTCTGACTAACAGCAGAAATGCGAATCAATACCATTCTGTGACAGGTCAAGTTGCATCTTGAGAGGCAAACCACATCCCTTTGTCCCCATTTACAGTGGCACAAGGTAGTTCTATTGCTGGCAGAGCATGACATCTGAAATAGTTTTGCTGAGGCTGTGGACTATTTCTGTGTCATGGAGATTGATGCACCAAAAAACTTGCAATGGGAAAGTGTGGTGTAAGCTGAGATGGTAGATTCTTTGCTCTTTTTGGTGATACCATAAAGTCCTCTTGTCAAGCTGCTTGGATTGCAGAAATGTGGCTATACGTCTTCCTCCTGCAACAAAAGCTTTTGCATGTATTATGTTCCTACAAACAGTGAACTTATAAAGTGAAAACAGAAAATTAAATTAGTAAGAGGGAAGGTGTAGAGGGGAAAAGGCATGGGCAATACCTCCTTCTTTTACAATAATGACAATGCTGAACATTATAAAAGGACATAGGGGTAGAAAAATATTTTAAGTGGTTTTTATAATATAACTGGCTATAGTTGGCAACCTTCATAAATCAAGTATGTGTGTAATGATTTTTGGTAGTAAGTGTGTTCCACGGGGCAGAGTTAAGATTGTGGCAGAAAGCTTATTCCTAAATTTCTTTCTTCATCGTGCATCACCTTCCTGCTGAAGACAGGACATATTTATTCTTTCTCTCCTTCATAAATGAGCTAGCATCTCAAAGAAACTCAAGTGTAGAACAGAGGCTCTTTATTCAAATTATCATATTGGATTCTATCCACTCAATTTTGTGTCATTGCAGGATGTTTTCATACTTGTCAGCAATATAAGTTCATCAGTTCTCTCTGAAAATGAAACTCAGATTTTTGCCAGATAGTTTCACAGGATTTATGTAGGATAGAGATTTCCCATTTGCCTTAATGGGAGTTACCCCACACTGTACAATAGATTAGTGGTATGGCAAAGGAAGATGAGTCAAAAGACCCCTAGAGAGCAATGTTGATTTTAGATATTTGTCTTCTGCTGTAATATTTTCCATATCATCTTATACATTATGAAATGCCTGATTGAGTTAATTTGCTGCTTTGTAAAATAAGGCCATAATTATCGTTATTAAGTGTAATTAACTGTGCATCTGATCACCGTGAAGAATAGGAAAAGACAAAGATAGCATGAAAACACTTTAATATCATAATTACTGGTCCATTTGTATTGTCCTTAAATATGCATCTGCTAAATAATTTGATTTAATGTCTTGAGCTATGTTGCACTTTGCTTATCCGATGCTGATTGCAAAGGCTCAGTCTTTTCTAGGAATCTTTTTTATCATGAATGTGTGGGAAGGAATGAAAACAAACAAACCTTTTTAGTTTTTTGGAACCACTCCACAATGTCCACCATTTCCTAGACTTCTACTTTCTAGTAAAATTTTTTTAATGACTTCAGGTATTTAATCTGTAGAGTCAAGGCTTCAAGTGGTAAATGTAGTTCAACAGAGGTTCAGTTGGAAAATAGTCTTTCCTATGGAAGGGGAATGAAAAAAATCTTGTGCTATGCATCAGTAAGTCCCAACTTTGTTGAACAGATTCTATAGGTTAATGGAGGAGCCTTAACTGCAGGTCCTGACTGGAGTTACTAATTTTAGTCATCTGTTGAGGACTCTTGATACCAGACCCGGTTACCTGGCTAGTGAAAAGAAGCAGAGTTACAAAGTTTGTGTGGCCTTCAAAATGTCAGCCGTAGAAAAACTTTTCATCTTTAAGTCTCATAAATTTAAGATGGGTCAAACCTTGAAAGAGTTCCTAAAATGAGATAAAATGGACTAGATCTTTTCTTCTTTTGAGAATTAAGAATTTTTTGTATGCATTTATTAAAAGTCTAAATTCAATGAGATTGTTTGGAAAATCAGCTAATTAATGAGAAAATATTTCAGGATTTGGCACTTTTGTAAGAGTGTCACAGGCTTAATGGGATTATTGACCAGGAGAAGAGGTTGCAGGGCCTCACCATAGGCAGTTTATGCAAAAGAATCTATTTAACCTGCCTCTGAAATGAAACCACTATAATGATTTCTGAGACCTGCCTCTTGTTCTGGTCAGGTGCCATTTCTTTTTCTGCAGCACTATTACAGCAGCATTACTTGTAGCATTTTCTGCTTAGCTCAGAATATCACTGATTTGCAGAAGCATAAAATTTCCAGTTTCCCTTGAGAACTGGTAGTGGTGCAGTTGAGATTTGGGGTGCTTTGCTGTGATTTATTTCTATAGCAGTCACTTCAGTAAGGGAAAGGAGCAGTGAAAAGAGCAGCGAAAGGTTTCACTGAGGATCATCTGGGGGTACACTTTGTGGGAAATATGCCAGTGAATAGGTAGTAACACACTGTGGTGATGGACTTTTTCCTGTGCTCTCTCACAGTGACTGGTTACCTTTTTTAATATAATAAAGGATGAAATGGTTAAATACATCACAGTTTTGCCAATAATAGGTGTTGGTGTATAAGTCTAAGTGGCAGTCAGACTGCCCAAGTTATTGATTTTACTGTCTAATGGCTGAAAGAGATGTTATCTTGATTAATTAGAAGTCAAAACCAAATGCATCTTGCTTCTGTTAGATCTCCTGGCATTTGTATTCTTTTTTTTTTCTCCCTCACCAATGTTGTTGTACATGTACCTTTAAAATGTTTTAAAGTAAAAAGCTATCAAGGTCAGCAGTATACAAGCCCTAGCAACTTTATTTCAGCTGTCAATGAGTCCTTAAAGCTAACACTGATTTTGGTGGTAGAAGGTACTCTTTTAAAGTATAAGGCTATTCATTTAACCTCAACAAATTAAAGCCCAGTAGGCTATTATTCTTAGTGCTCTTGAAGTAACTTATCACCTCATTATGTTATTGGGCAGAAATGCTGACAGGCTGAGTATTACTTTATATATTTACTGATGGTTTTACAGGAAAACAAATTTTTCTCTTTCGGAATATTTAGTGTTCTGCACACATGTTTAGTGCTTAATGTGAATAAGCTGTATAAAGACCACTGCAATAGTGGAATATAAAAAAGTAGGCAATTTTCTATCAGCTACGCTGAACTATGATCAGTAAGATGATAGAAAAAAATGATAAATGATAAGGAAAAAAAAGTCTAGGGTTGGTCAGCAGAGTTATAATATGTTGCATTAATAATCACTTCCTGGTGGTTTACATGCTCTCAGAATGCCAAGTACTGAGGAAAAAAAAGGAATCTTGCTGCATTTATAAACAATTTACATCTCACAGAGTTTACTTCAAGCACATGAGTAGTCATTTGTTTTCACTCTAGTTTTATTTGTGTTTAATATGATCATGATCTGGAACTAAAATTACCTTATAAAGTATGCAGAAATAGAGTATATTGCACATACTTTTGTGAATCAAAGTGAAATCACCATGTTTACATTTCCTAACTTTACAAGAGATCCTGCTGTCACAGCCGCTCTGATTCTGAAAATTGTACAAAAATCATAGAATCATGGAATGATTTGGGTTAGAAGGGACCTTAAAGTGCACTCTGTTTCACTGTCAATGTTGCTGACAAAATTATTAAACAGCACTGATCCCAATACTGACCCAAGGAATGCCTCTCACCAATGGTCTCCAACATTGAGCTGTTGACCACAACTCTTTGATTGCAACCATCCGACCGATTCCTTAATGACCAAGTGGCCCACCCGTCAAATCCATGTTTCTCCAAACACAGATGTCATGCAGGACAGTGTCCAATGCTTTGCACAAGCCCAGGTAGATGATGTCTCTTGCTCTTCTTTTAACCATCCCATCACAGAAGGCCATCAACATTTTCAGGCACAATTTGTCCTCAGTGAAATCATATGGGCTGTCCCAAATCACCTTATTTCCTGTGTGCCTCATCATAGTTTCAAGGAGGATCTGCTCCATGATTTTGTCAAGCAAAGAGGCAACACTGACTAGCCTGTAGTTCCCTGGGTCTTTGTTTTTTCGAAGTACCAGGGAAATATTTCATATCTATTCAAAATTTTGGGAATCCCATAAATGCATTAGCTCTCTGTTCACAAGTGTGTAATGTGTTACAGAAAAGCACAAAATACTGACACAAATATTGCTGTATCATCTACTGAGCAAATGGTTTACTTATCTTCCTTGCTTCTTACTTGCTCCATAATATTTTAGCATGTAGTTAATCTGTTTATCAGGTCTCAGTTCTCTCCTCTAGGTCCTGTTGTCATGAAGGATAGTGTATAAAGAAAGATAACCTACAGCACTACACAATTTATAGGTGTGGAGTGGTTTAAGTAGCCAATTTGTAAAGCTTCAGACTCAATTTGTCTGCTGCTTTTCCCATAGAATTTACCTAGAAAAAGTGTAGAAAGCACGAAACTCTTAAGTACAACCATCACTTTGCTTGTCAACTTGGTATTCACAAAAAAAAAAACCAACACCAGGAGCCTGTTCAGTTCAAGCAAGGGACTGCAAGTATTTTCTGAAATAAGGATACGAAAGGACAGGATGAAAATCAAGGCAGCCCTGTGGTCATTTTAACTGGCGTTCTTACCATTTTTCTAAGTCCGTGTAACTTCTTACTGTACTGTTGCATAAAATGAAAAGTTAACACAGCAATTGCAATGTCCATGGCCATTTTTCACTACAGGCCTGCTGAAACACTGACCTCAGTTTTATTTAGTTGAAATGCATGGTACAATTCCAGTAAATTTTGGCTGCTGATAGCTGTCAGACTGAGTGCATTGGATAGCAGGTTTAAGTAGTGGTAAGATTAGCTGTCTTGCGTTGGTACTGCCAGCACATCCCTTGCCTCTGATCTGAAATGACTTCATCTAGGCAGAGGTATAATTCAGTATTTGGGTTTTATTTGGAGACTACCTGTGAGGGGGTGTCTGCTAATAGGAGTTGTAATGCTGAACCTTGTTCTGAAAAAGCCAGACTGAGATTCACTGTGTACATAGTATATATATGGTATGTATATGGTTGTTTCCATTCAGAAGAGATGCTGGGTCTTTTTCCTCTTACCAGCCACTACATCCATTTTGAATTCTTCAACAGACAAAGAAGTGAACTGGAGGGCAAATAAATAGATACTGAGGAGTGCATATGAAGTTGGTGTTGTGATGATCATAATTTTTACTGCTCTGGCCTCTACATAAACAGGACCCAAATCTGGTAAGAATTATCATAGTGTGGGTGTTCTAAGGTCTAATCCTTAAAATAAAAAAAAAAAAAAAAAAGAAACAAGCACCCAAACTAACCCAGAGATGCTTAAATCTCTTATAGTTGCAAATAACATACAGAAACAAAATATAATAAATATTTATATATATAAAATATTGGAAAATGGAAGAGAGGAACTGACTTTGAGTTGTGTGGTGCATAAGAGTTTACAGCAGCACAATGGCACAGCGTCCCTGAACAGGTGAGCATCCAGGGCAACAGGCCACTTTAATGTGATCCTGGGCTCCAATGGAGGACAGTGTTGTGTTGACCAGGTAATTTCTTTTCCTCTGGAATTTCCTCTCATTTCCAGGATGTTTTTCCCCTCAAAGCAATACTCCCAATTTCCTTACTCTAAAGGAATACTTTTTTTTCTGGGCAATGTCACCCTCCATTTGTGGAATAAAGGGAAATAAAAGCTTAAAATATTGATTCTGGAAGTTCACATGGGGGAAATACAAAGTCTTTCTTCTGAGCCTTGGAATGGCTGTCAGAGTCCTGCCTCAGCTGTTAAGAAGGGCCCAGCTAATGCAGTCAGGTTTCTTCCATCTGCCACAGCTCTGAGTGACAGCTATGGCCCAGTGCACATCCACTGAAAACTAGCATCAGGGAATGACATACAGTTTGATAACATAAGATGCTTAGGTTTTTTGGCTCAAGTGAGATGTTCAGAGCTAATAGCCCTGTGAGCAGAGTTTCAGCTGTGATCTGTACCTTGAGATATCAGTTGTGTCTGGCTCAGGAAAAAGGGGAAAGAATGAAAGCTTATTTCTAGAAAGGTTTCCGATGAGCAGCATTTGTCATTGAAGGGGAAGATGGGTATAATTAGCTTGTCAGTCTAGTTTGGGCTGAGCTGGCTTTCTGTGGTAAGAAAGATGGACTAACTGCCAGAAGAGCTGACAGGCAGTCGATAATGCAGCAATTAATGTCATAAATAATTCTGGAACCAATTATATCAAAATGGACTCCAAGCTTTAAAAAGGAACAGAATTCCCTTATTCTTCCTGCTAACAGCAAGAAGCAGCTTTCATTTTTCTCTATAATTACTTTTCATTGTATATAGCAATAAAGTAGGGCTTTTCTGTCCATATTTAAAACTTGTCTTTCTTGCCTTCCCCCCGCCTCCTAAACACTCTTTACCCCATAGGACAAGGTTGTTACGGCAGATCTGCACTGTGGTGAATGTATAATCTTTTCACATGGCTGTTACATGATAATTTCTGCTGCACCTAAATGACTAAGAGCCAAGTTTTCTCAAATGTCATGGGCAATGACAGCAGAAAGTACCAAACAATGGCATTTGGAAATAAAGACATTTGTGAAATAAATTGATTTGTCTTATTATTTTAAAGGTTGCTCTGACTTGCTTACACTGAACTTATTGATTTTTTTCTTCCCTCTCCCTGCACTGTTACAGCTATGGAATCTGAGCCAAGCTATTCCCTTTATGCTGCAAACACAATTCAGAACAGCCCTGTGAGTTAATGGGCATTCCCTTACAAAAGACACCAAGTTACAAACACTCTCTAGAGTGATATTCTCCTTAGCTGTTTCTCCATGTGCTGTAATACAGATGTGGATAGCACAAAGCCTGTACTGGCAAAACCCCCACAGTACTGCTTTTGCTAATGGTCTTTTCTGTAGTCTCGTCCTTTCTTTTTTTTAAAAAAATGGGCTATAGAAGTAGTAAATTACTGTAGCATTCGTTCACAGCTTTGTTCAGAGCCTGACAAATGTTTCCAAGTTTTCAACTATGGTGGCATTTACTCCTGGGAGGTTGGGGAAAACAGTTCATGAAGTTCCCACTGTTTTAAAACCAGAAACATCTGTTGGTGTCACATGCAGTTTGTTGGCTGGGTCCAGGAATAAAGAAATCCTGCAGCTGATCAGCTCCCTCCTTAGCAGTAGGTGTCAGTATGGTGAGTGGTAATTACAACAGAGAATTTTAGAGGACACACGATAATTAGGACAGCTAACAAAAACATAAACACTGACATTTACCATACTTAAAACCAGAAACTGTCTGCTGTGTCTCTACGTGTTTTCAGACCATGACAATAGAGCCATAATTAGTTCAATCAAGCTTTTAAGGAACAAAGGCTTTCAGATTTTGGATATACAGTGCAGTGTCTTACCAGGAAGAATGGCAGAAAGAGTGGGAGCGATCTGTGGTGTGCAAAGCCCAAGAGTGCAGTGGTGCAAAGCTGGGAGAGCTGGGTTCTCTTCCAAGCTCTGCTACAGGGATGCTGCTGAGTGACTGCTGGGAAATCATTGTCTGTCATCATGGCTCCCCCAGGCCAGAGGGACAGAGAACACTCACCTCGCAAAGGTGGTGTGCATATTAACGCGTTTTTAAGGTCTTCTTAAGCACTTGGAGATTGTCTGTAAGAAAGGGCAATGGAAATTCAGTATTATTGAGGGGAGAGACCATCTGTTTCACATCTCATTAAGAACTATATCCTGTTTCTGCTCTGTGGCCCAGCAAGGCTTGAAAACAAGGAGCTATGTTTAAACAATACTTCCTCAGTTAAAATACAGTGTAGATAAATTAAACTCAGTTTTGCTCCAAATGATGCCCCTTTTTCTGCTCACAGGAGTTTTTCAAAAGGTAGCAGTAAGATTTTGGCAGAATCTTTGTGGTCAACTCTGTAGCCATTCAGTGGTCTTGCTGTCATCATTTTCTTTTCTCTGCTTCTGCATTTCTGGTGAAAGTACTTCACTGTTCTCATGCCTCAGACAATTCAGTGTGTTCTTTCTCTTCAACAGAAAGGAAGTGGCAATGTTTTCCTTGTATGAATGATTTCAAGTATAAAGGTAAAATTAATTTGATTTAGTCTGGAAAGAGTGCTCTAGCAGGTAGTATTGCTATTTGGTCGGCAGAATTTCTACTGACCTCCATTACGGGGAAATTCAGTTCCCTGGTTAAGTGAACTTTTTAAACAAGAAAAGTGACTTAACATGAAATGTCAAGTTAAATGAGCTTAATTTACCCACTACCATCTGCAATGCCACCCCAATAATTCAGTTTTTTTATTCTAACTGCCAATATAATTGATATTACTGTAAGAAACTTATGGCTAAGTGAACAACTACTGTTCTTGAAACAAGTAACAGATTTCCAGTTATTCAGGATGGTGAGTTGTCAAAAAGCAGTTAATATTACCGAAGATGTCTTGTATCATCTCTTGCACTTCTAACAAAAATGTAGGAGGAGTTTTTATTTTATTCTTAAATGGCTTTGAACAAACATTTTACTAGGTATATTTTAATGATTACTAAAGAAAGAAGTGAAAATCCTTGAGATATTTTGTAGTCCTGAAAGGCAAATGCAGGGTAAACTAATGGCACTACTTACTTAGATATTGTTGCTCCTTTATCCTCTAAATGTCTGAAAATATCTTTTTGCAGAAGTGAAGTGCAGAATCCAATGACTTCAGCACCTTGGTTTAGCTCAAGATGGGAGATATTATCTAATTTTATCCTGTTTGTGTCAGGGTATTATGTGTTTTTATCTGTTGCTTGAAGTTGCACACTAAAATTCCAAGCTCTTATGGCTATTTACTACTGAGACCATTGGAAGTGTACATTATAACTTAATGAACTTGGGCTGATTTTATGCAATAATGATCAAGTTTTTATCATGAAAGCATCCTTTTGGATCAAGCTTGGGGTATTCAAAAGTACAGTGTTCTATGTCTGAATCATGCAATGCAGAGAAATGGGAAGATGGGGAAGGGGCAAGAATTCAGCTTCAGTAGGTAGATGAAAGAGCTTCACAGACATCAATATAATTAATGTGATTTTCAGTTACTTGTTTTCGTTACTGGCTGACTGATTTACATAATCATGTAAATTTTTAAACATACTCCTCCTCTTTCCTTTAGGTCTAATAAGCTGCCATTCATATCAGAGTTGGGTTTTCTCTGCCTTTTACCTAAGATCCTCTTTTGCTGTATCACTGTTTGCATTTCTTAGATCTAACTTGTCAGTAGGGCCCATCATGTCCAAACAATGACAGATTTTTTCTGAAGCTCAGTTCTCTATCATGCAGCTAATTAAGAAGCCAGGCTGATGGTGGGCAAAGGAGGGAAGGGAAGGGTGGGCAGGGGAGGATAGATGATTAAAAAAAAAGTCTTATTAGTTCAGCATATCTAGATCTTTGAAATTTGATTGTACATATAACAAAAATTGATTCTGAGGGTTTGAAAACCTGGCCTTCATTAGGTACTTAACTTGGAACTGAGGAACTAATATTATTCTCTTTGGAGCACGAGCTTGGGAGGGCAGTGACTTTTCATGTGAGTTCATACAGCACTGTTTCTGAAGGGATTTTTCTGAATGGCTTTAATAGAAACAGTAAATAATATGGGATGAGTGCACAGGATATGAGTTTCTCTCTAGCATTTCTGTTATTGAGAGGAGTGTTTTATCTTCTGTGGTGTCTTCAGCAGCCAGACTAACATTCATTTAGCTTTAAAGCATCTATCATACTTTATGGCTTTGGTAGATAGGTGTGCTTAAAAATGTTTTGGTTCTTGGTATATATACCTTTCTACTTTTCTGAGTCTTTCTAGATCAGAATAATGCTCTTGAAACTGCAGGAAACTGAGCAAGGGGAGAAGGAAACACAGAACAGGTTAATCAAGAGCACGCCAGTTACTTATAACAGCAAAACCGAGCACGTACCGTAAGCTAAGCCTATCTTTGGCTGAAAAGAGGAGGTACATAAGTCTTGCTGAAGAAAAAGAAAGAGGAAATTGAGGCATGTGTGTATAATGCTGTCTACTGCAGCACATAGGGACTGTTGTCTACCAAAGCACCAGACTTTGTACCAGCTAAGTTATGAGATATGATGTTAACACTTCTGTTGATGCTGATGGTGTAGGCTCCTTGGAGAGCTAAAGGATATATATTAATAAATGCTTCAATTTGTTTTATTTTACACAATTCTCCACTAAAGAGGATGTACATCTATGATAATCTTATTACCAGATTATGCATCATCACCAAAATTCTGCCTTTGGACTTAATATTAGGTTTATAATAGCTTTCACTTTCTTAGCTGTTGAAGGAAAGCTTCAAATCCAACCAATCCTGTGCCTCTCCACAAGATCCCTTCTAATGTTGCTACAGAAGTCATAAATTTTTTCATGTTTTATTTTAAAAGAGGAGTAACTCACCACAATTTGAATTCTTGGAATCAGCAGTCCTGCATTTCTCTGGTTGAAAAAACAATGTTAGCTTCAATGAAAGATGAAAAAGATGTGATCTTGAGGAAATTTTAACTCTGCTTATGGCAGAGGAATCCGCTACTCTGAGGTAAGAACCAAGTATAAGAAAAGAATTAGTACATCATCAGAATATAATGGTGTTATAGTCATCCAGTTCTTCAGAGTGGAGGGTAGAAGGGTGTTAAGTTACTACTCAGAGTGTTTAAACATTTTCGTTTCAAGGACTTTTGCAGGATTAATGTAGATATCAAGTAAAAAATTTAAACTTCACCCATGTTTTCTCTTGAGGTGCCTTTTTTTCTTGGCAGAGCACAGGTGAGGTTAATTGCTCCTGACTGTACAGCAGGATTAAATTTTCTCTCCTCCTGCTGATGGGGCTCAGTTTCTTTCCTTCAGTTAATACGTCAAACACCAAACCACCTCCCTCCCCCTCTGCCCTTTCCAGTAACTATGTTGAAATACGTAAGACAATAAGAGAATACACTGTATAATCAAGAATGAAAAATAATATCATGTACCACAGTAAATCATAGCCAAACAACACAGTTATAATAGAAATACCTTTCCTATGTCTGATCCACTAACACATACTTAGTCAGCTAACAAATAACTTGTTCTTGGAGAGAGTGCCCTGGATTTGATTTATCTCTGAGTGTAAGTAAATATGAAAAGGCTGCCAAATCTGCCTATATAAATCTCAGCTATCTCAAAATGTCATGTATGGGGGAAGTGAAAAATTAAGAAGGTGTTTCTGTCCTAATAGGGTATGGAGGCAAAAGGTTCTGCTTTTAATTCTTCTTAGGGATGATATTTCTCTGGTTGATACCTGGGAAGAATTAAAGTGAAGCTGGAAAAAAATACATACTGATATTGTGCCAAATTCTGGTCTTATTTTTGCTGATGTAAATTTGGAATAGATCCACTAAAGACTCTGGAATTAGTCTGGCTTTGTCCCAGTGTAGCTGACAACAAACTGAGAGCCTTTCAAATTAATAATAAAAAATCTCAGCGTTGTTAAGATTTTTCATTTTGGTTATAGTGGTCATTGTTTGTTTGAAAAATAGAACAAAAAGAAATCATCTGAAGATACTTATATACTGTTGCACAAGTGAGAATAGAAAGAACACTGGGCCAATGTGAAAATCAAGGGTAAGGAAATAGTTTCTGAAACCATTGTTTGCATATGTTTATTCTTGTCTGGCAACATCAAGCCACACTAAGGAGTCCATTTACACAGGAAAGAAAGAGGGGACATATAGGGCTGGATTATGCCACTTTAACTCAGCTATTAAGTAGTATCATAATCCAGGCATAAATCCTGACAGTTTGTGAATTTTCACCCATGGGCTTTGTATTTTTCTCACTTAATCCCATGCACATTGGATTCCTGACTTGTATCAGAGTGGTGAATCTCGGAATTAGGCCCTCTACATCCTGTGTGGGTTGGTGAACTGGATGCTCTGTGTGACAAAGTGTGTCAAGTAGCCTGAAGTACTTGCTGAGTCTCAGTCCATCTGGGATTCAGAGGTAGTTTGTTACCTCCAAGGTGGGGGGTTTTAGTTGAATGTGTCATCCTACTCAAATTCATTAGATGAAAAGTGAGTATCATCTTACATTACATAAGTTCAGCTGGAATGTATACAATGTCAGTAGTATGGGAGAAGAAAACATGTGTTGAATACATCTAGTGTGTCTTGGGTCTCTGAAGGTCACTCCACTAAAGTAATATATAGTGCTAGTGCTAGTGGCTCAAGGTCAAGTCAGCTTGCTTTTCATAATGCATAAACCTGAAGCTCGCTCAGACACCAATCATCTGACCTAAACCTTGGAACAAATATTTTACTAAGTAAATCAGTGAGCATGCTGGCATTTCTATTAACCTTCAATGCACTGGTGACAGAAAATGAATAATGATAAATAATAACTCAGGCCTGTAAATCTTGCTTAGCATCAGAGGGGAAAAAAAAATGAAAAAGAAAGAAAAAAAGAAAAGGTCCAGTGAACTACCACCTGCTAAACTGGTTTCTCTGTAGGGAGAAACCCACAACAAAGGGAAATGTGCTCTCTCCCTCCCACATCAGTTCTCTGGGTTTGAAAGTTGGGGGTGGGATGGAGTGGGCTTTGCAGAGACTGGTGAAGGAAACACTTGAAAATAAAAAGCTGAATGTACACAAACTGTGGGGAGCCGGAGTAAGAAGTGCTCGGTTACACAAGGTGGTAGGATTGTTTGGCAAGCCCTGAAATGGATGAACTCTTTTCTTGTCCTCCTCTCCCACTGTCTGCCTGTCAGCGGCTGTCTCATGGTAAGCAGAAGATAACAGACCTCCAGCAATTTACCAGTGCTGAGGACCTGCTTGGTTTTTTTTTCCCCTGTGCTCCTTAATTTCCTTTTCTTCTGTTTTCTTTTCACTTTTGCCATTGGTTAGGGTCACCATAGCCACACAAATGGCCTTAAGAATATTAAGCTCATAAATTAGGAAGAAAAGAAACACATTTAGCTACGTCTCCCACCATGATATTTTCAAATGTTTCACCTTCATTCAGAAGTGCTCTGATCCTCATATCCTTTGGATTTTTGGAAGGCTTAATTTTAGACAACACAAATCTGAGCATTAATTCATTATTGAGTTTGTTACAAGGAAGGTTTTTCCTAGCCATTTTGTTTAAATCATTTGCACTTCATAAACTTGCTCACAGTCTATTTTTTTTCCTTTCTGAACTCTCTTTGATAAAAAAAAATAAGTCCTGATAAATCAGTTGTTCAAAGTGCATGTTGTATTGAGTTCACCTCTTTAGCTGGGAATGCATTTGCAATGGATTGTCAGGTTGGAGACCCTGAACACGCTTGTGCCCCTGCTACAAGAAGGGAGTACAGCATGCATCACATAAGGTTCCTGCTTCCAAAAATCGCAGTGGGCTCTCATTAAGCAGCCTTGTCTTTTCACAAAAGGGTGTGCTGTGACCCTGGAATGGGAAGAAAAATAGGGAATAGAAGCACAGACTGATGTTTGCTTTCTGCAGGATCACAGCAGGAGATGTGCTCAGCACATGCTATGGGGTGATAGGAAGAATATAACACACACTTGTGGCTTGACACAGTCTGTTACTGTACTGTACTGTTTGCTGTGGAATCACAAGAAAACATGCCAAACAACTCTAACCAGGTATGTGAGGAAGGGTGAAGTGAGAGGATAAACATAATTCAGGGCTTTAGTTCATATATGTAATTCATTTTTTTGTTAGAAATGGGTGCAGACCAGAGTTTGAACTTTTCAGCAAGTAAAAGCATTCTTTTACTTCAGTCTGACAAGCAGGCAAGAACCAGTCATGACATTAAGATTCATATCTGAGTTCAGATTTGTAACAGATATTTGTCAGAAAAATCATAGGTGCCTGAATCTAGTGTTCTTTTTGACCGTTTCTGTCTTTTGACCAAAATAAAAAGTAAATTTATTGCTCGCCAACTGAACTCTCATTACTTCCAATGATTGTGTTGAAATTATATTCCCAACTGGATTACAGTAATGTGATAACACAATTTACACTGCAATCACCATCTGACACTGTAAACAGAAAAATGAGCAAGTCTTCTCTCATCTAAAAATACTTTGTGGCATTTGAAAAATTCTAATCGTGGATGCAGCTATCTTTAATTTACTCAGAGAGCACTAAATCAAGAAGTAAATTTTAGTTCGAAGACTGCAACAGGTACTACTGGTAAATACCAAAAGGTACACGTAAATACATACACATCTAAGTGTCTCTTGACAAGTGGAGAGTATTAGGTTGAGTTCTTTGTGTTTTGAAGTCTCTTCTCTCTCTTTAGCTACCAGTCAATGCTCATTTGAGATCTGAAGTTTAACAAAATGTCGGATATATTGATTTTGTGTATGGAAATTGTTAGTAAGTGAACAAAAGAAGGAAGAATTAACTCCTCTAACAATGTTTAGGACTAAATATAATCAAAGCGAAAATCTGTAGAAGATACAAGGTATTTTAATGGTGTAATTATGAAGATCAAATTATAGTCTAGGGGTATTAAACTGCCAAGGGAGTCCATCATTTTTTCCATGTCAGATGATCACATATAGAAGCATCTTTAACTAAGTCAGTAATCTGTCTTTCCAGTTATGGTTTAGGTATGGTGCAAATTGGTGTTTGCCCTTCTGCCAATAATGCTGTAAAATACTATTCATGTTGAGAGATGAACTGCAATATCAGTCTTGCAAAATATGTACATGATTTGCTTAGCACTATATCTGTATCAAAGGAAATGCAAAACTACTGAAGTCCAATCTGCATAATTGGTGAACCATTTTATCCTCCTATGCAACAATAACATGGGCTGTCTCTTGCTTCTGCACACCAGCTTTCATTTCAGATTGACTGCCCCTTGATAATGATTGGCAGTAGGTATCTGTTCCCATAACTGTCTTTCCCAGCCTCCAAGTATATTTCCATATAAATTTGCCTATCCCTTCTTGTTCATGCCTCCTATGATAGTAACCTTCATAATAGTATATTACCTTTCATATTGAAGTCTTAAACAATACATACACCATGATGTGAGTAAGTCTGCCCTAGTGAGAATGTATTAAGTTGCTCTATTTGCTATCTCTTTCTGGAAACCTACTTTCCTGTCACATATTGATAATCATATAGATATCAATTTCCATAAGTAACTCTGGCTATTAGCATTTAAAACTGCTATCAGTGCTTTTATCTCTATTGCTTCTGTTTTGTAACTCAGCTGCTGCTGAGTGAATGGCAAAAGTGGCTATTTACAATATCATCTATTGTATCATCTATTTGGTCCCAAGAGAAACTCCATTTTCCAACACAGATGACATAACAATGTAGTTTAATTTCAAATATGAATGAGAAAATCATTCAGTCGTTACCAGATTTGTTTGTTAGAAGTATTTTTAGACGTCTCAATTTTCTTTCACCTGCATAGGTGGTAATGAACGGAGAAATCAATGAAACATGGTCATGTCATTTTGCTTTGTTTGCTTTGCTATGACGACATATTATAGGCCACTTATTTTTTTGTGGAACAGTTCCTGCATGTCTGGAAATCTTGCATTGTAGCATTAAGACACGCTAAAAGACACCACTAACACTTCAGGTTATGGATGAAATCCAGGAACAATTGCAGCAAAGGAAAGCAGTCACACACTAAATAATGGTATATTCAACAATGAGTGAGGACGTCAGTAGCAGTGACTAGAAGATGACTCGTGGCACAATGGACAAGGTAAGGCACTTTGAAGATAAGTGTGTATGCTACACAGCTCCAGCTCCACACAGAGGGAAGGCAAACTGAGGCAGGTCCTGAGCACGCCACACCTGAAAAGATGTAAGCATAAACCCAACCTTTGTATAACTGAAGTGAAATTGGTTTCGAAGCAGGTACTGTAAGGGGTCATATTGACTATTTATAGCACAGTAAATTAGTCATTTTATCTCAATCAGCATACCTGAGCCTTGAGTCTCATGACTCATATGCTATGGAATAGAAGGGAAAATATGGAAAGCCCAGTATTCCTGTCACTGCCAAAGTGTCAGTTGTTTAAAGCCAACTTGGAAAGGGGCCTTAACATAAGAAAATTAAGTGAAAAAGAATGTTATAAACCAGCCTTCTTATGCCAGACTCCATGCAAGTAGAATGAGTAATAGTAAATTACTACATTTTGGCTTAAGTCTTTGTTTTATTAAAGGTCTGTTTTTTGAAAAACGTCAGAACCACTAAAATGGATGTATGGACAGTGCTTCCAAGAGAAAAAGTATTATCCTGAGAAATTATGTAGAGGTAGCTGCTGCATTAATATACATGCATTTCACAGCTCTCTTTAGGAAAAATTAGCCTTATCCCAAAGGGACCATCACTAAACATAATTTATTCTGTCCTTTGCTACATCCTGACTTGCCCTTGAGAAGACATTTCCCATTAAGCAAAAGTAAACTTAGCTCATGTATGTTAGGTATCTGATGTTGACTATTCCCAGTAAAAGACCAACAAATTAATTTTAAACTCTCAATATTGATTGGTGGTGTGAACTTTAACATATCTATCCTTATATTTTTCTTAACAGAATGAAATAATTTAACCAAAACCGAATAAGCTCTAAAAGAAGGTAAGAAAGCAGTTTGTGAAAAAGAATTTATATTACTTTCATTGTACTTAATTTATCTATCTTATGCCTCTTTCCTTTGGTTGTTCACTACTTTGGGGATTTTTTAATTTATTTTATTTTGTGCTTAAAAGGAGCTGTGGCTGAAAGTAATAATTCAATATACCATCAACAATACGAAAATGTATAGTTTTCTTAATAGTAATACCTAAAATGCACAGAGGTTTTTTGCTTATTAGTTAATTTTAAATAGTGAAAAGTAATTAACAGAAATCATCTAGTGTTTTTCAACTTAAGAAACTAAAATACAAAGAGTTCAAGTGGTTTTTCCAAGGCCTCACAGCAAATCCACACCAGAACTGCAAATTATTCTTTAAACTTAGATGTAAACTGTAATGAAAAAAATGAAGATACTGTAAAAGGGGAATCCCAGTTTGCCTAGCTGAGAAGTACATAGCCTGATATTTGTAGTAGATTTTAATTTGTGACCTAGTTGCTATCAGTCCTATGTAATTACATACACCCCTTAATGAAAAGGGCTCCACATGAATCCAAGATGAAATAATCATGCACAAATGAACACTCTGAGCTTCTTTTTAAACTTTTGAAGAAATTGCCCCTAACCACCTATAGGTAGAGAAGGAAAAAATCCCTTAGTAACCAGCATTTAGTAACTACTTTGAGGCTGTACCAACTTACAAGTGATTGTCTTTAGTTAAAATCTGGTGTGTATTTTTAACCATTCACATTTGTATTGAAAGAAAGGATAGTGTGCTGAGCAGAGTGTTTTGGGCATGTAGTGATTACTTATCCACCTTTATTGAAATCTTAATACAAAGCTTTAAAATGCCATTTAACTGTCAACATACACAAAGCAGGGCTGGGTTGAGAGTGTGGAGTGCATGTGGGAAAGATTGCGTTCATAAATATGACAGCCAGAGAGGTAGTTGAGATTTGGTAGTGGACCTATCCACAGTTATGTGCTTCTCATCAAATAACTGGGATCCTAAGTCTTATTGAGCATTGGTAATGGGAAAGACATAAACTAGTCCTTTAAATCTAGCCATCCATTTTTCTAGTAAATTTGCCTTAGTGTGTTTACATGTGGATAACAAGAAAGTTCTAGTTAGAGGGCACAGAGTCTTTTGTCTTCTCATAAAAATCATGTTATATGTGAAAAACCTGCTAATAACTATTTTCATCTCTATTAGCAGACCTGCTTGCCAGTTCTGCTGAGTTCATAAAATGACCCCAAATATTTTGATGTATATACATTTTTAATTGGGAGAGGAATAAGTAAAAAAAAAAAAGGAAGTTTTCAGAAAGAATTAAACTCCTAATTGTAAAGGACCAGCAGATGTTTTTCATCTAGTTTCACCTTCCCAAAAAAGAATTTTCTGAAAAGAATGTATATGTAAAGATGATGCTATATAAAGGCGCTTATTTTTCTTTTCCCCAAATTGTACCCTCTCTCCAAATTTGGTTTTATAACTAGTGCTGCTATTGCTGCTATTATGTTTTAACATGGATCTTCAAACCCCCATTTTAAGTTTCTTTTTTCATCAAACTGTTCAAAATAGAATACTCTTACAAGAAAGACAAATTTGTTTCATAACTGAGACATGTTACAGCTGGTTGGGAGTATATCTACCTGATGATTTAGATATTGACAAAAACCATTATTTTTTACCAAGATATCTGTGTGTGTCTCTCTAAAAAAAAAATTCAGTAGTGATGATGTTTGGATAATGTGTTGTCATAGTATCTGTCTCTGAACCCCCAAAAATGTATTTTTCAAAAAATGGAAATAATCATGGGCTGGATTTAATATAAGGACAGGAATAAAAATAACTGTCTTGTGATGTTGTGTCTACCTAGCTTACAGGTTTGATAATTCCCAGGTATCAATATACATTTTATTTTCTAGAATGGTTATGCACTCTCTGAACTCTCAAAATAATATGTCAAGTACCCAAGGCTCAGTAGACCTTGATCTACATAAATACTAGCTGGAATTTTCTAAAAGTACTTTCATTAAAATTAAACAGTGACTTCTTTTGCATTGATGGGTCTATGACTGATAGCCCTGAAATTCATGTCACAAATAAATGATTGGCCCTTCAACTATTTCACATGTACTTAGAGACAGGCAAATGTGATATATTGCCTCCACAGACATCTCAATGAACATAATCATGATATCACAATATATCATGTTACACTTGTGTATGTTTTGGTCACATAATTTACCTTCGGCAGTGTGAGGATTAACAGGACTGAATTATATGGATGCTGCATAGAACAGTTTGGGTGCATTATGCTGATGCTTAGACTTTAAAATGTTAATATTGCAAATGAAAGGTACACTTTGTGTATCATAAATCTGAGTGTCTATTCTTCCTGTGTACTCAATAAATACACTTCTCATCAACTTTTAATTATGCTGTTTGCATTATTCTGTCCTGAAGAGGGTAACACTCTGTAAATCATCCACTTCTAATGTACACTACAGCATAAGTTTAGTTAATTAAACCATATATTTTATTAGTACTTGCACTTCCATCTTGTAAAACTGCTGAGAAAAAAATAGAGAGAGGTTTTTATTTATTATAGCTGGATTTAAGATGGCATTACAAAAGTTTAACAGGGTTAGATGTGAATATTGCTGTTGCCTGTAGCTTACTCACAAATATTCAGTCTCAAAAACGTATTGTCTACCTATTGCTACAAGAGTGGAAAACTTCTTGAACATATTGATGTTCCCACAGAACCACTTCAGTGTATTTAACAGTTGGTATAATCAGAACTGAATCAAGTATATGCTTGTCCATTTACATAATTTGTTATGTTAAATCACCAAGAGATTGGTGTAATAAAATTCATGGTTAGTGGATTTAGGAGATCCTTTGTATTCTTATCTTTGATTTTCCATTTTTTTATTGGATCCAGATTTCAAAGAACAGCTTTCAAAGAAGAGCCATTTTATGGTTCAGTGCAGGTGAGGAGTCATCCCAAGGGATGCCATGACATATATGAAAAACAGTAGTAAGATGCTGTGTGACAAAATCACAGAATATGCTGAAATGGAAGGGACCCACAAGGATGATCGAGTCCAACTCTCAGCCCTGCACAGGACCATCCCCAAGAGTCACACCATGTGCCTGAGAGTATCATCCAAATGCTTCTTGAACTCTGTCAGCCTTGGTGCTGTGACTACTTCCCTGGGGAGCCTGTTCCGGTGCCCAACCACCCTCTGGCTGAAGAACCTTTTCCTAATATCCAACCTAAACCTCCCATGACACAACTTCAGGCCATTTCCTTAAATGGGAAGTGTAAGCACTTACCTTAGCATCTATAACTCTGAAGATGAAAGCCATCTTTGGGTAGAGTCACTAGTTTTTTTCTGTTCAAATTAAAAAAAATAAACAAACAAAAAAATAAATAAAATCATTTTAACTTCAAGGTACAAGAGCCCAGAGAAAGAATTTGACTTTAAGAATGTTTCTAGAAAGAATTTGACTTTAAGAATGTTTCTAGTTTACATAAAGACACTATCATAGTGAGAAAGATGATTCTAAACTAAACGCCTAGAATGACTTAGCACTTACCACCCCAGCTTTAATGGCTAAATAAAATTTTTTAAGAGGGATTCTATCTACAGAATGGTTTGAAGTTAAAAGTATATTCAGGATTGTCTTCCTTGAAGCCAACTAAACTTGCTCTACCTGTGGTCTGGAGCTATATAGTGCACTCAGTTGGAAGTACAACACTGCTGAATAAGAGGGAGTGTTAAATTTTTCTCAGTAGATGTTATTTTCCTTATTTCAAAAGAATATTAGGAAAACAGTCTGAAAAAAATGGCAACTTCCTAACATCAAATTACAATAGTTTTAATTGCAAGAAAAAACAAATAAAATATAAAAAGACCTCTCAAGGAACAGCAAACCCAAGAGGACAGCGTTCAAGATAGTAGTTAGTGTGATGTAGAAATCAAATTATTAGGATCAAGGTTATGGACTGTTTTCCTCACTCTATTTTTGTTGCTGACCATTCACATGATTTCAGGATAGCCGATTACATACAAAATGGGAGATAGGAGTTAAAAAGTAATCCTTTTCTTGAAAGTAAGAAGGAAAGGACAAAGCAATTTTCAGCCCTATGTAATGAAGTCTAAGAGATCAAGAGTAAGCAATTACTTAAAATATGCTCATTTTGAGTGTGCCTGCCCTGTAGATTAAGGCAGTGCAGATGTTTGTGTCGTAAAATATAAAACCACAGGCTTGTTGATAGAGCCCTCTTACCTCTAGCACAAATCACTAGGTATGGACTTACACATGATGTAATTAATACTCTTAATTTGCACTTGAAATTGATAAGGACTTTGGTATTAAGATATTAATCAATGTTTCTTGACTACTGTCTGTATTGTCATGTAGGATGGTTTCAATTAAGAGTTAAACCAAATGAGAGAGGCTCCTTTCCCACTTGTAATTCTGTTCTATTCTTTTTCTCTGTTGACACAACTGCCTCAACACTTACAAGGAAAGTCATGGCCTGGCACCACTGGTTAAAAGACAGAGACATTAGCTGGGTTCTTCCATGCTTGTTTGATTTTTGCACAAAATGCGTATTTTTAGTTCATTAGGTGTCATGAAAGCCCAAGGACTCAAAAAAAGAAAAGGGAAAACTATGGTTGTTTGCAGCAAAAGCACATAGAAAACTGGTGAGTTTTAGGGAAGCTTTTAAATGCGTGTGAGGAACTGCACCTCCTTAGGAATATGGGCAGGATTTGGTTCAATCTAAAACAGTATAGGAAGGTGGTTTTTTTGTTAAGAGGAAAGAAAACTTCTTTTTCTTTTTACTACTGAGAGGCAGTTAAGAACCCTGTATACTTTTTATGCCCCTCAGGGTGACTGTGTTTTATTGATGGAGTGGACTCTTCTCTAACCCCAACATACCCTGTGCTGTGGCTAACATCAGCCTGGCCTGGAGCTCTGAGTCAACGTGCCTGGCTTTAAACCCAAACAGCAGCACTGCAACTTGCTGCATCTGTGACATTTACTCACATTATTATCACCAGCCAGAGAGGGTCACAGGAGAGAGGATCTGCTTTTCTTGTGACTACAGGGAGTGGGGCCACCGTGCCCCCAGAGGCAGGCATTGCCTCTGTAATGGATGCCAGCTGGCCAGGGCTATGTAGTGAAGTTCTGCAGTCACAGAGAACCTACAGCTTTGATTCTGTGGGTGTAGGGTCGGTGTGATGGGGTCGGTGATACTGAAGTGTAGGTTGCAGGCTGAAGTAAACTGATACTTGGAAACAAACCTCTGCAAAGCAGATCCATATCCTCTCTCTCATCAGTATGTACAAGTTCTGTTCCATCGTCAGGGGCGTTTTCAATATGTTTTAAATATATTTTCTTCCTACAGACTGAAATTGTTTGAAACGCTTCAAGAAAAGTGATTTCCTTTTTAAAGTGACTGGGATGTCTTGAAATGCCAGAGTTCCACTCAGAGCGATGACAGCTGGCAATGTCTGCTGGGACTGTGCTTGCACCACGGCAAGGGCTCAGTAAGCCCTGTGGATCACCATGTGCCGGGAGCATCAGGCTTTGCTCTGAACACAGGGGCTCAGGGTTACCACTTAAACAATGAGATTTTCTCTCTATCATTCCTCCACATACGTATGAGCACATTTATTATTTGTATCAGCAGAGCTGTGATTTGCGGAGCTGGGGAAAGTGAGACTGAGGAGTTAAGTCCTAACGGGGATTGCAGGGCCTCAGCTGGAAAATCTCCACAAGCTTGGAGCAATCAAATGCAGCTGAGGCCAATTTAAAACGAAACAAAACAACAACAACAAAAATCTGTTCTCAGGGCAGGGGGATTTGCAGAACTGTTGCTGAACAATAGGTCTCACAGTATAAAAGACTTACTCAGAAGTTACTCGCTTTTAAGCACGTTAAGGTATGTGGTGAGTAGGATGCCTGCATGTGTGAGCAAATGCTGAGTGATGTTTCAATAAGAAACCCAAAAATGAACAGGTAACATCAGAGGAATTTTTCATTGTTTAGGCAGAGTGCCATCTGATATTTCTTAACAGTGGTTATTTTCTGACCCTGCCATGCATAAAACCTGAAGGACAGATGAGGAAAGAACCTCTATCCTTTACCCCCCCTCCAAAATATGTAGTTCCTCTGACCAGTGAAGCACTCTTGCTTTATATTGTTTAGGATGTTGAAATTCAGATTTTTTTTTTAATTTGTTATTTAAACTCCCTTATAAATATTGCAAGTAACTCAGAATTGCATTTAGTAGCTTTCTTATGAGTAGTTACTGTATTTAGGATTTGACATCTGGTAGGTTGAAATAAGTCATGTAAATAAATGGATAAGCACTTTTTTTTTCTATTAAGTATATCTACCAGAACTAGCATATTTATGTCAATATTCATGGCTAAGTGCCTTTTAATCCTCAGTGCTATACTTATTTAAAATTTGCCACTTCTGCCTGCACTAATGTCAATAGACTGATTTGTTAGATCTATGTAAAGTGTGTAGTAAATCTTTACACTAAATTTTAACTGCTCCTTTCAGCAGTTTAAAAAAAGTTTCAACATTTTCTTTGCAGGGGAGACACTTGTGTTATTTGCATTTGTTTTACTTTTTCTCTGCTTCCAAGTGGGATATGATAAGTCTCAAATATTACCAGTTGTATCACACCATCTTACACTAACTTAAAATGCCCTGCATATATCTGGTGTCGTTGCAGAAGAGAATTCAAATTTGAATATCACAGTAATTGTACTCTAAAGAAATCTACATGCTTGATTAAATTAAAATTTCTGTTCTATGTCTTTTTTTTTTAAATAAGGAAAACCTCATGCTATATTCATTCAAAGCTTTCTGAAGCTTTGTTTTTCCTTAGAAGATGTCCTAGATTTTATTCTTTAATGTTGTTCCTGATTTATTGAATGTCCATGTTTCCCTGGATAGTACCATCTTTTGAGTTATACATCATTGGAGTGACTCATTCTGATGATGTATTGCATTAATACATCATCAAAGCGCCTTGCTCTGCTGTTGCACTAATGATATGTTAGTATAATACATCATCAGAGTGAACTGCACTGATGATGTATTACTTAGATGGTGATGGCATTCCGTGAAGAAAAGGTTGAGGAGCAGGTTCAATACAGTCACAGGAGAAAAATTAGTCAATACAGAGTATAACTGTTTCCACGGTACTGATGCTGATACTAAATTAGCACCATAGCCCCTGATCTGTACCCTTGCAGAAACACTGAGACATGCATTATCCCCAAAAGAGGAATGAATTCAGAACACTCAGCTAAAGGATTTTGCAGAAGAGAGGAGAGGTGTAACTATACATATCACTGGGAAGCTAAAGGTTATATATATAGCTATAATTACTGGCTACCAAGAGATCGAATGAATCAAACAAGGCCAAAACAGGACAAAAGTCTAGATATGTTCAGAAGCTACCTCTCTGTTGGAGAATGTGACACACAGAGAGATGGAGATATAAATGTGCAGTTTGAATTAAAACATCTGCCACTTAGAAATCTCCTATAGAGATATTAAAATATTCTGAGGCATATAGGAAGGCTATGCCATAGTATTTTTTTTTAACTTTTAATTACATGTTTTCTAGTCATGCTATGTCACAGGCAGAACACCAGTGTCTCAGTGCTGTGTGCTCTCTCATGAGCTCCATGTACACTCAGCAACAAAATTTCCAAGTTGTGTGCACAGCTGATATATATATATAGAAATTAAAAGATCTTAAAACTTTCAGTCTTCAAGTTGCTTAAAATTGTGTTTGTCAGAGACTAGAAGGAGAAAATTAGGTATGTGCATGTAAGGCTGGAAATCTTGAAAAGTCTGACTGTATTATGTTGGTATATTTCTAAAACTGACATTTATATAAATCACAATTTCTTTTACATGCACATATCTCTCTCTTAGTTTGATCTCTGGACTAAGGTTCTGGTGTGGCTACCTTTTGGGTTCACTTTCCAGGAAGGTGGAGGAGAAAATAATGTTAAAATGTCAGGGTTGAAGAGAACAGAGAGAAAGTATTATACCCAGATTTATTTACTTAATACAAGGGATGGGCTGTGACATGCTTTCCTGCATGACAACAAAACATAACACAAGTACAGAAAAGAGTTGTGGCATGGTGTTCACGCCCCTGCAGATCTTGCAGGGATCTTCTCCCTCATTCTCCTAATTCCCTTCTTCATTTTTTCAGCTGCTTTCACCACTAGCTGTTTTGCAGCTAATGCCAGCTGGGCTTCACGTTCCACCGCTCTATGTGTGGAATGCCCCACCATTCCTGCCCTGCCCAGAGCCTGGCTGGGGCTTTCTCTGGGATGTGTGGGAGCAGGCAGGGCTGTAACTATGGCCACCCTTGGCAGGATGCTCTGTGCACAGCTTGCTGCTGCTCTCCTTGCCCCAGAACTCCACTGTGGCTGTGCTGGTAACACAATTAGCTCCCAGGCTGGGTAACTTTCATCTCGGAAACTGTGGGAAAAATCTTCTTTATGATCATCGTACAGGTGATTCCTACACTCACCATTGCCCTCATAGTCATCTTGGTGCCAGACCAAAAAAAAAAGAAAAGTAGAGCAGCTAACACTGCTTTTATCCACCCAGTCAGCTTTGAAGAGCAGTGATGTGGTGAGGGTGGAAGAGTGTGTGCCTGTGCCTCCTGACAGCATGAAGGGAACACTCTTGCCTGTCTCAGCAGTCTCCTCACAAAACTGTTTGAGGACTCCTGCTCCTGGCTGGTTCCTGTTGTGTCATATAAGCTTCCAAACCAGCCTTTCTTTCTACCATTTCTCTCCTGATCATCTGTCTTCTGCAACTTGCAGAAAGACAGAGTGAGAGTGGTTTAAGAGACTCTTCTGTTCTACTTTTTTTTTTTTTACTTCTCCCTTTTCTTCTATTCTATTTTTTTTTCACTTCTGTTCCAGCCCTTTCTTTGTATAGATGATTGCTTTAAACTTGTATTATGTGGTCAAGATACATTTTAGATGTGAGTTAGCCTTTAAAATAAACCATATTGTACCAGTCTTAAAAAGTCACAATACTTTGTGGCAATATTCCCAAGATATTTATCAATGCAGCAAGTCATTGTTTCTCATTATTTTCAAATATTGTTAGATTCTTCTCTCAGGGACTGAAATCACTGTTTCAAGCTTTTATTTGGAAATGAATACTTCAGAGTTACTCAATATTTCTATCACTACTTCAGGTATTTTCATAACAGCCCTTTTTTCTGATCCTTTAGAGTCCCTTTATAAGAAACAGAACAATAGAAAAGATTTTAAAAAGAAAATCAGGAAATTAGTGAACTTATTGTGTGTACGTGGATTTTTGTTGTTACTGTCAGACAAAGTAAATGTAGTGGTGTTCCATAAAACGCAGCAGAAACAACTGAAATATTTTTAAAATTATATTTTCAGTAATGTTTTCAGCATTCAGATTTAGTATCTGATTTGTCATGTTTTGTTTGTGGATTTGCACTAAAGTCAGATAATATTGCAAACACTAAGGCTTACTTAGGAAAATTGCAGATGCCATGAAAAGTAACCAGGTTCCCACTTGATATGTATAAAATATTACTTCTGCATCCTAATTAGGGGTAATGAATTTTAATAATGTAAGAACTAGAATATATCCTTTGGAATTGGACAAACTAAACCTTAGTTTTCAATGTGGCTCATACATATGTGTTTTGTTTCATCTAAGACAATCTGCCATAACATAGGACAAAACAAGATGTCCTAATTTTTTATAAATAAAGCTTGTTTTGGTTAAGATAGAAGCTGCCAATTGCAGAAATACACACGTTGTTCATAATTTATAAACAATAAACACTCCTTTTGGCAGACTGCCATGCAGTTCTTTTCTGCTCAAGGTCTAAACTGTGAATGAGAAATTATGTGAAAGTTAAAAATGGTACGGCTGAGGGACCTGGCAGGGTTTGAAGTGATATTGGTGCCCATCCAAATCCATGTTAGGCTCCGTTAGGATAGGCCAGTTCAAAGATGTAATACAACTTACTGGAAGTGGCTGTATCAATGAAATATCAAGTGAAATGTATAGTAGTCTAATTGCCATATGGTAATGACAGAATATCACTGAGGCTTTTCTCATTCCTGCTTTTAATATTATTGTGGAGATACAGATAAGCATCTGGATTTCAAATGGCTGAAACCTCAGTTAGCTTTATGTTTATAAGAGTGATGGTGGATAAAATGAACCTTTTTTGGGAAAAATATGGAGAGATTTAGGCATCAGACATGCCATAATTGGAAAACTGTTGGATGCTCATTGCTTTGAACATACAACTGGCCCTTTTGAAACAATTTGCTTTTCATCTCCAGCCTCCTCTGCCTGGTTTACTTACAGCTGTAGCTTGGGATCACCTCTGGAATTGTTTCCTTCTCCTCCTTGCCCTGTCAACACAAAGGGAATATCCTGTTGAAATGGGTACTCCAGTCTGCCTCATGTCATCTGAACATCACGCTCAGACTTTTGATGTGAGTAGTGGACTGGTTTTTCCTGCACTAGTAACCCAAACACTTACTTCTTCCCATGTTTTCAGAGGAGTGAAGGTACTAGAAACTCAGGCTTTTCCATTTACCTGAAAGCAGTCAGATTTGGGTGAGAGAACCTTCTTTTGAAAATGTATATACTTCTGTCAAATGCTATGAGAGCAGTGAGACATGTTGACCAATCTACACTGTAGATCTTCTGTAACGAGAACCAATGCTTTCAAGTTTTCCTGAGCTGGTTGGGTTTAAGCAAGCAGAGTATTTCCTTGCCTCCTCCAAGAATTTTCCTGGATATATTTCCTATAGCCCATTGCTACACTATAGTGATATATTAGCTTGACCTGTTTTTTTGACACAAAATTTGTTTGTCTCATCAGAAAGCATACACACAGTTTATTGAAGTATTTAGTATTTAGTGAATTCCTCTTAAGAGTTGTCTTTCAGTGAATTAAGAATCCAAACATTATTTTTGCAGTTTACCATCTCTATGCAGAATCAGTGCCTGCTACTCTCCTACATCTATAACCTAACCTCCTCTTCCTTTATAATCTGTATACTAGAATTGTAATTCTACATTGATCCAAAATCAACAAGCCCATTGATTTTTGTCATTCTACTTTTTCAGAAATGTTTTGTTACATTGACTAAAGACCTGAGCTGAAACTCACTGAAGTCAATGGAAGTCTTTCAGCTGACTCTTGACAAGCACTGGATCAAATTCTAAAATGCAACTCTTTCTACTAAAAAAAACAGCAGCAAAACTTTTTCAGATCATCAACAGATAAGTGCTGTAGGGAGAAAACCAAATTTGTGTGTATGCATGCATTGTCCCTCAGGAATGTTCCCCTAGAATTGCAGACAGCAGTATAATAAATCAATTATCTGATTAAAACAAAAATAATTAATATGCAATTATGACAGATGTCAGGCCAATTAATATGTAAATATTCATAAACCACCTGACAAATTGCACATATGCAAGAAGAAATCTTTAAATATGAACACCCCACTGTGTTTACTGAACATAAGGGCAGGATGTTTCTAATTTGGTCGGGGAAAATAACAACATGTATTTCAAAATAATTTTGTTTTCATTTATAAAATACACAGTCCCAAGAGTGAACAATGAGCTGTGATGTGTATAAATAAATAAAGTCTTTATGTGTCTCAGCACTCCAAAACTTAAAATGTTTACTAAAAATTGGCAGAACTAATATAAATCCAAGAGTCACTCAAGCTATAACATTAAAAAAATGTATACTTGTTCAGTTAAGGAGCTGCAGTTCTTCACCAAGCAATCAAGTTTCACTACTTAATGACTCATTAATTAGCAAACTGGGTTAATTGTTATATCCCCATCAATCATTAATTTTTTTCTTTCATTGATCACTTTGTTTACTTGTTAATTCATTGCATGTTAACCACCCATAACCAGATTTACACATTAACTACTTTTAAGGTAAACTAGCAAATTAATTTCTTTTCTGAGTTATTATTAGTTAATTCCCCTGGTAATTATTCACTAGCTTAATTATTTTTTACCTTATATTCATTATCTAATCTTCAGTTAATAATTGCACAAACTCTTTTCTTTGTTAATTTTTAATTAGACATTCTTATTAACCTCTAAATAACCCCACTACTAGCATATCTTTTCCCAACTTCAGTTTATAACTATGTATGGGTCTCATTGCCATGTGGCAGTAAATTAACCCTTCATTTGACAACTGTGTTAAATGTAACAGGCCGATGTCTGACCTGAACTAAATTATGTCTCCTTTACTGATGGTCATTCTGCTGTCAGAATGAAAGTGCTGCTCACAAATGGGTCATATTCAGTTTTTGAACAAAACACAGACACAGTAATTTCTATGACTCTTCTTGTCTCTTTATTTTTTTGAGAGTTTAAGACTGAAGTTTTCCCCCAGCTTTCCCAGAGTTCCAAAGGGGACTTCACAACTGTGGATATTAAGTTCAAAAGGAGGGCTTTTTTTTCAGTCAGAGATAAATTCCTTAAGAATATGTGGCAATACAGATGAATAGGAGGAACATTGTGAAGTCTCCAGGGCAAGAGAGTTTAATAAAAACTCTTCTGTCAAGACTTTTTTCTACAGAAGAGAAGGGGAATTCTCATGAATAACTAAATCCTTTTTTTTCTCCTAATTTAACAAATTTCATGATTCAATGGCTGGAGACCCATCCTGTTTTGTGGCATACTTGTGGCGATTTCTTCATCTGCACAGTATGGATCTTGCATAAACAGATATAACTATCTATAACTGGTTACAGTTTCTCTATTAAAATTTTCCTCTAGGAACACAGAATTTTCTCCAAGAAAGTAGCTATCAAAAGGTAGCTTTTACACTGTAGTAGATATAGGCCATACCAAAAAGTAGTACAAGTGCCCATACAGAGAAGGTAAATGCTTGATCCCTGTGAGGTACCTTGTCTTGTGAAGCAATCAGTTTGATTGGTGCAATGTAAAATGCTTTGCTATTTTTAAATGGCTGTATTTTTCTTTAATAATTTTCCACTCCACAAATGCTTTCTCCATGTTGTCTTCAAATTTCTTGTAGAAAAGAGTGTTGCGATTATATTTTCTCTATAGGGATAGATGACTTCTTAACAGGGACATTTCAGAGACATTGAGGTTTCAAAACACTGGTATTTATATTAAAGTTTACTTTTTTTTTAGCCAAAATAGTATGTTTCAAATGGGGTAAACGCGATTTCCTAAAATAAGAAAAAAATTACTAAGATGCTTACTTTCAGAGCTGGTGACTGACAAGAGAAGACAGAATGCAGCAGAAAATAAGGGAAGCGTGTTATATGTTAAACTCAATTGCTTGAAAATTTGTTATTTTAAATTTTTATCAATATTTTAATATTGTCACTACTGAATTTTGATAGAAAAACATAAGAATTTCTATTGCTTGCTAGCAATTTTATTTATTTATACATATATTTATGTAAATATTAAAAATAAATGTGTATCTATATATATTAGAGAGTGAGACAGATATGCATTTTCTTTTCCTCCACAAAACTAAAACCAGAAAAGTCTCCATAGTGTTTATAGCCATTTTGATATCAAAGCCAACTCGTGTAAAATTTAAAAAATATGATTTTTGACCATAACCTTTTCATTTCTTTGGGGAAGTAGAGTGGGAGCATGATGTTTGTGTCATGATGGATGTTCAGAGCAGAATGTGGTCTTAACATTTCACCCTTTTAATGAATAATATAATAAGCTTTTAGACTTTTCAGTGATTGGTTTTGCAAAGCAGTAATGTCATTCCTTGGTTCTGGTTTACATTAGTATCTACATCATGATGTGGACCTTCTTTTTTCTTTTTTCATAGTACTTTCTCTAATAAAGAATACCTTGTTTCAGTCAATAATATCACAGCAGAAGAAACAAATGAAAAGGAAGTCTCAGACATAATATATCTGAGTTAACAAAAAAAGACAAAGGTATATAAGATCATTTTCTAGAGAAGCAAACTAATTTGTTAAAAGCAAAGCACGCTCTGGGTTAGAGGTGTTGTTTACTAGTATCAGTTTGCTGAGCTTCTCTGCATAGAGACAAAAAACCTATTTTCAATATGGAAGACTGAATGTCTAGTCTTTGATTGAAAATGAGTGTGTGGCAGTAATTTGTAAAGCAAAGGGGTGGTGATAGGAGACAGCAATTTCCTTACCCTCATGCTTTCTGTGTGAGAGTTCAGAGTGGGTGTCTGGGTAAATGAAAAAGGGAATCATTAGCAGTTTCGAACTAGGAAATTAATTAAACTTTTTGGGTAAATAATTGGGACAATGCTGTCTGCTTGCTTCACTTCCATTAGACAAATATGATGTTTATATTGTACTTTATTTGCTTTTGGTTATTAAAGCCGTTTCTTAAACTGTTCAGGGAAAATTTTTCAAAAGAGCCTAAGTGATTGAGCATAAAGTAGTCCTGGATAACCTAAATACTTCAGAAAAAACTTGTGTGACTTTAATTACTTCTAAAGTGCTGATGCAATGTATTAAGGTGCTAAATGTTATATATAGCAATTTGATAGTCTTATCTGGTGTTGGTCTTCCATTTCTTAACAACTGGCTAATCAAAATGTGAAGTGCGGTATTTACCTTCAACACCCAGCAGCAGTCCCATCCACATCATCTGGATGTTTGTCACAAAGATCTTTTAAATATTCAGGAGAGAAATCCCTGTATGCCTACATGTTAACTATGACTTCACCTCGGTGTCCAAGACATCTCTTGGCAGGGAAAAAATCTGTTAAAGAACCTTTAAAACCATGCATGTGATTAAGTGCAGATCTAATGACTATGCAAGAAATTACTTTCATGGGCTTAAAGATATTTCTTTTTGAAGGTAAAACAAACCATGAAATTAGATGATAACAAGGTTGAGATTTATAAATTTAATCCCTTTGAGGCAAATCTCTGGGTGAATTATAGTCAGAGGAAACTGTCTTAAGATAGCCAATATAACTAGCATAAAAGGGGGTGGGGGGGGGAACCCTCCTTAACAAGTTAGAAACTAATGAAATTACTTGAGAAATACAGCCTTTGGTTATGAAGGTAAATCCATAAACAGCCCTATGGGCAAAAAGGAGCTAATTAAAAATTTTTGTAAAAGGAAATAAAAACAGGGAAGTGAATAAACAGATGAAAATCAAAAGAGAGAGGTGAATTCCATCTGTGGCCACATGCATCAAAGGGCAATATAAAACCAGGTTGTTAAAATTGAAACTGGTTTGATAGGTAGAAAGCCAATACTTTGTTGCAATCATTCCTCTGCTATTTGCAAGTTGTCTGCAAGCAGCTCCTTCAATCTTTTAACATGCAATTGTTTTAAAGCAGTGTTTTGATTTTCTAGTGAGCCTGTTTTTTCTTAAACTCTTGTTTCAGATTTTTGTGACACATTTTTTGATATTGTCAAGTTTTCTGTCTCTATCAAAAAAGCTTAGAACTTGGATAAGACTTTACTGGATCTGCACGTCATGAAAAAAAAAATCTTGTGAAGCTTTTTTCCAGGGGAACAGAAGCTATAGATAAGCATTTCTTCTTGTTAGCTTAGCCTAGGTGGTATTTCAGGGCCAACTTGCTGTATCTACTGCTTCTTTTTAACTCCAATATATATGTCTCTATTTCAATAGCTTTCCTCTGGTAATGAATCTCCCCACACCATCCTAAAATGTCATCCCCTGTACTACACTATGGCATTTTTAAGCAAGTAAACCTCAACACATCTTTGATGTCATAGACTGAGTGCCCACAGATTGTTACTCTTCCTTTACAGATTCTTTTCCCTTACATGGTCCTAAGACATAAACCAGTTTTCTCAATATGTGTTGGAAAATATAGCCTTAGTGTGTTGGTCTTGTTCTCCCAGTTCAAGGAGATGGACAAAGTGGCATTTCAGTATTGTCACAGGCAAGGACTACAGCTAAAAAGAGGAACTGGGCTTATTTACATTGGTGTTATTCATATCTTTCCAAAAGCTGTTTGGGTTTGCTATCAGGTTTCTCTGGTGTGCTATTGCTCTAGATTATGAAATCTTAATTATGGAATTTTAGCCATCTGCTGTTAAAATATCTAGTAATATATTCAGGTCTTCATTTTATCCTTATCTACAAGGTTTTATGCATAGCTTAGGAACCAATAGTGTGTTTATCTCATTATTTATTGCTTCATTTAATAGTTGACAAAAGAAATATCTTATCACCCTAATCCAAGTCAAATAATTTCTGAGGCTACAATATCATGAGAGTTTAGTACTGAACATTGTTTTACTAGTGATACAGAACTGCCTTTATTGGTACCATTACTGATTGTAGAATGCTCTTCATGACAATTAAGATATTCACATGTTTATTTTTGAGTGATTGATTTCACATCTGGAAAGTGTAACTTATATGATATGTGCCTGTAAAAATAATAAAGATTATAAAAATAATTCTGGGCTGAAATGTTTCTCATATTGCTTTAGTTTCTGGGAACAATAAGAGAAATATTATTTACATCATTGCAAAGGAAGGTTATAAAAATGAAAAAATAATATAAATTACTATTTATATTACTTATGTATATTACATGACTATGCATTGAGGTATGCTCAGAAGTTTTTTTTTTTATTTGTTTTGTCTAAACTATTAGAGTTACAATCAAATAAAGAGCACCAAACCTGGAGTGGTATACCTGATGACATATTTCCTTGGTAATTAGTTGCACCTGGAATAGAAGACTGCTATGAAACTGAGTACCTACAGGTGTTGTTAGTAAGTCTGAAAGTGTTCAGCTTCTAAAATGTAAAATGTTCTCTTACTTGAGTAAGAGAGGTAGGTGTCAATTAAGCTAGAAAGTTTTTGTATATCAAGTCATGGTCAGACAGGTAAAATAAAATGCCTGGCACAAGCTACACATGAAAGCCTGAAAGAAAAGCCATTGCATATGATTATTCTTATTGAAGTTTGTTGCAAAAAATAAAATTAAGAAAATTATATTTTTGTATTAAGTGGAATTATTTTGATAATTAGGCCATTATTTATTTTTTGGGCATATCTGAGAAAACTGATTAGACAAATCCTATTGATAATTGTTTAAAGATTTTTAGAAAGGTAGAAGTCAAAAATTACATATTGGTGTACAATATACAGCTGTAGACTGAATTTATTAAAGACTGCTAAAACTACACTTTATTATTATGAGATACAGAAATAAAAGAGCTACTATATTACATTTTGGGCTGTAAGTCTGAGAGTCAGATTTGAGCTAATAGGTGCTGTTAGTTAATTTAGTTGGTCTTAAGAGTTCAAGGCAGACAGATATTATGCACTCTTGCTACACCATTCCTTCATGTATCTTTGGGTTCAGTGACCAATATTTTTTCTAATTGGATCAAAGCAATCTGCAGCAAATGGCTGGGTAGCATGAATTTATATAAATTTCCCCAAAATATTTTTGGTGTAAAAAACATATTCATTGAAATTAAAATATATTTTAATTTCATTAATTTAATTTCATTCATTCATTAATTTCATTCATTTCATTCTGATTTGCTACTTTAAAGAGATGGCAGTTTTCTAGATGCAACTCTTAAAAATAGCCAAATTAAAATTCTACTTGATTTTATTTTCTGTTTCAATATAGAAAACTGTGAATAAATTTATTAATATCAAAGGATATTAAAAAAAATATAAACTAGATTTCTATTTTTCAAATTTTTCTCACGTACTTTAACCTTTTTTCTTTTTTTTTTTTTTTAGGGGAAAAAAATATGTCTAAAATATGTCTAACCTGAAACAGATTGTGTTGTCTGTATGGGAACTTCCATAGATTTGATTAACACTACACTGTCAAGTCTTTGGGGTCAGGGCAGATTGTATTAGAAGCATGACAAGTAGTTAATGAATTTGCATTGACTAATCCATACAAAGCTAAAGATTTTTCTGTCAGGATTAATGTCCAAAAAGAGTAGGACACACTATTTGATACATTATCTTACACTGAATCATACTGTTATTGGACATAAGATTAAGGAACTATGTTATTTTGTCTTATTCCATAGCTATACAACTGGGTTTTGCTATGACACTGATGTATAGTCATTGCCTTAAGAATTCATTTAATCATCAATAATGTCCTGTTGTAATTCCTCTGTATATGGTATGTGTACTGGCAGCAACAGAAAAGTACTACGTGTTGCAAACATTCACTTTATAATTGTTCCTGCTGCATAGCCATTCAGAATGCAACATGGACTCAGAGATACTTGTTCCAAATTTTGATCTATGCCTTCAGTTTGAACAAAACTTCAAAGATGTGGTGATGAAACATTTTAACTTCAGATGCTGTCTAGATGTATTGTGATCAAAAGAGTTGCTGTTCCTTAAAATTGTAGTGGCCTAACTGAAATGAATACTCAGTGATTCTGTGAAATCTCAGGAGGAAGAATTTTGTGAAAAGAATTGCTGGAAAGCTTTTTCCAGGGAAACTAGGCATGTTGCTCTTGTCAAAATGGTAAGAAGACATAGGGTAAGCTCTGGGTTCTGAAGAAGAGAAGAGAATTAAGAAAGATGTGTTATAAAATTTCGAATAAAATTCCAGAGACTATGCAAAATAAGAAAGAGAATAAAGGTAGCATCCTTCTCATAAGGGGTGTCCATTTAAATACTAATGTAGAAATTACAGTCCACAATAACAGCAATAAATGCATGAAGGAAGCACAAGAGGGGAGAAATGGGACAAAATATTCTCCTTGTACATTTTCTTTGAGGTGATTATTTTGCTTATGACTAAACCACATAGAAATTTATTTTAAAAAAAAGTCTTGCAAATTCTTAGTTGGTATCTTCAGTAGATCCGGTTATCTGTATTATATATAGGAATGTCTGTGTAAATAAAGCCAAATTTACAAGCAACAAACCAAAGTGATTACTGTGTCCAAATTAAATATCAAGGCAAAATATATTTCTTAGCAAGGAAAAAGTTGATTTGGTTATTTTGTTTTGTTTCATTTTTATAGATTCTGTTTTGTTAAATATAGAAGAGAATAGCTTGATAATTCTTTAAGAATATTTATTTAGGAATATGTTTTAAAGATAAACATGAATTATGTAGATTACAAAATATCTTAACATTCAGGGTGAAAACAATTGGTTTACGATAGTTAAAATGAAAAGGGAGTTCAGTTTTCAGCAATGGTCCAAAAGAGTAGCATATTAGGATTTAGTAGGGAAAGATTAGAAAGCAAGCTGGGAAATTAAAATGCTGCTGTACAAATCCAAGTTATGCCTGTATTTTGAGCACTATGTACAGTGCTGATTTTTAAATTTAAAAAAGGTGATGTAGAAATTAGGGAAAGTGCAGGGAAAAAAAAGAAACATGGTCAATGTGGATGATGTAAGGGATGGAAACATTTCCATGTGAGCTAAAAGCTAAACTGAATGGGAATTTTCAATCTGTAATGAGGAAAATTAAAAAATATGCACAGAGAATAATGGGAAAAAAGCTTGTCAAGTTGTTCCACTCTCCCTACCAATATGAAACTAAAGTTGCAGCAAGTGAAAGTAATGGGTATAAACAAAAATTGTTTCTCTTCAGAAAGCAAACTTAAGCTGTGAAACTTCTTTGCCACAGGCCATTGTGACTTCTTAAAATATACACGGTTTTTAAAAACTACCTGATAGAAAGAAAGAAAAGTTCTTGGAATTCTATGAGGTCCAAAGATGACACATGTAGATCAGGGATTTGTTGGAGATTGTATGAGTGCAATGGAAAGATGTTTATGTTCTGTGTATTATTTTGTGAGAACTGGTAGTAGACAACTAAAAGAGTAGGCTTAGATAGTATGGAAAAACATCTATAATGAAGTCCCCTTGTTTTGTCTTGTTTTCCTCTTTTAGGAGATGGCTACATCTTTTATTTCAGCTGGTTAAGTTGCTCTTTGGGAAGTGTTTTTCTGTGGCCAAAGACTAGTTTGCTGCATATAAGGATTCATTGCACAGGAGATGCCTAACAACATCTAAAAAGCTTCAGTGGGCTCCATGCTGCTTACAAGTATCCAGAAGAATAATATGAAAATATAAAGGCTAAAAATTAGTTCATGAATAATATTGGCCTACAAGATAAGAGCCATGGAAGGTTGTAAATTAATATTTAGGGTGCATACTTCAAAAGTGGAGAATGCTAAATATGATTTACCTTGCTAGTAAAGGTGTTGGCTGTGTGGAATACATTCATCATTATCACCTATTATAGCCACCTCAAGATGAATGGCACAGGCTGACACCAACTGTTTGGTTCTGGAGGTGAATATGATCATAGACTTCTCATAAATAGTACTCATTCATGTCTCCAGTCTTCTTGGTTTTGATCAACTCTCTGCTGTAAATACCAGTTGCCTATTTCCATAACACATGGTACATCACGGTGCTTTTAAGTATTGTATTTAAGTGCTTTCTCAGCTGCTGCAGCTTTTTTGTCTGTGTACAGATCTCTGTAAGTTGGATAAATCAAATGGTAACTATCTTCAGAGTGAACTTCACCACTCCCATCACTCAAGAGTGTCCTTAGAATCTATTAAATGCACGAGCTCCTCAGTTTCTCTGTGGGATTAATCCATGCCAAATTTTGGCTCTCTTTATACTCTTTAGATATCAGTGTTGGGGATTTTTTTTTGTTTCACTCAATTGTTTGTTTACTTTGTGAAGTCATTGTTTGTGAACCTCTTTTTTCCTCTGCTATGCTTTTGACTTTTTGTGTTTAGTGGGTTCGATATTCAACTAAAATAATATTTTTTGCAGGTCTGGTGCAGTGGAAAGGAAGAGTCCAGCTTGCTTCACAACTCTTTTTTGCAGCTGCATTACTTCTTGATTTAATCAATAGCTGTTTAGCCACATAGACCATTGGTTAGAACACAGTTGTGAACATAGGGACAGATGGCTGTGGGTATTTTAAGTTCTTATTAGATTTAATTTAAATAGGGTGAGGCAATGAAATACTTCTCAAAACTGCATTTTTTTCTCTAGTTCCAGTCATTGCAATCACCTGTTAAGCTGGCTCATCAGTATGAGCCACGGTAAAAGTGTAGCAATGCAGAATGCAATCAGCTGTGGTTCATTAAATAAACGTCTTGAGGCTTTGCAGGTTGCTTTGTCATTAGAAAAAGCATCCTAACTAGGAAGCTAGTGCTGTCTTGGAACAGATGACAGCAAAGCTTGAAGGACCTTATTCAAGTCTTTTAGCAATTACCTGGATAAAGCTGGACCTACTTTGACATCAACACAAAAGTATTAGAAACCTCCCTAAAATCTTTCATTGCTGTTCTACCTTGCTAGTTTCATGTTGTGCCAGATTAGTGCCCCAGACGTTCAGGTCTGTTGTAGCAGGGAGGAAACTACAAACCTGTCATAACATGTAATGAGTTACAAAGTGTTCATTACAGAAGAGTTACTCTGTGTTTCAGCTCTCACCAGGCCGTGTGCCTGACTCTCCTGGGGTGCTTTTGTGGAAGTCTGCATTTGGCAACGAGGATAAACTATGAGAAGAGGCACGCAGGAAAGTTATGAGGTCTTTTAAAAGGTAATGGACTTTATTTTTTTCTTCTGTTTTCAAGCATATACCAAATAAATATTCTCCTCTTATTAAAGGATAACTGATACTGCATCGATTGGTAAAATACTGATCTCTTAAAACATTAAAAGAGTCTGTGCACTTGTGGAAGTGCATGGACATGCACACTACATGTCTTAAATGTACTGAAACGTTTTCGGTTGAGATTCCTACCAGAAGAAAAGCACTAGAGCTACTGCTGAATGCGAGTTGGTCTGGAAAACCTCCAGAGATCTAAAATCAGTCTCTGGGTCACTGGTCAGTAAGAGCTGAATACTGTCAGACTAGAATTGATTTAAGACTGTCTTAAGGTCAAAGGTAGAAAATTCTCTTGGCTTTGTGACCTGCTCGAGCCTGTTAGCAAGCAACCGGTTACACACTAAGAATCCTTGCCTTTCCTAAGAATTTATTTAGCTAATGGATCTCCACATTAGCAGCCAATGGCACAGATGAATCAAATAGATGGGTGTCTATATTTTTGATACTTGCTGTCTACATTTTTGAGAGTTGTTGTAAAGTTATGTAAGGACTTTAGGGTAGGCACTACTGTTTGTTTGCGTGGTCCATCATTAGTGTCTCCCACCATTGCTATTTTGCAAATGGAAGAGTTCTGCATTTACATCTATCACATACAACATCTTTGCAAAGCAACCTCTGTAATTTTGTGACGAGGGATCTGGAAAAAAAAAAAAAGTAAAAAAACCAGTGAACTATCTTCGTGGCACAACAAAAAGCTACTGAGGACCACAGTCAAGGAATTTGATTTATATAAATGGGGATGGTGAAGGAATATTTTTTTTAATTGAGTTGTGGGATGTCAGACTGTTTTCATAGTTCAGTGAAGAGCTTGTTTTGCAAATAATAGCACCATTGTCAGTATTAGTTCATTAGTATAATCAGAGGGGGCTAATTTCTGTTGGTTCAAACTCTTAGTCAAAAGGATTTTTTAAGCAATGGTCTTGATTTTATTGTATTTCACTTTGCTTCTAAGGAGTTTCATTTATAGTATTTATATAATGACTTACTGGTGACTTTTGAACATACCGTACATTCACTAGCTATGGTGTGTTGCATGTCATAGAGAACATACACAAAGATGCTGGTAGAAAATAATTGTGAACATATGGAGAAATGGCTGTGGGTATTTGACCACGCGATATCAAGCTTTAATGAATATAGCTAAAACTCCATTGGAGATCTTACTAGATTTCAGATACCTCATGGCTTATGTTTAAGAGAAGAGGATTTCACAACAGTGCTGCAAGAGAAAACTATGTTATTAGAAGGATGAGAAATTTTCAAGTGAATGTTTATTTGTGTGGGCTTGAAGCATCTGTCTAAAACTAGATGTGATTCCGTTGCTTACACCATGTTTTAATTGTGTGCCCTTTACTCTCTTCTCACATTGTGAAAAAAATGCTAATCTAGGCTGAGGTTTTTCTGCTGTGTACAACTTGCCATGCTTAATGTGAATGAACTAATGCAAAAGAAAGCTGTTTTAATTGTGTGCTTCTCTCCTGATGAGATTTCAGTTCCAGAAGCGCATCAAAATCAGAATCCCAAATGCTTAAATCCACTGCCTCTCACTTTGTGTACAGTTTCATCATATAAAAAAAAAGATTCAATTTTCTTTTTATTAGACTCAGGTTTTTAAATTGTAATTGACTCTGGGGCTAGTTTGTAGGGATAGGTGCAGAACTAATGCAAACTATGAAAAAATGAAAATATTTATTGTCTAGTGGAACTCTATGTTACTGATAAAACATACAAACATGATGAACTTATGTCAGGTTAGTTGCTCTGGTACTGTCTGAATAGTGATTCAAAAGGGGAATGCATTTCTCTTGGTCCATTGAGGGAGTTAGCTGCTGCTTTTCATCAGTTCACACAAACTGCCAAAGCCAATGTCTGCCTTGCCCTCCTTACATCTAATGCACTTTCTCTATAAACTCTGGGGATTACACCAAGCTTTCATAACTGGCAGCATGGCATTGCAAGGGATGAAGGGAAGGCGAGAAAAAAAGATATTAAAGCTTCTTACTAGGACACCAGGACCATCGCTCATCATCAGAGCTGTCCTTGTGAAATGTTGGTACTTCCAGCAGTCCTTGGAAAGTCATACTTTGCTACTAAGTGGAAAACAGCAATTATGCTCTGATGGATGTTCAAGATTACAGTATTTCTTATTCCCAATTTTTACAGCTTCAAATAAATGTCTCCCTTGTTTCCTGCTGTCTTACTGCTCCCAAAGACTGCATTCATGAGTGCAGAAGTCCTAGACATGTGATAGCTAGACTATCTGTGCTATGTCTTTTTCTATTATCACTAGAAGACAATATTTCATTTACATTTCTTTCCCCTGAAACCCCAATCTCCTTCATGCTCTTCATTTTCTGAATTTCAGAACCAGGGGGGTATTTCCAGCTTGTTTGTTTACCTGTGAACAAACTCCTCTTTGTCTTATCTTGCCACTTTTTCTTTTGAAGCTGCTTATAATTCTAAATTGATGGTTCTGCTTTGTTTTGTGACTAAAACCTTACTGGAAAAAGCAACAAAGATCTATGCTATTTTCCTCATAGAGACTGATTGCTACAGTTCCTGCTAAACACCCACAATTTTCTGTCCCTTAGGCCATCCTTTGACATTTTTCTACCTCAAATTTACTGACTGCTCAAGGAAAAAATTGTCAAGATGTAGACATCTGAACACCTTAGGTTTTCAAATCCTGCTTATATTTTTGAGGGACTAGACTAAAATCATAAATGAGTATAGGCTGTATACTATAGTTATTTATTAAATCTTAGGTGCCTCCTTCTTAGACTAGCGTTGAGAGCCTTAAGTGAGATCTCTAAATTCTCTACTAAATGCATGAGAGATTTTATGAATTTCATTGTGACACCTTTAGCAGGTCCCCCACAGAGTGGAAACACAAAGTATAGGAAATTCGGAGGAGTACCTGACTTAGAATGGAGATGTACACCTCCATAAGGAGTATGCATATCTTCATGAAAGATACCTGTAACTCTGTAAGGTTTCTGGGTTGTAAAGTAAGAGCTTGCCTTCAAAATTATATGCATCCCAAATGGGAAGATAGAGCATCAAACCCAGTATTTCCACCTCCACAGGGCTTGCTGGTTCCTTACCAGCGTCTCCTAGGCCTTAGTCCTTAGGATTTTCTAGCCTGTAGGTATCCTCCTGCACTGAAGGATACACCACCCATTTTGCATAAAAGAACTAGAGATTTGTTGGTGGACTCAGTGAACATGATCCTTCAGCTCTGAGGTTTAGCTGTCACATGAGGCAGGAGGAGTAAGCTTTCAATTCCAGCCTCTCTGCAGGAATTATACTGTAGAGTGGGCAGGGAAAGTTTGTCCTTGCTGGTTGTTGTCAAAAACTAAAACAAAACCATGAATGGAAGCCTTGATTGTTCTCTTCTAATCAATTAATTTTTTAACTATTTAATTCCACAGGCCGTAGGAATTTTGATACAACCTATGAGTGTAAAAATACATTTTTTTAATCTCAAAAATATCCCCTTTGTGGGTGTGATCTGCAGAGCAATCTGGCTATTAGATTTTGGGTCTTAAATATTCCACAAGTCCAGCTGAATTGGCTTTAGCTGCAATGTAGTTTGCAATAACTGTGTTTACATTTATAAAATCATGGTATATTGAAAAAACCCTGCTTATACCATGTTTCATGCATTTTTAAAATTTTTATTATTTTTAATGGCCTCTGTTAACATCTCATGGTATACCTTTAAACAAGAATCAAAAATATGTAACGATATAGAATTAGGATTACTGTGAAAGCAGGGCATGGGTTTAAAATGTCAATACTTATTCAGAGTGACTTTGAACACCATGCAGAGCTGATTGTGGGACAGCATTGGTGGGATTTGCATGTTCGAAGTGTTACAGTGCTGTGACAAGAAATAAGCACAGTTTAATATGAACTCTACCAATTTCTGTGAAGCAGGTGGCAATTTTTCTCTTTTGGTATTGTAGCAACCTTTTACAAATCTGGATTTGATGGTGGTGACTTCCTTTTTATTCACTACTTTTACACCAGTGGATTATCTCCTGGTTTACATTACTAAAAGACAAAAGACTAATTTCTTACAAAAATAAATTTTGCACACTATTTTTCACTTTTCTGTTATTGCTATTTATTTCATGTAGTATATTGTCCTTTTCAGTAGTTCTAAAGTTTCTCCTTCTTTTATCCTTACACAAGTATTTGTTGATAGATGTCTCATTTGTTCAGAGGCATTGCAAAATAGCTAGAAGACTTCTATTCCTGAAAGACCCTTTAGTTTCCTTTTCCCATGAAAGGAAAAAACAAAAGTAAACAGTGAGTGATAATAAAATGCTAAAAAAGGTATAGAGATGGATCTCTATAATGGTCTCTCAATATTTTCCAGATAATAGAGCTGTTAGAGCCACATTAGATCATGCTTCCTTATGAGTACTCACTACAATCTGTCTGCTACCATGAGATTATGTATTGAGAGTTCTTTTAATATATATTTTTAAAAAGTCTATGTTGCTCCCCAGGTTTCTATTTCTATTCTTGCCTAGTATGCAACATCCATTTTCTCCTTGTATTGCAGACTCCTTTTGCCTACTTTATTGACTTCGTGCCTTTATCAGAATCAGCACAGCTTTTAATCTAACTAGTAAGGCTGTCATTAGGGACTTGATGGAAGCCTTCCTCAAACTGTAAATAAATTATACTTTATGTACAGCCATTATCATCTTTCTCTAGGGGTTTCAATGGCTCCAAGCTTTTGTGGTATAGACCATATCCCTTTAGGCAAGATATCCCTTCAGGATATTTCCCTTCAGGCATGATATGCTAGTTGTAGTCATTACAATATTACTTCGATTATTCTCTAAATTACCCCTCATTACTGTACATTTTCTTTGCTTTTCTCATTACAGATGTAAACATTGTGTATCTGTTGTGTTTTCAGCCATCCTTCCATTCAAATCCCTAATGTACAGATTCTGAGTGATTTTTGATGGATTAAAAAAAAAAAAGCTGTGTTTCTAGCCATGTATGTCAGAATATGATTTCTTATTTAATTTAGTGCTCTTAAGTAACTAATTATTCACAATAGGATATTTAAAAGGCATCTTCATGGCTCTTTTGGGAAGTATTATGAAAAAGGCCTTGCTCTACATCTTGATTGTCAACTGACCTGGGCTCTATCAATGCTATAATAAGAGAAGTAAATTCCAGAGGTGAAGGGCTTTTGCTGAGAATTTCCTGTCAACATCCCTTGACATTTATGTTTAGGGACTCGAATGTTGCAGCTGACCTCAGCTGTCATGGTGGAACACAAGAGGAGAAGTAGGTTATTTAATTACAGTCATTCAAAACCTTGCCGATGCTTAACAAGTTCTCTGTTATGATTCCCTTTGGGTTACATGATTTCATGGACATGAACACTATTGTCCATTACATCATATCCTATGGGAGCATAGGAGGATTTATTATGGAGAGTAAAATTTGTAAAACAGCGTCTTAAGCTCACATATGCAGAAAATTCTTGACACTAGTGACTTCATTTTTAAGTTTTTTAACATAAGACTCATGCCCCTAGTACACACACATAAGAGATAAAATACACTTCTGTCATTACAAATCTGTAATTTCTTTACTGTCTTTAGCAGAACTCTTGAAGATTCACAGAAATTTGAATGTCTGTTTAAAAATCTTAATTCTTCAGTGCCTACAACAGTGTAGGCCATTTATGAGTGTGAAGTGTTCCTCTTGTCATCACTATTCATAAGCTCATAAGTTGATCTCCATTTCCAGCAATCCTTTCACTCACTGTTAACATATAATGTAGTTTACATTCTGTTTCCACAGAAGACATTAACATTGTATTTGAATTTGTACTCCGAAGAACTCATGAAAACAAATTCTTGAGTAAATTTCCTCTTCCTTTGGAGGGCTTCTGGTTTAATAAAATTCATTGGAACTACCATTTTGCTGTGAAGCAGAATTAATAAAATAATTGCTTCTGTAGACTTCCCCACCCTCCACCTACCAAATGATTGATGGTGTTGAAATGCCTCAGGAGCATTAACCATACATTAAGGAAGAAACCCGGCACTGTGTGAAATTTCAACATTATTGTTCTAATGTTGATGAGTCACATTTTGGGTTCCAGACCACATAGCTCAAAGAATTTTAATCATAACAGGTAGTTATTGAGATAGTCTTTCCTTCTTGTTGCATGGACAGTCAGTAAGGAGCGTTGATGGTCATGAAAACAGTCCAAATTAATCCATGAGATAGTACTCGGTTGTCTTTGAACCATTTCACTACAGTGAAACTGATACAGTTTCTCCTCTAAGCAAAGCTGGAAGCTGTGAAGGATGAAGATGCACCTTTATATGCATCAGAGACTTCCTTGTGTCATCTTTTTATTGTTTTATTTATTAGTTTATGTCGTCTAAACCCAGGATGTTGATAGGTTAAATTATGTCATACAAAAACCATCAAGATAGATCAGGTATGATTTTTTTCAGCCTCTTTCAGTGAAGAAACAAATTTTTCCTTTTGAACTTTAGATGCACTCTGCTAGGACAAAGGAAATGCTATAATTCTTCTGATTCTTAAAGATCAATTTTGAGGTGTTGGAGGTGGCTACATGTAGCATCTTACTACCTTTCATTGGGTATTTAGAATGTCATCTAGGTTGAATATGAAGTTGATGAGAGCCTTAGGCTACCTTTTTGTCTTGTTAGGTCACTCTTTTTTGCAAACCTCCTGAAAGGATATTCTAAAAAAAAATTGTAAATTACTTAAAAAAAATGCTACCTGTTGATAAAATCTATTTGCTTTAATTATAGAGAACCCTGCTAAAAGACATTATTAAATACTCACACACACATAGACAATTATACATGTGTTTAAAGAAAATGATTGTTTAGGAACCTTGTTCTGTAATTTCAAGGTACAAAGTGACATGTCTGAAATATAAGTCTAAAATTGGCTTTCTGGAGCAATAATATACTCAAAATGATTGAGAACTGGCTGAACAGCAGATCCCAGAAAGTTGAAGTCAGTTGGGTTTGGTTGAAGACCTGTCACTAGTGGTGTTTCCCCAAGGGTAAATACTAGGCCCAGTATTGTTTAACTTTTTCATTAATGACTTGGATGAAGGGACAGACACTTCCTCAGCAAGTTTGCTGGTGACACAAGGGAGGAGTGACCGATACTCCCAAGTGCTGTACTGCCCTTCAGAAGGACCTCAACAGCTTGGAGAAATGGGCAGAGAAGAACTGTCTGAAATTCAACAAAGGCAAATGCAAGGTCCTGCACCTGGAGAAGAGTAACCTCTGGTACCAGTACAGGCTGTGGGCTGACCTGCTGGAAAGCAGCTCTGCAGAGAAGGAAGGACCTGGGAGTCCTGGTGGACAACGAGCTGTGTATGAGCCAGAACTGTGCCCTTCTGGCACAGAAGGCTGATGGTATCCTGGAGTGCATTAGAAAGAGTATTGCCAGCAGGTCAAGGGAGGTGATCCTGCCGCTCTGCTCAGCCCTAGTGAGGCCACATCTGCAGTGGTGTGTCGAGATCTGGGCTCCCCAAGTACAAGAGAATCATGGAGCTCCTGGAGTGGGTTCAGTGAAGGGTGACAAGGATGATCAAGGGATTGAAGTGTCTCTCTTACAAGGACAGGCAGAGGGAGCTGGACCTTCTTCTGCCTCGAGAAGAGATGACTGAGAGGGGACCTCATCAATGTTTGTGAGTATCTGAAGGGAGGGTGCCAAGAGGATGGACCAGTCTCTGCTCAGTGGTGCTGAGCAATAGGACAAGAGGCCATGGGCAGAAACTGGTGCACAGGAAGTTCCACCTGGACATGAGGAAGAACTTCTTTACTGTGCGGGTGACTGCGCACTGGAACAGATCACCCAGGGAGGGTGATCTCACTGGAGATATTCAAGAACCATCTGGACACAATTCTGTGCAACATGCTCTAGGATGACCCTTCTTGAGCAGGGAGATTAGACCAGGTTCACCCAAACTTCCAACCTGACTGATTCTGTGATTCTGTGATTTTTGCTAAGACTATTTAAACCTCCAAAATTAATTCAAGATTTTAAAGAAGACATATACTAATACCCTCAGATTCTGCCTTCAAAATAAAGTTTTGCTTTGCACCAAACAACTAATTTTACATTTAGCCAGCAAAGGTTTATTTTTTTGTAAGATAGGATGTCACCCTTAAAGTATCAGTTGTGGCTTTGGAGGAATTATGTACTACAGATTACTTTTTAAATTAATTTTAATATTTTAACTAGCAGCAATACTTTAATAAGAACTTTAAATAAGCATATGTAGAGCATTATGCCAAGAGACACATTGCTCACTAGATTCCTCTCCAACAGGCATTCTTTAAAAATTCCTTTGTTTTTTAGTTTCTGTTTGATCTACGAGGGGATAGTTTACTAATAATTGCAAGCTTTATCTTATACACAAATGTCAGAAAAGCTATATATCTTTTCTCACTAATTCTTCTAGTTGGTGAGGGCGCCATTTGAATTAAAATTAAAATTAAACATTGTCTCCTGATAGAGACAGTAATTGTCATCACTGATAATTATGAACTACCTGCCTCACAATCAGGAAATGACTCAAATTTGATGTTATCCATGCTTGTTAGAAACCAGAAAGAAATGCCTCTTCTTAATTGTGTTTCAAGATACGTGTGGTATCACAAATAAAAGTTTCTGTCTTCTACGAGCTAATGCTTAATGGGAAAATATCACTTAATTTTAAGAAAATCAGCTTTCTTTTTTCAGTTGTTGAAATTTTGGGTTGTTTGCTTCTTTTTTTTCCTTTTAAAATGGTCTACCATCATGTCAGCCTTAATTTGCATGTAGAAATAGATCATTTTACCTCATTATTTTTGGCTAACTTGAAATGAAACTTCAATCATCATATAGAATGAGACAGCTCTTAGTGACATTTCAGAATTAATATACAAAATCCTCTCTTTTCCCAGTGTCCTTTCTTGTGTGTGTGTGTACTGTCAGATTAGAAATAATTCAAGATTAGTGAAACATGGTCAGGTTGAATAACAAACAACAATTAAATCATTCCCCTGTGGAAGACCTTAATACTTTTTAATTCTTGCTATTGGGTTGTATAGATCTAGTACCTATTACATAGGCTGCCACCAGAGACAAAAGGAATAGTGTTTGCTTTACTTTGTCAAACTCCAGCAGAGCATGCTGGAACACCATGGACAGTGTATATATAAAGATCTATGATTCTATCCAAAGAATCTTTTGTACAAAGCATCTCTGATTCTATTATATCAAAATAGTAATGTATGCTTATCTATATCAATGGAAGTTTCATGTTACAATGTTAAATTTTGTCTTGAATAACAGAATTTTACATTGCCTGAAAGCAAACTGCACAGACTTACTGATATCTGTGCACTTTACCCAGTTAGGTAAAATAATGAACACTGATGTGAACCTTTATGCAACATAAACTAACCAAGGTAGGAGTGCAATTGTCAGCTGGTGTGGAGAAATACACTATATAAAAACTGATATTGAAAGATCTAAAGTAAACACTGCACATATAACTGCATATGATACACCACTAATAAATTGTTTAGAGCCCAGAATGACAACTTCAGGGGAAGGTCTAAGCTTATGTGTATTTCCTGTCTAAGGCTTGCTTCCACTGCAAATGTTACTGGGAATTCACTCTTAGAAGGCTGTCTTTTCCTATTTGAGATTGTGTGAGTGAGCAACTGTTTTAAAATTTTCTCTACCTATTGAATAAAATGAGAATCAAGCACTGAAATATCTAAATGTATTCTATATTTTCTAACTTGTGCAGTTACAGTTTAAATCCTGCTAGATTTGAGACATAGTGATAAAAGTCCTCTGTTGCATGCAGCACAGCCATCGCTGTGGCAGAACTGCAAACTTTCCCTGTCTGATCTGTCAGCCTCTGGAATGCATGATGCTCGGCAGCTGATAAAGTGCTTTATGCTGAAACCAAAATTATGGGTTCTAATGAACCTCAGAAATGCTACTGTCTTTGAAATGTGACTCCCTGTCCAGTGAGAATTGGGCTGTTTTCACAGTATTGAACACGCACTGGATGATAATGACCTTCAATAGCTACAGCTTGGGGCTAGATTTGAGTTTGATACTAAGAGGTGAAAAGCTTTCAAACTCAGTACCAGTCCCTTGAGCTATTTAGTCCTTCCAATGACTTATGTCTTGGTAAACATAAATCCCCTTTGTCCTCATCATGCTTATTGCTCTGTAGCAGGTTTTCTGCAGGCTTTGTATCATATTTTTTGTGGTAGATTTTCTGTAGATACGAACCCTGTTTTATTCTCATTCACATCATCTGATGTGTGCTCTTGAAATGAGGTTTTGTTTCAAAGTCCATCAACATCAATTAGCTGTGACTTTGCTGGGTTTTGAGGCTTCAGTGAAAAGAATTTGGACAGCTGCATGTTTCTTTGTCCTTTTCTTCAGTGCAATCCACAACTCAAGCTCAGTGGTGAGATGTGTATTTCTCAGAAATCTCATAGGTTGAAGTCAACTCAACTCTGTTGCCAATGTCGTAGGTAAAAGTATGTCTTTAAAGCAACATGTGAATGAGAGGAATAAAGAAAGATAATCTAGTAGTTTTACTAACAACTGAGATTTTCTCTTTAACATAGATAAATCATTCTGCCCAGGATTCTTCTTTCCTCCTCATCGTTTCTGTCTTCCTCTTGATTGAGTAGGTCAGTAATGTAAACTGATAAACTGCTGAGAAACATGATGTGGGCATGAGGACTTTCATCAGGCTTATCATTTTAGAATGGCCTCAAGTGAAAAACATGGATACCTACATGCTTGTACAAGTTTGCTTTGTCCTGATTATTTCTTAAACATTTTCATTATAGCTATAAAACAATTAGGTACATACTGTAGCCCCGCATTTTGGGGGACATACTGTGACACTACATATTCACACTAAAAGCTACAGCCCTAAAGCATCTTTAAAGTAATGTTCATATTGACTTTATATTTTCCTTACCTGGAGTAGCACCCACAACTGTTGTTTTTTCCCTTAAACATTTACTTTGAACATTTCCTTCAGTTATGGTTGGTTTTTTTTAAACAACTGGCTGTTTATTCCTGTAGTTAGAGCATGGACATTTGCTCACTTAAAATATTGTTCTCTTACAAATAGATTAATTCAAATCCATTCATATATAGCTTGGCTGGGAATACATGTTTACATTGTACTTGATTGTAAAGACCCTAGTAGACTGCAAGCTTTATCAAACTAAGAATATAAAACATAAAACCTTGTGTGCCTTTGTTGTTGTACTTTAATTCTGTTAATCGCCCTAGGTAAAGATTAGCTGCTGTTGTCAATTTAATTCAGCTTCAAACAAAGCAACAAGGTCATTTCTTTTTTTTTTTTCCTTTTTTTTTTTTTTTTAAGCAAACAGGATTGAGTTGTCATGTAGTTCTAATAGGCAGCACAGGGAATCATTAGTCCACCTCAGCTCCCTGACTGATGGGCATTTCACTTCAGTCATCTGACTGAGCACTAGTGGCCCAGTACTATTGACACCATGTCAGAGCTGAGAGAAGATGCCTTAATCGGCTCAGACACTCTCTGCATTGATTTGACAAGTTGCTGTAATGACCTTCTTGTTTTTCTGAAGGATTACTGTTTACCCAGGGAGGTGCTGCTGAACACATGTGCTGCATTGTCATGGAAACTATTATTGTTGCATCTTGATCCCATTAATGCTCTGGTGTGTGACACTGATATGAGACACTGAATATTTCAATGAAGTGCATTCTGCCTCAATAATACCAATCACTGACCATTCATTAGGTTTACAAAATTTACAGGTAATGTGTAGCTTGACCCGCAATTAAAGGATTGTGGCTGCTTAGGGCATTTTCCTGCCTTGATTTGGTATTTTATGGCCCAGGTAACTTCTTTACTTTGAAGGAACAAAGTGCCACTGTTTATTTTGTTTGTTTTCTTTTCTAATTTTTGCTCTTTGACTTAGGTAGCTTGGTGGTAATTTAGAATTATTCCAATTGAAGAAAGAAATAAGAAAATCAAGATGGGAAGAAAAAAAAAACCCCTCATACTTGAGACATACATGTTCACAAAGGAAAAACAGTATTTGGAGAGAAGACGGTCAGGTGATGTATGGAACATTTTCTTCATCATGTTGAAAGTGCAGCTTATAACTAATATGTTTTCCCTATTTCCTTGTAGCGTTAGGATAATGGCAGGTGGAAAACATATCTCACACATTACGATTCTAAATTCTCCCTTCTTCAGTACAAGCATATTTTTCTCAGCCATCTTCTTCTTGTGTTTGGTATATTGAGTGTGTGATCTTTCCTGTCTCTAGATATTAGTTTCTTAGTACAGCACATTTGGGAACAGGTCGAAACAAGCATGATTCCACCAGTGATTTAAGCAAAAAAAAGAGTGAAAAAGAGCCACTGATACGAAGCAAATAATTCTAGCAGGTTAGAAGACATGATAGCTGTTTTCTTGGAAAATGTGGTAAAGCAGGTTTTCTTGTAGGCTAGGTCTAATGATTAAGCTGCAACAGAAGTGGTTGTTCTGACAAACTCGAGCAATTTCCTGTACATTGATTTTTAATGAGAAGAAAAGAAAACCTCCAAAGTTTTTTTAAGTGAAGAATCATCTTTCATACACAGCTTAGTAATTGGGAAATATTGTTTGAAAACATGTCAGTAGAGGCTGAGCTCTTATCTAGTGGCCATGAGCTGTGAATGAAAGAATGACGCTACAGAAATAGCACTTTACAAAAAGGGGTTTTTATTTGAAAATTAAGAATTATTTCAGTTTTACTTTTCATCTTAAACGTTGCAAGGTTACCCAGGCTTAGGACCTGTAATATTGTAAGGAATCTGACTGAATGAGATTGAATCAGTGGCTAGCTGCAGTAACACCTACCATTTTTCCCCATACAATCCAATACACAATCATCCAGTCATCAGCTAATAATTTAGGTTATTGACAGATGTGTCTTATTGACTTCCTTGTTAAACCTAATGAATAATGAAATGCTTTTTACAGTATTTGAGGAAGTACTGGGCAATATTGCCCACACTCTGCAATCCGTTTTTATCTGATCCTAGAGTCATTAATATTTCTACTTTGATTTTAAGTTTTCTTGGCAAGGTATTGTCTTAGCACTACATAGCATGATACAGGCTACTGAATGCTCTTGATGGCATTTGCCTTTGAGAAAGATGTGCACACATCACAGTTTTTGAAAGATTTATCTCAGATCTCAGAACACAAACTAGGAAGGTTTTCCAGTACCATTATCTGGAACAAAAAATGCAAGCATCTAATGATTTTCCCATTTATTAACTATTTCTCATGCTGTACTATGGTCAAAGATGGTTATGGTTATGATTAAATTTCCCTTTCTATGGAGAGAAATAAATACTTCACAAGTATAGAATGTCCCATATTCTTTTGAGAAGAGATATTCTTGAGAGACAGAGTATGTGCTCCTGTATTTGCATTCATAGTTATTTCATGTTGCCCTCTGGGGTCATTCTTAACATGGGAAATGTTCTTTTCATGTTAAGAAAATTCTTTTAGAATATGCTTGTTACTTGAGCCAAACTAAGGTTACAAAATGAGATCTGGCTTAGAAAATATTGTCAGGTTCACATTCTGAGCTTTTTTTGCTTGGAACTTTCTCTGTTGTGACAATGAAAATTCAGGACAACAGTAGTTTAATGTTACTGAGCAAATGCAGAGAGTAAGCTCTGGAGCCTAGTCAGGGTCTGAGATGGAAAGGAAGCAGTGCCTTCATTTCTTGTCTTTCAAAGTGCAGAGATGTGCTTGGTTCTAACACACAGAAGAAATTATCTGTTTGGGATAAAAAAAATGGTTCCTTCATCTTCTGCATTCAGCCTAATACATAGGCAGTGGCTTGTTATATAGAACAGAAAATAGAATCCAGGAATTTTCCCTCCATGATCCAAACAAACCAGCCATTCTCTTATGCCATACATGCTTTCTTGCTTAATAAAAATACAACCTTAGGTTGTCAACATTAAATAATCAAGCATAAATAAATATAATTAGTAGTATTCCCAATTTAAAATTTTTAGGGGTTAACCTTTCGCATTTAGAAATGTACTTATGTGTGAGCTGTATACATATTTCATGTATTGAACAAAATGTATTTCTAAACAGTGAGGTAATACAGGAAAAGAAAAGAATATGCACTATCTTGAAGTAGAAGTTGAAGGAATATTATATGGAGCTCAGTTAAAAAAATATTAAAATTCCAAACTCCAGAAAAGATTCACTGTAAAACTGCAAATAAACAGTAAGTTTTCTGCTGTACAATATTGCATTACTTGCAATTCAAATTAAAAACTGAGTGAACGTGAGATTATTGTAGTAGTTTGAATTGAAATGTATTTCAAATTGAAAGCTCATCATAATTCAAGAATACCTATATGGCATCAGAATGTTGATTTAGCCAACAGGGATACTGCTTGCAGCCAAAGTAGCCCTTAATGGCATTGAAATTAGTAGTGTGTTTTGCTTGCCACATCTCAGCTTGCCAGGTCTCAGCTCTACCTTAGAATAGTCTTAGGTAACTGTTGTTATGCCATATATTCATGGCACTGTTGCATTTCCCCACGTGCCCTTTCAAAGCATGATCAGGGATAAGATGTGTCAGGTTTTGTGCCACTATAAAAATGGTGAGAACAAAAAGGAGGCCACTAATGCATTTCTCTTTTGGTAAGACATATTAGACAATATCTGCAGTCAGACCATTAGAGATTGTGTTCATAGAATTAAAACTAGATTGGACAAGGAACTTGTAGAACGATGAATAAGTTTTTACTGGCATGGCATAGCAGTGGGCAACTTAGTGTAATTTCAGTAGTCATTTCAGATCATTATTTTTGTCTGTAGTATGTGGTTTCACAGGGCCAGAATATTCAACATGAAGCCACAGAAAAGACAGAGAAGTTTTCCAAAATAAATCCTTCTTTTGGTATGCAGAATTTGCATTGACTGGAATGACTAGTCCCAGTTTGAACAACTACTTTTCGCTGGCCAACTGCTGTAGCAGTTCTTTTTCAGGTGAGACTTCAACAGTCACTAGATTTCTTGTTTCTCCTGATGGGAATATATTTGCTTGCTGGAACCAAATTTTCAATCAGAAGTTCCAATTACCGGTCTGGTAGCATTAAAAGACTATAGCAAGATTAAAATTTTAGTAATATTTCACCATATATGAGATATAAAGTTATTCCAGTTGTGACTTGTGCAAAATGCATCTATTTTGATTGGTTCTGAATTTTCTTTTATGATGTTTCCTCTTATTTCTCATAGCAGTGTATTAAATATTCTGAAATTGAAATCTTACCAGTTTTTATCTTGCTGTTTGCAATTCTGCTGGTTTGTAAGTATCCTGTAGCTATCCAACTTTTCCAAACTGAATAATTATGAATTTTACCAGTTTTCAATAGATGTATGTTCCATCATGCTTCTCTTTATTTCCCTTCTGTGGAACTTTTCAATTCCATTCTATTTTACTCCTCTGATGAGGCAAAAACATAATACTTCACATGACGACATCCTATGGTGCAGCACAAAGAAGCCTCAGCTCTTCCAAATAATTTGTTTAGGCTATTATTATTATTGTTATTCTGCATTAATTGTACTTCTATTAGAAGTCACAAAAAATAAGACATTTCTGTTGAAGACTATTGGGAAACTGTAAATCTGTTAGCAGTTAGGTGGAGATTCTGGAGAGTAAGGATATAAAAAATTATTCCTCTGAATTTTTCATTGAAAATGTAACTTTAACTTAAAGCACTTGTTTAATAACGAGGAGTTGGATGGTGGGTTGGTTTTTTTTGTTTGGTTGGCTGGCATTTTAAGGAGAGTATATAAATAATTCATTGTCTATGGCTCTACCAGATCTGCCATAATTAACAGTGGAAAATCATTTTAGGCAACCGTAGGGAACAGACCTAGTTCTCCCGGTGTCTTTTGGAAGCATACAGTATCAGTGCATAATAATGCATAGCAATAAAAATATTATTACTTTACAGAACTTTATTTGTGCCTCTTTGCTCTTTTTTATTCTCTTTTTTTAATTCTTATAGTATTGGTTACATTTTCCCCTTTGTAGAGGGACAGCACAAGCTGTATTTAATTGTAAAAACTTATGTGGAAGTTTGCATCCAACACCTGAACTGCATTTCAGCTCATGCCTTCATGACACTGCTCTCAAGGTACTTTTCATTTGTCATTGGGGTGAGTACACTATTTTTATTTAAGCAAGATATATTATGAATTATTTAGTCTTTTCCTGCACTTAATTACTTAAACGCAAGTTATGACCATACCAACAGGTGCCCTGAGAGTGAACAGGAGTCCACTCATGAAAGAGCAGTTGTGCTCTGGTGGTTTCCAGCACACATGGTAGGTGTGACACAGCTCCCAGCCCTGGCTGCTGGGAGCAGGTGACAATGCATTTGAGGTTTAGCAGAACGTCCACAGCTGTGGCTTTGGCTGTGGCTACAGAGTAGACAATCACATGTGCTTCCTCCCTTAATGTGTATCTATATATATGCTACGTTTGCTTTTCCAAGCAGCAATTATCAAGGTATTCCTGGTAGAACAACCTTTCAAGTTGCCAAGGCTATACTGTAACTCCTTTTTAAACCAAGAGTAAGTATAATTCTCGTGGCAGCATTCCTGGCTTGATTTTCCTCTCTTGTGTCAACGTGAACAACTAATAGGCACACCAAACTCAAGATCAACTTTGGATTGTTTCTATCCATATTTGTGTACCCATATTTTCCTTTACTCTGTCTAAATAATACAATTTGATTTATTAATTTAAATGTTTTTTCACCACATTGATCTGCTTCTTTTACAATTTCTCCATTCTGTTTGTTTCTGTGTTTTCTATTGAATAGCCTGGTTTTTAGAAGGTAGTAGAGATTTGAGCAAAGGAGTATGAAATTTTCTGCTCTCTTTTAAACTCTCTTTTTGAGAATATTTTCAATACCTTTTAATATTTGAAGTTTATGAAGAGAAAAGTTGGCAAGATTAACTACTTGTAGTCTTACATACTTTAGCAGCACTTTGAATTTTTTTGTTGCAAGAGATGATGTTTGGTGACTTGTTTTAGCCATGTCTGTGCCCCACACAGTATAGAGAACAGGCATTTCCTTAGAACTTTTGATGGGCTTGCTGCATTTTATGTTGGGATGTAGCAGTCTTTAGAATTTTTCTGTGTATTCTACCACAGAGCAGAGTAGATACACCTGTTAGCAAGGAAAGGAAAAGAGCCTTTGCTGACACTGTGGCTTGTAGTTCACTGCATTGTGTCAAGGAAAGTGTTATTTATTGATTGTGCTGACAGTGACAGTAAATAGAGCTAAGTCTGTTTTACATTGCTGATGAGAATGTGTATCTCATAACTCTTAATGCACACTATGACTTCAAATCACTTCTCCTTATCCCCTTTCCCCATTTAAACCAAACACGTTTTTCTGTTTCATTATATGAGCATGAATTAATACAAAGAAGAAATATGAGACATTGTTTTTATTGCATATTTTTTCAACATGCAAATCTTCTTTGACTTCTTAGTAAAAATTAACAACTACAAATTCCATTTCATCTATGAACCCTGTTATAGATTGCATTATTCACTCAATTGACTGTAACAGTTATGACGATTACCATCTGTGATCTAAATATCTGTTTATATTGGAATGCAGAAAGTATTTCATTATTAATACCATCTTATAAATCCAGCTCTCATTTAGATGACAATCAGTTCACTTTATGACAACCAGAGTGCGTTCCAGTTCTTGCTTGTGTTTGATCACTGTGTGCAAGTTGCAGACTCATTTGAAATGTTTCTGAATAAGTCACACAGGTGTGCATTAATCTTGGACATTCCTCAGTAGATCACGTGTCTGTGATAGCTGTAAAATCATAAAATAAAATATTCATGGCAAGCTTGTGTAAAGGACTGTGAAATATTGTATTTTAATCAAAAGGGAAAAAGCATTTACTTGGAGTAACATTTCATGAATGTGATTTCTCAAAGCTGTGGAGAACTCATGATTTATTTAAACAAATATTCAGACAAACAGACTTCTTGGAGGTTTTTTGATACCTGAGGGCTAACGAGTGGTCTCTAGTTTCAATCTAGTTTCTTAGTTTTTAGTGAATTTATAAATGCATCTTTAATACTAGATGGATTTTATACTATTATGATTTACATTTCTGATTGTCTGCCATGCTAAGGTCTGTTTAAAAAAAAGTCAAGTAGAGTTAGTATGACTTACAGGACATTTCCTGGGCCCTTTTCCTGATATCTTTACATTGTTGTAGATAACTAAAGAAACTGGATAACTGCTTATTTCTTATAGTGGTTGGAAATCTCTACAACTGGCAATAAGTGAAGCCAATGGTGTTATGATATCCTACCAACATCTTTGAAGCTCTCTGTGGTGAAAAGTGATGCAGGGAGAAAGAGGGTGCACTGTGATGGAACCATCAGGGTCGTGTCTGAGTGTTCCTTTTAGAGCACAAGCATTTAATAAACACAAGGTAAGTACTTATCCTTTCATTACTTTCAGGGGTTTGTTTCTCCTGAAATTTCTCCATAAGAAATTAATCCATTCTTTATCATTCTCCTCTATAAGATTTCCCATTTTTTTCTTTTTTACAACTCCTGTAATTGCTCAGGTTTAGAAAGACGCTGTAACTTCAGTTCAGCATTGTGTTCTGTAGTGAGGACACCTGCTGCTTCTTCCTCCCTGATGAATGCCAGAATTATCACAAACCTATGCCTTCTGAATAATGTATATGGGCCAACTAAATGAAACTCTTTTATTAGTTCTCATGGGATGTACCTGGTGGAAACAACTATCTTGTAGGCAATGGCACTGTGTTTTGATACTTGAAGCTAACCATATCTAGCTACTTGTGATATTTTTAATCCTTTTAGTTTATACCTTTTGTTTTCAAGCAAATTTAATTATTGTAATTCTAAATTATGAGCACCTGAACTTATTTTTTTGCATTCCCTAAGGCTGTGAAATACCTTACACTGCCAAATTTCAATGAAGTGTAGAAAGCCTGACTAATGTTGGATTCACATAGGAGGTAGAAGCAAAAAAGTGCAACTGAAAATTTCTGACTGTGAAGACATGTTGATTTGATATCTCCATTCCAATAAAAGTAATGTCTTGAAAACAACAGGGTGTTAAAATTTTTTACTTAAGTTGCTGCAGTCATGAGGGGAAAACTGTTCCTCTCAGAATATGACCCCACCACTAGCTGTGAAATGCTACAGATGTGTAAAGCTGTATCAGCCATGTCACTGGAAGAGTGAAATGAGCAGAAATGCTGAGACATTCAGTTCACTGCAGCCTTGCCAGCCCTGCTCCAAAACTGGTACAGAAATAAATTAGTGCTGCCATAAGACTTCCAGTCCTGAGCCAGTAAGTCTGTTCAGCATAGCTGTACTTAACTGTTCAGATCCCCAAACTGCTAGGAACCTGCAACTATGCTCTTCATGAGCTTAAAACTGATAATCCACAAAATCAATTTGTTCTCTCAAGAAGACATCTTGAGATGAAAAGCAGAAATTCAGCTTGCTTATAGTTATTAAACCACATACGCTGCTTTTTGGAACAGCCAATGAACAGAATAGGCCAAGGTGGGATTTTCAAAAGTGCTTAAGGCATTTTAGGAGCGTAACTGACACTAAAAGTCTGTGGGATTTACACTCTTACATGCTTCTGGTGCTTGATTAAAAACATCCAATTTCAGCAGATAGTGCTCTGGACTGTTACTGGGACTTAGGTTCTGCTGATTCAGCTATGACCTGCTGTTGTGGACTTGCTGTTTCAGAGCTCTCTGCAACTCTCATCCTATACTAGCCTATCTAGGCAGGTATTTTCAGTGACCTGTGGAGTTATACCATGCAATGGAATTCCTGTGTCTCCCTCAACTTTCTTTTGAAAAGATCACCTTTAGACTGCACAATTTCATAAAGTGAACACTATGTCTTAGAATAGATTTATGATGAATGTAACATGGAACTGGGCTTTGATTGTGGCACCTGAATAAAGCTACAATTCAAACAAAAATATTGCCTTTCTTCATGAGATTTAGATGCTTTGATTTTTCTGTGGATGTGAAGACTTTTGTTTCCTTCTATGAAACTATTTAATTGCAGCTAACATTTTTCTTTCTATCCTAATATTTTTCTGTGTTTTGAGTCCCATTACAATACTAATGATCTACGGATTTGTAATCATACAGGGGAATAAATCTCACTTGAGCATTAATGCAATAGTGAACACGAAATGGCATGTAGAGTATTTCACTTTTAGGTGAAATCTTGAATTTGGCTCTAGGATAATTGACAGAACATAGTTGACATCTGACAGTTCTGTGTTGGTCTATGCAAAAACTGGTGATTCCAGCCTAGGTGGTAACATTGTGGAAAAAAACCCCAACCAAACAACAAAACAACTTCCTGTGCTGCCCTGAGAATACATTTCAGCTTCAGGTAGAGAACTATTAAGCAACTTGTTGGTGTGTTTTCTTCATCCGCAGTCCTCAGTGTTTCTGCATTTTAAACTCCAAAACCTTCAATTGAAGTTTCTCTCCCTCTGACACGTTTGCAAAAAACCTAGTGAAAAGTCAGTATTCTTATCTAATTTCTGCTATAACCTGAAAACCTGAACATGGGGTTTAGATTTTTCGTGTGTATTGTTCAAATTAACATGTAATTATTACATGGCATTGTTTCCATCACTGCCTAGCAGTTTCAGCAGTCAGCAGATGATCAGTGTGCCATGTCATATACTTTTCATGTCAATTTTAGAGCTGACCAGGCATTAGAGGTTGTTGCCTTTTTTAGAACATTAACTGAAAACTCCTTTATGGAATAATTAACGGAATATCACTCAAGGCTGAGAAACTAAAAAATGGAGGGCGAAAACTGAAAACAAAAGTAAACTTTGTTGATATGTGTACTTCCTTAATGGAATTCTGTCACAGGAAACTGCTCAGTCCAGCAACAACCCACATATTTACATACTCAGCTTCCTTTTACCAGACTATTTGTTTATCATTTCAGCATATTAATTCCAGAAGTAGGTTTTATTTCTTCTCAGAACAGCAATAGACATCATGACTTCACATAGATCCAAAGCATCCAGAGATCAACTGAAGCCCTGCTACACCTAATAGTTAGGGCATAGCTATGGCTTGCACTTAAAAGCAGAAGAGTTGCAAAGCCTTAAATTAAAAGGATTTCTGTAAACAATAACATAAAGAGAAGATTAAATATTTGAGCCTCATTGTTAATCGCAACTTTTGATTAAGTTTTTCCTTAAGGTTGGCACCTACAAGCTAATTTTGTTTACATCTGAAGAAATTTAAAAGGGATGTATAAATGAGTCAGTAACATCAGTGACATTATTAAGAGAAGCCTGCTGGAACTGAGCGTTACCAAAGGGGAATTCTGGATATTTTCTAAAACAATGGAGACCAAGCAAGCCAATTTTTCAACATTTAGGTGAGTCACTGTGACACTGCCATCCTTTTAAGAAAAGGAAAATTAGAAGAATTCAGGTGAAGAACAGGAAAATTAGAATAATACAGGTGAAGAACTGTATTTGTTGATTCCTTCTTCAAAAAAACAGAAAAATTTGTGTTATTCAAAGTTAACTTTTTTTCAAGTCAGTGAGTTGCTACCAAATCATCAACCTACTCTTTTGTATATTACCCTTATGGCTTTTGTCTGTTTGAACATAGATCAATTTTCCCTGCAATTTTTTTTTTACTAAAAAGGTCAAAAAAGGGGGGTTAGGTTTGGGTTTTTTGCATTCAAATTGTATATCATATCATATGAAAGATATACAGCCAAGCACAAAGTACATGCTTCAGTGTATAAACTGTACTATTATGCCAATACAATTGTATGTGGCTTAAACATCACATGCTGACATTACTTTCCATTTTTAAAATAATGGAATAATGATTTTATCTTGAATTCCTTTTACAGCCCACTTTGCCAAAGTGTTCTAACACTGCTTTAGGTCTACCTATAGGTTATTGTTATTGATGATCAGCTTTACTGATTAGAAACAATTTTTATTTTTTCCCACCAATTAACTTTTTTTAAAACTCAGAAAAGATAAATACAGTAATTACATACAATAATTAGAAAGCCTTGTATAAGGAAGCAAGAATTTTAAGATTAATAAATAGCAGAACATGAGCCTTATAGCCTGCTTAATTAATCAATAAACTGTGGAACCACTGCAATCCATATGTCAATCCAGACTCTTTTATGGAAGTGATTTGAATCAATTGCTAACGAAATTGAGAAATTTAGAAGCAGCTTTCTGACTTTCAAGTGACAGGACTCATATTTAAGTCAAGAAATGTGACAGTTAATGACAACATAAAAGTACTGGGAATTATTTGCCAGATCATGTGAGAATTACAGCATCAACCTATTAAAATAGCTTGTAGCTGATCAGTGTGAAAATAAACACTCATAATGACATATTTAGAAATCTGTGATGCTCCTTAAAATACGAGAGAGTCTGTCTGAAATAAATCAAGGACATAATCTTACAAGTATAACAATACTATTTGAAGTATTCTTCTATATTGTCACATAGACAAATTTACTCTTACCGCTGTTAAAGCTGTAATCCTTTAGAAATCCTTTATTAAATCAATTACTTTAAACTGCCAAAGTATTTTCATGGCTAATTCTTCTTTTTTAATGTAATTAACATTCTTACTCTTACACAGTTATTTGAATTTAAATGATTCTGCTGTTGAATTTGTTTCCTTAACTTTACACTTACAGCCACACTTTAATTAATTAAAACTTCATCCAGATGGAAAGAGACAGTTATTGTGTGTTAATGGAATATCAGTGGAAAGTGCACTAATCAATAATTAATTTAATTAAGGTGTATATGAGACAATATTGCTATATAATTAACTGAAAACCACGTAACACATGCATATTTAAATTGTTACTAATAAGTTTGTTAGGAGTTTTAGATCATGCTGTTTTATGGATTTGCATGAGATGTATAAAATTAAACGTGTTTACCAGAGAGATCCTGAAATACACATTAAATGCAGTTCTGAATCATTTTGGCAGTCATGTAGCAAATTTTGGGGCAATTGAAGCCACACTAAGAAGGAGAGTGTGCCTTCTTGGCGGTAAAAATCTGCAGGAGATCACCTTTGAGAGTCAGATATGTAAAAAACCCTATGAGATGAAGTTACATGTGAGAAAACATACTCTCTACTTGAAAAAATGTGCCTAAGAAAAGATTATGAATAATGAAAGTATTTTTGCAATTCCACAGCTAAAGCTGGATCATGCCACTAACAATGCTGTTCAGACACCCTACTTATTAAGGACCGTGTTCTATTAATATTGATGAAGTTATCTCATTTACTCATTGTGAATTATTTTTTATGAGAGTTTACCAATTAATATGCTTTTTAAAGGTGCTGCTAATCTGATACATTTGCTAAACTTTAAAATTCCAAATAAATAATACTGTCATGTTTCCTCTGTGTTAAAAATTTATTACAGTTTGTGTTATTAATTATTGTTTGACCAAAGAGTGACCATGATTAGCAAGATATTTCACATTCCTAAAATTTTATAATTAAAAAGATGATCTCTTCCTTTGATATCCTAATAATATCTCATCTACCAAATGTTCAACATAAAAACTTGACTTTATGAAGTACTTTTAAAACTGAGATGCAAATACTTACTCTCATACTGAGAGTAAGTTAAAACTTCAATATTGAACATTAACAAATGCTAATGAAGAGTTTTACAAAGTTAAGTGATTGTCATGAAGAATAGTGGTGTTTTTTATAATGGAGTCCAACTATAGTTAGCAGATGGAAGCTTGAGAGATTCATGATGATGAATATCAAAGTGTGGCCCTGGATCTGGGATCTACGTCAAATTTTTAATTTGAGTTCATGTGTATGTTTTTTTTTCTTTGGGTGAAGCACATTGATAGCTCTTCTATTGTCTTTGTTTATCAAGAGACCTTCAGCAACCAAGGGAGCATGCAGTCCTCCTCCAGCATAAATGAGAATGACGCTTTTTTGGATTTCTATGTGAACACAACTAACACATACAACACCATAGCAGTAGATAAATGAGCTGAAATAGTTTTTGAGGAGGTATTTGGAGGTAATTTTAAGAGTTCTCCCATGAATTAGCTCAATTCTGCTTTGTAAGGATAGCATGCCACAGTATGTTAAATCTATAGGATCAAAATAGAGTAAAATTATTATTAAAAATAATTGTTATTAATGCAGAATACAGGTGATGTTTGTTTTCATGTCTTATGGATCATACTTCTTGTCTCAGGATGACTTGCAAGAGTGTGGTAAGAAATAAATTTTTTCATTGTGGGAGTTTAAAATGAAATTTTAATGATACCTGTTCTCTATAATGTAATAACTGCATGATATTCTTGTGCCATTTCTTGTACAGGTGAGCTGTTTTTTTAAGTTGAGTTCACATTTCCCCTGAAGAAGGAAGAGTTTTCAAAAGTTAATTTATCTCTTTCTGAAAGGTGTGCTTAATATGTAGGGAGAATTAATTGTCCTCTGTAGCTCTCTTTGTGTCTCAGTTTTGGAGAGAGACTTGACAGCCAACTGAAGTAGTTGGCTAATTTCAAGTGGCTCATATTTGGTGAGATGAATTTGCACCTATATTGCTTGTATGTTCAGTATATAGCTGAAGGTAATTTAAGTTAATAACAGCTGGGATTTTTATTTAAGTTTTTTTGTGTTGATATGACAGCTTGACCAATAACTTGAAAAGCTACTCATCTTAATTCTCTGGCCAACTTCTCTGAATCAGTACACCCATTAATTACATGATTAATATTTTTACATGTTTAGCAATGCAATTTTTTGAATTGGTGTCATAAGGCAATATTCTATGCAAGCATTCATTAATAAGTGTTATTATATTTAAAGAGGGTGGTATTTACATAGAGACATCATATAGCCACATGCTTATATCATAAAAAAATATATAGACCTTCTTTTTTACACCTGGTAAGAGGAAACATTGCAAGCTTTCTATTTCAAATTTGTGTATAATAATTATAAATTATTTATTCTGTATAGCTTATTTAAAAAAAAATATTTGAATAGTTTCTCCCCCAACCCCCAACTCCTCTCCATTAAATCACAAGTCTCAAACACTGGTCATTACTTTTCCAGGAAACTGTTAACCATTATACTAGATAAGACTGATTTCTGAATATTTTCAGAACCTCAAATTCCTATTCAGTTTTTAAGTTACTCCCTCGACATTCAGACCTGCTAGTGAAAGCAGTAACCCTGGAAATTGCAGTGTACAATATTATAACTTCACAGCTGAAATTGAAGAACCAACAGAGAGAGCTGTTCCTGGCTGGATTCCTGGCCTGTGTTCGAGCTTCTGTCAGGTCCTGTAAAATCCGGGTGTGACCTCACAACATGGGACCATGAAGACCCCATCCAAAACTAAAAGCTTTCTCCTGCTGTCAGGTCTGCTGAACAGCCAATCCTGCAGCCACAGCCACCTCCTGGCAAACACGGAGACTCTGGTAAGCTCCTGCCTGGGGTGTGGGGGGAAAATCTTCCCAGATAATTGCCCTCCCAACTTTGAGTTCCAATAGAATAGATGCAGCATTGTCCAATACCAAATACTTCCTGCATTTTAAGAATGTAGGTCTCTTGCTCAGCTCTGTTAAACTCTCCAGCTTGCCTATTTTCAGGTCTGCATTCAGTAGCAATTGCAGCTCTTTTACATACAGGTTGATTTTCTACTTGAAATAGAGTGTTTCCCTTGCAATGTGTCTCAACATGCTACACATACTGCATTGGTACAAAAGTTCTTCCTATCTCTACAGAGGCAGCAGTCTTTGAGCACTTAAGGCTCTAATGGCCCTCAGTGGGAGAGGGAACTCAGATGTCACCTGAAATTCATCTAATAGTAATTTCAGTACTCTGCCTGAGCTGAATACTTAACGTGCCTGTCACTTCCTCAAAATCACATTTAGCACAAAGAAAATTATATACACATATGATTTCATTACTCCAGAAAGACTAACACATTCAGGGAGAATTGGGCAGTTCCTTTAAGAAGCAGGAATGTGGTAGACAGAAACAAGCCACCTCTTCAGCCTGTTTTGGTACTCACGGGTTAGCATTCTTTAACCACGGAGCATAGACACTTGTTCCATTCTTTTTTTGTGACTTCTTCCACCAGCACAGTTAAGCTCCCCTTTTGGAGTCCTTGGCTGTTATGGCCTGTCAGTGATATAAAAACCACTGAGGTCTCATTTCCTCTGTAAGGAGCTTGATGGAATCCCAACACCCATAATTTTGTGCAAAACACAAGTTTATCCACAGTTGAAACCTCACTAACAGTAGTATCTCAAAAAAATAATGCTCACGAAAAAAATAATGCTTAGTATTTTACTAGGGAAATAATCCCCACAGGTTGTGATAGTAAATTGTTTGAAGTTGACATAAGGGAATCGTGTGAACCTCAGTTGAATGTGAAATAATAATATGGTCATACATTTTCCACGTGTGTATTTTGCTGTAGATCTCTGGTTATTATGCAAACTCTTTACATTGGGATCTAGTATTAGGATAATATCTGTGGAAATGCAAACTTTTTTCCATTCTGTCTTTGCTGATATTTGATCTGAAAATCTAACTACAGTAACTTTGCTTCCATACCAAAGTAAACTAAACTCATTTTCTGAGATAAAAAGGCAGCAAATCGAGGGCAGTTTATTTTCATGCCTTGTAGCAACTGGAGTGACATAATGCTCTTGTTGACCCGTGTCAGAAAAGACAGGCTTTAGCACCAGTCTTGTTTGTTTGTGTTTACTTGTTTCTCATGAAGCTCATGGTTTAACTCATATTCTATAAAAATAGTGACTGATAGATAGTGTTTTGTTATTCCTGCCAAAGCAGCATCGCTGTTCATTTTCCTTTTTCAGGGCTTGATGGTCCATTTAGGCTATGTTTCTAAACTTGTCCTCCTTTTGCTTCTCATTGCAGGAAGGGACTCCTCTTCAAAGAATCATGCAGAAATGTGAAAAAAAAATATTCAAAGGCACTGAAAAAAAAATATTCAAAGGCACTGAAAGAATTGCAAATTGTTCTCGTAATGTCACAGATTCTATTATTTTTATCTTTCCGTAAGTTAAATATCTTCTGATAAAGAACTGTAGCGTGCCCTGTCATACCTAGAGCCTTATAAGACTTTGGTCAGGTTAACGTTTTTTAATGCTTATTGGTAAAACACAAAAGGGCCTTCTCATTCTCATTTGGTTAACAAAGGTAGATAAATGTCTTTTTGCAGCTCTGGCACGCGAGAGCATGATGTGGCCAACTCTGAACTCTGTCCAGATTCCCCATTTGAAGTTCAAGTTCCTACTCCATCCTGAGCAGTTCTGAGAAGACATATATTTCTATTTCTGATGCCAAAGTAATATATTTTAACTGGTCTGTTATGATGCTGCTTAGAGTAAAGATAGCACCAAATATAAATTAGTTTCCAGAAATAATTTACCTACAAGGACCATAGGGGAAAAAGGAAAAAAAAAATCTTCAATTTTCTTACTTTTCAAGCCTAAGAATAGTGACAGGACATTAGTCCAATTTACTGAGTATAAAACTAAATTAAATCAGTGCTTGAAGCTTTCCTTGAATATGCCTCAAATTCAGTTCATCTACCATTATTGAAAAGTATCACATTTAAGTCTTAATAATTCTTTACACTAGAGTGCTATTAATGTCATCATTATTATTATACTTCCCTATCTTCAATATATTATAGCTGTTAGAATTCAAGAACAAAAATCAATGGGAAATTTGCATTTGATATAAAATATTCTAATCTATTACAATTAATTTCTTTTCCTGAATTATGTTAATTATCCTCTTCCCCACCTGGGAAGAAACCCCTACTGCATTCCTGACTAGACTTAGATCTAATGTTGGTTCTCCAGAGTGCAAATCTTTAATAAAAATTCCATGCTTATTCTCTCTTTTCTTCTTTTATGCACACAAAGGTTTGGTTTGACCAACAGTTTTTGAATACAGAAGACATCTGGTCTTTCGTGAAATAAAAAAAAAAAAATACTCCCTCAGTTCTTGCCCATGGGCAATTAAGCTGTACATATGCTATTTCCAGATTAAAAGCAGCACTGAAAACCCATTCATGATTGACTATTCAACAGTTATATCCATGTCTAAAGAAATATCCTTGACATGCAGTTGTATTTCAAGAATTATCTCCCACTCTTACTAATTTGAGGAAACCTTCTTATCCTTTCTTTATTGAGAAGTTATTTAATTTCTTGACATCAACATCATACTAATAATTTTTGTTTTTTCCAGACCTATTCCTAAATTTTAGAGTAATAGAGTTTGCATCAGTTACCACCATTTGTACTGTTTAAGTAAGTGTTAGTTATCTGTGTTTTTCACTTTCTCTTCTTCTTCTCCAATTTTGCTCACACAAATGAATCTGTCAGAGCACGGTCACGAACTCTGATCAGGCTGGGACCTTGAAAGAGATATATGTACAAAAGAAAAGTGATCCATTGAAAATAACAATTCAATGTTCTTTTGAATGTCCTGTAAGAGCAGGGCCTTAGCCTGAAGGTTTAGGCTGGTTATATATCCGTCTCTTTGCCCATTTTTAACAGCTTATTTACTTGATTATAAGGTTATCACCACCAACAGAAAAGACTTATTAATGCTGGCATCTTCTCAAATACTAAGTTTATTTTGATTTGACAGCCAGGAAATGCACAGTATTTAATATTTCTTTCCCACTGGCTTGCAGTTAATTCTAGACCAATTTTTTAGTTCTCCTTTGTACACTGGATCCAGGGAAATTTTATAATAGATATCACCACATCTCTCGCTTTAGAATTTGATTTGCAGTTTGATTTTGGTTATGAAAGCAAAATGCAGAACCAAGTGGCTCTTTTGATTGCTGCCAAAACAGATGTGGAAAAATCTATTTCTTTAAACATTTAGTTTTAGTGAAATGAGTTCAGAACTGTTTTGGCAAGCGAGACTAGGTTCAAAGTAGCCCAGTGTTATAGTATATAAATAGTTACAACATTGCTTACAGTGATTATGTAGTTTTGCTCAATCCTCTGACCTCCTTTAGTTCATTCTGGAATTCATAACAATTACATTTTTGAACAAGGGAAATTATTACTGATAACCTACAGGGAGCAGGTAGAAATTTCTGTGCACTTAATGTTTATTTATGCCTTAAAAGGCATTATATTATACAAACAGCAAAAAGCTATGGTTCTTTATTAAGTGATATTCCATGAGTATCCTTCTAATTATCTGAAGTTTAAGCAAATAAAAGAATCTTCAGGTGGTATTACTTCAACAAACACTGCTGGGGTGGGTGAATAATAGGAGGACTGGAAATCTCATCCTGGTTTGAATAAGTTTGCATAGAATATAGAGGGGATTCTACTCTTTCTTGAGTAGAAGAACTTTGGCCTCACACACACGCAGTACAACAGGCTTTGCCCAGAGCTCCACCTGTTTGTGTTTGCAGCATGCTTGGCTTGCTTGGAGTTATCCTTCAAATGTTCAAATGACAGTAGACTATATTCAAACAGTACTCAGAAAAGAACATAAGGAATGTGTAAGGTAATCTATAAAACATGAAAGCAATGGTGTGTTTCCAAATATTTTGATAATAAGATTCGAACTCAAAATACATTAGAGGGCTGTGAAAATGGGAAAAGGAACTCCAAGCCATAGCACACTAACAACACTAGTACTGTCTTGTTCTTGTGCAATTCTGAATCATTTTAAAAAAATATTTTACTAGCTGAAACAGACTTTTCACAGGCATGAAACTGGTTCAAGAGTAAGGCTTCAAAGTATAGTGCTAGGTTTATTTCACCGAATCATATGGTTGTGATGGCTCAGAGCTGGCTTCTTAATCATGCCCACAGTGAGAGAGATGTTCATTAGAGTTTGATTTCAGTTGACTTCTTCACTTTGGTATTCACTAGATGCATGACTGGAAAATTGCATCAGTTGAACCTTTTGCATTATAGAATTTGAAACTCCAACTATATTTGCAATTCATGTTTCAAAGCACACAACTGCTCCTAGCAAATGAGATGTGGCTTATTTTTTACATATTCATGCTTTCAATCATCTTTTTACTTTTGGGTGGAAATGAAACATGCCTGTGATTCTTCATTCTCAGGGGCATCGGAGTCATTGTGAGAGAATGTAGTAACACTGCTAGAGGTGACCAAAGATGTATTTTAATCCAAAAATAGGAGCATGAGCCTGGAGAGAGTCATGAACCACACTTCCATTTGTGATGGAAAAATATCTCTGGAGATACCATACTCTGTCCCTGTTTCTTCTGTTCATCAACAGTACATGTGGCAAAAGGCAATGCAATTGGTGCTGGTATATCAGCATACTGGCAAATCAGCAAGCTGATGGGGAAACACATTATTCTGGTCTAAAATCGGTGTTAATGGTCCCTTATTTATGGTAGTAAGTTCATTTTTTATCAGTTTCTACATGTGATAATGTATGTCTCATAAAAAATGTGGAAAATTTCTGTCTGCTGCCCAATGGTTTTAAAAGAGCTAGCTAAAACCTCTGATAAACTATTAAAGGATTAGAAAATATGCTTTATAGTAAAAGAGTCTGTTTAGCTTACCAGAACATGACTAAAGGGCTGTCTGAGATAATTCGAAAGCGTATCTACAGGAAACAAGTTTGATAGGTGGTACAATGTTGCTGACTTCCTTAGAACTTCAGCTCTGATCAGAATAGATTTTCCTGTGCAGACTAACTGCACAAGCATAATGAAAATCACTGAAGGTGAAATTTGACTGATTATTTTTTAAGTTTAATAGCATTTACTCAGAGCGCAATGGATTTTCATAGAGAAAAATTAAAAGCTTTTCCCAAATGTCCCAGTTCAGTCAAAAATTAGTTTAGGGAAATCTCAGAGAAGGGTCTGCAATCAATGTGGAAATCAGGTTACATTACAAGTATCCAGAAGATGTAAAGGTGAAAGGAAACTGAAACCAGCAGCATGCACTGTCTCAATCTGGAATTGCTAGTGCTCTCTAAACCCTGAAGGAACTGGTTGTGCTTTGGAATTCTTCTTCCCTTGTCATGACTTCATCATCCTGCATTACTTGGACAGCTGATAAATTGGGTTTTTTGAGTTTTCCACTAGGTTTTGCTGTGTACAATACATCAATATATTTGTTGTCTTGGGCATCAAAAGTTTGAGTGTGCCTGTGTTTCTGTACTGCATACATGTGAGCAAAACTGTGTGATGGATCATGCTCAGTGCCTGGGCTGGGTTGTCCAAGCAGCGTCTGGTTTTGAATTTCCAGTCTTATCATGAAGAAACATGTCTTGTTTAGTTCAGAACCAAGTAGCTTATCTCACCTCTGAGACTGCATATCAACCTGAGGTCTGAAGTGAAATGACTTCAGTGCTATCAGATCAATTTGCTGTGAGAAGCCCACATCACAATAGCAGCACACATAACTCAGCTGGCTTTGGCAGCTTGCTCAAGAGAGAGCTGGGCCTACATTTGCAGGAGCACTGAATTATTTCTTCTCTCTGGAGATGGAGATTCAGAAAAGATCCCTTCAGGTCAGGGTTGAGGACTCGTAGGGAAGCCAGCAACGAGGCAGCTAAATTTTACTTCACTATGCTGGGCATCCAACACTTTTCAAGGCTAAAACAGTGAAGGTCAAGAGGCTAATCTTCTCAAAAAGAGATGATGGTAGAAATTAATGTGACACATCAAAATGTTGCACGAGGCTTCCTGGTTATCCTACTTAGTAGGATATCCTGTTTCTCTTAAATTAAAGTCCTTTCCTTTCTTGAAAAATAGTAGCATTTATTCTGTGATTAGCCAGAGATGTTGATCAGCTCAAGAGTTTTGTTTTGATTTTCCTTTTTAGACATGAATATATTGCCCTTCACAGATTTATTTTATGATAAAGACACGCTTGACTATTTTCGACATTTAGCATGCATGTAGCAATACAAGTAATATATTGTTTTCCTTTATTACTGACAATCAAGTTTCACTTTCCTTTCTGTAGCAATAAAAAGAAGCTTTAGCAGTACATCTGTCAAAATATTACCTTCTAGGCCACCAAATTTAATGGAAGTGTCTGCTTAGTATTTTAATTTCTGTGTTATCAATGCCAGAGCAAAACAGATGAAGGTAAGACCATACATTATGTATCTCTAAAGTTACAATAACATGATAATTTTGAATTGGAGGCTATCCTTAAATGTGTACAAGTAACAAGTCAGATTGACAGTGATCTTAATGCTTGAAGAACTGATATATCTGAGTGGTATGTTTCTTTAAGGTAGGCATTGGTATCAGTGCAGCAGTTCTCAATCACTGCTTTTACTTTGAACCAGTTTGTTAGGTATTGACAGTCATCAGGTGGATTGATTTTGTTTGTTTTTTAACTCCAGGTGCCATGAGTTGCTCTCAGACCATAAATAGGCACATAAAATGGCCCTCAAAATTGCTGGTAATTATCACTGTATTAGTCAATCTCTGCAGAGAGACTGAGGAATGGAAAATTTCAGAGATCTATACTTTTTTCTCTCTTCCTTTTTTTCAGGTAAGCCTGAAAAGGCTGGTGAAAGGGACCTTTTTTGGTAGGTTAGCTGTTAGCTAAACCTCATTTGTTAGCATCATCATCTCTACCCCCTGTTGGGAAAAAGAGGAGAACTGCCCTTTTGCACTGTGGCATACTTGGTATTCTTCTGCAGCTTTAAATTGAGTTAACATATGGACTATGTCTGTGTGGGATAGGGGAGGAAGGATAAAAAAGAAATCGTAGATTTTTCAAACGCCAGAGATGTTGTATGAAGGAAGCATTATGAATGAGAAATGGTTAGAATTATTTTGCTAAACCTCGCCCCCCCTGCCCCTACTTTTACCCCTGCTCTTGTTATCAGCTTGGAGAAAGGGAATATCTATTCTCCTTTCACTTACCGCATTCTCTCTGACACCTTTCACTTACCCACATACGTTGTGTTCCCCATGGAGTTTTTCATCTTGTTGTAAAAATGACACTTTCAGGGATATGACTGTAGAGGCTGAAATGTTGATTACCTAGCATTAATCATTTTTGGAACTACCAGTCTCTAAAGATGCTAGTCCTCTGGTGTGCATGTAATATGCATGGAGAGGAAAAGACTGATAACGTGTGTAGAAGTGCCTGGGACAGTATTTACTCTTGGCCATTTTGGCATTGATTTATCCTTTTGTGGTCACATTTTAAAAATATTGTTGACTTCCCACTCTAGTTAATTAATTGAAGGAGTCCTCCTCTTTTGGTGATGCTCTCCACTGGTTTCATTAATACATAATGAAATTTCCCCTTGTTCCTTTATTGTCAATGTTTCAGAGCACATCTACAGGGAAGGCTTTATACCATCAGTCTGGAATCCCACTTCCCTCTCAGCTGCTTTTCGCCATATTGATGGCATACAGGATAAACAGAACAAGTTAATTTATAATCTTAGATAGAAAATGATAGCTGCACTGTTTCTGTCATTGAGCACTCTGCCAGTTTAAACAGCTGATTAGTCAGCTTCTGTGGAATCGATCTGAATCAGTTCCACCTGCATGCACCCACCAGGAGCCACTTTATTGTAAATCAATCATTCTGAAAACATCTCACAAAGGGGCCAGTCCTCACTAACAAGCCATCAATTTAAACTGTCTGTCTGGAGAACTCTAGAAACTAGCAACAAACATTTATTCTAAAATTATGGAGAAGTTGCTTGGTTTTGGTTGTGTTTTTTTTTTCCCCTTTTAAATCATAGCCTGTAATATTTGGTGTTGGAGGCAATTTTCTTAGTTTTTTTTTACTTTTATTTTACTTATATACATTGGGTCACTCTTCAAACATCCTGAAAGTGCAGGTACTTTCTCATAGGAAAAAACAATAGGTTGGGAATTTTAACAACAATAGATAGAATGGATGGCATTTATTACTAGAAGGCAGCATTAACAGTAACTCAGAGACTTTATATCCTGCCCCTGTGCCCCTTGGGTGTTAAGATCGATCCCCAGAGTCAGAGAAGTTCTCCTTATTCTTTGACATGACGAATTGCTGTATTTTGCCTGTGCAGAGAGTGGGTCTTCCAGCTGGCAGTGGTTGGAGAATCTGCCCCAGGGGAGAGATACAGATATATGGCTTGGTCTCCAAACCCTTCCTTTAAGACACTTCATACTACCCTAAATAAAAGAGAGTGGAGAAGGTATATTCTACTCTTTTTTTCTTTTCTTTCCCCCCTTTTTTTTATTTTTTTTTTTTTTTTATTGGCCTGTCTGGGCATTTCACTTATGTCAACAAAAAAGCTGTGAGAATCATGTTTTCAGGTTGTTTAGAATCTCTGGAGTCTTATATGGCTTGAGAAAAAAAATATGGCAGCACTTGGTTTGCAAGGTGAAGTGCAAAATACGGCGTACGATGTTATGCTGTGTAATTACACATTGTCACCAGATTGCACAGTTAACACTGCCTCTGATTACAAGGTAATTGCTTAGTTACTAGTTTTGATGCAAAGCCTCTCAGAGACTTGCATATTAAACAACTGTCCCACTCTTGGAAATACAGTCAAAATAGAAGCTCAGGGAGGCCTCATGTGATTGTATGGAAATTAATTTTTCACTCTGGTTACACTAGGCCCGATATATCTCTGATTAACCCTGTTGAAATTCTCTCATTTATCATCTCATTTATTGTAGGATACTCTGGTGAGATCTCTCTTATCAAGTAGTGTAGAATATTCACAGCAAGTTCAGGGCTTCAGCTTCTCCCTCTTGCAGGGGGGAATTCAAGGTGTGGGGGGTGAGAGACTGAAATGTTAATGGTTAATGACTCAAACAATTGAACATTTGCAAAAGCAGTGGGTGCTTTGCTGATGATGTGCAAGGTGCCCAAGTGCAGTGGATGGGAGCACCAGAGGATGACCACTACAAACCAGCCCCTATTTAGCAACAAGCTGGGTCTCAAGTCAAGGGAACAGGATGACAAGAAGCAGCTTCTGTGAGGTGGGGTAGTGCTTTTTATCATGCCAATGTCCTCCCTTACACAACTGGCTCAGTTGTAAAACCATACCACCCCCAACCCCCGTAGACAGTATTAGGACATTCACATTATTTATCCCTTCTCATGGGACATAACGGGCTCAGGTGTGAAAACTCCCCTCTGGGGAAGTACTGGGACATAGACATGTAGGTCCAAAAGTATTCATCCCTTCTGTAGCTGAGTGTAATTGGCTCAATTACAGTGACATGAAAGGCAGCTGTCATGTCTTAGAAGGTGTCATCAACCATTAAAGACTGCCGAAGTGCCCCCAGCCTCATTTCTGGGGCCTTCCAGCAGAGAACTGTGCATGATCTGCAGTGTTGGAAAACAGACAGGGTGAAACTCATCTCACCTCATCTAGGTGAGTCACCTGGACATTCCCACATATACCTCTCAACTTCACAATTGACCCATTGAACTCAGTATTTCGTAGGCTTCTCTCACTCCTGATGGATCAAGATGGCAATCATCATTTCAACCAATGGACATCTAAGTGACGACAGTCAAGTCTCATCGCTGGATCCACTGGTGGTGATATCTTTCCTCTCCCCTATCTTTCTACTCTTATCCTTTCTTTATCTTTCTTTTTTTTTCCCTTATATGTTTTCTTGTCATTTTTATGCTTATACTGCTAAATTTCTATAGATGATAACCAAAGTGACTACATACCTCCTTTCAATTGCAACAAAATTGTTCTAAAATAAACCCTACATACATATATTTATATATAAACACTGATCATTCTGTGTCATTTCACTCTAATCTGCCCCAAGAGATCTATTAATAAGAACCTGAGTTGCCCTCACCTTTGGGGCAAGTTGTAACAAGGAGGTTTCATATCTTTATATAGCTGTATGTCTCCTTGTCTTCCAGCTCATGCATGTGACTTCTGTGGTTAGGGTCTCTAACCAGCTTTATCTATTTTTAAAAAAGCAATGAATGTGAACAAGGTAACATTAGCTGGTAATCCATTGTATCTTTTGACTCTCTGACTGTATGAATATCCCCCCAAAACGTGCCTTTTTACTATTAAAGGGTGAGGTGTCAGGAACCTGGGTGACATGTCTCCTACATGTACTTTGCTGACACCTATTTGTGTGTCAGTCAGATGTCACTGAGCTGTGCCTCTAGATTAAAGCTGCAGAACACTGCAATGTTCCCTTCCTGAGCACAAATCCTGCATTTCCTTGCCCAGTGGTCTCATGGAGCTCAGGAAGCCTATTCCTTCTCCATTGCAGAAATTCCCTTCAGCAATCTGTTAGAACAGAAAAGAGTGAAAAGGTATGCATCTGCTTTCCCTAAGCCTTGTCACCCTCTGGATTTTAGGACAGAGAGCAGAGGGTAAAACGTGAGAAAATGCAGTGATCATGTCTTAAGGTGTTGCACTCGAGATGCTTTGAAACCATGGCAGGGTTGATATTACTTAAATTTGGAAGCTGTGTTGGAGCTCATTGATTTCTGATAAAAGTCATCCAACAAGAGAAACTACTTTGGCACACAAGTGAGCTGCTTCAGAGGTGATGGAGGACAAGGTTCTGGGGAAGCAGGACGATGAGAGTTATCCTCTTTCCTGTATGGGTTTTTAGAGCTTTCTCACCTTTCTTCAAAGGAATTTCATCTATCTTTCTGGGCTGGCATCTTTTAAATCAGTCTCCTGCTCCTCAGCTGACTTCCAATGCTATTTTCAGGTAGAGCTGGTCCAGCTGTTTGCTGGGTGTGTAAAGACACTTAAATTACTTGCTCTAGTATGAAAGGCTTGTGCTATGTAACCAAGATGACCACTGTTTGGCCTTATCAGTCAACTCACATTTTTACACAAGTAATAGTTCTGTCAGTGTTGGCCATGATTTCTATCTAATTCATTTTGTACTATCTCATCATCAACAAAATCCCTGAACTTATTTGTCTTCATATTTGTAATGACAGGTTTTGAGCTGAGTGTGAGTACCAGACAGAAACTGTACGAGGATGGTTAGAGTTTCCTGGAAAAGAAATTATTTCAATTGAGAGGAAAAAAATAGGGAAATAATTATCTTACACTTATTTAGGAAAATAATCTATTTCTTTGTGTGTATTACTTGCTGTCTGATACTTCACAGAATCATGCTGTAGAAGGATTTTGTTTCTCTTTGTGCTCATTACAATAATGCAAATGCTTAAATGAAAAATGTAATTCAGTATTTTTGTCCTAAGTTATTTTTAGGCTACTTAGGGCTTCTTTCCTCTGTTTTCTTTATTTGGTGGTGTTGACTGCTTCGTTAGTATATTGTTAGTATATTTTTTACTTGCTGTTAGTTAGTAAGAATGTTCTGCATTCATATTGCTGGACTGAGTTTTCAGGGAGTACAACAAGAGGATATAAATATAATTTTTTAGTTAATGACAGCAATTTCTAAAATGTTTAAAGTGAAAGATGAAGAGGAGGAAAAGTGCAAATATGGTTACACTTGGATTATTTAAATTTATTATTACAGGGTGCTGAGTTATCATAAACTACAGTTTTAATACCCACAGTAAACTGATACCAAATTGCAAGTGCTGCAGTTGAAAATATAATGAAAATGGCAAGTACTATGTGGTGGAAAAATATTCTAATAGATATCATTAGGTTATTGAGGGAGATTGTTACCTGTAGGCACCTAGCCCACAGTAGCTGCTTCTGAAAATCAGAATTGCAAAATCCCTCTGAAAACTCTCTCTGACCCTCATGGCTGTCTTACTGGCTGTCATCTAGCATCTTTCAGGACGAAATGGGGCAACTCAACACAGGGTAATGTCTTCCTTTTCTCATCAAATAGTTGGCACATTATGCATTTCTTTTCATGCTTTTGATCAGGAATCATGTAAGGAGGTCACTAACAAAGAGAGAATAATATGTCTGATGGGGCAGTGTAGTTTCATTGAGCATATCAAGTTGCATTTTCTCTGGCACCCTGGTATGCAAGATCCCACTGTGGGGTATGCATGCTTGCAGTCTGCAAGACTCTACAGATCTCTGCTGATGTTAGAATTCCCTGGCATGAAAAGTTGACTTCCCTAATATAAAAGAAGGCTCTGGGCACATTCACCAATTTCAACAGCTGCTAGAGTATGGAACAGCTACATTAACCAATATAAAAAAAAAAAAAAAGCAAAAACCAAACCTCAAAAGTGCTAGGAGTTGCATTGCAGGTACAGCAAAATTATTAGCGTGATGATGGCTTATGCACAAGGGATCAAAGGGCTGAAAAATGGAAACAGCTCCATCTGTTCTTGCCAAAAGGAACCAGAGTAGAAAATCACAAATTTCTTATTGTATTTAGTACACAAGGTGTATGTTCCCTTGGTTGGCTTGCTTAGATTTCCAATATAGAAAAGACACTTTATTAAAAAAGTGCAAAACTGCCATACTTTTAATCCATGCATAAACATATTTTTTCCCAGTCCATCAGCAGTCAAACCAATTTCTGTTTTACTTTTGCAGCTCACCCACACTCTAACTGTATATGTAGTATAACATTGACAGTGTCTCCATTGTATGCCATTTGGGGCTTCATATTTATTAGTTTGCAGTATCAGTTGTGCTCAGTTGCAAGCAAAATAAACTATACTTATTTTAAATTCCAATTCTGCAAATTTGACTTTGGAACTGGGAATAGCAGGGTTTTTTTGGAATTGTATTTTGACCCTGGAAATAAAAGTTGAGTGAGAATTGGCAGAAATTTGCTGTAGCTAAGTTGAAGCAATTCTTTAGTCCAAGGTCTAAATAGAGAACGTATTTCAAAATAGTAAGAATTGTATGTGAACTAAAAAGGATTGTGCTTTGGTCACTATGGTATTTCAGACCCAGTTGAGCTACAATAATAAAAAGTGCTAAAATGTACTTATATCAGTCAAGTGAGTAGATCAAATTCTGGATACATGTGTAAGAAGAGATGATCAAATCATAATCTGTTACTTTAAGTTTCTTATTATTCCATTGATTTTAACTGAATTTATGTGGACTTAGCCAGTGTAACTGTGATCATATTCAGTCTGTGAAGTAAAACTCAGTTTGACATGAATGATAATCTAAATTACACTACTTCATCACATATAATGTCTTTTTTTTCAACCAACACTTTATAAACTTATTATCAATACTGTTATTCTGACACATTTTGACCACTGTCCAGTGTATGTAGACTTTTATTCCAGGCTGTATTTTAACAAATTTGACTCAAGTAGGCCACTTCAACCTCCTTTTTGCTCTGTACTCTAACAGTATTGTGTGATTCAAGAGAATTTGGACTGAATGTTGAAGGGCAGCAAGAATTAAAGAAGACAGGTAAAAGGATAAAAAGACTCTGAAATCTGTTTAATTTTAAAAAGACAACAAACAATGTCTTTAGAAGCTCCTCTGTCATATCCTTTGCTTATACTAGAAAGCAGAATATAATATTTGTCTAAGATGGTGATCCTCACTGAAGCACTTTGATTTACTTATTTGAAAAGAGTTTGTTTTTTTCTCAGGTCTCAGCCAGTAGTTTTTTGGATGAGATGGGCTGCTCACTGAATAAATAGCAAAGAAACAGAACTATCTTGGAAAGATAGAAATCTTTGTATTTCTGTTATTTACTGATATTGTATTATTGTTAGGCTAAATGCAGAGCTGGGTGTAAAAAGGAATAACACTCTGCTTAGGCATCCAGTCCAACACAGAACTCTGCAGAAGACTACTCTATTAATTACAAAATATATTGGTCTCACTAGCAAGAGTAACAAGACTGATCAATCTTTCTCAGCGATGAAAAATCAGACAGTCTAAAATGTTAGTATGACAACAATGTATAGTTTGGGACCTAAGAAGTACAATGACAATAACAATAAAAATCCCCATTTATGTGGCACTTTATCAAACAAATATGTCAAGGCACCACACAATAAAAACATAAGAAAATGAAATCAAAAAGAGCTGTGGGCTTGATTGAAGGGAAATAATTGATTCTTTTTCCTAAAAGCATAATGAAAAAAACCTTCATCTCTTGAGGTCTACCATAAAAGTTGAAAACCTGTTTCAGACACCTAGTATTAACATCCTGGAGACAATTTCTTTTCTTACTGAATCTAGATTTGTTCTGGTATGACACAGAACATGGTGCCTGAAACAATAAATTGAAATTGATTTAGAGAGTGCGCTTTTACCACCTTCTAATACAAAAACTTATTCGAGTATTATAGAAAACTACTTTAAATTTGAGAAACTGTGCAAGAGATTAGCTGATAAAATTTCTGATCTTCAGCTATCTCTCCTTTTTTGATATGCCAACATCTGTCTCTGTTTTAGATTCATGCAGGTGGATCTACTATATGACTGTGCTAAGTCACAAAGCAGTTTTGCTATTTTTCCTTATTTCCCTGTCTCAGGTTCCTTTCTGTTGATACTGGGATTCCCATCCTGCGTCCAGCTGTATGATGCAATGTGCAATGTCCTTTCCATTAATGACAGCTTAAATATGAAAGAGTCCAAGCACTTTCTACCCCAAAAGAGGGAGCTCTGACATGTAACAGTTTCAGAAATCTACTTTTTGATAATCCTCTGCCTTGAAAGATAGAGATCCCCAAATGACTGATTTTAATTAAAAAAATCCCTTCTACTTATAACTTTACTAATATTCTCTTTTAACACACCTTTTTTGCAGTATAAGATCTTTTTAATGACAATGTAACATATATGGAATGTTTATGATCTGATTTAATGCCAATTTTAAATGAGAAATTTATTAAAAGATGAATCATGTTGCTAATAAAAACTGAGAGGAATCACAGGAGCAAGGGCCCAGTCAAAAAGCTGCAGCTCTTTAGTGTAGAATATTTATTGTAAGATGTTATTAAATGGATCACAGGGACTAAGTTTTCAGTTCTTTACCAAGGCCTGCACAGAAGATATGAGACTCAAACTTGATGCACACAATAGGTGTGACTCTGCATTTGCATTTGAGTCTTGCATAAAAATAGTATCTCAGAAAGCTTTGAGGAACTGAGTAAAACAAATTGTCAACAAAAAAATTAATGAGTTGCAAATTAGTAAATTGCCATTTGTACAGATCATAGAACCTTCAAAGAGAGGATACCTGAGTAGTAGGTACTGAGATACATGGCGTTTGAAAGCCATGGGTACAGGCTCTGGGACGTGTGGGTGGAGCAAGGAGGAAAATATTTCAAGAGTGAAAATATTTTTTTATTTTTTTATGCATAGGTCAATCAAAACCTGGCAGTCTGCAGTGATGGGAGAGATGCATAATATGATAAGGCTTGGTAACCAGCATGTGTGATTGAACAAACCAATGAAGAGATAACATTTGAAAGCTTTACAGCTTGGAAAGCTGTTAGCAAGCTGGTGTTCCCTTCATCATTTTTAATTTTACTTTTACTGCCCTTCATTTGCTTTGACGGGTTGATGTTGCCATGGTGCAGTTGAAATTCTCATAAAAGTGCTGTTACCCTTTCAAGATGGCTATTTTTTCCTAGGGTTTATACCACATTTTATAGTTATGTCAGAAGGTTTACTTGGTTTATGAATTCTCCAAGCTCTGAGACTGCTCTGAAAACTCTGGGTTGCAGTTCAGCTTTTGCCTTTTAATTTTTGAGATTTAACAACCACTACATCAATGTCTTATATCCCTACATAATTAGAAAAATATTTTAAATGTATCCTTTTGTTAATTTTTTTTTGGTAAAAAATATTATTCCTTCTCCCTCACCTTTTTGATGTCTAACTTCTTTAACAACAACAAAGCACTTTTTTTCTGACTAAAGCTTTGTGGTTCTTTTTTATACTATCTCCCAACTCTTAAATGATTTCTCTCATGTAGGAAAATAATTTTAAAAGCTCTTTCTGCTCCCTGTGAAATACTATACCCAGTGTTCATAGAGATACTCTCACGCTTGCAGTGGAAGTTGATTCATTTCAGATGTGAATTTGTCCCATGACACTTTTGCAATCATAATTAATTTCCCCTTTGCTTGCAATTCAAGTCAAGGATCTTGAAACTCTTACCAATGGTGTTGTGAGTTAAACTTTCGGCCAGAAGTTTTTTAAAATGAACATACACATATTAATAAACATGAAAGCCTGTTAGTCATTAAGAACCATCCTACATGACCCTTACTCAGTGTGAACTACAGACCAAATTCTGGGTGGGAGAGGATGGAAAGGGACAGAAGAGACTTTTCTAGACTTTACATTAAAGTCTAGAAAAATTGTTCAAGAAAGATATGCCCTGTAAGGGCAGCTCATGAGATTCATTCATTGATTACCATTTCTTTGGTTTTTGGAAGAAAATGAAACTTTAAAAGGTGCACTGGAGCTGCTTTTGATAGTAATACTGCTGCTACAGGAGGGAAGGAAAGTTTCAGACAAAACTGTTTTGAACTGGTATTTATTGCCTTCAGTTGCATTAGAAGAAAAAAATCAGAAGCTCTGATTTTGCTGTCTCTCCCAACAAGCCCTCCTGTAGGGCTCTGGGAAAGAGATGAAGCAGTGTCGCTGAAGGTAGCACAAATTAAACCAGAGACAAATGCAAGTTGCACCTGGACACAACTTTAAAAAATGGAAATTTTTTGCATGCTCAGACCTCGTTTGGTCCAATTTCTGGCACTAACAGAAAATTAAATGAGTAAACAATGTTTTAATGTCAAAGAAGAGTCAACAAGCAAAAAAATAAAACCCAGTATTGGCATCTATATGTAGTATCAGATAGGCCAGTTCTTCTAAGTACCTCGCTGGAACAATGTGTTGAAGACCAAAAATTTGGCATAATTTGATGATGCTTGGGCAAAATCTAAATAAATTCTCAGGTATTTACTCCTCAGGAGACCTTCACTGTATCTTGTGTAGTCCAGCTCTAACAGGAGCAGCTATTATTATTGCATTTCACAGCTTTGCTTTTATTTCCTTCCACTTACCTATTTTACAGTATAGTGTACTGACCAGCATTGTCATATATATATATATATATTTATATATATATAGAATACTTTTGCATAGCAAAAGGACTGTTTCCTCGTGCAGGACTGAGTTATATCCTCTAAGCAATACAAGAACTTGGCTAGTTTTTCTGGATTTATTATACACCAAAGCAGTTTCCCCCAAATTCAAAGGATACATTTAAAACTTAGAATTTAGAAGGAAGCTCATCTTTGAAAAACAGAACATTAGAAAATGTGAGTCATCCAGCTATAGATTTGATCAGGTCATCTGAATAGGGAACTTATATTTGCTTCTACATGAACTTGTAATTTAGTGAGGAGTGAAAGGGAAGAGGAAAACAAATGTTCTTGATTCAAAGGTATTATTGCAGCATGAAGTGGGTTTTTTTCCTGCTAAGTTAATAGGTTTGTTTCTGTCATCCTTGCCAGAGTTCTATGCAGCTCTATATTGTTATTTTATTTTAGCTGAATGACAGTTTAAATGTCATTGTAATCATGATCTGTTCTTAACACTGTATCATTTTGGTTTGGTCTCTTGTTAAATACTTTCCCCCTTAATTGCCTTTTCATTCAACGAGAAGACTTACGATGGCAACCACAGCACAGCTGAAAAACAATTCATTGTATCAGTAACAGACTCTCATAATGGAGCACCTTAATAAGAGCAAGTTCTGTACTTCTCGAAGGCACAAGATAAATTAGGTTCATAGTCCATTATTTGAACAAGGGTATCTGACTTATGGCAAATCTATCTGGAAGAGTATTGTAGAATTGTATTTTATCTTTAAGAAATGTGTTTTCTAAAAGTAAGATATTTACTTCTGTTGCAGTAAAGGATTTAAACAGAAGAATTTCTCTCTAATGTTTGTTGAATCATACTAGAATGATGAGGTAGAACAGAGCCATAGATCAAACAACCAATGTGAACAACTTAGCATTGTATTTTATTTCAGGAGAGAAGGCTGAGCACAGAATGCCGAATGGTTTTGCCAAGAGCACACTCTCTTCCTTATTTACCAAGCTATATATACGATGAAGAAGGTGAAAGCACTCTTAAACTTTTTGTCCTGCTGAAATTTATGGATGCACACATTTCCTTTTTCTTTTACGAGGAGCACCACAGTGGCAGAGCTGGAGACTGTGTTTCTCTAGCTCTGTAGAACTGCTATAAGATAAAGAGAAGCAATGCAGTTGTTTGGTAGATTTTTCTGTAGCTGCCCTATCAGTTTGTCCTCTATGTCAAGTGTGGAGCTGTGAATGGGTGAAAAGAGTACTCTTCCTTTCTTCCAAAGCTTGGTTTTTGGTTTCTTTTTTTTTTTTTTTGACTTTTCCTTGCTGTGTGGTAGCAACTAACAAGTAACATAGGTAGTATTTTCTCTGCTGAGCATTTTCTAAAAAGAAATCTTCTGCTTTAAACATTAAAATGAAACTAATAATTCATTTTTGGGGTGCATCATCAGACAACCACTGGATTTAGTATGACCTGGAAGGGACTTACCGTTTAACAACTGAGAAAAGCTATAATGTACTGGACAAGCTTCCTGTACAAAATCCTTTGGTTTTGGCTCAAATAATGCAATCAGATTCAATCTTCTCATGCTAACACTTGCTTCTAATTTTTACCACAAGTGTTAAGAGGTCAGCCAATCTTTTCTTGATATTTCTTGATCCACATATGATGCACATAAGATTTGAGGAAATCAGTTACTCTTTGTATGAAATTCCTTAAGGTATAAATGGAAAGGAGATTTACTATGATTTTTGATCCTGACTTACCAATTCTTTAGTTTAACTGCCTCGGTGTCCTTGGGTGGCATTTTGAACTCCTTCTCCTGGAGCAGGGATATTTCACTTGGAATAAATAGATGAAGCGTTGAGTAGAAAAAAAGTGCTTATTGTAAGGATGTAGCTCTCCATTCTTGCTATGTTACCTACTACTCTAATTCTGTTTACAATTTTACTTTCTAAATACTGAGCCAGTGAACAGTCTTTAATCACTCAATCTCCCTGGTCCTAGTGAAAGAAAGCATTCTGTAGACTGACTACCAAACCAGTGAGCTAAAGAGGGGACAGGAACAAAAACAAGGCGAGTCAGTAAACCATGGCTGCAAATGGGTCCACTAGAAATAGGGTTTCATAACTGAACAGGATTTCATTCCTATTCAGATGAATAGGGTTTCATAACAGGAGTTCAGTCATGCAGTTTCTCCCTGTCATGAATACAGACTGCCTACCTAACAGGTGGAGATAATGGACTGCATAAGTCCTTCTGGTAAACCAGCTTTGATTCAGAGTAGTGGGTATGTGATGCAGGAATTTGCAGTGATTTTTGGAAATTCTGCAATGGAAATTATGTAAGTCAAAGCAGAAGAAAAGCCTCAAAGCTGCTTCCCCCAGCTGTTAAGGGTCCACAGCCGGTGGGTAGGTTTTTCCTCTTTTTCTCTTTCCTAGATACCAGGCCAGATTCTGTGCTACTGTCACATCTGGAACATTGTGCTCTCCTTCCTTTGATTTGGAGACATAGACTTCTGGATCAAGAATTTCCAAGTGAAATTAGAAGGACTGTGTGTCCTCATGTAATTATTGTTGTCGCAAGACATCTGACATTTAAAACTTTAGTTTATGAAACCACTTTGAGAAGAGGCTTCCGGAGTTGTGAACCCTCTTGAATATGCCAGTAAAGACAGTTTCCAAGATGCAAGAAATATCTCCATACTGATTACAGCCCACTCTCTAGCCCACTTTGAGATATTCCAATAGGATTACTACTTTTCTTAGACTTTCGTTACATTTTACTCATGATGATAGAGAGTCTTTCCATGATGCAGAAATATGAAAGAAACTCCTTACAATTTTGAGTGTTTATTGTAACTTTTTGAGTAACCTCTTTCTCAGAAGGGACTTAGAGGCCTGTTGTTTTAGCACATTTTCATATTGACAAGTTTAGTGGATCTGTGATGTGGTTGACATGACGTTACTTCTGCAACTGAATATTTTACAATACTAAAACTTCTACCGGCATCCAATATCAATAATATTATTCCACGTACAAGAAAGCTTAATAAACAAAACATTATATTTGCCACATTGATGCTACAGACCTCATCTTATGCTTTAACAATGTAATGGTGACCTCAGTCATATTAACTGAATGCCCCTGTATCATGAATGGCAAGATTAGGATCACAGCATTGGTTGAATATAAGGCCAACTTTGCTAGATTTAGTCATCTGTATTATATGCATGTGGATGCTAACGTAATGGGCCTGTGATCTGGGGATTTATTTGCTGGAAATATCAATATGAGATAGTGTTTACTTGTTTGACTAAAATATATGCTTCTCTGTGTTGGGTCAGTGGTAGAATTTTGGGGATGAACAGTGTTCAGAGGTATAAAAGTTTGTTTTGCATGTTTTGCTAGGCTTCTCTAAATGAAGGACAGGTTAGGCCAAACAGTATATACATGGAAATTGTCTTGTTTCATTTTTTAATCCAAAGTTTTTACATTTCTGAATCCTGGGATAGTAATTTTGTTCTCAGCTTTTCCTCTTCAGCCACTATTGGATTTTGAAGCGTCCACGCCTGGGTTTATATCCAGGTTTCTGAAGATTGGAGTTTGGGGATCCTGGGAGTGTTTCTGGTGGAGATTTTTTTCCTGAAGGCAATTTATCATGAATAGCTGGGTAGATTCTGGTGCAGCTGAAGTGTCTGATACCAAGGCAAATGACATTGCTTAAAAATGATGGCCATGAAATGCAAGTACATTGCAAATCACTCAGCTGCAGAGTCTTGGAATAAAAGCACTGCGGGGCTGATGTATGGACTGATGTTGCCATTTAATGTGGTTTCCCAGCAAACCTTTCATAAAATTCATGACTGTAGCCGACCTCTGTTACTGTGTTCCTCTTAGGGGAAAAAAAAAAAGGCTATAACCCAGCTCTCTACAGCAGTGCACTGAAAAGTGATGTGTGATGTGAAGCAAGGTGAGGGGAATCATGTTCACTTCACCACAGACACTAAAGGTGAGCCTGTAGTCAAGCAGTTGATTAAATGTCAGAGCATATTCGACAGTCTTTCAGACTGACAGGGTTCTCTTCTGACCAGCTTCAAACTAGGAGACTAATTCAAATCACATTTTCTACCAGCTTTACTCCATTGCCAGTGTTGCTTTACAGCTGTGAAAGCAAAAGCAGAATCAGCCATCAGCTGCCAGCTGCTAACATACAGCTTCTTTATGTTATAGTTACCACAAAATATGAGACAAGACATTGCTTATAGTTTTTTACTCTTGTATTAGATATATTTATTTGGTTTCTGCTTTATGCATGGCTATGAGTGCTGACTTTTCCTGAAATCAGCAATTCTGGCCTGTCCTAGAAAGTCTTGGCTTCTTTTGTAAAAACTAGTGTGCTATTTTTCACTTCCACTATTGCTTACAGTCAAGGGACAGTTGCTGATGTAGTATGTTAAGTTGCCACAGCAACTGAATGTGTATGAATGCCACAGCAAGTTGAATCTGAGGCAAAAGGTCTGGCTGACATGGTCATGTCTGAGCCACTTCCAGAGAGAACAGAAAGCTGTGCAGATGGGGGAAGATGTAAGAGTCGAGGTGCTCAGGCACCATGAAAATGTGAAAAGAGGCAAACAGTATCAAGTCAGACAGGTAGCATATTTGAAAGGAAGACAGATGATGAGGAAGCATTTGTTTTCTTTCTTCCTCTGTGTAAAATGGTAAATCAAAATGCACCTCTCATTCTGACTTCCCTGTCTTTCAACTTCCTACCCTTCTCAAAGTACCTCTTTGAATTGTGAGAGCAAGAAGGCATAGTCTTTCCTATGTAAGATTAATTCAATATTTTGGGAAATGGAAAATAAACAGTTACTGCAAGTACACACTTGTGTCACTGCCACCAGCTAAAACTAATTTAGCCTTTCCATTCACTCAGATCACATTAATAAGCAAATATGAGCACAATGCTTTTGTCCACATGTGAATCTCTACCCTTCTAGTGAAAATTATTCGTGAATACAAATTGAGGGCACTATATGTCTCCAGATCACCTGTGTGATCTTGATAAACTATCTCTCAGTAGAACATGCCATGTTGTATATGCATCTCTAGGAGAGTGATGTATCAGTGCCTAAAGGTCTGTTGCACACTTGGGGGAGTTGCTTTGTTGTTCCTAACTCCACCTTGTCTCTTCCCGTGTGTGGGGGGGTGTTTTTGTGAGTGCCTGTGCCTGTGTATACAATGAGGGAGATACGACTGGAAGATGTAGAAAAGAGTTCCATGATGATGAATTAGTGATGTAGGGTTTATCTGTTGAACAGTGTGCCAAAGGTTTTCAAACTAGCTATCAAAACTGTCCTCCCAGTAGGGTTTTGGTAACATGTAGTGGCAGCTGCAAGTCAGAGTTTTAACAGCTCCATCCAATTTCTAGCCCAAACAAGCTGTATATGTAGTAATACAGCAGTAGAGTAAAAAAATTTACAATATAATTAATTTTTTTATTCTAGTTCTCTCTGGGTTATATAGTCCCTGTCTGTTGTTTTATTTACTCCATAGCTATTCTTGTTTTGTAGTTATTTCCTTTAGGTTGTAGCTCTAAGGTCAGTCTAAGGACAAGATGTTCCTTCCAGAGATGAGTTGTGAACAGTTACAAGTAAGCTGTGTAAATGTTTCTTTCTTCTGTGTCATCCTGAAAACTGAGCTTGGCAAAAAAAAAAAAAAAAGTCTCCTTCAGCTCAGGATTTAGGTCCTAAATTCAGATTTTGAGGTTTACATCACTCCTTTGATGCCTCTGAGTAAATTACAGCAGAGTAGTGACAAGGTGATCTTGGATCACACCTATGGAAGTTGTAAGTCTCCAGGTTGAGAATGATTTTTGTAACCCCTAAAACCTAGAGGACAGGATTAGTTTGTTTGTTTGTTTTTTCCTATTTCTCTAGATTATTCTTTCCAGTAATTTCCTGTGGGTTTTTTTTCTATTTTTAAAATACTGTCTGGATTCATAAACAGTGTTAAAGACATTGCATCACACTGGAATCATCTGTGCATTGTTAGGACATTAACACAAGTGTAACAGTTACGGTTACTGTTCTAAATATTTGCTCCATGAGGGCAGAGGATTTTAACATCCAGACAGAACAATTGATTAATAGAAATGGAAGGAGTTGTAGTGGTATCACACTCTACTCTTCTTTCTCTTTCTTCTTCTGGACGATATAAATGTGCTGGTGGTACTAAATGCCTTCATTCATAAGCGAGTACAATAAAGATTAGTCTTTAATTATTTCTGGCATATGTCCTTTAAACTGAAAGCCTGTAAATCGCAATGGGCAAAGGGTAATATGTCTTAACAGGTTACACCTCCCAAAGGATTTGTTGATTGACATCAAAATTGTTTCCCCTCCCTCTCTTCTGACTGACAGAATGGCAGGTGTGAAGTGATGGCAGTGTGCTGTAATAATGTGTCAAAAGACCTTAAATCAAGACTAATATGGCTTCAAGGATAAGCTCCCAAATGTTTGTATGGTAGAAAATGGAACTGTAGGGCAGATTCATCTTGGGACTATTATATCTTTGCACTTTCTAAAAGCGCTTTTTAGTTAGGGTCCTTGGCTGATTACAGGGCAGAGGTTTTAGGAGTATTTCTTTTCACAGAGTCACCACAGGGAGAAAAACATTTTTATACTTGCCACTATGAAGAACTTACATCTAGTGGTTTGGTTTCTTTCACAGTAACTTTAATATATATGTAATTCAGAACCTGAAATAGATAAGAATATACTTGTTGCAGCAGCTACTGCAACAGTGGTCACACCTTTGGACAAAACTCAACACTTAATGCTTGAAGGGACAGTACAAAGACAGCAAGCATAAATGAGGGTGAATACACAGAGAGTCTCATTTAAGCTACCTCTGATATTCAGTTTGTACAGAATTTTCTGACCCAGAGGAAAACCGAATTTACAGTTGAAAGGATGGTGGGTCATTAAGTCTCCATTTTATTATACCTGAATGAGTCTGCATGCATAAACGTAAAAAATTGAACAAATTAGGGCAGAAGTTGAAGTCCAGTCAAATGATGATATAAAAGAAACCCAGAGACTCTGAATAAGGAATAGTCTGAAGTCTGCCCATAGGAGCAGACAGATCTTTTCTGACCTTTCCAAAGTTTCAGATCAGGGCCTTATTCTGCAATTTCTGTATTTGAGGGTACTTGAGTGGAATACTTGAGAGTACCAAATGCAAATTTTTGTGTACAAAACTCAAAATGATTTTACACATTGTTACAATGTCTCTTAAGACAAGAGATTTTGCATTTGTTATACAGCTTTAGTCAGAATGTTATGAATTTTAATGAGGGGAAAAATGGAAAACCTGTTGATTATTTCTCTTCTTGGGAAAGCAATTTTTGTGCATTAAAACTGTAGGGAATTTTATGATAATCATTATCCAGAGAACTTCATGCTGAAAATTTATAGGAAACCTGCAGTTGGAATTTAGAAGTAAAATCTTTTCTGTGTTAAAAATGCAAATATTTATTATTTATATTTTTCCCTTTAAATATACTACTCAAAATTTACACAGGATGCTTATGATGGAGGGAAAACCACCACTGTTTCACAAATGGTGGGGGAACTCATGCTGAAATGTGCTGGCCAGCACAATCCAATTGGAACTGAACAAATGCTACAGTAATACTGTGTCAGTGTGAGGAGCGTAGGAAGGTCAAATTACAAATTCTAGAGTATGAACACCCAGACTCAAATTATTTCTTTGGCCTTGGACAACATTCATTACAGGTAAGAGATGAACCATGTTGGCAGGACAAACGGGAGAAACTTCCAATAATTCCTCATGTGCGTTCCTGACGTGTGAGAAAAGAGGTTTTAGGATATCAGGGCTCTCTAAATAAATTAAACTGAAGGCAAAATAATTTAATATCTTTACTTAATCTGTGGCCTCTTGTTTCAGTCTGAATCTGCTCAGGGACAATTAGCTAGGACAAGAGGCACAGGAGGTCAGGCCTTTGTGGAGAATTCCAAAAAATTTTGTACTTCCTTGGAGGCAGCATTTCTCAAAGGTGTTTTCCAGCAGGACTGTATGGAAATATTTTGGTTAGTTCTCAACAATATGATGACAGATACTGGAAAGGAAGGGCCTGTATGGATTCTGTGTGAGAAAAAACCCTTATTATCCATGGTTTCTAATAATGCTCTGTTGCAGCTCTAACTACCTGCTTTTATCATTTTTTGCCTGAGTTGGCTTTCCTTCTATCCTAATTTTTTCATACATATGTCATCAGAAAAAAGTACAAAGTTAAATAAAGTAACAAAAGAAAAGGCAATCCTAGTCAGTCTCTTCACATTACAATTGTAGTTTAGTTTAAGAAAAAAAAATGGACCCCAAAAATTCTTCTGACTGACAGTGAAGTAATGGTCATGACAGCTTTGGAGAAACCTGCTGTACCCACCTTTCAGAACCAGAGCTATGAAGAGAGAGAGAACTGATTACAACTTTTATATAATAACATGAATGACATTTGGCTTCTGGGAGAAGGAGGAAAGGATCTGTGGTCATGGACATAAATTAACACAAAATGTATAAATTAAACGCAAGCAGAATGCAAAATTAAGACTTCATTAAAATTATTGCATAAATAAGCTGTCATGAAAGTAAGAGTATTAAAAAACTTTTAATCCTTGTTTCTTCAGGAAAAGCCAAACCACAGTTCCCTCCTCTTTATCCTAAAGGAAGGCCTAATGAGTGAGCTGCCATTGAACATTTGCAAAACAAGTACTAGATGCTGTTCGAAATTTGTTTCTGTTGCTGTAACTGGAGCAGTGTCAATCATTCTGCTGTCTCCTATCTTCAAGTTTAAGAGAAATAATTAGAAAAAAACCCCAACCAAACAAAAAAGCAACAAAACACTGGATAAACACTTCAGTTTACAGCACATTGTATTTAAATGTACAAAGCCTCTTCATACCTCTCTAAAATTCCCCATCCAGTGAGGATTTCCAGTTTTGTGGAAGCAGTCCTCTGGACCATTGTGGTCCCCGAGCCCATAATCATGGTGTAGGAGCAAAATCTGATCCACAGAACTGATTTTCAAGTTAGGCTGTTCAAATATGCCTACAATCAATAAATCATAAGGCCACCAGCACACAAAACAAAGTGCACAAACATATAGTCAGTAATTTACACTATTATACACTGTTCAAATGGCAGTACACTCCTAATGGCTGTGGAAGAAGAATGACTTTTTTTCATCATCAAAACACTTAATCTAAAAAATGGAGTTTAAGAACTTTTTTCTTTTTAATTTTTTTTTAATTTATATTTTTTACTAAGTCCTCCTTGCCATGTTTTTGGACTAGCAATAATAATTGGGAAAAATAAACCTGTTAAAAAAATTGGCCTTTCTTTTTACCCAAAGAAGATTTTTTCCTTTTTTTTTTTCCTTAGAGGTGGAGCTGAGAGCTGGTTATTTTAATTGATTGTCTATTTCTATATATAAAGCACCCTCCGCCCAAGCAGTCATTACAGGAAATGTTTCCATTGGAAAAGATGGTAAAATATGACAATATTCCTAAATCTCATTTTTCCTCTGAAGCATTACTTAACCTTCAGGCAATAAATTTCTCTGAACTCACTGAAGTGAGAAATGGACCCTTTTAATAAGGCTTTTAACTACACATCTTAATGAAACCTAAACAAATGGTGTCCCTGCAACTATGCTAGTTGCATGTGTGTTTATGTATATTACATAAGAAGAATAAATATTTTTCATATTTAGAGATTTACTGTTCTATGGTAATTTTAAAACAGCACTGGAAAATAAACAGACAATTCTTTCTATTTAAAACCTGCAGTTTGCCAGCTTTCTTCTTTACCTGAGTAATGACCACCAGGAGGGGCTTCACAGCAGCTTGGTTTGTTCCTACAACCAGAAAACATTTGCATTTGCCTACAAGGACAGAGTGTGCATTTTAAGGTACATTTATCTTTTATCTATCATTTATTTGCTTGTTTCTTTTTTTTTTAAAGAGAACTCACATCTCTGACCTGTGAGAGTGGCTAACCCATGCTGTAGGCTGTGCAAATGGAAATTTCCTACATCCAGGCATTTGCTTTGCATAAGTTAAAGCACTGCATGCTACTGTTGTCCCCCCTCCTTTCTAATTTTAGTGAATTTTGTGCTTTATAAAATCAGACTGTTTCAAATATGGATAAATCTGTATGTCAAACCCACCCTCTTCCCCACAAATACAAATCTGAATATGAATGTCAGGACCCGTGCACATGCCTAGTTTCTGTATGAGAGCATTCTGCCTATCTGAAGGAGTGATTTGACTTCTCTGTATTGCATTAGACCACTGTCATTAACGACAGAGGTGTCATTTTGATGTGATCTGTGAGGCAGTAGAAGCTTTGAAGTTGAAAGATAGAACAGACGTGGATAAATTGTGCTCTGAGTATGCTGCTATTGCACCATTATTGCTGGCAATTATTTCACCAAGTGACACATCTGATAAAAAGTCATCCGCCTTGCTGTGGAAAGAAACCACAGTTCGCTGAAGCACATGGTAGATCTGCTGATTTTAGAACCTGACAAAAAGCTCATTAGTTTTGGCCTGATCATTCTGCACCAATAGTGAACTCTTTTGCATTCCCCCCCACCTTCGTGTTTTCAGTTCGTTTCCTTTCCTGATCTTGCACATTTGCTTTTCTGCTTTAGTGTTTGGCCATTTGTTCTTTCTTCTCCACACCACTTTCTCCAGCACACCCTTTCCTAATGATGTGCTTAATACGCCTCCCACTTCTCTTTACCCCTTCTTTAACTGTTTTGAGTAATGTTTATTTCTTTGTTCATCTCATAAAGTGGGGGGTTCACAACTTTGCTTTTTAATCCACAGAGCCCGTGAAATCTAACTTCTCCAAATAAATAGCAGCAGATTCCATTCAATTAAATTTCAGGTTAACTTGAAGTTAAACATGGAATACAGATTTGCTCCTTCAGCTATGCCCCATGGGCTGAGTTCTTAAGTGGATTTGTATTGCGGGGTAGGTATTATCAACCCTTCAAATAACCTGCATGAACAAGAAAAAAGTAAATGAAACTGCATTTTTAAGCATGTAGGGAACAGGGTGAGATAAATGGCCATAATTTATTGTTAGATCTTTTTATATGACTGGAGTTCCTTTTCACATTAAAGGATTCTGAGCAAATGACTCTAGAGCACAAGTTTGAGGAAAAAAGGCATGGAAATTATAGACATGTCATGGATTTTAGAGGTTCTTCCTATTTCTAATCTGAATAACAACTTTGTTAAAACATAAGCTCATGTTCTACACTTTAATTATTTTGATTTCCTGGATAGATGAGCTGTAAAAGAAGATGGTCTCCCTTCAGAAGGTCTTTCATCATGGTATGTGAGAAGTGATCTTCCATAAAGGCATCACAGAATATGCAACATAGATTCATTCCACCTAAACTGAAGTGTCTCAAATACCCAGTTACATTAGGCTTCCTGCACAGACAATCAAGACTGATGATCATCTTCAGAAGGCAGTTTATGTTAAATAACTGCTGTTTGCTGGAAGGAGCATGATCCACACGCTTACTAAGCATGCTAAAGGTCCTATGAAATAATAAGCATGCTCTGTGAGACTTGGACACAGCAACAGGTCACTTTCCAACAACATGAGCTTTACCAGGGTTCTGCTACTCACTCAGGAGGATTTCAATCTTCAAAGTCTTACAGACAGTATTATTTTTACTCTAAATTAATGACCTCAGTCTAATCCTTATAATTATGTCTTCACAGCATTTATAGCCAAAAGACAGGTGATTTAACTGGCTAGAGACTCTCAGTCCCACTCAGAACAGGCCTCCAGGTCAGAGGTGTATTAATGAGAGAACTGCTGGCGAATGATGAGCTGATCCTGCAGCCACCAACAGCACTGAATTGACTGCAAGGGACTGTAGAAAATAACTTGCAGCTACTAACTATGCAAATCATACTGCAGATACAGCTGTTATCATGACTGCAAGTACTCCTGCTTGGTTTTAGAGGAGGTCAGGCGGGTTGTATCAAAACCCAGACCATGTATAAATTTCCCAGTGGTAACTGTGTAGCACACCACAATATTTGAAAGGGACAGGAACCAAGTGTACATCAATTTCTTCCAGGACAGGTATCTTGTGCCCTCAGGAGTGGAAAAGACACTGTTTTGTAGGGGGCTTCTCTGATCGGTATTTTTGATGTGTATCCTAGTGGCAGGAAGTAGTAATAATAATATTAGAACTACCACATACAACTAAGCAACATGTTATAGGGGATAAAAATAAATGTGGTTGGTTGCTAGTACCTGGTACTATTTGCATTTGAAAAGCATGTTATACACCAACGCTTTTCATTCTGAAAGGAATGTCCAGGCATATCTTGGGTATTTCTAACAAAAGTGAATGAAAAACATATTTTGTAACAAGTATAAATTTTCCCATTGTTTATAGAGTCCAGTTTTGATTTCTTAATTGCAAGCAAAGGGCATGAGGGTAATAATTGACTTGAAGAAAGAATGTTAACTAGAAAGGGCAATAATCCTTTGCTTGGAGCTTCTCCTCCACCTGAAAAATAGTTAGTTTAATTCTGGACAGAGCAATGCTTTTCAGTGAGATTTGACATGTCAAAGCAGTGTTATGAAGACCAGAATCCTGATTTCCCTACAAAACACCCAGCAGACACTTAGGTACACATTAAAAGCACTATTTCTTAAAAGTCCAGCTATAAAAAATTGAATCAAATGTCTATAAGGAGTTTCATTGCTTGGTGCTATGATCTTCCCTGTTAGTTCTTTGGACAGAGTCCAAGTATGAAAAAGCATCTGCAGAACCTAAAGTGATAAAGTAATGTATCCTGGCAGAAACTGATCCAACACTGCAGGGAAAGATGAATTCTGAAGCAACTGGTAAATTTGAAAGGGATTTCTTTGTCACATTTGCCATCCATGCAAATGACTGAGTTACCCAGCTACTCAAACTTCTACCCATCTCCAAATCACCTCTCCAGCTCAGCTGTCACATGTAATTGTCTACACACCTAAGCATCTCTTATTCTTCTCCTTCCAAGTTTCCCAGTGAGTTTTTAAATATTATGATAATTTTAATAATCTGCTTAGACTTGATTCTCTAAGATGCTGTTTCTCAAGAAGCAATTGATCAACGTGAGAGACTATCTGGTAGCCTAACCTGATAATTTTCTGGGTTCCCCTAAATTCTACTGTCTTGCACATTTTTATCATTTCTTCATTGCAACTATGTCCATATACAGGGTGATGAAGGGGTGTGTTTTTTGCATTATCTGACTAAAATATTGCTGAAGAAACAATGACATTTGTGCATTATGAAAAGACAGAACAGATATGTCTGATTATGTGTAGTGGGGGGGATAGGAAATTAATTTTACAACACCCTTCAGAAAGTCTATCAGAAGGAAAAGTTATCCTTGAAGCATTCTTTTCATCAGTGGGAAAATATTTTAGATATGTGCAAACCATGGCCTCTCATGGCTTTAACTGGTATCACCAAAGTTACCTTTGAAGTAAAGAAACCATTAATTCCAATAATTCCAAACATAAACAATTATGGTATTGACTTTTAAAAAAGCTTTACATTCAAGCTGTAGGCCTGGAGTGGAAGGCTACCTAATTCAGCCTGCACACATGGATTATTCACCCGACATGTAAAGTCTATAAGCCATGATAAAACTAACATTTATTTATTTGTTTTGCACTGTACTTTGCAATAAATGCTTTTCAATTTATATATGGTATTGCTGCTCATGTCTAAATAGAAGAATTTGGTGGATAACACTTGAATGAGTGTACTGAAAAAAAAACAGATATGCTTGCAGTTTCTCAACAATCAGAAGTTTCAAATGCAATATACTATTTTACAAGTTTTTAGTGTGGTTTGATTTGCAAGTCTCTGGGGAGACTCTAAAAAAAATGAAGATGTCGGAAAGAGGAGTTTCTTCTTTCAAAAAGGAAAAGAAAGTGGAAATTTAATAAAGTTGTAAAAAAAGAAAAGGTGTGTCCATCTCTCTCCAGCATCTCCATTGGGACACTTTGAACTCACTCTCCCACTGACAGTAAGATCTTTTTGACAGAGAATGAAAGTGTCAGGTTACTGGATACTGGTGTCTCATTGGTGGGGAAAAAAAAAGAGAAAGTAAAAATAGGCAAACTAGACCCAGATGCAAATTTTACCATAATGAATGTTCTGAAAAAAAAAAAAAGTATAATAATATGTGTTTTCAGGCCTGGGGCCTGCAGGGAGGAGGATTGCTTTTTAAAGAGATCAGTCAAGTATGTGTAGTCAGAAATCATGCTTAGGATCATTGATTGCCTTTTCCTTAGAAATAGGTCTGAATGTCCTCTATCTTGGAAGTGAGAGAAGATTTACAGTATTTCTTAAAATAGTATTTTTTCCCTAGGAGTGGCAGGTGACAAAGGGTGGGCTAAGTGATTGAGAACTGAAAAGAGACTAATTATTTTTTTATGGGGGTTTTTCAGTGGGTTTTGTTTGTTTGTTTTCAGGTGTTTCTGTAATGCTATAGAAGATTATGGCAAATATTTGACCTTGCCTTTGGGCTGTTTGTTTCATAGTTCCCTTGTCCCTCAGTGGTACTCCTTCGATGCACAAAGCTATGTTTGTGAAATCACCTCTCTAGCTTGAACCATATATTTTCAATAAAAATAAATTTTAAAAAAAGGTCAACGTTTAATTATTATAATATAATTAAGGTATTGTGAATGAGTAGTAAGACTGCCTCACAGTCCAGAAAAGGTGTGAGCAGCCTGTTCATTCACTGCTTGCTTACTAGATTTATTATATAATTTTCAGGGGAACTGCATGGGGTTCTGCTCAATCTAATCTTTGTACTGATGAGTAACAGGGCTGTAGATACATAACAAAACAGTTTCATACCTTAGTTATTCTATGGCCAGGTTTGATTTAAGTGTTTTTGATAGCAAGCTTCACCATCTATCGGTCAAGAGCCTAAAAAAACTAGTAGGTAGTGACATATATGTGTAGATATAAATATTCACATCCAAATGTAGACATATATACATATATATACAGATTTACTAACATAGTGTAGTCCTTTCATTGAACTGTTCAGACAGATATCACAGGTTTTATGGCACATAAACTCTCTTCCTCAGTGAGAGAGTCTAAGGATGGTTTGGACAAGTGAATTTAGTGAGGGTTGGACCAGTTTGCTTTACTGACATTGACGCTGAACCGGTTCTTGCACAGTTCTCCATAGTCCTGCACAAATACTGTCATGCACTGATTCTTCCCCTTCTTCTACCTCCACCCACCCTTCCTCCCCAAAACACCCTTATTTGCTTACAAACACCAGTGTAGCCATTTTATACCAGGTTCTTTGTGTTAGGACCAATTGACTATTTGTACTCTCGGTTTTTCAGATGCTTAACTGAGGCTCTTGCAGAGCTCTGCTCCTCTTCTTTCCTCTCCATTATTCAGAACCAAAGTTCATCATACTGTGGTTGATTACAAATCACTGTGGTGATACTGCTGCACAGAAGATTAATGATGTCAACTTTAAATAACAAGGTTATTTAATAGCAGAATGCCAGAATGTTACGGACTCCAAAAGGAGACTTAGTTTTTCTTAAGCTTAAAAACATACAGTTGCATGTAGGATGATACATAATTCCTGAGCTGCAATTGAAGCATAGTCCAAAACTTGCAAATAATTTTTAAATTCTCAGCATGAGAAAGGAGAACATTTTTGGACTGCTTAGCAAAATTATCAGTCCATCATAATCAAGTAGCTAAATCAAACCAGCTATTTGACTACATAGCTGGTATGAGGGTGACATTTGTTGCTACTGCAGAATTATGCCCTCACAGCATCCTGCACAGTAGCTGATATAAGTTATCATTACCAAGAGGCTGATTCTGGAGCTTAAGCAAGAGAGAAAGGCTCTGGGTTAGTCTTATGTCAGAGTATTAATAGCATTGGTTTTGTGAATTAAGTATTATTCATGTTACAAACTTTTCTAGAAGAAAAAAAGAAAACACAGAAATCTCTCCTTCTTTTAGAACACAAATACATAAATTTTAATCTGAGAAAAATACAAAATGAAACCATGTACAAGTTATGTACAAACCCTTTTTACAGGACAATATTTTTATCACTGGATATTACATATAACAAAGTCAGGTAGATCATTTCTGAGCACCAGCATTTGTTCTCTCTCACCAACCCATAATGGTAAAAGTAAAATGATGAAGTCATACTCCTTTTTCTTGATGAACTTTTACCTTAAAATGGTAGCTGGTTCTCAGTGCACCCCCTTGCATCCTCACTCCCAAATTATAACTAGACATATGAAACAATTAAAATATATTGTATATATGTGTTGACATGTGTGTGTTTTCCTGAAGGAAGAAAATGACTTCATCAGTCTTGAACTCTACAAAAATGTGAAAGTTAGAGTTATATCAATTTTTTTTTTCCCAGAAGTTAGATTATTTGCATTGGCTAAGCTCATGTGTCCCAAGCTATACCATGGCAGAAGCAGCATTTTTTAACTGATTATAACTTCTGCTGACACTTTATGTGGTTCCTGTTAGTTATTATCCAGTCAACAAAACATTTTTTGTTTCTGAAAAATCTATGTTTTCTATTACAGATATTCAACTGCCTATATGCTGTGTTCTGGGTTGTTTTTTTCTGTTTTTTGGGTTGTCTTTTTTTAAGTTACAGAGATCTCCTCTAAGATACATTGACTGAAGCAGTAAGAAGCCTTCTTTCAACCTCATTAAGGTTCTAGTTAGATGCAGCATTACTGTGTTTAGCTTAAGTTATTGTTCTAAATTAGACCCAAAGTAATAAAAGAAACACCTTATATTTTATATTTTCTTCATTTTCCTTACTCCTTCTCATTTTGACAGTTAACAGTAATACACCATTGTATAGAACAGATAAATTAGACCAGCAGTCCTAGCTATTCACTTCAGTGAATTACTTGGTTATATAGAGTACTGCACAGAGACTATACAGTTTCAGTGTGGCAGCATGTTCTATAGCAGAGAAAATCTGTGCAGAAGATACATTATTTGTATAAATATAGCTTTGATAAATGCTGAGACAGACTTATCAATACTGTAGGCCTATGTACCTTCCTAGGCAGTGACCACAGCAGAACAGCTACTCCATTCCTTTCATTGTTTCAGATGGGGGCTGTAACCCACACCCACTACTATTGCTCAGCATGAAAATACTATAAATATTAGGCCTACTAATGGAATATTAGAACACCTGGTGTGCATATATAATGAGTTTTCAAAAAAAACTTCCCTTAAGCCTGTGATTGTTCAAGCATCTTTAGAATTAAAAAACAAACTAAATTAAAAGGTGCTTGTTTGTATGTTGGGGATTTTGGTGGTTCAGACGGTACAGAATGGAAAGCAACAGAAAGAATATAAAGAGCTTTCCTTTCCCCTGAATTTTTTTTATGCATTTGCCATTGATTTTGACAGATATTCCCAGACTAAACCACTGTAACACAGGGAACAGATTTCTGTTTTCACTTTGTCTTGTTCATCGCCTTTCACACACTTGGTTATTTTGTTTAAGCACATTTAAAACTAGAAATGAAAGGTGAGATACACACTTCTTTTGGTGCTAAAGAAATTCACAATGATAACAGCTGTAAAAAAAAAAAAATTACACACATACACACACACCTCGACCTCAATTTGTGTTCATTTCAAATACATTGGGATCCAGGAGCCCTTAAGAATTCACTTCTTGATAAAATAATTTAAGCACCTGCTCAGTGTTTGAGCTTGAGCCATGTGAGTCAGCTAGACCAGGGCAGTTGCTAACATGATTATGAATTGGCTGCTGAGTGATCAAGCAGTGATAACATGAATAATAACCCATTTGTAAATTATTGCTTTTTTTTGTCATGCATTAATTTATGCACCCAATTATTGCAGTAGACATTAGATGTAGTTTACACAGAAACACACACACTCACACCCACACCCCAACAAAACCAGTTCTCCCTGAATGAGAATACACTATTGCACTTTCTCCTTCTCCTACTATATGAAGAGATCAAGAAATGTGAAATCTTCCTTACACAGGCCAAAAATATCCAACAATAATACCCACCACCACCCAACAACAAAAATAATTTGTAGTGTCCCTTGTACAGTGCATGCAAACTACATTTGCCCTTTTCCACATTTGCTGAGGCCAATTAAGTCTTTTCATATCCAAGTGACCATGCCTGACCCAGATCAAGGGGTCTGTACTTTCTGTCACATGTATTTCCTACTGTTTGGCCATTGATGCTGATTTGAAAGACAAGCTGTTAAGATGGCAGTGACAGTTTTAGTACATTTTCAAAAACTACAAGGAAATGTTTACATTTCTTACAGCAGTAAGACAATCAGATAGAGGCCTTAAAAAATTGCATTTAGACTATGAATATCTTCTTTATAGCTTAACTTTTGCTGTGCTTGGCACTTGCCACCAAATCTATTAGAGGACAGTTTTATCCTTTAATCTTAGTGCTTCATGGGGACAAATTAAAATAACAGCCATGAAATAGAGAGAGAGAGAGCAGACTTTCTGGTAATGTGCAAGTGCATGTGTGTGAGGAGCACGTGCCTGCTGCAGCAGTGGAGGGAGGTGTGTGTCTGCAGTGAACTTACAGTGCATCCCTCATAAAACTAACAAGAATGGCTGCTTTTTGGTCAAACCAGGAGGAAACAGCAGATACAACTCCTTCATGTGCTACCCTATTATCCACATATTTTCTTTTGTTTGTGTCTTTCTTCGCCCCAATGCATGGACAATAAAAATGATGTCCACCCTCATATGATGACTCAATCAAATACATATATACCCCCATGTATATGTGTGCATGTCTACATATATGTGTATGTGTGGACATGCATATATGCAAACACACACACACACAGAGACACACTATCTATCCAACAGGAGTTACCAAAAAAAAATTGTATAGCCTGTATCAATAGTGCATGCAATTATTGAAAAACTCGAAATTCCTCTCACCCTGCCCTTTTCTTTTTGCCTTTTCAGAAAGGATTAAGAATTATTAATAAAAATCAAGAACTTATCTCTACATCAGTCATCGTGTGGTCTGTCAGCTGTCACTTAGGCCCCTTTCCCAGCCTTTTCCCAGCTTTAATGTAACTTCATATATCCACATATTGATGCTGGCCTTATTGTAGTTTTTAATGGCTGAATATCAAAGATCTCCAACAGGTTTTCTACATGTTCTTCCATCTAATTGCCAGAAGTCAATCCTGCATCTTTGATCATCAAAAATAGGAGTTGGAAAAGACTATTGTTTTTAGCTTTTCTGTAAAGGGGAAATGTAAAGTCATAACTCTACCTGTTTCTCTCTGTCTTGTTTGCTCTCTACAGGTGGTGTTCTATCTATCACTACATATGGAACTGTCTGTGCCAGGACAGTGCGTGAGTGTGTTCAGATTTTTGTCCTTTATTTATATACAGTTGGTAGTGTGGTATTTTTGGGTGTGACAGTTAAACTGGACAGAGACACACACACACACACACCTTAGCTATGTAGGAGTGTTGTATTTGTTTCACTAGTATGTTTTATCCAGGGAATGCTCACTTCTGAAGGAAAGACACTCAGAAATGGCACTGTGTATGATAAAGTATAAGATATAATGTTCTATGCCTCTACAGTAAACACCAGTCTTCTAAGAAAAAAAAAAAAAAGAAATCACATGTACTTGGTGAGGTTGAGCACAAATTTCTAAAATTCACCTGTACTCAGGACCAGCTTTTCCATTCTGGTTATAATATGCAGTTCATAAACGAAAAAGGAGCACTGACTTCAAAGAAAAGGCTTAACATGACCCAACGCAGAAACTGGATGTAAATTATAATGTGTCACTAGGCTGATGCAGCGTAGATCGGAAGAACTCACTGGAATTATCTTCTCTTTTGGGGACTGTGAAATGTGTTAAACATGGTCTAAATAATTATGAAAAACTGCTTGAACTGTTTTTTTTACTTTGTAGGAGAGTGAAATATTTTAAACAATCCAATTTTACAGATACTGTATTAACAATTCTTGTTATTGTCTTTAAATAGCTATTCTACAAATGTAACAACAAAATAGTCACAGTCCAAGAAGTCACTCCAGAATAAAGCCTATTAGGTGTTAGTATGGTTATACTTGTACTGCAGCCAGTGGACAAACATTAAAGCTGAATAGATTGGCTTAAATGTTGGATTATATAGTGGACATCATTGTTTTCACAATAAATTCATCATCTGCTTTGTATTTGATTGATTCACTGATATTTCTCTACTGATAAAAATACCACAGTATGTTTTATTGTGGTGTTTAACAATTCTGCAAAATTACAAAGCCTAAAGTTAACTTGCACAATGAAAATCTGCCTTTCCTGATGACTCTGTTTTGGGTTTTTTGGTTTTTGTTTCCTTATTACCACAGCCTTTTCTTTTTGTTTTTCTTCATACAATTGTGTCAGATGTTGCTTCTTTGAGATAGAGAGAGTTACTAAATCATTTAGAACATAAATGCTTGGGTGGATAGGTACTGCAGCACAGATATGAAACATCACATTTTTGTCTGATGGCTATAAAGCTTGTTGGCAACTTTGTGAAACTGCTGACACAAAAGGCACCTATCAAAGGCCTTTTGCATGTTATCATAATAAATACATTCATTATTATTTTGATTTGGTTATTACTGTACTTTTATGTGTGGTGTCCCAGCAAAGTGAAAATAAATTAGAGGGGAAAAAAAAAAAAAACGAAACCAAAAATCAACTGCTAAAATAAGATGTTGCTTGGTGCAAGAATTAACTGAGGACAGCATGTTGCATGATTATAGAGCTGAGGCTAAACCAGTTTTTATCTTGATCTGAATTCCCCAAAAGGAGATTCAGTGTGTCCTTTACTAAGGTATGAGCTATCACCAAAGTGCAAGGAGCTGGAGCTAAATCTCTATATGTATCAGGAAGCATTTGAACCAAATCAGACCAATGAAAGGCCATCAGCACTTTTGAAGTAAAGAAGTAACAAAATATGGTAGATGAGACAGTTTATAACTTATGCTTCCATGCGCCATTTTATGCAGCCTGGATGAAAGCACTGTAATACATGGCAAAAGAATTGCCAAACCTGCCTTCCTGAAATTAGCAACTGCTGATGGCTAATGGGAAGTGAAGTGAGATGGCCAGATTTGCCATTTATAGCAAGTGCACCTTATCTACACGGTCCTTGGTTTAGGGCAGGGACATTCCCTATGCCAGTGTTACAGAAAGTTACTGAGGATGCCGGGTTTCTCCGTGGGTGTGTGTGCACGTGAGACAGGGCAGGGTGTAGTGGGTGTGGGGGGTTATTGGACCCTCACATAACTGGCAATTAAGATGATCTATGTATGTTGATAAAACAAAGGATATTTCAGAAGAATGTTACATGTACAAAAATATGACCTTCGACTTTGAAAATAAATAAGTTCAGTTTATTAAGAGCTGGTGTTGATGCTGAACAAAATACACATCTTCCAGTAAAGAAACATTTTGGTGAATTGTTGTAGGGTGATTTTTTTTTTGGTTGGTTTTTTTTTTTTGATTTACTAAAATACAAGTTGGACCTTTTTTTTTCCCCTTTTTGTAAATATATCATTTGCCTCCCTTAATTACACATCCTTATAACTGTGACCATCATTCTCCTTTAAGCCAAGACTGAGGGTTTCTTGTTTGTTTTGGTTTTTTTTTTAATTCTTAGGAGTCTGGCCACACATGCAGGTTTTTTTAAGGGAAAATACTTGACAATGAAAAAAAAGAAAAAAATATATTTTTTTCTAATAAATAAAAATAATTTAAAACGCTAGAGGCTATACATGACTAGTTTTGATTATGTTCATTTATAAATGAAATAGTTTCCAAAATACGTGGAAGCAATATTAAAGGCAGACAAACAAAGATCTGTCTACTTCAGTTTCCCATTAAGCTTGCCCTTCTTAACTTCTCCATCAGTGGTTCAGCATGTAAGAGGAATAAATGTCACATCACCATTCATGAAGTTTGTCAGGCTTTAAAAAAATAGTTCTGGCCTCGAAGGAGTCAACATTCATCTTCAACTTCTCGGATTGGTGGTATCAAGCTGCTTGTTGATTTATACTGATTGATCTGATTGGCCATGTGAGTGCTCATGGGCTTGATTTGAATGTTTCTGGGATAGGCATTATCCGGCTCATCTGTAAACCATTTCTTTTCTGCTAAGGAGCGAAACAGGTAGAGACAGAATAAGGAAGGAAAATGAAAGTTTTAATTAGTGAACTACATATACACATAAACATTCAAATAAAAGGGGGGGGAGCAGTCAGTAAAGTTTATAGAGAAAATAGATCAACAGAAGGTGATTGATTAATTACTAGCAGTACAGCATGAGATTAATACCTCTGAAAATACTGTTCATGAAAGGAAGATGATGTTTGCAGATTTGATAATAGAAACTAAAGAAAACTGCCAATACGTTAGTTTTCTTGTTGGATCTTTTTTTATCCCATGCTTAGGTGAACACTCTCTGACTCATTTATTGAAAAAATGATACTGAGAAGCCAGGGAGAGCAGCTGGGATAAGGGTAATGCAGAAAAGAGCATGTAAGTCTATCCACAGAGAAGCGCCTAAAGAGGCAGACACTTCTCTGAACCATTTCAACCTCCGGATGGTTGCTACTGCTGTCTCAGAAATCATGCAGGAGAATGAAAAGAGCTTTCTGCAGTTGGTGCTAGAATAAAATAGGACTTGTATTCATGCTGCCAGATGGCAGCCTTCCTACACAGGGTGGGATTTATATCGTTACTTCGAAACATCGGTGCTTGGGCACTGCTGAACTCTACAGTTTAAGAAGGTGTATGGAATACACCGGGAGCAGCAGGTGACTGTAGTAGGGGCTCCAGCTAATCATGAATGGACTGGTTGTCATAGGTGAGAGCAAGGTAAAGGAAGCAAGGACTTAAAGGAAGATTAGAGGAAGCTGTTTCTTTTGTATCTTTGGGCAGTGTCCGTTTCCATGAACACAGGAGGAATTTTATGGTACGCTTTAAGGTGGGATGGGAGCAATGTGGGAGGGAGTGAGGATGCTGAGGGGCTGCAGCATTGCAGCCATTCCCTAGCTGTTTATCATTGTAACCATTATATTGCACTGCTCATACGTGGGTGTGGACAAAAACTTTTTAAAATTCACAAAAGGAAAAAATAAAAATAATTTTATTAAACCCTTTAGAGAGCAATTTCTTTTGTAATTTCTCAATTACAGGTGTGCAATTTTATAAGACAGCTCTATTCAAAGACTTAGAAACTCCTGGTCTAAAGAGTGGCTTATGGCCATTAGGCATACTTGTGCTTTGACAAGCATTTGTGAACAGGGGTCTCCATTCTTGTCCTCCTTCCCCAAATTCCAGAGGTGGGAGGGCAGGGCAGTGGACACTTATGGTTCTGGGCATTTTCATTATTATATGTAAGATTTAAAGTGTGCCATGTCAGAGCTGCTGCTCTTACATGTATGCACTATTCCTCATTCCAGTGGGGAACCCAAAATGCTGCAGAAGCTTTAGTGTCTCGCTTACATAATACAGATTGCTACTTTTACAAACCACTGAAATGCTGCACTATCTGGAATCGGGATAGGAGTGGAAGAAATACTCATTTTTCAATAAATAAATGATTAAAAATAAGCAAAGCAAAATCCACCTTGGAAACTCAAGGATCAAGCACAAAAGCTCAGGAGGTAAAGGAGAGAAAAGAAACTGAAAGACTGGGAAGAATAAAGGACAAATACCTGGGCATAACTGCACAAAAGTAAGCAACCAGCTTTGGATATAGAGCCTCTCAAGAGGTAGCCTAATTTCCAGAATTACTGGACTTCTCAGTCACTTTTGTGAATATCCCATTTAAACACTTACACTTGATATGGACTTCAAGAATATACATGCAGTGCCCCCATCCCCCAACAACAAACCCCAAACTCATAAGCATTTAATCCAGCTTTTTTTTTTTCCCAATCTATTTGTTACCTGTTCTTACACTTTTTAAAAAAATTAAATTGAAAAAAAAGGAATTATATTACTCGTTACTCAAAGCAAATGGCAATATTATACTGTTTTTCTTGTCATTTTCTAAAATGCTTTTTACTTCTGTTTAAAAAGATCCTACTCATTTGCGACCAGGTTGAATAATTCCCTACCCCCTTAAAGTTGCCTGAATCTGAACAATGTTCAATCTCCCATCTTCCTCTCTCTTTTACCTATTATAATTAAGTTCCCTTTGATTTGAACAGATTGGACGATAGGAATTCATAATGTTACATCCTGCACACTGAAGCTAACTGATTAAGTGCTTTAAATTATTCTTCCTGACAGAATGATAAAGTTACAATCTGTTCAGAGATGATCTACAGCTTGCCAGACTCCTACCGCTTCTTTCTACATTCATTTATCTTTTTGTCAAGCAGTTAAAAAAAAAAAAAGAAGCCTCAATTCCATAGATCTTTTAAAGTAATCAGAACATCTGAATTATTAATGAGACTTTAAGGGAATGATTCCTGATGGGGGCCAGTTTAAGAAAGGTTGTCAGAAAAAGAAAAAATCTGGGAATGTGTACACATCAAAATAATTTCAGCTCCATTTAAAAAACCATTTAGTTCAAGTGTGACACATGAACCATTATGCATTTGTGGAAACCAATTTTATGTGATCTACGATTAAACTAACCTTTCAGAGAGGTGTAAAGTGTGATGGTTATCATGTTTTAAAAGCCTTGCGAGATCACATAAACAATTTCAAACTAACAGTTTTCTAATGGTTTGTGTTTAAAATGATTTTGAGACAAGTTAAGCACTGCTAACTTCTTTTCTAACACATGGTGCACAAACTTTCCTTACAAACAGAACTTGGTGCAAGTTAATTCGATGTCGTAGCAAGAAAGGGGAGAACTGCTTGAGTGCTAAGGATCATAACTGCATTGTGTTTCTCAGCAGCCAGTGTAAAGCACTTCCAAACACTCTGCTTTCCCTAAAATTTTCAAAACAAGCTAATTATTTATATGTCAATCTTTACAATAAAACTCATATATATGGGGAGCTGATCTTTAAAAAGACACCATTGCATCTCTTTTTGCATTTAGCTGGTAAGTAGTAAATACAGAACATTAATAATAATTGCAGAAACTGGTAGATTATAATTTCTTCTGCTGCTTAGATTTCTTTTTGCCAGTGCTGAAACTTTGATCTAAGCACTAGCATCTCCAGTATCAAATGGGTGGACCCAGCTTTATAGCTTTCCTGTTCCTTTCTGCTGTTAAAATTGTCTTTGGCCACATAACAATGAATTTCCTGTGAAAGTTCATCAACCTCTATACTTACCTTTGAAATGTAAGCTTAACACTCCTCATCTTTATTCTTGACCACTTAGATATTCTGCTCCAAGTTACTAAATATCCTTCTTGAATGTCTTACACTTTTCATTCTTTTATGCTACGCTCACAGTCTGACTGTGATATGTCTTCTGGAGTTTTAGCACAGATTTTTACTTATCTTAAATAAACTACTTACTCTATCCTTTAAAGCAGTTCAGAAAATCCCCTTTTTAAGTCTTTCAATATCGTTATATCCACCAAGCTCTTTTTAGGACTCTGTCATGTTTCGATTTCTCCCCCTTTTGGAATATGCATATTGATCTTTACCATATGTGTTTCTACATTATAGAGATAATAGGCACACTTTTTCATTTCTTTTTAAGAGCTATTGAAGAGAGTCCCTGATCTCCCTACACTATTTGGCAGGTTTGTTTTTGACAGCATCACCTGAGAGATGTTGGAACAGATAAGTAACTGCATGTCTCAGAAAGCAGAAAACATTTACTTTTCCTCTCAAACACTCATGTTTTAATGGGCTATCAGCATCCCAGTGCATCCACAAAGGTTCTAAAGGCTTCATGCTCTTATTACCAATAAATAAAAATTAACATTTCTGTGTAAGACTCTTCCCTGCAGCATAAAAAAGGATATAAATAATTAAAGTAAAATGATCAAAATACAGATTTCTTCGACTTGTATAAGACGCCAGCAATTATCTCCAACAGTCTGGTGCTTTAAAATTTCTGTCATTAATTCTGGACTAAGTAACAACTTAGAACAAAGGTCACTGTGAAACACCCTCTCTTCTGAGCAGAAGTAAAGAAGTAAAGTAAAGAAGTAAAGCTAACACAAAGTAAAGTACTAGATAACACAAAGATTTTACTAAATTTGTATTCTCACCATAATCTCAGGTTACCTTACCATTGTTTAAAACACACATTTTTGCCTCTTTTGTGACACTTGCAGTTTCAAATTAGTCTATATGTATGTGTTTGTGTGTCTCCTCCCTCCATGCAGCCAGTTTTTTTATAACTAAGCTGAAAATTCTCCTGTGCAATTTGTTCCTGCATGAGAAAAAAGGGGAAGTTTCTCCATCCACCTGCTCAGCAACTCTTTGTTTGGCAGATGAGTATTTTACGTGTAGCAGGCAGTAAGCAATTTGCAGGGAGAGAGACAAGGAACTATTCTTACTTTCTGTGAAAGTCTTTATTTTGCTCCAAGACAGCTAAAGTTTTGTGACAAAAATTCTGTTCTGCACTTGCTCTTAGTGATTTTCTATTTTTTAAACTAGCAAAATTCTTCCTTTTGACAATGGAATTTCACTGGAAAATGCCTGAGTCTCTGTTTAAGTCAGTGGGAACCCATGCCTAGAACCTGCAGGTTTGCTAGATACGGTTTTGTGTCAACACTTAAGCTCACTAAGAACCTAGTTTCCAATGTTGAAACTGTGCTGGGACTGATATAAATGGTAGGACCTCCGTTTAAAGATCTAAAAAGTCTTCTCTTGACATTGGTGATACTTTCCAGCTTTCAGAAACTAACCATTCTAGTAAGGATGTTTGACTTGGAATAGGACAGGAGATTTCCTCTTACTTTTCAACATAAAATCCAACACAACATGGTTGATTTAAGCATTTCTCTACTTGCAATGACCAACGTCCCAGTTGCATCAGTATAACTGTATCAGAAAATCTTTATCACTGTAATAAACTATTTGATCAATCTGACTATAGTCAGCAGTGGAAATTGTGCATGATATAGTTGAAAGGCAAAACCTTTAGAATTCTATCTTTATTGAACTGGACTTCAATATATTTTGAAGAATTCAGATTTGCATCCATATTAGATATTCCTCTTCTGCTGCTCATAAAGTAGACAAGTTGCTTCTCTAATGTACACTGTTTATATTTTTTCTATTTGAGCTGCACAGTTACACAAATACTATTTTTATAAAAAAAATCATTATGTATGATGTGACAAGTGGCTTCATATTAACACCCTTCCTTTCTCTGCTAAACAGAAAACAGATAAAACATTAATGGAAAAGCATTTTGGTGTCAAAGCCATTAACATTCTTCCAAAATGCATAACTGCTCTTGACTATCTTCAATCAATATTGCCAACATAAAAAGATGCTCATGTACACACACAAGGGATAGGAGAGTAGGGAGGGGAAGAGAGGAAAGAAATTGGAATGAGGAATGGGAAATTAATGTCTGCACCAGAATAGGCATCTTCATTGAGCAGGAACCTGGGTGTTTCCAAAAGGACACGTGCAATTAGAAAGGCAAGCAGATGAGAGGACAAAAAATAAAACAGGGTTGAGCAACAGCAGCAGCAGCAGCAGCCAGTTTTACTTTTGGTTTGGAGGGAAAAAAAGGCAAAGGAAAACCAACAAAACAACCAACCAAACAAACAAACCAATAACTGAATAAAGTTTGTAACTATTTTTTTTTTAATTTCACAAGTTTTCACAAGGACAAAGTTATAGAAGGAAACCCACAGCAGTTGCTAGGTCATGCAGAACCATTAATTTTCATACCTTGGCCCATTCTATTCATCCTTGTTGCACTTTAGAAAAAGAAGTAAGCTATGTAAGTTTTACAATGCTTTTAAACTGTCATATTTCTGGTTGAGCACTTTAACTGGCACATCCTTGAAGTAATAAATATTCTCAGGGCAAAACATGATAACTTTCTTTGCAAAAAGAAACACATGAATTTTTCTTTACGATGAAGAGCAACTGTAATAGCCTCATTTGTAGGGGAGCATCCATAATTTGCAACATATTTCACTGATTGGACTTACAGCTGCATTTGAATGCACACACACACATATATACTGTATTCCAATCATTATGGTTAGCACTGCACAGTGGTATTCTCTGTAGCCCACTTACATGGTTCCAGGTTTTGTCAGTAAAAGTGCTTGGCTTCATTGTCAATTCACACAGCAAGCAAATCTTCAAAATTATCATGCTCGGGGAAGGGGAAGGTAGAAAACAATACTAACCATAAAAGCACCTTGTCTGAGTTGGCAGTTACAATGCTAATCATTCCAAATCCAAATATTTATTTTGTGTCTGCATGCTTTCTTGCTGGGTAGCCAGGAAAGAGGATGTGTTACTGCCCTCCCTACCCTAAGAAACTCTCCATATACCTAGAACTAGTTGTATATCAAAAGGTTGGCTTCTGAAATTTAAATAAAAAAATATAAAAGCAAGCCTGAAGTATCATTTCTATGGCTGTCTAGAGTAGGTTCTTTTCCACTACTTTATTTAGTTCCCTGACACAATTTTTTTTGGCTACATGTGTCATTGATGATAATCCGCAAGAACTAAATTCAGGCAAGTGCCTAAAACATGATGCCACAGCACAGTGAATATTTCCAACCCATCCCTCTTGTTCTCCTCATTAGCTGTCTAGGGCACAGCACCTTTTCTTCCCAAATGGGAGAGACTTAAAGGCACTCAGTTGTCTTTCCCTGTATTCCTGCAAATTGGCATGCACCTGTTGGAAAAAAAAAAAACAGAACATGCAGCAAGATTTCTGGAGGATCTTTACACATTAGGACTCTTGTTGGAAGATTTATACCAGCACTCTAACTTGGAAAAGTTAAACTACCATCTGGGGAAAGGAACAAAGTCCCTCGAGATCCGATATGTAAGCATAGAAAAATGCTTGCTCTTTTCTGAACATTATTTATTCTGTACATAAGGTGACTAATTCACCTTTTAAAGACGTAAAAGTCCCAGGAAGGCAGTTTTTAATGACTTACATCCAATATTTATGATACATATGGCTTTTTATTCCAAATGTCAAAAGTGAAAGAAAATATAGCTATTCGTGTGGCAGTATAAATAGACAGAATAATAATTTAATATGCAATTAGACTCTTTCTAAACTTAAATTAAACCATTGGAGTTTAAAACTTCATGCCCAGACAATATCAGTGTTAAAGGGAAAACACACTATCTCCAAAGGGCTAGTATTTTAGAGAAAATCCTTAAACAAGCAGAAAAGTCCCTGATATTGCTTTGGTATAAAGCAGGTGCGTAGCAATAATCTATACAAAGAGTGTAAGCCCTATATAATATAAGCTTTGAGAGTGAAAAATCAGTAGGGAATTTTTTTTGCAGGTTGTTTTTTTTTTTCCTATAGTTTTATAAGCTTCAAATTAATGTATCAGCTCCTCTAAATATGAATATAAAAAACCCCATACCTCAACATACATCAACACTTCTGCACTAAATGACTTTCTTTGTGTATCTCAGACATCAAGAGCAAGTGTTCATGTTCAATATTCTCTATTTTTGGATATGTAGAGTAACTGCAGTGAGTTATTTATGTTTTCAGTGTGCCTATAGGTTTGAAATTCTTTTTTATTCTCCCCTAGCATCATAAATAACTTTTGGTCCGTCTGCTTTGTTGCTGTTGTGCTTAAGGGTTTTATGGTGGTGAAATAAAAATGACAATCACATGCACACTGTCATACATATGCAAAATATGTGTACAAAAAGGGAGAACTCCATGGGAAAACAGGGAACATCACTGCTGGAAACATTAATTGGGGAGAATGGGTGGTGAATGCAAGTTTCACACACAGTGGGAGTAGATACACATATCAAAGTCTATCTTCCTGCACATACTTCTGTTTTTCCCGGGAATCCCTGCTCTTGGTGCGGTTCGGTCGATTTGCTGTTGATGGGATAGAGTGAACTGATGAGCTCTTCTTGCTGGAAGAATAGGAGGAATGGGAGGAATGAGAAAGGCTGGCTCGGGACTGGCCAGCGTTGTGGTCAAATTGCATCAAACAGAAGATCAAGTCTGTCGGCACAAGCTCAAATTCATACGGTGGGTTTGTGATAACATAACTGGAAAAAAAAGGAAGAAAGAAAAAAAGAAAGAGAAAACAGGTTTAGATTTATTTCAAAAAATTTCTTCTAGAGTTGCTAGCTCATGAGATCTAGCCAGATTTTTGCATCTGTTTCCTGCAGTATATACCTAATTTTAGATCACATAATTCTTTTTATGATTTAGGACCTTCTTACATCAGCTATTACTTTTTGCATGTTTTCTGTTGGAAAGACATAATGTCTGAGGAGGATGTGCTTCAAGTGAACCACATAGTAATTTTTCAGAGAAGACACCATGCAAACCATTCTCCTTTCTCTAGCTGCACCATAATGCAGTGACTCTAGCAAACAGATTTACATATTGACAAAAACCAGTAACATACCCACCAGAAACAATATTTAAAAGAATGACTGAAAAGCAAGGAGACAGGGATTTTATATGCAGTTCTATTTAAAGACATATTTAATATATACAGTTCTGAAATATTTAAATACTGTCAATAAAGCAAGGGTTACAATTATTTGCTTGGATTGTGACTCTACATAAAACAAGTTAAGGAAAATATATCAATAAATTTGTAGTGAAGTTAACTTTGCTCATCCATTCCACATGTACATTCATGGCCTCAAAGAGCATTTATAAAGAGAAATCTGCACATCCAAGAGTCCAACATTGCTTAGTATAAATCCCAGGTCTAAAATAAAAACTTGCTCAGTTTCAAGCATTTCCTAATTCTTCACCTAATGCCCTTTCAGGGTAGGAAGGGCTTATAGAGCAGCTGCTAAATTTTATCATGCACATGAAAAACATACTTGAGGAAGGCAATAGGTATTTTCTGTCGGAGCAAGAAATGAGTAAAAATTGAATATGAAGCTCACAATTTCTTTTCAAATTAATTCTGTGGTCATAAGAAATCTGCTTAGCTGCTTCAGGGACAGAATTCCCTTAATAATCCAACAAATAACCCAAGTATAGCAAATGTAGTGTAAATCTAAACTGCAAATAATTTTTTCTACCCAATTTGTCCAAATCCTTACAGAAGAAACCACTCTGGTGGCCTGCAGGGTTGTTTATTGCCATGTTCACCCAATAATGATGCTTTTTGTACAGCATGAAACAGTAACAGATGGTAGATTTGTGATACTTCTGGTACAGGTCTGTGTGTGTATTTCTAGGAGGCACTTAAGACACATTTCAAGCAAGCTACTAAATGGCCTTCAGTTTGCAAAGATGGAAATGTGCCTGCTCCATTTAAAGCACTGGGGTCAGGCTCGGTGCTCCTGAAGTAAAAATGTGGTCTACCAAGGGAAGGATTTCCATTTACTGGAAGAAATTATGATTAGATACAAATAGTACTGATGGGAAGCCCAAAGGAGTATTTTTTGAGCATTCAGAAAAAAGACTAGCTACTATAACTTGAATTATTATCCTGTAATTTACATTTGATTGACATCAGGAAACTGAAGTCCTTTTCTCGCATGCAAACAGTGGATCATCCTAAATCAAACAAAACAAAGATAAATTCTGAAAATTTAATTAAAACTTTTTTGAATGAAATTAGCTAAAAATTTATGCTGTGAGATCCAGCTTATAATTTAAAGTCAACTAAAGAGTCATTGTGAAGTCCTCAAAGACTTAGCTATTGTGGCAAAGTTATGCCAAAAATGGAGAAAGGTCTTTTTTTAGATTTATTACAGGCCCTGAGATCTTCCTTGCTGAGAAGACTGAAGAACAGTGAAGCTGAGATGTTCTAGAAGACTGGACTTACCGTTTAGTGCATTGGCTGGGAGTGCTTAGATGTGCATCCCTTAATCGATAAATTCCAAAGCAAAGCATATTGTATGTTTTCAGTGCTTTACAAAATAGATCTCCATAACAACCTCCATCCTAGGAGAATGAGGGGAGAGATTAAAAAGAACAACAGAACAGTACATTTATTTCCTTTCTTTTCTCTGTTAACACAACGTTGGGGATCAGGTTTTTCAATATGAACTTATAAAAAAAGACAATATATAGATAATCTGTTGTTTGTCTCAAATGAGAACCTTTTATCCAAGGAAATGAATAATCTAAATGTTTTATTTCAAATAAGTAACTATGTAAAGTGATCGTTATTTTAGAGAGCCTTGGTCCCTGAAATGATGGTAAATTGTAAAGAGTGATTTGCTTTAAGCTGGAAATATAAATTTTGGTAGCAGACAATGCATATTCTACAAATTACATTAACTGTGGTATTAAAATTGTTAGTATCTTTGACCCTTTCTTGGCAGCAGCCATACTGTCATCCAGTATGAAAAAAAATCACCAGGGAGCACAACAGAAATTAGAGTTCTGCGGGGTTAAAAGGATAACAAAATATCTCCCTCTGTAAAATAAAGATGAGATGTATGCCATTTTTCATAAATAACATAAAATGTTTTGATTAGCAAAAAAAAGTTTAGATTTGATCATTCATGTATCTAAAAGAGTGATTCTTAAGTAATAGGGTGTTAATGCATTCTGCCCTCACAGATGTAAGTGCAATTGAGGCTCTGGTGAAAGGATTTAAAAGGATTGGTATTGCTTGGTTTATTTCTGGAAATGTTATGCTGCATGCCCAAGTGTTTTGATGAGCTGTTAGTCTTAGCTACAATTGGACTTCTACAAGAATTGAAAGGCTGTTTGCTTCTAGCTGTATACTCTTGCTGCCCTTAATCCTTGAACTGAGATTCCCTGTCATTTTTGTGAAGAAGGTTGCTCCATTCTTTTTGAACACAGCTGGTGAACACAAGGTTAATTTAAGAAATATCAAATCCAACATCATCACCAAAGTGAAGTGGGTGCTTTGGGATTCACCTCAGGATTTCAAAACGTGGTCCAGAAAAAATTTCTAGATACTTACTTATCCAAATGCACTGTTTTTTGAAGATCATTTGTCTATTTGGGTTTGGTTTTTTATATTTTTGTTTGTTCGGTTTTTTGTTTTTCTACTTTATTCTTAGGATAGTGCAGTCAAAATATCAGAAAATTATGATTTCACAAGAATTTTAGTTCATCCAGAAACAGCAGAAAACAAAGCTTATAGATTTGTTTTCAAGCTAATAAGCATATTTTAAGAAATGTAAGCTCTATGAAAACACTATAAGCTTACCAAAGCCCAACAAAAGTATATATGTTACTTACATTTACAATGCATTATTGTTAGAATAGTTACATCATCCAAATCAGTTCATCCATCTCTTTAGCTGACAAAGAAGAGCTACAGGATTTTCTGTATGAAATATGCAGGCAAGGACACTGGGCAGTCATAGAGCTGCTTAAAAAGGTTACGAGCAAAGCTAGCACCCTGTGCTGTAAATTGTTAAACAATTCAAAAGCTCTACTAAATTACAGAAATTATAGGCTTATTAAGACAGATTTTTCACTCGATCTGAAAGAAAGCAAATAGAATGCAGACCAGCCTTGGTCCTACATTTCCCTCATGATCTTACCCCTAGGTCTGCAAACGGCCCATCATACAAAGCCAACTGAGCAACTCGACACCTGTCCCTGTTTGCAAGTGTCTGGGGCGTGCTGTAACCTCCTCTCAATGCATTTTCCTCAGCAATCAGTGCTTCCAGCTCTGGTGTGGCTCCTCCTGTTACCAATGTCCGTATCAGTGTGAGGATATTGTCATTGAAGTATGTCTGCAGAGATAAAAGAAAGCTCTTTAAGCAAACACCATTAAAGTCACAACTGAAGACATCCAAATTACAACTTTTCCGGGTTTCTGCTGTTTAAAGTTCTTGGCTGTCTCTTCAAATAATTTTATATAGAAAGTGAAAAGACAGCAGCCTCCAATTACTCTATTTTCTTCTATCCCATTAGGCTCCTATACTAGATCCTTCCTTCTAAACACCAATTCAGGCTGATTTTTATTAAAGTACAAAAATTTGAATGATTTATGTTTCCTATAATTGGTGTTAGTAGTGATGCAATGACTGCTTTCCTTCTCATCGCCTTCATGTCTAATAATGGGCTTTAGGACATGTAATTGTAAAATTCAGACCACATTTAAAGCTTACACAGGCTAGATTGCCTTTTTACTCTTGTCACCAATTCGTTGGGGAGCTGCCTTTGTGCTGCAAATGTCATTACTTATTACTGTGGCTGGACTCTAGCAGTCTAACCGATGTATTGTACTAAACATCTTATTACGAGACTTGACAGTGTTCAGACATAAGCATGTATCAATTAAACATCTTGAGTTCATTCCAGATAAATGTATGATGAGTTTGGGATCCTGGTGGTCCTTTTAAAAAACTCTAGGGTATAGGGTAAGTGTGGTTTATTAGGGAAGATTTACTCCACACTGACATTTTGCCAGCATCTGTAGCATTGCTGGTCTGTCAGGCAAACAATGGGTATGTAAAATATTAATTTAAATCCAGATGAATGACTTTCAAGTTCACTTAAAAGTATACTGGTATAGTTCAGATATACTCAGTTAAATATCCACAATGCACTGTACTGGGCAAAAAAAAAAAAAAGGAACAAAAAAAGGAGACACTATCACTTGTAATGTCATTAATGTCTGTGTTTTCAGAAGCTTTGTGAGTGCGGGGGACATGCGAGGGGAAAATGAGCTCACTGTAGAGTACACAGGATTGACATTACTGTGACTTTTGTTGAATTTACAGCTTGGAACAAATGTCTGTAATCCAACCAAGTAAAAATGAATGAAATGAATTCTCAAACAGTGCTTGTTGTCTTAAGAGAATAATTTTTAAATAATACTTTTCAACGAAATTCATTGCTCTATCTATATAATGTAATTGTATTTAATACATGGGTAAACTGAGGTACAGGTTGAAATATTTTATCCTGAGATCAAAAAGCAGAACTGGCTTCCTGTCCATGTTACTTTGATATTCTTTCTTTGTATAATGAAACTTCAGTTTCATTGTTTGCTTGAGATGACAGATAAAACAGAAGAAAAGGAGTCCTACGTGGCAATGTTTTTCACTGTTACATTGAAGTTTCATAATTTCAAGCTTCTCTGCTTATTTACATAGGCTATTATGCCATTCACCTGTTGACTCAATTAAAATGAGAGGAACATATTGTTATTGTTATATATGCCCTAAAGCAAATATTTGCATCTCATCAGTTCCAATTATTTTAAATTAGCCTGGGTAAGGCATTACATATTTTAAATACAAAGTGTACTGTAAAGAGTAGTCTGACATAAGCAGGGATTCAGGAAGATTCAGCTAGTCTAAAACAACAGCTAATCTCAAATCAGCTCTTACATATGTGGATGCACTGTAGCAATTCAAGTGCAATACTCAAACCTTTCTTAACATACAGAAAAATCAATGTGACCCCTTTCAGGAACGTAAGTCTGCAGCAATTACATGATGTTTAATAGGAATTGCCATGGTGAGAGAGAGAAGACATCCAGGCATGATTTTTTATTCTTCAATTACTTCTTCCTTGATGTCCCCGAGGTGAGAATCAGAGTTGCTCTTTTTGGCAACTCTTCCCACTGTGCTATACTTTTCCAACATGGAAGTACTCAGAATCCAAAGGAAAAAAAAAGGCAATAAAGTTAGTCTCTTCTCTTTGCTTTGTCAGCATGTGCTATATAGCACTCAGAACTAAAATAATGAGCACAAATCCTTTGCTCCTGCAGTTAGGCAGCAGTGTTGCTTGACACCAGTTTCATGGATATAAAACCAAATTCTGCCAGATCTAGAGGTTGGACGTACTGCAACTGTAGAAGCCCTTGGAAAAATGTGCTTCAATATATGCTTATAATATATAGAATATTATACATATTCTTATGTAATATATATAAGAATATATTATATATGGCATCTTAAGCACACATCTTGACAAAAGCATAACATTTTCTGCAATAGGGTCTTTTCTCACACCTTCCCCACTCTTTTATTATGGACTTTCGATTCCTTTTCTTCTCTAAGTAGTGATATTTAGTATTATTGAAAAATGCTGTTCACAGTTTTACATCTATAAATCAACATATAAGAACATGAAACAAAAGTAAAAGCATATCTTTACTGGTGTTTTCTTCAAATATGTTTTACAATGAGGCCAATTATGGTAAGAAATGATCACCTGCTCCGAGACTGATGGATGCTGGTTCTTTTAGAATAGCCTGTTTTTTATAGACTGCTGACTTGCAGTGATTGGTAAAACATGCAAAAGTCTAAAATAGCACTAATAATTTCATTACCCTTTAGGAGTAAAATAGGCAAGTCTTCTGATTTCCAACCCTTTCTCTCTCTATTCTGTAATTCGAATTATAGCAATAGCCAGAATCCAAGATGCAAATGAAAAAAGAACCAGATCTACTGTTGATGGAACATAATACTGTCACCAGAGAAAGGCTTCCCACTGCTAGACAAATGTTAAGGCAAAGTAAAGACATGTACTAGCAAAGGAGGCAACATTTATCTTGGAACAATGGCTTAATTTGAGTTTCACACCATGATGGATTTGGATGTCACCATTTAATCAGCTGGATGAGTGCAGTCAAGTGATGGGTTTTGGGGTTTTATATGTCATCAGTGAGAGAAAAGGTTCCAAATTTCAGGACAAACTGCTCCAGCATTGCATCTAATCAGAAAATGCTCAACCATAAGCAAGAAAAGATGGGTGAATAGGAAGCTGTAAGTTGTCACTGTCTGCTAAATAGGGTCTCTTCCTCCTGTACTAATATCTTTAACACTCCTCACGAAAAACCTGTCTGTCCGTGCTTTTGATTGTCACAAAAATGAGACTCTTGCCAGTTTGGAACTGGGGGAACACTGAATAGCTGATATCCATTTCCTTTGGAATAATAATACACTGAAATTAATTTGAGAGTGATCTGCTACTTGCTCTGTGGGAGGGTACATGGCCTGGATATGCCAGTACTTATAAGAAACTGATCTACAGAATGTCTTTGGAAAGGTGCTGTTGTATTTAAAGTAACAAGGCACTTTCCAGTGATGGCAAAGAATCGCTTTTGTTTAATATAAAATCATAACTGATGAAATACTTGTTTGCTACTGTCATTGACCAAACCCTGCACTGGACATCTGCATGACATTGCTTTAGTCAGCATCCGGGATGAGACTATGAAATAGGTGTAGTCTAAACACAGAAAAAGGGAAATGCATCATAGGCACTGAAACTGGGTAAATAGCAAGGAAATTATGACACAGATATCTGAGCTAGCAGTGCCACCTAGCCCATGCTCCGGAATTGTAGTGCTGCTCTTTCAGATGTTTTGGGGATGCTTTCCCATTTGTTCAATCATTTTTTAAAGTATAATTACCAGAGTGCTTATGTTTTGCAGTTAATGCTGTCAAGCCTTTTAAACTAATTGGTCTTCTACAGAAAATGTAACTGAAAATTAGCACATCTTTTAATAATATTGCTTTAACTTTAATAGCACTTTTCCTTTCGTTTATAATTACACTAAAATTGTCATTTTCCAAGTAATATCTGCCTTTTTCAGTGTTTGCTGCTGTTTTTGTATGGTTTTCCTTTAAGAAGACGCCTTTGCCACTGCATGCAGCTTTTAACCTCACTTTCAAACAAATATCTTAAATTGCTGCTTTTTTTTTTTTCAGTTGGAGGAATAATATATACCCAAACCCGAGGAATGACTGAGCTAACATGAGTAACTCCTATCAATAACAAACTTGCTTTTGAGACAGAACCAACAGCAGAAAATAAATAACAGCATTTCACAGTTTGAAAATCTATTAATTCTCAAAGTATTGTCCAAACTTTAAAGACGTTTGGGACAGTTTAAGTTACAAGATGTTGCTTGCTAACCCCTGAACAGACTTATAGTCTTATGTTTCAAAATGTCCATATCACAGATTAGAACAGTTCCTTTTCTGTATAAATAAGACTGTGAAGATCCCTCAGACAGAACTCTCAAAAAGGGGACATAATGAAAAGTTATTTTTAACTGTTTTAACTATTTTCTTCCATTCTGTGCTTTTGTTTATATGAAGAAAAAAGTAGAATTTGGTAATACAGAAAAAAATCAAGACCTAAAGTTCTAGCATTAGGAAATGAATTCCAGGAAATTGAACATTAAAGGGTATAATCTGGTTCTGGAGATCTTTACCTCTAATGGCACCACTCTGACAGTACGTCAGGTCTGTTGCTAGTGGTATGTGTGGGAGGGATAACAACCCACCAGGAGTTCTGTGGTTCTCACAGCTTCAGTGCCAAAAGGAGTAAGAGCAAAGCTTTGGCTCTCAGGCCAACTGCTCAAACCTTTAAGGTACTGTAGTCTGATAAAGCTGGTTTCCTTGCATGCACAGGAGTTTCTGGAATACCTGTCTCAACAACAACCAGAAAGGGAAAAAGTACTTCTGCTCAAAAATTTGCTTGTCTTAGACTCTCCTATGTCATGTAACTTTTCTATAGCTGAAGACAATATTTTTAAAAACCATTCATATAATCTTAAAGATGCTTCCAATCCCACACTTTTTAGTCACATTCCACTTGGTGGTGCCACCTTGAGACTGACAGACTACATGTACTCTTTCCCTGGGTTTGCATATGTTACGACAAATATTAATAAATGATTCAAGTATCTGATGGCAGTAGATGTCTCTTCAAAGACATAATAATGATTAGCTGGAATGATTTAACAATAGCCACTGACATGGTTAAAACATGAATTATGCCTAGAGTCTTCACACAGAGCACAATAATGCCCTCAAACTGAAGCCTGGAGAGACCACTGCTACCAATTCATCAAAAGACAATGCAGGTTTTGACCTGGTTACTGTCTTCTCAGCAGTGATGTTTCAGCTACTACACTGTGAATCTTGGGCTTGTGGGATATATTGCCTTTGCTGCAAAGGACAAACTGTGTGTAGGTGGCCAGTAGGTAGCATTTTGAAAACTAAATTCCATTAGGCCTTTTATCTTCGAAATAAGGAAATAACAGACAATTTCAAATTTAAAATATCTAATACTGTCATCTGATAGGAAATAATTCTAAACTAGTAGAATGTAAAGAGTTTCAGCATTCAGAGTTGAGACAGAAAGTGACCAGATTTTCTAATCTGTTATTCATGAGTAGGGTTTACTGCACTATTTCTCTGTTAATGAAACTATAAAAAAATAAACTAATAGTTTACCACTGATTAATACTGTAGAACTATTATTATCCAATGACTGAATTATCTAAAATATATTTTGTACCTTTTTTTCTATATACATACAGCTATATGTACATTTCAGATTATCCACAGGTCAGAAATAATACTGTATGCATGGGCATTATTTTATTTTCTAATCTTTCTTACACCTGTTTTACTACAAAACTTCACTACCATGAGAAGAGATTCATTCTTAAAGGAGAAGTTCATGCATTGTACATTTGCACTGTAGACTATATAAGGAATTTGCATTACAGAGGTATCAACAGACATCATAAATTGGAATTTTCCTATAAAAATTAGGTATTAAAACCCCCTGAATCATTAAGTGGATCGAATAATGAACTATATACTTGTTTCCAAGTGAGTTGGCAAAGACCAGCACAGTGCAAATTATATACTTCTTACAGAGTTCCTATGCAACTAATAGGATGAAAGCATGACTGCAGATCTCACAACTTAGCAGGGATTTTGGGTTCAGTTTGCCCACACTGGCTTGAAGTTAGACAGAACAAATAGAAGCTGGTTCCTGAAAAGAGTGTACTCCTGAGAAAAAAAAAAAATAAACAGATAATATAGTGCAAGTAGATTAGTTTGTGTGAGAAACACTCTTTTCCTTGGAGAAGAAGTGAAAGGAGAATGCATCTTTCCCATGAGAATAGGGATAGTAAAGGGAAAACATCTCACACATTTTACCCTTTCTGAAGGGTCAGGAAGAATTGTACTTTTCCAACTCTTTACTGGGCCTTTGAGGAATAAAAGAGAAAATAACGCTGCCACCAATCAGCAAAGTGGTGAAAGAAAAGACAGGATGGTGAACAATTCTAAGTGACTGAATCCTTGGCTTGTCTTCTTGATTAGTATTTTTTCTAACTATAGAATTTTCTACTCTTGTTATCACATTTCTCTGGCTTCAGGCTGCACTGTCCCTGACATACAATATGACCACTTAGATGTGAAAATGTTTGGAAAAAAGACTGTTAAAGAAAGGAATTGCAGAAATGGAGGGTCATGTTGTCAAAAAATGAAAGTTAATAAAAGCTAGCAATAACTAAAAATATTATGAGGATTACATGGTGAATTCCAAATAAAAATTTCTGAACAGGCATGGTCTCTACATATTTTTCATTGCCTCACTATTATTTACATGACATACTTTTGCACAAGAAAGCAGTGATGTCCACAATATTTCACTCTCTTTCTGTGGTGATGCCAGAGGCAACCAGAATGATCAATCCTACTTTTTTGAGATTCTGGAAATGTTCTACTGAACAATATATTCAGGGACATTGACTTAGATAATAATGGGAGTAGATATACAGCTCTCAGTATAACAATTTGTTAAATCATTCCGATATATAATTTGAAAATGTTAAATATTTTATAGGTAGAGATTTTAATTAGAGAAGGTACAGAGTTTAAGTGTGTTTGCTTAGGCTTTCTGAATTTGTCACATCTGCAAAAGATTGTAAATAGCTTTCAAGAAAAGCATTTTCTGAGGTCATTGAAAACTCCAAGACTGCATTAGAATAAACTTTCATCAGTGTAGACTGATATTATTCATCTGTGGATGAAACATATGAGAAATATAACAGCAAAAAATACAAAATACAGACATAAATATAAAATACAAATAAAATACTAAATTGTAAAGATCACTGTGAATTTTTATTAAAAGCAAAAAGCTTCATTCTGAATTTAGGTGAAGGTTGGACTTGGCTCCTTTAAAGAAATCCATTTGCTCATACATCGTCTTACTTACAACAGATGATTCCCAGCACTATGGAACTTTATTCCACGGGGACCTCAGAAAACCTAAGCTTAGATTTTTAAAAGACTATGTCCTTGCTATATCTAGCAGAGCTGAAGGTCACTCTGAAAGAAGTGTAGCTCACACAGAGCAAGACTGGTCTGAAAACATAGACAATATGAGGAGAATGAAAAGGAGTAGGACCGAGGCTTCAGAACTGTACTATGGCTGCAAACCAAAAGTCCTAATGTAGACATAACCAAAGGCCACCATCTGTAGTTTCTAACATGTGCTGAAGTTTTGATTCACAAGAAAACTCGTATGAAAAAGAGAGGATAACCTTTCTTCACACAAGTAGAGTTCATGAGATGTGTACAATGGCTTTCAAATAGTTCTATCAGCGTCCCCCAGTGCCCATATTCAGAGCATTGTTCATAGCTACAGGAAATTAAGAGCTCAAAACACAGTTGATGTTGCATGACATGAATGGTGTGCATTGTGTCTGGATTTCAGGAGGAAGAGACAACTTTTTTTTGAAAATATTATCCTTAAAACCTGACATAAGACTCTTTCCTCATAAAATTGTGGACTTGTGGAAGTCCTAGATATCTCAGTTAAGGTCTCCATGTCCAACAGGAAAAATAACCTAGTTTAGGTTCTGAAATTCTTGACATCTAAGAAAAAAGTGTCTTCTCGTGCCTACCTGAGGAAAAGGGTCTATGCTTTCACACTCTTTCATAATGAGTCTGACGGAAGGGAATGAAAAAGGTTTTGTTTGCTTACCGCGCTCATGAGAGAGTCCAGCACGCTGACAGCAAACGCGGTTCCACATGCAAAGGGCTGCGTGAGATACAGTTCTGTGTCTGGATCATCATCATCATCTTGGTCCAAGAACTGAACATTTGAATCATTTACTGAAAATAATAATAAGAAGAACAGTAAAATCATAAGGTGCCTCTGTGTCACCAGCACGTGACCTCACACATTACACAGTCAAAGAAAAAGAAACGGCATATGTCTGGAAACACAGACTTGTGTCTTTGACGTCACTGAAAATGAAATCAAGATGGATGTGAAAACGTGCATTTAAAAATCTGTTGCTTGTAAGAGGTGACACTCTTGTTCTTGAGAGGTGACTATCCCTTTGCTGTAAAAGTAGCTTTGTGGCACCAGCTGCCTGCACTTCAAATGAGATACATGACGCACTTATTTATTGAGACAATCTTGGTATTGGTCGGGTACAGTGGCTAAGGCTGTATGCATGGATAGTGAAATGTTATCACAAGATACAAAGTTAGAACCCCGTTGTAAAATAAAGGTTGTCAATAAAACTCTGATATAGCCCACAGGCATCTGTTAGATGTGCTGCTGTGATTCTTACTGAAATGATGTTAATGCACTTATGGCTCAAAAGAGGATAGACTGTCCCTTTAACATGCATCTATCTGAATGAATGAGCAGCTATTCTCTTGCAGCACTGCCTTTTGTTCAAATATTTGTCTCCGTAACTTCACTTTCTCAGTCACAAATTCTATATTAGCCAGTGTGAAAAAGAATCTACATGAGGCTGTTTTAAAGAAAAAGCCAGAATAAAGTAGTATTTGTCATTTAGACTTTCTCTGGCATTTCATTGTCACAGTTAAGCCCTCTGCCTCCATCTCATTCCAAATAAAAATAGTTGTTTCCTTGAGATCAGTGTATCAAGTGGATCATATTTCATGAAATATTTCCATATTAATCTCCCTCAGGCATGAAAGCACAGACTGCTTAGCTACGCCATCGGAATACCCTTCAACTTACTAAACAACAAATTAATTTCAGTTCCCATGTAAAAAAGGGAAATTAAAAACTTTTTGAGTATTTGAAACTGCATATACTCTGTCTCTATTCCCTGTGTGAACATGAGCCAACCCAGTGAACTCTGAAGACAGAATGAGAGCTGCTGTTAACTTTATCAGATTTCAGCTCTGACCTTCTTAAGCTAGAAATTCTTCTGCCTGCTACTCTGATCTTCCTTCTCATACAGTTTAGCTACCTCCCATATAGTTTTCTTTTCCATCCACTCCTTTTTCAGACTATATTCTACTGTCCTTGCCATGCTTAGCTTACAAAACATAAATTACTACTGATAAAGCCTCATGATAGCTGTCTAAAGGAGATGAGACTATGATTTAAAATTCCTGCCTTCCCACTCCCTGATGTAACTGCAAATACATAACACCTCACCATTGTAATCAGAGAAAATCAGAGTCAGAAGAATTTCATCCAAGAAAACACCAATATCCACGATACTTCTTTCTTTAGTACAATACCTATCAATTTATTCTCCAGATTCTTGAGCAATATAGTATTTGAAAGCCTGCTGTATCATTTCAAAATGTACTTTTTGAAAAGCTTGTACCTTAGTTTAATTTGCTAGTTGAGACTAGGCACTACTGACAGTACCATTCTTTTTCCACTTACATCTGGCAGACTAATACCTGTCTTAGACACCAGCTTGCTAGACACGCATGGTGTCAGTTCCCAGGATGCTACAAATCTAATGTGAATTCTGCAGGTGTGTTATCTTCAATATCTTTATCTTCCTAATGCAAGTTAGCATGCTAGTATTTCTATGAATGGTCTCTAGGCCAGGTGAGGTGGGCTTGAATGTGTTGTGCTGCGCCACAGGGAAAGCTCATCAAACGCTGCTCGCAAAGGCTGGTGAGAGCTCTGTGTCAGGAGGGAACAATGCAGAAACTTGACTGCTTCTCTACAGCTTCAAAACCTGAGCTTCTGGGAAAAAGTCTATTCCCTAAAATAAACAAACAAATAGCTTAAGGGAAAGTATGATGCTGGGGTTTTTTTCCTGGTATCTTTTAGTTCTTCTTGGACTTCCTGTGAAAACTGTTAAGGCATGTCCACCAAACTGACAACAGGCTGAACTAACAAAAAAGAAAGAGAAAGAGAGAGAGAAAAGGAGAGAAAAACTGGGGGGAGATGGGCACTGGGAGGTGGGGACTCAGGCCAAAGAAAATGAATTGGTGAGGAGGTGCTATGAAAACAGCCGGCAGGTCAGACGAGTGTGATCAAAGGTTTACTGATGCTGCGTGAAAAAAAAAATCATTAAGAAAGACCAGAACGAGACAGTCAATTTCAACTAGAACCACAAATAAAACACATTCAAAGCAGTGCCATGAGGGTAGCCCCTCTGATACAGCCAGATAAATAAAGGGAAAGCTGATGACAGTAAGAACAACAACAACAACAGAAAATAAGACAGTGATGTGAAGGAAAAAGGCACTTCTTACCCAGTTCAGTTATCATAAGAATGTGGGTTCCACTGTTTTTTTCCTGACTGATTGAAACCAAAGGCAGAAGTTTGCCAGGCTTAGCTAGTAAGTAAAGTATTTAGGGGGAAAAGAAAGTACAGAAAGAGAATAAAGTAAGGGAAAAAGACAGATAAGGCTCTAAAAAATAAAACTGAAAAAGAAAATAGAGGACAAAGGACCACAGATCAAGTTTGTATTTGCCATGAAAAAAACAGAACAGCTTCTGCACTTCACATCACACCACTTGACAACATAAATACCCACAGCTAGAGTGGAAATCAGAGTCTAGTTACCTACCATCATCGTATTCTCAGGAGTAAAATATCTCATACTATTATGCAGAGTTTGGTTACACATGATTAAACAGTTTTGGACCATGAAGAAATAAACAAATGGCCTCTTACAATTGATTAAATGCACAGGAAATATCTGCTCATACTTACTGTGGCTTTCTTCCTTTTCTAACCTTAGCCCAAAGACCTCTGCTTATTTACTACGCTATGCAAAAAGTATCTTGCCTGATAGAATATTTATTTAAGAAAATGGAGAAAACCCAAAGGGAGGAGAGAAATATATTTCAGTTATTCAAATAAAGTGAACCAACTGTTACTAAACTTTCTTCAGAGAGAGTAATTCAAAACAGTTATCAAAAGAGAAAACATAACAGTGTAAGACACAGTATGGGTAATTCTTCTGTGACTCCATAACAAGGGAAGTGGGAAAAAGATACAGGAATGTACATGAAAGGATAAATGTTAGTTTTCCTTACCTAGCTCTGTAATAATAGGGATGTTGGTTCCTGTTGTAATGGAGGGTTGACGTAACAGGCCATGGACTGGACTGTTGTCTGGAGATGACCTATCCATTCCAGGGGGTGTAAAGCCTAAAAGAAAAAAGAAAAGGAGAAAAAAAAAAGAGAAAATTTACAGAGGTCAAACTATGGGGAATTCCCTATCTCTGATTTTATTATTTTCCAGGAAAGTATGGTAAAAAAGTGTAATTTAAAAAAAATTGACTTAATTATCAACAATTATTTCATAAAAGCATAATCCTTCACAAATATGCAGTTTATTTCTACTGTAAGATATTTGAGAGCTAATGGAGAAACTGAAATTCATTTTTTTATCCTAAGCCTTTGCATCAAAAGGTGTAAAACGGAAAGAGTAATGCTTACTTAAATAAAAATAAAAAAGATCACAGTGTTTGAGAGGTTTAATTTTGTTTTATCAGTATTTCAATAATCCTGAAATAAACACCTTTCCTTAAACAACAATGAACATTTTAAAGAGTACTGTTTGCAAATGGTAGTAAAACCATGAGGAACAAATTGTTTCCATTAGCTGGTTTTAGGTTTGATCAACAAGCAGGGTTTACCTGTTTTCCAGGAGCAATACAACCCACACATGGTGTTTTGTTTGTTTGCCTGGTTTTTTAATTTTCATGTGTACCATTTATAATATGCATTTCTATGAGGATTACTATTGTAGGAATACTGCAATGGAAGGGCTCATTCTAACAGACAAAAAGATAGGATGGAAGGAAAAAGACACAGGTTTTCAAACAGTATCTAAGAGGAACCCTTCAAAAGAAACTAGAAAGAGTGAAGATGTAAAGGAAACAAAGGTGGGAGAGGAAACATACTGGCAGGCACTCACAGAAAAAAGAGATCTGGAGACCAGCAAGGTTCACTCCAAAAGACATTATGTTTTCAGCCTGATTCTCTACACACTTTGAAAGGGAGCCCTTGACATCGAGCATTTTTTTGTCCTTTTTTTTTCTTCTTTTTTTTTTCTTTTTCTTTAAACAAAAAATACCCAGGAAAAGCCTTTTGGAGTTTGATTGTAAATACTGAAAAACAGGTAGTTATACAAAAGCCTATGCAATAGAAGGATAGAAATTCACTGTTGAGACTAAAGCATTCTACTTCCCTTGTCCATTAAAGCTGCAGAAAGCATGGGAATGTTCATTTAATGTCATTATTGCAGAAGTAATGGTGAAGCTAGAGGTTGACTTTAGGGTTTAATGTAGAAAAACATTAAGGCAGCATTTTTAGGCAAATATTTGTATGCCAGAAACAGGATTGACCCAAGCTCACTTTAAAACACACATTTCTGAGAAGACATTAAATTTTTTTGCCACATTATTCCTAAGTTCTTTGACTTCACACCTGACATCCAGGGACAGACTTTTGGTCCTCTGTCAATAAATCTGAATTCTCCATATACTGATTCTAAATTAATCAAAGCCAAATTAATTCCTGACATAAATTCATTATCTTCTTGCAGTGTGGAAACTGTTTCACACCATTAAATTCATTGATACATTCGTTCATCTGTTACTGAATTCAGAAGAATGTGATATTATGTAGTTTACCTTGCTCTAGTTTGGGGACCAATTTACAAACCAGGAAATTTCTAAATTAAATTGTAATTGTTAACCCATTGTACTGGTTTTATATTTTCTGAAGGATTTATGGTTCTTTTCCAGTGATAAGTACCATCACTCTTAACCTGCCCCTAAACTACAAGGACCACTAGATCTGGACTTCTTGATTTAATGGGATTTAAATTTCTCTTTCCATTCATCTGTCCCTATATTTTGTCTGTATCACATATAGAATATACAGGTAATAATTACTGAGGAGAGACTTTCTTAGCCCTCTAGAAGGTACTGGTGTGAATTTCATTCTATCACAAGAAAACTAGATGCAACATGATTGTACAGACAGGATAACTAAGACGAGAGTGAAAAGTCTGTGAAGAAATTCCTTAGGAGAAAAGAAGTGGATGTGGCTTGCAAGACTAAAACATTGCCATAGACAAACCTAAGTCAGTAAAACAATTCTATTTAATATTACCAGTGCATGGAAAATCTTTAGAAAGCAGATTTCTACAAGAGAATCGGAAGTGTTAACAGTCAGTCATTTAATATTGCTCCTTGTGCTGAAACTAATTCAGTAAGAACAACATGATGACAGTGAGTTGCATTTCCAACTGGTATTGGTTTGCAGATGTTTCCTTGTATCTGGCACTATGACTGATAGCTGTCTTGGCTCTTTGAACATTTATTTTTGCATGGCAGAGCTTGGGATTCCTCAGGCTCACAAAGTGAGTCTAACAGAGGTAATTCAGGCACCACCTCATAAGTTACAGGTGATGCTGACACTCTCTCAACAGCAGGAAAATGAAAGTGGGACTTCAAATGCTATCTGAGGACAGGTGGGTATTAATGTGACACCTCCTTCTGCAGCAGGATCTAGTGTTTTAAGTCTTGCACTCTGTTACGGAATGCATTCTGTTAGGAGATGCAAGATATGGCCTTTGTCACAGTATAATAGAAAAAGCTCATCCAGACTCCTTGAGCAGTTATGGTGGCAGGCAGTTGGGTTCTCTGCAGAATTACAGGTTAAAATGGCAACAGCAAGATTTTTTTACACTCAGTTATCTAAGAGCAAAGAAAACTAATACGGTTCTCATGCACCCTAGGGATTGTACTACTTGGAGCATCCCTAGAGGCTCTGCTTCTCCTTTTTTCCTGAAGGCTTTCCTCTGCCCATCTCAGGATGCGCTCCCTAAAACATTTTTTAGAGAATCAGGCTCTTCAGATGGTAGGAGCACATCAGCATTTCCCTACCAGCTAAAAGCAAATTGAAGTAAGTTAGCATAACTGCATCTAAACATGCAAGTTCTTCTTGTGTTCCCTCCACTGCAGTGTGCACACACACAGAGGCACGGACACGCACACTCTCCATCCAAGGCTGTTTGTAGCCACCTCTCTAACCCTTCAAATATTTGCCTTCCTAGGACGGTGTCAGAAGACTGAAGTAAATGCAGCATTTCTGTTAGACAGCGACTGTCAGAAGCTCTGTAATTGCACACTGCACACATAGTGCATTTGGGCTGAAATGCAGGAAGCATGTTAAGGGGAATTCGTTTTCACCTTGAATGTAAAACTAGACTCATGCCTTGATATTTTCAATCCTATGGTCTTGAAAGATGTGAGAAACGTCTGTTAATTTAATTTCCTTGCTTGTACTTAATTCAGACACTTCTAGAAATTTACTTTTAAAAAATTTTGGAATATTTTAAGGAAAAGGAAAACGGAAGTATTTGCGGATTTTGCGTGTCTGTGTTTGGAGTCACATGGTGTCGTACACCTTCAGGTCACATTCCTGCTCCCAAGTCACAAAGTAAATTCTATACATAGGTTGTCTATTTTTTTCCTCCAGAAAAGAGAACAAAAAAAAAAAAAAAGTGCAGGAAAACTAACCTGCTTTATCAGAACTTTCATTTAAAGGCATGAAAAACTACAAGTGACAGCTGTGCAGATTCAGTGAATGTGACATTTTTGAATTTCTTCAACTTGACAAGTAAACACCTTAAATCGGTAATGCTATATGCATAATACATGACCTGTATTTTGACATCCATCATCGAATGCTGACTTGAGAAAATACAGGTTTGTACGTCAAGGAATAGCACCCATAAAGCAGGGAGAAATTCAGGTCACAGGGTATTAGGAAAACTCTATTTCATTACAGAAGCTGAAACAAGCTAAGGCATCAGATTTAAGATCCATTTTCAGTTGTGAAAAGATTAAATTCCTCTGCACAGAGCATTCATTTAGAAATGACATGCTTTCCTCACAACCTCTTTTCATTTTCCTCTTCATATTCCATTTTCTCCTTCAGTCCACAAACCTTGTTCCATTAACGCTCATAAAAATCATAAAACAGGGCCGATAGTTGTGATCTTACAACCACAGTGTCTCCTTGTTCAACAAACAACTGAGGGAGCTGTGGCTACAATTGCTTAAAAGGATCAACCTCTACAGTAAAATTCACATGGCCTGTACAAGTCTGAGCACAGCCTCTGTGGAAGGAAAGACAGTGACAGTGGGGGACTTCTGGAGAAGGGAATTCTCTTTGCCAACAACGAGGAGGTAAGGTACCTCCTTATCAGTTCCAGCAGCCACTGCATCCAGTACTGAATTGCTATACTGGCTGGGTGATTGACTTGTATCCCTTGGTTTTTGATTTTTTGCTGTTTGTTTTGTGGTTTGTTTTTGTTTTCCTCATTTATTAAACTGGCTTTACCTCAGCTCATGAGGTTTTTTCTCATTGTGGGGAAGTGAGCCAGACTGGCTTAGTTATCAGTCAGGGTCAACCCACCACCATCCGCTATAGGGATGACCACCACAACAGTCACAGAATCATTTAGGTTGGAAATGACCTTTAAAATAATTCAGTCCAACCATTAACCTAGCACTGCCAAGTCCACCACTAAACCATGTCACTAAATGTCACATCTAGATGTCTTCTAAACACCTCCAGCTTGCTCCAATGCTTGACAACTCTTTCAGTGAAGAAATTTTCCCTAATATCCAACTGAAGCTCCCCTTGGCACAACTTGAGGCCATTTTCTCTTGTCCTTTCATTTGTTATCAGGTACACAAGACCAACCCTCACCTCACTACAACTTCCTGTCAGGTAGTTGGAGAGAGCAATAAGGTCTCCCTTATCAAACTGAGGGAACTTCAACAGAAGGCAGCACACTCCTGAAACAAGATGATGCCAGACAATGAACTATATATATCACATCTCTGAAAGGAACACAGGTTCTGGGCTTTGACATGCTCAAAATCAGTGAGGCCTGGCAGTCAGCAGTCCCTGCATACCCCCTGGCATCAGCCCCCCTCTTTGAGAGGCAGGGACTCCCATTCCCTAACTCAGCTACCTTGCCTGAAGGAGTTTGAGCCTGCTACAATTCTCTGCAGAAAGCTGCTGGTTCAATGTCTTGATTCTGTGCAAAAAGTATTCCCCAGCTCCCTCTAAGATACTACTGCTCACAGAAGTAGGTAAAAACCAAACAATTGCATTAAAGGCAAAATCCTACCCCTTAAAGATGTAGTCATCTTAGTGGAAGAAGAACCCTGTGGAAACTTCCTCCCTAAGAGAAGGCAAGATCTTTTTACCAAAAGTTACTGGGGATCCAGGTGCTCCCCAGCTCAGAACTCAGCAGGGACAGATGGATATAAACCCTTCCTGGCTCTTACAAAACACCACCTACAAAGGGATGAGCAGTACTGGGCTAATGAGCACTGTGCCTCCTGACCCAGGCTGGCCTGTGGTCCTCTCAGGAAGGTACTAATTGGGGCTCATCAGTAACATGCAGGTATTCTGAGAGCCAGTGGCACTGTGAAGTTCAAAATTAAGGAATGCTGGCATAGCTTAACATGCCTTCTTCATACTGAAAACACCACCAATTTTGCCCAGCTTATATGTTGTTTGGAGCAACTGACCTGATGGCCAAATGATCTCCTGATTGTGCTGGGCACAAACTGTTAATTTTTGTTCCTGTGCAGTTCACCTGACTGAGTAATGTCCCATGAAATGCAGGAAGGTTTGCTCTTCATAGCAGTAAATATATTCTTTAAGTTTGCTGAAGGCCAATAAAAGTTTACTCAGGTTTTCATGTAAAAACAAATTTGTCTCATGGATGTGTACTGCTTCTGTTCCACTGACTCCACTGAGACTCGGATGGGCATATTCTCAAACTGGACTTTTATGTTTATAAAATATCTTCTGTTCTTAAGGATCATAATGGATCCTTTATGATTCTCTTCCCCTTTCCCTCTGCCCCTTTCTTCTCTGCCTGTCTTTCCTTTCAAAGTTGTATGTTTTACTAAACTGGAACTCTGTGCACGCAGCAGGCACTTTCTCAAACTGAAAATCCACTTGGCAGACCTAAATGTTGTGGTCTTGTCATTAAAGTACCATGTAAATTGATAGTGTCCTTTAAATAATGCTATTTTAGGGAAAGATGCTGTGGCATTCACTGGGTAATGTATGCACTAAAGTCCTCAAAAGTATAATTTAAAAGACATATATACTATTAACTAGCTCTGGCTCATCTAAGCAGTATGAAACAACAATAATATTTTGAGCATATATGAATAACACACCGGTGGTGAACTGCCAAACACACCCCAGACAAGTTATCCTGCAGAAATATGGGACAAGTATTTTCATTAAGCAGAGCCAGCCAAAAAGAAATAATTCTTTTACAGAAGGATCTCACAGTTATATCCCTTTGCTACTGTTTGCTGACAATGTCCATTAATATTCCTGTGAATTCACTTGAATGATAGACTATACCTGTTATTCTCCAAAGTACAGCCACTTGGGTATACCTGGAAAGTTCAGCAGCAGTCATGCAGCTAAAGAGCTGCTGACATTCATGGGAATCTGTTACAGCCATGCAATTTAGAAACAATTCTAGCTTCAATGTCCCATGTGGTCTGAGACAAGGACGTAGTTTGGCCTCAAAACCTGGAAATCCTAAATTCTGGTTTCAGTTCTGACTTTTATTCGATTTGTTCCTGAAGATCTAAACATCTCTTGGAGATTATCACTAAAGCTCTAGAAAAAGAGAGGAATGTGAAAGACCAGATGTGATTGCATAAGCTCCCAGCTCTTTCAGAGACTGCAGGATTTTCAGAGTTGTTCCAGGCCCAAACATAGGCCAAGGTATATCTCCACACTACAGAGAGTGGAGAGTGAAGGACAGCTTTCTCAAGTTTAACAACTCTCCGGTGTTTTGGGACTGGAACAAACCCTGGAGCTTTGAGCTCTGAGAGATGCTGTCAGAGAGAACAAGCTGCCCATCTTCCTGCCAAGAAAGTGCTCTTCTCTAATGTCTGTTTGCTCCCTTACTGTTGAATTACACAAACCTATACTAAAAATGTCCAACTCAAATCTCAAATGGAAGCACAGGGCAGCAGGACCAATACTAGTTTCCGCTCCCCAAAGTGTGAGATCCATTCCTGGATGAGTTAGTGGCCCCATGTGCTGGAAGTGTAAATGATTTATAGGTCTACTGCTTCTTGGACTGCTCTGACAAGGCAGGATTAAGTTGTAAAAACAAAGATCAAGAGAAGGATTGGAGTTTCATCATCTTGAGGTTTAGCATTAAATTGCACCACATTGATTCCATTTTCAATTGTGAACAGCACAATGTGTTAAAAATAGCATTACATTTTAAGCCTAGTGCAGAATTATGTATAACTTAGAGGGTTTTAGACTTATACAAGTCTTTTCCCAGTTTCAGTGTCTTTTGAGTTTTACTATCAAGCATGCACAAAAAACAAACATGAAGTCCACCTGAACTGCCTGGGGTTTTTTTTCTGGCTTTGTAGGGGTTTTTTTCCCTTCACAAAACCTCATGTAGTAATTACCCAAACTCTACTTCTGCCAAGGTTCACCACAAGTTTACACAATCCAAAACTATCAAAACAAATGGGCTTTATTTACTAGTGCTTTGCAGAGCATAGTCTTGATGTTCACTCCTTGCTATTTTTCTCACTTTAAGTAAATAAGATAATACGTAGTTACTAGCCATAGCACTTCCCTCAGGTTGATTTGAATGGAAACTTTATTTCTCTATACCATAAACATTCCTGGTCAGTATTAGTCTGAGAAGAACTTCTTGCTCTCATGGAGTGAAGCACAAGTTCTCTGAATTTATTTTTTTTTATTTAGCAAAGAGAAAACAAAATTAAATTTCCTTTCTGTAGCTACTTTCTTTACAAACTTTATTTTTTAATTGTCCCTACTCTCTATTTACCATTTAATAGTTTTCTACACTAGGTGCTTCTAGGGCACAAAGTTGGTAACATTTAAGTGTAGCACAGGTTTGCAGCGAAAATAATTTAGTATATAATGACACCAAACTTTTCTCAGTTGAATCATTAATCAACCCTGCATATTTAGACCTCAGGCAAAAATAAATATGCTGAATTAAAATTATCAAATAAATTAAGCTATATTACCTAGTTTAGAGAGACAACTATTCAATAACTACAAACAAAATGGAAAACTCACCCTTAAAAATGATAAATAGGCAAGTAAGGCAAGACTACACATTATATCATTATATCAAATTAAGTAAATTTTTTCTGAGAGAAAAAGGAAGAGAAAAGCCAGATATCATAGCAAGAAATAAATAAAAATATTTTGATAAATAAAAGTAACAATGTTGTTCAACATATGATTGGCAACTACTGAAACATAAATTAAATGAATTTCCCATTGCTGCTTATGGGAAAATTATGCAGATTAGAATTTGATTAGGTTTATATCATGAGACTCAATTTGGACTTTTAATCTATTAAGCTCCAATAAATGAGGCATCTGAATAGCTCCCCTGAGCAGCAACAGTAATAACCACAGCAGTCATTTTTTGCAATATGTATTCTGACAATTTCTTTAGCAGATGATTCCATGTCTTTAAGTACAATTACTCTGTAACTTCTACAAAAATTTCAGGTGTTTGCATTGAGGAAATGGATACATACAAAACGCTTAAACAGACACTTTGTGATAATCAACATCTGTCACTCTGTTCTAGCAATATGGTTTTTCCATCAACTTGGACTTACTTACGGTCGACTTCATAGTCTGTGTGGGCTAAATAGTGCCAGCAGACTTGCAAATTACTCAAGCTGGAACTGAGCTGGAAACCTATGGTAAAATGTCATTAAGTTCTCTATAGGCTGGGTCAAAACTAAAATCCCACATTCAAGGCTGTCTTGGGGATCAAAGATTGAACTTTGAGGGCTAAAGCCTCATTTTATCAAAGAAATCTGAACTGAATTCCCAGAGCTGATCTTTGAGACAGGTTGGATTCAGGTCAAGACCACCTCTAATTTATCTGGCAGGTACACTTCATAGCCCTCCTGCATATTTCCTGTAGTCTAATCTATTTGCAAATATGCAAAAGCTCCTCTCCCATATTGCTCTATATTGTAAAAAAGTAACTCTTCAAAGGGTGTTGACTAGAGAGCATATTGTGCCCATGTCCTATCCTGCCAGATTTCACCAAATCCTGAACAACCTCTTAGCAGATAGTTTGTCCTATGGAAATAGTCAAGTGACAGTATAGTCAAGCGCAAGTGATTCAAAAAAATGAAATCTGTATTTTAAAAATTTCAGAGCTTGATTAAATTCTCATGGTAAAGAAGCATGGGTTTTGCATTCAGGTGTGAATTTATTTTCTTTAAAAGAAGCCTAACAGAGAATTTCATTCAGGCATTCAAACTTTCAGCATACCACTGCAAACATTTTCTGCAAGCCAAATTTTTTTACCAGAACTCCAAATTTAACATAATAAATGGGGGGGTGGAGGGAGGAAATCAGTCATGTTTTTTGTCACTCAAATCCTGCCTTTTGTACCAGGTCTGTTAAAGACATCTTAGTAGATATCATGTGTGAAAATGAGTATCAAGTTGATTTGAACTATGCCAGTCTGTACAATGCTAACTCAACTAACTTTTCCTTAGAAAGCACAATAAATTGCATGCAGCCAGGTGCAATTAGCAATGTAAGGAATGATAATTACCTAAGCAGTATTTGTATACTTCTTCAAACAAAATTCTCTTGACTATAACAGATAGTTTACTATCTCCTTGCTACAGTTTCATCTGAACCCTGCAAATAATGTATGGTTGCCTATTTGAAACACATAAAAGGAAACATCCTAGGGTTTGGAGTATATTTTAAAAGTACACACATCATCCCATCACCACAACTATTTGCACATCAGAATTATCAGTATTAATGGCCAGTATGAAAACTATCCCTGTCATGCATTAAAAGTAACAGGAAGGTATGTACCTCCAAAAAGTACTTCCATTAAAAGAAATGTCAATCCTCTGATACTGAACTTCACAGAAAAGGCAAACACATCAAACTAGCCTTATTCTTTCTTCAGCTTGGCATATAAACCCTGTTTTATGTGTCACATACACCTTATGCGACATTCTATTCCAGTCTAAATATAGGTCTACCAAATACTACAATTGGCTAATTTATTGCAATTATCCTTGACTCTGACTAGAAATAAACAGAAAATGAAGATTTTGTTTTCTTTCCACTCTTTTTTTTTTTTTTTTTCCCACCATTAAAGAATACGTAAATACAAATTGCACAGTTGTGGAATCAGGATGAATCTGAACTCTCTAATTGAGTTTTCCTGAATGATCTACCAGTAGCAATATATTAGCTGCTAATAATATCTAAGGTTGTGTAGATACACCTGCCTGAAGAACAGTAGTGATACTACTGATATCACTGGGTTTACTCAACCTATAAAGTGTGGGAACCTCTCCTTCAGTCAGCACAGCATCTAGAATCAAGAATTCAGAGAGCAACTTATACCTCTGATGGCCTTTTGAGGATGAAGAATATCCAAAGCATACAGTCAGCAGTGTAAATAAACATAATTTGCTCAGGAATATCAAGAAAAAAGGAAAAGCATTTACAAAACTAGTGAGGTACAGCTTGCTCGTAAGATGAAACTTCCATTGCTACGTTTGCACTATTTTGGCTCACTGTTTTTCTCCTCTTAGTGAATATTAATCTTAAAAAGAAAATTAACTTCTTATCATGACAGAATGACTCATTATTTTATTAGAGTTTTTTCTAAAATCTTTACGGTTTTGCTTACCTCTCACTGTTCAAATGGTTTTTTATATTTAAAGTACCAGTAGAAGTGTCTCTACACCAGCTCCTTATCTATTTTATTTATGAGGGATCTGAAACCCATTACACTAGGAAACAAGCTGATAAAGACAGTGATAACAGTAAAATGTAATCTGGTATTCTTTAAGTAGTAAAAATTAAGTGGCAATCATAAAATATATACCATGGTATCCAGTTGCAGTACAGACATACTGAAAACTTCCAGCAGTTTTTGTGTTGTTTTTTTTCAGCATTATATTGACTACTTACTGTCATTCTTGCATCTAAATACTAGTGCTGGATTTTAAATTGGCATAATCTCTATAAACACTTAATGCATTAACTTGCCTATCCCTTATAATTTACTAGAGAGTTACATGGGTTGATAAAAACTAAAATGCTTACTTCCTTGTTTTAATTTCATTAGTACCAATATCAGGGGAAATAGCTTTCCTTTCAGTTAGAGGTTTTGAACATTTCTGAGAGTCTTTAGTCTATTTCTTGTTATTTGATAGGATTCTGAGATTAAATGTTCAAGTTGCAATGTGGATTTTTGTTGCTACTGGGGTATTTTAAGAAGCTGATGATTTTGGGCAGGGCCAATCTAAAATGTAAATCTGCACACAAATTTTAAGGCTTATTTACATTTGACAATTACAAACATTGCCATTAAACAAATAAAAACAAATTCAAGACGTGTTCCAAATTTTTAGAAGCACTCTTTGTCTATCTAATTCAGTCTACATCTGTCTCACTCAAAACAGATGTGTCCAAACACGAGTTTACATTGCCACTAAAGAACTGATTTGAAGATTTAATTCAACAGTTAATAACAATAAAATTCTCAAATATCAAGAGACCTTGGAGACACATTGCATTTCTTGCATAACTGGAATCACTTCCCTCTATTGCAGGGGGAATATTTTGAAATGTGCATCACAAGATACTTTTCACAAGCACTTCCCCACTTTTTCCCCTGACAGACCTCCCACTGCTTATCAAAGGACTCACATGACAAGAGAGAGTACTAGTCTTGGAGAAAAAGCTCAGGGGAGCACTGCTGTCCCCTGCCTACATTCACTGATCAGCAATGGAGAGCAAAGAGATCTTCAATCCCCAGTTTCTCCTCTCACGGACATCTGGAAGGAAACCCTCGAAGTCCTTTCCACATTGCTAGCTATGAACTTGGTCTCCACAGTTTAATAAGAAAAAATATGAGGACATTTCTTCCCTTTCATGAACTTTAGGTCTCACACTTTAGGGCTCACTGACACCTAATAATGAAATATAAAAACAAAAAGTGTGCAATTTTCAAGTCTTTAGTAAAATTACTCGAGGTGCTAGATATAAAAATAAAGGAGACAAGTTAAGAATGGAAATATTACCTTGCATGCCACATATTTAGGTAAGAAAATGGTGTAAATAAGACATCAAATCTTTGTTTAAAAACTCCATGAACATTGTATTTCCAGGAACTTTTTTCTAAGACTTTGTGGCAAAATCCCTTTTGTGTGAACTCTAAAGAAGATTTGGTAGGCAATGAAATCAACCAGGATATAATAATATATCTAAGATTTATCTGTTTCCTTAGGCACATTTTATCAAACTGGAATATGAAGTTTAGGAAATAGCAAGGTTGCTAAATTGGAGTTACATGGAAAAATCTTTTTGATATTTGTCCTCTAAGAAAAAGTTCACCAAAACATTGTTTAAAGCAGTTTGTCAAACACTGATTTCAAGCCAGGGTAGAGTCAATAAATCAATTCAATAAGGATTTATTTTATACATAGTTGAACAAATTTACAAAAAGTTTGAAGTTACTGTTCTAGGAAGCTAAATTCTTCATACATGGAAAGCTACAATAGGAAGAATTTGCAAATTATTGAAGATTTACAGCAGATATAGTTTCTAAAATACACAGCTGAATATGCCAAACAAAATGATTCAAGCACCTTTTCTGAATTTAATTTTGGTTACAGCATAAACTGATTTTGAGCAAGCTCACACTTGTGACTAATAGAAAATTTTTTTTGAAGAATGCTTCTATAACTGTTGTGCTATCAGGTCAATTCATCTGTCCTCAAACAAACAAGAAATAAAATGTTTTCTCAGTTCCCATATGACACTATCTGATTTCAGTGAAATTTCTCTTTTTTTTTTTTTAGAGGAGGAGGGTTTTTTTAAAATGTCTGCTTATCTTTGCCCTTACTTAGAGACTCATTTCTACGTCACAATACAAGCAAACTGACAGGAACTTAGCAGAAACAGGAAACCCTATGTGGACATCCAATCACATTATAATCCTGCCTATGCATTTAAGAAGAAACTCTGTAAAGTCAAACTTATAGAAAAGATATATGTTGTTAGACTGTAGAGATACTTTCCCTCCCAATAGTAGCCAGTAATCATGCTCCTAAATCAGTATTTAGAGTATTTGAGAATACAAGTTGAATAGAAAATTTAAACAAGCAACCAAACTTCAAAACAACATGAAAGGTCCAATGTCCCTTGTACTTTCACAGGATCTATTTTAAAGCTCTAAGGAAAGTTTGGAAAAGATCTGCTATTGCTATGACATTACAGAAATTTTAAATGATTTTAATCTTGTATCCAAATAAGCCAGTACAAAAATTCCCATTAACCATAATCTTACTGGAGTTATTGAATAAAAATAAATTACAACAGCTAGTAAAGAAAAAAGTGTACTCTACTTTCTTCAATAAAAATTCCTACCATAGCATTTAGAAATTCACAGACTGAATTTTCAAGGTTTGGTTTTCAGATGTTGAAAAGCTGCAGAAATACATTATTAGGAGTACAGTAGTATTGATTCTCAAATGAAGGTTGTGCCTCAAGTCAGGCTGAATATCCCATTCTGCAGATGCTAAAAGGTCTGGAAGGTTCTTGATAAGCAGAAGTTACCAAGTTTTTAGAGACTGCCTATTATGGAAAGTCTGGACTGTCTCAAATTTAACCATGTCAAACTTAACAGGCCTGTCCTGAAAAAAGAATTTTGCCAAGAATTTTGTAAATTTTATCCTAAAGCTGTCAAAGTTCTGCAATTCAATAGCAGGTGTTAGATTCTGCTTTTCTGCATTGGATATCATAGACTAGGATCTAACTGGAAAGAACAAAGAACACAAATGTAGCTTTCTCCTGTAATTCCATTAGACTGGTAGAATCTGCAAGATACAGAGGCTTTGTATCTCTTCCACGCTAAAGCAAAAACAGTGACATTGATCTCTGAAAAAACCCACCACCTTTATGAATATAAATAACCATTTATTAAGCAAACAATACATAGTGAAGCAAAGAAAGATATCAGAATTACGCTCATGAGGCTGCCTGCTATGGTACATAACTTTCAAAGTATCTTGGATTCCTGTAATATATTATCTATATGTTCCATTTTCTTGAAGTTATCTTCATAATCAAGATGCTATCACAAGTATCCTGGGCATTGGAACTATTTTTAATTTTCATTTAAAGAGCAATTAAAGAAAGACAATGGATACACAAGATAATAAAGTAAGTGATTAGCAGCATGCAAATGACATAGGCTTAATGATAATACCCTGTTCTATTCTCCAAAGGGCCTGTCGAGAGAAACCCTTCCTACATGTGGTTGTGCAGTTAATGTGCCTCAGCCTACAATTACAACATTGCTGACACCATTAACCACTGAAACAACATCACTTCATGAAATCCTTGTTGTCTCATTAAAATGCAAAGGGTCAGGTAATTTACCAGCATTGTGTGTCTACTTTTGTTGTGGGTAATTAGCAAGCATTACCCATCATGGACTCCTACTGGGAAATAGTTAAACTGTGAAATATTAAAAAGAAATTTTTTATGGGAATTTGAAAGATTTAGAATTATAACCTCAACATACCTTTGTATTCAAGGAGCCATGAAACACAGACCTTTTATACATTTAATGTCACAAGATTTTATGGTCGGTTATTTTAGAAAATTAACTTCAAATTTTAAAAAATTTACTCTTGTATAATTTGATCTAGATATGTATCTCCCTATGCCACTAAGAACTTTTAAAATATACACAGACAGAGAAGCAAAACAACTTACATTATCTTAAAGACTTACAGAGGGTTTTTTTAAAAAATAATTTTAAAGTTAAAACACAGAGACTGGTGTAGTGCATTCTAATACTCATGTTCCCTTTCTTCTTGCTAATTGAAGCCTCATATCACCACTTAAAGGAACCTTGATAACATTCACTATTGGTTCATATCTTGTCAGGGAGCAGAATGGTCTCTTATTCTTTAAATGGAAGTTTTGGAACATAAAACACATTCCAATAAAAGTGAACAGAAAATTATGAATTCATTAAACTACTTTGGTATCTTGTGCTATATATAATATTTATATTCCAACTACTGTAAAATATGCTTTAATATCTTTAGGCAACTATAAGGACTTAAATATTTATAAAATGGCTAAAGATAAAGTATTGCTCTCTTATTCCTACATACCGATGATGTAAGGCATGCAATCAAAGACAATAACACTTTCAACCCATTTGTCATCTTAAAGGAGCCTTTCAACTTCAGATCCCTTGTGTGCAATCTACGTAAGAGTTGTTGCCTACACAGGCAACTCCAGAGGAGTTTGCTCCTTAAAAACTACCAAGAGTGCTATACTTCACATAAAACAGGGTTTTCTCAAAATGGAGACAAAACTATAAATTTGCAGGCAAAACAGCTCCAAGTGGGGCTTCAAAATACTGCTGTATTTATCTCTGGGACATCTGGGAACAGGAAGCATTTTGATTTAATATTTCATAACATAGAGGCAATTGCTTCCTTGCCTAGTGTATAATTAATGCTCATAAAAAGAGTGGGGTTTTTTATTCCTCAGCATCAGAAATGAACAAAATAGTACACCTTCATAATAGGGGGTTTGATTTCAAGATGCTGAACAGTAAATAGTAATGAAACAGAGTCACCATAAATTTATAATAGTTTTGGGATGGTTAAATATATTTATAGTTTAAGTGTGAGATCACATGTTTTGATGTACTGTATTATCTACCTCCTTTGCATGGTTTTATTTTTCTCTGGCTTAAGCAGAAGGTATCTTAAAGCAGAGAAGAAAGAAGCAATTATGAAAGCTTGAAGGTATTTGGGCTAGGACCTTACAGCATTTCTCCAACACAGAGAAATTGTGTCAAAGAAGTGTGTCTCTCCAGCAACTCCCCAACATATTTTCTGTTTACAAGCAAGAGAATTGAAAAACTTCATTTCTTCATAGTTTTTCTCTCTTTCTAGGAAAACTTTGAGAGAGATAGGAAACCTTGTGTGTGTGATTCTGGTAGCCAACATTAGTGTCCAGCTACAAGGAAAATACAAAAAATACGAAGGGTGTTGAGTGGACCTTTCCTGTTAAGGGTTTCATGTGAAGACTGCAAGGCTAGCAAGGTCCTAACATAGCTGATTTCAACAGCACAGGAAAAACATTAAGTGACCAACCTCTCTCCCACCCAGTCTCCTTAGTTTATTTAAGTCCAAATCTTGCAAAGACCTGCACATAATCTAACTTTACACAGGTGGATAGTTTCACTGAAGTCAGAGAGATTTATTAACCTGTATAACATTGAACACATAAGTTTTGGAACAAGCAAAGCATCAGATTGTAAACTTGCCAGGGCAAAGGCCATATTTTATTCTTGTATATATCAGGACTATGACAACAAGCTCTTAGTTCCATCTAGAGCTCCACTGTGCTACCATAAAATAAATAACAGCTATCAGCTGATCCATCTCATTCAGCAGGATAAGAAATTATGTGCATGTTGCAAAAAGGTAATACTGAGTGATTTATCATAGTGACCTGATCTTCAAAAATTGGACTATTTTTTGTGAGTAAATGGTGATATGGGACATGTTCTGGCCCTTATCTCATTTTTCAGTTATTAATTTCATTACTTGGGATGGTCAGCCTTTGCTTGGAAAATAGTAATGAAACCAAACTACAACAAACATTTAAAAATTGAGTTAGTTAATAATCAATCAATCAAGTAGAAAATTTTGTTAATTGGATTATTATTTTTGTCACTTGCAACAACTGATGCTAACAAAAATACAAGGAACGTTCAGAAACACAGAGCATAAAAACATCCTTAATTATGTGGAACTCCTACACTAAATTATCAATCCTGCAAACCAACAAGCCTGATGTCAATGCAAAATACCATTTTTGCAAATGTGACTGGTAAGATTGATATTGTCTAGGAGAAAATTTTTCAAAACACCTATGTGAGTTAGAAAATTATTAGCTATCTTTAAGTATAACAAGCATTCTGCAGCATAGAAGACATTGATATGCAAAGACACACAGAATCTAAACGTTCAAAAGAATAAAGCTAGTGTCACAGCTCACTCTGACACTTAAGAAAACTACCCCAAATTTTTCACTTTTTGCCAGCACTATTAGTTTCTTTATTTTTAATATTGCATCTGCATGTAGTATTCTACATCTACTCATAAGCTTTCGTAAGGAGGTTAAGTAACTCCTTAAACTGCAATTATTTAGTGCCAGCTAAATAGAGTTTGATTTTTGGTATTTGGAAGTTAAGGCTCTTTATTTCTACATTTTCATGCAATATAAAAAATTAAACATAGGAAACAGTGCTGGAGTGGCCACAGAACACTGAAATCCATAACAGCCTAAAATTAACTGCCTCTATGATTATAGAAAACTATACTCTGAAATCTTCACATTAAAACTTATGACTATAAAATAAGAAAAATAAGATTCAATATTCACTAAAACCCCCTTCTTCAGGAATAAAACTATTGTTTTGAATTTATAACAGCATTACATTACGGTTATTTCCAAAAGTGGCACAAAACCTTTGTTAACAAAGCACTTCAGACAGTATTTATCCTCTGCCCTTTTTTAAGAATTTTCTCTCATTTGCAATCCCGATAATACAATTGTTGTTCTCTCTTTTTCCTAACACTTCAGAGATAAAGCAATCAAGCATTATGGATTGGTAGAGGTGAAAAAGAATATACTACCTGCAAGCACAATGGAAACCAGATCTCAAATTCATTTTAATAAGAAATTTCTGGCAGCAGACTGTGAGACTAAGTCCATAAAAAATTGCAATGATATAAGAATAAATGAACATATTGTAAAATAAATCTAATGAAACTCTGTGGTTGTTTCTGCCCTTTTAATCAAAGTTTAAGACAGCTCCAACAAAAGATGATGATGAAGTCACAAGTGATTTTTAAAGGAACTGGATCAAATGAAACTAAACTTGTACAGGGTTATTTTAGCTTGTGCAATCTGTTACTCTTGAAAGTCAGTGTGTAAAATTCTGAGTACATTTACTTGATTTTATAGGATTTCCCCCAGAAGAATCTTGCCATGATGTATGAGATGTATTACCCAGGAGTTCATCCAATCTTTATGTTTTTCTCTTTATTCTTTCTAGTGGGAGGATCTATTATGAGAACTGTAAACGAAGGCCCTAAAAAGATCTCTCATGTGTTGAAATAGTGTTCCTAGGGAAAATTCTCATAAGTTGAAGTCATTCAGAAAACAGCTGCAATTGTTACTTTGCTGAAATACGTCTACACTGCTGCACTGTGATCTGTCTTAGAGTGTCTGTGGACAAAATGTTACCATACAGCATGCCCTTTCTGTACTTTAGACCTGCTTGGAGCTGTAAGATCACTTTTCTTTATTGTTTAGTAAGTGTTTTTTAATGAAATGTACTGCTGTTATTATATAGGACTCAAGATCTAAATCACTATCCAATAAAAGAAAATTATTGAGTTGGATATCTAAAGTTACTACCCAGAGGCTACTCTGGTACAGTATTTATAAATCTCTAAACAGTTAGGTATAATTGTCTTTCTGGGTTTTGAAAGAAAGCCAAATAGAAGTTTTAGTTACAACTGAAGATAAATATTTTGTGTTGGGCCCTGTTCATCTGGTGGATAAAATAACAAGTAAAATTCCCACAATGTAAGACTGTTATAGAAAAAAACAAGAAACACAAAAAAACTAAATGGACTAGTCAATAGATGCTACCTGAAGAAAAAAGGATGGAAATGACAACAGAATGAAGGAAAGGAGAATTACTGGAGGCGTCCCAGCGTAACTGCCAAGGCAGAGCCCATCCCATACTCAGTACTCCAGGGTGCTTTGGAAAAATGCTATGACAAATGAGTAAAAATGCTTAACATGGATCCAATAATCTCTGGTCTTCTCTCCAAAATAGTTCTTGATAAAATAACCTCAATTGGTATTTGAGGGAGCAGAAAGAGAAACAGGAAGGACAATAAAAACAAATCTCCATTACTGGAGAGTGACCTCCACCAGAAACACACCGCTTTACAAATCTTTCTAGGAGGACAATCAGTCAAGATCTGTAAGAGGAATTTCAAGATAAACACAGAGCTTCCTTGTTTCTGAGTAATTCTGTGAAGAAGTGGACCAACTTTTGACTCTACAGCATTTTGTATTTCAAAAGCTGAGATATCTTAATGAAAGTGATAGTTTGCTGCAGCTTCAGTGGGATACATTTTGGTCTTTCTGTCCTTCGAATCTAGGTCTCCCAAAGGCAACAAACTGCCCTGATGACTTCCAAAAGTTCATTTTTGGGACATTAGAGTAGGCACCCCTAACCTCTTGGCAAGCCTAGAGTTGCCCATTCAGCTTTGAAGTGTTCCGGGCAGACAGCCCTGAGAATGCTTTCAACATTCAACAGCACAGCTCCAATTTTAAAGAGTTTCTTGTTCTTTTCGAATAGAATTACACATTTTATGTAAAGGAGACCAGTAAATCCTTCCAGAACAGTTAGTAAGCTTTTCCTTCTAAGGAAGACAGCTTGTTTCCACTCACAGTTCTGTGTGGTCATGTGTTTGGTTGTATGTTCCTAGACAGCTGATGATGAACATAGATTTGACAACTTAGATGACATCTGCTCTGGGTACTCAAGGGTCTTTTGTAGCTCTGGTCCAGAACATTGTTTTTTTCCTGTGTCTTGGAACAGTGAGTTGGATTTTTCTTCTGTAGGAGATCAAGGTGGAGCACTTTGCTTAGATAAGATGCAATTCTGGTAGGATCACTTATGACTCAAGATGGTCAGGCCAGAGGTCAAAAGTGTTGTTGCACTACTTATAGAAAGTCTGGATAATTAATCCTACCCAGCCCAAAAACCTGGGGATATTTTATTATAGAAGGAGGCATTATCAAGTCTTTGTTTCTGTATGACCTGCATGTGTATTAAGTTCAACTTGAACTAGTAATGAGAAAATCCTTTGTTGATATAAACCAGATTATTTCAAAGACATTTTTTCAGCAGATAACTTAATCCATTGGGTACTGGCAGCCCTATTGTTACAGAACTTTCTCTGTCACGAAGGCTTGCTGTCATGTGTCCACTCTCCTGTTCCTTCTACAAGATCTTTCCTCTCAGAGTGCACCTTGTTTGGAAAGGGTATGTTTGGATGGATACAGAGGGTTGGCTGGTGATGAATGCCTATGACTGGCAGTGACTTCTGTGTTAAAGTAGGTGATGAGGGTGGGGCTCTGGGAAAAAATTAATGAAATCCCCAAGTCTGTGGATTCTTTTTCTGCTACCAACTTAGAGCAAAGGAGTTATAGACAGAGCCCTGTACTTCAGCACTGGGGAATGATTATGGTTTATCTGATGGTTAAATAGATTTGCATCCTGCTTTTTATGGCACACTTCTTGTACCAGTGTCATCTTTTGCCTCATGCTGGAGTGAAATAATCACAGGTACAAACTGGGAAGATCCTTATGCATTCAGTAATCTATCAATTAAATACTATTTTTTTCTTTTTCAAAGACATAAACATAAATTATATATCAGGTTTTCATATGAGATTCCACTGTGTAGTGACTACATGATTATACATATACAGTACTACATATTTACTTAGAATAGCAAAGGTAAGGTTATACTGCTAAATCCCTCACCAAAAATCTTGCTGTTTATCCCATACATTTCTCAGATTGCTCACATATTTTGTTTTGTTTCTTCCCTGTCATAAGTCAACTGACATTCTGCCACACACCCAGATTTTCTAATGTCAATGTTGCTGATGATCAGTAACAGGAGTAACATAAAAGAACAGCACAGAAGATTCAAAGGATAGTGTTGATGTCTTAATCCAAAATCATACACTAAGATCTAGAAAAACTCAGATTGGCAATACTTAAGGTTTGTACCAGCTAATGTGTTCAGGATAATTATGTCAAGGAATGTGCAAATGTAAAATGACAATTCTCTCGGTAAACAAAGGTGATTAATTACCAATAAGAAGCCGTGAGATTGTTCTAGTATTCTGCTTGTTGACTAGCAGAAGTTGAATCACCTAGTTTATATAATTGTCATGATAGTTGTGTCCACCATATGTTAAAGATGCATTTCACAAACAAAAATGTCACATTGCATATAATTTCCATGAAGTTTGTGCTATCTAATGATCTAACTGCTTCTGACAGTCTAATCATTGTATTCAAGGTCTTTCAAGAAAATTTACTGCACTGAAAGGAACACAATCAATTCAGGAGTTGTGGATATCATAAGCAGAGAATGTACTGGGAAGGTAATTATCTTCTGAAGCCACTGGGCTTACAAGAACCCCTCCTTAGTCAGTGCTCTCAACTAAAACAGGCTGCTAGTTACCTGCCTTATGTTAATGCCCTGTTTCCCCAGAAAAGCTACAGAAAGAGTCACCTCTGTTTTTTAATGTGCAGACTGGTACTTACCTGAAGAAAATTTCTTGGAATGCATTAACCTATTGTGCCTCTGCTTCTCTGCATCAGCAATAATGAATAGGCCTAAAGGGATTTGGACCATGGCCAGTGTACACTTCCTGACCTATAGGGCTATTGCTGCAGCAGCAACCTGGGTATTACAGATTCATAAAACAAATCAGTCTGGAAGAGACATGGGAGGGGCTCTAGTTTGATTTCCTGTTCAAAGCAGGATCAACTGTAAGGTCAGATCAGCTTCTTTGAGGCTTTATGCAGTCAGGTCTTGAATACCTCTAAGGATGGAGAGTGAAAAATGACAGGTGTTCATGGAGTGCACAAGACCCATATTGTTAGATTTTTCCATTCTCATTGAGGGATGGTCTAGGATCCTGGGTACTCCCAGAGGTAAAACACAACAGTCAAGTGCTGGAAATGTCTCTGAGCTCTGACCAAAGACAGAAGGAAATTCTCTCAGACTGCTCATGCTCAAGAGCAGATTCTATTTCTTGATTAGTTTAATCATATGTGTGATAGGAGACTGTGAGAGGTCCCTCAAAGAACAGCCACTAGCCTGGCAGTGAAAGTAGAGATCTGGTTTTGAGATACAGAATTTCAAATTCCAGGTCTAAATCAGCAAAACAGGGAACCTGCATGACTGTCTTCCACTTCAGCAGTGAGTTTCCTAACCATGACTATAAGTTATCATACTGTGAGCAAGTTAGTCTTACAAATTTATGAGGAAAAAACTCTAAAATATTTGGAGTTGTATTGCTTTCAGGCCACAGACTTAAAACTTCAAACAACCACAGGATTGAAAAAAACCAGTTTCTTCTTCTTAAATCTACTTTTTATCCAGAGAACTCTCCAATTTGACTTTGAGAAATTAAAACTTTGTTTCATGATAGAATTTATTTTCAGCATTAAATTACACTGTTTTATTGCTGAGTCTAAGAAAGAATTTTCCAAGTTCAAGTTTCCATACTCAAGAAGTTACACTGTTGCCTCTGATTTTTGGCTCTTAATTCCTATTTCCATATTAGAATGTAAAGAGGAAAACCTGAACTTAATCTTAGTTCTCACAGTCCTTGAGGGAAAACTATCTCTAGGTAAGGCTCACGGGCAAACTGCAGACCAAAGCACTACCCTTTCTACACCTACATTTATAGAAGAGCTAGATCCAGTGGGAATATTTACTGCAGCAGTTAATAGGTTTATCAAAGGTAGGACTTGAGCTGCATAAGCTGCAAGACCCTTCAGGGATGAGAAGATGATTGTTTTTACACTGATGGTCTTTGCCAGGGTGCTTATGACTGCTTTGCAGCTGCTTTGCACAGGCACAGATGGTGTAAAATAGCCTTTGGCTACCTATGAATCAGTCCCCTACTCTCAGAAAAGACTGAAGGATTTTGTTCAACGTCCTTAAATGGGATGAGTACATGTCAAACCATGGGAAGAAATCAGTTTTGAATTAATTCTAAGTGGCTTCTTGAGCAAGAAGGCACCAGAGCTGTAAAGAAAATTTAAAATTCTTGTCTTTTTTATTTTATTTTTTTGGCTTGTATTACTCAAACTTGTATTTTCTCTCTGGTTGTAATGTTTTTTACATAAAAAAGAAATCTCATTAGACAGAAACTTCAGGTATTCCAAAGTGAGTATAAGTTATCATTGGCTATAGAACAGCAACTGCCCATGTAAGAAAGCCACAGTGAGAAAGTGGTGAATTTATGTATCTTCTAGGAAAATGTCAAAATGAGAAAAAAACGCCAGTTTCATGTTCATTCATTTTTCCTCTAAAAAATGTGCTTTGTGATGTAGCAGAGAAACTGTGTGACTGTCCCTTTAAAAGCCATCATACCAATCAGCAGGTTTAACTGTCAAGCAAGCTGATGTAGGGCTCTTTGAATTACTGAGTGAGGGATATTCTTCCTGCCAGGTCCTGTCCCCTGTAGGCACTGCAGAGAAGTATTATAGGGCAGTCCTTACCTTGGGAATTAGCCTGCAAGACCCCAATGCTGTCATCAAACTGCATAGATTTGATGTTGAGTGACGCCAAGATGCATTCCTTGTCCTGCAGCGAAGCATCATCAATATTATTCTGATTGGCTGACAGGATAACGCACATGTCGCAGAGGTTGATGTTGACAGCCCTTAAATCAGCCCGACTTAATGGTGTACCCTTCGGCACGGAGGGAAAAAAAAAAAGGAGGGGGGTGCAGAAGAGGGGAAAAAAAGAAAAACAAATTAAAGATTGAGAAGGAGCTTTGGGAAATTATTTAACAAGTATCTTTTTTATGCTCTGACATTAAGCTGGTCTAACTATGTGCCAGGGAATAGGAGATGTGTGCTAATCTAAAGGGTAGTTGGTGCTGATGGCAGCATTTTAGGTTCAGTCTCAATACTCAGTCAAGCTATTACTAACAAACAAGAAACAGGAATAATGCCAGCATTCTACATCTCATCGGTGACTTGAAATTGTCTTGATTTAAGTTGCTATCATGTGGCAACCTCTGGCTCTGTGAATATAAGAAGGGGGTTGTTTTAAATGTCTATTTATCTACTACCAAGTCACAATGGTCTTGGGCAAAAGAAGGGCAATTTAAACAGGAAAGCATTATGTGTCCTGCACATTTGAAATGCAATCAGGATAAAGCTATTTTTTTCTACCTAAAGCAATACACAGAAAAGGTTAATCCTTTTCGAAGCACGCTTTTGGTGCTTCTAGAAGGAAAACACACTGATCTTCAAAGCTGTGTGATTAAACTCTTTGAAACAGAAACAAGACTTTATCCTAGTGGGCACAAGTCATGAAACATTCCCTGCTCCACAATTCTCAATCAGAGAATGCAATTGTTAAAATGAAATGTCGTGGTAGTCCATGGATTTTTTTTCATAGTTAACAAAACTGAGATATGACACTTAATATGTTTTGTTGAAAGATAGCACTTGCCTTTCACACCCAACAGTCCACAACAGAATATTAATTCTATGTCACAGGGGCTGCAAGTTCCAAGGAAAAAAGAGATTTTTTTTTTTTAAATGGAAACTAGATTCTGCTTTGCTGCCTCACATGTTTTGGTACCCAAAGACCCTAATGATGAGGAGACATAACTGTCCCCTTGTCACACAGTGACTTTCATAGAGCCAAGTCAAGACCCTACTCTTCCATCCCCTGATCATTCATGGTGAACACCTCCTGAACTCCACGGAGAGTATTCAATGCAAAAGTGAATTTAAAATGTGCACAGTGAAGAAGGAGCTCAATTCTTATTCAGTGACTGCCATATAGTCTCAGATACCGTCTTAATTATTCCATGTTACTTTCATTAATTTAAGGCATGAAACCTTGTGAAAAACAGTATATATCAAACAGGTATGATTTCATTATAAAGTACTCAAAAGTTTGGATATGATTATTCCTGCCACCTTAATCCTGCCCTTTGTGTCTGTACTGTGCACCAAGTGAAGCAGGATTCCTGTGGGGAAAAATAATATGCAATCATGTAATTAATTAAAAGCTTAGTCTTAATGATTTTATGCAAAGGGACAGAATTAAGGCTGCCTGAGGATATTTAAAATTGGCATTTGCCTACTTTTTTAAGAGTTTACTCAGCAGCTTAAAGGCCTCCTTTAATACAGACTTCAAATTACATGTCCACTTTTCTTTTTCAAACCAGAACAAATTTTTTTATATTCAGTTGTAACCACATCTCCATCAGATATCAGCAGCAAGTTTTACCTCGTGAACCAAAGCACAGAGAAGCAGGAAGTGAGTTTGAGTGACCTCCCTTTAACACGATTCCTACCAGTATAATCTCAGAAATTTTAGTAGATTATTTAATTAGTAGAATTAGATCAGAATAATGCTGCTATTTTTAACTTTATACCATTTTATTTTGAACCGGATAGGCTGAGGAAAAAAAATTGGAAAAAGCAGTAATGAAGTCTTTGTGGTCTTCAGCACCCTTGATTACTGTGTCAGATACAATTCTTTTATATAATTCTGTATTTTTAAAGAGGCATTGACTAACTATTTAAGGTGTTTAAGTCAAAATTAGTCTGAAACTATTCTACATTTGGATGTAAACTGGGGAAAGTAAAGGTGGTGCATATTTCCTTAATGCCTCTTCAGAAGTCAGAATTGAAACTTTACAAAATGCATTATAATAATGGATACACATTATATATTGGAAGTAGTAGCTGGATTATATTCTGCTCCATAGTTCAACAGTATTCTATTTCCATAGTCTTTAGCCTTCACAGTGACTGGAATTAAAAGGGATTGGCAGAAAGAGGAAGATATTAACTAACCAAATCTGATACTGACACTATTTTTGTGACAGCAAAGAATCTTCTGACACCATCTGTTGGATCAGGTTACAGAAAAAAGCCAAGGGCTAACACTAAAACTGCATTTACAGTAACAAAGACCTGCAGTCTGAAGTGAAGACAGTCCTTTCTTTCTATAACTAATATTTCCAATTATTCAGTTAAGGTTACATCCATCATTGATTTATTTATTTTTACTGCTGAAACATAATTATTAAGAACTAGTAAACTCATAATTTTTCATTCTGGAAAAAACTATCTAAATTAACTTTACTCTGTAACATACAGAGCATTCTCTTTCATACTTATACCATGAGCTGTTTTCCCTCCTGCCTGTCATTTATAGCTAGGGCCATCTAAGATCACTAGCTTGGAGGGCTTCATTATTAGTCCTGGAGCTCTTGATTCTACATTTTGGGCACATGAGTGAATGATAACGATATCTAGGAGAAAAAGGACTTTTGAACTGTGGTTTTAGTGGTTGGACCTACTAAAATCAATAGGAGCTTTCCATCGATTTAAAAAGGGTCAGGGTTTTGTTGTACACTTTCATACATGAGTACAGCAGGACTCTGAACTGAAATGCTATGGCACTGTTCCTCATAAAGCAGGCCAGTCCACCAAAGTGTTTAAGAATACAGATAGATATTATGTAGATAAACTATATTTTTTTCAAAGGTTTTGTGGGTAAAAATACATAAATAATGTCATAAATAACTACTGTCATTCTGTCAGGGAAATCACAACATCAGAACTGGCTACACACAGTGCACTGCAGTCAATGTTCAATACATAACACAGCCAATACATCTGATAGCAGCTGAAATTCATCTGATGAGGATGACAAGGAACCAAACACTACGGCAAATATCTTCTAATAAGGTCTCACAGGGCTCTGTTTTCATAGACAAGTAAAGGCAAAAAGCTAAGTCCTCAGGCCTATAAGTAGAGAAAAGTAAAAAAGACTAAGATCAAAGTCAATACGAATCTGTCCAGTTGGTGTCCTAAATAACAAAGTATCAATAATATGGCTTTTGAACTTACAGGCAAGATTGAAACCTTGGGGAAGTTATGCAGTGTCTCCCATTCCCTTCTCAGGTATTCAAGTGAACCCACAAACACAATGTGCTTGAGTTCATGGTAGTGAAAGTTGCTGGCTCGTAATGGCATCACTAAATTTCTTAATCCAATCAAAGCAGATTTAACATCCCCAAATATGCAAACGACTACATGCCCACTTAAAACTGTCATCGCTGCTTCACTTCGAGTCTAAAAAAAAAAACAAACAAAACAAAACAAAAGACAAGGGAAAAATGAAACAAAGGGAATCTTAAATCATATATTGAATTCAAAATCAGGAAAAATACAACTGTCAATATTGTTCATGCACAAAGAAGCAGTTTGATAACAGCTGTTCATTTTACCCTTATTTATCCTTCATTAAATATGTTCAGAAGAAGAAAATGTCATTCTTGTTTGCAAATCTTTTGGCATTTGGGAAGACATTGTATTGGACCAAATTCTAGTCCTGTGTAAGTTTCTACACATATGGATTGTGGCTCTGGTTATAATCAAAGCACTATGGGTTTAGCTAAGAACAGACTTTGACCTACTACATATTTAATCAATAGGATTATAGAAAAGACATGCAAACCCACACCCTAGCTGATGAATCACTGGTTGAGTTTTTTCAGGACCAATTTGAAAAGGAAAATGTGAAAGCCCATAGTCATAGTAGCGCTTCGTGGTGTTACCCAGATATTGTGAATTGAGGACCACAGCCTCTTACAGACAAAGTTCTTATTTTAGGACAAGCTGCTGTTACCCTGAGAAGCAACCAAAGAATGCTCTACACTGCTCTGTTTTACTATGGATGCCCGCTATAATCCACAGAGCTTCTCTCGGTAAGAAAAAAATAGTGCAAGGTTGTGACCAATACTAAATTTTCAGCCCAATGGGACTTCCTGAGCTGTTGAACAGATAGAAGCAAAAAGGACTAATGGAGAATGTTTAAAAGATGTCCAGAATTATCTTACTGTCTCAATGACAAGAATAAATTTTTGCACTAATTTCATCATTTGTTAGGTCAGTCGAGCATGCAACTCAAACACCAAGATGATTAAATAAAATCATGAGAAAAAAATGACCTTAAGTTCTGAAGCCAGTCTTAGCATTTTTGTACTCCTTCAAGTAGCTGGAGATCCACTGATATCATATTGCCAAGAAGTTTTACACTCACTACCATTAGATAGAAGTTTTGCCAACGAATAAAACTAAGCCAGTGGTGAACTGTAAAATTTTCCTCTTACTTATCCATAGTATATGTCCTTTTTCTAAATCATGGAAGCATGGTGATTTGCAATACATATTGGAATATGCAGCAGATATGCTCACTATGCAAGAAGAATGGGAACTCTGATTAGAAGTTTTCTCATCAGTTAAAAAATGCACGAGCTTTCAATTTCTCCAGGGCAATTACATTGACTTTCATACAGCTTGACCAAGAGAGTCATCTTGGCCCTTCAAACAGAAGACATGAACAAATACTCAAGTGAACCATGTAAGCTGTCCCATGCCTCTGCCAAAAGGTCTGGAATACCCAGATTTTACAAGACAGAGAACAAGTCTTGAATGTAATTACACAAAAAATGTCAGTCTATAGTCACTGATCTGTATGTACATTTGACTGTATAGCAAAAAATCCTCCTTTATACAAGTTACTGCTGGAACGTCACAAAGTCAAAACAGACCTCGGGTAGAAAAATGAATTATTTTCTGATTGAGGCATCATCAAGTGTCAATTAGGAGACAACCTGGGAAATCCCATCATCTTCAAATTATGCACTAATTTGTACTTGTGTAGTCTCTAAGGACAGCATAAAATTTGCATGGATATGAATGTAGACATAAATTGTGGACTGCGAGTTTGAAAAGGTGTAGGGAAGCATTTTGCTGGCAGTGGTTTTATTGGTGATGATGCATGAAGCAGAAAGAACTTGGATGGACTTGCGGATTCACAGGCTGGTAGTACAAAAAACTAACATGGTATAATGGAGAGATGATGAATGATGCACTCCTCAGCACCATTTTTGAAGGACCATTTTTCTAAGTGGGACTACATGTAAAGTTTGTCAGCTAAAATGTGCTTTATAGCATGAAGGCAGGTTTCTATCTCTGTCTATTACAAAGTATTGTACAGCAGGGTTGGCCCTGCTTGCTTGTTGATTACATATAAATGCATATTATTTAAAACTCCATCTCAGAGCTCCATCTCTAGAATCTGGAATTTACTTGCTTGACTGTTTAGACACCAATATTGTAATTCCAGGCAATGTCATAGTTATTACAGAAACCCCTGAAGAGAACTAGAGACAAGCTTTTAACCCCCAACAGAATAACTGGGGCTGTCACCATCGTTGGCTACACCATGCCACAGTGCAGGAAAATCTAACAGAGCAGGCTCAGGAAAAGCTTTATGAAGTGCGACAAAGTGAAGATCCACCAGGGAGTTCATTTCAAATATAATCAGTTTTGTGTATGAGATCTGGAGTTAGTTGCTTGCTACTCTTAGGTATGAGTACATGAACACAAATGGCACAAACTTGCAAAATAGACTGTGATAGGCCTTCTAATTACTTTTAATTACTTGAGTCAGTTTGATGGTTTTCCCAGTTAATAAAATGAAACAAACATAGAATAGGCTCACTTTAACATGCTAGAATGTCAGAGTAGTAGCACTACTTGCTCTGGCCTATTTGGGCATCTTGAAATATTGGGAACTGAGAAAGAAGTTTTAAGAGAGCAAAATTAATAAATAATCAATTATAATTATTAGTAAAACATCAATAAATAAGAGACAACCCAAAGCAACACTTGCTTGTATTAGAATCAATACTGACTTCTGTAAAAAGATAAATGTGCTATGTAAATCCCATCTACATATTTCCTATCTTAATTCTCTAAAGATTTAAACCAGATATGCAAATTTCAGCTTATGAAAAAGGAACTCTCTATTTTGGACAAATTTTTATTATTGCAGGTGGCACAAAGATTTATGTAATCATGAAGCTTTAACCAAAATTGGTTTCATTATGCTGTGCTTCTGATTTCAATATGCTGGATTACATAATAGTAGAGATTAATTTCTTAATCCTTTATACACCAGTTCTGTGCTTCAACTAATCTCTTTTGAAACACAACTTATCATCAATACCTACCAAAATGACCTTTTCAATGTCCTTGGCTGGACACCAATGAAACATCCCTGTAGAGTCATATTTTTTCACGTTGGCATCCATATTGTCAATCTGCTCATTGCCAGGAATTAACAAGGGGTCATGCCTGGGGAAAAACAAGTTGAGGACAACATAAATGGAAAATATTATGAATTATGGATGGAAAAATATCCCAAGAGCTGTGTATGAAGAGGGATAAAAGTAAAAAAATGAAATGTATTTGCACTTTAACATGCTTTCAATGAGGACATTTTTAAACAAAAACTGTATAGAAAAGTTAATTTCTAAATTTTGGGTGCAGTTTCAAAGATTTTCTATACTCTTTCTATACCAATAACCATTTAATTTTAAATAGGGTTTTCTGACACCATCATGATCCATAAAAGTTTTTTTTTTTCTCTCCAGGTCCACCCCTCTGAAATAAATATCAGAGCTGCTATAGGCATCTGCAATGAAGTAGAAGGGATAGGAACAGAGCCCCATGCTGACTGACTGGCACAAGTATGGAAAGCCAATTACTTGCTTTTACCGCATACAACTTCTGACGTGATGCTCTTCACAGTAAAAGCTTTAACAGGCTGCACTTTAAATATTTTAGCAATTTGCCCAATCATATTTTGCTTTCCCAAACTGAAGCCCTTTAAAGATTCAACAGTATGTCATTTTGGAGTACACTGACTAACAAATGCCCACATCTGGAATACATGATTTTAATACCAAACAACAATGTCCATTTGCTCTGACAACTCTACCTGTGATAACCTTCTAAGTGTTTTTGCAGCAAGATTTTAAAGCACACGGCTTCTCAAAGGAGAAGCAAATGAAAGACATTTTTATAAACTTGCTTTCCAGCTATATAACTACATCTAAGCACAGATACATACAGGTTCTTTAATTTATATGCTAAAATCAAACATTAAGCTAAGTATTAAGTGACTCCAGCACTCTCAGATGCTAGTGAAGACCCCTAAGTGACTGCATTATACAATAGCATTAGGAGAATTGTGTTCACAAGGCACAGGTTAAACTGATCCTCAAATCTTACATTTAAGGAGGGAATTGAGTTTTGTCTGGAAAGCTACAGTCTTTACCTCAGGTTTTTATCATGAATGCTTGAAATATGCTGATATAGAATTGTAACATTTCAAGGAAGAAAATATCTGCAATGTAGGAATATGCTAAGTACTCTGAGACAGGTATCCAAATTTTTAAGAAGTTTGCCTTTTAAAGCCCGTTAAAGAAAAGCCCATATTGTCTGAGCTCTTAAAACTGCAAAGTTTTCTGCTTTTAAAGCATTTGAGCCAGCATACTGTGGTAAGAACCTCTATTCTGTATCATCTACTAAAGCAGACTGTGAACACAGTGTAAGATATAGGTTAATTTACCCTGAATATAGCACGGTAAATTACCATGCAACCAACAGTTATATTTGCATGCCTGAGAAAGGTATAATCTTGCATTCCGTCAAGGTGATTAATTAGTGTAATTTTATAATCACTGATTACAGACCCATCGAAATCACTGTAAAATTCTCACACATTTCATTCAAACAGGGTCAACTCCAAAGAAAGTTCGTCAAAAACGTTGAGAAACTATTAATACAATGTTCCACTTAAACAAGAATCTTTTGATGCTTTAAGACAATCAATGCACTCACTACATGGCAAAGGCATAAGTCAGACTCATCTGGAAAAAAGAAACACTATGTTTTCAAAGTTGAAACTGGCAGCAGAGAAGCCTCTAGGGGATTACCTGGAGTCTCTGACCCTATTCCAGGTTTAATAATGACAGGCCTTGCATAAGTGTGCTATCTCTCTTGTAGGAAGCCGAGATAAAAAAGCTGTACCAAAGGGGTCTATTGTGAGGGTTTGGTTGAGGTTTTTTGTTTTTGTGGGGTTTTTTGTTTGTTTGTTTGTTTGTTTTTAATTTCTAGAAAGATATCTGGACTCTACATTCTCTTACTCCATTCATCAGCAACCTGCAGCCATGGTAGTTTGAACTGAGAGCTAACTGTGATACTGTTTATCGGGCATTCCCCATCTTCTCATAGTTGCATGTGGTACAATAAGGTCTGCAACTGTGAACGCAGTAACATTCCAAGGTTGTCCTAATGTTCAGACAACATTTAGTTGTACCCTGTCCTAGCTATTTTTTCCAATGGAATGGGTCAGCTACATGTTTCAAAATAAGAAAGTTTGCCAAAAGATTAGGAATCTTCAGGAGTTTCCACTGAGAAATGTTTTCCTTTCTGTTGCTTCATGGTTTATGGTTTTTTACCCCCAATACTTTCACAAAACATTTCTTCATGAGTTTTCCTAGAAGAGCACTGAAACAAAAGCAAAGTTCACTGACAAAATCACCTTCTTTTCCTTTCAGAAATCAAATGCATATAAAAAGGAATTTTCTTTTTCCCCCATCCTTTATCAGAGAAACTATAATAAAGCAATTTAAAAAATGCCTCATTCTAATTTTCTAATCAGTGTTTCTTTTCTGCTCTGAGATATAAAACTAAATAGATCATCTGAAGCTTTAACACACATGAGTACTTAGCAATACTCTAATCTCAGTCACAAAAACAATTCACAAAAATAATACAAATTGAAAGGAATGTTATAACAAAGCAGGTGGTAACAGATATTTGATATTTAATTATGGTCAAATGCCTTGAGGTTTGAGACAATTTTTAGAGTATGAGTGCTCAAAGGCTAGTATAGTTCTTTTGGGCTTTGTGTCCTAAAAGGAATATTCAAAGTAGCTTGTGGCAAAGGTTTACTAGAATATCTTAGATTTAAACATAAGTGGGCTATGGAAAGGAAAAAGACTATGAATTGTCAGATATAACTCCCTGTTGAAGTTTTAGGTAACAAATTGTGATTTTTTTTTAAAAAAGCCTTAGCATTTTTTTGCCGTTTTGTTGGGTTTTTTTTAATCAATACATGCACCTATTCACAGTATCATAAACTGTTTGGACTCTTTGCTTCACTGCTTGGAGTATAGCAAGGGGAAACTTAAAGGAGGCAAACAGGATGGGACACACAACAGGAAAGTATGCTAAGAGATACTACTATAGTACTATTACTCTAGGAGAATGGATTATTGCCTGAGGAAACTGTGATAAGACTTAACCACACTGTGTTTCAGAATCTGTGGGGTTTTACACGTTAAGTGTGTTTATTAAATTTAAATCTTCTGGGCTAAGATATTATTTTAATCTCTCTAATCAATGTTCATTCATTCTCAGTAAAGTGATTCCTTAAGATGTCTATGGAGGTTGAAAACTCTTTGCTACTAAGGTCCAACTTTGTCCTCAGATGTTAGAAGATACTTACGTACTTAAAAACAGAATTGATCAGAACAGTAATAAAATATTATTACTACTTTGGACACATACATCCTCATTAATCTGATGATCTAAACCTGTTTGGCAAATACTAAAAATTAATTAAGACAGACATACAGAGAGGCCAAGGCTGTCAAATCTGCCTAAGGCGATTGGACATCCTCTTCCCATTAAAATTTATATTACACAAAGCATTACAGTTGTTGCCCTTACAGCCAAATCATGGACTGAATGTTTCTAGAGCCTCTCTGCCTCCTCACCCTTGAAGATGGCTCTATCAAGCTGTGCTTGAGTCACACTGGCAGGTTACTGTATAAATGCTTATATTTGTGCTGAATTATTATGGTCTCCCAGGCTGTAAAATCATCTGCTTCAAAAATTCAAATCATAGGCAGAAAAACACCTAACAATTTAATCCATACTCTTTGTTTTAATTGAGATGATAGGTTTTGTTGTTTGCAATGACCAAAGCATTTGGTCATTCCATCTAGGAAAAGACAGGCATGTATAGCCTGTATGGGAGGAAAGGAAGAAAAGTTAAATTTGCTTCATCCATAACCCCAATTTAAAAATAGCTTCCCTGGTTCTTATGGCAGATATTACATACGCATGACTTAAAATGAAGAGCAAAGTACCATCTTTTCAAGGTTTTGAAGAGCATATAATGCCACTTACGTGCAATTAAACTTGAAAACGACGCTAAATGCCATGCTACAGCTGCAACCCCAAAAAGCCTGCCTGGAAGAAAACAGCCTAAAGCAAAACCATAAATCCCACTGCCAGTAAACCTACTGCAAGGAAGTCAGCATTACATTTTAAAGAGAACTGTTTTCCTAGAACACATTTATAACTACTGCAAAATTGGAGGTTTTGAGCCTGAAACTTTTGAGTACTGACTGGGGATGGACAGAACTGAAAAGACCATTCCAGACTAAATGGCTGCCTCATTAAATTACTATTGTTTAGCATAACCTTGTATTTTGTCACCCTTGTCTTAACCCTCTTGCTATTTATATGCAATGAGCAACATACCCTCATTGACCTGCAGTGGAACTACTCAATGTGCTGAGCACTGAGAACAAGAACACTATACAACCAGTAGGGAGGACCCTGGTGCTGTTTAAAAATAAACTGTAGTCTGATAGTCTTTACACATTAGTAAGACAATGTTTTAGCTTCTTTTTATTCTGCCCTCCAATAAAATTCTCCTTATATAAAGACAAGAGGAAAACACACCTGGGAAAAAAACACAACTTCTCTCTAATCTGTGTTTGTTAAAATCTGCAATTATGCCTTTCTCAGGTAGATATAATGTATCTGGATTTTGCACACGAAAAGATGTTTAGTAGTCTTCTGCTCAAGATTCAGGGTCTTGAAACTCACGCTGCCTGTGGTTCAGGAATTTTGAGTTTTCCTACCTGAGTTATGTGGATGTATCTTTGCAAGAATGCGTACACACATACTTAATTTTAGGAGGAAGAAGAGGGTTTGCTGAAGGTAAAATAAGACTTGAAGACGCTAGAGAATGTCTCATGTCTTTAAAATTTCTCCTACAACTACCCTAACAAATTGTGGCAATTAACATGCTGTTAGTGTTAGATGTAAGCAGCCAGTGCAGGTGCTAATAATTGAAAAAGCATTTAGAGCTTTTACACCCTGGCTGAATATTTCATGATGTGCTGCATGTTTCACTATTTACTCAGTGGGCCTCTGTCACTTCAATCTTCTCTGATTGCTTTGACTGGTGCTATAAAGCTCAACCAAGACAGAGTGACGGCTTGTCACAGGCAAACTCCACTGACTCGAGCAGCTCGCTGGGACTAGCTATGAAGGTTGTCAAGACATTCTGATGGAATTCAGCAAATGTTTTGTGACTAATACACCCAACATTTGTCGGCTACCATTAGCCATTCCCTGTGACCCTGCAGTCTGTGTGGATAGCATTAAGTTGTAATGAGAATTTGTTGCCTGTGTGTGTTACACTAATGACACTCTCCCACTGATCTTTCCTTTCACAGGTTAATCAGAAATGAAATTTCTAAGGATTCAGTGCCCAGATGCACTGGGCTTTAGAGAAGAAAACCCAGTGTGACAAGAGAAAGAAAACCTGCAGTTTACTGTTAAATGCTTTCATTGTCATATTCAGAAGCTGTCCTAATAGTGGCTACAATCTCATACTGTCTTTTTCCCTAAATCTGAAAAGTAGACTATATGTAATACACTGGTTGGTACCTAGTGCCCTGTGCTATCTAATGGGTTGAATTACAGTGCCAAGAAAACTAACAATTCTCCTTCCTTTCCTCTTGCTCTTCTCAAATGTTTCTGGTTTTATTATCCTCAGAAGTCTTACTGAAGATTTCGCATTAATTTATCAAGACTACTAAGAATACTGATATAAAGCTATTTCCTGTAAGAATCTTGCTCTTTAAAGTATCTTGATATCTCAGGACATGATCGGAATATGCTTCTGAAGTATGAATCCTCTCACATTAAAAAGTAACAAAATAGTTAACTTCTAGACTTTTACATAAGCAATTTAATGAGGGGAAGACAAGGCACAAAGTCAATGTGTCTACTGGTTTTAATATTTCCCATTTTTCTCTACTGAAGCTGCAAAACTTGCAATCTTTGAGGGGTAGGAGAATGTACCTAAAAAGTAATTTTTCATTTGTAAAAAATAAACCCACAGTTAGATAGCTTCATAAAATATAGGAGTGTTTTTGTCACTTAAATGAAATGTGTGACCTTATGATAAAAGCTACCACCTTTGATAGTCAAAGTTTATAAGAACACATTATTTTCTTTAAACCCGGTTTATAGCTAAAGAGCTTATTCCTTCCCTTGCCTTGATCTGAGTGGATCTTCTATTATCCTGAACTCCATAAAAAATATTAATTTTTTTTTCCTGGAAAATTCTCCTTTTCTTTCCCAGTACTGCTCTCTCACCTCAGAAAGACTTGTGAAAGATTTCACAGTAATATAAAAAAAAAATTCTGATACTCTTCTTATTCCCATGCTTTACAACACAACTACCAATGGTAGCAATAGTCAGAAGGCTAACATATAATACCACTTATCATTCAAATAATTTAATTCTATAAACTTGTTAAAAACAGGTCTAAGATAACATAGTGACATAACACTGAACTATTCCTTTGTTCATGCTGGTTGCAGTGAAGTTGTAAGACAGGATCAAGAAGTGAAATGTGCTATTATATACCTGCTGTGTTGCAGCTTGATTATTGTTGCATATTAGCACTGCATAAAGGCAGGATATAAATCTGAAATTACATGATGGAAAGTTCCAAGGCTGAGAGATGTAAATATATACTATTATTATGGTTATCAGTGAGCTTTCACCTTTTCAAACCTTACCTTCATGCCTAGTTTAAGGGAGTCATGGGAAATGATCAGACTGAAATTATTTTACCAGTTTGGGCTTGAGAAATGTTCTCTTCTAGATCTGTCATCACTTTTCTTTTGATTTTTCTGAGAAAGTTCACAGTTTCAGCTCATGAAAGGGCAGCACTACAATGGCAGAGGCAATACAAATTCATCCTGAGTGGCACACTAGCAAAAATGTGTATGCACGTTTAAGTGGATGTGGTTTAGTGGGTGGATGAGGAGATAAATGTGCACAGCCATTGTTCATATATTTAGAATATTATATCCAACTTCAGGAAAAAAGACAGGAGGTTTCCTCCTCAACTTCAGATAAATAATCTCATTAGGCTTCTGGAAAAGTATGCCAAAGAGCTCACTTTTTTCTGTGTCACTTAGCTGGGTTTTGACAGTCTCTGAGCAAGTTTTATGGTTTGGTTGGGAATTATTTAAGATCCTCGATCAAAAAAAATCCTCAGGCTTACGAAATTCTCCTTGGCAACACACTGAAAACCCAGTGTCCTCTGATGCCTCTGATTCTTATGTGATCAGGGACACTAATGATAATGACCCTTTGCTGAGTATGCTACTTGTCTAGAGGCCTGTGTCAACTACACCACTACATACAGAGTGGACAGGGACAAACTATTTGTTTGCTCTTCAGGCCCTTTGGGCCCTGTCATATGCTATTTGTTCTTGCATTAAGAGGTAGTTTGACTCAGCTGGGCTGACATTTCCTTCAAGTCAGTGTATTCCACTCATGCAGTAGCAGCTAGAAAAGCATTAAGTATGGACTTGAGCCTCAGCAACAATCCTTTTAAGTGGCTTTTTTGATTCATATCCAGGCCTTTCACATTTTTACTGGTCATTCTGAATCCAAAATGACATATTTTTTTTTAAAAACTAGCTTTGCTACTTGATATTCAGGCAACATAGCCTCTTCATAGCTAACGTGGCTGCTCATCAATAATATGCATCAAAACCTGCAACTGAGATGAACAGGTGACTGATATTGCTGCATGACACCAGAGGCATCAATTGGTTCTACTTTTCTTCTCTGTCTCATGAAGGAGACCTGATATGTGATTATTCTGTCACTCACAGCTTTTCCTCCTTTTGCTTCCATTTAAATTTTACTTTTTATTGTAATAGGATGTCCTTGTGTTCACATCTCAACAGGAGAAGTAGCCATTTTTTCCTGTTGGAGTTTAAGTTATTTTTAAGAAGTATCCATGTTCTTATGGGTTTAATGGGACAGACTTTTGCTGATGTAAGACAGGTAAAAATAACCATGATGATGCAGAGTATTTTTCTGGTTAATCTGCATTTGTAGCTACTGTTGGAATTTGAAATATTTGTTTCTTATTTATTAGACTCTTATAGTATTGCATCAGTGTGATTCTGCTCATGTCATTTGATGTGATGCAGGATTCAGTTAGAACAGTGACTTTCTAAATGTGAATCTAGACCATCTGTGATGTACACAAAGAGCATTTTTATGTCAATCACCTATTTATATCAGTAATTCATTGTAATTTAGGGTCATCAAAAAGATGACATTAAAAAGATGCCTCCAATCTATTCATCTGGTTCACATTTGGTAATACAGCTTTCTACTTATGTGTGACTAAATCTCAAAAACTCCATTTTCTGACCAGGTCACATCACTTGTCATGATGTCCCAGAGAATTCCTATCATACAGTTTCTATGCTCTGTTCTATTTCAGTGATAGCAGAAGTCATAAAGTTTTATCCCATAGCACAATACCTTCTTCCCTGATTTGACCTAGTCACTGTGGGAATCTAAAATCTATGTGGCATTTTCAACATTATCTTAACTGTAGGGATGTTCAGAATGTGATTCAAGAGTCACAATTCAGATTAAATTTTTTTAAATGAACTTCTCACATATTTGTCCTTTTCATGCTCCAGACTTCTTGTCCTCCAGCACCCCTCTAGATCCAGGACCATAGCTGAGGAAAAATTTGCAGAGTAGCCATCTGTTTCAAGGCAGGTGGGACAGGGTCAAAACTGACTTTGAAAAGTAGCTTTTAAAGTAAATTTAGGAAAAAACTTGCAAAGATAAATATCAGCTACAGACATGACAGATTTACCTCTTGGGTACTTCTAGCTGCTATACACTAAAGATTTCTGGGCAGGAAAGCAAGTACCTGTCACTTTAAGTAATCTACGAGGATACAAAATAGCAGATAATACAATCCACCTTTGTTTATCGGAAAGAAGAAAACAGTTTGACCATTACAAACAAAGCTTAACAGAGCTCTCTTCTGATTCAATCCATGTTGTCTTATTTAGTACCTTGAACCAAAGTTAAGTCAGTATAGATAAAAAGTAAAATGAAGAGACGGTTGGGTCTGGGGAGCGGCTGAGGGTGCGAACACAGGGCTGGAGAATAAATTTAGCAGCAGCGAAGAAGAGGAAGAAAACAATGTCTGGATTTGGAAGCCTGGCAAGTTCTCCACTCACTGCTCAACCTGTGTTTAGCAATTCTGATGTGCTACTGAGCAGACAGCTCAGGCTCAGGACGACTACTCTCCCTCAGTCCCTCTTCAGCAGGCAATGAAAGCAGGCTCTACTTTGAAAATCTTCCCCCATCATGCAAACTGACACAGGCATGCTTTTCAAAAACCCACAGCCAATCTGTTGATCATTACTTATTTACAAAGGCCTTCGGGCAGAAAGTCCTGTAAAAACCATACTTGATACGGTATACACTAGCTTTTTCTGCTTGTGGAAAAAAGTACCCCTAAGGCTACCTCAAACCATCACTTTCTATTGCACATAAAATGTACCGTGTAACACTAAAGTATTTAATATATATGGTATAATATATCTACAGGAAAGGCATTTGTGTAGAAGTATGTTACCCTGTATTTGGTAATTTGATGTTTTGCTGAAGGCTATGACTTGAAAAAGCCTGCACCTAGTACAGAGGACCTGTCATCTCAGTACCCAAGAGCCAATAGAATAAAGAAGTACCCTTAAGCAGCAAAACTTTGACACAGCTTTGAAGCATATGAAAACAGTATAACTCCCCAGAATTATTATTACTCAAGATCAAAGAAATGAGGCATACTTTACATAGCAAACAGGGACAGTGTGTTCAGCTCCAAATGTTTCAGCTCTTTCTCTCTCTCTCTCCCTCTCTCTTTCTTTTTACTTCTACTTCCCCAAAATTAGGATTTGGGGGAAGGTGAGGGGGGAAATCTCCCACATGTTTAAATTTTAAGCAGTTAAAACTATTAACACCAGATAAGAGGACTGTCCAAAGGTAAGTAAGTTGAAAACGATGCTAGCATGACAACTGGCACCATAAAAATGAGAAGTTTGCCAGTATGCTCATTTTATTCTTCCTCATAAACTGTAAACAAGCATGTAAATCAGTGTCATATGGGCAAGGCTGAACTAACAGGAAGTCAGAGAGCTTTTAATGATACATTTAACAGAAATAGATGGTAAATAGGGGAAAAAAAAGCCACAGCTGGGTGCATTTTCTTCTGTGAATCAATCTCACTTTTGGTTCTGTAGTCTAAACAGAGATGAGGACGACTTGTAGAAGTTACGTCCTTGAATATGCCCTACATTGCAGAAACAATAAACAAATATGGATGTTTCTGTAACTGGCCAAAGAAAATTCCAGTCTAGTGACTGAAATACAAAGAGAAATATCACCTAGCTATATCCAAAATCATTAAAGGAACAAAATAATTGTCAATAATAAAAATATTGAAGGATTTTATATATGAAAAGAATTATATATTTGTATCCATTTTTTTTCACTTGAGCAGTCACAGTTATACACACACATAAATCTCAAATCGCATAATTGTGTCTGTTTACATGTATCAATAAGTTTACATTTTTCTGTGTGTGTATATATATATATATATATATACACACACACACATACAGTGGAAAATCTCTGCTGTAGTATTTATTGATACAATTATGGACTGAGGTTCTAGCCTGACTGCCTAAGATATGCAAAATCAGAGCAGGAAGAGCCTCCTTGCAGAAAACTCTATGTCTACAACGTGATCCTATTCTGACTGACTTGAGCAGTTAAAAGGTGAAGCACAGTGAGATAGAATGAAAATGCCATATTATTTTAATAGATTCCAATTTCTTTTTGCAGTTCTCATTTTAACAAATCTCTTAGAGGTAATTTGTCCTGTGGAAGGAAACTACATAGTTATGCAAAGGAGTACTGTTGTAAAATAATGTACACATAGCAACAGGGGAAAAATATCACTAACAAGATGATGTTTTCATCACCCACTTTTAGAGTATATACTACCCTCTTAAAAATCCCTGTATTTCATAATTAATGTGCTTTTAGCTTGACTAAAACTGCGTTAGTTTTGAACTTTGCTTTGGCAAGTACATATATTATTAGACTTTTTTATCAGTCTAAATCAATTAACCGAAATTTGATTTCAATCGACAGGATAAAAGGAAGGTAATATTCAGGTTCATTTTTGATTGTGATGATACATCTCACATATGGCCTTAAGTACAGAAAACAGTACTCAGAGGGAATCCAACAAAAAGAGAATTGCCTGAGGCAAACTAACCACATGAGTTCCCCTGATTGGTTAGTGCTATCATTAGTGCCACTGCTGTTTAAGAACTACACATGGACAGGACAGGGTGACAGCTAAGACTTTAAAGCCTATGTATTTTTCAAACAGCTTTTCAAACTGTTTTTCATGACAGAATTTTTTTTCAGCTCTATCATTAACTGCTGACAAGCTGACAGAATAAATACTTCAGCCTTTCAGAAACCATCTAACAATCTTTTTTTTCACCCCCCTCCGCTTATTTTTGATGTGGGGGGAGGAGAAGTGGAAGGAAGGAAGAAAGCAGATGAAGATATGGGTTTCTTACAGTCTTACCTCATCAGCTTGGGTGAGGAGTTGGGTGAATTTCTCATGCCTCCGTTTCGCTGCTTTTTTTTGGGTGATAGTGTCGACGGCTGCTCATCTTCAACTGGAAATATAAGGAACTTATGAGATTAAGTACTGCTCTAAGTGCAGTGTGAAATACAACTGAAGTAGCAAAGAACACACACTCTATGTCCATTCACTCACTGATACTTCATTGCTAACATAGGCCCAACAGTAATAAAAATCAAATACATGTTAGTCGAAGAGATTGGGTTGAAAGAGAAGCAGGGAAGAATATCAGGGTTTTGAACATAGGCGTTCAAATTGGTTTCATACTTCAAAAACAAAGGGGGGGAACCACATTCGGGTTATTCTTAGAGTTATTATCAGTTAATCTGCGCTATAGAAAAATAGAATTAGTGCTCTGCTATATTTCCAGACAGATAAAGTACTATTTGAAATATCAACGTAACAGCTGCCAGCCTGCTTTGCTAATGAACTAGACACCAGTTGGTTCTTGCTCCTCACATGCCAAACAACAGAGTCTTCATGAAGAGATGTAAAATATTCAATGCCTTGATGTTCAATGATTCAGTTTGTCGGGAATGTGAATGCAGCCTGCCATTGTGCACAGATCTCCAGCACAAGTCAGACCTCATCGCTCTACCCTTCTCACAAAAGGGAGTTTTAACAGGAGTGAACAGAATGAGGTTGAATGGAAGTGGGGAGACAATACCTGCATAACAGAGGATGCATGTGTTATGCAATCTTTTAATGAGGATGACGTGCATTTTCAATGACAGATCAATTTCTAGAATTAAAATCATGTACAGTTTGCCAGTCATAAACTACTCTTGGATAACTTATGCCACAATATGTATTGCTTACACAAGTGCCGTTTCCTAAGAACTCATCTATAAGAATTAACCAACATCTTTCTTACTTCGAGATTATATAAGTGCACTTGATAATCTGCATGTAAACTTTACATGTGCTATCAAAGGGAATAATCTCATGCTTACTTCCTCAAATTCACACTAATGTTGATCTATTCTAATATAGAGAAGGAAAAATAATTTTTTTTCATTCTAGTATTAACCAAAAAATATACTAGAAGACAATGTAACTGATGCCTAGGAAGCTAAAAGAAAAGACATTAGTATAGTAGCAGTAGTATCTATATTAAAAGAGCTTAGTACACATTAGCAGTGCACAAGCAGAGGCTGAGAAAAAATACTATTTGCAACAAGCTACATAGGAAAAACAACAAAACCTGGTTATCTGCCACCTGCCTTAGACTCATCTTGGAGAAAATAAAGCAACAGCCTTCTGCTATAACCCTTTTCTGACACAATTTTATTACAGACTGCATTCTAGCCTGCCATGTCTGTCTGTTTGCCCAAGCCTGTTATGGAACTTCATTTTGCCTTGGTCAAGACCAAAAAACTGGACCCTGAAAAGACAGATGTGCTCTCTTTTTATATGACCGGGCATCACCAAGCACAAGGGATTCACAACAAAAGAAAGCATTGCAAAGGGAAAACAAAAAAAAAACAACCAAACAAAGCTAATCCCAAAATAAATGTCCCAAAGAGTGGTACAAAAATAATATTTAGATTAGAACAAGGACTGTCTAATAATGATTTATTGGTTAACTTAACTTTCTCCTCTTCTAGGGCAGCATCCCCAAAGACAAAGCCATTTTCTTCTCCTTTGACTTTTCTTTTTTTCCAGATCAGAGTCCTGCAGTGTAAATGCTTGTTGATGATCAGTCAAGTGCCATTCTTTGTTTGGCTGAGAGATAACTAAGCCCATAGAAAATTCTCAAAAATACACAAATTGAAATTTTTATTCTGTGGCAGTTTGTTCATATTAAACTAGAGCATTTAGCTCTAGTATTTAGCTATGTGTACCATGAAGTGAATATGCACAGAATTACTTTATTGGTAATATCTTTGTATTTCTGATTGAAAAAAAAGTGCAAGTGTTTGAGCCTTTCAGAACATGCTCTGCAAAACACTCTCGGAAATGGCCTAGTCTTTTTTAAACTTCTCTAAAAAAAGTTATTCATATGCTATTCCACACAGACAACAGGTTTCAAGATATACACTGTACTTTCTTTTTCTGTATCAGATATAAAAATTCAGTTCCAATCTGATGAATCCACCACTTAGAAGATCAAAGGAACAAGAATCATGGAAAATGTTCCTGCCAGGAACCAACAAATTATCTGGTTTGCTCTCCTGGTAGTAAAAATTCTAAATTTTACTTAATTTAATCTGCTACCATGGAGTTACAGCACGTCTGTCAAGAGATGCAATATGCCACCACAAGGTATTGTCACACTATTTTAACAGTCTAAGGAAGATACATCAAGACCATGTGCAAAACCTTACATTAACATAAGTCAACTGTAGATATTACTGCAAGAAATATTTCTATGAACAAGAGAAAACAGCATTAAAAAAGAGTACTTTTCCAAGTTTTCAGCTAGCTAATAAGACTCCTGTCTGATCCCTTCAAATTCTGAAAGTTAGTACAATAAGAGGCCTTTTGCACTTTATAGTCCAACATTTGTGTTCTCCAGTGTTGCTAGGTGATACTAACCTGCCACTCAATTAAAAACAAAGTCTTACTGTAATCATTCAGAATAACCATTTCTAGAAGTACATTTCTAGCAGTCTGCACTTATTTTTGGTATTGCATCTGCAATAAGTAAGCTCCTTTTTTGCATATGTGCTTGTCATCTTCAAACTGTGTCACTGTCACCAATTGCCTGGAAAGCCCAAGGTTAATGTGGCTCACTAGTTAACACCTGTTAGCAAAGCCTTCTGAGGAATCTCAATTTGTTGCTAAAGCAATGCCTTGTTCAAGCAAGGAAGCCATATATTCTCACTGTAGCAATGAAAGGAGATCTATCTTCATCACATCACATAAATCCTAGATTTTGCTTTTCATTGAAATCTCTGTGCAGAGTTTACAGGGCTTCTGTATTTTAGAAACACATCTCCATAAGAATGGGGGAAGGGAATCCGTGAAGCTGAAATATGTGAATAGTATATAATGGACACCATTACCTATGGCTTGGTTCCCCAAAATTTTGAAATAACTCACAAGTGGTTTCTTAGTAGTAAGTAGGATATAAAAATATTTAATTATTATTCTTCAAAATACTCTTATCAATTTTCTGCATATTTAAAGAAATAGATCTAGCAAAATTTTTAGTAATTAAATATAATTTTAGTTTCATGGTTCCTGTGTCTGCATTAATTTAAAAAGGAGTCTTAAATGTGCTTGTTCTTATGAAAGACAACCATATTTGAGTAATTGGCTGTGATATATGACAACTCAACTCTGATATTGTATGCTTGCTTTTGTTAATGAGTCCCCATTTTTTACTATTTTTCATGTCTTTATACTACAGGATTTGTATTAAATACAGCCATATTATACTATGCAGACTTTCTTTACCAGCTTTCATGAAAATTGCAAATATGTTCAAGAATTGGACACAGAATTTCATAGATTCAAGAGCTTGTTTGCACACCCCTAAGTATAACACTTAATGTACTGTTGTATCAACCTTCAGTTCAGTTGTTCTAATAACAGTTTTGCAGTTCAGGAAGACTCAGTGCTAGAAAAATGTCAGGCAAGTCTAATGAGGCTTCAGATGCTCCAGTTTGTGCTGGAGTTTAATTTAAAGTTACACTGATGTTTTAACATGTTTGCTTACTCTTGAGTAAAGAGTGTTCATTACTTCAATGACATAACCTCCAGACAATATACCATGAATTGGTTTAAGATGTGCTGGTAATTTTAACAGTCTTAATGTAGAGTTGAACATCTGTAACAACATATTACTTGACTTTTTTCATTTCATTTCTAAAGCAAAATAAAGGGAATGTCTTTCAAAACAGTGGACAAGTTCATAACTTTTTTTTGTTGTTATTTTCTTACTATTTTTAAAATAAAACTGTCCCCTTCACTGCCTCTCCTGGGTCACTAGCAGAACAGTTTACAGACACCTTTTTAAAGGCCCCAAAATACTGAAATTTGAAATAACATCTATGTCATTGAACATCACATCAACTGGAATACCCAGTAAATTCATTCTGCCTAGCATGTAAATGCTTCAGAGCAAATAAATCCTTTGAAAGGTAAAGCACAAACCACCCAGAAACATTAGTTGACTAGCTATCTCAATTAACTTATTAATCACCACATCTGGAGAAACCCACATCTGTAAGCACTTAAGAGAGCATTAGTAATGTCATAGGCACATGGAAAACAGACTGCAAAACCATGCACAAACCGATCTGTGTTGCCTTATGCATCCAACTACTGGGCTACCTACGGAGATCTTGGTTCAACCCAGGCTTTTGGGAGTGGCAGCGGTATTTTACAGGTAAGCTGAGTGCCCTTTGCAATCTACAGTATGTAGATTTTCCTTGTTCGACAGAACTCAGTAAGTTAAGGTGCAGCAGCGAGGGGTTGTTGGGGAGGAAGAGGCTCCCTTTACGGTTATTAACAAGTGGAACAGGTTCCAGGATTCCTTCAGTGGACTTGGCATCAACCAATGCATTAGTAGTTGCATTCTTGAATTGATATGAGCATTTTGGGTAACTTGATCTAGCTGCATTCTTTACTTCTAAATAATAAGAAAAGATTTAAATTAATTTCTTTGTATTAAAAATTATTTCAAACCACAGGCATGAATCAGTTTTGATATTACATGGAAATACAGATGTTAAAGCCTTAAGTAGCAGTTCCAAAAGCAGAAATAGAGGTTTATACCTGCAGCTTTCATAAGGTTGTCTTTTTTTTCTTTTCTGAAAATGTCTTTTTATAAAAGAATACTCATAAAAGGATTATTCCACAATATTATCACCTTTAAGCAATAATCTCATCCTAGAGTAAGTATGTCTGAGGCAACACTTATTTCCCACATGTTGATAAAGGCTTAGAGATTTACTAGGTGTGGAAGATGTTTATTTCTTTGAAAGTACTGAAAATGACAGGGGAGGTAGAGCACTCTGCTGCTATTAAAATAAATAAGGAATCATAGAAAACGTAAGGTCAACACTTCAAAACTGTGCAGGCATACTTATGGAATTAAACTGATGTTTAGGTATCTACATTAAAAGGGTTGGCTATTCAGCAGTGCTGCATACCGTAAATTTCTGAAGGTCATATAAAGCACCTCTGTAAAGAAAATTAAGAAATCTGGTTTCCTAAATATGGAGTTATCTGTGATTCTTAGTCTTCCATTACTAATATATCAAAGCTAATCAAATACATAACCCTCCTTCCCCCCAAAACAAATGGCACCCTCTGTAAAAACAGTAAAAAAAAATGTTTTTCTGGTAAAAATATGCAATAAAGGTTTTCTTTGAATGCTTGTTTCATTCTGAATGAGTATAGTATAGAGAAGAAGGTGTATTATTGAGCCAGTAAGATCTTATATCTAGTTATGTATTATGAAGTAAGGAGGTTAGATGGGGAGTAGTTGGTGGACTGATAAACCTGCAGCATTATTTCCATATGTTTCAATTGCCTTAAAGATTGTATGGAGAATATTGAGCAGTTAGTGGCTCCAAAGTAATTGAGGAGGTCGGTATGTTTTTTGGCATCTTTGTCTAGTTTACCACCAGCTAGAAACACCATCTGGTAACGGGGAAGATAAGTAAATAGCACCCCCATGCTTGCCATTTTTCTTCAAGCACAAAATCTGTCTCTCGTGCAAAAAAAGTGGGTCTATGGGAATTAGAAGAGTCATTTGAAGGTACCTTTTAACAAGGTTCAACTTGCTAGTAATAAAGCATCCATTCTAATTCAGTGACCTCTGAATTGATGGCTTGCTACTACTCTGACTGAGGTAGATAGAAAAATCAGTGAGGAAAGAACTAGAGTCTGATTCACAATGTTACTCTGCTTTTTACTAATAGTAGAAACATTTAAAGTATAATAACAATAATGCATACTCATCACAGTCCACATATATTTTAAATCATCAGAGGGAGAGTATATATCTTTGATTAGGAAAACTGCCACAAAAAACCCACTGTGAATAATATTGGATACACCACTTGAAAATTACTGATTTTACCTCAGTTTCTGAGGTTTTGTCAAATTTTGTACTTCTATTTTTTATATTACTCTGGTGAAACAATTTTCAGATGATAAAATATATCTGCAGAGACCTCCCTCCCTACACAAGTCACCGGTCAAGCATGTATTTGAAGATATGCATCAATTTGGTTCTATTTTTGAAGTATAGATAGTAATATTGGCAATAATCTTCAAAAATCTACAAGCCTGCATCAAAGTATCTTCACATGCAACAGAAGAAGACCAAAACTTGGTAAGCTTATCCAGCCCCAATCAAGTTGTTTCAGAAATATCATAATCTTTTTACAGCCTCTTCTGGAGCTCACTAAGTGATGGTTTCAGATACCAGACCTCACTTTTAAGCAATAACGTTCCATAAAAATGTACATCTTTTGGAATATTCCATGCAGACATGAGCAAGATGTCCCAAGATTTTGTGCTTGCAGTGGCACAGCATGAGTCAGAACAAAAATACTTGTCTTTCGGTAATGGCTTCATATCTGGTGTTTGGCATCACATTTAACAGTCCCACATGATCTTGTTCAGCATGAAGGCAGACTGAGCTGCTTAAAACATAACCTACTTCTCCTTATTTCCAACAGTGTGGACAGGTACTATTACTGAAAAGCAAAACACTGAGCATGGGGATAACAAGTTGCCTTTTTTTGTTCAGTCAAATTATTCCAGATTTAAAAGTTCTAACTACTGGTTTCATTCCATGACTTCTAGCTTCTTGCCTCTGACAAGAGCTCAGCTACTTCAGATGAAAGTTGAAGAAGCCTCATAGTGGATAACTGTGAAATATCTTGTACATAGGACAAGTTTCTTTCTTATTCCAAAAGTTTATGGCTCATGTCTTTTTACTCTATCATGAAAAGCAAGGACTATAGTATAATATCTGAATATCTCATGTTTCATAGAGATAATAATCTCTCTCTCTGTTCCTCCTACAATTATATATTTCTTACCACAGAAGAATAAAACTGGTTACTCAGTGTAAATGCTACTGTCAAGTTGTGCATGCTCACTGTGCCCCAAAGACAGGCATGTCAGGATACACAGTAAACTACATGTGCAAGCACGGTGCTTTCAGAGTAAAGCAGTATTATACAATTAGGTGAGAAACACAGGCCAACACTGTCACTTCACCAGATACGTACTATAATGTGCAGAACCTAAACCACTTAAATAGCACCCTGTTGTTCAGCAAAAGCAGTTGATTTTTATTAATAATTTCTTTAAAATCTGATTGGGTTCTTGCACCACTATGTGGGCTGATTTCCACAGAAAACATATTTGGGAAGTGAAGACTGCTGTTAGTTATATGAAACTAAATACATCCTTACATGTTGTCACTGCCTCTCTAGGTTTGGCAATCAAACTGTCTGGATTGGGGTAATTAGTTGTACTGTTGTGCAGTGTCAAAGCACAGCCTCCAAGTCCACAAGGGTTCTCTTCCAAGTATGTGATGAGTTTAGCACCAGTGAGTCTACTGAAAGAGAACTGTTTTTCTACTCATAGTTAGATTAATTTCTTTTTATGCAATATAACATATGACTTTATTTTCAATGCAAATGATCACAGGACGAGTGTGCTGCCTGGATTGTTTATTCTGCCCAAGTTCCTTAGAACTGTTCAGGACACTTGTGTATCCGTAAGGCATTATTATTGTACCTAAGAATAGAGACACTTACTGGTCATTTTGAGAGCAAACTTTCAACTGCTTTCCAAGAATGGTAAACAATAAGGAACAGGATAAGAGTAGAGTAAGGGTAAGACATTCCATTTTCTGTAGTATTTTCTAATTGCACCCTGAGTGAATAGTACCTACTTTTAGTAAATGCTGTATAGAACTTGCCCAAGAAACCTGTTACCATGAGAGAATTAAAATAATGTCTATAAGATGTGAGATATTAATGCAATTGTAAAGGTATTTTGATATTCCTATTCCTTACCTCCACCCTCAGGAACTCCCTTTCAAGCTCAATGAATATACACTTGCCTACAGACTGCATTAGAGAATCATGCCTGTTTCTATTTCTATACATTTTATTTATTATAATGAAGATAATTTGAATTGCAATCTGCAACTCCCTGAACATTTTTAAAACAACCAATGTAGTTAATCTAATGCCTATGGCAATCTCTATTTATTCCTTGTGAGCATACACTTGCCATAACTTAAAACTGGGCTGAGCTTTAATTTAAATGTAACAAGGCAGAATACCAGTACATTGCTTTCAACAAAATGGCTGAAACTGGCTTCAGCATGATTTGCCTGGAAGGGAAGATGAAAATGTGTTTTAAAGGAGAAAAAATATCCTGACCAAAACCAGACATTCTAAACAACCACCACCAATACCCACTACTCCTTTCCTCCCCCATCTCTATCAGCTGCTAGGCTTTCAGCACTGTTTTTCGCCAGACACTAGCACAGTGTTTTCCTTCATAGTCAGCCATCAGCCAGAGCTGTCACTTGCAGATACTTCATTTGCAGTCATTGCAGTCTAATTCATGCTGCACCCCCTTAATCTCTGTAGTGAGTAATGCATTGTCACTGTGCAGATATGCCAGATCCAGCACTAGAAGTACAGAGAGTGTTTCTAACAGTTAAACTATCTTGGTTTGAAGAAATATTTTATTTCTTCCCCCAACTTAACTGTTCTCTTTCTCCTAAACATTTTCCCAGCTGACCTCCAAAGGAGCAGTCACCATTCTGCAATCTGGCTCAGCTTTCACAGGGTGGGGGGTGAAGACAAGCTGCAGCCCTGTGTTATTAAATGCAAATAATCAATATGTTGATTGAGCTTTTGGCTACCAGAGTTCTTTTGATGGGAGTGACAGTGAGCATGACTTCCCTCATTCAACGACAAGTCTGTTTAGACTTTGCTACCTACCACTTTGTGAATCAGGCAACTGAAAATACCCACAGCAATTCCTCCAAACTGTCAGCTATTGCTGTGATTCCACCCAGCACCCCCTGTACAAGACAACAGATTAACCATTAGGCTAGATATGTTGAAAATATACAGCTTCAACCTTTCCCCAGCTAGCTCAGAGCGATGTATAGATGATTATTTCAACCGTCAGCTGCCGCATAGACTTAAACCCCTGCACAATAACTCCTGGATTCATCTGCCCCTTGTCAAACTTACACAGCTTTAGTTTGAGCATACATAGTGTGGCAGTTTCACTGCGGATCTAGAATAATCCAGACGGCTGCTGTCTCTTTGTTAACAGGAAGCTAAACTGATGAGTTTGTAATGCATTTCTTATCAAAGGTAGTTTCAGAAAGGAAAATGTGCCAAATCAGTTGGGGTTGGAGTTTAGCATACTATTAAAATATGGTTTAATCACAATATTTGTTATTTGCTAGGAAAAAAACCCAAACATTATTCACCCCTTTTAAAAATCACTTTATGCCAATGAACTATTTAGTTTACAAATTTACTTGATTTTTTTGGTGGTAATAGATGTAATGAAATCATTGACTAGAAACTGCAATATAATGGTGCTTGATGAGATACAAGAATGTTAATTTTAGAAACTGCAGAGCTGTTTTTGCTTAGTGTCTGAAATTGTAATTCAAATGAAACAGGATTGCTGTTTGGGTTTCTATGTGCATTACAAAATTAGGGAAATGCATTTCATTGTGATTTTTAATACAAAGAGAAAAGAAATATGCTGCATCTCTCCACATACTAGTACCATTAGAAAAGCAGGTGAGGCTGGCTTTTAGTTGCAGTGTGCCACCTGAAGCAGATAAGAAAACATCAAGATCTGAGAATGTCAAGAATGCATCATCTCAGAACATTTTGCAAACACTGAATGGTGCTTACATGAGACATTCTCTTTGAAACAGTGCAGCCCAAGAAACGTTTTTTTTTTCTTTTTTTTTCTTTTTTCTCTTTTTCTCCTAGTCTTGCACCTTCTGGCTAAAGCCACATAAAATTGCAAAACAAATGCATTGGTCTACTTTTTCTTTTTTTTTTCTATCGGTATCCAGTGCTTATATTTTGCATATACAAAATATATACATGGTCTTTCAGTCTTAATTCTTCTCACACCAAAAAAAAAAAAAAAAGAAACTCAGCCACAGATATATTCCTCAACTTTGCTTTTCCCTGAATACTGTAAAAAAGACATTTTTTAATTGAAAATGTGGAATGTCGCTAGACTGGATCCTGTTCTGTATTCTAGATGGCTGCTCTGGTATTCTGTGAAACCATTATAAACTTTCAGTTCCTGAGCTTTTGGGGTAAGATGTACTTAAGAGTGAAAGACAGACTGCAAAGAAGTTTGAAAACCAGCAAACTTTTAACTTGAATCTTTCAGTGAAAAAAAGTCTGGGGTATGGATTTACACCAACTGAATTTATTTTTAGGGGTAGAGCAACTCCCTAAGGTTACCACAGAAATTTAATGTTTTTTCTTTGCTCCTCCTATTTAATTCAAGAGCATAACTAATATGAATGCTGTATCAGTTGTTATCACTTCTTTGTAACTAGGAATTCAGCAAGCAAAGAAGTGGTTTAAGGCTGTTCAAATTGTGGTTAATCTGAAATCCACTGAAGTCAGACAAAACACACGTCAGCAGACTTTAGATCAGGAGCTGTTCATACCTCATGCATATGCTGTATATATAGGAAGAAAGTCTTTCCTATATATACAGTGTATATACAGCATTTAATAATTGGCTTGTGCCATTTAGAGGGGAAAGGCTTCAGATTTCATAGATGTGGTTTCTTGTTCCCATACAGAAGTATACTGACAATATGATACTATTTGTACATAAAAAAGCTACTTTATTTAATTCCTAATCCAATCCCAATTTATATTTAGACTAAGTCATAGGTCCATTGAACCTTGAACATCCTTTTTGATTCAGATTTTAGTATTCCCTCATACATTTTTCTTGATTTTTAGTCCTCATTCCTCACTGGCCTTTTCAAATTATGATTCACTCTGTAATTGTTTATTCAAGTCATTGTATTATTACTGGAAAACTGTCAAACGAAAAGCTCAAAAAAAAGCAAAGCATCAGTGGACTTTTTCCCCCCTGTCCATTTAATTGTCCAATCGACTTCTCCACATGTTGTACCACACAGAATACTATTTGGATAAAGTTTATTTTAGGAAAGGGTGAAGGGAATGGAGATGTGTCTAAACTGTAGATCTGTGTTCATGGGGGTCCGTTGTCCAGACAAATATCAAGTGTCTCATTGGCATGGCAAGTGTAAATATTCTGTGTCAAATTTTAAATTATGTTACTCCATTATAACAATCTGTTCTGAACACGGGGGAGGAGCAACAGCAAAATGTTATTCCTGTGTGTCAGAAAAGAGCTGTTCAGACCCTGTGTGTCCTACTGTGTCACAAGCAGCTGTGAACTTCCATTTTAGAGCTCCAGCTCCTGTGTCTAGCAGAAGCAAAGTACAAAAGAATTGCTCAAAGCCACAGGCTAACTTTTTAACAGACTACCTGATGATCCTATGGCTACAAGTAGAGGACTGGGAATCTCTTGACTAGGATTTAGCTTTACCACTGATCTGTTACACAGCCTTGGGTTGCTCACTTGCAGCCAATTTTTTTAATGGAGTTCCTTACTTATAGCTCTTGCTAAAATTCAGGTGACCAAATTACCTGAAAACATGGCTGTTAATCTCTAATTTTTCTCAGATCTAGCAAGTATAAGAATGCAAGGTTGCTATTGCTGTTTGGAAAATACATTTGGAATACATTAATAAAATCATACTACATTCATATGATGAGTGACTTGTTATTACAGTGTTTGGTGTTCTTTTTTTTTTTTTTTTATTAGACATGAAAGTGTGTCTGTCCCTTTAACACTGAATAACTTCAACATCCTTTTTATTTCTCTGTTTCTATTTTCCTTCCTTAAAAAAATACAGTGTCAATTAAAGGACACTGATTTGCTTATGAGTGATCCTTTGACAGTTCCCCAAGGCAAGACAAGTAAAGCCAAAAGGCACATCTTTGGGAGAGTCTTTAAGAGTAGCAACACAGAACAAATCGTAACATTCAGTGCATTGTCATAGGCTATCCTTGTTTCAATATATAGCAATCCAAAGTATATTGTCCTTTGTCCTATTTCCTCAGAGAGGATTTTGACACCAACTGTTGAGGGACATGGAGGAAGAAGTTACAGCACTAGCAAGGGCAGGCTATAGTTAAGCAGTTCTGCTAAACTATAGAAGGAATCCCTCTGGTTTTTACAAAGTAAAGGAAGTTTCCCCTTTGTGACTAAACACACTCACAGTCTGATCAGTCAGTGCTGAAAACAGTGAAGTTCTGTATGTGGGCAAAATATAGGCTACTATTAAAAAAATATCAAAATTTGAAAGGCCACTCACCATTGTGCCTATGATCACTTTGCTGTTTACACTTCCTCGGCTCCATTAAATTCAGAGAAAAAAATGCAATAACTAGAAGTAACTAAGGTTAAAAGTAAGCACAGGATTACTCTGCTCCTTGGGATTAGAAATTGTGTATTTACTGCATAGAATGTCAGGAAGAGTGAGTATTTCAGGGCACAGGAAAGCAATAGTTAAATGCAGACTCCACAAATTTAAGCTTGGTCTTGCTATTCCTGTGAACACTGGGATGTGTAGATTTCATACTGCAGAAATCTAATTAGAATTATTATTTTGTTTTTCAGTCAAAAGTATCAATTTATCTTAACAATACACATTTTCAGAGCAATTCCCACCTGCATATCCTAAATTTTTAAACTGAAATAACTTTTATCTACCTTGCTCATGACAAGACATACTAGGTCCCCCTGTCAGCACTGCCTCTGAGAAGAGATTTACCTAAACTTCTTATAAATCCCTTGTATCCTTAAAAGCTGGGGTTTTGGTTTAGTTCTTCCAATAAGTTGTCTTACTTCTGAAAACACAATTGAGAGGATGTGGCTGAGGTGGTTTATTTTTTTTTTTAACTAGGTGGTTAATATGCCAGTGATAAATTGGGGTTTTCTTCATATTTTTTTTAATTTTTAAGCTTTGCTACCATTGAATTTCTTTTCCCTTTTGGCTTGCGTTCACCCTTGTAAAAAGGATGTAGAGGTGTCTGTGTCTCTGAACAAGAAGAACTGAAATATTGACATTTAACTCTGGCTTTCTTATCTTCAGTCTTATCCAGCTTTCATCCACATCAGTGGAAAAACTTCCATTTGTTAAGCATTAATAGCATCAGACTCAGTGATCCCCAATACTCTTTCAGGCTCAGGTATAATATTCCTGTGGGATGGAGTCTTCATATGACTGTTACCTGTGAGGTCATAATATCACTTCATATGTAAACTAACTATAAAATGCTGTGCATATTTATGTACACACTGGTTCTAGATACAAGTACTTACAATGTATGTACCTTTATGGAAAAAATTCTATATAGTCAAAACTGACCATCTGAAATATTACAATTTTTTAAAATTAAATTGTTTCCTCAGCAAAGCAATACAGTGAAGTTCTTGCAGGCTTTTCAGTCATTACTGATTTCTAATCCAGCACCACCACCTGCTGGTTACAGCGAGTTTCAAGCCCCATTGCTGTTTTTCTGTCTTCAAATCTATGCATGAATATAGAGCAGTATTTCTCAGCTGTTCTTATACATAGAAATGTTATTAACGGAGGAGATTTTTAGCACATTGGTTGCAGTTTAACAATACTCTATTAGCTGAAGTATGGTTTTCATAAAAGCAGGGAATGTTAACTGCTGACACAGAAATTATTTTGTGCAAACTATTGTAAGTCACAGGGTAAGCATTCAAATTAATCAAATAGGTTGAACCTGTGGTATTAAAAAGCCTATTATTACATATGCTGGTTTTATCACTTACAGATATACAGTTAAATACTCTTCATGATACTAAGAAATGAGTATATTTTTTTCTAAGTGCTCCCTACTTTAGTGAGTTCTGCAATGTATTTCATTCTTGTAGAGGTTTTTTCTTGCTCTGAACAAATGCAACAAAAAAAACAATAACACCTGTTAAATATATGAATATAAAACCAACACAAGATATAAATAACTAAGATTAAATCTATAAAACAATAGCAAAAATAGCAATAGCAAAAATAGAGATGGAATATAATTAACTGTTATGGAAATTTAGGGGAGTACAGTACATAATTTCTATGTAAACGCTGGCAAAACAAGGAAAGTAAAACAACACAATAATAACTGAAAAAGAAGAAAGAAAATGTGATGTCTACTGTATCTGCAAAAGAACCACAAAAAATTAATAATCCCATCTCTGCCAAAGCTTACAGTAGTTTGGCTGAAATCAATTCCTATGGGGAAGCAAGGGCTAGCAATTTCATAAGGTGGAAAATAAAGCATAAGCTAAGAAATCCAGTGGTGATAATTAATAACAATGTTAATTACAACATCATTTTGGTCTCTAACGGAAAGAATACTCAAAAGGATGGATCCTGTTTTTCAAATACAACCTAAACAGGATCAAAATACTTCCATAGGAAATAAAAAAATGTCCGTTACAAATTCCCTCTGATAATTTCTCTATTACTAAAAAAATACCGTACTGATAACTCTGAAATTTCTGCAGGAGTTAGGGTTGAACTATTGTAAGAAGGGAGAGCGTGCCATCTCACATTATGTAAGACAAACTATAACGGTATAAAAGTACACAGGCTATCAATGGAGAAAGAAAGAAAATAATACTGAGTCTACCAAACTAAATTGATGTCCATTTTCTTTAAAAAAATGAAATTATATATATTTTTTCCTTTTAGTTTTCGCTTTGTTACGAAACCTACAGAGAGATGCCAACCTCTTTTAGTTCATGACAAGGAACAGCTTTAGAAAGAAAACTTAATCCAACATAACTGCATCAGGCTAAGTACTTCTGGATTCATTAACCAAACCCTGATGAGACTATGGACATTACCAGCAGAAGAGAAGGTAACCTGGCAGCAGCACCCTCATTGTTAGCACCCAATGCAACGACACGAGAGGAAAGAAGGCAATGGAGAATTTTTGAAAGAGGATCATCAAAGTGTTGAATTAGCTGCTCAAGTTACTTAGCTTTGTCCTACAGAATACTTGGTGTCTCAGTGTTATACCACAGAAATCACTTATACTCTGTGAGTATAAAATTAAATACAAGTGATGTCCCTTTTCAAAGAAGGTAGCATGATAAGGATGAAAGACTGATAAAACAAGAAAAAAAAAAAGGAAAGACACTTCTGCAGGAAAACACTGAACTGCCAGCATTTCTGTTATATTATCACACCAATTTCAGAATAAAGTCCACAATCACCTGGAGGTGAGGAACCCTCTCCAACAAAGAAAAAAATGGATGCATAAAATTCAATAAGATTTACAGGTCAGTTACTACCCTGAAAGTAACTATATCAACCACAAATGCCACAAGATGCAAATATATTTGGAAATACAGTTTCTGCCAGATGTTTTGAGAGTCAGATACTGAAAGCATCCAGAAATCCAATGCTCAGGGGACACTGACAGCTGTCAAGAAAGTCATCTTCCAAAAGCAAATTGCTTGGAGCTCTGCCTCTGAGGGTTTTATTTTGTCCTGCTTGAGAAGAAAGAGGAGGGCAGACAAAAGACTCACATGCTAAAGGCAGATTAAAACCAAATGGATATTTTGACATATTTTATATTCCTCATGGGCAGAACTGAAGGATACTGTTGAGGAAATCTGTGGAACCCAAGGTTCAGTTTGAGGATATTTCCTGAGGAGTATGCGGGACTTAAGTATTGAGCCTGAATATATGAGCCTACAGATATGATTCTTGCATTCCTTCAAGCTACAATTTTAAATGCAAAACCAAGAGTTTCACCATCTATTTATCAGGAGAGGTACCAGTAAAACTATGGATGAACGAGCTGCAGCATTCAAAGATTCAATAAGCCAATCAAAAAGACCTTTAAAGTTTGATCAGCTACTAGACATACTAACATTAGAAATCATGAATCCAAAAACAGAGTATGCATTTTAATTCAGGTAGGAGATAGTATTTTCAGTGATTATTCAGAAAAGACAGAAAGGCAGACAGTATTCCACAGACAATCCTATAATAAAAAATTACATGTGGTGGTGGTAACAGGGAAAATCCAAAACAAAAATTAAAGTAATTCCATGTTTGAAAGTGGCAAATTTAGGTGTAGGGAGTTCTAAGAATGGCAGAATTACACGATAATGACATACTGAAGTGCAGATATGGCACAGAATTAATATTACATAAATCAACAAGCAGAACAATCTGGTGTCAATGGGTTAAAAGAATACCAGTTCCTGCTCTTACAGAATTTCAGACCCATGTAATGTCAGACAAATCTAGACTATGTGATCAGATTCTTGGCTTCAGTCTTCCCTGACGCTGTAAATTGTTTGTTCATCTACTTCTCTTCCAAACATAACCAAAGGCTTCTGCTGAGTCATGTAACCCTCCAAAGTGTAAGATGCCTGTATGTTGGACTCCTTGTATGGAAGAATCCTATCAGATAGGTAGGATCACTTTACTGATTCCAGTCTCTGCAATATTTGTACTGTCATTACCGTTACAGAAACTGTGCTGAGACTGACATCTGTCCCAACTCTACTGTTCCCTCATCTTTTCTCCTTTGTCTGAGTGAAGAAATCAAGAAGTTTTATCTTGTTACTCAGGGCAGTGAGACTCTCCAATACAAATAATCAAAATACACACAATGCTTTACATATGTATATATAGATATATATATATTCATTTCTCCTTGAATGACTCTTTTATAGAAAACAAAAAGCTTTGGTGAAAAAAAATCCATCTTTTAAGACCTATTGAAAAATTTAGGTCTTTAGCAAATGCAAACTGATTTAATTTTCAGCAAATTTTTTCTTTGTAAAATTAAATGAAAAATACTTTCATGTCTCAGTTTACAAAAAACATCATTTGTTGACAATTAAAATTTAATTTGAGTAGCACTCTGAAAATATGTAATATTTTTCTGTGGAATATCAAAAGCAGTTCTTAGCATAGCAGTAAAATATATTTTGCTCATTTTTTGCCTGCTCTGACATTGGAAAGCTTATTGGTTTTATTCAGAACCAAGTGAAAAAGTAGTTTTGCATGTAAAAAGAGACAAAATACAAGAATGGCTGGGAGTCTAAGTCCATTGTTGGTGAGAAACATTTGCACGTCATCTGAAAATCTGGGAAACAAGTCCCCCATATATAGTAAGGGACAATTTGTAGTAGAAGCCAGAAAAGTACATCCTGTTCTCTTCAGTGCTGTATCTCACTTCTTCTTACCCTTCTGCTGTCTCGTCATATGAATTATATTCGTTTTCACACCCTGCAATTCTAAATAAATACTGTATCACTTTGCTGCCACCCATCTTGTGATTGACTGGTCACAGAGAACCTGGCAGTCCTTGCATGTTTCAGTAGATCAGGAATAATTCTAATAGATGTAAAGCATGAATAAAAGAAAAATTATCACTGGACAAATGCCTGCTAATGAAATATGCTGTCAGTTTGCAACTATGGATTTTAACGCATGTTACTCATGGAACAGGAATAAGCATTATCTCTACACTAGGCTCAAAACTTGCAATTGATTTTATTATTTTATTATTTTCTAGAGCCTTGGTTCTATCAGCTAATAGACTAGCTAGGCAAGTGTATTTATCTCAACTTCTAAATTACTTTCCATAAGTCATGACTGCTATTTTTACTAAAAGTCCAAGCAGTACATCCCAAAAGGGATCATGTAAGTACTACAGAAAAAGGTCTAATTTTAGAATAAACCATCTCCACTGCTAGATGGCACACCTCATTCTGGCAAGAGTTGGCTCAAAAACAGAGCCTTCATTTCATGTTACCAGTCTTCCTCCATATCATATGGTGATGTAAAATCTCTCTCCATATTGTCAGACATGCCGTGTCAGAGAACACATAACACCACTGAGTTAGAGAGTGAAGATAACATCAGGAACATGGGAATGGAGAAAGAAACATGCTTAGTGCAAGCAAAATCTTTTATGCTAGAACGAACAAAGGAAACTGCATGACAAAGATCAAAGATGCTATAATGATTTTTTGGATTTCCTTCAGCAGCAAACAAGGTCTTCATTCCAATTAAAGTTCAGAAGCAGCTAAAAACTGCAGATGATTTTTAAAATATGGCATAAGAGATTCTTCTCTACTGATGCAGATAAACAGAAGTTATCCCTGCCCTTTCAGATAGTATCCCCTTTCAAAATGTCCCTAAGCAGCAAGGCAGTCATGGTAATTTTGCCACTTCTTTCTGTCATGTACCCTATTTCACTTTCCTCTCCTCCTTGCTGTGTATCTATGTCCTTCTTCAGCAAAGATCAGAAAATTGGCCTCTTCAGGGGAATAACTATGTCAAAAGGACAATCAGGCTTATATTCAGGACTTCAAAATGTAAAGCACTTCTTAGCACAAAATGTAATATAATATATAGAGAACACAATGTTTTCAGTCTCTGGGTGGAAAAAGAACTACAGGCATGTAGTAAGCCAGCGGCACAGTCAAGACTGGGATCTTTGCCTTGTGAAATTTTTGTTTCACATTTGCCTAGGTAGAATTTCCAGTCAAACTAAAATGTACACAGGAGTGTTTAACCAGATAACACTGGCCACATCTTACACAGTAATAACGCTTTTTTCACTCTTCCTTTTCAGAATAATCGTACTGTGCTAACAAGATCTGATCAGTATCAGTGAAGCATGTGTGTGTGAGGTAGTACACATTATGTTTTGGAAAATCTTGGATAATAAGTGAATCACAGCATTACAGGATTCAGTAATACATAAAATATCACAAGGAAAGCTGTATCATAGCACTATAAAAAAAGAATGCTAACAAAGGCTGGTGAATAATCTCAAACAGCAAAATTATGACTGAACTTTAACCTATTTTAAAAGTATATTATCAACATAGAACTTACATAGTGAAATAAATATATCTATGATACATTCTGTTCAACCCCCTCCTGTCTACTATAACCCCAATCAAAGCAATGATACAGTATGGGTGCTTGTTTTGTGGCACTTCAAGAGCCACATCTGGAGTTATGTGACAACAATCTCCTCTTTTCGTGCAGAACATAAAAAATTCATGAGGTTATGCATCCTGGCATATACAAATGCTTGGGAAGGTTCTGGGTACTCAGTAAAGACCCAGAAAAAATTGTCTTACGAGTTACTTCTGACTTCCTGACTAGGGGCTGAACCATTTTGCTGGACCTACTCTGATAAATCTGAAGATTTCTGCTCCTATTTCAATAGATTCTCCTAGCTTATGTACGAAATACATTGGTTGCCCCTGCTTTCAGTTCTAGAAGTATGAATCACATAATATGTATATAGGTGGTCACACAATAGCTAATGTGACTCCTCACCTGAATAAAGCTATGCATATATTAAATATGGTAAGAATCTCAGTGGAATAATCAGGTGACAGAACCACTGTATTTGATTTTTTTCCTGCTTTCTTCTGTTTTTTCTTCTGTATTGTGGTCTGTTGTATACTTCAATGAGCACCTCCATCTACATATTACAGTAACTTCAGGTTACATGAAATGTAGAAGACCTAGGCCAGATTTTTTTTTTTGTGAACCTAAAGGACAATAGTCCAAGTTAATGAATATGTTTTCACTTGAATTATAACAGGATACAAACAATAAGGATATAAAATGGAAAAAAACCCCCAATCTTTCAACACAAGAGTATGAGATGTACAAGTTTTACAAATCAAAATTTTTAGTTTTGACATAATTTAAAAAGAACAGGAATTACATATCAAAGTGTCTCTGTGATTAGTATGAGCTGATAGTTTTCTGCTCTGGTTGGTTCAATATTAATTTGAGACCTTGCCCAATAACATCCACACAAATTAGCTAAGACTCAAAATGGCAATCAATTTGGGGGACCTATCCTGAAAAGTGCTACTAACAACTTCCCAGCATCAATGAGCTTCTCAATCCTGCAGCTGTTTTTAAAAGCTTCCTCCCAAAGGCGCATTTAGAACTAAATTAAATGCAACTTTGACTTAATTAACGTTTTAAATGATAATGAATACAATGTAGATTCATAGAAGGCATTTACATTGCGTTATAAAACTGATAAAAATTTAATAACTCTTTGTTAATAAGTTATGTCTCTCCAGACCCATAAAGCCTAAGGCAGTCAGTGCTGTAGTCTAGGGTCTAATCCAGGTTCCTAATGCAGGTGGTATAAGGAGGCAGGAGACTGACTTGACACTTGACATTTGCTCTAAGCTTGCTCTGGATCAAGCCACTGCTTGTTCATAAATACTTTATTTCATATAGTAAAGGTCAGAATTTGGGCTCAAGGCAGGGCTATGACAGAAATGCTCAAGCTGAAACCGAGCCAGCTCTGGCATCTGTCGCTTGAAATAGCTGGGAAACAGTAGAGAAGGAGACCTAACCGGCTAGCATCTGTCCCACACCACGGAGGTAACAGGAAGAATCTGCTGCCTGGTGGTAAGAAACTGTCATGGTGAGTTTCATGACAACCAGCCACACTCAGGAACTAAAAATGCAAACATAATTTCCATGTCACCTTGCATAAGACCCTCTGCTAAATTCATTCCACAGGATGCAGACGGCATCTTTTCTAACTTGTCCCCATAAAAGCCAGCCACTCACTAGTCCCTTCCCTGTGACCCTGGTAAGAATCACCACTCAACGTAAAGGCCTAAAGGAATTAATGCAGACTTCTTGGTCTTTCCCTCTCCCCATTTTCCCAATTCATCAAAGGATTCACTGCTAAACTTAGCAGTGCCTCCATCCCACGGTGATGTGAGGGTTCATCTCCTTGTCACAGACATCACAAACTGGTCAGAAGTCACTCTCATCAGCCCAGTGGTACATGCTGCATGACAAAACTGATCTGAAAAAGTGCATGCTTCATTATTTATATTATCTAGTAATGAGTCAGACTATCTCACTTTTACCATTCTACCTTCTAAAAAAACCAGCTTGGTGTTTGGAAGGATCATTCTGGGTTTTTTTCTACTACTGCATTTCTACACCTCAGTATTCACCTATATGCTCATACTATATCCAAAAGAAAGTTAAATAATTTATCAGCACTCAGGTTTTATTAAAGCATAGAACAATAAATGGGATTGATTTTTTGAATGTTATAGTCAAACTACATACTTGAAGTCACCTATGGCAAAATACCTATTGTTTCACGTTACCTTTTCCTCCCTCTGTAATTAATGTCATCTCCTCAGTGTTTGAAGAGGAAGTATAAAAATCATGGTGCATTCATACACATAAAAAAAGAGATAGAATAGATTCTTGGAGTCTCAGGACCAGCCCATTCTGATCACTGCTTCTATCACTATGTTAGCAATACAGAAAAATGTATTGTAGATCAACGAGAGGATCACCTGGAGGGCTGTACATCAAGAGTGCAAGAAAGGCAGACAAATCAAAGGCTTGGTTCAGTGAAACCACTGTTCCAGCAAGCAATTCTTGAATGTTAGATAAGACTGTGATCGCATTTATTGAGTCAATTCATCCTATCTTTAGTGGAAACACATGCATGTACTTTTATATGATTGTAAAAAGGAGAAGAAGACGGAAAGAAAATAGGTTAGACAGAATTGCAGATATAAACTAAGTTTGAAAATAGAAGAGTAATTTTTCAGTTCCAGAAAAGCAGATCTCATGGTGTCTGGCTTCTGATTTACCAGTGCCACAGGCTATGGAGCTGGCTGCAAACATGGTGGATCTCCAGCATGTGCAAGCTTTGACTTCATATCAATGGCTACACCATGAGAACCTCTATGGAAGAGCACAGGTTTCTCCCACATTTGTTGTTTTTTATTGTTCCACTGTCTGGTTTTATTTGCTTCAAAACCCCACTGTCCAGTTTTAGTAATACCAGCTTTCCTGACAGTAGATCATTCTGATAAGATGGTTAAGGAAGGTGAGTTGGTTTCCTTCATTACCCAGTAGCAACACAGACTATGTTAAGATGTATATACCTTTTTTTTTTCCCTCACCTGTACTGGTCTTGTATCTTAACTGAGTTATCTAAAATAGTATTTTTTTCTGAAAAAAATGACAACTAAAATAAACACAGGTGTCCATTTTTACATTATTTTCAGTATTTTGAAAGGGAAACCATGCAGTCTTATAGAGGTATTTAAAAGAAACTTCACAGTCATGTCAATTCCCAGGAATACAACACTGAATGCATGGAAACTGATGTAACCAAAGTAAAAATCTGTCACCCTGAAAGGACAATATTTGGAACCAATTTTACATAAATCAATATTTCACACACAGCTTGTTTCACTGGCTTATTGTTTATATTCTCTGTGGCTTTGAATTACCAGGAATTTATTTGGCACTATGTCTCATTCTAATGTTCCATTTTCATTAATCTCTTTAAAAAAAAAAAAAAAGTAGTCTACACAACATAGCACTCTATCATTCTCCAGTATACAGAGGTGGGGTCATTCCATAGAAGTGAGCTGCATAAAATGCAGCAATCCAGTTATAATCACTTACTTATGAATTTACAATGCTGTTCAAGAAGGGCAGCATCTGTCTTTCCTCTACAGGAAGACACAATCACTTATTTCCTCCTTCAATTTCTTCTTCCTCAAAACATTAAAGGTGTACTGTTGGCTTTTTGTTCAGGACAAAGAGGAGACGGTGTGACCACAGAGAGATCAGTGGGTTATATTAAAAAGAAAGTGTTTATGCAGTATACGTAAAAGTAAGATTTTCAAAGCCTCCTGTGGCCACAGCAGGAAGTCTCACAGCTCAGAAAAGGTGTGTAGTGGGAGAGAGCAGTGGTACTACTCCACTTTCTCATAGTCAAAGCATTATAAATATGATGTAAAAGGGATCATATTCATAGCTGGTTTGAGAATCTCAGAGTCTCTAGCTACCACAAGGTGGTATATGCATCCTGTAAATGGAAAATCATTGTTGCTAAAGGGTAAACAGAAAATTCTAGCACTGAAATTTGTCTTTTGATAGGGCACAAACAGGCCCTTCCTGCACCTTAGCTCATGCATGAAAAAGCAAGTAGTTCTTGTTGTCTTGGCTACTACAGCAGGACTAGAGAAGTAGTAGGTTAGAAAAGCAGAGGATAGAAAGCAGAGGATATGTCCCCTGCATTCCAGGAGAAATAAAGAGTATGATTTCTCCTCAGCCAGTTATTCAAGAAGTCAGGACTTAACAGTCAAACCATTTAGAAAAGCCCAAACATAGTAATATAACTGAGGAGTTTTAGATACACTGACCAATGTCTGTGTGTGTTATGCATTGACCTCTCTGGCTAAATCAGTTATATCATTTCAACTCTCACTATAGAATTTGTTTTTTTCAGTTTTAAAGTTGCACAGGTAAAGTCTACATTGCCCTAAGTAACACAGGTCAATGAAGAAGTTAGAGTTTTTCTTGAGCTAACTTGCTAAACCACACTGCCACGCATTGTTTCAGCACCGTGTACCAGTCTTTGTTCAAGTTACCCAAAATGTTCACCTAATCTTGCAGAATGGGATTTTAGGTCCCTTGAGAGAGATTCAGCAGCCAACTTGTCTGTACAACATAAATCCCATGCTGACAATAAAAGACTATATGGAATATATGGCTCTAAACTGGGTCTAGTACACAGGTAGATACATGCTTTGGCTACTTTGAAAAGTTAAGCTTTCTCCAACTTGTTTTAACATGGTCTTTCCACATAAGATGGCTAGGAGTTTGGGTTGAGCCCTGCATTCAAAACACAGTAATAATTAATCTCTTATTTTGTCTCTAGAGATCCCCGATATTCACTAAAGCAAAAGCCTTCACATAAAGCTTCTCAGAACTACCAGAGCTTGCCAAAGCATGTTTTCTCACAAGTTGAATTAGATGTGCCTGGGCCTAATATGTCGTTGGGAATTTAGAATCCCATGGCAGTGGGCACAGTAACAACTTTAGAAAAGGTTTCCTTTAGGAACTTGAACTTATGATGTTCCCGAGAAGCACAGACATATGGTGATACAGAAACACAGAAATTAAATGATTCAGGTTAAGCTTCTGTCTGTATCACTTAATCATTTGAATGGCATCCCCCAAGATTTGGCATAGACCTAAGCAGAAACATCACACTTATTAATAACATAATTTCATTGTATAAACCCCCCTAGCTTTTTCAGAGGTTAAGTGCCTCTCTTCACCCTAATTGACTTGAGTCTCCAGTGCAAAAAATACTTGGACCATTTGACTGCTGTTCATGTAGCAATCTACCAAATGCAGCTAAACCTGAAAAAATGTAGACACAAAAAAAGATTTAAAATTATATTTCCTTACATTTAAAAAATATATGCATTTTTTCCAGAAAACAGCCTATAAACTCAATAGCTCCTTTAATGTAATTATATATAATCAAAATATGATTTTCATTTGCTGGAAGTACAAACAACAATACAATAAAAGAGAAACTCATTTGCAGTGGAAAACACGCAGCAAGTGTTACTTTCTCTGCATATTATGCAATTAGTAGACTAAATCCTGTGTACATCATTGAATATGTAAATTGATATCTTCTACTCAACATCAGATTCTTAGAAACAGCACTAATTCTAACCAAAACTACTCATTGTTTCAAGAAGATATATATAATGGTCTGGGATTTTATTTGCCTTGGGAAAAAAAGCCTGCTTTTATAATCAGAAGTTTAAAAAAAAATATAGGAAAGAAAGAAAGAAATGCATTAAGCAATTGTAGAAGCAAACCAACTCAACTGGGGCACCACGACCAAAGCAAGCCCTGTAATAGTATAATGACCTTTAATGAGTGTCTGGGGAAACAATACAGTCCTAGCATAAAAGACAAAGGGCAAAACCCATCATGGCTCCACTGACACTAATTCAAAATGATTTTCAGAACAACTAAAGAATGTAAGAGAGGTAATCTGATCCACCAATCTGACCTCACTTTGATTCTGGGGCCCTGCTGCTGCCATTTCTAATTGTCAAACACTCTACATTTCACATCTGCTCATATTTAATGAAAAGCTGACTCTCACTGCCATTCTTTGAGTTAACTAGCTCTGTCAAGATGGGCATCACACGACCCCTATGCACTGCAAAGAAAACATACTGATTTCTATTGAAGCCCTGCCAGTGCAACGTTGCGTGTATATATATATTTTAATTGGAAAAGAAAGGCTTATGCTGCTTTGCACAGAGTGTGAATTGGTATTGATTTTCGTACTTATTATTACCAGTCAAAGGTGACTAGTCTCACAAGGGGAAGAGTGAGATCTCTTTTGATTTGATGGAGTGATGAAGAGGGGAAAAGGCCCTTGAAGGATAGGATGCTAAAAATCCTCAAAGCTGTCAATATCACTTATCCTTCAAAATGTAACACAGATCTAACGTGTTTCCCAAAAAGCATTGGTTTTTGTTGGAAATAATACCATTATTGTGGAAGTTTTTGGCTCAGCAGGCAACGCAATCAAAAATGTTTACTTTATCTGCCCCTGTAGAGTCTTAAGTGGACTTGAAAGCTATGGTAAACCTACAAATTAGTTTTTCTTTCCTTGCCAAACAGTGCTAATGGCAAAAATTTTATCCACTTGTAGGAGACGTATTAATTTATCCTAATCTAGTTGCTGTTAACACTAGTGCCAGGACCCACCCACGTACTCTCTGTAGCAGTCTGTATGAATACAAACTATACCAGGCACTGTGTTACTGGGGCTGTTACACTGTATAAGTAGCTGCCTCCAGCAATTCTCAATACAGGAAGGTTTCTCATTCACTTTTCTGAACAAAATATGTTTTGTTACATTTTACTCTGATAAAGGTCTCTTAAAAGGATAAAAACTTATGTTATTTAGAACAGGACTTAAAACTGGGAACCATCCACCCTGAGGTGATATATGAGTTGTCACTAAGCAGATAACTAGGAGTTTATGAACAGATACAGAGATTTCTGGTAAAATCTCCAAGAAATCCTATTAAAATAATTTCAATTGACACAGTCTTCAGACAAAAATTTATAGCATTGTTATATTTGTGACCGGAAAAATAGCTCAAATGTCAAAAAATAGTTAAACCAAAGTCATTCACCACTTGGACTACATACTGAAATACACAAAGCATCAAAAGACAACCAGATGCATAATCTATTAACTACATTATAGCCTTCATAGTGGAAGGTACTTTTGTACTTAAAGACTTGTAATGTAAAGCGGACATGCTTCCTGATCAAAACTCCAAAATCTTCTCATAGATGTATTTGAATAACTTTATAGTTTTCTTTGCCATTTGGGTAGGGAAAGCAAAACAGTTCCTGTCCCAAGACATAGTTTTGCCTGTTATGAATGACTAAAGAAGACAAGAAAATGAAACCAAAAAAATAATTTTGTTTAACAATCTTCCTCAATTGGTGACATCACACTGATAAACCAAGCTTTGGAATTCCTATAGTTCACCAAAAGAATTAACAGCTATGCAGAATTATTCTAAGCTCTCTGTTTTCTCCCTCTCGACTCTGATCTTTCAAAAGAGCTTTTGTGGCATATTTCAGATAGTTACTGTCCTATGGGACAGATTCTACAGTTAATTTCAAAATGTTTGTACCAGGGATTTCTATCAGGCCAGTCCTTCTGAAAAAGCACTACAAAAAGTACAACCATTTTTACTAATATTTCTGTGGTTTCAATATTACATGGAAGGTTCTGCCTTATTGAGAATGAAGGGCTACACACAAAACTAAAGATAATAATAGCAGTATAGGATAGAATTCCAGCTACTATATTTCAGTTACTACCTTGAATCCTGTATATTTATTCACTGCCAACTGTATGGTGCTCTAGTACCACCATCATTAGAGCTAGCTACCTGCTTAGCAACAGTCAGATATTTAGACACAGGCCTGTTCCTCCACTGAAGCACTTATTTTTTAATTAATGACAATTTGTACTGTATGGACTAAATAAAAAAGATGTCACCAAACTGCACTACTAAGGTCCTGCAAACTATAGCAAGAGGATGCTTTATAAAGAGCACACAAAGCAAAATAATGAATTAAATTTTCTGTATTAAAAATAAATTAAAACATAAATATAAAGACAGAGCTGTAATCAAATTTGGGGTTGGTTTTTTAAAAAGCATCAGCCCAGTAAAATCCACAGAACTACAATGTACGACACAAGACGGGGATGATACCACAGACACCACAGACATGGAACAGCATGTGTTGGTGTTAAAACTTACAGGCACGTAAACTGGTGGAGCAATCATTAACAGAGACAGAAGAAAGTGGGAAGGCTCTCTCAAGGGTGTCCATGTTACTATGTACACTGCCTGACATGCAAGAGCAGTCACGCTCAGAGCGTCCGCAATCAAAACAACATGCCAGTTTCATTCTCTTGTAGATGGACATCTTGGCTATAACCATGTGTTGGATGGGAGGAGAGGAAGAGCAGCAGGTTAATGGCAAGGTTATATATATAACAAGGCAGCTGGAAGGTAATTTAAGGGATTCAATACAGGCCTTAGTTAATGTTAACAGTCTTGACCCAGGAAAAAAAAATGCAATGAGATTATTGATAACGCTTTGGCTGTACATTAAAAGTAGGGCAAAAGATAAATTGCTCTTTATTTCTGTTCAGTCTTATAGGGTGACCGCAGTCACGGGGAAGAATTACTGTTTACAGTCAAGTGTTTGGATCCAAATAGAACATAGTAAAAGCACAGAATCCTAAGAATATACTTTCTCCTTGGCACAATTAATACTATTGGGTTTAAATGAAAAAAGAGTTGCTAATCCATTAGATACTTTTGCTGTATCCTTTTTCCTGTAAAAATTTGAGATTTTTTTTCTATAAATATATATATGTATGTATACACACACAAAAACACACATACACATAAATTCTTACATACACACACTCACACGCACATATACATTATACACTTACACACATATAGATACATATATATAAATATATTTATTCTTAAATATAGGATAATAATTCCCCTGTATTAAACTGTGCCAAGGAACTCCTTTATTGCAATAAATTACACATCACTAAAGAGTTACAAGATGTTAATAAAATTTTCTGAAAAATTTTGCTTACATTATATCTTCAGGAATTAAAATTAACTCTTGACAGAATACCAAAATTTGCCCATATAAGAGACACAACTAATAATGGTAAATATGCTTACATTAAGATCAGTTCACAAATAAGGCATCACCAAAAGCACATAGAGCATTGGTCCACTGAAACATGCTGAATCAATCATTGGCACGTTTTCTGCTCTGGATTCAAAAGTCAAACAAGAATCAAATAACTGAATGTAGAATTAGGCACTAATTCCAAAACAAGTGGCAGGTTAGCTAAAACATTTTAATCCTTCAGTCAATCGAACGTCCTTGTTATGTATTTCTAGAAATATACAGCATCCTATTTCATAAATGTATGTATAAATATCATCATTAAATTTTGTATGTTATCTGAATCACAGATTGTTTAAATCTGAAGAAATCCAAAGGCCACTTAGATTGTTTCACATGTTGCACTGAACCAACACTTTTGGTAATGGTTTAGATTGAACTGACTCAATTATACTAAAAACAAAACAACATTGACAGGCAAAAACAAAACCTTAAAAGCAAATGCAGAAAAAAGGTAATGTTTCTCTGGCCTGTACCTTCAGTTTAGGATGGGGTTTTTTGCATTATGGTAATGACATTAAATTTAAAAATATTTATCTTTTTTTTTCCAGTTTCTTAATCCCACAGTCACCAGGAAAGAGGGATTGAAATCACTCAAATGGGTCAAGTCCTGTTCTAAGGCCTTGATGACTTGCCATATAGTATACTTGTCAAGCAAGGGTAACATTATGATTGTGGAAAACAGGCATTGAGGGAGATGAATGAGTGATCTCTTCAGCAGCGACTCCATTCCTCTAAAACTTTGCCCACATGACTAATGTCATGTTCTTTTAGCATCCTAGTAGAGTTATCTTACAGCTGTTCGGAAAGTCATCATGCAGCATCAGGCTTGTTCATTGCATGGTACATCATTCCTCAGAGCTTGGATTTTAAATAAGAAGGTTTCCGCTGCAGCTTTTGATGCATACACATTCAAACTACACAGAAAATTCAAAACAGCATTTGTTTTCCCATGGTTTCCCCTCTGTCTAACTCTTCCCATCACATTCTTTAAAGTTGAAAAGTCGGACAGCAAAAGAAAAGTGAAATAAGTTACCAAAAGTGTGGAAGTCTTTCCAGTATGCCTATTTTATTTTTTTAAGGAAATTAAAGAAAAATAAAGGGCATTTGTGAAACAGTAACAGTAGGTGAGGTAAAAGGCAGGCCCATTTTGCTTTAATTATAGCTGTTTTGAAGGACGTTTTCTAATCAAACGCTGTAGCAAAGCACACTGAAATTCTCAACTGCTGTGTCATTGGTTAGTAACAGTCCCTGGTTTTCATTTACTTGTAGCCATATCTTGTCAACAGTCAATAATAGGATAGGACACATTTATGAAAATTAAAAAGAAATCATCCTTAAGGGCAAAGAAGGTTGGGAAGGACAACTTTTTGTATCATTTTAATCAGACTTAAACCAATAAAGTGGGAAGTTTATGGCCTTCTGCTCAATAGGGGAAGGACACCATGGAGATTCTCAAAAGCAATGCCCTTCAGGGACTGTTTTTAACTATTATTGTCAGTTGTTCTGGAGATCATGCATCATTTGAATATTTCACATCATTAACATGCAGGAAACAGGCTTGGACCTGGAAATATAAGTAGCAGAAAGGACTTTCTATAAGGGTTTCAACCAGTATATAAGCAACTGCATATCAGAGCAATAACTTTTGGAAAGAAAACATGCTGTTACTCTTCATTCCTCTTATACAGTCAGTTACATTCATACCAAATACACTATTTATTTTAAATAAAACAAAACACGTACTATTAGTAGGGATGACTAGAGACAAGATCAAAGATGAGACAGAAATGATTTCAAATGGTTCAGCCACACACACACCATTTTCTGTAAAACTTCCATAAACATTAACAAAAAATGGAAATCATCAGAGAGACAGGGGGACCTTAAGAACAGCCTTTGGGTGAGTGTTAAATTCATCTGACACCTGTAGAACCTGCATAAGAATCAACTAATTTCTATGCCTGGAAGCGTTATGGGTGTTGAATAGAACTGTTATTTGATACTGGTGAAAATGTAACTTGGGACAAAAAGGAAACTACTTCCCTATTTTCAAGTGAATAATAAATGTTAAAAAATAGGAACAGATCCTTCTACTTAATATAATGACAATAATACAGCACTTCTAAAACTATTTAGTAAAAATATCAGGGAAAGTTTTCATGGACATGAAGATAAGACTGCTTAAATAATTTACTAAGAAAACAAGGCATCTATGAACTACTCATTGACTCATTAAGAGCAAAAAGACAGCAAAATTTCTTTCAATTACTTATAAAGTAAATAAATACATTTAGAACTTTTTTTTTTTTGCAATTTTTCTCAGAAGGCAGTAGCCTTCCATTCTAATAAAGAAGGAATGTGCCCTAGATGTCTAAGCTTTGGGCAGTACCTTACTTTCTCATCTCAAAAACTCAAAAAGTCCAGTTCAAATGTCTAGATTGTCTGGATCTGAGGTGTTACTCAGAGTTCACAAACAGTAATGGGAAATATTTCCAGCTGCAAAAATAAGCAAAGGAAACTGCAGATTATTCTCTACCTAAGATGTCAAGGAACAACTCTTTTTAAAAAAAAAAAAAATAGGCAAGCAGAACAAAGTGTCCCTTCATCTCTGCTGATTTTTTTTTTTTTTGTTTTGACCATAGAGTCTACCCCATCCTCGTAATCCTCCCGTCACTACGGTAGTTTCCCCTGACCTCAGCAGTAACAAGAGTGGATCTCCGAGGACATCTAGTGGATCTCTACGAGGTAGCAGCTGGTTAAGAGGAAGTGGAGGTTTCTTGACCAGCAAATGGTAAATAAAGGTCCCACTACACTTCAGAATTGAAATGCACAGTGCCATTTCAATTCATCAAGTTCTCATGATCCAAACTATGCATAAAATATCAGCAGCATTAAAGGACGACCAGACTGGCCTGATCATCTCTCAGTGATGCTGGTTTTAGTATCATGAGACTGGAATACACACAGGACTTCTCCAGCAGAGTTTCAGTTTCCCGAAAAATACAGCAGCATGTTTGTGAGGATTTATTTTCACTTAACACAACAGGCAAAGCTATCTCTCCGTTATTTAATTTTACAAGACAACTTCAAGACTAGCAACTGAGCATCTTCACTGTCTTGCAATTTTTGCAATGAAAAGCAACTGGTTTCTTGTTTGCTCCAATTCAAAAGGTGCTGTTCTTTGTCAAAACTGTAAAAAACACCAGGAGACCTGAGTGGACATTTTGCCCTATTTTAGTTGCTATAAGAATGGCTCATGGGTTTTGATGTAATGGCACATTTATAGACCAATTCATTTTAATTTTTAAATCTGATCATGACCTTTCTTTCATTACCTTAAAGAAGACTCTCAGCCAGTGTACTCTCAAAGATAATCATTGAACAAACTGAAGCTATTGGGGAAATGGAAAAAAACAAACCAAAGCTACATGACCTTTACAATTCTTTCGTAGCATAAAGAACTCCTTTATTTGTTTATTTATTACTATTTAAACTATTTTCTATAGTTCAGAAAGGCCTCAACATAGAAATATGTTTTAAATAAATACATTGTTCCAAATAAATCCAAATTATTTCTACTATTTTGCCTCAAAGTTAATAGGATTCATCATTTTATCCATAGAAATTAGTTTATTTCTGGTTTAGTACTGATTCTTATCATGCTGATCTGTTTCATAATCTGCTTTTTTTCTGCTGCCCCATCTTCTGCTGTGTCATTTGGTAGCCTATAAACAGATCAGGAAAAAATTCTGTTCTCTCCTTGAACTCCTTCTTCCACAACAGGATTTCAGTCCTTTAGATAGTTTGCAGGCACGACAATAAGATAAATAGAAAATAATGGTAATCATAATGCAAGCCATCGCAATTTCAAGACAGCCAGCACTTTATCATGCAATGCCAGGAGCACAAATCTTTCCTTGATTCTTTGCAAGATCCCACGATGTGTACAGTTGAGAGGGGAAAAAGTATCTCAGTCCTGATTAAGACCTGAAGTGTGTTCACACAATAAATCCAGACTATCTGGTAAAATGCTGAAGAAGTCTCACAGCCTCACTTACTTAGAATAGCTGCAGTTCCATGGTATGGTTACAGCCTCAATCTGGTACAGTAATGCCACACTGCAGTTATGAGATACTTGATGCCCCTTGCTGTTTGAAAGAACAAGTCCATATAATCTCAACGCTGCCCTATAACCAGTACATTTCTTTGCAGCAAATTCTTTCCATGTCCCAAATGCTGTGTTTATTTAAATCATCACAAGTGTACACACTAAATAGTGGTTGATGAGAGCCTTCATAGATTCTGTACACTTTAAAGTGGTATGACCTAGATTGACATGAAGTGGTCTATAAAGTTCCTATTCTATATATAATAATAATAATAATAATAATATAAAACTTTACAGCTAAGGTCCTGAAAAGTTAGTGTGCGTCTACTTATGCAATTAATTTCCAAACCAGTAAGCTCAGGAAAATAATCACTGTAGCTTGTTTCCTGTTGAAGATATCTCGGGGTTTATAGAATAAAAGTTAGCCACACAGTTAATTCATTGTCTAGTTTTCCCCCATCAACTTTTTTTCTATTCTACCAATGGGGAAAAAGAAGTTAGATAAGGACAGTAAAAGACTGCTGTGTTGCTCTTTGTGTCAGCTATGCAATGGAAAGGACAAAGTACCAAAAAATTGAACAAAGGTCTGACAATTAATCGAATTGTACTTAACCAGGCCAACAGTGCTACAGTGGCAGTTACCCCAGCCTAACCGATATCCCTAAGAATTCATGAGATATCTCTAGAATAATTTCAAGAAAATACTATTCCCAAGATCTCATTTTCAAATAGGGATAAAAAAATAAGTGTGTGGAAAAAAGGGGTAAATAGGTAGAAGAGGGGAAAACTGCTGTATTTTCTTCAATGTCACCCTAATCTCCATTGGTGTAAACAATGAGAAACTTGTGGGTATGACATCACTGCTACATGCAACATAAATAAAAAAAAGAACCAAAATACTGAACAAAAATACTCTCTGCTAGAGAAAGACAGGTTGGACCGCACTCTGGGCTACAGGGAACCCATTTTTACTCACAATAGATCACTATCAGTGTGCAGTTAAAATATAGTAGGGGCCGTGTTCCAAGGCAGCAAGAGGAAAAATAAATCAAAAGTTTGTCAATTGTCATAGATTACAAGAAATTCCTTCAAACACATCAATGTACACATGATATGTCCCCTCTGGGGTTCAACCCCCACCGTTCACAGCAAGCACTGTCACTGGAAAAAATATATAGAGAATTAGACCATAGTTGTTGCACAAAATGAAAGAAACAGGAGGAATAGGTAATCCAGTTTAGAGATTTCATCCCAACGTGGCTGTATTTTATATAAATATATACATATATTTGGCCTCTTGCTGCAAAAACTACAGTTAAATGAAATAGAAAGAGATTGAAAACATTGAAAAAAAATTAACAATCTGTGAATAAAATTTCCACACAAGTATTTCTTTGGACAATGTGACATCAGCATTCATATGTTATTCAGGGAGTGGATGGGTAAGGAGAAAAGGATGGCAAGAAAACTGCAAAAGGAAAGTGAGATTACATTAATTATCCCTAGCCTTGTAGAAATGTACTGATCTGCCCTGAATTATTAACATTAGGCCTAACAAGTTTAGACAAATGGCTATGTAGGTCAGACTCACGTTTAGACCCCAACAATATCACAAGCTAATGTTCAGAAAGTATCTAAATTGAAGTGCAACCTCAGATGCATTATTAAAGAATGTGGGTTTTAAGTAGTGTCATGGGAAGCTGCATTAATTAATGCCACCATAATTAAGTTTTCCATGTAAAGATATTCTTTCATGGTTAATTCACCTGAATGTGTCAATATTTTTACATACAACCTTTCATTTAATCTTACACATTTTCTGCATTCAGCTGCCTCTAATTACTATGTTACTCCCTAATTAAAATACATATTTAACATATAGGACTACACAGATGCATTTGTGACTGTATGAAGTGTCTTTGAAAACCAAATTGACATACTAGCTGTTGACAGATCAGTTAACAGTTTTCTAACTCAATAGGGAAAGAGTTTTCTCAATTCATCCTTTGTTTTGGTTAGACTGCATTTTTAAGAACAATGATTTGTGCGGCTTAAAGAGGGATAACATAGTTAAGGTTTTTCAAAAGTGATTAGTGATTTGAAAGCTAAAATATTTTATGTGAATAACAGGCTCCACTAAAGACTTACCTTAAAAAAAAACCCAAAAGAAACCCCAAAAAAACAGGTCCCATAAAAGGGATCTCAAGATCGTCAATAAAATTTGAGAACCAAAAATCACTAATTACTGTTGAAATTTTTCATTTAAATTTTCTGCTTACTGACAGTACTTTAAAAGTGAAGCAACTGTATTATTTCTAATACTTGTGATCATGGCCCTAAGAGAAAGTTGTTCTCAGGTGTACTAAGGGCTGCCTGCTATCACAGTACCTGTGACCCTATCTGTGTCTAGGAAATGGGAGGAGAGAGGGCAGATTGAGGGAGAGGGAAGACAGTGAAAGGGAAATTTAAGATTTTACTCTCACTGACCATGTTTTTCCTCCTTTTTTATCTGACTCAGAGGATTCCCTCCTTAACATTCAGTGCTTACTGTGTCAGCTCTGACAGCTGCCTCCTTCTTCTGCCTCACTAACTCCATCATTTTGTTTATTCATCTGTCCAACACCCTTTCATTTATTGGACTGATGTGTGACCATGCCATTTGTAACATTTCCTATTGCTATTCACAGAAGTTGTTACTCTTGCCTCTCCATGGCCTTACTGCTGGTAATATATCCATTGTGTTGGCTGAGTTTCAGGATACTGTCTCCTTCCAGGTTTCCTAGTATTGAGGAGGTTACCTTGATTCTCATTAATATACAAAAAAGGGCTCTTGCCCTTTATAGTGTTAATTCATGATTCCTATCTTCTAAGAAATGACAATGAAAATTGTAGACCTCCCATTAAACTGACAGATTTTGGGGATTTTTTTTATTTTTTTTAGCAGAACATGTTTAAAAAGCATGCATTATGTGAAGGAAGAGTAGAGAAGAAAATACAAATATAATAGGTCTTTTTTTTTCCCTGACAGAACCAGATCAAATTAAACAGGTAACATATTTCTCTTTAACTGTTGAGTAATTTGGAAAAAAGATTTTGTTTGAGAGCTACAGGCACCCTGAGGCATCTGTAACTGGCTTTACCAGAACTTACTCAGCAGACTCATTGGCTTTGGCAGCAGTTCAAAGGTCACATTCTCACATGGATAAACTGTTCTTGAACAATTTTTTTCCAATATGTTAGGCAATGCATACATTCCTTCCACATCAGGCATGCTTTCCATGTGCTTTGCTCTCCTTGTGGCTACTGAGAAGATAAATATCATTTTCTGTCGGTGTTTCAGCTGCTTTCTCTCAATTATACTGTTGTTCCACAGTCCTGTTTTTTTGGGGGGACAGGAGTTTTTTTAAAAAAACTCCAGTGACATTTTTTTTCTTTTCAAAATCATCTTCAAGAATTCATCCACTTCAGGCACTCCATAAAGGCAGAGAATGTCCAGTTTAGGCTTCTTCTGTCCTCCAAAATTGACTCAAACTATAAATAAGAGGGTTTTTTCCCTTTTGAAAATAGTGGCAAAACAGACATGATCAAACTCTTCTGATTTCTTTCAATTTACCTAATCAGTACTTTTGAACTGAGTGATCTTTTTCATGGCAGAATACCATAGAATGCACATAAATATTCATTTATCCATTCAGGAATGAATCCCTAAATTATTTTTCTATCAGTATTACAAATATGCATGGGTCAAACACATCTTTGGCCAAAATGCGGTTGTGATAGTCCCTGGAAAATAATTTTGAAGTATAGATAGGTAAAATGCTAATTGCTACATATTTATAAAAATTCAGATGCAAAGTCTGGTCTCAATTCCAAAACTCAATTATTTCTTCACGAAAAACTGTCCAAACAATTTAAGAACTTACCTAAACTTAATATTAGCATTACAGCTAAAAGGATATATATGAGGCACTAATATTTAATTTCTTCCAGACAATCCTTTCCTCCACTAAAACTGTTCACTTATTTAAAAAATGATTTATTTTAATAGCTATATGATATAATAGAATTCCCTAGTTGCTTCTTTTACAGAATCATATTCAGCAAGACAGACAGAAGTTCTTTACTGTAAAGAAAACTATTGAAATACTGGATTTCTGCATGTTATGAATGATAGCAAAACTTCACCATTGGCTAATTCTTAACTCAGAAACCTCCACAATCAGATCTAGCTTGACTTAATTCTTCAGGTTTTGCTAGCATTGACCCTTAACTGATTTTTTAATGAAGACATAGGTGTGTGAGTGGTGTGAAATGTAATAAAGACATGGAGACTTCCGAAATGCAAATGGCACTTACTGTGTTGCTGTGCATTTATTTCTTAGTTTTTCTGTACCACTGAGTAAAACATGTAAATACATGTATAGGTATTCTTCAGGGCTGAACAGTTCATGAAAAGGAGGGGAAGGGAGTGATAGAAATATTACTTACGCCGTTTGCAGCCACATTTTTTTATCCTTTTGGGATCCGTGATGTCATCATGACAGGCCTTGCAGTAAAAATATGCCCTGGAGAGCGAGAATGGGAAAACCGACACATTTCTTAATCCATATAAATGAAATTAGTCCCACATTTCCTCTTGTTGCAGTGAAAAATTAATGAAATATGCCAACACTAATTTCCTTTAATCTTTGAAAAGGTTTAGACATTTGAAGTACGAAATGTTTGCTGTGAAACCATTAATTTTAAACATAAGACTCCAAATTAGTGTTTCTTTTAATATACTTTTATTTGAAAAGTAATTGGAAGAAGGGATATTAATTATGACACAGTGTATCAGTTCAGTTCTCTCTCATCTTAGAAAAAAGAGCACCCAATGACCTTTGTCACAAAAAGAAATATAAATAATTAATTTTCTGTTCTTATGAGCTATACCAGGGTGGGGTTTTTTAAAGACTATCCAGCACCCTAGGCCAGTTCTTCAGGTTGGTCACAAGTAGGACTTCATTTTAGCTACACTGAAACTGTAATGAGATCACTGTGACATTAAATATCAGACATGTTATTTGCAAAAAAAATAAAAACCAACCAACCAACCAACCAAACCAACCAACCCGAAACCAAATCAGAAAGGGAAAATCTACTCAAAATACGTTCCTAAAGGAACAACTAAATAACATCTAAATCTTGATTCAGACTATTATGAGATGAAACCCATGACTGGAGTGTGACTATTGGTGGGTACAGGTTGTTCAGAAGAGACAGGAAAGGAAGGAGAGGTGGAGGGGTTGCCTTCCACATCAAGACAGGGATTAAGTGTGAAGAGTTGTCTCTGAAAAACAGCCATGAGCAGGTAGAAAGTCTGTGGGTAAAAATCAGAGACGAAGGTAACAAAGGGAACTTCATGGTTAGGGTCTACAACATGGGTCTATCAATCCAGGCTGGAGGATGAAAAGATCAAGTGTAGCCCTGCTGAGAAGGACTCGGGGGTGCTGCTGGATGAGACACTGGACATGAGCTGGCAATGTGCACTTGCAGCCCAGAAAGCCAATCGTATGCTGGGCTGCATCAAAAGAAGCATGGCCAGCAGCTCAAGGGAGGTGATTTCATCCCTCTGCTCTGGTGAGACCCCACCTGGAGTACTGCATCCAGCTCTGGGGCCCCATGCATAGGATGAACACTGACCTGTTCTAGCGAGTCCAGAGAAGGCCACCAAACTGATCAGTGCTGGAGCACCTCTCCTATGAGGAAAGGCTGAGAGAATTGGGTTTTTTCAACCTGGAGAAGGTTTTGGGGTGACCTAATTGCAGCCTTCCAATACCTGCAGGGAACTTACAGGAAAGATGGGACAAGACTATTTACAAGGGCATGTAGTGACAGGACAAGGGGGAATGGGTTTAAACTGATAAGACAGTAGGTTTAGATTAGATATTAGGAAAAAATTCTTGACTGCGAGGGTGGTGAGGCATTGGAACAGGTTGTGCAGGGAAGTTGTGAATGCCCCATCCCTGGAGATGTTCAAGGCCAGGCTGGATGGGGCTTTGAGCAACTGGGACTAGTTGAAGGTGTCCCTGCCCACAATAGGGGAGTTGGAACTAGATGATCTTCAAGGTTGCCTTCCAACTCAAACCATTCTATGATTCTACGATTCTATTTTTTTTTTGTTCTTCATATCTAAATAAAGAAGAACCATTTTGGTTTTGAACAGACAAAAGCAAAAATTTAAAATAAGAATATGCAATTAACAAGATGAACTATCTAGGTCTCTATTTAACATTTTTGTTCACGGACTTCTACTCTTCTATCAAATGGCTCACCACTAGGTAAAGCACAAGGAGAACTAAGAAAGAGGGAAAGGATAAACTTTTTACTTTATATAAGATTTAAAAAAAAAAATTCCAATTTAATAAATATGTATCAGAGTGCCCAGAGGAGAGTTTAATCATGCCTGTCAAGTCAACATATCATGTAAGGCTGCTATGACACATTTCATGAGGATCACACACACAGCTGGCCTCTAGCTAGACAGATACAGTTTAGCAGGATTCTTGCTGGCATAACAAATTAAACATACTTTCTTAACCTGCTTATTTCCCTGTATTTGTCCATGCTCAGCATAGGTCAGCTCCCTGCCTATCATCCCGACCCCCCTCATTGCATACTTCTCAATACAATTTTTGGCAGTAAGAAGCAAAGCTGCCACTTTGCGACCACCCATAGCTTTTGCTGACAGTACTGGATGGTTGGATTGCTACAACAGTAGGGAGGTCTCTGAAACAGAACAATCTACAGTCCGAAATATAAAAAGAAAAATAAACAATATTAATACGCAGTCTCTGATTAAACACACCCTTTGGCGCTGCAGCTAGGATGATCACTACTATTTCTTCTAAATTAAGTAGAGTATGGTCACCACAGGTAGAACTATAATAAAGGAAATGGTCAGAGAGAGAAACTAGATACCTAATTTAAATAGTTAAAAATTTATCTAAGTTATTTTACACCTCTGAAAAATGACCCTGGTAGTTAAGTGGCCCATCAGGAGAAAGAAAGCAGGTCTAGCATACAAGATATGAACCAGGGAATACAAATATAAATTGCAGTGAAACCTCACTGAATGTTATTAACACTTCTAAAATCAATATAGCATGAAACTGCTGATGGAAGATACAAGTCCTAAACGTAGCACACTTAATTTCTCTAAGAAAATTCCAGGAAGATTACTCTTTCAAGCTGTGACATTGCCTTATTTCTAAAATGCAAAATGTAAAATGAAAAAGCCTTCTCTAAGCATTTGTATACTTTGCTGCAGAAAGTTTCTGTTCTTCAAGATATTCACATTCCACCAGAAAGTAAACAAATTACATCCAAGGAAATGAGAATAAAACATGTTTCAAACCATGAGTTGATGCCAAGAAATAAGCCAGGAAGAGAAAAATTCCTCAAATTTTTACAATTTCTCCCCAATCCAGCTGTAAGCCCCTTTATTGAACAAGAATTAACTACCACAAATATTACCTCACAAAACTTCGTGACACGCACCGGACAGAGGTGCCAGGGGAGGTAAAGGTTAGACACAAGAAAGAAATTCTTTACAGAGAGAGTGATCAGACACTGGAATGGGATGCCCAGGGAGGTGGTGGTGTCACCACCCCTGGAGGTATTTAAGAAGAGACTGGATGTGGAACTTAGTGCCACGATCTAGTTGACAGGGTGGTGTTGGGTCATGGGTTGGACTCAATGATCTCAGAGGTCTTTTCCAACCTGGTTGATTCTCTGTGATTCTGTGTGATTTCTAGAGACCGTGTTTCTGAAGTTCACTTCAGGACAAATGTCCTAGAGTACCTTCAATCCTATGTCCAAAGCCAAGAGCAAATACTTGAAGTGATTGCTGCAATAAAATTATCATTCTATATAATTGGAGTGAATTAAGTGGATTTGAAGCATATGGATTTCTGATCATAGTACTAACATTTAAATGAATAAAGAATAATAAAGATGTAATTCATATAGTTTGTGTTTTATTTAAACACTTGACATTTTATGTGAAGCTATTTACCAAGGCATAATTGTTTCTAGGTATAATTGCTTCTAATGGGAAACTGTTTTTCTAAAAATGTAAAAGTGATTCTGGCAGGAAGAGTAATTGAACATTGTATGTTATATTTCATTCTGGGATATAGAAATAGATTTAGCTTAAGGGAGCTGGAATTTCTTCATTAACAAAAAATCAGAATAATTTAATTTGAATTTCAGGTACATAACATGTTTAATTTTGTTTTATTAAAAATTTATTTGTCCCCCTCCGAACCCCCTCAATTTTAGAACATTTTTCCGACTCTGATTCATAGCTCAAAAGGATGAAATGAACACTTTTCATAATTGGCTTTGTTAGTTGAAACACATCTGATAACCATTTGCTTTGCAAAGAACAGCTAAGAAATGTGGTAAGGGAGGCAGGATGTTTCTAAACCAAGCCTTCTGCAAAAAGCCAGGCAGAATTGGAAATCCTGTTTCATGCTTGGTATTAGATAAAACATGATAGATGAATGATGTGAAAAATTTCCCTAAACACAGTCAACTTCTCCCTGTTAAAAATATCATGACATTTTTCTTGCAGTCTGAAAAAAAATCCTTGGAGGGTGCCTTATAAATGAAAGAAAACCAGCACCTAGGTAAAGCAATATGAAAACAGTTCTGTGTATTCAACTGGAGAAAAGCACCAGAGAGGAGAAGAACTCTATGCTGAAAGGCAGTGCACCTGAAGTAGTGCAGGATGCACATACTCCAGAGATGGTGCTAGAAATATGAGAGGTCAGGAGCACTGCTGTTCTGTTCTATATGCTTTACCCTAGCCAAAAAATATCTTAGCTCTTTCAACACAAACAGAACTCAAGTTCTCTGATTTCATTGGTTTGATGTTTTGACTTTCTTTAAAGATTCATGGTAAACATGCATTGCTTATTTCACTGTAATTTAAACCTAAAAATTTTAGAACTTAATGAAGTGTATAGTTTGAATATTTCACCATTTTAAATGTAGGATTTAGTTAAAATAGCAAGCTCATGGAGAACATCAAGTAAAAATCTGATTTTGATGGCATGACATAACAAATATACAAATTATGAGGAGGCATTCAGCTGCAAATATTAATCTTTTTTTTTTAACTCCTACAGACATTCAACAATTCTTCCTTTTAAAAATTATTTTGTCACAATTCTCTTTTGTTCTTTCCAAACGTATAATGATCCTAACAAACAATAATACACACATTTGGTCCTAAACACAATACCATAAAACTCTTTTTCATTCATCCCAAATCTAGTACAGCCAAGTACAATGAGCCTGTGAATATAGCTGGTTGGAATATAGTGCACTGTTGTAATTTGACTTATTATTATGAGGCCATAGAATTTGTAGCTCCATTAAAGAAAAATGACAAGAACATAAGTATTATTTTGCTAATGCAATTACAGTAGCCTGCTTACATCAAGTATTTGCTAAAGTCTATGTAAATAAGAACTTCTCTAAACCTGAAACTCAGACAAAACTGTAATCCCTGTCTTCTACCAGCCTCTTTATTTCTTTTCATATCTGCTGCAAAATTATTTAATTTCCTTGATATTTAGGACCCTAATTAAGAAAATTTCATATATATACGTTTGGTTCACTACAGTGACAACTCAATTCTCCCTGAGAATCAGATAATAGGGCAAATTAAGTGAGGCATCTACATGTAAAGAAACAAACTGACATTAAATATATATGTTTAAATTTAAAGATAAAAACACATGATTTACCTTTTTACTTCTTTGGCATCACTTGCAATGAAGAATCCTAAGGTACCTTCTTGAATCTTGACGTGGTTTCCAGGATTGATTAATATACTGCTCAGTGAAAAAAGAACAAAACCAACAAAACCATAAGTTTAAACTATTTTTAACGGAATGTTCTAAATTTACTTTATTTGATTCTGTTATAGGGGACCCACTAGTTAGGAAAGGTTGCAAGGAAATTTTAAGCCATCTTCCTTGAAATTTCCAGTCAAATAACAGTTTCACATGCTTTTTACAAAAACGTTAATTGGAGACAATCACATGCCTCTGCCTATAATCACATCATGTAAGTGTTTATGTCTGTTTTCTTATGTTTTTGCTTTAAATATAGACTACACAAAAGCCTCTCAGAAACATGAAGTGTGAAGCTGAGCATTGCTGTTTTCTTGCTCTGTCATGCAAAGTGGTGAAAAATTCACAATATGGTGAAAAGGGAAGAACCAGCAACCACCACTCAGTAATAACACAAAATATCCTTTATGAAGCTAAACCCTTCAATGCAAATTTTTGCCAATTTCTAGTGAAAAAAAAAGTTAATGGGACCCCTATCTGGACATATAATGTTATTCTTTAAAATAATAAACACACACATACACTCAAGGGGAATGGTACAAGACAACCAGTCACGACAGCTGAAAAAACATAAAACGAATAGAAAATTTTTAAAACATTGCTATGCAGCCATGAAACAAAAATAACCCAACCACAATGACAGAATACCCTCAGCTAAATTCGATGAAGGAAATTACAAACTGCTATCAAGAAGTGAGGTACTCCATGTCTCTCTAAGAAATATCTTCTTTATTTTTATAATAATTTAACTCTAGATTTTAGGTAAGGCACTTTGCACAGTAACACGCTAAATATGAATATACATATATAAATAAATGTAAATATATTTTCCAATAAGTTTTATTATGTTTAATACAACTAAGCTTTTGACTTTCTAAAACTTTCACAAGTTCTCTCTTTTTTGTCTTTTATTAAAGCTTAGCCTTTCTAACTCGAAATGTAGTAATGGCATTGATGTGCAATTTAGAGTAAATAAAGACTACCAGTAAATTAATACCTTGCAGATTTAGCAAAAATTGATATTAGGGAAGGATATATACACAAAAATAAAAAAACCACATTTGTGAACAGACATATATTACTAAACTTTGAAGGTCCAAAGTTTTTCTTGTAGGGAAAATTGGTCTCAGTACATCTCTTATTCAATATGTTATTTATTCTCTATACATTAGGAATAAATTAATATGACAAAAATATATCTGAAAGATATATGAGCACACTGTTTTGTGTAATTCCACAAGCTGCAAGGCCCTATGACAAGAATATGTAGGCTGCAAAATAAAGCACTCATGAGTTCAGAAGTAAAAGGTTGGTCATACAGTCATAATTCAGCTGCCATTATGTAGACATTATGATACAATTCCTAATTTAATATTCCTTCTCACAATCTGGAACTTCATTGAGAGGTGTTTTACTGTCATTACTTGGGGCATGGTTTCATGTAATTTATCTCTTTAAAATCAGGATCATACTTTTCTTACATGTTTTTCTGCAGTGTTCATCATTACAGCATGGAAAAGATTCACAAATACATAATTTACTTCACAAGAAGAATGAAGATATAGTATTATCCCATTTTACAGAGGAGAGATCAAGTCACTATGAGGTATAGCAGTTATTAACTTGGGATGCCTGCAGACCATCTTTTTCTAAGTGTTTAGCATTATGTAGCTCCATATACACTTTCTAGGGACTTTTGCTGTAAGAAGAATGCTCCACATTTCCAAAAGCCCAGTCTCTGATGCCCAAAATAAGGAACACCTAATCAGAGGTCATCTGTGAAAGGTTTGGTTTAAATTATTATCTCACTCTCACACAGTTATTCTTTGGCAGAGGTTCAAACAGAAATTAAATCTCAAGGAAAGCATCTACCCAGATATCCTTCCTTTTCCTTCATTCACAATTTCAAGCTTTGTAATAAAAAAGGAGAGGAGAACTACAGAAATTGGAAGATATCACTATGGAAAGCAGGTTCATCTCCATAGCACACTTTAGTAATATTTGCAAAAAATTAAATGTGATGATGTAAATAACATGTACATTATGCACACAGATAAGTGAGATGAAATAAAGCTACACAGCTAAACTAGTATCATCTATTATCAACTACTATCATCTAGTATTTATCATCCAGTGTCAGACCTAGTATTTCTTTTGTTAGTCAATTGGGCTTAATGGTTGCACTTGCGACAAAAACATTTACCTTATCCAGTTTTAAAATGCATTTTCACAGGTTTTAAAATGGAATAAAACAGACAAAACCCCAAACAAAAAAAAAGAACAAACCAAGAGAAAAAACAAAACACCCTAAAGCCAAACAAGAAAAAAACAAAGAATAAACAAGCAAAAAAACAAAACAAAAAACCAAGGAAATCACCCTGGTTTCATATGAAACCAGTCGTTCAGATCACAAAGAGGTTGGAAAATTTATATTTCCTGCACAAGCTTTTGTCTCTTGAGCCCACAGAGCACTTACTAGCACTTACAGAGAACCCTGTACCAGCCATGGTTAAGGGAGGTGAGACGTACGCTCTGCCAGTACTCACAGACAAAAGTTGAAAATGCTTGTCTTAAACCTGCGAGCCTACCTCAGCCTAGATAAGTCTTCTCAAGAACCAGGAGAGAATCTTTCTGCCACTAAATCTCCAAAGTCTTTCTGTCAAAACTTTGTATCATGTCCATAACTGCATCTATACTTCAGTCTCCACGTTTCCCTTTCCCTGTCTGCTCATCCTTAATCTTGCCATTATGCTGAGAATTTAGCTGTTAAACTCAAAAATCTCCTAACCATGTTAATCTCATTTATTTGCTATACTGTTTCTTCTAAAACATGTAAAGACTCGTAATATAGTTTGGGTTGGCTATTTTTCTTAGGTACGAATGGGTACTGTTCTGTCAGAAAAATAGCTTTTATCTCATTTGATTCTTTAATCACTTAACTATTACTGCTTTTCAGTGAAAAGAGATGAACACATTTCTTTACATAGACCAGGTTAGTTTTTTATCTCAATACAATTCTTGGAGATAAACCATACCAAAGAGTAAAAAATCCTACTCAAAACTCAACAACCCAAGCTCCACAAACTGAGGTAATCATTAGATGTATAAATGTTCACTCCTCATAACAATACTTAAAATTTGACAAAGTAATGAGCAAATGAAGCAGTTCTTTTAAGATGCATGGAATACAATCTTAAATCAGAAGTAACTGGCTTCATTTAGGCTGTAAGGTATTTTGAGCACAATTTTGTATCTCGAGGTTTTCTGAGACACATTAAATCAATTCAGATGGGTCAGCGTATAGACTTTATTTTTGTCAGATCTTATACTTCATTCACACATACTTATTTTCACAAATACAAATAGCCACAAAATATAGATTTGATCACAATTAATGCAGCATGACCCCAGCAGCAAAATCTTCCATAGGGAATAAAAATTAATTTGCCCCATCACTGCTATTAGCAAAGAGTTACAGCAAAACCTCATAAAGCTTTGGGTTTATATACACACTAATATATAACCAGACCAAAATCATGAGCAATTTCTACTGAGTCTATATGGATTTATTAAACACACTGCTTATTAAAGCAGGAACTGAATTATTTCTTATGACACTTGTAGTATCATTAGCTAAAGTTATGCTTTGATAAGCACTCATTCTAATATGTACAGCAAGGGAAATGTTTGAATTAAAATAGTAGAATATGGAGAACAAACAGCACAGAGAAAAACAAAACAGTCTTATTAGTATACAAAGAAGATGCATCTATCAGTTATTTAGAGATGCATGTATTTGTTTAATATGAAAATATGCATATATATATATATCCCTGTGGTTGAGAAGCTAAGTACATGGCAAACTAAATTGGACTTTTAAGAAAGCAAGCTTCAGCTAATGTCTCATTTTTATGTATCTCCAAGGATGAAAAGTTTTGCAGATACAGGAAGACATAGGAAAAGGGGAAAAAAGAACAGCAACTCATTAGGTTTAATAACAATACCTAGAGCTAATTAATATGCAATCCGTGCCATACATCAGAAAAAGTATTATTGAAAACTACACTTCTGATTTTTCCAAATACATGTTTTTATCATAAAATACAATTTAATTTTTTAATCTCCTAAATCAGCTTATGAAATTAAGAAAGGAAGGCCAAGTATTTTAAAAGCTTCTGAAATCTTGATTAAATGTTATAATTCTATAAGATTTCTAGTTTAGATTACCTCAGAAAGTAATCAAGTAATAGCAAGTTCAAAAAAAACCATTCAGCCATAATTCTTTAAGGATTCCAGTTCCAGAAATACATTCCTCAGGATAAAACTTTTCCTGGTAGGGCTCACATGATTGCTTGCTCCTTCACACATGAACATTTAGAACACATGGCAATTACAACCATGTAAATTAAATATGATTTAATGTGTTTAATAGGAATTTAATGTCCTTCACCAACATGAACTTATTCCATTACTTGTTGATAATACTACAATTTGGAAGCCACTTGTGGAATAGAATATGCAGTTTGGAAACCTCTGCAAAAGTTAGTTCATTTGCTAAAGAAGATTCACGTTGTAACTAGATTAAAGATCAGGCATCCAAGAGCAATGAAAATGTCACACACCAAAAATGTGGAAATCATCCTTGAATTCAGTTCACAGAATGAATCATAGAATAGTTTATTTTGGAAGGGATCTTTAAAAATCATCTAGTTCCAACCCTCATGCTATGGTCAGGGACATTTTTCAGTAGAACAGATTGCTCAAAGCCCCACCCAACCTGACACTGAACAACTAAAGCTCAGGAAAGAATTAGGAATACTATCTATTCAGCTGAAAATGAGTTCCCAGACTGACAGAAATATAAACACGTGAAACACAAATGGCAATCAGTGCACATCTGAGATGCACAATTGAAAAAAAAAAAGGAAAATTTAAATGTGGTCACAAAAATTCTAGATGAATGTTTATGGTTTCATTTACACAATGAAAAGTTAAGATAGGACGTGATGACTTTTTCATATGTCAATGGAGAACAGATATCTGTTCATAATTCACTGTGTGTTAATTGTGATCAACATATTTTTTGGATTATATCTTTCTGATTTTTAAAGTATATGTGTTACCTTCAATAAAACATAGATACATGTAAATATTTGTTGATTTGTTCTTTTCTACCTGAAACTACCCCAGAACATGAGCATTGCTCAATACCTTTCCAGTAGGGCATGGATGACTGACAATACCCTGATCTAGCTAGAGAATACTTCCTATATATTCCTTTTTAGTGTTCCTTTAAAGCATTATAAGTGAGCTAAGGTTTTGATTACTAATTGAAGATCTTCCATGTTTTCCTGAACTTACAGATACTTGATGGAGAACCTGACACTTGGAGGTTTGAACTGTAGGGCAGTTTGTGAACTGGCACTTTGGGGTAGGACGAATTCCCTCTATCTATTTATTTTTTACTCATTTTCGATGTTGGGTGATTTTTGTCTCCTGCTCTCAAATGTTACACATATTGGACTCAAATTATGTTTCTTGGGCTGAAATGTGATTAGAAAATTTGATGGCTGATATCTTTTCATATTATTAGAATATTTAAAACATTACTTCTAATAAATATTCAGCATACAAAAGTTTCAGTAGAATGAAAAATGTTTCCTGTAGTTCTCTACATCAGAAAAGTCCTTTTAACAATTTTCCTTGTCACTGTCTCAGTTATATACTATTTCTGTTTGTTCTTACTTTCAAGGTTACATTTAGGCAGCACTAAATGTGAGATTCCTCTCATCTGTCTTAAAATGGAAGATGCATTTAAGAATTGTCTCTCTCTTTCCCTGAATCATGGAATAAGTCTAGATAACTAAAAGGAGATTAGACATTTAGGTGAGAGGAATCCCATTACCAGTGACCAATTGAACAGCTCAGCCCTGCATCAAGGAAACTTCTCTGACTTATTAATACTACTTTTTTTTTGGTCAGTTGTTTGGGTTTTGGGTGTTTGCTTGATTGATTTTTTTGTTTGTTTTCAGCTTTATTGCTACCCATGTGACTATCATCCTCCTTTTCTAAAGAAAAAATATTAATTGTTGAATTAAATGAAACACAAACAGCAAAATTTTGACTAAACAAATGACAAAAGCTGTAACAACTGTTTTAAACCTTGTGGTAGATGTACTGTACCATTCCCCGTGCAACTCAAACAGTAGCAAAATCATCAGGAAGATACAATATTCTTTAAGTACTATGCCTACATTATCTAAAACAAGACTATATGGTATTACTGACTATAGCTACCACACTTTTAAACAAAACCAGCTATTATTCTTGATTGTTTCATGCTATGCCCAGATAAAAAGCAGCACTATTAGCATAGCGGCCTTTTAAAACACACCATGTCATTCATCCAACTATAGAATTAGTTGGAGATAATATTTTTTGTTTCAGGGTATGTTTTGGAGTGTGAGAGTAGGTGCACAAATCCCACAGTGGGAGTTGTGCACATACCAGTTTCACACTGATTGTAACTCATTAGTATTGCTTCCTTCTTCTGGGCTCTGTCATTGACATTAACTCAGATCCATATTGCTCTACACAGCAAAATCCAGTAAGACACTAAAAAGAATACAAGGCAAAAGACACAGTGCACATTACATGCTACAGTGTATTAAAGCTTAATTACTACAAGCATATAAAAGGTTGCTCCCAGGAGTTAAATTCTTTACAATAGTACCTAAGTCATGGTTTACAGGATGTGCATGAGGTATTTTACTGGAGCATAGTCCAAACTAGTTAAACAGATGGTGAATTCAATACACTTGGAAACAATTAAGTTATTCCTTCTGATTCTAGAAGTGATTGATTATCAGTACAACAAAGCATAACAGAATACTTTATTCTGGGAGCAAGCAACTTCACTTGGTACAACACTTCTCCATATCGCTCATCATGCCAGCTTTAACATGCCTTCACCACAAGATAATATATACTTAAAAGCAAGAAGCAAAGTAGAGGTGCAACAGCTGCAGATCCTTGAAGATGCTAAGTGTTGCAGTAACTTCTCTGCATTTGGATCATATCAATGCCAAACTGACAGGAAGCCACCTCTCTTATCACACATCTACTCAGAAACCATAGGAGAATAAGACTAAAACTTAAATACATATAACACAACATATGCAACAGAACAGACATAGAAAGTAAAGTTTAGAGAGAACGATGAAGAAGGAAACTGAAGTGTCTGGACAATGATAACAGATCTCCAAAGACCACCACTGACAGACAGAATGCTATAAGCAATTACGAAAAAAAGCTGTGCGAGGGAAGAGAGATGAGGAGAGACAAGGAAGAGTATGCCCTGTTTACTTCATCCAAACCAGTAGCAGTATGATAGAATGTAGACTAGAGAGGGGCTCAGAGCATGGTATACCAAAAGAAAATGTAAAACATGCCATCTAAAAAAAAAACCAAACAAACCCAACCCACAGTTGAGAAACAAAATACATACAGTAACATCTTCGTAAATGAGTTCAATTAATGTCATTAAAATGAATGTGACATACAATACAAACTATCCATGGCAATTTCACTGGAACAGTACAACAGCTTTAATGAGTACTGTATTATGAATAACTGGACTCAAAACAGGACCAGCAATGCAAAGAATCAGTTATTTGGTTGTTGTTAATGGAAGATGAGACTGCAAGAGAACACGAACTACTGTATTGTAAGACATGTTTTGAAGGAAGACTCTGGGGAAAGAAGGACATCAATGAAGGTGTGAATATGAAGACAATATGGCAGCACAAGGGCTGGTAAAGACGAAATATACATCGTCATGGGACAGTACAAATGAAAAAAGAGGACAGATGTTAACAGTAAAGTCTGCTTTTCGAATGCAACACTCTGATACACCAATGATTCCAAAAGGGGGAAAAAAAGGCCTAAAAAACTTATGCTGTTTAATTTTATACTTCCTGCAAAGAAGTTAGTGCTTGAATCACAAGAAACAACGGAGAGACAAAATGCTATTCTCTCTCCTCTTTGAGACTGGGGGCTCATATATAATTATACACACAGATATATATATACACACACACATAGACAGATGAATATATGTATGTATATATGTGTGTGCATATACAGAGAAAGATAGACAAAGATGTTATCTTCCTGTGTTCTTGGCAAGGAATTAGTCCTGAAGTTAGAAGGAGTGAAGGTAGGATTGAGGTTGGAAGGAAAGGTAACGAAGAGGGCATACCGCTTTCGGCTTCTGCAAACGACAAGAAAAAAATTGCAAATCAAACACTTTGATAAGAAATCAACTGACACCAAAGCAAAAGCAAAAAAACCCTTTATTCAAAAGTCTTCAAGGCTTAAAGGTTTTTCTGCTGAGAATGAGAACAAATATATGGATAGACAAGAGAAAATTTTACAAGAGGAGTATAAATGGGTTGCAGGAGGGAAGAATCCATGTTAGGCTTTCCTTCTTGCTTACTCGTGTGGAAAAAAATACAGGGGAAAAAGGAAGGCAGAAATGTCTCTAAAAGAGATTTCAGATAAGGAGTTTGAATGTCTGCATTTTGAACTGTTATTTTTTGCTATACATTCAACTTAGGGACATTTTCAGGTTCATGCTCTCCATGTTCCCTTTGCATTTTTCTATAAAATAACCAAAACCTAAATGAATTAAGAAAGACAAATTTTAAGCTAAAATATTTGGCTTTTATCAGGGGCACAAAAATTTATTTAAGGGCTTCCTCTTCTTAATAATGCATTACAACATTCCCAGATACTAATTACAGTTGAAGGAATGGCTAAGTCATATTGTGACCTGGAACTACTAAAGTGCAGACCTTAGTAACTTGTCAGAAACCCTCTAAATTGAGTTTTGTAAACTCAGGCTTCTTTGATACCTGAGGAGCAGGTTAAACATTATTAAATATATAAAAGGAAAGGTTAAAAAAAAATCTAATCATAGCTGTTTTTACTAATCTTTAAGATATGTTGATGAGGAACGGTTGCCTAAAAAGACTGTAGATACTTTACCGATTACATGACAACTGATTTACATTTATCATATCTATGACTATATTACCTATATTTAGGCTTGAATATCTGCTTTTAAGCAACCCTGTACAATCATAAATTGTTTATAATTAACTACCTAATCTTAACAAAACATGCTATCAAGGTGTGCTTACTGTTTTGGGTAGCTTTATTAGTAACGAGGAAAACAAGAAGAAAAAGCCCATCTGCAAGCAGGAAGCTCAGCTACTGCTAACTTGTACAGCAATATTAGCTTGGATAGAGTTCTGATAATTTATTATTTCTACTGATCTCAAATTCCCTATGGTGGAATTAACAGAATTTGACTGTAAACAAAAAAGCTTTAGAAAACTGACATTTAAGTGACTGCCTGGGAAAAAAAAAAGTGCTCAGGTAAATTAGTATTTATACCATTCTACATGTAATAAGGGTATCAACAAAGTCAAATACAAGTCTGCATTGAATGGGATGGGACTATTTATCCTTAACACTGAGTTGAAAATTTACAAAGAGTATTAAGAAATTTAGAATGACCTCCCATTACCACTTCTGAATCCACTTTACACTGCTTTAGCTCTGAGTGTAAAGTGATGATGGCAGATGAAACTAATCTTAAAAGGAACCTCTCTGTGTTAAGTAAAAAAATCAGATACATAATTTACTGCTATAGATATTTTATTTTGGCTAATAACAAAAATTGAACTCTTGAAGCTTCTCATCCTTTAAGCACAAAGAATGCTTTGAAAATTTCCTCTGCTCCTGAAAATACTATTCCGAGACCTGTCTCCATTATGGCAGGAAATATTACCTCTTAATAAAAGGGTGCCACCTAGGTGACATTCTAAACTTTTAGTTACATTTAACATTGTTCCTCTGAATTGTAAACTATATAAAAAAACCTCTCAGTAGTTTTACTAAATATGGATGCAAACGACAATCATAAAATCAGCACATATCTACTGTTGGTCACTCTCATAAAGATTGAAAGTTTAAAAGGATACCCATAACCAGTTGCCATTTCATCTTTATGAAGAACTTTAGATATGAGCAGAATAAAATATTTTCAATGTCAACATCAACAAATATAATTGGAAAATGACAAATTTATCTTGTTCAAAAAGAGCTTGCACTTCTAAAACATGTTATTCTAACTTTTTATCTTAATTCCCCATCTTTTCATTTAATAAGAGTGCAAGGAAATACAAGTATACCTACAAAGTGAGAAACTTAAGTTTTGTTCCATTACCTCTCTGGTTAGACTAAAAGGCTCTAGATCAGAAAACCACAAATATGTAGTTAACATATTTGGGTTGAAGAGCACAGGAACAAGTAGAACAGTAAAGATATGTTACAGGTAGCTCTGTGATTCACCAAACAGTGACTATATAATTATCACTGGTTAACAAAATCAGCAGATATTGCTGTGGATCAGGGTTATAAGAAAATGTGAATATCTATCTTATACGTCCTCTTTTTGTTACGTACATATTCACAAAATCAAGTTGTTAATATCCCTCTGTTACTATTGTTTCCTGCAATTTTAGGCTCTTTTTTCCCTACTAAATTAATTAATTGCAAACTGTTACCTGTGTGGCTTTAAGTAAGAAGGAATATATGTTTGTATCACATTGTGTTACTTTTTGTGGGATCCTCTGCATCACCTTGTGATTAAGAACTCAATCCAACTCCCACTGAAGTTAGTGCAAAGAATGATATAGAAGCCAAGAACTATCTGTTATTACTGAAAGAGACTGTAATATTAGCACTTATGTAAGTAAATTATAACTGAAGCAATGACAGCCTAAATTTGGGCAATAATTCTTAGGAGAAAAAAGAGAAACAATTTTTTTTTTAAAATACTGGATAAACAAAATCTGATAAATAATTCCATTGCTATTACTATCAATTTTTCCTTTTTCTAGAGACAGAAGAAGAGATCATTGGCTTTACATTAGCTAATGTAGAATGAGATCATTCAATGGAAAAGTATTTTAAGAGTCCATAGGAGCTGAACACATTTTAAAAAATATATTTTAAAAAAAAGGATTTCTTAATCAGTATAGTGTGAACAAAAAAGCATAGTCTGAACAAAAATAATATCCAATAGCACATACACCACTTCACATTTCACTTTGTAACATAGGAAAGAAACAAGTAAAATCAACTATCAGGCATGGAAATACTCTTTTAAGCAGTTGTAACATCGCATTTTCCATGTCAAATGCCCAATATAGGTTTTAAACATATTTTTAATAAAGAAAAATTATGACATTATTAAACATTAAAATAAACTTGCAAAACCTCAGAAATTGTGGCATGAGTTCAAATGACAGAATCAGCTCTCCTGTGAGGAGAAACAATTCACTCAAAAGTGTCTTTTGGCCACTAAAAAGTAATTAAATGCCAATAATAAGATGAATTAATACATATCATTCCAGGTTTACTGCAGCAGCACAGAATATAACTTTGGAAAGAGGAAAATTATATTCATCCAGAGTCAGTACTGTAATATTTTTATTAAATGTTCCTCTACATGTTGCAGACAACATTTATAACATTTTTGTTATGCAAAAATGAGTATTGTTTACAGCACTGACAGACTAGTTGATGGAAGTTTGATTCCAATGTCAATCAGATTTTTATGAACTTTTGTATGAAAAAAAAGCAAGAAACGCTGTACTAATAACAGTGAATTTTTTTCTTTCTGGTTGAGGAAAGTAGCCAGCCAGTTGGTAATTTCAAGGCTAAATTTGTATTTTGAGAATACACATAACCATAATGAATTTTGATATGACATCTGTTTTTCACTTTTCCATTTTCAGTAAAGTAAGTTGGACCTCTGGTTAGAAGTGATACATTAGGAACAAAAAATTGTTAGCTTTTCCCTAAGTAAAAATTAACCGTGCTTCTAGAGATGGGACATATGTATTACTGTCTCTCCACCTTCTACTAAATGTTCTGACTTGGATTTATTTCAGGGAGGAAATAAGGCAGAAATAAGCGCCTTTCAGTGCTATGTGAAATGCTGTAATGTGATGGCATGCTAATTATATTCTGAAATGTTTCAAAGAATAGCTATGTTCATTCTGGAAAAAAAAAAAAAAAGAAAAGGCAAGCAAAATTCTTGGCGGTGCATTCCAGAACTTCAAGAGCTGGAGGGATTGGACATACCTGCTTTCGCGTTTTTCCGACTTGTATTCTATGGCTATCATTAAGAGCTTTAGTTTCGCAAACACCAGTCTGCAGGAAAAGAAGAGGCCAAGAGTCAAGTCTTTTTTCACAACCAGCATCACATATATGTAGAGAAGGCCGTGGGGAATGTATTTTCTTTGAGAACTTACGCTAAGATCTTTCCCCATTTTTTCCATTAGGGATACACAGAATATATGTTAAGATCTTTCTATTTTGAAGATAATTAACCCATACGATCCTAAAAATATAAACTGAGAAGTTGATAACAATAGCACAACCACCAACACATTGTCATACGAAGTCTACTTAAGCAATAATAATAAAGGCCATGATACACAACACAAAATTGCACCTGGCTATAGTTGTGGATGTTTTGAGGTAATTTTTTCAAATATTTGTTGATTGTAGTGTGCACTCCTTAGAAAAATATGTATATACTGAAATAAAGTGAGAGTACACTATTAATAAGTCACTATTTTCCAACTATTGTCCTTGGGGAACAGCATGAGCGGAAGCAATTTGTGATCAATATATGGGAATTACATTCTGATACTGTAATATACATTTTTTTCAGTCATAAAAGTCTGTTGAAGTGGCTATTTATTAAAACAACTTAAGGGTGATATTCACAGACTTGCAAAATTGTGAGTTAGCATACCACCATTAACTTCAAGCTAAGGGGCTCTGTGAAAACAAAGAAAGTGACTTTTTGAGTTTTTTCATAACTAGAAATTATTTTTCAATTTTACCCTTGAAATGTATGCAAAGTCAATGCTACTTGCTTTCTGTTGTACAGATTTGTCATGAGTGATTCTTGGGCTGATCTTTCAATTAGATGGCTGCCATTTTCTTGATCATACACTAACTTCTCCAGTGCTCCCTGCTTTTCTACCAACTTCCTTACTTCAGTGTTCTTAATATTTTTGCATATATGTCAATAATATTTATCTTCTTTACACAAATTAAGCAATATTATTCATACTTTGTATCAATCACATACTTAACTGAAAACAAGGAATTGGCTACTGAACTGATAATATTCAATTTCTTGAATAACAAACAGGAAATATGTCTAATTTAATAAATATTAAGAGGAGTGCACACATTTCATTATGCTGCTTCCATTGCTAGGCCAAGTGTCAATCCATAGATGGCTAGTCTCATTAGGAAAACTTTGGGTAGAAAATAGTGAGCCTAGAACCAGGGTAGGGGGAGACAATTTGGTTAGTTTATCTTCAGTCAGCATCATCCACACCTGGACCAGCAATATCCAAGGGCACAGAATGTTAGGAATTACATTCACATACTGAAAATTTATTGTTTGGAATATGTTCGTTTAGTACACACACATATAGTTAAAAATAGAACTTGCAGACTGATACTAACTTCTATTGCCATCTAATTCTTCACCCAAGTGTTGACACCAAAAGCTTGAAATTCTTCAACAATATTGAGTGTCCCATCCCCACTGTCTCTGCACTCTCTTTATGTTTCTTATCCAAACTGTATGGCAGCCTATTTACCAAAGAATCACATTCCTAGACTGGCAATTAAGACCCATAACCTAAGAAAGCAGAACATCTCGTTTAGTTTCAGACTTTTAAAATGTCACTGGCTGCAGGAATTTTAAAAGTTGCACTACAAAAACTGTTCTCAAAGTCTGTATATCTCATGGGTGGTTGAACGCACTAAGCCTATCCAATGACTTAATTTCCCCTTCACAAATCAATGCAAAGGACTTTTCCTGTTCCTCAGTTCTTTTGGAAATTGAATAGTCAATTCTTACAGTAATGAAAATACCTAAACTCATTAATAAGCACGAAACTCATTAATAAGCAATACTAATTTTTAATTTTTAATGTGCTTTAATTAACTTGAAATTAATAGAGTTATAAAGTGGTGAAAAATTTGAGATAAATCTTTTTGTTTCATTTAAACTAGTAAACACAATTTGCTGTTTCAGATAACCAAATGCCTGAGACCTCCAAAATTAGATGTTTCCAAATCTCAATAAACACCCTTTATTGATTATTTTATCTCCATTCTACCAGCACAGTTAAATGAATGACAGCTTTATATCAAATACAGTCTCAGTCACATGTTTCTGCAAACTCATATAGAAACTCAACAGGTTTGAAAATGGTTTGCAGTGGAGAGTTAATTTGCATGACTGTAGGTAGTGTAAACAGCCCAAATTACCATTCATTCTGAATATAATACACATTTCTGTAATATGTTATGAGATTTTCTATTTCAACATATCCAGGCAGACTTTTGTAGTTTAGTAATACACTTTTCCCCTCAGTAACCTAGTGACAGTTTGGCTAACACAGTGGAAGGATGGATTGTAAGCCCCTAATTTTAGTAGCAAATTGAAGACTGGGCTCTGTCATAGCTACATCTCAGACAAAGACAGATCTTTAAATGGATATTTGTCTAACAGCTGTTTCTCCCTCATTTTTATGCCATAACCTATGTTTATGCTCCCTGTAAAAATTGGAAAAGGAAGAGAAGTTAGAGGAGTAGAAGCAAAATCATCCTCCTTTACATAAGAGATGATATTTTACTTCTTCTTCTAATTCCTTCTCTAAGAATGGAGTTTTCAGAACTTTTTCTGTGTTAACTAGTTCAACATCAAACTCTTCAGAGTAGGGTCTGTTTCTTATCAAGTATTTGAACAGTCCCTAGCAAAAGCTGTCCACAGCCTTGGTGGTCACCTTTTGGCATGGTTGGAGTGAAGGGCAATGCCAACTAAAGAGGAAATACGAGTGTGCTAAACCTATCTGATCATGTGGCCACAGAATTTGTCATAGAAACCTTTTGCATACAAATCTCTCATTCATAGACCCATTCTAGGACAAATATAAGCATTCTGAGTCTCTAGAAATAAAGCTGTAGAATGGCTTATGCTATGGTTATGTACTATGTGCTTCAAGTAGTCCTTTCTCATAACAGAACAGACACATCTTTTCTGACATATTTCACTTATTACAAGTCATTTGAAACCACTTCCACAGAGCTCTGGGTGTCACACTGGTTATATGACTTAATGGTATGTTTAAATTAATGAATAGTTTCCTTGGAATGGTACATTAGCCAAGATGGTGATGCTGACAACCACTGTTCAAAGAATGGGAATCATTAGAAGAAACAATAGAACAGCACTTGTGAGTAAATAACTCAATTTAAATGGATTGCTGATGAATTTGTTCAACACTGAAAACATTCATGCTTTCATTTACAATCATTTAATTCCAAGTCTATTCTGAAAACAGGCATTACAATGTTTCAGATACTTCCATGCATTGATTGCTTTAGTGTTTATTAGATACCATATGAAGTAGCAACATTAGGACTTCAGCGAAGTGAAAAAGTCTCCTGCAAAAAACAGACTTCTCTTGAGAGAAGGCAAATACTTCTGTCTATTAATATGTATCTCTACTTACTCACAAACTGCAGGGAAGGACAAACCCACAAAGGCACTAGACAGATATTCTGTATACATTTCATTTGCAACTCCTTCCAGGTAGTATTTCTGCCACGTATCCTCCTCAATCTAAAAGAAACAAGATGCAGAGCTCTGAGTAAAAAAATCACAGCTTTCTTTAAAATTCACAAACAACTGCTTAGACATGAATAAGACTATAACAAATAAGTCAGTAGACTCTTATGACAATTAACATTACTTATTCTTACAGAATTTTTCTGAAATGCTGAAAAAAAAACTAAAACAGAGTCCTTGTAGTCAGAAAATTAGGTATCCTATGTAAAAATAATACACTTAATTCTTGTCAAGCACATTTAGCAACAGGTTAAATAAGGTTGTAGAGAGTTTAAGGAAAAAAGTTTTTCAATTTTCTCTTTTCGAAAATCATAGAATCATAGAATGTTAAGGGTTGGAAGTGGCCTTAAAGACCATCTGGTCCTGACCTCCCTGCCATGGGCAGGGATGCCTCCCACTAGACCAGGTTGCTTAAGGCCTTGTCTAATCTGGCCTTGAACCCTGCCGACACTGGTACATCCACAACCTCCCTGGGCAACCTGTTCCAGTATCTCACCACTCTAAAGAAAAGTAAAGAATTTCTTCCTAACATCCCTAAATTTCCCCTCTCTCAGTTTTTACCCATTACTCCTTGTCCTCTCTCTCACTACAGCTCCTGTCAAAGAGTCCCTCTCCAGCTTCCCTGTAGGTCCCCTTCAGATACTGGAAGGTTGCTATGAAGTCTCCACACAACCTTCTCTTATCCAAGCTGAACACCTCCAACTTTCTCAGTCTGTCTTTGCAGGGGAGGTGCTCCAATCCTCTTATTAACTTTGTGGCCCTCCTCTAGACTTGTTCCAGAGGTTGCATTATATTGTTATTTGGGTCTCTAACAATGTCTTAATTATTTTCACCTTGTTTAGAAATTATCAGCAGTCAAACCTGTTTGTTTAATTTTTTTTTTCTTCTCTGCACCTCTAACATAAAAGTAAGTATGAGAAACATACATTGAAACAATTTTTTCAATGTTCATCAGTGCTTTAGGACAGCTACTGAAAAAAACCTCTATTGTTAAATTCAGAGGTCTTCTACTGCCAAAGGTAAGAAGGAAAACAAGCTGGAGGTGCTACAGGACTACCATAAAAACTCTATATATTTGCCTAAGCAGAAGCTTCTAGTGATACTTGAGACACACATGCAGTCCCACATAGCTTCCAGCTGCTGCCCTGGGGTCCATGGATGTCATGTCATATCTATAAAGCTTAGATCTCAGACACTCAGTAAGGTCTTTCAATTAGCATCAAACACCTATATTAAGGTAACTGGTTCAAGCCACTGAGCATCCATCATTGGCAATAGCACTATAACTCCAAAGAGCAAGTACAAAGTCAGCTGATATGACTGGATATATGTCATATGCTGAAGTTGTTCACTGTTGAAATCCCAGTTCTCTATGCCATAATTGGTGCCCTCATAAAAAGTTTGTTTGAGGTTTGACTGTCATTCACAAAGAGACCTTTCTTGAAAAACTATGGAAACCATCACAAACACACAGCCTGAAATACCTAAGGAGTCCTAAGAGTCGCTTCCCTACATATTACATCACATTAAAATAGAGCAAAAATCTCAACCACAATTGGACATTCCTGTGTGTAATTATCTCTTTGGTTTTATTCACTAATTGTGCCACATAAACTGCGCTAACAGAGAAATTCATATTTGCAAGAATTATACATAGCAGGAAAAAAATATGTATGACAATACAGTATAGATAAAATTAGAGAGAAACGTGTCAATTACATCAGAGTAGCAAAATAATGCAATATATTTCTTTTGTTACATTTTACATTACCACATTTTCATTAACCAGAGTCTACCTGACTATATAGTAAACAGGAAAGAAGTATAAAGAGAGACTGAGAGATTAAAGATTTTAATTTTCTCGAATAAGGCAGAATATCGTGTGCAGTTTTGGTCACCATAATATAGGAAAGATATAAAGATATTAAAGAGCATCCAAAAAAGGTCTACAAAGATGGTGAAGGGTCTGGAGGGGAAGCCGTAAGAGGAGTGGCTGAGGTCACTTGGTCTGTTCAGCCTGGAGAAGAGGAGACTAAGGAGAGATGTCATTGCAGTCTACAGCCTTCCTAAAGGCCAAGTACTAATTTGGGATCCACCAGTTTTTTTCCCCATGTTAAACTAGTCAAAAGGCACTCTTTCAAAAAAATGAAACTGGTGAAATATAAGATACAATAATTTTTTTTTCTATTTTTTTTTTTTTTTAGTTCTCTTCTGCTGATAGGCTGCCAAGTAACCAGTTACTTTAGTTCTGCAGATGTAAACAACTGCAAGAATAACTTGAAACATGGAGATATTCCAAATCACATACTCTCTGACAAGTGGGCTGCAAACAATCAAGAAAAATTTCTTCCATAGACCTTGTGTCACCATTCAGAGACCATGTGGGATGGTGTTTTTCTCCACCACACACAGAGAAGTCATATCACATTTTTTATAACCCTTTTATTTATGGGAAACTTGCAAATGTTGCTGATCAGCAACTCTATATACAGAAAACAGATAAAGTGCAGGCTTGGTAAAAAACTAAGAGTAATGATAGCAAGGGCATGTTTGTAACTTATGGTCTATTTTGTGGCTTTTTCTTAGATTGACACCACCTGGGGTTGGAAAAAAAAACCCAAATGCATTATGTGTTTCCCTTTCTACCTTCTTCCCTTGCTTTCTTTTCTTTAGGCAGATGGTTTTGATTTGGAGGAAGGATCAGACCTATAGTCAAATATTCACCTCTGTCAAGGACCAAGAAAGGACTGGAAAAAACCAAACTCATTCATGAATTAGTGATCAAGCTTCATAGATACCAGTTAGTGTTAAATTAACCTTCAGGAAGTGATTGGAGTGTTTAAGATATGTTCTATTAGGATACCATGAATTGTTGATTAATGAATTTAAAGAATAGTTGATATTTGGGATGCTATAAAATGTTATTATAAGATCATTATAACACTGGACTAAAGATGATCATTCCATTTTATCTCCATCTGAACCATTATGTTTTCCCTGGTATCTTTTGAAAGGCAGTACCTGCTGGTCTGCTAGAACTGAAATTACTATTAAGAATCATCAGTATTCAGTATTTCTTTTTTATTTCCTTGAGTCCTGCAGTTACCATAAGTTTTAACAGAGTAGGATCCCACAGATAAACATAATCAGTTTCTCCTATAATCCATGTCAGTTAGATACTAATTTCAAAATCCTTAAAGTGAGGAAAAATACTTTTGGGACTCATTATGATCTTGACTAATTTAAGCCTTTGTGATGTTATTTTTAAGTCTATTGCTTCAGTTAATCTCAAGAACTGAATTCAAAAATAACTCTGACTCTTTAAAATGCACATTTATTTTTCATTAAAATACTTAACTATAATTTAAATTACTGTTGTCCAGTTCACCTCTGGGCCTACTGATACTTATCTACTACTTGTCCATACTTATCTCTACATTAAGAGTAAGTTGCACAAACTTAACTGTCAATGTACAGATGAAATAATCTGTCCCATATGGACTTGCAAAATGGATATTTCACATGTCATTTGCCTGACAACAAAGGGGAATAGTTAATTTTGTGTAAAATTTATAGAAACAAAAAGAAAGCTGAATTTGAGATGAGTTCAGTTCAAGATGCTACTAAATAATGTTATCACAAATGTAAAAATGTAAAACTATGAATGGTATTTACCTAGTTAGTAAAAGACAAACAACCTTGATTTTAACTTGCAAAACAAAGAAAAGCCTACAGTAGTTTCAATTTTACAATTATTAAGACAATTTTGTCACTTCGAATAATTACTAGTCTACCCTCTTTCAGGTCCTGACAGCAATGTCTTAATACTTGTACTTTCTACCTTTGTACAGTATGAATTAACACAGTTGAGACAAAGAGAATAGATTTCATTTCAATAAAAGTTTTTTGTGGTAAAGCTTTGCTTGTTGGTTGAACAAACACATTCCAGCAGAAAGCATAAATCTATATGTCTTAAGTATTGTGGGTTCCAGGAAGCCAAATATGCTAGTTTAGTTCTGTGTGACACCAAGCTTTACCTACTGCTCATCATTATTTTAAAGGATAGCTGTCAGTTTGAGAAGTCAGGAATTCTGATCACAGAATCACATAATGGTTTGGGTTGGAAAGGACCTTTAAAGATGAACTAGTTCCAACTCCTCTGCCATGGGCAGGAACACCTTTACTAGATCAGGTTGCTCAAAGCATCAACCTGGTCTTGACTTCAAGGGATGGGACATGCCATCCTCAGATAATTTATTGTTTACTGAAAAATACTGACTTGGCAATAAGAATTTGTGACTAATTAAGCCGTCAAATACTGATTTGGAATGAGAAGATGTGTCTTTGCTGGCAGAGTAATTAAAGCAAAATGTAATGCCAAACAATGTTTAGAACAGAATAAAACATTGCAGTGAGTAACAACACAAGAGCAGCAACAGACATGAGATGCACAAATACAACAGCAGTGAACCACTTCAGTGGGGAAAAAAAGCCAACCAAACCCCTAATCATATTATTTGGGCCTGCTATCATTTCTTCTTTTCCCTCTTCTCATTTCTTGCATGGTATTTCCATCCTCAAACACAGGCCTCTATGGACCTTCTATAAGGTGTAACTGTTGAATGAAGATACAATAATTGAAAAAGGGTAATTCTAAAACACCTTCTCTTTTTTTTTTAAATTTGAACTTTGTTTACTCATCAAATGTTTTTGACCTCAAGCAGATAACCAAGAAATGACAAAAGGCTCTTTTATATGCCTTTCCTTACAGAAAAATGAGAATTGGCCTTTATGAGAGACCTCCTACGTGATCCTAAGGAATAGCCTTTGCAGATCATTTTGTTATTTTTATCCCTGAAGTTAAACAACTAAAGTAGTTCAAGTTGATACTGCAGCAACATGAGTAAAAGTAACATTCTAGAGAGATAACAAAACAGTACAATTAGTAGTTGATGAAGCAACAAGGAGTCATTCACTATCTTATACTGGTGACGACACTAAATTATTAAGACTACACAGCATTTTCCTTTGACTTTCACATAAAATCATAGCAAAATATTATCACAGGATGCTGTGTTGGTATGAACAGTAAGTAGCCATTTTTTACTTTAGAAACCTTATAAACCCTAGAGGAAATTTTAACAAATACTAACAAATACTTAAGTTACTCCAATCATAACTCGGAAAAAAGGTGAAGAGAGTTTAGGTTACCGTTGGACCTGACACAGAATGTGCCACACCACCACAATGACTTGTAACTATATCTTCCAAATTCCTCTCTAGTAAGATAAGTACATGATTATCTTTCCCTGACTACATTACACTGCAATTCTGTCTCCTAGATAGTCATAAAACAAATCACCCACTGATTCAATAGCCTATATGAAGAATAGCTGGAAAATTACATAGTGCATCCCAAGAGAAGAAATGTAATTTTCATCTGTATTTTTTTTTAAGTTACAATACTCCTCTTCTCTCCTCTGGCTGTATATAGATACAATATTGTTATCAGCAAATATATTTACATAATGCAATCAATTCCTAGTGAGACATGGTGACAGAGATATGAAAAAATGATGTTCATCTTGCAAGCACAACCATTAGTATTGCAGGAGAAAAACCAAAACCCTTAATACACCCAGCCCTACACCTTGGCAGTGTAATTATTGGGAGCTCTGTAGCTCCACATGATCTATCTTGTTCATAGCATTCGCTTTTCAGTGTAATGATATAAATAGTTACATGAAAGAGATTAAGTATATCTGAACCTGATAATGCTATATAATCTCTTCTGCAAAGATCTAAGTATCACTATCAAGACAGAGAACAAATGCTAGAGTTGCAGTTTGACCTAGGCTCTTTTATTGCATTTTGCAAGGGAAAGGATGGTGGAGTGTCTTTATAAATATTAAGGAAGTGACAAAATGAAAATTCCTTTATAGCACAATGAAAGCAGATGTAAAGTCTGCTCCCTAGCACTGAATAAGATCAGCTCATCACCACCACAGAAAGAGAATAAAACAGTACAAAGCCTTTGAGAATGCTTCCAGCGCTTCCTGATGTTTAATGTATTTTTCTAACAACATAGATGAAAATAAAAAGAAAATACAAAATCAGAATGGTCTGGGTTGGAAGGGACCTTAAAGATCATCTAGGTCCAACCCTCATGCCGTAGACAGGGACACTTTTCACTAGACCAGGTTGCTCAGAACCCCATCCAACTGGTCTTGAAAATCTCCAGGTATGGAGCAACCACAGCTTCTCTGGGCAACCTGTTCCTGTGCCTCATAGTAAAGAATTTCATCCTAATATCTAATCTAATCCTGTGCTCTCTTGGTTTAAAGCCATTACCCCTTGTCCTAACACAATACATCCTTGAATATTCTTGATTGATAGTTGAAAAGGTATTGAAAGCAATGTAGTTTAAACATTTCCTCATGTTCACCTGTAATGCCCTTTCAGTTGCACAAATTGCTTGAGTGAATGTCTAGTTTTATTGTGTCTTTATATATGGATATCTAAATCTGACATATAGATAAATAATTGGCTGAAAGCAGTTCTTACAGTCCTGTGAAGCTTCTTAGATTTAGTCTTATAATTGAATTTCCTCAAGTATTATAAGTTATCAACTACCTCTTTACTCAATTCCATTGTCTGCTTAAATCAAAGCTAACAAATATCCTTAGTACTATGAAAACTACAATTTCAGTCAATTATTTTCACAGCTTTCTGTATGCAAGAATGTTTTTTAAAATTGGTATAAAAGGAGTATGTTTTATATAACAGCAACTACGCTAATTAAGATTAACTCTAATTTCAAATGAAACATTTAAGCATTTTTCATTGTTCATACTAATGTAGAATCCTGCAGTGAGTCAAGGCACTAAGAGTATTCTTGAAATATCATGACATCTAATTCTTTTTTAGATGCTGGCCTTGATGGGTTTGAACTGAAAGGCACACAGGCTCTACTTCCAATACTTTCAAATTTAAAAACCAGGACAGTATTTCTATCCAGCCATGATGCAAAAGATAGATTGGTGTCCACCTGTTCAAATGACTGACTGAAAATGCACTCCATGGTAGACTTCAGCCTAAGGCAAATATACTGTGATCACAAGGACTGGTACTATTACTAAATAGTAAACAGTTTTAAACCACAACAGGTGTTAATTCCTAGACTCAATGACTAAAAACATTACATTCAGGAAGATCTCTTAGAGAATGAATGTCTTTGGTAACAGGCTATATTAATATGTAATCTAAATCCTGTGAGGAGGATCGTGTAATCAGTTTATTCTGCAGCCTCCTGAAGAACCTCACAACAAATCAAGAAGCTGCATTTCCTCCTCAACCCTCCTTTAAAGTTCTCCTACATTTGAAGGAATTCACTGTGCATACCCTAGTTTCACACAGTAAGACAGACCAAGGCTGTCTAAGTGGCCAATAATAAATAGCAAACATGTTGATGTGTTCCCTCAGTTTAGGTAAGCACCCAACTGATGTAAATCTGTGTGGTTTTATTATGTCTCTCTTTCAGCCTGGACTAGAAAGGAATGTAAAGTAGGCATTGCACTGGGTGTGCAAAAGCTGCCAGAAGAGCCCACAGAGCATTCTTGCTCTCAAAATAGCTTAGTGGATAACAGAGACAGCTCCAGATAATTCCAGATCTGGAATTAAGTGTACTGACTGTCTTACCAATAGAGCAAAGACAAAACTAATTTGGTTGTGGACTTGTGTTACACTCAAGTGCCACATTCCACATTTTATTAATTTACACAACAATACTAACTCATATTGGCTTGCATGATTTTATAGAGGGACAAAATTTGACCACCTCTTCCTATTATTCTATTTACCTGCTTTTTGCAATGTTTCTCATATGGGTAGCCTTCTGGTACACATTTGGTAGTCCAAACAATACAGAAATTGCAGTACAGTGCAGTATTTCCATCTTTTTCAGAGACTTTTCAAGTTAATAAATAGTCTCTATCCCTTTATTAATACAATAAAAACAGTCTCTGCTATAAGAAAACTGGACTATTGAAATATAGTTTACAGGTGTACAGTTGAGGGGATTTTGTCCTTAACATATAATTTGTTGTGCAATCTATCTGTCTTTAAGTGTTTACAGAACCTTAATCTTTTTGAGCTGACTTCCTTTTTGTTCAGTTTGGTGCCAAAAAGAACATAAAAGATTCCATATGAGATTACACAGCTAAACCCAAAAGGAAAATATTAGGAACAAATATAATATTTTGAGGTTTCTTAGTTTGTTTTACTTTTAATACTGAGCAGACTGTTTACACAAATCATTTTGCTGTAAAAGTAACACATAATGAGTTAAATGTGTGCAACATCACCATCAATCACATTCATCTGTGTTTGACCAACCAAACATTTATTGCACATTAAATCACTTTCTAATCATGTTATGAAGAAGGTGGAACAAACACACATTCCAAGCTTTCATTAAAAAATACAGAAGTTTCAGTACATTTTCCTGGCAATCTCCTGACTTGTGGGAGACTCCACTAATAGTATTTGCCCAAGGAATTTATGAAGGCCTGACAATATTTTCAATGTTCTTAATGAAAAGGGGTGAAAGTTCTTTTTAGGGAATGGGAATATTTCTCTTCAATATAGTCCTCTTTAGCAATTCTAATCAATGTAGCTGCTCTGCTACAATACACTTCTGATTCACAGTCACCACTCAGTAAGGTTTCTTTTTCAAGTTTTCTGAGTGAGACAGACATGAAAAAGAACATCCTTTCAGCTAAATAAACAAACTTTTTGTAATCACCAATAAGGTTGGAGTCTCATAAATATGTCTCAGTTCTTATACATTATTTGGCTTCAGATTTTAAATTAGTCAGATATCTTTGGAAGTGATGACGTGCATTTTACATGCCTAGAAAATTCATTCTTGGTTAAGTGGTAGACATAATTTTAACCAGTTCTAACAGAGTATTGCCATCTCAATGCACTATCTTATGGCATTTTTTTTCTCCTAGTGCCATCTGAAGATGACATTTGCAGTCACACAAGTTAAGGTATGTCTTCACACTGCTCTGTTTATAACTGTATATAATCACAGACACAAGAGCAAAACTGACATTGATAGCTTCCTCCAAATCTAATTCATTGCTATTTTTATGCTTATCCTGTGTATATAGAAATATAATCTGAGTAGTGCATTGCAAACCTGAGCCTACATCTTAAAACTGTTCATCAGTGAGACAGTCTAATCTACTACTGTACTGGAATTATTATAAGAATATGTTATAAAATAAGAAAACATTGGATTTAAGGCAGATAAAATAATGGCAGAAGTGGTTAGATATATTTTCTGGAAACATGCTAGCTTTACATTTCCAGTTTTTGACTTGTTTAAATGTTTTAGCTGCAAATCCAGGCCATAAATGTGTGTGTCTATAGTACAGTTCCCCCATAGTCCAGTTTATTATTTTGTGAATCTCTCATTTTCTCACTGCAAATTTAAAATCACTACTAAAATAACTTGAATTAAGACTGAGGAGAAGCAAATACATGAATGATGTTGTGGGAAGTTCAGGCTTTGGTTCTAACACATTTTCTTTATTTACTCACAGTCAGAGGTTCTCTAGCCACTTGATGTAAAAGACCAAAACGACCAGTCCCTTTTTCTGGGCACTTTGTTGCTATATTGGACTTACATAAATCATATTTTTGCTTTAGCAGCAGTGACTTTTCTCATACAAACATGTGGTTTGTCCAAAATCAAGCAAAACCACCAAACACCAGAAAATATCTCCCTAGTAAAGGATGCTGCTATGGAAAATCATTTAAAGGTCAGAGGCTTGCTGAATAAAAATAAAAACATACCTTGACAGAATCTGGTTCATTGCCTAATTTGTAGGAGAAAACTTTTGTATGGGAATTGTGTGCTGTTTTTTTTCAGTCTTACAAAATCTGTTAATGTCTTCCTATCTGCTTCACATTTGAATCATGTTCTCTACTCAACTCTCTGACAACCTGAATTGCAGACTAATACATTTTAATGAGACAAGACATTACCTTTATGAATGACCTCATGGAGAAGAGGTTGGCTAACATTGTTGAAAGGCCTGGTGCCAGGCAGCTCTGGGCTATGAAACCCAGCTTGAGCTCAGCAAGACAGATTGCATCATCCCCTTCTTTCCAGTTCCAACTTGGGATATTTAGCAGATGGGCCTGGAAAACAAATAAACAAACAAAATATCCCCCAGGTGAGTAACCAAAAATACTTCCTGAAATATAGTATGGTATTGAAGAAAATAGCAGTGAATGATTTTCTCTGTTAATGGCTTAATGTTTTCTGAGTAGGTAGAAGAAGTTCAAGTACTTCAGATTAATTGCCTAGAGGCCACTAATCCATCCTGGGTAATTCTAGCATAATAAACTATGCAATACTTATAGAAGTTAGGCAGTTAAAAGCTAATCTGGAATCAATAGCAACTATGGACACTGTAGCTTTGAGAATTAGATCCTAGGCAACTAATATATGTCAGGATTTTGATAAAGTCCCCTGCATATATAAATAAAACTGAATTGCTTTGCAACTAGATTACATGACAAGGCTTATTAGGACGTTTTACTTTGGAAAGAAAAAGGCTTACTATTAGTGGAACCAGTTACGTAGGAGTGAATGCAAAGTAGCAAAAAACCAAAGAGAAACATTGTTGGTCATCATGTTACCTTATTGTGATACTGCAACATCTGAGTGATAATTCTTATCTTCGGATGATAATTCTTTATTGAAATTACTCTAAAAAGAAAAGGAAAAACTAATAAAGTACCTTTTAACTGACAGGATATTTAGATAATACATCCAAATAACTCCATTGTGTTGCAAGTCCACAATTAAAATTGTACCCTCATATCCACCTGGCTGTAAAGCATATCGACTGAAGTCAGAACTATGCAATATATACACCTAGTCAAACTGAGATAATAACTAGTTCCTAATAATAGAGAAAAACAAACATCAGGAAATATTCAGTTGAATGTTTTCTCTTACGAAGTCTGCAGAAAAAGAGACTTGTTTTAGCAAATCTGTTCAGATATTCCATTTATTCTCCTAGGAAAATAATACACTTGGAACTATTATGTCATCTTCAGTGATTATCCTTCATGTCTTTGTATCAACATAATTGATCAAGTTTTCCAATGATAAATGTCTGAAAAAACCCCTTTCTTCCTTCCCCATCACATATTATTTATTTATACCTGCTCGACATTCATCATATTGAAGTACCTCAAATAATGATTTTACACACTCAAATTCATCTTAATTTTTATGGACTACTCCAAAGCTCAATATCAAAATTGATATCTGAACGATGAATTTATAAAATATGGGGCTACTTTCATAATCTGCAGCTTCTCTGCATTCTTAATTACTTCATGAGTGTAAGATATACTCAACTGTGTATAGATCTTAAGTGGATGGAAAAAAATTGCTTGAGAAATGTTTGGATTGATAATGCATTACAAAAAAGCATTGAACAAAATTAAAGAGATGAACAGGCCAAAAAAATCAGTTTTGTATTTACAAACTGAAGGTAGAGAAAGAAGATAAAACAATTTAAAAAAAAAATGACTTATTATGGTACCATCAGTCTCATAAGACTGAATGCCATAAGTGTTTACATCAGTGTTTTGTAGAAAGTATCTTGAAAACTGCTAGTCTGGCTTGTGCTTTGAAGCATATCAAAGCTAGAATGGGAAACATAAAAAAATTGCATTACTTTAACAAGTCTTTCTTCTAATTTTCCCTTTCTCACTGAGTTGTTTAATTAAACATTCAATTTTTTGAATTAAATTGTGAGAAAACACCAGAGAATTCCACTTTCAAATTACACTTTTGCATTTTATTACATTAAATGTATTAAATCTTTTAAGAATTCACTAATCTCCAACTGGAATATTTTAATGTATTTATGCAATCAACGTCAAAATAAAGTTTCTCGCATTGCAACCCACACCAAGCTTGTAAAATGAAATTAGGCATATTTAAGCCCTGCATCTTCCTCAGACAGCCACATCTCTTGCACGCAGTGAAAGTTTTCCAGAGGAGCAATTTTATAACTCATTTTTTATTTCTACCCTTCCTTGCACAGCATGCAAACATCTGACAAGCCAATCAAATTTGTTCCTAACACTGGCCAATCCAATGATAGAGAACTTCTAACGAATCAATCTCATTAAAACAAGAGTAGGATGAACAAAACATAAACCATGGAATGGCATGGGTTTGTTGTAACTCTACTGATTGGCCACCTACTGACTGACTGTTTCATCTCCTTCCTTCAGAGACTTCAAGGAGGAAAGCAGGAGGAGATTAGTGGTCCCTATTGTGGTAAATGGCTTGTCAATCAAAAAAAAGTAATAATTGGTCTTCAGCGTAAAAAAAGCAGGATGGAGATAGGAGACCACTCTACTGTATACTTTGCTATCCCCTGAGCAGCACATTGCTTGTAGGAGTAGATATACCAGGGGGAAACAAGGTGTGAAGTGATGAAGTGTTCTTCTGTCCCATCATTAATAGCAGCCCATGTAGTACATGAACTCTCATAACATATTGTTGCAACAACATAACTGCATTCCCCTTCCTCTCTCCATTCAGCTATGAATACTCAACCTAGGTCCTGCAAAATTACTAAGAGTACCAAAGCTTGTGCTCCAAGTGTCTCTTCTGAGACACAATAAAGCAGCCAAATCACACAGTTTAGGTAGGAATTGAGGATATTCTCACCTCTGAACTTTTGTGACACTTTCAGTTTGTCCAAAAAAAAAAAAAAAAATCCTACAGTGTTCTTTAAGTGCAACAGATCAGAAAATCATCTAATCTGAGTTAAGAACCAAAAAGCTATTAAAAACTCCAGAGTTTACCTCATAATATTGGAGGCATCTTCAGCATCTGGGTCAGCGCAGTATTTATTGGCAAGGATTAGGCACGCATCTGCTGACTCTATCTGAGACACCAAAGAAAAAGAAAACATGTATAGCAACGTCTCTTTCCAGCCCTTCTTTCATCATAAAGTATCAGGGAATCCAGCACTGCCATTGTGAGTGTCAGTTCTTAATACTGCTAATCAAAAATATTACTAGGCTAATGTGAGTTAATGTGAGTGATTATAACTGCTCTCATACACACACAGCAGTTCCTTGAAACTTGATTATGATGATCAGAGCAGGTTAGTAGTTCAATTGTCGACTCTTACTTTGTATCAGCTGAGCCATGAAGGTGTTAACATTAATCTTTTGTGACCAGATATTGGAATTTAGATCTCCCAATCCGTACAAAGTTCCTGTTACATCAGGACAGTGCTCCCACAAGTCCTGCAGCTTTCTTTGGGAATTTAAGTACCTCCTATTATAGACAGGAAGAGGAGGCTGAACTGATGATTTAGAATCTGAGTACCAGATTTAGAAAGTAAGAGGAAGACAACTGATCTGTTCACAGGATCTCTAGATTCAGAAAAACCTTAGCTTTACAGAACTCAAAGTATATGAAAAAAAGTATTTTTTCAGTGTGTATAACCAACTATCAACACAAATAAGGGGGGAATACAGAACACAAAATACGAACACACAATTTTATGGTCATAATTAGAACATGTTCTGATGAACTGAAATTGTGTGCATTGGGTTACAAAAGGTTAAGCAATTTCTGCAGTCAAAATGGACAAAAGATGTGATTAGAACCCCAGAAAGGATTAACAACACTATGCTAAAATATTCTTGGCTTAAATAGCCAGTTTACATTCCGCTGGGGTTAAAAAAAAAAGAAACAAAAAAGTTACTAATGTATTTGACAACTTGGTTTTTCCTTAAAATTTTTTAATCTTCATGCTTTGCTTTAAGAGTACAAAAAATTTACCATTTAGAATTCTAGAAAATAAAACTATCTAATTTTAGCTTAATTATCAAAAAATCTTAAAATGTATTTTTCTTTCAGTATTCTAGGCAATATAAAAAGGTTCAGGAGGTGAAAAATGAGTATTTTAAGCCGCTACTGTAAGACAATGTTCTGCTATATCAAACATTAAAGTAAAATAGACTCTTGAAACGTCAATGAAACATTCATAAAGAGTTTAATGGAATGGCAGACAATGTGTCTTAAGTCATTGTTACTGTAGTTTTGAAAATCTAAAAAAAGGTTTACAAGGACAGACATTATAATTTATTAGTCAAGCTAACAGAGATGGAAAACCAATCTTTTGGGGTTACATGAAGAAGGGCTTTACTGTTTTTTTCCAAATAATGCAATGAGTACTTTAAAAAAGTCAATTAGCAGGAGAACAGAACAACAGAGCTGTTACCTTCACTCTCGCCAGGTCATGGGGATTAAGGACTGAACCCTGATAAAATTCCACCTGAGTGAAGTGTCGTTTAAAAAGAGCTTCCAGCTCAAGGTTAGGGGAGATACTGCATTGGGAAGAGGAAGAAAACACAAGTGAAAATGAGAAATCAGCTTCCATAACTGCCCCATTTCCTTCATTTACAAATCCACCCACTTATTACTTCTGTTGATGCTTTTTCTGTGATGTGGCAACAGTGTGCAATACTTAAAAGATAAACACTATATTGCTTTCACTTTCTTATTTCTGTCCCCAGTGCTTCTGGCTCACTTCATTGTGCTACTATCCACATTCATCCTTTGGCAGTTTCTCACAAATATGAATGCAGAAGTATGGGTGCAAACATTTGAAAACATCCTCTCACAGCTTTCTGCCTGGAATTTATCTAGTAACACAATCATCCTCTCCATGTCCCCACCATTCTCAAAATGGCAGACTGCATAAATAAAAGAGCTCAATGCAAAAATCTCTAAAAACCAGAAAAAGAAACCCTCTAGGAATCCTGTGGCTTGTGTGAGCTGCAAATAAAACAGACACAATGATGCTGTGACCTTCTGTCTCATTTCATTTTGCCAGAAATAAAAAAAAAAAAATTAAATGGATCACAGTCAATTACATAACGTGGCAACAACCTTGTAAATATCTGTTCTGATGCCACTCATTAAAACAGAAGGGATTTAACAGCTTCACAGTAAGTGCATGAGACCTTTGCCATGCCAAATGCTAAATTTAATAGGAAAACAAAACAGACACATGCAAGTATTTGTCAGTGAAGGTACAGAAGAAAGCAGGCACAAACAAGTAGCAAGGTGCTAAACTCCTTTCACGTGAATGTGCAGTTTCCTGATTCCTGTCACCACGTACTTTCACTGTGGAAATCAAGACCTTTGATTTCCCCTCACAGTCACTTCTTGTTATTACAGAGAGAGGGGATGCAAATAAATGATGTAGTTACTTGAGGATATCATCTCTAGTTCAGTTTGAAAAGACTAGATGATAAAATTGTGCAAGTGTTGCTGACTCTTGGTTTTCAGCTTCCATTCTTAAATCATCACATATGATTCCTTAACTTTTTAATCATTTTCTTTGACAAAAAGTGCCGAACGTGCTCTGAACGCAAAAATATTACTCGTTCATAGCTAGCAACACTTTTAAACAGATGACATTCCAGAGCAGAAAAGACCTTTTCATACTGTCTCCTATCACATGGCCTTTTCTAGTAACTTCTCCCCTAAGCATTCCCATTTGATATTGTATTATACATAATGTAGAGCCCGCAAGAAGCAACAACCACCTTCAGGCACAAATTCCACATCAGAAAAAGGCAAGAGACTATGTGTATGTAGGTATGTATATATGGGTAACAGCAGTATTGATAATCAGTGTGGTAAGAATTTAATTTCTATCTTCGATATATCTGTAATGTATCTAATTTATATTAAAATTAAATCCACACCTACATTTTTTTGTTTTTATAAATACTTTGCAATGTGAAATAAACATTTTTCCTAGACAAATCCAAGGTGAAAATGTACTAGCATAAGTTCATATGACATACAGTGTTTTTCTTTAGTTTTACTAATGTTAGTAATTTAGGTAGTTTCTTCATAAATATTTACCACTAAAAAGAATTCTCCCATATATTTATTAGTATTCCAATATTTTTTATTTCATAACTCCACTCCCACTTCAACAATGCATTTAGCTATCTACTTCACAGATGACACAACTGGGTCTGAAGTCTATCTGCTTGAAATAAGTATACCCAACAATGTGTTATCAAAAACATAGAAAACAACTATTTTTCAAAACATATTGTTAATAACAGCAATTGAAAACATTAATTTTACAGTTATTTGGAGTTTGAAAGATTCTCTGTCTTCTCATAAGATCAGGCTTAATTTAAAGAGCTTTAGTAATTGATGATAAGACTAATCTTGAAAGATTACTCACTTATGCAGAAAGACGATTTCTACGTTGACATCATCCCTATCCTTGTGCAGGAAGTCCTTCAGGAAGTTGGACACGCTTTCAAGTGTTATGTGACCACAGACAACTATGTGCCTGTTACAGAAAAATCAGAGTTAATCTTGCAAAGAAGGTAATACAAGCAAGCAAGAAAGCAGAAACGGAAAAGGTCCTTCTTGACGTTTCTCTAGATTGTATTCCATGAAGTCAGAGAAGGAAAATATCACTTCCAAAAGGTATTTTGCAATTGCAAATATATATACACTCTCACCTGCAAAGCCATTTGGACATGTTGTATTACACATTTAACAATAAGTGGTATCAGTCATATATAAGTCTATACACCATGTTAACCAGTCCTTCTCAAAGGTATATTTCTTTATTTTACACATCTCTCTCCACATTTTTACCTCCTCTAATGAGATTTATTGGTCAATTTTTTGGTTTATGACAGCAAATCTCGAAGGCACTGCAAAGATTGTCAATTATAGGTCATAAGCAGTAAAAAAGAAATATTTTTCCTACCATAACTCCTAGAAAGAAAGTACTTTACAATAAGAAGTCATTACTTATTTCACCATTGCAACAGATTGCTTAGAAAATCACAGTTTGCATAGATTGTGATGTCACAAAGGTTTCTACTGCTCCACATTTTTATTACTAGATGTAGCTGACCATGGAAGATGGAAGCACAACATATACCTACATACACATTCTTGAATTTTACATCTTAAATTCTGAAAGGCTGAAGGAAAGGCCTAGGAAATTGCACTCTTTCTGACTTAAGGGATCTTTGCTCCCTTATTATTGTAAAAACAAAGTCTAAAAATTTATGATTAGAATATCCCAAAATGTCTCACAATATCCTTCATGGAAAAAAATAAAATCCAGCTTCTATTACCTTCATGGCTTCAAGACAGATAATGATTTTTGTTAAGCCTATTGCTAATACTTCTAATAACCACATTGCTCACAGAAGTCAGGAAGAGGGAAAAGGTGCCATAGATACCATTTTTGAAGTAACAGAAAATCACCTTCGTTACTGTCATATAGTCTATGCACAAACACACAATTCTGCACTTGTTTGACACTTGAACCACTAAATGTGAAGCAAAGTAATTCCAAAGATAAGAAGCAGACCACCAAAGTCTCAGCTACTTCATAATTCTTCTGTGGAAAACTCGGTAACATAGAAACCTCGTTGTCAGGAAACAACAAATAATATGTAGCAGCAATGATTACCTATGTAATGGACTATAACAGGAGTCTTTCCTTGCTTCATAATTTGATCCTTGATGAAATGTGTGTGAAAAGTACACTGAACTCATTGGAAAAGGGATAACTATGCAGAACAAATCAATAGTAATAATATGTACCATGCAGTGAAAACTATCACTGTCAGGTACTGCCACTTTTGCAGTGTCTCTGACAGTGACTAGAAAAGCAAAACTCGATAAACTGTTATACCAGTCCAGCAGACCTTGTGATATTGTTTACTATCATCACTTTTCTGGCATATCACAGTGTTAAATATTTATATAGAAATATGACAACATTCCTTTTGAATGAGCTCTTAATGACAGCACCAGGACTCAAATGCAATTTTAGAAATAGCAATAGACTAAAACTTCAGTGGTTTCATTCTATTTAGTAGGTAAGAAATCAATGTCTATAGGAGACTATGAATGTTTATTGTTAAACTAGCTAATAGTGTCTGCTTTGCTTTTTTTTTTCTTTTAACAGAAGTTTCAGGCACAGTAAGTGCACAAAGCACAAAGTCCTTGGACTGCAAACACTTAAAAACACAAAAAAACCCTGAGTTAAAGCCTTCCTGTTTTATGAGGTGGTAAACACAGTATAAGAAAACAAGATGTAAAATATAATCAGGTCATCCTTTCTTCTTGGTGCAAGAAGTCCTTAAGAGGTTTCTTCTGGGAGCTTTGCAAATTGGCAGAGTTTCCAGTAGGCTCTGCCCTGCCTCTCTTAGCCCTACCAGAAGCACTCTTTCCCTGTTTCCCTAATGGTCAGTCGCCTGAATTGCCGGAGATGGGCATTCATGTGTGTTATTGCACTAAGGGCATAAGTAGTATATCAATGGAAATGGAAAACCTCAGGAAACTTCAGATTCTGAAGAAATGTTCAAAACCTTAGTAGTTTACTAGATCTCAATTCTGAATAGACTGTGTTTGATACACTACATTACAGTAACCTACTGGGAAGCTCTTGCTGTCTAGTGGTACTCAACACTTTTCCGTAAGTGTAAACCCATCTAGCACCAAAAACCTCAATGGCCCAAGAAAATCATAAATAGCAGCTAAAAATATATTAATTTGTATTCCTTATACTGTCTGTACACATTTTTCAAGATGATAGATTTTTAACTATAGGTAGTTTTCTTCTGATATTTCCAGCTATTACTAATTAAGAAACTGAACTTTCCATTTGCATAGTTGAAGCACTGTTTTTGGTAGCAGAAATAATTTCCCATGGTAGGGAACTCCTTTGTACAGATCCTGTGCTGTTGGCTTTAGCAGAATCTCTTCCTGAGTGCTCTTCTGACACAATGCATTCCTGTGCAGAAAATTTATCTCCTTGGCTGATTTCACTTAATATTCATTCTTTTCTGTCATTGATTAGAATCCACACTTTTAAAGTATGCCTGTGGAACCCAAAATATTGCATTGCAGAAGAAATCATCATAGTATCAAAAGACTACAAGATAATTCACATTATAAAATAACTCCAGAGGTTATTTACTACAAAAAACTCCTGCTAAAAGCAGAAACAATTGGTACAATCCTGTTCTGACTCTCACTGAGTAGGGATTCACAGCAATCTGCTACAGTGAAAATAAAACATTTGCCTGCCAAAAAGTCTTGCATTTGGACATCGAGGCTAATTCCTTTTGAAGTGTTGGAAGGCATCTGCACTTTGGTTTCATTTTTCACTCTGATTTAGAACTGGGCATGATCTATTTTTCTCTTCTTTGCTGTTCCTATAATGTGCAGGGCAGTGTTCTGAATAGTGACTGCAACTAAACTTCCTGGCTTTCAAACAGTATTTTCTGATGAGATATTTGCATTAATTTTTGGTTGAAAACCCCCACCAATAAAATCTTTCTTTAACATAAATTATATTTTTTGCTTAGAAGTAGACGATATTGAAAACAGATTTCCTACTTGCCCACAGAGAGTTTTTAGGTACATTATTTAAGAAAACTTGGAGAGCTTATATTGTTCCAATCTGTCCTGTATATGATTTGAAGATTTATAACTTCCTCTGTGTGTTTCAATAACCATTCCCTTCCCTTTTTTTTTTACCACCCATTTTTTTCCATGCACTGAGACTTTAAGTAAAGCCAACATACTGGATAACTTTTTCGTTGTGAAAAAGAGTTGGTTAGTAGAAAAACATTGTATGAAAAATATTGGGTCAAACGAAATGTCTAACATCTGCATTAAGCTTTTTCTTATTAAAAGGCTCAAAAGTAATACTTTATTGTGCTTTCAATGTTTTTTTATTCTTTAAAAAAACAAAATTTAGACTTTTCTTTACCATACTGAAAAATCTGGTTTAGGAATTTAGACATTTTTATTACTGATATGTATTTAGGAGGACTAAGGTTTCTCTTAAGTAATAGTTGTCATTGGTATCATGTATTAGAGGTGAAAATGGTTTAATATACCACTGGGAGTCCATATTACCAGACTGTGATGCTGCAATAGAAATCTTTTACAAAGAATCAAAAGCTTATCAGGAATAATATTCTATCAGCAAAAATGGACTAATCCATTCTCTCCCATATATATTTATCATCCTCAAAATTAATTTGAGAAATATGAAAAAAAATGAAAATATTTCGAATACAAAAAATTAACAGTTGTACACAATTTTGTACACAGTTGTACACAACTGTGATTCTAAACAGCTGAAATTCCCTACAGTACCTAATTTTTTTCCTACTCAAGTACTGACATAATGATACATTTGCTAAAAATACTCTAGCTTCTTATAAAGTAAACAAAAAATGGTGATATAGGATCCTAAGCTACCACAGATACAAACTATTTTAGTAAGAAAAAAATGAAATAAGCAAAAGCTAAAACATCTAGATTTCTGACATGAGATAATTGAGAGCATACACTTAATCCATGTAAATAGCAATGTAAATGAAAACAGATCCACTGTGAATGGGATTCTTTACAAATGATCTTTGCATGCTTCTTCCTTCAGAGGATACAATACAAAAGGCAAATCTTTTGCCTGTTTATTTTGAAAGAAATTATATCCATTTTATTGGAACAAGTATAAAGAACTTGAAAAAATTCACTCCAACTACTCTGTCACAATAAATCAAGTATAATAAATACAAAATTCTGTTCAGTTGAATACTTGGTGTTCACTTGTCAAGTAACTAGAAGAAGTGTGGTGCACTTTAGAAGATGTCTCTCTAAAATTATATTTATATCAAATACATATGTTCAGATGTCTTCCTGGTCTTTCTGCTTAGCATTCTGGTTGTTCCTTCATCTATTGACCATCTAAATTATTTGCATATATACCAGTAGCAGACTGCTGTGGCTGAAGTAAACAGGTTCTTGTACAGTCTAACAGGCTTTGCTCAAAAAAGGATAGGTCTCTGTCTCATCTTCTTATTAAAAAAAAAAATAAAATTAATAAATGTTAACAGAGACTGTGGATATGGTCTGGTTGTTTATCTATTAGTGGCATGCATTCTTAAACATAACAGTTTACAATGTTTCCAGCCACTTGTGCTTTTCCTGGTTTACCTAACATTACTCAAGATTCTGTTAATTCAGCTCAAAACTTTATGCATGTGCTATGTGTCTTTATCTTATTTCAATATAAACTCCTCCCTCAGATTAATACTGTTAGAATCATAAGTGCTGTGTAGTCACAGTTTGAAGTTTTTCTCTTTTTTTCACAGAAGACTTGAACCCAAGGATGATGATCCTCTAAGGATCAATTATTTAGCCAGTATGTATAGTTAGCCAGAATAATATGTTATAAAATTACAACCTTTAAAGAAACTTGCCTATGTATTGCATATATAAAAAAAGCAAAGGCTGAGAACCGCTCATTTAAAATGGTCACTTTTGAACTAGAAAAAGACACAGTAGATTAATTTTTGAAAAATAACTCCAGTGGACAGGAAATTACAATGTGTTACTACTGAAACTTTTTGTGTTAGTCATTTGTATCCATGAAGAGAGAGCACAAAATACTCTGAAAATAAGACATGGCAGTTGCAAAAAAAAAATATTCAACTCTAAGCTTATTTCTCAATTTGATTCTCCCATTAGGTTCTATAAATTTTCTAGCTCAAAGAAGATTAAGGTAGAAAATATTAAAGGATATAGCACATTGACTGTCAAGTGTATAAAATTCCAGCAACTTTAACATTTCTTCTCCTACAACTGTTTGTTTCATTATTCTCTTTACTTCTGAAGGATTAAAAATTTCAAAAGTGTTGAAGTCACCAAGAAGCAGACAGCATTGACTTTCAAATATGTACCAACACTTAAAGTACATAAGCACCTGACCAGACAGTCACAGGAGATGTGACTGCAGTATGTGAGAACATGTCTGAGGTACCTTTAATATCTGTGAATTGGACCTGATAGCTTCAGCTGTCAACTATTTAGGAACCAGAGTGAACTCATGCAGCCTATACTGAAGTTGCTGTGAGTAATTCTAACAGAAACTATCTGTTCTTTCCAACAGGTTCCATGCCTTTGGGTTCTCTTAAATGGTGAGTAAAGAAAAAGGGATTAGTTAATACCAGGAAACGCTCAAACAGCTACACTGAGTATATGGTATACAGTATAGATCAGTGGAACAGCACTGGGTCATACATAAGATTAACACAAATGGGAAATTGTTAATGTCAGCCATCTGAAAGTTACTTCTGATGCAAATATTAAGTTATTTTGTGACCAATATAAGTATGTGAAATTAAGAATCAAGAAGGAATCCTTTCAAATACTCTTAAACATAAAACTGGTAATGAGTGACAAGCACACAATACCCTAATGAGCTGTGAATTATTACAGCTATGATACTATATAAACTGTGCTTATACAAATCCAGATTTCAGTCTTGCTCAGTGAATACTGGTGGAGTGTCACTGGCAATTTTTAAATATCAGAAACTGTTTGTGAAGCACATAGAAACAGTACAGAAGAATTCACTTACATGGGGCCTCAAATATTTTATGGCCACCTAAGTAAGATTTCTTCTAGAGAACAGGTTGACAGAGTGTATTTCAGATACTTTAACCCAGGATAAAAAGCACACTCCTTTGTTTAAACTGTACATTAGAGCTTGCATTTAAGTCTGTTTGTAATGGCATGCTATCATGTGATTCATGCTAGGCTGCTTTGCTTATTTAAACTCCTTTGCTCAGCTACAGATAAATGAGTTTATCTTACGTTTTCATGATATAAGGAATTGCACAATGTTTGTCTATAAAGTAAATTAAAAGTTAATATTCTTTTTTTGATGCATACCTCTGAATCTGCAATAATAAGATGAAAGCGCAGTGATTTGTTTCTTCCAGGGTCTGGATTAGTTAAAAGGCTTCCACAGTAGCTTAAAGTAAAGGATGAGTATTCATCCTTTCATTCAGGCTTCATGGCAATATTATTTAGAGTATTTCTGCTTTCATGAAAAATACCACAGTATTTAGGCATAACAGAGCTCAGAAAGAAATAAGTGAATAGTTCAGTATAAATGGAAGTAAAACCTCTTAAATAGCATGCACAAGGAGCCCATACTGGAAAGCTTACAGTAAAATACAGGAGTAATCTACACCTCCAGCACTAGCATCTCAGTTACAAACGGGCCTTAATCTACTGTTCTAATCCCTTCAAAGTCTGGACTTCATTCTTGTAATATTTTGTGTGGTAGATATCACACACACAAAACACTCTGTTATTTTGAAAACAAATCACAGTATTTTCTGTTAAATACATTGCTTTCTCCCACCATTACTCATTTTCAAACCACCTTACGTGTTTTTACGCGCTCAAAGACTCAAAAAATAATTAAATCCTTTGTAAGCAAAGTGGGAGTTAGGAATGGCTTTTAAGATTTTTGAGCATTTCATCCATGACCAGAGCCAATGCATTTCTATCCACAGAAATCAACTCAAAATGTCATGACTCATTTTCTGCAACAGAACCTGAGTGAAAGCAAACAACCTCTAAAACTTGCTGATCAATTAATGACTTCTGCCATCTCACATTACACTCATTGGAAGGTACACACTTAGTCACGGACTGTGTAGTTTGTAGAATATGGAAGATCAGCAGATTTATAAACCAGATTCAGTCTTTCTTGGGTCAAAATTTGGACAGCAACAAATTGCTGTTTGATGCCAAATCCAAAAGGTTTTTTTTAAGGTTTAGGAAGAGACAAAGAATTTTTACAAGTTTAACTAGAAATATAAAATAAGTGCTGTTATTGTGAGCTCAAATATACATTTTTATGTCATAAAAATGTTATATGTCACTTCCCACATTTCCTTTCTTACTTTCACAAGAATGGATATAGTTTAATAAGCACATGAAATTAAAAAAAAAAAAAGTTTGTCCTATTTCTTCTATCTGTCAGTCTATTTAACGCTCATCAGATTTTCTTTATCACTAAGTGAAATTTCATTTGAAACAGTGGGATTAGAAGAATGGCTAGCAGATGGGAAATAGAGACATCCCTGGGGATCATAATGTAATCCATGTCACATTCTCTTATTACATTCTCATACCACTGAAAAAATAATATCTTACATATTGTATCGAATTATTTAATATAATAATCTAATGTCACTTTCTTTGGAGCTATGCCTCTCATTACTGCAGCAAATGGATCTTTGCTTTGGATAAGCCTTAAATTTTTTTTTCTAATTTTTAATGAAATTCAAATGTCTAATGAGCCCAAGATGGCCTGTCAACTTAAATTATCTGTTTTTCTTTCTGTTTACCATATCTATCTGTCTACAGTTTTTATTTTTCTCTGTGAAGTTTAGTTATTGGATCCCATGTTTCCTTCTGGAAGGAATTTCTAACAGATGATTATTCCCGCTGATATGTTGATGATTTGCTAATTTATGGCTTGTAAATTTAAGAAATCTGAAGAAATCTCTGGGAAGCAGAGCAGATCATGAGAGAAGAGAAATGAGGTTTTAATAGCTTATACAGTAAAGTACTGTGATTTCATTAAAATACAGTTTTTAATCCTACATACTAACTACAATAATGTATCTGGATTTTTTTTTTTAAAGTTTTTTGAATATGTAACAACGTCTAGCATAAACATTTACTATTGTGCCAAGGCAAGAAGTTTATATATATGTGGACAGAATCACAGAATGGTTAAGGCTGGAAGGGATCACAGTGGGTCATGTGGTCCAACCTCCCCACTCAAGCAGGTCATCCCTCTCTCTGCCAATATGGTAAGTTCTACTTTCTGTGTTCCTAAAGGGCAGAATTTGATAGCAGTTCTACATGAAAAAGGCAAAAAGCTTTGTGCAGGCTGATATATAGGCTAATATCTTCAACTAGAAAATATTTCACAGAATTAAAATCCAGTCTGATCATGTGAACACATGAATACAGAAATGAAACAAGAAAAATCTTGATTCTCAAGTAAACTAGTAAATGCAGAATAAAATTTTAATTATGAATTAGTAGAGGTAAAACAAATCTGGATCTTTAACCAAATTTCATACTGCACCTCAGTAATATGAATATTACAAACAAATAATCAAAATAAACTTGATTTAATTTTTTTTCTTAAAAGAAATAACACAGATGATCTTGTAAATACTATTTTGGCTGGAACTGAATGTATAAGTTCCAAATATAAAAAAAAAAGAGTGCTATAGCATAAATCTACTTATCCAAACCCAAGACTTTCTTGAAGAAAAGCCCCACCTCATAAGACTTATAGCCTGAACTTTATAGCTAAGAGCTTAGTTGGAGCAACTCAGGAAATCATCCAAAGACAAAATGATCACTGCCCCTTCCAGTCTTCCAGAGGTATGAATGCATGAACAAACCTGCAGGTTTATTGCAATATTCTAAACCCAATAGTCTTTCAGCTATGGTGATGGTGGCAGATACCTTTCCATCCTTTAATGGTACTTCACTTTAGAAACATCACTTTAAAATGATCCCTTGAATACTAACTCATGAATTCCTCAGATAGTCTACAGAAAAAGCCTAAACAAAGTCAAATCAAAAGCTTTAAAAAGAAAAGAGCTAATTATAGATAGGGTGTAAGGAAGCACTTGCTGGTCTCAAAATTTTTAAGAAAAATGGCTAAGAGGAAATATCATTGCAAAGAATTTTATATGCAACACCTACTTTGTAAAAATATTTCCCAAAATGTAAAATCATGTACTACACAATTCATCCAGGGAAAAAAAACATGAAGGAGAAACAGTAGTGACTGAATTGCTCATCAGAGAGAACAGAAAAGCTACATAGGATTCAATGTGGAAAATACTGAAAGACACATCACTGGCATCCTAAGATACCTCCTTAGCTGTATTACAAAATAATATTTTGTAATATTTATTTGTAAACTTTCTTACACGTCTGATTGCTTTTTATGTCTGAATTTTGTTTACCAGTTATGACTTAGTTTTTTACATACATATATTTATTATCAATTATTTTCTGTCTTGTAACTACAGCCTGTTTTTTTCTGTATCATTTGTAATTAGCGATGACTACAGCAAGAAGCAATTGTTAGTCTGCTCTGTGTATAACTAAACTGAGAAGGCCAGTTTTGTTTGTCTACTGATCATCTGATTCTGGTGTATCAAGGCACACAGTAAAAACAATACAGTGGCTTCTGATGAGCTGAAGAAGAAAAATGGTAAAAAAGCAGTTGTTTAGAAATAATATCATTACCTACAGAGCAACTCTCATTGCTTATATATTTGTAATTCAAGACAAGGATTGTTACCTTTTTTTTGATAATTTTTTTTGTTCTAGATTGTAATTGTGCCAACTTCATTACTCTACTTGTCCTTAAAGTTGTGTTTTTAGTCTCAGTCACATTTTGTATAGACATATTGGTATAAAATTTTGGTATATATGCAACAGTGAGTACTGCTGTTTATTTAACAGGTGGAACTTCAATCAAAGACTATGAAAAAATTCCTGTTATGTATTTTACGAGACTCTAGAAATCTCACTACAGTAATACTACAAAGCAGAAATTATAATTTAAATTTAAAATTTAAAAAATTCCCTGTGGACTTTCACAACAAAACTAACCTAGTATCTAGTAGATTTAACCAGTGATAACTGCATACTGCCCACAAACTACTTCTGTTTCCAAAGTCTGTATGTATGTGTCTCATCCAAGAGAGAAGTAAGATTCTTTATTGTGCCAAATGCATCCTATATTGTTTATGAGACCTTTGGGGACTTTATGGGCTGAAAAGCGAAATGAAATGTGAGATCAAACTTATTGGTGCGTTGGTTATTTCTCTTCTAAGTGGAGTTTGTATCAAGAATTCTTATGCACTCATTCTAGCTGCTTTGACAGTTACAATTCCATAGAAAGGCTCTCCTTAGCATTAAAGTCACACAGTGCAATCCTCAAAACACACGTAATCATCTGCTGATTTTAACGTATGACCTAATGTTTAATAACCATAGAGAAACATGTTATTCCACACACACGGAGTTCACAAGGCAGCATGTATAAACAAATATATAAATGCTACAAAGCAGATTCCATGTATTTTTCTATTTTGTAGAAAGTTTAAAAATATACACATTTGTTATTTTAAGGGCTGAAACTATATCTTTCACCAAAATTCAGCTGTTTTCATATTGTACATGTATTTAATTTTATCTGGAAACTTTCTGACAAAAGAAATAGAAAACCTGTACTTTCTCATTATGTTTACTGCCAGAATCTATGCTTGGTTGCTCAACTAAAGACCTTATATTGCTAATTACTACCACATGCCTGTATCCCATGCAAAGGAAAACTTATTGGTTCTGACAATCCATTCTCTCAACACTGAATTCCAAAAGAAAACTTAAATTTTGGCCAAACATAACATTTCATCAATCTTGTTCTACTGACTGCAAAAGCAACATCAAACAAGGGGTGCTAATGGCTTTTTACTGTGCAGTTCCCAAGCTTAGATTCTCTGATGAAAGACCCACACGAGCAAAGGACATCTTTAAACTACTTTGTAATTAATATTTGAGCTGGAAAACAATGCATAAAGTAAATTGAACAGTTTGTATGCTGGTGACAGAGCTGAGTTTCAAACAACAAATTATATGAGCAGTACAGATCGGCAGAGAAAGCACTGACAACAGAGTGAGATAAAAACAAACAGATAGTGCAAATAAAGAAAGACAAAAACAAAAGGTGAAAAAATAAAATTAAGCAAGCCCCAAAGCTAGCAGAAGCCTGCAATCTGATGCTGAGTTTTTCAGGATGTGGGGTTCTGACTGAAGATCAGGTAAAAATTTAGAGACATCTGAGCAATGCTGGGTACTAGTGACAATGTAGAAAGGGAGAGACTAAAACTGTATGTAAAATAGTTTTTAACCATATACCCCTCTGCTATAACTCGTCTGGAGCTTCAAAACCAGAGGTATATGTTCTCTATTTGAAAAACCTACTCTTTGAGAAACCAAGCATTACAAATATGAAACTGGGTCTGTGAAACTGTGCCACAAAAAAACATTTTTGGAAATTCATGATACTATTCTTTCTCAGAAATAAATCAAGGCCTTTTATTAGTCTAGGTAAGTGATGGAAGTTTCCAACACTGGTGTTTACAGTTTACCCTAGACATTTGAGGGTATCTCAAAAAATGCAAGTATTGAAGTCTACTGTCTAATTGCTTGAATATTATTGAACAGACAGTAGCATTCTAATTCTAAAACTTTATCTACCCAGTGATGTAAAGCAGCACTCTAGAATTATCTCTGTGGGCCATTTACAGTCTCTGCTACACAGAGAGGAGAAACAACTTGATTAAACCATAATCCACTTTAATAAAATGTTTCAGGGTGATGATTTGAAAGAAACAAAGTAAAAAATTTTCTTAAAGTGAGGAGAGGGAAAAGTAATTAGACACATTTCTTGCAGTACCTTCTTTATTTTACATGAAAAGGGCCCTCTGTATGTCTAGTCTTTCAGGGCAAATGTATCTCTACCACTGAATGTCACAATGATATGTAATGAAATGAAAGATGGCAACATTAAAGGTGATACTGTGCTAGTTCACACTATATCACCAAGTACATCTAGTTCAGTAATGGCTATATCCCAGCAGGTCTAGATGCTGGGAATGCCAGAAAGAGCTGGTTTTAACTTGGTCATGAAAACAAAGAGGTTTTCAATAGAAACATAATGAGCTAATGTGGTCCAATAAAATTTAACCTTTGCCACCAGGTCAAAACAGTGGCTTTTAAGGGTTTGGTTTTTTACCAAACTATGTTTATATTAAGGCTACTGTCTGCTCTTCTTAGGGTAAGTTTTTTACAGTGTGTGGAGGAGAACTGCTTTAAAATCCCTGGTCATAGATCCTAAAATCATGAGTGTTTGCAATATCCATAGGAAGTGAAAAGAAGATCCATGAGAATCTGCTGATGGAACACTGAGAAACAGGGCTATTAGACTTCTTACATAGTCAGTTCAACAGAATAAATCGGTCAACTTAAATCTCCTATTTTACACTCCAGTAAAACCAATTCTTCTAAAGAACTGAAAATCATGTGAATTATCATTGCATTTAGTTACGAGATAAACCACATGATAATCTGATGCCCAAAACAGTTAAGTGACAACTCAACCTTGTTCCAGAAGCTAACTGCATATGTAATAGCAGCACTTTTTACAAGATATGTTAGTGCAGTCTTAGTGGTATCCAGGTTCTCTGGAAGTAGGGACAAAATGTTGTGACTTGTACCATAGCATAGCCCAGGTCTCTAATTATAGTGTGACAACTCTCCAGTGGTAACATCTGATGTCAAAGAATACAGCCTTATAAGCTGTGAATCAGCTATTACCACCTTCAGGGGCTCTTTAAAGTCACACAACCACTCCTGGTCTTTTTTGACTTACTTTCTGCCTCGAGTTGAGTTAAAAGTTCCGCCGTATTTCTTCCGATTAAGGATGAGAGCAGCAATTTCTGGCACGTAGCGAGCAAACATTGCCTACATGCATGAAACAAAAACACAAAAAAAAAAGAAAATGGCATGCAGAGAGTGTTCTACTGCAGCAGAGGCAGCAGAGCCTCTTGGGATACTTACTTTCTTCCACTAACCGCACTATAGGAACCACCATATTTCTTGCGGTTTCCTATTAACTCTATGATTTCAGGGACGTAGCTGGCAAACATGGCCTAAGAAGAAGATAGGAGACAGAAGAAAAGACTAAAAAGAGAGGCCAAAGAAAGGGGGATGATGAATATTTTCAGAAGATATATATTTTTAAGATCTAAAAATGCAAAAGAATTAGATCTATGCAGTTGTTTAAAAAGAAAATTTAAAAAAATTAATTGAAAAGTTCTTATCAAACAAAACAAGAGGGCTCAATGTAAAAGTGGGTCTTGGAGAAGGTGCACACCTTATAAATAAAGAAAATGGTCAAAAGAGGAAAAATAGACACACAAAACAAAACAAGAACAAAATTAATTCAAACTGGTATCTAATCACAAAAAGCAGTTATGTCTATTTCTTCCTGAAGAAGGGAGGGGGAAAAAGCTATCCAAGCCCCACTGCAAAAAAAAATCCAAACCCAAGTATTATCATTACTGTTACATTTCTGTTTTAAAATACAGACTTTTCCCCCCAGTATTAGAATTTAAAAGAAGACAAAACCAAGATGGAATCAGGGGTTATTTCCCCATCAAGAAACAAAAAAATCACTCCCCCGCCCCCCAAAAAAAAACTTTTCCAAAAGTTGTTGGGTTTAGAAGGATTGGAATAACATGTGATAGAAAAAAGGTTTTGAGGAGAAAATAAAAAAAATTCTGCCATGTTTTGTCCAACAAACATCTTCCTTGTGGCTGGATACTTCGAAGAGCTACTGCCATTTGACATGATCTTTGTCTTTGTATGTCAATGATCAGAGATGGGAATGCATATATTTAATACTCATATATATATATCTGTGTGTCTCATATATGGCATTCATAACAGTAGTTATATACATATCACCTCTGTAAGATGTATGTATATGTGAAATCAATATGAGAGGGTAACAATACACATATGTATGTATGTGCACAATCTATATTAGTCATCCATAAAGCACTTACCTTGAAATATGTAAATATTAAAATAAACTTTGCTGTTTTAGAGAACAATATTGCTACAGTTCCTATAATATTACTAATGCTGACACATAGTAGAAAAGTTGACATAAGACAATTAGTAACTTGGATGCTATTTACATACAGGACAAAGAACACAAGAATCCTATAAAAGGATTCTGATTATTGTCATGTGATAAATTGTGAGTCAAAATTGCACTACATGACATGAAAAGATGTTTGAAATTAAAGAGAATGTGGTTTGCCATCATCTAGATCAGGCAAGCTGCTCTTTAAGGCAGTCCAAAGCCACAGTGTTTGTTGGAATTCTGGGAAGGAACACAGAAGGGTGGGTAGGACATCTGAAACCGCAAAGTGCCTTTAAATATCAATATCAGCCTCCAAAAAAATGCACTACAGTCAGCCACTAAAACACAGAGGACTATAAATAACGTTATAAGTTGAAATATTAAGGCACTTCATGTATTCACATGCATTACTCATTTAAAGGAATTAGAAAAATTCTGACTAAACTGGACTAATTTGACAAGTTTTGCCAAAATATTTATCTCCACAAAAAAGGGGCATATTGAACATATCTGAATGTTTTTTAATTAATTTTAGTTTTACTTAATTACAACATTGAGGTATATCAGATCAAGTACTAAGGTAGCTGGAATGATAGGAAGAATTAAAAAAGAAGAGTTTTTACCAATCCCCCAAGAATGAAGAAGACCATGAAAAGGCGACCAAGGGTTGTTTTTGCATAAACATCTCCATAGCCAACAGTGGACATTGTAACCATCAGTAAATAAACACATTCCCAATATGTTAGCGGTTGATTATTTTGGAAGTTTTCCCATGGATCCCCTGAGTTCTCCACCTAAATGTAAAAGAAAACATATAATGAATTAATAGAATTGTATGCCAAATTAAATCTAACCATATATGCATGTGTGTGTATATATACATATAATATGGCATATAATATAAACTCTGAATCCCTTTCTGTGATTTATTTTGAACAAATACAGAACCTGACCCTGTCCCAAATATAGCACTACAATTCTTTTGCCAATATACATAGCCTTTCCACTCATACTATTTATGGAAAGCATCTTTTCCAGTCACCACTAAATAACCTACTAATGTGGTTAGGTGAGTTCATTTTAAAAACATTTCTTTAGAACATTTCCAGAGTGAAACTTATGTGTAATGCAATTATACTCCTTAATGTTTTTGTTTTAAAGGACTATGTAGCTATTAGGCATTATTGACATGTTTAGTGATATGCTACTACCTTTTCAAAAAGCCAGCTGCTGTTGCAACAAAATTATAAATTTATCAGTGGGAAAAGAGCATGCCCTTTAAAATTTGTTCCACAGTAAAAAGTTGAAGTTTGAGTATTCCTACAGGAGAATAAAGAAAATTATGCTGAAAAGCAAAGGGGGAAAAAAAATCCAAATCCTAGAAAATAGCATTCCCTCAGTCTTGATGTAACTTTTAAAGGGTGGGGGAGGTTTTGTGGTTTTGTGTTCAAAAATAGAAAAAGCAATTGTTTCTGTGTATTTGCTCAGAGGAGTGTAAAAATATGGTCCTATGTGAATGAGAAATATATCAGAAATGAAAACATCCAAAATCTTGGTGCATCTTTATAAGAGTGAAAATTAAATGACAGATATATCAAGAAAATAAATATTTTGAATTTAATCTTACACAGCTGGATGCAGCTCAAGTTAATTCAAGTGAAGTCATTGAAATTGCTCCAGACTGACATCAATATCATTAAATTTTATTACTAGTCCAAAACGTTCCTGAATAACTTATTACTACTAGCAGCTCAAAATTTTCCTGATTCTAGGTTGATCATAAAATGTACTTCAAGGACAACCACTTAATCATATTCTATTATATTTACCAAACAAATCAGTAAAATCTATTAGTTTAAAACACTCACTTGACATATACCTATCGTTCATATGCATATTCACATTTATGACCTCATGTAGTTCTATACTATCTTACATTTTTCAGGTATTGTTAAGTGCTGAACAGAAATCTACTACAAAAAAACTGTGTTGCCAGTGACTGAAAGCTACACCTAAACAATTTGAAATTTAAAAACAAAAGACAAGGAAATAATCTCTAAGCGAATCGCTATCCAGAATGTTAGCAATCCCATTACTCCTCGTGGAAATACAGAACTGTGTGCCCCTGACACAACCATGGATTTCCCAGGACCTCCCTCTCGCTCCAACTCTGCCAACCGCCCCCAGGAAGCACTCGCCGGAGTTCTTTGGGAAGCACTGCCACCTCCTGGTAAATCCTCATCGTTTCACAAGTTGCACCACTCCAAGTCTGCTTTATTGCTGAGGTTAATGATGTCTGTCTTACTACTCTGAATTAGTTTTGAGTAGAAGCTTAAAATCTGGGAAGCTGTGATGCCTTTTTCTTGTCCTCTGTTGATGTGTTAAGGGATTATACAGAGCAAGGCAATTGCAGGAAATAAAGTAGCTCAGAGAGCAGAAGATCCATGATAAAAAGTCAATGAAGTACTTTCAAATATACTTACCAAATGTATGAACCCAGCTGCTGTCAGCCACGTGCTGATAAATATAGAGCACAGATTCACTAGCTTGATGGAATTACTGAAAACAAACAAAACAAATAGGAACTTAGACTAGAATTTGTCACATTTTCTGCACATACCTGTATAAAACTGCATATTTCAGATTAAAGAATCTGATTATTATTTCCAAAGAGAAACAGACTCCCTAAAAAAACTTAATCAAAAGCTCACGCAAAATATATATTATTTTGTCTTTGCAGAGTTCACATTTTCATCATTTAGATAGCTTGAAAGGAAAGTTCCCATGTATGAGACCAGTGGGTATGGCTACCTCTGTACTCATAAACAAACTAATAGAAATAATGCTTTTCCACAGATAATTTGGTTGCCTCTCAGTACACTCACCTCCTTATTTTTTATTGCTGTACACCTCCAAGTTATTCATGTATAAATACATAAAAACACATGAGAAAATTATGATTCCCAAATTAAATATCTAAGGCATTTTACAGTTCTCGTGTGAAGTCCTAAGTAATTTTCATATTATTCTGCTGGTATGAACTCCTACAGACTACTTTATGGACATTCACACTAAATTGGAGTATTTCATGTTTATATTCACATTTTTTCTTTTAAAAAATGAGAAAAAGTAAAATTTAAACAATGAAAAAAGTGATATTTAAACCTACCAATCAAACGCTGCAAATATTTTTTAGTCCCATTGAGTAGTATGTTCCCTATCGTAGCCAAAAGTGATTTTGAAGCAAGGACCTCATTCAGTTCAGGAGGAAAACACCATACTTAAAATCTTCTGGAAGAAACATAAGTAAAACTTGCTCCCTCTCTTCTCACAAAAATCACTATCCTAAGAAGGATATTCAACACATCCACAAGGAACTGCAGTCCGTGTATGACTGTGTTTAAACAATTTTACCCATTCATGGAATTGTACTGGAAATAGTTCTCTGTTTTGAAAACATTTATGAGAAGGTATAATACCTCAGAAAAAAACCTCAATTATTCCTAAAGCAATAAATTCAAAAAAGATAAAAATTGGAAAACAATCACTATCAGTGTTAGCAGTAGTAGTTTTGCAGTACAATTAACTAATATTTCTATTTATAACTATTTTAGGGAGAATCAAAATGCATTATTTTACTTTAAAATATTGAGAAAAGAACTTGAAAAATTAATCAGACCAACTTCATTAAAAATAATTTTAAGAGTTACAGTTAGTGAAGTGGGCATCTTGAGGCACAAGGAAAAGAATATAACTGGTTAATATGAAAGATGTGGTAATACATATTATACTCAAAAATAAAATAACATACTGGCTATCCTGCCATTAATCAGTGCTACCTACCTCAACACATATTACCTCTTTCTCTCTTTCTTAAGGTATGGTTTAAGTTCCTATTTTGTTGGTGTTAACATTCAGTTATAGCACAAGACCCAAACCAATAGGTTTGTATATTAAACAAAATCATAGAAGTCATGCTAATGCAAAGCTCCATCATGAAAGGCCAATGACCATCCTTCACCTGAACTTAGAACAGGAGATGTTCCTAATAGAATAATGTGTCAGTCCACATATTACTGCAACACAAGTAAATGACAGCACCTACTAATAACTACATTACTTGTTTGGTACACTTATTTCTGCAGATTTATTAAACACTGTACCTTGTCTCTCCTCTATGAAATACTCCCTGTGCTTCCGCCAGAGTCTAAATATAGATGGAGGATTAGTCACAAACATTTTCCCTCTCTTTAAGCTCTTTCCAACATCTGTGCAAAATCCCTTACTGTGAGCCCTGCCTAAGCCTCTGTAGTTTTGTTGAAAAATAATATTAGAAAACAATGAAGGAGAGAAATTTTCAACTGAAAACTGCACAAATCAACTTCATCAAACATGAGAACAAAAAATATTGAGTAAAAGACATTTCATTTCAAATTAGGGAAACAAACAAGTCCTTGGCAGAGTATGGTGTTCTAATACGACATTGTAAAATTTTGTTTTGTCTTACGGGATTTTTTCAAACACATTTAGCAATTTCTCAGATAGTCTAATCATTATCTAACACTTTGCTAGTCTCCTTACTGCCTCAATTTCTGCATTGTTTAGTTTCTTCCTTTGGATTCCAGTTTTTGGAATGACCCTTCTCCTCACTGCATAAATAATACATATTCCTTTAATCAGCATATCTCAGTCACTAATTCTAGCAGTAATTTTAATTTATAGGTTAGAATAAAGCTTTCTCTTTACTGGGGAAAAGAGGAAAAGGAGGAGAGAATTTCTCCTCCAATTGCACTAAATATTAAAAACACAGCAGTGCCCATTACACCCTATCAGTTTCTCATCTTGTTAGTTGTTACATGTTATTAATGCCAAACACATTAAAATGCCTCTAGTTGAACTGGTTCCATATTTTTTCATATAAATAAATATCACCTCAAACAGAGAACTACTATGCTTTGTAGAATTTAAAAAGTACTGGATTTTTTTTTCCCCTATGCTATAACTTCAGAGATACTAATGATATACTGAATTTGCTATTCCATTTCAACAATTCAAATTCTGTCATTAATCCTTAGTCTTTATGTTCACAAACAAATTACAATATTGGAAATGTCATTAAAACCTTAAAAGTGGATTGCAAAAAATGCTATAATGTTTTAATTCTAGAAGCTTTTTAACCATCCCTGAGAAAAATAATGTTGCAGTAGCTGGACAAAAGCATACAATACAGTATAAGATTTTAAATTAATAATAATGGTTTAAGGCCATGGTATGTAAATGAAACCATTGCTTGAATTTAGGGAAGTAAATTTTATTTAAATAAAATTAGATTTGTTGAGGCTACTAGTTTAACTGCCCTAACTCTTGCAAAATTACTAAAGATTCTCCATTAACCACAAGGGCTCAGCATGCCTTTTTTCAGGTGCAAATAAAAAGTTTCCTAAAATAAATAACATTCTGTTCATTTGTTTTAATTTGTCATAGCAATTTTACAAAAATATGTTTTGTGAACATGAATAGCATTCCAAATTATTTAGGTAATTTCAGGTTATTAAGTAAAATACAGGAGAGAACAGACATGACTTTCTGTTGCAGAACCAAGAAAAACAACTGTTTTGAGGAAATTTTTAAGTTAAATAAATGGTGCTAATGATGAACTGCTAAGGATTAATTAGCTAACTGAACTAAAACACTCATACAAGAAAACTTTCCTTTACAGTCTTTCAATAATCAACTTTTGAGTTTTACAGATATTTGGATGGTGACATAAATAATTACAGAGAATATGATATCTATGTCTAATAGCAGAGTAAATTTTGCACCAGAAAAATGCTATTTCAACGAACAGGTCAGTCTTGAATAAACCAGCTCTGAATACACTGAATGTGATTAATGCAGTACCCCTTCATTTCACAAATCCCCAACTGCTGAAGGGGCTATTAGCTTTTATCCAAAATCCTTCGAGTTTATGGGGCTTCTCCATGGATTGACATTTCTCATGGCAAGGTTTCTTTGTGTGTTAAATGTAAACTCATCGGATATTCTGAGCTCCTCCACAAATTGTTCTCCTTTACCATCCCAGTGGTATTCTAAGCTATGGGACTTCACTGCACATTCTTTGGTGTCTTTATTTGACAAGAAGTGGATTCCTTACAGTAACACAGCTAAAGACAGATAATGTGAGAGTTTTGCAGCAAAGGAAATAGTTTCAAGGTTAAGGGTTGAAGAAACAGCTGTTTACCATGACTGTGTACAAATCTCAGGACCTACTTAACCACTACTATTAATTATCACAGCAAGAAATGGAGTTACCTGCATATAAAACCCTCACACATCAATATCAACTGCTGCAGAGAGCAGAGGATTTCAGAATGGAGCTGAGTTTAGAGTAATTATTGGAAGCTGGGTTCAATACTTCCCCCAGGGCATTTTAGAAAATGATGAAAAGCAACATGTCTTCAACTGCAAGGCATGGGAAGGTTTCTTTTTATTTCCTTCAAAGTGATCTTTTGTCCAAAACTGTGATTCTTCTGTACAACTTACACGTACTAATAGCCCAAAGAACCAGTAAATCAGAAGGTTAATTGGACTACTTTAATTATTATATGAAAGAAATACTAAGGACAATGAATACAATCTAAAGAAAGCTCAGTGTAATTTCTAATATGTTTTTGATGTGAAAAAGGATGCTCAGTTAAAAAAAACTGAAATAGAGCCACAATGATAATTTGTCATGATACTTTTTAACTGTATTCTGTGGAACGAATTTTGATTTCTGTTTTTCCAGGAGAGCAGAACATGGACTGATTATATGGAAAGAATCAATGTTTAATCAGTGCAAAGCTATGTAATTCATTCTGGTTTTAATTTATCAACACACAACCTTGTTAGATATTTCAAATGTAACAACACATCAAAACCTACTGATCACATAGCAGAAGATGCTCACTGATAAATCATTCATTGGTAGAAAAAGGTTTAAAGAACAGATAGTAATTGGAGGGGTTTTTTCCAGGAAAGAAAATCATATATTACTAGGATCTCAAATTTAAGCTATTTATGCTCTGTTACCAATGCAATTAACTCAGTACATAAGAAAAAGTCTTACCTTGTTTTAAGTATATTCAGAAACTGCAAAATTTCTGAAAACTGTATCAGTCTAAGGGCTCTTAAAAATCTTAAACCTGCAGTAAAGGGAAAAAAAAGGCTATAGTAAAGAATAATTCAAATTATAACAACATATAACAACAATACTGATCAATTAAATCAACACTGGTAGCATACAAAATGTCAAATACCTTTGAAATGCTCCTCCATATTTAATTGTTCCAAGATCCTTAACAGGTCTTTTTCAAATTGTTTTAAATTTATTTTCCTAATAACTGATGTATCCTACCAGAAAACAATTATTTATGTAGGAAGTCATGGGTGGAGACACACAGGCTGAAAGCTAAAGGGAAAAAACCTCACTGAGGTTGTTGGTAATTCTAGTGCACATGTCCTTCTCTTCCAGGCTGACAAAGACACATGTGGGTGTGGAACGTCTCAGTCCTCCAAGCTCCCACGTTGCTTAGTGAAAAATAAGAGATTATGGGCAATAGATCTGATAACCTGGATAAAGTAGACTGTATATGCCTGATTAAATTCGTAAATCTTAATGACGCAAAATCTTTTATAGTAATAATGCTCCTTATCTCCACCCTAATTTCAAAAAACTCAAGCAGAACAGAAAAATGACACATTTTCTCTTAAAAATGGCAAATTAACTGTATTTCTTTCCATCAGCCTATAACTGTAGGAGTACACTTCAACTATTAAAGAAACAACTATTTTTACAAAGAAGCAACTATTTTTAAAAAGAAATTGCATTTTTATGTAGAAATCAGGTTGCGTGCATAGCAATTCCCAGACAACCACAAAGTTGGCAAGACAGACACAAACAGAGTTTGTGCAGGAGAAAATACTATAGGAGATTAAGGGATTAAATTATTAAAATAGTCTTATGCTGATAGTAAATTATTTGGCTGCAGATCTTTGGCATATGAATAAAAGTACATTGTGTATTATACATATGCACAGCTTATAAAATAAAAATAAAGCTTGGAGGATAATTTTTATTAGAGAGTACAGCCAGGAGTTACATAAAAGTTGTGTAACATGGTATTGCAACTGTTACAGTGAGGTCCAGGGCAGCTTCTTCTCATACATTCTCATTATTGACATTTATTTTACCCACTTCCAGTGCTAAAAACCATTTTTTGTTTCTAGAAACCTAGGAAAGACATCCTAGCAAACTTAAAACCTGGTCACAACTTTTATCATCTCACTGGAATAAGAGGTTCCCCTCAAGAGCAAAGATGCATGTGGAAAGATGTGTTTAAATCATGACATTATTTCCACAGTATTCTTGGAAAGTTGCTAAATAAAATTTTTACTCTTGCTAAGGCTTATAAGTAGCCCTGCTAAGTGGCCTTGTTAAGACTCATAAGCAGTCTTAAAGCACACTCCTATCTATTACATGGATATAAAGGTTCTTTTTAATTACTGACTGCAGGGAACTCTGAAAATTAATCACAACTTAGTAAATGGATTTAGGGATCTAGATGAAAAGTAATAAAATGAAGCTTAATAATTATAAATGTCAGATCTATTTGCAATTAGAAGACGATAATTTTCGATCATATTGCTGAAACTGCAAGACATGTCCCTCTGACCCACTTCCAGCAGTTCCCACAGTTGCTACTCCTATCCAAAGAGAAGCAGTTGGACAAGGAAGGAGAGGATCTTTCTCAGCTCTGTTCCATCCAGCTACCTTCCTCACTCTTCCACATCCCTACGAACTTTTTTGAAAAATGGCTAGAGGAAGAAAAACCTTTCCTCAGTACTGTGTCTGAAATTAATGAGATGACCAAGTTACCCATTGCCACGTTTCAAAAAGAAATCTGAGAAACATCAAAGTTAGCAATAACACCTCTATCTCCAAACCAATATAATGGTTAAGATACATCTAAGTTGCTAAGACATCAAATAATAGAACAAAAATACTACAGCTTCAATGTATTTTCTGTGAAAGAAGAAAATCATTAAGAATGAAGTTCTGCATTTGCTACAGCCCACACCACTTTAAAAAATTCCCTTCAGAGAATATAACTTAACAAAAAAAAAAAAGTGGAGAGTTTGCTTGAACAGTTTAGCTACAAAATAGAACTGGCTTCCAATTGTAAAAGCAAAAGGAATTATTACATGGAAGGGATCAAATAATAATTTTCAGAAACTTCAGTGCATTAACTGCTTTGTGTGGTTCAAATACAAAAAAAAAAAAATTAAATGAAAATGACAGTTTTCCCTATCATGATGGCAAATTAATTCTTTCCAGCATTCTACAGTTTTCAAGACACAAACAGATCTGCTATTAAATTCCTATATGCATGTCATTTTATGTGATTTCCATAGAATCATACAATAGTTCAGGCTGGGAGGAATCTTTAAAGGTCATCTTGCCCAACCCTCACTGCAATTAGCAGGGACATCTTCAGCTAGACTGGGTTGTTTAATCTGACCTTGAACTCTCTTAGCTTTTCCTCATAGCAAAGGTGTTGCCTCCCTCTGATCACTTTTGTAGCCCTCCTTGGGACCCACTCCAACAGGCCCATGTCCGTTTTCTGCTGAGGACCCCAGAGCTGGATGCAGTACTCCAGGTGGGATCTCACAAGAATGGATTAGAGGGTAAAATCTCCTTCTATGCTGTTTTTGACACAGCCCAGGATATGACTGGCCTTCTGAGCCGTGAGTGTACAATGCTGGTTCATGTCCAGCTTTTCATCCATCAGCATCCCCAAGTCTTTCTCTGCAGGGATGCTCTCAAACCCTTCCTCTCCAGGCCTGTATTGACACCAGGAGTTGCCCCAGCCCTGGTGCAGGACCCTGCACTTGGCCTTGTTGAGCATCAGACAGTTCCCATGGGTCCATTTCTCAAGCTTGTCCAGGTCCCTCTGGATGGCATCCCAACCTTTAGGCATGTCAACTGCACCACTCAGCTTGGTGTTGTCTGCACACTTGTCGAGGGTGCACTCAATCCCTTTATCCACGTCACTAATGAAGATATTAAACAGTGCTGGTCTCAATATGGACCCTATGAGGGACACCATTTGTCACCTATCTACACCTGTACTTTGAGCTACTGACCACTACACTCTGGATGCAATCCAAACAATTCTTCATCCTCCAAACAGTCCACCCACCAAATCCTTCTCTCTCCAGAAGGAGAAGGATATTGGGGGTGACTGTGTCAAAGGTCTTACAAAAGTCCAGATATAATACACCCATGGCTCTTGCCTTGTCCACTGACGCAGCCACTACATGACCATTTGTTTGGTCAGGTGGGACTTGCCCTTGTTGAAGCCGTGCTGTCTTTTATCACCTCCCTGTTCTTCATGTGCCTTAGCATAGCTCAGAGGAGGATGTGTTCCATGAACTTCCCAGGCACAGTGGTGAGGCTGACAGATTGGTAGTTCCAAGGGTCCTGCTTTGTATCCTTTTTAAAGATGGGTATAATTCACTTTTTTAAGTCACCAGGGTCTTCACCTGACTGCCAACAGATGGGTATTCCAGAATAGCGTAAAAAAAGAGTTCTGAAAACTGGTATGAACAAAACACATAAAAGGACTGGACGATGTCAGGGCTGCAGCTGGTATGTTTGCATAACCTTATTTCCAGGCACTCACAGTATCTTGCTTTCAGGGGCTGAGCATACAACCATTATTTGTTTCACTGTTTGCAAGTGAAAACCACTATTCCTGCCGTTCCCATAAAACCATTAGCATAAAAAGCCAGTCTGCCAAAACAACTCTACATAGTAAGGAGAAATTACAGTGCACAATGCACCAGTGTACAAACCTCCCCAGCATGTGATAAACGCAAAGACTTTGAGTGGTCTACTGGTAACATCCACTAACACTAGATGAACCAAAGCAGATGGGAAAGGGGAATTCACATTCTTTAATAATTATTTCTAAAACTTGTCTGTGAAAGAGATAAGAGGTGCTGTCTTTGAATGAATCTGTTTGGTTCAAGCATGGACAGTTTGATCCTCTAGTGAATGATGCGCATTTTGAAAAACTGCAGCTAATCTGGAGGTTTAAGCCTTACAAAAAGCTGCAGTTGAAAATGAACTGTAAGGATAAAACTCAGATGAAATGAGTTTGCCCCTAAATGTATGGTTATTTATATCACCTTAAACTTAGCAAGGGGATGATGTATCAACTGAATAATTCTGAGAGAAAAAGTCCCCAAAGCACTTTATTCTAGTGCTGGTACTAATGACCCATGGAAGTGTGCTTGCAATCATACATGCATGTCATCTGTAAACTGATGACACAGTAATCCTCACAGCATAACTTTGTTTCAATGAGACTGCTGTCAAACTAAAACCAGCCTAAACTATTCAGTAGGTAGCTTACTATGAATCCACATAAGGTCAATATTAAAATAAATTAAATAGAAAAGATTTTTATTGGTCTAACTTAAGAATAATTATTGACAAAGTGTCTGTAAAAAATAGCCTGTCTATTACGATTTACATGTAATCAGTAACACAATGCCCCATCCTATCCTCTCTCACTGTTTTCAAATCAAATTTAACTCACGACTAAGATGATTTTATCTCTTTCAGGCCTACGAACTCACCAAGGTTAAAGTTTATTTATGCATCCAAAATAGCAAGCAAAATTCTGCAACAGGAGCACTTGCAAAAATTCCCCCTTTCCCAAAGCTGTTTCAGCTAAATACACAAATGTGTACAGCTCTCTTTCCTCAACATTTGGGAACATGTTTTATACACGTGGGGAAGATTCTTTTAATATGAAATACCTAATAAACTGATTAACATTTAAATTATATAATCAATAGTTCAGAAAGGATAATTTTCTTACGTATTACAGTAAAGTCTATTCTAATTTTGCACATTTCATGGATCCTGTCTGCTAACGTTAATTACAAACTGCTGAACAGGATGCTCACTCAGGAAGAGCTTGCTACGTTGTCTCCATCATGTAACTCACCTTTTTCTTGGCAAGAGGTTTTATATCAGAATTTTCTCATGGGATCTGACTAGAATAGGATATAAGCCTCTATACTAAAATTTATACCAAAAAATAAGTACCAAAACATTGAATTTACCTAGAAAAATCTCTCTAATCAGAGGAAAAATATACAGATAAAATAATCAAAGAACCTCTTGAGTTTGTTAGTTTTCTGCTTCCAAACAGATGACCAAAATATGCCTGCGAACTGGAGTTCATTTCAGCTGCACTGCTGAGGACAAACCTAAGGGATTCACAGATTTCAAGACCAGAAAAAAACTTCTATGATTACCAATCAAATTCCTTTAACATTATGAGACAAAGTCTTTTAGTCAATAGTTTCTGCCTCTAGTACAATGATCTGAGTTGTAGGTATGATGATTCAAATAAACCTTCAACTACATCACAGGATTATTTTCTTACTGAAAAAGTATTTGTTTAGATACCTGTGTTGCCTGTACAGCAAACAGATCGTTTTCAAAATACACTGAAAAACATAAAATATGTGTGTAATGTTACTTCAGATACTGAGCGGAACCAGCCTTCAATAAATGGTCACTAAGGGAGGCTGCATACTGCCAAAAAATCAGCCTTACAGAAATCAATTATCTGTTCAATTGGAAGCAATATACCACTTTGAAATACCAGACTAGATCTAGAATACAACAGGAGCAATTTTCTCCTGACTCGTTACTAAGGACGCAGTAAAATGGATGCTTTAAAACAGAACAGTGACACAAACACGGCCAATAAATTATGTGCCAGTAGTAATGCAATTACAGTGGAAAATTATTTTATCTATAAAGTGTACAGCATAACAAACAACATTATTTTAAGCTTTATTTGACTTCACAGTCTTAAAGATGCTGAAATAGGGTATTTACTTGTCTGTCTGACAGCTCTCCAGTCTCTCTGCTGAACTGATGCTTTCCACTGGATTAATATAGAGCAGCAATCAGGATTACCCGTAGGTTGCAAACCCCACAAAAATGGAAATTTACCATTTTAAATCTTTAAAGAGGAAGGCAAGGAAATTATGGCAACTATACTTATTTGATTTCACTGAGGTTCTAATACACAGAAACAAGAATTGGAATATTTCTTCATTCGACAGGAGAGGTCCATCGACAGGAAAAGCACCAAGCATTACATTATTTCTCACCAATGAGATACATAATCCCTTTCTTATTGCCTTATGTTGCTTATTTTTTTTCCTTATTGACAACAGTATATCCAAAATACTGGTTTAAGGATTCAGTACACAGAGATTCTCTATACTGTTTCTATTCCTGACCAACCATTCACCCATTCATCAGAACAGTATCTTCATCAAACATATCAATGGGTACTTCTACCCTAGATTTACTGAAGACTGAAAAAAACCTCCAGAATCCATATTTAGGAACCTTTTCTGAGACACATATGATGGAGAGGTAATTTTTAGGATGCAAAACAATCCTATTTTGAATGCCTTCACACAGTGTAGCAGAGGTATCTGAGATCCCACTCCCTGCAGACAGGCTTGAAAACGAAAGCTCAAAGGAAAAAGACAAGAAAAAATAGCAGGAAGGAAAAGGATCTATAATTCCCTGAAAGCAACACAGACAAAATATTTCTATACATTTCCTCACCTTGTAAAGTTGTTATGCAACTTTTCAAGTGGGGAGAACAACCTGTAGCATGAAAAAATCAATGCCCTATGACCAGGATGGTAAAAGTAAATCAAATTCAGAATCTACATAGATTTCATACTAATTGCCTTCAAACAATGTTGCATCAAAGCTTTGTTAATAAATCTCTCTGCTGCACATTTCTTTAACTTACTTTCACACCTTTTGAAACAATGACAGCAGTTTCAAAAATAATTTTTTAATAATGCCAACATTGCAGAAAATTACATTCTATCCTTCAATAAAGACTGGATTACTTGATACTGGGTGAACAGTGAATCCCTTTGATGAGGGAGATAGCAGTACACTGCAGCATGTGAGTTTGGGAAGGAATTCTTCCTATAAAGCATCACAAATACTTTAGCTTTTTTTTTTTTTTTAAGTTGAAAAATTAAACAGAATTATTCTTTTTAGAAGATAATAATACTAGCACCAAAGACAGTACAACAAACTACAGTTTTGAAGAAAAAGTTTAGATTTGGACCTTACCCCAGTACGAGCCGACCCTATAACAAGACACCAAGGAGTTTCGCAAAGTATGTTGTTCTTCCTTTTCAGGGACATTATGTCCAGCTTTGACACGATATCCATTTTTGAACAAGTCTCCATGAGATTTTTTACGCCTTCTAGTAATTTTATAAGTTTCTGTATGCGTGCCCCCCGAAGGGTTGTGGTAGACTAAAATCTTGCTGGGAATCATGACTATGTATCTTCAGCTTCAGGAGCACTGCACGTAAGTAATCGTGGTCCAGTCTTCAGTCACGGCACTCACTAATAGTGAAGATAGTCATATATTTACCCTTCTTTTTGCTAATTCAGTCTCAAAATGGAGAGAGAGCTCAGAGTTCTTTCTTTAATGGAACTTCTCTTTGAGAGCAGATTTGTTTAACTGGACACAGGATAAAGTTCACCTTAACATGCTGTTATCAAAAGATAATTCAGCATAATCTAGTCCATTTCTGTTAGCACGAAACAAACAGAATGAATTCAAACACAAAACTCAGCTCGACAGAACAGACTAAGAGTATCACAAACTGGATGGACAAAACAAATCACAGAAGCAAGCAGGCAGTGCAGATGCTCCTCTGATCCGTGATGTATTAGAGCTTAAAAGCCATCTTCTATCCGGATATTACCACATAAGCTTCTTTCGGATACACCAAAGAACCACACCCATTGATTCAAAACTGACAAACATGATGCTGTTCACTTAGAATGAACTCTCATAAAGAATATAGTTCTTATAATTCATGCACATAAAGAGAATTATTTACTGTGTGCTAGTTTCGTTTGCAACTTCACATATCTGTCTTCTAGTTAAAGCAGTATGCAGAAGGCAGAGGTCATATAATCAGCCAACTCTTTCAGGATTTATTCCAGATGAAATTTAAAAAAAAAACCAAAACAGCAAATAAACACAACAACCCTTCAGCCAATCCCAGTTAATGACAGCTATCTTACTGAAGGAAGGAAAAGAATGAACACCAAAACAATTAAGCCATCTAGCAAGAGCACGAAGAATAGAGTGATTAGCTCTCTCAAGCAGATTCACTCTGTGAATATTCATAAAACTGGATTTCTGTTCAGTCAACTACCATCTCATTCAGTTGGATAAAGCTCTTTAAATTAAAATGTAAATTGCATATATTACCTTCCATGACAGATGATATGTTTTCTTAATGAACTTTCTTGCTTTAAGGATAACATACACACTTCATCTTGAAAAGCTAAAAGCTATCTTCATAGCTATCTTCATTTTGAGGAATAGGCATATCATTCTTTTTTTTTTTTTTTTTTGGCCCCAAAGGAGCCACAAAGATATATAAGCCAAAAATATACCAATGCCATCTGCCAAAGCAGATGCAAAAATAGACTGCCCCATGCACTTATATGAAATGTACAGGATTTCAAAGCATTTTGAAAATGTTATTAAAGGGTGACAATGCCAAATATAGAAAAGGGGAGAGTAGTACACACAAATTTTAAATGTAAGTAATATGCAGAGAGTGAATCAGAGTCAAAGTACTTCTGTGACACCTTTACATAGCAACCTTTAAGACTATGTTCTTACAAACAACCTGGTCAAGTTCCCACTGGTCAAAATATTCAAGTTCCACTGAGTCTAGTGGCAATGGTTTTTGACACATTCTGCATGCATGTTGATACGTATAAATAATATATCTGTGTATCTCTGAGCTCTTGAATCATTCCTCTCAAACTGAAAGATTTGAACAGGGTAGTACTTATCTGTGTCACTAAACACATCTTGTACAGCTCAAACTGAAAGAACATCCTACTTACTTTTTACCATATAAGGCATACTATTTTCCTTTCCTTTCGTATCTCCTCTTGAGTAGTATTTTAATCTTGTTATTATCCAATTTTAAACCTATCATTAGTGTACTTTGTACTTAGTACAGCAAATGTTTGGGTTTAGAATCCATTTACCTTGCAAGCGTGGAACATCTCTAAAGAAAAACAGGACCCAAGTAATAAATAACAAGAGCCAAGCTGTTTAGTTTACATAACCTATTATTTTGGTTTTAGTAATTTGACAGTATTTCTTTAACTCCCTCAGCTCCCTGGCATAGTCAGATTTTCATCAATTTTCTCCATTTTCTGTCAGGGCACTGCTTAATTGTTGCATACATCAAAATCTGAAAACATACATTAAATGACAAAAACTGAGAATAAATCTAAAATAAACCTGTTCCACAAATTTTAAAAAAAATAAATATAAATTTCAGCAGCAGCAGGATGATAGTATATTGTGATGAGAAGTACTCTTCCACATCAGACAGAGCCACACAAAGCTGTTGGTATTACTCTCTTGTGCAGATGTTTCTGCTTTCCAATGGAATATTTTTTAGCATTTAGTTCTACAACCTGATTACTCAAAACAGCTTTCTGTTTTCAGTGACATTCCAGTTCTCAACCATCTATAATATCTATCTACTACTTGGTCAAATTTTTCATATTAGAAGTAAAATTAGATTACAGAAAATTGTTCTCTACATGTTGATTTTTTTTCAGTTTCAAGAAAACTACCTTTTAGATATTCCATCACCTAGCTCAGATGAGCATCTGAGTGAAATTCTGGAGTCCAATTAAGTTGATGAAGATGGTGCCATCAGGAAAATAGCACTGTTTCCTACCCCTGTGAAGGACAGAGTCCATGGCCTGCTGGTCTGAGGTAGAATTAAAATTCCTAAACCCTGGGTTGTCAGGAATACCTGATGTCTGCAGCCTGCTCTGAAGTATTTATTCCAAACAAATCAACATATATTGTAGTACAGAGCTCTAGTATGACTTTTAAAAACTTATTGTTCTTTCAATGCTCCTTACAAGTGAAGTTTTCCATATTTTCAACAGAAACATATCCTTGAAGCATATCACTCTATGACTCTCCCTGAACTTGCCATAAAAATGCACGTATATACTTATGGAAGTATTGCTATAATTAAATGACAACTTGCTTCCAAAGTCCTTCCAAATGTGACACTATTAAACTCAAATACGCAGGAGAAGAAAGCAAGACTTCTCAGCAGCTAAGCTCTGCTTTACCTTTGGCTATGCAGGGACTAGTTACTTGGTGAATCATCTTGCAAAAGACTAAGGAAAGATCAGATCTTTGCCACAGAAAACCAATGTATTGGGTAGAAGAGGGTATCGAATTATTGTCCTTTAAAATACAGGTTAGACATGGATGACTGATTTGCTGTTCTTTTGTAGGATACTATGTGCTTGCAGTTGTGCTCAAAAGTACAACCTGTAAAAAAACCACAAAACAAAAGGAAACCTGCCAAGGAGAAACCTGCTGAAGAGAAAAATAACTTTTTTATATCCTGTGACTAATATCTCCTTGAAAATTAATTTTTAATTTACTTTACAATAAGTGAACACAGAATGTTCCACATGCTATCTTTCCTGTCTTTCAAATTGCTGCTTCTGAAACTACAGCGTAAACCCATCGCTGTACACAAAATGGCCCATAAAATTTTAATTGGTCCTATTTCGAAAATTATAAAAGCATTATTCATAGAAAAAAATAACCCACTGTGTCTGAATATAAAAACTATAGAGGTTGGCTACTGTATCAACTACTTTTTAGTACAGCTTTTTAGCATTGTCTATAGGTTATGACAAAAACAGAGCAATGTTCATCCTGCAAAGAATTTACCATTCATTAATCTCACTAAATTATTTAGAAGGTAAATTTATGATCCAAACTTGAGTTCCTGAGAAATTGCATGTAGTAGCATTATGTACTTTTTTATCGCCCGGTCTCAAAGTCTTACAATATTAAACCATCTTCAGAAAGCCTGGCACTAGCAAAAACAGTCACTATATATGTAAACATTAACTTCCCTGCTTTACAGCACTTCAGGCAATGACTATGTCATATTCCATAAACCAAGCAGAGATATACCAGTAACAAGAGAATAGCAGATCTTTACATAAAACCAGAGTGTATTAACTTGTAAGCATCACATATTACAAAGGAAGTATTATTTTTTAATCTTACAGTTGTGTAATCCTTTCCAGATACTGAAGTCCAATTCACATTGGATGCATAACATGCCTTTTTTAATTCTATGATTTGGGGAGAAAAAATTAATTGTACACTTTACTGGTGATGCTACTAAAACCAAAATGACACTTCAAATGAGAGGTTACACCTCAGCAAGCTAACGTTACAGAGACGCGGCGTGGAAGGTTGGAAAGTTGGGATTTATTTTTTAAGTGACCATTACAACTCAGTATAAAGTAGTTTCCCTTCCTGAAAAATGACAAGTTAGCATCTTATGTAATTTTCCCTGGCATTCACCAGGAACAAATTGCACTAAAATCAGGAATATGCTATTCTGAGAGGCTGTAACCATAGGGCAGAACAAATGATAGGAACAAAGGCAAAGGAAGGACAAAGGCCAGATCTAAAGCCTGACTCATGCTGCAGGACGTTGGTTTAAAAAAAGATTTGCAATGCTGCCCATCTTTGCTCCTGTGAGTCACAAGGCACAGGCCATAACTGCCAAAGAAACAATGAGCATACCATGAAATAAGACTTGAAAAGGAGTCAAGTATTTCAGTCCTAATCAACTGGTATGATATAATGCATCCTATTAATTGAGCCTTCTTTAGCCTTTGAGCTGCACAAAGAAAATAGTTAAAGAATAGATATGGGCAAATGCATACAGATAAGTTAATTATGAGAAACCGGTTATGAAAATGATACACCAAAAAATTCTGTGTGATTATGTTCCAGGTGCAAAAAACCAGTAATTCCATTCTCTGACCACATGGATGCCAAACTTTAAAATATACTTATGTCTGTTCTAGAGAACTGATGTCCTTTAACTCAGTGTAGAGAGCGATCGCTTGCACGTGGTGCAATATACACATATAAATGTAAATTTATATTTAAATTTATATTGTAATAACAATAAACAGAGTACTTCGATTGTCAGATTAAGAATTTAGGCATAAAATTTCATAGAAATCAAAGATTCTGGTGTTTTAACTGCTTTTAGAAACATAACTGTTGCATAGGTCTCCCTACACCAGGTATCAGCATCTCTTATTTCACCTCAGTGCAGTACTAAACCATAGTCTTCACCTCCTCAGTAGCATATCATGTTTAAAGACAAGGTCTGAGTGTCAATTAAGCACTGAGTCAAGAATAAATCCAGTACAGAAAGTAGCATTTACAATTCCTCTCTTCAAAGTCATGTCAGACAGAAAATCTGCCTGTGATTTGCCTACTGAGAAGAAAATTCTCAGAGTTTCAAGCACACACAAATGCTGGCCCTAACAGGCCAATGTTAGCCAATCAGTAAGAAAAGAAAATTTCTATGCACTGAGTAGATTAGAACCAGTGACTAGTAAAGTAGGTGCTTGATATTTTCCTAGAAGATGCTGTTCCTCCAAATCTGTGTATCATTTGCTATTTTCTACTGAATGAAACATGTTTCTTATAGGATCTGCCCCACATGCAATTATATTTCTAATTTCATCTAATTTTCTCTAGATGAATTTCCAAGGTGCAAGCATGTGAGCATGAAGGAATTGGGATGAAACTGTCATGGTTTGTTTTTATTTTCTAGATGTCTCTGCTTTTACAGGGCCGGTATCTACACTTCGCCCGCAACAGGAAGGAAAGAGAAACACAGAAAAATCCAAACTGGGCGTTAATATGGAATTTAATAGACAATAAAAGCTGGAATCACACCGTTTTCTTTACAAAGTATCCCATCTAATTTGAATTTATACTTGTAATATTTTACATTTAGAGACTCAGATATTCATTGACTGACAAACCATCATGATATATGTTGCCTGCCAACTAATCACTGCAAAAATAACTTTTTCTTAAGATAAGCATTGTCCCAACCACTTATCTTGCCATTAAGAAATACTTCATTAACTATGCTTAATAAGTATGTACATTTCAAATAATGAAATTACATAAATATATATAAATTATATATCTACAGTACAAATTTTAATACTAATAAAAAGTATCCAAAATTATTTTATAACATACTTAATCACTTAGGTTCATAATTAAAAACTGAACTTCTAAATAATATCATATCTATTATCTACAGCAGCCTTAACATAACAGAACATTGGTAAGAGCCCCTATAGTATTTAAGAGTTTCAGTATCAGCTATGAAAAATGAGTATTGAATATGAAAGAGTTGCAAAGGTTAAATTTTGAAAAAAACACTGCATATGAACATTGTGAAAGGTATTCAAATCGTATGAGATTTTATATTTATCCCATTGGGATTACTTCTTCTGCTGTCATAATGCTGAGGGATGATTACATCCTTGAACTTCACTGGTTCACTTGAATCAACTTCAGAGAAAAGCATCCCAGGTCAGAATTAAGTGAGCAAACTGATAAAATGTGAAAATAATACTCACTCCACTATCAGTACATAGTGTCAGTGCCGTGTTTGTCTACTAATATTGCATCTAGCTCACAGCAAAAAAAGAGCTTTCTGCTAGGCTATGGAGGTATGCAAGTCTAGCATCAACTGAAAATCACTCTACATTTTCAAGCAAATAACACTTTGAATGACCCAGGGGCCATAGTGTGGATGAATGATATTGGCATTAAGTGCTGGATGCACAGTGGTCAGAAAGGAACCAGTGTACCTCTGTAGTGCAGCATACATAAAACTCCTTCAGTTCTGAAGGAAAATGTTCCACACAGTAAGGAGTTGATCAAAGAAAAACATAATCAGCAATTAGGAAGACAATAAAGCTGATATATAATTTATACTGAGAAGTAGAGTAACTTGGTGATAATGGAGAACTAATGACTGGAGAGTTTTCAGTACCTCAGAAATACAGCAGATTGCTTATCCCCCCTTATAAGGGACTACAAAAACTTCTTTTTGATCATGAAGATGATAGTCTCTGAAGACCCTGACTTGCATGCAAACCCTCTGCAAACTGAACTACAAACTTAAGATACTACACAGCTGATTCTTTTCAGCTAAATATCCACAGTGATACTACGGTGATACTACAATGCTATTGTTTTGAATAAAAAGAGCAGTCCTTGCAGGATAACACTTAGCAAAAGTTAAGTGTACTTAAGTGCATGTATTAAGTGCTGCATATTAGATCTGCCCATGTACATCATAGTTCCATCTGCCTTACTTTAGAAAAGCTGATTTAAAAAGAAGGCAAAATCACTTCTCTATAAATCACCTATAACTACAAGAAAATGACTTTAGAAAAAAAGTTTTATATACTAGAATTTTTACTTATGTAGAAGCCCACATTTTTTTTAAGTTTTAACATTATTTTTAAATTAAAAGATGTATTATTCTGTCTTCTTACCTGCCATCTGTTATACTTTTACTAGCAACAAACAAAAGAGCTGATAAAGTCAAATAGGCTGCTTTTCCAATATTTCAGCTTTTGACTCGAAGTTGCAGCAAGAGAGATATCATAAGGAAACCTCCTTCTGGCAAATGCCTGAGCAGTTTTGAAGACAAGTTAAGCTTATACAGTAGAAACCTAAACTACTAAGAAAATTTAAACTCTTTGGCTTCATATCCCTTTACACATATTAAAGCAGACAAGATTACTAAATAGATTTAGAGCAAAATGTTTTATAACTATATACATTACTATATACAATTTACAAACATAATGTACTGCCTTCAAAAATAATAAAAAACTGAATGAAAAAAAAAAGCACTCCAAAGCTTAGTAGCACCGTCTTTAACACCGCTCCACATTAAAAAGTTCCCTGAACAGAAGAAACAGGGAAAAGAAGTAGAAAGTTCCCAAAGCATACACTTATAAAGAACAAGTAAATCTTGCCCTCTGAGCATCATTAGCTTTATTGGCAGCCCTTCTGGTGATCCATCAGGTGAGCCACTGCAGTGCAAGAGGTTATGGAGGAGTCAATAACTTCAGAGACATGTCCTTCCATTTATGGACTGCATTTTCTCCACTACATTTCTATTTTTATTTAGAATTAGAGATAGTTTGATACAAAACACTGCTGAAGGTGATAACGAGTTTAATGAATGCTAAATGTCTGGGGGTCAGCAGTCAATCAAGTAAAAGCCCTGCATAATGTAAGAATGTAAATACAGAAGTACTATAGAATGTTAAACATTAAAAAAATTGATGTGAAACAAGTGGCAAAATGTGACAAACTGTGAAGGATACTGTTCTCTTGACTTAAGTCAATATTGTATGAAACTCTGCCAGGTGGTATAAATATCCTGCAGTTCAAAACCTCAGAAAAAGCCTTAAACAGAACACTTTTTTCTCTATATCCCAAATTTTCTTTCACTATTTGCTATCTGACTTTGTATGGCAAGATAATGCAGTTTCAAAGATAGAACAGTGAATCAAGGAAGAGATTATTAGCCATCCAACCATTAGTTCTGAAATGCCACATGAGCAGGAAGGTCAGAATTCTGCTCATATTGACACCTGAAGCTCTAAGCACAAGAAGTCATCTACCTAATCCCAGTGGGGGTTTGACCTATCAGGTGATGGTCAAGCAGTGCATCTAAATAACCATATTAATGAAATTTCCCCTTCTAAGTTTGGAATTATAGTAAGAGTGAAAATCAATTCTCTCCACTTTTCTTAGAGAGATATATATAAAGTGGAGTGAAAGAATTGCCAAAAGATTACTGGAAGGATATGAATTATCTGGTTTATATAAACCTCCAGTCTCAGTTAAGTACATAAGTTCAATCACAGCTCTCTGATATTCAGAAAGAACAGCCACTATAAGAACTTTCTCAAGTGTCATATGGAATTCTTAACTTCTAATCTTTCTAGTGAAAGTTCATCTATCTTTGCATCGGTTTATACCAATTCCAGTCTCAACAGGATTTGCTTATGATTAATTCAATCTTGCAAAAAGGTCAGGAGGAACACAGATAGGCAGTTTGGGTTTTTTTTAATTACTTAAACTGCATAATGCATCTTTTCTTAATTCCACATAAACCAAGATTCATGCACCACAGAGCACACCAATTGGTGCTGAATTAATGAGAACTACGTGGCCATCTCAGTATATTTAGTCCAGGGCTTAGAAGATAAAATAGTTCCTTTGAGCAGTATTACAGCAATTAGAAGTATAAAATGAGCTAAAGATCAAACATGGTAACCTGAAATCATAAAACTCATGTTAAAAATACTAGAATATAAACTGTCATGTTCTAGGTATATGGACTTTTAGTTTGGGTGTTGTGCAGATATCAATTACATTACTTATAAAGTTGCTTGTAAACAACAAGCACTGAAAATTCAAAGTTGAGAAGATTGCAACAACCTTACTCAGATTCAATGTATTTTAAAAAAACAGTCAAAAGTCAGTGAAAGAGGATATTGGGAGGAAAAACTGCTGGATAATGCACAAATAATAGATTGAATGCCTACATGGAACTGCAGAAGTTAACATACTACCTGGAGAGCCAAGAAATGAAATCTTATTTTCAACTGGTCTTTCAGTGGTCAAGATAAAGACTTATATTTATATATATACACTTTAGAAAAACCTCTTACACCATTAGCTTTTCCATTGAACGTCATGTGTGAATGGTAAAGCTACAAATACTGATGTAATTTACTCAGCATTGCCATGGGTTGACAAGCAGGGGTTGGGATCATGTGTAAAGCAGGATGTGCATTTTGTAATAGGTAACATTTTTTTTGTAGGTAACTATAAACTTAAGACTGGATTTATTTTTTCAAAAAGAGATACATTCTTGTTTAGTCAGATTTCGGATGAAAGAGATCAAATTAGTCCATCCAGCCTGGATGGACTAGGAAGCACTTTCATTTAAAGCAATATAACTGCTGTCAGCTATGATATTAACTTGCAATAGCGCCTCAAAATTCAGAGACTATGACTAATCTTGGGCTAAGCCTGCCACACATGAAAAATCTAAGTACCCTCTACCTATTGCCCCTCCCCATCAGAGCAGAACAGAAAACAGAATGTTTTTGGGGTGATTTTTCTGTGCAGTGTTAAGTACCACTCACAGACAGTGATAGACTAGGAACAGAAGATGATTTAAATTATCCATTTTACTTTGAATTCACAGTTGTAGGGAAGCAAGCACACAGTTTCTATGAATGCATAGATGACAGACACTAATGACACTTGAAGCCAGTGTTGCCCTTGTGTTTCTCCTCTGCTTATGTCTTTTGTGTAACTTGACTTCTCATCAGTGGAGGAGAGAGAAGGAGAAGCATATTGTCACAAATGAATGCAAAAATATCCATAATAATTTGTCAGAAATGTTGACAAATACATATTTGCCACAATTTGCTATTAATATTGTAGAAACTCAAAAGTTTTTTGTGAAGTATCATTTTAACTAGTACCCTAGTCAAAACATACATGCTTTGTGAAAACTGAACTGATTAAGGTGCCTAGAAGAAAGCAAAAATGTTGTCTTCAGTGCAATGCAAATGTGATACAGTCCATTCAATGACAGATTATTGAGTAATCACCAAGCACATTGAGTCTGCAGAACTATTTTCAATAAATTCATTCTGATACCTGTTTGAAGGCATTTGTAGTGTAGAAAGAAATGTTACCCCACAGAAAATTAGTGCATATGCACGTATACATAAAATTCTAAGAAATTTTAGAGAATTTAGCTTCCATTATATATAAAATAATTTATTACGTAAGTAAAATGACAGAAAATACTTCAAAGCTGTATAAAATACCCTAGTTTTGTATGAAATATGGCAGAATTTGAACGTGCATTCAAAGATTCCACCAATAGATGGCAGAAATGCACAATACTTAAACCAACAAAATCATTGCAAATGATTGCAAATTTAAGGTGCAAAGAAAGGGACCTTTAAGACGTGCAGATGCACCAAAATACAGTAAATGACTGCAAAGTTGTTAAGTGTAAAAGTGGTATCCCTACAATTCAGCTATCAGAGGAATTCTTTGTGTCAGTATAACTGCAGTCCATTAAAATATCTAAGTTTTTCAAACGGGATAAAGTGTTCTACAGATTCAAATATGGTTTCAGGCTGAGCTATTACTGCAAGAAAGTCTAAAGGGTATTGAAACAAAAGTTGTTTTCATGTCACTGATCTTTAACTAAAGCCTCACCTTGAAGCACACTTGCTGGAAGGGCAGGCGGTTTCACATCATCACCTTAACTATCTTAGTAAGACACACCGATTTTTCTCCAAAGCCATCCATCTCCATAGAGGGAAACCAATTTCATTCTCTGACTCACCAAAATAGCTGAATTTCTATCACAGTTGTTGGAAACAGTCTTTTCAGATTAAGAATTGATACTGAAACCACAAGTCTCATCCAAAATTAATTGAAATGTCTGTAACAGGACCTTGACAGGATTTGAGCAAGCAGTGGAAAAAGGATCCCCTTCCATAACCGTGCTATCACCACATGAAGAGATTTGTTCTCTATGCTTTGCATGTGTCTACATTTACATCTGCTGTCTTCTTTTCCTCACTATATATCTCAAATTGTTTTCTGAGAAAACAGCACAGTATCAGCAGCAACCTAGACTAAAAGGGATGTAAGGGAAGAAGGATGAAGAAAAAAATCTTCAATATAATAGAATTTACTAGGAATCAGTTTCTATTGCTTGAAATTTTGTTCAGTAGAACAGATGACGCATATAGTCAGGAAAAGGAAATGGATTGTTTAATACATCGTTTCTACCTTTAATTTCTGAGATAGTATCAAATTCATATATTAGATTCTATTTAAATCACTGTAGTTCTAGTAGGCTGATTGTTCCTCATTCACATGTCCTTGTAAATGTGAAGCTAAGACCATATTTTTCATGTTTAATCTTCCTCTAACAATACCATCCTGTCAAGGCAATTTATTCCAATACAGTCAGTTCGTAAGATCAATATTTTCTTTTTTATAAGCATATAAGTACATGATGAAAGGTATTTCAGTTACTTGAAGTGCCTCTGCTATCACAAAAGACAGAATAACAGTTTTAACTGGTGTGTAGAGTGTTGGTAAATCATTACTAAATAAAATTGGAAGATGTTCACTTGTTGCAGGGCTCTCCAACTTGTCAGACTGCAAGCTATCTAAAGAAAAAAAGATCTGAATCTGAAAATTAGCTAGGATACTCATATCATGATGACTTTGTATTAAAAAAAATAGATTTACCATGGTATTATTTCTCCTGTTGCAAATTTTTTTCTGTCCAATAACCTTTCTAGCATACCTACACTTAAACTAGAAAGACAGACTCAACAATGCACTGAAATAATTTGGTTAAAATTCACTGTCAAAATAGCTCAAGAGCCAGAAGTTCCATCCCTTCTATTATCATTCTTCCCTTGGGAAGATTCTCTCCGCTACACAGAATCCTGCATTTGAAGTGGAGAACTGTCCTATCACTACAGAAAGTTTCTTGTACAGAGTTGTGCAAGCAATATTTATGATTTTATAAAGCAGGATTTTAGTTTATGAGCAAGTATCTGCACAAATGCTATTGTTTGCAAAACAGTGTTGGAAAAATGTCATGGGGATCCAGATGTAAATGAATGTCAGAAAAAATACTGATGTTTGTATCTGCACAATTTTTAAGACAGAGAATAAGAAATTTTTATACAGCATGATTTATTAAAAATTTCTTCCCTATCTCTACTTCTCCCATTTTTTCAATAATATGCAGATCTTTCCATATGCCAGATGTATTCTTTTCATGTGCTTCCTTTTCTTATGCTATTCTGTGCTAGCAAAAGAAGATACTTTAGGAATTCTTTCTGAAGGATTTATCAAATAAAAAAATTTTATATTTTGCAGGTTTAAAGTGCTGTTTTGCCTTCAGCTTTACTTTAGACAATACCATTCCTAGAAGTCTTTTAATGGAATAGCATACTCTGATCTGTCTTTCAATACTGAATGTTGTTGGCATACTGGAATCTAGGTGAACGATTAGATTTCAAATAACAGCTTTTATGAATATGATTGCAAATTTCATTCATATACAGCATTTCAAGATACAAAAATACATATTATGAACAACTGAATGCAAAATAGTGGCAGGGAAAGTGGAAGGCTTCACATACTAAGAGTGACATAACAGCTGAATGGTAGCATTTCTGAACCAGCATGAGAAGAGAAAAAAACCACTGGCTTTCCACTATAGTACATTACAGATGATACATTCAGATCACATTTCCTCTGCTATGCTTTGCATCTTTCTATAAGCATTTAGTGCTCTGAAGACAAAGTTTATTTTTTATTTAGGATGGTTTGTTTTCTTTTTTAAATCTGCCTAAACTGTGTGTCTGTACTGTCACTCATCAGTTAGTAAAACCAGGACAGTTCTCATGAAATTGGGAGCCACACTGGTGACTTTGATTCTGTCTACTGCTTCAATGAACTCATCACAGCTGACTGACACGAATCAGTAATGAAACAAACTGGAAAGACCCTAATCCACAATACCTTCCAGATGTTGTATTGTATTTGGGCTCCTATATTATTTTGAAATTTAAAGCATACAAAGGAAACCTGCTAAATCAGTAATACATTTTAAAATGTACAAATAATTACTGGGATACAGCAAAGTCCAAACCTGTTAAACGATTTTCACATTGCCTAACATTAAGGACTTCTTATTTACTCGCCTTGCTAAAAGGCAAACCTACCTGCAAATCCTACTTACACACAGAGACAAGTGGTGCAGAAACCATAACTTGTTCTGAGTCACCCTCTACACAAGGATCTCTCTCTGAATTACAAAAGATATATAAAAGGAAAAGGCAAAGTAGGCATCTAACCTGAAACTGTAAATCATATGGTCTGAACATTCTCCCTTCCCCTCTAGTCACACATTCAATCCTACCACTGTATTACCTGCAAGCATGTCCCAAGTATTTGAGCTCCACAGACAGCAAATTTTGCCATCTCTTTAAAAGGTGTAAAGGAATACTCAATCTTCACAACACACTTCAGTGTATTTTCTTAAAACTTCTTTCATCACAGCTTCTCAAAATAATATAACTTGCTGATCTAAATTAAAGCTACATTAGGAACCCAAATAATTCAGATTTTTGAATTAGTGAATAATTTCACTAAGGATGATTTCTCTGAAGTGAAAACCATCTTGGAAGCAGATGCAAATCTAAAATATGGTAAATAAGTCACTCCTAAGCTGACTACATTAAAAAAGCCTAATTTTTTTTTCCTAAGTGGATGATAAATGTCTCAGGAGGATTCCATGAGAAAACAGGTGAAGTGAGACTATAGACAAGAAATCAAAAAAAGTGATATTGGTGTAATTAAGAGATATGGAAATCCTTTCAACCCTATGAATAAATAAAAGCAAAATGCTTAACTCTTCCTGCAAAATGACATAAATCTTGTAAAAAATATCCAGCAGAAACTGTTAAATGTGCAAACTCTCTCATTATCCTTGTCAGTACTGTTAGTTAGATTGCTGTGTCACCATGAGTCAGTCAATTATGCAGTCACTTTCATAAAGGGTATTCATCCCAAATAATTATCTCTTGGCTTCATTTCCCAGAGTTTGTGGTCTTGCTATTTTCTCATTTCATATTCCTTTTCAATGGATGCTGTGATTCTATTTATTCTCTTAGGCAGCCTTCATCTCCAAGGATTTCAATATCAAAGTTTTAGGAAACTGATACATCACATTCAAGTGTGAAACTTCATCCCTTTAATTCACATAATGCAAAGAATCTGAGATTAAATTATAGCTACTGAAATCAGCAATTTTCTTTTAGACATAGGCGTGGTTTTTATTTCCATACTTCCTTTTTAAATCTTATTTCCTAATCTAATATGGAACTGTATGACATTTTCTCTTTCCAAAAGCCTTACTTAGTTTCTCATACACGACAGAAGTATGTGATAAAGAAAGTAATCATATGAGAATGTATGGTGGTATTTTCTGGTTGTTTTACTGCTTTCTTCTCTGGCATACTAATAACCACTGATACATATAATATGACCTTTATCGTGGTATACATTTATTAATCTTTTTTCGTAAAACAGTAATTCTTCAATAATTTTTGTATCTTTAAACTTCCATATAAAGTTTAAAATATTGTAAGACTATTTAAGACTCTGTTTTACTTTCCTTTGCATGTGAAACATTTAAAACAACCACTCTTCAGTTTTCAGGGACAATGAGTGCCTGTATTTCTGCAGAAATTAACTGTCAAACTGTGACGTTTCATACATTGTCTAAAAGCACTGCATTCACGGAATATGCCATTTTTAGGAAGTTTTCTCTGAAGAAAAAATTCCAAATTTTGACCTTCATTTTACCTAATGAGAGAGCACATGCAATTTGTACAAGAAACTTCAATATGTCACATTCTGGATGTTCTTTAATTGATTTGTCCTCTGTTTCATTTTGTATTCCCTTTTACATGTGGCATACTTTTTCTAATGCATTCCTAGCAGTCCAATACAAATGTCAAGTGGCTAAACATATCTCCCAAATCTGTTGCTCCAGTGGATTTAAAATTCAGCCACATTGGCTCAAAAAAACGCAATGAAAACTTGTTGATTTCATTGTTGACAACGACTCATGGCAATCCAGTTCAGTGAACGAATGGTAAGGATCACCTGCTCAGGTTGCAAGCTGAGACAACCACATCAAATTCACTCTTTTATAAAACATGTTACACAGTAATTCTAAGTTGGAGTTCTAGACCACTTAGAGTAGGAGATTATATTAATGAACTAAGAACAAAATGGACAAGTGCTTTTTCTGACAAAACCCACCTTTCCACACAACTAGCACATTCACTGCAAAAACAACTTTGTCATACTATTCTTCTGTTTACACAATGACATAAAACGAAAAAATTCTCCGTCAAAATGTGCAAAGTTTCAGTAATTTTATAACAGCTAATAAAAGGAAAAAATATTTTACTTACCAAGCCAACTTCTGTTTAAATATACTGACACAAACACTGGAGGGACCGTGAAGAAATCTACCACTGAGTTAACTTCTAGCCAAAACCATAGCTTGTCATTGGCTGCTATAAACTGGAGGGGGGAAAAAAAAAAAGGAGGAGAGATGAAAGAATCAGATTATGCTCACGCTGACTGTGTGTATGTGAAATATTTTCTGTTCTAAAATTCTAAACTCAAAAGTTAGTGTAGTAATTGATGTTTTAAGTCAGTCCAGACAAAACATGTCTCACTAGAAAAAAGTTTGTACTGTGTATTGCTTGATTGCTTAATACATTGGTATTAAAATAAAAGATCTAACTGAAGAGATAGATCATATATGTGATCAGTTGTAATATCTACGCTAAAAATATTTTTTCCACATTTATTAACAATGTATCAGTATTATTAGAGAAGTATAGGCAAGCATAAAATATTTTGAAGTATATCACCTTTCCTCTAGCACACCAAATGTACTGGTAGTAGTTTCATCACGCATTTGCTGCTCACAAGTTTCTAAATACATAACAGTTTACAAAGAGTCCTATTATCATCTGTCCAGAGGAGATCACCAGGATGACTCCTACAAGGCATAGTTCAGGACTGCACCAGCACTGCAGTCCTTTGAACTGTGCCATAAACGTGGTCATTTCTGTCTCCTGACTATGAAATCAGCCTAAGGAAAGTGGTAAACTTAGATGCCAAGGACATCATAGATAAAACTTGCCTCTGTGCTTAAGGTCAAAATATTATTCCCATTTGAATAATAATTAAAACATAGAAATATGAAATTTAAATATACAAATAAATATAAAATTTTAGTGCATCATGAAGACATTTACAGGAGCAGTTTTACCCATTTAAGTTTTGAAACTCTGACTAACACATTTAAAAACAGTGCTTGTATTTTTTGAGTTAAAGAGAATAGTTATTATGTTTCTTTCAAAGCAAATACAGACAATCTCTATTCCATTCACTCTACTTCCTTGCTTTAGAAATACTTCAAAACTTTGACAGAATAAGTTTAGGGAGCATACCAACTTTGCTGGAATGCCAGATTAAATATTTGAAAAGGAGACCGTACTGATGTAAAAAATGTTGAAATCATATTTAAAAATAAGAACAAAAACATGAGCAGCACTTGCTTCAGAGCAATAAATTGATATTTTGCTAGTCTGTATTACTCAATATCAATGTTCCAGCATGAAAACAGAACAAAAATATCCAGTTTCAGCAGAAGATTTCTATTCCCTTTTGTTAAATTTAGAAGTAGTCAGAATATTTGAAAGTAAAAGCTTTTTAAGATGTCAGATCAATATTTTCATAACTTACAATATATGTTCCAATCATAATTTTTTCTTTCCATAGGGCACAAGCTTGAGGCTTTCAAACAAATTAAAGTCAATGAAAACGAAGTCTGTTGACTGTAAAGGTCACTTATACTTTTCTGTGTAAGTGCTGCAACATTTATTCATTAGGTAATTAGCAACTAGTAAAAGCCTATTTCATTACAGAAGCAATCCTACCATGCTTGAAGAGATGCTATCTTTTAAAAGCACTAGCATAATTCTGTCCCTTTCAAAGAAGGATTACTGCCACACTTTCCTTTTCTCTGCCAGACCCTATTGGCTTGATAATATGCTAACTCAGGCAGTTTGGACTCAGTCTTCATCAGAAGTTTAAAGGTTTCACTTCTGAGCTCTCACATAGTTGGACACTAGCCAACAAAGATTTTAAAATGGATATATGTGTGTTTGAACACAAATATCTTCTATAACTGAAGATATGGCAATATTTATGTGATTTTGAGTTGCAACATAATTTCGAGGAGAACAGATGGAAAAGGATGAGATTCTAAAATATTTCTTCAAAATCTTTAATTTGCCAGTGAGTCCTCACAGGAGATATTTATCAGAGAAAAAAACCCTAAGCCACTAAAATACCTAAACATATGAGATGCTTATTGCATAAGTAGCAAATTCATTATTGATCCAATTCTTGTGTCCACACAACCAAGTGTTACCTTTTCCTCAGAAACTACTGTTTAGTTCATTGGGACTTCTTGGAGATCTGAAGGTACACCTGTGTTAGCATTTTAACTTAGATAAGGAATACCAATCTGAAGTGAATCCTTACCATTTCCACTTACCATAGCCTCAGTTTGCATCACAAAACAGTTTTGGATAACACAACAATTTATTTTGCTTGAAACTAAAACTGAAAAAATGAGTTCTGGCAGTGCATCTCACTCACTGTAACTGCTAAAGTGCATTCAGTCCACAGGACCAGGGTGCAGTCTACAGAGCTGTCTCTTTCTTTCAAAAAACATACAGTGCAGACATGAAAGTATTAGCATCAGCTCTTAGTATCTTCTCTCTTATTGTGCTTGCTGTACTTCTTGATAATGTAACTTAAGTTACTGCTTTGAGTAAGAGTGGACAATACGTAACTTTAATTCTTTTGGTAAGAAGATACAACCTTATTACCAGCACAAAATTTACAAAGGATTTGGATACTTTTAGAAAAGGATTCTTGGGGGTTCACAACTACCATGCATTGAATCCATTATGTTGAAAAGTTAACCTACATTGCAGGCCTTATGGATGTCTACTAAAGCCCCACTTTTAAGAATTAGGGGCTATTACACCTTATGCTTTTAAAATATAGCTTAGAATGTATACATAGTAGTGTAAATACTGAAGGAATTTATCTATAGCTAAAGGATAAACACTGTACCTAGACTAGGTGATGAAATAACCTAGGTTTGCAATATAATTCCTTACTGTATCTTCAGAAAAAGTTGGTTAAATTGGTTAGAAGTAAAATAGAAGGAACTCAACTATCATTGCAACAAAGGGGCTCCTATGATTCAGGAACAAAATGGACAAAGAAAGATGAGGAGGCAATATTTGTATTAAATTTAAAAACCAATGTAGCAGGCTTTCCGTTCACGTTTTCCTTGTAGTTCCATTACGTTTGAGGCCTTTTTTCGCTAATTTTCCAATTAAGAAGCAAAGATGGTTTTCAAAGTGTATTAAAAAAAACCCCAAACCCACAACCAAACGAAAAAAAGCCAAACTGACAGCTTGAATTGCAAGCATTACTAGCCCAAAGTTTATTAAATGCCTACCTGTTTCAGATGTACCAACTTTTAGATCCTGCAACAGCATTACTGGATTTGCAGAAAGTGATGAGTATGGCCTAAGGTTCTGTGTTTCAGCATATTGACTAGTATTTATAGCTTCTGCAAAGCACTCATTAGCAGTCTGGGAAAGTGGATGAGTATAAAACTGAATACAGCAGGTGTTATCTCAACCTTTGACTGTCAAAGACATATCTAACAGCAGAGGAACAGATCAACTCTTCACTGGTTTTGCTGAAGTAGTTATCACACCACTGAGAACAATGAAACTAGATTCGATGTCACTGACCAGCACTGAACTGTTACAGTTTTCACTTTCTATCACATGAGAACAGCCTGGGACAGCTTCACTTATAAACTATTGGTCTCCTTGGTGATCTTAGATTCTTCTTATTACCTAAATGTTCCAAATAAAATGCTTTGATCCTGCATTTTAGAAATTAGCTTAATTCTGTCCAGCCATTGCAGAGTCAAGCTGCATTCAAAGACTCTCCCTGCCTCATGCTGCCAAAGACACACACACTACTTACACGCAAGCCGAAGTAGAGTAGGAAGAACACATTGAAAGCCATGTCGATCTGTAATGTGAAATCTTTGTAGAAATTCTGGCAGGATTCTATTGGGCTATTTGAAACAAAAAGAAATCAGAATAAATTGTCAGTATATGAGTTTCTATTCTGCTGAGAATTTTATGCATTTCATTAAAGACCTTGATTCAGAAATAATTTTTCTGTTTTCCAGTCGTTTACAAGATAGAAGCAAGCATTTCAAAGGAATTATTTCATTCATTCAGTTAGTCATTCATACAGTGTTTATATTCACCTATTCAGGTAATATCTGAGAGTTAACATGCAGATACCCTTAGGAAAGGACAAGCAGGAGTATACCTCAGGATTCCTTAACCCCACATTAACCCTTAAAGAACTGACTTCTTTCTAAAGGAGACACACCTATGATACTTTAGGAAAAACCCTAACAAGCACACAGCTACTGTGAAACATTACATGCTTTTAATTAATGTCATAATATAAAACCTTTAACAAAAAGTAGTTGCTTAGGAATACATTACCCATTAGCAACCTGGGGTACTTAGTCTTGTAGAATCCCTTGTTTATAAGAAGTTGGTTGGGTTTTTTTTTCTTTTTCTCACTTCTTTTTTTTTTTTTTGTATGGCTGTTTAATGTACTTTATGTACAGTACTATGAACTGAGTAGAAAAGCAGCATAGCCCATTGGTGAAATTAAATAACAAAATAAATTGAAGAATTTGAAGCAGTACTCTAAGGGTTAATTTCTGCATGCAGGTTATTTAAAATACCCTTCTGTGTGTCAAGCAGCCATTGCAAATTATAGCTTATTATATTATGCTTTATTTAACAGTGGGACAGATCCAAAGCTTACTCTATACCAACTGGTACTTTATAGATATACTTTTATCTAAGGAAGGCAATAACTTCCACAAGTATCATTAGTGATTTATTTGTGAAGTTTCTAAAATAGGTTGTTGAAGCCACAGTCCAATACTGTAGTCACAGACCAACGTGAAAATCATGTCCCAATATATGCTGATGTATATGCTATATATACATAATGTCCCATCATATATATACTGTATATACATAATGTCCCATCATATATACATACATATACACACATATATTGCAAATGATCATGTGTTCATCACAACTGGAATAAAACAGGACATTAGAACGCAGATCATTTGATCATTTGGAGCCCTAGAAAATATCCTTTTAGAAAAGCAGAAATTTGTTGGCTTTCCAGGTCAAATAAATCACTGAATGTGAATCTAATACCAGTTAGTATAGCAGTAGCTCTGCAAATATAATGCTAGACTGCTCAACAAGCAAGATTCTATGCATTATGAATGTCAGTTACCTAATTAAAGGCATAAAGGATATTGTCTGGACTACCAGGTCATTACACATGCAGCCAAATTTTCCATTCCTTGTATACATTACAGGTCAAACAAGTTAAGTACAGCATGCCCTCTCCTGTCTTTAGATGCATGAATGTATACAGTAAAATTCTCCTTGATGTACAGTAGCTTTATATTTTAAGAAGCTTCAGTGCTATAAGAAATTTTATTAAAATTGTTTTTCAAAGGCTATTTGCAAAAACATCGAACTTATGAGATATTTTTGTTACACTTCAAATAAAACTGATTTACACAAGCAGGCAAAAGGCAATAGAAGCCAAATGTCAACATATGGCACAGCAGACAGTACCTCATACTTTACAAATATAGCTTTAGCTACAAAAACAGTGGATGTAATCTGAGAACCCAAATGGATCATTTTCTTTATGGTATTATTGAGAGCAAAGGATTTTGTCAAAATAAGGTAGATTACACCCTGAGTCACTATGCACCCTACCAAAAGAAATCACAGGAAGTACTGTGGAAGCAGAATCAACAGCCCTGCACCAACACAGAGGTTTGGACTCCTAATTCCCGGTTAGGTTCCTGCAAAAGCTGCAGAAATTCACTGGAGCTACTGGAACTGCAGGGACTTATAACTAGGATAGAGAGCTCTTCTTTTCCACAGTTATTTGGTACTTTTCACAATTGTCAGCTAAGGTCAGCTAAGGTTGCAGCTAACAGCTGTACTCTTGTGTCACTGCCCTTTACAAAACCCTACAAGACCCGACAAATTAGCTAATGCATAATACATTTTCATCTTGTTTGCAAAACACTTAGCACAGTAGACCACAATTCTCATTTGGGACTCTTGTTTACCTAAAACCAGAACTGCTATTTCTGCTATTCATACCCTTAAATCTTCCCTCATTTCAGAGATCAAGACTGTCTCAATTTTTAAGTTATCCATTTCAAAGACAAACACAACATCCTTTCCTTTTTACTTTAAATGATGACTTTGTCAGAAAGGCATGCCACTGAAGAAATTATTCTTCAGTTTAGGTATTTTTTTGTTTTCATCAGTAGCTCACATTTGAGCTGAGATAAAAATATGGCCACTGATGTTTGTCATTGCACCATTCAGTCTGCTGCAGATAGGAAGCCAATTTGAAACTCATCTTTACACCAAGTTTCCCAAAACCAGAAGTCCTATAGTTGTTAGAGTTCCAGACAGTAGTCTACTGGGCTCACTAAGACTAATAATATATTCTATTTTTTATATTAAAATCCCATAGCATGTCCTATGGGATTAGACCCCTTTAGGGCAGCAGAGGTTTCAGCTTTAAGAAGGCAAAAGACTTTTAGAAATGTTTTTATTCTTCTTCCATGTAAGCATGGTTTCACACATTTATACTATAAAAAAACAGGAGAAACTACAACAAAATCAGTGAAATAGCACACTACCAATGACAGGAAAGATTTAATATAACTGGATAAAAATTATAGTAATGATGTAACTCTAAATGCAATGGGCTTCTCCCCCTGAAAAAGTGGCAGGATCAATAGTCCAACAACTATTGGACAGCAGGTGAATGAGGCAGCTAGGGATGGCAGCCCACCAGACCTGTTTTTCTGAACAGAGAAGGACTGGTGGGTGATGTGATGGCTGGAGGCCGTCTTGGGCAAAGCAATCACAAAAGATAGTTTCTGATTCTTGGAGAAGTCAGGAGGGGAGTCAGCAGAACTGCTACCTTGGACTCCTAGAAGGCAGATTTTGATCTGTTTAGGAAACTGATTGAAAGAGTTGCTCAGTAGGCAGTTCTGAAGGGCAAAGGAAAGCTAGAAACACTTTCAGAAGGAATTTTAAAGGTGCAGAAGCAGGCCATTCCCATGTGCTGAGAGACAAACCAGCAGGGAAGATCTGCCTGGTTGAACAGAGAACTTTGGCTTTAACTCAGGAATAAGGGTGTATCACCTTTGGAAGAAGGGACAGATAACTCAGGAGGGCTTCAAGGATGTTGTGAGGTTATGCAGAGAGAAAAATGGAAGGGCCAAAGCCCAGCTAGAACTTAATCTAGCTACTGGTGGAGAAGACAATAAAAATGTTTCTAGAAATATATTAACAACAAAAGGAGGGCTAAAGAGAATCTTCATCTCTTATTGGATGTGGGGGAACCATAGTGAAAAAGGATGAGGAGAAGGCTGAGGTACTGAATACCTGCTTTGCATCAGTCTTTAATAGCAAGACCAGTTGCTCTCTGGGCACCCAGCCTTTTGAGCTGGAAGACTGGGATGGGGAGCAGAATGAAGCCCCCATAATCCAAGGGGAAATGGTCAGCAAACTACTACACCATTTAGACACAATTCTATGGGGCCACAGAGAATCCAGCCAAAGGTACCGACAGAACTGTCAGAAGTGCTCACCAAGCCACTCTCCATCATTTACGAGCAATCTGGGTTAACTGGAGAGGTCCCAGATGACTGGAAGTTAGAAAATGTGACATCCATCTGGAAAGAAAAGTCAGAAGGAGGATTTGGGGAACTACAGGCCTGTCAGCCTGACTTCAGTATCAGGGAAGGTCATGGAGCAGATCATCTTGAGTGCCACCACACTGCACATGCAGGACACCAGGGGATCCAGTCCAGCCAGCTCGGGTTTATGAAAGGCAGGTCCTGTTTGACCAACCTGATCTCCTTCTACGACAAGGTGGATGAGGGAAAGGTTGTGGATGCTGTCTACCTGGACTTTATTAAAGCCTTTAACTTCATTTCCCACAGCATTCTTATGGAGAAACTGGCTGCTCGTGGCTTGGATTAGTGAGGGAAAACAAGGGCTGGAAGGTAGTGTCCAAAGTGTGTGGTAAATCTGGCTGCTGTCCGGTCACTAGTGGTGCTCCCCCTGTACCAGTGTACCACTGATGAGGCCACACCTTGAGTGCTGTGTCCAGTTCTGGGCCCTTCACTTCAAGAAAGACACTGAGGTACTGGAATGTGTCCAGAGAGGGGCAACAAAGCTGTTGAAAGGTCTGGAGCACAAATCCTGTAAGGAGTGGGTGAGGGAGCTGTGTGTGTTCAGCCTGGAGGAAAGGAGGCTCAGGAGGGACCTTATCACTCTCTACAACTCCCTGAAGGGAGGTTGTCGCAAGGTGGGGATCAGCCTCTTCTATCAACTATAAGCGACAGGACAAGAGGAAATGGCTTCATGTTGTGCCAGGAGAGGTTCAGATTTGATATTAGGAAAAAAATTTTCACTGAAAGGTTGTCAAGCATTGGAACAGGCTGTCGAGGAAAGTGGCTGAGTCACCATCCCTGGAGGTCTTTAGAAGATGTGTGGATGTGGCACTCAGGGACATGGTTTAGTTGTGGACTTAAAGGTCATTTCTAACACAAATGATAATGATTCTATGATTCTCTAATATTTATGTGCACTTTGAAAGAGAATCTTTAATTTGCACAATTTTTACAACAAAACTAGTAGTTATAAAGCCCAGTTATTACAGGTATCATAGGCATAAACTATCTCAGTGAGCAAGAGTGACTACAAGAGAAGTAACAAAATGACTCCAGTTTACATTCATACAGATGGGGCAAAATTTTGACAAGGTGTTCCCAGAATCCTTAAATGTTTGCTGCAACTGACACTGAAGCCAACACTTCACATGACACTTTTGCCACAGAATGCACCACTTGTCACTTCAATGCAAAAGAATTTACTGCTGATTAAATAACTACTTTTGTCACAAGTTTACATCGTGTATTTATTTATTATTCTCAATTATTGGTGGTTCATTTGAAATGTTTCTAATGCATTGAAATGGTTCTACTGGAATTATTCTTTGAATAGTCATAGAATGAGTGGGAGAGGGAAAAAAAATAGTATGTTTTTTAGCATTTTCTGAAATTAATTGTTTCTGTAAGTATGTTAATATGAAACGTCCCACAGAAGAAGCCTTCATAGAATATTTCCAGGATTTTTACAATTGCAACAGGGTTGAAAATATCTTCAGTGTTTTTTACTGCATTATTTCACCTCTTGACAGGAGCTATAAAGCCCATTGCAAACCAGATCAAAGCCTTAGCATGTGATAATCTATGTCACAATGCAATCACTGCCATTATGATCATACAGAAGTGAGAAGGAGTTCTATGTCCATTCTGACTTTAGACCAGCTTTGCAGTCATAGTGACATCTATCGGGATGATTTTACATAAAATGTTACCCACAATAATGGGAAAGGTTTTGTACACCCAATTCAGCACCTGGAACAACTATCCAATATGCAATTTATACTTCTCTATTCTTAAGTAAGGAAGTGGACTCCTGTATTTTTGGCACATCGTGTCAGTCTGCTCCTAATGGTTTTTTGCTTCTTTTTTTTTCCCTTTTTAATAAAAAGGCTCACAAAGACAAAGATAGATGTTAATTTTTATCTATGTATAATTTTAAAACAAAATGGAAATTTTTAATTATAAGACATATTAACCTAGTTAAATTAGTGTTTTGAAGATAAGAAGTTCTGTGTAAAACTTTCATAAATCACCAAAGAAGAAATTTACTTCTACTGGAAATTCAGGAAAATACTGATGTTAATACTATCACAGTTGCTACACCTTTGGATCTTTAAGAAGCTACTAAAACTTTTAGAAATTCAAAGAGTTTTCCTAATTTACAATTTTAGCTTTCGGAAGTAAGCAAATTTGTTTTCTTAATGGTGGAGGAAAAGTCAAATTCATTATTGAAACTAGATAAAAATATATTTTAATTCTTAATATCAATGAAATAAAATATAAAACCTAAAAACTGATAATATGAAAAATTAGGAAGATTTTATTTCCCTTGTTCATGACAGTTTTTAGACTGCACAACAGGGCATTATATGAAAAACCAGTAAAATGTGCAGTTTCTATCAGACAGAATGTCCATTGATGAAAGTGAATTTTAAATTAAATTACAGCTATGTATGGAAATACCAGCTGATGTTGCTAAAATATAATCAACACAAATGAATAAATAATTGAGAGAAACCACTCATTATTTAGAAGCTCATTAGTATCTCATAATTTGAAGACATTCCATCCACTTCGCACTTTCAAATTGTATTTCAATGCAATTAACCTGTATTAATTTGGGTATGTAAATTTTCTTTGTTCATAAAACTGTTTATAGTGGTCCTTTTTTTCAAAACTTTTTGTTTTGCTGGAAGCTCCTCTGTAATATTGAATTCTCTAAAATTTATTTCTAGAACAAATGCAATTTTATCAATTCTAGAGTAAAAAAATGAATTTTGCATAAATTTGATATGACAGTGTCCATTTATATTCCTTTAACACATACTTTTAACAGTACAGCAAAAAGGAAATCCAGAGGGTTAGGTTAGGCTTTTTAACTGTGTTTCAGTGATGTAGTACTAAAGTAAAACTATGGAAAAGCTACATGTATCATTTAGTAAAAGCAATTTTCATTCAGTGCAGAAGAGCTTCTTCCTTTAACTATAGTTGTTGTACAGCTCAGAAAGGAATAAGTTAAAATCTTCTTTACTGAAACTGGCATGAACACACAGCAAAATTATTAACACAGATGCCTATCAAATGTATACCTAGGGAAACCCATTGTTAAAACAAATCACCAAGACTAAATAAGAATCAAATATGTCAAACATCTCAAAGTGACACATAGTTTTTCATACTTCAAATGATTTTATTAACCAATTGAGTCTCACAGAAAGAAAAAAAAAATGTTTTGCAGTATGTATATTCACCTTCTAAATGCAAGATGCCTTCTCATTTTAGAAGGTTTTTCTTTGAGTCATAGCACCAATAAAGTTTTTGATGGCAAATAACTTCTAAATTACTTCACTCTCCCTTGACATGATGTGATGTGCCACCTGGGAACCTTTTGCTATTAGCACTTTCAATGAACACTGCAGGATATGCAGGATATGCAGGAAGAGTTTAGTTGGTTTCCTTCCCAAAAAGGAAGGACAGCCAGCTGGATCAGAACAAGGCATTAGTGAAGGCAAAAAGACTCACTCTGGCCAGAGAAGAAGTGCCATGTACTCTGCTATCACAGCATTAAATCTTGGGTCCATAAAACTCTATGGGACCATTACATCGCTAGTTATAGACATGTCTCTGAGGTACTCACTATCTGGAGATAGTGAGTGAAAGAGGAACAGCCTCTTTCTCACTGAATTTTGCAGACAGTTATGGCCTGATAGCTGAGAACGATGATGTGACCATTTCTTGTATCTTCTTATATTATTACTGTTAAAGATACATTTAAATTCTATTTGAGCACTTAACCTCCTACATCTAAATCCTTCACTAACAGTTTCTCCTATGCACACACACACCCCAGATAACTTACTGCTTCTAACATGTTTCAGTGTCAAATCCTAGAGCTTCTTGGGGCTTTGCCAAGTATTTTTTTTCAATTCTCTCTTCTGACTCTCCTTTGCTTAATTCCTTTTGAAAATGCTTTGATGATCTGTCTTGGTTCAAACCACCACATGATCTTAGGCTCATACACATGAAGCTGTCTTTGAATTACATCAACAATCAGAATCCTCTTTGTTCAATTTTAAAGTAAATAAGCAAAATATAAATTTGATCAAAATAAACCATGAACTGTCAAATAATGTGAAATAAAGCTATCTTTCAAGATTTCTTAGACTATTGTTTAAACTATGCCTTATAAAAAAAAACAAGAACAATGCAAGTGTCTATCCTTATTTCCCTTTCCTAATTTCTATCACAATATCTTCTGTTATTCTTTAAAGTCAGACAGATCACAAGCTGGCATTAGAATATTACCCTTTTATTTCTAACCTAATTAAAAAAATGCATCATGACTCATCTGTTCTGCAGATGCTTTCTACAACTAAGTACCTCTGTATAATCTCCCTAGCACATAGGGGAACCTGGACAAGCTTTTAGACTAATTTGGGGTAAAATGAACAGGTTTCCTTATCCTTCTTCAAAAAAAAAATTCCAATGTCAGAAGAAACAAACAAGAACAAATCCAGATCAATCAGTATTACGTTAAAATACATTAAATATATTAAATATATAATTAAACCAGCATAATTTAGTAAAGATTTTTCTCAGAACCAGAGATTTTTATATTTTTTTCCTTATGTTTTTTTCATATTTCTGCATCACATCATAAAGAATGGGGCTTAAAAGTTCAGGTTGTTTTTATTTTCCCCTTTGAACGTTAACTTACTTTAAATTAAAGATATATTTAAATGCTGTGACTTGGTAGTTTTTAATGCAAAATTGATTCAGTTTAGAAACTAAGATAGAGAAGTATTTCCTTTGGGACAGAAAGAGAAGCTCTTAATTTTAACTTCTGTCACATTCATGTATAAAATTAGGAGGTAAATTTAGTTGGTATGACTGAAAAACAAAGCTCTACTTTCCTGATGCTCATCTCAGATTTTCAAGATTTTGCCTGGCATAACACTACTGACTTTTACAGCTATTTGCAACTGAAAATATATGAAGTGACAGAGTCAAGCAACATTGCTAGTAGTTATTTTACCTAAATGAACTAATACAGCTTGCTAAAATTCAGTATAATGCTGTCAGTTTTCATCTTTCTTTCTCAGGTTTTCCGTGAATTTTAAGTATATCATGCTTCTTCACAGACTCCCTAGCAAAACATATGCTAACGTACCACAGCACTCAAGTAAAATCAAATTCTAATCTTCCTCAGCCCAAATACAAAATTATATACAAGCATGATAACAAGAAACTTTTACTTATATTTTTATATTCAACTGTTGGGATATACAGAAAAAATGCACATTAAAATTGCTCACTCTGGAAACAGAATATCACTTAATTTCATCAGGGTGTGTGTACGTTCACTACTGCCTGCAGCATACATCTTCTCTAACTTTACAACCAGAAGTCAAAGGAAGATCCCTGCAGAACAGCTAAATACTCAGGAACTGAGTGCTAGAACAGGCATAAGTGAACAGCCCAGAGTCCATCTCCATAACTTCTTTCAGTAGGGTACAGAAGACAGAGTATGTGCTTTCTTGCAAAATACACCACTAAGATCTTCATCATATTTAAGATAACTGCATTTGGAAAGGTTTGCTGAGAACCTCATAGATAAGTAGGAAGAGCATATTATTTTATTTTGTGTTAGATTTCTTAATTATTTACCATAAGCTAAGAACACTGGCAACTGCAAATAGCATTAAATTACCTTGACAAAACAATCTCCCTGATGGCAAATCAATTCTAGGAAAATGATAGAGCAACAATGCCAGGGATCACACTTCTAAACAAAGGATTTTGTGTGAGACTACCAACATTCTAAAGAGAAAAACATGTTTCAACTAACAATATATTTTTTTGACAAATTTTAATAAGTTATATCTAGTATGTTGATTGCATTATGGAAAGATTTGGTTGAACTATACTCTATTTACTGAAGTTGACAATCTTGCATGTCTCTACTGTAATGACCTCTTTCTGTTACTTCTTGTCTAATTGTTATTTCATATTTTGTATCAAAGTTTATCAAGGAGTAATAAGGTGTTGTAGCTGTTTACCCCAGAAAAGAAAAAACAAATGGTGACATGAAAATGCAAACAAGTCACATGATCATGCAAAAAGAAGACTAATCCCTTTTCCATGTTGACACTGAACTGAACAAATGGACATAGATAAAGTTACTAAGAAGTATATCTATCAGAAGCATAAAACTTTTCCAGTTAAAACATATAGCTAAACACTAGAGTAGATTCTCTGGGGAGAACAGCAAATATCAGGTTTTTAAAACAGTAAATACTTTTCAGCCTGGTTTGTATGGACCACTTAAAGTCCTTGCATTTGCATATGTCAATAGAATGATCTAAATATCTGATATTTCTAAAATTTCCTTCCTCTCTAGGAGAGGGCCTACAAACCATTGAACTCCTAAATAAGTGTCTGTTTGAATAAATTTCTGTAGAGTCAGTCTTACCTTGCAGCGGAAGGAAGAGTGAATTCCTGAGACTCCTTCTTGCTCTATTTGATGATTCTGTTTTGCAACTGCCATCTCTTAAAGTTACCCAATAATGCTTTCCAATTTGCTACCCACTTTCTTCAAACTCAGTTTTCACCAGCCCACCATCATCATCCATTTCCAGCTCCAACTACTCCTCCATTTCAGTGTCTTTTATTATCCTTCTATTCTGTTGACACTGTTGTCCAGCTTTTAAAATTCTCCTTCACCTGATTGAACACTTTGAAATAATACATACAATGACTAAAATGTTGTCTTATGAGATTTAGTCTAAGTTCAGCTACTCTAACCAAAAATTACAAGAGTACCAGATAAACTGGAATGTTAAAATATTCCCAGTTTATTTATCTGACCATCTTTTCCGGAATTCCCTTCTGTGATATTTTGATGAAAAATATCTGGCAACTATCTAGTTTTTACTGAGTAGTAATAAACTTGAACCTAAGCTTCTTTGGTCAGGCTTTTTAGTGGCATGATCCAAATCTATTACTAAAAAACTATTCATATTGTATTAATAGCAGTATTAATACACAATTACACCAGGCAGGATATATTGTTTCCTATTTCAAATGAAGGCGTAACATGAACCATGTACATTCCTTCAAAAAATCTACATAAAACTAGAAGATACATTAGTCCCAAACAAGTTTTCATAATTTCAGATTCTCCCTCTCATCATCTACCCATCAGCATAAGGGTCCTTTTAAGCACCTTAGTCAGCTAAAACCTAAGATACATTTAGGGTGCCAAAGGTCAAGCAACCCAACTACTCCCAACCCAAACTATGAGACATCTAGTATATGCTTGTAAACTATCCCAAGTCTGTATTTGTATACATGCTACACTTTATTGGGAGTAATGGACAGGCAAGTAAAAAACCTTTCAACTACCCAGAGTAACCATTTAAGATCTTTGACTATATCTTGAGCATCACAGTGTATCTGTTTAAATTCCTCTGCCTCAAACCAACTGTAGGGATAATCCAGGTCACATTCATTCCCAGCAGACATCAACATCTCTGAGAATTCCTTCTTCCAGTTTCCCTTTTTTTTAACCTAGACTCCTGAAGAGTCTTTATTCCACACACCTTTTTAAAGTGAAACACATGTTCACAGTTTCTCTACCCACAAGCTCCTCTGCTGTGGCTTAATTTGCACATGCATATAACTGCAATCTAGTAAATTTTCCTTCTTAGAAATGTTCCTATCACAGCTGTTCCAGCTGTGGGACCTGATTATTTACCACCACTGTCTTAAGTGCAAATTACCATATTCTTGAGGCAAAGTGATGATTCTATGAAAGACTCACTGAATAGTCACATTTACTTTGCAAAAGAACAGAAAAAGTTTAAATAAACAAAGAAGAAATTAAGAAAATACTTGAGCTTTTCAGACAAGAAAATTAGCTTGGAGCCTAGTGACAGTCTTAGTGGTTTTTCTAAATGGGAAAAGCAAGGCCCTTTTTAGACAGATTAATGACACTATGCCTTTCTTTTTAAGCAGTAACTTTATCTCCATTAACAAATGGAATAAGGAATTGCCTACAGCTGCAGCAGTTGCTCAAATCAATTATCACAAGCCTGATATAAAAGTACTTTACAGCAGTGTAAGAAGAGGATTATAATAATGTTAAAAATGAATATATAGTGGCCCTTTTTTTCTAACACCATCTCAAAATGGTGTGCACTGTAGGCTGGAGACGAGAAAAAGGTTCTTTACCCAGAAGGTGGTTGAGCACCAGAACAGGCTGCCCAGGGAAGTGGTCACAGCACCAAGCCTACAGAGTTCAAGAAGCATTTGGATGATACTCTCAGGCACATGGTGTGACTCTTGGGGATGGTGCTGTGCAGGGCTAAGAGTGAGACTCAGTGATCCTTGTGTCCCTTCCAACTCAGCATGTTCTGTGTAATTCTGTGTTTGTGATCCATCACCTTTTTATCTTGTCTGCTGTGCATGGGAGAATGGGTATGTAGTTAAGCTTACACACTGAGCTACTGGGAAGTCAACAGGACTGGTATAATAATCTGTTTTGTACTGATATCAGGAAGAATAAATCCATGTTGCTGTATAGATATGTCTGATAAGTTTCACAGTACTAAAAGAATTTTTCTTCATTGTAATTAAAAACCCCAAACCAGTGCAACTGTCATTAAGTGGACTACAGGAATAATATAAAAAAAATAAAATCCTAAGTAATACATATTCTTAGGGCAGCACAGTATCATCATGTGGGTGGCATGACAAGACTTGTGGAAATTACTTCCCTTTTTTACTGCTTTGAATACATATTGCATATTTTCAGTTACCTGCTTAAAAGTACACACTAAGCATATTTTCACTTAAGATATATATATGGTTTCTATCACCATTTTTCAAACATCATAACATTTTATATTACAGGCCCTCAAAGTTAAATGTATGAAATAAATAATACTTATTCACCAACCTGAGTATTAATTTGAAATCTGTAAATAAATTTTGACACCAAAAAGCTCACAAAGCATAATGTCTGAACACATACAAATGAACATTTGCACTGATCAACAGCACAACAAAATTGTGTTCAGACATATTTCAAGTCGCTTCCCAAAGTGCTGTTTCACCATTTTATAAGGAAAAAGACAGATTAGCATTAAATTATATCTTATACTGTGCTAATGAAAGGTTCATTTGAATACATTTAGGAACATATGAATAACATTGCTTAGGATGGTCACAATGTAATTTGTAAAAGAAATTTCAAGCAGTGTTACAACTCTTCATATGGAATTTCATTGTGTTTTGTAAACCAAAGCATTTTAAATTATTTTGCAGGCTATTTAACATCATTTAAAACAAACAAACAAACAAATCCCTCCGTTCTACTTAAAATTCTTCCCAAATTCTGAATTTTAATAAATGACTATTTATAGTCTTACCTCTTTTCACTGTCACCTGCTGCTGAAGTTGACAGCAGGGAAAGGTTTATCTTTCTGATACTACTGGCACCATTCAGCCATTGTCACAACAGGATAGTTAGTACACTCTTTCTTCCCCTCATCTTGACCACACTGAAATTGTGCATCTAGTCAATAAACTACTGTAATATCTGGAAATTTTAAATAAATAGACCTGATACATATTATGTCCTATTCATTCTATAAAAGCTTAACTTAAGTTATTGCTAAGCATAATTTACATTTGCTCGAAATTTCTAATTTTATGTTATTTTTTAAAATTGCATTTCATGCACTTAATGCTCTAGACTGCATTCAGTGTATACATCATTATGGTAAGCACATTGGCATGCACAGGCAATACAAGAATAGATTATAATTAATCCCATAGACAACCAAAAAGGGTGAAGTTGCATCATGCAATGAAACCACAGCTTGGCCTGGGCTGCCATGCAGAAAAAAACCTACATCAGTGAGTCTGCTGTACGGCTCCTAGGTAAGAGTTGATATGAAAGAGGTGAGTTATTTCAGCAATGAAGTCACAGGCTGAAAATGTTTATACTACTGTAAACAAAATACTGTACATAGCACCAGTATTACGCAGGGATGGGGAAGAAGATGCTTGTAAAGGAGGACAAAAGATGAGAAAGAGAAGAAGGGGGAGGAGTAATCACAAATTACAGTAACAAGTCTGAAATCCAATCGGTTCTTTTAAATAAGCAGTTTGTTATTTCATCCATATAATTTTATTTGAGCTTTCAAAGCAAACCTGAGTTTTCAATGTATTTTGGGGGAAAAAAAAAACAAACACCAAAAAACCAACAAACAAAAAAACCCCAAGAAAAAAAAGAGGATGAAATAATGAGATACAGGGCAATTTCAAAATGTCTAAACTGTTCAATAACTGATGAATAACTGAAGAATCATAAACACACAGATATGTTGAGGTGAATTATTCAATGCAGTGCACAGGACCTAAATCACACAAGTTTCACTGATTTGAATGCATAATCAACCAAACTAAAAGAAGATGGATGATATAAGGGATGCATTGATATGAGTGATTTATTCAGTCACCTTCTGCTGCTTTTCTAGTAAAAGACATCTCTGCTGAATAAATCAGGGTATTTTTCATTACTTGTGGTGCTCGTGAATTGCCTTTACCTTACTCACCTTCATAGTTGCACTGAACATAACAATGTGACCTGAATTATAGGGTGACCACCTAGCCTGTTTAAAGGATGTAGATTAGGCCCACTACTTCATAGCTTGGTTCCAGAGAGTTCAGAAAGACATAGTTGACCAGGTAATTTATTTTAATGCAACACTCACATAAGAGATGATACCTTGAGATGATAAAAGTATGATTTTGTAACACTGTAATATTTTATTATCTGTGTTCCATTACAAAAAGATTTTTCCCATGTTTCTGAATAGGTATGCATTTTTCAAGTAATTTTTCTTAATTACCCTTCATTGTACATGATCACTATAGTTTTAGCACAGTTCTCAAATACATAACCTAATTATGGAGGGCAGCAATTCACAGAACACCAAAATACAGCTTTATCAAGAAAACTAAATTTCACTTACTGTATAAGGTTTTTAATAGAATTTGTTTCCAGTTGCAGAACAATTACTTTTGGTATATTTGTTTTTATACACTAATAGCTTTTTGAAACATTAATCTTTTAATTTAGTAAATTGCCACAGAAATTTAGATCAAACTAAAATCAGCTTAATTGACAGCAAACACCATTTTCTGGCCCCTAGAAATTTCTCAGATTTGCAGAAAAACCTGTCAGCATCTTTTGACTTTGATAGGTAAAAAAAAATTTAAAATTGCACATTCCAGATATAAAACCTCCTCTTACACAGTGAAATACATATCATGTTGCTGTCTAAACACTTCCAACCTTCTCACAGGGACATAACTTGCAGTCATGACTCATACCACTTTTGGCCACTATGTGCTATTTAACAAGGCTAGTAGAATATTTCATTAATTGTATATTAAAGATGTGAATATTTTCTTGGATGTACAGGTATACTTACAAACTGCTGCACAGTGCATGCAAATGTTATCACCGATGAAAGAGGTTATTGAGTCAAGATAGATTAAAGCACCGCTGACAAAGCCAGAAACCCAGGAAATTGTTTAAGGCAAGCAGATGACAAGGCCAAAAATTTGGAAACTGAACTTGCAGACTTCCAAAGTGTACCATTCAAAAAGGTACTGTACAATTATTAACTGGAATTATGGCATACTCAGTATGTACTATAATGTATATGTATGTATCACAACACAAATTATACATATTACGTATGTATACTTCCCCACTGTTGTGGAAATAAAACAATCTATCTAGACAAACACTGATTTAGCAAAAGATGAAAAGTAGTCCTTATTCTTACTAAAAAATATACACCAGTAATTTTCCATCTAGTTATGACAGAAAGGTCCTCCACATTCAGACAGAACACAAAGCTGGTCTTAGTTCTACAATCTCGTCACTCTCAATATGAACATAGCAATGTAAAAACAAACTTAGAAGAATCATATCCTTCAGTATCTGCTCCTAATGGAGCAGAGTATGATAGAAGCTACAAATGTAAGGATATCTAAATACCAGGTTAAATTACAGCTTACCATACCTCTACACAAAGTTTATTGACACAGTTTATTGTCCTGCAAACAGCGATTTTTTTGCTATAAAACCAGCTAGTCTTCAGAAATACAGTTATTCAGTTCAAGAAGAGATTCAGTCTTCTGTTTTCAGCTCTTGCTATGAATCAACCTCATGTTAGAAAAGTTTCCCTGCTCCAGCTGGAGAGAAGCTATCAAACTCATTCCTTTCCTAATGGTCTAAAATGGCAGAAGTTTCTCCCTTTTGGTGTAGCCAAAAGTCATAACAAACTTTACATAGTTCATACAATTCTGTTGCAAATTATAAATTCTAATCACTGTGAAGGATTCTGTAGTGTTGAAACTAAATGACCAGAGCTATGAAATTTAACTAAATTTCTAGGATATTCTGCCCTGGAGTTAATTCTTTCCGATTCTTGCATATAAAATTCCTTTTAATAAATCAACTACTCGCAAAATTTAGTTTGGCAAAACAGGGCATCCAATTCTAGCTTTCTGTTTCTTCCTAGGCATACTGTGATGTACAGCAAAGAAACCAGATGGGTCAAACTACAGTCTCAACACTGTAAATATTTCTGCTGCTATAGCCCATGGATTTCAGCTAGATGATTCACATACAGAATTAAGCACATTGGATGGAGCCTTCTGTAAATACTAACCAAAAATAATGTAAAAATCTTCAACTGGCAGGAACATCATAAAATTAATTGGCAGGAACATCATAAATATATTTGATTCAACCCACTCACTGAAGAAAGCTCAACTGTATTCAGACCCCTTTTGTCTAACCTGTTCTTAATACTTGCATGAACAGAAATTTCAAATCACTAGGTTTCAATGCTTCACTGGTCTTACAAGCAGAGAAAAGCCTAATCCTTCTAGTATTAATAACTAATAACAAACTTTAAACTTTATTCTTCTTACTGCTTGTCTATATGAAAGATAATATTTATAGCAACAAGAATTTTTCCCTCTGAATTCAGCAGGAACCGTCTAACATGTTAATATCCTTGTCTTCCATTTAATTTCAGCACATCTAAGCTTCTGGAATCTAAAGAGAACACTGCACTAGCAAGTTGTCATTTTTTGCCCAAGTTTCTTAAATTAAACATAATTAAACATTCACCCTTATTTTCCTAAACCTACAAAGAACAAAGACACTACAGTTAAAGGTCACTGCATTTAAAATTACAGATTTGTATCTAAGAAATTGATATTTACTAGGTAAGGTGGTACATATTGCTTCAGAAGAAATTTGACAAAACACAACCATAGTTTAATTAAAAGTATAAATCATTCGGAAAAGTAGTCATAAGATAATTTAATTGACTTTTCACCAGTATTCACTGAAAATTAGCTTACTCATAAAATGATGTGAGAAAAAAATGGCAGACTATGGACAATCTATTTTTTCCTATGGTGGAGCGCTTAAGCCTGACAATTAAAATGAAGATTTGCACTAATGGTGCAACAAGCAATCTGTACACTTAACATAAATAAAGATCCATCAACAACTATTATTGCATTTTCATCATATCATGTGGTACAATAGAAATAAAATTAATGTTAAGCATCTTTGTCACGTAAGTTTTTGCTTTGGAAAACCAGCAGCCAACAAAGGAGGTCACTATCTGTCATCTCTATATTCCATAAGACAGAGTAGATGTAGAACTTTCAATTTGAATCTCTCAAATCGTTCTGTTTAGTGAAAAGTTAAAATCATTTTAAAATTATTTAAAAAAAAATAAGACAGTAGGGTGAGCTGCTTATTAAAAATATGAATATCTAATCTTTATTCTGTTATTCTACATTATCAGAATAAAATTCCACTTTCTAGAATTCTGTATCTACCCATGTATGCTATAGTATTTTTTATATATATATATGTATATTCTATATCTATAATTCAGTTCTGAGGCTTTGCAAATATAAATATTAAAATATGGAAAAAATTTATCCTTTGACCTACAGAAACTAGTATTTAACACTAGACCCAGAAGAATTAGTTACAATTATATACACCAGACTGAAGTTGGAAAAAAAAAGAAACATTAAAAATGTGCAGATACGAAATTACAGATGTAGAGATTTCACTCAACAGATAATACACTAAAAATACTAATGAGAACAACCTAATCTCTGCCTCTCCAGATAGAAAAGCTATGATAAACATGACAAAATTAAAAAGAATACAACTGTAAAAATAGTCAAAGGGGCTGATTGAAATGGAAATGCATTAATTTGAAGTTTAGACTTTGAAGTAGAATGTACACTGAAGAAAATAATTAGAAAAAAAATAGAATAAGCCACCTAAGAAGCCTTGACGACGTGTTTAATGTAATAAGTGTCACATTATAAAAATGTCAAGTCAGACTGCAAAGCTGTATGCTAACATATCTGTTATTGTTTGTTTGATTCCTTTAAGTGTTTGGACTTGGTTTCACTTGACCAGGTAAATAAGTTTAACACTTCTGAAATACTTGATTGAAAATGGCCATAAGCAACTCACTGAAACAACAGGGTGACTGGATTCCCATCCATGAACCTGTGGTGATTTGAACATTTACACTGCCACTGCATTTTAGGTACAATATCAAATTCATTGGAGTTTCAAATTTTCCCTAGGCAGCAAAGTTTATTCAACTCACATCAGGCATTTGTGCTCATGATAGAATACTGGTCTAGAAAAAAAGACTTCTTTCCCATAAACTAAGAGTGCCTTGAGACAAGCCTTGAGACATTGCACTAAGAGTTCTCAGTGCATGTACCTAGCCATCCTTTCACAGACAAGGGTAGAATAACACCACTGTCCTGATTGCTGTAGCTGTTTATTTCACTTCTTTCCTTGCCTCAAGCAAGCCCATTACTTCTCCTTTCCAGAATTCATTCACTTCCCAGTCAATGTCTCTCACATATAAAAAAACCAACAATCCACCAAATAAAAAATTTCAACAAAAAAACCACAAAGTCCACCATCTCCCTAATGCTCTAATTCTTCCTATAAGAACCACACCACAGTTCGCCCATCTGAGCAGGATTTTCTCTCTACTATATGATTATATACTTGCAGCAGTTTCCATGTAAATAAATCAGCACAATAAATATGATCAGCTGCTATGTTAAAGCACAGGCATAAACCTCTAGTTTTGCATAGTGTGTGTTTGGGTTAAGATGTAAAACCACTGCACACATGCTGATTTTATAATTTATGAAATATGGTACAAAAAAAAAATAGAAGATGAAAAATTTTCTCTAGGTCAATATCGCAAAGGGAATTTACAGAATAAAAATTTAAAAAAAAAAAAAAAAGAAGGAACATATCTGCACAAATACACTTGACAAGGTAGACCGTGAATAGAACCTGGAAGCTTCCAAAGGGAAGAGAAAGACACAGCAAGTGACATCAGAACCCAACAGCTTAGATTTCACATCTGTGTCTAGTCAAGGGCTTAGGGAAGCTCAGAAAAAAGAACAGGTGAGAATTGTAAGCTACCACTTACATTTAATTTCTATTAGAACATGATGTAGAAGGATTCTATGTTGCTGACTGGAAATACCATGAACACTGTTATTATAATACTCAAAACACTTTTAATCCCAAAGGGTTTGTCTATACAGAAATAAGAAGAAACTAAGTGAAATATATTGGAGAACTAGGAAGAGCAGTGTCCTAGGAGTTCTGGGAAAAGTAAGTATGGATAATGCAGTAAAGGAGTGAAAGATACACAAATCTACCCCTGATGAGGACTGTAAAGAACACAAATAACTGCTTATTACACAAGTGTACTGCAAAGATCATTATCCACTAAATGGACTAATATGATCGAAGATATATCAGGATTGTGCTTTATAAAACAGTTGGATCCTGAAGAATTCTTTCATTAGATCACAGACTTTAAGTTATAAACCACGTTTGACAAATTTACACACAGTATTATTGATTAGCATGTTTGCACATCCACCATCCTATCACTACTGCAAAATCCTAGACCGGCTGGTCTACCTGTAAAGAATCTTTATAAAAATTTGTGTGGGTAGCTCTATTTTCATTATGAGACTGCACAAGGATGTTTTTTAACAAAGGTGTCAGACTGACAGGCCAAACTGTGTTACCCACAGAGTCATCGACCCATCAGTACTATAAGTCTTGACAGGAACTGAACGAAAGTAACTAGACTGACCTTAGGAATTCTTGGCAGGCTTCTCTCCCTTCTTACTACTTGTTCACATGTAACACAGACTACTAGAACCAATATTTTGTAGTTCATTCAACCTCAAACTATACTAGCTCTATTCAAGCAGTATTTTTGTTTTATGTATATGCCTTCCCTTTCCCCAAATGCATTATTATCATTACTGTAGTTCTGGACAAAAAAACCCCCAAAAACGTAAGTATCTTAAAGTCCTTCCTCCAATCAATCTTCTGAGAAAAACTGAGAAAAGTTTTCATGCCAGCATTACTATTCTGTATGTGCATCAGGGATCACTGCAGTTAAAAATGTCTAAGAATGAAATACTGTGTAAATGCATAACTGAAGAGTCGTAGATATTCAAATAAATGCACAGCTAAAATAGTCTGTGCACCTGCAAAGTATGGACACTTTTCATTTACTAGAGCGGCATAATGACTTTGCTTTGATAAAGACTGGCCATATGCCATTATTGATGTCTCTCTCTCTTACAGATAACATGAGTAGTTATAATGAACTGCATAATTTTGTTATGTTAAAGTGTATATTGTACAGCAACTAAGAATCAAAATATTTTTTGTTTTTCCTACAAATTTGTTACATTAATTTCATCTTGGATGAACAGCAAAGACTAAACACTTCATAAGAAAGAAATTACTGCATTTTTTTAACTGCAAAATGGTCTCTGCCTTTAGGATCAACGTATTCAAACATCTCATCCTTTCTGCCTAGCCATTTATTGTGAGTGTATAGGAGCTGATATAAAATTTGTTTTAAGAGAAACAAATCAAACACTTAAAGTCAATGTAGTCATGAGAAGAATAAAAGAGTGTATTACTTACACTACTTAAAATACGTTTCAACATTTTTTCTATTAATTACAGTCCAAGTTCCTGATGTTTCTATAAATTACATTATAGAAATATATATCACCCATGCTCTAAGTCCTGCATTGCCTTTCAACTTATTGTAAGAAACTACAAAATGTTTATGACGTGTACTAATGGACTACCTTTTTTGATATTATGTTAGTATAACATTATGAAATTAGTAACCTAAATGACTGACAATTTTCATGGCCAATATCTTCTGTGAGGGGTTTCTCTTATTTTCTTCAATCCACTTGACAAAGTTCAAATCTGTTGAGCTGAAGGTACACACTGGAACTCAATTTTCCTCATTTCTATTTCTTTTACTTTGTGAGGAGACAAATAAAAGGAAAGGAGGCATGATAGTCTGTTATAGTTCTTAATCACAAGTACACTCCATCTAGATTGACTTGTATGGAAATTTCACACTTTTTAATAAGGTCATAAATATATGGATATTAGTATTTTTGAAAACAAATTTATTAATAATAAATACTTCATGCATTGGAAGTAATCCATGTATGGAAAATAAAAATTCTACATGTGATTTAAAATGGATTTTTTTATCTGAAATACATATTGAAGCAAATTTGAATTACATTAGAACACAGACCATTTTAGTCCTGCCTATATGCACTACCATTGCATGATATATACTTGGCATACAACAGACATTTGAGAGACTAAACAAGAGGAAAAGAATTTTAGAAGCTAAATCAGAACAAGAAAACAATTTTTTTTTTATCCTAGTTTACACTTACTAGGTTACCCTTGATATGCAAATGAGAAGGGCTTATTTTCTATTTGAGTTTGTCCAGCACCAGATTCAAGATATTGATTCTTGTCAAACTTTTATTTTATTAAACAGCCTTTTCCTTTCTCCTACAGAGAATCTTTCTACAAAGTACCCAAATCACAGATCAATCCTTTTCTCAATAAACCAAAATTTTCTCCATCCACCAAGTTTCCTATGCTCTCCACCATCCACTTTTTGGGTCCCTACAGAGTGAGTATCTGCAATCTTCAGTGTCTGCTTCCACAAAATCAAGATAACAAACCAAGCCCTACAGAGCTTTGGGTAGTTAGAGCGATAATGCAATAAAAACACTCTTTGATGGAAGTTGCTTTTTCTGTGGAAGACATGTGGAAGCATGCTATCAATACTGATGTCAACAGCATGCTTTAGACAGTGTTCATCTCATTTGCTCTCACAGTTCAGAAAGCTGCAAATACTAGAAAGCATTGTTGCAGATCCTCAGACATACTTTTCAACTCACATGCTCCCAAGTCTTATAAAAATGCTTTCACTTATCTCTGCAGCTTGAAACACAGCAAATTTAATGCCTTGAGCCTTTCCTTTTCCTAAAAAAACCCAGGAAAATAGGCTTAAAAAAGAAAGAATGCAGACATTCAATTACACAGTACAAATGTACTCAGGGTCATGACAGCTTCACATTCAATAGAATACTGCACTCAATAAATCCCTTGTACAATTAGACTGCTTACCTGGCAGACCTACATCAATCCCTGGGGCACAAATTAGACTGGAACTATTCTCTGTATTTTCTCCTTCTATAACAGTAATGATACAACCAAGTACAAATATCAATTGTTTGATCTGGGGAAAAGATACAGCTTTTGTTACCTAGAGTTCAGATCAAATGTTCTTTTCTGTACTGAGGAATAGGTGAGAAACTAGATGGAATATGCCATTGTGTGCAGGTGGCACTTTCTTTTCCTTTTAGAAATGTATTAAAGTTACCTGTGGGAGTATGAATAGCTCTTCAATAGCAGAATAGAACTCATTCTATTTTAATTCTTGATTCCATAAGCCTGACTGTACTGTTTTGATTAAGAATTAAAACTTAAGTTTAGATGAAAATAATACCCAGATAGTAGCAAGACTTTAATATTTAGGAAGGCATTTAGTCACTTGTCTTGCCACAAGAAATTCAGGTCTGATACTGTATTTTCTGAACTTTGAAAACAGTCATGAAGTTATTTTTCCTGCCTCAATAAGGCTAAAATCTTTATTGTTGCAACAATAGTTTCCAATAGAAAAAGACTGACTGGGTTTTATATCTGATAATTTGACAACAGTGATCCTAGAGAACAGGAGTCAATAAAACTTCAGAAAGGAAAAACAGAAGTTGAGAAGACAATCAATCAGGACGTTACAGCAGGTCACTGCCATCATCACGCTGTCCAAACTTAAAACTCATACAAGGCTGATCTTCAGTATGAATTGTGTGTCTAAAAGCTGGCTCCAACTTTCACCTAGCTGCCAATTTCTCAGAAACCTAATATCCAAAAGAAAATCTGATAATAATTTGCCATGTCTCATTTCTGAATAAGACACTGGTAAAGAAACTAATGTGGAAACTCCATTATCCAAAACATTTGCTTTTTTACTTTCTCTGAGCCATCTAAATGATGCAAAGGAATAGACAAGAACAGAGTTCATCAAGAGATAGCCTGCATTCATATACTTTTATATATTTTATAATGAAGAGACTTTTTTGTCACTTTTTCTGAAAAGGCAGAAAACTCTCATTACAGGTTAATTCTCCTCCCTTACTCTCCCATCACTATCTTGATTTGTCATAAATGCAACAACCTTAGCTGAAGACTAGCTTGTTTCTAAGATGTCTCTCCACTTTGAGTTCCTTCTTTACAGAGTTAAGTGACACAATTTTTCCAATTCATATACTGCAAATAACTGCAAGATTTATTTCATTCTAAGCTAGAGTACATGACTTCTTGGAGGGGAAATGAAGTGGCAGGAAGTTGGAAGGAAAATGAGCCTGTATAAAAATGTCCTGATAGCTTTTTTTTTTAAGGCCTTTTTAAAGATAATAAAAACCCAGAGATTGAAACCAATATTAAATCTTGTAATATCTGAATACTAAGATACCCTTTTTTGAAAAAAAAAAAAAAAAAAAAAAAAAGCCTTTGGAGATAGCACGAGGAAATGTATTTGAACCATCTTTTCAGATGGTTTAAACATTTCCTATTAAGCTTAAATTCTTTCCTCTGATATTTTCTCTGCCAGTTACAAATAGATAGGCTGGGTGATCAAGTCCTATAGAGGCCCAAACATAAAGCATACTTTAATCTTAGACAGCTCTTCAATTTAACACAACTCTCATTTTCATGAACAGACATGAAAGTGAACAAGGTTTAGAACAACCTACAATGAAGGCACTAAGGACACCCATAAATCCTCTTGAACATTCGTTGCCACAATCCCCACACCTTTTGCTTCCTTCCCATCTCATATGTGTGTTTCAGCCACCAAACTCTTTGACAAACTCCCAGCTAGAGTACTAGCTTCCCTGTATCTGTTGGGAATAAAGACCTAGCTGCATATGAATTTTGTATAACTACTAGTTGTATTCAGATGGCAGTGCAGACAGTGAGAAAACTGAAGTCAGTTCTGCACTCTATTCAGCAGAAGGCTGCTTTCACCATCACTCAAACCAAACTGCTGGGGAGTGCATAAGCTGTCTAGAGTCAGTAAGAGGTAGAAGATGAACCCAAGTAAATGACAGAAGTACCACAGACCCCTTTCTACTCCCCACAATATTTTCAAGAAAGATGAGAGTAGGGGGTAGACTGGTTTCATACCTCTCTCTAAATGCAAGAGAAGTTGATTTCTTTCTCCATTTTGTCACACAAGATCCTACTCAGTCTATGTCATGCTCTCCACAGTGACAGCATGCTACTGCAAGGGTAATAGCTCCCCGCAGCAAAGCAACAACTCTTTAGGAAATGGGGAGGTGCAGAGAGGGGACATCTGTCTATTAATAGTTCTGCTTGAGCTAGGATTACACTGAGCTTTCAATACTTCTCTTGTGAAATTGATATCCTGATCAATGTACCAGGATGGTGGTGCCAGCAATTAGCATTTCCCAGCTCCAGGTTTCCACCTGCTGTTTTAATTCTGGTTATGAGCTTTAGTTCTTCACTCAAATCAGTAGTTTGAAAGAGAAACAAAGTTTAATTTATTTATTTTAACAAATCACCTTTGAACCACTCTCCTCCTCTACTAAAATATCTTTTCAAGAATTTATTATGATTAGGACAAAGATTAAATAAATAGCTATGCACATGCATGGAATTTTACAGCCACATGCCGTGCAGTTAATGCTCAGAATATTAATTTGCTTAGCAGGCCTCCTGTCATGCTAAGGTCTATTTTCATTGTATGTTACCACACTTGATTGCATGGAACTGTTTCCTTGGATAATTTTTTTTCTATGCAAGTTAGTGTTCCTTCATGAAAAGTCTTTTTTAAGTATTATATATGCACTTGTATGTACTTCACAGACTTTTCTTCATACTGTATCACCTACTTGCTCCCCTCTGTCCTTGCCAAAAAGAATGTAACTCCAAAGACTGCTTTTCAAAATGTTGAGAAAAAGCAATCTTCAGTATGTCTGCCAATTTTAACATCTAAAACTCAGAGAATGAAAAAACCTGTCCTTAAATAAATTTTGTCAGCCTGCCAAATATACTCCATTTTTTCGCTCCCATTTCTGTGGTATTTCTTTACCACTTAGCTGTAGCTGTCTGCTTGTTCGATAAAATGTTAGGCCTAATTTTCTCTTCTTCCTGTAGGCATTCAGTCTTGGGAGGGGGGGGTTGTTGTTTGTTCGTGCACAGAAAAGAGGAAGACTCCAAATGTTCATCAGGTACCAGCCTCTGAGTGAGGCATATATGATATCAGACTAGTCTCCACAGACTTTGATCTCATGCAGGCAAGTAATTTATTTTCATTTACCTCCTGACTGAAAGGTTATTCCACTGATTAATCTACACAGGCAGGTTCATTCCTGTCTCTCCAAACCTGATAAAACTGTTAGTGACACTCCTAATCAATACAAAAGAATTCCAATATGCTTTTCAATGTTAGTCATTTACATGCAAAAATTCTGTTTCTCTACAAAATCAAGTTTTGTATATGTAGCAACCAGAGCCAGAAAACTTCTTTCTAGTGTATTAATCAAACTGACCCACATATCAATCATTATTGAGCTTTGATGCAAAGCTTCTGAAAGGCTGTCAGTATTTCTGTTCACCATTGTACCACCGGGTGGCATCATCCTATCCAAATACTTTGTTTTTCATTTACTGATAGATTATTTAGTTGACAACCACAGACTGTCTATGGTGCAAAATGTTTTGTGCTTGACAGTTCTATTAACTATGATGACTAAAAATAAATAACAAAAACAATCATCTCAACAATTCTTTAAATACAGCTTATCCCTCTCAATAGCAAACAAGGCAAACTAATTCCTAGTAATTGGTGCAGACTTGGCTTTGTGTTTTGCAAATTTTCTGCTGAATTTTCAACAAATATTTGAGAAAGACAATGCTTTTAAGGTTAGACATTAGCGGTCTTCAACCAGCTTTATAAAGTAATTATCACTTAAAGGAGAATTTTGCTTGATTTCCATGATGCCAGCAGGCATTCACCCCACCATCTTAATTCCACTAACTAATGTACTGGGCAAAATCACACAGGGGCTTTAGGTAAGCGGATGGGGTGAGCTGGGGGTGGAGGGGAGCCTTCCTCTGAACAAGAAATAAATATGAAGAAACTTTCGTGACTGGAAGTAGAAAAATATACCTAGACAGTCCTATGTATCTGCAAAGAAAACCAGTCCATTAAATATATAAAGTCTCAAAGAAAAAAGATAATGGTTTTAATAATTTCTCAGCCTTTCTCGTGGCTTCTGAGGGAATTTTTCAAGAGCAAATAGAATAAAGAAAGATACACTGAAAACACTCTTGCTAGTATATTGTGTCCAGGTGTCACACTGTCAACTTTACTGATTCTTAAAAAGTTCTTTCAAAGTTCAACTTCATAAACTGGGAAGGTAAGGGAGTAAATATGTCTAATGCTCTGTGTGATCAGAATTCATTTATTTGACATTCAATATAAGCACCACAAATAATATTTTTATAATTTAAGCAATCTTCTTTTGCAATTCACTGGCTCCATAATAGCTACAGGGTAAGTCAAATGTTTAAGTATTAAGAGGGACAAAGCCAAGCTAAACACTAAAATTTTCTTTAAATATACTATAAAGTGTTTAAATGCCATTTATCACACCAATTACAAATTTTGACAGGGAGCACATCTATGTGGTGAAAGAAACTGTTGGTCAATCTGCTAGCAAATTTTTTCATATTTCCATCTCACAACATGACTCCTCCCCCTCCCAAAATATTGAGAGATTATTGTTTTAATTGGGTACTAAAGAGCCATGGTAGTGCTCTGTTGGCAGAGAATCATGGTTCTTGTGCCAGCTCCCAGAACAGCATGCTTGTTAGTTATGGCTTTGCAAATTCTCTCACATACAACATCTGAACAACTTGAGAAGAAATTCCCAGATTTCTCATTGCATGCAAGTACTACAAGCTGCACCTTAAAGGACTAATGTATAATAAAGATAGAAAAAAAGCAATGCTTCATAATAGTAGATAAAAAAAGCTACCGATTCTTGCAAAAGCAAGACTCCTAACATCATACTATAAACTCACTGGGATTTAGTTATGCCTACATTTCCACTTACCAAGATACTGAATCTTGGATAAATATGGTCTTGAGTACAGAGAAAATAGACACTAAGAACATTTAATCTTCATATTTTTTCACTTATGTGAACCCAAAGAATCTTATCATTCACTGATTAACTAGCAGATACAATTAATGTCTTAAAAATTGAAATGGAGGTTGGGGTGTTTTTAGCAACAACTGCCTACAGAAAAACGCACACCAAGTTAGTATATGTCATAACTACTCTGTCTTTTCAAATGTAGTCCCCATTTTCCCATTATACCTGCATCACAGGAATTTCTACACCTGTTGTTCTTGCTAAAAGGAGAACTTTTTGAAGTTATCAGTCACATGGCCACAGATGTGCCCAGCTGGCACAATTTCTTCATAGTCAAATTGTCTATGACCTCTACTTGTAAACTAAATGCTCAAGCAAGTAGCAAACCCCTCCTCAAAAAAACCAAAACCAACCAACCAACCAACCAACAAAAAAAAACCCACCAAAAACAAAAGCAACCAACCAACACCCCAAAAATAAAACATTCAGGAAGATAAAGGATACAGCCTACATTAGAAGATTCTGCAGTCCCAATGGCTAAGCAAACTAAGAGCAAACTGGAGAAGACAAGACTATAAAATTTAACACAAAGTTTAGATTAACTATTTCAAAGTAAGCAATTAATTATTTTAAGATCTCCTTGATTTGTGAATACTCCCAAAATTCATTTTTAACTTCTTTCAGCAATCAAATCTCTACAGATTCTCTAGCACATTTCAGGCAGAGCACTCTGGTGTCTCTTCACAAATTTTAAACACCAGATTTTGAAACAGAAGCGCTTTTTTTTCCCACCTCTTTCAGCTAAGATGACTGGAAATTGTTGCCAAGCTCTCGGGGAATTCAATCTAGGTTTTATTTTATTTATTTTAACTATCAATGAGAATTGACATTCAAAAAGCATGTTTGTGTCACTGCCACGTCACTCAAAAGTGGACAAATGAACAGTTTACATTAATACTGTTCTGTGGAAGACCAAGGCCCCAAGGGCACCAGTAGGACATCACAGCCAGAGCCAGCCTGGTAGGACACCCTGCCCAGCATCCCAGGAGCACCGTTCCACCCTGACCACTGGGAACAGCCAAGGAAGCAGCAGTTCTGGTGGCACAGACCTGGCTGAGCCATCACCACAATGGCCTGGGCCACTGCAGCCAAGCAGTGCCAAGAATGGGTCCTGATGCTCAGGGAAAGGGCAAGGCAGGGGGAGATCTGGGTGGACCCAGGAGGTCCCAGCTAAAGCTGGGGAATGGGGCTGGGGCAGCACCCTTGCAGCAGAGGAGGACCCTGGGCAGCCCGTCAGGGCCATTAAGGCCTGTGGATACCAAAATGAAATTTCTTCTAGGCTAGAACCCACCAAGTGAATATTTAACCCTGTGGAAAATTTTAATGGCTGAAAGGCAAAGGGATTTTTTGATGGAAATTTTGTTGCAGGCATAGATACAGAATGTTGTTCAGGAGCTGCAAGATTAAAAATTTCTGCTTTTACTTTTTAATTAAAAGCTGCAAAGTATTATTTGTGAAATTGGTTTCTTAAACTGTCATCCCTCAGCAAATTGATACTCAAAATTGACTTCCACACTAAAAATTAATTTACAGGGCTTTAAGCAGTGAAAAAAAGAACAACAGAAGCACAACCTTATGACTGTTACACTAAGGATATAAACAAGGTGGAACAAACTCAAAATGAGCATTTATCTGCATTACTTTATTTTATAATCATTCTCTAGTATTATTTTCCTGTAAAGAAAAAGGTAATTACAAAAATGTGTAACATTAAGACAATGCCATTCCTATGACATGTTCTACGCATTCTGAAGGCACAGGCAAATTCACAGCCAGTGAATAGACAATGAGTAGAACAGAGGGATTGCATTTTCCTGATCCATTTCATAAAGTTACCTTGGTCTATTCCAGAGAAGTCCACAAATACAGCAGTGTGACTCTGCTGTAGTTTAGATATGAGCGCATTTTCGCAAAATGTATTTGTACAAATATTACCAGAAGTTATTCCAAAATTAAAAGACAACAATAACATGAAAGAAAGGAAAGTGACACAAACATGCTTTTTGAATGTCACTTCTCATTGATAGTTGTAAGTGGTACTTTGATAACAGAGAAAAGCAACATGAATACATGTAGCAATAAAATATTCTGAACTCAGTTTACAGAAGTCCTGGAATGACTACTAGGCTGCAGAAATTGTCATGATTTTCATGGGAGAACACTGACAAAAGGTAGTAAATCCACTGCATGCTTGCTACACAAAAAAGAACAATTACTTCATAACAATGCTGGTTCTAGAGATTTAAATACTAGAGTCAAACTTAAGGAAGTTAAATTTTGACACCAATATCAACAGAGGTGCAGAAATGTATACAGATTTTTAGCTTTTTCTTTTTAATTAGTATCTTCATTTGTGAGTATTGATAGAATCTCATCTAGGTTAACCTCTAAATAGCAAGCATTGTAATGAAACCTATGGAAACCAACTCCTTGGCTATGTTTCCTGAAATATCTGCAGCTTTCAGCCCACCAAGAAGTCTGACCTTTAACTACCAATTTTTAGTAGCACAGTCCTACTTTTAGGGTCAATACATTATTATTATCAACATCTATTAGTAGAAATCAATTACAAAAAAATTAGCCAATGATTGGGCATCTTCTCTTTTTCATCAACTTTTTCCCCCATTAACATTTTACATATTAGGATTACCTGAAAGCTTAGAGAGTGATATAACATCACAGTGACAGCTTACTGTAAGTGGAATAACTGAGTTTTCTTCATAATAATGTTCTCAGTGCCAGCTAGTGGGCTAATGGGAAGCCTGAGAGGTTCCCTGAGAATGAAAGGACTCACGTCACCATTACTACAGTAGACAGCTTTGCTATAAATCCAAAGCTTTGAAGTCCTCACTGTAAAACATCTGCCCTTAATTCAGCAGTTAAAAATCCTTTGACTCTACACACAAACATCTCGGTCAACCTTGTCAAGTTACCTATATTTTGACACTCTACAGAGCCTAACACAGATTTCCAAGTCTGCCATGTAATACAATCTGAGCTGTTGGCAGCCATAATTGACTTCACATGCCATGTCTTTCTGATCTCTCCTGCTAACAATACTTTGTCAACAGATTTCATGATGTGTAATGCATCAAGAAGAGCCAATGCACGTGTTGTTCAGTTGATAGATTTCCTTCCAAAGATATACAGTATATATTTTATGCAGGCAGGTCCATTATAGCCCTTTTAATACTGTTAAGTGCACTAGTTGCTCTGTAAATTTGCTTCAGTGTTCACTTTTAAAACAAACTGATTCAACTTGCTTTTGGAAAGGGGTTTGATTGAAAAAGAAAAAAAACAAACAAGCCCCTAAAACTGACCACTGTTACTTCCTACCTGTCCATGAATAGATCCCAATTCTTTGGCAGCTGGAGATGGTGACCTCTCATATCCCTGGCTACATTCTTTGGCAGTTTAACTATAGTGTTAACACTAAACCACTGAGGGTCACGTGGCAAACTGTGAAATCCACTATGTGCTACACTATAGCACTTGCAAACATATAAGAAAATGTTCCAAGATGATTTCCAGATCACAAATAATGAACTTCAAGAGATAGTGGGTGTTTGCAGAACAGAAAAATCTGTGTGCCCTACCCACATATCTATCAAATGCATGGAAATTGTTTCATTTAAACAAATATGTTCACCTAATCCTGTTATGAATGGAAATAATATCTTCCAATCTATTTTATAATTTTCTGAATATACTTGGCATTAAATTTGCATATAGGGCAAACAACATGAGCTCAACAAAATATTAACATCAGTGATCATAGTTTGAAACACTCAAGTCAGGAATCTAATACATTGAATCCATCCAAAATTATAAGAAGTCTTAGTATTGTTTTGAAACACACACAACTATTTGATCACTTATGGTCAGTTATTTTTTCTTTTCAGAGAGTAGCAGTTCTCTGAAGATATTCTATTCACACAAAAGAATAATATTCCTACTAGAGCAAAATTATCCACTATTCCCCCAGAATTATTCTACTCTCCAAAACAATGAAAAGATAAAATTTTTAGAGGCTACATCAGCCAAAAGGAACACTTCACAAATAAACTCCAGTCTACAGTGTGCTACACAATTAATTATTCACCAATTTTCTGATACAATTTAGAAAAGACAAACAAACAGACCTGAGAAATTGAAGAATGGTGCTCAGTTTAAAATGGTAGCTTTTTCGAAAAAAGTAATGAGTTTTCAGTCTTGACTGACCAATATCATTATGAATTATTGAAAAAGTGAGGTTGACCCTATTTTAAACTAGTAAGCTCTTAGAGAGCATCCAAAGGAGGGCAACAAAGAAGGTGAAGAGCCTTGAGGGGAAGCTGTATGAGGAGCATCTGAGGTCTCTTGATCTGTTCAGCTTGGAGGAGTCTGAGGGGAGACCTCATTGCAGTTACAACCTCCTCGTGAGGGGAAGAGGAGGGGCAGGTACTGATCTCCACTCTCATGACCGTGGCAGGACCTGAGGGAACGGCCTGAAGTTGTGTCAGGGGAGGTTTAGGTTGGATATTAGGAAAAGGTTCTTCACCCAGAGGGTGGTTGGGCACTGGAACAGGCTCCCCAGGGAAGCAGTCACAGCACCAAGGCTGACAGAGTTCAAGCAGCATTTGGATGATACTCTCAGGCACATGGTGTGACTCTTGGGGATGGTGCTGTGCAGGGCTAAGACTTGGACTCGATCCTTGTGGGTACCTTCCAACTCAGCATACTTTGTAAACTACATAAACTTCTGTACTACGCTCAAAGAAGAGCACTTAAGGAAACAATTGCCATGTTAAACAATGATTCATTAATGTGCAGTTTAAGGGAGTCATGTTTCCATCAGTGTTGCTTAAAGCAGTAGAGCAAGAACAAAAACTGTGAGAAAAGTCAGAATTTTTTTTTTTCTGTATTGGATGAACATGTAGAATTCTACAGTTCAATTAACCTGTAAGTTACTTCAAAGGATAGAACATATTTTTCTGAAAAAGAATGATTACAAATTGACATTATCAAATAAAGTAAAAAAAAAAAAGAAAATAAGAGTGCCACAGTGAATGAAAGATAATGAAAGAACATGTCCTCAACTGAACATAGAGGACACAAGTATTTGACCAAACACAGTCAAGATTTGGAGTCCATTTTGTGATTTCTTTTATGCTAATCAAGAATACTAGTGTTTCTAAGGAAAAGAGACCTAGGACTGGCTAGGTCATTATGATGCTGCTATCTTAGGCTAGAGTGAGTCCAGTAAGTATGCATATTAACAGGTGGGTCTGTCTATATGAGCTGGAATGCATAATGCACTTCTGATATATTCATTCTGGCACTTTTCATAAGTGGCACACAGACCCAAGTATTTTCAGTGACTAAAATAACTACATAGTAATTGAAAAGATAAACAGATATAATTCAGCCTCTCTTTCAAGGACTAAATGGAGAAAATCCAAACATTTAGAAAAAAGTCCTATAAAAAATTTGAGTTACCTGCCAATTATGTTTATGAATTCTTACTTCATGCATTTGTAAAATTAATGCTATCAAATACTTCGGAAAAAAGGGACATTTAGCTCAGATTTAGACAGCTACCATCTTGGAAAGGACAAGAATGAGGCATTAAAAGTAGAACACTTAAAAATACACAGCCTGTAAAATAACACTAAAAAATAAAAAGAACTTGCATAATTACTTTAGCCAGCAAGCAGATTTGCAATACCATGTTCTCAGTATGAATCTGTTCATTAAATATATATATATATAATTTCCTATGCTGACAGCTGCTATAAAAATTCTTGTAAAAAGCATGTAAGTGTAGCAGATTCGATTCCCAACTCCATTGTTACACTGCTTGTATTAGCAAGCAAGAGACAAAAAGTATCACCATGAACTTTAAGGTCTTACGGCTCTGAAGAAGGTAGGTTCTATTCTTGATACTTGTGACACTGCTTAAATTGCATCTGCCAAAGTGATTACATGTTTTTACTGAATTGCTTCAAAGTGGGAATCTCATACATATGCCAGAATCCACAAGGTTTCCATTCTTCTTGCAAGTGACCACATCAAAGCTTTTGTCACTCTGAAATGGTAAATATTCTCCAATATGAAAAAAGCTTTACAGAATTAATTTGATTACCCATGAATGTGTACATTCTAGTCACCAAATAAATGTATTTTGACTGCTTCAAAGATCTCTTCACAAAGCTCCAGACAGCTTCAAATTAAATTCAGCTGGGAGAAATGGATCACTTTCCTTCAGGTGGGAAGTGGTTGGGAACAGCAGGAAATGTTGGGAAAACAAAAGAAATGTCAGAGCATAAGATCAGGGAAGCAATCTGGGAAACACAGTGTGGGAATGGAAACTCTTAACTGGAAAAAACTGGGAGTGTTGGATATTTTGGGCCACTTGACATCCAACCTTGGCCACTACAGCCTGCTTCTCTTATAACATACTCTGATTTAGGCACAAGGACAAGGATTTTATCTGATTCCTCCATTCTTTTTACCCTTTTTCTTTCATTTTTCCTGTTACAAAAGATATAGCCCAAGATAACAGAATTTTCAGCATATAACTGAAAAGTGAAAAATCCAAAACAAAAATAGTGCATTTCTCTTAGCTTTTTTTCCCATCTCACATCCTAATAGTAAATTCTTCACAGTATTAATGAAGAAAAAAAATTATGCATTACTTACTACAGTTTTTTGAATGTGATAAAGCCTACCACATGAAAAAGAAACATAGTTTAAAACGGGATTTTCTTTAGGTAAGAAACACGTTACATTTACTAAAATGTGAGAGCACAACTTAATAATTTGAGGTGGTAAAGCCCTGAAAATTCTTTCAACAGTCTGACAGCTTAGGGGAAAAAAACTACCATGAACTTCATTCCTTTTTTGACATAAAGCCTCAAAGGAAATTGAAGGTTAAGTATTGTCAATCTCATGTAAGACCAACCAGAACTACATCAATTTTTTAATAACTCTCCATTCTCTTCACAAGCTGTCAGTTAATTCTTTTTCTACATAATGTTTTAAAAGGTCTAACCTTATACTTAATGCAAACCACCAGCTAAGGAACCTATCTATCAAGTACTTCTGCAAATTTTGTGCAAAGAACTTGTAAAAAAACAAAATAAATAATTCGGCAAAACAGTTTGTAACAACCAGTCTTAGAAAGCCTAATCTGTATTGTACCTATACAGCATACATTTCCCAATAACCTGCATTTTGGAAGGTTTTGCATCAAAGGGGGGCAAAAAAAAGTCTCTTTCAAACAAAATGTTCCTCTAGAATATCTACAGATCCTTATGGTCTGAACCCTCCTAGCTTATAAAGCCTGCAGATCAGACTTTCCCCGCTCCTCTTGATATCTTCCTAACACAATCTCTTTCCTGTAGATTGCCACTGATCCTATCCTGCCTGATGTCAGGTTCCATCATCTCAGCTAGAGTACTCCAATAACTAAAGATGAGCCATAATCACGTCTGGATCTGGATACTCCACATCCATCAAGCATACATATTGAGATCTATGAAAATGACAAATTATTATTGCACTTTTATAAGTATGTATTCAACATTTTGAGATCTATGAAGATGACAAATTATTATTGCACTTTTATAAGTATGTATTCAACATTTCTATAGCAGTAGCACACTGTGGTGTACTAAGAAGCCACCAGGGATATGGTAACAACTCTGGGTAGTAAAAGAAGATTGCCACAGCTCACTTAACAAGCTTACATAAAAACTGTAGGTCTGCCAAGATTTTTTTGTCTTTTGATGATACTACTAACATAGATAAGTTTTGTGTAGTTTTGCTATACTATAAATTCAGTTTAGTAAAGATGAGGATAACAATGAGGGGAATAATGAAAAACTGCTTACATCAAAAAATTATTAATTTCAGCTCTGTTTAAAGTTACTTGAAAATTAGGAAAATAAACAACACAGATTTTTGCTTTATACAGTGGCCAATTGACTAGGAAGAACCATGCTGCTTTACATACTTAATCACTACAACTTTAGGAAAATACTTTTAAAAAGGTTTCTAAATTCCTACTGAGGTAAACCATAGCTATAGCTTCTTGAAAAGCTCTTTGCTCTGCTCATAGAGTTTATGAAAACAAATAGGCTGTTAGAGTGAGCCAAGTACTCTATAGCTTTAATGTGTTGAACAAGTACAGTGTGACTATAACATCAACAGTGTCTCTAAGAACTGAAGTCAAAGGAGTCTGTAGAGAATTGCAGTGACTGTAAAAAATAGTAAAATTTTATGACAGAGTATAAAATTTTCATTTCATGAAAGAGTACGAATACAAGTATTTAATGAACTCACTTTAGATATCAGCATGCAAAGCTACCATAATAACAAGTTTCAAGTTGTAGACAACGGACGAGGAGGGGTTGCTATTCTTTTCTGTGGCAGCTCAAAGGGGTAAAAGGTTTCCCTTCTAACACTACTGGCAACACATACTTACTCTTCTTAAACTCTGATTAATATTATATATATGCATCCCCTTTTAAAACACCTTTTCTTCTCTTTGTAGTCAAACTGTGCATCTGTGTATTTGTCTGAATACAGAGGCCTGAATTTCCTCTTTTCCTCCCTCTGTTTATGTGGGCCTCTGATAGCTCTGCATTTCTCATACAGAATGTATTGCATCTACCATGTTTCCGTTGATCTTACCATTTAACCTTTACCTCTCCTTACAATGCCTTTTCAAACACATGGATTTAAAGAATTTATTTCTGTCTATAATGTGCTTCTTCATTACTTCCTTTGAACTCACTCTGAATTTATGTTAGAGAATCCCTTACCAGTTACATCATGATCATGTAATGATTACATCATGATTCCTTCCTCATGTCGTATGAGATCTGTTTCAGACTCCCCAGGTTCAGGAGGCCTCCCTTTGTATTAACAAATATCAGTCTCCTGACTAAGATTAAGGTCCAGATAGAGTATATTTCATTCCATTAGCATTTGATGTAAAAACTGACATCAGACGCCAAGTGGGGGTTGGAAAAGATCTGGCAGCTGGCATGAGTGGGAGTAAGCAGCCTAAGAACAGTGTGCAAAATGTAGCAATGAATGACACTTCCATTTTTATCAGAAACCCAGCCTGGGTTTGCTAAAGAATCTGATCCACTGCTTAAAATTGTATTTCTCACCTGCAATTCTTTCTTATTGCTACTTTCAGCACTGATATGAATTGAAATTCAGTACAAATGGGGCTCATTAATATCTGGAAAAGGAGGGCAAGTTATGACCCTAAAGTTTCATCATTCTTCCTCTTTTTGATTGAAGTGTGAATTTGATTTAGAGCTGAGTAGCTGTGAAGCTTCTTTGCTTTACTTGTGTTCTGTGGTTAGCTACAGAATAAGATTTTAAATATATATATGTGTAAGTGTACACTCAAATCTAGAGAAAAGAGAATACCTCTATGTACTACATGCTAAAAAGCTTTGTTTAATATAAATCTCCAATGGAAGAAAATAATAGTATCAGAATCATTAATATATATTTTTTTATTTCAAATAATGATACCTTAAGTAGAATAACATATATAGATATTAAAGGCCTATTAAATAAACTTGCTGTAGGGGAAAAAAATTACTACTAAGCAAAGACCTGTTTATGCAGTATATAGCATCAGAGTCTCTAAGGTACCAATAATCATCAAATCCTATTGATCTGAATAAAATCAGAAACACAAAATATTCCTTTGGCATTACTGGAAAGAGTCTTGGCAGATAAAATTTATGGTTCTGTGTCTGTGATTAATATATATAATTAATTAAGGGAATGATATTTTGTAATTTAAAACATTAACACTTAATTATGATAAGCAGATATCAAAATTATTTGCCCCTTACTACAAGGCCCTCCTGATGACATTTCATTTTGCTTTACAAGAACTTTTAGTAAATGCCTCTTAAAAACATAAAGAAACAAATACATTTTGAAAAGCCTAAACATAATTGAGTGCAGATCTTGGTTTTGTACACGTGGATCTTATCTGAACAATTTCCAGCTATAGTTGTTTTCTCATTATCTTCTAAAAGTAGCAGTCTCCTCAGCTGTTAAAACCTACATCAGGACAGACCTGTTGCAATTGCATACTGAAAGCAATTTTTGAGTATAAAAATCATTTATCAAACGTGTCCCATCTAAAATAATTCCATTTCTATTACCATAGGAAAAGTGGCAAAAGACAGCAGGTAATCCACAACATGACCACTGGGGGTCATTCATTTTACACAAATGTTCCAGTACTGGAAAGTATTTATTGTTTTTTTATAGGAAAAATATTTTAATAGAACTAATTATTTCTGAAGAGAACACCCAGAGATTATTATTTACAGATATTAACCACCTGTGTTCCCTAATTTTAAATGGTAAGTGGGAAAAATGAATACTACATTGTTCAAAGAGCTAGTCAGACTAATATCAAGTAACTGAAAAAATCAGATACCAAATTTAATATCTACAGGGAAAAAAACCCAAACAACAAAAACCAAACAACAACGTTTCCAGATTTTCTATTATGTTTTTAAGGGGTCAAAGGGAAAACTGTATCTGCTCTGACACAGATTATGAAAAATGAAGCACTGTGAACTCTGATTTACCTACTATGTTTTACTTCTGCTTTTGCAAACCTGTTTGCAGTCCTTCTAAACACTGCATAGAAGTTTCAGTGAAAACAGACCTGAATGCTAACAGTGAGAGCAAAACAAACATTAGATTCATGATATTGTGTGTGCTAAATAAAATGTAACACAATCCTTAGAAGCATAAATCCTATATACTTGGTTTCAGTCAACCGCAAATATGACTTAAAAATAAACTACTGTTTAAAAATAAAACAAACATAACATGCTCACCAAAGGTTGAAAAATTTTAAAGTAAGAAAATACATATCAGGTATTTGCATCTAGCATTTCATATTTTTAGAACTTAAGTAAGTAGCTCAATTTATTTTACATATAAGCTTTATTTGTATACTTATTTCCATGTATTCAGTTAGGAAAATGAAGCACACTATAATTGTGGTTATTTTCAGTAAGAAATTACGAGTCATACATTGACAATGAATGATGTTGATTTGATTTTTCCAGTGAAACACTAAATGTAGTTATTTATCTACTTGCCAAACAATAGCTGTACATGCAAACAGATCACCAGACATACATATTAAAATTTAATTTTAAAACTTTAAATTCTCTCCAGCATAATAGTTATACCAGATATTTTGACTCCTAATTTCTGATCAAGAAATCATATGCTTATAGAAAGAGACCAGGCCTCCACTTCAGTTTATATTCTGACTCATTACTAGCTCCAATTTATTAGTTTTCATTCTCTCCCAGGCATACCTACTCTCTTTCCCACAGGCACACTCCTACTGCTATTAAGAGGGCATAAACAAATTCGGTGTAAAGATAATAATACACTCCAAAATATTTCTATGAAATGATAGGGTTCATAAACTATTCTAATAGATTTACTCCCACGGAAGCACAATAAACCTAATAAGCGGTGATATAAACCCAAACCCAAGCCCAATTAACTATATTCAACCCACAGCTTTAAGACTACTCCTCTCTCTCTCTCCCATCTTCAACATTCCAAAATTATTTTTGCTACAGATTGGTTGTTTTTTGGGGGTTTTTTTTTGAGTCATCTGCAAGCCCTGAAATCTCATCAGGCATTTTAGACTTGGCAAGATAACTTTTTCCTTTGCCAAAAGAGGAGGAAGTTCATGCAGTAATACACCCAGAAATCAAACATGAATATTGTATAGTGGGAAGAATCACTCCCTGTCTTTCTTTACATCTCCTGGCATGCTCATTTTCAGTGGTTTTAGTCAATTAAGTAGAGTTGTTCATTTTAGAAGCAATTATTCCTTATTTGCTTTAGGAGCAAATAACTTCCACTGAGGTGAAAAATATTTTTTTTTTAAATTAGCCTGTATCAGGTATCCTCAACAATAAAAATCATCCCAACAACACAAATGCTTCTTATGCTCTTAATTTAGTGATAACAAACAATGCCTTAGCAACATTAACTCTTTCACTAATTTTATGGGAATGCTACAATCTCATACTAAATCTCATAATAAAACCATGATGTTCATCTTTTTGTACACCATGTTATCACTAAGCCTTCTAAATCTGTATCACAATGTGCCAATTAATTTAATTTTTGAAAAATCAAGATCATGAGGGACATGAATATAAACTGCACTGAGAATAAACAAAAAAGCAGCAATCTCCATAAAAAGAAATTGTACCTGACATGAAACCCTTTATAAAGTTGAAACTACCTGAAGTCAGATAAAGAAATTAGAAAAGAAGAGTGCCAGGTTGTTTACTCTCATGTTTTAAATTAAATACACAACTTGCCCCCAAATTTATGACAGTGTTTACAAATCTGCTTACACTTACAGTACTTCAGAAAGAAGTGGAGCAAAATCAGAATTCAGATGTCTTCAAAATATTTTGCTTTGTGTAGTTATAATTTGCCAGTTTAGAATTAAAATGAGTGAAAAAATATTTTACAGAATAAGGACCTAACTAAATACTGTTGAGTAGCTAGTTGAATGAGGGCTCTTATGCTGGGACCCACTCAATACCCTGAACTGGCCTAAAAAATTCAACTTTTGTCAAATATCCTAGGAAGCTCACCTTCAGTAAATGGCATCTTCCCTCTTTTGCATATACCTGTGTATCAGTCAGTGACAACAGAAGACAGTTCATTGCAAAAGCTTTGAGTATTACAAAGTTCGAAAAACCCCAAATCTGATTTCTATCACAATCTAATAATCCAACTCCCACAAACACCAACTTTCATGTGATCATAATCACCATCACAGATCACAGTACGAGACAACTCATCTTAGTACCATCATGGGCTGCCTTGATGCCACTTCACTGCTAGTTCAAACAGGAATTTCTGGAGACAAAAAGGACAAGCAAGAAAGCATCACAGCAAGCCAAAAAAAGAAATTAACTTGCTATGAACTTTCTGAGTCCTGTATGTAAAAATGCATATTTTCTTACAAAACAGGGTAACCAGATTCTGCTGCCATCAGCAACAGGGTTGGCACACTAGCCACACAAGGTCTAACACTGCAGCTTGGACCAGTCTAAAATGCACAGAGGGACTCATATTACTGCAACTCAGAGCTCATCTTTAGCCACCTGAAATATAGGTGGCTAAAGATGAGCTAGGACTAGGACTTTGAAATTCAGTATTACTTGGCCTACTAAAACCAAAGCACGGGGAGAAAAGAATAATTTGCAGGAATTCACTCATTCCTAACCCACAGAATATGCCACCACTCACCCCCAAAATCATTAGTTTTGGCAAAGGAAAGCAAGTACATTCCATTTGAATCTTGACTTACACAGAAACCAGTTTGTGGTCAAGCAAAGCTCCTGTGATGCCTGATATGGCAAGAAACCTGGATCTTGAGCTATTGGAGCCACAAAAGCCCACTACAATGAGCAGGGGCCAGCTAAGCTGGTAACAAGTCAGTGTATGCCTCTCCAACAATGACAATGGGGCAGTTTCTGAAACTGAAATCTGACTTCTCACAGGAAAACCTCCTGGAAAATACAGATGTGTCCCCAGTCTGGAGTGATTCCAAGCTATTACAGACTCTCTTGGTACCATGAATCTGCAACTAGCACCCATAAGGATGTAAAGAGTCAAACTGATTTTGGACAACTCTATATCTCAGTTCAAATGCAACGTTTTGCTGAACAAAATATTTTGTCTTAATTAAACATTATAGATTTGTTATTTTTTCCCATTTTTTTCATGTTGAATAATCTAATGTCTATATATGAGAGAGACTGTACCCCATACTTAGACTTAAGAACAGAGAGGAAGAACAACTCAATAAGATTATAATATAAAGCACAATGCAGATTGTTTTATGTAACATAATGGAATCATATTAAAAATTGTGCATTCTTTAGAGATTAATAGTTTTTTAGGTTTTAAACCACACAGAGATGAAGTTTCACATCTTGGCAAAATCAGTCATGAAGAATTCAGTGTGGTAGTCTGCCCTTCAGCTGATCTAGCAGATGTGGTTAGCTTCCTAACTTCTGTTAAAGAATTCATTATGAATGTAAGATGTTGCAGATAAGTTGTAAACACTTAATTTTCATTGATACTGACATGAACACTTCTCTGCTATTTGTCATTGATACTATATAAGTCTGTAAATAAGATATAAAAGCTATAAGTAAATACATAAATGATAGCCCTATTTGGGATAGATAAGACTTTGATGAGATTCGTATTCTCTCTTCTCATCAACATACATCATATAATTTACATCTGTATAGAAAACCAATCTGTTGTAGATTACTCAGATTTTAATTTTACTTAAATTCATTTTGCAGGTGACATATGCCTGACATTGCTGAACCCTGGAAAATTCAAGTCCCTTGTTACTTGATAGGAAAAAAAAAGTAGTCATTCCTCATTTTGCAAAAAGCAAGAAGCTTCCGATAATCAAGGTCACGTACTTATATGATTCATTCTAAAGTATCATGTGAGGCAGAGAGTAGAGAGGATGATTAAAAGATAATAAAATCTCATGCGACAATATAGTTCCTTGGGAAGTCCCCACCTTACTAGTGCCTGAGTAATCAGAGGAAGGGAACTGTGGCTTTACTGACTCACATCAAGATGTTCCAGCAATTTTTTTTTTCTTTTGTTCCCAGTTTTATTCTAAACATTAAAAAAAAAACCCAAACACAGTTACTTCTGTACTGATATGAATTCATTTCCTAATTGTTGCATACCTTTTTCCATGTTGTGTCTTTCATTCATCAACATCAAACTATAGGAATGAATAAAGCTCACTGTAATCTCTCACAGCATTACAGAAACTAAGACAAAGAAAATAGGTTTTCTTCTTCCATACAAGTCATCACTGAATGTAATACAAGATGTAGACCAGCGAACAGAAACCATATTGTTTGCAATACGTTTGGGGGGTGTGCTGGTTTTTTTGGTGGTTTTCTTTTTTTTTTTCTTTTTTTTTTTTTCCCCCTGCAAACACTGTTGCTAAGACACAGGGATGTGAACAGTGACAGGATATATTTTCCAGGACATAAATGGAGATGAGTCTATATTCCACTTAAACTACCGAATGCCTTAAGCGGAAGGGAGGTACTTGTTTCTGTTTTCTGTCATCCTAATATTTTAAACAAAGATATGTAGGATTAGCAGGCTTTGAAACAAAGTTGAAGGTTTTTGTTTTTTTTAATGCAGCAATACAGTTTTTAGGTAGGTATGGTAGCACTGAAACACGCTAATAAAATGCAGATGGAATAAATATTCCTCAAAACAGAATAGAATATGTAGTTATTCAGAGAAATTGATTTCATATGCATTTCTGTAGTGGACTTCAACCCCAAAATTTGGATTTAATTAAAAAACAAAGTGTACATTATCTGTTTGACTATAGTGTGTACTAGTATTCTGCTCATTTCTATTTACAGGCTTTTACAAGAACTAACAAACTAATGCTACTGCAGTGAAAGTGTCCAGAAGAAACAGAAACACACATTTCTTATTCTATTTATCAAAGAATTTTTCTAACTATTCTGTACATCACAGAAGTTGTGACACAAACTGGTAGAACAAAGAGAAGTATAAGCCACTACAGCAAAGCACTGTGCTGATCTATGCCCACAGACTATTCAGACCAAATCAAGTTTTAAGAACCCATTTTCAGAAATATTATTTCCATACAGACACATAAAAATATAGTATTATGTAATATGTGCTAACCCACACATATAATATGTGAGCATGCATATAGCTATCACTGAAGACAGGTTTCACCAGTTGGAAAGAAATTAAATCCTGGGTTTCACTTCAAATAATACATGTTACTCTTGGGGTGTCCTGTGCAGGGCTGAGGGTTGGACTCCGTGATCCCTCTGGGTCCCTTCCAACTCAGCAGATTCTGTGATTCTGCAATAGCTTCTATAAAGAGAACTAAAGGAAACGTTTTCTTCATGATTAATATCATTATATTACTTTTGCACTGGTTAAATGGGCTGCAGTAAAACCAGAGTACTACATTAATTTTGTCTTTCATAAATAGTTACCATGTTTTTCATAAATAACCAGGGCAGAATAAGAAAATGTAAGTATTCATTGAGAAAAAGCCCTCAGAAATCAATGAAACTGTAATGTCCAGCAGTACCCAATTTGGACTGCAAAATACTTGCGCTGAAATGCTAGATATAAAATGGAAATGCCAAAGAGTTCCAAAAAAAATCCCAGCAAAACTGCACAATGACCCAGTCTAAAACTTCATACTATTTTAAGAAACTGAAAATCAGCTTATTACGTTCAGTTAACAAAAAAAAAAGTGGGGATTAAAATATTATTTGCACATGTTAGAGACACTTCTACAATATATCAGTGGAAAGATCACTAACAGAAAAAAAAAAAGAGGTAAATGGAAGATGAAGCCAAATATTTAGATTGAAAGCTAACATACATTTTTAACAACAAGGTCAGTGAAGCACTGCAAGTAGTTCTCCAGGTAAATGGAAGACTTTGTATCACATTACAACTTTAAAGGGAAGTCTAAATATCTTTCTGATCAGAAGATATTTGTTTAAAGCTAAACACTGTATAAACTGCTATATTAAGAAATGTGACAAAATTATCACCATAGGCCCTTTGGCATAAATTCCAGAACCAGTGGTATTTCACAATCTCATTTAGCCTTTTTCCCAGTCTACAGCCACAGTTATTAAAAAAAAAAAATTAAAGAAATCCTTAACTTATCACAACATCTTCCTAGGCATTTAAGAATGAAATGAGAAAAGTTAAATATGTCATAGTTTTATAATAGATAAGCACTCACCAATAGTGCTTCAGGAGGAATTTAATTTTTAGCCTTATTCCTTCTTTATAAAATTTCCAAAATCAATAAACAATAGAATTCATTTCAACTGATGTTTCCTTCATTCAGCACTCACAGTTCAAAGAACTTTCCCAGTACCCTGTTGCAATTTGATTTTAGTTAAGGTAAGACAAGATAATCCAGAAATTACTTTCACTCTTTTCTCTTTTTGCTTTTATTCTACTCCCTTAATTTTACACAAAACATTTGCAACATTTCAGATCTACAGTAGAAGTGTAATACTGTGTTATAGGACTTTATACGGTGACTGATACTCTGAATAGTAATTTTTTTATTCATTTACTCTGAATACAAGTTCATGAATCCTATTTCTCACTTGAATTTCATGATATCAATATAATGTAAGTCAAAAAAATAAAATTTCAAATGCAAGGTGAGGAAAAAAAGCTTATAATTAAGTTATAAAAGAGCTTTGCTAGAATTTAAGTAGTAGTAGTATTCAGAAAGATTATGTGCAGTGAAGAACAAATATTCTGTAAATAACAGTATATCAACTGTTGACTTCTGTACTGCCTCCTATTTTTTAAAATTTAAGTCACCTATGAGTGTTGTGACTAATACAACTGTGAATAGCAGAACTAACTATCAGTTATCTGAGTTCAGATACATTAAGTGGTCTTTTACTCAGATTTAATACTGTTTAATAGTATAAATATAAATAACATTAAAATACACTCTACATATTCAATATAATTTTATTCTCGTAATTCCATTTTTTCATAGGAATAGACAGAAACTGAGCCATCTTTGCTGAAAAATGACCTTTCTCAGTAGAGATTGAGTATAATTAATAGACACTGAAATACTTACATGCAAATAGAAAATTTCTTTGTTCTGTGAAAAACAGTAACAAGAACAACACATATGGCTGACGCACTAACTTTTAGGGCTATTAGCATCAGACTTTCATTGCCCAATAAATCTTACAGGAAGTCTAGCAAACTCGTGCAATTATCTGATTTATAAGATAATTGTTGCAATAGGATGTTGCAAAGAAAACAGCTTGCATAAAATTCACTGTTTCTAATACTTACCAAGGTACAGCCTGTGAGAAATACAAATCTGCAAATCTCCCAAAAAAGCATTGCATTGATTCGGTTTTATGTGCCACAGTTGTTCTGCTCAAGTGGCTGACCCTCATTTTTGAGGCCAAATAATTGCTGTCAGTACCAGATGAATAAATATACCACAAGCTAAAAATCTTGCTAACAGTCTGCCCCAACTCCCTGTAATTGCACTAGATTTGATAAGAATAAGAAAAACTTTATGAGTATTAAAGTGAGTAAGATCTACTAAAATGCCACAAATTGCCATTTTAATATTAATCACATTGATATTAATACTTTCTCTTATTGAGGCTTGTACAGGGCATTCTATTAAAGGTAACTTATGTTGAACACAGCTCACAGCTTATCACTTTTCTCTAGCAGCACTCTTTCTGTGCCGCACAAATAAAAGAATAACATTACTCTAATGTTCCATTGCAATTTTTCTTCTGTACACACTAATCAGACCTTACAATTCCCTTTGCAAAGCTGGTGTTCTGTCAGGTCTTAGAGGGTTTTAAAAACAAAACAAAACAAAAAAAAGAAATGGGAGGAGGAGGGGTGGCCAGGGGTGGAAGAAACATGAGATAGTGATGTTCATTAAAATGCACCAGATACCTATAAAGGCTCAAAACGTCTGCAGGGTACAAGGAAGTGGGGGAAGCATGCAGATATTCATGTTCACGTGTATGGGATTTCCTTTTTCTTTTTTCAGTATTATTGCATTCCAGCTCTGGTGTTCACTGAAGAGAGAGAGCTTTTTTCCCCTAGTTGCTTAATTAACATGGCACAGTTGGCCTGTGACTCTGTTAGAAATGACACATGCGTCAAAAGCGGAATGGGTGCCCTTGCTGCAAGGAATTCTATTTTTAAGCAGAAATGACTCATCAACTACTGGGGTGTCCCAAAAGCTACAATTTGTCAAGCTGTCAGGAGAAAAGCAAGGAAAAAAAGGAAAAGAGGTCACATCTTTATTTGTATCTGTAGCTTGAAAAGCAGAGGGGTAAGGCACTGATTACACATTCAACTCCAGTCTGAAAGGCAATCTTCTATTCAAGCCATGTTTTGATAACAGCTCTATGGTATCTGGTATTTTTAAAACCTCGTCTGAGTTATCTCCTCCTTTTTATTATATAGATCTGGAATTTTGTTCAGTGCTAAGGACGAATGCTTCTAACTCAGTGTGCACATCTGTCTACACAGAAAGAAAGCATGGGACAAAGTATTTGCAGATGCATTTTCAGATGCTTTGGATTAAAATAAGAAATGCAGAGATTCATTAGGAAAGAGGAAAAGGACAAAAACTAGAAAAAGGTTCTGTATATAAATTATATACTAGAGTGTGATTTTGAAAAGGATTCAAATTGTAATTTAGGAATATATTCCCACAGCATACTGGAAACATATTAAGCAGCATGGTATGAGTTTGTGAAAACAGAAGCAAAAGTGAGAAGGCCATAAATGTGATCTATATGTTTTCATTACACAAACTGACCTTCAAATTATTGCATAGGTGGTGAAAACAAACAGGCAGGTTTGCTGAGAACTTATTCCCAGTGAAAGTTACTGGAAGCTAAGCTTCAATTAAATGCTAGTGTAAAATTTTTTTATCCATATTTTTTAAGTCAGATCCAAGTCATTATCCAAAAAATGTGTATGTAAGCATAATGGTGTCAATAAGGTTATTATTTTATTGATGCATTATAGACAGTAAATTATTGTTCAGAGACAACAGTGATTAGTAAATTGTAACTCAAGCCAAGTAAGAGTTTGTTCTTCAGAAGCTGCAGCAGCAATATCACATATAATTTTCAAAATAAATTTAAAAGACTAGCAAACCCCAGGAGTGGGAAACTGAGATTGCAATCATTTTTTTTCCATAGGTATGTACAGAATTTTAAAAAGGACACTGGTTCTGAGGTTTTGAGATAACAGAGGCACTTTTAACACTGTGGTTTCACTGGACTCCGAGACCAATGAGTTCATGCAGAGATATGAATTGAGTATGGTATCAAAACTAATACAAGATTTATGCATGCAGGGCAGCAGAGGATAAACTACAGAACTTAAAACATAGTTTAGAAGTATGGTTTTCTAAACATGCCTGATTATGCCTGACATCTGCTCTGAACCTTCAGGTGAAAGACCTTTCTTACTCTTGCACAAATCAAACTTTGAGATCCTGCCCTACAAAAGCTAATGGAATTTTGAGCAGATGGAGACAATCTTCCCAAAACACAGCTAGCAAGCAATGACAACAGACAGGAATCAACTAGAAACAGCTGTCAATTTGCAGTCCTTTACCACCTTCATGTTTAAGCTGATGCCTTTGAACTTCTCAGTACACAAAAGCAGAAACAATTCATTGGAAAAGAAAGATGCAGTTTGGTACAGAGGAGCATTGAATACCAGTTAGTGTTATTCAAATGCCCTTTACCACTGGGCACTTGCTTGGAGAAAAATTGCCAGGTAAAACAACAATCTGCTGTAGTCTTTGTTGAGCCATTGCCTTCCCCTCCATCCCTTTAAGGAGTTCAGGTATCCCACAAAACACTACCCAGCAGAGAGGAAAGAATTTGACTCAGAACTAGATTATAACATAGGTGTGCAAATATATGGGTTTAAATTTACTTCTTGCAAACAGCTCCAGAACCATCAGTGTAAATGCATTTGTCATGAGAGCCATTTTTCATGAGGTGCCAGAACTGATGTGCAACACAGGAAAGAGAAAAAGAATTGTCTACTTGGTGGTATTATAAATGAATTTGTTATTCATTTTCAGACAAGATACAAAATGCTAACATCTAATATCAAATTCTCAGAAACATTCCTATATGTCTACACACAACCTCTGAATTAAAAATAAAATTCTAACTGACCAGTCACACTAAAAGACCAAACTCTTATTTAAGTACTTTTGACCTTGAACTGCAAAGCAACATGTTATGAAAACAGTTTCCCCTGGGCCAGAAATGATAACACATCTTCCTTGTACTTGGATCCATTTCAGTCTTTTGACAGTCTGAGTTTATCCTAATAAGTAAGAAACTGTGCTACAAAACATGAGGGTGTTAAATGTTCACTTTTTATCAATAGTATTTTTTGGCAAAAAATATGCTTGTAAGATTGAAATTCTATAGACACTCCTGCCACTCTGCAGGCTTAGATCTTCAGAGCAACAAAATGGTCTTCATTTCCTTTGAGTGTCGCAGGTCACATAGCCAGCTTTACATTTCAGAAGACATAATAATCAGATATTCTAACATCCTACCAACCAGAGTATCACCAAGTATAACTTGTACAAGTAAGATACCGGAGATGCAGGAAATTCCACAGTTATATATCTTTTCCAGTATTTCACCACTGTCACAGCTATCAAACTTTCCTTAAGTTCCAAACTAAATCTTCAAAGTTTTAAATTACAAAGATTTTATAGTTTCTTCAAACACCATGGAGATGATCTTTGGGGACCATTCCATTTACATACTGGAATGTTGCCATGTCTGCCCTCCCTGCCTCACAAAGTTGAGGGTTGTATCCTTCCCCAGTCTAATCAAACCCTTTTCCAACAACCACTACACATTCCTTTATCTGTCAAAAGAATTTTTCTAAACTTTTAATGATTCCTGTTTCTCTCTAGACTTTTTAATCAGTTTGTCTACATATTTCTGATACAAGCATGCTTTGAGGCCTTAACAATGCTTAAGATATTCTTCAGGCATTACTCTAGAAATTGCACTGCTGTGAAATTTTTCCTTTCCACAACAAATATGAAGACAGATTTTAGTGTAAAATCCTGCTCCTCTGAAAAAGCCTTGTTATGTAAATATAACTAACAGGCTATTCAAATTAGACAAAACTTAATTCAGACCAGAATTTCCTCCGTTCATCCTTAAAAGAAATAAACTGTTTGAGACAAATATGTCTTGCTCTCCTAAAAATGTGCCAGTGATAGAGATTTTTGCCTATGTCGAAATCAAATTTGTCAATTCAGTAGAAACTGGAGAAGGAAAAACTAATAGCCAAATGTTTCAAAAAGCCATTAGTAAATTCCGCCTAGCCCTTAAAAAGAAGGATCTGATTCCTGAAATACAGTACTCTCATTTTTCCAGCTATTCTAAAATGACAAAAATTTAAACCACATAAAAATTGGATCATGAAAAAATCAGGATTTAGCTTCTTGATGATCAAACTCTTAAGCCTGATATGCTCAGTATAAACACATTAATTTAAGTGACAGATATTTACATAGTGGCCTATCTGGCAACATTTTAATACAAATAAAGTCACTAAATATCACTGCATGTATAAAGTTTAGTTATTTCAAATTACTGACTTACTTCTGGAATAACAAAATTATACAATCTTGAACTTCAGTGATTCCTTAGCACAGCAAGCAATTGGCTGCAGCTGGAAAGCAGCTTTGCAGAAGAGTCTGAGGTCCAGAAGCTCATTATAAGCCACCATTGTGCCCTTGTAAAGAAGGTCAGCAGCATTTTCCAGGCTGCATTAGGAAACGTGTCTCCAGCATGGAGACACAGACATAGGGGAGTAAGACCAGTGAAGGGTCACAAAGATTGTTAAGGGACTGGAGCCCTGTCATACGAGGAGGGCTGAGAGAGTACTGAGGGGGACTCTTCTGTCTGAAAAAGATAAGGCTCGAAGAATCTCATCAACATCTATAAATACCTGATGGAGTCTCCTTAAGGTATAAAGAAAACAGAGCCAGATTCTTCTCAGTCATACTCAGTGACAGGCCAAGAGGAAATTACAATTACTGAGATCTCTTACAAGGTCTAACACTTCAGAAAATTTACCCATTGCAATTTATCGCATCATCAAGGTTGTGTATCGTGATTACTAAGAATTTCTGTGTAACAACAAGGAGTAAAAAGAGTATCCAGAAACCTCCTCAGAGCTTGATTTGCCAATTATTATGGAAGGAAGTTTTTTTGTTTGCCATTTTATCTGAAACTCATTCACAGTACTTCTTATTTAATTCATTTGCAAAAATTAATTTTCACCACTGAGTAAACACAAACTACTGGCATTGATTAACAGAAACTTCATTGCATGGTTGGTCTAGAGAAATCAGAATATTTGCATATTGCCTTTCTGTACAACTAGTGAAAAATCAGTGTAATCCAATGTCATTTCATTAATGTGATAAACACATACAGAGGAATTATCTTTATTCATTATTATAATCTCCTAAATAGATTGGAAGAGTTGTTCAGGTAGTGTTTGACAAATTTTATTTGCATTTAATTTATGAAACTCGAGCTCTCTGAACAAGTCAGAGACCAAATGCAAAGAGACGGATAGCACACGAAACATGTATCCGATTTTAAAGGTATGCCCTAGTACATTTATAATGACTGGTGATCAAGGGAAAGATGTCTACCAACAAGCCTAGAAAACATACAATCATACCTAATCCCTCTGTCCTAGAGAGCAAAGTGCATAGTAACACATGGGCAATAATTACGTGGATTTTTTTGCCTCCGTTGTGGCTTGTTTCTTTTGCTTTTTGCCTTATAATAATCACATCACTGCTGTTGCAGGATTTTACTCATAATTAGCATCATCTGTAGCTAACAAAGGCCTGCCTTCTTTCTGGTATTCGACTGCCTGCAGAGGCCATGCATTGAGTTGCAAACCTGCCTGACTTTGACTGCAGCATGCTAATATGAAAGCAATGAATCTTAGCTATGGACATTTTCCCATGAAAATTTGCAGAGCAATGAAGAAAATTATAGTTCATTGTCACAAATAAGGCTTTCTTCTGCGAATCACATTTCAATTAAAGCAATAATGGTTTACATTCGTTTACCTATTACAAACATGGTAAAGACAAAATTAGACTTTACGTACAACAGAAAATCTTATTTAATGCTGTATCAGTTTAAAGGGTGCTGACAATCTTTTTAAGCCACAGATTTTGTCATTTACTGAGAATGAGCAGCAGGAAAAACTGATATTATAATTTTTTTATAATAGCAAAAACCAAGTGACTTGAAAATAATCACTCGAGAAATTCACTTACATATTTAAGGTAAATTTTCTTTATATCAGAAAATTGCACCTATCGCTCTGTTTGACAATTGAACCGTTAATAAAATTAAGAGCTCTTTTTAGGAATTAAAAGTTTCTTTTTCCTTCTTTGTGTAAAAAGAGGTGGAGAGAACACATATAACTGGATATACTTCAGCATGGAACAAAATTTATCAGCCCACAGAAATGGCCAGAAACTGATGCGGTATTAACAAAATTAAAATTAACAAAATATTAAAATTGACAAGGCCACCAACTGCAAGGTACTATGGGAGCCAGTCTGTATTCTTTCCCAAGAATTCTCATTATGAAAAGAACAATACAGTTTTTAATCTACTTGCCAAGATACAGACCATTGTAATTTTAGCAATTTGAATAATGGTAAATATAATCTAACAGCATTTCCTTGAATCAGATCCCAGAATTTCAAGTCAACTTTTACATCTCTTGTCACGCACCATGAAAAAAAATATATATATTAACTGTAATGTGTACTTAGTATAAAGGAAGGCTCTTAGTGTGGGTTAATGAGATTAATAAGAGAAAGAAGAATTTTATAAACATAATTAAAATATTTTTGCATGAGTAAGTTTCACTATAAGTAGGAAGGCTTGAAACAAAGCTTAGTGCTATTTAAGCCCTACTTACTTAATTCCTCAAATATGAAGATGGAAATACTATGTAAAATTCTGCACACACTCAAAATATTGGTAAATGCATATTTAAGAGGATAGAACCCTGAACTGCACAGGATATCCTCAGCAAAATGATACAGCATAGATCTAAAACTGGTTACTGGAGAAAAAGAAAACAGCAATCTTGTACACTTATATGTCTTGCAGATTGAAAAGAAAAAATACACTCAGAAAACCAAGTTGTAAACTGAAATCTGTAATAAAATCTTAGATCAAGCTGAACTTTCTCTAAGAACTGATTTCTGATCATATTAGACACATCCAAATTTTTTTTATACATCAGGCCAGTGGCATCCACTCAAAATTCAGATGTAGCAGCATTGAATTGTTGATTTATAATTAAAATTAAATTATATTACTTTTTCCCCAAAGGGCCATGAAACTCAGAAAGAATCACCAAAATGTTCTGCAAATTATTCCACGTAATATGGAAAAGTTCAATGATTTGTAATGAAAATGAGACTGGTATCTAAAAACACTTGAGCGTTGATGTTTATACAGATTTACTGAACTAGGCAGTTGAACTTCCTACCACATACATCTTTGTAAAAGGGGCAACACAGCCTAAACAAATGAGAAAAATGTAAATTCCCTTGGGCAGTAACTATAATAAATTTAAATAAATCATCCTCATCAGGCTTGGAGTATTTCTATAGAACATTTTGCTGCACAAAATCAAATGTCTTTCAGAAGACAACATGGCAGCAGCAGCAAACAAGCAGGAAAGCCAAACCTGGTACACAGTCACAACTTATCCTCAAATATTCCCACAAAATAACAGAGTTCATAAGGACTTGAAACAAAGTGTCGCTTAGGTAAAAAAATATTTTTGCTAGTAAAACATTCCAAGAGACTTTTCTCCTTGTGCTGTCACACGGGAAACTCCTGTGTGCCTATAAACAGAATATTTATTTCCAATGAACCCTTCCTAATATATTGCCACACAATGTCAGGAAACCAACGTGAATCCTTCAAAACAAGAACCAAGACTTTTCATGTTGTATTGTTTTGTTAGGCAACTTCTAGTATAGCATCTCTGATGTGTTTTCAGCTGATATTACTACTAAGCAAGTAGGCAGAATAACGTAGGTTGGAAGAGACCTTTTAGATCATCAAGTCTATTTGTTAATACTCATGGCTAAATGGCATTTTTATGTACAATTCTAATCAAGTACAATGTGACAGTATTGGAAAAAATTAGCTATTTAGGAATAACTATGCTAGTGGCTCTGAAAAAAACAACTCTAAAAAGCTAATCTGAAAGACACATGTGAGTAGAACATACAAAGCCAGTTCTAAGACTTCATTTTTTTCACTTTGTCATTGATGGGTTCTATGATTTCTACACTGACATCAGTTTTCAGGGAAGGGAAGGTAAACTTCAAGAGACAGGACAGTAACAACTGGTCATTAGAAAGTAATCTGTTAGGCAAAAAAAAAAAAAAAAAGTCTATTATCTATAGTTGCATATTACATTATATTGCACCCCAGAAGAGAATCCAGAACCAGACCATAAAAGGATATTCACACCATAAACAGTTTCCATGCTACTGCCATTACAAGAAATGGAAAATAGGAGCCCTTAGTTCCCAGTTTAGCAGAAATTCAAGCTCTCTGCTAATGCTTTTACTGACCATGCCTAAAGATGATCATGGCAAATGTTATTCTCTATTCTATTCAAGTCAGTAATCCAGTACAATATGCAGAGGTCAGAATGACAAACAGAAATGAAAATGGGCAATGCATCCAATGCATCTCTAGTACTGATGTAAATAATACTCAGAGAAGTACTTCTATATGTATTTGCTAAAACACCTTTTACATGCAGAAATATAGAAAGGAAAAATAAACAAAGGAAGGAGGAAGTTTGTGAAAACTACATATAAAAAAGCACATAAAATTAAAAAGCATTGGCAGACATCAAGCTTTATTCTACTGCAGCACATTCAGTAGACTCCCAACAACTGTGTAAAGTCAGATTTTCCTCTTAAGAGGATAATTCCATTATTTTCTTACCTTGAAAAATTAAATGATGACAAATTTTAAAGGAAACATGAATAGGAAAAGAACCGTCATTACAATAATGACGTTATTCTGTACTGAAGTAGATCTGCTTATGACTTCTTCTTTGAATGTTGTGCTTTTATTCAAACCAAAAATGGAAGACAGACATCAAAGTGAAAAAAAATCTCTAAAAATAAAATTTAATTATTTGGTTATTTGTGACCTAAAGATTAAAATAATTATGTGAATAGTATTTATAAAATCTCTTTTGCAAATGTTTCATATTTATCTGCTATTCCTAATATTGAAAAATACCACTGACCAAGAAAACAGTATTTTATGAATGAGATACCAAAAATAAAGGAAGGAAAGAGTCTAGTCCATAGTAATAAGTGAAACATTTCCTAACAGGATGTGACTGAACTTACATGACAGGAATGCCAAGATTGTAATTTCTCTGCTAAATAAATTCTCAGTTTAAGGACTGAAATCTTCCATTAGTTGCTACAACACATCACTGAAAGTGTACATATTCAGTTTAAAGAAAAATATTCTACATACACCTTGTGGAGACAACAATTCAAAGTGGTGCCTTGTAAAAAGTATGAGCACTGAATAATATTAAGAATAATCCTAACAAAAGGATTGGATGAACCTCTACAGTTTTCAGAATTAGTAACCTTAATTCTTTCCACCAAGAATGATTGTTTTTGTGATTTTGTTTAGAACCTTTCCCAAAAGGTGAATTAAGCGCTGCTTCTTACTAAGAAATTCAGTCAGTTCAGACTAAAGCAGATCACAACTGTGCTCATATTTTGTAATGAAGTATGGTGCAGAATTCCTAAGTTTGTGCCAGAAACAGAATTAGTACACACATATTCTACAGCAACACAAAGCTATTTAATTGGCTCTGCTGAAATGTAGGACTAACTGGTACGGAGGATGCTGATGAAGCTGTGCTATTTTCTGACCTCAGATCTCTCCAAATAGCATTGCACTGGGCATGCCATTTCATCTGGTACTAGTCTGGCAGTGTCTGTCAGAGTCATGGACTGAGTAGTATAAAAATGCTCTTAGCTTACCCTCTTCTCACAGCTGTGACAGCCTTCATACTGGTGTGTTCCACTGCAGTTAATCACGACACACATGCTTCTGACAAAACTATGTGATCTTTTCACTCCTTCCTTCAGTATCTAAGAAAGTGATGTTGTTTTTCCCATCTTTCTTCATGCCCCTTAAGTAGGAAGTCATGCACGATTCCTTTGTGGACACACCTGTCATTGCATCTGCAAATCTAGTGACAGATTAGGAGTCTTGGATGAATAAATAACTGGCATTTCTTTCAGACAACTCCTTACACTAGTACTCTTCAGCTTTGGATTGAAGTCACAGGTTTTGTCACTGCACATATAAGATCAAATACCAGCTAAGAGTCCATGGCCCGGGCAGAACACAACAGCTATGGAACGCATTGTTAAGGGAAAGTAGACAATGGTATGTGTCACCATCTGTCTGGTGTGAGCATTAGATCCTATTTGTCTGCCCTGTTCCTGGGCAAGCTGTAGTCTCTGTTGTTCCAGCTGTTTTGTTGAGGATAACACAAGCATTCCTCTCATCCTACCTTCATTAGTTCCTGTTTAACCAAATTTTCAAAGGAGTAACTTTTCCAAGCATGCACTCGTGGATCTGAAATCGACTCATATATCACTATATTTGATTCTACATTGCTGAAATGGGTGTTAGATCAGATGCTAGTACAGAATAAAGCAGAATTGTTCCCTTCAGCGATATATCTGAGTTGTTTCTAACATGAATTAAACTACTAGTGAGCATTAAAAAAAAAAAAAAAAAAAAAAAACAACCAAGATGTACATGTGGAAATAAAGGAAGGTAAGAGAGAAGAAAGAAGGAGAAACCAAAGAAAAAGTATGCAAGTAGAGTACATTAACTTGAGGTTGCTGAATTTGAACTGCAGCAGGAGCTAAATGTTGACTGAAAACCAAGAGAAATGCACAGTTAAAACACTTGTTGATCAAGCAGCCAATAAGCCAGTAGCAGTATATGGAATAGGTGGCCCACAGAAAGCATCCTAGAGACATCTCCCATGTTGTCAGTTTTGCTCTTCTTGAGGAAAACAATCAAAGACTACAAGAATGTAGTGCCTAAAATTCATCAGATAATCCAATAGTTTGACAAAATTGCTCCGACACATAGCTGTAGCTTTTGTTGATTCAAAATTGGAACAGAAGTGGAAACAGGTTTTATTCTATTTTACACTTTTGACCTGGACATATAAGCACCCAGAAGCTTTGCCATTGGGCTTTTAAAAGTTTTACAAAAGATCTTCAGAAAAGTACCACCTTATGTACTTCACCGGTGACATATTAAATTTCAAAAATTAATGAAAACTCATTGCAATGCTAAGAAGAAAAAAAAATTTTCTCTCTTCAAGGAAGCTCAAGATAGAACTTGAGTTTTGCCACCACTTGGCTCATCTCTGTAAAGAACATCTCTACCTCAGTTATTTGGGTTATGCTTGACACACTGACGGCTTCAAACTCACAAAATACAGAGCTGACATCCACGTATCCAAGAATATCTTTTGCTGGTGCTAACACCTTCCTAAATATCAGTATGTACAGATGTCAACAGTGGAATGTCTGACTTTCTGAGTCACAGAACGATTGTTTTAGAACACATCCAGTACCACTACAAACAGCTAGGTGGGCTCACATGGAGTGACTTAGGCATACAATCACAACCTTAACCACTGCAGTAATGGCAAGCCTCAAACTAGTTCAGAGAAAAGCATTAAGCATGTTGTCAAAGAACCTCAAAATGCTATTCATATTTTGAATATCATCCTCCAAAAAGATTTTGAATTCAAGGAAGAATACTCTATTAAGTCCCCTTTTATTCTTCTGTGTTAGGCTACCAATTTGCCTGTTACAACACTGAGTGTCCAGTTTGATATGAAAACAATATCAGAATATATTCCAAATTACACCAGTTTGTATCAAACCATCACCTCAAAAGATCAGGATGAAACTTTCTATTGTCTGGCCAAAACTATAACACTAGAAGATAACATTGGTGTAAATCTAAAAAATATTGAGATGCTTTGAAGACTTTTACTGGTTCATGTTATATTGGTAGAAATCTATCAAACCCAGAAGCTGGAAATATGAACAGATATGCAACATATAATGCTGTACTGTCTAATTCCTTCAAAGGTTTTCAGAACTGTTCCTGTCAGTCTCCTGAGACACCTTTTTTTCCTGTAAACTGCAATTTTTTGACAAATATTGTTGGCCTGTATATCCTATCCCAGTCTTGAATTTGAAAGATTCTACACCTGCATAATGAAAATAAAAATTGTAATTTTGCAATAGTATGTATAATCTCAACACACAAAAGTAGTTTTTCTCTCTATTTATTCTACAGATCCAATGTGACCGTGTTCAGTCTAGTTTATGTAAGATCTTTTTCCCATTCTTGAGTTATTTTTGTAGACCATGCGCTATTATAAAGTTCTTTGCACTCAGGCGATGAGCAGATTTGAAGAAGATGAATGGAGCAATTTAAAGATGTATAATTGCTGCAGGAAAGGAGAGAAAGGAAAATGTACTAGAATACTCACTTTGATGAATCTATGAAGTATATTACAAGAGCACCAATACTAAGAGCGAAGACTAAGACAACCTAAAAAAGAAAAGAAAAGAGTAATTATTTAACAGAGTTAAATATTTTTCTTTTACATACAAAAAAAAAAAAAGACAAGGAAAATAAATCATAAGGTAGTAGTGTTTTATTTCAGCTGTCATTTTCTTTAGAAAAATACTCCTACTTGAACTTCAAACATTATATATTATCATAGTATGCTTTCTTGCATTGAAAAAGAGATACAAGACAAATCCTAGTTCAGGGAAATCCAGTACAGAATTAGGTCCTAGATCCTAACCTCTGCTAAACTATACTCTTAAATTTTAAATGGCATGCAATATTAATGCATAGTATTCAAATCACAGTATAGCTTTATCAGACCTATCCTTCAGGACTACTCCCTGGTACATAAACAAAGAGTGATTACAGATCAGACTGAATTTCCATTTACATGTGTGGCTATGAAACCCACAGGAAAACTGTAAAGCTATGTAAAAATATGTATTTATTCTGCACTCTTGTCTATTGAGACTATAGTGAACTTTCAAACAAGTTAAAACAATAGCTTGATGCAGAATGTCACGATCCAAGGAATACATACCCTGGGTACCTCAGAGTTTCAAGCCTTTCCCCTCTTTAGGTCTGTTAAGTTTTTGAGCCAAATAATTTTGTTAGGTCTGGCATCTAGCCCTTATTAACAAAACAGAATTTGCTTTTCTGGCTAATGCAGAAGAAACTGGATTAATTCCATCTCTGTCTGTCTCTAATTTCTTTTTTCTGAACATAAAACCAATAACACTGTCTGTTCTAAAGGCTCCCAAAGATGATAGCTTGTGTACCCATTGTGATTTAGATTTCTGATACCCTCACTCTAAGTTTCTACTTCTTGAAAAATGCCATCCACTTGAAAATTATTTCTAGGTTTCTACCACTTGAAAAAGGCCAATTTGGAATCTAAAAATGTGAGACAAATAAGATATTTTTTGACTCTTCTGGAAAAAATCAGCAAAGATTCCTGTCTGCTGCACTGAGGAAGGGAAAAATGGAAAATCATGTCTCTTGAAACTCAGGTGATGTGCTGGTCTACAGAAACAAAATAAAATGTCCCTTAGTCTTCTGGTAGGAACATCTCAAAAAGCTGCTTAGAAATAATGCCCCTTAAAATAAACCCATAGACTTAATCATTCAGATAATAACTAAGGGGACATGCAAATCATCAAACTGCCAGTTAAAATACAACTTCTTAGCTCAGAAGTGGCTAAAATTTAAGAAAATTTTAATTTGAACCAAACCAGTTTTTAAATACAGCTATTCATTCACTCTTAAATGATTTAAATTCAAATACTAATGGTGATGTTTTAGCCTACATTCTGTGGAATCATTTCTATACTAACAGTACCCTCAAAACCACTATTAAATATATGTATCTCTTAAAAAGCAAACCCAAAAACAGACTAAAAAAGAAAAAAACCCAAAGCAAACAATCTACAAATAACAGTAAAAACAAAAAACACAAAAAAACCAACCAACCAAACAAACAAAAAAACCACAAAAACAAGCCTCAAAACAACAAAATACAAAAGAGATTTATTCTATGGCAGGAGTTTTGGGCTGCAGAATGTTGAAATGACCACTTAATGCTGAAAATGAATTTTGAGAAACTAAACTTATAATCCATTTGGGACTCTATAAACACTTTTCTCACCCTTTCAAGTTTTACAAAGTATATAAGGACTTCTATTTTCCTTTTCACTTAGCAAATCTTAAGTTCTAACATTCAGTCATTGTCTCCTAGCCAAAGGAATCCTCTAGAACAAACCCAGCATAACTGTACACCAACCCTGCATTTCAGTTATATCCAATCCCTTACTAATCATCACTGTTCTGCTTAAATAATGGTATAGAGATTCTGAGTAAGACATTCCAAAACACGTAAGGAATTTAAATGTTCTACAAAAGTTCATATAACTGCCACTAAAATGCAAATATCTGTATTTTGCAAACAGCTCCAGAATCCCGTTCACCAAAAGTGAGACATGTATGCAAAACTACAACATTTCCCTACTGTAATACACATACCTGATTTTAAATCAAGGTTTATTTTCTCTTCTAGTGCCTTAAAACACATGCCTAACATTACAATTCACAACGTCCCCAAGAATCACAGAAAGTACATCAGAAGACAATAGAATCTTAAACTCCATTTTTTTATCCTGCGAGCAGAGAAACTCATTTTTCTTTTGCTAAGTGACAGAGGTATTCAGCTGAACTTGAATCCAAACGTGTATGAAAACAGAGCCTGAACTAATCAGATTAGAGTTATACTACATAAAGAAATAGACAGATAGATAAAGCAAACTAAAAACCAAAACACTCTTCTACGCTGCATGATAGAGTCTCAGATGCAAATTTTTTTGCTGCGTTCCCACCTAAATAAACCTTAATGCAACCTGGTTATTCAGACCCTGGGCAATACTTATTGAGTTTGTTCTAATCTTCACTAGATCGCCATGGGAGATAACAGCTATTTTAGGGACCTTGCTATGCTTGGAGTGTTATGGATAGAAAGAGACTAATACCCCAAATTTACTGCAACTAGAACTTAAGGGTGGAAATAGCATATATGTATGTGAATTACTGCCTTTTTTTGTTAACTAGGCCATAGTGAGAAGCTTCCTTGCTCTGTTTATTACTACACATCTATTATAACTTTTCTCTGTCTGGAAGGAAAGAATCTTTTAATTTACAATAACTTACTGTTTGTTTAAGATTGAGAAATGGGAAGTCATATGCTAACAGCTATACTGGCTGAGCACTTAGTATCAAATTAAAAATAAACACCAATCTGATTGAAGTCAAGAGGGGGGAAATACATGGAATAGTTGCTGCATAACCCTAAATAATTAATGAAATCTTTCATTAAAAAAAAATAAAAATCCAGCCACAGATTTCAACAAAAGTGTAAAATGCCTTTTTGAGGCAAGAGTCAGAGAAACTGCAGATAAAATCCACTTAAGGAAAATTAAAATATTTTTTCTGAGAGTAAGATGCTCCAGAAGAGCTTTGACTGCAATCAAAATTTACGCATCTATAACAAATACAAAAAAAAAAAGGCATTTTGATAAGGTAGCAACATAATAATACTGCAGGGAAGTACAGGCCTTGAGAAAACACTCTGAGTTAAGCCATGGTAACTGTAAAGGGGATCACCTCACCCTCCAGGACCAGCCCATGTAACAAACGGATAATCCAACGGGTGGCACTGTTTCCCCTACAACTGCACTGAACTCATGTCCAGGCGTTATTGAAGAAACAAGGGAAAATGAAAAGGCTGTTCACACTAGAGAGGGAGGCTACAATTAATACATCCACAACAAGGAGCAATTTAGGGACTCTAGAGCAGGAACTTAAGTGTCTCATACCCTGTAACACTTGAACATTCCGTGGAAGATGAAACAAGAACTCTTTGAAGTTTCAAAGGCAAATTCTTGCTTATACAAGACTGAACTATCCAAACATAATTAATACAAAATAGCATAGAACTCGAGAGGCAAAGCAGAAAAAGAAAATGAATAGTTGTTTATTTTTATTTTTCTCCAACATTAAGTATTAAAATAAGAATGCAATGAAAAGAAAAAGCTTTCGAGAATCCTGTAACCCTAACACCTCAGGGCATCAGAGAGTCCTTATTTAATCTGACAACAATCTGTTCTGTACTATCCTTCAAAAATGTTTGTTTTAAACTCTTATTATTCTACAGTTACTCAAACATAAGGCTACTATAATGCTTAGAGTACACCAAGCTGTTCTTTATTAATAGTTTTTGAAATTCACTTACTTTTCATTTCTGCATTGACCCACTAAATTCTGTTAATAAGCTACTCAGCTTTACCATACTATGATTTAAAACAAAAACCCTATTAGCTTTTGTATTTCATAGTACTTAATGAAAACATAAACTATTCCTGATGATCGTAAAGCTACATCCTCAATTTCGTGACACAAAAGTTTGCATTACTAAAATGTCAATAGCCTGAGGTTTCAACCTAACTTGAATGAAAATTTCCATAGCTTAAATATAAACCCAAACTTCCTTTAACCATCACATTAGAAACCAATTATATTTCTTTTATAGACAGAATTTACTTCGTTAGGAATGAACACCTCAGAAATCTAAGGACCAGATGCAAATTACATCTCAGAAGTAGGAACTACTTCTAGCTTGGAAATCGCAGCATTATTTGCACACTCTAGGATATGCACCCACATCTGGGCAATTACTGCAAATTAAAAGCAAGACTTGAGCAAGTCTAGACGACAGAAGAAGCAGAATGGCTTACTTAAATTGATGTCTCATTAACTGACACCCTATATGCAAACAGCAAAATTCAGAAAGCATTCCATGTAGGCAAAGCCATAAGTGGTAAGAACTTATGTGCTGCAGCTAATATAAACAGCTGAGCAATTAATATATCTCAGATTACTAAAAATACAAATGAAATGCTATTTACTATAACACATTATAGATTCTTGCTCTAAAAATTAGTGTTCTACACTTCTTTTTATTCTAGCACTTTCTGAGATGTTTTTATTTATATTACCTTTGGACATAAATCAGTGAACTGAAGTAGCTTCTTCATGCTAAACACATTGCTCTGTCTCCAGTCTTTCTGCCTCTTCTTCTTTACCTGGTCCCTCCTGGGCCAACAGATAAATAACTAAAATGCCAAAGGCAAAAGTACAAAATATCCATCCCTATGAAGCCATGAACTCCCAAGGGGCTCTTAGAATGCCATTCTACCTCTCTCAGGTTTGCAAGATCATATTTCTTATTGATGAAATGGTCCCTTTATATCTTCCAGAACAACTGCATACCATGTCAGCTTCTCTGTAAAGAAAACTAACCATGTGCCACCTTACAAGAGCAAACCATGAAACACCAGCAAATTAGAGCCGAAGTGCATGAATAGGAGGAGGAAGATGAAGTGATAAAATAATGAAAAGACAAAACAAGTCTGCATCTTGTTCCTACCAGCAATAAATAATAAATAAAAAGTTCAAACAAGGATGCTAAGAAACTGGGAAAATTTCTGTCATTTGCCTTTTATTACAAATGCAGGGAAACAGATTTTGCTGTTAATATACTCCCTGTATAAGAGCCATGTTTGGCAGAACACAATACTATGAAGAAGTACCAGTGATATATGCATTGATTCTCATGAAAGTACTTGAAAAGAGCAAATTCTACAGCCAGCACCTGGTGTTGATGACAGGACACATGCTAACAGCTATGAATCTTAAGGGTCATGTCTGCTGGGTAGTGTCCCAGCTATTAAATCTTTCTCACTGACTTATTGATCCTACCAGTTTACATGTAGAAAAGGTAGGTGGTGCAGGAAAAAAGAAAAACAAAAAAAACCCCAAACATAAAAATCCACATTTCAACAATTTCTTCTACCTTTTGAAGGTCAGCTAGGATTTAACATCCAATTCTAGAAGCAACCAAGCACTTCGAGCTAGATGATGAGCAACCTTATCTTTCAGGGAAGTCAGAAAAGATTCAAGAGCACACAATTCTGAAGAGACTTTACTAATTCTTAGTTTTGAGCCTGAAACAATTACAGTACTAAATTCAAACTTCGCAATTTTGATAGCCACATTAAAAAGCAAGTCATTTCCTTTCAATTACATTTTCTGATTTTGTTTTTTGTTTACTCTTATTACACAAAAAGGAGTTAACTAAAAAGTTAGTCAGCTATTAAATTCTATAGTAACTAAATTAGTCACCAACACACATTAAAAGGAGTACAGCTTTATGGCAGCTTTATGAACTTGTTTGCTATATAAATTGTCCCCTTCAGCAAAGCTCATTTAGACTTACATTTTCCAAGAAAAGTCTGAATTTCTCCAAAAGAGGAGGTGAAGGGGAGTGAAAAATTACTTGATAAGCCAATGTCTCAGTGAACTTCTCTAAGAAAATTCATAGCAAGGATTTAATTTTAAGACAAAAGGTAGCACTAAAGTTGCTCAGCGTGAGCACTGGATGATGATCATGAGCAATCAGAAGACTTAGTTATTGTCCCTAGTTCTGCCACTCATGGTGACCTAGAGCATATAACTCGAGCTCTTCAGGCTTCCAGTTCTCCCTCCTGCTTTTACTTGGCAAGAATACTACATGCCAACTTATTAGGGCAACCACTGTTTTCATTACAGGTGTTTGCAATGGGTATAGCACAGCTGAGACCTCTACTGCTGCCAGAGTAATAAAAAGCCCAAGCAGGACACTGCAATAGTGCCAACACTATCTGTGACAGCAAAGGGGCTTTATGTATTAAAGGGTGTTATTTAAACAGAAAGGTGTCAGTATCTTTTTCTAAGATAAACTTTTTACCTATATTTCTGGAATTATATTTTTGGTCCCACTAAGTCACTACTCACTATAGTAAAGTTTTAATTTCTAACTGAAACTAAAATTAAATATTTATTGTAAATACATCTTAAAAATACAGTTAATATTTAATGCATCTCTTTTTACAGACTTGCATAATATTGATAAGAAATACAGAAACAAAATTGCTGGGAGACAAAATGGATACAGAAGGGTTACAACAAAAAAGAAAAATTAGTCACATATTTAGTTCCCACATACTGAATTTATGCATCAGAGCAGTCACTTGAGTATATCTGAATGGTACAAGTAAAATCCATGGTAAAGGCCTGAATCACCGTGAACTTGCCTAACTATTCATGACTCTTGTAAGTAACTGATATAACAGGTCACTGGGAATAGAATATAGGACATCTCTGAATGAAACCACACAAAACAGAATTAGCAAATTCAGCCTGTCTGCCACCAGCTGCATTTTATTCTCTCTCCAATAAAAGATTCAGCTTTCTTACATAGACTTTAACAGGCTACTTTTCATTTGACAGACTGCCTGAAATTAAAAAGAGTATTTCTTACTAAAGGGATGATGTGGAATCAAAATTCAGGAATTATTAGAGTAGACATCATACTCACAATATGAAAAATCGAAGCAGGATTTAAACCAAATGAAATTAGTATCTTTATGCCCTTTTGTTTTCCACACACATTTCCAATCTCATTTGAGGAAGAATTTTAAAAAAAGAAATATTTTTGCTGTGTTCTCCTCTGTACGTGCTTCTAATATATGTTAATATTTCAGCTTTCTTTTTCTCTCTTTATACAAAGTGAGTTTTTTTCCTCCCAACTTTCTACTGACATATTGACAATAAAATGAAAATTTCTGTTCAATCCATAAATGTGAAAAGACTGAGATTTTCTAATTAGTGAAAAAATACAAGACAAAAAGTCCCATCTGTCAATGGTGCTCTGTAGCTTGAAGTTAATTAGGTTTGCTGGTAGAGTGCCTGGCAATATGACCAATTAAAGTGCGTGCAACTTTTCCAATTCAGTATCATTATTCAACAAAATAGCAGCACTTTCTATCAAAATGTACCATTTTTTAGAGCTAAATGCATGGCATTATATGTCTGTAAATACCTGTCCATGCACATTTCTGTTTTGTTTTTTTTTCTTCTCCAACCTAAAAGGTTCTTCCTCCTGATTACCTGCTAGTCACAAAAATCACCTTCCACTAAGGTCAAATTCACTTTTTGTATATTGGTAAAAGAGTAACCCGCCCCGATTTCCAGTGGATGCATGACTGGCTCTACAATCACACTGAGCAAAAGAGTTATGTTGGTAATCAGTACCTACAAACTGCTGCAGTTGTCAATGCTCTCGTTTTCAAGTTCCTCCACCAAAAAGCCTCCTGGAATGTTGTTTTAGGGAAATGAGTGATGAATTGTCAAACAGTCAAATCACACAAACTGAAAACCAACAAGCTCAGCCGCAAAACTGCACAGAGGCCAAACAGCCCCGGTCCAGAGCAGGGTCCCCCTACCACCAGTCCCCCTACTGATGGTTGATTATTCACAGCCCCATCCCCACTGCTAGGCCAGGAGAAAGCCTCTGCTTGTTGTGTCACACCTTGAAATGCAGCACATGGTCATTAATTTTTTTGTTTGTTTCTCCGTTCCGGTGCTTCAGTTGTGACAAAAGGCTTTTTATTTCCAGATGAAGAATTGGAACCAAGTAACTTTAGCTGAAATTCTTTATTCTAACAATACTTTGTCCTACCTCTGGCTAAAGAAAGCGATCAAGGTAAGTGAGATGAAGAAGCAAGCAAAGACTCTTGCACTTTCTGGTATAGTGCCTACGCAAAAAAATATCCACTTCCAGGATATTCTTTCTGGGAAGAATAAAAAAAGACAAAATATTGCCCCAAAAGTCACAATCAGAATCTGTATAATTACTTTATAACATAAACTACAACTGTTCAATATCAGGGAAATTAATCACCTGAAATCAAATAAGGTCTGTACGAGTAAAATGTAATCATTTGCTAACAATTAACCCACCCCTGTATCTGGAATACCACAATAGAGAACTGAAAAATCAATAAACTGTAAAAAAAACCCAAAAAACTAGAAAATGCTGTCTTTTTAAATAAAACAATTGTATATTTCTTAATTAGTATTTAAAAAAAAAAAAAGGCAAACTAATCTCATAGCTCTTCTCCTTACTTCAATATAATGTACTCCTCACCAGTTCCCATCCGCAGTTTGTTAACTAAACAACAATATAGGAAAACATCCAAGAAACTGTCAAGGAAAATGCAAGATGGAAAAGAAAGAATTGTGGTAAAAACGCCAGAAAAAGAATAATACAGTAGGGTAAAGAAAATGCTGTGTCTTTAAAATGCTAAAACGAGAAATATATTTCTGGTAAAGGGTTTGGGGTAAAAAAGCAGTCCCAAGAGCTTTAAAGAACAAATAAAGCTGTAAATGTGGACCTTCTGAGAATTTAGGCCTGTTCCTGCAATCCACAGTGTTTCATTACAATATTAACACTACTGCTAAAGGAAACTCAAGCATTATTGCCATGTCTTAAGAAATTACTAAAAAGAACTAAAATTCTTTGTGAATGAATCACTTTAAGGATTGCATTTAATGATATTATTTACCTTATTAATTATTATTTACCGTATTAATTATTATTTACCTCAAATTAATGCTAGATTGCTTGGCAGACAAAAGGAATCCTCACATTCCTCAGTTCTTTTGACATTAGTCTGACATGCAACCTACATAACAGACAGTCATGTCAATAAATTTTGAAGAAGGAATTAGAGAAAGAGGTTACTCCCTCTTGCTAGGGTTTTATCATTGAACAGGTTGGTAAGTTTTCAGATTTTGTGTTACTCAGATTTCCTTTCCTGTTGCTCAGAGTTGGTGTTACTATCCCTAAATTTTCAAACTGCAAAACTCCACAAACACAAAAACAATTACATCCCTTTTCCATTGTTTAGGTTCTTAGTCACAAGAACTCGCACATACAGCAAAGGGAGATGCAGCTGTGGATGTATTCTCTGAAAAAACAGAAAGCTCTTGGCTTCAGTAAAGCCTAGTAAAATTTCATTCAAGAAAAAGACTGAATCAAGAATGGTGATATCATTCAGTATACAACAAAGCATTTGAATGCTTGTCAAGAAATGTACTTTAAAACATTATGAAAACGAGACACAGTCTACAGAAGGGAAAAGACTCACTACTAAATGCATCTGATGAGCTGCAAAACCAGTTTTCTGCTGCAGTACTAACATCTCTCATCTTCCATTTATCATTACCTAATGTAGGTTTTTTTTAAACCTTTTGTAATATAAAGATAATTTCCAGTATTGTGATATTTCCACTTCTGTTTCCAGAAGAAACATAGAATATGACAATTGCTGATATGTGCAAATGAAAAAAGCCTTAAATTCATTGGGCAATTTTTACTATAAGTCTAGAAACATCTGTAACTGTTTCATAGATTTCTAAAGAGAAGTAGCCATCAACAACATGACTTTTTTAACAGGGACAACTGTATCTTCAGTGATTTGCATGAGGATTTTCAGGAGCTCCCTGTACCTCAAGACACGCTGTCTACTCAGAGATTAAGCAGAGCTTACTGTCAACTACATCAGAAGCTTTCTGAGACAAGTAACAGATATTAAACACCAGACCATCAATGAGCAAAATCAATGCAAGGAAACCGTGCTACTTGGGAAGGTGTAACACTATTGGCGATGAAGTTAAAGAATATAGTATTTTTCAAAGTCGCCTTCATGAGTATGTTTTTCCTCCTTCTTCTTTGCCATTGTTTGACCTTCAGTCTTTTTTCCAAAATTGATAGTTTTGACGGATAGCCACAGGAAAATATCTCTCAAACCAATCTGCTTTGAAGACTGAAAAATTGACTTTTTTATCACTAGGAATAAATCTAAACCTACTTAATTAGCCAGCTTTATATGAGAATTTGTGAATACAAAAAGCTGATTTAATTAGTGTACAAAAGAAAACAATAGAGAAAAAGCAACTCCGAGCAGTGACTGTAAATTGTAGCACTCCTTAACTTTCAGTCATTGTACAGACTTTAGATGTCTGATAATTCTATACAAGAGCATAAATCTCAAATTATCTGAAAAAAGAAAATAAAACCAGCATAATACTTCTCAGGGGCTACTTCAAAATATAATTCTAATCAGACCTCTCAACTTCCCATGGCACGCAAATATAGACAATTTGAGCTCTTTTATTTTTTAGACTGATTTGAACTGAAAAGCCTGTCAATTAATTATTTGACACAGTCATTGATCATGAGATGTGAGATCTCTACATAATTAGATAACAAAATTCAGGAATTTCACTGGAGCAGCTAAACCTAAAGTAGAAATTGTTCAGGGCTGTGATGATCTTGGTTTATGGGGAGCATTCACTCACAGTTAAGAAAGCCATTTTCAATGGGCTTTGGAAGTAAACTGAACAAACTGGTTTCTAATACTTTTAAAAACACGAGCATAATTTGTCCTTTTATCTTATGTAAAATCTGCACAGGTATAATGATTTGCTACTGGAGGTGAAATCTCGATTCCCAGTTCTGTGTAAGGCTGCACTGCTCTGTGGAGGTTTCTTCAGACTCTGGTATTTCAGAGAAAGGCATGGAAGCCTTTGATGCCATCAATTACAGGCACTGGTGACTTCCATACTGTCACCCTCAAGGAAATGCTGATGCTATAGTGTGAGTACTGCTAATCTGGAATTCAACATCATGTATCAAATGATGAGAAATTCACATGAGGTATGAAATGAAATCAGTGATTTACAACTACCGCTGAGGACCAATGCAGGAAACAAACGATGCAGCAAGCAAAGGCAAAAAGACATTTTTACACAACAAACCTTTACTTGCGATGAATATTTTTTATAATTTTTGAGTTGCAGGATGGAAAGAGCAGCCTCTCTGCTGTAAGGATGCAAAGACTGATTTATTCAGCAAACTTGTTCCCTGCAGAGGAGCTTTCCTGTTCTGCTATGTGGCTACAATTCTAAAACTGAAAGCTCACTTTTTCTATGCAGGTTGAAGATAAAATAATATAATGACATGGCTAAAGGCTTGCCGAATCAACTTCAAGGGTAACTCTCTCTAATAGTCCTGTTTAGTACACTGGGTTTTAAAAAATACAGCAGTGGCCACTAAATCTGGCCTTGAAACCATTACCTCAGCTGGCCTTTCTCTTGCTATTGACAACACTATGTCAGGTCCTTTAACTTTCACCCTCCAGTCATGGCTTTTGTTGTTCTTTTTATGTAACATGAAGAATTTAATTAAAAAAAAACCCAGACTTCCTCTAGTTCTCCCTTCCTCCGTGTCCTTTGAATCTTTATCTGGCTTTGCTAGCCTGTAGTATTTCCCATCAGTATCCTTATTTTTCATACAGGTGCCTTCTTGAGAGTAGAGATCTGGAAAATGGCCTGTCTTCCCATCTGCTTTATATGGTCCCTTGTGAAGGTCTAACACTAAAAGGCAATTAAGTGTCATTCCGGAGTGATCTTATTCACAAACATCAAAAACAGAGGGTAGAAAATGTGGAATATACCACTTCAGCTTATATTCTGTCTCATAAATGTCATTTGACACACAATTTTTCCCCTTTTCTGCACACTTGCTTCAGCCTGGCTATATTATCTTTCTGAAGAGCTACTACAAAGCATTTATTCTGAAAATCATCAAAAAAATGAAATTGGAAAAAGCACCAGGCAATCACATACCTGTTGTGATCAAAGAGATTTATAAGAGGCATTGCTGCATCTCCATGTATTTATGTTAATATGCAGTTTTAATTCACATTTTAAAAATATTGTAGAATGGGCAGAAGTTGAAAGTACATAACAGGTTTTAAGGATTTTTTTTTTTAAGTATTGCAGGAAGAGAATTACATCTCACATGAATTACAAAATATCTAGAAGCAAGCTTTGTGAAAGACAAAAGGGGTTTCTCTGAATAAGTAGTGCAGAATCTGGCTAAGATTCTGGTCATGTAAATTATGTCATTGAAGTGTAACCCCTTTTCTTTTTCTTTTATGTACTTTCCTTCTTCCCCCCTGAAACTCTACTTACTACTGATCTCCTACAGAGATTCAGTCCTACGTTGCTTTATTCAAAAAACATTGGATTTTAAAATAGGTCACCTTTCTAGAATCTATTCTTGAATAGAAAGTTTGAAAACCAGATGTAGGGAAATTACCTTTTTAACACGCTTTTATATGTAAGAAGAGTTTAGGTCTTTAGTCTGGGATGAGAAGTTTCTCTCGCCCAGCTGCTTTCCTCCACTGTGCTACATCACTGGACCCACCTCCCTGATGCTCAGCTTCCCCTAAAGACACTGTTCTTCTCATTTGCTAAAAGAAAAGATGCAAGAGAAGGAACACCTGCTATTTTGGTTTTGTATCACACCAAAATCCCATCAACCCCTGGGTTCTGCCTCCCCCCTTTCCCTGAGCTAGCTCACTACACATACAGCCCCATGTACAGGAACAAAAGGAGAAAAACCAAGAAAATAATTATAAGTAGTCCAAAGACACCTAAAGAATGGTAATGAAACTTAAAAAATGCTCATACCAAATATGCAGATGAGAAATATTTAGACTGTACTGATGACACTGCACAAGAACAAACACTATCAAGTCCTAACACTAACAATTTCTCAACAGCTTGGCTCATATACTTCCTTTCTGACTCATAGGCAGAGCTGGAAGAAAGAGCTTTCAGCATTCATAATTTCAAACATTAAGTTAAAATTCCTTTTGCTGATTGCCTAAAACATCAGAATTCATCTCTGATCAAACAATCTCATGACAAAGGTCTATGTAAAAGCATGCCAAGGCAACTGAACACTGCTGACTCAGAAAGGAAGTCCACCACTGCCAGCAGCACTGATGTATTCCTTGGAGATCCCTGACTGAAGCAGTTTCTCAATTCATAGTGTGGTTTCTTATGATGATTCCAGGTATATTAAACACCAGGAAGACCAAAACCACACCCATATCTGCTTATATACCTGATTTTAAAGCTGCATTTTTCTCTTAACTACAAGAACTAAAATAGGATGTCCTAATAACAAGAACATGCTGCAGGGCTATTGCACAGCATAAAACATGGCCACGAGGACAGGCTTTTGTGAATGAGCAAAGCCTTTTAAAATGGGTGACACACAGATTTTGCACTGACAAGGTTACCCCAAGACAGGCACTTTGCCACTGATAGTGGAATTACAAGCTGCACAATAACAAAGCAAACTGTCCTATTGTTGTTGTTCCAGTTCTTGGGTGGATTAGAAGCAAATGACCACTGAACAGAATAAATAGAGCACCTGTTTACATTGTGTTAACTCTTACCACTTTACATATTTTTCCAGAACAAAGCCCTTTGTGTTGTTCAACAGAACTTAAGTGCAGCCTGTTAATTTACAAAAAACAGTAGTCAGAAATTCATCATCTTCTCAAATCTGTCAATCAAATCGGAAAAAAGGCAAGTTTGTGCAGCAAACGTTTCTTGGGTGATACTGGTACAGGCATGTTTGAACTATATGGTGTTAAATAATCACATAAAAAAGTAAATTATCAAACTGAAGTAGTTGAATCATAACTTACTGACAATTTTAATTTCTGAAATATCTTTAATGGGAAAAGTAGAATAACAATTGAATAGATGCACAAAGATAACATAAGCAAACCCCTTATTCCTCTCCCTATCCAAAAAGAATGAAGGCTGAAAAAGATCACGTCCTCCCATATCTTTCAAAAAAGTAACATTTTATAGAAACCTTACGCTTTTAAAGCAAAGATTCTTATAGAGAAACATAACTAATATCAGATCAAGACTTCCTCCTGATTGCCCTAGAAAGCTGAATTTATATCTAACAGTTCATTTAAGAATGCAAGAATTCTAACTTCTCATTAAAAGTTCCTTGATTCCCTGCAAACAACAGGAATCAGTACATTCACTTATGCTCATCTTACATTAAGGCCCAAAGGCTCCTGAAGGAGCTCTTCCAGCACTTGCAAAAACAGCTGAGTGTGCCTACGACAGTTACTATTTTTGAGAGCCACAAATTGTTCATAAACAGAGATATCTTGGAGCTACTACATTTACATGCCTTTAAAAAAAAAAAAAGTTGAATGCAAATTAGAAGCATTTGAGCTAACTTCTTTCCAAGAGGTTTGACAAACTAAGTGCTTTGAAATCTGTGTTATTGCCAATATTGTTAGTTACATGTTACAAAACTTTTACAGGATTTTGTAGTTAACATAGCCCAGTCTATGCAATAATATAAAACAAGACAAAAAAAAAAGAAATTTTAAAACTATAAAATCCTCTGGAAAAGTTATCACATTCAAAATTTACCACCAGGCATGCTGTGTGCTAAATTTATAGCAACAGCTGAAGTCCTCCCACCACAGCAAATTATTGGCAAATGGCTGTAGTTTTTGCACAACACTTAAGAAAAAGTATAACAATATATACTATAATAGCAAGGTACAATGAAATTTAGAATACCTAAAAACTAACACTAACACCAAGCTCTTAAGGAGAAAAACAACTGTCAAACTATATTGCTTCATGTGATCTATATCTTTCTAAATATGTAGATGACCCAAAAAATGGAGACTAATGAGCACAAAGCTATGCTAGGTTCCAGTGACGAATTTGTACTTTTCATAAATACCAAGAAATGAAGAATGTTCTAATATATATGATCACATATGATGACTAAATCAACTTGTCCTCCTGGAAATTTTCAGACAAAACAGCTGCATTTATGTTTAATACCATTATATCTTAAGAAAAAAGTCAATTTTTAAACAACACATCAGCAGAAGCACACGTATAGAGATAAAAATTTCAGCAGAGATGGGAAGTCCACCCATTTCAGAAGAGACAGTGATCTGTAGGAAGGGTATTTACCTAAGATGCATTAATTTTTAAAATTTTTATGTTTTTAAAATCAGGTTAAGGTGTTAAATCTCAGCCTTTGAACATGAGAACCTTCATTGCATAGCTCTCATCTGAGATGTTCTACTTTGTGTAAATACTTAAATATCCTTTGAAAGGGGACCATGCCACATCTCCCATAGCAAGTTAAGTGCTATAATTAGTCTGCTCCTGAGAATTCTTCTTACAGTTTTCCTTTCACTACTCTCTCAGTCTCTCCTTCTTTTAATTTTGAAGTATTCTCTTCACATAATATGGTTTATCCCAAAACAATTGAAAGTTTTGCAGAACTAGTCAACTCCTTACTACTTAGATTCTGGTTTCTTACCTTTTAGGTCTTTCAGGGTCTCCTTGCTTAGGGCTTTATAACAGTTTGTTTGGGTTTGTTGTTTGGTTTGTTGTTTGGTTTGGGGTTTGGTTTTTTTTATAGTTGCCAGTTCTGTTCATTTATCTGTTTTTGGTGATGAGCCCTATTAATTTTTGCCAAAGAAAATATAAGCACTGACATTGTGCTGAGGCCAGCAAATTATGTGGGACTTCATTTCATCAAAGCAAATTGCAACAAAACTGCCAAAACCCCAACAGTGATCCATTACAAATCAAAAGACAGCCAGCTTAAGCCTAGTTCCATTTACTATGCAATGAATTGAGGAGTCTAATGCCTTCAGCAGAAAGCTTTGATAAGTAGTTGTCCATTTTAATCAGATACGTGAAAACTGAATTATTTGGCTGGTTACTGGGTTTGAATTTCTGCATCTACTTTACAGCCAGTTTTATGATATATCTCTTCCATTGAAAAAGATTTATTAAGTAAATCCACATGCTCCAGAAAAAAAAAAAAAAAAAACAAAAACAAAACATAAGGAAGAAAAAAAAAGTCTTAAAAAAAAAAAGGTAGAAAAAATGATAATAAAGGGAAAATAGGGCCCATAATAATAGGACAAGGGGTAATGGGGTAATGTCTCCAAACTGAAAGAGGTCAGATTTAGATTAGATAAAAGGAAAAAATTCTTTACTTTGATGATGGTGAGACAATGGAAAAGGTTGCCCAGAGAAGTTGTGAATGCCCTGTCCCTGGAAGTGTTCAAGGTTTGACCAGAAGGGCTTCAAACAACCTGGTCTAATGAAAGACATCCCTGCTCATGAAAGTGGGGTTGGAACAAGATGAGCTTCAAAGTTTCCTTTGAACTCACCATTCTGTGATTTTATGATTCTAAAAGTTCATTACTTTCCATTAGTTATAAAAGCATAGTGATAAAAAAAAGGTTTACTATTCCAGTTAGTTACTAAATCTATCCAAGAAGCAAGATAAAAGCGCTGCAACCAGAGGTATAAAACTAGGGGGGTTATCACAGTAACTTTAAATAACAATTATCATCATAACTTTAAATAGTTTTCACTTGTTTGGGTGGGGTTTTCTTAATTCTTTTTTGACAACAGTAAGTATGGCTTTTTATGGAGAAATAGGGGTAGATGACAGAATTTACTCCATCTTCTCTATCTGTATCCAGCTAACTGCTGAACACCCTGTTTTTCTGTCAGCCTCTGTAGAATCTGGGGAATACAGACTGGGGAAAAAGAGGCTGGAGAGAAGCCCAGAGGAAAGGGACCAGGGGGTCCTGGTTGAGGGCAAGTTGAATATGAGTCAGCAGTGCCCTGGCAGCCAGGAGGGCCAACCCTGTCCTGGGGGGCATCAGGCAAAGCATCGCCAGTCAGTCGAGGGAGGGGATTGTCCTGCTCTGCTCTGCACTGGGGTGGCTTCACCTTGAATATTGTGGCAGTTTTGGGTGCCACTATATAAAAAGGATGTTAAGCTATTAGAGAATGTCCAAAGGAGGGCAACAAAGATGGTGAGGGGCCTTGAGGGGAAGCCGTATGAGGAGTGGCTGAGGGCACTTGGTCTGTTCAGCCTGGAGGAGACTGAGGGGAGACCTCACTGCAGTTACATCTTCCTTGTGAGGGAAAGGGGAGGGGCAGGCACTGATCTCTTCTCTGTGGTGACCAGTGACAAGACCCAAGGGAATGGTCTGAATTTGCATCAGAGAGGTTTCGGTTGGATATTAGGAAAAGATTCTTCACCCAGAGGGTGGTTGAGCACTGGAACAGAGTCCCAAGGAAAATGGTCACAGCACTAAGCCTGACAGAATTCAAGAAGCATTTGGACAGTGCTCTCAGGTACAGTGTGATTCTTGGGAATGGTCCTGTGCAGGGTCAGGAGCTGGACTCTATGATCCTTGTGGGTCCCTTCCAATTCAGGGTATTTTATGATTCTAATCCAAACTTCTCAGTTTTACCATATTGCATTACTTACAGCAAAGGATTTCTGTAGTATGCAATAAATCACATTAATATCTAACACTCATATTAAAAATATATGAAGTACCTGCCTAACAGTTTTCTTTCAATGACCAAAAAAATTAAAGGTACACCAAAGTATTCTTTGCTAATTTATCTGTCTTCTAGTAGCACCAGATTTTACATAGAACTCATGCTTTTTATTATATTTAGGTTTCGTTTTAACTTAATTCATGAAAATATTATGAGTAATTTTATCTGGGAAGTATAAGCTGTATTTTAAAATACATATTCACAGTTAAAATTGCCTCAACAAAGTACCTTAAAATAATACACTACAGCTAATGGTCCTGCAGTAATAGAAAGACTAGAACCATAAAACTTTCTCTCTGGTGCTACAAGACCATATATTTACAGCTAGTAACAAATTCAATTTAGGCTTTTTAAAAATGAAGCAAGATTTTCATATGAATCATCTTCTGCTTCAATAATCTTGACATTATAAAACACTCAGTGCAGTTATTATCTGAGCACTTTTTAAAATCTAGTATTTAATAGCAATGATTCAGTTATTAAATATTTCTCATTTTGTCCAGAAGTTTTTAAACACTGTGGCCAGACCGATGTCCATATATTTGATGCTCACTCTGTAGTCTCTTGATGCATGCACAAACTAAAAAAAAAAATGTACATTACACAAGTGCATTGCTATCACTTTTCCACAGAGAAAAAAAAAAAAAAAAAGGAGGAATTGTTATTTCTCTGTGTTGCCAGAATAAAGTATTCTCAGTATATGAATAGCATTTGCTCATGTTGACATAGACTGAAAGTCTGAGGATTTCACAGTCTTAGTTTCATTTATTCAGTATTTTGAGGATGTGAACAGTCTCTAGTAGACTGATGCAAAGCCCAGACTTTCATTTTTTTTATAACAATAGAAAACATTTTAATGGACAAGAGCTCCTGCCTTCAACTCAAGTAACTGAAGCTGCTCACTTGTGATGAAGAATTCAAAGGAGAATTTGAAATGCTACTTTCAAGAACACTCTGATATGGTAGTAGAAAACACAAGAATTTTGCAGATTTCCAAGCTCAGACTATACATGGCAGTTTAGGATCTACATTGCTGTAAAACTATATTGGGCTTGTATGACCAAGTTTTGGTAGTGGCTATGGAGGTGAATTCTGTGAGAAGCTGCTGGAAGTTTCCCCTCCCTCCAATATTGCTGCTGGCAAGGCCAAGCCCATCAGCAATGATGGTATCACCCATGTGAAGGCAATGCCTGGGGAGAGGCAGGAAGCAAAGCACAAACAGAGCTAAACAAGAAGGAACTGGATATGCCCAGTATATATATATTAACTTCTATTTCACTTCAAAATCCCACACCTCTTAATTTTTCCTCTTTATAGCAAGCGCATTTTCTTCACGCTATTTCTTTCACACCATGTGGACTGACACAGTTGAAAAGTAGGCCATACAAATTTTGCATGAACAGTGTACTTCAAAAATTTTTCTGGCACGTTGTTTAAAGAGCCAGGTTGTTCTCTGCTAGTCCTTGTGCAGTAAGATGTGTTTTGAATCTGAGACCTACATGTTTCAACTTCTTGTTGGAAGACCACAAGTAAGCTTGCTTGTGCGAAAAATTAACCTGTTTCAAAAATATATAAATGTTTCTAAAAATATATTAGCTTTATGCTTATTTTGATTTTCTTCTGTTTGTTGTTTGACTAAAATTCACTTCAAGTCCCACTTCAGGTAATGCACTTGGATTACCTTTTTCCTGTACCAAATCAAACTCAGTTTGAACCAACAACTGACACTCATTTATCTTCATTATCCTGTGTTATGATGACTTCAAGATCTTTAATGATCCACAGTGTGGCATCATGCCTTAGTCAGCTTTTTTATGTCACTGCAATAAAGTTGCATAAGTCATGAGCTTGAGAGCTCCTTTAGTTGCAATTTCATGGACTGTAGCCTATAATACATCCATACGTATTTTTTTACACCATATGGAAGCAACTTGCCAATCATTACCAGTTAACCAAAAGTGAACTTCTTAATCAAATTTCTTCCTCTTTTTTCAGTTAAATTATATTGCATGCTTTCCTTGATTTTTGTATGAGTTGTCACTGAGTTTTGTATGTTTTCTTGGATTTATAATTTGGAGAGGCCTGTAAAGCTGAATAATATGACAAAAAAAATAAATAAAAAACAGATACAGACAAATAGTTTTAAATCTGAATGCTGAATATGATGGAAAGCAGTGTCAAAATGAGACACTTGCTCAGACATGTTAACAGATTAAGTTCTGGTACACTGATCTTAACTGGTACACACAGAGAGCAGAAAACAACATTCTACAACACTTAAAACACTTGAAAAATATAAGAAAAATATTTATATTTGTATGCTAATTTTTCCACTTAAGAATAGAGACAGACATATTTATCGGTGTTATTCAGTTCTGAAACCTTATTTAACCCATTGTTAAAGGTAAATCTTACAGAAAGAAGATATTGTCCTTTTGCATTCATTGACTGGATAAACCATTGTCATCCAATATTTTTTTCTTAAAAAAATACACATTTAACATAACCAAATATGCTAATATTGCCAATATGTAAACTTCTATGTATTTTTCTATATTATTTGGAGTAAAGAAAGAAAGTCAAAGTGTTACTTCAACCATTTCAAAAATACATTTTTAATTTTCTTTTATTTTAGAAAGTATTGTATTCTAACAGATAAATCTTATTTGATGAGTAAGAAAATTATGTGTTGCTTTGTGCAAAATCTAAAATAGAATCAAATGCAACTTTAATTGCATCAACTTGTCAGATGTTCCAAAAATAACCTGGCCTGTTATCTATTTCCATCAGTCTCATTATTCTATCACTATACTATCTATTACTTTGTTTCCAGGTGCAGCTCATCATTACTGCTAAGGTATTATCCATCTGAAATACACCTTCTTCTCAAGGGCCTTGCTGATTTACTAACTAACAACAACTATCTTCCTCAGTGAGTTTCCACTTGGCAAAGGCACTCATTAAAATTCACGGTTTGAAGTGTTTACTGCTTTGTTCTCAAAGCAAACACTGGAAAGAGCTGTTGGGGAAAGGAAAATAAATAAACCTTCCAAAGAATCCTATGAATTAGTAACAAAACAGAAAGTACATTATCAGGTTTGGCTCATTGTTCTTAGCTTCAATATGGTGTCACAGCATAACAAGGCAATTAATGTATAATGCATCAGTAGCAAAAGGATCACTTTCCATCATGTGAGCAAAACCATACCTACATTCTGGCCCAGTGTATGCCTTTTTATGAACTCTGCACAGTTGCTACAGGGGTAAAGAGAAACTAATTTTGTTTGATTTTGTGATGTTTGGAGTGACACTGAAGTCACAATTCCACTGAGAGATCCAACTTGAATTTATACTGAATAGCCAGCTGTATCTTTATTCCAATGCAATGGCCCTGTCAAGTAGTATCTAACTTAAGCACACACTATCAAATATCTTCTAATCCTTTATGAAACTTTAAAAAGCAAAAACATTTACAGAATATTCCCCCATACCAACCCCCCATAATTCACTTTAGCAACTTTTTTGTCCTGTTAAATTACATCCCACAAACTAGAAAGAGGGGCAACCTATTCTCTGTTGTCTCTGTGGTTGGTATTTTTTCTATCAGCTTCTGGTTTGGTTTTTTTTTTTTCTAATTGCCTTACATTGACTCATAACTTTTCCACACACATTTTCTTCTTCATGAAAGATGTTCTTCAGACTTTTAGGTAACAAAGTGTTGTGCTCCATGTATACAGATCACTCTAAACAGGTATGCCTGAGCAACTGTTCAGCGTGACAAAGGACAGCATGGAGATTCATACCCACTTCCCTACTGCCTGTTAACTGCCCATAACTTTTTGTTGGCAAATGTGCTTGTTCTGCCTTTCACAAAAGAGCTTCCACACAGGAAACACCTATGTTTTACCTATCCACAGTAACTACTTGGGTAAACCATGGATCAGTGATTGCACACAGACAGAAACTAGCATACACTGGACTATGCAGTCTGGAATTTCTGGAAGACACGCATGACTAGTGAGGCCTCACCTGGACTAGTGTCCAGTTCTGGGCTCCTCAGTTCAAGAGAGACATAGCTCCTGGAGCAGGTCCAGCAGAGGGAGAGAATAACAAGCATCTCTCTTACGAGGAAAGGCTATGAGAGTTGGACCTGTTCAGCCTTGAGAAGAGATGACTGAGAATGGACTTCATCAATTCTGAAGCGAGGGTGTCAAGAGAATGGATCAGGCTCTGCTCAAGGGTGCCAAGTAATAGGACAAGAGGCAGAAAGTGATGCACAGGAAGTTCCACCTGAACATGAGGAAGAACTGCACACCAGAACAGATTGCCGAGAGGTTGTGGAATCTCCCTCTCTGGAGATATTCAAGAATTGTCCTGGATGCAATTCCATGCAATACGCTCTAGAATAACGCTACTTGAGCAGGGAGGTTGGACCAGATGATCTGCTGTGGTCCTTTCCAGCCTCATCTATTACGTGATTCTGTGACTATGTCTGCCTTTCTGTAGTCCACAGGGCTAGAAGAAACATAGTTAGGAAAGCAGGACCTGGATGCATGGACATAGTGACACAGTTGAAGTAAGGAAGGAAATCCAGGTCTCTTTTGGGTGGATGAGTTGTTTAGGGTCCTAACTTAAGGATGTGGACATGTGCAATTAGGTGATGAGAAAAATAAGTGAGTCCTGTAGTACACCTTGCAGGAGAAGAGCTCGAATAAGAAAAATAAACATTCCCAGAAAATGACATTTGATAATCCTTATTTAAAACTATTCTGAAATTCAGCAAGTTAAACTGCCAAGTCTCCTGTTCTTTAGTCATCATGAGCTATGCTAAAATGACCTTCCCAGATGAACTGCCTCCTTATCATCTGTTACAATGCTTCCCAATAAAACTTCATTGCAGAGAATCTGCAAAATCAATGACAAAAGCAAAAGCCCAGGAAAGCAAACAAGCTACAAGTGAGTGGAATGACTAAAAAATCCATTAGGAAAGTGGAGTGATAAATATCTCAGATAGAACATATAACATTAGCATTTGAGATCTCAGTGCAGTTATTCACCCCTAAAACATTCAAACTATCACAGATATATCATGTCCTCAGAACAGCATAACCTATCTGTTTATCATGCGTTCTACTGCTTTTAAGAGGGACATATACTTTCATACAGGCTCTCAGTCTTCACAAAACCTTTTGGTAGCTTTATATCTAATAAAGCCTGGCACTTGGTATGTGCTGTATTGGGCTGTACCTGGTAGAATAGCTCTGAAATTTTTTTCCCAAAAAATAATTTACTTTTTAGCCTTAGCAAGAAAAAAGTAACTTCAGTTATTTCCACACATTTTCTTCTAGTTTTAGTAAACATTCTGCTCTGGAAAATTTTAATCTCTACTGTCCTCAGAGAGACAGCAAAGTGCCACTTGAAGTTTTAAACATAACCCTGGCAAATAGACATGGTGATAGATACAGAATCCAGTCTTCTACATAATGTAGGCAAAATCCATGTTTTAGCTGTTTTGAGAAATAATACATTTTCCTCAGGGAAAATTTTACCTGGATACCTGGTTTAATTGATTATAAAGCAGTTAGGAGGTATTTCAATTTCTCTTACAGTGGACGCTGTACAAGAACTTGATTAAATGAATTTTTTTCCATTTCAGTATACAGAGATCCAGTTGTTTTAAAAGAAAGTGGAAGTAAGTGATAACAGCTTTTATAAAATAAGATCCCAATAAATAACAAAATCAGGAGGACATGTCAAATTTTAGGGTATGTCAATAAACTAGCCCCTACCCAAGGCCAGATCCAAACCAACTTCATATATACATGACCAGCAGCTCCATGGCAGGATGGTACACAAATAAACTTTCCAAGGAACCTGATAAATAGTCAGGCATCTAATGTTCATTAACGTCCATCTGCCCTTTCTATATTCCAGAAGTACCTTATCTGGTTTTCATAGAACTAGCTTTGATACCCCAATACTATCAATTATACTTTGAAGAATAGATCTGATTCATTCTGCCTTGAAAGTAACATCCGTGCTGTGCTAATGGACATGTAACAGGGATGTACAAGTAACATTCTAGCAGTGTTCTCCAAACTGACTAATGGCAATGTGTCTCAGTGGGTTTACAGGGTCAATTAAAAGCAACAATGAGCATTACTCAACTGCTGAAGTCTGTTACCCTTCTTAATAAATACTACTATATATACCAAATTTCTAACTGAATGAGAATTATTTGGAAGATAGTATATGATATTTGAACGAGGATAAGTGTGCATTGTTTCTTTTTTCAACACAAGCATGCACAAAGTTCACACAACATGCTACTCAGCCTACATGAATATCCTACATGGATGTTCACTGCAAAGTTGTATAGTTTTGCCACCTGAAACATATTTTAAAAGGGAATAATAATAATAATAATAATAATAATAATAATAATAATAATAATAATAATAATAATAATATAGTTGCGATAGTGAGAAATAAAATTATTTTAGAAAATTCCTAGTGGTACAGTGTTTATGACTTTGTATTAGAATGCCCTGATACGTATCCGTACCCCTAAGCACTGTATCATGAATATGTCTTCCAAAACCTCAGTTTTAATCACACACTTGCCTTCAGCATTTCTGATTTTCTGAAGAAGGGATTTTTTTTTTCATCTATTAGTGGAAAAGATGTCTGCCATAAACTCAAAAACAAATATGCAGGGCTTCTTGACTGACATTACTTTGACTCCAATATAAATCTGTTTCAGCAATTCATTTTACTGCTTCTAGAGGGAGGTGTGGACATGCTGATTCAATGTGGTGTAATGACTTCCAGAGCAGCAACAGAACAGTTTTGATTCCAGAGATAATACATTTGATGACATACAGCTTTGAGTCAGTCATAGTTCCCTTTATTATTTTCCCATTTTCAGTCTCATATATTTAAAAAAAAATCTGTTTATTGAACTAGTCATACCACTGACATGCCACAAAAATTTATCATATGATACTTATGTTGAGTTTAAGATACCTTAAAAAAATTGAGTTTTTTTAAAAACATGTTGCAAAACATTCCATAGTGCAAAGAAAGCCATATTCAGAATCTGACTACATTGTGATTAACTAAGAAATTAGCTAGCTAATGGGATTAATAACAAGATTTACAGCCTTTGACTTGGAAGACAAAGTTTGACAGTACACAAGGTTATGGGATAAGTGTTGTTCAACACAGTATTCTTAATGAATACACATCCCTCATCTTACCTGCTTACAGCACAAATATTACTTTCTCATTTTCTAAAACTTTTGAGAAGCTAAATATGAGGAAGTTAAATAATGTCTCTCTTGAAAAGTCTTTCTCTTGTATATCCAGAGAAGTGGACAGTCACATATCCTAAGTTAGGTCCTCAGTTTCCAGGTGCTTCAATCAATATCTATTTATGGGTCATAGAACAACAATCAATAAAAACAAACTTCCAATATACTTAAAAATACTATATTTTAAATATATTCTAAAGAAAATTGTAAAGTTTATTTGTGCCTGCATTTTAAGAAAAATGAACTCTTGCAGACTACTACAGATTGGTGAAACCAATTTGAATTTCCAAGCCTTTACTTTTCACCTTTATTGCTTTATTGTTTGTTGAGATTCAGTCAAATAAAAATGTGCTTTCTTATCTGACGTGAAGCCTGTGGTTTTTTATCCCTTTTTAGAGGGGTAGAAGAATCCTTGTAGAAGTTTTCAATGTGTGCCCCTGTGGACAATATGATGTTGATTCTATGTTCACTTTAACTGGCATCTGTTTCTTTCTTTGTTCATTCTACAAAATCTCCTGTGCCTTTTTTCCACTCACCCCACTATGTTTTTCACTGATTTTTTTTTTCTGCTCTGCCTCCAACCCACATTTCAACTCCTGCCAAGAGAATTTTAAGCCATTAATCGCTGTCAGGTTTCCATACTCGCAACATTTAACCGAATTCATTCATCCATATTACAGCAAAATAAATGAAGAAAAAAATAGAACAACTACTTCAGAATAGTGGAGTATGCTAGCTTTCTCGAGTTTGATAATTTCACTTGGTACCTAAACACACTGAAGGAATAAACATAAATTATTCAGGACTGAAATTCCCATCTAATCATGATCCTTTTTTTTCTGTAGTGTTTTAGACATTTCCATTAAGAGAATCAGAATACACAGAAGAAGAATACAAGAGTGAGAAGGCACTTATTGCATTGTTCTTATTTTTCAAACACTAAAATATTGTTTGAAATGCAGAATTTCACTGGAAAACTGAATATCATCCTAACATGTTCATTGCCAGTAATTAAGAATAAGATTTCCATAAGAGGTCAGTGCAACACTGGAACAGCTGTCCCAGAGAGATTATGGAATCTCTGTCCTTGAGGGCTTTCAAGACTCAGTTAAATAAAACCACAGCTGATCTAATCTCTTTGGTGGTTCACCACTGTAAGGATACAGTGTAAGGATACACTTTAAGCTTCACAAAGTTCTCTCATCTACAGGTTAAAATAATCTATTATGGAGTCCCTAACTGAAGGGGTATGAACAGCTCACAGTCATAGAATATGCTGAGTTGGAAGGGACCCATCAAGACCATCAAGTCCAACTCCTGTCCCTACACAGAACACACCAAAATTCACACCATGTGCATGAGAGTGTTGTCCAAGTTAACCTGGAGAGTAATTTAAAGTTCATCAGAACTATGACATAACTGAATTTTAACAAAACTGTAAAGTAAAAAGACACAATAAACCAAATTGCATAGCCAGGTAACTTTATACCTTAAAATACTCTTATTTTAGATATGATGACAAGGGAAAAAAAGTTAAAAAACATAAAAAGAAAGTAATTACTTTGAAAAAGTAAACAGAGCCAGAATATATTTAGAATATAAATTTGAAATTCAAGACAAAGCAAGTTATCAGTATGATAGAAGTAGAAACTGAAATGATTGGAAAAAAGAAAAGAGCAAGTTCAATTCACTATTCTACAGATGAACTGCAAAATGAAACAAAGATATAATAGCTGAAAATTAAGGGGGTTTTATGAAGTATGTTCCCTTAAAATCAATGGTTTACAAATGATCACAAACATAAATCTATTAATTTTAAATTGTCTTTTCAACTGGAGTACCTAAGGTCTTTGTTGCAGGTCTATAAATAGACCTTGACCTAAATAAACTGAGATTAAGCAAACCCTTAAAGAGTTACAGTTAAAAGCATTACCTGCAAAAGATTAGACAAGTAGTTATGCTTCATGCCAAACTATGACCTTCATCTAACACAAATGCCACGTTCATTCAGGAAAAGTATCTGTACAAGGAAACAGCACTCCTCTCAACCATTTTTTTTCTAAACCATATGGATTGGCATATTTGATTTCATTCAGTAAGTGGCACATATAACAGGGATCTGTATTATGAAACTTTGCAATGCTCCATTCCACTGAATGGAAAGCTAGACAAACACTCAGGAGTATATTTTCCCCTTAGTGAATATGTAACTTCTGTCATCGCTAATGAAGCCTAATTACACTCATTAGCCCTATTCAACACTTTCTTTTCAACCTATTAATTGCAACAGGCCTTGTGCTTAGTGCAGCAGGAAATAAAGCCCACACAAAACAATCACCTTTTCTCTATACCATTAGAATTTTGTTCATGTTTCAATATTTCTTTTTATTAAGAGGTTGGAGAATAGGATCTAAAGAAGTCCGAAAACAGACTTAAATTTAATAATGTTTATTTAAATTTATTAATTTTGCCTCCTCTTTGTTGCCTATTGTATCCTGGTAAATGGAATTGGAAAAATAACAGATGTATTTTTCCATGGATTAACTGCATCATTTTAGAGCATCAGTCTTCTGCTGGAAACATACACAGAAGAGAAGCAGCATAATCACCTTGTTTCTAAACAAGTTACTTTATCATGAAAAGGTGCAGAAAACAAAGAAATCCTTTGATGGATAGTAAGTTAAATAGGGCACAGGGATAAATAAATTATAACGCAAAGCACTGGTAAGACCTGGAGGAAAATAGTTTATCATACGAAATGACTTCAGCCAGGCTACAGATTGCTGGAATATATTACAGAAACAAAAGCTAGTACCACTATGAAATCACTTTGAAAATTAAATGTGGCTTGTTGTTTTTTTTTTTTAATAAGGCTGTTGAGAACTTGGTAATATAAATACAGACTAAGTTAAATCTCTTTTTTTCCTTGTAGGCTATTTTACTTAATATTAATGAGGTCATAGTATTGAAAATACTTGCAAATTTATCAACTACAACGAGGGCCTGAGCACTCCATGGCTTCCTAACATCATCATTTTTTTCTGAACTGATTTGTTTAACTATCATTGCATTCACTCTGGAAAGGTGAATTACTGCAGTGTTATCAGTCTCACACTGCAGACAATATGAAATAATAGCTTGGAGAAATACAAGCTGTCAAAACTACTTTGGTGCTTCTAAACACTTTTATTTCATAAATAAGGATTCTGTATAAGGTGGGGTTTTTTAATGAAAAGTCAATAATTCACATTATGCTGAAGCCAAGTTCATCGACATTTTGTTTTGTTTCTTCTCTCTATTTGTCCAACTCAAACTTCCCAATAATTATCCACCAGTTCATACTTCTGGCATAAGCCCTTAGAGATCAGCAGGAGGTTATCAACGAGACAGAGATGGGAGTGTAAAGAATAACCTATCTAAAATAACAAATTTAATTATTTATGAAATAATGTGGTCACTCAAGCACAGAGACAGAAGTAGAGCAATAGAATGGGACTGTAAATTTCTTTCTCTTCCTCTACGTTCTAAGTGGAGATTAAGGATATCCCTGCAAGAACTGAGGAATGGTTGAATGATGAACAGAGCTGAGATTCTTTGCATTTATTTTCCTGATAAATTTTTATTATGCTTATAACACACATTATGAAGAAGGACACTATATCACAATAAAATAAGCTGAAATAAGAAAGAAATTAGGGGTCACTAAGCAAATTCAGCTTGTACAATACCAGAGTTGCTATCTGTATACTATAAGATCATAGAAAATACTTGAGATATCAACATTTTCATAAAGTTAAAAAGAAAAATGTATACTCATTCAATAGCTTTTCCTGACTTGAGTTCTGTCCAACTTCAAATACCTCTATACACTAAAGAAATACTTTATGGGCTTGTTAAAGCTTTTACTGCAGCCCCGTGGGGACGGTAAATCAGCCAACTAACTGGGTATGTATACACAGGCAAACCCCAAAGCTGGCACAAGCAGAAAGCACCTCCACTAATACCATTCCCACCGTGTCTACTTTCACTATAATGCTTTGGGCCTTGAGAGTCCAAAGCTTTAGGGATCTCTTAAAACAAAAAGCTCTTACAACATTTTGATAAATGATGAGCATATGCTAACATTAAATAGGAAGCAGTGCTACAACATTTATCATCTTCTCCCAGCTCCAGTGACACCACAGTAAACGTGTTGTAAGCAAGAATGTACTCCATATTATACATATGCATCAACATAGTTGGCATATTGGTTTGTTTCTTGTTTTATCAGGTGGACTTCCCACTAAGATTTCTACAGATTTCCTGGATTTAGAACATTACTAGAGTACTAGATGAGAAAACTTTTTTTTTTAATTAACATACTTTTCGTATAATGGATATATTTTTTGTAATAACATACAGATGATATAAAACCAATATTTTGCTTAGTTCTGTAACAGATTCAAGCTAGAAGATCACATGCAGATTTGCAAAATTTTTGAAAAGCAGCTTGGTGTGAGAGCTTTCTCAACCAGTCATCACAAATGGTAGTTTATTCTCAGTCCTGTTTCAGGAATGGGATTTAAAGCAATGATTTCAACTTTGTCTAACAATATTGTCTGAGCAGCTGAATATTACATACACCTCCTTTATCTCTGCTTTTTTTTTTTTTTTTGCAGACTCAGACAATCACAGTTAGCCCCAAGAGAAACAGAAAACTCATACCATTAATCTCAGCATGATGGTTGCTTTGGAAGATATTAATTAAGTAAAAAGCACCAATTATTATAATTGGCCTGAGAGAAAAAAAATAAAAATAAAGTAATGCCTAATTCTATAATCTGATTCCATTAAAATAACAAAATTAATTGGGGGAAGGGGGAGTTGAATGACATCCTGATTGCTGAGGGCATGGTCCTGCCTGCTACTCTCAACTCACTTTCCCTACATGGCAGCCAGCCCCGTTGCTCCCTGACACGAGCTACTGAGGTGTAACAGACAAAATGGTAGGTAGAAGTTCTCTACTTAATGGGCACTTACAGGAAAAAAAATAACTCAGATATGCCTCTAATAATCCACATCCCAGCTATGACTCTGACAGCAAAGGATCTAAATTGAACAAGAGACTGAGAACACCCTAGAAAGTTGTATCTACGATTCCCAACTTCATTGACCAAGTAAATTGTGGGTATGAAGGTCTTTGTTACTTCCTATCTCTCACTGAAGACTTTTCTTGATTAATAGGGGTAAGTTTAAGCAGCAAAGCATTATGGCGCATGGGCCTTCAAATTATTGGGCTTTTAAGCAGATTTTTTTTTTGAAATAAACTTTGCATATTCCCAACTCCAAGAATAAGCTCTACTGAACAACAGGGAATAGCAACTGAACAGAATAAGCAAATGAAAAAGAGAGCAGGAAAAATACCAAAAGAAAAAGACCAGAGATTCTGCCTGAGATGCTGACAAACCTGACTTATTTCAGTTGGACTTCTAGGAACTTATTTCGGGAAGTCAAGTGAAATTTTTGCATACACAAAGCTCTATTTAGGAAGCCTTTGTGTCAGTGATGTCTTACTGGATGTTATACAGGTAAGTGCTCTACCATTTGCATAGAGCATAGTGAAGACTTTGGTTTGCCTTCCCAATCTATTTTGCTCTCTTTTATGAGAGCGAATATAGGAATAACAGCTACTTTGCAGCCATAAAATTTATTAAGCATGGCTAACCATAGCAAGTACTTAAGAGAGAAACAAATACGATTTAAAAATTTTAACAAAAAACACCTGAACTTTACACAGTACAAAGCTATTATTAATCTTCTGAACAGGTCTCTTAGGGCACAGATATAATTTTCTTTGTTCCTATTCTATTTCCTCTTACCTTTGAACTACCGAAGATGTTCTTCAATTTTTAAAATGTCACAAGCTTGCCTATGAGCTTATTAATTGATCATGTGACAGGGTCAGCATTAAAAAAATGTATTAATTTTACAAATATACTGTATGACAAACAAAACTGAGTATTTTCACATTACCCTTCTCAAACGTACAAGACCTATGAGTCAGGTATAAATTATTAAAAGACTTTGTTTTAAAACCAAATTCAGTTTTCTTTTTAGTCATCTCCTAGTGTGAATTAGCTAGAGATCATTCTTTTAAAGCTTGGCCCTGAGGTTCTTTAATATATTTAAGTTTTAAGAAGGAAAAAAACAAGCTAATATTCTTAGACACATGATAAAACTGCCACATTTATAACACAGTTGGGGATGACCTTTCTACAAATATGTGTTTATGTAAAGCCTTCTTTAAAAAACCATTCTGTGATAAAAACAATCTATTATTCATACATCCTAAAAAATAAGGTTTTGAAAGGTGAATACAATGCTTTACTTTTACCAAAGATGACTTAAGGCTGACTTGTAAAACTCTAAAGTGGAGGGAGATTATTAGAGGGCAATAAAGATGGATGTATTGACACTTCCAATTTTTGGAGGCAGCAGAGGAGCCAGAAACAACACAACTATTTTAATATTCATTAATAACAAAAATTGAACAGTCTTTAGTTTTATTATGAGCAGTCAGCAAAACCTATATGACAGCATTTTTCTAATATGTTCAACAGTAAACTATTTAAAATATATGGGATACGTCCTTCATTTTTAAAGGGTAGATTTTATAATATTATTTTATTTTAAGACAAAACCTACAAATTCATTAGCCCAGCTCTATTGTGTAATATGCTTTCTTTCACTATATCTGTTCATAGACACACAGAGGTCAAGGTCATGGCTTATAAAATAAATCATATCAAACCAAAATATAACCAGCTAGCCAAAGTATCATGCTTCCAACACTACAAATTACAAGACCATAAAAAATATTTCAAGGCAAACTTTGTTAACAGATAATTAGCTTTGTGCATAATAATGGAGTGTGGACAAAACAAGATTTTTTTTTTTTCAAAACATCATTCTAAGTACTATCCAGTTATTTCACAAATAAGCAGAGGACTTTTAAAAATTTTGACATCCAGGCTGAAAAAATGGATTCACTTATCTAATTCACTCACCTAATCTTTTCTGACAGCTGCAATCAGAGATCATAAGCTCTGCAGATAACAGACCAATTTTTTTATGGTATGTTTATACACTGTCATTTGCAAAATGTGAAAAGCATAACCTATTACTTTATTTTACATAATAAAGAATAATGACAATCAGAGCCTTCGCAGCAGTGTGAGCATTTTCTCCCCATAACTTTCCTGCCTTAATGAGTGTTTGAGCTTCTGGCAAGGTATCTTCCACTGCATTGCATATTTGTGATGAAATACTACCTTATTTTTTTTTTCCCCATTGCTAACACTTCCTTTCCCCCAGTGAATCGAGGCTCATTACAATCCATTCAGCACTTCTGCTATAACATTTATAAGGTGATTTGTCAACACTGTGACATGTCTATGTAAAAGAAACAGACCAAGGTCCCAGACACTGACCTGATTAATGAGGAGAACAAAGTGTAATGACAATTTCTAGTGGCTAATGTCACAGCAAGAAGAAATAAAAAAACGCCAAAATCTTCTGCTACAGACTACTTCATATTAGAACTGTGCAAAATATGATAATACTTATCTAAGCCTGTGAACCAGTAACAGTGAAATAGTTCTAAACCATTTCAAACTCATATGGTTAAAAAAATCAAAACAATGCAAAGAAGTATATACTTTGGATTGGCCTAAAACAGTGCCAAACATTTTTAACTTTCCTCCCGGGGTGTAAGCAGATGCTCAGGGGTTTCTATTGGCAAAATTTGGGTTTTCCTTCTCAGTAGGAAGCAGTTAAGACCAGAAAGACCAATAAGCATGGGACACAGCTGAATGAGGGAAGCTAACTGAATATTTTCTACTGTGAGGAAACGTAGGATAGCTCTGGTCTAATTTTAAGAGCAGATGAATCACAACGTGTGCTCAAAATGTTGCCACGACATGAAATGCTCACAAGAAGAAACAAATTTACTGTTTCCGACTTGCTTTGCCATGTCAGACTACCAGGAACTACCTTGCATATCTCAGTAGAAAAATAAGAAAAGTCTTAACCTACATTCCTGTGTCTACTGAAGTTAACTAAGCACTGAAAATTGAGGATTAGCTATTTTGGGAAATTTGCACTCTGCATGTGTAGTCACAGAAGTCTGCAAAAGAAAAGCAGAAGGATAAATTAGAGTAAAAAAGGCAAGTCATTCAATAGTAGAACTTACTAGGAGTTCTTTAATACTCAATAGAGGTCACTCGTAATCAGATAGGAATAAATTATGCTGAGTGAGCTACTGGACTGTCAGAGATTCTGACCTTTATGTTCCTTCTTCAGAAAAGGCTATATTGTTCCTGAAAAGCTAGCTGGCTAGCTCACTACTTTGAAGAAAAGAGGTAATGATCTGAAACATAGACTAATTTTACTAAAGTATTTTTTTTTTCTTTTATCACCTGACTTACTGGGGGGCGGGGAGGGGAGGGCAAGAGGAAGAAAATTTAATTTAGCTATTCTAAAACTGCAAGTACAGAAATATATGAAAGGCATTTCAGACTACATCTCCTTCAGGATGGGCAAAGCAAACAAAAAATTAGATGAGGTCATCATGTCAGTAGCAGAGAAAACAAACAGCTGATCTTGAGAGGCACTGATAATCTGGAAATTATGCCTGTGCTCTTAAACTAGGATGGAAATCTCCACACAGACCATGCCATCAATGAGCTGTGTTTTTTTAGGTTTATAATTACTGAATAACACAGATGTGTACTTTTCAGCTTGTCATCCTACTTAAAAATAAACTGGGATAGGTGCAGAAATCTGTCTTGATATTGTGCCTACCATCACATTTCAATGAGATTCCTCAAGGCAAACCAGAACAGGTTGCCTACTATGACTCAGGTATCTTTTGAATCATACCTGCTATCATAAATTGGCTTGGAGAGCATCATCATATGTTATTTTTTGTTCTTTTGGAAGTAATAGCCACTGCTGCTTCCCTATTCCAGCTTTCTATTGCAACAACCAAATCAAAATATGTTAAAAAGCTACACTGTTCCATACATATATGGATATATTTCCACATTTGAGAGAAATCAATGGAAGAAAAATCAGGAGAGCACAACATAATGAAGGAGGTTTAAACAATTCCCTCACATGGTAATTCTTATAAATTAAATAGAAGCAGAAAATGCAAATGCCCTATCGCCTGCAACAAACTGAACATCAATGTATTATACTTAAGCTCCAGTAAACAGGAACATGTGTCTGGATTTATTAAAAATGCAACACTGTTGCATTGCAGTTACTTCAGTCATTTAACTGTTCTCCATTACAGAGTAACTTTATGTATCCACTAATGATATAGTATCCCACAGAACTAATAGTCTAGTCTTCATCCAAAATATATATTAATATAGGTCCTTTAATGATAAATATACTATTTTAACATACTATTTTAAATTTGTAGTCTTTGGATTTTTTCCTCTCTTAGTGGTCTAGAAGCAATTATCAATCATTTTCAAAAGTAATCCATGTATATGTATATCCATTTGCAAAGCAAAATCCCTTCTTACATACAATCCTTCCCTGTTTATATTTTTTGCTATACAATCAGAATTTGCCCTACTGAAAGTGATGTGGTTGCCCAAATCATACTTTCCTTTTTCCCAGTGCTCATCTGTCTTATCATGCTTTGTTTCAAGACAACCTTAGTTCCATGAAATTCTTACTTCCCCTCAAAATTTTTTATTGATGCACTCTAGGTACCACCTTCTTTTATATCTTCCTGATCTGCCTTGGAAGTTCAGAGGTGCAGTCACACAATATGTTCAAAAGACAGTAAAAACTTTAAAAAGCCTGAAATTTAAGCATAAAGTACACTTCCCATTAGCTTTTCCTTGCACCAGGCAACACCTGAATTGGCTAACACACTGTTTACATTTAAGATTTAAAGACCTGACTCAAGAGCCCAATGAGCTCAACAGAAGTCTTTCCACTGATGTCATTTGGTTTTGGATCAGGTCCTAAACTGACAGAGGTCATTAAATTGCTCTTTTGTTCCTTGCTTCTTCTCTGTCAGTCACTCCAGTTCCACTATGATGACACTCGACCAGCCATAGAAAACGGACTGACTTTTTACGTGGTCACACTAACAAGCCCTGATAGCCAACAAAAATATTAGAATACATAGCCAATAGAACTACACCAGTGTATAGATACTCACTTTTCAGAACATTCCAGTTAATGCCACATCTTGGTTTAGTCAGCTAGCACCAATGAGATCATTTTTGGCTCTTTAGTTGCAATTTAGTGTTTGGAAATTAACAGTTCAGAACTCCATTAAGAATTTTGAGTGTAAAACAAGCCAGTTTGCAAAATCTCTTAGCCATTTAAAATCTTTCTTTAATTCTGGCTTATAACTGTCAAGTTTTATAATCCACAGTTATGTTCATATGCAAATTAGAGCATAGAAAACTGAATTTTATTAGATTTTATTTACCTTCCTGTAAAGGATTTCCTTCTTTTATGCTTCTGTTCTTATCTTTATGCAGACATTTTATTTTTGTGTATTCCACCCCATTTATCTGGGTGCTCAAGAACAAAGCAATAACAACAAAGTACTTCAGAGAATTTGGAAACATTGAATGCAAACCCCACCTTCACCAACCCTCTGGGAAAAGGTACCTTAAAAATGTGTTTTATCTCAGAACAAAAATTATATAATGCCTTTAAATGAAAGTAGTGATAATGTCTAAAAAGTTTCTAAAACCTATTCCACAAAAAAGTAGCTTGATGATCCTGGAGGTTTGAATAAATCACAAGCAATTAAAACTGTGTGTGAGGCCGACTGTAGATCTGTCTTCACTTCAAACCCCTGTTAGCTCTAGATGGGGCCTTCCAAGACGCTTTACATGATCCAGAAATAAATCCTGCTATATAGGTTAGAGTGAAACATGAGAATGTAGTGGAAGAGAAACACTGCTTTGTGGGAAAGCAATGCACAGAACAGCTTCAGGTTTTAAAGAAGTAATAAATCTGGCCCCATGCAGATGCTATTCTACTAATTTACCACTTCTTCCCTTAGTGCTCCTGCCTGGTTCACTACATACCATGAAATGTGTTAGGAAGTTCATTTTATCTACTTATCTAAGCTAGAGCTAAGTAGGAAATATTGCCAGATTAAAAAAGAGTAAGAGGATGGGGTGGGGGGTGGGAGGGGGTAGTTCCCTCATTCTTTTGAAAGTATCCTATAATCCTGGGGATTTTAGATTTTGTTTCTATTTCCCTTAGAGGTGATAAGGAGCGAAGATAGTTATTATCAGGATACTTTCAACATTTCAAAGAATTAAGTATGTGATTACACTCAACACAAGAGCAGTTCTTGACTTCTCCATGATACAGACAAAACAGCAATAAGCTGTCATATACTTTTTGACTGACTGTGTGATAATTACGCTGGGTATTCAATATGTTAAAGTAGGGAAGCTACTTTAAAACAAAAATTTTTTTAAAATTAAATCTTTCAGGACAACTTGTGGGGCATCACTGTAAAGTAAATTAGTCAGCAAAGAATTTAGTCAAAAAACAATTAAGAGATTACCCCCTGTGCCTGCACATATGACACTGGCCTGAGGCTTATCTTGTAAGTAATAAGGAGTTTTATTTTTGGGAAGCTATTATACTAAAGAATGTGCATCTTTAGAAAGCACATATATAATTACCTTACTTAGAATATTGATCACAGACTAGTGAGCTCTCTAAACTTAAGCAAATAAATCATTTTGGCTATATTCCATTTTATATTTAGCATGAGCTAGTCCAAGTCAATTTTGTCTTCCAGACTCCATGTAGAAGGACAATGCTGCTACAGTGACCAATGCAGGAAAATTATTTTTAAACCAAGCCTTTCCATTACTAATTACTACACTGTATTTTTAGCAAATTAATGAATGTGCAGTTAGTAAATTCAGTCCAAGTAATTAAAAAAAAAAAGGATCCAATGGTACTCTTATTCTGACAAGTTGCCAGTAGCAGCCACTTAAAAAAACCCTCCTCTTCATGGTAATGAATATGTAGTACCTTGAATGATACATACTGTATCTTCCTCAGTGCTAGTGTTTTGTTTCACTTAGACAGGTTAGGTTAGTAATTTGTGAGTTTCAGTACTAAAAATTATCTCCACTGTTCTCCTGAAGCATCTGATTTGAATGATGTTACCATGATGCTGTGAGGTGGGAGCACACTGGAAAGAGGGAATACTTCAGACTCTTACTTTCTGTTTTCATAGCATTTTATAAAGAAAAATGAATCCAAAATAAATGGTCATTTTCTTAATCATAACAGCTAACTTCTTGAATGCAAACCAGGGAATGTTTCAAAATAAAACTGGTTAAGGGCTGGCCCTGAATTTTAGGGCTATAAAAATTATTGTAACATCACTTCATTTAGAGAATATTATAACAGGTAAAATTTATAAACTCTAATCATTAACGGATAATCAAATATTTATACACACATACAAGCACACAAACATACATATTTATGTGTGAAACTGGACTTCAGTAGAAAAAGGACTTTGACAACTCAGCTCTAATAGAAATACTTAAAAAAAACCTAAACAAAAAAAGATTTTACATTTCTTTTCATCTACTAGCTCAAAAACAACTTTTACTACCAATAAATACATAAAGATTTAATGACAATGCATTTTCTTAAAATAGGTGTGTCAAAAATTTCATATAAGGTTTTAATTTGGTACGCTTGTAAAAGTTTTCAAAGGCCAAGCAAAATTACTTTTATAATTCAATTATTCCCACCATATATTGAGCTTCACAGAAAAAAAAAACAAAAAAAGCATAGGAAAAACATGGAACAAGTCCCAAAGTACTACATTCTATAGAAAAAGCTTAATGGCTGTCTTTGTGAAAACAGCATTAGCAGAATCTGAAGAGAAACTAAGTTAGAGCTGCAAATGCTGATAGATACTTGGACAGGAAACAATTTCAGTATATAGACAAGATGACCATACATAAAGTTAGAAACAATGACTCCCTCATTAGTTTTTTCATGTTTAAAGACTTTAAAATTTTCTCGGTTTGTTTTTCAAATACCTATGAGGAGGTTGGCCTTGCCAATGGTGGTAGCACCATGTTGCCACCTCAAGGATTTTTAAAGTTCAAGGTAACCTGAAATCTGTCTGTCTAGCACAGTCTAAAAATCATTCATACAATAAAAGTCCAATAAACACTTCATTGCCTCTAGCAACCACCTGCCCTACCATATGTGGTCATTAAAAATCTAGTATTAACTCTAACTTCTTCACTAGTCATTATTCATAGATGAAAGCAATTTTTGATTTTTAAATTGTATGGCCAGTATATGGAGAGAGCAAATTACATTAAATCTCATTCACTAAACTCATATTCCTGCCTTCACTTGAGGCAGTGCTTGACTCTTTGGAGCATATTTTACAAATTTTAGTATTACATTGGACATACCTTTATTCTATAATCTGGATCCAAAGATTCCAGAAATCTGTCGGCAGTTTCTCACACAAACAGAATGAAGGACGGAGAATGGAGGAATGACAAAGTTCCTTCACTCTCATTATAATGCATCATCAAGGGAAATTTACTTTACAGTGCTGGCTCACCCGTCTCGTGATTCCATGCATCACAAGCTCTAACATGCAAGTAATGGCTTACTTGGGGGCTTTAAGGGCTGTCTGTGGATAATTCAAATTACTTGCATTCAGTGGATGCCTAATCCCTTAAATATCTCCTTAAATTTCTAATTTGATATTAGTCCACAGAACATATCCTATTACAAAGTTCATTTTCAGCAAGTTTCTGCCTCTTCATACTAGACAGTGTAATTCATTTTCCGGTTTGTTGCATTCATCTGCCTACCACTGTGGCATATAGTTCATTGAATGTTTTAAGTTTCCCATTATATTAAGATAGTTCTTCAAGCATCAACATCTTGGATGTAATTGAAACACTCCTAGAACATAACTGATAGATTCAATCCTTAAGTGTAATAAAATCCAAGAAACAAGGGGAAGACAGAGTATGTGAGAAGAAGAAAGAGTAAGCCTCAGGAAAAAATAAGCAATAAACAATTTAGCAATAAACATTCAAGGTTTTGAAATTTCCAGTCAATGTAAAAAGTGAATTGATCCAGTCTTTAAAGACAATGGTCATTTCAAATGACTAGCTATGAAAGTTAGGAGACATAAAGAACAAGTTAACTATTTAAATGGTACAGGTGTTTGGCCTCTAGCGTCAATTCAACACCTCTGTAAAAACACTAACATTCAGAAAATTCCCACCCAGTATTCCTTCAAAATTTTCACTTGGTTCTTAAGAATGTAACAAATGAATGACAGCAAAGGAAGCTTTTCTGGTAGAACATAGTGCCCATCTGCAACTAATCTTGCATTAAGTATTAGTACTCAACCCTTTCGCAAGCATTCTCACAAATGATGAAAGTTAGCCAAGCTGTTTGGAAGCAGTTACTCAGCAGCAGTGTCCTTATTACATTTGTATTGTGATATAAGGTTTTCAGTATTCTTCGCTGTCAATCTCATGCTTTCCTCTAAAATTACATTCACTAAACAAGAAAAAAACCAGATGTAAAAGAGTATGATGCCTGCATCTAGCTTCCTGACACCAAATATGTACATAATTACATACATCCCTAAAGATCTTTGTCAGTATAACACTATATGCCAAAGTAAATATCTGCAAAGATTTCCTCTTTGTCACAAATTGAAATAAAATGTCCATACCGTCCATGTGCAGAACAGAACAAGGAGCCTAGACTTATTCATGAGTTCTGAATGCCAAATGTCTCTTTGCACATCATGCATTGAACATCAGATCTATATAATGAAATGCATGATGTCAGCTGCTGTGTCTGGATGCTGTGAAAGGATGCAAAACATCCTGATTCCGTATTTAAATTGACATGGCTTACTATATTGGGAGTTTTTGCTGTCTCAGTGGGAGCCTGGGGACATCTGGGGGACATTGCTGTCAAACCAAGAAGCAAAGATTGCCTTGTGAAGGGAGCCCTGTCAACTTCTTTTGCATCTTCCTCGGAAAATTCTTCCCCATGTTGTTCATACTTTGAGACTCTATGTGCTTACTTCAGTTTCAGATGTGCATATTTAAGTTGTCAGTCATGTGAAACAAATTCCCTTTCCATCAATTCAAAGTAAACCTAAATAGTATTGCAATTGCCTCAGTTGTATGTTTTCTGGTTAGAATCAGCACCATCATACCAACTAATTTTTATTTACTCGGTGGAAAAAAGAAAAAAATGCAAAAACAACAACAAAACAACAATAATAGAAAAACAAACAAACAAAAAATGAACAAAAGGAGTAGTCTCTGCCTTCTTAACATCACTGAACCACTGACTAGTCCTCCTCAAATGTAGCTGCACATTTATACACAGCACATACTTCTGCTTATCAAAAGCTTGCTGAAGTCATGCCAGTCAAATTAAAATGCATTATACAAGAGACACTCTATATTCAGTACAGTAAACAAACCCATTCTGACCCTAGAAAGATAATGGTGCTTGTGGCATATCTCTAGACTTTGCAAAATCCACTTGTCAGCTTATTTTGGTTTAAGTAGTCTGGGAAGAAAAGGAAATCAATATGGGAACCAAGATTTCTGTGAGGTTGGTGTTCACACAGGTAATTCTACAACCATACCCTAAGCTGTTTTACCTGAACCCAGCAGAAGTGAAAAGAAAGGAAGGTTACCCTCTAGATTCACAGGGGGAAAAAAATACAAAAAATGGGTCAGATAAAAATTAATAACTTCAATTGTACCTTTAGTCTCAGTGAATATCATGTTATTTATATATGATAAAGAATGACATACAAATTTTTAGTAGTTTGCTACCCTGAAAAGTGCTTTGAGATTTTTGGATAAACAGATATTTTAATCATACCCATTTTGGGGGATTTTTCTGTTGCTTGCATTAGAATCCTAGTCCTTATTTGGTTTTACAGACCAAGAAACTAATTAAATCAAATCAAATTTTTGGTTTGGTTTTGGGATTTTTTTTCTGAATAAGAATTTCAGGTCTAGACCCATTAGGAGGGACAATTACTATTTTGTAGTCTTTGGTCTCTGATAGTCAGATCTCCATTTTCTATTTCTATTAGTCTTAGGTATTAGTTGTGCTGTAGTGTAAACATGGAAATGGATGGGTACATTCTCTTGCAAATATAACACAATTCAAATACTTAGAAGTGAATTTAGAAATTACTCTAACATTCAAATGACTTATTCTTGTATGAAGAATAGATATGAAACCTTGTATAAAGGTTTGTCAATGGGCTGTTTCACTAATATCTATAAAGAGAAATTGTATCTTATATTGACATTGTGAATCAGAACAAGAAAAATCTTAAGTTTGTTGTTTGGAAGTTCCAGTTCCTTGGAAACTGGGGCACTTGGCATTATCAGGTACTTTTAATCTTTGTCATGATTTACATATCAGAAAAACAGAACTACAGCTAACTGCATCGCATCTTATTCACATGGTTGAGTTCCAGTTAGGTATTGAAAGCTCTTCCCAAGCAGCAAAAGTTAAGGTCTTTGGGGAATGTGTCTGGCAGGAACAGTGCTCTCAGCTTGTCTTTGGCATGCTTAAGGCTTGTAAACTACTTTCTATGGAGCTGTCTAGCATTATTACCAAATAGCTGGGAACTTATTTCCTTTCTAAAAACACTACCAAATACCATAATGTTCCATTTCTCATCCACTTTTTAATTTAAAAGAATTAGATATTTAATCGAACTTCATTGACAGTTATATCCATGAAAAATACCTATTCCAGGCAACACAAAAGTCATAGCTAGAGTTTTCAAAATACAGATACAACTCAGGACATCTCTGTTTAATCACCTTCTAAGAATACAAATTTGTTTGACTGATGAACAGGTGACACATAATGTTGCCTCCCCTAAAGCACTGTGACAAGGAGAAAATAACTCAGATTCATTGTAATGAATGCTGATGCCAGGCATCCAAGCTGAAAAACAAGCATCATCCAGCTCAATTTCTATGGAGGTATTAATTTGAGAATCCTAGAAATCCCCACTACAGATAGCTTAGTTATGCTTAATTTCTTAAGCAACATTAGTTCAAAGATTAGGCTTCACGTTTATCAATACTTGTAGACAGAGTTTGCTTATGCATTCAAGTATATTCCCACTTATAGGCACAATTACATACTCTGTGATTAACAAAAAGAGCAAGCTGACACTAGGATTCAGTAGAATAGATGCTTCACTAAAGCTCCATTAAAGAAGAGCTAAAATGTTTGGGTAAAGAAAAGTGAGCATAAAATTATCTAAAGTCCCAAATCATCCTAAGTACTGGAAAATCACCTGATAGCATATTGAAGAAAATAAAGATGCTCTATATGTCTGGAAAGCCTGTGAGAATATTCTTCTCATGCCAAAACCACATACTGATGACAAAGAATATGGTTTGATTTTGACAATGATGTTTTGTAAACAGAAATTGTCAGAATAGACTATTTGGAAAAATCTGTAGTTCATTTAATATGGGAACATAGTAAATACAGAATTACCAGGATATCACAGAATCATAGAATATCTCAAGTTGGAAGGGACATATAAGGATTACTGAATCCAACTCTCATATTCAACTTGCTATCAACACGAACCTTCAGATCTCTTTCCATGAGGCTGCTCTCCAGCCTCCTGTCCACCCCAGCTTGTAAGTATAACCAGGATTACCCTGTCCCAGGTGGAGAATTCATCATTTGCTCTTGTGAAATTTTATACAGTTGGTGATTGTCCAGCTCTCTAGTCTATCCAGATCTCTGTAAGGCCTCTCTGCCCTTGGCAGAGCCCACAGCTCTTCCTACTTCAGTATTATTGGCAAGCTTGCTTAAGGTACATTTAATTCATGTGTCCAGACAATTTATAAAAACATTAAAGAGGACTTACCCTAAAACAGAGTCTGTGGAACCCCACTGGCGACTGGCCACCAGCCTGATATAACCCCATTTATTATAACTCTTTGAGCCCAAACCAATAGCCAATTTTTCACCCAATGTATTATAGGCTTGTATAGTTGTATGCTAGACATTTTTCTCAGAACGATACTGTGAGAGACAACATCAAAAGTTTTGACCAAATCCCAAAAATCAACATCAACTTTTGAAAGGAACTTGTATAACCAAAATCACCTGCACACTTCTTCTACATCTCAAGCTGCACATGTAGAGCAAATCATGAACCACATGTTATGACAGTTTTGGCTTCTCCACCCAAATAAAAGCAGCTCAGGGTATGGAACGAGTTTGCTCTAATTACACAGCCAGTTAAATACACTGGTAAAATCCATCTGCAAGAAGATCCAAGAATACACTGTCAAAGTAATTTAATACATTAAATATTGAAAGCACTTGTCATATTCTATTCAACAAACTGAAAGGTGAAATGTGTTTTCTTTTTATTAAGTCCTTAGATTAACTCTACAATGCAAACAAACCAAGAAACAAGAGACAACTCATTTGTGTGTGAATAAAAAAAACAGCAAAGGAGAATGAAAGTAACTGCAAAAAAGACACCATACAAATGTCTGGCTGCGTAACACTTGCAAAACATTGGATAATGATAAATAGGTTTTAATTTCTAAGAACTGCACATCATGAAAAAGTTTTGAAATGGAAAGAATACTGAGGGATCTTAACAATTCTAAAATATATCTTGGACTTAAAATTCAAACATCAAGCAAATAATAATAATAATAAAAATATTTTAGAACTGCTTTCTTAATGTATTTACATGCCACCTTTGGAAATCTAAACTGAAAGAGAAGCATAAATTTAAAGAGGGTTATAATTACCTATCAAAAGCAGTACAATTCTAAATTTCTTGACTTAATGAAGAGATTTTTTTCAACTGCAGAACATAAGGACAACAGCAGAGAAAATACTCATAGCTTATAGGACCTACACAATGAAAGAAATTACAGTGTAAAATTGAGAAAAGGTAAACTGTGGATAATTAGCTACCTGAAGTGATTTCCCAATATTGAGCTCTAATACGGCTGCAGAAGCTTTGCAACACCTTGATCTCTTACAGAGAAGTACTAAAAGATGTAGGGTGATGAGCTCTTCTTAGTACTCACAAGCTGCATCTCGTCCACTATTACACACAAAGTTTATGAGAATAATCAAGGAACTGAATTTATGATATATAATGGTTTGTGGGAAACGTTCTTGTTTCCTAAAACTTCATAAAGTAAGAAGTCAGGAAAAAAGCAACACTTTTGCCATATCAAAATGACATTGATAGCCCATTAGAACTGGATCTGCATAATCTCTATGTAGAAAAATGGAAAAGCAAGCTCTACTAAAATTCATGTATTTTGATATGGATAACCAGCAGAATATCTTGAAAAGTCAATTAATGCATCAATAACATACACCATATTGACATGCAGGGGACAAAAGGAAAATGTCATCAAGTAGAGCCCCTCCCAACTTGGATAACTTGAAGTTATCCACATTCTTAGTATTGCCTTGTGGACTTCCTAGGTGCTACAGGTGGCTGCAATCATTGTCAACCTGCAGTTAAAGGGAAGCTGCTTTGTACATGCAAATGTTATAATATTCATGGAACTGAAACACCGAGACATTTTTTCAGTAAAAAATGATCATTCATGATAATAGATAAATTAAAACACTACAAATTACATTTTTGTAATAGCTTCCTAGTTAACTTTAGGCTAATATCTTCTCTTGGAAGATATTAGAAATAAAGTATTTTTCAGGAATGTAGAACTATTAATTGAATTTTTAGCTTCAAATCTATTTTACTAACAGAGTGAAATTTCTCTCCCCAGGCAGAGAAGTATTATTCTACAAACATGGTTGTCATCTCCTGAAAGTGGCATTCAAGCCTGCTAAGTTAATTATTTTTTAGAAATTATGGAAAATTGCAAACCAATTGAAGCATCAAACAAGCCATAACATTGCCATTGTATGACTCCTCAGTATAGAGTTAAGCAAACAGCATAACTGTCAGAAGTGGGCTAATACCTTTCAGTCTAGTGAGTTCACTCAGCTGTTTTACAGGGGCTGCATGAACATTTAAGACACAGAGTATGATCTCATGTTATCTTGATTTTATTGCACTGCTGGTTTCAGAACAGACTTACATTTAATTAGCACATGCCACTGAAACTATGGGAAACTTTAAGTGAAGGTCAGAGTTAAAAAGGAAAGGAAAATCATGAGCTTTCTGAATTTAGAAAACAAAACTTGTTTGAACTTGATATCCTCCTTTCTTAAAGGAAAATCTGACACTGTAATTCAGCATATTCAAATAGATTTAAATTTAATTTTAATAAAAAATTAGAATAGTAAGATGTAGGAATGAAATCAGTATCTAGATTAGTTAAAAACTAACTGAATATTTTAAGAGTGCAAATGTCATTTCAATTTGCAGACGACTTCAAAAGGGTATTGTTTTTCACCAGTAAAGTTGAGTGAGATGAAGGACAGATGTGAGTGAAATACAAAGTCATTCCAGCTAGTCTTATCATACAACTAGATATTCCTAAGCGTGTGTAGGCTTTCCACTCAGCACTTATACATGGGCGGATTTACTTATATTTGATCATTTGTCTAGTATTTTAGATGTACAGATAAAACATAAAGAACCTACTCTGTCCACTCCTACTACATGATCAGGTCAATGCTCTGCCTTGGTCTCTGAGCATAAGCAGGAAAAAGAAGTGAGTCACACATAAAGGTGTGGGCTTGGAGCACAGCAGGCTGCCAGCCCGCAGTGAGTTCTGCCTCCACCAGCTGCATTAGCTTCTTGGAGTTGCAGCACAATTGTCCAGATTGCCATCACTGAAAAAGCTTTTTTTTTTTTTTCCATGAACCAAGTTACTAGAGTGAATGTTCAGTTGTTATTCAGTCCCAAAATAGCACATCCATCTGCTCAAACAAGTGTATAATTACAAGACTTATTGTTACATAAGCTATATATTCCATACTGTTCCCTTGTCAATTTTGGAAGGTGTTACGCCAAATTCTCTTCTGGGGCTTCCCTTACGTATAATTTAGATCAGCTCATGATTCAATCCATTATTTTGCTATTAGCAAGCATAAGATACAAAGGGAATGTGTCTAAACTATCATGGAGAAACAATTCATCTGCGAAAGGGCCCACTGATCACTATTTTCTGAGTCATCCAATTCCAGCCAAATCATCCTTCTACAACTCCAACACACCCTGCAAGTCACAGCTGCTGTCTTTGCATCTTCAGAAAGGTCCTCCAAGGCTGAGGACAAGGCTACAATACTCTCTCTAAACTTTCCTCTGTATCAGGCTTCCCCCTCACACTAACTTTTATGTTTCCAGTTCTTGAACTTACTTTTTTTTCTTCTCTATCAGAAATATGGTAGTCCAAACTGTGGTGATGGAACTGAGACTACACAATTTTAATCAGTTCTTGTTAAAACTTTTAAATTCACTTCATTGTTTACACTTACATCTCAAGTTACTTGTATGATTTTTTTCACAAATCAACTGAAAGTCAGCACCCTGGTATCACTATGTCTCCTAGCACAGGTTCAAAACACAGATTCATTAAAGGCTGCTTGCTCTCTTTCCAGTTCTAATAGTGTGCCAAAGTAATCACACAGCTCAATCACACTCTGCAGGCTCCAAATCAGATGTTAATGCAATATGACACTACCTGAAACTTCTGAGAGAAGCCATCTCAGAACCAAGGAACAAAATAATTCACAATGAGCAGATGTTTAAATGATACCTAATGCTAGTCACATATAATGATGTTGACTTCATATACAATCTTGTACTGCTGCACAGCTAAAGTAAACATTAACCAGAAGAAAAAAAAAAGATTTTAAGATGGTAACAGAAACTGCAATTCGGAGTCCAGAAAAAGTTCAAGATATAAACTTGTCTATTACAGAATTCTCAAGAAAAAAGCCTTATTGTACAGGTTCTCATAATCTACAAAGTATAGACTATAAAAAAGTAGATAATACTATGTATTATTTTATATATATAGTTAACTACCAAATGCTCATTACATCAATGGCTTTAATATCTGCTTTCATCTGTAATTTTGAGAAGTGTACTTCAAGCAAGCAGCTGGTTCACAAAAAAGAATGTTATAGAAGTTTCTAATATCCATACTAAGACCTTGGTATCTGACTAGACAACTAAGAGTTTGTCCTAAGGACATGTAGTTATTAACCGGGGCTTTCACTGGATTACAGGCTTGAGGCTTAGTAGCATATAGGCTGGCCATGCAAGAGCACATTCAGTGTAACACTTATTGAGGCTTTATTCTGTCTCTGTTTTTCTAAGCCATCTCAGAACTCTGGTTTATTTCTCTTTGAAACAGAAAAGCATTTATAAAGTAAAAAAAGAAGGCTTAATGCAGATTAAAATGAATAATATTGAAATATAGTGCTTATATCTTTGTCAACAACAGACCATAACAATGCATTTACTGATGTTCCCTGTTATGACTGATCCCAAGAATAACCTGTATTCAACATGCTTTTTTTTGTAGTTTTCATATTCCATGCTTATGTTGGCCACATGATAAAAGTTATTATTTATGAACCAAAATCGATTTTAGATAATAAGAGTAATGCTATTATTTAATAAAATTTACAGTTGCTTATGTTCCAGAAAGAGCTACTCATTTATAAGAGGAGCTATGAATCACAGAATCATAGAATCAGCCAGGTTGGAAAGGACCTCTGAGATCATCAAGTCCAAGCCTTGATCCACTACCACCGTGGTTACCAGACCATGGCTCTAAGTGACATAGCCCCTGTTACCATAGTATCTAAAAACCAGTTACATAAAGTAGCAGGTTCCACATGGTAAGAAAATGCCAAAACACACATCTGGGAGAAGGGAAGATACACAGAATGGTTAAGTGCCTTGCCAAGGTCACTTATAAAACACACTGCAATGGAAGAAAATAAATGTGTCTCACTAATTTCATTCTACTATACATCTTTTAAGTGGAAAGCAAAGATCAGTGAACAAATACTGAGGATAGAAACAGCTTTTGCTCAATCTTTTCATTAAGAGTTGTTCCTTCAATTAAAATAAAACCAAAATCTGAAGAGTTTTAACCCCAGGTATCACAGTATGTGGGGAGAAAATAATTAAAAGGAGAAAAAAATCAAAAAACTGATATGTTGGTTGAAGTTCAGCCATTTAATAGGTGAGTTTATGAAAGCAATGCATTAGCCTCATATTAAAAATGTATTAATTCAGTAGCTCACAACATAATGAAAAAAATTTATTTGGCAGATCTTCCTTGAGCACGAATGGAGCTTGAATAACTAAGGGGAGATTTCTGCCTTGCTGATTGCAAATGGAGGAACAGTGAAAAGAAGGATCTCCTACCAGTTCAGCATGGATATCTTTCAGTGGATTTGTGAGAAACGTCAGCAAGGACTGAATTACTGTTCTGTCTGTACTTGCTGTGAGACTCTCTTAACAGCAAAGCACTTCAGCTCTCTGAATTTCTACTTCTTTCAAAGTTTTCAACTGACTGTCTTGTCTGCTTAGATCTAAGCTTTTCAGAGAGATTGTTCCTTATTATTGCAATTTTCTGAAGTTTCCACTTGGCACCAATCTCAGGTGGGGCTTTTAAGCAGCAACATATTGTCAATGCAGGAGTTAACTGTAACATATCACATTTAAACATGCCAGTGGTTTGTCTCCAAAATACATACTTTTCACTGAATGAACCAACACACTGAATCAATACAATATGAACAGGCAATACGAACCACAAGGTTCCTCTGACTGTATTTAATGCATGGCAGCATTCACTTCTTAACTTGCACTTGTCAGAATGATTTTTTTTCCCCCCCTTAAGTAAAAGTTTCCCCCAGCACTTACAAAGTCTACTTATATGAATGAAGCTCTGAGAAACAGCTCTAGACCTCTTCTGACAAGGCAAAGAAATTGAAAAAAGCTAAAAGAGTAGATGCTGGAGCAAACAAATCAATAGGCAGAGGTTGTCATTGGAGTCAGCTGCTATGTCCTAACAGCTTGAAATGGTGTGAATGAGAAGCTAATTGAAAGAAATACAGAACAGACAAAAACTTAGTAAAGTAAGGATCCTGTGGCAGGCATAGGAATAGCAATGACACTGATAAGGATTGAATAAAAACTTGTGATTGGATATAGATGTGCTATTGGCAGTAGATCTGGTAGAAGTGTCTGAACAGACATACCTCCTCTTGGCTCCCAGTGGATATTTTTTAAATGCTTCCCTAATGGGAAAGATACTGCTCTCATATCCCTGACCCTCATGATTTTTCATGACAGAGAACAGGCAGATATAAGACCAATCAAACTTAAAAGGCAAGCTGAGAAAACTGACGTTGCAGATCGCACTGACATTAGACTAAATATAAAGAGCATCCATATAAAACATCCACAGAAAATGTTACTGTAAACCTTAAGAATTTAGCAAGCTAATAAAATATTACTCCTTGTCAAACTTAAATATCTTCTATTTTTAAGAGTTCATATGGTTGCAAATGGCTGTCATCCCTAATCCAAGAACTGTGCTTGTAGCAGATGTTGCTTTAATAAAGTGATCTGTGCCGGAGATGCTTATAAAACTGCACAAAACAGCACAGGATTTACTGCTCCAATGCTCAGCCTCTTTCATTTCAGCTCCTGCTCCACTCAATGGAAACTTTCTATTAGCCTGAAAAAAGCAGATTTGAAAACACAGTGCAACAGGGTTTTGCAGGCCATTAAAGGAGTAGTTGAAAGGATAAAGTAGTGCAAGGCACGGTCACTATAATGGGCAGGATCCCCAAGGCAGTTACAATGTATTGCTTTGAACATCAACCTCATGCCAGTTGTTCAGTTACCAAATCAATTACCAAGGATGAGCAGACCTATTTCAGAATTTCTCACAGATATATTCAAATTAAATTAAATTAATCAATAATTCTAGTGACATAATGGATGGGAGGACATCTTTATTGTTTTCTTGAACCACCAGTTGCAATCAGGGTCTTTTTTGTTGCGGTTTTGGGGTTTTGGGTTTGGGGTTTCTTTGGTTTGTTTGTTTAGTTTCAGTTGGTTGGGTTTTTTTACTCTTTTAAAGCAACTACAGTATTTACATATATTTTTAACTTGGACAGGTTTAACAGCAGATTATCAACCAGGCTCACTTGCCACAAAACATGGGGAGGTAACAACATAGCTTCCTGTTCCTTCCCACTTAATCAAAGCTGTTCACATTTGGACATTTCGATAACAGAATATGCAAATTCTGACAGAATTGAAACTCTGGATTTATTCTATATGGACTTGACAACTGTCAAGACAGAGGACATGATACTGAGGTGGTGACTCAGAAGACAAGTGAAAAGCAAGATGTGAAGAACTGGCACTGTGAGTTTCCTCGGTTTTGTAGTCTGACTATCCATTCATACAACTTAACCTGCTTAAAAAAAAAATAAAAAATCGAACACTTGTATTTCCTAAATCTACTACGTATCTGGAAATGCATTTCATGCATTTGGCAAAGAGAGGATTAGGTAACACTTTTACTGGTTGTGAAGTTTAAGTTATCTCTTCAGAGAATACTCTGGAAGAGCTCTGGAATTTGGATGCTTACATACAAAAACTAAAATTAATAATTTATGCAATATTGAATATTTAAAACTCAGCAAAAACATAAACTGCATATGCAGCCACGGGAATAACTATCCAAATTTCCTTCAACTTTTTAGAGAATTTGGGAAAAAAATTGAAGAACCTAAGAGTATTCTACCTAACAATTAGTTAGGAAGAATGCTTGCAATCAATACTGAAAATCAGTCTTACCTGTCATCTAAATTGTATTTCTGTGAGCAAAACCCACAATTCACAATGAAAACTGAAGCTGTTAAAAATTCTATGCACAAGACTAATTTAGAATACTATTTTAATAATGAAAAAACCTAGAATTTTAGAGGGCTGTCATTTTTTTAAGGCTAACCAATTTTGAAGCACTTAACAGATTATAAAGAATTCACAGCAATTGCAGCTATAACTTTCCTTTAATAACAATATTGCCACAGGAGAGAAAAGAGGAAGCAAGGATATGAACTGACAAGCAGAAAATAAATTAACACTCAAAAATTTCTCCTTTTTAAATACTACCTACTTTCTAGGAATATACTAATTTGATGCAACAGTTCAGGTTATTTGTCTCAGAATACCCTTTATTTTACACACCCATTTGAAGGCTCAGTGCTGTCTGAGTACCCAGTAATGAATTGGCAGGAAAATAAAACCTAAAAATGTTAAAATCTTTTGAGCCTCCATAATCAAAAAGTGTATGACTTTACTGACTTTCAAAATTGCAAAAGCTCAGTATCCTTAGTTTTTTTAGTCCCTTCTCTGTAAATTAACCTCTTTTAATGTGACAAGTACACAAAATCATATCTGTGGATTCTTATTTGGAGTTTTGCCTTACTTTTAACTCAAAAGTTCACTAGATTTACCTTGAGAAAGCTAATAAAAAATACAAATGTAATGAAACATTTGAACTACTGCATTGTTATCTATAACAAAAGATACTTAAGGTCTTCTTAAAAAGGGTTTTCTCTACACCTGTGACAGAGAATTGAATGAAAGGCAGGTTAAGGCTAAAATAACTCACATTCTCTTTTTCTAGACTTCACAAAATATTTCATAAATGGTATATAATAAGTGAGATACGACAGACTATACAATTTTATCTTTTACTAAATGAAACCTCTGCTTCTAAAGCAGGCCATAGGAATATCCAAAGCTAACAGGAAGATGCAAATCAATGAAGTCTTTAGAAGCTACCATAATGTCTCTGAAGTTACCTACATGTAAAGGGAAATAAGAAAAACAGTATTATCATGATTAACTCAGATGTCACCTGTTCTTTAGAAGTCTCAATTTTCACTCAAGAATCAGATGATCTGACTAATTAGTTTATGTACACATTTAATCATTCAGAAAAGAAAAAAACTAGTTAGAAGTAGATTACTTTTTGTAGGTTGACTGAAAATCTCAGAAATTTCAGAATTTATTCTGAGAAGGTGGTTGAAGCAGTGAATTTACAATTAAATAGTAGAAGTCAAGTCAGCAACTTCCTCCTACAGGAAGAAAGTTTGTACTTTACAAATGTAAATTATTCTAACTACATAATTTATTAATTAGAATAAAGGTAATTTATTCCAACTATAGAAACACTGCATCTACAATTTACAAAACCAAGGCATTAGTCTTTACTTTCCATGCATTCATTAGGAAAACTGTGATGTTTTTAGCATTAAAATTACAAAGTTCTTAATTTCAGGAATACGAAACAGAGATTAGAAGTTTCTTATTCCTGAGCCAAAGGTCTCTTAGTAGACTTAGGGAGATGCATGATATTTTCAGGGACAACAGGTTACCTGTTGAAAACCTGTAGGTCATCTCTACCTGATTCTGATTCTCAGACCTGATTCTGTGTTATGGAAATTTGGAAATGATTTTAATTAGAGAAAGCTCTAGCATTAACATTTATTTTTTTTATCTTAAGACAAAAGCACTGGAAATTAGTAACTCTCTTATTTATATTTCTGATTTCCCTTTTTGAAGATATTTAGGATTTTAAACATCAAGCAATGAACATGTCTGACGGGACATCAAGAGGGATTTCTTTCTTTTTTCCCCCCAAAAAAAATTTTCCAGTTTTCCCACCCTGTTGTGTGGTGAAATGCAGTTGTTCAGTAACCAGTAATACAAAAAGACATCATTATAGAGTAAAAACTGATACAACATGACTTCTGAAATGCCCAGTAAAATTTCAACTGAACTTTTCAAAAATGTCAGTTATAACCAATGTTTCTTCTTCCATGCAAGTAACATCTTTCAGAGAAGAGTAACTTTACCTTTCATCAACAACTTCTAGAGAAGGTAAGATTTATTCCATAATATACTCTAAGTGTAGAATTAGAGATTAAAAGGTAGAGGTAAAATTGATACTAAAGATCTCCTCTGTTAATGCGATGTATGTTATGGACAACAAAGTAACTCTTGCATTCACATGTTTTTGAAACTAAATGCATACAAGTCATATAATCTCCCTTGCCACTTAGTCTGCTATTCTATCTCTCTCCATGACAGACACTGGTTCTCCCATGATTTTCCTCCTCTTCCTGTCAATATCTGAGGCTTTTATCCATTGACTGTTGTCCTCTACTTTAACTTCCAAGATAATTCTTGGCTTTTCCCTTTACATCTCCAGGTGCTCAACCACACTAGGGTGTAACAAAGCTTTCCATCTCTCAAAAGTATAAACCACCACATACATTTACTTAACCAGAAGTCAGGAAGAACTTCAATCAGAATTCAGATGTGTGCTGAAATTAAAAAAGGGAATAGGAATATCATTCATGCTTGTACTACGTATTAATTTATTAAAAAAAAAAAAAAAACAAATTCTAAATTTCATCATGTTGAACTTACAAAGTTTTATCTAGTTTCTGGTGGTATTAGGAAAAAAAAAGATAGATTTCAAGGGTCAAATATGTTTCCAGTTTAAGAACTAAGTCCCAAGATAATTAATTCTCAATAGGAATTCATTACACTTTGTAAATAAATTCATCTATTCACTATCCTTTCAGTGACAAAGGCTCCTGATACACAGATTAAACTCTCAATTCAACTTCAGTTCCATCACCTCGTGCTCTCACCTCTCCTCAAAATGAAAATATGAATCATTCATTTGGAAAACCTATTAGTTCCTTATTAATAGAACAATGACCTTCTAGTCAAAATGTCTGTCTACGTACTCAGTGAAATTTTTTGTTCACTTGAATTTACAATTGAGAATTGCCACAGTTAACTCTTTACTGACACTGTAAGTATTATTAAATTACAATAACTTTACATTTGCATTGCACAATCCACACACACTGTAACATCAGTTTAACTAGCAAGTAAAATCAGAGATCTACTAACTAAAGGAAGGACCACGTCATTAATCAGACTGGGTTAGTGGTCACATTCATATTTCCCCCAGTTATTTTATGTCTGACAACATCAAAGCCTCCAGGAGAAATTTTAAAAATATCACAGGAATACCTAACCATTAAGAATGTTTCTTCTTTACCTCAGGCAGCTGGCAGTTGCTTTCTGTGGCTTTTTTTTTTGTTTGTTTCCACGTGCTTTACATTACTGCTAAATCTTTCTTATAGGTGACGTGACAAGTACTATTCATAGTACACTGAGAGCACACCTTCAATATTTATAGTATCCAGTCTGGCACAGTTTAACTAAGCTCTTGTTTACACAGAGAAGTTTTTTTGAAGGCTTCTTGATGGAATTGCTGTATTTTTCTTTCATGCCTTCTACATTGAATCAGTGCAGAAGAGGTTACATTAATCAAACAGGTTTACTCACACTATGGGCTCTAATCTTTATGTGATTAGAGATAGGAGTTCAAAACCCAGCCCAGTTTCTGAGAACTTTTATACAAAAGCCTTCTTATCAAGGGTGGTTCTAAAATGCGTCACTATTCATTTTACAGTTTTGACCTTTTTTTATGCTTCATAAGGGGTATTATCTAAAATTCTCAGCTCTTATTAACAGGACATTGCCCTGACTGACTCCAAAATTAATATCAAGGGTAAGGAAGTGCTTACCTGTAGGTAGATAATAATTCATTACAATGTTATATATACTAAGATGTTTGTTAGTACGCGGCTTAACAGAGATATTTTGCTTATCTGGCTGTCTGCAAGCAACACCACATTTGCTTTAAACTAATGATGAAATAGAAGTGGAAGAGTGAATATTTGAGGAATCTTCCTTTACTATCACAGAGTTTTTGATGAATCTTGTCTTACCAGTATGCTCAATGCTGTCCAGCATAGTCACAAAGCATTCTCTCCTAACAAGACTTTTCAGCTGTTACAATTTTCATCCTGTGTGATATCTTCAGAAAGAACAGCAATATTGGCATTGCCTAACCTTCCCCAAGTTAATAACATCTGGTGATTTGTACATGTATACCAGTGTGTCAAGAGTGGAACACTCCTCCCTCAGAAATAATCACAGAATCACAGAATCGTTAAGGTTGAAAAAAGACCTAAATTTAGGTTGAAAAAGACCTTTAAGATCATCAAGTTCTACTATAAATTTAACACTGGCAAGTCAGCCACTAAGCTATGTCCTCAACTGCCAAATATACAGGTCTTTTAAATACCTCCCAATGTGCATGTATTTCTGTGTAGATGTGTATACACATACATATATATAGCCATAATGCTGGATTAAAAGAATTACTTTTTAATAACACAATTACAAGAAAAACATTTGGAGGTTGACATACTGAAAAGGTGGTTAATTTTCAGAGAGACTATATGTGCATTTTAGAGAACTGCGTTTCCCAAACTTAAATGTGTTTTAATGTTTCAATGAAACACGTACAATAATCTCTTTGCATTGTGCCAATCATTGTCAGCAGTGCCAGTGATGGAGGACTAATGAAGTAGGGATCAAATTATGGCACTCAGTGACAAGTAGCAATACAAAACTGAATTTGTTCTAAAATAGTGAAATACTACTAATGAAGGACTACCATTTATGTTGTGGCTTTTTAATGCACTATTTAGCACATTACACTGTGGACTAATACAGGATCTCTAATGTGCTCCTGGTAGGATGATGTTAGAAGACAACCTCACACTAATAAGTAATGAGGGACATTTTCAGACCATATACAAGCAGTTGATTTATTTTGAGGGATCTGCAAAATGCTGGTGGTTTAAATCATCAAAACAATGGAATAGTCGACAGTCCCTCATAATATAAGCCAGAAAAGTTCTGAAATTACAGCAATATGGAATTACTTCCTTTATAAGCAATCTGAAAATGAGAACAGAATGGCTTTCGTGGAGTTCAGAACACTTGCACCAGTTGCAAACATACAAATCCCAGTATTGAGCCCTAGGATTTAGATATTGTCAACTATTATGGTGAAATGCTTCCTGACTTCAAAAACAAAACTACAAAACACAGTAAAATACCAAGTTGGCAACACTGTTGGCCAGTACCCAAGAACTGTTTTGCACGAGTTTGGAAAAGGGATCTCTTTAAACCCTCTCTTTTTCAGAGACCCTTTTTCTCAGAAGTAATCTCAGCTGCAAACTAACAGAAAAATCATCCCCCTGTAAAAAGCAGTAGGAAATGATCATATCTATTATTCAGATAGTCTGTGGGCAAGAAATAATCTGGATTAGTCCTTCTAGCCTGACTGTTTTTTGATGGTTTCTTTCTTATGTCTTTTTATTCCTGCTTTATGTCACTCTAGACAGCTTTTACACAGAACTACTCTTTCACCAACAAAAACATGAGGCATTACAGCAGTAGTGATTTACACTGCTAATTGTTCATGGCAGTTGCTTTAGAAGATTAATTGGTGGGCTTTTCTTTTTTTTTTTAATAGTTACTGAAAGGGACACACCATGAAATCTGGTCACATTGCTATAGTTTAAACAATATAGTATGAATTCCCTGCCAGCCTATCAGTTTCTTTACTTTCTCCACTAATAGAAAAGCTAACACTACTAATAAAAGTACAATTTTAGATGAGACATCTGTCAAAATATCCCTCTCAGTTGGAGGCTATCTCTTGTTATTCTGGTCCTGGGCACACCAAGGTAGAAGTTATGTGATGAAGAGAAAGGTCTGTAAAAAAACATGCCCAAGTGAAACAGAGCACTGCTTGCCTTGAACTTCATCCCATTTTCCTTTAAGGAATGGCCAAGGGCCGGTCTAATGAATCCTCATAAGTCCCTTAACATTTCAGTCTGTTTTTGTTTGTCAAATAGGAATGGGGGATAGATAAATTATTTGCCGTTCCTTCATCCAAGTTTTGTACATGACTTAACTCACTGTACTCAAAGTTGAGGTGCGTAGGTATAAGGAACAATTTTACTCATCCCTTACAAGAACTCTTATTTGTGTACATATAAACAAAGCTCTCTTCCAACAAATGAAATCTTTGCATAGATGTGATCCCCACTGAGTTTATCAACAATTTTGCAGCCTGCCACAGGGAGAGAAGCAGGGTCCAGTGATGTGTGAGAAAACATTATTCAAGGGTGTTGAAAGCAAGAGAACTATGAGACTCTTTAATTTCCTGACCTCACAGCTGTCAGAAACAGACAGGATGTGTTGCCTCTAAGGACCACAAAAAGGGCACAAAGCTGCATCCTGTGACCATCGTGCTCACCTGTATTCATCTAGAATGTAGTCTATACATAGATTTTACGTCATCATGAAAGAAATTAGGCAAGATCTAGGATTTCTGGTCATTGCAAACACTGTAAATTTTAATGACCAACACACTGTAAAATGAGATTTTGCTTGGATTTGCTGTTTGGGTGTGCTGGTTTTGCACCTTTTTGGGGGGAAGGTGTGGAGAACAGGGCCATATTAAATGGAAATTCATATTCAGGAAATGCACATGGAAAAACCCGTTCTGTTTCTTTACAAGGATGATAGTATACCACACAGAACAAATGTATCCTTACTTTTACATCTTAAAAGAAAAAATAAACAAATCCCCACAAACTGCACTGCAAGTCTCAAGGAGACAATATTAATTTTCTGTTACAGCCCACAATCACATCCTGATTTGCTAAAAAGGCTGGTGTCACCTCTTGCACTAATTGGCAATGTTTAGTATTTTTTGGGGGGTTTTGGTTTTTTTTTCTCTTCCACCAACCATTCCCTTTAGAGGGCAAGTGCAATTAGGGTTACGTATCTTAGAACTACAAAAGAGATTGCTGATATAATCATATCTATACATAACTGTCTATAACAGATGTTCTAATAATAAGCACTAAAATTGCAAATTGATCTCTAGCTGCACCATTATATTTCTTATTTAATTATGACAAAAAATGTTCAATAAAAACACAGTAACAGCAATTCTATGCAAGCATTCAGTCTTAGGAACCAAAATTAAAATTAACATTTTCATCTAAAAAATTTCTTCATCTGCCTCTAAATCATGTTCTAATATGAGATACCTGCTGTAGACCAAGACTACTTGAATATTTCAAGAAAGGGCTAAAGCAAATGAGCCACAGGTGGAATTTTGGTCAGCAACGTAGGAAGTTTTGGCTCCTCAAAAGCAACCAGCTAAACATGCTTGGTTTTCTAAATTTCATATCTGAATTCAAGCTGCAAGCTCATTGTTTGGATATGCTGCATATACTGAGCTTTTCTATATATATGAATCTTTTAATTTATTGTTTCAGTAATATTCTAATACTGACCTAGTTTTATACAACTCAAACTTCTTTGAAATCAAATTAATTAAGATTTATAGTGCCACAAGATGTGAACAAGAGCAGATCCTCAGCTCTTGAAAGGATCCTGAAATTAAAAATATCTTAAATAAGTAAATATACTCCATGTGATACAGATGCGTGTGTAACAAATGCTGATGTTTGTGTGCCTCTAATTGTTCTGTAATGATGTCATACTACTCACTTGCTTCCTGACACTGATGTGAGTTTTAACTGCAATAATTGGAAACACTAATTACTGTATCAGTAGAACAGCCCTCTCTATCTCTGTTTAATCAGTTCATGAGTCACCTTGGAATATCAGGCAGCCATATTCCAATTGTTGAAAGGCTTTGTGCTGTGTTGCAATCCAAGAGAAATCACAGGAAAGACAGTGGTTCCACTAGGCTCAGCCTCTTAGAGAGGTACCCTGGTACAGATTTCTTACATGAGAACCAATGCAGCATTAGCTTTTCTTTCACTACAGCTTTCTGTTCCCACACCACGCCACCCACATGTGGCTGCTGCAGAGTGCTGCAGCTTCCCCATGGAACTCCAAAGCACCGTGATTTAGTGACTGCCAAAAACAGCTCTGATGTTGTTTATATATCATATGAAAATATCAACTTCCGGAGGGATGTTGTTTCTAGAAATCCTTGTTTCATAATAACTTATGGTGGGATTTCCAAATCCAAAACAGTATATTTCAGTTATGTTGAAGTCATGCAATAAAGTAGTTTAATTTCACTGGCTTTTGTCAGCACTGAAAACAGGAAAATGCTAATTTTTTTTTTGTTTCTGGAAAAATGACTGCAGAATTATTTAATATGGTTTTCCCTGAGGGCCATGAGTAAACAAGCATCAAGAGAATGAGCAAATACAACAGCCACATACTATCACAGGAAGATAATGAGGCAACCATGTACATTCTCTGATAGTTACCAACAGAGACTTCCCATAATTAAATTAAACTAAATGTCAAGTAAGTTAAATCAACATCAATTCCTTGGATCCAGAGATACACACAATTAAAATTAAGATTTATTTGTATTTCATATAATTAATAATATTTTGTGGAAAGGAAAGGGGTGGATGTGGGTATTAGAGATATAAACAGGACTACTCAGACTACAGTCAAAATGAATTTAATAGGACTCCTGTATAAATCCCAGTAGAAGCTGTATGGCTGGTTATACTTTTCCATGCATCTTCGATTTGTCTCACAAAGGTGTCAAAGGATAATCATGTTTCCCTGTAACATTTTTTTCCGAAACCCTGGACAAAAAAAGGATTTTTACTGCACAGGGAAACTTCTTGGGGTTTTTCTTCTTTCTTCATTTGTCAACTGCCTCTGAAATAGTTGAAGGGAACTAAACTACAGCTTAGTTGGAGTCACTTCAAATTGATAAAAGATACTTAAAACGAACAGAGGGTATTGAAGACTAAAGATGAGGGATATTACCAGGTACATCACAGAATCAGCCTATCCTCTTTATATCATCACATCTTACATTTTGCTTAAAGTGAAGTTAGAGAGGTGGTATTCCTTCTGATTTCCAGGAAAAAAATCCAAAATAATTTATATCATATAGGCAAGCTGAGATTCTTCTGAATATTTGGGTATGTTAAGAAGAACATACTACATACTTACTTTGCAGCTTACTATAAAGTAAGGTGCAAATGGGTTTTGCAATGAGTCTATCTATACTTTTGGGGGACAACATCTTCAAAGATTTTAGACATATTTTTAGGCACATGGTGACAAGAATAAGTTCTTATCAGTTCAACTTAAGAAAGAACAGGAAAACGCCCAGTTTCTTATATGGCACCATGGGCTAACAAGGAGTTTTGCAGTAAAATGGACTTTCAGATATTAAATATATTCTTTCATATGTGAGATATTCAGTTTTCATTCCTACCCAAGACAGTTCTGCTAGCCAGTGAAGGGACTATGATGAAATACCCAGTTCAACATACAGTGGATGGGCATCAGCCAAAATTTCCACTTACAAATGGGAGACAAAGGACATGAAGGATCAGTGTTTGACATTGCATTAATGGCAGAGTCCATCCCAATTTGCAGTCTTATGCCACAGATAAATTCTTTGTATATGTAATATATACATATTCACACAGATATTCTTCTAAGATGTTTATGAATAGAAACACATACATATGCACACACGTACATACACATTATCTCAGTTAGCCACTAACACATCCTGTCTTGATGATGTAATTTCCTACTCAGGAATTTCAGTGCAGTATCTATTACTTGCATTTGCACCTCAAAATAATCACCTCAGCTTTGATAATCAAAAGAATCAAGCCCAATTTAGTTTCATAACAGCAAGCAGCAAGATCCAAATGAACTCAGCATAATGTAAAAATTTTTTGCCAACTCAGAAACATAATAAATCTTTAATGCTAATCAGAAATTGAAAACAATGCGACAGTATAAGCTTTTAATTTTAAGAATCTTATTAAAGGCTTGCTTCTAATTCTGCCTTCCTCCTCTAACATTAAAAATGCCAAGTAAACAGGTTGAAAATATTTACATATTTGTCAAGATAGAAAAAAGGTAGACTGTAGGAGCTGGAACTGATATGATGCTTCAGCTGTTCACAAACTGAAAAATAAATAAGCTGTAATATTTAAATGACTTTCACTGAAGATGTGAAATCAGAATGGAAAGCATATAAAGCAACATATTCCAGAAATTGCACAGTATTTTGTAAATTAGTCCAAACAGGAAGAAATACATGTGTGCTTTACATGTTTGTAGCATCACCTGCATGCAGTCCAAGAAAATCACCATGGGATTAGAACAGAGATTACACTTGTTTTTCTAAAAAAGTGTTTTCAATTGGAAGGACAATCCCCCTTTACCCCTGACAAGTCCACTGGTTCAAAAAGCAATAGGGGTCAAATGTGACAAGTTTTATTGTGCAACTAGCCATGAGTCTTGCAAAGGTCTCAGGATTGATGGGGCTCGTTGATGTGGGTGGTGGCCCTGTCAACAGAGCACAATGAACGAGCACATGGACAAGCCCAGAGAAATAAGATTCAGCTTTTCTTCCTATAACCATCACTTTTTAGTCTTTACTGAGCCATCAAGTATTGCCACTCTAGCAAGTTCAATCACCTTTCCTCATTATATCTTCCCCATGTCCATATCTACCCAAGACAAACAACCATATATCAAATGTTTAAAGGTGTTCAAACTTCTTTTTCAGTCTAGAAAGAAGTTATGCAGCTTCACAACTAGAACTTTCTACTGTATTTCAGTTCCAGGACTTCTATATTCAGTTAAAAAAAAAAAAAGTTAGATTTTGGTTTTTTAAAGGAAAAAAAGAACAAAAGAGAAACAGTATCAAAATTTTGTAATGCAGCTTAAAGAAGTATAACACCAAAGTAGATAAAACAGAATAAGATGGGGACTCCCCTGACAGAAAAAAAAAAATTATGAAAAGTATGAATAGATAAAAGCAAAAGAATGAAATGTTGGACTTATGCTTCTTGCAGCAAAGTAAATATGGTGTTTGAAAAATATGGAAAGTGTGTCCAGGGAAGTACTGTCATGGGAACTTAGATTACTTGAGGGGGGTAACTCTGCTAATGCAAGGCAGTAGGTCTCAGTGGCTTAAGAACTTGTTTTGAGACAATTATGCAATACTTCTGCTGTGCAATATTTCTGTCAGAGTTCAGATAATTTTGCTTTTAGAAATTCTAACATTACTCTCTGCATACAATGAAGTAGCAAATAATGAATAAGCAAGTAATGCTGGCCTAGTACCAGGTACCGTCATTAATTTCCTTAAAGCCTACAATTTACAATAGGGGAATTCTTCTACTTTTGGTTATCTGAATGGACTACCAACTAAATCAAATGTTGAGAAAAAAATCTAAAGGACATAAAGAGTTCATAAACATCCAACCCTTATTTAAAAAAATAATTTCAACATTTCCATGCTTTGCCAATCAAAATTAATTCTGTACAAATGAAAATAACAGAATACAAGTAAAAGAAATCTTAGTGTAGGCAGACAGGTTTTCTAACTATGCATTGTCCTAAATGTACTGCTAAAATTATTTAATTAGTTTACTGGAATCCAAATGCCATAGTTAAAATTTATTCTTTCAAATTCCCTGTTATTAAAGACTACATGACATTTAGTATTTGCATGTAAAGGATAAGCTTGAAATATATTTCATTTTCATTTTTAGCCACTAAAATAAAAAAACTCCTTGTTCTGGTCCCTCCTTGTAAAACTAGGAGGTTCCTCTCAGCTGTATTGTCAATGTTTCACGCTAAGCACATTTACGATAAAATGTAGCGATAAAATACTAGGCTGCTGAAAAGCTAAGTGACAAGTTCCCACATTTGGGGTTTTCTTTAATTCCTCTTACTTATTTAGGATAGATGTCTTGTCACAAATTTCTACATATTGCACAATTTACCATCCTGCCACACAGAATGATAACAGAACTACTGTGGAGCAATAGTTCAACATTAAACATGGTGAAAACTGAAACAAAACACATAAATCTCGTGTTCCATAACATTTACTATCATACTGCTTTTACATCCTTAATTTTTCTTTTGCACTTACACATTAAAATGTTCCACTTGACTAAAAATAATGTATAATCTTTTCCAAATTGTCTCTGAGTTCAGGAGATAAATAGTGTGCTGCACAAAAACTACACAATGAAAGCTTTTCTAAAGACTGCATTCATGCTTTGGCTGTTATTAAAACTTTAAAGTTGGGTGGTAAACACAGCAGAAGTTCTCCACAGAAAAATTCAGTTCAAAGTGTCAGTATCCCCAGATCTTAAACAAATGAAACTGCCTTTTATTTCAAAAAGTCTTCTTAAAAGTTGCAAAAACCTAAAGACTTTTAGGATATTTTTGCACACATACAATTTTTGATGTAATCAATGTTTTAGCTTCATGCCAGTGTTACAACATGATAGAAGAAATGTAAAGATAAAAATATGTAAAATCTCTGAATCTGCTTAGCAACAAGGTATAGATAATACATAAATTTCTCTAGCCAGCAGATAAAATTTGGAGTTTGAGGATTACAGACTTTGCTGCAAGCTATTACAGAATTATCTCCCTAAAGAAGTGCAGACGTTTGATCATCTGGGTGACTTGAACCAGACTAAATAAGGCAGTATAGAGCATACAGAGAGGTATGACAGCACAGAGTGATGCTATTATCACTATCCATATGTCTATATCAAAGAAGCAAATGAGTGAATTAAGTGCCCTAAACAATCTCTTTTTTGTGGGGATCGGTTTTTCTTTTGTTTTACATGTGGTACTATTTTAACTGTGTCCAACATTAATATTACATCTGGTGTAATATGTGTCTCATTACAACACAGGATGTGAAAGGTAAAGAAGACACTAAAAATACCTTTTTATGACGAAAAAAGTTATTTAACAGTTCAACTTAAATTTTCACGTATGAAGGAAAAAAAAAATCTGGTATAATTCTCCTGTATTATATGCCAACAAATTGGAAATGAGAATGAGGACAAAACCCTGTCAGGGACAAATGAAGGATTAAGCATCTGAATAATAGAGTTCTGGACAATATTAACCATTAAACTGCAGAAAAAAATAGTTTTGTTTAATGATGAGATCAGTAAAAAGACTTGTTATTTAGAATGAAGAAACTGATTGAAGAAATTTAATTGTCATGAACTTTTTTCCAAGAAGGATTTCCTCCAAGAGAATGATTATATTATATCTACAGCTTTCAGGAATAACCTGTTGCTCTACTAAATACTTCACAGAATAATAGAATGGTATAGATTGGAAGGAACCTTGAAGACCATCTAATTCCAACCTCCCTGCCACGGTCAGGGCACCTTTCACTAGACCAGGTTGCTTCAAGCCCCATCCAGCCTGGCCTTGAACAACGACAGGGGTGGGGCATCCACAACTTCTCTGTTCCAGAGTTTTACCCATTAGTCTTACTCAGAGATGACTAAACAATTCATCTGCAACTTTACGTATTGAAATATTTTAAAAGCTGGTTATAAAGACCTACTTAACTTTGTTCAGATGTAGAGTAATATATGTATTAAAATAATAGTTATTTTTAGAGAACAGTTACAAGTTCTTATTGAAGTTGGTAAGTGGTTCCAACAGGTGGAAAACACCACTAATATTTCTGTCATTATCTTCAACCACAGTATGTCAGCTAAACAATAACAGAAACACTAGGCAGTAAGTCTCAAAATCTCTTCTTTCTTTATCAGGTCAGGAGAAGACATCCCTTGATTCAGTTCAGATACTGCATCCTTGATTCAGTTCTCCTTTTTAGCACAGTCAGCAGCAGTCAAATGACATTGTTTTCAACCTTCTTCAAAGCATACCTTGCAAATTTTTCTAGTAAAGGGGCATTGTAATTGAACACAATATTTGTACGTGATGAAGAATGTTAATTTATCAAAAGAACATCTTTCCTCATATTAAAACATCAAGTCCAGAAATTGAAGTTTCATGTTCTGGAATTCTAAGCAAGTGCAGAGTCAGATCCACAGCCTCCATATCCACATACATACAATACAGAAGGTGACAGCTACTTCCACTTCCATAATGTTTAATTCAGCATAAAAATATAATCTGCTAAAAAATAACATACAGAAGGATAAAAAAGGGACTGTTACCATAACAAGAAAACTAGGGGAACAAAAACAAAATAATTGTAAAGCAAGCATTACAAAAATCACACTCAAAATCACACTCAAACTCAGTATTCAGCATCTCTGTCCATCCTATGGTGGGCTTTTCACAACACAGCATGAAACTATTTGTGCAATGGTAAGTTGGAAAACAGGATAGATAATCTTGGAATTTCTACACTTTGTGGTCATAACAACTACTGCTTAAAACACTTACCAAACGGTTACATTATTTACAGGCAAAATTAAGTTCACTTTGCGTTGTCTTCTTAAAGCATTCAGCAGGATGATGCAAAAAATTCAAGAATATATGTTCATATTGATTTCTTTACTGGATCATATTCCAAAGGTTTTTTGGCTTGGTATTGGAGGGTTTGGAGTTGCATTTTGTTTTGGTTTGGGTTTTTTGGTGGGCTTTGTTTTACAACTTCTTAGGATTGAAGTCATTGTTTGTATTTCTAAGCCTAAGAAATGACTTAAGCACAGTGAGAATAACAATATTTTTGCTAACCTTACTAGGTTTTTGTTTGGGGTTTTTTGTTGCACACACACACAAAAGGAACCACTTCTATGGTTATGCAATTACATCACTCTTCTTTTCCAAACAAAGGCAAAACAAGAGTTTCCTGATACAATCTGACAGAACTGGCCAGGCATGCTATTTAAAGGTTACACTATTTGAAGGCAGGTTACCTTATCTGAACGGGCTAGGGAAAAGCCTCTATAATATTGTGCCCAGGCTATTTATGCCAAGGTATTTCCCCTCATCCAAGTCAACTTCATGCAAAGACAATCATCTGAGATGCAAACAAAGCCAATACTAATTATCCCCAAATTATCCCTGCTGCCATGCAAAGCTGGAAAGGGGGTATCACAGATGTTATTTTTCAGTGTTAGGTCTAAAAAATGGAAAGAACTCATAATTCCCTTTTCCTTAGCACTACAAGACAAACAATTTGAATGTTAGAAGAATGTGATATTTCTTCCAATTAGGACAACTTGGCTAAATAGTCTTACCAACTAAACAACTAAATGTAGTCATGAGTTTCTGAAACTGGTGTAATATAATATCACTAAAAGAAGGAAATCAACTTCATTTAATGATCAGGCAGAGTATTGAATTAACATTCACTTCTGAATTTTGGCATTGACTTCCTGGGTTAACTGTCAGCACAGAATTTGAGTTTGGGTCTCATATCCTCTTTCCATCTTAATCAAACTGAAAGCTCTCTAGGAAAGCACCTGCTCATGTTTTCTTTCTTTGCAGTGATTAGCAAAGCCTAGTTCTGATTTGTGAGACATGATGAAAATGTTATAGTTTTTTATGGATTTGTTTCCTAAACCTAGACAAGGTTTCTTTTACTGACCTTCTCCCCCTGACACACACAGGGCCTTAGTAAAACACTAAGAGCTGAAAACTTTCTGTTATAATAAAACAACAACCTCATTAAACATCTGTTAGATAAGAGTGATACAACAAATGAGCAGTTAAATATATATAAAAAACCATAAGTAAAAAGTATAACCTTTACATTCCAAGCACATATGAAAAGGAAGATATATGGGGGAAGAACTGAGAACCTTTAGTCTTGAACTTTTTCTTTCTTTCTTCTGCTGGTAGATATTTCTGCCTCTAAACTTTCATAGCCTCTATATCATACTTCTGATGCTACCTCTGTCTTTCAGGAAAAAGAAAAAGGATTTTATTGCTAGCTTTGAACATCGTACACTCCTTCAAATTAAAAGCTAACCTGAATGTCTGTGTTAAAACTGAACGAAGCAATGGAAATTTATCCCTTCTTCCATCTTAATATTCAAAAGTAAAGTAATGAATCATTTCTACCATAATAAACAAGTCATACATTAGCATATCTTGCTGGTTAAAAAATCATTTATTCTAGGGGCTTTTGCTATTAGAAATAGACTCTCTTGGGAAGACAACTTTTGTCAATGTAACTGCACCTGTAGTAGAACATACATAAGCACAGATATTTTAGGCATCATACTCTTGACTATTGTACTGAGGGATGGGAGAAGAAATGAATAATAAAGTCAGTGATTCTCAAGTGAAGGCTCAGTGACCTGTGGTCATCATCCAACTGAACAAGATATACTGTGTTCCATAGTTGGTGGCATACAACCATATAAAACATGACTTTGAAAAGCCAAATGTTGCTGGCTCGATCTAGAAGCAGTTTTCCAGGATATGTCTTATATGCACATAACTCAGATAACTAGTGTTACATACCTGCCAGAATCTTAAGTTATGCCACTTCTCTTCTGTGGCATTTTACATGAGTGGAAGTTAAATTTCCAGTCAGAGTTAATTGAAATCATTATGTTGTCAAGATGTTTCATAACATTAACATTGAATTGATAGTCTTTTCATGTTACTATTTCTAAGTACCTCTCAAAAGAAATGCTTTGCAATTAACTATTCTAATTAAAACATTACCAGATCTATTGATTTTAAAAGAAAATGTTGACATGAGTATAATGCTTTCCTTATAAAATGTATTATGGGGGACTTTAGCACAGTAGGACAACTACTTTTTCAACTACCAATAAATAAGCTGAAATATGCCTCCCATGCAAGAAAGTCTTTTTACTTCTAACTAATGTCTTCATTCAGTGAAATACTATGAGATTTCATTGCTGCAACAATGAAATACTAAAAACATTGTTTTGTATAACTGCAAAAAGAAAATATTTTGAGGAAAAAAAACCCAAGCATTAAGTTTTGCATTACAACTTCCCTGGACCTTGCTTTATTAGACAGCAGTACAAAAGTCTCTACATGGCTCTGTTAAAAAATTTTCTGGAAAAATCTTATCTATAGACCAATAGATAATACATCATGCAGTAGTAGGAAAGTAGCCAATATTTAATACAAAACTTACATTTTTTAACAGTTCTCATAAAACACTGAATCTGTCAATAGAACTAACAATTTTTTGACACTTAAATTGCTTCAAAACACCAACAAACACTAACCAAATACTCTCTTTATACTTTAAAACCTATGCATACAGTTTAAATAACTTAATATTATGGCTAATGCCTGCTCCTGGTGCAATTGGAAGAAGATACACACAATCAGTAGTTTGTGTTTCCTTTGCTGTTTTTTGAGAACATACTGAAGTACAACATGTATATATACTTGTGCCCTTGGGAATAACTGTCACACTGATGTATTTCCATATAAGTAGAGGTGCACACTTAAGGGACCTTCAGTTGAGCAGAAAGTACACTATTTGAGAATTGTATCAGAAACAATATTTTGCTGAAACTTACTGTTTCACATTATCTTCCTACAAAAATGGGAAGAGAAACAGTTCACTACTTACTCAGTATAATTTTACCAAGGATAAAAGTGGCAGGGCTTCCACAGTGAGTTTAAATTAAGGCTTGGAAATAAAAATGAAATTCCCTAGTCAAACACATGAGAAAAGACCTCACTGTTAAGTTTGAAAGTTTTTACTAAAATTTCCAGCATCAGTTTTCCATCTTGAAACTCACAGACTCAGAGTGCAAGGAAGAGCAAGGTATTCCAACGCTGAAAAGGTGTCTAGAAAACTGGAAGTGCTATAAAGAACCATGCAAAAATCAGAATGTCTCCAACCACATGCAAAGCTGCTTCAGCCAAATTTTTGCTTAACCTATAAACTGTTACTACTGTTAAATATGAATTGCATGTCCATATCTGGTCCTGCCAAGGGAAAGGCTTGACAGAGGGAATTTTGACAGAATTTCATTTCTATTCAACAGCATCTGACCTTGAGCCTAGAAAATTCCCTGGAGGACTGTGGTGGGACAGTTTTTCTGCTTCGTTCTCTTTAATTCTCAAGTCTATTCATCTTTCTTTAAGAAAGAGCCCATAATTACTTTTTCATTAACAATATACGTGCACATATATTAGTCTTTAAATTTCTTGTAGGAAGACAGGTGTCTCCAGTTCTGATAAAGTTTCATTTGGCCCTCTGACAGGAACATGCTCTTCCTCAAATATAGCAGAGTACATCTGTCCTCTATTAAACCAACGTAAATGTGGATTGACTGAACTAACTTCAGCTGAAGTACATGGATATGGACAAGAGCAGAACTGCACCCAGAAGCTAGAATCAAATTTAAATTTGTGTCTTAATATGCTTTCCAACTTACAGTTCCTTAGATTTTTTTTCCTTCTGAACTGGTTTTTGACACTTTCCTAAGGAATCTCACTGTGTATTTTTTTTAAACCAAACAAGTGAGCAGAGGAAGGTAACTCAAATAATACATTTGTTGGCACTTCTGTCAGCTGAATTATGCTTTTTAGACATTTCAGCAAATAAAGACATGTATTTTGTTTTTACAATACTTGAAAATGTTTCGATGGCACTTTGAACTAACTGCTTTTCACAGCAGACATAGTCCTGTCAATTTTTTCTATATGGAGAGTTTAAGATTCAGCTTTCTACTCTAAAAAGTAAAACATACCTTGCACCTAATACATAAGGAAAGATCAAGCAGTAGAGTTATTAATTATATGCATTCATATTTAATGAAGGTTCCCAAGTAAAGCTGAATTCTTTCTCGTCAGTTATTCATTTTTATAGTGTTAAGCCATCTTTTCACATCTCTCATGCCAAAACTAATCCAGTATACAAGACCAAAAAAACAGGTTCTGGAGGCACTTTCTGTATTCCTCTGTTATCACTTCTTTTAATGTCTAGATCAGAATTCCTGGACATAACATTATGCTCCATTAGAGAAATTAAAGGACTTCATATCATCCATAAGAATAAAACTGGAAAATGCACTGTGTTAGGAAATAACAGGCACGTATGTAGCTTTCTGAAGGTGCAAGAGAAGCAAAGATGTACTGGTTTCTTTTTAACCTGAGAGATGAGGGCAAGTCACAGTTTCTCAAAATACACTTTCTATTGTTTGTTTCTACTTATGGGGTAAAGCATGAGAATTATAGTGCATTTCAGGTTAACAAATTTCATAAATGAACTGCATCTTTCAGCCTAACAGTGCTTTCTCTTGTCCTTAGACTCCATAGTCTGCCAGTGCATAAGACAGAAGTTTTACAACTTTTGCCAGCCCCCTTCCCACATCTCCCTACTGAGGACTTAGAAACACTAAAACAGATGCTATCCAGCTCCTGCATATTATTGCCTTTCAGTTGAAGACAATTCTGATTTTCTTCTTTAGTGGATTAGGATCTCCTACAAAAAGTTTCTTTGACAAGCAGATCCCTTTTCTCCTCTCTCAAATCAGCTCCCCTAGACTGGAGGTAGCCTAACAGTTAAAAATATCATGATTTTGTGGAGTAGCATTTAAAACAACAATCTCTGCTGCTAATTTACTCCTCTTATCCATTATAAAGTTAAGATAAGAAAAAAGAGTAAATTAAAAGACAGATTTTAGACTGAAAGGGAAGTAGGTAATCTGACCACAGAAGTGGAATCCTTGAACTGAGCAATAAAACCTCCAAGTCTGATATCATCTAACACATTCTATACAAAAAGAAAATAGGATCCAGATTAGAGAACAGGAAAGACCAAGAATTTTGAATGTTTAAGAATAAACCTGCTGGACTGATAATAAAAACCATTAAGTCCCTCATTTGCAATAAATGATATGATTAACCAGTAGAGAATTGGTCAGTTCATCTTACAGTATTAATATTTGTATCAGGTGCTAACTATCACATCAAAGGGAACAAAAGAGCATGTCTTAATTTAATATCAAGTGAACTGCTTGAAATACCTATTAAGAGTAATGTAAAAGTCTAGAGATATATGGTATCATCAGTACCAACCTCTCAAGTTCCCATCAGGTAAACACAGGGCTTTGCAAATGCCTACCAAAATTCTCTCTGTAGAGTATTTTAATGGTAACTATATATTAAATCCTCATAGAGTTCACACTGCCATTATTTACTGAGAAAAACTTGGGAATCTTGAAATTTGAATCCAACAATATCAAATGGTGGTGCATAAATTAATGCAAAGAGATCACTGAATAATAAAGAACCTCAAAGACATCAAACTAAAAAAATTACCATCCCTCCCTCCCCCCCAAAAATGGAAAGAAAAAAAAAAACTACAACCAACCAAAAAAAAACCAACAAACCAAACAAAAATCACAAACAACAAAACCAAACAATCAGCACAGTGGAGTTGATTAGAGTGTATTTTAAAATACTTTCCCTCAATTTTTCTTGTGGGCAAGCAAGACAGCATTCCTCTGTAATACATCACAGTATGAAAAGTGGTGAAAACTGTTCAGTTTAACCTTGCAACGGTCTCGAAATTCTACCGGTCATCCAATTTTCATTTCCAACATGTCTTAAAACTGTTTCTGCTATGCTTTCTGTATTACTGATGAAATCAATGGAATTTCTTGTAAATAACTGCAGTCACACTGAAGTCACAAAGGAATAAATGAGGTTCCTGAATTGTATAACAAGTTTGGGGGTTAAAACATTAGTTTCACACCAAAAAACAAAAATTGAAACATTATTTAAACCTTCTAGTGGCTAGATACAGTTCACTAATTAACTCTGTCAGTTATTACAATCATTTTCATATCTAACAGGTTCATTTTTATCAGAGTCGTAAGGGTTTATCCATTGGGAATCTGAACATGTTATCAGCAAATCAGAAACATAAACTATTTCTATTTGTATTGTATTTTATGTCACACTGATATTGTTTAAAAAAACTCTTGCTACTCTTGATATCCTAACCCTTGTAAATCATATCAAATTAAACAAAAGCTTTCAAGCTTCAGCTTATGCTTATTCCTGTAATTCCATATTAATTAATTAACTCGTGATTAATTCTCAACTAGTCATATAACTTAAGTTTTATAAAACCAGATTTAACTATTTTTTTTTTAACCACAAGATATGTTCAATTAAGGGAAATAAGAGATCTCACACAGGCAGGCTTTTTATTTGTAGAAATAAAACAGTGGGGTTGAATAGGCAATGAAACTGCATCATTAGAAAATAGGTCTTTCATATCAAGAGCCATCAGCTATAAAGAGACCACAAGCAACTAGTGTTGATGCCCGAGGCTCTTTCCAAAAGAGAATACATAATAAGTCTAATGGACTGCATGGCAAGGAAAAATTCAGATTGTTTATCTGTCTGCACCTATCAGGCCCAAAAGAGATTTTTAAAAAAGCAGAAGTACAGAACAGAGACATTAAGGAAAAGAGCCTATATAGTAAAAAATATTTTGATGCATGAGTATGCAATCTTCAACTGTGTAATATGGAAGTAAAAATAATTTATGTATAGATAGACAAATACATGTGTGTATGGCTATACAAAATTTATAGAAAGAACATATAATATATATTTCATAATACTAAATGGATTTAACCATGTAGGACAGAAATATATTTTGGACTGGAAAATATGTGTTGGAAGACAAAAAAAACTTCACTAAATAATTAAAATCCTGGTTTTAGGACTTTTTAAAAGCTGATTTAAAGACTTTTTACAGGCATGGATAATTAATTTTAATCCTAGCTTGCACAGAAACACAGGAAGAATAGTAAGTTTAGTTATATGTTCAAAATCAACAAAGTTACTGTCACACCTGAGCAGAGAAAATATGTCAAATTTCCAGTCCCTTGTTGCAGTTACTGAATTCACACTGCTCACATAATTTTTCAAGACAGAAAATGCTTCAGAAATTAAGAGTTACTGTTATGGACTGTACCATCTCTTGTACTTCCTCTAACTGATACTTCAAAGACAGGAGAGTTTTCTGCCCAATTAACTCCTCCAACAGATTTAAACCAGTGGCTAACAATCTTTTTCCAGTCCAAAGACTCTTGAAAATTTGCTATTGTACTTAAAAACACCAAAGAGCAACTGTAAACCTATCATCTGGTGGCTTCGTTTTCTTAGTTACTTTTCACAGCCTTCTACAACAGCAAATTGAAAACCATCAAACAACTTATCCAAAACAACTTTATAATATTTACCAAGAGACAAAAAAAAAAAAAAAAGACAAATCTAAAAATGTAATCTGTAAGGAATCTATTACAATTTTCTACAGTTTGATAGAAAAATATCTACAGGTTTCTCAAATACCTTTCCAATAGCATGACATGCAAGCCTTTTATGTTCTATGAGCTGATTTACGTTGCTGTTTTGTAATATGGGGAAAAAAACCTCTGATTTGCATTTACTCTATTATTTTTGACAATATCTTAAAATCCTTTAAATATAGCAGAAAAGGACTTTAAAATGTTGTCTGACATTGTGCAGCTTGATCATATTCATTAAAATAAATCCTTAGACATAAGTACCAATGACAAAATTTGCTGAGGCCTTTGTTGAGAAAAAAAACTTCAGCCTTGGAAAAAAAAAAAGATCTGAGCAGACTGCCATCATATTCAAGAAAGATCCTGCTGAATTCATCTTTTCGTACCTGTGTTGAGTTTCCATCCATAATACTATGCCAGGCTTTTGAGGGGTAGGAGAATGTGACAGATGAGCTTTGTTTACACTGCTTAGAGCAGAATGCAGAACTCTCTGATTTAGCTAAAATAATAGAACTGAATGTTCCAGGTTCTGTTTATATATGCATGGTTGCTAAACTGTAGAATAGAATGGAATGGACTAGAAATGGCAGCATGCAACAATGTCCAGACAGTCTAATGACACCCAAAGCACATACAGAGCAACTGCCAACTGCGCTAATGGTGCACTCTGTTGATTCTTCTAATTCAAAATTCTCTGTCTAAGGTTAAATTAAACCTTAGAGTACTTGAGTTGGACAGATTTAAAAATCCAAAACAAGGTATCTGATTTCACAAGACCAGACTTCCTTCCTTCTCATGAGGAACAGATTAAAAAAATTATAAAATTAAATCGCTCAGAAGGATGCATTGACACTAAACTGCAGACAATATATTCTTGCCTGTTACCAAGATACACAGCTACACTTTCTCAAGGTACATGCAGCACCTTCAAAATGCATAAGATTAAATATAATTAAATATAATGGCTGACAATAACAAAGAAAATAGTTCCTCTCTATGCAAAACCTTAGCGTTCTCCTATGCTTTGCAGAAGGCTCATGACAATATCCCATTTTGTGTATCACAACAATCAGATGGCTCACTAAAATCTACTCATCTCTACTGAAGTAATTTCTGCAAGATTTTACCCTGACAGGCACAAACTGGGTTTTTTTAACAGTATGTGGGAGTTACATGTTTTTCAATGAGGGGACTGTGGGCATCTGACAGAACTGGATGGCTTAGTTTGCATGCAGTGAGGAGTTTCTGTCTATGCAAGGAAGGATCAGGTTCCACATTTCACTTTAGTTCCCAAATGGTATCACCATTCTGAGCAGTAACAAGTACACTGTGTTTGAAATAACATTTTTTGAAGTTTGGACTAGAAATAGAGGAAGAATCAGATCATGTTTCCTTTTCCATTTTATACTTACCCTGCATCAATTACATTAGTTTTGTGAGCCTCTCTTCATGACCACAGTCAGTGGTTCTACAGATCATAAGAAGGCATGGAAATACATTGCAGAAATTGCCTTTTCACCCACCTATCCTACATAGCTATGTTGAAAAGAAGCAATCTTCACAAGAGTGAAAGAACCTGCAGGACTGTTTCAAACTTCTGAAAAGTCCCATCCCTTTCCCTTTCTCTCCCACCTTGCCTAGCTTTATCCCATTTGTCCTAGCTTTATCCTGAGACGAAGGAAAGTGTCTGCAGGATAAAGACTCTCTGACTAGGAAGGAGGAGCAGGACCATTCAGAGCAGACATGCAAGTTTCTTCTTCAAACTCATGGCATTTTGCTATAGACTTATGGAAGAGCCTGAAAGATTTCAGCTTCCAGGTGAAACACATGGAACAGGCAGTTAATATTCCCTGATTTTGACTTTGAATTGACAACTTCTCCACTCTGGTTTCTACCTTTAGATTTCTTTTCAGAAAGACAAGTAGATTGTTTACTATTACTTGAGATTGAATCAAGCCTTCCAAACCTTACCAACACAGACATCAGACTTCACAGGAAAAGTGGGACTTTCAGCAGCTGTGGTGGTAAGCTTTGAAGTTGTCTCTGTTGCAGCATTTGAAGCTGAAACAAGCATTAATTACAACGGAGAGCAATCTCCTGTGCAAAGCAATGCAGATTTAAGGAGTCACATAGAACTACTGAAGCCAGGAAAAATATGCTGAGAACAATTCTGAGGAAACTTGTGCACATTCAAGTTAAGCACCAAACAACAGTTTAAAAAAAAGAAAAAAAATTATATAAGAAGCAAAAGGAAACTGATTGTGATAGACAATATTTTGTGTAAAAATTCATTGTTAGTTTTTGCTGAACATCAAAATGAAGAGGGGTTTTTTTAACCACAAGCTTTGCAATTTGTTCCATTTATCCCATCCCACAGAAACAATCACTGATAGTAGAGCTGTACAAAAGCATATACAGAATTATCTTTAAAAATATGCCTTATCACAGCAGTGCTTTGATTACAAGCACAATTTTATCCAATACGCTAAATGCAAAGGGGGGTGGAAAAACAAAATGTGAAAAAATCAATATTATCAACTGCATCATCAGAGCAGCCCTTTGCATAGGAAAGGCACAAATGCCTTAGGGGAAGCCATCTGTCTCTTCTAGTGTGCTTTGTAAACAGGCTTCATTTGCAACAGTTGTGTTCATATCTTTTGTTCAATACCTGACTTTTGTCAATGGCGTAGGTGGAAGGTAAATTTCCTCTGCATCACACTCTTATCGTGAGGATGTAACACAGTATTATCAGAAGGAACACTTCTGTATTAATACACTTTCATTCTAGCTGTATCTAAGAAATAAGTAGCAAGGACTTTTCCTAACTTCTGTTTGACATTCATATACAGTGACACAGGACACTGATAGAGTGATACAGCATTACAACAATTTTTCAACAATGAAGACCTGTATAACAGAAATATTGTCTAACTGTTTACCTAAACCAGTTTTGCTCTGCCTGAAGACTAACCACATTCCTGACTTTCTCCAAATAATCACACCATTTAAAACTTAACACATGATTTTAAGATGTGCTCGCACTTCTTCATTTTAATAACAGAATGCCACTGATATCTTAATTTAGACAAGAAAAGAAGTGGTAGATGTCAAAAATGTTAGAAGAATATATTTATTCCCACTGCAGGAAAAGCCTCATGCTTTATAATACTGTTAGGCTGGATTATGCAAGCATGGTCATCTATCAAGAGATCACAGAAGTCACTGAAGCACAGCACAAAGTTTGGAGAGAGGTACAGTAGTTACCTACAGTAGGTAACTTCCATAGCAGCAGCTATAAACTGACTGAAACACCACATAAATAAGGTAGATTAAGCTACACTGAGATCTGGCTTAAAAAAAGGAAGCTTACAAAAATTAGCAATTCTAACTAGCATAAACATTTACGGATTGCATGTGTGATGTATGCACTAATTTTCTATTTCTCCACCTTCTGAGCTAAGAATTCAAATGCAAGGTTTTAAGTCCATTTCTCAGCATAGTTCATGTCATTCCTTTATGAAATGTACTGTTTATCCTTTTCTTGATTTGATTTTACCACGTACATCATACCTTATGTTGACCTAACCCATTCCACACATAGAAGTACTTAAAACTGGTAAAATTGAGGAGAAAAAAAATACTACGTATGTTTGACACATCACCCATGAAGTGCATGTTAGCCATGCACTTCATGGGTGACTTTACAGAAAAGGAAGTTTAAGATTGGCATATATTTATCACAAAATCATAGAAAATGCTGAGTTTGAAAGGACCCACCAGGATCATCGAGTCCAACTCCTGGCCATGCACAGAACACCCCAGGAATCACACCATGTGCCTGAGAGCATTGTCCAAACTACACTAAAAAAAAATTTACTAAGAGCAAGCTGGTGGTGAAAGGATTGCAAACAGCCACCTATATTCCTATATTACAGTATCATAGTTGATAATGAAGGGACTTCTTGGTCCTAGATATCACCTTATACAGAGATATTAGCATGCTTTTATTTTTATTATTTTAGTTTAACCACTAAATTATTTTTTTAAATACAACACTGAAATTGCAGAAGTTTTCCAAAAACACAAGGTGGTTATTTTAAAGATGTAGTGACAATCAGAAATGCTACATCTACATGTAGCATCCACAAGTAGAATTGAATAATTCAATGTTAGAGAAATATGCACAGAAGAAGAACTTTCCCATAAGACTGTGGGCAAAAGCCCACTCTTTGATCCAAAGCAAAAACCCTGCCAAACAATCCTTGCTACTGTCAATAATAAACAAATATTCAGAAAAAGAAGATGCATAAATGGAACTTAAACTAGCTGCAGTTACCATGGAAACAAGCAAGATTTACTCAACACTTCCTACTCTGTTCCATTATCATTATCTCACGAACTCAAATGGAGAACATTGTTCCTATTCCTATGGAAACCCTGGAAATAGCCCACATTGTCACAGGAGATTAAGGCAATCTAGAACTCATCTCTTGGATTCATTTATGTGCCACTAAGGCCTATGAAAGACTAAAAATAACTAAACAGCCAGAGTTCATTTCTCAATAGAGATGAGCAGAATCTGAACTACTCCCTGTGAACAGCAGATAAGTAACAAACATCAAAAAGCAGTTTATGATCTATGAACAACCACGATGAACAGACCTGTAGTTACACTAACACACTGGAAGGGACGTTCTCAGGAGTTTTGTGCACTGTCTTTATACAAATGCCCTAACTTGGTAAGGCTCTGCCCTTTCATCCTTATGCCATTTGTCTTATTTGTTGACCAAGATGAGGAAAGGGGAACTTTTATAATCTAAAATACATACGTAACTCTTTCATTCTCAGAAGTCCTAAAATAACAAACGAAATCAACAAAATCACAAAATGTAAAATAACAAACAAATTTAAAAAAATCACAGAAAAAAAAAAGAGAGGGGGGAAAAAAGCAAAACCACCACCAAATCACTCAAGAACATGAAATATTCTGTGCTTTCTGCCTGTGCAGTCAGACTTGGAGGCTGAGAAAGGTTTTCCCCTTCTCCTCTAGTTCAGAAACCTAGAGCACAATGCAAGGGAGAATATGGCACTATTTATTTTTGCCCAGCTAGGGGAGTCTGTAGGTGACACCAAACTCTGTTTAACTATCTAAGAAAATTTGTAATTTCAAAGCCAATAGTCTGAAAAACAAATTTTTTTATCAAAGAATGCATGTGCTTCACTGTTGAAAAACTAATGTCAGATTTGGATTTGTAAAAGGTTTGAAATATCATGAGTATGAAAGACTAAACCACTGAAGAATACATTCAATTTCTGTTGTCTAGTCAATTAGTACATTTTATTCTAAGTTAAGTGTTATTCAGATTAACTGAATCCTAAAAACACTACAGGTGCTCAGAAAAAAACTCACATAATTCCACAACAAGATTGGTTACAAGGCATTTCCAGGATGAGAGGGTCCCACAATGGAAAAAAAGAGAAAGAATTAAAATTTATGAGAGCTTTGTTTATCCTTGAGAAAGCTCCATATTCTAATTCTGAGATGTTCCATTCTCAAGGTTGCTCAAGGTTTCTCTTCCTGCTTTGCAAATCTAGTAAAATTGCTGATACTGTCAAGATGCTGTCGAAAAATCTGTATGTATATCAAATGAACCTGCCTCTCCAATTTTGCATCTGTCAGGGATACCAAATTATCCTTTGAGCTCCTATTCTCATTAAAGACAACCATTACTATCTTTGGAACTAGGGAGAAACCCCACATAATAAACTAAAACTAAGTAGTATATAGCACACTTACATATTTTTCTCAGGAAAATTTACTATAAATACTTAAATATTTATAAATCCACTGGTTTTCCTTGCTTGCATTTTCTCAACATACTCCACCACCTCCCAAACAATACACCTGAATATACTACTTAAAAACACAGAAAAATCAAGACAAACCCCATCAGTAAGTTTAATGGCATTGCTTCATGTATATTTTTTCTCTCAAGTGCACTCTTGATACAATTTTTAATCAATCTCCTCTATGACATATGTATGAACAAAACCTATACCTTACCTAAGCAGAAACAAAACTGATATATTTAAAATGTTTGCTTGTGCAAGAGTATTGCAAATTATTATTACATTTCAGTACTACATGTGTTTATAATCAAGCTGTGATCATTATAAACGAATTAGAAAACCCAAAGGCTGAAATTTTTATAGTGTTGTATTTCCCTGAATGAGCAATGAGGTCTTCTAGCATCTTCAGAAGGGTCTAAATCTTTCCACAGTAAGCATTTAGTGCACTATTTACTGGATGGTCTTTGATTTAGACTTTTAGCCATGTTTGGAAGTTTTGATATCAATTTCTATAAAATTGTAACATGTAGACCTTGCAAAATGAGACCCTTTGCCGAGCAGAGTCCCAAGATAATCCCAACTTTTATTACTAACCTCAAAATTCTGTTCTATCTTGCCAAAACATTTGTAAGACTTGCAGTTTTCAACCTTTGAACATGTAGGACAGTCTGAGCTGGGGAAAAGAGAATGACTGCTGAATTTTTTGGATAGATGAAGAGAATGTAAAAACAATTATATAATCCAAAGATACTATATTACAGAAAATTTCTATTTAATTTAAAATGTATACTAGAAAACACATTATCACTTGTAATTTAAAAAAAGCCCCTTCATATATAACTTCCTTATCTTTAGGTTTTTTAACTGTAGTTAGTAAGTATTAGGAAAACAACGCAAATAATCTTCTAATTAAATAACTTAGTAATAAACAGTTCTTCTCTTTCTTTCAGTGCTGACAATATAAAAGACATTTTGATCATGCAATGCTTAAAAAGTAAATTTGCCTGTTTTCAACTGACTGTCCTTTAGGTACTGTGAGAGTCAAGGCAGAAACCAAAACCACCACATGGTGTTTAGCACAAGCTATATAAAGCTCATATCTCTGTTATTTGCTTACAGGCCATGTGTTAAAAATAGAACAAACAATAATTTTCTTCACGATTTTATCTCCTGGATTTGCAACTGAAATAATGATTTTTCTTTATCAGTTTAAAGGAGAGTCCACATTCAACTGGGTCCTAGATTGAACTGTGTCAACTTCAACAATATACATATGACTTTATTTTGTCTATCAAACACTCAACCTAATTAAGGAAATGTTTTTCTTCTTACTCAAATGATTTAAAAAAAAATCATTTCAGGAAGCTAAATCAGCTCGTAAATGCCTTTAATTTCCTCCATCTTCAGATTAATTATGAATGTTTCTGATTCTTCTTTAGAAACCCATCTCAGGAATTTTTATCCAATACTTGCATCATCTACAGCATTATACGGCACTTCAAAGTAAATCATATTTCCCTGAACAGATTTTAAGTAAACTGCTACCTTCTACTATTATTTATATTTATGCCACTCAACATCAACTGCAAACAAAACTGCATGGGTTCAATTAAATCATGTACTTATGCAGTTTAATATGGACACATTTTTGAACCGTACATCAAATTCTCATCTACATTGTTTAAGAGCAAAAGTCACATTTTCAATGGTTGCATCACCAAGAACACTACATTCCAGTTGTGCTTTTAAAACCTAAAGTATGAGGAGAAAAGGATATTCTGACCACACAACTGTAGGGACTGTGCCTAGCCAGCTATACTACTTCAAAAAACAAAACCAGTTTCTTATTGAAGGGCGTTCTGGATCACCCTCTATAAATCTCTTCCTCCAAAGCCTGCCCTTCAGATGAAATTGGGTAGTGTGAATATTCCTCTGTGCCTAAATCACTTCTGAAATGTCAGGAGTAGACATTTACTCCTAAAGCAGTAAGAATGTTTATTTCCATTTCAGTACTTCTATCTTTACAATATTTACATAAACTACTGAATCAACTGCAATATTAGTAAAATCCCATGCACCTGCCACTTTTATGTCTATTCTGCCTATTCTTGCTGTCATTAACAGAATTATAGACTAGGAGACACTAAGTTGACATAGTGATAAAGCAAGTAATGGTCAAATGTTTTGAAAATTTGATGATTTAATTATTTAAAATTTCCCATTATCATTTCTTATGATGCTCACCACAACAACAAAGAAAACTCTTTTTAACAAAATGAAAACTACTCCTAGAGACTCAAAGTACAGGAATCTGTTTCCTAATGGTTGTCTGTCGGAATTAAAACAAAAAACGCTCTGAGGAACCACGAGCAAAGGGCACACGTGGAGATATTAAAAAGATACATTTGAGAAACTATTCTTTCCAGTAAACCTGCTCTCCAAGTCACATTGTGAGGGAGTAGCATACTAAGAAATTATACAAGCATTTCATACTGAAGAACCAGACATAACTGACCACTTTTGTGAAGCAACACACAAAACTGATAGCACCAATTCTTCTGTGCTCCGAAAAACTAAGAAAGAATAGATACAAATAATATCCAGTTTTACATAAGAGCACCAGTATAAGAAACTTTTGTGTCAGGGAGACAGTTAATTCTGTCAGTGTTCTGAATCACTTCCACAGAGAATGTGCAAAAGTTCTTCTGCATATCGAGATTAATTTGCACAATACCTGTACCTTTGGCTTCACCTAGTTAGCTCTATCATGTGTAACTAAAAATACCACCAAAAATTAAACTACAACCCTGGGGTGTTTTTTCCACAACTCACAGCAAACACTGCTGACAGGACCAGACATCCCTTATGAAGAAGTTTTACATAGAGTTTCAGAAACTTTATTTGAAAGAGAAAACTTAATTTTAATCAAAAGCAAAATATTTCAAGGTGTGAGCAAGTTTAAATTTCTCCTCTCTTTGTTTAGTCTTTAAATGTAATTCTTCCTCTAATCAATGGAATGGGAGAGGAGGAGATTAGGAATATGGTTGGGTTTTTTCAACTTTCATTTCAGTTATAGAACTCTTCCCTCCCTCACAACCACCAATGAATTAAATGTTTTTAAGAAAACTAGTGTGGAGGGGAATCATCTCTATCAAAGACTCCAGAGTGTTTGTCGAGAATGGGTTGAATCATTTCACTGTCTCCAATGACCCAGATCATGAATAAAAAGTAACATCCCTTACTTTCCAGCAGATGCACTGAAACACGAGTTCATAAATTCTGTCAGAAAAAAATAATTTACTACAACAAACAGACAAACAAAAGTTATGTTTCAATTAGTTCTACAGCTACAAAGGCCTTCCAGTCTATATTTTAAAGGTTGTGTACTGATTTTCATCTATTATCTTAACAGAAACATTAGATTTCACTAAAAAAATGTGCAAATGTTGATGTAAATGTCCAATTTACGCTATGACACTATGACCTGTAAACACAAATTTTTGTCCTGTATTTTCCATAGTGTTGACCTTTATTTTCTTCACTAGTAGGTAGCCAAAAAGTTTAAGTATTAAAGAGGTAACTATAGGAGAACCCACCATACAAATATTTGTTTCAACATTCCCAAAGCACTTGTGGAAACTGATCTGATAAATTAGAAAGTTGTTTTGTAAGGTTACTAGGAAAGAAATTAAAGTGTCAAAGATACAGTGACAGATTTCAGTAGAGAGAGGTCCAAAAAGTGGTGTGCTTAGGTTCCACAAACAGCACTCGACATTCCACTAAGATTCACTGTGAAGAAAATGGCTGTCCAGGTAAGAATAATGACTGAAGTTTTTCCATGAGCAGAAAACACAAATAAGCTTCTACTTCACACTGATGTGTGTTCAAGATTGGCCTAACTTGTCTCCTTCATTTCTCAAATAAAACCAGGCAGCAGTTACACAACTGCCTTCAGGTGATCATGCTGAACTGAAGATCAATTATAACTCTTCCCAATTCCATCTTCAGTGGGTTGCTTTTTAAGCTTCTTTTTTTTTTGTAAACATTGAATGTATAAGACTAATTTTAATTTAAACTCGCACAACGAAAAAGTGTACCATAATTTTTTTAGCTGCAGATATCTCATATGATTTTGATTTCATAGAACTGTGAAATCACCAGTTCTTCTTCAAGTGAAAAAAAATTCCACATTTTGATTCAGAAATATAGCTATTAGGAAGAGGCTGTATTAAATTAGTAGGAATTAATGAGTTAAGTCCTAATATTTTCAAACATTTTTGCTACATCCTATATGTACAAATAATGTGAATATTACCTCTAGCACAAATGTTCGTTGAACATATAGCAAATATATCCACAAAGTAAAATTTAAATGAACAGCAAATGTTCATATGGGAAATGGTCCTCCATGAATCTTGTCAATTCAAATAATGAAACTAATGAGTGTTATATTAAAATAAATTCATCTTGTTTTCTAAACTAAACAAAATGAACTAACATATTCCATACATTGCTACATATTTCTCAGATAGTTAGTCATATTCATAAACCCAGGTGTGCACAATACCTGTTGCTTACACCTGACTATAGATATACTCTCAGAAAGAACCTAATCCAGCAATATTGGTCAGCTACTCTGTTAGAAAATGCAATGGTAAACTAAGTCATCAAATAGAATTGAATGAGTTCTTCCAGTATGTTGAAAAAAAAATACAGTATAATGTATTTTATATCATTTATATTAGGTTTTTGTCTTGATTGTTGGTTTATATTTGTGCTCACATATAGCTCAGTAAAAACAACACAGGCCAATTTCTCACTGCATAGCTAGGAGCAGAGGATTCTGGTTTTGGGTGATTTCTACCCTTGATACTTGAATTAGAACAAGAAGCATAACTAACATTTTTCTTTTTTAATGCTGAAGAGTTCAGGAAAACATGCAAAATGCCACTTTTCATAAGACAATATGTCAACATGCCAGTTTCACATAGAAGATATATAGTGCTCAAAGCTGCAGTGAACACGCTTTCAAGCTATAGATAAAAGTCAGCAATTAACAAAAGCAAATGGGAAGAAGATATTTTTAGGAAAAATAATCAAAGTAATATTCTTGCAGAAACAAACAATACAGTGGCAATTGAGTCACCTCAACTTTTTACTGTAAAAGACTTGACTGAGGAGTGCAATGTCTTGTCTTTTCCTCCCTTCCCTCCCCCCTCCAAATAATTACTCTATAGACCCAAACTGACTCACCTAAAAAAATCCCTTAACCAAAATAAACAAAGACACAAATCCTTTTTCAGTTTAACCCAAAAGAGTTACAAAGTCTCCTGGGATTCTCAGAACTTTTAAATGGGATTTAAATCACTTTAGCTGTTAGTTTATAAGTACATGCATTCTAACAAGGAAACTAATCAAAATGAAACAGGAGACACCTACTGAACTCCACAGAAAACCCTTGGCAATTTAGTATTTAACAAGGTTCTAATGTAATTATATTCAAATAAAGCAGAAAACTACAGATTTTTTTCCAGTGGATCTTTAAACCACATATTATCAATATGTGGCTCTATTTGATGCATAACTGTTCACGTTTGAAAGATTTTCTAAGAGAACATACTACTAATCTATTGAAAATATCACAAATCTCATTGCATAGCCAATTAAAACTTGTCTTTGCTTTATAGCTCTGACTACTATGTACACTTGTAACACTGTGCTTATTTTCCAAATTGGCTTCTGTTTTTCCCAGCACAATTTTAATTCCAGACAAAATAGGCCTAAAGTTTTATCACCTAATATGAAATTATTAAACTCACTCTTTGTAGCACAGTTCAAAATCATGGTGCCAGAGTACTGAAGTACTGAAGAGTACTGGGGAGTGGTCTGGAAGTCAGTTTTTCTTATTTACTGTCTCTGTCTCTCTCTTACAGTGGGAATTAGTCTGCTATTTTTACTTCCAAAAGAGAAAATTGGGATTGACTCAATGCTGATGAAACAAACCAATCAAAAATCCTCCACTAATGCTCAGACACAGTGCTTCTTAAAAAAAATGTTCTTTAAAATGAAAACATAGAAAATCATAGAAAACTTACAAGTACTCTGCCAGTTAATGTCTGGGCAGATATCATGACTCCTGCCCAATCCTTCACAGACGTCATCCATCCCACTTCTGCTGCCACATTCTCCTCTTTTTCATCTGTTGGTTTGCAGGCTCCATCTGCCTGTGTGTCTCCACCACCATTGATCTTCTGGGCCTCCTGCAAAGTAAGTATTTGGATTAGTTAATGTTTAGCGATTTGACAAGGAAAGCCAGAGCAAAGTTATGGCTAAGAAATGCTATGAAAAACAGAAAATAGGTCTCCCTGGATTCCTGATAGATGAAATTAAGAACCTACTTGGATGTATCTCTTTGGAAATTATAGAAATAGAAGTGTTCTATACGGCACCAGACTAACACTAGATAATAATATTCTCCTTGACATTACATCTTAAAAACATATACTTGGCATCAAATATGCTATATGTTCCTTCCTTATAAGCAGCATAAGTGACAAGAGCTCTGTATGCAATTATACAGCTACCTATAAATGAATTTGTCACATATACACTGAAAGACCTTTGATTTATTAGTTCAAAACAATGCATACTGAGTGTGAACATAATTTATGCACAACTTTAATTTAATATCACTAGAATTAATTATCTGAGTAAACCTTCACTAATAACCATGATGTAACAAGACAGTAATTATCAAGTGTAGGGGAACAAAATACACCATAGAGAATCTGCAGGGAGCTGCCATGCTATCAGTGAACCAGTTTTTCAATGAAAGTGTTTAATGTATCACAGGAATTATTCTGCCAGTAAGTGGCTCTCACAGAACGGAGAGCTAGAAATTAAAGAGGAGCCTCAGCTGCACCAAGCTTACTGATGAGTCACAGGCACTGGAATTCATATCTGTCTCTCATGGATGTTGCAGAAAGGGTGCCGTGCTCTGTAACTGCCTGCTACGTGCTACAGTCACTGGTGCTGCACAAAAATCAAGGGAAATGACAGGAAAAGCCAGCCTGGATTGTATAGCATTTAAAACAGACCACATGCAAAGTATCAGACTGTGCCACGAGCGTGCCTTTGGTGACAGCATAATACTAATGACTTCCTGAAGACTTGACAAGTTATGCTAAACAAGCAGAGGGGAGGCAGCACGATTCAGTGCTGAAGGAAGCACCAAGCACTTGAACTTCTCACATAGATCTACACTACTGCTTCAAGCACTCTGCACAGACCAACAGCTTGAAAGATCTTGTTTATAGATGACTTGTCTGTAGGCCACTAAGCAGGAAATCAACTGCCATTAATGCCCTTTGGGATATCTATTATACAAGCAAAGATGCTTGACGCTGGTTATGTGATTATTATTACTACAGTAGGAATACTACACTGCGAGGATCAAAACACATAGCTGTGAGATGGCCTTGAGGACACAGCTGGACATCAGGGTACAGGCACTTCCTGACAGTACTGAACTAATAAAGCAGTTGCATTGAATCTGCCAGCAAAGAACAGTAGAGCAACGTTAAAAATGTAATATGGAGACCAACAGTTGTTTTTAGAGAATTGCAGCATCACAACTTAATTAGTTAATCAGGTTCTTTCTTCTCTGACAGTTTCCCTCCCAAAAAGCAGGCTCTGTGTTCTTACTAGCAATTACAGCACAGTGCATGATGTGGCTGTATTGATAATAACATATTATTCAGAGTTACAACAGTAATTCAGTACACTTCCTAAGCAAATAACCAGACAGAAGATAAAAAGTACTTTGTATTTGCATAACTGGACCTCATTCACTGACAAATTTGGACACAGTGAATCAGATGTTTTGCACTCAGCATTGAATGACATATCCTGCACTGCACACGCACAGAGCACAACCTACAGAAATGAGCTCATTGCAGAGGACAGTGATGTACAGCACAGCATGAGGCATTTCCAGCAGAGTAACACCTGGCTGGAGGCAATTTGTGACCCATAACATCACCAAGCTGTATAGATCAGTCCCAAAGAAATGCCTTGACCACCATCAGGGTTTTGATTATAATTCAAGAAAGAGAAAAGTAGGCTCAGTATAGCAGACATTGCAATAAAATAGAACACTGAAGCTAGACACATCTCCAAGGTTCTGGTCACTCTCCCCCAGAGTCTCCCTGACCCCTCTGTGGCTCAGGATGCCATTTCAGCCCTGTCCAGGGCCACCTGCTCCCACAGCCCTGTCCTATCCAGCCTTAGTGAGCCAGATCCCACAGCCTGGCCAACCCACAGCCAGTTCCCCTTGCCTAGCCTGATCCACAGGCTAAGATCCCAGGCTGGCACCCAGAAGGCTCCTGGCAGCCAGGGCTCTTGTCCCACCACCCCAGCCAGGGAGCTGGAGCAGGACCCTGGCCCACAGGGAGCCCCCCAGTGTGGTGACAGCTACTGACTGGTTAAAAAACTACACATTCCATTTATTTCTCTCTTCCCACCAGTCTCTCTGCCTTTTGTAAATGCTAGAGCTTGTCTTTCGGAATGTAGACTTCACACACCAGATTTTGCTGCATGGTCCTCCTCTGCATTGCACAGCAAGCTTTCATACTCTGTACAAGTTTATACTGGATGAATTAATGTGATTTTCATAGTAAAGGAGTTTTAATTATCTCTTCCTCTCAGATAAGAAACTGAGGTGGTAATTAAGTGCCTAACTCAGTCACTAGAGAAGTCATTGGCAGAGTGAGGATGAAATCACTGTCTTTTTTGATTTTTCCACCTAGTATCCTCTGTTTAACATCATAGGGATTCATACCTTGCTAAACCTTCATAACTATGGATTTTGACACAGAAAGTCACAGAAATACAGATCACTGAACAAAAAGAGCTGAATTAAAAAGTACATTTTATGTTAGTGAACTTGGAAATATTAAGGTTGCAAAATTCTGTTATTGTGTACGTGTTCCTTCCTTACTCCCAACCTTTTTGTCAATAGATGCTTTTACTCATAAAACTATAAAAATAATTAAAAATCTCCTAAGACTCAATAAAATAGTAGGCAATTTACTTAACTGAAGGAGAAAGGTAGTTTTTACATTTTGAAAAGGTTTTCATAGTCTAAGTTCTTTTTGTTATATTGACTTTTGGTTGCCAGTAGAATAAAACAGTAAGTCATTGACAGACCTATTCACTATTTGATTCTCTAAAGGTATTAAAGTCTGTAATATGTTTGAATGGCTGTATTTCTATATTTATGCCACTTACTCCACCTCTACTAAAATCTCCCACCCATATTATTTCTAGAATGTAAGTAAAACAATTATCCCCTGCCAAGTATCATTTGGAGCAGACTCTCATGATCAGCCTAGCTCTTACCACTATTGCAGCTATAATTATTATGCAGATTAGTTGCTGCTATGTAATATTTTTGTTCAGCTTGGATATTTTACATTTTTCCATCTACATGGCTAGTTTCTTATCTTACTTAATTGACAGCTGAGTATTAAGAAAAGTTTGTCCTAAGTCATTACGTCATTATGCAGAAATGAGGAGGTTTAAAGACTTCTTTTATTTACACTGAGTACAAATCAGACCTGTTATCAAGTGTATAGTCTGTTCCACTGCTATTTCTTCACCTCATAGCATTAAGTAACCAACACCAAAACCTGGAAAAGGTGCTTAGAATAATAACCTGACAGTGACAATAATTGTTTAATTATTTACAAGTTCAGTATTACAAGTAAGGTATATTTATCCACTCTGCTTACTCTGTTCATTATTTTAATTACTTGAGGACAGGAACATTCAGGTAGATTGAGAAGCAGCATATTTTGTGAAACATATATTTCCTGAACCTAATGACAAAATGGAAGACATGATGAGGTGTACAGGCATCAGGACTCATTATTCTACCAATCGTTTAACAAAGACCTGGACCAGAAAGTTCAATGCTTTGTCTCCTATTTTCAATAATAAATATTGATTTAGATTACCTAAGTTCTAGAATGCTTAAACACAGTTAACCTTAAGGAAGAAGAATTCAGAACGGGAAAAGACACTCAAAACCATTTAATGGTTGTGAAAATGTAGTCCTGCCTGCTCCATTTCACCTCTCTAGAACACCTGTACAAACATAGAACCACTGCATAGACACTCCATTCAACCCAGGACAACATGAAATAAAATCAGAAGATTATTATGAAACCTTAAAACATCTAAAAATAATTTGTCTTTTCAGAAGTCCTAAAAACACAGGATACCATAAAGACTCTGAAGTATGGTACTGAAAAAACTTGATCACTTGTTAAAATACGTTAGAAAACACAGGAAACAGGCAGGTAATGTGAGGGAAAAGAACTGAAACAAAGAAAAGGACTTGATATTCCCATTTATCTAACATCTAACTAATTGAATATCACAAAAAAATCATAAAGTATCACCTGTAAAGAGAATACAGGGCATTGAGTCATGCCCACATCACTCAAGAGAAGACAGTATGCTCAATTTAAGTAGAGGTTTAAAAACAATAACACCAATATAGCAAGTTCAGTATTAGCCTTTGAATTTCATCCTAGATAACACAAGATGAGAAAAGGCCTGTCAGAATGGCAGCTGCACCTAGTTCAAAGTATGCAGTAATAATTCAGTAAGAAAATATAGTTTGGCAAGTTAGGAAAGGGCTGCTAATTGCAGGTTGCTGGCATCATTATTGCCATTAACCACCCTTCAATTAATAGCACTGCATTCCTAGAACCTACATCTTAAGAAAGGTTTTATATCAGATCAACAACACTTCCATATTGGCCACTCTTATACATTAAGAACCTATGTTTATGTTCCTTTCCTTTTCATTCATCAGTTTTCCCCAAAGCCACCAAGAGATGCTATGTGAAGAGGAATAATTTTGCATGTAAGACTATTTCTCCTTTCTGTTAGACAAACCTCTAAAACACTGAGTTTAAAATTATTAGACTTGTATCAATAATTTAATTCCGTGTCCTTAGATACATTAACTCACCATTTCAATAAGTCCAAATAGGGGTCTTAAATTTATACAAAACCATAATATTATGCTTCATTCTCAGAAGCTGGGCAATGAACAGTGCATGATAAGACTCCAGGTAACTACTGAATACATTGCCATGCCAGATGCTTTCCATCAGATATAGTTACCATCTGCAGTCTTCATCTTAATAGTTACTAAGTACCAATTCATCCAATGATAAAAACAAGTAAAACAAGAAAACCCTGAAGCAGTTCACCTGCTCTAATGCAGTTTAGGAAACACAGGTTTTCACTGGATTATTAATAAACAAAACAAATGGGAATGTGAGAAATGAATAGCTGCATGGAGACTTACAAACCTCTTGGAAAACAGTCAGTCTTGCAGGAAAGAGAAAGCAGAGGCTAAACTAAATGTGAGCTAAACTGGCTTGTCCACAGCATCTCCTTGAATATTAGGTTCATAGACAAGTCATTAAGTTACATTGACGCCAGTTATCATATTGTAGCTACAGTTTGACTGGTTTCAAAGGATTAATTATTGATACCAAGACAAACATTATTCCTTTCACTGAATAGAAGAAACAGAATGATCTGTGGAAAAGATAGCTGATGAGATAACCAAGCATTTTGCTCTCATAAAATATTCATAAGCTATATAATTTGGTGTTTGCGAATTTGGTAGGTTAAGAAAAGTAAGTCAAAAACAAGAGTACAAAAGTTTTCTTATTAGTTTATGACTGAGATGTTAAGCTCCTGTGAGACTATTCTTTTTGTTTTCTATATTCCTGCAGGAATTCTGAGAAACATCTCACTGGTCCTTAATAACAACCAGAGCCTTACTTTCTGTGCCGGTCAAAAAAAAAGAACAAAAAAACACACCACCCACTTTTTTTTGTTTGTTTGTTTTCCAGTGACCAGCTTTGCTGTTGCATTTGTGCAGACTTTAAGTAATCCTGACAGATTTTTTTGTTCTGTGCCCTTCATATTTCCGGTATGGGTTACTTGTATAAAATCCCTTTTTCATGTCATTGCTATGACTGACAAAAATTGCTGCAGTAGAGGAATTAATTCTAAAACCTTGACCTGAGAGGCAAGGGAAACTAGATTAGTAATATATAGTGTTCCACACACGATTCCCCAAATAGTACAACAGTCTGTCAAATGAAGGGTTCCTGGGTATGGTTCTCACTTAAAAATATGAAACAGCACACACCTACGTTATTTGAAATCTGAAGAAAGTACAAAAAGATTCAGTTCAAAGATTAAACATTTCTACATATTAACAGCAGTGTTATAATGTAACACTTTCATTGATGTGAAACAATATTTCCAAATAATTGGAAAGTTGACTGATAGATTTCCATACCAGCCTAAGAATAGAGAGGCATGCTGGAAGTCCCTGTTGTGTCACCAAATTTTGCAAGTCCTCAGCCACACTGTGTAGGGTCTTCACCTCATAGCTACAGAACAGAATTACAGTGGTTCTGTTGCATAAGGATCTTATAAAGATAAATATTTTTAGTGTTTCAGTATTACACAAATGGAAGACAATGCAGGCATAGTGTAGGGAATCAGAAAATAAGACACTAAAATCTGGTAAAGATTGTTAGACTAGTTATATAAGACAAACATATTAAGACAGATGTGTAAAAGGGAAGCAATTAAGAACTATAGGCATTATAGTGAAATGAAAAAGGACAGTCATTACAGACTTACATGCATCCAAATGGACAAACAGGGTGTTTTTTAAAAAACATGATTGGTTCAAGTTAGCAGGAGTTTATATCAATAGTTACACAGACTTTCACCATAAGTAGTCTTAAATAAAACAGAAATTAAACTTGTAAAAATATATTAAGCACTATCGGATGGGACTTAGTTACCAAAACTATAGAAAAGAAGTGTCCATTAATGGAAAAGCATAGAGAAGGGTAGAAAAGTACATGCATTTCCTGTTATCCTCCCATTTTACTTCTTCCCACCCAACAGAAGGCAAATCAAAGTAAGAACACAAGTGGAAGTAAAAGTAATTCAGGCATTGTCATGAAATAAAAACTGCCAAATTACTTATATCCTATGAAATGATTAATCCAGAGAAATTTCTTTTTGTCACAGACGATAAAAAATTTTAAATATCATTAACCCAAAAGTCTCAAAGTGCTTCACAAATGCAAGAAAAATGTCTTAAAAATGAGAAAAAAAGTAAGAAACAGTGGGAAAATCACCTAACTTGTTTATGCTGATTACAGGAAGTACTCTAGCTGATTGCTTGTAATTTTGTTTTTGTTGTTACCATTAGGTAGTATGCAATTCCAAGTTTTTCAATCATCACCTCTTGGCACATTTTTTAGTACCATGAAAGGATGAAAAATACATTGAAAAAATAAAACATTTGATTTTTCACAATTTTAAGAGAAATATCAGTAGTAAATATTTTATAATCTATGTGATCTAGATTATAAGAGTAGTTTTTACAAAATAATTGTGTGGTAGAAGCCGAAATAAGAAAACTACTGAAATAACTATTCACTGCCAGGAATAGTCAGTATTAAAACAGGTTATTAAAAGGTTCTGAAAATAGAAGGTTTATTGCACGAAGAGATATTCACAAATACTATGCACAAAGTAAGTATCAAACTGCTTTGTCAGTGAAGGTAAACTTCACAGTATCTCTTCAGTTGCATACTTTTCTCCATCCTGCTCAATCACAAAAAGGGAGGTTTTTACCTACTAGCAAACCATACACTTTTTCATTGCATTAACTTCATTATGATTTCTTGCTTGTGCTATCAGGGGTCTCCAAGAGAAAGAGATGCAGACTGAATTGTAAAAGGAAATTTTCCCCCTCTTCTATGAATTACAGAACAGCAAGGCACTTAGCACCTGTGACTAAAACTCATGCTCAAAATCACCTCTCTAATACCCAAAAATCACAAAGAATCCATGGATTAGGAAAGGCAGTACACAGCTTAAGAGACACAGCTTATACAGTATACAGCTTATGAGACAGAGTCTCTAAGCACAAGGTACTGTAACTACTCCAAAACTAGAATCTTGATCTTTATGTAAAAGGAACTAACTACTCCCTTCCTGAACTGAAAGAAAAGGTTTTCACCTTTAAAACTTGGCGACAGGAATTTTAGGTCTTCATTTTCTTCAAACATTTTCAAAAGGAAGGGATGGACTTAAACACTCGTGTTTTCTATTTTGTGTGAAATACAAATTATCAATATTTTAGGGAAATATAGGCAAGCTTCATCAATACTAAGCCTTTCAATTAGAATTTATCTGCATTTACATTTTTAAAAAGAGATTTATGATTTTTCACAAGATTTTAAAGGTAACAGGGTAAAAGATGAAGGAGAGTTCCATTATCTGCCAAATTTGACAAAACAGTAATCTCTAAGGCCTTTTTTGATTCAAGGGTAGTATATAACATTTATTCTCATTGTATTAAAGCCATAAAGGAAAGCACAATGAATTAAAGGCAGCTCTCAGTAAGATATAAAGCCATATCTAAGCCTTCATTGATGTAGGAAATTAAGTTCCAGTATATAGCACATAAATATTTGAAGAGTAGCAGGTCAGTCAATAAGTAATTAAAAATATTTACTAGCAGACAATACTTCTCACTCAGAGATTACAGAGTGCAATGCAGCTTACAGACTGCAAGAATTTGGTGCAGGGGGAGTCAGAAAGCACCCAGTGTGCAGGAACCTGGAGAAAAGATATACAGCTCTACTTGTCAAAATATTTAAAATGCAGATTTATGTACAAAGTAACTGTTTCAATGATTACTTTGAAATAATTACATTAAACTTAGCATTTCCCCCTAAAAGATCAATTACATCACATTGTAAGATATGTGTAAGTGCTATTATTTAATCAAGTAGCTATGGCCTCATTTATTACCCACTGCTATGGAAACAGTTTTGTGTAATCTGAATCTCATGACTGCCTTGCATAAATGGTAGACAGAAGTTTTTAATCCATAAGGAATTTTTCTTCTTTTAGGTTAAATTTCTTTTAGGTAACATACATTACTTAGGTTCACTTCCTAGACACTAAATAGCAGCATTCAAATTATCCAATATCAACACTTGTATAGACTACAAATACTGCATCTGGTACATTTATGATGCAAGGAAACACACACAGTTCCTATAAATTCATGGATACTGACTGAAATCTAAGGCAGAGAAGAGAGGATAGTCAAATTTCTGTTTGACTTGCATATTATAGCTCCATCAAATTTTATTTATGCTATATAGAATGAGTACAAGCTCAGTGGATTATCTTTGACTTTCTTAACCTCATCACTTTAAATAACAGGAATAACAAACTGGCACAGAGATCATCTCCAGCTCTTTGTGGGCATTCCAGTGATGCACTGCTAGGAACTGATGCATGACTGTGACATTGAACATAGCCTTTTTAAGCAATCAGAAGTTGGACTAGTGGAAAATAAAGATACATGGTGTCCATTCTTGGCTCTCATAACACATCCTGCTCCTGGCAGGATTGAATCTGCCTGTGCTAAAACTTGTAGATGAAGCTCCTACTCTGACAGGTCATTTTCCAAATGAGAACAGCAACTCTCTGAAGTTTCTCAGAGGCCTGAATGCTTAGAAGCAGCCCTGGCAGAGTTGCATTAGTAGCAGAGGGCAGGTGAGGTGCTTAAAGGCAGTCATTGTTCTTTCTCATGAGTCTGCAGTTTTGGGTTTCAAAATTTATCAAACCAGCAAATACAGCATATGTCACAAAAATATGTTACCTCTGAATACTCCCTCTGCCTATAAATTATGCATGATACAGCAAGTAGTTATTGTCACCTGATCAGGAAAGATAATGAACAGATGTGAGAGGATAGGTCAATTTAAATTTTTAGCTCTTTTTCTGAAATTAAATAATAGTAAGAAGAAATGAAAATATAACTATTTTTAAATCATCACAAATATTAAGTTGCTTGACCTTCATGGGAGCAGAACTGGACAATGATGAATAATAAAGTTAATGTCTCTATGAAGACTTCAATCTTGAATGCCCTTTGTTTATATCTTGCAATTTTGTGATAATGGGACCACTTTATTACAGGGTCCAGAACTCTCATTTTTTTCTTTTAAATTTTATATGAATTATTCTGATAAAGAATTCACAGCAGCATAAAGATTGAACAGTTCATCAAAGCAGGCTGTCACACTTTACACTATTCACAATCTGTGTTTTACAGAACCTACTCATCAGCTTGGAGCTTAAGAGACTTTCTCCATTTACAGTGCTGCATAATTACCTCACACGGCTTCCCAAGACGCAGGTGCCCCCCATAATTTATCTATGAATGAGATTCATTGACAATCCCATACAAGTATCACACAACGTTAAAAATTTTACCTTAAACTACTTGTTAAAAGAAGAAAGGGCTTCATTAAGATAAAAAAAAAAAAAGTAATGATTCATCCATCAGTAATTCACATCTTCCAAATACCTGCCTCTAGCTTATTCAGCAACAAGACATTGAAGCAATATATATAACTAGAAGACGCATTTGAGAAGTAAATAAATCTCTGCATTTCAGATTCAGCTGATGGAAATCAGGAAAAAACTGTAAGATCAGATTTTTTTTCCAGTTTAAAAGTATGATTTTTATCCTCAAAAACTAGTTCAACAAGAAAAACAGAATCTACATGGCATAACAGAAGTCATATGTAGCATGCTTCCCATTTTGTCTGCAAATACACAACCCTAAGAAGAGTATTAAAGGCTATTTTTCTTCCTGGACACTTTCTAAATCCTCACTGGTATCATGGGATGCACTGTGCATAATGCAAATGCTTCATTTTATTAACACTTTAAAGTGCTCAATACACTAAAAGTGATGTGCAATACTCAGGCACTTTTACTTGATGTCCATGTTGGCAATCACTACTGCCTAAAAGCATCTAGTGGTCCACACCCCAGGCTGCAAAAGATTTCTGCTAAATCAAATGAACTTCCTGAGAAGGAAGCTTCTTCTTCAAGACCAATTCATATATCAGGTTTTTGTACTGTGCTGTTTAAATAAGACTAGACTTCGAATACATTTTAAAGGGTTCTCCATGGAAAAAAAGTCTCCTTGTTTTTTATTGAATCAATAGAAAGAGCTGTAAGAATTCAAATTAAAAAGTTTTACCTTCATTCAGTTTTCATTTTTGGCAGGACTCAAAAATGATGAAATTATTTTATTTCCTCTAAAACCCCACCAACTACTACCATATGAAATTGAGTTGGAATCCCTCACTCAGATTCACAGAAATCTTTTCCTGTACTGATTTCTGCTCATGCAGATAACCACAGAAGTAATAGAAAACTATATACTAAGCAATCTTTCCAAGCTCTACTTCCATTTTTATAAAGCAAATAACACTTTACACACAGTTCTAAGCAATTACTCAAAACAGAGGCTAGTGGTGGAAGAAAAGCCCAACAAAACAGTAAATTAGCTATTTTCCTTTCTATCAGCTTTTTCTCCTATAGCTGTTCACTTTTTCCATCATATACACCAACAAATCTACAAATATTTACTGCTTCTACAAGTCACAGAGTGATCTTTGTGAGCTACCATTTAAGTACACATCACCTCATTCATTCTCCTGCTCTGTGTTCTCCAGCAACATCTTTGCAGGTATGGTGCTAAATGCATCTTCTTCCAATTCTCTCAACAAACAATTCAAACATAAAGAGAGGGAGAACAACTGGGCCCTCACACTCTACTCTCATCAGAAAGGTCTTGTGTATATTCCCCATTACAATCAGCTACAGCAGCTGTAGGCATATGAAAGCACACCCTATGAAAGTTTCTAATGTCTTTTTTTAAACATAAAACCAGTCAGAAAATGAAAAAAGGAGCCTGGATTCTTCTACAAGAGTTGTGAGGCACTGGTACAGGTCGTCCAGAGAAGTTCTGGGTGCCCCATTCCTGAAAGTGTTCGAGATCAGGTTGGATGGGAGATTGAGCCACCTGGAAAAAGTCCCTCTCCATAGCAGGGAGGTTGGAACGAGATGATCTTTAAGGCCCATCCCAACTCAAACCATTTTATGACATTGTGATATGAATCTGTGATTCTACTAGTCATCTGTCTGGATACTGTCATCTCATAAGGGATTACAACCTAGAAAAAAGCATTGTAAATATTGTGGAGCACCATGTGAAACTAAGTTCAGAATGACAGCACCTTTGTCCAGAACTATGGAAGTACAGATATAATGCTCCTCTGACTGGGTGTGAGTTGATAGCAAGGAGAATATGATTCAACAATGTCCTCTAGCAGTCAAAGAACAGGCTCTGCAGGGAAGTGGTCACAGCACCAGCTTATCAGAGTTCAAGGAACATCTGGATGATCCTCTTATGATTTAGATAGTCCTGCAAGGAGCAGGGAGTTGGACCCAATAGTCCTCATGGGTCTCTTCCTACCTGAGATATTCTATGATTCTACATCTAATCTCCTAACCTTCAGTCTAAACCTGCCTTTGTGAAACCTTCCTAATCCTGCTCTCCTTATACACCCATGACCTCTGACCCCATTAAGATGTTTATCCTAACACAGTAGGGATTGAGTTCAGTAAAGGTCTCTAGTCACAAAATAGAACATGCTGAGAGACGAGATTTATGATCTAACCCATTCATTCAGGAGATAGGGAGGTATCATCCCTCTTAATTTTTAACCTTCTAATTGCTTTTTTTAGGGATGGGGGTTTTTGAGGTTTCCTTCCCTTCCCCTCCCACCTCTCCCTTCAAACATAACAGTTTGTCATTTTGTGTCTAAGTTTGGCTTAAAGCCTCCACTTTCTTTCTGAGCATCTTCTATTATTGTCATCGATTGTGGTGGCACTGAGTAATGAAAATATGATCAACATCAGCACACACACTCTGGATGAAACTCTGCCAACCTCCTGGAGTGACAACAGATGTTTTTGTTAGTTCTCATGTCTTGTAGGAGCCAACAGTAACCGAGGGAAAGAGTCAAAACCTGAAAGCAAGACTGACAGCAGGAATAATACTATGGTCCAATGGGCACTGAGGTCACCATTTAACTAAATAAGGCATCATTGGAGTATACACACCAAATTACCAAAATAGTTACACAGCCTTTCAGCTTGCTGGAAAGATTTTTTGCTATAACAAAATAAAAATACAATTGTATATCAAAAATATCATTAGGTTGGGTCCAAACCCAGTAATGTGTGTGGCAAGGCTACTGTAATTGGAACACTGGAATAATAAAAGCTACCAGATACAGTAATCAAGCTCCAGAAGGAGGATGAAAGTTCAGTGGTTGGACTATTTAACTGTAAAAGTAAGCATATGGGAATGGCTGAAACAAATGTGCAGACATAGTTTGCTGATGTAAAGATTTTACGAATTACAGAGTAAAATGGAATTCCTAAATATTATATTAATTAAAATTTAGATTTTTATCTAAAATGGATTTTTTTTAGAGTCTGCTTCACTATTACTTCTGGAAAAAAAAAATGTTTTGCTTAGAAAACATAGACATAAAACTTAATAATTCCATAGGCAACTCAGGCTTCGTATTAACAGGCAAGATATCCTCTGGGCTAGTGAAGTCAGAATTCAAATTCTGTCATAAAAGTGAACATTAGGGATTCTCACAGGTTAACAGTGACATGTTTTCAGTTTATGTGGTGAAGTTCTGTTTTTCTGAAGATACATTATCAGCTCTGAATACAATTTTAAAAAATATATTTTAAAATAGTGACAATTCCAGGAAGAAATTAAACAAACCTAAAATCTTTTATGTACATCCAGTATAATAACTATTTTGAATTTCACTTATTTTAACTAAAACAAACTCTACATCATTTTCTTAGCAGTTCTAAAGGACAAAGTGAAGAAAGTCTCATTCACTGTGACATCTTTCAGAGAGACAAAAAACTTCTATGCCAATAAGTTTCTAAAAAATAATGAAACAATTTTATTCTAAAAGCAAACTGAAGCACGACCACTTTATTTTTTTTAAAAAGGGCCATATAAAGCTTTCATTTTCAGATGTGCCTACCAAATATTCAGTTCAGCTTAACCCTCATTTTTCAAAGGTACTTAGAAAAAAATCTTTAAGACAGTCTCAAATATGGCTATAAGAATGGAGGAAAATATAATTAATCAATCCTCACAAATTTATGCTAGAAGTAGGGTAAGTTTCCCATCACAAGTGGGATTCCTAACTGAGTTAGATGAGTCATTTCACCTTGGAGGAAGAGGGGTATGAAAGGTAATAACACAAATTTTGTTCCTGGCAACCACAGTGCAAAGGCCACACTGACAATTAACTCATATCAAGAAAAAGTCCAATTTCTTGCAAAGATTATACAGACCTTTTAACAACTAATTCTAGGTTATTAGAATACAGTTTTGAGTTTGCTTCCTGACATCTTAAGTCACCCAGCATCCCAGCGACAGTGGCATTGCTGCCTTGCTGTGCTCCAGGCCCTGGAGCTCCAAAGACTATTTTATTTCATTACTCAGAGACCTAGTAACAGTGATATTTAATAAAATGATCATCAGTCATTAAAAAAAATACATTTTAAAAAATGTATGATTTTCTGCACTCCCTGTAATCAGTGAGTTCTACTGGAATATCCATGCTATGACAAAACTATCTCAGAAAACAGATTTGTTCATGCTATCAGTATTTTGTCCCAAATGCATTCAGACATGCAGGTACCATTACTCTGATAAGTCTGGATCTTTCACAAGCTCCTCTGAACCTATAAAATCTGCAGAGGTCCCTGAAGATGAAGGTTTTCATGTAGACTTATTTCTGAAGTATAGTGCCAATACTTCGTCTTCTTCCTATGTTTCTTTGCAATCAAAATTGAGCTTGTTAAAATATCCACTTTCTTTACAATGTGAGGATAGAGCATTACTATCAAAGAAGTTCCAGGTGGTCTAATCAAAGTTATAGTCCTGATTATTAGAATATACAGGGTAGCAACCTAGTTATTAGCAGAACAAAACCAGGACAGTTTCACTTGGTTGGTTTAGTTGGTTCTTTTCTTAAAGAAATTCCAAGTCAGTGATGTAGATAATAAAGGTGTATTGATTCATAAGAACTAAGAAGCTGGGCCAGAAACTACAAAGATACATTCCTCTAGGACAGGACAAAGCATATGGCTCTATAAATTGCTCCATATGGTGGAGGTTTCTTTGTCGCAGTGTTGGCTTGGAGCTTTTTTCTTTGGCGTTCGGTTTTGCCTTTGTTTTTGGTTGCTTGCTGTTTTTTTAAGTCAGCAGTGTACAGTGAAAGAACAAGAAAGTTTATATTATGCTTTCTGGGAGCAACTGAACTGACAAAAGAATATCCACATGATTAGGGGTTGAAGGAAAGATGAATTAAGGACAGATACCCCTCTCCTCTTTCTGCAGCAGAAGTAAAGGGAAACTTCTTTTTCTTAGTTTGGGTAAATCTGTTTCCCCTCTCAACTCCAGTCCCCATGATTCCCCTTATATCTTTACTATTGTGCTGTGACTCCACCACTTCTCAGTAATCTAAAACTACAAAGGTATGGTTCATGTGTTGCATCAACTGCATTGTTAATTCACACCCTAGGAACTTATAGACATTTTTACCACACAGCATTAATGTCAAATGATCAATTATGTAATAATAATTTTACAAATAACAGCATTTATGATTATTCTACACAAAGTTTTAAATGTAGTTTAACCACAAATACAAAGATATTTTTAATTTAAAATTAAAAAAGAAACCTATTCCACAAGCTTCTAATTAGTAATAGTCTATTATTAACAAGATTTACTTGTTTCACTGAAAAGTTTCTGCTCACTGTAACAGGGCTGCAAACAGAGTAACTAGTTTTAACATCAGGGTTTTTTTAGGTTTGGGTTTGTTGGGTTTTTTGGGGGGGTTCTGGGGTTCTTTTGGCAATACTAAGAAAATTGGAATAGGTTTGTCTTTGTTTCTAGCATGAATAAGCATCTGGTTTGGGTTAAGGTCCCTTACAACCCAAGCCATTCTATGATTCTTTGAAGAAATTATTTCAGAAGAGAAATGACAGTGCAGTCAAAATAGGTAACAATTTAAGACTTGCATTACATTCAACTAGTCATGAGCAAAGCAAACAAATTATCACATTCTTGACACCTTCATGATTGAGTTAAAGGGAGGGAATACAGTTTATACAGCAAATAGAAGCTATTTAAAAATAAGGGAAGACTTTTTATACCTTTCAGTAGTCTTCCAATGAGCTCTCTACTTTGTATAATTCCCTTCTCTAGCCAGAAACAGGTAATCAGAAGAACTGCACACTTCATTGTGATAAATCGTTGTTTGATTTTGGAATATGTTAAAGTAAAGCACTCATTCTTTCAGAAAATGACTTTATGCCCACATAAGGACACACATTCTCCCAGTAACATCCACGGACACTTGAAAGTGGTGACTGTCTGTCCCATCCACTGTTACAGCACATTCATCCAACCACTACTGGTTGCCATCAGCTAATGCATGATCAGTTTTGGAAGGATTTTATGCTCTGGGTAAGCAGCTGCCAAGAAGTTGACACTTTTGAAGCAGTTACAACAAACTAAAATCTGCCTAAGCAAGTAACGCAATTTTATGTGCAAGATGGATGAGAAAAAACAGGATCCTCAGGATTCTGTGATATTATTAACAGAAATGGGAACAGTAGTCTTGGGATCCAGACAACATATGTATTAACCAATGCAGACTACTTTCTTCAGCCTCTTAGGACAGTTTGCTCTGATCTGAGCTGGCTAATTCTGTATGTGCTAAATTCATTTAACTTTTCTAAAAATAGAAAAGAGAGTACCTCTGGAGTAAAAATAAGCTGAAAAACATACTAGTGTGTTTCAATTAAACTTTAGTTTTCTCTGTGTGGGAAGTTGTATCCAGACCAAATAAAAGTAGCCAATTTTGCTAATTCATCACAGGTCACATAACTCTACAAAAGAAATAACATTATAGAAAAAAAAAATCTAAAATGTAAAGTAAAAACAACAGAACATAACATGATAAATACTTTGAAGCCTGATTTGATTTTCTATGTCAATAAAGATGTATGTATATGAACTCACCCTTACCTAGGAATAAAAAATACTAAAAATATTTCCTTGACATGCTCAAAAAAACCAAGTTATAATAGCACATAGTAAAGGAGAACACACTACTGAAATTAACACATAAACAGAAATAAAACTGACAATTTCCTCATATACACTGGGCAAAGGCAAAGCAAAAATATAGTACTACATCAGAAAAAATAGATTTTTAAAAAGAAAAAATCTATGTTTGCTACTCTGTAGCAAACACCCTGAAATGAACAAGAGTTCACTCACAGAATCAGATTTGGATACCGTCACAAGAGCAATAAACACAAAAGTATCTACATATTATAGTATTTCCTCTCCAAGTGAAATCACTGCACTAATCCTGTGAGTAAACATGACCTACATTAACATCATTACTATTAACTGAACACGAAAAATCACTCATGTTCACACAGTTGCTTCTCTCAAAGCACTGATTCTGTAAAACTGCAACTGCCTTTTGCACACAATAATTTACTAACACAATTTGGTTCTTTTACTCTAATCTACCACCAAGGAGCATTTGGAGACCAGAAAGCTAAACAGCTAAGGGACAGGATGGGGACTTTGAGGTCTGACTAAGTGCCTTCCTTAAAACTGAAGCAGAATTTTAGGAAGAATTTAAGACAGTAATCTGACAGCCTCAATTGAATCATTTGCACACTTGAAATTGATTGATTACATTGTCCAAAAGTTAAAAGTTTTCATACTATGATCATTATAATTTGTAAAATATTTTAAGCAGTTAGGACTGAAGGTAATATAAATATCTAATTTTTGTTTCTATATCTTGCTATTATTATTATAGTATCAAATCATATCACAGACTTCAGGATTTACTCAAAACACTAGCAATCTTGAAATCTGCTTTCAGATTACTTAGACAAAGCAGGCAAGTGTTATTTGACCCCTTTTTCCAATTTCGAAAAGCAGCTACAGAGAAACTGAAAGGCATGCAGAAAGCCTGTAGGGGAATATAGATCTGAAATCAGATTATATGTTTTAAGCCATAGCACTAATGAAAGGAATAGCCTTCCTCTCTCGTGGTCTATGTAAGCAGAATCCTTTGCCTTGCTAAATGAACCATACACAGACAAACTTCCTTCTGAGAAATCTCTTGCGAGTCCTTGAGGTCAAATTTCAAAATAATCTCATGCTACTTGGTATATACATAAAATGCACTCCTTATAGTCTGGGTCCTCTGATAATTTCCTACTCTAATTAGTTTCCATTGGGCTAGAAAGCATAGTACTTCCCAGGACTATGATTTTAGCCCATGTCCTCATTTTTTTTTTCCTTTTACTAAATGGAAAGGGTCATCATAAAATCTAAACTAGTTCCTAAGCAAGTTTTGGCAGTGTTTTGGTAACACCTTGTTTCATCATAAGAAACCTTGCAGCAAAGTTGCCATTTAGAAGAAAGATTACCAATTTAATTTATTGATTAATTCCTAGTGTCTGCTACCAGCAACTCAGTCTTGGAATGTAATAAAATAAGAGCAGATGGACAGCTCCCAGACACGGAAAGACTGCACAAACCAGGAAAGTAGCTTCATCCACACATCCTACTCTTCTAAGGCCAAGAAAATATTGTCCTCACTATGAGGAGATCCATTTTCACATGAACAGCAGTTTTTAGGATAAGCATAACTGAAAGCATTCTCAGTCAAAAAACTCCTGCGTACAGTATTTGAAATCAATCCAGATTCCTACCTGTCATGTCAAGGACTAGACTTTATTCTTTTTCTACCCAAAGAACTGTTACTACAGTCTGTGAAGAAAATAAATTCAGCCTTATGGATGACAGAATAAAAACTTTACATTCCAAACAGAATTTTATTTTTCCATGTACAGATTTAGAAGCAGAAGTTAACAATTTAGAATTAAATACAGAGTACTGCAACACTGCAGAGACTCGCCACGACTTGTGTCTGTGAAAGCAACATCTCTTAATTTAAGGAGACTAACTCACTGGCGGAGAACTATACAAATTTATTTTGACTTTTATTCTTTTTGGTAGCCTAGAAAGTAAAAAGTGAACATTAGACTAAAGATAAACAGGAACAGTCTGCTATGTTTCCTGAAGATTAAGATCCCAACTTATGCCTCAGCATTCCATAAGCTAAACTATCACTATATTAACCAGTACTTTATCAGTTAAGCATGCTAACCACTGGATTGCAAACAGAAATGTGATATGCCCAGTCCTTAATACAATGCCAAGGAAAGCAATATTTAACTATGGAAAACATAAAAATCTCCTCGAGCATTTTTTAAGCATTACTTCAGCGTTGAGGTGGTACCAAAAAGTTCTTTAAAAGCTACCTCGTTAAAAGCAAGGAAAAAAAGCCTACATGGAAATTGTCCAAAAGTCCTTTGATAGCAATTCATTTAATATTTAGTAGCAACACTTCTAAAATGTATGTTTTGAAAACAGAGAAGGCTGTTCCTGGAAGCTCTACTACTGAGTACTTTCACATTTCTTAAATCAGCACACAACGGGAAACAACTCTATGAACATCAGATTATATATATGTCTTTAAATTCTTATTGTGCCAATTAGGACTTACAACTTTTTAAAAATTATATTCAAATACTCTTCTTGTTTCTCCTAGTTTTTTGGGGGTTTATGGATTTTTTTGTTTGGGTTTTTTTGTTGTTGTTTATTTGGAGGGGTTCGGGGGGTTGTTTTATTTGGTTTTTTGCTTCTGTTAAAATAAGAATACAATGTGTCTATATCTGACTGAATATCAGACATAGATTTGGTTCACTGAACTCAAATATTACTCATTCAGTATCCTAAAAGTTAATGAATAAAACGATTTTATTTGGGGGTTTTTGTTGTTTTGGTTGATTTCCTTTTCATTTGCAGGTAGTACTACTGTTCCACTTAATGATAGTTACTTTGTGGTAAAAAAAAAAGTCCTTGGGTCTGTGAGGGGGAAATAAAGTATGTCTTAATATGTAAAAACACTAAGGAGCCGTTTCAATGCATTTATTTTTAGACACCAAACAAGTTGTTTGAATTTCATTCTTTAAAATTACACTAGAGATTGCCACAACATACAGAATTCTGTTCCACATTAGTTTTATATTCTTTTAGCATTTGCAAAACACACTTCTAGGTTATACTTCATATCTATATTCATAAGCCATAAAGGTAGCAACATATGGTTCCGATCATAAAAAAATCCAGGAATATTAATTCTTCTGCCTTTTTACTTTCCTTTTTTAATATATACTGGAAAAAGATTTTTTTCTATTTGGAATCTACTAAAAAAAACAGAACAGTGATAGTGATTCTATTTAATTTTCTTTCTGATAAGCAACTTACTATGAAACAAACAAAAAAACCACACCCAAGTGCATCTACTCTTGAAAGTTTCCTCTTCTATAACTAGTTGGACCTTGACTTCCTTCACATCAAGGATCATTTTTGTAGTAAAATATGTATATATAAAATTTTTGTTAACATTTTAAATTATCCCAAAAATTGTGGCAAATCACTACATAATACAATGTAGCTATAGTTGTTAAACTAACACTTAGGTGCTTAAAAATTTACCAGAACAATTCTAATCTCCATTAACAAAGTACGTTCAGAACTCGTATCAGAAGGAATATAAGCTAAAAGTCACATGAAGCTTCACCTGAAAAATAGGAACTTGAAATGAAAGTATACTACAGTGATGTGATAAATACATTGATAAATACTTATCTACCAGAAGAAAAATATTTCATTCTTATTTAGTTTTACATTACTAAAAAGAAAATATGAAAGTCCTTCATGTAAAATGAGGAAAAACCCAAAAACTAGAGCAGTTGGACTTAACTGATTAAGCAATACCCTCCATGTTTTCTGTCAAGTTTTAATTTACTTAGATAACAGATGTTCTGTGATAACTGAATGCAGACACGTGTAGAAAAGAGCCAGAAAGATGCGATATCCTGCTCAGTCTGATTGCACTCTTGGGGATTTAGTTTGTGTAATAAAGAAAATTTTGATCTGAAAGTCTTAAGCAGTTTAATATCACTGATAAACTTTCTGCATCTCCATAACCTGAACAAGGGAGAAGCAAATTTTTCTCCTCTCACATATGGAAATGGAAGTGTCTATAAATCTAAAAACCTAGAAGATACAATTTTTTGAGAAGCACCTTAAACTTTGTTCTCAGAATTTTCAATACCACTTATCTTTGCCCTGAACTTCATATTGGCTAATTTTTTGGATTTCTCAAGTTGCAAACAGCTGAAGGTTAGGAGAAGAAAAGGAGGGTCAGTTGTATATCCCAGCCTGCTTAAATATTCTTCTTCAGGCTTCCATTCTTGGCTACTACTTGCAAAAGAATATTTGGCTATATGGATCTTTGATATAAAGCTGTTTATTATGTTCTTAATAAAAAGGAATTATTTGCTTAGATTGCTGACAATAATGTCTTGCTTTGGTTTAACTATTCAAAAGGAAAAAATCAGGGCAAACAAACCCTCATAAAAAAGATAGATGCTTGGAATCAGTACAGCTAAAAGGATTACAGTCACTTACCACAACACACAAATACAAGTTTTGTGTCAAAGATTGCAAGTTACACTCATGGCTGTATCAAGGAATATCCTCCTTGTATTAGCTAGCTTACAGGTAGAAGTAAAAAACAGCTAAAGATAAGACAAAACATGAAAAGAAATCTGGTGACTCAAAGCCTATGAGCAAAACCTAGCCTGTACACATTTGTGTTTTGACTGTATTAACATTTGCTTCCTTGCTACATCTTGGGGAAAAAAAGATACAGAATCGACATATCTATGCCTGATAACTTTTAAAAAGTCACAGGAGAAGTGTATTGAATCTGGTGTTCCTTTTTCTCATTTGCCATTCTTCACATGTTCCTTTTTAAAACTGTCTTCAGACAAACATTAGGGGGAAACATTCTTTGTTTTTAAAAGGCTGAAATAAAAAGTGTAATTCTGTAATTGAGAGACAGCTGGTTGTTACCATGATATGCCAAATGAAGATCCTTTCCACTGGAATTTGTTGCTACTACTGATTATAGGTTAAATTCCCAGAATTAAAACCCCATTCATAAGGATTTGAAAGCCAGAGCTTAAGACTTGTCTTCCATATGCGCCTGTTCTCACAGAACAGTGGATGCTACTTCGTAACTGCCCACAAGAGCAAACAAACAGCACAAAAACATGGCTACAGGGAACATCTTTAAACTATAAATGGTTATTAACCGAGATCCAGCGCATGCTGTGCATCTTATTACAGTCTAGCAATATGACTGTGCCTGGAAAAATGCCAAAAGCCTTGAGTTCCTCACTTAATATATAACATTTGAGCAATACAAACATTTCTTAGGCAATTTTTTTGCCACAGATCATAGTTTGCTTTTGTAAGTATTACCGTATAACAGTGTATTTTCAAAGAAAAAAAAAGGCATTTTCTTTACCCACTATGGTAATTTTCCATTGATTTAATTTTATCAGGAGGCACAGAAATGAGAATGGACTCAAATTAGGATTTTAAGATATGCTGATACTTTATAAAATCCAACAGTGCATAAGAAGAGCATTTTGTAGTTCACAGTGTAAATGATCGTAAGCTACATCTTAAAGGCAACAAAATCCAATCCTGACCTAAATCCAGTGCTCATGAGCTTTGGTCTTAAATACAAACCCCAAATTTCTGAATGGTTTTCTCTAGCACATACACAAATGCAGATCCACACTGGAGTACAGTGTTTCAGCTGATTTTAACAGGAGTTAATCTGTTTTAGTCTGCAGTACAGAACCACAAGTTTACCATTCACTACAGATGCTACATACACCATATTGCCCACTAAAGTTACAAGGCTGAGTTGCTGCTGCAGGCTAGAATAATACTTCCTTTTCAGCAAATGAGTTTTGTTTACTGCCTTTGCTGCTCAGTGAGTGAAAAAGCATCAAGTTTGGAGATGAAAACGCAACAGAATCAGTAGATAAACTGTGGATTCGTGCAGCTAATTGTTTTGCTCTAGGCTATGGCATATGTATTACTTGCCTGCTAATTTCATGCTCTGATACTGCTTCTTTATAGTGGCAGATGAAACTGGAGCTCTAGTGCTCTGTCCAAATAGGCTGATAAACACGTATTCCAGCCCTTTGCAATGTTTGACACTCTCCTCACTCATTGTTATGCTTCCCTTTTTTCAAGTCTAAAACAGTTCCTTATTTTAGCTCTTATTCTTGCCATTGCCAAAACAAATTTATATATGCTCTTGGCTTATTCGCTATGTCAAAAGGAATTTTAATTTTCCCACTTACAGAAATCCTTTTATAATTCATTGTGCCTGTAGAATATTTAGGTTGGATGTGGAAGTTCACACTGCTGTGCACTTCTAAAAAACTGCAAGAGAATAGCAGCAGCACATTTCTCTGCAGAGAGAGAAATGAACACTGAAGAAATTTTACTGTTCCATGTGCACAACTGAACTTAGAAATTCAAGTTGAGATTCAGATTCCTTCTAGGAACAGCAAGTATTGCTACTGTAGTTAATTTAGACCTACTTGCTTCTAAAGATTGTCTGAGATGAAGATACAGCACTGTAGGATAGTCTTAGAGGGTGGCTGAAAAAACCAAAGCTTTGGCTGGTCCTCGAATTATGTGAACACAGTGAAGTGAAAGCAAAGTTTCTAATGTTACCTTTAAGGGGAGTCAAAGGAGACAAAGAATATTGAAATCTATCAAATTCATGATAATCGCATATTAGTAGATCAAACCAAAAAAAAATAATAAAAAATGAATGGTTGTAAAATCAAGAACAAACCAAATGAAACCAAAAAGCAAGTAGAAGGAGACAAATCCTGCTGGTCTAATTCATATACATCTTTATTTCCACTGAAACATTATAAGATTTTATGTTCTTACATCATTGATACACCAAGAACTATCTATAATATTGTAGCTGTGAAAGAACCCTTAACTGCTGCATCAATATTTTTAAAGGGAAATATCTCCCCTTCATCTTTATCTTGGTTTTTTTCAGATTGTTTTATTTTTATTTTTGCATAATTAAGAAGTAAATCTAGAAGTTAGACAGTAAACAGGAGATGCAAATGAACAACAAAAATTAGGAGAACTGAGGCATTCCATACATGTCAAGAAAGAAAGGAATTGGAATGAGTATGTCATTGCTACACTCACATATAAAATCTTAGAAATGAAAAAAAGAAACCCTAGTGTATGCAAACTTTCACTTTCATACTTATTTGTGAATTTAGCAAATATATATATATACATACACACACATGCATTCCTAGACATAAAAATAAACACACACACACATGACAGGCATACAATTTTAGATCCTGGGCAACACAAATATGGTTTCCTATAGAACAAATCTGCATCATTGCCTAGCAACCAAAACTATTTTTATGTCAGACTGTAATAATTCAACATTTCAGCTGTCTTTATTGAGATTTTGGGGGTGGGAAGATCACTTAAATCCCATCTCTTCTGATTTGTCCCTCCAATACTCTGACATTTGAACTTTTCAAAACCAAAAATCACTCCTTCACAGAAGTCAAGTTAGGACAATTTCACCATATAAAGCACAAGTTGGAGGAAAATTCTGAGTGACAGAAAAGGACACTTTTCAGCAAATGCTCCTTTCATTCCATGTATGGGCACAGTTTACTGTAATTTACATTTCTTATTTTCAGAACACTCTATAGGTTCTGGTGCAATCATAAAAGGTCTGTGCAGCTCATACTGTCTAATAAAGTGTAGCACAACTGGTTCTTATTTTAAGGGCTAAGTAAGTCGTAACAGTATAGTCTGACATAGAGAGCATTTTACTGCACATCATGGCATTTAATACAACTGTTGTATTACATTTTAATGACAAAATTGACTAGAAGAAATGAATGAATATTATTATCCTGGGATTTTGTACGTAAAGTTAACTGAAACTGAAATTCCCTTACAAGAATTATAACACAAGTCTGATGGAGGTGGAGGGGGTGTTTAAAGCCAAAAGCCACATACACTGCTTTTCCAAATCCAAAGCCTGTTTCTGTCAAAAAAAAAAAAAAGAAAAAAAGCTAGATATACCCTGTGAAAATACCATCCTTGCAAGTATATAAGGAAGACAGGAGAGATGAGGTATTAAAAGACTTGATCCTGCATATTCAAACTGCTTGGGCTATCATGAAGATACATTCCATTTCTTCTCATCATCAAAACTCAGATTTTTATATTTTTAGCATGTTATATCCTTTACTTTTTGAAAAATAAGAATCAAAAAGACCAGAAATGTACTTTCTTTTTAAGTGAAAGATGAAATATTGATGCATTCACACAGCATCAGAAGGTAAAACGATGTCTCTATGGCGATTCTCTGATGAAAAATAACAAGAGCTGGTAACATTACATAATCTGAAAATGCACACGATGGAAATCCCTGAGAGAAAGATGAACCAAAATACAGCCTTTACCTACAGCTTTCCAAGAAGCAAGAAACCTACAGAAACTTACATCAAAACAAGATTACCATTACAAGGTTACCATTTCCCAACAAATAATATGCTTTGGTCACAGTGTACAACCAACTTATATACTGTTCTCAGGTAAGGATATGAAAACTAGTCCAATAAAAAGCCAGAAATTCCTCTCAGATACGCATTATTCCTGTTTTAGGAACAAGGAAACTGGAACACAGTGGAGTTCAGACAATTCCCAATGACACTGACTTTAGGGAAACTGAATTTCAGTGCTGGGTTCCAAGAGGAGAAACCTAAACTGCTTTAAGATGTGCTCCATTTCAAAAACGTGAGTGGTTAGAACATTGCACAGAATGGAATCAAGAGAATTTAACTTACATTAACTTATATTAACTATCAACAATTAATTTCTTTCTTTTCAGTAAAGAATTCCCATATGCTTGGAGACAAAGCAAAAGGCAACTGCAATGGTTTCTTAACTACAAAACGTACCAAGTACTCATTACGAAGAACCTGACCAACTCCAGGTCTTTTCTTATTTAAATAGTACAGAAGTCTGTAAAGCTGCTTTCCTCTGTAGAGGTTTTCCCAGAAATAGGTTTAGGTAAGATAGCTTTTCTCAGCTGTTCTTTTTGGAATTTTAATGGCACTTCCAGGAAAGTGATGTTGGATGGAACATGAACAGCTGAAACCTAAGAACGACATTCAGTCATATTTCAGGAAATAAATTCTAATTCCTTAGGAAAAAAAAAAAAAAAATCTATTGGTCTATACAAAAGTAAAAAATGAATGTGCAACATGATCCTTTAGATATTCACTTCTGTCCTCCGGTACAGCAGACCAATGCTTTTACTAAATATTAACACAGCATTCTCTAAAATAAGTAAATGGTATAAAATAATGTACTCCTGATGCTTATATAAAAATCACCCATAAAAACCAGCACAGAATTATAACTCAAAGATTACAACAAGAAGCCAAAGAATACATAGACAAATAAATTCTACTTAGAATTTCAGATGACATAGGCAAGACAACGTCCCATGTTAGACAGCAGGCAGTATTTGATTTTCTTTCCTAAATTGAAAAACTATCTAACATTATGGGTGCTAACTGTGTCTAGGATCTCCAAGCACTATCAGAGCTTTTAAAAACTGAGGTAATTTAAAAGTATATTATTACACATAATACCTGTCCCTTAAGAACTTAGGGGTTTTAAAAACACCAAACACACAAAGAAGTGAGAGACTCAGGAAGTGTAAACCCCTTCAGGAAAGAAACTATCACAACTAGCAAGTGATTCACATCCAAACATTCTCCATTCACTAGCCTGTGTTATTTCCTCCAGCTTTTGCTTTTCTATACTGCTTATAAGCAAAACTATCACAGAAAGCTGAAATGTTTTATTAATTAGTCTACTATTACACCACTTACTTCTCTCTTTTTTTCCATGTCAAAAGGTTTGGATCTTAAAAAGAAGCCATTCATGCAGGCACATATATACATATATTGGAAACATTTGAAATTTTATGTCCCACACGAACAAAAGCATAGAGATCCAATGATACAGCAAAGTTTCTTCCTGGCTCAGATGCTCAGTGGTTACAGAATACCTCCCAACATAAAAGTTCACTTTAGCAGCTCTGGGTATTATTATAGTTGCAAATTATTATCTCTTATATTAGGTTCATTCTTCCAACAGTCATCAAAAAAGATAAAATGTCCTCAAACCACATCATTATTTGCCAAAGATATGTCTCAGTTTTCAGTTTATTCACATTTAGTTCTGGCATTACATATATTTTCTATAACATTTTTGTGTGTAGTAATAGTAGTATAAGTGAGGAGCAATACCAATAAAATTTTTAAAGAAAAAAAGAGTAAGTACATACAGCAGTAGCCCTGGCTTTGCATATAAAGCAGTCCTCATAAGTCCAGTGGATAAAATAAGTTCCAACAGGTCTATAAACCTTATGGTCTCAATAATCTTAACTTTTAAAAAAATGCCACCGTAACACCAGTAACAAGGAAGAACTGCATTTTTTGTTTGGGGTTTGGTTAATTTTTTTTCTGGTACTCTGATGTTAATCTTTGTAGTAATGTCCATTCCAGTCTGGCTAGGCAATGAAATGATGATTTCATTCTTCACTGGTAATATCAAGGAGTGTAAATTCCTTGGCTACAGTATTGACCAGTGCATTTACTCATATATCATTCTTAAATCTGGCTATTAAAAGAATACAGAGATGCTCTTCAATGAAGTAAGAGGAATATTTGATAAATAGGATACTAAAAATTAGTAGCTTCAACATATAATAAACCAAACAACACTGTGTGGTTATTGCATTTAAAATCTTAAAAAAAACTCTAATAAATTAAAATTAAAAAATATCTACACATTTTAATATATTTTTTAAATGCTGTTACCTCAGTCATTCAAGCCTGTGCAGTCTATGAAAACTAGGTCAGGCATGTAATCTCATTCATGTAATTCTGTTTTTGTCTATCCATTCAGTTTTCATTCTTTTGTGGCTTCAACCCAAGGAAACATAACTTCAGTGAATAAATCTAAACAGTAGTTTGATTTTTTTTTTTTTAAACTCTGAATGATTAGCTTAAGAACAAGCCAACTTAAGCCCAAGAGATGTGAGATAAGGTTCATAGTATATACAAGTTTCTGAATAAGAATAAAAATATAAGGTTCTGCTTGCTAGTAGTATCTTCACAAGTCAGAGCTTTCCATCAGGAGGACTTGTAATGAATAATATCTGTAGATTGGTGTCTCAAGATTTGCTCTCTAAGTGTTTGAAGGAAATAAAAAAAAATAATTTCAAAATCACTTTCCTATGATGGAGAGTTAGAGCATGGCATTGTCTTTTACAGTCAACTTTGCCCATATTCTTGCTATTATCTTGATTTATGTCTAGTGGCCAAAAAAAGATTCCTGGATATGAAATAAATGTAAACTATTACATACCTTTCACTGTAAATGCAATTTAATTTACAGGGCACAGCAGAAATTAAAGTGTTCATTATTGCTTTTCATAGTTCAGACACATGTAAATTACCACTCAATTCAGAAATGCAATTAAAACTCTTATTTGATGAGGCTTCATTAATGAACATTTATTGCATATTTAAATAAATGATACAGCTAAAGAAAACCCACTCTATGTTACACAGGTCATCCATCACAAAATAAAAACTTCATTTAACATTTCTGGCTTTTCAAATTTGGTAGCTTATGAAACGCAATTACTTCTAAACTAAGTTCTCTGAGAGGTGGTTAAGTGTTGCTGCCAGACAGGCCAAAAATAAAAACCTACCAAAAAACCCACTCACACCCAACTTCACACACCCAGCTTCCATCATGTGTTCTCACAGACTAATATTTTATTTAGAACACAATTTGATTCTGGCAACTGTCCTCCAACTAAAGGATCAACATGGCATGCATTTTTATTAATACTTCACAAATAAATTATGAAAAGCTTTATATTTTGGATCGGAAGTCTTGAGAAAAGTGCAGAATATTATAGAAGTGTAATGTGATAAAAATTCTTTCATTAGATTGTTGTTTATCAGCTTTATGGGGTTGGTGGTTTTTTATCCCCTGCTTAGTTTTCTAACAAAAGCTTGCTCTTCTATGGAAAAAAAATAAATTAATATTTCAGGATTTCTAGTAATCAATAGAACACCCTCAAACAAAGCCTTTTTTAATTTTAAAAATAATGACTAGGAAAAGATGCAACATAATCTTTGTCTTCAACTGTTAACACATTTAAATCCTATCAACTGCACTACCTTCATTAGAATTTTACTCCGTGTTAACATGGCAGCTACACAAGTTAAAACTACGTCTTTTTCACAACAGAATTATGTTTAAGGAGTTTTCCAGTTTCAAAACTGTCACCATTTATTGCTGTACCAAAAGGACCTGGTTTCCAAGCTGTAGGGCATTTCCCAGCCGCTTCTGGTGGAACTGCCTGAAGACACGTCTTCAAAGGTATAGTTATTTTATTACCAAGTAAAAGTGACACTGCACAGAGCATGAATCTAACTCACAAGCATAGAACTAATGCTGGATGAAGTACACTCAAACATTTGGCAGCACCATTAGTGCTTTGGCACTTTCAAAGGAATGAAGAACTTGATTTTCTTTGGCTAAGATCACCCTGTTATCAGATAAAACTTGAAGATTACAGAACTAAAATTCAGAAAATTTCGAAGATTATAGACTTCATCAGTTAGAGAGTTCTACTATTTTAATGCCACAAAAGCAACACTAGTTAAGATTTTTGAAACCATTACCACTGGGGGTACATTAAAGTTTAGAGGTTTTAATCTGTAATGCCTTAAATGGCCAAGATTTTTTCCAGAAATGGAAATAACTAAGCACATGGATCCTGGTAAAAAAAATAAGTTCAAGAACCTTAGAAAATGGCTAATCATTTATGAGCCTTGTTTGGTGGTAGTGGTTGTTGGGAGGTGTTGGTTTGTTTTGGTGTTGGTTTTTGAAGTTGCAAATATTTCACCTCTCTTGGGCGAAAGAGAAAGGACCTTCAGAGAAAAATGTTCGAAACCATCAATTGGTTGAAAGAATTACTTAAGAACTAAGATAAAAATATTTGTGTTTGCAGTTGATTTATCTGAAGTACCTAAAGACTTCATATAGAGAGTTAATACGGCAAAAATAAAACAGAATAATCATCTAGCTACCATGGCAGACTTTGTGACAGTGTGATACAGGGCCTAAGATGAAACAGTTGTCTTAGTGATTGAGTGGATATTAATCTTTTAGAACTAGCCCAAGAGAATGATAAAAAACCCAGAACACAATTTTTCAGGATGCTAGAGATGGAAAAGTCTGATTTAGGCTATGCCTAAAGCAAAAATTCTACAACACTTATGCAGAATCGATGTGCACCACAGCGGTTAAATAGCTAAAAATGAAACTGAGCTTTCTAAAATCTTGAAGTAGTATGCAAGTTTATAAATTGATAAATGAAACGCACTGCCTAATTTCTAAGCGTGGGTATTAACCTAAAATTATAGGTTAATGCCACTTATTAAAAGTCACAGAAGAAATCGTTATTAGCAGCAGTGAGAATGTATTCAGGTTGAAAAATGCAAACACAAATTTTATGGCAGTTAATTTTTGGTCACCTTACTCTGATACTTCTAACTACAGAATGATTTATGTATGTTCCACAATAAATAAAATAACAGTGCTTATTCACCAAGCAGCATGTGTATCTGTATTGTCCACATAAACAAGGGCAAATGGCAAACAGGAAAGCAAGTCAGGAGAGATTTAATTGGCATCCCACTGAGATCTTGGCTTCTGTGATTCAGAAGCTCTAAAAACCATTTTCTCCTCCATATAAATATTTCAAGGGAGACAGGATCAAAGCCCCTTCCATTTTGCAGGTATCTCATAGCTTTCATTTAAACTAAACATGAAAATAGATAGAAATTATATTCTGAAATGGCAGCCAGAATACCTGTTCCTTAGAAGAGGGCTAGGACTGGAACCATCTAATTCAATTAGAGGCACCTGGTGATATGACTGGCACACTCCAGAGCATCTTCCAAAGCAGCAAACATCCAGCAGAGACAAATTAGGATTCAAAACAGACAAATGTGAATTTTTAGAGACTCGGATGTTGATGTAAGACTTCAAATGGCGAGTAATCAACATCTCAGTGTTCTCTCCCTCCCTGCCCCCCTCAGCCTAAACTCATCTAGGAATTTCCTGAAAACAGGTTCTTGAAAAACTCCTGTCCTTGCACAGGAACAAGAAAGGATGTGAAATATTGCCTTTCCACTGAGAACACCATGTAGACATATCCATGACTATATCCAGCAGTAGCTTCACTCATTAATCAGAGCTCTAGTACAAGGTCTTTTTCAGCAAGTTAAGAATCAATAATATAACTGGATGAATACATAGACTTTCTGATTTAACGTGCATGCATTTTATTCATTCAACTTCAGTTCAAAAAGTAAACTCCCTTCAGAAGTGTTAGAACAAGTTGAGGTTTTTTGCACAAACATAATAAAAAATTATCAGATTATAAGCAATATATTTTTCAAAGAGAAAAAAAAAGGAAAAAGAATTTGCCTTCAGCCACAGAAAAATAGATAGTCAAGCTGGTTATGAGGATAAGCACTTTCTGTGCCTTAGAAAAGTGGTCAGGATCACAGCTTTTCCATGTTGTGGGTTTTTTTTGAGTTTGTTTTTTTTTTTTTTTGGGGTGCCAGCACATGTAGATAAATACACAATGCTGAGAAGCACTCCTCACTTTGTGATGAGTGGAATAACTCTATGGATATGATACTTGTCTATGCCATGGCTGCCTGTGCAATCATAAAAGCCTTATCTTCTACTATATTTGTAGAGTTTTTTACATTGGAATAATTGCATTCTAAAAAGAAACAAGTATTTTGATTTCTTCAACCCACATTAAAATTCACATGGAACTGAAAACAATTCACTAAATCCGAGGTCAATTAACAGTAGAGAGAATTTATTACTGCAGAAAGGGGGAAATGCAGGCATTAAATTCTTAGTACTGGTAGGTTTAACTGGTAGGTTTTCAAGTCATGTCTTATGAGTGTTAGCATGACACGCATCATTTACTTACACAGATTAGCTGTATCTAATTTTAAAAATAATAATTAGACATTGATTTTGAAAATTATTTTTCAAGTCAGTGAGCACAGAGGAAGCACACAACAATACAGACTTTATGAGGGTTAAAGGAAGCAATGAAAATTATAAACTAGAATGACAAAAAAAAAAAACAAACTATCTAGAGAAACAGCATGAGCTCCCTGCAGAGTCTGTCTAAATGAAACAATATTTGAAATCAGTTCTGCTGTAAATAAGTACTGTTACACTCATAATTGTCATTTACATCGCTATAGCACTGTCACTTTGCATATAAAAGCAGATTTATTTTATGACATCTCCTTGCAGGAATTGAAATGCTATGTAACTTCATAATGGCCAAATCCCTCTGTTATGTATATGTTCAGATCTTTTCTTAAGATCTGAGCCATTTATAGCCAGCAGAAGGTTAAGATATTCTCCAGCAACAGCCAACATTTTCAGGCAATAGCACTTAAAGACTGCTGATACTTAATATCTCCAAATAAACTCAAATAGCAATTTTGACTTGCAGGAGGTCAATTATACGAAGTAAATGGAACCAAAGCCACCCTTGGCGTTCAGAAAAATCTTTCTTTACACCCAACTGAAAACCTATGAAAATAATTTTGTTCCAAAAGTTTAGTATATCAAAGATGTCAAGATGATGAAGGATAAGTATGGACAAACCCTTACATTGGCAACCTTAAACCACCAACTTCAATTTATCTTACTTACTAGCCCATGTCCCATTAGACACCAGTTTTATGTAAAAAAGATATTTGGAGACTGAGCTCAAAGACAAAAGTGACTTGGAGTTTTGTGACTGAGCTTAAGAAAAGGGAACATAATTATTATTTTTGCTCAAGTGCCCAACTATTGCTGTAGTGAAGAAAGATGTGAGCAGAAATTCTAGCTGGCAGGAAAGCTTCTAACCAGCCTGGAATGGAACATATGCTGCCTCTCACAAAAGGAATTATAAGGTAAGTATATGAAAGTAAGGTGCCCAGAGAATTTGTGTCCCTTGCTTTCTTCTCATACTGTCCATGAAGTGACTGGATTAGAAACCAAGTTCTAATGGATAGAACACATGAACCATGTTTATGCTAAAAATACTACTAAATAATGATGCTATTATTAAGTTTAATTCGGCTAATGATAAAAATGAGATAGTTCCCTCCCTAAAAATCAGCTTTATTTTCCCAGCCTTCCTGTCTTATTACTATTTCTGTTCTCTTAATATCATTACAAATCTCAATTTCTTCAGTTTAGTACATCAGTTCTTTGGGGATCATAACAATTCTTTCCAGTCACAAGTAGTGAAACTGTTCTAGACTCCTTTTCCTAAAGTTTCTTTAATTTTCCTTTAAAAAAAAAAAAAAAAAGGCATTTCATCATGGCTTTATTTCACTTCACAGGGTGAATTTAAAAACATAGACCCAACTCAGTCATCGCTACTCCCTTGTTGAAAAAAAAGAAATGCTACTCTTGTTATTTAACACATTATTTCAGGAGAAAAAATTCGTGAAAATCAGGATATATCCTGAAAAAGTGTAATTAGCATTGTATGCTCTGAGCATTGTGATCCAAAAAGGAGATCAAATAATGATTTGGAAGTTATAAAATACCTTATTTTTCATACATGAAGTTTCACATTCTCTTAAGCAAAGGGGGAGTTTACTAAATACTTTTAAATATTAGCAATAGCAAAGGAAAGCAATTGCTTTACTATTGACTAGGTGGTAAATCACACACTTGCTGAACAAGAAAATACTCTGTTTCTTTGTCCACATTTTATTTCAGAGATCTGGCCCAGCATGAGCAGTCAGTGACTTGCTCCTGCACCAACCTTCCTAAAATTATCCTTCACAAAAGTTATCACGCTGTCATCATTACAATAGAGAGGCAGATTTATAAAAGACAGCATTAGAAAAGGAAATGAAATAAGGAAAAAAAGAGCAGAGCAATCCAATTACATTGGCAGTGTCCCCAGAAGGACTGGTGGAGAGCGGGTGCATGTTGCTAACACCTGGGAGTACCTGGGCAGGAAGGGGCACTGGCAGACTGCCCAGCCCTGACAGCGATCACCGGGGCTGTCAGAAATCAGCTCCTTCCTACAGCAACAGCACAGAAAGTGATGTAATGTTTTCTGAAACCACCCAGTGGAGAAGCAGAAAATGGTTTGTTATGAAACTATTCAGGTATTGGGTCACTTTTAAAATACGACTTCTCCTCTTGTGCAGCACTTAATTAAAACCATTCGCTAACAGAAAAAAAAAAGTCAGATTATGAAATATCAAAAACTACTAGCATAGCCTATATATATTTTAGTAAAGACAAGACATGGTTACTGGTTACTGGAGAATTAGGCCAAGTCTAAGGTTTTTTTTCCTTCTGGTAGTATATGAAATTAAAGTAACCACAAAATAACATATATTGTCTGGTTAATATTTGTCTCCTTCTAGCTTTCAGAAACTTCCCCACATTTAGGGATTTCAGAAACAGTCATCATGCTATTTCTTGATTATGGCAAATTAATTAAAAAAAAAATTAAGGAAAAAAACCAAACCATAATCCATACATTATTTACCATGTTTTAATTATTTTCAGGCTCATTAGAATGAAAATTCCATCCCTCTTCCTCCCTTTTTTTTTTTTAAGTGAATTTAGCTCTATCCAGATTTGACCACAGTGAATCAGTGAGTGAACTGGCTTGCTTCCTCAGTTTTGGCTTCTGACAACACAGTAATCATAACATCCTTACTGCCAGCCAATCAGTATCTTTGTCATCAATCTTATCTTTAGCTGTCAGTCAAGGAGAGAATGGGAACATAAAGCATCAGATGTAGAAACTCAGATAAAGCTTATCAGTGCTTTAAATAACACCAAAAAAGGGGGGAAAAAAAACCACCCAGGGAGATAAAACAACCTCAAAAGGCCTATTGGTAGCAGTTAATATCATCTTTCAAACTTAGCAAAAGCATTCTATAAAGATGTCCAAAGGACAGTCTACTTTTACAAGCAGATGAAGAGCTTTATTCAAGTGTACATTTCACATCAGGGATATAAAAATTCTCCTGCACAAATGCCATCCATCCAGTCTACTGCAGATGCAAATTAACTTGTTCTAAGGAGTCATTATCAGATAACTTTTTGCAGGAACAAATTGGAAGCAGTGTTTCCGCTATCAATTACTTGCCCAAATATCAGATAAATTCTATTTCTGGGGGCCATTAGGAAGGCCTCTGTTACAGTGTGACTCTATGGTTCTTCACAACTTCTTTTTTACAGAACTGCTACAAGACCATCCTATCACTCAATTGCAAAGGAGCCACCAACCCATCAAGATTTCCCCAGTGTCAACCAAAAAGCCTGTGACATCACAGAAGTTTTAACTGAGGGCTCTCATGTCCAATACTGTACTGTAACTAGTAGACTCTCTCATCTCTCATGTTTTGCTTCCTACAAGAACAAAATTGAATAATACTAAAAGCTAAAAAACCACTTAAATTGTGTTCAGGGAAAATGAATACTTTCTTGCTCCAGAGATATTAAACAACAGGGACTATTTCAAACACAATTCTCTCTCAAACTCCAGCAAGAGGGAAAAAAAAAAATCAAACAAGTTGGAAATACTGTAATCAAATTTCAGTCAAATAATATTCAGGTTGCATACTGTAAGAAAATTTGGACTTGGAAATTCATGGGAAAAGTGCTGGTGAGTACGACACAGTGAGTAAATGCTGCTCAGTATGACCCAACTTGCTCATTCTAGAGTTCCATTCATTTTTTCCTCTTTGGTCCATAGCCTCACAGATTTTTAAGTAGCTCAAGATGAGTCCTGTAGAACTACTAAAAATTAGCTTAACTCAAGAAATACAGACTTCAATGTCTGCTTTATTACTGACACCACTTTGAGTTAAACCAACAATGAGCTGTTCTGAAAATTCAGCTTTCTTCAAGTAAAACAAGCAAGCCTCCCATCTTCATCTATTAAGATCCCTATGCACATACCTTTATCAGTTTGGTTTTTCCTAATAAAAGAACAAGAAAATAAGCTTTCATCCCTCTGTACCAATTTTGCTCAATGTTCCACTTAGAGGGAAAAGCTCTGGAGCACAGAGGTCAGGCAGTGAGCTCTTTCAGTGCTTCTCTGTAGAGGCTACACAGCACAAGGGGGTTGATGACAATAACCTTTCCAAAATACACACCAGAACCCAACTGCTTGCTATCCTTCATCCTTCTGTGCATGCTCATACTTTTATATACACATCCCAAAAATTTCTACATCTTTTCATGAGCTGAAATTTCTTTTTCATAGGCATTAAACAAAAACCACAGTAAGCATATCACTCTTATACAAGATGCAAACAGACCTCCATAATCTGAACTGTAAGTACCCTGTGGGAAATGTTGTTGGAGCATGAACATTCATTAATTATAAAAACTGATTAAACTTTTCCTTCTTAAAGCCTTAAGGTTATTTTCAGATTCTCTCTTCCCAGAATTGGGTCACCTTCATGCCCTGCCCCCCATTCCCTCCCCCCCAATATATAATTTACTAGCATTAATTATCTTAATTTAAAATAAATTCAAATAAGCAGAGCTTCAGGAAAAGTATTCCAACAATACAAGGACTGCCTCTGGAAACATCAAGGGGATCAGAATCAAGTAAGAGACAAACTAGATCCTTTCTTCATAAATATCAAACAGAAACCCATACAGACTTTCAGGACAGAAACTACAGTGCTCGCTACTTTCTCACTGACTGCCTCACTAATAAACTGGGACAAAAATAATCTACAATATCAACTGTTATGAACTTGCATGGGAGGGAATTTCCTTTTGGTCCATTCTGCACCCCAATCTCACATCAGATATGTGACACTTCATGCACGCAGTTAGGATACGATACCTGTGCAGATGCAGATTTTGATAGAACCCTTTGTCCTGAAGTACATATATTCTAACAGGGGTGAACACCAGCAGTGTAGCTGTCAGGCTCAGAAAGACACAGTTGACAACTAATATTGCTTCCTCAGTCTGTAACAGCTACCCTGCTGCCACATCTAAAGCACCGACAGACATGCCAGGTCACCCATTTAGTTGATCCATTTTGGCTGGACACAGTTTGACAGTCCACAAGGCAATAGTGCACCATGAACAAAAGATACTGTAAAACAATCCACTGGAGTTTAGCCATAGTTCTTGAAGCAGAGGGTGAACAGCAGCTTATTCTATGGCCTCTCTCGAGATGACCAAAAATTACAAAAGTAAGGCCCACCTGAAGAGCAGTATCGCAGAAATTTGAGGCAAGAGGAGAAAGTCTAACTTCTGCCTGGCCCTTTTGCTAATCAAAATTGTGACCACAGGAGAGAATGATAAAGGAGTAAAAAGCCGCTAAGAAAGAAACCAGCAGCTGAAAATCCACTAAGAGCTGAAATCTGAAAAAAAAAAAAGCCAAGACAGCTACAGGTTCATCACTTCCACTTGCCTGTAAGTTTGAGAAGACAGCTGATGTAGATAGAGTGAGAAGAGAAAAGTGGAAAAGTGACAGTATTAAGGACTATGGAAAAATGGAGTCAGTTCTGCCAGTGATGAGCAATTAATAGAACAAGGGAGTGCAATCATCCTAAAACTATTTCCTAATTAAAATAATTATATTAGCTGGCCTTTAAGGAGATTTATTTATAGCAAGTGTGACAAGCTATTAAGGATTCAATTTAGATCAGAAGTCTCAAATTATGTCTTTAGGTATGGGGTGGAAGTGAGCTGCTGTCAAGCACAATAATTCATCTCAGATTAGAGTAATTTGTCTCTGGCAAGGGATATAACTGGAATTATTCTGCTAAGATCAGAATTCAAATAACTCCTGTGTATGTGGACACATGTCGATTGCAAAGTGTGATTGATACATTCAATGGACGAATTAGCTGTCAAATGGCACTTGATTTGTAGCAATTATATCATAACTTAAAATTTGTAGTATATACTAAAACCCACAAGGCTCTCATGGTTTTATTTTTCCTATATTTAAATATTGCTAAAGACATCTGGAGTCTGTCACCCCTGAGAAATTTATACAGATTTTATGGGCTGTCAAAATGTCCAGAACCAGCATATTAAGACTGAAACCTCCACACTGATCTATCTAAAAGGCATGGAGTTTTAGAGGTGAGGAAGGAAAAAAAAAAAAATCCTAAGAAAATTTTCTAAAACTTTTCTAAGTTCTGAATTTTCACCACCAAATGTAGCAGAACTGTTGTTTAGAGTGGCAGATTAAGATCAAACAATGGGCATCCCAAAGTCAGACTGTGAAATAAATAGTTTGGACTTGCTCTTTCTAAACACAAATATTCTGTTTGTGCAAAATGCTTCTCTTGCCATGTAGTTTGCTCATCACGTTAGTCCTAAAGGATAAATACACTGTATTTTACAAAAAGATCTCTTGGAACTAGATCAAAGGTATTGAAGGTGCACTAAGAGTTTATTGCCAACAATACTGAACAGAAAAGCTAGTTCATGTCACTCAGATTTGGTAGCCCCTATACTTGTATACTGCAATTACTGCAACCCATAAAAGCAGTTGTTAACTTTTTTTTAATAATTATTTTAATCACACCTCAAGATGTACAGCAGTGTGCTAGAAAATAATGTATGTTATGAATTCAAGGAAAAGTAATTTCACTGGTATTTTTAAATTCAGCTGTTGTCATCAGCATTTCTCATCTAGCAAAGGCTTTTTCTCATTAGATTTCCAGTGCTTGCCTGCTCCACAACCCTAAACCCTTGCCTCCAGATACTGAAGGCCACTTGATTCACCTCTTTGATCCCATTTCATTTCTCAGAGGCTGCTATTTTTCAGGAACAAGCTTTTCCTCTTTAAGCCCTGAATATCATTCCATTCCAAGTATTGATATACATTTGTCTTCTGCCCCATTGATTTATTGATGTAATTAATTTTTATTTAGCATTTATTTAGCAATTGATAATCCAGTGATTACTTTAGTATGCCAGGGTACCCTTGAGCAACGCGGGAAACTCATTTGCTACCATGGACAACAAAATAGAGTTCTGTTGATAGCAGGACTACATGAGATAATCTACAATTCTGAATTGTTGGTATCACCTGGAGTGCAACATACTGCTTAATTAATTGACAATTAATAGACATCATCCTCCAAAGGAGATCAGTGCTGCAGACCACTAAAAATTCAAGGGTTTGCTTTGCAGTTCAGAATGGAAAGGCCACATAGAAAAGGAAAACATTCTTGTAGCACTTTTTTTCACTAGAAGCAAAGGGCACATTCAGAAATCCTCATTTTTATAACAGAAAAACAAAATGGACAGATATGACAACGTCTACAAGACTGCAAAGGTTTTATTCTCTATTTCCTTCTGATCTTCCTGAGGAAAAAACCAAAAAACACAACAACATTTTTTCAGTCAACTACTAAGTGGATGGAATTGGTAAATAGCCATATCTGACAAATTCAGTACTGTATCAGGCAGTAGGAAAGGTGCAGCCCTGCTGCTTCAAAGAGCCCAAATTTTCAATGGCCTCTATTACCTGTTCTGAAAACATTACCATCTGAATATCATCCATTATGTCCTTTTAAAGCAATTGGGTATGTTACCTGAGCTTGACCTCTTAGGTATTTGCTTCTTACAGCTTCTACATTGTAGGCAATTTTCATAGTGATTAGACATATCAAACAATATGATACCAGTCCTATTCCCATGTATGTCAATACCAAAAAGTTGGTACTAACTTTTAGTCTACTTTTGTTACATTATCTGCAGAGCAGTTATCTAATAAGCCTATGGGTAAAGTTGGTTTAGCTCTGAGCAGCTCTCAAATGTACTTTAGTTTATGAAAAATACATGCAGAAGGATTGAGAGAGAAAATAATTTCTACTACCAGTTGTAGTTCTGAAAGCTTTAATATGGAACTCGATGGACAGCAACAAGTCATTCCATACATGTCATATAAAAATGTATGATAGGTTAAATATTCTCTGAAGGTCTATCTGTTAGATTAAAATTACTCATTGAATTATTAGATGAAACTTTCGAAATATCTATATTTAACTGTTTAAATACATTATATCCTCAGCTTTATCTTTCCATGGCACTGTTAAGGGTTAAAGGTTTCACTATGCACTTTATACAGCTATTAGTGCACCACTGTCATGCAATTAACACCACTTAAGTCAGCAGTCTGTTAAACTAATATTGGATACACATAGAACAGTATACAAAACAATTGCATTACGGTTCTTGAATTTGAAGGTATTTGATAATTCAATAGTACATATTCTAAAATGGAAACATTTTTAAATTGTATGTAATAGCCCCTCCCCAATAAACATAATTTAACATTTTTCCATATTGCTTTTCAAATACTACAGTGAAAACAAGAACAGTACCAATGACCTCCACTGACAGATTTCAGCTCTAATTTAAATTGATCTGATCCAAGAAAGAGAGGAAGAACATGCATGCCCTCTCCACACTTATATCAGAAAGACTGAGAGCTCTGAGTTTATTGTGACAGTCCAAAAGCACTTCATTCTACAGTATTGGAATGAATTCTTAAGTCCCTCCATTTTATTTAGTCAAAGCAAAGAATTCATTTTAGATTTGTGTGGTTCATTCATCAGATTGAATTAAATTTTTGATAAGCCATAGTTAAATTTTTTATAACATAATGATCTGCAGTTTAATAGCCCTTTCACTTGCTTCTCCTTTGTCTTCCACATTTTTGTGCTATCAGGCAGACTGAAAGACCTAGGCACTGGAGAAAACGAAATATGAGCTTCTTTAAAATACAGAATATTCACAAAGCTTCAGATTAATCATGAATATTCACAAAGCAGTAAGCAAGCACATACTATATTCTTATTAGAACCAAAACACTGAATCCAGGAAACAAACTTTGTGAGAGTATATACAGATTTAATTCTGAGGAACTATCCCTCAAAACTCCAGATACAAAAAATTATTCTCTTACCTAGAATCCCACCTAAGATAATAACAGAAGATCATGAGAACCCCTTTCTACAGACATTTTTGTATGAAATGCTTATTCCATCAAGAATAAGCATTTAGGAACACTATGCTGGTTTTTCTGAACTTTCTTCATGAAACAACCTTTGTCTCCTACTGTTTCAGCTGTTTGTTTTATGAAAAGTCCACATTCTTTATTCCTGAGACAGCCATGATCAAACAGACTGCACTGGAACAAAGGGTTTTCCTGCCTCCTGTCCTATCAATAAAATCTATACTACAAAGCCAACTCTTGTTAATATGTTATTAGTTAATACTTTATGCAAAAATGCAAGTCAACTTATGGGATGAAAACCAAAAGTAAAGAAAAAGCAAATAGTCTCCCAACTCAGATTACTTTTTCTTATATAGTGTATTTGTTGCAGCTGTGCTCAAAACAGACTTTTTATTTGGCATCAGGAAGAAGCAGCAGAGGTAAGGGTGTCTGATTTTTAATGATGAGCTTCCAGTTTCATTAGCCTCCATTCAGCATTCATATAATTAATTTGCCCAAGTGTTTAAAAAGCACTTTTGGGGTTTTCTTTTAATTCACATAGTCAGAAGGTATTTACTTTTTTTTTCTTTTTAATTGGAAGCTGTATTAATGATATATCAAAAAAAAAAAAAACTTGAAATCCCAGCTCCACCAACATCTTTCACAGAATCATTCAAGCTGGCAGGCAGCTCAGAATGTGACCTTGTCCAAACTCCTGCTCAAAATAGGGAAAATACTGAATTTGAAACAGGTTGCTTTGGACTTTGTCCAAGCAGGTCTTCAAACATTGCTCCCTGCCCTGGATGGTGCTCTCCCTCTGTTTCTCCAGAAGTTCTTGTCAGAAAATACAGTGGAACATGTAGTAGCTGCTGACTGCTTTATGAAGTAGCCAAGTTAACACAATCACTTTTTTCATGCTGACTCAATTTATCACAAAGCTAATAAGGGGATCCAGTTATGTCTCAAGTTCATACACTTCCATATTCATTTTATGAATTAATAGTAAGAAAAATAGTATTTCATGGGCTCGTGCTGTTAATGGAATTTCCAGTAATGAGAATACTTGAGGAAGTTGAAGTTGGCCAGAGTTCAAGAGATATTTTCATGCATTCCAAGCGGGACAGATTTTAAATTGATATACCCAATGTTATGGACAGTTAGGAACAATTAAGTTGCTGACCAACTTAAAAGAAAGGCAATAGATACCTTTTTGCTTTTTAAAAACTGAGGACAAACCTTTTTAAATAAACCACTATGTTCAGATACAAGTATAATAACATGCTCACCCTTCCCCCCCTCATCAGCATATTGGAACTTTAAAAAAAAAAAAAAAAGGGTGATTTTAGAGCTCTTAAGCATAAATTCATTAATTCCATCACAGGCTTTGGATTTAATTCAATAACAACTACATTTGAGAAAAAAATGTCATCCAGAATGAACAAAGACTGCATGAGAAAACAGTGACTAAGATTGCTTGGTTATGATGTCAGAACTGGTAGGTTTGATTGGTTTAGAACATAGATTGACACAATTTATACATTTTACCTGGGCCAAAACAGAAAATGAACAAAAAACTCCACAGAAGGAATAAGAGGTGCCATTTCTTAGGATTCAATATGGAAAACCATTCCCTTGTGGTAATCACTGTACTCAAGCACCCACTGGAAATGTGCACATCTATGAAGCAGGCAAGTTTCTGGCCATCAGGAGACATTAAAACCTCAGATAAGATAAATGCATGTTCCCTTAAAAATAATTCATCTTTAATGGATTTGTTTCCAGTAATGAGAATACTTGAGGAACATCTTATCACTAAATACCAATAAACAAACACCTAGAGGAAAGAATTGCAGATGCTCAAATTCACTTGGGTCAGTGAAGCAAGGTGACCCTTCCACAGAGAAAAAATGGCAAAAAGTATATTCCAGACTAAAGCACAATGTGCACCAAGATGTTGTCCTTATATTTAAAATGCAGGATGGTGGGGTTTTTCCCCTAAAAAATCCCAAAAGACAACACACCCCTTACACCCCAACCCCCCACAAAAAAAAAAATCCAAATGCAACAAAAGAAAGCAAAAAAAGCAACACAAAACAGACACACCCACAACTCCACTATTCCTGCAAATATCTTTCACCTCATAACAAAGCATGAAGGCACAAGAAGAAAACCACAAGAAAAGTAACACAGATTTTCTTACTTATTTTTTTCAAAAGATACCCCACAAAGGAACATTACAATCTGCTATACACAGAGTAGTTCTGCATGTAATATTTCAACACCTTGATGTACATCCAAACAATGTCCTTCCTAACACTGCCTGTGTCCATTAAAATGTCCAGCAAATCTTTCTCTACACTCTCAAGGTGGGAACCAGCCAAACATGCTCAGGTGCTGATGGTGAGGTTAAGCCTCAGAAAGGTGCCTGTAATGACACTGGGGCAGTACAGTCTGTGGTTTGCATATCAGTGTCAGATAAGGCTGATGCTGTTTGGTACATCCAGAAGAAAAAAAAAAACAGAAAAGTATAGCAATGGCTCAGATTTACACAGTTTTAATCCCATATAATTCCCCATGCCTGTTGGTTCTTATTGGTTGGCTCCAGGCTTCCAAAGGCATGTAGCCAGTAGGAAACATTAGACAAAAGGACTTAGGTGGCATTAGGTGGTATTTAAGCTGAGCAAATCTGGGCCACACTATGCTGTCCCTTTTCTGAAAGCCCTGAACACTGGCCAGTGTATTTTGACCAACAGATAAGTAACAGATAGATTACTGGAAAAGAACTACATCTGAATAACGCATGATCTGTGACATTCTGCTTGAGTTTCTGCCCTCTTCTTTTGCTTAACTAAAGGATTCAATCTATCTGAATTGTTATTGTTTAATTACTGTAATACCCAAAAAAGGTATCAAATAGTCAATTAAAATTGGCAATATGTCTCCAAGAGTCCTAAGAGCAAAAAGGAATTTGATTGAGTTTCATTATAATTCCTATATTACATCCCCACCCACTTTTGTTTCTCTACTTCCTAGGTAGGTTAGATCTGTAGTGATATACAGAGATAACAATTTATTTTCAAGTATGTCCAGAAATAAACCCCACCCCAATCATGAAATTTTTTCATAATATTAAAGATAATCATAGCTGAAAAATTAATTTAAAAAAATCTTCTTAGACTCAAAAGAACTATTTCGCTGGTCATTAACACATGAAGTTTGATAAACCTGTCTTTTAGGAAAGGTGGGAGATTTAACAGTAATGCTGTAGTGGTCTCCAGATTGGGGTGTTCAGGCAACCCACTGGGGTATTGAAAGAAAATACTAGAACTTCAGCAATAAATATATATAATTTATAAATAAATATGCATATATTGGGGATGCATGCTCAGAATGCTGTTTTACTGAGAGGGTTGAACAATCCAAGAAGTTTGGAGATCACCCTAGCTGATCCTCCAAGTGATTTTGGGACATGTTATTCAGATACTCTTCCCCAGGTAGCTAAGTGGCAAACTGAGTGAAAAAGTAAGAATCTGCCATGACACTAGATTCTTGCAGACCTTCTAAGCTTTATGGGCAAAACTCTCCACTGAAAGAGGAGGTAGGTATTCTCAGTTAGATTAAAATGCTTTCCATTACCACGAAGTAGGTAATAATTCAAGCATCCACAAGACCTTTCTTCTTCTTTTAAGGCAATGCTTCTATTTTACTTCGCCAAACTTGAAACCCATCCAGCTTTATTGCATTCAGTAATTAACGCATTTTGATCTTACATTCTGGTGGATTTCCTGCTAAAGTCAAATTAGTTATTTGAGAAACACATCAAAAATCTCAAACTTGTCTTAGGTATACTGACATAAAGTCTCTATAGAACTGTAGATTCTTATACTTTTTAATTGAGTTGGAAGCTTCCATCATTTATATCAATATTTTTAACATTTTCAGTTGATTCACTGAAGTGCAAGTTTATATCCACATTAATTACATGACCAAATCTGAACAAGCAACATCTACAAAGAGCGACATTTAAATTGAAGTCTGTGCAATAAGACAGATGACCACAGACAGTAACAAGACCTTAAAAGACCTAGCAGAGAGACTACTGAGAAATGTAAATTCTTATTTTTGGAAAACCTCTACCACACTCAATAGTATGGATGCTGTTGTTTTGTACAGCATTTTATACCAACTGAACTACAGAAAAAGGGTTTAAAATTATAACACTGAGAAGCCATATAGACAGCTGAAATATTTTTGTGACAATTTTATTGTGCTACTTGCAGAGAAAGTATCGGCAGCCTTTGTTGACCTACTGCAATTCCATTTGGGATTAGAATTATTTAAATCAGAGCATGTATTAGTGGGCACTGATATAATTATGTCAGTACCATTTTGTGCTTTTGCAGAGATTTATTTTCAAGATAGAGAGAAGTTGCTTGTTATCTTTCCCTATGCAGATTGTCCAATTTAAAAGTCAAAAACAGAAACAACTTACATTCCCCTTTAAGGAACATTTAAGCAACACTAAAAAGAAAACATATGACACAATTACAAGATTTTCGTAAGTTACCTGTCTTTGCTCTGCAAAGTAGCATTAGTGATATTTAATACATATCAATACCACACTTAAACTTTTAGATTATACAGATACAAACAGATTAATTTTACTTCTTGAGATAAAATAAAATAAATTCAGAAAGAGGAAACTTTACTGTATGACAAAACTCCATAACCTCAACATTAATCCTCAGGTCTTAAAACTAAATGCTGAAATACAGTGCATTAAAATACAGGAAATACGATTAAAGTAAATATACATTTTGAAGATATTTCAGCTGATCTGCCCTACTCCTTATTTCTTCAAAATAGTTCTAGTTTTACAAGTTAAGAATAATAATCTCTCCTTTGTTGAAACTCCCTGTACGGTGGAAAAGCAGATGAAGTTTACAGAACTGATAGGTGACTTGAACAGTTCGCAGTTCACAAATCAAAAAACACAGGCCATACACAAGAAACTTCATCAAAAACCTGTGGATTTAGAGAACAGTTAGAATTATAAATGAAGGGAAAGTGGATAGAGCAACTTCTGTATTTGACTGGTTTTAAGCTTAGAACACGTTTTTTCTGTATCTTCCACAACAGCTTGAACACAAGAGTCATCTGAAGGACACGCACTAGAAACTGGCAGAGACTTTAACCTTTCAAGTCATCAGTGTTGATGCAGTTAGCATCATTTGTTAGCTATTTAGTAGCATGAGATATTTAATAAATCTCTACAGCTAATCACTCTAGGCCACAGAGAACAATATGCACTTTTACTGTAAACTTCTGGGGAAGGCCAAGAACCAGAGGAATGAGGAAATGTAATGATCTTCACAGAGCCTCAGGAGGTGTCTCTACAGTACGGCTTGTTCTCACAAAGAACAAGTTATATTGCATTTCTCTTTGCAATACAAATTTTGTAGTCTAACGGAAGCCACTCCTGCTAACATCAAGTCAAACAACTTTCATGGCAAAGAGATCATTTAAACGAGAATGGAACATTTGAAGACTGAAGTGCAGGGGTAAGATGCATAACTTCGGCTTTCTGGTTATTAAGCAGGCTTATTGGTCTTACCCTGTCCCATTCTGCCAGCTAATTAACACCTTATGACAGCAGCAAGCAATTTTATAAGTCCCATATTCACATTTCTTTAGTTTCCACAGGAAATAACTGGTAGACAGCATTCATAAGATATAACCACAATAAATCTTACTTTCAAATAAATTCAAACAAAAGTGAAATCTTGATATCATTTGCAACACCATTTAATAACTATTTCTTTGAATGTGATAACAAGCAGACAGTAATCCAATAGGTGCAAGTGGCCTTTGATGACACTGTTTAATTTTCTAGAGACAAGGTAGGACACAGAGCAAGGTAAGCGGTGCGCTTGGCACTTAGCAAGTAATGGATACCATCAATCAATACTGGCTACATCTTTCTTCTTAATCAGTCCAAGCAGTTGGGACGTCAGATCTGTCACAAAATGAAAGAGTTACAGGTGGGAGAGGGATCACATTATCACACTGTTGAAAACTTCAGCTTTTTGTTTCAGCAAAAATCTTGGTGCCCTCAACGCTCACAAGTGATAATGCAAAACCATCTGTTGCCAGAGTACACAATGCATACAGTAGTGACTACCACATGGCTTGCAAGATTTTGATTTTTGCTAACTGACAAAGGAAGCAGTCAGACTGAAATTCCATCCTTCTGTGTTTTCCTCATTAGATTAATGGTCCCCTTAACAGGTCTAAAAACATGCATCTCAGTGTGTGATCTATACAACTGTTAAATGACCTAAAAAATACCAGCCCTCCCTCCCCACCAAAAAAAAAATAAATAAACCAACTTAATTAAACTCCAGATTTCAATCAAATATTGAAAAATACGCATGACCCAACTTTCAGTACACTGGCAAACCTTCACCTACAAGCAGAAGTATAGGAAGACAGTATTTTCCAGTTAGCACTTCAGCACATTGATCCTCTGTGACTGACGCGTGGGATATTCTCACACACACACCACCAGCAGCATTTATGTTAAGTCTATCTACATCCAAAAAAAAAAAATTGCAGATGCAAAAATACATTTTCTACCTCTGCTTCTCACTGAAATTCATATAATCTGCTTTCTCCAGATGTTTTCAGTTTATATACAGGCAGTGCCAAGATGAGAGCTGTCTCAGCCACAGAGAACTAACTACAGACTGAATAAACAGGTCACTCAATTTTAATTCTGGTTAGACTTGTATTGTCTCAAACTACAGTTTATACTCTTATCCTAGGCAGCCGAAACACTTCAAAAAAATCACGAATGTAAATACAGCTATGGATACAATGTTTTTAGTTACACCAGGAACTGCAGCCTCTGTAGGTCCTGCAGTAAATTGATGCTGAACCTTCATGAGTTTGTTTTCTCATGCAAGGTTGTTCAAATACAGGCAAATTACCTCTCCCAGTTATTTCTAAAGTGTGCTTTTTCTACTGGCATTTTTAAGCAAAAATGCCTTAGAAAGGAAAGCATGGTATAACTAAACATCATTCAAACTCTGAAGATTGGTTTTTTCAACCAGACTTCAGTTTTAAAGTTCTCTTATTACAATGTTGGGTCATATTAAATGCTCAAGTCTACCATGATTTGCAGAAATAAAATAACCACGAAAATATGACAGTAGTATATAAGAAATATTTAAAATGGCATTTAAAAATGTGGTATGTACTGAAAAATTGTGCCTGGTGGTACACTAAAACATGACCAAGTTATTGCAGTGCTGTGGTTCTCTGCTGACAGCCAGATATAACTCTAACAAACATACACTCAGTCACACACGTACTGCCTCTGGCTAAAACAGATACAGGTTAACACACAGCAAATTTAGGCAGCCAAGCAGAAATCATTCCAGAAGTTAAAATAAATCAGTAATTAAGTGACAGTTTTCAGAACTATAATTTTAGTTCTCATTTCCTTTTTTTTCTAAGTACTTTGTGGGCTGTTATTTTGAGACGGCTATTAACCGCTAGGTTATTTTTAATGTCCTGCATGTGACAGATGTCTCTGGAAGAAAAGGCAGCTGAAGGACAACAAACTCATTCTCCAAGACAGGTTTTCTGTCCAGTGTTACTGTGAGGACTAACTCCAAATATCCTCTAATAAACTCAAAAGTCACAATGAAAACTTCCATATAAAAAGCTATTTAAGACCACTGCTCTTTTTCTTACTAAAGCAAGCCTGTATCTGCAGGACATTTAACCTTAGAGAAGGAAAGATGTCTATACTGGAAATGCACTACTAGTGGGATCTTATCTGAAATTGGGACAGGGGATAAGGAAACTGGAGTTAAAGGGTATCCTACAGAAAGAAATCTGTAATTGTTTTTGGTTTTAGTGTCATTAAAATGACAAGAGGGACCACCATACAGGCTCTCAAGTCAGCAGTTTTCCTGAGAAAGTTGCCAGATACCAAGTAATTGGTATAGAAAAAGTGAGGAAAGGGGACAAGATAGAAAAAAACCTCTCTGTAGTAGAAAATATGTTTAAAACAGTAGGAATCAAGTTATTCATTACAGTCTGGGTCATTATAAGAATTAAAAATTCTTCAATAATATCAAACTGGGTCTGCAAGATGTACACATTTCTGCAGATACCACACAAGTTTCACAGTGAAAAGATGCCATCTGACAGGAACAATGCAGCCCCTGTCTGTTTGACCCAGGAAAAATAAAAATAACTTCAGACCACTTCAGATTAAATAGTGGATTCTTTATCGAAATGCTCAAAAGAGAAGTAATAACCAGTCTTGTAGGGTTGAGACAGAAGATCCCTTTCTCTGAGTCAACACCTGGGCCTGGAATGAAGTGAAGTTTGAAATCTTCCATTACATACTAAGGAGTATGTTTGCACAACCGTGTGGCAGTTCATCCTCCTCTGAAAAGCTTCTTCCCTGCATTGGCATCCCTACACTGGTACCACAGCCTGAGTTACACTTGGGTCACAATGAAAGAAGAGCTAAGATGTGATGAAAAACACAGCCCATCATTACTTTTTTTCAAGTAGGTTACATCAGTCCTTTTGGATGTTACTGAGCCAGAATGTACAACAACAGGTGCCAGAGAAATCCATCTGTACTCCTTGGAAGTGCCAAAACACACAGAACTGGAAAATGTTGCTGCAGACACTCTCGGGTCAAAAATGACCACAGAAGACAAAGTAAACCATCAGCCAAGGAATCTAGTAATTTATGGCAGCAGTTCTGGTTTTGTCCCAATTAGAAATAAAAGGTCAAGTTTCTTAATATCCAGTACGTAGTTGCCTGGTATTTGTTATTATACCAATGAAATACACAAGTTAAATATTACAACAGTTGCTTTGCCTATTAATAGAGCAAGACAGTCACAGCAGAGGAGACAGAAAAGATGGACAAAAGTTCCAAATTTTTCTTGGATCCAGATATACTAAAGAGATAAGAGACTTACTATCAACATAAAACATCAGTGTGTGAATACTTCCTTAGAAATTGTTCCTGCTTTCAATTTTGATCAGGCAAAACTAATTCAATGTCACTTTCCTGTGGATCACTTTGATTTATTTGACTGTCATAACATGGACTTCAGAATCTGGGTGTATATATATAACTGGAAACCCAAAGGATCAGAAACCTTACCACTGCCCATATCAAGGATAATGCAAAGTGGAGGAGAGGAGGAGTTTACTGAGCCTTCAAGTCAGACTTGCTATTGGTCTGCTAAACAGACTAGCACTTATTAGACATTTAAGCCACTTATTGAGAGTTTAGCAACTACTTTCACCATTCACTTATTGGCCTTGATTCTAGTGAACTTTGCAAAGTAGACTCCCTTAATCATTTTTTGAAACAATGATCTTTTACCCCTTGTCTTTTATTCATTTATTCATAGTAAAAATCCACATGACTTGCTATACTGCAGCAAATCGGCACACACTGCAACAGGAGTATGGCTGCTGCACTTTTACAACACCCTCAACTGCCAGAAAACAGTAACAACAGGAGCATCTTAACTCAGAGGAGTTCTTAATATCACAAAATTACAGCAAGGACTTCCTGTTATTCAGTAACAAAGACACTTTTATTTAACCTATGGGTTCTAAAACTTGGCAAATGTAAAAGTGGAACTAAAGTCTTCTCAGTCAGAGATTAAGAACACCCAGTTTTGCAGCTGTGTATAGAATGCTAGAAAAGTATTTTTGTCTGGACTAATACGCAAAACTTGAAGGTGGCAGCCTGCACATATTTCATCAAACATCACATGAATCTTAAGATATAGCAAGACAGTCAGATTGAAGGCTTAAAAATGTTGACTAGCATTTGGGACAAAATTAGAATTATATTTTTGCCTCAACCAAGCTACCTTACTTTTTCAGCACTTAAATACTCCTTCTACTGCTTTCTAGTTATGATTAAGTTATAAATTCTATGTACAATTCACTTTAGTTTTGGAACCTCTAATTAGACTGTCAGACACAGGTGAAAGAACATGATTTAAATCCTAATGACTCTTCAGGTCAGTTTAGACTTTGTTGAAGAAAAATACTGAAGATTTATAAGGTGGTCTGGAAAGCCTTTTATTCATGGAGAATAAAATATAATTAATGTTTTTCTATATCATTTTCTCATTTGAGATGGAAGAGACAAATGAACATAGGACTACATATAAAGAATTTTTGAATTTCACTCCAGTCTGACACGATGTGCTTTAGTAAACTTCTACATCACAGCAGCTGAGACATTATTTGCTTACTTGCTAATTTTACAGAGTTTGTTTGCTTGGGGAGTTTTGTTTGGTTTTCGTTTGTTTTTGAAAACAGATTAACCTGGTTGTACCAGAAAAGAATAAATTATAGGTGAGCAAGCATAAATTCCCCATTTATATGATGTTTTGAAGACAGAAATGGCTAGGTAATGCGTCCTCGGATGACAACAGGGAAATATCTTATTTTGTAAAGGTGTTCACATGATGTAAAACTGCATAAGAGTCATAAGAGTCATAAGGCACAATGAGTTTTTTATTTTGGGATAGCCTCAAGGATATGGCAAATGAAATAAAGCCATTTCTACTTTGCACTCTCACATACCTTTTCTTTCTTCCTTCACAAATTAATTCCTGCCACAATTTTGACCTAGCAGAATTTGTATCTTTAGTTCAGCAGGACCTAAATATTATCTCCAGATCTCAGAGCACAATAAATGTTCTCACTATTCCTTATCTGCCATGAAAAACTATGGAGGACTCTTAGATGTTCTGGATAGCCCTGGCAGCAGAGTCACTTCTCACTCTTTGTTGAGATTCAGTGTCACAGTAATAACTGTTCATACAGCAAAGCATAGGCCAGTCTGAAGTTTTAAATATTCTTCCCTAGCAGAGCTTCCTCCCACCAGCCCAAAATCTCAGCTGACTCCAGTTTTTTCTGTCATTTCAATAGCACCTTGGGTCTTCCCTTCTTTATTTCTGACCTTTCCACTTAATTTTTTTCTCAACTAGGTAAGTGAATTGACACAGAAGTTTTTCACTGCTGGCAAAAATTCAGCAGTCTAGGATTATTCCCCGAGCCCTGAAACTGAAATTTTCCTCAATTTAAGTTCCCATTTTTAGCTTAGAAAAAAGATAGAGATTGCATTTAATAACATATCAAGCAAGTACAAAATATTTTTCCTATGTATGTACTTGTTGATTTCCTTCACAGAACTACCATTACAATAATTGTTTTATTTTTAAAACCAACTTTGTGCAAGAGAAGACTGCCTTATGATGCCTTAAGCTTTTTGTTAAAAAGCAATTAAATAAAAAACTTACTTGCTAATACAAGGGAAATCAGTATATTTTTGCAAGAGATCTGAAATTAGCAACAAAATACAGACCAATTACATATAGGACCACAGTGAATGCACTTCAGGAAAAGGATAGGACACTGAAAAAGCCCTGAAAGAGTTGTCTTAGTACATCTATCCATTTTCATACATCCTTGTTTTTCCACTTCTGAAATGTGCTCTTGGTTTTGGGGTCAGGGGGGCGTTTCATTTTATGGGACAAGGGAAGTAAGAGAAATGCAAAATTATCTAAGGCATTAAAGCAGCTTTAAAAACATATAATGCCATAAGCTGCTTTCAATGCCTTCGATCTGTTTAAAGAAGGAGGTAGACAGAAAAAAAAAAAAAAAAACACAAGAAAAAGAATATTTTGAAGGAAAACAAAAAACCTTGGTGAAATAGTGAATCAGAAGGAATGTCGGATATAAGCTTTCAAAGAGGACATTTGTAATATTTGGGAGCAAAGATATGAGAATTCAAGACTAGCTTTCAGAAAGATACACATACTGGTGGAGTTGATACTATCAAGTGCATTATTTACTCTTGATGATGAATGCTTACAGCCCTTGCCTAGCTTTGGACAGCTGTTCCTAACAGTGTAGCTGAAAAAGGAGAGGGGAGGGGAAGTGGAACAGGCAACCAAATACAGTAACAGAGTGGCTGCAAGCACAAGCATGTACAGCAAGGCACCTCAAAGCACAAACAAGAACACGGCTGCCCCACGAACCTTCCAGGGTAAGACCTTTCCACATTGACATAAACTGATCTTTTACCATGTTACTGAGTTTCCACAGATGGTATTAAGCAGAGACAGAGTTGCCCTTTGAAAGGCCTTTCCTCAAATTATTATACTTGCGTTAAACTGTCATCACTAACATTCTCAGTTGTACTCATATCTAGATATATAGGACTAATCTTGGCAAAAAATACCAGACAACAGCTGTAAGAGGTGATATAATATTAGGAATAAATGCATCTTGTAGTTCTAAGCAACAAAAAGACTCTAGCCTCAGGAATTTACTGGAGAGGAGATAGTATTGCACACTCTGCATGTTAGAACTGCACTGATAGCCTATATTTTATTTCTTCCCTCTCAGGAACACTGGAGATTAAAATATTGAACAAATACTGTTAAAGTTTTACAGAATAGATCTTTCTTTAGTCCTTGGAAAAAGAAACAACCACCCTTACTTTTTTTTAAATACAATTTTTAATTATTTCATAAGGACATTCTGTTGTATTGGTAGACCCAAGCAGAGCTTCATTACAAGACACGAATGTTACTCTCTGATCCAGTCTAACATGCCAGCAATCATTTAAAACCTACTGGGGAGTTTCTACTAGGAATCTAGATTGAAGGGCCTTTGACAGCTTTTGAAATTGGATGTTTAACTGCTCTCAAATATTTGTTTATTACTCATCACCTATCTTGCACTACTGACAAGGTTCTGGAGTGGAAGCATCCCAGTTCTCTGTACTGTACACAGACTTATCAAACAAACCACATGATGTCTCAGGTAAGGAGTTTGATGCAACCAGTATTTCTGGTGCTTGTAACTGAATAACTAATGGACATTTGCTTGTATAGGTACTTACAAACAGAAATTACCTAGTACAGGGGACAAAACAAAAGTTTGAAACACCAGGCCTGAAATTCCCATTAAGCCAGAACTAGATCAGACATTTTGAGGACCCTCCACAAGATTAGAATCAACATGAGGGACTGAAGTGGATGAAACTCTCCCTTGTTCTCAGTGCACTATTACCTTACAACTGTAATGAGAATATGTCATGGTTATTTCCAAAGGACTGCAATCCACATTTCCTCTGTTCCAACTCTGCTCACAATTAGTTGTTTACTTGTTGTTCAGTGACCACATAAAATCCAAATGATCTACACCAAGGTAGCTATAAGACCACGGCAACTGTATACTGCCCAACACACAGCTCAGCTGCAGGAGGCAGCCCCCTTTCAGAATAAAACTTTAACAGAAGTTCCAAGTCTCCAGTCCAATGGAAACAGAATATCACTTCAGGTGTCTTTCTGTATGGCCATTACAGTTAATCTAAACAAAATCAAAAAGTACTGGACAATTCCCATCAGTAAGCAGCATCAAAGCAATGGAGGACTTACGGGTCTACTTACCAGCCAAAATCTATTCTGCTCTAACAGAACTTCACAAGAAGATAAGACAATTTGATTAAATCTTTGGGGAATTTTAGCACAGTTAGTCCAGAAGGAGATAGTTTAATTTGCTTTTTAAAAACACTGCCCAACTTTTAAATTATGCTGGAACATTTTCCCAACTAAATAAATCATCTTCTTTTGCCTGTTACTTCTGCAGTTACTGCGTATTGTTCATTGACTAGCTCCTCAATCAATGACCTTTTTTACTTATAACATCCCTAGAGTCAAAGTACTTGAGGATTATTTCAAAGTCAAACCAGTGAAATGTAAAGTTATTTTTATGTCTGTATTGAATTGTTCATTATCTACCTGACATTCTGAGAATAATTAAGGACACAGAGCCAAAGTAATTTTTCCTAATTAGAACAGTATCTGTACAGTTTGTGATGAATTCATACAGGTTTGAAACTGAAATCTGCTTCTTCAATGAAAAAGTTGTTTTCTCTACCTGAAACTAACAGACAAAATACAGTACTTTGCTCAACTCCCAGAACTGAATGCATTTATATTTATAAAACCAGCATGAAAGCATTTTTGAAGTGAAAAGGAGAAGTGAAAAGGTATTTTGATGACTCAGAAAAAAATGCTTGAAAAAAGGGTATGGATGAATTAGACAAGGTCAGCACTAGGAGACTTTGCTTTTTTTTACTTCTCTGGACACCAATATTTACCTACCTAAACAATCAGAAGTGAAATTATAATTCATTATGATAAAATTATTACTATGAAGAATTATCATTGCCATAACAAACATTTTCTTCAGAAAGAGTAGTTCCAATTCAAATAAACCATTTCAGTTCATCTTTGAACTGAGGAACATGGAAAAATATTTGTTTATAGGGCTACAGAAATCCCTGTTGAAATTCATGTCAGCAGCATGACATTCACTGGATAGGTCTACAGTCAGAAAAGTAAATGAATTCTACCCTTTAAAAACAACATCAACATCAGAGTTTTGCATTTTTTATTTTTTTCAGGTGAAAAATATGGAAAGAAAGACATAACCACCTTATTTTGTTCACTTCCCATTTCAAACACCATTAAAATGCCACAGTTTCTAAACTGTGCTTTTCTTTTCCAGTAATTCTTCATTTGTCATGATCTGATGCCACCCACTGATAAGAAGCAGAGTGACATGGAAATCATGAGGCAACACTCACTGAAGTAGTGGGGGTTCAGATGCATTTTACCATTGATAAACATTGTGCCCCAGATAAGAGAAACCCTACTCTTACTGCAACTATTCAAGAATTTCCACTAAAACACAGAGATACTAACCATTCCTGGAACTATTATTGTTACAAGGGCTCAGTTCAGTGCTGAAGGCTCAACACCATCAGCCATTTTGGATGGTACCTTCTCATGCAGTAATGACTTCTGGTGGCAGCACCTCACCCACTCTCTGGAAAGCTCTGCTTCAAAAGACCAGAGAAATATTTGAGAAAAATGGCTGTAATAACACAAAATTAATATAGAATCTATTAAAAAGAAAAAAATCCAGAGCTTTTAGCTTCATGCTTTTTCCCCTCTCTGTACTGCTCCATCATTAGCATATTCATATTTTCTGGATCGTGCTATCAAAATCTACATAACAGAGATGAACTCCCTCACACAGCAAATACGTGTGAACATCTCTTAGCAACAACCGGTCATGAGCCAGCAAGGAAAGTTAACAGTGATCCCACTTAAAACATCCCACTTATGCATACTAAATGATAATGCCATCAGTAAAAATCCAAACTGTTCACTAAACCAGCATTCGTCTTGACTGCTCGAAATTAAATCTTCCCTACAGAAGCCAGACACCAGAAGGAGCTGTGCTTTGTCCTTGACAGTTATTCCAAGAACACTTGCAAGGGAACAGTAATGTGTGCTCCTGTCCCCAACTGCTTCATTTCCAAAATTCACATTCAGGCAGTGCTTAAAATTCGCTATGCACATAATGTGCCTACATTGCCATCATCAGAGAAATAAAGGAAGAGAAAGAGGGAAAAACATTAACAGTCTTCTATGTTACTCAACCATGTGGAAAAGTAATTTTACCAGACTAATACAGGTACCAACCACTGCAGCAACAGAAATCAGACTTAACAACTGGTCTGTACAAGAAGGCTTAGAAAAAAAGAGCAAGCTTAATGCCAGTGGCCTCCTAATTGCATGTGTAATAAATAGCAAGGGTAACTATCACAATGATGTTAAGGTACTTTTGGTCAGACCAATTACATCCACTCCTCCAACTCCATTAAACTAAATTAAAAATCTGATCTCCCAGTAAGAATGGTCTCTTTTCTCCTCTTTCCTGCCCTGTAATGCCTTTAGGAGTAATCAGAGAAATACTTATAGGTGTAACTCCTCTCCTTTGCCATCATAACATTCATTGCTTCAAGGAAGGTGAACCTCTCAAAAGTCAGGTCACATTTATATTCCTACAGATGAATTGGTTGAATTATTTCATGCACATACTGCTATTTATATTGGCCAGAAGGCTCAGCTGCTCATGGCCCTGAATTTCACTTCCTGCAGTTACACTGAAGAAAACAATAAAGAAAATGATCCAAAAAAACCAAAGGAAAAAACAAAACAAAACAAAACAAAACAAACCCTCCAAGCTGAAACTTTTTTCATTTTACTAAAGGCTATAAAACATGTTTAGTTTTATGTAGCATACTTCTCAAAGGGCTGCTATATATTAGATAAAAGGCAATTAAGTATTCAGGAATCTATTTGGGGCAGGTGGGAAGAAAACACTGCCATTTCAAGGATAAATCAAGAAGAGATAATTGAACTAGTTCAGAAAGATGGACAGAAATAAAGCCTGACCTGACTGTGGAATACACAGACTACACATAAGAGGAGAGGGACCAAAATTAACTTGACAGGAGTCAACTTTCCCCAAACAAGGTAATAAAAAAGACAAATTCCACAGGTGCTGTGTTCAGGAAGGGAAATGTAATGGAAAAAACCTGCAAAAAGACAAGCAATACCCTCATTAAATTCAGTCAATTTTCTTGAAATAATTCTTTAACAAAGGCACTGAATTTTGATTGACTGGAATGCATCAAACAGGGACACTAACTGCTTGTTACTAAACTGTCTTATGCTTCTTTTTTTTACTAGGAAGCAATTAAAGATACTGAAAAAGACTTTCAAAGTACTTTTTGAATAGAACCTTCAACTCAAAGAAATGTAGCTACACATTATTGGAAAAATCATGTATTACAGTTTTTAGGAAAATGCACCAAATACTCCCTTTTCACGTTGCAGTTAGTGCTTACATTAAGTGTAAAAACTAAAAGCATCTCAGCTCATTACATTTTCTATAACATCTAACATCTTCTGAAGTATTCCTCTATCCTCCTGTTCCTGTCAACTTTTATTTGACCTTATGTCAAAAACAGATATGCATTTTTCATCTTGAGTTCTTCAATACACACAGACTTGTTTGAATTACAATAGTTTCACTGAAAATTATGTTGCCATTCAGCTAGCTGTGACAGAAATAACTGTATGAATTACTATCTAGGGGAAGCAGTCCTTCACTAAAGGTAAGACCATTATCTCTGCTAGATACTTTATTCAAAATCATCAGCTTCAGTGTGGGTTGTATAGCTTCATCACTTTTTTTTGTACTAGCATATCTTATATTGAGTAAAAAAGGAAATTACTCTTAAATACTCAACACAAAATGATCAAAATGTTTCACAGCTTATCAGTTCAATCCTTTCATATTCATTCTAACCATATATCCTGTAGAAGTCTCTGAAATTGTAAATACTAGTTCTAAAACTATTATTTGGTAGGTTTTGATACTGTAATCAGGTGCTGAACTATTCACAGAAGTTATAAACCATTCTCCTTCATATATTGTACCACTTGTACATTACTCATAACCTCAGGAGTTCACAACTCCTTAGTTGATTTATCACTGGTGGCTTAAGCAAAATATTTGTTCACTGGCTACTTGAACAGGACAGTTATTGTACAGATGTGATTCTGTGAAGCCATATATCAATAACCTGGGAGTACTTTAAATTAAATGCTCTAAGTAATAAACTTACAGGTATTAATGCAGTCTCTCTGAATAACTCAAGACACTGCAATAACTCTGTGTTGAATAGCAAGAAAGTATAATTTATACCTACATGAAAGAAACAAATTACTTCAACCACCTTACCATCTTTTAAAATAATTTATAAAGAAAAAGGAAATAAAACCAGTTTCTTTCTGATCTGATTTTAAGATTTAGTTCACAACAGTAGCATTTTGCTGTGAGGTCACTCGTCCAGTTCCCAAGAATCCTAACAGACAATTACAAAAACAACGTGAGATGAAGTGTAGCATGAGGCTGCACTTTACTGCAATCCCGATTTCAACTTCCTACACCTTGCATGGAATTCTGCAAATTAAGTCTTTTGCTTTATTAGAACAGATTTACATTTTTAACTTTTAGCATGTCTAAGGTTGGGCAGTGTCTTAAGTGAAGCAGGTATACAAAGCACACTACAGTGTTTCACAGCCATGTTGGTCAATACCTTGGGGCATCAAGAACCCAGAGAGGATTTTGAGAATTCAGAAGGCACACACGTCCTGCCTAACTGCAAGAGCCAATTAGGGACTTGGTGTCACCAGGTGACGGCTTCTGAATGAGACTGACAAGGACTCAGCAGTGCAGAGGGTTCATTGTTCCACACATCTCCCAGATCATTCCACAGTCAAATGGGGACACAGAGAGGGCAGCACTGAATAAATGAGCGGAATGAGCATCCCTCAAAATCAAGAAGTAAATAAAATTAATGAACACTGGTAAACTAGCAGTGGGAATTCTCTATCTATATTGCATCGTATGATTCATTTCATGTCCACATGCAACTGAGAAAGTAAATGTGTGTTTTTGCTGAATTATGATGGCTCATTTTTGTGGCATGAAGCTACATTACCGGCAATCCTCCGAAAAAAGAAATTTCCTTTTAAGGCTGAGAGAGGACTTACAGTGAATCACCTATCTGCTGGCCAGGTACTTTGGGGACCACTGGAAACTAAAGGTGATAAATGACACCATAGACACAGGTTGGCCACCACCAGTACAGTGTTTTACAGGATTTCTAAAAGCTTCTCACTTAAAGTCTGTCAGAATGCAAAAAGCACTCTAAATTCATAAATTGGAAGAGAAAGCATACAGGAAAAAATTGGGTTAGATCCAGAGGGATATTTTCAGATAAAAAATCCCTTACCAATAGTCTACAGTAATAAAGTTTTGCAATTAATTTATTCTGTTCTAGACAATTAAAAACATTTAAAATGCATAATCTAATAGAATTTAGTCAGAGAATAAGGCAGAAGCCCCTCTTTTCTGATACAACAAGTAATTACATATGCTATTTGTTGTTAAGCAGTTGAACTGACTCAGAGTTCTGCATTAGCCCTCATATTTCAGCCCCTCTTACATAGAAAATTGCCAGCTTGAGTGTACTCCCACATTGCAACGAGCATGCCATGAAATGGCTGTGAATCACAGATGGTGCCAGCAGAGATCTATCCATTCTCATCTTTAGTCATTCTGCAGGCAGGGAAATGCATTGGCTGCAGAGCACCCACCTCCTGCAGCTTCAGCAGCAGCTCAACTCTGTTTTGCCACAGACAATCAGCTTACCTGCCCAGCCTGACTCTATAGCCTGGAGACTCATTCTGTGTTTGCTGCACACAAAATCCCTCGTGTACTGCTGACACTGCAGCACTTCTTAAAAACCTGTGTGTTAAGCCACTTATCCCGTCTTGGTCTGCAAGCCAATTCTCACTCAAAGGCAAGCTCTATGCAGCCATCAAGGGCACAGTATGACTTAATAATGCTCCAAACCTGGTAAAGCTTCACCTTTTCTTCCATATAACTATTTCTGTAGGTGGTATTGTTGTGATACACAGAAATAACTATATAAAAAAACAGAATCAGAAGTTTCACTTTCTAAAAGCGGCAGGATGAAATATTTCAGCATACCTAATATTCAATAATAAGGAAGCAAAAAGTATTTGATACCATTAGCATATGATTCCATCTCTATTTTAAAATTTAATCGTCCAAAAGTTTCAAGTTAATTCTATATTATGCTGGAGGAAGAAAACATATTACCCTCTTGACTGGCACAATTATAGTGAACCTTCTGTTCTTCCTTCCTTTTCATGATTAACTCCCTACATTTCCAAAGAAAGTTAGAAACATTAGCCTAGCCAACTAGAAATACCGGCTGTCTTTATCAAAAACTGGGACAAACATTCCCATGCCACTGAGTAGTGGAAAACACTGGGTTAATGTACTGGCTGAACAAGGAAGAAACATGAAAGAAATCCTCCAAAGAACTCAACTTGCTCAGTGTTAGGAGACACCTGGGACACACTGATGAGACAATATATAGCAAGATCTATATTACACGACCTCTGGACACTAAAATCAACATTGATAGTGACTTGAACAAGCAGAGTCCCTAAGATGACATGGCAGGGAAGGTTCCATTGTTGAAGCCCAGCAGCAAAAGAGCTTGGGCAGCACAGCCTGTGGTCAGTACAGAACACAGCTGTGCAGTACAACTGCATCTGCTTTACTGCTCTTTTGCCAGTAGAGCATATCAACACCCTAGAAGGCTAAAGCATTGCTGTTGTAGATGTGACCTACATACAGAAATCATACCTTGCAGATCTTGCCTGCAATACCAATATACATTATTCATAGCGTAGCCAAATTTCCTAGTCTTCTCAGAAAATTTGGGATAAACTCTTCTATGGCTATGTGCCTCCTCCTCTCTCCTCTCTTCATTTGTGCAAAATTGGTGTTTACCCATGTTGAAAGATACCAAGGGGCTGGTACATATCCACATAGAAAATGCTAAATTTAGTACAAACTTAAAGCCATTTCTGCTACACTCATTTAACAATACAAAAATAACACCTGTTCCTCCAAAGAGAAAACATGTTTGCTCATAAATTCTGCTTGTTTTTCTTGAAACTGGGACAAATCAGTCCCCATCATTACATGTCTCCATTCCTTAACTGCCAATGCTCTCCCGTGGCTACAATCTTCAGCAGCAATATGCAATGGTTTGCTGAACTGTGTATCCGAACTCAGTATGATTATTGTCCAAGTTGAGACTCTGAATTTTGCATATCACTTCATACATAGAGCAGATACACCCACAGACACACACACAATATAGAATGTATATGTGTATACACAGAAAAATATGGTACAGAAGAAACACAAATTTGCTCTGAACAGTTGCTTGATCACTGGAAACAGTAGTCCAAGGTTATTGCGAAAAAACTGCAGAGTTTATAACAAATACAAAGAATTACAAATATGAACAGATACTTACTTCACATTTACATTTCCTACCTCATCACATAATATTTGAAGCTTCAGAGATAAAAGTCATAGCAGATTTGAGGCCACAGTTCTAACTAACATCTTGTACTGGCTACTTCACTGTTCATTATCATGAAACATCCGTACACTTCTGCATTTATAAGAATTAAACAGCTTAAGGACCATCTCCACAAACAGACACATCAAAGAGGAAATATTTTGATCTTGGCAACATCAGAAAGAGTAGGGAAAAACCAACTCTATGACGCTGACAGTTACTACCTATTGTAAGTTTGTAATCTGAGAACCATACAACTAAAAATGTACCCCATAAATTAAAGACAATTAGACATTTACCACTTGTAAAAACAGACTAATATTAGACAGTATCAACGTGAGATTTGGCAATATTACAGCATTTAAATTATAAATTAATTATCTGAATCTAATTCAGATTAGCATGTGTACATTCACCTAAGCATCACAGGCAACTGCAATTTTGTAAAAGACAATATATTGCCTCCTGCAAGCAAACTGCAGCTTAGCACACCAACTACTACAACGTAAGAGAATATTTAAGTCCAAACAATAATTTTTTCTATGAAAATAACGTACTTTCAACTAGTTTAGTAGAACAAATCTTATGGTACACACACATACGTGGAAGTATGTATGTAGATTTAACTGTTCTTGAATAAGAAATATTTTCCTTTTCAATTATCTGCAAAAGCATAATTTTTGGCATAAATCTAGAAAAACTTCTGCAAGTTTTGTTTATAGTACAATGACTATGTATTTGTGTCTATAAAATAAATAAATTAATAACTCTAAATAGGATGTAATCTTCTGCTTATAGCAGCTATGAACCCCAAGTTCAATTTTCATATTAGAATGTCTTGCTGTGTAACATGCAGTATCAATAATGGAAAGCATCATGTCCACGACTACTTTGCCAAAGCCAAGCTGTAAATTGTAATTCACTTCTAAATTCTACATGGACCTAACATGGTGCAGTAACTGTGCACTATGGTTTGTTTTTTTTTGAAAGCCAAGAAGAAATAAAATAAACTTGAAACAAAGTTAGAGCAAAGTAAGTATTTTTATCTGCTTTCCCTTGTCTTAGAGTCTCTCTCTGGGACAATTTCCCCACACAATATTGTGGGATTAAAATTGCAGCAACTCTACGTTTTTCCAATTGGTGTGTAGCACATAATAGCGCTTCATGCACATCATGAAGCCTCAAATTAAAAAATGAGCTAAAAATGTCTCTTATTTTTCTTTCCAGCCTCTTTAACCACAACCTACATTGAATAAGGTGAAGTCATCAGCATAGAGCATCACACCTTCTGCATCCCCTGAGCAGCTTGTTCTGCAGTATGCAAAGGGATACAGAAAAAGTAACGTGAGGGGAAGAAGAGAGAACAGAAATGCAGTAACTCAGTATCAAGAGATCTCTACCATGGTGCCACACAAACAAGATAATGATATTTACTGCTGAAGCAGGCTGATGACAATAAGCTACTGTCCATGACCACTGTCTGCAGAGCTCGCAGACAGCTTATAATTGGCATCTATTCTCAGCCACATAGAGCAAATACCAAGTTATTTTGAGATAGTTAAAGCAAACCAGTAAGTCAACAACTAGAAAACTTTCACCATTTAACGTTTTCCTACAGAACTTGGGAAAACAAAAGCATTCATACATCCTCTACCTATTTATTTCTCTCCCTTTACAAAATATTTTACTACATCCCAAGGCAAGGTCTATGCCTAAAAAAATACTAGACATGCAGGCTCTTGTGCTCTTTCCCGCTCTGTGGCCTAGAGGGAGAAGTACTTTTTATGCTGTTCTCCCTAGAGCCAGCAAAAGCACTGCTGGAGGCAGAAATACACCATGTGGGAGCTGGTGTGTACAGCAGGTCTAGATATGCTCTTTCCTGAGCAGCTCAAATGCTCAGAAAAATCACTATCAAATGGTTTTGGAAGGAATCTGGTATTTACTGGTGACCTAACACTTCTAAATATTCTGCATTTTGGTGTTTATTTTTTTTATTTTAAATAAGTGAAGGGATGAAAAGCAAAATATCTCACCCTCTACTGTCTGTACATAGCACAAGGCAGGGCAAAATCCCTCCTTCAACAGAACAAAAGGAGAACTTTTCACTCTTCTGAAATGAAAATTATGCCTTTTATCCTAGTTCTTTCACATTCTTAACCAGTGCTTTAACAGAGTTCTGTTGCATCACAAAAAGGAATACAAACAACACAGGAAAACAGAAGGTGCCATCAAACAAATCTGTTAGCCTTTGTCCACTCAATTTGTAACTGACAGAGTGTTAAGAAAAAGAAGTTCATACAAGTTTCAGTCTTCAAGTTATTATTGAAGAAAAACAGAGATAAAACAAATAAGGAAAAATTCAGAGTACAATTTACATCTCTGAGCAGCATGAAAGTTATGCAGCCCAACAGTCCACATCATTCATTTGGACGTGTGAAAAACCCTTTGGAGAGGTTTGAATCTTAAAGTAGTTCTCTCAAAGTAATGGATGAAATAGTGCATGATAAACCAACTTGTCAGGAATCCTTTTACAGCTATTCCAACTGGAAATAAGCAGCCCTCTCAAGGAACAGCAAAAGAAAAATAGTTATGTCTGATATGCTTTGTCTCTAAGCCAGAAGAAACTAGTCTGAAAAGCCTATTTACAATCTTTAAGAGACATAATAATGCAAGGGGACAGGGAAAGATTCCTTGCAACTGCTGGGAATTAACTACACAGAAGAGAAAAAAGGAATAGCATTTACAGAAGAAACAGAAAGGCCAACAGGAAGAACTGATATAACTGACAGCCTTAATTGTCCAAAGGGGAAAGGTATTACATCTTTTCCCAAAAGGGGTTTAGAGTATGCTATACAGTAAAACAGAAAAAAAAAAAATTCTCATACCTACACTTAATGAAACAAAATACATCCTAAATTTAATACTAACATAAAAAAAGATATTTTTTATATAGACCATAGCCTGCTTTTTCTTACATGAATAAGTCACTGTACAGTAACTTATAAATAATTAGCCTTTGTCGTAAGATACGACACTTTGATATGAAGTTTCCTGTTTCAGTTAAATTCAGTGGACTTACCTGAATGAAGAATGATAGCTTAGTCAATGATTAAGGTTTTGACAAATAGTTTCTGTCGATAACGATAACAAAAGGATAAGCATTAGCAAGGAACTGTACATTTCAGCAAATTACTATACTCCCCAAATACAAGAGCAGGCAAAAAGCCAACTTCTGGCCTTTAGTACATATAGTCTCCCTCTGAAATCATCGCCACTTTCATGGACTTAAGGTGAAATTTGGTGTTGACAAAAAAACAACCTTTAAGCTACCAAAGATTTCTGTGAAATCGGTACCTCGTCAAACTCTAGGTTAGAGCAGATTTAGAATCAGGATACAGTTTGGAAACAGTGCTAAAGATTCCTTTTCCTTAGTAACACTATGATTGCATTTGATGGCAAGGTTAAATCCACTCTGCCCTCCCAAGGTTCATTCAAATGGAGGAGGTGGGAGAGGAAACTGAGAGCCAAACCAAGGCACTGGTTGTCATTTGGTCCCCCCGTGCCCACAAGCTCACAGCTCACACGCAGCACGAGGCCACAGATCCTGCAGCACCTCTGCACAGGAAGCACGGGCAGTTCTGGTACACTATGCTGGTTTTACTCTTACCTCTAAAATCTATAATCACCCTTTCTCCAGCTTTCTCTGAACACTCAGTAGAGGTTTCAATTCAGAAAGGAAAAGTTACAGTGCGTTCCCTTTTTTATTTTGAGCTCATCTCTGCCTGCCAGGTTATACTAAGCCATGCTGGACTTCCAACTAGCAACATGCATTATATCTTCCTATGCTGAGGGCTGTTTCTTGAAACACAACTATAATTTTACTGCAATTCAGGGCTAAGGTATGCTTGAGCCTTTAACGTGGAGTTCTTACCTCTAGAGCTATGTAACCTGCCACTCTTACTTGGTCCATCAGCTGTATGGCCAAAGTACAAGAGGGAGTGCAAGAAAGAGAGCATAAAATGCCATTTCATGCAGATATTTCAAGATAACAAAGTACACAAAATGAAAAATAAGAACTGTTGCAGAAGACTTACAAAGTAATTCTGTAATAATTTCTCCAGTAATCTATGCACCCAAAAATAAATGAGATGCTGTTCTTAAAAGAAAATTAATTTTAAATCAGGTATTTGGAGATTTCAGAACTCCCAGTCACACAGACACACAAGTTGCATGGAAGACACCAGAATTGACCTACAGTGCAACACAATTATTTTTTTCAGTTTCATTACAGTGTTTATACAGCACAGAAAAATAGGTCAGACTGCCACCTGGATATGTCAGCAACCAAGCCAGAAAATGCATAATTCAGTCTGATAAGTGTTTAGAATTATTTTTTGTGTGTGTTACATGAAATAGATACAGCTGGAGATAAATTCAGAATTCTCTGTAGCACCTACTCGGTCAGGCACTTGAAGTGCTGTTTACTGAGATTCAAACAATTCCTTGTCTTACCTAAATTTTAAAAATCTTTTCTGTACCTCTCAACATTTATTTCAATGTAGTCCATTACATACAGAGACTTCTGGAAGGAGAAACAAACTGGCATAAAGTTTATTTCTCTGTTCCAAACTTTTCCTTTACTAAAGGGATGTGCTAAGTCACCAGGAGGTTTGAAATAACTAAACCTTTTTTATTCCCCAGGTGGTTTTACTGGTCAGCTGTGTTCTCTCCATTTGCCCTCTTATCTTAGAATACTAAATCTACAAAACCTGTCTTAATAATTTTCTAGCTAGCTAGTACTAACTAGGAAGTTTTAATAATGGCTGAAAGACTACAGATGAAAACTAGATCAAAAATGAAAATTGATGTGTTATAGCATAGCAACTGATATGCAGAAAACAAAATATCAAAAAAAAAAAAAATCACTGCTATGCTGACCACTGAGGAGTGAAGCCATGTTAAGGATTTCGAAACAGTTCAGAGTCTGCTCCCTAAAACTGGTCAGTAGAAATTCAGACCAGGTTACAAGGGCAATTCAAATTTATTTAGAAAAAAAAAAGGAAAAAAAAAAGCTAATTAAGTAAAATAGTGCTAAAACTGCAGTCACAGATGGAAGCTTTTATTAATGTCATGTTCAGAGAATCTCCATGTTCAATAACAACAGGAATTGTTTAGAATGTTAGAATATGAACGTTAAAAAGAATAAATACACATATAGGTGTGAGGAAAGATGACACCTGAACAGACCTTGAGAGTCAGGTCTCCAAGACTGTAAAAACTGATCCACTGCAAAAGTAATACATTAACCTTAAAAGGGTTAAAATAAACTAAGTCTATCAGCATTTAATATAACTTGAAGTTCCAACAAGTATAACGTGTAGTTATACTACACCAAAGATGAAATATCTCATGATAGTAGCAAGCGAAAGGGAAATACGTTAAATCTAAAAATAAACATACCGACAACTTTGTCTGTAGTTTTTAGTGCAGAAAACAAAATTCTCTGAAATATGTGGGTTTATGTTAAAGAAATTACGTATTTTAGGATTAGGCAGATACATGAATGGATTCAAATAAAAATCAAAACAGTTTAACTTTTAAATCTTCAGGAAAAAAAACAATTGTTTTTCGACTGAATTCCAACAACCTTTTGTGTCTGCCAAATAGCATGTTATTTGTGTCTCTCATTGGTCGACAGAACAGTTCTTGACACAATCATGACATTCCAGTGCAATTACTAATTTCATTTTATGACCAATCGTTTCTACTACTTTAATTGAAGCTTCATAGTCAGATCAACATTTACAGAACAAGCACGTGAGTTCCTTCCCATACCTTTTGAACAGAAGTTATTTTTTAGTTTCACTAATGTTGGCTACATTTCATACTGGCTCCCATTGCTACTGCTATGTCTGTCAAGGTCTTAAAACAAGTGTAACTGCTGATACGGTTATAGCAAAAGAATTCTGAATTACTCATGTTTATATTTGCAATTCTCTTGTAATACACATAATATGCAATAAATGCTTATTAGACTGTTTTGAATTTTCTTCCTCTGTCCTTTTTTCATCCCAAGCTCTTTCGCTTTTTAAAAATTAACTTTCTACGAGACACTGGCAAGTTCCCACCTTTCTGTACATGGAGAGACTCCTCGTGAAACAATCAGCCTTATCTCCACCTTGCAAATAGCAACAACAAAACACAAAGAGATCAAAACTGTTCTCACAGAAATACTTCAGACTGGAATAGGGAAGCAAAGAGCGTTTAACTCCTAACATTATTTCCCCTATCTGCTTAAAAATGTCATACAAAAGGCTTATTATAGCTTCCAGCGAAAAATATTGCTACTTCCCAGGATTTTTAACAAGTGTTCTTCATATAGAGGAGGCTGGAGAAGCATTTTAACTCTTCTGGATCCCCTGTTTCCATAAATCCCCATGCAAATAATAACTGGACAAAAATACCTTAGTTTTCTCTTACAGATGTTCAGTATGTTTTACCAACCTCGCCAAAATAATCACTATTTTATATTTCTCTTTTTTTCAACTCAAATTGGTGTTCCTCTCCCTGCAGTGAAACTCTTTGCATAATATATGCTTTTATTTTTCTAAGTTTATAACACTAGTCAGAAGATTTACTGGATTTGTTTTCAGAAAAAGATACTTACGCAGTGTCAAGGTAGGAAGCTTGTTTGTTGGGAGAGTGGATGGGAATGGTTTTTATTGTTGGGCTTTTTTTACTTTTTAATCACACTATTAAAAAAAAACAAAAACAGTATAAAGGTAGAAAGGCCAAATTTGAAAGTACACTGCTTAGATATGCAGACCTAAAGCCAATTTTGGTCTGCTATCCAGGCAATATATGGCTTGTTTACACTTGTGTGCATGTACTGGAATACATAAATATGGTTAATGTCTACTAGCCAAAATTCAAATTTGACATCTAACAGGTCTGAATAAGAGCTGACTTTTTTTTTTTTTTGATACATCCTAGAAGCCTTTCTCAAGGCCTTAAATGGCCTTTAAATCACCAGTCAAACGTGTCGAGGACAAGAAATGCTTTTGCTGAACTAAAACATCATCTGCACAACTCCTGGAAACAACCAACCCACCTAACTACAGGCATTGATTTTCTTTTTACAGAGAAGTAAACCATCACCACAGTTCTAAACAACAATAGGGAAATGAAACCCAACCAATATAAAGGCATAATGCATTTTAATGATCATTCTGTATTACTGGAATAGTATATATTTATCACCAGTATCCTTGAAGAAAATACTTGAAGAAAATAAAGTTGCTTCTCAAAAAAAAGTCATCTTTAACTGAATACTAATACTTCAACGAAGGATGCACAGTAATGTGTACGTAGCTGTTCTGTGATTCCACCACAGAAATCCTGAGTGCTTAAAAGCTTTTAAATAATAAAGGAAACACATTATAAAACTTGTGAAACCTTATCATGTACCACAGACCTACAAGTGTGTTTACTGCCACTCCAGGAATGGATCCACTGTAGAACAGAAGTTTCTGTCCTCTATAGTTATCCCCAAACTCTTCTCCCCTATGTCAGAAGAACAAGAGGGAGGACTGCAGGAGGGACAAATCTATTATTTCATTGTTAGCCGTATTTCTTCTTCCTTTGCTTCTATAATTGGCACATTTGGGATCCCAGCCACACTAAGACAGTGCCTTCTGCTAAACAGGGACTATAAAAAAAATCAGGATTGATTGAGCACAAAAATGGAGAAGAGTCATAATTAGAAAATATCTAAAATTAAATTTCTGCAGAAATGGGACTCTCAAAGGACTCAGCTTTGGCCCAGTTCTGTTACCTTTTACCACCGACTTCAGGAAAATCCAAATTAGGTCAACGCTGTAGAATTTGAATTGTCAACATGAAAATTTCTTTTACTAAACATGTCTTCATCTTTTACTAACTAGTTTCGTATTTTAAAATCTTTCTCTATACTCCTGACATATTGCTGCTACTTCCTTCTTTCAGTGGATTACTGCAATTCCAGTAATGACAAGAGCAAGTTATGTGGGAGTTGCAACACATGTTCTCAACACTGATCAAATATTAAGGCAGGTCAGACCCTTTTCATCAAAAGCATTGAAATGCAGTTACCAAACCACTTGCTTTTAGTTCGGGCAACACACTGTGAAGGGCAGTGACTTTCAAGTCTCCTCTATTATACAGGCCTTTCCATTTCCTCATCTACCAGGATTTTCTAAGCAGCTCAGAAGTGAAGGAGGGGGAAGAATATGTGATGCATCCTCATTATTTTGCAGTGAGTTATGCCATGAACCAAGGCTGAACTCCCAACAGCTACCAGGAATGCTCCTGAAGACTGGCCAAGAACACTCACTGCAGGGTTTGGTCTCTAATTGGAGCAGCAGTGAGAACTACACTTCATTAACATCAGGGCACCTCTGAGATATCATCTGATGCATGGTCTGTTCTTTACTTCCCAGAATGTGTATGTTTTCAGTTCTAACACTTTATTTATAGCAGAATGAGAAATTTTTTCTTCAGTTGACATTATTTACATCTTGCAAGTTTTTCTCAATGACATTTACTCATCTTTAATTAGACACTTAAATGTTTGGTCTGCCTGGCACCACTGCTAATGGGGCCGTGAAAAAAAGAAAAGAGTAGAAAGCAACAGTCCTTGTTTTTTCTTAACCTCAGTTTCAATTTTGTTTCCACAGGTTGTGGTTTAACCCCAGTCAACAACTAGGTACTGTGCAGATGCTTGCTTGCACACCTATCTCTATGGTGGGATGGGGCAGAGAATTGGAAAAACAAAGATAAAACAGTTTAATAACTGAAATAAACTAAAATATAATGATGATGATAATAGGAATAACAATGAAAAGTGAGATAACAAAGAGAAGGTAGATAAGAAAAGAGTAATAAAGATAAGTGATGCACAATTGCTCACCACATGCTGGCTGATGCCCAGCCAGTCCCCCAGCAGCAACCAGCACCTCCCAGTTAACATACTGAGCACGATGCTCCATGTTATGGAATATTCCTTTGGTCAGTTCAGGTCAGCTGTCCTGGCTGTGCTCCCTCCCAGCATTTTGTACACCTGCTCGGTGGCAGAGCAGGGGAAACAAAAAAGTCCTTGAGTGAGAGTAAGCACCACTTAGCAACAACTAAAACATCACTGTGTTATCAACATTAGTCTCATACTAAATTCAAAACGCTGCACTGTACCAGCTACTACAAAGAAAATTAACTATCCCAGCCAAAATCAGGACACCATAATAATTTCCAGTTCAAGAGTCAAACAGCAGCTCTAAACCTGAGCTAAGTCACTGAACAGGTTCTAGTGTTGCTCCTCTCAGTGACATTTAGAATTGGGAAAGGAGTGCTGTCTTTTAAAAAGGATCTACTAGACTAACATGGAATTTTTTTTATTTTTCTTTTATAACCAATGGGGTCAAAATAGATGGCAATTTCTCCAGTCTCACAGGCCTCTTGCAGAAATGACTAACAACTGCTGCTATTAAAGGACTTAACAGAGAAAGCATTATTCAAGATCAGGAGATTGCTCTAGCAGATTTAAAAACCTGAACATACATAAGCTCTGCAGTCAAATAAAGAATCACTCCCTGTCCTAGACATGTATCTGTGCAACTTTATCCAAGGCAGATGTTTCACTTACTACAAAATATACATCTCGTTGTTCACTTCTGACACAAATTGTTTTTGCCAATGTGCTTAAAACAGCATAGGAAGAGTGAAGTTAATTACATCATGCTTTTATGCTCCTGAAGTAATGTTTTATTATTGTAGATGATATTTAACCATCTATTTGGATATTTTTTCATAACCTTACTCTTAACTTCTTTGATTTTGCCAAGACTCCAGCACTTCCGGTAACCTTTCAGCTAACACCTTCAGAGGGTAAGAGGCATTGCTCAATGCCTGAACTTTGTTTTCATGAAAGACACTCAAGACAAATATAGTCTCAGTGTAGAATGTCTCTCTTCGTGATGGAGCAGACTCAATTCACGATTTCTAGATCTTTCCCTGTCATATAGATTTTTGCAAAACCTAGCTCATAATTATTTCAGTGATGCTCACTAGAACTGCATCCCTGACATTATTTCAAGAAATAAATACACTATTGTTATTATTCCTCTTTTTCTTCACGTGTTACTCTTCCTTTCAATTGTTTGCAAGACCCTTATTTCCAATAGTCTATACGTTGAGGTTACAAATAGTAAGTGGGGTAGCAGCTATTCCAAATCACACTGATGTCCAGCAGAAATATATTGTATGTAATAAGTTAAAGCGTGGATGAACCGCACGCAAAAAACGCATCTGATGCCCGCTGTTTTGTCACTGAATTAGTCATCAGCAATTCCTCCTGCAATGCTCCTGAAGTTTCCCACACCGTGGTATATTTTCAGAGCTTTCTGAGTCACTGGGCCTGGAAGGAGACACTCCCGAGTACATTATCTCCCTGAAAAAAATGTCAAGTCACACTAAACAGTATTACCATCATAAAGTACATGCTTCCCAGTGAAACCCAAATACAGCTTCAGAAGGAGAAGCCAAGAAGAGGAGAGGGGAAAAAAAAATAAAGAAGGGAAAAATAAGTCCCTCAGCCATAGCAAATTTAAATATGACAGCACTGATATTTGTGTTGCTATTTTGAATACAGTTCAATCCATTTCTCTGTAGCATATCATCAGCAAATCCCAAAAGCACCAATTAAGCTATTTCATTTTTATTATTGTTAAACTGAAACAAACTGGAAACTGGCATTTGGGCTAGATTATATCACCTTTGGCCATGCTAAGTAGTATCTCATCCCTAAACAGTTTCATTTTTTGTAATTTGACTTAATGAGTGCTTAACAAGAGTTAAAGCATCATTCAATAAAACTAAGAGTATGAAAAAAACCCTCTTATTCTTATTTATGCCATTTTTGTGTGGCATATGTAAATCTGCTCCCAGTCAAATGAAAGTTGTTTTCTTCTCCTCAAAGAAAGCAAGTAAGATGGTAAGTAAGATGGGTTATTAGGTAGAGAAGTAACTTCAAGGAAAGAAGTGAGGACCACTATAATAGTGAAACAGAAGGTGCACTAGAAACTTCCACCACTCAATATCCCATTCCCTTTATTCACTACCTGACAAGTTATTTGCTGGTATTCTGCAAACCAATAAGAAAACATGAAAAACATGGAGTTAAGCACTCAGGCTGCGAAATTCAATCATGGATTTACACTGGAATAGTCAGTCTCTGCATCCACACTTGGACAACAATTCACAGGTATATACAGTAAATACAGAAAGTGAAAAAGGCATATCCACAAAACTGTCCATTAAAACCTGGAAGTATTTCTCATAAATCACTAAAGAAATAAAATTCTGTATGTTTAGTTGCAATTTTACTTTTATCGGTCCAGTTTATGTTTTCAGCTTGTTTATAGACATTTTTGTTATTTACCACATTTAAAGACACCATTCTTTTGCTCCCAGGAAGCAACTGCGAGCTGATTCTTACAGAAGTGGGATATTTAAGTGTCTAAGACACATAATTTTATGTTCTCAGTTTCCTAAATATTAACTTTGTATACTATCAGTAAAAAACATATCTTGAACAATATTCAAGATCACAGTTAAGTTTTAGTATTCTCATATGAGACAAAGATTATCTTCTGAAAGACCAGCATTAATTTTTCTTGCAGCCTCTCCATTCCCACCAGTCTACCATTCAAACATCAACTGAGTATAAAAACAAAAACCTTTTAAGAGGAACCAAGTATCATTACAAACATATCTCTAAAGTACGTCATTTAATCTAACAGAAAAAAACAGAGAATCTCTCCACTCACTGCTTTTATGAGAGAAGCTGTCATAGCAGGGATGAGTCATGCTGGTTTATCAAAGATGTTCCAGATCAGGCCATCTCATTTTTGGTAGTGCTTAAAGGATTTTCAGAAGGCATTTGAATACTTTATATCAAATATATTAACACAAACTAGCTTAAATTGACATAAGTAAAGCTAAGCTGTCACTACTGAAAAACAGAACAGGAAAGCATGATAAGCAATTTGAGGGAATTTTCTATCAGTAGGCCAGTGAGACTAAAGAATAGAAATAAATATAAGTATTAGCAGCATATGTACTAGTATATCTTATGACTAAAAAAGAAAAACTCTCTAGGTTTCTGCAGCTTGCTATAAGATCCAGAAGAATTAGGCTCTACAGCTATGTTTTCTTTATCCACTACTTTTCTTATATAGGCTTTCATTAACAAGCTCTTACATTTAACTATTTGGGGGGTAGCAGTGAGCTCCCTGAATTTTTCCTCTGTCTAAAATTCAAAACTGGAAATAAAAATATGATTTCCTTCATGACATAAGGACAATGCAAAACAAAACTAAGAAGCTGCCAAGGTTAAAAAAATAAACAGACACAAGCCCAATCAGCAAGTGAGAGTTAGGATGTCCCTTTCCAGAGTTAAATTCCTTTGATTGATTCCTATCTTTCTTTCCTGCTTATGACTAATTTACCTGGATGAGTCTATGTGCTAAGTAGGGCTTTGCTACTGTAAGAATGTGTTCATCTCCTCCCTTCTGGAATTCTGCATATATTTTTATGGCTTCTGCTCTGTGTCCTATCAAGTCACATGTTTGTATGCAGTACACAGCAGAAACGCAAATGTAGTAACTGCTTTTTTAAAACAAACAGCCCAAACCAAATGAAGAGAAAAAGAAGCCTGACTTTGCATATTGCTAAGTACGCTGGGAGGCAGTGGAAGAAACAACCAGAAATTGAGAAAATGCAGAATGACAGCCTCCCACCTCGAGAAAACCATCACTGACCTTCAAGACGCTTCAAGTTATTAATTGTACCTTTGCAGTACTGTAAGTCTCTGAAGGGCTCCATAAGGTTTAGAATTCTAAACTACTTCAGGGATGCCTCCTAGCAAAGGGCTGAAAGTTAGTCTGTAGGTGCAGCAGCCAAATGATTTAGACCTGAACAACTCTCTCCTGTTGATCAATACTAGTTATTGATGTCTCCCGACAACTTGTATGTCAGTGAGGAAAAAAAAAAAAGTCTGCTGAGGACATGATTAACAGCAACTGGCACACAAAGCACACCAGACCTTTCCAAATTGTCTTCCATAGGCCATGTGTACCCATGGAATACACTGCAGGACAGATAACAAGAGCCTGATTATTTTTCAGGAGTAAATCCTTTGCCTTTCTACCTAATAACCATGATTTGCTGCACCAGCTGTGAATTTCTGTATTAATATAAACTACACAAACCAATGTTGTTTTGATAAGGAAAGCAACACAGCTGGAGGTCACAAGGGGAGTGGCATCAGAGGTAAATGCTTCCACAGGTAAATGAGAACAGTAAACTTCAGTGATAAATTTGCACAGACAGTGGGAGTAAAATCCTCATTATTGTATTCTCAACAGCTGTCAATCCTTGTCAGTGATCCAGTTAAACCTTAAAAAAGAAATTTCAAAACAATGTGTTCTGCTGACTATCACAGCATTAATCAAGCAAAGGTAGTACAGATATAGATGTATATATTGTGATCAGAGAGACAAATAGTGGTAAAACCAAAATAAGACAGTGGGTCATGGAATGGATAGGCAAAACTGACCCCAGAAGCTAGAATTAAATCATTCCCAGTCATGTGTCTTCCATAGAGATTATTATACTAATTAACATTTCAATACCTATATATTCTTTAGCCCTAAAGAATATAACCACTAAAAGAACTCTTCCCCAGACATATTTAGGAAGTGTTATCTGCATTACTATATGTTTTTATACCTGTTCTTATTATGAACTGCTGTCCTCAATTATCTTAGATTGCAAAGTTATTAATGCACAAGTGTACTAAATATGAACAACAACAAAAATCACAGTGTGGAAAAGAGCAAACTTTTTTTCCATTACAGCATGGTAGGATCTCTTATTCTGAGATGCATCCACGAATTTTATTTCAATACTATCCTTCTAGAAGATGTTCACAGAAAAATCTGTGTTTTCTTCACACTTATATAAAGTACTGCCCTTATGGGCAGTACAGTGCAATCAGTGCAATACAGAAACAACAGGAAGCTGCTCTGAAAAATAGCCTCTACTAATCCACAAATCATGTTCAAAAACATGGCAACTGAGTAAATATTCATACATAAGACATCCTAATAAAAGGTCTCTGTGTTAAACTAGAGGGAAAAACTGTCATATTTTAAATGCTTTCCTTCCCATGTCTACATACTGCCTTTGTATTGACTAGGTCACATTATGCCACTATTTGTTTAAACGGGTTCTGAAAGCAAAATATTCAAACTAAAACATCAACTCATCAACGCAGGCCTAAATTCACCCTCTTCAAAACACACAGCTTCTTGATGTACTGAAATTCCTTCAAGCACTATCTATTCTGCACTGACCAAAGACTTACTAGGCACAGGTATATGAAATGCAGAATTTCTATTCTATGGAAAGATCTACATACATTTTTTATCTACATCTACACAGATTTTTTATTAATATTTTGTTTCATATCAAGTGTGGAACAGAAGCTAATGCAAAGCTGGGAAGCAGACCTTAGAGCCCAGTTGGTGTTATGGAAACTTCCCTGTCTGACCATCCTGGAGCCACTCCAGCAGTCACATTCACACCATCTGAGCTGGGACCAAGGCCCCTTTGCAGCTACACACCCCATGCTCACAACAGGCAGACCAGGCTTCCTCACTGGCTAGACCCCAGGTTCCCTATAGCTGAGTCTCTGCCATCTCGATCCTTAAAATAATTTAATCTTTGTGTAATAACTAAATAATAAAATAACAGCTCGAGCTGGAGCCTCTGAGGAGGGACCCAAGACAAAAAAAAATGTCTGGGCTTTGATACCCTTACAGGGCTTTCATCCCCTCACAGTCTAACTGTGGCAAAGTCTGGGGTCCTTGGCTCCTGCTGTGCCTCTCAGTGTCCCTCACCTGGCCGGTCCCCAGGCTCTCTCCTGTACTAAGAGTCAACAGTTCATGGACTCTCATCAACAGTTCCTGCCACCCAGAGCTCACCCTGCAGTTCCCACAGCAGTTCCCAAGCTACCTACACTGAACATATTCCTCAACACTGGTTCTGTGGTTCCCAGTGCTGTGACAAGGACATGAGTAGACCTGCAACTCTCAGCCAGGAGTAAAAGGTGCTGGAAACTTGAAATACTTCTGATGAGCTGACAAGAAAGAAGGCATGTATTTTTAAAAGTCATACCACCTTCCAGAAGATGCCTGTCAAGAACAGACACATTTCAGTTTGAACTAGTGTTTTGTGACAAAAGGAACATATTTCACTGGAGCGCTCCTGGTGAGCTTTGTTCAAGGTAAGACAGTAAATCTATCAGAAGTAGTTTTTAAAAAAGCCAAGTACTTTATTAATTGCACAAAGCTAGGCTAGCACCTTGCTCATTCAGGTCCGGAAATACCAGTCATGTCAGTTAACTCTTAGCAAGCAGTTCAAGAAGGTCAGAAAACCCCCATGCTTGCCAATCCCTTGACAGAAACACTGTGTATCACACAAGGAACATGATTACTCCTACTGGAGTCACCCTCATGCTCTTGTGAAGTGATCAGGTGCTTCACTGGCCCACTGAAAAAAGCCCCATGCAAGAGTCCCTTGGATTGCTGCTCACACTGACCACACCACGTTAGTGGCTGGGAGGAAAACCACAGCAGCACTGTAGGGATCAGGTGTCAGGCATGGGACTCACAAGGACAAAAATTAGTTTTTGTCTGTTGTTGGTTTGTTGAGATTTTTTTGAGGGAAGGATTTAATATAACATACATATCATTTACCACACTTCCACATTCCTGTAGGTCAGTAAACTTCAGAAAATTATTCCTAGCTTTACACTAAAATTAGGTTTATACCAGAATCCAATACATGCCCTTGTCAAGTCTGTCAGACACCAAATCAATTCCCTGACAGTTTTTCCACAAAATTTCCCCATACCAGTGGCCTGCAGATGTCAAATCAATATTACTAATAAAATTAAAAATATGATGTTGAAAAATAACATGTTTTCTATGGACTTCTATAAATTCAAGACAACTCCCTGACCTTTTCTTACTTTTCAAACCAATTGTTTTTTTCCTTTGTCAGCTAAGATTTTAATCCTAGGACAGACAAACAGCATATTTCCCATCTTGATTACATTGTATGCACTATGTTGACGTCATCCTCTCCCTCTTGATACACAGATATAAGAAAAAATAAGTTTACATCTTGATTTCTGCCTTTTTTTTTTTTTTGAAACGCACCCTTGTTAAGCAAGCACTCACATATTTTACATCTGAAATGCAAGATATTATGTTCTACATCTTTGCTTTGCCAGCTGGCACTTTAGCCAGATATCTATTGATGTTATTTGTCACGTTCAAGAAATTTCCTTGAAGCGACACAAATTAAACTTTTCTCTAATTTGTAGGAACTAATACCTGCTGGGTTCTGAAATCTTAATGACAGTAAATAAAGTGGCCCTTTTAGCATGCTAAACGCATAGGACTTCAAAACCCTTTCACAAGATGACAGGAAAAATCAAGAGTTCCTGGAATGGTAACCCCACTATTCAGGGTAACCCTGCTTCTTCAGATGATCAATCTTACAGTCACCTCCCTTTTTCTACAGCAGGCATAGGCAGAAGCCAGCAAAGCCCTCTAATTTAATTTCTGCCCAAATTCTTTGACAACTAGATACGAAAATTGAGTTTAACTCAAAATCCCATAGGCTACTACGGAAGAAAATCCATGTAGAGTATTGAATATTCAAGTCATAACTATAGACAGGCACTTGCTTCATAGTAGGAAGACTAAGTTTAGAGGGGATATCATACACCATCCCTTTATTAGTGAAAACTATTTAGGTTCATACACTGCCTAAAGGGCTATGATTTCAAAATGTTGCCCAAGATGCCACTTTCATGATTTATTTTTCATTAAGTTCAAATGCATCATTTTCAGACCTTGGTTAGTTGTTGCTAGGGTGGGATGCAAGCTGACTGGTTTTTGTTTTGTTTGCAGTTCTTTGGGAAGATATGTTAATCAGGTTTCAGTGTCTGTTCTTTGCAGAGACAGCTCTGTTTATATTTCAGTGCTTTGAATTTCTCCGTTGAAGTGAATTTAGACCTCTGTGATAAATCCCTCATTTTTTAAACCTGGAAGCTACTCAACTGAATGATATGTAAATACACAATATATACACATACATAGTTTATTAACATAAGTTTCTCTAAAAGGAAAAAAACAAAATGTAGGTTCACTTTCCTGACTTTTCTTTCATTGGGACAGGCAATACACAGGCTAACCTAACTTCTTCTGACCTGTTAACGAGACCTCCTTTTTTCCACACACATTATGTATTCTGCGCTAATTAAGAAAGAAAGTTAAGCTGCACTTTGTGTAAGGCAGTCTGCTTGCCTTGAGAATAGGAGCTGCACTTCATCTCCTCTCCAATCAATAATCCATAAACTGGGGTTGAATGTGCAGGCTGTTTGCCAGTCAGCTGTAGCTGAAATCTCTTTTCTAAGCCTTTCCTTTTCTTTCAATCAGCTCTGCCCAAAGGAAGCATCTGAGATAAAAAAAACAAAACCCCAGGTCTTTCAGTACTCTGGTTTGTCATTTATTCCCGTACAAACCAACTGTTTTCACATGTAGCAAATGCAGACTTAAATGAATCCTGGAAAAAAATCCTGTGTCGAGATGGGTTTTGTCCAGTCTTCCACTAGAACTGTGCACATTCACTTTGAAATGCAGAACCACATATAGCACCTTGTGTGAAGGTTTAGGTTTTAGTTCCAAAACTATTAAATCTCAAGAGGTTTATATACTTGCAACCTTTCAACTTGACTGGTTTTTATTAGGTATACAATGCACACACAGAAGTTTCCTTATAAAAATTTCTGTGCCTTCACATTTACATTAAAATTTACCACAGCACAGGCAAATTTTGAAAGTTTTCTTTTAAAGCATCATTGGTTTTGAGCCAATTTTTTAAAGCATATTTGGCTTTGAAACTCTGGCATTCCTGAAGCTATTACAGTTGGCTTTAATTAACCATTCAGGATAGTGAAACCTTCTCCAATGACCTCAGAATTTAAAGACAGGTATGCAGAAGCTGTATTTCATTTTCTAATAAAGTCAGTAGAAAACCCCAAAAAGCAGTAGAATAGTATCATCATGATGATAAAAAAGATTAAAGAATCCAGAAAACTAGACTATTAGAAGTATAAGAACAAAATAAAGACATATAGCTATAGCTCCCATACAAGAAAATCTCTTCAATACAAGATTTCATTGGGACATGGAAGTGTGTGTGTACACACAAGACATTACTAGTGATAGCTTGAATTGTAATTGTTACTTGATCTTTTCCATTTACCTTAAGATAAGAAAAGGAGAGACGGGGGTGGGAAGCAGTCTTACAAGTCTTCTTTGTAAATTTTTAATTTGAAAAAGTGCTATTTCAGCTGCAGTGACAAAATTAAATCTACCTTTGAATTTAAATTATTTGTTAGATCTTGTGCTATAGTAAACATAACATCTGAAAAAGAGATTCATTGAAGGGTTATAAATTCACTCAAAACATTTCAGTGAATAGTATTTCCAATAAAAATTTGTTTCTTGAATGGATTCTTGCTTTCAAGTTTACTCATATGCACCTAAGTTAAGAAAACTGTAAAGTGTGCCAGATTTATCATCCATTGTAATAATACATACACTTCAAGCAACTAGCAAAGAAGCAACATGATACAGTTTTTAAATACAGTACTAAGATCAAATTTAACTTTAGAAGAAAAGACAGAAAAAGTATGAAAGGGGATAACACAAGTTTCCCTGATATTTATGGTTTGTTGTGAGGTACCTACTAGATTTACAAAACTTATTTCTGCATGTAACTAACCTGCCTACCAGTCTAGCATCCCTATCTCTTTACAATAATTCCAGCTTATCTATCATTACTCAAATTGTAACTTTGGAAATATAGAAAAAGTGTAGCCTATCACACCTGTTTCTGTACAAGTCCTGCCATGGGCACTTGTTAGTTTTAGTTCCCACACCACTCTTTAAAACCTGAAACATGCCACTCCAGAAGAAAACTGAAGGGATCCAGTATTCCCATCACCCTGCACCATTTCTCAGTAACTGCCACTTTCTGCAAAGGTCTGGACTCGGTCATTAATCTAATGAGAGACACAGAGGATGTCACACACTTGAAGGGCAGCTCTATTGCCTCCCCACCATGTTGTGTCAGATGACCTCCAAAATGGTATTAAAAGGTATACATATGGTGCTGTTTGTTTGGTGTTTTAAATAAGAGGCCAATTCCTGCTCTAATGTTGAAAAAAAAAAATTAAAATCAACATTTATCACCCAAGAAAAATGGGAAAAGAAAACTTTCAATTAAAATAGGCTAAATAGGCTTCATACAAGGAGCAATCTATACTTCCCCCCTCCCAGACACAAATATCTTAAAAAAAAAAATCCCACATTTCCTGGAAATACTGGTGGGGTTCAGGGAATTCAGGATCTCCCCATCTTCTCAGATCTCAAGACACCCTGCATATATTTAAAGCTGCACCAAGAATAGTATCCAAAAGGGATGATTTAGACTGTAATATAAATGCACAGCAGGATACACATCTCCATGAGGCAAACAGCTAAGCCTGTCAACATCTGCTGCAGAGAACCTGACTGTGGGTTAGAAGCTCCACAGATGCACTTGCCACAGGATGTAAATTAAAAATATAAAAATTCTTCAGATACAAGTATAAACATAAAGGAAGGGGGATGGCATTAAAGCTAGGAAAAGAGATCAGGTTTTACATTTTTCCAAATGAGTTCACGCTCACAATTCTAAAACACTTGCCACCAAACAAGTCATACATACTTCTGGCAGACAGACATTGCCTTTGGGACACTAACTTCTATTTTTGATTTCTAGGGCATTGTTCTATCCAGTGTGCAGGCGAGGACAGGGAAATTCCTTAAATGAAACCCTACTGAACACTAAAGCCATTCAGCACTGAAGTTATTTCTGGATGTAGCAAGAAGGAGACCATACATTTTATTGAGAAAGCAATCAATCGCCTGTGTAAGAGCTGAAAATAGTTATCTGCTTTTACAAACATCCCCATCACACCAAACTCAACTTGCTATATTTTTACACAGTGACATCATGACATAATTTTGCTGCTGCGGTTGCATGGCATATAATGATATCTGGACTGTAATTACACATGGTGCAGCACTTATTTGGACAGCCACAGTACTGGATGATGAAGAATTGCACTACCTATCCAACATTACTGAAAACATACCTGGAAGGAGGGAGACTAATGCCCCTTTAAACTGAAGCTAACCCAAGGAGAATGACAGTTTTGAAGATCATATTCATCGATCAACAACTTATTTCAAAAGTAATCACTAAAGAGACTCCGCTGGGACAGCAAAATGTATGCTCTTTCTCCTTCCCATCTCAGCCCTTACTGCTGTCCCCATTACCACTCATACTTTAGAAGAGACGCTAAAATCCAGTGCAAAGGGAGGGAAGGGGGAAACCCCACTTATTAAATAACAGAGCTCTATTGAAAAATAAGTGTGTAGCCTCTCCCCAGATGATGCCTTATCACGCAGAGGATCGCCTGTTCCCCCCTGGGGTGGGCACAGAGCCCTGCCTGGGCAAAGGGCACTTGCAGGTTCTCCAGGAGCGGGTAACAGCAGTGGGGTTCAGAACCGCGCACTCCGCGTGAGAAGGTTCCAAGATCGGCAAGGGCAGCTTCACCTTACAGGAGAACTCCTGCCAGTCCCTTCGGCCCAATGATCCGAAAACTTCACGTGGTGAGAAGCTCTTCTCGCCACAAGAACGCTGTGAAATATTTTTTAAAGTTTCCAGTTCCAAGAGGCAGAATTTCTGGAGCAGCCAGATGCTGGGAGGAAAGCCACTACACCTGTGACTCAGATAGAGCCAAAGTCCAATGCCATGCCAAGGAAATATGAAGTCCAAGCAAGTATTTTGTCATCCTGTTTTTACAGTTTAAACACCTCTAAAGAAAATGTTAATTCATTTACAAAATATACAGCTTCTTTTTTATTTATGTTTTAATTTACCTACCAACATAAAGATTTTATGTAATGAAGCTTTGAATAAAATCACAGTAACGTTTCATTATCTGCTGTAAATAACAAATGATCTACTATCTTGGAGCCTTCACTGAACACTGGTCTACTAAAAACTCAGGCAAAGAGCCAAATTCTGGATTTGTGAATATGCATGTGCCTCTCACCAACCTCAGTGTGAGCCACGTGAATGAATCTCTAAGCTGAAGTTGGCTTTAGTTCATGTTTTAAGCCTAATGAACTGGTAATAATCAAATGATTTGCTCCATTTTTGTCTTGTATATTTAATAAGACATAGTAACAAGAAAATTAGGTAAAAGAAATGGAACGCAAACAAAAACAGCTACTCAGTGATCTTCAGTATCTCTGACAAAGTCAAAGGACTAGACAAATTTTGGACCAAAAAAACATCCCAGAAATCAGGTTATTGATTTTTTTTTTCTATTTTCTGTCCTGTGCTGGATATAATTGAAACTGTTTATTTATTGCATATAAGAATAAAGTAATACAAACCAATTCACTTTGCTTCATTTGAGTTCAGTTTTACTTACTACACAGAAAAAAAAAACCCTATTAGAAGAGTGTCCCACCAGCCACAAGAACCAGGGCAGAGCAGTGAGAAGGACTGAGACAGGATTGAGTACAAATAGTAGGGAGAATAGAAAAAAAAGTACAAGGATAGATGGAACAAGTGCAACCTGACCAGCACAAGGGAGAGGCAAAATAGCAGGTACCAGATGCAATTCCATTCTCTGAACAAAGGACATGAGACTGAATTTCTCATATTGTTACTACATCACGATTTGACTTCCTTGAGTGTGCTTTACATCTTTTCTATGCGCACACAAACACACTCACCTAACAGGATAGCTACACTGCTAGAAACTGCCACAGAAACCAGTTATAAGCATGGATTAGGACTCCTGGGACACAGACTGTGGTCTGAAGTAGGACTGCATGCTCAGTGTCCTAGAAGGATAAAACCTCACCTATATTCTTCAGTGCTAATATCAGATCTGTATTTCATTATATACTTTCAGCAAGACTCAATCTTTTGGTTTATTAAACCTACCACGTTTGTTATTTGTTTATTCTTTGTTAAAGAAAATTAACATTTCTTTGATTTACTGTAACTTTCATAATAAATCTGACAAACTACTACACTACTGTCATTCATACTCATCTCAAGGGGTATCTTCAAATCACTGCCATTGATTTCTATTTTAAATCACTTGCCATTTAATGTCCCCTTGAGGAAGTTTTGGCACATATAAACACAATTATTCCTGATTAATTTATAGAAACTAATTTAATTGAATAAGTAATGAGAGTTTCTTTTCCCAGTTGGGAAGGAAAACTGAAACAAAATCTCCCTTGAGAAGATGCAATAAAATTAAAATCTTTATAAACTAGGGACTTCCTATTTTTAGTGTATACAGTGGAAAGTAATTTTTCAAAAACAACAGCACCTTTGCATTTCTCATGTAATGCTAGAGCAACTCTGTAACATTACTGTTACAAGAAAATACCTGAGGACAAAATCCAGAATCAGTCCAGCCTCTGAGACAGAATAGAATCATCCTTTCTTGAAAGTAAAACAACAGTGTAAGATTGACCAAATGGCATATTCCTTCCTCCCAACAGATTACAAGTGGCTCTTCCAAGGCTGATTGTAAGCAGTCTCTTCTTCGCTTTTAACAGTACTTCACTGCTCAGACCAATATAACTGAACCAAGATTTGGCTGCTTCCATGGATTCTGCTTCATATCTATATTTACAAAAGTGAATTTACTGGAAGTTGTTAGAAAGATTAAAAGTACTAAAGCAATGCTTCAATATAACTGAAACAAACAGGAAAAAGACAGACATCTGCTGCACCAGATGGGAAAAAGAAAAGGACATGACCCATTTGCCAACCTCATTTTCTAATTGATCCATTTCTGGTTGTTTCTCAAGTTGAAACAAGCTTCCACATTCCCACTGAAGTATTATAATTGGCTCTAAGTCTGCTTCTTTTGGGAAGGCAGGGTCCCTCTTCACCACAATTTATCCTGACTGGCCTTCTTGCTGTTAGCATCTCCAATTCCTCTCTCCAGCTGTGTCCCTGCTTTTCTCTTGTACTCCTGAAACTTGTTCTACTTGAGCAAGCTCATTGCTCTTAGTGAAGAAGAGCCTTCCCTTCCCTCAAAGGGGCTGTTTGATCTGACCCAGATTACCACAGGCTGGACTGCACAAAATGATTGCCTTCTTGCCAACCACACCCTTCCCAACAATTCATAAAATACAGGTAGTAAATGGTAAATAAACATATCAATATTTCTACTACCTATTACCAAATATATTTACATTTGTACATTCAGCTGCCCTAATTTAACCTAAAATGACCTGTTTAGCTGCAACTATTAACTCTTCATGTGTTCAGTAACAGCGATTAATGAGAAACTACTCCCTGTTTTTCATGAGAACATTTTCCCTTCTTGAAATTTTGCATTTTTATAAAAAATACCAATTTTTCCAATAAGTAAGGCCAAATATTTTAGCCTGAAAAAATATATTAATTTGGAAGAAAACATCTAATAAATATATCCAGAAATAACTATTTGCATTGTTCCCCTCCCCCTTTAACTCCTCCAGCCTGGGGAGGCTTTTAACGTTGACAGATCCTACATGCTTTTACCAGCTTTACTAAACAATTCCACAATTTTCCCCCCCTCCTCTTGTCTCATACTAAAACTCTTGACCTTCCTTCACCCTTTTACCACCACCAGCCACGCTACTATCACCTGCAGCAATGCCCCTTCGCATCCTACTTCCTGCCCTGAGGACTTGACTGAAGACCCCAAGCATGACACAGCTCTCCTTCAGTAAACCTGACTGCTCCCAAACGGTGGGAAAGACCCACATGCCCCCCTCAGGCAGATATGCATCTAATCACCTTATAATCATCTCTGCCAAGTGCTAATGGGAGCATAACTATGACAGCCTGGAGTTCAACACATAGCCCAACAGAGCTGTGTGTTGCCACAGCTACACAGTTTTTATTACTCAAACTGTCTAGTTTAAAGTTAGCAACACTGTCCCCACCAGCTCCAGTCCCACCTATGACTGCTGCAGACAGGCAGTGTGATTACTCAGAACACAGAGGTCTCCCACAAGGAGTAATTTTCACGGGGTCTACTGAAATACACAGTTCAGTACCTCCTTTCCTCCCCACCCAGCTGCCAAAGCAGCAGGCATTTCCTTACAAACGCCCTACTGAATTTCTAAAGATGGTTTGCAGGTATAAATAGAAGTGGTTTGGCACGATGAGATCGCAGGGAGCAAACTGCCTCACTTTAACTTGTAAAACTGAAGAGCAACAGTCAAACTGAAGGTCAGAGATCTGTACTCAAAATTACTTCCAAACTATGAAGGAAATACTCAAGAATGAGTGTCTTGTAAACTTACAACATAATTAGAAATTGTGAGAGGTTTTTTTTTCAAAAGTAGAGTGAGGTAACTTATTCCCAAGAGTCAGAAGTTAGCTGCCTAACTTCCATAATGGAAAACTACTTGATTGAGCCCACAATTATTTTTGTAACCTGTAACATCCATTTGAAGTAATTATCTGGTCCATAGGTCTAACTCCCTTTTATTGATTAATTCTACCCATCTTCAAGAACTCCATTTAAATTTGTACTTAAAAAAAAAAAAACAGCACTTTTCTGCAGGTGTTTGTGATATTAAAGGCTTTTCCTTATTTTGAAACACCCTATGTTTACACAGAATCTTCAGGATAAAATTGCTAGCACACACTTTACAGACAGCTACATAGTAGCACAAATAGAACCTATTAGATCCACATATTCTAAGGCATCACTTTCTGTACCATTACAATGCATGAACCATAGACAGACAGTGACTGCCACTGCTCAGAAACACTATTCCCAATGCTGCAAAACCCATTAGGAGAACTAAACATTAACTCTGCATTTCACTGACTGGTAATTTTATCTTTGATCCAACAGCAATGCACAAGAAATCTACAGGAGGATGTTAATATTTTAAAACATTGAGGATAGAATTCTTTCTGAAAAGACAGAGCTGGACCCACTGATCATTACACAGTTCAGAACCTACAAACCTAAAAAACTCTGCAGCACAAACTGTACAGTCTCAAAAGTGGGTACCATGTTGCACTAGCAGGGATGGGTGCACCTCCCAGCTGGTACTCACACAGAGCCATGACTCTTCCCTCAGCCCTTTTGTGTTTAAAAGTACAATCCCCTATTAATTTTCCTTGTACACATTTGCATGACATGTTTTGTAATACAGGATGCTGAAACATAGCCAATATTTACACAGTTTTAATTTCTGCCTCTGCAGAACAGGTGCTGATAAGCTACTTTTTATTTCAGGTTTTGTTACTTCTAATTTCACATAGTGCAGATAAAACTAATCTACGTGTCATGCAAGGAGCTAGGTCAGATAACAAGAAAAAACCATTAGCTATTCTAGTGACAGCATTATGTAAGTATTCGATGATGCATGTTATTGCCTCAGCTGGTCTCCTGCCAGACTGGTAATATTCCTGTTTCAGGTGACCTGTGTAAAGGCATCAAAGATTTAGGGATGGATCTGCACAAGAAAGTATCAACCAATCACCACAGTAGGTTTGCTGTACAATGTGTATACTTACCTTGCTAGTCAAGGACACTTCTTCCTCAACAGGTAAGTGTGATGTAGCCCAGAAACTATGAGCAGAAAAGGCAATACAATCTCTTACCCAGAATCTCACAGAAATTGAAGTCAAAGAAGGTACAGTCACCACATTCTCAGCTCAGATTCACTATGTCACACTCAATATCACAGGACAGAAAACAAATTACTACTTTTCACTTACTAAGCCTGGATGTTCCAGCTTTGCCTCAAGAGAATTTTCTAGCTTGTCATAGAAGTCTGAAAGTGGTATACTATCAGAAACAGTTTGATACCAAAGCAATCCCATTTCAGCCTTTTAAAAGCCTTCCTACTTTGACTTCAAGACATTTGCACTTACAAATCTCATTCCTAACTTTTTTTAATACTTTTTAAATATTCATGTCTTCTTAGTCACACTATCATCAGCACTTCAAGCTCAAATTCCAGCAGCAGCAGCCACATATTATCCACACTGCATGCTCCAATCATTTTTTGCAAACAGAATACTTGCTATTTTTATTGATTTTACAGCTTCTAACAAAGGCTTAGCACTCTTGCAGTACACATCTCAATCTTTTATTATGAATGGGCCTCTGGTAGCATCCAAGTTAATTTGGACAGCAACCTCCTCCAGAGACAGACAAAGCAGAAAAACTGGACTGGACAGCAAACATATGGGAGCTGGGAAACAGTCATGACTGACTGCTTGACCCTGCAAAGCCAGGCTGCTTCTGCCCTCCATTACTGTGACAAAGAGGTTCAAGTACAGAGGGCAGCAGCTATTGCTGAGAGCCATGAAGCAGAAGCCACTGCTTAATCCTGCTCTTTTGCCAGCACCAGCACTGCTAGCCTTCTCTTACCTGTCCTTTCCACCTCTTTCCTCTCCTCACACCCAGCACAAAATGCTGAGTCCTGGTCCATCTCTGGTGTTTCACCTCGGGACAGCAAGAAAGAGCCCCAGATGGCAGCATCAGTATGGCAGGATTCAGGTACTGTCTCTTTTCCCCAGTCTGGTCTCTCAAACCTTTTACTTTTATCCTCTTTCTTTTCTCTTGCCCCTTAGCCTATTCTTCTCTAAACAAGTCTACTTCAAAACTCAAAGTGGCCATAACACACCACTTGTCTGCCACCCCACTGTCCATCCTGCTGATCTTTTCCTTTATGTGGTGTCTGCCTATTCCAATTGGTCCGTAAACCACTTGGGGCAAACACATAGTATTTTTTGTGCACTAATTAGACTATCACTACACAACTCCTATAAAAATTCTGTTGATACTAGATTTCATGTAAGTACATATATATATATGTATATTTATTTTACCTTAAATGGAATAACAATATAAGTAAAAATGTTCTTAAACCTTTGTTCTTCATAGCAGCAGTTTCGGTTTTCCAGATTACCTTTCCTTTTTTGATTCAGATCAGCCTTTCCCATTTTTCCCACAAAGACAATCTTAACTTGGAGTTCAAGCAGCAATGATTCATAAGAAGCATAAAGAATAGGTCTCTGTAAGTGATCTTCAAGAATTGTATCTCTGACTTCATTAATAGTCTCCTTATATTCAGGAATTAGCATTTATTTAAGTGTTCTTATGCTAGAGGCTGCTGGTGGTTGTCAGCTCTTGGGAAGGCTGGCACTGCTGCTATGATAGGGCTGTGCTAAAGCTGCCTGCATTTTTTGATAAGTTTGTTATTTCAAGCACTCACATTACAATGTATTAGCTAAAACCAAACTAACACAACGTAGTTTTCTGTAACAATATCATTTCAGACCATCTGTATTTCTGTTCTGCCATGCATTACATATAGGACTGATAATGCCAGATGAATTCCTCCATGATACTTGATCAGGAAAGAGCAAAGGCTGTCAAGGCAGTTTTTGACTGGCAGACAACTATGCAAGGGAAGGGAACCAAGCTCCGGAGCAAGTACCAGTTACTGCAATGGAGGTTTTAACTCAAAAATAGTGAAACAGATGAGCTTGACAATTAGGAATCCTGCTCTTTAACCAATGCTGATCTTCCAATCAATGCAAGAGCTAGGCCAAATTCATCATCAAAATATGCCTGCTATCAACATTTATAGGGAAAAGACCATCTCTGGGCAGATAATCTGTCCTATTCTCAATAAAACAAAACGCTTTACAAATAACCCACACAGTGACAATTTGGAAGCTCACTGTATATCTCATGTTAGCTGCCTGGGTATAGTCTTTCAGAAATTACCTAGAGAGTTAAGTCTTTTGCTGATCAGCGATAATCCACTTTCAGAGCAACCAGTCACATAATGAAATGCTGGATTCTTAACAACATACTGAAGGCAACCAGGACAGCACAAAGGTTTTTCCACAGCCACTATGCTACAGACAAACTTTACTTCCACAGCCACTCTTCCAGTGATAGTGGACCTAATACACCTTTGCAATAACAGAAGAAAGGCAGAAATTGTGAAGCAATCACTTTAACTGGTTTTTGTACTTGCATGCTATAATCTAGAGGAACTTGATCTAGACCATCCAGTCTGACCACCTCACCTTGCTGTGCTGGTGACATCCGGTAATTTTCTTCAGTTTCCTTAAAGTCATGATAAGATGTGAGTCTCTGGTTTAATTAAAAAAAAAGATCAAAGCACTTCTCTCTATTACTTCAGTGGACAGCATTACCTGAACTCACTACCATTTCTTTGGCAGCATACCCACTAAATGAACAGTACTTCACTTTCCATAAAGCTGCAACCTGCTTTTCTCTGATTGATATCTAAGTAATCCATTTTCTTTTATTTCATGGGTTACTCACATTCACACCTGCTTTTTCATAAACATATCACAAGTACAAATTGTTCATGCATTTTGTACTCCAGTGCGTTATGAGTCTACTACAAAGCGTGTTCTTAACAGGGATACAGACTATTGCATCATACTATTTATATTGCTTTAAGTGCATTTAATCCAACCATCATCTTAATTTTATTAATTTTTTTAAATTTTTAAAGGACATATTACATGCATATAACATGCACAGTTATGCTGTGTAATTTTCACCTCCTTAACTAGAGTCACATGCCAGTATGGCCATAAATTTATTGTGTTTTCTTTGTTGGGTTGGTGGGGGGGTTCACTCATTCTGAATAACTATTTCATTATAGTTTCAGCGTTTTCATTACATTCCATGCTGAAATACTAGCTGGACTAACACCAATGACCTGCAGGTATCTTCAAAAGCATTCTTAGAGTAGCTTAAATAAGTATGGTTACATTACAGCCAAGGATTAAAAGGCATTTCATGGCAGCACTAGTAAGTGAACTTAGATTCCTGACATGCACTCTCATGCCAAGATGTACCAAGAGAAACAGCATCCCAAGTAAAACAAGAGGGAGAAGTTGGGAAGTGCATTTGCACTGGGGGCTATCCTATTTATAACATCCTGAATTAGGACATTGGGGATACAGTTAAGTTACACTTTGAGTAAAACTAATTGAACACTGCTGATTGAGATGAGCTTCAAATCAACACTGGACTCTACATTTTACCTGAAACTGTTAGATAAAATTGTTCTTCCTTTTGAATTCATGAAATCCTTCACATCTCTTGCATCACACACTCTTTTAGGTCTACTCACTAATGAAAAAGCCTAGATGCACTAAATGTTCTAGAAAAATATGATTTGGCCCATTTTACTTATCAGAATTAAATTATCAGTTACAATCTAGCAGCAATAAGTGAGAATCATTATCTGACATCTGCCACTTAGTAGCCTGTGATATATACCAGTAGTTTTACTGTGATCCTAGATGGAAATGTGCCCCCCCAAAAAATGCTGCACATAAATGGACATACTCCTTGTCTTCCAGTACTCCAGTCTTTACCTGTAGTTAAAGTCCATGGAAGAACACGAAACTGCAAAATCCCCTGAAACAAACAACTCCCAGCTCTTCTCTTAAAAATAAATAGATGGTAATTTCAGAGAAGAGTAGCAAGTGTTACTGAAAAATGTCCACATTTCAGGCTGTTAAAAAGCATATCAGTGGTTCCCTTTTCCTCCATCTTTTATTAAGAGCTTTTCCTTCGACCTACATTTATATGTGTCTACATATAAAATTGTGTGTCAGGTTTTTTTAACTAGAGTTTATGCAAAAAGAATGTAAACATCAACTCAACTGTTGCTCATGATGAGTTTCTACCTGCACCAACTTTGAAAAAAAGCTTTCCTATCAGCTCACCTGGGCACAGAAACAAATCTAAAAGCTTGTATTCCACAATCCCAATTCACTGCAAAGTAGTGGGGGAAAAAAATTACTAAATGAAAATTAATTCTCTGTGTCATTGAAAAAGTAAAGAATGGAAGAATCATTCTTCCATTCTCTAGCTTGTCTAGTTTCAAATAAGGTTTTATTAGAAATAATACTTCCTCGCCAACTACAAATATCTCTAGGGGCAACATATATATGGTGATCAATCTCACATACGTATCCTGCTATTTTTTTCCTTCTATTTACACAAAAGAAATAATTTTCTTCTGATGTATAGATCTGTAGATCTATTACTCTAGTCAATCAAAAAGGCAGTAGACATTATTAAACAAGTTCTTTAAAATTCAAAAAAAAGTTGAGTTGTGATCATTGAAAAAAAGGATATGAGGGAAAGACGCTACTCTGATTTTGCTCATTTTTGGGGGGTTATTTTTCTAAAAGTAAAAAAACCCACAGATTGTCTTTATTCTGTAGAACAATGCTTAAAAAAGCAAACAGAAATAATGTTTCAGTTTCTCTAGCTTTCTCTTCCCAAAAACATTCAAAATATTTTTAAGCATGGTTTCATAAGACTCCACTTCAGATGAAACTAAGCAAACTTAATAGGATTAGCTCTTACCTTTACAAAAAGGAATATTTTATATATTTAGGTTTTATGTTAGTAAAGCACATATATATATATGATGTCTATGAGCAAGTTATAAAGTCAGCATATACACACAAGCATAGATAAAGTGAGTATATATATGTGTGTGTGTGCTATGCTCATATCATCACCCTCATAAAAGCACTTAAAGGTCACTACTCAAATATTAAGAGCAACTGACACAAAAGTTGCAGAATCACTTGAAGGAAGTGCACAGTAAAGCAATTGTGTTCATCTCCCATACCCTCATTTTGTCACAAACAGTTGCTGAGACAAGGAGAGCAGTTCTATTTGTCCTGAAGTGTAACCCACTCGCCAGACATGAGAAGAGCCAGAAACTCCCTACTAATCATTTTGGTTAGATGTTTCGAACTGGAATCAGCTTACATGAGCTCACCAGTGCTGAAAGAGGTGGAAGCATTACCAGCTGCCTCTGAAACAGGTCGCTTTCAAGATGAAAGAGGCTTCCATCCAAGTGATGCAAAGCCATACTCGGCACATTGCACACATACAAGAGAATCCCCACTACTGTCATCCAGATATTAAGTTCACACTAACTAGAACATATGCCATATGTCTGGCTAAAGCACAGCACGTTTCATGAGTGCATCTTCTCAGTTCCCCACAGCTCGAACTCCAACAGCCTGCACTCAGGACAGCCTTCACAGAAAAGCTGAAGTCCAAAGAGCATCATGCTGAACTTCCCTTTGAACAGGGCAGGACACAGAGACTAAGAGCCCAAACACCACGTTACAATGTCCCTAAGATTACCAGAAACCCTTCTATATAACAACAAGGACTCCTTACTACCAAAGTCACTGGTCTCAAAAAGCATGTTGGAAAGTCTTCTCCTTCATAACCCTTGCATCACAATTTTTTGGATATTCCTAACGTCCTTGCATTCATCACTGTGCCCCGAGAACAATCCCCAAGATCAGACAAAACTAACTTTTCATAATGAGCACATTGCTCTTGAAAGAGGATCCATTCTGGTCAGGCTGCAGTCATTCCTTTCCTCTTTTGTTTAAGGATTTTTCATTAAAAAACAGTACATAGATATGCAAACATAGCTTTCTTTGAACTCATTTCTTGCAGGAAAAGTTCTGTTAATTAAAAGAAGTCCTTATTTTAAGGACAATCTGTTTCTCCTCATGAAACAAATGTTGTTTGGCATACATGTTTACTAGTAACTTCTAATCATTTAATAATTTCTTTTAATAAGGCCTATTCAATCTCATCAGTAATTAATAAGGTGTTTGATGGTTCATACCAAAGACCTTCTACCTTACTGTAATGAATAGTTTCTTTTACCTAACTTCTATCAACACCCCATTTAACTATAGGAAAGCTCCCTTGGAAACTGAAAAAAGCATTTATATTGCCACTCACAAGTCCAATATACTCTTCAGACAAATCTTCTAGAAGCCGATCAAGTGGACATCACTACAGACTTTAGATATGTTTGCAAATTAAACATTTGGAAACCACCATGAAGAAAAATCCTAGAGATAGAAAGCAGTCCTCTTATGGGTCAAGCCTTGTTAAGAATAGAAGATTCCCACTGAATGGGACAAGTGAGAAACAAGAGTGTTATGGAACGAACACAGCTGCCCTATGAAGTAGAAAGGAAAAATGAGGAAGTTGGAGGCATATATTTATCTGGTCAATTCTAACTTTACTTAGGAAATTCTTGTACTCAAATCTCTTATTTTGAGATAGATTTATGTGAGAATTACATCAGCCTTTATACTTATCACCATTTATATCATGTTTTTATCAATCTTAGACTAAAATTTCTTGGAGAAAAAGATCAGATAACATCCTTGATTTAGTCCACTAAATGAACTGATAAAACATAGAACTTAAGGGCTCCCCCGCTGCCCCTTCAAAATGTCACCTAGTCAACCACAACAGCTTGCACACCAAAATTTTCAATTAGTTTATGCACTTCTAGTGTCATTCATCTTGTAGAAAAGCCTTCTAAGGGCAAGAACCTGGCCAGGTAGATATTATATCTCTTAGGAAAAAAAAAAAAAAAGTCTTAAGAATTAAAGAGCAAAAAATTTTGCCTCTTAGGTACATTTTCTTGTAGCTAGACAGAACATATTCAGGTTGAAAATACCAGCCCAGAACCTTACAGTGTATTCTATAGACGTGTTGATTTTTACTTGCTGAGGTTTTCCATTACCGGTACTCGTCATCCCACAAACATTAAGACAGGCACACACAGACTTTTGGTGGAGTTGGTGATTCACCACCACATAAATACTTTCCACTAAGAAATGTTTGCTGGTGGGGCCCTTGTGACTCACCTCCAGTGCTCTTTCTTCCCCGTCATCATGGTCCCTCGGTGGAGTGTTGGTGATTTATTAATGAACAGCCAGTCAGCTTAACTCAAGCAGTGTGCCAGATGACTACATTGTGACTTCCACTTGCTGAGTGAATCAACAGTGTTCTTTCACACCAGTCTGTATTAGTGTATAGTACTCACTGCTGCACTCATTGTGAGCTCTGAAGACAGAACTGTTCCATTACTATTCTAATGAGCCTGGTCCTTCCTAGTGCTGCCTTATCCTATTATTTCTGAGGGTCACTGAAACACCTCATTTTCCATATGGTCAGGTAACTACAGAATACTAACAAGATGAACACTTCAAAAAACTAACTGCACTGTGAAGCCACTGCCAGACAGCCCACCAGGCTGAACCCCAGCACCAGGAACAGAATATCCCAGCTACAATATTACAAAGTTAATGACAGTAACCAGAAGTCCAGTAGTACACACTCCAGGCTTACCAACTCTAGACTTATGCCTAACACTAGGAAGGAATCTTGAGGTAAAAGTAGGAATTAAAAAAAAAAAAACAAACCCAAAACAAACAAAACCAAAACAAAACTACAAAAAACCAAAATTACCCAAACAAAAAAAAAAAAAAAAAAGAAAAAAAAGAAAAAAAACTCCCCATAGACAGTAAACCACTGAACACTTGAAAACATTCAAATCCAAGAGGTGCTTCTCATACGTATTTTCATATAACAAGAATTATGCTGTTTGTGACTGGTATTGATGCTGTTATGGAGGGTGTTCCTCACTCTCCACCCCCAAGTTCCAATACTTGTGAACGTTCATATTTTGTCTAGCCAACTGAAGATATAAAAGGTGCTGAAAGCTCCAGAAAGGAAAAGGAAAATAGGCCTGTAATCACAGTTAGCAATATGTACAGGGAAGATTTTTCAGATGATTTTTAGGACTCTAAATTTTTATTAGAGATCACTTCTCCCCTTGGCATCCTTTTACAAGCTTTCCATTAGCCCTATGTTACCAAAAGGTCTTTATATAGAATAAATAATTTAAACGTACAGGTGTAAGCTACGCAAGAACTTTCAAAAAACGCTTTTTACCAGGATTATCTATGACATGCTGGGGTTTTTTTTCATCAGTTGTAAAAGAGAGAAGATAGATCAAATCTCTAGCACCTCGTTCTACATTCTGCTCTACTTCAGGTTACAGCCATCAATGGTTCCATTGTTCCTAGCTCAACTGTGCCATGAAAAGAAATTTAAACAGGTAGCACATTCTGTGCTGCTGTCAGTGGTGAAAGGTTACAGCCCAGGCATGGATTTAATAAAAGCTCCAAAAAATAATTATGTCATATTACTTTGGTTGTGGTCCTCCTTACGTGCTTTAGTGAGAAATTGATGCTATTTAAGTAACTTAAGAATACTGTTTCTTTTCCAACATCTGCCCATCACTCACAGCTTAGATTAGCAATTACTTCTACACGTGTATATAAAAAGATCTCTATGCCCTGAAATGCTAAAACGCTCTTAAAAACTTGAATTTTTTTCCCAAGAAGTAGGGCATCCTGCAAAAGCAGACAGCAATTCATGCTGTATGAAAAAATTACCCATATCTGTTACTTCCATGACATGTGGAGACACTTTATTTATAAGTAGCTCGTATTTTTCCTGTTACTGTTAATTTATTTTCTCATTGTGTTTGCACCTGTATATTTAAAATTACTGATCTACAAAGAAAAAAGAGGTGTAGCAATAGCAAAACAACTATGCTGTATGCTGCACATTACACTATCACCTTGAAACAAGAAAGTGCACAGGTATATAAGGAAGGGAGCACTTTTATGTGTGTTTTCACCTCTTTCATGTATTATGATCATGATGTGTAGACCCTTATATACAGATCCCTGTATCTAGTTTGCTCTTCCAAAGCACTAAAAGCAACCATTACATTTTGGAGAGTCAAATGTGTCAGTGACTGCAGACAGTAGAGGACTTGTCAGAAGTATGACCACAGTGAAATAAATAAAAACTCACACGTCACACACCCCTCTAACTAAAAGAGGCTGCAACTGGAAAAATATGCAAAAAACCCTAGTCCATAGGAAATAGAGAGTAGTCTGCACAGCCCAGTGTCTCCAAAAAACAATCATAGCCAGCCTTTCTGTGCACACCCTCTGACTCAAGTTGGGATCTAATGGAAAAGAATGAATAAAACAAGTATCCACCTCAAGCATAATAAGGAAGCAGACTACAAATTCTCAATCAATTACTCAAACCTCACCAGGATATGAGCCCATAGCTTTCCCCAACTCATGCCAGAGTGGATGTGGTTTTAAAGTTGTGTAGATGAGGAAACCCTCAATGCTGTTAAGTCCATCCCATACAAATACATTTTGTTTACATTCAGATTCAAGGAATAAGACTGAAGAGGCTGTATTCATAGAGGAAAGATTTGTGATGATTTAATCCAGACAAGAGTTGGAGGCAGCATGGCTTTACCTTCAAGTCCATCGAGATTACTCCTCCTATTCTCCTGCAACTAGCAGGAGAACCAGTGGTCCACAGCAAGAGAGGATGAAGCCTTCTAACACAACAGTGAGAACCCACCACCCAGGAACCCTGACAGCACACCAGAATCCTGGCTGCTAGTGCCATTTCACATGCTGCAGGTTATGCTTTCCAGAGTGCAACCACTGCCTGATCATCAAACAATTTTACATAAAGAGGCCTGGGTATGTGCAACACAGCATATGATCAAATGCAAAAGCACAACAGAAAAACAAGAACATCCTCAGAACACCACAAGTTTCTCCCTAGCTGATACTAAGAAAGCTGAGCTTCATCTGCATATATTCCAGTGCCAGATATATACAGAAATACAAAACACCCCCTAGGTCTGTAGTACCTGTATATCTTAAAGAAAGAAAACCTACACTAGTCAAGTATACACTGTAGTACAAGCATATCCCACAAAGCAACAAGTCCAAGATCATACAGCATCTGTTTTTCCTTTTTTCCCCTGCTGTGCCATTACTCAACTTCCAGTCATACCTCATATATGAAACCGGATAAATTTTAACCAACATTTAAAAATAAAATCTCCCACTATTGCTTCTGCAACTTTCATGAGATTAGATTCTGAAAGCAAAAATGATAAATAAATAAGGAAAAATCCAACAAAAGATAAATTAGTACTATTTTCATGTGTTAATAATCAAATGCAGCTAAATCATCTTACTAGTGATTTATTGTCTACAAATTAAAGATCTGCACAATTTTTATATTTTCCTGAACACATGTCAAAAGCTTGAACAATTACACAAAGTATAAAACACATTTATATACTTTGCAAATGCCCCTTCCACTGAATAAAACAGCAAATATTTTTAAATTGGCTTTATTCCATTTCCATCTAATTATTTCATATTTTTTACCTAGAGAAACTTTTCAGGTCAGAATTCCTTAGCCTGAATTACTCAAGAACCTCCATGAGGCATATGAGTATTTACCATTTAGTACATGCAGAACCAGGCTATATAGATGCTACAAGAAAAAAAAAACAAAACAGCCTTGTATCACCCATTAACTTTGTTTTCATAGCTTTACCCAGTGTATCTTTTGTTATGACAGCTGCAAAATCACCCCATTACTCAGCCCTCTCTTCCCTGCACAGCATTACATCCCTGTTTGCCTTTTGCACACATCCATTCACACATGCCCTCCTACACTGGCAAAATCTGAGGATCCATATTAGCTGTGGTGATAGTATTTACTCTTCTTCTCCCCCTTCCTCACAATCAGGCTCACAGCACTTTCCTCTCCAGTATTACCAGTATTAGCCTGCATCCTCGACATGATTTGTTTTGGCTACTGCACTTTACTCTCAGCTGCCTTGCATCATCAAATGCAGCCCACGTCACTAAAAACTGTCTTCTCTTGTGCTACCAGAAGTCTGAGGTTGATCACACTCCCCTTAGTATGCATCCACACATTTTATTCATACAGGTCTTTTCCTCTTCATTTGCCTCTAACTACTGGGCACTTTAAGTCATTAAGAGTCACTAAAATAACTGGCAAAAGCAGCCGATATACCCTCTCATAACAAAGTGGAATCAATGGTGCTATCTTTCCCAAGTTTGGGATTTAGCAATAGAAGTAATTATTTCAAAAGGTGGAAGGATAAAACGGGAAGGATTTTAGAGTAAATAAAATAGAAGTTAGGGTGAGAAGAACCTTCCCATAAACATCAGTTACTCCCTCCCCTTAGGGAGAGGCTCAGAGAGTGCCCTTGTACTAGTACAACTGGGAAATGCGACTTTCAGTGGTGTTTAACTGCATTGTAGGCAGTTACATTTATTTCCTCACAACTGCATAAGCTAAATGGGGAATTTCAGAGCCATGTTTTAAAATAACTCAAAATGTTTTAGCATATTCATTAGGCAGCTGTGTAAATTCTGTCTCCTGCCATTCTTCTGATCACTCCAACAGGAAATGCCACTCTGTTAGCTGACACTTCTGCAAAGCAAATGTGATATTGTATCGACAGCAGACTAGTCAGTGCAAACCTCTGACTCAGTGCTCTTTCACAGTTTCAACAGCTGCCTCATGAGTAGGGCAGTGGGGAATCAAACCAAAGGTAAAAATCATCAATTCCTTTCCTTACTGTTAAGAAAATGTATCTCCAACAAGACTAGGACTTCATCCAGAGATTTTTCAAAGATGGTCTGACACGCCTTGGTGCCTACAATATTAAGATCTTTGCATGGATGCAGGTATATCCAACAACATTATAAGGGCAAGAACAGATGAAGAATTCTCTTCCAAAACACAGACATCCACACTTAAGCCATCTCCCAATGCTGAATAGACTTCCAAGTACAGCTAATTCACTACATGCTAACAGAGGCAGCTTTAAGACTTGAAAAATATAGCCAACAAAATCTGTAAAGCAGAGTTGAAAAGTTTTTGCTTCCTTCTAAACAAAGCATACTTAAGAAGCAAAACTTAGTACACAAGTTCAATATTCATATAGCATTTAAACATTTAGAAGACTTGCACATAGCAAGAGACTCGTGTGAACCTTGGGGCTGCAAGTGTTTCACAATGAGGTTGGCATGAACTTAAACTACAGTGTAAGTCACTATCAAAATGGCAATCACAAACAAGGCAGCCTTTCAAGTGCCCTCTCGATGTTCACCACTTGCACTTCATCCCTGTTGTTAGCTACAATGAGTACAGAATGTGCACGTGGTTCAGAGCCAAGGAACATCCTTCTAGGTCATAAGTCTGGGGTTCTAAGATCATAAAAAGGTAAGTAATAGGAATAACATCACAATTCATTTACTAGACACTAGGTGTCATAAATTGTTATCTTCCTACATAAAGCTGGCAAAAAGCCCAATTAAAATGTCACTAAAACTACAGAAATGAATACTGAACAAAGAGATCAGACTTCACAGACCTTGGTCTCTTGAAAGCCAGAAATAAGATATCCTTCACAGCCAGGTTTATCAGAGCAAAATGACAACATTTAACATACTCTGTAGAACTTTGTTTCTGTTAGAAATTTTTAAGGCACCTCACTCAGAAAGTAAAAACTCTGAGGAAATTAGAAAACTAGTTTAAAAAAAAACTTAAGAGATCAAGTAAATATAATGGCAGTGAGAGTGTCAGAATTGCTTGGATTCCATTTCAAAACCAGAAAAAATTCAAAATGTAATCAGTAACCTATACAGTCCATGCTTCTCTTTAATCATCAAATATGGGCCCAAAGAGATTCACTTTCTTGGCTAGGGTTTAGCTTACCAAATAGCCTTCTAAAAATTAAACCACATAATCCAGGAGTTTCTGCATTAGAGCTGCACCTACATTCTGAAAAGTCTTTAACACTGAGACTGCACTTTCCCAGGTACAGGTCGAACTTGTTTTCCTTTCATTCGTGCCAGACCACGTGGGACCACGACAGTGGACAGCAGAACCCTCTGCCCAACTGCATCCACAGAGATGGATGTGTACCTACCTGTACCTTTAGGGTTTTTATTGTTAAAGTAGTCCTGCAGGAATGGAAATTTCCTGCAACAATGAATGTCGGCCACCAGTAGACTGTGGTCAAAAAACCATCTTGAACCAGATCCATATTTGAGGTACTTGTGTTTTGAACAAATTAAAGACCAGTCCAGGCACTCAGACCTCAGATTTCTTCTTTTCTTAAGATAACTGTGTGTGGTCTCAGAGCTTCACTTTAATTTCAATGAACCCCTTATCCTCTCATTAAGTTAGAAGAGGGAAAAAAACTGTCCAAATGTCTCAAGTTCTCCATCTGATGATTTTCAGCTACTTCACACTACAACCTCTTCTAAGACTGTTTTCTCCTCACTTTAGCAACTTCAGCTTCCCACTGCACTATCATCCTGATATCAGCCTTACTGAATGCAGAAAAGCCCATTTGAAGTTTCTGAGAAGAGACAGTTTGAGCTCCACCAAGTGCCACAACCTAGTCCATGCCTCAGACTAGGTATGATTTTTTTCACGTCTCAACAAATGAGCTATTAGTTTAACATAACCATAAATTTAAATTTAAAATAAATTAAAAAACTAATATCTCACACATTAATAATAAAAGAAATAATATGACATTTTACTATCCCACTAAAAGTAAATATAGAGCTGAAAGCTATAACTATCCATCCATTAAGGCACACTGTGCTGTGAAGGATCTCAATGGGAGCACCCATTTTCATATTGTTTCATACATGCAAAAATGGTGTTTTATGGGGTAACAGATATTAGAAGTGGCAATATTTTAGCTTTTGGTCTCCACAGAGCAGCAGATGTCACCACACACGAAGTACTACTATGAGAAATGGGGGAGGAGTTATATTAGTCAGGTTTTGGGTGCATAGGTGTGATGAATAGACCAGTTTCTAGAGGCTTGAGATACTTGCAGATCTTCAGTTAAAACTTTAGTTTCCATGCTCAGAGCCTTAAGTGGACTTTGGAGTGCTTCTGTCATCTATGATTCACTCAGAAAAGTGCTCAAGATGATTCAGGTGTAAATCTCATCTGCGTATTTTACATACCTCTACAGCTGCAGTGCCTCCTCCACACCATGACCCAAGAATTTCCACACAGTAAGTCTACAAGATAGGTTTTGTAACTGCCATTCACTTTTACTTTTTTTTTTCATGGTACCAGAATTTTATTTTTTAAGTATGTCACCTACCTTTCAATTCTTAGATCACATGCCTAAGTAAGGGTCACAGCTTAAATTTTCATTCACTCTGTCTTTATTTTGTCTAAGTGATACTGGTGGTTGATCACTGAAATAGATGGAAACCTCACATGGAAAAGTCTTGAAGTTAGGTAGCTCTCCAACTTAGCAGTTGCCAGAAAATGTGATATTTAAATCAAAAGGCATACCAGACTTCCCAATTACCTTACTTTGAAGTAACAACAAGTAAGGCATTGACATTCATGATGAACAGAGGAAAGAAGATACTCTGATGCTTGTATTATAGTGTGGGATGGTAGCTGTGCCAAGTTTATCTGCTTCTATTAAAACTCCAACCATCTAGTAAAGCTAAGATAGCTGCAAGTAGGAGCATCAAGGTACTCTGGCATCATACAGGTTTCTCTTCTTTCTGTGATATACTATATTCTTACCTTCTTACCTAAAGCTTGAATAAAACCAAAAAATTTTGTTCATCTTGGAATTTACATAGGACATTTGTATTTAGGAAGCCCCTTCATCAAACACAAACTAAAAAAAATATCCTTCTTGTACTGTTGCCCTTTCAGAAGTTCTAAGTCATTTTAAAAGCTGTGTTTCCAAGAGACACACAATAATTACACAATGTCAGTTGCCATTTTTACCAAGTAAACTTCTGGTTCCTGTGGTGGACTTTGAACTATCCTCATTTTACTACAAATATTTGTTTCTTTTAGTATCCCAGACCCATCTTAAAAAGGGGAACTTTCACAGCAGTCCACTAGCCTTCGAATGCTCTAAAGGAATATAAATGGCAATCTATTTAAGGAACTGTTTTTTTAACACCAGAGAAAAGTATCCTGAGTTTGATTAGAATGCAAAATTCCCACTCAAGTCAGCAAAAGAAGTATTTGGATGATAAACCAAAACTAATAGTGATGTACCACAGTCTTTTCCTATTTACACTGGATAAAAAGAGGGCACTGGACAGTGACCAAGCAAATTCAAAAAAAGGGTTGTTTTTCTAGCAACAAGCTTCCAAGTCCAACTTCCATCCAAGTCTCCCACCCTCTTTACTGCAATTAATCATCCTGAACAACGTGGTACCTACTGGCTTTCCCCCCCCTCTCTGCTCCTCATCTTTTAAGACAAACTCCTTTAATGAGAATATTCCACTAAATGAAGGTTCACAGCTGATATTCTTCACTCCTTTTCTACTGAAGTTTCAATCTCTTCCTTGTGCAGGCAGCAAAAACAAAAGCTGCCAAATTTCTCTGTATATTGCAATTTATCCTTCCATAAATCAGGCCTGTGACTAACATTATTTCTGATGTTGTTGGGTTTACTGAAGCCTGAAGAGTATTTTCAAGCTATTGCTTGTGCCCATTCAGGACTCTGCTTTCCCTTTCCAAGGCTAGAGCATTCTCCACCCTTCCACACAACTGCTACATCCCTCCATTTTGTGGGATGTAGGATATGCACATCTTTGCCTGCTGCTAAAGTATAATCCCTGGATCTCAGTTTTTTTGCCGGCAGGTTTTTGTCATTCCCTCTCCTCCTGAACAAAGTTATGCAATACACTCATTTCAGAAGAGCAGACACAAGAGTAAAGAAATGTGATCTTGTGCAATACAGACAAGGAAGAATAGAAGCTGAAGGGGCAGAATTTATGGGATACAAAGAAGATGAAAAATAGATAGAGAGGTGGAGAAGTGAAGAATGTTTTGTAGGCTCTTATGTGGTCTTTTTGCATCTTCATGCTCTCCAAAACTCGACTTTCCAATGAAATGCAGAACTGGCTTATTTTAGGTTCATTCACAACTCTCAGTAATTACGAATGAGCATTTATGTTTGAGATTACTTTAATTTTGAGCTTCTTGCCAAATTTCATTGCGGGTAAACACCTTTGAGTACCTAAAGCCAAATCTGTGTTAAGTATAATATTTCAGGCTCCTCTTTCTTTCCTGGAGCGCTTCCATGTGCTCATACACAACTGCTATGCTCCACTTAACTGATGACTGATGTTTTTCACACCCAAACACATTTTTCCTGAGATATATTGTTGCCCAGCTCTAACTTCCTATTACTATAGAACATACTGAAATTTTAGCAACTGCTGATGCATTACATGTGGATGTTTTAAATATATATTTTACAGTGACCCCAGAATACCAAATTAAGCATGTACTGTTTGCCACTCATTAGCAGGGATTCTCTCAAACTTAAAAAAAAATTAAAAAAAAATATAGCTACTCAAAATCAGAGCTATCTTTCCTAAGTTTATGGGACACATTTTCTTGCTTCAATAAGAATGCTCTTTAAAGGAAAATATATAAACCCAGAACATTATCAGAGCTCATTATGAATCTAAATATATATATATATATATATATATTCCAGCATCATATAATTCTCCATTACCCCCCAGGATCTGTATGTAGTTAAAAACAAAACAGCATTTCTGGTACTAAAGAATGCCAGCCCCTGTAAGGCATAGAAGTACTTTTGTTAGTGAATTGTTTCAGGTTGGTTTTTTTCCTTCATTAATTATTAATCTCTGTGGAAAACTTCTGTTAGTCCAAGATTCTCTTTAAAACAAAGAGAAGATTTCATCTCTGGAAACAGTCTACTCAGGGCTCAAAAAATCCCTGGTATTCTTTGGTTTTTAAACTCATTAACCTCCTTACAACTGTTATCAGGAGACTTCCAATACTTACATAACTAAACAGCTAACACACTCAAATGATGAAATGTCACCAATGACAATGAATGGCTTCAGACCTGGAGTGCTGGAAAGCTACCAGCTCTGGCCAAGGATCTGCTGAGTTTACGTTGAATTCTTGGACTGGATTCTAAATGCCTGTATTTTGTTTTCAGGCTTTGGCACTGACCCATTTGTATCTCTAACAGTAATAAATTATACAGTTAAGAATTTCATACTGTTTTAAGAACCTCAGCTAACAGTGCCTTCAACATGAACTGAGAGTTCTCAGAACATCATGGAACAAGTGCTTCAGCCCTGATCAGATAAAAATTACTTAAGTAGAAGTTCAGATTTGATTTGACTGAGAATACTTGCTAGATGCATTTTAAAAAAATGTGAGAACACTTCTGAACCTACAGAATATTATTTCTTTTCAGCAAAGAGGAAGATACCTCTATTAAACTCCTTCATTTCCAATTCCTAGGGAAGACCTACAGTCAGTGAGCCCAATATCAGAAGCCTCTGCAGGACTTTTCTACCAAAACCTACATAGAACTGAAATTCAACTCAAGGGCTGTTGGAGAAATTGTTGTAATACTGAGACTTATTTTAAGTCTGCATGATAATAGAACTTCGTAACAAAATGTCAGGAAGATCCCTACTTCCCCCCCACCCTCTGCTCCTCATCTTTTAAGACAAACTCCTTTAATGAAAATATTGAAGAAATAAAAAAATTAAAAGCACTACAATTCTTTAGACAAAGTAGCACATCCATGTATTACTTTGAGAGTGTACCAGGTCTGTGTGACGTTAATTCAAAATAATACAGAGGCAACACACTAAAAGAAGGTATTTGTACAAAGGCACAGAATGGCTTCTCTTTGCAAAAGGAATAGAGCCCTGAGTGAAGAGAGGAAAAAGGTGGGTAACCAAACTGATGTTTGGCTGCACAAATAGTGGGAATTTTAAGTCTTAGATGGTCTAAGTATTCCACGTGCAAACTACTCAAGGAAAGAAGCATTTAGCCACTAAAACAGAAAGAATAAAACTGATATGAAGTGGTAAACAAAAGCAATACAGCAAAGCTTTTTATATGGCATCTCAATGCAATATATCACTGTAGTGTAATTTAGATTAAGGATAAAAGCAAATTAAAAAGAAATACTAAATCTGTGCTAATGAAGTTCTCTGAATGGTTTTGACTGCACATTTGTATAAATGCCATGCCTAGACAACTAGGCTCTTTGGGTTAAAATCTCAAAAGGTATTCAAGAATAAAAGGCACTCCAAAAACCTCATACCAAAAGTTAAGTTTTTCAATAGCACTGCCTATAGGAATTTGCTTAGCCTCAATTTTGTACTAGGAAAATATAAAGTAGAAAACTTCTGGTTTAGACATTATGCAGTCAGTGAGTTCTATATGAACTACTTACACAATGAATGTTTACTTCTCAAGTTCTATAGTAACAGAATTTCTTTCAAACAGTATAATAGTTACACTGTTACAGCACTCAGGTAATCTAAAAAAGCCATCTGGATAAATTAAAAAACAGTTGAGAGCAACAATAAGTGTAATTTCTCACTAAAACTGAACACTTGCAGCTCCAGTTGAAGTCAGACTGCAGACACATTGGCACTCTTAGAAGCCAGAGCTCCTTTAAGCCACAGAGCACTGCTTATCTCTGTTACACTGATCAACCAGTTCCTACCTATAAGCCTTCTTCTAGGTCTAAATCTAATTCTGGTTTGGCTCACTCAGCTGTGTGAAGTACTCATTAGGCTTATAAGGAAGGCAATAGGGGAAGAAAGCAAGACATTTAATTTTCTTGTGCAGGAAAAAAAAACAACAAACAACAAACAAAAACCTGAGGGCATATATCTTCAAAATAAGACTAGTAATTTATATTGTGATTTAGTGTTTTCCAACTCAATTGACCAACACTGTGGAGGAGTAGTAACATCAAACATTCGTCTGCCATATTGCAAAAGCTATTCCATACCTCTCTCTTTGCAGAGCAGAATAGCCTGGGATATCACCAATCTATTTCTCATGTAAACACACAAAACCAGCACCAAACCTTCTCTGCCTCCTGGTAATCAGTTTTAAATTTTGCCACTAACAAGGAACTATGAATTACAGTCAATATAGCAACAGGTCTCCACGTTCTAATGTTTACTTCAGAAAAAAAAAATAATTTTCAAACATGGAATGATAGTCCATATGTAATTTATTGCCGTGTACACCAAATCTGTATTGAGAGCACAGATTTCAGACAAGATAAAAGAAAATAGCAGTAAAAAGCTAAGTCAAAAAATGTTGCACTGAAGAATTACGTGAACTCTGTAACACAACAGGCACACTGATAAAAAAACAGTGTAGGAATGGCCTAGAAAGGCATTACTGCACCAAGTACTTTAAAAAAATATTATGCAATATTAAACATTTCCTTTTCACTGTCTTCTCACAGACCAGTTGTGATCTGTACTGCTCTCATCTTGCCACTTTTTTCTTTCATTCCAATGCTGAAAAGCTGTGTTAAATTGCTCAAGGGCTCATCATTCAGTAAGCAAGCCTGTTTCCATGTACTTGTGAGTCTGCTATAATAGCTATTTCCACAAATAAATCACATTAAATTCTTAACAAAACTACAACTATCTGAAGACAGAAGAATTACTAAAATCAATGCAACATATTAAACATCTGACCACAGTTTTTACAGTCATTTAGCTGCTACATCCCTTCCTATTGTCATGTAATCAACTGATTTGAGGGGGTTTGTAGAATTTACCACATATTTACAAATGAGAAACATATCTAATCACCTAATCTTGCATGCTTTCCACAATCTATTAAAGGCAATAAAATTCACATAATACACTCTAATAGAACATCACATGGTAAAAACATCTAACTTTGGTGTAATTGTTCCTAAAATTTTACACAAATATTTATATAGCCATAACTGAGGAATGGAAACATTCTGAGACTACATCTCAGCAGAGAGCAGCATTGATGTATTGCATAGAATTTTAAGATTAACAAATTAACTTCTAATATGGAAACAACTCCCAAAAACTATAAACACTTGTCAAAATAAGATTCCTGAAGGATAAGTGTGAATCAAGCTATTAACTCCCTTTGGTTTTGACCTTACAAAATGAAAAAAAATATAACACTAAAAACTAAAATATTTATTTCCTGGAAAAAAGAAAAAAAGAGAGAGAAAAAAAAAGACGACTTTCAGTATCATCTTTCCCCTTCCCCTAGTTATTGAAACAGCATTAAATAGTGTTTTCCAAGCACACCAATTTTGGCAAAAGTATATTTTTCTGAAAATTATTCATCAAAAACGGAATTCAATCCTCTCCGCAATGAAAAGATAACCAACACTTATGTAATATTGCAAACTACCTAGAATCTTTCACTTGAGTTGCAAATTCAAGTGAGACAAATGAGACATGCTCTTCCAACCTTCATGAGAAATATTCTCATTGAGGTTTGTTGGGATTTTTAAACTAAAAAAAAAAAAAAAAAAGGTGAAACCTAAACAGCATGAAATAAAAGAACAGAGGATGCTTAAAAAGACTTTATAGATGAGGATGGAATTTGACTTAAAGGTAGGTAATAAGATGGATTTATTTTTTTTAAGCTGGATAAAGATCTAGCTACTAAGCTCCTAAGTTCACAAAAAGCTCTATGGCCTACTTTCTCCCCTTGTTTTAAAGTCACGCCAAAAGGCCCAGGCACCTGCCCTGATGAAGCACATTTCCCCAGACACTGCACATTAGCAGTCTTCCCCCAGACACGTGCCCCATAACACAGGCAATGACACAGAAATCATGCCTAACTGGTGCCATAATAAAATTAGACTGTGTGCTAAGGAGCCCTGCCAAACTGCAAACCCCGGCTGGGAACAGACACCGTCCGTTAATCTCCTCATTGCCGTTTCTTTTCTAATCTAATTCACTTCTTCACTGCACTTATACTGTTTACCTTTTCATGCCTCCCAAATCAGGTAATACAATTCAATTTTAACAGTCATTTTTACATTCCTATTCCCAGTGATGCAATCATTACATTGCAAGTATTGCTGAGAACTTAAACAAGGTAATTTTGGCAACAAAAAAGTCTGCATAGAGATTTTGTATTCTTCTTACACAAACAAATTTGGAGGCAAAATTAAGCTGGCACCATACCTTTCACAATTTTTATTTTGCATAACAGCTTTCTGAATTTTAAACAGGTATACATTTTTTCTGAAACTGTAACTTTATTTCATTTGTTTCAAAGAATCTCAAGCCATTTATTTTCAAACAGACCCATATAGGGAATAGTATGTTTCTCACAGGATGGATTAAATGCATTTGTGTTTTATTAATAATGAAGAAAAATACTTAGCTTTTTAGCAATGCAACAGAAGCAAGCATTTCAAACTACCCCCTTAACCCTCTTAAAAACAAGACTACACAAAAAGTAAATAGCCTAACACCAAGATTAGTCTTCTGATAGTGATGTGTCACAGAGAACTTTACATGTTATATGATGCACTATATGTTTACTCTGGCTCAGATTCTTTCACCTGTTCTCCCCTGGCATTGCTAGCACTACCAGATGGATCCATTTTAGATTTAATTAATTTACCCCGTCTCCTAGGATTTCGAAGAAGTAAAGCACAGACAAGAGCCCTGGTTCTTGCCTTTCTTGGAAACAGAAAAAGAATCTAGACACAGAGAGATTTTCCTTTTAAGAACAGAATAAAACATTCACAAATAAATATCTCAGGAGAACACGTGCTGTTCAAAGAAGCTAAAAATAGTAAAATCAACAAGCATATGTTTAACTGGGAACCTTCCTAGATCCTAAAAGTAACATTATTCTTTAAATCCAGTTGTGGATATGAGAACTCAAAAACTGTGGGTGTTTTTTTTGTTGCTGTCATTTTGGGTTTTTTTAATGGCAATTAAGCAAGCATATTCCAAGTGTCTGCATATAAAGTGAATACCATACACTGCATATTGAACTAGACAGATTCCCTCCTTCTTGTCATCAGCCTTCATTCCCTCCACCATGTTATTTTTCTCTTCTTAAAAATTCCTCAACACACTACAGCTAAAATTTCAGACCACCTAAAATATTTTTATTATTCCTCTTAGTCTCTGCTTACGTAAAAAATAAATCTTCACGAGAACTTTGCATGGCACAGCAAGTTGTAACCACTTGTAGCTCTTGAAAAACAGTAACTGCTCTAAAGGACTCACAAAATGTATTCCCATCATTAATTTAAAAAAAATTGGGTGAGTGGATGCACATTAATTAAATCATCTGCTTATCTTGATCACTGAGTTGCTTTATATGGATTGGGGCAAATCAGTTCTTTGACAGTCCTCCTCTCCTGGCTTTCTCCTTATTGTCTGCTTTCACATCATAAGATGCATGAGGCACTGGATCACCCCTTTGTCAAAGCTGGTAATAGGATCTAGCATAACTGAGCCAGCAAAGTCATGTGGCCTCAGAATACTACAGTAGAAAAATAGTTCAGATGGATCTTTTAAGTTGCTAAGTCCAATTTTGAATAAACAATGCTCCTTATATAGAATGGAACATTTTAAAGCGATATCCTAGAGCTCTAGTAATGAATTTTCCCACTTGCAGATAACGTTACAAAAACCACAGACCATTCAGCTGTAAATGGAACTTAAATGATCCAGAAGCACTGAAACACAGTACAGGAACTAATTTTAATTCAAATATATCAATACAAAACACAAACCAGCCTACATCACCTATAAGTGATGCCAACTCCCAACAGTCTGTTTCCATAACTGGTACACTGCATCTCTCCTGATACTGAAACATTTCCATGAAGTTTTAGCCCCAAGTGTCACACAACTGAAAAAGAATCTCAGGTTTTCACCTTCAGAAGTCTGGTGAGACACTTAACATTAACTCAAGATTATGTAAGCTAATCAAAAGCCTGAGGCCAGAAGACAAAGAGAAACAACCCATAATTAAATTCTGTAGACCATGATTATTTTTTTAAATACTTTACATAAATGTAGCATTTGCAACCAGACCTGCAATGAATTAAACTACTTTTTATATTTAAAATAATTGATTTTTAAGGGTTTGGGTTTGTTTAAGGAAACAGTGATCTAATACTTTGACTTGATGGTCTTATAAATTACTAGAAAGCAGCCCAAACAAACCCAAATAAGCTGACAGTGTAAAACCAGACATCCAGGAACCAACATCAATATAATACGGGGTGAAGAATCCCCTACTTTCAGTGATATTAATTGCCAAAACACTGCTATGGTCTTGAGACACATACTTTGTTCTGAGATTAGGTGAAGTGTCATTTCTATCAGCTCTCACAGCACCTTCTCATTCCCCTATAACCATTAAGGCCATCCATTTTAAGTCATGGGTATTATATATTTCCTATAGGAGTTATACAATAGCCTACTTTTACATACCATTTAAAATCTAAAGATTATTTTACAAATCAACAAAAACTACACTCTTGTACTCACTGCTGAAAGCAATCCATTCCCAGGACCAAAACTATTTGTCCCAAGGAGAAGACAATTCAAGTTGAGAAATACAGTTATAAAAACAATCTGCACTTAAAACAATTCCTCTGCTTTTTGTTCATGAACATTTTTCACTGAGCTGGGAGAACACAAATACACATGAGACACAACCTCAAGAAGACTGTTTATATTGCCAGAAGCTTTTATAGAACTTTTACCCTTAATTTAAGCTACTGTTACCTTCCTCTCCACTTCTAATAATTGTTTTGGAAATAAAACTCAAGTTCGCAGCTACAGGATAAGCAGTCTGGGCACCAAGCTCTATCATCTATTATCTCAGATTAGATCAAACAGGCAGCTTCTTTAAAAAACCTCTCACAAACACATTTTCTTTCCCCTCAGCCAGGACAAGTTAAAATACCTTCATCCATTTTGATTTCATACACTTGCCAAAGTTCCCAGAAGATCAATAAAATAAAAAAATAAAAAAATAAATAAAAAAAAAAAAGAGGTCATTTTGGAATAGTTATACTGAAATTAATCAATAGTTCTGACACAGCCCAACACCTGTGACATTTTAAGGCATTAAGATGTCATCCAGTGCCTCAGCCTTACCATTGTCTTCGCCAACTGGCTGGTTCACCATCCCATCCTCAGCAGCCAGCCTGCCCAAGGAACTTTCCATGGCCAGCAGAGCTGGACCACCAACAGAAAGTCTACAAGCATAAACATAATGCTGAAGTGAGAGTTCCAGCATAATAAAAGAAAGAGCTCTCTGAGAGACCAGTTGTGAGCAGCTGTACAGGCGCTGTACACTCATTAAAAAAGAACAGTAAACCCAGAAGCTTACCAAAAAGCTCATCAGGGCTTTTCCCTAAAAACACAGCTAACTTTACCTTGATGAAGAGCAAAAAAAATAAGAGAAAAAAAGCTGCTGCACTTCAGCCTTTATACCCTCACTAATCCAGCCCAGCTGTGGGGACTGAAGGCCCATGAATAGGTGGAGCAGGTCAGGTGTGCTCCTGGAGCTCATCTTCCTACATAGTTTCACCTGAAAGGAATCCACCTAACGATGCTGGGAAAGCTAGAGTTTACTTTCAAAAGTCATCCAGCTAAATGCTAAAATCAACAAAGCCATATCCACCAAAGGACATAACGAAATTAATATTTAGCATGCAAATAATGAAACAATCTGTCCTTTAAAACTTTTCTGCATTCTACTTTTACCTAGGAAATTATTTTTGCTCAGTAAAAAGGTCTTAAAACACATAGAATGGGTTAGGATCTGGAGCTACAACTACCTGCCAGTCAACGCAGCTCAGGTACCTCACAGCAAGTCTCTTTGGAGACTTTAAACTTTAGATTTATTAGCACTGTCAAACCATCACCTCAGGATAGTAAGCCCAGTCTTAGAAGACTAAATAAAAATACTGCACTGCCTCAAAACATTTAAGTTGCTCTAATGCATTAAATTCGTGTTTAAAAAAGTTTCAAGTGACATAACTTAGGTTCAACAGGCATTAGGTCAAATCAGGTATGATTTACATCACCTGCACTTTATACCAACTCATAAAGTAGATGCAAACACTGCAAAATGTGGCTTAGACACCTTCACAGAAATAATCATGCAACCAGATGCTCTAAATCAAATTTCTATTCCCATATACTCAAGAGCACACAGGAGCAGCACAGTAATGCTGGATGACAGTGTGGAGCTCTATCCATCACCCAGTCACCTCCAACACACACACCCACACTCCTCATATCAACTCACTATGTCATTGACCCTCCTCTCAGCAAGACTCAGCAACGCCCGGGTAGATCACTAATGAAGGATTTTAACAATTAGTAACTCAGCAGGTTTCCTCTTTTACTGCACCTGATGCAAGTCTGGAGTCCCTTCTGCAGTACCCTTAAGCTGTTGCAGGCAGAAACTGTTAGCTATTTCAAAACTGAATATTCTATTTCTTTGTGTGTAAAAATCAAACAGACACGCTTATGAAATTATTGGTTTGCTTTTTTGTTTAAAAAAAAAACAAGCAAACATTTCACCCTAGGGGTTGAACTATTTTTCACTTCTAGAAGTCATGACTATACATTCTCTCATTCAACCACTCTTTAATAAGACAGGAAAGTGCCTAAACACAGTTTCTGTACTCAGTTGTAAGGATACATTTAGTTGTAAGGATACATTTTATTTTTGTACACAGTTGGCATAGGAGCCAATAGATTAAGATCTATTCACTTTAAATCATTACTATTTCTCACTTCAAAGAACATAAATCCAAAGACAAAGAATTGCATGGACAGCCAATAAAGACAAAAGTTTATATACAGCTTTATTAAAGCAACTGCAGCCATAGAAATAACATGTTCTGATTACCCTCCTAATTTCCAAATGGGAGCATGAAAAAATTATTTTAATTTAATTTTTATTACAGTTATTTCTAAGAGCAATCAGCTCAAAATAAATGTTTTTTATTCTGGGGTATGTATCAACCTCTTAGGCAAAAGAAAAAGAAAATTAGAGTATTACGTGTTAGTGCAAGAGACACTATTGCTTTATAGAGCTTTAAAACCATGAGTAACTTTAAAAACACTTGAGTATCTGCTCCTATGTTTATATAAGCCAGGGGTTTAGATAAACCCAACTCAAGACTAGACTATGATGAGTAAGTTCAACATTAAAAAAAAAGATATCCAGATTTTAGCCATTATGTCCATTGACAAACATCTAAATAAAGAAAAAGCTTTTCAAGAACAATAATACCTCTTTCTGAAAATGATCTGAAATTGTCTTTGACTGAAATAAATTCAGATTAAGACCTTATTCAGATCTTAAATATAAATTTTGGTGTCTAAATGGCTATTTTGTGCAAGTGACACAGATCCTCCGTATTAACCTAAACAACTGGCATGTCAGTTTTCTTTTAAAATTATAAATAACCTTAAATAACAAACATAATACCACAATCAGGAAAAGCAAATGCTCTTTTTTCTACTCCCAGAATCACATAGAATCATTCAGGTGGCAACACAAAGATACCAAGGTTTTCCTATAGTACATATCATGTACGTTAACATTAAAATTTTATCACATCATACAGGCAGAGTCAAAGCTCCACGCGCTGGACAGCATTTTCCACTTTAAGTAAATAAATATTTTATTATATCCTAGGGTCACATTCCAGCAAAGAAACCAAAATTATTTTTGCAAATATCAAAATTGTGAAGTTTTTAATGTTGTTTTCTTTTAGGAACAATAGATCTATAATATGAATTCTGCTCTTCTGACTCACGAAAAGACAACACCAGAAGTTACACACATAAGGCAGTGTCAGTGGAGGAAAACCAGCATTTAGTCAGGTAAAATTTTGTATGGTCTTAAACCAAAAACCAGACCAATAAAGGGTGAAAGAAAAGAAGTTGATTTATAGCTGAGGGCCTTAAGTGATATGAAAATAATGCAAACATAAAAACAGTAGTCCCCTGTTTCTGATGCTGAAGGAATCAGAAGCCTTTGGATATAAGTGTACTGGGAATAGAAGAAAACTAATACAAAGTGGAAGAACTTCCCATATAACAAAACCAATGTATCAGAAGTGTATAATCAAAGCATTAAAAATATTTTCTCATGCAGTAGTTTCCCCTAACTAAGCTGTTCTTGTGACTAAAAGGAAAAGGACTAAGGAGGAGTGTGTCTTTCAGCCCTTAAAACCCGAGTAGAGTTTATCAGCTTCTTTATGAAACAATATAATACGATAACCTAGAAAATGTAAGAACATCACACAACTTCTGCCAGTTGATCAGCAAATTCACTTTCAAAAAAGGGAAGTCAAATCATTAGTAGCCAAAGGATTCACCACATCTGAAGGCACCTGAAGTGCTCTACATCAATTATGACCATTATAGGTCACAGAAGCCACAAACTCATTTCAAGTAATTTCTGTCCAGCAGAATATCTGTTCATAATCACAACTAAAAGATACTTACACAAAGAATCATTCTAATACATTTCCCTTTATTTTTGTAATACTAAAGTCACCATTTGAAAATAGCTTTTTTTAAAAAGATATCTGTAATAATGTTTCCCCATAATTAAAACAGGAAATTAATCCAATACCAGCAGTTCTAGAGTTAATCTAATTAATAATATTAATAATAATAATAGTAAATTAAAAGTGAGCTACCCCTTTAGTATAACAAAAAAGGAGCTAAACCATTACATAAAAATGTAAAACATACCATGAAAAATGAATGAAATATAACAAGAAAGGAAATGCCAAAATATTTAGTCAGCATTTGTTTGGACAAAGGGGAACAAAACCATATTATTAATTTATCTCCTGTTATATAAAGAGCGATGAAAAAGCAACTTGTATTTAATAGTTACAGTGACAAGCCACTCAGTTGTTGTGTGATGCTACAGTTGTTGATGAGGTTATGGTGCTCCTACTAACTCTTCTGGCCTGATGATGAGATTTGGGGTGATGAGATTTTTTCTCCACTATATGTTAGCTGTTCTGATATTTAAATCAGGTAGTGAAGCTCAGGACCTGCAAACGGATTTCTAGGACTCAGGGCTGCAGCAGCACATGCACCTGTCCTGCAGGTGATCCATGGGGCAAGGGACCTGCACCAGTTCCACTAAATATGCACTTACTGCAGTTCTAAAAAAAGAGCCAATATTTACCATTGCACACCAGCTTGCAGGAGAGATGCCATGATACCACTCAAGTTTTGATTTCCAAGGGGAGCCTGGCAGAAGGTGTGATTCTTGACTGCAATGGAAACACACCTCGTGTGATTTTTAAATATTATGTTTCTAATGTTGATAGCTCAGATATAATGGCCACAAGCCAAGTAAATACACCTCACTACAACAAAAGCAAAATGCTTTTAAAAGCTTAAAATGTTAACATAAGAATAATTAAAAAAAAAAATCTGATTCATCTAGAACACTGTGAACATCTAGGCCTGAGTCCAAAGCCATTGAAGTTAGTAGGACTGCCTCCCTCTGCTTCAACAGACTTTGGATAACACTCTTGTTTCTGTAACTCTCAGACAAACACAAGCAATATATCATCTCAAAGCAAACTAAACTCAACACATTTCAGTGGCAGCACATTCATTTAAACAGAACCATGCATACTATATATGGAAATGAAGTGTTCCTCTCAAAGATGCAAACCTGATGTATTCTCAGGCTATAAATACCATCGGAATTCAAAATGGGCCCTCCCTGACCAATATATCTCTGACAGGCATGGAAGATAGGTATCTTTCTTTTTCATTTTTTCATGCAGCTATACTATTGTTAAAAGTGCTATCTAACTTCTGCTGCATTTCCACCCTCCACTGTCACCCAAGGTGACCTGCGTGCCACGGACAGAGTGCACACACTTACAAACCATGAGGTCTTATTTGGAATTGGCGTATTTGGCTCTGTGTAAAGTTCATATAAACGCCAGCCTGGTCTTGTGATCTAACAGACTTCTGCACTCACTTCCCAGTCAGGCATTGTATTCCTGCAAGGAGCAGCGAGTTGGACTCAGTGATCCTTATGGCTCCCATCCAACTTAAGATATTCTATGATTCTAAACCTTCAGCCATGTAGCAGCATATGAACGCATTACAGAAACACAGCTTTTTATGAGAGCTGTTTAAAGTGTAGTTCCTTTCCTTCTGTCACTAAAATCATATGTGGAGGAGAAAAATATTTTTTAACCATTAACACCCACATATAATGTTTCAGCAATCTTGCCCTTAGAAAACCTCCACAAGCTGTATTCACTGTGCCCTTCTTAGACTTCTGACAATTCAATAATTTTCATATATGTAAAGTACATAATTTTATACAGTGTGACTATGTATGTTTAGTAGAACCAAAGGGGTACCCTGTTCCCTAATTTTATCTGGTGTTATTTATGTTTACATCTCCCCAGAGATTTTTGCTGCCCTACAACCTCACGCTACAGAATGCCTTGCTGCTGCTGAACTACAGCCTGAGCCTGCTGAGGAATTATCACCAGCCAATCCTGAAATTCACATAAACTTTTGTCACATGGAGTTGGATTCCACAGAATAGCAGAGCCAATCTTAGAAGGAGCATTGACTACTGCTCTGTATTTTGCCTGCTGACTAGAGATTACTGCTTCTTTTTAGGATTCGTCCGAGGAAGGACACTCAATGACTAAGATTCACAAGCCGCTTTCTTGCAACAGTACAGGACACACAAGGACCACCATTGCTTTTTTTAATTATAATCATTAGATCCTGTCCCTGCAGAGATTATACTTAGAACTAGTGCTGTCTAAATTTTCAGTCTTTCTGTCTCAGGGGCTATAAACTGCCCTCATTCTGCATTCGGAAATCCCACCACATCAAAACTGGGTACATAGATCATTATTACTTAAAAGCTTTCTGTTTGCTAGTATAGGCATTTCTTCTATTGAGCTAAACTGGAAAAAAATGTGAAATCTCATAGTTACCAACCAGCATTTACAGATTTGCAAACTTGTTAGAGTTGCATATTCTTTTTGAATGCAGATTTTCTCCTTAAATGTATGTGTTGCAAAGCCTTGAAAATAAGTATGACGCTGTATCCAAATAACATTTAGATAGAGAATGTTTGTTTTACAGATTAAATCCTTCTCTATACCTTTTCTTTTCTGCACGCATAACCAATTTTAGCATGTCTTTATAAAATGTGAAATCCATTATGAGCTCCAGAGAGCCGAAAGTATCTTCCTTTTCACAGCACGGAAAACAGCAGCGTACACCTCTCCATACTGGTGCCTTTTTTCACTTGTAGAAACAGCATCTGCAAAAAGCTGCAACTACCTTTTCTCTCAGAACTTGACCTCTCCACCATGGCCATGTCTCAACTGGCAACCTGTCCAGGGGGACTCGCGCAGAATAATTGTGCACAGACCACCTGATAGCCATGAGACAGGGACGACTGAGCCAGGCTGTGCATGTGACTAACAAGCAAAATGCATTACAGTCCACTGCTAATCCCTTGAGCCTTCCAGTTGTTCATCATACGCTGCTGCTCGGTACATCTTCAAGAGAGTCAAGGTGAGGTTTCCACGTGCAGATCTAAACGAAGGGATCCCCTGCGTTACGTGTCCACATGTGTCTTCCAATGTACTCTCCTGCTTTTCTCAATATGTCATGCCTCACATTTGTTTATTTATTTGGAGAGGATGTTTATGTGGGTACTCCTTGGAAATCACCAAGTATATACGAGAGCCAGCTTGGTATGACTGCTGCCTCTTTTAAGGAAAACTTTAATTTTTCCATTTACAAATTTTCTCAGGCTTTGGAGTTCTGGGTTAATTTTTTTAACTTTTCAAAGAAGACTTCTGCAAATATTGTATTTCCAGTAAAAACAGAATTTTTCTATGCAAAACAAATGAGAACGTTGCTTGGTTTCTACTGACCAAATCTGTATAATTTATTAGATTTCAAAAATATGTAGACCAATGTCAAAGAAAATTATTATAGCTTGTAAATTCAGGCTAACAACTGCTATCCATAACCATAACATAATTTCATTTTATATGTGTACAAGTCCTGGGTTGTGGGGAAGGAAAGCTCTTCAAAACACTGAAAGCATCGCAATAAGGATACACTGTACCTGCTAGAGCCTCGATGACATAAGGTCCATAAGAGGTATCACTCACTGGGGAACCAAGGGGCAGTGATAAAGGGTCTGGTATCACACTCTTCAGAAGGGTACAAATCCCACTTCATTCTGCACTGGCCAGCTCCAGAAGCCCCAAACTTGTGCTCTCGCATTCCACTGCTCGCTCTTCATGCTTTAGAGTTTGTTCAAAGCCAAAATATGGTATCAGATAATGTCAGCAGAAAATGCCCTTCAAGAGCATAGAAAATGCAGAGGGAGATCCATGTAATCAAAAGAACTACAGACTGTATAATACACTTTTAGCCTCTATGTCTACTGTGTATGTCACCATGCATATTTATTTTATTTTTCTGCTACTGCCAGAAACAAGAGCAACTAATGGTATTAGAGACAAGGCAATGAAGTTCAATCTCACATTCTACTTTTCATACACAAACAGAAATGAGTTGGTCAAGGGATAAAGAAAAAACAACGACAAGACAAGTTCTTTAACAATATCTAGGCATCACTAAAAATGTAGATGTAAACACTGAGGAGAAAAACAGCCTTTGTTAAGTCTTTGCCACTGGACTGTAGCTAATTTTGAAAAATTGCATCTAAAATTATATAACATATTAAATAAAGGAATACAAGAGCTTCAATTGTAATGACTGACATATTACATGAAACACTGACAACGCAGGTCAAGATTTACATTTTTTTTGACAGACTTTTTAAAATGTCAACTCACAAAGCAAGCGTGGAGCACAGAAGTCCTAAAACCTCAGCAATCATTTTTAGTACATGATTAAGAGTAATGTTCTATTCATATACAATTACATAAATTAGATATGGAACTTTAAGGGGAAATGTTGATCATTCTGTTAGCAGTTTGCATATCCTTGACTTACAGTATCTTGACTTTCTTATCTCCAAGAAAAAAATCGTATTGAAATTTCATACCAGAAATTATTAAACTGTTTATATCATGTTTTTAAATTTCAACCTTAAAATGAATGAGTTAAGGAGGGAAAAACAACAAAACAAACCACATCCTAAACACTTCTATGTAGTCATTAAAAAGTGTTACATAATAAAGTCAAGTTGACAATCACTGACAAATCCATGGAATACAATGTTAAGCTCAGAATATAGCAGGGAGAAAAAAATGAAACTTTCTGCAATTCCTTGCAATAACACATGGACATGAGGGTTAGCACAGTAACTCTGAATTATTCACATATATATGTGAATTATTCAATAAGAAGCCACAAAAAGTAGACATGAGAAATATTCCTTTTGGTTCTCTCACTGGGACTGCTTTTTATGTAGCTCATGAGACGATGCTGGATAACAAAACTCCACTGCAACCTGTGGAGCAGCAGAAGAGGCAGCACAGGGAAGGAAAGGTCCTAATATGCAGAAAACTTCTTCAATCCCACAGTAGGAGGAGCTACTTCTTCTAAAATTGCTTTTGCTAGCAGGTCCAATAGAGTCGACATAGCATATGTAAGAATTCACATTTTTCACCGGCAGCCTCGGCAGCCTTTCCCAAGTCACCATGCAGCACAAAGCATGTGCTTGATAAAAGCAAAGTTTAAGACATTTCCAGCTGTTACTTCAGTTACCCTTTATACCCTAAATACTAGAAAAGTGTTTTGCAATAACTAGTTACTTCTTGCATACAGAGAATTCCCTCCAATTCCCCATTTTATCACGTAATGAATGCAGGATCAGCCCTTGAAAGTTCTTCTTCACCAGAGTCTTGGAAACCCTTACAAGTGGAACAAATAGGATCTAAAAAGAGACATATATCTCCCCCTACCTGCAGAGTCCTTTATCCTCCCGCCCCAGGGAATGACGTTCAGAGAACTACTTGAGGTCTCAAAGATGAAATAAACTCAAGTCTTACAACCTGACACAGCAATAGTATGTGAAAGTATTCAGACTGGAAGTGCTGGAACCCCTCGATGATGCCTGTTACTTACCAAACTGACACATTTAGACTAAGAGGTTTTAAAGACAATTGCGATATGCCTTTCTATGCCAGTTAAGAAATCACTGATTGCTTTAACTGTTCTCCCACTAATGAATTATCTGATCAACAACACCCACTAAGACACAACATGAAAGAAGTCTGTGTACAAGTCTGTAACTTTTCATTCTCTCAAGGAAAGAAGCACGAAGTAATAACTTGAAGAATTTTTTTTTCATCCAGATCCCTGACAGCCCCTGTAGATTTGTCTCGTTCCATGGAGAAGAAAATGCTAAATACTCAAAAAAAAACAAAGGTAAGTCTTAACTACTCACCCTTTCTTGAAAACTGCCTTTTACTGTTGTAGGAACTGGTATCTTATTATCACAAATTCATTACAGCTGTGTCATCATACCTGGCTGACATCTCTCTAAGAAAGTTCAGGTTTGGTTTGAAATGAAATAAAAATTGGCTATAGAGAAGTAGTACTGCCTGGTAGGATTCCTGATGCTTAAGGCTGACTTAAAAGCTTTTATTGCTTAACTCTAGCAACCACTCCTTCCATACATAGGCCAAGTTCACTGTAATAGTTTAACTTCCAACTGGAATGTGGAGGTTCATATAGGCAATCCAAACTACACAACAAACAAGTACCTTAACTTGTCAGGCTCTAACCTTGTTTCTGGTTTCCCCTAAATGTTGGACCCTTCGTACAGCAGGGTTATGTGCTGTATCAAGTGTGTTTAGGGGGGAAGGGACAGGAGAAAGGGGGAGACAGCTCACTGTATGTCAAAGCAAGCCAGCAACCTAGCAACCATATATTAAAAGGTGTGTGTGTTTTTGTGGGTGTCTGTGTGCCAGGAATAACTGAAGCAGATATTATTCCGTTTGTAATTCAAAAAATGTGAAAAGGGAAGGGGAGAAACTCCAGCTGCTGGTCTATTTTGGGGTCTGTCAAAATCCACTTTCACAATACAGAGTCTTAACACTTTCTATCCCATTTGTTTTAATCAAAAACTAAAGTGTGGACCTGAGCAAGTCTTAGCTTTGGTTTGAAAAGAGACCCCTCAAAGCAGGAGCTGAACTTCCTTCACATACCATGCTTTCTTCCAGCTGGGAATATATAAAAATCGAAGAGGCAGTGAGGTTGCCTCAAAGACTTCACACTTAGGTTAAGAGAATACTGATCTAGTGTGTTATGAATGTACTGAATACCTCTAGATAGCCACGTTTAATTTAACAAACAGAAGCATCAAAGATTGTCAGCTAGCTTTAAAAATATTTACTTGAGTGGCAAAATTGAAAAGGTAAATTTCTCAAAGTTTCTCATTCCACAAGGGAACTGAGAATTTAGATCAGCAAAGGCAAACTCCTACCCCGCCATCATATGCAGTCCCGGGGGTGCAGATAAACTTCTGATCCACACCGTACCACTACATCAGCATGTGCCTCACTGAGAGTGAGGGAACACCCGGTGCAACTTTCGTGCCACCAGATGAAAGCAAATGAGTCCCTATGTGGAACAGAATGGGGGGAACAGGGACACGCCTCAGGACTGCACCCAGCACCTCACACCCTCCAGCCACACTCCCCACGGCTCCCAACAGCCCATGGCAACCGTACCACAAGAGCAGACAGCACACTGCCATCCAACGATAGCCCTTCGGCGTCCACTCCAGTGCCACCTCGCCTGGGTGTCCTGGTCTACAAGGCTGGGCTCCTACTACTACTCCTCCTCACCAACAGCACCGCACCAAACCATCACCGGCAGCAGAAGGGGAAAGGGAGGGGGAGTTACCTTGTTTTTGACCCCGCAGTGGCAGCAGACAGTCCACAGGTACTTGAGGGTCCTCCACAGCAGGATGATAAATAGTCCCCCAAAGAAAGTAACCATGGATGAGGCGAGGAAAGCCCACCACATGCGCTGTCCGCGGCTATCGCAGGGCACCTCCATGGTCACCGGGATGATGAGCGCATCCATCTTGGGCACATTGACGGGGGAGGAGGACGAGTCTGTGTTGAGATTGTTGGCGTTGATATTGTTACTCATTCTAATGCCGCCGCCGCCGCCGCTGCCGCCCGGGTAGGAGCCGCCGCCGCTGCCATTTGCCATAGCTAACAGCGAGCCGGGCGCGCAGGGGCTTCCGAGAGCTCCTCCCGCCGCCAGCGCCCCCCAAAAAACCCATCACCAGCCATATTGCTGCTGCTGCCGCCGCCGCTGCTCAGCGGGAAACGGATAAGGAGAGTAATAAAAAATAAAAAGCCCCCAATCAAAACAAACAAACAAAACAAAACAAAGAAAAAAAAAAAAAAAAAGAGCAGGTGAAGAAAAGCGACCGCACAATTCCCGGGTCCCTCTCGGGAGCCGTCAGGCCGGTGAATTCCGAGCGTCCTCGTTGTACGGTGAAAATAATGTTAAAAAAATTAAAAATAATAATAAAAATATAGTCTCCTCCTCAGATTCCCACCCCTTCCTTCTCCCGCATACACAGCCCCCACCCCGCCCACCCCAAAAAAATCATCCACCACCACCACAAACTGATGCCTCGGAGCGTCTCTCCAAGATACCCAGCGCTGCGACCCCGCTGCCCTCAGCGGGGATCCCTCACTCAGCCTCCGCCGCGGATCCTCCCGGAGGTGGTCTGTTATTATTGTTATTAGTCTTTAACTTGTTATTAGCGATACTCAGTCCCCCCCGCGCACCCTCCTCCTCCTCCTCCTCCTCTTCCAAGTCCAGCCCCTTCCTCTCCTCTTCCCCCCTCGGTGCCGGTAGCAGCCTCCTGTGGCTCCTAATTCATCCTCCGCTGGCCCATCTGTGCGTGCGCTGCCGCCGCCTCCTCGCCCATCCTTCGGGAGCTCTCTCCAGGGCCCGGCTGTCGCTCAGGCTGTTGCTCCCACACGCGCAGCGGCGCCGCCGGCTCCCGCCCCTCCCTACCGGCCGCCGGGGGACGCGACGGCCCCGCTCCTGCAGCCGCGGCCGCTCCGGGGGCGCATCCACGGCCCCGCGGGGCGGGGGTGCCGGGCCGGCCGGGGGTGCCGCGCTGCCGCTGCCGCCGCGGGTGGGGGGCGCCGGCTCAGGCGGGCTCCCGGCGCCCCATGGGCAGCGCCCGCCGCGCTCCCCGCCCCGCGGCCGCTCGGTCCCGCTCCCGGGGCCGCCGAGGCGCCGAGCGACCGCTCCGGAGGACGGCGAGGCGGGAGCGGTGGGGGCTGTGCGTCGCCGAGGCGCTTCACAGGTGGCGGCGAGGCGGTGCCCGGCCGCGCCGGGGAGCTGCCGGTCCAACAAGTCCCGCCGGCCCCGGCGCGTCCATCGCCGCCGCGCTCTCCGCGCTCTCCGCAGCCGCGGTGGGGCGGGGGCAGGCGGCGGCGGCCCCCCCGCGCCGGCCGTGCGCGGGGCCGGTTCGGAGGATGTCATGACGCAGCGGCCAACGCACGGCGCTGTCACGGCCCCGGCCCCCGCCGGGCCCCCGCGCACATCTTCCGCATCCCATCTCCCGCATCCCTCCCCCGCCGCGATGGGCGAGCGCGGGGACCCCTCCGCAGCCCCGGCCGGAACGGCGCCTTCGGGGCCGGGGCTGCAGCCGCGGGGCAGGGAAAGGGAGCAGGGGGGACAGGGGGGCGCGCTCGGGGCCCGCGGGAGGAGGTTGAGCTGCAGCAGCAGGTGCCCGGGGATGCGCACGGCGGGGGAGGGAGGGGGGCTGGCATGGAAACGCGGTAAGGGAGCGTGAAATAAACATCGGGGAACCGTGGCGTGGGGGGTTTTTTCCGCTAAAAGCATTCGTGGATTATCTTTAATTGACACGGGGAAGTACTGCGAACGCGCTCCGCAAACGCAAACCGTAAATTGCCGCGCATCCCAAGAACATTCCTGAAATTAACCCTTAGAAATATAAATAGCAATTTAAAATTACACGCTTGGGGAGGGAGGGGAGAGGGCAAGCCAGCAAGAAAATCTGACTAGTTTTCTCCTACCTTTTTTTCGGATTCACGTTGAAAAGCAGAGGAATTTATATGTCTGTAGATGTATTTATTTATATATAAATCAAAATCTCCATTTGGCACATGGTCTGCTCACTGAGTACAAAGTATTATGCAGATCCTCTTGACAGCTTTCCAAGGGTAAAATACAGCAGCCTTTGTGTGCGTGACATTCCCCCATCTTATCTAGTCGCTACACCAGCAGAGAGCCACCATTATGAAATAGTAATCTCTTAACCTTTACTACTAGTAGTTTCTGCATCTATCTGGGGTTTGTTTTTGTTTCTACTTAAGTGATGGTAATGAGTTTTTATAACTTCCCAAAGCTTTTTATGGGGCTCTCTAGCCCTCTCACCCTCAATTTTCTCGTGCAATAACACCACCATTTGTCTAGCTCCATGACTTTATCATAATGTCTCACTCCAGTCTGTTCCTCCAGTCTGTTCCTTCAAGAGAAGGCTTCCTTTTTCAAGAGGGGTTTAATAGAGGCCTCTGAATAGAGAAAGATAATAATATAGAGGTGTATACAAGTGAGAAAAATACTATATTGCTCTGTCCTGGAGGAAAACAGATAGTCAGCTGAAGATTTCTAGATGCAGAAAACAAGTCAGATTGAAAAGAAACTGCATGTCACAGCTGCCACATGCAACCCCAGACTGCACTGCCACAGCTGATACCCCCTCACATGTCTTTTCATTACCAACCCTCTCCACAGCTAGAAAGCCACCTGGGCCACAAAGTAGTGTTCTGACAGGATGACATACCTTGGGTCCTGGGCTCAGAACCTAGTCCTGATGGTCATTTGCTCGACATTCCCGGGTTGGTGTTCAAGCAGCACCCTTTTCACAGCTGCACACATACCTACGAATCCTTTTATCCCTCAGCAAACATCAGGAGTGGAACAAGGGCAGGAGCATCGTAACACAGCCACTTGATGTCTGATCTTCAGAAGCGCCAGGTACTTACAGGCACTCTTACAGCTAATAGAAACCACAAACCCTGTGCACTTTGAAAGACTGGGACAATGAAGAGCAGCTGCACAGCATATCCCAGGGAAGGCTTTTGCCTGATGAAATTTCTTATATATTCTGATCTGGCAGATAACAAGGGATGAGTCTCTGAAGCCACAGACGTGACATATGTCTTCTCTTGCTGTTGAGACGGCCCAGAAGATTTAACAGAGGTGCTGCAGCCTGAAAATATGTTTTCTTGCTTTATGCATTCAGAAGGTATGAGTTTAAAGGTATTTATTTGACTCTGTGTACTGCTGCAGCTCAGTGCTGCAGACACCGGTTTGAAGAGCAGTCCAGATGCGAACAGGATCATTAGGCACTTCTAAAATATCATCCCCATAACACTGTACCCACAAAGAACAGTCCTAAAGAAAAATTCAGACTAAAGCAAAGCAAGAACACTACAGAATATAGTCTGTATATTAAAATAATTTGATTTGAACGTGTTCACACAAAATTTACACACAGACTTAGGGTAGGAGATTTATTGTGATCACTTGTTAAAAGCTGTTTTAAGTTCTGATGGTTGAAAACTATTCATAAACCAACAAACACGTACATTACATATACTATGTATATGCTATATACACACTATATATCCAGGGGAAAACCTTTTCTGTTCTCTATATAAACAAAGCTTTTATTTACATAAATATGGCTCAGTTCTCCAAATATTTATGATGAAACTCACACTAAAAAGTAAATATTGATATCAACTGGTGAGACTTACCTTGCCAGTGAAAAGTTTGCTTAAGAGGAATTATCTGTGAAAGACAAAGCAAAGTAGGTAACTTTGTATTTTGTTCACCTATTTGTAGACACAAATGATCCTTGAATGAATATCCCTCACAATATCCCATTTGAGCTTACTCCTTTATGAATCAGAAAAGGCCTGCTTTCTAGTGTAGGTTTTATAAAGCAGAATTTGAGAAAGCCTGCTTCATTTATTGAGGCAACAATGGGATTTTGTGTTGCCTTCAGATTAAACAGGATTTTCCAGCTCTGTTTCCTGGAGAGATCTATTCCAAGCAAACAGAAAACTTCCACGTATTAGTTTTCAGATTAGTTTATCTAATATTTCAACACAAGAGCTCAAAATTTTTTTAACAGTACTATTTACAGAACATAACAAACACTGTGCTTACCTGTATTTTTCCTGTTGCTACCATATAGCATAGTCAAGGACACAATCATGCCAACTCAACATAATTCTGGAGGGTTTGGTTCCAGAAAACAGTGTTTTAGCAGCAAGGAAATTGCTCCTCTCTATGTAAAACAGTTCCCTCTTGTGGATATTCTGTGTACAGTATCACTGGCAAAGTATTTAAAATATTCATCAAACCTGGATCTTTGCAATTAAAACCCCCACCTCTATTCATCAATGATTCCAACACCTAGGACATTCTTGGTATGAGGAAGAACAAGCTATTCCATTTTATTATAATACAACTTGCAAAATTACTCATTATCAATAACAAATTATTTAATTAAGTGTAATAGACACAACAAAGCTAAATAAAATTGCATAACTGTATTTATAGGAGTCAGGTATAAATCACAGTGGAATTTTTATTTTTCTTATATGAGAAAACTTTCTGTGTGCTCCATTAAAGGAAACCATGATTAAAAAAGAAGGAAAGCATAAACTATATAAAGGAGACAATAACAGCAAAACAGTCAGAGTTTCCAAGGATGCATGTACGGAAGACAAAGAAACTCTGCAATGATAAATCTTTCAATTAAAACTAAAGAGTCCAAGCAAGTAAGTGGCACAGCTTCACTGGTGACACAATATTGCACCAAGGATTAATTTGGCATGGCAATTTGGAAAAAAAACCCTATGAATGGAATAACAGTGTAAGATTTATGTGTTCTCTAAATGATGACTAGACTACATTATACAAAGAACAATTTTTTTTCTTAAGTGAAATGTGAGAGAATAAATGTGTACTCCCCAGTTTTGCCTAGAGGCATTTGGTCTGGGTCTAGGGAAATGATAGAAAACAATTGCATGTTATTATCTAGAGGGAAATTATATTAAAAAAGGCTAAAAGCCTTTATGTACCAATATACCATAAACTTGTTTACCACAACTTTTTTGTTTAATGGTTATATAAAACCTTCCCATTTGATTAAAGGTACAGAGTAAATGTTAAAGAAGCAGCTTAAGGTTCTCTAAAGGTAAATACTTTCCAATGTAAAAAGCCAAAGTTCTAACAATTAACTATGCATTTATTCTCTGCAACACCAGTCTTCAGGTGAACAATCCCATATAGGATGTGCTGTTGTTACCTTATACAGATGTAACCAGCATTAAATAATGACTGTTTGTGACCAACAGCCTCCTTTGGATTTGTGTTGTCCCTGTAGAACACGCTGTTGGCTTTTATGTAATGTTAGTGGCTGTGGCAGGGCAAGCACTTACACACAGAAATACCATAAAACAAAAAATCAAAGGTTCTACTAGTCAAGAGGCTATATCTGTGTTCCTGAGGTCAGTGGGGCACTTGGTCTTGACTTCAAATGCTAGAGACACAATATCAACCAGATTTTACATATAAGCACAGATGTATTGCACATATAAGTACAGATGTATTGCATATTTAACTCTGAGCCTCAGTTTAATACTATTCTTCACTCTTCCTACTTTGCCCTGGGAGCAGAGTGAAAAATAATACATTGTAGTGATTAGGTTGATACTGGAAACAAAACAGTATCATGAAATAATTCTGAGAGATTTTTGTTGTAATGCAAAATGTTTGCTCTCTCAGACGCTGAGGAAGAGCCCCTGCTGATGTAAAACACACCTAAGTTTGGATCTGGTGTCCTTGTCTTAAAGACTCTGAAGAGGAAATATTAACAGGAGATGATACTAATATGCATATAACAATATATTTGCATATGGCAAATAATTATCTTCAGCGATTGTTCCTTTCATAGAATTCAGACAAGCTATTTCAGTGCACGTTAATTGAAAATTCTGTTTAGCTTACTTTGCATCTGCCCAATCCCTGTTCAAAGACTGAGGTACATATTTAGCATGATAATATATTGTACGCTGCAACACCTTCTTATCAAAGTACTTTGCAAATAGGAATATATTCAACCTCATCACATCCCTCTGTAACCGTATACGTGAACACTATTCTTGGCAGGGAGGTTACGTAACGATTTCCTTGAATTAGTTAAAACTTTCGTATTGAGATCTATTTTGGCACTTAACCCTGGCAAAATCCTCCAGCTGGCAGGACAAAGACATACCTCAGCAGAATGCTTTAATGGGTCACCCAGTCATTCCGAGTGATCACCTCCAGAGTACTGGAACCCTTGCACTCAATCCAGCCAAATAAAATATTAAAGAAAAGCCCTTGTTCACCCTAATCCATATGGTATGAATAGGAATTTAATACAAATGAATATTGCAAACATAGAACATTTTCTTTGGCCTTTTTTTTATTTTAATAAAGCGAGTCATGAATATCCTTGTATTTTATTTAAGAGTTAGACCTAAGTGTAGTTCCTCATCCTCATTTTCTTCTTTCCAGGTTTACCAAATCACATGATATTTGATTAGATATTTCTTGCCAGTAGAACCACTTATTATTGCAAAATGTGTATGGTTTTTGCATTAATGGAATGTTAACACATGGCTGGCATCTGAAAAAATGTGACAGCAGAAATTATGACCTCAGGAGTGATATTAATTAAGCTATATTATATCCTCTGAGGTCTGTAAGTGCATTTAATAAATATCAATCCACATACTTAAAAGTACTCTTGACTCCTGTGAATCAAAACCTGTTTATTACCGTTGGTACTAATGATTTTTTCTTCCAATCAGGGATTTTGCCACAGCAAAGAAGAAATTAGAAAGATATCAGGATATTCTGAAGACAGAATAGTAGCAACCACTATTAAGCACAGGTAGACTAACAAAGAGAGATACAGAAACAGCAGTTAATGAATGCATCAACAATACCTAAAACAAAACACATGAAGAAAAAGACCTTTACAACGTCTCTCTTAAGCCATTAGTTCCCCTTTTTTTGAGTGGGCCCTGATGAGCAAACCATAGAAAGAAGCAGTAAACTCTTCACCCTGTACAAAATGATGATAACAGAACAACAGAGAAATAAGTGGTGTGCAAAGAATAGCTGCAGGTACAAGTAAGAAGAAGCAGGGTAAATTTTTTCTGACACTGCTTTGTGTTGGTTTTGTTGAGTTGTATCAAATCAAGACAGCAACATCACCCTGAAAACGTATCAGGGCAATGCCAGGACTTCTTTCTGCACCCCTTTTGTTTTGTGGAAGCTGTCTCATTCTTTGTATAAATATTGGCACTCATTGGGCTTTCCAGATACGCCCAGAAACTTCAAATGGAGCAATACAGAAACTGTTATAGTAGTACAGGAAATACATAAGTTCTGTACGTGCCATAATTATGAAAACACACAGCAGTATGAGTGTCCCCCATACCTTTGTGCAGTTTCCAACAGCAGTGTTCACTCTGTGACTGTGACTGCTAGCTATAAACCAAGAATTCCAGAACTGCTCAGGTATTGCCATAATAGTGATCACATAGACCAATATAATTTTTTCTAATTAATTTAATTTGGAGAACTAAATATTTATTGCCTCACCTTTTAGCATTTTTCTATTCACTTTACCTGATATCTTGCATATTGAAATTGTGTAGGCCAGGTAGCTTTATTTACTTGTTTCTAGGAACCATTTATCTTTGACTCTAGCCCTTCTAAGAAATGACTAAAAGGAAATGGAGGGGGAAAAGTGTAATTGAAAAATATAAGTCTAAAGATGCCTGTTTTCCTGGGGCAATTCTCTTTTAAGTCCAGCAGCCAACTTTGCCACATGGCACTTGCAGAGAGGCATTGCTGGTAGAATCAGAGCCCCTACAATGGAAGCTCTACGAGTCATTCCTGAAACCAGCTGCCAGCCTTAACATACTGTAGGCCTCCAAAATCTCTTGTGTACAATTTAAATTACTTGGGGAGCAAAGTAATAGTAGCAGAACAGTAGTGCTGCTCTACTCCAAATAGGCCAATGGAAATTTTCATAAAAGCCAGCTAAATGAGAAAACCAAACAAAAATGTGAATATGTATGTGTACTGAAACCAGCCACTGAGAACAGCTCTGAACACTAGCTAGCTTGATGTCCATGAGGTGTAAATCTGCTTAACACTGAAAAATCAGACACCAGGAATACTAAAACCATAAAGGGGAGACCATATGTTTACAAGCAGCCACTCAATTTTTTTGCAGCTCATTATGACACTTACACTTTGCTCTCCCCAGGATATATTCACATTTAGGAACTTGGTGTTTATTTTTGACAATAGCCTCAACATAATTCAGGAAGAGCAGCATTTGCAATGACCTGCTTTGCTTTCTTGTCTCTCACGGCAGTCTGGAGCTGAACAGCTGAGAACTTTGCAACTGGCAATTTGCAACTGAAAATAAATTAGAATAAAATAAATCTTTCATTATCAAACATCAGCCCTTACAGTAAGGTTTGAAACGCTGAATCTCAACATAATCAGAAGATGCTCTTTCTCTTCCCACTATATAAGCATATATCCACCGAAGTGTTTTTCTAATAGGAGGATGAGGTAGAACCCAGTTAGCATGCAATCCTGCAAAATGCTGAACATTCCTGCTTTGATCCAGCAAAGCATTTAAACAGGTGTCTAATGTTATGCACAAGTAATCTCACAGAATCCTGTAACCGAGTCACATGTTTCAAATTAAGCATGTGGTTTAGGTCCACGGTGACAAGGCTCGACACCTTGTATGATTAAGTGACTAGTAAGCTGAAGAGGTTGTGTAGGAGTCATGTCCTTAATTGCTTGCTGACTTCATCAGCACTTACTTCTTACTGAGGTTGTATTTGCCAGCGTGCAATATAAAGGTGACCTTTAATTCCAGAATTAATACAGTTTAGTATTTTCTTTTCTGTTTGGAACTATATGTTTTTCAATTAACAAAATGACGAAAAAGTAATACCCAACTTAGTCACAATTTTTGAAGAAATCAGTGATTCCTGATATAAGATTAATCTTTGAAATAGTATTCTAAAGACATAATATTCTGTTTTCTCACTGATAGATCCAAATACGTCCTCTCACAAGTCAATGGTGCTGCTAAGGATCAAATATATAGCAGTAGTCACAGCTAAGTGTCAAATGTCAGAGCTCTGCTAATGCAGCAGTCTTATATGCAGTACTAAGTCTGCAGCAGGCTATAAAACAAAATATCCTCAGGCTGAATTAAAAATCATTGAATTCAAGGCCAAAATGAATGCTGACTTAAAAAGGAAGTATTTTCCAACAGCACATATAATTTTTTATCTTTGTTAAATTCAGTGGAATGTTGGGATATCCAATGGCAACCTACAAAATGAAGTCTGGTTTTGACCTTCAGCTGCAGCTTGTGGGCAATATAACAATGGTAGAATGAAGCTTTATTAACTGAGTAGTCTCATATGCTGCATCTATTCATATTCATGGCTTTAATTTAATCTGATCTGCAGGCAGATGTTAATTTCTGTTTCCTCTCATAAACTAATTGTAATTCAACCTATGGTCAGAACTAAGATAAGTTATTTGAGAAAAGGCATAGATTCTTTCTGTCTTCTGCAGTGGGTGCAGTTTTGCTTTTGAATACAAGTCTGTAGCTGCATCAATGAAGCATATATAGTAATATCTAGTAATAATATCTATAGTGGATATCTAGTAATAATTTACATTTGCATATCTAATAATAGTTAGGCTAATTTTTAATTGGTGGAGCAATATTTTTGAGGAAAAGCATAGTAAAGCATTTATTTTCATAAATGTTCACAGGTGGATATTCTGAAGATAATTTTTAATTATTAATTAACATGCAGGTTTAGGCAATGGAATACTAAACAGTATTTAAATGTGAGACATATTAATCACAAACCTTCCACCTATTCACCATCTCAGTCAAGTCCCAGTCAAAGTCTCTGACAATAAACTCTTGTGTATTATATTACTTTATCTCGCACAACAGGTTTTCCCAGCATCTCCTCTACTAAAAGGAAGTTCACTGTCATACATGTGATAATACATTATTGCTCAACTACCCTTAGTATATGAGAAACTGATATATAGAGTCTATTGCTAACTGCAATGGTTAGAATACTTTTAATGTTTACATAGGTTCATGGTACTTGAACTTGATCTGTTTTTCATTAATCATGCCTATTGTTAAATGTGTATTATAAAGTATCATTTAGTATTATCAACTTTACTAAGCTTGTTATCAAGATTTTTTACTTCCTCTGAATTTCCACAGTGTCATGTTTCAAGTGTTTTCTTTTTGTATCAAGGAATGGGTAACCTAGAACTTTTTAGATTGGTGAAGAGATGAAGTTCTTTTATCATTCTATGTCTTTTAGGATCAAGGCAGGTGAAAAAGAAAAGCCATGTGATGTGTTTATCACCCAAAATTAAAAAGATATCATTTGAAGTGCTAGAGGAACCTACAGCCATATTAAGATTCTATAACATGAAATAATCAGTACTTCAGTGGTCTTACTGTGGTCCCAGAGAAGCTCTGGCAGTACAGTATTCAGTCTGTGTTAAAACAAGAAAAGTTACATTAGAATTTCAGGGGTACTAATGCTCACTCCCACAGACAAAGCCAGCTCACTACTACATTGCTTTCCTGGAAGAAAACCCACCCTCCTTATATAAAAAAAATGTTTATAAAACACTTCCTCTTTTGTTTGCGGAAAGATTCAGCTATTTAGAGACAAGTGGTCACGAGTAAATTATTAACTAACTGCAACAGAGCAATAGGACTATGAAAGTTTATCAAGGGCAGGTTACCATTAATATAAATAAATACTATTTCAATAGACAGTATTTAGGCAATACACTTTGTTCATTGTGCATCAGGTTATTGCCCTTTCAGTGACAGGCACTGGCAACTAATTAGGAGGTGACTGATGTGTCAATGCAACACACTTCCGTGTGTATTACAAGAATCACAAAGTAATACATTTACCAGGTTTTTATCACTATCAATGAAGACATAACCTAGATTATGTTAACTTTTTTTCTTAAAAAAAGAGTATTTCCACTGCCTTTCCTCCTGGATGGTACACTAACTGCTTTCTAACACCAACTGAAACATACAACCAACCTTTTTCAGTGTTTTACTTTCCTTTTTGCAAAAGAATTCCTGCCTGTGACACTCTAATACATTCAGTTTTAGCCATTTTTAAATATGGAGTGTCATCTCTCCAGTCTTCTCTGGATTAATATCAGGTTTCAGAAAATACTACGAGTAGAGCTATTTCTTCTTTGGACACAGAACTGTTTTGCTTTACCTTCTTCAGCTTGCACTAACCAGTGTTACCTGAATCTCACCTTAGACCAATACTTCTGCAGTACAGAAACATCTTTTCTTATCAACTCAGTCTAATAGTAATAAAAATAGCCCAGTTCTGTAGCTTGTTAAACTCTCCTAGATGAAGGATGAGATCCTTATGAACTCAAGATATGGAGGATAAAATGTCTCACACTGAGGATAAATCTGTACAGTGCTTTTCAATGCTTCTACAGTGTGGCAGAAGACAGTCCTAGCCTTAGCCCTACTGAGAGGGAACAAAACAGGCAACATTCAAACAGGGTCTCCATGATGGAAATGGCCACTGAAGGCAAAACAGTATTCAGATCTGAAATAAGGTTTTCAAGTAGCTGGTTACAGAGGAAATGCAGTTTCAGTTATATTCAGATTTTTTTTTTTCCAGCTAAGGATTTCAATATTCAGACTGGCTTCGTATTAAACTGAGATCTGTTGGATGTGGGTCAATGCACACACATTTCCTGTTATATTTTCCCCACGATACCTAATATCTCTTGTGTAATGCGTGCATGTTCTTGAAAACTAGACAGAGGCGTTTAAATCTCTTCTAAACCAGGCAATGTAACTATTAGTAGAAAGTACTACAGATGGCTGACTAATTGAACCATGGAAAGCATTATCACACCATTTCTCAATTTAGATCTCATTATTCATTTGAGTTCAATCTCATTTCATTACTGTTATAATTCCATATAAAAGTAAAGTGAGTTTTAAACTTACACACCTATTGAGGTTATTTTATAGTCTTCTGAACTACACCTAATTTCCAGCCAGTTCTACCAGACCACTGAAAATTACTATGGGGTTTTTTTGCTTATTTTCTGAGGGTTTGGGATTATAACTTAGTTATTAGAGCAGAATCCCTAAGAGACGATACACGGTAACCTTTGTTCTGTGACCTTGAGAATCACTTGTATTTCATGGGTTTCATGTTTACTTCTGTGCAAAGGGTATTATGGGGGTTAATGTTTCTACAGCACTTTTAGAGTGTTAGATGAAAGGCACCGTAAAAGCCCAAAGTATGACTTATTCATTTTATATATATATATATATACACACACATATCTTTTCCAGTTCATGTCTTAGGTGTCCAGTTCATGTCTTAGGTGTCCAGCATGGGGATTTGTATTTGTGCAAAGCTGAAGGTCTTCTGCAATAAAGCAGACTAGAGCAGCTACTTATTTAAAGTTCTTTTGCACCAGATTAACTGAATGCCTGAGAGAATGATACTAGGTCACCTTCTTAAAATGGCCTGAATACCAGCAGAAGATTAAGAAATGGTGGGAGTGACTATATTTTGTTACACTGAAAGCATTACAAGCAAAGTCTACATGAGCAAAGTGACATTCACCGACAGATTGAATTGCATTATGATAAACTAAAAATGGCAGAGAGGCTCAGACCTTTGGAATAATAACTCTTGAAGATTTTCCATTTTGATAATCAGCTGATTGACAGAGGGTACAATGAGAAAATGGCTATGACTTTTAGTTTGGAAAACTGTCGCTTTGTGATCTGAGTTTCACCCTTACAACAATGGTGTTACAATCTTCATCTCTCCTAGTTTTCATGCGTCCCAGGTCATTCTTTTAAAAATTGCCAATTCGTCAGTTTTCCCAGCAGTTGCACAGCAGCAGCTGTAACCAAACACTCATCACACCAGATCATACGTGATGCAGGAACACAAGCTACCTTTCATCTGGCCAGCATACTTACAGAACCACCCTATAATTAACCATTGCTGTGACTTTATTTAAGATCATCTGTGTTAAAATACTGTTGGAGTTTTGAGGTTCTCAGGGCCTTAATACTGTCCATTTATGCAGCTTCCTCATGGAATATTATAATGCAGAACATAAGCATGTGGGTTACTTTAATGGCATTTATAGAAATATGCTTATGTGTGTGTATTTTATGATTTTTTAAGGAAAGACATGAATGCAATTATATCTTCACTTAATATGTTGCAGTTTTAATATACTACAGGATAAATTTCCGGCATTATATTTCACACAGCTTTTTAATTTTTTTTCTAATTTATCTGTCGTGAAAGAAAAGTGAGGGGTGAGAATAAACTTTCTAACTGGCCAATATCAACATAGAAAAAGAAATACTTTTTTTCTCCAGGCTAGCAACATCCAGCTGAGAATGAAATCTACTTTGTCAGTATAGCATGAGCTAAGCCAGTCAGTCACTGGCAGCAAGAAAACAGGTCATAGTGATCTGCAGCGATCCTGCTGTTGGATTGTACTCTCTAATGAGAAGAATGTACATGGACAAAGGTACAAATTGCATCAGCAGCAACAGCTGGGTGAAATAAGATTTAACTGCTTATAGGAACCAGATGGTGGGCTATTAGAAATAGTCTAAAGCTGCCCTGGAGTAGCAGGAACAGGCTTGAGTTCCTGCAGCACGCAGGAACTGAAAGCATTAGTGTAAAGACTTTGTCAGATGGACATGTTGAGGCACTCATTCCTAATGTCTCCCTACTTCTATTATAAATTTTAAGGGCCATAAGCAGAGGAGAAAGATACAAATTATGGAAACAGATGGGGAGTCAGTGAGGCATAGAAATACAGGTGCTATACGAACAGATGGAGTGAGGGGGATAAAAGGAAAGGAAGAGTGCTAAGTCTGAGAGGTGCACAAAATTCTGCAGGTGTATAACAGTTCAGTCTTGGAGGGGGATTTGGAAATTAATTACACCACTTTTTTCAGATAGCTCACTCCTTCCCACAAGGGACACTAGTTTGTTCCCTCCTCCACATGGATTAAAACAAATTGACTTGTCCTTGAATACATCTGACTGCCAGAATTTTTTTAAAGAGTTGTCTTGTGACAGGGTAGAACTAAATCAAACTCACTAAGAGCCCTTAATAATAAGATCCTTAATATCATGGCAATTCCTTTTTCCCTGCCACACTGGTTTACAGATCAGTGTTAAAAAAAATGGCAAAGCTGGATTGCTCTTGCTTTCGATATCAAAGCAAATAGTATCACTGTCCAAAAAGATGGTGCCAGTAGAGGTGTTAAAGTTGATTAACCATCTGATAAACTTAGACTGTATTCACCAAATGTGAAATCCAGTATCACCTTCCCATTACATAGCAAAGCACAATCTCACTGTCTGACATGAATTACACCAATTTCCCTTTTGTAATAAAAACCCATACAGTGGCTGTTATTTGTCCCCTAAAGAGTTGCTTGATGACTTAGAAAATTCAGAAAACTTAAATTCAAAATTACAGTACATTTCCTCTCTGCCTTTGCTGATGTCACTGAGTGACAACATTCTGTAGCAGAACTGGCTCTGAGAAACCTTCAGGGTTTAGCCTAACAGGAGTCCTTGCTGATAGCAGTTTGAGTTCGGGAACTGGGTTGGCTAAAAGTCTTCTGATTGACAGATTCAAAAGTCATACACACCGTGCCCAGGCTTAGCTGGGGGAACAGCTTGTCAGCAGCAGATGAGCTCAGTTGCTTAGAGTATGGGGCTAATAACACCAAGACTGGGGGTTTGATCCCTGTATGGGCCATTCACTTAAGAGTGGACTTGATGATCCTTGTAGGTCCCTTCCCAGTCAGAATATTCTGTGATTCTAAAATGCACATGTGCCTGCTATCCTGAAGGCTCACATTTGAAATACCCTTTTTGGAGGAATTTACATTTGTAAGCAAGGCATGTCAGTTCCTTTCATTTATCACTATGCTTTCTTCCTTTACCTTCTGGAAAACTAGGACTTAATATTCCAGGCATTACTTTCTGGACATTATTGATCACAAAGCTCTCATCCTCTCTATTCTTGAAGAGAATCTCTGGTTCTTTCCTGCAATAGCACATTTATTTGAAAAATAGCATAGCTAGGAAAGATTATTAATCATTCTCTCATCAAATCCAAAAGCTAGAAGGGAAAATATCTGTTAGGTCCACTATTCTGTTCTCCCTTTTACATGTTTTACAATGTAAGCTTTGCAGATAATGCATACTTTGGTTTGTTCCCTCCTCTGTGGGAGGAATGGGTTCCATTTTGAAGTATTACTTCTAGTGCTGCAACAAAGACATTGGAGTCAGGGTTCATAATTTCAACCTCCATGTCTCGACCACATAAACACTTTGTGCAAACTCAAGATACCACTGTGAACTGTGACATTAAACAATGTCAATGCTCAATCCTTTCCTGGCCTGTGATCAGAACAAACGTGAACACAAAAGTAGCAGAATGGGCTGGGATCCCAAAGCGGCATTCCCATGGTTGCCATCACATTATTTTTATGCATGTTTTTTGAGTCACACTATACAAACCTTTGCTTGGCCTTTGATTCTTATGTTCAGTTTTGTTATTCAGTTTAGCTAGCTTTAGTTATCACTGCTTTACATCAGTGTTTCGTCATAAAATCAGAATGACATCACAAAGGACTGCCAGCTGGCTGAGAAACAAAGTTGAATGCTTATTAGATTTTGAAGGCAATATGCAATAGACTACCATTTGGTAGATTTATGCAAGTCATGTAGCCCTACTACAGTAAGATGTCTCATAAACCATTAGCTTTGGGAGCACTGCAGGATAAAGCATACATTAAGCAGATTAAAAACAAATACGGGGTGGCAAAAGACAATAAAAGCCATTAAAGAAAGGATCACAAGATCTGTTGGACAGAGTCAACACTCTTAATAGGGAATCACTCTTGCACAAAATTGAGTGTTTAAGCCTGCTGCAGTGATACTCAGAGCAGCAGTGAGAAGAAAACTGTAACTACCTTGTGAACCAAGGAATAATTCAGTGCAAGCAACCACCAGTACCACACTCACTCTTGTCCTGAAGTAGTATTTCTAGAAAAGTATCTGAAAGATATTTGTATACCCAGATAGAAAAAAGCCAGGTCCTGAAAATCTGCACAAATCTTGTTTTTACAGTTTCAAAATCCTTATTTTACTTAGCTAATATATTTAAAGGAATTTATTCATTGACTTATCCAATACATGCAAGACCTGAAGTCTTAGATCAAAAAAAATTGACTTTCAATATTAACTCAATTGTCAGAAAATATTCCTGTAGGAAGGGAAGGAAGTTTACAGAAGAAAAAAGAAATCAGAAATTTTTTGTACTCATGAGCAAATACACAAAAGAAAATGTATTAAGTCTACGGTCACGAGTATGACAGATGCACCCAAGGTCTTGCTGACATTGGCAGCCTTACAGGGGCAATCTGTATATAAGGACAACATGCTCTTGAGCAATTCCTCCTAATGAGGAAGGCATAGAGATTAGTTCCTTTAATATCTCTGGCATGAAGTTTTGTCTTTTTTGCTTATGAATTGAGCACTGCAAAATCATTGGAGAATTATAATTATAATAATAATAATAATAACAATAATAATAATAAAATTGAGCATTGCAGAATCACTAGAGGATAATAATAATAATACTAATAATAATAATAATAATAATAATGGCAGGAATTTTCCTGTACATGTAATATGGAACATACTTTTTTTTCCCCCAACTGGAGACAAAGCAGCTTAATAAAAGGCTCAAAAGAGTCCATATCATAAGCATTTTACCATTTTCCATGAGAATGAAATTACACAAGGGAAATCATACAGACTGTGAAAAGTAATCTAAAAACTAAGGTAATTTAAACATGCCATATAAAATACTGAAATATGCATTTACTACTTTTAGGAAGGGATGTTCACTATAAAAACTTATTTAATTTCAGGCCTGCTCCTTCTTTACATGTGTAATCCAAGGACATGGTGGTTTGGTTTTAGGAGGTAAAAATCAATAATATAATGTAATACATGAAAGCAGGACACACTAAACATCCTTCATTTACTTCGGAACTGGTTGAATGCACCAAAGCTACTATGTCATCAGAAAAAATGCAATCCTGTATTAAAGGTTGTGGGGCAAATAGCCTCTGTTATGATACTATGACAGTAGTGTGAACTGTAAGTCCTGTTGAATAACCCCAAGAGGAAGAGCCAAGCAATATGAAAGAAATTACTTTTGAATATCACCTATCCTGTTCCTTACAGTGGTAGAATGAACCAGGCTCGTGGGAAGCTCTGGTACTAATTCAAGGAAAGATGGGGCAATTTTTCCCCTATAAAAGACCTAAAATGCTTTCTGTATCAAGATTAACCTGTCCTTCATCCACAGGGTGCTTACACATGCTTCTTATCTCTGTTTTTGTGAGTGGAACAATTACCCGAGAAAATAACACCTGTTTCTCTCTTCCCTTCCCTTTCTCTCAAAAGCTCCTGTTAACCTTAGCAACTCTTTACCCTATCAATATATAGCTGAAATCTTTCCAGACTGAATATTGGATTCTTCTAGTTACAGTTTTAGGAACAAACACTGCACTTTTCTGGCCAAGTGAACTCATGCGGTGTGAATTCCTGGCATGAAAGGTGCTGTTTCATACTTAATTGTATTAATTGCCTTTAAAACAAGAAGTTTGGGTTTGTTTTTTTCATAAAAGGTAATTTAGTGCTTCCCTTATGGCCTGAGTGTACGTCCCTGATACTAAAGGATATAGGTGAGGATTTCTTCCTAGAATCTTGATTGGAAAGATGCATTAAACATACCTATATAGATAAGTGCATCTAGATCTGTTATCCATTTGTATTACTTGGATGTCCTAATCAGGATCAGTCTCACTGAACTGGGTACTGTAAAGTTTGGTAACTACCATCCACCCAAAAAGCTCTATTTTTGCATCTCCTTTCTTCTCACAAGGTTACTTAATAAAGTGGATACTTTAAAAATAATGCTTGATGGACCTGATGAAGTCCTGTAGGTTTGTAACTGTACTGTTTTCTGGGATTCTTGTCATTGTGGTATTGGAGTCTTTCATAAACAGTTAAGATACAAACTCTGCAGTGTTTGTAATCAGTAGTATACCGACAACAAGTTTACAATGAACTTGATATGGTGGCATTCTCACTATTGGCAATGAAACTTACACCTGAAAAAGGTAGTTTTGCTTCTTCTAGCCTTCTAAATAGTTAATTGAATAAGGAAGAATAACCATACCTGTTGCATAGACCAAGGACTCAGCCAGAGATACGAGGTTACACATCCAAAGCCTCTCTGTAAGGCAAAATGGAAACCAGAAACAGAACAAATGAGCCTCTGTGCAACTGCAATGCCTGTGCAATTCTGTTCAAATAGAGTCTGGAGATCAGCCACAGAAGGAAAAGACTGGCACGCTTGCCCAAAAACTTTCTGCAACAAAATTCCACCTAAAAAATATGTACTGTAGTACTCCAGTGCATCTTCTGTATTTTGGCACAAAAACAGGATGTGGAGACCTCAGGTCAGCCTTTTCATTTTCAGGGATCCTGTGTAGATCTAGAAAAGTGTAGCTCAATTATGAGTAAATTGATGGACAATTTTTTAACTTCTTTTTTTTTATTTTGGTAATTTTACTTTCTAATAACAGTGAAGACAATGGTTATCTTCCAGCAGAATAAAACTTGGCAATTCTCTTCATAATGTACAGCAGAATCAGCTCAGCTCTATTAAGGTTATTCTTTCCAGAACTCATGAATCAGCCATTCATATTTTCATTGTCATATGAATTAAAATATCATCATTTCAGCCACCATTTTTAGCAGCTATTTCCTTTTATACTTATTGCATTCAGTTCAAAACTTCACCACAACAGTTTCTCTACAGACAGTTCTTCCATATGTCTCCTTCCACTTAATAATTGTTTTAGTTTGGTCCTTCAACCATATTTCCAAATAAACGGGAAAGCTCCTATTGGGATGACCCATGTAAACACTGCAATAGCTTAAATTGTGTAATTCATACACTGCTTGGCATTAAGAGAGGCATTACCATGTGCTTGGGGCAGTCATATGGGTAACAAGATCAACTGGATATTTCAATTTATGTGACATGAATAGGCTTCACCAAAATGAGAGAAATGCCAGAGTTATAAAAGGCAGAGCATAGATTTCATGTTTATTTTGTGCTTGGGGCTCATGAGCTCTAATTATCTGTCAAGCCAATTAGCCTGAACAGGCATGCCAAAATCCTTGCTGTAAGACCAGCTCAAGTATGTGAGCCCAGGACTGAGAAACTCCACAGCCTCTCTGTGCTGCTGGTCCCATTCCCCTCCTTCTCTTCCTACTGTTCAGGAACAGCAACCTGAACACCCATTCTGCAAATGGAAGAGGAAAGGGTTCAGCACTCAGCAATGACAACTTGCACTTCATGTAATACAGAGAGAGCCCTTGCTGAGTCAGCCTCAATGATCTGCAAATTGCTGTATACTGCATTTCCCTTTATAACCTCCTAGTTATTGCAAGGCATCTCAGTAGCTACAGGGAAGGGAGAGATTTTTTCCTGCGTTTATTCTTCAGCTGAGAACCAGCACAGGGTTTATGTTTCCCTTAAACCCTCAAAACAAGGATTAAGTGTGACTTGACTGCTGTTGGCCTAGCTGGTTCTGTTAGAGAGGTGTGAAATTCATCTAGACTGATCATGGCAGAAATATTTTAGTCTCCTTTTCCAACTGGTATTAAAACTAACTTCTGCAGAATGAATCTTTTGCAGGAACAGCTGCAGTAGCAATAGATGGGGAGAGAAGAGGAGAACGCTTAAATTTTACAATTTACTGTTGTAAGTTCTATGAGGCTTTGAACTGTTTTAGGGTGATCATGTTTGTCCCATTTTAAAAGCTTCTCAGGTTTTTGGTCTATATTATATTTTTGTGCATTTTATTATATTTATATGTATCATGACTGTATTTCAATTATAATCCCCTTCTTGAAAGAATAAAATTCAAAATTCAAAATTATTAACTCTGTACTATAATATTAAGTCTTTTTAAATAAGATTGTCATACTTGGTTATTTATCATATCACAGTAGAAGCAGCTAGTAATATCTCTTGCAGTATATGAGCATACAAATACACTTTTTTAGATGGTATTTGTTTATTCCCTAAAGCTAAGGCTCATTTAATATTTCAGGTAAAATCAGAACAGTAACATAGGTAGCCTGAGGTTGAACAGTAACCACCTAAAGATGACTCAAGGGGAAGTTGCTATGACAATGGCTTCTGAGCAGAGTCAAAAATAAAATTTAAAAAAACCCCCACCACTTGCTTATCAGAAGAAAAGTATGATACAGGAGTTGAGGTCATCCTGAAATTAGACCCCCTGCTTTTAGTAATGCTCTAACAGAGTTTTCATGAATCCAATCCTCTGTGTGACACCCGACATCTGCAGAAAAGTATAAGAAATATTCCCAGTTGGAAAATAATGAGACAGCAAAGGAACAGAACCAATCCAAGCTAAGCAGTTAAGAATACCAGTTCTCAGTTCCATTTAGACAGCCAATTTGAACATCTTTCTATGCGCTGCATAGGCGTAGGAGAGGTATACACGAGCTGTCCTACATGGTTAGTAAGGAAACCAGCCATGTCAGGGCTCCTCTAACATCTTCCCAGCTCGACGTGCCTGGCGTGCATCACTCGGAACATGTGAGCTGTTAATTGCCGCAGTGCAAGATTTCCCTTGGAGGAGAATTCCCACGGCGAGATTTGTCTGCAGACCCCGTTCTGTGCTCCTTAAGGGACAGCTGTTACAGCAGATGAAAAAAATCTGAACACAAATTGAGACAAGCATGGTTTTGATATGTGGAACTGCTCTTTTAGAAATGCCAAGAGGTTTGCATTACAGCATGGCTGCCTGGGGTGGAGTTCCTACAGTAACTCCAGGTCTGCGTTTGGTGCACACAGTGCAGGGTGACTCAGGGAGATACAGCTGGGAGGAAGTGGCTGTTTGGATGTAAAACCTACACAACATGTATGTTTTTAACAAAGGTAAGCTGTGTCACCAAGAGCATCAGTTTGTGAAGGTAAACAACATGCTGTCTTTGGACATCCTCTGAAGTGGGGCACAGACTCTACAGGTCTAACATTAATGATTAGCATAAGGTTTCCCAGAGTGACTTGTGATGCCTTCACTTCAGGATGCCAAATCCGAGACACTGATAGAGACAACTTCTCCTCCAGTAAATTCTTCTGAAATCAATTCCAGGGGTCTCGTACTAGATGCTCAAAATAAGATGCAGCCCAACTGATTGGTCAGTTCTAGATTTCTGGACTTTTATCATCACTGATTTGTGCATTTTCTATGTGGGTAAAGAAACATCACCACATTTCCACAAGAAACAATATCCAGTTGAGGCACTAGGCCACCAGCATGCTCCCTACTGGCAAAATCTTCTGTCTGTTTCAGTCATATAGAATTAAATTTTGTACTAATAAGCATAAAGACAGTAATATATCTTAGCTGATTGAGTAAAAAAAAAAAAAATTGAAATGACATGTCATTCCAAGAAAGTGAGAGTATCAAATTACAGCCTGTCTGCCTGAAAAATATAAATTCATGAAGTAAAACACAGTCTACCCCATAAAAGCCGTTTATAATCATTAAATTATACCATGGTATTTTTAAAATAAAGTTTGTGCTTAATTTGTAATCAATCCTTTGTTGCAACATATTTTTATTTTTTTATATAGATGTTCAAATGTGGCTAAACATAAATTAAGATAAATGTTAATATATTTTAAATATGTCTCAATTAATAACTATATTTAGCTACTGAAAGGTTCTCTCCATGGCCACCATTTAAAGTAATTTAAAATGGCACATGGTAAATATTCACCTTTGTACCAAGCTGCATAATACTGACAAGTGAAACAGACATTTGCCTATTTATTTCTAAATTCAGTTTTGATATGAGTGTATTTTTGTCTCTAAACTTCCCAAAACTAAAAAAAAAAATAAAAAAAAATTACAGAGAATCTTGGAAAAGCTCTTAGACTAATATACATTTTGTCATTGCTTTAGACTGAAAGAAATGTTTAAAAAAAAGCAAATGGTATTTTGCATTTAAAAGGTAACTGTCTTTGTGGACTCATCCATCAGACTAGAATCAGCTTGTGCCAAATGAAAATGCCAAACAAGGCTTGTGATATTCAGAGAATAAGACTCAATGCAGTCCAAAAGAGAGTCCTTAGTTAGCTAGACTGTGCACACAGTGGTCTTACCAACCTACACGTAAAAAATGCTTTTGCTAATTTTAGACAGATCTTGATCCATTGGATCCATCCTTTAAACACTGATTAATTTCATTGCTAACAGGAATGGAAATCCCATTCTTGACTCTTCTTCTGGCTTTCAATCTTGGCCAGCCTGGTGCTCTGTATCTTTGGTACAGGATGGATTTCACTGTTGACTCAGCTCGTGCGATTTCACAGTCAAGACAAAACCAGCTTTTTATGAATTGCATTTGGTGTATAACTTTAATCTAATCCATGCAGGTTTAGGGATTGCATTTCCCTGCTAATCCTTGTGTGTTAAGTAGCAGGTGGTAGATGGGCTGTTAACACTAGGCATAAGTGGTTGTAACAAGTCTGTTCACAACAGAGAATCTCAGACTTTTCCTCTCCACTTGTGCATCACTCTGCCCCGTAGGCAAGGCTCTGGGTGGGAACAGCAGGCCTCCTCACACATTGGTGTCATTTAGTCTCTCTTCAGCTGCTACATTTAGGGAAAAAAGGTAGCATGTACATGGTACAGCAGCAGGAGATAAAGAAAAGGTAGTCCCAGCCTGTCTGTGGCTGGCCAGAGTCACCCCAAGCTCTCAAGCGAAGATCTTGCCCCTGGCTACTTCATCTCTGGCTCTCTGCAGTCTGCTTCCCCCTCCCTCAGTGCCTTTAACCAAAGGAGAGACAATATTTCTGTGCCAGACAGGCAATTACGGCTTTCAGCCACATGGCTTTCTCCCAGCTATTGACTGCATTACCTTGGAAACAGGATAGTGTCAGAAAATGTATGGCCCAAGTTTAGGCTCAGTCTTCCATTTACAACACGGGTCGTACCCACGGGGGAGCCATCCCAACCAGAGAGCATGTCTCAGGTTAGACAAAGAGCTCCACTTAGAGCAATTGCTCAATATATGCTCCTCAGGACTTTATCTGACAGCCTATATCACAAAATTAGACTGTTTATCTTAATTGCTGCCTAGAAAAAACGTTTCCCTACTGGAAATATAAAGCATTTCCCTCTTTCTTCAAGGGAATTTGTGAAGGAATCCTCTCTTAGCATCATTCCTTCCATAATGGATGTCACTATCCAAAGCAGACAAATTATATTAGTTTTCTTAATTTTCTCAACTGATTGTCAAGAAAAGATGTTCTCAGCTGGTGATGTAAGAAAAACATTCCTGTATCTAGAAGACACAATATAACCCGAGAGCAGACAGAAGGTACTGCTTTTTAAAGGAGCCTGCTCCTCAAAAGACATTTCAACAGTTTAATGCTTTAAACATCTCAGTAATGCAGTGATGTTTGACCCATGTGATTCCCATTACGTGACACAACACAGTATAAAACATAATAGCAAAGGATGAAGCATATTGCTGAGTAGAAAAGACAACCCATGTGCTGTGGGGAGAGTCTGGAGCATTTTGGCTGACTCAGTTAACTCCATCCCATCATAAGCTTTTTAACCAGGGACCAGTTGTTACAAAAGCAAAATGTGTATGGAGTCAGATAGACACTTTCTATTAACTGACCAAAACCCCAAACTTACAAGCTTGAAGTGATCTAATACATCATAAGTTCTCATATTGATGTCAGTAGCTGTAATGTTGTCCAGCCATACAGATTTTTTTAAGAACAATGAGGACATTGTTAGCATTACTGGTATGAATGTTTTAATTTTTGCCTTTCTTATTATTTTACATATTACTGCAGTATAGAAAAAAACCTTCTGAAATGCAGTTTGCAAGCAAATCTCTTTCTCAAGTGACTTGCAAGAAATCTGAACATGCTGTTTGATATCTGTAGTACTTGAGTTCTTTTGTTTAACCACTAAGAATATGTGGCACTGATAGCCCTGGAGGGATACTCCCTGCAAAAGAAAGAATTTTCTAAGACCATTTCACCCAAAGTCTTGTTTTGAGATAGGCAAAAAAGATTGCTATTTTGTGCTTTTTTTTGTTGGTTGGTTGGTTGTTTTTTGGCTTTTTTGTATCATTAGGAAATAAACTTTAACCACAACATCATCTCAGAGAGGACCTCAGACTCTAAATTACTGAGTCAATGATGTCAAATCTTCAGAAATAACAGTTAGACCAGAATTGAAGCAATGATTGAGAGCGACAGTTTCTACATCCCACCACTAGATCCCTTCAGGTCAGAGATGTGAGCTTATGTCCTGAACCATCTGCTGCTGGGAAAAAAGCCTGCTCACAAGTCTCACTCACTATCCTGCTCAAAAGGAAAGAGGACACCTGAAGATGGGTCTTAGCAACCAGCACAGTACTTCTCTGGAAAAGCTACAAAAACTCATTTTCACATAGAAGATGATGAGATAGGAAAGCTGCCTCTCCAGCTGCAGCAGCAGGAACTGGGTGCCAGGGTCGTGCCCAGGCTTGAGTTTGTACTACATACTTGCAGAGGACAGTTCAGCACTGATGCACTGCCTGCTCTTCCAGAAGGGAAGACTGTAATCCTATTATCCTGTGGAGCCAGCTACTTTCTGGCAAGAGTCATTACAGAGTTATCTGTGATTAGCAATCTCCTCTTCTGAGCCTGCATACTCTCCCTAGAGCAAAACAAAGACTTTCAGGGTTTCTTGTGTCATGAAAAAAAGAGCTACAAACACCGTCCTCAGGTCCTCAGTCATTTTGTACATTTGAGTAGTATTCTGTGTGGTGTGTTTGAGCTCTTTGCACAATGCAATTTCGGACTCAGACATCTGTTTCTCAAGTAATGGATCTAATTGAAAACCACAAGTTTCTCCTTTAATCTTTACGAGGACATATGAGTGCATTCTTCCTCTAGAAAACAGAAGTTACTGGTTCTCTCTTTTCAGAGCTACATTTGATTATTCATTTTACATGTTTGAAAAGAGTTGTGTGCATAGTCTAGATGTAATATTTCATTTCTAGGCCTCTGTCAGAAACAGCAGTTAACATCATTAGACATTTTCATTCAATAAAGAAGGCTAAAAAGGGATAGCCCTAATGGACATCCTGTCACATCTTATCCATCTTAAAAATATATCTCTCATAGTAAACAAATACAACAGGATGCCTCACTGCCCTTAGCTTTGCTTTCAGCTGAGCAAACCAAAGTCATTCAGATTCTATAGACACTATTCACAGTACCTTAAAAAGTGAAATCCCAGCCTCAGAGCACCTGCCAAGAGAAGAGAACAAAATAATACAAGGGAAGACTGTGTAAAGGGATTCAAAAGCCTCAAATCCCTGAGAGAGCTATTATTAACTGACAGATTTAGATTTCACTTCTGCTAGAAAAAATCCAGACATTAGGGATGCTTCATGTCATGGTTTGAGATAGCCCCAAAATCCAATTCCCTAGCTCCATTCCCCCCTCCCACATCTCAACCTAATGTGAGATGGGTTTTTCAGACAAAACACACCAGACTCAAAGTGGGGGAAAGGGAATATATTACAATGACTGTACAGATAAATACCACATCACATTATACACATGATCACAACTATCTCTACCATAACATATGTATTTACAGTGGATCAGATCTCTTCTCCCCTCCAAATAAAAGTCCAGGAGGGAAAGAAGGACAGATCCCTTCCAGTCCTTAAGCAGCAGTATCTTCTGAGGCAGCAGTCTGTCTGTCTTCTCCACATGCAGCAGCTGATAGCTGGCTTTCTGCCAGCACTCACGAGGGAGGTATTCAAGCCTCTCTCGGCCCCATCGCCTCCAACCGAGGGGTCTTCCGTGGGCTTCGTAACCCCAGACAAGGTCGTATCACCATGTCATATCACGAAGACACAGGGGGGTCTTCGTGACGGTCTGGTATCTCCAGGAGACTCAGCTCCTTGCAGGGCCTCTGTGCCCTGTCTCTCAGGCTGCCACCGTGGCAGCAGTGCAAGGTGGGGGAGAACCAAGGTCAACTCCCCCCGCATTCCTCTGGCCGTCCCGGTCCAGCTCCGGGACGCTCTGAGCTTCTCAGCTCCTCTCTCTCTCCGGTGCTGCATGCTCCAAGGCTCCTCTAAAATAGGAGTCCATGTCCCTCTTCTCCAAGAGGGGTCTCAAGGGAGTTTTAGGGGATCTGGTACAGTCTTACCCCCAGAACTCTGTCTCTCAGACTGCTGGCTCTCTTTCTCCTCAGCTCTCTTTCCAGGAGTCTTCTCTCTGCGGTGCTGCATGTTGTTTCTGCTGCTCCTTCAGTTCAGGTGTTATCTGCTCTGGCTCTCTGCCACTGTTTCTCTGGTCAGTGCCGGCTGCTTCTCTGCGCCCATGGAGAAAACATCTCCCGGCATAACTACAGGCACCTAGCCCAGCTTTATGCTGCTCCAGGTCCCTGCAGCCCCCCCCAGCCAGGGGCTGGGAGGGCCCAGAGGGCCCAAGGGGCTCAGAGCCCCTTCCTCGTGGCTCTACAACATGGCCACCTCTCCAACAACAACAACCACCAAACTACAACTCCTCTCTTCCGGTGAGATTGTGGGATGTTGACATTTTTGCAGGAGCGCCCATTGGACAGAATTCCAAAACTTCCAGGGGTTTCCACCCCTTGGGGTCTACCACTTTTCTTAGCCTCTGGGGGAAAACAAAGATCCAAACCACTACACTTCATCATTAGCAACAGAGCAAAAAATAAAATGTAGTGACTTTTACCGTATATCCCATTTGAAACAAAACAGATATTTTAACCAAAAACTGAAAGTATGAATCAATATAGTCAAGACAGATTATTTGAGAGTTTGCCAGTTCATGACTTGGAGGAAAAGTAAAATTTTGGCCTTTCTTAATATAGTCATTTCTCAGGAAGAAGCTAGATTGGCCAAGAAAGTCTCCTGAAATTAAATGAGTTGAACCATGAGAGGAGACAGACCATGATATTACTACAGGTTCTTCTGTAAATGACTGGAACACTTTTTGAGGGGAATATTTCAATGGAAGTGGTAGAAAGTAAGAAATTAACATTAGGGGTTTTTTTTCTGTTTCTTTTCACGCTTTCTACTTATTTAATCTTTGCCCTCTTAGAAAACAAGCCCGGATGAAAAGAAAGAAAAGAGATTTAAAAGTGCCAAAAATGTTTCAGTTCTAAATAACTGAAAACAGTTTCATGGAAAAAAAAATCAGGGTTTGAGAGAAATTATGTCCCCTCTGTGCCTCTACTTCTATGGAATCCAGCAATATTTTCCAGCAATAAGAGTGACTGCTCATGTGAAAAGCACCTACAGCATTTGCTTTCTTCCTCACTAATAAGCCATCTAAATGGAGTTAATGGGAATAACAGGAGGAGGGTGAGGATAGGGAAGTAGTTCCATGGGTACCAGCAATGGCAAAGCTTTATATTGCAGATTTCTCGTTCAGTCAGAGCACTAGCAGAGTCTCCCCTCTTTTTCTAGCCTGATTTTTTTTGCTTGATCTCTAGAAATTTAATTTTAATTTTCATTTCCTTTTATTTTTCATTTTTGTCAAATGAGGATGAAATAAAACAGTTGTTTAAAAGTGATTTGAGAGAGACAGCAATTGCAGGAAATGGACAGGTAGCACATTAGGTTGTCTTTCTTTAGGAAAACAGACTATAAAAAACTAGGTGGATGGTAAATGAATGACAGGGCATTTTCTGCAAACCAGAAGGCTGTGAGACACCAATAACTACTTCCATGTGGAGCTTGAAAATGAAAAGGCACAAGGAAAAGTTTGAAGGCTAATGAAACATTTTCCAAAATACATACAAAGAGTTTTATAAGAGTTCACATTGTTCTGATGCTCTGTCTTGCTGGCAGCAGCTTTAAATTGAATAGATGGAAAAAAAGTAATTTCCTTGTGTAACAGCAACTATCCAGTGGCCAGAAGCAAGGAGGACACACATGTAAGGGAAGGAGCTACAAGGGTCATAGTCTCAGGCTTGTCTTTTCTTCCTGGCCTTGACATTGTCCTGTAGCAAGTTCTTCAACAAACAGCTCTTTTTATGGTTCTTTCTCCATCCCTGTTAATCTTCTTCACAGTTACAGACAAACATGTTTGCTGTTTTTCATACTTCCTTCTAATTAGGCAAGGTTTTTAACAGAGTTACATCACTGTAAATCTCAAAGTCCTCCTTAGATTTCCATGTTTGAGTGAAAAAATATTAAAAGGCTTAAAGACTGCAAATAGTTATTTTACATGAAAGTAAAAGCGATAAATAATTCAAAAGTGGAATTCAAGCAATGGTCACATGCTGGATGCACTCAGCAATTGCTGGGAATAACAGTAATCACCAAGGGTCTTGAAAATGCCTGTAGAGTTTTTCTCCTTCAATCCTAAAAAGCTTACATTTATATTTTATTTTCTATTCTTTGTATTCTGCTTCTTTGTTTTTCACATGCATCATTATACAAAAAAGAAAGAGAAGAGTTTTCTTATTTTTTTTTCTCTTCAATTAAAAAAAAATGACAAAATAGGGGGCAGAAATGGGTTTTTATTTACTTTATTTACTTTGTTTCTCTGGCCTTCTGCTTGTAGGGTGCATCTTAAGGAAATAACAGTATTTTTTCTTCAGGTTTTCATTTGTAAGGTATTCCTCAAGATTTACCTGATATTACTTTTTTCTGTCTAAAAAATTTTCTTCAATTTTCTTCCCTTCTCTGCCCTTCTCACAGAGAGAGAGAAAGATGCTGATTTATTCTGGAACAGTTATCAAAGAGCACCAAACCTATGCATCAGTACAGTGAAACTGAATAAAAAAAGCTCTAGTGCACTTTAAAAGGGAGACATGAGCTGAAAGGTAATGAAGGATACTTCACTGGTAATAAGAAACCCACTCTGGGGACCTCATGCATATAACAAAAGACCAGCTAAAGAATAGAGTGCCCTAAAATGGGTGGATATACAGGACAGGACTACAGGATGAGTCAGTCTCTGCTATGTCACCTTAATCCACAAATGTTGCTGGTATCATGGAATAAAAAGAAGAGAGATTTTGAAAATAGAGGCTACGAAAGGCCTGGTTGAGTAAAACAGTCAGGCCACAGCAACTCAAGGCAGGATGCCAAGCTGGGGTGAGACCCTTCCCTACAAAGCTTTGTACCAGTCATATCACCAGTTGTCAATGAAGAAAAAAAGAAAGGAACAGCTTCTAAAATAAAAGCCACTTCTGTGGCTAAGATTCTCTATGATATAACATTTTTGCTCTCCCTTTCAGCTTGATTTGCTAAATAAATGAATAATTGGATTGTGAAATGTGGCAGAAGAATATTAAAGGCTATTAGCATGTGAAATGAGCTGTCTGCTGGTGTAGTTCTAACCCTGTGTAGTGCAAATCTATGTAATTCATACAGGACTGATGGATAATTAGCCCTCAGTGCTGCCAGAAGTCTCTGATGTGTGAAAAATTAGACAAACTTTCAATAAGCTTTCTTCTGCCACTTCCTCCCCAGTCACACCAATATGTTCCAGTTACACACACATAGATGTGTCACAAGGTTGAAAACCAGTTCAAAGGCAGACTAAGTAAGGCAGCAATCCAAGCAGCTTCCTGTATTGCTGGCTATTAGCCTCCCTCTGGCCTGAGCTCCACTTTCTACATTCTGTTGGGAAAAGCTCTGGAGATCTGTGAACAGATTGTGCTGCATCAGCTTATCCAGATAAAACACAGAAAAGTTAAAGTTCTCACTTTGTCTGTGCTGCTTGGCATAAGTCTAGCAAAGCTTACCCCTTCACACTCAGCCAGTGCAGCTGAGTTTAGTTTGGAGATGAAGCTAAGACTCACACAATGAAGCAGAATAAGAAACATCATGGTAGAGCCCTTTCACAGCTCTGAATGAGTCAAGGTACGGGAGCCATGCCTGGACCCAAGGGTATCCAGACTCAAAATCTCCACTTTGACTTGGTTCCTTGTTGCCAGGTTCCCCTTTTTCTTCCTTTCATACTGAGGCCAAGGCAGGCAGGAATCCAGTCATGCCCCACAAAATCTGGATAGCACTTTGTACTTTTGTATAACAACTGTTTTAGTGCTTCATAAAGTTCTGTACAGATTTTTTAAAAAAAATTGCAAAATTTATTACCAAATAAAATATCTTTTCTTTTTCCTATAGAAATATTTCTTTTCTAGCTTCTTTAGACTAGGGAAGCTAGTGCCAAAGGACACACACTCTTCAACTCCAGTTCTTTACTGTGAGAATAATACTTATTCAGATTAAAATAAAAGTTTCCATTTTCTAGACTGTGGCAAAATCTGTGTGACAAATGTTCCTGCTGATAGATTCTGTTGCTATGCCATCTAAAGAGACCACACTGCAGCTCTTCACATTCTACCATCTCCCAACAATACTTTCAACTATGCTCTTATTGCAATAGAAAGAGCTCTTGGGTCTCTACAGAGCAGAGTTGATAAGAAGACATTCAGATGTACATGCTGTTCCCAAACTCCCACTTTTCCCTGCAGTACAAATACATAATCTAGTACTGCCTGAAGTCCCTTGGAATCCATAAACTACTCACTGTAGACAGTGTTGTTTTATCTTTTTCTGGGTTAGTATTTTGCATTCTACTTAAATCTTCAAGAATTCAGTGTGTAAAAGCAATAAAATACAAACTGCTTACAGAGAAAACAGGGTGACAAATTCAAACAGGTGCAATTTACATGAACCAAAAGCACCTTACAAAATATTAATTGATCAAGAAGGAGACCATGACAAATTACAAAGTTTCTAGAGAAACTGAAAATCAAAGAGGAAGACAATTTACTCTGTAAAGTAAGATAAAGAGCTAGCAGAATAGCTGGTTTCACATTGACCTCCCTGGCTTCTATTTCACATTTTTTTGTTGATATATGTGCAAGTATACATACATATATACATATGCATATACATATACATATGTATATACATATATACATTAGCAAAGAAGCTGAGATTTTCCAGATTCAGAGGGATAATGTTCATTTATTTTATTCTTCTAATCTCTTGCACTGTGTAAACATTTGCTATTGGAATATCTGGAAGAAAAATCTCCAACAAGACAGTAATATGTCAAAGTCACAGGAAACTTTGTAATCCCTAACATTGGTATATATTTTGTGGTATATCTAAGGACTCTTTCTCACCTTATATGAACTTTTTACTTATCTGAGCTTGAAGAAAATGAGAAGAAATAAGAGAGCAACAAAGGAATGAGAAAGGTTTCAACTGCATTTGCAGCCTATTGGGAGATCCTAATTGCCCTAAGGGCTGCTGGTCCCTTCCTCTTGGCATTGGTATTCAAATGGCTGCATGAGCCAGGGTGTATTTGATAGCTACCCAGCACTGTACTGCTGCCACACTTTAAGATTTATGGAGTCTGTCACCATCCACAAGTTGATGATCCCTTTTTATTTGGATACACTGGGCTCTTCTCATTAGAGATGATATATTTTAACACTTGTGATAGTAGTAGGTAGCTTTATATTTCTTTCTTCCTGGAATACAGCTGCTTTGGGAGTTAGTTTCTTCGCCTGAAGTTGCAAGATTTAGTACAATTCACGTTCTCGACATTTTGTTGGGCATATAAGTTATGAATCTGATCCTGCACATGACAGAAATACAGATTTGCTGAGCTACAGGGTGATCAGAGTAGATCAAAAGTTGCACCATTCCACCAACCTATCATCATTTTGCTTTAGTCCCTTTAGTTTGGCTGAAAATTATTCTTTTCCACTTTTAACTCATAAGGCTAGTATACAGTAAGTTACTGGGGAACAGCTTATGGGAGGGAATATCTGTGAGCATCCAACACTCTCGTGCTTGTGCCAGTCATCTTGTTTTACATTCCCTGCAGCTCCTTTTCAAGCATTAGGCTAGTACTGTAGGTTAATGCACACATTCACCCAGTTGAGTTCTAGCCATGTAGCTGCTGCAGACCGATTCAGCCAGAAAACATGCCCAGGAAGCTAAATCAATATTCAGGCAGTGAGCCCACACTGAGCTCCAGTCTGCCACAGCTCTGCTGATAGCTGTATTTCACTTGTCAAGTTTAAAGGCAACTTCTTAGCCTGTGTGTTAGGTGCAGTGGTGGCAGTGCTGAAATGCTCTCAGGGACATACTGAGCACAGAAGGACAGGATTGTTTCAGGTAACCATGCAAGAGATGTCCATATCCTTCAGAAAGAGTCACACAACATCTATTCCTTGCCTATGGCACAGGTCACAGAACAGCAGCATGAAGGTACTGTAGCAGGAATGTTTTAATCATAATGTGCCTTAGGAAGGGAACAGGAGGGGTCAAGAGAAATCACAACTAGAACTTAATGAGTAAAACTTGTAAATTACCTTAGGTAGTGATTGTCCAGAGAGGGAGGGGGAAACCTACAGTGGAACTTAGCCTCATCTGGGACCTCCTCACCTTGATTGAAGAAAATTACTTGAAATAAAGGGTGGGCTCTCACCTAAAAATGAGAGTACAGGTTAGTACAAAAGAAATTTGAGTTTGATGTCTAGCTTCTTAGTTCCTGGGGCTGAAAGTGTTTGACAATTTTCTGGGAAATTGCATCCACAGCTCTCTGCCAAGATAATTTGGAATGGAGCAAAACCTTGATGAGACCCAAGACCCCCATTTATTCCAGTTCTGACACAGTTATATTTAGCATAGATATGCTATCTTAAAAATAATAACAAAAAAAAAAAAATTCTAAACTACTTGCCAAATAAAGTTTGTGCCCATATATGTGATTCTGTGTCATAACAGCTCAGGCTCTGCTCCGTGTCTTAAATGGAGCTCATGTGATATCAGTTATAAATGGGAACTGCGAGAGCAAGTGACATAGTGTATCTGAGAAGGAGTTATAAAAAAATATGCTAATTCTTGGAAGATTCTTGGAAGGAAATTTGAGTATGTTGATGGAACTCTACAGAAAATAACATATTCCTCCACAAAGACCTCCCTGTTGCCAAGAACCTCTTTTTACCCACCTTAAATGATTACTTTATGTAAATGCAGAACTGGTATGTATTTTTACAAAAGAAAGAAAATTCTATCTTAGCTGCTGCACAAGCTCTTGGGGATGCAGAATCTTTAATCAGCCATTGTGTTATGCAGCCTTTCAGATGTCTCTTTATCTCCCAAATTCTGATGACTGAAACATGTTTAGAACAAGAACAGCTATAATTGTAAAGACTTGTGCCTTTTTGAAAAGTCATGGCTAATGATAGTTTTTTAAAATGAGCTTTGCAGCACTCTGTATCCTCTAGAGGGCTGGTGGGAGGAAGGGATTACAAGCGTTCATGGTAGCTCCTGCTAGTTCCTCACTCTGCCTCCGAAATCTCTTTTATGGCTTTCTGAAACTAGCTGTTGTGGAAAAAATACATGGAGAACTGAAGCCCTTTGTGCATTTATCTGTTGCACCTTAACCTATTTGTAAAAATAGTATGCTTTGGAACCCGCTTGACTAAATAGTTCCTGTGTTCCCTACCTTGACTGAAAATAGAAAAATGGCCAAAATATTTCAGTTCAAACAATTTTGTTCAGGAAATGATAAATAATCAGTCAGATTTTTTTCAAGAATGCTGATTTTACACAGGTTGGTTTGGTTTTATATGAAAATGGAATACAGTTTATTATTAATTTTAATGTCTTTCTAAAGCATTGTTCTAGTGTTTCATACTGCCTGAAGTGTGTGTTCTTCAACTTTTTTTCTCCCCCATGAGCTATGATTCCTTACTACATGTCTATGCAATGGTCAAGACTCCCTATCAAGAGGAGACTATGGTGTGCAACTACAGATTTAATTTATCCAGTACCAGCTGTACAAAACCCACACTAATCCATTTCAAGATGGAAATAGAGCTGTTTTCATTCACAATGTCAGATATATTATTTCCTGTGGTTTTCATTAACACTCACAATGCAAATTTGGTCATTGTTCATATACCAGTTGAGATGTAGTGTGGTAAAATCATTCCTTATGGATGCTGTGATATGCAACCTAATTCATGTGATACACTTTTGGTTCTTTCATAAACTACTCAAAATCTTTAAACACGCTAAAGACCAATGACAATGTTAATGAACTAAAACACAAGTCCAAACAATTCCATTGGTAAAATTATGGTAGCAGCTTCTCTCTCTGTCTTTTTTGGGGCTTCCAAATTGCAGAATTGATCCAGGGCCATTACTATTACCTCTAGACACCTTACATGATGCAGCACTGAGAAAGTGAAATATGAAATAATGAAAATGAAATCCAGAAATTGATAAAAATCCCAACAACAATCTTGTTTTAACAGCTAACATATTTCTGCCAGAAATTAAGCCTCTCCCGCTTTTTCCCTATGAAGATACTGATAATTGATGTCAGAGCAACACAGTGAACATGCATTTCTATTACCTAAAATATTTGACCAGAAATTCTTCCTGCTCCTTTTTAACTCAATAAACATCAGGGGAAAATACACTAGTTTGGTTTTTTTTTGTTAATGCTAGTCAAATGAAGATGAAGAATAACATAAACTGCAAACACAGAATAGGGAATAATCCCCCCATGTCAATTAAATGAACAGTGTATGGAAAAATGTTAGTGAGTTTACTATTCATTTTACAACATTTCAGCTTGAATAGTATATCTGGGAAAGCTTCCTATGTCTACAAGAGGTTTTTCCAGAAGAGAACATTTATTATAGTTGTCTTGGCAACATGAGCTCCATGGAAATAGAAATCAGAGCTTTTTTTTTTTTACAAAGGTTTTGTTTTCAAACTCTGAAATAAAACAGAAGAAAAATGAGGCAACTGGGTGAGCAGAACTTTATTATCTGCTCTCCTTTAAATGCATGAAATGACCAGATCCATTACATGTTAAAGTATTCCACCTTCCTTTGTGCTGATGAAACCTTCAGCGAGGTACAGTCTTAAACAGGAGTCAGGAGCATGGAGAAAGCTGTAAGCAAGCTGCACACATTAAAACAGGGAACAGGATAATAAGCTTAGAGAAAGAAGACCCTTGACCAAGTCAGAAGGAATTCAGAGTGGGAAGTAGGAGACTGAAAGAACCCATGATTGTGATTTTTCAAAACCTAAAATGTTGTTATAAAAAGAACAGTTATAAAACAGTTTTAACAGTTATAAAAAGAACAGTTCCACATGGCCATCAGGATCCCAGCCCTGAGAAGCAATGCAGGGAAAAATTCAGCTGAAGCGGAGCGAAATTTTAAGCTGTTAATTAATGTCTTTAAACAAGGTGACAAGTTGCCTAGAAAATCTCCCAATATAATTAGAAATTTTTAAGCACAGACTAAACACGATATTTTGATTATTTGTTCTTTTACAGTCATAAAGAAATTGCTTCAAAGGTTTACAGAATTGTAAAACATTCTGTCCCATCCCATCACATTTTTTTACTGGAAAACCGACAATCCCTTCCTATTATATACTGGATGAGCCTTGCATGAAGCAGGGTGTTTACAGTGCTGCCATCCATGTGCCAGATAAATAGGATACAGCTCCACCTGAGCAGGCACACAGCCTCTCCTAGAGAAGGTGCTGCTGTTGCCATTGCCTTCATATAAACATTTATTGAGAATCATGAACTTCAAACTGGGAATCAAAGTCTCATAACCTTTCTTCTCCTGTTATTTTAAGTAAAAGTCTCATCTAGCAGCAATTGAAAGGGAGAGCAGAGATGATGTGTGACCCTGAGGTAGCTGAGCCTTCAAGAGCTGCCCCTACTCCCATCAGCAGTTGTGGTCCAATACCACAAAGAGGTAGCTGAAACATTTCTAGCTACACAGCATATAAACCTAATTTCAACAGGAGACAGGCACTGAAGTGGCTGAAAGACAAATTCATTGACCATTTCAAGACAATTTTGTCTGCACTATCCAAGACCTCAGCCCTGCCATGTCATGCAAAGACCTTATTTCCTGTTCAACTTTCTGGACAGCAGCAGTAGTATATTTCTAGCTTGGCACCAATCTAACAAGGAAAAATATTTTTTCTTCTTCAGTCAGCAATCACTAGGAAAATGACACAGGAAAGAATCAACTAAAATGCACCTGACACCGACCAGAAATCAACCAAATATGACAGGATAAATGTCATTTTTGTGATCTTTTTGATGCTGTTACATTTAAAACTAAACTGTGATCTGAAAGGAACAAAAAGGAGTAGTCGAGGACTGAAGTTACTCTAACCCAGTGAGAATTTCAGAAATTTCAGTAGCAGTTTTTTCATAACTTTTGTCCTTTCTTGATCTCATAAACTAATCTCATTATAGCTAATGTTCTCAAAACACTCTCAAGGACAATGACAGATGAAACTTAACACAGAAGCAGCATGTCTGGATAGAAATCACTCAATGTCCCATTAAAACATTTCTGTTCTGTCTCAAACACTCAAAACCTTCTGATCCTCAGGAACTCTTAACTTATTTCTGTAAAGATAAAAAAAAAAGAAATAAAGGAAAAAAAAAATCAGTGTCTCCCTGCACTTTGCTTTATTGATCTTTCTCCTTTACCACCTGTTAACCTACAATGTAACAAATCACCTCTATGTTGTAGGGCAGACATGCAATGCACACCTGTGATGTTGAAAACTTGCTCTTGTCTTCATTTCAGATGTAGTGAGGGACAGTAACAGCAGCTACAGGAAATGTTTTGGCTTTTCACTTGTGCTACACATCACACAGAACTGACGTGCAAAGGGAAAACCACTCCAAAACACAACCCACTCGGCAGAACAAAGTCCAAGTATAAAGATGTAAAGGACATAAGGGCACTTACTGAAGCTCTGTGAGGCAACAAAGGCTTCTCCTACTTGAAAGTATTTTTTCAGGAAGCTGCTATACTTTAAGACCATCCACTGACGCAGGTCTGACTGTTGTCTACTCACTGGTTGAGAATTTGCCTTGGCTAACCTTGTTATATTTAATCTTTCTTGAGGTAGCTGTTATATTTCATTCTTCTGTGCTGCCCATTGCTAAAGTATCTATGAAACTTAAAATTTGAGATGTACTTGTCTTCAGTGCATCCCAGTGAAACAAAAATAAAGTACAATTTTTCCCATTTTATTCCTGGTAACAGAGACAAGAGTTATTTAAGACTGTACCTAGAATCCCAGGAAAACTGGCAGAGTGAGGAAAAGAGCTCCACTCTTCCAAATTTCCATCTGACATGTGAAATCTCACTTCATATAATGTTTTTTCTCTTTTTTTTTCTCTTATTTACTACACAGATTTACAGTCTCTGAGTGACTCTTTATAGCAACAGTAACAGTGCAGGGGAAATAAAACCTAAGATATATTTAGATCTCAATATCCAAAATGGCAGCATGATGACAGATAAGCACAGAAGAGAATGAGAAATAGAAGCACTTGCTCTCTATTTCAATCTCCTTTCATTTGATGCTTGCTGATGATGACACTGTGGATGAAATCATTATATTTCTGGTGCAGAACCTCCAGCTGGAGACTCAGAGCTGTAGGCTTAAGAAAGAAAGAAAAAAAGTGATGCTGTCCACTATTCTTCTGATTGTCAAGAGATACTTCTGCTTTACTAATGGAATCCAGTGCAAGCTTGTTGGAGGAATTGCCATGCATGGGAAGACACAGCAACTATCAAAACTTTACTCCAAATCTGAACTTTACTCCAAACTTCACTCTAGCTGTTAAAAAGGTGTGCAAAATGTGAATGATTTCTGGAGCATCAAAACAGCTACATGCATATGAGACCAAATCCTACACTGATACTAAGGTTGTGAAGTAAGCATCAGCTAGTATGAGAATATCTAACTAGAAGAGGTAGAAAAAGAAAATAAGATGTAACAAGATGGTTATAAACATTCCCTTTGTCTGGCTGCAGCCTTTCTCAAATTATTATACCTCAGAAACCTTAACTATTATTGATAATACTTTTTTTTCTTTCAGAATTCATTTAAACATCACACCATAATATAGGACATAACAACTCAGGTGTTACAGCTAAAAAATGTCATCAGCAGGGCTGTTATCATAATGCTGATACTTATCATCAAAGTGGAATAAAGATTGTATTAGTCAGTATTTAGCATTATGCAAGCACACTAGTTTTGTGATTAAAGTAGTGTCTTCTAAAGGTTTTGTGCCTTTACGAACTGACAACTTATTCTTGAAGGCATTTGCAAAGTATAACATGGTGTGACAGTTATAATCCTGGAATGAAAATGTAAAAGATGCTACACTCCAGGTGGGGAAATAGTCTGTTAAGTGATTTCTCCATTTTTATTTTTTCTGATTTTTCTCTATAAAGCTCTTGCCTTTGGTCTTAGGATTTCTATAAACCTCACTGATTTTCAAGTGTTGGCATATTAAGAGACTTATAACAATTCTTTACATCGACTAATTGACCTTCTCTCCAAGTGACTGCTTTAAAAGCAGGGGCTATGTTCATCTAGAATTCAACATGTTGTAGTGTAGAGTTGAGATTTTGTTTAGTCTGTTAACCCAAGAAATGCTACATAACATAAAGAGCTGTGACAAAAACCCCTCTATTCCTGGCATCTACAGAACTAGATTGTCAGAATTAGGGAACAGTGTTAGAATGAATAAATGCTTTTCTCAGGTCTCCATGTGTAAGTTTTGAATGATAGCATTCAGTTTATCTCATAGCAACAGTAGTAAGACACATTAATGTTAACACACAGCTGCGATATTTTAAAGATGAGTCCATAGAAAAGACCATGAGGTAAGGGGATATGGTGCCACTTTACCATCACAATGAGGTAACAGTAAAGGTGCAGTAAATGTTATAAGGAAAAAATATTTCCTAAATGATTTTTCATTATTGCTTGTCTATTGGGGAAGGTCAGCATGAAAATAAGCAATTTCTATGATAAACTGATTTTGGACAGGTCTGTTGGCTGATCTGTTTCAAGACAACAATAAGATTCACAGAATGCAAGTCCTTCCTGGTAACAGCCTTGTCTCAAAAACCACACTTCTAGGCATAAAGGAGTCACACTGAAATTTTACTCAAAAGAACCAAAGCAGGAATGAACTCCTATGGAAAATGCATAGAATTAGTAGAGCAAGAACATTCTATATTAAGGTTAATGTGAAACCTTGTTTCCCTGTACAGCTGTGTTGAGCCAGCACATCAATGCAGCCTGTCAAATACTTTGTCAAAACAGGTGATGCTGTTACAGGTCTGATACACATTTCTGCAGGAGTGGCTTTCAAGAACTGTTCTGTTGGAGCCACATCAAACTAAGGTTTTCAAACCTATTAAAGATATTACTTCTCAATGTGGTGAATTAACAAGGTATGGGAGGGATCTAACTTTTTACCCTCAATCATTTTGGTTGCAAAGACGCTAGTTAAAAAAATCATAGAAATTATATTTAATGATATAATACCCCTCTCCTCCTTCCTCCCTCACTTTCCCCCAGTCCTAATCAGAATTAGTTTTGCTCCACCAAGCTTATGAAGTTAGTGTTCATACAGACAGTAGTCCTGGCAAATAGCTTCAGAATTATTATGGGAAGTTTAAAAGCCTTAACCATCACTGTTCTGGATCCTTCAGGAGTGGTACCTAATGCCACAACAAAACTTTCTTTCTTGATTTCAAAAGAATGCAGGATCACACCTACTGGGATTAAGGGTTTCCTGCTAATTATACTACATATTATGTAGCATAAAATGAATTAGAGGGACTGTTAATGCTCTGTACAACACTGGTGTCTTTGAATGTGAAATGAACTCAAAATTAAAACTAAAATTTTCAAATCCTAACAGCATTCCAAAATTCTAATGTATTCCTATATACTGCAAACTATGCAACATTTATTCCTTATGTTTGTAATACATACCATATTCTGATACATTCTAAATACAATGAATACATAATATAGCCCATAATGGAAAGTTTTGCCCACACTACTATGCATAAAAATCTCTTGTTAAAACACTGTTGGAATAATAATGTACACACACAAAAAAATACCCCTTAGCATAAGTGCTTTTCTTATTACAGCTAATGGCAAACCCTCGTTGATTACAACCGGAGTTCTTTTCAGAGAGCTTTTCTGCTTACTTTTACTGCAGGCCAAATTATACCTCTGTAATCTCTGGAACCCTTAGTATTTTCCATTGCCACATCAACAGCTGCCAGCCTTTTCTCAAGTGCCTGAGTCTCTGCTGATGTCCCCAGCCAGCTCGCTCCATGGGGCCACATCTGAAATATACACATTCTGCTGTTTGAATTATCGTTTCCCTCCCATCTAATGACTAATCTCTGCAGGTATTTATACCAATCGAATGAAAGATGTACAGAACATGGATATTTATGTGTAAATCTCTGCATACACTCATTTTTGGGATAATAAATCAATTTAATAAAGATCAGCGACAAGCCTGTTTTAGCTAAATCAAGATTAATTACTGAAATGCTAAATAATAATAAAGCCACCAGTTGAAACTAGACAATGTTTGTTTTCAAACATGCTTTCTGTTAATTTGATTCCAATCTGTTTTGATTAGGTACCATGTAAGGGCATGGAAGTACAGCAGATGACTCTTTTCCACACATAGATAAACGATGCCATTTGTCATATTTTCTAATTAAAGATGATTAAATTATGGCTCATTATTCTTGCCTTCTATGAGTACGAAGAATGGGATTTTTTAGTTGGTTCACGTGGAGATACTGAATTCCAAAACTCCCTACCTGTCAGAGTCAGTTGTTTTCCACAAGCACAGTTTCCCTCCTTTTCATGGTCACTTAGGGAAGACAGCCAAAATATTCTAGTTCATGTAACCAAATGCAGCTATACACAAAATAGCATGTATTTTTGAAATTGTAATGGATCCTGGAGGAAAAAAAAAGATAAAATATTTTAAAAATCACTTCCCTTAGTGTGTTTCTAAATTGAAAGGCTTCCAAATAGAAATATACAAAAAAGATTTACACAAGTTTACAGGGAAACTGCCAATTGAGATCCCATCCAAACTTCCATCTGATGGCTATAGATGTAGACACACATCCTGTTTCAGACTGGGGTCTCAGATACCTGCTTTAAAGGAAGATGTAAGAAGCTATCTACATGCATGGGAAGTTCTGAAGAAAAAGAAAAGCCTATAATGCTAATTGCTTTCCAGGCTCTGACAAACCCTTGGTCATGAATTATTTCTCATTCAGTTAGCCCTATCAGAGGAAGGTGCTGATTATGGTAAATTCCTCCTGTCTTGATGCAAGTTATTTTCTCCATTTCTGAGCTAAAGTTTGTGTGCTCTATTTATTTGTTATCCTGAGTGAAATAGCCAATATTTTGCTTTTTTTTTTGCCAACAATTCAGCTTCTTTCATTTCTCTGAAGATGATAAAAAGTTTGTTATTACAATGAAGTGACAAAATGTACAGTCCTTTTTCAGGTACAGGGCATCATTTATAGTGATGCTAGCTGGAGATGCCAAAGGTACCATTAACCAAAGAGGGGGAAAACTCAACAGAACTGCAAAGCAACTAGGAAGATACATTTTTTGTTATTATTATTTAGTCTCTTTTAATAAGATATGTGTTCAGTGAGCCGTGCCAGAACAAATACTATCACCAAACTTCAGCTACATCAGAAAAAATCTATTATCATCACAGTCACAGCTTTACCAATGAAGTCTGCAATAACAATGTACCTTGTACAAAGATTTGGTTTCTTAAGTTGTAACCAGACAAAGAGTTGAAGCTATTATCTGATTGATAAGGCTGCTGACACAAAATATGCAGACAATTATTTCAGCATGTTGATGACTATATTTCTCATATACATTATTTAAGCATGACAGTTGCTCTTTTCTTTTTGATGCCTAGGTGTGATTCTCATGAATATTATTATCAACTATGCGGAGCAGCATATAACCTTTTTGGATTCAGTTTGCAAAGGGTTGGACTCACACTGTTTTGTTATTATTATTTGTTATATATTCTGTACAAATTCATATTCACCTGCCTTGTTTTCTTCACATTCCATTAGGTGCTTCTGCAGAGCCTCAAAAACTGTGCTCGGTTCCCTGCTGTCTCATTGAAATAAGAACAAGAAGCCTTGGGGATACCTGAGACAGGAAACCCACTTGTGGAGTTTACTAGCTCGACGAGGATGGCAGTAACGTTAGCACAAACCAAAGTGGACGTGTATGAAACCAGTAGGAGAAGGATTCTGTGACCAGAACCAAAGTGGGATGAAAGTTTATCTCAAAAGCAGTTTTCATGTCAGAAATATTGCTCTGAGAAGTGGTTAATTAGATAAACACCCCTCAGTTCCTGTCAAAAACAGCTTAAAGAAGTAAATTACTTCAGGAAACAATGGTCAATGTCTTGTTTCACAGTGGAATGCATATTTTAAATTATTTCATTACATTTGTTGCAGAAGTATTAACCTAAAAATGGTTATACTGGATAAGAGCAATAGCCAGACTCAGTCACTCTCACCCATAGGGCAATTAGTGGGGGCTTGTGCAAGAGCACTGCCCAGGCAGGGCCTTCCTTCCCCAGGTATTTCTTGCCTAGAGCCAATAGCTTAAAATCTGCTTGATTTGGAAGTGCATGCAGTTCACATTCAACAGTCATTGATGGATTCATGATCCAAAGATCCATCTGTAAAACCAAGTCTGCTCTTCATCCCCATAAATCCTGCAGCAATAAATAGCATAAATGTTACATTTTTTGCTCTAAAAAGAAAATAGTTCTTTTGTTTGCTTGAAAAGTATCTTAGGATGGCTCTTATATCTACACACATGCAGAATTAAACTGTTAGCTATGAATTACACGAGCTATACACATATATTTCTTTTTTCTTTTATATTGCTTTGCATTTCCCATCCTACACCCTGTAGCTGACTTTTGAGCTGATGTCTTTTTGAACATGAAAGTAAATAATCTCAGATCCTGGCACTCTTTACTCTTGACACTGGAAGATTTCTGCAAATAACACATCTTTTATGGTGTCTTCAGTTTAATATTTCTCCAATTAATGCATGGTTTAAAAAAAAAAAGAGTACTGCTGAAAGAACTTTTTTGATCACCTTCTCCCTGAATACTAATGCAACCAATATATTCAGTTTTTCAGCAATGGCTTTTATCTCCCCCGGTTGCTCTTTTTATACCTGGATCAACAGTCTGCTCCAAACAGCTCTCTCAAAATCTTCCTAAGTCCTGATGTGATAAAACCAGATTTTGTTACAAGTTTTCATATCTCTAACAGATTAATACAGTTTTAGTTTTAACTAGCAATATTCATGGTTGCTTGCAAGGGAATAATGTCTACTTGGAAAGATTGTTTTTCAGGTTTTTTTAAAATTCTTAATTACTTCCTTTACATGGCTGTGCAATCATGTTGGCCTTTGAAGGTCATTAAAATAAAATAAAATTCTACTGCAGTGGGTTAGTTTCAAAATTGCTCCTTAAAAGAAATTCTCCTGTATAGAATATATCTGCTAGATCTTGAACTACTATATCTCACTTCAAAATGGCAAGTCACAGCACAGAATGGAATGCCATATCCCACATTATGCTCATCATGCCATTTATGTGAATGTCATAATGTGCTGTGAAACAGTGCATTGTTTTATTTTTAATAAATAAAACATTTCTTTAATGTGATACACGTTGACATCTCTTATCTGATTTATTGGATATTTGCGATAGAAGTCAACACCAAATACAATGAAACCATTCGATACGAGGAAGAAGAAAAACAGATAAGCATTCAGTGTACTAATTAGAGGAGCAGCTATTTTCTGGATATGTCTCTTAGCCTGGAATAATTTTTCTAGGATATTCAAAACAGATGCTCTTTTAATTAGAAGCAGAAAATCTGAGTTTCAGCTAGCAACACCCAAGAGTACGCTTGACTGTATTGGAGATAAAACACAAACTTTACGTAAGTCCTACCACCTTCTGTTATGTAAATGTCTACTTATGAATACATCTGCTAGATGGCAGCAGCTCAGTCAGAGTATGTGCCTCTCCCTGTGGCTGCAACAGTCTCCCCTGAACAAAGGAGGGACTAGTAATCAATAAAATAGCATGAGCTGCTGTTCTTGAACAACAGTGGTTGAGACCTGCAGCTTTTTCAACAGTGGATCCTGGATTCTAGTGCCTGTGCTGTTTATATGCAATTTAGTTAGCTGTTGCTGTCTATGACTATATATAGAAACAGATTTATTACTATGGGTGTGTTACCAAGAGAGAAGATCCAGCCTGATAGGAGGAAAAATATTAATTCCACTCAGTTCAAAAACATCTCCTGTAGCCTCCTTATCCTTCTCTTTTCTTATAGTCACGACAGCAGTAATAGATGCCTGAGAAATACCTAAGCCAGAATAAACCTCAGTAGAGAACCCAAAATGAAATGTGACCTCTCAAAAATTTTAGTTTTATGACAACAAAAATACAATGGCACCAAATTGCAAATGACAACTTCACAGACATAAAGAAACCAAACCCATATTATCACCATAGGTCATTCCATGTCTAAATGTGGACAACAAGAATGAGAAGGGAAAAGCACAGCCTTGTTTACAATACTGTCTCTTGAGGTTTGGGCAGTCATTCAAAAAATAATAGCCTGCAAGTCACAGTAAAAAGTATGGCCAGGACCTTAGCTCTGTTTGGTCCTACATAAGGTAAAAGTTCAGTATAGCAGTTTTATTCCTTCACAGTGCAGGGTTGGCTATGACAACATAGTTACAACAATTCTTCTGCATTGTTTTGACTGCCTGAAGTTGCATTCTGTTCACCACATTTCTAAGGGCAGAAATATCCTAATGTTTTAACCTTCCCCTGGTCCAAGTCTCGGTTGGAATCTGCAAAGTAAGTGTGCAAGAGGTACCCTGCTGGTTTAAGATGACACAGTCGATCATGAGACTTACCTAAGCTTAGTCAAGAGCCAGTATCTTAAAAACTGAGAGCTCTAGAATCACTGATGTCTACCAAAGACTGGCTAGCTCTGATAAAAGGGAAAGACAACTTCCTCTTAAGATCTTAGCTACTTTTTAGAATTAGAAGAGAAAAAAGATCTAATGGAATAGGGCTTTAATTGGCTCACCGGTGCTAATGAGACCTGCAGTAATTAGCTTGCTCAATACCTTCTCTCTGAATTTAAATAAAAAAGGTTGGGTGTTCAGGTTGTCCTGCCATACTGAGCATATGTACCATATCCAGACTGGCTTGCAGACTGTGGCCCTAAGCAGACCACAAGATATCTGAACTCAGACTGTAGCTGCTTGTTACTATAGAGAGGACAGTGTGGGAGGCAAGCTGTAGAGTTTTAAATAGGTCTTTAAGACCTAGAAAAAAAGCCTGAGTCAACTGCAGAGAACAGGGAGAGTGAAGGGAAGGAAAACTGATATAGTGAGATGCATAAGCAGATTGGCAAGACGTGTGACAGTTGGTGCTTTCCTTAGAGCTTCAGCTTTCAGAATTAAGGGTCTAAGGAGAGAGATTGATTTAATTTAATATTAGAGTACTTCTAGCTCTTGTCCAGGTCATTTCAACATTAAATTTGTAACAGCCTCTCTGAAATTACGCATTAGTGAAAACAGTGAATCCTTTAGAAAGGGGATAAAAGTTCAGAAGATGTGTCATTTATACAACTTAGCCACTGAGAAATAAAACTATCTTTTCATAAATATGGTCATGTTTTGAGTTTGACTACTTTGACAGAATAACATGGAAGTATCAAAGGAACCAGGAAGGTTGTGGAGAATAGAAAGCTAAATGGTAATAAGATAAGAAAATATGGTGTTTTCCTTCTATTGTAGCTGCCTTGATATGCGATATTTAAAAGCTAGCTTCAAATTGCATAATGTCATCCAAAGAGAAACTAGAAATCACAGTAGTTGGGGCTAGAAGTCGGAAGGTGCACTGTAGATGTGTTCTTCCCAAGGAATGATTTGATCTTTTCTAATGTAAAAGTCTTTTTCTTTTAGAATTTGGAGAAATGAGTAGTGAATATATGCATGGTTGCCTGCTGATCACTAGGACAGCTCTAAGAATCCCGAAGCACTCTGTAAATACAAATGCTTTCTGTCACACACAGGAGTTGCAAAACCAGCCTTATAGCTACATTACAGAAGAATAAATGGTGGTCTGGGCACACCATATGACAAGCTCAAGGTCACAAAGGAAAGGAGGAGTAGATCTTGGAATAAACCAGAACAAGCCTATAATTCCTGGTCCCTCTTGGTTGGCATTCTTTCCTATTCCTATGCTCGAGTCTGATGACTGTACAGCACTGTAAATACCAGCCAGTCCTTCAGTACAGAAGGACAGGGTTTGCTTTAATGCTATTTTTAGTTAAGCAGATCCCACTTTTAAATCTGCAACGCCTTCATTTTCAATATCGTGATTATGTTTAATGTTCCATAGGAAGATGAGGGGATTAGTATGAATCAGAAAGCACAATGCAGCGTAGGCAGTACCACGCTGCCTTCTGAAACACCAGCACAGAGCAAGCAGGAGCTTCGGTGAGGGTTTTACACGGGTAAAAGGCATTAGGCAGCTGGACGTGTCAGCTGGGTGCCTCATCAGGCAGCTGGTATGAGTGGAAGGTCAAGAGCACATTTACTGTTTACTGAATTTGTAAATTACTAATTATTCAGCTCACTAAGCAAGGCAGGCTCATTGCCTGCGCGTGATATTCCCCCTCCCATCAAGGCTAAGCGCATATGGAAGAGTAGGAATTCTCAGCTATATTTTGATAGATGGAAGCCATTAAAGTGCCATAATAAAGGGCATAAAGAGCTATAATGGGTAGGTCACTAGTAAGCATAAGCACACTTCCATGTTTGTCAGAGAACAGGTGTAGGAGATAAAGTCCAGCTGAGCACTGAAAACTGCAGTTCTCTGTGTCCGCAGAGAGCTTGGGGGTTGCCTTGTTAACCAGAAGATGGTAAGAGGTGATGTCTGTGTCCATGGGGAGCAGTGGCCTAGGAGGAGTTAAAGAGGGGTCTTCACTCACATTCCACTGTGGGAGACAGAGACAGGAGCCAGACAGACACCATCTCGGAACTGGGGAGATTTCAGAGCTACTGGCCAGCAGAAACTGTGGGAACTACACCACAAGGAAGGAGAGCACCAAGAAAGGAAGTAAGGAAATTGTCTGCAACATGAGGGTCAGAAAAAAAATTACATGGTGGGCCTTGAACCGAGAAAAGAGATTTGCTCTTGCTGTCCTGTCTGTCAGCAAGAGAGATAATTTTGGAAATAAGCTATTGGAGAATTCGTAAGAAAGAGACCTGAGATGGAATGGTCATCATGACTTGAAAAATGAACAAACTTTGATGTCTTAGTCCTCTTAGATTGGGGCAGTCAAAGATGGCTGACATAAGGCTGCTTGTGGTACCTTCAACTGAATAAACCCAAAAGAAAAGAAAGGAATCTTCAACTGAATAGACCCAAACCAAAGGAAAACTTGGGGAAAGCATATCTAGTTCTTAGCTTGAAGTCACTTACGTTAGCTAAGTGGCCAAATAGGCATGCCTTCCCCTCCAAAAGTGTATCCTGGTACAGAGAAATATCTACCACAAGAAGAATCAAAATGTGATACTTCTGGAGTGAATAGGTTAAAACCATTGCCTGTATTTGACTGCTCAGACATGACTAGGAGTGAAAGTTAACAAGTTACCAGATCTTCCCAGACTAAGGAAAAGGAGGGTCATACAGAAAGCTCAAGAATAGAGGAATTATAGCTAAAGTCAATGGAAATAAGGAACAAGTATAGCAGATTAATGAGATTGTGTTTTCCAGATTAGAAAACCAGAAGCAAATACTCTAGATGGGAGGATGGACTTGAAAACAAACAAAATTTAAAACCCCTAAAATGCTTAATTTGGTATAAAGAAACAAGGTAGTAATGAAAATCAGTCATTAAATCCAACACAAAGACTATGAATAAACTGTACTGTTTCAGAAGTTCTACATCAAGACAGTTCCAAGCATGCCACTCAATCTATACATACCACTAGAAGCCAGGCTTTATAGGCAGTGTTCAGGCACTGGAAGCAGGGGAAGTGAAGTAATGAATTGGTGACAGGAAAGTGAAGAGTATTCTGCTAGATATGGCAAAAAGAGATGGGGTTTGTGATGGCAACTTTCATTTTTTGATTCTGGCTCAGATAGTTCTGCATCAGAAAAGAAATATACACCTGAGATGACTTTGAAATGACAACACTAAGCAGCTTTCTCTTTTTTTTTTCCTTTCCTTATTTTTAGAGTTGGACTACTTTAGTAGAGACTTCCATGGAGACAGTTCAAGACTTTTTCATTCACAGTTTGATTTCCAGACCCTGCATTATCCTAAAATGCATGAAATTGCATCTGACATTTTGAAAGATCTGTTTCAAAAGTAAGAGGCACTATTGGCTTCTCAAAGCATTTCATGCAGCTCAATTCCTAGTGGACAGATCCTTTCACCAGGGTGCTGCCAAAGCATATCTCAAATCTTGCAACAAATAGAAAATACATATACATATACTGTTTTAGATTACACATGAAGCTGTTCCTCTAAGCCTTCTCAATATAATTTATGAAACTAATGTGTATCTCAAGTTTTTTGTAGGTGCTGTTGCAAGTTATCATCCCATGTCAATACCTGGTTTCCTACCATGGCACTGTGGTAGGTAACCCTGGTGAGCTTTGAACAGTGCTGCTTTTAAGGACATTTGAAAAACTCCATCAGTCATGATGACATGCTGAGTAGTACATACACAGTACCTGCAAACTGTTGTTCATAATCAGTGTTAGGATACTCACAGGGTCGCTGCACACAGGTCAGCAGGGCATTAACTCAGGATGGGAGCTGACTCTGAGTGACTTGGAGGAAGAGGAGGGAGGCAGTGGCTCACATTCTATCTAATTAGAGAAAAGCTTTATTTTAACTACTACTTTAAAAGTTGACAGGTTATAAAAGAAATAACATTGCCAAAAAATGACTAAAGAGAACTATGGGACAAATTAAACTGACAGAACTACTGTGTAATATAATGCAAAACAGCATCATAAGAGGCAGAAAGGCAGGCAACTATTTCCTATGTGCAAATATGTCTAGAAACTGCTTCTCCCTTCTTTTCATCTTCTCCCAACCAGAAAAGGGCTAGGGAAAAATCTAGACAGAGATGAACACCACAGTTACTAGGCAGTTTCCATATACCCCCTGAGTTTGAGCAGTGACTTGACTCCCTTGTGCACGTCACCTTTTTTCCTTTCTGAAACATATTTCAGTTCATCTTTTGAGCTTAACAGAACAACCAAGAAGTGACACTTAAAAGTGAAAAGCAGATTTAGATATCCCCAAGCTGTTGAATAATGTGATTGTTGTTGGAAGGAGCAGCAAAATGTGATGTATTAGGTTGCAATGATTTTAGCACATCTTTTCAGCAAATTATACATGTGCTATAGTTTTCATCTGCTTTCTACAGAGGAAGATCAGTTCACTTCCATCACAGACTGGAAGTTTCTTTTGGAAAAGAATGGGCAATTCTTTTTGGTGAGCTTCAGAGTTTGTGTGAACTGCCAGTGACCCCCTTGGCTGTTCTGTCAGAGCCTCTGCGGCACTGCCTCTGTGCCTCCCCCATCCCCACGCTGAGCTTCCAAAGGTCTCAGAAATCAACCGCAAAATAATTACTGCAGTGCTTGGCTCCAGCTCTAACTGGGAAAGTGCTAAGTCATCAGCCCTACAAGACATAAATTATCAGTTTTGGTCAGTCTCAATGCAAAAATATAAAAGCCACAGCTTCTTGAAAGCACATCCAGGCATATCTTAAGTCCAGTCCAAACAAAATAAAAACACATGATGGAAATGTGTAATGCTTTCTCCAGTGGTTTGTGGTGCCTTTAGCACAATGGGGTAGATAAGGATGGCTTTGAGACTGAGCAGTGCTCGTGGCATCCTGGGTATGTTGGTTATGGCCTAAACCTGATCTGAAAAGCAAAAAAGACTTTTACAGTGGAACTTTTCCATATTCTTAAAATAAAATAATCTTGAACATTTCCCTCTCCAGAGTTCCTTTCTTTATGCCTGACTGCAAGGTAAAAGTAACATCTAGACAGTAATACTGGTCCCAGAGATAAATGTACTAGAAAAAATATTTTGGTTATGAATTGCTGATGAACATTTTCTGATTTTAACACTAACTAATATTCTCTAAGTAATTTCTGCAATAAGTTTTTGGCCTAAAGACTGAGCAATTTAATTTTTTTTAAACCCTAGCCTTGCAAACCACTTAATAAATAGCTCATGTGAGCTGTTTCCATTACTTTGAGTGAAACCAGGCTCCTTTTGCAAATAGTTGTGTCTTAGAGTTCAACATTTGCCTTCTTTAAATACTTCTATTTGTTTAAGATTAGCTGTTTCACAAACATTCTTCAAACCTCTTTGCTAAAATACTGTTGAGAATACTGCACATAGATAAAATTCTCCATTTTCTTAAAACAGAGACAAAATGTACTTTCAGTTACTTGTTGAACTGCGTTAACAGGATATTAATCAAACAATTTAAGGAAAATTTATCCAGTTACTGTGCAGAAGCCAGTACTATTGCATTTAAGTACCTCGCAATCTTATCCAGAAAATGATTCCGTGCAGAAAGGATGTATCAATACTCCTATTTTATAGCCTAAGGGCAAAGCCTAGAGAGGCTAAACGACCTTCTAGGGATCACCCAGAACTTTCAACACAAAGGAAAACATAAACAGAGGCTCCACTGGAATACCTTTCCTTTCCTGAAGAAAAAGGAAAACTATTTTACTGAGTGATCCTTTCCAACCAGCACTGCTCAGTCACAGAGCACTGATGCTTGTCGGATTCTTTCAGGAATATTCCAGGCACGAGTCTTTGTTTTAGTCTCTCTGACACTTTGTCTAGTTTCTGAATCCCAGTGGTACTGAGGTAGGATGTATTTTGGCACGTACACCATGAAAAGTCCCAAACTATTGTGAAAGATTTATAGATAACTTTCTGTAAAAAATGCAAGAGACTTTACAAGTATCCCATTTACTTCTAACTTAGAAGTTAAAAAAATCACAAATGCTTTAGTTAGCTAAATATTTATAATAGCTTGTCTTTATGTATGCAAGGCATAATGCCTTCCAAGTACTTTAACAAGCTAGAAATAGAGAAACATTGAAAGCTGAAAGAGCCATATTTGGGGTGAAAAATGGAAATTGTTTAAAAACACCACATTCAGTTAGAAGAGAAATGACACATTTTAATGTATGGGCTATTTTAAGTCAAGCAGGCGGTAAGGATTATAGCTAGAATTTGGCCAGAATATCAGGCCAGGATATCATACTTGCAGAAGAAAGCAGCTGTCAGTAATAAAAGTAAATAAGCAATAGGAGCCCTCCAAAGTAAGAGACATCTGCACCCATGGCCAGACTGGAGGCTGAGCTCAGGCATGACCCGGGTACAGCAATTTTGGTGCTTCTTCCTGCAATGCCCTGGGTTTCCTGGTGAGGAAGCATCCCCTGAAATAAACATCTACTGTCCAAAACTACCCAGAAGATGCCCAAGGCATATAATCTAATTGTGCTCATTTGTCTCAGGAACTTCTTGGAACATGGATGCCCTTCCTTCACTGCAGGTTTTCCCTCACTCAAGCAGCAATGCTCACTTTCCTACCACTTGGATTTCTTCCCTGAGCACTGCAGCGCTTTGGCATCAGCCAGAGCAACAGCAATGTCAACAGGTGAGAGCTGTGGGCTCCTTCCAGCACACTCCTACAGCTTCTGCAGACATAAAACATCTTTGTGAGAAGTTCATGATGCTGGCAGATGCAGCCAAAAGATGTGTATTCCAGTGATGCTGAGCTGTCAATATTGCCACCTGACAGCAGTTGGCAGTAAAGCTTATTGCTGCAGGCCTGACCTCAGCCCTCACTGCTTTGAGTACTCCAAAAATCAACTCCCACATCACTAAATGCTATTTTCTTTACTGGGGAAGACTGAATGGGGATACTTTTGCTCTGCAACCAATACATTTATCTGTACAGTCAAAACTTTGGGCAGAGAGACTCAATTAATCGCCTGAAGTGCTTGAAAATTTGTACTAAATACATTTATATTCATTTCATTAGTCAATTTTCTACAACTTATCTATTTATGTATTATGTGTGCCTGAAAAACGCAAAGTTTTACTCCCTATAAATCAGAAATTGCACTATGGTACTTGTTTTTTCTCTGGTTTTAAAGTCTGTTTGCCAGAGGTTGTGTACTTGTTTGCTGAAATTTCATAACAGACAGACTGGTAGTAAGGCATTTTCACAAGCAATGAAAATGCATTTGACCATTCTTATGGGATCCTAAAGAACTCAAACCAGAAAGGCAGGGCAGGGAGGAGAGCAGGAGGAGAGCACTGCTTCTCTCACCTCACTTCACTGTTGAGACTCAACTGGATGCTTTTCTGTGACCGACATATAACACTGTATTTTTGGGTCTCAATTGCTGTTTCAGCAGCCCCAGGCTACTCCTTTCACCAGACAGACATGCTGTCTAAAAGTTGTTACATTAACATTTTCTTCCATGTATAGCAGTTCTGGAAATTTTCCTATAAGGGTTGCACAGAGGCCATGAATGAGATCACCACCTCTTTCCACAAGGTGTCATACAAACTTATGGACCAAAAGCTACAGCCTGTAGTCAACAAAACTGGCAAGTGGTGTTATTCCTCACCCAAGTGAGACAGAGAATGCCATTTCTTTGGGGGTGGGTCCACATAGTCTAGATGGCCCAGGAAGAAAATGCACTGAAGAAGATTGATATAACCTGGGGCAAAATTTCTCAAGCTGGGGTAGATTTATGCCAGTTCAAGGATATTATAGCTGTGATATTTTTTCCTTTCCATTCAACTCTGCTGAGATTTTCATGGGATAGCTAATGCCAAATGGGGCTGACTCACCTAGGACAATAAAAGGAAGTCCCCATTTCCCAGAAAGGGAAGACAATTTTCTGAGTCCCCACCTAGTATATTATCATACCTTCCTTCCTTATTTCTGCATCTTCCAACACCACAGTACATTGAATGCAACCTTGGCTTTGAATACCTTTTGCTAGTCATGATACATATCAAGGGCTTTGAAAAGTATAGAAAACCAGTAACTGAGGTAACTGTTTCAAAACCACATGGCTGACAGGAGACTCCCCCATTATATAAATATGACATATATGTACAGCTATGAGTGAGCACTTCTTTGTAAGCACACACCTGACATATCCCTTGTGATCTTCATCCTAAACTAGCGTAGCTTCAGATGCATTTATTCATTTAAGCCTCAGTATATGCACTGAATCTCACTTAGTTAAAACAGAAAGGCAGCTACTATGCCAAAGGGAGATGTTCTGAACTGCTCTCAGCTGGGAGCCTCATTTTCTGCAGCTTACAGAAAGGCTTCTGGAAAGCTGCACATTAACGCAAAACACAAATGGTAACTGCACAGGGTACAAAGAGGCTGTTCTCACAAATGTCTCATCAATAAACATCATAAAAGACTTGCGTCAAGAAATAGTACTCCATCCACCAGTATACGCAAACCATAGTAAATAATGAAAACATAAATAGGAGAGCAATAAGGAAGGCAGGCAGGGAGTACAAATGATAGCACTGAAACACAAATAAAGCAGCAAGGTTACTGGTGAAAACAGAGGATATTTTTTATATAGGAAATTGTGCATATCTTTCTGCTACCACAGAGATTAGTAATGGGGTGAAGAGTAAAGTGATTGGATTCATTCTTTTATCAAGATGCTGGAGTTTAGAGAACCGAGTCCTTTGAGTTTGCAAAGGGTCACTTGGGAAAAATAAATTGAATTTATTTTTAATTGAAGCACTTGCAATGTGAATCAGAATTCAAGGACCTTTTTTTTCTGCAGTGTAACTCACTTCGAAATGCCTCTGTTCTTGAATGAGTGTATCAACACAGTCCATTTTGGTTTGTGCAAATTCACCTGACTAGATTAACTGTCTGAAGCACCTCCACACAGACAGACAGTAAATAAGGAGAAGAGATGCACCATAGACAAAGAAAAGAATAAGATGGGAGTACAAAGCTCATTTTATCTTGTGCTGCAGGCAAAGCTTGCCTCTAAAGGTGTCAGGTGAGTAAAAATGCAGTCCTTAATTCATCCAACAAGTGTACAAACCACATCTGCACAGAAAATGAATAAGCTAGCATTCACACAAGAAGAGTATTAAGAAACTAAGGTAAAGATAAAAATTGGATCTATTTTTTCTTGAGTTCTTAAAGGACAGGCATTTTCTTTAATTAGAAGCAAGCATCCACATAACAAGTGCAACCTTGTCACTTCTAATAGCTGAAGCATAAGCATAAGCATAATCAGTCGTGGTGGAAATTCCAGATTGCATGCTCTCATCTCTTGACCTTGTTTCTCTCTATCTGTAATTAATACCTTTGTATTAGGGGGGCAATGACTTTGTAAGGAATGTCAATAAATACACACAGTCTAACATCTTCCATATTGTCACAATTGCCACAGACCACGTTTGTGTTTAAGGCTGCTGCACCCTGGCAGCTGTGCAGCCAGAGCTGCTCTTTCTGGACAGAAAGGACTGACCACAGGAGTTCAGTGAGCACACACCATTTGCAGGCACAGTGAGGAGAGCACGGGAGAGCTGCCCTGCATCATGCAGCTCCTGGTCATGGACTCGCTTCTGTGACTAATGAAAGGGGTAGGATGTTGCTACATAGTACCTGGTGGAAATCAAGGCTGTAATTTCAATGCATTTCATGCTAACTGGAGCAACCAAATGGCTGCACAGCAAAGACCAATCTCCTAGTACCAGATGGTGGTATATCTGAACAAACTCCATTAACAAACTAAGCACTCGTGGGCCAGACCTTTCTCCTTCACTTTGCTCCCTTCAGTCTGCAAGTTTCCCAAAAAGAAAAAGTAAGCAGTCACAAAAAAAAAAAAAAAAAAGAAAAAAAAGAAAAAAAAAAAGAAAAAAAGTAAAATGTTTACATCTTGTTGGAGAAGGGGATTTATGTCTGTCTCTGCCCTTCATCAGGTTAAGACTAACTGATGACTCCTCCAGCTTTGGCTAGAGGCCACGGCAACATCAATTATGTGGGATTGCCCAGCTTTATACTTGAAGAAACTCATCTTTACCTCCAAAAAACCCCACAAACGTAGAATAAACCAAAAGCCAACACAAAAAACTCCACAAACGCAACACCAAACACATAAAGAAAAGAACCCTCAACAAACCCACAAACCAAAGAGCACCAAATTTATCTTTCATCTGTCTCTTTGTATTTTAAAAAAAAATGTTTGTGCCCTTACCCTCCCATTCCTGAACATCAACAACGGGCAGCAACAAGTTTTGCCTTTAAGCTGTGGAAGAAACTCTATTGCCTGCAATGGCACTAGAGCAAGAGCTCAAAGTCTATTCTGAAAGACCAGAAGAAATACGAACAGAATGATGTGAGGAGTAAACTCAGAGAAATGCTGATTGTGAGATACTAAAATGTTATTTCCTGGAGCAATTATTTGCCTCAGTGAGTGCACAGAAATCAGCCACACTTAAGGTACTACGACACTTCACACAGCATTGTGCAACACAGTTCTCCAGTTAAGCTACATCCTTCTCCTCTTTATGGCATCATTTAGAGTATTTTATTAGCCATATTTTAACACCCCCCTCTTGATTTCTTAAAAATTGGTCTCTATTTGCCTCTCAGCTTTCTATCTGTGAAACAGGATACAACTTCCTATCCGTAAGGCATCTGTAAAAAAATATTAAGCTGCATGAAAAGGACTCTATAATCTTCTGGGATAAAACACAGACCCTTTCAAGAACCAAAAAACTCAAAAGAAAAAAACCTGCCCATGCAATCACATCTGGTGCTCTACCTCTCACAGATCACTTCACTGTTGAAAAGCTTGTTTTAATTATTTTCCTGTTTGAAGTAACAGCTTTCTGTCCCATTCCCTCTCTGTAATGCTAGACTTTGTACAAATACAAACAGGTAAGCCACCCATAAAATCCAGGTAATTAAAACAGTTTTACAGCACAGTCATAGTATCAAAGCAAATGAAAATATAAGAGTGTAGCAAACAGGGGCTCTGGGGCCTCCAGCAGGGTGAAGAGAGAAGCAAGACACAGCCAGTGTCTCAGTCCCTTCAAAAACAGCAACCCAAAATGTACAGAGCAAGCACACAGCAGGCAGAGCTGGAGTGCAGCCACACTCTACTCACACCAGGGCAAGACTGTTGCTTGTGCCCTTTGATGGCAGAGGTTAGCACTGCCAACAGGGCACAGATCACTTCAAAACCTGTACACAGAGGTGTCTGTAACTTGAATAAAGAAATTTAGAAGAGAAAGGTCATGGCCCAATGCATGGATCGCAAAAGGAAAGGACATGTAGCAACTTCTCAGGAGGCACTGGGATAATTTGCATACGCTGCATACAAGACAGCAACACATGGCAGAGGAGCTTGTTGACAACTTAATGATTGTATTACTTACTCCAGTGCCTAAACAAAAGAAAGATGCAACTCTGTAGTTTTATTAAGTAAGAGGAAGTTCTGTAAGTCTAACTTTGGAGGCTAGTACCTAAAAATGTGCATCTTGTTAGTGGGAAATATGCTATTACCTTTGAATTCTGGATCTTTTAAAGCTCAAAGTTAATATAACTAGACACTGGTATTTTGTACACTTGTGTCTTAGAGGGTTTCCTCCACCAATTTGTATGAATATACCTCAAAGGATTGAAGAGAGCTCTGAATATGTCATAAAAGGAAAATGCAACTCAAGGTGTATGTATGTTTCCATAACGAGAAAAGCACTGCTTCTGTGAAGGCTTATACAACAGTGACTTCTGCTGTGAAAACCTTGTCAAACCAGCACATCAGTTATTAAGGTTAAAATTTCCTGGTATTGCTCTTATTACTCAAAATACTGAATATGCTTAAAATAGAACTTAACAATATGTTTCTGACAGGATACTTGAAACGTGAGAGGCCTCAGTTCCTGTTCTTGCTCCTATAGCAAGGGATAAGGTGTCTCTATTTTAGTGGGACAAGGATGGAGGCATAAAAATCAAACTGTTCACTAGTCCCAAAAGAAAACCAAAACTTTTTCATTATCATGAAATTGTGGACACAATTTTGAACACAGGTGGATTCAAAAGAGTTTACAGGACTTGCATCTGACATCTTGATCTGATGCCATTGCATCTTACCTGAGTTAAAAGCAGAGGCAATTTTGGTGAACCTCTGTTATGTCTGCATCCTAGGGACACTTAAAAGATTTTCCTTCCAAGGAAGAGTGCAACAACACCTTGGACAACTTTTGCCTCTAAGAAAAAAACAGAACATAATAAACTAACAAGGCTTTGGAGGTTTGAGAAAGTAATTGTTTTTTTATTTTCTAAAAAATTGAGTGGTTTCAACTAAGAGCTTTACTTAAAATAAAAGAGCCCATGAATCCTCACAAATTTTAATACAGGGTTATCTTCTGGAAAAACAATTACTAATGAAGAAAAACCATCTGTTCCCCATAAATTAGAACTGGTTAAATGTTCACTGGAAAATATTTGACTAAACAAAAGAACTCTCTGCACCCCTCTATGTTTAAAGCCAATTTTCTTGCTTGTGTATTCACGAATAGGTGGAAAATAGCTCTGTGCACAGGCTATACGCATTAAGTTAGTCAGCATAAACTGTCACAAAGGCTTTCCATTTTAAGTCATACCTTTTATAAGTAGGACTTGACACTAAGCCAGTCAGCCTGATGTTCTCTCATGCTTTTTGCATACTTTAGAGACTAGATTATTATTGTCTGGTCTCAACAAAAGGTCTGTAGCCATACATGGCTTAGTATGCCTTCATCAATTTAGAGTGATTGTTACAAAATAGCCCATAATAGGTGTCTGAATTTAATGCACTAGAAATGTTGAATTTACAGATAAGAAATATCCTATACTTTTCAGTCTCTTCAGAACCACCATTATTTGAACTCCCTCTGATGGTGCATTACAGACTGCAGCACACATCAGTTTAAGAATCAGTTACTTTGTTTTTTCATGCCACGCATGGAAGCTGTTGATTTACATCATCACTAGGGCTGCAAGTTCTCACCATTGATTCTGCCCATACTTTCTGTTTATGGAAGAAATGATCATAGAATACACATTATTTGATTTTCATAAACCTAAGCATGATTCTATAGTGGTTTGTTTTCTTTTTTTGTTATTGAAGTGCTTTATGATTTACAAAAAAACCAAGAGAAGAATTTACTGCCAGGCTTGTGACCTTGAGGAGGACAGTTTGAAACTCTGTTCCTAATCTTGCAAGAAAAACAATCAGTGCTATATACAGCATAAAATGACTGTAAATGAGATGTTCTAACTATAAAAATAAATAGAGTGTCAGAGATGTTTGATATATGAATTTGCATCAAGGGAGCATTTCTCAAATTTTAAAAGAATAATTTGATAAATGCAGGTCATCTTCCGTGTATTACCAAAGAAATAATTTTTAGTGCTTTTTTTTTCATCTGTTGTAGCTTTTGTACTGACTGTATTAGCATACTGGCAATGGAAAGATTTATTCTCTCTCACATGCCAGAAATAATTTTTTTTCCTCTAATCATTACATTCTGTACTACACACAGTAAAAACTCCCAAACACAACTTTTAATGGTGAGTAATTATATAGTCTAACTCCTGTTTTCAGCAGCTGGCTTGAGATGTCTTTTAAAGGGTCCTTTCTTTTTCAGAAATTAATCAATATTTTCATGAAAATTGTGAGTGCCAAGATGAAACAGAATAACAGCTTTCCTTTTGATGAAACTTAACACCTCATTTCAATGTTTATTAAATGAAGTATCCCCCTCCAATGCTTTTACATTTTCCAAATGTAGCTTTCAGGTTAATAACACCTTTTTAAAGCAGGTATATTAAAAATCAAAAGGCTAAATAACTCTGGGAGCATTGCAGTTTTGGGTTTTTATGTGACCCATCAGCTTAATTCTAAACAATTTTGCCATTTTTCTAATTCACGTTGACTAACAAACCATGTATTGCTCATTTACTTATCTGTAGTACCACTGCTTTTCAGGACACATCCTTGTGGGTGTAGTACCTGAAGAATTAGACTTTTAAAAATACAAAACAAAACAAGAGAACAAAAGAGCACACTCACGAAACACAGGAATATATATATACACTGAAAGGAAAATCCCACATTGGATAGGTTAGCTGACCTAACTTTTTCTTTCCCCCCACTGAGGAATAGGACACTTCAGTTTGGAGTGACTACAGAACCACAACTTCTCACCATCAAGCTGGATGACTCAATGGGTTATGATGGAACAAACCTTTATTTGAATCAAAAACTACGTCCCATAAATAGCAGGGGATCGCAAAAAGTCATAAAGCCCAAATCATTGAAATAGTTGAGGATTACATCTAATAAAACAAAAGCTGAAAGTCCTCTGAATAATGAAGTACATACACTGCAGCAGAGACGTTAAAACAGTATTTTTAAAGGAACAAGAATTAAGGTGCCACAAATGTTTTTGGTCTGGACACCAGATTTTTAAAAATAAGGGAGTTAGATGTTGAAAGTCTCACTATGAGAACACTGAGGACAAGAAAAAAAATTACTTTTCAACTCTGTCTTAATTGTTTCAAGAAAGGATTCTGTTTCTGAGTAGCTCCTGCTGCAAATAAAAGAACTGAAAAGGGCCCATGACTTGCAACATTAAACACTGGTTTGTTACTATTCATGTTCTTTCACCATATTGTGTATTACAGACTGCCTACATCTTCAAATGGCTGATAGTATTGAGAGTGTAAAATAAAAACTAGGGTTTAGGGTAAGAGTAGGGTGGAAAAAAATCAGGGAAATATGGTTACTTCTGTCAAGTTCCAGAATTTCGGAACTCTTTATAAACTGGCTTCTTGTAACTTCAGTAATGTCCTGAGTTACAGCAAAACAGGTTAAAATTAGAATAATAATAGTTTATTTCTAGTGAAGGTCAGGCACCATTTGAGGATCTTAGTAATCTGCGGCAAGCCAATTCAGCTATACCTCTGCACACCTTACCAGTGCTGTGTTATCACAGAATCACAACAGAGCAGAGGGAAATGCAAATTAATTCAAAGATTGAAGCCTCTGTAAGTGAGCAGAGGTCATAAAATCTTAAGGCAGGTATGTGAACTTTCTCAAGTCATCTTCTGTTGCTTACCGAGTAGGTTCTTTTACAAATGTACTGCTGACACTGCTGGAAACATAGCAAGGCATCGCTTTCAGAAACTGCAGACATGGAAACCTTTCTAAAACATTCCCTGATATTGCAGGCTGCTGAATGCTGGAGTTGATCAACCACTGCTGTTCACGAGATCATCAACAGTGAGTAAAACAAGTGTCTAAAATCAAATCAGTAATTAACACACAACTGCATGGTATGCTTTATGAAACAAACAGACTTTACATAATGCCCCCAAATACTTTAGCATTAGATAACAGGGCGAGGAAGGGAGAGATTAAGTTGCATCAGCAATGGAAAAAATATCTTTGAGAGTTTAGACGTGCAAGTGAAGCATGAAGCAAGGAAATGGGGCAAACAGGAAGGCTGCACTCGATGGGAGACACACCTTGAAAGAAGATTTATCTACTAATGATAATGAGATTATAAAGCAAAGGGAAACTAAAGCTGCAGATAACAGTAAAAGAAGGGGAAAGTTTGTGATTGTATCCCCAATATAGTTCTCACACTAACTAGAACCTCACTTCTATTCTGAGAAAAATTTCATGAAGCGCTTGCCAAAACTAGGCCTGTGTATGGTTACATAGCAGAGAATGGACAACTGAAAGGAAAAACACAGCAGCAACTGCTGATCAGAAATCCCACTTCAGCTCTGGAAGGCAGAGAACTGCCCTATGGAGCCAGGACTGTAAGCATCTCACTAAGGTGAGATGACTGAAGCATTACAAATGAGAGATGCAAAGACTGAAGCATTACAAGGTATCCCATGGAGGAGCACAGCTGTGGCCTGAAGCCAGGGCAGGCTTCCTTACTCCACACTGCCAGGAGACAGCTCTGATCACATCCTGTGCAGGACGACAGAGCAGTGTCAGCATCACTTAGGAATTCAAGTGTCTCTGGAAGCTCAAATCTTGCAGCCCTGAAAGAAACTCTGCCCTGTAAGGCCAGGAGGAGGGAGGATATCCAATTCATTTTTACAACTTCGCTTGAATTATTTTGTAGCCGTAAAATGGTCACTCTGGCACAAAGTATGTGGTACCACCCTGAAAAATGAGTTCTAAATAATTAAACTGAAAATCAGTCAGAGCAGGTCCCAACAGATCACACTATAATTGCAGCTATTAACCACACATTTTTTATGACAGTGTAAGTCAGGGTATAAAAGTATGATAATTCATTTGAATTCTAGAAATACATCTGCAGTCAGAAGCTCTGAAAAGCCACACAGTTCAGCCAACCCCAGATATAAGTGATACATATTTGCCACCATGGGATCAACCTTACCGTTTGCTGAGGATATGCAGCTTCTATCACCTTCCTGGAATTCAGCTCCATGTGTTTGGTTCCTTCAGTAATTGCACTTACTCATCTTTGCATCACAAACCTACTTGTTACTATAATGCTGCAAGCAATTGCTGGTACTCTCAAATTGTATCTTCACAGCAGAGAACAATTTTCTACCTCTTACCTTAGGTTCTTTTGAATGACTTCACTGGAATTACCCTCTCAAAATGCTATAACGAACAGTTATTTTCATCACAGAACTATAAGACAATCACATTTAGTCTTCTTACACGTATTTGGACAAAAAAAATGCATTTTCAGCCTTTTATTGCTTACACTAGCCAAACAGACAAGCTTGAAACCTAATACCTTACGTTTATCACAGGTGGACCACAAATACCACCTTAATTTGCTTAAAAAACCCAATAATTTGAGCATCAAAATGCTAAGCTAAAACGCTAAGCATCTGTGGACCAAGCAGATTTGGCAAATGAAGGAATTAAGATGATTTTAATTGATTGGTGTAATTGCTAATGAGATAAGATGAATCTGCAGCAAAAGGAGGTCCAAGAGTTGCAAAAAAACCAGTCACTTACTCTGGAGATCAAAGTCACCATCTTCAGAAAGCTGATCATTCCCTGTCTTTGCAGGAAGGGCATAGGGAATATTACATAAGGAGCATCATTCACATTTGGACTGAAAAAAACTTCAAAAGAAAAGAAACTCATTGCAAATACAAGTGTGATTTTATCAACAGACAGATATTTTTTCAAGCTATTGAAAGAATTTAACGTTTTGACAGACTTGTTTCCAATTTTGGAGAAATATGCAGTATGTATGTGAATTAAGAGTAAACTATCTTTGCTTTAAGAAATTTTAATGTATCTTCAGGAAGATAGGAAGGACATGAAATCATAAGAAAGCCAAACTGGACACTGTAAGTGTAGTTTGGTGGGAAGGGGGTTGTTTTATGCATTGGGTGTGGAGGGGGGAGTGTTGTTCCGGTTTGGGTTGTTTTTCTTAACTAGCAGTAGTAATATTCTAGCTCTTGGACACTCTTTATAGTGTGAACCAGTGAAGGAAAAGGGTCATAAAATCAAGATTCCATATCTTTGAAAGCTTCCACAGCCATTGGTGCTATTTTCTTCAATATGACAGACATAGAAAATATCCCAGTGAACACATTTAGCATATAATGTACTGTTACATAGCAGTGACAGATAATTCACCATCATATTAAATGACTAGGTTATATAGTACAAAGATTTTTGTGATTTGCTTCTTAAAACAATGGTTAGATCTCTGCCATTTCCCCATTAACAGGTGCATTCTATAAAGGAAAAATAATTAAAACTGCTTAATTAAATAAGATCTAATGAAATCAGAAAAACTTTATTACATCTCTCCTCACTGTTTTTCAAGTGAGTTAAGTAATAAGATAAAATAAATATTAAAAAAAAAAATGAAATATTTTCCATACTAGAAGTCTATATAACTTCCAAAACTGAAAATGTTTTAAATTTCTTTAGTTGCAATATGCTGTCTATGCACAGTTTGCTTCAAGAAAAGGCTCCATGTAGACAACTTTTAAATATAAAGTTACAGCATTTATCTAAAATCACAAATAATGTAAAAAAACCCCCACTCTTAGGAAAACTTATAAGGAATTGTTTGTTAAAACAGAGCTGAACAATCCCAAGTTAAGCTAGTATGTTCACACCTATCACTTGATCACTGATCCTCTGTTCATCTGGTTTTTGGATTCATGCTTGCATCACTTGTGCTGTGCTAGCAAAAGCATCTCTTGGTATTCAAAGAGAGAAAAAAGGCAAATTAAATAGGTAAAAAGTTGGCTATCAAATATTATCAAAAATTTACTTTTGCAGTGAAGAACATCAAGACATTTTCTAAGCAAAATGACAGAGATGAAATGTTGGAAAAAATATCTTTTAAAACAATCAAATGAATAAGAAACACTCATGGACAAAGCAGCCTAAGAAAACTTACAGGAAGAGGCCAAGCACCTTTTTTATGCTGTTCAGTTTCTACTGCAGTTCTGGAACCTTTATTAGTTGTTACACAATACCAAAGTCTGCTTTGCTGGGTATCTGTATTTTTCACAGTAGTCTCTTGAGTTTCCAAGCCAGTGCACATTTTTCCAATGTCAGTCTATTTTAATAGAAACTGTCCATGGTGAAACGGAGGCAAAGAATTGTAGAAATTACATGGAGCCTTAGACACAAGTCTAGAAAAGATTATAAGATTTTACTTTAACCACAAATACATCCATCTCAGATTGAGCTGGGAAAGCTGTTCAAGACTGCTTAAGGCAATGCTTCCATTCGCTAAAAAGGACCATGATATGGCCTCCAAATTTATCAGGCACTGAAAAAGAACGCTTGTCTGAGGTGGAGAAGTTGGCAGCTGTCAGAGTGTAATTCTGATCTGGCAAACACTTGCCCTGCAATTCAGGTCAATGTGAATAGAATGCAGAAGTTTGTAAGCAAGTAGATATTTGTCAGCATATTAACAACAGATCATACATACAGGCTGAAGTATCTTCAGCCACTTTATGTCAGTTTAGCTATGGAGAAATAAATTTAAAAGATGCTGATTTCTAGTTAACTGTTTACCTGCAGCCATACATTCTAAATGGTGGCTTACAAGCATAAGGGCTGAATTCTCAACTTTGTGTTTCTAGCTTTATCATTTAGAACTATTTTAAAATACCCATATAACTACATTCTTTATTTAAAACATCTGGACAAAGCTACTTGTCCCAGAATAAGGGCCAAATCTAGCTCCAGTATGCAGTAATATAAAAGAAAATGGTATAGCAGGAAATTCCTGATGTGAGCTGAAGGAATCTTTGTAGTGTTCAATCATGACTTCATGTTCTACTTCCTTGTGAAGTAGAAGAAATGCAATGTATGGCTGTTACTGACCTGCCAAAACGTACCTATTCTCATTTCCTTCATCCTCTCTTAGAAGATGTTACCACAGCGGTTTTTTTCAAGAAAAAGAGATAAGGTGCAAGTCCTGTCTTATGACTGAAGGCTATTACTAGGTTTGCAGATTACAAGAAGATTGACAGTCCACCAATTAGGTTCATGTTGAAGCTCACTATTTGGCATCTGAGAATAAAGCAACAGATGAAGCAGAAAACTTAGTACACAATAATTACCTTCCCTCTAAGCTTTCAGGTAACTCAATGAACAGAAGAGGCTGGTCTGTCTGAAGTGTAAAAACTGAGTCAGAGCATTCTGCAATGTGTCTCTAAGCTAATATTCACATTTTTGCCTGTGTTTTCCCCAGTTTGCAGTGAAAATAACAGGATAGACTCATTCTTCAGATAAAGCCTTCATCCAATCAATTGCATTTCCATCTGAAATCCTTAACACCTGGGCCAGAATGTTAAAGATGTTAACACAAACATCTAACTTCTTGTGTCCTGCAGTTTGTGAAGGTCTCTGGTATTTACGTATGCAAGGCTGGACAAAAGCACAAAACTGAAGCTTATTCCTCTCAAGGTGGGTACTTGAAAGTATGTGCACCAATTTTAGTCAGAAATTTAAACCTTATGTGAGGGATCAACTAAAAAGAGTCAAGAAGATCGAGAGCTAGATGCACCCATTACACACAAGTGAAGTTACAGAAATTGACCTTTATTTAGTAATCAGTTTCTTTAACTTTTTTTTTGATACAAAGTGACATTTTCATTTAGTACAGAAAAATCCATATCAGAACAGTACCTGTCTGTTTCAGTTGTACCACTGGAGTCTACTCTGATCTCAAACTTTAAAAAACAAACAAACAAAAAAATGAGATAAACAAAACCCAACTTCTGTCCCTCACCATGGGAAGCAGGTGGACTAGTAATTCATTGATACCATTTCATATTTATTAATTTATATATATAGTATTATAATAGTATGGTATAATACTATATAAAATACTATATATATATTAGATGTTTTTATAGTTCAAAATACTCTATATAGTTATAACTATATAAATACTATAAAGAGTATTTTGAACTATAATATAGCAACTGTAAAACAGAATTTAAATTTAGGACCAGATCTTTCTTTGAAGAACTGTACAATAAGAATCCCTTTTTTTAATTATAAAAGCTGCAAACAGAAGCAAAATTACAGCCTGTAGTGTAAAACTAGAAACTCTACATAATGAAATGTTAGAAACAGTGGCTGAGAAGCAGTTCTACTCAAATAATATTTTAAAAACAATTAAAATACAGTACCCAGGAAACATGGCACAAGAGACAGAAGAGACAGGTACAAAACCTGTGTTAGGAACACAGAGTCAGAAGTGCAAAAAACCAAAAAGGGAACCAATATAATAGAGTTTGGTACAACAGCTAAATAAGTATTGCAACCAAAACTAAACGATCACTTTTTTTTGACAGTGAAAACACTAACAATTTAGTACCTTTCTAAAGGCTTTTAGTCAAAGCCCTAAAACTGTGTCTGCTCTTAAATAAAAACAATCTATGTGAATGCTACACACTGAAGTACAAAGCTTAAGAATTACCCTGCAAAATTGCACCGACATAAGCTTTCCATATTTACAGTATCTAAAAGTGACAGAACACAGCATGCTAGGCCTAGTTTATGACTCTTCCCCACCAGTACTTAATCCAGGCCCAACAACCAAAAATTATTATTTCTCGACACAAGTTAAGCTTGGATTGTTCAGATACATTATGACATTTAAATATTAGATTCATGCATAAAACAAGAAACGATATCTTTGACAGACAAGCATCGACAGGATACAAACAGTGGTCTGCCCTGTGTAGGAGTGTACTTACTTTTGAGCTTACTCCCAAGACGTACCAATTCAATCCCACCTTATTACCTGGTTGTCAAGTCAACAGTGTGCTTAGAAATGGTCAAAATCGTAACTAAGAGTCACACTGCCTATAAACTGACCGTTCATATTCAGAAATTTCACTCCATTTTGGAGAGCTACCTCATTAAGTGAAAGGACATAGAGTTAAAAAAAACAAAACAAAACAAAACAAAAAGACATTCAAGTAAACAGCAAGAACCAAATACTTTGAAAAGGTTTTTGTAAACTTGTCATTCTACAGGGTTTTGCAGCATTGTTAAATTCGTTACTCATGGACAAGTACACACAGGTCACAACTCCTCGTGACAATCTGTCATGTGTACATGTACGACGGTAAGAGACAAGCTCGGTGAAGTGATCTACCCCTTTCCCACATGCCTCATCAGGTCCTTGTGTGTTCAGTGTTATCATTCCCCTTCATGAAACAGAAATCACCTACGGATAACTTTATAAAGACAGAAATGAACAGAGTCCATTGGATAGAAAGTTAGTTGGTTATTTACATCTGCAAAGTAGTTTCACAGCGCAATAATCTACAGCGGGCCAGCTGGAATCCACAGGACTTTGTTTTGTTCTTGGTTGACAGTTGTCATAATCTGAGTGCAAATGCTTGAAAGGGCTCCTCCCTGGACAATGACTGGAGAAGAAGAAACACCACACACAAATGAGACTGGAACAAACAGTTATGACTAATTACAAAGAGCAGTCTTCTGCATTTATCTGCAAAGTGTTTATCAACAGATCAGAATTAAGCAACTCAATTCAGTATTTGACAGATGCATGACTCTACTAAAAAAAAAAAATAAAATAAACAGAACAAAGAGGTCAAGCATTAAATACACAGTTTCTTCTGCTAGCTCTTAAAACAGTCCAGGGAAGTCACAGAACTAATGGCTGTAATCAACTAAGACAACTGTTCTGTAAGAGGCCTCCATGTACTATTTTCAGAGGCATCAGGTGGCAAAGTTTAAGTCTAAAGATGGTCAGAACCTGCTATAATAAACTTTCTCTGTTCCACATGTGGCGTTAAGAGTTTTATATTTACAGGGTAATATACATAGAGACTACAGCTGTAGCAACTAGACACTATTTACAAATATTAGAAGTAAATTATGAGGCAGTTCACAGATCATTGAGCTAAATAAAACAGCGGTCGTTGCTACTCCAGTTCTTATTGTCAACTACATTTAAGAAACAAAAGGCCAACAGCAAGCAACTCCCTGAAAATCAATTAAAAAGATAAACGAACACCTTTTATTCTACCCTTGCTAAACATAACAGTCATAAAAAGTAAAATGCCAACACTGACACAGGAGAGGAGAATGTATTCGCTTTAAGACTTAAAAAGTGAGGAACTTCATGACTCAAGAAATATGTCAGCAAAGCCTCTGGCCACAGCTACCATTAATGCTAAAAAAATATGGAAATACTTACACAGCTTAAGAAATAATTTTCCTTAAAAGGAGAATTTGATGTAACATCAACTAATATTTGACTCTGCAATATATACTACAATTAATGATGTCAGGTGAGTTTGGATATAGAACACAGTAACTGACAAGGTCTATGGAAGGTGAAAGAGCAGGGAGGAAATGATTCAGACTACACACTGTGCTCACAATACAGGAAACAAAGCCAACTTCAAAGAGTCATCAATCAAAAAGTGTACTTCATGAAGTAGTCATGGAGCTCAGGTCAGAGAGCGTGTCCTACAGCTCCATGAGTAAGCTACCAGGTACAACACGCCTATCTACAGGTTTATTTTATGCACAACACTATAACTCCAACAAGCTTAAATGTCAATGCAGTTTGAACACCAATCCTCTCTGACTATCAGCATCTGGAAATGCTGATGACTGCTGGAGTCCACTGTACTTGGAACTAACAGAGGGAGGACCTTCCCACAGGGCATATGAGAAGATACACGTAAGACTCTCTTTCACTGACTGCCACTTCCACTATCAGGGTAAAATTAAAATGCCACAAATGACTAAACAAGAAGCAGAAGATAACATATGGGGATGCAATCTGGCCACGTGCATGTCAAATTCTGTGAAGGTTTAGTACATACCATGTAAAAAACATTCATATGGCTATTACAAACAGGTAAGTGATTTTGTTGAGAACGCACACAGGATGCACTGAGAGAGCTCCATACTACATTGACCCCCTTTCCCTCTCCTACCCTTGGCAGTTATGCCTCAAAATATTTCTGTAAGAAACCCAGGGGATGAAAAGTTCAATTTTGGCTTAGTTTAGTGTGTCATTTTGGTTTTCTTTTTAAGTTTTGTTGCCATACACATCAAGAAGCTTAGAATTTTATCCCCACTGTTTGAATGTATGTGGAACCAAATGAAAATACACTCTGAAACGAGCAGAGACAGTCTTCAAACACCGTTTTCCTTCTCTGGTAAAAATACAGTATTAACTACAAACTAATACTGATTTCATACATTTTATGAAGTTAAAAAGGCTTCTAAAGTTGAATTTAATTATTCCAAATCACAATGCATGCTCAAGAAATGTTGGACAATTTTTTTGCTTTCTTGAAACATTTAAAGTATGTCTCACAAATCACAAAATCACAGAATGGTTGGGGTTGAAAGGGATCGTTGGAAATCATCATTTGTTAATTTAAACTACAGCGTTCCTCTGTTGTTTTGTTTGATTTTTAAAATTACAAAAAAACCCTTATATTCCTTTCATGATATAAAACTGGCATTACTGTGTCAAATTATCTTGACCATACTTCTAATACTACTGACTAATCATAAAACATTTTCAGAATCTCTTCAGGTCATAAGATTCATAACATTCAAAACAAAACTATGTAGAAGCAGAGAATAATACTTCTAACTTGACATTTCATCTCATAGTAAAACAAAACAACAGAACATGAGTTTGCCAAAAGGGAAGGTAGAATGAAAAAAAATCAAGTGCTTATTGAAAGAATGTAGGATCTTTTGAATTACAGTGTAATTGGGTTAAATCACCACTGTGCTCCTAGTGAAAGTTTGATTAAATACTAACCTGTAAAATACTTGTTATACTCTTGTTCTATTTTTTGAGCTGTCTCAAATTGTTCTTTGGAATGTTTTTGTGTAACTTTGTCCCTCAGGAAGATTGAGTCTTTCTGCTCTCTGAAAAAGGAAAAAAAAAAGGAGAAAAAAAGAGAAACACCTTGTATAAGAGTAATTTTTTTTTTTAAATGGACTTGAAAAGATTCCCTCCAGTTGGGTGAATACAAAGCCTAATTCACGTGCAAGTAGACTCCTAGGCCCAGAGTGCCATCTACCGAGTTTCAGCAGTATCAGCAGTCATCAGGATCATTTCAGTGCTAATGAATTTATTTGCTGTCAGACCAAGACAGTAATTCTTTAAAGTTTCAGACACTGAGAGGTGGTTGCAGAAGAAAGAATATAATTTTTTCCAGTTCATGTGAATCATCATCTCATATACACTTTACTACTCCCTACACAAAGCTGGGCACAAGTACCACTCTTTTAAGGGCTTGTGAAATATCAAACATCAAGCAAATAAAATATTTCTGTTATCATATATATAACACATTTTTGAGATGCCTCTTTTTCTATTATAGAAGCTCTTGAAACACAAAAAAAATAGAGAAATTTACAAATGGTAAAAAAAATATTTTAATTCTGATCAAGGTTTGTAACACCCTCCTCCAAATGTGACTTAGGGTACCCAGTAGGGAATTCTGTTTAAAAGGAAGCAGAATTTATATTCAACTACTAAGGTCATATAGATACATACTGAAACAATATAAACATAGTTTCTTATAGCAGTGAGAAAATCAGCACAATTTAAGTCTACAAATAATTTTTAAAAATTTACTAAACTAACCTATCGCTGCTGTGGGGCATTTCAGAGAATGCCAACAGAACCTGTGCTATATGAAAAATGCTGTTTGGAAAAACCTTTGGTGCTCACAACAGGTGGAGAAATGTACCACTGCAACTTATATTGATGGCTGCTAGTTTGATCACTCTCTGTCACTTTGAAAAAAAAAAAAAAAGGGAACAGCTGTAAAGGTCACCATTCCATTTCCAATGGGGGTCAAGACATGACAGTTCCATTCATCATTCAAGTGCCCAGTCCTACAGTGGTGATGAAATACATCTAATGCTCTATGTTTTTCTTCCGCTTTAAAGTGGTGATACTTATCTTCTTTATTAAATAGATAGTAATCAAATTTACATACAGATCAAGAATATAAGAAGTCTACAATTTTAAAAATGAAGATAGCACAAGTATAAGATCTCTTAGCAAAAGTGTCTTAATATTCACGTGGGGAGATTATGTCACTTCTTGCCAAATCAACCTATCAAAACATTGAAGGTTTACTGAGACATCAGAGGAGGGACTGGGGTTTGTAACTCCCGTGTTCTGTTCCTGGCTACATTCAAGCAGAAAACTGACAATTACTGAAAGACATGGCTTGAGAAAACTACAATATACACACTATGTGCAAAAGGGGACTTCTTTTGCTTTTTTCACTGGAGAATGAAGGTGGGAAAGCTGAGGTTGTGAGGCCAAGGTATACCCTTGGCCCTGCTGAGAGGACAAAGAACAGCTTTGTCATCGTCACCACTAAACCCTCAATGGATCTGCCCCATATCTGCCTTACAGTTTACTACAAAAGGGAGCAGGAAAGATCTGAATCCCGCTAGGAGTACGTTCAGTTTAGTCTACACGGATTTCTTGAGAAGATTCACTTAATTGTCATGCAGCCCAAATGGAGTTATGACCATATACCTCATAGTGGTTTTCATGAGGATTAATTTCCCCATTTTAAAGAGATTTAAGATGACTTGGATGAAATAAACAATAAAGGTAAAACAAGCTTATTTTAAGCTAAAATAAACATCCCTGAACTACACCCCTCACAGACTTACTTGATTTGTTTAGCATTTTTGTAGCGAATAAAAATTACAATAGGGTAGATATGAACACTGTGGAGCCGTTCGATGGCATGAGGAGCGATGTCAAGCAGACAATGACAATCCTAAGATCAAATGTAAATGCAAAACACTCATTCAGTTAAAGAGCACAAGCACACATGCAAATACCCCATTTCTCCCCCTACTTAAATCATAGCAACCCAACAGAATTTGGCTATTCATTTACCACCTTGGCACTATCGAGCAATTTGTACCCAAAGGATTTATAACAAAAGACAGAAGATGAAAAACTGCAAGAAATTCCATTCATAATACCAAAAGCATGCATTGATAGAAAAAAAAGTAGTTGAAGAACTAATGAAATGAAAACTAAAACTGAAATATATGCAATATATATTTTGTCAAGTTTAAACACTCCTATTAATTTTCTCTTTCAAAAATCATAAGCAAACACAAGTGTTAATAGGACTTTCTGTGTGGTTTGATTGGAAACTGTAAGGAATGTGCAGACTTAAGGTAATATCTATCTCCAGGATTATTAGGATGTTTATTTCTATACGACTGCATTAAACTGAATAGTTAAAAAAAATTAAATCCTTGTTTGGCGAGGGTAGAGGGTGGAATTTAAGACAATGATTTCTAACTTTATTAAATAATACTGTAGAAAAACGTGGACATTTCTAGTTTCTATAAAGGTGAGTTTGCATAAAATAATCTTTAAACAGTTACATGCCAAAGTGAGGTAAGTTTTATTTTATTCAGCGGCCTGGGGAAGAATTCCCTAAATGTCTTAATAGATGGCAATAATAAGTTAATTTCCACCCCCCAACATAGTCTGACTTCATACTGTAAACTGTACAAAGAACTACAGCATTAAAATTGACTCACCTTTTCTGTTATCTCTTTTATTGAGGCTACAGTTGTCACATCAAAATGTCCACTCCTCCGTTTATAATCAATAAACAGACAATCCTTCACACCTCGTTCAATGGCTTGCTGGGAAGCTTTCATAACCTCTGTTTCATAGAACCAAAAGAGATCCACCTTCATCATTACTATTCCTTAGGCACAGAACAAAGCTAAGAAAAAACACTGTCTGCAAATTCAGATTCTTGGGAGTTTTATCCATTTTGGTTTTATCATTTAGTTAATTTATATAGAGGTTACTGTCATGTATTCCAGGCATGAATAAATTGGTTATATTTGCATACTTACCAAGAGGACATCTACGAAACTTTCCCGGGCATTCTTTGATCAACATGTCTTTCACAGCATCAATTAAAGGTCCTAGAATAAGGACAGGCCTAGGAGAAGTACAGTCCACTTTCTGAACACGCTGATATGCCAAACTTGCAGAATCTACACACACAGAAGAGATTTACTTGTAGAAGTATAAATTATTTTCCTGGAATTCCTCAAATAAGCAGAAGCACCCTAAAAGTAATTATGAGAACATCTCCCTTGCAAGGGCTAAAGGCCTTGACAAGTACAAAAAGTGTTCAGTCATTATTGCAATTTTTCCACTTAATGGTTTAAAATAGACATTTTTCTAATTGAACCTGGTGTTCCATTAGAAAAATTGAACTCCCCACCTTCATACAGACTAAAACCAATCATCCTGGAATGTGTAAACAATACACAATATTTGGTGTCTCTGGCTTGACTTGTCGAGCTCTTAAAAAGACGTAAGCATTGCAATCAACATGATTTTTGTAAAGGAGTGAAGAAATAGAAGTGTAGATTTTTTTGAATGATGTGCAGAATTTCTCTCTAGACTAAGCAACCTGGACAGAAATAAAATAATTGAAAGGAAGATCAAAACTATGCTTCAAAAAGAATCTCCCTCTCCAAATGAAATAGTATGCCAATAGGTCTAGGAATAAACTACCAAAAAATTATTTTGAAACACTCTGGCTTGTAATTTAATAGAAAAACCCATGTTATTAAAAGTAATAATCACCATTTGTATTCAGAGCAAGCAGAAAGTAACATTATTTGTTGTGTTGTGCTGCAGTTGATTAAAAATGAAAGAGAAGGAAAGGAACTGCCTCCCAAGTGTAACAAAGGTACTTGCCATCCAAGAAAGGAATTGAGTCTGTACTGATTGTATCAAGAGCCAGTAAATCTTTTCCATCTTTGGAACCACTTCGCTTGTGTTTATGCTTTCTTCTGAAGAATGACCTCCGTGCTGCTGCTGACAATGTCTTAGATGAACTGTTTTCATCTTTAGCCTCAGACATGCTGTGTCTCCTGTAGAATTCCTGATCCATCCTATAATGAGACAGACCAAATGGATGGTATTTAAACTTATATTTTTAAATTTTTTTGACAGTATCACTGCTGCTTTTGGGACATGAAAAATGAAATGCTTCTCTCAAGCCTTGGCCTGAGTATCATCATAGAAACTCAATCCAAAACAAACAATAACATAAACCAAATAAAAAGCATCCGAAAACTTCACACTGCCACAATTTCCTCAGAATTCTTGTAAATAGCAGAATGGCAAAGAGGGTGATCACTCTGATACAGGTAGGGCAAAATTCTCAAGGGCAGAAGTGGTAGTATGCACCTATTTGCCAATAAAGGCAGCCTCGCACAGAAGTGAAGATCCCATTCTTTCTGTGGAGCTGCATGTTATGCTCATCCTCACAAATAATTCATTAGCAATACAAAATAACAGTTTTGTGCAGTCTGATTTTATATCATCACAAATATTTTGGCCACATAACAATATAGTTAATTCAATGTTATTAAAATATGCATACTTAAAGTGATATCTAAGAACTACTATCTCCCAGAAAGAACAGAAGCAAACAAGTATTTTAAATCACATCTCTCTAGTCGGACTTTTAAAGGCAAATACTTTTTAAAGATAAATACTGTAACCGAGGTTACTTACATATATTTACTTGGAATCTGTCCTCTTTCCAGCTTCTGAGCATTCTCATCTAGCTGCCAAGCCATCCAGCAACCAAAATTTCCCTGTGGTAGAGTATCATCCACATACAAAATGTCATCCTTTTTAAAGCTTAAATCCTGTTCCACCTCTGCCAGACGGTCATAAAGTGCTCTGGAAAGGAAGACATAAATAGGCTCTACAACCGGTCTCCATCAACTCAAGGGAAGAACACACATACCTTTTTTGAAAAGTTAACAGATCAGTGGCACGTTCTACATTTCAAGAACAAACAAGTTTACAGCAAAACATGCAGACTTACTATAAGACAGATTGTGTCCTCACCACCAAAGACTAGTTAGGACAAATGGGTAAACTTCAAATTTTAAAAAATGTGGCAGAACTGATGTACCACCTATCTCGTGGTGGTCAGCACACTATCCTAACAGCCTTATGCTGTCATTACCAGTCATGCTCAAATACCTGATGTAGAATCCATCTCCAGGAAGCTCTTTTATTTTATTAAACTCTTCTATTCTGTATTGAGTCTTTATTTTGATGTTTTCTCCAGGTTTCAACATTTCAAGATAAGCTTCTTCTGCTGTTTTATTTCGCATATCAATGGACCCATACTGCAAAACAGAAAACAGAAACCCCTGGGTGTGAAATTGTATCTTAACAAGCAATAAAACCAGGTGAGCTTGAAAAACATGCAAAATTATTTCGTTTTTCTCACTGGTAGGCTCTATATACAAATAAATCTTGTCACTTAACTCTAGTACAGTTTGCACCTTAAGATGTCTAGCAGGAGACTGAGACATTACATTGGAAAACAAAAATTGAAGTGCACACAGCAGGCACGCACAGTGAGAGTGCCTGCACTTCTTGAAAAAGTTTTCCAAGTGTAAGCTGAAAATCATAAAATTCACACTGAAAAAAATTTAATATTTTTAGGAAAAGCAAGTGGTCTGAAGGAAGTCATAAACATGATCACAAAGCAAAATCTCCATCTCGGTAGTAGAGGTGCAATGGGAGAGTCTCAGTACTCAGTTGCATCTGAAAAGCTCATAAATACATATGTGTTTATCATCTTAGCAGTCCTGACAAGTAAATGAATATTCAGATGCAGAAAGCAGAGTCAAAGACACATGATATGGTTTTCCCTAAAGTCTCATTAGAATTTCACAGTAATAAGATTATTATTATTCTCTGTTTTGCAATATCTTTCATATCCTTGCCTTTCCCTATGTACAGCAATTGGATTCAAAGATTCCTATTTAGATGAAGGGAGGAGATGTTTATAATTCCAAGTGGTCATACGTGAGTCCTTCACACTTTCAGGCATCTTGTGCCATCAACAGTGATAATTCTCCAGGTCCACATCATCTGCTTCTCATGTGTTGCAGCCAAAATGTGGGTTATACATTCTCATCATTCTTACCCAGGTTTTGTGGCAGGAACTAAAGATTCACAGAACATTTCCCACTGTGGGACAGCACAGCACTTGGTACCTCCCTCTTTAGACTATCCCAGCCACTTTGTCAGTATGCTGCACACTTTTCTTAAGAGCTTACCTCAAGGATCATGTCACCCAAGACTAGTCCATCAGGTCCTTTTGCTGGGCTATCATCATCTACATCTGAGACAAATATTCCATACAGGTTTCCACCACATATCTGAATCCCAAGATCGACTTGGGATTTTTTAACAACAACAGTTCTAGGTTCAGGAGTCCTTTTGTTTGTGTCCACAGGGCCCCTTGTGACAGAAAGAAATAACATGTATACTAGAATTTAAAAATTTGCATTGCATACAATCAACTAGTCATCTGAATAATATATATTTACATAAATATTATTCAGAATAGGTCACCTACAGACACAATCTTACATGACAAACATCACCGTTTCAACTAAACCCTTCTTGTAGTAAACTTTCTTCACTAACAGATCCCATCTTTCAGAAACTGTCTGAAAACATGTACTTTTATCCTGGGGTCTACTTAACTTGCCTGCTGGCTTATTTCAACCAGACACAGCATTCACAAAAGTCAACTTTGTTTTTTAATACCCTCCACATCCACTCTGACCGTTTATTTTCCTTTAAGAGAAAAGTTTTGCTCTCTACCTTAAGGAATTTCGAGGACTTGTAGTTGGAGTGGTTTGTTTGGATGGCGGTGTCATTGTTCCTTCATCCTGTTCACTCACAGTATCGATCACGGAATGATTGTCAGGTGTTGCAGCTCCACTGCCTTGAGGGGTGGAATGATTACTCACAGGTTCTAGGCGAGAACTGTGAGGGGAAAAAAGACAGAATAAAAGACTGGTGGGCTAATGCCAAATGTTTTCCACTCAATTTTTAATTTGGCTGTAAATCAATTTTAAATTAAGGGTGAAAAACCCCAAACCAGCATGCCACTCTAAGTCTAAGAGAAAGATAAAGCTCTGTTTCAAAGTGTAATCATGCATCAAAACAGGATGGGTAATTTCACTAAGTCATATGCCTTCTCTAATTAGCTTATGGAAATTCCAGTTATGAAAAAAAGAATAAAAAAGATTTCAAGTACTACAATGTCACAATTCAAGGAAGAAGTCATCCTGGGTTTTAGTTTAGTATATTTAAGGATTATGCCCAAATAAAAGAGAAAATGTAGTTAGATGCATCGAGCATTTTTCTTTTGTTTTTGACAGGCACATATTCACACATTACTTTTCTAAGCAATTACACTTCTCATCACCAGAAACGTGCTCACGTTTGCAAACATATTACATGTACAGAAGTTGGCTAAATAATTGCATGGACAGGAGAGCTGTCTTTTTTCCAAGTCTAGGCAGCCTTACCTTGATCGTGAATGATTGCCAAGCTGATACATATGTGGGTTGTACTGAGCCAGAATAGTGATGGTGTCGCACTGCTGCCCAATGATTAGTCGAGCCTGTTGCTCCGTAGCATTCCTCAAATTTATTCCATTAAACTATGGAAAAATTGCACAAGCCAGGATGTCAAGCTTTCTAATGAAAACTAGCAAAATCATTCTTTCAGTGTTCTAATTAGTTTCATGTCTAAATGCTGACTTATTTCCACAGGAGTAAATAGGACAATGAAAACGTAGCTATATTATGATTCCTAGAGTTTACTGCTTGGAAGGAATCACAATAATTTTAAAATGTTTGGTAACCTGACCAGGAATTTAATAATCTTTGCATTGTTAAAAGACATGCATTCTGAGTTGTGCTATAATTTGATGTCACTGATTAAACAGAAGTTGATTCAGATCACAACTCTGAGTATATTCAGAATTTAAAGATAAACTCAGATCTACTCAGGTCTGTTTTAGCATCATAAACACACTGTGGAATAGAAGATACTTTAACATGATCTAACATTTACAAAGCAGCTCTGTACTTTACAAGATGCTACTCCATGTGTTTATCTAATACCCTAGGCAACAACATGACTGAGCCTACCTGAGTAACTTTTTAATTCGGTGTCTCAGCTAAGGATATGGCACAGCAACAGCAGCATGAAACTCGGTAAAAGCCAGTTGCTGGAATATTTACTCACCTTACCAGGCAGAGTATGGTGTTGAGACTATATTGTTTTAAGTACTGAAACTAGCTTGCTTAAAAATTAATTACATCTATATAAAATGGAATGTAGATCTACCATCAAAAGACAGTATTTTTATGATAAAGCCTGAAAAAAGTCACAACAATCACAGTTATGGAACATTACAATACAGAGTACTGTTCTCTACATCTCACAAGCTTTCACAACATAATGTTTTGGGGAAGACAGTTATGGCTGCAGTCATAACAATTGATTCATTAAGCCATAGGAATAGTAAGCAAACAATTACCTCTAGTAACTGATCACCATACTCAAGGCCAGCTTGATGGGCAATGCTCCCACCTGTCACTTTAGAGACAAATATTCCACCATTTTCTCCGCTCACAATGGAAATTCCTAGTGGCTCAGAACCCTTCTGCACTTTAACATGACGTGGCTCTTCCATGTAGGGCCTTTTAAAGGAGATAGTTAAAAGTGATTTGGAAACAGTTGCACTCAAACCATCACAAATGTCCAAATACATGCAATACTTTATGTCTGTCTGAACTGTAACAGTAAAATAGGTTTAAACAGGTACTTAAAAAAAACCCACTACTGTCAAATGTCTTAAATGCATTCCTTTAACACCATGCAATGTACAGTGGCAGAAGTAAATGTATACCAGGTACATGACTGCTCTAAAAATTATGGCAAATATGAATTATAAATCGTATGGTCATGAAGTTGGCAGGAAAAAAGCTTCCAAATGCATATTATATGAAAGTAATTGAAACACTGTATATAATATGTCATTTACAAACCATATTCCAGAAAGGTATGTTACAAATAAAAATGTTGGGAGTCTTCATTGCCAGTGAAAATAAACATAATGAATAATAAGGTGGCAAACCAAAGGACAACAATGCACAAATATCATATTTCGTATTTGTAAGCTGGAAAACATAAATTAGTAATGAAAATTAAGCAGTTGCAAACTCAAGCCATTAAGACAGCAGTTTGCATGGTAGCATTACAATTACCATGCAAATTCTCCTCAGGGCAATTATCCAAACATGTAAAAAAAGCACAAAGTGCGCAATACTGCTCGAGAAGGACAACCTTAGATCAGGCCAACCTCAAACTCCTTAGTGATGAGAACCTAGGCCTAGGAGCCACAGGGATTCTCAGAAAAGACCTATTACGGAACAGATATCTGAAAGATGTAGAAGATTTGAGAAGACAAGAACACTTAGAACAAGACAAACAGCAGTAAGACACTAGTAAGTATAATAAGAAAATGGCTTATACAAAAGAAAACTCGGATACAGTCCTCTTTCCTCCCCCCATATTTGGGATGTATCCACCTGTACAAACAGGGCTGGTCCATTCATGCCATTTATAAAGAAACAGTAGCCTTCTAAAAAGTCCTGGTTTATACTACTATAAACTTAATAACGTCTGCACAGCAAGAGGCATCACCAGATATTAACAGTTGAGTTCACTGTGAATGAAACAGCTTGGGCATCATGTGTGGTGTATTTTTTATTTTAGTACCACTATAATGCATTTGACATGCATTAATTTGAATATTTTCTTTCCTAACATTTCATTATATCATAGACATTCTCTAAATTGTGCCAACTGCCTAAACTATTTTATTGTGCTGTTCAGAGACCAGAAAAGTTAACTGGACTTTATTCACTTCCACTAATGTGAACCAGGCTGAGGAAATGTATTTTTGGGAAGAATAGAATGTGGGGCTGGGGGTAGAGTGAAGGGGACATTGTTTCATAATTATGCATGTTGCCACAGTCTTTGAAGGTATCCATCTGGTAGCCTTAATAATAGTTTCCCAGCTTATGAACGCAGATATGATAAAGACTGGTTGCTGACACAAAGGTAACTCTTTGACACAGTCATATCACTGTTACAGGTAATGCCCTCAGCACTTGTCTGAGCACTGAGCACTACATCTATCAATGCAGTGAAGATAAGATTTACTTATTGCTGAAGCTCATATTTTTTTGCTTGTAGCCTAAAATAGCTAAACTCCAATAACTCACAGAAAACGAGAATTTATGAACTTTATTTTTTTTCACTCATTATGAGCATGTAAGCCATGATGTTATATGAAGATTCTTAATGTCACAAAACTTATCAAGGCATACTATCTCATTAAAAACTAAAATTACATCTTTCTGGATTTTGTTTATTGTACCTTTCTGCTCTTCCATCTACCCCACCCATCTTCAGCTTGTTTGCTTTGGATTGGAATAAGAAGGAATCAAAACAATACAAATTACACAGGATCCTATCTTAGAATTCCAGTAAATACAAAATGAAAGATAACTATGCATGTAGTAGAGAATCAATAATAAAGAAAAAAAGAATGATAACATTAAAAAGGTGTCTTACTTGGTAAGCAGTGTTATTAAAATCAAGTGAAGCACACTTTTCTATAATATTTAGACTGTCTGCCAGAATCACTAAACACTGATTAGAGCAAAAGTCTTAATTGATCAGAACTTTTAATTTTCATTTAAATTAAAATCAACAGGACAAACAGAAATATTGATTTATTTTTTTAATCTGTATTATTATTAATTTTATCTGGGGAAAGGCCAAGTGAGTTATTTGTATTTTGTGGGGAATAGAAAGATTATAAGACAAAAAAAACCCATTTAAAATACTATGTAGACATCTTCAGACATTGTCTTAGCATAGATTTAAGTACCTACTTTCCTAAATTAAGAACACTTTGTGTTTGTTAGTTTTTTTGGTTTGGTTTTGTTGTTTTTTTTTAAACCCACAAGTAAACCTTAGAAGTATAGTCTTTTCAGAAAGTCACTCTAGAGTATGGTTTGTACATAAGCATGGCAAGAGCAATGGGGTTGGAACCTGGAACTTCAATCATCTGATCAACATTGATAGAAATTTGTTATTTCCCAGAGACCAGAAGATGTATCTTGAGCTCAAAGACACAAAGATATAGGGGTGTCAAAACCCCAGCTTGTTCAGCTGAACACTAATCATCAGTCATGTGAAAGAGAAAAGACATCTGACTTTGAATTTGCAAGTGACAATTAGAGGAACATTTATAAAAGAACACACTGAGTATATGTAGTAAAAAAGTCACACTGAAGTAAGAAAGAATGAAAATTCACAAAAACCTCTTTACATTTCCTTTCAAAGAAACACTTTCCTTTGTACATAAGACATTCTAGAATTACTACAATAACTTAATCACAAATTCTTTAAACAAGACAAAAGTTTTATATAGCATTTTGTGGATAACTTTTTATTACTACCAGAAAAGTCAGAATACAGAATATCCTTACTACTTTATCATTCACATTTTTTATGACCAGTGCTTTTACGTAAATTAAGTATACAACGGGGTCTTGAAGTCCACATAAATGTAATCTATTCCAACATATCATAGCTCCTTTATACTGCCAGAATGGCATTCAGCTGCCTTATTGTAAATAAATACCTGATCCAAATTTGTATCTTACTGTTCTATGTTTTGAATTTGTACAGACTTTCATATATTCAGTTTAGCCAGATCGTGATAAAATGAAAACAGATGTCCAAGACTGATACCATAAACAATGTATCTTGAAAAGGCTCACCATGAGATACAGGCAGTCATTAAAACACAAAGCACATGTTTTTAAGAAAACCATCAAGTCAGATTCAAATTCTGCAGGCAGTTACACATATACTTAATGCTGCTACTAGCAGTGGTCCAGGTACAGCCAAAGGGATCAGTCAAGATAGTAAAATTGCATCTGTACAGGTGGATATGTTCTTCCACAGTTACGTCCTTAATTTTTCATGTTATCTGGCTACATTGAATCAAGGCACAGTGGTTAGAGCACATATTCTGCAATGCTAAGGCACCTGATATTTAGTTATCAGATATTACTAAGTCTTAATTTTGTTTAGATTTCCAGAGCACATCTGAGGTAGTTCAGCTGAAGGAGTGTATTTCAGTTTAGACACAGAAGAAACAAAACCTTTATGGAATCACTTATTTTAAAAATCCACAAAAAGTTCTCTTACATACTTTGTAAAGAAAATAAATACATTGACAAACAGGACCTGAGACGTACCTCTGCACCTACATATTTGTAATTTAAATTAAATTTTCACGTTCCTTCAGCTTAATAAACACACAAAATTTCCTCAGATACATTTGTATTAAAACCAAAAAAGGCAGGGACCTTACCTATCTTTCCTACGTTCTCCAATAGATACTGGGCTAATGGAAATCCTAGGTAGTGTAGAAAGAGAGTTCTGAGACTGGCTGCTGGCGAAGGAAGATGTTTCCAAGTTAAGAGGTGACTGGGGAGGAGTTATCAAGCTGGGACTGCTACATTCAGAGTGTGACAAGGAGCCTAAGAAAAGTCAACAGTTGAGTTTTAGTATCCTGTATCTGTCACTGTTTGCAGATCTACACAGACACAGTGAAACACACCACACCCATGTGAGACAAGAAAGAGGACTGACTGTTCACTAGTTCTATTAGTCATGCAAGGAGCTTAGGGAGACCAGGTAACTAATTTCAGACAGTGCAAATTTACTGTCCTTCATGACTACGTGTTAAATCTGTCCTCTCTAAGTGTGCATACAGCTACTGCCATTCTCAACAGGAGACAAGGTTACAGACAAGCTACACCATAAGCATGTCTAAAAAGACTTAGTAAGGCAAAGTTAAAGAAAAATAATAAAAAAACAGGAAAGGAGAAGTAAAATAAAAATTTAATATGTAGGTTTATTTTCAAATAAAATATTTATGTGCAGCTCTTCCCTTTTCATAGGAGATATATTATTCAAAAAAATAACAGAACCCTAGCATCCAGCATGAATCATACACAGAGACAGGAAAGCTCTGAAATTTCAAACCAGCTTGACATGACTTTGCATCCTTACCCTGGTTGTACCCTCCCTAAGTAATCTACTGAACAAATGCCCTGACACAAACAGTTTGCTTCCTCTGAAAAGCGAGAGAAAATAAACCTCAAATTACTAACCACAAATGAAAACCATTTTTAAGAATTATACTTGCCCAGTTAGGAAAAGCACTGCATACAGTACTTTAAGGCTACAGAACATCTGAGCAGTCATGGCAGCGAGGAGTTGCCAATTGCTTGTCAGCAAACCCTTAATTCTACAGCACGCCAACCACTGTTTGTATCATGTCTTTAAATAGTCTCCACCAAGCAGTTTTGAGTGAAGTACTGAAATATTTTCACTGCATTTCAAAATATAATTTACAATCAGTGATGTAATAGTAAGAAAATAATATACTTAAAGAATGAAAAAATGCAGGTCATTTCACTGTTAAAACTTTCAAGGTATCATTCTAGAAGAAAGTACAACTATAAAAGATACTCATACATAAGAGTAAGCAATGCTTACTCTTACTTTTTGTCTGCACTTTTACTTAGTGTGCCATGTACTCTAGTCAACTAACAGAAAAAACAAGTTTCATTAGAAAGTTTTTTTTTGGTTTTTTTAACATTTCTGTGGCAAAACGCAGATTTTGAAACCTTAATAAAACTGTCATTTTAGATTTCAGCGCCATCTGATTTAACAACTGCAAAGACTTTGTATTGGTAATACAGAAAACAGTGTGACTAAAATTATTTATGAAATAATTCACCTCTGTCAGAGCCCATCATGGACCTTGGATATCTTGGTGTTAAAGGGATCTTAATTCTTTCTGTTCTGTATTGCAAGTTACTTGAAGAACCTATTTTTAAAACAAGGAAACATTACAATGAGAGAAGTAAAAGTAACTACAAACAAAAAAGTACATTTAGATTCTACTTCTTCAATGAGCATTAAAATGGCTTTTGAATGATCAAGTCGTAATTGTGAATATCATCTTTCTAGTGAATTATCTTGATTACACAGTCAGTATAAACAGAGCACAATGCAGCTATATAGTATATATGCACTGTTCATTCCTGTATGAAAAAATATGTTGAGTATTTTTCTATCAAATGAAACTTAACTTGAAGTCCAAGCAAGATCTAACATCTCTGTTTACTAAGAATCCATGGGACTTTGCAAAAGACATTTAATTATTCTGATTACATTCTGCTTGGATGAGCACATAGTCATTGATACTGGTTGCAAACCATTATGCCCCTTTTTGCTGTGGTTACAAAGCTACCATGCTCTATTCAGATGCAACTGCCAACCACTGATGGAATACAGGGAACACAAACATGCACAAAACCCCCAGTTATTACATAATTTAAAATTTAAATAAATCGAAAGTGTTAAAATATCACTGCCACAAAGCATGCATTTGCTTTGGTATCATTAGGCTAGGCATAAACAATTTTACATGTCAATCAACTAAACATAAGCATAACTTATCTTCAAACAATACAGTTTACATTAGGTCATTAGTCATCCTTGAGTTTTTGTTCAGGGGGCTCTCTCCTTTTCTTTTCTTCCCTCTACCTCACTGAGCCTCAACCTCTGGCTGTGCCTCCCTTCTCTCTAAGGGTACTTTCAAAGAGTAACAGGCACAGAAAGGAGAATCATTCACACACACAGAGCATTTCAAAGACACTGTAAAGAACTGATTAAACACAGCTACTTCTGGGGAACACTTTTAGTCATAAACTCACAAAAAATGAAGAAAAGGAACACAGGAAGCCTTTAAGCTTTGCTAGCTATGACAATCCCACAACATGGGCACTTAATGAATTTTCCATTTATTATTTGTCTCCAATATATAGGAGTCCCACAGGAAATTAAACAGAAAAGCTAGTTACCAAGTCTGGCACTAGATGGTAATGAATTTGAGCCATGAGATGCTCTTGTACGTGAATTTTCAGAGTAGTCATTGGAGTGTTTATGACTTAGGTCCAAACTCAGGCGACCTTGATGCTGGGAACTACATCAAAAGAAAAGGACAATAGGGCAACAGTTAGAACTGGGCAAAGAACTGCAGCAAACAGCAACTGGCCAACAAAAAATTTTGGTTAGCCCCATGCTACCGAATAAAACAAATGCTTCTCTCCTTCCCACTTCCCCATTGTCCCATCATTTTATGAATTTAGAGAAGTCAGAGGAAAAAGAGTGCAAAGTACTATAAAAAGGGGGAAAGGTTTATTTGTTTTGGCAAGAACAAGAAAAAATATTAGAAATTAGTTAATTAAAAAAATTAATTTCTTCAGTTAATTAAAAAACTTTGTCAGTATCAGTCAGTAGGACACAGTGAAACCTAATCCATCAGTTACTGAAAAACATGAAAGCAACTGCCACACCACCTCTATGCAATAATGGTTTTGAGAACCCTGGATCAAAATAACACACAGCAGCAGCATGTTTCAATCTTCACTGTATCAAACTACCAGAAGCAATTTCATCCTAATGAAAACAAAATGTTAAGGAGATACAAATTTCAAAACACCTGGGATGCAGATGCTGATGACATATCTGGCTGGCAACTGATGGGCAATTGCTGGTGTGAACTCTATGGCTCCAGGCAGTATAGATTGGATTTCTCATGACAGCAGTCACTGCAGGGCACGGTGCTAAGCTTCTTGGTACTGTCCCTGCTTAAGATGACAAAAGCACATTCTTACCAACATTATTAGCATATAAACTACAGATTTAAAATATATATGTTTTTATAATTATGTATTCTAACATGTATGTGTATGACAAATAAAAATATTGGCATACAAATAAGTTATTAAGTATGTAGGACACCTTTTAGATAATTTATGCATATTTAAAATCTGGTTTATAATTTTGTAATGAGGCAGGAATAAAGTGGATTATATTACCAAAAATGAAGCCAATCACTGCATATAATTTTAATATGCACTGGTAAATAAAAGATTTTCTCTCTTTTCAAGTATGGAAGTTTTTTATACAGCAACAAAAATTCTGCATTTCTCTTTGAATAGTCATCTGACTGGCACACAAGTTTTTATTTGGTACTTGAATTGACTGCAGCTAAAATTATTCTGGTTCTTCTCTTTTGTTGCCCCAATGACTCCTAGTTCTAGTGTGACTTGAAATTCTAGTATTTCAGTATTTATTTATGAAACTTAAACTGTTCTTTTAAGTACCCTCATCCTTCAGTACTCAACCAAAGTCTATCTTAAAATTTCCACCTAAATGATTTGGTAGCATAGAATACAATAGCAAAAACTTGTTCTCATTTCAAGACAGACTCATACTGTCTAATGTAGATTTGACTTTACTCAGTTATTGTGCAAAAGTATCATACTAAGATAAAGATTAACTAAAAGATTAGAAATAATACCTTTAAATACTTTTTCTATCATTAAGAGAGGGAGAAAATGAGAGAAACGAAGAAAAGAAATCCAACAGAGTAAAAGTTTCTTGATCTGAGCTACTCTTGAGCATGTCTTTACATTCTGAACTGATTGGTACACCATGGTTTGAGACTATCCATGGTTCCAGATACACCAGTTACCTTCATGGTCTCCAGTAAGAATAAAATCTTCCATAATTTCTAGAACTTGCAGGAGTTTAGGGCTTTACTAGAATGGAGAGTACACTCATAAAAATGAATATTGTTTTCATTTGAAATTCAAGATTAATAATACAACTGCTGAAAACTGGAATCTAAGATTAGACACTAAAGACTGAACGATTTACCAAACACTTCTTGACTATTTCAAAGTAACTAGCATATGATAACCTAATTACCTCCTCTAGCACTCAGTTTAGTCTGTGCCAATTCTAAACCTGCTGACATGAACTTCAATACCAACAACTGTTGGATCAACTGAGACAATATGCTGTTTTCTGTTCCACCTGATTATACTGATATATATATATATTTATATATTTTTTTTTTTATTTTTTATAGATGTATATATATAACTGCTCGTGAGTCCTCTTCAGCATCTCAGCATGGCAAGCACACTCACATTTAACCTTTAATTAAGATCACAACCAGTTTGGACACTCGACTTCAGATACCCCCAACTATTTGATTTCCAATAGGCAGAACTTAATATGTTGCACTTCCTGAATATCAGATCTTTTTCCTTGGAAGTATTTCAGAAATTAAGCAGCTAAAGCCTAGGACACCTGCATTTACTGTTCACTTTCAAAAACACTGGAAATCTTACTTGTCTCCCTAATGGACAGGCTACACCTTTTTCTCCACTAAAGTATTCAAAACTTCTCTGCACAGAAAGTGATGAAACACAGCTGTCTTAGTGGTTCTTAAACAGGTTTCACTTCTTTACAGTCCAAAAGCTGAGCAGGCCACGTTCAGACTACAACAGACCATGGAAATATGTTTTGTGAGTTATGTTTCTTCTTTACTTACAACAAAAAATCTCCAATACAGACAAGTCCCTTGGGGCATTCCTAGGAAGTACTTAGGAGGTGTGCCACTCACCTGCTGACATGCTGCCAGTGTATAAGGCAGCAGGCACAAAGCCATCACTGTGCCTTGCAGAACGTTTTGGTGAATATGGTGCCCACTCCTGTAGCTCTGGAGACAGATGTTCCTCACTAGCTGGAGCATATTTCTGTGCCTACAAGATCAGAGAAATTTGATTACAGGAAGTTGGAGATTCAGAAGAATAAAATGGCAAAACTGTGAAGGCAGCAAGCAACATCAAACTTTCTAGCATCTGTTCCACAATGTGCCACCACAGTGCTTCTTACACCTCTGTCTTTCAATGATGCTGCTCCCTTCTACTCATTTTTCCTCCATCCTGCTTTGTTATTCTTTTTTATTGTTTTGTAATCATTTTAGGCCAATATTTGCAACTTAAACTCAGCATTTAGACATATTTCTCCTTTAAAACAATGCTTTCACAGGACATTTCAATTGTTATTTCAGCCACTACTACTGCAAGCGTTTGCTAAAGAAGATCTGTCTAACAAGCCAGAAAGTGTTTCCCTCTAAGCCTGTAGATCCAGATACATGTGGAGCAACCTCTCTTCAACAAGCAATTCAGGTTTTGGAACCATCACAACTTCTGCATGTAACAAGTAGACACTGGTGAATTAAGAAACATGATATTGACTGTGATGCTAGAGAGTTGCAAGTGGCAGGGCTCAGCACATGGAGTTTACACATTTCAAATGTACAACATAAAATATTAGATTGGAGTATGTAATAAGTGAAAAATAATTAGTGAAAAGATACTTACAGTTTTTATGATAGCAGTATTTTAATCAAATGAAGAGTTAGTGAGAGCACAAAGACTCTAAAAGGCACACCAGTACCTGATCATGTCCACAGCTGTATTAGTAATTGTACCACCTACTATTCAGGGATTAAAGATCACTCAAATTTATCAGCTTATCAGAGTACACAAAATTAACTGTGTATATACACAACTAAGGAAACTGACAACATCCAATATGGTTATAAATTCAACTACACTGTATTTTGGTATTATAGATACTACCTGGGGAGTGAGTGCATGCTGACTGGACCCTACTATCACAACAGCCCAATGTAGGTGCAATGCACAAGGACAATTCCACCAGAAAGAAATTTTCAGAGTGAGTTATGTCTACATTTCAAGGCACAATATCACTTGTGCTCTTCAGTCAACAATTTTAGAGTTAAAAAGCTCTAACTACTTTCTGGGCAGACAGGGGAGAAATTAAGGAAAGAACAATAAAAAACTTTTGTAGAACTTACTCCTAATTTAACTCTAGAAAAAAAATTAACTAATACAGTAAGTAACCTTAAAGAAAAAAATCATCACTTCGTAATTCTATTATTCTTTAGCTCAAATCAGCACCAACTTGACATCTGTAACATCGCTTGGGCACCACGTGGGAGCAACCACAATATGTCCCTGTATATCCTTTCTTGTCTCTTAAACAGTGACTGCCAAAACCAACCCTCTGTTCCAGCTAACAAATCTCTTAGGCATAAGTCCCCACCTGCACCCTTGTCACAGTTGGAAACTCTTTACTCACAACAGAAATATTACTACAATTATAACCAGGGGAGTGCATATGCTCCTGACAATGCACTACAATGAAGCATGGGACTATCAGTGCTAATGGATCAACTTGATATTCCACATAAAACAAACATCCCATCTTTAAATGTGTTCAGTATCTTGATCTTGTTTTGTTGTTATATATGTGCTAAAACATGACATTAGAATATGCTCTTTTTCACTTTTTCCAGTGCAGTTCTCGATGAAAACTTGTGACCTTTCTCTTAGCCCTATTGCATGTCAGACCTACTCAAAATAAATCTGCTGATTTCAGCTACAACATTAAACATTTATGCTTTTCTGTCATTTGTTGTGCTGGTTTTGGCTGGGAAAAAGTTCATTTTCTGCATAGTAGGTAGTATGGACCATTTTGGATTGTGCTGGTAACAGTGTTGGTAATACAGCTATGTTTTCATTTTTGCTGAGCAGTGCTTACATAGAGTCTTAAAGCTCTCTTGTTTCCCTAAAAATGTGCAGAATATAGCTCCAAACCCTGTACTGCTTCTAATTCAGCTCTGCTGTCTGTATTGCTTCTAAAGTTCCATGAACAGGTGGGATTATTCAGGTATAAACAAGTATGGGCAATGAATATGAAATTCTAAATAATTATGATGTTATTACATAGAAACAAAACACTTTTATAAATGTCAGTTTTGAGTTGGGAAAGAAAAAAGAGTCTCTATCTGCCACCTGAGCAAATCTGAGGCAGTAGACCTGAAACAGTGTTATTGATTATGTTACTTTAGACAATGCAGTCATTTAAATAGGTTCTTCTTCCCAGAATCAAAAAAATTTTCATCCATCTACTCTGTCAAGACATGACCCACCATCTTCTCAGCACAGCTGTTTATTCTAACAAATTATATGCTGATTTTGAACTATATTATTATATCATATCCTCATAAACAATTCATCTTTTTAGTGTAATGTGCCTAACACCCTATGGATTTCAGGTAAGATGTACAAAATTATTTACACACATAGAAAGACTTACAAAAACCCAACACTATGAATGGTACACCTCCTTCCATTAAATTGTACAGTGAGCTGCGCAACCAATCTGACTTTTGTAAAACTTCAGAGGCCCTATTTTCACTTTTTCTAAGGCTGATGCTTTGTATTTTTATTTACATTTTTTCAGGTTGTCAAAAACATACAAGAGAGCCCAGATCTTCCAACAAATGGCATTAAAATCTAAGATGTGGCTGCTAAGCAGAACTCTATAATTCTGTTTGGTGGTCACCACTGCCTGTTAAATACTGCAACTCCATAAACTGGTTTTGTATTTTGAGACACTGCCAAGTGCCAACTGAGCCTCAGCTCAGGGGACCTGGATTCTGAGGGTAGGCTATGCTTCTCTGGCTCTGGCACTAACTGGGCTCCCAAAACCACACTGAAAATACACTTCAAGGTTTCTAGTTTTGTGTTTCAATAGATCAAGCTTCTACCTGAAGGGCAGGATTAGGAATGGGCACAGGGGTCATTTTATGCCTCAGAGCAGGAGCCGATTTTGGCCTTGGTCTTTTAATCTCTGGCTCTTCAACTCTTTGAAAGCCAATGTCATCTTCACAGGATTTCCTTGAAGACAAATGAGTGCAGTCAATTCCCTCCTCCCGATAATAATGCCCAGCATTCCTGCTGTGCCCCTTGAGAGTAGCAGAGTCCTGTTTAAGTGCCAAGGAAACTGGAGCTTGGGCAGTGGCTGGGCTGGTGGGTGGTGATCCAGTTGTAACTGTAGACTCTGATGCAGAGCTTGCCTGCTGTTTATGTTTAAATTTGATAGAGTCACTTCTCTTAGGAGGAGTTGGAGGAGTTGAAGCCACTTCAGCTTTTGATGGCTGAGGTGAATGGCCTGTCACCTGATTAGGGGAAAGGTACTCCAGTTTGGGAGGAGTTGGTGGCCTTTTGAAAGTATCAGGGTCAAAGATAGATTTTCTTTGTTTTGGCTTTTTGTACACAGAGAACTTTTCTGTTTCTGTTGCTGAGATATTAACCATGACTTTTGGCCAGGTACCACCACTATGCTTAGTTCCATGTCCTTTGTCAAATGCTGTCTCAACCATCATACAGTCAGCTCCTGTAGGTTCATAAGGCAGTCTCCTGCTGTCCAAGTCAACAGCTCCATAGCCTTGGTCCCCATATGTCTCTGGGCTGAAGGAGCTGAGACTGTGTTCTGAATTACTGTGGCAACTGTGCACTGTGTTCCTACGAGAGTCTACTCGTAATGTGTTATTAGGGAAAGGTTTGTGATCACAAAACGAAGCGCTGCCCTGATCACTCTGGTCCTTCTTGCTGTCCATGATGTCTGGATTGAAAATGTCAGTCTGGGTTGAGCTGTTGAGCTTCAGATTTCTTTTGTTTTGGGCTTGTATCTCTGATGCATGAACCCTACAGTTTGATATTTTTTCTGAATCCTTCAAATTTTCAAATATATTTTGACCACTCCAAGATGAACTCTGAGGGAAAACCTAAAACAAAAAACATGTGTCATCACTTTATTATTTTGGTTGATTTCTGTTTAGTATGAGTCACATCCTAACCTCCTTGATTTACCTATTCTTGAATATACACTAAGACATGTATAGACAAGTTGGGAAAGGTTTAATAATGTCTTACAATTCAAAGCACAGAACTTCAGATAAAATGAGGTTAGAAACTTTTTGTAACTTTTTCACAACAATTCCAAAAGGACAACTCCACATGGCAGCAGAAGTACTGACTGAAAGTGAAGGGACCTGCATTCTACTTCTACCTCTGATAAGTGATGATAATAAGACATCTTTCACTGCCCATTTACTTTCAAACATTTCATCTTTTTACTTTCTTAAAACCTCAAACTCTCTAGATCTGAAATTATCACTCTCAAAGGCCATGTGACAGGCCCAGTATAACAAGATTCTACATGCAATAAGCAAAACAGAATAATACTTCTATAGAAATAAGCCTGAAAAAGAAAGCCCTGTACTTCATCTTCGTGACAGCTTAAGTTCAGTTTTCTGCACAACTCCCTCCTAAGTAAAAGTTAAGTCAGGAGGCAGTTTATCTTTCAGGTACAAAACCACTGCAGCTCTGAAGCAAAAACCAAGAAACAGCAAGCAATTGAGGTAGCAGTCATTTCATGTGACCAGCAAACAAATGGGAAAGAAGACTAAGTTAGTCTCATTTCCTACTAGATGCCACAAGAGCCTTACTTTGGAAATAACTGTTGAGTGACTGTACCAGCAGTGAAATGCATCCAGGTGGTCTTATTTTTACCAGAGACTTTCCCATGTTGATGTATTCTTTTTTTTCCATATACTCTTCCCTGAACAACTAAAGTAATTCCCTATAAGTTCAAGAAAATTCTGCAAATTTCGCTTCTCCTACTCACCTTCATCAGTGACAGGGTAAGGGAATCCCTACAGTTCCGTAGCAAAGCTTCACATTCAGTAAGCGACTTATTATCTAGTGCAATGCCATTGATCTAAACACAAAGAAACCCACAACAGACATCTGTAAATCAAAGGTAACAGGTGGGCAGGATCTTAACATAGAATGTCTCTGAGACAGGGAAAACACTAGTTTTATATGTTTACCTGACTTAAGTCTGGTTGACCTTTATTCCCACTTTCTAAATGAGTGGAGAATGGTAAACATGTAACTACAATTTGCTATTCCTCCCAGGGACATGGTGTAAAAACACTTGTTCACTGCACCAGCCCCTGTGCAGTTGTACACAGACTGTAACCACCTCACGTTTCACTGGGAATTAATAAATTACAAGGGTCAGTTAAGGCTGCAAATGCACAAAGGGACAGACTTCCTCCCCAGAACAGATGACATCTGTGATAGCAAAATTTAGAAGATAAGAAACCTTTCATCCAATCAAGGGATGCCTTTTTTGGAACTGACCTCTCCTAGACAATATAACAATCGCGAATATCATTACATATAAGCCAAGTGTGAAGAGTTAGTGCTTCTGTCAAAAGTTGTCATATGAACTAAGCACAACAGATAACCCACAGATTATGTTAATAACTCAGCATACAAAAACATTAATTTAGAATAAATACTTCGTGAATTTACAAAAAGGGTTTAATATTGTAAAAGTAAAAAACTGATTGGAACGTTTAGCATTTTAAAGATTAGCATCAATGATAACACTTCAAAATAAATAAAAATAAGAAAAGGCAAATGCATTCTTAAGACTTACAGCAATTATTCTATCTCCCACAGTAAGGGAACCCTCTTTGGCAGCTGGGCTTCCAGGCACAACAGCAGCAACAAATACTCCATTTTCTAGACTGACCCCACTATCTGAAAATCACAAAGAAGAATTTACTCCTGCGATTCAAATATCTTGCTCACATGGCACATCTAACCTGCCTGCACAAGAAATAAATATGGCTACCAAATCACCTGAATTTCAATTTCTGAAAACCCTTTTAAAGAAATAATAACACAGAAGGGAAAAGCGGGGATTTTGAATATCACAAAATTTAATATAATCAAATGGGTGACTGGGTTTAACAGTCTTGTTTATACTCCCAGCAGGAGTATAAACTCCTGTATAGCCTCCAAACAGGCAGCTAACTAGAACAAAATATTAAAAACCTAAACCCACCAAAGAACAAAAAGAAAAGCTATACTTACAGAATAAAGCTATCATCAATAATAGCATTCTTAGTTTGCTAAAAAAAAACGTAAAATAATGAAATCCCTATCTAGGAGGCCATAACAGTTTAAGTGGGGTTTAAGCAAAGGCTTTGAGAACATGTACCTTTATGTCAAGCCATTTCTGGTTCAACAAACATGTATCATGCTTGTTGAACAATCCTTTACAGCCATTACCTTTATGTCCAGAAACATTGATGTGAAGAGGTGTTATCACTCGCCCACCTAATGACTTCCTTCTTCGAACCACCATATTAATAACACCTCCTCCATTCAGAACAGCTTTTATAACTTGCTTTTTATCCTTATTGGTAAGATCCACATCATTTATCTTCAGCAACCAATCATTCACTCTGGTAGATAAAAATAAGCAGGTCGGTGTTGTAAGCACACTTTGCTGGACACAGCACATGAAAAACATTCCATGAAAAGGCATGTAATAGGGCTGATCTCAATAAACTAATCCTTCATTATCTGGAGTTCTCCATTCCTGAAAAAGCATTAAGTAGCAGCCAAATGAAAACCAGGACTTCTAGTCTGTGTTTCACTTGAAAAAATATATCCTCAAATCACTAATGATTACTTTTTAATTTAAAGCAACTCTGTGGACTGAGGCCAGTTACTAAAAACCTTCTATCAACACTAAGAACAGGAGGTGGTTTTAAATGAGCCCTTGCTCTACTCTCCTTTCCTCTAGCTCTCCCTCAATAATTTACTCTCATGTCTTTCCCAAAATTTAAATAAATAGATCTAAGCTTAAGGACATAATAAGGGAGTAGGTGGGACACAGTGAAACAAAAGAACATTTCAAATTCTGTTGAGTTTTAAGTGCTGAGTCAAACAGTGTTTAATTTCTGTAATGCTTTTAGGCACTGGTCTTCTCAGTGTGATTTCCCAACTAACAAGAACAATATACACGTGATCAGTGATAAAAAAAAGAACTTTAAAAAAATGGGAAATACTGAAGACAATTTACAATATGCTCATATTTAGTTTATTATGACCAACAAAAGACAGGTATCTTCCAAAGTCAAATCCTACCTTAACCGACCATCAGCAATGCTTCCTTTGTCTACTTTGGTAACGAAGATCCCACAGTCTCCAGGGAGGTATGGCTCGTTCACACCTTCTGCCACATCAAAACCAAGTGCTTTCAAGTCCATGTCATCCTAATAAATATTAACAAGTGATTCAATTGCACTGGCAAATATTGTCAGTTAGCAAGAGGCATTACTGCATGTTTGCACTATGCATTTATATTTACAGTGTTCCTGTACTAGGCAAGTTTTTATTTTTTGTACATAAATATATAAGCTCCCAATTCCATTAGTTATTAGGCATTCTCTGGCATTAGAATGATCCTTCTCTCTCAGATTAAGGCTGAAATAATACAGAAGGGTAATTTCACCCAAGAAGAACAGAAAAGCAGAAGAGCATGTGAGAAAGTATGTTCAGACTCGTATAACCTGCTTTAAGGTTGATGACAGTTGTGAAATGAGAGAATAAGGACATGTTCCCCAAGAATGGGCACTACTTGGGGAAAAAACAATTGCAAAGGTAAGGAAACAGCAGTCTTAGTGATGAACTCTGACAGACCTCTGCTTTGATATGGCTACAGACTAGAAGTAAACAGAAAAGAAAGCTCTAACATTAAGGGAGACCATTTCTAAATACAGATTTAGAGGTGATATTCTACCAAGCCTGACCCAAAACAGATCATCCTTTCATTTAGCTGTTACCACACTTGCTGCCTACATGTGTGCCTACATGTGTGCCTACATGTGTGCCTACATGTGTGCCTACATGTGTGCCTACATGTGTGCCTACATGTGTGCCTACATGTGTGCCTACATGTGTGCCTACATGGTTCCTCCCACAGCAACAACAAAGAACTAACAAGACCTAAATCATATTTTTAATCATACCTAGTACACAACGACTATAATTGGCTTCAGAGCTATCCATTACACAAGACAATGCAGTTTATGTTTTTTACTTACTCTGTCTTTTTCAAATTCTACCACTTCTGTTTCCCATTCCAGTGAATCTGTGTCTATGGCTGAGTCATGGGAACTATGGGCCATCAATTGACGAAATCTGGCCTCCTTTTCCAACTGATTCTCCATCTTCTCCCTAGGCAAAGAAAATAAATACTTATAGACACCAATCACCCCCTTTTAAATTGAAAAATAATGTTATTATTGACCTTATATTTGGGTTTCTAAATCAAAAATCCAAGCTCTGTCAAAAATTTCCCACATGCTTCTGTCTTTCAGATATTCTTAGTCTGGTATCAAATTGACTTTCCATTTCTATAGATTGTCCTAATATAGCCTTACATTTTTTGCAATATTTTTACATGACTCCAGTGCACATCTAAGTTTTTAATTTCTCCCAAAATGCATTTAATTTACCCTCAGATGAGTTGCATCCCTATGCTCTGGACAAGTGGGGCATGATAAATAGATGGCAAAACCTCTTCCAGAACCTAATGAGATGACATATGATGTACACCTTGCATTCTTAAACTGGTGATAATACAGCTGGGAGGAACTAATTGGAAGTTAATCTCACTTTGGTGAAAGAATCCCATGTTGCTGAAGTGTATCTCCACAGTACAAAGTCTAGACTATGCATCTCATTAATAAGATAAAAAGGTTAAGATAGTGAAACTCAGGGTCCTGCCCTCCATAATAACTTCCATAACTAAAAATATAGGCAATTCTTCCACAGACAGTAACATGACCTGCTGCCTAGAGCTGTAACAACATATGGTTCACTTACAAACACAGGTAATAAACCAAAGATTGTATCACAAACTTTCATGCAGTTTGAACACTTCTCTAACATACTTCAGTTCCTTCAGCTCACGAACAGCATCATTTTTCTGCTTTCTCATGTCATCCAGATTGCGAAGAGCTTCAGCCAAGTCACTCACAGCTCGGTCTCTCTCCCTCCTTAAGTTGTCACACAAAGTTCTTCAAAAGAAAAGAAGTTGCAATTTAGATACTTAAAACCCTATCAAAGTAACAAACTGGTTTAGCCACATTGTATAGTTAATGCAAAATTTAAAACACCAATTTCAAAAGATATCTCCATGCAAAATAAAAAAGGATAAGGAAGAAAAAAATTATATATGCTAAGTCTTAAGAAAATGCTGGCAAGATAACAGAAACTTTCTTTGTCCCTCTCAGAACTTTATTTCCACTTATCTTCTTTAAACTAGCAGAAAAACAAGTCTTAAATTTAAGTATTTTCCCTTAGTTCCTTATATCTATTTAGTAGCAAATATGTTGGGTATTTTTCATGAATGCCCCACAGGTAAAGAATTATTTGCAGGACCATAGCAGGATTAGGCATAGCACACCTAAAAGAATGCACAATTTGTTGTTCCTACACAGCAGTGCTATTACACTCAATGGTCTTTACTAGAAACATACTATGGTTATGAAAGCCCAGAAAAACACAAGGATCTTGTAAGGTGCCCTCAACTTTTAAAAAGAAAAAAAATCACTCTGTGACAGCTAATGTAGAGAAAGTGCTAGAAAAATCCAGCAAGTCCTCGAATTGCATCAACTGCACACAAGGTGTCACAAAGATCACTCATGTATCATTTGTTTACCGTATACTTTCCCTTTCTGCAACAATCTTATCCCGCTCTTGAAAGGCCCAATCCCTCCTACACTTGGCTACTTCTGCTTCCTGGACAGCTTCCTTTAGTTCTTGTGACATGGCCTCATATTGTTTCCGAAGCATTTCAATTTCTTTGTTTGCTCTTTCTATGTCTAGGGTAGCAGAATCTTGTATCTAGGAATTAAGAAACACAGGTAAGTATTTTAGGCACAATTTTTAAGTACATATGCACAAACAGCTTTTACTATATGTATGTTGCCTGATGTATTCAATTCTCATGTTTTCATGACACATGACACATTTATCTTAGCAGAAACTTTTTTTTTGGGGGGGAAGATAAAACCTGCTGTAATACATCTCATTCAGTAGCATACAAATTTATGCAACTACATGAATAAGAATCCTCACTTCAAAATAGCATCAGTTTCAGAGATGACATTTCATGTTTCAGAGATGACATTTTATGCTTCTCTCTTGTTCTGTTTAGCAGACAGAAAAAACCTTCAAGTATACTTAGGAATCAGATAAACTACTATAAGCAGTTACAACATAGATTTCCTGCATTAACACCTGTTATTTACCCTGGCACAACCAGACATATATATTCCTGCAAAGACTGGGGATTCAAGTAGGTCCCTTAATTCCAAAACAAAGAAATAGAATTCAAAGAAAATTTTGATTTAATGCTTCTTGTTTTGGATAAGAATTACTTTATTCTTAAATTAACTTGCACCTTTAAAATTCTCTACTTTGAACAACAGAGATGGTGACAACAGTAAGACAAATACACAAAGAAAACCCCAAGCTTGCAGCACAATAATACAAGCCAACTACAAGAGTACAGCCCACCACAGGCACTGGAGGCTGTGCACTTGCAAACAACTGTGTGTGGTTAATTTCAAGAATCATAAATAAAACTAATGAATCTGACTAGATTTATAATTAGGTAAAATATTAAACTTTTGTTATCTATATTTACAAACAGAAACCTAGTATTTACAAACAGAAGCTCAATATGAAGCACAAATGTACCTTTATCAAACAAAAAGTGCTATCATGATGTCTTGAAGACCATACATGCATTCACATGTAGGTATTCTAGAGTGACTTGAGAAGAAGGGGGAAGACTCCCAATGTGTCCAGACCTTTAGCTAATCTCTCTCAAATTACTGACCCCTTGAAACTAAGAAAGAAAAAGGCATCAGTGAAGACTTGCAATACCTGACGAGCTTGATAATATTCCCTTAGGAGGTGGTCTCTCTGGATGATAGCTTCTGTTCTCTCTTTTCTGGCAACATCTCTTTCTTCCTTCACTGTCTCTATATCCTTGCAAGCCTGGTCAAGTTCCTTCTGGGCCTCAGCTTTGTCCTTCACTTCATGACAGTATTTTTCCAGTAACTCATTCCTCTCACAAATCGCTCGATCTCTTTCCACTAGAGCCGAGTTCAGTTCCTAAAACAAGACCCATTGTTTGTAGTAGGTTAAGTTCAAAAGGAAACAGTTCATCTTTCCAACTGGATACACGTCATGACACCTTAAAAGCACAGAGAGTTTACCACTCATGTTCTGAAAAATGGGAGCAGATCACATTACATACAAGTAAGTACTAGCAAAGAATATTAAATGTGGTACTAAAGATATCACACCATCACATTAGCACAGTGCTATGTCAAAAGTAAGCAAGATTCTGGGAGCGCTCACGGTTTTAAGGAACCTAAAGGTAATTAAGAAAGGTAATTAACCGGACAGATTTGGTGTTCTAAAAAAAGGCTTTAAATGTGGCAAAGGGTAAGAATATATTGCAAATATTTTTAAGCAACTGCCTCAATTTTACAGGACTGAAATAATTTAGACAACCCAGCTACATAAGCATCTTATAGCTTCCTCATAAGTTTTAAAGGCACATCAAGTTACATGCCATTAAGATACTAATGTGCTACAGAATAATCAAAGATAAAATAACAATATTAATCAAGTAGAATAACAGTACATCTTATTAAATGTGGAATTCAACTGCATTGTCATAAAAAAGATAAGGTAAATGTGGAAGTGTTCTAGCATAGAATCGGTCCTTTTAAAATTGTTTAAACTAGACTTCCATTGGAAGAATGGGGCATTGAAACAATTTAATTTCATGCCACTAAATTTTCAGATGGTTCAGCTCTCTAGAAGCATTAAGTTAATGGTTACAAAGAAGTCCTCTGACATACAGGCACTCCTAGTTGGAAAATACTGATGTTTTGATCACAAAAAGATCACCAGACAGGTGACTTCCCAAAAGCAAAAGAAGGAAAGGGTCCAAATACTTATGTAGAAGACACCATGTCACAAACTGACTTCTATTCTATTTACCTCTACAGTTTACAAGGAATAAAATTGAGTATTTAAAGCACAGATGACAATTTCATTCTGCTGTACTAACATAACTGTTTTTGACATATGCATGTAAAGAAGGCTAATAACACTAATACAACAGTTCTGCAATGACATGAAGAGTTATTTTTGCTGTAGAGTAACAGACAAGCACTAGAATTAATTACTCACTCTGGGAACTTTAAACATATAAGTGAATGTCAGTTACCAGAACACCCAAGTGTTTCCAACATCAGTAAGACCTTTCCTTGCTCAGTACCTCTGAAGAGAGAAATCTCTGAACCATCTGTTGGTGCAGACAAGTTTTAGTACTGGAAATAGCATTTTGCACAGTTTAACTGCATTTTGTATAAAATGTGCATTCAAATGTGTGTATAAAACTTACTCAAAAACATTAAGTCTTTTCCCACAAGCAGCTGAGATGGAAGTCATTAAGGCAGAGGGAAAGTTCTCAGAAAGTATTTCATTAAACAAGAATTTACAGTTCTTTAAAGTGATTGGAAAAAACACATATTACCACAGTTTCTCCCAGCAGGCTCAATACAAAATATCTGAATAAGAGCAGCCATTGCCTCCAGTGGTCAGTGGTAAAATTTCACCTCTGTCTTTTTCCTGTGACATTTACACAGTTACAACATGACAGCACAGGGAAATGTACCATTTGGCTTTGAATAGAACAGTTTCTGTTTGAAAACAGTAGAGCAGTTTGGTTTGAAGAATGATTCTGAATTTGTGAAGAATTTTTATGTTTTAAGGAAGTTCTTGCATATGAATGTAACATAAGGACAAAATACAACAGGTCTATTAAACAGAGGGGAAAGCTGACTACCACTGAGATGAAACATGACATTTTGAGTATTTGCCAGAGCAAAAGATTATGCCAAACAAAAAACACCACTGGAGAAAGTAGAGGGGGAAATCTGTAACATCTAATACCTAGTTTTGAGTGGCTGAATTTGTGAGAACTTAATATGAAACTGTCCATTAGTGCAAAAATCATGAGCTTTCTTCTATCATTTATAAGTGCCAGAATATTAGTTCATTTTAGAGGTCTATTAACCCATTAAGTTTGGGCATGTGCAACAAAAGCTTAAATGTCTAACTAGGTAATTGACTGACTGACCTCATCAGTAGCTGCTCAGACACAATGCTTAAAAATCAATCTCTTCCGAACTTCAGTTGCTTTACAATTTCTTTGGGACACAAAAGGTAGCAAACACACTAGCAAACACAAGCTTCAGGGAAGAAACTACATTCCAAATTCCCTAAATGGATTCAGTGCTGTTTCAACCAATCAATGAGCACTGTAATAAGGCACTTAAAGGTGCTGTACATCACAAGGAAAGTGAAGACCATTAAATCACCTTTTTGGAGAGTGCCAGACCAAGTATTCACTGACAGGATAATCCTACTTACATGGGTACATGTTTCAGGACACTATTTCGAGTGAATCAATACACTGATCGATACATTTTTTCAGTGTTTTAAACCTTTTCCTTGACAGAATTAGAAAATCCCTTATGCACTGAATGCAGCTGCAGCGAGCTATGTGACTACATGAGACAACAACATATCTCCTCACAAGCAGAAGAGTCATAGCTACTGGAAAAGAAAGTGTGAACAAAAAGACAACTCACAGTACTGCTATTTTACACCTTTTAAAACATTATAGAAGCAGTAATTTCTGCTTTCTGATGGGCCAGGTCTGAGAGTGAAGAAAAATGCATGTCTCTGCCCTGCCAGCACCATACTCACGCTCTTTCTGTTTCTCACATTCAAACACCCCTTCAAGTCATCTAGGCAAGAATACCCATGTATTTAAAACTTTAATTCTCTGCAGCAAATTACTCATAGTGCCACAATGACAGGTATAACAAATTGGAGTAGAATGACTAATTGTGGCTATTTCCATGTGTATTGCTTATTACCTACCCTGATCCCACTGAAATCAACAGACATTTCTACTGGCTTAAAGGGTTTGATGGAAGTAGAAGAAGTACGAAACATATTAAAATCTCACTCACTGTAGAAGCTAATTTACTAAGCTGACAAATGCACCAGGCTGAAAAATATGGATTCTTAAAACCAGAATTTAGTTATATTTAAAAGCTCTGATGCCACATGTCACAATCCACGTTATGACCCCCAAAAATGGTATTATTTATTTTAAAAAAAGCTCCATGACCTCATTATTTGTAAAGGGTATTTTGTTCAGATATAATGCTGTGAAAAGAGTAAAATGAGATTTATAGGCAATGGAATGTCTTTGTATTTGCTTGTATCTGTTTCATGCTAAATTAAGTATTTGTAAACCAAAGAGTCAAGTGAATGCACGTCAGCTGAAATGAAACCAAGCAGGAAATTGTGTTCTGGAAATTGTAACAGCATCATTCTAATATGGTTGTGATATAAGCATTTCAAGAACATGTTGCTGAAAAATACAAAGTTCTGGTTTCACACATTTTAAGGCATGCCTGAATCCTAGAGAAAAATATTCAAAATATTCTTTTTAACTTAAAGGCAGAAAGAGGGCAAATGAGTAAGAACATGCATGTAAGCACAGGCTTTGCATAAGTATTAGAGATGACTTGATCATGTACCGTCTTAAGCCACAGTAGATAGTATCCAGTGGTTCCTGCAGAGGTTAGAAGTTAAAAATAATGAATATTTACAGCTATATTTTTACAGAGAGCATTACTTGAGAAGGCACACAAGACTAACACAGCAAAGAAAATGATTTACAGTAAGCAGAACAGAATTAAGTCAAATGAATACCAAATTTCAACGGGCAGTATTCAAACATGGACGCTTGATAAACTGATAGTAAAAAGGACTGCCTTAGGAAAATATCAGAACTTCCCCTTTGCAGTGCATTCCTATTTTCCATTAAGCATTTCTGATTCTAGCATCAACAATGCACATTCATTTCCCTTCCCCAATAGGGAAGAAGCAATAGGTTAGTACCTGTCTTAAAGCCTCCATCTCTTCACTGGCCACCCGTTTCTCAGAAGAAGTGTTCTTCAGTTTGGACTCCGCAAGCTCCAGTTCTGTTTGAAGCTTATCTACCTCTTTGATTACTTGATCTCTCTCACTCATTATGAGGCGGTATTCATTGAAAACTGAATCCCTTTCTTCCTTGTATTTTTCTGCATCCTTCGTAGCTTTCAGCTGCATTGTTTTGAACCTTGTCACCTCTGACTGTAATCTCTCCATCTCTCTCTGCAACTCTTTGTTTTGTGCTGTGGCGCTGCTCAGTTCCTGCTGTGCTGATTCAAACCTAAAAACAAGTGGAAACACCACTAAGACACTTGCTACTCACTTTCCTTTTTCATACATTAGGGATTCTGCTAGGTAACCAAATGTATCCACTGGTAAAACACAACCACAGAGGACTTCGAAAATGTATTCTCTGTGTTGCAAAATAATAATTGTTTTTTGAATATTAGTGAATTTTCAGGAATATTAGAGAACCTCTTTAGGGAACTGAAACATAAAAATTATTAGAAACAATTTCATTATTAAAAGTAAATTTATAAAAAAAATATTCTAACAAGAATGAAAAACATTACCATTATTTAATAGCACAAGTTTAACTTCATTTACTATTTAGGTCTGTTCATCTTAGAATTTCTTCTCCCACCACACACTCTCAGGCATGTGGAAGGAAGGGAAACAAATGCAGAAACTGGAAAAACAAAACTTCCATAAGCCAAAATATGCCACAAGGCTGGTAATGGATAGGTTAAAAGAGAATAAAAAAGTGGGTTTATGATAAAAATGCACACGATGGAGCTAAAACCAAGCAATTCAAAAATTCAAACATTTCTGTTTGTTTTCATCCATAGGTAAAATTAATCCAATAAAATCAAAATGCATAGTATCTTACAGCTTTATAAAATTACTTTTGACAGTTAATATAGACAAAAATGTATGTATTTTACCACTAGAAAGTACTGAAGTATGGCATGATCAAACAAAGCATATAAAAAGTTTAATTACATTTATAAGCTTTTGGTTTTATATGGACTAAGCATTCTTAAAAGTGGTGAGAATATAATTCCATACACAAATTCGTAATTTGGTTTGACAAGAACTTCTCCTGAGAACAGTGTTTTACCACAACTGGGCACTAAGATTGCCTTGCTTTTTTTCCCCAGAACTCACAAGTAAATGTCATTAATGAAAACACTGTAACAAATTTGATGGACTTCTAGGGTTATCCAAATTTCAGGTGCCCACAAACCTCAGGCAGACTTTGTTCTCTTTCTCTCTCACATACACACACCCCCCTTCCCCCTACGCTGTATAAAAGTCTAATTTCTTGTCTAATCCAGCATGTTGCCTGACCTTTCCTGAGAGAGAGCTGTAAACCAAATTTCAAATATTCCCTTGAAAACATCAGTGTATTCAAAGCATTGCCATAGCTTTACCAAGGCATCTGCCAGTAGTTTCAAAACCATCACCCCGTTCTTTTCACAAAAGTCTTGAGTTTAAGAGGTCATCAGGCTGGCAGTACAGAAGACCTAACATATTACAACCTGGATTTAGTTTTTCTTTTCAGTACTGTAAGGATGAAGGTAAGAAGAATACACTAGGAGAGAAGAACAAGTAGGTATCAGGAAATCTAAGAGACTATGACAAACCACCTCATTGCTATGTGAGAACCCACAGTACTGTTGCAAAGTATTTGGAGGTCAAATCAAGGACAACAACAGGAAGATTCAATCAAGCAGGGAGGAGAACAGATTTAAGGCAATGTTTGCCAAGCAAAAATATATCACCAGCAAGGAACAAGAAAAAAAAAAGGCAGCGGGGTGAGGGGGAAGGAGTCTGGAAACCAACAAAACAACCAAACTACCCAGGGGAAGTGATCAGAGAGAGAAAAGAAAATCTCTGCCATAGAAGGACATTCATATTAAATAGTGATAACTGAAGAAACCTGAAAGTTTCATCTGGAACACCTTGATCCAGCCTGACCTTGCATTGTAGGCAATGAGGTCAGGAAATACTGAGGCAATACAGATCCCATTTTCATAGATGCTTTCACAGTTGTGAATGGGTTGCAAGTAGCAGGGTCATTTGCAGTAAGCACAGGACTGTCCTGTTTAATCCAAGCACCATGGAGCCACTTGCTCACTCAGAGCCAGAAAACTCATGGGTTGAAATAAAGACAACTTAACAGGAAAAGCAAAAGCCATGCATGCAAGCACAGCAAAACAGGGAATTAATTTTCCACTTCCCATGGGCAGGCAGGTGTTCAGCCATCCCCAGGAGGGCAACTGCTAACTTGGAAGGACAAAACCATCACTCCAAACATTCCCCCTCCTTCCTTCTTCCCTCCACTTTATATGCTGAGCATGATGTTATATGGTCTGGAATATCCCTTTGGTCAGTTGGAGTCAGCTGTCTGGCTGTGTCTCCTCTCAACCTCCCATGCACCCCCAGTCTCCTCACCAGTGTGGCATGTGAAAAGCAGAAAAGGCCTTGGCCCTGTGTCATTACTGCTCACTAATAACAAAAACATCTGTTATCAACCCCTCATTCAGCACAAATCCAAAACACAGCCTCATACGAGCCACTCTGAAGAAAATAAACTCTAACCCAGTCAAAACCAGCACAGTTGCTCCAGTTTATAAGGAGCAAATAATACTGAGAAGAACCCTAACCAGGACTACCTGCTTTTTATTCAATGCAATTGCAAACTGCAGGTAGATCTGCCTGAGTACCACAGCCCACATTCAAAATGCAGCAGCACACGTGTAGGTTAAGATGTAGCACACAGGAATTAGCTATACCAGACACCTGGAAAAAGGCTGAAGACTTCTCTGATATTTTTTTAAGACCAAAGATTAATTCAAAATGAGACCTCAGCTATCATGGGAGTTCCCGTTCTCTTTAAAACCTACTTTGATAGTGTTTACAATGAGTATTAATTAAAAAAACTAGCGCTACAATTTATGACCCATGCATACTCAAATACAAGTTTGTTAAGTTTTTATATTCTGAAAAGTATACATGCCTGAAATGCATTTTAATTTTTTTTTCCAAAGAAATATAGTTTAAGTTATGAAGAAAGGGTATAAAAATAACACAAATAAAGCTTTATATAAATACAAATAAAAAAGAAACTCAGACCTAAAGGCAACTGAATAAAAGACAAACATTTCCGAACCTCGGTTATATTAATTTAGTTGGATCGTTGGTTCACAGGAACATGCATACTTTCATGGAATTCTTAAAACCAATCTCTGATCAGTATCAAGCAACACTTTCCTCTCAAAAAGGAGACCTAAATCACAAGGCCATAACGAAAGCATGTTGAGCTTCTGCATGTACCAGCATGTTTGCAGTGTTTCGTGTAGTATATGTTAGGCTTTTCATCCCTTTCAGGAATCCATGGCAGTTTCAATTACATAACTTGGTGTGTACACTATATTATCTATGCTCAATCTCACCTTTTGGAAACACTGAAAGTCTATGAATGTGGAAAAAACATTTTTTGGCTTTGGTCTGTGGGAGTTGAGTATCACCCCTAACCGTGAATGAAAACATTCCTAACACACCCACGGATGCTCTTTGGAGTCCTTGTGTATACTGATGGTCTTCCTACCCCATACGGTTAACTGTGTAGGCTTGGTATCAAGAAGGAGCAGAGAGACAGGATAAGTGTGGTATGACAGTGTCTGTGTTGTTTTTTGACACTTGCACTGCCCATGGTGGCATCTTCTCAGTGAAGCAAGAGTCCCAAACACCTGTATCCAGTGAACTCTGCTCCCAGCTGAACCCTGTCTCAGTCTCTCACAGTCAGCAATTCTAATATCATGAAAAGTTAACTTATGCTTGAAATCTTCATTTGCCAAACATCTTCTAGAAATTATATTCTCTTACTGACTCACTTTTAGCATTTAAATAAGGATATACATACATACATATATATATATATATATATATAGGCACATCATGCATTAAGGAGTTTGTTTGGAACACTAAGTCTGAGGTTTAACAAAACTGGTTATATGTGACTCCTGTCTCTACAACTAAGAATAGATATAGGTTGAAAAACAGAGTATCCCTATCTCTGTGGTAAACAATGGTTAAAAATTCGTCATACAACTCCAAAACCTGGGAAATTCTTTTCTCAAGAAAATGTACCATTTCTCCAAACATCCTCATAAACATCTTCTAGGACCTTCCAGAAAATTTTATATAGAAACACATGCTTACTCGTCACAGCAAGGTAACATATACCAGAGAAAAATTTTAGAAAAGAGATGAGAAAGGTAGTTGTGACTCCACCACTATGAAAATAAGATGTGACATTAGAACTGCTAATGACATCACAGAATACCTCAAAGGTATCAAAACTGGATTATACCTCCTGAGAGAGGACGAATATTGCTGCTGGAAATGAATGGCTGTGTCCCTTTGCTTCATTAACATGTCGATCTGTTTCTGCAGACGCCTGTTCTCCTCCTCAGCCTGCTCCAGGCGGCTCAGATCCGTATTGTGGCTGGCGATCTTCTCGTTGTACCGTTTCCTGAGGGCATCATAATCCTTCTTCACACCCTCCAGCTTGTCCATGGCTGTATCGTAAAGTTTATTCAGTATCTCTGAGGATCCGTTTTGCTTCATAACCTTAAAAAAGTGCCAGAAACGCCATCAATAACCTTTGGTTTTCATCAGTTCAATAAATATGATTTAAAATACGTACGTAAGAAACAATATTAGAACAAAAATATATTAACCAGTTTTGGTAATCATTCTTTTTAATGACCAAGGAAAGACTGAACTGCTCTAAGTGCTACTGTTACATCTGCTTTCTGTTAATTGGGTTAAAAATCTGTTTTATCACAACTTAAAGTGTACAAGTTTATGCAAATCTCTCTCTAACGGTAACTGCTATGGACAGTATTAAACCCATGTTGTTTTCTAAGTATTTGTAGTTTTAACAAAAGGTAATCACTACTTGAAGATGATAGTGGTAATTTAGGAAATGCCCACGAGGTGGCATTCACGACCACCATGCTTGCCTGTATCCTCTATGAACAAATTAAGTAATTAAAACCCCTAAGAGAATCAAATCTACTCGAAATATGTAATATATGCAGGCATATTATTTTAATATTCATATGATACCTCATCTGACAACTACCCACAGATGTTTGTGTTTCAAAAGCTATACATAAAATATGAACAAGAAGAGGAAAAGTCCATTTAAATGTGAATAAAGCCTGACCTGAATCTTAGTTTCAAATTAATTTCCATCAACGTAAGAATCCTGTTGCAAATAGCAACACTGATGACAAATGACCAGCAACAACAAAAGAAAGCCCTAATGAGCTTCAGCAAATCCAGTCATTGTTCATTCTCAAAAGGCAAAAAAAAAATTGCCTGAAATGAAGCCTTATCTTTTTTTATTCCTTTTTTCTTTTATTTTCTTTCTTTTTTTTTTTTTTTTTTTATTTCTTTGCTCCTTTTTTCTGGTTTTGCCTTTTAAATTGAAATCTGGCCCTGACAGAACACTGGGAAGAAAGAGGAATGCTCTATATAGAGAGGTGCCAGTAATTACATAATGCTAACATTAGCCTACAAAGGTATGTCCCTAACTACCTGAAAATAAAAAGTATTAAAAAAAACTAGAAGGAAAAAGAGACAGAAAATATGAGCTCTATAAAAAGTTGAAACCAAACACAGAGCAGCTATCCTGCACAAATATGCACAAATTGGCTCCTCATCTTCTTTTGTGTCTTACATTCAGAGTAAGGACCAGTTCCTGAATATGGAAGAACCTGGATGCTTGCAGACTAAAATGAAAGGAGAGTACAAGAGATTGCCTGCTTTTCATTGTTCACAGGTAGCAGAAAACACCTGTCATTGTTAATAAACCCCTTTGCTACAGAGGCAAGAAAAGAGACAAAGTTCTTCAGCCTGACATTGGTCTCCTTTAACTAACCAGGATCCGTAAGAGGAGTGAGTTACTGTTCATAAAGTAGCCCTTGAACAAGAGTATACTTCAGCTATTTCCACATACATCCCAATCCTCAGTGGATTCAGCAGCATAATCTGCACAGAGGTGGACCCATGAGTAGCCAGTATGCTTCAGTGAACCATTTCAGATAAGCTAAGCACATGGTAAACTGTAGGCATATGTAAAGTGTAAATACACACTGATTTAAACTCACTCAAGGAAGCCATTTTCCTGAACACCACTTCCCAGAGCAGTTTGAGAACAGGTTTAAGAACTAATTATTTGAGAAGCCAAACAGAAACAAACCACTTCTTGCTGTCTAAAGCAGATATGGAATGTATTTATGTTGCAAACACACTAAATAATTAAGAAAAGAAGGACTAATAAACAAGAAACTGGATGGAATTCAACATAAACTTGCTAACAGAGATTTCACAGAGGAAGACAGAAACACCAGCACAATAAAGAAGGTCCCCCATTCAAAATCCTAGCCAGAGAAAAAGTAAATAGTCCCAGCTGGTCCAAGGAAGACAGTCGTGGCAACATGAGACTTCCTACGTGAGCAGCAGAAACTTAAGCTGGTCAGCTGCTACACAGCAAATCCATGACAATCCTACACAAAGAGTAATTTGATCAAAAGTTTTTGCTCTCTGAGGCCACCAAGATGTATTTTGTTATGGTCCAACAACGAAAAAACACGTCAGAGGGATCAACACAGAGTTAGACTCATTCATACAAGAAGTGACATGGACAAGATAAGACTTTTGGCACCCCTTCAAGACACCATGATTCACTCTGACAAGCTGAGAAATGGAGTTACACAACGTTCTCACTGAGAGTCACATACACAGTTTCCTTTAAGGGTTTAATCATGACGTTGACATGAGACTGAATTTCTTTAAATCAATACTGACAACGACACTTCAGCCCCCTGTCCTTCCAGAGAATTTCAAACCTCAGGACAGATCCACAAAATACAATAGCCTTCTCTTGGAGGTTGTGTATCCCTTCTTTGCAGACTGGGAAACTGAGGCATAGAACAACTAAGCTATTTGCCCTCATTTACACAGCAAACCATTTCTGCTGTCTTCTGAGCCAAGCCACTAAACCATCTCACAGCAGAGCTTACAAGATAGTGTTAGAGGAATGGATAAAAAGGAAGAACAAATCTTCACTCCCCTTTGCACTAGACCTCAAGCACATGCTGAAGTGCCATTCAGCACATCCAGCTTGCTTTGACCTTTGCCCCTCCTACCCTAGCAAATAATTATTTTGGTTTGCATAGATTTTGCTTCTGAAGCCTAATGTTTGACTTGCAAGTTTGCCCTGTGAATCAGACTACACACAGTCAACCAAGATACTCTGTTTAACCATTCCACATGTTACTGTAACAATTCTAACTAAATGATCAAACTTTTCTGTAGGTGAACAGTGGACCTGATAGGACCAGTTACTCCTTAGTATTACTATTGCTTTTTTATTTTCTGAATATGTGAAAAACACTGACCTGAAGACAGCCTGTGGTATAAAGTTCTGAAATATTTAATTCTTCCAGTCCTGAAAATTTTGTCTCTTTTTGTTTCAAGCTCAAAAACATTAATCAACCTGTAGCTTTTTTCTAGCTGAATAGCTCAGTCATTCCACTAACCTTTATGGTGTCATTAGAATAACAAAAAAAAAATCCCCAAACTAAACTCCCCACACAGACAAAAAAACTCCATCAAAACCAACAAATAATTCAAACCTCCAAAGGTTCTCAAAGTGACTGTCACTCTTTTTTTTTAATTGTGATTCTTTCCAAAAAAACAAACACAGCATGCAAGTTTAAAGCTATCCCTGTCCCATAAAATACCCTAGGAAAATAGGCATCTTTTTAATGACTTTGCAGTTTCAAGTAAGATTTTTGATGCCTCTCCACCCACTTTAAAAATATATCATGCATATACAATCCTCAGGTACACTCTTTCATCTCTGTATCAAAATTCCTTAATGCCATCTCATATTCTATACCCCTCACTCTTTATGCCAGCCAGACACAGAAAATCAATTAGTATCCCAAGATGTCATTTTTCTCCCCTAGTACTGTAAAACATAAAGAAGATGTTTCAGAATTAGTAAGACATAAAAGGCAGCAACTCTGCACGTTCAGATTTGTTTATCAAAGGAACCATCGACGATCCCTTCCCCCGGCTGAGCTCACCTGCTGCTGCTGGCTGCGCAGGTCCGTTATCTCCTTCTGATCCTCGTCGTGAAGCCTCTTCATTTCCTCACAGGACTGCTGGAGGTGATTATGTTCTCGCACCAACTGGGTGTTTTTCCTCTTCAAGGTATCCATGTCCTCCTTCAGCTGGGACTGGTCACTCAGCAGCCGACTGTGCAATGTGCTGTCACGGCACACAAAACATGCTCTTAGAGCCAACTTGCAAGGACAAAGTCCTGGACTAATTCATTTCAAGCATGAGTTTCCTACCAAGAAAGCAGGTCAAACTAACTCAATTCTGCATATTTGTGTATTTCAAGCAGCAGGGAAAAAAAAGAAATCAGAAACAAACAGGAAAGTAAGTATGAAAATATGCAAAAATACACAGTACTCCTAAACTGCATCAGAAGAGATGATGGATTTATGCCACCCATCAATGCCATTTCATAGCCATTAAAAGCAGGCAGGCAAACAGAAATGGATTAATATGAACATAAGATAATCCTCAAGATAATAGGAATTATCCCACTAATCATCTCCACTTTCTCTCGGGCCCCCCAGCAGAGCAGCAGCTAACCAAAAAACAGATAAAAAGTACAAAATTCTCCTTGTGTGCTACTGTTTTAGAAAGAAACAAAATCACCCAAGCTGTCCAAAAAAACACCACAAGCAACAAAAACACACTATGTACGTTTCAACTACATTCAAGCAGGTAAAAAGCTATGAAAGTTCTTCCAAACTTCACTGTGAAAGCCAGAATTGTTAAAAGAAATACACTCTCACTTAAACAACTGAGAGTCACACAAGGAGGCTATCATTCAGATTAAAATTCCAGATAGCAGTCCAAAATTAGACCAAATCATTACTGGATAAAAGCAGATCAGTGAATATATTTTATTACTGTAGATTAAAAAGAGTGCCTTTTGAATACTATAAATATTTTTATTGTTAAAACAGAACAATTCTAACTGAACTCTTATACTTGCTGGTAAAATGTTAAAAATCTGTATTTATACATATTAAAGAAACTTACTGATAAAAATCTGCCTCTTTTGCTGCTTCTTCACACCTCTTTAGTGTCTTGGTGTGTTGATTCTGCAGGGACTGTAGGTCTGACATGGCCTTCATGCACTGAATCTTCAGCCTTTCATAATCATGATTTGGTTTTGGACTAGGCCTAGCGTGGAAAAAGAATATAAGGTCAAGCATCAGCTACTAAAGAGAATGAAAAATTACTATCCAATAAAAAAATACTATCACACAATTGCTGAAACTTAGGTTATATTATGCTTTAATTTAAATACTGGCCAGCTCACATAAAGATGCAACCGCAAACAAAATGTCACTGACTTAAACATCTATTAGTTTTAAACTGAGATGTAACATCTAATAATGTCTAACTATTACTAACACAGTCAAAACTAGTACAGAGTGTGCATGTAACTCTCTTCTGAGTAGTGGTATTACCACAGAACAGAACAGTCACTCAATACAAGAACAAGTCCATCTCTGCACACTCGGCTTTCCTGTGCCACCATGTCAAACTCTCAGCAACAAAACACAAAGCTGCAGTGAGAGTGGGGTTGAAAAGAGGCTGCCAAAGTCAACTGGGGGTGCATGGGAGCCTGGGCTAGAAAAGGCTTCTCATATAAGCAGCAGCTGGAGGACCTTGTCTATAGCTCCCTAGGAAAATCAGGGAGGGCTGGGAGAAAGATTTCCAATGGGATACCAAAAACTTATACATCTATGTTGGCAGAATCTGACCTGTTTGACTCATTGAGCATTGAATTTAAATAATTTGATCAAGTCATTCTGCTGAATTACATGTCTGATTGTGTGTTATCATGTTCTTTTAAACTATTATAAAGGATGAGAAAATGTGTCAGAATCTGCCTCATATTTCCATAGAATAACCCAAATTTTGTCAAACTAATTATTAGGAATCTCCAATACAACATTATCTCCAACAAGCAACTTCCAGTAAACAAAACAACAAAGTCAAAGTCAGTCAAAAGAAAAATTTTGACTCAAATTTCTTTTAGTATATCAGGATAAGTGGGAGAGGAGAAATTTTCTAAAATCATCTCCCTTGTCAAGCAGTTGACCAACACAGATTATGTCTAGAATGTGTGGTACTTGTACATGGTACCTTTATTTGTAGACTAGAATTGATTAGATTTGTCTTCTGGTTTTGAAGCACTAAGCTTCTAAGAGGCTCTAAATTGAACTATTTCTCCTCTATACAGTCACAGAATCTTTGCACCATTGAATTTTCTAGTTTCAAAATGGAGCGTCTGACAGCTGTCCCTTGTCATCTCCTGGGTCTCTTGTAACACCACAGGCAATGAATAAAAACCCAACAAACCACCAAAAAAGAAAACCAAAGCCTCCATAAGGAAACAATTGCTTTCTAATTTAACTCTGCTTATTCTCATATCATATTTGCTCCGTTGCTGCACAGATCATTCTTCCTCCCTCCCACCTCACACTCTCCCAAATGGCTTCTCAGTAAGCACAGCCTGAAAAGCCATCAGAATTTTCTTTGCTTCATACAGAAAAAACAGCAGCATGGATTCTGGAACTGAAATGCAACTGGCAGTTGAATCAAAATGAAAATGGTTTTGTACTATTTCAGTGGTGAGAATTGTTGAAAAAAAAAAAAAGAAAAAAAATGCCAGCCACATCTGGTTCACAGACTTTGAGGGGGAGTGTGTTTGATATGAGGTACATTTTGGCAACTCAGTTGCATCTGGGTTGCTGAGTAGTGAAGCCTTCAATTGAAATTCCTCTTTTCCTCCTTTCTCCAGAGAAGTGCTTTTGGGGAAAACAAAACAAAAAGCCCTTCCTTGACTGATAAACAATTAAAAGCCAAAATCATATAAAGTAACCAAATGTTCAAGCCATATCCACAGGGATTTTTTTAGGATATTTTTAAGTTCATTGCTTAGGGGTGCCAAAATAAATAGCATGTTACTAATACAGCATTACAGACATTACTGCAACTACTCCAAGTGTTATTCTTTTAAAATACAAACCTAGTTAGCATAAATTAAACTCAATTTGAAATGTTCACACCCTTGACAGAATCACTAAAACCCCAAGTATTGATTTAAATTAGACCTTAGGGTGAAGTTATTGAAAGCAGACACCATCTGTCCACCACGGTCCTTAAATGACAACATTAATTGCAGCACAGTTTAATTCTCAGTTGTAGCATTAAGCTTACTGAAACCCATTAACACATGTTCATATTAAACTATTAGGTCAGTCTGAAAGCTATGGTTAAATTTGTTCTACAAGTGTAACATCCATCGAGTGTATTTCATATATTGCTGAAGTAACACCGGCATTATTAAAAAAAACAAACACGACAACAAGACCACCACAAAAAAACCCCAAAACAACCAAACCAAAATAACCCCCCCCAAACAAAAACAAACAAACAAAAAAAATCCCCAGACTAAAAAAAAACACAATGTATCACCTATAAACATGGAGACTACACAGGTACTTAGACAAGTTAGCCAAACTACACAACAAGAAAGGACCAACAATGCCACCAATAACATCCTCCATTCTACCTCATCTACATGACATAAAAACCACATGGATATCCAAGGCCTTATCTTCCACAGTGCTGTTCCAAGGCTTTATATCTCAGTAAGAAAAACAGGAATATGAAAATGAGGAATATTGGTCAGAAGTCAAAAATCAAAACTGTTTCAACAAAACAGTCCATTCAAGCACACGTAGGCTTGTTTAGGCAAGACCACCACAGTTTTATGCTAAAATGTCACACAAAATACAGAAAATTATTATTTCAATAAATATTCAATAATATCAGTTACTATTTTGGAAGCACTTGTTCAAATATTAACAAAATTTAAAATGCTAGTGTCTGTTTTTCTGATATTCATGTGAGAATCCTAAAAATCCTTTGTGCTACTGTGGAATTACCCTGACCATAAATCAAGGCTACAGAGAGATTGACACTTACATGTATTTGATGCTAATGCCAACCACAGCTCTAATTCTGTGGGCAATGCCTACCTAACAACTTGTGTTATCATTCACTATTGCAATTCCAACAATTACAGATTACACACAAAACAGTCTCTTCTCAAAGGCAGTTTTCAGGGGTTTTATTTGTGTTGCAGCTCTCTTCTATTACTACTATGTAAGTAATAACAGCAAGTTTAAGTCTCCGAAGTGCTGCTTGAGCATACGAAATTATTTGGTCAGAGCTTTGTTTAATCACCACCATGTGGGCTCACAGCCATGTCAGTCCACAAGTACAGCACGAGCAATCCTACTCCTGGCCAGCAGGATGGCACATGATCTGATTCAGCACTTCTCAATCCACTGCTGTGGCTCCTCTTCCACTGCTCTAGACTCAGTCACCATGTGCTTTGGAAAGCAGCCTCGGTTTTGCAATGCCAACCGTCACTGCCAGCACAGCCCAGACTACCCATGTGCTGGGAGCTGCAACTGTTTTGAAGCACGCCAACGTGACGTGTCAAGATTTGCCTCTGCACCACCTGTGTTTGGTACAGCCATAGTTAAAGCAGCACACACAGCCAGGAAAATAAAGCCTGGGTAGTAAAAGTCACCACCTACATAATGATCTCTCAGTTTTCACACTTCAGCATTAACAGTTTGCCATGTCTGGGCTTTGACTCCTGGAGGATGAAGATGGTTTCACATTCTTTCCTCATATAAAACTAAAGTAAAATAAATACCAGCAAGTTTTAAAAACCATAGATGTGTATGGGGATGGGAGGAATACTTGCTTTGACACTGAAAGAAAAAATGTCAACTAATAATCTTCATTCATTTCCCACTCTTCAAATATTTGATTGTTTGGAAGTCTAACTACTACAATCTAACTACTGTCCGAGGACTACAAATACAATGTTCATTTTGATGAGTTGTTCTTGAAGTTGTAAACATTTATGTTTTCTACAACATACAAATCCTACACTGAAGGCAAAGGATTGAAAAGAAAAAGAAAACTAGGGCAGTCTAGAGGACAGCTCATCAGAATTTTATTAATAGCATCCTGGATTATGCAGAAGATTATTGTGAGCCATAAAATCCTCAGTGCCTAAGCTCTAGTGACTTCAAAGAAGAAATCCCTCTATGTAAGTAAGTAACTGGAAGTATGCAAAAGATGTTGACATTTGACAATCTTTTCCTCTCCCATCCCCACAACGCTTTGAGAGGGTTAGACAGAACATGATGCTCTTAAAGTAGCCCTCAGAATTCACAGGGGGAGGAAGGGGGCATTAAGATGAGTAGCTATGGAGTTAATAAAACGTCCAGATTCTCCCAATTCCAGTTCACTGAGTCAAATCTTGACCTCATCTCATACAGACAAAAAGTTTAATTAACCACCTGACCACATACAGATAGAGTTGATTAAGTAACAACCAACAACAATAAAACATTCAAGTTCAGAGAAGCTAAGCATCATGACACCACCTCCCAGAAAATCTGTTCTTTGCTCTTATTTCAGATTCAGTGACAGACAATTTTTTCCCAAGGTTTAAATATATTCATACATGTGCTTACTGCAGGCATAAAGTACCTGCTCAGTGTACCCAGTAACACATAAACATTAGCAGATCTTTAGCCCTCTAAAACAAACTAATTCTGCTTTCTACTCAATAAAACCCTTTTTTACAATTAACTCATACTCTGAGTACTATCTTCCTTATAACATGTCAACACTCAAATTAGAATGAGCTACATAAGACTGCTGGCCATTAACTAACTTTGAAGACACGTTATTTTAATTTGGCAGCACTCATAACTTCTCAGTGGAGGAAAGCTCCTTACTCTGAACATATTTCTGCTACACAGTTCCCCAATATATGTATACCAGAAAGCTTATGTTCTAAAAAACACATAGTTCACTCAACAGAAATCCAAACCTCTCTCTCCTTGCAGAAGCACAGGAATAGCTGAGATTTTTTTCCTCTCCTCATTTCTGTTCTCCAGCCAAGTATTCAGAGCTATTTCCCTTTCTTCTCTCTTGCTTTCAAAAACACCAAATGCTTCAGCCACTGTCTTCTTTCTCTTCCCACAACAAAACCCAGGAAGCCTAAACAACTTGTTTGCTTTCTTCTCTCAACATAGAGATGAAACCTACTCCCCTCACTCTCACAGAAAAATTGCTGGACAAAGTGAGAATAGGTCTTTAACAGGCAGCTCTGAAAGGTGAATGTCTGAAACACACCCATCACCAGGATGCAAGTAGGTTACAGGCAACATAATGCAATCTCCTTAACGCTTTACAGCCAAGTACCAGTCAAGACACTTGAAAACACTACTGAGGACTTAATTAAAATGTCACATTTCCTTTATGTTTACCTGCAGTCATCAAAGGTGGACCCAGGAGACGAAAGTGCAAGTTGCTTACGCAGCTCATCCCTCTCTCGAGTCACCTGACGGAGCTGATACAATATAGTCTCCAGCTTCTCACTCATCTGTCTCGTGTCTATCACAGGTGGTGGAGAGGATGCTTTACCAGTCGTACCTGACAAAGAGATAAGTAAATGGCAATTGAGAGAACTCCTCATAGAACAATACAGCTTCACTTAAGAAGTAACTCTAATTTGAAAAATCCTGTATTTTTGGTTGCAGAATCCCGTTCAAAAATGAAACAAGTAATGGAAGTTGTCATGAATGAGTTGAGAGAAAAATAATTCCAGTCAGATCCCACACTAGCAGAAAAGACCTGTGTTGTGAGTTAAGTTTGCATGAGTAGGTTACTTGCTCACTCATGAACTTACAAGTTGCCTAAAAGGCAAAGCAAGTTTGCAGTAACAATTGCTAAGACCTCAGGAACTACCATAGTGACACAAGTCATAGGCAAAAACATTATTTCCAATAAAGAACCATGTCCACGCTTCTAAAAAAAAAGAACAACAACAAAAAACCAGCAACAGCAGAGAAACTACTACAGCACAGGGGCTCTTTTGCTCTTCTTTTATCTAGCAACATAGACATACCACTCTGTTATGTGCTACAGCCAACATTTATTTTTAATGCAATTCTGTGCTTTCACATGTCACAATTTTTCAGTCTGGTACATGAAGTTAAAGATTTGACTTGCCAACAAGTCATGAAAAATGGGCTTCATTTTTAACAACATTGGCTAACACAAGCACATTGCAATCACTTCAACTGGACTACACATCTAATTTCCTCTAAGGGGCAGTCATACATTTAAAGTGTTCTGTGGGGCTTTTTAATTCTCAGTTGTCCTAATATCAGAGCTGATGATGATGCCTACTGTCTTCTCAGAGAACAATACCAACAAAAAGATGTCTTCTTCCACTCAAGAGATGAGAGTCTGCTATATTGCTTCATAACATGCTGACAATTAATTCAACTTTAATTTTAGTTCTGCTCATTTAAAATTAAGTTGTAAACATAGTTTTGCTCATGTGTCTCTCAAACACACAAGAGAAGACTCAAAGATACAAGTCACAGATGTGAAAGTTAAAGGTCTAAATGTATATAGGAGATTATTTCCTACCCAAAAGAGAAATTCTAGAAATAGTTTACATAATTATACAACTGAAACACGTAGCTGATATATGTATTAACTCATTAGGATGTACCTTTATTATGCTTTTTTTAATTAATGAAGAAACAAAAGATAGAATAGTAAAATAATGCTCTCTGATCATTGTCTTAAGAAAGAATTTCAAACAAAATTATTTCCCTGGTTTAAATGGTAATGAGTTGCAAGGATTGGTTTCTTATCTCTAAACCCCGTTCACGAAGGTATTGCAGAATGTAAAAACTCCAACTTCTCAATAGAACTACCTGTGCTTTCAAATTCCCACAACAAAATAATTGCAGTGTCAGGGCTATCACACATACAGCATCTAGAGTAATAGGATCCCTGGTTTTATTCCTTTTAGCTGTTACTGTAATTATGTAATGAGAATTTATGAACAGACTGTTCTTTTAATCTAACTATTGCGTAATAATGTATGCAAATGCTCTAATAGTAAACTGAAGAAATAAAAAATTGCATGAATGACCTGCACTCTGTAGAAAGACACAAACTCTCATCCCTCAGAAGAATTCTCAGTGGAGACTGCACTTGGGCTTTTCCTACCACTTTGTTTCACTCCTCCATCCAGATGGAGTCCCTTCATTCATAAGGACTAAGGATTTCACACTTCTACAACGCAGTTATCCTTTCTTTTAAACAAGAAGCAGTCGACACAATTTCTATGGCAAGGTTTTACATAAACCAGTAATAATAGAAATGCACTATCCTGGGCTCATGATATAGGGAATAAATAAGGAAAGAAACAAATAGACAGATAAAAAAAGTCAGAATGTGTATTCACTTGGAATAGTTTGGACACATCAATGAGCAAGGAATTTCACAAACAAGCTGAAAGGTAAAGGCAGACAAACCAAATTCAGGTACTGACAGGCTGCATGGTCTTGGGTAAATTCAATGGCAACATGCACATCATCTCACTTGAGCTGACATATCAGGGTATGTGTAACATGGTCAAAGTCCTTCTCATCCTTACAGAGAAGTTCAAAAGCTTATGCCATCCTGGGGCTGCTTGCAAGCAAAACAGATGAACAGGATGCAAGAGGTCAAGAGGAAGGAGGAGATGGATCAGGAAGGCTGGTGTGCTTTACATGGAGAAAAGGGCATTGGATTACCAACTGGTCCATCACTAATATCAGCATTAACTCCAGCAGCAGCCCTGTGGACAATGTCCGCTACGCAAACCTACAGCAGCATTCAGCGGCTGTCCCAGGAATCTTTAAACATAGTAAAAGCAGCCCAGAGTTACAGCACTATTCCTCCACCTCTTTCCTCCCCCCACAGCTTGGACAGCATCTGAGTGACAATCTTCGTCAGGCAAAGAGAACATTTGTGCACACAGCCCCAAAACCGTGCCAAGCAACAAAAGTCTGCTTTAAATAAAGACAGGCTAATTAGCCTTAGGAAAGAAGCTTTCTTCACTAATGTGAAGCCATTAGTCTTAGTACCAGAAAGAGTTATTTTTCATTAACTTGGTAATTTTTACAAGCCCATCAACAGATACTTTAATCTCTGCAATGGTATTGTCAACGCATAGCATCAGCCACAAGATGTACGGTTGTTAAGTGCTGTAAAAACACAGATCAATATGATCCAGTTTTTCCCACTCTTATCCTTAAAAGAGGACCCAAAAGTTCATCTTTGCTTGATTTGTTAATAACCTTACATCTTCAATAGTTGTACAGAAGTTCTTATAAAGCTTAAATCAGATTTCTGAATGCTTAAAAACCAAACACATTCAGTAAACACCTTTTTCACCAGAAAAATTGCACAGTATTTGTTTCCTTTAGAGGAGCTTTTATAGCTGAATGCTAAAATCCTTTAGCTACATTTGGCATCTCGATGCAGCAGAAGGAAAGTGACCCGTGCTTCCAGCTTTGTATTCTTTTTCCATCTGACTGCCTATTTTTTAGAGAAGTACTTCCCTTTCTGCACTTTAACCACTCAAACTGGTCTTAAGACATATGAGCCTAAAGGCTAACTCTCCATTATCCAAATTATGCCACCTTTTGGTAACTCACCTGCTTTCTCAGACAACCTGGATTTCTGAAAAGGCATTTACTGCATGTCCTGCCAAGTATAACTCATTCATCTGCTTTGATAAGCCCCACAACTCATTTTTGACAAGGCTGCACTTGGATTCTGAGAACTTGACTGCATGGGAGTCACTCCCTGGCCAGCCTCCAGGTAAGCAGCACTCCACCAACTCCTGAGACAGCCGAGAGCAGGGACGTGTCGCATGGTGAGACCACACTTGGCCCACAGTGCAGTACATTCATTCAGTCCTGAGCATGCACTGACTTAATCTAAAGCACCATTTTGCAGGAATTCCAGCATGGGTTGTATAAAAGAAAAACCTCAAAAAAACAGAAGTTGGAGTGATCATATCCTCCATATTACAGTCCAAATGCTGGACTTGACAGAAACCACAAAGATCCATTATGTAGCACATACCAAATATAATTCTTGATGATTACTCTAATTGACAATGACTGAAGAGATAATATGTCCACACAGAAACAACTGCTTAGTTAGCTTCACATTTGGGGATGGGGTAGCATATTTTTTGAAGAATAACAGACCATTTTAAGAGAAACAGGTCTGGAAAACAGGTCATGGAAACTGCACCAAAATGTACCATAATGCCAAATAATAATATAATTTTGAGGTGGGAAAATGTGTACCAATGTATAAACAGCTAATTTTAAGAAATGCCATTAACATACTTTGAGTTATAATAAACTTGGAGAAATACATTTGTATCATGGATTCAATTAATTCAAAAAGTAATCTGTCACCAGCCAGCAGAAACCCTGAATTTTACAATGATTTTTCTTAAACCCATAAATTTGTGCTCCTTCTTGCTTCAAAACAAACAGGAGACTAATTGTACAGTCAAGCCTTTTTCATTGTTGTCTTTCATAAAAAATAAAATCAACAGGGATGTTCAGAATATTATTTCTCTATAGCTCTGTAAATCATGACAGACAAGGTTAAAAAAATACTTGCAAGATGTATTGCAAAGCATGAACAACACAGTTTCTCCCCAAGCTAGGGAAGGGGAGAAGAGGAAAGACTTATGCCTGCTGTAGGAAAATGCATTCTAAAATATTTACCTTCTTTCAATAATTTATGGAGGATAGAACAGGATTACATATCAGAAATTATCATTTAGATTCATTTCTTCAGATATGTCTTTTGAAGGGGTCTTGAAACAGCAGAGAGCACAGAACAGAATTGCAAGCAGGTGAAATAAAACATTAGTAAAACCAAACAGCGGTACACTGAGGAAAGGAAATTGAAAGGTAAAATAAAGAACTGTGGAAACAGTTTCATCTGACAGACAGAAAACCTAATAGGTTATGAAAGCAGTGAGGATCATGTAACATGCAAGGACAAAAGAATGCGTAGCACTTCAGTATATTGTTTTAATGCAGAATGTAACAAGCTAAACAGAGCCAGCAGCATCTAAAACAAACTTTCAACTTCAGTAAGTTTAAGACTATAGAAAGAACTGAACAGTGATTCTAGAAAGGTCAACATGAAAGAAAATCTACAACCTAATACTCAAAAATAGCAGGGGGGAATAGGGTGGGGGCGGGCAGATACATCAATTCCAAACATCCTTACAGAACTTTGTTGTGTTAAAATACAACTGAGAGTAAAATCTGTTACTGTAATCAAGGAAAATACAGTTGAAGCTTCTGGGTTTGAATATATGGTAAGCTACCTGGCTCAAACCCTACCTTTGTCAGGCTTACAACTGTGTCCTGAAAGCACAGCCTACTCAAAAGTGTCCAATCTGAACTCCAGTGACTGTGAGCGACCACTGCACACCAACCAAAGGGATGAGACTCCTCCAGTGCTCTGTCCTTCACATCTTCTCCTACAGGAGTTGTGAGCACTGGCTCACCATATCACTTTACAGCCCCAAAAGAAAACCACTGACACCAAAAGCATTTCCTAAATGTACAGACTGATAAGGGGCCTCAGGGAACAGTGAAAGACACCACATTCCAGAGGTGCTGCCTGGAGTGCAGGAGATGGGTATTCTCATGCTGCATTTCCATTCAAATCAGAGCGGAACAGAATCAGACTAACCAAATCTTCAGAAATTCCTCCAGGGAGTTGACAAATGTGAAGAAGATACTATAGCAAGTGGTCAGTTATTCATTAGTAGCTCTGTCACCACAAAAACACTACTGCCCCTTCTCCAAGACTGCATCAGTATACATGATCAAAGTTAACCTTATAATTGCTACCATTCCTTTTTTTGAAACAGGGGATGATGTCCACTGAGTAATCTTGAGTACTTTTGAAGTGACATAAGTCGAGAGAACCCTTTGCATGACTCATGTCAACCCATAGCTGCCTGAAAATGGATGCCAAAGAAGACAGTGATAATACAGTAAAGCTATTCAGAATGCTTATTACTTAAGAGAAGATGGTTACTAACAAACACACTGAAAATTAGTTAGAGAGATTAGGGATCAATCCTAGCTAGAGCTACATGGTTCATGAACAGAGTAAAATAAGAGAGTGAAGTTACTTTAGCTGGGTGGAAGAAACTGTTCATTTCCCAAGTTAAAAGTCTTGTTTCCAGTAAACTAAACTGGTAGTTTACTACATCAGAAATAAAACTATAGACAGAATTTTAATTCAATCACTGAGATCAAATTTTACAGGAAAAGGACTTCTGAATAGAGAAACTGATGGGTAAGGAGGTGGACAGTCAAAGGCAATTACTGCAGTACAGAAAAAGATTCTGATGTGGACTACTGGTAGTGCTCCTAATACCTTTTCTTATTCATTCATGGCCTTCTAGCAAGTGTAACATTGACACTTGTCCCTTTATCAGTATGTGTTAACTGTCGAGGTGTCTTTAGCAAACAAACTTTGTGTTAGTAAAAAAAAAGCAAGAAATAAAATGGAGATTCCTATAGGCTGTCATGGGGGAAATAAATAACTCTTTCAGACAAGGACAGTGTTTGTCTTTGACTGACTGAGCATCATAAGCCACACCTGCAACCGAACTGTTCCTATGAATAGTGAAAACAATTACTTTGTTATATACAGCTGTAGAAAGCATGAAGCAATAAACTGAAATCACAACAACATGAAAGGACACTTGTCAAAATGGCCAACATGAAAATGGGGAATGAAAAACCAGATATTGTTGGGAAGGAACCTGCTGGGAGGGTGGTAGTGTTTGCTTTGGAGTAAGAATTAAGGCTCTCAGATTAAGCAACCTGAACTGCAATCAGTGAAAAACTATCTGTAAATAGCCTGTCAGGTTGATAAGTTAATAAAGTGTTAAGCAAGGAATACTCTCAGCTGAAGTCAAAGCTGGACAAGCTTAGTGGAGACAGATATATGACAACCTGATGGCTGCAAGAAAAAGGTATAAAACTGTAGAGCCAATGGTGTTTGTTACAGACTGGTATGTCCACGGCAGGGGGGTTAAAACTAGATGATCTTCAATGTCCCTTCCAACCCAAACCATTCTACGATTCCTTTTAAGTTCCCACAGGAAAATGCAGTGATATGAACAGAGAAGAGTAAGAAAAAATACTTAAGATGAAAAAGTGACACCGTTTGCAAAGAACTGAACAGGTGGAAAGATAATAGTCTGTTAAAAGTTAAAAGATAAAGGTCATAAGATGCAACATGGAGTGAAGAGGACATAAGATTGACAGCTGTAATCAAAACAATGCAAAGAGATACGGCTGTGGAAAGAAGAAATTTATGCATGTGAAAAGATGGAAGGTCTTTTCCATTCCAGAAAACCTCTCATTAGGAACTTAGTATATTTTCAAATAATGGAAGAGTATGCAATGCCTTCCTATTAAAAAATTATAATAAAAACTATTGTGAAGAATCTTCTCAGAGCCCTAGCCTGTCTCCTGCATGCAAACTGCTGGGTTCCATTAAATAAGATTTCTTAAAAACAAACAAACCAACCAAATCAAAACAACACCCAAACATCTGTGCATTGAGGAAGGGAAGAAAACCCACATTTTTAAAGCACTAAAGGGAAACTCTGAAGCATCATTATGGTATTAGGAGAGGTAAAAAATGGCTCAATTCTAAAGCATAATCCTGTTGTGGCATCAAATGTCAAGTGACTAAGTGCACTATACAAACTGGTTCTCTTTTTTTTTAACTGTTTTAGAAACAGGGTCTTGATTCTGTGTTCTATTCTTCTCCATTATCATGACTGGTCAAGTGGGAGACTAGCCAGCACCTGTCACATATAGCTCTGTTACTGGTTTCTATCCAATTCCTAAGTGACACTGTTGTTCCGTGCTTGGCACGACAGGCACTGAATCTCCATAAATAATTATTCTGATGTCAGAGACACAGGATTGTAGCTCCATTCAAAGAGTCTGCTGGGCATGGGGAGTGGGCAGAAGAAGGATGCTTCTATTTACACACAAAAATCTTTGTCATTAGCCAAGAGCAAAGAGAAAGGAAATACAGAGAGAGACCATGACAATAGGGATTTAATAAGGATTTAATAAGGATTTGTTCCTCTGGGGGGACAAAGGTGGGGCTGAAGGACAATGGCAGTACTACGCTATTACAGCAGTTTATATTGGACCTCTTTCAGAAATAAACCATGAACATTTACTCTCTATACCATCAAAACTACCTATTTTACATGTACAACAAGAAAAAAATAAAACATTGTCATCTAAACTAATTGTGAATAGTGAGGAAAATATGCATGAAAAGCATGCTGTCACTCTGAGGTTTTATTTACATACAAATACAAATGAAAAAGGTAAATACAACTACAAAGGAGTTTCTTCTCCAAGGCTGCTAACCTGCTATTACACAGGTGGGAAAACTCAACTGCTTATGCTATCACATGCACATGAGGATGGAAGTTCATTCTTCTTGCACCCCTCGTGCCCTGCAAGCCCATATAGGCAGGAAAAGAGAAAAAAAGCTTGGCTGGCAACCCAGTACTCAGAATAGACTAGCATTAAGCTCATCTCTGAGTCATATTATGCAAATTACATCACTCCCTGCTCTCCTCTTGTACTGACTATGAAGTTACTGAAGACTGAGAGAACCCCAGCAGATCCATTTGTTCCCCATACAGAAGCTGTTCAATAAGTCTTCATCTATGCTGCTGCTCTCCGTGCTTGTTGCACTCTGCTTTCAATGAGACAATCAGAAGTGCAAATACAGTGAAGACTTGGGCACACCATGGGTTTATACAATAATAAAATGATGTTGTCTCATCTTTTCCTTTCGAAATCCTAACACCAGGCTTTATTTATTTGACTGAGACTCAGTACACGTTTTCTCAGAACTATCTTTTAAGAACAATCACCTTATTTAGTTCTTAGATTAGATATTTAGTTCTAAGATTAGATATTTAGATCAAGGTCTTTTCCTGAAAAATAAGGCCATTGTTATATATATCAGCTTCATAAAATAACTCAGAAACCCAGGATAACCATAAAACATGTAGCATCATCTCCATTTCACAACTTCCTGGCTTACTTGGAAGTATTTCAGAAAAAGATCATTTCATTAAGAATGCTGGCAGCAGAAACCATCTCCAACACTAGCTAGGGTAAGTAAGGCTGGGAAGAGAAGATGAAGCACATGAAGCACACTCTTCTCTAGTTACATTTACAAACTATCGAGTCCAAACATTACAAATGAAAGATTGTACTCTCTCTCATAGTTGGATGACACTAAGACTAATTCTCTGATGGTTTATCCGGGCATAATCACTGGCCCCAATACCTTTCTCATTTCTGTCATATACCTCAATCTGTTTCTGAGCTGTTTGACAAAGAGAAGCAAGGTATTAACTGAAACCAGTGTTTTGAGCTCAGGTATAATAAGACAGATCCCCTATCTATCCTGTCAGGAAGGTCTACATGACTGAGGAACTCATTCATTTTTCTACATGTGTGTGTACATATAACTATCTATATCAAACTGAACATATTCTAAAGCTTACATTGTCTGCAAACCATGAGCTATTTATCTTCTTTTGCTGATGCATTCATTTCACAGGCTAAACTTACCACTTCCACTGCACAGAACTACCCTTGTGAAAATTATTTCAGTGAGTGGGGGACAGAGTGGGGGGAAGATGTATATGAAAGTCCTCAAATGCTACAGTACCTCAGTATTTGTCGGGATTCCATTCAAAGAAGTCATATGAAGCCTTAGGGGAGCTGGCATGCAAGTGCTTTTAGTTATGATGGTTTGTCATTCAATAAATTAGTCAGTATTAAAATAATCTGACTGCAGCTTTGAAGTGACTTGCAAACACATCTATTAGGATATGTTAGTTATCAAGCAATTTTTCTACTGATATTATATCACATAAAAAATATTGTCTCTTGCAGAACAAGATGTGAGCGTGAGAAAATGGTTGGGGGAAAAACATCATACTCATTAATAACAAGTCTATAACCATACCATAAAATAAACATGTCAGCTTCAAACAAAGAATTCCCCTGGCTGTTAATTTATTAAATATTAAATTCCTAACACACATAAATAATTTGAATAAAACAAAATTATGGAGATTAGTAGATCACAAGTTTTGTTTAATAGCAGGGCACTTAATTTTCAGGTTATAAATAATTTTGATTACTGCACACTCCAAAGGCATATATCAATTCTGAGGACAGCTTTTTATGTCAAGTACACAGATCCAAATTCAGTATGAACTTCGATATCTTAAAATACAAACAAAAGTTTTTGGGAAGGAACATAAAAAAAAAAAAAAGATTTAAGTGTACCATTCCTTTTTAAAATCAGTAACACAGAACTAGAAAGGACCACCTGCATTTCTCCTATCTCAGCCATCACTTCATCCCATTATCCCACAAACTTACTGGATTTCACCTTAGAAGAACTTCCTTCTTTGGAAGGCTCCTTTTTGAGTCTGCTTGTCTTCAAAATTTAGGAACTTATTTCTTCCAATTTCCAGCCCCAATTTACTCATAGCAAATTACACCTACCCTTCCTTCAGGTAACAGCATACAAGTGTGATCTTGATTAAAATCAAACTAACATGTCACAGCTTCCCGTGTTTTCAGCAAATAGTTCAGTCAACACTAAAATCTTGTTCCTGCATGCTGGAGTTAAAAGTTCAACTCAGTGACTGCAACAGATGTCTACCCACATCCCTAAACAGTCAACTGACTTGCCTGGTGCTGTCAGGGAAGCCTACAGATGCCTACAGATTGGAACCTTAAAAATGCAAGAGCCTGCATTCCCTATCCAGGGGAAATGGATTTCACAATAGAATGTATTTGTATACGTAAAGAAAGATGAGGAAAACTGACAGCTAATAGAGCTCTTCCAAGATCATCTTGTGGACAAAACACCTCTAATACCCTTTCTTTTACCTCCAATTTTTTTCTGAGTATTTTGTCTTTCCCAATGATTTTCAAGGCAGAGAAAATGAAGCAAATAATTGCATGCAGGAAAACAAAAATATTAAAGCTTGTAGCCACTTTCAAAAGTTTAAGAGGCCATGGCCTTGGGCTAACATTATTTATAATTTCTATGATGTTTTTGACTCTGACCACAATTTTCACATCTACAAAAATAAGTACATACACATATACATATGTCTATATATATATTTATAGGCACAGACTTGTATAAACACAACATTTCCATTTTTACATCATCTCACTAAGTAACTCAAAGCATAGTTACATCATTTAATGTATCTCAATGTTAGAGATTTTACTGGCAACAACTGCAGCCCATCATGAAAAGGCTCAGCTTGCCCTGTACAAAACAAGTATATTTTTTCCAGATGAAGATGGATATTTACATCTTATAGTTCAATTTATTTGATTTTATGACCAGAATACCAGAGAAAACCTTAAAAATTTGTTCTCCCAAAGACACACTCAACAAGTTCCTAAATACTTTACTCACCAATGCTGCTCAGAGAACTGCTGCTTTCAGAGTCAGAAGGCATTATGGACAGCACACTGTAAGTAGACCCTAAAATCAGGAAAATAAAGACAGTATTACTTTCTTTCTCCCTTTCCCTCTCATCAAGCCAAGCTAATGATCCCTTTCCTTGATATTGTAGATGTCAAACACACTAAATTAGAGAGAACACACACCACTGAAGCATAAAAATCTAATAGCCAAAGTATAATTTGTAAATTAACATTACACTGTGCACTGAGTAGAAAATCATTTTGGATGAAATGGTAAAAATTAGTTCAGTATTGATACATTGGTTATTTCAGATACACTGAAAATACAGTATCATGTCTATAATAGGAAGACTATGTGTGACAATAGTCAGAATCTATTTTGGTTTCTTATGTTTCTACATGTACCAACTCCTAATTCATTGTGTAATTGATTTGTATTCTCATCCTCAAACATCATTCAGACTTGAAAATTTCACTTCATTTGTAAGTAAAATTTGCTTGTATCCATTTGCAACTTGAGGTATCTAATTTTAAAAGCAAGGACCTACAAAGCAGCAAGTTTTTTCATGTATTAATAGATCAACAGACAGAGAAACCTTTCATTTTAGCTATTTTAGAAGTATGCTAGATTTTACTTACCAGAAGAACTAGAAAAACAGGTCCTACTTCAAAACATTAACTAAACAGCTCCACCATCCCTCACAGACAGGATAAACACACCATAGTAAAGACAGGGAATGACTGTGTGCAAAAGCCATTAGAAATTTGGTCCACTTTCAGCACTAGCCAGAATGTGAAACCTGTCCTCACAACAGCCAAGCTCAGATAGTTTCAATCCTTTCAGGAGCTGGCTTTCCTATAGCCCCTCTTTCTTATATTCCAGTAGTTCTTCCTTCCTTTCTTCCAGTTTCTTTAGGAAATAAAAGCTGAGAAGATTATCTGTATGGATCTACCTTTGAAATAGACTGAAGAAAGGACAGGCTAGAAAATAAGAAAGAAATCCTAGTTTTTGCTCGTCTCCTCTGCTTTTTACTAGAGAAAGACATGACATCTGTAAATACCATGATGTTAGATGAAGGAAAGGCAAAATGTGATAAAATAATTCTACTAACAACATATATGACAAGCTTGTCACTGTCACAGTGGTTGGCTTCAGAAAAAAATCTGCTGGGCATTTTTGCTTCCATCTCCAATATTTGCAAATAATAATTTAGGCTGTATTCTTATTTCATTAAAGCTTATTAAAAGCAAAATAATTTCTGCATTAATTTTACTTGCAGTATTTCTTGCAGTCTGAACTTAGATTAGAATCATAAGGAAAGCTAAAAAAACCAGATCAATATATTAAACAAAGTAGGACATCTTTATGACAGACAATGTGTACTGAGATGGTATCAAAACTGCGTGGGACTCAAGCAAAACAAAGTCTTGTGCCAAGAAGTGACACTTGATTATACTTGGCAACTTAAGGCAAAATTGCCCACTTCCTCTAAAAGATTACATAGTAGTTCCACATCTAAATGAAGTTTCACTGATTGTTAGTTGTTTTCATTTTTAAGAGTGGAGAAAGAAAAGACTCAAAATTTTATCATCTTAACTGATTTTTCTCTTCAAGATGTACTGATCCTCCCTGTATTCTTTTCCTGCACATTACAAGCCTGAGCCAGGACTTAAAACGAGTTAAAATCTGCTCCCTGAAACAGAAAGGTTTTGTGAAGCTGACTTCATCAATGGAGAAATATGACTCTCCATAATCATGTTTTTAAAACATTAGCTGAGATTTGTAAATGCAAGATCCGGTATGCATGGCATGTTATCAAGAAAACCTACAATTGTGAAGAGGGGAGGAATCATCTGACCCATTCATAATTCCTCACTTGGAACAACAACAACAACAAATCTAGCAGCATTTGTCTGGTTTTGGTTTGTTTTTAAACTACAGGATATGAGTCCATTATCTGTGACATGTGCAACCTTTCTCATCAGAAGCAGTATTAGTAAGCATTAGAAACAATAACCAGAGGACTCTACACAGTTTCACAATATTAAAATTTGTCTTTAGGTACTGTGCTGATATACATCCATGATATTCAATCTGATATTCAATCCAGGCTAAAGTGGCATCGTACTTGGCGTATTCTGCTTGATCAAACCAGCAATACATCATTGGTACCTGCAAATGCTCCAAGACAGTGTTCCCCCACTCAATAGGATGCCTCCTCACATAAATGAATACACTCAAAATCAACCCAACAGCAATTCAGATACATGTAAAAAGGCAAGGGAAAAGGCCCAAGCTAGTTTCTACCATGAAAGGCACCAGAACACCCTGTTTATTCATGAGCTACACAACCATGGTATTTAAAAAAATCTGTTGCAAAACCACATGCCTCCAAACAATTTTTCACTTTATTTCATATTTTTAACACTTTGACTGTCCATCTTGTCAAATTGTACAAAAAATAAGTTCAGAACATTAAACCTAACAAGAAGCCATGGATACCTTTTAAAGTAAATGTTGAAAGTACTTCACACCTAGGAGTGCACATGCCTTTCACCATACTTTTCCAAATGTTTGACTTTAATATTTTTCTGCTAGTATTTACCTTGCATATTGAAGTCCCACAGTACTAAAACTTGCTACATTTGATCTCAATGCACTGATTTAAAACAACTGCTGACATGTTCCTAAAGTTCAAAATTACAACTTGAAATGACAGGATTCCAAGAAACATAGTAGAATCTACTCATACTTAAATAAAAAAAAAAAACAAAACACACCAAAAACGACAAAAAAACCCCAAAACAAAAAACCCACCCAACAACCAAAAACAAAAAAACCCAAAACCCAAACAAAGAAACAAAAAAAACAACAAAAAACCCCAAACAACAACAACCAACCAACCAACCCAAAAAGCAAACCTGTCTTTTGCAGATACACATTCATACAGAGAGGGGAAAATAGCATAAGCATCCTGTCTTTGTATGGCAGACTTGCTTTCTTTTTTACTCATCCAGACATAAGCTTTGGATCAATTCCTGGCTGTATTAAACAGCTTTGGCAGGGCAGAGGGATTTAGAAACTGCTTCAGTAGATACTTGAGAACCTTAAGAATCTCATTTCCTTTTATTTTCAACAATTAGGGCAAGTCAAATTTCTTTGAGTTATTACTGTCTTTATTAATCAGATAACAGGAAGGCCACTTAAAGAATCAGAAATTCAGGAAAGGAACTAGTTACTTAATGTGGAAGCTAACTCCAGGGACAACAGAGAACTGTGTTCCAGTTTGCCTTCATCTTGCACACAACAGCCCCATAGAAACAGTGACACCTTCTTTCCTTGTTAAGAGAGGCAATGACGCTGGAGGAGGAATAAAAAAGGAGAAAGAGAGAAGAGTTACATGTCCTAAGAAGACACCAGCAATATTCTCATCAGCAGTGCCAAATCCAGACTGATGGAATTAAATTATTTGCATAAAATTAAAGTGGAACATTTCTGTCTTTCTAACTTCTGAATTGTGAAACACCATGTAACACTGGCCATCACTTGTACTTCAAGGAGAGACTAAAAAAATCCAAGTCAGATAAGCTCAAAGTAAAGCTTCCAAAACAAGCTTGAACTTGATCCCTTCAGTAAGAAAGCAGTACAAAGGATCAAGTATGATATCTCCTAGGATATTATTGAATGACTTGTGAGAAAAAACACACTCTGTTCAAATTTCATTATATGGAGATAAACTGACTGTCAGAATTGCCATGGCTGCACAGAAACTTCTCATCCTCCTCCATACAAATACACATATGCATGCTCTGCTCATGGCTTTAAACTGTAGTGTATCCAAGGGGACTGTACTGGCAAGACACACAAAACTCATTGCACATATGCTTTCAGTCCACTAATTCTTTTCTTCCCCCCTTATCTATAATCCAACTCAAAGAAAGATATTTCATCTTCCAAACTTCACTATATTAACTAAACAACTGTGTAGGAATAAGAATAATTACTCCCTCAGATACACACCTTCAACACAGGCCAAAGAGACAACTATACTGAACCTGCTGCAGTGTGTGAAGAACTAGGGGTTTATTCAAGGAACATTAGTTGTTTCATCCCACAGGATGGAGGTTGCTCTGATCTCAGCTACACAGCTCTTGGCAGGTCATCCATCTCTAAAGATTGCATTTAGATCTGCAGTATGGCCAAATCTCAAATTAAGTATGTTTTCTAAGTAGGACTGAGCCTGGAAGGAGTGCTTGGCCTGCACAAATCTCTTCTGCTACACCTCTGTGTTCAAGGATGATGTAAACAACCCTCCATGCTCCCTGGCTGCAAATTTCCATTGTTAATTAAACTGTGCTCTTCCTCCCACCTCCCTTCCCAGTGCAAGGACTGCCAGCTGATTCAGCTTCTTGTCAGCAAATGATTTTTCTGATGGAAATCCAATGCACCAGACGAGAGGGCAGCATGACAAACATTGTTTTATCCACATCTCCATGCACCAAACCAAGTTGACTTTGGCAGGAGTCCTATTTGCTGGTGGGGGGGAAGCAACAAAGTTTGATTAAAACCGGAAATGACCCGGATTGCAACGTTCCCATTGCCTTTACAACAAATAAAACTGCCCAAGGAGCTTAGAACCACACGGGTCTCCTATGCTCTGCCTCTGATGCTATTCTTTTCTTGGCAGCCTATGCAGCCAGGTTTGTCAAAAACCACACGACATGGTAATTTCTTGCCATTGTGTGACGTTCAGATGCTAAATTCTGACCTCATAAAAAACCTTCAATTGGGTATTTGCTTCCATCCATGTCAAACTTATTTCAGATGTTTCACAGTCATTTACTTTTAAGAATATGAGTAACTCCAAGAACAAAGGTACAAACTTAGCAGTGACTCTTCCTCATCTGCTTTTAAACATGGCTTTATTACTTATTCTGTAAACCTATTTTTAGGGCACCATGAAAATTGAATTAACATTAAGCAGCTTTTAAATAATCAAGCAGCTAAAAAAATCACATTTATTTCCCAAATGCCTCAGTCTATAACAGCTTCACAGAAATGGTAAGGGTGAAAAAGTTTATTTTCCTTTTCAATGGAAAAAACTTTTTACAACAACCTATTTATGAAATAATAAGATATTATAAGTGTGTTTTGGAAAATACAGATATTTCATTGCTTAAGTAATCCTTGAATTCTAAGTGATTAAGAATATACTCTTGTTAAGGACAGAAAATGAACAAGGACTTTGGTGCCTTTCTCTGGAACACTTAGTAAAAACCAGCACCGGAGACAAAGTCAGGCTAATTTTGATTGAATATGACAATTTCTGTGTAGGTTTAGATTCAGAAAAGTTAAGTAACCTGCCTGAGGCCAGAGACATCAGTAAAGAAGCCCTGAATTCAGATGGTGAAGTTCCCACCTGTCAGTCATACAATCAGTACAGCATCTGATCTTGAGCTGCTAAAAACAACACTAGACAAATACCTGTCAAATTGCTATTTTCTTAGCAACATCTGTTCAAAACACTTCATAGTAGAATAAACCTACTGACTGATATTTCTAAATATGTGTTCCTAAGGGTACCCTCTCTAGCAACATCTACACTCATTGCTATAGATTTCTTTTCTTTAGCCAGGAAGCAATACAGTAAATTATACTGAAAAGAACTTACAATCTATCTTTAAGAGGAATCTAAGCTACTATACTACTGTTGCACCTCTTACTCCAGTGTGAATTATGAAAAGAAGCAGACAAGATTGGGGTCTTCAAGAGCGGCAGTGAGAAAGATAAGAGGAAAGTACAAGAGACAAGAAAACTTTATCACTTCTTCATTAGGATACACTTCCTTCTGTCCACATACTTCATCAGCATTATTTGTTCTTGTTTACTGTAATCTGGGCATTGGGCCAAATCATCCTCTTTTCACAAAAAGAAGTACAGAAATTATTAAAAATCCTGACAGACCTGAATTTGCATTGCTAGAGTCACAAAACACGCATGCTGACCATGCTTCAGCTGACAAAGAATTCAAGCTATTTTGCAATGGTCATGATCACAGAATTACAGAATATTTTGAGTTGGAAGGGACCCACAAAGGATTCCAACTCAAGTGAATGGCCTGTACAGGGACTGAACCTGTGACCTTGGCATTATTAGCACCATGGTCTAATCTCAGGGTTATATGTTCTTATAATGTCCTAAAGAGGTGGGATAGAAGCAGTTTACAAGAGCAGAATTACCATGAATTTTTATTAGTTGGATAGCAGCTATTATCAACCTATAACCAGAAGCAAAGAGGTACAAAACCTTATGATTCCTTAAAAAAACCAAACAAACCCAAATCCAAGCATATCAAGTCAGTTAGAAATAATGCCCTTTGCTACCTTCCAATCTTTTATTTCTTTCTTTGCAATTTATAAAATTACTAATTTAATCTCTTGCACTCTGTGGAACCATATCAGAAGTGATTAAATCTATCTACTGGAGCTGTAGGACCAAAGATGAAATCATAATTGCTGCTGCTATTACTTATTCAAAAAGTCCTGCAGCAATTCAGGTTCTGAACCAGAAACAACTGCTTTAACCTTTGTGCTTTTTGAGTGGGATGGCTTTGTCTTGACAAGTTATTTGTCTCCCACACTGTAGGAACTGTGATAGTGTATGCCCATGCCCTCCTTTTACAGCCCTGAATAGTTCAATGAGATGGGTGATGATTTTTCAAGTTATTTTAAGGCTAAGAGCAAAATACCTCACTACCATGAAAATATTACCATGCAAACCTTAATTACTCACATTTTGGTAAAAGAACAACTTAAAGTTTGTAGACCTACACACATTGTCCTCACTGCTAACTTTATTATAAGAAAAATGTATATTTTTATAGTCTGATGTGCCAAAGGAAGAGCAATGAGTAAGTGATTATGGATTCTTTAACCTCACTATTTAGTACAGATGTGAAAAAGCTGCATTTAAAGACAAGTCCTAGTAAAAATTCAATACAGGTAGGTGAAACAAAGTGTCACATATTTCAGCTCGTGGATTGTACAGGTGGTCCTCATGTTGCTATCAATGCAGCACTGCCATCTCCATTTTAAAACATGATGTGGCATTACAGCTGACCACCTGATCAAACAAATACAGGTATCATTTTTATGAATTACTTTTAACACAGATGCTTTAACAATTCCCATTAATATACTCTGAGGAAACCCATCCCATTCCACCGGTAAAAAGGCTAATGTATCCATTTTTTCCACTTCTAGTCATCGGGAACATTACATTTGTTTGCTGGATTATGTATGATAAGCCAAAGGCAAAAATAAAGATAAAATATAATAACATTTTCCTTTTTTGACAAGCTTCCTGAAATCTCAAAATCTATTTCTGTTTGTTATCTCCTTAATCTAGATTACTCACGGAATTATACATAAGAGGATATAATTAATTTTGTTTATTAAGGAAGAGAGATGTATGTTTTCATGAAACCACCCAGATGCCTAAAATACAGTAGAGGATGTTCACCAATCCCTTTCCCTCCAGGAAGGGAAACTGGGTAACATAGAGCCTAAATCCACCTGGCAAGCATGTGCTCCTTCAGTTCTCCATCTGCACAGTGTCCAGCAAAATGTCATTCTGACCATTCACTGGATATTCCAGGTATTGCTGAAGGGCCCATAGACAGATGATGAACAGAGTTACATGTCATTACCTGCACTGGGAACAGATACCTCTTTAAATTTCCTCCTTTTTTATTTAACTTTGACAGAAATAGTATTCCCTAATACCTTCAAATTTCCTCACTAGCTTTTTTTAACCCCAGAAAATAATACATCTTTTTCCTAGCACACTAACCAGTGCTTAAAGTTTGAAGGACTTCGTTGTCCATTTTGTTATCAGCACTCCTTCCAGGGAAAGCTCATTTGCAATTGACCCTAGACAATTTAAGTGAAAGTAAATTATGTTCAGACAATACCCACATGCTATCCTATGCAGTCAAAAGCAAGAAACTGTTGTGGAAAGTAGGTAGCAAATACCAGATATCTACAAATGCATTCTCTATCAGCAACAGTTGTCTTACTAAATTTGCAATGGTGACAATTAAGAAATTCAAACTTCTTTTAGTTAGCACAGATACACACAGGGCTTTGTAGCATATTATTTCATCAAATAATAGTACAGTCAGGTAATATGAATGGCAAAATAAAATTTAAGAAGTAGCATTATTACTACAACTAAGTGCTATATTTAAACTTTAATTTAAAGTTTGGAAATAAATCAAAGTAACCACCTAATTAAGTTTGTAAAGAGGTCATGCCATTAAAAACCAGAAAAAAACTACGTGGAAGAACAAAGAAAAAAAGAAACTAGAGGTATTTAAAACTGCAGGCACTGGCATTCCAAAGACTATAAATCTACCAGGTAACAAGGGAAGCAAGTATCAACTTCTCAAGATCAGCCTCCTAATGCATCCAGTCCTTCCATTAACTCACTGTAACTTGCAACTGGGTGTTTCCTCTGCAAAAGCAGTTGGGGACATGCCTGAATCTGTGGGTGACTGGACCATCAGTGCTAACCTGAGCTTTTTGCTAACAAGTCAAACTTTGTCCATAATAAATAAGCATTCTGGTTCAAACTATTTTTTTAGGAGAAGTCATCAAGAATACACAGATACCTACACCCATCCATAAATGGATGGGTACTCTAAATGTAAGACCTGAACAGCTTCTATGATAATGGTACAGTTAAAGTCACATTGCTTTCCTACTCTGCAGAGGCTCTCAAAGAAGGGCAAATGGGTTTATCATAGTTCTAGCTTACCCCTGCAAAGAGAATTAGACACACAAGGAGGAAGGCACCTCAACACAAACATAACTGCAATCACACCACAGTGTTGTGCTGTTTATAGCTCACGGAAATGAAGAAGCCCATTTAGGCCAGTCCTTTGTGATTCCAAGCAGAGGAGTAACCTACCAAAGTCCAAAGGCTTTTCTCCACTCTCCCGATACTATCCATCTTATCTAAACTCACCTGTGTACAATTGAATCTTATAAAGCTATCTTGTCTGAATATCCTGATTTCTACAACCCTAGCATGTTGACAAGTGCCAAACTTCTTTTTCTAACAAGAAATGGAACAAAGTAGTTGGAATGCTCCCCTCAGAAAGCAGCCTCTGTGAGCACTCAAGGACTAAACCAGTAACTGATTCAAGAAGTTAGTTACACAATACCTCCTCATATGCTGCTCTCCGTATTTAATGCTATAAATAATAACTGATTTAGAAAACTTATGAGCCTGTAGGTTTTAGCCTGAATCCCCCACTTTGCTACAACTTACAAACCAGTTCATGTCTACTGCTCACCAGGATTGCAGGAGATGCATCTATACAATCATCCAAGTTGGGACTATGTTTGAGTCTACACTCGACACGTCTCCTTTGAAATTCAAGTTGTGTTGGGAGATTTGACTTTTTCAAACCATGCATCTCTAGAAAGAGTGGTTCGTATTACTGGCATAATGCTCAAGAAACCTCCTTTCAAACCTGAAAGAAGACAGCATACTCCCCAACTAAGCTCTAAAAAATGAACTCTTTATATTGCTCTTCATAGTGTGCTCCAATATTCAGCTCTAATCAATTCTCACTTAGAAAAAGAAGACGAAAGAAATGTCTCAAGATGGTTTCATTAAGGTAAGTCACAGAAGGGCTTTAAACTCAACTTTGCTGTGTTGTTACAAAGGAAAAACTATACACATTTTCATATGGAAGAGTTTGTATCCAAGCTTCTCCTGTCTCTGTTTACAGCAACTGTTACTCAAAATGGTAATAGAAAAGATATATCTAAGCTAAATCTACATTTTCTTGTCTCCTTGGTAAATTAATTTTTCCCCCAATACTCTACTTCATTTAAAATAGCAAAAGTAAGCAAGAATAAAAAATACAGCTCTTCTTCCTCTTCCTAATGTGTAGATCAGGAAATCCTGCTGCTAGCAGTAATTCCATATTAAATACATATATATTTGTTCTGTAGGCACAGAGCTCAGTAAAAGGGATATAAGTCCCTGTTACCTACAGACTTCAGGCCTAAGTGCCTTTCAGGACATCTGCAATTACAGGAAGGTCATCAGAACTGTGTGAATGCTACTAGGACACACCAAGTGCTGCAGACAACGGAAATGTCAAATCCATGGCAAAGTGATTGAGACCACTCTCTAAACTCAGACAACCTGCAGCAATTATTCTGTGTGTAGAGATCCTGTGATCTCTACAGGGTCTTTTCAGAAATGTACCAGTTTTCACAAAGGTAATAGCTTAACCAGACAACTCTTGCAAGTTCCAAGCACTGATACAACCTCAGAAGAGAGGCTGGAAAAGGTAACAATATCAATTAAGAATGTATTTGAACCATGGACTGTAGATCTTCAGAAGACAAACACAGAGATATAAAAAAGAAACCACACCTATGCTCTCATTCAAACAATGCAATTAAGTATGTCCTTAAGTGCTCTTCTGTACTGAATGATTATTACAGAAGTCTATTACCTATGAACTATTTACAAAAATAGTTTGTTGCAAAAATCCCCAAGGGTGAACTTCATGCCTCTTCTGGTTACAGCTGCACCACCCACGAGAACTTTTCATTCCTCACTAGAGGTAACCTTCAGCTGTGATGATAGCAGCAACAGCCTGATAACCTCCTCCACTGGCACAGGCAGAGACAGAATGTGTATGAGCTAACCTGTCCCTGACACACACAGGGAATACACAGAAAAGCATTGCTTAAGCTTCCTAAAAGCAAAAGTAACACGTGTAACTAAATAGAACAAAAAGCCACCTTCCCCCAAGTACCAGGGTGCTCATGCATACAAATGCTCTACCTGGGAGCTAAGAGTAGAGAATGTTGGTAAAAAAGGAAGTCATCTGGAAGAACTTAGGACATGCATTCCCCTTTTTGCCTCTTCTCTGTGGGACAGGAGTGCTGCTACTTTTCCTTCTCTCCTGGTCATGGCAGGAGGGAAAGAGACAGTGTTCTCAGCCTCTGCTGCAGCTTCAGAGGGCAGGGAGGCAGCCATGCAGTGCTTTGCAATGCTGAAGGAGTTTCCTTGCTTAGACATAGATATTCCCAGTAGCTTCTTTGGGCTTCTTTTACATATCACCTTCATGACAGACCCCATTTGGAGACTTAATCTATTTTAGAGTCTAGGGAGGATTTTTCCTACATAGCCATGGCATCAACCTGCTAGATGGACCTTTTAGCTTGTTTGCAATGATTATTTGGGGAGAAAGCAACTGCTACTGCTGCAAGTCTAGCAAGTCACCAAGTGGTTAATGACTTAGTTAGGACCTTGTAAGCCACAGGTCTGGGTTACCAAGCAAGCAACTGCAGCGAGCTGACAAGGAATGTGTGGGAACTTGAAGTACTAGTGACAGACACTTCTTCGTAAGGGGAGAATTTTTAGAACTCAAATATTCACCAAGAGAGCAACTGTAAGGGGTGGAAGGGGGGATGCCTGCAACACAGGTAGCCAAATGCTATTGGCCCTGTCAGTTCTGAAAAAAGTTCTAAAGCTTACTGCACTGCCAGTGTACCTACAAAAGACAAAATCACACTCTGACCAGGAGGCAGTAGCAGTAGCATTACCTGACAGTACACACTGAGCCTAATGTGGTGCAGCAGACCTCCCTGGAGTCTACAGAAGAGACAGAGCCTAAAAATTCAGCAAATGCACTCAATGTCCAGCAGGCTATTCCAAATGCAAATGCAATGCCCTAGTCCACTAAAACAGTGACAGGAGAGAAGGTAAAAGAAGACAAGACTACAACCAGAAGAACATGATACACTGAACAGCACAAGTCAGAGCTGTTGAGGGGAGAAATAGTGGCCTCCTATCCAAGAGGGGTAACTAAGCCAATAAACAAGTCAAGACCTGCCCTGCTTGGAAAGTCACCTGTCTGTTAGAGAGGTCTGGTTTCCCCTTAACCATCTCTCACCTACATCTCTGAGAGCAGAGGAGCAGATGAGGATACTGCCTCCCCATCAGCACCACTTGTCAGGCATAAAGGTTGAGTGAGGACAGTTTTAACGTTCAGGTTCAGCTATTGATGCCAGCACAAATGTGCTGTAAATAATCATGCCAGGCAGTCAGGCATAGCAGACTGTGTAACACTTTGCAACCTCTTCATTTAACCGTATAAACATCCACATTTCACTGATTCCACATCAACAACAGAAGAGGCAGTAAAAATTGTGCCTCCAAAGGTAGCCTTGAACAGGCTTTGCTGTGCAGGCTTAATAGCAGGCTTTGTCACCTCTTCTCTACTTTAAGCCCTCAGAGTATCAGTCTTTGTTACATCCTCCTCCTTGAACGGTTCTGAAGGTACTGAGGATGTTCCAGAAGGAAATGGTATCAATAAAAGCAGCTGTCATCAGGATCAAGTGTTTCATTTTGATTCCCATTTCAACAGTAGCCATGAGAGCAGTGAGGTCAAGGGTGTGCATGGGACAGAAAAAGTATAAGGAGAATAGTAGTGGGTTTAAAAAAAAGAAAAAGAAAAAAAAGGTAAACATTCATTGCATCTGCTGTTTTCCTCACACGCATACTGTTTTCAGTATGAACTGGACATACAATTAAGCACTGATTAAATCATCATCAAAACCATGCAATGCCTATAAAGTAAAAAAAGGCTTCCCCCTTAAAAAAATCTCACTAAAAAACCTTAAGTGAGATGAATTACAATGCTACTGTATCTGTAAGCCCCAAATATCTGAAAGCCATTACAATGAAGATCAAATTCAACTACTCTATAACATGAAAGAGTGCTTAGGAAATGACAATAAAGACAGAGGTTGAGCAGGATCACTGTTTAGAAGCAGCACAGGATTAAATTCTCCCCTGTCATGAATTACAGCCACCTTTGATACTGCAACTCTACTCTACACGACAAGAAGTTTTCACTATTTTTTTCTTCATTCTTGCACAGTACTCCATTACCTCCTATTGTTACAGAAGTATTCTGATTCTACATTGCCATTAGATAAATCAAGAATATTCGAGATATTTAAATTACAAACAAATAGGTTACATTCAATCCACATCCATCTGTTCTTATGTTGCTGCAGGATTTTAATGTTAAGAATACATGATGGAAAAAAAATAAAAAGGAAGTCTAATTGTGTAATCCTAAGTATGTAAAAGCAAACAGATGACTGGAACTCAGCTCAACAATTCCATCTTTTCTAATCATATTGTAAACCACAAGTTCCTCAAGGGAAATAGTACATCTCTCTGCTTGGATAATATCTTCCAAAATTGACATTTTGAGTACATTAGAAGATATGTCAGAAACAAGTGTGACTATTAGTTTGGATCCATTAGAAAGCGGTTCACATTTCAAAATCCACAATGCAACAAATCCCAAAAGGGTTTTAATTTGTACAAAAGCATATAACCACCTCTTCTCTTTCACAAATAACATCAGAGGAAAACTTCAGAGAAAATTTAAATTCTTCAACTGAAAAGAGGGTTGATAGCATGTAGCTCTTTAAATAATTTCTTTCCCTTCCTGTGCTACACTTTATCCTGCTGGGAAAATAAATCCTGCAACTTTTCACTTGAAGGGCTAAATTTGCTTTTTAATTAGAGATGCTTATGCTGACTCCGTTTTATTTAAAATGCAGAGACCCTTCCAGAAATATTTAATAAATCAGTACTTAAAAAAAGAGAAATGCACAGAAAAAAGATAATTGAAAAAAGTAAGGGAAAAGAAAAAACTTGTTTCCAGCCAGAAGAAATATTTAAAAATTCATACACTTTCACCTTTTTGATCAAGACCAAATTCAGATAACCTACATGCTCCTATCTTCAGTATGAGAGCAATGGAATAAACAAGTAAGATTTAATACCATGAGCACTCCTTTTATTTTTGCATGTTCTCCGTATGTATCTAGTCATGTATCCTGACAGGTATGAGTTTGAGGTTGGCCATATTCATCTATTTTTCTGCTTCATAAGGGATGTTTTTCTCCATTCCCCAGACAAATTATCAGAGGGAAGGGACTCAATGCACAAATGTAAATTAATACTTGGGAAAACAAATAAAATCCCACACAAACCCTCTTCACCCACCCAAAAAGAGTTGCCTATCTCAGTCCTCTGCACTATTAATAAGTACAACCATCAGTCATGTAATATAATAACTAATACAACAAAGTTGCTACCTTCAGGTAGACTACTAGGAGAAAAAAAAAAAAGAAGATGGTGACTTGCCACCAGCTCCACATATATAAAACACACGAGCTGATCATTCAGTATTTGCAACTATCCGAGACAAATTGAACAGAAGTATCCTCCCAGGCTTACAAGAGGCTTTACAGTTCAAAACTGAGCTCAGTTTGCATCCAAGAAGATCTGAAATCTGTTCATTCTATAAACATCAGAAGTTTCCCCATCCAAAAGCACAGCCTTGATGCTTTTTGGTGATGTCATCAGAAGGCAATTATGATATGTAAAGAGAAACCATCGAGAAAGTTCTGAAAAATTACACCTTGAAGATCTGAGCTACCATGGCCCTTTGAACAGGTGAGCAACATCCCTTTACTGAAAACCTGTATTGAGGAAGTATGTTGTTTTAAACAAGACAGAAAGTGCCCTACCTGGTTACAGCACTTACCTTCCTCCTGCTATTTTTAAGCTGAAACTCTGTAATCATGCCTAAAAGTGCAATTACTAAGCACTTCCATTAATCACTAGACGTTTGGACACAGTAGATCAGCATTGTCTGTTTTTCAAGGCAGGATGATTCTAGTCAGAGTTTAAGTGTTTTTAAAATGTCATCTCCCCTGTTCCTCAGCTCACTGCAAGAAGGGCAAGTATTTCCACAGATTAAATGATCACCCACCAATTAATGCCTGAATAGCAAGTACGTGCCCTCTGGCCAGCAAGGTCCAGAATTCATCACAAACAACATGTTCACAGATTGGGAACTGGGATGATTTGCCACACACAGAAACCTAATTGCACATTTATCACCTACACAAATTAACAGCAGATACAAATAAAAGCAACATGCAGCAAATAAGTAGCAAGAGATAATGGGCAGTAAAGAGAACAGAAGACTCAAAATGTTTCAAAGAAATGATGACGATAAACATTCAAACAGAAAGACTATAAGTCACATGACCAGGACATGATGTTTTGCTGGCACATCTAGTGAGGCACCAGGATTTGTTTACACAAGTACAGTGGATCTTACAAAGCATTCCCCTCCAATTAGATAGGGAAGAAAAACAACTACTAGAACTGGTAGAAACAGGGTAAGGAAATTCACATTGGCATCAGCAAAGTTATTCTTGGTCCATTAGGGCTCTGGAATACAATGGACAGTGACAACCACACTCCTTTTTGTTCCCCCACTAGTGGAAATGAGAGCCCTAAGGAACCTGCTGAGCCCTGATCCCTCCTAAGTAGAGGCGTATCCTGTCTTCTCCTTATATCTCACTATAGAAAGAGATCTAGTCCTACCTCTTAATCATCATCTTTCATGGCTATCCAAGTCACTGCTTATCTTCTTACTGAAGCCTCTTTAATTTTCCTACTTTTTAATTTTTGTTTGTCTTAGCGAGAAAAAGGTAAGAATTGTCATCACTGTGGGGAGGGGAGCTCTCGTGATTAGTATTTTTGGAGAAGAGAGAAAAGTTCTATTCTGAAGGCAAACTGACCAGTTTTAGAGGACCAGAAAGACCTTGATACGGCCCTTGGCTCCAAACACATACATCATAATCTTTCAAAATATCCATCATCTCTTCAATATTCCTGTTTCCTACCCAGAAATCTAGTATTCTATTTTCAAAACTGGAAACCATGCCTATATCTTCTACTTTTCAAGAAATGAGGTAAGGAAAACACTTGCTCACTTTTCTTTGTTTTCTTTTAAAATATAACACTGTGTCTGGAGGATGTATGTTCAGCAAGTGGAAAAACTGAAGTCTTAACTGATAACAAGTGGCAGCACACAGACAGGTGGATTGTGTATTTGATTCAATTTACCAAGGTGTATTTTTGAGTTATGAGTTTAACAAACAGATGTCACCTGGAACAAATGATAACATTTTTCTGTTGCACAGGACAATAAGGTGTCTTGATTAATTTCTTTAAAAATAAATTAAAAAAAAATTAGAATATCAATGCTGATACACAGAAGCAAGACTATGTTTAGGCTTACCTTCCCAAAACTATGAACTGTAAAAAAAAAAATTCCAAATCTCTATACCTGAGGTCAAGATCAACAGTATGTTAAGCCAAGTGCAGTACCCCACATTCAGAAGAACATGAATATGCATCTAGCGATGACTGAAAGCATTATTACTTGTTTTAAAATTTCAGATTAGAATTTCTGTCAAAATACAGTATGTCCATTCATTGTACACTATCATCTATTGTTCTTCCCACAAACAATGAAAATATAGAAGAAAGATAACTGATGGTTTTTGACAGACAGAACTTTCAGTCAGTAATATTCGACATTAAAAAAAATAGAAATCAACCTTAAAAACGGTTAAATTACTGGGTATTTTCCCCAAAATTAATGGGAAGCAGAAAGCTTTCTGAGGAACAGTCAGCACAGTATATATCACTCACAGTAGCTCAGTCTGTTCTCCAATGGTAAAACTATCCATAAAATACTGTGCTGTAGTGAGCGACACAGGCATAGAAGAAGAGGATAAAAAAGAATGGGGAATACTCTATTTGCAACACAGCATGCTAATCAACAGCAGGAATAGGTCTGGAGAAAATCCTGTGGTGTGAAAGGAATGCTCACCTATCAAGGAGTAATACCAACATTAACACATTCTTCAGTGTTGTGCTCCCTATGCCAAACTTCCAGGGCACTTGAAGGAACCTCCTGTGTCCCTGTGACTAGAAGGTATAAGCACAGACAGCATCAAGTCAAAGCACGGCAGAGAACAAGGGTAGGAGGGATAAACAGGGAAGTTTTCTCACACATGCACTCTGAACTGCATTATGGCACAAGAGCTCTCCTGCCACTGTGACCACCGATGTCATCATGACAGCTCAGCCTGAAACACAGCTCTCAACTGTACACATCCACAACAAGAAGCAAGTATAGTATATCAAAAATTTAGAAAACAAACCACAGCCATGCAAGGCACAATAAATCTCTAAATGGGTGACATTTTTTCCATGTATTGCTATTATGCTAACACTTACTAAGTTAAAACCTACACAGTAAAACACCAGTTTGAAAACTAAAAGTTAATGTTAGCATATGGGCTTTTTTCTACAAAAAAACTTCCAGCAACCTCAAAGCAAAAAAAAAAAAAATCCTGGATAGTACAGCCTATAATTGCAATTTAGCATGCATATGCTTTCAACGGGTGTAGTCAAGCAACACTAAAGCTCTAACAGCATGTTTTAAGAGAAATAAGATGCATGAACCAGAAGCCCTAAAGAACAAACCACAACTTTTGTTTAAAGAAGTACTGTTGCCTCTCTGTTTAGTTGTGAATGACAGGAAACCTGTCAGCATGGCTTGTGTACACACAAAAGAAAACTGGAATGATAAAACCCAGTCTGTTACAAAGATAGAAGCTCCAATATGGCACTACCGTGGTTGTTATACAGACAAGCCTATAAAATTGTGTTTATTGTCTGAATAAAAATACTACGGAGAAACTGAATGTAGCAAAAATTTTCTAAGGTGGAACTTTAAGAGTGCTTTTAAACTGCTGACAAAGGGATGACATTGAGAACCTGGAGAAACCTGATCTACAGCTGGAGCCAATGTTCATTTGTCTCAATACTCCTGTGTCTGCCCAGACAGCAAATGCTGCCACTGGAGCAGGTGCCAATTGCCATTTATTAGACTGAAAGAGAAATGTATAGTCTAACATTTAATCTTTTACCAAATCCATGAACACGGTAATCTAAAACATAGCAAAAGCATAATTAATTTCCCACATAAGACGTATGTATCATACAAATTAAGTTTGATGTCAGTGAAGCAAACAGTAAAGGCAAGAGCTCTTCGCACTGTCCCAGGATTCTGCCCCTATATTTTGCTGTGCACTGAGAAAAATGCTGACTGTTCAAATCTTAGTCTTCACACCAAGGTGACAGAGGTCTCCATTCTGTTTATGTTTCATCAAGAGAGACAGAAGATCTCTTCATAACTTGCAGGAGGCACAGCCTCCTCAGAAGCTGAGCCTCAGTACAGTCCCAGCAGAAGACAACGGTAGTGTCCCATCTAATGCTTATTTTCATCTCTAGTGACTCTTTTTTTTGTGTGTGTGGAATAAGAAGCTAATATGCAGGATGAAATACTATTAATGTTTCCAAAACTTAGAAGTATGACAATTTATTGCAATTTGCTCATTCTGAAATCTGTCCTCACTACTGAAATAGTACACTAACTAGTGCACAAGTTAAAGAACTGAGAACGGATATTATTTTGGCTTCATACCTCCAGTAAAAGCATAATCTCCTCATCTGAATGTCTTATACTGGTGTACATTACAACTGTGTCTAGCAACCCGTGTGTGTGTGTGTAGGTACAAAAAACTCTGGCAATTGTGTCAATGTCAGCTACACATTTCACTTTTCTCATTAAAAATATTTTTTTTTAAATAAGCTCAATTATGAATGAGAGTTTCAAAAAAAAAAAAAACCAGCAGCCCCACTTATGCCTTCAATCATCCAGGACTTCTAGAAGCTCCAGAATTGATGCTTTCAGCCATGCCCCATTTGACACACACTGTGCAGAACCAACATTGTGGCAATAAATTAACTTCCACAGCAAAAGTGAATTCCCCTGACTTCATCCATAACCTAGGCTGTGGCATGTCCAAAACACAGCAACTTCTACTGGATTTCACAGCTGCAAACTCAAGACTTCCTTACAAACACTGCCAGTACAAGCCCTCCCATGGGGAACAAAAAGTTCCACCAGGCCTTTAAAACAAAAAATAAAGTAATTGGGGGTGGGGGAATGATGATACAGAAATTAAAACACCGTGTCTGAGGATGCTAACCAGCAAGACCTCTGTTCACATAGAACACTTGGAGAAAGCCCTAAATGCCAAAGCCAGGTTTGCAATACCTTAATTTTTCAGCCTCAGTTGCTAGTAAGACTATATCCTCTAGACATGATTATAAATGAAGGAAGGTATAAATTGATACATCACACTTGTACACTCAGAACTTCAACATCACATTTAGAAGGACCTTTCTTTTTTATCAAATTCTATGTTGATATGAGACATACACAGATCAATGACCTGCTTGAAATTTTTTTAACATGCCACTGTAGGTATTGGCAACCTGTCACCAGACATCACTTAACAGTTTGTCTCCAGAAAATCTGACTGCACCAACATAAGCTCTCAGAAGCTATCCAACTCGATTACCTGCTACAGGTCCTATAAAAAAAAGAAAAAGGTAATATGGCTCAAGAAGAAATTACTCTACAGCACATATATGATTATAGAACATATATCCTGGGTTGGGGGTGGGATGGACACAACAAAGACCACAAATATTTGTCTCGCAATGAAAAAAAAAATTCTCTACCCCCACACGTGGCTTTTTATCGGTCTCCAGACAACCACAGGAAGTCTGGGTGGTTGGGACTTCAGCTGAAGAGTTTCCCATGTTACTAAACTGAAAGAGGGAAGTGGGTTATGACACTGCCACAATGAAACCACTAGAAAGCTCTGATTTCGGTCTCAGAACGTTTCACACTTTTTCAGGTGCAATTCTTATCAAGAACCACATAAAGTAATGGCTTGATCGAATATCAGACCGATTTGCCAGTCAAAATGTTTTTTCCTTCTTTAATTTTAATTAGTTTTTGCCTGTAAATAGCAAATTTTTGTATTTTACAGCCAACTTACTGCAAAGAATGGCTGAAATACAGCTGTCTGCTGTTGAAGATGCAGATCAATGCTATCAAAAATCAAATCCCTCAGAAAAAGAGAAAAGTAACATTAAGGAATTATGAAAGTAAAAAAGAAACATTACTCCAAATTTTTCAGAACCTTTAACCATTTCCTTCCATAACCAAGCAGAAAGCCAAAAGAGCAGCTGACAAAGAGCCCATAAAAATACTCAATACCAATGCAACCACTCAACTTTCCAATACCTTTCAGTGCAGCTTTACAGTAATGCATTTCTGCTTCTTCTCTCTTCCAACTCATCTTCCTTCTCAACTCCAAAGATTACAAGTCGATTGTACAGAGACTATCTCATATATGCTGCTCCCAAATCCTCCCTACCCAGCTAAGCTTTGTCATTATCACATTGCTATTGTTTTCCTCATCAAGTCCATGTTTCACAAACAGGTCTCTGACTAAAGCCAGACAAGTTTACTTAGTAACCATAGTCATTATCACCTGGTTTCAGGTGCTGCCCACATAACACTTCATTTTCCTTATTTCTACTATGCTATAGCCATAATTGTATTTGTTGCACTCTTCAGCATTGCTTTTGGGGTGAATGAGATCAGCAAGCAGGTACTCATGAAATGAAATAAGCCCTAAGCTTAAGTTAATGCAAGCTTGAAAACAAAAAGAATAAGAAACTATCAAAAAGCACATGGGAAGTCTTATTAGAAGCAGCCATACTACTTTTTCCAAGCGCTGTACATGCACCAACATGTATTCTATGCCTATGTATCAAGCAATTTAGCTCAGTCCCTGTGATTTAAAAATACAAGCTAATGCTGTGGGGTGGGAGGGCTAAAGAAATTATAGTTATGTACCCTGAACACCCAGCTATTACTGGAACACTGGTAGTCAAGCTGCAGAATGTACTTATATTAAAGTGTCAAGAAGCTATAAAATCAGCACTAAATCCTAAGAGCAATATCTGAATAAATGCAACACAGATTCATGTCTTGCATGCAAATCAGTTTAAATACAAGTACAATATATTTCATGTGCTTCCTGGCATGGTAATACTCTTACAAAGCAACATCTGAGTAACCACACAAGTTTTTCGTTTTTGAAACACCTGGAATCAGAAGACAGTGTGCACATATCAACATTTTTCTGTTTAAAATTTTATTCTTGATACCAGAACATTTATCTACACAGGTCTGGAAAAGACATCCTCAAATTAGTTTCAACTATAAATGAAGTCTTTGTTCAAGAGTGGCTGAAGAGAAGCAGTTAAAATAAAAAAAAAAAAAAAGGAAAAGAAACAATCAACAAAAACAAACAAACAACCCCCCCCAAAAAAACCCAAAACTCAAACAATTTTTTAGTAAGCCTTTACAAGAAATATCACTGGTATAAGCTAAAGCATAAGCAGATTCCCTGCAGCAACACAGACTGAAAAGTTTAAATCTGCTAACCCACCCAGGAACTACTACTGCTATTTCAGGCACTACAAGCTGTGCATACAGCACAGAGCAGGCACCTTCCCAGCCAAAACCAAACAAAACACACTGCAAATATTCCCCGGACTTTGTGCTACGAGTGGGAACCTAACCCAGAGTGCAGGCTCTGGTGCCGTGCAAGGCAGGCCGGCAGCGCTCGGTCCTTAAGCAGCGTGACCAGCCCAGGCACAACAAAGGGCTGTTGTTCCAAGGCAGCAGCAGGGCAGCAGCTGAACCAGTTGGCCCAGTACCCTACCGTGGTCTGTGGGACATCAAAGGCTGGCTGTGACCTAAGCAGACAATTAGGATGTGTGGGTGTAGAGTTACAGAGTTCCAAGAGGTCACTCACGGATGAATTTTAGCGCTGCAGTACAACCCCTTTATAAAGCAGTATTATTGGCTTTTTTGTGCAACTAGCTTTCAGGCTGACCCCAGATCTAGGGAAATTACTGCAACACTGCTTTTTTCTTTTTCCTATATAAAGTTTACTGCAAAAATTAAAGTGCAATTCCTGAGATGAGCTAGGCAGCTTAAATATATGTATAACAAATTTACTTTGCAAAGGACAGATACCGTGGTTCTTTCTCTTATATAATCAGGTAACCAAGTTAACCAAGACACTGATGAGGAAAGGGGTGAACAGCTGTGGAGTAATTAGCAAGGACAAAAATCACACCCTATTGCCAAAGACACTCAAGCTGCAGCAATAAGGTACAACACTCCTTTCAGAAAGTATAATCAGCACAAAGTAAGGCTTGTGAGCTCTACACATATGCCATAAACAAAAATTCAAGACATATCTCCTTACAAGGAAGCCCAGTTGTGCTTTCATCTCTGTTGAAGACACCACAAACATCAACACCATCCATCCCATCCCATCACATGGCACTGCCCTTCTCAGTAGCTCAATCCCATGGTTCTGTCCCAGAAGGACTATTTCCTCTCTCAGTAATGCTGCTCCCCAAAACACAATTTTCCTCATTTACCAACCAGTTCTATATGTGCATGCCAAACTATTAAAGACAGACCTGAAACAAGAAAAAAACAGGGCTGAGATCACAACACCTCTATACAGAATCACAGAATATTCTGAAGTGGAAGGGACCCCCAAGGATCATCGAGTCTAGCCCTTCGCCCTGCACAGGACCATCTGCCAGAGTCATACCATGTGCCTGAGAATATCATCTAAACACTTTTTGGTGCTGTGACCACTTCCCTGGGGAGCCTGTTCCAGTGCCCAACCATCCTCTGGGTGAAGAACCTTTTTCTCATCTCCAACCTAAACCTCCTCTGACACAGCTTCAGACCATTCCCTTGGGTCCTGTCACTGGTCACCACAGAGAAGAGATCAGTACCTGTCCTTCCTCTTCCCCTCATGAGGAAGTTGTAACTGCAATGAGGTCTCCCCTCAGTCTCCTCTTCTCCAGGCTGAACAGACCAAGTGCCCTCAGCCGCTCCTCATACAGCTTCCCCTCAAGGCCCTTCACCATCTTCACTGCCCTCCTTTGGACGCTCTCTAAGATCTTAATGTCTTTCCTATATTGTGGTGCCCAAAACTTCCACAATATTCCAGGAGAGGCCGCCCCAGTGCAGAGCAGAGCAGGACAACCCCTGACCAGTTGGCATGCTTTGCCTGATGCCCCCCAGGACAGGGTTGGCCCTCCTGGCTGCCAGGGCACTGCTGACTCATATTCAACTTGCCATTGACCAGGACCTCTTTCCACGGCACAGCTTTCCAGCATCTCATTTCCCAGTCTGTACATATACCATACCAATCTTTTAATCACACAAAGAGAAAAGTTCTTAGATGATGCAGTAGTAAAAAAAAAAATCAGATTTCTTTCTTCTTCACTCTTAGTATGGCTCCAGCAGTAAGGCTGCAGATCACTTGCTAATCAGAGATTATCTTGAGTCAGCTACACTGAACAGTCACACAGCCTTGTGGCAGATCTTCACGCAATCCTGGACTTGAGGGTTCACAGCTGTACAACACTCTACCCTGCACATCAGAGTTACTTGACTTTATTTTCCTTCTGTGGCAAAACACAGACCTTGTGTACATTGTGCACACAAAAGTTTCAAGTAACACAGAAATCCTGAGTTCTGAAAAATTTCTTCAAGTTTTTGCTTCAGTCCAGCAACTTCTATCACATGTAAGATGATTCCCCTGCAGGATCTTCAACAAGACCAAGGAAGCACTAAGCCTTAGCATTTAACTTCCAAATGCTGCCAAACTGGAATACAACTCACACTATGAGAAAGCAAATTTTGCTTGCAAATTATTGTATCAGGAACTCAGGCACTGGTTTAAAAAACATTAGGGTCATATTGAATCATCTTAACTCATGTAAGCAGCAGTATCTTTATACAACCCAAGACAGGAAGTGGTCTCTTGCTGAAGAGGAGCATATGCTTATGCACCTTGTTAAACTCAACTGCACATTTTAAGTGATGCTGTTTAAGGAAGGTCTATTAGGAAAGTCTTTAGGACTTCCTCCTTTTTTTTCTTCCCCCTCTTTTTTTTTAAGACCAAGGCGGTTATCTTATCGAAAGGTACTTCACCAGAAGAAAAATCTCTTGGGATCAAACCACTGTTTTTACAGAGCTAAAAAAACCCAAGCAAACAAACAAAAAATCCAACATCAAAACAGTTCTAAAGTTACATTGTAGCACTTGACATTCAATTAACCCAAATAAAGCTTAACTGTGCGTTTTCCTTCTTTTTCTCCTCTTACACAAATCACTAGAGCAGACGGAATTTCTCTATTAGTTTTCACCAAATTGCATCCTGAGAGTTCACAGACTATGGTAAATGTTAACTCCTGTACATTTAAATAAATTCTTCCAAACCACAACTTTTAGAAACAGATCCATTTCAGTTGGGACACCACCAGAACATAAGAGTTAAATGCAACAACCTTACCATAATAGTTCAATCTTAGTAATGTAGTTCAAGAACTGAATCATGTCTTTCTAAAAAACATTATATTTTCCAGAATAAAATGTGATTTATTACACTAAGTAAAATATTTTACACCCAACACAAAGGGATTTGAGATATTCATATTAGAGCTATGTTCAACAGCAGTAAACCAAAACATAGAACAGCACTACTCTTCATAACATTCAATAACCTTTGAAATGTTACCGTGAACACAGAAAAGTCATTTCTACTTGCTTTTTCCTTCTAATTAAAAAGCCAAAGAGCAGTAAGGAAGATGACAGAAGCCAAGAGTAAGATGAAGAGAGAAATAAAGCAGATGGCATGCAAATATATTTATATGTACCTAAGTTATTCCCGAATGATGAAAAGAGAAAGATCAAAATCTTTTCATTTGCCCCATAATCAGTGTTCTTTTCTAAAAGAGTTTTCAGATATTTTTATGTAAAGTGGATTGTGAATTCTAATTAAGATATAGCTGTAAGCCAGGATCCTCCGTCATACAATTAATCTTAAATCCAGCCTCCAGCCAAGCAGGGTACAGATGGAGATAGACAGATGTAATTACAAAGTCCATCAGCACTAAGCCACCGGGAGAGGTTGCAGGCTTTCCTGTATTTCTTCTTTGTACAGGGTGGTAGGCTATTTTTGTCAAAATATACCAGGAAGACACAGCTACTGTGATACAGTCACAGCACTTTATTATGACCTTGAGTAAGGCACTAATTTTGAAAAAAATTACAATTACACTCCTATTTCTGCAGGCTACGCTGCCTAACAGAGCTGGAGTAGGTATTGCATTCCCAACTTCATTTCTGTCCTTCAAGATAAATTCCTCCCTTTTCTGCTTCAAACCTCTCCAACTGTATAACTCCATTTTACCATCATTCTGAAGCTGCTAAGTGAGATTAATTGTTGAAAAAACATGATTTTGAACATAAATTCTAAGGGGGAAAAAAAAAAGTACCACGTGATCTGCTCTGACATGGTGTTAGCATGCACAGATAAGTCTCCTCCGAACGACAGAAACCCTCTCCACACTTCTTCAACTCATTACTGTCACTAAAACCCAGGCATTCATGGAAATTTGCAATTTTTGCCAATACTGAGAAAAGATACAAAAATACCTTGTTTCATCTAAGAATCAACTTCTCACATGAAAGTGAAAGACTCAGAGGACAAATCTTGTAATCCTATGTCTAAACCTAGCATAGCAACTCTAACTCAACTATACTCCTATAATTTCTTACAGCAACAGCATTGAAGACGAATATCCAATAGCAAGGCATAAGACATGTAGTTTGACATTTTCCACTAACTGGAAACCTATAAACAGTTTCTGCTTAGTGTCTGAAAACAGTACTAAGATTGCACATTTTAAATGTTATTGAGTTTCCATTTAAGATCTGCAAGTAGCATTGAAGCACAGCAAAAAAGGAATATTCTGTCTTCATATAATGCAGTCAATTCGCATTCCACCATCATACACGAACCATTTCCTTATCTGAAAGCAGCAGCCAAGATTAACAGTAAATTTGCATTAACCATTTTACCATGGTTATCCCACCCAAGCTGGGGAAATCAGCTACATCTCCCATGCCCTGCAAAGGACTTTCTTTATGAGTTTTACACAGGAGCTGAAAAAGCAAACATGAAATAGATGGATGTAATGGAAGTCAAACCTGGTAAAACGTTCACAGGCAGATTCATAGCTCTAGGGCCACGAACTGACAAATTTAAGAACACACTTGAGTTAAGGGTATTCATACACATTTTCAATTACAAATCACTGCAGATCTGGCCATGCCCAAGTCCCAGACAACAAACATCCTGACCTTTAACTTTTGTGTTCAAACTGATATGCCAAAACCAGGTGTACTTCGCTAGAGCAGCAACAACTATAACAGTACTGGTAAATAAAAATATGTGTCAGGGAATTCTTTGTGCAAACTCTAACTAGTAGTGAGGATAATCTCAGCTAACTTAACTGACTTTGTATCAAACAACTAGGAAAAGCTCACAATTGCCATCACAGAGGAAGTTCAAGTTTTCTCTCTTCTTTCAGCCACCCTCTCCACCTCTCAGCCTTAAATCTCTAGAGAGCTCATCATCACTGCACCCATGCTACAAAGCAGAAAGACCCCATGCCCAGGCTGGTTGGCACTGCTCTTCCTCTGACCCAGTGCTCATGGAACATCTGATTTGCAAGGCAAGCTGAAAACAGAGTTAAATCCCACTGCCAACCCGAGCCTACGAAAGGTCACCTAGCTCTGCCAACAAGCTCAGGGCTTAAGCAAGCACATATAATTGCCCACGATATATTTTTTCCCCTTACAGAACTTCACCTGATTTTCATCATGAAAGCAGTCCTTGCAATGAGTTGCTCATACTTCATTAACAATACATTGTTCACATCCTGCTCTGAATACACATCGCTTTCCCTCTTCTCCACAGCACAAGTCTCTGGGTCCTTCAGAGGTGATCATTCCTTTAACAACATTCTCACACCTACCTCCACGATGTTTATTCCTTATTTTTGCAATAGGAAACTAAAGTAGAGCAATTAACATCAGTAATGCTAGATGTTCAGCTTAGACATTCACAAAATGGCTGAAATTAAATTAGCAGAAGGTGGCTAGCAAAGAAAGCTTCTCTCTAAAGTGCCATTTTTAAGCAACATTATTTGAAGCTGAAATTGTTTTTTATACTAACATGAAATGAGCATTTTTAGCTTAAGCATTAGCAGGTTCACTCTTAATGAAGCTAGTAATGAACACAGAGCTAGAGCTGTTTAGAGACTCAGAATAACAGCTTTTCCCCGTGATGCCACTTCCAGATAAAAATGCAGACCTGCACCATATCTGACAGACACAACAGAATGAAACTTGCTAGGACTCAAAGTTACTTTATTTAAATCTTATTCTTGATCTGAAAAAAAAAAATTATAGGGAAAACTATATATATATATTTTATTATTTTCATTATGATAATTAATCCATGCTAATGAAAATTAGTCTTCGGGTAATTCCTGTTTAGGAAGAATTCTGTAAAGTTCTCCAGGCTGATATAAAATTAAGACAAAATACCCACAGAGCATTTGCTTTGAAGGGAGTTTTAAAAAGAAGGAAAAAAACCCCTGTAAGTTCAGAAAGACCTGTGACAGGAATAAGCATTTTAGCAAACCCCAATTTTATGTTCAGAAGGCTGCTGATATACATATTTAAGATGTACTTATTAAAACACCCACAAACAAACAACAAAAAAACCCCCTGTTGGAGCAGAAAGACTAACTTCCATAATTCACTTCTGTCCAGTATAACAAGTGAACTCAAGAAAAGTTTTATTTCTGCAGAAAATTTCAAAAATCCTTTCAGGAAATGCCTAGCCATTGGTGTACCCTGTAATCCGATCACCAGACACAGACGATTCATTTCCACTTCCCAACATGCCACACCACTTATTACCTTTATTTATAAATGCTCAAAACAACTTTGTTAACCAAAATACATGTTCCTAACATGAATATCAGACATTCGTGTTCTATGGAATTTCTTCAAATCAAAATTTATTTAATTTACAGAAAAGTATAACTTCTTTTTGAGTCTCACTGAACAAGCTGTCCTTAATATAAGAATATTTCTTAAGGGAATGCAGTGTTTTTTGTCCTATTAAAGTCTTTCTTATATGTTTAACTGCTATAAAGCATACAGATAACATTCAGATAACAGGTCCCCTACCAGCACCATCATGGAAAGACACTGAGTGCTCAGTGGGGAAAGCCAAGCCTATCTTCACAATACACCACATGTAAACTGAAAAACACATGAGGACAGCAGGAAATAGAGAGCAGAGATTAGCCAGCCAAATGAGACTTCACTAAATTAGTTAACAACGTTCTGTTGAAGTTATTAAGAAAATTAAGCACACTTTTGGTGATTTTCTGAAACAGATCACACAAAATGCAGATACTACTCACATCAGATACTAGTGAGAATTACATCAAAGGCCAAGGCCTTGTGATCTAATTGACAAGGTCAGAAATCCTACAGTCCCAATGATGCAAAGTCACCTTCTCTCACTGTCATAAGACCAGGGAATTATTCCCTAACATTTACCATCTTTCACAAGCTACTATTTCACCACAATGTCCTATAAAATGGTTTCAGTGATTACTGTGGGTTCGTGTCTTACACAGTAACAAATGCATGCAATCATACTTCAGCAAAGCCTTTAGTTTTGGGGTGCATTGGAGGAAAAAGTCAAAATATTTTGAGAAGAGACAGCTAGTCCTTAAAAGTCTCATCTACTTTCAATATAAAGATTTTTTTTCCCCAAAAAAAGCATTTCTCATTACAAAGAAGCATCTATTATAAGTTTCCATGCACAAATGTACACATACAATGCATTTGATGGGAAGAATTCACAAAACTTTTTTATGTGGATTCCCTACATCAGCTACTACAACCCTCAGATATGATCTGGCTTATGTGCTCAGGAGAAAGCTACACAGATTCAGAGCAAAACCAATAAACTTGACACTGTACTATTGCAATGCAGACTTGTAGAAGAAAACAAAGAACCTTCCAGAGGTGCTGAGCAACACTCAGTGTAGCACCCTGAAATTCCTTACAAAAGGGCACAGTGTAGCACAGAATATGCAGCAAACTGCTCATCACTGTAGCCAGGCAATAGCTATGCTACAGTCCTTCCACTTTCATCAGTTTGCCTTTACCTTCTAGTTATCACTGGCAGGAAGGGAATCAGAGGCCCCAAAAGACTACAAGTTCAGCACCAAAACCATACTAACAACCTGGCATTTTGCAGCACTTCAGAAATTTGTTAAAATTAACTTGAGATTTGACATTCTAGAAAATATAATGGAACACTCCCCGACAAATGAAGTTTTATGCAAGTCATGTATGCACAGCATATCACTGAAGATCAACTCAGCCAGAGATAGAAAAACAGCTCAGCATTTACACATTGTGTTTTCTTCCAGTCCAGCACACATTACACACCGGTTTCAGCTGAACAATGCTGTAAAGAACAGGACTGGCACCAGCCCTGACAGCCAAATCTTTCTTGCCTGTTTTTACTGATTTTCATATTAGTACCAATACTCCTGATGTCCTAATCATGTCCTAAAATCCCAAGGCAGAAAGTATCTCTGTCCTTAGTATCTGAAACTACTTCTCAGTGTTACCAAGCAGTGTTCTGCTCAGTCAAAACACTGCTCTGACACTTGCAGCAAGGCAGCCCACAAAATATTCCTGACTACTGCAAAGATGCCAGAAAAACAAGACAGGTTCATGAACCAGGGTAACAAATGAATATATTAGAAACATGAGCTAATGTAGTATACCTCAAAGTGCTGGCCTACACATTTTCAAGGCCAGTGATTTAGAAAAGTAACTCACTATATATCTCAAAGTTCATGTCTGCAGTCTATACCTAAGTCAGCCTTGTGTTACTCAGCAGGAAGGGAAGGGGGGTTAACCCATTAAGGCAAACTAATCAGACCCTTAACCTGAAGGAGTCAATGCAACTTACAAAAAGTGTCCTTTCCTAATATGCCCTAATGGATACTAGAAGTCTCAAAAACCTCAAAAAGAAAGTACTGCTTGTGCAGTGTCAGAGCAGCAAAGGAAAGCTGTGGCAGTACATCTAAATAGAGAGGAAAAAACTAGGCAGCCTGAGCATCCCAAGGTCCAATGCCAGAGAAAGCAGAAAAGGGGCTGAACAAGAAAGTTATACTTCTGTTAAAATGGAGGGAAAAATACCAACACTTCAAGGTGAAAATAATATAATTGAAAGTGAAAGCCCTCTTGAGAATACCTCTTCTGTGATCTTGAGTGGGTTTAGTACTGCATTTTGTGATTTTATTATTACTAAAATTCAGGTACACCTACAGTATTCATTCTGAGTCTACCCCTGCTCCAGAAGTACCTGATGGAGCAGCTGACAACAAAAACCAGTTGATCAATTATAAGGGAAAGCCTACTGCTGTTTAAGGCTTTTTTTGTTTGTTGGGATTCTTTTCCTTAGTTTTTATTTGTTTTGTTTTTCTTTCAGACCTTGGCTTTTTATATTAATTTTAGCCACACCTACTGAAGTCAAAGGGCCTTTAACAAACTGAAAAAGCAAATCTGTTAAAAATACAACACACCCTATCTTCAATTAAAGGTTAAGCGAGCTCTCAAATAATATCAGTCTCAGAAAGGAAAAACCAGACTGGACATTCATGACTATTTTAAAGACTGAGAAGTGAAGTTAGTAACAGAATATTTAAACAAACACACACTTGCACGCCACCTAAAAATGACATCATAATCATCTAAAATGCAAAGTAGACCTTCTTAAAAATCACTGCAAATGTTCACAAGACCATGCATTAAGTGTTTAAGAGAACTTTAAAACTGCATAACAAGATTTCCTGAAAGAAGTCATTAAAAGAAAAAAATCTGTCAATCTTCTGTCAACTTCTAGTTGAAGAACTCCCAACAACTCAATCAACCCATCCTTCTGCAAGAAGATCATAATTGTGGAAGGCAACCTCAAATTATATAAGTGCTCCAAAAAGAGCAAGATCACATGGTTACCCAAGACTCAAAACTCTCCCTAGAGTGATTTTCCCACAGAATCATGCAATGGGAGAAAGCTATCTACAAGAAAACCAAACACAAACAAGAAACAGAAACAGTAAAGAAGATATAGTTTCATACTTATTAAAATAAAACATGAACATCTATGTAATGATTTAGGCAGCTGTACTTGGTAATTTTGATATTTTCTACACCAGCTTTATTTCCTCAACCTAAAAGTTCAGATGCTTTTAAAGAAAACAATTTTCAAGAAGACCAACAGACTTGTTGGTTGGTCTGTCTCATAAAAAAGGAATATACTTGAAAAAGGATTCTGGTGCAGCAGCATCCAAAGAACATAGCTCACTGATGCTGAGTGAGTCCAGAATTCCAACTACATTTTATATCTGTCATCAAGGAAAATACCTCTCTTCCTACACCACAGGTATCTTTTTCCCACACAAACTCCATTTTGAGCACTATTGAGAAGCAAACAGCCATCAGCCTCACTTTCTGAGGCACAAGCAGTACTTTACTGTAGATATTGTCTAATCCAAAGAGCTTAGTATGCAAGGCCTGGACTCTGCCAACTTTTGCACATGCCTAACCTGATGCATATAAATGGGGATTACTCACATGCTGGAAGGTAAGTGCGTGAATAATAAGCATGTTCGTGAATCAGCAATTACGTGCAGGTAGAATAAAAAGCCAAAGTGAAAGGAGATGAGGCACAAGAGGCAAGAAAGTTGTCACTAGGCATTAATATCGTAAGTGTGAATGCTCCCAACTAGAGTTTTAGGAAAGCTAATTTAGAAGTAAGTTTTTAAAAAAATTGGCTTTCAGGGTTTCAAGGTGGGGAAGACAAGAGTCTTTTGGTTTATCATCCAAATACATAATAAATTGTCAACTATATAAAAAGTTTACAACCCTCTTTACACCAACCCCCCAACTCTCCAGCTGAAACACTTAATGATTTTACATTCTTGCTTCCTTGCTCTCTCCAGCTACAGGTCAGTTGCAGCTGTGAAAATCTTAATCAGGGTGATATGGCCTATTTAAAATACAATTCCTTCATCAGCCAACTAGAAAAAAATTATGATTTTCTCAAATACAAAGAGCAGCTCTCCAGAACAAACTTGTTAATGCTGCGAAAAAGCAAACTGCTGAGCAGTTCAACCCACAAACTGTGAAATTAGAGGTTTTGGAAGCTGTCAGGAAGAAGAAGGTGGCACTATATATACAAAATAGGCTGCTCTTAACTTCCTCTGACACTAGTTTGGATAAGAGGGGCCTTTCAGTTGTAGCAGGTTATTCTGTATTGCCCAGTAATCATACATGGTCAAGAAAAACATCCTTCAGTGTTCCCCCCAAGTGGCCAGCAGCCCTCAATTCCAGGCACCACATCTCCTGCCACCACCTTCTGAAGCCTGCATAGGGTGCCCCATGGAGATCAGACTCTTGCACAACAGCTTACAACAGGAGTTGCCAAATTTAACCTGACTTGTTAGCTACAACATCAGGGGATGCTGGTATTACCCCATCATCAACACATCTGCCAGCGCACCACAACCCATGACAAGCATATAAACACACCTATTATACATCAAACATTGTGCACTAGGTATTTTGAACTGGTTTCTAAGCTACAGCACCATGGACCTCCGTCAATAATTTAGTAATTGTGTCTTCCATTGACAAGAATTAATATACCAGAGTAACATTGAGAGCTCCAAAATACAGCCCTTTGGGAAGAGCCAGGCTCCAACATTCAAGATGCACTAACAACACTGGACTCTTCAGGGAACAGCATCCTTCCTTTATGCTTTCATTAGAAAAGCACTGGTTAGCCTCAAGCCAAAGCTCAGTCACTGTGACCTTTCCAGCTCCTACATCAGAATGATTCAGTACTAAATTACCACCGTTCACAAAAAAGCAGTCAATGACTCGCATCTTGAAGGTCACAAATAATGTTTCAGCATTGACTACCCAACATAATTTAGAAGTCTAGATATCTCAACTTCACTACTATAGCTCTTTTCATACAAAGTTATATGCACTAACATGTTTTTTCCTATCTCCATCAATACTATGAACATTTTACATAAAGAAATGTTTTAGCATTATTATATATACAGCATTTTAAGATTCTTCATATGAAATAAAACCAAGAGGAGTTAATTGCTTCACCCTGTAACACCCAAAATATACTGGGGATTTATTGTAGTTTAACCCCAGCCAAAACCAGCCCAGGACTGAACAGCTCTGAAAGATGAAACCTCTGGCCTCGAGATTTTTACAGAGTAAGAATTGTTACAATCAATTTATCAATATTTACTTGATATCATTCTAATCACTAAGGTTTTGAATAAGGAATTTTAATGCTAGAAAATAATAATTGAAATAACAGTTGACAGCATCACAGAAAGCTAAGAAGCAAAAAGAAAGAAATAAATGTAAAAAAACCCCAGAAAGTTGCAAAAGCAAGCAGCAAAGGGAAAAAAAGAATACTTGGCTCAAATTACAAGTTGCTAAGAGAACTCAAAAACCCAAAGTCACTACCCATGTGGCAGCTGTGATCTTCGCTATATAGACGAGGGGTCCTAAAAAACCTCAGAAAAACCAAGACTAGTTAGAGGTGCAAGATAACAGTGAGACTGGGAAAGGTCATTAAAACAAGCCAAAGATCTGAAATCTAAGAGCCAGGTAATCTTGTTAAGTTTTAACAAATAAATAAGGAACAACTTACAGAAAGTTGTTAGCTTTTCTTATTAATTGTGCCTAATTTCATAAGATACCAAGTCCTGCATGTGTCCAAAGCAACTTGACAACTGTATGCACCAATACAAAAAAATGGTTTTTATTCATTTTACTCTCATGAAAATAATGTTCCCAGTTTACTGTGGCCAGTTTTCTTTCCACCCTCCTCCCTGAGCACAGTAAAAATGTAATTAAGAACTACCACCCTTGGGATTTATGAACTACTACAACACACATTTCCTTCTTTGGAATTGAGAGCCTACTTCCATTCACTGACTACTATTAGACATTTCATTGGGAATACCCATCCGGACACTTGCCAGAATCTTCCTGCATTTTTTTAGCCTGGCAATTCCAAGAGATACCAAAAATCTGAGATCATCAGAAGACACAGGTACTGCAAAACTACCACTGGGTATTTTATCGAGTTTAATTACTGCTCAGGGCTGCTGAAGACTGTACTTCTCCTAATGTGACTTCTGAACCCTGCCTGCTTTTTCATCAGTACGACTTAAGAAATCCTGTAACAAGGCTTGTGAAGCTACCCTGGGAACTAATAACAGGTCTGGAAAAACCCAGACACACTGCTCTACTTCTCCCACTCTTCAATTTTCAGCGATGGGAGTGTAAATTGTACTTAATTGCAAAATTGTCAGTTCAGTCCTTGAGTCAGTAAATTATGCTTTTACAATTTCTTCTCATTCTCCCTCTCTCCTTTCCCAGGGAATGAACACTTAAAGCACTAATTCTCATCTCCGAGCACTTGTACTGTCTTCTCCCCTTACCTCACCCCACAGCTTCCTGAGCCCCCCTTTACTCTCACATGCTCCTACAGGAGACCACATCCCACCTCCCCATCTCACACCCTTCCTCCAGTCTCTCGGCTCCTAACTACCACAAATTCTCATTCCTGCTCACGAGCTCCTCTTGCCAGTCACCAGCCAGTGTTTTGTGGGGATCACTCAACACTTTGGGAGGGACAGGGAAGAGGGGATGCAATGCAGAGGTCCCAGCACCAACCAGCCATGCTCCCAGCTTTTCAGGGACAACTCTAGAACTACTGCATTTCTTGTGGGTCTCCTTGGTGCTGCCAGAGAAGTGGGTCCCAGCTCTACATCTCCTAAATTCGTACTTACTGAGCTTGCCTTTTGTGTTTGTTTTAAATATGCTGAATGACTTTCCAATCTTTAAAAGTAAACTTTGTGACTTCAAATCCCATATTGTCTGAAACAACTAGCTCTGGTTTTTTATATTTAAAGCAGAGGGAGGTGGAAGTTAAGATAATCCCTCTAAAAAGAGGAAAAACTCAGAACTCTTTTTCCTGCTCTTATAGATGCCCACATTTACTTTTTGAACTGGAAATTAACATATCTGCCCAAACAGAGTTAGAAAAAGAAGTCTTAATAAATAACAGAAGAAAAACTTCCAAAGTCAATCTACAAACAATTTTCTTTCTTTCCTTCCTCCCTGCCCCTTTAAAGATCTTTTTAAATAGGTAACCAACTTTGAACTTAAAAATTTAAATTTCCATCTTGAAACTGTTAAATAAAACACCTCTAAAGCCTAACACACTCTGCTTTTAATATCCAAATGGTGCTAAATCTTTACAGTAAAAAAGCCAGCATGTTACAGTTAAGCTTACAGAGACATACTCACTGACTACAGCTGTAGGGGTAGGTACAGAAAAGCAGAAGATCAACTGCTAATACAAAAGGAAACTGTGAACCTAAAATTTGAAAATCTGTGAAAGCAGAAATGAAGCTTTTTGAGTTCAGTAGTCTACTTAGTTTGAAGATAAAGCACTAGGAGCACTTTTGTAGCCCCAAAAGTTCATCTCAAAAACAAATTCCAAGGTCAACAACCACACCTGCTTTTTTCCCACCTTTTTAGTATCACAAAAACGTAAGTATAAAGTTCTGTATTATCTAAAGCAGTCTAAAGACTACATAGTTTCCTTAGATTTCTGTTCTGGTCTTATAATTACATTTAAAGAAAAAACATCTTATTAGTACTTGTCACAATGAAGTATGTTCCATTGTATTTTTGTCTTGAACACTTTTCATACCATAAAATTCACACTATATCAATAGTACAAATGAAATATTATCTAGATAGCAAGATATCTAAGAGACAACTGAATGCTCAGAAGCCTTTTATTTTCACATTACAAAGGACAGGTTATTCTATCAGGATAAAGGATTTCTCAGATGCATGATGGAGGTCATTGGTCAAATCAATTATTTAATGGTAATCCATGAGTTCACTCCCAAATAAACAAACAAAAACACTTGGCACACTACTTAAAGAATTAGTCCCTGGGTAAAATACTAGAAGATTTTAATCAGCCAAGCAGTCACTCTCACATGGGCAAAGCCAATTTCTGACAAATATTTACAAAGAATGCAATGTAGTAATCAAAGGTTTTACTCAAGGAAGAAGTGAAGTCTCTAAACTCAACTAAGTGAAACAGAGTAAATCGCACTCACTTTAGCTTCTGCTTCCACAGAAAGTAGTTTCCTGTTACATTTTGCACTCAGCTTACTAACACTGTTAGGCATACATAAACAAACTTCATAAACAAAACCAACTTGAAAATATACATTTCATTGGAGAAACTAACTACTATACAGTTTCAGGTTTAAAATCAGCAATTAGAAGCCACTATAGAAGATAAATATATTTAACTGGGACTGAACTGGTGGAAACTCTATAAAGATGAAAAAAAAATCTTTGTAAAGTAAAGACAGAGTGAAAGTATTTCAGCAGTTACCAGGACCCCAGTTATTTCCCTTGAGCAGTCAGATCAGTTGTTTACTTCCCCCCCATGTGGCACAGATAAATACTTATAAAAGTGTCAGCTCTACATTGTCCAGCCAGTCACAAGAAGTGCTGGTATAAATAACAACCTGAGTTTTCATCCGAGTTCACACATCGCCTTTAAAGTACAAAAGGAGGCAATATTTAAAACGAGAAGAAAGAAAACACAAAGTAATGGTACATATTGCACACATTAAAATGCACAGAGAAACACTCATCCTACTGTAGCGAGCAGACTATAAGCCAAATTCTCTAACTTTAAAGAAAATTACATTGCAATTACCTTCTCACTTCCCTCACAACAGCAGTACATTGGAAAAAAAGAAATTAACAAACACCACTACAAGAAGTTATTGATTACAAATAATTTTAATCAACAAGCATTCAGGGGATATACATTGTACTAGCCTCTTCTTCCAAACAATTCTAAAATTAAGTGTACCATTGTAAACTGTCATTTTTACATAGGCTAATGGTAATGTAAAAAACTAACTCAGCTATATAGGTTCAATCAAAGGGATGTTTAAGATAAATATTTTTTGCCTGTAAGAATAGAGGCATTTTACATAATATGGACTGTTTCACTTCAGTATTTTAAATACAGAATCCAACAGTTCATGCTACCACATTTATATTTTACTATTATACCCAAAAACTAAAAAGTGACTTGCCTCATCCATCTACAATATCCCCAGTAAAAAAGAGTAAAACTCCCAAATGGCAGAAGAGAAGATGGGTGGTCAGACTTCCTACGGGGAGATATTAGAATAAAATACAATTACATCTGGACACAGGTTCAAACATGAACCTTTCTACCACAGTTACCCTCAAACATTAACTCTTTGGACAACACATCCAGGACAAACTCACACACAAGCCACGAATTATCAGAGGTGTTCAGTGGGCACACAAGCAGTCTCACAACTAATTACCATAAGACCTCCTCAGGGGAGTAATGTTGGAATATATACAGCAGAGTTTGAAGGCTCAGGCCCTTTATCTTTCTATGGTTTATTCTTAAAGCTCGCTGTTAGCAATCTCCTGTGAACTAATTTTTAAGCTTGTTTATCACAAGGAAAACAAATCCATAACTCTCAAAGTTAGCTCTTTATTACCACTGATAAATGAAAGCAATAACACTTTAAAACCCATCATATCAAAGGAACATCTTTCCCCACACAGCTGTTAATTTAACTCAGATTAGCCTCCTGAACACATTCAGTCAGAGGATATAGGTAATTTTGCCAAAGTACTTTTCACTCAAAAACTCAGTGTTGCAAGACATTTTGCAATTCCAACTCGCATTTTAAAAATGAAGACCATGACTACATCCAACATCTACTTTGTTTGTTCCTGCCATTCACGTTTTACAACTTTGTTTTTAAGGTTGGGGAATGTTAGTAGCCCAGTACCATTAATGCATCTTCTCAACAAGACAAGAATGAGCATTACTCTAACCATACAAAACCATCACTGAAAGGCAGTGAGTGCCCTCATCTCCCATTGATGTCAGAACACATAATGTTACAAGTGTTGAGGTCTATTGTTCAGTCCATTTTTCCCCATCTTGTGGGGTCCTACCATACATTCATTAGAATACTACACTGATCCAAAACAAAACATAAGACCCTCACACATTTGTGTTTATGAAACTTCTAGCATCCACAGCATAATTCAAATAAGGGTACACAGCACAACTGCACATGCAAGCACTATTTTCCAGAGAGAAGTAGTTCTTAGAGAGCTTTATTTTCTTAAAGAAATGGTATGGTTTATAAGAGTCAGGAAGCCCTCCCAATGCAGTTCCTTACGTAAACAGGTAGCAGCCCGCAAATCCCAAAACCAGTGAGACCACCAAAAAGAGAACCCACGTTTTTGAATCAGTCAACTTGGTCACACTGGATGAGAATACCTCATTGAGAATACATCACTGAGAATTACTGCTTACTTCAATTTCTCATCTAGAAACACAGCTGCACTTGCAAGGCCTTAAGTATTACCTATTATTTATTATTATTATTATTTTAGAGCTTGGTTCTGTGCACATTAAAGTAGGCTGTGACTCGTTTTGGCAGGGGGAGAATAGGGGCAGACTTATAGATCAAAGCCCAACTTACTTAAGGAGGTGGTTTACACCCAAATTCTTCTCGTCTGGATTTGCAGTTAAATCAGCGGGTTTCCTATTCTAACTACCGAGAAGCGTTACAATATAGCCTCAAACATATAGATGGCTGTCCAGAGAAAAAAGTTACACTATTTACTCAAACGCACATCTGTTGGAGCTCCACCAGCCAGCCTACTCCGGCAGACGGGCTGCAGCGGGGACTTTCAGTTTTGCCTGGTCCAGAAGTGAGTGTATGACACCACCGGCGGACCCGAGGAGTTCAGAGAAGAAAAGCTCCTCCGGATACTGTTTTCCCGAGCCCCCAGCCGGCACCCGACTCCAGGGCACGGGAGCGGCCGCGCGAACCAGGCAGGGGTGGCCTCTCCGAGGGGCACCGCGCAGCATCCGCGGCACCGCTCGGAGACCAGCACCAGCGCGCCCGCCAGGAGAGAGACCAAAAGCGTCGGGAGCACAAAACAAGCACCGAGAGCCGAAGTGCAAACACGGGAGAGTTTTACCCCCACCGGAAAGGGGGGACCCCCGCCCGCTCCCTTCCCACCTTCGGGTGGGGGGCCCCGAGGGGCCCGCGCTGCCCCGGCGGGGGTGGGCGGGGGCAGCCGCTGCCCTCCCGCTCCTCCTCCTCCTCCCGCCCGCGCCCCCGGCCCCGCTCACCCGCCGTCTCGGCCGCGGCCGGTGCCCCCGCCACGCCGTTCAGGTAGAGGATGGAGAGCAGGTGGGGCTGCGTCTTCTCCAGGGCCACCCGCAGGTCCTGGAAGTGGTCCCGCTCCTTGGCCAGCAGCAGGGCGATGAGCAGCTCGGCCTTCCCGCCGCCCGCCGCCTCCAGGTCGCGCAGGTCGCGGGGGCCGAGGGCGCCGGCGGCCTCCAGCAGCTCCACCACCTTGTCCACTTCGGTCATGGCCTGTGCCAGGCTCTGCCGGCACTGGACGAGCAGCTCCTTGTGCTTCGGCTCCATGGCCGCGGCAGGGCCGCCGCCGGCCAAACTTCGCCCGCCCCCGGCCCCGCCGCTCCGCCACCGCCGCCCCCGGGGAGGCGCGGGCCGAGGCGGGGCGGCCGCCGCCGGCCGCCCTCCTCCGACGCCCCCGCAGCGGCCCCCGGCGAAACTTCGTCCGGGGAGGAGGCGCGGAGCTGGGGCAGGACCTGGGCCGAGGGCGGCTTCGGTTTCGCCTCTTCCTCCTCCTCCTCCGGCAGGCGGGGGGCGAGCTGGCGTTAGGGGCTGCTGCTCTTCCTCCTCCGGCTGGCGCCCCGCTCGCCTCCTTTCCGCCCCCCCAGGCGGCGAAACAACTTCTCCTCCTCCTCCTCTCCCCTGCCCCCGGGAAGGGACCGCCGGCAGCAGGAGCCGCGGGCAGCGCCGCCGCCTCCCGGCGCCCCGCACCCCCCGCGGGGCAGCCCAGACAACTTCTCTCCGGCGCTCGCCGCAGCCGCGCGGCCGGGAGGGGGTGCGGGGAGACGGGCTCAGCTCCAGGCGCCTCCTTTCATCGGCGGGCGCACGCAGCCATATTGGCTGCACAAAGCTGCCGTCTGCGCCGACACGGGGCTGGGGCTGCGGCAGCGCATCGCCCCCCCGCCCAAGCGCCGCCGCGACCGCCGCTTCCCCGGCCCGGCCCGGCCCGGCCGCCGCCCCCCGGCCGTCAGTCAGGGCCGCCCCGCCGGCCCCCGAGCGGAGCGGGGCGGGCCGGGGGAAGGACCCGCGCCCCCCCCCCCCTCTACGGTGCGGGCCTGCGGGAGGTTCTCCCGCTCCTCCCCGCGGGGCTCCGCCGGGTGCTTGGCCCGGGTGTCTCGGCGGCGAGACAAAGGCCGAGCCGCTGCCCTCTCCCGGGTACGAGAGCGGCCGCCTGTTGAGGTGCTGGCGGGGCCGGGGTAGGCACCGGGCGGCGGCTTCAGTCGTCGAGATTTGTTTCGCCCTACGCCGGGAAAAGCTAAACATCAAAATAGCCACAGACCGCTTGGAGCTTTGTTCATTAGAATTTGCAAAACTGAAAGTTTTCAAACGATATCTAAACGTTGGTAACATGTGTTGTCTCATCTCCCCTTTAAATGTAGTTTCATCAGAGTGTCGTGAATAACCAGAGACCAGGTAATTTACAAATAGACTACAGGTGTGTTTGTAATCAGCAGTAGCAGGAGGATGCAATTGATTAGCAAAGAAATAGGAGAATAACAACTTTTCTATCTGAAGGTAAACAGGCTGCCAACATCACTTGCACCAAATGTTACCTTAATTTGCAAACAGCTAGGGGAATAGGCTGCAGAATGACCACAAGCAGTTATCATCTTGTCTCAGTCTGAAGATACTGGAAAGTTTGCTAAGGAGGATGAGTTATGAGAGAGACCAAACTTCTCTCTCAGCAATTGTAAATTCAAAATTAAGGGGCTTTAATCGAGGAAGTGTGGAAAAAACCCAGAAGAAATAACAACCCTTTATTAAAAGATATATGTATGTTGGCAAAAACAGTAACAGAACACAAAAAACTAGACAGTAATCCTAGAAAAAAAACCACAAAACAAACAAACAAACATAAACAAAAACCAAACAAAAACCAAAACAACAACAAACAACAACAACAAAAAACCCCAAACCAGTAGGTCTCGGCCGGAGTCACGAGGCAGTGGCGGCACAAGGCCGGTGGTCAGACCTCCCCAGGACGAGAGAACCAGAAAGACTGGCTCCCAGGCTTTTCCCCCAGAAATGCTGGGATACAGTCCCTGTCTCCGTCCCGGCGAGAGCACTCCGCGGTCTGACCTGTCCTCCGTCGCGGGCGGCCAGCTCTCCCCAAATGTCACACTCCTTCCCCCCCTCACTCCAGCCTTCGAATGGGCCAGTAGCTAGGAATGTAGCTCGGCTGGCTACATCTTTTGTAAAGCTAATGACCTCCCCTTCTCCCCTCCCATTCCAACTCCGTTTTTTCTTACAGTGAAAGAAAAATTCACCTCTCAGATTTATAACCTATAACGCATCTTAAATTCACTTTTTATATGTTTCAGTGACACTGAAAGAGCATTACTGGTAGTGGGGTTAGCCCCATTACATCAAATAGGAACCAAAATTATCTGACAGCTTACTGTCCGAACAACCATATCCTTTATTTAGTGTCCAGAGAGCTGGACACAACGAGTACAAGGGGAAGCCATTGTTGCCTAAAATCTTCTGTTAACACACCCATTTGGAGAATTTAGGTGCTGAACTAAGTTTCAAGTCACTTTATGTAGTTGAACAGATGATGATTTCTCTCATACGTAGAAACAGCCTTGAGTTATGTGCATAATTGTGCTATGCATTCTACTACTACTAGCGAAGGCAGAGAATAAGAGGACTTAGGGATTTTTCTCAGCCTTAAAAGTCGTTATTTACAACAATACTGGAAGGTATGGGGTGATTTTGAAACACATTTTTCCATATTTGGTCCATTCACGGTTATTTAATGCTCTTATAGATTCACTTCTTTTAACTTTCAATCCATTGCTTTCTCAACAACTTTCTTTGCTACACAAAGTACAGAGATTAGCTTTTTTGCATAATTATTACTGTTGCAAACTCCTGCAAACTGTGTTCTATCTAGACTATTTAAATTTATCAGAAAATCTGCCTATTTCTCTCCAGTAAGTTGGGCAAAGTTTAGCCAGTAAAGTGATTGTGCATTCCCGAAGTACTGGTTAACACTAGTATGCATTACTTATTTGTTTCACCTCAGCAAAACAAAGTTGAAACAGAAGAGAGTCAAAAACTATGGGTAAGAAGTGAAACTCACCTCCTGTCACCCAGTGTGCAGCCAAAGCACAACCCTCCCAGCCAGTGTGAGGGCAGGGCACCTCTGTGCCTGCCACAGGACAAGGCACCACACAAGGGACAGCTTTCAGAAGGCAAATGCCCAACAACACTGAAAATTATTCAAGGATGTGCTAGTTTTTAAGACTGTCTAATCTCAACAGTCCTCTAAATATGATGTTTTGTTGTGCATGTGCTTACAGAGTTTCCTGTGACAAACCATCAACTTTCATTAGGAGTTATTATGATAAGAGCCAGAGCCAGACTTCAGGTCTATGCAGCAGTCCTCTGCTGTTTGAAATAATAAAGACAATCTTGGTTTCTGTCCTCTGCCTGATTTGGCACTCTGATAGGTGCCTTTCTCCAGGCGTTGCAGTAACACAGACATGGCATCGTTCAGGCAGGGCAGAACTCAGCTATCTTGAGTCCCATTTGGAAATCTAGAGGGAGGTGTGCCTTGGCAAGTGTTTACCCTGGACTCTACTTAGTCCTGCCTTTGCTTTAGTCCTTTGCCTTCTCTTCCAAATAAAACATCCGTCTTCTCCTGCCGTGCCTGCCTCTCCTTTTGCTTGCAGATTCACATCTCCTGTTGCCATTGTTCCAGACAGTTGCCACTGTAGTGCCAGATAGTAGGTAAATCACTGTTGTACCAGGTTTCTTTCTTCCTAGCAATGCAGTTTCTATCTTTTTGACATACCTGAGTCTCCTATGCTCTGTTTTTCTTGCAAATGGCAAGTTGTCTTTGCTCTGAAAAAATCAGATAAGTTTCTTATGGCACAGATAAATGTCTCTTCCCTGAGTCCAGTGGCAGCCACTTGCCTGTATAAGAGAGGGACCTTACTGTTACCTCAATTACTTGACTCAGTATAGACCTTCTCCAGAAAGTTCAGGGGAAGTCTTCATAAGATTTAGGCATATTTTGAAGACTCAAGCTGTGAAATGGATGCAAATTTATTATGCCAAAACTTTAAAAAGTAACCCAAAATCAGATCACTACAATACTGCAGAATGTACAACTCCACTGCCATACAAAGAAACAAACACAGTTTTCAATTCATTCCTTTCTCCCCAACCCCCCATAGAAAAAAAAATAAATAGGCAAAACCCTTTGGTTCCTCTGCCAAGTTTTTAGAAAATGAATATATCTGTGGAATAAGTTTTCAGAACTAAAATCTAAGTTAATCAAAGACAGATCCTTGAAATTAATTCAAGTCTACAACTTGGACAGGCTGTGCAAGAATCAACCAGGTGTTTATCAGAGTACCAAAATGAAGGCAAGTTTTTTGTTTGTTTGTTTAAACCAAATGAAAGGAAGGATTTAAAAAATTTAATTAAATATGGAGCTCTGACAAAGGATGCCATGGATACTGGTGTAAAATTGGATTTAAACCACAATTTGACAAACTAACAGAAGATCAGTAGATTTTTATAAGCCGTGGAAAAGCTTTCAAATTTTTTTATTTTTTTTTTTTAGAATTGGAAACCAGGCTATTGAGGATGTATGCTTTGTGCATTAGAAAAAAACTACTGACTATCTGAAAAAGAGTATTAGGCTAGCAATAACTATGCCTATGAAATCTGAGAAAGATGTGGGAGACAAGATGGGGACATGGAGGCAAAAATTTAAGTTTATTTGTAGCCAATTTTGTACCTTTTCAGAAAGAAAAGGAGAAACACACAAGTGTTGCCATGCAGAAATAAAGCCTTTCAAATATAGATAGAACATGTGAGGCTTAAGAAGCTATCAGACCTTGGAATTGATTTTCTAAAGCAGAGATCAGAATTAGAAGAATCAAGTTATCTGCTTGGTGTATCTGCCTCTGAGATAACCTCCCTCTGTAGATTCAATATGGGGGCAGCAAAGCACTGAGTTCCCATCTTGTAGAATTTTGTGTTGGGAGGACAGGATCATCTTCAACAAAAGCATTAGGTTTCAACAAGCCTCACTCCTGCAGGTGAAGACTGTTTTTCTTATAAGTGTCTATAACCCTGTGAAGTATATGAAATCCCCCAAATTCCACAATATTAACTACAGTGTATTTTTAAAAAGCAAACATGCAAACCTTTGAAAATATTAAGATCAGAATCAAAACCAGCAAGAACAGGATTCAACCTCTGTACAAGATTTTCTTCCTGTAACTGTCAATGCACCTTTTTTAATATGCAATAATCATCATGTTTGTGCGTGCAAACAGCACATTTCCTGAAATATAGTGTTGTGTCATAATTCACACTAGGAACTAAAAAGAGATTCAAAGTCACGTAATCCAGCACTTTAAAAGTCTATCTTCCATACAGATCACAGAACTTCAGACTGAAACCAAGAAGACTGAACAGCATGATGATCAAGCAAAAAAGGGAAAGGGGAGAGCAGAGGAGAGAGAAAGAAGAGGAGAAAAAAGCAGAGAAATAGAAAAAGAAGAGCCTTCCTGTTTTCAAGATGGATTTCAATAAGATAGTATAAAATGTTGCACCTGCAATAACAGGGACTGCACCCAGTGACTGTTCTGTCTTGCAAAATCTGTGCTTCCAAAAGCCTCTAGGCGATGAGATTTATATTCTGCATCACTCATCCACATATTGACTGACACTATCATATTATTTTAGCTTGGTATTTTCTGATAAGACACCCTTCAGGAACATCTAGATTTTAGAACAGGCTTCTTATACTCATTTTAATAGGAATCTTCATAGGACAAATGTCTACCAAGCAAAAATACCCTTCACTCCTTCTCAAGCACTTCCTCCTCTGCTGTGCCTGCTTACTGCTGCCCGAGTCACAGCAGCAGCTCTGCTGCTGTAGGTTTGCTGATAATTCCCCTCCTCAAAAACCATCAATTGGAACCAGTCAGAAATTCTAATGGCCAAAAGTGGAGGATTTTCTTTAGAATTAGGATTTTTTTTCTGTTATTTTTAAATGCATGGGAGACATTTCATGTGCCTTTTTTTTTTTGGAGCCCTTAGGATACAGGTCTTCAAGCTTCATTGGCAGTCATGTATGCTAGAAACGGTTTTGTAACGAAAGCTAAGCTTCTCATGTAATCATATGATTCCAGCAACTACAGATTTAGAGAAAAATATTGAGAGATTTACAGTAAGTTAATAGAAGGTGACAACACTGTGTGGATCCTGGGAAGGAAGGTTATGCAATATCCAAGACAGCTATATGAAAAATACAAGTAATGACCAAGGTAAGATTAGAGCTCTGTAGATAAAAAGTAAACACCACAGAGACTTTGTCATAGGTGTCATATGAAACACCAGCAGCTAAGTGGTTCTCAACAGCAGCTTATTTTTTCAAATGTGTGACTGATAGACAATTAATTAGCATTTTCAGGATAGGAAGGTGCTGGTCTAATGGACCAGCAGATCAAAGGACCTCATTCATCCGTAAAAAAACCCAAAACCATAATGTGAGCAGTCTGGGCACTGCCCAGGGAAAATATTTCACCTGGCAGTATTGTCTCCAGGAATGGGCTACGCCCGTAAATCCTGAGGTCCTCAGAGCTCCTGCTGAAGCTGCAGACTGAGGGAGCTGCTGTTGGACACACACAGAAGCACAAGGATCGTTTATCTTCCCAAAAATATGTAACCATGAACTCCAGGAAATGGTTTAGCTCTTTCTTAAGTGAGCTCCTATGGCATACAGTATGAGGGAAAGCAGACCTTTTATTTTATTTTATTTTTCTGTAGCCATAAAACCTATCAGTCACTTCATCTTGTACTACACTAGGCAGTTTTCAGATAGAAGTTATTGTTGTCTTTTCCCACCCTGGACAAATTAAAGTGAAGAAGATGAGATATTTCAGTCAGCTTCAACAGAAAGAAAACAACATTGTTTGATGAAGGTTTTAGATTTCCCTGGGCTGTTGAAAAATACAAATAAAAAAGTTGTTTTCCTTGGAAAAAAAAGGGCTTCCTCAAAGGCAAAATACCTGGCAGGAAGGGTGGTTGTTTGTTTGTTTGGGGCAGGGAAGGGGAAAGAAATGGGTAGGCAAATCATCTCCTGAACCTGTGAATACACACAATCGCTTCTGTTTCTCAGACAAAAAAAGGCAGCAAAAGAAAACCAGAAATACTAGAGGCACATGGGTGGTGATACTGCAGGGCAGTAAGAATTTCAGCTTTTGTAAGGAAGACACTCTGCAAGCAAATCCCAAGTACCCATCTGCTTAGAATAGATCAGGGGGTGATTTCATTTTCTTTCCAGGACTGGCCTGACTTGTGATGTGGTTAACTTCTATAACCAAGCAGATGTTAAACAGCCCCTTTAAAAGCTGTTGCTTGCAGTTTGTTATTGGTTCAGTTTCTAGGTCAGTTTTCAAGTCAAGCCGAGAGAGATTGTTTATACCAATCATTTGCTTTTACTTCTTTTAACACTAACGGGGAGATAAAAGCAAATGGTTGCCCTAAACAGCCACGGGCAACTTCTATAAACAAGTCATGCACAAACTGGGAACTCATAAGAAGAAATCCCAAACTGCAGTTAAGAAGGTAGACAAATGCAATAGTAAGGACTCCAGAGAATGCCTCAGCACTTTTTCACCCTCTTCATTGGTTTTCTGTCAGCAATGAGCATTTTCAAACTGGATTTGAATCAAAAGGCTCTTGAAGAAGGAAAGGGATTTCCTTATGTTCTATTTCTTAGATCTGCTAAGAATTGCATATGTACTTTAAATAGCAAGTAGTTCCCCTGCTCACTGACATGCAAAGGTGTAAGAGTTGAATCCGTCTCAGTTACAAACTAAGTTTTCCAGGGGCTCCTGGGACAGTGCTTTTATTTGGCACAACTGGACTCAAAAAAAAAAAGCTCCTGATGCTGAACAGAAGCCAGTATTCCTTGAAAATTCTAGGGCAGTCCAAGTATCTGTAGTCTAAGCCCAAAGAGCTTTTCTCCTTGAGGAAATGGAGACAGGTACTCATGCAATCGTGGTTCTGTTTCTCTAGATACTGAGTGACACCTGTCTTTCCACACATGCCTGAAGAGCTTGTCCCACAATTGACCTGTTTTGCAACGCTCAGGCTAAGCAGAAAAGAGAGGTGGCAGACCAGTTCCTGAAAAAAACCCAAAACCCAGCAGATCCACATGTGAGAACAGACCAATACTCAGATTTGGTTGGACTCCAAAAGCTTATTTTGCACGGCAGCAGATAAGCAGGACTGTGGGGAGCATCCAGCTGGAGGGGATTATTACAGCTTCATAATGAATGCTCTAGCATTCTGAATTAATCTGTTTTATTACATAGGAGAAGCATTTCTGGTGTACTTTCATTAATTGTGTACAGTTTTACAGGTGCCCGCGAGAACCAGGCAAATGTAGATGCTCAGGATGCTGAAAAATGTGCTGGGCTTTCAGCAGATCCTGTCATACCCATAGCTGAGACTTGAACTGCCATTTGATAGTGATACATAGGTTTCTGTTAACATAAATACTGCATAAATTCCATATGCTTCTCATTTGAGAAGAAAGTTTTATGTTTAACATTGCTGGATATTTCTTGGGCAGGAGAGGGAAATCATTTTTGTTGGAGATAAACACAAGACTGGAATTACAGTGAGAATAAAGTCAAAGAGAAACCCTTGTACAACTTGCTGTAATCGGTTTGCTCAGGCAAGCACACCACGGGCCAAGATGCAACTTAAGACTGAGAAGTGTTTAAAATGATAAAAATACTGGACTTAACTAAAATTAGTTCTGAAAACAGTAACTAGTGTGAAATGAAGTAACTCCTAAAATACTCTCTAATTTAGAAGGCAAAAGTAATACAGTCTCTGTGCCAGCCTACATGCCTTGGAAGGGATGGGAAAGCCATCAGAGAGTTCTAGAATGAAATAATGTCTCATCTTGGCACGGTGGCAGCTGCATTACTAGCTTCCACAAGGTTTGGTCATCAAGTTTAAACTGAGCTACAGATCTTCAACACATCTGTATTTTTGACCCTTATAACACAAATGTAAAAATTAAACACTCAACAGTTCAAGTTAACTAGTATTTTCTAAAGAAAAATGCCATAAAAGTAATTTAGAACTTAAATTATTTTAAATACCAGGATTTGTCAGAATTGAACAACAAATAAACAACTCCTAAAACAAATAGAAAATCCTTACCTCGATACTAAACGGAAACAAACACACACAGCATGGCCCAGAATAAGCAGAAACATCTGAGACAAAGTCCTGAGTGGCATGGAAGCTTTAAAAAGGATTTAGGTTAAAATTATTCTTTTTGAATCAAGTGTGCAGCAAGGAAGTTTAGAGAAGTGTTGTTCAACTGTTTGAAACTTATAAAGATGCATTAACTGGTGGGACTTTGATGGATAGAAATATTTAATATAATGCATATATCAAAGCTCATCCAGTTCTGCTGAGTTCTCTAATTGGTTTCCAGGGGACTTGGATTAAACCCCAGTTTGGTCATAAAAATACTGTGCAAAAAGAATAACTGAAATAAAAAGTCTCTAAGTCTGCTAGAGATATTCCATGAAGGATAAATACACTTCATCAGCAAAGCAAGCCAAATATTATCCTTTTTACTGTGGGCTATTTGTACTGTTTGAGTTTTTTCCCTTAACTCGTCTTTAGAGCTGCCACCCTCCCCTTCCAAGAATATTAATGGTGGTCAAGAGCTTCACTACTTTGCCCTCTCCTTTTCCAGCTGAAGTCCATGTCTGTCTTGCAGCTGACTTCAAGAGCACCAACTACTAACCTTTTTCACTTACTTTAGAAGATGACAGAATAAAATGAACTACACATAGCAGATGCTGATCACATCCTTAAATCCACACATCCTATTTACTAAATATTCCTATAGCATGGAAGTTTTCACAAGCACAGGCCCTTCACTCACATTGATTCTATCATCTCCTCTCATAACTATGCTGCCCAGGAGAGACTATTATAATTTAATAGTCTTTAACAGACTGAATCTAAAGTATAGAGAGTCTAAAGATTTCCCCAGGTCTTACAAGTCTGTGGCAGTAAATTAACTGATTCTACATGTGCCAGCTACCTACCAAGCTGCTGTGCTGACCCCTTATATTTATTCTCAACAGAATACATACAAACACAAGCAAAGGAAACAATATTGGTGTCACTAAGTAGGGAGGACCAGAAGCAGGCTAAAGACAAAAGTAAGTGGAGACTTAAAGGGCTGAATACAGTTTTTAGTGCTGACAAAGAGCCATGTGAAACAGGGATGCTTTTCAGTTTAGAGTACGAATATATTCCCTTATATAATAAGGTCATTTTTTTCCCCCCAGAGTTATTTGACCATAGTTGTAATTTTGATGGCAGTAAATTTCCACCTCCAGATGTGCTGAGGAGATGTTTTTTCCTTGAGTGGTTTAATTATGCTGCAGGCAATTGTTCACGGTAACCTTGCATGGCTGAGTTGACTCCAGCCAGTGGCACAGTATGGTTAACATAGCACTGCTGCAGGGAAGCAGTGTCACCAGCAGTGACAGTCACTACGGGTCCAGAAGGGACAACTCTGTGTGAGAAACAAGGACAAGAGACAGTAATAAATGCAAAGGGAACTAGAAAATGCTCAGCAGTGGCATAAGTCAGAAGAACTATATATCTTCTGAAAAAATAGAAGTTTAAAGGAAGTCTCTGAAGTAACTGCAAAATGTCTGCATGAGCAGAAAACCTGGAAGAATTGCATATGGGAAAGGGAGTAAGTTATTGTGTGGGCTTGTCAAGGTACCGACACATACAGGAAACATTTTAGCACCATTGCATTGAAAAAGTGCAGGGATCAAGGTAGATTAAGGAGTGAGGTCATTCCTTCCAGCAAGTGCATGAGAGATGCCCAACCCACTTTGCCCTTCAGAAACAAGTCCCACAGTGTCACTGCTGGTGCTTCAAGCCTGCATCATGACAAAGCCCAAGCCATCCAAAGACAATCAGCAGTTTACCACAGAGATGCTGTGAATCAACCTGAGCCAAAGAATCCCCCCTCTGTGTCAAACCTGGATGAATCACACCATACTGCTAACCAGTTCCCAGAAACCAACAAAACCTTGAAATAAATTAATTCTAAAGTCTCACACCTTATTCTGGCATTTTCTGGGACTCCTCAAGTTTACCAGCACAATTTCACTATCACTTTTGCTTTTCTTGGCAATAAATTTCTTTATTTTGCTTTTAAAAATCCACACAAGTTAACATTTAAAGGGGGTGCATGCTGAGAAAATTGCCATATGTATTGAAAGATTAGCTGTTAGGGCTAACCAACCTACACTTGCACAAAAAGGAGAATAGAAAGCCTATGATTAATAATCCAGGTACCTGCTGCTTTCAGAACAGCTTCATTTCTGGCCAACACTGTTGCCAACTGACAAAACATTGCCACTGAAGGGGAGAAGGAACTTGGTATGAAATCCTGGGGGGTAACCCAGGTTTCTGTGGACCCTGAAAGCCACAGTCAGAGGTACCTGCATGTCCTGTTTTACCCGTGGACTAAAACTCCTCAGCACTATCTGGCTCTGAAACCAACATGATGATAGCACTGTGATGGCAAACATTCATTGCAAACAGCCCTAAGTTTTAACAATAACAGGAAAATCTACATAGAATAGCTTTCCTTTACAGACTTCAGTAAATTATCCATCTGATCTTCATAGCTCTTGTTGTCCCTCTTCTAGTATGAGACACAACACAAGAAATTTAATGATTGTAATATCTCAGTAGCAGGACCTGTATATTATTAAAAAAAAAAAGTAAGATAAGGATTTTCCTGGAATATTTCTGATCTCCCTTCAGGTATCAACACTAAAAGAGAGATTCCAATTCACCTGCCAATTATAGATATGATCTTCCTCGTGGGCTGTACCAGAACCCACCAGGAACAGCAGTTTTTGTGCTTAGCTGCAGCATATCACTGTAGTTCAGCAGCTGTAACTATGCACAGTTGGTTGAAAGAGCAGTATATCCAAACTGATACAATAACTGAAGGAAATAATTCAGAGTTATTGCTAATTAGTAGTCATTGCATTATTAGTTATTGCATTATTAATAGTCATCTACCAAAAGAATGATGATTTAATTATTGTTTGTTACAGCCAGTAACTAATCTCCAGTACAAATGATGAAATCTTAGTTCTCAGGAATACCTATCTTTTTCCCAGCTATTTCCATCACTTCACTAGGACTCCTTATAGAGATTATGAATATCTGTGTATCACTTCACCTAGGTGCTACTTTCTGTTTCCTCCCCAAACAGATCTGAACTCCCACTGCTTATCCTCTCGCTTATCTTTACATGCCCTGCCTTTTCAGCTTTCTTTCCTCTATTCCCAACAACTGCAGAAACCACCATATTCCTGTACAACATTAGTCCTTCCTACCTACAACAGGAACATGCAATTTTTCCTTATCTTGAAGGCTTGGACTCACAGGACACTCTTTAGATGAAGGAATGCTTTTCACCATGTGATGCACACGGTGGCTTTACATAAAACCAGAAGTAACTGTGGTGGTTAAGCCAATGCAGTACCCAGAGCAGCTCAGAGCCCACAGAACCCCTAAGCACAGCCAGCCAATACTAAAGTCCTCACCACTGTGAATTGTCACACATAGGATAGGAACTAACAAAGCCACAGGCACCCTTGTAGCTTTCAGACATTAAAGTGGAAGTCATCTTTCACAAATCTTGCTGTTTTCAGCTGTCTGTACACAGAGAAGACCACCTGTTTCATATTATTTTCAGTCCTAAACATTGGTCTCTTGCATCGATCAACATCACCTTCCAGTGTTTTTAATACAGCCTTGCTTTGGAGTTCTGCAGCAGCTGAAGAATGGGAGACACTACCCAGTGAGCTGCCAGGACTTCACGCTTCAGAGAAGCTCTGGGAGCTGGATTTCAGTGCTCACTGTGGAGAGCGAGCGCAGATTGTAACAATCAGTGCTGCATGGAAAATGCTGCCACAAAAGACATGTCCCAGTTCACAGGACAGATTCGCTGTTCTCACTTCCCTGGAGTAACTTGCTACATTCGTTTGGGAATCACTGGAGCCTTCTACTTAAGTACTATTTTTGTTTGCTTATTTGGTTGGTTTTTAAGCCAGATTGACAGAAAATATGCAAGTGAAAATGTTACTAATTCATGAAAAAGCCTGTGTGGACTCTGGCTTCTCCTTCTTAAGAAAATGAATTCCCTTAAACTCCTTCCTCATGTATCTAATTTTAACAGGTGACCTTCCTTCTCATATTTCAGTCCTCATATTATAAAAAAACATTTTTAATAGAAAAAAATAAAGAATTGCTATCCCAATACCTCTTTTCTCAAAAGAAAATGCTGCTCTCTAGTGGAAGATGATGATGCTATAATCTAATTTCATTAAAAGAAATGTTCTAAAATTTTCATTTTATCAGTTACAGGAAACCTTAACTCATTTGCACAAGCACTGATACACAAAAGTAGCAGAGCTGGTTTGTTTTCTATGGGTCTTTCCAATTGGCCTGTGAGATTTTGGTATTTATTCTTCAAGATAAACTTGCTATGCTTCAATACCATAATCACATCCAAATAACCTGCCAAGTATTTGTGCGTTAAAATATTAAACTATTTTATAATTTTATCCCTTTAATTTTTCTCTTCTTAGACAATATAAAAACATAGGACAATTTTTCTTATTTTTTTCCCCTACATATTTAATTACTGACAGACTTTCCTAGGTCTGTATACAGAGCTTTAGCTAACTACTTTGAAGATACATTTATCAGTTACATTCATAGAAGATTTTAGGCAAATATGCAGATACTATGAAAATCTGTATCCTGTTTGCAAGCAGTGATACAAAATTGAGGAATTCCTGTGGTGGTTCCTTCAATTTAAACAGTGACAAATGGTCAGCCATCAAGGAGCATTTGTACTGAAATAGCCAAATTTTATCCTACTTGTAGTTAACTTTATAAAACACACCATTCATGTGCTTTCCTTTTTTTTAAGCATAGATAAGCAAAAAGGTATGAACCAAAGCAGCACAAATCTGGATTTACTTCCAACTTCCCATAGTCATAACAGGAAACCTATATAGCACGTGTTGCTGTTTTCTTATCTCTCTGCAGATATGAGATGTGTGTAAAGTAGTTTCCTGATAAACATACCAAGAAAGTACTTTATTAAATAGTTTTTTTTAATTGAAGTGCCTTTTAAAAGAATTACTCTCTGCTTATTGGTTTAGCAATTAATTTTAACTACAGTTTTTGCCTACATACTCCTTTTACCTTGAGTACTCTTCTCCTCAAATACAAACAATATGGGGAGAGACAGTAATTTATCAAAGGATATAGATTAACCAGTAATAGATTGCTAATTAATGTAAGCCTTACTGTAAAAATTAGAACCCTGTCAGGTCTGTATTTAGTCCTCAGTAAAAATTATGTAGGCTATTGTTGTGGTTTAAGTCCAGCTGGCAATTAAGCACCATGCAGCTGCTCGCCCAGCACCCCATCCCCTCCCCGGTGGAATGGGGAGGAGAACAAAAAAATAAAACCTGTAGGTTGAGATAAGAACAGTTTAATAATTGAAACAGAGGAAAGTGTAATAATAACAGTAAATAATAATCACAAAAAGCAAAAAAAAAGTGATGCAAAATATGATCGCTTATCACCCATTGACTGATGCCAGACCCCATCCCTGAACCCATATCACCCTCCCTCTGGATAACTCCCCAGCTGATATACTGGGCAGGACACTGTGGTGTGGAATATCCCTTTGGCCAGTTCAGGTCATTTGTCCCCACTTTGCTTCCTCCCAGGTTTTTGGGGTTTTTTTTGTACCTCCTCACTTGCAAAGCATGAGATACAAAAAAGTCACAGAATCACAGAATAATTTGAGTTGAGAGGGACCCATGAAGATCAAGTCCAAGTCTTAGCCCCACACAGGACCATCCCCAAGTCCTTGCTTTAGGATAAACATGACTTAGCAACAACTAAAACATCACTTTATTATCAAAGTTATTCTCATACTGAATCCAACTCACAGCACCTTAACAGCTACTGAGAAGAAATTCACTATGCCAGTTGGAACCAGGACAGCTGTATATACTGTAGGATAACAAGGCTTGGAAAAGCACTCCAGCTTAACTTCAACCCCCAGCAGCTGAAGCTGCACACCCTCACCAGAGCCCTGCCCAGCTCCACAGCAAGGGGTGGCCCCTCCTGCAAGTCCCCAGCTGCAGTTTCCATCTGCACCACTGCCAGACATGCACTTCCCAGCAAATACCTCATCCTCCTGCAAAAGCTTCAGGAAACAGAGCATTACTTACCTTCCCCATTTAATTTCTCTGTTGTGTGCTCCCCCTTCACTTACACCTCTGCTCGTGTCCTGCTCTGTTCCCACCCCCAGCAGACGCTGCCCTCGCTCCCAGCCGATCCCTCGGCACTGTTCCTACTTCCATTGCCTCCAGGCTGTTCCAGCCCAGCTGGCACCAGACTAACAGGTCATCTTCTGTGTTCTCAGCACAGGGACCACAGGTGGGTTGGAATTTGTTTTTAGGGCAAAGAGAGACAGAGAGAAGCTTAACCCCATCTCCAAGCATCTACTGAACTATTGTATACTTGTTCAGCTACTCCTATTGTTAGACAGAAAGAAAACATAGAGATGGAAGGGGCTTTTTTGACCCATCACACATAAAATCCAGAACTGCTAATCATGGATGTATACAAATGAACAACATCTCTGCTTTGCCATTTACCTGGGATTAAAACAGAAAAACTATTTTCAAGTTTTAGTGCAAGTCACAAATAAAGTACTATTTTCAGTAGACCTCACTGAGAAGAAAAAAAATGATAAAAACTCAAGGACTAGTTTATAAATAATGACTTGGAGATGTTTCTAAGCGTGACATTTAAGGAAAAGTTGAAATTTGTTTTAAAACCGATGAAGAATTTAATGAACTTTGTGAGGCAATTTTTGCCTTTTCAAACTGTACCAATATGAATGTGGGTTCCCATCTCAGGCTGCCCACTTGAGCTGGCCCTGCTGCACCACTGGCTACGCAGCTCATGCCCGAGATTCTTCAGCAGCCCAACCATTCTAAGGTCAACATCCATGTTCTACATGAGCTGGACAAGGTTTAAAATTTTAAGGGCATCCAATGATCAGTGTAGAATGATAGTACCTAATTGTTCCCATAACCTAACATGTAGATTTTAGCATTAACTTTGAACTTGCTTTTACTGTATATTAAGTACACAAACAATTGTGAGACATCATAAATGAACAAGAGATGCTTTTCCATCTTTTCCATGCAAAGATGTGTTGCCTGTCTGTGATGTTCTTTGCTATGGCTTCTGCTGTTATCTACTAATTTTTCGGAAACAAAATTGTGTTTCTTTAAAATTTACATTTAACTTAGTATTTAATTTCAATTACCACATAAATTACAAAATAAATGAAAATGTACAAGATACTGTTTTTTAAAAAATGAAACCTAAATTTTAATATCCCAAAATTCCATGGTTTTGACTGTTAAAAATGACCCTTATAAAAAAACTGCTTATGAGTGAAATCCAACAGCTAATTTGTTTACTGACTGTACAGAGAGCTCAAACAATAATTACCAATTCACAGTGCTCTTGTAAACAATCTATTTTTGGTTGAAACACTCATGAGATGCAGAGCATGCTCAGAGGACATGATGTGTCGACTTCATGCAAGACAGGTTTTATATTACATATTCATTTAGGCTGTAAATACCTGAGATTTAAACTCAATAATTCTTAAGTGTCTTAATAACTAAGAAAATGAGAGAGATGGAGGTTAGCTCATCCAAAAATTAATTATGCACAGATATAATGCATCAATAAACAAACACAAGTTTTACCTTTCCTTTACCTCTGTCCATTTTTATTATCAAAAACAATGATAACAGGTGACATTTAATTCATACTTTTAAAACAAACAAGAGAGTCAACCCATCATTTAAATAGCCCATTTCACTGTATTTAGAGAAAAAAAAAAAGAGAAAGATGTGGTTGTTGCAATACAAACCCATTCAGACCTTGAGAACAATCTTTATTCACAAAAATGCCAAACACTTTCAATAGAATTTCCCATGATAAAACGAAGTACTTAACCACAGGAAAGTTTTATGGGCTTTCTCTTCATGTAGCCCCTAGCTGTGTTAAACTTATATCTTGAAAAAGAAATAGACAAATCAGTAAGTGGCAATCTCACTGAGATCACAAAGAAAACTTTAATTTATTCTTAAATTTCCATTTTTAAAACAGAGATAGCAATATATATATATATGGCTTTTAGAGCAGATGCTAATTGCACTACATTCTCCATCTTTACCCTGCCAAAATCTAGGCAGAAGTAGATCTTAGCATCACACCGAAAATACAACATAATTTGAGAATAGCTTGGTTGAATTTCTTGTGAGTTCTTGTCTGCATGGAGGATGAATTAAAAAATAAACACAGTGGCACCTTAACACTTAAAGCTACATTCAGAGACTGTAAGTCTGTTGTTTTATGCTTTTCCTTTGGTGCTACATAAAGACGAACTGCAGCACAAACTTGTTCCTTTTTAAATGCTAGGACACTCAGCAGCCTGCTTTTATTTCATGAGGGCACAAGTCCAGCTTTTTCCTCTACTTCGTTTCTCTCCAACTTTGACCCAATGTTATGAACACACTGAATCCCTAAATGCTGCTGACAAAACACTAAGATACTTCCCCTCCATAGCACCACAGCAGATTTACACATACTACTCTGAAATAACTGGAAATCTATATACAATGGGCTAAAGCTAAAAATACTTTCAAATTATTTCATGGCAATGCATAAAAACAGGAACCCTTTCTATTTCTACTTTATATAATAAAATAAAACTAAGTTTTTGTGATGATCCTGCTCAATTATGAAACTTCCCCAAAACTAAGACTGCTGTAAAGTTCAGATTCCAGCAGTTAGACAGCTCCTGTCATATCAAAAGTTATTTATAAATTTGCAATATTCTTACAACAGTTCTCAGAATTTAGTAGCAGCTTTACAATGTGCAGCTTCTTGCAAATGTGGCCCCAAAACAGAATCCTGGGGAGGAAAATGATTTACTGGATAATAACTCAGGATAAAGGAAAACCAATTAAAAACACCACAAGCAAAGAGCAAATACTTCAAACACTTTGAACAGCACTCCTGAACTCAGTATGAATTCATCACAGACTCAGTTCCAGCTTTCTGAAGTTTCTGTTCTTAACAGCTGTGGAATGACCTCTGCAGCTTCTGTTTAAAGGCCATTTCCAAATGCACTCTGGGCAAGCTCACAGAACTGTCGTGCAATTTTCTATTTGTTTTGTTTGTTAATAAAATCTGAACACACGTGTAATACTGAGATAATAAGAGCTTCCACCCATTAACAGTAACACAAAAAGCTAATTCTATCACATGAAAAAGAAAATGTTTTCAGGTGATATCCACTTCAAATTTCCTTTCACTCGCTGCTGCAGAGAAGCCTCTCCTTTCAGAGTCTCTACTAACAACAGCTGGTAAACAATTGGGCAATTCTTTTGATAGTATTTCACTTACCAATTCATAGTTATTGAGACACAGAACTGATAACACACATTTTTAAATTTAAATTATGTTTGCTTCTTATTTCTTGTTTTGCTATGTTGTATCATGTCCAAGTGCTATGTAACAATGGGAATATGAAACTCATTATGATCAAATATCAAAGGCCTCCTAGGAGGGGTTGATTCTCTGTCTGCTTTGTGCAACAGTTTAAAAAGTCCCGTTCCAATATTCATTGGAATTCCCATGATGATGCACTCAGAAACACCTAGGGAAAAAAAAAAATGAACATGGTGAACATCTGAACAGTAAGGATTCACAAAACTATTTTCATTTGTCTGTTATATCTCCTTGAACCTCACATGTAAGGGTCAAGGTCTCTTCACTAGATCGAGTCAGATCAGTATATTACTTAAATAGTGTTAAATTCTAGAAAGGAAAGATTCAACCTAGCCTAGATCCCTTCTCTAGTAATGGAAGCGCTTCAGAAGGTTCATTTTTGGAGCAGACACATTCCATGCAGTGCCTGTAGCAAAAGATGCAAGGCAAACTTACTTGTCCATTCTCTGACTCAGTGCTAAGACTTCAGTCAAATCTGACCAAGTTCCCTTGAAACCCCTTCAAGTTCCCAATGAGAAAGGCACAGTACTTGAGCTATAATGCTTTTGGCATTTTCAGCATTCAAAGAGTGCTTGTTTTGAATTGAAAGATTTAGTCTGTCCCAATGATTTTGACAGCTCTAACACTTCCACTGCAGTGTGCTGACACATTTATACTCCAGATCTACTGATGTACGCCACTTTTCTAAAGAACGTTCCACATTAAAAACAAGCTATCAGATACCAGTGTTTCTTTCTTAGCATAGTTATGATCCAAACAACACCTTCGCACATTCTCAGGAGTATAACAATACTGTCCTTCACAAAAATGTTTAACAAAGTAGCAATAAACAGCTGTACCTTTGAATGCCCAAAGGATGAAAATAAATTTGCCTAAAATTCTGGCAAGATGTGATTGGCAATTTAAATGTATATGAATGAAGAGTCTGTATTTTTGCTCTTAGACCATTGCTGCATTTCTAGTCCACTATTTGCCAACAATATGCAATTAAAAATCTTGTGCAGGATACAGAATTCTCAGGAGGTACTGTAGAATGAGGCCCCTACAGCATGTAGGTTACAAAAGAAAAGGAAATACCTTTCTAAATCTAGCAGACTAAAACTTACCTGGTTTTGCACAATAACCTTTCAACCTGAGCCAACCACTGAGCCTTCAAAACTCCACTTAGATTTTGGACATCCCTCTTCCCTTGCAATACTTTCATGTATACAACAAGAAGCCTTCCTCCCCACCTCCCTTTGGCCTCACAGACCAAGTAATAGGTCAGGCATCTGCACAGCAATTTTTCACACAAGCAAGCCACTATCATCTCTTCAGTTTTGGTAAGCAGATGACAATTGCTGTTTTGTCCATTGCATTTCCTTATTTGAACTAAAACATTTATACAGAAGGCAACATCAGAAGACCTTTGGTTTTCACATTATTCAAAACAAGATTTTACCAGCTCAGAGGGGACTTAGGAAAGATTCTCTTTTCCTTACTGTCCAGGATGAAATCAGTCTGCCATAGGATCTTGGCTTTAATCACAGGCACCCATGTGGAATGCTGGAGAGCCACAAAGTGGCAGAGTTCTTAATATACAAACTAGTAAAACAAGGCTTTCTAACAGATTCCAGTGATTCAGAAAATACTGTCCACAAAAGCCCTGCTGGAAACTGACTGCACTAAGACTACCTACACATACACACCAACTAGTCAACCTAACTAGTAAACCTAGTAGACATAACACACTCATATTTTTTATTTCACTAGCACCCAGAAACTCCCCACAAGCAATTCCAGCTCGAGGATGGTAGGCCTTGCATAAACAGATGTTGAAGAGGTTGAAACCTGCTTGACTTCTTTTTTCTGTTTAACCTACTAGACAGAGACTTCTTAACAAATCATTCCCAAAATGTATGTGAGCTTAAATGACAAGAAAATCTGAGAGAAACGGGGCAAAAGCATTCAAAAAAACCGGAAAATAACTTCAATTCCAAATATTGGAGTGCATGGCAAAAATACAAAATAGAGACAAACAGAAGGCCAGAACTCATCTACTGCATTTTTTTTTGCTGTATGTGAGCATGCATGCACTTGTGCACATGTAGACACATATTTCCTAACTCTTACCAGATTCTTCCATGAATTCAGTGAGATGATTCAATCGATGTCAATGAACTTAAATTTAAAACTGATACATTTAAAAAGAAATTTCTGAGGACAGGCATCTTGTCTGTTCTATTAATGAATACTGATTATAAGAATTAAGAAACAATTTTTATCTATTTAGATCAGAATTAACTGAAGAAGTCAAGAACTTGGCCTTTCTGTTTGTTTCTAGGTATAACTGCCAAATCACCTAAGTAATCGTGTAAGGCTGTAATCTTCACCTAGGCTGAGACACATATGCCTTCCTACTTCTTAGCAGGAATGAAAATGAAATGTAAATATTGAGCGAGGTAATAGATTTCTCCATCAGCTCTAAGTGTTGTAGATACACAAACTTTCACAATGGAAAAAACAGAGCTAACGATAGTGGGACAAATTTCCTGGTATTTCACTGAGATGCAGGGTGAGAAGAAAAACCAAATTACTAAAAGTCTATTTTAAGAAACATACAACAAATGTCTGACATAAAGATCTCTGACTGAGATTAGAAGTAGAGAAACATACACCAAACTTCTAGGACCAAGAAGATCCCCGAAAATGGATCAGCCTAAGACCTGAAGTTTTTGACAGGTAAGCTGAAGAGGAAGCTTAACAAGGGCAAAAATCCAGTGCTTTGAAGAGGTTTACAGATGCTGGTTAAGGACCACAGACTGCCACAGACTTTGCAATACCTACCACAAACAGAATCCTTCTGTCCAAAGTAGGCAGCATCAAAGAGATGGTCTGCAGTCTTTTCAAAAGAAGCCAGCATCAACACACTCTCCTTCATTTTTGCCAGTCCAAACCTAGTAATGCCCAGCACTTCACCCTTGATTGAGAGAAAAAAACAAAGAATAAGTCTGAGTAAAAAATACACTATCTACAATATAGCATTGTCATAATATGGTGCTTCACAGTTCAACATTCTGAGGGTTAATAGTTTGGTAGTAATCAATAGTTACCTAAAACAAAAGTCAGTATTCATACAAAACAGAAACTATTATAAATGGTTAATAGATTATTTTTTTAAGCAAGAGTATTGAAAAGATTGAAAGAAACATGGCCATGAGAAAAACCCCCACAATTGTAAACTAGCTGCTCAGCTACAAACTTCAGTGGGGCCTGAGAGCACTATGCTGAATCCACTGCCCATTGTCTACAGATAAATCTGACTTCCACTGCCAGGAGATTACAGAAGATGCTAAATCTTCATTTTTCCACTCTCCAGAAAAAAGGTAATTAGCTGTTTAACTTGGACTTATTTCTGCCTATGTTTGTTAGAAACATCCTGATTATATCAGATTGTGCACAGAAGCATAAGTCAAGAACTGCAGTCACAAGAATGCATGCTAGGAGCCCAGCACGTTTACAACATGGCACTCTGATGCCCTTTTCCACTGCTGTGCTGCAGCTCCACAGGGTCAGCCCTGGGGACTGCTGCAGCTCAGTACAACAAAGCTCTACAGTTTTGGAACAAGTCAGAGCTCCATCCATTTCACCCAAATTAAACCCTTGTGCTCTGGCAGGCAAATTGGAAAATCTTATTTCACTAAATGTACTTACTCCTTCATTGGATGTGAAGTAAAGAAAATTAATCAATAAAGAACAGATATGATTTTCTACTAACAAGTTCTGTAAGACTGTTCATGTAATCTGATTCTATTTGTCTATCTGTATCCTTTGACTCTCATACAGTGCAGCTGTTATGAGCCACACCCCATGTGGTTTTCTGCACAGCAAGCCTTAGATTGCATGCATGGTTACCCAAACAGTTGATTTTCATACCATAATTCTGAGGATTACTATTTCCACTATGAAATTATGGTTCCCTACTCATTAGGCCCCCTCTCCCTGCAAGAACTAGAGTAATTAAGCTTTTTGTGTAAAGTACAAATAAGAGTATTTGGTCAGTACAATGGACTTCCATCTCCTTAGCTCACCTGTCCTTCTCAAACATGGTAAAATTAATTAGTATAAACAGGCTAATGTAACATTTAGAAAAAACATAGTACAAACCTTGTAAGTCATTAGATCAGACAGCAACATAACATGTCTCCTGTCAATGCTCATGCCATGGTTCACCATTGTATACTGAATCTCATTGATAATGGTTGTCCGAGCAGCTTCAATTCCTAGTGTTTTCTCTACCTACACAAGGGATTATGTTAGGTTAATGAAAAACAGAATGCTTGGAGCAAGTATAGCCCTAGAATAAGTACCATCCATTATCATACTAATACTCCATTCCCATTACTACCCTTTTGTAGTTCTCCATTTGAAAAATATTTATAGAAACAGTTTCTTTGAAGTGAAGTGCTGCCACTCGATTTATTCTCTCATGTTAATGCATTCTGACATCTATTAGTGAAATCAGGCTTGATTTGGTATCAACTGCTGCATCTGAGCACAAGCAAGCACTTATAATCAAGGTGCCAGGGGGAAAAACCCAGAGTACCCATTTAAACAGTACCTCATAAGTGTTGTTAGAGGATGTTTTTGTTCCTTTCACTCCATGAGTAGCCATAACAGCTCGCAGATTATCACCTTCAACTAGAAGTTTGTATTTTTCCTTTCCACTTTGTTCATCAACATGAATGACAGCTCGGGAAACCTCTGGTATACCTTGCACTACAACCTTCAGAAAACAAAAAAACCCTAGTAACTTTGATATATACAGTAATGCAGAATAAAAGGGCAACTTATCAGCATTCAAACCTACTTAGGAGCTCCGGTATATGGAGTAAATGCTCACTTAAAACACATACAAAATAACATTTCTTGCTCCTAAATACACCAGTGCAAAATTGACATTGACACTGTACTATAAACCTTACTCACTACCTACATTTTATATTTTATGCCAGGTATTCTCACACTCAGACTTGAGGATCTGCATGGTGGCAGGCCCACACAAATAAAAGGACATGCTGCCAATAATAAAGCTTCACTTATCACTATTTTTAAAATCCAGAGTAGACAGTCTCCTCATAGAAAGCTGAAAAAATGCCAGATACTTCATTTGGTTCAATTCTAGAAGCAGCTGAAAGAAGATACAGTTGCTTCATGCTGCTGAATTTGGAATACTTCAGTAAACGTAAAGAAAGTATCAAAGCTTCAATTTTATTTACAAATATTAAAGGAAGGCTTAGTTTCAACAGCAAAGCAGTACCATCACAATCTAAGAGTTACGGACTCAGCCCATCTATCTTCATTGGCAATACTGCCAAGAACTATTTCATCTTCCCACCACAGACCCTCAAATTATCACTACCGATTACATCCCACAAAAGCACGAGACAGCCTTTGCTTTTACCTTTGGTAGCTCTTCCTTCAGGGACTGCAATACATAATACATTGAACTCTTGCTATTTTCACGAGGGGTCACACATACAACTGCTTCTCCATGGACAGCAACATCCCCAGGCTTTACTCGGAGTTTGGAAATGCAAATAGAGTAGCGCACAGTCTCTGCATTCACCTGTGGCAAAAGTCAGCCAGCAAACATCAGGGTTCTCTCTAAACATCTATCAATCTGCTCAAATAAATGCAGCAGTCTTTCAACAGAATATAAAGAGGAAGAATGTAGGAAAAACGACCCCCAAATATATTCTTATAAATTACCCTTATAAATTGTATGAAATGCTATCCTATGCTGAGGGTGCCGGCCTGTACATTAACCAATGGACAGAAATGTCATCCCAGTGTTTAGCAAGACAAAGAAATGAATGTTTGTTCTCTCATTTCCAAATAAGGGGAACATTATCCACTTGGCAAGGAAAAAAAAGGACCCCTCCAGATGTAATGTAGCTACAGGACATCCTTCATTCACTTCCTTTCTTTAACTTCCACTGGTGTGATTTCTGTTTCTGAGCCAGGATAGAGACATAGGAATGCCTTAGGAACATACCCAAGGCATACTCTGCATAAAAACTGAGCAACTCACCTCTAACCTCAGTAGTCTAATGCGCTCTAAAGACAGCTTCACTAGGATGAAACAATCATCGGGAAGAAACACTTCTTCAATATATTCAGAAATCTTTAAGAAACAAGGACAAAATAGTTAGCATGTGAAAATAGCTCAAATGCCCCACAGCAACTGGCTAATGCTTACATTTAAAGGATTAGCAATAACACAATTTTTCTTACCTCTCCTAACAGAGTTTTCTCAATTCTTCCTTTAACTAGACGGGCAAAATCAGGATCATCATCTTTGTCCAAGTGTGCTGTTATAATAGGGGTGCTAAAAAGAAGAAACACACACACACACAAAACCAGTTAGAAAATTGCTCAGCTAGATTACAGATGGTAACTTGAATTACAGCCTGCTTTATGGAATTTATCTTGTATCTACAGTAGTATTTAATAAGATAAAGAGACCTTCAGGTTCCTCAGGTATATTTAAGAAAGTTATTGTTCATGTACTTCAGGCTGGTAAAAATAAGGGAACACATGAGAGGTTATAAGATATGTACTAGTGACTGTTTTCACGGTGTATGCTATTCTAGTATTATTTAATTATGGCTTCATACATACCTAGGAATAGGTATGCTTCACCTACTGCTAAACACCAGAAAGCTTCACAATATATGAGACACATAATGGAACATTAAACTTAAATAACCATTTTCCCTCATTTGATTTTCAGAAAAATAAAACTTCACTGTCTCTCTGGGCCCAAATATCACCTACAGTTGGGCAGACACTAGATTCTCCTTGTTTTGAGTATTTGATTTGGATGCTATCTAATATATTGCTGAGAATAGGGAAATGTTATCATTTACTGCAAATTTATCCATCAGGTTTCACTTGGGCAAAGTGCTAGTACCTAATAGCCTTTGAAGCATTAATGATTTCTTTGATTCTTGGCACACCCAAAGTAATGTTCATTGAAGCAACACCAGCAAAATGGAAAGTCTTCAGAGTCATTTGTGTGCCAGGCTCTCCAATACTCTGTGCACAGAGAGCTCCTACTGCAGAACCAGGCTCCATCTGTGCCCTGATAAGTATAGAAAGAGACATAGAAGTCAATGAAGTAAAAAGTCCTAAGCAAACAACAACAGAAACTGTTCTGGTAGATATACAAGAAGTTTGTTAATATATTATTGAGTTTTAATCAACAAACAAGAGAGTGGTTAAAAGGTCACCAATACTTAAGATGGAAAAAGATGCCCTGTCATACAGGCATTCCACAGATTCAGTGCCACTTCCATAACAGATAAAATGCTTATCCTCTTCATCCAAAGCATCGAGCACGAGATCCAGGATTCTCCCTTCAGGGAAATCCCATATGTTAACATTTATTTATTACAGTAAAATAGGTAATTCATGTTTAAGAACACCTAAGACAAATGTAAGCAGGTACTCCTAGTAACTGAAACATAAAACTGGTAATTGCTTTGAAATAGTTAAGAATTCAAAATATACGTGAATTTTCTAAAACAAGAAAACATATTAGAAAACAATTGATGCAGGTGAGAGTGAGATCACTAAGTACATGTCACCAGTGGCTGCATGGGAAGGACCAAATCCAAGGAGTCTAGTAAATGGAATAAATCTCAGTGGATGAAGAGATTAAAACATCCACACTAGCACACTATCCACATTATCTTCGTAGAGACCAAGAATAACAAACAAAAGGATCCTACAAGCACATAACAGATCCAAGAATATGTTAGAACAAATTGTGATGTAATTCCTCACAGACTGTGTAGATAGAGCAAGAATAACTATCAAGATTCATATAAATTTAAAACTGATCTATTCAGACTTTGTTCTGCATGGACTTATTGGAGGTTTTGAACAACCTCCTGCAAGAGGGGGAGGAAGGGAACATGTCTGCCAGTGGGTGTAGAAATGTTCATGTTTAAACAATATCCTCCCTTACCCTGAATCCTATCACTCCGGGCTTTTACCAGAATCTGTTGTCAAAACACAATCTGTGGATATAAGCAGTAAGTAGCTAAGGAGAAAACTGTGTTCATTGGTATGATTACTACTATTTCAGAAGGAAGGTGCCTAAACACAAGCAGATAGCTTTGCATGCTCAAGAAATCTCAAATGAAACAAAAGCATTTTTTCTACAATGTAGAAGGAAATGAATCTTCTAATGAAAGAATCTGATTATGACTCAAGACAAACATAAAAACCTCACCTGTCTGACCTCTAGAACTGTCATGCAAAACTCAAATCTGCCTTAACAAGCCCACATGTAGGTGATGATACTTTTTTTTCTTTTGCATCCTGCCTTGGTCTTGCAATGTCTATGTCATTGGAGCCAACTTGCACTGCATTCACAACAGAACCAACATTCATACAGTAAAAATAGCAAAATACACTCCTACGTGGCCAAGAAAGCAGCAGTATTGAGAACACAGCAGGGTAAACACTTACCTCATATATTTGTCTCTACAAGTCTCTAGAAACTTCTCTAATTGAGTTGGAGTAATCCTATCCAACTGATATAAAACTCTTGGCTGAAAAGAGAATAGAACAGTTGGACAAGCACTAACTTATGAAGACTGAAAAGAACTACATAATTACCCCGTTGAAACTATTTACCTCTGTTGTGCCATTGTCATTAATTCCATACTTGTCTCTAGTTTTTTTTATCTTCTCAGAAACACCTTTGATGAATTTTTTAATTTCCTGAAATCACATTAAAACAACAGTAAGTAAAGACATGGTCTTCATATTGAAGTCTTCAGCAGCAAGTAATTTGCTTAAAGCTCCCAACAGAGTATTTACAAAATAAACTAACAAGGTACAATATGAAGAGAAGAATGTCAAAACTTAGACAAACACATGCACTAGAATTTAACAAATCAGATTGGCTCTTGTGTAACCAGAGATCAGTAGCAGTACATGAGGAATATGGTCCCCACTGAATAAACACATCCTTTCTGAGAACACACTGACAACTGAAGGTGCTTGACTTGGGTTGATTCTTCCCTCCTACCCAGCACCTACTGAAACTGACTTAAAACATAAAAAAGCCCACAAACCTTAAAATTCTTATTCTTTGACTATAATGACAAACACATTCTCACTCATTTCTTAGTATTCAAAACAGTCAAAATGGAAAGACCATAGCAAGTATATAAAGTGTATCTGGATACTTTTCAAAGATTCAAGATGTACTTTATTGATTAGAGAAAACCTCGAAACTGATTTATACATGTCAGTCTCTACCTAACATAATTCAAATAACTCCTCTATGCTGTGGAGGTCTTGTAGGTAATTGTACTTGACATGTTGAAGTACATAAAACTTTTCACTCTCTTACCAGGCTTACTCAAGAGCAGTTCTAACAGTCTTTACTGGAACATAAATTGAAACAATAGTGTTAGAAAAATATCCAACACTTCTATGAAAGATCATTCAGTTATTACACTTTGGATATGGACATGTACACTAGAAGTCACAAAATATGAGGTCCATGATTAAACTCCTCCAAAGTAGACTCAGTGCAAGTCATTACCATAATACAGAGTTATCAAAAACAAAATATAAACAAAAAGCAAGAGGAAATCCTTTCCATCTACTTCAACAACGATTTAGGAAAGCCTCTGTGGAGAAATGAACAGTTTGATTTTTTAGAGTCCTTTTAAACCTTCTCTATCTACACCACTAGTCCTACCAGACAAAGAAGTAATTACATTACCTCTTCTGCACTAGGTACTGAACTCCTTGCAACCATCACTGTAGCTGAGCACTGACAATCACTTGCAAAATTGAATAAGTATTTGAGGGACCTTTTTTTTTTTCTTTTACAATTGAGTTCACAGAATCATTATGAAAACACTTCCATGACAAGATGCATTCATACATTTTTGCCCCTTTTGCCCTGCAGTAAGTAGTATTCACAAATGAAATATTTGGCCACTTTAAAGGCTTTTGACTCTGAAACATTTGCATATAATTGACAATGTGATTTATATCCTTAAATAAGTTTTGTGATACTAGAGAAGTTAACCTTTTCACTACAGGTGCATAAAACAAGGAATATTGCAGGACTTGCAGAAGTCTTTTTCTCTTTGACAGTCCCTGAGTTCCAGAGTACTTAAAAAAAATCCTAACAACTCCAACATAGTAAACTGATTATTATATATAATTCTGAGTAAGGTATTCAAATTATATGTTACTTCCATACACTAGAGTCAAAAAAGGTGGAAAAAAAATCTCTGAAGACTTATTTTTCATTGTCACAAGTTTTATTCACACACAAGACCTAAAAAAGGAAGTGATTTATTACTCTCAACAGTTGTCAGTTTATCCAAACTATGGATTAATTTATACTACAAAGGGAATGAAAATGTAACTCACTCCTTGCTGAGCTTAAATATCTCTATGAGTTTATAATTTTCAGTGCAACACTGTCTTCCAGGAGCACAGCTATGTAACTTCCAGAGCGGGCTCAAAAAAACATTATAGACTTAGTGTGAAAAAATCTAAGTCTTTTAGCCTTGACCAGCTTAACAGAAAGGCCCCAGCCAGACTCAGTAAGCTCTGGCTCAACGTGGGCCTTTTGTCAGCTCCTCCAGAGCCAATGTTTAGTCAAAATAGTCCAGGGCACCCAGTCACCCAGGGTTTTGCAGCACATCTCCCAGCACTGGTAGGATCATTTATAGACATGAAGCACTGCTCATATCAGAATCCTCACAGTGAAGAAGCCACTGAAATGCAGAGTGGCACAGACAATGCCACGGGATTCAGCAAAAATCCATTCAAGTCCAGGCAGACCCATTAGGTCAACTCTACATATGGCAGCACTGAGTGGTTGCATGCTGAGCTTTTTCTGTGCTTGCACTCTCAGCACTCATATTCTATCATCTTCAGAAAAACCACAGAAAAGGGACTGATTTTTTTTTTATAATTGGGAGGGTTTCTAGAGATTCCTCTGATTCCAATAAGAAGAAAATGAAAATTTCCATTGACCTGTATCAAATACGTTAAAACGTGAACACAATTGAAATTGTGCCAGCCAACAATCTGCTTTTTTTCAGCTGAATTCCCTCCAGCAAGGGCAGAGTGCAGGCAGAACGAATGCTAGTCTGTTAGGAAAGGGCTGTTTAGACATTCTGTATTCTGGACAAGAATGGATAAGCTCATTAGGAACCTCCTGCTAAAATAACAACAGTAAGAAGTATCTCTGACCTGGAATGGAAAAGTGGAGGAAGGGATAGGAAAACACCAGAAAAAACAAGCTAATATGCCTAAAGGTTGAAAGAAGAGTCAATACCAAAAGAAATGTTCCTCAAAATCCTTAAATGTAACTATGGGAATTAATTCATGTGTTGTAGTTTTCACTATCAAAAAGGTTAAATTATTGTGATGAACACCTACATCATAATTTAACAAGCACTAATGTATGTATGCTAATCGGTTACTTTAGCACTATGCACACATCTTTAGCTAAAAAGCACTAACATTAATTCTCACACATTGCACACACATGCTACAGTTACCTCATTATATTTTTCATAACCTGTCTCAGTTAATGTCTTCAAGGATGAACAGAAAAAAAAAAGGAAAGGAAAGAAGAAAGTGTAACTATCTAAAACTTAAAAATCTTATGTCAAACTAATTATCACTAAAGTGATGTAGTAATATTTTTGCTTCTGAAATTCATAACAATTATTTTCCTAATATTATTAAAAATATGTATACTTCAAATAACAGCTTTATTCCCAAACTCTGATATTAAAATATTGTCTTTATTTTTCCTTCAGAGATGCAGGTAAGATTCGCAGCATATTTCAAATATGGATATAACTGTATTTCCAACTCCACTCTACCAACAGAAGTCCTAATCAGGTTTACCTTCTGCTCTGAGGCACTCTGATCTATTAAAAATAAACCCTTCAATCACAGGTCATTAAACTCATGTTGCTCTCATCACTGCCAGTAATCAGAAGGTTCATCAAAGTAGCAGCTTAACCTGAAGGGAGGGTTAATTCTCCAGGTAGGTTAATTCTACAGTTTTTATCGCTGACTCCCAAAGAACTCTTGAGAGTGTCTGCTCTCATAAATATTAAAATTGCCCAGTACTCTTTCAAACAAATTGACTTTTACAATTCAAAGTGCAAGCAGTCATGTGAACAAGCCCTCATCCTTAGAAGACATGTAAGTAGTCTCCAAAGGCTAAAGCCCTGTGCAGCAAAGCAGTTTGTATGACCCATTTTTTTTTTTGCTGTGCTAGTTTCATAAGCAAGCCAGGTATATAGCTGTGTAAATATATATATATTTTATATATACACATATATATATATGTATATGTGTGTGTGTCCACATATCTACGCAAGCATATAGGTGGTGTTTCCACTACAGAAAAACAAGCAAATAAGGAAAAACAGTTGTTCAGAGAATTCATAATACCAAAATATATGAATATCATATGAGTATGATACTCAGTCCTAGTGGTTTCTTACATAGAGACAATAAGTATTTAATTTCTGATGCCCCAGGGGAAGCACATACTTACTGTACCATTTTGCTATGGAAAGGAAACTAAAAAGATCTCAGATCAATAAAACTTCTACTCAAAAAAGCCCCTAGATTTTTCTCATTTCTAATATTCCTGTGGTGAACATGATCAATTATCATAATAAGAATTAAAATCCCTAGTCCTAGCCCCCCCACAAATGTACAAAAATGCATTACTGAACAAACCACTATTCCTGCTACTAACACGTAAAATTCAGCTGTTGCTTCACCAGATTGATAAGACCATTTTATTTAATTTCCTTAATAAATGAGGAAAAGTTAATCACACTGTGATAAAGAAGTGAGGTAATTACCTGCAGAAAACTGTCTTGGCAGCAAAGGAATTCATTCTTCTTCATGATGGACTCGGCCGTTAACACCAATTCATTTTTACTGAGGGCTGGTTCATTTCGGCACGGATATACAGCCTGGAGAGGAAGAAACATCACTTCTTCACATAAAGCACATGCACGAAACTTCATTGTAAAGACACAGAATACAGATGGGTAGAATTGATTAACACCATTCTTTAGGTTTGGTTGTGGTTTTCTGTAGTTTGTTTGTTGGGATTTTTTGTCTAGTTGTTCTTGTTTTGCTGTACTACACCAAACTATTGTGAAAAGAAGAGGCACACACACTTCTACTTTTTTATGTAAATATGAAGGTATACACACAGGTATACGCAGTTCTATCCACTTACTATGGTCATATTACAGAAATCTTAACAGTTATTTCAGCAAAAGGCTCTTCTGTGAGAGGGGCCATATCACACCAACCAACCAACCAAAAACAAAAGCAAATAATACAGGTCTTCAAACATCACAATATATCCAGAGTTACTGAACAACACATCAGCCAGTTCAACACAAAGAACATGCATGCCTTGATTTAATAAGGAGTTATTTTGTGCAATGTACCAAACTAGTACCCAAATCGGTTGGTAGTCATTTATCTAGGGAGTTGCACATTAGGCCCCAAAACTATGTTTAAGCACAGAAAAATTTTACTTTTCACTGCTTATACACAGTTTGGTCCTAGTTGCTCTGTTCCACTGTAAAAAATACCTATTCATATACACATGCTGAACAATGGAACAGGACCACGCAAAAAAGGCAATTTAAAAATAAATACTTAAACTGAAACCATTTTCCTCACAATTTACTATTTCCTCCTACATGCTTAGTAGTCTTATCACACTTCTAACAAGGATTTCAGCAATCCTTACCCTGATATTATCTAGAACTCGCTTGAATTCCAGTGGTTCATCCTTCCCTTCCATAGCTGCAGGATCCAAGCCATCTCCTCCATAAATAAACTGTATAATGTCACCAGTAGAACTTCTGACTGTTAAATCATACTGTGAGCAAAGATCTTCAAGTGATTTTACCAGCCGCCTCTGAAGGGAAAAAAAGGTGCAAAGAAAGTAAAATGGATCTTTTTAAAAATAGCTATTGATTGGGATTACAAGAACTATAGGAACTGGACTCAGGAAATAAATCTGACATAGTGATAAGCAGGCACAAAAACCTATTTAGAATCCCACATTAGCCCTAGGGCTTTACTGTACATTCCACAGAATATAAAAATCAACAATAACAACATTCAAAGCAACAACACAATACTCCACATTCAGAAATTCTATCATACAGGAAACCTAATGCTAAGCTGCAAGAACCTATTGAAGTCTGAGGAATTTGAGGGTTTTTTGACATCATATTCTTCTCATCAGGTTTATTGCTTAAGAGATACAATGCTTTTTGTGTATGGAAGCAGAACCAGTAAACAATTCTTTTCACTGACAAAAAGCAAAGAGGTCATCCATCTGTCGAGGCCATTTTTCTATCTGTGTTAACTATTTCTCTTACATCAACTCCTGGTTTTGAGAAATCCCTTTACTATCATCTTCCTTGGCATCCCAAATAGAAGGCATGCTGTGAAGCATTAATGGTTAAAAACATTATTACTTGAGAGGCTAATTTCATTGTTCTATGAAAGCAAATTAGATCACCAAAGACTAAACTGGTTTTTTTTCCTCTCTGAGGAGAAGAAAGGTAAGATTAAATAAATGTTAAGTTGTTTTTTTTTAATTCCAAAGTCCAAGTGCTACAATTTATTCACACAGGATCTAAGTTGAAGAGGAAAAATATTTTGCAGGTTGCTTTTTATATTTATATGTGTTTGTAAATACTTACACACATGCCAACATTATTCCATTAGTTTTGGAGACAAATGGTCTAATTAGTCACCCACCCCAAGAGGTGGTTTTTCTGTCTTTGTACAGTTACTTGCACATCTCAGAATGTGTCCCCAGCCACAAATTATCTTGCCTTTTCTACTGCCTGTTACACTGAAAAGAGGTCTACACTTTTAATACTATGTAAATATTTGCACACAAGTCCAAAGACTGCTCATAATAGCAAGAAGCTTTGTTGGAGGGACATTTTCACAGGAGGTACAGAAAAGACACTAACATATTACAAAACTAATCTAAGTCTATATGGCCCAAGGTGCCTGTTACCTATAGAGAATAGAGAGTGGAAGGGAGTTTTAGCCATCATTCACATCAGTTTTAGGAAAAAAAACCCATAGAAATTAGACTATTAATTTCTAGGCTTTTACAACCCATATTTGAAAGGAAACAGCTTAATACAAGCATGTTTACAAACCTCACCTCTGCTGGAGAATACAGGCAAGCCATGTATTTCACAGTATAAATTATTCCATTACACTGAAAACACACACAGGAGAAATATCCACATTTTGCAGGACTGATAAAATGCCCACCCCACTGACAGTTACCTGCATATATCCAGTTTCAGCTGTTTTTACAGCTGTGTCAACCAGACCTTCTCGACCCGCCATTGTATGGAAAAAAAATTCAGTGGGAGTCAACCCAGAATAGAAGCTGTTAGCAACAAAGCCTTTTGCTGCAGGGAGCTACAGAGAAGAGTGGGAAAAACACAGTTAAAATGCAATGTACATTCTGTATGTTACAGGAAAACACGCTGCATGTCATCTAAATTCTTCCAGAGAGATAGCCAACACACTCACAAACACCTGCGTTTAGCTCTCAAGTTCCATGTTTGTATGGAAGATCTGAATAAAGGCTTCAAAACCCCTTGCCTAGTTCTTCCACATTAATATAACAAACTTTCTCCTTCTCACTACAAAACTTGTCACACTTCTAGCCATTCCTTGTAAACACTACACCGACTTATAATGCTTTAGACTCCCTTCCAAAAATTGAAAAGGCAATTAAGAACGTTCATTTTGCAACGTTAGTGCAAAGGTATTTGCAGTGCTGAAGACTAGGGAACCCAGAAAAAACATGACTGGAGATATGTATATAATTAATTCTCTTGAGTGGTTTGCTCTCACCCTGAGAAAAGTTCTTGCCAATCACCTTTACACAGGCATTCCTTGAAGTCAAGTAACACCAAATTGCCTCTGTGATCAGAGTTTCATCTTAGAAAATCACTTTTTGTTGTTATTTAACACGTAGTTAAAAACCAGTAAAAATGCTAGAGCTCAATTTTAAGTTTTAACTTCTCATCTAACCCAAGAAGTATTGTTTTTTCTTCTATTTATTCAGTATGTTACAGAACTCAGAAGTGGAAATTTGGACACTGAATGACAAATGCAAATGTCATGGCTACCATCTGACAGTTATTTAACACACTAACTAGATGAATGGCTTATACCTAGAATCTTCTTCACTGTTTATTAGATTTCAAATGGCAGGTTAAAAAAATTAATTTCATTGAATTACATTAACAAGTGCATTAGACTCATTATTGCTTCATGTAGGACCAAACTCAAACACGAAACACTGAGAATAACCCATGATACCTATTCTGGAGGAAAAAGAAAAAAACCAAACCAGATTCCAGAAAAGTTTATCTGGCATGTCTCACCTGTCTAAAGATACCAATACATACTCAGCAGTTGACCTGAAAAGTATTAGTGCAATCACACATAATACATGAGAGAAACTTTAACAAATTATTTTCAGGACTCTCAAGAGAACCAAAAATCTATCATCAGACTTACTTTAATTTTACTAAGTTAGAAAGGTCAAAGCAAGGCTTAGCTGTAAAAATTCACAGCATTCTATGGCAACTCAAAACACTACTGTTAACTCCCAAATCACACTCGGGACACTTTACATGGATCATATGCGATCCTTTTTCCTTCAGCCTATCATGACAACATGTGTTACCCTGCATCCTTCTCAAAATGGCTTAAGGAAACCTGTTTCACTTTTCTTCACAGTCTATTGTAAATGTACAGAATTACCTTAGAATGCTTCTCAAAGTGAGGCAAAGATCTGTTCTCAAATCCATCAGGAACTCGGGACCCACTGATAGCCTGCTGACCTACACAAGCAATCATCTGGGATATATTAATGAAGGAGCCTGAAAAGGAAGAAAGGAAAAAAACTCTCATTCACAAATGAGGGATACACTGCTTCCCTGATGAACTATCTTCACTTCCATGAAGATCTCAGCCTCATAACTGGTCAAAAAACCACTCAGAATTTCAAGAGTTAAAGAAGCTTTTCTGTTACTTGTCCTGTTCTTTTCAGCACTTATGCAGAGGCTGACAATTAGGTCCATGATACAACCAACAACTCCTTTTAATTTTTTTTCCCTTGTGTTGTAGACATTCATGCCACCACTATTTGACTACAGTCCTTATATTGTCATGGTTTGTGTTAGGGATTGTGTTTTATACAGCCCATGATCCTAACCTACATATTTTGCTTCACAATTTCTTCAGTTAACACATTTTTCATCAAGGGTTCAGTATCTACCAAGATTCCTAGAACAAATTAAGCCTCAGAGCATTAAGTCACAAAATTCGAAGTTTTCTTTACTGAACATGCTTGCAAACAATGCCTCCCCACCTCTCCCTCCCAAATTATACACTTAATATATTCTTCTTCTTAGAGTTCAGTATTTCTTTAGAACAGAACATGTCACCCTGAGGATTTCCACAATTTATTAGACAGCTAATAAAAGGCAAAAGGTTAAGTGATTCCTTCAAATTCTCATAGGAAACAAGGGAAGCTCAAACAAGAATTTGAGAGACCTTATAGCTCTTTCCAGTACCTAAAGGGAGCCTACAAGAAATCCAGAGAGGGACTTTACACAAGAGTATGTAGTGATACAAGGAAAAATTACTTTAAGCTGACAGAGGGCAGGTTTAGATTAGATGTCAGGAGAAAATTCTTTCCTGTGATGGTGGATTGGAACAGGTTGCTCAGCAGTTGTGGATATCCCATTCTGCTCTACTTACACCCCTCATGGACGGGGGATAGGAACTAGATGTTCTTTAATGTCCCTTCCAAAAAATTCCATGATGCTGGGAAATATTAATTCCAATTCTGAATATATAATTTACAGTTGATTTTTGTATATGATATAAAAACTTGCAGTAGAAATGCAACTGAAAACTTTTTACTGATGAATTAGTCTTAACAACATCCTAAGTTCCAATAAGATGGTTTTTAACATGTAATAAAAATTTAAAGACACAAAAACTAGAACATCAGCTTGATTTTAATTAATTATACCTTGCCTGTACTTACTGAGTCACTTAAAATAGATACAACATGAGCTTGCACAACTGACAGTATCAAACAAGCTAAAAAGGTGGAACCAGTAATTTTCACAAGAGTGATGAAGTGAGCAACCTACATGCAAAGTTCAGCTCTCCCTACCTTTAGAACCACAGAGAGCCATGATAAGGGGACTGTTGCTCTTGTCCAGTTCTCTGAGACAGGCGCTGCCAGCATGATCTCTGATGACAGAGAGTTCTTTAAGGATCAAGGCCTGAAATCAAATATTTCAGAGGTTCAGCATTTGTTAAAAAACACATACACAAACAGTACTCTATCACTCCCAGCAACACCTTCAGTAGCAAATGCAATTCAAAATACAATCAAGAAACCCAGTCATTGCTTTGGGTAAAACAAGTTTAAATTTTAACTTGCATAACTTTCAGTTTGCTGCACAAAATGTCTTTGTTGGGACAAGACAAGAATATCCAGGAACAGGATCTTCTGTCTTACCAGCAGCACAAAGTTAAGCTAAATTAAGCACTGCACTAAGCTCTAAGACACACTGCACTACATGAAAGATTACCACAAAAATAATGTATTTTTGGACTGTACTCAGAGAGTACAACGCTGGTCTCTCCAACTATTACAAACATAACTGTATTCAAAAAACATTCTAGGACATGCACAGGTGTCCAAAAAAAGGTGGAGTGGAAAGGACTGCAAGATGTTTCTTTCAGTGAGAATTTCCTTTCAAACTGGCTAACTGTGGCAGTACTTCATCATAGGATGGCATTCTGTGGTTTGGGGGTGGTGGTGTTTGGTTTTTTTCTTTTTTCCTTTCTACTTTTTTTAAAGGTAAAAAGTAGACATTAGCCATCCAAGGTGAATATATAAAATCATTAAAGACAATGAAAAGTGTTCTTCAGCTGACCTGACTAAGTCAGTAAGCTTTTGGGCAACATTCATTGCTCTTCACCAAAATTTCTACAGAAAAAAGAAAACAACCCAAGCATAACCAAAGTCCACTTAACTTTCACCCCAGTAAGGAACAAGATAACACTTGTATGAGATCTACAACCAAAGCAACGTTTTGCTTCTTGTATCACTGTTTTTACTGTTACTGTTCTTAATTAACCTAGAAAATCTTGATAAATGTAATCAACTCCATTTCAACTACCTATGCCATTTTATTCTAGTGTATCAGCCCAGTACTTTTTGCAAGGAGGGAAGATCTCAGTTGTTAAGTGTTTAGCTAACATTTTTAGATGCATACAAACATCTTAATGTTAAGTCTCTATAGAGTCAGCTCAAGTTGCATGCCTAGGAAATGCATTTGCTTGTATTTTTAGGTTTCAGAAGACAACTTTAGCTGTCTTCTTTCAGAAGACTTCACAAATATATTCATGTACATTGTGAAGTCTCTACTCTAAATGTATAGTGATTTAAACCAAAAATTTTACCTCTAGTGTCTCTTCTGCAGTACAGCCAGGCTGCTGCTGTAGCTTGCCAGTGTTCAGAGCTTCAATATACTCATCACATTTCTTGTAGCCAGCATGCAGGAGCTCATACTTAGCTTTTAGCAGGCCCTGACCAGGGGTTACATCACCAATTCCAATTGAAAAGCCACGATTAGCTATTATTAAAAAAAAATAAATTGATAGCTTCACATCACATGGAGAAAACAAATTAAAACCAGAATATTATCATCACTGGGAACTTTTATTTTTGCCTCCCATCATGTGAACATCACAAGCATATGCACAACCGTTTGTTTCCCCCTCTGCCAGCTTCACAACTAGTTTATTTTTTTTTAAGCACAGCATTTCACATTTGAAGCAAAAATCTTGCTTGCTTGCACTCTATTTCTGCATTGAAGTACTATTTTACAAGGAAATGGACTTACAGAGATAGACTGGAGCAAGTCTGGCTAGACGTGACATGGCATCTGCAGCTTCTACCTGTCCCCAGTCTCTCAGCAAGATGTAGAAAATGTTGTTCTTGGATCCTGAACCCAATGTTCCTTTGTCCATACTGCCACTCATTAACTCACTGTTTTGAATTGTGACATCTAGAAATAAAAAGGCAAAAAGAATTCACCAGTTTTCTACACCATGAACTAATCACTAGGAATCACTTATAGAGAGAATTAAAAAAAAAAAAGCTCTATTCATTAGAAGAGTAAAACTCAAAGACATATTTAATGTATCTGTAGAAATGCATGACTAAGTGTTGTAAGAGGAACAGCCTACAACCTGATCTTACCAAATAAAGTCAAAATTTATTTTCCTTCCTCCTTAGAAAGGCAACTGTATCCAATTAAAGATTTGTGAGAAGCACTGTGAGTAAGTTTTTGGTAAAAATCTAAAAATAAACTTTGCTTCCTTAATCTAAATAATGTCTTTGATTATCCATCCAGAAATAAAGCCCTCAATCATAATAAACCAATGCAATTTATTTATTTATAAAGTAGAGCGAAAAAACTTCAGAAAGTTGCAGTTCTCTTATTTGAAAATTTTGATATTCAGTTCAGCCAAATCACCTCTGGAGGCAGGTAGACTCCTAAATTCCTTTAATTACAAGGGAACCATAACAACTCATCTGCCTTGCCTTTATGCCTGTACACGATGCCTCTCTTAGATTATTCCTTCTTCCTTCGTTAGGAACCTTACATTTCAGGCACTGAATCTTTCTTTAAGATTTAGTCTTGAACCAATTAAAAAGTATCTTGTGTACATGAACTTTAAACTTATTTTCTGATAGCAGTACAATATATATTCATCACCAACTTCATTGTACATCTTTCAAAGGAGTGGTGTATGTAGATGGATCCAATTTAAATCATTTTATGCAGAACATTGTAGATGTTTGCACACTGTACTCCATGCTCAATATTTTCAATGTGAATTTAGGTAATCATCTTCTTGAACCACAAGTCAGTGCTCTATCTCTTATTATATAAAATCAAAACATGACAGTAGGATTTCTTGTGTTTTTTGAGAATTTGCAGAGAACTTCCTGAAAAGAATTAGTATGGTTTCAGAAATGAATTTTTTTTCAGAGAACTGAACACAGCCAACAACAAAATCCAAAGGTTTTCCACATTATGAGCTCCTGTCAAACTCAGAAAATGGAAATTCTTCCCATACTTCCTAGAATGAATACACTGTGGAGCAAAGAAGATGGTTTATGTTCACACAAGTGTGAGCAGAATTGCTTTGTGGCCTTTCATCTCATGGTATTTAGAGGTTGACAAAAATAGTTCCACCACGTTTATAATAAACTTCACAGCCATAGAGTGGTTCTATCTTCTACAGAAATCACTCAGTCTGCTGGAGAGTGGATCTGAGTGCTAATTGGGAAGTTCTTTCTCACATCAACATTGCATAAAAGAATTACTATAAATCAATGGTTCCTCTTCTCACACTTCTGAGCAGCAAGGAGCCAGCCTAATCCTGCCTGCTCATGTTCCTTTCCAACAGTTACCACATGAATGTTAAATTAATTAGAAGCAAAGTCTTGTTTATCTCCTACAGCCTCTTCAACAGTGGTCCTTTGCATTCCATCTGCCACTCTGACTTCCCTAATTGGAAGGACACAGATGGCTTGATATCCCAGGGATTCCCATCTTCCCTGTGTATCCTAACTCCTTTCAGTGTTTGTCTCCTAATCTCTGTATTATTACCCCCACTTAAGATATCAAATTTTTCCATTTGCCCTCTGCACAACCCTTTCCTAAGCTGCTTAGCTTTTCTCTTTCTCTCAGTTCAAATACTAAGTTAGCATCACGACAAGCCCAGCATCAGCCAGAAGACATTTTAGTTTAAGAAAACACCCAAATCTTTTCTTTGGTTTTCAGCATAACTTCAACTTTTGAGAACAACTGCATAATTTTATTTTTCATTTCAAGAATACTTATGTGAAGTACCACTTTAACTCCTACAGTGAACTCAACGAGAGTACAATTTCTTGGAAGACTTTCAAAACACAACTTCAGAAGTGTCACTCACAAGAATCATTGTAACACAGGTCCTCCCCTTTGCCACAATACTGTTTGCCCTTGGTTCGTAGATTGGCTTTTACAGGACAATCATCACTGGGTTTGAGAATGAGGCTGAAAACCTGTTTTCCTGTCCAGAGTGTTACAGGCTTAAAGAAAGAGAAAGAGAAGAATTAGGATTACAAGTTTATGCTATAGCTACAGTAAAACAGTAAGCAAGAATATAATTGTAAAACTGTTTTATATACAGAACCTTTCTATAGAGAACCATACTTGTAGCATTCCTTTGAATAGGGAAGTATTATGCACTTCTACAGTTTAAAAATCTCTGAGTGCAGCATGGTTATCCTTTACATCAGTTATGTGCTTGCATTTAGAGAAACATGCTTTATTGCTCCCTCTTATGTTTCCCTTTCTGATTAGAAAAGAAAAGAAAAAGATGCTGCTGCTGTCATTTAATTTCTCAAAGAGGTTGCAACATTTACAATTCCTTCTTTATATAGTGCCTTTGATTTAAAATTTTAGGAGTTTAAAGATTCGTATAATTATGTACTCCCCTCAGCTGGAGTTAGATGTAAGCAACTGTCACAGCCAGCACTAAAATTATTAATCTGGAGTGACAGAAGTAGTCAAAGAATCACTGCTCTTGGCTACTCACAGAAGTTGATACACATTTACAGAATTCACATTAGATACTGCCCATAAATTCCCTAACCTTGCTTTAAGTTGTATTATTCACTGATATTTCAATTCCACTTCCTGAATTCCCCTAATATTAAACTCATTATTTTGAAATTAAATACAGGATATAAAAACGTATACACCAACATTTAGTATTCAACAAATTTTAAAATGTACTAACTCTCTCCAGACAATACCATTTGCCTTAAATACCAAATTAATCAAATACAAACACCCTCAAAGGTATGTGAATGAAGGTTTAACATACCATAATCTAATAAACAATACTAAAACTCTCTTCAAAGTTTGTAAAAAATACACAAATACTCATGCCCTTCATGTTTTGTGTAGATGATGTACCAAAGGAAAAAACACCCTGCAAGCAAACAAACTACACAGCACTCATCCTCTTTAACCTTTAACACAGCTAAAGGATACTCTTTCCCAGGTTTACTGTCTCCTAAACCTTGAACTATTGAGCATTTCAGGACCCAAAGAATAATACAGTTTCTGCACTCAGCCCCATATTACTCTGCACAGTCAGTAACAGTGAGGTCACTAAGAACAATGTATTTTCTGCTGGTCACAAACAGCCAGGAGATCTGTGTCACAGCAGCAGGACAGCAGCAAAGCCATGTTTGAACCCTGAAGGAATCCTGCATCTGGACAGCACCACGCAAGGTTGACACCTTTCAGTGTCAGGAACCCACAAACCACTTCTGCACAGCTTCGACCCCAAATTCTGATCCTTGCACTTCACACTAGACAAATACAAAATCTCATACAAAACTTATGTCAGAGAACAAGAACTGTCTCTGCTGAGAACATCACCATGGGTCAAGTACACACAATGGAGAAAGTCTTAGTAAAATGAAAAAAATACTTTGACACACCTTCAGAATTGCTGGGGGTGGAAGGCGAACTTTAATCTTTTCATCCTTGCCAACCAGGATAGAAGCAATAATTTGACAGGCTTTGGCTCGATCAAAAAAGGTATCTTTTAATGTAAGAAGATAGGCACCTGGAATGTAAAAAAAAGGATTATGACAGAGCAAATTAAGATTAAATTTAAAAACTATTGTATATTCAGTGTCAATTACTTCATTCTAATATTAGTTAGCTACTTATGCAAAATGACCATAGTTTAAACAGCTTCGGTTGTAAATACTTTACAGATTTTTTTAAATTGCTCCACATCAAATTCCTAAAAATGAGAAAACAGTGCATTTCTGTAATCTATTCTCTCTCTCTCAGAGTCTATCCCATCAATGAATGGGATTTATTGTTGTACACTTTCTTCCTGATGTTCATTGGACATTTCCCAAAGCATTTAGGACATTGAAGGTACTTACTGTAGGTTAAAACAAATTTTTAATGAATGAAATCAACTCCTCTACCATAATCATAAACAGTTTATGCTATCGACCTAATGCAGATAAAGATCCCAAATATTCATTTGCAGAAAAACACTGCAAAACCTATGTAAAGGTAATAATAATGGCAGCCACAAAGGTAGGCAGTATAAGAAATCAGTCTGAGGACATGACTATATTTCAGGCAAACAGTGGCCTTATTTCATAATGTCACTTTGACCTGTGAAAGAAGAAATTTTTTAATTAATGTGGAAAAATTCTGGAAAGGAGGGAAGTGATTCTGAAGGAAAAACTGTTAAATATCACACCTCTGAAATAAGCTCATATACATACCTGTGAGAAAATCCTGAATAGCAGCAATAAGAGGTTCTCCATTTCTTGGTGTTACCAAGTTTGCTTTAGTCTATATGATACAAAAAAACATCATGCATTTGAAGACACTTATATTCTATTTGCTACTCAAAACAAAACTTTACCATTTAAGGTATTTATTTTAGCAAAAATGGTCAAAGCTTATTCTAAATCAAAGTACAGCTTTCTTCAAAAAGATAGAAAAGTAAAACAAGTTTCAGTTCACTGCAGTCCATGCACATCTATTGACAGCTAAGGAATAGTTACTGGAAATTACGTATTCTGTTTCCAAAACAGAAGTTGCAATCAACTTGATGTGTTTTGGTAGGGACAGTTAAGGGAAGGGAAGACAAGCTAGCTTTGAGAACCTGGGAAGGAAGAAAAGAGGTTACCCTTACTATGGAGAGCTACTGGAATATTCCAAGCTGTGTGGTCCTTACTAATCAGTAACAGTCAAGCCAGCCACCTCCACAAGCCCCATGTTCTTCTGTTCTTCTCTAAGTCTGAGTCTTAGTACTCAGTCTACTGCTCCAGTTCATCACCCCCACCCCCTACCCCAGTGAACACACACCCACAAAGACCTCAATCACACACTTGGGGGCTGGGGGTTTTCTTTTTAAGCTCGTGAGTCAGTTCAGGGAGCCCATACAGGCTGCAGCCAACAGTTGTGTGGGTACATCTGAAGCAGCAGTGTCATTTAGTCACCCTAAAGGAGCAATGTACTGGAAAATCCTCAGCTTGATACTGCTGACTCTGCTTTCACACCACAGATCAAAGCTTGCAACTATGGGATCCCTATTTATCTACCCTCCTTTCTCCCTTTTTGACCCTGCCCTAAGAGCCTCCTGCCTTCTCTGGTAAGTTGCCTTCTCCAGTATAAGTCCAGTATTGCTGCCACATTTCCAGCTGGTCTGTCCATCTTAGATTTAACATGCATGCTGTCAGACCAGAAAGCAAATATCTGTTGGTAATAGAGCCACCCTAGTTGGGTAGCAATTCCTAAGGACAGTCAGGTAAAAACATACTAATGATATCTGCTTACTTAAAACCACTGGATTTTCCACAGATATTAAATTTAGGCTACCATTAAGTAACAGTCCCAATTTATTCTGAATTCCCTTTTGCAGAGTTTTCAGGCAGCTTCAAAGTTAAAAATTATCCACATCCAGTAATCTAGATAATATTTCAGATTTCATGTGCAAGTTAAGAAATACAGGGCTCAGCCAATCTGTCACTAACAAAATCCCAACCCAAACATTATCAACCTACCCCCATTAGAACAAGTGCTTCTGCTTTTGCTTCTTCTGTCTGAGGAAGGTGAAGGTTCATCTCATCTCCATCAAAGTCTGCATTGTATGGTGTGCAGACACATTCATTGAATCTGAATGTCCTATGAGGTTTTACTCTAGCCTGGAAAAGGGGAAAAAAAAAAAGTGATGCACACTTAGTCAAGCATAGATGAAAGATGAAATTTCCTGATTAAAGGATTTAACTCAAGCAGGAATTGACAGAAATCGTACTTATTGTATTATAGAAACATAGCTAATAGTTGTCATTATGAAGAATTTATACAAAGCACAGAAAGACAATGTGCTTTGCAGAGATCACATCAACTCTACAAAAATGAAATGCTCACATAAGAACAGATACCAAAGTCAATTATGGCTACTGGCAGAAGACAGCTATCCCAGTACACATCAGTTCCCATGCAAAGGCACAACTGCACTGTACTCATGCTAGTTCCCACACACTGCTTCAGAAGATGCTGTTTATTTGTGCTCATGTAAGACAGAAACACCACTGAAGGTAAACCACCCAATATCCAGGGATGCCCCACCTCTGTGTTAGACTGTGTGCACTTACAATGTGAGCCATGATGCTCAGCTTGTGAAGAGAGGGCTGTCGGTTGAACAGGACTATGTCACCATCTATAAGGTGTCGCTCCACAATATCACCAAATTTCAGCTCCTGGGCCATCTTTTCTCGGTTCCCGTATTTCAAAAATCTTAATAGCAACATATAATAACAGAGTCAGAAGAAATATAAGCAGTAGATGTAAAGACAACTGAAAAATAATTCTGTGTTAATAATGTAAGCTTGTTCATTAAATGTTGGAGTATTTGTATTACAATGCGTAGAAAACAAAATTGGTGTGGATTGAATCATTAACCATCAGTCCTGCTGCTATTTTAAGTAATGAATGTATTTTGACATCAGTTAACAAAGCTACAGTAATTAGACCAGTAAGTAAGAAAAAAGTCAATTTATAAAAACAGAATTTGTTTCAGTTGTATCAGAGAGTACAGGAAGTTTTATTCATATATTATCCCTTTTTACTACCTATAAACTAAAAGAGCAGATTAGCTCTCATGAAAACAGGCAGTACAACTTGCCCATAACTGCCCATTTTCATTCACATCTGTACTACACCCTCTATTTCAACTAAGCCTCAGTCACAAAAAAATACCAATCGAATTGCAGTTCATTATCATCAGTATGTGCACTTCAGATTAAATGTAACTGATTATTTAGAAATAAATATTACACTAAACCTGAGGACATAATGACAATTCTTTTGCTACTGCCCATGATGAAAGATACTAAAAATAAATTTTAATCTCTTTAGATATAACCTGTTTTCACATAGCAGTAAGAACAAGTCAATGAGGAGAAATAAAAAGTGAATCGTTACAGAAAAGCTTGATACCTTTTCATTTGGGTGTGCCTTTGCTGTATGAAGTTGGCTCCAGGATGAACATCAGGACCATTACAAACAAGTTTCCTCATAAAATTAATATTTGCTTTGTTCACCTGTTGCATAAAGACTTCAATCAGAAACAAACGAAACATGTTTCAGGATCTCTTGTTTTTACTGGTGGTTTTTGCATTTTCAAATTTTAGGCTCAACTGACAATCTCCTGTCACAGCCTCGAGCTGCTGAAGGGAATTGGCAGGAGGGAATACAGGAGGAAAACATAAGCCAATCTTTGAGCACAACAACAGAGTTAAATTAAATAAAAAATCTGGGTGATAAATTTAGATATAAAAATACCCAACCACTCCTTAGACAGATACACCAACAAACACATGAAGCTATGTAGGAGTTCAAAAATATGAAGCAAAACTCTTCCCTCTAGACAGGTCACAGCTTAGACCACATGCCCTCTCAGCACTTGCCATATCCAATGCTAAAGCCTTCATTTGCCAACAGCAACAAAACTGGCAAAGCATCACTGAATGACCTTTCAAACAGAATGCAACACATTCACTCCCTTTTATAGAAAGGCTAAAAGCAAACAACACTGAGGTCTGGTTTCAAGAAGAGAAAAAAAAGCATAGGAAGAGTTTTGAGTTTTGGTTCTGTATTACTTACCTTTTCAGGAAAGGTCAGTATTTTAGCAACATGAATAGGCACTGCTACTTCATCTATTCTTAAGTTAGGATCAGGTGAAATGACTGTTCTGCCAGAAAAATCCACTCGCTTTCCAGACAGATTGCCTCTAAAACGACCTAACAAAATAAAAACATTAAAACTCTTTTATTAAAAATTGTTTGCAAAATGTTATCTGTTAAGACAGCATATTAGAACATCCTTTAAGGTACAGCACTGAAGTGTAACACAACAGTGGCAGAGATACACCTGACAACAGCAAATATTTGCACCTCAAAAAAAAAATAAAATTAAAACCAACTTTCTAGACATACCTTGCTTTCCCTTAAGCCTCTGAACAAAACCTCTGGTCCATTTCTTAGGTGCCATGTTGAGAGGAATTCCTGAGAGCTCACTATTAATGTACAGTGCACACTGCAGTTGAAGAAAATCCCAGTCTTCCATAATCATCTGTGTTTTGGCTCCGGATATCCTATGCTAAACAAAATAGTCATCCAGTTCAGAAAATAAATATAACAACACATATTAAACTAGCAAAGTATTTTTCTGTTATAAGTACAACTCTTCTTCTGCAAATAACACTATGATACTTCCATACACTGGAATGAAAAAGGCAAGGTAACTTTATTACAGGGTGCATACTGCTATCTTTTCACTAACGTGGGCTTTGGACAAAACTAGGGATTTGTTTAAATTATATTCTTCCCAATCCACTGAAGTTAAGGTAATATAACTTAACAGTCAGGAAAATCACCAGTATTCCATAATTTGTCAATCAGGGGAGAGTCAGTACTCAACTGATTTTGTTTGCTTGACAAAAGACCAGTTTTGAAAAGCATAAAAAGTATTAGTTTGATAGAAGTGCTCTTCTAAACAACTGATAAATTGTCAAATTTACTTCTAGTCTCAATTTGATAACCATGCTAAATGAAACCTGACTTCTTAAGAACAGATGATGAAATAAAGAAAGGATAAAGATGTAGTAAAAAAAAAAAGGGGAAAGTCTACAAGGACAAAAAAGAAAAAAGAAAAGCACAAAGCAATAGGTGCAATATTTTCATTTTAAGTGACCACTTGAAAAGTGTCATAGGAGGGAGAGGGGAAAAAAGAAGTTTACAGACCAGAGCTGAAATGACAAAACATTTCCCATAAGAATCCCAGCAGATCTTCAGCAGGTCCTAAACTGCAAGCAGCCAGTCAGTCAGCTCCATCTGAAGCAAGCTTTTCTTACTTCTTTCAATAAAATCCCAGCAACACAGAGATACAGTAGCAGATTGTAAGCAGTAAACCCATTTCCTGTATTCAATTCTAACCAAATCTTTTCAAAGGCAACAGTTTCCGAGCTTGCAGGAGAACTCACCTTTTTTATGACATCATTGAGGAAAATGATCTCAGTCAGTTTCATTGTCAGATCGTCTTCGTTGGTGCCCGACTTCAAGTCACTCACCACAGAGGGTCTGATACACAGCGGAGGCACCAGGAGCCGTGTGAGGATCAAATCTGAAGGTTTGCCTGCTTCTGGATTCATTAGAAGTAGAGGAATGTCTTCTGCTGGGATTCTTCTAAAGAGGTTCAACACTACCAAAGGATTCAAGTTTTCCTACAAAATCCATTGGAAAACGGGGAAAAGCCATCATATCAAGTTTCAGTGCTTCCCTCCTCCCCTTATTTACTGATGTTCAAAAAGAAAGTCTTTTTCAAAGGCAAACAGAATTATTCATGCAAATAAAACTATGTTTTGGTTTATTTATCCTGAACCAATGCTTTTAGTATCTCAAATGTTAATGTGCTATATTCCTTCCTCATGTTTTTTTCCTATATATTAGTGTTTACTTGTCTTTTCTCAAGAGCTAACAAAGGGTATTTCATAGCTAATAGACAAAGCAGTTAACATCCTACAATGAACTTACAGCACATTGTACTCATTTTATTCACAGAAACTCACATAACTTACAGTACTTTCTAGACTCTTGTCCAAAACTTAGTTTCTTTCTTAGAACAGCTACTGCTGTAGTATAAGAAGCTCCAGATATTCACTGCTTTTTCTATTCAAATATGTACCTGGAGATCTTCCCAGCTTGCAGAGAGCAGAAGGAAACAAAACTGCATATAATGCAAAGCTTCATGAAATAAAAAATGAATAAAAAAAGTTTCCTCTCTCCTTCTCAACATTAAGGTCTTCTGAAGAAAAAAGTATCTGTATATCGGAATTATATTGGAGTTACAGTAAATCTACCTGTATGTGCAAACTTGTTTGTCTTCTATGTTTATTCTTCCTTTTCTAGCTTATGGAAGCCTAACACACCAAGAAGATCCCCATTCTTTACAGGCAGAAAGTGATGCATCAGAACATACCAATAAACTAAATTTCTCATTTTAGCAAAGTTAACATTATTGCAATAGATACAAACATTCTTCATGTGTCTTTTGATATACAGAATTCTTGGACTACCATAGGACTTTAGCTCATACATTGAAAACCCTTGAGGAGTTTCATGTCATGCACGAAAACTAGCAGAAAATGTAAGTAATAATAAAAGTCACCTGAGCTCTTCCCAGTAAGGGTTCTACTTCTTTGTTATGTTCAATGGCAGTTTCAAAGGACTGCAGAAAAGTAGATACTATTGGATCTACGACTTTCTTATTTGTCTTGTACTTTTCATGTATTATTTTCAACAAACCACACTTCTTCACAGTTCCTGCAAGCAATAAAACAATATCAGAACTTAAAACAAGTACAGTTCCAAACCTAGTCAAACCTTTGGTAAACACAGAAACAAAACAACAATGTGCTTTATTAACCAGCTTCCTGAACTCACAAAATACGAATACAACCAAGTCATACTTTCTTGTATGGATGGCTTGGTGTGTCTACATCATGATGCTGCATCTGAAGCTGAAAGCAGGTGGTTTAGTCCACACTTTTTATTTCAGCTTCATCTCATTCACAGCAGATATTTTTTTCAAGTAGAAGTTCCAACGCTAAAAACAGGACCAAGGTGTTCCATTTATGTATCATCTCACTATCTTCTGAAGTAATTTTTGAAGTGAATTCTCAGAAAAATCTAATAAATACTTTCACATCATACAGATAACATTATTCACGAAACTTTCACAAATGAGAACAAATGCTCAGTTTTTTTACTGAAGTATTCCAACCTAACACATAATTTTGTAAATGCCTACTGTTTATGGCCCCTAGATGTACATATGGCACTTATGATGAAGTAGCTCTCCATTTATTCAGGTTGTTGACCATTACAACAAACAACTCACAATTTTCATGAGTTAAAAGCGTGAAGTTCTAAGTTAGGGATTAACTATCTACTATGAATCTGTAACACTTTCAGTCCTTAAACAGCACTAACATGTGATCAGTGTAGATGAAAAAAAACAAGATGTATTTTGAAAATCGATGTGAAACCTTATGAAGATACTCTGCCCTGAAGAAGGAATAATCTTAAGAAGGACAATTTAATACCATGACGAAAAATGATTTCACTCAAAATTACAAGGTCTACCCATGTTTTCATGTTCAGGTATTAATCACTGCCAACAGCTCCCAATATTTTTAAAAACACGCTAAACAGGTTTTTTTGCCATTATTCAAGTATCAACTATTGGTTACTTCCATGAAACAATACAAGCAACTAGGTGAATGTCTATATCCACACAAATGAGACATGAAAAAGCATGTGTCTGGCACTAGAAATAAAATTACCCATTTCTTAAAGGCCAGAGAGAACACCCACTAGCCGTGCAACAAACAAGCACATTCAAGATTTGGATCCTATCACAGATGTCGAGGTAAAAAACCATCACAGTAGACAGCTTCACAAACTGCCAATGCCAACACTCACCATTAAAGGCCCCACAGTAAGGACAAGTGTTTTTCTTTCGGCACTTCTCAGACACTTTCTTTTTTAGCCCTCTCTTCTGAAGGTATGTAAGGCCAGGTCGCTTTAGGTAATCCAAAAACTGCTTTTTTTCTTCCACCGACAGCATGATACGGCAACAGGTTTTGCAGATCATCTAAAATATAAACACATAGAAACACAGTTGTCTAACATTCAGAGATGTCACCTCTTGATCTATACCTTAGGTTCTTCAATAGAATGCAGTTTTTTGAATGAGATACTACTCACTGTCTTAGTGAAAGACCAATTCACACATTGCAATATACATTAAAAAGCCCAGGAAAAAAAGAAGTTACAGTAAATGAGGAAAATCCTTATCTAAGCTCTGCAGGACCTTAAATACCCATATATAGCAAACAGAGCTTTGATTTACTAGGATGTCCTTAAAGGCAAGTTGTACTGTATATATTTAACTGAAACAACAGAAAAATAATGGATTAAATTTATCAGTCTGAGGTCGCATAAAACAAAACGGATGTATTTACATCACTAAGACTAGTATTTAAATACATTTATTTTGCAAAAAACTCCATAAAGATAAATTAATAATACAACCTTATTTTGGCATTCTCAATTAACTGTCAGACGTCATCTTTCCTGAATTTTTCCTCTTTCTAGACTGAAAACTGACAACAAATCATAATCATGTTTACCTGTAAGATGCCTATCACAGCCTTGAAGTATCCAACATGAAAACATGGCAGCTCTAAGTCAATGTACCCATAATGTCCTAAACAATCAGCTAGACTTTTTCCACAGGTTTCACAGGGACGGTCTTTTTCACTGGTTCCCTTTGGGAGAAAGAGAATGCACACATAAAGAAAGAAAAATTTGCTGTAATTGACTGAATAGATACAAAATACAACAGTTTTTAAGCTAGTCAGGTATTCTAACAGCAGACCCACTCCTTTTCCCCAGCATCAGAAGCACGTCAGTAGCATTATATTCACTCCAACCCTTAAGAAAAATGTTTTTTTTTTTTACACACAGCCCCTACTGACACCAATAACATGGACTGACACAGCTCTTGAAAGTGACCCACAGCCCATTCATCTACATTATGGCATTTTGTTCCTGTTGATATGGCATGGTGTTGATGGATGTCTCTGGGTCTCCCAACAACTTGGCAGAATGAACTTACCTCCTGCCTCAAAAGAATGCATTCCTGAACCCCCCAAAAGCATGAATAAAGTAGTTGCCACTACAGCTAACAGTCTATGAAATTCAGGTAAAGACTAATTTTTGTGTATTTTGGATAAGCAGTACATTTCAGTGACTCCAACTTTTTTTAACTGCTTTGGTAGTTCCATAAAAAGAGTCTGGGAAAAACAAATGGTTCTCACCATGCGATGGTCCAGCACTCCATACTGCAATGGAGAGTGATGGTTGTCCTGACTATACAAGTTTTTGCTGACCACTTGAATGTGAGCTTGCTGACGCATCTCTTCTGGAGATTTCATGCCAAAGCAGATGTGGCTTCTAGGATGGAAAAGTCCACATGTATGTATGGGCACGCATGCAGAAACACTTCTAATGACAAGCATACACCCCCTTAAGTGTCACAGAATCAATTAGTTTGCAAAAGACCCCTGAGATCATCGAGTCCAACCTATGACTGAACACCACCCTGTCAGCTAGACACGGCACTAAGGGCTACTTCTAATCTGCCCTTAAATGTCTAACCACCCTTTCGGTGAAGACATTCTTCATGATGACCAAGCTAAACCTCTCCTGGTGCAGCTTGAGACTGTGTCCCCTTGTCCTACCCATCGTTGCCTGGAAGAAGAGACCGACCCCCACCTGGCTGCACCCTCCTTTCAAGTAGTTGTAGAATATTTAGGGCCCCCTTGAGCCTCCTTTTCTCCAGGCTAAACACGCCCAGCTCCCTCCGCCGCTCCTCACAGGACTTGTGCTCCAGACCCTTCACCAGCCCCGCTGCCCTCTGCAGACCCGAAAGTACTCGAAAGCAATGCAAAGGTGATTAAATTGATTCACACTAGTGCTGAAACAGGATCTTTTCAGATAACTATAGAGAACACAGCTGCTTTGCGGTGAGCTGGTGGTTTATATTCCTGGACACAGGCATAGCCCAGACTGTGCCAGCGCTTCTCCGGGCGGAGCTGCCGCGCCATCAGCCCCCCCCCACCCTCCGCCCCGAACCTCTCCCCAGCTCCAGTGGTTCCGCGCCGCCTCGGGAATCCTGCCGCTCCCCGCCTCAGCCCCCGGAGCGCCGCACGGGCTCCACTCACATTTTCTTGGCCACATCGGTCTCCCTGAACTGCTCCTTCACCATCGCGGCGGCGGCGCCGGGACCCGCCGGGCCCACGGGGCTGCACGCGCCGGGCGGGCCGGGCCGCGCGGCCTCCGAGCGCAGCGCCCCCTGGCGGCCCCAGCGGGACCCGCCGCGCTCGGGGCTCTGGGAGCGGAGCGGGCACGGGATGGGCGGGATTGGGAGAATCACGGTGGGGCCACGGCGTCACACCGCCCCGCCCTTCAAGAACGGTCACTCCTTGCACATGGCACAGGGTTGTGTCCAGCCTTGGACATCTCCAGTGAGGGAGACTACACACCCTCTCTGGGAGGAGTGTTCCAGTGCACGGTCACTGCGCAGTAAAGAAGTTGCTCCTCGTGCTCAGGTGGAGCTTCCCGTGCAGGAGTTTCTGCCCGTTGCCTCTTGTCCTATTGCTCAGCACCACCAAGAAGGGCTTGGTCCATCCCCTGACACCCTCCCTTTAGATACTTATACAAATGGGCGAAGTCCCCTCTCAGTCGCCTCTTCTCGAGGCTGAACAGTTCCAGCTCCCTCAGCCTCAGACAACTCCACAGCCACGCTCAGTCCATGGCTCTGGCTCAGCCCCCGACTTTGTGCGTGGCGCCCCGGCAGCAGCCCCAGGACAGGCTGCACAAAGGCGAAGCCAGAGCCGCGGTAGCGCCAGCACGTGGCGGGAGAACTAAACTGAACTGGGCTCAGCCAAGCCAGGCAGGGCAGAGCAGGGCCGAGCTCATCCCGCCGTTCCCGCGGGAGACAGGGTCCCTCCACCCCGGGGCCCATCAAGCACCCGGAAGGCACCCTCACCACTCCCGGCTCTGAAGTAGACACCCTCACGCCAGGCCCCGCCCCGTGGGAAGGCCCCCGCGCTGCCTTATGATTGGCCGGGAAGCGGTGCCGGCCCTTTCCCCGTCGTGTCGCCGCCGCCGCCGTCGCCGCCATGGTGAGTGCGCGGTCCTTTCCCCTCCATCCGCCCCGCGCTGCCGCCATCCCGGCCCCTCCGCGCCCCTGCGCCGCTGTGCTCCGTCGGGCTGGCCTGCCTGCACCCGCCCGTGCGAGTATGGCGCGCACCGAGCCGGCGCTCTGGCGGCCGGGCTGCCGCGTATCTGTGCCCGCTGGTAGCAGCGGGGCTCGGGCCAGGCCGGGTGCGGCCCCGGGCACTGATAGCGCGGTAACGCTGGGCTGCTGCTCGGGAGCTGTCGGGGAGCTGCCGTAGGTCAGAGTCGTGTGTGTCTCGTGGCTGCCTGTGTCTGAAGGCGTTAGGGAAACAGAAGCATGCGGGGTGTTTTTAGAGAAATTTGTGCTTTGCGTTAAGAAGAGCATTGGCGGCAGTTCGAGGGAGGTGATCCTGCTCCTCTGCGCAGCCCTGAAGAGGCCGTATCTGGAGTGCTCTGTCCAAATCTGGGCACCTGAGTTCAAGAGAGGCATGGAGCTCCTGCAGCAGATCCAGTGGAGGGCAAGAAAGAAGGGTCTGGAGCATCTCTTTTATCAGGACAGGCTGAGGGAGTTGGGCCGTTTCAGCCTCGAGAAGAGGCGCCTTAGAGGGGATCTCGTCAATGTCTGTCAGTATCAGAAGGGAGGGTACCAAGAGGATGGATCCAGGCTCTGCACGGTGGTGCTGAGCAATAGGACGAGAGGCAGTGGGCATAAACTGCTGCACAGGAAGTTCCACCGGGACATGAGGAAGATCTTCGTTGCTGTGTGAGCAACTGGAACAGGTTGCCCAGAGAAGGTGTGGATTCTCCCTCTCTGGAGATAATCAAGAACTGTCTGGACCCAGCCCTGTGCTGTGTGACCCTGCTTAAGCAAGGCTAGATGACCCTCTGTAGTCCCTCCCTACCTGACCCATTCTGTAACAATTAAGAAGCTGTAAAGCCTAAAAGCTGTGTGGGCTCCTGTGTGTCTCCAGCACCAAGAGCTGGGTGGCAGCAGAGCCAAACGAGTGTTGGTAATGACAGCCAAGGAGTGCTGTGGCTGGGTAGAGGGGCCACATGGAGGTAGGGCAGCACTTTTCCAGGAACAGGCATCCTTGTTCTGGCTCCTGGATATGAACAGAGCACAGTGCTAGTGAAGGAATGAGGCCAGGAAATGGGCATGGACTACTGGGGGGGAATCAAAGTCCTCCCACCTGTTTCCAGAAAGGTCCAAAAGAATGGACTGTACATGATAACTGACATAGAAAGGGAGAAACTTATCTATAAAAGGTTACCTAGGAAGCTGAGATTGATGCTGGAGCCAGGATTGGTGATTCCTTTCTCCCATTCTGTTATCTCTCTCTTCCCTTTCGGTGTATTCCTTTATCCAAAACCCACTGCTGTGTCTTTACACTGGGAGGCCAAGGTCTAACATACCCATTTCCATGCCAAGTGTGGAATTTTGCTCATAAAACTTTGTAAGCTTTTGTGGACCCTCTGACCTTTGTCATTCCTTTCAACCACAAGCATCTAGGAGTCTAGGGGTGGGACACCACAGAGGTTGTAACATTTGAGCTTCCTAAGGAAACTTCGGTTACATTGTTCCAATGCTTGGGCCCTAATCTGTGTGTTTCACTAAAAGCTGTTTCACCTTCTCAGAATGGTGAAAGTGTGTGTTGCTGTAATGTTTGAAAACTGGGGATGAGTTTGTTAGTTTTTCACTGTCCTTACAGGTGTTTTCTGTAGCCCAGACCAGTCTACTTAGGTCATAAGTTCACTGTCAGTGTCTGAGGCTCCTGACTGTTGCTGTAGCGTGCATTATTTGCGTATTTGTTAAATTTCAGTTGTATGTTTTGTTTTGTTTTCTCTTGCAGAATGACACAGTGACCATCAGAACCAGGAAGTTCATGACAAACAGGCTGCTGCAGCGCAAGCAGATGGTAAAAGAATACAGAAATTTACCTTTAATTATTTGTCTGTTGGCTCAGGGCTGCAGGTGGTTTTCAACCGCTCTCAGTACAGGGCCCTTGAAATCTCCAAAGTTCTTATTGTAAAAGCTTATGGCTTTAGATGTGCTGATGTATGCTGAAGGTAAATACTGATGGTGAGGTAGCAAACTCTTCTGTCATTTGAAGTTCCACCAGGGGAGATTTAGATTGGATATTGGGGAAAAGTTCTGTACCAAAAGGATTATTAGGCATTGGAACAGGCTGCCCAGGGAAGGGGTTAAGTCATCATCCCTGGAGATATTAAAAAGACATGTAGACTGGAGGACATGGACTGTAGTACCATTGAGAGACTTTACAGTGTTGAATTTACTGGTGGATTAAATGATCTTAAAGGTTATTTCGAATCTGAATGACTGAAGCAGGAAACTTTTGACTGCCTTTATATCAAACTGAATAATAAATACTTTGTGCTGCTAAGGTAGGTTAGTTTAAGTCTTAAGTTCCTGGTGGGACTGTAGCACCTGGCTATTGTACTGGATATTGACCTCTTATACAACTTGTCAAAATTCTTTCTTAGGTGATTGATGTGCTTCATCCTGGGAAGGCCACAGTCCCCAAAACAGAAATCAGGGAAAAGCTGGCAAAAATGTACAAGACAACCCCTGATGTAATTTTCGTCTTTGGCTTCAGAACTCACTTTGGTGGTGGCAAGACAACCGGTTTTGGCATGATCTATGATTCCTTGGACTATGCAAAGAAAAATGAACCAAAGCACAGGCTTGCCAGGGTATGTTGTCTTCTAGTATCTTGGAAGCAGTTAGGATAGGTTAGAAGCATTTAATTACTGAGTATTTACATGTGTAAAACCCCACGTTTTGTGAAAGTACTGTTGGTATACTCAGTCATATGAGACATCTTAAAATAACACAGGTTAACCTCTGCACTTGCAAAAGAGGCTAAGTTTTTCTTACTCTGCATTACAGGAGAATTGGAAAGGCAAAACCTGTTACCAGAGATGTTTAGCAATAATAGATAATAAATCACTTTTAAAGGTTTGGAAGAAGCATAAGATGGGGCTGATCCATGTGCTACTTAAGTGTTTATGGTCTGTGTTGAATCATTTATTGGTTAATGAACTTGCTGTTTAGTTAATATTTCAAATTTAAACTGTATATGAAGAGTTCAGAAGTAATAAAAATTAAATTGAGAGTTGATAACTGAGAAACAATATCAAATGCTATTTTAACTTTTTTAATAGCATGGCTTGTATGAAAAGAAGAAGACTTCAAGGAAGCAGCGAAAGGAGCGTAAGAACAGAATGAAGAAAGTCAGGGGCACAGCCAAGGCAAATGTTGGTGCTGGCAAGAAGGTAGGATGAGAATATGTTTAAGCTAGAGTGAGCATTTGCCTTTGGAATGTTGATTAGATTCTTCAACAGAGTAATGCTGTTTTTCTTCTATTTTTTTACCTGTTCTACTGGATAACAGAAGGTAATCTGTGTGTTGTATAGCTTGTCATCAGCTCTGTAGCTTAGTTTTGCTCCTCACTGCTGCAAGCTTAGCTGATACAACATGAAAGAATGCTTCTTAAATTACTGTTTCCTACTTGTCACTTGAACTAAAGTTACACTTTCCTAAATCTAACAGTATTGCTCTAATCACATAACTCAGTCTGGCAATACACACATTAGATAATCTTAACACTTGTTACTTAGACTGCCTAAGTACCTAATGCTTACTCCACCAAGTTACTGTTACTTATGGTGTTATTTATCAAGGTGAGTTTGTTAAGGATGTTGTAGGCAATGACAACAGAGTGTAAACAGAAATAAGTAGAATGCCTGTTTTATCCTGGGTTTAAGTGACTGATTCCAAAGATAGTAGGGTCTTCCTGTGGTGGGAGATTACTGGGCTGAGGCTGGAACCTGATACCAGCAGCTAGGAGGGAGGCAGAGTTCCTCTGTCATGAAACAAAACCACAACTGAGGAACAGCCTGGGTGGGAAGCCAGTCATCTTCCTTCGTGGTGTTTTGTCCTTTGACAAATGCAGAATAAACTGTGCAGCCAGGTGGGTTTTCTTCAGGTGTTTTAATAAGGGGAGAGAGAGTAGTGGGTTTCAATGCTTAGTTCTGTAGTTGAGAAAATGCCTTGACATCTTGTACTTTAGTAATCTTCACTTTTGCTTTTTTTCTACTTTTTTGCAATTCTCCATCAGAAATGAAGTATCTACAGGTACTGGAAATGAGCATGGATGTGGTGACTGAATTATACATCACTGAAATGTGTCCATCCTTTCAATTAAAGCACTGTACTGCCTTGCATGCATGTTTGATTTAAACTTAGATCTGTCCTGTGAGGGTTAAATAATAACATAATGCACTTTATTCCATGTGAATTAGAAATAAAATTTGGCCAGTAGCAAACACCACTTTTGAAACCAGTGAATCAGCTTTAAAATAAGGAACTCAGTGAGAAGAAATCCAAGAAACTCAATACTCTAATTTGAGACATTGGTTCAGAACACCCCAGGATCTGATTCAAAGTAGTACAGTGCAATTGCATGTTTAACTTGACTGTTGTGTGTAAGTAGTTGTGTACATGAAAGCTGAGTCACATCACACCTTAGTGCATTTGAGATGGTGTTTGGAAATAAAAAAGGCACAGTTGTCTGCCTTAAACTATATTTAACTATTGTCCTGCAGTATTCCAAGCTAAGACACAAATTAAAGCGAAATTGGAAATTTCAATGAAATTAGATTTTTTAGTTAGTATGGAAGTCAAATTGTTATCACTGGATGGAAATGGACCAGTGTAACTGACAATTACTAGATGAGGGAACTATTCTACTAGATAGGTTTTGAGCCTTCTTCCTTTCTGCTCTAATGCTGTTTTAATCATGAAGTCCTACAGTTGTTTATGGCACAAAAATAGCATTTGGTATAGTAGTGACACATAACATACACCCTTTTGTCAATGGTAAGGGAGTCATTTAATGTTGCACTGATCCCAGTAGTATGGATGAACTTCCCGTCAAGACTTTTGCACCTGAAAGTACCTGTTATTGAGTGTTAATGCAAAATGGTTAAATTACTGTCACTTGAATTATTAAAGCTGTCCAGTTCAGAGAAATCCTCTTAAAACATATCAGCACGTCACAAGTTTAGGGCCAGGATCATGTTCTGTGTGTATCAAGTGCTTCTTAAACTAGCATGCAATCGTAATAGTAGGTAAACTGTGGTTTTCATTATTGATATCTTTTTAAATTATTATTCAATTGTTAAGTATGCATGGGTTAGATGTTACTTGTTTACCACCTTTGTTAATCTTTGTGTCCTCACTTAAGATAAATTATTTTGTGTGCATTCTGGAAAAATCACTTGGTAAGAGTTTTGTGCTGCATTACAGAAAAATGTAAAATACACTGGTGTCTTTAAAATTTATCTTGAAAAATGCATGTTTATAGATAATGATGTGGTATGGTTCATCATCCTTTATCACAGCTATGCAGAGGAATTTTTAATAGGAGTCCTGGAATATGTTTTTGAGTTCACCTATACAGTCCGTGAGAACGATTTATCTCAGAAATGTGTAGGCATTTGATTCTGAAAAATCTTCAGCCAAGTGTATATTATTCTAAAAGTTATGTACCATCTAGTCATGAAAATTACTGAAATGGTGAATCATACTTGAATAATTTTTTTTTGAACTTAAGGTCATATGTAACTGTGCTAATGTCTGGTTGTTTTCTTTGGTACTTCCCTCTCACCCCATTAGAATTCCCATTCTGTTTTCCCTGCATTTTGAAGAGAAGTATTTTAAAGTGCTGTGTGTTATTTAATGTAACTGTGGCTCTAGACTTTGCTGAGCTTGCTAAAAATTTGCAACAAGTATATGTGGATGTCCTTCACCCAGTGTTTGCTTTCAGAGCAGTGACCATATGCCATGCAACACTGAAATGTAAAAAAAAAAGCCCACCCTCCCTTTTAATGTCACAGCTGTACCTGTGACAGCCCTTGACATGTGAGGCTTTTCTAAAAAAAAAGCTATCAAACAGAAGTGTGGACGGATAGGCACTTTAAGCCATTGTAGCCTGTAGGCATAATTGAACATGCAATTGTATTCTGGATATTAGTTAAGCTCTGAACAACTATTGTTAGGTCTCCTTTTGAGTTTGAGAGAATGTGTGAAATTTAAGTCTTCAGTCTCTACAGTAGTCAAAATTTTGAAGTTTTCCTAGCACATTTCCATGTGATTATTGAAAAAAGTGTATTGTGAGTGTCAGTAAAACCTTCAAGGCTCCATCTTCTACAGTAGTAGAACTTAGATAAAAATATTCTTAATATTAATTAATACTTTCTCTTTTTCAGTAATTGAACATTCCTCAGATGGAAAATGGATCACAGGTATGATTTGAGAATGCTTTGTAAGTGTAGACATTCAGCAGTCCAGTCATGATGATGTAGTCATGAACACTGATTTTTGCAAAGACTGTGGTACTTGTGCAGATGTAGAACCAAATGCAAGAGTTTAAGACTAGGAAAGAATATTTACAAATTTCTTTAGTAAATTACTGCTATCAATTACTACTGAATTGATAGCTTATGTGACTTTGACTTACATGAAATACCTGATTAGTGTAAAGACTGAAATAAGAAACTGGGCAGTTCACATTTACTGTTCCTAAAGCTGCTGATTATTTAGTCTAACTGTAAGCAAGGCTTACATTTTTTTACTTGTAGGTATGCTAAAGAGAGGATAGTAGACCTTGGTTTTTATTGTCTTAAATAGATTAAAGTAGTATGATAACTATTTTTGGAGCAGATTTCTGTTGTTTTCTTTCTATTTCAAGTAAATTCCTTATAAACAAGCGTGATACTCTTACAGATAAGTCCCTGTATTTTTGTTGCAGAAACCTAAGTGCTGTGTTCAGTAAGTGTTCAGAAAAAAGTGGTTTTATTACAAATGGTCTGTCTGGGAGCTGATACAGCATGTCTAGTGTCTTAAACAGAAAGCTGTCAAAGCACCTGTAGCTTGTGGAGCTCTTCTACAGGGATGCTGTAATCTAGGCTCTGATTTATTCCCATGATGGTGCTGTGAAATTTTGAACTTTATGCTCTTAAAAGAAGGGTAGTGTGGTTCACCTGACTTGTTTAGGAACCAGTTTTTCAGGCTTTATAAATGTATGAGTGCAAAAATTGTTTTAATTTTGTGGTAGTAATGTATTTTTTTCCTTTACAGTCTGAATCCTTCTATGAAGAAGTACAGAAGGAATTATTCTGGAAGGCAGAACCTGTTCATCTGACTTTAACATCAAATAAACTGTGTCAATAAAATGCTGATTTGTCCTATAGTTTTGATTTGAAAACTACTTTTTGTAAAGTTTGAGAGATTCAGCATAGGTGCACTGTTTGCACTGTATTAAAACCTTTTCATTATTAAACACCTCTTGTTTTGACTATCAATTTGAAATGTGTTCTACTGGTAGTAGTATGAACTAATTCCAAGCAGGCAGTGTTATTTCATGGATATAGACAGACTTTTGTCATCTATTATTCAACCTGTGGTTTGGAAAGTCCTTTTGAGATGTTCTTGTTTGGCTGCCTGATTTCTATAGACCTGTAGAATACAGCGTAAGGGAGAACAAAACGTACACAGAGATACTCAGAGCTGCCTACTTCCACAGTTAATGATTTTCGGTAGGGAAGGAGTTGGGCATGATTTGTCTTTTGTTCCCAAGTTGTCAGGACAGGCTGTGGGGTCTGTCTCTGGCCTGCCAACTGTGTAGTACACCCCTAATTTTTCATCTGGTGGTGTTAAAGGAGCCATTTAAGATGGAAGCGAGGGCATTCTGGTGCAGGTGTTTTGAGGAGCAAGCAAAATACAAGTTTTATACTCTTAATAGGACTGAAACAGATTGCAGCTGTAGCAGCTGTGCTGATTATGGTTCTGATTTTATTATCTAAGTACAGTATTTTTGAATTGTACTACCATTGTACTTAGACAGCAGTTTGTAACGCAGGAAAGGCATTTTTACTGTTTGGGGGAGGAAACCAACAGTACTATAGGAGTTGTTAAAGTGGTTGAAAGGAGATATTGTGCAAGATCTAAATATAGATGAAGCACTTAATACCTTTTCTAGTACCTTCAGTCTGAGTTTTGAACTAGAGGGGTTACTGTTACTGTTGTCTGTATTCAGCAGCATCACACTATTAGCTGTACCATAAATTCTCTGTACCTCATGCTGTAGTTTTTTTGCCTTTAGTGATGTTAGTAACTGGGAGTAATAGCCAGCAGTGAAAGTCTCTGGCGTTGGGAGTCTCATGAATGGTCAGACTGGAAAGTTCTCTTAACAAAAGAATTGCTAGAGGGGTATTAAAAGTGGGTTGTGTGTACTTTGATACAGTATGTGCACTGTACTCTGGAGTCTCTTGAGTTGGTGAGTAAATACTGTAAGGGATATGGAGCAAATGTTATGAACATAAGTCTTAGAATCTAAACCTGTTTCAAGGGTAGTATCTGCAGTAAGCCCTTTACATATATAAAAGGGAAGAAGAGTCATGCTATTTAATGTAATTGAACAATCACTAGGGGGTGATGTGAACACAGCAATACAAATACAAGGAAGAGTTATATAGCAATCTTTCATAGAATAGACTGAAAGGAGGTCAAATTATCACCTGCCAAAGATGTCAACTCCTTTGAAAATATGCATTAAAAATAGTTGTGTTTATAAGCTGAGGCTTTAAGTCATGTTCTTGTTTCACTCTTGTTTTGGATTCAGTGGAAACCACCAGTTTCAGTGAAGACCATACAGTTAGTGTTTTCCAGATGTTTACGACTTGAAAGCTGTAGAGTGCTGGCACAAATCCTAGTTGCTCTTTTCAAAAGCCTTCTTATCTTAGTTTTGTGCAATCAACAAAGGATCTATAAATAAGTGCTCTCATAGGGGTATGTGTCTTGTGTAGCCTTGATGTTCTGAGTTTATACAGTAAACAGTACTGTTCCAGGGGCATCTACCTCTAGCAGAAATTAATTCTGGAGTTGCAGTATTAAAAGTTCCCTTCTTCAGTTTTGTAATGTCTTACATTCTACTTAGTACAGGTTTATGTGGTACAGTAACTTGCCAAAGGAGTTGAACTGAAATAGATATTACTTGGTACCATAAGTTGGTATTTGATGCCCCATTTTTTTGAAGATTGATAGCAAAAGACACATAGTGAATCAATAAAACAATTGACTCTTGTTGGTTGATTTGGTTATAACCACATATCCATAAGCTGTACTCTGGTCTTGCGATATGAACCATTAAGCACAAAAAAATGGGGAGGGGGTCAAAATGACATAGATCTAGAGCTAACTGAACAAATCAGATCAGCCTGTTGGAGTTTTTCCACTGTTCTGCAACATTCTGTGTTGATGTAGCTATCCTTTCTCCTGTCATTCTACTTGGAACAGAGCAATCAAATCCATGGCTGTCATCTGAAATCTTGGTGCTTCAGTGGTTGGGAGTTGTGAGCAGCTCTTGGTGTGAGTATCTGTTCTGCCAACATTTTGCCCATATGCATTCCAGTCTAAGCAATGTGCAGCAGGTGTTCTGTAATTCAGAGGTTTAATGCACACGCTGTGCTGTGCAGACTCTAGGTTAATCCCCTTTCCTGTGGGAGGTGAAACAATTAAGTGGAACTGGAATCTGCACTTCTTTCCCTCCTGTGTGCTGAAGGAACTCTTTTATTTTCTGCCAATCTTGGCACATCCCATCATCTATAGGTAGTAGTTTTGTCACTGTTGTCTGCTTTCAGACTTTGGCCTGGCCCTCATATTTCAATATCTCAAGGTTTTATCAATCTGGAGTTCAGATTAGTCTCTAAAGGCATTTTGGAGACCAGTTTATTAAGCTGGTGGTGAGCAATCTCAAACTGATACACGTGGAAAGACTTTTATTAGCCACCATTTATAATGGCCTGGACTTGTTGGAGTTGCATGCACAGAAAATGTTTGGGGTTTTCCGTAGGAAGGACTTAAAACTGTATAGCCAGTCTAGTAAGAGTAAATTAAATCTTTGTGTAAAACACTTTGAAAGCTGTGCGGAAGCCTAAGGACTTGTCTTAAATGAAACCATATCCAGTGGTCCAGCTTCTTGCTGAAGTTTCATTCCTATGTTCAGTGAGATAAATACGGCACAGCCAGACAATGGTGGCTCCTGTCTGAAGGAGATTGTTATACTGAAGGCAAAAGACAAACCACAGCATATCAGAGAAGGACTTTGAACAGAGTCTGTTTGGAGGAGCCAAGAGTGTCTTGGCTTCACAGAAAAAGATAACTGTGATAAAGATGAAAGATAGTAAAATTTGACATCACCTGTGCACAATGAGGTGGGTTGGTCTAGGGACCGGCTTGTAACAGGTTTGAGACCAAATCTTGAGGGGAAGAAATGAAGCTAATATTGTCAATGTCTCAAAATAAATGAGGTATAGTATGCTATGTGATGTAGGTTCTTTCTATTGATAGTAAAAGTGTCATTTAAGGACTAAAGTATTTAGGTCACTATCAACTGTTTGCAACAGTCAGATGAAATTAACTTGTTCATATTATTCTGGTCAGTTGCTGTAAAAAATGAATTTTTAATGTCATTGGTATCCTACACAGAGGAAATAGAACATTGTCCTGTAGCAGCTGTTGATACTAGATGCATACAGTAAGTTTGAAATTCCAGTTGTGAATGCTCCCTGTTGATTTGCTTCTATTTGAGCAAAACAAGGTTGATTGAGCCTTTCTTGGGTGGTTATTTTGATACTGCTAAGAGACCAGATAAGAGTAGTTAATTTTTTTTTTTTTTTTTGCTATGAATTCTGGCAAAATTTCATCTGAACTGGTGGATTCTCCAGTATAGGTGGCAAACATTTCTTTTGTTCATCATGTTCCCAATACAATAGCAATAAGACCAAGTTATTTCTATGAATGCATTTTTTTACAATGCCTCTAAGACGTAAAATAAAAAGGCTTAAGTAACCTTTGATAAATCCGTGTCAGGAGCAGGCACATCCAAGTGCATTAATGCCTCTGGACTCCCTCATTTTAAAAGAATTAAATGGAAACTTAGGTTTGTTGTTAGTATTTTTTAACTCTAGTTGTGTCTTAAAAATGTTCCCTGTGGAATTTTATCCTCATTTCAAATTCAGGATGTTTCCTCATAATTTTGGTCTTAGCTCTCTGTAAAGGCTGTGGCTAATGGAACATCTGCAAAAGTGGCTAAAAGACACATCATGTGCTAGAAGATAACTGTATTTTGCAACAGCTGGCCATCGGCAACCAATACTACTAATAAAGCTCCATCTTCCTTTCAAGTTACTGCTGTTCATACACAGAGATCTTAAATAAGCTCAAATAGTGTGCTGAGGCAGAAGGAGATTCAGAGCATCTGTGCCTTCTCTTAACGTAGTAGCTATTACACAATCAGCAAAAATCCTGTGAGTGAAATGCTTCACTGAGGTAGATGATAACAGTTTGTACTTGTGGTCATTGGGTTAAAATGCAGCTTGTTATTTAATGAAGCTGGCCAGACTGCAAACTGACCCCCATTAGGAGAAACATGCTTCACTGCCTTTCGTGATGATCTGATTTGATTGTACTGGAGCTCCTACCCTGCTATCGTTTTCTGTCAATTTTTGCTAGCCTGTTTGTTAAGCCAGGCATCATTTGTGTTGATTTGATAACAGGTTTCAATCACTGATAATAAAACTTTTCTGTGACAAATGACCTCAGATCCATATCTCTTGCACGGTTTTGGCTGTAAGTAGAAAATTGGGAGTGACACTTTCCTTTTTCAATCTCTGCTGTCTGGTTTAACAGCCAATGTAAAAATCGCAGTGAAAGCAGCTTAATATTTTTAAGTTAAAATGGGGGGGAAAGTTGATTTTTAAAATGTTGGTTAATAGTTCTTGCATAGTTTGTTTTACGGTTCTCTTTATAGCGTGATGGACCCTACTACAGAGAAGAATTTTTTTTTTAAGGTAAGCAGAGGGTTATAATAAAATGTGAGAACAGAGAGATTTCATGTTTTGAGTATTTATTTTAATTGATCACTTCTGGTTATTGAGGAAAGGTTGATCTAGGCCCTACTTCAGGGTTTTACAAAGGAAAGACTAGTGTAAGGGCCTAGGACTGGGAGAAACTGCTTCCTATTCACACACAAATATTCAACTTTTAGTGTTTTTTCAGGAGTTAATTAAAATGAGAATATATTTTTCCTAGCATTGAAATCCATAGTGCTTGTACAAATAAGCATGAGGGACTGTACTCATGCATAAACCACAGAAAACATGGTGGAATTGAATTGTCCAGAGTCAAAGAAATGTTGAAAAGTAAATATCTGGCATTGAACAGGGAATAAATGCAACATGCATCAATTTTTTTTCTCATTTTTATCAACCATGAACATCTACAGAGGCATAAATGTCTGTTGGCTGTCTTTCATGACTCTGAATCATGCTTTTGAATAATAAATCTCCTTTTGGTGTGGTAAATGATTGCTTTAAAATACTTTCTTTGGTTCAAGAGTGTTCTTTGGGCTCCTGGCAATACTTCATTGGTGTGGCATGTCTGGTAAGCTGGGTGAAAGCCTTGCTGTAGGACTAATAAATATTTCTGTAGAAGCTTTAACATGGTGTGCTGCACAGACCAATCCTTGGAAAGTCTCTTTAGAAAAACCTACACTGGTTTTGAAGACAAGTGGGGCACTTCCATGGTCCTGGCAGGATGTCTGTGCTGGTTTAAAGGTAAACCGGCAGGGGAAAAGAACCCAGTTCAAAAGAGAGATTGTAAGTCAGAATAACAATTTAATAAAAATAATATAATAAATACAATTATACAGACAAACAATTGGTTTTGACCCACAAAACCCAAATGTATAACCCAGCACCCTGGGGCATGAACAGAGTGGTGTTTGTTGAGCCCCCCTCCCCGTGCTGAGCCCCACGTGGTCCCCCTGAGTCCAGCCTTGGTAAAGAAATGCTTTCGAAAGTCCAGTCTAAACTTCTAGTGCAGCTTTGAACCTCCTATTAGTGTAACAATGATTCCTGTGGCTTTCTCCACAGATCAGAAATGAAGCAAATATGCTTGGGAATTGAACCTTTGTGTCAAGGTAAGCATCTTGTTAACTGCTAGACCTGCTGTCTTTTCACAGAGATGGGACTTGACTCCATGGAAATAGTCAGGGAGAGGCTCAGTGCATAAGACACACTGAGTGCAACCAGGTATCAACCAGCTCTGCTCTGCCTCAGTGGTGTTCTATAATACAGTCTTTAGGTCAATAGCTGTGCCACCCTTAAGCTTCAACCTAGCAACTAGTCCATGTTTGATGTTTTAACCAGCACTGTCAGCCTGATGCAAAGCCCTTAGGGGCAGATTGATTTTTTTACTGTGCCCTTAAAGAAGCCTGAGGTTTCTTTAACCCACAAACTTGCTTAGCCAAGAGACTATCTTGTCTTTATTCCATATTCTGTTGCATATGGACCATGCTTCATTTTGAAACCTGTCTACTCACTTTTGGGAAATGCCACCTCTGTACAGCTATTGCACTGGTAATGTCTCAAGGCATATATCCTTAGTGATGTATCTCCTTTCTTCTCGTGCTTCTGCCTTGCATTCCTGCCCTTTTCATTCCAATGGCTTTTTGTTTCTTAGGTTTGTTCTGCTTGTAGATGCTTTTTCTAGCTTTACTTTCCCATAGACTGTGTAGGAATGAACAATAATCACACAGGTCATATAAAGCGATTTATTAATCAGTCTCTTTCCTAGGGGTTGATCAATGTTCCACTGGCACCTTTGTGGGTAAAAGTGCCAAAAAACCCTGCAGAAACCTGAGGTTGCTGTCTGCAGGGTTGAGGGAACTTTGTAAAGCGTTTTTTATTGTTGTTATGTGGATGAAAGGAGATAGACTTCCCAGATGTATCAAGGATGCTTCTTCAGTCCTACATTAACTGTTTTTCTTTAGCAAAGATCCAAAATAATTTCTGAAGGGTTTTTCAATTTAAAACAGCAACAAACAAAACACCAAAAAGGAACAGAAACAAACCTTTCACTGCCTCACTTCTTTAAAATTAGTAAATGGAAATAGAATGCTACAGCAGACACCTACCACGTAAACAGTGCACAAGGTATTTCAGAAGTCCACTCTGGAATTGGTACTTCTCAATAACATAGTTACAGCAACACTATAGAGAGAACAGATCCTCCAGTCCCAAATGTAATGAAGCTTCTGTTGCTTTTTGGCTTAGTTCTCTAAGTACTTATCACCTCCAGTCTACTTCTTTTTTTTTTTCCTCACTTAAATAGCTCTCTTGGGATGTGAAGTGCAGGAGCACATGTAAAATACTTTTCATGGGGCTTACTGAGTAATAAAAATGTTTTTATCTAGCCATTTTTGATCTACACAAAATTCAAGAGCAAATATCTTGCTTTTCAGTAAAGACTCATGCAAGATTATGAAAGAGGTTGTGCAAAGTAATTCTTTAGCCAGCAGAGGACTGTAGAACCACGTATCACACAGTTACACAAAAATGCTTCATCACAAAGAGTAAGGGGAAAACCCAAGTATCAAACCATGTAATTGAGATAGTCTCTTAAATATGGTAAAATACTGGAAAGGGAGAGCTCTTTTCATTATTTGTTTCTCATTAAGGAATTTAATTTGCCCCAGGTTCCCCTTGTCGATGAAAATCTATGGGAATTTTGTTTACATTTTGAAGCACATTGCCAAGAATAGTACTTCATATGGTAAGTATACTGAACCTTTTGGGGGAATGACAACACTACAGAAATGGTGGTGCATTCCCTAAAGGAAAACATACTTCATTTGTAATGAACATTATGTCTGCAGAAACTAATGGCACAACCTCCTATTCAGTTTATGTAAAATAAAACAGGCCCATATGTTGCTGCTTTTAGGGTTTGGGTGTTTAAATTAAATGTTGTTTAATGAATATTCAAACCCATTTGCTCAAAAGTTGTGCTCAGTGTAGCATCTTTCTACCCTGTCTTTGATCTTACCTAGAGTATTAAGCCATTACAAGAGGGTGCTAAAGCTGAAGCATCTGTTTCTTACTAAAACTTGGATATTAAAATGCCAGAGCAGATGAGAGGGTAAATAAAGACATACAGTAAGAGGATAATATTATTTTTTGTTTTGTAATTAAGACTGAGAAAGGTTTGATATGCATGACACCCTTTAAGGAACAGGAACATTCACTGTGCTATTACAGCAGCTGCAGTTTGAGTGTTACACTGCAGTTACAGTGGCATATTCACTTCATTCCCCACTTCCTACAGGAGTTAATTCGATTTTTTCAGTATGTGTGTGCCTGTGCTGTGCTGCCTCAGCAGACTAGAGATAGTTTTGCTTTCTAGAGACATTTGTGTCTGTGTGGGGCTGTAGGCAGCTTCTAGACCTCTGTGCCTGGGTGTGGGCAGGTTGACTAGAGGCACTCCACAGAAGCTGGCATTTGCTCACTGGTGGTAATGAGGTCTTACCTTTTATACTCTGTTCCCTGCTCATAGTCAAGTAGAAATATTAGTAGCCTGGAAGAATTCCTCTGGAAGCCAGATCTGTCCTATCGACTGCCCTGAAATGCACTGGGCATTCATTGTCAAAGGTAAGCAGTTACTTTGTGCTGGGAAGGAACCCATGGCTACAAATGGTGGTTTAATTCAGCCTCACTGTGCGTTTACTTGCTTCTATTAAATCAAATTTTTAATTCACGAAGTCACTCCTGCATACGTTTAAATTCATCTAGTTCAGGAAAATCTCCCAACAAGACAAAACCCGAAATAGATACTTAAATGTTTTCATGAACTTTATCTCTGAGTCCAGAAATTGACAGCACTATCCTCTTTTTTTAATGGCATGGAAAAAATCTCATTAGAAGACAGCTGGAATGTAAACACAAATCACAATAATTGGCTTTTATGTATTTTCATGAGGGTTCTTCAGATGCTTGCTTTTACTGCACAAGTGCAATATTGTAGATATACAGTGAAGCCCTCTTCAGAGAATAATTGATACACAGATAAAGTACTTAAAAACATACCCTAATGCTGTAAATCTAAATGAAGGCTGAGACTATTACATGAGAAAAACAAATATGCAAACACTGAAATTCTTTAAAATTCTGCTATTTGCTACAGCTTCTCTGGCCTAGTGAATTCCACTGTCTCTACTGAGCTGGGTTGTTAAGCATGAATTAGTGCAAGAAGAGAACAAGAAATTGCCTACCCAAGGAGGTGTCACCTGAAGATAGTTAACCTGCTTTGGGCATGTCTGTAAACATAAAAATTCACCACTTACCTGTATCTTTTAGAGCATTTGTTAGGGATCTCCAATTAGAAAAAGAAATCTCTACATAGATTAAAAAAAATAATGGTGTTCGCAGTACCATCACTTGTCTGCAACATGAACTTCTGAGATGAACCAGACTTTAATTTCTTCTCATACTTCAACAGGAAACCACACTGTTCTGGCTACTGTACAGTAATCAGTATGACACAGTCCTACCCTGAAATACTGATTTTATTTTGCATCTCAATTCTGAGCTCCTAAAGCTTGTAATACATAGGAAAATATTTTTTCTTTTAAAAACTTGATATGATATGGAAAGACTTAGTAGGATAAATATTTATTTTTAAAATATGTTAAATATGTTAAAATTATTTCTTATATAAGCTTCCGTGTATACAGATATATGTATATCTTAGTCACTGTATTGAAACAATTCTTTTTGAATTCAGCATTTATCATGTCTTTTAAGCCAACCCAGATGACAAAGGGAAATGAACTGTCCCATGTTTGTCATCAGTAGGACTGTTCAGTGGTTGCCATCAGCTATTTTTTTCTAAACCCTTCATGTGCACAAGGGTAACCAAAAAAACCCTAAAATTCTGGGTTGTTTTTTGAGTCAAACTGTGCTGCAGGTGAGTATATGTATATGTGCTGAAATCACAGATAATCTGCTCCTTTTAGCTCTAGGATAAACACAGTCTGAACCATTTTATGTTATGTCAATAGGATGACTAAAGTAGAGGCGGCTTGAAATCCCTAGCAAATGGCTTTCCAAGTTACCAGTGTCTGTTTGACTTCCTAGACCCTCTATCATACAGCATCCTGGCCAGTTCAGCATTCAGAATTTAGCCAACAATTCCCATTTTGTTTTCCCATGTCCCTTTGTTTGAAGGATTCCCATCCTTCCTTTACCAGTTACAATCTGTTTAATTGCAGAGCAAAATATTCTCCAGACACCAGAAAAATATAAAAGACTTGGGTTTTTTTTCTTCTCCTATCATGCTTTAAAACACACTAGCTCTCTCTTCCTCACCTTTCTTGTTGTCAGCTATAGCAAATACAAATGGTCCCTAAGGAGAAAACAAACACTTGCTGCGGTATGCAAACACTCTATGACTTCATGGCATCAGTGCTAACATGGCTTGTTTCAGCACCAATTTAAAACTCATTCTCCTGCACCTTATGTCATCTCTTCCTGGCTATCTATCCAGCTTCTTCCAGGTTATTCATAATAATCTGGCACCCATCCTTTTGAATGCTAAAATGTGTTATCCCCCCTTTCTACAGTAGTGAGCACGTTAAAACATTGAAATATTTCTGCATCCCCCTTTATGTTCTATAGGAAAGATGAAAGAGGCCGTGGAGAACAATTGTACATCATGGATCTAGCCCTCAGGATAGGAATGATACTGATGACAACCTGTCAAAATGCTGAACTTGTGTTGTTGTTTCGATGAAAGAGAGAATGCAAATGAGGGATAAGGAGAAAATAAAAGCTTCAGGATGGGCAAGGGGGATTTTCCAGCAACCGAATAGCAAACATTGTCAGGACACTTGTGATTATAAGTCATATAGCCCTCGCTGTTGGGAGCCAGAAATGTCTCTTCCTCATTTACACTCCTTCCCAAAGACATTATAATGCCCGAAAGAAAATAAATTTAGACAGATTCCACAAGCTACAGAAGGAAGATTTGCTTTATTAAAGTTTTAGAAAAGGCTTTTGGACTCTGTTGTGTACTCCCTGCTAGGAACTATCTGGTGCAGACTATGAAAGTTTATGAATTTCCATGACATTTTGGGTTTGTACATGTGACAAATTCACATAATTAAAAAATGGATAAATTGGTAAAGAGGCATAACTCCTTCATCTAGTTATTCTCACTTGGTTTCAGTTCATCTTATAACAAGTTAGCTAGATTAGGCATCTAAATCCATGCTGTTTTCTGTAATACCTGAGATCTTCAGGACTATAACTGATGTTAATAATAAGGCTGTAATTGTCTACTTTTGAGGGATTAAGAGATATAATAACTTAGGTCAGTTAGATGTATTTCCATGCTTTAGTGCAGACAAGAAAAAATATGTTGTAAAATCTGTCCTCTTTTTGGAATACATTCAGTTATTGTGCTATGTATGAAGAAACCCATTCCCAGAGATCACACAGGATCTTTTGAAAAGGGAAGAATTCTGTTTCTCACCCAGGTTTTAGCCATCACAGTGCAAATACAACCAAAAAAGGGTAAGCTACACTAGGTAGAAACACTACAAAGAGAAAAGCTGATTGTCTCCAATCTTGTACTATTTCTTCCCCTTGCTTGCCCCCATTGCCTTGCAGGTAGGACATTAAAAGTTGTATATGGGGAACTGAGAATAATCAGAGCACAACAGTCTTTCTTGATTTATTACTTCATTCATTAATCCATACATAAAGTGCAATCTAGGGCAAGGTTCAGAAATCCTTCAGTCCTGACATATTCGCACATATTTGATAAATGATTTCACTCTAAGAGGCTTATAGGGCATCTGCAATAAGTTCTGCTGAGATCTATTTCTCAAAACATTTTCACACTTTCATATCAAATTAGAGGATATCTCACAGATAAGGGTAAGTGATTGAACTCCTATCACTTGGATGCATGTGAAAGAGTACAAACAACCAGTACCCTAAGAAATCCACAGCTTAAAGACAGTCCCCTTGAAAATAATCCTTGGAATTTTTTCCTATTTCCTTTCAGACCAAAGCTGTTAATGGCCATTGAGATGTTTGAAGAAATTAGTATAAATATTAATTTCTCTAACTATCCAAAGGAAGGAGCACTGTGATATATGGATTCCATTTGAGTTATTCCAGGCAGAACGTGGATTCTTAATAATAATCTAGGGGAGCTGAACAAAATTTTGGTATGGCAGTCATGCAATCTCCACACACAGGACTAGGGTACCAACCAGACTTTGTAAACTTGGGAACTGATTAGGCCAGGGAGGAGCAGCAAAACAAAGAGTTTCAGTTTTGGGTAACCTTCCTCTCTCTCTCAAGTGGCTCCATTGTATACCCACCACATCACTGTCCGTAGGCTTTCCTCTCCCCTTACACTCTATTTTTGATACTGTTCTTTACTCTGTCTCATATCCATACATAAAATTCCCTTTTCCTATCTTCTTTCATTTTTTTCCTGAGGCTTTTGTCAGCCTATCCCTCCAGTTAAGGCCATGTAGGAAGTAGTGAAGAAAACCAATGTCACTAGCAGGAAGCTGTGGAAACAACAATGTGGAAAAGTGTTTACTTCCCATATGCATGTTTCTATCTGCTTTACCTTTCATCTTGTTTTATCAAACAAGTCATCTTCCACCTTGCTTTATCAAACAAGGATGCACTGTGGGAAAAAACCATTTGCAGACCTTGATTCTGCTGACACCTTCATGTGCTCATTGTATGATAATATGGGCATACATGTAGAGAGAGATCTGTATACAAGTGCAAACCTGTGCTCTTGCTCTTTCAAAGGCAAACATGTCAGACAATTCCCAAGCTCCCATTGATACCTCAGAAGCAGTCATTAGAATTCAGTCTTTCTCTTATTCTTGCCAACCATTTAATTCAAAGACCCTTTGTCCATTTCTCCAAAAATTTAGTACAAAATGTCTTCCTGAAGATGTGAATTCAGGGATTCAGAACAGATTTTCTAGTAGAAGCTTAGCTGCAACATTACCTCTACCTCTACAGTGAACATAGTATGCTGCAGATCTCAATCATGCATTTAAAATCTCTGTGGATATATAGATTATTGTTGCTGTACAAAGCAAATCTTTCTACTGCCCTTGAGTAATATACTCTAGCTTTATGCAGCCAGGCAGTATTTATCAGAAAGTCATTACAACTGTTTTGTTTGAATATAGCTTTCATTCCTTGTATTTTAATATCTGGACAGCATTAGCTCAATTACTCTAATGAACAAGTAGTTCTTCTAATATTTACTATCTAATTAGTTTATTTGCCTAGATGTAACGTGCTAGGTCTATCTGTGCATTGTGTCTAGCCAAGACTATTCTCACCAACTTTGTGTTCTATTTCTATTTTGCCTCAGAACTTTTTGGAAGAGAAAGGGTGGGCTACACTCTGTATCTGTTTTTCTAAAGGTTGTCAAAGAAATAAACTCTCCTAGAAAAGATGATACTCTTGCCCTGCTAAACTCTCAACCAGAGAACTCTGAATCCCTTCTATGTAGGGCAATCTGGATGTATTGAATAGCACCTGAGAGAGAAAGTAAAATAAAGGGTCATCTTTTGATTTCCAGCTGATATATAGCATGCAACAACAGAAATGGAGGACAACACATATATACTAAGAACCATGAAATGCTCTATTATATGCTCCTCTTTCTCCAAAGGGAATAAAAGAACAAATGCTCAACAAATATTAGTTGTATTACTTATTAATCTACTTGAAAGTGTTGAGATTTTACCAAGAAGAGCTCACATCAAAACAGATACACTATGCACGGAAACAATTACAACAAACAGTGTGACATAACTACAGTACATCACACTGTTTCTTAAGAAGTAGAACAACAAATTCAAACACATCATTCTTTCCTCCCAATGAAAAAAAGACTCCTCCTCCCAACAGCCTTACAGGTTGGTCAGCATTAGCCCTAACATGAAGTGTTGTAACTACACCCAGTGCAGGTGCTGATTCCGTGCCAGGCCCAGCTGATTCTCATGTCCTGTGACGAAGGGTGATCAGGGCAGTGATGCAGCACACCTGCTTTTTATCAGAGCCACGTGAGGCAGGGGAGCTTTTTCTGCTGCCAACCAGGGGACCTGGGCTTCCTGTTCTCATGGCTGTTCTGAGCCTGCAAGCCCAGAGGAAGGAGAATCAGGAGTGGATGGCTGAATGTTCACAGGCTCATTTTCTCTGGATAAGAAGGTGGAAGGGTGACTGCTTAACCAAGATGTTTCTGAATGCAGTGGGGTTCATCCTGAAGTTCAAGAAGAGCAGCCTTGAGAAGTCTTGATCTCAGATAAAGGTAGGAAAACTCTGGAATCTCTGTTTAAGACTGTGGGAGCTTCACTGCTTTTACTCAGAAATTGGAAATGCTTAAAAGAAAGAGTAAAAAAAAAGTTAAATGCATGAGTCTGTCTTTTTAAGTCATAAAAGGCTGTTTGACTTACCTCTAAGCTTTGCAATGTTAAAAGCAAGCAAAAGAGAAGATGGTAAAGTAAAAAGGACATGCTGTTAAATGGGTGCAGTAAATACGTTATAAAGAAATATCCGGAAATAAGGTCTCTTTATGTAATTATTTTCACTTGTTCACACCTTGGGTTTTGACCAAAAAGATGGCTTTGTAAAAAGGTGTTCTCTAATTCAACCAGTATTTTCAGGTAGGCTTACAAACTAAAACTGGAGCTAGAAAAACCTCTTTCTCTTTAGTAAGTCTCATTTTGTTCAGTACCTCACAATTTAGAGGCTGTGTAGCTTTGTTTCTTTTGAGTTGTCATTTTACTTGGTGATGCCATGGACGGTTGTAGGGTATAAATTGAGGACATGTGAGGATTAGTAGTTGTTTAGTGCACATGTAACTGTAAAATTGCTGGTTGCTTCGCCTTTTATTCCTCAGCGTAAAAGGAATGTTGTGAATTCCAAGGAATTCTCAGGGTTTACTACAATTTATTGGTGCATCTGGTTTTAAGGAGTTTCTCTTGAAGAAAATTTATGTAGCCTTCTTGTTATGGTTTATGCAACAATAACATATATTAAGGCTTCTGAAGATAGGCATGTGATATTGCTGTTATAGAAGCTAACTTTATGATTAGGAGCTGTAATAACTACAGGAATATGCTCACAGAGATGGAAAGTGTAGTCTGAAAAGGATGCACCAGATATTTTCCTACTGAAATATTTGCTGGAGCAATTCAGTGATCCACCCATAAGATGCAATGGACATAATGGGTTATTTTAGTCTGGGAGCCTTTTTCTTCTCTACAGCAGCATCACTGATAATGATGCTGAGTGGTACATCCTAAATAACTAGTTACTGGATGGTAAAGCAATTTGTGAAGCTTCTTAGAAGGGTTGTGAAAGACTTGGGTAGATGTGGAAATAAATATGAGAACTCCATCCTCTCATTATATTGTACATTATTTATATTCATAGTATATTAAATTGATTAGTGTGGTGTAATAACTACCGGTTTGTGCCATGTTCATTAACTGAAAAAATGCATAACTGAAATGCAAGGATGGGAGATGGTCCTTGGGTAACAGTTTTGCTTCCTGGCTTTTGGGAAGATATTCTTATTTGGTCAGGAGACCAGAGATAGACTTGGCCCTTCATATCACCAGGTTTGACAAGTCTTGACATGAATTTATAAGTCAGTTTTCTGATTCTTTAACTCGTTAACTGCTGCTGTACTTCACAAAGATGGATAATATGCAATGAATGCCTCTGTTGTCATGGGCAGTAGTAGAACATTGACTATTCCTGGCATTCAAGTAATCAAGGCTATGTTTCAGGATTAACAAATCATAATATAGCAAGTGGTTAAAAAAATCCCTGTCCTTTTAAACTTTCTTTGTAGTATTTCAGTGAAACAATCCTATCACAGTTCACTTTTGGAAGGTTCAACTAATGAACTGAATCTCTTTAAACAAATGGGTATCTGGGGGAATGTTTTGTTCTGATGACAGAACTTTCTGAAGATCTATGATGCCCTAAAGATGCCAGTCTATATCTTTAGGCACCTCTGATACACTTGAAAGTCTGGTGCTATGTTTTATTCTTGTAGAAATAATCCTTGTATGGTGCAGCAGTGTGTCAATGTGTCAGAAAGCTGTTCTGATTGCTGTTCTGGTCATATCAATCGACTTGGATCAATAACAGGACAATCAAAAATAGCAAAAGCACTGCTCACCCTTCAGCTTTGCATCTGACTTTTTGCAAAATGGGAATATTTTGCTTTCTGAAACTGCCTTTCATTCTCAGCTTGTGTTGCTGCTGCTTTCCTCCTCAGTGGAGTTCTATGTAAGCTATGGTGATGCACCTTGAAAACAAGTTTGAATCCAGCTTTGTAAACATTTATATATGTTTATAAATTGGTCCCAACATTTCCTGTTATCTCTAAGCTCTGAGTGATAATAGAGTAATTTCTGATTCTTTCTACTTCATCAATATACATTCACATAAATTCATGTGGCAGTTTAGAACCAATTAAAATTTATAAGCCACAAGTAGTGAGTGAAATTCTAAGGATTAATTTACTCACTGGAGTATTAATCTGTGTAATGTAGTAGGTTATCCTTCAGTAAACTTGGCTATATGGAGATAGGGAGATAGATTTTCTTGCATGTTTTACTGTAAATGCAGTAATTGGTCCCACTGGGCTGTTGATCTTGAATGGTTAAAGCCAGCAGTACCACAGCAGCCTTGGTATGAACCCAGGGAAAAAGAACCAAATCGGCAACAAGAAATCCAGTTGTTTTTTTCTAGCAACATCCATCTCGATTTTCACTCCTTGGTCAGACTTGGAGAGCAGAAAAAAATCAAATAATAAAATGAATTAAAATTTAAAACAAAAAAGACAATCCTTGATGTGAATATCAGAAAGTATAACTTATTCTCTCTACCTCCCCCAAACCTCTGTTTTTTCAAGGAGGGATTGAGAAGGGGTTGGAAAAGGAAAGCAGTGATCAGAAATTACATAATACATTAGGCTGAAGTGTCTTCCTTCTTTGGGATTCTGAGTTAGGATCCTTTTACACTTGGAAAACCTAATTGATCAAGCCTAGCAAGTCTGACTTTTGTTAATGGGTTTTTAACTATCATTTATTCAGCTAATGATCTTGCTGATAGGGATCAGGGACAGAAAAAGATTGTGGCTCATGAAGGGCCACAGGAAAAGCTAGTGCCTGATCCAATGTTTTAATTTAGATCCTGTCCTCTCTGGTTCATGATGTGCTTCCTTTCATCAGTTTCTGCCTTATTCCTAAATTATTAACTGTGAGCTTACAATGGTAAACTCATTGGAATTCACATGTGTTTAGAAAAAATATAAAGCTTGAAGAAAATGTGGTGACATGGGAGTCTGGAAAGACAAATTATTTTCTTTTTTTCTTTTTTTTCTTTTTTTTTCCCCTAGAAAAACACAGCCAGGGCAAACAAATGAGTAAATAAATAAATACGCTGTAGGAACTTGTATCTTGGGAGCACTGAGGTTTCAGGATTAAGAGTTGCAGTATGAGTTCCTCTCATAAAAGAGGCTGAGCCTGGTTTTCAACTCTGTCTTTTCACTGCTGTTGCTGGCTGTGGTTTGGAAGGCCAGCATCCCTGTTATCTCACATTTTTGGATTTATCTGCCGTATTCTCTCTGACAGGGATGATGCTGAAAGGCCAAAACCTGCTGAATTGCCTTTATCTGGTTGACATGCAAATTTTCCCTGTCCAATCTCATAGTTCTAATTCTTCTGTTTGTCAATTGATGTGGAGCAGAAATATGGGTGTCAAAAAGGTTAAAATGGCTTTTTGCAAGTCAGTTGGGAGCAGATCACAGGTTCTCCTTGGTGAGCCCTGGCTTGTTTATTAGGCTGTGCAGCCTTCCAAACCCTTCTTTTCAGGTCCTAAATATCAGGTCCTTGGGGAATTATCTGTCCCTTTGACAACTTTAATCCTGAAGCAGGTGGTGACCTTGCAGGCTGCCATGGGGCAGTGAAAAGTAGGCAGAAATCACAGTATGGCTACTGGGCTTACCAGTCACTCATTGCCAGATGAAGTCATGTTAGTGATGTGTTTCAAGAAAGTGGGCAAAAACTAGTTGGTTTGACCTCTTCTCAGGGCCAACACTGGAACAGAGCCCAGAATAAAGGTGTAGGATTCAAATGATTCTTTTAACTTAAAATCATGCCAATGTACACTCACTGAAAGACCCTTATTAATGCTGTCTGACTCTAAAGACTTTTAAGAATTATATAAATAAGGTCATATATAACACGGATGCTTTTTAGGGAAAAAAACCCCCCAGCTTGGAAAGTTGTACCAAAAAAAATCTACTGTTAGGAATAGAAATTACCTTTTGGGTTTCATATATATATTATAGAATTAGTAAATTTTTGTCAACCGAATTCTGATGTTTAAGAGTGCTTTATTTCATACTCTGTTGGGTTGACCCTGGCTGGATGCCAGGTGCCCTTCAAAGCTGTTCTCACTCTCCTCTTCAGATAAACAGGGGAGAGAAGATATAACAAAAGCCTCATGAGTTGAGACACTGACAGGGAGAGATCACTCACTGATGACTGTCATGGTGAAAACAGGCTCAGCTTGGGGAAAACAGATTTATTGCTAGTCAAGTTAGAGCAGGGTAATGAGAAAACCTAAATATTCAAATGCTTTCCCCCTGATCTGTCTCATCATCCTGCGCTCAGCATTACTCCTGATCTTCTCTACCTCTAGAGTGTGTTGTTTTTCTCACATACTCTCACTCCTCTTTCCAGCTGCAGGTGTCCATTTCCCTTCTCCTTTCCCCCTTCATGGATATGTTGTGTTGGTCAGTGACAGGCTCGGCCTTGGCCAGCAGTGGGTCTGTCCTGGAGCCAGCTGATATTGGCTCTGTCAGACATGGGGGAAGCTTCTCACAGGTTCTGGCAGAAACCACCTTTACAGCCCCCTTGTGACCAAAGCCTTGTCACACAAACCCAGTAAACTGTGTGGTACAGTTCAGAGTAATTCATGGGGGAAAAGAAAGCTGCCTGGTTTCATACAGTGCTATTTCTAAATTTTTAGTACTAATTCTTTTTCCCACTTTCTTTCTCTCCACCTGCTGAAGCTTGCACATGTTCTATTTTTGCATGCATTGTTTTCTAATTATCTTCTCTGAGGTATTAGTATTATATTCCTACAGAGAATAACAAGTTGGTAGAGATTCATAAAATCATTTAATAACCCTATTATGAATGTGTGATTGCGTGGAAGAAGAGTGTTCTAGCTTTTTAGATATCTACCTCCACTGAAACAGTGGCATTCAGGAGGAGATTTGATTTGTTTACTTCTGTTCCATGGCCTTATTTTCTTGGGAGAAAGAGTCTGGTGAGAGTTGTCTTCTCTGAGGATCCCCATCATAAACACTAATGTTTGTTCTCACAGTTTTTGGTAATTCCATTTTTCTTCTTTGTTGTTGTTGTTACTCAAATTAGTCGCTTTTATATTTTTTTTATATCAAGTATCAAAAAAGGATCCTCACCTGCTGGAAATAAAAATGAAACAAAATTGCAACTGCACAAGTGTAATAGTGAGTATTGTGGGCTTAATTTACTCTTGCAATTACTGTAGTCACTTTATATTTGAATGAGCCATATTTTTTTCTTGATTACCTAATCTGAAATATTCTCTTGTCAAGAATTTTCCAAGACTTTTACTCTGTGTAAACAGAACTATGAGATAAACTATGAAATGAAGCTTCTTGCAGTTGTCATGTTGAGATGGAACAATTGGTTGGATTCTTCATTGCTAAAGTAACTTGATTTTTATTTGGCTTAGATTTTCACTCAGGTGTAGCAGGATAAGGGAGCACCATCCTGAAAGCCTTGGCAGGCCTTAAAGTTATTCTCTGTGAATTAATACACAGGATGAGCTGGCTGGTATTTCTCTTGACAAACATCCCTCTAGTTGCCAGGAAGGGGAACATATGGAGTAATGGGCTCTAATCCTTTTTAATAATACAAAAGAAAGATTCAGGCCAGTCAGCCTTTCTTGTTGGAAGAGCCAGATTTATCAAGCCTTACCCCTTTGGAAGTAACTGATGAAGATCAATCACTGCTTTTTGTCCACTGAGGTTTCCTTCCCATTTATTTTGGTTTTGACCTTTGTTCCTTGTGAGCTTCATTGCATGTCAGCAGACCTTTGTGTAGTCTCTTGCATGTCAAGGAACTGGCTTGTCAGGTGGTATCTCTTCCTTTTTTTGAGGTTGTAATTTGTGTTTGTGCATCAGCACCAAGTCTGTGCTTAAATTTGCATAAGGAGGCATTTGTTGCAGGTGTTGGTCTCTGGGTGTTTGTGTGACTGTGTGTTGAGGGAATTGACAGAGTTATTGCCCACAGTATGAGCCATGTACTCAACATGTGGAAGATCATGAGACGCTGCAGTTTGTCTATAGCCATTGGTCTGTGGAAGCTGATATCCCAGGCTTTCATCTACAGCCATGGCTGGGTTGTAGAGGAAAGGTCATAACTTAGAAATTTCATATATGTTTTCTTTTTTTATGAGAGAGATGTTATAGATTGTGGGGGGCTCCTTTGCCTTGCCCCAGGCCCTATTCCAGCTGGCTTGTGCCCGCCAGCCCCCCAGCTGCAGGATGGTGTTGGAGTAGCAGAAGCAGAACACACCAGTGCATGAAGCTGTGGCAATACATTTTTATTGTGATGCTTTTGCTGCTGTGTCCTCTGTTGCCCTGGGAAGGATAAGATGCTGCATTAAGCAGCTCTTTGAGCTCCTCTGTGGTCCTCTGGTTCTGCCTCACTCAGCTGCTGCAGGTTTGCTGTGAGGCTTGAGGGAGAAACCACTCACAGTGCTGTCAGACTTGTGGTTCTGTGTTCCTGCAGTTTGGATCTTCTGCCGTCCTGTGTAGGACAGCATACAATCATCTTAATAAAAATGTCTTTTTAAAGGCTTTTCAATGAGATTTTTATAACTATTTCCAAGTAGTCAAGCACAATGGTCTTCATCTTTTGCAAATGAAGTTCACACAACAATATGCTTTGGTACCAAACTTGTAGTGAAGGGGAGTAAAGGCCAGCTTTGCTTTTAGCACTTCTTTCTCAAGCTAGAGTTGCTTCTGTTTATATCAGCCAGAGAGTTTAAAGATGGGCTTCTTTTAGTCTGTGTCATGGACTCCTGTGCTAAATAGACCCATAGCTGCTGTTATTGGTGGTATTCCCCAGATCTCAATTTCTTGTGTTGTAGAGATCTAGCCACTTTTACTTCTTCCTAATTGTTGAGGTGACTCCTGTTAAAAAAAAAGAAGAACAAAACCCCTCAAAAAACCCCAAAACAAAAAAAACCCAACAAAACCCAAACAAACAATAAGAACGGAAAAACCCCAATAAAACAAACCCCAACCTAAAGCTGGTTTGGGAAAAAGAAAGAAAGTAGTGTCAGCAAGAATGACCTCATGAAGCTTTTGCTCTTGATGAATGATAATTGACTTGCATATTTAATGTGAATAAATGACTTGGATTTGCTTCTTTATTTGAGTCTACATACAGTGGAGAAGTGAATATAATGCTGTGGGATTACTTTGAAAGTTCTGCTTTAAAAAAAGAAATGGTATACACCAATGAGTGTACTATAACTTCTACCACAAGGATTTATATAAGACCTTTCAAAAATTGTTTACTTGAGTTAGATGGTGGCAGGATGCACCAGTTTTTTTGTTCAATTCTTGTACTGTGTGTAAAGTAAAACTAAAATATGGCTACTGTAGAACGGTAAGGTACTTTGTCTTCTGTGGGCACTTGTGTGTATAGCCACTGTCAGCTTATATCTGTCTAGTCAGGAAAGGAGTGCAGTAAGGATCTAGCACCTGGGTACATGCAGAATTCACAACATTTGAGCCTAAGGCAACTGGTAGCCCCGGGCTCAAATGTCTTGTAATAGTAACAGTTTATAAGTGTATTTGATTTGGTACATGTCTATGTAAGGGTAAAAGAAAGAATTTATTTGCTTTTGACTTGTTTAATGAGATACTGGAGGCGGCCCAATGGCAAAATCGTGAAAACATTTTTCCATGAAAAACAAGACATGGATATAGGCCCTTCCAGGTTCATTGTGAAGGCCAGCTCCTGATGACCCTGATTGCTACCAACTAGCAGGTCTAGTTTACAGTGAGCTACTGGCAAGTTTTTCCTTCATGCTGTAGTTACATGCTCCAGCAACTGTGATCCAGTTGGCTCAGGAGAAATCGTATCTTGGGGAAAAAGAATGTATGTGTGAGTGCCCTTTGGAGAGACCACAAACATAGTGAAGTCTCAGGAACAGTTTGAGCTGGTGGCATTCAGCAGCATTTAAGCATTATCAGTCAGTAGCTTATATATTTGAGTAATTATTTATGTATATAAATTAACATTATTGCACTTGATGAGGTATTAGGAATATGTATGAGCTATACTGGTAGGGAAAGGCATGAAGGATGCAGAGTTTCACACAACTCAACCTTATGCTCTTGACATAGTCTCCAAAACTGCAATATACTTGGGTAGTGTATAAAACTGTTTTGTTCATTGGTTATTACATGAGACATTCAGGGAATCACACATGCAACACAGGAGTACTGTACTGCTGCGAGTCCTTGCAAATGAGCTCTCAGCTGAGAAAAGGTCCCAAAGATAACCTGGCATTCAAATCTCAGACTCTTTCTTTAAGAGAAACTTCTTTTGACAGTTGAAGCTCTAATCATCAAATTGCAGTTTCCCATTCATTGTAGTTTCCTGGTGAACCTCAGGTGCAATTTGAGCTGGAGAGGTGAGATACAGCCTTTCCTGTGCTGCATGTTGTGTGTTCAAGTGCTAGTCATGATGTCTCTGCTAGATTCTCTGTGGATAGAATCACAAACCCATCTGTCTTCAAGATGTTTGTTTATTTTTAGGTTCATGCTGTACTTGGGCCCCTCCCCTTGCAGCAGGAACACACTTTGCCTCTGTGACAGACTTAAAACATAAGACTGGCGATACCGGTTCTCACCAGGCAACGGCGACATCGCTCTTTCCCCTCACTGTTCAGTGTGTTCTGATGGCCTGAAACTCTGCCTCACTCTGACAAAATAAGTGTATACTCACATTTAGATTATGTTAAACACTTTGGTTTGCCCTTATTCAGGGAAACCCAGATTGATACCAGTCAGAAATATCTAGGTTTTTATTTTTTTAAACCCTCTGTTGTGAGTAGACATAAGTAGGGGATTTTCAGTATGTTAGAAAATTGAATCATTTTATTTTTGATTCTTGATATATTGGCAAATCACAGACCATAGTTGTCTGCTTGCTTAATTCACTTTTATACCAGTAAATATGGTATGCTGTTCTGCAGCTCAATCTTTAGAGCATGTTACATAAGAAAAAAAATATAAATATTTTGCAGTCATAAAGATTTGTCATGTTTGTGTGCCAAGTGACTGTCCAGTCTTTATCTGTGTATATATATGCTAAAACATAATATTAAATTCCCATAGTCATAATTCTTCGATTTATTACTGTTTTGGCATTCTTAAAGACGGGCTAACTCATTTTTTGGGACAACCTTAAGGAGACTGGGATTTAAATGTTAATGGTTTTTAACTCCCCATTACATGATTTGTTAACATTAATATTTAATTTAATGGAGTCAAAAGATTAATGCCAGTGTTTATTTCTAAAAAAAAAGGCAAAGATGCTTCAGGACAGCCTCTAGCTTTGCTGTACTTGAGAAAATATTACTGAGGAAATTATTTGTGCTGCAATCATAGAAATATTCCTTTTCTTCTCCTTGCCTCTTCTGAAATTTTTCCGTTCTCTCATTCCTGATTCCTAAGAATAAGCCATAGGGCTCTAATAGAGACACTGATTAAATATGCTGCTCTGTAATTTATGCAAAAGCGAATCCCAACAGGAATCAGAGACTCTGAAAATCTGTTGTGAAATAATTATCCGGAATGACATTGTAGAAATGGTCCATGAAGATGTTGTCAATAATGCATTACATAAAATTTGTTTGAAATAAACCTTGAAAATTACATGATATTCATAGGAACCTGAAAGAATTATCAGTAAACAAATTTAATCAGCCTGATGTTATGCATAGCACTCAACCTCTTATTATCTGATCATCTAGGTTTTAGAATACCATGGGGAATTGAATGACAATTAATACTGAGATAGAGCTGTAGGAGCTCATGTGGTGGTTGCAGGAATACCTTATTTTCTTAATTTTTGCTCATCTCTCTTCATTTGCATTAATTTCTTGCTCCCACAGCCTTCAGTGATGCCCATGGATAGTGTCCTGGCTGTTGTTGCTACTGTTCCCCTAACAGGAATGAACCCACTTGACGTTGAAATTGTAATTTTTCCGATGTATGTAAGTGTTTATATCAATGTCTAGACACTTCTGGTTGTGATATCCAAACTGCCTTGTGGCAATGCAAGTCAAATTATAAAGTCAAGTTCAGAATAAGTGACATACTAAATTATGTACAGATTTATTGAAGTTTCTTGCAGTCAAAGACAGGACCATGGTCAAATCCATTCCAAGGAAATTGAGAAGAGGTGATTTCTATTTCCACTTCACTGAAGTCAGTAGAAATTTTGCCACTGACTTAACAAGGAGAAATAGGATTAGAATTTCCTTCTCCTGGACTCTGTTATTTCAAGCTACTTACATCTAGAAACTTTCTTTTTCTCTTCTCTAATGAGCAAGTTCTCTACAAGGCAAAAAATAAGCAAGATGACTTGATGGGGGTTCCAAAACTTCCTTTCTGTAGATGGGAAAACAGCACAGAATTCATTGGCATATCTTTCTTGTTTGAGGTCATTCTGTGCTAGCATCTAGGACTTAACCTCAGTATCCACTTTCAGTTTTACATCTTTATTGCTGAACAGGATTTTCTATTCTGTGACTGTGTTTGGATGAAATAATGTGATATTAGAAGTATGTGATGAGGTACCTGTTCAAGGCTGTGTTTCACTTAATCCACTGGTTTGGAATATTCAAGTAAGAATGCTGCTAAGGAGAGCAGCATCCTTTCACAGAGAAGCCATAAGTTTCATGAGAAATGATTCTTTCAGGCTGCTTTATGTCAAGATGGCAGAAATGCAGCCAGATGCATTTTTAGACAAGCTGGAAGATGAGGGGTGGGCAAATCAGCTATTATACAATAGTTTCTAGCTTTGCCCAAATACTGTTTAATCTTTAGGCAAGTCACAATAGAAGTGACTTCTGCAACTGTAAATGATAGATATGTGATTTCTGAAATAAAAGGCAAGTGGTTTACTTGATGTTAGCAAGATGTATTCTAATAATTTTTTGGGGTCTTGAAACACACTAACTTCTTATTAAGACACCACAAAGTTTATAGACTATCTTGTATTAGAAGAAGAGTGATATGATATTGTGAAATATTTTTCTGGATGGTAGGGTTGTGAAGTAACTTAGAATCAAAAGAGAAATACCTTGATCTATGATGCTTAACTGTGCTGAAGCAGGATAGTGCCTGTTAAATGGGGCACTTGTCCGTATTGGATTTCAAGGTGTACCAGTCTGGACGAATATTGATCAAAACAATATCTGTTTCATAAAATCTATTCTTTCAGATCATTTATTCAATTCTATTTTTTTTTTATTTTCCGAGTTCAGTGGTCCTACCTTTTGTGTCACCTTAGCTGAGCCATGGAAATTAAAAATGAAAATTAAATACTCAAGCAGAGTATCTATTTTCCTATCCTTACAACACTGAAAAAAACTAATGGCATTTTATTAATTTTAAAAAATACATTACTTCAGACCTGAAAAGAATTAATTGTGAGGCAGAGGATAACATTTATTACGAAGAATGTCTTAACCTCTCTCTCTGAGGAAGATGACAGAGCTGGTATCAGGAAGAGATGTGATTTAAGACTATTATAGCTGGACCTATTTAAAGTGATGTCTTTGCTTAACTGAGTCAGTTTCATGTTAACAGAGACAGCATTTGGTGTAGTCCACTTAGAGGTCTTGCTAATAAAACATTTGTGTTAGTAGGAAGGGAAGGACAGGATGGGACTGCAAGCATTTAGGACTAGCGTGTTAATGTACTAATGTACTATCATCAGAATAACTTGCTGGGTTTTCAGAGGTTCTTTTGTATTTTATTAGGATGGAGAAGTCGTTAAAATATGTTTAGAATCAAGAATGCTATATGTCACCTAAGCTGGGTAAACACAACTTTGAAGAAGAAAAATATTGTGGTTTAGATTATGATGCTTTTATTTTACGCAAATCTGTAGTGAAATGAAGCAGCAAATTAGTGCTTGGTTGTTCTGATTCCAAGCTATGGGTGGTCCACATGCATGGAGTTCAAAGATGTTTGTAGCTCTTAGCTTCTGCTGGGAAACTGGTTGCTGATATGCTTGCAGTAGGAAGCTGCATGGAACTTGTCTTCAGTCAGTGCATGGACTGCACTGTTCAAGGCTCTACAGGAAGCAATTGGTCGAAGCTCTTTCTACAGTGGTTGGGCTTGATAGGTCAGTACCTGTGCAGATGACAAGGGCCAAAGTTTTTTCAACTGATTTGTATGAATTCAAATGTCTTTAATTTTTTTTCCTGGAGGAACCGAAGTGCTGCCTAAAATAAGGTGCTGCTGTAAAATAAGGTGCTCCTGTCTTGTTACCATTCAGTTTTTGTGGTGTGCTGGTAAAGTCTGAGCAGTTCTCTTGCTTAGGGAAGTATCTATGCTAAACCATCTAAGTTAACTATGCTCTCTCATATATACTACCGTTAAAAAAACTGTCTTGACAGTGAAAATAGATAGATTTCTTATTTTTCTCCACATAAATAGGACAAACTGCAATTATCACAAATAAGATCAGGGAAGGGCCATTTAATGAAGACGTTCTTTGTAACAAGTTCAAAACTGAAACCCCATCCATTAGGTGCTATTTAGAAATATCATGTCCTGTGATTAACCTTTGATTTGTCTAGTATTGTCAGAAAACACAAGCCTTAGACTAGGTACCCAGAATTCTCTCTCCATGACAGTGCTTTGCTTGTCAGAGATGCTTCTTATTGCCTTATTAGCTTCATGAAGTTAATAAGACTTGGCAGCTCTGGTGCAAGGGTGAACGAGCAGAATCTTACTATCAAGGTCATGGTTCACTATTACATGAAACCTGAGAACATGACATCCTATTGCAACGCAAGTTACACATACTTAGAATGTTTGGTTGATATGGGAGGGATGTGAAAACACTGTATTGAGCAGAACAGTGTCATCTTCTCGTTTTAAAAATTAAACTTTAACATACTGCTTTTTTCCCCCCATGTTTACAATACCACCTTCCTCATCCGATTTCATGCATGCTTCCTACATATGCATTTTACCATGCATCAAAAGCAAGCAGAAGAATTTTGGATACTGACTGGTATTCAGGTATTCTATTCTTCAGTTTTTCTGGACTTGACTAAGCCCTTTTGTCTCCCAGTCTTTGATGCCACTGTCAGTTGACCTTCCTGCTCTGTTACCTTCTATTTGACATCCTGAAGCTTCCTCCCTCCTTCAAACTGTCATTAGTCTTTCCTGTAATTTCTCTCTGACCTTCCCTTTGGGAATTAAGTGAATCCAGCAATATGTCTTCTGAGTGAATATGTCAGTTTTTCAAGGCATATCTGTCATTGCCTTCAGTATCATTCAAGTACAAGGCCTTTGGTCATCTTGGGTTTTTTTCCCTCTCTTCTGTGATTTTTCTAATTATCACTGTCAGGATTGGACTCAGTTGGAGAATCAGTAACCAGGTTTTGTATGTCCTGGGTTGCTTTAGCCTCAGAAGGGCTGTTAGCCTGATGTGCTCTGCCCATCAGTGACCAGCCTGCACAACTCCCCATGAACATGTTCTGCTCAGCTTTGGATCTGAGAGCTCAGCTTTTGGGGGCAAGCTGATGTTATGGCTGCCACATTGCAAGCCCAGGGTGTGAGGGATGAGTCAATCTGTCTTTTCGGAAGTCAAGCTTTTGGGCCTTGAGGTAGTGCCATCACTTGGGGATGTGATTGCAGCCTATCTAGTTATGCAGATTTACTTTTTGCTTATCTAGTTCTATGTGTTTGTCCATATGTGTTTGTTCTTGTTTTAATCTTCTGAAATAATATGTGAAATTGGAACCAGTTCTATGATTTACAACTTTATCAGATCTATTTATACCCATTTTTCAGTCACCAACTGAAACTTAGTGCATTCACAGTGACATAGCCAGGGAAAGCATTGTCCTTTTCACACAGTGTACTTCAGAGCCCAAAGTAATATTCAGGCAATCATAGTTGATCTATTCCAGAAAAGCTGTGATGATCAGGCTCACTGATGCAGGCCTAAACTATTCAGCAGATTCTTTTTATGAGCAGACTTCTGAAGAGAAGGGCAAACCAAAATATAGGTAAATTGATAGAAAAACTATCCACGATTACTCAACTACTTCTACAGAAGTCTGTAATGTTTCTCCAGCAATTTTATGTTGTTTATTCTGTTCTCTGACCCAAATGGATTAAGTCAGGGCATTCTGTCTGCCTTAAAATAACTGCTGCTGTGAGGTGACTATGTCTGAGTGAGGGTAAAAAAAGGGTTGTATGCATACTAACTGAATATTTGTGGTAAATTTGTATGTCTGAATGTCAGACTACATATACACATTTAGATAATACACATAAATATATGTACACTTGGACACATTCACATGGAACCTAGTCCTATAAACACTTAATAACGCTTCAGTTTATCTGGCATGTTTTACTCCTGGTTCACTTGGTCTTTTGTAAAAACAGTGCTTAGTGTGTCTGTCGTACCACTTGGAATTTTAACGAGAGGTGGCTAAAGCACACAAGTGCTGCAACCGAATAGGAAAGTCTCGAGCATTTTCATACTGGCACTGGCAGTAACTCTGTGAACTTTGGGGCTGAGAGCTATGTTCTCAGTCAAAACTGAACTACTGTACATGGATTTATAATCCTCTGTGAGAATTGAGTGGATAAAGCGTTTTTCTTTGTAGAAGAGAAATTTACTAGTGGGCTCAAGTGTCACTTCAGGAAAATATGATAGTATTGGATATGGCAATATCATGGTATTGTTTTATTGGCAATTAGATTCCAGACTGGCAGGGATGTATAAAGCTCCAATTATGGGACTGTGTTGTTTTAATGCCATCTGTCAACAGTTTGCTCTTTAGTCCACAAAATGTGTACCTTTGGAGAAAAAAAAAGACTGAATATAAGGAGTAGAGGTAAAGCACACCAAACTGTGCTCCTGTTTTTAACACACACTGACATTCGTGGAGTTTGCAGTACAAGCATTTGCATTTGTAAAACCACACCAGCTGCAATGCTTCCTGGTTCTTGTGGGATATTATGAGAATAAGCAACACATACTGCTTGAGGTCCTTCTGATCTAAGAACACTTGTGAAACCTGATACATGGATAAAAATGTGTCCATGATTCCTCTGAATTATTGGCTGTTGTAAACAATGTCTTTCAAATCACAGAATCATTTAGATTGGAGAAGACACTTAAGATTAAGCCCAACTGTTAATGCCAGTTAACACCACTAAACCATGCCCCAAGTGCCACATCTATGGTGTTTTCTGAACACCTCCAGGGATGCTGATTGAGCCACTTCCCTGGATAGCCTGTTCCAATGCTTGATAACCCTTTTGATGAAGAAATGTTCTGTAGTATCCAATCCAAACCTCCCCTGATGCAACTTGAACCATTTCCTCTTGTCCTGTCACTTGAATGAATGAAATAAAGCAATCCTACCAGAATGGGGATTTTACAGGTGATTTTGGATTATCTTGCAAGGATTTGACCAGTTACCAAGCTAGGTAATTGTATTATTGGTCTTAAGCTCTACCAGGGGAGGCTTAGGCTAGATATTAGGAAGAAATTCTTTACAGAGAGGGTAATCAGGCATTGGAATGGGCTGCCCAGGGAAGTGGTGGATTCTCTGTCCCTGGGGGTTTTTAAGATGAGACTGGATGTGGCACTTAGTGCCATGGCCTAGTAACCGTGGTGGTGTTGGATGAAGGATTGGACTGGATGATCTCAGAGGTCCTTTCCAACCTGGCTGATTTTATGATTCTATGATTATGATTATTTATGTTTGCTTTATTCTTCTTATTGTTTTTAGTACTTGAAAAATTTGATACCAACTGAACTTCTGGTAATCATTTTTCCACTAATGGGTGGCACTTTGTTTCCCAAACAGCTATAGGGCATTTGAGCTCCTGGCTCTACAAAAACAATAGTGAACTTGTTAAGATGAGACAAAACAGTAGGAAGCAGATGCAACAGCCAAGAAGGTGCAGACACACAGCATGTCTTGCCTCTAATTTCAGATCCCAGCACTGAGAGGAAATGTCCAGGAAGCTAAACTCAACTTGCTTACTTATTGTAAACAGCACTTCTGTAAGATGTATGCTATTATGCCACAATAAAAACAAAACTAATATCTCCTAAAAATTAGGACTCTTCGTGCTCAGGGGCAAAATAAATACATTACAGAAAAAGACCCTGTTTTAGTGATTAGAGATAGTATCAGTTTGATTCTGATCTGCAACTCAGTTCTTAGACTAATAGTTTCCAAATACTCTTTCAAGCTTGTTTTTCTTCTACAGATTCAAAAGCAGACACAGATTGTGTACAGTCTTTACCAAATTCCAAAAGCTGAGGGTCCTATATCTTATTGTGGTACTGGTGAGATCTTTGCCCTATCCATGTTCTTAAAGGAGGAAAGAGAAACTTAGTTGTGTACCTAGGAAAGACATAACGTAAGGAAAAGAAAAATCACTAGCATACTCTAAGATGCAGTGACTCCAAGTATTTTAGAGGTAGTAAGAGTACGTGATCAAACGGTGTTTTTATTGTCTAGCTTACTGTTCTATGTGAAAAATGTTTCTGTATATAATGTATATTATATTATGTATTCAAATATACATAGGCACACATGATGTCTGAATATGTTTATATGAATTAATTTGAGCTGCTATTAAATATATTTTTAATTAAATTAAAACCAGTCTATGTAATTGGTACGCTTTGCAATGGTGTCAGGACTGAGAAATATTGGAAGTGAAACATTCATGAGGATTTAAATCTTTCTTTGAATTTCATATTATATAGCCTTTCTGGACTTTCTCTCTTCCTGAACATGAACTGTAATTTAGATTCTAATCCTTAGATTTAGATGTTAGAGTAGATGGTACCTTTTGAACTACAGTGAATCAGGAGCAATTCTGAAGGCTTTCAGAAAAACACCCTTGAGTGAAAACAGTGGTTGGGTGGAAGAATAACCAGATTGCTAGTGTGTGTTGCTCAGCTGTTTCTGCTCAAATGATAACCCCACTGCTCTGAGTTGCTTCTTTTCCTTCTCTGCTAGGTAGCACTGAGTGTTTTTGTTGTAAGAAGCAGTTGAGAGACTGACAATGCTGTATGTTCAACCACAAGCCTTGTAGGGAATGAATCCACTGCCAAGCTAAAGCAAGCTGAAATGAAGGTTGGATCAGTTTTGATATAGAGTGAGGTAAAGCTAGTATGTTAAAATTGGAAAATGGAATGGAATGAGAACCATCATCATCAAAAACCAGGAGAGAACCCATGGTAAAAATATAGGAGTTACAGGGGAAAATTTACCAGTAAAACAATAAGAAAACTGCTGAGGAAGAAAAAATTCTGGAAAATTAAATATAAATAAGGAAACCTGTTTAGGAAGAGTGGGGATGTGTGAATAAAAAAGGTGAATAATTTATGGATTTATTTTCTGTTATTAAATTCAAATTGATTGATTTACAAGAGGGATAGATGGGGAGGGAAGGGATGATAAAAGAAGAATAGAAATAACCAGTGTTGTCTAATTTTCAAAATAGCTTTTTACATTGTTCTCTTTGCTAAACTTAGACATTAGTATTACCCATTTTGACAATTTTACCACAGTTCATCAAGTTCTTGACTAGGCAATTAGATTTCTGGTAACAATATTCTAAGATTTTTTTCCTTTTTCCTACTCTTAAGAAGTTACTGTTATTACCTTCAGAATTGCTTAGAAACACTTGCTTTGGAAGTAATGGTCTCTGCTTCTCATGATTGAGTCTGGAGGAAAGTTGTTTATGTATTTAGTAGTGCTTTGGGAATTGTGTGGGCCCCAGCATACAGGGAATGCACATGTCCATGGGTTTGAATGATCTCACAGAAGCTGGCAAGACAACTCTGATGCTTAAAACTCTCTAGGTATTTCAGTATCTTGTTCAAGCATCTTGCTGACCTGACATCCAGGTGCATTCCCACAGGTTGTTCTGGTTCACTGACCAAAGAAAATTATAAGGTGAATAGCAGGGCTAAGTGGATAATTGTCTCATATCTTGGAGTTGTCACTGTATAGAACAATGCTACAGGAGGAATAAATCCTGTATGAAAAGAATAGCCATGTTGTAAAGGGCCAGAAGTCTAATACCTCAGTAAAGGAATTAGTTAAATAAGAAATGACAAAAATAGTTGGTAGTTCAAGTTCATTCTTGCTTCTGAAAGGTCAGGTTTGATGCTTACTGCTACCAGCTGTTGTGGCTTTATTTTTATGATCAAATCTATGCTTAGAAACTATTTTTCAGACTTGATAAAAAAAGGTAGTAAGTTTGAACTTTTCAGGTAAACATAAGCTTTCTGATTCTAACATTTCAAAATAAAAGTAGAAAAAAGTGCATCTTAAATCTGAAATGTAAGCTCACAACTTGAACCATGTGTTCAATGTCATTAGAATTATTCTTGGGAATCTTTGATCTTGATGTGGATTGATGGTTTTGAAATGTGGGACTTTCCAATCAAACCTGACAGATAAAACTTTTTATGCACCTTTGGCTCACTTATCAAATAAGACCATTTTCAGTGAAATGTGCTATTTTTGATACGATGTTGGCAATGTTTCTCAGTAGAATTGGAATGAGAAAGTAACTGAGAATGGTCCCTCTCATCCCTTGCTCCATGTCCATATTTTCCCAGGCCGCTACTCTGCCTGGAGGTCCAAGCTCTGCTCTGTCTTTGACTCAAATTATGGGAAGCCTGAGGAAGGATCCTTTTTTGTCAATCCCAATTGTGCAATAATTCATAATCTTTGTCAAAGGAAAGCTGAAAGACTGTAGTCTAGTGACTCAGATCTTGTCTGACATATGGGGAGAGCATGAATTCAACTCCAGAATTGGTGTAGATACTACATCTTGATGGAAAACTGTAGTTGCTGGTCTACCCGTTATCCACAGATGGTTCTGTCTGTCCCCATTTCTGTTTGTATAAACCCTTCAAAAGGTCCTGGAGTTGATCAAAGACTGAAGAAATCAAGTGAAAAAGGCCTAGGATTTTTGGCAAAACATGCTCTGTTTTCCCAGCTAGCCCTTCTGGCAACACTGGATTTCCTGGTTTAGAACCATGATGGCCTTGCTGCTCCCATCACTGCTGATAAATACCTTGTTCCCGAGGGCCAGCAACTAGCAATCTCTTATAATCATTACATTCTTCATTGAATTTTGCATTCCACTGTAAATTTTCTATACAAACTTCTACTGTGAAGCTGTAAAGCTCATACTGCTTACCTATAAGAATCATCCTTCTGACTCTGCTGCTAAATTTCTGGGAGTGAGAACTCAGATAATGTATAGATTTAAATAAAATGGGGAAAGGTGTCAAAATGTTACAATGGTGCAGAACAAATGAACTTCATTTCCTCTGTTTTGCACCTGTGCTGCCACAGAGGTTGGTTCAGTGCTGCTGCCCAGTACCTGGATGGGATGAGGGCTGTAGTTGAGCTGCCAGACTAATCTACACTTTCAAGGCAAATCTTGCATTTGTTTGCTGTCTTGAAGCTGATACTCTAATAGTGCTGAAACCCCCTACAAGTCAGTTACAAAGTGTCTCCTGAATCCAAGACACACCAAAGTAGAGCTTAATGTTGACTTTCACCACAGCTCAATCTGTCATGAAGAACCATTTTTGCTCCTGAAATAGTGGAAGGCCAATCAGTTTTTCTGTGAAACGTGGAGGTTTTTGCCATTTGGTATAGCAAGTGAGATGGTAAAACCTGGGGGAGAGTATTAAGATAAAGAAAGAAAAAGCTCCAAGTAGCTCTTGACAGATGGTGCTTGAAAATGAGTATCTCTTTGGCACCATGAAATCTCCCTGAGGGTTTCTTCATTCTCCAATTCTTTCTCTTTCTTTTTTCCCTTCGTTTGCTCCCTGACACTTCCCTTCATTTGCTGTAATTTAAATGAAAGCGCAGAAAAGGCATATTTGGTTTTAATATGTAAAGAGCTACTCCTGGGTTTGAAGCAGCCATTTAACATGCAGGTTGAGTGAAAAGAGAAATGGAGGCTGGGGCTGCTGGCTGTCAGTTCCTGCCACAGCAGTCACTGCCATTGCTTGGCTGCTATCAAAGATTCATCAGGGGGGAAGTCGCTGCTTTGCAGACAAAAATAACAGATGGTCGTTCGTGTTTGCCTTACTCCGGGGGCCTCGCCACAATGCACAGGGTCCAAGAGAATTTGCATTACTGGGGGTGGTTGCTTTCTCTGTGTGTGTTCATGCATATTTGAACAGATTTTTTGTTTTTGGATTTTATAAACTTGCTAATGAATTTAATGATGAACTTATAGATTTCCTGAGATGCTTACAGAATGTGTTGGTTTTGAAGTGAGTTTTAATTAAATTTTCCAGCACTCATCCACAATTTAGCACTGTTCTGTTGCAAAACAAGCTTCTTGCCACAGGTGGCAGGGCATAGATGTGACTCAGAAAAAAGCTTTCCCTGCTGCCAACCCAAATAAACATGGTTCATTTTGGAAAAATACTGATCACATTTTCTTCTTCAGCAAACTAAATACTGTATAGGCAAAATAAATGTCTGTTTCAGGTCAAGATAAATAAACCATAATAGAATAATTAGATTTTGAGAACTCTTGTGTTTGTGTCTTTAAAGTTAAACTTAGATAATCTTTTTCACTAAACTAACTGACTCTATTTTTACAGAAAAGTTCTGTTACCTGAAACTTGGCATTGAACTCTTCAATCATGTACCTCAAATGTGCATATGGCCAAGGAATGTGAACCTTAACCTTTTTGTCCTAATTTTTTCAATATTATTGCTTCCAGTTAACAAAGTCTCATGGTACTCTTCTTATGAAACTGAAAGTGGTTGCTATTGAATGTATCTCTGAAGAATTGGCATTGCAAAGAAACAAAGCTATTGGTGTTTCCTGCACTCACACCACATCCACCTTTCTTGCTCTACTCCATTTTCTCTTAGATATTGTCAGTCTCTTTTCATGTCATAGAAGAGTTACCACTGTAACTAAAAATTTCTATTTCTTGCATTAAGAAAGCTTCCATGTGCCAGGATGGTCTGTGGCTCTTGTTAGAGCACATGGAAAGATCTTCCCTATGCTGGCAGTCAAATCCTTTCCATGGGTTGTTCCCAGGAGATGAACAACAGCACCAAAAATCCATTGTGCTTCTTTGACCTGTGGGCTTCTGTTTTGTTAGCAGGTTTTAAAAAAATCTGGATTGATTTTTGTTTATTATATTTGCATTTTATGGATACAGTCTTCATGGTTCAGAAGAGTACTGTTTCTTCTGTAACATGCAATTTGGCTTCCAAAGGTTTTGTTCCTTTTCCTGAAGCTTGTATCTGGCCACAAATACAGGGGCATGGTATAAGCTGGTAATTCTAGCAGTATTTGATTATTAGAGTTATCTGCCTGCTCTACCTGGCTTACATAATTCAGGTGAAATGTTGGTCCAGGCTGCATTAGGATAACCTTAGTTTAGAACACAAAACACTCTTGATGGTTTATTTATTCTTGTTGGGTGTGCTTGATTCTTCAAACTGTTTGAAACTGTTTCCTTCTCTTTCAGGTGTACAAAAAATTATGCAGGGCTATCTGCTTCTTTTCTTTTCCTGCTGTGATGATACAGTCTTCACATTTGCTATAAAAGCAGTGAAGCAATGATTTGTCCAGCAGGACATGGGCATTTGTGAGTTGTTCCAGACTACTGGTGAAGTTGATGTTTCTTTGTGGTTGTACCCAGGGACAGCATAGGTTTGGCTTTGCCCTTTTCTGAGACATTTTTGGGTGTGACTACAGTATATAAAGAAACCAAGAAACCTAGATGAAAATATGGCACGTGAAAATTGTAATGCTTGGACTTAATTTTTTATTATGCTGTCTACCGATTTAAAGAGTACATAAACCTACTGTATTAAAGATATTTTATATTAAATAAGGTGTTTAGGTGAAAGAAAGCTAAAAGAACGTAAGACATAGTCTTTTGACTGGAAAAGTTGATGTTGATAATTTCCTGATTCCTAGTTCATTGAACTTTTTTCCTCCTGTTAGAATATTTTCATAAGGACATTTTTTCCCTCCATCATAATGTGCTGTGGGATAGGATTGCTGAAATATGTGAAGCATGCATGGCTTCCCTGATACAGACAGGTTTGCATACAACTAATCCTCTGGTAGGTGAATTATAGCTAGGAATGTTTCATACTTTAAAGGCAATAGTAGGGTAATAAAATGGGGTTTTCCAGGCCCTGAGCAGGTGTTTACTTGGACTTACTAGCAGAAAATCAGAGTCAGGTAGACACTCCTGGAGAACTTGATGCATGGATGCAATGGGATATAAAAGCAGAAAATAAAAATAATTGAAGACTGATCTCCCCAGTCTTTGTTGGCAGCTATGGAGAACATGCAACATGTTCCTATGACATTTTATTTTTATTGCTGGTCTCAGCCTTAACTTGCTGTTTTTCTTTGTCTAGGGAAACAAGAGGCATCCATAGAGCACAGATGCACTAAATTTACACTCTGCTACAAGTGTTTTTCATTTTATACCAAATTGTAACTACAGCTTTAAACCAGTGATTTTTAATCTCATTTATAATGTTAGTCTGCTTATTTTCTGAGGATGTCATGAAGCACTTTGTTACAACATGAGGAGACACCTTGATTTTCTTTCTATCAGTCTAAACCAAGTTTTTTATGAAGATCTATTTGTCCTCCTCAAGTATAGTGAAAATATCTGGTCTGGAAAATGTTCCATGAAATCTGTGCCACAGCATGTTCCTTTCCTTCTGGGAACAGTATTTTTTTCTTTAACAGATTTTTTAAATAACAGTTTTTTTAGAGTTTTTATATAGGTGTGCAGTCAGTGTGGAATGTGTTTCTACTTACAAACTACAAAGTGTACTCTATCACAGGAGGAATTGTGAGAAGTCAACCACAAATCTATTGTCTATTGTTTGGTTCCAGCAGGATTCTGTCTGAGACTCAAGTATCATGTGTCTGTATGTCTGTTTGGTCAGTTTGTGCTCACTGTGCCAGCACTACAGGTTTGGTATCCATACACGGGTGGATGTGGGAGTCACATACTACATGTTTCATCCTGAGCTGGTGTGTGCCAAGGCAGTGGTTCTTCTGGGCTAATTTAATATCTAAAGGATACTGAGCAATGGTTGGTAATAAAACCCTAAAACCTACTAAATACTAAATAAAACCTAATAAAAACTTCAATTTATTGTTACCAAACAATAGTAATAAGGGTCTGTAGCCTGTTAGTCTGTGGATCCTGACTCGCATCACCTGTCTCCCTTTAAGAACATTCACCTCTTTCTGGGAATCATTTGGAGAAAGTTGTATGAGTGAGTCCAAACTATAGTGTATTACAGAGTTTTATATGATGTTTTTTCTTCTCCTGAATGGCCAGTTTGTCCTCAACTAGCCACCCCACTTGCTTCCTTCATGGCAGAAGAAAAGGAGATAGCTGCATTGATAACTGGGTGATGGTTGGCTTGCTTGAATTTAGGAGTGAATCTCATGTTAATGCAGTGGCTATTCAAGCATAACTGAAAATGTATGTAAATTGGCTCAGATTCTTTAGTATGGCTGGCTGATTCTTAAGTGAATTTTGCCAGATGAACTGTGTAATCAAGTCATACTGTAAAGCTATGAGATGTGTACTCTGTGTATAGATGTTTGGTAAATGAAAGTTATTACTGTAATTTTGAACTCAGTAGACCTTTTAATGTTAGAAGGAGAAAGAGCCCCTGGTTCTGTGGTGGTCACTGTGATGAAGGCCAAGATAAACTACCAGCAAAAGTCTTTGGGCTTTAATTTTAGATATGAAGAAGCATGGCCAACTAGTAAAACATGTTTTGCTATGTTAGTCAAGCTTTTTGAACTCTATAAACAGACAAATTAGATGACGAGACAAAATAACATAGCTGTAGGTTTGTTTGCCCAGTGATGAAATTATAGCTCCTCATAACAATGCTGATATACTTAGGATTTTCTCAGTAATCCTGCTCTAAACCCTGCTTCTGGCTCACACATAATGATAGCCAAGTGTAAAAACGTGATTAATAGTCAGACTGATGCTTTGTTGTATCAGTGAGAGGCTACTGAGAATTATATGTATTGAGCAGAGATTTCAACTCAGTCCTTATTGCATGCACCATTAAAAGTCAAATATTTATCCAAAATTGAACATTTTTATTTCAAACCACTAGAATCTGTGATGCTTGGCTAAAAAAAAAAATATTTTGAGAGAGCTGTTTAAATGTTTAATATTTCTGAAGGAATTTACTGGAAAAATACTGGTTTGATTTTTAAATTACTACTTTGAAATTTCCCAAACTCTTATCTTGAGGGAAAAAAAAATACTGACATCCTCAATCCCAGACTAATTCAACTAATTTTGAGTGTCAGTACTCATTTGATCCAAATATGAAGACACTAAAAAATAAACCCACCATGGGAAAGCAGAGTTTTTAAGCTTTTTTCTTTTTAACAGCCTGATTTCCCTTCACTCCACATTAGACAAGAACATGGGTATGGTTTAGAATTCAGATATGTGGAGATGAGCTTCTTGTCTAACCAACAATACTTGTATTAAACACAGTAACTGGAGTTATCCCAGAACACCCTGGAAGCTACTGTGTGGTAGACACATTATCTCTTCCCAAAGGAAGTTACTCTCTAAGATATGACTGAACTAGTTTTGGTGAATTTAACCTGCTGGCCATAAACAGTAGTTAATATGTTGAGAGGAATTTGATTGATTCAAACTATGGGCTTTTTTCAGGTATATTGTAGGCTCTTAAGTAACCCTTAGACAAAAATTATCTGTAGATACAGTTATTTTAAGATGAATTCTCATGTTGTTGTGTTGAAGCTATGCTATAAAGTATCAGGTGACAGCAGTGAAAAGCAGGGATTTTTTCCCCTTAGAGAGGCTTGGTACCTTCTGCATCTAGATTGTTCTTTTATAGGGTGCAAAATATAAGACCAGGTCAAAGCTTACACTGTAAGTGCATGTAAAAAAAATTATAATACAAATATCTGAGCTAGCAGCTACGTATATTTACTTACAGCAGTTCTGAAGCAGACCCGAGTCCCTTAATGTAGTTTAAGTATAAGAAGAAACTTATACACAGTGTATAAACCAAGACAGGTATGGGAACAACTTGAGAATGAGCCATAGGAGACAGGTTTGCTTCTGCTCAGGTTTGCCTGTAGCTGACTGCATGTCTACCTTGTCAGTCTTTCAGGAATATTTGAATTACTGCTATAAATTGCGTGGATGAGACTGCACCATACTGAGGTCATTTTGTTGACTTTGTTATTGACAAAGCAAGCCCAGCTCATGGGAAAACTAACCTTCTCCCTCACCCCTGAACTGCATCAGATCCTATATAAAACAATTTATTTGTTTATCCTTCTAATTTTTAATAAAATATATGCATATATAAAATATATGTGTTTTATAAAAGTAAAATTTTTATAGATTGTTTAAAAAAATATGTTGCTATTCTCTTCCTCTCCAGCTTTTGTATACCACAGTTTAGAGAAAAAAAATGAAACGCAAGTGTAATTGTCACAACGGTGTCATAAGGAGTTGATTGTGTTTTGTTGAGCTCTTTTGATAAACTGAAGAAATGTTTGATTCTCCATGCTTTCTCAAAATGCTGCAGCTCACAGGGCAGAGGAACATAAAGCATGTGATTAGGTTACAGAAAATGCAAACAAGTTGATCTATTCACAGAACTCAAACCAGGCAAAGCAAGTGTTTGGGAGTAGGAAAAGCCTTTGGTCCCCCTGCATTTTCATTTTCCAGCCCTGTAATTTCTGGGTTTTGAGGACCTTACAGAAGGTGTCTATGTGTTGGTAATAGACTGCTCTTGGTTCAAGTACCAGTGAACAGTATTCTTTGATATGTTTTTATGGGATGGTATTTGACACAGTGTATTCTGAGAAGTTCAATTTATAATGTTTATGACATGAATGCATGGTGGTGAAAGGGTCTGGCAGGAATAGAGTTAAAGGCTTAAAGTTCCTCTCTCTAGAACACCAGATGCTTTCTTGTGTGCTAACAAGGATGGGTAGATAGCAGGTGGTTGATGCAGGAAGGCTAATGAGGTTCATTGGCAATTGGGGTTATGTAACAGCAGGGGAGGAGTAGGAGAGATTGGGGTCTGGAAGAGTGATGGTGGGGTTTCTGGCTTGGTAAGGCTGCCCAATCTATGCTACAGCTGCCTGTTTTGTTCTATAGTAATAGAACCTTTTTTTTAAAATATATTTCATTCGTATGCCAGTGGTAATAAATACTGTGAAGTTTTCTCCTTGCTTATGAACACTGGTGTCTGTGAATTAATTGCTTTGTCATCTCTGGACTGCAGTTCTTAGTCTAAAATGCAGTTTTGTGTAATTGTATTGCCTGTGTTTGTTCTATGTGCTCCATTAGTAGCTGAGAGTCCTGAGAGAGGCTGTGCTGCACACTGCCAATGACTCACCTTAATGGGGTGGACTGCAGATGGTGCAAGTTTCCCTTCTGCCCTTCTCTGCTCTAGCTGGGCTGTCAGGGTGGGTTAAACAGACTAATTTGGTCAGTGCAGCTGAGTTGATTGTGATGGTACTAAAGTTGGTCAAAGGCACTAACTCTGCCAAATCCCTAACTCTTCAGAACCTACCCATCCTCTCCCTCAAGAAAGGCAAATTTTAAACCCTCTTACTTCTCAGAAGTTATTTTCTGGAATCAAATCTAATTGTTTTTGCTCTCTTCCCCACCCATTTAAAAGCAGTTCTTGAAGAGCATTGTGTAGATGCAGAAGATTTACTTGCAGACAGTAAGAAAATTTGTCATTACTGGATCATAAGATGTGCTGCTCTATAAAGCTGAAATAAGAACAGAAATATCTGATGTGGACAAAGCTGCTTTGTCTACCTGGTTTCTACAGTGTCTGGTGTAGTTGTGTTTGTTTAGATTACAAGAAATACTTTCTTGAAAATTCTCTGGATCATCTGATATGCTTGAGGAAGCATATTTTGAAATAGATAATGGTAATAAAGAGGCACAGTTTCACTTCTAACTTAACCATACATACCTGTTCTTCACCTCAGTCTGCCGTATTGTGACTAAGTCAGTTACAGCTTTCTTCCTCTTTTAACCAATAATGCCAAAACACCTGTATCCAAATGGTCATGTTTGCTTACAAATGAATGGACCTTTATTGAATTTTTGGGGTTTAGAAGACAGGAAAGAATAAATTGTCAGTGCTAAAAGATAAAGAGAAGCAGTAGTAGGTAAATCCACGGCTTTGCCTGCAAAATGCTAGTAGTGTAATTATCTACTGTGTATGTGCATATATTCCCTCTGACTAAAAACCTGCCCAGTGGTCTGTACTCCTTTGTTTAAGGTTCAAATTGAACAAATTTTGAGTGGCAGTGGGCCAGTGAGCAAGCCTGTAGTATTCACAGTTTCTTTTCCAGTTTGGGATGCACCAGTGACTTGTTCTGTGATTCAAATAGATATTTAAGAAGTCGAACTTCAAACGGGTTCTCAGACCCAGGTTTAGGGATGAGAAGTCTTACAGAGCCTTGTAGTTACTGCTAAGAAGCATAAGTCTGAGCAGGTTACTCTGAAGTCCTGTTGGATTTTTAGGGTGTTTTGACCCAGTGACACTGTCAGAGTGGGCAGAGTTATCTAGGCTGGGATTGGATTTAATACAGCTAGGTGCTCCTGGACTAGAGTTTTTTGGGTGGTTCAGATTTCTGAGATGACCCAAAAAGACAGTAGTTACCAACAAGAGGGAAATAAAGATGACATATGTGACCCAGCTGGTTCAAGTGACTACTGCCTCTGTGCTGCATGGTAAGAAATGCATGAATATAGAAATGATGTCTGCAGAGAAGGTTGATGATGCTAATGAAAAGCGTCAGTTCCACATCTCCAGTGCCAAGTGCATTACTGAATAATTCAGTCCCTTGTACTGTACATTTCACTTCATATTCCTTGTGAAGGGATTTATTAGTTGGCACACTAAATCTACAGCTGTCCTCATCACAGCTGGGTCATAGGAATGGAATAAGGTGTGCTTGGGAGAAGGAAAGAGATTTATAGGAGATCAAAGTTACTCTGTGCTCATCTATTGTAGACTCTGATACATCCTTGGAGCTAGGCTGGTTTATAGCTGAGATGGAAAGTGAAAATGCAATGTCAAATCAACATCTCGCTCAGAAGTACTTGTTAATGCATGTTACTCAGACCATACATTCTTGTAAGGAGAAGTTTTTTTGAATGTAAATAATTGTTCTCTCTGGGAGTTTTTCTTAGTATTGTGTATTGCCATTAGCTCAAATTTCCACCTCCCAACTCCTTCTGTAATCTTCAGGTTTTAGAGTAAATTTGGGCCAATCCATTTGAGAACTCAGGTGTCTGAAAGCAAGATAATCTTTTGAAGCACACTTTACAGTTTAAACTTTGCAAAAAGCACAGTAGCTCCCACAATTGAAAACTTCGTCATGGAAGAACTGTTAAGATCTATTAACTACTTCTTCCAGATGCTGAACATCTACTGGAAATACATTGTTTTCTCTTCAAAAAGAAAGCTTACTGAGATCCTTTGGTATTAAGGAAAAAAAGCAGGGTTTATGTTAAAGGTCATGGCCTGACTTCTTTGCCTGCATTTGACATGGACTCCTTAACTGTAGCAAATCATGGGACCCTTTTTGTACCATCTTGTACTTCACAGAGGGCTTTTGCAAGGTGTGTGTTCATTTCCTTCTTGTAAAAGTACAGGCTGTTTCCTTAGACAGTGTTGGTGTATTGCTCTTTTGCACAGTGAACACAAATTAGTTGAAAGTGGTGAAAGGAGACTGGTCACAGAAACCTTGGGCTGCTTCCCTGATAGTCCTGAGGTAGTATTGTCTTGTCTGAGGTTTTATCAAAAGTTATTCAAGTTATGGTCATGTGTTGAGGCTTCAGCACTTGCTAACATGGAAGCAGTGTTCTTTCCTCCCTATTATTTTCTTTGTCAATAGTGATAGGCTATTACATGTTCATTTTCTGCTAATGGCAGTGTTTTATGTATGAGTGTATAGGTTTCCACAATTACTTTGCTGGATTAATTCTATCAGTGCCCAGATTTCTCTCAACATTTTTTTCTATTCCTGCTTTTCCAGCTGGTTCCATACGTCCAATTTTGAGGATCTCTCTCTCTGACTTACTTCAGTAAACAAGTAAGGAGACAAAATTGAGTTATTTGGGGTGGCATTCAGCCATCTATTCAGGTGGATCCCTGGCTTGCAGAGTTGCTCTTTGATTGTGCAAGTGGTTTGTTTTTCTGACAAACTTTTTTGATAATGGGGAGAATTGTACAGTAGGCATTGCTATGTCTCCCCGTACTATTACAGAACTGGGAGGGAAGTATATGGCAACAAATAAAAGAGAGTTGAGGCAGCATGTGAAATGTCTCTAAGAACTCAAGAAGTACTGAAGCATGGGGAAAAGTAAACAGGATTTCCTCAGAGGTAGATGGAAAAAGGCTGGGACTGGGGAGGAGGGTTATTTTGTTCAGCTGAAATTCCCAGCTGGACTCCTTAGAACCAGGATCAGAATGGTGCCCCTCATGCAGGAAAGCATTTTAAGTGTCATTATGTTCAGTTGCTGCTGGATGCAGAGGAGAACAGGGGTAATCTGCTAGCTTTGAATGAGACAGCTCAGGTATTAGAAGCAATTGAGGCACAGAAGCACAGAGCATTGTCTGACCTGCTGAAAGCAACCTTGTTTGTTATTAAACTGAAACACAGCTTCTTAAATGTGAGCTCATGTGTTTTCCCACTCTAGGGCATTTGGTAGTTTAGACTAATCTTCAAGCACATACTTAACTGTTTACCTCCATGAGGGCCAAGCATCATGAGGAACAGTCAAGAAGAAAGAACAGCACTCTAGAGCAGTTGACATCATGTGGTGTCCCATGTCAGTTCAAACAATTGTGTTGGTTTTCTTTCCACTGCTGGCAAGGTCAGACATCTGGGGTTAACTAATCCATGGTTCCTGAATTGGGGGCTGTATCCTGTATAGCAGTGCTCCTGTGGTCCATTAATGAATTAGTGACTTGGAATAAGCTCCAAGTGTGCTGCAGTGGCAAAATGTTCTGTGTGGATCTCAAACAGGTGAAGACGGGAGAACATCAATTAGGGATGACCCTGTGTCTTTGTGCAGTTGGTACAAAACTCCAGGCCAGTACTGGAATGTTTTGTGCTTGATCCAAATTTGCAACAGGATACTGAGGGGAGGAAAGAGAAAAAGAACCATGACATGTCTATTCTTCAGTGATTGATTAAAGGATGTGTTTGGGCAGTCAGAAGGATTAAGCAGTACCTTGGTGTCTACGTCTATGTGGTGCCTTCTCTTGGAGGAAATTATTCTAGGAAAATACCTATTTCATCTAAATAAGCATAGATGTCTGAAAGCTGAACCCAGAAAAATTTAAATGAAATGGGAAACTTTTGCTGTGTGAAGTTGATTAGCCACTGGATCACAGTGTCAAGAGAATTGTGGAGTCCGTTTGCCTAAATTCCCTCAGGTAAAGACTAGAAAGTATAATTTGATCAAACAAGTTTCTGGCTTAAACACAGGCAATTGGTTAACATTTTAAGTGCTATCTCAAGCAGGAAATTATATTACTCTGTAATGGCATTCTTTGGATTTAATATGTCTGATCAGCTGGTGGAAAAAAGAACAGAACATTTTTCTCTGTCACTGAAAAATTACAATTCATTAGAATTTGATCTAGAGAATAAAACTGTTTTTGTGGCTTCTTTTTTCAGCTTTTTGTTGCTGAAGAAAAACAATTTCTGTATGCAAAGACAGTCCTATTTCATGAAAAACTAATGTCCAAGTGTCTGGTGTGTGCCTGCATACTGTTTACTTTATTTTGAAAATACATTTCAAGAAGTGTTGTAGCAGTGGGTTGTTGCATATCTGGTATCTTAAGATCAGGAAGAGAGGACTGAAGCTCCTTGGAGAAAGATGTGTATGGTGTTTGTTTACCACCTACTGCTGTTCTTTTGAAACAGATCTGTGAGCAGAATATTCTCAAGGGATGTTTATAAAATAAGCCAGGAACCTGTCAGCCACTCAGTCTTTTCTCTGTGTTCTTGTGAATAAGTTAAATTTCCTCTGTGTTTTCCTATCCATCTTGTAACATAAAAATAATCTGAAATCCACAGCAATACAGACAATTATCTGGCAGCTGGGAACCTGGCAGCCCAAGTATCCTTTTATGAAGAAAATTGGCCCTGGCAAAGCTCTTCTCATGCTGGGGAACTCTCTTCCTGCTGTCTTGCTGGAATGCTGGGAGCCTCTTGCACGCTTTCATCATGCAACTCCTAGATAACATTTGCTCATTATTAAAGAATCCTTCCTTAAGTTCTCAGCTTTGTGCAGAGTTTTGTAAAATGTTTCACCCTGCTGGCCTTAGAGGTTTTTATTGACTCTGACTTTATAGAAGCATGCAATGAGTAAACTGCATCTGCTTATGTATTCCTTGCTACTGCTGCTTTTAGGAGCTTTTCTGTTGCCTCTTCAGAAATAGTCCTTATTCTGAAGATCAGCAGTGGAAGTGAAAAAAGTGTTTCTTTAAAAGAAAAGAAAATGTTGCGCAACCTTTTGTGGTGCCAAATTTCATGGCTCCTCCTGCCTGATTGAAGTAACTTTATTTTGGGCATTTGAGCTTGAAAATATGTACCTGGAGATCCTTTCTCAGCTCTGGGCTTAGTTACATGTAGGTTTTATACCGGATTTAGTTTTAATTTCAGTTTGTTAGTAGATTTCTAGTTGAAATGATGAAGTATTCAATTTAAAAGATTCTCTTATTTGTCTCTGAACTTGTGAATTACACAGTTTCAAACATAAGTTGTCTGCCTTACAGTAAGCTGCATTATTGAAAGGTGACAGCAAAGGATCCATTTCCTTCATTCTAAATAAAATGGCAATAGGTCTAGCTATTTGCATGTAGTGTTCTCTCAGGCAAATAATAAATTTATTGTACCCATATTGCATGTCAGTGATATTTTGTAACTTGCTGAGTATTTTCGGCATACTGCCCTAGGCTTCAAGGGTGTAAAAAAGGCAAACCAAAAGCAACAACCAAAAAAAATCCCCAACCAACCAACCAAAAAAACCCCACAACAATAAAAGCCCCCAAACAAACAATGAAAAAAACCATTTGAAAACCTTGATCTATACTAGAAACACTGAAACTTATCTAAGTGCAGTGAAGCAGCAGAGGACACAAACTCAGAGGAGTGCAACTTCAGCTATTTCATGCCTAAGTCAGTGCATGGCTATGTTTTCAAAATAAACAAAATTGCCCCAACCAAACAAGCAAATGAAATGAAATAAACCCAGAAGCCCCAAACAAAAACAAAACAAAACAAAATCCCTAGCACAACAGAACCACTGCCTGGCTCAACAGAAGTGTCTCTTGAGCTGAACTGACTTAAGAGTCATAGAATAGTTTGGCTTGGAAGGGACCTCAAAGATCACTCAGTTCCAACCCCTGCTGCTGTGTGCAGGGACACCTTTTACAGGACGGGGTTGCCCCATCCAACCTGGCTTTAAATACTCCCAGGCAAGGGCCATCCACAACTTCTTTGGGCAGCCTCTTCCAGTGCCTCACCACCTTCACAGTACAGAATTTCTTACTAACATCTAATACAAACCTGCCCTCTTTCAGTGTGAAGTCATTCCCCTTTGTCCTATCCCTACATGCCCTCATCAAAGGTCCTTCTCCAGCTTTTCTGTAGGCTCCTTTAGGTATTGGAAGATGCTTTAAAGGTCTCCTTGAGCCTTCTCTTTTCCAGGCTAATAACCTGAGCTCTTGCAGCCTATCTTAAGTCTGAGGCATGTTCCACTCAGATCATCTTTGTGGTCCAGTCCATGAACTGGACTTCGTTCAGTGCCGGTGCTGCACAGAACCATATAAAATCCAGACTAGGCAGCCCCTGTGTTCTGCTCTGAGCCTGGAGGGCAGCAGCCACTGCAGTCTGGTGTCCCACTGAGTGCTGCACCTCACCTGGGCAGGGCAGGCCAGGCTGTACATGCCAGGGCTGTGCCACCTGTCAGGAGCAAAAGGGGCAGAGATGAGGGATGGAGGACAGGTGAGGGGTCTCTCCTGGGGAGGAGCAATGGAGGATGGGTGAGGTGTCCCCCTCCATACAGTACTTGAGTGGTTGAAGGTCTGGAGCAGGTCCAGGGGCTGGAGAGGCTGATCAGGACAGACTACACCTGTGGGTGCCCATAAAGGCAAAAAATGAGTGGGGAAGCTGCGTGCTGAAGTCATTCCTACATGTGTAATGAAAATATGTCATTTTTTCCCTGACCTTGTTAGGACAAACATGGTTTGTAGATGAGGTTTCAACCATTGCAGATGTAAAGCTAGTCTTTGACAGAAAAAAAGGACAAAGTCTTAACAGTATTGTACAGTGTAGCATTTTTAACTAATTTCTGATCATTTCTATGAAGGTTTGGTGGGATGCCACGTGCATCATGGCAACTGGTGTGTGAAGCTTTGACCTGCATTTGTCCGTGTGAATGTGTGTTGTATTTATTACAAGTGCAAACTAGGTATCTATTGGACAATCAGCAGTACCAGCACTTGTGGAGGTGTCACACTTCACGAAGCAACTCTTACCTGCATTGGTATCATAGATTTTCACTGCCTTGGTTTTCTGATAACACATTAGCAGCAACTCCTCACATGACTTATTCAAAGTGTCAAGTTTTGTAAAAGTTCTGGGGCAAAACCATAGTAACATGTCATCTTTATCCTATCACATATATATATACGGAATGTTGAGCATTCAGCATATTGCAGGACAGAATGAGATGTGACTGAAGTGTCATAACAAACAGTCTATCAGAGGCTTTTTGCAATAACTGGTGGGTGCAGTAACACAATCAGTGGCCTTAGGCTTCTCTATGTCTTGGTTCTTGCTAATTTGCTCACCCAGGACCTTGATTTTGTGCAACAAAAGAATTTCAGGGCTGTGTTAAGGTGGTGGTGTATCTAAACTATCTGTTGAGCATAACTTTCAAGTGCTCTGGTTTTTTGGTTGGTTTGTTTTGTTTGTTTTTGTTTTTCTTTTTTTTAATTGTTTGTTTCGTTTGGTTGGGGGTTTTGTGTTTGTTCATTTGTTTTTGCAACTTTACTAATTTTTACTGAGGGGAAGTATATAATTTTATGAAGGTTCCCTTGGAAGGAAGCAGTGCATCAGTCCCAGGTTTGCTGCGTTAGCCAGCCTCTAATGTTACTTTGGAGATATGTGCCACATAACCATACTGTAGGGAACATCTGATGGGGTGGAAAACTGCACAGTACAACTCTTCCCACTGGAGCATGGGAAACATTTAAAAAGGTTTGGGAAAAATGTATTAGTGGTACAAACTTGGAACAATGAGACTCACTTATGGTCTGTACATGTACCTGTTTGCAAGTCCTGCTTGTGTACAGGAAAGCTCCAAACAAATCGCATAGGCAACGTACAGATGGTGATTTGAGAGAAAACACAAGATCACAGATTTTCCAGGAGACAATTTGGTTGCTAAATTTAATATCAGCTCAGCGTTAGGAGCTTTCTGATGGGTGGGTAGAATTGAATGAAAGATTTGGTGTTCTGTGTAAGCAAAAGAGTATATAGTATTTTTTCTTCTGAAGATGCTACCTGAACTGGGGAAGCAAATCATAGTTGCATTGTTTGTTCATCATGCTTTGAAATAAAAGCTACTATGCAGTCTAAAAATATTCTAGTGACTCATTTTTTTATGGAACAATCATAATTTCAGTATGTAGTTGTGGTCTATTGTGTTGCTGCAGTTTAAGAATGCTTTAGATGACACCAAATATTTAAAGTTGCAGCTGATAGTGAGTAATTTATTTTCCTTTGGTTTGAATTGTTTGCAAAAACACTTAAGTGTGGTTTTATCTGACACATGATATAGAAACTTCTCTTTTTCGGTATGGGGAAAATTGTATCAAACCAACAAAAGAAATTAGAAGAATGCAAGCTCTTTCAGGAGTTGATTTTGATGAAGACTTAATTCTTTTTTTCCCCTGTGCTTTTGGCCATAGTATATCTAAATTGTTGGCACTTAAATATAATGGTCTTCATTAAGCTTAAGACTGGGATCTTTCTTTTCCTGCAACTCTATCCGTTGAAGACACAGTGATAATGGAAAAGGCTACTCTTCAGTCCTTATTGGAAAACGCCTTTTGGAACTACTACTGCTCCTTGGGCCAATAGTGTCTGCATCTGATGGCAGAATTAGCATGGTATATCAAGGAAACAGTTGTGAGAGAATCCATGGGAGCTAAAGCTCCCAGTACTTTTAAGTCCTTCAATCCCAAAACAAGTGCAGTGGCACTCTGGATTTGAAGGTGTTAAGAGGAAGTAAAAATGGATCTGCCTGCCCTGAGTTGATGTTTGCCACCTTATTAGTGTTGACTACTAAGAGCATTATTTTCACACTCCTCCCCAAAGAACCTCAATAGTACATTTCTATCACGTTTTTCCTGCTGTATCTATTCTGTAACTTGCATCCCTTTCATCATTGCCTCTTCACATATGAGGCCATTCAAAGTATGTCTAAATTACTTTAATTTTTATTTCTGAAATAATGTTTTAATCAAAACACCTGGTGATATTTGTGAACTTGTAGCTGCTGCCAGAAACAGCAGGAGAGGGGGTAAATCTTCTGACTTTATGACAATATGTTGATGTGGTAACTAGTAAATATTCCAAAGCATCCTTTGGTCAGAGAGGGAATACCCTGTGTATTTCAGAAGGCTGAATTTAGTCTTGCCTGAGGGCCCTGAGTCTTTAACAACTCTCCTGGCCACAGCACAGTCATACCATCAACTTGGGTGTTATTGGATTGTCCTGTTTGCTGGCAGAGAATAATGTTCAAACCAACTATACGAAACAGTATGGTAAATCAGAGAGCAGATTTTCTTGTTTGGAGCTGTTGCTCCTGCACACAGTGGCAATCCCTGAGGTTCCCTAGAGCAGGGCCTCCTCCGTATGTTCTTGCTGGTTGCAGGAGCCAGCATTGCAGTGAAGGGGCTGTGCTTGTGACCAGAGACCCAGATGGAGGGCTGAGGCAGGAGTTACTGTTGCAGTCAGTGTTAGTTCAGGTGGGAAGAATTTGGATCAATGAGTTTTCCTATTTTAAGGTTACTCCAGCTGGTCATTTGTTGTCAACACAAGCTCTAGGAGTCTTGGTGTAACAGTGGTGATAGAGTAGAAAAAATAGTAGGCAGTGTGCTCATACAAGTTGAAGAACCTTGACCCAAAGGCTGTGGTATCCCAGAGCTTTTTTGATAGCTTGTTTGATTTAAGAAAGTGTGAAACAGTCTGTGATGTGCCTCTGGTTGCAGAAGTGCTTCTCTTGAGTACAGTAAAGGAGGGAGCTGATTCCAGGAGGTGGAACTAGGCAGCTGAGGTCATTCTTTGTGTCACAGGTTCCAAGAAAAAGCTTGTTTCTGCAAATCTGAATCAGGACAACTTCCAAGCTTTTTTTTTTTTTTTTTTTTTGACTTGGCAGCATTACTAGTCTGCATATAACATACTGGTGAGTCTGTGTGAGTGAATTAAAAAAAAAAAGGCAAACCACCTCCCCAGTGTATTGCCACCTGTGTTTTAAGACATTTCTGCATAATCTATGACTACTTTGTTAAATACCTTAAAACTTTGTGGCATAGGAATCCAAAATTGTTAGGCTCACCTGACACTTGGACAAGCTGAACCAGAGAGCATACCTGTTTCAAGTCTGATGTGACCTAGAGGCTTGTCTCTTATTTTTAAGCAATAATTTAGGAACTTAACTCCTGTTGACTTGTAACTGGGTGAACTTTCAACTTTGAATGAGATTTGAATTAAAAATATTACCTGTTCTCTGTTTTATAGTTCAGCACTTCATGTTTCCCAGAGTAATTTGAGGTTTCTGAGCTCAGTCATGTTTGGAGTGGTCTTATCTCACTGAATCCTTCAGGAAGGAATCCTTGACTTCTCACACCCTACTCCCATGCTCTGATCACTGAGCAGTGTATATTGAGCTAGGCATGTTTGATAGTATCAGAACCTGGATAGTATTCTAAGTTGCTACAGATTTTTTTCCTCCCTAATAGTTTTTTTTTTTTCATATATAAACACAATAATCTTTCAGTGTACAGTAGTGCCTTTGGCTGAGGGCTGAAAAAGAATTACTTTACTGAGAAGGGATTGATGGTAGAAAATTTGAATGCAGTTTTGGTTGTGTTTTTGTGATGGGGGAAATTAAAACTTTGCCTTCTTCTGTACTTCTATTTTCCCTCTGGTACTTGTAGTTAAGTGCAGCTTGACAATACCTCAGATTGCTGCTGCTTCTATCTAGTTGTTCTACTGAGTATATTGAGGATGTATGTCATGTGAACATTGTTCTGAGGAATGATCTGGCACTGAAACTTTTGTTGGGGCCCTGGGACAATAAATAAAAAAACCCCAAAACTATGGGATTTAGGAATTAATATTTTCATGGATTAACTGTTTATTCTGTTACTTGCAAGTTGAATACATACTTATGCATACAATCTTTATAAAATTATATAGTGAGATAACTAAACAGGAAAAAACCCCAGAAACATCTGCTTAATGTAAGTTATTTGATCAGTTATCAGTTGAACTGTATCTGACAAACCTTTTCTGCAGATCCAGTGTTTCAAGGCTGTTAAGCAAGTTTTCACCTGGTGGCAAAGATGATGAGAAAGTGCATCACTCGCAGTACAAAGTAGTGCCACAGTACTGAAAAAACAGTAGCAACTTAGTGATTACATTATTTGTTCCCCCAACCCCTGATCGACAGCGCTCCTTGATTTAATATTTTGCACAATGCCATTGCCCAGCCAGAGGCTATGAGAGGGAATGTAGGTGGACTGCATACCTGCAAGAGAAGCAGGAGGCCTGGAATGCTCCTTCTGGAAAACAACATTTGTATTACAAAGACAGCATCCTACATCTTGTGGCTCTGGTGTCCTTGTTATTTGCATCGAGGCACGGGCATGGCTCAGTTCACTGCGGCAGCAGTCCAGCTGATGTGACTTGCATTATTATCAGATACCTGATTGCAGTCTCTGGATGGATGGAGGGTTGGATGTGAGCAGCATATCAATGTGTGTAGTGCTGCTGCTGTGTGATAGCAATCTGTGATGAGGACAGAAGCTCACTCAGTGCTGCAGAAAAGTTTTGTAAGGACGCAAAAAACTGTTTTGTAGAATTCTGATCATTGCCAGGATTTTGTACTCTAATGTACTCCCAGCTCATCCAGAAGGTGTTTCAACAAACATGTTTAGGCTGTGCAGAAACAAGGAGCTACAGACCTTCACTTCTGAAATTGCAAAAGTTTTCTCTTCTGTCTGGGAATTAATTTAAACTTGAGACGCATCTGAGATTCCTAGGCTAAAATAATCCAAGTGTTGAATTCCAACATGTTATTTCATGATTTTTCTTTTCAAAACTTTTAAAATTTCCTGCTAATGTAACTGTGTAAATAAATTCTTGTGACAATGCTTCTGACTTGTTACATGCTGTGATAGATGGTTCAGCCATAGGGTCTTTATTTTCTGTTTATTGATCCCAAATCTCTGTTGTCTTACTGTTTTCAAAGGAGCAATTCCTGACCCATACAGGTTGCAGATTGTACAGTGTGGTATTCAGAAAAAATGCCTTTCCAAAAATGTGATTACCAAAACAAACGTTTTTTTAAACAATTCTGAGGGGTTAGTACAAGAAAAATCCTGACCTAAGGTTTTCCCCCTTGATATTCCTTCTGGAAATGAAGGTAACTAGATAACTAAAGAAAAACATCTGCAAAAGAGAAGGAAATATCCTGTGGTCTTCATGTTCAGAGCAGGAGGAGCTTTTCAGATGTGTACCACAGCAGAGGAACACCTCAGAAGTGCAGAAATAGGCACTATAATGGAGTGCTACACATACTCTGTTGGCCCTGGGGAGCCAGTCAATGAAGGATATTTCTGACTTCTAAATTGGTCTCTCAAACACCTATTTAAATAAGAAATAAGTCACTGAGTACAGGGAGGACAATCAAAAAACCCTTGTAGTTGCAAACCACTTCAAACATTTCTCTGAGCTGCTAGATTAGCATTGCAAAACCTCCTCGTATTTGTTGTATAAGCTGATCTAAGAAATTATATTAGAGATCCAGAATGTGGAACAGTCATCTGGTAGAAGGAAATAAACTGTTGTGTGTTTCGTTTTGCTGTCTTAGACTTGTGCAAAATTATTGTAATGTATCTTTTGTAATTATATGATCTAAGACAGTTTGTACTGCTGTTTGAGCACAGCAGAATAATGCTTGGTAAAAAGTTTTCATTCTTTTTACCTTTCTAAAAGAAAATTTATGTTATGTTTAAGTGTTGTCTGGGCCCATGTGCCCAAGAGCAGTGTCTCACCTCCTAGTCTGAAGATGACAAGGAGAAACAGAATTACTCATGAGAATATGCAACAAATGACATGGATCATGAGCTTTAGGAGGAGGTAGGCAGCTGTCTAAGACAATAAGTGTTGAGTATGATATGCACTAATGAGCAAGATTCAGGCATAGCCCTTATATTGGGGTGAAAACATTGGAATGGGACTAGGAAGTTGTTATAGCAGTCATACTATTAGTGTTCCTTGTTGGGCTTATAGGAAATTTCTTACTGTTTTTCTAAGCAAGACTTTTCTTCTCTGACTTATTTGCCCTCAAGTGTTTTCAATTCTATAATTTTTATGAAGACAACACAGTTGCCACTTGATGAAAATGACAGTGTTTGGCCTGTGTCACAGCAGAAAAAGGAGAAAGTAGTAATGTAAAGTTGTTTCTGGCATTTTTAGTGAGGTCAAAACCATCTGTCATGATATTTAAATGACCGGTTTGGCCTGCAATATGAAGTTTGCAGCTCCTTTTGATAGTATGTATGTTTTGATTTTTTTTTCCCTGATAAAACTGGACTTTTCACTTAGAGAGATGGAGCAGAAGTGAGCATAATAATGGGTGTTAGGGAGGAGGCTTTTCTCTAAGACTTGTAGAATTTTTTCCAGAATTGCATAGACTGTGGATTTGAGTCTGAACAATACCTCACTTACTTTTGGAGGTGTTAATTTTCACATCTGCCTTTGAATGCAAGTTCTGTAAGACTACAATGACTATGTTTTTTAACTCCTTTGATTATTGTTTGTACTGAGTTTCGAGTAGTTTGTAGAATATCTAAAGTTCTGTTCCTTTGAACAGGTACAGAACTAGTATACCTCTTCCACTTGTAAAAGTATCTGTATTGCAGCAACCTCCCAGTATCATCTGTTCCGTGAACTATCCTTTGTTAGGTGCTTTCTGATCCTTTACTGAATTATTTATATCTTTATTTTAGCATCCCCCTTAGACGAGGCACTATAAATTCCAGGGTTTCTGCTGTCACATTCATAGTAATAAAGTGCAGGATAAAACCAAGCGAAGCTTTTATGATAAAATGTGAGTTTACATTTCAGCAAAAGAAAGAGAAATTATAGGGATATGAAGGAGAAAAAGCTTTTTTCATCTGAATGTGGTTAATTTCTCTATGTTGAACCAAACGTTACTCTATCTGTAAAAAATTATCTAGTTTGTGAAAATAGTGTTGGAGCAGAATGTCTTGTTCAAAAGTAGGCTTGGGCATTCAGACACTGAAAACTTCATGGTGCTTGCTCTTTCCTTTCTCAGTTTTTACTTATTAAATTATTTGTGCTGACTCTCAAGGCTTCTGTTTACGCTGATGAGGCAGTGTTTAGAAATAAATTAATAAACAAATATCTGTCTTGAAATTGGATGAAAATCCAACTAGGCCTAGTTAAGTTTTCAAAATAGATGGTCCTAAGCATAGGGATAGGCTAAACATTGTATCTAAATTAAACTGGTAATCAAGGGGTAAGAAAGACAATCTAAGTCACTGTAATTCAACAGTAAAGACAACTAAATTACATTAAAGCATCCGAGACTGTCTTTGCTTTTATTCACCTATGAGAGTAACAAACTAGCCTCACAAAGTCGAAAATTAATTCCCAGTTAAGTACAATGGCAGTACAACTGTATTAACACCTGTTGATCTAGAAAAGGAATGTTGAAAAGACAGATGTGTTAGAGGGGAGGTAGAAATAACTTGAGGTATGTAAAACTCTTGTAATAGTGAGAAATGACAGGGCTTCTCAACAGCTTAGTAGAAGGATGGTTTAGTGACATCTTGCTCACCTTCTTTAAGAAAAGATGGGATGCTGAACCTGTAGGAAAAATATAACTGGTGGGGAGCAAGGCACAGGAAGACCATGAGGTTCAAACCATGGAGTAGGCATAAATTTTAAACATATATAAAAATATATATATGAAATAAATAGGTGTCGAAGGCATGCTAAACTTAATGTAACTTGGAGTAAGTATGTAAATAAAAAGAGTACACCTTGGTAAAAGAGATATGTTTTTACATATATTAGGCAGGAATTACTTGAAATCCCAGGAAGTGGAGGTTAGTGTAGGAGACTGTCTCTTATCATCTAATATTTCAGCCCTTTATGAAAAAAACTGTGTTTTGACATTCACAACTAATTCATGAGAAATGAATTTGCTTCTCAAGTCTTATCAGATATTTCTGATTTCAAAATGTATTCCCTATGAATTATAAGGCCATATTAATTTTTTTCTGGTTAAGGGAAGAAGAAAATTCTTCCTGAGCACCTTGGTATCGCTGCAATATCCCGTAGATGAATTATCAGTCAACATACTGACAGCTGATGAGAAACCAGGTGCAATTGATTGTTTTCCTTTGTCAATGTATGTAAACTTAACACCATTTGTTCTAAACTTCCATGCAAAGGGAATTTCTATCTGCAGTAAGAGTAAAGCTCTGATATTTCAGGAATTTGGTGCTGTGCTTCATCAGTTTTAAGTACACTTTTAAGCATGATACACCTAATGTTACAATGCCAGTGTTATATGCACAGTTTTTAACTGCATATAGTTATATATTACCTTCTTATGTTTTAAAAAAAATAGGTACTGATTAATATGACTAAATAAATTCCTATTTATTTAGGTAGCATGATAACAAGTACTTTTCTGTACCTCACTACTTCAACTGACAGGCAAAGAGCAAGAATTCACCAAGTAACTGAAACATTTTCAGCTGCAAAGTAATTTTTAATGAGGTATATTTTGTCTGCTAGGAACAGGAGGGAGGAAGGAAAGCTAGCAAGCACAACTTACAAGAGGGTCTTTGTGTTCCTAATACTGGCTGACATGAGAAAGTTGCAAAACAAAACCAAATCTTGTGCAATGGAAATGAAGTGCATGTACAAAGAAGAGACCAAGGGTGAAATAGAAAGCAAATGAAGTCAATTGTGTAGTTTGGTTTGTACCTGTTAAAAATGAATCCTTTAACTTTTGAATTAGGAACAGGAATAATCACGTTGTATGCTTAAAGAATTACAACTAAAATTATGTGGTCTGTTTGTATTCAGAAAGCAGAGTAGAAAAGCTGCCTCCTCAGTTCTCCTCTTCAAATCTGTGTGTTAGCTGGGATGCTCTTTGGAGGGCAAGCAAAGTTGCAGCACAGTAAGCAAAGACCAGTAGAACTGGCTCCTTATAGAGATTATGACAGATTTCTGTCCATGTCACACACCAAATCCTCTTTAAACAGCTGTAGCTTTGCTAAGTTGTAGATATTTCTGCAGTGTCTTCCTGGTGTTCCTAACATAGCACTGAACAAGGATTGTTCAGTGGTTTCCTGCTTTGCAGTTTCTTTGACTGGGAGTCAGAGATGAGAACATTAGTGTTTTGTTTGAAAAAACAGTTTCCAATTCCTGCAAAAAAAGGCTGCTTAAGTCTTTGGTTCATGTCACTTTCTTTTAGCTAGAGTATTGGAGACAGACTACTCCAGAATGTAATTTTCTATTGTCCCTTGAATTGTGCAGGCCTTATTTCTGCAGCATTTAGGTAATTTTTGGGAAAATATTCTGGTGTTGTATGCATACGTAGCATTCATGCTTGCTTTGGACTTCTAGATGTTTTTGGTCTTGACAACAAACTTCTGTGACAGATACACGTTCTGTTTTCTAAAGAAATAAGGCTGTTAAATTTGGCTGTACTAGATTTTAGGTGGTCTTAATTTCTTTTAGGTAGAAAAAACGTTGGGTCATTGAAATACTTATTTGTGGCTTAGATTTTTTTTTTTCAAGTGCTTAACCTTTTATTAATACAAGGTAAGATATTTGAAACAACCACAGTAATTCAGTCAAGCAGTATCTAAATAATCTGTTTTGGTATTTTCAGGTCTTTTGTGACCCAGTTTTCTTGCATAAACATTCTAAGGGTGCTGACAAAACTCAGTGTTCTTATTTTGGCATGATTGTACCTTGAAATTGCTCTTTTTAACTCTGCATAGTAATAGCATGGTTATTTGTGTGGTATATCTAGATAGTCAGAGCAGAACAATTTCTTTTGGATGCTATTTTCTTTTTGGTGTGCTGTGGTTCTGGATGCTTTGGCTGCAGCTGCTGGCTTTTCCTTGAATTCTGCATTTTAATTCCATTTTGTCTGACAACGAATTCTAATGCAGCCAGCACTAGGTTCTTTAGCCAAGTTGCAAGAATGAACAGGTTCTTTGAACAATTTGTTTCATATGCTTACCAGAAACTAAGTAAGCCATTGTCTTTTCTTTCTTTTCTGTTTCTTGTTTTGCATATGTACTTTGGTGGTACTGTGTTTTTCTGGTGTGTGGGGTGCTATTGGTTTACTTTTTTCTTTCTCTGTTCTAAAACCTGTTGGGCAAAATCTGCCATCCTGAGTGAGGGCTGAAGTTGGATAGTCTCTCATATTTCCTATATTTGTAAGTGATTAATTTTTACAAATGGTTTTTTTTCAGAGAGCAGCAGCTGGTTGCTGTGTCTCAGAACATTAAACTCTGACTACCAAGCTCAAATTCATTTAATATAAATATTAAAGTTTTCTGCAGCTGTCTCTGGGCTGGGAGTTTAACTTTGGCAAATGAGTGTTTAGTAGGAATCCCAGAGGGTAAGACAGGTCTCTAGTGAATACCTGAGATCAATAAGAACAATAAAATAATGAATTTAAAATATTGCCTTCAATATAGCAATATATTAAGCTGGGTTATTCAGGATATGAATTACTGCTCAAAACATAATTTCTTTTATACTTCCATTACTGTGCTCTAGGCCCAGCTTGCTACTCACTGTATCGTTACACAGCCTTTCAAGGCCCACTGGTGCTTGTGTACCAGGCTCTTGAACAATGTGCCTTACATTATAATTGAGGTTTCGTGGTGTGAAAGTAGATGCTCAAAACACACCACTTGGTGTGTCACCTTAAAACAGGATATTTAGATATGATTCTGTCTTGTAACTGGCCAGTTAACAAAAAATGTTTCTGGTACCCTCCTCTGAAATCCTTGGATCACTGGATTTAGTTTCAGACAGTGAACTAATACGATACTGAAACCCTTGAAGCTTTCTGATTTAAGACTTGATGCTGTCAACTTTTTATTTTTTAAAATAAAGAGCAGATTGTTAGCTTGGACAGAAGCATTTCATGGCAAGTAGAAGTAGTGTCTCCAGCAGATATGAGCTAAACAAGTATAGTAGACGTGGTGTTGTGAATGCATGAAAATAAGTAGCCAACAAAGTGGGAGAAAATCTTAGAAAACATTAAGGAAGTCAAGAGGTATAACTTAGAAATAGCTTAAGGTTATATTAAGAAGAATTGCTTCAACTGTATGAATACCTTCAAGAAGCTGCCACCAAATATCTTCCCAACAAGTCTTACTGAAGTTTCCCTGAGTCAAATAGAAATGATTTTTAGTGTTTTTATTTTCAAAAGGAATGTTTTCATGATGGATAGATTTTTTTTTTGTTTGTTTGTTTGTTGTTTCTGAGGCTTGGGCACCTTTACAGTAGATGGTAGGCTTACCTTGAAGCAGAAGTAAATAACCCTAGTGGAAATGGAGGATGAAAGTAAACGCTGTTTTTGTTGCGTGTCAGTCCAGAGCCTTTACCCCAAGACCACAGAAATTCATCTTGTATGCTGTAGATAAAACAGTGGAGCAATAAGCTGGGCTTTCTTGAACACTGCACACCAGACTGAACTGGAAATAAAGAATACTTCAGAGTTGTTTTATTGTTTATCTTGGGGAACAAATAACTCACTGCAGAACAGAATGGACTTCAGATAAGAGCCCTGACAGTGATATAGTATGATATAGTGTTTTACCACTTTATTTTTATAGCATCTTTTGTGGAAATGATATCTTGAAGTCTTTGTGTGGTTAGATAATACAGATATAAAGTTAAATGGTAGCAAGGAGAGAGAAATTAAGACTTCTAAGGAAAGAGGGGACAATCTGTTTCCAGATGGCATTTAGAAGATAGATGGTATATCAGTATAGCAGAGACCTTGTTTAGAAAAAGCTTTTTCTAGGTGGCAGGTAGAGTGGGAAAGGATCTATTTAAAGAATGGTGGGCAGAGAAGTGCATGTGTAAAATGACTACTGAAGTTTGCTCTTGCTTTCCAGCACCCACTTGGCAGTGCACAAGCTGACTTTGTGGCAGTTGTTTACATAAATACTTGCACTTAGACCTAGACTTCATTTGGTTATATTTGTACTCATTATAGTTAAATTATTCCTGACTTGTGCTGATTTAAGTGATGTAAAAGTAAACTGTTAGAAGCCTCTATTCATGTGCATCACTCTTCATGGTGAGTTTTAGCTTTTGCTTCCCTTCCTCAGCTTTTTGCTGAATTTTCCTACAAGACTGTCCTGGACAAAACAGTCTTCACTTGGATTTCCTTATTTAATTTGTTACTGTTTAACATAAACTGCAGTTTACACCTGATACAGACTGTTCTATTCATGACCTGTAAGTGTTTTTCAGAAGCTTGTGCTCAGCATGACATGGCACTGCATGTGGGAGAGCCTCTTCAAAACTGAAGGTGGATTGAGTTGTGGAGTCTGACTTGGAGAAAAAATGCCAACATATTAGATAGGAATTTATTTACACTGCTGTTTCTTGTCCCTTTAATTCGATCCCAACTGAGTTGAACATATACAATATCAAGGCTATCTTGAACAGGGTAATAGCCTTTGAAGCTGTTCAAATGTGTAAAGTAAAAGTGATTTGTGTATGTTTAGGTTGTGCACAGTACTGACTTCTGTGCTGTGGTCAACTCATGTGTGGCTGCAACTGTCCAGATGTCTGCTCACTTAGCTACAGAGTTGAGGTTATGTGGGGAACCCTCAGTATTATATATCTACTTCCTTTTTTTTGTATGGGGTAAGAGCTTCCTCAAGTGCTTCTGTTCATAAACTCCCACTTGGAAGACTTGTCCCAAAACAGGTTTTTTCACCCAATATGCAAGAGGTCAATCATAACACAGAGTCAAGGTATTTGAATTATTTACTGTTCTGTGAGGAAAGGGTTGCTGGGTGGTAAATCCACAAGGTCAGCATGCCACCTATCAAAGCTTATAACTATTAATGCATTTTAGCAAACAAAGGCACTCGTTCCTTGGCACACGTTACATAGTTATCTTATTATTATCTAGTTTTTGGCTCTTCTGAATGTCTTCTTTCCAATTTTTCTTTGTTTATAAGGAAATACAATTTTCTTCCAAATATGCTTTCCTTTCATTGAAGTATTTTAAGAGGATTTTCAGTAGTGAAATAAATGTGTAAGTTGCCCTTGTCTTACAGACTTCCATTACACTTTGAACCTTTGAAAAACACCATATCTCTGTTCACTTTTGAGCTCTATTGGTTTTAACTGTTAATTGACAAGGAGTACCTTTAAACCTTCTGTCACTACCAGCTGGAAAACAGTTATCTTATAAAATATCTTCATATTTGAATATAATTTTTTAGTAGATTGACCATGGAAGAATAAGAATATGAAAAGAATCTTGTTATGTCAAGAAAACTATTTTAGTGGGTTTTATTAATAGTTCTCTTACTCAGTTCCCCCCTCTCCCGTGTATAGAAAGGATATTGAAATTTCTAACTTTGGTTACTAGGCTTTCAACTTCTGCAACTGCAGTTATTAATCAGCTGTCATGGCACACCATAAAAGAAGTGGTTTTATAAAGCATATTTGCTTTTTAAGCTAATATTACTAAGGGGGTAAAGCTACAGTGGTGTATAATGCATATAGTTTAATGCACCTGTGAAAATGTTAGTCTTTAGTCTGAATGACTTGTATTAATTCTCCAAATAAATGTCCAAGACAATTTGCCAATAAAACTGCTTCTCCCCTCCCCTGTTTGGCTTAATTTGTGTCATATCCTACTACTTTTGCCAATGCCTCACTTTCTATGTGTTTTGATCATTTGGTAATAAGTATTACAAAATAACAGATAAGGGCTCAAGGATTTGCCAGGCATGAAAAAGCAACTTGGATAAAAATCCAAATAAGGGGGGAAAAAAAATCCACAGAAATTCCTCAAGTGTTTTCTACACTGGGGTTTTAGTCTGCCTGCAAATTTGCACAACTGTAATGTTTCTAAGCAAAAGCTGGCAAAGCTGCTGTCTGTCATGCTTTGCATAAGTGGAGTTGACTCCTGTGCTCCAAGTTCATGCTACCCTAATGCCTGGCTATTCTAAGTATTGAGTTGACTTAAACCAGGGCAAGTCTTCAGTATAGACGAGACCTTAACTTCAAAACACTAATGTTTTTTCCTTAACATTGAATTTATGACTCATGTCAGGAGTCCTGAGAAGCTGAGAAATGAAGCAGAAATATACAATTCTTTGTCTACAGAATATACTCCAAGAAGGGTGGCAGCCAGACCCTGATGTTGTGCCTCTATTGTCCTTCAGCCAAAGCCAAGCCTTCACACCTGTGCTTCACGTTTGTGGAATCAAAATGAGTTTGATCATTCTTTGTCACTAATTTGTCTGAGGGTTTTTTTTTTTATTTGATATACAGCAGTTCATTGCTCACTGAAGACTCAATCTGGATGATTTGGTGTCAAAAGTTGTTAATGCAGAAATTCAGTTCCTAAAATAAGATTACTGTGTTACTGCTGATTCCCAAAGTTCTATTTTCTTAATAAACAATGTGAAATATATAGCTAATGTTTGTTCATTTTCCTATATATTTGCAACCCAATTCCTACTGAACAATCAGGAAATCTACCAGCGTGTCAGTTTTGACATTAAAACTTATTTAACAGGTTGTATTCGAATATGAATATCCCATTCACTCAAATTCAGTAATAGCACTGTTGCTGCTTCAAAATGAGTCCCAGGAGCCCAACTGGCAAAGGATACCTGTGAGAGATTGAGTTTGGGTTATGTCTGGCTGATGTAACCACATCTGTAGTCATTGACTGACATTCTTGTTTCCCAGCCCTTGGGAGATAATGACAAGAGGGTGAACATGACATGTTTCGTGGAGGTGATTAAATCAAAGCTTTTGATGACAGTCTTGACAAACTAATAATGGGAGAAAAAAAGGTCTTTTTCCTTTTACCTCTCATCTTATTTCACAATGAGACTCTCTAGATTGAAAAGTGGAATGTAGTTTAAAAATTAAATTACTATTAAAATATGTTTGTCCTGCAATTTCTTTCCAAGAGTAGAAACTTAAGATAGAGTTGAGAGTGTTCTTTAATGGCAAATGGATAGAAATGACATCAAAGTCATCTCATAACTAAAGAATATCTACTGAGTGTTTAACTATAACCCTTCAGTGCTTTTAGGTTGTTTTTAGGAATTCAGTTGTTCATGTTATCTAAGCACTAGTGTTCTAGCAATTCAGAAATGTACAAACATAGCAGATTGCTCTGCATATTCTGTTGAATACTTTCAGCAATGAGGCAGTGTCAGGAATCTTTTCTACAAAATGTCAGAGACTGAGCATGTGTGGTTTCATGTGGGCTACAGTAAGGGATACCTTTTGTAAGTTCTACCCACAGAGAATTTGCTGTTGTCAGTATATTTAATAATGTAATTAATATAGAAGAAACTCGTAATACTTCTCAGAGCTAAACACCTGGAGAAAATCAAAATACCTTCTCTTTTATTCATGCACTTTCAAACAGTTATTTGAAGTTTTTCAAAAGGTTGTGCAAACTGAAGAATTCCTTTGCTCTAAATGCCTAAATGTAATACTTTTAATTTCAGAAAATGCACTTCTGTTTGTTAGGTTCTTACTAGAATGGTGGAAATTTAGCCAAAATTATTGAACTTTGTTTATGAAATGTTTAATTAGCCAATCCTAACATAGTATACAGACATAGGCTATTTTAAATATCCATTATACTAATAAAGCTGTGTTGAGGTTGTCTGAAATGACTAAGGACTAACTTGACAACTGTATTTCTGTGATGACAGCTGTGCTCTGGAGAATAGCCAAAATAATGAGGATATTGGTGGTATCCTTGTACAGGACTTATCATTCTGTTGAAAAAACTGTTCTTGGGTCTAGTTTTATTGGGCTGATAAATGATTTGAGATGTCAAAGCAGGATCTATATCAGAAAGTAATGGCTGAGCAATCTCATTCCAGGTCCCTTTAAACAGAGTGTCCAAAATGCTGAACTGTTTGAAATAGCAGAGTATGACGATTGAAAAACAGCCTGAACTTGGTGTGTTGTAGTGAAGTGCTGAAATACAGCATATTTAAGTGACAGTGAGAATGGTTTATATGTTTTCATAGATTTGTTGAGCATTTTTATTCCTGCTCCTAAAAGTTGAGTTTACTGGTAACAAATCCTAGAATCAGATGTGAGATCTGCATAGAAAAGCAGCTGTCCCCAGTGTTGGAAGGGACAGAAACTCTGCTTCCATGTCTTGTGTTAGGAGTTATGTTCTTTCTCCTTTTGAAGTTGTTAATTTTCTCCTGGATCTCATGTGAGCAAACGAATCAAGCTTCTAGAGACTGGAAACCAACAACATTCCCCCAAGTATGCAGAGAGGAGAGGACAAGGAAGGGTTTTGAGGGGAGCTACCTTGGAATAGAGTGCTGAGGGAGATTTGCTAGGAGAAAACAATGGTAAGTTTGGATGATAAATATAAAAGATAACCACATCTTAAGTGATCCCAGAGGGAAAGATTGACTTCCAGTACAGAGGTACTGACTAGAACAGGTTTGTCTATAAAAAGTAGATAGGGCATTGTCAGAGTAGCTGGACTATACATTATTTCAAATATGTCATTCACTGTTTGCTCTAATAAATTAAGTTAATAATGGCTGGCTGACACAAGAGTTGCAGCCATAAAATTCAAGATTCCCCCTTAATAGGCAGATGAGGGACTTGCAGGCAGCATGTAGCTCATCTTCATTTTTGACCTTGTCCCTAAACAGAGACCTTGTCCCTAAACAGAGACCTGCTAAAAGGAGGAGGGGAGGAGGCACTTGGGGACACTAATTCAACTTAATGCTGAGTATGATTGAAGCTGTGTCTGTAGGCAGTAAAGTATGGACTCTGTAAGGTGTAGGAATAATGACATGTTGTAAATTCATTTAATTTTAATTTTCAAAGCTTACTCAGAGGTAGAATCACTAGAAGCACTTCAGTTCTACTGTGGATCTTGGGTCTGGATTTTTTTTTTTAACCTGTGGACTCACTGGGCAGCAGTTACTCAATTATAGCTCTGGCTTTAAATGTACAGAAGTCTGGATGCAGATTGTGTTACTAATGTGGAATCACTCACACAAGAAACCATGTGAATTATTTCAGTAATTTTTAATCTACCTTTGTAGTAATTTTGGGTTAGAAAAAAGTTAATTTTTTAGAAATATTCTGTCCTGTGTACTTGCATTTCTTTAGTGTGGAGTCTGAGTTCTGCCCATACAATGAGTGCATAGGGCAGCAGTAGAAAAACGAATTGTAACCCATGGTCACAGCAGGCATGAGCTCACAGCCCATGTAATTACCTATCTCTAGCCAGACTGAAAAAACCTGTAACCTCAGAGTGAACTCTAACCCCAGACCTCTACGCTAAGAGCAGAGAAATGGCATGCTCCAGCAGTCACTGAGAAGCAACACAACATCAGCATATACTCTCATAGGCTGATTTGCTCCTGAAGGCATAGACATTGGTTCTTAGTTTATATTGGAAATGTGTTTTTCTACAGATTAATTTTCTTAATGGGTTCCCCAAGGCTTTACAGATTATTATTATTATGCTATTTTTTTAAAACATTAAAATATAATTTGCTATTAAAGACAATTAGAATCGCTGCTGTCTGAGAACAGTCATTCTTGGGGCCTACTAGGACATTAAATATTGCTAATAGTGCTGCATTTCCACCAGCAGAACTTAGTCATCCCATTTCTGCTGCATCCCCATCTTATGTATCCCACTCTACACTGTTTTGATTTGGTTAATTTAAAATCTTTTATTTTAACTTTGGTTTTGGGTAGACCCTTGTGTATCTTGTTTCCCTACCAGACTCCAGTTTAAGGATATTGGGAGCTGGGATAGCCTGGAGTCTGCCTGCACTTAAACCTGATCCTTTGTGAGCCACCTTTGCTTACACTCAGGAAAATGCAATTATCTGTTGAACTTCCTTGATTTTCTCCTCCATGATAATGCTATGAAGAAACATTGAGTTAATTTTTTGCAGGCAATCATGGGGTGCCGTGGAAACACATTTATTGTTTACTTGTTTTATTTCTGATTAGGCTTTTAATTAGCACTTAGAGGAGCTTTTTTGGTCTAAGAGTATCTTCAGAAAAACATTGCGTTAGTTTTCATGCAACCCTGCTCAAGCAGACTCATTGCAGTTAAGTCTTATGTACAGTGGTGATTAGAGTTAATTGTGAACTCTGCTTAAAAGTGTGAGACATACAGGCCAGAGTTTTATGACTGATAAATACTGAAAATTAAAACAATAGCAGAAAATTCATGGACAAGTGACAGGCAACTGTACCTACTGTGGAGAGGAGCTGTGACAATTAGATAATTCAGAGAAAAGTACTTGTGTGCTTAACTTGTTTCCTGAACAGAGTGAATTTATTCATACACATGAAGGGAGTTTTAAGGGTGGCATATGAACTTTTCTGTTAAGGAAGGCTCAGGAGGTAGCTGTCTTTTAGAGTAGGAAACTGCAGTAAGGAAAGTGTATTGAAATGTAATTCAATAGTTCTTTTACTTCTAGCACCACCCTCTGATAAAATGCACTGCAAAGAGGGGGAAGCTTACATACTTTTTAGAAGACAGATTCATTAAAATGTTTTTTTACAGTAGGGTTTTGATGATGTTACGCTGATAGGTCTTCTGTGTGTTCAAATGTAAGGTAATTTTTCATGCATTAAAAGCTAGAATTTAAAAGCTGGTCTAGTGTGAGTTCTGATAGTCTCCTAAACAAAACGACTGTATTTCCAGTAGCTTGGAAAGGTATTCAGTCCAATCTTGTATTTAAATGGGAGCTCTGGTCCTACTCTGCTTCATCAGCTTGCCCTTTGCCATGAAATCGCAGTGTATTGGCTGCTGCCTGGGGAAGGCACCTGTCATCTATGGAGACAGAGAAGCAGTAATAGATAACTGGGAAGGGGCAGTTGCTGTATGTGTCATTCTGTGCCAAGAAGTGCTTCTGTTTTTCATTAAAAGCTATTTGGAGATCTGCAAGTATCTCTTTTCTCAATTTTGCAAAAAGAGAAAAAAAAAAATCTTCTTTAAAGCAAGGTTAACCTAACAAAAAGTTTAACCTAACAAAAAGTTTAACCTAACAACGACCATCTACCACAACTACTTTGTCCTAAAGGTCATAATTAACTGTGATTGTGGTTGTTGCAAAGATCTTTCCATGTGGCTTGTTTCTGGAGTAGAAAAATCCTTGCTTCTGTGTTAAAAATGTATATTGGTCCCTATTATTGAGCAAGTTCATATTGAGCAAGTCTTACTTTTTTTGCTGCCATACTCCTTTTTTTTTTTTTGTCCTGTCTCAATAGCTGTGAAGAGTAAGTACACCTATATCATTCCACAGCATGTCTTTCATAGAAGTGACTCAGCGGGGATGTTCAATTCTCTGACCTCTGACAGTTCCTTAAACTTGTGTAAAGGCATAAAAATCTCCAAATATAAATGCTCTAGTGGTGGATTTTTATAGCTGCTACTCTACATGTTTCAAAATGGTAAGTTCAGTTCTTAATTCTAAGGAGAGGATCAAGTGACAAGAGAAGTGAACTCTCTACTTAACTCGCAGCTACCTTCTGGAATAGTTTTTCCCCAGCTTGACATTTTCCTTATTGTAAAATATATCACTCCCCATGCATTAGGCTCTTTTAATTTCAGAAGCCTGCTGGGATTGACGTTTTGTAAATCCATCTACATGTGTAATCCTTTCCTATTACTCGGATAAATACTTTGACTCTCCTGCTCCAAGCTAGAGAACTAGAAAAAAACGGATCAGGTCTTTCACAGGGAAGGAAAAATTCTATCTGCAGCCAGAATCAGTCATCTCTTTCTAATCTTTTGAAACTACATGACTGAGTAATAAACTTTTTTTAGCAGAACTGAGAGAGAATTGGGAAATCATTTCTTGGAAAAAATCCCAACATATCAAGTTACAATCAGAATATTTTGCTCCAGCTTAAAGGGATTTTAGATCAAGCCTGTAGTGCAATTTGAATATGCAGACACGTTGGTCTAGTCATCCCATTTTTTGCTACAGGATGTTCTATGCTTTCACCATAAAGCTAACATCATCACATGTGTCTGAGCTTGTAAATTTGAATTTCAGAGGGACTTTGGGGTGGTTATGTATATGCAAGTTGCCAATGGGTGTACTAGGGCTGTGGTAAGTAGCCCTCTCTGTTAGTGCTCACTAATCTGTGTTTTATGTAGATATAAACTGAATAGAGTATAATTGTTTACAGCAATTGTAATACAGCATATTCTAAAAATCCTGGTTTTCTCAGTACTACCTTCTACAGAGCACATATTTATAGGAACCCTACACTGGGTAAAAAGTGGCAGAGACAAAGCAGACTACTCCATCACCTTTATAACCTGTTTGTATAGGTAGTATTTGTCCTCAAATAAAGTGGCAACATGTACAAGGCTTGTTTTGTTAGACATGTTGGTTGTGAGTGGGCAGCAGAGGGACTAGTTCTTAATTAAGGTTAATGGGGTTTTAAAAGTATATTTTCCATTTGTGGTAATTTTGTTTTAAGGCTTCTCTATCCATTTATGTTCAGATTGGGTTTATCCCAGGAAAACTTGTATTATTATTTGCATGCTAGTAGATATGCAGCTGGACTGTCACTTTACTAGGCTCTGGACAAGCCTATATTAGAAGTGAATTGGTGCCGCAGCTGGGGAAATCCACAACTAGACCCATCAACCTCATTTTTCAAGTAAAATATTCAGGTGGTCCTTCTCTCTTTGCTGTGTGGCACCAGTATCTCATGGACTTGGAGTGGGACCTGTAGGATGCTAACTGGGGACAAGTACGAGACTGTTATAGGCCTGCTAAGGTAGAGCTTTCCAGAGAACACTAAAAATGAAAAGGATCTTATTGCAGGACATGTTTGCCGGCAGCATTTTGCCACCACTGTCCTGTGACTTGGTTCTACCTGGTGTATCTGCTTCCAGTTGCTTGGCCTTAAGACAGGAAACCTTTTGTGCTGGTGTTCTGGCATGCAGGGAATTCAGTTTTTTGGACCATTGATCTAGCACACTTAGATGCAAATCCTAGTCCTGTTACATCTTTTCTATAGCAAAGCTATTAAGCACGTGTTTTTTGAACCACTGGACCACGGGCTGTTAATGTCTCTGTTTCTCTGTTTACAGGTAGCAATGCCTCACTCATGTGGCTACAGTGAAGTTAAGTAAATGAAATGTACCGTGTGTTTCAGATGTTCTTATGAGAACCATATAAATACCATAAAAATGGGGACAATATGCCAAACATTTAGGGAAAAAGGAGTCATGTATTCCACAATTGCCAATATCTAGTGTCCAGTTACACAGGAACAATCTACCTGTACTACATGGTCTTCCCATGATTTGCTTACATGCTGGTTTATATGAACGTGCAGCTCTGAAAATAAAAGGGATTTTATTTTTCTAGATTCTTGTTTGTACCTGTATTAATATTTGTGCTGGTTTTGGCTGGGGTAGAATTAGTTTTGTTTACAGTAACTGGTATGGGCTGTATTTTGGCTTTGTGTTGGAAACAGTGTTGGAGTATGGGAATGTTTTTGTTACTGGAGCAGCACTTACACAGAGTCAAGGCCTTTTCTGCTTCTCACCCTTCCAGAGAGGAGGCCAGGGGTGCACAAGGAGTTTGGAGGTGACATAACCAGGACAGCTGAGCCCTACTGATTAAAGGGATATTCTGTATCATATCATGTCATGCTCAGCATATAAAGCTGTGGGGAGGAGGAGGAAAAGGAGGACATTCAGAGCACTGGAGTTTGTCTTCCCGAGTCCCCGTTACGTGTGTTGGAGCCCTGCTGTCCTGGGGATGGCTGAATATCTGCCTGCCCATGGGAAGTGGTGAATAAATTCCTTGTTCTGTTTTGCTTGCACATGCGGCTTTGGCTTTACCTTTTATTAAACTGTCTTTATCTCAGCTCACAAGTTGTCTCACTTTTACTCTTCTGATTTTTCTCCCCATTCCACTGTGAGGGGGAGTGGATGAGTGACTGGGTGGTGTTTGGTGGCCTGCTAGATTAAACCACAACATTTTATGAAACAAATTTAAAAAAAAATGTTAGTAGTTTGAGGGAGGATGTAATGTTTTGCTTAGGATGATACCTTCCATTTATTCTTAGATGTTATAAACCAAAGAAAATACAAGATGAATGAAGATATACTTTTTATATTTACAGTGTGTAACACTCTCGCCAAAAGGTGCCGCTTCTCTAGTCAACCTCCTATGCCTCAAACTGACAGTAATTAGGATTATTGTAATAAAGGGGACCCTGAAGAATGTTAAAATGAAGCTTGGGCTAAAATATGTCTAAGCTTTATAGATGAGACCTAGCACTTTGAATATCCTTTTGGAATGAGAAGAGTCCTGTAATATGTAAAGCATCAGTTTAAAAATTGCCCTCTGGGGAGAGAATAAGCTTGGATGTTTTTGATTTTCATTTCTGTAAGGCAAAATGCTGTGGGGAAAATGTGGAACCTGAACTGCTTATCTAAGAGATAAAACTGTACCATTTTATCAAAAATCAATTTTGATTTTTGGCTGTTATATCCACCCCCTCCCCCCCATTACACTTTGAGTCTGGTGAGCATGTTCTCCTGGAATTCATGAAATGGGAAGTAAAGATTTCAAAACCAAGATGTAGCTTTATCGCAAAAGAATTATTCATCCCAAGGTTGCAGATGTTTTTCCCTTGCAAGCAAGGGGTTAAACTTTATAGCAAGTTTGGCTGTGAATTTGGACCCTGTAGTCTAATTTGGATTTCATTTCATGTTCACATTAACATAAGCTGCAAGTGGGTCTGAAGCAGTCTAAGTGATGGATGACTTGTCTTCTGAAGGTGGCACATTGCCACTGGTGCCAGAGACTCCTTAGTGCACTAGAGATGTAGCAGGTGCAATGTTCTCACTAAAGGCCTCAGAATACCTGTGCTCTCAGGCTGAAAAAGAGTGGATGTGTCCATGTTGTCATGCCTGGCAATTTCTAGTGTGAGTCCCATGACATTTATGTTTTTAAAATATACCTTATACAAAATATAATTCTTTTCCTGCATACTGAACTGTGTTTTAAAGAACAGCAAATATCTGAAGCCACTCCTATCTCTGTACAGTTTATCTTCCATCAGCATTATCCAGTTGGCTGGCTCTCACAAAATAGGCAGAGAGAGTAAAAGCTGGGAAATGGTAGCTAAATTTGCAATACTCTGAATCCACTGCCTGCATCTTTCATGACTGCCTTGAACTTTCAAGGCATCAAAAGTTGTATGCATGTTTTCTGAAAAACTATGCCCTTTTCAAATTAAAAAAATATTAACACCCCCCCCCAAATTTGTTGGAACACGTGTGCTTCTAAAAGGTCTTTGGGAGTGACTTAAGATATCACTGCAGTTTAAAAATAACCTTCCCCCTTCTCCAGACTAAAAGCCAGTCAAACACCTTCTCCTAGCCCCCGACCACCCAAATCTTTTTTGCTAATTTAGACATAGTCATATAGTGTCAATTGCCAGCTGTCAGTGTTTTCAGCAGTGAAAATTGTAAACATTGCCATTAGCTTTACTCTAGCAGGAAATTTATATTTATCACCTCTCTGGCTGTCTCTAATACTAGCTACTGATAGCTGAATTTCCACTTCTGGTAGTTTACTCAAACTACTTACTACTGCAAAAACAGTGAGTCCCTTGGTTTATTGATTTGATGGAGTAAAGCACTTATCCAAACATAATGTAATGCTAATTTTCACTTCCTATTCTGTATTGTACACAAGGTTAACATAATTTTCCTTGTTGCTAACTACAGGGCAGAGGCAGAGTACCAAACACTGTGGTTAGTAATTCATAGCTGATGTAGATGCATTAGAGTGTTTCAGTTGTCACTTGTAATATGTGTATCTGCACACTTCCAGCTTAAGGATGTGCTAACTTTTTTTTTTTTCAAGGAGTGGGTGTGGGGTTTTTGTGTCTGTGTCCATAGATAATAAAATGATGAGGAGTTCTCCCTGTTTGTGCATGTATTGAATTTGAGCCTTATGATATCCCTCTGTATTTTCTGGGTCACTCTGCTGAACAGAGGACTGTGATCTTCATGTGGATTGCTACTTTCAGAGGATTCCCAAACCTGGTTGCAGGAAGAAAAAGGACTTGGTGTGGTTGGAAGGAGGAGAACTGGAGTACAAGTTGAGATAAAGATGTTAAATGAGAAAGCTTGGTATAGGGAAAGGTGAAGAGTGAGAAAATAAACTGAAATGGGAAGAGGAAGAAGAGAGGAAAAAATGAGATAAGAGTATCAAAGGGACAAAGAAAATTGATAAAAAATGTATACCAGAGTGAATAGCTAAAAGAACAAAATACCCAGCACTTCTACTCTCAGCCCTGGACAGAGAGCAGGGCAGCAGTGTGCTGATGGGCATTGAGCCTCACACTTCTCTGGTGCAGACACTGATTGCCCCATGTGTAACTTCTTAAAATTTGCATACTGGTGGTCTTAAAACATTAAGCAGACAGAATATGCTTCTTAGACCTCACTTTGGAGTGTTGTTTCTGTTCATAATCCTGTAAGTTGTTTTCCAAGTGTAGTTTGGAAAAGTATAGAGCCATCCTAACTAAACACAAATCTTTGCAGTCTTAATTTGTTTTTGTTGTTGTTTCTTTTTTTTTTTTTAAATTCATTTCCTGCTTCATTCCTCTTGTTTTTACTCCTGTTTTTCAGGAAAGCAGCTGTTTGAGTACATGTTCTGAAGCTACTTTGTAAAGAGTCAGTAAACTAGCTCCTTTTGACATGCACAGAAGTATTCATGAGTGTTCTGTCACTGTTGTAACAGAAAAGTAAAAATTAACAGTTCATTGGTGGTTTTTAAGACCACACCCTGAGATGTAGCAACTGAATATGAGCTGGCAATTAAAATCAGCTATTCTAACACTATATTTGTATCTGAAAGTATATATTTCCATCTGTTATTAAGTTGATTTCTTTGAACTGCTATTTACAGTCAGGATGAACATGTTTAACAATTGCAATGCAAATCATAAATGTGATTAATGGCTTAAATCGTTAGTTTACTGTGGTTGATGGTGCCCCTTTGCTGCCAATTACCCAACTGTAAATTTACAGTATTTCAAATTCATTTTTCACATAGAGCCTCAGTACTTAGAGAAGGAAGCTCAACCACAAACAAATCAAATAGGCAGATCTTGGACAAAGACTGCATATTTTTTGCTGTGAGATATCTGGAGATGGTTCACCAATTGAAGGCCTGAATTATTTCAGCCTGCTAGTTGTCTTTGATGTTACCTACAAGGTCATTTCCCCACTTGACTATGGACATCTTGTAGAATTGAGTGTTCAAAAAGGAGCATGTTCCGTAACAACCCTCTTCTTGCAAGCTGGCTATTGAATAAATAGACTTTTTGGAAGGATATTCTGATTCTCACCAACTAGATGCCAAGTAATTTAAAGCGATTTTTATAGTGAACAGCTAGTTGAAAGGAATCCGTGGAACATCTTCTGCATGCATAGATACATAGATACATACACCTAAATGTATGTATATAAAATATAGTTTCCATGTGACACAGCAGTAATAAATATTTTATCAAGTCTTTAAAGATGTATCTGTGCATATAAAATATGGAAGGCCAACAAGTATACATGAACCTGTAGTGACAATGAGTTTCTTAATTAATTTACTAGATGATTCTGTGGACTGTAGCACTGCAAAAGTAAGAACAAGCAAAAAACCCAAAAAAACAAAGCACAAACAAAAACCTACCACGTAACCAAAAAAACCCACCAAAATCCCAAGCACCAAAACCCCAAGGTGCAAACAAGCTTTGCAGCAATCTGTGCAAATCTATTCTTCACAAAGAATGTTATAGACTGAATGGTCTAGATAAGTTAAATTGTAGCTGTAAGAGGAATATCCATCTATCCATCCAGTCTGCTGCTGTCATGAAAAGCATCCATACCCAAATTCTTTTTTGAGTTGCATATACTCTTCCTCTTTTTTTTTTTTCTTTTACACAGAATTGAAACTATGTGCTGACTGGGAAAAAAAGTGTATCCTCTCCAGGTTTCTGAAGGTAGCCATTACCATCCAGATGTAGAGGATTCATAAGTGCAAATATAATGAAAAGAAACAGTGATCTAGCTGTGTTTTAGTGCTCTCCATAGGAGGCCACATCAGATATGTGTGGATTCAAATATCAAGATTAAGTTTCTGTCTTCAACTTAGAAACAGTGTTAGGTTTCCTGTACTAGCTACTCTAAAGGTATACTCTTGCAGGATTAGTGGGAATAATGTTCATGACTAAAGTATAGCCATTTAATCCTTAATCTGTCCTAAGTGGGTTTTATCCCTCCTTGATATTTATACTATGAAGTCAGATATTCTTTCTAAGCATTTATTTTTCTAGCAAAATAAAGCTGTTCTCTCTTAATATCTCTTTGCTGACACTCCTTTTTTCTAATAACTGTAATAGGTCCCCTTTGAATTTCTTCCAATTTAAATTTTTTGTTCTTGCATAAATGTGATGCAAACCATATGTAGTATTTTAAGTGACACCTTACTGAATATGTGTGAAATAGCACTCAGTGGATGGATCCCAAAGTCAGAATATCTACCTGTGTATCTCAGAGCTAACTTTATTCTTAGATGCAAATGAATATATGAGATAAGAAAGATTTTAGGGTTGATCCCTAGTAGAATCTGAGAGTCTGTTGTATTTAATTGTTGATTATAAATGGATATTCTTGGAAGTGGTGCAGAGGTGGTAGCAATATGAATTACGTGCAGCTGTAAAGCTTGTAGGTCTCTGTTCTCTGTGAAGAAAAAGGACTTAAGAGTGTGTTTTATGCTACAATGGATGGTAGTTTAATGAAAATATTCAGAAATATTAGCAGAGATTTTTATTGTTTTCAGTCTTAGCTGTATCTGGCAAATGTTTTAAAATGGGGTCAGTCTTCCATGTTTCCTTTCTACTTTGAGGGGAAGTAATAGTCAGGAGAGATGTCTGCTGGTTTACTTTTGCCAATAGTATTTTTGTTCGAATGGAGTTAGTAAAATTTATTGTAATTTGGAACCGCTTCCCTAAATCCAGTTGCCTGGCATAGTAGGAATTCATGTATTTTCAATTTAATCTGCAGATTTTGTTTATCTAGCTTTTACGTCTAACTAGCACTGTTTTCAACACACACACATGGAATTTCACTCCCTTGTGCACACTGTAGAAAGTAGCATTTTCTGTAAATGCTCTTCAGTTTTTTGCTTCTCCTGTCTTGCAGGAGAGTGGGTGGAGGTGACTCCAGTGTGACGTTGAAGGTACTGATAAACTTTTATCCCAAGGGTGAGAAATGTTGTAAGAAGCACAATTCTGTACCTGTTCTATGAAGTTAGGGGTAAGGAAGGATTTAGGTCTCCATTTCAGTGCTGTTGGCATGCACATTCACCAGGAGGAATACACAGTAGGGTTCTCTTCTGAGTTTGCACACACACACATTTGTGTAGGTATATGCAATATATATGTTCATGTGCAGCTAGAGGTCTGTCTTGGGCAATTTTATTAATTGTGTTAGATTACCTTTCAGCACTCCTCAGAGTATGGTAGGCTGTATGACTGCCAAGTGAGTTCTCTTTGGCTACAAAGATTCCTGGGTCACTAGTGTAGTGATTCCTGGGTCACTAGTGCAGTCAAAAAAACCCCCCAAACTTGATGTTTACGTTTTCAAGATAGCCTGAAAAATAGAATTTTGGAACTGTATTCTTGGACTATTTCTTATAGCTTTTATTACATTGGTGCCAGATAAAATGTTGTTTTTTATTTGGGGATTCCTGATAGCTCTAGATTTAGAATCTTTCATCGCTTTTTAAACTGTAAGACCACGTGCTCAATTGCTCTTTAAAGGCAGCTAATTTCTCAAATGCATGAATTAAGATTTGTACTCTTCACCTTACCCATGTAAGGCTAAGGATGCTGCCGTTAATGTTTCAATGCCTCAGTTCATCCATTTGTAATAAGATATTAAAACTTTCCAATTTCACAAGATGTTTTCACTTTTAATCCATTTAATGTCTACAAAATATTTTCATAATCTTAAATGCAAGGAGCTAATTAATGCCAAGTATTAACAAGCACAAGTTTTCTGAAAATGTTTGTACTGAACTGCAAGTAGGAGCCATGCACACTTTTCATCACGTGAGTTCCTAAGGAAATAGTTCACCTGGAATTGCAGCATGTTGGGATTTTTTAATGCTACTGAAAAGGCTAATTTCTCGCAAATGCTCACTTTGTATCATAACAGCATGAAGTTTTGTACTCGGTCACAGGAGTAGGGCTTGAACGAGTGCAAAAACATGGAAAGCCTGAAGGCTTAGATCTCACCCAGTGAAAAGATACAAGAGCTTAGAGCTTAGTTATTCAGAATGTGAATAAACTGTGCAGGGGATATTGTAACAGCCTTCAGTTCAGTATCTACCTGATTTAGAGTTCTTTTGCATAGCTAGGTAGCAGGAAGGGCTCCTTAGGGATATATGAGAATCTGGCCCTCCAGGACTTTCAGCTGATGTATCTTTTTGAGTGAAGTCAGTTCACAATACAGAAAAACAGTGTCTTTAAAAAAAAAAAAAGAAAAAAGGGGGGGAAGAAAAAATTACTTGATAAATGTACAAGTAATTAATATGGATACTTTTTGGTTACTGTCATTACTGCTGTGGCTTTTAACAGTTTTACCTGTGACATGATACTTTAAACTGTAGTTTCATCATGATTTAGAAAATACACATCAGTCTGCACTTAATCTATTTTTAAAAAATTAAAAGTCATGTAGAAATGTGATTGAAAAATTAGTGATGGAAGTAGCACAGAAATATCCTTGTTTCTGTTACTAAAAATTTACATTTATGTAGCATTTTTCATGCATTTTCACTCAATTCACAATGCATTTTATTAACTGTTAAGTTGACATGCTTGTATTGAGGAACTTGAGTCACCTCTGAGGTACAGGTGGTGATCAAACAGTATGCAGTAATTGCAAAGTTTGTTGGAGGTGAAACTTTTGGCCCCAGGTAAAGGATCCAAATGGTGAAACAAGTGCTGAGGGACTATTCTGTTGTGATTAGATGGGATGTCAGCCTGATCCATTTGGTCAACTTAAAGACATTTATGAAAGGGTAGAAAGCTGGTTCTATCCAGATGTGGGATGAACATGTAGTTTCAATATATTTAGTTCACTTGAGTTATGTCATGGTGAATTGTTCAGCATGGGCCTGAGGAAACCTAACTTTGTTTTTGACTCTGTGTGTGAATTCAACTATGCTGGTTCATGTTTTAGTGAGTGGATAGTTATACTTGTTTCTCAGGCATGTGAAAATACGAAGACCACTACCTTAAAAGTATCCTGTTGTCTCTCATCTGAACTGTGGCTACTTTAGAAATTAACATACTATCTTTTAGACACACTGTGGATATCTTCTGCAGATATTTAAAAATGTTTCAGCTACTTATTTTTCTTATTCTCATCTCCACAAAATGTAAATGTCTAAGTTAAGGTTCCTTACTATCCTGACTGTTTTAGAGTGTACAGTGGGGTTTTATCTTAATTGTTTTTAAGTACTATAGAAGTATCCTGGGAGTTTTGCTCTTGATTCCTGTGATACATGGGTCATAGCAGTGCAATTTGTTCTGTTTCTTCAACTGCAAAACCTTTCATCTGGAACCTGTAGGAAACTCTTGTTAGGATCTCAGTGGTAACATATCATCCTTATTAACGATCTGTTCATAAATTACACTTAAAGTATTTGCTTGTGAGCATGTGTAGCAGTGTTTCAGTGTTTGTATGAGGATTTTCCTATGCAGATTGCTGCCAGTTCACCAGCCTGGGTGGCACTACAGAAGGGGGATAGGCACTGGAACAACAGACTGTTTATATCCCTCTGTTTCCTGCAGAGCTCTGTTAAATGACGTTTGTTTGTTTCTTTGTTCCTTTTTTCTTCCTATAGCCCTTTAGTCTCATTTGAGTGAAGGGCTTTGGCTGTGTAATACCGGATTCTGTGCATTTCAGGTGCTGAACAGGGCTGTTGGCTGGCACTGTTGGGCAGGTTACAGCAGGTGGCACTATTTGGTGACTTTTGCTTAACACTTTTATTTACGAATAAAAGCGCACATAAATATGTTGATACATGATAATTTTTCTATTGGATTTTTATGCAAACAGTCTCAAGAAGTTGGTACATATGTCCTTTCTCCTAGGGAATAGTAACAACTCAAATGTTGTTATGTTACACCATAACAACAGTAATAATCAACAAGACCTATATCACTAATTTTTGGACTGATGGTTGGGCTAGGTATGATTTCTTCTGTGAAGCATTCTGGAGGAGTAATACTGTTTAACATCTATGTAGCAAGGGTTAAATATTTTTAAAGCGCTTAGTCTTCTCTACAGAAAAAAAAAAAGGATCCTTTTCTTCACATGTAGCTTTATTTTCCTGTCCTTTTTAAATTTTGTCATCATGTCATGAAAGGCAAAGCAAAACCTGGCGCTGCTCAGATGATACCTCTGTTTATGGTGGAGGGGAGATGCGTTGTTGCATTGCTTTCCCAGTGTGGTAATTTACACAATAAATGCATGTTCCATTAAGCACTCAGATGAACACAATGTGTCTAGGTGTATGCACATACATACAATTTTTTTATAGTTGGTCTACTCTCAGTAGTTTTGCAGCTGTGAGATTTCTTTGAGCCACTTAACTAACATGGGTGTCAGTAAAAGCAGAATTGAGCTGATTAGACCTACGCAAGGAAAAATAAATACAATTTTCAGCTTATCTCATATGAAGTATGGCCATTTAACAGCTGTGTTGAATGTGTCTGAAGTGCTACAGATTAAATGTTTCTCTCAGAAATAAAATATTGTGTGTGGGGGGAGAGAAAGCATTTTGCCAGCAAGCACTGGTTTCTGCCACTGCTCTTTTTCTAGTGTAACAGAGTTATTTTTAGCCCTAGAAAGTGCAAAACATGTTTAAGAGAAATAGGCTGGAAAATGCGACATGCATAACCCATCTTTGTGGGTGGATGAGGTTTCTCTATCTGGGTTGCTCTGTTTGCTCTCATTTGCATCCTCTTGCTGAGTGTCATGCTCTTATGAATTATATGTGTGCTTTGTGGCTTAGAAACCTTATGCAAGTATATCTATATGACTGTAAAATATATTTAAATGATATAACACACGAACTAGTGATGTTGTTACAATCAGTTCTGGGAAGAAATAATTCCTCATGTTTTGACTCAATGTTTATGCTTTCTGTTTATCAACCTTACGCTAATAGCAGAGTTGGACTGAGAAGGATGCATTTAACATGGTCTTAAAATAACTTTATATTTAAGCAGGAGTAAGAAACAAGCAAGTACTTCATGTTTATTTCTAAGGATGAACAGAATATTTTGGAACAGAACAGGGAAGGGGGACTGGAGATTTTTATTTTCTTGCTTCCTTTATTCTCAGTTCTGCAGCTGGCCTCTTGGGATAAGCCTTTTCATTTCTGTATGAGTTGCATGCCTTAACCTTTAAAATAAGAATAATGATTACGAACTTTTTGTTTAACCACTTGTACGTGTTTGGATGAAAAGCATTGTGTAATGGTTTATTAATTCTCACATGTTTTGCTTCTGCCATCTGCCTATTTGCTGGCCTACTTATTCAAATGGAAGGACCCATGCTACATCCTGAATTTTTTTTCGTCTTCTCTTCAATGTGTTCAAAAGCAAGAGCTTGGATGATGTTGATTGATTGGCTAACTTAATCTTAGGTGGAATAAAGTAATTTCTCAGAGGACTACGTATTTACTGGTGGTCAGAAAACTGGAGAATATAGAGAAGGTCTCTACTTTTTTTAAATCAGAAGCCAATTCCATTTTTTCCTTGAGAGAGTTCACAAATAGTGAAGTCACAGTGAGCTTTGCTTTCCTTGATCAGAACTAGAGATGATTTATCATAACAGTATTTGAAAAACTCCAAATGACACATATAAAGGCATACACACACTCATGTATACATACAAGAAGCTTACCAGTTCAAATTATTAGCTCAGTCTGTCTTCTTGCCCTAATAGATGATGCAGGGATTCATAAAAATTTCTCCACCAAGAAGCCTGTTGCTATTCTGCTTTTTAGCTCAGATGGAGCTCAAACTAAAATATAAAGACACGTAGAAGAAGTAACACATGCCACATCTCTATAAACCATTGCCTCACGTCCTGTGAGGCATCATCCCACTGGAGTTAGTAGCTAAGATAAAAGCATACCCTGGTTTTGGGCATGTTTGGTTCTTCATCGGTTGCACCGTAAGCAAATAGGCTGGTATCAGTGCTGGAGTAGACAACAGGCAGTGTTAGAGAACCAGTCCATAAGGTTCTCAAAATTCTCAGTAGAGAATATTGAATTAATAATAATAGTAGACAATATTAGAAGTTTCTTATTTAATTTTTTTTTTCTGGAAGCCTCATTTTTGGAAATAAGGATAAGAATGAAGTGTAATTACTGCTAATCACACTAAAGATGTTTCAAAAATAGTTGTTCACCTTAACAACAACTGAAGAAAAAAATCATCTCTTTTATTGGCTTTGGAGTCTCTGTAGCATTTTGGAGCCAAATTTGCCTATTAACCAGTGCAAGAACTAAAATGCATAAGTATCCTATTATATATAAAGTCTCACACAATCATATAAACTGAATTTATTATAGCTCTGTAAGTGCAATTTTTAGTGTAGAAGTGTTGAAAGCATAAGATTTTAATTTCAGGATTATCACAGGGTCTGTAAAGAAGGAGAAATAATCTCAATTTTGTGTGTAGAATAATTCAGATTATCTGAACCTTAATTATTTCAAACTTTGTTTACGAAGCACCCATCTATTAAGTATGCTGAAACCATCCTTGAGTATCTGAAATCTTGATGATCTAAATGTGTTTATTGGTCCCAGTGACTTTGAAATAATCCAAGTTGTAACCTTCACACAAGTTGGGCACCTAGCATTTGGAGTAATTCCTTATGATATCTTGAGATCTTCACATAGCAGTGTCTTTTGGGTATTCAAAGAGACTGTGACAATGAGCATATATAGCCTTGATTAGCAAGACTTGGGTTTCAAATGTGCAAGTTGACAAAGCTGTCTGAAAAGGTGAGGGTCTCTGGAGGAAGGGCTACATTGTGTTTTCCAGACTGTCCAGGCACCATTATCAGCTGTTCACATTCAGGGGGAAGTGATGTTTTTGTTGCCTTTCCATTAAGTGGTCTTGTCCAGCTGCTGCCTTGCATTTAGTGCTGTTAGACAGCAAAAACCAGAACAGAAATATCTGTGAGGGAGGTGGGGAAATAAAGGTCAAACAAAAGAAAAACCCCAAACATTGGAGGTACCTGGAGCTTGAACTCATTAGGATCTTACAGCTTCATTTTATTATTTTGATGGGGTGATAAATTAAAAGTCAGTGTAACAATACAAATGATACTGAACTTCAGTTTCTCCTATTTATTTTGTTAGAAAAAAAAAATCACATGTTTTCATGTTTGTCTTGTTCCTAAATACTTTCACTTCTTTTAATTTCCAGAATGTTTGGGTTTGTTTTGTTTTTTGAAGTGTTTAATTTTGTCATCTTTGGTTGCCTTGATGCACACTGTTGTCTGTTTCTCTGGCAAAGATGTTTAGATCTTTGTGCAAAGTTAGTTTCTCCAGCTGGGTTGTCAGAGATGCTTTTATAAGATAAGCTATGTAATGTTGACACAATACTGCATTGCTTGCTGCCCATTATTCTGTTTCCTACTTTCGCTGCTTTTATGAGAATATGAATGATTAAAATTCAAAAGAATAAAATGGCAGAGGTTCGTTATCTTACAGCCATTTGTAAAATAACCACTTTGAGATGCTTTATGGTTTACATAGCGTTGTGAATATTGGTATGACTTTCTCTTTGCTTCTGTAGGTGCTGGTTTGCAGAGACAAATATAACCTCCAATTCCCAGCACACTGATCTGTCTAAACACAATTTGACATGCGTTGCTATTAGCTTAGCACCTTATCAAATAATGTGCCCTGATAGAGATAAAAGGTTTTACAACCTTGCTGCCTTTGTTTCTGTGTGCGTTCACCCACAGAGACAGCTCTGCAGCAGCTAATAATTAACACAAAAGACAAAGACAAATCTATATGGCTCCGTGTTGGAGGGTCCGATATGCATGTTAAGCAGCCAGGGAAGTGAAATCTACAGCAAGAAGGTCTAAAATGGGATCTTCAAACAAGGCTTTAAAATGAATTGAAGTTAGGCTTTGTAAAGTCTCATTTTTACGTGATAGAGCAGATGTCAAACTGTTGTCTGGAAATCAGCATGGTTCTGTGTGTCAGAGCATTTACTCAAATCTTCAGAGAAACTCTCACTGCTTTGCTAGCCATAACTGTGTTGCTTTGCATGCCAAGTGTAAGCAAAGTATCTGAGAAAGGAATTAAGTGTGCTGAAAAAATCAACCAGGGAGACGATACAAAATGTTCACTGAACTGAATCCTTCCTTCCTAACTTAGTTAAGTTTTGTGTCTTTGTGGATGTACACAGTTTTAAGTGGTAGCTTGGGGGACTGAACTGAAGGCCATGCTCACTTTTTCTGACTGTTTGTTTTCCATTTAGAGGCCAGCGATGGCTCCTCTCATTATTTTCTTTGTTCATCCAGCACCCTTTAACTTAACTAGCATTATAAATGTCATCTTAGCCAGACTAGGTACTCCAAAATGGGAGCTGTTTTGACACATACAGCAAGGTGGTCCAGCATTATAGAGGACAGTGCAGCAATTTAGTTCCCCTGTGCTCCTTCCAAAGTCTAGTCAAGTACTTCAAAAGTAACAATCTTGCTGTAGACTGCTAAGGCACTATTTTATTTTCTGAATAAATCTACAGTCCCTGTTAATTGAGAGCAACAAGCTTCTTAGTAGTTTTAAAAGTCAGGTCAAAATCTTAGTTATATGTAAACCTGCTCTGTTTTTCATCAAAATCAATTCAAACTAGACCTTTAGAGATATTTGACAATTGAAGTAGAAATAAGATGCCATGAGGGATTTTCAGAATTCCGTGTCTTTGGGTGCTTTTAGAACTCACTAACCATCTATCTACGTTTTAGTGCTTATGAATGTCTCCATAGTTTGAATCTGGGTTACATTCAAAATTTACTGAAGTATGAATTCAGAGGCATATTATTCTTATTCCTATTGTTTAAATGTGATCTTCTATCAATGAAAGTGATCCTTAATAGTGTTGAAAGGTGTCCATAATGCTGAAGTGAAAGTATTTAGGAACAAGACAAACATGAAAACATGTTTGTTTTTTTTTTCTAACAAAATAAATAGGAGAAACTGAAGTTCAGTATAATTTGTATTGTTACACTGACTTTTAATTTATCACCCCATCAAAATAATAAAATGAAGCTGTAAGATCCTAATGAGTTCAAACTCCAGGTACCCACAGTAGAGTAAGTTGGAAAGCAAACAGTGATACTTGAAGGCTGTTTATAGAATGGATGCTTCACTTAGAAACATTATTGTGTCACACTGATCCCTACATCCACACCAGATAATAATTATAATGTGGCTGAAATTTTTATAGGGAGCCTATGGAATTTTAATAAGCATTTCCCACTGAGTTTCAGTAAGACTTTACAGTCCTTTCTTATTGGTGGTGATTTTTTATTCAAGTGTTCCTTTAATGCATCTCTGAATATCTTGCTAAGGTAAATTTGCATGCTGTCACTTTGCTCTCTGACATAGCTTTCCAAAGGTATTTTTTTTTTGCCTGGAATATAGTGTCTGTTCTAGGAAGCTGATTGTCTGATTAGAGATGTCTTGTTTTATGTTCTGGCTTGACTGGCAGTGGTGGCAATTGGTTTTATTTTGGCGAATCAGCACAGTTTCAAGTACATTTCATGTGCTATAGAAGGGTAATGGTAGGCCCCATACCTAATTTCTGTGGGTCTGTGGAAGCAGGTTATGCTATTCTTTATGGTCTGACTAAAACTTCAATTTTGATGTGTGCTATGTGGAAGCCTTAGTACAACAACTGTGCTCACCATCCCACCAAGGGTAATGGTCTGTGTTTATCACCAGGACAAGGCAAAATGGTGAAAAAAATTCTTCTAACCAAGTTCTTTGTCTGAAATACTACTGCTCTCTGTTTGCTTTCTAAACCATATGATTCAAAAGATTACCCAGCTACCAAACCCTATGCATTAATCTTGCCTGAGTTGAAAAGGAAAACGATAGAAGCCCATATGGTTGTGAGTAGCTGCTTCCCTGTGATTTGTGTGTTCAGCAGCTGTCTTTTCTCAGTCACTGAAGTTACAGTGCAACAATGTCAGAGGGAAGGAAGATCCCCTCATAAGGTTGGGGTATAAGGCAGTCTGTACTCCTGTTCTTTGAGCAGTAAAGGAAGAGGATGGCAAACAGGAAGAGACCTGCAAGAGCAGTGTTGGGCTGGGCTGATGACAGGCTACTGCCCTGCACCTTCTCTATCTAATTTTCTTAGCTTCAACAGCCATTTAAATTTTCCAAACTGTACAGCAGTGAATAGAGGCCTAGTGTCTGAAGCCTGAACTGCTATGGTTGGTTTCTTTATTTGTGAGAAGAAAACTTATAGACTAACATCAATTTTTAAAATTATTTCATTAATATTAATTATAAAGAAGGTTAAGCACCTAAAGTAATATTTTATTAATATGACATATATGTGTTTTAATATTTTCTTTTCTATTAACTGGTGAAAAACTGAGATTTACACTTTGTGCCATGACCAGCTCAAGAACCTCCTCATCTTTCTTCCTGATGTACAGCTCACAGAATGATGACAGATAAGTCACTGAGTTGTGAGGGTTCCTCTGACTGACCCTGCTCTGACAACTTGGCTTAGTTTCAAAGCTTTTATTTTGTGTGTGAAGCTTTTTGAGAAGGCTGTTAGCAAGGTTTAGCATCCCATTCTTGTAACTCAAGCAGTTCTCTCATGTGATTTCACACTGCAGAGCAAGCTATGCATTGGAAGCATTCAGTCCCGAGAAGATGAATATCAACAGTGATTTTTATTTGCCTTGTAACACCTTAGAACTTTTGTTCAAGTACAGAAGCCGTTTTCTGCTAGGCACTGTATGTGTCTAATAGAACAGTAACTCCAGCATCTGATTATACATTAAGGCCATAGTAGGTGAGTGCAAGATCTAGAAGGAAAATGCAACGTGAAACAGAGTTGGTAATGGCTAGTGTAAAAGCAGGGGTTAATGAAGTTTGTTGCCTGAAGGGTGTCAAGTAATAAGAACAGAAATAGAGCCTCAAGACCCTGGAAGCTGCAAAATGCAATCTTAAGCAACAGTTGCATTGCTATCTCTCAAGGAAAGTAGAGATGAGGACTGAACATCATGTGTCTTCTGACATCAAATCTGCCTTGGCAATAGCCAGATCAAATACATATGGATCTGTGTCCTAAATTGTTCAGGGTATTCAGGGACCTTGGAAACTTATCCCTGGAGGATTGTGGGATTTTTCTTACTCTGGAAAATCAAGGGAGGAAATCATGAACACTACAGATTAGCTTTCTTCCTGCTTTGTCACTCTTTTTTTTTTTTTTTATTTGCTTTGAGGGAATTGTTACACTTTTTGTCCAGTGAGCTTTATGGTATATGCCCAATGCCATTTTGAGAGTGAAATTTTGGCTGTGTTAAAACTAACTGTATTCATGTAGTATGCAGGAGAGGTGAAAAAGTAGGAACTAATGGTAGCTGTAACTTGGATGTTCCTGCTAAGTTTTAAAAATTATTATGTTGAGCAAGGAAGCTTTTGATTAAATTATGAAAGACATGATCTCTGTGCAAATTTTATGATTTGTTGCATTTCAAATCAAGTTAATTCATTCCTACGAATGCTTTTCCCTTTAGTGTCTTGGAGTTTCACAGACATAGTTTTGTGACCATTTACATAATTATCTAAATGGGCAACTCTTTGTCATCCATCATACTTTTCCCCTCAGGATCTCTTGATATTTTTTTTTTTCCCCTGCAATCTTTTGAAGTCCAGCCCATGATTTCTGGGATGTAGGTATTGGCTTGATTAACTTCAAAGAGACACACCACTGACTATCACATTAGCTTGTCAGTTGGCCTCCAGCAGACACTGCAATTGTGAACGGAATTGAGTAGCTTTACTGTAGCTATATTTTCTTTTTCTTTTTTTTTTTTTCCAGAGCAATGGCAAAATAATTAAATATGAAGGTTCAACAGTGTCATTCAGGTATATGTTCATATGCTAGTTAATAGCATCTGCTACAACTTTAAATGGAGAGAGGTATAGGATGTCAAAGTATGTTTTGTGTGTTTTTTGCTACTTTACTGCCCGAAGAAGAATCCAGAAGAATGTGGAGACTTAGCAGAATTGTAACCAAATCCCTTTCCCAGGACTTGGGGTGTTTGAAATAGCATGAGATCTGGATTTATTTTTTTTTTTTTTGTTAAATTGAAACTTGATTGACATCTAACAAACAACTGTGCCCCTGTTTTCAGTGTGGTGGTAAAGATGCAAAGGTCAACGCAATGTGTCTCTTGTTATGATGATAGAACTGTAAATCACCAGTCACGTAAAATCATTTTTATAAACTTCATCCTCTTAATGTCAGCTATGTGATGCAATTGTATTTCTTGCTGTAATAGTTTGCCTACCTTATTTTTGTAATAAGAGACCTAAAGATATCATCTGGTTCTGGTAATAGAAAAATTTTAATAATTAAATAGTTGTGGTAATCTGTGAGATGTGACATTTCCTGAAATTTTGATAAAGATAACTGGGGATTTTTAGGGAAGGGAGACATTTTCTTGGTACAGACTATTTCAGTATGCTGTTTTGGGATGATATGGTTCCATTTTATTTTTCCTGAGAACCCCCTTTCCTGTCTTTAATTTCTGTATGCAAATGATAAATACCCAAATGTAAGCTCATTTAAACACAATTAGATTGGAAGTTAAATATGAATAGACTGTGAGAAAGGCTTGTTTTTCTGAGATCCAAAGCAGAGTTGCTAGTGAACAGCATTGGATTTAATTATCCTTCTTAATGTCAATTATATGAAGACAATATGGGAGAACATATATTTACAGCTCCAAGAAGCTGTATGTGTACAGTGTGCTCGTTTGGTTGGTAAATACAGAAACATTTAGAGGATCTACGTACGTTGGACATGAGATGTGCATAGGTATTGTCAGGAGGTTTATTTTCTTAGTAATTAGAAATTAATGGAATCTCAGCTAGAATAATAGGTCACAGATTATCTAATGATTAATAATTAGACCAAAGAGTTTTTATAGGGCACTATTTTAGGTGTTTTGATGATGGAGATATACCTGTTATCCATTTGATATATTTCAGTTATTTCAGAAGTGCTGTCTCTTGCAATGCAGTTTAATGCCCTGCCATCTCACACAATTTTCTGTGCAAATAAGACTGTATATATTATGCAATAAAACTCCGTAACTGACATCTGTAATGAAAGGGGAAATGAGGAATTAAGAATTCAGCCCTATGGAAGCACTTGCATGTGTCATTCCAGAAACCAGGGCTAACATAAAACACTCCAATTAATACTGAATACTGCATATTATTTGATTACAATTCAGAAAACTTTTTTTGGTAGGTCACAGTAGGGTAGCTTGATTTAAATCACCAATTTTAATCATGATTTAAGTCAGCAAGCAGGAACCCTCTATTTAAATAATTAATTTTAATCTGTTCTTAATTATTTTCCTAAAGAAATTTCAGTCCTGTTGGTAGTTACAAACAATTAAAACATACTGATTTATAAACAGATGTAATCTTATGGTAATAATTAGTAATATTTTTTGCTGATAGATAGAGTATATTAAAAATACACATATCATTATATTACTTAATATACATTTATTCACATTGTAATTTTTGCATTTTCTGGTATTAGAGAATGGTAAATTGTTTGTTGTCTGCTTCAAGGATACTTTGACACCTAGGGTTTTTTCAAGAAGCATGCCTTGCTTTGTGAGGTGTAAATTAAATGATTCATTAAGTTACTTAAGGAAAAAACCTGTAATGAGATGGATACGTGATTTTAAAAGTACATTCTAAAGAAGTTTGACATTTATTTTCCATAGTCATGGAACAGAAGAAGTATTAGCTGTAGTGAATATCTATTCTCAGCACAGACTAAATTTTCAAAAGTGTTTAGATATCTAAAAAGTTACATCAGTCTATCTTTAGATGTCTAAACAATATTCAATGTCTTCCCCCATATATTTCAGAATTTTAGAAGTTGCAGTTCTTATAGTCTTCTGCATCTTTTTTTATTCACAGTGGGAAGAAAACACCATCTCTCCCTTTTCAACTTACAATTGCCCTACCAAATAATGAGTTTAACCCAGTGAAGAAAACATTAATGTCATTTTTATTAGATTGAAATGTTAAGAATAAATATTAGTTTGAGTAAAAGTGCAGCTTAGAAATGACAGGTAAAGAAGGTTGAAATGATTTAACCCTGCTTATAAGAGAAAAATAAAATCAGGAACACCAAGAAAAACACAAGTTTTTGGAAGGACAAAGCAAAGAAAAACAAAGGTTCCCTCTTCTACAGCTGCGTTTCTCATGGCAGTGGCTAAATGGACATAATAAAAAAGCTTCTAAAGAGCTACGTTAGATGAAAAATCTATGAAATAGAATCCTGTTTGCAAGTGACACAGTGGCACCTAAAAAGTTGTAATAGACAGGCTGGTTTAAATAAATAAATATATACTTGGCAGAAAATACTGTGATTGTGGTTTAATGAGCAAAGAATACACTCACTCTGAAGTCTGTATTTATGCATTTATCTCATGTGTAATTAAAGAAATTTCAAAATGTGTTTAATGTACTGTAGAAAGTTTTAAAGAAAATACTCTCTGTGCTTATTTAATAGTCAATGTTAGATTAGCAACTACTAAAGCAAGGAAATGAATCAGATTTTAAACTCAAGTTTTGCTGAAGCTCACTTCTTTGAAGAAAAGTAATGGGACAATCTGTGTTACAGGCAGATGTGCTGTATTAGGTTGTAGGCTGAACTGTGGGTGTCTGTGATGAAATGCTTTCTTTTAAGCTTTCCAGATGGCAACAGAAGAAATAATTTATCATTGAGTTTGTCTTGATAAGAGAACAGTAAATGAGTTCCTTCTAGACATGGAGATGCACTAGATCCTAGAGAGGGCTCACTGAGTTTGCAGTAGTTGTGTATTTTTTCTGCAGTAGTTCACTCCAAGTTCTTCCTACCAGTGTCCAGGAGGAAGGGTCTGCATCACCACTCACTGCTGTCATCCATAATGTCTGCATCTTTCATCTTATCATATTTCTCTGCAGTCTTGGGCTGAAAGGAAGTGGATCCATCACACATCTAACGCTGAAAGTATCACTCCTGCTACACCATTCAAATGGCCTCTCCTGAACCCCGTTTTATCACTTGTTGCTCCCTCAACAGGACTGCCTGGGTTCTTTGAGCAAAGCTGTGCAGCTGGGCAGTAAGGGGAACCTTTCTTCAGCTCGATAGGATTTACCATCCCCAAAGGAATTATACCTTTTCCCTGTAGCAGTGTACTGGGGAGGGGGAAGTATTTTCATGCTTCTGCCCTATAAGGATGCTTTCATGAGAAAACAGACCAATTGGTGCTGGTTTGAACAGTCCTCTGAGTTGGGGAGAAAGGCAAATCTGCATTCTCTGTAGTAAGACCCTGGAAATGATCTTGACTGTCACGTCAGATGAAAATTCATGAGTCTATTCTGTCACTATGTGAGGCAGCATAATAGAATATGGTCCTATTCGTATAAATTTCTGTTTTCTTCCCCTGCCACTTGTCTTTTTAGCTATTAAACAGGGTTAAGGGTCCTCTTGTCAATTTTATTAATACAGAGAATCTACATCAAGGAGGCTTTTGCCCTTCTACTCCTTGGAAAGTTTCTCAATGCTAGAATTAGAAGTGAAGATGAAAGCTTGTAAAAAAAAATTGGACATTGAGGAAAGGATAGATATTCAGCAGGTCCTTTTCATGAAAGAAAACTCAGTGGAAATTATATGTTATCAGATAGTTTAGAGACACTTCTCTTCCCCGCTGATTTAAGAGAGGGAAGCAAGATGTAAACAGTAGATCAGTGGCCTCACCATGGAGCCATGTTAGAACAGACTGCAGCCTAACTGTTATCAAATTATCTTGAATATTAGTGGCTTGTTGATTTCAGCAGCCAAATGATTGCAGTTACTGCAGGGATTTGCTCTTTAGATTTCCTAGCTCAGGGAACTGAACTTTCCCTTCAGGAGGATTACCACTAGTTCCTACAGACCTAATCAGCACAAACCTCCAGCCCAGCAGGCAGGTGTCACAGTAGCTGTTCCTTTACAAGGTAAGTAGGTACAAGATGTGAGAAGTTCAGAATTAGTAATGCAAGTCTTCTGTCATTTTTATCATTGGACCCTGCAGGGAGGATCTGATTAAATGGATATTCAACTCTTTGCATTAATTTGCACCCAATTTTAATTCGCATATAATTAACAGCACAAAAAGTATAATTTTATTATTTGCTGTTGGAAAGCAGATCTGTGGTAGCAAGGAGCTACATGCAGTTTTTGAAGTGTGATATAAATCACTTTATCTCATACCTCTTCTTTATTTTTCTGTTTCCTGCAGGATATTAATTTCAACATCTATTTTGTTTGGCGTAAAATGCAACATCCAGGTTGTTTCCTGAACTAAGTTTCTTTATATGTTTCTTTGTTCAGTAGGTCATCTATGTGAAAGTATCAACCCTGTAGGTCTGTTAATCTGGAAATGCCCTGTATGGTTTCATAGAGATATATTTTAAGTAAAGATGTGTGGTATAAATCCAAGCTAAGCAATCTGATTTGAATTTCAGAGGGCCTTAATTTTGTCCACAGCTTCTGACATGCATTTGGGAAGTAACAGAGACCAAATCAGTTCACCTCTCTGCACCTTTGTTTTCTCTCTCATTGTGGCCTAGCTGGTCAGTTTAGGTCAGTTTAGACTTTGGACCAGGGTTAGAACAAGAAGGGAAAAATAGCATCCCTGACATGTTCACTACAGGTCTCTGGCTCTTGTTGGGCATAAATTGCCTCTGTAGTAATGGAGAATTCAGATTCCTACTAAAAGATTGTGGGGTTTTTATGGATCAATAAGTTACATTTGAATCTACATGTTAAATATAAAGTTACTTGATTTTTTTAACTCTGAATAAGAATTAATGTCTACTAGGATGAAATCTTGAATTTGTGTATTATAGTTACATCCTGAACTACATCATTGGCATGGTGAGGCTGCTGTGGTCAAATTATTAATTTGCAGCGTTTACCCTCCTCAATCTCTTAACTGCTGCTTGCTTTAAGGTTGGTGGCTATATCCAAAATCTTATCCTGTATTTGCCCTGTTTCCTGGGAAGTTTGTTAATTTTTTTTTATTTTTTTTTATATATATTTTTTTTTTTTACAACATGTGCTACTGCAGCTGTACTGGATAAGGCAGAGCTTTATTTCAATCTGGTATGGCAGTTCTCATAATCTCATACTAACAGATGTAGGTCCTGCTACCTGATGACTTTTGAGCATGACCTTTCTGCTCAAAAATCATGCCCCAGAAATACATACCATCAAGATTTCTTAAATGGACAGCTGTAGCAGTGCTAGGAAGTATTGCATGCTTTGCTCTTCCAGGAGTCTTAGATCTGTAGCAGCATTGGAAATGCTGTACTTCATCAGATTGTATAATTTCATTTCAGCTATGTAAAATCATTTAGTGTATGATTCTATATGTGACTACCTATGAAAAGCAACCCATCACATATGTACTGTTGAAACAACATATGAACAAATATAATTACAAGTTCATGTAATTAGAAGTGTTAGGAATCAAAGTCTTACCAGATTTGATATATTATAGGGAAAATATAACTTAGATTGAATTTTCCACCAAATTTTATGGGAACTCATTTATACCAGAAAGTTCTACATGTTGAGTGATATCTCTGCCCAGATTTGGTGAAACACAGCACAAAAAGCATCTTCCTATAAAATTGTGTTGAAATGGACCATCTAGGGAGCGAAATACACAAATACATGAAATAAATGTTAATTGCTGAACTGCACAGTTTTGAGTTTAGGCTTAGACTTCTTTTTTCTTAATCCCTAATTTCTCATCCAAGTGATCAAGGATATGCATTTGCCTTGCTTTTACTTTAAAGTCATATGGAAGGGAGTAGACATTAGTCCAGTAATTAGCAGTGATAATAGCATTTAGAGACTGGAATCCAGTGACTGAATATTTTTTCAGTTGACTCTGGATCAAAATATAGATACCTTATATCTCTTTACTTCACTCCATTCTTGTGTGACTATAAACCAACAGCCATATGAATGTTGTGTGACAAGACTGGAATGCTTATGGTTGTCAAAACGTAAGTTTTGCAGTGTATTAAAGACTGAAAAGCTTTAAGACATCCACTTTATATGCAGTTGGAAGTAAAGAACTTCCTTGAAAGGCTCAGGGGATAGTTCAACAGCTGTTGCTTATATAATTGTACCAGAAGGGTACAAGCTAATTATAGTACTGTGATGTGAAACTGTTCTAATCTGGTTGATTATTTTAAGAAATATTTGTAACACCATGAAGAACTTTTTTTTTAAACTCTATAGTAATCAAAATCCAACTTGTCTTCTCTTGTCTTTCATCCATTAGCATATGGTCTTTGTATCCTATTTGGTGTACCTTTCCTTGGGTCTGTGTGTCTATAAGCAGCAGATCGCTGCTGGAAAGGAATTACAGTAATTGACAAGTGTGGTCACAAACAGTTAACTCTGTGGGAGAGGTGTTAATGCTAAATGATGTTATAATGGCATTTCTGCTCAAATAAATGATTCCAGCATAACAAGATTTAGAAGTAGTTTCCAAATTACCAAGAAAAACATGTAAACAAGTCATGCATTAGAATGTACATTCTCTTAGCAATGACCTGACTATGTCCTGTGCTGACAGGGGGGCTTCATCAGTGAGCAGAGGGTGTGGCTGGATTTAGGGGAGGAAGGTTTCAAGCTTATTGGGAAGGGGCACAACAGGCACAAGCTGAATTCAGGGTCTACTCCAAGTACGTAGGCTGAAAGCATTTACAGAAGAGAGGACTTTTTGCTGTGTCCTTGAAATGGGTTTGTCCAATCACAGGCAGTAAAAGGTGATGCTGATTAGACTGACATTAAACTGTTAGTACTGTTCCTATGATAGCTTTTTCCAGGGGGAAAATTTCTCACCCAGGTGCCCAGTACCTCTTGTTGTTAGAATAATAAAGTATATTATAGGCAGTGTTGGCTCTCTATGTATCATAGTCATATATCTATCTATCTATTTATGTATATGCCCTCTATACATTGGTGCAGTCCACAGTGAGGTTTTCTCTCATGGAAGAACTGGAGCATTTTGCTTGTGTGGGTGTACATGGATGCCATACTTTTTTGTCTGAACAATTGCCATGTACCTCTGTAAAGTCAAAAAAGATTTCTAGTCCTGTCTACTGCTGCTCCTGGGTTGCAACTGTGTATGGAACTGAAGGTGGGATAGGTAGAGATTTTTAATTGTAATTGCCAATTTTCTTCAGTAGACTAATTTGTCTGATGTGACTCTGACGTTAAGTTGTAATTAGACATGCTGGACATAAACTTTTCTAGTTACAGCACATTCACATACCTAAGACTTGCCTGGTTCATGACTTTGTAACCATAATTTTAACCAAAGTGATTAATAGTTGATAGTAATTGGCATGTTAGACTAGTGTTCAGAAAGTATTTCTTTCCTGAGGCACATGGAAAGCTTTAGAATGTAATGAACACAAATTATAATGCAATAAAAAAGGTAAAAATGTAAATTTGCCAAAGTAAATTGCATAACCCTCCTATCTCTTTGTCCAAGAAGTACTTGGGCTAGCCTTAATGGATGTACTAATATACTGTTTTAATGTATTTATGAATGAGTAACTAAATAATGTGAGATTATTCTAGTTTCTGGCCACACCAAATAAAAGTAAGATCATCATAAGCAACTTACACCATTATAGGACAGAATATAATATAAATTGGTATGTGTGCTTTGCATCTGGGAGATGAATTGTAAACTCTGTCTGCTCTAGGCACTAGGAAACCTGCATGATCCTGGGAAGATGTAGCTCTATGAATAGGAATTTGTCTTTGCCTGTATGCGTGGTGCAAAAACTGAAAGTGCTGTATTCTTTGGTGATGACTGGTCAAATATCCACCATTTCTTGAGGTTTCTTGCTCCCTTCTTCTCACATGCTGAGCTGTGACTTTTGGTGTTTTGTTATCAATCATAAATTTTTTAGTTTTTTGGAAATATTTTGTGTGGCTTGTTTGTAGAACATGTAGTAAGAGGGTTCTTTAGACTCTTCTGAGAAAAAATGGCACATTTTCTAGTGGTGAAGGGTGTCCTGGGGAAACGCTCAAAGTTATACATTCTTTAGTTATCTGTGACACAGGATTTTTGCAGACAGAAAAGTGTTTTGGGAACATGGAAATCCTTCAGTTGAAGCTGTGCTTGATTCACTAGGAACTCTTCAAAAATGCTATTTGTAATAGCTGGAAATATAATTTTCTCGATAACAGGCTCTTGCATGTAGCTTTATGTTAGACAGCTATTTGTTAAACTAGTCTGAAGTATTGTTTGTTTTATATACGTTTGCAGTATGTCAAATATCTGCAGTTGCAGACTATGATGGCAAACTCAGTTTCTTCAAATATATCTGTAGCTTTATTTGAATAAGATATATTCAATTTGAAAATCAATATAAACCAACTACGACAAAATTTCTATGTATTAGAACCTGGAGGTACATAGGATAAAGTAAGTGTAGTTTAACTGCAGAAAGTCTAAGGATCTGAAAAATCCACAAATTAAATATAATAACTTATTTTGAAGATCTGACTGGGAAAAAAATTTTTCTCCACTAGTCACTATTCTAATTTAGTAGAAGGAAGCTTTTACACGGTTGTTGTTGCCAAGGTAACCACTTCACTCATATCCATGTGTTGAGCATATGTGTATCACTTTATCTCTTAGCTCTCAGAGGCATTAGCATGGCATTGCATTTGGGAAATGATTTCTTTTTTAAAGCGTATAAAACCTCTTAACATCTAAAAGATTCATTAAATGATCTCACTCAAGACAGACTTAAATTATTCTTTTGGGGTTCTTTTATGCTAAAGTTCTGAATGTGACTGACTCTTGTTATATCTTCAAGCTCAGAGCAGATGAAATTTAAAAAGTAAACAAGTCAGTGTCAATATTTCATTTCAAATGCATATATACAATGATTTATGGATTATACTTACAGAGAAGCATATCTGAATTGTGTTTATATTTGTGTGCAGGAAGGACTGACAAAAAGAAACCTAAAGAAGTCTTATCCCCTTAATCTTTCTTATTGATATATTTTGGTGCTAAATTCTGTTAACTGTCTAACTACTTGGATCCACTTGAGCCTCAAGCCATTGGTATCAAACAGAAATATTTACAACTTGAGTATTTGTGGTGCTATATTGATTTTAGAGAAACTATTTATGTTCTTGTGTAGCTTGCATGCCAACCAGCAAAAAATGAGTGGATTTTCCAATTTCAGTATTTGTTGTAATCTCCAAAGTGCCTGGCAACAGAGTTAATGCAGGGGTTAAAAAAACAAAGGATGGAGGGGGGGATGACAGACAGACTAAAAATAGACAAGTGTATTGCCCACCTCATTTGAAGTACCAACAATATCATTTTTAGTCTAGTTGAGCAATACCAATTCCTACAGATGTCGTAGAACCAGGAACATGCAGCTTGTGGAGCTTGTCCGTCTAGCCTTGCAATAAAATCCAATATATCTAAAACTAGCAGGCACATGGACATTGCTTCTTGAGTAAAGTGTTTTAACCAAAAGAGAAAATTCCAAATCCCTGTAAACTGTCTTCCTTTTGGTACGTGTAAAAAAGTTTACTAGCCACTGTGAAAACAGTTAAGTCCACTCCAGCCAAAACCAGCACACTCCAGATGTATTGTTGTGTTGATTCTTTTTTAACTTTCAATGTAATAACCTTCCCCTCCCCTTTTACATATTTGTAACTTGAAGGTAATAAGTAAAACCTGCAATGTCAATGCAGTGCTTGTACTGGAAATGCTCCTTTCTAGCTGTCAGTGTTGTTACCGAGTGTTACTGTGCTCTGGCATCAAGTAGTAGTAAGTGGGGAGTGATTTAAAGTTTAGATGCTGAGCAAATCAAGAAGCATCAGCTCCCTTCATGAAACAATAAGTCCCTAGAGTTTCTTTGTGTCCTTATGCTCAAATTCCACTCCAGTAAAAAGTATGCTTGTCTACTTTTTACTTAACAATGAAATCTAGGAATGATTGGTTTGATGCAACATTGGGAAAGAACATGAAACTACCTCGTGTTGTTCATGGGGATTTATAGGTTTTTATTCCACTCAGCTGGGTGTTTGTTTGGGCATGGCTTGTGGGTGTTCTGTGGGATTTTTTGATTATTATTTTTCCTTCTCTCTGCTTTCTCTAAAGGCACCAGGATCACTCAAGCATTCCTGCCCCCCAACTGTATTAATTAGCAATGGCAGTGCTTGAGGTCAGTTGAAAATCACAGTTACAGCTGGCAAAACAAGCCAGAGTCCTGGATACTCATCTTGGCAGTCTACCTGACCTCTCATGCTGCCTGTGGCTTTTACTGTTATCCAAGTGGAGTTAGAAAGATTGAAGCTGTGTCAATTTTTGCATTACTAAAAACATTTCTTTGGAAGTTAAGAAAAGACACTTAGCTTTTGACTAAGTTTCTCACCCTCAACTTAAAGTAGTCCATACTTTTTTTTAGTACAGACAGCCACATTGTACCATCTTTGAAAGTGGTCTGGCTTATGGTTGGGATATAATTTATGGCATGGGAAATCTCTCCAGGGTCAGTAACTTTTTGCAGAGGGACAGGAGAGACAGTGGAGGGTGATAGTGTTAAACCACATGAAGTAGATGTGCTGGAAGATGTCTGGTAGAACCTGAAACTCTTATGATTTTTCCTAAAGGCAGGAAGAAATATAGGACTTGAGGTCTTCACTACAACCTAAAAATGCACATCATGCTGCTGAAACTTTCAGAAGTGCTTCTGTTGACCACAAACTCAACTGTCCGTAAATTGCACAAAGTAGGCTGTGGTTTTTTCCCTGTTTTCAGAGAGTTATTTGCTAAAGTTGATAAAGTTGAGATTTGGAGGAAAAAAAAAAGCCTTTTCTAGTCAGATCTTCTTGCTAAACAACAATGTATTGAAGGAAAATAACTGTTTTTCCTTGTAAATGCTATTTCTGAATGTATTTCAACGATCTTTTTATATGTGGAATTTGTGCCACCAGAACTTGTTTAACTCTGAACATATTAGATGAAAGGAAAGCTGCATCGAATAAGGAAAGATTAAAAATGGAGGAAAAACTGTGAGAACTTTAATTTCAGAAGTATCTTGTTGCTATCTCTTGCTTAAAACAAACAGTGAAGTTCAAACTTCTACTAACATCATTGTAGAAATAAGCCACCACTTACTGTAACAACTGCTTTTTTACCTTTGTATTTAGGTCTTAGAGCAGATTCCAGACCAGCCTCCCATCCACTTTCTGTATTCTCTCTTCAGCAGGTGCTTGACAAATTGTTAGATTGCATGGTTGGCATCCCAAAGTTTCAGCAATTCTCTTCCTCTGTCACCATCCAGCTCATGCTCAACACATTCTCTGAAACTAAAGGAGTTCTTCCCAGTCTTACATGACTGTACAGGGCTTGTGTCTGCAATGTTCAGTAGTTCTGAGGTTCATTTGCTCGTGAAAAAGAGACCTCTTGTTCTACAGGTCCTTTAATAGAGAGGATGCTCAAGTAGGGAAGGGCATGTATTCTGTAGTGGAAAGGGGAATAAGTTATCCTGGTATAAAGCAAGATTGCACTGACATTAACTGCAACTACACAGGGGAAGATGGCTGAAAAAAAGAAATAATTAGAGATATTGGTATAGGAACAGTGTCCAGACAACAGTTATGAATATGCATCTCAGTGCAATCTCAAAGTCAGTTATATGAATGGGGTTTTTCCATTGGCTTGTACAGATTTTGGCTCATGAACTTGTGCAAATCTCTGGGCATACATACACACAGAAAAAAAAATGCAGAGACCAAATAAATGTTTATTTCCAAAGGAAGACGAAAAAGGCCATCTGCTTGGGGTTTTATTGGTTTTCTTTTTTATGACTGTGATGCTCTTTGGAGTTGCATGTTTTTCCCAAAGCTGCCTCAGCATTCTAAATTGTTACATATAGATGATTCTGTTCTTTTGTTTGTTTTCCTTCTGTATTTCAACATTTCTAGGCATACCCTGTAAGGTCAAAAATCCCTCTAGTGGGTAATCTTAGACTTATGTTATAATACATTTAGCTAAATAACTGATGATATTTTTATAGTTTAAATTACTTAAAATAAGTGATTATTAACTTAAAACTAACACTACTTGGGATAAAGCATTTGGAAACAGGGATTGTTGAGGCCAATATGTAAATATATAACTCCGAGTCCCTAGTCATATATCTCCCTACTTACCACTTCATCACAGAGAAGTCCCAAAAGGATCTTTAAAGAGCTCTAGTCAGGTATCTGCATGGTTCTGCCTGCAGTAAAAAGGATGACAATTAAGGTTAGACAAACATTTCAGAAGTAACTTAGTGAATGCATTTCACTTGCTTTTTCCTCCTTTTAAGCCACCTTTAATAACAGACTGGTTTCCATAACATTTTATATTTAAGAACATTTTGCTCTTTATTTCTGTGGATCAGGTTTAGAATATAGTTAAAGGCAAATTGTTTGTATTAAGTATTCCTTTGAATATTTTTCTTTTAATTGGCAATTTAACATTTCAGATGGAAAAACCTACTACTTAGGATGACATTAGTGGCAATCTGTGATTTAATTTTCTTTCATCACTGGGAGCCCAATAACAAGGAGATTTATAACAGTTCCTCACTAGTGGAATAACAGGAAAAATAATTTAATTTCAGTCTTGAGAAGGACATTTCAAGATAGCTATAGATCTCCTTGTGCAGTGGTTCTCTGTAAATAATTGTGAAATTTTAGGTTTTCAACAATGCTATAGAAAATGAAAACAGGCATATTAAGATGACTATAGTCTATAATATTTGGAATACTACCACATCATATTTGGGAAAATGGAGAGATCTTCAGTTTTTCAGCTCCTGAAAGGAGTTTGTTTTTTTTTATTTGGGTCTGTGGACTTAATTGTCAACCAATATATGAAAAAAGCAGAAAGAAAGGTTCTATATTTACAAACTGAGATTACTATGGTGTTGAGGCAAATAAAAGTACAATCTAGCAGCAAAGAAATTGAGTAGAATGTGATGGAAGATTGTGACCATACTCTAATTTTTACTATGATCTGCTGGTACATAGAAGTTTTCTCTGTCAAATCAAGCTTTCCAAATAACTTATAAAGTATAATCTTTCCAAAGATGTAATTATACAGTCAATCAGCCATTAACCATGTTGTTCCATATTTAGATTGTTGTATATATCGTGTATCTAGACTTTTTAATTTGTTAAGAAGGGATCCATCAGTTTTTTCAAAGTAGTGGCAGGCTTTCAGTTTGCCTAAGCTGTATAGAAATTGCAAGGTTTTAGTACAAATAGGTTCTACATTTGATAGAGACTGATATATCTGGAGTTGGAAGAAATAATATGATCTCAGCAACAAAAATATTGACCATTGAATGTTGTTTTTCATGTTTTTTTTACTTAATAGCTTTCCTTTGAATATTAGTTCAGTCTAAGGCTCTCATGCATTAATTGAAGAGGTTAGGCTTGTACCTGCTCACTTCATTAACAGCTGTTACTAATTAGTGGAGCCTAGTCATTAAGGAACCTGCTGGGGTTTGAGGAGAACAATTTATATTTTTTCATGGCATTTAAGCACACAATATGCTTGTGAGTGGAAAAGTTTCATCTGGGAGCAGTCAGTTTTAGCAACATTAGCATATCTATGGTGGGTTAGACTTGAGCTGTAGACTAATATGCCCAGGATAGGGGCACACAGGAGAGACCCACTACTAGAGTAGGTGCTCCAGGAGGGGTGATTCAGAGCAGCCTTTTGGGTTATAGCTGTGCCTGTGGCAGGAAGAGTCTTGTGGTCTGCTCTGTCTGTGCTTGGTGAAGCTGCATCACTGCAAGCTTTAGCCTCAAGCAGTCTTTGGACACCACTTTTCATTAAGCCTCAGTATATGGACAGTATAATGTCTCATAAGAGTATGGAGGAAGAGAATTGCCTCTTCCTGGGTTGTTCAGGGCATGGCAGGCTGGGCACACATGGTGTAATACATTTGAAAGGTGCAGCCTGGTTTCCCTAATTCATTATTTTTGTTCTGTGAAGCGGAACCATTTTCTCATCTACTGTAATCTAGCCCCTACTTCCCATAGGTAGTGCTATGCCTTGTGTCTGTTTCCACAGCCTCTTATGTTAATAAATTCCAATATTAATTCCAGGAGCTAGGAAGTTTTTCTTTAGTGTATGTTGCTGTCATGCTTTTCTGTACAAGTTCTGATGCAAGTTACCCTGTGAAGTGTGAGGACAGCAGGTCTGATTAGTTTCTCTGCTGGGCAGAGGTGAAAGAGGAAGCCTTTCTGCTCCCTCTCCCCCTTGAGCAGCTGTGTAGGACAAGTCACACACTGTTGGGCTGATGTTGAGATTAATGTTATCCTCCTATGAGGTTTTTCTTTCTAATAGCACCTTTTAATGTGCTAGATTACATTACTGAGTCAGTCTTTAAACTTTTGTCTACGGACTTCCAGATCTCTCTGGCTATGTTGGATTTAAACTTTAAGCACACTCCTAATGCATGCTGTTGCATAGGTCTTCACTGATTGTATGCACGTGATAAGTTGAGTTCTTAGAGCAGCTTTGTTACACTAGAAGCTGCCTATCCTTACCTATTAAAGTATTTCATCTCCATATAATAAAAGTATACTGCAGTTTGGTACAGTTGCTGCATGAAAACTGACATTCTTTCCAGGTAGGGGCAGTGTTCATGTATCCAGCTACATAGTTAGACTTTAAGCTATCATTAAAAAAAAAATCAAAATAACTGGAGTTGATCTAGTGATTGCACTCACCCATTAATAAAAAAGTACCTGAAAACAGGAATTAGCATTTTTGTGACTGTGCCTCTAATATTAACAGCACATGGCCCCACTTTTCCTGCCTGCCCCAACTTGCAATCAGACTGATCTCTTCCTAGATAAATCTCTGCAGTGTGTGGCCATGTGTGAGTGTTGTGAGAAATGACAGCTTGCTGCTGTTTCTTGGCTCACACAAGGGCTGCTGGAGGCCATAATGGGCAAGATGAGTCCAGTGTCATTCCATAAGCTGCAGGAGGACAGAGCTGGACAGTAAAGAGCATTTCTGTTTCAAGAAACTTTTGAAGGCAAATTTTGCAGCTGAAAATAGAATGTTGCTGCTAACTAAAAATTTGACCTATTTTAATCTGGAAGATGTCAAAATATTTTGACAGCATGGGAAAATCCCCTTCTCCCCTCTCCTGAATATGTTCCAAAAAAACCCCTTCTGACTAAAAGGAATTGACTTTGCCAATTATTTCAGTTTTTATGGGAAACCACAGAGGCTGTTTAAATTTCTGAAATTGGCTCTTCTGGGAAGTAAGTTGTGGCAGTGGAGCAAAAGGATAATAGGATTTACCAATGGTGAGGAGAAAATAGGTGTCTGTCCTCATTTGTTCACATTTGAGTGTCACATGAACCCCCAGTCCCTTCTCTCCAGCTGTGCAGCTGCTGCTTGGGCCAGGTACAAGAGTGACAGGTAATTTGTTTGCTGGGAGTGAGGCCTGTGGACTTCCACAACTATCCTCTCTTGAATCTCCTTATGGATTATCTTGTACATCTTGTAGGGAACCTTCATCTGTCAGGAGTTTGATTTGCTACAAACTGCATGCTGGTCCTTTTGATAAGGATGCTTTGCCATGAGCTTTTCCTTGGGCATTAAACTCTCATAAGTAAGGACTGAATTGGTTTCATTGGCTGTCAAACCTGGCTGTCAGCTTGTTTTAGAAATGGAATATGAAAAGGAACTATATTTTTCCATGCCATTTTATGTTGCTGAGTCTCTTTGACTCTTGTTTTGTTCTCACATCTTACATTTTACTTAGAGGGGAAGTCAGATAAATGTTGGTGCTTTCCAGAGTATCACTTCCTTTTTAAATTTTTTTTTAAATGTTTTTGTTAAGATGTATTTCAATACTTAAGGTTAAGAATGAACTGTTGACCTCATGGAAGTCATTGTAAACTTTTGACTTTATGGGAAGACTTTCCCAGGAAGAATTTCTTCTTAAATAATATGTTTGGTACTCAGAGCTATCTCTGGAGGATTGTGCTAGGTTGCAAAGTGCACTTCCCATATATTAAATACAAATACAAACAAACAAAAAACCTGAAAAAAACTCAAACATTTTCGTCAGAACTATCAACAACCACCCAAGCACGAAGTCTTAACTGAAGCAGCAGTACTTACCCTTGTCTTTGTAGACTCACTGACAATATAGCAGCAGCTTGAGTTAACCTAATGGATAAAGAATGATACACTTAAAGATGAGAGGTTCTTCACATGCTGTACAGCCCTTTAAAATGCTAAGTATTTCCATATTTGGAAGTACTTATCTTTTAGTTTCTACAATATCTTAATTTTTTTTTAATGCCAAAGAAATCATATTAGGTTCTCGTAAGTGTTTGCTTTTAGATTAATAAGTCTTCAGGGAAAACACATATTTTTTTCTGATTGATTTTATAATTTGACACCTGCTTCTTATGAAGATATTTAAAACATTTAAAAACAGTATTGAGCCGTCTCATTAATTTCTGTTGTATACTGTTGTGTGAAAATAACAGATAACCACCGCCTGCCAGTAGTTTCATTAACATTTCTAGTTAAGGAGCAGTAATGCATTAGGACACAAACTTTACGGCAACATGTTTTTTCTGGTATTCCTTTATTCTTTTCCCTTTTAAGGGTACTCTAAAATTAATAAGTTATAATGTTGCTAATCTTCCTGCTATGAGAAAAAACTTCCTCTTCAGGATTTTAGAAAGGAAATTAGTACTGATGAAACACAAGATTCACAGAAATGTAAACAAAACAATGGCACTGGATGACAGAGGAGGCAAACCAGAGGCATCAGAAGTACAGAATTCCCTTTTAATCCTGACAAATGTGCCTTGGTCCGATCTGATGGGGAAAAATGAGGTAGCTGAGCCTCCCCTTTGGTTCAGACTCCTGGTTCTTTGTTGAAGCTGATAGTACAAAACTTTGCACAGTAGGTTTGACAGAGTGTTTTGTATGCAGTGTGACTTGTGCTCACTTCAGTCCAAGTCCTACACCAGCAGCCTCCAGAGGTCTTCAGCCTTTGTAATCTAAAGTAGTCACTAATCTTATAGCTGTTTCCTTGTAATTAAGTGATGGTAAAGTAGTAGGTGTTACACATTACACCCATGAGTTCAGTGAGGTTTAGGAATTAATAGATATGCAATATTGAACTTTGAGAAATCAGTTAAACAGTTAAAATTTACTTAGTTTGAGTGGGTATATTCAAATACCTGATCCTCACAATTCTGTTCTGGAAGCAGCTGAGATCTGCTGGCAGCTTCAGTGCTCTGTCAGTCCTTAGTGATACAGGGATTTAAAATGTCTGAGTCGGGTTTGAATCAGTTGAGAGTTGATTTGTTGGTTTTTTAATTTTAAAAAGAGACAAGTCCATGAAATTCTGATTTTGAGAACTCCTTTTCCCAGGCCTGCATTTCATGCTGTCTTTACTCTTTGAGTAAAGACTTGTAAAATAAAAATATGTGTGTTGTACACCTGTTTTCTCAGACTGTATATTTCAGAGTAGATTTAAGGTAGATTTAAGGAAAGAAAAAGTCACCTTAAACATGCACTAAACATAACTGCTGCAGGAAAGTACCTCTGCCATATTGATGTCACTGCAATCAGCATGTAGGAAAAGCCAAGCAGAAAAAAGCAGGGGTTAGTGCAGTGTGGTTGTTCTATTAATTAATAGGACAAAGGCTTGGTTTAAAAATACTTTAAAAAAAAAAAAAGGGGTCAAAGTGTGCTGTATGATAAAGATCTTATTAACCGAATGTAAATGAAGTGTTGAGCTGGATGGGGAGAAAAAAAAAAGAAACAGATGCAGTTAAATTTCATGCCAAATGATTGTCTTGAAAAAAAATTTATCAAGTGTTTATTCCTTTTCACTGTGGGGAAAAAAAATCCTTAAAAATCATAGCTCAGCAAATACCCATTTATTCTAGTGAAACTGCAGATTTTTCTGACTTTGTTCTTGAAACACTTCATCTAAAGGGATTTTCTTTAAATACTGCACTGCTCCCCAGGTTTCCATAACTTTCAAGATTACTGGTATATTTTTCCAGTTAAAAAAAAAAAGAATAAAGAAAGCTTCTTGATTTAGTTGAACTGTGATCAATTGCTAATTAGCCCATTAAAAAGGAGTGAGATACTTCTGAGTTCAGACCAGTGTTTTGATCATAATTAACCTGGACTATTGAGTTTAACTGAAAGGCAAATGACTTTTTGAGGGGAAGTTCCTTAACTTTGTGCTAAAAAAAGTCATATTTAAGAAATACTTTAAAATAAACAATTGTGATAGAAATAAATATTCTTTTGTCATGAAGGCTTTTAAATAATTTTATGAGGTTACAAATTAAGATCTTCTAGAAATTGGTAATGGCATATTACATCAGTTTATCAAGTGACACCACTCAGGTCCTGCTCTTTCTACCTTTAGCTTTAGTCCTGTCAAAATTCTTTAAATGTAAGCGGTAGCAATGTGCTGGGACTATCATTCATAGCCTTGGAAAAAACACTCTGATATGCCAGCAGTGCCAAGCATGAGGAGGAGCTAAATAATTCTTCCTCTGACACAAACAGTTAAAGATTCCCAAGAGAGAGTTCCTCGTGTGTTCACTTATCTGGGTTTTCATTTCTGAGGCTTATTTACTGAAATAAGCTAAGAATGAAAATCTTAGCACCTGCTCTGACCAGATGGTAAGTTTGTGGGACTTTGTCAGGTGCTGAAGCTGTGTGTTTTGTTTAAACAGAACCAATCACTTTTACTCCCACTCTCGCTCCTTCAGCATAAATATTGCATAGGGTTCAGAAGCTTATTAAGCATAAATGTAGCTTATTAAATTCTCTGGCTTTTGCTCACTCAGCCTAGTCAGGTATATATCAGCATTGCTGTTGGTCTGTGTGGTCTGTTACACTTATTTCGTAAAATTCATGGATAAGAGGGTTTAATTTTACTTAGATGCATTAACATGACTTTAGAACCTTGTGCTATTTTTGACTAGTGGGGTGCTTTTGTAGCCAGTCTGTCTCGTCTCTGATAATGGCCAAAAGTGGGTGCCCAAGGATGAGTGAGAACATAGCAAGTGGATGTGCTACATCATGTATACTTTCTGATCATTCAGCTGATTCAGATGCTACTGTTTGGATGTTCATTTTCTATTGGTAGACTTTGGTGCTTTTTCTCTCTGAAGTTGTGTAGTTTTCCCCTGAGTTGGATCTCTCAGGTTCCTCTTTATCTAGGAGTCAAATTTGCTACTGACTAATCTTCAAGCATTATAAGTTTTAAGCAAAACTGTTGTTATTGTTAGTGATTAAACTGCTCCCGCCCTGAGTTCCTTGTGAATTCTTGGCTGAGAATAAGCTAGTCCTGGAATTTGACACTTTGTCTAGTTTTTCCTTATGTTTTTAGAAGCACTTTAATTTTAGAGAGACACTTAAAGTTCCTCCAGAATTAAGAGCCACAGCATAGGAATCTCTCTGGTATTTTCCATGACCAGCACTAACACAAATTATTTTGACATTTTTCAGCACCTTTGAAAGCTTTATTTATGTACTGATCAGCACCTGACCTTTAGATCATCTGATAGTATTTGTGTTCCTACAGTTTATCTGATAGCGTTCTTGTTCCTTGTGTGTTTGAAGAATAATTTATGAGCAGTTATGGATCCTGATAATCTTTCTTTGAGTTTGTTTTTTTTTTTTTTTTGGTATAACTTGGGGGGTTTAGTTTAACTGCTTCTTTTACTCCCATGCAGGTTTTTCAAATTGATCATAGCCCCAGCTTTCTGAATGGCATCTTGCTTCAAAGAGGCTTCCTTGCCCTTCTGGTTGGACATGTTGGTTTTGTTCTGCAATTAGGTTTGCTAATATTGAGATTCTTCATCAGTAAGATTTTGAACTGCACTCAGCCTGTCAGTCTGCTACAGCACGAGGTTTGCAACTCTGTGGGACCTCTAACTAGCAGGCCTATGAAGAGTTTCTTAACGATGCTCAAATTTTAACTCTGAATTCTATCCTGATGGGTCATTTTCCTGATGTGTTTTCCACAGAATTGATCAGTAGTATTTCAATAGCAAAGAAATTTGATCCTGTGCTGTTCCATTAGCATGAACCAAAATACTCTCTCTTAATTTAGAACTCAGATTCTCAGCCATAAAGTTTTCATTAATGGTGCTTTCTATGAGAAAGACATGATGCATTTGGTTGGAGGTGAATTCCACCATACAAACTATCTAATAGTTATAGGATGCAGCCTTTGTTGGTGTTCAGGCTGCTGCTTCTTGCAGTGCCTTAGATGCAAATGTTTGCTACAATCAGTCCCCTGATGTGCTCAATTCCACATTTCCTATTACTTCTATACAGAGGCAGAAAAAGAAAATTACATGAGAAGACATGTAGCTACCACACATAGAAGTACTCACTGTTTCAACAGGAATAATTTGCCTGCCAGATGGTTACCCTAGTATTCCTGTATGATTTTATAAATAAAATATAATTTTAATGCTTTTACTGGAATGCACAAAAGGATATATAACTCATTTCATACCCTTTCAAGACATGATATTCTCCTTCTCTTCATCCTTTAAAAACTTCTTAAAACCTCAAAACTAGAAGTAAAATTACCTCATGGTGATCTCATTTTTTTTCTTAGGCATGAAGTTATGAAGTTGCTAATCCAGTCTTTTATCTTGAATTCACCATTATAATGTCAAGATTGAATAATCTGCCTTTATCTCCAGGGTGATAGCTATGCAGAAACTTCAAAAGGGACAGTTTTGCCACCATCTAAAGACTCTTGTTAATTACTACATCTTGAAGTAAAGTGAAATAAAGCAGGATGAAAAATGATATTTCTCTTTGACAACCTTGTAAAATATCAGTGATGAAGCAGTACATTTTAAGTACTTTAAGAATGCATTTACTGAGATCAAGACCATTCTGATCATGGTTCAGGTTAGTCTCTACAAGATACTTCATAGAAAGATATGTGTGTCACTAAGGGTTTAGAAAGCTCTTAATGGGAAATTAAGTATTTTGCCTCTATTTTCCTATTGAAATTGATAGAAATGAGTTATTAATGGTGTTGCTTTATAGTACTTGGCAGAAGGGCTTGTATTGTTCTGTCTTCCATTTTCATACCCTGTTTTTACCCTATTTTCACTGCTGCTTACGTGACCTTATTAGTGTAAAAACAGATTGTATATGTTATGATCTGTAGCAAACGCTGTGTTATCAGCAGAGAATGCTAATAGTGTATTAAGTGTCTCTTCAGGATTGGGGTTTGAGGTGCTACTTCTGCACTGAGTGTCTGTTTGTCCATGCACTGCTTCTGGAGGGTCAGGGGCTGAGGGAAGCTGTGCAGGTCAGCCAGTGGGGGGATATTTGCTCCATAGGTTATGAGTACCACGTGAAACAAGTCCTCAGGTCAAACCCACAGAACTTAGGCCAGTCAGGAAGATCTGTGGACTCATTCTTTTCTTTTAAAGGCTGTTACACTAGTTGTCTCTGAAAATGTGAAAAAGGTTAATGCAGGTAATAAACAAATTAATCCCTTGTGAGCACCAGGTTGAAAGTAAATACTTTATATAGGCTCATGATAAGTAAAATTCTGCTCACATTTTCAGAAGCCACAGTGTTTTCTATTTTCACTTTTTTTGATGTGGTTCAGTATGCAGCAATTTATATAATGAAATATAGTATAAATCACAGTGGATAATTAAGTAGGCTGAACTGATGTTGGTGCTAGAACACAGTTTATTTCATTACTTTTAACAACTTGAGGAATTGTAGCTCTGTTTTTAATTCTCCATCAGCAATGGCTTTGAGTGGTACTTAAATAACAACTGTTACACCAGACTAGGGGTTGTAATTCCAATATCCTTGCATTATGTGGAAGCCAATAGATGATGTTTCTAAGGAAGGAGAATCTTACTAGTAGTATAGAGGGCTTAAGTAATTGTAGAGGCTTTGGCTGGGTAAGGAGTCAGGCCTCCCTCCTTGATCACCACAGTTCACATCCCCAAAATATTTTCCCTGCAGGAGCTATGATGTAATTGTACAGGAGATGAAAATTCTCATTATATTAGCTAGTCATTCCTGCTAACATCAGATTTCAACAGTGCTGTTCACTGCAAGTATTTGTAAAAAAAACTGTAAAAAATCACACAAAAAAAGGAAAGCTATAATATCCAAGTGAGATGATTTCCCTGTTTGTAATTCAGAATGAATATATGTGACATTACTCTTGTTAGTATAACCTTCCATTGGTCTCAGCCACAGAAAACTGCACTTATAAAATCCCTAGTCAGGCGTTTCAGTCTGGGTCTCTCTCCATGTAACAGAAAGGAATTCAGGGTGTGTGGCTTTTTCCTTGTATATAGCCTTCTTTGTTCCTTTTACTTATGTAGGAGACAGACACCTGAAATGGAAGTCTAGTAACTGGATAGCTGTGGTTAAATGAGTGGCCCTGAGGCTTTTAGAGAAGAGAGTGTTTTAAGGAATTACCAAGGTGCCACTGAGAAATCCCCATGGTCAAAATAAGCCAAGTGTGGTAACAGGGACACGGCAGTGCTTGCACCTTTCAGAAGGGAAAAATGTCCAAAGTGTGAAGATTTATAACACATAAAGTTGGATTTCATGTCAACTGCAACGGGGTCTGTGGGATAAGTTTCAGTAATATCTAAAACTGAGAATCTCATGTATTTTTTTAGGTTGGGATGAAGTTATTGTTCAATTGTTATTACCAGCTTCTGTTTTAAAAATGCTGAGGAAGTTTCAACGAGGTAATAAAGCCCAGGGGTTTTCAAGGTAGTTCTAGTGCCTGAGCAGCTTTCAAAACTCAAAGCTTCTACCTGCAGGACATGTGCAAATGTCCTTTTTGTACGTAGATGGGGAAACTTAAATCACTTGATAAGTCCGCAGTGGTGTCACCATACTGAGACTTTTGTAAGGCTAGTCCTTGGACTAATTTGTGAAAGTCAGTGTGAGTATACCTGTGCTAACCTGCAGTTAAAGCAGAACCTGCAGTATTTCCAAGCATTTACAGTTGGAAGCATTTTAAAATTTCAGTTATTACAACAATTGTTGTAATATATCCGTAACAAGCAGTATATCAGTAAAAAGAATTGTTAATATGCCTTCAGCTAGTTCAACATTTAAAATACTTAGTATCCTGTACTTGCCTGAACCAGAACACAGTCTTGTCACTGCTGAACACTCCAGTGTACTACTTCTGCAAAACTTTCAGGAATTACTTAAACAGATTTCTCTACTCCCAACTTTTCTGGGATTTTTGACATTAGTTTTTCTAATTCCAGAGAGAAGCAAAAAGTATTCTATCATCTTTTCTGGAATTTCATTCAGACCTTAAATTAACAAGCAGAATATAAACCTATTTCTGAACATAAGTTTGGGAGGGATAGTGAGTGAAGCACGAAAAATAATCAAACAATATGAATGGAAGTAATTCTCAGAGTATGCATTAACAATTAATAATACTGCATCTTGAGAAAAATCTGTGTGTTTTCAGCTGCTGTACATTTGAGTCATCTGAAACAGGAGGCTGGTAACAGCACTGCACTGTCACTGTATACTGCTCCAGGTCTGGAATGGTTCAGCTGAAGTTTTTAGGGATGTATTTGCTTGTTGTGTGGTCCTATGTAAAATTATATCTGCTGTAAATATCTAGACACCCAATAAATCCAAAGAAAAAGTGCTTTTTTATTCTCTTCCATCCCTTTGTCTGTGTGAATTGATTCATAGCTTTAATTAACCTGTCTTCTTTCACAAAAAATCCTCTTCTGAACAGTAAAAATTTATAATATTTACAATATGCTTTGCTCTAGGTACATCCTTTGGTTTCTAAATTTGTTCTTGTAGTATTTGCTGGAAATGTTAATTGTTAACTCATTGTGAACTCGTAAAGGTAAAACTAGTGTGAGTGCCAGTTTCTAAACTGTGGTGGGGTATGTTCTACATAGGCAGGTACAGATTCTTTCAAAATCAGTGTCACTTTCTTTTCAAGCATCTCAAGAAAGGATTTGTGCAGAGAGGTATGTGTATTTCAGACTTTAAATGCATGGTAAATAGTTGTCAGATCATTTCTGCTCATCTGCTATTAGCAAATCTGTTGTTGGATTATTGTTTGCCTTAAACAGACCAGCAAAAATTATTGTACTGGCAAGTCCTAACCTTAATATTTAAATGATGAAATGGTTATCATAGTAATTAACACAGAGTAATTAGATCAATTCAATAATACTGGCTATACATAAATTTAGTCCATGGATACTCGAATCAAGAACAACAGTTACATGTAATCCCACTGGAGTCAATGTAATTGATGCCACATATATCATTAAGTGCTTATTTGGATTAGGGCCTAAATATTTTTTATTTTGAAAGAAAATGTTGTTCAGGTCCTGGACTTTAAATACTCTTGCTCATAAAAATAGAGGTTGCAACGTAAATAAGCGAATAATAAGGAGGTCACTACTCCCAGCTATTTGTGAACCTGGGTCTTGCCACCCTCCATTTGCCTAAGCTCATATGACTTGGGTCAATAAACAGATGATGATAGTCTGAGAATCTGAAGAGAAGTTGACTCCATGAGACAGGTGCTGATGAAAGAACAGACTACATTACTTCACAGAAAGAGAAGTACAGATCAAACTGTGTGAATACAAGTTTCAGGTAAATACAAATTATTGGAGAGTAATTGCTGTAGTGTACTCCATTTTTGTCTGATGTCTTGTTGCAGTCAAGAGTCAGCAAGCATTCTCTTAAATGCTTATATTTCCTGAAAGAAAATGCTTTCAACTCCATTTCATTCCTCATGAATATAAACTGTGGCCTGGAAATTCAAAAAAGTTGGACACCCTCCTCTTCTTCTTGAATCTGTGGGTGTGATGCTGCCAGAAGCAGGGATGAGTGTCCTACTCTGGAAGGGAGTTCCTGAATAGGGAAAGCACTGCAAAGAATAGTAGCTGAGGATACAATGTTATATGGATTACAGGGATTATACGGTGGACAAATGAGATCTCCCTTGTGTTTTTACAGTCTTATTCTTGATATTTTCCTCTTTCTCCTCCTAAACCTGTTTTTTACGTAGATGACATAAGAATTTAATGTAGAATTTAAATAGAGAGTGCTTTGGAACTCTCAAAATTTATTTTTAGAGCTTTATATTTGGAAACTTCCTGGTTGGTATGTACAAGGGCCTCTAATTAGATTGTTGTCACTGTAGATCACAGCACCTTTCAGGAGGATTAAAACATAAGGCAGAAAAATATAATAAATATAACTGATGGTCTCCAAGATGTATTTCACCTCAAGCATTTTGCATTCAATTAATTAAAAGCAGCTGCTTTGCCTGCAGGACAACGTATTTAATGTTTCTCTCCTGTCCCCTCCATCTTATACAAACTTACCATTTCGGGTAAAACTAGAAGTGTTTTCCACCTACATAACATTCCATTATGTAGTTCTGTTGGTCTGCCAGCATTGCTCCTGTCCTTGTCCTGTCTTTTATCTTTGCATTATACACGAGCAGCTCTATCATGAAGTTCTTCTGCATGATTACTACTTTTGCTCTCGGACTCCTACGTTTGACAATATCCTGTTCCAAGGGCAGGGATTTTGTCATCTGTAACACTGTTTATCTGAATAGCATCCCTGAAAATTCCCAGGTGTAGAAGTAGGAACATTGCAGTTTCGTGATAAAATTTAAGATGAAACATAGTGCAGAGCTCTTGACGTTGAGGAAGTGCTAACATGACTGAATCTAGGTTTAAAAGCATTCTGCAGCAGCACTGGAATCAAAACTAATGGCTGTACTCAGCCTGGATGGGAGGCACAGTGCTGTCAGGGTGTCACTCCAATATTCGTGATTCAGATAGCAAAGCCTATCCTAAAGAGCTGGCACTACTGGATCCATGGCAGCTGTTGCAATGCATAATTAATGCAGCCCTGGGATACAGTTTCAAATACTCTGTATCAGTGCATGTAGGAAGCCTGCAAAATGGACAGTAGTTTCAGCAGTCAAACATTTATTTTAACCAACTTTATAATGGAATGCACACTTCTGCAAAACTGGGTGAAGAGAGGAAGGATTCCCAAATAGCTTGTAATTAAGAGATTTCAGTGGAAATTAATGTCATTTTCCTTCTCTACAAATAGCAGGGAAAAGATGAATTAATGTTTGCTTAGTCAGTTTTGGGCAATGTACAGCATAAACAACAAAATGAGTGAAGAAAGAAACTTCTAATTGGTTATTTTAGATCTAAGTAGGTCAAAAAACACACTGGGTGAAACAAAAATTCTGTCAACATTTGGGTTGTGTGATTAGAGAGAGATGGTTTTGAAGCAAGCTGGTAGGTGAAGATTTCTGAAGGAGACTCTTTAGTCAACAAGGTATGTGATATTTATATTGAGAACTGCTTTTCTGACAGGTTGACAAAACCCAAAATGGTTGTTTAACACCACTCCCTTTTCTACACGCTGAAAGCCTTTGCCCTGCGACAGGAAGAGGGTCTTATCCTTTAGCTGTGGCTGACTCCCCCTGGAGGAGGATGTTACTGGAACGTGTGTTACACGTTCAGTTATATTCTAACCCACACACGTTTGATTAGCTGAAAACAAGCTGCCATAATGAGGAATTCTCCAGGGGAAGTTTTTGAAAAGAAGTTGTATTAAAGAGAAGAACTGATCTAAGTGTGTGTTATGCCTGTTGTGCTGTGCATTTGGCTTCCTTGAGCAGCGCTGTGTATCAGCAGTAGAGAACCTCTGGGCAGGGTAGTAATTACACTGTGTATACTTTTTTCTGGTTTGATGTGCCTAGAAAAAATATAAACCACAGCTGTTTGAAAGATGTAAATGCAAAAATCTAATCTCTCTGACCCTAAACTTCATTCCTGCAGTGCATGTGTTTTTACAAGACTATCCCTTGTTGGGTATGAATTACGTAAATTACTCGAATTATATTCCCAATGCCCAAAGTGGAAAACCTGCTTTATGTGTGAAATTTAACAGATGAGAAGTAGAAATCAATTTTGAAATTTTGATCTTACTCCACCAGTTTTAGCACTTTGATTAAATTAGTGAAGTTCTATGAATTTCAAGTAGCTGTAAAGTTAAAGTAGTATCTTCGTACAGATAAAGATATCTAAATGTCCTCTTAAGTAGAATGTTATTTCAGGACACGTTTCTTGAAATGCTTTGAATTTAATACAAATCTGAAAACAAAATGTGAAAAAAAGGGTTTGATTATGTCTAAAATACATGAGGTTTTTTTAAAATTGGTCTTTGAGAGATGTAAAGGTCATTAGGCTTTATTTTGTCCTTTCTTTACAACATAAAAGACCATGACTAGGGAGAGCAGCCTGGCCTTAAGTTAAATGCCTTTCTATCTTAAGATCCTCCACTTAACAGTACTAATAAAGGACAATTTTTTTCTTCAGTCTCCCATGTGCCACCTTACCTTTAAAAAAACCAAAACGGTGTCTGTGAAAACTTGTGACAGCCATAGAAACAAATCTAGTATGTGTATTATGGTAAACTTATGTTCTTCCCGATGATAACAACTCTTTCCACACTTGTATAATGAGACCATTTGCCTCTTCACAGACGGTTCTGAAAGACTTGCTTTTGCAAAGGTATTTGTAACTAGTGCAATTAGTAACCAGGTCTGTCATGGAACTGTTTGGCTTTGAAAGATATGTAACAGTGAACTATAAAGGCTGACTTTTTTGGTAGATATCTTTTTAAATAATGGTTATGAAAAGCCTGGAGAAATGTTAGGAGGACCACAGAGGCACTCTGGTAAACACACTCCCCCCTCCATAAGGGAACTATAACTAATGGACTTGCATTAAAATGTACAATCGTGAATCTGGCTAATGATTGCTGCTGGGTTGTGAAACAAAGAAATCATGCATCACATGGAATAGCTGTAGTTTTGTCACACAAAAAGGCAAATATGTGTAATTCATATCTGCCGTAACTAATTTACGTACACATATGGAATTTGTTTCTTCATAGACTGACATTTATACATTTAAACAAGAGCTAATTTGATACAGAAACAATCAGAAGGGAGATGGACTGCATTTAAAGTACAACCCTCCCGTCAAAAAATCCAAAATCAAAGAGGGAAATCTGAATTTGAAGGGATTTTTTCTTAGTTTTACAAGACAGTTTTGTGCAATTCTTTACTCTTTTCCATAACTCTTATTGACAAGTGTATGGTTCCTTTGCTTACAGAGACTGCACACTGTTGAACAATATCTGCCCCATTTTATACTTGAGATGGATATATAACAGATAACTTAGAGGGGGAAAAAAGAAAATTGTTTTTCTGCAAAATATGATCCCTAGTTAATAGATGGGATTTTACTAATAGTTATGAGAGAATAACAAAATGTATTTTTTTTGGCCATGGACAAACATTGTCTGCCTAAGATTCACTTAAGTAAGGCACTCCCCACCACAGAGGAAAATTAAGGGCCTCATGCCATGTTATAGGCTTGGGTGATCCTTAAATGAGCCAGAACAAAGAATCTATTTGGAAAGAAGTTACGTTAGGATTGGGTCCAGTTACTTCATATGTGTCCCCTTTAGTTGTCAACTGCAGAAGGCTATTCCATAATGGGTGGCCCTGTCAAAGATCATTTAGATATAACAGAAAGAGTCTTCTAGTAAAAATGCAAGTAAATTTTTCATCTACCAACAACAATGAGCTGAAATGCTTGCAGCGAGGAAAAACAGAGCAGTTTATTTCATTTATTTATTTATTTTCTATGAAAGGCTTGGAACAATTCTGCAATGCAGTTCTGACCTTTTCATACACAGAACTAAGTGGTAAGGGAAGCTGGGCTTCCTGTCAGCTCTTACAAGCTGCTATTTCTCTCCTTTATCTTGTGGTCAATACTTGGCTTTTCTTTAAAGCCTGGCTTGATTGTTATTTCAGTTAGACCATAAAGACCCTCACCTGCCACTGCCAACGTGTTTCCTAGCAGAAATAGATTATCTCAAATGACAGGATCCAGGCGAAAGTTCAACTTTAATGTCTGGTGCCTTATAGAAAACTAGCAGCATGCAATACATGGCTTAGCTGCACTGCACTGTCAATATGTGCTCTATTCAGGGTTTGCTTCACCTTCCTTAGAAACTATTTTAAATGCAGAGATAGAATAAAACCTGTTTCTTGTAAAGAAAATATATTTCTGGCTTCATTTAGGATGAGATGACAGTAAAGAGAAGAAGAAAAGTGTAGGATGATGATAGGGAAAGTGTTAGAAAAAGAAAGCAACAGTCTGATTTTTGAAAATGATAAAATTAGGCAAATTTCAAAGCCCAAAGGGAATATTACTTATTGGGACTGATTTGTGGGAGCTCAGATAATTAGTATGCTCATGTGTGATGCCATTTTTAAAATAGTAAAAGTCTTCAGAGTTGAAATTTCAAATGTGAAATTAGTCTAAAATTCTGAGGAAAAGGGACTGTGTTCTATAAATGCCTCATAGGTGTAGTGGTTATTAATTAGAGTGAAATTAAAATGTAGCTTTGAAACTGTGATTTAAAACTGTTTCATGATAAAACAACATGAATATGTACACAAAGATGAACCCTTGAAGGTACTGATTGGTTCTATGACTCATAATCTGCAGCTCTCCCTCTCTGTTTCTGTGATACTGTAATTAAGGAGAATTACTTACCATGAAGGAGGCCTTGTTAAGCCTAATGCTGGTAATAAAAGGGGCTAAAATGGATATTCTTCCATATCCTGAGCTTATCCATGAAAAACCTAGTGGAAAATAAACAAGAGGAAAGATTTATTGAAGGCTGAAGTGTCAGGTATCAGAAGACTTCACATGAAGAGGTAGAGCAGTCTAGCATATTTGGAAAAAAAAAAGAAATTTGTGGGACCAAGGACTGATTACTTTTTCTCTGTTCCTGTGACATCACGTTTTGTAAAAACATAATGTTTTGTTATTTCTGGGAAAGGTGTTTTAGGGAATTCTAACTTGAGGAATGTGGACTTGTGAAAGTTCTATGTAGATAAATTGTGAAAAAATGTCTTTCCTATAGAACACATTCAGCCCATAGATTGTGATATGTAGAAGAGGATAAGAGATGGTGTTAAAATAGAAGACTGTAAAAACTGCCATAGTACACTATTCTATGCAAAACTGTTATATTTAAATGGCACACCCTGCCATCCCAAATGCTCCTGATGAGCATACTGATCAACTGGGATGGAGGAACTGTGATTCTGATTAGAATATGTGTGTGTATTTAAATGTGGATGGGTTTAAACATGTATCTGTTTTTAAACATATACATACATATGTACACATATATATATGTATGTGTAAATTTTAATGATATATATGTAAAAAACAGGAGCTCAAACAGAAGGGATTATAGTCTTTTAGGGCCCTTAATGCTTAAGAGGTGCAGCCTTTTGGTAGGGAGAAGGATCAGAGAAGCTGCACCATTTCAAATGCGGATCTCTTTTGTCTGATGGAGGACTGACTGGTGATTTGAGTGCTTTTCCTCTCCCTGTTGTTTTCTTATTGTACTGCTGTAGTCATTACTCACTGACAATATCGTGTAGGCTAGAGGGATCAGTGGAAGGCCAGGTCAGGGATATGGGGAGCAGACTACTCCACTGAGAAGTCAGGACAAAGCAGCCCAAAAGACCTGAGCAGTGAGTGTGAAAAGATCTTGAAATGGAGAGCGATGTAGCAGCTAAGTATTCCACAGTGAGTTTCATTTAAAGGTATAGACAGAGCTTGTATTGTCCTGCACAAATTCTTCCAGGTCTTACTGAATGGCTTGACTACTTTTTCTAGATCGAGCTGTCCTTGTGAAGAACATGGCTTAAGAGAAAGGGCTCAGATCACAGCATATTTACTACAGCAAAGGGCATGCAAATGACAGGGTACTCAATTCCTTTTTGCTTTAGTCTTTACTGATAAGGCTAATGTTCAGGACTGCCAGGACTCTGAAACCTGTGGGAAAGTCTGGAGCAAGGAAAACTTGCCCTAGGTGGAGGAGTAGTGTGCTATGGAACTCCTAAATTAACTGGATTTATATAAATCCATGGGACTTGTTGGGGTACAACCACAGTTGCTGAGGAAGCAGGCTGATGTCACTGCAAAGCTGCTCTTGACTAAGGTTGTGGCGTGCTTGGACTACACAGCATTCAAAAGTTACCTGTATGAAGTAAGGTGTTACTGGAATGATAAGGCTCTTGCTGACAAGGACATACATGCTTTTTTCTTTTTTTGAAAGCCTGTCTACAGGACTTCTTTTTAGATTACAGAGGTATGAGATGCTTTGTGGCTGATCCTGTACTTCATAAAAATCAGTGATTAAATTTCCACTGGGAATAGGAAAGCTGGTGAGCTCAGGGAGGGCTACAATATCATAAACACAGTTGTTGTCCTCTCAGGAGTGCCTTAGGGAGCAGGGTATTTAAAGTAAAAATCTGTTTCCTGCTTGCCCTCTGTGTTGTAGCTCCACTTGAAAGCTGCTGGACTTTGTTGATCCTTGGGGGGCAGCTACTGAAATTGCAGTGGAAAGCCCACAGAGGAGATGGTGCCATGGTAGAAAGAGAAGGTTGATTCAAATTCCTGCATTATTTTTTTTTTTTTAGGTGAGTTGCTCAAAGTATAGGAATACCTTGTGCTCTCTGCCAGATATTCTGCTCATGCTGTTTTGTGTTCACATTGTCTAAATAGATGTTTCCTTTCAAATTTGACTTGTTTTGGTACAGATGTCTGGGAAATGTCTATACCCTTATTATGCTGTTGAAGAGACTTTTTCTGACCCCCTACTTGTCTAGCTCAGTTAAATGATAAATTATTGAAGGCACTAACTTTCTTCTTTGTGTATGAGGGTTCCTACAAACTAGTGGGACTTTACACGCCGTTGGAAAAAAGAAGTAGTAACATGAATACTTAAATGATACCTGTTAGATGATGATGCTTCTGTAATATGTGATTGAGTGAAATGGATGGCATCTAATCAGTCTATTGTGTTGTGGTGAGTTAGTTAAACTACACTTTAAGTCAACTGGTGTGTGCTTCTACATCCTGTCTTATATCTTACATCATATGCTACATAGCTTGTACTATCTCTGACAAAAAGGTGCTGGGAGTGGGGGAAGGCTTTTTCAGGGAGTTAAAAATCAGTGAGACTGAGTTTTTTTTATCACTGATTATGATGGAATTTTGTAGAAGGCCATGATCTTATTTTACTTATAAGGTAGATGGTTATAAACATGTCCATTGCTAAGTGTGTGTTTGGTTAGGATAATTCCTTATTCAACTTGATTTCCCCCTCATTTTCATGTGTTCAGTTGTGGAAAAATTACAAAATTGTTTTGATGTTTCAGCAATACAAAATTGATATTAGAAGGCTTTTTAATAAGACAGTCCTCTGCGTATTAGCTGAATTGTGTATTTTTTCTGATACCACCATTATTATTAAGTGAAAAGTCATAGTTGTCAGAGAGGACTTTTTGCCAACTTGTCTCTAGACAGGCATTGTTCTCAGAGCAGTCATCACATTCATGCTCAGGCCTTGTTTACTGTTCCTGATGAGAATGCATGTTTGTATTTTCCTGTTCTTAGTCAGTTTTCTTATCCTTAATTTGTTTATGAAGAAGGACTGAATCTTCCGCAGCATCTGTGAAATATTAACAATTACTTTCCAGTTACATCACTACTAAATAACATGCAGGCTTTATTGCTGAAATATTTGTGAATCACTGATAAAAGGAAAAGCTGGAGTTTCTTTCCTCGGAGATTTTATTTTTAATGAATCACCTTTACATGCAGACAGCTTTAATATTCTTAACCATAGTTTTAAATAATTGCTCTGTCCTTTCAAAGTCTCAACTGCATGGCTTGGATAAGCCAGAAGTGAACAAGATGAGTGCAGAGAGACACTGAGAAGTTTCATTTGGCAGCAAACTTCAGAGCAGACCACTACCTAAATTTTGTATTTGACATAGAAGGGTCATGTTGTTACCATGCAGCCTCACACTGACCAGAGTGGTGCTACCCCAGGAGTACAGGGAATCAATGGTGACTGACAGATTCTAGTTGTGGGTACAAATTGCTGTTTTTCTCATTCATTGCTCTAAAATGAAAGAAACCTGCATCAGTTTTTCTGCTGGGATAAAATTGCTTCTCTGTGTGTCAGTTAATGGGCTTGATTTAGCTTGCAAAGGACCCAACAAACTGCTTTTCCCCACCAAAACTGCCCATGCCCCACATGCTTTCAAAGGGAGGCATGTGACAATTTAGTGGAGGTTTCTTTCTTGCACTGTTAATTTTAGTGATAGAGGTAGTTTGTGTACAGAAAATAAACTGGAATTGATTGCAGGTCATGTGGCCAAGCTCAAGACTATAAATAAGGACAAATATATCCTGAAGTTCTGTAGGAAAACAAACCTGCTTTTGGAGAAGCACTGTGCCTAGTGGGCTATTTTGCTGGATAGAATGTCTGGGACAGTGCTGCTAATCTAGTAGCTGGATTTAGGCAAGTGGGCTACCAAAATTATGCAAATAGATACACATTAAACTTCTCTTCCAGAGCTGTAATATTGCCAGGAACAAACTTTCAGGAAAAAAAATATATTGAAAGTAGTCATGTCACCTTGCTATTCTTTTTTTTTTTTTCTCCAGCCTTTTCTAATTTTACTTATATTTACTTTTATAGGAGATGTAGTAAATGTGATGGGTTTGAGAGATACCATAGAGAGAGCAGACTGGTCTTAGGGATGAGAATAATAGTTAATTAACTCATTGCCAGCCTGTGTCCTTTTACATCTAAATCAATGCTATGGTTTCCCAAATGGATAATTGGGTTATATTTCAGTTTATGAGAACTAGCAAGACAGCCGCAAAAAAGAAATATTGGGTGAATTTATATTATGTCACAAATTAGAACTAATTCATGCTTCTACTTTAAATATTGATTCTGTTACTTATTTCCAATATAAAGACTATGCCTCTCAGTCTAGTAATAAGTGCAGAAGTCTTCGGGGAAGGATAGGTTTGTAAAGTAATAAAGTAATAAATACTTATTCTGTTCTTCAGGCCTCATTTAGATTGGCCTGTTGTGAGCTCAAGCTTTAACCTCATGTGACCAGTGAGGATACAGAGGCCTTCAGTCTCTGCCATCAGGCTCTTCTACATTAGCACAGAACCATGACAGGCTGAGGAATTCCAAAAACTCCTTCTGCCCACCACCTAGTTACTGCTTTTCAACTGAGACTGCAGCTCTCACTGCATGAGTGCTCACCTCTGCTCTGGAGAGGCGGGAGCAAAAGGTGCTCATTACAAGCTGAAACCACTGCCTGCCACCTCCTTGAGATAAAAGTCAAAGAGAGAAAACTTGTGCACTGGGCTTGTCTCAGCTGGAAGGGGATTTAAGTGCTACCTCTCAGCTGAAAATGGCTTTGAGTGAGTCTTTGCCAGCTCTGCTACCAGTGCATGCTAGTATAAATAACAAGTACAGATTATAAGTGCACATTTTTCTATATTTAGATATATCAGAACTCAGTCTCTAAAATTAATTTGAATTGCAACAAGGTAAGAAAATGTGGTGACGCTTCTTATGAGCTTTTTCAAGTCGTAGACAGCATCACTGAGACCTGAACAAGTGCACCTACACAACTAAAATCAAAGCCTTTCTGCTGAAAGTCTTTCATAAGGCACATAAAAATACAATTGTATGGTAAATATTTAGCTTTTAATAGCACTAATGACCTTGATGGAAGTAGTCGTAGGGATTAATGAGCACCTGAGGTTAATGGAAGCAGCTCCACCCAACTGATCATTAATTCAGAACCAGTGCCCTAGATTTTGATCATTAGTGCTAAAAAACAAAATCAATTTTACATGGTTTGGGGCACCTTTTGACCAGCAACATCAACAATACAGATTCTTAATTTTGAAAATGACCTTCCTGCTAGATTTTTCTCTTTTTCTTCCTTACATTACCCTCAGTCCAATACCATGTTAAGCACTAAATGAAAATGCCAAATTTCAGCACGCTGTGTTTTGAAATGTGTGCTTTATTAAGTCCTGAGGCGGGTTGATAATAGAAGCATAACAGCTTTTTATATGAAGCACTTGCAGATTCCAAGGTCTTACAAATGGTAGTTCTTAATGGTTTGAAAGTATTTTCTAAACACTTTGGACACTGTGTTTGAATTAATAACTTTGGAGTTCAACATAGTATTAAATATGTTGTTTTTGTGTGTGCCCTGCCACCACTATGTGGTGGTTAAGGAGCTGTGTCCATGAACAGTTGTGCTAATGGCTGTTTTTAGGAATAAATCTTGAACTTTTTGGAATTTTGGAAATACTAAGGTATATTTCAGAAGGATTCCAGGGACTTCAGGTGTTTCACTGCAGACCAGAGGAGTTTAGTTTTTCTGACACACGACACGAGATGTCTCCTTTTAAGCTGAACACAAAAAATGTAGTGTACATTGTAATAAAGTATTGCTATTACTGTTCACATTTTTTAAAATACAGCCCCAGGTTGAGCAAACAAAAGTGATGCCACAGTATTGCTTTGGTATGGGATAATGTGCTCAAGAAATGAACATCAAGAACCTCCTAAACTGCATAGGCTGAATACTCTCACACCTGTGTTAGAATATGTCATGTATAAATTTAAATGTAGCAGTCCATTTCCACGATGATGTGGATGTTAAGCCCCCCTGGGAAAAAAAAAACTGCTTAGTAATTAAACTCCCTGCTACATGCAGGTTAGATTATGAAGTATGAGAGTTAAAGGAAATTATTTGGGACAAGGAAACTGACTCAAGCACTAGGTTTTAATAAAAACAGTCCAATTTTTAAAGTGAAACATTGGAAATGTTTCAGTGTCTCAGTGCCACAAGGTATCTGACCTTACTTGGAGCAATACATGCAGAGACAGCAGGAATCTCACAGGATGTCTAAATCTAAAAACTGTTATTTAGACCGCATTGTGAAATGTCCCACAGATAAGGTGTATTTGTTTTTATGTATACATATTGTTGAAATATAAGAAAGACATTTTCAAGAATTAAAATCTTGCAAAAATACTAAAAGGTATTACTTACAATGTCTATTTCTGTGTTTGTTGCAAAATACTATTTTACGACAGAATAAATTTTTGCTTAATTCCCTATATTTTTTTCAAAGAGTAGGAGTGGATTACTAGCCTATTCAATACAGTGGCCAAATATCCTCTATTTCCAGTAGGATTATAATTAAATGTGAAGAATTTTATCAGATTAAAAAAACATGACCACCACAATCGCAAAGTGTAAGGAAAGGAAACCAGAGCAAATTACCTTACAGAAAATCTGTAAAAAATATATCTATCTGTTTCAGTGGGAAGGCATACACTCTAAGAAATTAATGTTTTTCTCATGTTTTTGAAAAATATTTCAGCTTTATGCAGTGTTATTTCAGTTTTATGCTTAAACATGTGCCTAACTTACATTTTTGGTTTACTTGAAAACTCTTTAATTCTCACACCTCTCCATAAATTTTATCTTAAACATTCTCTAAATTTCATGTTTAGTATGCATGTTAGTTAATAACAGTTTGTTTCTGCTTGGTCTAATTGGAAGCACCTAAAGAATTTCAATTGACATCTATTTTGTTTGGGATTTGTTGTTGAATTTACCTTTGAAATACTTGAACAATTACTCAAGTACAGTGACAGTATTGTCTGTTGTACTGTGAACAAATTTCCAATCAGTTTTTGATTGTGGAGTATAACACTCCTGCACAACCCCGTATAAACACTCCCCCAGTTAACTCAGCAGAGCCTCAATGTTATTATTTTATAGCACCGTTAGCTTTCATAGATGTTTCTCTATAGGATTTTGTTTACCCTTTAAAATACCTCTGAAAATCCTATTCTCACAAGTGCTTGGTCTTTCACAGTGAAATGAGGGGGGGAGCCTGGTGAGGCTATAAAAGAAATGGCGAATGCAGAGAAGGTGCTGGTGGGCTGAGCATCAGATTTCACCCTGCACTGTGCAGCCCCATAAACAACTTGCTAACAAGCACCGAATAATGGCTGTGGATGCTAAATAATCTCTTTCCCTGCCATTGAGCAGACACGCTTAAAATATGGTAGTTTTTAAAAATTAGTCATTCTAGGGGAAAACAAATAATTTTCTGTTTGATCTACACTACCTTTTTAATAACATTTTATAGTATCACACAGGAGAAAACAAAATAAATTCAGCAAATGTAGAAATCGATAGAGAAGCTGGTATTTCCTCCGGTGAATAAAATCAATTACGTTTTCAGAAGAGGTGTTTCTTTAAAACAACAAAAATAAAAAACTATTAAAAAAAAAAAAGGAGAGAGAAAAAGAAAACGGGGCTACAGAGAGAAAAACACCTCTCGCTCCCTGCGGTGCCCTCGGCTGTAGGTGTCACTGTGAACATGGCTTTGGGGTCAGTGCCGGCGCTGTCCCCGCAGCCCCCGGAGCTGCCCGCCTCGCTGGATGCGCCGGCGCTCAGATGTTCAGCATGCACAGGACATTGTCTGCCGGGCTGTTGGAGGCGCTGGCAGCAGAAGGTGACATCTGGTGACTAATGGGCTCAGATGCGGGGCCGTTCCCACCGTTCCTTGGGCGGCAGCTGCGCCGCCGCCGCGCGGGATGCGGGGAGCGGGGGGAGCGGATCGCTGGAGAAAATCGATACCTTCTGATTTCCGAGGCAGGGTGACATGGCCCCGCCGCAGACATTTTCCCAGCCCTGGACTTCTGATAAAGGCAAAGACCACATAGCTTAGCGCGGAGCTTGCCGCGTCCCCTCTTTTGCTTATCGAAACAGAGCTACTTTTAAGGAAATGGCTCCACCTTATGAAACAAAGATGGACCCTTTCCAGGCGCAGTCCAGGCTCTGCTTGGCTTCTCCTATTACACGGGGTTCTGTCAGAGTCAAACCGCTCTGGTTCCAGGGTACCCCCAGCTGTTGGTCCTGTCCCTGCCATGTCCTCAAACCTGAACCAGAGCTGTCGTCGGCTCCTCGTGGGCAGGTACCTGTGAGGAGACACTCATCTGTCATTTCAACTCCCTGAAACAAAGACTAAGCCGGAATGCGGTGCCCGCATGTTCCTCCTTTGATACACCGATGAAATGTGATTTATTTGTCAAGTTCTTAGAAACGGCAGAGAGAAACCACAGGAAGAGTTCAATGTTGCAGAGGGTGGTAAAAACTGTTCTTAGCAGATGATAGTGCAAACCACACAGCGGGAAAAAAAAAGATATATTCATGGCTGGAAGTTAGTGTTTACAGAAGAAAAGGGATTTTAAGAGGGGATTTTTGGTGTGTGCAGGGGAGAGAATGGGGAAGGCGGGGAGCTGGGGGGCTGGGAGGTGGAAAAGGAAGCATTGCATAGTTGTACCGTTCCACTACAAGTAAATCAGTGTTTGGTGCTAGGGAGTCACTGAAAAGAGCTGACAGAAGAAACGAAAAACAGGGACCTGGGAGGAGAAATATTTTGCTATGCCTGCACACATACACGCACAGATAATCACATGATTTTCCATCATCCAAGTCTCTAGTGTGACAGAGGGAGGGAGGGGTAGTCACATGCATCAGCCCCATAAAATCTGCAAAAGCACTCTTCTTAAATCAGCCATCGGCTGCTCCCAGACCTCACGCAGAGAATTACAACGAAATTCTATTTGCAGACTGACAACTCTAATGCTGCTGTGTCCTTATGTTTACTTCGGTTAACTGTCAGCCCTTATAAAGTGCACTGTAGCGCAGCTGTTGCTGTGGAAAAGAAAACCCTTAGAGTAGCTGCTTTGGGGGAGATATTTGAGAAAAATGTAAATAGACAAAGCAGTGGGGAAAAAAAAAAAAGGAAAGAAATTCTACTTGTGTATCTAAACAATGTGTGACTCAAAACAGGCATCATTCGACCCTTGTTTACAGCACATTTCTTAGTTTTTCTCTTGGCTGATAAAATATTTAACAGCCATCTTAGCACTCAGCATAGCAATAACCAAAGAACATTCAAGCTCTCAGCCCCCACTGAGACAGAATTCCAGTGACATGAAGTTTTCTTTTCCCCCTTCCCATATGATGTACTGTCTATCCTAGCTCCAGGTACAAAAAAATCAAAAAAACCCCCCATTCCAACAACCCTGTTCCTGAAACATCCACATGGTTTTCTGGAAATTACAAATTGAACTGGCATAGCTGCATTTATTGGTCAGCCTACTGTGTTTGCCTTCTTTTAAAAATACAAATAAGGTTACTTGATTTGGGTCCCCAAGCAGGATGGAAATCCCTGATTAAGAGGGAATTACATTTTTTTCACATAGACATAAATTGGAGTGCAGTTTCTACTCCCTGGAGTGTGCTTTCCAAACAAATAAATAAAAAAAAAATGGTGAAAAAAGTCAGTGTGAGAATTCTGGTGAACAGAATATGTTCAACATTCCGGTAAACATAGAAGATTCTCCCTGTTATTCATTAGTCTCAAGTCAAGAACTGAATTAGGAATAGCTGCAGTCTGGCCTGTAAATTACTACTGCTAAGGTCACTGAAAATTGTTTTCCATGTGGGAAATTGGGAAAATTGTAATTAAAGAACCGTTTTTAGCATCAACTTTCCTTGTCACAATTCATACAGAAATAGAGTACATTAATTACTAGATCACAATATATGATGGGAGCTGGGTGGTGTTGTTTTTTTTTTTCCTTTTGGAATTGCTAGATACTGACAACTCTTGTTCTGAATCAGCAGTGTCTTTTCAACATCTTTGGAGGCTTGGCCTTCACAGCCTTTTTGTAAGAGGGGGCAGTATCAGTTCTTGAGATTTTTATTAGATCTGTCATGGGTTTTGTTGTTTTTTTCCATGTGCCAGCTGTCAGAATCAGGAAATTGCACCATCCATTCAGCTGCTGTTACTAAATAAGTAAATAGTCCTAACCCTTTCTGATGGGAAACTTGTAATTTGGTGAGGCTCAGAAGCCGCTCATCAAAGACTAAGGCTCTAAACCTTATAATTTGGAAATTATATATCCTTACGAATTTTGTGCGTTTAGGTTTTCTGAGTGAATCCTAATTGTTATCAGTAAAGGTAGAACCAAGCATTTTGCTTCTATTTAAGATTATCTCTTCTTATTACTAGGTGTTGTTATGCATTGCATATATGTCCACAGCTTCTCAGAGGGAGTTTTCTCATGCCAGATCTTCTGTATTGAGATTATTACCTTTTTTCCTCCTAATTGTAAATTTTAGCTTTTACTCAGAATGACATCAGACACTCCTTAACTCTGATTCACTAAGTCTTCCTGTCTTGATTTGGAGCAGAGGCTTGAAATCCAAGGAAAAGGTTGTTAAGATCACTAGATGAAAGAACAGATGACCATATAGGGAGAGAGGAAGAGAGAAGTGTTGAGGAAGAGCAATTATGAGATGTAGGAAGGACAGTGTGAAGTGGTAGCAATTAGAGAAACCCTTTAGGAGAAAGAGCACAGACTGGGACTGGTGGGGGTGGTACAAGCAAGGCTTTTTATGGTGTGATATTGCTTAGGTTGTGACTTTAAATGTCTCAGAGGAAATTTGATGAGAAATCTAACATATTTAGGATTTTTAAATTAGCTAAAAATACACTTTTTCTTCCGAGATCTGAAGGACATTTTATTGTTATTATTGGCTGGCATAATTTTTAAAACTTTTTTTTCAACAAATTCCTAACACTTGAATGATAATGAAACTTCTGTTCTCATAAAAAAACTATTAAACTAAGCCCTAAACCTTTTTTTGACATATTTAAATTATTTGGTTTTGAATGGTAAATGAATTCATGTTACAAGTGATTTCCTTTCAGTACCACTGGTGTCTGAGGGGAACTTAAACTGATTGCTCAGCTTCCCAGGGCCTATCTGTTTCTGTCTATAACATGGTGACAAGTTTTATCAGTATTAATTCTCTGAATGAAATCACGAGGAACTTGTTTTAACAGATTGTTTAAAATTGTCTTCTTTCCAAAATAATAAACAGGTTCTCTAGAAAAGTAATTTTTTCTAAATAGTTTGAGAAGGAATGACAAATCTGTACATATATTGATATGTGCTTTTCAGGAACTCTGTAGAGCTTGGTTAGTAGTCTTTCAAAATTTTCTAAAAGGCATGTTGCAGTATATTGTAATAATCTTCAGAGCTTCATGCTCTGTGTGTGTGTGTGTGTGTGTGTGTGTGTGTGTTCATTAGGGCTTTGTCTGATTGGTCTTGTTGCAGTCACTGGTGAACTTGCTATTCCTAGTTGTAAAATCTGGGAAATAGATCTCTCAGCCTCATACTGTGTCTTCAGGTGCTGATGCTTGCATTTCCTGTTACTGTCCAAAGTAACCAAGGGCTGAGGCAGAGTGGTTGTGGCCATGGAATGCAGTGGAGAAGGCATTTAGGACACAACCAGGCATTCTATTAGTAACATCTGGAGAGAGATGGAAGAGAACATGCTCCTTTTTACGTGAGATGACTGCCCTTCCCATGCAAGGCTAAGAAACTTTTTAAAGAGTGCTAAGCTCCTCTCAGTTGAGATTTTTTCACTGGGGGCCTTGTAGGATGATAATATGGGCTGAAAGGATTAGGAATCAAGGAATGCTGATTCCTGCATGAATAATGGTTCCTGCAGGAACCTGGATCTGCAGCGTGGGCTTACGCCCATGAAAACAACAGTTTAGTGCTCAGCATTTTCGGTTGTATGCTGCAGTATTATTTCCATGTCTATGTTGCTAATAACCTACACTACTAAATGTGAAGGAAGGGTAAAAATCTAGTTTGATTCTGATTGGATTTCTAGTAGCAAAGATTTTGTTAAAAGTATGGCTATTATTAGCACTACTTGGTGTCTCTGCTGGCCATGTGGGAGCGACAATAATAGAGCAGAGATAGAGCTACCCTCTCCAGCAGGCACCTCCATTTGAAGTCAAATTAGTGTGAGGGAAACTTTGTACCACTCTGACAATTCACTGTGGAACAGAACCTTCTATTTACTTTGAATAAGAATGTGCTTATTTATTAAGAAGACGTTGAGAAGTTCCCGTTGCTCTCTGGGTTGTGGTTGCTGAGATTTTAGCAGAGTAAGGTGATGCTTTGAACTCTTTTGCTGAACTGTGCTCTTCCATATGAAAAGAAACATTTGCTAAAGTATAGGCTGTGTTGAACTGGAATGAAGGTAAATTTCTTTTAGCTGATTTCCTTGCTTTCTGTAAAGTGTTACATTTCTTTATGGAGCCTCTCCACCACTTCTGCTACTTCTCCAATTATAGATTATGTACCTGAACATACAAACCCTGGTTTGATACAGTCATGTCTGCTGGAGATGACTTGTAATATGTATTTTCTGTGAGAGGTAACCTTCAGTTTCCTAACTGAAATCTTGTTTTTAATTCTTGTGGGAAGATAGCTATAAGCAAAACACAATGGATGACTCAGTTTATTGTCAGAAATGTTTATATTATTCTGCAGTTATGAATGCTGCACTGTGTTTTTCTAGGCAAATTAGCATACCTAATAAAACTACAATGATAAGGCTTTTACTATTTACCAAAAAACATTCAACTTTGGTGTCTCTGGGGATTCATTTGGAATATCTGTATTTTCACAGCTGCAAAATACAGGTGGCGTGGGCTGTTGTTGAATGAGTATGACATGTTTTTCAAAGGCAGAAAAATGAAGTCAACAGTCACAGGACTAATTGACAATCATTAGTGAGTTGATCTTTTGCACCAATTGTTTATTTAAGGCTTGAAAAATCTATCATTATCCCTGACAGCAAAAATTAGCCTGGTGAGATTCCAGCTCTCAGTTGACTAATTAACTTTTCTAATGCTGATAGACTTCCACCAGGTACACCTAGTAAATATAGCTATGGTAAGAATCCTCAGATACCACTTCATTTGAACATAGTCCCTCCTGGGAACTATGGTGTCAGGAGACAGGTGAGCACTCTATCAGCATTGAAGGTGTTAAGTACAGAAAGCACTCTCTTGATTGCCTTAGAAAGGTAGGTGGTCATGCCTAAGCTAAAATACCTTATCAGAATTTCCAAAACTGCCTTCTGGATTAGGAACCTAGCAGGTACTATCTTAAAAATTATATACAGTGTTGTAGATGCTTCTGATTTGATTTTTTTCATACTGGAACTGTTAAGTTCATGGTACTGGTAGAGCAAAATCCTTTTTAAAAAAATGCTGCAAACCTTTCCTGTTTGCAGAGTTTTCCCATGATTGAAAGTGGATTTGTAATCTTGTACTATTGGACTTATTTTGAAAATTAAATATCTAATTTTGTAACAGCAAAGTTCTTATTGAAAAAAAGACTGCAATTAATGGAGTTGAATTGAGGTAATTTCGGTAGAAAGACTAAAAATGAATTTTCAACTTAGTGTGACTATACCTATATTTTTTTAAATCAGCATGGTATTTCACAGCAAGAATGTAGAGGTCTTTTAAGCGAAACCTGACATTTATTATCTTGACTGAGGATGATCTAGCACAAATGGCATGTTAATAATGGTAAATAGGAAAATGTTAGATGAAAGGCACTGTATGACACACAATGTCAAGATATGAGGCACATCTATTTTATTTCTTATGATTTTTTTGCTTCATCTAGTTGTTCACTAAGCTGAGACTGAAGCAATGATATATTTTTGAATATTATCAGGTTATGCAGTTTATACTCTGCACCGTGATGTCTTTCACCAGTTTGGGCAGTTATGTGGCTTTGTATTCTAATCTATTACTACCATGGACTTTAGCTGACAACCTAATGAGTTATAATCATTAGTTTTATCTTCAATTTGACCATATCATGGTGGTTCTCCAAGGGTGTACATAACTGTACATAACTGATCACCCTCTCACACTGTACTTTGAAATAAATTTTTTTAGTGGAAACACTGATATCTAGAGGTGTTCAAACATGTTGGTACAAGATTTTAGTGCTGGTTTACTGCAGATACTCAATTGAAAAGAGTAACTTAATAAATGCCTGCTTGTGTTTATATATTATGAGAGAATACTGCCAGGCTTAAGTCCTGGGATATTTTTCTGTTTTTTTTATGATTACCATCCCCACACCAAACCAAAAGGATGAAAAAAGAAACAAACAAAAAAACCTAACCCAAACAAAACAAAACCACTCCCTAAACCCAGTTAAAAACCAAACCAAAAATCAACAACAACAACAAAACAACCTAAAACCCCAAATCCAGTGTGATGATTGAAGCTTCAGGAGTTACCTTTACCTGACTGGGAGTTGCTGGTAATACACATCAGAATCAGAATGATTACTCAGTGTGTAAGTCAAATGTGCCCCACATGCCTGATAGGTAAAGCACATGTCTTTCTACCTCAGAGCCCAAGGCATCTTGCAGTGAATGAAAGGGATTTGTTTCCTTTCAAGGACAACATTTGTTTGTACTTTGACCTACAAAGCACGTTAATGAAAGGACTGTTCAGGTGCAATATAGAAAGATTAAAGAAAGGTGAGAAACTGGAAGGGTCTGGACTCAACTGCACAGCCCCTCCAGTGCAGGGCAGGTCTTGCCCCTCTCAACTGCAAAGCTGCATCAAGCTGCAATAGAGAGAGCAGAACCAGGCTGGTCACTCTGATCAAATGCCAAATTATTGAAACCTATATCACCTTTAAGTATATGTGTAAGTTTTTGATGAACAGGTGTGCACTTATGGTTAAGCATATGTTTAAATATTTCTTTAAATTGGAGTTTAAAGAATTGAAGGAATGTAGTCTTCATGCAATTAGAATTGATTCAGGCTGCTCACAAGTATTTAAATGAATAATTTTTAGTCCTATATCTCAGAATGGTATAAAAGTGTTCTTTGTCCACTCATTTTTTTCAGCTCAGTGATCTGTCCATGTGTTTCATGTATTCCCAAAATCCTTACTGCAGAAGTGTGTTCTGCTTGCAATTGGTTCTCTCAATTTGTCCTGCTGCCCGTAGTATGTGTATTTCTTAGTATGTGTTAGAGCACCTGATTTATTTAATTTGGATGCTCCTTTTGCAAGCTGTGGGTAAGCACAAAGTCTTATGTTCAATCTGACTTCTGCGTTTTAGGTGAAACAAGTATGAGGCCCTGAACAGCTGCATATACAGTGAATTTGCTACATGATGAGCATGGTTAAGTCACATATTCCAACACTGGTCGCATATCATAGCCTTTTTAGAGAAATAAAATGTACCACATGAGATTTAGTCCCTTAGATAGTTGCAGTTGCTACTCTGCATCTTGTTTCAGTGCCAGGAGTTTCTGCGTTCCAGCCTTGGATACATCGCTGACTCACTATATTATGTTTTGTAAACATACCTGAAGTCTCAGTGAAAATCTTACAGTCTGTCTGTTTTCTCTTTTGTAATACAGCATTTAAGTGCTTTACTTCACAGGAAAGCTAGTTAATGCGTTGCAAAATTCTGTATCTTTAAAATTCTCTGTATTTTAAATACTGCTATATAACTGAAATATATGAAGTGTGTCTTAGTTCTCATGCAGTACCAATCAACTCCTCTCTAGTTGTCATGTCCCCTCCTCCCTCATTAATTAATTTCTTTCTCTGTGTGCTGGTTTAAAATTACCTAATTACCTGTAAACAAAAGGAAACGTGTTTCTGGGTTTTTTAATGGTGGTGTTTAATTTTTACTAATCTAATTAAATAATAATATAAATAGGAGTTAACAGTTCTCGTACAAAGAGAGAGAGTGCTCTATAGAAAACATGAATACATTTAGCTAGTGTAAAACAGCTTGAACCATTTTCATTTCCACTCTGTATTATGTATTTTTTTTAAAGAAAATCAGACATGGGAGAATTCATTGTAACTTCATGACTTATGAATTATTAATTCCTTGTGACTGTGGTTATTTACATACTGAATAGTAGTTAGGCGAAGAGCAATTAGAAGGGTGTAGCTTTCTCAAACTTTATACCAAAGGGCTGTTCCTCATTTGTGGGGTTACAGTTTTTCTCTTGTTGGACTTTGCTTTGGGGTTTTGTTTGTTTGTTTATTTTGACAGTCAAATTTCCATGCAATTTCCCATATGAATGTGTATATTAGATATATTCCTGGAAAGGTAGTGTTGGAATTTCAATATTCTCTGCTTTTATATATATCTCTAGACCTCCCAATAACACTTTAGCAGTTTTGTGTTTTAACTATATATTGAATATTTCCTGTTGGACCACTAATCTCTTAAATTAAACATCTCAAATTCATTTGCTTTCCTGAAGCTCTGCTTCCTTTTTTTGTTTCTCAATGTGAATTCTGTGCTGCTGCAACCACCTCCTGCTTGTTCTTTCAGCCCTTCATTGACTGCCGTTATTTTTCTGTAAAATTTAGTTCCATTTGTTACTTTTTAGATCCTTATATATCTGACTCCTAAATTTTCTGCTTATATTTTTTTTTCCTTATTGTAGTGTGGACTGTCCCCTTGAGACTGTTCTTACTATGCTGTAACCCACCTCCTCCTTATTCTTGGCCCTTGACCAGGTCTGGGCAAGTTTGCCCTTCTTGTATTGCTTCCATGGGTTGTTCAGTCTTTAGGGGAAGCAGGCATGGACATAGATCTTTGATCTGTAATATTTGGTCATAATTCTTTGTTCATGCTGCTAAAAGAAATTGAAGTTTTATTTAAAGACATTTACATGTTTAATATATGTCTCTGGTCACTGTTGGAGCAGTGTTTGTGGTAACTTATGCCTTAGAATTACAGCTTCCTACATAGTGCCACAGAATGGTTTAGGTTGAAGGGGACCTTCAAGATCATCTAATTCCAACCCCCATGCCATGGGCAGGGGCACTTTCCACTAGACCAGGTTGTTCAGATCCCCATCCAGCCTGGCTTTGAACACTCCCAGGAATGGGACATCCACAACTTTTCTGGGCAACCTGTTGTAGTGCCTCACCACCCACATGGTGCAGAATTTCTTCCTGCTATCTAACCTGGACCTGCCCTCTTTCAGTTTAAAGCCATTCCACTTAGTCCTATCCCTTGTTAAAGTCCCTCTCCAGCTTTCTTCTGGGCCACCTTTAGGTGCTAGAAGGTACTATTAAAGTTTCCCTGCAGAGACAGGCTTCAGTCTGTCACATTTTCCCTGATGTGGCCCGCCAGTTACTTCAGGCTTTTATTTTCATTAGTTCTGTGAACATTTATGCTCACCAAGGAATTTTGACACAGTTTCTAGAGCCAATGGGAAGTAATGATGTTACCAAGTGCCAATACTGTTGGAAAGCACAAAAAGGCCAAGTCTTATCTGAAGAACTTCAAGCTATAGTCTTCAAGTTATAAAAGTGCTGACATTACAATAATATTATAGCATTTTATGTGATATGAAAGTATCTGGAGATCTCATAATGAGATATCAAAAACTATTCAAGACTTGTATTAAATTGCAAAAGAAAGAATACTGACTTGGATATTATTCCTTCCTCAATACCAGATGGATTAGTGTTATGATAGTGAATATCCAAGGGATTAAAAGTGATTTGTCACTTTTTGCAAAGCGTTGCCCAGAATAGTTATTCCATCGTTGCTTTTTCACAAAAGAAGCTTGATCTGTGAATGAGATCTCAGAGATGGTACTATCTTCATTAAAATGCATATTGCCACTGTTAATAGAAAGGCAGGTTAAGCCCTGGTGGTTTAGCAGGAGACAAGACAGAACCGAACTAAAACTTGTAGTGAGATTTCAGGGGTTTGCAGTAATGGGTTAACTTTCCTCCTAGTTACCGTCATGCATGACTATTCTGTTCTTCCCTGCAGTGTGCAACAAGCAGATGGAATGGTCAGCAAGTCAAAATATGTAGCGTTGGAAAGGTCACGGTACTACAGGATGCCTCTGTCTTTCTCATCTGTCTTACAATTAGGGTACCTTGTTCTTGTAGCAGGAGTCATAATGAGGACTCTAATGAATACAGTGTGTATCTGTTCCTCTCACCCAGAAGCTGAAAACAAAGGACAGGTGAATTTGTACTAATGAGGGACCAGGCGAGGCAGATTTTATTTATATGGGCAAATGTTTCTCATTCATATGGTTGTACTTATATTTGGAATTCAAGATAAAAAGTATCATTAGATCACAGAATATGCTGAGTTGGAAGGGACCCCCAAGGATCATCAAGTCCAATTCTTAACCCTGCACAGGACCACCCCCAAGAGTCATACCATGTGCCTGAGAGTATTGTCCAAACACTTCTTGAACTCTGTCAGGCTTGGTGCTGTGACCATTTCTCTGGAGAGCCTGTTCCAGTGCCTATCCACCTTGTGGGCCAAGAGCCTTTTTCTGATATCCTACCTAAACCTCCCCTGACAGAATTTCTGGCCATTTGCTTGGATCATCTCACTGGTCATCACAGAGCTCAGTGCCTGCCCCTCCTCTTCCCCTCACGAGGAAGTTGTAACTGCAATGAGGTCTCCCCTCAGTCTCCTCTTCTCCAGGCTGAACAGACCAAGTGCCCTCAGCTGCTCCTCATACAGCTTCTCCTCAAGGCCCTTCACCATCTTCATTGCCCTCCTTTGGACACTCTCTAAGAGCTTAATGTCTTTCCTATATTGTTGTGCCCAAAACTGCCACAATATTCAAGGTGAGGCCATGTGAACTTTCAAGGTGTGTTGTCTGTAAAGCTGCAACATTATTTTGTTTTTCCATATCCTTGCAGAAGTATGGATAGCTGCAAGATAATGTAGCTTTGTAAGTTCACTCAGCAACTCTGGCAACTTTACTAGAACTATTTGTTTATGAAATGGAGCAACATTTCTTTCTGTCATCCACTAATAGCAACTGTGGAAGGTGTCTTTGGTGTGAATAGTAAATGGAAATGAAACTTCTTATAACTTCTTTTTTGTGTCTCTGCTGTTTTGTTTCAGTATCTTGACTGTCTTTTAAACCATAGTTGCTGTTAAGTTTGGGTAACTTGTATCAGAGATCTATTAGTACATATTCTGATGTCCACTATATCTGTCAATCTGTGTGATGGTCTCATGATTTACCAGGCAATGACTGGTGGACAAACATGCCATGCTAATAAGAATCTTTCAGTCAGGTAATCAAAAGCATAGAAACAGTGTCATGAAACTCATTTTATTGTTCAAGGCCCTGTGTTATCTCTCAGTAGTATTATCTGGATTATACTAGTGCCTGCTAACCCCCAGCAAAATTATCATTGCCTAATGCACCTAAGAAGCAATGAAGAAAAGCAGAAATGGGATTGGACAGCCATCATTATTTACCCATGGCCATATAGCAGATGAGTGGTAAAACCAAAAATATAACATATATCCTGCATTTTCTTGTTTTCTGCTCTTTGTGCTAACTTTCAGCAAAAGTGTCTGACTACACTAAATTATAATGTTGAAATTATAACTAAATATAAAGAAATAAATATTAGAAACTTAATAATTCTAGTAAGGAAAATGCTTGTATTGGGATTAAAACTTTTTATGTATCCTTCAATACCAGTTGCTTTTTATACACACCATTTGAGCGAAGTAGTTGAGAGGGCAACCCTCTGCTTAGAGACTGGAATATTAGACCTTTGTTTTAACTGGATAAACGTGGGTGATGGAGAAAAACCATGTATGTTTTATTCTGATTCACGGCAGAATCTTTATACAGTGATGTCATGAAAAGGTTTCCAGAGTTATTTTTCTTTTGAGCTGGGTAAGTACTGGAGTTATATCAATAGCAGAAACATGGGAGTTTGGCAAACATTTTTGTCCATACTTAACTTTCAGTGAAGAGAAAAAACATCAGAAACTTACATAGGCCACTTTTGTTGTTCTCAGGCGTATGGTGTATATTTTTGACTGTGCAGTTCATGGGAGGAAAAATGATGGATGATATGTAAGAAAACTCTCTGAGTTATGTTCTGCACTTTTTCTGAAATTTGTAGTATACCAGAATTCGTTCTTGGTCTTTATCTCCCCCAGCTCACAAGGTGAAACTCCGTGATTATATATAAGGTCCTTTGCATTGCCATCAAAATCTTGTGGCCAAATCAGGATGTACTTCCTCAAGAACATCTACAGATCAGTGGAGGGAATCTTTCCACTGACTTCTTTGAATCTCACTGTAATTCTCTCTTTAAAGCATTACAAATAGATGATCTGAAGGTACTTGCATATCTCCTTAACCTCCTGAAATACTAGAGGTAGTTAAATTCTTATACTTCTGGACTTTCATGAGATTTTTATCCTTATTTCTCCCTTTCCTCTCATCCAATTCCCACCCCCAACCTCCCCTTCCCCAGTTCGATTTCAGGCCCCATTCTTTTTTACCATGTTTTATGGTAAAAGAGAGTTCTCTCTCTCTTTAACCCTGATGGGAGGAGGAAAATGGTCTGGTTAGCTATACAAACTATGTTTCAAAAACAAATACAGAGTGTGTGGAGATAAATAGCTTGAATATTTTGTATGCTGCAAAGATGTTGTCCTGTGCTGAATGTTCCTGAGTTGGGAATTTTTTATCAGAGCATCCTTTCTGTAAAACTTAGTCCATGTAAAGTCCTTTGAAAATTAACGAGAGAACCTGATATTTCAGAACACTTTATGCTGATAAATTTAGCACTGAAATGTCAAATATCTCCAATTTTTCGGGGGTACCAAATGGGAATGGACTCCACTGCAGGATTTGACCCTGAGTTTACATAACCCCTGAATGGCAAGGTTTATATTCTTAAGGTTAAATCATGCAAGCTAATTTTCTGTTATAATTAAATGAGTGAGAAGCCTGTAGAACTACACAAAGTCAGTTATTTACCTAGTTGGTTGATTGACTCTTTGCTATTGCCTCAAGTGAAGGGGAAATACCAACATGATCTTGTTAGTCTTCAGTCATAGATGCAATGGTTTCCATAAAGCTTTGTCAGGTAACAATACCTGTTTCTTGCTATTGTAGATATGAAATTATTAGTGGGAAGGTATCCTGATATGAAAGGGTTGCTTTATTAGGTTACATTGTTGCTGTAAATGTTTCCTAATTATCTCTGTTATGGTAGAAATCTGAAAAAGTGTAAATTGAGTGCTTTGCATAATTTATAAAAGCTGAATGTTTCCTAATTAGTTCTGTTAGGTTAATGATACCGCAGCCTCATTTATCCATGGCCCTGAGCAATGACCTTTACCCTCCCCATTTTTAGCACTTTCTTTTAGTTCAAAAACATGTGGTGACCTTCCTCATCTCAAATGATCTTTGGCAGACATAATGCTTTGGAAAATGTTACAATTCCTTTCTCCCCTCTCCCTTTGAAAGTAAAGAAATGGCCTGCTTTATGCAGGCGGAGTTAAAGCCTGATTTATACAGATCCTCTGAAGAATGCTGGTGAAGTGCATTCCTTCAGTGTTTTCATAGAAACTGATGTGAGCTGCATTAGCAGAAGATGTGAAAATGGTGAGGTGGGGGAGAGAAAAACCTCTCTCAAAAGGATTCTAAAATAACATTTTGCATCCTCGAGTAATTCCCAGCTCTCCCTGGCAACCATTCATTTCTTCCAAACAGCAGAAATTTGCAATATGAAAGTGGATTGGCTTGCTTTTCCCATGGGGCTCTGTATCTCTTCATCCACCGCCTAGGGTAAAAAGCAATGCATACGTTTACAATATAAATGTGATTTAATCGACCTCCCTGTCAGCGAGAAATGGCAAGCATATCAAACAAGCCCAAGATGTTAGGAAGAAAAAATCATAAATTATTCCAGTGATGAGTTTCTGAACAGCATTTTGGACTCCTAGATGATTCTATGTAAAGCTGTTCCTTGAAACAATAATTAAGATAATTCTGTGTGACAAGGAGAAAAATGTTAAGTTTTGTATGAAATGTGCTTTATGTTTAGAAAGCTGAATGTTCACTGTATTGATCAGAAATTCCCTTAGCTGCTGCAATGCAAAGCTAAAATTAATTGAGTAATTCACCATTTTATTTCTAAGTCCTTATTTATTTTTTATCCTATGCAAAATCAGTTGGCTTCTAAATCAGCCATATGATAGGTTTCTTTGTGGCTGTGTCTCTGTGAATATGTACTGTGAGGTCTGCAATGACAGTATCTTTTTGAGTTGTGAATATACAGTTCTGTGAGGAAAAAGTATTTATTATTATTATTTGGATTTCTGTTGCTTGAAAGACACTTGAGTTTTCCTGAGGAGATAAGCAAAGGGTTTTTCCAGTGAGAAAGTGCTTGTAGACTATTATGTCATTTAGTTTGTCTAAAAGAACTGCTTCCAGATTTTTTTCTTGTTCATAGGCACAAATGCATAGGATTTTTTTATATCCTTTATTTCTTAAAAATTCAGGAAAGCTGGAAAAAGGATTCTTTTGGCAGATGGGACAGATCCCTACATTAATAAAGCGTGGATCAAAACACAGGGACCTGGGTTCCTAGTTCCATCCTGGGATTTTTGGTACCCTTCAGATCTCTTTCTGCAAAATATCTGGTCATGTCAATACGGGATTACTGGAGGGACCCAACTGTGTTAAATTTGTGTATACCAGAGAGATATCAGGACTGGATTTTCAGACCACTTCCTCTTGCTGATTTTGACTGGTAGTTATTATTTTAAATGTTGTGCTATTGCATGTATCTTTTCACTATTCTTATAACTCTACAGTAGTTGGTGGAAAGCTTAATTTTACCATATGTTCTTTAGACCAGAGATTTGGTATGTTGCTATCTTTTTTTTTCAGTCTAATTCATCCTTTTAATAATGAAAAAGGCTTCCTGTTGACCCGTGCCTTCCTTTACAATGCTTAATTTTTACATTGTTTATTTTTGATTTTTCCCTTTTTTCCCCTGTTAGGAACTTACCATTTTCTTTACAGTCTTATTGCCATGATCACTTGCTTCACATCTTTGTTACAACTAAGGTTTTGGTTAAAACCAGAGATGTTCTAGTAGATTTTTTCCAAGTAATTTCCCCCATTTTAATGTTTTGACCTGGTGTGGTATGTTTCTTTCAAATTCCTTTGACAGAATGTGTAGTTTTTGAACTTTACACTTGGATTCTTGGCTCTAGCACACTTTGAGTTACTGCCTTTCTCCCCCTCTGGTGAATAAATTATAGTTCCTACCTCTTAGAGCACTGTCATACTGTCTCCTTCACTGACCTCATGTTCTTAATTCACTTGAGAATTTCTTGTTATTTGGCTTAACCTCTTGTGTAGCTTTGCTTTCTTCCTCTGCAGTGCATTTTCTTTTTGTACTCTTGGAACTTCAATATATAATCTTCCCAGACTCCTTTTGTAACTGATGTTTTAAGAGGTAGAACATCTTAAAGGTCTTCACAGCAAGGTTGATATCTCTAGTATCCTGGCAAGACTCCAGTTTAAGTAATTACCTCTGTCTTTCTAAATTCTTCCTCCCCTTTGAATTGAATGTGATGGTCCCTCTCTTCCTGCCCATCGATATTGTGTACATTGCTAAGCAGTCCCTGTGCTTCAGCCTGCAGCTTCCCTGCTAGATTGTCCTGTCTGATGTGCTTTGGGACAAAAGGGAAATTTAAGACACTATTTATAATTTAACATGGAAGCCATCTCCCCCCTTTTTTATGCTTTACTTCTAGTGACTCGGAGGTTGTTCTTATTCAGTGCTTCTCTCTGCCATTCCGAAAGGTTTAATGCCCTATTTGTCCTACAGAGCACTTCTGCAGTACTTTGGGTATTTTGTCCAACACATGTTTCTCTCCCTTTCTCTTGCTTCTCCTGTCATGGATATTGATTTCCACTCCCCCACTCCCACTTTATTTTCCCACCCCCCATTGTTATACCCAGTCTTTCTTCTGTACTTTAAAATACTCTATTTCTAGTGAGGTTCCCTGTTCGTACAGGCCTCTCTCGGCTCACAAGTGAATGGTATGCATGTACATCCTGTTCACTTCATGAATCTACATGCGTAGTACCTTTCCCTACTGCCTATGCTTCAACAGGCAAACCAAACTCTTAGGACTCTGTGCAGGCTTCAGCAGGCATAGGGTCGAATCTGTCTGGTTTTTTGATTTGTCTGTGTAATCTAAGGCGGGATCACTGCAGAGGGAGATGGAAATGTCTCAAATCTCCACAGCACTCATGTTGCACAATAACGAGGAGGGGTTGGTGTGTCACTTATGGTCCTGTTCTGAATCACATGTCTTGGTGCAGGAATGGATGCTGTGATGAGCTGTAACAACCAGTAGTTGGTACTAACCACCTGGTTGCAAAAGGCTTCAGAGACTGGGAGTAGGAGTGCACCGATGAACATCAGAAACAGGGTCTTCTCTTTTGTTAGTGCTTTGGCCTCTCAGAAAGGAAGGTGACTATGCCACACTGTCGAATGAAAACCATGGCAAATGAAATAGTGTGGAAGTGCCTCTTTTCCTGAGCTTCCAATCTTTTTCTTGAAGGAAGGTTTTCTTCTAAAACATACTGTGTTACAATAATAGATTCTGATGGCTCCTAGTGTAAAATAATTGTCCTGAATTGCCATGCTGAATGAATCGGATGCTGACGTTGTGCACTGGGATGAACGTAGCAAGAAATCTTAAGAGCTTGGCTATTGTGTAAGGGTTAGGCTGATTACTTGATGGAACCTCTGTGAGTCATGCTAGGGTCAACAATGAGATAATGAGGCTAGCTAGGTTTGGAGCAGCATAAACCTCTGGGGCATTAGCAAGAAATTTTTTTTAACCCTCCAAAATAGATATATGTTTTTGCTTAAGAACAGCTTGCATAAAATGCAAGGTATTGGAGAGAAAGCAACTACTACTCTGCTAAGTATATGATTATGGTACAATGTCGTGAAATGTAGCAAAATCAACAGAAAGTTTCAGATGGTGATTAAATACCTTAAAAGCAGAACCATGCTCACCAGAACCTTACCTCACAAAATCTTGCACACAGTAATTTAGGGCTCATATTACTGTGTTCTTTAAATTAGTGTCTGTAGCCATGTGCAGCCACTGACATTTATCATACAGTTTCTTTAAGCCTTCAATGTTTCTCAGCTCAAGGGAAAAAAAGATTGCTGTATTAGTTCTTTGTCAGCAGACCCTGTTGCAAAGAGTCTAATGTAAGGACTGGATCACAAAGAGTGGTCAGTAGCAAGGTGTATAATTAAGAAAAAGCAATAATATATCTGTCATAACCATAGAAACAGTCACGTTGAACTATAGGTATGACAGCCTTGGTGTGACTTTGATGCAGATCCATGTGATAGTCACTGTGTGACTGATTCAATGATAATAATCGAATACTTATAGAGATGCAAAGCAGCAGGAGGAAAAGCATAGCAAGTAGAAATTAAATACATGGTGGAGAGAGATGTGTTTCTAACTGGATTATTTACATATTCAAATTTAAATGGAGAAACTTCTCTTATTCAGTGAATTAGCTGTAACCCACAATAATGGGCTTCCCCCTTGCCCTCCCCCAAACTGCAGTACAGGGAAGCAAAGGCTGGTACTAACTTATTGTGTTTCCTTTCATTTTCATGAAAACAGTGTTAAAAAGAGACAGAGCTTACAAATCACCATTAAGTAGTAGGAAAACAATCTACTTGAACAATAAACACTGCAGCATCACTGAAGAATGCAGTTAGAAACCTGGCTCATTGTTGATATTGCTGTGAGCAGATGGACTGTAAGCACATTGACTGCCAAACCTCCCTAAGCCCCACACACCAGACGTGGCTGCATGGCAGGACATTTGAGTGAGTGGCAGCTTGCTAACTCCTCTCTGGTATTTGTGTTTTAAAATTAGGTGGATATAGAAATTCATATTTTTGTATATATGTATATAAATAATCATATATAACCCTTATGAAAAGGCTAATAGTGACTGTGATGTCATACCTATGTATGGATCACCTTCCACTTTACGTATATTATTGATTGATGATGCAAACTGTGGCCCAAAATCTGATTGTCACAGCAGTGACAGCATCCTCTGCCATGGGCACTACCTCTTTCAGGGCAGGATGGAGCAGCAGAGCTGGGCACCACAGGATGGATACAGGAGAACCTGTGTGGTCCTACCATCTGGTGGCCAGCAAGTGTCTCTAGAAGCAGAGTAGCATTTCTCAGCTGATGAACTGTGGCATTTGAAGGATAATAAGATTTGTTTACAGTAGCTGTCAGAAGTGAAAAGGACATTACTACAAGTCTTTTCATGATATAAAGCAAAACAGTACTTCACACAGCACCGCCATCAAGACCAAGAAGCTGTGAGCCTGTTGCTACGTGCAAATAGTATTTTAGTTTTTTCTCTGTAGTATGCTTTATTCTGACTCCTATGAGTAATGTTGTGGAAAAAAATTGTTTGAATAAGGATCCTTTGATGTGGAGTCTTTGTTCTGGAATAGTAATTTTTCACTAGTGACTGTTAAGAAGAGCAGGATCTCCTACGACTGGGACATCCCAGTTGAAACAAGTGCCAAAAATGTACCAAAGTCTGTCACCAGCTGCCATATGTGGCACAAGGAACCACATATTTTATTAAAAATAATCCCATTATAGTAGCAGTTCATGACCTTCATTTTGGATGGCATCAGGCCACCTGAGTTCTAAATTTCTTTTACACAATGTTGTGCAGATTCTTCTCTGGTCAGTCAAGTGATGCCAAATTTCTCATTTTAAACCTGAAGAAAAGAAATATATATATATTTCTAGTTCTCAATAATGTTCTTTTCTGATAAAATGCAAGTAGTGTTGTGTCTGCTTTCTAGGAATATTTTTAGCTTTTGTACACTATAATTTTCAATCTGGCTAGCAGATACTGGAAAAGATTTTCTGTATTTTGATGAGTCCACTTGATGCTACAAAATTTTCTGGGAGATATGAGGGCAGGACAGAGTGAGAAAGAACGAAGTGCTCTGAAATTAAAGAGCATGAGAGAGATTTAAAAAAAAATGTAGGCAAGGAAGGATGTAACACTCATTAATATCAACTGCAACACTAAGGATCTGGTGTGCATTTTGGAACACACAGAATTTTGCTAAAAATCAGAGTTTAAGCAATCTGAAACAACTGATTAATTTTCAACCTTGTTTAGTACTTTTAAATTTTATATATATATATATATATACACACACACATGTTAGCTGATATATGTACTTTGAACCTTTAAAAGTTATTTAATGCCTTTAAGATATTTTAAAATGTTATATATTTAATAGCTCCTCTGTAACAGTTCTGTGTAGTAAGCACAATAGGCATTTTGTGTAAGTAAGTATGATAGGCATGCTTACCATTCTCTAACACAATAAAAATGGAATAAATAAAAATCTTACTAGTTGTAAATTAACATTTATAATTTGCCTATGTATTTGTATTACATTTCTCTAGTCAGGACTTATGTGCACATAAGTCCTACACACTATACCTGTGCAAGTGTGTATACATGTCTCCTGAAATACACAGGACATTCTTCCTATAAGTGAGGAGTTACTCCACAGCTAGTAGAAAGGAATTGCATAACAGTATGTTTTAGGGGTTAGACTACTCATCAAGGGACACGTTATAGGAAAACAGCTCAAGAACAAATGGAAAACAAATCTGGTGTCAGATATGTACATTCATTCAATGTTATTCCCTCTTTTCAGTCATGGTCCACTTCTGTGATTGTATGAAATCAGTCCGCCTTGGTTGACTCTGCTACTCTGTGTCCTTGCTACTTCTCTCCTTCTGGTTTAAGCAGATACCTCTGGATAAAATGATACCGTGGTACTTGCACTGTTATCTTTGAAGTTTTGGTATTAGTAGAAGGTATGTGTATCAAAAGAAAATAGTATAAACTGGAAACCATGAATTTAAAAACCGCTGTCAGAAAAATGGTCGACAAAACAAATGAAAAGAAATAAATGTTAATCTGAGCTCCTAGTGCATGCTCAGTTAATTCAAGCACTCTTTCTTCTATTAAAGTGTAGTTCACAGAATTCAGTGTTCCTCAGTATATCAGTCTACATATTTACTCTATAGTGAATAGGTATCAAAGTTAACCATATACACCAATGGTGTTATATTTGCTCTTAGTTCAGAGTTGGTGTTTCATATGATCCCAGATTTGTCTTTCTTTCTCTCAGTATGGGCAAGTTTTCTTTAGACATGTATAATTTAAAACTATCGTGGCCTGTGCATTTTCCAGGGACCAGAATCAATACTGATCTTAGTTTGACTATTTTTCTGGTGAGGTTCTTTTTGTGAAGTTCACAACTAATATGTGTTAAAGCTATTAAAGCTATATCACAGCCTCATTGACATATTATATATAGGCATTACCCATTACTATTAACCTTACAACTCTGAAGTAATAAAAATCCTGCATACATCTTTATTAGCTTAAAGTTATACTGTAACATGCAGTATTGTAAAATGGGAACTAAAATACTGTTTGGAAAAAAACATCTTATCAGACAGACCTCCATCATCTTCCTCAAAATACTCTATTAAAATGCTTCACTTGTGATGCACTGCTTAGGGCAGTATCCATTTCCATTCAGTTTTTAGACCTCTTTGGAGAGTTCTTGGGAGGGGACAACTACAGGACACAAGCTGGGACAATCCAAATAGATATTAGTGAGCTTGTGTTCGAACCATGAGGGTGGTTTGACACTCACAGTGTGATTCACTGAGCTTGTTTTCTAGAGCTCCAGCAAATGGGGTTGATGCTTTACTAAAGGGAGTAAAGTCTGTTTGTCACTAGGCTGCTGTCAGTCGTGAAAGAGACTGCATTTACCCATTTACCTGCTGCTTTGTTCATGAACAAAGGCTGATTTTTGCAGTCTTCTGTAGGAAGACCTTTATAGGGACTAAGGAAGGACTTTTTTTTTTTTCTTATAGATTTTTTTTTCTGGACTGTCCGCAGACCTTGGAAACATCACTCTGTCCTTTATCAGAATAACATGTTTGAGTTTTTCTCTATGATCTTGATGTATTTAGGAACTTCTGCCCCATTCTTTTTTAAATGAAAACTCAAGGAGAAGGGATTCTACATTTAAGCTGCTTGCATCTTAATCATTATTTCATGCTGTTCCTAAGGTGGCTCTCACTTCTTTTCTCCCTTCTTTATTGTATTGTCATCAAACTTCTCTTGAAGCTTTTTCCCTTTGGACTGCTTACTTTCATGAATATGGGTACTGTCCTGAAAACAAGTCTTCTGATCCACAGGCTCTTTAGCTCACTTCTAGACTCCTCTGATCATTAGAGACTCTATTCACAAAGAGGAAAAATATAGCTGAAAGGAAGAATTCCTTTTATTGACTTCTAGAGGAAATGGGCATTGAAAGGGCAAAGCAGAGATACTGCACCCCTCAGTAATCCAGCCAAGAGATTAATAGTCAAGATAAAAATAGAAAAATATAATTATTCTAAATTCATTTCCTCTCTTGGAAAATATAAGAGCAGGCAAGACCTTCACAACCCTGATTCCCAGGTTGCTATCTCCCTATCACACTTGTGTGACTTGAAGCACATGGAAACCTTAGTAGTAAAACTAAGTGAATAATTCATGGTTAACAGCTTATTTGATGAATTACTGAAGGCCCTTTTTCTGTTTGTCTTTCAACTTATGTATTATTCAAATTTTTTTAACCATTTTTTTTTCTTTTTTTTTTCCCTTTATATGCTGATTTACTGCAAGCAGCTTTCCAGATACTGAGCAGTAACAGATTCTGGACACTGCAACTGGTCCCCAAAGCCATGTGAGCAAAGTCTGGCTCCCAGTTGGCTGAGCATAACCTTTACACTGAGGAAAAGTATTCAGAAAAGAGGCAATGCTCATGTTTTTTTTTTCATAGGGAGAGACAGAAATGGATTTGAAATTCCCTATAATTTCTTAATCTTTTCCCTTTCTGGATAACAGAGGTATTGGATGAGGTGGCATTCTTATTAGATAAAAGGCTAATGTAAAATGTATTGGCTGTGGGTAGAGTTCAGGTTTAAATTTCCCCTGTCACATTCATATAAAGTAATTGTTGCCTGTTCACAGACCTATTAGGAAACGAGGTGGTCAGGCCCCTATCTACTGCTTTTAATTACTTTAATGTTGGAACCACATAAATAGTGTAGTTTGTTTTTATTTCCGTGAAATTTGTTTTGCTTCTTTGTGTCAAGCATTGCGTCATCTCACCCCAAATCTTCATCTTTTGGGTGTAAAGCCTTTATGTGCTTGTGGTTAAAAAAAATGCTATTAGGGTTTGTAAAATCAAAATTTTTTGCAGGAATTGTGATGGTAAGGTCCTCAGAGCCTGTTCTTTAACTGAATGTAGGCAATAAAGGGCAGATCTGCACTGGGCTCTGTAATGGTACTGATGTTAGGAGGGAAAAACTGGGTTTGGAAATGGATAGTTGATAAATTGAATAAGGGAGAATATGTGGTAGTCTGTAGACCAGGCTCAGGTAATGTTGCTGAAACAGAGGTTAAACATTATAGCTTTTGTTCACTGTTAATTGTCAGGGTTTCTTTGGAGAGACTGTGGATATTTGAGCCTTAGTACTTAGAGGGGACAAAGTAAGAGTCAAGGGATTATTAGTAGGTAACATCCTTAAACATTTAGGAGAGAGAGGAATTTGTAACAGTAAACCTCAGCAATTGATTCTGTAAATGTTTTTTTCCTGTTTTCCTGAGTGTTCTTGTGCTTGGTGAGTTGTCTAACTGTAGAGAATTATTTTTATTTGTGGAAAGCGAATAAATAAATTGCCATATAATTGGCACCGTGTTTTATTTTGACCATTTTTCTTTGATTAGCATGGAAGGTGGAAAGCTATGCCCTGATGAGACAGATTCTTGTGTGAACAAGGCACATCTTTTAGCAGAGAGATCCTCAGAACCCATCTTAGTCTGTTCTGCATTTACTGCTGAGGTGAAGAAATTTGTGCTGCATACCCAGGATATATTACTTCAATTAATGTGGGAAAAAATTAGTATTGCTTGATTCTACATGAAACATGTTGAACTAGGAAAGAATTGACAGAAATGGGTATGCAATAAGTTAAGGGTGCAGTTTAACAATGTGTCCAAACTATGTCACAAGAAATTATGTGGGATTTCACTTGACTTATACCTTCTGATTTTCCTTAGAAAAGGAGTTGTTTCCATAGTAACAGCCACATTACATGGTTCTATACTTATGATACCTCTGAGATAGACCAACATTGCAAAGAAATATACTTCTCAATATGTCATACAAAAATCCTGCACTTGTTAGTAAGAAAAATCTTATTTCCAGCAAAGAGAGACACTTGTTTGAGGTTTCTAGGCTATGGTTAATTTGTTTATACTCTCTTTTTCTGTCCCTCCCTCATTTATTATAGGTAGTACTTATGTTGCTGCCTATTAAGATGCCTGACACTTCCCATTGTAGGCTTTTGTCTTCAGCTGCTTACAGCTTTACCAAATATTAACTGTTTAGGCTCATATTTTCTATTCGGGGTCTTTGCCTTGTCAAAGTCCTTTCGGAATATCTCATAGCTGTGCAGCTATTTCGAAGAACTATTGTGTGTCTTTTCCTTTTTTCTTATGTTAACTGCTCGTTGGTTCTTTTTTGAAGATTTCTGTATTCCTTCTGGGCAAAACCATAGTGTAGCATCTACACTTTGCTGTGTGAACTTCTGGTACTCTCTAACCCCTATCCTGAAATTTCACTCAGTTATAAGTATCTGCAATCTCGTAGTGTCAAAGTTGATTCTTGACTCTTGAATGCTTCTGGGAGGCCTTGGAAATGTGCTAATAAAACATACATATATTTATTAAGTGCATGTGTATATACAGACATAGTGCATGTATTTATGCACTTAAATAGGTTCCACTGGTTGTCTGGAGAATGACAGGTATAACAGTACTACTCCATTTGTGTCAGAGAAGTAAGAGATCAGAAATAGCTATTAGAATAATTGGAAAATGAAGGTAGAATATAACTTTAGCTTTTAACAATTCAACCAGTCAATGAAGAATCCGCATTGGTAGGGAACTCAGTTGTTGGAGCATGTTAATTTGCAGCCTGTTCAGAAGCTGCCATGGAGATTTTTAATACATCAGATGTTTCTTAATGAATTTTAAAAACAATATGCACTTGGTTATTGCAGACTCAAAAGCTGTATTGTGATTCATTCTTGTCAGAAAATGTACTGAGGTGCTGCTTCTGAGTTCAGTGCTCTTCAGTGCATGCAGAATTACTTCTCTGGTCCTTGGTAGAACACACTGTGATATTTTCTTATATGTTAGTGTTTCAGTATTGCACTTTATCTTGTGGTGGTTTGTTTGGGTGTTTTTGTTTGGCTTCTTTGTTTGTTTGTTTGTGGTTTGTTATTACAAGCTCTGTTTTTATATTGGTATGCTACAAAATAATGCAGTGTCAAGATGCACGAATTAGCTCTTGAATACTAGTATGGCTTTTTTTGGTGCAGTACTCTATCACTGTTAAGTATAGTTAATTTGGCTGAGCCACAGCAGTGCACAAATACAGATCCCGACACCTAAATTCTCTCATCAGCAGCTTGGAATATTGCACTGTGTCGTATAGATCTAAGTTATACATCATTTACCAAATTCCTTCTGGTTGCACGTTTCTTCTGGCATCCAAAACTGGCAGAAATCTGCTGGTAGAGTTCCTCAGCTGTTTCCTTCTGTTTTCTGAAGAGAACACACATGGGGTTGTAAAGGTCGTGTTATTTAGTACAGAAGTGACAAGTGAACTGTTCACTCCTGCAGTCTCCCCCATGCTTCTTTCACGACTGCTGCTTTGATTTGTCACTGGGGTAGTCTCCTCCAGTCACCTCCTTGCATGACTTCAGCTAGTGCTTTGTCATTTCACTTCCTAGTGCAGATCTAAAGGGCTCAGTTCATAGCAGTGAACTGCCATTCCTAACCTGTCAGGCAGCAAACAAATTAAACTCAGTAATGCAAGCAAGATCCCAGTAATTCATGAATGTCTGAAGCACAAAAGATAGCAAAAGACACATTTGTAGATGGGCATAGGCTGTGTTATACTATCACTGTAGCACTTTATTTTGACAAGCTAGCAAATTTGTGGTTGTTTTCTTCCTCAGAATTTCGATATCTCTTGAACTGTAGCTCTGGCATTGTTGTTTGGGTGGTGTGGAACAACAAGTTTAATGTGGGAGATTTTCAGAGCTCAGCAATGGAGTCACAGCTGGGTCCTTAAATGTACTCGGTCTGAGTGGGAGACACTGTTTTAGCTCAAGTAAAGGTTACTCAGGGGAATGAGCAAAAGACAGCGGCACACAGTAGCCAATGAACAGGACTAGGTGCTGATCTGTGTTAGGTCACTCCACTGGAAATATTTAGGTCCTCTTTCTTGTGATTCCTCTTTTAAGAACTGGGAAGCAGTGTATTGAACACAAGCAGAAATACAGCTGGCAAATAAATGTAGAAGTTTTTTCAGTAGGTTTTGGGACTGTGTGAAGGTAGCTGAGTGTGTAGTGTTCTTTTCAATTACGAAAATTTAGAGGAAAGCCTGGAAGTAAGAGCTGCAAAGTGAAATAAATAGTCTGCCTAGTTATTTACTTTTTCCTGTTAGCTTTTTTGGAATCTCTCTGTGCATTGTCTTCTCCTCCTAACTCTTTATTTAATCTGGTACAAAAAGGCATAGTAGTGGCTAGAAGCTGAGGCAAGATAAATAAGTTTTAGAATAGGTGTAAGCTTTTAAAAGTGAGAGCAATTTATCAGTAGAACAGTGTACCTACAACTGTAGTGGGTGTCTGCTTCTTACAATCTTCCAGTAGACGCTGCATGTGTTTCTAGTAGATATGCTTAGCACAGAGCTTGATGCAGAGCTGACTAGATTAGAAATTGTGGCATGTGTATACAAAGTCATCCCATGAGAGGAAAATCTGTGAGCCTATTGGGAAAAGATTCCCTAACTCCTATTTCCCTTGGCTGATTGCCTCAGCTTCCCTATTTGACAGTTATTTTAACTTTACTTAATGTCAATACTCTCAAGTAATATTATCTGAAAGTGTAGATTGATTCTTTCATCTGGATAAAAATAGGTAAATATATCAAATTAATAATATCTAATATAAAGAACCCATGTACTGTGTTATTCAAGCAGTAGTTTCTAATAGTAGATCACAAAATTACATCAGCTTAGGCATATTTTTGTGTACATACAGAGTTGATTGCATTTATTCTGTAGATCTGTTTGCTGGATCATTGCCTTGGTTTTCCTCCATATTTTTGAGAAGATTGTAATCTGTGCTAAAAACTACGGAACTCACACTTCAAATAATATTGCTTATTAGGATGAAAATGTGTTTGGGGCCAGATCTGAAGGATCCTAATACTGTGACAGAGTCAAAAAAATGAATGAAGTTAATTTTGCTAAGAGCAAATAAACGTGTTCAGGTGAAAAAATAACCTTCTCTGTGTGTGTATGTACATGTATATAAAACAATTCATACTCACGGAAGTGCTGCTGGATATCTGTTTCCATATTAATTATGGGATAGCTCTTCTTCATATTGTACCTAAGGCTCTGGTTCTTCAGGAGTACAGAGAAAAGGACTTGCTGGAGCACAGTTTCTCTGTTTTACCTGTTTAAGCACATTCATTTTGAGAGGTAAAGGTGGGTGCCTTGTTTTTGTGCATACCTGGTGAGAATTCTCACCAACCCCTTGGAACTACAAAGTGCTTCTTTTGGTCCCACAGTTTAGACTTGCCTCTTACCAACAGTTTTCTGAAAACATCAGCTCATTGCTCTGAAGTTGTCAAAGGCCAAATAGAATGATTACAATGTTAATGTTATTGAGTCAAACGCTTCAGGAAAACCTCACCGCCAGATTATATCATTAAAAGGTCTGTGCATTTTCTGAATTCTCTTTCAACTTTAATCTTCCCAACAAAGAAAGAATAAAATGTCTGAAGAAACAGTACACTTGACAGAGAAGGGTTGAAAAGGGTGAGGTAGAAAAACAAAAGTTTTTCTAAGACCCTTGAGCTTGAAAAGAAGTGACAGAACGGAGACTACATGAGATCTTAGACAAACCTTGAAGGGGTAATTAGAGAATGATTATGTGCTATTTCCCTCAGTATCAGAACCAAAGGCACTCAGGCTTAATGTGACTACAGAATTTCGAAGAAAGGTTCATAGCTAGCTGCTAAATAGAAAAATCTGAGTGGATGACGTAGATTATGAAACCCGTGAGGAACTGACCTTTGGAAGGCAGAAAGATACACAGAAGAGATCTGTGGTTTTGGGACTCTGCATGGGCATTCACTGCAGAGTCGTGGACTTCAGGAATCTTTGGTTTGCAATATGACTGTGATTTTCCTATTAAGCAGGTAGCTTATTTTATGTGTATTGTAACCAAAAAGTTGTGCTGATCCAAAAGGAGATCTATCCAATACAATATTTGTGTCCTTATAGCAGGTTTTGTTGTTAGTTATGTAACTGTTGTTTTCCCTTAATGATTATACAGTGAAGTTTGTACTTAATGTTTGTTTTTAATTACTAAGTTGAGTCTGTCTGCAAAGTAAGGTCTGTCACTATTTCTGTCTTTAAGTTTCCACATGAACTTTTTAAGGAGTTTACATAAGAAAGGAAAAGCATAAGGCCTATGTGATTTCTTTAGACTGTTCACACGTGATAACAAGGACAGCACTGCAAATGTCAAATTAAAAGATCAGTTTTGCGCCTGGTATAAACCAACTGTACTATGTTGCCTTCAAGTAGCATGATGCCTTTTATCAGAAAGGGAGTAATAATGAATCCCTGTGCCAATCAACCCTACAGGCTTGAATGGAAAAAAAGGAAAATAGGACAAACTAATTACATGGGTAAATACCTCTTTGATAATTTTTTTTTCTAACCATACAAGAAAGTTCTTCCATTTGTAATCTCCGATCATCTGCATTATCAAGCTTACAATCCTTTTAATGTTCAGCAGTGTTGTTGCAGTGCTGACACATAATCATGCCTTGTCTCAAGGAAAGTCAGAATAGAAGGACAGAAGAAAGAATAAGAGGCCAAGCAAACAGAAATAAAGAAGTGTTTTGTGCCCTGTCGTGAATCTCATCAAATTTCCTTCACCAAAGCCAAGCTTGTTTACTGTTTGAAATGCTTAAAAGGATTGCTTCCCTCTTTCATTTTGGATCCACATAAATCCCTTTACATTCGTTCATCTGTGGGGAAAAAACAGAAGCCATAATTTGTGTGATTCCAGATGTAAAACTCTGAAAACTTTGCAAAGCAAATATTTTGAAAAAAAGAAAGAGAGCCATGTGAACAGAAGTTATGTTATGAGTAGGCATTGCAGGAGAGCTCAGGAAGTTCCTAATTAATTAACAAGCATAAAATACTCAGTAATTTTTTAAAAAAATCTATAATATGTACTCACAGATTTGAAAATATTTGTCTATTTGAAAATAGACTTCCATTCTGTTATCCAAACTCAGGCCAAGACACAGTAGATGGGTATGCAAAGAAAACACAGCACAATGGAAAGTATTTTCTACCCTATTTGATATCTAGTCTTAGTCTGGTGTTTATATACCTATTTGATATTTATCTTAGTCTGCCTGCAGCTTAGCTTTTTCCTTTATATATTAGTAAATTTTTAAATGAGTGTTTAAAAGAAATGAGTTGAAAGCTGTAAATGTTCACAGTCTAGTGTGGGAGGAAGCACAGTGGTAATTGTTATAAAATGCTGTGAGTAGGTACAGACTGCCATTATATCCAGGACAGAGGTTTTGAAGTGGCATTTCCACACTGACTGACAGGCTAGTGCAGGTCTCAGGCTTGTCAGTCATCTGATAGCACATCTCTGACAGCAGATAGTCAGATCTTCTCCTAGAGGAAACTGTTTTGGAGGTATGGTATGGGAACAAAGGAACTGATCCTGATCTCTTTGTTTGAAAACACCTCTATGAAACTAATATATGAAATATACGAAATAGCTAAAATATTTAATGTTATTTAATAAACTCAACACAGATTTTGCAGTGTATCATAAGAGTTTGGGGAACAAAGTATTATTTGGTCAAAAATCATGTCAGACTGACAATAAAAGATGACTGAAGATTTTAGACTTTTAAGTGTACACAGAATTGTTCAATAGATCTGTCCTTTAGCTAAGCAGGGCTGCTTAAGTGCCTGTCTCTGAGGTTAATACGTGGCAGTTTTGTGATCTTTTATGATCCCAAAGGCTGAAGGAGGGAAAAGAGCCCTCAAACCTTCCTGCAAGGCAGTTCAATTTGTGGCAAGCTTTTCAACCCTGTGGCCTGCAGCAGGAAGAGCTGACCAGATAAAAGCCTGTGGAGCACTGATTCACCTCACTTTCCACTCTCTTCTGTGCAACAGCTAGCCAAAGAGGTTTGTCTTTGCTCTTTCTTCTTTCTGTGCAGTTAATTACAATCAGACAGGCAACACCTAAAATGTCCTTGGAACATTCCAAAGGGCCATCAAGGCAATCAGAAGCCCCTTACATAAACGTGCAGTTCTGAATGAATGACCGAATCAGCCAACAAGTGAATAAAGAATCACAATTCTATAGTATAAGGTGTTTGCTACATATCCCATATAATTTCTGTTAGTTACTGGTATTTTTTTGCCTTCCTATAACTACATTTTTGGAAAGCACCTGCTATTGACCTGTCTTTTCTCCTGTTAAAAGCAAGTTACATTTCTGTGACCTTTATAGGGAGAGAGGGCAATGGTAGCATTCACAGGGTTGAATTGTCTTTTCTGCCCCAGTGAGATTTTGAAAATAATGAGAAAGAAATGATTAGATTTTAAAACCTAGTTTACAGATTACAGTTAGTGCATCAAATGTATGCCTTTAATCCTTTTGTGATAATATTAAGTTGTACCAGATCCAGGACAGATGCATGAACAACTCCAGTTGATAAATTTTGATATAAATTACTTTCACTTGATGCAGCTTGGCAGATATCTTTTCATAATTTCTTTTCTAGTCCATGTTTCCTAAACTCCTTTGCAAGAAGCAGCACTGAAAGTATTGTAAGGATGGAATGTAGTACTGTTCCTAATTTATAGGTTTCTATCTCTATTGAAGAAGGAATTAAGATTGGCTTGTGTTAACTGTTACTAATCTTTGGGGTTTGTGTTCATCTAATGGCTTATAAATAATTTTTCATTATTTGTTTATTTGTACTTTTCTGGGAACAGGAGGTAAGCTGACTAATCTTTACCTCACCCCAGCAGCTATTGGCTGTGTCCCATATCCTAATGCAGATCACATTTGGACCAGATACCCTCAACTCTTACTAACATAAACAATACCAAATAATTAGTACTTTCAATAAATGAGTATCTTTATTTTTAGTTATCTTGCAGTTCAAGCTGCTTGCCAAACCAATTTATCATAGTCCCCTTACTGGGAGAACAGGAAAATACAGTCTTGGGTTGTCTGAGTACTTGGTATATCTATCAATAGTCATAGCTAATACAATGATTAATATATGTATATGGTATAATTTTTAATTATAGGGTGGCAACTATCTAAACTGGAAGGAGTTTAAAGATATTTACACTTTCTATAATTTTAAGTGATGTCTTATTTGAATGTAGCTTATTTTTGCACTTTAGTGGACTGTAAAAATACTATGGTCAGCTATCATTTATTTTTCCTTCTTATACAGTGAGAGAATTCTGTAGATCTTCATCTAAATCTAAAACCTTTTATTAAATTATAAAATAGATGTATTTTTCTATCACTAATACCAAGCATTGCAAATTTGGTTTTCCCGCCCCCAAGATTTAAAGATCCATTGTATGTTTAGTTTTAGATGCTATAATGTATTAACATCTAATTCTAGTACCCTCCTTCTCAGTAGGCTATGATTTACCAAGAATATCAGTAGGACCATTTAAGTTCTAGAGCCAGAGAAACTGTGGCAAAGGAGGTTCCCACAGACAGCAGGGCCCTTGTCTGTGATCAGTTAGAATTGTTTTTTCCTGTGTCCTTGTCTATCCCTTGGTGTAAACATCATCTTAACACCAGGAACGAAATATTGAAAATTATCATTTATAACTTGGCGGTGGTGGCTTGAAAAGCCTGTAAAATAATAACTGTCCTTTTGTCAAACGTTCCATGACAGAGAAAATGGCAGGGCTTGCAAATATAACTTCATTTGCGTGAATACCATCCAAGTCTTCAATTTCTCCTGAGTGCTTTCAGAATACAAATCAGGAAATACAGCTCTTGTTAATCAGCCTTAAGACTGATCTTCAAAGCAGAGAGAGAAGATGGAATTTTGTGTTTTAAATGGTTTCTCTTGTGTGGCATTTACATACATGTTGCAATAAAAGGGGCCTTGCAGGGACCTGTCCCAGTTAGTTACTGGAAAACCACAGAGCCTCATAAAATATCATTGCTGTATATGAAGAGAAATGTCATCAGGTATAGATGAATGACAGACCGATTGTATCAGTTCAGACTAAAAGGTTTATTGATATTATGCAGGGTTATGTGTTTTTTGTGAAATGAAGCCTAGTTAGACTAAGGAAAAATAGACCCTCTTCTCCCTTGTGCTGTTATGTCATTATTTTTCCCTATAATTTCTCTTTTTTTCCTCTTTTTCCTTTTTTTTTTTTTTAGATGACATGCATAGCTTTTCCTTTTGCTACAGTTATTATGCATTTCTTCTCTGAAAAACAGTTTCTGACTATGCTTGTGTTTTAGCATAAGAAAATAGGCAGCACTGCCACAGATAAAAGCTGCTTTCTACATCTGGTGTGGGGTTTTTTTTCCTTTCAGTAACTGATTAAAATGAGGTAAGCTCAGATTTTAATAGTTCCACTTCCTCACATCTAGGAATTTTTCTAAGGATGTTTTCATACGCACTTTTCATCATCTTTAATATCACTCTATCAAATGATAGTCAAATGACACCTTTTGAAGATGGGAGACTTATCCTGTATAAATCCTCTCTAGCAATAGGATAGTGGAATATGTCGTGTGTTAAGTTGGATGGAGTGGACTTAGGACACTTGGATTTTGTCCTTGTTTTTGCTGCTACTTTAGATAAAATCTTAACTGAGTCATCCAGTTTACCAACATCTGTCATTTGATTTTGCTCCATTAATGCCTGTAAAACGTTTTGAAATAGTTGAGTAAAAGACTTTATGCACTACAAATCCTGTAGTATTTATACTACAAATCCTGTAGTAAATAGTACTGTAAGCATTGAAAGGATAATAATTAATAATGACTGCTCAATATTTTACCTGAGTTATGTTTTAAAAAAAGCATTTCTTATAGATAAAACATCATTAAATTTTTTCATAAAAGAGGAGGAGAACACATATTTATCAGTAAATCTCAAATTTTGTTTAAAATCGTTTTGCCCTATGAAAGTGACAAAGGAGAAGAATGCTTTACAAGGAAAATGAGAGTATTTTGTTCTAGCTCAATTGCTAAAATTCTAGGAGGTGAGCATTAGGGTGTTGAAATGTAGAAAACTACAAAGGGAAAACAAACATTTCATTTGGTGATATTAGTGTGTTTTCATTTGTTTATTGAAACATATATATTGGATTCTTCAGAGTTAATGAAAAACACCTAACCTCAAGCAGCAAACCAGAGCAGTTTTGAGTGTGTGTGTGTGTGTGTGTTAGAGTAGATCCTCAGTCATTTGACCCAAAGAAACCAAGGTAGCACAGTCCCTTGCAGAATAGAGATTGTGCTAAAGTAGAGAATGAGAGAGAGACTCTCATTCTTCTGGTTGCATTGCAGCTTGCAAACAATTTATTGGAAAAATGCCTTTTCAGAAAGACTTGTTCTCATCCTTTTATACTTTCTATCTGCTCTTTCATTTACTCTTTCACATACTATGTTGCCTCCCTAAACACATTGCTGCTTCTTTCTCCTCTGCAGAACTTTTGTCACTGCTGTTTCCTGGTGAAAGAGTTGGCAATTGGTGGCTTGGCTTCTATTAGCAGTTTTGAGACTGCTTCTCCTTATCATCAGCTAACTATAAAATTGGCCTGGCTTTTCAACAAAGAGATTAGTTTGTTAGGATATCTGCAAAATCAACTAAGAACAAGGCAGAATCATTGTTGTGTGAGGTGTAGCCTCTCTGCACATCAGCAATTTGCCAACCACTTGGAAAAAATACTGTTTAGTAGTTCTTCACACAGAAAGAGAATGAAACTATCCTATTGCTTTTTCAGAAGGTTTATTTGCACCTCTTGATGTAAAACTGCTTGAGCTAGAAATGGTTACAGTCTACAGTTCATCAGACCTCTTGACTTAGTTTAATTATTGTTAATTGCTGAGATATTCATTGTCTGATCCTTAGGTGTTCACTACTTTCAGATCCTAAAAAAAGATTAATGATCCCATCTGGAAAAAAAAACAGTCAAGATGTTTGGCTGATATTTGACTGTATGACTGGAATCCTAAACTTCTAAAAAAGGAAATTACTTTCTTGCCCTTGACCTTTCACATTAACTTTTATAGCTCTTGTTGCATTATTTCGACTCTGTGACAGTTTGAATGTGTTTGCAAGGGATATAATTCTTCCTGTGTTAATGGCTCTGGTTTGCACCTGAATGATTATGTGTAAATGTGCAAGGGGCAGATGGCCTGAACTTCTTCCCATGACTCAGGTCTTTTTCCATAACTTAAGGACTTCACCAAGAAATCTGAACTCTTAGACTGCTGCCAGGGTGGTTCTGAAAAGGTATCTGGACTGGTTGGCAAACCTTTAAGAAGGAAACCATTTGTTACTGCCAAGTGTTTTCAGTTCCCTGTTTCACCATCTGCTGGAAAATAGCTTTGGCTTCCTGGCTTGGTATGTTCCCCCACCCTTTTAGTTTTTTCCCAGGAAAATATTTGGAGAATCTGCTTAGGGGAAGCATATTGAAAAGGGGAAAATATTGAAATTGTGTATAGTCAGTAGATGTTATAAACTGAACCATAGTGATACAGAAGAAGCTGCCATATTCCCTGTAAATAGTATGACCACTTAGTTAACAAAAAAGAATATCTAGTTAAACAAAGTTATTTCAATACACACTGGCTGTATGTATATTTCTAATCTCAAACAAACACTGGCTTTGATTACTTGATTTTATGCAGCCATTTCCTGTGAAAAGGAGCACTATAACCTTTAAGGAAGAAAGCTGATATAGTTGAGATATTTTTCAGCCTACACTGCTCTTACAGTATCAGTGAAGGAACATGCTTAGCAGATTCTTCTGTCAAGAAACTGTTATGTCACCAGAGAGATGCAACAGAGATGAAACAAGAAATAAGACAAGGATATTAAAGTGGTCAGGGGGTGTTAGTCATGCAGGCTTCTGCTTTGTGTAAGATTGCATTCTGTAGGACTCTTAGTCAACTGAATCAGCACTAAAATGATGACTAATGTGGTGACTGGGGACAAGCACTGAGGTAGGTTGACTGAAAAATAAGTGGTGATAACGTAGGCTTTTATGTCACGTTCTTCATGCAGAGATTCTTACTGTGATCTCAGAGACTGCACTTAGGAGAATTCACTACAATGTTGTACAGACAATTAAGAATGTAATTAAGGAGATGGACTACTGAAAAAAATAGTTAATAATTAAAAGCACGATGAGGAAAAGAAATATTTCTGGTAAATAAGTACAGGGAGGGAGAAGGAGTAAGCGTTTTATCAGAGCAATAGAAAAAGCATTCCTGTAAATCAATCATATGATGACTAGTAAAGGAAGAGGAAAGAGCCAGTAATGGCAACTGAGGGAAATGAAACAATAAGATTTAGCAGATATGATGATAAGGCAGCAGGGGGATTTTTTTGCTTGCTCTGGGTTTGAGTAATTATTTTTTGGGACCAATTAGTTTTGTATATACTGAACATAAAGAACATTATCAACTCAGCTCAGAGATGGCATTTCATAACCAGTACTCTCCTGCCTACTCGCCTGTCACCCAGACTCCTGGACTTTTGCATTTGGGAATGAATCCTAATGATCTTTTAGGCTTTTAGAAGTCTATGTTTTTGACAGGCTATTGAAAATTTTTTTCTATTTCTGCTATATTCTCCTTATATAGATGTCAAAATCAGTGTTGAGAAAATATGACAGTTAAATGATCATAGTTAAAAGAGTCTCACAAATAGTACTATAGAGAAGAGAGAGAAATTCTGATGAGCTGTACAGGGGTGTTCTACACTAAATGGACACTTAGTGAGCTGGTGGGAATGTCTTAAATAGCTAATCAGATGTCTTAGCTTTGAGTTGAAGAGGAGAATCTATAAAGTAGAAGCAAATATTTGTGACCTCTCTGATTTAATTTGCAAGTGGCAGAAGTAACACTGTCTCCAGACAGTAACACTGAAACGGTGTCTTTTATCCCAGTAGGGTTTTCCCCAGTGTGCAAAGGACACATTGTCCCCCTGAACCATATGACTATGTAAGAACAGGGAACAGTGATGTTGAAAGAGGGGGATGAAGTCTTCTTGTGTGACATGATGTCGTGTCCTGTGTCCACTGCCTAGACACCATAGTCAAGTGGGCCAAGACAATATCAAAAAATAAAGCTTTCTATGTAAATTGTTAACTTTCATTTTAGAATTAAACTAAATTTAATTAAATAAAACTAAATTTAAATTTATTTCCTTTGGTAACTAGCTCTGTGATGGATGACACCGTCTTTACTAGCTGCTCCCTTTCATTTCAGACATTACCAGTACTTTTGATACTCATTTTTTGTGTATTCAGTTTAAAAAGTCATAAGCTTTAAGACCTAAAATGTGCCTATTGCTTTTCATTTTCACAGTACATAGTGTGCTTTTTAGTAGAATTAGATGTGTGAATTTTCATGAGTGTACATCCCTGACCTTAAGAAGACAGGAACATTCTAGACAGAAGAAAACATAAGGCCTGGGCTAGGAAAAGAGAAAATAAGGGAAAACACAGAGAGATTTTATAATACATGAGTCACTAACAGTGACTCAACAGTAAACGAGAATGGATTAATTCTGGATAACATGGAAGGGGGAAACTTAGGAGGAAAATAATATTGCTCACTAAATTTTGTATAAAGCTCTGGAGAGAAGTTTGAAATTTCTTAGTCTAATTTGAAAAAAAAAAAAAAAAGAAGCCAAATCTTTCTAGCCAAAACTGGTGAGAAGTGTTCTGTGTCTAATGTGCAAGAGATACTTAACACATTCTGTAAGGTATATAGAATAGACCTAGAGCATTAGGGAACCAGAGTTGTATTCCCTGCTACTGACATATACTGTAACCTTGAAAGATTCCCTTCAGTGTCTGAATTTCTTACTATAAAGCAGATTGGAATTACACTTTTTGTGTTCCAAAAGTAGTATCATGGGGGTTAGATCATAAAAGTTTGAGAATCACAGCTAAAAGAAGCAACTGGTGTGACATATGATGCATAAACTTTTTGCTGTTAGAGAAAGATTTCATGGGACTATAATAAGGTTAATTAAACTTAACAGCTATACCTAGGAAAGGTGGTGCTGACACATTACACACACCTGTGGAGAGATGAGATTTCCCTAATAAATCTTATATGAGTGTGTTCTTAAAGAAGAAAGTTCTTTAAGCAGTGATGAAAGTGTGAGAATAATTTTAGGCTGTTATTTATTAAGAACAAAGTATGCTGGAGGAATCTGAAACCTTTGCCTACTTTGGTTGTTAAGAAAAGATTTATGCTGAGGAGAACGTGGAAGAATTTTCTGAAAGGAAATTATGGACAGGGAGGGAAGTATCAAGGACAAGCTGTGGTTTCTGATGGCTGATGCTACTTGAAAAAGAACCTTAGGGGGGGTGCTGCTTTAGATAGTTTCCCAAAGGAAGTTGGATTGTTTTGTGGCAGAAACAAGCTTGCTAGGCCTTGGTGGCCCTTAGTTCAGGGTAACAGCATGTGTCCATGTTGAGGAAAGATAATGGCAAATAGTCTTCTCCTGTGTCTTGAATTTGTAGGAAATTTTTCTAGGTGGGTACTGAAGCTTCTACGTCCAGATTATTCTGTAAGTATATTAATGTTGAAGGAATAAAGCAGGCTTTTATCTTGCTGATTGTATATTTGGATTTCTGCGTATGTAAGTTGAACAGAAAATTAATTCCTACAGTTGATATTGTTAGATGTGTCCTACTGTGTGTGCTTGTGTACCTGCTAGAAATACTAGTGTCAGAAGTCCTTGAGGGCTTAACAATGGAAGTATCACTCTTCAGCTTCCTACCACTGCACTCAGAAATCAAGTCTGTCAGTGAAAGGTAGCAGCATGAATATCGAAGTTACTCAGCAGACTAAATCTGGTAAAGAACAGTTTGAGATTTTTTAATTCTCAAATCACACTGTGTATTCAGGGCTCATGCAGGTGATTTCCTTGCTGTCCCCACCTTCTACCACCCACACGCCTCCTGAGAAAGGGTAGTGGTGTACATCAACTGTAACATGTTCTGGAGGTTCTTGGTCACCTCTAGGTTTTGTATTTCTGATGAAAGGTATAAAAGGAGGCTCAGGTTTAGGGGCTAAACAAGGAGGAGGCAGGTATTTCTTCTGCCAAAAAACCTGTTTATTGTCCATTTATTTTCATCTTCTTTCTCCATTTAAGATAAACAGCAGCTTCCTCTTCAATCTGTAGTAAGTGCGTGTCAGCTTGTTCACTCACTAGGACCAGAAAAAACCCCCATATTTTCTGGGGGTTAAAAGAATCTGCCTTGAAGTTGGCATCTGTGCAGAAATGGGAAAATTTTATGATGTTTTCTTCTGTGTTTCTATAGTACAACTATTCATGATTTGCAATATCCCAATGCTTAAGAATTTTTATTTTATAAATGTACTTGGAAATTTTTCCAACATCTTTTGATTAACATAGTGATTTGACAAGAATTAACAATGTTCTGAAATGTTTGGACACAGTGACTTCTATAGAGGCATTTCTCCTTAGAGTAACTGCTTTGCAGAACTGACCCTGTCTGCCATTTTTTTTCTGTTCTGGAAGGTCTTTTTAATTTATAAGAGTCCAAATAGTTTTTAAGTTTGAATATACTATGAAAAAACCTCAACCTGTTCAGTTTTTTAGTTCATTAGTACTAATTAGAGCTCATTGTGAATTGTTATTGCACTTTTATGTTGCCATACAAATGATTAAACCTTTACAGAATCACTCAACTGTACTCTAACATAAAAACTCAGCAGTAGTGCATATAAAATTAATATATCATCAATCAGCTAGGAGTGGAACTGGGAGGTAATTGTTTTATTTTACTTGTGTGCCTGTTTTCAGTCTAAAGCTACTAAACCAAAACATATGCAGAAATTAGTTAAGTATGTAGAGGCTCACTCTTAGGACCTTACGTAGCTCAGAACTCCTTTTGTGTACAAAGCAGAGCTCTTTCAGTCATGCTTTTGTTCAGTACATTTTTGTCTTCAAATAGCCTTTACCTTTGGGCAACAGGGTCATGTTGCTTCAGACTTGGTGCAGATAATTTAAACTCGTAATATGTAAAATTTATGTTATAGTAGGTGAATCAGAGTTATAGGTATTATTTGTTATGGGTGGGTCAGGTCTTGATTAGTGTTTTCTGTCCAAAATATTCAAATAAAATCTTAAAGTAATAATTAAACTAGTTGCTAGAGTTAATACCCCCCATTCAGTTATTTCTACTAAATTTAGGATTGTTCTGTAGACATTTATCTCTTCTACTATATATACATTTTTCAGAAAAGATATATTGAAATATGTATTGTGATAATCAACAGTAGTCTTGAAAACAAATCTTCCAGTTTTGTAGCACTGATCTATAAGAAATACTTACTTTCCACTACAGGAAAATCATCTTATAGTTTTGATTTGCACATTGTTAAGTAGTAACTTTTTAGAGTTACTTTGTCTAGTGACACTGTGAAGGATTTGTTGTTTTGTGTGTGAATTGGGGCAGATAAGAAACCTCAGGTTGGATAACTCACTTTCAGTCAAGAAACATATAAAACTTGCTTATTCCTTATTTCTTTACATGGTTTTGTTTATTTTTCAGGAGCATAAACATACAACTTGGTAAGAACTGCTGTAGCTCACATATTAGGCATAAAAATGCTGTCTAGGGTTTTATAAAATAGGTTTTATTTTTTAATCTGGAAATTTTATTTGGAAGGGGGGGAAATATTTATATGTGAAGGATTCCTAGACTAGTTAGCTTAAATTCTGAGCAAACCCATATTCTTGTGGGGCTGAATTCTCTGCAGTTTGCTGAAGGAGTTTGAGGTATTCTGGTTCTTCCACTTCACTTGTGTGTCATACATCTGTAGAAGGTGCCTGTGCATATCTATTCATGTGTTTGGTATGTGTTTGATGTTTCTGCTAAGACAGACAAAAAATCTCATAGACAGTAGTCATTCTGCAGCAAAGGCACATTAAGATCTCTCCTCTTACATGTGGTATGTGATTATTCTGAAATCCTTGTTGTCCAAATATCTGATACTGCATATTTGTACAAAGCCATGAAACTTGAAGTTGGCTTGTATTGTTCCAGTTTTTATGATGTTTTGGATACTTTGGATACATACACTTTTGAACAACAGTGATATTTCTTGTCAGTCATCTGATGTTAATCTAGAATCTGAAAATATTGCTGAATCCCTCTTGTTTCTCTCAGTTTCATCACCAGTAATGGAGCTGGGAGTAGGGAAAGAGGTCTTATTTTTGATCTCAGTAGCACTCCTGCAAAGTTCTTCATTCTGGGCACTGCCATTAGCAAATGGCTGGAACTCAAAGAAAAAAGCGTTTGATCAGGGAATTTAGCTCATGTTCCTGGGTACGTTAATTTTGCAATATGTGAAGTAAGAAAGCATGGTGGAAATCTATTGTTGTCCATTAAGTAAGTTTTTTGCACTTAAAATTACATTTGAGGAAGACATTTTGAATAGTAATCTGCTATTATGATATGATTTCTCTGTTGAGTAAACTTGTCCTTTAAATAGAAATGGAAATTTTGTTCCAAAGTTGCTGAAAATGCAGTAAAATACATTGCAGGGTTTTGTTATGTATGTGGCAAGCCAACATAGTAAATGTAATAAATTATGCTCTTCTTAAGTGAAATTTGGAGACAGAAATTGTAGAATTCATTTTAGTGGTGGGCTGACTCTGGCTGGATGCCAGGTGCCCACCAAAGACACTGTCACATTCTCCTCCTCAGCTGAATGGGGGTGAGAAAATATAATGAAAGGTTTCTGGGTTGATATAAGGACAGGGTGAGATTACTCACCGATTACTGGGCAAAACAGACTTTACCTGGGGAAATTAGTTTAATTTGTTACCATAAAATAAGAGCAGGATAATAAGTCCTACCAGAAAACTTGCTCCAGTGTGAGGTCTCTCTTCATGGGGCCACAGGTCCTGCCAGGATCCTGCTCCAGCACAGACTTCCCATGGGGTCACAGCCTCTTTCAGGTATCCACTTGCTCCAGCATGGGGCTCCTCCTCTGCTCCACCATGGACCTCCACAGGGCAGGGCACAGCTGCCTCACCATGCTCTGTACTGGGGGCTTGAAGGGGAATCTCTGCTCCAATGCCTGGAGCACCTCCTCCCCCTCCTCCTTCACTGACCCTGGAGTCTCACATATTCTTTCTGCTCTCTCTGGCTGTTCTGGTTGTTCAGTGACTTCCCTCCCCTCTTAAATATGTTATCCTAGAGGTGCTACCACCATCACTGATGGGCTTAGCCATCAGCATCGGATCCCTTGGAGGCAGCTGGCACTGGTTCCATTGGACATGGGAGAAACTTCTAGCAGCTTCTCACAGTAGCCACCCCACGACCACAAACCCAATTAAATTTTGTAAAAGCAAGGTATTGCAGTTGCTTTTTCTGGGACACTGGAGCTTACAGAATGGCATGACTCCTAATCTGTCTTTTTGCATTATGAAATTATAGTCCTTTGTACATCGAAATTATTCCACTGAGTGATAGAAAGCTAAGAAAATGATGGAATCTCTGTAAAAGGGATGAGAGAATCACTGTAAAAAGTGAGTAATGTAGAAACTGATTGCACTGGTCACTTCTGGCCTGCAGGTTCAGCTACGTGTTTCCTGGTTACTAGAACCTGAAAAGAGCTAATTTTTTTCAAATCGAAACTTCATAGAAGCAAATTATCAAACTGGTATTGCAATCAGCTTTTTGGCAGTGAGGGGAATGATGGAGACAAAATACTAGACTTGCCACTCCTTTCCTGCTCAAAGTGGAACTCCCTTCATCCATGTTAAGGTTTTTGGTTAGCACCGAGGTAATGTTGTGTTGTTGGAAAGGCTGCTTGGAAACGATGCTCAGATGTGTGGCTCCCCACCTCCATTTCTGTTGTCTCCCCCTCCTGTGCCCCTGACCTAGTGAAAGAAGTTCCAGTCACAATCAGCAAGGACATCTATTAAATGTGAAGTGAATATGTACAGAAATTGTCTCACCAATCCATTTATTTGATTTCTTGTGACACCTAAGGGCAGTTAACATGCTGACTGATTTGGGGGTGATAGGTGTGGGCCTCCAGTGATAGGTAATGAACATCTTGAATTATGCTTTAATAAGCATCAAATTTCAATGTATATATAATATAATGCCTTGGAGGAGGATTTGTTGAGTCTTGAGATGGAGCTGTAATTCCATTGATGCAGTGCTGCTTGAGTGGAGAGATTTGGTTCTGTTACTTCAGTCTTGCTGTGGTGTGTGTGGTGTTGCCTCTCTCAGGAGATTTAATAATTTTTTATTTCGTGTCTTATATGAATTTAAATTGCTTATTCCTTAATGAAAGCCCAAGCAGTCGATACAGTCTGTGGATTAACATCTCTTTTCTTGTTACACAGTAGGCTACTGGCTACTCTTTAAAGTATATCAGGGGTGTATTTCTGCTTGTTGGTTCTTGGTGGAACAAAGAAAAGAAAAGAGGCTGTGAATCCTCACTTCTGTGAACACCATTTTTGCTAGATCCTTGTAGTGGATTCACAATTGCACATCAAGCAATTAAAATTTCAGTATAAATCAAGGTGTGGTGGAACAGAGCATTTTACCAATTATACAACTGGTATGTTGTGCCGATGCTTGGCACCCCTTTAAGGGATTTCCTTTGGAATGGTTTTACTGAGGTGGGATGAGGATCAGCAAAGGTTCAAAGCAGGCTAGAGAACTCAGCAGTGAAATGGGGTCAGGAGGTACCAGCCCAAAGAATTCAAGATGAGAAGTAGTATGAAAGCCAGAGAGATTTGTTTTGCCTGAATGTTGAAGGGCAGGTTCCCTGTTCCCTGCTGCTATTAGTGAAGGGCAGTGTCTGTCAACAGAATCTGTGAAGTATGCTTTGCTATGAACAAATGCTGAAATGCACCCTGCTTGGGCAGGACTGTTTTTACAGGCATTGAATGTTGTATGAGCATCCAACCCTCAGAAACAATTTGAGAGGAAAGCTGCTTCTCTTCCCTGCCACTCTTGAGACTATGTGTTTAGTGATGAGCCCTGAGGTGGAAAAGTGTTACCCTCTTTTGCCAACAGTAAAACCATCAAAAGTCTTAGAAAATAATTTTGAAGCAATAGCTTTTAAGTTTTAGAGGATTTAATTTTAGGGGTTTTTTAAAATGATCAGAAGAATAGTCCAGATCTTGACCGACATAGTAGCATTTTCTAGTTGGGGAATCTTGGGCTGTGAGGAGAAAAAAAAGATGTTAATGTATTGCTGTGTGTTTGCTTAGCACTCCTCCCTTAGGCAGCATATGGATTTGGTTTTGTTTCTAACCCGTGTGCTTTTTTTTCGTTGTCTGGATTGTCATGAGAAGCTGGAATCCTCAACAACCCTGGCTCTATATTTTACTTCTGCTATCTGGGCCACACTGGCTGATGTTTTTTTCCTTTTTTTCCCTCCTAGTGTGCAAAATAGCAAGTGGAAATTTTCATCTCTTCAAGCTACAACAACAGGGTGCAGTGCCCAGTCCCTAAGTCTGGCTTGGCAAAATACCTACACTTTTGGAGTCACAGCCTAATTTGAGCCAGATCAATGAAGAGATTATTAAATAACAGAGCTCTTCTATTTGAGAATCTTCGCCTCTGAGGCATTTTTAGTTTTCACCTCTGACTTTGGCAATACTAAAACAATCAATATTGACTCAAAAAATATAGGCAGTGAGAAAATATTTCTCTTCTGGGGAAATAACTTTAGAATGATCTCACTACTGTGATGCCTTGTTAGTGAGCAGATAGAACATTCCCTGTGCAGATGCTCTTGCACTGAGTGTGGATAAAGCTTTCAGCTCTGACTTTTACTTGTCATTTTAGATCATTTAATCTTATCGTTCCTTTTTCTTACAGTTCTTCTCCCACTAGTAATCTTCTTCCTCCAAGTATTCCACCGGTGCAAACCCCACCCCTCTTGCTGGAGGACCCAGCAAGAATTCTCTTCAAAGGATGAGAAGAAATTCCCCCTTCAACAATTTTTGTCCTTTGATGTCTCCCTTCCCAACAATATGTCTGTAGCCTATTGTACAAACCACTGTCACTGGTAACAGTTCCTGCTAGACTCTCTCTATCTGGTGCTCAAAATGAGAAGCTTTCCTTCCAGTTGAGCCTTATTAAAAAAACTCGCCACCCTGCTGATTGTAGCTGCCTAAATTACATTGTTTTGTTCCTGTATTAGTAATGTCTCATAGCCATAATTTTTCTGTGTAGATAAAAAAAATCCAACAAAGAGGTTTTAACTGTCACTGCCATTATTTCTTAGTTGTATTCAGAAAATGAGATGCATGCTTCCCTCATGAGTATGGTTTTAGTGCTTAATACATTTCTTGGAAAATGAGGACAGCTTCCTGTAGCTAAATAAGGTGTTTTGTAAGCTGGTGTTTAATTTTTTGAGGCTTTCCCTGTACAGTGATACATTAAGTATTGGGTTGAAGCTGTTGAGAACTGGAGTCTCTCCAATCTGTTACTATTCACGGTTACATAAGTTCTGACAAGCTATGTTTGCTTACAGATAAAACTCTTCACATTTCTTTTCCTAGCAAAGCTATTTAAAGATCTATACTGTGACAAAATCTCCCTTCTCAATAACAATAAATATTCAGTAAGGAGCCATGCTTCGTGTGTTCACCTTAACCTTAAGTGTTCTTTGTAGCACATAGCAATAAAATGAACAGCCTGACTTCCAACTTGCTAAAGGGCACTGAGAGGAAAGGAAGCAAAACCACACTTCTAAATGAAAACCAGTTAGCTGTAACAATCTTGTTGATGGGTTCACTATTAGTCCTGATGTCAGCTGCAGAATGTACCTTCTGCCCTGAGCCTGCTTGCAGGCCTGGTTAACCTTTAGCTGTTGTGCACCAGACACTCCAGCAAAGTTACTAGAAAAACAGCTTGCAAAATATTTGTGCTCTGTAATTTTATAGCAGTGTGTGTACAGAAATTCCATATGATTCCCTCCGTTTGTGCTCTATATTGCAGTAGTATTTTAACAACAGTAGTAGTTTGCAGTAACGTCAGAATTTAGGGTGTTTTTTTTGTCTCCTCAATTGTTAGCTATGTAAGAAGCAGGCAGGTTTTTGCCTCTCTTCAAATGCCTCTTTTAATGTTTTACATTTTTATTGACAAAAAATTTTTAAAAAGCACATATTAGCTCTTCCACTTGCTTGAATGTTTTTTAGGGAGTGAAAAAAGCTCTATGCTTTGATGTGTTGTGAATGGGCTGATGTGAGCTGGGGGATTAGTGTCTGAGTTTCTGGGCTCACCATCTGGGAGAATAATTTAATTTATTTTCTTTTTTAAGAAAGGGCTGTGAAAGACCATGAGGTCAGTGCAGTTTGAGAGAAGTATTCACCAGGAGTCCAACTGAAAGAACCTCTGGCATTCTAGTTTTATTTACAGGCTGTATTTCAAAACAAATTTAATGGAGTCCAGATCCTCATTGTACATATATCTGCTGATAAAGTGAGTAGAATTAAAAATTGCATACCAAACTTTGTCCTAGTGAAGTACAAGTTCTTGTCTCCCAGAATTCCACGTGTTGGCTTGTAGACAGTAGGAGGCTCCAGAGAGAGAGGCCCTTCTGTCTTTCTCCCTTCTTGCTTCTGAGTTTGTTAAAAGTAATGAGGCCAACTGTCCTGTCTAAACGAATCAACACTCAGGTTCAGCTATTTTCCTTCAATTAGACTCCAGTGGGAGGAAATCTTTGGTACTCCTCAGGAGTTTTGTTTCCTGAAATTTGTGAAAATGGGGTTCTATCTGGATTAAATATAGGATAAATTCACACATCATACTGTGTGTTAGTACAGTTCCCTGCATAACTTGAAATGGTTTTACATAGGGAGATTGAAAGGGTCTGGTTCTTGTAGCCCAAAAACACTTCTACATGTATTCCCAAAGGGACTGCATAGCTTAACATTTTATTATAAAAATATGTATTCTATGGACTTGGTCTCAGCAGATGCTAATACACATAAAATGCTGTTGCTTCTTCTCTTAATAATTTATAATTTGTAACAGTTATACTTGATTAGATTGCTGTAGTAAGTAATTACTAAGTTACGATTAGTTCAGAATTCTCTCCAACAAATATTCTAGTAGTAAGCCCTTCTCCTGTATTCTCTAAAAAGCTTAGCTTGAAAGTTAATAGTTTTCCATCCACCTCCTAAAATTGTAAAGAGATAAATCAGATATATAAGGACAACAAAACTGGTGAAGATATGTCCTGTAAGTAGTAACTGAGGGAACTGAGGTTCTGGAGAAGGGAAGGCTCAGGGGTGTCCTCATTTCTCCGTACAAATACCTGAAAGGAGATGGTAATCAGTTGGGGGTTGGACTCTTCTACTGTGTCTGAATTTATTAGTTAAATGTTTTTTGTCCATTCTGGTAGAACTATTTCATTTTTGGCATCAGCCCTCCACATTGGGGATAGATGATATAATACTTCCAGGAAAATACCATGGAACATTCTGCTTGCAGTCTACTTGTTTGTGTGGTAGCTGGTGAAAAAAATCAGCAAAGGGCAGGTTTGTAGAGGAGAGCTGGAGCAGAAGAAGAGGGGAGTAGGGAGAAACAACTGAGAGTTTAAAAGAAGGTAAAATAAGTACTAGAAGGAACTTAGATGGATGGTGAAGTAAACTAATACATACTGGGGAAAGAATAAACAAAAATCAACACATTTAGCATCCAAAAAGGGGGAGAAAAAAATTATTAACTGTATAAGGGAAGCGGAGAGAAAGATTGGAAATGAGTAGTAAGAATAAAGGAAGGAGACTAGGAAAGGGGGAGAGAGGTCCACTGGAGTTGGGTAAGTGAAGAAATGGTTGTTTGGGGGCTGTTATTGTGTGACCTGCTATGTAATACTAGGGCCTTAGCTCTGCTCCAGTTCACTGGTTGTCTGAACAAACACTTTCAGCAGTATATGGGCTGCAATGTGTGATGGGGTGGACAACAGCATTCTTAATAGTAATGGGTGAAAGTTCATGCCAGCATAAAATATACACGTGTCTGTAGCCTCAAACAGAGATTTAGAAGGAAGAATTGTCTTGGGATTGATTTTTGCTTGTGGTTTGGTTTTTTTTTTTTTTTCTGGAAGTTAGAAGCTGAATCATGGAGAAAGGCTATGGAAATAGTCAATTTTAGTTCCTAACGCCAGTGTTATGCTATCATAAAACTGAAAACTCTGGAAAACATTAAGAGCAGATCTCTGTCATGATTAATTTTCTGCTCATTTCCTGATGCTTTTGCAAAAGACACTAGATTTTCCAGAATGGCCTAGGAAAATCCAACCCTGGCCCAGAACTTTCTCAAGAGATTTATTTTTTTTCTGTGCTTGCATGGATAATGACAAGAAATCAATCTGATCTGTCTAGACTACACTTTCAGTAGAAAATCTAGAATAAAGCACAAGTCTGTAATGATTAAGGAGCGCTATAATCTTATAGTTAACATTGGGGATTTTTCCGGTGAAGCATCCTGTCTATGTTTTTACACATGGTCCTCTCAAATACTAACCTGTAACGTGCTCATGTGGCTATATTTAGATTCTAAGCATTTCAGCCTTAAACGTTCTCTGTGGTCATTCTTCATCATGAATTAATTACATGTTAACTAAGCCCCAACTTAAATAAAAGGCAGCATAGAAAAAACTGAATGCCCTGTGCACAGGATGTTGTATTGGTCCAGGAAAACCCTGCCTCTTGGGCTCCATCATGTACATGGCTTGCTTAGGGCCAGCAAACACTTCTAGGTTTCCTCTAAGTTAACTTTGTTGCTAAAGTGCAAATTCCAGGTTTTATGAAACATGCAAGAATAACAGCATGAGGAAAATGCCTGTACCAAAAAAAGGACACTTGTCTCGATTTCAAACACCCTTCGTGTTCGATCCCTGCTTTACTTTTCAGTCTCTCATGCTGTTAACATTTTTAAGTCTGGCCTCTTATTGACCTCTTACATCCTCCTTTATCACCCACTTGTTATGTTTTCTGGTAAGCATCTTCTAGTTTTCTTCCATTATCTTCGTATCTCCTACCTTAAGTTAGCTATTTTTTTTTCTGTGATGCTTATACAATTTCACTGAGATCACTCTGCTACGCTGGCAGTAAGTATTTAATTTTTTCATTGCACAGTTGAGTGATGAATTATCACCTGTAAGTATTCCAAGAATGCAGAGTAGCAGACTTGAAATATGTATGATTTCTAATTTTTATTTTCATTTTGGCTTAAATAGGATCACTTACAGCTGTCATCTTCTAAGAGAAATGTACTTGGTCTCACCTCTGGATTCTCAAAGGACTGAACCAATCAGCTCAAGGCTTGCTGTCCCTAGGGTGGTAAAATTCATATTTGTGGTATGAGTGGAATAGATGTACAGAGCTAACATTGACTGGAGTCAGAGACATAAACTGATTAGGAATGAGTCCACAGGGATTTGGGATACAGGTAAGGAGTTGTCAAGAGAGGGTTTGTTGCTGTAGCACCCAGGAGAGAGGAGACTGTGGATGAGTTAGTGCAGTTTGCATCATGCTGATAAGCAGAGGGGGCTGTCAGGGTTTCTCAGTATGAGACTGTGGGGAAGGTTATAGTGGTTTCAATCGGTTTGGAATGAATGATTCCAAATACTGCCTATGTGGCTGAGGTCTCCCTTCCCCACACCCTTCATCTGTCTGTCTTTCTTCCAGGCAGCTCTCAGGGGACAGAGAAACTTTTCAGAAACCTCTAACACTTCCTTTAGTGAACCTTTCACCCTTTCTGACAGCTGTGATGGTGCACAGTGACATCTGTGTACTGGCTCACCAATGGGGAAGCATAACTTGAGCTTTTTCTGATGTGAGAAGAGAAAGGACATGGCTGTGACAAGAACAGGAGAAAAACTTCGAACATTGCTGTTCTTGGTGTTACCAAGAGAAGCAATTTCTAAGCAAATGGCATGTGCTTTTATATACCTTGAAGAACTGAAGACCCTTATGTTTTGTGCAATTCTAGATCTTATGTCAAAAAGGATTTTTTATTTTATTCCTGTGCTCTAAGTAGAGTTCATTTGTACCTCTCCCGACCTGTAATTTTACCCTTCAGACCAATGTTTCTGAAACAGGAGGCTGAAGTAGTAGGTTATGGATTAGGAGAACTAATAAGCAAATTTCTTGAATATAAATCAGTGGAAAAAGATCCCTTTTTGTCGTGGTAGACTATGCTGCTGAAATCTGACTTGAACTTCTGAAGCAAACTCACTTGGATGGTGAGCATGGGAAATGCTACTGCTGTGATGTTTCCTATTTACTTGCATTCTAACTAGGAATGCCTGCTGTATGTATTCTTAACATATGTTAACCTCTCTGCTGTAGTTCTTGCCAAGAAACTGTCACAAAGGTTATTTAGCAATGAAACTGCATAGGAAATATTCCTGTTGTACTGGCGTGCCTGCTGTAACTAATTGGGCATGTATAACGGGAGGGTGAAGATAAATAAAGCTACACATGTACAGGGTTTAGGAAAAGTGCATGATATTCTGCATCACAATTATAATCCTTTCAGATGCTGGTGATCTCCAGAAAGGCACAATACAAAAATGAGCTAAACAAGCAAATTATGGGAATGAAGTCCAGCATGAGCCTTCTCCAAAGCTCAATGTTAACAATGCGAGGCAGAGTCGTGCAGGGCTGTTGTTGCAACTATCCAAAGGAGGGGTTTTTCTGTGTGTGTGTATGTGCATGTGCATACTTGTAACCTACATAGTGTTTGTTTCTTTTCACCTTTTCCTGTAAGGCATCCTGCCTCCCACCCCTTGGGCCTGAACTGGCAGCAAAAGTTGCTGTTTCATTGCAAAACAAGTCTGGGATTGCAGGGTTTGCTGTTTAATGTTACTTTCTCCAAAGAAAGGAGGGGACTAGCTCCCACTGAAAGTGTCTTGGTTTTGCCCACCCAGCTCAGTTGTGAGGTGTGTTTTCTGAGAAGGGAATGGGTGCAGAAGGCTGGCTTTGGATATTTTTAAGCAGAAGCAGCGTTTCCAAGCGTGGTCGTGGGGCTGAGGAGACCCACACGCTGCACAACACAACAGTGGTGGCTTTGTGCAGGGAGGAGCAAGGCAGAGGGGAAAATGGACTAGTTGATTGCACATCTGGTCACGTTTCAAACAGAATTTTGGATATAATAAGTGCTGAAAGCCTCAGATCTTCTGTCTGTTTTTCCCTATGGTAAATAAATAGGTTCTAAATTGTAGATGATTTCCCTTTCCCTTCCTTCTCCCTAAACTGTGTATTCCAGGCATGCAAAGGATTTTTGTTGTCTTTAATCTGGAAAGGCTCTCTCAACTCAGGAATGCTACTTGGCTCAGAAAGCACAGTAACAGTCGAGAGATTGAACTGTTATCCCTACGAAGATAATTAAAAAATAATATGCTAGCCATTGTATTTAACACTTTGTGGTGTCTGCCTCTTGTTTAACTGAGATCACAAGTATGAAGTGAGTGCCCAGTAAGGTAATATAAACCAGTGATTTCCCAAAAGACAGAGCGAAGGAGTGTGTGGTCTTGTAAATTTTATTGTTAATTTTAAATTGCAAAATAGATTTACAATAATGCCAGTTTTCATTCCAGATACTAAAATCCTCCATCATTGTAGTTTTAATATGGTAAGTGTTGACCAATATTGCACCTCCAACAAGAGAATTGTAAACAAGTAGAAATAAAATAGGAATTAAACGGTATATTGCTTGATGTGTATGTATACATATACAGAGTTAGTCTTAGCTTGTCTGCATCAGCATAGATTAATTGAGATTTATATAACCACCTGCCTTTACTTACAATTTTAATACATGTTTACAAGTAATCATGCAATTTTAGGGCTGCTTGAGAGAATGCCCAGAGAAATGTATTTTCATGAGTTCTAGGCCAAAGATGAAACCAATTTCACAAAACAAGGTAAGAAAGTAAATCCAAGGCTACAATGTTATATAGATGTGATTTAATTAGTAATATCAGCAGAAGAGATTTATAACTGTCCATATGCCTTTAAAGGAAGGATTTGGTGAAAAGAGTAGTTGACAGTGTTTTGATTTACCAGTATGTTTTGGGTTATATGTAAATAAATTAGATATTTCTGACCCAACTGTATAGTGAAGTAAGAGAGAGTAAGGCCACTTTGTGGCTTAGGTCCATATCTTAGGCCCATATCTATCCATCCTGTGTTCAGATCCACAGTCAAAGCTTGTGACTTAGTGCAGATCTGGGTGAATTCTGTATAGGTTCTGCTCAGTATTGTGAGATGCTCATTTTTATTGCTTGGTATAGCTCACACTTTGTACCTGGAAAACGCTGTGGCCACTGCACAGGTCGAATGAGTCCCATTATGGACCAATTCTCCCAAGTTTTTTTAAATTCTTAATGTGTGCTAAGACAATGCTAAACCCAGTATGTCTGGTTGTACAGATCTATGGTTTTTTAGCATTAGTTTCCACATCAGGAACATTGCCGTTCAGACAAAACTTAAAACATTTGAGGAAAGCATCTCAGGCAATACAATGTGCATTTCTCACATATTGCACCATATAGCAACTTTAAAGGAGGTCTTACTCAATATATGTAATAGATCAAAATAGAGTTTATTTTGTAATGCTTGGACTTTTCATGTGTCTAAAACTGACCTCTTGGTATACAGGCTTATCCAATTCACTTTGTGTGCTGTTTGCCAAACTTTTGTATAGTTATTTAGTTTAGAGTTTTCTTTGTATGCTTGGAGCTTGGCACCATGCTGCATATTATATTAGTTCTAAGAAAACGAATCCCTGGATCTCCCGTGGGAATAAGTGTTGCTTACACCTTGACTCTGGTATGATGATCCTTTGAAGTAGCAGTGGTTTCTTCTCTTGTCTTCTATGGCTCCTTAAATCCTGAGTTTTCAGCAACTTGGGTGCTGGCATGCTCCTTGTGAAGCCAGTGGCAGTCAGGGTGCACAACACTCTGTTGCAGGGTTGTCATTTAGTTTGTTAAGGCAGACAGAAAACAGTGAATGATACTTCCAAAATTAATGTTAGAGGTTTCATTTCTAGCCAGATTATCTTGGCCTTCCGTCTTCTGCCATCTGTCTGTATCCAACAGAAACTCCCACTAATTCCTATATGTGAGCTTTGGTTGGCTCCAGCTGTAGCCCAAAGATGTGCAAGACATAAGGCAATTTGCCCAAGGTAACTTCATCTGTGCTTTTTGAGCAGTTGCTGATTGGGTTCAGTAACAGTTGATATTTGTTTTGATTCATGTGGATAACTGTACCCATGCTCTCTACATAGAGATTAAATTAGTGATTGAAACAAACCACTCTTCTCCTGTAGCTGTTTCTGTCCTCTGGATTTAGCAGGGGGGTTTTTTTGTTACTGTTGTTTTGTTTGTTGGTTTTTTTGTTTGTTTGAAAAACAATGGTAAAGCTTTTGCAGGTTGTTCTTAAAAAAGCAGAGCTAGCATCATGAAATGTGATCCTGAATTTCTTGCCATCAGGAGCAGCAAAGGTCAGGTACAGTTGCAGATGCACATTTGATCCCATCCAGCCCGTGGGCTGCTGCTGCAATCGCTTTATGTTGTGCTGTGCACTGCAAACACTGAGTCTCAGCAGCTCCAGCTGCTGCAGTTCCCTGCTCACCTCCTTAGCTCTGCCTTTGCAGTTCCACCCTGGATTTCTGAATAGTGTTTTGTATGTATGTGCGTGCAGATGTCATTCCAGAGCTGCTTTTCTGTTTTGTGGGCACTATGTTTTCTCATTTATAAAACTGAGGGTTTAGCTTGTTAACTGCCATGCCATCAGGGCTTCCATACATGTTCTGCCCTAAGCTGTCCCAAAGGAGTGTGAAGGCTAGTGAACTTTGCCTTTTAGGTATCCAAACTTCTACTGTGATTTCTGGTGGAACAAATGGATTGAAGCACGTGGAGATGTTAAAAACAAGAAAATGTTAGAGATAAAAGAAAGAAGAAAAGTTTCAAAAGCTGTCCAGAAGATGTTTTTATACATTTAAACATATTTGCATTACTTTGTGTTTTTTTTCTGAGCATATTGCAGCAATTGTACCTTTATTAATATTAATAATGACCTCAAGTGGGGATCACATTTTCCCAACTTTTTTCTGTATGCTGCAGGTTGGAGGGGAAAAGAATAAAGGAAGAAAAAGGATGATCAGATGTTTTCCCATTTGAATTAAAAAACTACTTTGGATTGTAATCAGCTTGTCTTTCCAATGAACAGAACTTTTGATATTCCTCTTGACAATTTTTAAATGTCCCGTTGTTTTTGGGGCACACAAAATTCAGAATATGAGCCACATATGATTAGAAGGGTAGAAAACTTGGGAGGAGAGCAGTGGCAGATTTCTGCTCAGTTTTGCTGGACTTTGAGTCTGGCCAAGAGGTACAGAAGGACGTGATGACTTTGAGGGTTGTTATATAACACAGTTTGAAAAACTCTCACTCTAGGACCCATGAAAATAAACTCTCTGTTGCAATAACAATCTTAGATCATGAAGCTGCACATAAAGCAAAAGAAACTTTGCATGATTTTTTACTTCTCTACTCCTTTATGGGTGAATCTACACAGCTCTGGGTTCAGTCCCCGCTTGTACTCCTACTACATGATGGTGTATTTTTCTCTGAATGTTTTTAATCCTGGGGATATGGAAAGATTAATGGGGAAAGATTGGGAAAAATTTCCTCAATTACTTTGAATAAACCCAAGTGATGCTAGCCAATCTGTTTGCAAACTCCTCTTAGTCATTGACTTCTTTTTAATCTAAGGTATTTTTTATTATTTCAGCATATGTCTACCAAGCTCCTCCACAGCTGTGAGGTAGAGAAATAATTCATTATCATTGTGTCTTTTATTTGCTGGAGTACATGAGCATCCAGGATTTTCTCATTTATTTCCTGTGCTCTTGAAAGAAATTGAAATTTCTTTCCTCCATTTCCTTTCCCTCTTCTGCTTGAACTCCGTATTCCAGCAGTGGTTATAAGAGGTGTGTTCTTGCCTTCTTCATTACTGGTATAAAATGTTTAAGAAAAGTTGCAAAGACAAATTTAATTTTATACTGTTAATTAAGATAAATTCATTCTCTGTACACAGAAAATACTTTCTTGAAACAAAAAAACCCCAACCCTTTCTGCTTAGCTAAAATCAGATTACTGTCAATGCATTTTAATGTACCAGTGCCTTTGGGTTACTGGTGGTTTAAACTGTAACTGTTGAAGCAAAGTCATCACAGACCTATGGAGTTGTTTTCACAATAATCAAAGATTGTGTATTTGTCCTTCCTGACTATAATCAAATCTGTCTCTCGGACTTCCTGTTTTCCTCTGGGTTTTTTAACAGCAAAATTATAATACTATGTTTTCCTTTTGAAACCTAAATGCATTTACATTTTCTGATTGGATATTACATTGCTGTAAATTCAGTGCAACAGTCAGTTGAGGATTCTGAGTAGGACTGAAGTATCTGTGCAGCGATTTGGAGCGGTTAACTATTAGCAAACAATCTTCAGCAGCTTTTGTCCTTCAAACAGGTGATGAGTTAAGTAGTGAAGGTATTTGTACTTTGCAGAATAATTTTGTCAACAGCTCTTCTTGAACCAGTAGTATGCCTAAGTGTGTGCTAAAACTGACCTGAATTTTAACTTGATGTTTTTTACTATTGTCCTGATTTCCATTTAAATGCTTACACCTTGCACCAAGAAATCTGCAGGAAACTGCAGAGTAAGACCAGTAGCATCTTGAACACTGCCAGAAGATGCTGAGTAGTGTGTCTGCTGTGCACCTGGCAATACATAGTTCCACTGAGAAAACTGGAGATAGAAGCAGCTTACCCTAAAAATGCTGTAGAAACCCTACTACTCTGAAGTAAAAAGAAACATCTTGTTGCAATACTAGAGGAAGAAGATGAATTGATCCATTCTGTAACTGTACATGTTTTATATATATATACATAGTCATCCCTATGTGTGAAAGCAAGTTTTTGGCAGGCATTTTCATTAATTTTAATTTTAGGGGTTTTTCCAAGTAATCTATCTGTAACAGTTTTGCATATGATTTCATGTATTTAAATTGAGGCCTTGAGATTTAATTACAGGCATGAATTAGTTAATTTTAAACAAAGTTGCATTCAGCATCTTCGTATACCAAAGTTACACTGATCGTAGCAGACTATTCCTGAGGTAGCTAATATGTGGACATCAGGGAGAGAAACTATGAAAATAAATTCCCAAAGTAGATTGCTATCAGTGCATAGCATTTCAGTGGACACGGTGGGTGGTAGGTGACATTTATTTTTTGATGTTTCCTGTAGTACAGCAATAGTTCAGCAGTGTAGTTCTGTGCCTCTGGATAGGTGCCTAGATATATCTGTGCAGTAACTGGCAGTTAATAGAATGTAGAGGCACCCTGTGGTTCATTATGGGTTGTGAAACATGTTCAAGGCACTGCAAAAATAGTGGCTAATATACAGAGAGTTCTGTGCTACCAGGTCTGTGTTAGAGCCACTTGTGTACATTGTAGAGATCCATTCTTATCTATCATTCAGATAATGTGATTATCCTTTTGCATAGAATACCATGAGAATTGATGGATTCTTGTATCAGAATTCGAAGATAAGCTTTAACAAAGCACAAGAGAGTAGTGGGGGATGGCTGTATGAAATATAATGACCTTTCATATAGTGTCAGTTCAAGACATGATACTTTCTACTGTTCTTGAAAGACATAAAACTGTAAAGAATATATTATACCATTCTTCTTCTTTTCTCATACTCCTCCTCCTTCCACATCTCCCTTTACTTCAGTGGATCCCTAAAGCCTCTGAAAAATCTGGCAATGGGAGTTCTTATCCTTTGGGAGGTGAGCTGATTTACTCATACAGCTCCCCAGAACAGCAGCTGACAGCAGTGGGAAACCAAGTGCTTGCATTTTTGTTGGCTTTGCATTAAGCAACAGGAGAATAGGTTATTTGCGATGGAATTCACTCCAGGTAGTCAAGACACTAAGATCAACATCACTCAGCAGCAGACCATGGCAGCAGAACTGAAAGAACAGGTAAACATTAAATAAAAAAGTAGGTATGGAGTTGTGCACACTGAATGGCATCTTCACAAAGCAGCAGTGAGCAGCCTGTGTTCTCTGAGCGTTGCTGTTTCTTGTAACATGTGCACTTTGTGCATGATCGACACAAGGGAGTGAAAACTGTGAAAAAATAGAATACTTACACATACTTTTATACAGAACCCCTTTGGAATAACTGCAGTCCCTTCCTATTTTTCTGTGAACGCAAACTGAGATAATCTTCCTCCCTCCTTTCCCTTTCCTTGGCATAATTCTTGAGCTGCTTTAAAGCATCTCATAATATAGAGGAATTTTCTTTCTGACCCATGAGAGATCCAAGGCCTCTGAGCTCTAAATAATCCTGGCCAACTTGTATTGAATCTCTTCATTGTCTATCAGATGTTACTGCTTGTAAGACCATGAAATGCTTTTATGTAAGATTTGTTTCCACTTCTTGACTTCATTACTTTTAAGCAATAGTGAGTTGATCCTGTGCATCATGCAAGCCAGAAATCATTTTAGCAGGTCCTCTGTTTATTCTCTTTAATTTAATAATATGTTCCATTCATCTTGCATAAAGGAGTAGAACTGAAAGAAGAACACTTCTCCTCCCCTACCTCTGGGATGATGAAAGGTGGCGCTTAAAAATACCACTGGCACTTTACATCTAGCTGTATATGTTTCCTGGCACTTTACATCTAGTTGTATATGTTTCCTGTTATTTAGCTGCCAAGATGAAGTGTGAAGAGTTGCAATAGGTGGAACTCTAAGTGAGATGAGTCAGGATTAAACTGTGAATAGCACGTGCCTTTATTCCTAATATGTTTGATGTAAGATGAAATAGATTCACTAAACCCTGAATGACTGTCTAGGGACATTTTTAGAATGAATCATCTAGATGTTTTCTGAAAGAAAACACCCAGTATCCTATCATATTGTTTTATGTGCACTAAGTGGGATAGCCCAATTCAGGCAAAATTTTGGTCAGTGCTTTCTGAAAATTAAGCTCATGCCTACTTGGGAAAGAGCAGTCCATAAAGGACCTATTTTTCCTAAGAGAATGAGAACATGACTGCAGATTGTTACTCCCCTATGTGGCGTAACATACTGTGTTCACCCTCATATGCTGGGTTGTTGGAAATACAGTTCTACAAAACTAGGGAAAGAAAGTCCTATTTTGGAATAAATGTGCCGTGAGCAATATGGCATTCTTGCCCTGCAGAGTGGTTCCTGAAACACAAAGGCAGATAGGAGACTACTGCACAGCATAAAATGAAGAACTTCTGGTGAGGGACATAAAGTAGGGAATAAAGTCCAGCAGAGGAGGACAGCAAGTGAAGAACTGGGCTCCCAAGTTCTGTGTGGAACACAAGTGAATCTCAGTATTTGGGGTGTGTCCCTCTCACCTTTCAGTGAGTTGCCTGGACATCAGTATGGAACACATGAGGTGAACGTGTAGGATTCATTTCTTTGTACTGATTGTGGCTTACTATGGATTTTCTATTTACATAGTGCACCAACACATAATTCAGAATAGCAACTTCATCACATTGTACTATGTACATAATTATGCAAAATCCTATACAAGATACAAACCATGACACAAAAAGCAGACAAATGCTGTGAATTATGCAATGGTGAATGATTGAATTCTTCCTGCTTTCATGTATATTTTATACTGCAAGTCACAACTTCCAGGCCTAATGCATACACTGATCATTTGTTTTGCAAGCTGTCAGCCTTATTGCATCTTAGCCATCTCTAAAACAATTCAGAGTGTAATATTTGAAACAATTATAGGTGATTATGGATTGATGTTTCACTGAAAGCTGATTTTATTTAAATCTTAGATTCATATCCATGTTCTGCTAACATTTGTATAGATGATTGACTGGTGAATTTTAAGCATTATTAGTAACTTTAATAGTCAAACTCTTCACAGAATTATTAGCCTGTTACTTTTTTGTTAATTTGCTGCTTTCCCTTTTTTAACTTAAGTGACAAATTAAGTTTCATTAATTCCTACCTTCTTGAACCAATCCTTTCAGATTTAAGTGCTTGTTCTTTGTGTTGCTAAAATATCTTTTTTCTTGTAATGTAGAAGTGGAAAATACTGGAAAGAGATGATGAGTTGGGTGTGGTGACATTTTCTGGTTTGGTTTGGTGTCATGTTCAACTCCCCCTCCCCTCCTCAGATTTTTTCACAAGCTCTGTGCTGACTAGACTTTGGAGCTTCTTAGGAGAGCTTTTGGAGAGTTTAGGCAGTAAATGATTGGAAACCATAACAGCATTCTTGGCATCTGCTTGACAATTTTATATAATCAGATGCCTCCTTTTCGTTAGTGGTTTGTTAAATCACTGGTTTATAGATTTTTAAATGTTTCACTCTGTTTCTGTGCAGCTCTAAGGCTCAGTCTTATTGTCCTGGAATTGAAATTGCTGATCTGGCAAGCATGCTTCCTCCCTCCTCCCTCCCCATGTGTTTCAATCTTTTGTCTTTTAACAGTTATGTTGGAAAGGGTAAATTAATATATGTTTCAGTGTAAGAACAGTGAAATGTCAAACAGTGAAGTTATAACATCTTAATGTAGACATTATGGAAGTGTTCAGTCCCAGCTTACACACTGATTTTTGACACTGCATGTACCTGAGAAGAATATATTGTCCTACTACAGCAAGTTCATTTGATAGGATATTATCTGGAATAAAACTGTACAGGATGCAAAGGTAGCTACTGTGTAACAGTGCTCTTTAAGTAGGAAAGGTGTAGTGAGCAAAAAACTGAACCTAATGATCAAGGACTTCATGGCAATTAATACAGATATTATTTGTTGATTATTTACTTGAAGAGTTAGACCACCTTTTTCATTCATATTGGACAAAATCTAATATCAATGAATGTGTATATCTACACAAACACAACAGAATCCTGTTGTGTTCGTGTAGATAAATATGAAAGTAAATTGTTCCAACCTTCCTTTCTTTGTAACAAACCACTGTTAGAGCTGTATCTTATAGGGGAAAAATTATTTAATATCTGCCACTAATCATTAATTTCCATCTATAGAATTTTCTCTGCAAACAGTCTTCAAAGGAGTCTGAGCTCTGAAATGGAAAAACTGCATAATGAACATCAGTGACCACTGTAATACTCTGAGGGCAGAGTTAGGCTAAAGTTTATGGGTTTCTCCTGATCTGGAAGTAAATCTTGTCCAGTGTATGATAATTTTATGTCAGCTACTTGTTGCTAGGAGAAAATAGGTTTACTATGTTTCTACAACAAATGCCACAGAAATATTTCTCCATCTTTTAATGCCACTGATATAATCACATTTGTGGAGAAACATACCAAGTTACTAATGAGATTGGACTCCAAAGTGTTGTAAAGTCCTTGAATTTCCATAGACGATTTTGAAGACTGGCAATAATTCTTGAAGGATTTCATAGCTCAGCTATTTGCATCTTCTCTCCTGGTATCTTTCTGATGTTTGTCACTGGGCTCTGTAGTGGGTTTTATCCACATGTGAAGCTATCCTAGGAAAATGAAGAGCTTTGCTTTTGAATTTACAGTGAATCTGTAGTGATCCTTTTTGTCAGACTTCAAATGTGGGTTGGTTGGTGATGCAGTCCTGCTGCAGTAGGAAGTGGCACTGGATGCAGTAGCTTCCTTTCAAGCCAGAGTCAAGCCTGTGCCCCATGAGTGCACTGCCTAAACATGGTACTATCAGATAAGTAAATAAGTAATATTTGTAGCTATAATATGTATGTATAGATAAATGACAACTTTGGTCATACTTCTCTGACAAATATGTAAGATGGTGTAAATCTGTATCTGCAGTGATGTCTCACTGTCTCCTTCTTGGTGTCTTCTTTCTAAAAGCTCACTTTTTTGTCTACTGATACACAATGAAGTGTTTTCACTGTATGTGTCAAACCCTTTGTCTACCTATTATCTACCTAGACTAAAAAGATATATTCTTTAACATTTCCTAAACCTTTAAAAATATTTTTTCCACTTTCTTTCCTCTTTCAAAATGTTATGCACTTAGAGAAATGCATGTGCTGAAATCCATTCTATTGAACCATCTGTGAACACGTATAGTATGACCCACTTCTGCTGAATATCCTCTCAGCTAATTATCTACCAAAATTCTTCTGCATAGCTTGCTGTCCAAATTGCTACCATGCACCAGAAGTAATTCACTGTAGAGAGAAGGAAATGGTTTAGTAAACATTATTAGAGAACCAGGCACTTAAAAAGATCTTTAGGTACTTGATTCTTAGCTGAAGCAAAGTATAACTTAAAAAAAAAAGGAAGTAGGTGTTCATACAAGTGCTGTGTGGAGAACACAAAAAAGTGGAATGAGGAAATGGAAAAGTGTTTAATTTTTTTTTTTTTTTTTTATTGGAAAACAAGAGGCTGCTGGTAGCCAGTGTCTGAGTATGGAGTGGCTATTGCTCTTTAAAGATGATTAGCATCACATAAGAGCAGATTTCCATGGACTTGGTTCTTACACATAACATTTTAGATGCTTGGCTAAGTTTAATACAGACTTCAGTGAGTTGTACTGGGCTAAATATTATATGGAATCTTGATGGTGATAAGTGCTCCACTGAATGTGCCCCAGCTCATCTTTGAATATACTTTTCTGGTGATATTTCAGTAACTTTGGTACCGTTGGGGCCCAACAAAAAGTGGTGCATAAAAATGTGGTATGATTAAAATATCAGAATTATTATGAGGAATTTTTTTTTTCTCTGGAAGTTGAGAAGGGTCTTATTAAATTCAGTAGGATATTTGAATTTTATTTAAATCCGTTTTTGGACTTCCAGTCAGGCAGAATTTAGGCAGAAGTGAGATATAAGCAGATGAAGACAGTTTGGTGAATATTTTTTACATATTTAAATGCCTGTCAGTTGTTTTCAAATATCCATGATGCTCAAGTTTCCATACCTGTCTCAACAGTCAGAATTTTGCTCAGAAGTACATGCAATGTTGAAAGTTCAGTCATGGCCTCAAATTCACAGATAAGAACAGTACTGAATTTTGCTCATAGGATAAATAAGCTTAGAGTGTTTTTTAAATTTATGCAACTTCCTTCTCCACCCATTTCCTCTTGTCTAGAGGAGTACAGCACTAACATTATTATTTTCCCTTTTTCAAATCAAGAACATTTTAATAGGAAGCTGTTACCTTTTTTGCAGACTAACACCTGTAAACATGTGAGAAACAAAACTGTACCTAATTAGTGGTCTGTTGCACATAATTTGCTCTACTAAGGGAGTGACCTAATTTTTTCTTCTTCATCATACACAGAAGCTACACCAAGACACTTGGTCCATAATTTTCTGCCCACTTTTTCTTTTTCTGTTGGAAATTATTACATTTTCTATGCAGTTTTCCTTATATGTATAAAATCCTACCTTTGTTCATGAAACCTGATGAGATAACCCCCTTGGCACTAGTTAGCAACACAAAAATAAAGAGAAATTTCTCAGGGGCCCTTTCCAGTGGCTTTCAGACAGGAAGGTAGAATGTGTTTTTAATATCTGTGTTAATATTGGTCATTTACCTCTGAGTCTAATGTGTATAGTGAAAACCAGTCTTCACTCAGAGCTTCCTAGAGCTTTTCCCCTGCTCCTATTAGTACAATGTTCCCTCATCCGGATGCTGGGACACACATTTATTTCATTCTCTTATTCTTATTTTTTCTGTTTGATGTCTCAGAGTGTGGAAGTACTATTTCTTTGATTGCAGGCAGCAAGGGAGTGAAAGGCAAACCCTGCCCATCCCTGAGGCTGACTGGCTGGGATCACCTCACCTTGTGAGAACAGGTCACCTGCTAGGTCTGCTCCACTGTGGCAGCAGAAAGCTCCACTTCATCTGCTTTCTCTAGCCTGTCAAGGAAGCACTGTGCCATCTAGGGAGCTGCAAAACTGTATAAAATGTGATGTGATATACTCAGCTAAAATTTCTTTTAAATTAATTGTGAGTTTCATTTCAGTCATAAATCTGATCAGACTTTTAATACACAGTTTCTAAGTGAATGCAATAACATCTACAGGTGCTTAGTGCCACTCTGAAGCAACCTGTGCAATTTTTGCTAATTCCCTTGTTACTAAGAGAAAGCAAAGCAGAACAAGGAATCACAGAAAAATTCCTTCTTGTTTTATTCTTAGTGAGATCCATACATCCTCCAAATCACTGATGAAGGTCTGTCAAGGCTTTGTATCTTGCACTACAAGATACAAAGATTCTGTGGGTTACCTGAAACTTGTCTTAAGGTCTAGTCTGCACTTCTGAATGATGCAAATGACCAAGCAAACAACAGGATAAGAACTTCACAGGTTAACTCTATTGAGATGGCAAATTAAAGTAACAAATTAAGTGAATTTGGTTTTAAAAGTTGCATCATTTTTGGCTACGCAGAAATCACGTGCATTTAGATATGTGTTTCTTGAAGAAGTATATGCACTTTACATGCATTGAGTTCATGGGTTGTTCTTTTACACAAACTATAGACAGAATGTAGATCAAATTATGTTTTAAAGTTTATTTCAGATTATTTCAAATTAAGCCCATTTCCTGCATAGAGGATAATGTTCCTTACCTGCAAATAGTATTATTAAAACTGAAAAGATGAAGTTGAAATTTGACTGACACCTTAACACTCAGTTAGTTGGAACACTTTCATACAAAAAATTTCCACCATGAGAGTAGTTTTGTTGAAACTTGAATATATATTGCAGGCTCCAAGCTGGAATTACTTTCTTCTGAATGGGGCAAAAATGAGTTAAAATTATCTAAGATGAAAATATATGTTAATATATGTTTTATTAGATAAGGTAATTAGATAGGATTGTTTATCACTGAGTCACCTGTTTCTGTTGCAGAGTGTCTGGTACCAGCTCAGCATTGAGTCAGGTACAGACACAGCAGTTGCATCTGGATGTTTCGTCAGGGCCTTCAGCCTGGTCATTCCTCATCCATTCCAAGCAATAGGTTGTAGGCAAAATATCTGCCTGATTTTGAATAACTTGGAGTGCCAGATTTTGGGAAGTCCTAATTTGATGTCATGTTCTTACCACTGGCTTCGCAGCAATGCTCCAGGTGCGATGGGTTATGTTCACACAGAGCAGCAGTGCCAAGTTGTGACTTGAGGTTCTCATCGAGTTTAGGCATCAAAAATGATGGGAAACATTAAAGGAGAGACTAGAGTATTTTCATCTTGGCTGGCTCATATATAGCACTTAATGAAGCAAAATTCTTCTCTAGTACTTTTTTCAGTATCAGAGAAAATGTAAACATTGCTAAAACTATAAAACTTTGCAAATCTAGTAGTAGTATTGGCAATTCATGCGATTTTTATCGTGAGCCTTAAGTTATGTGGTTATTCTGGTTTGTTTTTTATTTAAAAGAAATGAGTAATAATTTAATGTAAGGAGAATATGTGAGCATCTCAGATCTTATTAAAAGTACATTTACAGGGGCTTGTGTATTTATGAAAAACAAAAAAAGAGAAAAAAAATTACCCTGGCTATTAAAAAGAACTGGTCAAAAAGAACTTTTAAAATATTTTATGATTTTTATTTATTATTCCAGAGAGACTCAGTCTTGTAGGACTTTGTCTTTCAGCAAGTTGGCCTTTTTGGACAATTCAAATGGGTAGAGAGAGCAGGGAAGCTGGCCAAGGAGGAGATGTGCCTGGCAGGTGACACCTGATATGTGTGGACAGTGTGGCTGTCCCTTGCAGCCAGCTGTTCTCTCCTGTGATGTGGAGGAGCTGAGGGATGACGCTGCACCTTCAAGGACTGGAAGGCACAGTGCCGAGTCGTGTGTGCTTTAATGGTTCACTGTGGCATCAGGACCTTCTATATACAGGTCAAATCAGGTCTCTGCTACAAATGAAAGGTGCCAGAACATGCTTTTGATGATTTTTTTTTCCTGAAAGCTTAAGACCTGATGTTTCTAAAGTACATTGGTTTTGAGCAATGTATCCTATGAAACTGCACATATGTCCTACCTGCCTCTGTTTCACTGACTTCCTGATTTTTTGGATGCCAAAATTTTATCACATCAGCTACTAAAAAGCTTTTTAATTTGGAAATTTGAACCTTTCTGTATGCATGGTGAATAGAAGCCAACCCTTTATTTTTTTGCAGCTTGGTGTTAGAGAAATATGTTTGTCCACAGTTCAAATCTCTTGTAAGCAGATGGTTCTTAAGATCCTCTAATTCCTTAGATGAAAAAATAGATTATTTCCCTTTTAGTTTTACTCTCAAAAATAATTTCCTCTCCAATGCTAATCAAATGCACACTATAGAACATTAAAGAAGAAACAAAGCATATAATTTAGCTTTTTGTCCTTGCCAATGGATGCACAGAGACACAAAAATGCTCTGTGTTCCTTTTACTGAATTTAAAGCCCTAGATCACACTTTTCTGAGAAATTAGTGGAGTAATAATATCAGTGCCTCAGCCTGTGTTGTAAATGAAGCTGTAGCTTAAAACAAGAAAATCCTGTTGAGGAAGCAAACACTGTGTCAGGATGAATGCATGCTGACAAAATAGCTGTTTGGGGGCTGCTGCTTTGCCATGCCTTTGCACCCTAAAATTCGCTCCCTTCTTTGTATGCTGAGGAGCGAATCTGCATAAACACTGCAGTTCTAGGAAGACAGTTCACCTGCCCGTGAACCCAGGAATGCTGCAGAAAGCTTTCAGAGAAAGGTGCAGCATTATAAATATTTTAAACCTCACTGCAAGCAGGGAAAAGTGTGACATATGTTTTACATTTCAGTGCCTGCTACAGTACCATTATTTCAGAACCTGTCGCCTCTCGTAGGCTGTGTGCTCACAGACAAATGCCATCGCTTCAAAACCAATAGCTAAACTGCCTCTTTTCATGCTGTTTCTTTCAGTTCCAACTGACAGTTAAAAAATGTTTGTTATTCCCCCCTCCATACGCACCCCCTGTTCTGAGTGACCTAACCTAAAAAGACTGTAGCATACAGCTGAGCTTAAAATACAAACATTCCCTTTGAAAGTTGTAATGTTCCCGCTTGTCTGCGGCTGCTGTGAAGTAAAAAAAACCAAAAAACCTCGAATCTCAGTGTTTGAGTGATGCAATTCATAGATAAAACCTTTATCTGAGGAAAGGGGGAAGTGTATTTGGAGTCTGCCTGAGCAGTAGGAAGAAAAATTTCCATATTTAAGGTAAAACAGCTGCTGTTTTCTCTTTTCCTCTCTGCTTGGAAAACTCTGCTTTCCGGAGCATTGCTGTCACCAATGGAGAAGAGGGGTATGGTAATGAGGCATATTTGAGATCCTTTGGCGGGCCAGCAATGGCACGAGGCCTTCTGAACTCTGCCACAGCTTTCTCTCCACTAAGTGTTACCTACTGTCTGGGATTGAAATATGTGTAAAATAGCACAAAGCATATTGAAACAAATTTAAATAATTCACAGTATGACAGCTTGGTTTGGGAATAGTTTTTTTTGGTAGAGTATGTTTCCAGTATCATAGAATCATTTCAGGAATTCAGTGTGGAATGATGATATTTTGGATCCTGATGACTTTGAACTGCCTTATGAGAAATCCAGAACTGTTTGTCCAGACACACTCTAGTTTTTAGATGATAGTTGCTCTTAAGTTACAATAATAAATAACTTATCAGAGTTTTTTTGTGAAGTGAGGAGGAGAAGAAAGCACAGTTCCCTCCAGTCTACCTTCAGTCTCTCCTTTCACAAGAAATGTCATCAATTAAATATTTTAAGGATGTCTGAATAATTAAAACCAAAAGGCTTGGCTTCAAATCCCTTAACATTTTAAGTTAAGGACATGTCCTTTTCATACCTCTACCAAAGGAATGAATTTGATGCCATTGATATAGGTCATGCTCACTCGTTTGTTCAGAGCTCATCTATGTGCCTCCTGGAGTAAGGAGTGGAGATTGTGGAAATAGCATCCCAGAGGGACTTGAAGAACCAACTACATAAGCATAAGCCCCAAGCTGCTCAGGTAAAAGTAAATGTTGCCTTGGGCATACTGGAATGAACTGCATGTTCTGAGGTCTTTAACAGCTCTCCTTTGATTTTGTACCTTTGGTTGTGGTTTTGGTTTTTTTTTCCTTGAGTACATGTTACTGAATTCTTTAAAACTTGACTGTCTTTCCCAAAGAAATGCTGTTCAATTTTAAGTTTGATCTTGATATAGAAACTACTGGGTGAAATCTATAATCATGTGTGATGTGAAAGGGCAGAATAGCTAGCTGAAGTAGTTCTTTCTGGCCTCCAGAAGTAGTTTTGCAGTAGCTGAAATTCACAGTACCTACTGTAGAGTTCTGTGCATGCCTTAACTCTTGCAAAAGAGAAAGAAAAATAAGACATCAAACATATCTAAGGTATTGAGTGTTTCATTCATTGTGGAATAATTCTATTTCTTTTAAAATTCTGCTTTTTTCCTTAATTCTCAATGAAATGGTAATGTCAATGGCTTGTCTGCCTCTTAGTGATAGCCAGATAAACCATGTACCAAACTGAGGTATACCTCTAGCGTTTCTTTTACCATGTGCATGGCAATAAAATAGGGAAAATTTTTTTAAAATGTTTTTCAATGTGAAACTATCCGTCACTGAGAAGATACATAACAAATGATGTAAATGTAGTTAGTGGTCTATGAGTGCACACAGACTGCTTTCCTTCACGCCTCTTGCAGTCTTAGTTCCTGCATGTGCCACATTTAGACTGGCACAGGTAGGAACATAGACCTGACTAGAGGCACATTGGTCAAAAGTACAAAGGACACAGTGTTGCTCTGGCAGTGCCATGGCAAAAGAGAAAGGAGACTGTACAAGCCCTTCAGTATTCACTGGAGTAATTTAAGATTAATTTATTCCATATATGATAATTTTCTTGCAATACAGTTAGGTTAATGGCCAACAATTGTGTGCTAACAGTTAATAGTAATTCATTATGTAATCCTTAAAGAAGTATGCACAGTGTAGATGGCACAGTTTGTCTTTAACTGTTGCTATTGATTTCTATAAAGGTCCTTTTTCTTGGAGCTCAAGTTCTGTGTGCTGTTCAACAGGCTAATTGGAAACAGATAGTGCACAAGTGCAGGGGATTGTCAGGAATCTGTAAGGATTTCCTGATAAATTTTTAAAAAATTCCTAAAGGTACTGTGTTGAAATATTATGCTATAACAGCTTTTTTCCCTAGCTGGAAGCTAGAGAGTTGCACATTTTAGACACTTACATATTGACAAAACAAGTAAAGGTTGAAGTGGAGATGTACTCCTGGGTCTGATAGAAATCTCAACAAGACCCTTATTCCTCTCTCTCCACCTCTACCAATTAATTAACAATGATATTTGTCGACAGTTATTTCCACTCTTTGGAGGCACTCTGTGAGCTAAAATGGTGTAGTTTTAAATAGTATTATTTTTTGGGAAAATAATAGAAGGAACAGAAGAGAAGACTGCTGAAAGGTGTTGAATCTAAACAAAGAATGAGCCTGAAATTACAAAAACTCAAAGGGAGAGTGCACAAAGAATGGATTGTGTCCACAGTCAGAGATCAGGGACATCCTCTGGTACCTTACAGGGAAACCAGTGCAGGCTGTCTGCATTCTTCATTCAAGTGAAACCATGTTCAAATCTGGCTTCACGGTGCTTAGAGATCTTGTTTGAACCTATTTAGGAAAAACACAGACCCACGAATTCTCATCTGGTTAATTTTACAACACCAGTGCTTTGGTCAAGCAATTTCTGTAATTTCACTTAAAATCTGGTGTATTTTTAGAGAGGTGAAGCATGTGGTGGGTTTGTTCTTTATAAAAGTCATAGGAAAAACTTGTTTATAATTTAGACCTGTATGAGAAGAACAGGTGACATTTTTTGAAATGCCAAAGTCACTTAGGTGTCTTTCTCCTTTGTACCAAACTTAGAGGATCTGAGTGTACTTTTTTTTAAAGTTAATTATTATGACCACTGAGCCTGCAGATAGTAGAAATAATTTAGTGAAATCCCTGTCCCATTCAGGTTAAAAGATTTGCTGTTCATTTCAGTGGAACAGGCTTTCACTGTAGTCTTATGGCAGTGGGAAACATCTGGAATGTGGGCTAGATTTCTGTCTTAGTTGTTCAAACATAAAAAGTTCAGAGATCCCTTCTGAAACCATGAGAGATGCTCCTGAGGTCAGAGTCCGAGCTGCCAATATTCCAGTGTGAAAATCTTCCCCAGAAGAGTAAACAGTGAGAACATATGCTGCTATTTAAATCTTCACTGAAAATCAACATACTTTGTTCTTATCCTGTTGAATAGCTTTTGCTAAAGGAACAAATCAGTGTTTTGTTTAAACATTGAACTTGGCACATGAGTGTAATGCTCTAAGCAAAGACCAGGAGCAGGGCTGAAGCTTCCACTTAAACGTTCAGCTTGCTGCTGTGTACACTGGGAGAGGGGGGGAGAGAGAGCTTCACCACCTTCCCTGTCTGTATCACAAAGCTATGTAAAAATGGAAAGGTTGTTGTTTCATTTTATATTTTTTCCCCCTGGGGAAATATCCAACAGAGTTTCCAAGAATATTTTTATCTTTTTTTTTTTTTTTTTTTAAAAACCCACTTTTTCCTGACAAAAATCCTGATTTCTATTGTGAAACTTTTCATTATGCAAAACACACCAGTAGTTACTACTGCAACCAAACATATCCCAGAGTCTCTTTTGCCCCTGATAGGTGCAGAGTAAAACTAAAGATTTGATGCCCATATCAAGCTCTCCAGAATAATCATGCAGAAGGTGCTAAACTTGAAACTTATAAACAGCAATGAAAGAATAATTGGCAAAGTTATCTGAAGGATGTAGGTTGATCATTGTTGAAGTTATCCTGTGTCCAACAGTGCTCATGAAAGCCATCAGCTTTACTTATATTGGAAGGATTTAGGGAATCAGGCTGCTGTTCTTGCCCTTAGTGATATTTGAATCTTATTATACCAATGTTTTTCATCTGTGTTGAACATAGCTGTGAAATAAAATACATAACTGAGTTGGTGTTTCTTGCTCTTAACCCATTACCTCTGCCCCCTTGGAGGTAACAGTGAGTATGTTCCAAATTGCAATAGTGTTATGAAGGATGTATTTATCTATGGTAAATAACATTAGGGAAAATGATTGGACAGTGAATGAGACTAAAAAAATTGAAATTGTTGTGACTAGGAACATTGACTTCTTGGACCAAATCTGCAAGAAATGGTGCAGATGGTGGCGTGTGGATGTAAAAGTGTATTTTGTGACTATGAGATCTAATTCTGTTATCTAAGCTGCATCTCCAGGACTTACAGTACAGTCTACAGAGATGATATAGAAGATAAAAGTTAATTCTGTTATTCTTGTTCATACTTGATTGCTACATTTCTGCAAAGGCTGAATCTCTCCCAGAAGTTGTAGAAGCCCACTGTTCATGTTTCCAGCAGTCGTCTTGCGGTGACTTATTGGTTTCTGCTTCGCAACCAATGACTCAGTGCTTCAGCTGGCACTTCCCCTTTCCTCCCAAAGCTTTCTCCCCTTGCTCTAACAAGCCCTTCCTGGACCTGTTGAGAGGAGCATGACCCCATGTTTTCTGGCCTCCAGACCCAGGCAAAATTTTCCTGGAAGGCTAGCCAGAGGTGTGGAAGAGGGTTTGCTCTGGTTCATGAATTTAATTCTTCCAAGGGGGCGAAGGAAATTGCCTGTTTTTCTATGTTGAATGCATGCTAGAAAACTTAAAAATTAGAAACATGAAGAACTCTTAGAAATTAAAACCAGAAAAGATTAAATAGGTAATTTTACTAATTGCATGTGACATTGTAGACTGATTGGCATTACAGTGGTCACTATGTTAAAATGTATCACATGTAAAATTATGAATACCCAGACGTTCAGCGTGGGAAAGGTGAGATTGTCCAAGATGATGTCACATCTTGTGGAAAATGAAGTATCAGGAGACTGTTATTTGAAGGAAAGACAGGCAGTCATGTTTTCAGTTACTGTGTTCAGATTGTATCTTGTCTTTGGTACCTGTTCTTGCAGAGCTCTACTACTATGTACTATGTGTAAGAGAAAAGAAAGTCTGTAGTTTGCAAAGTTGTTGTGGCTTAACACACTGACTGTGATGAAGAGTGTTTAGGTGGAACTTTGTGTAATCTACTATAAGATTTGATGTGTTCCTAGGCAATTAAAGTGAGAATCAACAGGATGGACTACAAAGAAAAGTTATGTATGTCATGATACAGACCATATAAATCTCATGCGTTTATGAGCTATACTGAAAAAAAATCTTCACACCCTTGAAGTAATACTCAGCTTGTAACTGTGCCATGTGGGACATGGTGTTAATATAAACCACAGTGTATGGAAACTGGAAAGTAATTATATTAATGATAATGCTTTTGTTACTTTTTCAAAGAACAGAAAAATACCTCTCTGAGTCTTTTCTGTAGACAAAGCTTTATATAAACAACACTCATATCTCTACACACCAGCCATAATTATTTGCCAGTAGATGGAGTAGTTAAATCAAATGTCTATCATTTGCTACTGGAACAGTTTCTTGTGTGACGGCCTCCATAGCTTCTTGACACCATTAAACCCTTGTGTGCTTTCTACTAGGATGAGTGCAGAATCATTGCTGTTATTGCTGAAGGCTCTCTGCTTTTACTACAGTGGCAAACATGATTAGTTGCATGGCTTTGAACAAAGTCTTTTAAATATCTTTTACACTGGACATCAGACTTGCCTGCCAGACTTTTTAATAACATCTCCTGCATCTCTTTTTAGGAACTTTCCTTTCCTGTGGCTTTCTGTCATATAAAAAAGAATACTTGAAAAATGTGAAAAGAAACTGTTGATGATGCTAACAGCAGACTGCTAATCAGGAGAACTCATTTATCAAGGGTGGGCAATAATTAGGCTTTATGCAGAGTTTTGCCCTGTCATGAGGAGACATATGATGACTCTTTGTTCTTTCATGGTATCATGTGAAATAGGGAAGTTATTTGCAAATCAAACCAATCCACAACACCTTAGTTGGATACAGGCAGCAAGTTTGCGTTTACAGAAGTTAAAAGTACTAATATGTTTGAGACTACACAACTGTATTTCCTTGCATTTCCTTGATGTTAGACTTCCCTGGCTGTCAGCTCTTGGGACAGTAACATTTACAGCACCCAGGTTTTCTCATTCTGCAGCTGATGTTCTTGGTGCCACAGCTGTTAGTTACTACATCCATATTTCTTCTCACAGGGACAGAATGCCTCTTGTCTTGCCACCTGTAGCAGAACAATCCAAACAGGATTTCAGTATCAAGTCTGTTGCAAGATTGCTAAAATTAGTGTAGGATTTTCTTCTTACAAAGATAGTAGCTGCAGTTTCTGAACTTAAACAAGCCAGGTATATTCTGCAAAGACCAATTGTCTGAAAATTAGTTAAGACATTTTAATATTTGGAAATTATAAAGTACTGGTTTATAGTATTATAAAACTGTGGTGTTTCTGTTGCTGATTGCAGTGAGAAAATTATAAGAAGTGCATCTCAAAATAGTTGAAACACAAAACAAGTTTCTGTTCTATATATAAAAAGAAATAAAAAATCTTAATGTGAGGCAGTATTAGAAATATTAGATATCACTATAAAGTATTACAACTTAAATACAAACAGGAAAAAACCCTCACACATAAAAAATGAACAAAAAATTCAAAAGAATTGTAATTTTTCCCCAAAATTGGAAATATTCTGTTTAATAATTTTACAATTGTTCTAAAACATGAAAAATCAAATTTATCTGTTTCCTTAGCTGTACTTAAGGGAGGAGAAAAGGGGAAAAGAAAAATGCCCTAAAATAAAAATTCATGAGGCAGGTTTTTGTTCTGACGCATCATTCAGAGTAAATCATGGACTATAGTATTCTAAATATAATGGGAATGATAACAGATTTTTGTGTTTATCTACATAACCAGCAATTCCCCAACAAGCAACGGGTATGGGGGCTAGAGAATCTAAGTAGATATGTAGATCAAGAAATGAATAAACAGTATAAGAAGTATTTAGGAACACTGGGAATTCAGGGCTACTTATATACAATTTCATTATTTGTGCATTGGTTTCAGTGGTTATATATTGGGGATGATTTAGCTTCATTTTTTAATGATTCTGAAGTAAATTTGCAATACTTGTGTTAACTGAACTGTGACACAATCCAAAATGGGGATAAAAAAAGCAGAGTGGAGGATATATGAGGTTTGGGCAGCCTGCATACCAATGAACATACACAAGAGCCAGTGCTTTGTGCCAAAAAAAGCCCCAAGTGCAAACCCTACTTAGCCAGTAATAAGCAATGTTGCAATCCAAGGGCAGGTGTCAGCTACCCAGTGAAAGAAGGAAGGCAGAGAACTGTACACTAGAAAAATGAGTGCTCTTGGAAAATCAGTGAAGAACAGGTAAAGATAAAAGCACAGGATCAAAGCTCCAGAGCCTTGCTGAAAACTGAAATATGAACATCAGATGTTCTCAAACACCCTTTGAATGGATGTGAACATTAGAACCTCATGTTTATTGCACATACCCTAAAGTTTTGTTTGAAGATAAACCTTTCAAGTTGAAATCCATACCTTATTCACTGCCTCAGGTAGCCTTTAAGCAGTTCCTTGTTGCCACCTTTATACAGTTTGTCTGACCTAACTTTCTTCTCTTTGTGACTCAATCAGAAATGTGTGTTAGCCACCTCCTTATTTAATTGTCCTTCTGTGGCTCATGCTTCTTGCTTACTTGCTTTGAAATATCATAAGTATGAACCATTCTCTCCCCACTGTTCTGATGTGCCTAGGAAAATCTGTATCCACTTTGCTGCTGAGCTGTCCCTAACTGCAAATACAGGAAGTGTGTTTATATTCAAGGGCTCCCTTGCAGGTTTTCCAGAAAGAAGGTATGCTGTGCTCTATTTGGATATAAGAAGGCATTAAAAACCAAACCATTTTTATGAAGTACTATTGGCTTTGGTAATCCCAGCAAAATTCAAGATCATTAAAACTCTTGTTGATTTCAGTATAAGACAGAATAGAGTAAAAACTGCCTTCTATTTAAGGTTAAGATTTCATGTTTAGACACACTGTTCTGTTCACAACATATTGTGTTGTTCTTATATATTCTTCAGTGTGTAGAATCTGGGTTTTCTGATACAGTAATGAGCTCTCACTCTACTCCAGTGGGATCTGAAAAATCTGTGCTAGCTTTTAAAAATTTAAAGTGAAAGCATTTTGTGTGGTCGAAATGGAATTAGAACGCAGATAGGTGAGTTTCTTCTTGCCAAGTGTGTTGAGAAGGTCATTGCTGAAATAGCCATATTTCTGATCTTTTACCACAGTGCACTGGTGAAGCATATAAGGCTCTTTCCGGATTAAACAACATACAGGGCAGGCTCTCTGCTGCCTCAGCCCTGCAGAAGTGTCAGAGGTAGAGGAAAAATGCTTTTTATGCCTTTCACTAAGTGCAAAGCTCAGGTGATTTTCATTTCACACCATAGCTATATTGCCACTGCTTTCTTTTAGATTTTATATCAAGTTGCTTGCTGTCTTTACTGAAGAAAATGATGTCTTTATATAAAATGCACAAAGCTTCAAGGAGTTTGTCTACACCGGATTTTTTTTAAATTCCAAGTTAATTGTCAAGTAATGTCAGGTACTTAACACGTTCATAAATGCTAGTATGACACTCTATACAGGTTTGCCCAGGGCTATGCATTTTTTGATGATATTATATGTCTCTGTAGCAGTAGCCCAAAATCAGCCATTTGCAGTAGCTATTGGAAGCACTTTGGACAATTAATGTATAATGTTGCAGTATTCTGGTTCTCAGTTTTGCCTTAACACACCATGCTTTACTCCCCTGTCTCTTACTGATAAGAACTGGACCTTCATTGTCATAAGTCAGTGGACTACCTATGCTCCAGATCTGATTTCTGTCCAGTGGCAACAAATTTAGAAGCCACTTTTCTTCAACGGGCCCGCAAGTTAGCACCTAATGTTATGTAGAGGGTGCAAAAAACCACAAAAACTATCCCACATTCAGCCTTGATGAGTAGTGCTCCTCACAGGAAAATCCCGTGGTAACATCTACAGATACTGACAGCTGAGGACCTCCTACAGTATGAACTTCCCTTTGCTGAGTGCAAGGGATTCAATATGCATCCACTTCCTGGGTTTCTGGCATCAGAATGGCCAGTCCTTGGATTTGTCCAGGTGAAGACTCTTTCTTTTTCCCCTTCTTTTTCTTGACCAAAGGGCTTTTTTTCAAGGCCCTTAATTCCCCTCTGGGATAGACAAGAATCATCCAGTTTGGATTATGTCCATCATTTGTATCTGGGTCAAATAACAGTAATAAAAGAAATCCTATTCTGATAACCAGCAGACTAGAATAGTATCATCCAGATACCCAGATTTGCATCAGGAAATTAGATAAAACAGAATTATGGACAGCAGGCTGTAACAAACAAATGACTGGCTAGGAGAGTTTATGACTACATATGTCCTCTGCTTCTGATCCTGCTCCTCTTGCTGATAGTACCTACTCTTTTGGCCTTGGGTTAATTAACTGATAGTAGGGCTAGTAGGTGTAGCATATCTCATTCCAGTATCCTGTGTATTGGCTGTATCTTTTTATTCTTTTGTTTTGCTTTTATTTTGGTTCTGCTATAAACATTTGTTTGCATTTGTCTCAAATATGTCTCCAAATACTCTGCTGAGGTGGATGGTGCCTTAAACAGTGTGAAATTGGAACCCTGAAGTCTGATAAGCAGACTTGCAGAAAGATCAAGGACCTAGATTTGGTGAAGGCTTAAGCTTAAGGAATGAAAACTTAAGTTTAAGAAACCTTAAGGAAAAGAGGAAAATCCCCAAGCTAAAGAAATTAAAACCTCAGCACTACTTCTCTTAATGCTTGTTTCTTAGAATGCAGCTTACTTGCTTCCAAGGCACTGTCCACTTTCCAATTGAAACCTTATTTGGAACTTTGAAAGGCAAAAAAATATAAAATATGACTTTCATTCTTTTTTTTTTCCAGCACAGAAAATCTAGGAAGCATGCATTTCTTGGAACAGTTCCTGCATTTTCCATCAGTGGTCAGTTGCCATAGCTCTGCCACCTCAAGGGCCGTTTGCTCAGCTAGTGCCTGTAGCACACTCAGGAGCACTAATTCACTAATGAGAACAAAGGGTGACTGGCTGCAGAATAACCAAATTCTTCCCAAGTTTTCATGCTCGTTACTATGTGAACTCTATCAAGACTGCAAGCTAGCATAGAATATTGACAGCATGAAACGTTGAGGAGCACGCCTGCGTTTTGGCAAATTAGATTTACTATCTCATCCTATCTAATAGACCGTTTAGAGGTCTGCCCCTGAGACACATCTCTTTAGCTGAGCATCTACCATCTTCTTGTAATGTTTTTATCTTCAGTCTGAATGGCCACAGCTTTATAAATATGCTTCTCTGTACTTTAATTTTCTTGTTGGAAAAAAATGTTCTGGATAGACAGTACTGTAGTTACTGCTGTTGCTAAGAAAAGGCAAACAAGGAACTGCATTGAAATGTAGCAAATCTGGGCAAATCCGTCAGTTTATTTTTATATATGCACATACACACTTTTATATATGTATATACATGTATACACTTACATTTATACACACACACATAAAAACACGCTCTCCCAAATGGGCCGATGTGTGCAGCATTGCAAAATAGATCTGCCATCATCCCTGACAGGCTGCTGGAAATGGAGTTGATTGAATATGACTCAGACCCTCAGTCTCATTGTCCAATTCATCAGTGAATGCTCTGCAGGCTCATTGATTATATGTAAGACCAGCAGGAATGCTTGGCTTGCTTCATGGGGCTGCCTGTATTGAGCTATTATAAACACTCTCTTCTCTGCTGTATTCATGTAAATAAGTTCAGGTTGCTTAAAATTGACAACTTAGACACAATTTTTATGACTATAAAAAAAGAGGAAGAAATGCAGGGAGAGTTCTTTCCATGAAGAAGATGGTTTCAGCCAGAACTGAGTCCACAGACTAAAAAATCAACTAGTTTTTAGATGTTAATTTTTTGAAATAAATTTCTGACTGTTCCAGATCGAGTAGTTGTTTAATATTTATTTTTTTTTTTAGTATGAGTGACAGTGATTGTATCTGCATGTGGGGTAGAATTTAGACTAGAATTCCAAGTTAGCAAAAGATTGTAAGTGAAAATGATTTTCCATGGGCAGCATGATGGTAGATCACATGAAAAAAATCTGAAAATATTTTTCTGCTAATGCATATGCATATGGATATGAGAAAAACTCAGGTTCCCCATAGTGAGCTGAGTTGTTACTATTTCAAGCCTGTTCCCAGGAAAACAAAATCACTTTAACTAGAAACAGTAGATGTCATTGCACCTTTCATTTCTGTGTCCTGGTGTCCCTGGAGAAGTTGGTATGATGGGTGGAATGGGCTTCGTCATGTTCCTTACTCAGGGAAGAACAACAGAAGCCCTTTGCTGGCTACTGTTAGTCCCAAAGGCTCTATTTATTACTTCATTGAGTCATATGGCCCACTGGCAAAATATACAGAAAAAAATTACTGTTTTACAATGTGGTCTTGCTACTTTCAGATGGGCACCCCTGGGGAAATGGCACAATGGTATTAAAAGGTACAGTACTTGTTGTTAGTGGTCTGGAGGGTTATGGGATTTTGTTTGGTTGTTTTAGTTGGGTTGGTGGTTGTTTGTTTTTTTCTTTTTTTTTTTCCTTTCTTTTCTTCAAGATGTATTCCTGAGTGATATGTTATTCCTTCTGTAGTCAGGCTGAATTTTAAAAGTTTTCTCCAGTTTTCTGACCTTCATAAATAGTATGTGACATCTTTGTCAGTGGGGACAAGAGAGTATGTAATGAAACATTATCAATAAAATCCCTTATAATCTGCATCCCAGTTTTGGGAAAAGAAGATGGAATGTCAAGGAACACCTTTTTTTCACATCTACATGTATAAGATATGTTGTAGTATTTGTTTGTTAAGCATTGAAAAAATTGAAGAAATCTCTCACAATCACGTAACATGGCAGACAATCTTTAATGCTGGCATTTTTTTAACTTATGGGATTCATGGAGGAGTTCTCTGTAGCCAAAATGTTTCATCTACTCATGCTGCTAAGGAGCCAGAAGCCCCAGTGAGAAGGAGGAGACCAGGGATGTTATAAGGGCAACCTGAATTTACCAAACAGGTTACAAGCTTCTTGAAACACAGTGTGCTATTGCTGTGTGCACTGATCTCATTAGTTTGTTTACATATCCTGATTTTGCTCACTCCCTGACCAACTCCCTGTGCCTTAAGTTTCCTGAGTGTTCGTTTCAGTGCTGCTTACACAGAGAGACCAAACAATCCAAGCAGCCAGTGGAGTTTGCAGAATCCCCTGTGCACGCCTAACTCTCATGCTACCTGGACTGAGGCTCTGAAAAATTGAACTGCCTTTCCCCTTCTGTTTGTTTTTAAATGCCAAGTCATTAGTCCTGGGATACCCAGCCTTCCGCCTATCTCTGGTGCTGAAGGAGTGTTTGTTTTTTCATGACTTTTAAAGAGAATGTTCATGCTGACTGATAGGGCTCTGTATGTTATCTTGCTAGCTTGGTAGCTCAAATAACATATTTAGGTGCAGGGTCTTCGAATTGTTGACCCCATGCTTCTAAATGTAACTTTGTATTCTCAGTTTAACTGGTCTAAAGCTGTGAAAGTTCTCACAAAAAGCAACCTCTTGCCTGCTTAGTGCTTTATTCTAGCCAGTGGGGAAAAAAGGAAAGTCAAACATCTACTATCCTAAGCATTCAGTGGGTTAGACAAAGACTGCTTTTATTAGAAAAAAATGAGATCTCTGTTCATGATGGTGTGTGTATTTTGGCATATTCTTAATTTTTTACCCTATGTCACTACTCTGGATTTGTACTTAGGTGATCCTTTCAGAAAGACCAAGTGTCCTCGTGAAACCTCATGTTGGTAAATTGTGCAGATTGGATTTTCATTTGTGTATCCAAACATTTCCTGTCATCTTTTAATGGGTAGTATTCTGAACTATTGTCATAGTACAAAATATTGCAACTGAAATTAGCACCTGAGGGGACAGGCTTCCTAGTTTTGTTTTTGCTGTTTTCTTTCTTTCTTTTTTTTTTTTTTAAATTTTTCTAATTATTATTTTTAAGCTGCTGTTTGCCTCCATTTTGTGGATTCCTGTTCTGTTTAAATATGATCAAATATCTAGGACTTGATATTGAACTGTTTGAAAATTGACAAAAGAGAAAAATTTAAATGCTGTAAATGGGCAATTCAGCGCAGTCTTCATGTTGCAGAATTTAAAACGTTGGAAATACCAGTTTCTCATATCCAAATTGGAAAGGTGGATGGATCTTTTAGAAGCTTTGGTAAACTTCAAAGAAACTTCTGAACCTTCATGAATTTAACAGAGGTAAAGCCAAATTTCAGACACTCTGGGATTCCCTTGTTAAATGAACAGCATTAAAGCCAGTGCCCCATAGAGATGGGAAACTGTGTTATTGAGTGCATTGAACTGTTTGGCCTGGGCAATGGGGACGCCTCCGGAGTGGCCCAGAGCAGAGTCTTCAGGAAGCAAGCTGTTGTCATGGCTTCAGATTCCTCCCTAATGTTCAGTTCACAATAGCAGAAGGATTAAGTGTTTCAAGGAAGGGCTTGAAATTGAGTTTGCAGTGAGATGGAGAAAGGGGGTTCAGAACAATCTGTGCTGGCTGCTTTCCAGCAGGGGATATACATAATGACAAATGATGTCACATAGGGGAGAATGGAGAAAAATTCTTTAAACAGAAAAAACAGGGCAGTTGCTGAAAACCAGAGATAGATCTTGTGAAAATGGACTATATGTGTGTGTGTGGGCATGCATGTATGTTTATAATATATTTCTGGCTTGCCAGTTTCCAGGAAAGTGGTAAGGGACAAAAATACCTTTACACAGTCAATGACTGTGGGAGCAGTATGAAATGGGAAGAAATGGATGGATTGCGTTCAGCCTCTGCTTCCTTCAAGCTTTTCATTACAGCATTGTAGATTACTGCAACAAAAATGTGATGCAGTTAAAAAACTGACATTAAACAAAGCCAGATGTACTTAAGTAGCAAAATATCCAGAAGAAATGACTTAACATACAAGCTATGTGTGGATTAATGTAACTCCCTGATCCTCCCCCTCCCCGATATCTCTCTCTTCCCCTTAAAGAAACCCAAAATCAAAACAAAGCAGAGGAGGAAAAAAAAGTCCCAAACCCATAAAACCTAAGACTTGCAGCCAAGCCAATCACCGTAAGGCAATTTGCTAATGGTTTTGGCAGGAATGATCCTGTTCAACTTGTCTTCCTGCCATGGTAGAAAGCTAGCATTTATCCATATGTGAAATGTTTTATTTCATCTAACAATATTTGAATATATTTTTGTCTTTTTCCTGAAATATGTGGAGTGATTTTAATTTCACTGTTGTAGCAGAGAAAAAAAAGTTGCTTGAAAAGCAACGTACTGCTTATAGCTTAGAGAAACCTATTGTTATCTCAAGTCTTAAGAATACAACTTGGAAGCAGTCTGGATCGTTTCCAAGCCCTCAAAAGATATTTCACATACCAGATCATATGTTTTTACCATGAAACTGCAAGAAACGTGGTCAGAAAAATTTGATCGGAACAGTAAATATGAAAATGTCACGGATACAAGCAGTGATAAGGGAAATGACATTGCCATTTTGGATCTTTCTTGCCGTAATTTTTACTGTCAGAGGTGTTTATACACAGGTGTGTCACAACTCTTGTTGCAAGGAATTGTTCAAATTACGTTTGGGCAGTGGAGAATGTGACCTCTGTTGTAACTCATTAGGTCTGCAGAGAACTTCATGTACATTTAATATCCGGAGCTTGACGTGATGGCTCCCAGATGCTCAGAAGAGAAAACCCCTCAGATGATGATACAAAGAAAGAATGGAACACTAAAAAATTTGTTTCGGTTTTGGATTTATTTTATTTTATTAAGAATTAAAACATGTAATTTATTTCAGTTAATTTAATTACATGTCAGGAAAGACAGTTTGTTCCATGTACCTATATATTCCAAGAGCCTCCAACAAGTATACTGGACTGTTATTCAAGGGAGAAAGGGCCGGAATTCAAATCTATTTTTGCAAATCTAATTGGTCGTAGTCTTCTGCTGACAGAAGTAAATGTTTCTTTAGTACATTTGGTAAATTCAATTATTATTCTTACTTGTGATGCTTAATTGGCTTTCCTTAGGTTAATCAGATAGGGAAAAAAACTCCTAATTGGATCCTTGTTCTGGGTATGTTTTTTTCTACTCCTGCTCCATCACAGTCTACTGCTTCCTTTCATATTCTGTGTACTCATGTGGTAGGCATATATCTACCACTGGAAGATACCTCTCTAATAGAAATAAAATTACTTGGTATAGCAACTGGGAGATCTTATTTTATTAAACTTGTTACAGAAGGTACTAGCTGTGTGCAAAGAGGAAAGTGATATGGGGAAACTGCTTTAATGCTGCATCAGAGGGGAGGAGAGGACTACAGTGATGCAGAAAATCACTGAAATAAATATAGTTGTACCATTTCTCTCCAGTCTCCTTGCTTTTCATGTACTTGTTCACTTGAGAAAAGGAAAACTTGATTAAGGATAACTGCTGGTGCTAGACTCCTGTTGGCAAAAATAAATAAACAAGCTAAGTCCAAACTGTTCCTCCTAAATGCTCTTGAGGACTCTGTTGTTAGCAGCTGGGTTGTTGCTGGTGTAATGACCCTCTGTAAATTTATTTAAAGGCACTAATTAAGAAGATAAAATTATGACATGGTTGTGTATGCACCAAGGCAAAAGGAGGGAAATAGCAAATATCAAAATGCATAATTTAAATGAAAAAAACAGCAAAGAAGTAGTGACTGAGTTAAATGTTGTGATCCCTGCTGTGTCTCATTTCCTAAACCCAGGATATTTTGTCTGCTGTAACATCTGTTTTTTCTATTTTCTTTGCTCAATACAGAGATCCTATAGCTGCTTTTTATTTCTGACAAGTATTGCCAGGTATTTTTTCAATTTTCACTTCAGTTATTGTTTAGAATCAGCAACGTTGGTTTTTTGGTATCCACTTGAACGAGGAAATACAAACCTCCAATTTTTCTTTTATAGTTTCTCCATGGCATTTGGCTTTCAAGTTTAATGTGATGAAGGAGGTCAGCTTCAAAGGGGTTTCATGGATTTTATGACTTTCTAGTTAGCATTAGAAAAAGAATAGTAAAGGTGGTCATAAGCTGGAGTTTTGGTATTGTTTTTTTCTTCTATTACAAAGGAGAGGCAAAAGCTTCTGTTTGCTTCTTTAATTAAGAACTAAAATATGTGAAGTACTTTCATTCCTATAACTTCTGGTTTTTATCTTGAAGATGCTGTTAGAGATCTACAGTGCAAGTATCATGCACGTGTGGGTAGGACAGGGGGAGTTTATCTTGTGGAGCCCTCTGAAAGATCCATAAACACGTCAGAAAGAAAAGTCTTTTGAAACAAGTTTCCTTCCACAGGGCTCTGTACAGCACTACTTTTTCTCTCTTTTTCCATGTGTTAATTCTGTTCACAGGTCTTGCCCCTGTTTTGTTGCAGAATCTCTGCTTCTTCACTTTCCTTCCAGTTCTTGAGCATTCTCAGGTGCTGCTCACTTTTACAAGGGATAGAAGAGATGGCTACCCTTTTTATTCTCCTACAACCTTCTGTGTATTCTGTATTAGTACTATTAGCAACTAACTGCTTTTGACTAGCCAGGGAGCAGGTGGCTTGCTCTTCTGAGCTGTTTACAGATGTACAGGAAAAAAAACCCCAGCACTCTAGTCTCAGGTAGATGGGCTGAAATGTGTGGATTAGATAATGAGCAGCAGAAAAATAAATGAAGTGCCGTCAGTGGCACTGATTGCACCCAGTGCTACAGGAAGCAGGACAAATAAAATATAATTTTATAAAAAAAATCTTCTTAGAGATGGATACTTCACCTATTTTGTGTGTGCGTGTTGTGAATGATACAAAAGACTGATTTAACAAAAACCACTTCTTTGATGTCACACAGATGGTTCTTTTCAGGATAGGTCTCAAAGACTTAAATTGCCTGGAACTGCAGTTTATTTGTGCTTCTATTTGCTCTTCAGTATGTGTGAAGAGGTGTTTCTATTGTGACTGTCATCTCTAAGGGGTGGATTTTCCACCGAGTGACATCTGTAACTTGATCTAGCTATCTGCCAGTTTAAAGCATGAAAATACAATACATTTTAAAACAAGCAAAAAATATCCTATTGATTTGGATCATTAGAAATGATCCAGATGGACAGGATGAGCTTACATATTAGAAACATTTTAGAGGCCAGACTTCAAAATCAATATGTTAGAATTCATAACGTCAAACCAAATAATCTAGGTTTGGGTTAGATCAAGTTCATTAATAGGAAGAGGAGAAGTTAATTGGCTTTTCAACTTGGAATTTCTTTCTTCCATATAAGCGTTGGATGTGCTGGGTGCTAACTAAAACTTTTTGTAGTGATATTCTCTTTACAGCCTGAAAGGCTTCTCTGTTTTTTCTGCTCTTTTAAGGTAAAAGAATGGTCAGTCACTATGGTCTTCTCACTGTATTTTCTAGCTTACATGATTTTAGCATTTTTAAAGCATTGAAATCCACTGCCAAAGACCTGTTGCTGTCTTTTCTTTGTGGCAGACCAACCCTCAGCACCCCCATATGCCTCTGTGGTAATTTAAACCATGTCTCAGGTATGAAAGGCTACTTTAGAAATGAAGGCAAGGCCAGCTCAGTGTTTTTCACCAGAAGAGTCAAAAACCAGTAAGGAATGTAAGAGGTTTGACCATCAATAATAAGAGGGAAAAGATTTCCTGAAACATAATGGAAGGTGATGCTGCAGTGCCGCAGCCTCATGTGTTCCCTCAGAAAAGTAATAGTGCAGTCTGCAAATAATCACCACAGCCTACAGCAGAAACGTACAGTACTGCATTCTGAATATCTTGTATTCAAAATCTCCTCACTTAAATTCCCAGGTGCCTCCAGAAGGAGATCCTGGCACCGCTGCAGTGTGGGGCTGGAGTGACAGGGTGTGGCAGCTGCCCTTACCTGTGGCACTGATCGTGGGGCGGTGGGCAGTGACCTGGCCACAAGCTGAGAGGATGAAGAGGGACCTCCCAAAGACTTTCATGAAAGAGTTGTGTCTTAAGCTTCAGCCCAAACCCTGAGCCACACTGATATTTGCCATCATGTTGTCTTTTGCCATGTGATAATAACAACTTATTCCTCCAGAAGTTACTCTAAGGGGAGCTGAGATGAGAAATGCTTGACAGGAAGTGTTTTTCTTGTCTGTAGTGATGGTCTCGCACATCCTATGTCTCTGATGCTTTTCCAAACTTCTATGTAGGCTCATAAGAGGACTTTTTCCCCCCTGCTTTGCAGTAGCTTACATAGTGACAGCAAAACCACTAGTTTTTAGACTGGATATGTTGAGAGATGTTGTAGATGGACCTGGGGAATGCTGAATGAATGCAAGAAAATATATTTTGAGACAGAAAGAAAAGTGCAAGTTTTATTCACAATGCAGACCACTCTATTCCGAAGCTCTGTGGTAAATGGCATCTGTGTTACTCTATTTTGACAGAGAGTGCAGGTCTAAGTTCTTTTGGGTCCTATACCATGAGCTCAAAGGGAAGTATGAATGCACATGAAAGTACATGTTTTACCATTTAGTCAACAGTCATTTTCAGGGAATTCTCTGTTCACCCATTTAATATGCAGGTTTGGTCAGTGGACTGAAGGAACATAAATACAGAGTTTCATGAAACAAACTTTAGGGATGGAAGAATTTTTTTTTTTAAATAACTCTTTATTTTCATTTTCTTACTCATACAGCAGAAAGCAACACTCTTTCAGATTACAGATGAAGTAAATAAAGATAAAAGACTAATTTTAAAACAGTTATAGGGGAGTAGTATATGCAGTACTAAAGTACAAACATCATGCACTTCAGACATTTAAAATTGCTGATATTTTGCAGTTGATAGCAGCAGTACAACGAGGCCTACAGGCTTTCTCTCTGCCTTGTCACTGACAGCTGTGATAAGATACCCTCAGGTTTGCTTCCTGAGATTTAATTCAGAGGACAGGAGTCTTGTTTACCTCTTTAGATATCACAGTTTCTCGCTTCATAAGGGCATAAAGAATTAAGTGAGTTAGATCTGTCTCTTCTTTCAGGTTGGATTTGAGTTCTCAGAAGGTACCATTATCCATTCAGAGTAATAGAATTCCTTTAGTATCTATAAACTTTCTACACTATGTGACTGATAAAGAATTGTAGAATTAATCTCACCTAGTGTAGGAATGCAATTGTATACTTGCAATGACATTGAGATATGTTGAGGTCTTCTGTATTTCACTCTTTAAGCTCCTTATTGTATTGTGACCTTATTCTTCTAGGGTATTGTAAATCAACTAATCCTCAAAGTGGATCAAATGATCATAAAAATGTTTACATGTTGTCTGTTTTAAAGAAAATAATAAACATAAAATATTTTGCACTTGCAAAATCTCTCTTGCAAAAAGAGATGCTGAATTTACACTTTGAGTGGATTGTCAAGGCCAGCACTACAGGCTGTGCATGGCTCCCTGAGGCAGGAGGAAAGGGCAAGTAGCTGAGTAGGCAGGAACAGCATGGTATGCCTGGAAAATAACCACATGTAACTTGTGTTGCTGCTTGCTTCATGCAACTTTGAATTTTTTTTTGGTTTGTTTTTCGACAAACATCAGGACTTGGTTCATTGAAAAGAAACTATTACCTTTAGATTTTCTCTATCTGAAATGGAAAAAATGTGTTAGGAGAAATGAGAAGAAGGAGTAGCACAGGGATGATTGAGCACAGCAGTAGACAGCTGTCATTCATCCCCATAGCTGGGCCTGAGCAGTGACAGATAATGTGTTCTTGAGAAATCAGGCTCCCAAGAAGCAGGTTGAAATCTTATACTTTTCTTAAAGAGAAAAAAAGAAGTGTTCCTCTCTTGAGATGTATCTCAGTCAATTTATATAATGTCTGCACTGTGTTTTGTGCTATAATCTTTTCACTTTAAATGAGTCTGTAATTTAGCATGAAAATATTCTCATGTGTTTAAGAAGAAATCTTTGAGACCTTCCAGTGATGTAAAGCACATATAATCTAGTATGAAAATCTAATTGTGCTTTGGCAAGGGTTGTAGGATTACTATTCACTGTGAGTAACAAAATCTAAGTTATGTCTAAAGTTTCAAATAAAGTTAAATGCATATCTGTGAATAATAGGGAGAATATTCATTCACCTGTAGATTTGCTTTTGTAGTTTTATATCTCGTGCATAGAAACCAGGCAGTTTGTTCAATTCCAAGTTTGAGTTGACTTTTTATTTCCAGTAAATATGAATTTGTAACAAATAAGAACACAGGGATTTTTTTAAGGCTTGTGGTGGTAGGGAAGGCACAGCATGTTGATTTTGAAGTTTTATATAGGGATATCAGAGTAACCTGTGAAAATTTCTGCTTTCGAGTAAATATTCCTACCCTCGTAAAACAAACAGGGGGGAAGTGGCTATAGATTTTTTTCTTAACCCTGGGTGACCTGAGGTTCTAATGAATCAGTTAGAGGGGATCAAAGCATGCCAATTTTCTAGAAATATGCAGTTTTTACAAGTGAATGAACATTGAGAAATACCCATCCACAGTGACTCAGCATATAATCTTTCTTGCGCTTTGCAACTCAGTCAAAAGATAACTCGCTAAGTCAGAATTCCACTGCTCTGGCTGATTACTTCTAAAGAACTAAGAAAACTTAATTGTTCACGTAGATTCAAATTTTTCCAGTCTAGGGAATCCAGAGGAATTTGCTTTCTTTTTCATTGAAAACATTTAACTTAGATGTGGCTATTAAATAAAGTTGTTTGTATCTCTATGACACTTGAAAATCTATATGTCGTACCAGGTTCAAAGCTCAAGACCTGTCTGAGTTTCCAGTATATTTGTAAATTTTGTTGCTTTTATGTTTCAGTTGAATTTGGGCTCCACGGGGCACCATGACCTTGATTTACTGGCATTGGCACAGATGCATGGAGTAGTACCAGGACTTTATAACCTTTATATAAATTAATATGATAATAATCTTCAGGTGACTCTCTGTAGTCTTTGCTTTATATGTCTTCTCTGAGCCTTCTGTACGAGAATGATTTCTGTTTAATTTGTGTAGACCATAGTTATTTCTGTCCAGTATGAATTCTGTGACAAGAAAGATGATGTTATTTTCTATTAATGTCATATTGAGTAAATCAGTCCTGCAGAACACTAACTTGAAACAAATAGCTCAGAAACTAGGAAAGTCAGCTTGGGGTATGTTTGATCTGCACCTGAACCCAGGCACTTGTTTCTCAGGCACTTATCAAATAGTACAGATCAGGTACCATGAAGCTTGGTTAACCAAACACACATTGGAGGCACCTGACAAGCAAACCCCTCTAAATCCTGACTGGTCACAGAAATTGTTTAAGCAAATACATGAACCCCGCTTGGTGAATTCCTTTAACTTGCATCTACTTCAGGATGAGAGAAAGGATTCTTTTACCAAACACACAGGATTGCCAGCTTGCCATCTGGAGGGAGATGAGACTCATATTTGCTTTAGTGCTAACATGTATAAATCCATGAACTTTGGTGTATTTGTGGTTTTTCTACTGAAACGTCCTGGGAAGGTCTTGATCTCAGGAGTCTGAGCTTTATTAGAGTTCTGTAAAGAGTGCAGGGCAGCTAAGATAAAGTAAGTCCCTAAATGGAGTTTATACTGGGAGGAGAATTTAGCAAGATAGCTGTGAAATAAAATAAAGAAATTCTTTTATTCATTGAAGGTAATTTTTCAAAGAGGTTTTTTAGAAAACAAACTTCCAACTAACCACATAAAACATTTTCTTGTGCATTTGTGTTCAGATAAACAAAACTTGCAAAAAACAGCTTCTTAAAAATCTCTGGGTTCAGTGAAGTCTTAATAACACTGAAATCTTAAACAAAACCTATATGTTAAAATTTAATCAGTTTCTTTTTGAAAATAACCTTTAGTCATGCAACCTGCTCAGCTTATTTAAACATCTCAATTGTTTCAACTCTCTGCTCTAGGCAGTATCTCTTGATGGCAGGAAGAATAGGGCAGAAAGCCAGTGAAACTATTAAATGAGTAGAACTTAAAAGGGAAAAATTAAAATTATGGGCTGTGTGAGTGTGAGGCACCATGATGAGACAGAAAAGAGGGGGGAAAAAAGGAAATATATGAAGGGTGAGTGGAAAGAGTGAAGAGAAAGGAAAGTGGTAGAGGGGTTTGATGAGAATATATGCTAGAGTTGGTTGTCCATCATTACATCACAGATGTTCTGTCTGAAGAGATGGAAAACATAACTTCATATTTTGAACAGCTATTCTTCTACATGTCTTCCTTTTCATGAGACAATATTTAATCCTTAATAATTTAGTAAAGGGAAAATTATGTAATTTTACAACTACTATAGTAATTTAGTAGAAGATTCTCTGGGTTTGGATCAGTTTTTCAGAGCATATCAGAGCTGGTTTTGCATCTAACCCGACCCTTGTATCTGGATTCCATACTTGCTCTTACCTTTGTGGATTATTTAAAATTTTTTTTTCTCACCTCTTGCACATTTTCAAGTAACTGTGGGATAAAAGCATGCAAAAAGAAGAAAAATCAATCTTATTAAAAACTAGGAAAAGAGAGAAGAGGGACCACAGGGAGATGTTTCCAAGACAGAATGAGAAATTATTTTTTCTAAATTTTACAGCTTGCCTTCACATGAAATGGGTTCATCTGTGTCACTGCTGAACATGAATGAACATGCAGAGACACACAGACACAGAGACACTACTAAATTTTTCCTCCATTGTCTGCCTACTGTTACACAGCCATGTGACAAGAAAAATTATAGATTTGAGGGGAAGTAGCTCTTTTCGCTATTCCCATGGTCTTCCACATGTCTTTTGAAAAGGATGTTTATCAGTAATTGTGTTGATAGTCAGAAAACTGTATTTGAAGAGACATGAAAAATATGCCTTATCTTCTGTTTGATTGGTTTAAGAATCAGGATAAAGAGTCTCTGAAGAATAGTGCAGTCCATCCCTTTGCATCTGATTCTGGAAACTGAGTACTCATGCAGATTTTTGTGCTAATGGTTTTGAACAGAACAGGCTCCTTTTGTGGAAGCTGATAATTCTGCATCTCTCCTGACCTTTTGGCTCCTTATACTTAAAGTATCTTCACTCTGATGTTGAAAACCTCGCCATTGTTCTACTTCTCATAATATCATTTAGTATGTCTGTATATGTACATATGATATCCTCCTGATTCTTTGGGTATGTTTGGTTTTTTTAACCCCCTTTTTAAAGTTCTGGGAATATAAGCTCTGACATTCAAGCCTGGAAAACAGAAAAACAAAACAACCCAAGTGTATGTCTGTGCAGTTTTTTGAAAGGGAGATGCATGTTTACCCTCCCAGGTAACTGTTAGAGCACCACAGAGATTGAGCTAATGCTGTCTGGCTCCCGGCACTTGTACTGTTTCCAGATCCAAGTTGTTTTATGGCCAGCTATCTTAATGTGGAAACTGTGAATGTGTATACTTGTTTGACCAGGAGTCATCCCTTAGCTTGAGGACTCTTTGTGACACTGTCCTGTATATGAAAGTGGGCAGTAGAGCAGAGAAAGACAGTGTTTCAAGCAGTGCCCTCCCTCTTTACAAAACAGGTGTCCAGGTAAATACAGGACATTTGGATTAATCAGGGAGAAGCAGTAAAGTATCGCTTTTTAAAAGTGAAGTACTGTTTAATTTTGAATAGGTTCTCTGTGTGTAAAACCAGTTTACTCAATGGCTTCAGTTCAAAAACCTGACAGGTTAGTCCTGGTTTATGTGATTGGTCATCTCTAATATCTTTCAGATAAGGTTGTTGATAAGGATAACTCTGTTAATTACTCTTTCTCTGACATTAATATAAATCTACCATCCAGCTAAACTGAGAACAGAAACACAGTATGGCTTTCATTTCAAGTCAGTTGTTGCTTTCTGGAAGCAGCTTTGTTTGATCCCTTTTACAATCAGTGTTGTCCTATGCAACATTAGATATTGCATCACTGTCTTTTTCTAAACATCTAGATTAACTCGAGAAGCCAGATCACCAAACTCTGTATATTGACATGTCCTAGTCTTTCTTGCCTCTTCATCTGACAGTAAAACTGTGAAAGTGGAATGGTGTAGGGAAGGGTGTGAGCACTTGCTCTAATATGAAGAACAGCCTGATGGTCTCCAAGATCAAACCAACCCCATTAAATGCATGTGAGTCCACTGGTGAGAATGTGAAGATAGAATTTGGAACAGCTAGTTGCTTCATAAGAAAGGATACCTGTTTTGTCCTTCCACCAGATGTTCTTGTGGTCTACACTGTGCATGTTCACAAGCTGCTGTGTCTTTCTTCAGACACACAGGAGAGCTGAGATATAGAGAGGGATCTCTGGAGGTCCATCTGGGTTTCCCCCAGCATCTGCTGCTGCCTGGGGTTGTTCCTGCCCAGGTGCAGGACTTTGCTCTTGCCCCTGTTGAACTTCATGAGGTTCCTGACAGTCTGTTTCTCCAGCCTGTCCAGCTCCTTCTGGATGGCAGCACGGCTCTCTGGGGTTATCAGCTTCTGGTTTACATTGTCTGCAAAATTGTTGAATACATGCTCTTACATAGATATGTTCTTATGTTTTTCTTCTAGTATAATTCCCAAAAGAAGTCCATTAAATACTGTATAGTAAGCATATTGTGATTAGTAATTTCCACTATAAGCAGTGTTGTCCCACTCTTCCTTCCTGCTTCCCCCTATCCTTGCATTATTTCAAGTGATATTTGGCAAATTTTCTGGAAGTGTCTGTCTTTTTTTTTGTTTGTTTGCAAAATACCCTGGTGTAATGCATTGCTGGTCTATAACAGGACAACGTACTAATGCAAATAACTTATATAGCAGGTAACTTGCATGAGCTTGTCTTCAGCAAGACAGAAGTATGTGGTAGGTCTATGCCAAACTTTACACTCCCCTGTCAACCTCCTGGAACTCACATTAAATATGAATTACCCAGAAAAGGAAAAAAAAACAAACATTATAAAAGCATAAGATTTTGATTTTGTGTTTAGGAGTAGAGTATACCTGCAAGGTGTAAGGAAGCTAAGATGTGAAACTGTGAAACAGTTGGCATGCTTTTTCCCTGAGAGCAGTAAGCAAAATAAAAAACAAACAGAAACACAAAAAAACCATAAAGCCAAAAACCCCAAACTCCACAAATAAACTAAAGAAATGTCTGAGAAAATGCCCATGACCTCCTAATTTTCTAAGTAATCCTTTTAGAACATAATACTGATGAAGAATACTTCATGATTTAAAATTCTTGGGTTTTTAAAAAAATTTCTGTTATCAATATTTTCATAGAAATTTGACTATACATAAAATTATTTTGTCTTTATAACTGATTTAAAGTAATCAGCCTATTTTTCTTTGAGAGTATTAGTTTGCCTTTCTAGGAGCTATACAATATATTCCTAACTAGTGAAATAACGCTGTTAATTAGACCTGGGCTGGTATCGTAACTTCGATAAGGGTACTTAGGGCAAGAAAAACACTTCATTTAAATGTAGTGACAAAGGGTTATTTATAGCCAAATTTCTGGCAGCACATTTTTAGTATTCTAGTTAAAAGAAGCACTCTTGAACTGCTCAGTCAGACATCACTTGAGCCTTATGTCTGATGAAAATGCAAGCTTCCTCCAGACATTAAAATTCTGTGTATTCAGTGTATAATTGATGCTGAAGTTCTCCAAACTGGGCTTATACTACAAAGTTGAGGCATTTTGATGAGAGTTGCTGTGCTTGTCATGCTTACACTGAAGTTGTTAAAATTATTCTTGTACAGACATTTCATGGAAGAGCTTTGTAGAAATGTAGAGTATGATTTCCAAATGTCACAGTCACAACCATTATACCTCTTTTTAAATTTACAGGGGTAATACCAAAGAGGAACAGAACTGTGGAAATGGCACCATGGCTATTGAGTGCATTGAGTTTAGGCCCACTGCATCCTGGTCCCTTTGGCTGACAAGGCTGAAGAACAGCAACAATCTGTCTTACAATAAAATGCTCCAGGTGATGGAACGCTGTATTGTGAAAACCAGCAAATATGAAGATCATTCTTGAAAGAACTCAGCAGAAGGTAGGATTTTTCTCTTCTATGGTCAGTTTTGCTTTCCTGAACGCAGTATGATACACTGTTAGTGTTGTTGCTAATTGCCAGTCTGAGCAACAACTCTTGTTAGAAAATGGGAGAAAAGGAAAAAAAGCAAAGACAAAGTATGTTTTCTTTAAAAATCATGTAATCTGTTATGGGGCAGGAGCTCATCTGAGTCCTTCGGAAGGTTAACATAAAGGTGGTAGCATTTCTGGAAATGTTAGAATTCTTTTTATGCTTATTTTCCCCTCTTTTTCTTTTTGACCACAATTCTTTCAAATACTTTTTCTATTAGCATTGATATTTCTCCTCTGCATGATTTCAGTTCCTGGTAGTTTACCGTGTGATCTCATAGCTACAGCTGAATAAGCTTTAAAAACATTACTTTGCCTTTAACTTCAGATTCTAACTTTCAAAAGTTCCATTAAGTTCTGATTTAGAAGAAGAAAAATATACGGGGGAGGAGGAATAAGTAAAAGTCTGTACAAAAGCACTGCTGGAAGTTCCAGAGGGCAGCCGAGCAAGCTCCTACTTTTTATTGCTAACACATAGCGTACATTTGTCAAGAAAACAAAAATAATCAGGTATTGTGCATAGGATTCTGTGAGTTCAGAAAAGATGGCATTCTACCATGCTCTGCAGGCTGTGAAGCGTGCAAAGTCCTTCGTGACTGGTTGGGAGACTGGGCAAATATGCTTGGTGGTTGTGAACCTGAGGAGGAGGAGGCAGTGTAACCTGCCAGAGACAGGTATTTACTTCTTGGGGACAATAGCTGTCTCCCACACCCTTAACTTCCTGACCAGCAGGTATTAATGATATTTAATAAGACCAATAATGCTCCTTTTCCTCCCTAAACCACTGATAAATGGCATTCCTTTGAAACACTGTCATGAAGCATTCTGCTGTTATTGCTTGCAGTGCTAGTAAATATTAACCAGAACACCAATGACTAAATTCAAGCAGGCTGAATTAAAAACAACAGTGTTTAGGAGAGTTATTTTTAGCCTGTGTAATTGTATCAATTGAATTTTCCACATGGCCCCAGAGCAGTTATATCTCTAGGAACAGAAGTCAGTGACCAAACTAACTTGGAAGCAGGACAGCTTCTTAAACTAGATTAATATGTGAAACTTTACAGCTTCATTGTTTATAAAAGTAGTCCCTGTTCATCTGCTTTGACATACTGATACTGGAGTAGAAGTGTTTCCAGGATTAGACCTTCAGTTGCATAATTTTGTGTTTTCTAATGTCAAGTGCTACTGTTCTTATAGACCCTCATCAAGAAACATTCTACCAGTCTGTTCTATATCACCATTTCTGATTTGATTTGACACTTTTGATGCCAGGAAGGTTAAGTATGATATTTCCTGAGAATGAAGAGAGATTTTCCTGCTTCCCATAGATTTTTCCCTCTGAGGATAAGGTGGGAGTCTACCTATTTTCACCCACATCTCTTGATCACAGGGGTCATCACCAGCTGCAGAGATAGTTCACAGACTTTGAAAACATGAGTGAAATCCAGCTAAGACAAGAATTTATAATTTTTGGTCTTACTCAATATTATTCTGTGCTTCAAACATAGTAAGTTATGGTACTGTTGATGCTCAGTGCCTCACAGAAGGTGATTTTGCCTTCCATCTTCGGAGAGTCTTATAGATGAGCAAAACACACCTAAGACTTCATTAAAGTTCTTGTCAAAACAGCTGTGTATCTCTGCTTTAAAAGTATTTTAAAGTTGTGTAACAAAATGGTAGAGAAGACAAAAACATGAATCTTTATTGTAAAGTATAAGACATGGAAGTGGGAACTAGAGATGGAAATTATTTCTGACTGTGCCATGGCTCTTTTGTGTAGTCCTGGCCAAATCACCTGGATCTCTACACAGAATAGAGACTTAAATTTATAGGTAAATAGTTTTCTAAATCTGGTAAATAATTCCTTTTTGCCTCTGTTTACCTTGTTAAATGGAAATAGTAGTACTCTTTTAGCTCATCAGATAACTGGAATACTCTTTTGTTAAACTGTATGAAAATGTCTACGTGCACTCCTTAAAATGAAAAGTACTCCTTTTGGAAACACAGAATTGCAAAATTAGTGTCTCTATCCACTTAAAGTTTTATGCCACCTTCTTTCTCGCCTTTTTTTTCTCCTTTTTTTGGGTTTTTTTGTGGGTTTTTTTCCCCTGCACTCTTTTGGGGGCACATTGGTGCAGTGAATGGCGTTTTCTAGGGAATGCAGCTGTTCAGTCCTGGAATTAATATGCAAATGCTCTTCTCTTATTGAAGCAGGGGAGGAAGATGGAACATAGCTGTATTTTCTCTAATCAAAATACTCCCTTTTTCATCTGGGACTAAAACAAAGCTGACTGTCAGCCACACAAATAATGGAATATTTATTTTTGTAGAAATAAACACTTACATAAGCATACATTTCTTGAAAGCTTTTACTGACCAACCCAAACAATATTTTAGTTCAATGAAAATATATATATTTAGAACTATTCACACACAAATCTCTCATGCTTTTTCAGTAAAATAAATAGAACAAACTACACGCATTGGCAGAATGCTCACTTCAGCTGCAGAACTGTAGTAAAGAACTGCAAAAATAACTACCACTAGATTTTTGCAAAATCTAAATTCATATATCAGAACCATCTCCACTGTAAAACTCCCATTCTGCCCTCAGATTCACATGTAAGGGTCTCCCAGAATGAGCTCAATTCTGATTTATATGCCTGATACTCCACAGGACAAAGTGAGTAAAAATGCTACCCAATAGGAATAATGAGATTTTATAGTTTGTTCAGCACAAATGTAATTTGACAAAATGCGAGATGGTAAAAAACTGGACCTGCTGTCTTTAATTCAGCATATAAATAGAAAACATTTCAGGACTTTAGGGGCCAAAGGTCACCAAGTGAACTATGCAGAGAGGATCAGTGATTCTCCAGAGGTTTAGTAGAGTAGAAAAAATGGCACAAGTTGTTGTTTTGAAGATTGCTTTTGATATGGTATAATATGCACTTAGATTGAAAAATATGTATTGTGAAACTAGTTTGTGACAGGCCTTGTGTGCCTTTTTACTAATGCTTAATTTAGTTTCTTCCCTTTTAGTCTAGCAGACACATTTTTACATTTGACTGCAATTTCTTTGGGCACTTTGAGGCAGCAGTAAAATAAAACTCAAGCAAAGAACACAGGACGGGGTTAAAGCTAAAAGCAAGATCCTGAAGTCAAAACCAAGAACATGAAATCAATAAAGCAAGCTATTGGAAAACAATGTAAGGATTGCGGCTGGAATTGCAGGGTGGGCTGACCTGAGCCAACTTAATCAATAGTTTGACTGCTGAGTTGGGAATAAACAGAACTATTTGTAGGTGAAGAAGAAAAATGTGACAGTGGAACCTTAACTGCTAAGATATATCTAAGCCAAGTAACCTCTGCATTGAAACAGTGCAAACTGACCAAGTCCTAAATAGCCAAATGCATTAGTGAATGTGATCTATAAGCTCTATTTGGAACTTCTTGTCAAGTTGAAGGACAAAAATAGTCCTATAAGAGAAAAGACACCTCTCAGCTGAGGGGATGAAAACACCCTATATGTCAATCAGCAAGCATTCTGTGTATGGCATGAATCAAATTACATTAAATGTAGCAGGCAAATTTTATTAGACTTAAAAATCCTGTCTTTAATGATGTCCTTTTAGAAGGCTTTTACGAAAACCTTCAGATAGTGTGACACATTAAGTGACTCTTTTTTTCTTCTTTTTAGAAGTGTTGTATAAAGAAACAAGTGAGACACAATGAAGATAGATAAATAAAATAAATAAAATTGAAGGTTCCTGAAAGACAAAAATCTGAAGGAACTTCTTGAACTGCCTTCCTTGTATGATCAAGATAATAGTATTCCTACTTTAATTATCTCCCCTAATTTTAACAAAGTCAAGGAGGTTTTGGTTCACTTTTGTGATCTACAAGCCACCCTTACAAGATGTGACACTTGTGACTACTGTTGTCAGGTTTATGGGATATTTGGTTACCTTTTAGGTCCTTGTTAAATATGTGCAGTTAACTTCAGGTTTGTTGGCAGATTAATTACACTCCTGTGAAAATCTGTGGGATTCTGGCTTATTTACACTCTTTGCAGAGTTCTGTTTGCAATATGCTACTGATCACTTGAATAGAGCAAATGCACAAAAATTGGGTGATACTATTACCTTTCATAAAGCAGAGAGCTCTTAAAAAAACACAAACAACTAACTCTTAAATTTGTGTGACTCGCTTAAGTAGCACTTTCTTGAGAAGCAGACTCAACTATAAGTAGGAAATCTGTCCATGTGGTTAGAGTTCATTTTCTTTTTCTAGGCACTAAATCAAGCCATTTTGCAAAACCTCAGTTATCTGTAAAATCTGTAGCCCATCAAGATATTTCTCCAAACAGTTCACACCAGGTAGTCTCAGATGCAATCTCTAATTTGTCTTTTGAAATTACAAAAGTGCTCCTTTTTAAATTGGATGACTTTTATATACTTCATTAGGCTGGATGTTTCTAACTTACATGAAAATTGGTGATAGGGAGTTTGATAGGGCTTTACCAGTTCAATTTCTCATGATACAGACATGCCATTTATAATACTATTTAATATGTAGATGAAGGTCAGCAAAGTCCTTGGGAGAAATCTTCCTCAGGGTCTTGTCTCACTCCACTGCCTGTTTCCAGACAACCAGTTCTATGTGCATGTAGCTGGGCACCTGATGAACCCAAAATAAGTAATGGTCATCTTTCTGGTTGGTTGGTTTTTGGTTGGTTGTTTTGTTTTTTATTTGGGTGAAAGGGGGGGTGTGTAAAGTACTGGGGGAGAAAGAGGAGCACTAGCAATCAGGAGGACAAGTATGTGTCCAGCCCTTTCCCCTTTTCTACCCCTTCTGGAATGAAGATCTTGTTCCTGCCGTGCAGCAAAGGGCTGGACTGGGAGAGGTCATGTTGGGTGTTACCAAGCCAGACCAGTGTGGAGAACGCTGCACTGCTCTCTAAATGAGTTGGCATTGCTGGGTACTGGTGTGTTTAGAAACATAATGCTGCAGAGTTTCTGGGTGCCCACGGGTTTAGTATTCTGTAACCTTCTGCTTTTATGGTGCTTCAAGGTGTTTGGTCATCTTTTGAAGGAATTGTCACTGGGACAAATTCTGTGTTTGCCTACTTTCTGTTAATCTCAATGAAAATAACAGTTTTGAAAATGATGGTAAAATGGACTCAGAATAAAGATTTTTTTTTCTGTGACATACTAAATATGCTTCATCTATACTTGTTTCCCTTCCTTCCAATCCCTTTATTTTCAAATATTTTACTATTATATGCCAAGTGCAAACTAGATACTATTAGAATTGTAGTTGAATTTTGAAATTATACAGTTTTTGTTGGTATAATTTTTAACCAACATATCCTATATTTAATTAATGCTTGAGGTCCAGATATGATATAAGACGGATTGTCTTTCCTGAAGGTAGGAATCATCTTCCATACTGGTTATTTCCACAGTTTCAAATCCTTCACATGTCAGTGATAGGTTGCTAGTACCCACTTGGAATATCTGTAACAGATGGTAGTAAATAAGTGCCAAATTAATTTTTCACCAAAACCTTGTACTGAATTTAGAATCTTCAGCAATCTCAACAGGGAATGCAATTTGTCTTTTTTAAGTTCTGCTTCCTTAACAAGCTGTCAACCTCTTTGTTTCCTGGGTTCACTCTGAATAAATAGCAGAATATCAAAATACCATCAGACTCTCATCTTCACCACAGCTCTCTTACCTCTAGCTTTTTTGTTATCTTTGATGTGATGATAGGAATCCTGTATTTATTCACAAATGAGGAGGTTCAGACAAGCATCTGAACTTACGGATTCCTGAACCTCTAAATAAATCTGCATAACTGAAAAGAACTGTCAGAATCTTCTCATCAGGCAGCTGTACTTCCTGCCACTATGGTTTTTTTTTTCTTATATCTTTCATTGTAATATCTTGGTGCCTCATACACTGAGGTGAATTGGTCTTGTCAACATCTGTGTCACATGGTGAGGGATTCTCATCTGTGTTTGCCAGATATAGAACTGGGGCACAGTTTGTCCTGATGTCTTGTGGTCCAAAGTTTTCAAGAGAAAAACCATGGACTTCTTACTCCAAGCCAGAAGTTTATTATTAGAAGTCTAGAAAGCATGTTACTGTGGGCTCCAGAGAGGACTACCTAATACTGATGGACTGCTTCATATTAGTGTTATTCTCTGGAGGAATCCAAGCTCTTTGTATCCACTGGGAAAGTGGGTAACACATGTCAGTCCCTGACAGACACATACCACAGTGATTTTCAGCTGTACAAAGTGGGTATTAACTTAGTTTCAATTTTTCACTGCACTGAACATCCTTTCCCAAGTCCTGTTTGCAAATTCTGTATGTTTTCTGTTATTTGTCCTGCCTACTGCTTATAGTGGTTTGTAGGGAGTTTTACCCAGAGGTGTTCTGCTTTTTGTTATGCAGATATGTGTGTATGTAAATATCTACAAATGTAAACATACATGGGCTTGCATATGTTGATTAATGATGGCTGAATGATAAATTGCTTGGGGTTTGTTCCTTTGCCCATTGTATGCTTAGTGAAGTGGGATCCATGTGAAAAGAGTTTGTCCTGAGAAAATTCTCTAAGAAAGGAAATCAAGTACCTTCTGAGGATATATATACAGAAATATGAATAGCAGCACCTAGTTACCAGAACATTTACACCTGCTGAACAGCAAAAAGAACCTTTCAGTTCTTTGCAAAACTTGTGTTTGAAAAGAAAATATGCAACCCTCTGATCTGTGGTACAAGGACTATATAGACAAAATAATAATTGATCTGCCAGTAAACTATTGTGTCTCACAGTTGCTGTGAAAGTGTCTGACTGCACAGTGAGTTGGTGGAATAGAGGAGAAGTAATTACACTGGAAATGGTGCTGTGCAGAAAGGAGTCAGTGTTAATGTGAATGATAAATAAGGTCCAAACACAGAATATTCAAACCTGTCTTCAAGAACCTCTTGAGCTCTGATCCTCTGGGAAATGAAATCATCTTTCATGGCAGAAACTGAGACATAGTAGCACTCTCAACACCAGCAGAAACAGTGGAAATCGTACTGATGAGGTGCTGTCATTCCTCTGCATTAGACATGCAGAGACTGAAGAAAAAGAATGAAGCTTCTCGGGCAGCCTCACTGCAAGCTGAATCTGCACTATCCTTACCCTCTCTGCTCTGTCCTTACCCTCTCTGGAGTTCCCATCCATGATAAACTAGGTGGAACAGTTTTCAATTCTGTAAGCATAGTCAACCAAGTCAGCTTGTGGTTAAATTATTTATGCCAAGAGATGAATGTGAGGTTGCATGAGCAATGTGTTTTCTTTAATAAAACCTGGATTTGGGGTTGGGAAAGAGCCTTGGCTAATCAAATAGGATTTTTTTTTGAGTGTGGTCTATTATAAATTGAGTCTGAGTGGGGGCAAAGGAGGAGGGGAAGTGAAAAATAAAGTAGGTTTAAAAGGACATTAAAAAGCCTGTTTTACATATTGTTTGACAAACCAAGAGTTGCTGGGAGAATGAAATGGCACTGACTGATATGATTACATTATCCACATAGAAGGAATTTTAAGGAGTTCTTAGAGATATCGGTATTCATAGATGAAATTATGCATTATTACTCTTTTCAAGATACTTAAAAAAACCCAATAGGTATTGGAGGCTGTTTTTATTTTTGCTGAGTGCTATGTGTATTTATTATGTCATCCCTTTCCTTAATGCAATGTTAAGATATTTAGAAAACTGTGCCTAAACAAAATTTAATAAAAATTTAATACAAGCCCCACATCAAATATTTTGTTAATTGTGAGCTAAGGTTGTTTAACGTGTTTCTTGTCAAAGTAGTCAATAATGAGATAAAGTTCACAAGACAGCAGCTCCAGTTGATTTTGTTTGAAATATTTTGCAGTGCTGGGTAAGGCTTGATGCTGCACCTGCACAGAGAAAGATTCTTTTTTGTTCTACACTACCCAGGTGATCAGAGCTGACATGGAAAAAGAGAAGAGCAGAGGAGTTAATATGGACCTCTAGGTAGACTTGTCTCTCTCCTTCCCTTGATGTCAGTGGCTGACAAAGCTGACTGACTTATTTCTTTGACAAGCTTGTATTCATACTAATTTACCTAAGATACCCCCTTAAATACCTCTATCTCAGTCACACTTACATGCATAACTGTAAAGAAGATCTCAACCACATAATGTTCTTGTATTATTTGTCTTTTTTTCTTTTCTTTTTTTTTTTTTTTTTTTTGCTTCAACTGTCAACATAGCACTTTGTCATTGCCCAGAGAAACATGAGTTCAGAATTAAGGTTGTATGTTTGTGGAGCATTTGGGTAGGCAGGGGTGCCACCTTTCTTATCTGGAAACACAAACGCTTAATACTCCTTTTTACGCCCCCAGTTTCCATTTCCAGAAATCCCTCCAAGGGATATGTGATTGGCCATTATTTTTTTTTGCAACATCTATAGCCAGCCACCCTGTGGAATAATTTCTTAGGGAAAGAAGGAATTATCTGATTTTTTTTTGTTTAAATTAGAAGTTTCATAAATCATATAGAAACTTGTCTTCAACCTGAGTGGTTTGTTTGGCTCAAGCAAGACAGACTCTTTCAGTGGAAACCTAGAAAACATAATTTTCCAGACACTTTGTCCTCTCCCTGTCATAGATGTGACTCAATTAAAGAGAGTTCTTGAGAGCACACTGTACAGCTGTGGGAAAATGGAATTAGAGGCTTTCGAGCAGTGAAACAAATTATTTTTCTACAGATTTGAGGTGGATAGCATTGCCTGGAATTGCTTCTCTAGCCATGCAAATCACAGCATAAGAAATAGCTTCTAAGCTACTTCTTTAATGTGACTTTGTTCCACCCGAAATTACATTGTAGAAATACTATTCTGAACTCTGGTTTCACAATGGAAAGCTTAGGTCAGGCTAACTAGCCTGGAGGGATACATTTACCTGATTAAATTTGATGTATTCTATGTATCTTTCCTTGCTTCTAGCCTTCTCCTAGTACATTTATTCTTCAAGTTTTAAGTCAGTAATCAACTCAGCACCCACCCATTAGAGTGATTATTATTTTATGATATATAACGTCTTACATTTGGACCTCACTTTTCCTTTTATGTAAATATAAGATGGGAAATGATTAAATTTGTACCTTGAGATAAACTGCACCATATATACATAGAAAGACAGCTTTAGACTTGTGTTCCTTTGATAAATTAATGCCTGCTGAAAAAGAAAAAAAAATCCTGTCATTGAAGCCACAAAATGTACAATTATGAATCATCAGAGGCAGCCAATTCTTTCATTTCTTTCTCTCTAATGAAAAGAACTGTATACTGGAAAAAATCCTTTTGTAAAAAAAGCAAAATAGCAGTTTGGAAAAAAATCCCAGATAGCCTCTTGGGTATTTTAAAAATATTTGAAGGTATATTTGTTTGAAAATGAATTTTAAAAAAAAAATCGGAATTGTCACAGACTAAAAACAAACCTGTAAGGCAAAAATAGTCTCTCAAGAAAATCGTTTGATGAAATCTGTGTTTTCGTGGTGTTTGATCACACTGTTGGAGGCTGGTTTCCAGTGTATTTGCTTTTTTACTTTTTTCCCACCTTGGTTGCCTCACAGCACCTCTGCCCCTTCCCCCCTTTGCAGAGAACCACCTTCATCAATGCCATCAAACTCTCCCAGTCCTCGCTGGCTGTGCATCAGGAACCTCTGTTGGCAGATCAGAGAGAATGCAGAGTGGTAGCACTCACCTGTAGTATTTCTATTAATGACATCAATTATTAGTCTGTCTCTCCTGTGTCTCTGTTGTCAGTTTTCATGGCACACATAGGAACTTCTCCACTTTTAGATCTCACCTGTTTTAAATCAGATATTGTAGAAATTTGCTAGTAGATTCAAAAGCTATTAAGTCTGTGTAAAGGGCCTATTGCAGTGTTGTGACTAATCCCTTTTCCATGGAACATCATCTTAAAATTAATCAAGTCAAGATATTTTGTTATTTTCTAGTTTAGAAAAATATGAATACATTTAATGATTAAAACAGATATCCCTCAACCTTGTAAAATTCTACTCATGAAATATTTCATAACCCAAGATCATCATTCAATGAAAAACTGTAAACCCAAGATTTGGACAGACAAATATAAGGTCTTTGTCAAGTGCTTCTCAAATTTAATTAAAATTTGACTATTTCTCCATTTAATTATGGAAAAATACTTTTGGGATTGATTTTCTTTTTGTCTTAAGATGAGCAAAATAATCTGATCAACCTATACTATGCTTTATATTTTTCCAGCTTTTAAATACTCACTCTTTATTTCATGCTAAGCCAAATTAAATGTTATTAAAAAGCTTATTGAGTCAATGAGCAGATTTTAGCATAAAACAGTCCTTTTGCATTATCCACTAGTTCACACTGTCTCTTTACCTATTTAAAGGAAAAGAAAAATTCAAATTACAGAAGAAAACTTGTCATCTGTTTCATTTGTATGTCTTCTTAACATGGTCTGGCAAGAAAAATCTGCAACTTGCTTAATGAGGGGTGCTCTTTCAGTCAGGTGATAGAAAGTAATGTACTGGGAACCAACCTAAATAAATCAAAACTTATCACACAGATGTTCAAAAATGATTAGAAGCCTGAAAATGCAAATAAGCATTGGCTAAATTTTTCTAAGTGCCTAAGTCAGATGCCTAACTCTCACTAATTTCAGTGGGATTTAGCTGTCTAACCTGCCTAAGTGATTTTGAAAAATAGCACAAGCTGCCTATTTGCATCACTAGGTGCCTAAACACTTTTGGAATATTTGTCCCTGAATGTTCTTAATAAAGAAAAATGACACATCAAAATGCAAAAGTTTAGTCTCAAAGTAGGATCAGAACAATGTTTCAGGGAAGTCTAACCTGGTCTTACAAGAGCTCATGACAGATGATTTGTGGATTCCTAAACTTTTTGTAAGCCACAGTACAGGAAATAACTCTGCAATGTTGATTCCAATGCCCCAACTGAATTTTGTATCTGTCTGATTATGCTTAACAGGCAAGGTCTAAACAAAGATAGTAGCTGACCGAGTACAATCCGAGTACAATCCCAGGTATTCATATCATTAACATGTGATATTGCTTTTGCTGTAAGTTGCATCCAGTCCTGATGATGAAACACTCCACTGATTCTAGCAATATTCTTTAATGAAGTGCCTTATTCAAGAAAACGTGTTGCATGTGAACTAGCCATGTATGGTAAAATAGTGCCTATTGAAGTTTAATTAGTGTAAGTGGCATATCCAGTGGTTCATGTAATTATTTGCAGATTACACATTAAAATATCAATGTTTTTGATAGTGGTATCCACAAATCTGCAGTGAATGTTCAAGCAATCAGTAATCAGCTGACTAGATACAGGAACATTAACAAATTTGAGTGTCAGTTAATATCACAAGCATCCATTCTTTTTCTAGGTTCTATACAGGAAATTATATATAAACATGTGCAAATCAGGTGGGAGTATGCATTTCATTTCACTTAAAATCCAGTTGTTGAAAGAAGTGTGTTTTGGGGAAAAATCGTATCTATGCCATTTTTCTGCCATACTCTTTCCCCCCAAAATCATGTCCATCACAAGGAAGAGCACAAAGATTTGTAATTATTATTTCTTTGGAAATTGTCTTTTCCTTCATGGTAACCACCAGATTTTTTTTATTTTGCATGCTTTTGAATTACCATTTTAAATAATCAGTCATTCATGTTTCTCTTTCTTGTCTATCATAAAATATTTGAGAAAATTTTATTTAGCATTTTCCGCTAGGAGCTTATCTCAGAAACACCACAGAGAAGCTAGTCTAGAATTTGGTTGGTTCAAATTTCTGTTCTGTCTCAGAACTGCTGTTCTGCGGGTTCAGACAAGTTATTCTGTCTTGCACTTCAATTTTCATCTGTAAAATGGGAATAACACACTGCTTTCTCTCACAGGAATATGGTTGGGAATAAACACGTTACTGTTTACGTTGTGGTTAAATTCTTTACTTCAGAGATATTGTTAAGATAAACCTGTTACGTGGATTTGAGTGTAAAACACACTTTGCTCATAATTGAATGTCATTTTTTTATATACCCAAATGTACAGCAAGATAGTTTTAATGCAGTGGAAAATAGGATAAGCTAAAAATTAACATGCACTTGGGTGTACAGCATAACAGTTTCTGACAATCTCTTGCTATTGAACTGGCATAATGGAATAATGTACTTCAGTGAGACATTTATGATGCAGATGGTGCTGCTGTGTTCTATGCAGATGGCACTGATTTACTGCTATGTTCTACAAAGTACAGGAAGTCTTTCATTGTTAGTGTGGGTTGACAGCTCTGAGAAGGAATAACAAGATTTTAGACTGTCTGTCCTTCTAGCTGACTGAGTATCTTCAAACCTGGAAATCAAGGAGAGCATGAAGTAAATACTCCGAGCCCATGTTTCTGTTGCATGAGTTCTGACGGGTGGCAATTCTTTGTCACCTGTTTCTGAATGCCAAGGGATCAGGATATAGGTCTGAAAAAAGATGGTTCTTTAGTCGTGATCAGGAAGGAGGTTTAAATTATGATTTTACTCATTCACTTTGTTGTGTGAGTAGCCAGTTAGAAGCTGCAGATGTTACACATGGTCTGTAGGTAACCAAGGCACATAAAAAGGCCCTTCAGTGTCAAATGTCAGAAACACTGCTCTGCCCCAACATTCTTGTTTGGGGTTAGGATACCGGAAAGAAAATCTTCACACTATTCTTTTTTATTATGATTATTTGGAAGAGCTGCTATATTTCAGAGAACACAAAGTGAACTATCAAAGTTTTGTGCTGAACAGTACCCTAACAACATGCCTGTTAGGGTTGGCAAGTGGAAATAACCTGAATTTTCCCATTCTGGCTTTCTTATTGGAAGCTATACTAGAGCAAGGCAGTCAACAGAGATGGAAAAGGTGAAAATGTCAGTTGTCTAGAAGGCTTATAAATACTACAATGTTCTGAGATGCTTTTCATTCTTGTTTCACATATTTTATTTAAAAAAATACTCTCCTTAAAACTACCTCAGTCAGAACTTTGAATCATACCAATAGCTGCCAAGCAGTGATTATTATTTCCCATTATATTTATGTCATTGCTCAAGTATGTGTAGAAGAAAACAGTTTGTGTTTCAGTTTGGTATATGTTGTGTAGAACAGCTTGTATGGCTATTCTTCTCTAGCAAACTCTTCTGGAAATGTGGTGATGCTGTCATATGCTCCTGTATCTTTTTTTTAGCATGATTGCACTGAATATAGCCATCAATGTAACCAAAATCCTTGTGTCTTGGAGATAGTTTTTATTCTGATGAAGGGGAGGTCAGTTTTTTTCCAATTTTGCTTTATTATTTAATGTACTAGGAGAAAAGGCATTTTATTTCAGGAGACATGGAATAGTAGCTTTGGAAGGCTGAGGAGTAGATGGACTAATACTTTGTGATCAAAATGGTTGATGATAACTTTGATTTTTTTTACGTGAATGAAGCACATTCTCTTGGCATATGTTCCTTGTTGACCCTATTCAGAGGAGAGGAAAGGGAGGGAGGCTGGAAAAACTTTATTAAATTACTTGTCATCCTATCTATTGATGTTGTTTCTTAATTTGTTTTTTGTTTTGATAATTTGGCAATCATTGTTTTTAGAGGTTAAATTCAAATGTATTTGCAGTGACTAAGTGAAATGTTTAGAGCTGAGTGTGAGATCAGTGCTGTTTTTTTGAGACAGTGAGTGTGGTTTCAGGAGGCACTATTTAAGTGTCATGTAGCTCCTGTTTATTAAGAACACTTTCAAAAATTAAAACTGAACTATAATATAAATATTTAATCTTTGTCTTGTGAATTTTTCCATGCATTTTTTTTGTTTATTCAAGGTTTATTTTTGAGAGAGATTTGCCCTAACAGTGATCCTGTAAGAAATGTGATAGAAAATTCCATGTTCAGTAGCTGCTTCTTCAAGTCAGAATATGTTACACCAGTCTGGTTTTGGAGAAACAGCCAGCCAGAAAGTTCAGGGAAAACATAAGCAGTTTCTCTTCTCATGCCAGCTACAGCAGTCAGATCAATTTGGCAAAAAAGAGCAAACTAGGCCAGGTGCAACCCTGTTTAACTAAGAGAGGAGATGAAACCTTTTTCTCATGTGGTAATACACACATTCCTGTTTGGCATGATCTGACTCTCTGATGGAAAGCTGCCTGTGGCAATGAAAAGTATGACTTAAAGCATCAAACAGATTTTGGTGTCTATTCTACTTTATCTGTCCATCAGTAGAGTTTGGTAGCACAGCTATTGTGTGCCAGACCAAGTGTTGCTTGGGTTCTGCAGTGATTCCCAGAGAGGACTAATCTGTGACCACCAACCTCCTTTCAGTTAATAAATTAGAATGAAAATGACTTTTTATTGTTTTAGTGGTCAAAAGAATAAGTGGTTAGCACTCTAAGTAACTCAGCTCTGCAATTTTATGAGGTGTGTGAATGAATGTGAATTACAACCGTGGCCTTTCAAAGAACAAGCCCCAGAGCAATCTTGACCAATGTGGTGCAGACATTATATTACACATGACCAGGGTACTGCTGGGGATTTCTTCTTGCTCTGCTTTCAGTTATTTTCCACAGTGCAACATGTGCAAGAGACATTGTCCTAACCTTGAGCTGATTTTCTTTCTGAGGGTTAAGTGATCTAGAAAAGTTGTGGTTAGCATTTTTAAAATATTTTTCTAATATATTTCATTTGTTATCCAATGCTGATGTCACAGAACAGAATTTTTTCATCAGACTTGACTAATCAGGGTTACTGGCAGAAGCCAGGTTAGGAGATACACAGACTAATCTCTCCTGGAGTCTTGGTTTTCTGCCAGCCACCTTGCCAGCTAGCTGCCTATTAGCTGCTGTACAACCTGACAGTCTCCCTAGCTTTCCAGAGGCCTATCCTGGAGGTTGCTGGGCAGCTGGGCTCCCCAGCTACCCACTTGGTTGCTTGCCAGGCTTCCCAAGCTAAGTCTCTGCAGGTGCAAATCCTGCTATTCCATCAAGAAAATAATTTGTTTCTATAAGCAAGGCACTGTAGCCCCAGGCAATTAGTAAGGCACCAAGTTTGGCATCAGGGAGTGGAAATTTGACAATACATGTTGATTCCTAGGGGTTTGTGGTCTAAGTAATTCCTAACAGATATTCAGGTGACTTGAAACTCGTATACTGAGGAAGAAAGGAAAAGTCTTGGAATAGAGGAAAATCTTTCCATTTGGTTAAATGGTTATATGGAAAAAATCCACTTCAGCTTTGCCTTTAGGTAGAAAATTTCACTTCACAACTTTGCTTCAATGATTTTTAAAACTATTTAAGGAGTTTCTGACATCTTTATGTTCATAGTTTAGGGAGTTCTCAGCTGTGTAGATGTAAGTTTACATCAGAGGTCAGTTCCAAGCCCAGTCATATTTCATGGGTTTTGCAGGCATTTTTGTATTGGAAAGTCAAAACTACATGGTGCACAGGAACCATTAGAAACAAATGTTATATGTTTTCATTTTTTCCCACCTGCCAAGATGTTTCCTTGATGGCTGAAGCCAAGAGAACCATTACAGATGAAGATTAGATTAAAATAAATTGATTTAGAGTCTACAGGTTACTGCCTTTGGGGAGATTTTTCTCTATAAAAAAGATTTATATGTATTCTTATACATGTGTGTGTTTTATACATACACATGACATGCAGTGCAATAGGATGCAGAAAGATAAATCAAATAGGTCTGGAACTATGGAGGGAGGTCTGGATTTAGAAGAGGGGCTCTAAGAAGTCCTGCATACCTGCAGTGTGTGTAGGTATTTTACTAATGGGTCTGTTTTTTGGTTTTTAAGTGCTTCAGTTTTGTCTTTACTGTATTAGTAATTTGGAAAATGTAGGGGAATGAGTGTAGGTGTTATGGGGGTCAGTATCTGACCACATGTGGCAGATTGAAGTACATTATGTACATCTGCAAGGCCAGCTTATGGAATACAATTTCTGCACTGTTAGAACAGTAGAACTGTGGATGTATGCATAAAGGGAAATTCTGGTAAGGTCTTCTTCATATAATTACTATTCTTGAAAGATAATGCAAATTGTTTGTCTTATAGAAGACCCTTTATCATCGTGAAACACATTTTAGTCAGTGAACTTCCTTGAAACTTATGACTTTCCTTCATGGATCTCTAATACAGAGAGCTAACCCAGGATTTTAAGTGTCTCCAGTCCTTTTCACTTGGAGCTTGAAACTCTAGTTCCATGTTCTTTGATGCTAGACCTACAATCTGCTGATTTAGTCACAAGTACAAATCTGAGTTCAGCCTGGCAAGTCAAAAGGATTGCATTTCTTTTGAATTAACCAAAATGCAGGCTAGATGCTGTGTCTAGCTTGAGGGATAAGCTGACAATACAAAGATTCAACACCCCGAATACATGTTAAACCAGCAGAGCAAGTTAGTATAAGATCAGTGATTAAATCGTGTTGGATCAACACTTAAATCCACTTTACAGAATAGGCTTAATTAGTGACCCTTTATGGTGCTTTTTACTGAAGCTAAAATGTAGAGCATATCATACTGATGGACTGCAAAAGTAAGACCTTTCAATGCAGAATACTACAGATAATAGTTAATTAACTCTACTTATATTTTTCCCATAAGCCTCTTTGAATTTTGTCAGACCATTCAAACAGATAAAACCACATCCACTGCAATAAAAATATCATCTGCAAACACATATCAGCAAATGGAGAGTCTGGAATATAGATTAGGAAAGAAAGGTAATAATTACAGAGGCAATGTGAATACAAGGTAAATCTTTTTGTACAAATAAAAGACAAAAATCAGTATGAAGCTATGACTTTAACAGAGGCTCTTGCCTCTGCTGCCATTTCCAGACTCACAGCTTCTGCACTAGCTTCTTTGTTGTCTATCTTTTAAAAACGTGGTAGCAGAGAAGAGCAGTTCCTAATTTTCTCTGCCTCTGGCTTTTTTGCCATATAGTATATCCAACTCACACCTCCCTTGTCTGATAACATCTGTGAAGAAAAAGAAAACACAGTAGTGATTTCATTTTTTTTTTGGCTTAAATATTTTAAGCCATTGTGGGAGACAGTAGTATAGAAAGAGAACCAATGGCATTTTTATAAATGTTTCTGCAATTACAGGCACCTGCTTTCTTTCTGTGTGCTACTTTATGTGTTGTCTAATGGACACAGCACAAAAAGGCCTCTTTTTGACCATGGCATTCATCTTGGTTTCTCTATATGTAATTTGATCTGCTAATAGATCATAGACTGGTTTAGGTTGCAAGGGACCTTCAGGATCATCTGATTCCAAACCCCCTGCCATGGACAGGAATGCCATCCACTAGACCAGGTTGTTCAAAGTCCCATCCAATCTGGCCTCAAACACTTCCAGAAATGGGGCATCCACAAATTCTCAGGGTAACCTGTGCCAGTGCCTCACCACCCTCTGAGTAATTCTTCATCTACTGATTTCTTAGTGGCAGTAGAAAAGCATTGTTGAATGTTATTAACAAACATGTATTTGTGATATAGTTAAAAGATTATAAAATGGTAATTCTGTAGAATTAGATTATTTTAATAATCTACAGATTAAAATACAGATATTAATTCCTCCATCATTTCACAGGATCCTGTTGAACTGATTGTCTAAGTTCAGTCTGTATTTTCATTCAATACTTGGATTTTTGACATTATCTACTGACAAGGGCAGCATTCTCCTGTCTGAGGCTGTGAAATTCCTTCATGAGGGCCACTAAAAAGAAAACAAATAGCACTAGCTTTTGCACAGCTCAAAAGAAACAACTGGTGACTTAAGGATGAAAGGCCTTCTGATTTCGTGTCTGGATATATATTCCCTTTCCCCCATTTTGAGTCTCATGTAGTGTCTGGAAAAACCATCTCACACTGGGTTGAGATGTGGGAGGGGGCTTGGACTAGGGAGTTGGATCTTTGAAACTCTCAAACCATGACAATCATGCATCTCTTTCTTAATGTAATTTTTGATTTATTGATTCAGGTTGAGAAAATGCCCTATAACAGTGTCTTCTTTCTTGACTTCACAACTTTTTTTCTAAATGATATAGTGGTACCTCAGCATTCACTCTGCATAGCTGAGTAGGGCTGGGTCAAATATGCAAATTATGTGCATCTTTGTACAGTTTAGACCACTGCTGATCTAAGTTTCACAATATAATGGTTTTTAACTCTACTAACAGACTTTTTAAAAAAATCTTCCTATAGATTTAGGCTATTCCACATATTAAATTTCTTCAGTTCTGCTATGTTAAGTGGCAAAAGCATGGTTTTAAGACATGGGAGTCTATGTACTACTGTTATGTACAAAAAACTTGCTATTTAACTAAACTCCAATTAGCAAATGCTAGGCTTGATCTGTCTTTCAGAATGAGGGGCATTATGCATATGACAGCATTATTTAAAGATGTTGTACAGAATTACTTCACCCTGTCTACAGTAAGACAGAAATTTCCTGACATTCTCTTCAGCCAGCAACAACATAAGCAGTAATAAAGAACAGTTGCTGAAATAGCTGTATTTTGAGGCCTTGCTTTGATATTGCAGAACCCTTTATTGCCAGCAATGATGCAAGCAGGACTTGCTCACATCTTGCAGATCTCTGGTCATGTTGATGACACAGTTACTGGGTGACTGATAGAGTTGTTTGTACACTGGGCATATTGATCTGGGGTAGACCAGGTGAGACACAGTTGTTTTCAAAGAAGCAGAATTGCACTATGGAGACTATTAAAAATTAGGTATCATGGAGCAAACCTCATCCTTTATAGATCTGCCATTTTTTCACTATGAGATGCCAAACGCTGATGCCAGTATTGCTAGACATCCTGTAGGTTTGGGTTGGTGTAACTCAGGGTGGCATTTGGCCTGTGGACTGCTTGGAGAGGGGGCAGTTGCTGTGTCCATCCTTAACATGGAAATGGAAATTACATGGATAACATACTTTACAAATGTGCACAGGAGTCAGATATGCCCATTGCTAAATGGATGGTCCTGTCGACTTTTTGTAGTGTTATATGTTCCTGTGTTCATCTATCCATTTTGGAATTATTTGCACTGTTGTGATACCTTTCCTGGCTTGCTAGACCTGACCATAAGGACTTACTTCAATTTTGGCTGAAATATGTTAACATCTGTTCCTTTTATTTGGATGTATTAAAGAAAGAGAAAAAGGAGAATATAAAAACAAAACCAAACCAAAGAAACAAAAAAAAAAACCCAAACAAAAAAACCCCAAACCAACCAAAACAAACAAACAAACAAAAAAACCCCAACTCTGTCGAGAGATCAACTTCTGAGAACAATTTCACTTTCTCTGAAAGTTATATTTATGAGTTAGGAATGCCCTCCTGTCTATATAAGATTTTTTTTGTGTTTCTGTACAAAATAACAAATTCAAGGAGCTTATTCTAGAGTAGGATACATGAAGAGATCAAATGAATTTCTTGTGATGCCTACTGTGATTCAATCAAAAAGATTAACTTGCATAGTTTTGGTGAAAGTAGAGCTCTTGCAGAAGGAATATCTCCCCTTTGGTCATTCTCTAACAGAAGTTATGAGTAAATCCCATGTGAAAATACAATAAAGTGTGTGGGATTTTTTTTTTTCACTATAAAGCATTTTTTAAATAGTGAGAAAGTACTGTCATACTCTAAAACTGAAAGCTTGGAATCAAACACCTGGGAAGCTGTTGTTTTGTTTTTTTTTTTTTGGACTCTTGAGTTTAAAGATGTCACTTTAAAAGTTTGCTGATGTTACTTTAGAACATATTTGTTCCAGCTTCACTGGGCAGCAGGTTGCTTCCAGGAGCTCAGGAGTTAGTCAGAAATACTACTGTGTAGTCCTAAAGTCCTTAGGATAAGAGCTCTACCCCTCAGGGAGGAAATAGGAAGTGCACTGCTTTTCACGTATCAGATGCCATATGCAATTTTAATACTTTTTTTTATTTGCAGCATTAGCAGCTGCAAAGTGAATGCTCTTTAGAAAATCATATTGATCTACAGTTCCAGAGCTTTCTGTCAGCTGATAGCCTTTAAATCATTCTTCTGTGCAGACAGGTATGAATGGTTGCTTTTGCTGAAAGTAAGGTAGGCAGTGGCACACAGAGAAGAGAATGCTCTAAGAAGCAATAGAGCTCCTGGAGAGCTTGGGGCAATAGGTCTGCAATCCAGTCACTATAACTGGTATTAAACTTGCAGCTGCAGTTTGTTTTCATTGGCTGGAAAAGGCCACCTCTGAGGGTCATGATCTCAGTTCTAAAGAATTGTTTTGCCTTGGAGGTTAGGTAGGCCTCCAGGAACTGCAGATTAGTTCAAAAGGTGACCTGAGAGTTGACCAGAGAGTTTTATTGCAAAGCCTATCTACTACAGTTTGTATGTGCGCAAACCTTTGGGGACCAGGAGACCCTACAGAGCTCCAGTATTCCCAGCATACATTTAGGACGCCAGGAATACTCTTTTGCTGTACAGTTTAGTAGATTGTAGTTATCTCTTTTTATAGCTACCTCATACATTTTTGGGGCTGGAAAAGTCTGTTGGCTCAGAAAAAACCATGAACTATCCAAGTTATATATTGATCTGTTTACAAGGAGTAAATGAATGGGAAAGACCATCAGACTCACACATCAGGACCTGAAAAGTAGGTCTATCTTTAAAATAAATTTTCAATGGTAAAAACAATTGAATGCCAGATTAGGGTGTTGCTAAAATTCCCTCCCTGTGTAGTTCTAGAGAAGTTAATTTTGTTGTGTCTTGTATCTTCATAGAATTATAGAATGGCTTGGGTTGGAAGGGACCTTAGAGATCATCTAGTTCCAACCCTACTGACATGGGCAGGGAACCTCACACTGGATCAGGTGCATCCAACCTGGCCTTGAACACTTCTAGGGATGAAGGATCCACACCTTCTCTGGGCAGCCTGTTCCAGTGCCTCAGCAACACCACAGGGAAGAATTTCTTCCTGTTATCTATTCTATACCTACTCTCTTTCAGTTTGAAATCATTCCCACTTGATCTGTTACTACGTGTTCTTGTAAAAACTTAAATACATTCTGGTTTTTTAAGCATTCTCTTAAGTTTGTTGTTGACAACCATTAGAATGCTCCCACTAACAAGACTATCTCTGAGATGGGTGGTCTGATCCACTATGCAGTTATTCCATTTAGCAGAGATGGTAGTATTGTAATCAAAATTTAGAAAGATAAAAATCAAATAAATCAAGTTATTTTATTTAGAACATTTATATAAAGCCTGGTCTAGTTTTCTTGCTACAGGATTACTGGAGATTTCCAAAAGAGAATATTCTCAAAAACATATGCAGCATATTTGAAATAATAAATTTCCAAAGTATGAAGAAATTTCTGGAGCTTGGTCTGCTTTATTCAATCTTCTTTTTCATAAGCCTTGCTTCTTACTTCTTAGCTGCTGCATAAGAGCCATGGTGAGCTTTGTAGGCAGAAAGTCTCTTTCTGCAGTTCACAGGAGAATGGTCTATTTGCACAGAAGGAGGTAAAGGATTGGTAAAGAGTAGGGGGTTTGGTGGAATGAGATTTGAATTAAATCAGATGATCTTATAAAAATTTGAGACAAAGAGGTAAAAAACCCCAGGAGATTTAGGAATCATATGTATAAATTTGCTTGTTTTATTTACTCTCTGATTAGAAGTTGGGGTTTTTAGCAATGTTTTTTGTCATGTTTTGTGGCAGAAATTGGTTCAGTTAAAATAGATTTTATGTCTGCAGGACAGAGGATTTCCCAACATATTCCTGCATAATGGCAGCTTATATGATGTTAATTGTGGAACACTAAAGGCTCAAAGTATGTAGGCTTTAAATTCATGCATTCAAAAAGCATCCAAATCAATGTGAATTTGCCTTTGCTCTTTTCTTTGAACACTTGCTATTTGGTTTTAATAAGTCCCTGGAAATAGAACAGGAAATAAAACAATGAAAAGTCAGATTGGTGGATGTTCTTATAAATTTCTGTTTGTGCATGTGTGAGTTAGGGTGGGGCTGTTTGGTAGATCTTGTTACCTTTGTTGAGGTTAAAAACAAATTAGCAGAAAACCCCATCAAACTGCAAAGCTCCCTCGAAACTATTCGTTTGCTGTGAAGTATCTTTTGAACAAAAGCAGAGACACAGATTCCTATTATACTTTTCTCCTCTGAATGACAACAAAAATCTAGTTATGTTCTTTGTTCTATTATATGTTTTACCAATGTATGTTGTCTATTTTAGCAATTCTATTATTTTAGCAATTCTACCTGGTTTAGGGGAATGTACATTCATTCTCTCTGCTCTCTCAGTGTGTTCAGTCTCCCTATTCATGCACCCTGGAAATAAAAATGAATAAAGATTTTTTTTTTTTTTAATTGGAGATGCAGTCTTGCTAGTGAAGTGGACCAGTTATTGAATTGCACTGTAAGAGCAACTTCCCATGCCCAAATCCTGTGATGTATTTTCAGGTGACCAGTGATCATAGAACTGTGTAAATCTCTGCAGCTCCCAGGGAGGAGATTGTGGAATCACAGAATCACAGAATGGTTGAAACTGGGAGTTGCCGAGGATCATGTCCCAACAACTTTTGAGTATGTCCAAGAATGGAGAGTCTATAACCTCTCTGGGTGGCCTGTGACAGTGCTTGATCACCCTAATAGAGAAGTATTTCCTCAGTTCAGAGGGAACCTCCTGGATTTGAGTTTGTGTATATTACTTATTGTCCTGTCACTGAGCACCACAGAGCAGAGCCTGGCTCCATATTCTTTACATCATTCCTTCACATATTTATATACATATATGAGATGTATAAATTACCATGGTATCCTTCTGTTAAAGTACTACAGCTGCAATGTTTGGGTTTTTTTTAAAAACAGAAATAGTTCCTGAATAATCCATATGCAACTGTCTCCAGCAAAATCTTGATTTGACCAAATGTTTCTACTTCCTACCAGAAATATCAAAGCAAGTATTTTGCTCAGCAAATTTGCAGATGTCAAGTTTGTGGTGTAGTCTGTGTTATGGTTATTTTGACTAATGCCTTGAATTAAAATCATTGTCATAATTCATTTACCTGGAAGTATTGTCAGTTCATGGAGAAAGTTTACACTGATTTGGTGTTGGCCCTACAAGCTCCTCACTTTTCTTCAGAAAATACATTTTTATTAGTGGTGATGGGGATGAAAAAGTGAAAAAAACCAAAACCAACCACCTTTAGGAACTAAAAGCACCTCTGGTCCCTCATCTCCCTTCACCTGGTAAGCAAAATGTAATAGTTCTTATTTTCCCCACCTTCTACTACCTGTGTTCACTCTGTCTACAAACCTGAAGTCAGAGCAATAAGCACGGTGACATGCAGAGAAATACATTGCACAGAGTGATTTCCCTTCTGGGGAATGATCAGATATGCGGGTGGGAACTAACAGAGTCAAGACTGATAGCACTTTGCCATCCATCACATCCTTGGGCAAGTTGTTAGGCTTCTCTGAGCATATAAGGCTTGGGTAGCAATGCCATAGGACTTGATGCTTTCAGTGTATTAGTTCAGGATTCATGTGCTACTTGTTGTTCATAATGAATTGTTACTGACTTGACAGAAGTCAGTGATATCTGCTCAGTTACGTGTGCATTTTTACCAGTTGCACAGATGTCATTCACTCAAACAGTAGCCTAATTTGCATTTTCAGAGCACAGTCCAAGAACTACATCAATGTGTGAGACTAAAATCCTCCTTTCTGCTAGAAATTGCTACTCCAAGCCAAGGTCAGACCTACAGCTCAGACACAAAAGACAGATCTCCGGTACTAATGTATTGAGAAGATGTCTAATTATGGGGCTATTGATGCAGATCATATTCTCATTCTTAGATGACTTCAACTGTACTTCTTTGATGCTGATAATTATAGAAGTTCCCTCTGCAGTACTTTGTGCATCACTTATTTGGTAAGTCATAGAAAGAAGCTGGCTGGCAAGATTCAGTAGAAACCCTCAGATTCTTTCATAACTAGGGTTTAGTGATGTTAATGTGTAGAATTTTCTGGCATGGAAAATGAAATAAAAAAACTGTTGTGGTGAACAATGATCTCCTCATTACCTCAAAAATGGTAATTGTATCTATTTGTCATCACGGTAGGTTGAGAACAAATCTTATAAATCTGTGTCCATCTGTGACCTGAGAACACGTGAGTGTTGATGGAACCTCAGAAGGAGGATTTGCCAAACCTCAGCTGGTATACATTGATACTTTTTCCTTCAGGGCAATGAAGTTGCATTTATTTACATCAGTCTACCATCTGGGCTTGTATTTTAGGAACTGAATTTGATTGTCAAGGATCTGGAATTCAGTCAATCTCTATATTACTTTTAACTTTATACTGAAGGTATTTAAACAACCCTTTGTTCTCCCTTCAAGATCCCCTCTCAGTTTTGTCACTCATTCCTTTCTCATTCCCATGGCTACCTTTTTTGTGTGCAAGTTTGGTTTTCCTCACTCTGGTAGTGAGGTAGAAAGCTGATGATCAGGGATACTCCACATAAAATTACTATGTGAAGAGGCACACAGCACTTCATTAAGACATGATAGAGACTCATCTCTGGGGATTCAGTAGCACCTGGGCAGTGAGCATTACACCATATCACTCTTGTTTCTGAGGCTTGGCTTGTTTAGAAGTTTGTGAATATTCCTGGTGTAGCAGCTGTATTTGTGAGAGAAGAATTGTTCCTCTTTGACTGTGATGTCTAAAGCTGCATGTGGACGTGCAGAGTGCATCCTTGCTTACACTGAAAAAGGAAAAACAACAACCAAAGAATGCCAAACTGTGGTCTGTTTTGTTCAGTCGTATTTAGAGGTTTATGAAAGTGCCAACCACCTCCAAGCTAAGGAAATTCATTTATTTATGTACTATGTTCTTATTTCTTTCTTTTGCAAAGATACAAAATTTCGTGATTTTTGATCCTGCTCTGTATAGAAGTATCACAGAATTCACTTGATGAATTCAGCAGCAGAGAAAGGTGATAAATTATGTTTTTAAGAGTTTGGGCAAGAAACTCTTACATAATTCTGTAAAAGAACAGTGATGATTTTTCCCTTTTCCATTGACACGAAATTAAAACCTTAGAAGTTTTTTAAGGTGGACTTTGAGCAAAAGAGGTCCAAGGCACTGAGTAGTACACCCTTACTAAAGATATGAGATATGGAAAACCTGGGTTCATTTCTTTGCTTTCCTTTGCTTCCTTAAGCAAGCTGTCTCCCACATCACTAGTGAGTGCTCCACTGTCCCCCTGAGATATTCTTCTTCCATGACTTGTACAGATATTTCATCCTGAACCCAGGAACCCAACTCATCAGTCTTTGGAGGGGAAAAAGTACTGATGCATTCTCATTACTACTGATCAGTCTTAGGTTAGTGGAATATTGTGGGGAACTGGAGACTACATTGCACTCTTGATTTCCAGTCAACTTGGTTGCCATTTAGTTTAACATAAATAGACAATTCAAAATTTCTACTAAAAACTTAAAAGAATTGTTCTTCTTTCCATATTAGATATTCATCTGCTAGAACCAAGAAAAAACCCAGAGGAAAGGAAATACTAAAAGAACTCTTCCAAATTGTGGAAAAGTTAATTGGCTTTGGTTTAAAATCTGAGAAAGGGCTATGAGTTAGTTTTGAGTTCCTCCAAATGCAAGTGCTTATCCTAATTAAATGTTAAATGATTTTCAAAGACTGTTTTCTTTGATCCTTATAATTTCTGAATAGTGCTTTAAGTGCTCATACCCTTAATATGTGCTGTTAATTTCAAATTGTTCTGCTTACTGCTAGATGTTCTGTTTTTAAAACCTCTTTCACTTGCTTTTCATAGCTAAGCGATCTCAGATTACCAATCTTCTTTCTTAACCTGCATATTGCATTTGGAGGCTCAACAGTTAGTTACTTCCTGCTTCTTTCATTTTATATGCAAATTCTGACTGCAAATTATTTTATTTATAATCAGCAGTGGGGACACCTGCTCTTGACATGTGAGAACATTCTGGTGACATAACCTGCTACCAATAATAGAAACAGCACTTCGGGCCTTCGTTATCAGCTGTGTGATGCTTCCACTGCACTGCCAAGTCACATATCATAATTCCACTCACTGAGAAATAACTATTTCCCAAAGAGGGAGAAACCAATCAGTGAGAGAGAGAAAGATTTGTGTTGGTTTTGAGTAGTGCATGACTTCTAAATATTCTTAAGTAATACATTTGGCTTTGGTGTCAGGTGTTTCTTCTGTACTGATGTTCAGATCCAGGACTAATAGGAGGAATTTTAGTGCATTCTTCCTTGGTTAAAACAAAGTGGTTTATATTTTGAAAGTGTTAGAATTGTAAAAGTAATGGGAATTGCAACAGAAGTAGTTTCAGCCAGTTAGTTATTGAAATCCTTTGGCTGTCGCTTTATTTTTATTCACCATTTAAGCCCTATAGCTGTGAGATTGTTGACTTACATAAGAAACCACCATTGCAATTAATATCCCTGTAAAGGCTTCTGTGCCAAATTGACCCTTGCAGGGCCCGCAGTCATTTAGCAGCCTGTGCTGTGAGGTGTGCAGGGTATTACATTACTGACACAAATAATGCTTTGCTGTGCTGAAATCTGTACTGAGGCACCCTAATGTTCTGGTTTGTTACCTCATGCTGACCTGATGGCATCAATGTCTGTGTCACCTCTGTACATCCATACCATGGTTGGAGATAGGCCTGATAAAACTCTGAAGCAGACCTTTGTGTTTTTTTCTCTCTTTTTTTGCTGTGCTGTTATTTTTATATCCATTAAGACCCATCTGATTTCTGAAGGTCGTCATTAAGATTAAAAATCCAGTTTTCTCTCCTTAAATAGCAGCAGTGAAAGCCATCTTCCAAGCTGCCATCTTGCTTGGAAGAAGTTGGTTGTCTGAGTTACAAGATGCATAAATTGCACTAGAATTTGCCCTGCCATCCAGTTTGTATCAGCTCTTAGGCAGATCTGTTTTCTTCATAAAAACATCAGAGTTATGATGTTGCTTTCTGCAGGAATGATTTTCTCACCTAGATGTTATAGTTTCACAACTAAATGCATTTCCAGTTTTTTGGAACATATACAACATCCTGAACACTCTTGATTTACATACCAGGTGGCAGATATGGAAAGTTTCTGCAATCCACAGCAGGGAAGAATGAGAGAAATGGGTTTACAAATGCATAAAGATGGAAAGACTCTGAGAAGGATATTCTTTGAAAAGATCTGTGAGTTCTTTTCCCCTCTTCTGCTATTTGCAAATTTGCTAATTTTAAGTAATTTGTTGTTCAGAATCACTCAACAATGTTCCAAGTGAGTAAAAGTCTCTGGACCATACAGAAATGATGTTCTCCCTATGTCTTTGCTATTTGTTGTTGCTATCACTCTATGTTGCCATGGCAATATTTTTGTGCTGTGACTGGTTAAGTGTGGCTAGCAAAGAGCAGGGAGAATATGATCGATTTACTATGCTTTTGACACAGTGTTGTGAACTTATGAATGTGTTGGGTGTTTTTTCCCTTTGAAAAGAAGTAGTATGACAGGGTTATGCAAGTTTTAGGAATTTCTTGACGTAGGGAGCTGCCGACACCAAAGCTGTGTTTATTTCCTCAAGGAATGAATACTGGTGTGAGCCTCAAATGCATGTCTTTTGTCATCATTCAAATCAGATGTTGTTCATACAGAGAAAAATATATGCAGGGCAAGTAAGCAGTGAATCCAAAATAATTTTCTGACTCACATGGCTGTTCTTGTATGGTCTTGCCACCTTTCATCCAGCTGTAAACACTGACTGCCATTCTCTATACTATGCCTTCACTGAGAACAATCCCATAACTCTGAGAAACATTGGAAAGCAGTAAAAAAGATTTTAAGAGATTCTCACACCGTTTTTTGTCAGCAAATAAAACTGCTAATCAAAAGGTTTAGTCTTTGTGGTTTTCAGTGGATTTCAACTGGTAGCTTTTCTGTTTCCTCTCCCCCATCTTCTGCTGTATGCAAAGGTTTATTCTGAGCATAACAATTCACTTTTTTTTTCAAGCTGGTATCTTTCTAAACCCAGTACCAGCAGGAAGCAAAGCTAACTTGTTCTCAAAAGATATAGTTCATTGCTACCCACACATCCTAGAGACACCTGTCGTGGGACCCCACTCTGCTGAGCTACCACAGGAAGTTCTAAGAAACCAAAACACAGTGTAAGAATCATGTCCCCCAAGGAGACACAGACTCCCTGTGCTGTGCATTGCTCCTATAGGGGAATCATATGGAGTTAAAATGATGAGTGCTAGGTGATCCCAAATGATTGGCAATTTAATACTTCACATAAATGACATGAGAATGTCACTTTGTAAAAGACTTCCAGAAACTGAAATATTCGAAGTCATTTATTAATCCTTCTTTTTTAAATGATGATTGTTCTTCTGGGGGAACCAAAAAAAAAAAAAAAAAGAACTTCCAATTAGCTTCACATGCTTTCAATGTCAAACATAACACTAATTCTGAAAACAGTAATCATTTTAAGGATATTTCATGTGATTTTAAGAGGGCCAGAGCACACTAGCTTCTAATGGAAATTAATGGTAGCTGTAAATGCTCAGACCCATACATGTTAGTAAATAACTTGATTTGTTGGCATCTAAATGTTATATATAATGTTGTGTTGGCCTTATATCAAAGGTATTTTTGCTTTTGAGTGAAATAGGATCGGGACCCTCTTAGCAAAGCTGGTAGACACAGATTCAGCAACTTGCATACACCATATCTGAATTTGATCAAAAATGGGAAAGGGTAATTAGTTTGCTTTTTTTATGTTAGCAAATTAAGAAGAAAAAAAGATAACATACAGTGCTACTCATTGTGGCCTATTCATACCAAGATTCAGCTCTTAAATGTCTTCAGAGCTACTGTTGTAGCTACAGTAGCAAGAAAAAAATTAGAGAAAATCCCTTGAACTGTGACAATGAAATTACTATAGCAGATTTTGTTTAGAAACCATTTAGCAGCTGAAACACAGTGCTCTTTTTGTACCCTAATCTAGAACTCTTCCTCATTCCTTTATGATAGATATTCTTTCCTGGGCACACACTTTGAATGAGACTAGAATATTACTGGTTTTCAGGCCAGATCTCAATGAAGTTTGCGTATTAAATCAGAACTAGGTGTACTAACTTCAAAGGAGATTTTAAATACCAAAGTTAGCATGCACACTGGTGTTGAGAAAAAGTAAAAACTGCATTTTGGTTAGGGATTCTACCTACCTATCCAGATTTTTACTTCTGTATCATTTGTGCGAAAAACAGCAGGTGTATAAAACACCTGCAGTAAGTTGTATGAAATTTTCCTGGCTGAAATAAGCAGGTGTAAGTAGGACCTAGGTGTAAATACAGCTAATGCCTCACATGAAGAGCTCACTGATTTCTCTTAAAGGACAGGAAAAATCTACTCATCCAAAGCCAACTATTACAGTATTTTCTCGAAAGATCCAGCACAAGATATTTTGGATGCCTTTGTTAAAAGGGAAAGATGAGGATGGCAGCTATAGTGGTAAAATATGCAAGAAGTATGCAAAAACACACTAAGGTTGGAACAGAAGTCATTAGAAAGCTGCAGCATAACTGGGTAAGAAAGAGACATTGTTGAGAGACAGGTCAAACAGCTCTGAGGAGAAATGATCTTTGTACATGAAAACTTCAACATGCTACAGGACCCTATTCCTCAGTGGTCACTTAATACCTCAGCATTACATTAGCTCAGTATTGTATCATTCGTTCATTGTTGATAGCTTTTTGTAAGTAGCTCAGTCTTTATATTAAAATATTCCATGACACAGAACTGTCATAATTTTGCCAATACTTTGATTTGACCTGTAGCTCCTTTCTTGTATCATCATTATCATTTGACAAAAATTCTTTGGCAATGCAACTTCTGCCCTGGTATTAAGTAGCATGTCGCCAAATTTTAGAGTTATTTTGCTTTGTTTTCTGTTTCTGCTTTTCATTTCATCAAGACTTTATCTCCCTATGAAACAGAACACACTTTGTCAACTTTCTGCATGTGTGTGCTTTTGTAAATTATGTTCTGGTTTGAAACTGGCTACAGTTTCCAAAGTGAAAATTCATTTCAAACAGAGATGTAAATGAAAACCATTTTGTTAGTGTAATAAAATACAGAAATGATAATGTCAATAGTTTGTTATTATAGAAACTATCTGAATTAAAATTAAGTTGGTATATGCAACTGGTTTTTAGAGCTGTATGTGTGGAATTATTTCCTTGTAGTCAGTTTAATAGACTAGTGCATGATGTCCTGAGCATAAGAGCATATTCTAGAGCATAATATAGAGCATATTAAATGCCAGAATGGTCCCTCCCAGCACTACTTCTCTACTCTGTCATGCATAGAGCTGGGACAGACCAGATTTTTCCTGACACCTGAGTAAGCTTCAGCTGCTGAAACAATCCTTTAAGGCCAGGAAAAAGCTAGACCTGATGCTACTGCCCTTTTGATGGGATCTGCTCAGCCACTGTATTGGTGTAGGTGGGAAACAATGTTTGAAACTCCTTTCCTAGTCTTTTGGTGATTCCAGCTTCCCCTAAGTAGAGAAATGAGTACATAGCACATTACAAACAGCAATGACACTTTTCTATTTGTTAGTTATGTTCAGAAGCTGCATTTAAGTAGATCTGTGGAGTCATTCAATTTGTAATAAATAAGTTCAGCTCCCAATTATCCAGCAGACTGTTTGTTTTTATTTAACTACACCATTTTTCATTGTGCTGCAGGGTATATTTTGCAAATTATGTCACCTCTAGTTACTCTCTTGAGTCTGATTGATGTTAAAGCGCTGACCTGAGATGGAAAGTCAAATACTAAAAAGCAAAATAACATTTGGTTCATCATTGTGAGACTCAAAAATTATATTTGCAACTGTTCCGTTAGTCCTGAGTCTGGAGGGTTTTGGGGAGATGCTGGGTTATGCTGAATATTAGGCAGAACTACAGAAAGCTTAATGAATGGTTGTTGTGCTTGGTCGATTTTGCCACAGCTCTGCGAAAATCCTTTCAAAAACTTGAATCTTTACTTTGTAAGGGACTCATATCATCAAGTATCTCAGAACAATCTAAGAAAGAAATAAACGAAAACTGGACTTCTTTTCTCCTTTTTTTTTTCCCCTGAAGGCATATTTTTTGCAGACTGTAGGGAAGGTGAAATACCTGACTAACTACAGCAACACATGCACCAAGAGGTGTATGAGAACTGCAAATGTGCTCATTGCTTGGCTGGTGATACAAAAGAAGTGTCTTTCTGCCCTTCCCCATTCCTTTACTACAGAAGAGCAAGACACTCTGGAGCCTAAATTTTATATTTAACTGGTAATAAGTTGAAAACCATCCTGATCAAAAACTACACTGTCACAAGAATTAGTGAGACAACTGTAAGCAGATTTCCACTGCTACAGGGATCAGAAAGAAATTTTACTTGCTGTGTAATTAGTCTGAAGTGTTTGATGTATGATGAGCTGTTTGGCCACTGCAGAAGATGAGCTTCTGGACTTGATGGACAAAGGAAAGGACAGTGTGACAACTTCTGTATGTGTACAGTGTAATGGAGTCCTGTACAAGAACAACATATAATATTATCCATTTGTTCACTGATACATTATAAGCTCCATGAATCTCTGACTTGCACTAAATTCTTGGAGAAGCAGATAGAGAGTAAGCAGTCAGAACTTTTCAATCTACAGGTTCAATGGAGTCACCACATACAAATGAGGATGGAGAAGTGTATTTCCACCAAACGATTTTCTCACATCATTGTGTAATAGGAGAAAGATAAAGCTGACAATGCCATAAGGCATGGAATCAATGCATAAGCTACCATTGCAGAGGCTGGAGATGCATAAAGCTGTGTTTTTAGTTTGGGGACTGAGAGTTATGTGGTTTACAAGGGGAAGAGGAGATCAAACAAGGGTATGTCAGGTGGCCCCAGAGAGACTTTTAGATTATAGCAGGGACTGGAGTAATTTCAGACATGCTTTTAACTTCCCGTGCTACTAGTAGAAGAGAGTTTTTGAATTTTGCTTGTCAGAATTGTTGAAGAAGTAGCTAATAGTTATGTGAATAAGAGATGCTGGGTAAGTGGCTAATTTTTAGAGGATTTGTTTAAGCTGTTGCATGAAACTCTTGAGTTTTGTAAAGATGCATTTCAGATATATGTGCAAAGCGCTTCAGGATTCTTTGAGATGAAAGACGACCTATGTAAATGCAAAATATTAATTCATGCAATTCATTAATTTAATTTTTGACAAATATCACAGTTCATCATGTAACTACTTCTGGATTTCCTCCCCCCAGATTTAAGAGAACAGCAGTCAGATGTTACATTGTACATTGGAAGGTAGATAAAAAAGAAATCTATTTTCATATTCATTGACTTTCTAAACATATATATAGTAGTTTAAAAAGAAGTGTGATACACAGATAGAATTTGGAGTTATCATAATCTATATAATGGCTATATTTGCTATTAACTATTAAAACATTGTGCCTTTGAAAGTAAAAGTAAGAACAACCTAGATTTCCTGCCAAAGGTTTTTTCTGAAATTAGTTTGTTGAAGTATGAAGCCAGCTGTTGATAGAGACACTGCCTTCCCCATATGTGTGAATATTTTAGTGTTCTGGGTTTTTTTCAGGTAGTTTATAATTAATTCATTGGAAAATTAGAATCCAGTTGGGAGAATAGAAAAAGAAACAAATTTTCCCCAGCTTCTTCCAATCTGTGTCCTAAAGTCCTGGAAGAATGGAAGTAATATGTTTAATCACTAAGTGCACAAAATACTCACACAAATTGCATTTACAATTGTGTTTGAACTGAAAATTGGTTTATTAATACTTCAGGTTTCTAATAAATGAGACATTTAGAACAACTTTATTTAACAAATAAAATTTCAAATTTCTTGTTTTCTTTCTCTTAAGCAGATACCAGTTTCTGTGCTAATATTATTGATAAATATAAACTTTAAAAAAAAAATTCTTACCCATACTTGAAAAGTTATTTCCTTATGTATTTTCTGAGATAATACAGCTAAACATTAGAAATTAAGTAATTGTAAAATATTCATATATAACCACTAAGTTAAATACATATGTATACATTCAGTGCAGTAGAAGAAAATACCAAATTTTATCCCAAAAGGGTCAACCTTTCTTTTGGAGAAATTATTAAAATGTAAAAGGGAAAATCAAATTAAAATAAACTTATACAGAATGAAAGTTTTGGTATTTATGTAATTATAGTTAAAACCAGTGATTTTTGTCACTTCAATTTCAGTCACTGCTGTAGATGTAAGTCAAGAGCTGGTTTGCTTTCAGATAGGAAAACTGCTAGATTGTGCATCTGATATTAGAGTAAATATGTAGGGGAAATCAGTTAAACTTGTCATATTTTGATGGAAAATAATCTGATAAACAGCAGATATGGAATTATTGGAATTATTACTACCTGTAAAAACCGTGTTTTGAAGGCAAGATCATTAATAAATCATCTGTGGTCTTGGAAATGTACAGCTCATACTTTTTATGCAAATACCATGTAAGCAAAAAGTCATGTCTCTAGGCCTACCATCAAGAACACACAGTCTGTTGCTCTGAAGAGAAATGCTGCTAGGAGAATCAATGCAAATGGAGTTCCTTTTCTCAGTAGAAAACTCCTAAACAGAGTTCAACCTAAGTTCAAAGATTTTGTTTTGTGGAAATAAAATATGGTTGCACTGTTCTACACTTTGAGATTATAGATTCATCACCTTAGGTGGAAGATGCATAAATACTCGGCTGTCAGGCATATGAAAATATTAACTTGACTCCCTTTACCTGGCTTTTAGGATTTCTGTATTTCCTCATTCAGGGCTGAGCCTGAGCAATCTTGGTTATGGCATCTCCATCTTTTTGTTTCCCTTTTATGATTTTGCTAGAAATAGATGAATTAAATCCATTTAAAGCAAATTGGGTTTTACATGTATATTAAAATGAACCTAGATTACAATACAAAAGCTTTACCTTTTTTGATGCAGACAAATTCTCTTTGGTACAGTAAGATATTTTTCTCACAGCATAGTCCACAGGTAATTCCAGTGAATGTGATGGAACTAGACCAGCATGAAACTGAAACCAAATTTTCACGAGCAATATCAGATGCACAGATAGATGTACAATAAGAGATCCTGACTGAAACCATCAATAAGCCAGCATTATATAGATTTTAGTTTGGTTTTCTATAGGAAGAAGGTTTATGTATCCAAACTGCCTGTATCTGGCTACCAGTGATCCACTGTCAATTTTTAACCCCCTTGTCTACTTCCAAACCCAATCTGAAAGATTTATAAGGATCTCTAAGATAAATACTGTGCTAGAAGTCTTGATACTTGGGAGCCAGAAAAAGGAGAGACCCATAAAGTGCTCCAAATGAAGGAAAGGCTGCAGGGTGCACTCAGGAAACCTAGGGAGGCAAGTGATCTTGGAAAATGCCCCAGGAGTAGATGGAACAGCTGAAGCTTATACCTCTGCAAGTGTGCAAATCCACCAACATGTTGCTGTGTGCACTGCAATACGTTTCATTAACTTTAATTTTCAACCAGCATTCCTCTGGCAATTAAAACAAACATTCAGAAAGGCTGGACTTGATGATCTTGGGGGTCTTTTCCAAGTGTAATGATCCTATGATAGGTGTGGCTCTGTGGAAAGGGTTTGGAAATGCCTGCTCAGAGGTGATCTTGTAATCAAAATTACAGATTAGTCTGATCAAAATTATGGCATTCTTATTCAGATTTTTATAGTTTTTGGTGCATCTGTTTTCAGTTGTTTGATGAGAAATGCTAAATGCATCTTTTAGTGTTCATTTGCCTGGTTCTTGATTTCAGGTTTTTATTAGGAAGAGTAAATTGTAACTTCTCTAAATAAGGTTATCAAAATTGGGATGCATATCATGGGTGTACACTGTGTATACTCTTTTGTAATATTAGTTCTTACTATTCAACCTGGGCTGTAATTTTTGTGTTATGTACATAATGCCTGAGGGGTAGCTGAAAAAATCTCAAAAAACCCTGAGGTTTATTCTAAGACAGGTTTTAAACCCACATTTTTGTCATAGTTGAAATTAAGTCTTAAATACTTATCTGCAAATTAAAGCTTCTGTAGATCTAGACTTCTGAAAAATGCACCAATTTTTTAAGTCCCACAAAGAACTGAAATTTGCAGCTTCTCTTATAAACTCACGTAGTTACTGATGAGATCCTTGAAGTTTATTGTTTCAAATCAAGCTGATGACTGGTGAAAGGTATTTTAAGGGTAGAAAAAGTCCCACTTTTCCTTCTTTTTAAGTCCTCTTTTAATTATTACACACTTCAGCAAACACTTAGCCTGACTAGAAATTATTCTTTTACCCGAAATTAATACGAATATTTACCTAGAGGCTCAGCATTTTCCTTCACTGAAAACAACATTTTTGTGTCATGTCAATTCTGGCAAGGCAGCCAGATTAGACATTCCCACCTCTCTCTGCCCCCAGACATTCATTTCAGAGCAGCAGTTTGTTGCCTTCTCAATTGCACTGCTACAACAGCTTTCGAGAATAAACTGCAAACCAGTCAGCTACAAGGTTTCTGGTTTTAGAAAGACAACTAGAGCAAAAAAACCCCATCCCTCTACAAAAATAAAGGGTGTCTGATCTTAAATAAAGATCATTTCAACCTTGCAGTGTAACCGTACAAAGAGCAGTGTGGGCAGAGCAGAGGAGCAGTAACCAGGGTTCATTAGCTGTGACTGGTAAGACCAAAAAGGGTGTTTTTCTGAACTTTTGGGGGTTTCTCCTCCAATTTTGGTACATTATCGAAGTGTGAGACTTTCCTTGATGATGAAGAAGAGAATTTAAACTTCATGACAATATAATTAGGAATTTTATGTAAACATAAGGAAAGATTAGGTGTACATAAATGTAGCCAAAAGGACAGTGGAAGAGGCTGAAAGCACCTTCTACACATAAATGAAGGTAGTGGATGGAATTAGCGTACTTCTGGATTAGGTGAAACCTCTTGTAAAGGGTGCTTATATAAATCTGGGATAATAAAGGGCACTTTCCTAAATTGTATTTCCAAACTGAAACTGATTTTCATTTACCTGAAAGTTTAAAACTTCAAAACTGTAGTGTTTATTAGGGCAAATCTTAGAAGTTTAAAATTGCTAAATTATGTCTGTAAATGGGATAACGACAGTATTAGGAAAAAAAGGCATTCTAAAATAGTTACATCCCATGCAAATCTAGTCAGTCATGTGATAGTAGGCAAGATGTAAGCCCTTCAGAAAAAATAGGAAAACCATTCATTAAAAAATAATTAACGCCATAATTATATATTTCATTGAATGCACTTTACAGATGTCCTTACAGAAACCCATGGAGCATTCCTTGATGGTTAGTAAAACTGAAATGCAAGAATTTTTTGTTGTTGTTAGTGCTCTTCATCTCATCTGAATTTGTAGCATTGTTGGCATTTAAAAGTGGCTGCAACTTCATTTTAGGAGACTCTTCATTGCATGTGCTTTGAAAGTCTGACTAAAATTAATCCAATTGACACAGAAGGGTTCCTTGAATCTGAGTTTCTGCCTTTAACCCTCAATGAGGGTTAACAAAGAAGAGATTTATTTATAAACTCTGTGAACAAAGAATGACTGGCCACTTTTGTTGGTGAGTTTTACTTGACTTCTTTTGTTTTGCTCAGGTCCTGGTACAAAGTCAGGAGAGGCCAATGTGAAAGCAATATGATGGAAGGCATAGAACAGATGCCTCGTGTTGTGATGGTAGGGATGCCATGGGTTCCACTTCTGGCTTAGCTGCACCAGTCCTTTGTCATTTCAGGTGAGTCACTTACCTGCTCTGTGTCTCAGTAGCAGTTACAATTCTCCCTATCTCATGTAACAATTTCAGTGAAGAGGAAGGTGATGAGAATACAATTGCATACACAGAATTATTTCATAAAATAACTTAGTACTATGACTTGTTATTGCTGACTATGTTGTAATTAATTGTTAAAATACTGTATTTCACTTTCATTAGTTTGAGGGTTATTGCCTGTACCATTTTCCTCATGTGCCTCTTTGTTTCAGTGATAGTTTTAAGAATAGAAAAAGTAGTCCCTTGCCTAGAACATCAGATTGTCAACCTTAACCTTGTCTTTACTTTGAAAATAAGGTTCAAGTAGTACTCAGGTCAGACAACTGATCTGCTCCCATTCCTCCCTGAGAAGCCCAGGTCTGTGTGTAGCAGTTGTTGCTGGGCAGGAGAGTGTCTCTGTGCCCTCAGTCATGCCTCCTTTGTCCCTTGCAGCTTCAGGGTTGTCCTACTCAGTGAAACGTCCTTTCATTTCACTCCTCTGCATGAGAGCCAGCTCTGGTCTAGCTACTCCCTCACCCTGCTTATCCAGCAGCACAGAGCACAGGGAGAGAAAGGGTTACTGGGGTAGGGAAGGCAGGGAAAGGGCTTCTTCAACACCAGTAGGAGTCATTAGTTAAAGAAGAGTTGAGGGCTAGCTCCTGGAGGTGGTGGGGAGTACTCTAGAACCCAGTGTTTTGTCCAAACTTCACTGAACCTTGTTTGTAGAACCCAAAGGCTCTCTGTTGACTACAAGAAGCATTGGATAACCAGAAATGTTTTCCCTGAACATGAATTACAGCCTCATCAACACAGTTTCTCTGTCCAACTTAATTTGTGATTTGATGCTTACTTTAAAGTTCAGTCCAAATAATTTCCTTAGTAACATCTAACTAAAAAAAAAATAGTGTACAACTAACTCTTTTGGAGATTAGAGGAAAAGCTCATTGTTGTGACTTTTAAAATTCTGGTCACAGATTTCTACTTAGAAGAGAAGTTTTTCATGGTTTTAATTACCATTTAATTAATCTCTATCTTATCTAAATGGCCAGATAAAAAGCATCCTAGCTATTGTAGTTCATGTCCAAAAGCTGTTATCATTTAACAGCTGCTTTTTTTGTTTTTATAGCCATATGCCACTTAAAGCTTATTTGAGCTCCTTAAATGACCTTACTGTGCACTCTTATGCAATCCTATTTTAAAGAGATTTAGGTGCCTACAGCTGGAAACAGGCTTGAAAGGGGATTTTCAGAACTGTCTAGCAGTCTGACCTGCACCAAAATCAGCGACTGTCAGGCTGCTGGTAAATCCCTCTAGATTCCTGTCTACCCTTTCAGAAACCTCAGTGACCTTGAGGAGAACCCAGAGAGCCCTCATGTTATCCCAGTGAAAGTAAGAACTCCCCCAGGGCTGCCTGTGGTATGATGCTGGTGAAGTGGGAATGGCTGGAAAGCTGAACTTCATAGCTTGATTGAGAGATCAGGTGGAACAGAAAAGTCTTCAAACAACTAGTGTCCAAAATGTGTGTTTGAAGATCATTAGCTATGTTTATTTTTTACTTTATTTTATTTAACTAATGGGTCTACCTCAGCTCAGGTTCAGGCCTTAATAGTAGTTGCATCCTCTGAGCAGTTCTCAAAGGAAGACTATGTATGTTGTGTCCTGGTATAGTCTGTGCCATGACAGGCAGGAAGACTCACAGCATTCTGCTCTGAAATTTAAAAACTGTATAGAAATGTTACTTATGGTATGTATTTCCCACACCTGGGATCTTTCACTTCTTGTGACGATAAATTGAGGCATTTTCAAGTAGAGTATTTGTACACTCAGAGATGCTTTGACTTGAGTACAGTGGCAATTGGGGAGTTAATTTAAAGCAAGGAAGCAATGATGGAGAACTGAGACAGTAGCTCATGGCTAAAGGGTTGATCACGATTTAAATTAGTAAGCTCTATAAAAGTACTTCTCTGGTAGTTAAAAGTGAGTCTCTTGTGCAGCAGAATGAAACACCTTGTAACTGAAAAGCAAGGCTGTTATGTAGCTTGTGTTAAAAATGTCTCTATTTATGTGGTAGCAACCTGTTTTCCTTTTGGTGACAGCCTGAGAGCTCTAAACTTGAGGATCAGAGTTGTAGGGAAATGCTGTCTCACTGACAGACTTGCTTTTTAGGGCTGCTTTAAGCTACTTTGGCAAACTCGTGTTCACTCATGTTGTTTTGCTTTGCAGTAGCTTCACACAGCAAGTTATTCCACTCCCAGCCTTATGCTTCCCACTTGTTTTGTCCTTTTTTTTTTTTTTTAACACTTAATTCACTTTCAACCTTGCTGTTGTGGTATTTCACTACTGCAAAATAGTTTACCCTTGTCCTTTTTATGGTACTAATTTGTGCGTTTGTTATGCACTTCAGGCAAATGTGAAAAGCATAAGACACAGAGGTCTGGATCCAAAAAGGAAGTCACATGCTTCAGTTCCACCTGAGCTGCAGTTTGAGAACCTCAGACCAAGAGCAATTTACATATAAACTGTTCCCCATTGCTTAAGTGCCTGTTAATCCATAGGCACCCAGTTGTCTTGTCTGTAAAATTGCTTTAGTATGTGTTCATGGTGAAATGCAATGCTGTGCAGAACCTCAAGTCTGTATGAAATCACAGCACAAAGTCTTGCAGATATAGAATATGAGCCCAGCAGCCAAATGCCTGCATTAGCATGGTCCTGAAATAAGCTAAGGCACAGCCTTTGCTTCAAAGCTTTGAGTTCAGCTGTCATGTCTTCATTGAACAGACTGAGATTAGGAGTAGCAAGGAAGGACTGGTATGCAAGTCTAAGATGCCTGATAGGTAGGAATTGTTTCCCAATGCCACCTTCTCTTTCTCTACTTTCACTTCAATGAGCTGTTCCCCAAGATTAGTATGAGCAGAGCCAGTCAGCAGAATGCCTCCTATGACACTTCACTTCTCCTTGGCCAGGCATTGACACATGGCACCCCTCTCCGAAACAGGGGAGCTCTGCTGATTCCTGGCATAATTATGAAGTAAAAACAAACCCCTGCATCATCTCTGAGCTATAATCAAATTGTTTCAATGGAAACAGTGAACCGAAGTTGTGTTTAAAAATTATTCCAAAGGGATGCAGAAGAGAATAGGAGTGGACAGTATCTTTTGGACATGTGTATCCGGGCTTAAAATCAACTTAGTAAAGACAAAAGCTTGACACAATGAAAGATGTCTTGCAGTTTTCCTAGTCTATCAAGAATAAGTATGGATGATTCTGCTGCAAAGTTAAAAGGAGGAGAATATAAAGTGTTAATGAAGATGGTTTTATTCTGTTTGTCATTTACAGCGATATGTACATGCCAAGGATGTGTTGGTCTTTTTTGCCTATTTAGATGTAGGGGGTTTTGTAATGAAGCAAAACATCTGGAATTTTGGGTGCTATTCAGCCTGAAGAGAGTTTTGCACATATACTGTATTATAGCTGGTATTAATTTTCAGGAGGGAAATTTATAGGCTTTGTATGGGATGCTTGTAAACCTGTACCACATCTGCAGGTGTGGCCATTATATCTATTAGCTCAATCCTGTTTTCAAGTTTCTCTGGGGATGAGTGATCCACAAATGCAATAACATACAAAATTGTATTGCAAGTAATGTTTTTTTTATTGTAGTAATTCCCATTTTCTGTTCTCCAAGCTCTGATTCCTCTGCAAGCAAAATCTTTGACAGGTATAAGCATCAGTTCATGGACAGACTTTAAAATATTCTTAATTTTAAACATTTTAAAGTAGAGATTCACTTAAATATCTGCATTTATATTCTAACTGCATCCAATGCCATGAGTTATAAGTGGTCTAGAACTAAGTCATTTACAAACTATAACTCTTACAACAGAGACTGAAATGAATATTTTGTGTTTACATAAAACTCTAAAGTACAACAATGAAAGGAAGTTGGAAAAATCAAATGTGAGCACAAAATAATCAAGTAACAATGCATTCCCAAGCTTTAGATCCTTTGAATAAAAGAGGTCCTATAACACCTAGGAAAGATTTTTTAATTACTGTTGTTATTATTATGTTAAAAATATAACCATCATTTATCCTAACCTTGTTGAAATAAATAGTTCCTTCTTGAGATGCTATTTCTGCCACTGTAAGAAATTTTCAGATGACTGGCTAGATCTTTATTTGGTGGAAAATTTGCAGTCAGTAGAGCTCCACTGACTTGGTTCTGCAATTCTGTTTCCCTTTCTGTTTGTACACTTAGCTCCTGGTTACTAGCATGTCTGTTTTTTGTAGCTCTTAGCTCACTCATAAAAAAAAATATTTATCTGTTTGGAGTCGTACAGGGAACTTTGTTTAATACAAAAGTAAAATTCATAAGTATACAGTCTTGAAAAGTTCTTGTCCTCTGTTCTTATCTATCCTTATGAGCAGGGAATTAATACAACACATTTCTAAGTGAAGCTAAAATTGGTTCTAGCTCATGTCACAAATGTTTTTTTTGTCAGATCTGAATATAATCAGGAAATACATTCCACTGAATCTTACATATCTTTGAATATTTCCAGACCTTTGAACTTTACACCAAATAGGATATGATCATAAAAAAATTCATAGCATTATTTTCACTCCTACATTTTGCAGCTGAGACTTTAGGAGATGATGGCACTTTTTTCTGGGAGAGGAAAGTTAATATATGTCTAAGAGGCTATGAGATAATGAACTGAGGCAGTAATATATATATATATCTACACGGGAAAACTAGTAATATATAAATATTCCTGTTGAGAACTATTCTGAATGTGAGAAGTTTTCATGAATTCCTTTAGGGTTGGTCAACCTAGTCAGTTTATTTGTAGCCAAACACTGGAATAGATCATGCTACCCAGACATCTGCTGAATAAACTGAGCCATCTGCTTAAAAGCTGATGGCACAATATAGAACACAGTGTTTATAATCTCTACAATTTCAGCACAACTAGTTTCTGATTTCTATAAAAATATAATTAGAGCAAGTGTGTTCTCACTGCAAAGCTGAGTTTCCACCCTTCAGCACTCTTAGCACTCCTGATGGAGAATGAAACAAAGTACACTTGCACCTAACACCTGGGCCTGAAGGTCCAAGATCTAAGCAGATTATGGAGAAGAAAGAGGGCTGGGAAGAATGGTCCTCCTCCCTCTCTGCCACACAACCTTGCTATTAGCTTAAGGTGTGCTGGGTGGAATTTTGAGAAAAAAAATTAACTAAAGCTTGCATGCAATGGTACACTTGACTGTGTGCTGGTTTTTCCCATTTTTCGGCAAACAGTCATGAAGGAGGAATAAATAAATATTCAGCTATTAAGTCTACTATCAGGAAATCAATCTACACTAAGCTTTCTCCTGATTAAAGTGACTTCACGTTCCAAGGGAATTTATGTAATAGTAGGCAAAGATGCATTTCAAGTTTCTGATTAAAAACCCTTGTGGTCTGAACCAGATCATGTTCAACAGTAAGGTGAAGGATGGGTAATTAATGTTTTTCACATTTTCAAAACTTTTTTTCTCTTTGAAACTGCAAGCTATCCATGATGTTAAGGGAAAAAGGCATTTATGTCTCAAACTGATTTAGTACATGGACTCAATTTTAATGTGATGCTAAAACTGCTCCACTTGAAAAGTGAATCTACCTTTATTTTATGGTTACAGTAATTGGCTAAGGTTGGAGAGCTTAGAGGGGGTGTCACTGGGAGCAGTGTATCTGAATATTGTTGTAGTTGAGATGATATATTTTAAGCATTGTGGATGGACTGTTGATTACCCTTGCCCTTATTGCCTTTGACAGGTACCAACATTGCTCTGCCCTACCATTAAAAGCCCTTTACCTCTTCCACCTTCAACATGTTACCATAGTACCTTTTTAAAAATACAAATGGGCTTGGATTCTTTTCTGTTTCTGAACTGTGTTTTTCCAAGGAGGATTGTGTGTGTCTGCCTGGGTGATATGCTATAGATTTGGGTCCTGCCTTTTTATTTTTTACACCATAGTGTATGATAGATGGATGCCAAGCCTGTTCTGTAGTAAAACATATCAATGTCTCCCTTGAGAATGATATTTGGTATATGCGTTGCCAAAGTGTAGATTACTCTTCCAGAGACTTTCCAGCATATCCTGATCTTGCCTTCAGGGAGAGCACTGTTGGAAATGGTAGGTCTGTAGATAGCTGGGGGCTTATTCCTCATATGTAGGGAATTCCTCTCTGCACCTGTAAGGCACATTACCCAACAGGTTCTCGATATATTCACATCTTTGACCATTGGTCTCAACTAAAATTACTTGAGAGAGACATGGCTGTCAGCCTTCATGAATGACATTTTTTAGGGCAATGTGGACAATAGATAAACTTTAGCCCATCAGTGTGTTAACTTTTTTACCTCATGTAACATTATTTCAAAACTCTCTTTATTACAGTTTCAGTCCTATCTAACATATCTAATACATTTTGATCAGCAGGCTGAATGAGAGGTTATTGCAAAGAATTTAGGATGACTTAGAAGAGAGGTTTTGATAGGCACAAAATTTAGCTCATGTGATAAGATCATGCATTTTTCTGCTGTTAGTGTATTTGTTGTTAGATTTACTTTGTTTTGTTAATTAAATGTTTTTTCTTCAAAAACAAATTATGTAATATCCTTTCCAAACTTTTCCATGGCAGAGATCTTTATTTTATATTTTTATATATATATAACATTACATATCTAAAAATTTTCTTCTCTGAGCATGCAATCATTTAAAATAGTGGATACCTGTCTATTCAAATTGTAAAAATCAGTTCAATGTTTAAGCATTTACTCACCTTAAACATGTAAATAATACTGTGGAGAGCAAGCACACCGATAAAATGCTAAGAGTGCTTTTGGGATTTCGGTAGAAATGATGTTTTAAAATTAGGGTGAAATCATTTCTGACTATGGTTGTGAACATCACATTTTTCTCACTTTAAAAAAATCTCAGATTCTTTTCCTGTTTATATTTTTCAAATTTTTTTTTTTTTTTGCGGTGTAACAGTGATCATTATCTGTCTTAGATTCTGAGGGAACATATCTTTCTGGAGACTTTTATTATCTCTCTCTCCACTTGCAAACTATTTTGCATGCCTAGGACCATCTTTTTTTAAGATTACAGAGTCCAGATGTTAGAGACTTCAGAATTCCAAAATTCCAGGAGGGATCCCCGGCTTTTAAATAAGTGCCAGTGTAGGTAAGGTTAAAGTACGTCTAACGTGGAGCTCAGTCCCCAAATCCTGGCCAACCAGCTGGCATTTAGGCTGACATTGATCAAAAGACACTACTCCTGATTTTGTGAAGTCTGCCAAGATGAAAATATTTCCTTCAATCTGGCTCTGTCATTAAGGCAGTTCTCCACATTATTTAGTGCTGGGGTTAAGCCAGATCTCTTTCATGTTACATTCAAGCATGTTTTAGCCAGAGAAAACAGGCGTGCTAAAGCCATCAGAATAATGGGGTGATTTTAAAATTTCTCCTGGGTTTAATAAAATGTGGTAGTTTAGGTGAAATTTCTCTGATAGGCCTTTCTGTTAATGCTTATCTAGATAATGAATCTTCCAAATGTTCTGACCAGAGTGTTCGTGATATTAAGAAGACTTTGTTATGTAGCTCCACAGCTGTTTTTTCTGCACCTTTTTTATTATAAGTTGGGGTTAGAATTTCACAGTTATGTTGCAGGTTATTTTGCATTCTCTATGCACTTAGCTATAGTTACATTGAATTCCCCAGGGGGATGGGGGGACAGTAGACTTTACTGCTGATTGTCAGCTGAGTTGTCATGGCACAACTACTTCTTATTCTCTAACATGGTGTCACATGAACAACTTGGGTGTTGGATGCCTAATGGTCGATGCAGTATAGGATAAGTTGTGATCAAAGAAAATGCTTTATCCAAGTGCTATAGATGTAAAAGGAATGCATGTTTTCAATAGATTTGCATCTTTGGGAAGCAGAGAGAAAAAATATTTTCTGGAGGTGTAGATAAGCATAATTCCATTGATTTTTTTAGGAGGCAATTTAAAGATTTCAGACATCTTAGAGCCTGGCCCTTTAGTCAAAGGCTAACTATTAAAGCAGACTTGCTTCAAATTCTCTCCAAATTGGAATTTGACTTGTTTCTTCCAATTTCTACTTCATCTGGGAAACGAGAGGAACCATTTTTTAAAAGTACAGCCTAGTATTTAGGCTCCAGTGTGAAACGTTGGTTGGCAGAATTAAAAGACAGAGAAAAGGCAAGGTAAACTTTCTGACAAGCATATATGTTGTTCCTGTGAAAGATTTAGGTGAGTATCTCAGTGGACAATTCTACAGGCTCTTTCATATTAATATTAATTTACTTATTTAAATTGCAGTGAAACACTTCTTTTGATACTTGTGACCATTCTTTAAAAAATAAAAACCAAACCCCACATTTATAACTGTGGCTTTTCCTTCCAAGACATTGTGTCCAAAAATATGTGGCCCTTAAAGGAAACATCTGACTTAAAACACAAATCGTTAGTTTGGTTTTATTTATTCAGTAAGCTTTGTGATAAGAGTTGTAGTAAAGTGCTGTACATTGCTGGTCACAGAGCAATATGGTGCAGCCTGACTATCCAGAGACTGGAAAGCAAATAGCCTCAACTACTCCTCTGTTAAAATACCATGCACAGCCCAACCGTTGTGTTTAGCTAGTTGGCCACCTATCCAGTTCATCTATCTGACATACAAATATACAGTCCCTAGTATTCATAACATATCTCTTTTGTCCTGCCTAGAATTTTCTGGCTTTGAGGCAAGTACCAGGTATGTGGTGATCTTCAAACCAGGCTTGGTCCTGCTCTCTTGCATTTTTTGTATTCATTGTTCTGGCAAAATCTGCAATTTCTCAGCCAATACAGGGCCATGACAGCATTTTCATAACTTCCCAGTTCTCATTTATAGCTGTTTACAGTCAAGTAGGTGTGAGCCAAGAATCAGGATGAGTTGATGTGTTGGATGTATCATATGATTGTGTTCTGCTCTATTGGCTCATTTAGGGAGTTGGAAACACTTTCAAAGTATCCATTACATTTCACCATGACAAACAGACCTACCTCCTCTCTTCTTTGCAATTACATTAAACGCTTCTCTTCTGATTTTATGAGTATAAAATGAGCTTAACTATTTCAAGAGAAAGGGAAGATGTTAAAAAACACTGGAAAATTAGTGTGTTTGTGTGTATACATTTATGTGTAATGTACATTTTATGTACATACACATATTATGTATGTGCATAAGCTCCTTGTCAGCAGAAGTTAAATTAGAGGTTCCAACAAATAATGATGTTTCATTCAAAAGTATTTTTTCAAGGTTTCTTGCCTCTATTTGACTTTTGATGATGTCTTCTGTGGCTGCTCAGCTCTAGGGTTCACTAACAATATATGTTGTGCTAAAAACCTATGCCTACAAAGTAAAAGTTCTTATTTTCTTGTGTCAATGATTGTTTTATGTTTGCCACAGATTTAGACATATATTTGGAAATATAAGACCTTGACATGGCTGACAACTCTTACAAAAGGACTAGAAAAACTCTGTTGGTAGACCACCCAGGTATAGCCTAATTAAACTCTTTAGAGTTTTGAAGAGCTCTCCAATTTCCATCTAGTTCAACTTGTCAGCAGATCACAAGTTTATTTCCAAGCTACCTGCTCTCTTGGCATCCACAGAGGACATTGCAACAATCAGATATTCCTGTACCTCTCTTCAGCATCCTTCCAATTCATTCTCCACACTGGGTGCTGCTGTCTATGCAGAGGTGTAGTTAGAGGCTGTGTAACAAGCAGCCCCACTGTCTTCACTTTATGCTACCTGTGGATGAAGGTATTTTGCCACCTCAGGATAGCTTCAGTGACTTTATGAACAAATTCAGAATTATTTATGGGTGTAGGCAGAGAAAATCTTACATGTCCTCTGTATTTTATATTTCAGCAAAGGGAATTATGTCACCATATGGATATTTGTTTTTTTTAGTTCAGTGTAGATGCTGAACAATCTTTCATTTTAAGCTTTAAGCATCTTACCACAAACTGAAATTCTGTGATGAAACATCTGACGGTTTAATTTGTGACTGTTCAGTTTGTTCTTGCAAACATCCACAGTGAATATTTTAATTGTGGTGCATTGCCTCCAGAAAAACAAGCAAACAAAACCCAATGAACACAAAAACAAACCAAAAAACCCCAAAAAATGTAGGATCATCAACCTGAAATTATTTTTAAGTGTTGCTTTTCTCATAAATAGAGAAAAAAAACCAGGAATATGAGCACCCATAATAATTGGACCTGTATTAAATATGATCTCTGGTTTTGCAGTAGAATTGTTGCTATTTCACTGTGTTCTGCAAGTGGCTCTTCCAAAGCGCTGCCTTACAACTGTTCCCCCATCCCCTCTTGTCAAAATGATAACATGAAATGCAGCTGAATGACCTGATTTCTTAGGACAAGCTGACCTGTTTCATTGTTCAATCTTTAGCCATAAGCTTCAAGTGCCAGTCCTCTGGGGATCTTTTTGGAGATATGTAGAAACCACATTCTATAGATGCAGTCATTGTAAGGAGAAGAAACATCACTGAATTCCAGTGTTATTAATTTAGTCCTAAGGAATGAAAGGATTCTGAGCCTTGTGGTGTTGTGTTCAGCATGGGAGGAAACCTTTACAGTTATGAAAAATATTAAACTGGGACAGATCTACTGATAGAGATTGCCTACTAGCTTATCATTTTGGCTCTGTGATACATATGACTGAAAAACAACAGGAAAAACAAAACAACACAGCTTAGTATGACACGACCTGGAAACTCAAGGTGAAGAAAACTCAATTTGAAAAAATCTGTGTGTCCAAAAAAAATTTAAAAAGTCAGTAAATTGGGTAAATTTCATTGACTTCATGGGAAACTAGGCAAAGGATTTCCAAAAGATTATTTTTATACAGGGAAATTTTGGATTTTGGCCTTTATTCTAGGGCATTGAAAAGACACCCAGGAAATCATTGTGAAAGTTTATATGTATTCTTTTATTGAATAACCTAAATTTTTCTTCAGTCTTCCCATCTTTGAATACTCTAGGTTCTGCTGTATGAGTATTCCTTATCCTGTCACCTTGGTATGCTGTTGGTGTCTGGAGTTGTTGTAGATGAACATTTGTGAAAATATTTCCACCAGGTCATGAAACATCTTTCTAACTCCTGTGAACCCTGTTTACTGTAACAGAAAATACCGTGTTACTGTTAGCTGCTTGGGATAATGGCACAGATTTACAACAAAAACAAAAAAAAAATCAGTTTAATATATATAAGAAAGTAATATATATATAAATATATAAGAAAGTAATAATATTTTTTTTTCAAAATCTTGGCCAAGACTGAAAAATCAAAAGGGCTGATAATGTAGCCCCTCATTTTGATTCAGGAAAATTTTTAATATGAGAATGTGAATAGGTGAAAATATTTTGCTAAAGCTGGTTTTACACTGAAATATGGCTCTCTACAAACAAATGCCCTTTAAAAGCCAAACGGTACTACAAAACCTTGATCCATGATTATGAATGATTTTCTATAGTTTTCTGCAGAGAATTCATTGATTATAATATTCAGTGAGGACTTTTTTTGACAGGGCTATGGGAAGTATACGTAACATTTAAAACCAGAAAATGATACTTTGGTTTCGTGTGCTTTGTCCGTTCAGATTCTTGTTAGATCTGTTGCCTTACACAGAAATCTGCTGACACCCTCCAAGAGAGATCTCTGACTTTATCATTCCAAATTTTTGTGTAAATTAATTTAGATTTTGCTGTCAAAGAGAGATGAGAATGGTAACAATATTGAACCGTATTAAATTGTTGCTATAGTTCATAAACACATTAAACTATTTTGTTTCACTATAGATTCACAATAAGCTACAAGTTGAACATCAAGCAAATCCCTTTGAGTCAATTACCTTTACTAATGTTTGAATCCAAGCTAATGTTGGTATTCTCAGTCTGTTTTGTGCCCTTAGATTCATGGGCTGTGAAACCTTTCCTTACACATGCAACAAGGTTAACTTATTTGGCAGAAGAAAATTTCTTCAACTTTTTGGTCTTGAAAACTCCCATCCAAAGCACTGAAATGCAAAATATGAGAAGCATATTGTTTAAGTTTCTTTGATGGCACAATTCATACAATTTCTGGAGTCTCTTTGTGTCCTTCTGTGTCTTGGATATGGACCCAGGTGCTAACTCATGCTTTTTGAACTCTGCTATGTAGACAATACAGTGACACTTAATACTGCCTCCTTATTCGATAATATTTTTGTTATAACTATGTTGATATGGATTCACTTCCTCAGCACAGTGAATGCTTTAACCTGTAGAATAGATAAAGCTGAAAACAACACAGGACTGTTTTTTCAGTGTCTCTAAATAGAAATTTTAGAAAATAATGTGATTTTGTTCCACAGAAAGTAGTAACAACACTAGCAGGATGGTGTTTGTGGACATCTTGACCCCATAAATTTCCACAGTGTTTTTTGCAAAATTAAGAAGGTTAGCCCGAGTGGAAAAGCTTTACTAAATATGAGTGAAACAAAAACAATGTGTTATCAGGAAAGCAACTATCCTCCTTTCAGTATGACTATTTTGTAGTGTGTGTCTAAATACCAAATTTTACTGTGTCTCAGAATTAAGATGATATAATTCACAGTGTCTAGAGGCTTTCTTTGTTCCCCAGAGCAGGCTCTCAAAATCTTTAATCTGTTATATAGCTAAATCCCTAGTTTTTTTAATTTTCTATTTGTTTTTAACACTTATTTACATATCTCTTGAAGTTTCTTTTACTTTCAAGGGAAGTCTGCATTCACCCATGCAGTCCCAAGGTGTTAACCTAGGTTTTTTTCTAAATACTGCCATACTACTAAATTCAACAAGTGACTGAGTTTTCTGGCCAGGAGTTACGTCAATCAACTTGAAATGAGCATTACAAATTAGTAAATGAATGCAAATTCATTCACTGTCAGATGATGTTTCTTGTCAGATTAGTTTTTGCACCTCCTCAATAGCAGTGATTCATGATAGTTGCACCTCTTATGCTTTATTCCTTGGTTTTGTTATTAGTGCTCCTTATGCTTCTGTAATGTGTAAGATATCAGTCCCTTGATATCTGAGTTCTGTTCCTTGGTAATTAATGAAGGAAATTTTTAATTCAGTGCATTTTCAAGAAGCTATTGGTGTAAGTACTGAACTGACTTCTACTTGTTTTATACCAGTACTTGGCCACAAAACAGATCAATCCCACTAAACATGTAAGCATACACTTGCAATTCCCAAGGAGAAAGTGCTTATCCAGACTGAAGCTCTCAAGCACTTCATCCATCAGGCACACACCAAATTTCAATGCAGTTGTATGAAATTCTTAATGGTATCACAATGACAAAAATAATAATGACATCATTGTATAATATTATTTTCCAAATTAATTTAGTATAGATTTTTTGGTGTCTTCTATATACTTCTTTAATTTTCTTCTGGGTGCCATGTTTTATCTTTCCCTTTATCACTTACCTAGACAAATATTTCATATAAGCAGTAAATTTGTAATCTATTTTATCATACTTCTAATATATACTGAAACTGTGATGGAGAGGAGATCCACTCTGAGTTGCCTGCTATGCAGTGAACCAATTAGATATTACACCCTTTAAGCAGACATGAGTCCACAGGTCATTCAGTATTATCTACATTTTAAATGCAACTTGTAGCATTTTAAAGCAGATCACTGCTTTAAGGTATAAAATTACTCTTTTCATATACCTGCTTGACCTCAGCATATCATGTGATTTCATTTTCTCTTGTGTAACTGTCCATGAATTTGCTAATTACCGAAGTGTTTTGTAAGATTTTGTAGTGTTTAAATTTTCCTTTCCCTGTCTCATTTGCATGCTGACGTGAGAGTGGGAGTAAAGGTATGAGGGCAGTAATGTAACAGCATCAACCAAGATGGTAAAACATTGCATCTTTCAGGGATCATTACAATTTCACGCACTCAAGTCATCAACACAAGATGCACTATGTTCAAGAGCCACAAGAATTTCAAAATGTTTGATGTGTGTTCTTGGAGGTTTTGTGAAGTAACCACTGTGGGTTTACCACTTTGTATTGAATGCATCTGAATAAAGTAACTCTTCATAGAAAAGCTTTATTTGGTTTCTTGGATGAAGTAGCCATCAGAAAATCTATACCAGTAATGTAGTACAGGGGGATGAATGAATGTCCTCATTTTCCTTTTAGCCCTTTTCAACTGAAGGAGGATTAGACCAGATATAGGGAGGAAGTTTTTTACAATGAGCGTGATGAGGCACTGGAACAAGTTGCCCAGAGAGGTGGTGGATGCCCTTCAAACATTCAAGGTTCAGGTTGGATGGGGCTCTGAGCAACCTGATCTGGTTGAAGATGTCCCTGCTCATTGCAGGGCAGGAGTGTTGGACTAGATGACCTTACAACCCAAACTATTCTCTGATTCTGTGAAATAGCTTAATGCCTGGAAAAACCTTTGCTAGTCTTTCATTTCTAGCCAGTGCATCAGAGTCAGGACCATACATATCTGCCTTCTTATTTCTCATGTTATGTTTCTGTTATTGAAACAAACTAGTCCTAGGGATCTTCTGAGATGAAAATTTTGGCAGCCAGTCATTTGAATTCTTGAATTACTTCAGAGCTGAGTGTGACCTAGCATGGAATCAGTAGGTATCCCCAGGTATAGTGGGAACTGGCATATTGTCATAGTGCCATATTGTCAAAGTTCCTTACTGCTTGTAAGTGCACTGTATCAACAGTATTAGCCCATTGCTACTGACTGAGGTAATTGTTGCATTTTTGAATGGCAGAATCCATTTAACTGACACAGGAACCAGTGTAATCAGACATGAGATAAGCAAACAGCCACCTAAGAACATGGTGATCTCTTTGAAGCAAGGATTGTTACAGGATTTACTTGCTCCCTGCTGGAGGTGCATCTTGATCCAAACCCACTGTCATATGAGTTTGCTCTGTGTTGGGAAGAGGGACCACACAAACATGCTGTTTTGGAATTTAATACCTGTGTTCAAGGCAAGTTTGAAGCTGCATGTTGAGCTTTTTTAATTTTACACTCTGTAAGGTTATGAGCTGCCAATAGGAGACAGCTTTGCCTGCAAGCACTGTAACCTAAGACAGACCTGACCCCATGTACCTGGGGGGAAGAAGGGGGAGTTAGAAAGATCTGAATTCTCCAAAGGGAAAACATTTTGTTGGAAAACTTCTCATTTTATTGTTATTCATTTCAAGGTTCCTTAACACAGAATACAAAAAGTGCTAGGAACAAGAGTTGTTTCTGTGACATTTCTATCTGGATTTTACTGAGTCTAGTATTTGCAGAGAACATTTTTGAAATACATGAATTTGGATTTTAAACTCATCTTTCCCCAAAATTTAAGCTTGACATCTTGGTTTGGGTCTGTTGCTCTAGGAAACTTAGATCCTGCTTTGGACTTAAAGGTTATTTCTGATATTTGGAAATATAAAGGCAGTAATTACTTGTTAGAGTAGGAAATGGTCTTATTAAGCACTGTCTTGTTCTAGCAAACCATACTCCAGTTGATCTAACGTTAGGCCAGCTGTTAATAATTTTACAAGCAGAGCGTGAAATAGCAGCTTGCTACCTGACTAAGGGGGAGCTACAACATCACCATGTGAACATTTAAATGTACTACCCTTAGTGAGCAGATATTAATGCTATTTTAAGGAGTGTCAGTGGAGAGTCTTTGATATTGTGATTGGGATACTTGCTATTACATCCTTAGTGACAGCTCCAATTGACAGGATTAAAAAGGCAAAATTAAAAAAGGAATTATTTCATGCCCTCGAGTGTAGATAAGAACAGTTACATCTCTGCTACGTGTCTTGGCTTGACAGTGGATTCTTTTTTTCTTCTAGCTTTTCATACCCTGCACAATTCTTAAATTCTCTGTGTCATTTCACTTACTCTCCTCTCTTATATTCTCTCCTTTCCTGCCACATCTTTTTATTCTCCATATCCTACCCCCCAAAACCTCCATTATTTCTAAATGCCTCTTTTGTAACTTTTATATATTTTATAGTTTGGAAATTTTTTTGTCCTCATTAGTTCTTTCTGCAGTGGCTTTTCTAATTCTTGACCCACATTTTAAGGTGTTCATCTATCAGATTATAATGAGAGATGGTGACAAATATTTCAGCCCTACACTAGCACTCTTCAAAAACAAACAAACAAAACCATAAAAACAAACAAGCTCCCTAAAAAACCAACAATAAACCACCCCAGAAATATCCTGATATGAACCCGTGGAGACATTTAGCATGGACTAGGAAAGCATTCATTCTTTTCTAGGTATGTCTACTGAGATGGTACATATTGTAACTAGCCTGGGTACTTTTTGGCATTTTAATCTGAGATTTTTTTAACAAAATTAAAAATGAATTTAAGAATAAGAAATACCTACTTACAGGAAATAAGTTTAGCAAGCAGACAATGTTATATGGCACTTTCAGTCTAAGATGTTGGACTGCTCTGTAAATTACACTCTCAGTTCCACCATTTAATGAAAAGGTAAACTGAGGCACAGTAAGATAAAGTTTTCCAAAGATGCTTAGCAGACTAATGGTAAAGTCTGGAGCTTCTCAATCTAAATATCCTGAGGAAGTGTGCTGTCAATCCCTCCCAAGAAAATGAAAGAAATCACTTCAGCAAGTAAAAATAGTTGGGATTTATAAGGGTGATAACTACAGCTAGACCACATTTTTCAAAGAAGATTGTTTGAAATTTACAGACACATCTTGATTTTGGGTCCCTAAACAAAGGGACCAAGGCTATGCAGTGTCACTCACAAGAGTATTCATGCCATCAGGATGCACACTGATGGAACTAACTGGGAAAGGCTGAGGTAATGAGGTGAGGCTGAAGAAGGGACTTCAGAAATCCCCAAAAGAACAACCAGTGACTGAGAGAGTATACATTTTATTTATTTGATACACTTAAGGAGCAGATCAAGTTATTAGTTAAGACTCATACTAGACTAAGGCATTAAGACAATGGGTTTAGTTTAGAGGGTACTACTTCAGCTTTTGGCCTTGCCATGAATTTGGTTTCTGCCACTCCTCTCAAGACTTTTGTGATGCTTCTTTAGTCCAGCAGAAGACATGAGGGCATGCTGATCTTTGTGATCTTGGATCTGATTCAGGTACTAATAGATACCAAGGTACTGATGGAGTTCATTTTTAAACAGATGATTGTAAAACATGTGATTTGAGGTTTGATTATCATTATGATATTAAAAGCCCTAGGACACTGAAATTCTTCTTTAAGAGGAATTTTCTCTCTTGCAGTGCCTTGTAGTCATAACTTCAATCCCCCACAGATGTCCAAATCGGATCATCTTTGTTATGAGGAAGTGTTAAAGGGTGTAGTTTTATGGATATATTTTTGTGAAGGGATCTTGTCCTCTGTAGCTGACTGCTCCATTGGTACCAAATGACCTGAATTTTCTATATCTGATCATGCCTCAGTCTGTGGAAAAAGACTGCAGAATGCTTCCTAGGTGATGGACCTTACAGGTAGTTGGCAGTTTGACTTATTTTCTGTGGGCTGATTAGTTTTATGGTGCTGGTATTTGATTTAATTTAATTGCAGTTATTCAGTAATTAATTTTGCTGGAGGGCTTAGTGAATCCCTGAAGAGACATTTATTATTTTGTATCACAATAGATTATTTTATATTTCTTATTATTTATATTTGTAAGGAAATTAGTAAGCTGATTTTATTACAAATATAAAGAAATAATTAATAATTAATGACATAATATTAATAATTAATTTTAAACAAATGCAAATAGTTAATTAATAATTTTTGCATTCCTCTGGTTTTTATAGTGTAAAAATTAAAATATGCTTGAAAAGCTGTGTATGACTTCATAGCCTGTAATATGTAAATGTCTTTGCAGCTCAGTTTTTGGCCTAATTTTTGTAAAACTTGCAGATTGAAATTGGTGCTGTCTCAGGCAGCATTAATGATTTTTTTCATATAAGCCAAAACTTTATCAGTATCTATGTCATTGAATAAGCAGTATGGTGCTCATTTTAAAGTACTAATCCCTCCTGTATTTTTGGCATGAAAACATCAGGTTAAAATGATTCACATGACAAAATTATGGAATAAAAATACACTTGGGAAGCATACCATAATTTTTGAATATTCACCAAACAGTGAAAATCTAGTATAGTAAGAAGCATTCCACTTTTTATTATTTTTTTTTTTTTGCTTATTTAGGGTATGAATTCTTTCAGACTATATTATAAAACAAATATGATTTTGGCCTGATCTGTAGATGTAGTAACAGGGGACTTTTTCAGCGCACAGCGACATTTCACCTTCCCATAATTGCTTGCAATTGCTATTGGAAGTTTGACCAACAGGTCAGGTCCTATAATATCCTGCTTCCATATTCATGAATAAAGCAAAAGGTAAAATATGTAAAATGAGGACAGCTTTTGCATGTGTGACCTGAAGTGAGATATGAAACTGGTCACAAAATAATTATGCCTTGATGTAATGGAATATATAATATTCTGTTTAAGCCTGGCACATTTTCTCACCAAATATGGTTTTATATGGAAAATAATGACAAAATGGGAGCCAAGATCAAATTTTCATTCTAAAAAGTTGGAGAAACTTTCTAAAGTGTTTCAAAACTTTAGAATACTTGAAAGCATGGTTAAAGATATTGAAATTAACCAAATAAGCACTTCAACAGATTCAAACTTAATTTTTGTCAAATGTGGTTTATTGTGTGGAAAAAAAAATCAGAATAGTTGGAAAGGATTTGGGGTTTGATGGTATTAAATTTTCTGCCCAAACATGCTAAGCAGTGTTTCACAGATACTCTTTCTTGATAAATTTTATAATTATAAATATAGTTTTAAAACATTTCCTGAGGCAAGAAATTCTATGTAATAGATTTTAAATATCATCAATAAGTTAAACCATTTGATCATGGACAGAGAAGATGGTCACAGAACTGTCTTCATGCAAAAAGTGTCACGTTTCTTAGGTTTGTTCCAGTGTTCACATCGCTGTAAAAGGTAAGAGAAATAAAACAAGCGAAAAACATATTTACTGAATCCCCAGAAACTGTGACATGATTCAGTTCTCGCATTTTATTCTATGAATCACAGTTCTCTGCAACCATGTGATGCCCTGGTGAATTTAAGAGGGCTACCTGTATGTGAGGAAGTCTCCCTGCACTGACCCGTGCAAGAACTGATGATGTGTTATTGCAGCATCTCTTTGTCTGTCCATATCCAATCCACATGGAATTTCTGTACCTCTTCGTAGCCTAAGGAGGAGTACCAGGGTAGAATTGTGAGAGTTTCAACTGCCCTTTGTCATCTAATTGCAGTCTTCCACTCAAATCCATTTCTGTATTAGTGTGAAGGAATTTATACCATTTCAGTTTTTCTGCAATTGTAGAGTGATTTTCAGTCTTCAGGGCTTTAGTTACAGCATCTTACACAATTCAGATTTAGCAGGAAATGTGAAACAATAGAGCTATTCCCCAGAAACCCCTGTGAACTGGTCACCTACACAGCTAGTGATTGAATGCAATTACCTAGATGACAATAGAGAAGATGGGTTGCAAAGAGCTTGAGCTGGCAGTGTGGTCTGTGAGGAAACACGATAATTTATTTACAGAAGGTTTCAACTTCTTTTCTCTTGAATTTTTTCTAAATTCAATCTGAATAAACTTTTTTCTTAATACATTTTTATTTCATTAAATTATTTTCTTTTCCAGTTCGTGGTTTTGGTTTGGGGTGGGTTTTAGAGAGATCTTTTTAGATTCTGCATTCTTTATGTTAGCCTTGCTTTGTGAGAATGTTTCCGCATCACAGACCTGCTCATTTGCAAGCATTAGCTCTGCTGCATGTCTGCATTTTACTCTATGCATTATTAAAGATTTCAGTTCAAGAGCCTGTGTAATTGGCTTATTTATGCCAAGTCTTCTCTGATTTCTTTAGTTTTATTTATACTCTTTTCTTGTTCTCAAGCATACCTATTCTCTTCTACATAAATATTCTCAATTTCAAAAGTAAAAGAATACCACTTTGGGGTACAGTAATGAATTAAGTCTAGGGGAATTTGGTTCATACTTAAATACATAAGTAAGATTTTAATCCCCTTTTATTTCCTTATGGCATGCAGCTTACTCTGCATGGCTGGAATGCTGGGAATAAGCCTGCTTGTCACCCGATGGTGTATCCATATGACCAGGATTACATCTGTAAAGAGACAGATGCAAGAACACCTAGTTTCGCATGAGAAAAGAGTTAGAATGCTGGACCAGATACTATCACAGAATGGTTTGGATTGAAAAGGACCTTCAAAGTCATCTAGTTCCATCATTCCTTCCATGGGCAATGACATCTTCCACTAGACAAGGTTGCTCAAAGTTCTGTCCAACCTGGCCTTGAACACTTTCAGGGATGGGGCAACCATAACTTCTCTGGGCAACCTGTTCTAGTGCCTCACCTCTCTTACAGTGAAGAATTTCTTCACAATATTGAATCTAAACCTGCCGTCTGTCAGCTTAAAGACATTTCCTCTCGTCCTGTCACTACATGCCCTTGCCAAAAGTTCCTTTTCAACCTTCTGTAGTCCCCCTTTAGGTACTAGAAGGCTGATACAAGATCTTTCTGGAAACCTTCTTTTCTCCAGATCTGAACAACCCCAACTCTCTCAGCCTGTCTTCATAGGAGAGATGTTCCAAGCCTCTGATCATTTTTGTGACCCTCTTCTGTACTCGTTCCAATAGGTCCATGGCCTTCCTGTGCTGGGGGCCCCAGAGCTGGATGCACTGCTCCAGGTGGGGTCTCACCAGAGTGGAGTAGATGGGGAAAAACACCTCCCTCAACCTGCTGGTCATGATGCTTTTGATGCAGCCCAGGGCATGTTTGGCTTACTGGGCTGCAAGAGAACACCACTGGGTCATGTCCAGCCTCTCATCCACTAGTACCCTCACCTCCTCAGAAGGGTTTTCTGGCCTGTGTGTGGGATTGCTCTAATCCAGGTGCAGGACCTTGCACTTGACCTTGTTGAATGCTATGAGGTTTGCACAGGCCTATTTCTTAAGCCAAGGTCCCACCGGATGATATCCCATCCTTCAGGTGTGGCGACCACATCACACAGCTTGGTGTCGTGGTCAGGCTTGCTGATCCCACTGTTCATGTCACCAGCAAAGGTGTTAAACAGCACCAGTCCCAACACTGACACCTGAGCAATGCCACTTATCACCGGTCTCCACTTTGACATTGAGATGTTGACCACAACTCTGAGTGTGACCATCCATCCAATTCCCTATCTACTGAGTAGTCCATCCAGCAAATCCAAGCCTCTCCAATTTAGGGGCAAGGACGTCATGTAGTACAGTGTCAAGTATTTTGCAAAAGTCCAGGTACATGATATCAGTTGCTGTAACCCCATCATAAAAGACCACCAATTTGCTCCTAGTGAAGCCATGTTGACTTCCATCAATCACATCCTTATTTATCACCTGCCTTGGCATAGTTTCCAGAAGGAAGCTATGATATGCTCCATAATCTTTCTGGGCACCAAGGTGAGACTGACTGGGTCTTGCTTATTTCCCTTTTTAAATATGAGGTGTTATTTTGCCCTTTTTCTAAACTGTGGGAAATATTAACATTATTGCTACTAATGTTTGTGGGGCACACCATTTCCAGGAGCTGTCGACTACATTCAAAGAATTCAAATCACCAAAGGGTGGACAAGTAAACTTTGAAGTGGACCTACCTATACTTTTTCATTGTGTGAGAATGCCAGATAGATCAAAGGGCTTTTAAATTCAAAAAGCCCAAATTTTATTATACTCTAATAGGGGATACTTAAAACCAGGAAAACCTTGAAATGGACATGTGGGACAGAATACAGAGTTTATAAATCAAACTCATCTTGAGTGTTAATGTGTCCTTACTTCTAGGCTTGCTTTCAATGACCTCAAGCTACACCCATGTTAACAGGGACTGTGGGGCAATAAGAGTGTTTTTGTAGAGTGAAATATTTGATGCTGAGACAGCAATGTCCGCTCATATACATTTCAGGACTGAACACCCTTTAGTTTAGATGTGTCCAGAGCACATTAAAGGTGCTCCTGTAAAACTTTTTCCAGTTTTATTTCACCTAAAAGGAATCCAGCTTACTTGTTTTCATGATGTGAATCAATGCATGATAGGGGTGGGAAATTGGGATATTTGCTTTTAAAAAATGCACTTTAAGCTATTAAGGTGCTTCTGTAGATTCACCATGGTGACTTTCTGAGTGGCAACAGTCCTTCCTATTCCCCTTGAAATTACTGTCCTCTCATGAATCATTGCTCCCTGGGACTCCCAGCAAACTCTCTACTTCTTCCTGTGAGCATCAGGATCACTTTTCCTTGTAATGATCCTCTTGTTCTCTTCCCCTGCCTTCTCACAGGCTGTTTTAGCTTTCTGAGCTTGAGCAGGCTCTGTTCATTACCAGGAAAAAGGCAGTGTGCCTCTCTGGTGTTCCACCTGACCCAATTACTCTTTTTAAAGGACTTACATAGTTTGAGAATAAGCAAATAAAGCAAGTATTGCCTGTGATAATCTTACAGTAAAAAGTCTAATCTGAAGACTCAGGCTGTTTATCTGTACAGATGTAATTTGTAACTAGGTTGTAAACAGCATTAAAAGTAATGTAAGCATAGTGGAGGCAAGAGGGGCAGTGGTAATTCTCTGAATTTCATGTTTGTGATGTTGGACCACGAAGCTTAGTGGATGAACTATAAAGACATCTTACCTGTGTATCTTTTTTTTTTTCCTGTTGATGAATTGTCTGTCAACTGGATGTGTTCCAACAAATTTGCTGACTGCAATTACTCCATAAATGTTTGTTGTTAATATATTTCAGGCAATGAATTGCTGACAGACTGCTTTTTGTCAGTGGTCCACGGAGTGTTTGCTATTCATTGATTATATTTGCAATTTGAATTGCATTGACTGCACACACAATTTCCTGATTGGATATAGTTGTTCATAGGACCAGGTTTCCATAAGGGCTCTTTCAAGTGTCATCTTTTGCGAAAATATTGTTAATTTCATTCAAAATTGTCACTTATTTTAAACTGAAGAAACCTGGCTGAAGTTCTCAAAAAAAATGAATTCAAAACCAAACGTAATTAACTACACCTTAGTCCATATAGGTGGAGTTTTTTGTCTGCTCAGATCTTCTCTTCAGTTATGTGAATAAGGAGTTCCTATGCAATTTGTGTTGTGTCTTTGAAAAGGGTAATATGCTATATCAGGTTTTTCTTAACCAAAAGGTGTTTACATTACTTTTGATGAACTGTAGAATATAATAACTGACTTTTCTGATTTGGAGTCTCTAACTTTGTTCAGAATAGGACTTTTTGCCTGTCTAAAATAGGAATGTGGAAATCATGCACTGAACACTGAAGACAGAATAGGCTAGATGCACATGCTAAATGGCTATTTAAACATTTACTGTATGAATGTACAAATTTTCTATCACATTTATAGGGGTTTTTTTTACAAGTTCTTGATTCCTTAATGACTTGTGGGTAATGAATCCACAAATGGTTTAAATTAATTGAACTAAACTGCTTTTTAGAAAATAATAATTTTATTTAAAACCAATTGCAGCACTAATTACTGTTGTAATAAGTAAGCAAATTATCCTTCTAGAATTGAAGGAACAGTTCAATTTTGGGAAAACCAGGCTTCCAAAAATGAAGAATCCTGTGCACCAAAATTTGTGCACATTTTTTGTAATATGATCATAAGACTGTTACTATTAAGTGGGTTTTTTAAGCTTGATTTTGCTATTTTGAGCTCTCAAGTTTGAATAAGCAATCCAAATTCTTGATGTCTTTCCTTGCAGAGAGGGATAGAAATGTGCTCATATTTCAGTGTAAAATGAGGTTCCCATGTAACGACTTAGTATCAGATGTTGGGAATTGAGGGAGCTGAAAACCCTGTGTACCACTTGTGAGGTCCACTTCAAACACATCTTCGAGAGAGTAGGCTCAAAACTTTGTAAAGAAAACTTTTCACAGCAACCCCTTTTCATGCTTTTATCAGAGTTTCAACTGATAGATATCTAAAAGCATTTTGTGTTCTTTCCGGTTTCTTCTTTCCTCACTGGAGAAATCAACAGTTCTTTCTGTCCCATTAGGAATAATTAAATGGAAATACAATATTTCCCATTTTCTCAGTTTCCCAGATGTATCTTCCTTTAATTTTGTTTGCAAGTCATCAAGAGTTGATCACACAAAACAATGAACCCTAGTAAGCCTCTAGTCTGAATAGAAAAGAGGAGGAACTTGGACACAGAGCTGGTGTCTGCCTTAAAGAAAAATACGTTAGTGGTTTGTTTGTTTGTTTTTTAACCAAAGTTAATTTTTCTGGTACTTTATGTTCATTCTGATTTCAGAGATTTCCTGAAAAATACCATGTGTGTATTTATGTATCATGTCAGTAAATAGCCCTATCAACTCATTTATAAAAGACCAGTCCTAAACTTATAGACATATTACTAAAATTTTCCTTCTTTTTGGCTGGCAGATAAACATATTATGTAAACAAAATGCTGCATTGAGTGATGTCCTATATCTGGAGAGAATATTAGAAATCCATAGCAATACAGACTGAAAATTAAGTAATGTGGTTAAGCACATTTGAATGATGCCATTTTAAAAGTTGATTAGAAATAAATATGCCAGTTGCTATGGATCCTATGTCTGACATAGAAAGATGGTTATTCAGTTTGTCTGTGAGAATGAGGCTGTCTCCAGAGCCATAGAGTATGTTGTGCATGGCTTGCCACGAGGGACAAAAGGTTGGACCACTATTGATACAGAAAATGGAATAAGATGCTGCAATAAGATACTGCATGCAGACTCAGGGAAACAAGTTTAAGAGGTTAAGAGAATCAAGATCCCCACTATTCAGATCAACTGGGCTAAAGATGAATAAGGAAACACTATTAAGATGTAAAGTGGATGACCAGACAGGATTATTTGATTCTGATGAGAGTAAGCTACTTAACCTACTAACCCAGGAGAAGCAGCCAAAAAAGAAATGAGGAGACCATTGTAGACAGTCCAACACCCTCAGTTTTGTTTGAGATATATAATTATCACAGAATCACAGAATATGCTGAGTTAGAAGGGACCCACAAAGATCATCAAGTCCATCAAGCCCTGCATAGGATCATCCCCAAGAGTCACACTGTGTGCCTGAGAGTATCATCCAAATGCTTCTTGAACTCTGTCAGGCTTTGTGCTGTGACCACTTCCTTGGGTAACCTATTCCAGTGCCCAACCACCCTCTGGGTGAAAAACCTTTTCCTGATATCCAACCTAAACCTCCTGTGGCAGAACTTCAGGCCATTTCCTCAGGTTCTGTCACTGGTCACCACAGAGAAGAGATCAGTACCTGTCCCTCCTCTTCCCCTCTCAAAGAAGTTGTAACTGCAATGAGGTCTCCCCTCAGCCTCCTCTTCTCCAGGCTGAACAGACCAAGTGCCCTCAGCCACTCCTCATACAGCTTCCCCTCAAGGCCCTTCACCATCTTTGTTGCCCTCCTTTGGACACTCTCTAAGAGCTTAATGTCTTTCTTATATAGTGGCACCCAAAACTGCCACAATATTCAAGGTGAGGCAGCCCCAGTGCAGAGCAGAGCGGGACAATCCCCTCCCTCCACCAGCTGACCATGCTTTGCCTGATGCTCCCCAGGACAGGGTTGGCCCTCTTGGCTACCAGGGCACTGCTGACTCATATTCAACTTGCCATTGACCACGACCCCCAGTTCCCTTTCCACAGCATTGCTTTCCAGCATCTCATTCCCCAGTCTGTCTGTACATCCAGGGTTCCCCCATCCCAGGTGCAAAATCCAGCACTTCCCCTTGTTGAACTTCATCTGGTTGGTGATTTCCCACTCTTCTAATCTGTAGAGGTCTCTCTGCAGGGCTTCCCTGCCTTTGAGGGAGTCATCAGCTCCTCCCGGTTTTCTGTCATTTGCAAACTTGCTCAGTATCCCTTCCAGTCCTTTGTCCAAATCATTTATGAAGATGTTGAAGAGCACGGGACCTAAGATGGAGCCCTGCAGAACCCCACTAGTGGGAGGTCACCAGTCTGATGTTACCCCATTCCCTATTACCCTTCAAAAACTCACAGCAATATTTGCTATATTCAACTAGCAGCAACTTCTGTTTGACACAGAAAACACTTTCTAGTTAGCAAGGATTTGGTATATAAATAACAGGCCATGGTGAAGGTTGGGTTTTGTTGTGGAGTTAGTTTTTTTTTTTACTTGTTTGTTTAGGTTTTTTTTTTGCTTTAAACCCTCTATTGTCTAAAATTTAGACCCATAACAGTCTTTCCTTTGCCAGGAGTACTTCTGAAGTCAGTAGAATTATTTGTGATTTAAAAAAAATCTTCAGAGTAAGAAGAAGAATTAATCTGCTCCACCAGGTACTGCTAATAGTTGAAATAAACTCTTTCTCTGGCAGTGGTTTCAGTTAACCAGATGTTTGTTTTTATTAGGATCATCATCTTGCTTAGAGAACTGAATACTGCTTTTTCTTTGGCCTTGCTGCCAGAAATTTACTTTCAGGGAGTTCATGCCCTCCCTCATTCTTACCTGCTGGAAGAATGGGAGTATCAAATTAAGCCCTACTGTGATTTACAAATGTGAAATAGGCAAGAGAAGAGATTCTCGTTCTTTTGCAGCTCCTGTTTTTACATCTAAGCCAATGAACAAGAGAGATAAAATGTCAATATGCCCTTAAGGAAATTTGTCCTGATTTCCATTGCATAATGATTAATTTAATTCTCTGCATGAGTCTAAATACATGGGAGTTAAATGAAAAGACCAATCCTGGAAATGTGCTGAGACACCAATATTATCCAGGTAATGGAAATTTTGCCCTCTTCTTTTTCTAGTTTGTCTAGAAGTTTTCTAGGACTTTGAAACACAGAAGATCCTTGACTTTATTTACCTTTTAAGAAAAATGTCCTATCTCCATTGAACTTCATAATATTTTTAAGGTTCTGAAGAGAACAATCTTCTACTTGTACCTTACTTACCCACATTAAGGTATTGATCCAAATCAGTATTTCAGATGTGGAAGGTTTGCCTCACACTCTCACATTTCAGAGCGAATTCAGTACTAATATGAATATCTCTATCTCTGTCTGAATTTCCATTGGGTCATGTATTAATTTTTGTAGATGTTTTCTGCCCATGTCATACCACTGGCATGATAAAATAAATATTTTGAGTCAATCCCTTAAACTTAAATAAACAAATAAACTGATGTACTCCACTGCAATAGGACCATTTCCCACTGGTGTTTTGACTATATACTTCTTCTGAGTAAAACAAAAGATAAAAGGAAAGAATGCTAATTTTCCTTTATAAAATATCTTGATTTTTCAAATATTTTTTTAGTTCTTCTACTTCATTCTATTTCCCATGCTTAAAAGAACTGAACCCTTACAATCTATGAGTAGCAATAAAACCTTTGAGAAATATTTTTAATAAAAGAATAGTAGCCTGTGAAATGTGCTGCTGTGGTGTGCAGTAAGTATAGTGGTTCACCTTGAACACTTCTTTTATTGAATACTTTTGGGCAAGGATGTCTGATTGTGTATAAAAGCGTCTCGTGTGTGGTATGGAGACCTTGTGTGCTCCTTCCTTCCTGCCCTTTTCCTCCTCCTCTTTTTATTCAAGGATGCAGCTGCCAGACACAGAGCTGTGCTCCTGTACAGTCTTCCCAGGAGGCCGTGTGAAATCAAGTTGCTCACTGTGTGCCAGCATGGCTTTTGTTCCTTCGAAGGCAGAGCTAGGAGTCTGCTTCCACTGCCAAGAATGCAGGCAGGCTACACTGAAAAAAAAAATCCCTCTATTTTATTCTCTGCACTGTTTCATCTTTTTAAGTAGCTGGCATCTGCAGCTGGTTGTGGCAGGGAAAACCTACAAACATCACACTTGATGTTAATAAATGTGTTTGCCATTAAGTGGCTGTTGTAATGCTCTGCTTGTTTGCCTTTCTATGTGCACTTTAATCCTTCACTGTAACACTACTGCTGCCTTGTAATTTGTCTCAGACATTTACATTGCTTGTTGCAGGTATACAAACCTCTGAGATCAAGTAACTGCTCAGACACTTGATAAAAGGATACGTTTAGCATCTTCCCTGTTCTGTCTGCCAAATTCAAGCACAGCCTTGATGCATGGAATACAAACTGCCTTATAGTCACAGACCACATTTCACTTCTCCTTGACTCCTCACTGAATGGTACAAACCATTAAGGAGTTTATGTGAGATCTTTAGTGCAGCTGCTGGTTTTACCGGAGTCTAACGATGTCTCCTGTGACAGCTTTCTATCTCTCCAGAACAGCTGGAGCAGCTATTCCTAGAATCCTCTGAGTGAAGTCCATATTTCAAATAACTGAAAGAGGATCATATAACAGTGCTCTCAGCGGGATGGCAGCCATTATCTCCTCTGGAGCATGCCTGCTGTAGAGAGAGAAGGCATCTCAAAACAACACCTCTGCAGTTCTGTCAGCTGCTGGGGAGATGTTTGCAAACACGCGGAAGGGACAGCTCTCCTCCCCTCTCAAAACTACCTTCTCTTCTTTCTCCTCTGTGCAAAATGTGACAACTTGATAAAGGCAGGTTTGTCTTAGAGACTGACTAATGAAAGTGTTCAAAACAATTTGGACCCAATCTTGTACATGGAAGAACACACAGGCTGGTCTCTGACACTCTGCCTTAGCAAACTGTCTCTTTTCAAACAAAGCATACACAAGCTTAACTTTCAGGGACCTTAGCGGGACTTAAGCATATATTTGATAAGATTAAGTGCTGTACTGAGCTGGGATGGCTTGAGTGTGCAAGAGCCTGAATACAGTGATAGGTATGAGACAAGGGGAGAGGAAATGAGAGGGAAGTCCTGCTCACTTTCGCTTCATTACGACTGGGCGAAGGTTATACGCTAGGAACTAGCAAAAGGAGAGATGGGAAGATGTGAGTCCTGTAAAGCTAATCTTTCATATGTGCTCCTGACTTTGGCTCTTCATGTAGTTAGAAGATATCATAGCAGGCAAGCATAAGTGGAAGCTAATGTTCTTTCTCATAAAAATGTCCTGTTTTTATTTAACAAAACAGAAGACAATACATTATGGCAGTTTCTTTTGTTGCTATCAGTCACAGTAAGCTTAGTGTTTTAGAGCTGTACTACAGTTTACAGAAGCTCTTATAAGAAATAAGAGCAGTTTTGATAGTTGCAAAGCAACATAACCAGGGTAACTGAAATTAAATTCCCTACACTTGAAACTGAACACTTTTTCACATTCCAGACTGTGAACTGCCTTAACTTCCAGCATTATGATAACCTCACTTATTCTGTTGAAAGAAGACGTGCTTTTTGCAAAAGAATAAGCAGGTTTGCTCCTGTGTGCATTCTGCTCTGGCAGTCTTTTTTTCAGCTGGAGTCACTTGCTTTTTTGTCAGGCTGGCCTCCAAGGCAGGGAACAGAGAGAGACTTTCTGTGCCTTTCAATTCAGTAACAGCAAAGAAGCTTTTCATAGTGGAGCACATGTAAGTTGTATGCTAAAGAGTGAATGAGTAGCTAAAAGACCTCAAGAATTATTAAAAATAACTTAATGACCTATGGATTAATAGTTTAGCAGTGCAGATGAATAGCAATCGGAAAACTTCTCAGACCCATGCAAAACAGAAGTATAAAAAGAGAAAATAAGGCAGAGACTGCATTGTATTGTAAGAGTCAGGGCAGATCTATAACCCAATGGAAAATCAGGAAGCAAGGAAAGGAGGGAAGAAAATCCACTACAAAATTCTATGGATCCAGGCTTGCCTTATTTCTAGTTTCTTAGAAAGCATCTGAAGGCTAAGACAAATTCCTCAAGACTGCTTTTCTCCCTTGCACCAGAGAACAAACCAACAGCAAGGGCCCTCTCTGACAGCTGTAGGAATTGCTCAGAAAGATCTTTTTGTATTTCTGCACCTTTAGCATTCCTCATAAAGGAATCCCATCCTCTCTGGGATAAAACAGAGAGGACAGCTATCTCTAAGCATGACAGTGGTAAAGGCTCAAGGAGAGCTGACAATGAGAGAAGCATAACGGGTACAAAAGACCAGCATCCCCAGAAGAAGGGGATTATATGCTTTTGCTTTTTCTTTTCACCAAGGCAAACCTGAATTGAGCTCTCTGTTGCTATTATTTTCTCTTGCACTGATATGTTCTTCCAGATGTTACAGGCACTTCAGCTTTACTGTCTGTCACCTGTCCTGTCTCCATGGCATGGCATAAAGATTGAATTTTCTTTGGGCTTATCTGAAGATCTGTATATTGCAGCTAAGTAACTAGAACTGTTCTTGTGTATTCTGAGAGAAGGGAAAGAAGAATTTTGAGCAGTGTCCTCAGACCTCTGCACTTAAACCAGGCTTTGTCATTGAAGATTTTCTGACTGAGAATTTTCACTGTTCTAATTCAGTATTTCAAGATGTGAATGGTAGAAAGGATATGTTTTGTAAGGTGTAATTATCTCTTTTTAGCAGTGAGCTCCTCAATGCTGCTTTGATTGTGATACCTCCACATCACCTGATTAAATCAAAGCCAGGTTAGAGCATTAGGATTAAGGACATAAATTAATTGTAATTACATCAGAGCCAGCCAAATTAGCAAGTCATCAGTAATATAAGCAATGCTAAATGGCATCTAATTCTGTATTATAATTAATTGGGTTCTTCCACTAAATAAGACCTGACACATTGGTCCTTTATCAATCCACTAAAGACTGGTTAGCCTTGGGTGCTTCTGACATGAAACAATTACAAAGGTTCAAATAAACCCCAACATGTTTTTCCCCATTTTCATTTTAAGCTCCAACACCTTGCATTTACATACTTCTCTTAGTTTTCTATTAATTAGGTCCTACCACTCTTAGATTACTCTTAGTCTCTGTGCCTGTCATTCTGGACAGCCAATTGCTAGAACTATGCTGTTCACAGAGCTTGGAAAGAAAGAATCTAACAAGCTGGAAAGGGCAATCAGAAAATGACCAGTGCTGGTCATTTGATCAGAACAAGCATTCATAGGAGTGCTGATTTCTGAGGCAATATCAAAGACGGGTAAATAAAGGTAAAGAGGAAAGCTTCCTCTAGGTGGGTAAACATCAAGAAAGCAAGAAATTATTTTCTTATTTTATTATTCTAGGGAGTTATTATTCTAGAGGGACATTCACATGTAGTCTAAAGAATTCAAAATAGCCTGGATAACAGTCCCCCCCTCTTCCCTTCCTCTTGACAGGGAACTATGTGAAAATTGGAATAAAACCTTAAGGGAAGTGGTGGGATCATCAATACGTAGCCTTCTGAGACCAGTCTAGAAAATAAACAATAGCAGACATCCTGTAGAGTACAGTCTTAAATTTTCAGGTAGCTGGGCTAGCAGATCAATAGGCCTTTTTCATTTCTATCAGCAGCCATTCTGTTCCATGTGTATTCTAGAGGTGCTGCTGTTGGCTTCTTACTGGAAGTGATTTGTTTCTTGTTTGTGTGACAGAGGAAATGTGCTACCTAGTCTCTCAGAACTGTATGGTTGCCCTCCTGCTGCTCAAAAAGCATTCCAATTACAGATCCTTCACAAAGGAAAACATATTAGCTGTTCTGAAACCTTCAATGTAGTCTGACTAACCTTTGTTCAGGTCAGGATCTCAAAGGAAGCAGAGCAACCCCAAAACCACCTTTGTATTCTTCAGGTCCATTGACTTGCCAGGAAGTAGCTTGGCACTGCTCCTAACAGTCACGGAATATTTGGACAGTGTTTACTGTAATTCTGGGTGCTGTTCTACTGTAAAAATTACATACCAGAGATCTTTACAACTTTTTTTCTGGTTGTATCACAGACAATTGAGTTCATATGTTGCTTTTTGGATTGCAACTTTTAGTTTCAGTGCCACATGTTGTATTGGTGTTTTAGAAAACATTTTCTGGGTCTTAAACCCAGAATTCTATCCTTCCTGAGTGGTTTTGCTCATAAGAAGCTCAACAGAGCAGTTTTTTGCTGTATCCATTTGCAAACCATTTACAAATACAGCAAGAGCTGTATAAATCCAGGTTCGTATACTGTTTTATTACTCTGAACAATGGGTCAGTTTTCCCTCTGACTGTATGTGGGTTTGCAGACAGCCAGTGCCAAGGTGTCACCTGGTGAACTCGGGACTCTGGAATGAGCTTCCTGCCCCACTGCTGTTGTGCTGAACGTGGCGAAGCTCACAGTTCTCTCTGCTTGCTCACAGAAGTGTTTATCGCTGACAGAGATGATGTTAAAAAGGAAACTAGACCAGTAATGCAGAGATTCATGTAAAGTAGAGGGAGGAGGATCTGGAATCATATAGGATGTAGGGAACAGCACCTGCAAACCACATTGAGAGTGCATGAGTTAGTACTTCTGAGACCAGTAACCTGAGCACATTTGTGACAAGTGCTGTGGACATAGCACATTCTTCACCAGCTCTGCAAAGGCATAGGTTTTAGACAGGTAGTCATTTTACAAACACTGGGAATGGTAAAAATCATTGCTTCTAACCTACAGCTTGCTTTTTTCTGTCAGTCACATAAGGTGAGTTTACCCTTTGCGTCTGACTGCACTGAATGAGATTTGGGAGCACTCACACATTCTTTTCTTTCAGTTAAGCAGCAAGAAAAAGAGGGAAAAATGGATTTAAACTGAGAAGTAATTAGGACAGAAAATTCAGCTCCAGAGAGGACACTTGAATATGCCCTTATGTGCATTTTTGAATGAGGTGCTGAGTCAAGAGGCTTAACATGGTGTGCAAAGTTAACTGTCCATATGACTTTATGGCTCAGAGACTTTGTGTTTTGCAGATGTAAAACCAAAGGCCAATATGCTTCTGCGTGGTTCTTTATTGTCATATGTGTCTAAAAGTGTCATCTCTAAAGATAAAAATGGTGCCTCTGACTTTTAGTGTAATTTAAACAGCTGACTATCACTATATCTCCTGCTTTTTCACAGAAATTTTTCCTTACCTTTCAAAACAGTTAACAGAGATTTGCTGGGGAAAATAAGCAGAACTGAAAAAATACTTCCTGTAATAATTTTTCTCTTGTCCAGAATCTGACATTTTGTATTCAGCGTCTGTATTTAAAACTAAAATTCGACTAGTTTTATTTTAAAACATTTCTGATGCATTTAATCTTTTTCCTCTTAATTTTTCTAAACATAACTCACAGTTGTTGTGCTTTTTCTGTAATATTCCCTATAGAAAAGTCCTCTTCATGTTCACTTGTGCTATAACAATACAGGGTACCTTTTTAATGCATTTGCCTAGTTGCCAGATGTTCTGAATTCAAGAAAAATGGTAGCCAGGGTGAGACCTGCTCCTATTTGTTCTACAAAATTTGCTGCAAGGATTTCTTGCCTCTGATTTCATCTAAGAGCACCCTACTTTTAAAACCTACCAGTGCTGGTTCTGCATGAAGTAGAGCCAATATTATGGGATTTTTATAAATGAAACCCAGTGACATTCATAGCCCTGTAATCAATTACTTGGTCACTTGGCCAAAGATCTGTTGTACTGTAAATGTTTATAAACTCAGAGTGCCTCAAGGCCTGCATAATCATTTGGCATACACCATTTGGTCCACAAGTGTAGCGTGGCCTTGCTTACACAACACACTCATGATGGCAATTGGTAGCAGCACACTGCAGTGCTCACAGGGTAATGGAAACAGGGAATTTAGTCCTGGGTATGGCAGAAGAGGTGATTAATCTGAGACTTTTAACCAAAATGTTTTCTACTGAAATATATGTTCCTATGGAAACAAGTGAATGAATAGATATGGAAATAAGTGCAGAAACAGACACACCTGCAGTAGAAAGTATATTTTATGTATTTTATAAAAAAATCTAAAAAAAGGTTGATCATATTAGTTGCAAAACCAAATGCCCTGTGTTAAAATGAGACATGTTATAGCATACATGTTCAGAAAACATAATATGAAAGGGATAAAAATGTTCAGCTGTGCTACAGAGCACCAAAGAGAGAGGAAAGTAGACAAAAATCAGCAGTAAAGAAGATTCTGCCTCTAAATCAGATTTGTTAGGGCTCCTTTTGCTTGCTAGCTGCCTCTTAATTTCCAATGCTAAACTACCATGAGTGTTGTCTCACAACTACTTGCAAAATGAAGAAAAGGTTTGTTGTGTTCAAGCTATCTGTGTGGCAAGTTCTCAAAATCTTCTGTCCCATAAAGCTCCAAAATTGAAAGCAATTACTTTTTAAAACTTGCTTTTTAGAATTCGTCTCTTGATATTTTGTCACTTGACTACTCTTTATTGACATGTAAGGTTACCAGTATTGCTCTCCTTAGTCAAAAAACAAGCAAAGTGAACAAGTTATAGATGGAAAATGGAAAGAAAATAAATGCATAAAATATACAGTTTTCTTTGCCTAATATAGATGTGGACAGATGAAAATCTAGATGACTTCTCTGAGGACAAATCAGTAAGGAAGACATAGACAGCTTAATCAGAAAAGTTTACAAGTGTCCTCCCAGTGAGGAACCATTTTTGCTGAAAGCAATTGCAAAACATTTATTAGGGTTTCTGGCTCTGGTTTGACAAAGCAGACCAGAGCTGGATCACTCTGTTCTGGGTAGTCAGTGTGTGGCAATGAAGCTGTGTCTGTAGGTGGTACAGTGTACAGGGTAGTGATGCTTAGGAAGGGTTCATTAGGGCAGGATGTCTGCACCAAGCATTATCCCTTATGTCTGGGAAACTTCTGTGTTTGCTACGCAAGCTCTTATGTTTTTCATAAATTGGTTTAGGAGAGCAAGTCAACAACTTATTGTCCCATAATCAGAAGAAAGCAAAGGTCTCTTAAAACAAATTGTTTTATGCAGATGAGAATCAGAAATTCTAGCACATTATTGGCTTACCTCTGTCATCTTGTGAATGCTTTGCCCTCAGGTACATCCTGATGGTCCAGTCAAACTAGATAATTTCAAACAATTGCATTGTAATGAAAAGATATTCAGAAATTTTGAAATTAGTGTGAACTCAGTTGATTTGAAGTATCACACCCTCAAGCATTAGTTCCTTTTAAGCTCTCTTCCTGTTAGGGCCAACCAGCTCCTGCTGGAGTTCAGCTGAGCTGAAGCACAAGAACTGGTTTCACAGAGTGGTGGTGGTAGCAAGTAGAGTGTGTTTGATTGCTTGATCAGAATTTCTAACAGATTGAATGATCCTACTAATGTGACCTGGGACATCAACTATTGAATGCAGAGAAAAAAACTAAGGCCTGAAAACCAGATTTTTAAAGGTATGACACTTTCAAAGACAGGATTTGCAGGAGGGACTTTGATTTAGCACTCTACAAACTAACTTGCAAATAACTGACATAAAGTCAAAAGCTTAGACCCAGAGCCTCAAGGGGCTTCAAATACTTGAACACTGACTTCTGACTGAACTCATATTACTCAACCCATGGGTACAGTCTCTCCTCTACCATATCCCAGATGTCTTGTTTTTCCTAGATGTGTGTAGTGAATGTGCTACTTCTACTCATACCTAGAACCTTCTCCATCTTTTTGAAAATGGAAATGCATTTACCCATTCAAGGTTCTCAAACTGTGCTTTTCTCTGCCTACATGCCAACAAGGTTGCTTGTTAAAAGCACTGAACAAAACAAACATGTGCTCTTAGGGAGGAATTCCAGGCAAAAGAGGGAAGTAATGTTCCCTTCCACTCAAAAACACACTGAAAGAAGGAGCTGATGGCTGTACCTTTTTATACAGGGCTAAAAAAGCGGGTAAAAACTACTGGGTAAAATGGATGAAGAACTGGTGTACTTCTGAGTTCTGTGGGATTGTACATTTTCTTAGTAAGGTAAAGCAGATTGTGGAATATAATCTGATTTGTGTTATTTTTCTTGGGATCTAAGTAGGAGATTAGGTAGTTTACCTGATGGCCACTATGAGTTTTGACAGTGCTATCAAAAACGAAGTGTTTATCTGCTTGTCCAGAGTTTAAAGGAAACTTTGGTGTTTTTAAATATATTTGTCACTAAAGTTAGATTAGGATTGAAGGGGTTTTAACTTGCTGTTTTGGTTTGTGGTTTTTTTTTTTTTAATATATGCATCCAACAAGCAGCTGGGTTTTTTTACGTATGCATCCAACAAAAGCCCCCTTCACGTGGGCTTTTATGCACTTCAGCTATTGATTTTTGTAGGTAGTAGGCTTGTATGTGCTTACATCTTTTGAAAACCACACCTAGAACCTCTAAAAACCTGTCCTTCAAAATGCCAAGATGGTTTTGGTAAAGAGGATTCTAGTTCCTGGTCAAATGAACAAATATAATCCCTGGAATTTACAGCACATAACACCTTCTGCTTTACCTTTGCTAAGCACTCTATTCCTCCATGGGTACTTTCTTTTTGTACTATGCACAAGCACTGGAATTTAATTGTGAATATTTTGTTGCATGAGGAAAAAAATACTTGCTTGTCATTAGCTGCAGAACTTGAAGAAATCATCTGTAACTTAATAATGATTCTGTAAATAATGTAGAGTCACTTTAGTTCTTAAAAAAAAAGTACATATATGTCCAAGTTTGATGATAATTCCTGCATAAAGAAGTAGAGCATCAAAGCTTGAGGTTACTGTGACTCAGTGTATTTTATTCCAGTGTTAAATACCTGTCTTTTTGGTAGTAGAAGCCTGTTTCTTGACATCAAACTGTGCCTAGACTAGCACAAACAGCTAGTACTGGGAGGAATAACAGTAGTGTCCTCTGATCCAACCTTAGGAGGCCTGGGCAAATTGCCACAGATTACATTTTAGCAAGCCAGGTGATAAAAAAATGTTTTTTCAGGTCTGCTGTTTCTGAACTTTGGCAGTTATTGTCCTGCTCTTAACAGTGAAATGGAAAAAGCTTGTTATTCTAACACCTTCATTTCAGGTGCCTTTCTTTTCATTGCCATGGAAATTACAGCTATGAGCAGTACCACTGGGGGGGGAGGGAGGAGGAAATGCATATTTCTGAATTTCAAATGGCTCTTAAATTACACTATTTCAAGAAATTTCTCTCTTTGGTTCAACACACATTTATTTTATACATGCTAAGAGAGGTACTACATTAATGTAAATAATTACTATGCATAGCTAACACCATCTTACACTTATCCTCACTTTGAATCCTTGTCCATATGGTTATCTTAAAATGTTTTGCAACCCTAACTACATTTCACAACACCTGAGACACTTTTATAGAAGCTCAGCTGAAGTGACTTGTTCAGATTTTGATAGACAGTCAGTAGCAAAATAAAGACTAGAATACTTCAGTCCTCGTTCTCTGTTTTAGCCATTAAAATATTTTCTTTGTAGCAATTTTATTTCACAAGGCAGCATATATGTGAAAACTTTAAAATCTAAGTTTTCCAAATAAATTAGTAAAATTTTACTTAATAGTTGTGGTGTTGGAAGGGATGAATCATGGTTTGAAGACACTGTATTGTTGAGTTTTCCCCTCATTACTAATATTCTTATGGGAAAGGCTTGCCTCATACATATTCAGATGTGCCTCACAGAATCATAGAATTGTTTAGATTGGAAAATACCTCTAAGATTATCAAGTCCTATTCACCTAACAGTGCCAAATCCACCACTAAACCATGTCTCTAAGTGCTACCTCTGCATATCTTTTAAATACCTCCAGGGATGGTGATTCCACCACTTTCCTAGACATCCTGTTCCAATGCTTGACAACCCTTTTGGTGAAAAACTTTTCCTTAATATCAAATCTGAGCCTCCCCCGCACAACTTGAGGCTGTTTTCTCTTGTCCTATCTCTGTTATTTGGAAGAAGAGACCAACACCCACCCCATTACACCCTCTTTTCAGATAGTCGTAGAGAGTGATAATGTCTCCCCTGAGCTTCCTGTTGTGATCCAAGGGCAGGACCCAGCACTTGGTCTTGTTGAGTCTCACACAATTGGCCTTGGCCCATTGATCCAGCCTGTCCAGATTCCTCTGCAGAGCCTTTGTACCCTCCAGCAAATCAACACTCTTCCCCAGCTTAGTGTTGTCTGCAAACTGATTGAGAGTGCACTTGATCCCCTCATCTGGATTGTAGGTAAAGATATGAAACAGGACTGGACCCAGTACTGAGCCCTGGGGAACACTGACCATACATCAGCTGGATTAAACTCCACTCACCACCCTCTGGGCCCGGCCATCCAACCTGTCTTTTATTCAGTGAACAGTGCACTTGTCCAAGCCACGAGCGGACAATTTCTCCTGAAGAATGCTGTGGGAGACTCTGTTTTACTAAGGGTGAGGTAGACAATATCTGCATCTTTTCTCTAATCCACAAAGTAGGTTATTTTGTCATAGAAGGAGATCAGGTTGGTCAGGAAGGACCTTTCTTTCATGAACTCGTGCTGGCTGGACCTGATGCCCTGGTTGCTGTGTGTATGCCATATGATGGCAATCAAGGTGACCTGCTCCTGAAACACATACAGTCATTCAATGTAAGCCACATTTTTCTTCTGCCCTTTGTGCACCCTTCTTGATTTGTACTTAATTGTGTACAACAGCAAGTTTTAAAATTGTCCCTGGCAAATTGAGATTATAAACAGAAGTAAAAGCTGCAGGGACATGTTATCTATTGGGTCAATCTTTCACTTTCTATACGGGATATCTCTCCTAAAATATGATAGAACCTGGTCCTGTGGGAGTCTTTTGTTCCCTGCTGGAAAAGGAATTTGAACTGTTGGGGTTTTACTATGTGTTTATATGCCTATAACAAGATGAAATGTAAGAAAGAGGGAATCCCACTAAAAAAACCCTTTTGGATGCATTTTTGTTTCATGAACTATTGAAGTGAATGAGACGGGAGGGGAAGCTTTCAGATTTGGGGAAAGACATTCATGTAGTGAAAGAGTTGGGATAGATTTCAGGAAATTTGCTGTCTGTTCCTGCTTCCTGGTACTGTATACTCGGGAAAGTGACTTCAACTGTATAAGCCTCTGCTTCTAGTGTATGAAATGCAGATAACCACTTCTTTTGTCTGTCTTGCCTATTTTGTGTCTAAACTTACTGAGGAAGAGACACTTAGGTTACATGTTTTCTGAGGACAGACTCTTCAGTAGTGTCCTATTCTCACCCAGGTTCTCTGAATGTCTCTGGTTGTGACAAAAATAAAAAATCTCCAAATATCTGTAGGGCTACACATTGTGTTTCATAGCTGACTGTGTTACTGTTGCAAGGGCAGAAACAGACAGTGTAGTTACTTTTGGAGGCTGTATAGGAATCCTGACACATTAGGTGTCTAATTTCTTTCACTGGTGACTTTGAAGACCTTCCATTTTTTATGCAAATTAGGTTGAAATGGAGAACTGCATCCTTTGTACACACACACAACATCATTTCACTCCCTAGCTAGGTTTTCCCCAGGTTAGGAACTTTTAGGAATCTCCCTGCTTCTCTTTATGATAAGGTGCATAGCTGACATTAACATTAATGAGAACTGCATGTGCACTCGGAGGAGAGAATCCATGCCTCTGGGCATATTTAATTGCTATCAGACCAAGACTTCTTCTGCATAACATAGGGTATGCATAGAACATGATAATGAAACTGAGAGGCAAAGGGCTTGTTTAGGAAGGCGTGTATTCTGCTCTGCGGGGAAGCTCTGCAGAACTCGAAAAACTCTGCCAACATGGAGAGAAACATAGATGGCATGCAGGAGGAAATGTCATATTTGGGGAGCATATAGGCTGCAGTGTGTCTGAAACTGATAGTTTGGATTATCTTTGTAGTATACAATCAAGACATGCTGCTGAGAACGATTAGCTGTAGAAGCAAGATGCTAACTTTTTTTCTTTAAATCTCTTTTCTTTCCTGCATGAGACTTGGAGGTTGCTGTGTTGCCTCTGACTTTCCAGCGACCTTGCTTTAGGTTGTAGTGAAGAGGAATAAAGCGAGTGAAGGCAAGATTAAAAGGCGTATCATTATATTTGAGGGAGTGGAAATTGAGTGCTAGGAAAGTGCAGAAGGGTCTAGTGCCTGTGCTTCAGTCCTATCTCTGACTTCCTCTGTAAGTAGTTTGATTCGCATTAGATTTTACTCTTCAGAATAAAGAAAAAATTTATAAGTTTCTTTTTATTTTTTCTATCCCAGAAAGTACTGAGTAACTTTCTACAAATAAAGACTGAACATAAGCATATGATTAGCAGCAAAAATTCAAGCAGCTCATTGACTTCACGTACTGAGGGAGATGGTTTCTTTGGGAATACTAATCTGTCGAAAATATTTTTCTGGATAAAAGCCAGGGTGTTGAACCAAAGAGTTAGGGACAATTCTTCTGGATGACTGCATTATAGTGCCTGTGTGCTAAAGATGAGTATACCCTGAAGGTATTGTGCCATACTGAGTTTCTCCTGAAGCCATCTGAAGTTAAGCACTTCATTAGATGAAAGGAAGGAACATTGTACAATAAAGTTGAACACAGAGAAATTAATATAACTTGATCTAAAGCATATCAAAGATTTCTCTCTCTCTCATTTAGAAAGGTTGGGCCACCTCTTATGTGGTACAAAGCTATCCTAACAGTAACATATTTACCTATACAGAAAAGAGAGGGATCTTTCAGCTATGCTGAGTGTTTTGGCCCCAGTATACTGCCCTGGGGTTTTTCTACAAGTAGGAAGAGAAAGACGTGACTGTAGTCACTCTGAAAGCTGTAAGGCCAATGGTCATTGATACTAGTTAGAGAAATCGAGTTAGAGAAACCTTTTGGAAGCTGTAATTTATACCATTTATGTTCAATGCACACTTAATCTATGAAGTGAAGGAAAACGAAGACAATTTAGATCCATTCATCCATAAAATAGGTCACCAAAGAGCTGGTTTAATATGGCACTAGTAAGAGCATAGTTGTGATGAGATAATGCTGGACTGTGATCAAATGAATGTATATTCTTTCATGTAAACAATGGAAGAGGCTTTTAGTGGAATTTCATAAAAAAAAAGTCATTGGATCAATGAGCCAGTTTCTACAGCATTTAATGAAGATTCTATTTAATATTGGGAATGGAAGTCTGCATATGCCTGTAGCTGATTTCTAATTAAAGAATAGAAGGTTCAGCTGAAGAGTAGTACTAAGAAACGTGCATTCAAAGCATTAGGAATAGCCTACTCATTTAGTGATGCATTATTACGCTTCTTTCTCTTGGATATCTTCTAGTTTTCTGAAGTTAAATATGATACATATGGGAAATAGATTGAAGTACATTAATTGCCTTATTCATCACGTCATTAAAGTTATAGGTCTTGCTGCAGACTAGCTGCAATGTCTTATTGTGTTTCTGGTACACATCATTAATAAAAGCACTCCTGCCAGTGGTATGCAAAATGTACTTTCTAAATAACTGTACAGTGATTTGGGGCTCACTTATGCAACATATTGCTACAAACTATTGTAATACCCCTGGCACTTGCTTAAACTCATTGGGCTAGTGATGGAATTAATGAGACTGGTGCTGCTGCAGTATGCTGAGCACGCTCGGCTCCTCCGATGCTCTTTGTCTGCAGCGAGGCTCTTGTCTTTCAGAGCTGGCTGCCGCTCTGTCTCCAGGGCTGAGCCTGGGATCAGATAATGAACAGCATATCAGTGCAGCAGAGGGGGTAGGGGGTGATGGGAGAAGACTTATTATTCCTTCACTCTCAAACAAAACAAAATCATTGAACTGTCAGGGTCATTAAGGACCCTGGGGTTGTCATGGAAACGACCTTTGGGGGTTTATGGCTGTTAATGCATGAGTGACTGTCTGTATTATATGAGTGTGGAAGGGGTCACCGTTTTCTTGGTGGCTTCTAAAAAAAGCTGGATTGGATGGCTAATGTTCAGAAAGGAATCTCTGTGCTCTGTGGTGTGACTAACTATTTTGAATATAGCAGACTTTGAAGGGGGAGGCAGGAATAAAAAGCTTTAATGACAAATATTTAGACAGAAACATAATTACTCTTGAATTTTGTTTCAGTAGCAATGCAACTTTATTTCCAAGTGTCAGGAAATAAAGTCAGACTCCCTTATCTTTTTAGGATGTTGAAAAAAAACCTGAAAGCAAATGATTTTGCTTCAGATGATTTCAGGACAGCAATACAGACAGGGAATGACAATAGGGAAATGACAATAAATTTTAGAGCTATCACAGCCAGAGAAAAAACATATTAATGTACACAGCTAATAGTATCTTCCTCATCCTCATACAGGCTTTCTGTATGACCTTGGGCACATCATTTAACTGTTGTCCTGTTCAAGTCAATGCAAACCATCAACTGACTTCAAATTTGTAATAACATTTGTTGAAAATTAAGGACATTTGATTTTAAGAACGTGAGTTTAAGGCTATAACTAGGCAGAAAGAGAAGATATGGTAAAAGTACACCAAAGATCAATTTTGCCTAACTTTTTACGCTCTCAACTGGAAGTCATCCTGGAATTTTGCTTTATCAGCCACTTTCTGCTGGCTGATTAACAAATAGGTGGTTATACTTCAGTTTTCAGTAGAGACTACAGCACTTGTCTCCATATGAAGAGATAAAAGGAGGGGGAGGGGGAGACAAAGAGGCAGCAAAGCAGGGATAATATTAATGATTCGCTTTATAGGCAGTGAGGAAATACCATCAGAAACCAGAAATACTGAAGAGGAGGAATATTTGGTAGCATTTTTTTAAAAATTGTATGGAACTTAGTATCTATTCAGTTTGATTTTTCAGCTCTTCATTTTGGCAAAAAGTTCTGTGTTTATAGTATATTGACAAAGGGGCTGGATCCTTCTCCCCCCTTTCTCCCTTTCTACCTGCTTCCAACTGTGCTCGCCCCCAGACCCTGACTATTTAGATAAATGACTGTGATTGCCAGGTTAAAAATGGAGGTAGAATTTTACTTAACCTGTATTGTAGAGGAGGAAGCCTAGGTTTGGCTGTTCTGTATTAAGTATCCTCGATTTTGCAGATTTTAATTTTTTTTAGGTTTTCTCAGGAAAATCACATCATCTTTCTTGACCCTCACCTTTTGTCTGTAAAGGAGGAATAGTCACACTTTTGTATTTCATATATTCCTTGTAATAAAGATCATAACACACTCAGGTGATCCATCAGAAGGGCTGCATAAATATCTCTGACAGCACAGTCAATAGCAGGATGTTAAACACAGGCACTTCATAGCCTATAGCTGATCTTCCCTCCTATTTGTGCAGCCCCAGAAGTTTCTTAGAGTGATCAGGCAGAGCAAATACAATGACAAAGTTGCTGAAGAACACAGTCTTATTAGTTACATTGGTGTGTTTGATGTATTTCAGAAATTCTGCTTTCTTGTAATTGTACTAGTTACAGCACATCTTTGTTAAATAGATTAGGAAGATAAAAGAATGCCATTGTATCTGACTGTGGTCAAACTGGAGTAGTTAAAAAAGGATCTGTTTTTCTACATGTTGGTGGTTGTGTAGAAAATTTAATTCAGCTAAGAGAAAAACATGTCTGGACAGAGTCTTACTAAACTTTCATTCACTGGACTCTTTAGGGATCTCTATATGTCAAATATATTCCCAGCCCAAGACCAGTTTCAGAAATAAATTTGTCTGTACTAGATAGAGTGAAAAATTTTGATACCCATAAATCTTATTAGATAACTAATTTTTTATTTCATTTGTTGAGAGTCTCTTAGTTTCCAGGCATTAGAAATCACTTAGAATCTAGACTCCCTTCTAACACATTTTATCTCTTATAAACCCGAATCTAGAAAGAAACACAGACATAAACAGTTAGTGAAATATTCAGAGAATCACAGAGAATGAAGGGGAAGATTAGAAGGGACTACTGTGGGTCACCTGGCCCCACCTCCCTGCTCAAGCAGGGTCATCCTAGAGCACGTTGTGTAGGATTTCATCCAGGCAGTTTGACTCCACAACCTCTCAGGGCAGTCTGTTCAGTGTATGGTCACCCACACAGTAAGAAGTTCTTCCTCATGTTCAGGTGGAACTTCCTGTGCATCAGTTTCTGCCCATTGCTTCTTGGCTTATTCTTTTGTTCACTATTCTACAAGTTGCCATATATTTCAGTGTACCGATTTTCTGCAACCTCCCTCTGTTCCTGCTGTTTTGGATATATGTTGTACCTTTCAACACAATAATTCAGAGCGTAGTATATTGCAAGACTTGTTTTGCTTTTTTTTTTTTTTCAGTAATGTTTTCCACTCAGATTCTAGTTCAGTCAGAGTTTCAGTAAAGGACTCAACAATGATAAAATTAGAGGAAAAATTATTTAGAGTCACAGCTATCACTGATGTAAACTGGGCTAACTCCCTCAATTTCTCCTGAACTATGCTCATTTACACCAGTTTAGGATCATCATTGCTATTGCACTGCAGGGGCTGACCTTGGCTGGGTGCCAGGTGTGCACCAAGCCTCTCTATGACTCCCCTCCTCAGCAGAAGCAAAGGAAAACGAAAGATTTATTCTCTGTTCCCATCAGCTGACAATGTACAGCCACTTCCCAGGAAGCAGAGTTCAGTATGCATAGTGGTGGTTCCGGACAACAAATGTAAAAATGAATGCCTCACCACCTCCTTCTTTCTGTCAGCTTTTATTGCTGAGCAGGCATATGGTATGAAACATCCCTTTGGTCATTTTGGGTTGGCTGTCCTGGATATGTTTCCTCCCAAGATTCTGCCCACCCCCAGCCTATTGGTGAGGGATAAATGTGGGAAGAGACAGCCCTGACGCTGTGTGAACGCTGCTCAGCAGCAGCCAAAGCACTGGAGTGTTAGAAACACTTTTCTAGTTACCAATGCAGCACAGCTCTGTGAGGGCTGCTGTGGGGTAAATGAACTCCATCTCAGCCAGACCCAATACATGCACTTTCATGGCAGCCCAAGGGGAACTTAGTGCAGGAGTACCATACAGACCAACCAGGATGAAAAGAGATGATATTAATTTTCTTTCTTGGTCTAAAGGGATTACTTTTGTAATTACACCAAGTTCTGAAATGACCTTAGATTTGTTCAGTGCCAGGGAATCTGAATTTACATCAGATGCTGCATAATTCATATGGCATGGACAGCAATTATGAGTTAATTGAGGGGTGTAATGTTTAAAAAAAGACACATTATGAGAACATCAGGAATGTCGGAATGAAAAAAGGCTCTTCAGCCCATTGAGGCTCATTTTTTTAAAATATTATTTTCTTTAAAATTATACTGTCTTTTGAAGGACATGAGAGAACCCTATGCTCCCTGCTTCTGCACCATTTCTTGTTTAGGAAGCATCTGAGATGTTAATTTTTTTTTGAATAAGTAGTTCTGATGAAATTATTCCTTTCCATTTTACCCACTGTTCTAAAATGTGTGCTTGATTATCTCTCAGCAGCAACCATAATCTTAAAATCAGATATACTTCAGTTAATACAGTCCTCTTGATCCTTTCTCACCTTTCAGATTATAGGGATTAAGTACTATAAACTATCTATGCTGTCGTTGCTTTTGTTCCTACAGTCAACAGAGTCAACGCTTCTCTGTACCTTCTCACATGTATAATACCTACTTTTGTGAAGCTAGCTTGAATGGTTCACTGGTAATCTGAACAGAGTTTCTGGCCTGTTTCCATGCCTTTGAATAATGAGGACATTTAACACTGTTAAGAAAATATTTGTGTTTTGCATTTCAAGTGTTACTGTGCGGACACTAACTATAGAGGAAATCCACCTCACCTACACAAAGCCAATGTCATCAGGCTTTCAAAGAAACTCTTAGTGGAGGCAGGGAGATGAAATTCAAATATCCCAATCTATAAGCAGGTCACAACAGGAACAAAGGATCTTCACATCTGTTATTTCATTCTTGAGGCTAGAAAAAAGGTTGGGGCTGCTACTGGGCTGCTCCCTAGGATTCCTTCCTTAAGTTACCTCCCTACTGCCCCTGCCATGCCAATTTGCTCAGGTGTCTGAAATAAGGTTCCCACTTATAACATGCAGGATGAACAAATTCACATAGTTTGCAGATTATAATATCCTATGCTGCTCACTGATAGGAAAGGCTTTGTTTTCATATTAACCCTCTGAACCTACTATTTGAAAAAAACATCACTCTTGACAGCTAAAAATAAGTGCACACTTCTTTTTAAACTTGGATATGTGGCAGAGTCATTTTTTGTCTGGACTAGAAGTGGACTGAGTCAATTTCAAAAATTACCTGTCACTTTTCAAAGAGAATTTTGATTTTGAATTTAAATTTGTACTGAAAATATTCACTGAAAAGAATAAGGACCAAAACATTGGTAATTCAGTAGGTTTTTTTCAAAAGTCCATTTTAAAACCTGTGAAGTAGTAATTGATGTCATATTCAACAAATAACTTATCCTTTCAGCAATGGAATATACAAGTATAAGAATTTGCTTAATAATTTAAATGACTTTTAATCTAAAATACATGAGATACACTGAAAACCAAGGGTAAATTCTCCAATTCTTTGGGAGAATAAATCAGTGACGGGGAAAACAGTGTGTCTAAATTGCATGTATGAATTACCTCGTATATAAACCATTGCCTCCCTTGTATCTGGGCACTGTATGTGTACATGTCACAGTATCCGAGGCAGCAAAAAATAAGTGACTGTTTTTACCAGAAGAATTGTTGGATGTGCATGGAAGACTCAAGAGCTGAGGACCAAAGGAGAGAGGAGGCACCTCAATTAGCTTAATTTCATAGTATAACCACGTCACACACATGGATAATTATTTCATCACTATTAGTGACCCATGCATAAAAAAAGGCCAGTGTCAGCTGCCTGAAATACTAGTGAGTCCACTCTCACTTATTGTCAGCGTAACTGCCCAGGACTGTTCATGAGGAGTTACTTTCTTACCTTATTTCTGTGAGCCCTCAAAATCCTCTTCACTCATATTATCCTGAAAAAAATTATTTAGGACTCAATGTTCTTACTGTACTCTTCATTTTCAGAGTCATCCATAGAAATTCTAAAGGCTGCCTATTTTAGTTCAAAGGCCCAAGGCATCCTTATGCCTACCTTTTTTCTCCCTAACACAAGTATTTTCTTTCCTGTTATTCCCTTTTGTACAGTCCCTATTTCTTACTAAGATTTTTATCTAAACTCAACCCTTGGTTCCCAGATTTCTCTAATAGCTTGTCTGAAGACAAGGGAAATGTGGTAGTTCTAATCCTTCTGGCCTTCAGTACAGTATTTGGTACCACATGGGAAACTGTTGGTGAAAGCAGGCAAGGTGGGGATTAGTGCAAGAACTATAAAGTGGATAAGGCACTGGCTAAAAAGACCTGACAGAGGGTTGTGCTGAAGAGGGAAGGAAGGCTAGGCAGTTAGGTCCTCAAGGACCACTCTTAGGACTAATATTAATATTTCTATTTGTTGACCTGGGCACAGAAAATAGATGTAAGCTAATTACACTTGATGAGAAGTGGATAAAGGAGGCATCGCCCACAAGCAGGAGGTTAAGAATGTCACAAAAGGACTGGATGCTGCTCTGTATTACTAGAAGTGGGATTTAATTTAATGTTTGAATTGTAAGACAACAGTTCGTACTGTAACAATGGGGAAGGCAAAATTCTGGGCCTTTTAGTTGATCACAAATCAGCTGTGAATCACCAGTGCAAAACAGTCGTGGAAATAGTGTGATCTGAGGGTGTGTCTGGTAAAATAATTAATATAGGCAAGCATTGATAGTGTTGAAGTAAGATTCCTTTTGGAATGATGAGTACATTGGTCTCTTAGACAAGAAACATGATTTCAAGGTGTAACAGAAAAGGTTTGCTGGGATGAACAAGGAAACTTATATACTACTCCATGAAAGAAGAAAAAAATCTTAATTTGTTTAGCCTAATATAATGCTCTTTTTTCTACAAGGAAAGTCTAGAAAAGAAAAAGGACTATTTGTCTTTAGAGAGAATACTGATACAAATAGAACTGGGCATCATATGTTATAGAAAATAGAAGGACTGCTCTGAAGCAGTTGTCCTAACTTAAAAGGAGTTGAGGAACTTCGGTGTCTTTTAAATGAGACTGGATGCCTTGATTAACTCTGAAAAAAAAGTCCCTTCCTGCTTAAGATCAGTAACATAACATTATCCTACTAACACAAAGACTAATTGATGAAGTCATCAGGAGGATTAGCAAACTAAAACTTTGCATTTCTCTGTAGCTTTCCTTTCCTAGAGGGGGCTTGAGTTCAAAGGGAATAAGAGACATAATTTACAGTTGTAGTTAAGGCATGGCTCAAATAGATCTACTGTCTTACATGCCCTGTTATAGTAATAAGAAAGCAAAGGGGAATGAGAGAAGGAATGAAGGTTAGACTTTGAAAAGTCATTTAGAACACATATTCTAATTAGTGTGCTAAGTTTATATTATTTATTGGGGTTTTTTTGTTGCTATTGTTATTATTGTGTGACTTAGAATGCCAGTCATGCATCATGCATATCTACAGAACAAAAAAACCCCAGGGAAAATATTTAGTAAATATGAGAAAGTGCAAATTGTTTTCTTTTAATAAAAATAGTAGAGAGGTAATCAATTTTTTTAAATTGTATCTATTTTGTTCTAAGAAGTAGTTTATGTCTTATACTTAAAGCTTCCAGCCCTTGTCAGGTCCTCTCTGAGCAGTTGTTCTCTGGAGCTGACACGTTGATGCTTTCGGTCTTGACTAGTACCAGAGGCTGGATAAGCCTGACAAACCTGACATGTTTAATAACCATATTTGTACAGCACCAGCCCAGATGGTTCTTGCATCATAGAGATGTCATTTTTCAGTTTATTTCAGTGAGGAAATTTGAACATTTCAGTTTAGTTTTCTATTTATAGACTGTGAAGAAGGCTGAAAATGGTGGATAGATAAATAAAAGATTAGTAACAAAAAGTTGCTAGTTTTCTCTTCTAAATTAGTGGCTCTGATAATGATTTGGGAGATCTTGAAGGGTGGCAAGAGTTGCTAAGAGTCTTGAATATCTTCAGTGAGGAAGGACTGGTCCAAGAAGCAATAATTTCAATGGACATTGATTTGGAGCTGTAAAAGCAGCAGTTTTAAAAGGATTTTTGCATGTTGCTTGCTTTTATGCTAAGGCAGCATATATATCCATCCTCCTGACATTTTTACTTTCCCTTTAAAATTGCAGCATCTTTCAACTTTGGCCTCACAAAGCCATTGAGCAAATCTGTGGCGGAATTCTAATAAAATATATTTGAATTGGTATCATTATCTAGAAATCTGATTGCATTAAGTAGTATTCTGTATTCTGTTGTAAAGGACACAAAAATAATTGTCCACAAGAATAGGGAGTAAAGGCTGTGTTCCATGGATTAAAACCCTTCCTGCTCCCCTTGAGGATAACAGATGGACTCTTCTTTAGACTCACTTGCTGTCTGAGTCCAGGCAGCAGGGTTATCGCTGTGCCCAGTCAATAGCAGCAGGTTGGCTGTGAAGGGGGAAACAGGGCACACTCCCTCACTTCACACAGGCAGCTGTGCTTATTTAGTCAGAGCAAGAGTCCAGGAGCATCCTTGCTGCCTGTGACAAAGCACATAATGCCCCGGTGCCCAGGTCTCGGGAGAACAAAAATGAGATCCCTGGCTTTATGAGTACCTTAGCTGAGTGCAAGTAGTGCAAGAGGACTGAAAAGGCAGAAACAGTATGAAAGGAAGGGACTAGAGAAACAATCTCTTCAGCAGGAAGATAAATGTGGAATCTCATCAGCATTCTTGAGCTCAGTCCTTTCCCTCAGGCCTATGCCAGGCTGCTCACAAGAAAGAAAGCTGATTGCCTAACCTATTTAATCCCTTCTTCTGGGTAGTTCAGAGAAAGCTCTCTGGCCTAGGTGAGAAATAACAGAGTTTTGTAAGTTTGTCTCTACTCTTCCTGCTTGATCAAACCAATCAGTGAATACTGAGTGCAACGTAGCTGATAGAAACAGTAGTAATTTGATCAGAATAACTTTCCATCAAAATAATTTTGGCTGATATATTAGCTTAAAAAAAGGCAGATCAGGGTAATATGTATTACTAGAGCAGAATGCTAATATGGTCATATTCTTTCTGGTACCTAGGCTAATTCACAGCCAGCTCAAGTTATTTGGCAGAATACTGCAACATAATACACTGTAGTATCTTAAGGATCAGACCAGCCTTGAACTATATAAATGGTGACTTTAGTGTTCATTAAATTCAGTAATAAATTCCTATTCATATGATTTTATTCACTGAATCATGTGAAAGACATGCCTCTGAGCCAGGGCAGGTGTCTGTTTTAGTTCTGCAGCACCATGCCATCAATATAAAACACAGTACAATGAAGTCAAAACTTCCCTGAGGATCATATCCAGCACCAGTGATTCATTAACTCAGGCCTCATGCTGGATGGGAACAGATTAATACAGTAAGAACAAAGGTGCCAGATGTGTAGTTTCTTGGCCATGTTTTAAAGTCTATGTGTCAAAGACCAGAATTAAAGGAAATGTTTGACCTTTATTCCCTAAGTCCCAGGAAAAGACTTCTGGCTAGTTTCCTTTATGTATGGTAACGTTAAAAAAAAGACTTATGTAATTAAAAGCATTTTACATTAAAAAAATATGTAATTACTTTATCAGGACTTAATGTTGTTCTCTTGGGGCAAATAAAATAGGTTTCAAGGTCTGAAAGGTCTAGGCATATGCTTAGCTCTACATATGTGAGCAGATATTGAGAACAAACAGAAATAGCAAACTTCCCTGGTGAATTCCATGTCTTCAGGACAGAAGCCAAGACATGGTCATTCTCAATTCCTCTTCTGAGAGCAAAGGCCAAACTTTCAATTAGGTGTGGAGCCATGGCTTGTGGCCTCACCTTATTAATGGGGTTTCTGAAGAAAATAATTGGGAGTTGGTGGCAAGTTTCTATGCAGAGCAAATTATCAGGTTCCGTCTACCTAGCTACAGAATGCAGCTCTGTTATCAAGACTTTTCACCAAGAACATTATTTCCTATTTTCAGTGTAGTTCAAAATAATGAGAGATTCAAATAACTAGGAAATATATCTTACAAGTAAGAATAAAGTAAATGGCTTGATACAAACATTGCTCTAGCTCATAATGCAGCAAATAAGTAACAGAAGTGTGATAATGTTTTTTTTTGGTTTTGAGATGTATTTTAAAAGATAATGGGCTGGAAGATTGGTGAGACAAGGGTGCCAAAAGGCACATTCCTTCATGCTTGTGCAGTGCTCCTCAGTTCAAGCAGGTGGGGTTTGAAACTGTGCAACACTGCAGTGCCTTTGCGGGGTCACAAGTCTCACAAAAATGTTAAAATAATCCAGTAACAGACAGAGTGCTAAAGACCACAGTGCCAGCAAACAGGCGACAGGTTCATTGGGGATTTACATAAAGTATAAATTGATTAACCCTGAGAGCCCTGTGGGTGATTACTCTGCTGATGAGTAATTTCTCATGCTGATGTGTACGCCCTTCCTTTCCTCTGGGTCACTACCAAGTGCCCTGAGCATGATTCCTTTGATGTTCTTCCTACAGCCTAGAAATGTCTCAGTCCTCTCTCTTGGTTTTGCACTGTTAGTGAGGGCCATGGTCCAGGCTGACAGCGGGCTTGCTCCTGGAGGGGGAGTTGGGGATGGAAGCCTGTGGCGGTGATGCAGAGAGCCAAAGCACTGGCCTGGCCACAGGTCCTCTCACCGTGGGCTCTCCCACCCGTGTGTGCAAAGATTTACAAAAGAGATGGGAAGCAGATCTGGTTTGGTTCTCATGACAAGTAGCAGACTACTCTGAAGATAGTATGAAAACACAACAGCCTGTTCACCTGGGCAGTGCTCAGGGGCTGAAGGCTTCTATGAGCAGATGCTATTTTATTGCGCTGGCTGCTTTCAGGCTGGCTCTGTGGGGTTTTTGTCTTTCAAAACAGTAATTAAAATATAGGTCTTTCATGCAAAATTCAAAGAGAGAAACATTACAAGTTACTTGTTTTTCAAGTTTCTGGAAATAAAGTTTACTGAAAGATTTGTCACTATTTCTCGTTTCACAGCTTGCTTTAAAATGTCTTATGCAACGAAATGAGAAAATATTTGAAAAAAAAATGAAGGTATTATAACAGAAATAAAGAGTGATTATTTTTCTTTGGATAATATTTCCTTTAATTTCCTAAGGCATGCTGGATTGTGTGTTAATGTAACCAGATATTCAATATATTCTAGATCTTGTTATTATAACTCTAATTATTTGTCCTGATAATTTGCTCCCAGTATGTAATAGTGCTTATATATAGGAGTGGGTTAGAGCTAATTGCCACATAGTTCTTTTTATTAGGGCTATAGAGATTAGTAGCCCACCCAAGTTTATGAAAAATATACACATTTTACAAGCATGTTGATCTGATTAAGGCTGAGAACAGTCCTTCTGAACATAAATACATGTAAATCTGTAAATAAATACATGTTAAAAAAGCAAAAAAAAAAAGGAGTGACTATTTAAGGAATGTCTTCCTTTGGTTTCCCTTGTGAAAAGCCAGACATTTTTCAGTTGGTAGTTTTATAGAGTTGCTTATATTTTAATTTTTTATGGAGTTATATGGATTACTACTACTTACTGTTCCACTAAATTAAGAAGACTCTACATCACCAGATTTGAAGATCAGTTGTTTTTATTTGTGTTTTGTTCCTACATTGTGCATGGATTGCACAGTTGTTATGCATTTTGCAGACTCTGATATCAAACCTATAAACATACCTGGGAAGGCCATAATAATGATGTTGCATTAGGTTGTTTATAAAATGGCTATTATTTTACAAAATAAAGGTTATTCTAAATTACCATAAGTGGGTTTCTAGCTTGCCAGCTGAAGGCCATGCAGAAGTAAATCCTTTAAACTTCTGATATATTTATTTTGCAGGATTTTTATACTCTCTTTAAGAACTCAGTTCAATTAAAAAAGTATTTAACTATACATGAGAATTCTATGTACATTAAGAAAAATTTTATAAAATCAAACAGATTTACTATATTCATGGAGATGTACAGAATTAGGGTTTTTTTTTATTAAATGAAGATGTGTTAATGATATCTGGAATACTAATACATGGAAACCTATGAGGAAGGTGTTATGAAACATGGTTTTCTTACATACCTTCTTTTCTTTGTTCTTTTTTAAATAAATCGTTATATCTATATATAATTTTTAATCTTTGTGTAAGGGAGGTGAAAGGGAAAAATGCTATAGACATCAACATTTGAATGTAATATTTTATATGTCACATTTAGCTGGGATTAAGCGGAGCACTGTATAGTATGTTTATAGTAATATTGTGCTGATATATGTTTCATGCTATAGCACTCATAAGTTTTGCACAGTGGTACTGTCATAAGTTTCAAACTAGTAAAAATAAGCCCTGAGGTGAAGGATTGCAACATGAAGTGAACAATTACAATATTTTTAATATAGTTATTATTTCATATATTGTAATATTTGTTCCTCTCAGTTTTGACTTTTTCTACCCATTTCAATGCCCTCTGTTGAGCAGAATTCACTCAAGTGTTTTTCTCTTTGGAGTTTGTACTTCTTCTCTTGTATTGCTTCTCCTTCTGTTTCAGACTTTATTCTGGCAAAGGCATATGTGTGTCCATTTTATGTACAGAGAACTCTACTTTCTAAAATCCTGCTAAACAGTTCACTGTCTGTCTATGAACCTGGATTCCTCCTTTGGTCGTTCTGAAGAGGTTAGACAGAATCAATCACAAAAAGGACCAGCTGCTGTGAAGTAATTTCCATATACTTTATGGGTGGTATTCTCGCTGCTTTTTCAGCCTCTGTGGACTGGATAATGGGACCAAACAGCTGTGGGAAGGAGTGTCTGTTAAACATATCTCAGGTGTGTCCAAAACAATTTCTTCTTAAGGATTTAGTCAGCTTTGGGGCCTGAAAATTTCTTGTCTAGCTTCAGAAGTTACCGCAATTCCCTCTGCTGAGACTGTCTGAAGATTCAGACAAATACTGCCCATGCTGTCAGGCTGTTGTTCTCACTGAATCCCGGAATGACAGGAGCCTGTGAAAGTAGACGAGATTCCCATATTCACAGGTGGACCAGAGATCTGACTGCCCGGAACTTAATTGTTGATTTATATGAGATTATGACTGAGGCAAAAAGAGACCAGTAAATCCTGCTGAGATTCAGTGGGGCAGGAAGTGTAACTGTGAGGCAGGAGGGAAAAGATGGCTTTAGCAAAAGGCTCAGTCATGTTTCTTATATTGCAGCACGTAACTGTCCTTGCAATCTTGAGGAACTGAGTATGTGAAGCCCTGCACTGATACAAATAATTTCAGTTATTTTAAAAACCTAGATTCAGTTGTATAATTATTTGATCTAGCTGCACATGTTCTCACTAGGGATAGTAGCCAAACAATTGCTGTTGCTATTAATATTATTTGGATAAATCCTCAGGAATACTGAACAACTGCATCTTTCTTGGGAAAACACCTGAGTCTGCAGGTGTTCAGCATAGTAGGCTTCTGGATAACTTAGACTGCATCCTGGACTTAACCCGTTTATATTGTCAGGATTCAAAGACATAGTTCTCCCCGAAGTCCCATCTTGCATTTGGAGAGAATATGGGATATACCAGCACTTAAGTTCCCAGGAAAATATGCTACACATATTTAAACCAATTACTGGTTATAGCATCACCAAGTATCTTTCATCTCTCTATGTAACCAGGCAAGGACTGGATTCTGAGGAACTCTTCACATATCAGGAGTGGGGTTTTTTTTCTCAGGAGGACATTTAAGATGGTCAGGAGAGCTTTATCTGAGGAAGAAGCACAGTGGCATTGAACCAAATTGCTTAATTAGTTGTATTAGTTATTTAAAGTTAAATAGAGGCAGCCTATGAGTTTTATTCTTGTTTTGAAAAGCTGCACTCCGTGAGGTACTAGCTGCTTACTGGGCATATGTGCAATCAAAACACATATACAACTTGACTTATTTGTATGACAGCAGTTGAAAGATTATCATCATAACATCCTTCACAGAATATTTCATATCAGACAGCCTTCCACCGCTGTAGCTCTCAATCTTTATTAGATCTGTTATGCAAACACAGAAGGCTTCTTGAGTCAGCAGAAACTCAGCAAGCTATGTGTTGTTCATGCTGCCTTGCAAATGACTTGCCCTAATCACCTAAGAGTTGATTAAAGTGGAGGTTGATTGGTTAATTTGCTCTCAACCCTGGAGAACCACGAAATTGATTATTATGGTAGTTATTTAAAATATGAGGTATGTCATTCTTTCTTATGGTTTAGCTGTACTGTAAAGACAAACATAAATTTATTGATCATTTAAAAAAAAAAAAAAAGAAAAGAAAAGAAAAGGATAACCAGAACTTCCCTGCTAGGCATTTGTCTATGTTGCTTTTAAATTAAATAAATTTTCATTAATATCCCTACTTGTACATTGCATGACAGGTTCCTCTGACTGATTCACAGAAGGCATGGAAAATGTGAGCAGGAAGAGAATAAAACCCCAAAAACTATTCTCTCAGTCTCATATGTACCTCAGTTTACCTTACTAAACATTTTCCTCTCTATAAAGAGTTAAAAGCAACAAAAACAATTGGGAAAATCTCCTTCACATACAGTAATAGCAAAGATAATCTAGAAAATACCTGATGTTCCAAGGGAAATGATGGGAAAGCAATTAATGGGGTGGAGTACTGCTATCCTAGTTCTAATGTTCTAGAAAAATGTTACAGTTCACAGCCCTGCCCTGGTGATGAAAAGGGAGAAAGGGAGCTGAGTAGTTTCCCAGCACTGCACTGAAAATGTCTGTGAACACTGACAGGGCTTCATGGTCTCACACAATATACCATATGTTTCTCCTGGCAAAGATGGGAGTAGCTGTGCTGAAAAGAGAGTAGTAATGCTTGAAAGATCAAGCAATTGGTAAAAGAAAATATTTTTATAGTCCTGCATGTTGTTTTACTCTTTTTCTCTACATACTTTGAATGAATTAATAAATAATGCTTTGTTTAGATGACAGTATTTTTTTAAAAATTATCTTACTAGTGTATTGACAGTTTCCAGAGGAAAAAAGTTTTACAGGTAGGAACACAGATGAGCTTCCAACCCAGAGATGCAGCCCAAAGGTCTGCTCCCAGAGTGATTGGTCAAGGGAGCATCACCATTCAGGGGAAGGGTCAAGGTACAGCTAACATGGATAAAGAGGCTGTTGAAAGCATGGGCTGCCCTGTCACACTGTTTCTTCCTCTCCTTCTCTGCAGAAAAGAAAAGATATTTGGTATCCACATGGAAAATTACTCTGGTTTCTTCTTGGTCCAGATATCTTAGTAGAACTCCGCGGAATTTGCACTCTACTTTCACAGGCAAGAATAATCACATTTCAGTATTCCTGTGGAGCAGGCCTAGTCCATGGTATGGACAGCTGGCTTTCTCCTTTGTGTTTGGTCAGTTCCTCACCAACTTCACAGGACTGGGGCCAGAAGGTTGGGGCCTGCCCCCAGTTCCCCAAAGCACCACCTCCTGTCTGAATGAAAGTCATTGATTGGGTCTCTGTCCCTTTCTCCCTTGCTTTGTCACCAGCATGGTCTAATCCCCGCTGATGAGTTTTGGACTGATTTAGTATTTAGCTTTTTTTAACTTTTGTCAGCTATATTAGTGCAAATCCTCATCTTCTGACTGCAGACTGTTCTCTGCTGGCTGCTGTAGTGTCTCCTGCATGGCTTCACTTACCAGTGAAGCACCCTGGTTTCCTGGGTGCTTTAATTGAGGCAACTTCTGTTATCTGGCTGCATTCATTGCAGTTGCTAAAAGCCATAAAATGTAAGAATTGCACGTGCGTGCCTTCTTTTTGTGGTTGCTCCCTGTATCTTCCTTTCTGCCTACAGTTGATTAATTCTTCTGTACAATGACTTGAGGAATTAGTGTGTCAAGTATCACATCTGATAGATCTGCTAAGTGCATTTATGAAGACATCTTAAGGCAACAATATCATCATACACTGAATTTATACAGGGTATGTCTTGGGTCCTGTCCTTACTGGTAAACAATCATGTCTGTGTATCTCCTAGTAACTAATTTCTGCCTGAGAAGAGATGTTTGTGGGAGACTGCCAACAACTGTTATACTAAAATTATACACAAAAAAGTGAGTGCATGCCTTACATCTTCTGCTCATTTCTTTGTCAGGTAAACGGGGTGCCATTCAGAGGCGTATATTTTTTATTTTCATGATTTATTCAAAAGAACAGAGGTGGGGGCAGGAAAGACTGTTCATGAACATCTTTGGTCTTTTTAGTTGCCTTCTTGCAAACACTGGCACCTTCGAAGAGCTGCAGTTTCTCAGAACCCCAGTTTTCTAAAGATCAAATCCAACCTGACTAACCTGCAAGGAATGATGATTTGCTGCCTGTAGCTTTAAGCAAATAGAGCAGTAGATTTTCATTCTGAACAGGTACCATGTTCACTACTGTGTACAGCTTTTTCCAGCTGGGGTTCATGCTACCAGTTGATTTGAGGCTTTTCATGCTGCTAAAGGACAGTGAATTGCTGTAGATCAAATGCTATCAATAAAGGCAGATGACCTCCTCTACTTACTGGGAGAAATTTGGAAGAGGAAAATCATACATATTCTATAAACTGCCACATTCATGTGGCAGAGAAAAAATACAAATGTCTATCACCTTTCAAATGGGTATTTCTGAGCAGATATTTTTAATCACCTATTTTTGCAAGTGGCATTTTTCATTCACTAGAACACACTAGCACAATCCACATTTTTTATTCATACTCTGTTACCTGAATCTCAATTAATACAACTAACAGAGTGGCAGGAGAATAGACAGGACTTTAAAACACCTATATCCTGGCATAGATGGAGTCTTGTGATTACTGTATGTGAATTTACTTTCTGTTGTCCCTGACCAAATACGGAAGCAAGCACCAATATTACAAAGGTCTGCTAACTTCCAATATGCCGGAGTTTCCCAATGGAGGCATGACCTGTGTGCTGAGGACTGAAGCTTGATAAAATGCATATTTTCTTTACACACCTTCAGTAGATTTCCTGAAATAATGTATAGTCCACAGGTTGAAACTGCCTGAGTCTGCAGTTTTGCCCATATTTGGGCTGTGGAAGCAATGCCTCTGTAAAACGCCTTAGCCTTTCTGATGCTATGCAGAGGCTGCAGGATAAGGGCTCTCCACAGAAGGTGTGTTTTCAGGGAATGGTTTACATCTAGTTTTAGAGCATTCATGCTGTCAAAGCAGTATTATCATAGCTGAGAAGTAGATCCATAGTCTATCTTACTGCACAGTAAGGTAGCTAAAGAACAGAAAAAAGTTAATACCAAAGTGGTAATGCTTTGCTGTATTTCATCTCTTAACACACAGCAGCAGCTTTGCCTTCCAAAAAGTGTACTGGTGCTACAGCTTGGCTGACTAAAAGTTTTTCACAATTGCTGATAAAGAGTGGGACCTGATGGTGCTAGGCACTGCATAGGGAGAAGCAGACAGACACAGCTCTCACTTGTGGGAAAGAATAGACAAAGATATACAGAAGGAAGAAACATAACCAGCAAGCGGCACACAGGTTAGTGCAGGCAAATCTCAGGTGACATCCAGGGCTCTGGTGTTTGAGAAAGAGTAAGCCAAAATGGAAAGGATGGAGAGTTGAAAAGGAGAGAAGATCATTCTAAGTTTTCAGTCATTATGTATGAACCAGAGTGGAAAGAGAAACACATGGAAAGTAATTCAATTATGTTTTGTTCTATCCTGTGTGTCCTGGGTTACTGCCTCAGCTTGAGAACAGTGTGTGAACACTTGTCATCTGCCTCAAGTGTGATGTCCAGCAACTATGGATAATACTCTCTATGTCTATTTCATAAAGACATTAAGAAGGCTGCTTATGTAGTTGTTTTCAGTTTTTAATTTGTGATATTTGATATTTGTGTCATGCTTTGAGGACACAAGATGAATGAATTCTGCTTACAATGTTTTAATACTCTGTTACTGCGTAGAAGCTTAAAGCATGATTAACAGAGATGGGTTCATCTTAAAACCCCAGAGCAGAATTTCCCTATCAACAAGATTCAGAAATTCTTACCCTAGAACTTACTGCTGTTGGAGCAGAATAACATTCAGAGACCATTTTGGTGTTACCACATTTCTCTTCATATGGACAGCACCTGCAGGTCTCGGAGAAACATTCAGGCCGTTACTGCATTTACTGAGATTCTTAAACTATCAGTAATCAGAATAAAAATATTTATCCTCAACGTCTTTTAAGAAAAATAAATGCAGAACAAAGGCTTTAGGGGGGAAAAAAAGTCTAAATTTTCATCACTTCTATGCATTTTTATCATTTTATTCACATTATTTAATAACACCTTTTATTCTGAGGTATTTTTGAACTTTGTCAAAAAAGAAAGTTTATTCAAAACTGTCTGCAGTGAAGAAGTGTTTCAGTGACATTTTCCCATTTTTCATAACTGATAATTTGTGTATTATCACATTATTTAATAACTGGCCTGCTTGTACTGTCTCTAACCTCTCTAATCTGTTTAAGGGAAATGCAGACTTATCTCAGTTGGAAATACTACCCTCCACATTTTAAAGAGCCAACCCCTCATGGTTACCAATTTTTGAGGTTTTTCTTAATGCTTAATATTTTCTCAAATCAATATCCAGAACAAATTTAGTCATGATATCACACAGAGAATAGCTGGTCAAAAATTCATGATATCACATATTTTTACAAAGGAAAATGTCAGCTCATTTAAACATTTTGCTGAAGCACATAAATTTTGATGCCATTCCTTTAGAAGCTGGTAAACAAACTACTGAAAGTATTTCATTTAGAGTTTTTGAAAAGCATGTTTCACTTTGAAATGAGTGTTTCAGTAATTTATGTACAGACTAAGATACATAATTTTATTAAGTGAAAATGAGAAGTAAATGTATTGAGTTTATCAACACAAGTATTCTTCTTCCGTTTCTAAAGTCCACAACATTTCCTTTGAAATCAAGTACCAATAAATTGTTGTAGGAACTCTAAACAAAATTTCTCCTATAATGGAAAATCCAGGTTTCACAGAGTTCTACTGAGGAACTCTGTAGGTAACTCAGTGCTGGGCTATGTGCTTAGACACCAATAGTCTGCTTCACAGATATTCACCAGAGAACAACTGCCTGTGTGGTAACTTTGAACAAAAGGATCTATGCCTTTTAATAAGGCTTAAGTGAGTAAGAATCAGCATTACGCTAATTTCCTTCACTGGAAAATTGCAGGTGTTGTATTGGAAAGTATAAGAGAAGCATCTTTAAAACATATGAAATAAGCCCTACCTTTCACACTGTGCCAATAAAGTCTGGCACTGCATCTCTGGGAAGGTGTGGAGTATTTAGAGCAGCTCCAGACGAAAGCGAGGAGAAAAGCCTCGAAAGAGTAAAGGATTAGGTTCTGATGTCTGTAGAAGGCTGAGTGAAGACAGTATTCCAGTATGTAAATGTTATTTTAAAAGAGAAGGGGAATTTGTTTCTCAGAGAATAATTTGTTTTACTGTGTAGAATGAGAAGTAGTGGTTCTAAATTAAAGAGTTTAAGGCTGTAACTATGTTGGCAGGTAATTAGGCACAATAAGAGCTTGGTAGTAGATATAAACAGTTGGTACTGTTTAGCCTCTATGTCTACCCTAACAGTGGTGTTTTCCTCTAGACTAAATGCACTGGACTCTAAGAGTGAACATCCTGACTATCCATGAAGTCTGAAACTGCATGAAGAATGAATTGGTTCAAATCCATATTTTCCTCATAGGTGTTGATGTACATTTGATGCACCTGTAACAGATCTTTCAGATTAGCTTTCTCCAAATGGATTCTAAGTTATGAGCACAAAAATATTCTAAGAACAGAAATAACACAGGATACTGACTTAAAAACTGTACTGCTGCTCTGAACCAAACCATTAATGTACGTACCTTACATCGTGTTTTATACTCAACACAAACTTTTTGCTAGTGCTAAAGGCTTTGAACCAATGAATGAGACTGATGCTTTACAATTTAGATGCATTTGTCAGGTATTACATAAGTATGGCTCTTTTTCCCAGGGTCCTTTCCACTACTGTTTTCTACCCAAAAAAGGGGAAAGTGGGATAGATAAACACCATAATTGAAATGTGGAGAGGGGTCAGTGGCCTGAGTGCCAGTGAATGAGATATATCTCTTGCAGATATGAATAAATTAAACCTTCATAATCTTTCTGTGGATTATACAGGATTGGTGTTCTGTTAATATTTCTAAGCAAGTTTCACAACTTTCTCTTTTCAGAAGCGGACATTTTAAAAGTTTTTTGACTTTTTTTACTTTTTATTTTTTTTATTCCTAACACTAAAATGGATTTCTTAGAGTTACAAAACAAAAGGTTAAGTTAAAAATTGCAAAAGTTTCAGCCTACAGCAAGTAGTTATGATAGCTTTATAAAACTATAAAAATGGTCTTCTGGTTTCTAAACTAACAGTCTGAGTGACATGAACTTTAATTAATTAAATGGTTGCTCTTATTTTTAGCTGAATTAGGATCTTAGATCTGTGTTTCCTTTTTCAGGAAAATGAAAGCAACTGGGGCACTATAAAACACTAAAATCAATATATTATTGTATTCATATTGCTTTTGTTTATTTGAAAGTTTCTATTACTATTAAATGCTCAAGGAGTAACTACTTTCAAGCAGTCTGATAACAGGTGCACTTCAGCCAAAATGAGACATACTTGTCAGGTTTTGCCAGCTTCCTCCAATAAATTGCACTGTTTTAATTTCCCCATCCATACATACCTGGACCAAATTCCTTTTCAAATGAGAGTACCATTCTGCAAAAATTTGTGCCTACACTTTAATCAATTAACCATGATTAATTTAATTCTATTAACCATTATTTAATCTCATTTTATGACTGAATAATAATTTTATATGAAAATTTTTCCAGCTGAATATATTTTCACTCAAATTAGTTGGATCCTTACCAGTGGTACCAGGATATCTTTTTGAAATTGGGGGAATTACTTGATGAGAATTTTTGATAGTGATTGTGAGATGTGCAGTCAAAGAAGGAAAATGCCATTAAATTTAGCGTGTGGCTTTACTTTCCCAGTGCCTTTCCAGAAGCAGGATGATAGACTGTTTATGTCTCTGTGTTGATGTTGCTTTTAGTATTTTTTGGTTTCTGACCCAGTTGCTATCTGTGCCTCTTGAATGGGGAATTATAGTTCTGTGTACCACTTCCTTGCTTTCTCCTTTCCAGCTGTACAAAGCATAGACACATTTTTTAATCTCCAGTGGGTTATAGCAATCTGATTTCAAGTTAATGTCTACTTACAATACAAATGTCAGTAATATATGCATCTATGCTGACCTAACATGACCTCACTACAGTCAGAACAGTTTTTAATGGCCAGTGGGACCCTCCAGGTTATGTTTCTGGCTGCACTGGTATGTAAAAGAAAGTCCTATCATGATTTTTCATTGCTGTGCAGCTGGTTACATTTTTCTGCAATAAGTGCCATTTGGGATAAGTATTATCAATTATATGCCCTGAGGCATATGAAGAAGACTTATTTCTCAGTTACATGTGGAATTTTTTTTTTAATTGATTCTTTGTAGAGGTCTCTAGAAGTATGAAAGTATTACTGATCACATTTCTAGATATTGGAATAATGACCAAATGTGATCTAGTTAAAGTGTTACAAGATCTCAGCAGTGGAAATGTCACTTTGTGTCAAAAACTGGGTTCTCATTTTCATATTCTGGGAATGAAAGTGAACCCAGGTAGCTTTGTTTATCAACTCAACTGTCAGTTTAGAGAGGTATGTGTCAAACTGGTAGAGAGTTAGGCTAAAAGTCCTTTTACACCACTCACTTTCCCAAATTTTCCCCAAAATCTTCACACATAGTGAAAAACCCATAATGAAAATCATAACCCTAATGTTACCACAGCTTTTCATTTATGACTGGATTTATTTATGGGATTTTTTTATTATTTATTACTTGGAGTTTCTCCCCAAAGTAGAGAAAAGTAAACTTTTCTATAAGATAAGAAAACTTCTCTAAATGAAATAGTTATATGAACCTGGATATAAAAAGAAGGGAAAATGCCACTTAACTTTTCAAAATCTATTTGAAATTTTGGGACAACTTTTGGGACAACTTACTGTTTCCTCTTCAAATATCTAATTCAGAAGCTGTGAATTGTTATTTGGAAGTCCATATATGTTGAATGCATAATTTAGGCTCCTCATTTTAGATTCTTAAAAGCATCTAAACAATCAAAAGTAGACACTGTCTGTGTCCCCATTGCCACCTTCTATGAGAACAAGGGCCAGACAGGAACTACAGTGAAGTGGGAAAGGGATTACTTACTATGAACAGGAAAACAGTTATAGTGTTACCTAAGAGATATTTTCATAGTAAATTTTTCATTTGCAAGCTGTACTTTTAGTGTAAATGCTTGTAATTTTCAAAATATTATATGTGTTATATAAAAGTTTGAACATATAGTTGCAGAATTAACATAAATATCTGAGAAAGTTTTAACTTTGCTTCAAAAAACACCAGATATTTTTATTTTGAGTTTGCTTGTGTATAGACATACAAGGCATAAAAAAAGCATATTTTGCTAAATGTTAACTGTAACCATGTTCACTATGTCTGTCACATTTCTATAACTTTGTATTAAATTTAATTTTCTAATTTGTTTCTAAAGGATTACCAAAATTCTTAGAGATGTTTTGATAATTGATTACTTTATTATTATACACTTTTATGTAGTTCAACAATTCAATAGGTGGTTCAAAACCAACTCTCAAACATATACCTTACTCTGATGTTACTTAAGTATGATCCTGAAGTTAAGCTAGTTCTTTAAATACTTTGCTGAATTGAAAAAGCTGCTTCAGATTCATGTAACAAAGACCATTGGAAAACAATGCATATAAAGATGATCTTTTAAAACAAGTTCTTCTAAACTGCTAGATTGCTCATTTCAACTAGAGCATGATTTATTCTGGTTGCTTTCAACCTGTATCCCAGATGACTGAGAAGCAGCTTCTAAGGAAAAAGCATTAAGAACATTAGCTGAGCTAAATTTTTTGTAATGAAAAGCATCAAACTGGGACTGTCTATACAAGTAATGATCTGGAGGAAGAGATAAAAATAAGTTTGGATTTATTTTCATCATATTGGAAAAACTGTGTCCCCTCTATTTAAAAAGATGCTGAAAAAAAAAGTTAGCCATTCCTTTGATCCAATACTTAAGGCTCCCAGTGTTTTTAATCATCTATTTCCAGCCTATATACCTGGTTAGCAACCAGCTCCCCATCACTTTCTGTCATATCCAATAATACTCCCTTCTTTTCAGCTGCCATGGGCAACTTTTGAGGCTCTTTTTGTTGCTGCTTCTTGTCAGAAGTGTAATGGTTTATGCCCAGAGAATGCTTTTCTCCTAGGACATGCTGCCTAAGAGTATTAGCACCCAAAATAGTCCTTGAAGGTTTTGAGAAGACATATTTCTATTCCTGAGAGTCCTAAGCTTATTTTTGGATTGCTGGTTCAGGTGAAGAGCTGCTTGCATATACTGGTCAATAGATTCATCACTTCCAGAGAAACAGCAACAACTCAAATGCATTTCCTTCGTGCACCCACCTTTTTCATAATAGATAAGCTTAAGGGAAAAAAAATATTTATTCCAGCAAACTATTATTTTGGGTACTATATTAGAAAAAATCTACAGGGGAAAACAAAACAAAACAAACAAAGAGAGAAGAACCAAAACCAACAACAACAACAACAAAAGTTTAAGTGCAAATCTGATCCCAAATTCTAGCTGTCAGTAAAGATCTCTGACACAAATCACAACAATACAGGCTGAGAGAAGGACAGAGTTGCTCTTCATTTCCAGGATGCTGCCTACTAAACTTTGGTCTTGCCTCTCCAATTATATGAAAAGAGCTTTACCAACAGTTAGTGGATATGATGTGCTAAAAGCACATAATGACATCCCTCCATTTCCTTCCTTATTTGTAGGACCCTGTGATACGGCAACTTTAATTGCTTCTTTTGTAACTATGAGAAATGAATGCACTTACAGCTAGGCTTGTATAGGAAGAAAATATTTCTTCTGAAGTATAATACCTAATTTTTTTTGTCACTTGTGTTTACTTTGTGATCAGGATATCAGTGGTGTATCTCTACTTTTCCACTAAAACACTCCTGGGACTGATGTTTTGCAAATCACGTAACAAAATTGTTTTTGTAAAGGCCACGTATGATCCATTAATAAAACAGATGTTGGGACCGAGACACAGGTGCAGCTCTTCTCCTACACATGAACACACAAGCGCAAGCATACATACACACCCCCTTACTGCATGCTTTCAGTGTTACCATGTCACTGCACATTATCCCTGTCTTTTGTACTCAGTCTATCAAACTCTGAAGCTCTTCCTTGTACTTCAGCAGCTTCATGGAAATCCACTATAGCATAAGAGAAAGGCTCTCATTTATTCTCCCATTAAAACAGTGGTGAGTCCCTTCCAGTGCTTCCCAAATATTGGACTAATGAAGATGAGCAGCTGTAAGCAGACTCAGCAAGGCACTTTTCAACCTTGTGTCAAAAACGTGGCTCTTGGTGTTTCTTAGGGACTTTCCCCTCTTCCCTCTCTTTCCTATGGAGAGATTGTAGTCCTCAGCAGCTCTCAGAGGGGACAACTTCTGACATTTTTAACATTCCATCCTTTTAAGGATGGAAAGGGATACAGCTGTCACCCATGGAAGCTGGGCAAAGGCCAGTGCAGAAAGCAGTGTTTCATGTCAGATCTTCCACATCCTGAGCAGCAAACTGCCCCTTTCAGCAATGCAGTTAAACATGTGCTTATATCCTATTGACTTTCTAGCACTTAAACTCAACAGCTTGTCTGAACTGGGATAGACTTAAGCAAATGATTAAGTGCTTTTCTGTATCAGGTGTCAATGGAAGGGTGTTTTCTCTGCTTTTAATCTTCAGTCTTACAGTACAGGAGTTTACATAGAAAATTCTGGGTCAGCCAACCTTTCTCTGAAATACTGTATCCTCTCACGGGTGCATGTGTGTTATTGTCTGGTTAACCAGCATGAGGTATAGTGCAGGAGGTGGACTGCTTCTCCCTTTCCTCCTCCCAGCACATTTCTCGGTCACTTCCATTGAGTTACTTTTTTTGTATTGATTCTGGAAAAAAAGTATTGACTGCTTGTTTCAATACTGCCCAGCATAGCTAGATGTAGCAATTTAGCTCTCTTAAGGCAGAAATGAGCAAACTCCCACCGAGACAGCCATCCATTGATTAACATCAAATACTCACAGCCTTTAATGTCATTCTGTACCTAGACTCCTATATTATTAGGCAGTGTCTGGTTCAGAAAACACGGGGATATAAATCCAATTCCGTTCTTGCCCCCTCCCAAGAGGAGATTCAGAGATAAAACACAATCCACCTGAAGCATAAATCTGCAACTTAAGCTTATATGAAAAATATCAGACAACAGTTTTCCAGCGCAAGCTGTTGAATTGCTTTACATGGATCTGTTTCCTCTTCTCCATCATCATGGAAATGGATGACTATTGGGTAATACATATCTGAATAAAAGCTTCATACTCTCACTTTGTCTCATGGTGAGTATGGCAATCATAAGAGCATTTCTTTTCATGAGCTTACCCACCAACTTAACTGGAGGACCTTTGGGAAAGGGCTAACCTTTGATATCTTTTAGAACAGTATAGGACAGTTTGACTGTTCTGATTTGCTCTGGACCAATTTACCAGTATTAATCAACTGAGGAAGCCACTAATGAACTAGTATCAAATTCCCTAGCTCTATCATATAGCATAGTACTGCATAGCAGGGTTTCTGCTGCCTGCTAGTGAAATACCCCCCTGCGTGTTTCTAAATAGCAAAGATTTTCATTGTGGTGGAGAGTTGATTTACTTTTTTCCTTCTGAAATACTAGATTAATTGGGCATTTCCTGAACAGTGTCTCGCTGCTGCCTTTACCAATGTAAGATGAACTTTTCCAGAAAGGACCTATACACCTGTGATTATTTTTACCATGAAGGTCTTGGCAGTTTCAAATCTCACACAAATTCCACACAGACAAGAAGCAATGGCTGGTAGCCCATGAGGCTGAGCTGTACTAACCTTAAAAACTGTGGGAACTCTTTGTGTGTGTGTGTGTGTTTTATTCAAGGCCAAAAGTCAGTGCTATGAATAAGAATATAGGTTTGAACACTTTTAGAAAAGCTTAGTTTTAGTCCATTCTTTCCCATTGGGGGTGACATGGTTACATTATATAATTACTTCATAGGAGTAAATATTGTGGAGACAAAAGAGCTAAAAAATTAACTTCCCATGAATTAAAATAGGTTGAAAGTTGCTGAGCCTTTTATTACCTAAGGGAGAGATCTTGGAATAGCCTTGTAGATGGAATGAAACTGAATAGATGTCTAATAAACATTGTCAGAAGTTGATACATTTATGAAAAGGGCCATATGAAATGGATGCTAGTACTCCAGCAACACAGGATTTGATACCCTGGTAAGTCACTTTCATGAATTTTATGTCCAGCATATATGATATTGAAGTGATACTCAGGCAGTGTAACTTGCAATCATTGTTGGCTATAGAAGCAGTTAAATATCTATTATTTGATTAATAGGTGCTGAGTTATCATTCACTACATTTGAATTATACATGAAATAAATATATCTGAAAAATACCCATTGCATACCTGTACCTTTTTATACCAGTCTCATGCATCACTGCATACAGGCACAGAAGTTTTGTCTGGGTGCAGTAAATGGCAATATCTAGATCCACAGCTTCATGCTCACAACAAATAGCAGGTTCTGTAACTGTGCCAGTGGGAGGAGCAGGCCAAGTGGCCCAATACAATTCCTGCAGCAAGGGTAATGATGTGTGTAATGGGTAATGACCACTATATCTGTGCACCTCTGGTTAGTTATCCAGCCTCCTAATGGTCTGGAGAACCCATTATTATGAACATATACAAAGGTTCCCCTGGACCAACACTGTGGGAAGTATATACAGTATGCAGTGCATGGTGGAAATACGTTGTTGGGGTGGTTGGAGCCAGCTTAGGTACATATGAAGATGGGAGGAGGGAGAGGTATTTCTTCTGCTGCACTTGTGCTGTGACCAAATGAGTAGATGAGAGAGCTCTGCTTCATACACCTCATCTCAGCTGCTGGCTTTGCAATCCAATTTTGTTTTTCATAATACTAAACAGACTGGACTGCTTAATTGACATGTAACCCCACACAGTTAGAAAGTTTAATGGAGCAATGGATCTGGGCAAATTTAGCCCCTAGGTTGATAATTTGATTCAATATCACTTTGTCATTACCTCTGTGTTTTAGTTCTGAGTTGTATGGATTTAGATAGTTTCTTCTCCAAATGTCAGTACTACAGAGACTTTAGTATTATGTATTTGACTAATTTATTAATCGTCATGGCTGGATTTTAGCTGAATATCAGCTGAGTGCAAAATAGCATAAACCAAACTCTCGGAAAAATCTGTTTACTTTTCAGGGAAAAAATGTGAGACATCTTCTGTGAGGAAGATTTCCAGTGACATAAATTGAAGAAATATTACCCTGTCAGAGTATTTTTAGAGAACTGTAGCATTTAATCACATGCTCAGTGCAATCTTGCTTTCCAAGCAAACACTCTGCATGGATGGTGGCTGGAGCCCGTCTTGGAAAGAGTTAACATTCCTCCTGACTGGGGGGAAGTCCACAGCTGCATCCCCCAAGTGCAGGGATTTCCAGTCTCTGGGCTGACCCAGCTGTCAAGAATTAAGTAGTTCCTCAGCACTCTGTAAAAGGGAGGTGCTCAGAGGGGTTGATTTGGCTCCTATTAGGAGTTAGATGCTTTGTGAGGGACAGCAGGGGAAAACACTAGTTAAAACAAAAAACATGCTCCTTTTCTTGCTTTTTTCCTCCCTTTATTAGCTTCATACTTTGCACAAAGTTCTTTCATGTTTTCCTTTTAACCTGTTATACATGGGCAGATAGGGTGTGGTTTTGAGTTAGCCTGTTAGCAGTATTAAGCAAAGAGCATTTTTCTTAGGTTTTACTTCTATTAGGGAGCAAAGGACTCCCAGCCAATTGTCCTCTTAAAAGCTGGGGAAGTTGGTCTCAAGTCTACCTTTGGTGACTGTGGCTTATCATGAAACATTTAGCTGGGGTGTTATAAAATTGAGTGGTCTTTCTATCAAGTGAAGTTACTCTTCTTCTTTAGGTCTAAATGGTGTCAGGGATAATTTTCAAAACCTTGATTAGGGATAAAGCTGCTGCTCTATCATGCAATGTTCCATTAGAGGCTGTAAGTTATCTAAGAAACTACAAGAAAGGCTGTGGAGGGGGTGGAACCTGGTAGTCATTTGAAAGATTAAATCTGATGAATTATAAGCAGCTCTCAAACTCCAAAGAGAGGTTGTATAATCTATAACAAACTATAGTAGTAGAGAAGCTTTATCATGATTTGATCAAGGATATTTTGAAAACCAGCATTAAAAGGTAGTCCTGTTAGCCCCTTTTGTGCTCTGGCATTATTTGGCAGTGGTGTCTGTACATGCTACCTGAAAAAATAGCTTCAGCTGTGCTGAGTCTGGATCTTCCCAAATAGGCAATCATATAACTCAGTAGTTATGAAAGTAAGAATTTATTGAGGGCAACAGATTTCTATCAACTCTGTGAGCTTAATTATTTTATGAGAAATAGTGGGCCACCATATGCTATGAATAGTAAGGATACCCTCAAGCAACTCTGTTTACACAAGTCTGTTGTTCTGTCAGGTTTTCTTTCATTACAGTGAGAATTGCATCTCGTATGCTGGTTTTGAGACAAGACTTCTACTTTGCAGCAAAAAAAGAATCTCGCCCTCTCCCCTTTTTCTTACTGCTTGATGTCTGTATTCACTTTGCTATTACGTGTTTCTAGATGATTATGGAAAGTTTTTCTTGGATTCAGTGTGTTTCTCCTTTATCCTGTGCAGCGCAGATGTCATAATCCTGCAGCTGTAGCCTCACTTCCTTTCACTGGGTGAATGTTTGATACCAGAAGCCCACTTTGAATTTACAGCAGGCTCAGGAGGAAAAACAGCATCTGACAGAATACTTTTTACAAACATATTGAATAAGCAGGCAAAAGGGTCAAGGGGAGCCATGCAAACCACAGAACTTAGTAAACTACTGATGTATGGAAAATCCTCCTCCTTTCATAGCCCACATGTAAGCTGCTGGCTGACTAGGAATGCTCATAATTGCCTGCAACTTGCTAGCTGGTCCTTATTCAGATCGACATCCCCTTAGTGAACTTTGTAAAACAGCAAAGGAATGGTAATATTTCCAGAGGACAGTATCTATTCATGAAAGTCAGGAAGCACTTGACAGCATTTTGTTTCTCTTGCTTATGATGACTCTATTTTTTCTTCTTGCACTATAGAGATTTATTCTTCCATTCTCTAAGGATGGATACAATAAAACACGTCTTTAACTTTTATTATTTTTTTTTAAAGTCTCTTTATAAGGTGTAAAAAGGCCTTTTACTGAAAGGAACCTTAGAACACCCCAGAAAGCAACAGGGCCTGCTTTTAGAAGGCCAGATAAGACTAATCTCATGTATTACTAGGATGTAAGTTGTAACGGGCACTGATGTCTCAGAAGCATATGAGGTGGAAGGGCCAGCAGGCTTTACTGGACTAGTCATGTTAAACATTAGGTCTACTAGAGCTGTTAATTATCAGTTTAAACTGCCACCTTTTGTATTTTTAATTAGTAAAGAATGACAAATTCTTTCTTCACCACAGGACAATGAAATATATTTTATAAGGCAAACAGCAGCTGCAGGGTGTGGGCATGGTTATTATAAAATAATCGTGCCCACAGGGATCAGGGAGGCATTTGGTTCTGCCTCGTGCCTCTTAAGAACCGTAGGGTGCAATTGCTGTGCAATGGCAGCCTCCCTGTCATTTCATATTATTTAACAAATTCCACTACATTGTCTTCAAGCTCTGCCTTGCGGTTATTGTGAAGAAACTAAAATATCTGCCATACTGACTGCATCAGCATTTCACCTCTTATTTGAGCTTACTGCTGCTACCAGACTAGCCTAGGACTGTTGTCTATATGGGGCAGGGTGGGGGGGAGGACCTTACAAAGTTGTAAAATCTAGTGCCCAGATCCTGTTAGAAGGACAGTCCTACATTTCAAGAGGCACATAAATTGAGCAAGTCATAGATATTCATTAGCACCTTAATCTGAAGGGCTGTCTCTTTTTTAATTCCCATAATACCTGTTTTACACAGGAAGCAATTACAGTGCTCCCTTCTAGTATTACTTTATAATCTCAGCTTTTGTATTTCACAGACCATTGTGCTTTACACAATTAAGTGTAGTCAGTTGAGAAATTTGTTTACTTTAACTTGTATGTGAGCAGTATGTCTGTTCAAGAAAGTTTTCCTGTCTTGAACTGAACGTATCAAGGGACTCTTTTTTGGCTACGAGAGATGGTCTTCACCACTGGTCAAGTTTTTTGATGTTTAGCCAACTAAATATTTGAATCTCCGTGTTCTACCCCTCTCTGTAAAGCCTTTTTTTTTGCCTTTAGAAAGTCTTTGTGATGAGTCCACTCTTCAGTCATCTTTTGAAAACTCTAATTAGATGGAGCCCACTGCTTTCCCTGCTCCCCCACTTTGAATCACTTTGTTGTTCTTTTCATGTCTTTGTCCTTAGACCTATTATTCTCATTTCAAGTTAATTATTTCATTTTGATTTTATAGCATCTGTCAAACACTCTAGGCATTTTCCATAAATTAAATCTGTAAGCTTCAACTGAAAGCTTAGCATAAACAATGTAGAACAATTTCATAAAATAATCATTGTGCTCAAAACTGCGTATCACTGTTTCTTGCCCCAGTGTATCAACTAGCATAATGGAGCTTTTGTTAAGGTTATTTTCCTCTACTTGCGATAAAAAAAAAGAAAAAAAATTGAAAAAATAACATTACTAAAAGGTCTTCCATGTATTATTCTAAATCTTATGAACTCTCAGAAGTCTTCCTATTGACTACAGTAATTTTTATATTAGACAAAATCCTTACAAAACTATGTAGAATAAAATTTCAACTATTGGTAGTGAAGTCAGAGTTTTTGTGGAATAATAAGTCTCCTAGAAGTGGTATTGTATATCTGTCCATAAACATTATGAAGTACTGACAAAGCAAACTTTATATTACGTCACAGATTTCCCTTAACCCTATTAAATAGTGATTTAGGAAAATACTTATACTGCCATTATGAATTTAGTGAATTTCTTTGTATTGGTAGATGATTCAGAACTAGAAAATCTGTCTGAATTACATAAAGTGTCTAATAAATAGCCTAACCAGTTTGTGTACTGCTGAGTTGCAAATCTGATTTATGATTTAATGAGGTAGGATGCTATTATGTATGACCTCTAGTATAGTAGTCAACACTGAAGGATCTGAAAACTTCTTAGCTTTGGTGACTGTTTTACTCAAAGAAGAAACAGCAGGACATTATCCTGATTCCAGGACTTGAGATGATTTGCACAGAAATTACAGCATTGCCAGGAACAGAACCTCTGGGTCATCAAGTCCATTCTGCTGCTATTATAGTGGCAGCAGCATAAAACCCCATCAAATTCCATCTTCAAACCAGCTCTTTGGCTGCATTAGGAAACTTCATTTCTCTAGTGATTGAAACATCTAACTTTCCACCAAAATTTTCTGTCCAGTTCTCATACTGCTGCTTGTTCTTACACCTGCTTTGTATCAGAGCACTGAAAGCTCTGCTGTTGATCACACTGACTCCTTTGAAAGACTATGATCATAGGGCTGTTAATTTGCAAATGAATAAACAATCTTAGCTTCCTTCAACTTCCTTGGAAGACTGTCTTCCATGTAATTTCCTAGTCAAAACCTTTCTACATACTTTTTGCACATGAATTACTCTTTGTCGGACATGCATGATGCAGCAAAGCAGAGTAAGTTCTACCTATGCTTTACACTTTGCCCAATGCAATTTATACTTTCCCACTTCTGCTGGAAACACCAATACTAACATATCAGAGACATATTTACCTTTTTCATAAAAATGTAGCATTAAGTAGTTCCCGCTTACTGTGACACCTATTTAAAATATACAATATCTACTTTTCACATTCCAGTTGAGAAAACTTCAGCTTATAATGATAATTAATATTAGTCCTTAAACATGTGAGTTTGTGACTTATTTATTTTCACATATGAATGTTAGGACATAGCTTGGAATAAGACCTTGAACTCTATAACTTGCATCTTGCACTATGACCACAGGACTCCTCTTCCACTTACTTCAATCTGTATATGAGATATTTTGCCTGAGGTCAAGAAAATGTTACATCTGAAATGATAGCCATCTAGAAGTGCTCCATTTCTTAAATAGTAAAAGTCATTCTGTATTATCGTTTTTTGATTGTAAATATACATTATGTAAACTTATTAGGAAATGGATTTTGCCCCAAAAGAAATGTTCACTGCACAGAAATGACAACAAACTAAAATAAACCCCAAAGCTAAATAAGAAAGTAGGTTTTAATTTTCAGAAGATTTATTTTTATTCTGTTTACATTAATATTTAGTCCAGTTTGACTTGATTCATTAGGTACTTTGTAGTCGCTTCCTGTCGCATTTTAATCCACGTTTTACACATTAAAGTAATGAACTTTCAGTGGTACATAATAATAGATCATAACTATGTTCTGAGACTCATTTGTGATACAGAGAATACCATTATAACACAGATTTGAGCACGGAGCTTTGTTTATTTTCTCTGAGCTAAAGTAGTCTCTTTTCTTCAAAACAAACAAACAAGCAATAAACAAGATATTCCTTGTAAAAAATGCATTCAATTATTATATGTCCCCTCCCCCCCCCCCAAAAAAAAAGAGAGAAAATGAGATGAGGGGAAAACTGTATTCTATGATTTTACCTCAGGTCTACAATACAAAATAGTCAGTATACTGACTACATATTACTAATATCTGTACTACTCATAACTTTTTGCCTAAACTGAGATATTTCAAGTCCTACATCTTTCACTGCTGATTTACATTGGTGGTTTGTCTTGAAAAAGTTCTTTAACTCTCAAGATATATTTACCTTTAACTTGGCTAAATTGATGTATGACCTTGGCAAGTCCTTTAGTCTCTCTATGCCTTCATTTCTGAACTGTAGGATCTAGTATTACCTATCCACTCACTGTATTACCTATCCACTCACTGGGGAATTTGAAGCATAGTTGCAGTGCATGGCTGTCACTGAACAGTAAAATACCAGTCCAAATATCATCCAAAATATCCAGTAAAATATCAGTCCAAAGCATTTGACTGACACCATTTAACATGTACTATTGCACCCAGAACACTGAAGATAGTAAAGATTGAAACTTTCCCCCTGCGAGTTTTGCTCTCATGCTAAGAAAGTGATTTGTTTGCTTGTGATAAGGCAAATCTTTCTCCCCTCTGTATTTTTCGAGGCAGAACTTCCATTTCCTGGGGCTGGTCTTCAGTAAAAAAGCATTGCTACTAATCTGACAGTTTGTTTCCAACTGCTGAGAGCATGTCATTAAAAGGATCTTCCTAAACCACACATCAGTCTTCTTGACATCTGTCATACAGCTTAGATCACATGTATCTCTTTCTGCCTTATGAGAAAGAGTCATACTGTAGACATTCTTTCATTAAGTCTCATATCAAAAAGAATCAGATAGTTATTTTCGGCATGTCCAGCTTTCCCCACTAATGCTAACCACAGATCTACAAAAACATGCCTCGATTACCCTTTCTTTGCATCAGTTTTCTGGTTACTGACAAGCTTCAGAAAGACAGATGTGGACTTTGCATGAAATCAGCTGTACATATTGCTAACAGATTGCTGGACAATCTGATAATGAAGCCAGTTAACTCATCACTCTATTCTTCGTTCTCACTGATAGATGGGACTCTCCTAAACTATTCCCAGCTAGGCTCTTCAAACTGCTGATGCTATTTTTTTACTCATTTTTCTCTTCTGATCTTTCTCTTGAAAACTCTCTAGTTAAGTAATTAATTGCACCATTCTCTTCTTTTGGTTGCCCTCACCTTTGAGGTTGTTTCGATATTATAAATAGCTTTTTGTTTTCCACTTTTACGTGTGCACTTTCATGTCAGCAACTAAAATGTGGCATCACGCTTGACTGTAATTCAGATGTCAGTTTGGATTGAAGCCATACCTTGGAGGATGTGCATTTGAAGTGGCAGGGAGTAAGTGACTGATAATGAAAATAAGCATTTATTTTGTCAGAACCTCAGCAGATCATTTATCAGGGAGCATATTCTAATGAGTGCCACCCACACCTACCAGATATGTCATTGGGGATTAGTTCAGATCCCTAATAAGTGTATTGGTTGATACCCAAAGCAACTTGAAGGAAAAGAAGGGGGAGATTGCACAGCTTTAATTCAGAAGATAGTGGGACAGAGACCTCTGGTACCCGTATTAAAATCTCAGGCTTATTTTGTGCTCTGAGTTATATAACTCAACAGTAGCAATTTAGCTAAACTGAATCCTCCACTTCACTTTCTGACTGTGCCTTTCTATGCATAATGTAATTTGTAGAATGTCATGATCTAATTGAGAGATATAGACTATGTATTGTCACATGTTTTGAAATCCTTGGCCCTCAGGACTACTGCTGACTTGTCATTTCCATATTCCTCAGCAGCATAAACATATATTTTCCTAAAGCTTCAAATGTGGAGGCAGCTTTGTCTTCAGTTTATATGTATGTCTGGGATTTGCTCAGGTTTTCTATCAAAGTTATTTTAGTATACATAGGTAAACACTAAAAAAAAGGTGTTGTTTTCCTTTTTCTTGCCTCAACTTAGTCATTACGGGTATTATTATTATTATCATCACAAATTTTAAACACTTATGAGGAATTTGAGATTTCCCCCTCTCTACTTTCTCACTTCCAGAATATGGAATTTATTTCTGCTGCCATTTTTCGTGTTCTCTTCTTCTCACTGCAATAATGTCAAAGTGAAGAGGTCCTTTACAATTGCTTCCCCCCTCTGTCAGAGGCTTACTGATCATCATTTTTAAGTGTGAAAATTCCCCATCCAGTGATCATCTGACCAGGCTTTTTTTTCCTAGTGTTTTCCAGCTATGGCAATGACTTGGTCTTACATGTTTTTTTCTGTCATTTATGGTATTATCATAATTCTCTTCTTTTAGCCTTCCCTCTCTATCTCTCAGAAACCAGGCCTGACCTGGAAATAAAATCCCAAGAGAAATATATTCTGAATAAATTTAGCATTCAAAAATAAATAATGTGAGTATATTGTTGCCAGGAGAAATCCAGAATTGTTACACAAAATAATTTTTGTTAAACATGAAACAGAAATAACAATAAAACTTCACTTGGACCATAATAAAATATAAGAATGAAAAATCTTTAGAGTTTAATAAAAATTTTGGGATTTACTGTGAATTGTGAATTTCAGGTAACTAATGATAACAAGCTTATTGTATCCCATGTTGAAAAATATGCAAACCTAACTCTACATGAGTTTGAGTCAATAGACAGTGTTGTAATTGGTTGCCCAAAGGCTCAGCTGTATTTTAAATTTTCACGTATTTCATAAAAATCAGTAAATCTTCCAGTGAAATCACTGAGACTGAGGACTCAAACTTTGGAAGCATGATGCAGTTTATCTTATTATGTATTTCAGTAATAGGAGGGCATAAGATGCAAATTAGGTTAGATGCTCACATCATTCTGTGCACTGGGGCAGTCAAACATCCTCTGGATTCCTGTCAGAGGTCCCAGTTGTGGGATTCTTCAGCTTGTCATCAGCGTCAACAAAAGAATCCTATTCCCTGGTTTTACTCAAACATACAGCACAGTACAGTGAGGTGGTGTGCCCTGACTTTTGCAACAATGAGAAAAAGAAAACTAAAACGGAGGATAATGTTAACCTTGATTCTGAGGTATTAATGTCTTCAGGAGGCAAAGATATGAGAATGTCTAGAGAACCGGATTTTAAAAATTACAGTATTGCCAAATGTCCTCCAATGAAAAATTTCAGCCACACCAGACTGATCATGTTTTTACATTTGGTCCAACCTCTTAATCAAATTTGTGTGTTTAAGTTGGAACCATTTTGATACAGATTCCTATCTCTTTATTTGCCTGGGAGGCACCTAATGCACTTCAGACACCCAGTAAAAACAATAACACTGAGACTCAAAACCATTCTCTTTATGATTCAAGAAAAAATTGAGCAAGAATTAAAATCTGAGACTATCAAAATTTATAGGCTGACTTTTGTACACGAATTTTTGAACAATCTACTACATAATTCCATTAACAACCATTTCAGTCACTATTGTCATTATTAACACCTGGTAAAAAAGTGGTAAGATCTGTTCCTGAGTCAGCTGTGTTTGGGTTTACCTGTTTTGATGAAGAATATACAGATATTTTAATTTATGCATATATTTTAATTGTTTATGGCTATTAGTATTACTGACAACTTTTGCCTCTGTCCTTACAAAATGCTGTGCATCCATAATACATTCCATATTTTACATGCAATTTTAAAAAAAAAGAAGCAGAGGAAGAAAAACAGAAACCTTCTTTTGCTGAGGTAAAAATGTGTGAACAAAATACTGTCTGCAGTTACAGTTTCTCTGTTCTTGAAAAGGTTTTAGGAGAGTTAGAGAAGCAGAAGTGTGTGAAAGGATGATCAAAAGTTTGGAAGAGCTTTCAGAAAAAAGGATTAAATAGACTAGGATCCTTGAGTTTGGAAAATAAATCAATGAGGGGGAATATGACAGAGGTCTGTTAAATCCCAACCAACATGCAGAAGTGACTCAAAAATTATCCTTTACTGTCACCTCTAATACAAGAACTACTGACTAGCCCCAAGTAATGACAAGGTCAAAACAGTGAAAGGCAATGCATGGCAGAGAGGTTTCACCACAGGATACTTTGGACATTAAAAGTTTACATAATTTTAAAAAGTCATGTAGACTTATTACTGGAAGGAAACTTCTGGTTTGTATTATTCAAACACAGAAATATTTCCTCTAGCTGAGAAAGTCTCTAAACTGCAAAAACTGATGAGTGCCAAAAGAGCGTATGGCAGAGATATATCACTGTGTGCTCACCCTGCAAAGGCACTCCTGCCTTTGGCCGCTGTGGCAGGCAGGGCAGTGGGCTCAGTGGGTAGGAGGGTACATCTCAGAGACTGGTGGAGTGACAGAGAAGGCTGGGCTCCTGCCCCTCTCATTTAAACTAGTGTAATGTAGCCAAGTAAGTGAAATCCCAAAGAGGTAAAGTCTGCGTGAGAGAAAGCACGTGCCTCATAACAGGTTAACTCTGAGTAAGAATACATAAGTTGATGGTCATCATTACAGGCAACATGAAAAGTACAGTAGGAAAGGGATCTGCTTATGAGTGGTATTGAGTTTATATGTAAGAAAAATATGCGTGTTAGCTTATTCTTTCTAAATATCTTTATTCTTTCTAAATCTAAGTGAAACTCCTCATTGACCAACAGTTCTATTTTCTGCAGTGATCCTCTTCGCTCATGTCTGTGTAAAAAAATTGGATTAGATGATCCTTGCTTCACATTTATATTTCTGTGCATTTTATGGTTATAACAGTCAGGGGCAACAGCACCAGGGATTGTGTAACATTTTGAGGAAGTGGGGAGAAAAGAAGAAAATATGTTAGGATTTGGACTGAAGCTCCTGCAGAGAGCAATGACTAAGATCCCATAAATATTTCCTGTTGGTCCAGCAGCTGCAGAAATTAGTAAGGTTTTCCCCACCCATTTATTTTAAGCCTTCACAGTACCATGTCTTCTCCATGAACTGTATTTAAAATGTAAATAAAAAGAAGGCTTTTAGGAGATTTAACTATTTCCCTTGATATTTAAATTATTCAATTATAACTAAAGCTATTAAAATACAGTTAATTAAAAGGGTTAGATTGTTTTTCTTTGCACTGATCACAGCATTGCCCTACTTCTCCCTCTAGCTGTTTAATTCCTATTAAAAATTATAATGCTTTGCTTTATTCATAAATGCAGTAACCTTATGTACATTCTTCAAGTGATATCTTTGGTACAAACTGTGCTGGTTTTCTTCTTTTTAGCAGTGAAGCAGAAATTCTCCTGTAGTCTTTGGAGGTTTAATCAGCAGTAAGAGGACTCAGAATTTAAACATTTGTATTACCAAGTCATGAGAAATACCACAGCTCTAAAAAGCTGTGGCTTTGTTTTGATGCAATATTGTGTCACTAGGGACAGTAGGAGAGCCCTGGAGGTTAATAAAAGATAGTACCTAAATAAAGGTTTCATAATTGAAAAAAAAAATTACCAGATCTACACTTTTAAATATTTTATCTAAATAGTTTCACAGCACTCTACTGGGAATACTGATCCAGCTGAAGTGTGGAGGGGTAAGTACTTTAAAATACATAAAAGATGCACAGGCAAGTTCATCTCATCTTTATTTTCACAGATAAGGAAGAAAATTTACCCCTCTGTTTTTTTACATTACAATCAGTACATTACAATACTTCTTTCTCCCTCAAGATCATAGAGACCTTTCTTGTAAGGCACTTGTTGCACTCTCCTCTTGGAGGCAAAGCTAAGTTACAGTGAAGTGAGGAGATCTTGATAGCCTCACATTCTCACTGAATGGGCTTTTCTAAAAGAAGCTCCTTTCAGCTGTTTGTACAGCTTTGCATGGATTCATAAAGTACAAGAGGAGGCACAAAGGATGTTATGCAGCTACTGTAACAATAATGACATCAAGTCCAGGTGAGTGTGACGGGCCAGGAAGATCAGACCTTGGTATATCTTTGGTTACCAAAGCACCGAGGAATTATGAGGCCAAATCCACAATATTGATTTTTTTCCCTCCCTTGCTGAGGAAGGCTCACAGAGAGGGATGTGGATATGTCTGTTAAAGAAGGAAGCACCATAAATGATTTAGTGCTGTTTCGTCTCCACCATGAGTATCTGCACAGAGGGAGAGCATATCAGCCTGGGAATATAACACTTTATGAGATTTACATCTATAGGCCGTTCTTGAAATTCCAACCCTGCTGGAGCAGATATTTGAAATCCAACTTCTTCAGATTTCAAATTGGCCACTCTTGCTTATTTTGATGTAATATCAGTTTCCCAAAAAGATACTTTCTCTTCCATGTTTCTTAAGAGCATTTAAGACCTTAGACACTGTTACAACCCACAAACCTAATAAACATCATTCACCATATACAGGATCGCCTAAAATAACAATGCTGTTGGGAATCTATGCAATGATTCAGTCTGTCTCCTGCTGTGTGACAGAGAACATGCAAGCATGGGGCAGTGGTAATGAGATAGCTACAGGCTGCTCAGGTTATGTATGAATGGGATGGGAAGGCTAAAAGGCTAATTTGAGGCTTCCTGATGTAGCACATGGGAAGGAAAAGAGTGGAAATACTGGAAGCTTAGTTTCAGTCCTGAACAAACTTAGGACCAGCTCAGCTTGTTATAGTTGATGGAAGGGTGATGTAAATTCAGGAGTTCTTGATGATTATTCTATATCTGTTTTCTGCAGTAGGTATTGCTTTATTGTGTACCATAACCACTGACCATAACAGGAGAGTAAGTGGAGAAGTCTCTCTGCAGCAACCTAGAGAACTGCAAGCAGGACACTTGGCTGGAATTTGAAAACCTCTAGTATTTCAGTCCATACTAAACTTGTAACTTACTTTTAGCCTAAGAAAGGCCTGTTTGTCTCCTACAACCCTACCTGTCCTTGTGCTGTATGGCTTTTATTGTAACTATTGATATCTCAGTGGAATATAGCATGGATGTGTTTACTTAGCCTAACTGTGTCTTTCTGTAAGATGTAGATTTTCACACAGTGAAATTCATCTGCCCCTTGTATGAGGGTTTCCAGACATTTTTCTCATTGTTTTCCAAGGGTTTGCATTTGTCTGAATCTTTTGGAGTCTTACAAAACAATTGTCAGTGGGGCAGCTTCCAGAACTTATTCCAAATGTACAGGTCTGGTGTCCAAGGCTTAAAAATACTGGGGGTTTCTATGATCTCAAATGAAAGATGTTGTTGACAGCTTTAAAGGAATTTTTTTCTTAGTTGAAAATTGATTTGCCATCAATTTTCCAAAATTTTTGATTTGCCAAGATATCTGAGGCTTTTATGCTCTTTAATACTTGAATAGTTTGACTAGTTACGTCAAGTTCTGTTTCCATTTTGTCCTCCTTGTAGTTGAAGTTCTCATCCAAGGACTCTAAATTAGTCTGAGGGTTCAGTGAGTAGTATTAAACAAACCAGTGATTCAGATACATACTACAGACTATGGCTTTTCACTTGTTCATTCAGTGGAGTCTCCTGCAGAGACATTTGCTTGTTGACTTAGGATGAGGTGTGTGGATGGAAAGGTTTCTTCTGCTGTTTCTAAAGTGGTGATTTTTATTCATACAAACCTTTTCTGATAGATTTCATAAGGGATTCCCTCTCCTTCCTTATCTAGGCTTTTAAAGTTGCAGTTGTTATCAGCACTCCAAGTTTTCTGTCACTTGATTTGGTTAACATGACTGATTCAGCTGGGACTGTGCTGGTAGAGGTCATTTATCCTACAAATATGCTTAGCTCTTTCTTGTATTAAGTATTCCATATCACATTTCCTTTACCAAAAGGAATAGCAGAAGCAATTTAAATATTTTGTTTCCAGAGAAGAAATTATAACTGTTGTGCTGAGGGTATATCAAAGAACTTTTTTTATGGACTTTATACATTATTATGACCACATTTTTCAAATTGGTGGTTGGCTTGATGCAGTCCTCAAGAAATCAATTTTGCACTGGCATAAATCTGTGTATTTAGAATAGTGGATTCCTGTTCTGTCCTAGGATTGGATTTCCTCATGGTTATCCATTTGTTCTTGCTATTGTGTGTCTTTACTAGATGTGGGAAAGAGTCTACATGGAATTTAAAAATGGAAATTTTAGTTACTACTCTATTTTGTGAGCTGCTTAAATGGCATAAGTAAATCAAGTCTAGCTTTTCTTGCAAAGCTAAAAAGTCCACAAGTCATTTGAGAAATGCAACATTAAAGTAAAAAAGACAGTCCAACTGATACAACATGAAATAGTAAAAGTATTAGACCAAGACAAGTCTTAAACTTCATATTCGCCCTCTGTGGTTTTTTGAGTACTCCTTCTACAATGAGCTAGTCCTCTGCTGCTGAACTGTCACACTATATCTTCTTATTTGTTCCTATATGACAAAAGTTTGCTCCACAAAGAAATCTGATTGGTAGTACAGGTTAAATCACAGGCCAATGCAAAATACTGGCTGTTTCATTTTGAAGTTCTAGATCAGTTTGATATTGACAGGGGGTAAAAGCAAGATAAAGCTTCAGATTCTATCATGAATTTAAGTCAATATGAATTCTAATCTCATTCACATATTTGGAGTTGGTTTAGAAAGTACCACAATTTTGCATAAGTTATAAACCAATCCTAATTTGTATAAGATTTTCAAACATTTCTCATGATATAGAACATAATTCCTAGGATCTTATCAATATAATTACTTTTTTATGGTCCCAAATTCATCAGGTTTTTGGGTGTTTTTTTAGAATGCAGATAGGAAGCTTTTCAGGTGCAGAATAACTGCTTCCTGGAGATGGCAATATTTTATTGTAGGTTACTGATTCCCTGATACATTGGTGTTCTGTTGTAAAAACAATCAAAGTGAATCAATCAAAAAAAAGGTCTTAAAATCTGGAATGAATAACAGTTTTCCCCCAGCTGAAATTACACACAGTAAGAGCACTAGTGCTAAGTTGCTTAAAAGGAGAATAGAGATCAGAGAGTCTGTTCAAATGTGTGCTGCAACAACTGAGCACACCCTGCAACTCATCTCGTTTAATCCTGGGAAGCATAAGGACTGCACATCAGTTTTAACTGCAGCTTATCCTGACTCTTAGGATGCATTCATCCCATGTATGCTCTTTGACATCTGTCATATGGTTATGTAAAAGTTTCCAGTGACATGCCTGACTGCTAATCTTGGATCAGGGTCAATTCCAGTCATCGTTCCATGCAGTGAGAGTAGGGTTGCTGTTACCTTTGTGCATTGCCAAGCCTGGTATCATTCATGTATGCAGTGCCATCATTCTCTTCTTGAATACTGCTCTGTAATGTGTTTTTTTTTCTTGTCTTGTGGGACATACATATTTATTTAACATCGTTCTTCTATCGTGTAGCTCTGTGACCTCATTATTTGTAGTTCAAATCAAATAAAGTATGGATAAGATATCCAAAGTGAATGAGCCATTAGGAACTCTTTATAAGTAAGAAAAAAAGGTCAGAAATCTTAAACACTACAACTAAGTTATCAAATTAAATTTTTCAAAATTTGTCATATAAATGTTTGAGATACACTATTTAGTCACATTTCAGATATTTTCATTGGTCTAACTGATACTAATTTTTTCCTAATTCTTATTTTACATAGGAAAATTCATTCAGAATCTGATATTACCTGTATGCAAAAAAAGTTAATGGTTAGAATTATGAACTTAAGCAAAATACTGGAAAGCACAAAAGCAGCCTGAACACAGTGCAGTAGGAATAGTTCATTCTTTTTCTTGGCTGCTTGTTTGTTTGAATATTAGAAACTTCAACTTAATCAAGGATGCTTGTGACCCATATGTCAAGTCAAAATGAACAGTGAATGAGATACCAGGAATTGTTCATGGAAACTATGTAATGAATAATTAACACAGTCTAGAATATGGAAATCTGTACAAAAGCAATTCAGTTCTAGAAAAAAGCCTGACCCACACATCATACCGCATTTCTAGAAAGCCTTGATGCTGCCACACTGAGAAAAGCTAATAGATTTAACAGCTGTTTGCTCTCATTCCAAAATCCAAGTTAGAAGCCTGAAGCAGGTGTCACTTTCCTCCTCTCCTGTGACAAGCCCAGGTCAAACCCCTGGCATTGGACATGAATTCAAACCAGGGACCTGCAAAGTTAAAACTGTGGACATATACATGAGCTGAGCTGAAACAGCCAGCATGCTTTGCAGGGAGTTGCATAAAACTCACATTCGTATGGACAGTTAGTGATTGTACCATTCAGTTACTGTGACATTCTTCAACAAATGCTAGTGTAAATCTAACCAAAATATCCATTTTTAATTCTACAAGAAATATCACCATTTTAAAGTTTCAGTTTGGATCAAGAAATACAGATTTTCAGGGAAATACAAATTACCAGAAAAATATGACTTGACATTTAATATTTTAATGTTAATTTTTACTTTATGATACAAATTGAACTGATTATTAAGGAAATGCCAAACGAATTTAAAAACAAACAAACAAACAAACAAAACAACAGACCCATTGATTCTGGGAAAAATATAACTGTTTCACTTAGTATGAAGTAGCAATTTTCCAAAACTTCTTTCATTATAACAGCAGTAATAAAGCATTTTGTGACATTACTAGATTGTGAAATGACATAAAAATAAAAACAAGTATACAGAGGGTAAAAATGCCTGACCTGTTATGTTTTGTCCACAGGAATTAAAAATGAGCATCATCTCACCGTATTTTTATGAAAGTAGGGTTCAAAGAAAATCGTAGAGGTGCAGTTAGAAGCAGCTAAAAATGGTTAATGGTAGACATTTGAGTGCAGTGCTAATGAGACTGCTGAATACTTTGGTGGCTTTCTGGAGTCTCTTCAGTGTTGGTAGATCTGACTGGTTTGTGACCGGGGGAGCAGTGGGGGAGTTTGGTTAAAAATATTTAACAAAGGGCATAGCTGTCCTACACAAAATAGAAATACTCTGTGGTATTGCTTTAAAGATAGATAGATCAATAGATAGATGGATAGATATGGATGAGAAAGTATTTTTTCATCCACTTGAGCCTGACATGTGCAACTGTACCTGCCTCTGCATAGGTATGTCCAAAGAGGATAGTGAGGAACAGGACTGAAATCTCCTTGTAGCCATACAGCAGTCAGAGTTAATCTCCCAACAAGCTGATCCAGGCCAGCCATGTCAGAGTCCCAAAAAAGCCTGGAGAGAGAGGGAGCTCTTATATCTGACAACCTGTAGTGTCAAATAGTGACACATTACAAGTATATTCTCCAAGATTGTAGCGAGCTGGTTCTAGATACGCTGTTCTAGTAGCTCAGGAGATCTTGAACCCCCACAGCTACTGCTGAGTTCTCCTACTGCATTGCTACCCCCTCTTTTTTCTCTTTAGTACTATTAAATGACCATAAGGTTGTCCCTATGCAACTCTGAGATTTTTTTTACTGTCATTCCATTAGAATACTGTGCAACAAAAGTTTATTTTAGCTTCCAGCTGTACTGGGTTTGCTTCTTTGTTTGTGAACTATTTTCCAGTCTCTCCCACTTCCTTTTGGGGCCAGTATGCAAATCCAGGCTGTGTAACTGCTCTCTCACTCATTCTCCTGGTTCATCTCTTTGTGTGGGCCCTGCTGGCTCTCAGTTGACTGTCTGTACTCTCTTTGGGCAGCCCTTGTGTTTGCAGGCATGATTTTTCTCTGTGAGCAAATGACACATTTAATCATAACAGTCATTGCCATTTCCAAGGCCTATAGTGCAGGCAACATGCACTATAGTGTCTATGATTGTATCCTGTTTTAGTCATTCTGATTTTCCAGCATCAATAGATAAAACAGACCTCTTAATATTTGCATTTTTTCCTTAAACAATGTTTACTTGTCAAAACTGTAAAATGACAGACACAAAGAAAACAAAAGACTTGCTATGTTGATTTCACTGTGGAATTCATCAGTCTGGTCTGAGGCTGAGAGAATGTGCTCCTTTTATATCAATCACTAACATTTCATTGTGTCTGTTTATTTAAATCATGCTATTTTATTTCAAAAGAGCAAATCTAAAGTCTGTTTATTAGAAACTCAGTAATTATACAGAAATCATATTGCTTATGATTGGTTAGTCCTTGCCCTCTGTCTCATGATTATCACTACAAGTGAAATGAAAGCATTATAAACCTTGCTTATTTACTGTGCAAGAGGTAGAGTCCTTGAGGAAAGGTGTATAAATCAAGTGGACATTAAAGCCACAGTGTGTTTGAAAGTTGCTGCCTGCTTGCCACAGATTTTTGTTTTTAATAAAAATTTTGAAAAAGAAATCAAATAATAAGAGGCATTAAAGTGGGGTAGTATTAACTCCTCGGTGTGATTATTCAGGAAGAGGGCTTGTTATCAAGCGGTTGAGAAATAGAAATTTGTACATTTTTCCTTTGTGAATTCAGATATGGAATCCTTTGAGCCTATGTCATCCATGGACTTTCTAAAAGACAGGTTTCATAGACAGCTGTATGAGGCCAGCTTCCAAAATCACCTTTAGTAAGAAAATAAATTTTATTTGTGAAAAATAGAAAAAGTTCTGAGTGAAAGCAGAAAGTGGAGGCTTTTCAATTAAGAAAAAGAGACTATGTCCCAGTTTTGAATCACACACAGAATCTATGAAGATTTTGCAAACTAACGATGTTTAGATTAAGCATTCATTGAATGATTTTAAATAATAATCTCTGAAAATTATGCTTTACCCAGAGACAATAGATAAAAACAGAGATACCTTCTTCAATTTAGAGAAATCTCCTCAGATTTTTTGGAAAAGAGCATCAGCTGCACTTGGCACAGTTGGGGAGAGGGTAGAAAATACACCTGACAATCGTACATGTAATTTTTGATATTCGGGATGTTTCAAGGCCATTTTGAACCCCAAATTACTTTAAATGAGCATCAGAACTGCTCTAGCTCATGTCTTGCCCTGAGACTTCTTTTTAGCCCCCAGGGGTCTTCGTAATTTTTCTGACATGTTACTTTTTCTGGGCCATCTATGCAAACCACATTCTGAAAGACTGTGTAAAGACCAAATCCACCCATCAACAAAACACAAAACAACTTGAAAATGATCACGGAATTTGCATTCTAAAGGAAAAAAAAAAAGGCAAAGAAAAGCTAAAGCATTTCCAAGTAACAGGGTCATCAGTCCCAGAGAAGACACTGCCATGTTTTGTAAAGCATTCCAATCCTTGAACTAGGGCAGAAAACTGGTGAGCAAGAGAGGTTTGAGATCAATATATAGGACATAACTTTAATGATAAATAAGACATGAAAATCAATTATAAACAATTAAAATATACTAAAAGCTATGAATCAAAGTGAATCAAGTCCAAGCAATGAGACTACTGGGGACAAATGATGGAAAATGAGACAGTACAAATTGACTGGAAAAAGCAATAGTCCCCAAAAATAGATTTTTTAATTTTATATGAACAATAATGACATTTCAGAATGGAATATGGACATTCACTATTCATGATGTTATTTGAAGGAAATCAGGAAGTACTAGAATACATTCTTGACAACTGGTTAAGTTTTGTTTTTAGAGTATGAGAAACTGGGTATGGTAAATCTCTCAGCCATGAGAGGGAGAGGTATGAGGAAAAAAAACTGTAGGATGAAGAACTAAGATGAGATTTTTTTAAAGGTACATAGGAACTACAGTCATCTAATGTAATCTGTGGAAAATATTAGTGATTAGAGAATAAGCAGTGTGGGACTTCAGCTTTAATAAAGGCAAATGATGTTTTAGTGGACCTATTTAATCTATTTTCCAGGCACCTGTGCCTGGGCCAAGAGAATTGTGAAATTTTCCTCCTGCATTGGGCTGAACTCAGCTGACTACAATTAAAGCTTTGCTCTTTCTGTTAGGTTGGAAATTGTCTCTGAAACCTAATGATATGGAGTTCATATAAATTACTAGTGATGCCTTTCTGTTGATCCAAATATGCAAATAAGGATCACTGTTAACAAGAGGTTGGTTAAATTCATTACTGTATGGGATTTTTTCCACTACAACACTACACTGTCTTAAATTCTTTGCCTCTCAGTGAGTTGTGACTTCAGCAGGGGATTATATTGAAGAAGCAGTTTCAGTTTCCTCGTTCCTTTGATTTTAATGAAAGCCAAAAGGACTAATACACACCGTGGCACTTCTGCTCTCTAATGCTGTTCTGGCACATCACATTGTATTCATATTTTTAGTTTAGAATTAATAAAAGCATGGGATCTGGTCAGTGAAAGTTATAACAGATAGGTTGCTTCTTAGCACTGATTTTTTTTCCTTTCAGATCCTAAAAATTCACTGTGAGGCTGTTAGTAGTTAGCATTTGCATGGTGAGAAGCACTGACTTAGAAAATTGATAGACCTTCATGGCACATGAAGACCTTTCCTAAAGTTGGATTTTGCCGTTATTTCCACCACCAGTGTAGCAGCAAGGTAAAAGTCACTGGCAGCAGTAATATCAATATTAGCAATAGTGATGTCTGAAAGCCAGTTGAAAGAGGGTGGAGGGGAATGACAGAGTGAATTGGCAGCCACCATCTCATCAGGAATGTTTCTCCCATATCTTTTGAATGTGGAAGAATTTTACAAACTTTTATTTTCCTTTTGTTTTATTATGTAGTTACAAGCTTTACTCCTTGCCCCTCTCATTGATTAAAGAGTCATCAAAGGGTGTGGTAAGCTTTGTAAATGGTTGATAAGAGGTCTTGAAATAGCTGCTTAAAGTTACTCACATAGGTCTATATTGATGAAAATGAAATAATTTCAGAATGGAAATATCTAGCCTTTAACTAACTCTCACTAAAAATCAGTTCACATTCCTTTTTTATTTCCTTGTTGCATAAATATAAATATGTAGTATGACTATAAATGCATTATAATTATCCATCTGTATTTTAAAAACTTATTAGTGGTTTTGAGAAACATCCTCTTTGTGAATACTAAGACACTCAGAACCATTTGACACCTCTTAAAATATGAGCTGCTTTTAATGGTTGACTATGCAGTTACAGTTATTAATATGTCCATGACTTACACAATTATAGCTGCTCTATCAGGAACCTCTCCAGATTAGAGGACTGTTCACATAACACCAAAAAGAAATGGATATAAGGTTTTGAATGTGTTACACATTTGTCATTTGAATGACCTATGATTAAGGTGTTTTATTTCAATTTTTTTTCCTCCTTATTGAGACCCTAGAATGAATCATTATAACAGACTATGAGATTCAGTTATTAAGATGTTTGAAATCAGAATTATTACTATCATCCTTTATGTGATCTTCTAATGAAGCCTCCAGTGCCAACACTGGAAATTTTCTTACCACAGGCATATATTCTAAAAAGAACTAGGGTATCATACTCTGAGATTAAAGTTCAAGGAGAAATAAAAATTGATTTCATCAGCAGTTTTCTAGTTCTTTCTAATTACCCTATTTTGACACAATATCCCAAAGATTAAACTGTCACTGAAATTTTAAGTTAGATCTGTTTTCTATTTGTAATATGAATGTTATCTCTGAAATTTACCACAAATTAGCCTTCGGGGAGCTATAACAGATTATATTTGGATCTATCCCAGCTTGAATAATTGGTTATGCACATGCTTAAGTTTGTTCATCTTCAGCAAAGTGTTTCAGCACATACCTAGGGCTCGGTGAGGACAATGAGGTATTAGTTGTGTGCTAATGGCTACATTTGAAAGTGATGTTTGTGCTGGTGTACCTTGGTCTGAGGTGGTCTGAGGTAAATGAGTAGAATGAAATTCCTCTGTCATTCTCTTGGGTTGAAAACTGTGCGAGTTTTGCATAAAGGAAAAGGAAGCCACAGAATAGAATCCTATTCTCTGTAACCCATATGAACAAAACAGACTACACTATATCTTTATATTACATTTCACTTCCGCCCAATCTTCTTGCTAATTTCCATGTACAGTTTATGTTCAGTAACTGAAATCAAAAGATGTACTTTATATTTAATGCTCTTTGAAGATGATATTTAAAACAATAGCAATAAGAATAATTGAGACAACAGAAGCTCAGTTTTTAAATTTAACAAAATAACTTATAAAAGGACAACTTTGTTTTGACTCAAGAGTTTCTTTGAATGATTTAGTCCTTCCAGATACTTTACTTACTTTTCTTATTTTAAGATAATGTCTTTTTCTTTTTACCTACTGAGCAAGCTCCTCTTTTCCTTGTGGAGGAATGTCTCATCTCCACTGCAATAGAGTGGTACAAGAATACATTTGCATTAAAAATACTATTTTTACTGATAAGTTTCTTTATTTGAAACACGTAAGAAAATGCATATCATTGTATATGCCCTTTTTTCACATGTTAATTGTAATGACTGGCCTACTAAAATCTTCACAGAGCAGAAAGGAACTCAGTATAACTTGAGATGACAAAAAAAAAAATGCAAACTTCAAACTTGATCACAAATGCAGACAGAAAAATCCATTCTTCTCTAGTCTATGGCTAAATGTTACTGCATAACAGTAACTTTCAGGGATAATTTTGCTAACTCAAAACAAGGAAAATGAAAATTTCAAAATGTTTCTTCCATCAGCATGCCTTGTTTGAGGCACAGGACAGATGTATCAGTAGTTCAGGTTCTGTCCCTGTCTCTATTTACAGATTTGCTGCCCATGTCATTGTCTCATTGTTTCATTGTCTTTTTTTTTTTTCATGGACTTAGTTTAAAAGAAAACAAGCTACCAGTTGTACTAGTCCCCTTTTCTACCTACTCCAGAAGACACAAGTGTAGTATAAAGATGGCCTACTCTGTAATACACTTCTAAGAGTACATTGCACTGGTAGTAAGGCACTGTCTGGCCAACCCAGCCCAGACCAGCTCACCAAAAGATTCAGGAGTGGGAGCCCAACAGAGTCACAAACTACTAATATTATACTCTGAGAATGAGGCACATCAACATTATATTCATTTCTTTGCTCTGAGGTAGTGTCAAGACTTAGAAAGCTCTTATGAAACTTGTGTCAGTAATTTATGTTAATTACTGATGTTTTAAAGCCAAACTTATTATTAGTTAAATGTCATGCAGCTCCTTTTTCTTTGGTGATTTTTTATTCATAGTGACAGAGGTTATGGTCCACGATGTTCTTGAAGCTTGCTAAAATGACAGTTTGTGGATAACTCAAAAACAGTTTATTTATCCAAAAATCCAGGATTACTTTTCTGCCCTGGGGACTGACGAGTCATTATTGTCCTAATCAGAGCATGTGTAACTCAAAACTTGACTTAGATTCAGACATGGCCTTTGTTTAGAACCTCCCACAACACTAACATCTGTTCTGTTCAGTGGGATTTTTCCACTTGGATTCTGAACAGCTCAGCCATCAGCTGTCTCTGGACCTTCTCCAGACTAAGGCTGCCAGCAGCACACGGTGTCCACCTCCCCACACCTGTCTACTGCCACAGCCCAACGCGGGCACAGCACCAAGGCAGTGCCTGCTAGAGCAGAGCAGGGCATGGGCCACGGGCCAGGCTGAGGTTTGCAGTGCCCTACACTAGCAGGAGTTTGCCAGGAGGGAGATGTGGCTCCCCTGAAGTCATCATTACTAACAGACCCATCTGGTGACAAATCCCTGTGCAAGTTGTGGTCCAGTTTCTCTTCTGATCTATATTATGATGTTGATAACCTCCATACATTAAAGTATACTATCACGATTATTTTGCCAGTGGTATCTACACAGCCCATTTGGAAAACAAGTGTTTAAACAAGATGAGATAAATCCACCTTGGAGAGAAAACACTTGCTTCAGAGAGTGTAATTGGAAACCTCTGAAACAGCAGCTAACTATCTCACTGAGAGAAGGTAGCTTTTAAAAATATTGTAAATAAAATCCATTGTAAATAATTGCTGTCACTTGGACCAATGACCTAAAAGTTTGCAAAATCTGAATCAGTTTTCCATTCACAAGTGCACTTGCACTATCATCTTTCCTGAATTATTCACTTGTTTGGTGTTAGTGTTCAAAAGACCAGATCATTTGCAAAACCTGACTCAGTTTTCCATATACTAGTACACTTGCATTATCATCTTTCCTGAATTATTCACTTGCTTGGTGTTAGTGTTCAAAAGCCCAGACCATGAGTGTGTCTCTATTCTGCTTGCTACTGTACAAACACATTGTAGAGAGAAGATTTTGTTTTGGAGTGACCACCAACATCAGCATTTAAAATATATACAATATAGTCAACTTCCTAGAACTTTTCCAGTAAATGATCTGTACAAATTCTTTAAGAATCATGTAACTAGTAAATTTTTAGCAACAATTTCATGTTAATTCTTTATCTTTAGATTTCCTAATCTTTTTTTGCCATGTGCCCTTTAAATTCCCTTTGCAGCAGCTCATCTCTCATCTCAAAAGTCTTCTTTAGGAGCTAATGTTAAATAGATTCATAAAAAATTCTACATGTTGCTGCTAATGAATACTTCTATATCATTTCTGCTGTTAACTTGTAAAAAGCCTGAAATCATAGCCTGGATAAGAATATCAACTGTACAAAGTGTGAGATATATTTTCTTATTTCTTTTTTGTTATAAACAGCTGCTCAGTTCTCAGAAATGAGTGTTGATGCCAAAGGATGTATAGAAATGTACATAACTTCCTTAGGTCTGCATACATTTGCTTCATGTAGGTGCTCTTTTTCTTTGTGAGTAAAAAGGTATGTTATGACAGAAACATCTGAGATAAAACAAAGCCAGAAAATTATAAACCATATAAAAATATAGGTCTGCATCTCTATGATGTTTATGAAAATGAGAGACAATATGAAACAGATGTGAGGGGTTTCAATCCGAGTCTAATATCATTTACCTTGGTTTAAAGGATTCATCAAAGCCCATGGCAACAGTGAGTTGTTTCTACTGTGTTTGTTTAGGAAATTGTTTGAGAATAAAACAGGATGGTTTGTGAGGTTTTGAGAGTTAGGAAAGAGAAACTCTATATTTTGCTCTAAGACCTTGAGTGTGAAGTGATTCAAAGTCTCATTAATCTATTTTGTAAAAAGCAGTTTATGTTTTTAATTAATGTCACTGTTCAGACTCTTCACAGAAATCCTTTGGAGTGGACAAAGATGCTCTTTATAAACATGTCCTTAATTTTATTTTTTTTCAAGTAACCTCAGCATATCAAGTGTGTTAACTTCTGTTTCCATGGACTCTCTTTGTAAACAATAAATGGCAGAATAGTCTGGAAAATGAGTATTACTACTAGCCTGCAGTAGCCTCTAGTGGCCTGAGGCAACTGGTTGTACACAAAATACAAATGCTGCTAGCACCCATGACTTTCCCTCTTTAGCTACATGGAAGTTAAATGTATATTTATGTCTGCTGTATTTGTGGTAGCACTTAGTCTGAGGCCAGTGTAATGAAAGAGAAAAGAAAGTTTATGCACCTTTTCTGCAGAGCAGGAAAACAAGTCTGAATTTAAATTCCTGTTTGTCATGCTTAAACATTAACTACAAGGGCTTTTGTGAAGATATAGCCAGAATATCAGAATGGATGTTTATTCTGGGTGAGTCCATGCTTGCTCATGGCTTTCAGGTCAACCTGTTTATATCTAGCTAGAGTCTGAAAGATCTCAAGATCCTTGAAACACCCTGTTGACGGAAAAAACCCCAAACTTCTTATTAAAAGTATTTTAAAAATTAGCACTAAGAAAATGCCATCACAAGTGCTAGGCTACTGTTCATAACAGCAAAATTAACATTTTCTAAAACAATGCAAATCAGACTGTGAGAAAACCAATGAGCTGGTCTTAATAGTAGTTTAGAATTCAATATTAGAGTATATTTATGAGATTGTGTCAAGAATATTTAAACCTTTGTCTGACATTTTCTGGGTATAGATGTTGTAGAATCATTGAGACATATGTACATACAACACACTTTCACAGTCTATAATCAAAGGATAAAAGTCTTGTCCATCTCTCAGCTAATAAAAACCACAAGACAAAAAAAAAATTAAAAAAATGAAAGGTGCAAAGCCTAAACAAGTATTGGACAACTTTCAAGATTGTAACCTCAAGATTCTTGATGATTTAGACCAATATTCAAGAAATCAGAAAATGCTGTTTCAACGCACTTACCTAGTGGTTTCCTTTCAATAGAGAGACACGGGTCGAAGACTAGGGAAGAATCTTTCTCAATAAAATGATTACTTTATTCAAAGGTGATTTGGGCTTGGATTTCTGGTAATTCAATTTTCCGTCACAGAGCTTGTTGGATTGGAAAGCAAAGCTTCTCCTCCTTATCCTTAATTCCTGTGGTTTATGAGTATCACTCTCTCTCTTATTGCATTTCCACTCAGTCCCTTCAAACAAATCAAGTGTGAAACCTGAAACTATACAACTCATTCCAATAAGGTCTAAGTTACATCAGTCATTCGTTTTATTAACATGATATAGTCAAGATTTTTTTTTTTTCCTTGAAGTCAAGTCTTTCTCTGTAGAGTCACAAGTGAAAATGAGAGATTGCTTTGGTCATTTACAGTACCTTCATCAAGAACTTGCTTTAACTTGAACTCCAAAGAAGCTTCTCTCCCTCTACTGTATGTATACAATTACACATATTACAAAAGTAATTTCTCACTTAATCTCCTGAGTTAGGAGCCTAAAGTAAAGTGCTATGAATGCTCTCTGTCTATCACAATTTTACACAAATGCCACCTCAAGTTGTATTTAGGTAACAGACTAAGAAACCCTGACAACAGCGAGTCACTCACTGGGTGCCCTCTAGTAAAGGAAAGTGTTAGCCCTATGTAACCCAGCTGTTATCTTTCATCTTGCCAACAACATTAAATAACCAGTATTTTGGAACCAATGCATAAATCAAACTTTTTGTTTTTTTACAAGAATTCATCTCGGTAGCAAAAGGTTTCTAACCACGGTGGAAAGAAAAAAGAAAAGGTCATCTAAATTCTGTGCTTCTATGTAACTTTCTTGTTTTATAATCATGAGTGCCCTAGGCTTTATGTTATAATTTTAAAAGAAAGATGTGTCTCGAGGAAAGAAGGAAAGGGAAATTATGCCAGGGTGCACTTTCATTATTACTTTCAACTAATATAAATTCACAGGGATACCAAATGGGGTAGCTCCACTTTTATTGCATGTGTAATATCTTCTCTTCTGTCAACACAAATCTTACAGAGCCCTGTGGACAGAAGGATCAGGTATTGATCCTGATGAAAACTATCCCTTTTCAGTCTTGGATTAATTTTCATTCTTTCTTTTCGAACCCTGGGCAATCATAAAACCACAATTGTTTAGAGGAGAAAAGTAGCAGGCATATGCAACTGAAGGACAAGAAGGGACCATTCCTTTTGGCAGAAGCATGGACTTGGACCAGTTTTAGTTGAGAATGAAACTATTTCCTTGGATAAAGGAAGTATAAGTAAGATTTAATCATCTGAGAAGAATCCATGTTTACATGAGGAAACATACCAGTTTAGCTACTTCAGAATAACTGCTCTGGAAGAGTTAACTATGCAACCTTCCTATCCCAAAGCTGAAATCACTGTCGTCTTTGAAGAGTTACTCCAGAATATTATAAACTTTTAATATAGCATCTCCATGAAAATTATTCCAGAAAAATTGTGTTAGCCACTTTCCTCAGAAAACAAGATATAAAATTATAGTTTGGCTCATAAGGAGTACTGAGAATGTACTCAGCACTGATTTCCTCCTTGGACAGTTTGAAAAATTCAAGTTGTTTGCACAGTGTAGATAGAACAAACAAGCATTTTCTTGCTTAACACTTCATAACTCCCCTTTGCTCTTTTCTGTTCTGCTGAATTGTAGATGCTTGGTCTAATTGTTTGAGAGGGGAATAAAATGTAGTCTAATACTTAAGAGTCACAGGAACAGGTCTAGTGATTTAGTATTACATATAAAACCATTAATGCAGCTCCACACCTCAGTAGAGCTGTAGTTCCGAATCCATAATCCTTTTTAAGACTGGAATAGACTAACCCAAATGCAAGCACACCTCAGTGCTCAGATTTTCAAGTTGCTCTGTTACTTATTAGCATTATGTGAAGGAAAGGGCAAAGCAGTCTGGATTGTATAAAATACACACTTTACCACTGTGACTTCCCCCAGTCCTTCACTCAAATTCAGACAAACCTTTCTGAGTTAAAGGTACTTAAGCTTATTTTCTTTTCTCTTCCTTTTTTGTATATTCTTCTTGGATCTTAGAACAAGAAATAAAGTGATGAAAGTGCTAGGATGGATCTTGATTCCTGTTGGCATACAGGAATCTCTAGAAATTGCATTAATTTTCTTTGACTCAGGAAAGTCTGGAATGTGTGGTCCCTGGATTCCCTTGGAGTTGGGTATGATTCAGACTTATCTGCTAGACAGCATGTCTGGCTTGATTGGGAGGAAAATTGTATGTTCAGAGAGGTGTTTCCACCTTCTTTGATTTTCAAGCAAGCCTTGAGGAAGTTTCTCTTTTTTTCAGAAGTAATTTAGCTTTAATTTAAAAACTTGCAAAGCAAAGTTCTTACTCCTACACTTGAAAGATGTGTTTGGAAAGCTTGAAAAATGAGATTACCCATTGATAAAAACCAGTAGGTTTTTAAGACAGTTCAAAAATAGCAACTGAAAAAAACCTCACAGTTTTGAGGCCTGGCTCATATTTTTATTATTTAATTATTAGCTGGAATTGGCAGAACTAGGAAGAGAAATCTACAAAGATGGAATTACATATGTCCCAGATGTCCTCAGCCCTGAATGGCTGATGACTTTATCTAAATATATCTCTGATATTCACAAGGAGTGACAGGATGATTCTGTTTTAAAAGCACAACTATGTCCCATAGCACTGGGAAACTGGAGCACTGGATTTTATTCTGCTTTCCATATTTTAAAAATCAAGCCAGGCTTTTTCCACACGGTATGCACAGGATGCTCTGCAGGTGAAGACAATGATCTCTTGGGAAAACATGGTCCTTTATCTTTGCACATCTCAGTTCCGTATACATAAAGGAGAGATAATCACTCATATTTCTGGACTGGTACTGAGTGTTGTGTGGATACTTTATGCTATATATGACAGTGAACCTTTAATCAGGATTGTGAATTTATTTCACAAAAACTAAGTATCATGGAATTCTTCTGTGACAAATAAATATGTAGAATTTTTATAAGGGTATAAGGAATCATGCCAGTGACTGGACCATGTAGCTCAAGCTAACTCGTGTAACCCAATGCCACAGAACCTCAGCTTTAGCTGGTATTTTCATAAGTCCATAACTTACAATTTTATTTTATTTTATTTTTTTCATAATTATAGAAGTTGAATGTTCTGAGAAATGACAGAAAGTCTGCACTGGAATCACAAACCATTTATAGTGTGTGAAAAGTTAATAAATGATTAGTGGATGTTCTAATAAATAATTATGGGTTGTTTATAGGAGGGTCAAATGCGACTCCTAACCATCTTTATCACTTTCTACTGATGTGCATGAAACCATCTGCAACCATCCATAATCACCACAAAAACTACAAGAGCTTGCAATATGCATTAAAATAATCTATTAACCACATATTAACCCTTTCTAAACCATTCAAATGGATTTTTAACATGAAGTGTGACTAACTTAAACTCCAGGTTCTGAATTTAAGCTCTAGCCTGTGGAGTGTCTTATGTTGACAGTGTGTCTTTAAGACCAATATGCCACCCTAGATATAGAGGTGTCACTCTTTCTTTGTGATTTTGTGCCTTAATGTAATTATTTGTGTGCTTTCTGTCTTCCCCCGTTCTAGCTATATGGGGAGTGATGCTTCAACAAATAATGGACAATATTCACAGCAGGAGGCTTCATGGTTTTGTTACAAGCCCTTGGTTCTATCTGTAAAATGTTAGAACAGTGGTTAATGACAAATTTCTTCAAAACAACTGAAGTTCACTAAAACAAACTGTGCAACTATTGCCCACTTTTACTTTTGTTGCTGCCAGCTCATTATATATAAACATAGATGGTCAGATATTTTGTGTTAAATGCCTGCTCTCTCTCCATTTCTGCTTTTAGAATTTCTCCCTTATTGCCTAGCAAGTGCTGTGGTACTCATGGCAGTCTAGAGCTCAACACTGGCCAAGTGCTTTAGAGTGAAATGTGTGCACGTGAGCAGTGGGAGCAATGAGAAACCCCCAAACCAGCAGGTTGTGAGCCAAATTCATCCTGGGAGGAGGAGCTTGTGAATGAAGGATGAGCTCAAATATGAGGTTAAGCAACTGTGTTGCAACTGCTTAACAGAGACATTTGAATATCCACTGGTTTGTCTCAGACTGAAATGAACACACAGAAATATTCAGACTTTAAGGAATGCAGAGTTGGCTCAGGACTTTGCACTGTTGCTGTTGGTAATACAGTGCTGGTTAATAGTAATTCAGGATAAGTTACGGGTTGTTTTACCACTCCAGTGATCACTCCCAGGCAGACCAGTTTCAAGCCAACTATGCCTTCAAACATGGCCTTGTGGGACCACTGCAGTAATTAAACAAAACCTCTGTTATCTTGTGAGCAGTGTGTGTCAGTGGTTTTAACTCCAGAGTTATCTGAGGGAGGCATTCTTTGCGGGAACTGCATTTCATCAGTGCTGCCAATCAGCTGACTTGTCTGAGATGCACTGGTTTGGGTATCAGCTCTGAACTATCTGGTCTCCTTTCCCGCTGGGGCAGGCACTGTAAATTAGACATTAGTGGTTTTCTCAGTGTGATACCTGTTTAATCCCATAGATTGTTTTTACTTCACTACCTACAGACTGAGGATGCTATTTCAGTTATTTTTAATTCTCTCATTCATAACATATTTCAGTGGAAGCTGGAGGAGTAAAAACTGAGTTATTAGAAAATCTCTAGTATAGGGTTATCATGACTGAAACAGCTTCTGTGTGTTTACATACGTGAAATGAGTTTGATATGTTGATTAAATTCCTGCTATACAGATTCAGCATTATAAAAATGTGATGATGACTGACAGCAGCTAATATGTTTTTGATTGTCAGCTGTTGGAACAAAGTGGTTGAGTGGGAAAATGTTATACTTAACTCTTTGCATTTTCTTTTTAGTTCGGATTTTTAATAGGCAAGAGTACAGAAGTTTACAAGAATATTTGTTCTATGCACAGGAGTTTTTCACCAAAGCATTGTGACCAGGTGTAGATAGATGGCTGATGTTTGAGAGACTGCATAATACTAAATTTCTTTCACTAGCAGGGAAGTGAACTACTACGTACTGACATGCTTTCCCCCCTCCCCATTGCCTACAAAACTGTTGCAATGTGAGGATATCTACCAGTTGTGTTAATGTATTTGAGGTCTTTATACTACTGTCATGAGTTATTTTTATATTCTACTTCTACTACACAAATGTCAAAGTCAGTTTTGACCAACTTGTGCATTTATACTAGCAGCTTACAATTTCACTGTTATTATATTGCTATACCCTCACCCACACCACTTAAGCTTAAAATTACTAATGGTACTAGTAAAATATACTTCCACTGATATTTGTATCTAGGTGCAAATTTGAAAAGATAACATGAATTTGAGAACATCCAACAAATTTAGGGCTAAAATTGCTTCTAGGTAGAATTATAACTAACTAACTAGACATGATTTTAAATGAGAGAACTCTTTCACTGCTGTGCAAAACACCTGCCTCAGCCACTTGAAAACAATGAACACTCACCATTTAAAAAAAGTGCCTGCTTTTCTAGCATGCTGAGCACTTTCTCCTTTCACCATCTTTTAGATATTGAGTAGAAACAAGATTCACTGAAAGTGAGTGGGACTTGAATGACAAGATGGTCTGCACAGTCTTTCTGCACAAGTGTGAATTTTGACCAAAGTGCTGAGAATTTGCTCAAATTCCTTTGCAGTTAGGACAGACAGTTGTCTGGAATCTGCTTCAAGAGAAGGAAAATTGTAAATCGAGATAATTTTACTTTTAAAATGATAGTCACAGCTTACATATTTCAGATAACAGATGCAGCTCTGCCCTGCAGCAAAGCCTTATTCTGCATATCATGTGATTTTTATATTGGGAATATATCCTGTTTAAAATTAGAAATGCCTGCTGCACCAGTTTTAGTAGTGAAGAAATAAAAGTCATTATTAACAGGAATGTTTATCATACAATTTTCAGTCGATTAAGTTTCACTAATCAAATCCACATGACTTGAATCCACATACCACACCCCCTTAAGCAGCAAGTATTAGCATATTCGAAGAACCAGAAATTCTGATGAGTATTTGCTTTGTTTGCTCAGGAATGTAATGGAAACTGGGTGAAAGAGCAAGAGAGAGAGACTGCTCCAAAGGATGTTGTTTAAAATTCCCATGGAATTTCAGAGAAGGGAAAGGTGCTATTCTCACTATCCTGACATAACTGCAAGTTGTGTGTCTTACTGTTTAAATTTCTCTTGAAACAGATCTCGGGAGGGAATGTATGATATGACTTTTATGAAAACAAGACAGACACTCGGAAATGTCCAAAATTTCCAGAAAATAACTAACTTTCATTCTGAATAATCTTTGGTCAGATATGAGTGGTGTCCTTCAGAGGTCTGTATTGAGACCAGTGTTATTTAATATCTTCATTAATGACATAGACAAAGGGATTGAGTGCACCCTCAGCAAATTTGTGGATGACACCAAGCTGAGTGGTGCAGCTGACACCCTGATGGGATGCCATCCAGAGGGTCCTGGACAGGCTTGAGAAATGGGTCCATGGGAATCTCATGAGGTTTAACAAGACTGAGTGCAAGGTGCTGCACCAAGGTCAAAGCAACTAACTCCCAGGTATCAATCCAGGCTGGGGGATGAACAGATGGAGAGCAGGAGCAGCCCTGATGAGAAGGGCTTGGGGGTGCTGGTGGATGAGAAACTGGACATGACCTGGCAATATTCACTTGCAGCCTACAAAGCCAATCGTATCCTGAGCTGTATCCAAAGCAGCGTGACCACCAGGTCAAGGGAGGGGATTCTGCCCCTCTCCTCTGCTCTGTTCTGGTGAGACCCCACCTGAAGTGCTGCATCCAGCTCTGGGGTCCCCAGCACAGGAAGCACATGGGTCTGTTGGAGTGAGTCCAAAGGAGGGCACCAAGTTAATTAGAGGGGTGGAGCACCTCTTCTGTGAGTAAAACCTCAGAGGGTTGGGATTGTTCTTCCTGGAAAAGAGAAGGCCACCCTAATTGTGGCCCTCCAGTACATGAAGAAAGCCTACAAGAAAGATGGAGAGAGACTATTAACAAGAGCATGTAGTGACAGGACAAGGGGGAATGGCTTCAGACTGAGAGGGTGGTGAGCAGTGGAACAGGGCCCAGAGAAGTTGTGAATGCCCCATCCCTGAAAGTGTTCAAGGCCAGACTGGATGGGGCTTTGGGTAGCCTGGTCTAGTAAAAGGTGTCTCTGCCCATGGCAAGTGGTGTTGGAATGAAAGGGTGTTTAAGGTCCCTTCCAACCCAAGTAATTCTAAGATTCCGTGATTGATTCTATGATATTTGTTCATTGCATAGGCAAGCCTAGCATAGGATGAACTGGCATTGAAACAAAAATTACAGTGTAGTATGAGACATACAAGGCATTGTGTTATTTTCAAAGCTGCAACTCTGTCACTGGTTGCACTACTGATTGCACTACCAGTTATAAGATTTCAGCACTCTGCCTGCTGTAATAGCATTAACATGTTTTACACCTCTGAAGCAACTTAAAGAGATGTGATCTTCCTGCACTAGTCCTTCTTGACTCTCAAAATCAAATGAAATCTCTTGTCCCACCCAGATCATTTCATTCCCTCACCCCATTTTATTTCACTGCTAGTGCCTGAAAGTCAATAGAAAGCCCTTAAGTGGATTACAGACTGATCCAGGGTAGCTGATCCAAACTGAAAAGAAAACCCAAACTAAACAACAACAAAAGCTGCTTCTTAAAGGGAGGAAACAAAACGGGAAAATGTATCAACTTCCATTATTTTTTTAGACCACTAACTGTTTTATAACATACTTGTGACTTTATGACAGACACTTTTTCACCTCAGTAAAAGATATTGGTTGCTGCTGCTATTACTAGAGAAAATTTTAAAATTCTGGGAATTGATTTTAAGCCTAAGCACAGAAAAAAATGCATGTATTGCCTCTGCTGAATTTTTTTAAACTTAGTTGATGTCTTGCAAATATTTTAGTGCTATAATTGAGCAGAGCACCAAGGGTTTGGTGTGAGACAAACTAAAGCCATAGACAAAGTAAAAGGCCACAGAAAATACTTGTATGAGGTGTGATTGCAGTTTGTGTGGAATCTGAACAACTTTGGTTCTCTGATAGTAACACAGGAGGACAGAGAGGCCAGCAGGGAACATGTCCTTTCTGAGCTTCCTAACAGCACTCTGCTCCCTAACCAGGCACTAAAGACTGAGCAAAACCAGGTTAATTACTGTAATTGTGGACAATACTTCCTCTTCTTTCCATGCCCTTTGTTAACTTAAATTCAGTATATTTAGCCCGCTGATACTGTAACAAAACATATCAAAATCTGTGCTGAACTTTGGGAAGTGATCAATCACCTGTTTTTTTTTTTTTTAAAGAGTATTGAAAATGAGAATTAAAACAAAAAAAAAGGAAATGCTTGCTTTCTTTTACTTTGTTCCTATTTACCCTGTTGCCTCCCTCCTCCAAGTACATCTGTGACCAAGAACATGATAGCTGTTTGATAAGACACACACTGTGGGATCTTTTTCTAGCTTTGTTCTTCTGGAACAGTCAGGAGTTGGACAGGAGCATTCCTGAAAGTCCAGGCCATCACGGGTAGGCAGCAGTCAAAATGACCAGTGTCAGGATGTATGATCTGGAGAAAGGCAGATAGAACAAGGCTGAGAACTCCTTGACACTAAAGCCCTTTTAGTTTAACATCTGATCCAAAATCCACCTACGCCACAGAACTCTTCCAATTACAAGGGGATTTGAGTCAGGTTCAGGACAATAAGTACAACTGAGGCCCAGCAGTTGCTGGGAGAGGATACTTTCAGGGTCTGATTTCCTGGGTCTTTTCTGTTATACAGCTGAAAATGGAAGTTGCTGATCTGAACTGAATTTGCCCACTGAGAGTTTCCTGCTTGGCTTTTCAGTGTCAAGCATGAACCTTCTTTAGTGGGCAGGAAAGCAAATAGATTTATTTGTTTACAAACTTCACTTCCCCAGTAAACAGTAGCTACAACAAATTTGTTGATCCAGGATATAATAAAATCTTATTATTATAAAACAAAAGCCTTTCCTTTTTTTCCAGCAGTTAAAGTCCTGGCACGCAGTGCTCATTGTTTAACAAAGGAAATTATCCAGCTCTTCTTTCTTGCTTCTGTGTGGTCTGTTATATGCTTATCCAAAGAAAAGTGAATTGCAACTTGCTGTTCAGCCACAACATGGCCATAGTGCACCCCTTGGGAGGGATTATATATATTCAAACCAGAGAGAATCTCCTGCATTACTTTTTCCCCTCCCCTGTGACAACTCTACTTTCTGAATACAAGACACTGTTCGAAGCAGGCTAGCTGTGGAGGCTGCTTTGATGTCCTGCCATCACACTGAGCTGTGGAAAGCCTTCTTATTGTCTTATGTAGGGAGCAGTTGAGGATATCAAAGGGAAGATGGGATGTTAAATTTTTATTGATGAATGTTTAATAGTTTGAGTTGTAAGCTGTCATGAGTAATGCAGTAAAAGGATTCATTCTGAATCTTGCTGTTTGCCATACAGTGCCTGAAAGTGATTAGTCTTTAAAGAGTACAAATCTTTTTTTTTTTCTTCAGCAATTTATTTTCTGCAGCAGATTAAAAGAAATCTATCATGATACTTAGGAGAGAGTCAAGTGGGCCCATTAGGTTAATTCACCAGCCTCTCAGTTTGAGACTTGAGTTTAAATCAGGTTTACAGAAAAAAAAAGCAATGAATTTAGCACTGTTCTCTGAAAACTCAAAAATGTGACAGGTTTGGCCACATCCCACTGGGCTTATTAGGGTCATACATCTCATGAGGTGCAACTTTATACCTCCTGAAACATGAAATATGTTAACTAAGCAATGTATAGCAACACTAGGCACAGTCCCCAAGATAGCTGAGGAGTGATCTGTCTCCCTTCCCATTATTCCCACAAAAAAACCCCAAACCAACAAATAACCCTATTTTTCTGCCCCCTGGAACACCAAAGTTTTAAAATAAATGTAAAGAAAAACATTTTAACACCACTGCTCTCTTGTTCCTCACTCCCCATCGAAAAAATGTGCTGAATATAACATCTAGTGTTATAACATCTGAATATTACATCTATTGTTATAACATCTGAATATAATATCTAGTGCACACAGTTTGAAAATAAACCAGTGCCGACATGTGGGAAATTCTGTGGAATGGGGTAAGATTCATGTTGTTATAGGTTAGTCCTGTAATTAAATGCTTCTAGAGACAAAGAGAGTGCATGAGGGCCAAGAGAAAGGGGATAGAGGGAGAAGGAGTGGAGAAATCAGTGCAGGAGATTGCTTGACTGGTACATGTTTCATTACCCTGCCAGGTAATTATGGACAGATAGAATGGGCCTGGTAAGTCTGAGTGATGATACAGCTCCAGGAAACAAAAAGTTTTCTTTTATATTAAATGTGATTCAGGAATAAGTTTTGGTTAAATATAAGCTCTAACCAGCTATGGTTAAGACATATTAATTTACAAAGTTTTAGTAAAGTACAAACGTAATTTTGAGAAAGATGCAAGATACAACAGCCTTAGGTTCAGGCCCATATTTTGTTGAACTCTGTGAACATATAAAAGCTAGCATCATCCTTTAACTGATACCCTGCTCTGTAGAGAGTGGCTTTTTAGATGGGGAAAAAAGATGAATATCTTTTATTATTTCTAATCAACCCTTGATCACAGCTAATTTAGTGATTTTTGACAGCATGAGAAGCATTTGCATGATGTGAATCCATATTTATCCACTAAGAAATGGATTGAGGTATTTCACTCATGTTCTCTTAGATTTCTGAGCAACCATCCAATATATAATGATTTTGGTTTCCTACCATCTGAGCTGGCGATGAAAACCTTTCTCAGTTTAAGGTCACGTTAATAATAGGTTAACCTCGTAACTATTGTCACTGTCAATGGCTTTTTAAAAGATAATTTTTTCTCTCAGTCATCCTAAAAAATAACAGGAAACAATGATTTTTTAAATGAGAAATCCCAGAATAATTCTGGCTTAAACAAAAAAAAATTCTAAGGGCCATGCAAACCTGTGAACATAAAGTGGTGAGGAAAGAGAATTCTACCTGTGTGTGTCATTTATGAAGTGCATGAGAATAAATTTATGCACAGGGGTAGGTGTGTACCTGTGCCTTACACACCCCCAATCTCTGGTTTACACATCTGTGCAAAAGTATGTCTGAAAAGCTACACTGCCTCTTTGTTGTCCATGTACTGATTAAAGGCAGCTGGAGTTTCCCTTTCTTGGAATAAATAGTTCTGGTTTCTGTTTTATTTTCCCTTTTAAAGACAGACTTTGTTTGCATAAAAAAGTCTTCAGCTCAGCATGATTTAACAGTCTACTCTTCAAAGAAGAGTGAGCTTTACATAGGCACCTTGAGAGGCAGACTTGAAGGGTGATAAACACTTAGGTGGACCCGAAGATTAACTGAATCCAGTTCTCAGTCTCAATTACAGAAGGCTGTAGTGAGAAGAGATGACAGGATTTTCCAAAAATATTGTTTGGGATTAGAAGACCCGTGGGGATTTTCCCTTGGATGACAGGCTGTTAAAGACTACTTAGAAAGTGTAAAATTTTCATTACTTTCCAAAATACATGCTTCACTACATCTCTGACTTTTTTCATTCTCTGCAGATTCGTGACAAAATGTCTCACAGTTCAATGGTGAATCAAGGGGAAAGAAAGAGCTAATTAAATTATCATGAATAATTGTCTGTCAATTATATATGTTATAACAGTTCTTTGATGTAGGCATACAATCTTATTTGAATACATGTTTATCTAAACTATATCGACATGAACAATGGGAATGCTTATTACTAATTTAAAAAGAAAGGTTTTATAGCAATGCTTTTCCACTCCCTCTCTCAATAATGAGGGCAAGCACTGCCAAGTGGCTCCCTGATTTTTGAGAAGAAAACTGGAAATTGGAAAAAGGCCTGCAGAACATTATCTCATTGGGATCTCTCTCAGGCAGTGCAAGTAAACTTCAAGCAGAATACTTCTTGGCACAATAACCACACTTTTCCAATGCATATCAGAAAAAAAATGATTTTTTTTTCAAACATTATTTTGCATTGCAAAATATTTAAGTAAATGTTCCAGGAGAAAAAAAAGTCTTATTTCACACAAAAATCTATCCGTCCTTCCATTAAATCTTTTTTGATATTTCTATCTTTGTTACCTCGTTTTGCTATTCTCCTCTCTGGGTTGGATTCTCTGACTGAAGTGTATCACCTATGAATGCTCAAGCCTGCTGGAGACCAACAATGGTAGTGCAGCACAGGGGCTGAGCAAGGAGGGAACCTGTCAGCATTGTGACTGCTTCTGTCACAGAAGCAAGAATTTTCTTCTGCAATGCCTCATTTCTGTGACTTGGAAATTTGTTTTTATTTAGTGCTTGTCTTTCAATTTTCTGGTTTACAAAACTTTAAAAAAAATGCCCAAAATTTTTTTAGCTGCTTCCCAAATTATTGGGAAATAACATCTGCTGCATTTTCTGAATAAGAGCTAGGCTGTTGGGTTGTCTTTACCATCCAGGTTTTGTCTAAAGCTGTGGTATTATGATATGTTAATCAGTGTATTCCAATATATTCACACTACCTAATGTGGAGCAGTCAGTGAATATTTTATCATACACTCAGTTGCCTTAGGCCTTTAAAACATTTTTAGAACATATTTGCTAATACATGTCAACCACATTCCTTTTCTTAGTTTTTAAGCAATGCCATATATGGCCATGAAACAAAGGTGGGTAGGTATTGTACTTGTCTCAGAGTCCAGTCCCAGATGTTTTGATATGCTGCATATTAGCTACAACTCTCTTCGCAGTATATACTGACTTTATTATACTTCACTGCAATGTATTTTAAAAATACAAACATACCTTATTTCCCAGTAACTTTTTGGTGGCATGTTAGAAAGTAAATGGTTGGGTCTAGGTCTCTCAATTGTTATGTGCTCCTCAGTCTTTTCTTCGTAATAACTGTATATTAAACATTATGCAAGGTCATATAAAGTAAGCCTTAGATAACCTTGATGGACAAAAACAGTGCCCTTGTAAGCACATCCTAGAATGATCCATTGCCTCTGGCACTCCTCTTGTTTTAATGATAGTGTTTTTCTCAGTCACAAGAACTCTGTGTGTTGACGGTGTCAGCAATAAAGTCTTCATGAAAGAATTGCTTCAGTTTCAGAGTGCAACTCCTTCACCCTGCCTTGCTGGAAAATTGTTCCCTTCCTTTCTTCATTTTAACTCTGACCTTAAGTTTAAATTCTTGGTTACAGGAGTCCACAGAAAAGTATTACCTCTTAACGCCGGATAGTCAGTGCTTATATTAGTGAGTGACTGTACTTGATGCACACAGATCTCCATGGAAGTTAGTGAAAATACTCAGCTGCTTAGGAACTAAACAAGCAGAAGTCAGACCCATGGTCTCCATCCAGTTCTGTCACGAGATAACATTTCTCTCATTCCAGAGGGATCATTTCCCAGTTCACAGTGTTAGAGTTATGGCACAGCAGCAGAGAAATATTTTTCTGGGCACAAGTGGAAGAGAGTATAATTTTGCTGTTTCCTGGTTTTTGTATATTCATTTGCAGACACCAAGGCTCCTCTTCAGGGTGGTCATTTAAATCTCTCTTTGTCTTTAAGGAAAGATGTAAACTTAGTCAGCAAAACTCAAAGATTTCTCTGTGTGTGTGTGTGTGTGTGTGTGTGTGTGTGTGTGTGTGTGTATGTGCACCAAACAAGTTTTAACTGTGTGTATACGAGTGTTTTCAAGCAGTTTCTAAAATTAATGAAATAATTTATTTGAGTCATTAGAGCAAAATCTGATAATATTTTAGATGTACAGATGACCCTCAATATTATCTAGAACAATTATTTTAAATTTAAAAAAAATAAACTGAAAGGTGTCAGGTTTGAGGTTAGAGCAGGAGGTTTCATTACCTTGTCCAAGTCTGTGTCTAAAAGTGCAGGATGTGAAGCTGATTAACATCAAGGGCTACAGAGGGGGTTATGTCTCTGATACAGCACATGACTGAATTGTAGTAGTGCCCCTGAGGGCTGTACTGTCTATGGGAACACAGAGCTGGTGTAGGGATGTTCCACTGGTTTCAGTGAAGATATAGTTGATTTTGCCAAGCTCAGATTTTCCAGGGCAGCTCAGAGGGTGACAGCTAAAATCTAAGGGCTTCTTCAGTCAGCATCACCTGCTCTTATAATGTTTATGCAGCCTCACTTGCAAACATCCATAGCACAGCAGACTCTGGCCTTAGATTTATAATGGGTCACAATGTGGTCTGGGCCTCCTAACTACTCACAATCATTTAGTAATTGCATATATAAAAGTAAAAGTTAAGGAAGAGAAATGTCTGTGTTTTGAAGTAAGGAATTCTGCTGACACTACAGATTTTGAAAGCACAATGTGCTCAATGAAAGTACTTGAACCTTGAAATAGAAATACAGACCTCTTAATTAATCTCTCTGTTATTCTGTAAAGTGCAAAGAAAACTAATACAGAGAATTTTCCTGTTAATTACAAGTGGAATATGTGTGTATGTGATGGGGAGGAGAATGTTGGACCAGGGCAGGCAACACAGCATTACACTTCCTACATAATTATGTAGGAGGGGTAGGTTTATTAGGCTGCAGTAAGCCATTATTTATGTGGATGGAATCTTTATTAGAAAACTACCTTTTAACACTGCTTCTGTTCAAGTTGAAGCAGAATATTTCATCTAAATCCATTCTTTCATGAATGTATATATAGGCTTAAATTATCTTCCTTAAGGAGAAGTTGGCCATACAAAAAAGGTAGCACTTCCTTTAATCTTTACTGTTATAGATTTAGTTGTGCTGGGTCATTTTTCAATTGCTCTAAACATTAAAATTGCTTCCTTTTAAGGTGCTACTGTTAAGGCTAGGAAATACATTTAAGGGTGTCTTCTTTGTTTTGTTGGTCGACATATGGAAGCATTGTTCACTTTCTTCCCGTGTTGCCTGGCTGAGTCTTGCAGCACAAAAGGAGGATTTCCTTACTGCCATCAAACAACCTCTCATCTCCAAGGTAAAAGTGGCAGGTCAATGAAAGAGGTCCGCTGGCTATCTCAAGTTTTTGGGTAACCATTTAGTCCTAATGGTTTCACTGACACTGACTGGGGCTCTCTACCAGTGATTGTTCCCTGAGCTGCAGCACCCTTGCAGATTCACCCTTCAAATTTTTAAGACAGCTACTTACCCAAAGTGAATTCTATCTACATATCACATGGGTAAACAAACCAGGAAACCTTTCAGAGGCTAAGATCTTTAAACTCCCTCAGCAAGGCCCTTCTGGTATTCACCTTTATTTCACTGGTCTGCCTAGTACATGCTTTGTGACATATAAAAGTCCCTGCCCATTTCTACCCTTCTTTTTTCTACACTGTTTTAGCATCCCAAAAAGGACACTCAAACAGATATTTTTCAGGAACATATGGGTGCCCTGTGCTACTGTCACAGTCTATTCTCTCCCTGCATGATAACTTCCATGACCCTGCTGCAGTCAACCCAGACCTTGGCAGTTTCTGAAAAGATGTGATTAACTGAAAAGATGTGACAATACAGTAATCAATTACCATGACAAAAGCTGCATCAAGTGGAAATATTTTGCCCCGTGCCAAAACTCTGGATAATGGATGATCGTGCAGTTTGGACCCAAACACAGAGGTCTCTTGCCCTACCCACATTCCTGTAACAAAGATTTGGTTCAATGCCAAATCCCATTTCTAATCTTTCCCTTTCTGAGAGCAGAATAACCCAGAAATTTCACTGGCATCCTGCATTACTTCTTATTTGTTACTAAGCTTTTTCCAAGAAGATGGAAGGGGTTTTCCACTAGGAAAATATTATTCAGAGAAGATATGCTAAAAGAGTCTTAATCAAGACTTCCAAGTTACAGCTGTCACTCAAGAAGGAGTTGGCATGCTTTCTATAGAACACAACCTATTTCTACCCAAAGGAGTCATGGTCATTAAATTGAGCACAAATTGACTGATATTGGCCAAATACGTAGCACTAAATAGCAATTCTTAATGGTCAGCCCTGGGATGACAGAGGTACCACAGAGACTGCATAAACTGGGCATGGGTCAGGCTATCCAAAACTTTCTTTGGCTGGAGAAGGCACATAACCACATCAGTAAACCAGATGTTTCAGTATTCTCTTCCCTGGAAATATTAAAGTCAAAATACAGGATGCCTGTCCTCCTCTTTTGGGATCATATATCTCATCAACTTCTCCGATAAGGATCTAGAGTGGTTGCTCAATCCTATATCCAAATCTAAGTAGGAGTGACTATTCACAGTCTTATTTTCATTTTTTTCTCTGTTTATAACTCTAATACAAAACCGATTTTCACCCAAAATTCTAAATTAAGTTGGTCTGTGAATGAAAGAGCTGTTTCAGAAAACCTTTCCAAATGTTTGTTCTCAGGAATAATATACCTTGTTGAAGAGAAGTACTTACACCACCTTTCACCTCAAAACTGGCTCCCATCCCCATCCCTTGGACAAGAAGCTGACAGTGGATCTGGATATGTTGATCAGGTGTGTGAAAAGGATGCATGTTCTGCCTGTGCCGTAGAGCCATCGAGAAGACACTGTGTGCTTTAGAGTGGCAGGATATTTTGGGAAGGCCTAGTGGTGAGGGTTATGTCATAGTACCCTGTGAGACACAGACTGGTGCATTTAGGCAACCCCCACCAGGAACACTGTGGGATATGGTTCATCCAAAACCTGGAGCACTGTTTAAAGGCCTTGAGTTACATTTCCTGGATCTCCAGCTAGGAAGCATACAATACTCCTGAAGAGCATTCCAGAGACTAGGTATGGTATGGGCATTTGGCCTGGAGGTCACCATCACAAGTGTTCCAAGGGAGCAGCTGGAGCACAGCCAGAGCCTGGGTGCCCAGCTTAGGAGAAGGGCAGTGTCAGTACTCCCAAGTGACTAGCTAAAGGTCACAAATCTGTCAGGGCTACATAACTCCTTCAAGAACATACAACCTGGACAGGCCAGCCACTTTTTCTCTTTTAACAAATATGCGCCTGTCCCTCATCCCCATCCTCTCAGCAGTGCTTTGTTCCAAATTACTTTGCACTGCATCTGATTTCTTGTCTTATCAGAATGTCTCACAGTCACTAATTCTATGATCTGTGTCTATTCCTCAGGATAACGATATAAAACAATTGAGGAGGGAAAAAATGGGTAAATGTAATGTGCCTTGCGAATGAAATATAGGCAGAATGGGATGTGTTGAATCTTGCTTTTCTTCTGCCCCACAGGGGAGAAACTGGATTAATTCATCATTTCGCTTAAGCATGGAAGAGGGCACCATTAAAGAATGCTTAGAGGAGAGAGAATTAAAATGATAGGGCAAAATCATTTTAATCACTTGGTCTCAGCTTCATAAAAAGAGGTGAAATTCCTTTTCATTGGTCTTCAGAGTGCATGGATTTCATGCATGATTCCTCATCGACTTGTCTGCTGTACATAATTAAAAACTGCGATTTTTTTTTATATGCCCTATATAGCTCAGTGAATGCTGTATTGAAAAAGATTTGCACTGTTTGAGTATTTTTCTTCTATCATTTGTTCACTGTTACTCTCCAAGAAAGTAACAATTATTGAAATAAACACATAGATGCCAGAGTAAGACAACCTGCTGTGCAGCAATACAAGCTGTTCTGACCTGGCAAACAGATCTTCTAGAATCAAGAAACACATTATTATGAAACAGAAAGGGAGTGAGAAGTGGAAAGCATAAAAAAGCAACACACAGGGTTCTACTGAAACATACACTAATCCCCCTCAAAAAAAAAAAAAAGTGTTGTTTGTGTTGCTTTTAACAAATGAACAGTAGTGGAAGGAGCAGAGACAGATTTCTTTAAACAGGCAATCCCTGAGCCCCATCAGAAGAGGTGGATCTTGTCCCTGCAGTAGAACTCAGCTATTTCTAGTCCTCTGCCCTTCTGAAACAAATGACAGCTACTGCTTTGTGACATTGCTTTACCAGGCACTAAACTGGGACATGGAAATAAAAGGATTAGTTATGCAGATGACATAGTTACACAGAAGCTGGCACAGCGGATGCTCCGTATGTGGAATATAATGTCAGAATCAATATGTGAGCATCAGACTGTGAGCCTGGGTTTCTGCTGCCCTTTGTCTTTTGTTATTTGCGATCATGAATCTTCCTTCGGTACTACAGTCCTAAGGAAGTCACTGAAAAGGGATTCTCAGTAAGAGGGCTCAACTACACAGCAACCACAACCAGGAAAAGAAAGGTTATCTTGATGTCCTTCCGAAATAGGGGTGGGGAACAGCAAGCCCTCAAAATCATTATCAGCCTCACTTGCCTTCATACAATTAAAAAATAATCCAGTTGCTGCTATATGCATAAATTTTACCTGTATGAAAGTGTTAAGTATTATTAGCAAATAGATAAGTTTATGTGAAATCTAGGGATTATTATGTTATAAAAACCCTGAACAAATAAACAAACAAAAAAAGAAATTTGGGGATCTGAAAGCACAATGAGAAGAGCACCTGCTTAATCATGAAGGACCAAAAACCTCCCTAGAGCTAGTGAAACACCCAGCAATCAATCGGTGACTTGTTCTGCTACATTGGCAAGAGTTAACATCTAAGTGCATTGCCAGAGTCAAAGAAGGCAGGGACAACCACCGGGAGGAGGATTAAAATTCCTTCCATCTGAGTTAAGGCAGGTTGGTGGGGTAAGGGAAGCGTCCGATCTGGATGGGGCCCCATTCAGGCTCCAGCCAAGCCCTGCACAGCTGCTGGCTCAAAGTCTTTCTTGTCATTGCACCCTGAAGCACAGGGAGCCAGTCTTGAAACCTTGGTGAGAATGTCAGTCGGGTACAACACGTGACAGAAAGGTCTTAAGGATTTCATCTCGGTGTAGGGGCAGTTTTTCTCTTTCCTATAATGCATGTCAACTAAGTAAATGTTTCAATTTTTTTTAGCGTAAATAAAGACTTGTCTTTCCTTTTACCGTAATGTGATTCCTATTGCTGCAAACTCAGGGTGAGAGGTGAAAAACCAAGGTCTTGATCCCCAAATCCATCACTGTCAATAGGAGTCTTCCCATTCATGTAGAATGATTTCAGAATCAGGCCCTAAGCTGTTGTGTCTCTGTATACAAACACATTTCTGTATCTGTGTGAATATGTGCTAATGTGTGGATGTGTATAATGCTTTGTGTATGGGTGCATATATGTGTGTATTTACATACACATTCTTACTAACACAAATATATATTTAAGATTTACAGTTCTGGAAAACCTAGTGAATAATGTAAATGATTAAAGCAGATGCCTCACAGAAAATATTGTTCAGACCCCCTCATTTAAATTCAGCCTCTTATTCACACTTGGTAATACACTCTGCTGTATGAATTATGGATTCCTGTTTTTATCTCTCACACTACACATGAATGTTTGATAAAGATTGTTTCCAATATTATATTTTGTCATAATGCTCATCTAAAATTCAGTCAGAAATGCTTTCCAGTAATTATGCATTGACTTAGCACTATGGGGAAAAAAAAAAGGGGGAAAAAAAAGCCAAATGATATTATCATTGTTTTTCCTGAATATTTGTCCTAAATAAGACTATGAGACTGACAGGATTTGCAGCCAAAATTCCTTATTTATACTCCATCCAAATGGAGCCAAGGCAGTTACAGTATGTTTTTCACACTGCTCTAAAAATGCTTCAGTCTCAGCGCTTTGTCTTGTGAGGAAAACAGGCTGCTTTATGCTAAATTATTCGTAATGACTTTGTGAAGTGGATTAATATCCAGAAGGGGTCTGGATTTACACTGGAGAAATATCAAATTTACCTCCTTAGGGAATGAGGATAGTCTTATTATAAGGTTTCTAGAAAAAAAAAAAACGGTACTGTCTACAGTAAGTCAGTAATTTTTACATTTATTTTCTTTTCTGTGTTTAAAATTACAGCTCCTGAAGAAAGGCCCAATTAGAGAAAAACAAAATATTTTTTCCCATCTTAGCTGGTAACCTGTGTTGTGACTCAAAATGCTACCCAATTTTCCCCTTTTGTGTAGGGTTCTCTTCAATTTTGTCAGACTGTGCCTAGGTCAGCTGTCCAGAGGGGAATCTCTTTGGCTACATCTTTATTCACAAGGGGGGCCGCATAACAGACACTTATCTGCAGCTTGAGACAGTGGCCACTAAGGACCTGGTACCTACAGTGTATGTTTGGGAAAGGAGAGGTTTGGGTTAGTTCTAGTCTAGTTTCATAGACTGACTTCCTAACCCCCTATCATGAACTGGCATGCATAGATGTATGCTCCTGGAATGCATTTCCCATTTAGTTTCATTTAAAAGGAATCCAGTGCTCTCCAAGAGCAAACCAAAGCAAAGTAAATAGGCAAAACTGGAAGATTTGTTCTAGAAGGACTAGCCTTAGCTCATCCAAAATGCTAACATAAATGTAGACATTGACTTTGGATCAGTCCTCAGATGAGACTGTCAGAGTTAGGAGAGACTGAGGCTCCAAGCAGATGTGGTTACTGGTGTGAACTTTTTGTGGAGGAAGAATTATAATCAAGTGTAAGTGACCAATCTTGGTGGCAAGTTACTCTTGTTTGGGAGAAGTCTTCTTGGAAATTGTCCACACTGGCAACACAGTCATTTTGATTCTCTGTCTCTCTCTCTATGTGTGATGCAACAAATGCAAAATCCCTCTGTATCTACTGAAGAACTAGAGGAATCCTGTATGAGGAAGGTTGGGTTTCCTTTCTGAAAGGAAATAGCAGCAATAATGGATTCATTTTTGCTTTTCTATCTGCTTCTCCCTGCTGCACTTTTAGCTGGGGAATAACCTGCTCTCCTCAGCATATGGGCTGTGAGGAGATAAAAGGCAGTCTTCTTTACAGAAAGACCACTTCCTTTCCCAAGTGCAATTCCCATTCCTTCATTTCTGTTGACATGTGTATTCTCTTAGTGTTATTTGAAATCCTTTCATGATTGTGTTGAAAGCTCAAAACGCAGTGATAAGGAAAAGATTGATCCATAATGGAGCAGTCCAATGTTGACAAATTTCAAACATGTTTTATGTAGTATATCACATAAAGCCTACCATTACTAATCTGCCTTAGATACATATGTGCTCCATATTACCAAAGATATTGCCATCTCACAATCTTTCTTCACAGTCAGTTCTCACAACATGCTACTGCTGTAAATGCTTTTACCCCTACATAGGTGGTAGGAAAATGTCAAGGACTGGCTTGTCCAAGTTCACACATGTAGACCACCCTCAAAATAGTGTGTTATATGGTGGAATGAAGTAATGAATAACTGAAAATGTTTACACCTTAATATCACATATAACTTCTTCTGAAGAAGACAAAGTGAGAGAAAAGCAGAAGTGCTCTATTTCTTTAGCAGTGCTTTGCAACATGGTACATGTGTATCTGTGGAACAAATCAAAAGATAAAATTTATATCAGGTTGTACAATCGCTATTCTACAGAACAGAACAAAAATTTTCAGCCACTCACTTCCAACTGATGTATCACTTTTTTTTCACAGCTGCTGCTTTATTATGCAAAAGTTTTTCAGGTTACTTCATGATGTGTTGTCTTCTCTTAAATTCAAATTTGTGAGTAGCTAATAAGGAGAGATCACCATTTATTTTTCACAAGTTTTTCGATTATGATTTTGATGGGGATTTTTGTTTCTGTTTCTTGTCTTGCTTTTGATTTTCTCTTTAAAGTCAGTAAAGCCCTGCACATCTGCAAGAGTAGAAAAGGAATAGTCTTTTATACTGTGATGAGGTGTGAAGAATTATTCTAAATGTAAGAGGCATACATTTTGTACCTGATAAGGACTGCTTCCTTAAGAAGAGAGGACAGCTTCTAGTTATAGATTTCTCAACTTGGGTATCTCTATCCTACCCACCAATACTTCCACCACTTCTTTCCAAAGCAGAAATCTCAGTAAAATCCAGCTGCTTAGTCAGACTTACCCTCTTGCTTCCCCTGACTTTACACCTGGGAAACTCCCTGCTGCCAGGTTCCTCTGAGACAAGCAGGGTTGCAAAGATACCCCTGTTGCTCTTCCTTCAGCAACTACTGCTGTGGGAAGTTCAGAAATTTCTAAGACAAGAACACATGTTTAAGTGGTGAGAGAGTCCTACTGACTTTCTGGATGCAACTGCTGTACTTTATGCTTAACTCTTTCTCTATCACATTTTATTAGAAGCTCCATTGTGGAAATCATTAGCACCTTTCTACATGAAGATATGATGACAGGATTTCTGCCTGTGGTTTCCAGAGGCATGTCCTTCGGGGAGTGCCACAACTAACATAATGTTAGCAGATCTGTGTGTGAGTGTACACATCCATCCATCTATTTAATAAATGCTACACACAAGTTACTCCAGCTAAAGGAATTATTCTGCCCCACGTGGACATCACTATGACATATTTCAAGGCAAAATACTGCATATTTGGAGTGTCAAGTCCTTAAAAAAGCACACTTTGTACTAGTTTTGGTTATCCATGGATGCAAGCCCAGATGTTATCAACATCTCTTAGGAAATAATTAAAATATGAAAATACTTACTGAAGTTGGTATTTTCACTTTACAACCAAGGGAATTTTTCACCTCTACTTCTTAGGCCAGATCTACCCTAGTGGTCTTAAAGGAAAGCTTCACATTAAATGACTCTTATGTTTGCCAAAGGCATTATTGACATTAATCAGATGTATGCCAACAAATGCACGTAATGCCTAGCATGACAACAGCTTAAGGTCAATAAATACTTCAGTGACAACACAGTTGTATGTGGGTTTTATGTGTCTGAATGGATGATTTGAATATACTCTGAAACAGAGTTCACTGACTGGATAAAAAGATCAGAACATTCTGCCTCTTGCATCTTTTCTTTGTTGCATCACTCTATGTTTTCCTCTTTTATTTTGGAAATGAGTAAAATATTTCTGGTATCAGGCCAGTTACTTAGTGGAGCTCTGTCCACACCATTCCAAATAGCAATAAAATATAATTTTGGAATATCACACCAAAAAGAATTTTGCCCTACACCTCAGTAATTTATCCGCTAAACTTTTTGCATCAGTAACCATAACAAATCATTATTGGTTCCTCTTCTACTGCGTATTTGTTCTGTGGTTAAAGATGAGTTATTGCACAGTTTGGGTTAATGGAGGCATACTCCCCTGAGACAGAAGTACACACTGGCTTTAAGATGGGGATGGGTATTTTATTATGGTCTATGACTGATTTGAATGCTGCTTTATCATCTGCCAGCATGCACACACAAACTAATAAGCTATTCACTGCTTTTTGCCCCTGAGGGCACCTTTCAATAAGGCAAGTCATTGATTTTTACCATCAGACACACAGACCATAAGCCATTCCCTGTATGATTCTATCCTCAGTGGTGCATTCTGCAGGGGAAACTGGTCATTTTAGTCACACACATGCACATTCACACATGCACACACAGTAGCCATCCATAATCTAGATCAGATTCCCAGATATTTACTTTACCTCCATTAGAGGAACTCTTCATATTAACCTCTTCCACAATCCTGTCAGCATAGTTTGTGTTAAAAAATACTTTAATGTAGTGCTGAGACCTTACACAATGGACAGAATACACCTTTTTTTTGTCCCTGACAGCATGCTTCTAGTATATAAATCAGCAGCTGACCATCACTGCCACTCTTTCAAGCAGTCCTAGCAGGGAGCCCAAAGACTCAATTGCAGTAATGTATATAATCATGCCTTTTAGGTTACTTGTATTTCTCCTAGGTATGACAGGGTCTCTCCTGTGGAATTCTGTGGTGCTGCCTTAAAACCTTTTACTGTTTTATAGACCAAGTGTTCTTAAATTTTATGACCTAGCTCACCCTATTTAAAATATAAAAGGCACAATATGGGCCATTGTGGCTTTAATCACTGCCACTGTCTTCTACTCTTGCTCTGATAATGTGCTTTAAATCCATCAATCTAGCTTCCTTAAGCTGACCAGACCAAAAGACTGCAGATGCTTAGCTTCTGTCATGCAGAGTAATTCAGATTTTGGTGAGATCATACTAATGTCCTGCAGCCAAATATCTGTCCATCTTGTACCTGCCTCTTCAGCAAGCTGTCCTTAGGAAAATAACTGACATACCAGCTAGTGTCTCTTCCCTGGCTACAAGGTGTAAGGAAGAGCTCCGGTGCAGCACCTCATTTTCCCCTCATCCCTTCTTTAGCCACCTGCCCAAAACAGCCAAGGGAAGGGTTAGTTCAGTACCTGGTACCACATGGTGCTTGTGACACTGAAAGCATCCTGGCCTGTCTAGAAAAGTGACCTGTAATGGCCTTAAGCTATCTTACCTCCATCTGAAATCCTAGTGACAATTCCCTCTGGGCCACTTAGGCACAGAATACTATGCTATCCCAGAGGCTTCACTTTCAGTGGAATAAAGTAGTTTTTAACAGCTTTAGTAGTACAGAGAAAAAAGGCCTTAAAGCCATAGAATGTGGATTATACATTTTTATCTGCTCCCTATATGATATTTCTTAGCATTTGTAGCACACCTAAACTTTAAATAATCAGAAGTATCCCAGTTTGAAATATTTTAAGCATTTTTCCCAGCAGCAAATAAGGATTCCCTAAAAAAAGTTTTCTTAAGAAAAAGTCAATTATATTTCTGACAAAATTACAGAAACTAAATATTGTAATGAGGTAATTCAAAACTTCTCATTAAGAGGTTTCTGGAATTTTTAAAAAATATTTTTTAATTCTTATTCCTTTGCACTAAAAAGCCCACTAAAGAAAATTATTCTGAATGCCAACATTACTGCAGGAAGTGAGTTAGCACTTATTTTTCAGCTATCTCTAAGCATTCATTAACTAGCTTGATGACTTATATTTTGATAGTGTACACAGCCTTGTTTAAAATTCAAAATATACATGTAACCTCTATTAAAAACTACAGTATTGAGCTGATAGCTATACTGCCATCTCTTCCACAATAGCACTGTATGCATTGAAACAAATCAACTTCATCAGTCTGTGGATATACTGTGAGCTTTGATGCCTATCCTCCCACAGGGAAAGGGCTTTATGTGTTAAAATTAAGGATTCAAAATATAAAGATTTTTACATAATGAAAATTGTTTTCTACTAAAGCGCCAAGGAAAAGGCGCTTTAAAGTGTATCAGGTACATAAGTCTTTCAAAATCTGTTTGGAAATCTAGGCAGATAAATACATGTGCAGTTAATTGGCATGTGCATTTGATCATAAGCATCTAAGCAGCCAACTGCACATACTGGTGTGATGAGGCTATAAAATATGTCTCTGGTTATTGCAATGTAAGTTTGCAACATATTTTTTATATACAGACTGGACTGTGAATGTCTCCTACAGCACTGTATTACATGATCAAATTACATGATCTCTGACCTCAAGAATTTGTGAATTTTGTTGTTTAAGTGAGGAAAATTTCAAGTTCTGGTTGTCCAAGGTTAGGGAGAAGGAATACCTGTCTGGAGGACAACTAGAAAATTGAGATATTTATGATGGTGGTGTTGAGAATAAAGAATAAAAAATCAGAACTATCTCAGTTCATCAAACATCGGTAGAAATCTGTTTCTCCAAACTTAATATCAAAGGATCACTTTTTCTTCTGACAGTGTCTCTGAGAAAAGCAGCTAAGCCTCTGATTGCTAATTAAACCATTGCAAAAAGCCCTTAAACGAAGCACCCCCATGCCTGACTAACAACTCAAATCTCAAAGGCTTTCATAATTGAAAGGAGAAGAGACTAAATTAAGAAAATATTAGAGAGTTAATGCATGACAAAAAATGTTATTTGGTTTGTTTACAATGAAACAAAAATCAAGAGACTGTCTTCCCTAACTGTTAGAGGGCATACATTTTAATATCTGTCAGGACATACACTGAAAAGGAATAACCACACAGTCTCAGACCCACTGTCTAGCCAGAGGAGTGTCCTGTATCCGGAAAGAACCAGCCTTGCCTTTTTTTTCTTCCTATTTGGTCTGAATTTATGGAAGAGCTGTTTAATTCTATCCCAAGCTGTCCCTTATGATCTGTCTGAAGGGCTCTTGGAAAAGAAGCATTTGAAATTCTTACATTTGATCCTTCAGTCAGGACAAGTGTCCCAGCCCCCCATCCTGACTCCCCGATATTCAGCAGGATGAAAAGGCCTCCTGTGGCTCTGATTAAGGTGTTCCTCCCTTCCATGCAGGTGTGCCATGCACAGCTCCTGACTGATAGCTGCTCTACAGAGCTCGGTGCTGGGGGAAAGTCAAAATTCATGCAGATCTTCTGAGGAAAATCTTTAATCAACTGCTACAATAAAAGGGCTATTTTTAGGAATATTTCTAGTTGAGGTGATAAATGAGTGGCAAGTAAAATAAACATATCTTATTCCACAAGTCCTGCTGTTAGAAAAGTATAATGCAAAGACTGACAGACGCCTGTCTCCTTTCTTCCATAGTCAAGTGGAAACATAGCAATGCAAAAACAATTCATCCAAATACATAAATATATTGTTATCCCCAAATAGAAGGTGATCCCATTCTACTTCCACCATATCCCATAGTTTAATCATGACCTCCTCTTTTTACTTTGGCTTTCTTAAGTGTCAATTTTGCCTCCTATAAATAAACATCATAGTTAGATCTCACTAAGGGAAAAAAATTTGTGTGGATTTGGACAGGCCTTTGGGCATTACCCTTCACAATGAACATTTGTCAGCACACTGCTGTTATTTCCTAAACATTCTGGGTGTTTGTGTGCAGGTGTTTGGAGTTGTGGGGAACGTGGAGGCTTTGATGAAATTCCATGGGTGAAACACTTGGTTGAGCTGCTAAACATGTGCCTAAGCAGGGAAGTGGTGAGTGTTCCAGCCTCTTTTCTCACTTCTCATGGTCCAGATGAAGCAAGAGTTTAAGATGGTGGATCCTGCCCTTGCTGATAAGATATTACTCTCTCCCATGCTGGAGCAAACCAAGTGACAGAGAGAAGTGACCCACCCACTTGGATTTAATCCTCCTGGGGTGCATTTTATATTCAATTCCTTGGCCAGGGTGCTTTCTGAGCAAAAGGTAACCCTCACTAGATAAGCCCTTTTGACTGAAATTGCAATCAGCTTCCAAGGTCTACAGAAAAGGCATTTGGTTGAGCTGGAGAAAGATTGGGGTTTATTCTCTGTTCTTTCTTCCCTTCCTCTTCAAACAGCAACTGAGTACTCAGTTCAGTGGGTTTAACTTCAGTGAGGATAAAACTGCTGGAGAAAATGGTCTCACCTGAACCATTTACCATCAGCGAGCTTTCGGATCTCAGAGAAGCCCTTTCCCTGCAGGTTGCAAAAGATGAAGGCAAACTCTTTAAGGATTACTCACTTATCAGGTTTCTGATGTCTGAGCCTGGAAAATGTGATCTATGACCAGTGGAAAAGTGGCAGAAGATTTTTATGGAAGTTCCAGAACTGCCTTTGCTGTAGACTGTAATTGCCCTGTAATGAGTATCCTAATATCAACTCCTCTTGCACAGAGCTGTCTATTCTCTTAAAGGGAAAATAGTTCAGCTCACAGGTAAAATACTTTGAAATGAGAAACAACTTTTTTTTTTTTTTAATATGCTTTGCATTTAAGAAAAGCAATGTTTCAACATTATTTTAAACATCCCTTCTCCATAAAGGACTAGATTGTATTCTGCCTTCCACTACTGACATGGAGTTGTCACAGGCATCAGGTCTCTTGCAGTGTCATAGAGATATTTTATTTTAGTAAGAAATAATCTATTATTACGACAGTGTGTTTGAGTTTTCCATTACCAGTTTGGAAATTTTCATGTCACACTATTGCAGAGTAAAAATCACTATGAGACTTCAGTGGAGGTGCTTTGCAGGTAGACATTAAGCCTCACAGAAATTCAATGTCAAGTTGTCAGATGTAAGTTAGGATTGCTCTCCTAATTTCAGAGAAGAGATGTTGATAAGAAGCTGGCCCCAGACCTAGAAAAGAACTGGTTTGTCCTATCCACCTACTGGAACAGAACACTTTCAGAAAGTATACATCTGAATGACGTGTCAAATCATGCTTCCATTTTTCTTGTGACAAAACTTCATCTGTTTTCCTAGATGATTATTACAGTTGAACAAGTCTCACCAGTCCTGGTGACACCGATGAGAGAGTCACAATATTAGACTGAAATGTCCCCTTTATCAATTCCATCAAATTATTTCTAGTGATATCTCTCTCAGCTGCTCGAAGAATTCTACACTTGTCTTGCTGAAAATCATGCTCTGAAAACCACAGCCTTTCCCTCTCAGTTGGGCCCAGTTAGCAGACTTGGCTGGTTCAGAAGCACCCATCACCCTTGTCTGTGTTGTGAGGTGCCAGGACAGCACACTGCACCTGCACACCCGGTGCCAGCCATGCCCCTGCAGCGTGCTGTCATATGGTTGTGTGTGCTGGTTTGGGCTGGGGTAGAGGTAATGTTCTTCATAGTAGCAAGTATGGGCTTCGTTTTGGATTTGTGCTTGAAACTGTGCTGATAATTCAGGGATGTTTTCCTTGCTGCTGAGCAGCATTAAACAGTCAAGGCCTTTTCTTCTTCTCACCCCACCCCGCTGGTGAAAAGGTTGGGGTGCACAAGGATTTGGGGGGGACACAGCCAGGACAGCTGACCCCAACTGACTCAAGAGACACACTGTACCATATGGCATCATGCTCAACATATAAAGCTGTGGGGAGAAGGAGGAAGGGGGAAGGCTCAGAGTGATAGCATTTTTCTTCCCGAGTCACCGTTACGCGTGAGGGAGCCCTGCTCTCCTGGGGTTGGCTGAACACCTGCCTGCCCATGGGAAGCAGCAAATGAATTCCTTGTTCTGTTTTCCTTGCATGCACAGCTTCTGCTTTCCCTATTAAACTGTCTTTATTTCAATGCACAAATTTTCTCACTTTTGCCTTTCTGATTCTCTCCCTCCCACTGGGGAGGAGTGAGCAAGCAGTTGCCTGGAGCTGAGTTTCCGGCTGGGGTCAAACCACAACACTATGTCTGTTGCAATTTCTCTCTATATACACTGTTTGCTGTGTGGAAAATGTACCTGCAGGTAGTCTCTGGAAGTAGCCCCATGTAATTAAACAATAGAAAATTATAAATACAAATCAATTTGAAGGCACTTCTGGCCTTTGCTTGAAATACACGACTTCACCTAAACCCTCTACTGTCTTCTCACAGCAATGTGAAATGACTGAAAACATCTGCTTTGAGCAAGCCAACTTTTGCATTTCAGATTTAACAACAGCATAAAAAGTTATTTCAGGCTGTGAAACAGTACACTGAGAAAAGGTTGCATGTCACCTCCAAGCTGTATTACTTTGAGCAACCGTATACATTTCTGCTGAAAAAGGTGTGTCAACGCAGTAGTACACCACATAAAAGTTTGGGTGCCTGTGACACAAAGAGCAGTGCCTACTATTACTAAAGGATCCTATATATAATCTATAAGAGAGAGATTCATACATCAGCAACAGGACTTTGTGATATATATGGGCACTGAGGTAGCCACTATGTTTCAACTTATATATAGTTCTGTTTCATTGTACTGAACCCCCTCTAAAATTCATGAAGAAGAGTTTTTATCTGCTCTGGACAGTAATTTCCAACTAGTTTTCAAGTGTAACATCAAGCAGACAACAAAGGAGCAAGAAGGGATCCCAAAGCCTTCCCTTAAGTGGGACACTGGAAATAAACTTGAAGCATTCTCAAGAAAAGGAAAAAATGCATCTCCTAACAACTGATTTTTCTGATTTTTTTGCCTTTTTGTCCTGGCTAATAATGTCTCCAGTGACTTTAATTTGACTTTTTGTTGTGGTCCACTCACTGGGCTCTACTTCTCTTTTTGAAAGTGGGGCTGTTCATGAGATAGATTTTCCCAAAGACTTGCAGCTCTACTTAGTAATCAGTCACCCTCAGATGAATATTTTTAATTATGAGCATCTGGCTAAATCACAGGCTTATGCAAAAGACATATAAGGTCATCTTGTGCAACTCACTGGCAATACAATATTGCTCACTACAGAATGTTTTCCAGCACTTTGTCCTATCCTTCCTAAATTAATAAATCATAGTGGGTTCCCTCACTTCTATTAAGGGATTGTCATGTAGGTTAGTAAATCCTGGTTTTGGGAGGGGTGTTTTTCCTAATATTCATGAACCCAAACAATAGCTTCAGTAATTTGAAAACATTGAAAATTATTTTCCTATTGCAATTATGTGATGCTGTAGAGATGCAGTGGTTCATTCTAGGATAGTAATTTTTTTTGTAATATCACAATATTAAGGTATTATTTCTAACCCACCTGTGTGAAGTTTTGTCACTTTTTGTGTTGTTAGAACAAATTAATGGAGATTTTGAAAATTCAGTTAGTAATCTTAGGGTTCGTACTGAGGTTCTCCAAGTGTCCTCCCTCAGGGTTGATTTCTTTTTCTTTTTTCTTTTTTTTTTTTTTTTTTAAGTCCAGTATTACAGTTTCCATTTTAGAAGGTTCAAAAACTTAATCCTACTGGACATTTTGACTGATGTTAGTGAGAAAGGACTTCATCCACGTGGGCACTTTTGGAAATAGTCCCTATTGCTTTCCTTATTGCAGAGCAGAAGTGCTTTTCCCTATGGAACGTGGTGCCATTGTCCTACAACAGAATAATCCCTCTGGGCAGGTATTCCTTGTCATTTAGTTCAAAGAATTCTCTGAGGTTTTTCTCAGGGAAAAGCCTTCATTTTTTCCTCATCTACTTATAATTTCATATTTCTTTTATTTGTCAACAGAGGGAATGGGAAAGGTTAAAATACTTTAGAAGCCTGATAAAAATACTGATAATTTGCATCAAAACCAAAGGATTAACAAGTTTTTTATGAAAGATGCATTTTACAGCAGCATATTTAAGTTAGTGACTCCAGCTGCCATTAATTCCAGCTGTTCATTTCATGAACTTTAGATTTTCAGTACAACTGCACTGGCAGGGGAAACAAAGAAAGAAAAAGAAAAAGAAAAAAAGGAAGTATGCATTTATGAGGGACTCGGGTTCTTGGGAAGGTGAAGCCTGACCCAGAAGGAAGGCATGCTCTTTCTCCTATCCTAATGCCTTAGCCTACTTTTTACATTTTACTAAATTAGTTTTACTTTCCCTGATGCTTTCTCTGTTTTTTCACTCCTATTTTTTATTTTTTCATCTTTGCATAAAAACCAATGCACTCATTTTAGCTGATCTCCTGAACTGCAAAGCCTAAATGAGTTTGGAATGACACAAAAAAGTTAAATCGTTTCTAATCAAGAGAAGGGAGCAAATGATAGGTGCATGTAAATCTCTGTAGCTTCATGAAAGGAAATGAGGTTGTTGTGCATTGTAATTTGAGGCTAGGTAGCCATGTTGACTCTGAATTCATCTTTGAATTAAATCCTGTGGATTTATACTAAGGGCAGATTTCAGTCTCTATGTTTGTAGAGTAGATCAGTTTATCACTTTAGTCGTGAAGAGCTCTACGTGTTTCCTCTCTTCCCTCTTTATTTTACATGCTCTAAATTCTAGTGAAACAATTCACTTGCCATCACAAGGAGTGTTTGACAGAACAAAACAAAGCTGTGCCAAATTTTTGATGATACAGTACTGTGCCAGATCATACACTGTTTCTATCAGTGGCCACATCTGGTATTTTCCTTTGGTGGTTCTGTTGGGAGACTCGTCGGCTCTGGTTCATTTTCTATTATTATCTTTAGGGCAGGATACATCCTTTCCAACTCCCTCTTGAAAGCTTCATGCCTGATAATAGTTGCAAAAAGGTTTTAAATTAGAGGCTACTAAATAGGAGTTAATTTTCCAATAGCTTGAACTTTGATTGATTTTTGTTTTGAGCTTATTAGATAGCCAGATCAAGGGTTGTTCAGTCCTCATTTTTTAATTAATAGCTATACCACAGCTTGAGTCAGGTCCAGCTTGAAAAAAATCTGACTAGTACCATTGAACACTGTAAAAAGCCTGACAGTTTTATCCATGATACAAATCTGTGTGTACAAATTTCAGTATTTGCAAACAACAAGTGCCTGTGCTCTTTCCTCTGAAACTCAGTAACTGAGCTTCTGCAGGTCTCACTGGTGAGAGCACAGAAAATATATTCAATGTGTTCATAAAATATAGGGGGTTTGTTGGGGGGTTTATTTTAGTTGGAGGAATTGAGCTTGTAAAATATAGTAAGGATGGACTCATTGGTAGGCTGACAAAAAAGCATTTGACTTTATCTTCACATTTACTCTTTTTTTTTTTTTTCTTCCAGAGCTAAATTATTGCCTCTACAATTTGGCTTACAGAACATTTATGGCTTCTCAACCTGCCTATTTCCTGAAAAGATTTATGCATTAGTTTCATACTGAATTTTGACCTGAAATTAAAGAGTCAATCCATCTTCACAAAATTAAGGAAGCTATTGTAGAGAAAGACAAAATAGAATTTTCAAAATGCAAGTAATTTTTTTCTGTATTAATATGGGCAAGAGGCACTATTATTAAAAAGGACCAACTTTCACATAATTTAAAAGGATATGAATATTGTGTAAATCTGAATCTCAGATTAGTCTTTCATAGATGAATAACAGGGTATAAAGTGTAGTCCATTTCTTTGTGCAATATCTGTAAAAACAGCGTCTGGTATCATAGGGTTTCATGGGAATACAATCATGTATGTGGCTGCCATTTACAGACATTGGTATAAATGTATTGATATAAATGACTACAAAAGGTGCAAGACAATGGGGAATGACATGCCACATGTCACAAACTATTCCAATCTTCTTGTGCTATTTAAGCAATTTCAGTCTGGCTGTGTCCCTTGTGACGTGAGGCCACATCTTCCTCCTGGATTAGCTCTGTTAGGACAGTAAGTGAATGTAGAATTTGATATATTGTGTTTGAAGTGTTTCAGTAAAATTTAAAATATTAATAGGTTAATAATTTGCATTGATTTATAGTCAAATTACTTTGAAGTTCTTCTGAATTATGTCTGTCTTGGATTAATTCAAATAATACACAAAAGGGTGAATACAATAAGGGCCAATAAAATTAAGGAATCTCCTTGCTGCTCCTCTCAAATGGAAGAAGTACAAAAACAATCTTAGCTGCATAACTTCTTGACAAATTTCTTAAAGAATGTGGACCATTCAAGACTAACCCTGAGTACCACGAAAGCTCATTTGCAGTGCTCCATGACAGTACCAGACAGCCTTATTCTAGAAATCATGAGAAAGTGTAAATTTTACATAAATCTAAGCTTTCAAAATAATTCAAGTGTATTCAGGAATCCATAATATAGAAATCATTGAGGATCATTTGTCATTATGTTAAAAGGAGACTAGGGAGAGATCAGAAGCACTAGTTGTCCCAGTGCCCTCACTTTCACCCCTAGCATCAAGCTCTTTTGCACATTAAGCTTCTTATAAGTCTTCTGATTTTTCAGCTGGTCTTGTTACAAATATATCTCTGCTTTGTAACGTCACAGTGTTTGCTGGGTGCACTGTGCTTACAGACTCAGGAAAGAGCAAGGAAAAACATTAGTTAATGGCTATGTGTGAAACGGTGACTGAAAGCACATTAATTGTAATTATTAGTACTCTCACTATTTTTACACATAGATATAGATTATATATATATCTACAGCTATAGGAAATCCTCTATAAATTTGAGTATCTCAGACACCTTCCTCACCAGTTAAAGAAATATTATCACTGTACGGTCAGCGTATGAAATGGTTAATAGACTTAAAGGTTTGTAAATAACATGAAAAATGTTAGATTGTCTGAGATGCAATAGGCCCTTTAAATAGCTCAGTCATCCCTGCCACTGAAAAACACCCGTGACGTCCCTCAGATAGCTTATAAGATAACAGGGGGAATTGGAGCAGTGGTCACAAGCAATCCAGACTCATGTTTCTCTATGTCCAGCCATTGAAAGCTAAACAATATGAAACTTCAAACACTTGTTTGTATAGGAATGGTAAATGTAGATATTTGTGAAAAATTCACTATTAAATAAAGTGCCAGCAGATGGCATTGAAGAATATGTGTCATCATTCCTGTTTCTTGTAGAAGGAATAAGGTTTCATGAGTGCATGTACCACAGATTGCTTACCCCATGCACCTCCTGAACACTGCATGGAGTTCACTAAAGCAACCAGTTTACAGCAGTTGGAGACCCTGGTCTTAGGTGTGAGAAAAGTTAAAAGGCTCTAAGCTCTTAGCTCTTTATATATTAAAGTTTTTATTTATCCTTTCCTATGGAGACAGGCTGAGAGAGTTGGGGTTGTTCAGCCTGGAGAAGAGAAGGCTCTGGGAGACCTTCTAACACCTTCCAGTACCTAAAGGGAGCCTATAGAAAAGCTGGACAGGGACTTTGACAAAGCAGCAGGACAAAGGTTAATGACTACAAACTGAAAGCATGTATGTTTAGATTAGGAATTAGGAAGAAATTCTTTACTGTGAGAGTGGTGAGGCACTGGAACAGGTTGCCCAGAGAAGTTTTGGCTGTCCTGTTCCTGGAAGTGTTCAAGGCCAGCTTGGATGGAGCTTTGAGCAATCTGGTCTAGTGAAAGGTGTTCCTGCCCCTGGTGGGGATTTGGAAGTCTGTTCCAACTCAAACCATTCTCTGATTCTATGATTCCATGATCCTCTGGACACAGCCATCAGATGGAAAACTCCTGACTGGACTGCCATCAGTAACAGAGAGACATCACAGTGGCTCAGGTCTCCTGTTGTTTCTTAATGCCTGCCATGGTTGTGTTCTGTTGGTCCCATTGCCAGTAAATTAGTTAATAGCTTTATAGTCCCTTTTAATAATGATTTCTCCAGATCATGTTTTTGCCATTTTTACTTTAAATTTGCAGTGTGAACATGAAGGAAGAAAAGCAAGGGAAAACAAGAATGTATAAGGAGAAAAAAATGTTAGACAATGAGAAAAAAGAAATGGTGAAATAAAAGGTTGAAAGATAAATGATACTGAGATCATGAGGATTTAGAGATCTCACTTTGGTTATGAAAAGTGGTGGAGGTTTCATTTGAATTGGTCTTAGTTAGCCTTAACAAAACCAGATCTGTTTTGATTGCCTTTTGCAGTCCATTCTGATCCAAGGATGATGGGTGGAATAGATCACATAAGAAAACAGAAAATACAAATATGGCAACTTATTTAGGTGGTTGGAAAGTTGGGAAACACAGATGCTTAAAAAAAATGACATTGAAGACATTTCCTTATCATTTGTGTTTCTAGAATTATGTCTTTCCTATTTCCTAAATGTATCTTTTTTTCTGTCTTGATTTTTTCAGTTTCCATTTTGCCACTTTTTTTTTTTGTGGTTTGCATATCTCTCACTTTGTCTTTGAAGGTAAATAGATAGGATCTATATTTTCTCTGAGGTATGTTTCTCCAGGTCAAGAGGTTTGTACAGCTCCACTTTGAAATCAATAGTAAGAGCTTATATTCATCTCTCAGTAAGTGGAGAAGGTCTTAATCAAACACTGAAGATGAGTACAAGCCTACTGGTTGAGTTTGCTGGCTGTAATAAAATGAAAATATCTGCTGGTGATTTCTTCCTCCTTGTCTTTTGAATCTGACTGGTTTTGAAATGCCAAATCAAAGACACATCCAGTGAATATGCAAAGACATCTCTGTAGAAGAAGCAGCTGCTTGCAGATTGCTTTACTTAAAGTGCTTTGAGAGGCGGGGTTGCCCAGTGGGGAAACAGGCTACAGACTAATTAAGAAATGGCATGTTTCTTCTTCCTTGACTTAAAATTCTCCATAGAATTTTTTCATTATTGAGCACTTCATAAGATCCCAAGCCTGCTGAACTTTGAAAACTTGCAAAAAGCTTTCTTCTACAAGTTTTAATTAGAATATTTCCCATTTCAGCTCATGACAAAACGAATATGTGACCTCTGATTGGTCTTCATAATCATCTACCTATCTCAAATTAAAGTTGTGAGGTTTATTTTAGATCTGTACAAGGAGGCTCTACTCTTTTTCTTTTCTAGTTTTACTTATGGTATTTTATAATAAAGTGAAGAAAATCCATGTAGTTATACAGGATTCATCTAGCAAAGGTGTGAAGTGTTGGATTTATTGTGGCTTTTCATATTCACAGAAAACCAAGCTGGCATCTTAAATGCATCCACAGATGTCAGACATCTTGTGAAGAGAACCAACATGCTGTAGTATGATACACTTGGCAACACAGTGCATCAAAAAAAGGGAAAATTGTTTGGCTGTAGGATAGACAGTTGATTTGACTGTACCTCCTAGCCAAACAGTCACACTGAACTGATTGTGTTATCAGTAGTTCCTTTTTCTCCCTTTCCTCCCCATTCCATTTCACACTGATTCCCTGTTTTCAGCATTGTCACCCAGTGATCTTTCTGTTCAAGGCTGTGGTGCCAACAGTAGTGAAATTTTATAACATATCTTTAGTGATTAAGCAAAATGTTAATTGGAAAACACACAATATTTCTTTTGACCACATATTGGAGGGGTGTGGAGAATTAAAGGAAAAAGAACCATGAAAGCTTAAATAACATTAGCTGCATTTCCACATATATGGAAATATTAGGGAATAATAGAGTTTACTCACTTCTAAGTCCCTCAATATGAAGATGAATAGAGCATCATCATCTATTATGCTCTGTTTCAGTTTCATATTTCCCTGGTCTTGTGTTTCTCTGGTGCTACATGGATGTCTCGGGGCATTTACCAGACCATTTGTAGCATATCTGCCCTCAAGGGTTCATGAGCTAGGTGTAGCTCAGCAACCTGACACCAAGTGTCCCACCTGACAAGTGGGACAGAGACCCCAGGAAGGATGGGCCACAGCACTGAACTGCCACTGAGGGCAGGACTCTGCCCTGGTGCCAAAGGCTTCCTCAAGTCAGCAACAAATATGACCCATCAATCCTGAATTTAGAGTGGTAAAATAACTTCATAGGCTGAAACCTCAGAAACTGAGACCTCAGAAAAGCCATGCTGAGAAAGAATACTAACCAGAACTAGGTAGAAGCTACAGTTGTCACCCATGACAGCGCTAGCACCCACAGAAGTTCATAAGAACAGAACAAGCATATTGTCCACATACTCTCACAGCCTTCAGTAATTTGCAATTCAGTCTTTCTGGGATTAAAAGTATTGCTTTCCTGTTCAATAGCTCTTTATGGATTCTTCTTCTGTGAGTTTATCATTTGCTGAACAAACGTAAATTTTAGCACCTATAGTGCCCTGTTATGGCTTCCACAACTGTGTCGCATGGCAAAGCAGTATCTTTTCTTCTAAACCTTCTACCTGATAGCTTCATTTGATGCACTGTTTTGGGAAAAACAATGAATATTGATTCTCTATCTACTGTCTTCATTCCACTTATGTTCTAAATATCTCTGTCATACACCCAGTCAGCTGTCTTTCTTCCAGGTGAAGAGCTGTAGTCATTACATTTATGAAAACCCTTGCATCCCTTAAACAATCTTTCCCTCTTTTTCAGTTCTACTCTGCTGCTGATTTTGAGATAAGGACCTGAGAATCTGAAAGGTAAGGAAGAGTGACTCTGAGATTTTTTTTACATCCAGAGTCATAACACATACAAACTATAACAACCATAATACAAAATCAGGCATGAAGGTTGCAGTAGGCATGAGTAATCTGGTGTTATAACTTCTAGAATAAACCCACAGACGGTTACATCTTGGACTTGTTAATTTGTTTTTTCATGCTGTGTTATTTGTGTAATTTTATGCTGTTTAAACTAAGCCTTTTTCTAACCTCTAATAGCTCATATCTCATTTTAATTGCTCTAGTACATTTTTTTATTATTTTCATGTATATTTTGAGCTCATATTACCCCACAGGCAGAGCTCCAAAGTTCCTCCAGCACTGAGAGCTTTGTGTCCTTTTTTTCCTATCAGAAGTAGAAAATATCCCACCATCCCATAAAGGCCCCTGACCCCCAAAGCATCTAGTCTTGTCTCTAGTCTAACTGGCTTCTCTATAAAGAAACCTGTACAATTCAATTGGCTGGAGTTAGGCAGCTGACAACTGACAGATCTGCCTTTAAGAAGTACTGTGAGATAATTCTGATCTCACAGATGATGTACTAGAAGCAACCTTTCTTCCACGTATTCTGAAAGCAGTCAGAAATGTAAAGCAAAAGTTTTTTTCACGGTATCTAGGGAATTTAGGAACAGAAATCCCAGCAAGACATCAAAGAAGTTTGTCCTTAATTCCCTTAGATGCTTCTGAAACTCCCACTCTCAAACCTTCTACTAGCTGCTGGCCCTCTGTAGCAGGAGTATAAGCCCACCCCAGCAGCAGGAATGTGTTGTTCTGTTCAGCAATCGTGCAGGAGAGAACTGCATTTGAACTGCATGTGAACAGACTCCCTTAAATCACTGTCTGCATCTAGACTGGCTCAAGACTCCCTCTTCCTCCTCCCCATTCCTCCCCAAACTGCCCAGGTCACGACAGAATATTGCTGGATACTTTGAGGAAGGATAGAACTGAGGAAAGTTTTCACCAGCTGCTTCACATGCATAAAAGCAACTGGAATTATTTTACATTATGTAATGAAGCATTGTGACTGTACCTTCCCCACAAAAGAATCAACCCTGGTGAGACACACTCTACAGTCTAAGGGTTTTTGGCAGATGGGAAATTGAGACACAGTGTGATTTAAGTAGTTCACCCAAGGATAGAAAAAAGGAACAACGGCTAGAGCATTAGCTTGAGCCTTGCCAGTTTAACTCAGTGCCTTGTCACATGCCCTGTGTGCTTTAAATAGATAATTATGTATTTTTAAATTAGTATGAAGTAATGGCATAAAAAGTTTTGAAGTGCTCTAGACTGTTGTTCTGGGCTTATAGATAAGAGGAGAACAAGAGAAGTCAGACTAGGAAGTTCCTGATTCGTAGATGATTACCATATGATCACATATGATGGAATTACTGTTTTATTGACATAGAGGCTTAAGCTCAGGCACTTTCTGAGGGTGAACTTAATGTTTGAAAAGGCTTTCCTCTATCTTCTCCTCTTTGATAGGAAAATGAGAGTGTTGGGAATGGAAATGCTGATCTCTCGTGCAGTGGGACTCATGCTGTCTCAAAAGGGCTGTCTTTATGAGCTGATAAAAAGATTTCAATAAGGAAAACCATACAAAGGATCTAGTAGTTCTTGGCTATTTCGAGGAAAAGAAAGGGGGGGGAGGCAAAAGAAAAAATAATAATAATGCAACCTCCTATTTTCTGACATGGACAGTTGGCAATTCTGTGTTTTTCCAATTAAGATGATAGCATCTGGACTACTGTAATCCTTAAGGTTGTAAACTGTGTCATGTTGCCCAGAGTGGATTCATCAGTCAGCTGGTGATAATTTATCTGATTAAAAAGAAAGGCACTCCCTGTAATTTTACTGTGGGGTGGCTATGCTGTTTGGAGGGGTGGTGGTGTCTCACTGTGGGAAATAATTTGTCTAAAGCATTGTAGTGGAAGAAAAAAACCTGCAACAAAATTAAGGAAACATTTTCCTTTGTCCCCTCTTCCCTGTTCAAAAATATCTAATATAAAAAAAACTAAGATGAGAGTTTAATGATTTTAAGATGATTTTTTTTCACCCACTAGATTAAATTATTTGGTGTATACTGCAATTTGTTCCTACAGTGCTGCTCAGGCTCGCTGCAGAGTAGAGAGAAAAACATGCAGCTTTAGAAAGGAAGAGCAGCATGGCAGGTGGGGCTGTGTGACAGCTGCCACCAAGACAGGTAGCACAGGGAATAGCAGAGGGGAAAAAGAATCAACAGACCGAGGGGCTGGGAAATCCTCAGCAGCAGTGAGAAGGGATTAGGAAGGTAAAACTTGAAAGAAACAAAGAGGGGCTGAAATGAGTTTCACTGAGGCATTTGCTTTAGTCCTTTCTCTGACATCCAGCTCAACCTTTGCAATGCTGTTATCCTGAAAATACATAATAGTGGCTGCAAAGCAAGAACTGTTCCTGTAGGAGGAAATAGTTTTGTATTCCCTGTCTGAAAAAATAAGAAGGAATCTGTCAGTATTTTGGGGACTTCTGTGACCCAATGAAGTTTCTTTTCATTTCTTCTAAATCATTCGTGTCAGGCATTCAGAGCTGGAGTTCTAGTCTGAACAACTTGCCTGCTGAATCAGGTTTTCTCAGATACATTTAGACTGCTGAAATGCAAAGAAAGACTGTCTCCAGAAAGAAATCTAGGACTCTCTTGGAGTTAAGAAATCTTCCCTCACATAGGCTCCTTCTTTGAGCCTCATGTAAATATTCACACCTGTAAGTATTCAGCATGTAAGTATTCAGCACACCTGTGCTGAAAAGGGAACACACAACACCTGTGCTGAGTAGATACAAGAGGTTATAAAAGCAATGAAAAGGGTAAACAAGCTCTTCATAGTTTTCTTCAGAATTCAGGTAAGTAGGGGCTCTTGAAAAGTTCTCTTTAAATCTTTGGGGTTTTTTTTTAAATATGGGATAAAACTCTAAACATTTTTCGTATTTTTTTTCCAAGCCATTGGCTTGCACTGACTTCCAATTGTTACTTGCTTTCCTTAGTAAGCCCTTGTACTTTTTTGGTTTGCGTAGCTCCCTCCTTTCATGGCTGGAAATAGGAGTAATCACACATGGTTGCTGTAGTTTAACGTGTTCCAAGAGTCATGAGCCATGGATGTAGGTAGAGTGTCAACAAACATCAATAAACAAGAAATTTTGGATGGAAAATAAACTCTAATGTTTTAGAGAAGAAAAGAAGCTTTGATGGGAGCAAAAATGCTGATTTTTCATTAAAGGTGTGTCAGGTGGTGTGTTGGTAGAAACTGCTCTGGCAATTTCTATCTGACCTATTTCTATATATCCAAGAAATGACAGTTTGCACTCAGCATTTTTTCCCTATCAGATGCAGTACTGATGGCAAACAGGTTGCATGTTTGTGTGAGAAGTGTGCAGCTTCTCTATAGCAGAAACGAGAAGGGGAGCTGGGATTTGCTGGGCAGGTGAGGATCTGGGAAGTGTATCTGAACTTTGGCTTAGTTTGCACAAGTATATCGAGATCTTGTAAACTCCTTTGAGCCCAAATTGCTGAGTAAAATGTCCTCCTATCAAGACAACTTCCTTGAATCTACTCACTTCACCAAATTCACTTCAATATTCACTTCACCAAATGATCTTGAAAAATGCAGTAAACTGTTAGCTTCCCCCTCAAAAGCAGGCTGAGAAAGTCAGATAAGATGGTGATTTAATGTCCTTTGATGCAACAGACAAAACTAACAGAGGGACATAACCAGCCTTCTCTCCAGCAAGACAATACTGGATTCAGTGAATCAACCCTGGGCTTTATAACAAGGTTTTTCTGATGGTTTTTCTGTGTTATAGTGGCAGAGTACACTTGCTGTGAACTTTGCAAGAAATGTGGGTGATGCTTCACTAGAATGGAGGTGAAGCTTGTCTTTCAGTTTGTGATTCCCACCTACAAGATCCACCACAAGGAAACCACAAGGTTTTCTATTTGTTTTGGATGAGCGAACTACAAGTGGCTCTAAGCCCTTACTTCCATCATGGGTCTATAAAAGATGTGAATTGACAGCATCAAACTGACTTACATTAATCTTTGTTATGCACATGGTACTCCAGCTTCATTGCTAATCTCAGTGTGTTCACTATCTGAATTAGCTTATTATTAAAAGATGAGCCAAGACCAGGACAAACCCCTACTAATTTCTCCTCCCTCATCTTCCTGCCGCTGAGAGCAACCCATTTACCTTTTTTAGGGGATTTTTAGCTAACAATCTGCCAAGTTTCTTTTTGGTGTAGCTGGGAACGTATAAATAGATAGGGATTACCTGAAAATGCTGCTAATGAATTGGTATATGTAATGCTCAAAAAAGCTTAGGCAGCCAATCAGTTCTGTAAAAGAAAAGCCACAGGTTGGTTAAGAGCAAGGAGCAATCTGTGTTTATGAAGTCACACCATGCAGGCTTACTGGCAGGAGTATTTACCTTGCCAGAAGTAAAACTGCAGTTTGCCAGGGAAGCTCACGTAGCAGTGCAGGTGTGGGGCCCACTCCTCCTGTGGGAAGTATCTTCTGGGCACAAATAGCAGTAAGCCATAATTTCCTGAAGGACTATGCTCTGTAGATCTAAGCCACTGTGTTACATATGTGCTTAGTCTTGCAAGTGCCCCCTTGGTCTCAGAGAAGGGGAATTGGTGCCTGAATACACGAAATACAGAGCCTAGTTGCCCCTGTGCTGTGCAACAGGGAAATGGAGGAAAGGATCTTGTATGAATGTTTCATTGATGTAGGAGATATTTAAGTACTTTTTTCCAGGGAAATAAATGGCCTCAGCTACAATAACTTAGGTGCAGCTTCTGAGCATGGATGAGAAGTGGAAACTGTAGAAAATGGCTGGCCAGCCTCTGCTTTGAAGGCAGAGCTATAAACTGCAGGGGCAAATTAGACAGGAGTATAATATCTTATGTTGAGACTTGATTCTTTTCATTAATCAGGGATTAAATAACAGTTTAGCCATATAAATTCCTTCCACTTTCAATACACAAAGGAGCTGTGCTCATTTACTCCAGCCAAGAATTTGATATAATAATTTTGGGAAGCTTCCTGTTTCTTTCATGTTCGCAAGAGTTCTGTATTATGTAAAGAGACTGGGGCATAAATGTTACCTGGCCCAATTTTTGTGTGTAATTAATTGACTTAGCTTTTTTCTCTGCATGCATTTCCACACACAAAAGGATGCTTTAAATCACAGTTGTTGAGAACACGTCCATGTTTTATGAAAAGAAAAAATCCTAAATACTTCTGTTTTATTTCCACATTATACAATTGTAAAATTTTAAGCAGGTAATATGGTATTTTTCTACTGAGCCTTCAAGATGCAAGCTTTCTGTTTATTGCAGAAATGTCAGTGATCCTACATAATTTGTTCTAGAAGAATCTAACCCTGTATATTTGACTAAAATTTCTTCTTGGGATACTTTTGTTCAACAAATCCAGCCCAAAGGCATCTACATAGGGATAGTTCATTAAAAAAAAAAAAGAACATTTGGGGATGAAAGGTACTTTATAGAGTGCATAAGCATTATGACAAGGTTTTCAAATGTTGCTTGACTGAGACTTTGATAGAATATCTAGAAATACCCTTTTCCTGGAATGACAGTGTCATGAAGTCATTTGAGTAGTAATTTGTTGGGAGCAATACCTGTGATTTCTGGCATGTGCTGGAAATTTTAATTTGGGCTCACATCTGTTGAGAATAAACACTAAAAATCACTAGGCTGGTAAAATATATAAGCTACATTTTATGACCTTGAGTTGAGAGAAGTTGCAGTATTAGTGGGGCCATATTTTGAGTTGCAATAAAAATGGTTTCTTTAAAGAAAGTCTCAGCTTGTACAGAGAGGAAATTTGCTGGGGTTTCTTTTTTAAAATGCAGAAGAGTCTTCATCAAAGGGGAAAACTTGAAGAGAAAAGAAAAATAAAAGGGGAGCTGTTTGAATTTTGAAGGCTAAATACTGCATCAAGATGGAAAGAGGATAGAGGGAGGATACAAAAATGATGGAAATTGCAAAAGGGAAAGTGATGCAGAAAACAGCACATCAAAAAATGGAGAGTAAGATTAAGAAAAAGAGCAGAACGAGCAAGAGAAAAAGCATTAGAAAGAGTGCTGGAATTATGCCAGTGCTGGGCTGTGGCAATTCACAAAAGAACACTGATAGCTCTTGTAGTGAGGGTCAGACTAATTGAAATTTGTCCCTCTCCAATTCTGATGGTTAAACTCCTGTACTGATGAGGAAAACACACAGAGAAATGCAGAATGAGAAAGAGCTCTCCAACATGACTAGGAACACATTTAAATATCAAATATACAAGGAGAAGAATGTAATTTTTCCACAGTTTTTTCTTTGTTTCCAGCACACAGTGAATTATCACTGACACTGAACATGAATGGAATTCAATCAAGTTCCAACTTTAAACAGCAGGTCTGAGGAGACTTCTTAAATGTGAGTCATTTCACTGGGTATGAATATATATTATTAATTTTTTTGCATTTAAAAATAAATCTTATGATTTGGGGAGAAATAAACTGAATTCCTTGTAAGTAACTAAATAGTTGAATGTACATTTTAAATACAGAGCTTAGTGAAGGCTGAACCACAGGATTATGGCTGATTCTTCTTTAGAGAGTCTCCTGTAATTAACATTATCAATAACATAAAAGAGGATGGTATTTATGATGCAAGGTCTGCAGCAAACTATGTATACTAGGAGGTCTGATCCTTCTTGTCAATTTTATCCATCATTAAATCATTGCAGGAAATAGATGAGGCAAAGATCCTTGACTTTTTCCAGAGCATTGTCTTCTTTTGTGTGATATAAGTTAATAATTTTTTAAAAGCAAAATGGAATTTTAAATATAAGGCTGAAAGAAATTGTTTAAAGAACCGTTTTTCACAAATACCTAGTATTGTGGGAAAGTAATTATATAGAATAAAAGACATGCTCAGTGTTTTTCACTTAAGGTAGGAAATACCCGTCAATACACTTTAAATTTAAGGGACATAATTCTTGTGTGTCACTTGTACCAATTTAAGGGAGAGGCAACTCTGCTGAGGTAATGGTGATATAAAACACACTGAAGATCTACCCAAGTGGTGAGGGGCCTGATTCAGCCAAGTATATAAACACGTGCTTAAATTCATTCCCACTCTCAGCATATGCTTACATGTGCTATTGCTTCACTATGGCATGCAGTTTGTCAGCTGTAACATAGTCCAAAAACTATACTGTACACAATTTCAGTACATGGGCAGAGCTGTAGGTGTGTGAGTAAATGTGTCCTTATCAGCTCCCAGGCCCTGCAAACGGAGTGCAGTGTCACTCGTGTCTGGACTCTGCCCTAGAGAGCTCCTTGGAGCTGTTTTGAGAAGCCTTTCCTAGTACCAAGGAGGGCTTTCTGTAGCTGGATGAGGTGTTTTCATCTTGAATTCTTTTGGAATCTCTTTTCATACTTAGTAAAACCCAGATACTCTGTTAATGCGTTTAGATAATATAGTGATTGGCACCTTAGAAGTACTTTAGACAGACAGATAAAAGGATTCCAAATGCATCCTTTGTGAATTTTTAATACAAAGATTTTGCATTGTCCAGTGATGAAAACAAATCATCTGTAGAGAGACAAAACTGTTTTTCCATTCATATCATTAGCTGAGGATGTTTGTGTGTGTTCAGTGTCTGAGAGCATCTTAAAGTTAATCACTTTGCCGTTTGTAGCAACAAGATATGTCACTTGACAAGCACTTGTATTTTGTATCTTCCTCTTCCTTTCTTGTTTTTTACCCAAGTTCTGTGCTGTATGATGAGCAGTTGATGTTTTCTGGCAGCAAATTGCTTCTTTACAAACAATACAGAAGTTTTGGATTTATTTAAAATTGCAGAGAAACCAAATAAATTGGTAATATTTTTTTACTTCAGGTTTTGCAATTACTGCTAGATCAAAGAAACTTCTGTATTGTAGTTCTTTTGGGAGTCCAATACCCAGAATCACTGTGACTGGACTTGACCTTGCTTTCATTTTCTGTTTGTTGTGCTGACATGCTCTTCACAACTCTTCCCAAAATTATATATTACCAAAATATTCATAGAATCATACAATATTTTGGGTTGGAGGGGACCTTCAAAATTATCTCATCTTAATACTAATGGTGAGGAGGAATTTTATTAGTCTTCGGTGTGTGGTGACAAATAGTATATTTTATAAATTAATTTCAAGTTAATGTTAAATTATTATGGAAATACATATTGCATACACTTTACTACCAAAAGAGTTCATCGTGATTAATGTTATTACAGTGAACACCAAAGTAATTAATAATGATTTGCCCTTCTTATAAGTGGTACCAATGTAGAGAAAAGAAGGTTAGCCTAATTAAATTCCACAAACCACTTTAGGGCTCTGCTGCATTGTGGAGGTTGTTTTTTATGTTAATTAATTCTGTATGAAAGGTTGCTGAAGTGTTTTAATACTTTTTTTGAAGAGGTATGAGGAAATATTTTGAAATTATTATTTTTTTGTCCAGGGTACCTGGACCAAGCAAGATGATGTCCTTTCCATGATAAGCTTCTGCATGCTATATAAGTATAGTAAATAATAATAAACTGAAGATTCTAGTATTTTATTGAGGGATAGAGCTGAAGTTGGGTGAGGTTGTTGCTGTGTTCTGAGAAAACACAACTGAATAGGGAGCAAATCTCAGGCCTAGAAATCCAGTTCACTTGCTTACAGTACACAGAGTTGCTGGACAATACTTTATGGACTTAACTCCCCTTTTCAACTGCTTACTGTCCTCATTCCTAGTCTTCCACACAAATGAATGCTGGACCAGCCTTGGCTCAGATTTTAGTTTCCACACATCTGATTTCCTGATGACCTAGTGTTGTAGTTGAAGGTGTGAAAGGGTACGTTTTTTTCTGTTGTTTGCTTTTTTGGTTCTTTTTAATTTGTCTTAAAGTAGAGAGGTAGAAGACATCTGTTGGTAGCATTTTGGTGACCTGCCTAGTTCATTTCCAGCTTCCCTTAACTGTTGTTGAGTAATACAAATATTTCAGACTCGGATTCACACCAACAAAAATAACTGTGAAAAAACAAATGTGAAAATTTGCTTTGCCTCTCCTTCTACTGAAATTCTTGGAAATGTTTTTACTTTTAACCTTCTAATAGACCTGTTTGGAAATCCTATTCAAGCTGGATTTTTCAAACCCCAATTCCCTTAAGCACATGCTTCATATGTTAGACATGTGTTTAAATTCTCCTGATTTAGTTATGTACTTAAGGGCATTGCTGAATAAAGAAGGGCATGAGCATGTACTTAAATGCTTTGCTGATCAAAGGAACAAACCTTTTGATTTGATCTACATTTAATGTAAGTTAGATCACCTACCCAGTAGTCAAGAATTTACCAGATGTCTCTATTAAAGGCACAGTTCTTGATTAAGCTATGTTCTTCTGGCTGTGGAAACAGGAAGGGGGCTGCATATTACAGCACATTCCTTTCTTAATTTTTCTTTTGTGACACTGATTGTAAATTACATTTTCAAGTACTATGACCTCACTGCAAATAAAAGAAGAGATCAAGATAGTAAAAATGAAAAGAGGGGTTTGGTTGTTGGAGTCATATATTCAGAGTAACACCAGAATAATTCAATATGTTTTATGTTCTTAATATTTTTTCTTTCTATATGCAGTACACTATGTGATACATCTCTTCCTCCTTACACTAACAATTTATATTCAGGATACTCTAATGAAGTACATCTTGAGTCTCCTTTTCACGGCTAATGAGGAGACAACAAGAATTTGACTAATACTAGTACAATTACTGGAGCAGTGAAGCGTGCATCTCTGATTAGATGTGATAATTTGCAAGGCTGGGCTCTTCACATTAAGTTTGCAAACAGTTTAAAAATCACTTCCTCTATTTATCCAGCTAATCTCTGTTTAATGACTCCAGACATGACAAAAGAAAGAGAAAATATCTCTTAAAATCCTATACTTCATTTATGAAGCTTGTATGTAGAGCAGAGGTGTAATTGATAGTAAATCTTTTCCAGAAGATTTTTGGATGAAGCCATGCAGCTGACTTTTTACAATGCAGTGGTATTTTTATTATTCCTGTAATACTCAGTCTCCTTTTTATAGAGATTTATTGTCTTTGTCCAGGTTTAGACATAGCAGATTTTTGGTTCATTTGATTTCTTTTCTTTCTGATTCACCTTTTGAATTAAGTACTTGATTATCTATAAAAAGTGAATATTTTTGTTGAGCTTGCTTGTTTTCTCTCAGGAAAGGTTGGTTGAGTGACTATTGATAGTGCTGTTAGGGAATTTATCAGTCATCAGCATCACAGACAGATGGGTTTTAAAGGAAATCTGGCATGTGTCATTCCAGATTTTTGAAATGCTTCTTTATCTTTGAGGCCTATGTTCACTATTTGGATTTGAAGCGAAGATGCTTGAAATAACAGGAACTCAAGCTGGAATTCTTGATGAATTTAACTAAGTAAATAGAAGTAGTTCTTGCTGTCAGTAGACATCCTGAGGCAGGAATGAGATGATCTTATTTTAAAAGGGCAGCTAACTGTTTCAGATGGACCTAAAAATGGATGTCTTCATGTAAAACTCTGCCCCAGAATGTATCACTGATAGAAATAACGTGTCCTAGGTGTGATTGCAAAGACAGAACTTGCATGAGAGGATGTAAATGAGTTTGCCAAGTCACTTGATATGCTCATGCCTGGACGAAGTGCTGCTGTGTTGTCTCCATATTGCACAGTGGCACCACACAACTGTGATTTCTTTTAGGATCCCCTAAAACTGAGTAAAACCAGATTGAAAAATATTCTGTCATACAAATTTAGAAAGGATTCAAGACTGTGACTCACATAGATATTTTCTAGAGTTTTCCCTAAAATGTGTAAAAGTAGATGTATGGAATGAGGATTAAATGCTCAGCCTGTTGTTTTACATATATTTACTTGTTTATGTGGCTTTCAGAGAGCTTGATTAGCTGTGTATAATGTATCTTGTTAAAGATGGGCTCTGGGATTTCCCTGTCAATTTTACTTAGAGATACCTAATACTTTTTTGTTTCCACTGAAAAGCAGCAGCTGCTGCAGTGATTGTGTGGAACAGACAGAAAATGTGCATCAACTTTCTTCTGGACCTATGGAAGCTATTTGTGTCAGGGAGAAGTGGATCCTGAGAGGAGTTTTGACAGACTGCATGGAAAAAACATCTTTAAATACTGAGGGCATCTGAATCTTTCTCTTCTTCTAGACACAAAAGAGATAAAAATAGAAAATTGTGGGGTTTAGTTCTTGGGGATGGCAGGTCTCTAAAACTCATCTGAATTCCAAGTAGCAGGACATCCTCCCTGATGACTGGGATATAGAAGGGTGGAGGCAGTGCAAAATGACATCACTTTTTGCTGTTATTTAATGTGATGGAAGATGGCCAGAAGATTGCAGCTTCAGAAATGGAAAAAGCAGATAAAGGATTTCCTTTATTTTTGGTCTGCAATCTTCACTGGTGGTCCTAATATGGCCAGTTGTCTGATTTCACTTTTCCCCATTGCAAAAGTAATGGATTTAAGGACCAGGAGGTAGCATTTGAATATGTGTTGTCTTCATATAATTCTTAATTTTTTTTTACAAAAATTGGCTCGTTCTGCTTAGAGCTGGAACTAAGGAAACTATTTCTCACATGAGGAAAAAGTGAATAGAAATTACACTATAATCAGAGCTAGCAGTAAGTGTGACTTCCTTGTGTGCTCCTTGTTCCTGATGCCATTTAGAGCTGTCATTCTTGAATCTCTGCATGTGCTCTATATAACTGATATTACTTTGTAATAAGAAGTTTCCTATTTCTAATCACAACAGCACAGCTGGGAAACAGAGGACTGCTTTTACTCTTACTCAGTACCTTGGGAGGTAGCTTATTCCCCCCCTGGGTGAAGATGAGGATACTGCAGTGTTTTCATGCCATTTGGATTGTACTTGTGATTACTGGGAAGTATCCTCACCATCACCCAATGAGTAGTTCCAAGCTAGGATCCAGTGCTGTCTCTAATCTCCAAAAGTGCCTGTGAGGCATTGAAGAGAATTACTGAGTTACTTTTCTGCTTCCCTGTGCCTTGAGGCAGGATGCACAGTAATGTAAGGGTGGAGCTACTTTGTCCCCAGCTGCCTGTTGGTGTCGGGATGGTTTGTGTTTCAGTAGAGCTTTTGTGTTTCAGATGAGATTTTTTAGGAGATGTTTACTTACAAACATGTTAATGCAGTTAAGTGATAAAAAAACAGAAGCAACAAAATCAATCATTAACCTTCAGTTTAGAGTCTCCACTAACCAACTGTTGGTTTCAGCTTATGGGGCTGGCTAATGAACTACTGCTTTTTCTAGAGCTCATACCTTGAAAAGTTCCTAGGGCTACACAATTCCCACTCCTTTTGAAGCAGATAATTAGCACAGACATCCTGATTTAATTCATTTCCGAATGAGGTAACACCTTCATTTTTCTCTTCTGTTTGCAAATTCTCTGACTGTATTAAAGGCAGGACAGGAAACCTTTCATTCTTTTCTGCTAGTTAGTAATTTTTAATTTGCATTCTCTGGTGTAAATAGTAAAGTATGCTTTGCCTGGTAGCCAAACAGGATCTGATTTGGATCCCTGTGAAATCAATGCAAGTCTTTCAGTATGCTTTGTAGTTTCATAGTAGATTAATCACTTCTACTCACCTTAAAAGAAACAAAACCACTTGTGAGCTGGGCAAAAAAACCAAACCCAAGTATCATGGAAATTACATATGGCCAGGAATCTATGCTAAGAAGGGCTTTTGCTTGAAGAAAGTGGCAGCAGTTAGAAGTCACTGACTCAATTTATCTCAAAACCAAATAATTCTCTAAAATAAATCCCGATAGTTGTCACACATATAAAAAAAAAAGCAGGTTGGTACTCTTCTGAATAAGCCCATAATAAAACCTTAAGTTTATTCTGTTGACAGTTCCTTAAATTAAAAAGTGAATATAGCAAATTTTTCCTCCCAGTAGTTTTTCACTGTCATTATCAATGTAGTGGAGCACTGTTTCAAGCATGCAAAGAGTGTCTTTGCCTTTATCTGTCACCTGAAGTTCCTGATTTCACCATAGCAGTGTCTTTGCTTAGTCTCTCTATCTTGTTACAGTTGGCAATGAGAAAAATCTGGAAAATTCTCTTTTATAAATCACATCCAGAATCCCCAGTGCTGGGTTTGCTGGCAGTCTGCCAGGTACTGTGTTCCACTGTACAGATGTATCACCTTTCCCTGCTGAGATTACTCACATGGAAGAAAGAGTTCAAGTATCCCCGAGTATGTCCAGGAGCATAAGCAGTTCTGTACTTAAGGCATTAGCATGGCAGTCCAGAAATCTGAACTTGGAGTTTAGGCCACATGTCCCCAAACATGCAGAGAAATCAATATCATGAATGGCAACAGTGTCAGATTTGTCTGTTTGTAAAATAGCAATAATATTTCCTCCTTTCTTCATTCACGTGGATCACAGACTCCTTAAGGAGTAGATGGTGGTCTGGTAATCACAGAAGTACTTGTATTTTCCCAGGAAATTTGTTCTTCTACCAGGAGGAATGTTGAAATATGATTCACAAACCAACTGGGAAACCACTGTGAATTCCAAGTTTACCCATTCCCTCAGGTTGTTTCTACCTCTCTGTGTATCTGACTTATTTGAAACTTTATTTCCTAAGGAAATAAGGTTTATGAAAGCATCTTTACTTGTCTTCCCTTTTTGAACCAGACATGTTTGTGAATGGAGTTCTTAATCACGTTAAAATCCTAATAAGTAATAAAAAAAAACCTCCTGGAAAGCAAATATCTTATCAGAATGTCCACTGGAGGGAGTGAAAAATAAGCATCATTTAAATTCTTACTAAAGCATAAAAACCTACACAGAGTAGTACATTATGAATGCTTAGCTGCCTGGAAAAAAAAAAAAAAAGGCAGCTTTTGGAATTGTTACTGTTTCACATGTTAGAGAATCTCCTCCTCAACTAAAGCTTCTTTCCTGTGTGAATTACTGAATTTCAAACAAGGAGCAATAGAAAAAGTTCTTTTTTTCCATCTAATACCTACCGGATATTTAATTAGGGTGACCTCACACATATTCAGTTAAAAGTCAACTAACTAGAAGATACTAGTCCAGTGGAAACCACATGTAGTTAGCTCCACAGCTCACAGAACGACCTCTCTGCAGATTCTTTGTAATTTCTTCCCCAGATGTGAGCTGTCCCTTCTGATCATTGTGCTATTTCAAACAAGTTGTTCCCACACTCCACAGACTTCAAAGCAACTCTTGTACAAAGCCAGTCATCCTCTAGTTTGGAATAAATATGGATTTAACTACTTCTTAAGTTGCAAGTTAGAAAACGGCCTTAAATTGTAGCATTCCTTTCCATTTAGTTGTTAATCTGTAGCTAGTGTGGTGCTGTTTGCTAGAAAAGTCTCCTCATGACAGGCAGAAACTGATGCACAGGAAGATTCACCTGAATATGAGGAAGAACTTCTTTACTGTGCAGGTGACCAAGCACTGGAACAGGTTGCCCAGAGAGGTTGTGGAGTTTCCTTCAGTGGAGATGTTCCAGAACTATCTGGAGGAAAGCCTATCCAATGTGCTGTAGGATGATTCTGCTTGAGCAGATTGGTTGGTCCCTTCCAACCTTATCCATTCTGTGATCTCTTTCAGTACCCTGCATTTTTGCCACCTTTGTGGGAAATATGTGCTATTTCACCACAAATGAGGCTCTTTCTCCATGAGATTTTGCAGTGGATTTTATTGTGGTTTTGTTTGTTGCCTCAGAGAGACTTTCATTTGTGTAGGTACTTACATCAGTTTAAGCCACATTTTCAGTTTTCTGACCTCTCTGCCTAAACCTGGAACTCCAAGAGCTGTGGAACATCTGCTTAAAAACTCCTTCAGAGCTGAAACTTCAGGTCATTTTCACAGCAATTTCTGGTATGGTCCATAAAATAGACAATACAATTGTTAAAAGACAATTAATAATGCTTCTTTAACTAATTAAATGCTTCTGTAACTAATTATCAGGCTTGTTCCTCTTCATAAGCTCTTTACATGTGAATGTGGTATAGGCAGATAGGACATGAATTTCACCAGTGAGCTTTTAGCCTGAGTGCTTCACTACCCTACAGGTAGATTTTGTGCTTGAGGACTACTTTTGAGATGCAAAGTTCCAGGTCATAGCTGTTGGCATTTGGATGTGCACCGCTGTTGAAAATGTACAAAATGTTTGCCATTGTCAGAACAGGAAGGCCAGCTACAACAAAAACACTGGTTTCCTGAGGAAGCACATATATGCAACAGCACACCAAGTATTCCTAGATGGAATCTGCTGTCGTCCTGATGTGCAAGGGGAACTTATTTTTGTGTGTATTTTCCCTTAATACTGAAATAAGGGTTCCTTGCCATAGGTTTGGGGTTTTTTGGTCATGTAAGTTAAAACAATTAATTCATTCATGAGGCAGGAATTTTAATTGAGATCACCAAGGCTGAACAACAAGCGAGTTATTCACAAGTAGAATTATACCTTTTCCCAGCCCTTTCCTCTAAATATTTGGTCATAGGAAGGCTTGTTTTAGACCAACTGCAGCAGAAAAAAACATTACACTTAGATTTGATATTCTGTGAGTCAGTGGAAGTTGGTAACACACAGCTATATTTATCTTGTCCTGTCATTTCAAATGTACCTTACCCCACTCTATGGAATCATTTCTTATAGATGCTGGCAGCAGTCCTTGCCATCTCATACCTGATTTTTTTTTTTTTTTAAAGCCAGACTTGTTTATTTTAGACAGGTTGCTTCATACCCTGTTCAGAAATGAAATGTTTTCTTTGTGTATGGAATTTGACAGAAATGAAGAAAAATCTCATCCATTTCCCTCAGTTGTCCTTACCTCATATGAAGGAAAACATTCACAGCTGTCTCTAGTGTCCTGCAATGCAATAATTTTTCTCAGAGGTAGACTAATACCCGAAAACCTGCTGACAAGGCCACTTGCCTTCTGTGATACTGTAATGTCTGGACACTGGGAGTATAAGTATGATCTCTGCAAATTTCCACTAAGCCCAGTACCCCTTTAAACAAACTCATAGCTTGCTATTTAGGCTAACAGAAAATGTACAAAGATTTTTTACTGACACTGAAATGAATAATTTCCAAAGTACCCCAGGGAGCTGTACACATAGGTCTTACTGCAAATCAACAAGATTTGTACTCAGTAGAAAATTCTCTCCTTGGACAATTACTGCAGACACGTATTAGCAATTGCACTAAAAGAAATCTCCAACATTGGATGAGTTGTTTTCTTTCTCCTTCTTTGTCACTGAGTTCCTCTTTCTTTCATATGAGTGTAGTGGACAGTGCTGTGCTATTGAGGCACACGTCCAGTGTGAAGTTGAATTAGTTTGAACATCAATTGCTGCTCTAATAACCATTTTTAAGAATGAAATGAATATGCTACAGTCTGCAGAAAAGGAAGATAAATGTAAACTTAGATCAGATAATTAACACGCCTTTGTGCAAAGTGCTTGTAACAAATCCCAAGAAACTATTCCACGATTTTTTAAAGCAAGGAGGTTAAGCTTTGTAAACTTGATGAGGTTTGTCTTTCACTCTTTGAAGTGATCTAGATGAAACAGGGGTTTTTTTTTGTTTAAGGTCAAGAAAATCTGAGTCACAATGGATATAAAACATTTCAACCTCAAACCAATTCATTCCAACTTCACAAAACGGAAAACAAATGGTTTTTTTCCTGTGATTGTATAAACAGAAAGGTTTAGACACTGCTTTCAGAGATGCTAAACAGTACAATGAATTGTACAATGAATTGTAATAGTGCTGGTGGGGAATAAGATCTTGATGAACAAAAGTGAGGATAATGTATTTTCTGGAGGATATCCAGATATTTTTTTTTAATGAGACTTACTAAGTTTTACCATTGATTCAAGTAATTGAGCTGAATATCAATCACTGCATGACTAGAAGAAAATGCCTGGCATATGCGTGAGAAAAAATTCTGGATGGGGATCCCAGTGCAGTTCCATAATCCACACCTAACGCTGTAGTAGCACCTGCAGTATGTCACTGCAATCTCACAGAGCAAAACCAGGTGTGTATAAAGGAAAAAGCCTTTTACAAGCCAAATACTGTAGGCTGAAGTCAATAGTGGCTACACCCTAAGAAGGTCAGAATTAGACTTTAAACATTCATTCAATTTTGTTAAATTGAAGTATGTAACTGTTATCATGATGGTAAAAAATTTTATTCTTTCCTGTGTATCTAGGATTTTATCCCATTACATGCTGACCTTGCTTATATAATTGGTAAAAGGGTATTCCATTAAAAGTAAAAGCTTTTTTATTTCATTTTGTCCATATGGTTCAATTTTTAATGTCCATCCTCTAAGTGACCAAACATTTACCAGGTTCACTAACTTTCTGTAGATGACAGTGTATTATGGCTCTGTTGCTCTGAAGTCAATCCACTGTTTTGCTATTTATTTACTTGAAGAAATGAACAGACTTTTTTTGTCCAGGTTGGCCATCTTTTAAGATAGTATGTATATATCAGAATAAGCCAACGCTTTCAGGTGCTAGGACCAATGTTACCTGTTGGATACAAATGTACATTGTCAAGCCAAAGTACATCAGAACTTTTCATGTTTAAGCTCTTCTCTGACTTTTTTTTTTCCGCAATTATATAGAAACTGATGAGTGCAAGATAGTCCTATATGACAAAGCTGAATTTTAATCAATTTTTCTGTATAACTCTCTATGCTCTGGAAATCTGTCAGACTGTTAATTTGCACTGCTAGTTGATGGTTCAGATAGTTTGATAGTTGAAGAAAAGCAGAGCTGGAACTACTATATACACCTCCTAGAGGTTTCAAATCAGTAATAACAAGGGAATACTAAAAATATCCAGTCGAAATTACAAATTAAAGTGTAAAAGCATGAGTGTTTAGGTATGGCAGAGTACCTATCAATTAAATTTATTTTTGCAATGGAAAGACAATGGATCAGATTCCCTATCTCCTTTATACTAAAAAAAAAATTAAAAAAAGGGTTTAATCTTATCTGCGATATCCATTTCTGTAAACTATTTCTCAGCTGTATACTGTCAGGAGGCAGGCAGTATCTTCAATCAGTGCTGTTAAAGCAGTTTGTAAACTACTTGTAGGTGGGATGTGCAATCAGCCTCAGTGCTGGGGTATTTCATGTTTCTTCTCTGTGCTCTCCACTCACTTGCAGAGACCAAGAGAAGTAGCTGTGACTACATGGGTTTTGGTTAATGCAATTCTGAAAAAAAAAACCAGTAATGAACAGAAACTATTTGTTTGCAAATAAATTGGGAAGAATAGGTTGCTTCTGTGGTATTTTAACTTTTAAAAGAATTAAACCCATTTATTTTTAAAATAAACTAAGAATCTTGAGACAAACTTGAGCTTTTTGAGTGACAAGGGGAGCTTGTAGCCACAATAGTATCTATAGTATCATTGAAGTTGTTTGCAGTGTACTTCAGAAAATAGTTCTGCAGTAGTGTGGTGTCTGGTCACTTCAGTAAACCAGTGCTGCTTTCCAGGCTTGTAGTACTTTTTATCCATGTTTTCAGCTTTGTTTAGTTAAAGAATAATCTCTGTGTATGTCAAGTGAAACAAGTATACTTATGCTACAATAGCTTCATTAAAGTTGTTATAGCATATAGAGGTTTTATGCTTGGATTTATTTTCAGAATGGAATATCAAAATGAGATAGAACTTAAGGTTTCACCCATTGTAAAATTCATAATGGGTTTTGGTGTGAACTAAAAATAAGGAACAAGCAGAGATTAAATTTTTAGAAACTGAACAAATTTCTACACTTTCAAAATATTATTTACAATACATACCACATTTTGCACAGTTTTCAGAATAAATAATTAAACATTCCACATGATAATTTTTTTCCTCAAGTGTTTTCTTATTAGTGTAAACTTTCCTTCTCACTCTGTTTACTCATCTCTTCCTGTTTTCATACATGTATAAATTTTCTGATGTTCTGTTTTTATGGTTTTGCTACTAATACACAAGAGTACTGTCACATGCTCGTATGTGTAAAGTGGAGATAGCATCTAGTGGCATATTTATTAACTGGCTTTCCAAGAATTTTTAGAACACATTTTGGTAGAAAGGGGCATTTATATTCATAAATTAGGTTGCTGGTCAGTAGTTATATTTGTGCAGAAGGTACAACCTGCTATCTGATGAGGTCTTAATTAAATCTTGGGAGCAGTAGGTGTCTCATTAATTAATTTCATGATATTAAATGAATTTAATATAAATTCAGTACAATACATATGTAAAAGACTAAACAATTGTACTAGAACTGATGGAATAGATCTTAAATCAGTTGCAGATAGTTTTTGTTTGTGATCCATCAGCAGACAAGGATGATAGGTAAAGCTTTAGCTTGTTAATACTTCGTTCATGAAGGAAAGGAAGAAATAAAGCTAGAGGTCTTTCAGGCAAAGGAGTTTTCTTATACATGTATATGCTGAAAGACAGTTTGTGGAAACTAAAATACTCATGTTCACAAAGGTTGCCTTTTTGATTTTAAGTCTAATGAAATCTTTCCAAACTAGGGACCACAAAAGCTGAGGCATCCTATCCACGTTACCTTGAAGGGACTTGATACTTACCTTGGGAAACCTGGCCATCCCGAGATTTTGGCCCAAAAGTGAAGTCTCTGGAGTCTAGGCAAGTGACCCCAAAGCTGGGCATAGGCCTGTAACATTCGTCTCTGCAGTTGTCGTGGCAGAAACTCCAAGTTCTGCCTTGAGTAAGGAGCCCTCACAGCAGCCCCAGCAGGTTGTGCCCTGTAGCACAGTGGCTGATGGCTGGCACATGGAGCTCTGCCCCTCTGCAGCTTCCTGCTGCAAACCGAGGGTAAAGACTAGGGTGGAAACACGGGAATAATTGTCCAGTGCCTGTGACTTCAGGGCTGAACTCCCCACAGGTCTGTCTAGAATCCATTCAGTTCTGAGAATTGTTAGGCTTAGAGAAAGTGAGTCAGTCAGTGCAGCTGCAGGGTCCCGAGAACTTATTTTCTGTGGAAAAAATGTGGGTTTGACAATATCTTGCTGTCAACTCAAATTTGCCCAAACCCAGCCTCTAGAACAGGCGTATTTCCTGGGAATAGCAAACTTCTTTTTGACTAGTTTCCCTTAGAGCTATAATCATGACTCTTTTTTTCCTGTATAATTTTTGATGTCCTCCTACACTTTTCCAGCTCAGCAGGTTATTTTTTTACCCAGAACTGAAGTCTCTTTAGAACAGAGTCATCTTTGACCAAGTATAGAGGGGAATAGTTCCAGGAGATGCAAAACCAGTAAGAGGGGAAAATACCTTTAAGAGCTTCTTAAAATACAGAGAATAAACCCCACATTTCCTTTTTGAGAATTTCTTTTTTCCTGGACTTAGGGATCAGAAAATGGCGAAAAAGTCACCTACCCTGTTATAGATCTCATTCCCACACGAGACATCTCTGTTTCAGCCAGCTGAAGGTTTTGCATGTATTTTTTTAATACACAGTTGAGGTATTTCTAAATCCTGTGATGCACAGAAGTCACCACTTGCACAGGAGGGGTTTAGTCCAATGCCTGTTGATGGAATCTTTGCCACTGATTCCCAAGAAGTTTAGATCAGTCCTTAGGTAAGCACAACTACTAGCTTTAATATTTTTAAGGGTGTCCCAGGTTGGTTATGAAGAAAAAGGGGCAATGCGACTTCATGCATAGAATACTTTCCAATTTATTGAGTTGCTGGCAGCTTCTGAAATCTGTCATGCTTAATGTAACAGGGAGTGTGCCTGAGCAAAGGAAGCTGTAAACATCAAGAAAGGAGTGAAGTCAAGGCCTAAACACAGACAAGCTGCTTTGGAGTTACTAATGTGTTTTTCTATTAAAATGATGCAGCTGCCAGCATTTCACGTTTTTCTTGCATGAGCACTATACAAATGGGGAGATGCAGAGATGCCCCATGTCCCTTCAGATAAACCATGGATAAACCATGCACATTTGGTAGTAATTGAACTGGAAAGAAGGCAGGGTTTCTACTGGCATTGACTGATATGATCTGGTTTATATTAGGGTGGAATTTCTGAGATTGGGTATGTATTACTCTAACAAACAGTGGTTGCTATAGGAAATATATGAGCATCTGTATTACTCTACATATAGAAAAAAGACATTCATACTGACAGTTTCCTGGGATTTGAGTGTGCTGGGGGAAGATAATGGACATTAATTGTCACACTTGTGATTTCATGTCTCACATTTGTCGTCTTTACCCTTGTCATTGTAATAATTATGTACAGTCTTCAGGAATCTGTGTGGGCTGTAACTAGTCACCACTATACCATTTTGTACTTTCCATCTTCAGTTCCATCTAGCACAAGATGATGGTTGGGAACAGCTAGAATAGATTGACCAGAGGAAACTGTGACTGAACAATCTGATAGCCTACATAATACGATGAAATAAATGCTTCTGTGGACTAGGAGAGAAGTGGATGTCTTTTATCCTGACTCTAATAAGGACAAGGGGGAAAAAAAACCTGCAAAGAGGTCAAATTAACATTACTGGATATTTGAAATCTACCATTAGTTCAGAAAATAATATGGAAAACTTCTGCAATGTCAAACTATAGTCCCTGTTATTGTCTGCAGTACCTATTAATAGTCACATTTTCTTCAACCTTTACCTGGATGTGGGGTGGCAGAAGAGTTTGACTGGATGAAGGCAATGCCATGCAGCTTCCAGTTCTTCCTGTGCCATGGACATTATCCATAATTGTACGTGTGGTAGTTGCAGCCTTCTGATATATCAGGCAACAATTGCCATCCTATTCCCCAAAGACCAGCAGATTTGAGGGGTTTGGCCCCAGCATCTTTCAAGTTCCATATCTCAACAGCTTGTGTGAATGCCAAGTGCATTCATGGAGTGCTGTAATACATTTGATAATATTGTCCTTTGAATGAATCTGTGTCACTGAGCCAGCACATAGTGAGTGCACACACTGCAATGCTCTGTATTTTCCTAGCTCTGTGATATTATAACAGAAGGAAAAAAAGTAATAAGCCAAGCATAGAAGTATAAAGAAACCAGAGAGCCCAGACTCAGGGCACTTGCTAATGATACTGTACAGAAAAACTGAAAATATATTAGTATAGATAGAGCCTGAGAGTATACAGCATTTGAATTTTGATCAGCTTTTCATACATGCAGCTCTCAAAGTAGCAAGCATATTTATGAGGTTCAAACTGGATTTACTGTCGCAGACATAGTTTCATGGTTTTACAGTTTAACCCCAGCTGGCAACGAAGGACCACTCAGCTGCTTGCTCACACACACACACCCCCCAGTGGGATGGGGAGGAGAATAAGAAAAAAGGTAAAACCCATGGGTTGAGAGAAAAAAATATTAATAATAGAAATAAAACAATTGCAATGAAATAGGGGGGCAGCAAAAGGAGAGAGAGAAATAAAACCCAAGAAAGGCAAGAGATGCACAGTGCAGTTGCTCACGACCTGCTGACCAGTGCTCGGCCCATTTCAAGCAGCAGTTGGCACCTCTCGACCAACTGCCCCAGTTTATATACTGGTCATGATGCTTTGTAGGATGGAATATCCCTTCAGCCTGTTCAGGTCAGCTGTCCTGGCTGTGCTCCCTCCCAGCTTCTTGGGTTTCTCCTTAATGGCAAAGCAGGGGAAACTGAAAAGTCCTTGACTTAAGGTCAGCACCAGTTAGTGACAATTAAAAAAAGAAAAATCAGTGTGTTATCAGCATTATTCTCATACTGAATCCAAAACACAGCATTGTACCAGCTACTAGGAAGAAAATTCTATCCCAGCCAAAACCAGGACAAATGGACACACTCCATCCCTTCCTGACCCTTGTGCAGAATCAGCTTACTCAAAACCTCAAAACAGTGCTCAAAGAGTACCTAAGGCCAGCTTTTCCGTGCTCTCTGCACCCAAAGGCAACTGACTCTGTGACTGAAAGGTGTAGGATGTGTAAAGTGGAGGTGGTGTTGCCGAGCTTCTGCTAACATCTGGTCATTAATTTCAGCTTTGGGGAGTTCCAAAATGTTGGCAAACACAGCTCCAGCTGGCCTGGGGACTGTGGCTTCTCCATCAGCAGGTAAATAGGCCAGATGGTCTCTAATTTTACCACTGTTTCTAGTATAGATGATGAGCCTTGGTCCCTACAGAGCAATGCACCTTCTAAACACTGAACGTTTTTATCCACCTTTTGACCACATAGAAACAATGTAATTATTAGAAGAGTAGTAAAATGATTAGAGCAGTGGCTAAAAGGGAAGTCTGAGTGGGAGTAGCAAAGAAAAGGCAGCAATGATCACCTCGTTTTTCTCTTTCTGAATGGCAGTCTAGAAATTCGTTTTGAACAGCTGCACTTCCATTTGTGTTTGCTATAAAACAAAACTGTTTCACTTGTAGGAAGAAACTTTGTTTTGTCTTCGCCATTTCTGTTCCTTTCAGCAAACAACAACAATGAAAGACCAAAAAAAATACAACAAAAAACCCCAAACAAACAAACATAAAAAACTAACCACTCAATCAAATGAGAAAACACCCAAAATCCCATCAAACCCTCTCTAGAGCTGTAGAGCTAAGAAGTGCATTAGAAAGCTAAAAGAATCCAATGTAAGTGCTTTATCTTCGGTACTTATTCAAGGGAATCTTTCTCATAGCTGCATGAAGCATAAAAACTTGTAACAGGGTGGGAGGATGAGATTTTGGAGAATCTGGAGCTGGAACCTGAGGCAATATTCAGGCAGTGATTATGCAATTGTTGCATAATATGAAGAGTGCTTGCATGAATAATGTTATTAACATTAGAGTTTCACAATCAGGCAATTGAACACTGCACTGTTTAAAATCATCTGCAGTTATGATGGAAAAGTCAGGAAAATTGCCATTAAAAAAATAGAGGTCTCATAAATATAGTCTTTCTCAGCGGGGGTTAAGAGTGTAAGAATGTCAGAGGAAAGAACAGAGGAAAACATTTTCTCAGTTTACATTTAGCAGGAAGGATTAGTTTTAATGGTTTCCCTTGAGAAATGGAAAAGGTATAGATGATTATTATGGATTGTCAATAATTTTTTTGTTATGCCCGAGAAAAGCTTTGAACAGTAGGATTGACAAAATTGAAAGGAAAGGGGGGAAGAAATTGCACTATTCACCTGCATAATGAGCAAGTTTTTTATTTGTATCTAGCAAGTGCCAGATCCACAACAGGCAGAAGGATTAATTCCCCACCATTTGATAATATTCTGTGCTAATGAAGCAGCAGCTGATCAGCAGGTGTAGCTTCCTCTCCCTCTAATTTCGAAGGCCCCTACTCCCAGGGCTCCTGCAGCCCATGCTGGGTGAGGAGCCTGGGCTGCTGAGGAGGCTGTGCCTCCAAGGAAGGCAAGGGCCAAGAACTTCCTTAAGAAGTTGCAGCAGCACAGAGGAGCAGACTGTAGTGTCAGTGCCACAGCTGGAGAAGCCGCAGCATCTCTGCAAGCTCTTTCTGTGTTCCCAGCGGGAGAACACACACGCTGAGCTTGCGTTCGTGCCAAGGGCGGGTCCAGCTTGGGCTCCGTGCGGGGCGGGAGTTGCGTTCCCTCTGCAAGATTCATGTGCCACCTCCTGCAACTTTGCCAGCTACAAAGCAGCCATGAAGCTCTGCACAAACACCCAGGCGGCGGCAGCACAGCTGCTGCCAGCAATGCTGCGGAAAACAAGTCATTAAATATCTGATATATGAAGTTTAAGCTAGATGCCAAAGCAGAAATAAACCTCTGTTAGACTGCCTTTTTTGTTTGGTTGGGTTTTGGTTTGTTTTTTTTTTTTTTTTTTCAGAAGGGTTAAGGCTATGGAAAATGAGTGAGTCTGTAAAGATGTATCTCTAGGTATCAGGGACAAGGAAGAATGACAGCTGAAATTTAACCTGAGTTCACATTGCCAGAAAGAATTTCAATGTTTGGGTCCTGATAGCTAAAGAATGTGTACAGTCATCTGTGCAAAGAGACTGAAAAAATATGTAACTGGTTGAGGAAAGTCATCTGCTTTTATCTCATGCCACACCATTTGAAAAAGCAAATCCAGTGCCCCAAACACCAATAGCTGCAGAACACTGGAGCCTTTCAAAGCTGGTGTGCTTCTAGCTGAATTCATTCCTTAGGTTTGTAAGGCTTTTGACATGCCAGAATGTACAACAGTTTTCAGACCAAATAGAACTGGTATAAAATAATAATTTTGTGGTTGTTCCTATATGACAATCCATGTCAGGAGGATAACTGAGGCAATCTTCCCTATTCTGGTTTCTCTTATCCTCTAAATAAAAATAGTCATCTAGTAGACTTCCAAGCTTGTTGGGTACTTGGATATATGTAATAGATTTCGATATGACACTAAACTTAATATTTTATTTCTATGGGAAGATACATCTAGAGAATGTACCAAAGACATAGTTATTTTCCTCTTTGTTAGCCAACATGCTCTTTTGATGCTTTCTAGAGTACAGAGTTCTCACCATGTTCTAGGAAATAAATTCAAAAGAGATACTAAAGACATATCCCTTTGGTTTAAAAACTGTATTTTAGATTGTGGCAGTTTGCATTTTCATTTTTGGGGAGAAAATTAATAATTGGTAAGAACAGGCAAATCTGCACTAACACCAGTGAAGCTACATTCATTTACATCAGCTGAGGATGTGATTCGCTGTATGACAAAATATCTCAACTAATATAATTAACTAAAGCTGTAATCAAAGCCCAGCAGGGATGTGGGTTGTTGCAGCAGTGTAAAATAATAAAAGAAAAAAAAAAGCTGAAAATTTCCAATATACCAATATATGTGAATATGTTCAGCTACATCTACTGTTCAATTTCTTTTGTATTTATGGATGTGATAAGTTGGGGAATCATGTCAGGATAAGAGGAGGCAGCTAGCTGAGTTAGGAGAGTTTGCCTCATAATTCTGAAAACTGCTTTTCCCTTTGCCTTCATTCAAGTAATGAACAGGTAAATGTAGACCTGTGGCTGCTGGCTGAGAAGCAGAGAGAGCTGCTACCAGGGCTTACATTATCCATTTTCTTATTTGCTATTTGCAAGGCTCTGTGTTTGGCTCACCTTAGGCAAATCCCTGTCCCTCTCTGTGCTTCAGCTTTCTCATCCCCAGACGTGTCTGGCTGGATGTCCAAGGCAGAGCTTGCTCTTGCTCTGTGCCTGTCATCGTGCCTCCTGCAATGAAACCAGTGCTCAAGTAGGTGACACTTTCTGACCCCCTCCAGCAGCACCAATTAGAGTGACTGCAGTAATCACCAGGAATAAATACTTACTGGAATAACCCAAATCCCTGAACTATAAAAAAGTACAAGCTTGACAGGTACAAGTGTCCAACACAGCCTTTGACTCAGTTTAGTAAAGTGGACCTCTGGTCGTTTTTTTTCCAGATTGTCACAATATCCAGGAACCTCAGCTTTTCTCTTGGCTTCTGGTCTAAACAGGAAGGCAGGGGACAAGCGTGAAATGCTTTATCACTGCCATTGTAAACAGTTTGTGTATTTGCTGTGGAAATGTGTTCCTATGAGGGGTCAGGGTGTAATACCTTGTACCTTGTCAGCAGAAACATGCTTCAGTGCAACCTTCTCCCACTAACAGAGTTCTTTTTATACATCGGATTCTTAAGAGAGTACAGTTCTTTTTGTTTTCAGTGGGCACAAAGAGAAAGTGTCTTCTGGTAATATTTGTACATAAAATACAAACCATCATTCAAAACAATGCATTGCATCTTTGTGTCACTAAACCCTCAATAAAACCTTTTAAACAAAAATCATATTATGTAGATGCCAAAAGGGACAAATGGATAAATTAATAATAAATAAGTGTTTATTATCAGTGTTATTCATTTCCACTCTAGCAACAGAAAGAAACCATGCAGTAAGAGATTCCACAATAGAGGAATGAAAGAACAGAACACCCAGTGCTATGGGACAGGATCCTGCTGCCGGAGCACAGGTTTCCTCTCTTCCTCTAGGGTCCAGGTTTTGTTCTTCCAGAGTTCAGATTTCTTAGTAAATTAGAAATCCACACTTATGGTAATAATGGTGCACAGGAAAAGTTACCCTCTTTAATTGAACTTTAGTAACCAGGAGACTGAAAATAAAAATATCAGAGCTAGGAATTTCAAGAATGAAAGAGTACATCTTGAAACACAATCATAAAAATTTCCTGTTTCGAGTGAATTCCTGTCCTAGGAATTCTGGTTGTGACAAGTGCCTTAACTTCCCTGTAAGTCTGTCAGACATCTACAACACTGGCCTCAAATTTTCTGTTTCTAACATTTCTCAGTTTACTTACTCTCAAGTTCTCTTTGTTCAAAATACCTTAAACCTTTAATGCCCAGGCTTTGTATAAAGTACAGTTTGCTAATTTTTTCTCCGTTTCACATTTATTATTATTTTTGAGGATGGTTATTGATTTTTCAGATGTCACAGGGTTCAGGTAAAAATATTAATGGCTAATAGACCTACAAAGAGCAAAAGGTAGTACAAAGGTAGCAAATGGTGGTGTACATTGCTCAGAGCTGTCTCTAATATGCTCATTAGACTATTAAGAAAAAAAAGGGAATTTGAGGCATTGTCTGGGAGTTACAGAGTTGGTGTTAGCACTGTTATCACATTGCAGGGCTTTAGAACAGTGTGGCTGCTTTCTATTCATCACACACAACCTCGGTGGAACTGCACCTTCTACCACTTGCTAGCTCAAAAGAACATGAATTTGGTCAAGGCTTTGTAAAATTAAACAGTAACTGTTGTAATTAGTACTGTCTGCTCTCATCAACAGAAGGGAAGTTTTTCAGATTAGGTTTTTGGTGTCATAATTTTAGTAGCAACTTAGTCACAGTGAAATTATCTGAATAAACTGCACTTAACTAATGTGACAGTACATCAGAATCGAATAAAAATTAATTCTTTATGGCTAAGTTGCATAAAATATGGACTACTTCTAACATAAAAAAATAAATCAAATACTCTTAATACTTTGCAGTGTCCCACTCCATAAAAACATTCTTTTCCAAACTGCAGATAGTGACACACACCTTTGTAGTGATAATTTTATTCTTTAGGAGACTGAACGATCACTTGGAGAACAAACTTATACACATGTATGCCAGATTTCCTGGTTTATTTTAAAGATTTTTATTAAGTAAATACTTCACTTCCTGTCTTTGTGCTCCTCAGAGCACACTCTTGTGCATGTACAGTCTAGAATCCAGAGAAACAGGATTGCTTGCATTAGAGACAAATCAAACATATGCATTTTTCTAATATCTGGAGACATTAGCTAGGAAACTTAAAAATGTGTTTTTACATTTCCAAATTAAAGGGGAAAAAGGGTTAAAATTATTCTAATGCCTTATATGGATTAATCATCAACTATCATTTTGTCTGCCTAGGATTTTATCTTTGTACCTATTAACTGGCTATAATTTTGTGTTGGGATATTGAAACTTTCTTGAGGTGTTAGCTAACAAAGACAAATGGTAATAAAACCAAAAGTTGGCAAACTAAGGGAAAGTTTCACAAATTTAATCTAAGTTGTATTGATGAAGTAACTCAGCTTCAGGCTTCAAAGAAAAGCAAATAGAGCTTCCAGTTGTATCCCTCTGGGATGGAATCCACTGTTGAGAAATTTTTTACATTCCATACATACTTCTGGTTCTAAGTCTGAAAATATCTGCAAGGAAAGGATGTCTTCAGGTGACTATACCTGTCTTGCCAGGCAGAGAATTTAGGAAGCTCTGAAAGAAAATAATTGTCTTTGAATGCTCATATGCTTTTCAGTACAAACATCTGTTTTGGAAATCCCAGTGGATTTTGACTTCTCTATCAGCAAATTAAGAATAGGATTCAGAAGTGCTATACTGTGACTCACGTCACTTTTGACTGCAGAAAGCTGAAGAGATGAGGTCTCTCTGAGAGTTGATGACTCCTTTCCTGTTTTTACCTCTGCACAGTGTCTGGCATAGAAACAGAGAAAGTGGTTGAGGCTGGCAAGGACCTTCTGAGATCCTTGGTCCAACCCCCCTGTTCAAGCAGGGTCACCTGGTTACAGCAGACTGTGACTGTGACCAGTCAGGTTTTGAGTATCTCCAAGAATGAAGACTCTGTAACCTCTCTAGACAACCTGCTCTATACTCACTCTATACTTGTGGTTTTGGTTTTTTTATTGGGATAAAAGTTCATGTATTTCACTTTGTACCCATTGCCTCTTCTCCTGTCTGTGAGCACCACCAACTATTGACTATCAGTCATTGACTACCAGCTAATATTATACAAAAATAATAGTTTGCCTCACTGGAAATTTATTTCCATTTGCAACTCCAACAGCTATGAACTGACTCAAGAAAAACAGGCAACAAGATCGGTTTTCATGCTGATCAGTTTTCCCTGCTGACATTTGGTGAACCAGACATTGCAAATAAATCTAAAGCAGAAAATCTGTCATTTCAAGACTAACTGTATTTGTGTAGAACTCAAAGTGTTTTCCAGATAAAATGAAGTCATGCAAAGCTGTGGTCATACCCAAAGCCAAGGAACAGCTGACTAGAGCTGAGAACAGACTTTGCATTAGACCTCCAACCCAAACAAGCCTAGGGTCAAGGACTGATGTGCTTTGTGTAGTTTCAGCTATCCTGTTGGAAATATTGCAGAAGTGAGCCTGCACTTATGTACTTTAGCTAGTGTTTTCTGCCCTTTACCTTTGTGCAGATTAGGAGCTATTTTCCTCAGGGAATGCAAATCTGTCTGAGCCTATGAGGTCTCTGTTTTAATCAGATCCCTGTTTTAATCAGATCAGCTCTTCATTCTGTTTTTACCTTTGAGATGAAGTACTAACGCCAGAGACAGAAAACTCATACCATTGAGTTGATGGCTATCCCTGAAACCAAATCAATTTAAAGAATAAACAAGCTCTTACATTGGAAAACAGATCTGTATGGGAAGACATCACTTATCAACAAGGTTGTGCATTAAGGTCTGGTCTGTGCTTGCTTTGAGGTGCTGAGCAACCCTGTGTGACAGCAGAGTGAGAGGCAAAAGCCCCCTGGCTCTGGACACAATTTTACTACTTTATGATGGAGGTATTCCAGGACCCTCATAAAACAGGGTGTATCCCTGTCTTCTTGAACACAGTCAGACTCTGAATTTCTAAGGGAAAGACAAGTGAGATAATTATTGCATTTCAACTGCTATTCTAAAGAGTCGCTATTTTGGAGTGTCTTCCTCTTTACTTAAAACTCAAGTTGTCTGATCAGAATCCTGTGCAAAACATACACGTGAGATGAGCTGTGTCTGCAGGGAGCTGACAACTGTGAAATTGGCCGTGCTGGTCCAAGTCCTTAGAGAAGGGCAGTGCAGCACACCCAGGTGAGGTGGTGTATGTATTGGAAAGTTCACTTAGCCGAGAGTAGGGGGTATATTTGTATTGGAAAGTTAAGGTTTTACATGATCAAGCTACCAAACAAAAATTGAACTATGAGTAAATAATAAAGTATATAACATTGTGAAACAGATCGAGAAGAGAGCCAAGTGCCTGCATGAGCTCCGAGATGGATTTCCTCTAGGAAAATAATTTTAAAATGCATGTATTTTCCTTATGATCATAAGTTAATCACATAATATATTTATGACAGGTTTTACAAATGTGGAAAATAACTTTAGTTTTTCAGACTGTCAAACAAACTGATAAGTCATGCCAGTAAGTTCATGAAACCTGTCTTACTTAAAATGCTGTTTCATTGACATATGCCTACTTACTGTTACATGTACCTATATTGTTAAATAAAACCAATTCTGTACGTATAATCACATATTATTTATTAAGCACTGCAGCAGCTGCTTGCATATTCTGGTAGGCACACTGAGAATCTATTTGTTGTAGTGTTGTCTTTGTGAGCAATAGATGAGGAACTGCTAGTATAGCTATTTATTAGGAGAGCATTAAAAGTGAAAATTTTGAGACCAGAAGGAAAGATAATATTTATGTTTGTTTAGGTTTGTTACCATGGTACTTAGACTAGTTACCATGGGAATGGAAACAAATTGGTAAGTTACCATTACCCACTAGTATCAGTACTATAGGGGGCTTTGTTTTCAGAATCCACTAACCTCAGCTCCATTGATTTGCTCAGAGCCTTTTTTCCTCGTTTAACTTCTTTCTCTATGTTGAAAAGGAGAAAGAAAAAAATCCCTGGTGGAAACCATTATTTGAAGCTGTATGATGAAAACACAGAAAGTGACTGTAAGATAAGAGTTAAAAAGGCTCACAGTGATTGATCCAGGTAAAAGAAAATAGAAATTTAGGCCAAATAACATTCACCAACTAGGTTATTCAGGGTGAGGAGTATGACTGGTGTATTCCTTAAGGACAGGGTCTTTCTGCTGTCTTGTTGTCTCACATATGCTCATAGACATGTTCAATAAATAAGTTCTGTTGTAAGTCCATATGCAGAATGGCTATCTTGCACTCAGTGCAGAATTGCAGTGTAATTATGACAATTCAGTTTTCAGGGAGGGATGACTAGAAATACTGCCGATGAAGTACAAAATGTAAACATGTCAAGCACAATGAAATGCAGAATCATACTAAAATTAAAAACAAGAGGCCTGATAATATGCATTGTACTGTCTTGGTATTTCTTTATTGCTATAAATTACAAAAGAAAATATTATTTACATTTTTTTTTTCTATGGTTCCAAATAAAACTGCTGCTTAACCAATACTTAGAGGTGATCAGGGTGAGAGATGTTCTTTTAAATTTGCAGCTTTTGAAAGCCTGTGACTGCCTGAAAATCTCAACAATTTTTACTTAAGAGCACACACTCCACCCAAGTAATTCTGGGAGCAAATGTCTTCTAACAGATTCAAAGGAGGGAGCAAAGAAATAGAACTTTATGTTTACATTGCAGATTATTTTTAAGGCACTCGTGAATGTATATATTTGTTCTTTTTAAATTTCTGATTAAGTGCCCCTTATTGTGGATTCTTTTGCCTTTAAAACAAGCAAACATCCCAAAATCTTCACAAAATCGAGCAACTAGTATGGAAAAAACTCTATGTTCTCCCACAGCATCATCCTAACACCACCCCTGGTCCTGCACTAACTTGTTTATTTTCTTCCTCAATCAGTGATCTAAAATATACCATGAAAAGTTCTTAGGATGAGCATTAGGAGAAATCAGATGTTGGGGAATCACTGACAACACAGCTCTTGTAATAACCCTACTTTTAAGACATAATATTCATTTTAGCATGCAATTTAAATTAAACTGCAGAACCCTGTTACAGGTACACTACGTGTAGCATAAGCACTCTCTGGTGCTCATGGGTACATTTTAAACAGTAGTTGTTTTCCCGTATCAGCAGTGTGAAACATTTATTTGTTTGCATTATGTGTCTCTCTGTCTCCAAGTACTCCCATCTAGTTGATTTTTGTCTTCCATTAAACATTGTTTCATCTCAAATTCTCAGAAGAAATGCTAACTTTTTGACTGATTAACTTTTAGAGGCAGCCTCAGCTGATTTGCAACTTTGCTTCTGAAATTAGGTGTTAACTTATATTTGGTAAATTTTAAAAGCAGGACTGGTGGAACTTGTCCTTTCCAAAAAAGCTGCTCTTTGAGCTTTTGAAGTAGCTTAAATACTGACTGGAATTAAAGCAAATATTCACAGAAAGTGCCTAATGAAGGTAGTGGGAAAGGGAGAGTTGAATTTTACGGAACTGGGTTTGCCTTATGAATTTTACTATGGTCCAGAGCCACAAATGTCCAGAGCTGTAAAGTCATAACCAGATTAAACTGTGCTCAAGGTGTTCAAATGTCTTCAGTAATTGGTTTGGTTTTTTACTGAACACTTTGTAACCTTTGACATTTACACCCAAGTGTTTTCTTGTTAGTGCTTTACGTAGGTTAACTGCCAATTTTAGAGATCTTTATCAACAGTGGTGTTGATAAAGGCACCACAGGCAGTGGTGCTTGGACTAGAACCATGCCCTCCACATGGGCTTCTCCAGCTCTTGGCTCTGCCAGCACCCACAGGCCTTACTTACAGTAGGACCTCACTTTTCATGCGGGGCTGGCTGCTAATTACACACATTGTGTCTAATCCTGGGGACAGGAGACAAATTTAGTGCTGAGAATCAAGCCTATGTTCTTGACTGCCTCGAGCAGAGAGAAAAAACTCAAAAACATGCTGTAATTTAAGCTTAAATTCCCTAAAATCACAGCAAAGAAAAAGTTTCAAATTCGTTATTTGAGAAACAATGTGAATTTTTTATTTTTCTTTTCTAAGCATCTTGATACTTGGTGTCTGAGTTGGGTTTTTTTACTGTATGGCACCAACCATATGTTGAAATTTTATTAATAAACCATAATGGATTTCCCCAGCCACACTCAGCAATAAAACTGTTAATTTTCATCTGCTTAAAATGTTCTTATTAAAGACAGTTAATTGCCACTTCACAGGTTTTTTTCTTTTCAAAGTAGAATTATGGTTCTGCCTAACATCAAACAAAATTGAGCAAACATTGGAGCTTGTGCTGCAATGCAGACAGTCCTGGGGAGATCACTATTTCTGATCCTCATGCTTTATTCCAGTGGTCTCCAGCAGTGTTTTGGAGGGTTACCTGGTGTCCAGCTGCACAAACACTCTACCTGGCCCTTCCAACCAGCTAAACTCAGCCTTTTCAAACCTAAAAGCCTTCTGTGCAAATAAACATCACAAATAAATACCAGAGTGGGACTGTCCCAGTTAAACAGCTGTAAAAATAAAAATTAAAAAGGTTTGCCTTAAGACCAAGCTGTGAAACCACAAAGAAAGCATCTGCAAGCAGCAGTTAGAACAAATAATACTTTCCATTCAGCTGTACGGGCAGAGTCACTTAGAGGCAAGTTTCTAGGATGCTGCTTATTACATTTAATAGCTACTGTCAGAAGAAATAAAGTCAAGTTGTTTTTTCGGCTCACTTGCAAACAACAGGCCATCTTAGTTTGCAATATCATGGAAAATACAATTTTGGGGGGTAAGAGGCCTAATTAATTAGTTTAGAACCATAACAAAGTGGAAGGAAAAATACCATCATATACATTCCTGGTTTAATTCCAAGCATTACATGTTGTCTTTTTAATTAATGGAGTCAGTGTACAAATAACATGCTAGAGGTGAGTTTTATGTAGCTGCATGACTTGTTGTCTGACTAGCCTTACCTCTAGCAATACGCTTTCAGAGATCTTGCCAATGAGCTTTAAGGTCTGTTGACCCCAGTTTTATAGTCTGCCTCTCTGTCTTATACTTCCCTTTACTTTCAGCAGAAGGAACTTAATGCTTGTATTTTATCTCCTTAGTAGGAAGTTCAGGGCCTCAGCTGAAAATGCTGGCTTGAGGTAGGCTAATGCTGAGCTGCTGAGCTTTGCAGTGGCATATGTGCAGGCACATGTTCTGCTTTCTTTTCTCCTGTTGCAGCCATGCCTGGAAAATGCCATGAAAATGCACTGAGCATTTTGAACCATTTCAAACAACTGGAGCCGGGTGCAGGGGTTCCTCTGCCACTCCCCCTGCTGGCATCTGAAGCCAGCCCAGCTGGTTGGCAATTCAGGAGAAACTTCTGCACAGGGTGAAGCATCAAAATGTTGTCCACTCAATTCTGTCCCTTCAGGTTTTTTTCAGAAGTGTAAAGCAGCATGTCTCTTCTTCAGCTAGTCAGTCTATTGGAAGTGGGTGTCGATTATGGGAGGCAGATCCCAAAGGCCAGCACCAGAATTGCCCTGTGCCAGGGGATTCATAGGGGCTAGATTCCTGTCTCATCTGTCAGCCTTTACTCCTCCTTTTTGCTACAGCAAAACGCTTGGTGGTAGGAAAGAGCTGTTGCCTACAATTTTAAGGGATTATCCCAGTGGTTCCGTGTCAAACATGCAGTGTGGTTCATATTCATTATTTCACATTAGTTTCTCTGGTTTTATATGCCATTACCTTTATTCCAGTGAATGACATATTTCTTAATTGTTCAGGCTGGACAGTGTCATCCATCTGAAAAAGAGGGGATGATTTCTTGAAATCTAAATGTGAAAATCATTCTCCCTGGCACCTAGTGTCCTGAGGCCCTTCCTTGCTGCTTCCATACTACTGCTGGATTTGTCTGTCCCAGGCTTTGTGTGAGCTCTTTTGCCTGTGTAGAAGGTGATCTGAGGATTGTTTTTTTCCACTTACACTGCAAAAGTACAAATTGATTTCAACTTTGCTGAATATTTTGGCATGCTCTGTATTTTTTCATTTAGAAACCAATAAGTGCCTTTAAGTTTCCTTTGCTGACTGCAAATCAGTACTTTAGATGAGGCCGTGAGTTAAGAATTACCTGCCATAATTTTCAAGACTGTTTGGGTTTTCTTGCAGTAAAATGACTAAGAGATGAAGGGGTTTGGAGGGGGACAGCCTCGTACTCTGAGGAGCTCTCTCTGAGGGCTCCCTCTCACAGAGGGGAGTGGAGTCTACACGTGGAAGGAGGTGCACCTCTCTCTGCTGCTGCTTCCATGTATTGAGTCCAAGGGGGAAATCTGTCTCTCCAGGCTGACCTTCCAGTCACTGATGGATTTGAGCAACAGCCCAGGTCACCAGAGCTGGAGTAAGAGCAAATGAAACAACGTAGACTCAACTTCTGGGCTGCTGCTATCTCGTTATGTCTATCACACACACATCACTGGCACCTCAAAACTTTTAAGAAAATGTGTCACATCTACACTGAGGTAACTTTAGTGGTTCTTTCTGCATGACCTTAGGCCAGCTGGACCACACACTGTGAGCACCAGCCACCGCAGTCTGGACCAGTGACAGGGCTGTGTGATCAGACTTGGATCTGCGGTTGCTTGCTCAGTTAGAGACCAGGATGCTGCAAAAGATAAACCCAGAAGCAGGAGCAATAAGAAATAAAGGTTACATAAAACTATCTGAACCTCATAAAACCTTTTTAAGAGATCAGAATGCAAATGCAATGGTTATAAATAACCTGTTAGAAAATTGAATCTGAGAGACTGTCCAGAAGATTTAAACTTAGATACTTTAAAAACTTAGACACTTTAATGTTGCAGCCAGCAACATTCAGTATAAAAGGAAATTACAGTTTAAGAAGGTGTGGGTAGAGCAAAATACTATAGGGAAATACCCATTAGGAAATCGGCTTTTCTTCTCTCTTGCAATCTCCATTTAAGACCTTCAGTGCCCTTTTCAAACAGAGATTAAATAATTTATATGAAATGAGGATGCACTGTGACCACTGGTAGAAATTCAGACACATAACTCGTATTTTTCCCATTTCTCCACATACTTTGAGTCTTTGTGTTCAGACCATCTTACCTATTCTATGCCATAGGATCATATTTGGCAAAAGCATATGAAAAACTGCAGTGGATCTTTCATTCTAGCTCTCATAAGCAAAAAGAACTAATTCCTTTTTTTTTTTAATTGCAGCATAAGGATTTGGGTTTTTTTATTTAAACATTAACATTCCCAGTTTGGGTAGATAATTTATGATGATGTCAATAATTCCAAATACATAACAGTAATCACAATCCTTGCAGTGTTCTTTTCTCCTTCCTGTGAATACATAAATTGATTTATCTTCTCAAAAGCACTCCTGAAATCCAGAATACAAGCTCGTGCCTGCTGCTTGACTGAACACAACCTCTGCTTTAAGAACATGTCCAAGTATTTGTTTGAAGCCTAATGTGGGCATTCTAAAATTCAAAATAGCCAGCCTCCTGAAAAAAATTATTTCCATTTCCCTGGCCCCGTGTGACCCTGGAAAAAGTATCTAATGATGGATCCTGCTACATTACTGCTGAGGCCAGCACCCTACCGGGTAAGCAGCACAGCACCAGGCAGGACATGAGGGCAAATCCTACCCCTCCCCAATATTTCAGGAATATATGTCAAAATGCACAAGTTTTCCCCCATAGTAGGGGTACAGTAATGCTGCCCATCTACCTGAATTATTTAGAGATATTTTATTCATAAGTTTGGAGAGTTTTCTGAGAGGTATGAAAGACCCAAACCATTTTCTACTGAAATTATGGAAAAAATATTTTACTTTATGTTAGATTTAGGTTTATTCATGTGTATATAAACAGCAGTCCATGAAAATTAATTGTAGCACTTTACATGAAACATTTTACAATAAAAATATTTTCACATTCAGAATTTAATATCTTTGTTAAAAAGCATCAACAAAAAAAATTTCTATAAAAGTTATTTTATCATCTTAGTTTAAATCATAAGCAAATGCTAGCAAAATCAACATAGAAGTCTTTATTGTACTAAAAATGCAGATTTTTGGTCGCAGGGAAGTATTGTCATTTCCATACTATCTTCAAAATAATAAAACATTTGCTATAATTGCAAAAATACTAAAAAAAAATTTATTTTAAAAGGCTTTATTTTTTAACCTATATTTAAAAATATCCACATTTTGAACTATTATCTTTTTTTGATCATGTTACCTGTTACACCATTTTTATGCTTTGAAAGTCTCGTAGAAATACGAGGACAGGCTGCAAGATCATTCCATGAAAACTGGAGCTTTGTTTATTCCAGCCTTGCCCACTTCCAGGAACAAGTCCCAAAGTCTTAGAACATATTTGACAAATCTTTCTGAAGAAATTCATCCACGATCCACCTGGGAATCATGTTGGCTAACAGTTCAACAAGTGCTGGTCATATCTGGCTGCAACATTCTAAAAATGCAGAGATCCTCCCGTTAGTGGCATGAACTACCACTGTTCAGAGGTTCAGACAAAATTATTTCTTTTCTGAAGAAAACACTGTTTTTGAAAAAGTGTTTCAACAAATCATTCCATATTAAATGTTTTCTTTTCAAACAAATAATTAAGTTGTGAGTTGTCCAGAAAAGAACAAATCTGCGTGCTTCTGAAGGTTCACTCTTACAAAGAAAGCTGGATATCTTCCCTGCCTTGATCTGGAGCTAATGTAGTAAATAAGGTATCAAGAAAGGGCCAGAAGCTCTTTTTAATGCAGGGAAGAAAATCAGATTAATAACTAATGTGTTCGAGCAGCCATTTATTTGGGCTAACATCGAGATCACATAAGCCAAGTTCTATTAGGAACTTTGCATAGCAATATAGACTGAAGCTGGCAGGGCCAAATACTTGAATGGAGTAGCATCAAAAGTGCTTTTCTAAAGGCTGGAAACAGAAAATTGAGTATCACCATGTGTGTTGTAGCTTTCCTTTTGACAGTTGTTAGCTTTTTAACAGATTTTAAAAAAAAACTGCATTCCATCGTTTTTGTTAAATACATTTTATATCTATTCTAACTTCTGAAGATAACATAAATCATCTTCTTTAAGGAGCAGTTGGGTTTACAATATAAGTTCTATGAAGAGTAAAACGATAAGATAGCATTTTTCACAGAAATTCTCACACAATAGCATAATATATTGCAATTAGCAATATATTAAACATTTAAAGTATAAAGAGCCATAAAAACAGTCTGAAGAGCAAAGCCACATTACTCCTCATTTAGGCTGGGATCATATATGAAATGCTTGGACCTCTTAGAAATATTCTGAGGCAAAGCTTGGTTAATCTGGTATGAAAGGCAGACAACAAATATCAGACTTTATCTTAATGCAGATAATAGTATTCCAAGATAGATGGCACTTTATATGTGAGAATGTGCTACACAGGCTTTTGGATTCCCTCAAGATCTCTTTATTAGCAGGTATGCTAAAATTGCATGTGTAGTGGGGTTATAAATATTGTGCACAGCCTTGCTTAACCAAAATAAGTTGTCTTATTTGCTAGTGAAATTTGATGTGTTGTCTAATAAACAAGCTATTGGGAATAACTTGTGGGTTTTCCCTTATATAATTATATCTAATTCGTGGTAGTGCAATGACACATCTCAAGAAAATCAAGTTATGTTGATAGAGCAATAAAATAATAACGGTAAAAAAATTATGACTGCACTTGAAGTTTTACTTGTGACAATAGGCAGTTGTATAAGAATAAACATTCCAGCTTCTGTTCAATAATTAACTATGAATAGCAACAAATGTAATTTTCTGTACTACTAAACCTGGACTGCTCAAGAATTTACATTATAACATAATTGCATGGATTAGACTCTGTAGCTTAAACATATACACCAGTAGTGCATCACGAAAACTTGTTAGCACTTGGAAACTTTTGTCTCAATCCATTATAAGACGTGTATCTGCTACTAATCAGAAGCAGGAAGGCTTTTCTGTGTGTCCTGAGTGTTGGCTGGGAGGATTACATAATTGGTTTATTCTCTTTGAACTGAAATATATTGTGTTAGAATATCAGCCGTTCAGGAAAAAGTTATTAGATATTGGCCTGACATTAGAACCGTGGGAATGTCTGGAAAACAATTTTAAGAAATCTGTAAAGGCAGCAGAAACCAAGACTAACTCTAATCCAAGAAAAAAAAAGTAATGGAAATCTCTCTCTTTTTTTCTTAAGGATTCCAGTCAGTCAGCTATTTCCTAAAGAAATATTTCTTTGCACAGAACTTGCTCTTAGACATCATTAGAAGAGCAGGGGGAAATCTCTCATTTCCTGTGCTCAGACCTACTAATACACATGGTCTTCATTAAACACTATCAGTTGTTGCTCAGCACGTGCCCCCCCCATCCTATCAGCTATTTTACATGGGAATCCTGTTGCATGCATGGGTTTGATCCAAACAACAGTGTTGTGGTAGCTTTACTCCTCTGAGCAGGTCCATTGCATTCACTGGGATTGCACTCCTGAGTAAAATTTTCAGTGAGTTCATCCTGACAAGATTGAGTGCTTTATCTGTGTTAGCCTAGTGGACCTTAAACCCATATGTCTATATCTTTGTCACAGCATCAGTAAATACCCAGGCAACAGACCCATAGAGTCAGAGAGCTTTGTTAGTACCTCCATGTGGTGCACTTTTTCCAACTTTCCTTCTCATACTGAGTACAATGTTCCTGCCCACTCCCCAAAATTCCATAGATATAATAAGAAATAAAGACCTTTTCAGGGTTGGAAGCAATTTTAGGCTACAAATCAATCCCAAACCTATGTCTTTGTTACATTCCTCAATTGCTTAGTAAGAGAGACTGATTTGAAGGAGATACAGACTGAAATAAAGAACAACTTTGGCTCAAGCTCCAGACAGTAAGACTATTACAGATCCCTATGGACACAGACTACTTGCAACAACTATGAATGACTCCCAACTCTTTCTCTTGCTACTGTTGTATGAAAAACACCCATAGATTGAGCATTTCATGATATGTGAGCTTTTTTTTAATTGAAAATTGATTAAGTTTTAAGGGATAGTCACAATATTTATGCACATAACATCTTGATAAAAACACATTGAATAGTTACCTTTTTTCCCCCTTCTGTCTCCTGCTTTCAGCTTGCTTAATTTATCTGTAACCTTAGCTATCATTTATAGTTTAAGTGCTGTATAGCCAGACAGGAGATTCCATAGAAATTAAATTGGAAGGATTTTCCTGCTCAGCTATTTTTAATATGGAAACTCCTTGATGGAAAAAAAAAGGAATACTTTTTTCTCTGTTCTAACTGTGACCTGAGAACAGTATTCTTGTGTTTTGCACCAAAGATATTAAAAACAATAATGCAAACAAATCATCATTGAAAAGGTAGTAAGTGGTGTAATAAAGAGTAAAAGCAGGGCAACCTTTCATCACCACTGCAGTTCAGCTGCCAGAGCTCAATAGTGTTTTTCATTCCATTCTACTGACAAATCCATGGCAGCAGAGACTAGAAGATATAAAATTGAAATCTTTGTTGTTTTTCACATAAATTAAATACAGTTGCTGAAAAAAAATGGGAATCATACAACCTGTGATTGACTTCATTCAGCTGTATGGACAGCAATGGCCTCAGACTATGCTCAGGAGGGAGTTTTTAGGCTCGTATATGGGTACAGTGCAGGATAGAGCAGTTTGAACCTGGGGTGGTGTGAAAAGGTTGGGTTCTATAAATATGAAGATTTAATAATAACTGTGAGAAAACTATAAATTATTTCAAAACCTTGGACATTTTTAAAGTTAAGACTTTTTCAAAGAGCAGTCTTTCTTCTTAGCTATATTGTAAAGACAACTGGCAAACCTCAGACAAGTTTTGTAGGCTGGAAAGGACAAGGTGTGCAGAGAAAGAGGGTTCTACTGCTGCACTGGGGTGTCCCAGCTCCATCTAAGGCATTTCAAAATGTATGGCAAAGCTGTGCAGATCTGGCCATCCTCTGGAATCTACCCAAGCATGCAAGATCATGTGGGGTCACTCTTGGTTAAGGAGGTTATTTTAACATGTGCTCTAATGGAACTTCAGTTTTAAAAGAATAATTTAAGCAGCTTAATAGTATGGGAACACCTGATGTTCTTCATTCAAATTAAAGGATAAAGGAATTGATCTGAGGTAACAGGAAGATGTGGCCTGGAAATAGTGAAGTGGAAATATTTGAAATAATGTTTTTCCTATATTGTTTAACCATCATAATTTTAGACATCTAATTGATCCTCTTGCTCTGGCAAAGTGATAGCGACAGTGAGTACTTGTATAAGATCTATTTGCTCTTTACTTGCATATTTAAAGAGTTGTTACTAACTCTCTGTCAAATTATCAAATAGTTTAAGGAAGAAAAATATTTGCTGTAGGCATTCTTTGCATTTTGTTTGAACCATGTATTACAAATAAATTTTTATATTAGACTAGCTCTCTCCATATTTATTAAGCACGTCATAAAACTTATTTCTAGATATGAGTTATTTATAATTTTTTCTTTTTTTTTTTTTTTTGGTCTTATAAATCAAACAGGTTTGTGTTTATAGCTCCTGATTTGATCACTCAAACATTTTAAACATGGTGTTACTGCTTAAGGAAAGATGAAGTAGCTCTTAAGCCATTTTTAGGACCACTTTTTGAATAATTACTTACTTAGAATGAATTTTGGTAGGTTTCCAAAGATCATCTCAAGTAAGCCAACAGTTAACTGAATGTTTCACAAATGGCAAATAATAGATATATAGAAAAGTGGAAAATTATCTGTTTGGATTTTTTGATTGGCTCCATTCAACACATAAAATGCAAAACAGTTGCTATACGAGAGGACGATTCATACCCAAAAAAGGAGCTAGTTTGGTTTTTTTAACAGTTTTTTGGCTCCACTGTGATAAGAAAAAGCATTTCTCAGATGTTTTTCATTAGTCTTAGTCCTAGCTACTTTCCAGACAAATGTGAACTCTCCAGAAAATGAGAAAAGCAGTATCATGACTCTGAGGCTGCAGAAATAGATTTCCTATTGTGAAGAAAAAAAATAAAAATATCTAAAAAGCCTAAAAAGACAAGGGATCAGTAAAATATTGCAGTATCTACTACACTTTAAGTATACTTCGAGATGAAACATTGTCCTTACTCAAGGAATTGGCAAAACTGACATTGGCTTCAAGATGAGAGACATTTTACCTTCACCTTACTTCTGTGCTTAATTGTGGTGATGAACACAGGGCTGAAGTAGCTGAGGTGAGGACTAATGCTTTATTTCAGGCTTTTGGAAATCTGCACTCCCATTCTCTGACCAGTTGTCCTCAGTCAGAAGAGCACTTTGCAGAGCACCTGTAGTGCATGATCCTATGGCATCGTGGAAGAACATGGCTTATTGCACATTTTGTCAGAGAGGTGACACTGCTTTTTCAAAGGTCACTTCTTTGGGTGAGAGGCTCCTTGTTCAGGCAGTATCAAAAAGAAGTGACTATCCCAAAAAGATAGCCTTTTGGCAAATTACATCATCTTAATAAAATGCTCATGTAAGAATATCAGCTATTCATAGTGCCTTGTTTCAAGGCAATCAGTGTATAGACAAAGTAATACATATCTAAAATGCACCAAGAAGCATCACTCCATTGAGTTTCTTATTTCTCTACATAGAATTGTTTACTGACTTACTGAGGGTTAGATTGCACTATCTTTTGTCCTTAGACACAGGCTAATGACCCTCTGTTGTTATAAAACTTGCTATTCACACAGGATGCTATAAAAACAATCAGTAAAACCACCTGAAAAATAATTTTTTTAAAATGGGCTCTATTTTGCTTTAGGAGGAGGGGAGACCTCTTTAATTGCATTTCCTTTCAGGCATTTCTGGAGGACATCAGCTCTTTTGATAAGACAGGATGGATAATTTTTATAGTATTAGACTGAATATCAGGGAGTCAGCAGTGAAATAAATCTAACTGAATGAGACCACAAAGTGTTTTCACATCTAAACTCCAGAAGTATTATGTGTGCTTTTTGCTCAAGTCATGGTGTCTTCACTGTGCATAAAATATTTTCCTGTCCATATCAAGGCACATTCAGAAACACCTGGATTTCAGTGCCATTCAGGCTGAGAACACCCAGCACAGCTTTGGTCTAGATCTAGCCTGGCTTTGTCAGCTTCAGTAAAGCTTCGATAAACCAATAACTATTTACATCAGTTAAAGATTTGACATGTATCCCTTTCTCTCCCCTTTTTTGGATAGTCTCTTGCTTGAAATCAGTATGAATTACAATAGGGATAAACAATAGAGAAGCACTTTTAATAAAAAGAGTTGCATGTTTAAGGCTGTGAACACTGGGAGCAAAGTTGAATGAAACAATACATACAGATCACTGAAGGGTTTCTAGCCTCTTCCAAGTCTCTCACTCTAAAAACATTTCAGTGTTAGCCCTTGCATCTGCTGCAGGGAATAAGTACTTATCACAAGCTAAATTTTGAAGTCTTGGTGTTTGACCTCTAAGAGCCTCTGAAAAGGGAGATAGCCAGATGAGGACTGAATATGTACCTTTATTTTATTTGGGGTTTAGTTTGGGGTTAAAAACACATGAAAGTAGAAGAGACTGGATATGTTGGAAAATGCGGGGATAGGGAGCTCTGTGGTTTAAGATAGCTGTGTGTTAAGAGGGTATTGAAAATACGTACATTATCTCATTTTTAGAGCCCATGGTTGTAAAAACTAAGGTGTCCTTTACTGAAGAAATCAACTGCATCAATCTTTTTAGCCCTTTGCACATGTTCTGACTTCTTGGCAGAGATTCTCCAGATTCCTTTTCCCTGCAAGGTGTATTCCTCCTTTGTATTACATACAGGGTGTTTCTTCATTTCCCTTGCTTTTTGCATTTTATCCCACCCACTTCGTAAGGGACAGAGATTTCTTATTTCATCATAAAATAAATGAGTGAATAAAACCACTTCTGCAGACCTGGCCATGTCCTAGCTCAACTTTGCACAAGTAGAGAAACATCTTAAAAGAATACTTGAGTCAAGGACAAGGAAAGAAAACTAAGTTTTCAAAAGGCAAAAAATGCAAGCAAGCAGGATTTTTGCAAGCTAAAGGAAAGGGAAAGATAAATATGGTCAGTCCTTGGCTAAAGCAAAGAGGAAAGTTTTACATGAGAACTAACTCAATGGTCTGGAATAGGAAGGTGAGAAGGTGTTTTGCAGATAAGTGTAAAAAACAGGATGAGAGTAAACAGTAACCATTATCCATGGGAGTCCTATAAAGGCAAAGAAATTACAGGTCAATATTAACAGGTTAATATTAATTGAAGTAATAGAAAACTGGGAAGGATATGTAGAGATAGTTCAAGATGAGTTTTGGAAATCCAGAGACAAAATGTAAACTGTGGATAAACTGGCAGTACCTTGAAGTACATTAGCTATTCAAGAGTAAAACTCTGTGTGAAAGTTCTCATAGGGTATGTCTTACCCATCCCCTTAGAGGGACAGCTGGGAGGCTCAGGCCTGCTCAGTAAGCCTTTGGATTAGCAGAGAGCAGGAGCAGTGCAGGTTTTCCTGCAGGGCTGTGTGTGTGGAATTTGCCCATTCTTCATCTGCTCTGTGCCTTGCCCAGCTCCCTGTTACTAGTTTATCTCTTTCAGGAGCAATGCCTTCATACAGAATATAGACCATGTAAGAAAAAAAGTCAAGCCTTATCTGTGATTGGAAGCACACAGGTTTTTGCTAAGGCCCCTCTCAGTGGGCCCCTTGGATGCTATAACCATGTCAGCAACCTAAGTTCATACCCATTGCAGACTGCAACTTAAATGAGTTTCAACAGTACCTGATGTTCCTTTCTTTTAGACCTTTTTCTGTGTCCCCCATCTGCAGGTATACATTCAAACAAAGAAGGCACAAGAGCAAAGATTAAACTGAACTTAAAACAGACACCTTCAGCACTCAGATAGCCCTGTCCTTTGTTCACAATTCACTTACAGCCCTCCCCTACATTAAGCTGAGTATCTCATTCTCAGCAAATCACAGGACCAGATGCTCCTTTTGACGTGTGGAGACAAGTCACAGATTTGGAGGCTTTCTCAGTTTGCGTTGGCTAATGTAACAGTTATTATAGCTACATTCCCTATATTGGAGAAACATGCTTCCCTGATTTGCTTTGATTTCTTATCAAAGTAGCTTACAGGAAATACTAGTAGCTATTACTTGGTTTACTCTCTCTTCTGTTAAGTTTATTTTAAAAGTGGCATGAAATTAGTTTTTCCACTTTGGTTTATTTCTTTTTCATTAGTGTTCAGTGTGAAATGGTTGAATCTGACTTCTTTCTCTAAAAACAAGAATCTGACAGGAGTGAACATAGTGCTAGCATGGTAGGCACTGACAGTTCCAGAGTCCAATGTTTATTATTAGTACTGTGGTACAGGTACAGTTTCTGCAGTACATTGTAGTCTCAGTCATGGACGAGGACCCCATTGTTCCCTGGGTACTGTACCAGCAAGAAGCAAGAATAGACAGTGGCAAGATAACCTTCGGTAATAAGAGATTTGTTTAGACTCCATGTTTGGCCAGTGTGCAGCTCACGCTGACACACAGAGTCATAGCAGACCTGATGAACAATGCTGTTTGGGTGTTTTCAGTAAAGTTATTCTCTCTGAATGTGGCAGTTCATGAAAACCCAAATATGTGGATCACACAGATAAAACTCCGTGTGATCATGTTAGCTTCAGCTGAATCTTTGTGGTGGCCATTGTGGCACAGAGATTGACGTAAATTAATTTATATTGATATTTGACTTGAACGTTACACTGTTACTCTGACTACTAGTAAAGTAAGTGAAGAGAGGGTTTCATGTGTGTGTCAGGGCAGGGGTGAATTGTCAGCAGTCTGAAAATCTGTTCACACACAGTGTAGAGAACTAATGTTTAGCACTGGCATTAACAGTGTTGTCTCATTTTTCAGTATAAATCGTATGCTCATTCATATTGTAGCCTATATTACAGATCTCTCTGTAACGTATGTCTATATATATTTTATCTATTTGTAATATATTTTATCAGCTGGATGCAGCTAAACACACAAATCTATGTTGTACAGGTTGCTACATAGTGCTAGGGGGTGTGAAAACGTGAGCAGGTTCCTCAGATTTTTTCTAATCCATGTAGAACAAATAGGCCTTCATTTTTAAAGGCCAGGACCAGATGTGGTAACTGCATGGCACTTAATTTTTCTTCCTTGGAACAATGAAGGACTGAGGTGACCTTGTAACTTCAAGGAGTCTACAGCAGTGATTTCAAACCTGACACTTAGATCAATCACTAAATCATTCTCCTTAGCTGAACTGACTCATTACCTATTTGCCCACCATGAAAAAAGCAAAAAGCATGGTCCTTTTAATGCCCCTCTTGTATTTCAAAGCCACTCCTGTGTAAAACCTGTCCTACACTATGCTATCCAGGCATATAGCAGCCAACCTTTATAGTGGAGAAGCTGCAGGTAATATAATAAATGTTTCCAGAAGCAGCAGGTTTAATTAACCTACATCTCCTCCACTCAGTAAGCCAGCCCATGACAGCACTGCCTACAATATCTGCAGGTCTCCTCCACAAACCCAGTGCCCCATTTCCTCCTCCTCTCCCAAAGATGCTTACAATCTGCCCCCCTTCCCATTTCCTGAATCCCTGTCCATACCCCATCCCCATCTCACGTTCCTCAAATCTCCCAGTATTGCAATGTCACACACTTTTCCTATGCTCCTCACAGTTCTGTGACCCCTCCCACCCTCTCCCTGCCCTCCCTTTATACACATTCTGGCTTTCTGCTCTGCAAACATGTATTTGTGCTGACTGGCAAGCTGTGCTGATCAGGCAGTCCACACACACATGCGACTGCCCAACTAGCCACTGCCAACTGAATAAAGAAAGCCTCTTTTCTCCATGTCTTTTCCTCAGAGAAAGGATTAATATGGTCATTTTCTCTCATCCACCAACTCCTGATTTTCATTAAACTCCTAGGAGAGGAAGATTTTTGAGACCTGTATCCCGAAGGCATTGTCAGATGTGGTTGAAATTGGCTGGCAGGTTCAAGATCATTAGGGTCAGGACTGACAGACAGGCTGGTAGCATGATTACATTATTCCTTTCCTTAGAAACCAGGCTAAAAAAAAGTAGGTTTGACAGTATAATTGATACAAGGGTTTGTGAGCAAAACAAGCAGTGCCAACAAAAAGTACCTTTAATTTGATACTTGTTTGTCTGCAGTAAGTCTTTTGCCAGTATTTCTTAAATCTCTTAAAGGATCATGTCCTCACTACCGACAAAAATGCACTCCTGGCCTAATTTTGATTAACAGATAAAATGCCTCCCCAGCAGCAACAGATCATGCTGTAAGAACAAATGAGAGCAACGACTTCATTAGAAATTCTGTGACAGTAAACTCAGCTGTGTTATTTCCAGTCCAGTCCAGCACACAAAGCACTCAGTGTTCCTTGAAATTTCCCGTTTCCATAACACTTGTCAGGAAATGCTGGGTATATGATATATAGACTTCTGTATCGAGCGTACTTAGTGGCATTCCTCTGCTCATCAGGGGCAATGCACCCCACCCTGAGGTGGACATGGGCAAGAAAGGAGCATAGGAAAGAACAGTGAAGAACTGGGGTCCCTCACATAGGAAAAATAAAGGAGAATTGTGCACGGTTAAAACTTTTAACTGCAGAATCGCAGTGCTGTGTGATAAACTGTGTAGACCAAATGACTTCCTGAGCAACTTTAATCCCCAGTCTGGCAACAATTTACAGTTTTCTCTTGGAAGCACCTTTCAACTCAGCACACCTCAGTTATCCTTCCGTGCAGCGTTCATAGTTTTTACCTGTTTCACATGGGTGGGGTGAAGTTTCATTATTTAATACTTGAAGATCCTAAAGTAAGAAAGTGCCATGTAACTGCAATGTATCCCTTTTATTATTTCCACACAAGCTATTTTGATCAGACTCTTCATCTGCAGAGCCATCAGGAAATCTCACAGCAGACGAATGTGGAGGTAATTTTTTCTTTACTGAATTGAGCCCCTAGGAGTTAACGATTGACTGCTAATAGGTTTATTCCATTAAATAGAGGGAGAAGGAAGGTTTTGCCTGATATGCAACAGACAAAGAAGGAAAATATCCAAAGTGAACTCTGTGGAATATAAGTGAACATCTTATGGCATATGTTGGAACTAGATCTCAGGAAAGGGACAAGGTTTGTATTTATTACAGTCTGAAGGTTTGCAGTGAAGTTTGGGCTACACACTGCCTACTTTCAGTTCACAATTTAAGAAGGGAAACTCTGTAAGAACAAGCAATGAAATCTATCCTATTGCTAATAGAGAAGGTTTGCAAAGTAAATGTTTATAAACCTTTCATATGAAGTTAATGATGCTTATTAAAATGTTAAAAACAGCCATTCACAACAACTCCCATTTTTAAGAGCAGTTTTATTATCACACTCTGCTCTCTGAATTAATGGGCAGCTTAGTTACTTATTTGGTTTACAGTAAATGTTGGCCAGATTATACAATTTAGTTCATGAAATATTTAGAGGTTTTTGAAGTTATAATAATTTATGAAGTCTGCAGCGTCGACAATATTTGTGATGCTGTGAATTTGGCCCTTGAAATAATACCTAACGTTGATACCTCTTTCTGTACTCCCAAGATTCCAACTTTCCTTGCAGAGTTATATTTGTATAACATTTTTGTCTCTGAAATATAGCCACTTCTAGTCTGTAGAACTTGCCATTTTATGTCAAATCACACAGGAGTTCAGGACTGGAACCAGTGACATGCTATTCACAACTTCAGGGAATATGTGACCAGACACACTTTATACTTACACAGACTTGATTTGGGCTAGGACAACAAGATATTACATGACTGGAATTATGATATGAGCAGATGAGGAATTAGACTTTTAAACTTTCTGTATTTATGGCTGTGGAAAATGCTAACAACAAATGCCAAATGCTAACAGTTTCTGGTTACTTTGAAAAAGCATCCCTAATTTATTGTCTATGTAGTGTGACTGCAATTCTGCATGAAGTATAAGCTTATTGCTATTGCTAGGCTTTACATATGGGCCTAAATTTAAACATATGTTGTTTACTGTATAGGGATAGACTGTTGAATCAGATATGTAAAAAGTGAACAGATAATTTTTGGAAAAAGTACTGAAAAACTGCTAGTAAACACTTCTGGCAGTGTTTCTTGTCTCTGTGTTTGGTTTGGGTTGGTTTTGAGAAGAAGGATGGGGCAGTTTTCTTTCTTTTCATTCTGCATAATGCAGAGTCAGTCTATCTTATCATCCCTGCTTTTCCTCTCGCTTCCCCTCTACTATCTAGAAATCTTTTTGTACAGAACAGTTCACTCCTTACCTATGTGCACTTGTACTCTACTCATTGGGCAAAGAAATTCTGGGAATTTGATTGTCTTTTAATAAAGGGACATCATAACAGTTAGAAATACTTTAACATTCAGACCAAACTTTCAGTCATCAAGGGTATATTTCCAGGAGAAAAAGGGCAAGGAATTGAAACAATTTCCATTTATCTAAAAGTCCAGAAATTTCCATAGGAATTTTTACAAGTGGGACTGGAACCAGAAACCCTGTTCTTCCAGTCTTTAATGAATTTTCTAGTTTGCTGTTGAAAAAGAGATTCCTTACAATTGCTTCATGACAAATTTTCCCTTTTTTTTCCTCCATGTTAAGTGAGTGAGTATACTCCCAGTGGTTCAAGGTGGAGAGAAGGGGAACACGAAGGACAAAATTAGTTTTAAATAAAGAAGAAAAATATGGTTGCAGTACAAAAACATATCAAGGGATTCTGGGACAGATGTATCAGCTGAAACTATTTTTATTACTAGTAAATAATTAACTGGACTTAAAACTAGTAATGTTTTAAAATTTCAATTGTGGTCTTGCTGCAGTGCTAAAGCAGGAACAATCTACAATTTTTTGTTCTACACTGTCTGTCATCCTAACTTCTAGTTTACCTTTCTTTTAACCATCTCTCACCCCCAGACAAGTGGTGTTCTATTGCTACAGTAGGGATTGAAGAGTAATTTTCTTCCATGAGTTCCTACATCATGTCACACAAGTCATTAGTGTAAATATATATAATTATATAGGTATTGAACAATTTGATGGAAACTGCATCATTCTATATTGTTCTAAATCAGACAAGGGCAAAGTGAGATTAACATTAAGAGAAGTTTGTCAATGCACTCCGAAGATAGCAGATACTATTTATGAAGAACTGCCTTTGTTTTTGATTAACTTCTTATCATGGATGTAAATTTTGAAAGATCTAAAAGGTAAAAGGAAAACGGCATAAAAAGTATTAGGTAATAAAGAGAAAGAAAGAATAAAAAAGAAAGATAGATCTTTAACAGAACAGGAAAGCAAATAGCTAATAGAATAGGCAAATAAAAACCATGAATGTCGCCTTTTTCATCTTCTCTGACCAGATTTTTAACAAAATCATTTTAACACGAGAAACAGAAAAGAGAGCAAGCACTTTAAAGAATATTTAGGCAAGGTTTAAGTCAGCAGAGGATGTTCATTTTAGAGTACTCAAGGAAACCTACCAAAATAATTTCTGAGTAATTTTGTGAACCTGTGAAGAGTGAACATGAAATCTTCCTTTCAAAAATTAAAAAAGAAAAAAAGGAAAATGGGGATATGAATAATTATAGACTGTTCAATCTCCACAAATATTCTAAAGTTATCTATTTTAAAGGAACTAGTTTCTTCATGGAAGATAATAATAAGTGGTTCAGCACAAAATTGTAGATGGGATATATCTTTCATAAAGAATCTGGTATTATCTAGCATTACTTTCTTAAAGGGATTTGGAAAGGGTAGTCCTCATACAACGACTGTAATGGGAATGCACATCTTGCTAAAAGATTCAAGCACTAGGGAATTTCAAGTCAATATCTATAGGGACCAGTTCCACACTCAGCTCTTTTATTATCTTCACTAGTATCTTGTAAAATGAAATATAGAATACAGTTACATCACTTGTGGGTGACACTAAAATACAAGGGTTTGGCTGCAAGCACTTTGAAAGGCAAAACTGTAATTCAAAGGCATGTTGATAAATTGAAGAAATGGCTTGGTGTCAACAAGACTAAAATCAGTAGGTGCAGCCCGAAACAGAGCAGTTAGAAAGTTCAGAATACATGCTAGGAATTATAATGGATTATAATCTTAAATTGTAAGCAAGGAGTGTGATAGTGTTGCAAAAAAAAAGGCAGGTCTTGTTTTGGGGTGTACTAACAGAAATGTCACATTAGAAATAACTGGTATCTGTATTGCTCTGATAAGCATGGCTGAAGCTTTAACTGGTAAATAATTCTGAACACCACACTCTACGGAAGATGTATACATATAGAAAAATTTGTAAGGGAAGCTGCAACAATGATAAGAGGTCCATGAAATGTAGCATCTGAGGAAAGTTTGAAAAAACACTGCTTAATTATCCCACAAAGTAGAAGACTTGCAAGAAATACAGGTCTTTAATATATTATCCAGGTATTTTTAAGTTGTGAATAATTATGATCAGCGGCCTGCAATGATATAAAAAATAAATCTGCTTAACTTCTGAATTCTGTGTGTTCAGAAATTGCAGTGGTTTACACAGCAGCATGCTGGTAAACTCCTTAACCAGCAGTTTTAAGAACAGTTTAAATATGGTAAGGATGATTTAAATATTCTTGATTCTTCCTTCTTGCAGGGAGTTTAACTAAGTGCTCTCTTGAGATCCCTTCTGTCCTATGTTTCTGTGATTTTAATTTATCTGGAATTCTAAAAAAATTTGGATCATTCTATTAATTTTTTTACATCAAGTGAAGCTGTTAGAGATGTCAATAACTCCATAAGCTAAGATACAGAAACTTTTTAAAAACTGTCTTGCCATAACCATGTAGTCCAAGAAATAGCATTTTCAAGATATACTATATAGCTCAATTAAAATTAAAAAATAATCAAAGAAAGATTCAGAATACCTACCATTATTTCTTAAAGTCCAGGTGCTAGGAATTGTATTTCAGTTGGATACTGGGAAATAATAGGCTATTTCTTTCTGTTTACTTAATCAAAATCACTGGCAGTTGTCAGTTCTCTTCTTACAAGTAATGTTTTGTCTAATAATGTTTTTTGAATCTGAGTTGTGTGCCGTAGGTTCACTAGACCATATCTGCTCCAAATAAGAAGGTAAGGCAATCGTGATTCCATCTTCACATCTATCAGGAAAAGAAAATTCTATTTTCTCATTACACCTTTTACACTTTAGAGTGAAAGTCTCCTGAGTCCTTAAAGGAGGCTGACTTGACCTGTTTTTTGAGGGTTTCCTGTGGTCAGAAACACTTTTCTTGTTTGTGCTTGACATCCATATGAATAAGACTCAGCCCCACTGCCTTCTAGATAAGTACTGACAGTGGAGTTATTTCTGTTTGTGCAAAACAACAGTGTCATAAGGACATTGAATTTAGTCTTTAGATTGTGAGCACAGATGGGAAATCACATGCATAGGCTTCAATTATGTAGTTTGGGAGAGCTCTCCTGGAAACTGCGCATACAAATGAACCTGCCCATCGGCCCATCTATCTTTTCGAAATTATAGACAAGACTGTAGTGTTTGGTACTTGCATCTAGACTTTCTGCTGGTAGAAATCAGCATGGATTTCACACGAGGAAAGACAATTTATACTTAATTAGGTCCAGGATCCTTAGGCAAATGTTGTTTGCTCTTAGAGATGTATAAATCAGAGCAAGAAAAACTGAATTTGAATCTTTAAAACCATGCAGTGAAACAGTTAAATCTGTAGGTTGTCCTAGACTTCAGTTTAGAAATTACTACTCGGGATGATTAAAACATGCTAAAAAGCAGCCGCTATTGGGCTTTTTCAAGTCTGTATGCTTATTAAAACCAGAGAGCATGTGAAACGATATAGTCCCTTAACTAACAGTTTATCTAGCATGAAGAAAAATACCATTATATCAGTCTTGATGAAACCTAATTGCTATTTGACTGTGATCACATTAACTGGTTTGTGCTCCTAGAGTTACACTTTAAAGGTGAATTCCTGAGTGCATTAATAAGCTTAATATCAGAGTCTTGTTGAGAAGAAATATTTAGTGAGTTGTGTTGATCAAACATAATTTTGGTCACTTATACTTGGTATTCGACCTGATTAAATTCTACAGAATTCATCCTCCTGACAACAACCTTTTTTTCTGCTCATACTCACAAAAAAAGAAATCCCTGGATCCCAACTGTGCCTGTAATGAAGGTGAATTGTGTTTAATGACTTAAAGAGTGCCATTTTGTGCTTAACAGTTTACATATTGCAAATTACCCTGTAAATACTCTCTTCCTAGATCAAATTAATTGTATAGCAAGTTGTGCTGAGAGGCTATGAATTTTCTTTGCTGCTTTACCTCCCATAGTCTGGAAGCTTAAAATGTTTTTCTTAAAATCCTATGCAAAACCTTTATCTTACTACCATATGAGTGCTTGAACACAGACATGGAATTCATGATGGATGCAGATGTTGTCACTCGATGTTTAAAACAATAAGCTGTTATGACATTTATTGGACTTTGACTTGTTTGCCTTTGTTCATAAACCAGTGCACTGGAAATTGTTCAACTTCACGTTTTATGCACATAGCTCATTGATTTTAAGATAAACATATTAAGATCACCTGTAATTACTGTAATTACATAGAGGGATCCCTGAGTATACATTTCCTAAATGCAGTTTACTCTCCAAGTGCTGGATACAACAAATTTTCAGCTGTATCAAAGTCCAGCATCAGTCAACTTTGAAATGAACATTTAGAATCAAGGACCTGGACAAACAAGAGATGTGAAAGGAAGCAGCAGGGAGGGGAGGTGACATGTCCATAGCTGGGAAGTGAGTGGCCATACAGTTTTGATTCCTTTCTCCTCTGCTTCATCTACCCACCATTCATTCTGCTTTAGTGATATGCTTGTGCATTATCTTCTTCTCATGGCTCAATTTTTTCATTTAAATGAACTGTTTCATAATCAGTATGGTGCCTAGATAAGCATGCCAGGTCAAAAGACAAATCACCTCTTGGTTCCAAAGTATTGGATAAGCTGCTTTATTTATTATTAGCTTTAAAACTATACCAATTGTATGAGATTCAATAAGGCAAAGTCTCTTGCGGGACAGGAGTCGCAGCAACTCCGTGCAGCACTACAGGCTGGGGGCAGAGTGGCTGGAAAGTTGGTCAGGGGAAAAGGACCCTGGGCACTGACAGGCAGCTGAACATGATCCAACAGTGTGCCCAGGTGGTCCAGAAGGCCAAGGACATCCTGGCCTCTGTCAGTCAGAAAAAGTGTGGCCAGAAGGCCAGGGCAGTGATTTTCCCCTTGCGTTCAGCACAGGTGAGGCCACACCTCAAGTGCTGTGTCCAATTCTGGGCCCCTCACTGCAAAAAACACATTGAGGTGTTGAACTGAGTCCAGAGAAGGGCAATGGAGGTAGGGAAGGAACTAGAGCACAAGTCTAATGAGGAGTGTCTGAGGGGACTGGGAATGTTTAGCCTGGAGAAAAGGAGGTTCAGGGAGGACCTTATTGCTCTCTACAACTACCTGAATGTAGATTGTAGTGAGATGGGGGTTGGCCTCCTCTTCCAAGTAACAAGTGACAGGACAAGAGGAAATGGCCTTGAGTTGCGCTAGGGGAGGTTTGGATCAAATATTAGAAAAAGTTTATACATGGAAAAGGTTATCAAGTATTGGGATAGGCTGCCGAGAGAAATGGTTGAGGCACCATCCCTGGAGGCATTTAAAAAATCTGTAGATGTGGCACTTAGTGGTTTAGTGGTGGGCTTGGCAGTGCTGGGTTAATGGTTGGACTCAGTGATATTAAAGGTCTTTTCCAATATAAATGTTTCTATGGTTCTGTAATTCTATCCTTCATAACAGAGGTTATTTTGTCATTTCCCCCTTACCCAAAAGATATTTTCCTAAAAGCTGTTACTGTCTGTCTGAGATGAGCCAAGACTGAAGGTAGAGATGAAAACTCAGTTGTGGTAGTTAAATGATCTTTAAGGAAGAGCTCCAGGTCACTGACTTTGGATCAATATAAAATCACATAAGTCACTGATGACTACAGCCAGTCGTCATGTTCAGTGATAGGGAGGTGAGCCAGGTTCATAGAGGGCATGAAAATATTTCATTTGGAAAATATCCCCAGAAACCTCTACAATCTTCTACCTTACCAGCAATTTTTGTGTTCAGCTGGTGTTCTCATTTTCACTGTGCAGTTTCTGGCAGCGGCCCATTTATCAAGGGCTCTGTCAAACACAAGTCTTTAATAGTTTGGCTGAACTGTAGTGGTTTAGTCTGAAGGTGTATAATGCAGTGCTGACCTGAGCTTCTGATCGCATGAGACTGGAGCTTCCAGTGACATCTATTCCAAAAGAACTCAAAACAGGAAGCCTGTGATCAATGTATTAGTTACAGTCTCAAATTAAAACTGGCTTTAAGAAAAGAATGAAGAAATTACAGGTTCCCATAGATTTGAGTAAGGCAGGAATGACCGAAAGTAGAATGACCAAAACTTTGAGTATTTCATGAGAAACTGATCTAAGTGGAGAGTTCTGAAAGTAAACCATCTTGCAGGGTGTACACAAAGTCACATCAGTCTAGCTCGATTATGCAATATTTTTCAAAATGTGTTTTGGTTATGGAAATCCTTACAGAAATTTGAACTTTCCTTACAGAGGTCTGAAGTAAAAACTGAAGTGTGAATGCCAAAGAATGTTATAGAGCTAATAAAAATACTGAAGGGTACTTTACCATTGTTGTGGTGTCCACATAGGACTTTGCACTGGTTTACCTAGGTTGGAATTTAAACTTGCTTTCTCTGTATGCAAAATAAGAGTGATGCAACAGTAAAATTTAGCTTGTTTGAAACTTCACTTTCAGTGTTCAGATGGTTAAATAGACTTCTGTGCTTATCACCTTCTGTTTTAACATTTGTAAACAGTCATTGAGAGAAGGGAATGAAAAAAATCAGAATATACACATCTTGTACCAGAAACCAGAAAGTATAGGTTATTTTGTACTTTATCAATTCTTGTCTCACTTTTGCATTTGCATTCTGGCTCATTCTATTCTCATACCGGGGGCATGTTAAAATTATCTTTGCCAGTTGGAGAGCTGAATGTCAGTGTAATATGCAGGATAAAATAACTGAGTAAAAAAATTAATAAATCTGTCCTTACAGCAGTAATACACTATTATATTGTGTCTAAATTATGGGCCAGATATTGAGCAATATAGAAAAAAAAAGCCAAAAAGTTGAATAATTTCTTGTTAAGTGAACATTGTCTATTTCATGCAGTGAAAGGAACAGGGTCCAGAAGAATCAATTGTATGTTATCATGTAATTAAGGACTTTATCATACCATATATCCACAAGAAGACCCTCAAAGAAGTTTCATAAACAAATCTAATTTTAATATTTTGTAACTTTTTAAAGTACTTGGCTTTAGAACTTTAAGGATGCTCTTCTAAGGTATGCCTTGATATGTAATTTCAATTTTTCAGCCTCTGCTGTCATTTTACACGTTTGTTACTCTATGAAACTGATCCAGTCCGTTTTCAAAAATAGCTGTACTCATTGACTATACAATGTATATTTATGTTGTATAAATAAGAGCCCCACAAAGGATACAAACAAGAAAGGGTTATAACAGTGGGGCTGAGCTACAGCAGTAGTGAGGTAAAACAGATTGGCTTAATTGCAAGAGCTTTGCATGATGAGTTTCTGGTGGGAGAGTATCTTATTGCTTAGCCAGATGTTGTGAGTTTGCCCTGCATGCGAGAGAGATGACACAGCTCATTTGCTCTTCAGAGCCCTGTAGTGTGAGGCAGGGAGCTGGAATACTTTTGTTACTACAAAGGTAGGGGTTAATCCTAAACAGATTTCTGTGCTTCCCCCTTTTTTTTTTCTGTGCTCTTTCTTAACACAAACAACAAGCTTTACTAAAATATGTAACTTTAATTGGAAACCACTCTGCTGTAGAAGATGATGGAAGACTGCTAGGGCTGTAAGTAATCCAATTTTTATCTATTGCATCAAACTGTTTGTATCAGTTGTTTTATTTGGTGTCCTTTCAATAGGATCAGTCATATATTTGGCTGTGAAACTTATTGCGAATACTTTGAGCTGTCATATGTCTTTTTTTATTTGAAACATGAGAGAAATCAAGCTGAGTAAACTGGAAGGTGGTAGAAAGTCAAAGCCTCTACAAATCTCATCTTAAACTATTGCTTAGCTGTGAACCCTTGCTTGTTGAGCTGTTGCTGTTTGGCCCCTGAGAGGTGGATGCATTTCAGTGGGAATAGATGCAGGCTTTTTCTGCTAGAGGTGAGGGCCTGATGTGTAGATTTTTGTTGAATACATTTTTGTTTTGATTGTTACTGACGTCAGCAGAGGCATGATGTGCTTTAGCAGTATAGGACATGTAAAGTGAGTGATAATGCCAGGGGGTGGAGAAAAACATGTTGACTGTAGATTTAGCTGAAACTGGCTAAACCACCAGCGAAAAATAAATTAAACTTCTATTTTATTGGTGATCTCATGCCTTTAATAATAATAAGGTGAAATTTAGATATCAGTAAAAGTACTGGTGTAAGACTGAGTCATATGGTACAAATCCTGATGGGTGGCTGATCTTGGGTCACTTCTTCGGGGTATGTCTGCAAGAGTGGGCACCAGGATGGAACAGCTGTCCAGGCCTTGAGCCATGAGGGGTGATGGTGCATAGGAGAGTCCAGAACACACAAAACAAGGAGTGCATTACTGCTACTGCATCTTCTGCTGATCTTTAGCCTTACAACTGCTATCATTCAGATATAAAGCTCTTTCCCAGAGCTAGAAAACTCCCTATTGTTCTCACTGTTTGCAGATGAGCCTGCAGTGCTCATGGAACAGCTCTGCTGCATCTGTGCACATCAGTGTTTCTGTTAGCCTGGCATCAATGCCCATCAGTTCAAACAGCTCTGCTACCTCTGTGCACATCAGTGTTTCTGTTAGCCTGGCATCAATGCCCATCAGTTCAGACAGCTCTGCTGTGATACGAGGTGGATTTCACTTGTGCAAACTGTAATTTACAGAGATTTGGGTGTTACATACAAGACTAATATTAATGTTGTATGCCTTTGGATTTCTATTATATTAGTGTCTGTTTACTTCCTTATAACTAAGATTCTTCTTTCTAGACTCGTAAAGGTAGTGTGTTTAGCAATTTGTGTTCTTACAGGTTGGAAACTATGAAAAATCAGACCTGTAACTTAGAGCTGTCTATTTAGGGGACAGAGCTCTCTGTGCTTTCTGTGCTGCCTGGACTCTTGTGAGTTGCCTTAGTATCTATTGCTCAGTGTGTAGGCTCTGTGATATGGACTAATACCTCCATTCTGGAATCAGCTCTGAGGAAAACTTCCTCAATGACTGACAGCACCTATCTGCATAGTCGGGTAGATGAAAAGTTGGCTATATGCTCTGCCATTTGTGCAAAGAGAGCCATAGGACAATCTAAACATAACTGACAGCCACAATTAATGCAAATGTAGACTACTGTTCATGGGCTGTGCATGGGCTGAGGTCAACTACCAGTAATAGAGACACTAAAATGTAAGGTACTTCTCCCAAAATACTGACCATAATGTCTCTGATTGCATAAAGCTCCGGAAAAATAATTTGATTACATGCTGAAAAGTCTATGTAAGACATAATGTTTTCCTACCCTAAGCAGTCAAAGAAAAAGTTAACATGGTCTCTGTGAGCAGGCAAGGACTAACTGGCATGTGCTGGCTGGGCTGTGAGGGTGGGTAGGTCACCTCCTGTGGGTTTACCAATTCCTCTGCCCTCTTCACAGGATGGCTGGCCAGGACTGGGACCTAGTGTGCCTCTTAACATGCAGTTTGCTACAGATCATCTGTTTGTCAGGGGTTTCCTTCCCCCTTTATTTTTCTCCTTTTTTCCTTTCTATGCTGAAATTTGGTGGCATAAAATCCTTTTAGTCTTTCACTTTAAGTCCTCAGGGATTTTATTTTACTAGATGTCTAGAAGAAGGGAATCTTCTGGCTGAGTGAGGTCTGAAAAACCAGGTGTACGTGATTTGGCTGAGATTTGGGAGTCTGACTACTACATTGAAACCTGTTATTGGTTGCTGTGCCTTTCTCCAAATCCATTCTGCTTTCATCTGAGGGTCTGCAGCGTGCCTTGCTGTTTAAGGGAGTAAGGGCAGTGTCAGTGATGCATCAAAGCCTGTGAGTTTATTACTGTTGGCTGATGCAAATGTTCCTTACGAAGTAATTTGGTTCCATCTTAAAAGAAAAACAAAGTCAGTCATGCTGCATCCTGTACACACTGTGTGTGGCTTCCCAGTTTCATAATACGGGTCTCCCTTCCTGCTCTGTAGCCGAGCCTCAGCCTCCACTCCTCACCCTACGTGATAATGAAGCCTTGCTTTATTACTGCCCTTGTCACAGAAGCAGGGAGGTGGAGGTGCAGGGCTGGGGGAGGCCACGGGGCTGTTGATCTTTTTCAGGAACTTGTGGTTCTGCATGTTCAGGTTGGGGTTAACTCGCCTGAGATCAGGCAGACCTGGATGCTTTTATTTGCTCATGGCTCTTCCACTGCCCAGTAATAGCAGATAATGGAAAATCAGCTGCATCCTGGCTCTGCCAGTAATAAATTTCTTCTCCTGAGCAATCCAGACTATCTCCGGGAGCAAATAAAACATTAGCATCCAAACTCTTCTCTGTTTGAACTGCAAGATCTTTTGACTATGTTCAGAGCAATCTGATCAACAAAACAATTGATTCTTTCTTTTCCTCTCTTCCCCTATGACTTTAAGTGTCTTCTATGCACTTTATATAAGAGAAAAGAAGCTGTAATCAAAAGTAAGGTCTGTATTTCTAATTATAAAACTTGACTTTGTTTTACAGGACCATGCTAAAACAGGTGTTTTGAGATTTTTTTGGTTGTTGAGATTTGCTTTAGTATGGGTTTTTTGGGTTGTTTTTATCTTTTGAGGGGGGTTGGTTTGGTTTTTTTTTAAAGCAGCCATTGTTACTGCTAATCAATTACACAAAAAAAACCAGAATGACAGCTGGAGAAATTCAACTTCCATTTTAACTGATGTGAAAAACTACAGGTTTTCTGCACTTTAATGCTTTAGTAATCCATGTTCTTTCACTCTTTGTCGCATTTACAGTTTTAATCTTTTCAATCTTCACTGGTTGCAATAGCAATTTATGTTATGTTTCTAATTTCCTTATTTTGTGTGATTATGTTCTGCACCTATGAGATTGCTGCTTCATTGCACCTTACACTTATAATTTTTAAAATGTATCCATCTCCAGCGTAGTCTGCTATGGTTGTCTATGAGAAAGAGAAAAAAAATAGAAATAATCAGTGAGTTTCCCTTTTATCTATCTTCTCTTCTTCCTTCTGTGTAGCTGGGGTCTGTGAACAAGGTTGGTGTCTCCTATTCACTGCCATGCTGTGGTCTTTAAGTTTAACTTTTGAATTAGCTATGTCTCAAAAGAAAACAGGAATTCTCCTACATGGAATCCGCTTTAAAAACAACAAAACCAGAAAAACTCATAAACAAACAAACAAAACCAACTCCCCCCCACATCAACCAACAGTTCTCATACATTTAGTGTAATAAAAAAGCCCTGCTCTTGCACATTAGATTTAAATTCTGTTCAGTTTGTTCTACTCGTTGCAACTCTGTTCAGAAGCAAAATGCGTTGTGCTTGTGTCTCTGAAGTGATTCAGTAGCATGGAAAAATCTAATATTTCTCAGGTTTTAGAAGGCTACAAGGCAAAAGACCTTGTGAACATAGTATTTAACAGCTAGTGGAGTTTTCTCAGACCACTAGAAATTTATACTTTTTTTTTTTGAGAATACATGAAATGCATGTTGAATAGAAAAGTTGGTCAGGCTCTGTACTGACTAGTCCTAACTATTCATTCTACTGGGCTTTTCATTGTTCCCCTGGTTTTAAATGCACATTATGGTTCCTTCTGTCTTGCTCTTTTTTTTTTTTATGGCTTCTCTGAACAGATAGTGCCTCATTGTACAGACAATACTGAACCTTGGCTCAGAAGGCACAAATGAAGGTTTTCTTGCCTTGTTTATTTGTTTGGTAAGGGCAGAGTCAAGTGATAAAGCTTGCTGTGAAAACCAAAAAGCCACGGATTTTCATTGTCAGGTTGTGCATTGGCACACGACCATACAAGAAAGACAGGCTTCCAAAAATGTCTGATTTATGAGGGAGTTAGTGAAATAGTATGTCAGTTGGAAGCATCTGGGGGGACTGAACAAATGTAGTGAGCAGTTACAGGAATGAAAACTAGGGTAAATAAAAGGAAGTATAACTGACACATAGGTCTTGAGGAAAGTAAGGATAGTAAGAGAGGAGAATAGCTTAAGGGTATATACTTATATGAAGGGAAGGTTGTTGATCTTCATAATTACAACCACAACATATTAGTAAACTCTAAGCACAAAACTGGCATAGAATGCTTGAACTGCCTTCAAATATAAGAATTGTAAAGAGTTTATGGTTGCAATAGTGTTGGGTGCTCTGGTAGGGTTTCTGCCATATGCCTACTTGTGATGGCTGTGATTTGTTCTCATACATCTCTGCTGGCCACTGTCATGATGCAATTCCAATGAGTCAGTTGATGTCTACATTCCTGAGAAAAACTGTCATTACTCCCAGTCACAAATTGCTACTCAGTTACTGGTAGGCACTGACTGACAAGTGAAGCACAGTTCCTGACCACACCAGCTTTCATCTAAAACTGAAGAATGAAAATATCATTATACAGAGAGATGCAGAGGATGGCGTGTCACCTTCACATTTTGATCAGAGTGGTAATATCAATAGGGAAAGGCCAAGGTTGTCATTTAGAAATATGGTGGCAACAACACATTAAAATGAAGAAAGGCTTGTGAGTCTCCTGTCCTGACATGAGAAGAGAATTATATAAAACAACAGACTTGTGAATACTGCAGCCATTCATCCCTAGCTGTGTTTCTTGAAGCCTTTCACATTTATGTTAGGAACTGCAAAAACACAGCATGTGGGGAAAATCATTTCTGAGACTTCAGATTTGCAGTTGATTAAGCACTGATCAAAAGCATGTTGATCATGACTTAATGTTCTCCAGGCACTGATCGAGGGCATCTTTGGATCTGGAGCGCACAGTGAAATGCAAGCAGCAGAGACCTCCCACAGCAGGAGAGAGGAGATCTTGGAGAAAACTAGATGGAGATGCTCTACGTGTTGGGATTGTGTAGACTGCTGTGCCCAAAGCAGGGAGAAAGTATGAGGGCTCATTCTGCCTTCTTGCCACCACACTTTGTACTTGCTGCCTAAGAGGAGCAGAAATAAGAAAATCACCAGAATTCTCAGAGAGAAGAGTACATCTGTGCACAGTGGCATGAAAAAAAGTTTGTTGCTTACTCATCCAACCTTGACAGCCCAGGCCAGGCTGTGTCCCTCAATGGCCGAAGGCTGACACATGAGCCCACTAGGGTGGATGCTTGTAGCTTTACTGGTGAGAGGATTCATCTTGAGAACACCAGTCACACTTGCCAAGTAAGCCTGAGTGATTTTTGTTTCAGAGCTCAATTAAAGTAAATTGAAGAATTACAAGAGAGGAGGAAAATAAGTGTTCACAAAAAGAAACACTGAAGATGCATTATGTCCTTAGCCTCCTTCCACTAATGGATTTGATTCCTTAATGAAAACAATATCACTCCAGAGAAGATGGATCAGAAGTGGAGCATATGCAGCCCAGCATAGAGTGGTCAGCTGGCCCGTGTAGCACCCTCTTGTTGCCATGGTGGAAAGGATGACTGCAACTGTGAGAGCAAAACAAGGGCAAGTACTGGAAGTCCTTGTCAAATGCTACCAGAGACCTGTCACCAGGGTGAGGGGCAGCATGTAAGAGCTGATTTGGAGAAAAATGGCTAAGCATTGTGTAGCCAAAGATATTGTGAGGGAACTTGATATCCGGAGGTCGAATGAGCTATTGGTGACTGACTTTAAGAGGTCTGAATCCAAAACCAGGGAACCAACAATCGCCTGAGTACTGTGAGATTTGAAATCCAGATCGGAACTTTTTGATGTGTCATCTCAGTTTTCAGCTCCAGTTGTAATAAAGAGTAGCAGAAGAAAAGCGGGAAGACCTTTGTTGGCTGCTCTTACAACTACAGAGGATCAGCTGCTGGTTAAATAGTGGGTGATGAACAGAATCTGAAACTGGAAGGGATAAGATTATAAAAGTGCTTCTAATAGGAATGGCAACTTCAAAAGGGAGATTTCCATGTACACAGAGTGAAGAAAGTGCTGGGGGTGTACTAGAATCAGCCAGATTTTGTGGAATGTGCAGGTTCTTTAAGGATTCCTCACCTAGTGAGCTGATTGAATAAATGTTGCAAACAAAATCAGTTCCTGGGATTCTGTGTCCTACCTCTGGCTGTCTATGACTTTCCATTCAGTTCACTGTTTTTCCCTTATACAGATGATGGTGGCTCAGCTCCCTGGAGAAAGAGCTGATACTAGTTATCATTTTATCATTGAACACAGCTGCTCTGAATTTTAATAGGCAAGTCTTCTGCATCTGCAAGTAACATATGGCTAGCACAGAGTTGCAGCTTCGAGAGTCTTTTCCTGCTCACATCTCTATCAGGTAACTGTGGAAAGGAAACCTGCCACTTCAGCAAAGGCATTTGTAGCAGACAAGCTGTGGGAAGATGTACTGTGTAAACATGCTGCATTTAATGTCAGGTATCCTAACATGTGCTTAATATAATCTTTCTGACTTTGCATTTGTGTACAGTAATATCCTCTAGCATTCTGCAGTTAATAGATTAAGTACTTCCAGGGTGGCACGATGGATAACATGTATATAGATCTGTAGTTAGCAGGAAAGGTCTTCACTCAAGCAGGAAAGCTCACCTAAACCTCCAGCTTCCTCAGAAGGGATGCATCATAACTAGAAGGTGTCTTTTGGCTGCAACAACTAGAGGTGTAGCAACTTCAGCATTAGAGGTGTAGCAACTTTATTTCCAGAGGTAGCTGGAAATAAAGCATCTGAAAGTGTTATTTACAAGGTCTTGCCACTTAGACCCACATCCCCAGGGCAGCTGCCCACATACTTGTGCCCCCTGCCCTCCTAGGATGTGGCTGTTCTTTTTAGAGCATATTTGCCATTTCAATCACATCTGTCTGCTATTGCATCAAAACAGGTATTGAATTTTCTTGCTGTCATGGAACAGGAGATCTTATGCAGCTGAAAGCAGTACCTCAGATATTTGAAAACAACTACCCGTTGCCTTATCAGCAGGTCTGCAGCTCTGCTTCCAAGAATCTGAATCACAGGAGATGGAGGGAAAGATGGTGATTGTTGTTTGGTGCAAAGAGCAAGGGGTTATTCCTCTAAACTTTGACCGGTTACAATATATGTTCCTTACCCTTTTTATTAGAAATTGTAAATGGGAGACTTGCCTAGGTAAGCAAAATGTGCGTGGATGCACCCCATGTAGGTAAAATAAGATGATGCTCAGGCTGACACACTGCACTGCACAGGCATAATGACACATGGTTATAGCTCGTGTATATCTCTCTCAGCTGTGTCTGCTCTGAGGCATAAAGAGGATAAGTAACTTGTACAAGGCCATTCAGCAGATCATTTGTGAAGCCAAAAAATGCAGAGGTCTTAAAAGCAAATTATTAGTCAGGAGGCAAAATTGTTACTCTGAGAACTCTCTCCTTTTTTAATTGTTGTGGCTTTGTTCTAATTTGAAATAAGCTGTGTATTCCAAAGACCACATGACTGTCAAATAAAATGAATCAAGGCAAAACCTTTCTAGGATGTGCAGGAAAATGAAAAATTCTTTGATTTTACTTTTTTTCATTGCCACCCCCCCATTTTCAGTAAATATTTACTGTCTCTGAGTAAAAATCTTTACATTTCAGTTAAAGAGTAGTACCACATAGTTAACTCTTTCTGCTACAGAATATTTCAACGAGCCCTACTAACTAAACAAACTAACCAAAACAGATTTTTATAGTCCAGGTAAATAGAATACTACTTGGTGGCAAGCTAACTTTTCAAAGAGTTGCATTTACTGTGACTGCCTGACAGTGTGTCACTGCATTTCCCCACAACAACATGGCAGGGGAATGTTACCTTGCGGTGTAGGTCCACAAAGTCCTTGAAATACTAAACACTCGGTTGGCCAGGTATGAATATGACCTTTTCTGAACCAGTGATGTGGCTTTTCAGTGGCTTTTTTTTTTTTTTTAACTGAGTTGAGACCTTCTATTTCTTTTATTTTTTTAATGTGCTTTACTGCCTAACAACTGAGCAGTAGGAGTGGCGTGTAGTAGGAGTTGTGAAAGGCAAACTGTAATTTCTAGAATACTGGAAAAGAAACCTACACAGCTGTCAACTGCGAGCTGTAGCATGTTTAAACCAATGACTCCATCTATAAGCAAGAGGGAGGGAAATAAAGACAAACAAGTTTTTTCTGTCCTGAAACAAAAATACCAGTATAACTGTACTGAATAAAATAATGGGAACTAACTGTGGCCTTCTGGAAAAAGTTGCACCAACAGATATAAGATGAAATTTAATGCAGGCAAGAATGATAGAGAATGTTATAGTTCTACTGATGTTTGTAGTAGTGGCATCATTGATCCAGGAAAGGATTCTTAGAGTGCAATGAGCACACATAGTTAATATCAGTTAATATAGTTAACAACAGAAGTGAGTATATTGTTTCCACAAGATGTTATGCCACGTGCCACATGGTGTCTGTACAAACTGCAGCATATGCATTTTGGGAAGGGGGGAGATGGAGTTGATAACAAGATGTGAATTCCAAAGGGAAGGGGCAGCAGACAGCTGATGAGAGTAGGGTCTACTTCCACATAATCCTTTTCTGCCACAGGGGAAAATGCACTGCATCTCTTCAGTAGATGTAGAAATCCGCAGTCACTCCACCCTGAACTGCTCACTCTACCAGTACCAGTGAGCTCCAGAAAGCATTTTGCTGTGTGAGGAACTATGCTTTTGCTGCTGCTCCTGGGTGTGCATTTTCACACTCCCACCATGAAGCAATCAAATGCTGTCCTGGCCTGTGTGACTCTTCTCCTGAAAAATTCATAGGATTAATGCATTGATGTAACCAGTGACTTCTTTACAACATATCTTTCAAGTCCAGTGGTTGGGGTTTTTTTCCCCTGTACGTTTGGAAATATCTGTGGTTCTTCACTCACCCTGTGACCTGGTTAAGTGCTGCTTCATTCCTTCCCTGTAAGCTGAATGAGGTTCCTTAGTGGAATAAGAAGTGTCTTTAAACAGGATGAATCTAGACTCTTAGGTGGCATAAATCACCACCGCTCACTTTCCTTCAGTGAAGCAACACTGATTTGCTGTTGCTGAATTTCTGCCCTAATGTCTCTTTAGGATGCAAACAGCAGTGAGCTCATCAGTTAGCAGTGGCCAGTTTTCAAGAATGCAAAAAACTCCTGTAGTTCACACACACAAAAATTGTCGAGGTAGAAAAGAAAGACCTTACAGGTGGGGGATTTTGCCACACACCGATTTTCTTTTTCCTTCTTTCTTTTATGGAGAGAAATAGAAACTTTCATTTTTAGTACTGCTACCATGCAAAAATTCAAAGATTAATACAGTCTTTTGGCATAAGTTGTATTTATGTCCACATCATTTGCAGGCATTAGCACTGATAACATGATACCAGCCAGAAACAGAACAAACTGTTACGAATCAGTCCTACCAATCATATTTTCCATTTGAAATAGTGGCAGCTGGATAGCACAAGCAGCTTGAATAAGAAAAACTGAAACAAGAGCCTTAATTTTCCTTGGATGGTAAGGAAAGGAAGCAGCTACTTTGGTTGTCCTCTGTTGCAGTGTAACATCCCCTTCCTTAAAGGTTGGATTCTGCTTAAGGAGCCTGTGCTGGTTGCAACTTGGGGAATGTACAGGGCTATAATAAATAGGAACAGTTTCCCAGACACCAGCAGTGCCATTTCAGGCTCAAACAATTAGCCCAGAGAGAGCTCCTGACCTAAGTATGGCTGTTAAATGGAGAAGGGAAGCAGTCTGTGTGCACACCGTATGTGTCTCTCTCATGTGGCTCTGTTTATTGACCAAAACTAAAGACAGTGTCTTGTGTCCCAAATGGCTACTCCTGTGCTCTCAGCTTCCATGTTCACTTTCTCAGCCACTTTCATGCTGCAGAGCTCTCTCTCACTGCCCTTCCCTGGGGTCACACTTCTGACTATTGCTTTCTTTACATCTGTGTTTTTTCTTGTTTCTCTCAAGTATCCATGGGGGCACAAATATAATTGTAAAAATTCAAAATTTGAAAGCTTTTCAAAATGACCCTGATGTAGCATCTGTTGCCTTGTATGAGCATCTCCCCTATTTCTAGCTCTCTTAGTTACTAAAAGATCTTGGTTTTCCCTCTTTCTTATAAAGGGTGTACAGAGCTCATCCACCAGCTTTAACATCCTCTATATGTTCAAATGTTGTCAGGACAGCTTTTTCTGTTGGAAGTCTTGGTCAAAGCACCACTCAATGTTGATCAAGGCTGTGTTTGTCCATCCACTTGTTAAGGCTACAGCAGGCTATGAAGCCTGTCCATGTCTTGTCAGGATGCAGTTTGACACTTTAACCAAGATGATTCAGTGATGACTGCTATCAAAATGGGACTGAGCTAATCATTGTAGTGCAGCACCAGCACTGGGCTGAAGGAGTGGAAGGACAAAATCTGGTGGAAATCTAGTCAAGTTTTTTTGTTCATTTGGTAGGGTGAGTTTTTTGCCCCTGTAGTGCTCTGAGCAGGTTCACTGTGGGGTTAGAGAAGCGCAAGGTTTGGCTCAAGCCACAACGACAGAAATACATGCCAGGGGTGTGGAGTAGGGTGAGGCTCACTGTCAGTCTGGCTTAATTGCATGCTGGCACACTATGCTGCCACACCACTACCCCAGGCCATGGCAGCAGTAGTGCTGAAGCTGTGCAGTGTCAGTCTCTCCCAGCATGGATAGGGCAGGAATGACAGGCAGGAGCACTGCAGCTCATTACCCACTTGCACCAACTGTGCTGCACCGCGGTCTGAGACGGCTCATGATTTGGACAGCCCAGAGTCTGGCCCCAAGCCTTGTGTTTTAACAACAAATAATACTTATGAGGAATCTGTTATGAAAGTGTTTTCTTCCAAATACTCATGGTTTAAGGGAGTCCCACCCAGCACGGAATTTCTGTTTCATCAGGTGCTGGAAGGTTGCTAGGGAAGTGCAGGCATGTCTGTCCCTGGTGTGGGACCACAGCACATGCTGCAACCAGTATGCAAATACATCCAACCTAAACACACTAGAAATCCAGTCTCTGACTCACAATGTGGGTGCCTTGAACTCAATTGCTTTGTAATTTCTGGCAAATGGGGGAAAGATGACCAGACAAAAGAAGTCAAGGGAAGAACACGTCTTTGTTTTCCACTAACCCATTTCTCCGTCATCATCTGCCAAGAGTAAACTTTAATTTTCAATAGAAAAATAAATCTAGCTAGACTTTACATACAGAGAATTGTTTTTAAAGTGAATGTTAGTTGAAGGAAAACACTGTCCTATTACAGTGATGTTTTTAAGCTATATTAGCAGGCGAAATCAGATCTTTAGAGTTGATGCAGGGGATGAAACACAGGCAAAGAGCAGAAGGGGCTTATTCCACTGTTGAAGTCCCCCTGCACCCCTCTCTTCCAAATATGATGATGACTACATAGCTAACTGCAGCAGATTGCTTTATCTGGTGCTCTCCTAGTGGGTTAGCAATTGGAATTAGGCATTTTGTCATGTTTCACTTCTTAGCAGGCTCTTCTCAGACTTGAGAAATCTCATGTAGACAGGAAAAGTTAGAGCCAATCTGGGATAAATCTTTCCCTTCCCTTATAAGGACTCAGATTCAGAACTGGTACAAAATGAGTTACCCCATTACGTTCTGTGTGACATGGCACCAACTGCTCTGCTGAGGCTCTGGTCTTCTCCTCCACAGTGTGGGGACTGGTTTTGATCAGCTTGTAGCTGGTGTGATAACCACTACCCCTTTAGATGGGCCTGCTCTGGGGAAAGTTTTGGGTGCCTTTGGAAGGCAATAGTGCTTCAGGAGTCAGTGACTGCAAGCTGGCTATTACTTTGAATACGGAATATTTCATGTGGGTTAATACCAGAAAGGCTTTTCTTTCTATTTGCAGTCAGAAAGAATTTAGGTATTCAGTAGCATTTTCCTTCTTCACATATGCAGAGTGAACAAGTTCAGGAAACTGGTTCATCAAAAACCCCACACTTTCTCTTGCTAACTTCAAGCCAGATTGCACAGTAAAGTGAACTGAGAAAATCAGCTGCAGAAATTATTGTGCTGGCATGAGAGAGGGGTGACACAGGAGCAGAAACGAGCAGCCAAGGGCAGCAATTATATAAACTAGAATAACTATCAAAACACTACAGACTGAATAAAATCCCATAGTACAAATGGACCAGGATGTAAAACTGACCAAAGAAGATACCCCAAAAGAAAGGCTCGCTCCATCTAGCTTTATGCTGTTGGCATAGTTAATGTGGATTGAGGCATCAGAAATGAATACCCATCATCTTCTCTCCAGTTTACTGTGTCAGCCCACAAATTCCCACTGTCCTCAAAACAAACAAAAAACAAATCTGTTGATCTTCTCAGGTTCAGAGAGTTGGTGTGACCACCCCAAAGGAGAGTTGCTGGCAGCACTTGTGGGTTGCCACTTGCTTATGAGGCTCTGACAACACCACTGTCCTCGTGAGAGCACAAGATGTGACTTGGTCTCCTGTGAGCAGATGTGATCCTTTTAAAATCATCTGAAACATTTGGCTAGTAGAGGGTCTGATCAAAGCAATGTGGATTTACAGTACAGATATGGAGTAAATATACTGTAAAGGAGAATCTCTGTGCTGGGGGTTATCTAGTGCAGAAATTATACTGAGGATAAAAGAGAACATTTTTTAAAACCATATTCAGCCTAATAGATTCTGTATTAGATACCAGTTTATTTCTTTACATTAAAGGTTTAACTATACATTATAATGATATTGTGTCTCTGCTTCATTTGGCAAAGCTAAATTTCTCTGCTCATGTCCTGTATTGCTATTCAAGGAGCTCATAATTCTTTTTTTTTTCAGGGTAATATTTTCCTGACTTCAGCCAGATGAGCCTTTATTGTTTTACATCTAATTACCTGCTAAGGAGTCACACAGTTGCAAATCAAACACATATGAACAATAAGCAGATTTTATTTTGGTTTTTTTAATCTGAAAGGCAGAAGCTTCTGAGAAAACAAACACAGTCTTTCAATTTTTTTAATCAGCAGAAGTTTCAGAGTAAAAACCAAACTAGTACCATGATGATATTGGTTTCACTGTCATAAGTAAATACTCTACATGTAACTGAATTTAGTTCCAAATTACTTGAAGGGAGTGACTGCGCTGATCTCCAAGTAGAATGTCTTATCTTTTCTGTTTATATGATGAGAGGTTAAGTGTCTGTGTGATTAACTTGTGGAGACTGTTTTCTCTTTGTGTTTTTCTTGCTAAATTGTTCAAGCTTGCATTGAGGACTCAAGCTTAGCTTAGTTTTGAGGGTACAGACTCAAATACTCTTGTTCAGGAATATCTTGTAGAACATAATTTCATTGTGCATAAAATTACTACGCTGTAACGCTCTACAACTTTTAGCAATTGAACAGTCTTTTCTGATATTTTATAGACATTTCCAGTCTAGAAATTCTACAGAGAAATAAAACCTACAACTTTTGTTGTAGCAACAGAAGGTCTGTTGTTACAAGAGTTCCAGGCTCTTTTTTTTTTAAACATAAAAAGACAGATAAGGGACTTAATTTAGGTGGGGGGGGTGTTGTTTGTTTTAATGCTGCTTGAAGAGGACTTGGTTTTGGAAGTCCTTTGAAATACTGGACATCGTAAATGTCTCTGCCTTTTCTAGTTCTTCTATATCAATCTTACTTTGTGTATCAACTACAAGACATCAGACATTGTTTTGTCGCTTTCATATCTCTTCAAATCTGCTTTTGATTGCAACACTTTACACCAGAAGTAACAATTTTATACGTCCATCCTATAAATGCTGGGATCTTGCCAACATCATGAATTTCTCCATTCCCCAAACCCTTTCCTATTCTGTTTAAACTAGCTAGTCTCATTTTCAGAGCTGTGCAGGGTAAGTGTAAAAGAAAATTGCCACTTCTGTCAATTGTAACAAAGAGCTATGAGAAAGAAGCAGAGCTGAGCCTCAAGATTCCCTTGTAGATTCAAAGGACTGACCCTAGATCTTCTAACAATTTCATTAAGATATTCACATTAGGAATGCTCTTTCTGAGTCAAGGTCTGATAGAGATGATTAGAAAATGTCTGAATAAGTCCATTTTGACTAAAGGCTTTCCTTATGAACTGAATCAGATTTTCTCTTTTGAAATATATGGTATTGTTTACAAATTTCAAAATATTACAATGGCAAGATTTCTTCAAAATATTACAATGGCAAGATCTCTTCAGGCATGCAGAATGTAAGAGACTGATTTTTCTGCTTGAACAAATGAGTGTAGCTGTATTCTCTATATTACCTATATAGATTATACTGGTTTATAGATGAAAATTTTGGTTGGAAATTCATATCTGTAAGGGAAATGCAATATATGTATTACAATTTATTTTTTTTACTATACTAATTAAATTGAATAATGTGTTTTATCTTATTATTCTACCTGGAACATATACACATACACTTTTAATAAAAATACACTTGCTCCAGCTTCCCCAAAGCAGGAGAAATACACTGGATTTTGCAGGTCACATGACCAACCACCTAAGCAACCAAGCATAATGACTAATTCTTTTGCAGTAACATTACATTAGTAACTGATTTTCTGTTCAGAATCTTCTCTAACCTGCACACACCTTTCCAAAAAACTCCCTTTAACTAACTGTTCTTCAGCCTATTCAGGAGAGAGAAAGCAGACAAAGGATAACTAAGAAATCTTTTGACAGACTGTCTGGAAGTTGTTAACTGAAGGGTTTTAGTAGAAATACCTGTTCTTTGACAAACTTTTTCCTGGATAAGCAAAACTTCAGTGATCATTTCTCATCAAATTTCTTTCAGATCCTGAAATTCTTGAATCTGATGTATTAGATCTAGACCACTTCATGGCTTTTATTAGGCATGATTGATTCTAACAGAGGCAGATTAGCCCTGACCTGCAGCACTCTGTTTGTTAGCAGTGCTTTGCCTCTCCTGCACAAAGAACGTGTTAATTCAATTAAAACATGTCATACCTGTGTAACATGCTTACCAGGCAAGTTACTAATTTGAAGACTGCTGAAGTTATTCTGGTTTGTGAAGCCATTTCTGAATTTTTGTCTCCTAAGAAGAAATATTAGTTGGTAATTTTTAATTTTATATAACAAAAATATCTACTAGGGCAACGTTAATGAGCAGCTTGGCTTGTCTTGGCCAGGGAGAGAAAAACAAAGCTATTACAGTTGTAACACTGATACACAAGTTCAACAACCTATCACAGAATGGGTCAGGTTGGAAAGGGGTCATCTGGTTCAACCTCCCTTCTTGGGCAGGGTCATCCTAGAAAAACATTGCAGGGGATTGTGTCCAGACAGTTATTGAATGCCCAGTGAGGGAGACTCCCCACCATCTCTGGGGGATCTGTTCCAGTGTGCCTTCATATGCACAGTAAAGAAGCTCTTCCTCAAATTCAGGTGGAAATTCCTGCCCATTGCCTCTTGTCCTATCTCTTGGTAATACCAAGAAGAGATTGGCTCCATCCTCTTGGCACCCTTCCTTCAGATACTTGTGTACATCTGGGACAATGGGAAACTACTAAAACTGGCCTAGCTCAGGGTAATAACACATCCTCTTATAGACCAGCAGCTCTAACTAGTTTAAGATCAGGAGGCCAGTGGTAACGGGTTAAAATGGGTTTCACCTTAGCAAAAATAAATTTAGTTTCTTGACCTTGCTTTAACTTATTTGTGTTTCAGTATGTCCAGTTCCTCGTTAGTAACATGAAGGAAATAATTCCTTTTCCTGTAGTTTTGCCTGACTGCCCTACTTAGACTGCAAAGTCTTTGGAACAACTGCTGTCTGATCTAATGTGCATGTACAGAGCAGAGCACAATGAAGTCCTGATCTCAGCAGGAGCCCCATCTGCTACTGCTGAGATAAATGATCTTTTCAGTACTGGTTGTTTTTTAATCTCTTTAAATTACCATAAATACATTTTTAAAGCCATATGCTTTCATTCTATATCCCACTCCACTGAAGAAATCTGGGTTTCTGTGGAAATATAATTATGTAACCATATAATTAAAGACTGCATCATACCCTGTACATGCAAGAGGGCTGAGTTGAGGTCAAGTGCCAGACTGATCTGCCATTTTGTACATTTCAACTACCTAAACTTACTTTAGAAAGGTTATTTTAAATATAATTTTGTGTATGTAGTTTTATACTCTTCTAAAGAAAAAGATTTCTGTTGACTTGCAATTAGTTCAGTCAAAGTCAAACTGGTTAGCGGTAGAAAAAACTGATTGTGAAGAGGCCCACTAGTTTCTGGGCTTGGGTGTCTAATGTGGGATGCTCACTGAGAAATCCAAAAGAAATTTCTCATTTTGTAAGAGGAGACAGAGAGAGAGAGAGAGAGAGAGAACTACGTCATAGCAGGAGTACAGCCCCCAGGAGGAGCTGTGTCAGAGTGGACTGAGGTTAGCAGAAGCTTTGGGAGTGGGAGGACATTTTATATTTTTCACTCTATCTCTCCCTGTTGCATCAGTGTCCGTGTGTTCCCAGTTTAGCATGTGGCACTGCTGCTATTTTGGCAGAGGCACGAGCATAACATTACAATGTTTGTTAGGGGTTTGGCTGAATACCCAAAATTGCTAGAATACTGCAGATGCTTTAAAGCAAGTGGAAAAGTTCAGAAGTCTATAACTTATCCAAACTGGACGAGGAATATATAGGCTGAGCAAAGAGCATGTCTCTAATCATAAATATTTTGTCACTGTCAACCTTTAGCATTTTGCCTTACATGGAGGAAGTGTTGCAGCCTTTCAAAAAATACCATGAGTTTCTTTGACAACAGAAATTATTATTCAACCTGGATGTTGAGACTGCTGCCATTTCCAGTGTAACAGTATGTAGGGAATAAGGGTCACTGGCTCTTGACAGACCTTTCTCTTTCATGCCCTGAAGAACCAGGGTAATTCCTGTGTTACCTGAGCACTCAAACTTGACTTGTTGTAAACTGCTGCAGGGGGCACATGTGCAGGAAAGTGAGTGGAGGAAGATTTCTTGAACCAAGGTCCCTGCAGTACCCGTTTGTATAAACCCAAAGACTCAGAACACTGATATTTATTTATTTTGGTATTCCTTTTTTTTTTTCTTTCTGAGCAGAGAAGGTGTGTATACCTAGAACTTGTTCACTTTTATGAAATTTGAAACACCACCATTTTTTGTCATGGTGGCTTTTTAAGAGTTTTGTGGTTTCTCATAGTTCTTCTGCTAGTTTGGGTTTTGTTGTTGTTATTGTTGGTTTGTTGTTTGTTGTTTTTTTACTTCAGGAGAGATTAGAGATTTACATACAGAAAATCTTTCCTTCCTCAAGAAATCCACCTAACAAAGAATGCTTGTAAGCACCAGGTGCAAAAAAACCAAGGTAATTGTCTATAATTGTGAGATTCTTGCAAACACAATACGTCTCTCAGTTGGATATGTACACAGCATCCATTTCTGCCGATGGAAGTTACACAACAAATTGAGGGTACAATAGGGCCATTTATGTTTAGCTTCTTTTACATAAAATGTATTGATTTTTTTCTTTGGTAGGGAACTGTTTTTTAAACAAAATCAAACATTTACATGTATAAAATATAACATCCATAATTTTTCACAAGTTGTTAAATTCCAATTAGGGTTCTGCAATCTGTACTTACTTGGTAGTAAGATAATTTGCCGTTACCAAAGAAAATACATTTGGTGTATTTCATATGTAAATTAATTTACTTCATAGAAGAATTTAAAAAGGCTTTGGAAGTTGATGCTTTTGCTAACATCAACATTTGCTTATCTTTGAATGGCTTTTCATAATAACAGAATCTTTGGCACTCCCTTTTGGCCTTCCACCCAGTCTCAAGGTACCTCTCAAGCACAAAGCTGTACAGTTCTGTGTCATCCCCATATTACAGATGGAGCACAGATAAATCTCTGCCTGTGGTCTGATTTAAATCACGTGTTGGCTTCAGCTTCCAGTGATGGTGGCCAGCTGGCTCTTTTTGAGATAACCAGTGTAAACTTCCCAAGCAGCTTTGCCTTACACTTGCTGAGCTGCTCTCACTTTCCAGCAAAAGGCGAGTTCTGCTGGCACATGAAGGGTGATCCCCTGCTTGTGCTGAGGCCTCACACCTGCTGGGTGCCTTGGCTGCTGACTGTTAAGCCTTCACATGAAACTTAACCACTTACGCAAAGAAGATATCCAGTGTTGTGAAGAGTGGAGGCTAGAGCATCCGTTAGCTGATGTCTCATGTCTTGAGCAGTCAGATAGGCCAAATCAGACTACCTGCTGCTCTGTGAAAACTGGTTATTCTTTTATGTTCACTGTTAGTTCCTCTTTGGATGACAAAAATCCAGATTTTTTTTTTATTTTCGTGCACCCATTAAGAATAGAAAAACCGAGATTTTCATGATAGGTGATGAATCCTTTAACTCTGATCTCATTACTTTGAATAGCATCTCAGATGTGTTTAAAATTAGTCTACTAAAGCAGGTATGACCTTTAGTGAAGAAATAATTTAGAACTGCTTTTTATTCTTAATCAGGTTCCTCTCCAAAAACTTCTTCCAAATTACAAGTATTGGACTGTTTTGTTGACGTGTTTTATCTTGAAAAAGGGCAAATTATTTAATGTGACTAAAATCTCTCTCACGCAATTTTATGGTTATAACTATGGAAATGATTGTTCATTTATTTTTTTTACGGTCTTCTCTAGATGATATACAGAGCAGAAACATGGGTTGGAGTTACTGAGTTGACAAACAAAACACTAAACTTGAGAGAACCAAAATGTTTCTTTTTCTATGGTTGTTTCAAAAACAGGTCACCAAACCATTTGTCAGAATTAGAACACAATTGTAAAATACTCCTATTAAAATTCAGCTACGTGCTTTCAGACGGCTTTAATAACAGTCCTGTTCACACCTCCTGGTTATTAAGAATTAACAAATCAAGGAAGGGATAATAATTTTTGTCTCCAATTTATCTCGAAATTTCCAGAAGTCATTTTACTGACTGTATAGTATTAGTATTGTAATGTGCTTCTTTTAAATCTTTGAAGGCTAACTAAAACTTGGTCTGTTTGTTTTAACCAGTGACCAGCCTGCAGTCTCCTTCACTAGCAACTGCTGTCTATCTTTAGTTTCTCTTTCCTTTATTAGTTTATTTGCTATTGTCACTTCATTTCAACATATTCTAGGACAAAGAGAGAAAAGCCTATTCTGACATATGGGAGGGTTGTTGGAAGTTATCCAGGGAAGTCTTCCAGTCCTGTGGGGATAGGAGGGCAGAGCAATGAGCTATACCCCGTAAGGGATGTCTCGTCCTCCCTGGGAAAAGTCAGAGCAGAAACTGCAACAGGTGATTTCCAGGGTCTGTCGGTTTGTGTCACTGTCCCAAAGGAAAGTATTCACAGCATGAAATGAGGGTGGAGGTGAGAAACAGAACAATCACAGAAAACATGCCTGTGGTCATATTACCTCAGGCTGTGATCTTGTGAGGTCTCGTGTACGGGGAGATCAGTAGCTGAACTCGGAGCTCCAGCGACCGCCCGGAGGCTGGTGGGCACGCTGGAGCACACAGCAGTTGTCTTTCTCTGCATCTGTGTTGAATCAATGTCACAATGTATTACTCTGTGTGTGTGGTGCAGCTTTCATGTTACGTGAACATTTGTGGATTTGTGTGCACTCAGGCCTCTGAATACCACAAAGGGTACATGTGACACACTGAGGAAAAGGAGGGGAAGCGGCAGGGAACTTGTGTGCTGTCTCTTAATTACCTCATCAGGTGCTGCGAGTGCCAATAAGTGCAATGGGAAATACCAGTCCAGGCTATGGCTTCTTTCCTGATTGCTGATGACTGTTTTGCATAGCAAAAGGCTGGAGGCAGTGGGTACACACTACCAGCCATTGAATACAGGGCTTCATTGAAACAGGGCAGTCAGTTTTAGTTATGATACTGTTTTAAGAAGAGGATAGAACATCTGGAAATGGCCAGAATGCTAATTTTTTTTCTTCCAATGCAAAAAGAAATTACCAAATTATTTAAATCATCCTGGTATAAATTCAATTCTAGACTGTGAACTGGCTAAGCAAGTTAAAGTCTGAAGGATTGGTTACAATCACCTTTCACGTGCAGCTGAAGAAACACTAACATCCACAGATACCCCAGGAAGCATCCCTACCATGCTGCACCAATGAATAGCTACCCCACCCCACACCCACATTCCCCATCCCATACCCCCAGTTCAATTCTTCCATGCACTTCAATATATTCAAGGTGTCATCTTTGCAGATGTCCATACTAGGCTTTCCTGACAAACTGGACAGGGGACATATTGGAAAGGAACAGAGAGCAATGAAGGAGAAAACACATTTCTCTTCAGACACATTGTAACTGCACAGGTTTCTTCCTTAGGCTGATTACTGTGCACACACCTGTGAAACCAGAACTCACAGTGTGGATCGACAGAGCACTCGTATGGCTTGGATTGCATGATCCAGGACAGAGGCAATGGGGACAAACTGATACATGATACTCCACCTGAACATAAAAGAGCATTTATTTACTGTGAAGGTGGTTAAACACTAGAATAAGTTGAACAGAAAATTTGTCAAGAATCCAGCTGTGGAAATATTCAAAACCTGACAACAGTGTACTGGCAGTTCTAGATGGCCTGCTTGAGCAAGGGGGTTGGCCTAGATGATCTCCTGAGGTTCCTACCAACCCCAACCGTTCTGTGCTCCTGTGCCATCATGACCATTGCGTCATCTTGAAGATCTATTTCCAAAGCTGAGGTCTCTCTCAGAGATTTTGCACACACGCACACCTTCATACGACAACTAAGGCACAACTCCAGCTCCCATCACTTGGCATTTCCTCAGTGCTGCTTATTCCAGCAGCAGTCTTTCATTTTGCCATTTTTCACTGGCCAAATCATCCAAGGCAGGCTAAGGATGCAGAAGGGTCTTGTCACACAGTGGTCTGTCAAGAGCACCATTAGGAACTCTGAGCTAAGCTGCTAGTAAGAATTGTCCTCAAGCTCCTGGTGTGGCTATACTGCAGAGCTGTCTGGCCCATTTACAGCTGTCTGGCCCTGTACCTGTGAGCTCAGCATGAGAGGGGTCAATCTGGGTGCTTGGGAGGACATCCCAGCTTGGGAGCTCTCGCTCCTGGTGGATACCTCCTGTTTTCTGTGGGCAGTGAGGAAATAGAGGTTTGTTGTCTTCTTAAATGGTGATCATTTTAGTGCTCTGGCTTGTATTATTTATTGTGCTGGTGTAAGCAATGTATTGCAAATTGTGGTGCATGGCAAACGTGACTGTCCAGAGGTGGGAGAGGTGGCCCTGTGGTATTAAACGAAATGTGTCCTTGAACAATATCTGCCATGTCACAGCCATCATTTCTTCAGCTGAGGGCAGCAACCTCAGTGCCATGCCCTTGTTTGTTAAAGCCTCTTCCCAAACAGACAAAGCCTGGCATGCTTTCCCTTCTCCCTCTGGCACAGCACTCCACCCCAGCAGCATTCTCAGCACACAGCTGTGTAAGGGTTATTTTCTCTGGGAGGTGGTGGTGTGTGGGTACGTACGTGTACACACACACACTCACACAGAAGGATGTGTTCTCCTGAAGAAGAAAAAACTTTGTCAGCAAATTATCTCAGCTTATTTCAGCTATTATAATCCTCTTCAAGCCTCAACAAAGCACCCATACATGTTTGATCAAGTCACTATTAAAGAGAAATATTGTGCTGTTCTTGCCAACTGGACCACCTACACCTTGGTATCGCTATAATTATTGTCAAATATTATTGTTACAAGAGGGCACAAACTGTGTAGGTCTTTCTTTAATATGACAGTGGCCAATTTAATGGAACATTACTGATTAGCACAGCCAGTGCAGAGTATGCTAGCATACCTTTTACAAAACTTTATGTTACAGTTGAATGGATTACAGAACACCTCTTGAATACCTAGTGGCTGGCGTTGTGCCAGAGTCTGTAAAAAAATTGAAAATGCAGCTTGCTTTCTCCTTTTTCATAAAGAAATCTGAAAGCAGAAGCACTGACCTTGGCAAGCTTCTTGCACTAAGTTTTCCAATAGGCAAAAGAACTATAAATCAAACCAGAATAATCCTGTGTCTGTTTTTGTTTTCATGCAGGCTGCTAGGATTGCACTTAAGGACTTGATTTTTATTGCTAAAGGAATGTTTTTAAATCATCAAGACCTAGAGCGTTTTGTGAGCTTAGTCCAAATTTCATCATCATCTTTTGCAATTTGCCTAACGCCCTGGCTCCCATGGAAATACAATTTATTTCTCTTGCAAAAGTCATTACAATCTATGAGCACAAAGAAAGAAACCTGCAGAACTGAAAATGAGCAATAAAATCATGACAAAATCTGCTACCTAGATTCTTTCCCCTAAAGCAGAAAAATAAGATAAACAGTGCTTCTCTTTCTCTCTGAGTTATTATTAGTTCAGTATTATTTATCATACGGCTTGGAAATCTTAAAAGGTTACAGTTTATTCTTCATGCATGGCTTTGGGGAGCCTTTTGACTCTGCTGAGAATTATAACATGACATTGTTTTCAAAATGAAAGCTCTGAACAGATTATTTTCCACATTATCTAGATAATAGAGGTGATAGATGGGACTGAGTCTAGCTGGTGTAAGCAGTTGTAACTCGTTTAAATTATGGAAATTTGCACCAGCAAAGAACCTACCCCTAAGGAGGGAAGTCTGGAGGAAACGTTCTAATTCAAATTGATGTTGCTTTTTGGGTTTTGCTTTTGGTTAATACGGACATAACTTGCATTTAGGTTTATGGTGAAGAATATTAAACTGAACAAAAATTTAATTCCATCTCTGTGTTCTTTCATGCTAAACCATTAATAGATATGTTCCCTGAGCCTGTTTGCAAGCTACATGCAGGTCAGTTAAACACATGCTTAGATCAGAAGCAACTTACAAAGTCTACGTTAACACCAGTGGGACTTCCTGTGTGTTACAGCAGCTTTGCTAAATATTGATTATTATAAACACATATTTAAACTTAAAGGCCATAGTGCTTTCCTGACTGTGGGCTTCCAAGCTCTTCTAAAACAGTGTATCTTCAACTTAGACCAAATATATTGCTTTCCATAAACATATGTATGTATTTATATGTACTTTTCTTAATTTACAGCATTTAATATAATTACTGTGCTGTATGTGCAAGCAAGAAGTACAGGGTACTGGTAGCATTTTCCTTGTTCTTTCTCCTTTTTCCCCAATTTTTCAAACCAGATCTTTGATGTGTGATTTCTGAGTTCCAGCACCAGTTGGCAAGGGCGAGTCCTCAAACCCACCCACAGCTGTTTCTGTCAAAGTATCGGATCTGTGGGGCTCAGAAGCACACAGCTGAGCCATGAGACACAAGTCTGTAGGGAATGATCTTTTTTCCTACTAATTTTCTGAATGTGCTGCTGGAGCACTCATGAAGTTAATTAATGATTACAAGTGTAATGAGTGGGCCTCCTTTACAATGGGCGCAGTTTACAATTACAATTTTTATTTCTTTTCATGCTCTAACTAAAACTTCCTTGTTCCCAAGTTCCCAGATGACAGACATATGTTTAAGTGTACTGGGGGCAGCCACATAACTTAATCTTTAGCCTAGGTTTTTTTTCCTGAAATTCTTTTCTTTCTTTATGAATCTTCTTTAGCTGGCTTATTTCCTTTGGTTTCCCATCATCAGAATAAAAGCTTCTATATCCTTTTGTACTCTGGGACAAGAGTTACACTGTGAGAAACCACCTGAACAACACTGGGAGTCATGAAAATAATTGCACTAAGGACTCGTCTACTGCTTCATCAGCTGCATTTTATGTTTTTCTGTGGAATTGTTTCAGCAGATGTAAATCCCCCAGATTGTACTGTAAGAGTAGCATATTTTACCTTAGCCAAAAACAGTTCCTAAGGTATTTGGCTTAAAATAAAAGTGTCCATATAGGGTTTTGCTGGTTTAACTCTCCTGGTTTCAGAATGTAGTTTTACTCACATCTCTAGAGAAACAAGTTGTACTAATTAAAGATCTAGCATCTAGTTTAAGGCCCTGTCTAATAAAGGGGGGGAAAAAGTAAGAGGAACTAGTTTTACCCTGAAGTTGTCATATATTAAAATGAAATTACATTAAAAACCAAGACCATCACCTTATCGGGCTATACTTTCTAGTTTGTATTGTTACAATATTATAACAGTATGAGGGAGATGTGTTTGGGGCAGGTAAGCTGGGGGGCAGGACAGGGGGACAATAGCAATATATCAGATTAAGTTTAGCTAATTTAAGCCCATTTAAAGCTGGCAGACGCCCTGTAACTTCCAAATATGAATGGTCATGGAGTTTGGGGGCAGGGATGTTCCTCTCTGGTTATAAAGCTTCCCACATCTCTTGGGGTGTGGTGTGGGGGAGGGAGCTGTTCATTTGGCTGTGCATTTTCCTGTAAGTGCTCTTGCATGGTCAGGAAAATTATCTCATATACAGAATATCTATGAAGTGTCTTGACCAAATGTATGCATTCAGCAAAAATGTTCCCATAGCTTCTGTAAATATCACTGGTCCACAAACATCTCACTGGCTCACAAATCTCTAAGCACTGCTTGTGCACTAAGCTGATAGATGCCTTATAAATACTTCAGCTAGATAGAAATGGCACTGGCTGCATCACTGCCTCACATATCAGATTTGATCATCATTTTTGTACCCCTTACCACAGTGCTCAGTAACAACTAGATGGGTGCTGTCTTTAAGTATGAATGTTTTGGTGGGTTGGAGCATCAGAACACAGAGTCTTTACTCGTAAAAACTGCTTAAGGGCTTTGTTTAGTAGCACTTTTTGGAGACTGGTACAGCAGCATCAAATCTCTGCCTAGGAATACCTGCATGTGGTTGTCATCTGGCAGGAAATAGGTGATCTAGTTGGTATACAACAGCAGTTCAGCTGACAGCACTCTAATATCTTAATTAAAGGATCCAAGTTAAGTTCCTACTCCCAACACACCTATCAATATACCATTGATGGTGTTACAGGGGTGGTCATGTAACATTGAGTAGCTCTGCTACACACTGTTTAATTTTTTTACTGTGTTTATGTGTGTCCAAGGCAATTAATGAAGTGAATGGTAATGATCATGAAGATGTGGGTGGTTTGGGGTTTTGGTTAGTTGGGTTTGGTTTTTTAATAACTATACAAACACTGCACATGAATTCTTAGCAGAGGCCATGTTTAATAAACTACATTTGATGTATAGTATGTGATACATGATAGCATGTCATGTCTCACCAGTATACCAATAATATCTTCTGCTTTACAGCGTAGATATTTTGGGATGTTGGGTATGAAAGCTCTTGAGACTAAAGCCTAATCTTCTACAGAGAATTGCGTGCTTGCTGTCAGTCTTGTTCAAACATACATTTCAGTCATCTTCCATACGTCAGGAACCCCAGATTTGTTACATCCTCATGGTGTAATTTCCTCATTCAAACCACTGCACTGGTAATCATTTAAAAACACTATAAATAGTCTCAATAATTTGACTGGCTGCTAGCCTAACGAAGATGTGCCATTTATAATTTCATCAAGAGACAAGTATAAGAGAAGGTTTAGGGAGGGGGGGACACCCCAACTCAGCCAAGTCATTGAACTTTCAACACTACTATTGGACATAAAACATTAAATGAACAATATTCAACATGCAGCTTTTAAAGCTGTGCTTGCATCTTTTCTGGCTTAGTTTGTCTTAACTGAAACTGTTTGGCTTTTGTTTCAGACCATTGGTGGTTATGGTCTGGTACAAACAGGTAGTGACCACACTTCTAAACACTCATTTAGATGAGAACCATCTGGTTTCTGTAATCTGCCCCGGTTGTAATTTTATGATAATATCTTTGAAGCTTTCTGTACCTTCATCTGAAATTGACTTTCTTTCAGTATTTATAGTCCTTAGTTAAATTAAATGTTAAATATGTTCTTCTGAGACCCGTTTAACCACACTGGAGGTGTTCTTCTGGAAACAGGTCTTTGGAAAGGAAGAAAAGAACCACTTAGATTGAGTAAAGACTATCAAAATGGACTGATAAAACAAAAACAGACCACTAACAACAGTCTGGGGCAGAGAATCAAGCTATATCTGCATGACATTGACATGTTTAATATAACAAAATATAATAAACATAATAAACATAATAAATACAATAAAATGATGAACAGTCTTGTGAAATTGTTCTAGATGAGCTTCTGCTTCCACAGGAGAGTTTCTGCATGAGTCTTTTTAAATCTACAGAGATATTATCTTGAAATCTGTGGAGATAACTAAAAGGTATCTAAAATTATTTGACAATAAGAACTAAAAGGTATCTAAAATTATTTGACTTATTGTCAAATATCTCTTTTTTTTATTAATAAACACTGTAAAAAAAAGGAAAATATGAAAAAGACCATCCTCTATGATTACATGCAGCCAAATATGAAAATAAACGAGCTGAAATCCATGCAGAGAATTCTGTACACTTCAGCTAGTTCTCTAAAACATATGTGAAGTTCTTAACGTTGCTAATGTTTTAAAATCAAGCTGAGATTCTCACAAAAAAAAAATTCAAGGAAGATTTGGCTACAGATTACTTCTAAAATTGGATAAGGCTTCACAGTATAATACTCATTTCTTTCTACATCATAGTCTAAAACAGTCATTACTTCATGAGTCAATCATGCATGACAGAGTGCACAAAACTAGAAATTAATAGTATCTGCTAAGTGTCCTGTACTCTGATGTTGCACAACATGAAAGAAGATGGTGGGTGACTTTGAAACTTCCAAAGTGAATTTAGAACTACTCACTTGATTAATACTGATTCTGGTTGGATTATGAACAATTCTTTGCTGCCTATCTCACCTTTTTCTTCAAATCACAATGAATTTCATGAAAAATTCTTGCTTACACGTCTGCACTAAGCCATATGAAAGCAGAATTCAATTAACTTTATAGAGAATCTGTTAAAAACACACAAAACAATGGAACCAAAACCTCAATCTGAGGACTGCATCTGATTCTCCATCTTTAACATGCTGCGATGTGTCTAGAGATTACAGCACATATGGTCTGCAAAACCACCCACCATTTCAATATGTCTGAAATATACAGTAGTACATGTAGCATCACAAGTTAGAAATTAGGTAGAAGAATGGATGTTACTGTTAAACCTACAAAAACACAGAGTTATGTGTTCAGAGTAAATGTGTTCCTTTGTTCCAGCATTGCCCCCTTTGTCTCTCTGTTGGGCTGAACTGGAAGAGTTCTCCAGGCAGTGGGTGCTTCATGCTCCAGATGTGTTGCACCACCAGGGCAGAGTCAGGGATACTGTGTGTGTTGGAGGAAACCTTCAGCAAGGAGGCTCTGAAATGAGTCATACCAATGGCACCAACTCCTGCAATTTCTTGCTATGCTTAAAAGCCTCTGCAGTCTTTACCTTGAATATCACTTTAGGTAGTTTTCTGCATGAGTAGTTTTGCAATACTTTCATGAAATATAATATGCTATTATAACAGTTTAAAACAGTCATCAATATTTCAAGTAGAAAATGTAAAGATCTTCTCGAAACAGTTACTGTTTACTGTACCTAGTCAAACAGATGTCTTGTTGGATTTGCAGAAGCCCAGGGATATGAAAACACTATCTTGATAATAGTACAGATCACAATCACACTGATGTAAATCTGAGGATACCTCCACAGTCTTGTTTCCTGCACTGCATATTTGACAAAATAGAAGACATTTAATTCCTGGTCAGAGGGAGGTAAAAGAGCCTGGCTTTGTGTCTCAGCAGTTCAGCGATACTGCTGAAATTGTCTACCAATCTGTTTTTAACTCCTCCTCAATCATCCTTTAATATAAGTGGGAAAGGGATCCTGTTATTGATTGAGCTACTTGCTTTTATCCAGCCTGCCTTAAGCTTGAAATAGATTTCTCTTGTCATAGAAATGATAATACAGCTTTCTCATAGTGGAGAAGGGGGTCTTAGGTGATGTGAGAGTTTTTGTTGCTCACAAAATAAGTCAAATCTGTTTGGATAAGCAATGGCACCAATGCCAGCTTCCACCCAGTGACAACTAGTGCTGCACAAATTGATGTGCCACCTTAATGCTACGGGATTGATTGAACATTTCCCTGCTGTTACTTTTTTCTGCTGTTGTCTTTCCTCAAGAGAACAGTGTTCCTAGCATGACCCCTTTTTCTTTGCACGTCAAGTGATGGAAAATCACCTTTGCTGAACTTGTGGGAGCAGATATTGATTTCAGACACAGTGATGCAAACCAAAAGTAACTCCTTGGGAGCTGAAGGCATTGCCCCAAACATTGGTCTGTGAAGCTGGAGTCAGACTCCAGCTGCTGGCCTCCAAGCTTTTATTTCTTGACAAATGAGTAGTATTTCTAATACACCAGTGCTGCAGAGAGTCCTGAGTCATTTGGCAGGAGTGAAAATTTATTATTGTTTATTATTGATGCTTATAACGCAAAACATTGATGTATGTCAAATGTATCTCAATACATTTTCTTAATGTTCATATCCATGACAAATGTATTTATGTTTCTGCAACACTTCATGAGCACTAATACCAACATTTAATTTTCATAAAAGCTTTTTTTTTTAAGGAAAATCCCATAAAGCCTCATCACATAACACAGCTATCACTTACTGTGCAACAGATATTTTATGCTCATTTTGCGTCACTTCAACTCTTTTTAGAAAGTGCCAGATATGGACATAGCTAAAGTCAGGACAAATTCCTTCAGCCCTGCTGACAAGTCTTTGTTTGGGTTGCATAATATACCCAAGGTGAAAAGGTGGATTAAACTTGAGCTGAGATAAACACCAAAAAGTTTGTGCATTTAAAAATAGAAAAGACTGGGGAGATAGAGGAGAGACTTGAGAAAATCTTATCAATTAATATAATGGTCTAAAGACAGATGATGTTGTACAAAATACTAGAAGCTATTTTCTCTAGAATTTGAATAAAAAATGTGAGTTCTCATACAAGTCACTAGTGGCTATCTTATTTACAAAAAATTAGGAGGTGCAGCTCTTGGTGAAATGCCACCACAACTAAGTGCCATTGTGTTAATTAGACTGTGAGTATGCTTTCTGAAAAAGGCTTGAAAGGAATTGCAAAATTTGCTACCAGACTTATGTAGAACCTTTAAAAATCTGAAGCATTTTGTTAATGTCTGCTGTCCAATTAGGCTTTTTTCTCCCATGAATGATTCGTACTTACACAAAGATTTTTCTCTATACAAAAGCTACAGAAATAGGATCATTACTACCATCAGTTGTCATTAATCCTTTGTAGGCAGTCAAGACACTTATAATAAAACCATGCAATCCAGAGAAAAATAAATATTTATTATTACTTAAATCTGCTTTCTGCAGATTCTTACAGTCATTGGAAGTTTAATATTCATAGGAAGCTTTGTGGGAATGCTGTTGTGGCAAAGAAGTGGATTCCGTTCCATTTGCAATGAAGAAAAATAGTACTTCTTGTTAGGGTAGACTTTTTTCTTTTATTTTCTTTCAAATTTGCTTCCTTTTGATTTTAAATTATCTTGCAGTTTTTACAGCTTATCAATTGTGGCACACCATTGATCAACTAAGTTATGTGGTACTTTTCCCCCTTCCTGATGAGGAAACGGTTGTTGCATTTTTTCTGACAGAAAAATGATGGCTGAAGATAGGTGAAAGTGAGGAAGAAACGGTGACCAGCCAGTGTCCATGGTCATAAAGAATGAATATATGGGTTTGTGGCCAAGTGAGAGCATTCACAGAGCTAACAGCAATTCCAGACAAGTTGTACAAATACAATGCTCATTGTGAATATAAATTTAGAGATGGACAGAAGGCTGTACAAAGTGAACAACCATTCACACTTCAAGCATTTTTTTTCTTTAATGCTGTTAGTACAACATTTAACCAGCCTTCCACTTATAAAGTAATTCAGTGCTGATGCTTTGCCTCTCAGAGGATGCAAGATATTTTTTTTTGCTGTCATTTGCCTGAGATGGTACTATTTCCTGGTGCTTTAAAGTAAATAATTTATTGTAGCCTGGGGCTTTCACTCTAAGACTTTTCACATATGATACACTACTTACCTTAGCATTGCTGTTTATGTATTTACATTGCTCTCATCTCAGTGGTTCTCAGGCTCCTGTGCACCAACATGTCTTCCACTCCCTGCAGAGGAGGAGTGTAAGTCATTAATGCTTCTGTATCCCCGATGATTTCATTAAATGAAGTTTAATTACTTCCATTGCTTTTGTATAACATAATCTAGTGCTCATTTACTCTATTATTAACATTCAGAGGAATTAAAATAGGGTGCATTTGCATCAGTACACATTGAGCATGATGTAAGGCCAGGCGTAATTAATTTCTCTTGCTTACAGCTATGGAGATTGTTAATTTTGAGGGGGAAAAAAAGGCAATGTGTAGGATTTGATTTTTAGTTGCATTAGGCTACTTATCACTCTGGAGTTGTAAATCATCATTTTAGTTAAAAGTGTTCCTATTTTCACTTTTGAGCACTGTTTACCAGAGTGCTGTCAAATGGTAAAATGTAATAGTGGAGCTAATTCTTTTTGCTGCAGGGCGAAAGAAATTATACTACACATTCCAAGTTAAATTACTGGACTACAGATCTAGCTCCTCTTATGAATGGCAAAACTTTCAACAGCTTCAAGGGGAGAAGGTGTGAGTCTCTGCCAGTCATTCCTAACTTTCTGGATAAGACAAGTAGTTCTACATAGCTACCAGTCAGGTTCAGTCCTCCCCCCCACCCATACACCATGGCTTTGACACCATCCGTAGCTCTAATCCTTGTCAGCATCAAGTTTGTCATCTCCTTGCTCTGGATGGGAGGTCTGGGAGCTCCACACCCCTCCTGTAATATACCCAAATATTTGTAATGGGATCACAGCCTGTTCATTGGAAACCACTGCCTCAAATGACATCAGTTGCACAACTGCTCGGTGCAGGGAGTTTTAAGCTCTGTTTTGCTACTCCCAGACTGACAGAAAGCCAGTGACCTATTTTATAACAGAAAGTGCTGAAAAAAATTGTTCTTCTGAAAAATCAGTTTCTTCAAAAGCTGAAACTGAGGAATACCCAAATCCTCAAGCACTTTTTAAGAATATATTGCTTATGTAAGAGGATTTGCTAACAGAAATTAGACTGTTTTAAATGAACCATCCGCTTAGGAAATATATCACTTCAGTAGCCTTCCTTGACCCTTTGCAAAGGATAATCTGCATGTGTTTGTTCAAAATTTTTGGTAGAGAAATATAGTTGCCTTTCTTGTTTAATTCTTTACTGTTTCCATGAGATAGGATGTCAAGAGATTGCTTTTTCTGTCCCCTGTCAATAAGTGACCTGCCTTAACCAGGCACTCAGAAATTAATCATAACACTTGTCAGCACGTGCACCAACAATTGCTAAGGAGCTAACCACTCCAAGGCCATCTGTAGCAGCACTTGCTGTTCATTTCCCAGTGCAAGGGTTAGTGTGGTTGTATTTGCCAGTCAATGTCATTCAGGAAAAGTCATCATGAGATGGGGGAAGTGAAAGAGAAATACTCCGTCAGCTGTATCCATTTTGTTATTGCTTCCTGGTCATGAGATCGGAAGATAGCAGTGGAGAATGGGGATATAGCAACTGAGATGGAGGTGGTCCTGTGGGGGCAGGGGGAAGGAACTGGGTAATTGTATGAAAAGAGGCTTTAGCAAGTACTTTAGGAGTCTTCTGTTAGCCCCTGACAAAATCAAAAGTAAGGACTGAGCAAAGGTGGTCAAAAGAATCCAGGAACTTCACCAGTGATGTAAACCGCTGCTGTGGACCCTATTCCTAAGGAATTCAGATCACAAAGTCGTAGATATTGTACATCTGTTTCAAATACAAATTCTTTTCTAGTTAACCTAGTCATCAAAGCCAAAGTCAAAAGCACTGGGGGGAGCAAGGCATCTCTTTGCTTTCATGCTCAGGAATTCCAAGAAGTGGAGGGGGGAAAAAAGGGGATACAGAAAAACCTACCCTGGACCAGTGTAATAGTGCTCAAACTCCTGGAGAAGGTCTAGTAAGCAAAGTACAAGGCATCCATTAAGATCTCTGCTGAAGAGGTACAGATTTACTGTGTTTAAATTCTTAATTCTCAGTCTTGGTTAATTTTGGAATTACGCTGGAATTCCTGGTTTATGCAATTCTCAGTTTACGCATTGAACTCAGATTTGGAAAAATAAATAATCATCACTTTAAATGTTCTACTTGCTGTGCTAGAAATACAGAACTCAGTCTACTTTCTCATTAATTTTAGAACATTCTGATATAATCCTAGAGCATTTGATGTAAAGAAAGAAAAAAAGCATCCAGAAGATCTTCCTGAAATGTTATTGAATTAAATCTCTTTTGTTAACAAAATGTAGTCCATGAACCTCTTAAACATCCTTCAAACTGGATTAGACCAATGAAATAAGTAATTTTGTACAATGAGACTTAGCATGTGAGGGTTTTTGTAATGGGCTGGTTTGGATAAATGAACAGAATCAGAAGTTCCATTTCAGAGAATCAGCAGTCTTGTTGTTTCAGTCTAAGAAATATATTTTAAATTCCACAGATAGAGTTACCCTCAAAAACAACTTGGAGACCAAGATAAGTGGTCTACGAAATTGTTCTTGAGAAAAGTTGGTAATAAATTATATTGCTAATACACCTTTTCTTCATACTACCAAACCTTGCTAAATGCTTTCCGTGGGCCAATAAGAAGTAAACACAGACTTAAAATTAGATTAATGTTGGATGAATAAGGCATTAATAGGGCAATAGCTTGAAGCTATTGATAATAAATTTAATTTGAGGAAATTTAAAAGACTGAAACAGAAATTAGTTGTACCTCACAATTTGTTCAACAGACTTCGTAGCACCCACATACCATAAAGCATACAGAAATAGGGAATGCTCAAAGGATATCAATTGAAAGTGAGTTTTTCTTTCTTTAAGTGATTTTTTTTTTCTCATGTCTCCATAGTCTTATTTAACAAGAAGGGTCTTAAAAAGTCACAAACACATCTAGAAAAGTTATAAGTTATGATGCTTGAATGTGTCCAATTAAAAAAATACAATATTTTAATAATTAATATTAATTTTCTAATAAAAAAATTTTCATGTTTGAATTCCAGGATACTGTGTAAATTGGGGAAAAAAATCTTTCTGTAACTTCTGCTATGTACAAAGCTTTCCCTGAGAGACTCTAAAGTTATATGAACTACCCTGTCTGCATTTTTGTTCTTACTGAAAATCATCACCAGCTTTCATCATATCAGGAGGCTTCTTGCAATACAGTAGTGTCTTTCTGTCTAACTTTGATAAGCCACAGAATTTTCAATTTCTTGGTTCAAATAAGCATCACTATTGCAATCTTAACACTTTTTTCATAATGAATATAATATTCCTAAAAAGAAGAAAACCATAGCTCTCTTTTTTAGTTATGAAATTACACCACCATGCAGACAGAGTAGCTAAATAATCTGAATAATCATCTTTTATGCTAAAAATTTCATGTACAATCAAGAAATTAATCTGTTCTACATATGGAACATTTCACAGCAAGACAAGTAAGATTTGAGGAGCACCTAAATGAAATGGATGTGCAGCCCTTAAACTCCACAGTATTTCCAATAATTTGTGATTTATTAGAACAGACTTTTTAAATACTGTATGATATTTAATATTACAGTTAAATACTGTATACGAAGCAATTACCCTGTCCTCTGAATATCTCTGGCCTGAAGCAGAGAATGGACCTTATTTCTCATAGTATTGGTAAGTCTTGTCTGTATTAACAGAACAAAACAGCATAAGCAAACTACAGTAGATCCTTCTTCAGTATCTAACTGCAGAAGTATAGAGGGAGCTGCATCAGTTTGCAACTACCAGGAATTTGTCACATATTTTTCTATGTATTATATGTTAATCACCTGTGTTTACCCTACCTCCATTTAAAAATTTGAGCTACTAAAAAGAATGTGTTCTCTAGGAACGTAAGAACGTGAGCAATATTAGTCCCTCTTTTAGTTATATAAAATTATTGCTATTCACACTGATACAAAACTATTGCATGATACAAGAGTACAAGTATTGTTTACAGCGTGGGAGTAATACCATGGATTTTCACCATGAAACACACACACAGAAAAAACAATCTTGCTTTAGAAATAACATGAAGTCATGTTGTTTTGTTTTCTCTCAAAGGAAGGCACATTATAATTATTGATGATATTGCTGAGCAACAGACAAGTACAGTGCTTTGAAATGTACCAAGAGGAAGCTGTTGCTAGAAACTACTTTTAGTAATTTCTAGCACCAAGTAATTATTAGTTCATTCCTTCTATCTTGTGTCAGAAAGAGTGCTCTAAAAGACATCATTTTAGAGTGCTGTGTCAGGATCTCCCCCTATAGGGGTAGGAATTATCCCTGTTAGTGACAAGCAATGATCCCATAAGTGTGGCTCCCAAAAAGGAGGAACTACATGCATGTCTGGCTGGGCAGTTATAATGAACTATGAGATGTTGCACAGATGATGTACACATACTCAGGCCTTCTTTAAAGGAAAAGAGTCCCCATTGTATGAACATTTAGGTCCTTTAGCTGAACATCTTTACTTTCTGCCTTACTGCTTTGTAATACCTTCAAAATTCTGGGTATGATTCTCTCAGGAACATAAGCAGAATAATAAGTCAGTGTACTGCCCTTGCATGGCTAGATGCACCTGTTGCAGGAGGTGTTGTATAAGCCCCCAGGCTTCTCTGTCACAACTTGATACTGTCCTAGTCTTCTCTGAAAGGTCTGATAGTCTTTTCTGCCAGTAGTCATGAAGGACAATACAGTATTTGTTGCTTGTCTCTGTTTGTTGGTCTCCTGCTTCCCACTACTGTCCAGACTAGGGCTCCAGGGCAGCAAGTTAGCATTGCACACTATTTTTTTAAATGATGTCACAGTTGGTGTTGGGGCACTTGGTTAAGTTGCTGGATTAATTATACCAGAACCTTGGTATGAGTAAAAACTACTATGTTTCTGGGAATTGGGGTGGTTTTTTGATGAAAAATGAAGAAGTTGGCAAGTATTTTTTCTTTGACTCTACACTGACAAACAAATATACAGTACAGACATCAGTCTCAGTGGCACCTCTGTCTAACATCATCAATATCTCACAACTGGAATAGAAGAAGAGTAGTGTAATTCACAGGTTAGAAGATATCTGAAACCGTTTTCTGGGTTTGTGATCACAACCCAAGTCTGGTTTGCTGCCTAGTATTAGATCTCTCCAGTTTTCTTCCTGTGGTGATTCTTTTTCACACATAAGAATTTTCAAGGTGAATTGGCATGTCAGACTAATGAAGTTGTGAGTGGTTTTCCACTGGGGACATGAGTATTTAAGCACGAGATTGTGGCGGGCAAATCTCTTGGTTTGAGCCTACCAGACTGTGGAGTTTCCCTCCTTCCAGAAGCTATATTTCTCCTATTTTCTGGCCTTCATAGTTAGTTGTGTGTCTGTTTGTCCAGACTTGTCCTATTTCTTCTTTAGCAATTCAAAGGAACACATTGGCTGTCAGGACATTTGGGTAATATTTTGGGGCTTTTGCAGTACTGTATTGTGCTGTGGAGGTATGTTAGCCTGCACATATCTTTATTTTGTCCAAGAGGAAAAGAGGTTGCACATACACTCTAACTCAAAAACTTCTAATTTCTCTGCCAATTGATGAGGTAAAGAGAACATGCAATAGACATTTAGGAAAGCTGAAAGGAGACTGTCTACCCATCACCTTTATCACAGAGACAAGCTCAGCAGAAAAATACCATCAGTCAGCAGAGGCTCTGCCAGTGCTCCTGACCTCAGGTTGTGGAGAACCCCAGTAAATTTTTGTTTTGCTTTCCTTGTAGTCGGCTTAGAGTCTGTGTGCCTGAGATTTAGATTTGAGAGAGGACTTGACTTTTAAATTAGAATGCAAAAATGAGAGGCTTCTAAAGGCATGAGAGCACACTAAGAAACTTCTGTATTGCAGTGTGAGATCTTGTCCTTTCCCTTCTTTTCTGGGTTTTGGAAGAGAAAAAATCAAATCTGACTTTCTGAAAGAAAAAAAAAAAAAAAAAAAAAAAAAAAGATAAATTATTGTAATGTTAATGAAATAGAAAAAATCTCTGATTTCATACACTATATTTATTCAGAATACCCTGAAAGACAGCGAATAGCTTGTAATACCTGATGGAGCAAAAAAGGAGGTAACAGCTTACTAAGACAGTGATCTAGCTATGCACAGAAAAATTACTCTGAGAGCAAGAATCCCTGGGAGAAGTCCTACAAGTTATGAAGCAGCTGAGAGAGATATTTTACAGATATTTGAGATATTTGGGTTTAAGGCAGGCATTATTTTTAGCCACATCTTCTACTTTAAAATTAAGTAATTTATTCTACTGGTAAAAATATTTAAGACAAAATTGCTGTATTGAACAAAATTTAAAAAATTTATAGAACATGTGATCAAAGCAGCCAAGACAAAAGCCTTTAACTTACTATAATCCCCTCTTCCACAGTCTGAGAAGTTATTTTCCTCTCTATGGTTACTTTGAAAAAAGATGTCTATTTTTACCTAACAGTCATATACTTTAAGATTTCTAAATAGATGGTGGAAGAATGGGTTTGGAGGTCTTGGATTCAGTTTGGAAGTTCTACCAAGTCTATACGGCTGATGTGATAAATGAACCTGGATCTGGTGTCCAGTTTGCAGTCAGACAGAAATTGTTTCTAAGAAGGATAGGTAGGATTACTCAGAAAGCCTCTATGTATTTTAATTCTACCTTTGTTATTTATTTGGTCTGTTTGTTTCAATTTCTACAACTGAAGAAGTTTTGTGCTTGTCTGTGTTTTAAAATGCATAAGTACTTTTCAATGAAGGGAGTACATAAAATATTGAGTTCCCTGTGTTACCCCTACTAGTATAAGTAGCACCATGAGGATACTGTTCTGGGATACATATTGTTTTGTTTGTAACATTAAAATTGTCATTAGCTCACAGTTCATAGCTCATAGCGTCATTCTTTGACTGAATCATTAGTATTTATTCCAAAGAGAAGGGAACCATTCTTAAATCCTTTGTTACTCTTTGAATTTCTGCCAAGAAAGATGCTGTTAAATACCCAACAGGCAGTTTTGTACCTTACCTAATACCTCCATACCAAAACCAACCATCTCTGATCCGGAACTGAATAGCAAATGTTTCTTGAAAGTCAAAATGTACAGTGTATCTGGTCCATGTTTACTGTAGCAGTTAGGAATGGAAAGAAATCCTCTGTCTATATTAGTTAAGCATGTCCTTCCACAGACAATAAATCAGTCATGTCTGGGAGGTTGGTGTTGGCTTTCAAGGCATTCTGGTATTCAGCAAAATTGTTCCCTGTAATTTTCCCATTCTGCTCAGCCTCCTTGCCTATAATGGAGTGGATGTGCTCTTTATTTTTCTTTCTTTTTTAATAAATGTTGTATGTTTGCCACTTGAGAGTTCTCTAGGGTCTGTTCCGAAATTATCAAAGTTTATAGCACACATTTTCAAATTAATATTCTTAAATATATTCACAAAACCTGCTGCTGCTCCCCAAATGCATCTTTCTACATTAAATTGCACATTAACACATCTGAATACCCATGTGCATTCACAGAGAATGTACAAATAGATGCTCAACAAATTTTGAAAAGATATTCTGTGAAAAGTTTGACAGTTATTTAAGGCAAATGTTTTCTAACCTAATAGCATATGTGTGTGACCAAATTCAAGAGGATCTGAGTGCACTTTCTGGCTTGTTATGATGGAGATGATTCTCAAAGTTACCTGCTCAGAGAAGACCCTCTAAATTTAAATCTCACTCTAAATATGGGTGTGGATTTCAGCACTACCGAGGTTTTGGGTTTTTTAATCCCTTCTCCTTCTATCATTTTTAGATTCTCAAGATCTGTATATATACAGGGACTAAAACCACAGTAAGATCAAACAGAAAGATTTTTCAAACCCTTAAATTAGTAAATTAAATTAATGACCCTTACATTTTTAATGTATGCTTATATTCCATTGGCTTGTCAGAACCCGCACACTATCCCAAACTCCAATTATTATGTTTCTTTCCATAGATTCTGGCTGTGCAGGCTCCACAAAGTATCTGAACACCATTCCATTTTCTTTCTGCATTGGAAATTTTTACCAAAAATATTTATCACTTCCAACCTCCATTGATAACTCCCTTGATGTAAAAAGCAGAGTTGATTCCAGTTTGCAAGTCTAGACTTGTGATTTTTACATGGAACTATCTGTTATCATCCTAAGACATCACTCTCAGAGTATTTGATTGAAAAAACACCAAGAAAGAGACTTCACATGTAAGAGATTTATAATTTTTGCATTGTTACTTTTCAACGATTTTTCAATTTCACCTTCTTTGACATTCAACATATTTTTCTTAACTAAAAATAATCTATAAGATGATAGTGCATAACATCTCACAGTATATTTAATGTAGTTTTTTAATACTAAATCTAATTGCTGATACTGTGAAAAGTAAAAAAGTCGTTGGTCAATATGTTCTTCAGACATTCTCAACATTTTCATCTTCTGACTATTGCAGAGTCATTGCTGGCAGCGTTGATTTCCCCCTGAAGTAACAAGCACTTCATGTCAAAGCTCAGGCTGTTGATCACTTCGATAGCAACCTTTTCAAACATTCAAGATAAAAATCCTGCCCAGTAAAAACCTCTGTCCTATATCACTATTTCATACTACAAAAAATAAGTATGTACACAGAGTCAGAAGGATTATTATGCAAAAATTCTGGACTTCTTTTATGAATTTCTCTTTTTTTCCCATATTGCACCTGTATTATAATATGAAATTTATTTGCAAAATCCCAAAGGTTGCCAGGAATCTCTTTCAAAGAAACATTTAGACTTACATAGGATTTAGTAACTTTCATGAACTTTTTTTCTCTCCTTTTCTTTATTTCTGTCAGCTTCCTCATCTTGTAGTTTCTGGCTCCCTTAGAACAAAAGAGTCAGATGAACACAGTCTATCTTTGTCAGATAGACAAAGTCTATACCTTTTTGAATGTCTAGAAGGTGCCTCATATTTCAAAGTGCTCCCACAAAGGAGCAATAAAAAGTGCATAGCTGAATTTCTGACTGCAATTTTGAGCCAGAAATAGGCCTGAATTCCACAATCAAATGTGCTTCTGTAGTGCTGAGTTTAACTGTTTCATTTCAGCCCTTTACAGAGAGATCGAGCTGTGGAGTTCAAATCCCAAACTCTGGCTGGCTCTCAGCACGTGGAAAGTTCAAAGAGTCTGGAGCAGACACTTCTGCTGTAGTCACACACTGCATGAGCCCAAACCTTGAAGCAGCACTCAATCAAGCGGGCCAGATTGACTGAACATACCTTGCGATGCCACAAAAGTTGTTGCTTCCCTCCCCTCTCCTTTTTTGTTCTTTTGCTTTTTTTTCCACCTCCCACAATCCAAGTTTCTGGTTTGTCATAAAGCTTTGGAACCAGGGTTTGTGCTTTCATTCCGAACATTTCCCAGAGCTTTAAACCATACGCAGGAGCTGTCTTCTGTGTTTTACAGAGAAGAAAAATCACATATCTGGCTACTTCTTGAAATTATAACTATTTCATTCACCTATTGAGGACAGTATACTCATCATTTGCAGGCAGCAAACGAATACCTTAACAGATGGGAATTTATATTGTTTCCATGGTTACAATAATAAATACAATGCTGATCTGCCCAGAGTAGCTCTTGTTTTTCAAAAGGGTCTTTAAATTATTTGCATTTTCCAATGGATTTTAAACTTCATTTTATGATGATAATCTAGAAGCTATTTTTTGTTACTACATCATTTATACTAGACGTACCGTTGTTACAAGAAAGTGAAATATCTAATTTCTTTGAAGCATATAATTAGTGAGTTGAGTTAAAATAATACTGTATTCTGTGCTTATTCTAACCACCACTGTTCTGAAACATAGAAAGATGTTAAAAGCAGCAGTAGAGATAAGGAAGCAATCTTGAATTTCACTTTTTTCCTCTTATATATGGGAATTGCCAAAGAATTCAACCAAGAACTGGTTAAATACTGAGAATAGAAATGATGAAAAATCAGTAGGTTCACTTGGGAGGAAAAAAAAAGAAGGAAAAAGTTTATTTGTAGGCCCTTTATGATGGCGATTGTGTTGTTGCCTGTATTTGAACAGTACCTAAAATTATAGCCCACATAGTAGGTACTTTAATCCACAAAGAAATATTGTCTAAAGTGGTAAAATCCCCTTTATTCACAAACACATTATCTCAAAATTAATAGGATAAGATTGCTGAATAAATTGTGCATCAACATGTTCCATTCTTCAGCCCATTTTTGGTGTCATAGCTAAAACCTTTTCAGTACATTTTGTTACCTAGTTGACCTAAAGGTAAACTTATCTTGAATCTACCTGTATTATGCTTAAACTCTTTGCAACTGCCATTTTAATGGAAATTATTTAGTTCAGTATTTCTCTTTCTAAAGAGTATAAAGACTCTGGAACAAAGAGAATTTCTTTGTAACTATTTTTTCCCCTGGAATCAAATGGAAATGCTGTTGATGTACAATGCAACAGTCAATTTGTGCAGGAATTTTCCTTCCTAAAGTAAATAAATACTGTAACCCACTGAAATAAGAACAGACAGATTTGGAAGGGAGAATTTCATGAGCTGCACTGAAATATGGCAGATTAGGAAAGGCATTACTTCTGGGAACTGGTGCTTTTAATGACTTGGAGCAGTCTGTGAGTATGCTGAGCAAAGCTTGTATGTTCTAGCCATTGTCTGTTGTACCAAACTGGATCCCAGGTTTGGTTTGTAAATTCTGTTGTCTAATCCTGAATTCTGTTGTCTGTGAAAAGCTATTTGGACCTCTTTGTATTGAAAAAAACTAGCTAGATTTGGAGGCTGGGGGAAGGAAGGGCGGAGACTGGGAGCTGATGCTAAACATTGATTTTACTGTAACAGCCTGGCCCGACACATTGCTTAGGAAAGACTCAGTAATTACTCTATTGAGTTGCCTTCCCAGGCTCAGGATTCAAATTATGCAGGCTGAATATGTGGCAAAACAGGATTAAAAATGCATTTAAGACAAGAGCTGTCTGGGTTGAATACAGACCCACTGCAACTTGCCAGAAAAACAGCAAGCCAGAGCAGAGAATTCAAGAGGGAGTCTGTCTGGATTTAAGTGTTGACCAGGCTTTGGGCTCATATATCAGCTGAAGGGTTGTGGAGAGCAGCAGCACGTCTCAGGGATCCCTTTTTGTTTTGTAAAGATTAGTAACTCCCTAGTGCTCCCTTCAGCGTAAAGATAACCGTGCTTAAGAAATTACTTGGCTACACTTGTTTTCCTAGCCTGTCTTCCTCATTGATTTTGAGTAATCTTTTCAAACAAGACATGAAATTCAGAGGTAATATATCTTAAGCAGCCAGGTGCTTGAAGGAATGAAATGCCTGCTGGTGATCTGAGGCAGTGGCAGGGCAGAGCAGTGCTCCAGGAGAGCAGCGGGCACTGCTGCAGGTACCCCTTGGCACATCCCTCTGTAGGACAGGTCCCAGCACTGCCCAGGTTTGGACTGGGATCCCAGCACAGAGATTTCCTCAGTGCACTTGGTCTCCCTGCAATAGGCTTGCACTGAGTTTTGTCACCTGCTGTGTGCAATTGATGCCCAGAAGTACAATGGAAAACACTTATGTAGAGGACTGTGAGCCTGTGAATTAACCACGAGTCACAATCTCAAATTACAAAATCAAAAATTGCAGTAAAGGATTTGGTAGTGCTCTGTGTGAATGAAGGTAAAAATCTTATTTCTTTATGCATATGTATGCTGTCTATCAATGGCATTGATATTAACACCAGTAACCAGTGCTGTTTTTAAGCAGATGTCAAGGAAGAATAGGAATTCTTGGGTGCACAGGTCTCAAATGCTTTAATGGAAAAGGTAACTGTAGTTGCTCTGCTGGCAACAATTTACTAGGCCTTTGTGACTTACTAAAGTTCAGAACAAAGGTTCTTATTCATCCTTCTGAGAATCTATTGTTTTACAGTGTTGTGATGCTCATTTCCTCAGAACTGAGTGCATTTCTGAATTTCACTCCTTAAGATGCACAATTTATCCTTAAGAAGCCATAAACTTTGAGGTAGTTCTACCTGCCTCAGAGTCTGCTCTTGTAGTGCAGGCAGAAGTAACCAAATCCAAGTGACTCTACTTCTGTGTACTTGCTTTGTTTGTTTTAGTTTTAACTCAAAGATGTAATCAAAGAGAAGCCCCAAGGACTTCAGGAATTACAGAAGAAACCAGAACAGTCTCTTATTAGCTGAAGAATTAACTGTGTATAATGAGCTTTTTTTAGCAAATCTATAACAAGATACTACTTCTGAATGAATGTGTTCTTGATTAGCAAAATACCCCATAATCACACGAAAGTTAGTGGGATACATGGTTTTAGCCTTCCTATTAGATTCTCTTTTTAAGAACCTTGTAATATTCTCTGAAAGCATGCAAAATAAGATATAATCAAAAAAATTACATGATAACAATTAAAACTCTTTCTCAGGAACACTACTAACTTTTTATATTTATACCAGAAAGGTGATTATAATTTGGGGATGGGGGAATGGAGGAGCAGGGAGTAGGTAGGTAATTGCACTAGAAAACCAGTTGTGTTGTGCAGTTTAGCACATGTAAAACATGTTGATGTCTTGATCATTAGGCAAATTTCAAAGGTAGCCAGCATCAGCTAGCATTGATCATCTTACTAATAGTATTCTGAAATATAAGTGAAAACAGATGTTATGAAGATTTTGTAAATTCAGAAGTATTTTTAGTTAGTACATAATTTTATGTTCCTAACTACTAGCATTAATAAGGTCAGGGTTTCACACTTGGTCTCTAATACACTTTGTAGCATACAGTTTGGAAGACCTAATTGTAAGTCTTCCACTTTTACACATTTCTGTCTTATTTTCATGCTATTGAAAAGGCAATTACTCCTTTTCTCTATTGCTTTTTATTATTAGTTTTACCATACTTATCCTATTTAAACTGTCTCTGTTTTCCTAATGGTGATTTTGCAGTTCAGAAGAAAAGGAGTCAGGAGAACTAGAAAACTTTGCTGAAAACAGGTTTGATGTAGCTCAATAAAACACAATTTTCAGTAAGGCTCAAGGTTTGTAGGAGACCCAGAGCCCAGATGTCACAGGGACTCCACAACCAATATTCTGTACTACTAGTCTGTTTAGAGGCTTTGAGAGGCAAAAATCAAGTGTTATGTGACTAGTCTTTATACTGCCTACATATGGAGGGAAAACCACTGAAAATGCATAAACATTAACCTAGCTTTTCCATGTCATGGATTCATGTCCTTTTTTCCACTGAACATGGTCCAAGCATAAGTTATATGGCTCTTGATTTCATTTTCTCTCTCACTTTTCTAATGTCTTTTTGGCTGACTAAAATACCCTAAAGTACTAAATCTTCTTGACCTCAGTTATATACACTGGTGAAGGGCGATGAAGCAAACAGTGGACTTCTGTGCTGAGGAACATGAAAGATACTGTTCCTTCTCTCAGTGATCTTTCCTGAGCTGCTGATGTCTTCCAGCATATAGTGTCAACATCTGTAAAATATTCCAAGCTGATAATTGATGGGTGGGACAAGTCCTGAGGAGCCAGTCCCAAGCTGCAAATCAAGGGCCTGTTTCCTGTAGCAAGAATCAAATATGGTAAAACAGTGCTTCATTCAGCTTTGACATTAATGCTTTCATTTCCAGCACCATCCAAACAGCATCCTTATTTGGTAAACCCTGGGTAAACTCTAAGTACAGGATAACAAAGTAGTTGTCATTTTTTCATTGAAGAATAATATATGCTTTGATGACTTCGAAGAAAAGCTAAACATTCTTTTCCTTAAGCTGCTTATTTCTATAATTATAATCCTTCTCTAATGGATATTTTCAGTCTATGGTAGACTTTACTCCTTTGACACTTCTTTTTTCTTTTTTATGTAGAAGGGACAGATAGGGATAGTTTAAATGTGTTCACAAGATAGGACATATTTAGGCTCAGACACTTCAATCTGCAATAAAGAAAATAAAAAGAAAAAAAAAAGAAAAACAAGAAGCAAAACCCATTGGAACTCAGGAAGTCATGCTTCACTGACAAGTTCTTCTCCTTTCCCCTCTCCTGTGGATGCAGGTGTGTTATTCTTAGTAGGATGCAGAGATTGTGTGATTTAACTAGTTATTTGCATTTAACACTGTGCAGTAAGCTGCAGTTTCAAACTAGATGATATTTGATGCATTAGGCCAATAAGCAGTGAAAAGTGACAACTGTCCTTGCTGCTGTTCCATCACAGGTCAGCTCAGTCAGGAAAAAAAAGCCCTGAGAGTGAGAAGAAGCTGGGCCTTGAAGTAACTCTACTTTTGTCTTTCTTCCATTCTGTAGATTTGTTTTGCAGAAATGTTTTGCTCTACTTAATATTTTCTCCTCAATATATACAAGAGACTTCTCTCAAATGAAACACAACACCAGGGATGCAGAGCAGTTCAATAAACTGTGCACAGAGATTAAATGCTGCCCATCTTGATGGCTGAGTCAACACTTCCTAGATAGCTTTGTGCACTTTGCACTTTTAAAGGGAGAGCAATTTATTCCCCTGAAAAGGGAAGAAGCTTTTAGTTTTGAATAAGTGTCCTTTGAGTGTAGTCCTCTTCATATTTCTGTGTGCACAGTGGAACAGCCCATGGAAAGGGCCACATCTACTGTTCCTTAACATAAACATTCTTCTTGTTACCTAAATCACCATCTATTTGATTTCACTGATGGAATGAAGTAACAAAAGTTCCATGCCATGGCTCTTAAGATGGAATTTTTTTTCTCAGTGACAAAATGAGCTTGAAGTTCATGTAACAGGACTGTGCTGTGTAAGGTTTTATCATCTCTGCTGTCACCACTGAGGAGTTACTCCCTTGACTAATTCACCAAGGCAGCAAACTTAAATAAGTTTTCACACAACTGTTTCTTTAATGTACCCAAATATATCTACTATTAAGAAAGAATAGATGTATATTTTTTTAGTGTGTCAGTGTTTCAATTTTGATAAGCAGAGAAATGTGATGGCTGTTGAACCAGCACACAGAACTAATTCTCATTTAACTCAAGTGGAGCAGGATGGGGGGTACTCCCCTAAGCAATCTGAGGTTTCTGTGTGGGAAGTACATCTTTTTGTTCAAACCTGTGATGTTTAAGCATACACCTGTCAACTTTCCTTTAAAACACTCCAATTGTACCATTTTGGTTGCAGTCCTGGAAGTGGGTGGTTGTGACTCTCCCTGTTGTGAGCAGAACCCAGAGCAGTCATATCAACATTAGGTAATGACACCCTAGAGTTGACAGGCTTCCAAAACCTTTTTGGTCTCACAACTGATACACATGTTCATAATTGATTTGGATTGTGGGGCTGGTAAATACAGCACTGAGTAGCAATTAATGCTAACATTTTCGTTTCATTTCATCCTGTCAAATACACTTGACACTCTTTTTATGTTTGAGATTGTCAGGTATAAAGCCATGTGTCTCATTATATGCCTATTTGTCACCTCCCATCAGATTGCTGCCACAAGTGATGCAGGTAAAACCTCCCTGCTCTTAATTCTTTTAATTCACTGGTTTTGCAAGAAGAATTTATAAAAGATGTGCCTATAGATGCCAGTAATTCAGATCATTTTCCATTACTGCCTCATTAGGAGTAAACACATGGGAAAAAAAATATCCTTCCATTTAAAATAAAAATAATTTTTAAAAAAGACCTAAATAAACACACTTCCATTGTTTTGGTGCCACTCGGAAACAGAAATATATTTCACTGTGAATTATATATGCTTCTGATGCTTTAAAACTGAACAGACAAGGTTATGTCTGTGCAAATGGAGGCTGGCATTGGTACCTGGAATTCCAGTAAGCCAAGCCTCCTGTACCAGCAGCACCAACAGATGTGCCACAGGACAGTTTACATTTTCCTCTTCTGTTTTTAAGATAGGCTGAGATTCTTTTGGCAACTCATTAAACATATTCACAGAGCATCAATTTAATAAAAAAATTATTGTAGAAATGTCTCATTTTTCCGCTGTTCCATTATTTAGTGAACATGTAGTCTGATCAAGATTTTGTCTTGCTGGCCCAGAATGTACTAAAAGACTTCTTTTGGGGCTGCTGAACAGCTACTGTAACCATTTGATCACTGTGAAACTATAGGTTGTTTACTTACTGTGAAGCTACTGATTCTCTGGCAAGCGTTTCCAGTTGGGGGGCGGGGGAATCAATGTCCTATTCAGGGTATTAATACATGTATTGTCTTTTCTCTTTTTGCCAGTTCTGGAAATTTTTATACCAATGATAAAAAATACTACTCTTGCTATCTCATCTTATGCACATCGACTTGGGGATATATCAGTGTCAAATAGGACATGAGTTTCAAAGAGTACTTGAAAGGTAAACCTGTGACATGACAAGTAACATAAGAATGCCTGATCCAAGAGGGATCAGGAAAAGCCTTTAACAAGTGTACGAATCCCTGCCATCCAGATTTCTGTCTCTGCATGATAGGGGTTTGCAAACAAGCTGGCAAGCAACTAACAGGATAAATCCCACCTCTGTTGAAAATCTCATAGGTGAGGGTCCAATAGACCCTGGGCTGCTTTAGTGAGGAACTCCTTCAACCTCAGAGGAGATTCAGGTGCTGCAAGCACAGGCTCTCCTCCTTTTTTGACTACTCTAGGCACCCTCTACTGAGGTTTCAAAGAGAAGGCAGGCAGGAGAGCTGGCTGTGGCTGGACCTTTCGTCACACCGTGCCTCTTCCTTTGAGTCGATGTGCGAGCTGGACGAGCAGGGTTCATACTGCTGGTGAGTCTGGGGCTCAGGTGATTTATTAAGCAAATAATCTAGGCAGGGACACCTGAAAAACAGAGAAATTAGCTATGAAGATTTACCAAGACATTACTTTCTCAATTTTCAGAAGCTGAGCAAGTTTTAACAGCTTTAATCATTTGTCGAACTGTGAAGTGTAGTCACGATTGAGAGTAAACTTTGGGATTCTTACCCTCATTTTACCTGTCCACTCATTCACTACTTTCTTAAAAAAGAAGCGGAAAACTGAAATCCCTCCATACAGTGTTGGAAAATTTGAAAATCTAGAATCTGGAATTAAAGAACTAAAAGCTTTTTTTTGTTGTTGTTGTTTGTTGTTGTTCTTTGAAACATATTAACTAGCATTATTGCCTCGTGGACTTTGAAAGCCTTCAAACTACGAAAACATTAACGTGCATTAAACAGTTAATTAAAAGTTAGTCTTGACCCATTGGCTAGGCAGTTTCAGTTTTCTGGCAGTTCACAGTTCTGCTTCCTCAGGATATGTCAATTCTCTAAGCTTTTCAGCCTAGCTTGCACTGTGCAATGTTGCTTTGCACTGTCTTTAAAAAAAAAGAAATCAAATAGTTCTTCTACTGCTACCAAATAATTGACTAAAGAGTGAGGGTGGATATGAAGGTCAGTGTTTTAGAGCTTTTTGTATTCTGCATTTCTCAGGGACATCTGTGCAGTGTCTTTGAAGGTGGTTGGTGTCACAGTTGCATTACGACCTCTTAAAGTATATCATGCCACGTGAATGAGTCTTTTGCAAATGTACACAGGCTGTGGTGGGAGGGGGGTGAATTAATACATTATTATATAATTTTAAGTCTCTCTAATCTCTTTCCTTTTTACGCAAGTTTAGCAATTTTACAAAATCCCATTTGAGCTAAATCATGTTAGAAAGAGCCTAATAACAGCTTTATTTCTTGGTATTAAATCATATTTCATTTAAAAATCAAAAGCACCACAAAAACATTATTAAATAACATTGTGATGCAACTCTTAGGAATTCACTGTGCCTTTTCTCTGTAGCAGGTGCCATTGGTACCTGCTAGCAGGACTAATCAAATACAAAACAGATAATAGAGGCCCACAGCATCGGTGTGTCTACATAGCTACATGTGTATATATCTAGAGAGGTATGCATGCTGATGTTATAAGCATATATATATACATATATATATATATATACACTGTGGTGTGTTTTGTTACTGTTATAACATTATCCTTTCAAAAGCAAGATTCTTTTCCCAAATGACCTCCCACTAGAATTTATCAGTTTCATTCTTTTAATGATTGATACTTTTTCTATGATGTGCTATCTGGTACATAGGACTTTATGGATTTAACAGTTTTATTAATTGGAGAGGTTTCCTCTGCACAGTAAAATGGCTCAGTATGACAAAGGAAGCATCATAAATTAGTTGATTTGTCACCTATCTGAATGTAATCCAGCAGTGATTTCATTATTGTGGTTATTTCCCTTCAATTATCTGCAAACTTAAAATGCTACATAACATCCCTGTATCAAATGACAGAGATAAAAACACAAATGTGACTGGGTTTCACAAATAACCTTCAGATTATTGGTGCTTCATATTAATTTTTATTCCTTAAGGAAAAATATTCCTTGAGATAAACTAAACACTTATTAAAGTACTTTAAATGAGCTTGGTCTCCCTGGAAGACAACAGATGTCATAAAATTTCCATTTGTGAACATGTAACACTGATGTTAAGGAGGGCTGCATGCATCCAACATGATATGGTTTCTCTGTAAGACACTTCCTCAGATGTATCACTAGTGGGATCATCAAAGAGTTGTATAAAATACAAACTCTTCCTGTTGCTGTGAGTATCTAGAAGGATATAGGATGAGTTTTCAGCATACATGACTGCATTTTTCAAGGCCTGTAGAACTGACATAAAACTGAGATGCTAAATTTTCTCAGGTGTCTCCTCCAAACTAAAATGCTATGGCTTTATTCACATATTTACCCCAAAATAGCTGTAACTGTTTAAAAAGTGATTCTATTTTCACCCATTGTGAAAAGGTAATTTAAGTAATCTTGTGCTGAGATGAACCTGGAACATTCATGTGATTTGTTATCACAGCCCAGATACAGGGTAGTGATTTCTTGAACGGTAAATTTTTAAACTTTGAAATCAAATGAGTATTGTGAGATACACTAAATTCTCTAGGATTCTGATTGCCTGAAAGTCTGGTGCTAAGTACAAGAAATGCTGTTGCCTGGGATGCTGCAGCTGAACTTTCAAAATAAAAATATCTGATTGTACCCTATTGAATGAAATTTTTATCTCTCTGCACTGAATGTTGTGCTTCACATAATATTAGTTAGTATCAGGCTATGAAAAAATTATAGGATCATAAGATCATGTCTCAGCAGAAGCCATGATTAAACAGACACAATTATATGTTTTACAATCAAATAGACAGTAACTGAAATAACTTCCTACCCCCATGGTCCCAAGAGAAAGCACTCGGTGCAGGGAGGATATTCCTAACGATATACAGAGCTTGAAATGCTGAAGGGGAGCAGGAGGAATAGAGATCTGCATTTCTTCCTTTTCCAAGGATGTAGCTTTTCTGCCTTTCACCAGCTGCCTTAAACCTGAGTAAAGGAGTGGCAGAGAAGAAAGTAAAAAAAAAAAATGTCCTAAATTATGGTACCAATTTATTGATATCCCACACTTTAAAGGCACTAAAAACAACTAAAAGTAAATAAAATATCTCAAGTAAAATATTAGAAAGAAAGCATCAGGTCTATTCTTTAGAAGCATACCTGCAGCAGACCAATATATCCAAAAGCTTACAATTAGTGAAAAAATCATGAAAATATGGAAATGCCTGGAATTCTCCTAGTGACCTCAAAATGTGTTCATAATCATAAGTTCAAAATTTTAAAAAGGTTGATGATTATCTTCTGCTTAAATATTTGCATTTTTGCTGTAATGACTTCTCTTTGGTCACTCATTTTGTTTCTAGTTATGTAATACAGTAGTGTGGATATCCAATGGCACAAAATATTAAGATACAGGCTGTATCTAAGTGATCATAACTGATTAGGTCAGAATCACCCAAGAATATACACCTTCTTTTCATCTTTTTTCTTTTCTGTGTGGATTGCATGTTTTTCTTTTATGTCATACATCAAATAGTTAAGTGGTTTATGGAGAGAATGAAAAAGGATCTTTTATTTCTGTGGTCTGGTATCACTGAGTTTACTTCATTTTCAAAATAATATCGAACATTGTGAATTTCACGAAGGCAAAACTGAGAAAAAAATTAATTGTATGGGCTAGCTTTGTCAGCATCTCAGCTAGAACAGTATCTTGTTGTTCCCCTTCAGCATATCATTGGTATGTGTATCTGTGCAGAGAAACTATCTGAAAATATCAAAAGGAAGTCCTGAAATGCGAAGTCCAAGCCAAGTTCTTATTATGAAGGATAATACTGACACACTGGTGTCTTATCGTTACAGGCCATCAAAAAACCACAAACGTGAAGAGAACAAACTTAATATTGATTCATCCTTTATTCACTCACAGCAGCTTCAAGATGTAATTCTGACCTCAGTTATGTCTCAATATAACCAAATTAACTCGGCAAAATTACATCTATTTTAAGCCACAGTGGGATGAAAATCCCACCTATGGTATTTGTAACACCAACTTCTAAGCAAAATCATCTCAAATCTGTCCTCATCAATGTATTCTTCTTTTCATTTGTTTGAATGTCATCTAACATCACAATTAACATCTAACACGTTTTATTTAATTAATTAATTATGTGTTATTTATTTATCGTTATTGATAACAATTTTTTTATTTATTTTAACAGAAAATGTCTCTTTTTAGTTTTAAAAAGCAATAAGAATTGGCTTGGGTTTTCTATTTATGGGACACAGTACAGATCATACAAACAGGTAAAAGTAATAGAAAGGAAAATAATGAAGAACAAAACTATCACTCCCTTTGAGATTACATAATCAGTTGTGATGTGCTTTGGTACTCAAGATGTCCAGTTTCTTACTATTGAATGAAAAATCTGCTCCAAAGACACTAAAGGAAACACTGACCAGCACTTTATATGAGCTGCAAATATCAAGAGAACTATTTGCTTATAATCATGTCATCTTTCATTAGCACTTTTCCAACTCTTAAGGAAATCCTGGTTCATGTAATGGGAAGTGCCAAAGGTAAATTATCAGCTACCTGCAAAAAAGCTCTTATTTAGATGACAAAAAAAAAAATTGAGTGGTGATAGTTAGCCTCCTGTGGCAAAATTCTCCCCACAAACTCAATTCTATTTGCTTTAAATTTATGGGTTTGTTTTGCATAAAAGTAGTTAGATTTAGATACCTCAAGTAACAGCATACAGTGCTATCTACCTTCAATAAGTCATAGAAGTGGGTTGTTTTTTTCTTCTTAACTGTATTATTTTTGCTGAAACTGTGATTTCAGGATAACTCATCCCATTTGGAGAACCGTACTTGCCAGAAAAATTTGGCCTTTCAAAAACTTCTGTGTATTAGCACCAAAAAACAGAGAGGGGAGGGATGATAATGGTGTCAGTTTGCCCCCTGGGTTCCAGTCTCTGTTCCAACTAGTGTTAAATAACCAGAATATTTTATAGTGTGTGTGCTGACATCTTTTCTTGGTAGCTTGATAGTATGATTCAGATATTTACTCTGGTTTTTATGCACATCTCTCAAATCTCAAAGTGACTTGACTCTTCATCAAGAGTCTATCTAGTGTTGGACCCTGTAGTGTTCCCTATCTCCCTATAGTGTTGGACAGCTTGAACAGAAAATGCTAACAGCAGTTAGAATATTTTATAGTCCATTAGTTACAATAGTCTTCTTAAAATGGACTTGTAAACTCAAGTCCTGTTTAGAACTTCAGCTAATCAGGGTTTCCAGCATCTTTTGGCTCATTTCTTACTTTACATACTTGAGCTACCGACTCTAAGAAGAATCAGAACCCTTCATTCCACTTCTGTCTTAGGACTGCAGTGGAAACTTAGTCTTTAATTTTTGTTCAAATTAATTACATCAGGAATGTCTTTAAGAAAATAAAGTAAATCATTTATTTCTCACAAAATTCTTTTGTGTCAAATGAAAGCAAAGGAGATTTTGGTTTTTGATGCAAAGAAAAAAGTTCCCTTCTGTTCAGAAGTAAACTTGGTTGTTGTTTTTGCTGGTGCATTAGATCAAACTGCAAACTGAGATGCTGGTACGTGGACAATCAGGGGACGACGCTGAACCCTGTGAGCAGGGATGTGTAGGAAAGGCCAGAGGTCAGCTGGAGTCATCCTCACTGGGTGATAAATGTGCTCGTGAGCTGCAAGGCAGCCTATATTTGTTTATGATCCTTGTCACAATCTCATGGTAAATTTACTGCTCATAGATTATAGTTTTTGGTGTCCTCCTCTGTACAGTGAGCAAGTGTCACTTTGGCTCTCTTGTGAGGCGAAGGAGATAAGTGTCCATGATTAATGATGTGGACACTATCTAGCAGCAGGAGCCCATCAACCTGTGACAACTCTCTATTCCATGGGCATTAAACTCCTAAATGCTGTCACAGTCCTGCAATAGATTGTAACAGACAGCAGGGAACAAGAAACAGGAAGGAGTTTCATAAACATTTTCTTTTCCCTCAAGTAGATGAATTTTACTAGTAGTGGTTTTTGCCTCCATTGTTATGTTAGACCCAAAAAAAGTTTGGAAAAAAGTGAATTTCAACTGCCTCTCAATCTATTTGGCAAATACCTATTCCCTTCTGGCTGTTCCTGTGGGACTGTGATCATTACTGTGCTTTGTTTGCCACTCTATTTGCTTACAAACATGGTCAACAAAGGCCAGTGCTTCTCTGGGATTGGGGCATTTATTAACATAATTGCTGCAGGAACATACAGCTTTGGCCCTGGCTAGATTTAATAGAAACAGTGGTTATTTCTTTCTCTTCCAAAGTCCCAGAATTGGCAGACATTTTAAAAGACAGATTTTTTTTCTTTTTTCTTTCTTTATTTCTACAGTTGATCTTTTTTAAGTCGAATAGTGCTGGCAAAAAAATGAAACAAGTGGAAACCATTTTAAAAAATCTTGACATGTTCAAGTATTTTGAACAAAATACTTAGAATTTGCTCTGTGGCTACTGCCCTCGCAAATACACAGCATGAGGAAGATGGAGTAAAATATGAACCAGATGATGATGTTAAGGGGAGACTGTCTGAGCCTTGTTGAAAATCTGGAGCTGGGAGGGGGCTGAGATCCAGGGCCACCGTCCCCTCTGTGCCCACCTGCTCGCAGCAGAGCTGCTGCCACCCCAGGGATGCTCGGGCACCTGGCTGTGCCAGCCATGGACACAGCAAGGATGGGTGCTGTCAGGTGAGCAAAGGCTCCTGCCTCTGAGCATTGCCTGATGAGGAAGAGATGCTGGAGGGATGGGAGAGATGGCAAGGCTTTGGTGTCAGTCAGAAGTGGCTGATGGTAAAAGGGCAATTTTGCTTTGCTCTGGGAACAGAGGCTATGGGAGGATGGGTCTCAGCTCTTTGAGTTCCCCTAGAGAGCTGCAGCTGGGTCTTGAAGGCACAAATGAGCCTTAGTAAAGTGCAAAATCTGTGCAGCAAAATCTGCAGCCCTTTCCTCCTAATCTAAAAATCTGTGAGGCCAGGGGACAGAGCGCAGGTCCTGGGGCACTCCCTGCCCAGGGCACAGCAATTTCTCCTCCTGGTGCTTTCACACACACCATCTTACACATTTCATTTCAATTCACACAGCTTACAGTCAGCAGTGCAGCACTCCCTGAGAAAGAGTTAATCTCAAAAGGACAGCTTCTCACAACTGTGCTTAGACTCAGCTTTCCTAAGAGTGCAACAATGTGCAGTTAGACAGCTGAATTTTCTTTTAAGGCATTGTTTGTTTTTCCTGTGCAATCTACTTTTTTTATTTCTGTGGTACAGCTGTGGATGAGCATGATATGGAGCATTGTATTCCTTCTCAGGTGTGAAAAAACAGCTGCGTGAGTTATGAATGTGTCATCTTTACTTGAGTGTATTGATACATCCCATATGTTATTGACTTATGAAATGAATACTGACTGTAAAGAAGAAACATAATGAATAAAATAATTCAGGAAGATCCTAGAGGTAAAGTTTGCAAACAAATTTGTTCAATTTTTTCCAAAAATCAGGGAACACGGTCATACCTGTGATTTTGATATTTTAAATGTAGAGGTCAGCTGCAAAGTTCAGATCCCAGTTCCTGCATTTCATACAGACTTATATTCAGGGTTTTTCTACTCATTTGCTCCAGAACGTTCATTAAAATACATTGTAGCAGAGAGAAAAGAGAGAAGGGAAGAGATCACATCCTTTTAGCTTGCCATGATTATTTGTACTTTCAGTAAAGAACCTGAAAGCAGATTCAGAGATCCCAGCACTCCAAAACATCTCTTTGGGCAGGAGCACAGTAAGACAGGCTGGGACTCTGTGGGGGAGTTACGTGTGGTATCTGACACATCGTCTGCCACAGAGATAAGTAGTACAGGACCCCTTTGGGAGTTGCACCTGCCAGAAGCTGCCCCAACCTCTAATCATTTTCTTGATGCATGAAAAGAAGTGTAAAAAAAAGAATACTTTCTTCTGGTTTTGCCACTTCTCTAACTGGAAGAAACTATTAGAGATACATTCTCCGAGGCACTGAATCACTTTGGTACCCTTAGGCACTAAAAGCCCAAAGACCCTGGAAGTGTTCAAATACAATATGAATAAAAAAGCACCCGCTTTTTGCCACCAGAACAATCCTGTGTCTGCGTTAAGTTAAAACAGAAACAGCATCCTTAGATCCTGAGAATTCAAGGAGCTTTGTTTTTATGTTCCCCACTATTCAAAAAATCTTTGACAAACACAGTTTCTCTTGGACGTCTGAACAGGGGGTTAAACTGGAGTCATTCTCTCGCTGCTTCTGGAAGCAGATATTGTTGGTTATTGCTGTATGGACATATTAGCACAATAATAATATCATGCAAAATTTAGACTATGAATTTTGAGTGTGCAGCACAGTGGCTCTCCAACCCTATCTGGACTTTCTGGAGATACAGTCAGCAATAGTATTGCAATAGTTTGGTAAGGAGCCAACTGGACTGCTATTGGTAACAAGAGCCCAGAAGGCTGAGAACTGTGACCTGCCCACAAGAGATACCTTTATCAGCAAGAAAAGTGCTTTTAGGAACTCACTATGGCTGTAATGTGTTACTTGCAGCAGTCCCAGAGCCTGGGTGATGGGTTCATTTTGTCACAGAGGGCATAGATAGATGGGAGGTGGAGGCTGATTCTCACAGCAAAGGAAGCCAAAGCAGGAGAAGTGCTATAAATTTAGAGGAAGAGACTGTGTGAGGGTGTTAAGCCAGGAATTCCTTTGATTCTGCCAATCAGTTTCTAAAATGATGTATTCAAATTCCTAAAAATGCAGAAGTGACTTGGGTGATTTCAGGGGGAGGGGAGTAAGTCAAGGCGAATTATATTCCTCCTGCCGCAATGTAATTCCAGCATTCTTTCACAGCTATAAATCTCCCTCAGAAAGCTTTGAAAGTCTTTTTGAGTGTTAAAAGCTTCGGTGGTCAAGGTCAGGTGAGTTCCTTCCTCCCTCTTTCCCCAGACAATGAATACTTTCAAGAGGCCTACCCTTCTAGTTAGGTTTCGTTATCTCCACTTTTTATATTCCTCTCCCTCCAGGAAACAAAGCAGCACATACAGCCAGCTAGGGACTCTACCAGAGGACTGCATAATTCCTAACACAGATTTAAAAGGGAAAAATCCTTCTTTTCTTTCCTTGCATATTCCCAGGAGAGATGATCAATATCTAGTGAACTGACCCACGGATCCATTCGTCCCTGTATGTGACGATGCTCTCTCCTGAGCCATACCTGAGAATATCATGTTGCACAGAAAACAAGCACCAACAAACACCTTCCAAAAGAATAAAATACTCTGATCTTAAAACGATTTTGAGCCATATTCAGATCCCGCTCCATTCTAATTTTCACTCATATGTGTCTGGTTTTGAACACCCGCTTTGATTTGTGAAAGAACAGCACACACTCTTTCAGATAATAGGACACACTTGGCATTTTGGCAGAGAGCAGCTTGAAAACACTGGCTTGTTCCAACAGTGATTTTAAAGGTACGGGATTATGTTCTGAAAGGAAGTTATACCAGCCTTTCCCATTGATTACCTTAAAAATCTCCTGTACACATCTGTAAAAATGCTGCAGATTGCTGTATTTCTCAAATATGAAACTGCAGTCTGCAGCATATACATCATCTTAATCCCTTTGATTTTTAAAATTCTTGTCTCCCTTCCACTGTCTTATATTGACAAAATTTCTGTGCCTTTGAAAATGGAGGTCTGATCATTAGGACCCTTCCAAGCCAGGTCTTGAGATGCTTGTTCTTATTATGAAATAGGACCAAGGTTTAATCACAATTACCTGCCATGCTGAATATGATTTGTTCTGATCTACACTGACAGGTCAGTTATGGTCATCATTATGCCAAGTCCAAACACAATAAAATTTCATAATGAAGGCAAGCACACAGACAGTGAGTTTTAAGCAACAGAGTACACCATTTGTTGTACATGTAAGAAAAGGTATATCATGGAACTGTACGTACTGGGCATGTAGAAGGAGATAGTAAAAGTTGTGAATGTTCAAACCGTTTCTGTACTTTAGAGCTAAATCCCCATTTAAGATGAGGTTTTATTATCAGCAGACTGTTTTTTAGAGGTGCTGTTCTTTCAGTGGGGTTTGAGAAGCAGGGGCATTTGTGGCTGCAGTAGGTATCTTCAAAACAATGAACTTTCAGAAGCTACTCAGGTTTCTGGACCTCTCAGAAAAGATATCACAGCTTTTATAAGAGCTGGAACAGTGCCAGAACTACCTGTCTGCAGGATTTATTCTCAGCTCTACAGAGAGTCCTGCATTGTAAATCTAAACTGAATTAAGGATTGGTTCCTAAATTCCTTTGGTTTCAGCAAGACTCTGGATCTAAATAACCCTATATATCAGGATTTTAGTGGTGGATAATCTAACTTATTGAAGAATCTTGTCACTTGTGGCATCATGCCAGTAACTGATCAAATCAAAAGCTTCAACTTCTTACATATATCTACAGAAGAGCCTTTTTACCCTCTTCTTTTTTTTTTTTCTCTTCCAGTAAAAATCCAGAATATTTACAATATAGATAGTGCTGTTTTTTCCAGTTCTTCCTTTCATTTTTCAGGTATCAAGATAGTTTTAACTGGGCCTTGGTTTTTTCTTTCTTTCTACCTATGCAACATTCCCTCTCTTACTAAGATCTCAGTTTCTATATGGGTTGTTATAGTCAGGGCAAATATCTGTTTCTCAAAGAAGATAATATGTGTTTCTTAAAACCAGGTTTTCTTGAAGCCGGGTTTATAATTCTGGAAGACTAAATCTTGATTTCTACATGCATGATGCTGGTATGCACATATACCTCCTGATCACAGAACTCCTCACTTCTGATATGTATTTGAACTGGTCTGTGCAATGAAGTTATAAGAATAGACTCACCCTTTCCATAACTGAAGTCCCCTGTTTTACGGATGCCCAGCAGAAGATAAATTTGAATAGAGCTCTTTCAGCACCTCCTGAAAATGAAGTGCTTCCTGTAGAGAACAAAAAAACAGCAGTACCCAGATTGACATTTTGGGATACGAACTAAACAGTTCTATGATTTTATGGGATCAGGATGCTGAGACAAAAGCATGGCATATATAAATGAGCTAGCTATAAACTTGCTACATATTGTTTATATTTATGTTTGCTGTTGTCTAAATTTAGACCCTCCTTATAACGTGACTGCACAAACACATCTGGCCAGACACAATTCCTGCAGCTCTGTGGGGTCTCATTACTTGCATTTATGAAAAGCTGTGAATATTTTTGCTCTAAGTTTACTCTGGCTTTAAGTAGGACTGCTCATGATAACTATTCTGTGTCCCAAACTGTTTTAGTGGGTTTTAGTCCCACGCTTAAAGTCAAGCACATATTTCAGTGTTTGAGCGACTCAGATGGAAACCACTGTCTTCCTAAAACAAGGTCACTACCACAATATGATCTGTTGGCATGATAACCATTCTGACTTGCCCAAAGCTTATCCAGCCGCATGGATTTTCTTGGTTTGACTCTGTGGCTGCTGGTACACAAAAAAGAAGTTATATGGCCAACATCCCCTTCATTTCCAGCATCATGACTTTGGCTGAGTGCAGTGTCTGACACACATGTACAGAAGGACCCCAGCTCCCGCCTCTGACCCAGCTCAGAGCCACCTTTCCCTCTCGCTCTGTCTCATCCCACAATTGATGCTCTGTGGGTCCTGTCAACCCAGTGTGGTCACAGCATTCACAAGCTAGGTCCCCACCCCAAACTCTCCCAGCAATTCCCATCTTTGATTTTACTGGGAAACTGCCATCATGTTACTGTGTTGTCAGGTCATTTCTAATTACTATAGAGTATTGCAAGGGAATAGAGGCAGTTATTTCTGCTCTGGGTGTGCAAAAACTATAGATGATTAAATTTTACAATGGAAAGGAAAATCCAGGTGCTCCCCTGATGATAGGAGAAAATTCCAAATGCCGATAATGCTATTTGGGTGGGAGTAAATAATTATAGGGTCTGCTATGGATTTTCCTTTTGTTTCATGTAATTATTTTCCATTTACTCCTTTGAACTATTGAGATGTTGAAGGCAAAATCTCAGTAATTTCCTTTTCTGTCATACCCAGCAAGACAGTAGGAAAATATATCATATTTTTAGGATAAAGGATAACAACAGCTGGTGTCAGGCTAGTAAGTGAACCACATGTTAAAAGCCCTGCTGCATTGCCAAAGACAAAACTCATCCACTTTCTGGTATGTCTCCTACACACAAGTCAGAGTGCAAATTCCCCACTCTTATGTATTGACAGTTGAAAAATAGGCTGGCATTTGCATAGGGGGAAGCATGTATGGAAATTCGCAGTATGGACTAGCAGAACATGCTAAAAACAAATACCCAGTTGCAGTAAAAATGTAGATGGCCTAGGTGACCCTGGTCCTAGTTTTGTTAAAACTATCAGGTCAGGGAATACTTCTACCACTCCTTTTGCACCCCACATATCTGTCATTAGCCTCAAGTGGGAAATGTCACCAGCACCTCCAAGTATATAAAAAACCCTTGCCTGTTTCTACTGCTGGCAGCTTCTTTAGTCTGCACAGATGGGGCACTTCTCTCTGAAAAATCATGCCATAAATTGCACAGACAGTCAGCTGTTGTGATTCTGTCCTTGCTGCCCATTTCCCATTCCCTTTCTGCTGGAGAAGATTCCCCTTTTCTGAAATATTGTAAAGAAACTTCTCTATTTCTAGTGAGAATTAGAAACAATTCTTAAACTCTTTTTTCTGTGGCTATTTAACAACCTCCTTTAGCAAAGTTTACTAAATAGCAATGCTGTCCTGGCCACATCCAATCATTCAAAACTTTGGAAAGAGGCTGTTTCAGGAAGTCAGTCCCACTACAGGGGACCCAGGTATTCAGTGTCCCTTGGAGGAGGTGCAAACCCAAAAGATGCCTGCTTCGTCAAAGAACACGGCTGTCAGTTGAGTGTTTCCTCATAACCAACATGTGCACGTGCAGACCTATGTTCTAAGACTCTCCACGGGCTTTGGTTCTTTCACTGTAGCTGAAAACCTCCTCCATGAGGTTTGTGTGATCTTTGTTTCTCTCTGTGTTTGGTAGTGTGTAATCACACACCGATAATAAGGGGGAAGAGAATAAATCTTTGCATGACTGTTAATAACTCACTAAGGTTTGCAGCAAGGAGAGGAATGGATGTGTGGCTCCCAGGAGAGTCCACAAACCAGAAACACTGCCAGAGCCTACATGGTTAGAGGCTGGAGTTACCTTCTCTGTGCCCAAACATAACTGCTCTTTGAGTGTGCTCCAGAGGAGCTCGGAGGCACCAGTACACGTGCCTGGCCCTTCCAAACACAAGCTTAGGAGTGATGAAATTTTCTGTTCCACTCCAGTCTGGTTCTGGAGACTTTGTTTTTTACTTTGTTCTCTCATTTGAGTCTGTAGATTTAGTATAACTGGGAATTTAGATTTAGTACAACTGGGAATTCTGGATTATCTTTCTCCTGACCTTGCATGTTATGTAATAGTGCCTGCACTTCTGCAACCTTTCTATGGCTTGTTATAGTTATACATATATTTTAATATCTTTTTCTTTGCTACATTCTTAGGTTGACAATTTAGTTGTCTTTTTCAGAGTTATATATACAACGCTTGCTTGAAAAAATGTCTTCTGTGCTTTTGAAGAGACAGTCAATGTCAGAAATAAGTGAATACTCTTTTCTTGTCCTTCAAAAGGCAATTGGAAAATTGTATGAAACTCCTTTAATGTTCACACTTTGAAGTTCCCAAAAAGGTGGTTTCATTTTCATGTTGATGAACTTTAGGAACAATATCCTGACCAAACATTAAGTAACAGAGACACTCCAGGTTAAAGGTTTTTTTCCTTTTCATTCCATGTGACAGAAGCTTCTATTGCATCCAAAATTTTGGATAATTAACTTGTATTCATGCTCAGAAAAAAAAAAAGCAGAACAGAAGAAAAAACTTCCTGAAGAACCTGCAAAGGGTTTTAAACAAATGAGGACCTGTTTTATCATTTTAGTTTGTTTTCATGATAGGTGATTTCAAAGAAAAATAGGAGTTCCAGTTAGAAAATTCAGACAAAATAGATGTATCTAATAAAGTTACTGAGTCTTTGCAATTTTTTTAAGTTGGTAGTATTCACAGCTCATATGCTTTTTAATTATTTCTCTGTGTGATATTTGTGTTTTCTGATGGATTGATGTTGTGATAAAAGGGTTTTGTGAAATTGGTTGTTTCTTCATCCCAGAAAATAGACATTCTCTTCAACGCCTTTTCAAAACTGCAGCAAACATGCTAATCTATAAAGGTCCATAGTCCTGCAAATACTATATTAAATTCTAAAGACTAAAATTTTTAAGAATATTTCATCCATATTTCATCTGTACTGAAACCAAATGTCAAATGTGCTTAGTATGCTTACAGATCTCACAGTAAATGGCTTGCACAGCTCTATTTTCAAACTTGGAGGGTTTAAAGCACATGTTTTTCAACTTTAGATGGGTTTTATTTAATCTGGTGCTAAGGTGAAGTATCATGCACGAGCATTAATGTTATGATTTACTGGAAGCAATTAAACCCATTTCATCATCTTATATATTTCCATTGCAGATTGGGTGCCTAGTTTCCTTTATACCTCAGCTTTCAAGCATCTTGAAGTAGTGACAAGGCTAAACTACTTGCATGTTTTAAAAACAGGAATTTTACAAACTTTAAATACAATTTTTTATTTATTTTTATGATTGTTTGTCTAGATTGAGGAATGGACTTTGAAAATGAGACTGGAAAAGACCTGCCCTTAAGACCAATAATAAAGTCTTTGGGTTCATTCTTTACCTAGCATGAAGAAACTTTCACTGACTATTTGGCAATCTATGTTTTTTAGCAGGTTTATTTCCTTCAAGTTTGCCTGTGAGAAAATTCCAGTGAAGTAAATTATATAATCTATCTGAAACTACAAAGCTAGTGAGAAGTGTTTTATCCAGTTTCACTTGCCATGATTAAATTCGAGTTCAAATAAGATGCAAGATGCGAAATGGATATGTGGTACTAGAGATTTTTTCAATACATTTTGGTGCATTTATTTATAATAAAAGCATTTATGTGCATTGCAAGCCCCTTAATACAAAGTCTGCAAAGGGGACCGTTCAAGTCAGATTGACACTTGTCCTCCTCATCTCATCTCAAAATATGTAGTCAGAGGCAGTTCAGTATCCCCAGAAATTTTCATTGTGCATTCATAAGTGAAAGAACGATAGAGCTTGGGAGTCTTGGCATTAACATCCTTGGTTTAGAACAAGTCAGAGACACTCATCACTGGAGCCAATTTCGTTGTTGAACATTTCCGTATGTTAATAACAGGAGTAAGGGGAAGGCTTACATTGTTATGTGTAAAAAGTAAAACAAAAAATAAATGGAAAATAACACTGAATTTATGCTTTTTCTTCCCATAGAATGATAATACGTCTTTGCATGGTTCTAAGGTAAAAATGTGTTCTATCCAATGATTGTTTTCTCTTGTGACTCACAAAGAGAAAGTATGGAGGCTGTTAAGGAAAAACTGCAGGTCTATTAAATTTACATTCATACCAACGTCAGTATTAAAGACTTTGGGGCTCGTTTCTCATTTGCTACAATGGAAATGTGTTCCATATTTTACAAACACTTCAAGGCTATTTTCTACTGCCAGAACTGTGAAAAGTGCCCAGAGGGTAAACAAGTATCAACAATTAGCCTGTAGCCAAAGCCTCCAGACTCCAGCCTGCATTAGGACTGTTGAGAAAATGTCTGTAACAAGTCCTCAAGATCACTGTCTTTTCAATGTATTATTCAAAACTTGTATTACTATCAAATCAACAGGGAAAGAATGGCTGTTTGAGAGTTAGACATGAAAGTGCCAGTTCCTGCACCTCCTTTTCCATATTTGTAGGTAACTTTCTAAGTTTTTGAAAGAGTCCTAGCAGACTTTCTCATAATCTGTTTTATTATCCCACTGTACTTGGCTGATAGCTTGTACAAGTGACTGATAAGCCACTCAAGTCAGAGCTGGTGGTTTCTGACAGTAGGTTCTGCCATTTCCTGTTCCTGCTGCAACTGAAGGCAGTGTGCTTTGGTAACAAAAACCTGGGCAATTCTAAGGAAAAGAGACCCCTAGTACCTTTATATATGGCCACTGAAGTTGGCATTTCAGCACTTGGGGTTAGTAATGTTTGGTCATAGCAAGGATTAAAAAATTGTACAATACAAAGAGAAATAAAGGGGTTAGGGGATGGATTTTCTGTTTGTTTGTTTAGGGTTTTCTGTTGTGGTTGGTTGTTTGTTTTCTGGTGTGATTTTGTTGTGGGTTTTTTTATTTTTATTGAGAAATTAAAATAATATTTTAAAAAATTAGGGTTAGAACATGCAGGTCTTTCTTCAGCAAATGCCTTAAGAAAAGAAAATTATAATTTAGCACAAAAAGCACATGTTCATTTTGCAGTCAAACCTCCTGAATAATAAAAGGTATAGATCTTGACCAAATAATTGCAGTGACATGTTCTGTAAATTCTCTAGGTCCTGGAAAATCCTGAATGTTTTGAAAGAAAGTAGCAGAAAATAGAGGACAACTCTGAGCCCCTCATGTCTCCAAGCCAACTGTTTCCTCCTTCTCTCCTACTCATTTCATATTTCCCATATGAGAGATGGAAGCCCTACAAGTGAGTATTAAACAATTTAGAGATTGAAGTAGCAAATAAGTAAAAGGGACTACATTCCTGTCATTTTCTGTTGCTGTGATCCTTCTCTTCAAGACTGCATCACATGTGATGCAGAATATACCAGATAGGGCCCTTGTGAGAATAAAGGCATTGAATATTGCAAAGTGGTGCAATGGGAGCCATATATAAATGCTAAGATAAATACAGATTTGATAAATTACTAGCAAAGGCACTGGAGGGAACAATACAAGATGATGCAGTCGGGCTTTTTCATCTCACTCTCATGACCCTTAGAGAAGGCATGGCTTTCCAGAACCCTGCACCTGAGGCAAGATATTTTAGTCATTTTATACGTAATTACCCCTTGAGACCTCTCAGATGCGCAGATAATAAAACGTAGCTGTAGGTCTTCAACTGTGCTGATATACGGACGTCCATTTCAGAATAGGAAAAGATGCCATATGTCAACATTTCTTAGCTCTGATTGCCAGTGCTAATATATGTGAATGTACTGAGAAAGTATGGTTTCTTTAAAAATTTAACTTAGCTGCAGCTTGTGCCCACCACTGCAAGGGTTTAATCCTAAAGCTTCCCACACGATGGTAGGGAGACATGCAAGTTATTGAGATCTGTGCTGAAGACAGCTCCTATCCAGCTGAAGATTTGTCCCAGCTGTCTGCACTGAGCAGCCATTTCCCTTAGCTCTATGTATACTACCAGCTAAAAGCTAATTTAAAAGGAAACATCTCAGTCAGTTAGTGAAAGGACAATAGTCATCTTTGCTCCTGACATTCATGTTAAGCAAAGTGATAATTTGCTGCAGAGGAAGTATACTAGACAGAAGATGTTTTTACAAGAATATGTTTATTAAGGAATACCTATATAAAAAATGGGTTTTTTCTTGCATCACTTTTCCTGACAGAATTATTACTTACACTAAAATCCTATTAAAAAGTTGTTTAATTTAATAACATTCATTGTATTAGTTCCCCCTAAAGTAATCACTTTGTTGAGAACACACTCTCTGTTCCTTTATTTGATCTGGGAATAAAATTATCTTGTCTTTACTTCAGTATCTCCTTTTTATTTTTTTTCTAGAATAAATAAACATGAAGCTGTCACTGCAGAGTAGGTACTGCCTCTCCTGCTATAAACCTTTTGATTTCTGTACTGAGAGAATTTTTTTGCACAATGATTCTTTTAGAATATGCTTGAAGTACTACATTTTCTTACTTTCTTGTTTCCCATGTAGATACATGAGTAATCACAGAGACTTCTTGCTGTCCCAGTAGATTATATTGTTCTATCAAGTTTTATGTCCTTCTCATAGACCTGGTCAGGTTATTTATCATGAAAAAATGGTTTAATGTATTAGGCAGTAATTTTAGTATAATTGTTATTATAGCAACCAAAGCCACCAGTTGTGAGATTTGAGCCCTTTCATACCAGTAAAACACACTGCAGTCCTCTGTTCCATAAAGTCTTAGTTAAAGGGCTTGACTTATGCACTCTTCACCCACATGGCTATCATTAGCTGCTAAACTTTTGTTGTGTGGCCAGGCCCTCAGAGTTGCCTCCTATACCTTGGTACAAACTGCCACATTTACCAAGGGGCTGAAACATCATCTGCATAAATATTGGAGATCTTGGCCTCTAGAATGTGGTGGCTTCTTGGCAGTACTAGCCAAAACACCACAAGTCAAAAAGAAAAAAAAATAAATAAATCTATAAATAAATCCAAAAACTGTGGAGGAACTGGATCTGTCACAGACAAATTATTGTTATCTATTCTAGAGCATGATGACAGCTCTTTGGATCTCAGCTCAATATTATATCCACTCTCCAATAGTTAACTGTTGACTTTCAACACAGCTGTAAACATGTGTATAGTACACTGTTTGTGTACTATACACATATAGAATACATCAACAAAATTCTGTTAAAAAAATACAAACTTCTGGGTTTATTTACTAGAAAAGAGTGTATGAAATCATGGGATGTAAATGTTGTATGTTTTTCACATTTAAGAAACGCTGATTTGCATGGTTTCTGAAAATCCAGACTGGTAATCTATTTGAGACACCACCAGCTTTCAGGGGATGTATTTAATCAAAATGTTATTATTTGCAGGTTTCCTTCTAGCTTAGAAGACACTACCCTTGTTGTAATGTGTTGTATTGGTGACTGGGTAGTTCCAGGGGCTAATGAGGAGATATAAAATCACAGTGAACCCAAGTGACCATTTCGAATCTAACCCAAGTAAGTACTGTTCATTTGATCTTTAATCTTGTATCTGATCAAAGTAGCTATTGTTCATTTAGTCTTTACTCTGGTATCTATCTGATAAAAACATATGAGAAATGATTTGACTGTGTCACTGCAATTTGCCAGGCAGTTGTAAGAAATCGTCTCCCAGACTGATGTATTTATTCGGTAGCACCTGTGAAGGAGCTAGCAACTCAACAGGAACAGAAATCCTGTCATCATTAGTCAAAGAACTGACACACTCAAAGGAAAAGAATAAATACCCTGGGCTTTTTCCTGGTTTTCTTGCCTAAATAACAGCACTTCTTTGTTCAAATAACATCTGAGATCTTAGTTAAGCAGTGGAAAAGAAGGTGGCTTTATGTATCAAAGAGAAGTGCAGGTGCTAGACATCTTCAGATGAGATGGAAATGCATGTATACACATGCATAGAGCACAGGAGGCTAATTTCAAGCCTGGAAAAAACAAAATACCAGAGCCTCTAGCATCTCTGTGCCCCGTCCCTGGCTGTCGAGGAATATGGTGCAACTTCAAGGTTAAAAATAAGTTGACCATAAGATGAGGTTTCTCGTTTGTCCTAAAAAGAACATTATTTTATTTACCTCATCACTGTTGACAGGATCACCATCAGGGATCAGTCAAGCCTTCTTCTCAATCCTTTCAAGAACTGTGGTGTTTATGTCAGCTTGAATTCTCTGTTGCCATAATTCAGAGACCTGTATGTCAATCCCTTCTTAAAACTGGAAAAGGGGGGCTCATGACTCAGTGTGTTTCTTTGGTACCTTAAGAAGCTGTCAGGACCCTGCCCTCTGCACTGCCGGGTGGGGTAGACCCTCTGCCCTGAGTTTTGGTGCCTGAGCCCCAGGCACTGTCACCAGAGCCCCACCAAAAGCAGTGCCCCACTGCCCCACAGGGCAGGTTTGCCTCAGATGCAAGTTTCCCAAGGACTGAAAATACAACTCAGTGTTGACAGCTGTCCCATGCTTGTTAGGCCCAGAGAATCCACATTCAGTGCAGTTTCCTTTTTTTACCTAATTCTCTTTAAGAGAGACAAACTATAAGTGGGTTAATATAAACAAAGAGCAAGTAGTCTGTGTAATATAAGAGCAAACATCATAGATTATGAGCTGAGGGACATGGCTCAAAAGGCAGCAATTCAGCAGCCAGTCAGAATCACCAACTAAATTTTTCTTTACTTACTTTAGGGTTTTTAGTGCCCTCTGGAAGGACATCAACAAGATTTAGACACAAGCATATCACTACTGTAATGAACACTGACAAAAAAATTGAGAAATTGGAACTGGAAATGCATTTGCAATACTTCTTCTTTGGGAATTACTACCATAATTACACCAGTTTAGAAAGCAATACCTTTGTAAGTGCTTTTACCCCGTCATGTATCACACAAGGGATTATAGCATTTTAATGACCTTGGTGGCTAAATTGTACAGTACCTATAATAGTATGAAATCTAGGAGAATTTTTGGCCCCATTGAGGCCATAGAAAATCTCCTACTGACTTCATTGGAGCCAGCAAAATCCATCCTAATTTTTCAGGTGTGACCAGCTCCAGTCACAAGAGGGGTTTATATTGCCCTCATACTCTTAAAATAAGTGTGAACTGGTACTTTTCATATACGTATGCTACAAATGCCCTGACTTTTATTTCATGAAAGATGTTATGACATGGAATACATTGTTTCTCCATGAAACATGCACCTTTTAAAACCAGCTACTGAAAGGGTGATATATACATCGCTATTTCTCCTGTCACCAAATAAAATGAAATTCATAGACCTGCTCTTAGCTAATGTGATACATGTTTTATGGCTAAATAAGGCCTTGAAAATGAAAATCTTCTGTCCTTCTCATGAGGTACATAGATCCAAATTAAATGAGCAGGTTACGTTAAGGCACCTACAAACCTTGAAAAAGGTGTATTGGCTTGTTCATTCTTCCTCTGGATAATAAACTCACTTGTCAAACATCTAGAGAGCAAGCCAAAGGAAGTGAACATTGCCCTGCCTTAGCTTCCTTTATATGTTTTCAGTTTTCTGAAATTGGGCATATCTTCTGTAGATAGGACTATAAGAGATTGATAGATGCCTTAAGATCGGTTTGCACATGAAAAGGTAATAATTGATCCCTGGCCACTTCATGAACCAGCATTTAGTGTGTTGTGCAACTTCAGAAATAAATCAGAATAACTACTTGAAAAATAAAAGGAGGTAAAAAAGCTCACTTTCCTTCAGCTTTAGGAAATATATGTTGTGTTAGAAAAGGTGTTAACTGACAACATGTTTTAACAGACATGGCAATAAATATGTCCAAGCTCCAGCATTTTCTCCAGTGTGCAAAATGCCTTTGCAAGAGCCTGGAGAGATTCCCGCTGGTCTCTGCAGGATTTGGCTTGAGCTCCTCTGCAGGAATTAGTTCGTGCCAGTGGAAGTAAATAGGCCCTTGGGGATGCTGCTGCTGCCACTGAGGTATTTATTTTTATAATAACTTGTTGGCCAGTGCAGGGATAGGAAGTCACAACCACAGCTCCTGCATTCGAAACTCCACACCATTCATCCTTATCAGTCAGAGCCCTTTGCAAAGATAGGAATGATAAGAACCACAAACTTGAGGACCTGGCTACCAAACACCTCCTGGCCCCCGATGGCCACTTGCCATGCTTCTGGGAGCAGATTCTTTCCCTGTGCTCTGCAGTGCCTGCTGGTGCCTCCCAGTAGCCAGCAAGCAAAGCCAACCCCTTGGACCACAGGGTAACTTATGATGAGGGCAACAGATCACGGGATTTTTCTGACTCATACAGAGCCAATAAAACGCATTTCTTAGGAAGGAGCCTCCCTCACTATTTACTATTTCCAGTGGCTGCTCACACTGTGTTATTATTCAACAATATTTTCTCTAGCTTGGCCCCTTCCTGGCTCACAGAGCCCAGCTCTGTTGGAGAAGCTCTTCTTCTAACCTCCAAAATTGTCACAAACAAATTAATCTGTTCTTACTTTCAAATCAGGTAGGAATCATGAGGGAAGCACAACTCCCTATTCACTGCCTTCAGGGAAAAGAGGGCAGATTGGTCAGTGACCACATGTCATTAGTCAAAGAAGAAACAGGATTACTCTCCTTCCCTCGCCAGACTCGGTCACTCAAAGAAAACTGAAACAGCAATAGGAGTGAAAGGGCCTGTGATAATGACACTTTCATATCATGCGTGCTCTTTTATCAGCACTTACAGACTCATGAACACAGAGTGAAGCCCTGTAGAATTGGCTGGTTTTTGAATTTTTAAGAGTTGTTTTCCCACTTATTTCCTGTTTTCTTACCCAGCAGGCCCAACCACATCCAGAACCTAGATAATACTTGTGTCAGTATCTCTGCCAGCTTTGTTTAAACTCCCTTTCCTACACTTAAAACAAGCTTGAAGCTCCACTTATTCCCCTTCTGATACATAACTTAAGCAAAACTTGGCTTGAGGCCAACAATATCTATGAAAGGAGACATAAAGCTTGGGCAGAATAGGAAACAGGTAATTCTGCTGCTATTGCAAGTGCTGGAACATAGACGGAGAATTTTCTAATAACCTTCTCCAGCTGCCAGTTACTTGTTCAAAATGAAACACATATACTGTAAGAGGAAGAAGGGTGATGTGTTTCTAGGTTAAAAGAAGTGTTGTCTGACATCTGTTTGCCACATGGTAGCCTTAACCAAAAATTTTCCCTCCTCCCAGCTGTTGCCTTGCTGTGCACCCATTGGTTGCCTTCTCCACTCCAGAAGTGACTTTGAACCTAGAGCATGATTCCAGAATCTGTAGGCTTTGTTTCATTTTCACCAAGTCCGATATCCCATTGGAGTTCGCCCAGGAAAGCAGTCAGAAAAAGTGACTGAGAGCTTCAAAACACAGTTCAGAGCACGAGAGTCCTCCGTGTTCCGGCAGGAACTGAACCCCTCTGCAGTAGGTGGCCTCCATAGAAAATCATGAGCTCCCTGAATATCCACCCAGCCACACAGCAAAGCCTAGGTTAGTGTTGGACAGCTGTAACACCTTCATGATTTGTGAACAGACATCAAAGGCCCCTGAATCCCAGAGTCCTAGCTCCCTCTCCTGGCAGAGCACCGAACCGGGAACAGAAACGGGGGCTGCACGGGGTGCTCCCCCGGCACAAGAAGCCTGAACCTCAGCTGCAGCTCAGCCAAGGGAGATGTGGAGGAACTGTGCCCTCAGTAATCAGGAGCTCCTCTCTGCGAGGAGCCCAGTGGTAATCACACAGCTATAGCTTTACCAGCAGATTAATACAGGATTAGCAAAGTCAAAATCTATTCTAGTGAAGAACATCTGTGACATAGCTTTAGCTGCATAAAAAATACGTACTTGAGCACAGATAAAACTTCATTGCTGCGTATTATCTGCAGTTCTGAAAGTTGGGGGTAGTGCAGTTTATTCTCTAATATTCTGACACTAGGCTGACTTGTGCAACTGTGCCATCATTCCTCTCCAACACCGCAGCCTTCTTCTGTTTGCTGATTCCCATACCTGCCGAGCCCACAGAGTGCCTCCCCAGACTGTTACTTACTCCTTGAGAAGCACACATCTGCCTGGCCAGATAAGAACCTGTCACTACAGCAGGTAATGTACAAATACAGGGGATCTCATTAGTAGTCTCCAGCCCTTCAAAAATATATATTTTGTTTCCATATGTGAAGGCACAGCTTATTGCCTCTCCATTCCAAGTAACCCTGCTTGGTAGCTTGGTCCACAACATCCCTGCTTGGTAAAAACACCCACTGTCACCAGTGGGCACAATGTCTGTGGCAGCACCAGAGGTGGAAGTGTGACACCTGCCATCATGGCCCAAGGTTGAGGCAAGGTCCTTCTTGGCCAGCAGCACGTGCCTCCACAACTTCAGGGAACGAGCTGGCTCTTAATGGGGCAAAAGACAGCAGGGGCTGAGTGCAAGCACACAGGCCACTGAGACTGACCCAACCTGCAAGTTGTGTACAGGTGCATGAAATTTGGCCATCTCAGCCACTGACCCTTAGCAACTTGGGTTGAGTACGCCAGGGGTTTATTTTGGTAGAATTTTGATTCTGTTAATCTGTGTTTCCACACTGTGGGTAGCTGAAGTCCACTGAAAGCCTCCCTACCAAATGGGTGGGCTGGGATGGCAGGGACAGAGCCTGTTGGTATCCAGCTGTTTCTGTGGAGAAGATGGAAACAAGGTTTCCTGAACAAGCAAAACAACAGGTCTCTCTTAGCTGCTTATAGTAGCCTTTTTTTAGACAATTATTCGTGGTCTCTTTCAGTCTTTGGCAATGGTGTTACAGCTCTTGTTTATGAGGAGCAGAAGGCAGCTCACAGATGTGCAAGCTGATTTCTGCTGTGGATATGTTTTCTTCTAGGTTTCACGCCAGGGCAATTTTCCCAAACCAGTGCTCTTCCACAGGTCACTGGCTTACTTCAGGACTCCCCTTCACCCTCCAGCATCAACTACAGCTCCTGCTTAAATGGTAAGACCCTAAGCATGTTCTTAGAGGTCCATAAAGCAAAGCCAGAACTGCACAGAAGGTATTTAGTCAAGGCAAAGCTGTGGCTCATAAAATGTCTCATTGTAAGTTGACCATCTTGGTCATAGGAGACTTTCTGTATGTTAATCAGAATTAAATTATTGTTTCTTCCTCGGGGAGGGAAAATGAGATATTGGAGAAGAGAGAGAAAGACAAAGGGAAAAGGATACTTCAGGATATTTCAAAGATGTCTAAACTTCACTTCCAGATTTCCCTGGCATACTCAGCAATTTCATGTTAAGAATTATAAGCAACTTATTTTTTCATCTTCTCTCCAACCAGAGTAGGTAAGCAGTTTTAAATCTGAGAAGTAGTTTGTGGTCTCAAGCAGAGAAAGGGAAGGTGTATCAGCAAGAAGGAAAGTTTCCAGCATAGCAGAGCTCTAGATGAAGTGGTGGTGTTAGCCCTGACCAGCAGCAATCCCAGGCAGAGCCCTTCCTCTGAACCTGACAGTCTGCATTTCCTGAATCAACAGGCCCAATGCAGGGCTTGCTCTCACCACCATTACTCATGTAAGAAGCCCTAAGATGTATTGGGGGGGAGGGTTAGCTTGGGTATTAGGAAAAGGTTCTTCACCCAGAGGGTGGTTGGGCACTGGAACAGGCTCCCGAGGGAGGTGGTCACAGCACCAAGCCTGACAGAGTTCAAGAAACATCTGGATGACACTCTCAGGCACGTGCTGTGACTCTTGGGGTGTCCTGTGCAGGGCCAGGTGTTGGACTGTGATGACCCCACAGGGTCTCTTTCAAGTATTCTATGATTTTATAAACTTTTACCTCAGAGGGTGGTATGTATGCCCAGAGGCATAGATGGGAGACTGTAAATGGAAACTAACTCTTTTTCTCATTGTTATTTTGCAGAGCTATGCATCTACAAGTGGAGCTGTCATTCTGCCTCCCAAGTACCTCTTCTGGGAGAGACCTTAAAATGCATTGTTTTGTGTAAAAAAGCATTTATTGCTTTGCTCCCAGCTGCAGCTGATGTAGTAGGAGAGAGCTGCTCACCCTTAGTTTACAGACCAGTTTGGCCACACAGCTTGCTAGGTAAAGACAGGCCAGCACACTCAGATTGGTGCCAGGAATATTGCTGCTGATTGTGCTTACCAAACCATGTTGTCAGCTGCATCCATATCAGAGGAGCATGTGCAAGACCAGTTACAGCTAATAAGCCTCTATCTGAGGGAAAAAATGAGACCAGAGTGAGATTTATGACAATTTCAAGCACAGAATAAGCAGTATGAACAGATGAGCCTCAAAGAATGGTAAGGTCCTCTTTACATACAAATATTTTTTGGGGGGAGGGGAGTGAAGAAGGAATAAAATCAAAAAATAATAGAATGAATTATAGCAAATACTCTTTCTAAGTAAAGTCGTTTTGCATTTCCCATGGGAGTCAGTTGAATGAGAGAAGACAAAAAAAAAGGAAGAGTAGAAACTGCTTGCAACACAGAACAAACCTTGAGTGCCAAGAACATGCTCCAGATTTTTTTAAAGATACCTGGCTCTTATCTCAGCCTTGATTCATCACAGTTTACTCCCAGAATTATTCAGAATTCAAGGACCTTGCTCCTGTGGGGTTAATGGGTTACCTTCAGCATTGAAACCCATGACATAAATAGCTGCTTAATTATTCACTCGAAGATGGTTTTAGTGGCTAATCTAAATAAAAACAGCAACAGCAAAAATTACATTGTTTTACTTTCTGTAGGTGAAATGATTTTTTCTTTTAACTGTATAATCCAGGACCGTGCACAGGCAGGAGGGGGCCTGTAAAAAGGAGGGATTGTGCTGCTTGTGACACAAAAGATTAGCATGCTCATGACTGAAGAGGAGGAAAAGAAAAACACTGCCATAAAAGTGACAGTCGAGGTGAAGAATTGTGGTGAATGTGTAATGCACCACTGAAAAGATGCAGAAGAAAACATACCAAACTGGAAGTCTTATCATATCTATCCTGCTATTCCAAAGCACGAATTAATTTGAAAGGAAGAAGCTGCTGTTCTCTTTGGCTCACATAATTTGTTCATAAACACAGGCAAGAAGTATGCTAAAGTGATACAATTACCATAATTACTATTTTGTTCAAAAAATGCAGCGGTGGTTTCCCACCCTGAATTTCATTCAAGCAGCCATTGTGGCTGGTACCAATCAGGAGGTAATGGCACAGACTGCAGCTACTCCAGGAGCAAACACAGTAAATCTCGTGCTTCAAATGCACCAGCCACACAGGATGTCAGAGCACATTACAAATACAGGAGCAGGTATCAGCCAGTCCTGGTACAAGGAATTTGTGTGCAGCTAAGCAAAGATACAGTGGCAAACCAATCCTGGCAGGCATATGTCACTCCAATAGCAGGCAAAACCCTTTTAGAGTCAATGGGCCTAAATGTGGGGTTTTTGCAAAGGGTCAAACTTAGCATTTATTTAATTTAGCCCTGTTTTGAAAGCACGCTGTGCAACAGAGAGGAAATAGACATCCCAAAGCATCAAACAGGATCACTTTAAGCCCAAATCATCACTAAATGCAACGCTGCTGTGTACAGGGAATATCAAATTAAGGTGATCATTGCCAACCCCCATCAGCTTCCTGTCTTGCTGCAGCTTCCCAGGGGATGAACTACAGACAGGACTCTCCTGTAAAGCCCTGGTTAAACAGGTATCTGTTTGAGTTTGGATAGGGCTTAAAGCAAAGCAGGCTAAATGACTTGTTCAGTTGATGACACTTGGCAGTCCTGGTCACCAGTCTCTTGCCTTCTCACTCTGACTTGCTGTGCTAACTGGTCTGATGTGTGTGCTAAGCCAAAACATTTTTTAACTTTAAAAAAAGAGATCTTTCATCTGTAAAGTACCCAAGTCAGAGCTATTTAAAAGATTAAGTTTGAGTTCAAGTTCTGAGACACCTCCAGATTTCTATTCCTTCCTCCTGTTCCTCACCCCATGATATTATTTCCTCATGTCATTGAAAAAGAGGGGAGCAAAAGGGGAAAAAATAATGGCAAAAATTGTAGAATAGCCATATTTTTGGTTTTGTCTCTTTCTTTAAACATTTGAAAAAGTTGATGTTTTTTAAAACAGAGAAAAAAATTTAGGCTGCATGCTTTGCATTTTTCTCTGTGATATTTCATACTGCTCACTGGTCAGATGAATGTTAGTGTTTGGATAAATTGGGAATAGAAGGACGGTGGTGTGTTCATAGAATTAACATAAGGATTGCATTGTCAAGCTTATACTGGAGAAAAGCTAGAGGGTGATCATTTTGTGTTTGGCACAGAACATAAAGGGTTTCTTCCTGTGTGCCACTAAAAGTAAGGGATTGTTCTGCAAGTGACAGTGGAGGAAAGGGAGTTTTGTGCTTGTGTCACAGAAGGAAGAGGATTACTGTGCAAAGGATGCTCAAGGAAAAGGATTAAACCGTGTATGAGACAGAGAAGCGAGGTCATTGTACAGACACCACAGAAGGAGCAGGGTGCTGTGGCACAGGCTGGGAAGGATTCTTTTAAAGTCAGAATTAAAATTAAAAAGAGAGGAGGACTATAATTTTGTGAATGTGGCTGGAAGACAAGGTTTCTTATGAGCAAAAATAAGTAAAGGAAGAAATGGCTGTACTCCTAAGTCAAGAAGTACTTGCTCATTCTACAACCAAGCACCTACATTTTTCAGACAAAACAGAGTGCAGTGCCACTCATTAGTTTAAAGGAATACACATACTTTGAGCAATAATTGAATGATGATATCTCACAGAAATACTTTGTGATCTTGAACTCAACTGCCCTTCAGACAAGAAGTTGGCTCCCTCTTAGATTTTTTTTTCCTTATCCCTTTAAAGAAAAGTGCCTCACAAATCACCATATCCTTCTCAAGACATAAGGATATTGTTCCCAAAGTAAACCACAGATGAGACTGGGTGCCACATGCAAGCACTGCTAGTCTGCTGGGCATGCAGCACTTTCCTTCTTGGTTAGGAATCCCAGCATCCTAGCTCTAAGATAGATGGTTCTTATCTACATATGCATAGAGAAGCAGAGCAAGCCTAGGCAGATTTTTGTTGGTGCTGTTTCCTTAGAAAAAAAAAAAATTAAAAATATCCTGTTTCATAGGAAAAATATATATGAAACAAAGGGTTTTCACTTTCCTTGTGATACTTGTGAGAAGTGTTTCAGACATTCTCTGTGAAGATAGAAATTCACATTTCCACATTGCAGCAGCCACTAAACCCTGACTTTGGCTGTGCTTTTGTAAGACATTATAGGCAATGGAACATGTTTGAGGTGAGGGCTGTGGTGCACTGCACTGTTTCTGTATCATGAGAAAGGAGAAGTAAAATGTGAAGATAAGAATTATTGCTACCTTTTTTATGCCAGTTGCCGGTTCAAGACTTTCCAGCTATTTGGGGATTTGTTTGTTTTCACACAATGATCCTGACATCCAGTTACTCATAACATGTCACTCTCAAGAGCACTGCAACACTTTGTACCAGGAACTGCATTTCAGAGGTGAACCCGGGGTCAAACGCATTCCTGCTAATTGTACTGATTGCAGGAAAGTTATTCTACGATTGAATTTGTTCTCTGAAGTTAAAGGGGGAAGCTGCTAATTGCTTTTAAGGAGGACCCAGAAAAACGACTGGAGGCTGCACAGTAACTCCCTGCCCAGGCACATGCCCGCCCAGCACGCCCAAGATAAGAGCTGCTAATCTTTTGGGGGAGTGTGGTATGTGAGGAGGATGTGCAGTTCAAACTATGCGAGGGCTTGGAGGGGGAGATACAAACAACCAGTGACAGAAAAGGGGTTCTGTGTGTCCACACATTCTGTACTGCTGGTACTCGCTGTGTAGAAGAAATCTACTGCACTGATCTGATTTCTTCAAAGCTGCCACCAGTGCAGGGGCATGGCCACTGGCTCTTTTCTGCAGTGTTTCTACAATGCTCTGAATGTCCTCAGGCTCCACAAAGTCTACATCTACTATTGCCATGATTCCACCAGGCAGCATATGTGTTTCCTTCCTGATCTAGCTTTTTCTTATAATTTTCCTACTTACCAAATCTGAAGTCTCTCTTTGAGTTGAAAAATTCATGGTTAGGGCAAGGAGAGACACACAAGGTCTAGTTTGTGCAGAATATCACAGAGCAGTTCTGGCTCATTGATGTGCAATGTCACGAGGACAAACAAACTCTGCTTCTCCACTATAATTCATGATTTGGTATATCAAGTTAAACCTCTACTCATCATCCTGGTTTAATTATTTTGGTTCTTCCACTTTCCCCAGAAATCCTAGCTCCCCAAACCTTTCCTACTCAGAAGTCCAAGTTCTGAAAACTATCTGGAATGGTACCTCCTTTTTGAAGTATTTCTGTTGGCCGAGTCATCCTGCACCTCATTGCTGAGAAGAGTGCAGCCCTGCAGAGGAAGGGTAACTGCCTGGGGTTTGGCAAAGTTTGCCAGCTTCCTGCGTGAGAAATTGTATGGGGAACATGTAAGAGGATGTATTTGCTGAACTTCCTCAAGCTTGGGCTGAAATCCACGACAGAGGAAACTAAATAGAAATTTGCAACAACCTGAGATTGCTTAGTTTGCAGGGCTCTTACTAGTGGCTACCTTAGGAGATGGAGAAAACAGCAGTCTATCTTGTTTTAGGAATTACTCTATCTTTGCAGAAAAAGCACCAGAGGTTGTAAATAAGATTTCAGCTGACAAAAGTTTTGCTCCGAGTTCTTTGGGAGGGTGTAGCAAAGCTGTCAGACTGACTTCTTATATTAAGCTCCAGCTGTCATTGTCCTTTGCCTGCTGTATGGTACTGCTGGATGCAGGCTCCCATTTGAAGCTCTTGGCTTTTGAGACAGAGCACCTCATCATGTTCAGGTAGACTGCTGCAAGTACACACCTTTCCATATGCCTTTGTTGAATGAGACCAGGAAGGAGGGGAGGGAATTGCCCTGACAGTTGAAATTTAGCAGCTCTGGTTCACTGCTCAGTGAAGTCATTGGGAGACTTTCTATTGGCCTCAAAAGGTAAGGAACAGGGCATAAGGACCAACATGAACAGAGTAATTCTGTTTTATGCAAGGAAAAAGGTAGAGTAAAACCAGCTGAATGTTACGTGTCCGATTTGAAATGTGCTTGTAACAGGTAAAGGTTACCTGAAAGTGACCTAAATAAGACTGGGTTCTTGAACTATTTCTTATAAGGGGTCTGCAAAATATCCACAATGCCATTTGCAGGCATTTCTCCATGCCAGCATGTGGCCTGGGCTCAGGCTTCAGCACACATCTCCTTGGAGTCAGGCAGTGACTGTGGAGAAAGCTTTGCACTGGAATCAGGGGAAACTTCACCTCGAGTTTCTCTGGTTTGGAATGAGTCAATGTTGACTTCAACCTGATATCTATAAGGAAGCTGAAGATAAACCTCTCAAACAAAAAATGTGATCACCAACCACATGCAAACAACATCAATGCTGCAATACAAGCAGAGATGAACTATCTGAGTTGATCCTTCTGGTGCTATTGGGTTGGGGATGAGTGGCTGACACTGGCCCCAAGGGAGCTGTGGTTTTAGGATGGGAGTTGTTTCAATTGTCATTAGGTCCACACTTTACCAACAGTCCTTCCGTGGGCAGAAACAGCAAAGACAAGCGGCAGTATGGCTGTTTTTCTGTTAGGTAAGTGTCTAACAAGGTGGGTTTACTTGCAAAGGAATGGACCATGGCCCAGGGAAAAGTGATCTGGTGGCACGAAGGTCTTCCATAATTTTGCTCTTCCCACAGGCTGGTATTTTGCAACCTAAGGTTTCAGTTCAGACCCATGGCTCAGTAAGACATTTGAAAGCAAGGCAGAGGGAAATCCTTTTCTTGTTAACTCACCTGTATTGCAAGGGTTTCTGTTTTCTCTGTTGAAGGTGATGAAATTGCTAACCCAAACAGCTCCCTGCCCTTCATTTAGGGATTAGTGACTTCATGAGCACAAGAACAAACATAGGGTGCTGAACTTAGAGCTTGGCAAGTTCAAAGCCTCCCAATCTGAGATGAGAAGGCAAGGGAACACTCGCAGCAGTGACAGTATTTGAGTCTTTTAACAAATGAAGAGACCTACAAGCTAGTGATAAAGGCTGGGGAACCAATCAGCCAAGCCCATCCCCAGTGTAAACCTGGTATTCTTCCAACTCAAACAATGGAAAAGGGGCAAACAAGAAAAATCCTTGGTAGCAAATGAGATTAGATGAAGCAAACAGTAAAGACTCTCCTGTAGCTGCAGTTCGTCATGCAATTAGTTTCTTAACAGCTTCACCATTCAGATGACCTCTTCCCTGGCACAGTGCCACACCAGCCAAATAAATCAGCTTTACATACACGACTGTCAGACAGAACTGCAGCTCCAGCCCTCCTAAGGTAAGCTAGAAGGCTCAACTGAAAGGAAGAAGGAAGAGAGACCTGAATAGATAGGGGGACACAGGTCAATGAGGAAAGGAGAGTGTAGCCAAATAGCACTGGACTAATACTTGGAGGTATCCAGCAGCCCCTACAGAATATCAGGGCTTGCAAAAGCAGTTTGTAAACAAAGGCCCTCGTATCTCTGGCCCTGTCATTGAGATTAAATGCTATCACTGGGAATAATGGTGAAGTGGAATGCATATTTAATTAGAGAAATCAATGAACCCAAATGATTGGGAGGGGGCAAATCATTAAGATCCAGCCCCTGCTGCCCCTACTCAGCAATATTTCAGACTGCCAGCATTGCAAGTGGGTCTGATGTGTGGTACCTCACCAGCAAAGCAGAGTGGATTTTTGTGGTTGCTTTTTTTCTACATGGAAGTGCTGTGAAGGGAATAGGGAGCAGGTTGCTCTGCTCATGTGAAAGCTGCCATTTTCAGAAGTGAAAGCAGTCATTAGGAAAGAGAGTGAGCAATACACACTGGGGCAAACCCGAAACTATTGGACTCCAGGGTTAGTCATGAATGGGCACAGTCACACCACACAGACACATTGGGCAGGATAAAATAATACTCTTTTCCACATCAGTATTGCTTTTGGAAGTTGGTTGAAAATTATTTGACAGAATCCTCTTTACCTGTAGACATTATTTTGTCAAAAAAAATTTACCAGTGTGTATGCCAATTGCAGGGAAAAAAATCACAGCAGAGATTTTGCTGAAATGTTTTGGGGTTTGTTTCAATATTATCACCTCAGTGTTTATTTTCTCTCATAGTAGTTTAGAAAGTGTAGAGTAGAAAAGTGAAAGTAAAACTCAGCACCTGATCTCTGACTGAGAGCCAACATTTCATTGCACTGGGCATTTTCACTTCATTTTTGTTTGATTTTATTTTATGTTGAAATTTAAAAAAAAAAAAAAATTATTTCTGGGCAATTGTATTATCTAATGCTCAGGTAACTCTAGGAAAATGTCCCCTGACTTCATACAAGCAGATGTAAAATGGGGCCCAGGTTGTTTTCGGGGCTTATACACAAGGAAGCAGAATTGGCATTTTCTGTAACATATACAAGAGTTGACTGAAAAAACCTATGAAGTTTTGCAGTAAGTAACCCTATAAATCTATTTGGTTTTGTGGTTAGGAGGGGGGAAGAGATAAAAATTAACCAACAAAATGCTTCACAAAAATAGTGTGCTGATCTGAATCAAGAAAGGAAATTATTTAAATTCCTTGGAAAAGCCTGGCTATGTAACATGCCTTGTAGCTCCCCTAGAACACTGTGGAAGGGAAGGAATTTTCTTGCAACAACATTTTGGGATTAACTGAGCTATTTTGCCCAAGGCATGATTTAAGGCACCTTCCTTTTTAACACAATTCACGCCAGTTTTTGCATAAGAAACCCTACTCTGCAAGTATTTCTAGTGCAATACCACTGAAGTCAGTGAGTTTACACCAAGGATGAATTTGCCCCCATCCTATTTTCCTCACTTTATTTATTTGACTTGGAAAACAGAATTACCCCAAATTAGTTATTTATTGGATCTAAAAAATTGGCACTCCTTTGGAAAAGCATTCAAAGCCAATTACAAGAGTTCCTGCTCAAGTTGATACCTGTCACTCCAAAGCAGTGCTACACTCATGATCACTTCAATGGATACTTCTAGATGAAATGATCTGGCCTGCTGCAAACCAGCTGAATTAAAAATAAAAAGTAGCATTTGCATATTAATGACTAATTTCTCCACTTGAATCCGTGGAACTACCACTGACTCATAATCCAGTTCCTAAAGCACTTCTGGTAATATGAAGACTTTGCACTTTGCCTTTGGCTTCTGTGGGAATGGTTTGTGGCTTTCGGAAGGCAAGATGCTCACCCTATCTCATTGCAACTTTTGTTTCTTTATCTAAAGCAAAGGGTTACTTTTTTTAGCAAGTGAAAGAGAAAATGTGTTGGTCTACAAACAAATCTAAAGACTTATAAAGATGATTCAGTATCGTAAAATGCTGTTAAACTCCTCTGTCATCAGAGCTACAGGTATTTTATGATATGTTTAATTTACTGGAAGATATACCTACCCTTTGAAATTGAGCTCTGAGTAACACTGATCATTTTCAAATTATAGCTGATAAAAATACAGTTGTAAAGTACTTTAAATACTTGGCTGTATGATCTTACTTTTAATTATAAATTCACACATTTTGACATGTTCCAGCCAGCAGTACTGAAACCAAATCCACAGCATATTGGAACCATTTACAACAGTCCTGACCCAGAATCCAGTAAGTCTCTTGGTTTGAGTTGTTTCAGGGTTTTTGTTTGGTTTTTTTTCTGTATGTATGTACCTAGAAGGGAAAGATATTCATCACAAGAGCCAACCAAACAGACTAAGATTTCAAACCTATTTGCAACAGGAAAAGTCAAAGTAACTTAGGACAAGGGAGTTACTGTGTATTTACACTCATCAGTGTAACAAATATAAAATATGAATTAGTGCCAGTTAGGACTATATTTGATTATTTTTTCACTAAAACAGTTTTCATTTGCAATAAAAAAAATTCTACTCTTTTTCATGCATGTCATGTGCAATTTACCTCTTATTTTCTAGATGCAAGGACCAACACCACACAACCCTGGCTCCTTCTCTCCTCTGTAGCCTTGCTTTGTGTGCTGCCGAGGACAGAGGCTGGGCAGCGTTCCCGAGGAAGGGCTGCTGTCTATCACTGCGATGGATGGGCTCTGAGCCTGCTCTGCCTCCAAATGCTCCCGGCTCACTGGAAATGCGCAGAGCTGCTGCATTTCAGCCACTGATCCCCTCTCGTTCTCCCTCTTCCATTCTGGCATTGCCTGAGGGCTCACTGGGATGGCTGAAGGCGCTGCCTGGCTGGGTCAGGCTTTGATGGCAGCTCTGGTTGCTGGGTGAAGAGGCGATGCAGTGAGGGGTACAGGCTGGATTGGGTTTACAATGCCAGCTTTCTGTGAATGAAAGTCATTAAAAAAATAAGTAAAATCAAGCAGCTGTTACTGCTGCCAGAGCCATTTCATAGTAGCTAAGTGCATCTGCTTTTTCTCACCTCCAAAGTGAATCAATATGGCTTTAAATTATTTCCCTGATTCCTGGATTTCTTGCCTTGCACTGCTGTTAGCCCAGACACGCAATCGCCTGGTCATTCCTGCCTTGACTTTTCGGTCTCTCTTCTCTGGCTTCTTCTTGTTGTCTTCTCTTAAAAATACATGCAAAATACTCAGTGGAGCAGCTCAGTTTTGCTCATGTGTCATTTTCTCACGCAGACATTTGCCATCCCTTGCAGCCACACACACACTCACCACAGTGCCTTAATACCTGCCTGCCTGGCTCTATCTCCATCCCTCTCTCCCTACGCTCACACACTGCCTGGCTGATTGCTGCCTAAGCAACATCTGCTTATCAGGAGTTTTTCTCCTGATGCACTAGTTACTGAAGGAGAGCTCATGTTTTCTTGCAACTCTGTCTGTCAAAGATATTCATGTTTAAAAAAAAAGAAATTAAAATTAAATAGTCTCTTGAGTTATAGGGTTTTTTTCTCTCCCATACAGCTTCTCACACACACACACACACACACACACTTATTTGGGGCAGGCAAATTTCAGTGTAAACCTATCATTAGTGCTAAAAATAAAAGACCTCCACACAGATTAAACCCATGCTTTGGGGCTGCCCCATTTTTCTCAATCCTGCCTAATCTTGGATTTGGGTTGTTCAGAACACGGGGCATCACTGACAATATAAAAAGCCCTCAGAAATGCCTATACATCATCTGGGTATATTGACGTACAAGTGATCTGCTCAGAGAGACCTGCAGTCCATCAGTGCAGCCCATCAGTGCAGCCAGATGATGCAGGAGTCCCCAGAATCCCCTTATCACTTCAGTGCTGCACATAAACATATTAGCTGCTTATTTCAGGCAGAACCCTCAGCTCACAAATCCAAACTGCTTTTGCCAGCATCGTCCCTTTTTCGTGTTTATTTATCTTTACTGTGTATTGCTCTCTCACAAATTTTGCATTTTGAGGTGCTTTTATACGCCCAGTCACCCGCTTGAAGTATGTAGGAGATCATTACTGGATTCTGATTAGCACAGAGCATTTGAGTGGCATGCTGGAGGCAAAAATTTGAAGTGTATCAAAATGCAAATATGTCCCCATTGACTTCTGGAAAAATGTGTTACATTACAAAGTACTTTCAAAGAAAGCCAGAAAGGAACAGGAGAGTATGAGTTTGCAGAGGTTTTTGATACTAAAAAGAAATTAATCAGGAATTGTTACTTAGAAGCTTGAATTCTGTGTAGCACAAACAGCTTTTTTTCTTTAAAGAGGGAATGGAGAGACCAGATGATGATACTTCTGCCCACTGTGTCTCACTCCATTTCCTTTTCCAGAAGAACCACCAAAGTGAATGGGGTTAGTTGTGGTGTATATTTTTTCAACCTGCCAAGACTCAAATATGTAGTCTAATATATGGCAATGGTCCAGAACAAGAGACACAGAAATCATTCACGATCCTTCTTTGAGCATGAACTACTCCTTCTATAACCTCAGATTAATGACTCTGCATTTAAGAAGTCAATGATTTTCACCAAGAGAAGGGAGAGGCAGCCAATTTGCCTGGAGAAAGTAAGGGTGGTATTAATGCAAGTGACATCCCTGCAGTGGGGTATTCCAGAGACCTGCACTGGGGAAAAAGATGCAACATTACACAACTTATTTGAGCTGGTTGCTCTTTTATCTGCACTAGTAAGAGTGAATATACTCTTTCACAGCTACTTCTGACTGCATTCAGTAACACATATTTTTATTCTTCAGGCTTTGTGAGTAGCTAATGTGATAAACACAATAGACCAGCAAGAGGAAAGGAAACTGCCATAGTTGTGATGACTACTAGCACATAAAAAGCCCATGGAAGAAGCAGCAGCACATGACCACTCCCAGTCTCCCAATGGTTGTTTGCCATTGCTTAGCTAGTTTCTGTGTCTGGCTATTGCTTCATTGCACTTGGTCATAAATGAAAGCTATCTAATGCTAATGACCATGGTGCCCACCCTAATCATGCATTTGAAATATTAATAAAAATAATTTATGTCATGTGACTGCTTTTTAACTAGCTGCTTTCAGGACTTTAGATCAGTATTATAAAAGACGTGCGTTTATAAATTATTAGTCTTGAGCACATAAGCACTGCATACTATGGGGAGCACTTTTGTAGCACTTTAAATTAATTTATTGTTATTCATTCCAGCTGTCTGTGATGTAAACCTTTGGCTATAAATTTGTGCCATCATCCAACATACCATTAAACTAAAGTGGTGCCCGTGCTGGAGCATATAATAAAACATATGAATAAGATTTCTGTGGGGACACTTTTTTAAACTCTCTTTTCAGTTAATGACACAAGAAAAGTGAGATAACATAGTTACCCTGTAACTATGCATTCATTAAAATGGCTGATGGGGGGAGACTTTTAAATTTGCACTTCTATTGAATACAGACTCAGTGTTTTTCTTCACCAGATTGTTTCAATTCATATCCTATCTCAAGCAAAAATCTTTATCTGAAGCCATCGTGAAGTCACTAGCTGAGACTGCCAGATGATATTTGTTGGACCTGAACTTTTCAGTAGTGGAAATAGCTCCTGACCGCCGAATCACAGGAGTGCAAGAGCAGAGCACTTTTACCATCTTATCTCCTCTGCAGGAAAACATTCTTTCTCCTACAGATCACCATAAGGGTAACAAAACCTTATCAGCATGACTAACAACATAATGTCTTGATCCACCTAACAGTATAGATATACTTTGTACCAGCCCATTGGGATAAAATTTCCTAAAATTTAAAGCAAGGTCTGATCACACAGTGCTGTACCAAAAGGAATTAGCACCACTCATTTCTTGTGGGCAGTGCCCTTGCCTTACAGGTCTCATCTTGCTCATATGCTTGCTAATACTTAATATCAAATATAGCTATATGAAAACAGAGACAAAAAATTGACCATCAGATTCTCAGCTGATGTAATATAGCACAGCCTCCTTAACTTGTACCAGCTGCACATATACACCATGTTTGTCAGGTCTAAAGATTTCTAGTTATTCATCCAGTATCAGGGCTTTTGGAAAATTGACTAACAACAGAAAAGGGTACTCCTGAAGAATAAATTTTGTATTATACTAATTCATGAGAAAAATGACCGCTTTGATGGAATAAAGTTTTCTTTTATTTCTAAATCTATCTGAAATATCAAGGTTTGGGAATCTAAGGCTTTGATTTAGGACCATCCGTAAACAATCAAGAAACAGGATGTCTGAACTACTTGGGAATATGTGTACACCAGTAACTGCCTTTTAATATGCAAAAATCAACATTTGACAATAGGAAGAGTATATAGCAAGATGCTACCTTGCCAGGGCATTTTATTTTGATGCAGTGTCTAGTTCAAATGTCCAAAATTATTGAAACGTATTTCATAGAAACTTCACAAAGAAGCCTCTAGCACACTCTAGAACTAAATTCTGCTCCGGATAGTTGGACCACACTGGTGCTGGGTGGTTCTGGGCTCTCCCTTCCTGCAATGGTTCTTTATTCATATTGAGTTTCCTTTAAATAAAAATGTGCCCTCCTACTCCCAGCTTTGGGGTTAGCCTTCATCAGCAGTTTTTACATTCTGTCTGAGGGTACATGCAGACCAGCTCCTGGCTTTTGCTGATGTGTTGATTTGGAGCCATTTTGCTGAGATAAAATGTTATTTCCATGATCAAAATTTTCTTTTAACTTAGTATAAAAGAAGAAAACTTGGTTGTTTGAAAAAGGTATATAGAGCTTTCCTTTTTAATAACTGATTTATCAGTGTCACTTGATGTGCTTTAACTTATTTAAGAAGAGCTTCCTCTCTTGTAGCACATAGGTTATAATTACTCTGTAATGTAGATGGTCTCAAAAGAAGGGATTGAGTTGGTTTAAGTTACAGTAGCTAACACAATAGTATTTATCTCCCAGCTGCTAATTAATCTGTTCAGCTATCTGTTTTACTGATTACGTGGAAAGAAGGTGCTTTTTTTTCCTTCTTAGTTAAACTGTAATCTTTTAGGAATTGGGTGTATTGACTTCATTCTACTGAAGTTTGTTCAAGTCCTCTAAAGATGCCTCAAGGAGGAGAAGAGGCATTTATCTTCAGTTTCCGTGTTTCCACTGGTGCTGGAGGTACCTGCTCTACGTGGTTTTTCATCTCCTGTTGTTTGGCAGGACCAAGCTCCTCAGTCCATTACAGTGCCTGGCAGCTCTGGCTGGGCCTGAGCTTCCATCCTGGAAGCCCCCTGTGGCTAAGGAGGGCATCTTAGATATGGTAAAAGATAATGTGTGGATGCCAAAAACTGAAGGTATCAGAAGGGTATTATAGCTGTACCTCTGTAGTTTGATGAGAAGTCTCCAAAATATCTATGTGAGTGGTACACTCTATCTTTCATCCACACAGCTGCCCTCAGACTGTTGTGTGAAGAACATCAGAGGGCTGGTAGCCTGTTCATCTCCCAGCTGAGCTCAGGGACACGGGGCCTTGTGTATCTGCAAGGGCATCTGCTCCCATCTGAGTCGTTGAAGTGATTGCCATGCCTGCCACATCACCACCTCACAGGCATATGCTAGCATTTGTGATACTGTCAAAATATGCTTTAAAGCCCATTTCAGCAGCAAGCTTGCTTAGGTTCCTTGCCAGGAAATGTTAATTACTGTGGTGCGGTCTTCTGTTTTCTGTGGCACCGTAACAATTAATTTACACCATTTGGAGAAACACTTACACTTTTTTATTAAAAATCAATAAAAACAAATCAATACAGCATAAAGTATACAATATCAAAATGAAAAGCTCTTGGTTTTATACTTGAGCATCTCTAATAAAATTTCACTGTTGATTCAAGCACCTTGTCTATTCTAATCTAATGAAAAGCTGTCAGGTTTCTTTTTAGCATTTCAGAAATGACTAAAAATGGCTGCCCGAGTACATGGCAAAAGAATGCAATAATTAACCCCCAAGCTGTAAGTCAATATGATGATGCAAATGCTCCTGCATTCATCTCTCTGCATTGCATCACCTATGCACCTGGCAGTCCATGGAATCCATTTTGAATCAGGATGGAGGTTAGCTTTTATTTATAGCTGTAATTAGAAAAACACTAGCACTAATGGAGACTGCTCTGTTGCTAGAACATGTCACCCCAGAGTAAATTCCACAGCAATTTTTGCATTTTAGCGGGTCAAAGAGTAAAACAAATTAATTGCTTCTTCCTGAGACAACCTGTTTATTCTTCAGAATCTGATGATTTAGAGGAATATTAATTTCAAAGCTTCGCAGGGAAAAATCCCTTGGTTGTTTTTTTGTGCCACTGCTCCAACACTGCTAGGTGCTGCAGGCCCTGGGAAGGCAGCTCATGTCACTCATCTCGTGGTTCTTGCAGCAAGGGCCAGGCAAAACCAACATTTTCAGGTGCCTAAATCCCAGCTTCTGCCCCCATCACTGGGGGGACAGACACACTGGGATTTGCTCAGCAGTGACCCAGCCCAGCAGCTGCCCCAGGTAAGAGCTCCCTCAACCCACAGTGGGATGTGCCCAAACACAAAAGCAAGGAACACTTTGCCCTTTACAGCATGAGGTCCTGCTATGTTTTGCACATTTCTGAATGCATCCACAATGATCAGAGCTGATTTTTAGGAGTTAACCAGAACAGAAAGAAACGAGGCAACTTTAATCCTGTGGATGGGCAGATCACTATTTCCTTTCCACAGACAGAGCCATCATGGTTTTGAGTTCGATGTGTTTTTTTCAACAGTGGATTGATAGGAGGTCCTTTAAAATGTGTGAAATGATCCAAAGATGACAGTAGGTTTATCAAAGCCATTAGACAACTCTGGTAGCTCAAGACTGTGGGCTGGGAGGACAAGTGTCACTGAGATAAAAATGCATTAACTAGACTAATTTAAAAGGGATTGAGAACTCACACAAAACCACCAGAAACTCCTGCTTTGCTACAGTGGTACTGGGAATCTAGACATGATAACTAACCAAAAAAAAAAAAAAGTCTTAAAAATCAAAGTTTTGCAAATTGGAATATTTGGCTTGAATTGCCTTTAGAAATTCCGAAGTGTGGCAATATGGTACTGAAATACTGAAAAATATTGTAATCTGTTGTCTGTACATGGCACCTGTGTATGCACCAATGTTACCCTGTGCAGCAGGAGCTGTGATGTAACCACCATTTTGTTACCATGATGAATGAGTTTAAGGTTTCTTACTACTACAAAAATTTACATTACTGTATCCTGGTGTTTTGTGTGCAGTGTTATACATTTTTTTAAGTTCTGTTCTCTGTGTGGTAAAACATAACTGCTCCTAAATGACTTTCTGATGCCTGTTCCAACTAAGCTAAAACAAGCCCTGCAAAGGTAGGATAATTATTTACATTCTATAAGTCTTTCAGATTCTTGAAATATGGGTCTTAAGCATATTATTAACTTCAGACACATTAGTAAGTCCTGTTGGAGTAAAAAGGATGTGCTTTAGGGCACTGATGACTATCAGCTAAGAAAAAAAGCTGAGAGACCTTGTTTCCTTCACAAGGGTAATTGATTACTTGTGGAATAACTTCTCTGAGAAACTATAACTTGATCTGTATTTGAAGTGTATAAGAGCATGCTGTATGTTAGTAATCTCCTACTGCAGAATTGATGAGTTTCAATAACACTGTAGTATTTTTAAATACATGTTCTGTTGCACATCCCTCAACAGGAAATCAACAGTAGGTGAGCCATAAGTAGACCTTCCCTCTGAGAGGGCTCCACTGAGGTAATCGTACAGGAATGAACTCTCCATTGGGCTGGACTAGCGCAGTGACATCAAGACTAGAAAGTTTTCTTGGCAGGCTTATCATATTCCCACCATTTGGGAATCAGGTAAATTAGATGCTTTGTATGATGCTCTTTAATTACTCTCCAGAGGAGCAATATACTGTTTTCCACCTGGAGCTGAAGTAGGCTGCCTTTCAGCCATTAGCATGTACTTGTACTGCATTTCTGCATGGATAAGCCAGCTAGAAATGTAGTAGGAAACACTATGGAAAAACACACCATAAGATGGTACCTACCCCAAAGAGCTGACTATTTATCTCAACCTGACAAAGAATGGCTAGGGTTAGAGGCAGGGATAAAGCAGTGGCGTTGCTTTTATTCAGAAGTTTACATAGAATGAGAAGTAGAAATCAGGTTTTTCAAATGTTATAAACACGTAAGCAGATTTAAAGGTCTTCTATTCTTTTGAAGCTTTAAATATTTCACTGGTCTCCCCATTCAGGTAACATAACATGGCACCATACAAATGTGCAAAAGGGATTTTCCAAAGATATTCCTTACTTTCTTTTATTGGATGTCATGACACAGGGAGAAATATTAGATGCAAACAAGCCCTATGGTTTTGATTGTGGTTAGTCTGACTGTTCTGGTTTGCCTTAAGTGGAAGCTGACAAACAATGGTTTAAAAGGAGAAAGGAAAACGGCCCCAGCACTGAGGTCAGCCAGCCACTTCCTACACCCAGCTGTTTCAGTTTATTTTTTTAATTAAGTTTGGCTTAAATTAATGATGACAGTTTAAAGAGAACTCTTTCACCTATTTAGCTTACTTTACATCTGAAACCAAGTCCCTCCTGTCCAATTGCATTTTGTTACAAGATTTGCAGTTAGGTTCCTAAGAGTCCCTGGTTTCTCCCCACTTTATTTTGTCATCTCTCTGCTCTACTATTGCCCTCTGCCCTTTCGTGCCCTTTCAAGGGAGGGCTAAAGCTATTGCTGCTGTGGTATGGAAACAAAGTGCCTCCTAATTGATCGTTAATACTGCTGGAGTGTGAGGATGTTGGGAATTGCTAGATCAAGCCCATTTACTCCAGCTTCTGGGTCAGCTCTTCAGATGGTATAAATCAGCGTTCCTTCCTGCCTTCTTCACAGCTCAGCATGGGTTTGCACCATGGAGGAGCTAGGTCAGGGGCTCTGGTCTGCAGCTCTGCACAAGCACCAGGTCTCTGCTTCAGAATAGTGGTAGTTTATTTCCAGAAGCCTGAGAATTAGCAACTCCAGTACTGCTATAATTATCTGCAAGTTAGGTGATGGGGCAGATAAACAGAAGGCTTACTTTTTCAGAAAGAATACAGCTTAAAACTAGTAGTTTTCTGATCCTGTGAGATGCCACACACTCACAGGTTCCAATAGCTTTTCTAAGATAATAGAATCTCTGCCTTTTTTAGCAAAGTGTCATCTGCTATAGGGGTTTTGGCTTCACTAACATGGGGGTTACTTAAACTGCTCACAACTGTGAGTTTAAGCTGTTTCTCATGGCTTGGCCACTTTTCTTTCATGATTAGAGTAGTTTTTATTTTGATGGGGAGACCTCGCCTTAGTATTTAAGGTGAGAGCTGATGACTCATAACCAAAATAAGAAATGAAGTGCCACTCCTTATACTGCTCCCCATCTGCCAGGAAAGCAGTAAGAATTGCATCATTGCTCATTGCAGAGGTAAACATGATCACTATGTGTGGTAGTCCTCTGTAAACTTTAAGGATTTCTTAAATTAAGTTAATCCCATGGCTTTAGTGGTACTAAGTTTGGTGATTCATACCAGACTACCCAGGGAATGGTTCTTAACTGCAGTCTTGAGAAGGCTGGCAAAACCAGACAGGCTTGTGGTGGTTTGGTCATTCATCAGTTAGGACTAGATTGTGTCTCATCCACCTCACCCTTCCCAGTGAAAGTGAGCAGAGGGAGGCCTGCACGTAGTAATAAAATAATGACAAGCCAGTCCCACACCTGACCCAAATCTCTGACAGAAACTGGCCTGAGCTAAGAAGAACAACAGAGGATGCTCTTCTGGGTGAGTCTTTCACTTCTTTTCAAAAGTTACAACTCAGTAGTGGTTACAAATGTTTTGTGATGTCTAATTGTAAGAATGTTGTACATTTTTGCCATCACATATTCTTACTGAAATGACTACTTGGCAGGCATGAGTTCAAATGCAGTCTGCAGATATCAGGTGAAATCTATAGAAGTTTCTGGGCCAAATTCAGTTAAGATAAATAGCTATGTGTTAACATATAAAGCTGTCAGAAATTGAGATGAATGGCAAAGGGGCACAGCTTGCAGAAATTTGATACTTTATATGCATGTAAGTCATGGGTCTAAAAACAAAAGCAGTTGAAAAAAGGTCCCTCTCTCTATCTGCTGTCCTCCAAAAGTACCTAAATCATCCAGTTTACTTGTGATGTCTTATTCCTCCTTCATTATTAAGACATTTAACTCAAGTTTTAGACAAAAATAGAAGCATTTGAAGAATGTAATCACATGTTGTTTTCTTCCAAGAAAATCTGCAGAACCTACTTCACTAAACTTCGCACAAAATCACAATTAACTTTGGCTGACATTGAACTGTGCTTTTTAATGTTCCTCTGTGATGAAAGTGTCTTCTTCAGTTGAAAAAATTCTCCAGATGTATTTCTGGTCTTTGTCTAAGGTGTTAACAGCCAGACACTAGCACCTTGTTTTCAATTTTTCCTCACTTGGAGACACCACTTACATTTAAGCTTTTCTTTTACTGGCAGTAGCTACAATGGTCTAGGCTTTAATCACCAGCAGCTGTAGAAATGGGAATAGGATTGCAAAAGCAAACGTGGTCTTTTTTCATAGTATTACACTCCAATTTAGTAAGGTTTTGTATACCTTGAGAACTCACTCTTGGCTCTCTTCCCACTTTTGAGTTAAAATCATGTGTAAAATACTTACTGTGCAGGGAATGGTGATGTGAGCTAGAAAGAATATCTTTTGTCTGGCTTATTTCAAAGTAAAATTATACAGAATTTAGCTTATTGTTTTGCAGAGCCATAAACCTTCACAAAACTCCTTCTGAAATCAACCAGACTAGTTGTGCTAGCCAAGCCAAGTGGATGCAGGAGTCTAACAAAAACCCAGCTCGATATGGTATTTAATATTCAGCTTTTCATGCTGTAGCTAGATGGTAAGACACAGAAGGGGATTTACAGGCTCTGCATCATGGAAAAATCTATCACTTCCTGATGGCCATCCCACCCTTCTGGCAGAACTTACTGGAGCAGGGGTGGCAGAAGGGATAGTTTCCCTGCTCTTGGGCCATCCCAGTTCACAGCACGGTGTATTAATTCCAATAGCCATTGATTTCAATTTATGTTAACATGCTGCACTGTGAGCTGCAGCAGGAGACATTTCTGGTTCATGACTCCTGTCGGGTTTAGAAGAGCTAAGGTTATCACCTCAGCAGCAACCTCCTAAGCCACCAAAGTTGAACCCAATTCAATCATGAATCAGGGCCCTTAATTAATTCTCCTTTATAAAAACCCAAAGCAATCGTACTGATGTCAATGAAAAAAGTCCCAGATGAGAGTTTGATTGTTTCCTCAATATAAATAAAAAAAAGTAGTTAAAAAGCTAAAAACCAAATGGCTCCTTGGGGGAACAGGTTGGGTCATTCATATATCACACACATATGTCAAAAATATTGCATTAACAATTTAACCTCACAGCTTCTCAGGACAAAAATAATTACTACTCTGAAAGAATGACTTACTTTCTCAGTATTCCTTTAAATCAAATTGCATTAATTGAAATGTAAGAACATATTTTAAGCAAGAACAATTATGCTCCCAACAAATTGAACTACACTTCTATATTTTTATGCATTGAGGTATCCCTTCTTTAAAATGAAACAACAAACAACAATTCACCTGATAAGTTGGCCATAAATAGCTCACAAACATCACTGCTACCTGCCAACTCTCCCCATTTTATATTTAAATAAAGAAATCAGTCTTTTCTGTAGTTCTCTGTATAAAATAACATTTCTTACTGTCTGGGTAGATACCTCCACTTGACATAATCTTATTTATTCTCAATTCTGCATATCTGAGAGCTGTGAAGAGATACACAAGCTATAAAGGACTGCATAAAGTTTTGGTAGAGACTAAATTCTGAAGACTACTGTGGTTAGGTCAACATTGGTTAGTGTTCAATGCAGACTCATATTAAAAGAGATTGGAAAGGAGAAGTGCTTCTCTAGAAAAAAATATTCTTACTTTGGTCCTTGGATGTCCTTACATCCTCCTGGCCTCATTAGAATATGCCTGGAAACACTATTTCAGCGTGCAAGGGCTGAGTGCAGGAAAGGGCTTATGGAGTTATAAGTTGGAAACATTGATCATAATGAACAGAAAAATGCTCTCATGCTGCCCCATCCCAAGGGGTCACAACAGAGGGGAAGCCAGGACCACAGGTCAGCTGGATTGTGCTGAATCATATCCACAGTGCTCTGGACTTCAGTCCTTTGGAATGGACTGGCCATGTCAAAATACATAACTGTGGGCCTCGCTGGTCTGTCCACTGACACCGTCAGTGCCTTCACCACACGCATGTAAAAGAGATGTTTGGGTTCAAAGTTCTCACAGTGATGGGAAGATGCACTGGCAGCCCCCAGCATGGCACAAATGCAGCCTGCTTCTGTGGAGGAGTGTTGTGCAGAATGAGGAGCTCTAGAGGCACTTGAGGGCACAAGGTCTGCTGAGGTACTGTTTGTCCCGCCTCAGGGTAGGGAACAAACTTTGACATAATCCAAGTTCTTTTGTCTCTGGTGTGGTGCCTGGAAGTGAAGCTGTCCACTCTGTATGGGCTTCATCTCCACGAAGGAGTGCAGTAGTAAATGGTGTGTCATGGTGGGGGGGACTGGAGAAACCAGATCTAGGAACAAAACAGAGTCAAGCAGTGCATGGCCCAGATCCACACTCAGTCAGAGGGAGCAGCTTCACTGTGGTGGACTGCCTCCCAGAAATATCTACAGGACCCCTGGCACCCAGCAAGCAGGTGAAGGTAAAGCAAGTTAACTGCTGTTTGAAGTCTGATTTGTGGCTTTTTTTTTTTTATTTATTCTTTTAATAGCTGAGCTTCACTACAGTACCTGGGAATATTTGTCTTGGTAATGATTAGGGAATAAAACCTCTGGCAGCAGGATTCTGCAGGAGGGAGGTGGGGCCAACCCAGTCCTCATGCAGCATCCTCACGAGCCTGGGTTTCATAAAGCATAGCTGAATGTTTGAGTGAAAGTAAAATAATTCTTCAAGTTCAAACTAGGGCATATTTAATCTTCTTTGGAACTAACAAGGAAAAATAAGCCAGTGTGCTTTTAAAGAGAAATCTAATAGAAGTAGATGAGCACACACTGGCCAGCCCTGCTGATCCTGGCCACTGCTGTGCTCTGTGAATGCATTTTGTCCTGGGAGAGTGGCTGGGAGCACGGCTGTGCCTGTTAGTTGTGAGCAGAGCCCCTGCCGAGCCGCAGCCGACAGGTTGCAGCAGAGCTAACATGGAACAGGCTTAACGGTACTCAAACTGGGAAGGGAAAAATCTCCCGTAAAATAGCCTTAGTAATAGAAGTGTGGGTTCATCACGAGGTGTGTCCCACACTGGCAGGGCACTGGATGCCGTTTGTGCCGCCCTCTTTCTGCGCCGGATTTTCACCATTTATAGAACTCAAGAAAACTGAAACATTTTTGGCTGTCAGCTTGGCACAAGCCTGGGACCAACCAGGGATAGGGTAACCCTGAGCCTGGGGCAGACCCTGCACAGCTGTGGGAGAATGCCCAGGGAGAACCAGCAGGGATGGCAGTTAGCAAAGGAAAAGCAGTGTTTTGGGTTTGCCCCCTATCTAAATACAAGCAGTTAGAATCTGGCAGGTTTTTTACAGAATGTAGTTACACACACTAAAGTGACAACTGGATGTTAAGCCTCTGCTTTTGTTGCAATAGGACACCATCAAAAACTTGAGCTTTGCACCAGCACAGAAGGTGACTTGACCCACCAGTGAGGATGAGCTGCTCCCTGGGGAGGGGAGGTGGAACTGCCACAGAGCAGCTGTGAAAATCCCTCTTCAGGGCTGCTCCAGTGTCCCCATCTGAACCGGTGTGAGGCTGGGGAGCAACCACAACTTCGACACAACTCAGCTGAGATGCTGAGGTCAGAGTTACCAGTGTCAAGGTCTAGGGACATGGATTCAAGTGAGAAGCTTGAGGGCAGGACTCCAGCCTAGCCATCCAAGAGCTAGGGACATCCATGGGCTGCACCAGAGTCTCACCACTTTGGAGATGTGGAGCCCAGGCTGTGTGCTGCTTGCCAGGGGATAACAGCCCCTGGCATCAGCAGCTCCCCAGTGATGGGTGTGTGTGCAGGTCCTGGTCGGTGGGTTTGAGCACCTTGGCCTCCAAGTGCTGCTAATCATGCAAGCACAGTCAACAGTTGAGTTTATAAACTATTTACAGAATGAATAGGCCCAGGCTGCTTTAGACCTGGGTGAAATGCTTCCCTAGATAAACCTTTTTCTCAAGGGAAGAGTAGGGGCAGTCACTTGCAAAGTGAGATCTGCTAAGCTCCATCTAAGAGAAAAATCTCAATGCAAGCTGGGCAATAAGACCCAGACAGGATGTCGATTTTCTTTTTTTAATGGGTTAAAATGGAGCCAGTTGCAGCAAACAACACTGTAGATTTATTCAGCTGCAGAAGAACTAGCACACAGCAGGCCTTGGAGGGACAGAGGGAAGGAGCTGAGAAAAAATGAAAAAGGCTGATGAGAGTGAGCAGCCAGGGAGAAACCTCTGGAAGGTTTGGGCATGCAGGCTGCTGCACTCATGCTTTATGTCACTGCAGAACACTAAATGAGCACTTAAAAAGATAATTAGCACCTTTTCATTGGACCAGAAATCAAAGGTGCAATTTACCAGAAGTCAGTGAACAATGTAAGAGATCTAATTTAATAGCATTGCATAGCGTAGCCAGGGTGAGAAATCAGAAGCCCATCCTGGCAGAACAGCTGCACATACAGCAAATGTTCCCCCAACAGGACAGTGCCACTGCCATCAGAGCCATGGCTGGTGCAGGCATCGAGACAATAACAGGGTATTTGTGCTATTTGAATTCTACTGCATCATTTTAATTATTTCACAGTACAGAAGAAAATGCTCTTATCTAGAAGAGGCAGCAATTTGTAGCCAAGGTTGGCATTGTAGTTCAGGTGTTCTCTTCCACAGGCTCTACACAGGCTGACAAGATCCAACCACTCCAAAGTTCAGAAAGATGAGGAGGAAATGGAGGTTTTGTTTTAGTGCATCATAGGTGAAAGGTGATCTTTCAATATTCAGATTTCAGTTCAGACTTTGGACTGTCCAGTCCTGCCCTAAGGCTTTGGAATGGGTGATTCAACTTGCTTCTATTTTTTATATCAAATGAAGTGTTCAGAAGATCAATAAAAGAAAAAAAAACACTATTAAAGTTTAAATGCCATATAAAGAAACTCAGCTTTAACTCAGTTATTTTTCAAGCCCATAGCTACAGCACAAGGCATATTACCTTTATGGGGATTTCTTAAATAAAAATGTTAACTGTATGTGAGCACAGTTGTAAAATCAAGCTGTTAGCTGACTAACAAAGCTGCAGTACAGCAAATCATGTTCAGCATTACACCACAATGAGGATTAAACTTTGTCCCCTGAACACTACTGCCTTTCCTAGATTTCTGTCCTTTTTTTTTTTTTTTTCCTGGTAAATATTCATATGTGTTTCCATGGCAGCTTGGAAAACCTGGCAGTCCTAAGCATGGTGGCCAAAACTCTAGATTAAAATGGCTGATTGTACTGGCCACCTTTTGCTAAACACAGGCAGATCCCTGCCATCATCCCTCCCAAGGGCTTCACAGATGCATCTGAAAAGGAGCTCAAAGGCAGCATGGGGCTGCATCTATCCACGTGCAGTTCCTCTGTTTGTGATCATGGTGAGGCCAGCAGAAGATAACAAATCTGAAGGTGATGTAGCCTCTATTAAACATGCCAAGAGAACAGTTTCTGCTGACTTATATGATAGCTCTGACAGGAAGATCTGACCCCACTTTCTTACAGCTGTAACCTCAAAAACACCCCACGTGTAATAACTATGACAAAGTGGGACTACCAAAACCAAAATTTCAAACTCTCAACTTCTATTTTATCTATGGTTTAGCTCCAGCAGAAGTGTAGGTAGCTCAGATTAGTCCAGACAAACAGGAACCATGGTAATTCAAGAAAACTGAAAAAGCAGTAATCAAAGCAGGTGAACTGGGAATCTCTAAGAAATACACAGATTGCTTAAAGAAAATTCAACAAGCAAGAAAAGCATGTCTTTACTGCAAGACACTCAACTCAAATAATATATTACCTGCCTCCTAATTATTATATCTAATTATAGATTGGCCTAAGCACATTGGCAAGGGAAATATGTCGTAAAATGTATGTTGAAATATTACTGTGCTATTGTTGAGTCAGCTCCTGGGATATGAGACGTTAAATATCAGAATCTCTGGCTGATTTCAGTATTTTTACATTGCTTAACCACACTGTCAAACTGCATTGTTGCAAACTTCTCTTTTCTGGTTAAATTTAGCTACTCTGTTTTCCAGGTGCAATCTGATACCTCCTAGAGAACTGTCTTTCCCATTCTTGCACTTTTCCTCTACCAGACATTTGGTTCCCCAACTGGCCTTTTTTTTTTTTTTTTAAATCTGTACTATAAGTATTGATAATTTAGAGTTTCATTATAAAACTGTATATGTTGCTTCTTGCTTTGTATTGCAGCCTGGTATCACTTTTGCAAACTCTAGTATTCCTGTGTATGTTTTGTACTCTTTGTCAGTGGATGTGATACATTGTCCCCTATATTCTATATTATCACTGAACAATATCCTACAAACCAAAGCTATAAACCACAAGGTCCAGGACTTGGACCTTGAGCATGAGTACACATTAAGTCAATTAGGATATTAAGCCATGGGGAAAAGATATTTGTCCATATAGGATAGAAGAGAGAGCCCTAGAATGGAAGATTTATTTTTCACTATATCTGTCCATGTGCAGGTAACAGCAGAAAGTCTGACATAGGCACTGTGTTTCAGCATCCATATAAAATATATTATGGCCTTTCTTTAAAAAAAAAAAAAAGACGGTGATTAAATGCTAAAATTAATTGCTCTAGGTTTTTGTTAATAAAATGGGGAAAAGGTCCCTAAATCATTGCATTTATTAATTTCTAACCACTAATTTTTAAAGCAATTCCCTTAAAAAACCTCTGAAATGCTTTAATAATCTCCAAGAGTTTCAAGCAATTACACAATAAATGACTTAAAATAACCATTGTACAGTCATATGCAAATCCTCTTTCTTTTAATTATGATCACAAACTCCACTTGATGACTGTACTAGAATATCCAGTGGGCTGGACTGCCAGAACAGCCTTATACTGTGAAGGGTGGGATAAGGATGAGCCAGGAGGCCACAAATGTGTTTGACATGACTAGTTCTTTAACATAAACCTTTTTGAGTAATGAACAGACTGAATTTTTGATCAAAAACCAAAAGCACAATTGCATATGGAAAGATAACGTAGATGGAACAAGCAGATTACAGTACTACTGATGTCCCCAGTCTCAGGACATATACAGAATAGAGGTTAAAACTATTATTAGAAATGTAAGAAAACACCTTGACTTTGCTGTTTGCAGCAAAAGATCTGCACAGCATGACTGCTGGTTTTAGTGAAAAGAGAAAAAAAAATCTCGATTAAATTCAGGTTGTTTAGTCTAAATCCTGTGCAAAAGTCTGAGGGAGTGCATTCCGTCCTTGGAAAGTCTGCTTTTATCTCTTTATAAAAACACTGGATCTTTCCATTATAAAGGACCCTCATGATGTTTTCCCCTGCCTCAGCTTCATACTAAAATGTCTTGAAGTTCAAATACTCCTTGATGGACTTTAATTGATTTCCAGTCAAGACTTCTTAAATCATGTTTCTGGAAGATCTACTTATTATTGGCAGGTTATTTTCCCCATTTTGACTAGTCTGTCATTCTTCAGTTCTACAGAAAAGGAAGCAAAATACATTTACATGCAAAAGTTACCTTAGGCAAAAGAAACCAGAGGACAAATCCAGTTGCAGTGGAGGCAGCACGCTATGGCTGTGATCTCTGAAGTGCTGCAGCCAGAGGCTGGCAGGTGCCTCTAAATATAGACACGGATATTTAAATGTTAAAAGTACAATACACAGAAAACAAAGTGAGGAAAATTATAAGTTTCAAAGAACTCCTTTCTCTTTTTCCCTTGTACATGCTGCAGCCACAGCGGTCTGACCACAGGCCTATTTGATATTGAAAAAGTTCAATTCGGTCACACACCACAGAAACACCGAAGACAAAAACCTCACGCACAAAACCTGTTCAAATGGTCTGCTGTGTGGTACTTAAGGCTGATGAGCATTGCATGTAATGATGGCTTTGGGTCTTCTCCCAGGGGCCTGGGTCAGACCTCTCCTTATATTAAACAAGAACATTGTCACCAAGTCCATGGTCTCTGAATTGGACCCTTAGATGTCAGTGCAGGTAAAAATTTCAAAGGAAAAGGACTCTGGGGAGAAGAGCATTTATTAAACCTCTTCAGTTCTTCATTCTGATAAAGAACAAATCTTCAATGTAATAAAAAATAGTTCAATCTTTTGAAAAGATACACTGACACAATCTCACTTACTTAGAAGTTCAGCATAGCAGCTGTTAAAATGGATTCCAGCAGCCCTCCATACTTTTGTCCGAAATTTCCAAAACTTGCCTGCCCAAGAGCCAAGTTAGGATCCATACTGAGGAAATGTAAATGTACTGTTATATTTTTCTAAGCTGCCAGCAAAAGTTTGTAAACCTACTTTCCAAAATATACCACTGGACAGAGAATGCTGTGTCCTGTTCAGAAAAAAAACACCCAGAGAAGTCTTCTCTTCAACAGAGAAAAATTGGAAAGGGACGTGACTTACAGAAAATTTCTTAATCTTTTTAACCATAATTTTCAGGAGGACTTCAAAGCTAGAGCACACCTCCATCTCTGCCTGACAGCCAGGACTTCAGCAGTAGGGAAAGACCTATCCCAGCTCTTACATGCAGCGTGGTCTGAGCAGTGCTGCTGCCTTAGGGCCGGCATTAGCTCTGGGTGGTCCTATCTGTGTCCCGTGGGATAATGCTGAAATACAGGCCTTTTAACATGCCTATTTGCATGGTTTCTGGAATGGTGGAAAGCTAGCAGGGATGTGGGGGGAAATTCTATGCTGCAGTTGTACAGGCAGTAGGAGGAAAGGAACTGCTAGGAGTGATCATAAAGCAGGATAAGAATTAGACTGTGGTAGTGGGTGCTGTTGTCAGAGAACGTATAGACAGCAACAGGTTTGTGTGGGGCAATTCATTTCTGTGGGGTTCTCTCTTGCAACCAGGTAAAGCTTTTACTTTCTGAGCATTTCAGAAGTGTTCTAGATTAGCTTAAATCTAGCACTGACACAAGGAGTAAAACTGGCATCGATTTCCAACTGATATTATTAATATTTCATCAGAACAAGGCCAAACATCTCCTCACATCCTTACTTGCACATTGCACCCCTAATCCTAGTGAGATCTATTTTTTAAAAGCAGAACCCTGCAGAGCAGAGACCACCAGTGCTGTCTGAACAGAGAGGGCAGCACACAGGGTGAGTGCTCCAGAACACGTTTAGTAAAGCTCGGGGAGGCTCCACTTCATGACACAGACACCCAGGAGACCTCATGCATGACTGAATGCTGAAGAATACATTGAAGAATGCAAACTACCACAGTATGAACCGAGATTTCTTCTGCAATAGTGTCTTACAGGGAATTACAAGGTCATACTGCACTCACCTTGCTTAGAGGAAACTTCTGATCCCAGAAAAGACACCGGTAAAACCGAGGGGCACTGCCTGCGGCAGGTAATGCGTGTGCTGAGGTCTCATGATTGTAACACTCTGTGGGAGTCTTAGGTATGCTAGTCCAAAATAAACAGAAAATAAAGAAAAAAATGAGATCAGGACCATCTCTATTAAAGAGAAGGTACAGCCTTTTCCCAAGAGGGAAATTATGTCCTTACATGAGACCCAGACAGAAAGAAACTGCAGAATGAAAGTCTTATTTTGGGGATTTTACTTTTTTCTGCACCATGCCAAAGACACTAGATCTCCAAGAAGACAACCTAAAGTTTTAAAAATATTCTTCCTCACTACTATTTCTCAATATTTCAAAAAAATTAAAAAATAACAGTCCTTCTGTGAAAGCTGTATCATCTAATTTTTCCTTCTCTGATGAAATATTTTTCAATGAAATAGAGTGAAACCTGATGAAATGCAGTAGTAAAATGCACATATTTGAATATTAAGTATATTTTACTTGGGAATCCTAATTTCATTTAAAAATCAGTATTGTTAGTTTTATTATATTAAAAATATCAGGTAAACTGTTTCCTAAATTACATTTGTTTCCTAAAAATGCAGACAAATTCTGTGCAAGAACTCCTTAACAATGACATGAAAGCTGTCAGAGGAGACAAACTATCTTGAAATCACAAAATAACTTATCAGGCACCACCACACAGAGCCTGAGTTTTATATCACTGTACTGCTGACAGTTTCCACAACTGTAGATCTTCTGAGTGACAAGTGCAGAGTTAGGCCAAAATTACAAAGGTAACTGGAGAGACTCTAATGCCTGGTAGTGTTTAAGGAAATAAATGCTTTTGGTGTCTAACTCCGAGTTGATTAGTCATTTAAAGTAGTCTGCACTCTAGAGGAAGGGACATGTCAGAAGTTAGCAATCCTCTAATCCTTCTGCAATGACAGAACAGAGCTGAGTAAACCATTGTAAAAATGTTACAGGTGAAATACACGATCTTGCATGGCAGAACATCCTGAGCAATAGGGATAGGGACAACCAGATTTCTTTGTTGCATTGGAGAAGTACCAGATCACAGTGAACATGAAGTTTTTGCCAGTTTTCCTGCTTTATTCTGGAGGCTTTTCTTATGCAGCCTCCATTTCATGTAGGTACTTACCTTGGTGTGAAGACAATCTAAAGGTGCACCTTAGGAGAATTCAACAGGTTCATGCCTGCACCCACAGCTCTTTCAGATATCATCAACTTCTGCATGCACAAATGGTCATGTATAGTGCCATGCTAAAAGAAGGTGACCCTACCCAAAGTCAATTAAAATAAATCATGGGTATAGTGGACTTAGAGAGCACAGCAGATTAATTCTCTGGTTTCATAGTTCATATATATATATGCAGCTTATTCAGGTATTATTTGAGGTTAAATTATAATCATTAAGTTAGATCCATACCTATTTGTTTCCTTTCTGAATTTGGCCCAAATGCATTGAAATACTAAAAATTAAGGATTCTGATAGTAAATATTTTCAGAAAACTTAATATTGTGCCTGCAGGAAGAAAACTGAGAGAGGAAGTAATTCTGAACAGTGCCAGCAACTTATTCGCTCAGCAGCTGAAAGGCAAAGTAATGGCAATGAAAACACTGGGGACACAACTAGAGAGGAAAAAGTTATGCATTTGGTCAAGATTGGAGTAAAGTTGGAAAACTAACATGGTGTAGTACCTGGGGACAGTATATATGAGGATGGCTTTACATATAGTGTAATATGCAGAGGACTAACCAGAAAGGCTATTTATTTATTTATTTATATAAAAGAGGCTCCACTGCCAGCTGGGTAGCTGCAAATGTTTAAACTTTGAGACATTCAAAAGAGCCCTACAGTCCCAAAGCTTCAAAATGAAATATAGAAAATTAACCTACCCATTAATCATTGCAGGCACCATGACTGTACAGGTGAAATAGCATGCTAAATGACTATTTGCCTGCCTACAAGTGCAATCACCATAATTTTAACCCCAGCATTTAAGATGCTAGAAGAGTGCATACCTCTTGCTTTCTTCCTAGAAAAGAGCTCTTATAGTCTGCATTGGTTACACTTTCTACTTTGTAAATAGCAACAGCTCCAAAGGCTTTACAGCAGATGCACTTGAAAGGTATTGAGAGAAAACCTGATATTGCAGTCAGCTTTGGAACAGAACAAATTGCCCTCCTTCCTGCCCATAAGCCAGCAGGAGCTTTTTCCTGCATTTCTACTCCTCTGCCCCCAAAGATGGGAGACTGACCCTTGTCCTCCCTTACAGACCACACTCAGTCACTGACATGGGGAGCTGGTGACTGCTGCTTCCCTCAGGCTCTGGATCATGACAGTGGAATGAAAAAATTGCTGAGCTATTGATGGTATTGTTCTGTTTATGTGTACTGCTATTGGTTTAGAAAGCAGAGCTAGAAGAGCATGTTGATTTTTATCTATTATCTGTTGTGGAAGGCAGAAACAGTCATAAGAAGTGATAGGAACTGTGATACTATGGATTAAAGGGTGCATCAGAAATGGACACTCTCTAACTTCTTTTTTTAATAAGTGAACTATATAACTCTCAAAGTAAAGGCATTGTTTGGGGTGTGGAGGATTGGGAAAGAAAGACTGAGAACTGACACCTTTTTCAAAATACTTTACAAAACCCATTCATCCTCCAGCTTTATAAAGAAAGAGAGAATGAAAACTGATTAGAATAGGATAATCTTGGGAAAAAAAAAACCCACAACTTCTTAGATTAATTTTCTACAGTAATTTTATCCTTTTACTCCTAAAATCACTAAGAGTTTCACAGGTGATGGAAATCCCTTATATTTTTAATATCCATATTAATGAAATATTTTAAATTAGCATCTTATGGTAAAAAGCAGATAGCCAAGGTCGGCTAAAAATTACCTGTAAGGCACTAACTGCCCCCATTCCTCTTTTCAGCTGTTCAGGTCCACTCTGCCTCTTCCTTGGCAAAAGGCTTATTCCCGTTTTCCTCCCAGCCTGCCTGTGACACAGCAAATGTTCCGCCAAGAACAAATAACCGTGCGCTGTTCTGGTGGCTGTTCTGAGGCACAAGGGCAAGGGTAATGCAAAAACATTTCTGTTACAGCGTGAGATTTGTCATGCCGGCGAAAACCTTTGTGTGGAGAACTTTATCTATGCTTAGCCCGAGCATGTAAAGCAGACATAAGTAAATTAACCGGCACAAGACAAATGTCAGTGAAGTTAGTTTAAGAAATTTAAGCTGATCCAAAATGAAACACACTCCCTTTGGACTTGCCTGCTGTAGGATATTTGTGTAGCAGATTTGCATCTTAATTTTAAACCAAACTTAAATGTTACTTCCTGTTTGATTTTTCCTTTGTTTTGCCACAGGCTTTGACAGGTGGCAGAGAAACCCCAAGCGGCCGTGACTGTGCCTTGCCCAGGCAGCTGCAGAGTTTGCCTGTGCAGGGAGGGCTTTGGCCAGTGCACTGCCAGGGCCACTGCCACTGAGCTGCTTCTTACTCTCTCTTGTGCACTGGTTGTTGTATGTGCTAGGAAATGGGGAAACCTGGTCACTCTCACTGCGGTCCGTAATGACACTAGTAAATCAGATGAGCTTCATTTGAGTTGCAAGGAAAGGGCTGTAGTTTTGCTATAAAAGTTTATTCATGCTGTGAGGGGGTTTACCTTACCTGTGGATCTATACTATGATTCTAGAAATAAAGACTAGACCGTGGCTTTGCTCAGGATGGGTACTCACCTGCAGTAGGGTAGAAATAAAACAGAGCACCTTTGGAAGCTCAGAGAATTATGTGGAAGAAGCAATTTTCTCTAAGCTTATACTGTAAATGAATTCAGATGCCTCCCTCTCTCTGCTTAATCATCTCAGCTGCTCTGACCAGGAAATTTGGTAACTACAATGACAGTTGAAATTTTCCCCTCTAGCCAACCCACCTGCCCAAGTCTTACTTCATCATCTACTTCTCATAAACTCAGTATTCTACAAATACTAGGGCACATGCCTGCATGTCAGCTGCCCATGCACAGCATCCAACACCACAAAATGTGGTCCATGGAGCAGTTACCTTACTGTAGTGGATACATAGGAGGGGTTTTTTCTGCACAAGGCAGCATGTTCCAGCTCCCATGTTTGCTCACCATATCCTGTATATTTCTGCTAGAATAAAGTTCCTCTTCATTCCAGGCAGTGGAATGAAACGCTAGTGGTCAATAAAATTCTTCACAACTTGTGGGATGGCCACCACCATTACAAAGTGCCTGAGGGACTGACCTGTCGTAATTTCAGTTAAAAAGGAAAAAAACATACCCTTTGTGTAATGATGTTATAAAGGATCCCCCTTTGATGTACATGGTTTGATGAATTAAGGGTTTTCTTCTCAGAGTTATGCAGTTTAATGAATGTTTTCCTGTTTATCAATAGCAGCAGTGTTAGGTTAAGTGCTGTGAGCTGCCTTTACAGGCTCAGAAGTAAGAGAATGGCATAAAACTTGATGCAGTACACTACAGGCTTTCTCCTCTCCCAGCATGTAAACTATTTAATTATTAAAGACATGATGGGATTTATTTTTCGTGTTCCATTACAAAATGCAATGTGCTGAAATAGGGCTGACCTTGAGGTCTCTTTGACAGTTCCAGAACCAGTCTCTGTTTGGCCTCTGCCAGAGAAGTGATTAAAGTTGTCAGTGGTACCTCAGAAGGCAGGTCTGGTCCTTTCTTTCAGAAAGGACATGTGTTTATGACAGTTGCCTTCTGACTCTGTAGAAAAGCAGTAAGTGAGGAGGTCTTGAAGCCTCCAGAAGCCTTGGCCATTCGCAGGCGACTCGGGGCAATGGGAACAGGAGCACTCTCTGTGCTGGCTGGAATTTCCTTTTTCAGGAGTTGCAGCTGGCACTCTGGGCCTCCCAGAGACGACTGCAACGAAGTCCTTTTTCCAGACTAAATAATCATGCTAATATAAGCAGCTCTCTCAGAGGCTTGAATATTTTTAACAAGATTCTTTTGATTGAAATCAAACAGGTCTCTTACCTCTGGCTCTTCCACAAGCACAAAAAGGCTTGTGGGACTTTCAGGAAAGCAGTAAGAGGAGAGACTGCTATTTCTCTCTCTCCCCTGATCTCATTCACAAATGTCTTTACCATTTTCCGTAGGTTTGCATGAACCTTCCTGCAAGCTCATAGGTTTCAATAAAAGCCTCACCTGCTATATGAAAAAGACTATCCCATGGAATTCAGTGAGTTTTGGATCAAGTCTCATGCATTTTTGTGTGGCTAGTTCTTTACCAAGGAGCTTCACAAGCTGCATTTAATGTTTTTCATAGTCATAAAGACTTCCTTGCAAAACATTGGCAAGCACAGGAGCCTCTTCAGGAACTTCAGTTCTACTGAAGAAAAGAAACCTGTGATAAACTACATTAGTGGAGGTTAGGTTTTAGTTTCGACCTGAATTACATTGTTTTAGGATCTTCCTCAATAGTTATTTCATTACAAAGGGCTCCTCTAGCTGGTAAAGACTCAGAGATGCCCCTTGTAAGCTAAGCTATTTATTGTAGGAGCATCTGTGGATTCAGCTCTCCTATTTCAGCAGAGGGATCTTTCTGACTGATCCTGTGTGTTATGTGAAGTAGAGACATAGAGCAGCTAAATATGCCCTTCAGGTGAGCTGTGAAGCAAAGCCACTGGCCACTGTGGGCACTAATTAAGCAAACTCTCTCTCACTAGCAAAGTATTTTAAAAGTCCTCAAAATCTGGTAACTGCTGTAGTGCTCAGCATCCTAACGGAAATTGAGTATGAACTGCTGGGTTGGGTACAAAAGATGTGTATAACCATCTTGGTAGCTGATGACTTAAGTATTGCACAGAAATAGGCATAGGACTAAAGCTTTTATTCTCAAATGTTAAAAGTATAAACTGGGTTCTTACCTTCTCAAATTCCTGAAGCATGATTTTTTTTCCACACCTCTATTGATAATGTGGTTATATATCTGCTGCATTGCAGTAAAAGGTAAAGCAATTATCATATAGTGTTTATCCTTCTGTTTTGGAGTACTATGAAGCTCAATTGAAGGGTAATCTAAATGCATGAAACACTACTGACATACAAAATCTTGCTATTACTTTCAGAACAGAAGAAGGACAAAAGGCACAGCAGTATATCATTTGTTAAACACTGGCTTCCGTGCAACCTCAAAATCTTCTTTTTATATCTAGAGATTCTGATAAGCCATTCCTTAAAACCATTCTGTTTAGCACTTTTGCTTGCATCCCTATACGTTTGCAAACGTATCCTAAAGAGGCCAGTCTGCGCTAACTATGGAAATTTCATCTTATCCCTTATCACCAGAACCAAAAAAAAGGATAGAGTCCTTTCGATTCCCTATCCCCAACAGATGTTAAACAACATTTCTGTGTGTTTTGAGTGGTTAGTGCTGATACTTGGTTTTAGAAGATGAATGCTCACCCATACACAGGATTCAATTAACATTCTTTTATGACTGCATCCATATTATTCTTAACGAGCAGACTCCTTGGTGAGAGTGAATATTTACCTCATGGCATTAAATCCACAGTTTTCTACCACAGTCATTAATGATCATACAGCAAATGATCACCCCAACACCCTGGCTACATTCCAGTTCAAGTAATTATATTCTGCCTCTCTTAATTTCCTTTTGAGAGTAATTGGACCTGATAGCAGTCTTCACTTGTTATCCTAAGCTGCTCTACAGCCTGACCACATCTCAAAGCTTCGAGGACTTAATCATAACTCCCAATAGGTGAAATATTGATAGATGATCTCTCTGCTCACCCCATCTTTCTATCACATACAAATCCATTAATTATTGTAACACCATCTAACGAATTCAGCTCTGTATATTGCTAGCTGCCTAAAGACATAAGTCAGGAGCTTAAATGATCTCGGAAACTTATGAACCCATTGATTTTAGGAAGCTGATGATATAAAGCTGCTGTACCTTTTATGTGCCTCTGACTTTGTCTACATTAGTGAGCCATTAGGCACAGTAAGAGCAGATCAGCAGGACAGTGTGGCTGCCAGTGAGGGCTCTACATTCAGAGTGCATGCGATTCGGTATTTTACTTTGGGTTATATTTAGTTTGATATACTGGACTGGACATCCCAAATCCACGGGGTTTAAATGTATGCTACAGATCTCTTTTGTCCCTGAAAGGATTGAAGCACCACTGGTGTGCACCTGAAGTAGAAGTTCTGGTTTACTTTCCTTCACAAGGAGTACGATTCATGTGCACCAAAACAGCAAATCAAACCAGCAGAGGATAAATGGGAATGATGGAGAGATTTGCAGCAAAGCTGCTCTGCTCTACTGCATGTTAACATGGCTGGGGATCCACTGTACACTGAAATGGATTGTCATCTATTCAAGGGCTATTAAAGGGCAACAGACCTTAACATGGGACTGTTTTCTGACCAACAATGAGACCAGACAATAATAAGGAAATGAGTAACTGACTCATAATGTTCAAAAGGAAGTTTTTGGGGAGGAGAGAGGAAGAGACAAGCATGCTTTAGCAGCATGGGGGGGGCGATCTTCAGGAAAAAACTCTTGAGCCCTAAGGAAACTGTTCCAGATGGCAAAGAGTCTGAGAGACAAAACATGTAGGGTTTATCTGATATGTGCTGGTTTATTTTTGAGTGATTCCAGAGAGACCAAGCAAAGAAGCAGTGCCATTGCCCATTTATACTGCAAAGCAGTTAGAACATAGAAGAGTTCTCAATATGGAAGAAACTGCCACAACTGTGACAGTGGATGGGGGTTCCAGAGTCACTCTATGGGGTGACTCAACTACTCAAAATACTGCATCACCATAATATGAAAAATCTCGAACATCATGAGGAAGCAATGAGAAAAGGTTTCTTTCTTTTCTGATTTAGTTAAATTCCAGACCTACTTTAAAGTTTTTTCAGCGTAAAATAATTCTGAAAAGATTTCATTTAAGCAAAAATCTACCAGAAAGGAAACAAAAAGCAAAGAGAGAGTTTTAGCACTTTGTTTTTCCTCTCTATGGGGAAAACTCCCCAACAAAATCACCTATAGCTTTTTTTCCTTCCCCCCCCCACAAAAAAAAAAGAAATATATCTATGCAGGGAGATTGATCCAGTCTGTTTTTTCAGTTGAAATGTACCCAGCAGTTCTCTGCATGCACCATATATCCCAGCAATTTATTACATGATGTGAAAGTGTCTCAGAAAATAAATAGCTTAGAGCCAGTAGTAGCCAAAAGCTGAGTGTTCTAAAATAAGCATTAGTCTGGAAGGAAAAAGGTGACTAGCTGGAGACTTTAGAGCTGTGTTTCAGACGTGTGTGGTTCCTGGGGAAGCACATGCTCAAATTCTTGTGAAATACAGCATTTAGCACTCGCTGCTCTCCAGTCACATTCTTTCACTTCATTGTTTATATTTACTCACTTTTTTCTGCCTTCTGATCTTTGCCATAGCTTTATAATTTTCAGTTCGCCTCACTGACACTGAGTGCAAACAGTGTGAGACCAAGTAAGACAGTCAGGAAAATGACAAGGAACATGGTGTCCTAGGCCAGAAGTTACCCTGGAGAGCCCAGGAAGATTTGAATTATTTCAGTCACCTTCTCTATATCCCTCTGGTGCCCCACACTGAAGACCATGAGAGTGAGGCAAGGCCTTTCTCTATTACCATATTACCAGACAGGAAACATCTCCCTTACCTGGGGACGTGGGACTGGAAAGAGACACCCAAGTCATCCAAAGTGATCCCTGCAATGGTGTCAGAGATATCCCATGACAGAAGGTTCCTCAGAATGATGACTCCCCATCCTCAACCAAGGGAATGCTTCCTCGTGTTTCCCAGGAGAAATAAGAGCTATACTTTAAAAAAAAATATGTATCACAGACAGACAAGAAGAGAATCAGAGGTACCATGAATACCATATGTCACTGCAGTAACAGAGGACTTACTGAATTAAACTTCCCAGCAATTTTGAGAGCAACTGTGTTCCATGTTACAGGAAGAGCAAAGGAAAAGCCAGCTTTAAATGGAAGAAAAATATCTTATTGCCCAGAAAACCAGTGATCAGTTTAATTCTGAAGATGTAATCAGGACACGTTGACCAGAAAACTTAAGGAATGTAATGTCAGCCACATCTTGGACCAAGCAACTTCTCCTCTGATCCAAATATGTCTGCTACGAGAGAAGAGCAAAAGCAAGCTATTCCACATGGTATGAAATAACCTGTGCCTTGCCTCAAGGAAGGGAAGGTGCAATAGGGTAACTATGTAATGAAATGGTGCCTGTCTTCTGTCCTGCAGTGCAAACTCTATTGCCGTTACTCCATCAAAATTAGAAAACAAAGGTCTAGGTACCAGCAGCATTAAAAATATGTTTCTGTCACAAATTATAGGTTGCAGATAACCATAGGAAGTGGCTGTAGTGCTTAGTAAGAATCTTTAGGTCTGTCAAAGACACCTATGCTCAACCAACTGTAGCTGCCCATTATCATCTAAGAGCTGTTCAAGTCCTGTCTGTATTTACAGGCTTTCTGTAACAAAACTGTGCCCTGGATGGGGACCAGCTTCTCATTCAGGGCACGTAACCCTCTGCGGAGTGATGGGGTTTGTGACTGGTCCTCTCTCTCACCCTTCTGAGCAGGGGTCAAGCTGCTGCCAAATTGCCACATTTCTTCCAAAAGATATGGATGAACAGACAAGGGTGAACGTGCTGTTTTTTAAATCCCACACTGATTATTTTAATGACCATGGGCCCTTCTGGAAACCTTGTGGGGGGTACAGAACATCACAGATGCGACAGGAGCCCAGCAGCTGACTAAAAGTAGTCCGGGGGGAACCCATTCATTCATGGACAGATGCATATGCTAACAACAGACATCCCATCATCCTTACTGCCATCACAAGTTGTAACTATGAGGACTCAAGGTAAACCCCAGCAGTATTCAGCTGTAATTCCCAGTCAATGGGAATTGTCCTGATTAAACTGAGAGTGTAGCTGATCGAGTATTTGAAACTCCACTTAAAAGTAAATATTGACATGGTTTAAAGGGATTAACTAAGATGACTGGATTCTTGTTAAAAACTTTGAGATTGAAAAGAGCCTTTTACAAAGTCTTTGCAGTGTTTTGAGATGTTATTTCCTATGATAAAATGGAAAAAGGGGGAAAACTAGCTCTAAAAGTATATGAAAATCTCATGTTCCTAAACACTTATCTTTAACTGACCAACTCTTAAAATAATAGCTCTCATAAAACCTCACATCAAGTAGTTCTGTGTGTGACTTGTTAATGGATCGTGGATGATGTCACACTAGCAGCAAAGAGGTAAATAGATTAAATTTCTCAAACCCATATTCTTTAGTGTTTGTTAGCAACATGAAGTTGTCAGTCCTGAATTTTAATTGCTTGGCTACTTTTACTTCTCATAAGTGCAAAACATTTACTTCTCCACATCAGTCACACCATGTGTACAATGGGAATAATACCTCTAATATCAGCTGCAGAAGAGATTTATGAGGATGGGTGGATGGATGGATCAGAGCCTTGCCACACATTCCTGATCTCCGGCAGAAACACCAAGTGGTGACCCCAGAGCCCGTGACTCAGCCAAAACCAGAGGGGGAGGCTTTCCCCCTGCTTTGTGGAGGGATAACCCCCACGGCAGCTCTGTGCCTGACCCTGCACTTATCTCCCGATGGAGATAAGCCTGTTGTTTCCCCACTGCCAGTATCAGCTTTGCCTGGGAGATGCGATAGCCAGAGCGGGGGCGAAAGAGCATCCCTTGCTCCTCCTCCCCTCAGCAGCAGCCCGGCACAGCCAGGGCGATGCCAGCCCTGCCAGCTCCAAACACACACACAGCAAACCACAGCATGGGCTGGCTGCTGGGGCTGGGGAAGGAGCCTGGGCTATTAAAGAGAGAAAGTAAAGATAGTAGTAGATAGATATCAATATTAAGAAAGCCTTTGAAATCAAAACAAACCTCAAAAAGCACTCCCAGTTTTCTCTCAGCAAAAGTCCTAGAATTAAATCTTTGACTTGGTAAACTTTTCTTTTAGCAAAGCAAATTTAAAAATGCCACAGTGATGAACAACGTAATAAAAACAAAAGCCATCATATTATTCTTGAATGAGGTTTAATAAAAATCAAATAAAAGCAATTATCTGAATTTTCAAGAGGATCACTTCTTCCTTCCCTGAGGTACAAACGAGAATGAATTCAGGAAATCATTAGAATCAGAAACTGGTGCTGCACAACAGAGCCAGTGTTTGCTGTACAAAGACAAACAGAAATCTCCTCCCAGGCTGACAGGCTCCTTACGAAAGCTGTTGGAGTGGAAATTCCACCTATAGGTGAAGAAGGGTAATTAAAGAGGCACAAGAATTTCTTTGTAGTAGGGCTGGCTTTTCTAGTCCAGAGCAGGCTTTGGCTTTTCAAGTATTCATATTCTTCTTCATTTATACAGAAAGAAATTGGACACATCACAATGTTCAGAGCTGCCCATGGATCTTTCTAAGCAGATACATGTGAATTAACACCTATTAGCACATACCATGTAGCACTTGCTGCTCTCTTTTAATCCCGTGTAAATCCAGAGAGCCCGATTTTTCCTTTCCTTCTACCTCTTTCAGCCATCTCACCTGATGGACAGCATACACCATGCACTTCTCAGTTGAAAAGGGAAATCCAAATATTTTCTGAGAATGTGTTGATTTCAATGACATTTTCAAAGGCAGAATGCATTATTTCAATAGTTTATTTTGCTAAAAGGAAAACATTTTATGCTGACTCATTTCAAAATCTTTTGATTCCAATGTTATGATATACTAAGTATTTCAATATTGATTTTACTGTTGAATATTTTGATGACAAGGATGATTTTTCAAATATTCATAAGAAATCTTCAATGTGCCAACTGTTTTTTCTTTTTGCTCTGAATGAAAACAAATTCTGAACTAGAAATCTTACCATCAAACTAAAATATATAGCTAGATTAGACATATATCATTTGGCAGACAGACTCCAAGCAGCTCCACTGACTTCAGAGAGGAAGCTTTCACTTGCAGCATTGTTCCAGGAGAGCAGAAATACGTCCTCTGTGTTATCAAGCACCACTTGTGGATGGTATAAGACCATTTAAAAGGGGCAGATCTTACCCTGTTTGACTGATATTAATAAATGCTCTGACTTCTGCAGAAAGAGGACAGATGAAGTTGGACACCACATTTTCACTGTGAATGTCTCATGGCTTTGCTGTATTCTTAACTCATTCAGGGATTAATTCAGTCTTGCAGAAATGGGTTCTTACATATCTAGTAAAATATTGCCACTTTTTCTATAAGCCTGAATGTTGCTTTGAAGTTAAACTCCCCATGGCTGATCTTCAGCAGCCCAACAACTAACAGAGTAGACACTGATTTAAAATCCACCAAGAAAAACATAACAACAGAAAAATAAGACAGAAGGAGGGAGACGGACAGAGAGAAAAGAGCCTCTGATCCTAATCTTGCAACAAATTGTATGTAAATGGTGCCTCAGAGAAGGCATTGGGCTGCATGAGTTTCCCTGTTGAGTATTTTGTATAACTTGGGCCTTAACTTCATGTCACAAAAGCAGAATGAAAACACTGAAATGGAGAGAAGTTTGACTCTGCTCCCATTGATGCCCTGTGGGATTCATTGTTCAGCTTCCCTGAAAAGAAAGCAACAGCCTTCTTGTTATGTATGTTTTATAATACTTCAAATTTAAGTACTGTTGGGCCAGACTGCCCAATGTTTTCTGGCATACATTTTCCCCAGAGAAATAGCTACATTCTTTGGTAGTCTCAACAGCAAAAAAGATTGAGAAGTACAGGCTCTTCAAATTAAAACAGGAAAAATAATCTCACTACAGGTGTCTAAATATTACATGAATTACATGAATTCAGCTCTGGCAAGATGTGTCTTCCACATACCTATAAAATAGCAAAAAGATTGTTCATATATTTGAAAAGATCAGTCACTTCTCTTTACCCTTTCCTCCAGATCAATTTAAAACAAGAGAGGATGGATGTTCCATATCAGGATAAGGGATTGTTTTATCACTTTTTTTTGCATTTTTCCATCTCCATCCTTTTTGACAGAGGTGGATGGTTGTTCTGCTTGTCTCCTACCCACTCTGTAGGGCCAAAGTCTCCTTTCAGTCCCCAAGGACTGATTCTAAAATATCATACAAGAAGGCAACACTGAAGATAAGATGGGCTGCATTAGCAAGGATTGCCCATACCTGGGATTCCTCTCATGTGTGGAAATGATGGAGCAGTACAGGCAGCATAAGAATTCATATTTTCTTCTCACTAAGATTTCTTTTAGCAAAGATGCCTTTTGATTTCAGGACTTTGATGAGGGTACCTTGTACTCCACTGATCTAATCTTCAAGTCCTACTAAGCCATTGTAGAACATAATGTTAAAGGTGTCACTGGTAACCTCTGCAATACCCATCACATGAGCTTATGGAGTCTGAATAAAAGTAACTTTTGTTCCTAGCTTCCACCACAAGTTTTATTCAGTAGTTAAACAAAACCCAATAAGAGCAGCCATACAACCTATGCTATGTGTGCTTCCAGGTGGGTTTGGGAACTTTTCAGGTTTTTTAAGGTGAAGTCTATGTAGTAAGAAGTGGTCTTCAAGTCACTTCCACATCTTGGGACTATTTTGGCCCTTACTTAGCAGATAGGCTCTAGGGACTGCATGCCAGTTCCCAAAAGAGAAGAAAAAATAAAAAATCCAGAAAAGAAATATAAAAAAGTAGCATTCACAAAAAGAATTTCATCAAAAGTCAGAAAGCCATTAATTCAAGTCAAACTTGCTGCATGAGCCATTGTTTAAAACAAAACACACACAAAAAATGTAGAATCATTAGCAATAACAGGAAATCAAATGGCTGCTGTTTCAGTGTGTATACTGGAAAAATGTGTATATGGAGAGATTAAATAAAATAAAACCCCACAGCTAAAGAAATGGCTTAAATGATTACTTTTCTGCTTTCAAATTTTCAAGGGCAAGGGAAAGTGGAACAAGTGTAATTTCGCTTGGAACGATAGCGTTATTATTCTTCTTTAAAAGAACAAGAACAGCAAACAAACTACTGGTATTTCACTTCCCTTTGTAGCCATATATTGTGGTACAGCAACTAGGAAATAACTGCCCGGCTTTGGCTCACGCCAGGGATGAATTTATGGGGCTGTACCTGCCCTGCAAAGGGAAAACTCCACAGAGGGTTTGTAGGAGGTTAGTAAGGATGACACGCTCAGGTGCTTTAAGTTCCATTTAAATGATGATGACTCAACACAGGGATTTAAAATATGCAGATGCTGTTGCCAACTTGTTGGAACAAGGCACTTGACAGTGCAGTTTCCCTGTCAGAAACAGGTTGAGGTAGAGGTTCTGGTCAAGCATCTACCACCGATTTTTGAGTAAATCACCATGCAAGAATATCCTCTGTTGTGGGATGTTTGGGTTGCAAATGTCCAGGAAAGGACACTTTCACAGTGGACAGGTTTGAAATAGCCATGGTTTCTATTGAATATTCCAAGAGTCCCTGCTGAAAAACCTGCTGTGTCAGCATTTCTTGTGTGATGATCTCAGAGCAACAAGTTCATTTCACAACCACCACCTGTGATGTATGTTGATATGCATATATTTGTATTTAGTAGATCTACTTGTATTTAACAACGTTTATTCATATTTTTCATGCAGGCTAAAAGAATTGCACAGATGTATAGTTTCAAAATATATATTTTTGCTAACCACATATATTTTTGTGTCCAAGCCATCAATTCAAGAAAGTGTGGACATGATTTTCAGACAAGTTGAGTGCAAGTCTTCTTGCTAAGGAATGTGAATGCCAGCTGTACCACCAAACTGCTTTTGCTATTCTGATTAACTAAAACTGTTTTCATAAATCTGGCACTGACCAAAGAGATACTTCACAAAAGAAGGTGCTTGCACTGGAGCAGTAAAGGTTGAGCGGGACTAACACTGAAATATCTACATTGCCTTCTTCTGTTAGTCTTCTAAGTGACTGTGGCTATTTCATCTTTTGAGTCATTTCACTTTTTGATTATACGGTTTTCCTACCTGTGAAATTCTGATGCTGGTACTGATCTCACTGGCAAAAAGATCTTTGAAACATAGTGGGAAAGCAATAGTGATATGTAGGCAATGTGAAGAGAAGAGCTCTGGGTTTGCACCAGGCCTGGCATCACTAATGCTGCAGCTCACAACTGAAGTATGAGATATATAAAAGGATATTATGGATAATATTAGCAGATATCATAAATGCCTTCAATTCACTAGGTCTTTAAAAAATCCCTAGGGCCCAGGAAAATTAATTTGTCTCCTTGTGACATGTAAATCTTCCTCAAACAGAGGTATTAGGTTTTTCCTGTCTATGCAAATGTATTTGGGCAGCACCAGGTCCAGGGGGGGACCTTACTGGATTACAGGCTCACTCAGCTTGGGTAGTCCTTTTGCTGGAAGCAAGTGTTTATCATACAAGTTGCCACTAGACATAAACATCCGAAAGACCTTTGGTCCTGCATTAGCACAAGTTAAAGCTCTAACTTAGCCTCCCAGTGCTGCTGTACAACAAAGACAAGCTGAAATAAATTCCCCACAGACAAACAGGAAATGTGCTCCAGCTGTAACCCACCTCATCTGCTTTCCATTCATGCCCTCAAACCCCATATTCCATGGTTTTAGACATCTACCATCCATTATCTGAAGAAGAGCTGAATTTACTGAAAAATTAAAGGAAATGAATACAACAGATCACTGTTTCAGCAATGCTTCTCTTTTCTCAGGAAGATTGCATTTGTGTTAAATCTCTGTACTCCTACAAGGTTCTCAATTAATTAAAAAAAATGCAAATTGAAAATTTTAAAATGACACCTTACCTTCTTTAATCCCTAACAAGCATAAGTATAGGAATTTGTATTAATATAGGAAATAAAAACCTTTAAAATGTCTATTGTTAGAATCAAAGTTGAAAATACTTTGTCCCCCGACGTCTTCCCTTTTGGAATTAAACCCCACCAAGTAAAACCTGAGTTTAAAATAATTTTTATTGGATTTGATCAATTTTTTATCACATAGCTATATTTATGCTTTAATTTTAGCTTTAAAAGAGTATCTTCAAAACCACATTAAAAAAAAAGGCACCTGAATCACATGAAACTTGTTTAGAGTATTGGGAAAAATATGCTTTTTGGTTCAAGTGTAGTTCTAGTAATTTCTTTCTGTTATGTTTCTGTTATGTTTTGAGTAAGTGCTGAAATATTTATTAGTCCTATTCTTAGAAGTAGGGATTAGGACATTTGCAGGGAGAAGGGGTTGTTTGCCTTAGGTTGTCTTTTGTTTTGTTTCTAAGACAGAGAACAATTGGCAGATTGCACATTCAAAAATAAGATTTTTAAAAAAAACAACTGGGTTCCTGACAACTCCTCCAGACCAGGAAGTATTAAAGAGAGAACTCATTATTGCCCTCAGCTGTGGCCTAGGAGCCAATTTGAAACAGCTGTACTAAAAACCCGCCTGAAATTAGCAGCTGGGTACACCCCAGGGAGCCTCAGGGGAAGGTTTGGAGGTTTGTAGTGCAGCTCTACAGGAGTCTCAAGGTTGTAGGAGATGGATCTGAATCTTCTGTTACCCCGGTGGCCTGTCCTCAGTCCTACAGGTAAGAAGTGTATCTTGTGTTGTGCTAGGGTACAGTAGAGGTAAGGAGCTATGAACACAGAACTTTTTGACCCATGTATATGTGTTAGATTTAAATAAGTAGCAAAAAGCGAGTCCTACAGATCTCAAAGTTTTGTTGCAGATCCTGAGGAAGCTCTCTTTTGTGCCTTGGCTTAAACTATTAGGTCTTGGTAGCTTAAGACTTGTGTTGATTCTCTGCTGAGGTGTCCATGACAATGGGCAGCTGTGTATGACCCAGTAAGACTGCTGCTGTGCTGTGGGGACCAACAAGCACACTCAAAATCAAAGGGGGGAATGATGTATGGAGTATTTCTGCATTAAGTGGAATCAGGTTGATGCTTTCTAAGTGGTCTAAGTCTTATGAGTGCAGACACCTTTCAATGGCTAAAAAAATTAGTCACTTGGCTTAAGTGATTAAGATCTCAAACACTGTGGTTTGAAAGGGAAGGATTTTTAGTGTGGAATGCTTAGTAGTGCTCTGAATTCATAGCACCTTATGTTACCTTGCTGTGCTTCTTGAACAGCCCCTTGTGGTCCTGGCATAAGGATAATGGGATTGTTCTAGGGAGCTGCACGGGTTTGCTGTCAGAGGTGATTAAAAACAGCTAAACAGCTGGACAATGCATGTTCCTGTTTGTTGGTTTGGGAGGAGATGTATACTGTGTGTTTCCAAAGCTGCATTTCCTTCATGTGCCTGGAGTTGTTAATGGTGTAGCTAATTTTCCTAGACCCTAAAGGTCCATGGGGCATGGCAGCAAAGGCTCTGGTGAGCAGCTACACTGTGGAATGCTCAGCCAGGAGCTGCAGGATAGGGTGGTGGGTAGGGATGGGCAACTCCTTCCTAGTGCACCAGCGAAGTGATTGCAGTGTTTCTCAGAGGAAACCTGCAAGTTTGCATCTGAAGACTTGAGGGTGAGGGGAATGGCTGGAGTCTTAGGAGAAGGTAGAAAAGTGGGAAAACCTCAAAACAAAAGCAACTTGAATGTCCAGTGTGTGACTCCTGCACTAAGGCAGCACACCGTGCTGGGAGATCGATCCAAACCCAAGCAGTGTCAGGATATTTTCACTGACGTGTTCAGTGGAGTGTGATAAGGCCTCTGGGAGATGGAGCAAACTGTTAATATCAGCAAGGGATCACAATAGTAAAAAGAGAGCACAAATTCACTTCTCCTGCCCTTTCACTGGCTAAATGGGAAAAGCTGGGACATTATGTGGAGAAAGTGGGGTAGTACTTGATCTTTAGTTTTAACCTACTACGAAAATCTCCACGTGTTTTGGTTTTTTTCTGGATTTTTTTTCAAGCCGATAAAAGACTGAAAGAAACTGTGCCTGGGCATGACAGCTGTGTTTGATGATAAAGTAGTGTCCTCTATCCACTTACTTATATACAAATATCTTTATTTTACCTAAGAAGCATGTTCTCCTGAGCTTTCTCCTCTTCTCCTTTCCCACTAGGTTACATGACTGACATTTTCGCCATGACAAATCCATGAGTGTCTTAAAAATTTACCATGAAAACCCTGGAGCTTTAATTATTGTGCATTTACATAATTAGTGCAAATACATGCAATTACCATGTGTACCTACACAATTACCAGCTACAATGATGTACTAACAATCCTTATTAAACTTTAGTGGGGGAGGATGCATTGATTGTATGCACAAACAACATCTGCACTATCGTCTTTCTTCTTCTTGTATTTATTTGAAATAGCCATGAGTGTTTGGGTAAGGGGGGGTTAACATGCTGAAAGCAGTGACATACAGAAAGTAGGTCAATAAGCTGTCCAAATTAGAGTTCTAGCGAAATGAAAATACAAGACATACTTCCAGCAATGTTTCCAGGATGCCAGAGCTTCTGCAATTAGCACAATGCTGACAATTTTTGATTACCTATGGGTTAATTATCCAAATTGTGAGGTAGCTGTGCTGCATCAGTATCTACATTCTCGATCTCATATATGCTCTACCACATCTGTAGTTCACCTGAAGAGAATTTCCAAATTTCTATCACATCTGCACTCTTCCTCCAGTTACAAGTGACAGCATGATTGGAGCCCTCATGACATGCCCCTTGGCTGCCATGTCAAGTTGAATGTCTACTACTGGGGAAAAAAGTGTTTCCAAATTACTTAATTATATTATTTATCTTAATTAATCTTTGAATTAAGATGAGGGGAGTTTCAGCTTTTTCCTTTATTTTGGAAAGTATTTAACATAAATATCCCAAGCATAGGAAGCCTGCTAATTTCATAGTTCTCTGGGCTTTTCTGTACTCTAGGAATTTCAGTGGCCTTCTACTTCTCTTGGCTCACATACAATAAAATACAGCAAATGATGCATTAGGAACCACACCTCTTCCCGTTGTCTTCAGTTTTGCCCTTATTCTCCAATTCAGCTGTAAGGAATTTGTTGCCTGTGGTACTTTTGCAAGAGAGCCTTATTATGAAATTCTTCACTACTCCTCCTGCCCTATGTAGTCCCCTGGAATAGCAAGGAAAATAATCTGCTGCCTTTTTTTTCTTTTTTTTTTTTTGGTTTTGTTTCCTACACTTCATGGCTCACAGATCAAGCCTTGATGGTCTTTTGTGCCACTTGCACATATGCCTCTGGAGAGTATAGTCACACAGAAGAGACTGGGTTTCGGTTTGTTTTTGTTTGGGGTTTTTTTTTACCTCTTCACAGAGAGTAGAAAACCATACTGTTTGTTAGAGCAGTGAAAAATGGAGAGGCTAATTGTTGCTGCTAAATGCAATAAAGTAATACTTTGGGCTCTCAGGCATGTTTTATGACCAATATGGCAATTACTAAATAAAATCCCATGCCCGAGAATGTTTATTTGTGTAAGCAACTTATGGCTATTTATTCATATTTTATGAATTTATTTTTCCTTTTTCCAAAATTGTATTAACCATCCCTTGTGGTACTAAATACAGTTGGTTAGGAAAAAAATAAATTACGCTGCATGCTAAATGGGAGGACCCATTGAGAATCTAGTCCTAAGTGTGTTTAAGGCTACATTTTTTTACTGTGATTAGCTGTGTTAGCGTTGTAGTGTCCTGGCAAGCTTTATCTGATATGAAGCAGTCCTCACTGTCCTGAGAATAACATTTTACTGGTTTTTTGCTCTCCTTTCACATTGCCAGGCTGGCTAGTTTAGACTAAAATCTCTCACATAAACTCAGACCAGAGTTCAACCTAAGAGTTTTCCACTTGGTTCTAGTGTCATCTGTCATTTCCATCTCCTGGCTGCATCAGGTAAAAACTGAAGACAAGGGGAGAAACAGAAGTAGGACTTAGATTGCAGCATTCATGCTCTACACATGGTTACAGTTGTTGTTCTTTAAATCTCACTACCTTTTGCCATTAAAATTCAGTGAGGCTAAAAGTAGATCTGTTTACTGACAAAATCTGGCAGCAGGTAGCCAAATGATAGAAAAACAGAGTAGTACTTGCTCTGCCATGTATGAAATGGGAATCCACACCACGAACACCAGTTGACATACCAAGTGAAGCACTCTCAAGGTAGCTACAGGCATGTCTGTGGCAGGGAGGGGCTTACTTTACATAAGGTTATTCAATTGCATTATTTGGACTGGATTAAAAATGAGGTCCTGATGTCTGTGGTCACTCAAAATCCTTGGGTATTTTTTTTTGTAAGTGGATAGTGTTGCACCTTTCACTCCGGCCATCTTCCAGCTTTGCTAATTATAGTCTACCTCAATATGTTTCCCTGAGTTTAAACTTGGATAAAGTTTTGTTTTCTTTTTCACTTTTCCTGCTGAAATTGTAATAGTGTAGCTTGAATAGCATTTAGTAACAACAGAAGTGACTGCAGTCCCTATTTACCAATCTCAGTTGCAATGCCTAGAAATTATTTGCTTTGTGGGCAAGGTTTGCATGAGTCAAGTTACATCATCCCAGACCAAATTTGGATCTGAGATTTCTCAAAGCTGCAATGTGCTCGGTTCTTGAGTTTGGACTTGAATTTGTCTCTAACAGGGCAGTCTTTATATTTAAAGACAAGATTCTGTGCTCTGCAGTACCTAATGTTTATGCCCCCATCAAAGTATCCTTTTGGAGCTATATAAATAGCATGTTTACAATGTTGCATTTCCTCAGCTTGCATAGTTACGTTCCTTTTCAGTATCTTATACGTGGCATGCTTTCTCTTCCTATCCTTTCAGCTCATTTTTGGGTTTTAAGCTGTATCCTTGACTCTTGAAGGCATACATCCTGGATTTCAGTGCTGTCTTCTTACATAATTTTAAAAGGTTTTATTCTCTTTGTCAAAGTACTCAAATCACCTTGTTTAATCCAGGATAGCGTGCACATAAAGGCTGAGGACAATGCTGTAAGCTATAGCTTTGATCCTTCTCAGCAGATACCCCATGCACAATTGAGGCATGGGTGCAAAGTTACTCAACATTCAGAGTTACTCGGGTCTTGTGTTTGCAAGACTAGAGGCTTGCTGAGTGTCTATGTTGCTTTACTGTGGCACCCCAAAGAAGAGTTTTGGACTTTTGAGTACAGAAAACAATTTGCAGAAGTAGCAGCTTGGTTCAGAAAGAATCACTGTAAAAAGGATTTGTCACTGTAAATTCCCAGAAAAGACAAGATGTGTATCCTTAGTGACTAAAGAATGTCTCGATGATGCTCCTTGTCTCGTCTGTCACATGGAAGCTCCTTTGGAGGAATCCAGTCCCTCATTTTAGTCACAAATGACTATGTGACTTAGGCAGTATAGGTTGAGGAGGACCATAGAGGCATGAAGTTTAAGACAATATGCAGATGTTTTCAGACCTCAAAAGGAAAAGGGAAGAGGAAAAAGAAAAAGCCCAAACCTCCAGCTACTTCCCTCTTCATGTCTTGTAATTGTTTTCCATTTGTTTTTCTCAGTAAAATTGTTTATTTTTTCCTCTAGGACTCCAGTTGCATAACTGCAAATTTCCTTAATGTCTTTGCATAGCAATTTCATTCTTAGTTTGAGAATCCAAATAAACCTTGTTTTCTTTCCCATACTATTAAGGAAAGGATAAAAATGGACATAGTCCTCAATAAACTGTATCAATTTGTCACTGTGTGCAATGTAATATATATATAGTCTGGCTGCTGCCTCACTGAAACTTAATCTCATTTTCACACAGGTGTAATTTAACTGTATCCAGTAGTATTATTCCTGGCATCCTTCGCTGTTGTTATGTCAGAAAAAGACTTGTTCTCCCCCATTTTGAGGTAGTATTAGCTAAACTTCAGCACAGCTATTGATCTGAGTAAGCATTTGCTTGAGCTAAGCCTGTGAGTTATGACAGAAGGGCACATCAGAGATTTGTGTTGATGGATGAATAGTTCCATGAGGGCTCAAAAGATTCTGAAATGTGTGTACCTGGGGAGCATCAGGTGGTGTGGTGCCACGGGTGTGACTGCAGCAAACAGCTACCAGAAAGCAATACTGATGTCAGACCCTGCTATGAAGTCAGCAGTAATCACAGGCAATCTTTTGTGCATATTGTACATCTGCAGACCATATTTGGTTTACTTGAATTAGTCTTAAACTAGCCAACTTAGTTACTAATGGCTGTAGAACCCAATAGCTCAGTGTGGACTTGCGATCTAAGCACTTGCTCCCTCCCTTTGGCCTCCATGGTCTGCACTAAATCCTACACTGCAAAAGCTGCACTGATAGCAGTTACCTGATAAAGCTAGTATAGAAGTAACCTGGGTATGTCTAGACACAATGTCTACATGCCATCTCAATCAATTCCATTTTCATTATGGTCCAGTATGAGTTATGATAGCAGAAAAACCTAATTTGAGCTACAGCTGAAGAGGGTTAGGGGGAGGTGATATTCTGGTTTAACATACAATCCTCTGGAGAAAAGAGTTCAGATCTGTCTTAGGTTATATAACAGAAATGAGGTTAGCAGATTTGGTCTAATCCCTTGTGGACAGGCCCACCACAGAGCGTGGAATAATGTGGATAACTGTCTGTCTGCCTGCTTGCTGACAGCTTTGCTACTGCAGCAGCAGAACACTGTTAAGCCAGGATTCGAGATCAGGCACTGAAGCTTGTGCAGCCTCTGTTGTAAAGCTGTTCCAAGAACTCTTCATCTCAGAATTGTCAAGAGCACAAAGAGCAGCCTGGTCTCTTAGAACAAACAGAAAGGGCCCAATCCTTGGTCGTTTTGTAAATACCGTTTTTACTTTGCTCTGACATTGCAACGGCGTTGGAAAATTAGGCTGATCGGCCTAATTGAGGGCTTTGTTTGGAAGGTTGTTCTTGGGACAAAACTGAATACCCTAAGCCAGTCCTGCCATACATGTAAACTCCTAGCTCTTTTTTTCAGTCCAAGTGGCCAGTCCACCCTTAATGCCACAGCAGGCAATTGGCAGTGAATTAGAGCAGCTATAAAAGTTCTTTGTAGTGAATTAGTCCAGCCTCTGGCTGAAAAAAAGTACATCAACATGCATTAGTGGCACCTTTCTAAATTCGTGAATCATATCAGCGCAGATCAGAGAAAACTAAGGCCCTCCTAATCTTCAGGGGATTTAATTTACAAAAAAAACGGTAAATACACTAGATAAACTGACTGCTGCAACCATTTTTGGGCCAAAACCTTGTGGGTGACTAATGCAGGAAATGGGAAATGTCTCCAGGGACTGAGAAGGTGAAGTGCTCTGTGTGGGCAGGTGTAGCAGTTGGGATCTGGCCATGACACCAGTTAACACATGCTGTCACTGCAATGCTGTCTGAGCTTGAATGGCTGCAAGTGCCAAAGGCTGCGTTTGCGCATCCCCTGTGAACTGGTATCACCTCCAACCCCTTGGGTGCCTCTGAACAGTGTGTGGCAAACCCCGATTTAGAAGAGGCAGGTTCAGAGGGCACAATGGCATCTGCTAAATCACTACACTTATTTCCTGCAAGACCTTTATTTTCCTAGCCATGTACTGTACGGATCAGGTGACTTGGTTTCTGAAAGAAGGCAGGGTGATGTAGCTGGTAAATCCTGCATGATGTGCAGATGTGGAATGTAGTCTGCAAAAAACCTACAAAAATTTTGAAAAAGTAAATGTGTTTTTACCAATCTGCTTTCTGCCTGGATGGTATCAGTGGAAATTATGCTTTAATACAGTGGACAGGCTATGACCTTGCAATTGCTGTTCTGCACAAAGATAGGTTTAATTTTTTACTCCTCTATTTCTGCAAGAAGGTTCTAGCAATCAAACCTACTGTTTGACTTTGCCTGTGTCCAAGACAAAAGTTTTGACACCTTACCAAGGTGATGCCTTAAAAATATATTAATTGCAAATTAATTTACTATTAAGGTATGATACTCTGACACCTGTATGATTATCAGGAGATGAGTATATTTCTACAGTGCCATTGTTGGTTACCTAAAAGGCTGGTTTTATTCTGTGCCTCTTTTAATAATGGACATCAAATGCTGTGCAGGAGTGAAATGGATTTCACTGACTAGACAGGATGCACTGTTAAAGTCAGTGGACTGCAGGTTGCAATCACGGGGGTTGGTGTGGCTCTGGCAGGAGGGCGCAAGGGAGAGGCGAGGGGTCACCGCTGGAGCAGGGGCCGAACGCGTTGGAAGCGCTCAGGTCCTGGCCCCTGGGCCTCTTAGGGCCCGGACCTTTGGCAAAATACTCCTTTGACGGATAACAGGGCTCGCCGTGCGGACAGGGGAGCGGGCCCTTAGGCCGCGCCGCCGGCCCGCCCTGCCCCGCACAGCCGCGGGGACGGGGGGCCCGGCCCGGCCCGAGCGCTCCCGCCCGAGCGGCCGCCGCGTCTTCCGGGCAGCTGAGGGCAGCGATCGGGGCGGCGGAGGCCGCGGGAGGGAAGGAGCCGTGACGCGGAGCCTGGGCTCCGCTCCCCGTGCGGGCGGGCAGTGCCAGAGGGACCCGCGGGCGGGTGCGGGCCCAGCACAGGCGCCCCCTCCCCTGTGTCTATCCCCCTGTCCGGCGGCGGGGCCCCCGGCAGCGCCCGGTGCGCCTTTAAGGGGAGGCGGGCGGGAGGGTTGGCAGCGGCATTGTTCCCTGACGTCACCGCAGCCTGTGCGGCGGCGGCTGCTCTCAAACTTGCCTTTGTTATTCGGCGCTCCCCGGCTGACACCGCGGCCGCTCGCAAAACGCGGAGCCGGAGCCGCGCCGGAGCGGCGGGACGTGCCGCGCCGCCGGCTGCCCGGGGCCGGGAGGGGGCCGCGCCGCCCGCCCCGAGCTCCCCCCCCGCAGCCGCGGCGGGGCCGGGGAGGGGCGGCCGCCGCTCTGCCTCCGCGCAGCGTCCGCACGGCCCCCCCGGCGCCCCGAGGCGAGCGGGGGGCGGCTGGAGGCACAGGGAGAGCGGCAGGAAGAGGGTTTCTTTTTCTTCTGGGGAAGCCAGGGAGGCGTAAATGAGCGGGGCGGGGGCCACCCCGGGGGCACTGCCCTGGGAGGGTGGGCGGGCGGTGCAGCCCCGCAGCCGCCGGCCCCGCGCAAAGCAGCGCGTCCATGGGCGGCGGAGCGGGGCAGCCCCGCGGGGTTACGGGCGGGGAGAGCCCCGGTAGCGCTCGGTTCCGGCTGCACGCAAAAAAAAAAAAAAAAAAAAAAAAAAAAGGAGGAGAAAAAAAAAAAGACAATCCTCCCCCCTCCCCAGGCGATCCGACATCCCTTTACAGTCCCGATCGTTCTCCTCCTCCAACAACAAGACGAATGTGACCAGCGAGGAGCTACACAGTGCTGTTTAAATTGCTTATCTTAATTGCATAATCTAACAAGCCCCGTTGGAGCACGGATGAATATATTAGGCTTATTAACAACTCATCATAAAATATTGATTGTCCTGGAAGTGTTTTATCAAGGGGAAGAGAAGTCGAGGGAGATGTTTTTTAGCAGATTGGTGCTTGTCAGACAGGGACGGTTCCTTCTTATTTTCTCCCTGGAAATCGGGCTGGATTTCCTGAGGAGCACAGGAGAAGAAAAAACAGCAGAAAAACACGCCCTATTGTTAGCGCCGGGGGCCGCGCTCCGGGCGGCGGGGGGGCCCCGGCCCCTGACCGCCCCCCCTCCGGCGGGGCCGCCTCCCCGGCCCGCCCCGCCAGGCACCGCCGCCCACCCGGCTTCCCCGGCGGAGCGGGGACCCCCGGGAGAACCCCGCTCCTACCTGGGTGGCGGGAGCTCCGGGCTCTGAAAATAACAGCGGCCCTGAGGGTGGCGGTGGTGGTGGCAATAAATGGAGGGGGTGGTGGTGGGATGTCTACAGCGCAGTAGACGGAGCAGCGGGATCTTTCGGCGTTCCCGTGTAATCCCCCTGCCCGCCCGGTAGTTCCTTCCATGCCTGTAAAAATTCTCTCGTGCAGACGACAGGGACAGAGGCACCTCATGCTTGAGAGAGTGTGTTGGGTCCAAGGTGGTTTTCCCCTATTTAATAATACAAAAACACCGAAGGGAGTGTAGATACTCTCCAGCTTTCAGTTTCCAGAGTGGAAGGGTTTCCAAGTGCCTGGTATTCAGGAAGACTAAAACGAGAATCCCCGCCTTAAAATACACTGTAAGACAATATTTGTATTTTAACTCGCATCTAAGATTTTTAACTTTGTGTGATTTGGGGAGTGTGTGTGTGTGATGCGGGGGGAGACGGAAAGGGAGAGGGCGAAGGGAAGAACATCCCTGTAGGAGGCAGCTCCCTTTCAGATAGGAATCTGGGACAGATTTTGCCAGCAGCCACAAAGCATGGCCCTTTGGTAATAGAATAGCCAATGTAATTTGACACTTCAACTTGCTGTGCTCTCTGCTAGTTGATTCACTTACTCACCCACTAACATTGAGCTCCTTTTCACTGTCTGTGGGCAAGGGGAAAAAAAAAGGGGGAGGGAAGGAAGAAAAAAGAAAGCGGGGGGAGAAGGAAGAAAGGAAGGGAATAAACAAAATTATATATTTAAAAATACCCAAGTAGACCTGCAAATCAGTTGGGGAGAGAGGATTTTGCCTGCCTTCTTCCTTATTATTTTGCTGCTGCAAGGCTGCTTTGCAATCCGTAGGTAAGTTTCGCGTCTATTTGCGCTCCCTGCTCGCACCTCCCCGTTCGCGGCCGGGCAGGGGTTGCGTCTCGGCGGAGCAGAAACAATGGAGCGGCCACGCTGGGGAAATAGGTGTACAGGGAGGAAAAAAAAATAATACATATTTATTCTGCAAGGGGAGAAAATGTGCGGAGACTTCTTAAAGGGGCAGGCTGTCCCCACCGAGGGCGCGGGGCGAGGGCGGGCGGGGAGCCGCGGAGCCGGGCCCGGCGGCGGGGAAGCGGCACTACCCGGGCAGTGCCCTTCCCGGGCCGGCCGCGGGGTCGCGGGGGGACCCGGCCCGGAGCGAACTTGGAGCGGCCGCGGCGTGAGGCGGGCGGGCGTCGGAGCCGCCGCAAGCACAAAGGGGGCTGCGGGGGCCGGGGCGGCGGCTGCCCCCGGCCGGGGCGAGCGCCGTCGGGGCGGGCTGGAGCCCCGCGGCGGGGCCGGGGCTGCGGCTCGGGGCGTGCGCACCCGGCCGGCTGTGTGTGCGTGCCCGGCCGCCCGTGCGGGGCTGGGGAGACGCGTGGGGAGGCTTTCGTCTGTTCTCTGGGCTCCGGGAAGCTTGCCTGGGTGCAAATTCCTTGTGTCTGGGTTTTGAGAGCCAGTTGGGACCGGGGCCTCTCTCGCCAGGCAGGAGGAAGGAGCAGCCCCCCTCCCTCCCGCTCTCTCTGTCTCTCTCCCTCCCTCCCCCCGGTGCATCTGTCCAGGAAGCCGCCGGGCGGAGGGGAGGGGGCGCGGGGGCAGAGGGCCGGGGGTGCCCGGCCCGACCCGACCCGACCCGGCCGCCTCTCGCCCGCCTTTGTGCGAGGGGAGCGGGGGAACCGCTTCCAGGGGCGGCCGGCGGAGCTGCTCGCGGGGAGAGGGGGAATGGCAGCCAGTTAAAAGACACTTCAGGAATGTAAACATAAAAATAGGAGCCATCCAGCCACGCTATTGCCCCCCCCCCCCCCCCCGGCCCCGCCGCTCAGGATAGCACTCTGGGCTGGCGCGGTAGCGGGGAAGGAGTACGGCAGCCTGAGACAGGGGGGAGGAAGTTGTTACTATAATCGGGGTTTTAGACTGTAAACTTTGTTTTGCACGTGTAAAGTTTAATTTCGGTGCCGCCTCGGAGGCTGCGATGAGGGACACGGGGCGGCGCCTCGGGGGTGCCCCTCCAAGCGCAGCCCCTGTGTGTGCTAAAGGTGGAACCTGCCCGGCGGTGGCAGCGTGACCCCGCACCGCGGCCAAGCCCTTTTGTCTGGGATCGCCGGGGTCCCGCTCACCAGCCCCGGCAGCTGCACGGGCTGCTGCAAATCGCGGCCGTATCGTCAGTTTGTCGAGGCCGAAGCGAACTTAAGGCACAGCTATGCGCTGTCGTCCGATCGTGCGCCGTGTGTATTTTTGTGCTTCAGTTAATAATCTGCAAACGGCTTAATGGCTCTGTAGTGCCAGAGGAATTGGTTTTCTCCATTTACTTCAGCAGGCCTGAGTGAAGCTGGTGTTCTGGCTGCTTTTTTCAATGCATTGACACGAGAGAAGAGGATTTAACTTGGCAGCCTGAACAAATGCTCTATCAAAGGTTTCCTAAGAGACAGTAGGAGTGCTGGGGAGATGAATGACCTGGGGTAGTTTTAGGGTGCTACCTATGGAAGCTTTCTTTTAAATATGAAATGGCCATTTAGGGCTCTGAATAAAACTGTGCGCATCAGAAAGGAGACAGGCTTATAAAATTTAAAAGGGCAAAAGCCCATTAATGCTGTGGTAAAGCTTTGGCTCCCAGGTCTGGTTGAGTAGTTCCAATTGCCTTGAAGTGCCAGAGCTTTTAAGGAATCTTTAGCAACAGCTTCTCTCTATCTGTGGAACGGACCTTGGCCTTGCACATTGGAAGGTTAATGGTGCAGCCTCTCCTCCCCAGGCAGGGGAGCGAGGGCAGCAGTCAGGCGTGAGGGCACCGGGGGTAACCAAGGGGTGAAGCAAGAACAGGAGGGGGAGAAAAAAACAAAAGCTCTGTGCTGGAATAGAGATAAAACATCTTACTGGTGGTAACCTGTTCAGGTTGTGATACTGAAGCAGTAACGTGGCGCAGGGGTAACTCAAAAGTGTTACCAGCACCAGCAGAAAAGTTTCACAGAGGAATTACAGCAAAGCTAAACACCTTTGGGAGAAGGATCCCTCTGACAAACATAGTTGGTCTCAGATTCAGAGCTCCGCTTCTCTTGACTGGGGGAAATGTACTGTGGCATCAATCTTCTCTTGGCGGGGCCTGGTGCAGGTCTGTGAATGCCAGAAGACTTGCTCTGACCTTTTTCTGTTCCAAGTTGAGGATGTTGAAACACCAGCCATCAAACAAAAGAGACATTGAAAGCGAGATCTGCAATGGAGCACGTGTGACTTTGAGGCTAGCTGAGTGCATTTGGTGACTGTTTTCCTCGTAGTTTGGGGTGGGGAGGAGGAGAAGGAAAAGGTCGCTTATTTTTACAGTGAGGCTATGGAAAACATGACTTGAAATCCTCTAAGTATCCCATAGTCAAGGGCCTTTTTTCTTTTTATCTTTTTAAATGTTATCTTAAAATGTCTTGATTTCTGCTCTTTTTACGTGTATATCTATAGCTGCCACATTACAAGAGGAGGATTATTTTTTTCCATGGATGCAAGCAGGACCAGGAATTTTACCAAATCCACTGCATTAAAAAAAGAAAGAAGCTTTAAAAAAAAAAAAAAGTGTCTTTAGGATTATGTTTTAAAACAATGAAGAATTTCCTGGGATTGAACTGACAGATTTTGATTTTTATCTATTCAAGATAACACTACCTCAAAAGGTGGCTGATTTAAAGATTATTCTGTAAATTGTAATTTAAATTTACGAATTTAAAAAGAACCTCTTGGGAGCAGTTGGTATAGGTATCTAACCTGCCAATGACATTCATGTCAACATGGACAGATGCTTTTATTGTTTACATTGTTTACAGTCCACAATACCTTAAATAAACGTTGATCATGATTAGAAACAATAATTGAGTTTGTGGCAAAGGATCAATGAAAACTTTGTTTCAGGAAAGAAGTGAGTTGCTGTGTATATGTACAGAGAGTGTTTTGTGCTCTCTGAGATGAAATAAAACTGCAATCTTAGTATGGCATTCAGTTCTGGTTTTAGAATATTTTAAGAAACCCACAAAAGATAATGGATCAGTTTCTACAACATTTGAAAGATTTTTTTCCTGATCACCAGCAGGTACAAGGAGTGGAAAGGAAAGGAGGCTTTGTAGCACAGTTCCATTCATAACTTTTCTTGGAAGTTGCTTGGCCTTTGCCCTACATCTCTTCTACTTTTATGGGCTCCAAAGGTTTTCTGTTGGAGAAAAAAAACAAACAAACCAACCAAAAACAATACTCCAAACCGTCATGGATGGCAGTTACATCACTGATCACTATAGTTGGTGACAGTGTTGGCTGGTTTTTAGCAACTTGATGTGTGTACTAGCAGCTTGGAAAGCCTGGTTTCTCTCCTGTAAAGGAAGAAAAGTAGATCTGAGAAAGGAAAAGGAGCTGGAATTCCTTTTGCCTTCCACGATGTTGTTGATAGGTTTCAGAATCCAACCTTTTTCCAGTCACACAGAAGATAATATGACTATGAGAAATGGAGGTGGTGGCTGGCCAGGAACTCGTGGTGTCTGCCTTGCTGCTCTAACAACGTGGGTGATCGAATGCTGCAGGAGGAGTGAGCTTGGATTGTTAGGGCTTTACCTGGGAAGCCTGTTTCTCATAAATAAGTAGGACTGCAGTTAATGCCTGTGGTAACAAATTTGACCACTATGCAATTGGCTGATTTGTTCGCTCCTAGTTAGACCAATTTTTGTGAAATCCTATCCTGTATTACAGCGAAGCGGTGAGAATATTGCTGAAGAGTGTAGAGTTGGGTTGTGCTTGTTCTTGTCAACTGCTTGTTGTGGGACAAGAAGCACAAGCCCTCTTTATCCAGTTAGGTCTGTTTTATGGAAGAGCACAGTAAACAACACATCAATACAGACCATGACAGATATACCTCCTGCTCAGATACTGTACACTTTCTTTCACTCAGTTCATGTCTTCACTCAAAATGTATGTAAGTTTTCCTGCTGTCAGCCAAGTTGAGGCTGTCAGTGGTATTAGAAGTAATTTCTGCTTTAAAATGGTGTCTTTGGCTTAAAAACAAAAGGTTGTTTTGCCATATTGTTTTTCCCCCTTCCTCCTTCTTATAGTAGAAACAGAAAATTCTATTGTAGCAATTTTCAATTTCCTTATTTCCATTGGGTTTCATATGATCATTAGCATTCAGCTTGGCTAATGTTAGAATATTTTAAAGGTAATATAGGCTGCAAGTGAAATGTCCAGGTAATGGTTGTAAAGGATCTTCACAGCTAGACTGTTGGAGGCAGTAGTGTATTATGAGAGTAGTAGATGGTCTTACACTTGTTACATGTTATTTTTGGTTCTAATAGTTTAGGATTCACTGAGGTCTACATTGCCTGCAAAGATGATATTTGCTGGCTTCGGTACAGTGCCTCTGTCCTTCCCTTTAGTGGAGCAGGACAGATTTCTATGGGTACTAGGTATCTAGTAGAAAAAACAAAATTGTTAGACAGACAAAATCACTTTCAATCTAATTTTGCCTGTAAGTGTCAATAGAAATTAAGTTACTCCACAGGGGATGACTCATTCTTAAAAGAACTTGCCCTTCTGAAGGTTTGCATAGGTGATCACTTGTTCTGGGTTATCTATAATTTCCTTCAGTTGCTTATACTTTTTAGATCTGTAGCAGAAGACAGAGGAAGTAATTTGTACTCCTGTATTGAATCCTGGAACAGCCAAACAATCCTTCCAGCAGGTGATGGTTGATGCTTTTTAAAATAAAGTTTAGGATCTAGTGAAAAATCTAAGCTTGAGAAGTGTCTATTGTCCTTTGCACAGATAATTCAATAGATCAAGCTGGTTTGTGTTTTGTCTAGTGTATTAATATTGAGGTAGTCACATAGAAGCTATCACATTAACATTCCATTAAGATAAATGTGGGAAGCAGATCCCTTAGTTGGTAATCCAGTTTGTTTTGACTCTACAGACCAGCTTTGACTTGATTCCCTAAGTGAAGCGGGAAGGCTCTTGGCTCAACACTGGACAGGGGGAGGGAGGAAATGAAATTGCTTAAAATCCATTAATATACACAGTGCTACAAACCTGTGGAAATTTCATAAAAGTGTGGATTTGTATTACCTCTACTGCTCATTGTTTGGCTATATGAAGTTTCTTATTCATTGTTTGTTTTTCTTGGCTTAATATTTATATGTCAGTGGATGCTGGAGACCTGATTTATAAAACTCATGTCTTCATGCTAACATATCCTTCTTCAGTCCTGTGAAACTTACCTAGGAGATCCTCTGGCTGCCCAATCCATAGCCAGTTGTGTTATCCTCTCCCTATAGAGTCATATTCTGGTTTCTTGGTAGTCAGTATTGGCTGCAAGCACAGAGGGACTGTGTTTGCTGAAGCCTTTTTTTTTTTTTTTTCTGGGCAAAAGCAGCAGTACTGTGGGTCTGACTTCGGAAAGGGGAACAACTCTAACATAGAGATAATACATATGTGTTGTCAAAGATAGCATGAGAATGAAAGCCACAGAATTGGTGCATCTGATAACATCATACGAAACCAGTATGGAAATTGTTTGTTGTCTTTATTTGGTTTTCTTCAAATCTTACTTTTTCTCATGTTCCCAACTCTTAGTAGTGACTTAGTTTAGTAGTCAGCTTGGTCTGGATAGCATTAACTAGAGAATACTGACTGGTTGATCTAATGCACAAATGTGGGGAAACTCTGCCCTGTTCATATTGCAGCTCTTTGCGCTGTGAAATACCATTTGCTATCTTTGCTGATTAGCTAAAAACATATGTTTGAGGAGTAAGAGAAAAAGCAATACCTTGACAACAAGTTTGTGTTATCTTTTGGATTTATCTAGTTTTCTGTTCCTTTGAGACTTCAGGGCTCCAATGACTGGCTGGCTGGCAAAGTGAATGGTATCTGTCTCTCAGAGATTTCTAGATAGTCTCATAACTAATCAGAAAGTGTTATTTATTGGGACTGCAGTGACATAGATATATGACAGAATAGTAGGGGCTTCAATTGGCCATTTAGTAGCAAAAACAGTTCCCTTGATGAGTATCTGCTTGTTCCTTGGCTACATTCCTCTGAGAACAGTGGAGTCCTTTAGGCTGCTGTGAAATATACACCTCTGTATCTCCATCAGTAAATTCTGCAGTGCAGGTTTCTCTTCCCCTCTTGTTTTTGAACACCCATTCCAAAATCAGTTGAACTAATTGAATACAGACTTATTGTGTAAATAAGGGCACTGTGGGTTCAGGGTGGGGGGGAAGTGCAGGGCAGTACCAAGGCTGACACTGCTGGGTAGCTGGTGCTTGAAAAGGTTTGAAATTGGACTTCACTGGAAATTGGTCTGACACTGACAAGGGGGATTTCCTCCTCACCAAAGGCACAAATCATCATAAGCTTGTACGGTGCTTTTATAACTTTGCTTTTGTGTATCACTGAAATTCGGACCCTTCCCCTGTTGGCATGATTGTCCAACAGCCACCTGGTAGATGGTATCTTCTAGCTTTAAGGTTACAATCTGCTTTTGGTGATTTTAGAGGTGTAAGAGTGACACATGGGGGAAAAATCTCACCACAAGAGACTTGAGAGATAGGGAAGAAAGGCTCGAGCTTTCAGTTGCAGGACCCCTGCCTCTGCAGCTACAGCCACTTTCTTGAGGAAATGAGAGAGACTTGCTGTCCTGCTGCCTCTGTGCCCACTTTGAGCAGCACTTCTGTTCATGCAGCTAGCTGGTGGGATGCCCCTATAAATGGTGTGAAAATCAGAAATATGTTATTACTTTCACATAAACCTTAGTTTTCCTTAGTACTGCACATCTCTCTAAGATTTTGGCTATTGTACATGACAAAAAAACCCTTACAATCATGAAAATTTCTTATACAATGCTTTTGCTCAAAATACATGTTCCTACAGCTAGAGTATTTTGACAACAAGCTCTGTCACTTTTTAATTTTAAACTGTAATATATTCATAGGTGAATGGAAAACCGATTTGATTATTTCCCCCTGTCCTGCCACCCCACCCCCTCCAAAAAAAAAAAAAGGCAGGAAAAAAGTTCTAAAATCCAGTGTTAGAGTCTTTGTTGACACTGTATTCTCAGAAGACCAGTTTGTTTATATGTCTATCCATACACGAAAGAGAGGAGGGTTTATTATGCTGCAGGTTTGCAGGGGGAAAGAAGAACGATGTGGTTGTCAGGCAGTCTCCATTCTCTTGGTGTCCTTGTAAATTCTTTGTTTGTTTAATGCTTATAACCCTTTTCCCAGCAGTAGGATCACAGAAGTTAACTTGTTTACAGCTGGTATACAGCTTATGTTGGTCTCCCTTACAGGAACCCAAGGCTTTCCCTAAGCCTTCTCAAATAAAGCTTTTCTTCTCTTTGCCACTTAGCACAGGTTGATGCTCTTTACATTTGATTAAACATTTTTAAAACTGGAATGCTTGTTCTGAAAGGACTCTAGGCCAGTGAACTGTCACCCTGTACGTGCTCTAGGGATCCTGACTATCTGCATGCTCACTTTGCTGTCTTTTAGGTGTTTTACAAAACCATGAAACCTTACTTTTCTGTTCCACAGAACATCAAGATGCTGAGTTGCAGTGGGCACATATGGGTGAATGTAGATAGCAGTTCTGTGACTGAAAAGGTGAACTCAATGTGTGTTGCATTATCAAGGCTGTTTTTCTGCAAACTAGTGTTCAACTTCACCCTGTTCACAAGTTCCTTCTTTCTTGCTTTTGAGGTACCCACTCTGATATGTCTCACTGGGTGAGCAACTATCAGTCCTTCTAAAAGAAGTTTGTTTCAGGAACTGTACTTGAGTCTTTCCTTGTCCTCACAAGTGTGATATTAATCCAAAAATTTACATCACTGTTTTAAAACGTATTCTATTGCAGTCCAGCTGGAGTTTGATACCATTAGAGATGGAAGCCCAATAGCTTTCCAGATGGATGCATAGCTTTGGCTTTTGGCACTGTAAAACTCTGACATCTCGCACATTAAAATCATAACAGTATTATGTAAGGAGAAGTTATTTTGGGTCACTAGCGGAGCCATCTCAGACTTGGTTAAATTAGCCTTGCAAGCTGAAACACTTGGGCTCACATCCTCTTCCTGCAGATTTCTGGGCATATAAGTGTGTGGGTGGTGTGTCCTTTCCCAGTCATCTGCCCTCAGCTTTACTCAGGCTGTGTCACTGGCTCCGAACCTACTTCTGCCACAGCAATTCATGTGGCTGTGGGGAGCCCTCGGAGAGGAAGGGCTTGCTCAGCACTGGCTTTCACTCCCCAACCCTAGCTGCTTTGAGGTGGGACTGGAAGGAAGGAGAAACTGAGGAGGCTCTGTGATCCTGCTGCTCTGGGCTCTGAAGCAGCAGGGGGACAGGAGTTGTGTGGGAAGGTGGACATCCAGAAGGACTTCAAACTCCACTAAACAAAGTCCCACCTTTGCAGCGGGCACCTGCTTGTTTATGTGTAACTCGGGAGTCACTATTTCAGTTGGCCGTGTTATTCTTTACCAAAGGACAAGTGAAACAGCAGCTGTTGGTGACCAGCAAGAGACAGAATGCAAAATGAATCCAGGGGAACCTTTGAAATGTTAGTTAATAACAAATACTTAATCCTAGTTTTTAGCAAAGGTACAGTTTAGACATGAAAGATGCCATACTTAGGCTTGTCAAAGCATTGTAAACGCTTGCTTTGGAGACCAGTCATTGCATTCCTAGTGATCCTCGGTACAAACTGCACATAAAGGGATGGCCATTCAGAGATTGTACTTCAGAAGGAATGAGTAACAGGACATAAGATAAACATTTTAAAACACTCACATGAAATTGCCCTGTCCTCGAAGTCTGTGCATCAGGGAGTGCAGAGCTGCTGGACTCCACTACCAGTGGCACTGGCTGGAGCTGTGCAGGTTGGGAGAGTGGAAAGGCCCCCTGAGGCACAGATGGTGCTTTGTGCTGCACAGGCTTGGGCAAAGCAGTGGTTCTTTCTGCAGAGGCTTTGCAGAGGGCAGTGCTGTGGATGGTTAGTGGTTCAGAGCCTTTTTCATTAAGATGGGTTCTGAAAATACTTGCAATCATTTTTATTCTACCTGTATTCATGGCAGATTGTTCTGTGTAAAGTAGTCCATTGAGAAGCACCTGAGAGGTGTAGGGTCTGCAGGGAAGAGGAGGAGGAGGAGGTGGCAGCTGCTGCTGGAGGGTTCAAAGCCCATCTTTGAAGAACTGGTTGAGGGGAAACAGATAGGCACCTTAAATTCAGGACTTGTCTTATCCTTACACAAGGTTGTTTTATGTCTAAATAAAAACAAAAAAATAAGTTACATTTAGGATTCATCTGTTGAAGTTTCTTTTGTTAACTAAGTGGTACTTTGAATGTCTGTTTTTAAGAGTTTGGCATGTTTCCTCTTAGCTAACCTAGAGTATAGCTGGTCCCACTGCATGGTGGTTGATATGCTGCGTTTAAGGCAGTATTTAGTAACCTTTGGATACCTGCCTTCAACTCTGCTCTTGGTTGTGATGGGCCCTTGTGAGGCCTATGAGACACTGCACTGGTACACCAAATACAGCTCTGGTCTGTTTGCCCATAGTTGAGAGCACTAGGCATATGCAGGTAAACATATTAACAAGCTGAAACGAGGAATAAAGTAGATGGTAGTTGGGCTGCTATTGTGCGGCACCCAGGCTCTGCCATGGTGACTAAGGCAGTGTGATAGTTTCCTTATTGGTCACCATCTGTCTGCTCCTGGCTGGAGCTTCTTGGCTGGCACTCTGCCTTTGGAGCAGGGACCAGCACCGCCCCCGTGCAGCACCCAGTGCAGTAAGATTTGGGTAAGGAAAGAGCAAAGGATTGATGCCCAGTAGGTTTCTGGTCACAGGTGCGTGATAGATTTGTTTAATCACTTAAAAAAACCCACCAAAACCTCTGAGACAGCATTTTCGGTGTATTCTAAAAGGTTTTGCATCCTAAATGCATGTATAAATTATTTATTCAATGCATGAACTTTTTGGAAAACCTTTGGTGAAAGAAAGTCTTGTACCAGTGCATAATTTTAGAATATTAGCGTTTTGAAAATTTCAACAGAACTTCAAATGTTTCTAGCTGTTTTATGGCATCATGTGATTTGAAATTCAGATTTAAAACTTCTGAATTTGGTCATCCAAAAGGAAACAGCATGTCAGTGTGGAGTCTTAGTCCTTTTTCTGAAATTGCAGTTATGGCCCCCAGTGCCTCTTTCTCAGTAAAGAGTAATGTAAATAAAAAATACTTGTAATGTTGCCAGCATCTTGTCCTAGCAATATCTCAGCATATTAAATCATAAAATGAAGAAACGATACATATCTCCCATCACATGAAAAATAAAAATATATTTTCAAGTATATATTTGTTCTAGTCATGCCCCTCAGTGTTCATGAATTTATACTTTATATTGTTGTGAATCTGGCAGCCAACTTTACCTGAAAAACTGTTTATAGAAGAAACAAAAGACTGGGGAGTCAAGCTTCCATTTTCACTGTTCCACCCAGTGCAGTTGGTAGGAAGTGAAAGGTGAATGCACATACACCAACCTTTCTTTGCCTGTCTTCATTGTTTAATAAGGCCAAAACCCCCAAAAGGAACATTGAAGAGGCAGGAATTCTCTGGCAGTTGATCTATTTGTGTTTTTAACATAGAGTATTTTTAGCCAGAGATGCGAAAATACGTACTTTTATATCCAAAGAGACTGTTGTTTCCATTTATTTTAAAACCCTGGATGAGAAACAAGATGTCAGACCTATTATAATGCAACCCAGTAATTAACATATGTTGGTCTGCCTCTGCCAAGGATTTCTTGTGAGTAATGCAAGTTGCACAAGTAGAGGAGTCAGGTGGTTTGTCGGTGAAGAGCCATACATAGATACTTGAGTGATCAGATCCTAAAGACATCTGAGGATAGGATGTGTATCTGTGTTTAAATCTAAGAACAATTACAGTTTAAAAGACTTGTCAGCTGTGTTAAGTTTGGGGGGGAAAAACCAACTTCCACTTCCTCTCTTCCCCGTTGCCAGTAAAACATTTTCTTGTCCAGTATTAAGAAAATGGGGATAATGATTCATGGAGGAAGTTTAAATTTAGTTTTTGGTGGTATGGGGGGTTTTGTGTGTGGTGATTGTGAGGGATGATTTGTTTGGTTTTGTTTGGGGTCTTTTGTTTGTTATTGTTTGCCCAATTTCTGAGTAACTGGAATGAGGAACCCCAGGGATGCTTTTAACAGTAAGGGTCCTCTGACTCTGACTTTCAGAGACAGCTGTTCATTGCAGTTACATCAGGTGAGTGGCAGGTAGGTGGATGCAATTTTTCCATTTGGGTGGACCTTTCACAGCAGAGGACTGGAGTGACTTAGTTAAATTTAAAATGCTTTCTCAGTGATCAGCGTTAACATATGTAATGCATATACTGCATGTACTCTCTGTACATATGTTATGTCCACCCAAATACACACATTCTGCAATTAAATATAGGAAGGGGGTCAAGGAGTAGAGTAAAAGCTGAAATAAAAAAGTGAAAATTTTAAAAATATAGATGAGGTCAGCTTTTGCATGGTGGATGCAAGTATATATGACAACTCAGACCTATTTTCCTAATAAATGTTATGGGAAGACAAATGGTATATTGTGGATTTAAATGACTAAAATGAATTTTCAGAATAGTTTCAAGGTCATTTATTCCTAAACTCTGAAATGTGCTCCAGTTAGTGTTTTATTTAAAAGGAGATCTTGTTTCTTAGCCTGAAAGCAGGCTGTTGCACACCAGCTAATGGTTTGATGTGCACTCACAGTTAGTGACTGCACACTTCTCTCAATGTGACTCCATCATCCCTGCTGAAGGGACTGGAACATGGAGAGCTAAAAGGATCAATCAATATCTGTATATATTGCAAGTATTAACAACTTACAAACACTAGAGGTTCTTTGGTATTTTATCACAACAGAGTAAAATCATCATTTTTTCCACTTACAGTTTTGTGTTTAATTTGTAGTTTATATTTTGACACTATCTGTTCAGCTATAAATCAGGCTTGACTGTGAAAGTGATGGCCTTCAGGCTACCTTGTGGTTGTAAATTCACAATTGTTGTTTTTGCCTTGAGTGCCATTTTCAAGCTGTGCAGTGTGGATTGTCTTGAATAAAAGAGCTTCCAATACAGAAAGTGTATTTTGGTGCTTAGAGTACTGATGAGACTAATTTAAGATTGCCAACCTTAAAATATTCAGCCACCAGAATCCAGGCCTACAGAATAATTTTAAATAATAATAAACTGGCACTCTGCAAAATCTGTCTTTTGGACCTTGTTTAGGGTTCATCCTGGATCTCGAGTGCTAGGAACTCACTAAATGAAAAGAGATACTGTTATAATTGGTTCACTTATGGAGCTGGAGCTTTAGAGTACACATGAAAGTACTATTAGGCTTAGCTCTAGGACTAATTTTTTACTTTCTGTTGTATTTTCACACCATGTTAGGTGGTGGTAGGTCCAATTCACCTGTGGAGGCTGTTTGCCACCCTTTCTCAAAGCAGAGTGGTAGTCACGCTTACTAACACTGCTTGCCGGCTTTTCAGATCGTTGGAGCAACTTGTGGCTCCCCAAAAATGTTAAGTAAGGACTGCAGTGGGTCAGAACTTCTGATGTGCAAAACTTTAATGTCAGAAAACATGCTGAGATCTTTAAAAGTGGAATTTTTGGGTGTAAAGTCAGCTTCCCCTTCCACTGTGGTAATTCTAAACTGGGCAGACTGAGCAGCTTTTGAGGAGATGCTGGAAAACCTGACTAGTCTAAGGGGAAAATAGCTGGCTGTGAAAAATATGTGGTGAGAAAGATGTAGCTGCATTTACTGCGTTATCAACATTTTGGCCATAGAAAATGAAATCACTGAATTTGTTTTAATATTTATTGTGCATTCAAATACCTGTTTGAAGGCTTTGTGATCTATGGGTACTATTTTTATCTTCATTTACAAATCAGCAGGTGTTCGCAGGCCTGCTGGACATCCATCCTTTTGAGGCATTTATGAGTAAATGTTTCTGGCTGTCATAATTTTGGTTGGTCAAGTTCACATTAATTGCTGCACTCTGTGCAGTTGTTCTAACATTTAAATACTGCCTGTGAGTAGGTTTGATTAAAATTACGTCTCTAGGTGCACACTAAATACCTTTGATACCTCACCTACAAACAACTGTAGAATTGTTGGTGAGAATGACAGCTGCAGGCAATAAATGAGGACAGTAATAGAAGTCTCAGTGCTGGAGAGAGCATCATAAATCATGAGGCGAGAGCAGCGTGTGCGCTGACAAATCGGTGAGCAGCTGCAAACAGCATTTTCCAGGTAAGACTTATTGCACTCGCTCCTGATAACTGCTCAGAAACCACCTCTTCCTTGTATGTGGGCGACTTCACCCCTGCACGGGTGCTCACAGCAGTGTAAGCTGTCAAGCTCTGGTATTTTGCCTGGGAATGGTGTTTTGTGTGGTGTAAGCTACATATTGTACACCGGACCTTGGTTTTCATCCAAGGTGTTTGATGTTTTTTCTTTCAGGGAGGAAAATTCCCCATGCTTTTTGCAGCTTATGAGTTACTTGATTTAGTTTCCTCAGAGACTTTGGAGAAGTGTTCTTGACAGGTGGAGAGAAGGGGATGTATTTGGCTGATTTTAACTAGCTTGCTTTGTTAGCCCTTGCTGGGTGGAGTTGGGAGGAGGTGCATATGCCTCTTTTAAAAGATAAATGAGGAAAAAAAAAAGGCTGGAATGATGCTGTTTAAGTAAGGGAGATGATAATCTAGTCACCCAGAAAGCAATCTTGCACTTCTACTCTAAGAGACATGAAAACTATTTTAATGAAATAATGATGGAAAACAGATGGCAAAGAGCTAGCAACTGAAATATTTTTGAACACTAAAAAATAAGTGTCAAACACGTCTTATAATGTAATTATTGCTAAAAGCATAACATGTCAGAATATGTTTTAAAATGTTGAAGTCTCTTTTTATATATAATTCAACCTTAATCTCTTGGGTTTTTGGTAATAGACTTTAATCTTGATAAATTAAGGGCTTAGAAGTTTTGACGACTAGAAGTTACTGCCACTTTTCTTAGACAAGTGAATGTGACACCAATGCCCCACTCTGGAAAGGCACTGCAGTTGGCAGACATTGATAGTTTTAATATGCAGTCTTGGAAGACTACCTGTTTGAATTCATAAGCTCTCAGTTTGTTGTCAGTGATGGGAGAAAAGTTGCCAGCACATGTGAGGTGGTTGGGGCTGCAGAGTGGGCAGGGCAGCTCCAGCTCAAGCCGTGGTGTCTGGCCGAGGTGTGAGGCTGCACCTGCCTTGGGGAGCACCCAGCTTCAGAATGCAGCAGGCTTGGATCTACCAGGAGCCAACAAGCACTGCCACTTGTACTGCTGCAGGTGTCATTGCAGTGAAGTGTGCCTGGCAGTGGTGTCCTGTCCCCACTGTGAAAGCTGTACTTGAGTATCTGCAAGGAGTTGAGATGATGCTTACAGTTTTGCTATGCTATGCTTATGGTTAGAATGCAGTTATCTTCTTCTGGTGCATTAAACTATTTACATAAATCATACAAATAAAGCGTTCAAAAAAAATGGTACTTTAAATAGAATAATTTAAATATGAGGTAATTGTATCCCAATTTACACCCTACCCCCTCTTTCCCTACTGGGCAGCAAGATTTGATCACTGCATTGAGAAAAAGCTTTTGGTTTTTTGGGGATGTTTTTAGTTTTCTGTTGTGTGGCTGGTTTTGTTTGTTTGTTTGTTTGTTTTCTTGTTAAGGTTCATTTTCAGCTGATTTTAGCTACAATTGATACCACTGTCCATGACTGCTTGGTCTCTATATCAATGAAAGGAACACTGGGAGGCTGTGTGGGAGGGCCAGGACCTGCCTTTGGGCTCAGCTCAGCCAGCATCACTCTGTGACACTTTACTCAGGGTCTCCAGGCACCTTGCAGTTTCCCCAAAGGACAAAGAGCATTTTCATACACCTCAGAACAGTGCACCAGCCTGGTTTTACAGGAACACTTTTTCTTCTATAGAATATTCTTCTGATGTTGACAGGTGTATACGAGAAGTTATTTTTCTGAGTTTTTATGTTTATGTAACATAGATAATGTGTTCAGACACATGTTCCTGTGCATTTTTTTGTCTAAGTCCAGTTGAACTGAATACCCCTTACCAACCTCACTTGATTTAATGAACTTGCTGACGTGTGGTATTGACCGTTGTGCCATGGGCTGGTGCCATGATTTTTAGAAAATAAGCTGGAGTATGTGGAACTGTGGAAGCTTTGGTGCCAGCAATACAAGGCTTTGACTGTGGTGCCCTGCCCCATCCCCAATGCCAGCAGAAACCACAGAGGGGAAGGTGTGTAGGTACGCTGCATCCCATCTGTGCCACTTCTCACTGTCTTCCTAAGGAAGAGAGAACTCGTGTCCTGGAGGTGGTGCTGACCATGCCACTAACCCAGGGTTGATGGGCATCAGGAAAGGTAGGGTGACATGGAAGCAAAGAGCCTTCACTGCTATGTGGTGGCTGTCTCTAGTATGGGGCAGGATCTTTTATGGTTTTCCTCATTCACTTCTCCAGGTCAGGAATACACAATCCCATTAATACTGAGTGAGCTGTACCATAATGCCCAGTATGAACATTCTGGTGTGTGAGAAAGATGGACAATCCCTGTTTCCATCCTGTGGTTTTATGCTGTCAGGACTACTTAAGCCTCTCTGTTCCCTGCTTCGTGTTACTCCCACCCTTATGCTGTGGCAGCATAAATATTTGTGCAGGTGCACAGTGAATCAGATGGTGAACTGATGAAGATGAAAACAAAAACCCCTTTTCTGTATAGATTGTTCCTTCTCCTCCCCAACTCTTGGATCAGTTCCCTAGTCTGCTTCCCTGTGTGGCTGCGCCAGTCAGCGTGTGAGCACCACATGGGCAGCAGCAGAGGACTCAGAGCTGTGTGGCAGGCAGGTGGAGGCAGGAAAGAGTGCTTTAACTGGCAGTTCTGCCTAGGAAAGTCAGATGGATCCACAGCCTCACAATTAGCAGAAAATAATAAACCCAGCTCGTAAATAGATTGGATCAAGTGATTAAAACCACAATATTTTGATTTGCATAAACTTGTTTTCCTATTAGTACCAGGGCATCTATTGCTGGGGGCAGGTAGATTCTCAGTAAATTAAAACCTAAATTCCCTACATTGTCTGTTAGTACAGCCCCTGGAACTGGTCAGGAGTCCTGAAAACAACCAAACAAAGGGAGCTTAGCTCTGCAGGGCTGTGCTCATGCATTACTCCAGCTGGCTCCTGTCTAAAGCCCTTCAGCTGTATTATCTTAGGAGGCTGGAGGCCTCTGCCATCTCCAACGATATGACCTGAAGAAGCAAAGTGATGCTGGAAGGGCTCAGTCTGCAGCTGTATTGCTGGTCTGTGGTTGAGGGCACTGGGGAAGCATGGCAGGGCCAGGGCTAACCACCACAGAAAGTAGCCCCCCAGCAACCTTGTTCCTCCCTATGCCACCTGGTGGTATTGTAGGTTTGGGATGGGTAGTTTGGGATTGCTGGAGAACCTGAGCCTTTTAAAGCTCCCTGGTACGTCCTGTAAGGTGGGAGATAGTGCATGAACTGGCACTGGAACCAGCTGTGCTAAATCCTGCTGGTTAGTTCTTCCATTTTGGACAAATTTTCTCTCCCCCTTTTGAGGCTCTTAGAAGTGTTTGGAGAAGGTGACTCTGGTTTCCACAGACTGGAAGCCCTACTGTGGATCTTAGAAGACACACTTTTTTTTCTTTTGGACAAACTGTTTTGACTGAAATGGATTACTTCCTTTTCTGTCAAACCAGGTCATGGGAACTTTACGCTGAACAGTCAAGCAGGAGGTAGCACTGGGCTGGAAGCCCATCCTCCCCTGTGGCTGGTATGGCTAAAGGATACCTCTAGCACACCTATTGCTGGAGGAAGAAACCGCAGTGTATTGTCACGAAGTGTGCAGTAAGATCCAAAACTAAAACCTGGAAGGGGGAGCCAGGCTCCAGTTTGCAAAATTAAAGTATTCCTGCTAGCATCTGTTCTTCCCACCCTTCCTGTAGGGAAGCCAGTGGCTGGTGGGCGACCTCTCGTTGGTGCCCGCGCAGGGCAGGCGGTCCAGCGCAGGCGGATTCTTTCCGGGAGCCAAGGCCTCCACCTTGGCCAGCTGGCAGCAGCCCCTGGCTCTGTGCCTCTCCTGCTCCCTGCTCAATTTTTACAGCTTTGGAGCCTTGTTTGGGGGCTGAAGCACCGCAGAAGAAGCGGTGCCAAAAGGGTGCCTTTTGCACGTTGTGCAGTTCTGGTGCGATGGTAGCCCTGGTTGGTGGCTAGGGCTCCTGGGCACCATGATAACAAATATAACCCTTATCATCAAACTAAGCATGTTGTCTAACTGCTAGTCATGATTTTAAAGTATTTTTTGTTATGTTTCTTAAGGACTGTGGCGTGCCGTGTTTCTTGGACCTGTATTTTTAGTGGTGTTATGTTACTCTGAGCGCGGGGGCTGGAACGAACAGAACAGCCTGCGAGTGGCCGTATCCCCTTGGGAGAGCAGAATAAGTCTCTGGCTGGCTCGTGGGTGTAGATGAGTTACATCTGTGGGGTGCCTTGTGGTCCTATGGAATTAAATGTTCTCCCTGTTTATTTTGCTCATGTAAGTTATTAAAGAATGTCATCTCTCTTTGTGCCTTACGTCAATGAGGTGCCACAGCCCTGTTGAACAGAAATGCATAAACCATCTTCGGGTTTTGGAGAAAATTTCCCTGAACGAAACCAAGTGAGAACCTTAAACTGGATAGTATTTGTGTGCATTTAAGTGTGGACAGTCTAAGCCATCTCAGTGAAGTATTCTACTGAAACATTCGTAATACCTCAAGGTAACAAGTACATACATATACAGGTGAACTGGGTCTAGACTTTGTCCTGATGTTGTGAACAGATCTTGCTGTTTAGGGTGCTATACAGCATAAAGATTTTGACGAAGAAAATCATGTTCAAATCGGAGTACAACTGATAGCTTCATACACAGATATTCTGTACTGCCAACCTTTATTGTAAACTAGCTTTTAATAGCTCCAATTAATTTTTGATTAATTTTTAAAAATCAAAATTATTCTCAGACCTCAGCAAAAAATAATACAAATTTTTGTTGAAAACAGAAACTGTCAATAGGTGCCTTACCTTATTTTTCTCTCCAAATTTTGTTTTTATTAAAAATTGAGTTCTTGAAAAACGATGTTTTTTCATAAAGCAACTGATTCTTGAAAATGCCTTGAACAGGCCTCTATTCCACTGCATGCTATTTCTGAAAATTTTATGTTTTCAAATAATATGAAATGAGATTTCCAAACATCTCCAAATTCTTTGAAGTTTTTCAAGTTTATAGACTATTTCTAAAAATCAAGGGCACAGATTCATTTCTGCAGGGGTTTTGTGTTTTCATTTTGCGATAGGTTCTTTTAATTATATTCCAAACAAATTACCATACTGAAATCTTTCTGTGTGTCAAGATATTAAGAGTAACACAGCATAAGCCTCTTCCATTAATATTCATTGTGATATTTCATAATGGTATCTGTTGAGCAGCACTGATTGAATTTAGAGAAATTGTATTGTTTAAAATCCTTTTCATTAATATATTAAACTCTCATAGCATAATATTGAAATCAGTTTTTATACAGACATTTGATTTTACTTCTCTAACCTTATCCAAATCAAGAGACTTTTTGTATCCATTAATGTCATGTTAGGGAAATTTGGACTCAAATTTGTTGGAATGCTGTATTCTGGTAGCTGCAAGAACTGTACAGATTTCAGAAATTATTGGTGAGACTTCAGTGTATTACAAATTAATAAAAAGTTATTGAAGATGTTATTTATATTGAAGCACAAAGTAAATACTGGATTTTCTTTTAAAGAGGAAATTGTTTGAGGGATTTTGACTGTTAGTGAATCACTCTACTGGGCTTTGTGGTTTTAAAGCGAGAATGCACACACTTTAAAGCATTTAAATTTTTTTTCTGTCCCATTTCACTATCAAAGGCTCTGCATGAACAGAGGAAACAGGCAGATGAGTTGGTCTATGGGAGGAAATAGTTAAAAGCAGTGAAGCACAAGTGCTATCAAACACATAAACAACCTCTACAAGTAACGTTCATTTTAACATCATCAACGTATGTTTTTTAAATGTTTCTTGTGGCTGATGCCAAAGAAGAAAGAGGCGACTATGCTCTTTACTGGAAGTTGAGGTGTTTCGTGGGTTTTTGTTTGGGATTTTTTTTTGCCTTTTCTTGTCTGTATCCTTCGAGTTGATGGGGAAGCTGAAGGGAGGCTAAGCCCTGCTTCCCAGGAGCCAAGTGGTGTGCCCTATACTGGGGATCCAAGAAGGAACTGGTGGTGTTCACACTTACAAAGCTTTTTGTATCTTTCCAAATGTTAATAATTGTTAATAAAACCTGGATTAGAATAGTAGAAAGTTTCAGTTTGGTTTTTTGTTTTTAATCCTAGAACTTTATTTAAAACCCCCTACCTGTAGAGATCTGTGTGCACACCACTGAGGCATATGAGCTGCCTCGTTACTAACTCCCATGTGAGTAACTCCTGTATAATTTTTTGTAGGGAGAGAGCAAAATGGGTTTACAGCATCCATTTAGTACCCTGCTCAAATTAATCTGCATGAGGGTTCAAAATATGTATAGTTGAATATTCAAGTTTCAGTCTAGTTCTTTGACAGTGTTTTTGCAGAACACAAACCACTTAAAAGCAGCTTTGGTTTTAGGTTTTGGATTTCTTTGTTGCTCTTCCTCTGTTAGCAAGCCAGGCATCGCAGGATGGGGATAATGCATGAAACTGAGAAAGCAACTCGTTTCCTTGTCCCCAGCCACTCAAGAACTAGGCGATATACTGAGCACAAAGGAGGAAAATCAAAGTCACAATCCTGTAAATATTTATATAGATAGTTAGGTTAGACATAAAAATGGTCTTTTAAACTTAGTCAAACTCCTTGCACAAAATTAAGAATCTGTGTAAATATTTGCAGTCTGGAACCTATTTCAGGTTTCTAAAATATTTAAAGTCCTTTCTAAAATATTTTATTTTTTTTTAAAATGCTGCAAGGCCTCATGCCACAACAAGATTTTGTTCAGAGAATGCAAATCCAGCTGCATGGTAACTCCTTCCTGCAGCAGCAGGCAAGGTAACAGCTGGCTCATCGACCTGCGGGAGACTTTTGTCTACATCTTCGGACTCTCTGTGGCAAGAGTTAAGTGTTCAGTTAGAGGGCAGGAGGCTTGGCTTTGGGTCACTGAACTCCAGGCTGAGGTTGTCTGATTCAGCTAATTCCTCCCTTCCAGACTTCTCAAGTAACTTTGAACAGATTGCTTAGACTCGGAGTGCCTGTGTGTCCCAGTAATAAAACAGGGTTAATTATGCAATCTTCCATCTCTTGCCTGGACTTCCCTAGTTGGTGTGCAGAAGTTAGTTTTACAGTGCTATTTTAAGATAAATAATTTGTGAGGTCCCTGGAAGTACAGAGATTCTGCTACCTGGAATTGGGAAGGATTTCATTTTTGTAGGCTCTCAAAAGCTCAGCGTGTATCAGTCTTTGTCTTGAGAGCTGTGGTTTTTACTTATTTTATTAGCTCCTGGTGTGAAGGAAGTGATGTTATCCTAGCAACCTGCTGTCTTCATTTGGGCTTTCAGCATATTTTCTGTGTGTGTGTGTGTATACGTATATATTTTCTTAGTAGTAAGTGACTGAAAACATGTGCAAGCCAGCCATGTGCTGATGTTGCACTGACTCCAGCTCTCATCCACCCGCCCACTTTCCTTCCTTCCTTCCTTGGAGAGCTGGCAAACAAATTACAGCCTCAACGTGTGTGCTGCTCAGGCAACGGCCCGCTGGGGAAATGGATGGGGGAGAACATTTGGATGCCAGATCAGTGTCTCATTAGGCATTTCTTAGTGTATTTTACAAGTCTGCAGACAAACAGTAGTTAAGACTCAGATGGAGAAAAATTTATATGCTCCCTGCAGGAAAGGGGGGGGCTGGGGAGTCTGCTGGGGATTGCAGGGGTGTTGCTGCTGCACCCAGGCAAGTCCCACATGGCCATTCAAAGATTCAGTAACGTGTCCTAAAGCTGATGGGCGTGAGGGGGTCGGTCCCCCTCCCGATGACAGATTGCAAAATGCCAGATTAATTCATTACTTTCTGCTTAGAGATAAGGTTCTGCACAAAATGTACGTATGCGGTACAAGTGTGAAATTGGGCTGAGTCTATCCCAAACCTGCTCAATGAATGGTAATTTGCAGAGTCATGTGACTGAATCAGATGACTTCAAATGTGTTTTTAAGTGCGGGTTAAAGGAAACATTAAGCTTATGTTTCCTTGTTGCTGTCATTGCTGTTTTACCGTATTAGAGTCTTAATGGTAATGTTTTCCTTTCTTTTTCACAAACAAGATGACCTTGGCAGTTAATGACCTGCTTACAGTCTTTGGCACAGCTCTGCCGGGGAGGGGGCATTTGTCATATTTATTCAGTAATTTCATGTTACAGAAGGAGATGCTCAACACTGGCTGTGAGGAGGCAGCAAGTGAAGCAGCATAAAGGGACCTCACATCTAGGAGAAGGAAGAGGGTGCCCCCATTTCAGAGGGAGTTCCCCCCTCAGTAGAGATGTAGAAGAATCCAGAATGCAGAAAACAGGATGCCGAAGCTGGGGGTCGGGGAAAGGCCATGGTGTGGGCTATTTTGGGATGGGTCTGTGTGCAGCAGTGGTGGCAGCAACAGCCCAGCTGCCTGGTGCTATGGAGGCAGGGAAGAGCGGCTCGTCCCTCACCAGCACACTTGGGTGCTTTTTGCCAGGCAGGTGGAAGCTGAATGGCTTGACTTCAGCAGAGGAAAACTTGCACCTCAGCACCCATGTAACCACACAGTGCGGATCACTGCACAGCAACGGGGGACTGATGGGGTGAGGAGGGCACATGGGCCACCAGCCTTGCTACTGCCTCACCTGCCCTTCAGCAGAGAAACAGTTAAGCATGGCTGTACATCTGTATATCAAAAAAGGCATAAATAAATGGTACCAGGCCTTCCTGACCCACATTGCACTTGCTGGCCAGAGAAATGTTGAGTGTGCTTGGTCTCCACTTGGTTTCATGTTCTGCCCCTGAGTATTGCAGCTGTGGTGCTGCAGTCATAAGCTTAATGAATAAAACTAAAGCTCAGAACTCTTAGGTCTAAGTTTTGTGGTGTTGTTTTTTGGGAGGACAGAGGGATAATGAGTTGTTCTTTTTTTAATCTGCAGTAACCATTCAAAGGGGTGTTACATGTGAACTTCTGCACTGGGAATGGTAAGAGGGTGCTTTGGAAAGAATTTCTGACTTTGGAGTGAGCAATTTGCTTTTAAGTTTGGTCAGGGTTTTTTTCAGTGGTATTGGCTGTGAGGGAGGCCCAGGCAGTGGTGGGCTCCTGTTATGGGTGCTGTGGCCACTGAGGGGACAGCAGGGAGGCTGCCACCTCATGAACAGTAATTTTATTTATGTTGGTCTCCTTTCAAACTGTCACAGTAAACCTATTTTCCTTGGCACTTTGTAAATCATTATATAGGATTAGGCCTTTTACCAGCTTTTAAGAATTCTGCAGTCATTTTAAGGACTTTCTCCCTCCCTGGCTCAGCCAAGCGATTCCTATTCTTGCTGGTATTCCTCGCTATTTAAATAACGCCGGGCCTGATTAGGAGGAAATGGTCTTTGGAAGGCAACCGACATTTTCAAAAGCACTGTTCCACAAAGGAGACTTTGAACTGTGCTAAGGCTTTAAAAGTTAAATAATATTTTGAATGTTAGAGTTCTAATGTTTTCCTATTGTCATGGGAGACTTGGATTGAGTCCCAGGATTGTGGTTAACTTTGCCTCCACACTTAGGCCTTATTTATTACCGCTGAGGAGATGAACTTTAGCTACTTCACCTCCTTTTTTTTTTTTTTTTTTTTGGTTAACTCTTAAAACTGAGACACGTTTTTTAATTTTTTTCTTTTTTTAAAAAGAGCTTAAAGTTTGCTTATTTTTTTTAACAGAGGGGTGAGGAGGATGAGCCGTCTCTTGTGGGCACCGGGGGCTGTGGCGAGGCTACTGGTGCCCTAGGGCACCCCATGTCCCTCCCTCAGAGCCCTGTGGTGAGGGTGTGAGGCTCCCCGCAGCACCTCTGGAATGAAAGCAGTGGAAGTAATTAAAAAAAGTCATGTGGAAGGATCAGAAGGAACGCCGTGTGCTCCTGAGGGGCGGGCGGCTGAGCCGCTCTCCCCATGCCCTGGCAGCTGGGCCTCGGCACTGGCCTGGCCAGGGCTGGGCACGGCGGCTGTGGGGAGCTGGGCGGGTGAGAGCAGCCCTGTGTTCCCCTTAGGAAGTGGAAAAGCAGAAAGGTCCCTTCTGACCCAAACCGTTCCATTATTCTATGAAGCCTGTGAGCTTCGGCAAGGGGTGGCTGAGGGGGCCTCTGACGGGATGCAGCTCACGTTTGTGGCTCTCACAAACAAGTCCATTTTCATACAGAGGCCTGCTGCAGCCACAGTTTTGATAGAACACGATTGTTTTAGGAAATAAAATTAATACTTGAAAGGCATTTATGCACTTACTAAGCTCTAGGAAAGAAAGCTGCATGAACTATGATAATAAAATTCGCCATGCTGTTACATGCTGGTCAAATCATGGCCTTCATTGTTAGGCATGGGTTTTTCCTGTCGTCATTCTCCCCTGGGGATTTATTTGGCATGAGGTATGATTTATTTGGCATCACGTAATCTGTGTGCGGTAGTCATGAACCCTTGCTTTGAGGACGCGGGGTCTGGGGCTGCCGTTGGTCGGTGCAGTCTCCCAGGGCCCATCTTCCATTACTGTGTACTTCCTGCCCATTCCCAGGAGCCTAATTATTAATATAATAATATGTAATAATGGCTTATCAGAACAGATTACGTTAGTGTGACTTGCTTTTACCATAAGTCAGTGTACGTTAAAAGCATTTGTTGGTTTAAGTTGAAAGCTGGGTATGTTTCTCTGCTGAGTAAACGTCCCTTTCCAAATTCCTAAAGGACAGAAACCCCTTTATATTTAACAATGTTCAGCGTCTGCTAAAAGCAAAAGAAAGGTTTTGTAGCTGCATATTTTGGCCCAGGTAAAAAATGTAATAAATGAAGCACAAGGCAGAGGAAAGGGAAGAACCTAATCAGATGGTAAAGAGACTTCATGAATATTAAGTACTTTCCACTTAAGCAGTCTTTTTAATAATCTGAAACATTAATAGCAGTATGACTGCCTGCATTTACACCAGCTGTATAAGAGAGATAAAAGTCCCAGTTTAACGTGATTTTTATCAGCTTGCTCATGCTAGTGTTCAGCCTACAGAAGAAGTCAATTTGCATGGTGAAAAAGAGTTTTCTAACAAACAGGACCGACTGTATGCACAAATAAATGCATAAATGTTGCTTGGTTCTTGATCTAGAAAATGATGGAGTAACTGATGGTAGTTTAAATACTTCGGGGTTTTTGTTCACTTCCCTCCAAAAGTATTCAACCTTACTGCCTAAAGTTGTACTTAGTGATTCAAGAATAAACCTGTAAATGCATGTTGAATATTTTCTAGTAACTAATTATAGGAACTGTTTGTTCCCAAGTTAATGAATTTGTTATTAGTTTCCTGCATTCAGTTTGTTACACGTATTGCAAGATGATGATTGTGGGGGGTTTTTTTGTTTTGTTTTTAAATAAAAGCTGTGCCAATTAGTAAAAAGCTTTGGTTGTGACTGTCCTCTGAATTGCTTAAAGTTATGCTCATTGCCGTCAGGAAGATACTTGGAAAGTTCTGCTTCCTCAAACCAGTTGTATTTTCCTGAGTGGTTTGCTCGTTCTTTTGGATATCCCAAAAGGTAATGCTAATGAAGTATCTGCTATATTTGATGCCAGATGGCATGAAACTTTTATACATAATTAAGTGGATTATTAGATAGCCCTTAAGAAAACCCAAAACCACAACAACAGAAAACGCAACCCACACTCAACCTCCTGCTTCGAGCTTGTCTGTTTGACTTCCTGCTCAGAAGGGCTGGTCTGCTCTGCCCCTTCCTCCGACATTTCTGCTCCTGTTTGGGAGCTGCTGAAGTGTTTGCTGTACTGAAGAGAACCAGGACCCGTTTGATTTGCCCTTCACGTTTTCAGTTGTTAATTGCAGCCAAACTGTCCCTCTGGCATGTGTCAGGTGGAGCACGGCTCCATCTCTAAACTTGTGAAACCAGGCATAGTTAAGACTGGGATCCATTTTAGGTGGTACTGTAATTAATGCAGGTAACATTTGTGTCCAGATGTGTTTGCTCTTTGCTTGGGGAGCAGAGCCTGGGAGTAGGATGCAGGCTGACTTCAGGCATGTTCCTCAAGAATGAATATGCTGTATGCCTCTGAGAGAGTGAACTGCAAGAAAACAAGAAAGAAGAAAAATGGAGCAGCATTTCTTACCACTTATTTGTGTGAGCTCTGGGCTGCGTTACACATCTGGAAGCAGCTTGTTACTTGGTGCATTTGCTAGTGATTAGCTTTTTTTTCTGTAGTGGTTGTAATTTGAGATCTTGCTATAGAGAGGAGTTTCTATAGAAGCAGATACAATCTTCTGTAGCAGGTTTTTTAAAGCACTCATATTGATCGGTTTGAAAATCTACCACCTCTAATAACTCAAAATCATTTCTTACAAAACTCACAATCACTAAATTGCTGTTGTCAAGTTAAAAAAGGTAAATGGGAAAGGATCTTACTTCTTCAGCAGTTCTTATTTGTTCCATCTGGTGTATTTCTGTTGTCACTATGCTGCAGACCTTGTCTATCCAAATGAATAAACCACTGTTAATACAAGTGCTTGAAAATATTTTGTTCACGACCTTTGGAAAAGTTGAAGTTAAGAGATTGAAAATAGAGGAGGAGAACTGTATTTCTCTCTTGGAGTTTCATGGTTGGTTGTTTGTTTGTTTTTGTTGTTGGTTTTTGTTTGGTTGGTTTTGGGGTTTCTGGGGCAGGGGAGGAGGGAGAGAGAGATATGGAACCCTGAAACTATGACTATGTGTTCTCTTTCAAACCTAAGAAGTGACTAGAAGCATTCTCTGTTATATGTCGTAGCCAGGCTTGCTAAAAGAAAAAAACAAACAAACAAAAAACCAACCAACCAAACAAAAAACCAAAAAAACCCACAGTAACTTTGGGAACTTCTGGAAGCAGATGCTGCATATTTCATGGAGATCCTTTCCCAACTGATATTGGAAATTTCAAATTATATATGTATTTAAAATATTTGGTTATGATTCAAAAAAGCCCCTACAAGCTTGATTTGTTGCATTGCATCGTTTTAGTATCTATGATAATTATTTGTTTAAGTGAAGAAAGCTTTCTAGCATGAAAAGGACAGACCTAATGTGGGCTATCTGCTGCAAAGAAAATATGTACTTTTTATGGTACCTGTAGAAACAATTTAAGTCTATATGGAAATATATTTTAAGTTATCTCTGCTCCCCACCACCAGCCACTGCCCTGGGGTGATACTTATCTAGTGTCAATAGCAGGGATTTAGAAGACTGTGAGAAAACTGCTTTTTTGGGGGGGAGTGGGGGGAGCTGATGTCATCGTGTGTCTGTCTGTAGCTTTCTTGGCCAAAACAGTGAATATTAGTGCTGCACTGTTTATTGCTCCATAATGTGTAAGCCCTTTTAGTTATGGACCAATAACTCATGGGTTACACAGTGGTGTCTGAGTGATTTGGAGCTCTCCTGGAGGGAGAATGGAGTGGCATGAAGCTGTGGTAACCATCTTTTGCCCTAGCATTTTCTGCATCAGCTCTGTAGCATTTTTAGTTATTGCTAAAATTTGTGGTAGGAAGCTGCCTGAAATGAAATGTGAGGAACTCTGTATAATAATAAAATCAATTGGACTGTTTCCCTAGTAATTCTGGAGACTGATGCATCATTAATGTTGGTAATACAGTGGCTGTCAGATCACAAACTTCTCAATAAATGTGCAGCTGGCAGGCTTTGATGGAAATTGGAGGCAAGCAGAGAATGAGATTTAGGGCTTTGATATATGGGGTGTCAGCCATGTGATGAAGTTTTTATCAATTTCTGTCACTTCTGTCTCTTATGTTCACTACATATGTGGTCTTCCTTGCAGTTTCTGATGGTGACTGAAATGATAGCTGCACCTTTTCAATGTTTAGTAATAGAGATAGAGGTTAAAAGAAGAGCCAAGTTCACTTCTAAATACATTGTTCTGTATCTGGTGGCATCACATCAGAAATGTAATGCCGTGATCAGCTGTTGTACTGTTAGGGATTTATTAATCATAATAATGGAAACTGGAAGCAGAACTCGTCATCAAGGAACTTGCACAAATACAATAGCAAGGCAGTTGTTCAGTATCCTGATTAACTACTTATACTGAGGAGGCATCTGAAGAACCAGCTGAGGGGCTTTTGCAGTCCTTCTGACTGTTTTCGTTTCTTTTTCATAGTTTTGTTTTAAACTGCTTAGTAAATCAGGATTTATCTATATCTTTAGATTAACTTATTTGAAAGACTTCCCAGAGAAGTTACTTGAAAAAATCACATGGGGGTGTTGCAAATCCCCGTCAACCCTGATTTAGATCAGAATTACATAAACAGCAGGAAAGTGACACAAATATCTGCAACATAAAGGAAAAATAAACCAACTAGTTTGCTAAGAGTAAATACTGATAAGGTCGTTTGAATTTGAGCACTGTCCACTTCTGCATTGTGAGGAACACAAGTTTTCATTACAGGCTACACAGATTTACATGTTCACCAAGTTGGGATGTGCGTTTTTCTCTCTTCACGCTCTTTAAACAAAATGAGGTTTCTAGAAACACAAAACAAGCCTTTGCCCATTATAAGGATAAGTTTGTGACTTTGCATCGCATTAGCAGTAGTTTTGGGTGGCTCTGGGCCAAAGTTGGCTGAGATAGTTTCCCAGTTGTAGCTCCTTGCAAGCAACATAGGACCAGGGTGTGTGCTTTGAGCTGTGCTTTTGCAGGGGAGGGCATTTGCCCTCTTGTACAGTCGTTAGTTTCTCATCTCAGCAAATTTTGGGGTAAAATGGTTTTCTTGTTTGGATTTTTGACATGAAAAAAAGTGAGCGTGCCGATGCTTTATACATAAACCTTGAAAGGATGATGATTTCTCCCTTGTCCTACCTCCACAGATTCTTCCAGTGAGGATGTAACTGGTACTTTTTCTGTATGAAATCCCATGGAAATTTTTAGTAAAGTAATCCTGCATAAAATGTATTACAGGAGTTTAGTTAAAAGAAACACTCTCTAAAAAATTGATAGGCTCGTTCTCTGATATCAGAGGAATTTTTTTCAGCACAACCCAGTGCTTTTTCAGTAGTTTATATTTGGCTAATGCCTTATCCATACTCCTGTATTTGCTGCCATTTTAGCTACAATGATTCTTTGAGTTGTGGTCAACTAACAAAAGTTCAAGCAAAAGTTTTTGGCCCATTTTGCCCCCTTGGGATTTCTTGCATCTGTACAAAAGCAGTTTTTCTTACTGAACACCGACAGAGAAGTGCCTAGTTAACAAGAATTGGAGCAAAATATTTTGATTTTTATGCCTTCTGAAGTTTGAAGTGAGTAATATGCTGAGTAAAATATGTTGGAAACAGTATTTCCAGGAAAGATTTTAATTCCCATTTTAAGTACTTCACTCAATGTGTCTTTAACTCCTCCTTTAGTCCTAAACTTATCTGTTCACCTCTTGTCTGTTCCCACTTTCCTTGGAGCCTTTGAACTGGAAGCTGTGTTTAGAAAGAAAGCTACAATGCAAGCCCAAGCTTTTCTTACAGACACGTGCATGTGGCTGATTAACTGCTATGTTTTTTAAACACCATTTCTGTTTACATGTAGGTACCTCCCCTTGTTCTACTCATTGATAAGTATCTCTTTCCTTAATTCATGATAACTGTATGCATATAGAGAGGGGTTTGCATATGTTTGTATAGTACTTCTATATATTTTTATTCTATATATTATATGTTATTCTATGTATTATGTATTTGACTTTGTCTAAATGATACTGTCAGAGGCTTTTTGGTATGGTATGATTTTAAATATTTTTTTTCCTCTCTTTCTTCCTCTCTAACCTTTCAGTTTTTCTTTACACTTTATCCCCTGCAGAGGGTCAGCATTTAAGGCTTTGCCTCTGTGAATTTGGTTAGACATCTGTAAGTACATGTTACATATTTTAACATGAGTAAAATTGCCTGAATAGATCTCATTCTACATTAGCTCTTTAGAAGAGCTGCTCTGAACTTGTACATGTGAGTTTCCAGGACTTAAAGTTGAAGGGGTTTTTTTTGGCACTGAAAGCCAGGCTTGCCTTTTATGGGTTAAACAGTGTTGTTTGTGTATGGATAGACAATACTCATTTTAGCAAAAAGGCTCTGCATCTGCAACATAGTCTCATAGGTAGATGAAATCGTGAGGAATAGCTGGTAATGTCAAGTAGAATAGATGATAAAATTATTAAATTATGTAGCATTGTCTAATCTGCTCACACAGCTTTGCCTGTTACAAGTGACAAACTAATATGCCATCAGACTTGACAGCCCTTTTAGTTTATTGTAGAAACTCAACACAAACTGTCGTTCATGTGCTCTAGAAGTGATGTGTTTCAGATAACAGGAAATACATTCCTCTGCCACCTTATAAAACCATACAGTTGGCTGAGTTTTACATGAAAGAAAGCTTCAAGTCCAGTTCATAGTAACAAATTCAGCTTAGACTGAATGTATGTGGTTGTCCTCTTGCTTTCCTTTTGTAGGAGCTTGTGGAACCATTCTTCTAAAATTAGTGGGTAGGTTAGAAGATATTCAGAAAGTCATGGTATGCAGTCTGGTCCAGAGGTGTACACCCCAGAGCATGTGAAGTTATACCTCAGCATGGCATGATAATTTCTGCTAAAATCTGTCATCTAAATCTCTGGCCTGTTCCATACTTGAAGTGGATGTTTCCACGTGTTTTAAGGCATAGATAGAATTCTGAAAGGACTGGTGGTTGTCTTTCCAAATTCCCTTTTGGGAAGAAGACTTCCACCACTTGAATAAGCTGAGCTGCTTTATTTTCATCTGCTTGCTCTCTGGTGCATTGTCACAAGATGATCTGATATTTGAAATTTCTCTGTACTACTCTACTCATAATAAAATTTTGCCGAAAGTGCTGATCCAGATTAGCAAGAATATGCCACATCCGTGAAGTATCAGACATGATAAAAATTAGTTTTAACACATAGGATCAGGGCCATTAAGATTCCCAACTAATTAGAGACTGAATTAGCTTTGAATTACAACCGATTTTCATATCTTTTTTGAGATGGAAAGACAAAATGGTAACAAGCAAAGAGATAAAGCTTTTAGAAGTTCACATTTCTCCAAGAAGATAAATGGCTGGGTGAAGATGAAGTTGTCTTTGTCTAGTTTCTGTTTTCAAAATGCATCATATAATCATTGTTCTTGGAACTTAGCTTTGGTTTTCTCTAGGTGTTTCAGGAATGAGCAACACTGTTATGTTATCATTGTTGATGAGCAGAAGATAACACTTACTTGTCTAAATTGTTTCTCTGAGCTTACTGGCACTGCACAAATTATGCTGTTGCCCTCCAGCCACTGTGTGCTCCCATACACTGTGTGTGTGTACATACTCTATTTTCAGAAGTCTTTCAGGAGTGCATTCAGGGTGTTTCAGTTACAGGCTTCAGAAGATGTATTGAGCAAAAGTTAATGATTTATGTCTTTAATCAGGTTTATTGTGATACTAAACCAGTAAAACTTACCTAACTTACCCTAAAACTGCGTAGAATAATTTAGTTGGTTGATTTGGATTTGTTTCTTCTTCTCACAAGTTGCAGTTTTTGTGTTGGGAAGAGCAAAGTAATCCTCAGTATCAGATCTTTGGGGGAGTGTGTTCTTTTCTTCAAAAACATTTTTGCATTAAATTGGTTGGGGCAATTGGGGAATGTCGATGGTATCCTCTAAGAAGACAGGACAGTGTTTTGCTTACTTTAAAAACTAAGTATGTAGAAAAAGCCAGAGTATATTTGGGTCTGGTTTGTGTGACTACTAATTCAGCCAGTTTTGAGTCAAATTTTAAGTCTGTTTGAGGTCAAGTTCAGTCAAGCACATGATAATTTTTTCCTTATTCAGAAAACTGCTTACATTGTCCATATGCTTAAATATCATCAGCTGCTGCGTTAAACTCTGAAAACCCTCAGGTGTTTTGCTGGCTGCTTTTATTGCAGCCTCTATACCTCCTAACAGGAGGTGGGTATAGGAATATCTCTGGCATAAGAATTTTAGGAGCAGAGCAGAAACTTGTAAGTATATCATGCTGTCTCATTTTGTGTTTGAGGGAAGCCAATGAATTTGGTTTGCAATTCTACATTCTTCATGTAGTGACTTAATAGCTGGTGAAAATACCATAGCACTGTAGAACTCAATATTGAAGTTCTGAAGAGCCCTATAAAAATTTATCTTTCTAGATGTACCACTTGCTATAGTATTTCTCAAATATTTACCAGCTGATTTTTGGAAGAACCAAAGGTTTAAACTGTAATTGAAAGTTCTTTCAATTTTTGTTACATTTTTTAAAATATCCAGTGCATTTTACACAGCAAATGGTTTATTTTCCTCTGATCTTTGCAAGTTCTACACGTTAGTAATAAATTATTATTTATATTTTTAACTTGACACAGTTTTACCTTGGAGCTCAAGTGGTAGAAGAGAAAGGCAGCTAGAATAATAATTTCACTAGCTTAGCCAAATATAAAATTAAGGTGCAGAAAGCTAAGTGCAAACAGCTGCTGACTATGACAAGGGGTACTTAGTGTATGTTGTTTTAATGATGTTAAAGTTGGAAAATAACTTGATGAGTATCTTCAGCAAGATTAATTTATATAACTTGTTGTAACTTGCAAGAGGGCTTGAGATTTATACCTAATAAATATTGATGGTTTGTAACTGAGTTTGTTGTGCAGACAAATGCCATCTGACTATTATTGTTAAGCTTGTTTTAACCTTCAGAGGACTTTTTAGGAGAGAAACATACTGCAAAAGCTATCTGGCAGAAAGTCAAGAGCTGAAGTCTGGTGGTCTACTTACAGATGATACTTATAATGAAAAAGATTGGCAGTATGGGTTGGGTTTTTTTTGTTTGTTTCTTTGGGTTTTTGTTAGGTTTTGTCTGTTTGTTAATTTAATATATATAATTCTTTAGCTATTGTTCTACACCGCAAAGCATTTCAGTGAATGCTTAATTCTGCAGCTGTCCCTTCATTTCAGGGTATACCATTGTATACCCTGAAACATTCTTCTGGATTCTTTATCCAGAGTCATCTGAAATTGTGTATGGTCATCCTGTTTAAATAAGCTAACCTTGTTTTGGGACTCACAGGCTAATTACAGGTGCTTAAGTGCTGTAAGATTCGTAGAAGTTTCTTGTGAGAGCTTAAAAAGTGTTTTGAAAAGTATATTCTTCAATATATTGCAGTGCTCTCTTTAATGCAGGCTAGGGACAAATGCCCATATTAAATGGAGTGCAGAGAACACACAGATGATGGAAAAGGAAGTTTATTCTGGAGCACCCTTCTTTGTTCTGCAAGATGTGCTGCTACTGTTTTCTGCCCTTCTCCTTAGACCTGATTCAGTTATGGGTTTTTGAGGATCTGCTCTCGGGAAAGCCTGAAAAGCAGTGGAAGTTACTTGAGTCATTGGGTTATGTGCATCAAATGCACATTGAAGAGATTTTTGCATTCTGTGTGGGAGAGTATAAAATGTGGCACTGGATTCTGACAGAGCCATTAATATGTATAATGCCATTAACACTGCACAGGTGAGTGCAATGGGAAGGGAAGCAATGTAAGCAGGACAGTAAGGGATGTGCTTGGTTCTGTCACTGACTTCTGGTGCGGCTTGCAAGCTGTCATGGTTTGGTCTCTGTTTCTCTCCTGTGCCTCTCTTTCAAAAGGTTTAAATCTCTTCAAGAAAGATGCAGTTGATACATTATGGAACTTGATAGGTTATGGAATACTGTGAATTAAGGCCTTTATAAAAATGATGATGTAACCTGCTTTCATCAATGGTAACTCACCTGTGATCATGATGAAACTTTTCAGCAAATGTTTTCTGATTTGACCATTAGATGAAGGTTTAAGTGTCTGTGTATTCAATAACATCACCAGAGTTCTTTTAGATGGAAAATAAAGCTCATTTGCATCACCAAGTATTAAACTGTGTTTTTAGTAAAAGTTTTTCTCAGGAACATAAAGTTTTTATCATATGAAAAGCAATATGCTATAGATTAACAGTGAGGAGATACTACAATAGGGAAAGTGTTATAAAGTTTTTGAGTACTATTTACAAAATTATAAATTCAGAAAGTAGTGTCTTGGGGTTGCTAGTCCAGTTACCTTCTAGTCCAGTTACCTTCTAACTTACTTTCCTCACCTTTTTGGATGTGGAACAGTGGAGAAGTTGAGCTTTGTTTTTTAACATTCTTGCAGTAAGGTGCTAATAAGAGTTGAGCTTGGCTTTTCTTAGTCATATGTGAGGCTTTTAGATTGGAAACATCTTAGTGTAAACAACTCATCTACTTGTCAATATTTTTTTTTTCTTTTAATGAAAGGGAAGGATCTAGTAGTTGTAAGAAAGAATCCAGTTCCTTAAATCTTCTCTGTCTTCTCTATTTTAACTGACCTAATGTTTGCAGAACCTGGTTAGGAACTCTTCATTACTATAATTACATGCAATAACAAAACTGAAGTCCTTTGGAGAAACCCAAGGCAATTTCCAGTGGTGTTTGTGGATGAATTAATTATTTTAATACATTTGGAGTAATGCCTTTTAGGTCTTCCCCTTCCCCCACCCCCCCCTTCGGCATTACTGTAAACAAAAACTTTCCTTGCAAAAGACTTAATTGGTTGTAATTTGTTGGATAGATAGAAGCTGTCAGGAAATGGACAACAGAACTCCGTTGGATACATGTTCTGTGTGGTTTTGATTTATTTAGGCGTTTTGAGCTTTCTCCCAGAGTGTTGCTGAAGTTTCAGCTTCTGAAAATTCAATCAAGGAAATAGTCCATCTTGTGACTGACTTGAAAATAATATTAGTAATAAAAAGGGTGGAGCAAGACCACTGCTCCTAGGGGGTTGAAAGCAATTCTAGCAGTGTGATCCTTCAGAAAGATACTGTGCTTCCTCTCTGCACAGCTGGAGTCCCAGGGAGTAGAGGTAGCTTATGAGGCCTCAAGACTGATGGATTAATGAACAGCTGTTAGCGTTTGGGGTGCTGGAAGCTGGCATAAATTACTGTTATTTCTATAAGTTACTATTACATCTATTACTAGGTTATTACTTTAGTAATTTCCATTGCAAGTTCCCCTTTCACTTGTTTTTCTGTTCCAGAACAGAAACTTCAGTTGCTGATAACTCTTACTTGATACAGTGATTTTTACAGGCTGACATTGGTGGTGGTAGAATGAGTGATAAGACCTTTTTTTGTTGTTGTTGTTCTTTTTTTTTTTTTTTTTAATTTCAGCCATTGGATCCAACATACTGGAATGTGTATACACTTGGGATCACTGTTTCATGATGTGATGACACCTGTTACATCTTACTAAATTAATACATTTCTGTGCTTTTCTTTGGTCTATAGTCTTTGAACCTTGGATTTTGTGCTCAAAGTCCTTAAGAAATGGCCAAATACAAACCTAAAACATGAAAAAATAACAGCACTCTGACACTAAAAATCCAATGATGGCCAGAGAGAGAGGATGCCAACTTCAAGTAGTGTGTCTCTTGTCAGCAATTTGAATATTTTTCTAAATAAGATCACTTAAGGTAAAAGTAAAATGTTCTGCTAGAACTGGAGGCTGAGGACCTGTGGGAGATTTAAAAAAAAAAAGTTCAAGCCTAGGAATCGACAAAATTTGTCTTGACTGTGTTCATGTAGAAACAAAACTTTTTAACTTCATTAACTGTAGAATCAATGTATTGCTGTAGATTGGCTGTGTCATGTCAGTTTTTGACAAAAAATTGTCTGAGTTTGGTAGTCTACAGTTTAAATTCCTACTCAGTTATCTGCAAGTGTACTTGTTTGAACCCCCCAAGCAAAACTATGCCTGCATTTGCCAGAAGGTTCTTATGCCATCCAGACAGGTTCCTACAAGTGGTTTTTTGGCAGAGTTTTGGTTGAAGTTCAGGTATTTGCACAGTAAGCTCAAAAGGAAACTTGAGTGTATGAACCTTTATGTACCTTCAAAAAAAAAAGTTGTTGTAACCCCAATTTGACACAGATCCAGTCATTACCTGCTGTTCATTGGCTCTAATCTATGTGTAGCAGTTCGTTTCCTCTCTTCTCTTGAGGTTAAACTTGTATCAGCAGGGGAATGTGTTAACATTTGAGATCAGGCTTCCAGAGACTTGGTTGGGAGAGCTGCTGGCGTGAAAAGGCTCACGATCTGGGTCTAGAGGGCAGCTGGTTTAAATGTGGGTACAGGGATTGAAACCGCTTTGTTTGCATTCTTTTTCCATCTTTGCTGATCTAGAAGTTATTTTATTTGGTGATTTGGGAAGATAAAAGGTGATGGGAGAATAGGCTCCGTGCAGACATGGGTCAGGAAAGTGCTGAGGAGGTGCATGAATGGCTTTGAAAGGTCCGAAGTGTAGATGAGCTGCTCTTGAGACAGCAGCAGTTGCACATGTGGAAGCAAGTAGTCTTCCCAGCAGTTGTAAATGGTGAATATAGCTAAAGAGCTGGAGAGTGGATCTGCCTTCTGAGAAATGATTGGCAGGGCTGGAAGATAACTCATTACAGAATCAGCAGAAGACTGGGAAACATCCGTTTATGCCAATTCAAATTGCTCTGGTCCCTAGAGACTTGGCAGTGTGATTCACCAGTATGAAATATTCAGGTTTTAATCATCATTGCCTAGTGCAAAAACTGTAACTTGGTCATTTCTAAAATGTTGAGCTTTTGTTCTGCATAAACAAGTATGAATGTACATGGAAAGTGCATGTAAATAGGTACAAAGTATAGCTATATATTAAACTTTAAAAAACATGAATATATCTGTAACATATACACATTTATATTTACTTGTCTGCAGTCTTAAAAGGATTGTGGAAGGAATCTGTCTACTGGGAATGATTTCTCTGTTTTAGTGGATGAAGCGTAGGCCATGGAACTGAGCATTGGGTGTGTTAGCAGATTAGCATGGTTTAACTCAGAGCATTTAACGTCTGGTCATATATTTTTCACAGTAACTTAAATATATCTCTGAATTGTTCTCAGAGCTTTACTTAAAATACAAAAATCCTGGTTTTGTCAGCGTGTCAAACTTTGCTGGATCTGAAGGTGAATTTCTGTGAGAGCTGGTATTTTTGTTTCAGATTTGCCCAACTGTTCTTCATTGCCAGATTTACTGCTGCAGAACAGTCCAACGCCACAGACCAACCTTTTTCTGCAGCTATTTTCTAGGAATCCCAAACCCTAGTACTTTTCCTTCTGAATCTGGCTATTCATACAGCCTGAAGTCATTATGCTTCCTGTTATCCAAGCAAGCTGTCCCCTGATAAGCACAGACAAGGCATTCTGTTCTACTGGATCATTGCATCGTCCTGTTTCTGCCCTATCGTCGAAGTGTGTGGCACTCCTGGAAACACTGTGTTCCCAGCTCTCCCCCTCCACCTAGTCAACACAGCTTGCCTGCCAATTTATTCTCTTTGAATGTGGGTTTGGTCATTCTTGCACAGCTATGCCAAGAATTACTTAGTAATTGCAATGGGATTTGGAGCGACCGTATAATGGAGGGGGAAACAGATTTGTGTACTTTCTGCTTCTTAAAGACAGATGAGCAAGGGCTCACAGGTTTATTAAAATACAGCTCGAATGCTGGGCCTTAACAGATGCTAAAGGCCCTCTGGTCTGCTTGATGATCTGAAGGTTTCTGTTTTAATACAATATCAAAGGAGACAGAAGTGCGTGAAACATGGGCTTTAACTGCAACAGAGGGGGCATTTGAAAATCTAACATTAATCCCTTTTGTATGGGTTTTTTGTTTGGGTGGGGTATTTTGTGTTTGGTTTTTGTTTATTTGTTTTGTTCTCCTAAGGACCCCAAAGGTGCTGGCTTTTTCCCTAAGTTCTTATTAAAGTTTTGACACTCCACTTTCCCCGTGTATACTGTCATAGCTGTGTAATTCACATCTCTTACAAATTCCTCCTGAAAGCTAAGAAGAATAGGAAAACGTAAAATTCCTGATTTTAGTAGTGCAGAAATTTTATGTGTAAGGATGGTCCGTGTTTTTCTCTAAAATGTATTTCTCTTATTCCTTGTCCCCTGTGCTCATTTTAAGGTCTTTTCTGCACAGTTGGAATGCAAAGTAATAAACAGATATTAGACCCAAGTTGCGTGTATGTATTTTTCTTATCTGAATGAGCTTTGTGTTTTGACATTTGGAGAGAAGCATGGGGTGTATTTTAAATCCCAGACAAAATTCATATTCCAAAATTGTAGCATCTGAGGTGTCTGTGTTGGACCATAAGGCCTCAGAGCCCAGCTTGCTGCAGCAGGAAGGATTCAAAATCTGTCTGATTTTTCTTACAAGGCTTTAGCTTGTTGCTTAGTATTGATTGCTGAAGGAGTTGGCCACTTGACTAGATGCTGAATCAAATAATCCCCTCAGTTCTTGCTTTGCAAATCCATTGTCGTGGGACAAGCTGCTGAGAAGCTTTGCATACGTGCCACAGCGTGATGGGAAATTCTCTCAACAGTCAGACTGGTAAAAATTGCACCTTTTTTCTTCTTCTTAACATACTATTGACAAGTGATATTTGTGCATAACTTCAGGGCTATAGTTTGTAGTTACATTCAATAGTATAACAACAAAAGGCCAGAAGTGTTGGAAAATTTCCCCACATCTTTCAGTCTGAAAGCTCTGTCACTGACTCAGCTCCTGACACACAGCATAAACAGAGCGCCTGTAGCTAATGCAGCTTTTAAGTTTTGTGTTCTAAACCGGTCTCCAAGACGTTGGTGACAAGCCCATCAGCTGTCCCTGTCCCACCTGACCAAGACCTTTGCAGTAGTGTGGGATGCTGTGTGGCAGGTATGTGGGGATGCTGGCTGGGGGCACAGGGAGCAGGTGATACCGTAGAAAAACAGCTGGGGATTTTGTGTTCAGGTTTTAGGGAAATGCAGTGGTTCTGGTCTGTGTTAATTGGAATTCTTAGAATATAAACTGCATCTGATATTTGTAAGACATTACTGCCAACATGTGAAAGTAAGGATGGACCAAATGGGAAATGCAGGGTCAGCCGTGTAAGCCTTGCTTTTGCTAACTGGCTTGTACAAAGCCCAGGGAAGTCAAGTGATTCCTGATGTGGTGCAGTTTGCAGACTTGGAGCCTCTGGCTGTTTGGGGTCTGACTGTTAGTTACCTAAGTTTCTCTCCTTGATGCTGAATTTCCTCTCTTGACTACTGGATTTTTGTTTGTTCACAGAAGCTCAACTGAAGCCTTCTGACTGGAATTCTAGCTCTGCATTTCACATTATGTATAGCTGCAATTGTTATGAAACTTCAAATAACCAGTTACTAAATACTTCTCTTGCAACTTATTCCTATTTGGAAGTATTTCAAATTATTTGATTAGAGGAGGAAATAATTCACATGGGAGATAGGAGCTGTGGAAGAGCCTCTGATCTTGGAGCACAAGGAGCATATATATACTCTGTTATGAATTGTATCATATTTTATCAGGCTATACTGCAGCTATACTTTTGTTTTAGGAATATCAGAATTGTCAGTAATAAAAGTTTTATTCAGGAGATGGTTCTTGTAAAGGGTCTCTTTGGAGACAGTCGGTTTGCCCTCTGCTTTGGTTGCTGATTAAATTCCTTAGGCTGAATTTCCTGTAACGAGAATTTAGCTTTTGGATGGATTTCCAGACGAAAAGTATCAATTAAGAGCTATTTGTGACCATCTGAGCTTCAGGACAAGGAAATGTGCTAGAGGTGGAAAATACAGCTAACTATGCATACCTGGATTATGGTTCACTGATTTATTTTTCTTTTTTCTCCTCTGAGAAACTAATATTCAGTCTCAACCATTGACCAATGATAGCACCATAATGTAGGTTATTATTACAAAATAATATTGAAGCATTAATGTAATAAATACTTGAAAACATATGTGTAGTGTACAAAATAATAATGATGTTCCTAACACTGTCTTTGAACAGGAGACATGAACACTTAATAATAGAGGAATGTCTTCCATTTTTGAGGTCTCTGAACTTGCTAAACCCTTGGGATCATTAGCAAATCTTCTGAAAATGACTGAAATTACTTTCCTAGCAGAGACAGCAAGTTGGTACTCACTGCTAATGCTCTGGTTTCTTCTTTATGCCCATTATGTGCTAGTTCAGGGAGGAGTAGATGACCAAACACCTAAAGCAGAACCGGTTGTCTTTTGATGATTTTGCAAACCTGGAGCTAATTCATTGGGTTTAAACAGCTCTCCTGTCCTGCATGTGCAATGCATTGAAATCACGTACAGGTCTTTACTAGTAGCGATGTTGTTGCCAAATGATCTCTGCATATTGATAGTGAATTTTCTCTGTTGTGCATGTAACTTTCCCTGGGGTGGTGTGAAACTAGATCACCAAAGTGATTTATGAAATGGAAACCTGTTTGAAGGCTCATATTAGTGGCAGTTTGACAGTTGTTTGGCTTTGTTATTTTAAACGACTTTTATCATGGAATCAGTTTATAAAAATAAAGAGATGTGTATAAAGAGATACTGTCATGTAAGACCCAAATATCTAATACAGAAAGGTCCTGGCTCTGAAACTAACGGAAGTCAAATAGTTAATCCTCAAGTGTGGATCTGTGATGGTTCAGTTAAACATGCCATTCTCTTATAGAAGATATAGCTCTCTTCTCTGATAACATGTCCCTTACAAACATGAAGGAGAATTTGAAAGGCTTTAACTATTAGTTCAGAGTTGCCTTTCATTAGACTTAGCTGCAGTTGTCATGAGACTTGTATTTGGGGATCTGAGTTTATTTTGTAGCCTTTGCTTATGTTGTCATGTACAAGCCTTGCATTGGTTGGGAAGGGGAAATGCTAGGGACTTGTATGCTCCCAGCACATCTCTAGCTAAGAGATCCAGATTGTGGTGTCAAAACAAAAATTTCAGATGCTTTATTGGAAAGCTAATGTGCTTTACAGGCCAGGCAAAATTTAATACCAGTTGTAGCTGCTTGAAGTGAACATTCTTGGTGGGATGTGGGGAAGAGATGGGAACTTGAGTGGTCTAAGAAGAAAAAAAAAAAAACAACAGAAAAAAGATTAAGTGCTTTTGAAAAAAGAAAAGGTTTGGCAAGAAGGATGCATTACAAGTAATGAATACTTTTGCACACACACATCCACACCCACACCCACACACCCCCCCACCCAAAGCAGACCCTTTTCTCTGTCTCGCCTCAGAGGCCGATGGCAGTGGAGAGGGGATGCCAGCCCTGGCAGAGCTGGCTGCTCAGCCTGTGCTTCATTCAGCTGCAGCAGTGGCTTCGTGCAGGCAGCTGTGGAGCTGGCCCAGGCTCCTGATGTCTGTGCCCTGATTTCCATTCTCCTCATCAGGCAGTGTGGTGGTGCACTGCTTATGGCCTGAAGGACCGGCGAGCATCTTTTCTCTGAGCTTGCTGGTGGTTCCTGGACTAATGTGAAGGCTGCTGGTGGTTGTGTGTTACATTAATAACATAGACTATTACTCTTACAGTTCTTTATATAGGTAAGGATTAATACTACACTTAAATTGATTGTGAATTACTTAGTTTGTTTATATATCATGAAATTAATTCAGTGGTGTAATAGCATTTGTATTATTACTTTAAATAATGTGTTACCTTCTTTGGGACCCAGTTAATTTTTATTTTTTTTTTAAACATGATGTGAATTTGCACTAGTGAGTGTTGGAAATAAATATTTTTGTATTTTAAAGCGTAGTTGCCTGTAAACAGTCAGGCTAGAAAATGTTTTCCAGTGACAGCAGCTTTTCCTGGCTACTTTCATATCAACATTTGGAATTATGTAGTTGCTCGACTCAGTGCATTCTTGAATCATTTTCAGGAAAAAATACTAACCTTCATAGGACTTAGATTTTGGGAGCAAACAATGATTTTTTTTCTGTACTTTTTTCCTAATCTTTAACATCCATTTTTTTTTCTGGGTGAACGTGTGGGTTTTTTTGGTTTTGTTTTTTTTTTAAGGAATTGAAGGCATTGTTGGGAGTGAAACACGTTGGTTATGATGAGTTTTTTGTGGTAATAGTTTCCTAGCGGGCTCTGGGTGTGGGCACGTGTGTCTCGAGCAGTCCTCAGCATTGTGTTTAGCTTTTGGATGTGTCTGCACTGTGCTCCAGAGCTATTATTACAGTTCATTTCAACAGACACAAGGTAGTTTAAAACAAATTAATTTGGGTTCCAGTAGCAGGGCTGCTGCAGGGCTAAGGTTTCACTGTCTGAATATTTAGCTAGAGCTAGTGTTTCTGTGTGTTTTGTGTTGATATTTTTAATGGCTATGGCTTGCCTACAGTTGCTGCTGTAGAGGTAGGTCAGGTAGGTCCTTGCATACTGCCATCATACCTGGCTTGGCCCTGTGGATTGTGTTCTCTCTTTGTTGCATTTTAAACTCGTGAATTTCAATAAAATTGCTGGGGATGAAAGTTGAGAGAGCAGCTGTGTAAGACAGGCCTTCAGTTTGTGCATAAAATGGACAAAAAATTGGGATGTTACTTCACTGTTAGCTGGCAGATTGCAGCCAGGCAAGGTGTCACCAATTGGCTTCTATCTCCAGATTCCCCATATTGACATGAGTCATTCAGACCTCATAAAAACATTTGGTCTAGTCATAACTTGCCCCACTAAAGGTCCATAATAGCTTCAAGAGACTATCCCAGTCTCTGTCATTTTTCTGAGCTGAGGTTGTCGATTTGACAGTTGGTGTTTTCTGCACATTATTGGTTTCACTGGCTCACTGGCTGGTGAGCAGCTTGGGGTGAAATCTTCATCTCGCTCTAGAGCCTGGATGCTTTTCTATTCACCCCAATGCTCCTTGTTTTCCCTATATGCCACTGAATTAACATATATTTCAAATTGGGATCAAATTTGTAAACACTATCGGGCTGGCTGTAACTGCTGCCAGGTGTTGGAGGTGATGGATGATGTTGTTACTGGCCCTTACAGGAGATGAGAAGTGGATGGGCTTTGGTGCCTAAAATTGCTGCTCCCTCCTATTGCTACCTGTTTACTGCAAAAGACAGAAGCCTCCTTTCAACTGTTCTGCTTCATGTTTTAGCCTCTCTCCTGCTGCCAAGAATATTTTTACTCTGCGTCAAGAGAAAATGAATTCATGCCTTCAGGATTTGTACTCTTTGCTCTGTGCTATATGATAGCAACCCAGTGAGATGTGCAAGTGGAAACTGCATTAATGATTGATAAAAGCTGAGAGCTGTTTAAATTTTTTTCCTGTTTAATGACTATCAATAATTTAATGCATTTACTGTATGTTTTTGAGAAATAACACCCATATTACAGCTCGGGTTTAATAGGCTAAATGATTTCAAGCTTCAAAAAATACAGATTTCCGACATGAAGTGTATCCTCTTTTTAATTAAGAAAAAGATAGAAAAGTATGAAATCAGGTTTGTAAGAGAGAGGTAGTTGTTGAGAAACAAATGTTTCTGCGTGCCTGCTTTGGGCTGTTGTCAAGTCAGCAGGTAGCCCACTGAATGGCACCCAGGGGTCCACACCACCACCCCAGCAGGGAGCCCTGGGAAGATGCTGCTTTCCCAGACGTGGTCATGCACCTGACTTCCCTGTCCTCTATGTCCTAGATCCTGAGTCCCACTCCATCACTGTTATTTTAGCTGGTTTATCAGCATTGTGTCACCTAAGGCACTTGGGAAAGGTTGAGGAACAAGCCTCTCTTTTAGAGAAAGAATTGCTTTCTTCTACATCGAGCTTAAAAGGGAGAGGTAAACGTTTGAAAAAATATTTTCCCCCTGTTTCTTTAGAAGGGATCACATTTTTCAAGTGATGATTATCTTTTTCATTGTGCTTGGGTGTGCTGGATTTGGTCTTCAAGGCTTTGCATATAAAATATGGGGTATGTACCTTTTAGGTGATCAAGAGAAAAGGAAACCTTTTTTTCATTATTGATGGGCTCATTGCAGTTAGACTGGTAGGTAAATGTCATTCAGAAGTTGGTATGCTTTAATAAGCGTGTTACCTAAATGCATCCATATGAATGGTGCTTCTGTAAACTTAGATTTTTCACATGGACAAGTATTGTTTTGGGAAGAGCTTTTTTTAGGATCCAAGGAAAGCAGGTGAGGAAGTACAGATAGGTATAACATTAAAGCTGTAGAAAACAATTGTGTAAACACCTCTGCATAAAGATATAGAAATACAATACATTTAGCATTTGAATTAAAGGTGGTTTAAATTAACAAAAATTATACTGCTTATTTAGGAAATATACTTTATGTAAGTAAAACCTAGTCTTTTATTTAGACATCTCTTGATGGTGGATCCCATGAGTTCACTAAGACCTGGAGAATTTATTTATGATATCTGTGTCTTTGACTCTTACCATGTTTTTATGCTTTGTCTGTACTTCTGCAACAATATTTTGGTTACCTTTACTTGGCCGTTTGTAATAGATACTTGAGAAGAGCTTCCCCTCTTTGTGCAGATACAGTTCTGGAAAAATAGTATATATTCTTGAAAAATATCTCCAGTACAAGTGTTTGTGGCAGAAGGATTACCCTGTTCCATGTTTAAGACTGATAAATATACATATGCATAGATAAAAACGCTTTTCATTCATACTACATTAAATGAGACTTTGCTAATTTCTAGCTTGTTCTCCATGTTGCCGTAGGTAAACACCATATTGTGCTTATGTGAAATGTTACACAAAATGAAATGTTACATGAAATGAAAAGGTACATGAAATTAAACATGTAAGTTTTATTTCATACTGACTCTGTAGATGCTAGAAAATAGATTGGAGAAAGAACCTGAGGCAGGGGCAGGTGAAGTTCCTGGCTTCAAAAGCCAAGGTTAAGAGTCCTGCCCTGAGAGTTAAGGAAGGGTGCTCTGAGTAACCTGGGAGGTGCCACTGCCATTTGTTGGCAGACAGACTACAGACTAATATATTTTATTAATGTGAGAGATACTTTTGGTACTGTTCTGAGAAACATGTTAACTACAGGTTGTATAAGAAGGTGTATGGGAAAAGGTATTCCTTTTTTCCCCCCCTCAGTTTCATCATGATATTTAGGGATAAGTATTTTAATACTCTTTTTCTTAGCTTGCTTGTTTGGTTTTTACAAATGGAGATTGCTACTTCCCTCTTAATGAAATAGTTGTTTTATTACCTCTCCTAAATCGAGAGGTTGAAAAATAAACAGGGAAAAAAGGGAAAAAATTTTTTACTATGATAAAAACTTGACCTATTTCTATTAGTGCACACTGAGTGTGCATATAATTCACCTGAAGAAAAGTAACCATTTGTTATATGTAGATTGAAGAAACCTTGAAAACACCTTTTTGGTTTCTCTGTAAAAACCTCTGTTTAAACCCTTATGTTATGGACATGTTTTGGGGAGGGTTTTGTTACATACAGCAGTGCTCTAATTCCCTGGTGTAATGGAATTAATAGACATCATAGAGCTAGAAAATCCAATAAACTAGAAAATCTTCCAGGTTGGTTGTGTATACAGGGGCTCCCGTTGACACAGTAGTTCCCCAAAGAGCTGATGGAGGCCCCTTGTAGGGATCAGAAGAGAGAAGGTGAGCAAGTTCTTTGCCAGTTGTGTGGTGCAGACTGAAAGTGAGGGGCATTACTTTCCCAAAATTTTATTTTCTCAATGTAAAAAGTCTCTGGATCAGTTAAGACCTGGATCCTGGCAAATGTCATGTAGGATGTTTGTGTTGAACTGTAGGAAGTGGGCTAGATTTGGGTAATGCCTGGAAAAAACACTGTATTTTCATTGTGCAGCAGGAGGAATAAATCTGGCATCATCATTCAGAAAGAAAGGTTAATTCTCAGTCAAGATCACATTCCAGAATCCCTGGTACAGGATTCAATCTTCAGCTCGGGTACTGTCCAGAATTGCTCACGTCATGCAAGATCTAATGAAAACCCAGACCTAGTTGATGGAAATGAGGATTATTTTTATTAAGCTTGATATAGGAAAGCAGCTCTGCTAAATTCATTGCAGAAGTTGACTCACACACCATCTGAGGGTGTTTGTCTCAACATATGCCTCTTCATTTATCTAATGTTAATGTCAACAATTTGTTGGGTTTTGATACAGTGTTTCCCAGTTTTCTGTTTGTTTTCTTACTGTAGTGGCTGTATACTCAAAACATTTTGACATTTTTTTTTTCATATGAATTATCTCTGGCCACGCCAGAAATTTAGTCAAGTCTTTTGGTATTGTAAGTAAGTAATTTCACTGGATTTGTCCGCTTAGAATTTGGCTTTTGGGTAATGCATTATTTCACTTCATTTTTTTTTTCCTTGCCTGAGAATTTGAGAACAGAGCAATCTCACCTTCTTCGGGGCAAGTTCTGTTGAGTCAAACCTACATCCCTAAGTGGTACTTAAGGCAGATTTCTGTCTCCCTGAGAATGTTGTTATAAACCTTGGGTTTTGTACTCAGCCTTCTTTTTTTCCACCTCTTGTTTTTATGTTTGTTTTAAAAATATGCTTCCTTCAAATCTTGTATGTCTACTTTAAATTATTTTTCCTACTAGTAAGAGGATGGAAGCATGAAATTTTTAAGCACGTGAAATGTAACCAGTATTTCAGTTCTTAACAGACTTTATCTGACGATTGTGAGGGATTTCTCTTAGCAGGGAGAAAAATACTGTCAAAAGCATCCTTTCGATTTGATAATGAAAAAGAAAAGCAAATTATGCATTTGATTTAGGGATACCAAACTGTCATGTGGTTGAGGGGGCGATACAATTTATTTTTTTTCCCTTGCATTTTGCGACCTGATCTGTGCTGAGCTGCTCAGTAAGTATTGATTTGCACATAGCCTCAGGATGTACACATGTCAGGACCAATTCACTAAGGGTCATTTCTTCTCCTTCTCTACCATGAGGGCTGTAGCACTGTTTCCCTCTTTTTAGAAAAGTATAACGATTTTGAGTTCTCCAGGTTTTGGCTTAGGTTTCTTTGCACCAGCTAGTACAAGAGGGCTGAAAGCTGACAGAAAGCAGAAGTGCAACTGAGGGGTATAAGACATTGAGAAAGTGGAATTAAACACTGGGGGAAGGTTTGCCTATAAGGGAGGAGGTCGAGGAGGCAGGTTTTTCAGTGGTTACATTTTTGTGTCAGGATCCATTCTTTCGCATTGTCAGATTATTGCTTGGCCTATTTATGGGTGCACGTAACAAGGCAGAAGAGGTTTTGAATCACTGATCTCGTTCTTTCTCTCCTTAGTGCACATTTTCTGTGTGTCGTCTTCTGTGATCTTTATTTAGTTTTTCATTGTTTATTTACACTGCCACTGTTACTTCATGAATTCTTTAAATCATTGCCTATCTAGAGGGGAATCTGGACAGAATTACTCTTGCAGCTTTAAGTCTTGCTGACAGGAGGAGAGAAAAAGAGAGCTTTTGTCCCCTAGAGAAATGCAAGAACTGTGGCCATTTAAAATTGGACAGACGTGGTGGCTTTAAGGGAGATGCTGTGATGGGAGTGCTGCCTTTTATGTTTTTTCCTCTCTGTTGGGGCCCCTTATTTAAAATCTCTTCTGGGAGGCTAGACTCTGTATGCTGTTAGCAAATGGGTTAATTATCTTTTTGAGGGATGTAGAAGTGTGTGGGGAAATGTAAGGTAGCAGAGACTTTTTTCCTTATTTTGAGAACCTGTGTTCAGATTTTCCATGGGACAGAAAAGGGTAGAGTTTTCTGTATGAATATAAGCCAACAAAATGTGATGGAGAACAGACTGGACGTGTTTCCCTTTGCTCATTCCCCACGGAAAACCTTGATTGCCGTTTCCTCAAATATGTTAATGTCTTGCATGCACCCTTTAAAATAATTTTCCACTTGATTTTCCTGCCTTTCATCAGAGGCAGGTACTGGAGGTAGGGAGGGGCCCATTAAATATGGGTGTCTCTAAGTCTCTTTAAAGTTGTGTTAGGAGTAGGGCAGAGAGTTAGAGATGGTCTTAGGTGAGGAATTATGGTTTTATGGGAGCGAAGCTGGATTTCTAAATGATATCTTTAGTCACAAAAAGGGTTTTTTTGGTTCCCTTTTCCTTCATTCTGATAGAAAATATTATTTTTGTCTTGCTGTTACTGAAAGATTCAATATAGCGGGATAGGTTGTTTTAAGAAAATAAGAAAATAGATTGCCTTAAGAAGAGTACTTGTCATAAAAAGGAAGAGAACTTTTGATTAGTTGCAAATACCTCATAATTGCAGGTATGATCCTTTCAGAGAAGAGTGCATAAGCACTCGAATGTCAGTATATACCTGTATGTTCAGTATGCATGTTGGAATTTGCCTTTTGCCAACTATTTTGATAGTAAATGTGGCTTATTTGAATTTTTACAGAAGTGGGTGTGAGCTTGGCTGAAGCATATTTACTTTACAGAATAAGTGCTCAAGAATATTTTCAAATCGGACTTTAACTAGTACAGGACTTTTTCCCATTCTGCCAGGAATCTAACTTTGCTTTTCTTAATAGTAGCTGACTTGACCTTCATATTCCGTGGTTTGATAAGGTGATGATGGAGAAAATACAGGGCACCCTAAGTTGGGATTTTGGAACTGCAGAAGGAGAGGCACAGTAGCTCTGCCAGACAAGTGTTGTAATCTGTAGCCACTTCGAAAAACATAAATGCTAATGCTTATTTCCGTTTTTCTTCTTTTTTTTCAACCCCTTAGGAAATACTGTTGTGCTGAGGAAGAAAACAACTCCCTCTTCTTTTTTTTTTTTCCTTTTTTTTTTCCCCCTCTTCCCTCCCCTCCTTTCTTCTTGCCTGAATTAGAAGCTCCAGGAATGTGCTAATTGGCGGCGGCCTCTTCAGAAAGGTAAGAGGTAATTGTTATCTGCTTTTCAAGGTGTCTTGCCTGCTCTGCTCCTTCTGGATAGGAAGGGAATGGTAGAAGAAGCTTGTCTACATGGAGTTTAGACAAATTTCTGGTTCATGTGGATTGCCTTTCTAACACTGCAGTGCAAACAGAAGCTTTGTGGGCTTCCCGCTTTACTTCTAAATGTAGGATACAGTCCCTTAAGAAAAACTAGATGATGAGATACATTTTAAATGCTTGCAGAGAAAAAAAAGTAAAACTGTTGTATTGCAGACTGATTGACTAAATCTTTGCGTGAATGTCAGCTTAGATGGAAAGACAATGAGTTAGGTCTGGAGAAGACAAGTTGAAGAAATGTCTCAAAGTGCTTCTTTTATTATTACCATACATGTACATCTAACCAGATAAATACAGATTGTTTTGCTTGTGAAGTTGTTTGGATTTGTGTTTTAAACCTGGCATATTCTCTGGGGTCTGTCATGGGTTTGTGGCTGGTTATACTACTGACAGATAAGATAGGAACTAGCTGGAGCCCCAACAGCTCTGAATGGTGTGCTTTTGTGAAGAGTTGGAAACACATGGCAGTTCTTCACCTCTCCAGACTTTTTTTAGTTTTGGGGAAAAGTGCAAAATGCGGTGAGTGAGAGGAATTTAATTTTGTAGTTATCTGGTGATGTGAACCACATGTAATCCGTGTCTGCCCTTCCACTTGAAGCAATTCAGTTTATGTGTCAGGGATATGTAAAGTACAAAAAATTAGTGCTGATCCACAGAGCATCCTGAGCTGCATGAGTAGACTCAAGTCTTTGTTATACAAACTGCATAGGTATTTTAGTATCAAAACTCAATGTTTAGATTTATATTTGCTTAGGAGCTGCAGTGCTTTGAGATGTCATTTCCTATTCCATCTTTGTGATAGATATTAATGCTCCTTGTAGTGGAGGCAGTATCTTCTCTCTAGACCTCAGCCGTTCTGGTTAACAGTTGATGTCTTAACTTGAACCAGTGCTGAGAAGTGGTTTGTGATAACTTCCTAGGTTCTGAATTGGAGATGCCAGATGTAACTTTTTCTGCCAGATTGCTCAGTGGTGCTAACGTTTGTGAAAGGTTTGGAATGACAGTGCGATGCAATAACGTCTTAAATTGCCCCAGTGAGATTTGTCAGAGTTCATTTGTCAGACCCCTCAGACTGACTAACTACACTAACGTATCGAGGATAAGCTCCAGACAGGTAATGTGCCTTGGGATGTTCTCTTTCTCATTCTGCATCTCATTCTTGATGGTGCAGAGGAAAGCTAAGTCTTTATTGAACAGCCAGTACCAGCTGTCTGGCTACCTTCTGCAATAAAGCTAATGATCTAATGGGCAAATGTTTCTTGGAGACCTTCATCCAAAGCAGAGACAAGAAGAAACACACAGACCAGCTAAAGAGTTCTCAAGGAGTTTGCAATTTCCCCAAGGCTCCTTCTATGTAATTACCTGTCTCTCTCTTTGTCTCCTATCTTTTAATGCAGGAGGAGTGTCAGACTCAAGGCCGCTAATCTTCGTTACTATGGAAAGGCTGGTTACACTCCTCATGCTGCACTTCAGAAATGGCAATCGCTGGTCCCCAGCTGGTTCCTTGAATCTAACTTAAAAATGGATGATAGCTTTCCTCATTGGTACCAGACTAAAGAATGCAGCTGCCTGTGCTGTTGCAGGCAGGCATTGCCTCCGCCACTGATGCTGTGGCATGCTGAGAGGAGCCTGCAGAAGCTGCCTTGTGGCCTCTGAACCTGTTTTCTCCCAAACAAGAGAAGGCTCTGTAAAATTCCTTTGAAACGGGAAATTTTGGGGCACACTGAGATGTGGGAGGCTTGGCTGAGCCGCAGGTGTGAAGGAAAGCTGCTATTAAGATTCGTAGCTCCAGCCGAGTTTTTGTACCGTTTCTGAATGCCTTTAAACTCCCTGGGTTGGGGGCTGAGGGAAGCACAAGCTTTCAAAGCTATTTTGCAGGACTGTGGGCATCACTTCTTGTTATTGTCTCCCTCCCAGTACATGTCTTATGCAGTGATGTGCAGTGGAGACAAGGGCCACTGCTTAATTCGTAGGGTCAGCTGAGAGGTTGTGCACAGCCCACTGCTATTTCTCTCTGGCTGGATACATCTGTTTGTCCCTCTTGCATGGCATTGGAAATGTGGAGGGGAATCCCTGCTTGCTGCTCCCCTCATCCTTTTCCTGCATATGCTTCCTGAGTTATAACACATCAGACGAATTGTCCCTCTGAAGCCAGGGCTTGGGAACGGCTCCAGCACAAATGCCTTCTCTCTGTGTACCCCTTTTCATCCTGGTGAGGAGAGGGAAAATGTCCCATGTTGAACAGGGTCCCTTTCCAGCTGCTGCAGTGACTTACATGCTCAGGAAGTGTATGTTGCTAAACCCCTTTTCAGTACCTTTGTAAAACATGCTTTAACTGTCTGCAAATGTACGGCATTTAAGCAGCAGAGTCTGTATTATCAAATGCAATCATGCAGACTGTAGTCCTCGGGGTGAAAAGCTTTGGGAGGAGAGACTGGATGTGACAGTGAAATTTGAGAACCAAACCAAGAGGAAATTCTTGCCTGTGTGTTGGACTAGAGCAGGTTCAGGAGAGGTGGAGGGAGGGGGGAAGCATAGACCCCTTCCCAGTTTGGAAGTGTTGAAGAGGGGTCAGAAAGGAGAGAGGGAGGCAGGGCAGGGACAAGGCAAAAAAAGATCAGGCTGGCAAGTGGACCACAGTTTGCTGTGTTTTGGTTTTTGCCTTTAATGGTGTGCTTTTCTCCCCCAGTTCCTCCTAGCTGAATCTGGGCAAAGATAATTTTAAATTTTTTTGTTCCTTGACAGAGCAACCATACCTCTTGTTCAGATTTTTTCAGAAGTTATGTTTTGTATCAGTGCATCTAGTATGACTATTTTGCCTTGACTTTTGAAAGAACTTTTATTTCCCTCATTATTTCCCTGTTTTCCTCTCTTATTTGTATCAACCTGAACCATCTCCAAAGGAAAGGTGACACTGCTGCTAGCTAACATTTTGGGTGGGTGATGCTGTGTGTGTTAAACAGCATGCCTATAATAATTTACCTGTCAGTGGGAAGCTTACCCTGATTGTTTGTATTTCTCTTTTCATATATAAATCAAGTTCGTAGCTCTTGAGCATTTGTAGAGCATTTCAACAATGTGTTTGTTTCAAGTCTTCGATTTTTTTCTCCCTTAAATCCTTTGAGATGTTTGGGGTCAGGATTTCTCATTCAGTAACTGTATTCAGTAAAATGAAGCGTCTGTCAAAGCTATATTGCACCTTATGAGAGGATGACAGGTTCTTCCAGAGTTCTCAGTTTGCAAAGCTTTAACTGTCTGCCGCTTTCAATCAGGACTTTGCAACTGCTCAAGGTCTTTAAGTACTTAATTAACTTTATGTTAACAATGAGCCTAGCCCTCTCTTGTTTTTTAGTAAAACCCTTGACTTTTTTCAGATTTTCATTTTATGAACGTTACAGGTATTAATTTTTTATTCTGATTGGAGAAGACTTAAATCTCAAATTTATTGGAGAAGGAAAAATAATTTTCATCCCAGCCAGCAGTGCATTTTTTAGGTAATTTGTATGTTTAGAATCCATTTACCATGTAGATTTCAGAAAGCAAAATGCTTATTTTCTGCCTCCAAAAAGATGGTTTTAAACATCTTTCATGGTTTTAAGTGTAGAGAAAGTGGAAAGTTCAGAGCTGAAATTAACTTGCTTGTAAATCACTTCTTTCATATACAAGATGTAAAAAATATTAAGAGGCAGAGTGAAAATTTAGCATATCTAGGCACAGGAAGATAGGTTAAAATGGTAGTAAGAACCATGATTTTCAATTTTCTACTCAGTTGTCTGAGACAGTCCTTTTCTGAGGGCAGACTTTACAAGTCCACAGATATAAGTGAATAGGGTTTTGGGAAGAGGTGGTGAGAACACTGCAAGGGCTTGTCTTGGGGTGTCTGTATCTGTATGGAGGTCTAGAAGGTGCTACCTCATGGTGTGTGCCCCCCACCCTCTAGTGTAGCTATGCCAATGACCATTTGTTGTCCCTGGTTAAAACTCTTCAGTTCTTAGTGTTTGCAGAGCTAACTCTGGGTTGCTTGGCTTTCCTCTAGTTTCAGAAGTTATGGTCTGCCTGCCTTAGTTGTCCGTAATGCAGTGGAGTTCTTGCTACTCCTCACAGTCATTGTGTTTGAGGCATGTTAGACGTACTTCTGAATATAGAACTGGGTGTACTTATTTCAGAGTAAGTCCTGCATGGACTAGCATGTTCTCTTGTGCTGAGTCCTCCTATCCTTCCCTATCCTGTCTAGAAAATTCTGTGCAGATTTGAATGGGCCAGGTAAATTTATACTGGGAAGTTCTTTGTAAAATGTGTCCTGAAACATTTTTATCTGGTGCTGATGTCCTTAAAAGCCAGATGAAGTGCGTCAGTGACTCATGGTCACTTAGTGCCCTGCTGTGTGATGTAAACCAGATCTTCCTTTGGTGCCTTCTCACATACAGCCTTGCCTGGCTGGACTGTGAATTTCAGGTTTGTGCTTATAGTCTGTGATTCATAACCTAAACAAGCTATTCTCTTGAAAGAGACCTCTTAAATTGCTTGTAGCATAAATGCAAAGTTTCCACTCACTTCCTTATTATTCTACCTATAATTAAAAGGAAATTAGACCTAAATGTTAGAATGACCCAGCAACTTTTATTTTCCCTTCTCCTCACCTTCCTGTCTTCCACTCCTCCCTCAAAATACGAATTTGTTGCAGTTTTAGGGCTCATGATCGTTCTGTCCCCTGTGGGCATTGTTGCTGAAGAGTGGATGCTTAACATTTCAAGGAAGGTAGAGGAAGAAAAAGGGAAGGTGTGTAAGTCTGGGGTTTGGTTTGGTTTCGTTTCTTTTAAGCTTCCCATACACCTTTGGGTATTTGTGACATTCATAAAATCAATTGACTCGAGAAGAAAATTAGATATACGAAGCAAAGCACTGTTTGCCAGCAAAATGAGCAGCTATGATATATTTCAGTCTTCAGATGCTTGGCTAAATAATGGTAACATACGTTTTTTGCTACTAGAAATTGAGATTTTGGCGATCATATGCAACTGTGAAATCTGTAGGCATATACTGTAGCAGAAGCTGTCTTTATGCATATACAGCACATGGTATTTGGCTTGGGAGAAAGTTCTTTGCTCTCTAAGAAAGTCAGGTTTTTGATGGAACTGACTGCTGTTTGTGCTTCATACTTAAAATTATTTTATTCTGGAAAGACAAATGAGTTGTATGTTTCAATCGTACTGTTGTTTTTCCCCTGTTCCCAGCAACGCAATGTGTTTCCCTGGCTCTTTCTTCTTTCCATGCTGTTTCTTTCCAAGCTTGTGATCATAATTACAGTGAGAAGTAGATTATATCCATCTGTATATTCCAGCAGGGAAACTGAGCCTTGGATGAGTTTGGGACTTTGGGGTATTTCCTTACCCACCTCTCTCTTTAAGTGTTTGTGTTATCCTCAAAGGTGACACTGGGGGTGTCAATCCGAACAGCCTAATAAGACACTTGGTATAGGGAGAGGAGAGTAAAAGGAAAAGGATGGAAGAAGTATGCAAGTGGTGGTTCATCGGTGTCACATATTAATAGAATCCTCGAATCAAGTGCTTATTCATTTTAACTAGAGGCTAATTAATCAGAGTGAGTAGATAAAATGATAAGCTGCTTTTAATGAAGTGAAGCAGCTTTATTAGCAGTAAGCAAAATGCAAAATATTTGGTCTCTGGCACATGTGGTTTTCATGGGGACTGTGGTTTGCCACCAGCTCTGGAGCGTGCTGGCCTTCTTGCTTCACTCTGCAGGCAGTGCTCTCTGTGTGTTTCACAGAGTTTCACATTGGCACGTGGCCAATTCAGAATATAGAATCAAAGCAGAAGCAGGTATAACATTTTAAAAACAGAAGAAATGTTCCTTACAGATCTTTCTCTATGCCAGGTTAGCACTTGCCAACTTCCATACTTCGGATGTTGTTATTTTTCTTTGGGGATAGCAGGCTTTATGCTTCCAAGCAAGCAAGCAAACAAACAAAAACTGTGTGGCTTTACAAGAGAGTGCCGCTGTTTGAAAAGGCAGCAATAGGATACTGCCTGTTAACTGCAAACATAGCCTGAAACCAATCAGTAGTTAACTACCCACTTGCAATTTAGGAACAGAAATGCACCAGGGTGGTGTACTTAGGTGAAGGGCCGAAGCCAGTGTGTCATTCTCTGTTAAACTGGAGCAGGCTTGCTTACTCTTGTTCAAATTATCTGCAATGCATCTGTGCTGTAGTAGTGTTCCCCAGTGTCTCTCCTGAAAAGCTGTAGAAGCCATCAGATGGGGTACGATGTGCATGGAAGGCAGGGCTATAATAGGAAGTGTATAAATGAGTCTCAGATTAAGAGAATGACGTCTGTTAAATTGGGCTAAATTAAATTAATCTAAATGCCCACATATAGGCTTGAAATGAACTTCACTTATGACTATGCATATCCTTGTCGAAATAAACTCAAATTAGCAATTTTTTTCATACAAGTCACCTCACAGCAAACTCCTTACAAACTAGCGATTCGATACGGTTCCTGTAGTTACGTTAACTGGAGAAGTGGAGCTGGTAGATGGACGTGATTTGAGAACAGGATCCTGGCAAGTAAATTGTCTTCCCCCCACCAGCCTTTCCTTAAAAGACTTTGCTTCCCAGCGCCATTCAAGTGTAAATCCCTGTGCAACAAAGGGGAGGCTGGCAGCTCCACCGGTTCAAGAGTATAAGTGATCTCCCATGCTTCAGTTGAAAGGTTGAATCCCTGAAACGCAGAATGCTGCTATAGAGGGAAACTATCAAAAGGCTGGTGAGAAGGGGGGGTGGTGGGGACGGTGGCTGAAAAGCTGTTGAGATCCTTGAAAGCGCAGTGGCAATTTTTGCCTTTACCATAAAGTGACCTAGAGACGAACTCGACAAAGGGAAAGCTGCTGTTCAGGTGAAGTTGCAATCACCAGCTCTATGACCTGGATTTTACTTGCTCTCTGCCTTAGGAACACAGCATGCTGCTCTTCTTGCCAGCACTGTGTGTGGTGCCAATATTTTGTCTACAGTGTGCATTGAGTCCCTCTTAGTTTTCCTGTTTGGATTATTCTTTCTAACGACTTTGTGTTGGGAGTCTCAAAGCTTCAGAATTGTAACTTCTGGGTATGCAAAACAGCGTATGAAATCGTGGACATTGGGTTTTACACTGAAAGGACGAGGTTAATCTCACACCTTCTGAAAACCTTGTAAATATTTGACTGGCTACTCGGCAACACAGCTGAACTGGCTGAGTTAATGCTTAATGTGAGAGTGGTCCTGAAGTGCACGGCTTCGGTGATGGGCCAAGGGTCACAGGGTGAGCAGTGGTTCCCCATGAAGACGGCTGTTCTCCCTGTTCCCTGTCTTCTGGGGTGGCCACCACCCCACCACCACCCTCTGCAGGCAGGAGGGGTGAGATAGCTGCGTCCACCTCTGCAGGCAGGAGGGGTGAGATAGCTGCGTCCACCGTGGACAGAGTCAGCCTGGTGTGGTCAGGTGGCAGTGAAATTGGTTTGGGCTGTCCTGCCTGACTCTCTCTGCCCTGGTGCTTTTGCTGATCTGGCAGTGACGTGAGGGTGAGCCTCTCAGGCTCTCCACAGCTGCATCTGGATTTGGAGTAAGGTTTTTATGCACATGTAAAAATGGCACCAGTAGCCAGTTGACAGTAACTGGTCACTGGGAAGGAGCAGCCTAAAGACCAGTGCTCAAGTCTGAGCCTGAGCATGTTAGAATTGTAAACTGTAGGTTCTGATACCTGTCATGCCTTGATAATTTAAAAATACCCCCATCTTGTGTTCTGAATGAGTGCTCTTTAGTGTTAGAAAGTTAGCACAAAGATTACATAGGAAAATATTTGCAGCTTTATGGACCAGATAACTGAAAATCTTCTTCTTTGTTTTATGGGAACGAGTCAGTGCAAGACAGCTTTTGCTTTTCTGATATAAAGATTGTTCATTCATAACATTGTACCATGTCAGCCCTTCCAAGTGGCAAGGACCTTAAATGTCAGTGCAAATGGGAGAAGGTTCTTTCCGAGAACCTCAGAATCCTAACAAACCACAGCATTGTTTAAAAATAAGTATGTTTTTAAACTAACTACTGATTGTTTAGGTGTAATGAATGTTGCTTGAGGATACCAGCAGTCTGAGATGATCTCAGAGACAAGCATAGTGTACTCCACTACCTGTGTAAAGAAGTAGCACTGCCCCACCTACTGCTCTGTGAGATGGAAATGAGCAAACCTTTGATTATTGAAAAATAACCTTGTTACATGGTGTTAAAAAAACACTTGCTGTCACTGTTTTTTTAACTATTGTTGCTGTAGAAAAAAAATTGTTCATTTCTGACCATAGTTTAATAGGGGTTATATTTACAGTATTTACCCAATCTAGACAGCTAGAGAGGCTTTAAAAATACCCACAGCTGATTTCCAAAGGAACTGCTTGCCAGTATTGGCAGGGGTAGATTGAGAAAGGAAGAAAAAAACCTCATGGAAGAAAGAACAAAGCGTGTAGCTGTCTCCAGAGCAAATACAGTGGATGATTAATGTCTCTGAATAGTGTAATTGAGAGTGATGGTATTTAGTCATGTGACACTGTGCTATTTTTTGGTGACTGCTCCAATTTTTTTGGCTCTTGGGGTTCCCTCAGCATTTCAGTCTAGGCCTGGCATAGAGGACTGTGCATCTGTGGTCAGGACTCAAATTTAAGTTGTTTGATACAGTCTTAAATTGAAAATAAATTAAAAGAGTTGCACATGGTGCTTGCAAAATCCAGTTATGATTATTTTTGTCCTCTCCACCCCCTTGATATAAGGAATCTGAAAATTGGGTTTTTTTCAGACATCACTGGTACCCGTGTGCTTAGTGCACCTTAATTAAATGTAGCTACTTTATACCTTATATCAATAATACAGTAGCAAGTATCTTTTAATTATTTGTGAAATTATTTTAATTTGAGTTAGTGTGACACCTACCTAATAACAGATTTACAAGACATAAGTCTTTGCATATGGCATTTCAGATAAAAACTAAACAAGTGCTACTAACATAGTTGTGATGATGTGCAAATAAATTTGGTGATTCTTCTTGATTTTTGAAACCATTCCTTACATAAAATGTGTATGCTTTTGGTCTTGGTTTTTTGTGTGCGTGTGCATGCTGAGAAGTTACTTTACATGCCCACTTATTGTTTGGTAGTCTCCATTTTCTAGTCTGTGTTTTTTGTGGCAGATTCTTTGATTCCTGAAGATCAATTCTGAAAATAATTTATTACTGTATTTTATCCCGTTTGACAAAAAATGTCTCAGGAGAAAATGAGTGTTCAGGAAGGAAGGCACTAGTGTTGGAAAAAGTCTGCTCCACCTGACATCCTGGTAAGGAGGTGTGACCTCAAACTGGGACTCCTCTCGGGAAGGAACGGTTCAGTACATTTGACTTCCTTGCTCCTGATCCAAACAAGCCATGAGGAAGAAGCTAGAGAAGATGAGCTTTAGGAAAATGGAATCTTATCCTGGTGCTGTGTGACTTGTGACCAGAGCACCTCAAACATATTTCCTACACCTTCTTCTGTTAAGATCTGCTATTGTGCAGACACCTTTGAGCACTGAGCATGGCCCCAGCTGGCAGCTGTTGGTTTAGGTGTTTTTATAGCAGGCCACAGTGCTGGAAAAGAATATCATTCTTAACAACCTATTACCAGAAGGGGAGTTGGCATCCAGGCATTGGTTCTTCTGAAGGACTGCGGCTTATCATGAGCTCAGCCTAGATTCAAGTGAAGTGTAGCATTTTCTTCCTGAAAGTGTTCAGCAGGTGCCACTGTAAAATGAGAGTCTGTTGGGCCACTTCAAATGCCAGCCCTGTATTTCTAACTGAACACATGAATGACATAGCTGGGAATAGAACGGAGATTTCCTGATGTCCATTTCCCTCTTATAATTACCAAGCAGCACTGCTTTCTTCCTCACTGTAAACATGAATCAAGCCAAATGGCATGCACAATTAGCTTTTTTTTTTTTTTTTTTTCAGCAAAGCTGGGGGGAAGGAGGGAAGGAGGAGGGGACAGGAGATAAAAAGGGGGAGGGGAGAGTCATTCAGGGACACTGTACCTGCTGGGGGCACAATGTAATAACCACCCGAGCAGCCTGGGCTGCAGATGCATTGTTATCTGCAGAGTCCCCGATCTGGGAGAGCTGCAAAAGGTTTAATGCAAATCCGAGACCTCTGCCATTGTGTGAGACAGATTAGGGCTCATTTGCATTCCTTCTCCTATAATAATTACCTAGCAAGGAGTGCCTGTTACCATTAGCTTCATTCTGTTTGCCTGTGATAACGCCATCAGCAATCTCTTCTCCACGGATTGTGGACACTGTAAGGAAGGGCAGTGGGCCAAAAAAAAAAAAAAAAAAAATCTGTTGGGAGAGTAGTAGAAAAATCTGGATGCCGAAAAATTAAAATGCAGATAATTGTAGTAATAGCCATTAAATACAGCTGGAGAAATACTGTGAGCTGAAGAGTAAAAGTCAATATTAATCCATAATATTGATGAGTTGTATGGTTTCAAATATCAGTTAAGAAAAGCCAGCACAGGATTTTAACTGAGCTTTATCTATGGTGCTTCAATAGTTTTGTTCTGTTTTCAGAATTGACTCAGATTTTTCTAAAATTAGCGCAACTAGAGATCAGTGTTATCGAGAGATGTTAACAGTCTAAAACTGATGTGATGCATCAGAAATTAAGGTAAAATTCAGCACAGTGCAACTTTGGGTCCTGAAGTTATTGAAGCAAAGCAGTATTCCTGACTTAGAAAAAAAGGCAGATATTTGGGTGTTTTTTTACTGTGTTCTTTTGTTTGTTTGTTTGTTTTTAAGATGGGAGGAGTTTAATAGCAGAAAAGGAATGCAACTAAACATGGAAGATGAGAGTGCTAAAATCAGCTTATCCCTTCTACACACTAATTGCGTATAGAAAGAACATGAAATATTTGTGACCAACATTTGCAGTTCTTGTCCTTAGCTCTCCTTTCCTTGGTTTTTGCCCTCTGCATCCTGACAAAGAAGCCACTGGGGTCACCCCACCAGAGGCAAAGAGCCCTGAGGTCCCCTGTTCAGCTGTGGCTCCTGCCTTGAATCCCCAGCCTTGAGCACATGCTGCAGCAGCAGAGCACAGCTGCTGGGCATGGGGCTGAGGGCTCATTTCAGGGCCTGGCTGTGTGTCCCCACAGAAGGTTGTCTTTGGATACTCCTAGTGCAGGGTCGATGGGGAACTCGGTTTGGAAGTGGAAAACATGCCACATATTCTACATGCACGTTGACATCAGAGAGGGATCACCCTGTGCCTGGGCAGCCTCTGTTTTGTTAGAAATTTCCCTGGTTTGGTGCAAGCTTTCCCTTGCCAGAATTTTTACAGTGAAGTAATTCCATCCTTCATAGGGGAGAAGTGGTGAAGAAGGAAGAAAAATCAAATTAAGCCTGTCTTTTATCTGCAAGCAGCCACCTTACTTGTGTTTAAATTTATGATGATTTCTGTCCTGCAGCAGGCTGTCAAAATGATGGGTCTCATAGTTGGGTTGTTTTGGGTGCTTTTGTTTTTTCAAGTGATACTTTGAGGCCATGCTACCATATTCACCTTGTCATCAGTGTGGAAGCAGCAGAATGCCCAGGATGCTGCCTGAAGAGTTGGCCACAGCTCTGTGAGGGGAGAAAGTGGTGTGGGGTTGCAAGGGGCTCTTCTGTTGATGAGCTGTTGGGCAGCTAATGAACTGTGAAGAAAAAAACCTTGGTTACTTTGACTGGCACCATTTCTGGCTGTTAAGGATTTGGGTGGTTACTGTGTTGCCCATAAAATTTGATATAACTCTGAGGAGTTTAGAGATCCTCATGTGTGAACATCCTTAGTATGCAATCAAGTTTTCTGACATTTTCCTCTTGTCGTTGCATTCATTTTCTTAAACTGTGATAGCAAGAAAAGAAATTTGGCAACACTTAATGTCAAGATACACAGATAGGGCTAAGTGCTGCCTTCAAGGATATCACTAGATATTTGGTCTTAACCAGAAGTTATATTACTCTAAAGGATTAGAGGGAATGATGGAGAACTGGAAATGTTCATAGTTCCGAAGTCTGGGGTTTTTTCCCCTTCTTATTTTGCCCTCTACAATAAAGATCACAAACATGACAGGTACACAAACGGAAGGGGAAATTAAGTTTAAAAAAAATAGTTTGAAAGCATGTGTTTCTTAAAGAAAGCAAGTACTTGTAATTCTAAATACAAACTGAAGGATACAACTATGTTTTATTTAAAGCAGCAGCATAAATCTTTTGTTCATCTTCAGACCTTTTTCTAGGAGGAGGAAATACAATTTGGTGCATAGCTAGTTCTGTATAAATCATTTACAAGTTGTGCCATCATTATATAGGAATAAAACTGCAGTTGATATAATTGGAAAGGTCTAATGTATGTAGTGTGTGGAGAAGGACAGGGAAGTTTTGAAGTGCTATCATGGAGAATAATGATTATGTACATCTAAATGAAAGCTAAAACAGAGCAACATATGTTACTGTGTGAGTAATTGGAGATAATAAAAAAAATCTGACTACTTCAGAGAGACTGCAGTATGATATGTGAAGCTGTATGTTTATATGTATATACACACACAATTTGAAACTTAAAAAAATATGTAAAGATAACATGGCTTCTTATAAGGCTTGTATTATTCCTGCAAATTTTTCTCCTATGGCCTGCCTTTAATAAGTAATTTAGTCCAGTCACCATATGTATTTTCAGTTTTTTATTCTGATTCTCTACAATGCCTTCCAAGTAATTTTATATACTCAGCAGTATTTAGCTTTTTTTCTTTAACCCACCATGTATATGGGTATATTACTGATACCAAGGCCTCTGTAATCTGGAAGAGGTGCATCAGAAATGAGTTTTCAAGTCCCCTTCCTTATTTACAGTTGAACTTGGGCTTTTGAGCCCTTTGTTAAAGACCCCGTAAAGGCACTTGAACAGATGTGGTTTTGTTGAAGGAAATGTCACCGTGTTCAGCTTGCTCTCCTCTCAAGTGAGGGGGTGCCAAAAGCCCTTGCACTGTGCCAGCTCAGCGGCAACGGGGCTGCTGTTGCTCATCCTCCCTAATGGGAGGCAGTGGCCTGTCACACCCAGGAGCAGGGAGGTGTTGCTTTGCTCAGGCTAAGCTATACAAGCTGGTCTGAGTTATTTTTCAGTATTGCTGCACTTGAAGGTAAGGTGAAGCTTACCTTACTGTTTTGTTGAAATGCATGTCATGTCCTCTTAGAAGTTCAAATGCCTGTTTGGAGAAAGGCAAATGTTATGGGCAGATAAGCCACTCCAGAAAACAAACATTTCATCTTGGTAACATACTGTATTTGAGACCAGTGCATTTCCAAAAGAGGCATTAAAAAGGGAAAAGGAAGTAAGGGGACTTATTTGTGCCATTCACTGTATTAGCAAACAAAGGACCACATATTGTCCATATGTTAAACTGTCCGTCACACATGAATGAATCAAAAGAACAGTTGTTTATGCTTTGGTATCTTTAGGCTGTCCAAAACTGATCATCAGGCAATCCTTTCTGTTCTAACAGAGTGCAGATATGAACCACTTCATAGAAAATGCAAGAGAAGTTACTTTTCTAACTCAGCAGTAACAAGGCCACACAGATCTCTGCTGTACTTTCATTACAGTGTCTTCTTCATCGCTCTTCAACCAGTTTAATAACATAAGGGTACTAGCAGAAGGAACTGGTTTTGTCCACTTTTACCTAACAAAAAGATTTCACAAGCTTTACGCTGTATGGGATAGTGGTATTTTTCCTGAATACTGAAACAAAACATGCCCACAGAGAGCATAGATATCCATGAAAGCATACTTAAACATGTTTATGAAGTAATGTGGATAACTAAATTTTATATAAGCATAACCATACACCCACACAACTTACAAGACTAGACTTATTTTCAGCTGCCTTATTATCAAAATTACAATTTATATAACATAAATCATGTGAGCCAAAGGAATTTATGAAGGAGAATTCCGGAGTTGGTTTAACTCTCCTTTTTCTGCAGAATGTTTCCATTTTAGTAACTGCAATGATAACTTTTTTTTTGGGGGTGGGGGCAGGGAGGAGGAATGTTTAAAATATTATGTGAAAAGGGCTGGAGCTTGGAAGCATTGCAGAAAGCTGTGTTTTAACATTTTTCAGAAAGCTAATTGTGAAATACTTCTTTTAGACTCAGTCTATTAAAATGCTTGTAGCAGTAATCTACAAAGCAAATTATGAAGAGAAAACAAAGTATTTGCACATTGTTGTTCAGTGACACCCAGACCACTGTCTGGTGACAGAATCTGGGTACCCAAGGCAAAGCAGCACAGTGTCCTAGGACCAGGACTCAGCCCAAGGTAAGCAGCTCTCCTGAGTTAAAATGTCTGTCTTCTGGGTGGAGCACCATGCAGACTGCAAACATTAACTTCTTCATGTGGTTTTGTGAACTCGGGTTTATTTCTTAATTTGCGTACAACTCTGTTAGGCAAAAACATGGTGTTGGTGCAGAGAGTATGCACGTGGGTGTACGTGTTCTTGGCTCAGCCTCCTTGAGGAGGACTGACACACAGGAACTGGGACCTATGGGATGTTTATATGTGTTTGGGTGATACAGACAAAGCCTCATCCTTTGGACTAACTACAGTAGAAGATTTTTCAATTTCCTTATGTTTCCCCCCTGCTCAGACCTAACTAAGGCATTTGTGTTCAATCCTTGTCACTGGAGTGTGGCTTTGGTCACAGATCACGATCTTAAATTTGGATGGGTTACAACTCCAGCTGAATAAAGTATGCCATATTCCTGTGTTCCAGCAGTGTGAAGTTAGCTGGGTATTAGAGTAGAAAGGAGTTCACCATTATAAAAGCAGGCAATCTGGGGAGAATGAGGAAGCCGAGCACAAGCCTGCAAGCACAGCTTGTGTACATATTTGTTGAAAGCTAATTGGCAACGCAGTTGCCTTTCAAAGTTGTTCTTTCACCTATCAGTAGAGCACAACTCTGGTACTTAATGTACTGTAGATTACGTAAACGCTACCCTGAAATATTTGTACAGGCAATTAACTCTTGTTTTTACACTACTCTGAGTTACAAATGGAATCCTGCTGTAGAGCTTGGAATATTTATGCTATGAGACATATTCCATAATTGGATTAAATAATACTTTCAGCAAACTGGCTAGCATTAAGATCAGAAAAACAGGATATTGGTTATCTTGTGAGGAGCTGACAATCTTTTCAAATTCAGTATCCAAGAAATACAGATGCTGTGTTTGTACCACATTGTTGACTAAAAATGGTATTTACAAGACTTTTAGCTGGAGCAAATGTGTCTACTTTTGGTTATTTGAAGACTGTAAATGCTTATATCAGTAACACTGGTCTGCATTTTGTATGGAAATAGGTGGTTATTAATGGAGTAATTAAGGCATGTCTAGAGTGTGGCGTTGCAGTTACCAGAACATCCTCCTTGTCTAATGTGTGTGGGTGACTCTAAGAATACTTATGTAGACACATATTTATTTTTCTTCTTCTTGCTCTTTTCAGACTTAGCTTACAAACATTTTGTCCCTGACGAAATCAAGTCACAGCTCTACAATTGGAGCTGGATAATAAATCTACTAAAATGTAACCAAGTGGTAACAACGGTCTTAGAGCCAGACCTCCATCCTCTAGAGTTTATTCACAAGCACTTGACCTAATATGACCGTGAATATTAATAAAATGTTAAGGGATTTTATTGCAGTTCGTAGTGTGACTTACTGCCACGATAATAAAACAACATTTATAACCTCAGTGACTGTAGCACTCTGTGCTCATCAACTGCTTTGTGCCTGCTCTAACAGAAGCGTAGATAATATGTTCCTCAGTGGAGTGGCCTGGGACTGGTTAAAGGAGTTTGTTAGTATTTTACATAGAATCAAACAGGCTAAAAGAGGTAGCAAATAAAACTGATGGAATCAAAATCCTTCATGCCTTTCATGTACCAAGACATTACAGCTAGATTAGATTGTAGTGGATTAAGAAAAATAGCTCCTTCAGAGAGAGGAAAGTCTAATATATTGTATATAATATATTATATTGTATATAATCACACACTGCAAAAGTGTGATTATTAATACTGACACGCACTCTGGCTGTATGTTGATGCTGGGGGTTTTTTGTGTACAAGAACAGCTAAACTTGACTGGCACTTCCATTATGAAGGCAGAAGCCCACTTGCAGGTTTTGTTCTTTAAATGGTCCAAATCAGTTGCTTCTGTAGTCAGATATTCATGTTTTCTCCTGCATTTCTCTTTCCTTCTCCTAAAAACATCTTCCAGATAGAGAATTCTTTAATTATAAATGTGGGAAATTTCAAGCAGTTTACCTGAGATTAGTCACTTTTCAGTCAGTTGTAAATTATTTTACTAGGCCGGTTCCCTAGCGAAATCTTCTTGCTTAAGAGCTCCTCCATCTTTATCCAATTCTCACATACATGGAGACAAGCTGTTTGGAGGGAAGAGGTAGTTATGTGAAATGGTTGTTGAAATGTCTGATGTCATACACAACCACTTTTCTTTATGTGACAGAGGATGTGAATGGTAAATACGGATGAAACCAGAAGACTGCTGCAATTATTGATGATCTTCGGTAGTGTCTACAAGTTTCTCTTGAATTCCTTTAAAGTCCCCTGTGGCTATATGAAATTAAAGATGTTTGAAGCATTGCCTTCTTGCCAGATGAAAAGAGACAGGAGCTGTTGTAATGCTTCCATCCAGTCACTGCCTTCTTTAGAGGACTATATTTGTTCATTAAAGTAACATTAGCAAAAATGAGAAATCAAGTGCCTTAAGAAACAATTTTGATTTGATATTTCTCTGATTTAGAAATTTAAAGCTAGTACTTAGTGTAAAAAGGAATAAGCAGAGAGATTGCTGTTTAATTGTCAGGACAAGGTTTTTGGGTAGAGGGTTTTTAATCAGGTCAGCTGGTGTAGTTAGTAAAATAAACTTTTGTGGATGTGAACATTTCTTCAGAGATACATTTAATATTTTGATGGAGCAATTAAGTGTCATTCATTTCAGGCTGACAATCTACCCTGCCTCAGTTAGATTTCTTAATCCAAGGTCAGGAGTCATTGGTTCTTAATGAGTTTTGCAACGTGTAAAAAGACCAGAGAGTTTGTAATCTGATCTTTGTGACTAGGAAGGAGGTGCAACTTTGAAAGAAGTTGAAGCCTATTGTAAAAGTCTATTTTTTATTAAACGAATGAGTTTGCATTGTAGTGGGAAATATAACATGTTTTTACATGTGTTTTGATTTGATGTATTATTTAATCTTGACTGCTTCTGAAATTGATGGCTGTTGCTGTAGCTCTGTTTCTTCCTTTCTATATTATGCCTGTCCTTTCCTGGAGAGGTGGCACTGCCTACGCTATCCTCAGGGTTTTCTCCTGGTCTCTTTACTGGTCTGTGGTAGGGGCTTGGTAAACTACCATTATTTGGACTCATAAGACAAATTATATAAATTGATGTGAATCAGCTGTAACTTTGTTTATAGTGGCTCTGAATCCGATCTGTAGTTTATCCATTTGAACTTTCCTTCAGTAGATTGTACTGACTTTCAGGTTAGAGCACCTTTTTGTTGGTTTTTGTAATGACTGTAGGTAGGATCTAGTACAATTTGGTGCAGTATTAGTTCATGCACCAAGGCAAATAACAGTAGCAAACAATCTTGCAAACTTCTCAGTGCCTGGCTTCCTCTGTCACCGGTGTCAGTAATTCTCATTCTCTCATTTCCTGTGCTTGTCACAAACCATTTGAGCAAGCACTGAAGCTGGTATGGAGTACTGACTGGGAAAAAAAAAAAAAAAAGATGAGTAATTCTAGGTGGTGGTGGTGTTTGACCCACGCTTGGAGTCCTAAACAGTATCCATGGCAAGACTTGCATGTTTTATGCCCATTTGCAGTGCTATCACTGTGCTAAGGGACTTAGTTGTAATAATTAGCAGGCTTTAGGTCAGAGGGCGATCTGTTAATTATTCTTCTAGCTATTCACAGAGTATAACTTCCATTAAGCCATAAGAATTGGCTGAATTAATATTTTTGGAGCTGTGAGTGCATTGTTGTTGTGCTGTTTTTCTTACTAATAATGCATACTTGTAATGCATACTTACAAGTGAATAGTTAAAAGCTTTACTTTTTAAAAATTTTTATCACTCATTTTTCCTATGAATACAAAATATGTAAAGTGTGTAAATCTGTGTGTCTGACTTCAGGTATGGTGGATTTCAAAACCAGGTAAACTGTAGGACTCTGTCACCCTTCCCTTTTCTCCACCCCCACATCCAGAGAAAGAAGTAACCTAGTATCTGAAGAATGCAAGTTATGCAGATGTTCAAAAGGCCAAATAAAACAAATAGATGGGCTGCAGCTGCTAGAGCAGCATAAAGCAGAGAGCACTTGCTGCTGTGATGAGAATGCTGTATTTCAGCATGCTGCTGGCTTTTGCCTGTTCAAGGAAAATAGCGTGGTAAAATAGTTTAACCAGTTTTTATCTTATTTTGATTGTAAATTTTAATTACTTTTATAAGTGTTGAGATTTCAAAAAACCCTAAATTTCTTGTTAATGAGGAAACAGGAGAATAAGAAATGGTAGTGTCCTTTCATAGGAAGGAAAAGGGGAGTTCCACAGTAGCACAAGAAGATTTGTTCCTAATCTTTTAGTGAGAGGTGACAGACTTTCAAGGATGTAAGGGGGGACAATTGAGAGAAATTACTATGTCAAAAATACCTTTTAATATCCTGAGATTACTGTGAAAGACCAGATACTCTGCTGTATGTTAAAATCAGCTTTCCATCAGAAGTTTTGGGGTTGAGGGAACTGAAGAAGGTTCACTGCCCAATATACTCTTCCAATGTCATCCGGAGATAAAAAAGTCTAAAAAAATGGTGCCAGACTTGCATGGGACCAAGACACTTCTCAGACTGGGTAAATTGCTGACATGTAGATAAACGATATTGTTCAGCGGTTGATCTGCTATTTTAGGGCATTCCTAAGAACACAATGAAGTGCCATAGAGAGATGCCCAAGCAAATACTACCCTCCTCTGGTACATTCACATAGCACAACCTTTTGCAGAAATATTTGTATTGTCCTGGGAATACCCTGGGCATGTCAGAGCAGTGTAGCCATATACTTGAGGTCTGCAGGAGGAGCTTGGCTTTTGCCAGTGTTTGGTGTTAGTGCTTCAGCTCTCATAGCATGAGTAAACACGTTGCCCTAACGGCATCTCATGTAGATCTCACGAGGCTGGGCAGCTTACTCTTCATTCACGTGTTTTGAGAATGGTATATTGAACGAAAGCAAGATGTGGTGCCTTTGTCCTGAGCCTTTGGAATCTGGTCATACTGAACTGTTGGTTTCAGTTGTGAAATCCCATAGAGTTTACCACCTACCTCTCTCCTGGTCAGAGATACTGCTCAGGGTTTTTCATTTCCTTTGTGCTGCAAAATCCAGTCTGATAATGGTTTAGCTTCTGAAATAAAGATAAAGTCATGATTTTAAGCATTTGAGTTAATATTTTGGCCTTGTTGTATACACATGTGGTTAGTATACCATGCAAAAATTTTTCAGCCACTGTGCATTTGGGAATTTGGTTCTAGGACCAAGCTAGATTGCTATATATGTTATCTTTTTGAAAGGGAACCAAGAGGACCCAGAGCTTTGAGTGTGGTTTGCCTAGATCTTTTCTTATAGTGAACTCCTCAAAAAAACAAACAAACAAACAAAACAAAACCCGCATAAAAGCTTTTAATTTCTGAAAGCAAAATTTAATTTTAGCAAGTAACAGAATAATTGACCTTTCAAATAGAAAAAATGCAAAGCAGTCTAGGTAAGAAAAGTGGAAATAAAAGTTTATGAGCAACTTGCTGTTTTCTGCTGTTTCTGAAGGTGGGTCTTAAATTGAGAGCAGATTTTATCCAACTCAGTGAATTTCTGAGTTGCCTAAAACTCTGTGCAGTCCTGTCTGTCCCTGAGAAACTCCTTACATTTCCTCTGAGGCTCAGTTGTGTTTGCACTCTGTTCCTCATTATAGTCTGTTCTTGAGCTGTAGGCACTAAGCTGCTTGCTATAACTTTTACCTGCTGCAAATACAGTATTTAAACCTTCACTTTCATAAATATGCTTAAAAGCTCTCCATGGAAATGAATCGTCTTCTTTCATAGGAGTTCACTAATCCAGTCATTTCTGAAAGAAATGTAATGTGTAACGCAGAAATTAAATACTATCATGCATGTCTGTAGTTTCTTTTGTCCCTGAATTTTGTGACCAAAAAGTCTATATGATACATTTTGTATATTCATGAATACATTTATACATTATGTGCTTGTACTAGTGAATATGGTCTCAGAGAACAGGAATTCCTCTGGTTTTATGAAGAAATGTACCACAGTTTGATTATTTCAACAGGCCACTGATACCTGCTTGCAAATACAGAAATCCTCTCACTAGAATATAATTAATGTTTAAAAAGAAATTAGCAATGGGACACAACAGAACACTTTTGCCCACTTAAAATGGTGTTGAGTCATACCATTAAAGCTTTTAACTTGCTTATTTGCATTGCAAACTTGTTATGAAGTCTATCATTTTCTCTTGTGGAAGTATCTCTTGGGGAAATCGAACTCTCTTCTTCACTTGATGACATTTGCACAATACATTCCTGATGTTTGAGGAGTGGTGGGTGTGATCTTTGAGCTCTACTAGTATGGTAATAGGAGGAAAAAAATTATAGTAAAGACATTCATGCCATGTGATAATATCTACTCTTCTGGTTCTGTTTTGTGCTTCTCTCTAGGAATGAGTGCAAATTGATCCAGAATGAAGGACAGATAAACAGATTGGGAGCAAAGCAAACCATTATGGTGGGCTTGGTCACTTTGTTCCTGAAATGTGCTCTGAATCTCCTTAATTAATGGTAGTGGGGGGAAAGCTTATCTGATAAGGTCATTTAACCTCAAAACTGGATGGATTTTGTTTTGGTCTTTTAAAAAAAACTTGTATAACTAATGACTGTCATTATTTAACTGTTATACAGTATCTTAGTTTAGTAGTAAAGTTTCTACTGCTTCAGGTTAGGATTTACAGAGATTTAGTAATAGTGTTAGTGGAAGAGAGTAAAATGAATGTGTGGTTCTTGTGTGATGATTTGAGGATTTTTGTACCTATAATTGCACGTGTGTCTGGACTTGTTTGTTGCTGTAAGTCAGATAGGTAGATGCCATTCAGATACACACTGTATGTGTTAATCGGGTGGAACACTTCTGTGTTTGTACTGTCCTGCTTCCAAATGCTGGCATGTGTCTGTGATCTTACCTGATGTCTGCTCTTTGATGTCACTACAAATACAGATATTAAAAGCCATGGAGTTCTGGTACCTATGTATTGTTTCCCTCAAAGAGCTGGGACCTGAGTACTTTCTTGAATGGAGGATAGGTCACAGCTTTGAGTGCTTTAGATGACAAGCAAGATGACAAGACCCTCATTACTTGTGGTATTACAACAGTGATTAATCTTCACCTGTGGGCAGACTCCGCACTCTGCTCATTCAAAGCAACAGGTGATCTGTGCCCCAAAACTTCATTGGTTGAATCAACAGCTGTGAAAGGAGACCCAGACACTCGCAGGAGACGTGATTTGTCACAAGTCATGCTGAAAAGTGAAGTGTCAAGGACAGAAAACAGCTCTCCATTCCTGCTTCAGTGCTGTCTACTGTCTGGTGAACCCACCAAGGCTCTTACTCCAGGGTGGATTTCTTTTGGGATGAGCTACTGAACTATTAGTTAGGGGTTAAACTGACAGCCAGCTTTTTTGTTTCTCATTATGGTTTTCTCTTTTCCATATTCATGTTAGACTCTTTCCATATTTAGTGTTTGAGATTTTATGGAAATATTGCTAGTCAAGTGCTACACTTGTGAGGAGGTGAAATGAGGACAAAACACAGGGGACGGATCAGAATCTTTAGTCTTTGCTGCTGCATGTAATTTATAAAATGTATCAATCTGGTTTCATTCATTTACTGAACTGTGTTGCACTCTACATCTTTGCTGTTTTCCCTTCATTTGAACTGATTGGAAGCCAGTTTCGTTTAATTAAGAAGACTCAGCATAGCAAGGAGGTTTAGCCCTCTTACCTTTTTGTCTTAGTTCTTGAGCATCTGCCCCCTAAAGTTGTGCAGGAGTGTAAGCAGTGGTGTTAAGAGTTACACAAATCAATTCCACTGCAGAGCTTTCCCTGTCATAATGATCAGTTTGCAGCACAAATCTCATTGATTTTTCACAGCCCTGTGGAAAAAAAACCACACAAACCCACAGTTGATGAATAATGCTGGGAGAGACTCAGGAGACACTAATTTTGTGGCTGGTGAGAGTAGCTGTAGCTATTCCCCACCTTCCTTTCTGGCTTCTCTAAACCTTTTCCATTAAGCCTGTCCTTTAGTTAGGAGAAGCCTGGAAATTTGGTGGTAACCTATGAGAGAAAACAGAGAAAGAGCAGCACTCATGGTGATGGAGAGAACAATCTTGCTGGGGTCAGTGGTGCCCCATTAGCCAGGGCATGATCATTGCCAAAACCGCCAGAGAGCCTTGCTCTGGGTGGCAGGGCTGGTGGGTGAGAAAGCAGGGCTGTCTGATACCCTGCTCACAGCCTGATCCCACCACTTAGCTTCTGTAAATGCAGTCAGAATAACTGGTGCATCAGATTGCCTTTTTTTTTTTGCCTTTTTTTCTTTTTTTTTTCCTTCTTCCTGCCCTGCTATAGATTTTTATAACTCTTTCCAGGGGCAGAAGGTTGGAAACGAACTAGGGGTTTTTAGTAAAAACAAAAAACCCCACAGTTCTGGAAAAGTAAGAATTCCCTCCATAATGGTGTGTAAATTGTACTTCATGTTCAAGCTGTCTGCTTTATTTTTACATTCTGATTCTGGCAGAGTATTGTCCCTGCACTGACCCCTTTTCATCTACTCTTATGCAAGGTGTATTTAAATAGCTGAATTGTAAATCTCCTTCTGGAAAACTTCCCACCTCTCCTGCCATTCCCTTTGATACTACTATTCTTGTTTAGCCAATGTGGAGAGTTGCTGCAGCAGCAGTGGGGTAGCCATGTGCCTTCTGGCAGCAGCCTGGCCTGCTTTTGGCCACTGCTTGCTGTCTACTATCGATTACCCACATATGTCAAACTTTTATATGCTCTGAGTTTTTCATGTGCTAGATTTTCTGAGCATGACAGTGTTTTCGAAGCCTGGTGTACCCTTACTGGAAAGGTACAGCCAATCTGTCACTGGCAATAATACATGCAATATTGTATGTTGTACAAGGGGAAGCTATAATTGTGGCAGCATAGGAAGATTAATAGTGGACCGTTGAAATCTGTAGCTGTTCTCAACTAAATATTTGTTGAAATACCATAGAATTTTAAAAATCATTGGACTATCTGTTAGAATGCCACCTTTTAGTGTTTCAAGTATTGGATTGTGCAATAATTGTTTTTCTGCTGAGATTAAATGTGAAGGGTTGAAAGAACAAGGAGGAAAATGTTTTTTCTGATTTTGTTCACCATAAAGTTCAAATGAAAGAACATAAAGACATAGAGAAGTTTACAGAAAATGTGAATTTTTATCTGACTTTTGTTAATTTTTTTTCCCCTGCCCTCAGTGTCTACATGGTGTTCCCAAGAGTAGGAGCTTCAGTGTGCCCAGAGAAATCAGAATCTCGTAAGAATTAACATGAGGATCTGGCAGGAGGCTTTTTTTCAGTCCCTCTTATCAGTCTGCATACTCAGAAGACTGTGTGGTGATCTATAAGACATGTAAAAAGCAAGTTTCTGACTAGTTTGGTTAGACTGTTACTTGGGAAAAAAAAAAAGGTGTTGCAGATAAAAGCTGAGATGTCAGCCACTTCAGCAGAGGAGATGGGCAGAATTTGACAGAGTTTAAGAGCTGCAAGTTAGGAAATATCAGGTACAGAAAGGCTGTGGCTTTTCTAAGTGTTTTGGTCTACAGGAGAAGACTTGAGAGGTTAAAATAATTGCAAAATAACATATTAATGATGGGAAAATATTTTCTGCTTTATTGTCAGTCATTTTATGTGACTAAAAATAGGGTACTGTTGTGCAAGAACATAGATAAATACCTTAGCTGATGTTCTAATACAGGTCTCTGCTTTGAGCAGAGGTGTAGGATGAACCAGGGAAGGGCAGCAAACCTATGTAATTTCAATTCTTATTTATATTTTCAGTAGTGGAAGTACCTCAGCTCAGGGTAGAGTTGTGAGATGGTGGTGATCTAGCACGTAGGAGTGAAGTTTTGTAAGATAACTGAAGCCACCAACTAAGACAAAGCTTGAACTCCCTCCCCTGTGTTTGCACTGTGTCCCTTGAGCGGGTTCAGCTCTCTTGGTTGGGCAAGTATTTAGCTACCCACCCTTAAATCTTTCTGAGCAGGTATTTAGCTGAACCAACTCACTAAACTGTCCAAAACCAGCCACTCTTCGAAGTCTTTGTTGAGTTAAAGTAAATAGGTGTCTGTAGTCTGTCGAGTGCCAGAGCCAACGCAAGGTTGGCAGCAGAAGAGCGTGGCCAGGAGTGGAACCAGCTTTTAGGACAGCAGTGAGCCATTCGATTGTCTCATTTGCAAAAGCCTCACTCTTTCAGCTTCATTTTGCATGCAGTGTTAAGAACAGGAGCTTCACAGTATGCATTCTCCATATTTCCCCATATGTGCGTTATGGTCCTCAGAAGCACGGTTGGCCATGGCACAAAGATTGCAGGAGAGTGAAACACAGATGACATGAAGGAACTTAACTTTGCACAGCACTCTTCTTCCTGCATATCACCTTCCCCACAGCCTGCATGTGACAGGAGTCCTGTGAATGCTCCCAAATCTCTTCCAGAGGCAGTCAAGTTATTTTAAGCTGGTAGTGGAGTTCAGCTAATTTGTCTGATTTTGCATGTCTGCCTCAGTACTTGCATTTTCTTTTCCCACAGAAGAGTGGGGGTGAGTGTTTGCTGATCTCCAGCTGATGACTTGTACTAACTGGGGGCAGCAGCATCTCCAGCCAGCTGAGCTGAGCACCAGCAGGGTGGCAGTGGGAGCCCTGGGGGAGGCACACACAGGGTTATTGGCACACGCAGTCAGTCGGAGCACAAAGTCCACTCAGGGATGTTAGATGTCTGCTGTGTGTCTGGAGAGTTCTGGCTTGCTGCTCCTGCACCTGCAGACTGGAAACTGGTTTTGCCATCTGCCTGAGGCATGGAGAGGCCTCCAGGAGCAGGATTACCCAGTCCAAATGTGTCTGAGGGCTCTTCCAGTTTCCCCCTCATGCAGTTCAACAGAGAAGCCAAGTCACATGCAGTCCGAAGTAACGCCTCCTCACAGTGTGAAGGAAACCTCCCTGCACGTTCACAGCTGCCACAGGGCTCTCCTGCAATGTGGTGGTGGTGTCTGTAAGAAAAGGTGGACGTGGGAATCTGCAGGAGTGGGTTTTTCTGGCCTTGCACGACTTTGTGTTGTCAGCTTGGAAGGAGCACTGAGCGGCTTCTTACTGAGGCCAGCAGGCAGAATGAAAAGCCACCCCATGCAGAGACCTTTTCTGTCCATCTGTTATGAGTCTGTGCTCTTCACAGGCTACATTTGGGAATGAGCCCCCATCACTGGAAGTGTTCATGTGCAGCCAGGTCCTAGACCAGCAGCTACCCTTCTCTGGCACAGGAATGGAGTTAGCCAGTGGTAAAGGACTACAAGTGTGTGTCTTCTGTGTGTGTGCATGACGGGATATATTTGGAAGTGAACTCGATTTAGAAATGAAGAGCTTGGAATATGGTGTCTGGTTTGGCAATGAGAACATGAAAATGTGGTATCGGTGTCTTAACCTTTCATAGGCTGGAACTAATTGCTGCAAAAAACCCTCACAGGGATTCAGTCCGTTTAAATAAAGAGCATACATGTTAATCCTTGTTACTCCCCACATCTCTTTAATTGCTTTCTCCTGCTTAATGTAAAGAATTTGAAATATACTGTGTGGTACAGCTTTTCAAGACATGAAAAATGTATGCATTTGTGGTGGCTCTCTTTCGCAATTCAAACATGCATTTCAAAGGATTATAAAAATCTGAGTCAATAATGCATTTCAACAATGTTGCCTTGTCAAAAACCCTTCCAGTTCCTTTGTGACTATTAATTGTTGGATTTCAGATGGCAGGGAGGTTTGAGCACCATATGTGATTGCATGTGGTAAGCTCTATTGCTGCTGGGGTGGGAGGATGTCAACCACTTTCGAAGAGAAGTTCATATTTGGGAATGACTTTGCCACTTAGAAAGTTAAGAGAGGAGATTATGAATGTTAAGAATCACATTTCTGGCCCCATTAAGTTGCTGTAGGAATTTTGCCACTGGCTTCAGTCCATCAGTGATTTCACTAACAAATGTAACATCCAAAAGAAGATCCAGGCAATCCCTCTGAGTTGACGGGAGAGGTGTAAAACATTGCTTAATAAATGAGATAAAGTAGGTACTCCAGTTGTGTACATGTTTCACTTTTCTATAGCAAAGAGAAGAAAACTTTCTCTAAATTCAGTGTGTGTTTTATTTCTTTCACAGTTTTCAGATTTTTTTTTCCTTTTTTCTTTTTTTTCTACGTGACTGTTGGGGAATCCTAGAGTTTTAACATTATAGTTGTAGTAAAATGAGGATATTAAGAAATATGCTGTGACATGAAGTGTTACAGCAAAAATTCTTGAAGTCTAAATTGTTCTTTTCAGTCCGTTATAATATCTAACAACACTGTTATGCAATTTGTAATTGTACAATGGTATTAAATAGAAATTATTTCCACTAAGGAATAACATAATAAAATATTCATGAATATTATTACTTTTGATCAACTATGTGTATATGCAGATATCTTACATAATTCTAAAATATAATTTTAACATCATCAATAAGCATGTATCTTTTTACTGACAACTTTTTTTTTAAGTAGCCATTATTACAACATTTGTGATAAAGAGGAACAGCAAAAATTTAAGAATTTGTATTATTCAGGTACAGGTCATTAACACAGTGTTTAATACTGTGATTTGAAATTCAGGTCTGAATTGATGTTTAATTTATATATTAAGTGTATTATTATATTAAGTAAAATATATTTGCTTCACACCTTCTCAAATTGCTTCCAGTTAGAAATACACACTTTAGCTAATCCAGAGGCAGTAAAGCCAATCTCTCAGACATTTTTGATGTAAACAATCCTAGGTTACCGCTGTGGTTTATATTCCAGCAGCTTCAAGATTTCTGTCATTCGAGGAACCGTAGTAGTACCCAGGAACAGGCTGCCTTTGCCTGTAGTGTTCACTGTCAGAATAAGCTGGGAAAGAATATCCAATGATTTAATTGCTTTTTTGTGGATGAATGCTGTGGGTGCAAAAATGTGCTGTAACTTATGTAATAATGTATAGCAGAGGTAGAGTCTGACATCCCCATTTCCTGCATCCAGACCATTCATTGACTTAGCTTTAAAATTTAGAAAAACATCTCTGACCCTGATAATTTCAGTTCCATTGATCCATGGACCAAAACTGTTCTTCCTCTGTTTCAGCCGAGCACTTCTACAGGGCTCTGCAACCCACAAATCATCGTGAACTACTTGAGCAAAAATGTATATATCCCATTCATCAGATAAATCAGTATCTTTAAAATGCAGTGCATGGCTATAGCGTATGAAGTTACGTATCAACTGTTGTTTTATGTCTCTAGATTAAAGTTTCAAAAGTGTACTGGATATTCATGGAACAAATTGTGTGGAGAAAATCTAATTTGAAATCTATAAGCAATCTGCTCTGATTTGATGAGAATTTAGTCATTATTCCTTCAACCATAAACTTACCGGGACTGTTTCTGTTTCGTTCAGTTAATTTCTAAGATATTATTTTTTATTGAAGTTTTAAAGTAAGATTATAATCTATCCTTAGTTGGGCTAGACAGTCAGCTCAATGTGCCATGTTTTGTAGATACATATTGTCTGAAATGTTTGTAGCATGTTTTTTCAGTAAATATTGATGAAAACCTGTACTTACTTTTTCTGCATTTTGTCTTTTTGAACACATTTCAGTGGGGTGTTAAATAAATGGTGGCTGCCAAAATCTTTTACTTTCAGTTAATATTGCATATTTAAATTTGCATTGAAGTGCTTTCTGTGTCAAGTGGAGGCAAAGAAGTTGGCTTTTATGAATAGCATGCCACTTTATTCCACATTTTAATGAAGTTCAGAATTAGTGCTCAGCTTTTCAGTACTCCTGGTATTTGTGTATAGAAGGGGTTTCAGTTGGTTCCCTATTAGGGTGAAACTGTTTTCACCAACTGTATTAACTAGGGAACAATAAATTGCTGCTGTAAATAGTGTTTCCTCTGTAGTCCACTAAGGGTGCAGTCATGCTTATGCTTAGCTTTATGCACTGTTTGGCAGATCCTCCTCAGAGAGTTATGCCAAGTTGCACCTTTTCTGGTGCATCAAGTTAGAGTTGTGTATACATGCAGTTCTTCATAGGATTCTCTTTTTATGATAAATGGTTTTCCCACTCCTCAAATAACATCATCCCCTCACCTTAGTTGCCCACTTCTGAAGAAGTCTACCAAGGTAAATTATTTGTTTTGTCTCTGTTCTATGCCTAAGTGGGTAATTTAGTGGATTATAATGAAAATTGCAATTGGGACAGACTCTGTAATGCCTTCAAAAGTAGTATAGGATGACATGTTTTGAGTCAGTACTGGTCAGGAAACACATTAGGGTTATTGTTTGACCATAATGTGTTTTGGTCCACTATCACACAGTAAATGTATCTGGTCATAGCCTTATACCCATGCCTCAGGCATGGTGCTTATGTGCTGTGTCCCAGGGATGGGAATTGCTCTCAGTCATGGCAAGAGATGTTTTGGAGCTTCAGAAGAGAAAAGCAGAGGTCCAAAATAATTTGTGCATGGGGTGGCGCAGTCTCTATTGCAGGAAGGAAGACAAGAAGTAGTTGTGAAAGCTGAATCAATTCTTTGGGTAGGTCAAGTCTAGATGCTCGCCCTAGAGTTTCTCAAAAGAAAGAGCAATATAACTAGGGAAGTAAGAAGGTTTTCAGAAATGGCTATAGATTTGGCATACATGCTACAACATATTTTTTCTGTGTACAGAGTGTAGTTTTCAGTCCAGGAATCAGGCTGATAGTGAAATGAGTGTCTCTTTCACCTCATGAAATAATACCCAGTTGTCTCCTTCTGTCCAGTTTATTAAAAAATCAGATGACTTCATGTCTCTCCAAAGCTGAAACACATCTCCTTCTTACCTCCTCTCCTACTTGATGCTGTTACTAAGTTTGGTCAATCAAGGATTATTTAAAACTGATTTCTCATCTGTTATCAGAAGTGAACATGACTATGCTGGTTTTTCCTCTTTTGCTTCTGAAATATGTAGTGACAAAAATCCAAGGTGCTAGAATGATCTTGAATGCCTGTCCCTGCCTGTGGAAATAATTTGCCTATCCTGCTGTCACCTGCAGGGAGTGGAGGGTTTGGGAGTGGTAATGTCTCTAATTAATGCTCTAATAGAAAATTTATGGAGGGCTAAACAGCACTTGCCTACAAAATTCATGTTGGTGGTGTTACCCTTGCTCGTTCTTGCTTTAACAGCTGCTTGTACTGTATGTACTTCTGGAACCAGGACAAGGTTGGCGATAGCTATGCATGGAAATTGGTGAAAATTCCTGAAAATTGCACAGGTTAAAGTTCTATTTATCAAGTTATTTGATTTCTCAAATAAGCATAATTGGATTAGGAGGAAAAAAAAAAGCTGCTCCTTGTAGGGCTGTTCTGCATCACCTCTTGAGCGCTGCAGTTTACCCTGGGGTCTGGGTAGCTGATGGGGATGTTCTTTCGGTTGGGTTCTGCTCTCAGCATGGCACGTGTGCGTAGAGGAATTAGGTGGTACCCGAGGCAGTTCTTCCTCTGTTTCTGAGAGCTGGTGGGGTTTCCCTCTCAGAAAATCACAGATCTTTAAATGCTGACAGCTGTTCTTTGAAAGCAAAAGATTTTGGTGTTAGCAGGGATTTAAGCAGAGGGGATGCTGCTGCAGTCTGCATATACTGGACTTCAGGTGAAAGGATGAGGGCAGAGGGAACACACTGAAGTTAATTTCCAACTTGCAGCAGGGAGTCTTGCAAGGCTGCACAACCACCCTGAGCTCTCGCTCTGTGCAGCGCCCTTGACATACTTTTTGTGGCCAGCAGGTTTCTGCTCTCCCACCATTTAGTACATGGCTGAGCGCTCACAGAAGCTGAGAGGTTTTCCATCGAGGACCTGTCCTTTACCCCCCACATCTGTGGGGCCAGCAGAGCCCACATGTGCAGCCCATGGCCAGGGGTGTCACCCTTGCTGCTCGTCTCAGACAGGCGCGAGTGACAGCAGGTAAGGGGCGACAGACTTTGCTTGGCCTTTCCTGGTGGCTCTGGGTGTTGGTCTTTGCAGTGTGACAGCTATAAAATTAGATAATCAGGTAATCACTCGTAAATTAGCCTTGTGTCTTTGTAAAGAACAAATACAGTAGTTATGGGAAAGTTGTTAGGGTTTTTCTCCTATTAATTAGCAGAAATAGATGCAAAATGAATGATGATTAGGCAGCTGATGAATTCAGTTGTACAATTATGCCTAAAGCTATGCCCGAGTACTTAATGATGGATACTCTGAGCAATCAAAAGAAGCCTATTTATGTAATTTATTTATTAAAAAAAAGTTAGACATTAAGCAAGACTGTGTATATTACAAGTATATCAACTTCAGTGTCTGAGAAAACCTTTCTAAAATTTGGTACTGTAAGTATTTTTAAAATACTTTCTGTAATTATTTATTTTAAATTACCTAAGTGTTACTCTAGTAGCTGTTAACTTTTGGGTTTATATGAACAGCTGTTCTTTAAAAAATAGCTAATCAAATCCTGAGCATTCCATAGAAGTGAGAATGACACAAGAATTGTACAGATTAATGTATCTTTCTTCTTTCTCCTTTCGGGCAGTCTGAGACGAAGGAGTGGAGGAAATTACAGCCCTGGCTGTCTGTTCTGGGAGGCTTTAAGAAAATGCAAGTCATGATGAGCAGCTGCCTTATATGCAGCCACTTGGGAAGGCTAAACTGATTAGTCTGTAAACACTAGGAGATGGTAAGTGTTGGTGTCAAAGGGACTGTGACAGTCATCAGATTGTGGTTTATCTCAGGCTGTTGTTTGAATGATGGCTCTCCTCCACAGAAGCTGTTTTATGGCTTTGCAGAGGTAAAATCTGAGCCCAGCCTGATGAATCCAGCGCTGCTCTAAGCAGCTTCCTGGTTTGCTGTTTTGCACTACCAACCCTGGGCTTTTCACGAACAAGCCTATTATTTTCTTTTCACCAACCAGGAATTACAAACATAAAATTTACTAGTCCTGACAGAGTGGAAATTGGCAGTTGCCCGTTTGCAGAAGAGTACTAGACAGCAACAGAGAGTCCCTTTAGGAGAAAGAGTGGGGGCTGCTCACAAGAGCAGCAAGCGGGCACGTCCCCTCCCATGTTTGCCTGGTGCAGTAGCAAGGTTGCATTTTGCACTTTGTGTTCAGAGATGGGTCACAGAAAAAGGCATTCCTGTAAACAGATGGATTTCTAACCTGCTGCAGAGCTGGGCAAGAGCACGAGGTGATCCTTTGTGCTCTAGCTGAGTGATGTCCTCAGGAGGGGATTCAAGGGGGGCAGTGAGCATGGCAGTGCTTGGTGGGTACCGTCACCTCCATACTGGGTTTGTGGCAGATGTTCTTGAGCAGGGCAGCTGGGGGTACAACAGCCATGCATGCAGGAGCTGTAGCTCATCTCTGATTAAACTTCAGTAGCTGCACTACCTAGGTGAAGTTGTATGTAAAATCCACACTTGGTTTGTTTCTTCGGTGCTGCAGAGAGGAAAGAAGTTTCCTCTGCACTACGTGTGGACTTCTTGGCTATTTTAAGTTTTGGAGTTTTTTTAGCACTGTTGATGTTAGTCATAGGAACTTCTACTAAAGTATAGTCCGTGTCAGTGGGAAGAAAAAGGGATTTACTGGCATGCATAGAGTAGGGGACCTCTTACAGTTTCATACACACCAGTAAAGGCTACCATTTTCCACAGGAGATACCCTTCTACTCTGCATCATGAACGAGCCGTTGTTGCTAAAGCTCTTCTGGCAGACCCTGAGGCCCATCACCTGGACAATAAATTTTTGTTTCAATATTGGTCAGAGGGAGCAGTCTGAAGCTCTGAAAGCCAGCCACAGTGGAGCTCCTCCATACAACCCCCACAGCTGCAGATGAGTCAGGAGGGGGTCAGCTGCCTGCTGGGAGATAGAGAATAGGAGGATAAACAGTAAATGGAGATAAGTTAGAGAAGTTGGAAAGACAGCTGTTAACCCCTTTACTGCAGAGAGCGTTTTTAAACCAAGCAAAATGAGAAGAATATGGAGAGTAAGGGGATATGTAGATGTTACCTGAAAAGGTTACTCCTGCTTTGGGAGGTTCTGTACCAAAGAGAATTACAAGCTTTTTTTTTTTGCTTTTCTTTTTTTTTTTTTAAATCAGAACAATAATTTCTAGGGAACTTGTGTTGAACTTTGGAGCAAAGGCTGGAGACTGGAATTTGGATGATTCAGCAGAGGACTGATAGAGGAAGAAAGGGAGTTTGTGTAGATAGCTATAAGATGTGTAGAGTATCATGTCTTTTTCTTAATGTCTTAATTACAGGTATGGGGTCTCTTCTGCTTTTTTCTTTCCCCTCATGCGAGTTAAAAAATCGTTGTATTTAAAACTGTTACGTAAGTGTGCAGCACCTTTCACAATTGGTCCTCTATATCTTACTTACAGTCAGAATAGTAACTTTTGCTGCTGTCCTTTCAATTGTATAAGAGCATCTTTCCCTTCCTTCCAATTCTCTTGAGAGTAAACCATCTCTAGCACATCCTGATGAGGCTATTCAAAATGCTTGTATTCCTGGTATGAGCTGTTTCTTTAATGAGGGTCTGTAATGGTACCTCCATAGTTGCTCAACGGAAAAGCATATTTTAAGACACAGGCTTTGATTTAAAAGCTGTTGGCAGCTGCCTTATAATAGGTGTATTTTTCTGTTTTCCTAGCTGAAGATTTGGATGAAATGTTACAATTAAGAAACCAGTTTTCCTGTTCTGGATGCAGTGGGCAGCGCTAGTTGATCTGCAGGCTGGAAAGATGGTGACATTGGTTACTAGTTTGCAAGGATAAGAGACTATTGATTTCTGGCAAATAGATTATGGTGTAAGGCAAACATTCATAAAAGCCATGAAGAGAGCATAGTAATATTCAGCAGTGGAAATAAAAAATGCAATTGATTTACCATGCTGCCATAAAGCAGCACTCCTCCTCTCTCTGCCTCTGTGACAGGCTCTTCCTGGATGCTGTGCTTCTGTCTGGGCACCCACCAGGGAGCCGAGGGCGCCGGTGGCTCTGGTTGCCTGGAATTTGGCAGCCTGGAGGGAATGCCACTCGCCTTGGCCTGCCTCAACATTTATAAATCGCAGCTGTGCTGTCCAGACCTGATCTCAGTGTGGTAAACCCATCTGGCTGGTGAAAGCCAAGTTCTTCTCCCCATTCCTGAATGTCCCCTGTCATCCCACCCTGCCCCATCCGCTCACCCCCAACCCACGTGCACCTTCTGCGCCCTCCATTGCTTCTGCTGGGGTTGAGGCTTCCTTCTGTCTAGCTGCTGTGCAACTGGGAAAGGTGAAAGCAGGATTATTTTATTTTTTAGTTATTATTGTCCTGCATGAAAATCAAACCATTGCTAACAATTGCTTGGTATATGATGGGGTTTTTAAAATTCAGTTCTATGACATCTTCATAAGGGAGAACAGAGATATAGCAGCATTGTGCCAGTGGTATACTCTTTCAGGTTGCTGTTTGTATGTCAGCTAGGGGACTTTCTCCTCCATTTCCAGAAGGTTAGGATCAAAGTTGAGTGATTTTGTTCATGTTGGATGCATTTTTCAGATCAGTGGGAGGGAAGGGATGTATTTTTTTTCAACCTGTCAATGAAAACACAGAAACGAATGGATCTGGGTATGACTTTGTGAGCTCAGAGGGTCAAAGTTTGAAACACTTGGACTTGAGACTGAGAGGCAATTGGTTTTTCCTGGTTTTGCTTTAAATTAATCTTGCATTCTTGGGTGTGTAGGTATTCTTTTATGCCTTACATGTAATGGCACAGGCGCCTTTTTTTTTTTTTTTGTCTAAACAATGATGCCAACACACTGAGTTGAGGTTTGGGGTTTTATTCCCCCCTTTTCATAAGGAAGCCAGCGTTTTGTGGTCTGTTCCATAGTAGTCACCCAATCTTCTTCATCTCGTGTAGCATTTCTGTCAGTTCTGGTTTGTCAGCCTGGCCTGCAGATTAGAGGTGGGGAGACCAGGATCATTAGGGGATAAATAGCCCCTTCTTCTGTCACACCCATACTTAAACTTGAGGACCTCTTACTACATCATGGCAGTGCACTGTTGAGATATAATTGTGTAGCAATGTATCATAGGAATTCTTTGGCTGAGCCTTAGTTTTTATGCAAACTGCCTGTTGTGTTGTTGCTCTAAGCTGGCTGCAACCTCAGTTACAGTTCTCACTTCCTCTTCTCTCACAACTGGAAATTATTCAGCTTTTCAACTAGATCGTGTTTATTTTGACTTAGAGTACCAAAAGAAATTGTTAGGTTTAGAATTTGGGGGTTGAGTTTTTTCTCATTTTAATGACATGGTCTAAAAATGGCTGAAGTGTGTGTGGACTAGCTAAAATACTGTATAGCTTCCAGTGCTAAATCTGTGCAGTGCTGGTGTTTGCAGGTAATTAATGTTGTAGTATTATTCCTTATATTAAGTAAATTATTACTGAAGTTTTAATCTGTTGAAATAGAAAATGGTATAGAATTTAATGCTGACATTTGTATACAAAGTTAAGTATAATTATTAGATTTGTAGAAGACCTTTTGAATTAGTTAACATGTACTAACTCATACTTTCACTTGCCAAGGACTGCTGAGTTGCTTTTATTTCCAGAAAGCTTGCTAGAAGTGGGAAGAGGGCATTTACGAGATGTTTCTGCCTCATCATTAACACATATTTTTATTTGAAGGTGTTGTGTAAAATAAATCCACACAGTATGCATGCACTGCATAGATGCACAAAGAGTATGAGTAAAAAAAGTTTCAGAGCTAATTCGTAACCAGTAAAGAACTTAATGGCAGGTCACGGTACAGTTTTGGGGGTGACTGTAGGCACGAGATGATTTCAGGGCTGGGCTGGGGAGAGAGACAGCAAAAGCATTGTTCTCAGCTGAAAAAACTGGCCTCTCTCTCTTAAAATGACTTGCAGCTTCAAAGATGACAGATTGCTGTTAGGTTTTCTTATATAAAATCTGGCAAGTGAGTTTTCCTGCAAAAAAATCTTATCTGTGCAACACATCATCAAATGAGGGTATAGGTTGTCTCCGCAGAAAGATTGTGACTTCTGAAGGAGCAGGTTTTGGGTCACTGCTTCCAAACCATAACTTGAGGGGGTTTTTATAAATTTTTTTAATACAAATTTACTGTACAAGATTGGTTTGCCCTCAGCTTGCTTGTTTTGCCAACAGCATCCAGCAAGTGACTCTAAACCAAGTAGTGTATTTCTAAATGCTGTGTGTCTGAAAGCTAAAGCCTTCTTCCTCCTCATGTGAAAAAAATGCAAAATTGCTTGGTTTACTCTTTATGTACGTTCTGGTTTTTCACCAGAATTGTGTCTGTGGCTGCCATGGCTGCTGGGTTGAAGCAGTATTGCTGAGCTCTTGTGTTACATTCCAGGATGCCATGCTGAGCCTGGCCATGTTTCAGGAGAGAGTCCCTCTCAGTCCTGTCTCAGTCAGGGGCCAGTTCAGGAGAACCTTTTGTCTAGACTTCCACTTCTTCTACACTTTTGGAAAGCTTACCTTTGACTTCAGTTAGCTTGTAAAGACAACTATATCTGGTCCTAGAGCTGGTCCTAGCCTTGCCACCAGTGCACATGTAGAGTTAGTTGCCAGCTACTGTCTGCAGAGAACTTTGACTGCAAAAAGAGCTCCCTGCAGTGACAAGAAGTGGTTGTGTGAACTGAGCCATGGGCAAGGTAAAGCAGGAATGGATGAGCACTGATACTGCTACAGGCTGGGCGCTACAGAGACCTGAGCAGTTCCTCTGAGGTCCTCTGGAAGTCAGTTGATGCCAAGAGGACTTGGCACGTGGCTGGAGATGCTCACTGTTTTGAGCACAGCAGCATATGAGGACAGCAGCAGTGCTCAGGCTCAGGAAGAGCAGAGGACTTGTATTTTGGGTCCTTCCCAATTTGCTGGATGAGCCATTCATTCATATTACCTTTTATCTGTTCTGTTATCTTCTCTATTTAAGGATTTGCAGTAGTGGCTATTGCTGTGTGCAGCAGGTCTAGCTGCACTGAAATCTTCTGCAGAAGTTGTGCTGCTATCCCTGTCCCCGTTTCAGACAAGACAACTTCAGGAGAGGAAAAAAAAACCACACATATGCTAAGAATCTTCTCAGAAGTCATAAATTTTGCCAGTAGGAAGTTTGGGGCACACTTGGCTTCTGTTAGTCATTTGGGTTTGCTGGTCTGGTCTGGGAAATAGATCTTCCAGTGGAATTTGAAACTGAATTAACATCACTCAATTACCTTGAGTAATGTCACCTCAAAGGAGATGGGAGTTGTAAGACGTAGCCCATCACGTCCTCTTGTTCATTTGCTTCATTCAGCAAGCAATTTTATCATTATTACCCACTTCTTCATCAGTTTCACTTGGTGTAGATTTACATACCAACTGCTTAGTGTTGATTGCTCAAATTTGGAAGCAAAAATTTTACAATAGGACTGTCTTGACCGTCGATGTATGGGAAACAGCGCTTGCTTCTGATTTTTAGAATGCCTTTGCAGATGCAGCTGAGCTGATTTTGTGTGAACAAATCCAGCTTTAGAAATGAAAGGTACCACGATACAGACACAGCTGCCTTGGTGCTCTTCAAACCTGAGCTAGTGGTTAGTGGTGCTGTACACCACAACTGTCCTGTTTTCAGCTCTAAGCTATTGGCTTTACTGCAGTTACCTGCTGGCCGGCATGGCACACCCTTGGAATGGGGAGAACAGAATGGACTTGCTTTGTGGACATTGGGGTGGTACAGGCATTAAAGGTTTTGGGAAGCTTTTCCTGCCTTGTCAGTTATTTATAATCAGTAATCCTAAGAGTGTATTTGAAGATCCAGTTTTCCACTCATCATTGACCTGTGTTCCTCCAATATCCCTTTTCCTAACATAAGTACGTAAAGTCACAGCCCTCTTCAGTTTCAAAGAGCAGGTAAGAATAATTGGTTTGATAGTTCTTATCTAAAGAAAAATATAAAACTTTCAACAACTTTACCAAAACCCATCTGCTGATATATTTCTGGGCATTCATATTTTTATAAGTAGCCTTAAAAAATACTATTTTTCTTCTCTCTTTATTCATTGAATTACAAGCCTTTTGAAATACCATTTCATGTTCATGTGTTTGTACAGTGTAAAGTACATTGGAATTGGCTGGACCTGTAGTTTTTACTGTAACTAATTTTTTTAATATTTTTTTTCCCCACTGCAAGCTCTAGTTAAGTCATTCTGCCCCAAAATCCAGCATCCCCTGTAGACTGCATATTGTCCATGGGGTACAAAATCAGACTGGCATAGAAAAAGCTTTTAGAAACATGTGCCTTCTCTATGTCCTCTGTGGTGAAAGTGCAGTCTCTCCATCCTGGGTCGATACTGCATGCTAGCTGCATTCTCCTGAGTATAAATACACTGTGTTAAAAAAGGAAAAGCACTGAGTGCAGCCTGCTTTCTGCTGTGTCGATGCTCTTCTCGGAACTGATGGGGCAATTCCTTTCTCCTGAGCTCACTGCTCCTGGGTGAGCCTGAGGACAATGTGCCTCCTCCCACCCTTCTCTGCCACTTGGAGAAATCCAGCCTTGGCACAAAAAGCTGGGGAGGATCTGTTCCACCAGGAGAGAGATTGTGGTGAGGTTTGTCATGTTACTCACTGTGCGTCTTTCCTGACTTACCATCTGCTTTGAGAGATTTGTGTTCCACTCCCTCTCACCTTTAAAGGGATTTAATTTGTGACAATTTCTGCTATTTGATGTAGCAGCAGAATGAGTGTAGGTCTCAGGACATGAGAAGGAGGATGACCTTAATTTGTTCAATGCCATGGAAAACCTATGGGATATGTACATCTTACATGCATAATGTCAGATATTTTTTTGAATGCAACAATTTACATGAAATATTTTAAATCTGGAAGTTGTGTGTGACCTTCAGCAGAGGAGCAACACATAACCTGACAAGTCAACTCACTTGTGCAGTTGTTGGGCTAATGTCATGCATACTTTTTCCCAGTGGCTGCTAGACTAAACATGGTGTTCTCTTCTAGCTAGTTCTTTTATCTTTATGGTATTTTATTTGAGGTTGCCTTTCATCATAGTTAGCAAGTGGGTTAGCAAGTGTCATCAGCTTTGTAGGCTGGTTGTCTCCTTTCTACTCCAAAAAAACCATTTGTGGAGCTGACACTGGTATTCATATCCTTAGGCAAGACAGAGTGGTCTGGTTTGTTTTGCTTTTTGCTCTTTTTTTTTTTTTTTTTTTAAAAAGTATATGTTTTGGAGAAAGAAATAATTCTAAAACTTGGGCGAGGTTTGGACAGGAAAAGTAAAACTGGCATGATGTTCAAGTGTTCAGCAAACGTTATGTATGAAACTTTCTACAAATGTGAGGAAATTAATCTCTGTGTGTATCTTTTTTAATGCAGTTCAGCAGCCAAAACAGGATGGAACACCATTTGTTTATTTGATTTTTTTTTTTCACTGACATAAGAACCAAAACAAACTCAATTTCATAAGGAAACATGTCTTAGGCGCTTATATTGTTTAATGATTTTTTCTTTTTAATGGCATAGAAAAATAAAAATATTGATTCCTAAAACACAGATCCACAAGCCTGGGGGGTGTGTGTGTAGACAGTCTCTCAGTGAACGCAGTAGTCCTGCAGTAATCAGAAAGCCTGCAGCCCAATTCCCATGTCTCAGAGGAGCTCCTTGTTCTAAAGGCTCCAGGTCAGACTGCAGAGCATCTCCCTTGATTCCTGCTTATGGGGCTTGTGTTTGGGGCACTTTGGGAAATAAATCACTTGGCTTACAGCCATTTCCTTTAAGTTCCATATAAGGTGGAAACATGTCAAAGAAATCAAATCTTTTACTCTGAATATTCTGGAGTGCATTCAAAGGTAGCATTGATTTCAACATCATAGTTTCATAGTATCCAGTCCCCCTTTTCATGTGCAGCTCTCTGATGTTTATCATGCGAAGACACAGAACAAATCTTGCTTTTGTAGGTTTTACTTTGTTTTACTAGATACTACTTTATAGTATCAGAACACACAGCAGATATTTTCAGGAAAGGTATAAAAATAGTTGTTTGAGGTCAAAAAGTATGCCAGAAGAAGCTTTTATGTTTCATTCTTGTTGACAAAGATTTTGATTAATTTTCTTCTCTTGGTTGATTATTTTTCTTTGAGTCACTGTTGCCTGGGCTGGACTTTCTGAAGTGTTTTCAGTAGAGAAAGGCAACAAGGTGCCATCTAAGTGTCAAAACTCCAGTTCTAGTCAGAAATTACAATGAGTGACTACCTGCACCTGAAGGCAGCTTAATCCTTTTTTGAAACTATAGACTTTGCCACTTAGTTTGAAAACTAAAAATTTGGAAACAGTACTGATGTGAACTACCCCATTGGTTTTATGATGTGTTTAAGGTTGTGGTTGGGTGACCTGAAGAGACAACAGGATTATTTATAGAAGATGATCAGACAGGGTTGTTGCCACAAGCCTTTTAAACTTTCAACAGAATTTTTGAAGAATCTTAGGCTTGAAAAAGACCAAAACATCTTTGATATAAGGAAGAAGTGAGAAATGGTTAAGGGAATGGGATCTTTCTGGATTCCTACTGAAATCTGGATAAACTGTATTTATGTTCTCCATCATGTATTGTAGGAATTTCCCATCTGGGGATTTTAGTAGTTCATTTCTTATGTATGTGTTTTGTCATTAGCATTTGTAGCTGAATGTTACACCTTTGGGTAGTTTATATTTAAATGTGCTTTTATTACTATTTTCATAATTATTATTTTACCAGCAATTCAGTGTTATGTGACTTAGTTAATTATGGCAATGTGATCCTTCATTGCTATCACAAATAGTTTGTGTCCCTAAAGAAATGGGAATGAAATGTCATAGCAACAGATGTGTATTTCTGAAAACGTTTTTAAGAAGGAAAACTTAAAAACAGAAATCCTGGTTCTGCTGGAATTGGGCTGTGCCTTCACACAAAGTGAGGAGGCCCAATATAAATGGACAGCCCAGGGCTGTGTACCAGTGTTTTTTAAGGCAGTTGATTTATAACAAGAAGCTGTAGGGCCACCAACTTGTGCTGCATTTCAGGGCTACAATCCACACATGGTGTTGCCAAAGATTGTTTGTTTATGTGCAGAAATCTCCATGATAGCAGTGTCTCTTGGCAGCCATTGGAAACTACTGTTATTAAAACCCCTACATTTCTCATTAGAACAACTCTATTGTACATATTGCTTAAATATAGATTACTAATGAAATGCCTTTTTATTGCTTTCCCAGTGAATACTTTCAGCATAAAGTTAATTTGCAGTGTTATGTAAATTCTGTTTAACTTCAATCAAGTTTTTAATTATGTTTTTACCACAGTAATTCCCATTTGATTTGTCATCTCCTGTTAGGTATTTAACATTGTGCAGGGTATTTTTTTTCTTCTTTTTTTTTTTTTTCCCCTCCTCCTGTTTTAGTCTTGGATGTCACCTGGAATAGACCCTCACTCTAAAGCTGGGCAAATTTGATTTCCACTCATGCAAGTATGATTTAATGAAGAATTACTACAGAAAACCAATATTGGAAATGCTTTATTGTTATGGTATTGATTAGCAGCAATAAAATTAAACAGACAGAACTGCCACTGAGAAGACATCCAGCTATTTCATTTGCCCCCTTCCCTTTGCCTTTCTTTCAGTTGCTCCAGTTCAGTGAACCTTTGATGCCCTTGGATTTCATTTAAAATGTCAGTTGCTGCTTAACACCTGATGGCCACTCAGTCTGTGGCTGCCTTGCACAGATACCAATTGTTCTCACAAATGTTTGCTTGCCCACTGAGAGGATAAATGGGACCCTTTTTTGGCAAATTGTCGGCACATTAATCGCTTCTGAGATAGGACTTGTTAGGCAGCATCTCAGGTTTAGATATGTTATTTTCAACTCTAGATATATCTTTTTTTTGTCTTTTTCTGATGAAATTAGGTGGAAATAGTTGAAGTTGAGTCTGTTTTCAGAGGTCATGGCAAAAAAGCTTCTTCAAAAAGTTGTATGATATTTTGTGTATTTATGTAGAAATCTTCTCATATGCATGTGAAAAGTTTTGTACAACAGTGGAGGTCTTCTAAATAAAATACAGTCTTTTTTTTTTTTTTCTGGAATCATGACTTCCTTGGATTCAGTAGTGATTTTTGCTCAAAAATTGTTCATGCCCAAGTAGAAACTTTGTAAAGGATTTGTGACACATTCTGAATTCAGGTACACTTGAAGTAGTTCAGCTGGATACTCAAAATTAGCAGCGAAATTTGGAATATTTGCATTGGGAACAACATACTATTAAATATAAATTAACTGCTATCTTAAACTACTTTAAGGGCATTTGCATACTTGCAAATTTATTTCTGGAAGGTTGGGATTATAAAGACCTTACCAATATGCTACCTGTCCTGCTTGAAATACAAGTACTCATGATTCCTGGCTACAGCTTTTATTAAAAAGTGCTCTTTTGAGTTATTTACAAAATACTATTCACAGTGTGCTTGTACACTTCCCATCTGCATTTTGTGCTGCTATTCCAGCATTGTCTGACAATACCATCAATTCACAGGTCTCCTATAGAAAAGAAAGGCGAAGAAATAATCGACTCTCCCTCTTGAAAAATCACATTTTATATGTAACTATTACAATGTATTTGATTGAGATGGGAATTGTGTTACTTTCTCATGGGAGTTGTTTGAATTTCCACTGTTTAAAAATCAATTCAACTTGATGAGTGGTGGATTCAAGCAGTGGAACCCATTAGGATGATTTCATATCACTAGTTGCACCCTATTTAATCTTTCTGTTGGGAGATAATTAAGTTGAACTCATTAATTTGTACAGATGTTGAATGTTTCCATCAAACTTGTCTTTCTCCACTCTCTCTCCTGGCCTTCCTGCCCAGGTGAGTGGCACTGCCAGCAGCCCAAACGGCGCAGTGATCAGGTGACTGGGATCTCCTTGCATGGCAAATAAACTCTTCCTGCAGCTGAGGCCAAGCAGGAATCTCAGCTCTGTATTAGGCAGGCAGGCATCAAGATGGCCTTTTTTTCCTAATTGCCTGACATAGAATGTCTCAGTCTTTAATGGCATACCTATATATGTAGTTCCCTTTTAAGCCATGTATAAGGTAGTTTGTTTTGTTTTGTTTTGTTTTGTTTTTTAAAGAGTCTTTAAACCTTCAACCTTCTAGATTTCTGTGGTCTCTGAATGCATTTGATGCTTTATCAAAATGTTGGCAAAGAGGTGCTTGCTTTTGGTAAGTGATTTTCTGCATTACTTCGATGTCTAGGTTTTATTTCTTTTGAAACAATGATATTTTCTGAAGAGAGTTTAAAGCTAGTCAAAAGCCCTGGTGTACAGGGATGACCATCTTTATTTTCTTTCACATCTACAAAAGCTCACTGGAGGACTGGAGTCAGTGCTCCCTACACCCAAAATGATATTGGTTGTGGGAAGATGCTTTCTGTTGGCTGTGTAGACATTTTAGGAGAAGGCACAGCAGTGCCTGGTGACTGATTGCTCTGAGTGTCTGATCACTGATGCCTGTGGTGTGAGCTCTTCTGTTTATTGTGCCCAGCAGAGTCCATTTGGCAGATGACAGACCCAGACAAGACTTGTTTTTCACTAAAGATGTCTTATGCTAGCAAGGTACTTTTCTGTTTTAGCTCCTTTCTTGTTGGTTAGTAAAGAAGAGGTGTGTATTTCACTGTATTTAGCTAGTTTGTAATACTCTGGTGCCACAATCCAATCACAAATAAGCTTTTCTTTTTTTTTTCTTGTCTTGGTCTATCTAAAATTTTGTTCTGGTGTAGAATCTTAAACTGAAGTCTTAGGTCCAAGTTCATATGATGGCATCCAGAATTTACAAAATACATATGCTCCTAAAATCTCCCAAAATTATTTGATCTGGATTTTGCTGGCAATTAGTAGTGTCTGTCATAATCACTTAGAGAAGAAAGGTCTCCTGGCTGGTATTTTTAGCTCTTGATATCTTATTGGTTGCATGGGTTCTATGAAGTAGGAACTGAAGGGGCAGAGGTGCTGGATCCAACACATTATGCTGGGATTACAATGCTCTTAGAGTTAGATTAAATTATAAATATCAAAATAAAGAAAGTGTGTTTTTCTTCCCTTGAAATTCCTTGAAATTAAGGTTTTAAAATTAGGAGACAATACACCACCATGACATACATCTGCTGTGGATATTTCTGACTCGTGTTCATGTGCTTGAAATTGTTCTAAGACATTTCAGACATGAAAGAAGCGCACAAAATGCATGGCAGTACCTCACCAGAAAGTTGTTTCTCCAGTAAAACATCTTAAGGAAGTAGCAGGTAAACAGAGATTCTTCTTCTGATATTTTCACAATATTGCTTTGATTATTGATATAAAGCAGATGTAAATGCTTTTTTATTTCCTACTACTTTTCTTTTGGAAAAGACTTTCATAAGGATGGAAAACCCACAAAAATTTGCTACAATTTTTGTAATACTCCAGAAATAAAAGATAATTCTCTGAGTTCTTGCCACGTGATCCAAGCTTTATTGAATCTTTTCCAAAGTGAGTGAAATCTTAACTAGCTGTGTGGCTATTTTTCCTATTTGCTTAAGTGAATAAAGTAGTTCAGTCTAGGTGGAGCTAGAAGTGCCTGAATTTTTAAGCCCTTGTGTGAAGTGGAGAGACGAGGCCAAGCAGAAGGGAATGCCATTAGCACACAGTGACACTGGCAGCAGAGCTGTTTAGACAGCTGCACGTGTCATATCATGTACTTGGGGCTCGGTCATGCTGCTATTTCTGTCTCGTTAGCACAAATCACAGCGTCTACTTTTTGCGAGTCTGCGTGTGCTCCTTTGCTTATCTGGGGGCACTTCCTTATTTGAGTGAGTTTAAAAGGGATGCTGAAAATTTGAAGTCCAGTAGTGAGCCGCTCATTTTACTGCAGAGCTCAAGGCAGGGCCACCAAGCCCACGTCTGGCCAGGAATCAGACATCTGGCCCCTTTGTAGGCATTTTGAAATGGTACCTTAGTGCTTGACTAGAGGAGAGGCAGCATTGTTTACCAAATAGTATCACCATGTAAGATGTTTGTATATAGCAGGTCAAGCTAATTCAAGAAAGATACCTAGAGGAAAATACTCTGTCTACTGGCTGTTTCATTTTAACACAATGTCTGTGACTAGAAAGGGTAAAAATGTGCCTTAAAACCAATGAAGAGTGAAAGGAGCACTTCTCAGATAACCACCAAACTCCAGGAGGTGTAAGCATTGCTTACAATGAAGCTCATGGTGACATCATACATTTGGAATTACAATTCAAAGCAATTATAACCAAGTATTATGAATTAATGAACTTAAAGATAAAAACAGCCGAATGCTGCTTGGTGTTGGGTTTCTTTTTGTTATGTTTTGGTGGATTTTTTTAATATTTTCCCATGCCAAGTCATCTTGTTTCTTGTACTTGGGTTATACTCACTGACACTGAGCTGAATTTTAATTTTTTTCCAAAAAGTTTATGTTTTCAGTACAGGGGGCATATGTTATATTTCAGAAAATAATAATGTAAAGCATTAATACAATTTAGTTGTTGTTAACTTGCATTTTAAGAAGGCTTATTATCTGCTTTAGCTGTCAACATTATAGTCTTCGTATGACGCATTTATTTCAATTGCTAAATTCCTCCCATTGTTACTAATGCTGTCCTGTGTGTTAGACAAAGCTCTAACCATACCTGCAATCACATATCTGTGTATGTATGGAGAAATGAGTCTTTCTGAAGTGAGAGTTCATGTTGGATGCCCAGAAATATGTCTCCGGCATTTTTTATGCTATTTAGAAATACAATAAATTTCTTAATTCACTTTGCTACATGTTTACTGTTTGAAGAATAATGCATATATTTACTTGATTTAACAGTAACACTTAGTATCAGCTTACAATTTTAACAAAGTATGAGGCTCATAAAAGGACTTCAGACAAACATATGCAGTGTATTTATTTAATACTTCTCCTCATATGGATTTTCTGAAAATCTTTCACTTCGTTCAAAACGAGGGAAATAAGAGTTAAGTTTGTCTATCCTTGACCATCTGTCTTGTGTTCTGCAGGAATGTATGTCCTGTTTTATTTATGTCCTAGCTCTCTGTGGTTTAATTATTGTCTCAATAAAGATGAGAAATAGAGGAAGATTTCTTTTTTTTAAGAGTTGAGGTAGAGCATGCCAGTGAGTTCTAGGAGAAGCCTTACCAGGACAGCAGTTGATGGGGTCACCACCACGACAATTGCCTTTGCTGGTCTCTGAGCTTCAGTTGTCTGTAGCATTGTGCATGAACAGTTCACAAAATAGCAGCTTCTACATCTGTTGCCATGCTGCTTTCAGGCTTCCTAGTTAACTGGTGCTTAAGACAGTTATCTTGCTTTCCAGAAATATTTAATCATGATTTAATCTAGCAAATAAATATTCAGTAATGATATTTGTTGATGACATAAGTCAACTGATAATAGGCACCTTGAACCACGACTTCCTTAATTCAGTATCTGATACTCTTCTTGCAGTAACAGTATGCACTGAACCAAAGATGTGTGCAGCATATGTTGTATTTGCAAAGTGAACTAAGGGGGAAAGATGGTATTGCAGGAATTTGAAATTTTTTAAATGAACTAGGCTGATGTCTTTGGATGTTGCTGTTTTACTTCTGTAACTGATGCCAGCAGCAGGCTGTAAATGCACCTTGTATGTATGTAACCTTGTACAGTCCTGTGCTGGTCAGAGATGGACAAGAGGGAGTGGGGCAGCAGGGTGTGAAGAAATCTCTGAAGAGGAGACACAGAAGTCCAGTTCTAGTGCATCTTTTACAGAGCTGTGTATGTGTACATGCGTCTTGGCTAGTGAGTCACTGGCAGCTTCAGCGGAAAGGGCAGTGGCCAGACTGCTTGCACTCTGCTTATACCACTGCATGTTTAATGGGACTAAACAGGAATCTGGTTGCTGTCCTCCTGCTCCTTCACTTGCAAATAAGCAGCAAGGTATCCGTGCCTCAGTTACAGGAAGGGTAAGTGAAAGCCTCCATTGCTGCCCTGTGTAAGGGATGGAATAGACTAAACTCACTTTGTTTAACCAATCTGTGGAAGAGCCCTTTCTATGGAAATGGTTGTTTTCACATTTTTGTCTTGGAAATGCCTGAAGCATCCCACAGGGTTTAGGTTTCTGTCTTCCTACTTGCTGTGCATGCAGGCAATAAGAGCCAGGCTTAGCACTAATCAGCTGTGATTCATTGTGCCTTTACCCCACAATGTCTAATATTGAATAGATTTGAAACCTTTGATATGTCTTCCTTTGGTTTGTTTCCACAATTCACTTCCTCCCATTAATTTCCAGGGCCGTAGGGATCTTTGTTTTTACGTTGCTGCTGCTGGCCCTGCACACACAGGCAGACAGGCAGCTGGTTACGCCTCTGCCTGCCAGGCTCCAGGAGCAAATTCTTTCTGCACAAGCGTGCAGCTCACTCAGTCCTCGCTCCGCTCCTGTCTGGATTACAGTTTCATTAAGGTCTCATGCATACATGATATTTTAACTCAAACGGACTATAATAAATTTCATCTGAATAAGCAAGTGCCTTTTACGTGTCATAAATTTCGCCTTTTCCTGTCCCCACTAATACGCTTCCCCCCTTAACATTTCAGTTATATACTGATAAACTCCTCGACATTTAAATAGTACTGCGGCAGGCTGGAGGTGGAGAACTGGGTCACGCAGAGCTATCAAGAGAACCGTGACTTTTATAACTGGCTGAATAGGAAGCTCCCGGCTACTCGGATTTCTGCGAGGTTGACTGCCGCTGCTGAAAGGGGAGAAATAAAGCGTGTTTTCATTCTAAAGGCACTTTGCACACATGAGTTAACCTTTTCAGTGCTCTGGTGTGAGGTGGGTAAATGTTGTTGCTTCAGGTGGAGAAACTGAGGCAGAAGGCTTGTGTGTCCCGTTCTCGTGCGTGGCTGTGGCTGGGTGCCAGCTCGCAGGCTTTGCTCTGCCTTGCTGCCTGCTTGGGCTCACATCACAGCCACGTTACCTGATGAGATACAAGTCTGGCCCTTTTCCTGCCATACTGCCAGGTCTGACATCCTGTTAGCATGAAACTTCCAGTGGTATTACATGGTAGCTGCAGCTGGAAAATGTGTATCAGCTGTCTCAAGGTCCCCATGAGGGTTTGGGTTGCCTTCTTGCTTTTCTTCCTTTCCCCCTTCCCGCCCCTCCCCTCTCAGTTTTTGGCCAAAAATAGTTCTGCTTGCTGGAAAAAAAAAAAAAGGAAAAAAAATACGATATTTTCTGACTTCATCTTAGTAGACTTCTAATTACCTGTAGTATACATATACTTATATCTGTAACAAGCTTATAAAATGTGTTATGTGCTATATAATCCAAGAATGACCCAACTGCACTATGGCTCAGAGATTCATGCAGTAGTGAATGATTGTTAGTGGGAGTGGAGAGATCAATTTAGAAGACTGCTATTACAATTTTGGGGGGACCTTAAAGTGTGCGGAGGTATTTTATGTTTATGCACTTTGATAATAGATTTTTTGAGCATGTCCTCTGATCTGTCTGTTGATTGCATTTGTGGCTTGTGCTAACTCAGCTTTGTTTCTTTAAAAAGAAGAAATTCCTTTTGAAAAAATGTTACTTAAAACGCACATGTAATTATTACAAGACTTTCTTGCTTAATTTTGCGTGCTAAAGGAAAGCTATAAAGGTCATTTGGTGAGCAATTTTATCTGGGATTTTCTCCTAGTAGTTAAAACCACATGACGTTAATAACTATTTACATAATCCCTAAAAACTGGTAGGCAAATCGTGCATGTGGAAACATGAAAGGTAATGTAAACAGGCAAGTTGGTTTATCCTGAGATGTGTATTTTGACTTTAAAGCTATGTAACTGAAGGTTGAAAAAAGGCACATTTCCGATGCATTTCTTTTGTCTTAAGGAGTTGGTGAATTGTGAGTCCTATTCTAGAAATGGATTTTTGTTTTTCTGAGTGAATCTATAAAAACCCCTTGGAATCACTGTCTTTTGGCAGTTAGCCAGGTAGTTTAGTAAACAATTTGATTGATTATCTGAAAGTTATTTTTTACGCTAATGTTGGCTTTCGGTTATATAGCGTCACATAATTCACCTTCAGGTCTTCTAAGTTCAGTTGTGTAAGATGTATTCAATCCTATATCCACATCCAAAGGCAAGGAAAAATATATTTTTGTTAAATATAGGCAGAGCAAACTTTACAGTAATGAATCCTGTTGGCATCCTCAGACAGAAAATAAGCCTCAGTATGGTGCCTTCCATGAAACCTAAGTGTGTCCTTCAGCAGAGGTCCTGGAAATAAGACACCAACTAGCAAGCATCATGCCTTTTTTTTTCTTTTTCTAAAAAAAAAAAAAACAGATACATGAGATGAGCAGGTATTGAACTGTTTATTCATTGCTGAGAAAGGGAAATGTGCTGTTCTGGTTTGTTCCTGGTTGGAACAGCTGGCTGCTCAACTTAGTTCTTGAGGTAAATCCTCTCCTTTCGCCTCTCACCCAGGCCTAAAATGGTTGGAGAGGATTCCTTTTAGGACAATGAAAAATAACATTGCCACTTTTTGTTAAAGCAGAGATTTAAAAAAATGAATGTTATCAAAGGATGGGAAAATTCTCAACAGCATAAAGACAGTGTGGGGGGGAAAGTTTATCTAGTTAGCCACTGTATTGATGCTTCTGTCTGTGGACCTGACTAAAACATCAATCTGTGTTTTAAAATGGCTTTGTGAATGTTTTCTGCTAATGAGAAGCAGCTTCAGTGCAGGGTTGTAAGGTATATAACTCCTGTTTTGATGGACAGTGTATATTGAAAAGGACTGAGCAATAGAAGTAGATCTGAAAATAATGGTGGGGTCAATTTCCCAACCTAGCTCCTGGCCTTGTGTTGATAATTGTATTTAAAACTTTGCTTTTTGGAGTCAGAGGATGATGATTTAAACCAAGCTGATAGGTTCTTCTGTTCCTAAAGTTCCTAGCAATGCTAAATATGTAAGAGATTTGAAATGCAAATCAGGTATTTCAGAAGAGTATAAAGAACAAATAATGTCATTTCATGATTGCCATGGAAGTTTGGATGGTTGGTTGATTATTATTGATCATGTTTGGATTTAAACACAGAAATAGCTAATTACATTCTTGGTTTTAACTCTGAGAGCTTAAAAATAAAAAAAAAAAGGCAATTGAATTTTTTCCCCCATCTTCCAGGGCATTTGTAGTGTAGTAATAACAGCCAGAAAAATATATCATGTTCCTTCCTCATTTTATTATTTACTGTATATACATCACATCATTTGTATTTTGCTTCCCTCTGTTTTTCACATATTATGCATTTCATTTATAAGTAACTGTCTCTCTTCTGGCAGCAGCTACCATGGTATTTTCTGGATGCTGCAGAAAAGAAATAATTATTGTAATTATTTTCAGAATTAATAAAACTATGGGGAATTTCTTTCCTTCCACTTGAAAAACTGTAGCAAAACCTTTAGTTTTATTTGGGCTTATTTTTAATAGGAATACCTTGTGGGTTGGTTTAATAACAAACAAACCCCAAAACAACAACAAGAAAACCTCCACCCCACCAACCTCCTCCAAAAAAGTCCCAAACCAACCCACCACAGGTATTTACTAGGTGTGGTTTGTACAGTGGCCTGAGAAAAAAGCTGGCTTTAGCACCTTAAGTTTTCACCCTGTATCTCAGGATGAAAGCCATCTCCTGTGGCTTTTGACAAGTGTCTTGACCTCTGCTGGCCAACTTGGCCACTGGTGTGCAAAAAACTGAATTCTCCCAGGCCTGTGGAAGTGCGTCAGGTTATTCCAGTCATTAACTGACTCCTGTAGGTAATATATATTTCTCTCCATTTGCAAAATGGGGACGTTAATACTTTTCTGCCTGCCTCTCAGTGGGATCCAGGAGGATTAGTTGTGTCTCTGCAGCAGCATAGAAGTGGTAAGCATGATTACAAAGAACAAGATGTGCAATTACACTGGAGGGGCAGCAAGCTGCGAGTGTCTTGTCACACTTACATAGCAGAGCAGCTGTCTGATGAGCTGTCCTGACCTCTGCAGTCAAACCAGATTTCAGCACAGTTGGCTCATTTGTGGGCTACTCTGATTTCTCACGTCAGGACCTCTGTTTTCTAAAGGTGACATCAGGCAGGGAAATACAGATGACAGCTACCCACTGGAGCTGTGCACTTCTCTTTCTCTTGTCAGAGTGATTTTGGGCACTGTGGATGTGAGCACCTGTAGGTGACCATCTTTGCCAGAAGGCTGTTCTTTCAGTAGTGTGAGGCTTGATGCGCTGGCCACCTGCTTCTCCTGTGACAGTCTTTACACCTTTGCTGGCATCACCTCCTGCAAACGGGACACGCTTCCCTGTAAGTCCCTTTCCCTGCTTGCTCTGTTCAAATTCCACCTAACAACTCAATGCTGTGTCAGCAAGAGGTCAATAATAATAGTCATATTTATTTTCTTTTATGGGCTTCCAGGTGCATCCTGTTTGTTTGATTTTGCTTAGAATGTGGGCTCTTGGGGGGATGCCTTCCTGGGTCTTGTCTCCCATGGGCTGCTGCTGTGTTGTCATTGTTGTACAGTGTTAACCCCCAGTGGCACTGTGACAACTCTATCCTGGGTCTCTGTTTTTACAGTTACCCTAAATTTGTTCTGTGAACAAGATAAAAGGTGTATGTGAAAGGCAGTGCAAGTTCTTTCATTTGTACTGTGTGTGTGCTTTAATGCCCTTTGAGCAGTTAAGTTATAGTGACTGCAGAAGTTCATGACGATGAGTGATAACAAAGAAGATTTATTTGTTTTTCCATTAGGATCTATTAAGAGTAATGTAATCAAATGGGATCAAAATGTTATCACCTTCTGAGGGTCATTGTCAGTAATTGTAACAATAAAGTGATTATTTTAGTGTCTTGCCTTGGGGAAAATGAGAATGTCTGAAATGAAAAAAAATTAAGAGCTGTGATGCAATGCATTTAGGTGTGGAATTCTCATTGGTTTGAAATGCATGGCAAATAGTTTTAGTCCATATCAAACAATTGTGTTTGGTTTTCACTTCGAAGCACTAACAAGAACCTATGGTGCAAATAAGGGGCAATATTTTAGGTATGAATTAATAGAGCAAGACAAAATAATAAAATGAAGTTTTTCTATTGAACATACATAAAATAGGAACCTTCAGGTTTGGATTTGGGTGCTGATATTTGAGTTTGCCAGTTTGCATTTTGTAGAAAGCTTGACTTTCAAGCCAAGGTGCTCCAGACTTTCTGAAAGACATACATTAATGGCACTTGAAGTCTGTAATCAGTACTCTTTGGTGTAAATGGCCTTTTAGGATGTTTATGGAATCAACACTGCACATGTAAGCAGAGTGGAACAGTGGGAATCTAAACATGTTAGTATCATGGCACAGTTTCAGTCAAAAGCAGTACAGATGAAGCATTCATTTAACTTACCTGCTTCAATAGAGAATTTGAGGTACATTTTTTGTCCTTACTGTTGCTCTGTTCTACCAGTATCTCTCATAAGCAAAACTATCAGTTAGTGCTGGCAGGATGAAGCCCTAAGGATATTAGAACAGCATGATTTTTATCTTGACTGTGTCCTGTTTGATAGGAGTTACTGCTTGTGGCTAAAGTGTTCTGCAACACTTTGATGTGATTCACATTCCTCAAGTTTTGTGCTAGGGTTAACATCATCTGCCTGAATCTCCCTCAGACTAAATGGGAATATACCACATAGTTATAGAAGAATGGCATATTGGAGATAAGAGTGACAAACATTTATCTCCACTAATAAAGAGTAGATTTTTATTTCATCCATTTCAATGCTGTGAATTATGGTATATATCTGTTAAACAAGGATTAAACTATTTGTTCTTTTTTTTGTGTGTGTACTTAAAATTGTATTTTTGTTTTGTATATTAAGCATTCTCCCATATTTAAAGGAATACTTTTTAGAGTGCAGGTGAGGGGAAAGTTTTCCTATATCTTACGTAAATTAATACTTTCAAAGAAGAAAAAACCCAAACATCTCAATTCCTCTCCATGATAACAGGAGACATTTTGGAATGCTCATTCCTACAGAATTTAAGCACCTAAGTATTTTAAATGTGTTAATGACCTAACAAATCAATAGAAGTTCTTAAATTAATGAGCTATTCGGGAATAGGTGATAAAAACCTGTGATCTCCATGACTTACTTTCGTTGAACACGCAATTATGAAAAAGGACTTGAGTATGATGGGCAGGGAAGGAAGACACTGGTCTGTAAAACTTTGAAAATATGGTAAGATAAATGGCTCCTGATCCAATGCTTCTCAATAGAGATGGCAAAGGTTGTGTGGGACTCTACAGTGTATGGTAAAATTGGCTCCTAGTTTGGAAAGTCCTTTCTTAGCTATTAGGAATGTCGTGCTGTTGTCTGTAAAGAATATCCAGGCAGACAAAAGGTCGAATCTTGCTATTCTGGGATTACTTGACAGTGTAACTGTCATACAATTAAGCTGAAAGGAGCAGGAGAGTTGCATAGTAGTGTGACTGGACTACAACCCAGTGCTGTCTGAAGTCAATGGAAATCTTTTTTGCATCTTTAATGGCTCTTAAGTCAGACCCCATTTTAGTTCAGACCTTTTCATTTCTTGATCTGAGGTCATTTGATAATCTGCTGTTATATATGAAATAAATCTTTAAATAACGCTTCAGTCTGAAGACTTGCTTGCCCACAAGTAATTTTGGAAGTTCTGTGCTGCTAAGTAATTTTTCTGCTTTAATTTTTCTGATGTTACTTGTGTGTTGTTACACATACCTGGTATATTGGGTACATTAAGTATATTTATTGTTATATATGTATTACAATAAAAAATTACATTTGGGCTCTGAAGGCCCCAAATCAAGATCAAGCTAAGGCCTGTAACACTTGGTGCCCCAAATCCCACGTGTTTTTCTGGAACATTTGCTGGTTGTGTTCCTGACTTACTGTGTTTGTCAAGTAAGTTTCTCAGTACATTAAACAGAAAATATTTTTCATGTTTTCTAAAAATGTTATGGTGTGATTAAAATAAGAGCTGCTTAGGACAGGAGTACTCTTTACTCTGTTTCTGTAAAGAATAGCATTGGACGTCTTTGATGTATCAAGAGGGAAGTAAATAGTAGCTGCAACCATTGTCATGAGGGTCCTTCCTGGTGTGGTGTGTTCACTCCTGCCTTCAGGGCCAGGAGTCCTGGGCAGGCAGATGTGCAGGATCTTCCGGGTTGGTCAGAGGCTGATCTAAAGCAGGCAAGTCAGTGGCTGATCCCTCTCATTTGCAAGGGGGGGATTTCCTGAATTCTGACTACCTTTTTTTTTTTTTCAAGCAGGCATTTTTTTGTTTCATGGCAGAGGATCAGGGTAGCTCCCAGTCCACTTTTGAGACATGGGAAGGAGCATTTGTATCATTTTCTTGACTGTGAGATACCTCTCATGGCTACGTGTGGCAAGGATACTGCGACCCCAGAGAAAATGGCCTGATTGTGATTTTTTTAAAAAATGACCTGATTATTATATTATTAAAAGTCTTCTGTTTTACCCCTGATTTCACTTGGCCCTTGCTGTTCTGCTGCTAATAGCTCAGGATACTCCTTTCTCAACCTCACTACATGGAGATTTCTAGAGGTGTCACGGAAACAGGTTAGTTATTATAAACCACTTTGTAAATAATAAACTGCAGTACAAAAATAATTATAATATTGTTGAAATATAATTAATTCTTCCAGTAAAACTAAGAAGAATTAATTCACAGACTGAGAACTTGAAACTGGGGTTTTCTGTCTGTGAGAATCAAAAGGCATTTCTCTGGTCTTATTTCATTTTCAGTTTATAAAATAACTTATTTTCATAATGTGAAATTACCTAGTATGCAAACTCTTGATTGAGTACTCGAAAACAAACATGGCTTTGTAGCAACTTGTTATTTTCCCTGAAGAATGTGTGTGCCCTTTCTTGCACTTGGCATTGTACTGCTTCATGTGGTTTTGTCTTTGGTATACAATCCACTGTGCTCCAGCTCCACACTTGATTAAATGGCATTATGAACTCTCTAATTATAATACCTTCACTTTATTACACTCGAAAGGATTGGCTCTGGTGGATGGTGGTATGAACAATGTGTAATGTGAATGCACTATTTTAAGTCTCCTTATTTGTGTTGTTATTATATGCATTATGATCTGGCCTTGTGGTCACCATCATGGAGTTAAATATGATTGTGGTACTATACATAATGAAGAGTTGATGCCTTTCACAAATGCTTTACTATCCAACTTACAGTTTATATTTCTGTTACAGTAGGAAATACTGAAATAGGTATATCTCACATGAATTCAATCTCCAAAACACAAAGCTGATTTTTTTTTTTTTCTTTCCTGAATGGAGGTAAAGCAAGTGTTAAGTTATAACTTCTCAAGCGAAGTTTTACTAGGCAGGAAAAATAGATAATAAGATGTTGTTTATGGTTTTTGTAGCTAATGTGGAGTCTGGAACCATAATGACGAGGAAGTTTGGTATGATGTTGGAAGCCTGGTTTTCTTTCCCTTCAACTTAATTAACCTCCTGAATAGTAGCAGAGTTGCTCCATGGTGGTTTGTGGATTTGTCACTTACGTACACTTTCTTCAACAAGAAATTGTGGAGGTCCTTAATGGGGTCTCATTGATGCTAAAGTTAAAGTCTGTAAAGCTGATCACGTGGTGCTATCTTCCAAGAGTCATGCCATTTTAATATTACCGTAGGAATAAGGAGAGTTAATGTCATTATTACTAAAGCTCTCTCAGTGCAGAAAGTCCAGGGAATTTGATTGAAGAAGGGACAGAACAGGAATCTGTCTGGGATTGAAGGGTTTACATCTTAACAGTGATAGAGGAAAAATAACAAAAGGCCAACATTGTTGTGAGGACCTTGCAGAGCAGGAATTAGAGTATTGAAACTCAAATGCAATAGGAGGTAGGGAAAAGAAGAAAAAAGCATAAGAAATGGAAATACAGGAGCATAATCAGTGAAGGAGTAGGAGTCATTGGACCAAAAAGCAAGTAATAACCCCACAGGGTACAGGAGGAGCATAGCCTTTTGCTGCTTGAGGCAGGGAGCTCTCTTCCCCTTTACTCTGAGCATGTGCCCTTACCTCCCTTGGAAAGCACTCCTGGAGTAGTCCAATGCCATGTTATATGATCACTCCATCTAACATTGCTTTTAGCTAGTGTCCATACAGCTAAACTCCACGAGACCCAGTCCCCTTCCCTCTTTCCCAGAGGTGGCAGTCAGTTGGGATGGGTATTCTGGAACAGCCAACCTGAGGTTGCTACCTGCATCCATGCACCATGACATGAACGAAATGCTTTGGATTAGCTTAAAATTGAAAGAGTCTCATTGAGACACTGTAAAAGAAGCATCAGTATTTATTTCTGAGTGTTGCAATTTTTACTTTTTTATGAATCTGGGGGGCTGGGGCGGCGTTGCAACCGGAAACCTAGTATGCTGCTTTAAAAAACCAAAAACATTAACCTCCTTATAAACAAAGCCACAATGCAAAACAAAACGAAATGACAAAATCCAAGGCACTGAGTTTATTGAGTGCCTTTTTAGCTCGGTCACAGGAGCATTATCTCTTAGGATATTTTGTGTCCTGCGAATCAGAATTGTGGGCTGCTGCTTTGTGTGTTTGCACCAGTGATTTTGCAGAAGGCTGACAGTCTCTGGGTTGAAACCAAGCGTTGTTGGCTGGCAGATGTGGCGGACAGCATGTCTATGCACGGCTGGGAATAAAGAGCCCTTGTGCATGCTGAAAATGGAGATTATAGATGTGAAACTGTTGAAACTGTCCTTTGCATTTGAGTTTAAAGAAATTCAATTTGTTTTAAAAATAGGTTCAATACTTAGTTTTCCTGCTTTAACACAGCTTGACGTATATAGGATCTTGAAGAAGATGCAGAGGGGGGAGTTTTGGAGCAAAGCAGATCATTGGCAGATTTAGCATCGTGTACGTGTGTGCCAAGTTATTCTTAGCACGAGCGGAGCCCAGTCAAAAGACTTCTGGTTTGTGTGCTATTCTGTTGTATTTTAAACTAATGCTGTGTATAATTGGCATTAGTTAAGGAGAAAATGTAGTGCTGTTTGCTTACATCATGCAAAGTAAAATTAGCGACCAAATTAATAATAACAACTCATTTTTCAGGCATGGGCTGGGAGCTGGTTGCATGGCAGTACTGTATGGGGAAGAAGCTGCCAGCTCAGTTTTTACACTATGCTCGTTAATATTTTCCTCCGTCTTCTATCCTTTATGTTGACATTAATGTTAATTAGTTACTTGCAGCAGCCAAAAAGTATTGATGAAAGCCCATGAACCCAATGTGCTTTTGTAAAATTAGTTTCCTGCTTAAGCAGATATTTCTGTAGTAATTGACACAAACCAGCCTCAGACAGGGAGGCAGAGGCAAGCTGGTTGTATGATTGATTCACCATGTTCTGTGGTTATTTCATGTTTATAGTAAAGAGAAGACTGTAACTGTAGGGCCAGATGCTCCACCTGTGTCCTCAGCTGAAGATGTGGCCTGAATAATTTATTAAGGTGCTGTCCTTTACATTCTCTTCAACGGGAGGTCTTGCCATAAAAGCATTAGAATTTTAAAACCTTCCTCTGGTTTTACTTTGCTTTTGTTGAAACAGTGGAACGCTATAGGCAATCCTAATAGTGGTACAGAACCCATTGCTACAGTGTGTATATTGCAAAATGGGAAAAATAACCATCCATTTGTAGCTGTGTTCTCTCAAATGTATGCTAATTGCAGGTGTTAAAAGTGACTCATTTAATGTTTTAAGGACACATAAAGTGGTTGATTGGTTTGTGGGGTTTTTTTTCCTCAAAGATTATAAATAGGCTCTTCTCCTGTCCCACATTACCTAGAGATAAGAAAATTGCATCATTAGATTGATCCCCAGTAACAGTTTCTCTTTGAAGAGATGAGTAGTTACCTCGTGCCAACCTTGTGGTTTGAATGTGATCTCCCAAATAGCACAAAGCTTGCTACTTTAAATACTGAATTTCAGACAACTGATATTCCCTTCTGTCTTACAGGACAGCTAATTCTCCTGATTTTCCCTGTGTTTTTTTTTCTGATTTTCCTTTTTGTGTAGAAATGTCTAAATATTATAAAAGGTCAGGTGGTTTCTGTCCAAGTAATGGATTACTCCAGGCTTTAAAAATGATGCCTGTTTATGGTCCTGCCATCTGCAGGAGCAGCAGCCTATCATAAAGTTACTGTATTGATCTGTCACTAGTGCTGTCTTGTCTGCCAAATGAAAAATGGCTTAAACTCATAACCTGGGCCAGCAGTTTTCTTATTGTAAGCCAGACAAAAATGCTATTGATCTTCTTTGCTGAAGTGTTCTTTTCACAGCTTGCCAGCATCAACATACTGTTGTCCTTACTCAGGGCTAATTAGCTAATAATTTAATGCCACTGAGACAGCAATCTCAGTTTGGTTTAGCAGCAAGGGAATATGCTGTAACTTCAGAAGTATGGGACCTTTTTAAAGCATGGTCATGATTGCAGTGCTTGTCTCAAGTTTTACACTCTCACTTCAAGTTTGATTTCCTCTGCACTAAAGAATAACAGTGTAGTTAGGTTGAGGTGTGCTGTCGCTTCAGGATTTATAGGAAGCAAAGCCCAGATGCAGTGCTGGTGTCTGTATTCTTGTATGGTGCTCTTGGTTATGCACTTGAGCTTTATGATTGCTCCTTGAGTGAAATCAAATAGTTCATTGAATTAATCGTGGGATCCCTGTGGTTCGTGAGCTGCAGACCAGATGGATTCAATCACATCTGAGAAACAGCCAATTATACCTTTTTTTGACTAATTCATTTTGTTTTGTTGGGGTTTTTTGGTAAAACACCAACCAAACAAAAATTCCACTGCTAAATTGTTTAAATCAAAGTTTATATGATAGATCTTTCTTCCTAAGAAATAATCCTCTTAATCCTCCTACTGCTGTGGAGGCCAGAAGGCTACAAGGAAATTCAGGTTGGAAGCATGGAAAAGATCTCATCTGGTCACATATTTTGAGAAAAACTCATAGGAGTTTTCCACAAGTGTTTTAGTATTTTTAATTCAAATATTTGGATAAGTAGGTGTATGAATGGAGTTTGCTTCTAGTCCTTAGCTGGGTATAGGATGCAATTGGTACATCTTCAGCTGGGGCATGTCTCCATGTCTTTCAGCCCATGTTTAATCTTGTGGGTGGTTCTCCTGGCTTGTCTCATTTTCTTGTGGTGGTGAAAGATACAGCCTGTACAGTGTTCCTTTTAGAATAAACAGTAATAAAAGCTTATGAAATATAATTATAAGCATTTTGCCAAAAAGAGAAGCAGACATCATCCAGTAGTTTTTAGCTGTTAGATGTTTTTTAAAAGTTCTTGACCTGAAGCAGGATCTGCAGTCTTTGCCCAGACAGTGTAGGCCATGTCTTAGTTTATATTTCAGAATCATGCATGATTCAAGTTGTATTTTTGTTTTCTGTTCCATATTGCTGAGCACAGTGTGAGGCAATGCACAGGAGGTGGAAGAAAACAGATGATCTCTAAGGGAAGTTATGCTTTACATTTCATACATTAATTTCTCTGGAGTGTGGGTACATATGTTAATTTTGTATATGAAAAAGGAGTTTAATCTATAAGGACACTTAAAATTTGCTTGAAGTAAGGCAACTTTTAATCTCTGAAAGCATCCCCAAAGTGCAATTAACTATTCTGATGTCCTGATGACTCAACAGATGCTTCTGTAAACTAGAACACATCTGTCAGATTACAGAACTGATATGCTGCTATATGTGATTTAAAATGACTGCCCATAAATGGCTGTATTGTGATAAATATCATATAGATGGCAAGGGTGTCCATCTTTTCAGTAGTTCTTTAATAACATTTCACAATGCACTGTCATTCTCTGAAGCTTGCTATAGTTGCATGAAATGCCAGACTCTTCCTTCGTATCTTTGTAAACTTGTTTGGGTTTTTCTGCATCTTCCCGGCTCCTTTTTAATGCATGCAGGCTATTGAGTGGTATTTTTAATAAAACAGTAGAACTAAAGATTTTTCTAAGCCTTTCTGAAGCTTCCCAGTAGCCAATTCAACTGATTTTAAACTGCACTCCATCTGTCTAGCAAAGAAAGAAAATACATTAGTAGTCCGCACATGAGTAGCTTATTAGTTCATTTGGTGTGTGCAGTACAGTGATTCAAGACTGATCTAAAATATTCATCCACAATTACTGGCACAGCACAGTTCAAAGTGCTTCAAATCTGTGGGTTTGACTGAGAAATTTAAGGAAAATAGCTGCAAATTGATTCTGTATGTAATTAATGAAACATTTCATTCTTATGTAAATACTAAATGCTTGGCTGTTTTTTTCTCTCTTTTTTTTTTTTTCCTTTCCTCTTACTGAGCTCCCCCTCCCTGACCTCCATTATATATTTGTTTGTTTTATAGGATGGTGGGTGGGCTGGCATGGGGGCATATTCTCTTGAGAGGAAGAATTAATAGCTGAGTCCTGTGACTCATTCACTGAGCAAACAGCTGTTCTCCCTCTAATTCACCCCTCCTCGGATGTCCATCCCACCCCCGGAGAGGAGCTGCCAGAAGGCAATGTTTGCCTCTGCCTCAGTTGTTGAAACTGTCCACTTCCTTGTAAAAAATACACTTTCCTTGACCGAAGCACCCCGTGTGTGTGTAAAGCAGAGGTGTGGACAAGAGCCCCTGGCCAGCTCTGCTGCAGGGAGCCTCGTCTCTGTTGGAGGGACACAGCAGATGGTCCGTGGCAGCCACATCTCCAAGTGTCTGAGCTTTTCCAGGGCTCAGCTCTTATGGAGTAGTGGTTTTGCCCCGGCAGTGCCTGTTTGGAGCTAGGGCTGGATGATAGTGGCTTTAATATGGGTTAAAGGCTTTTGGTGTGTTGGAGAGAAAGGGCTTTTGAGGACAACAGAGAAGCGAGTGAATGTTTGTGCAGATATAAGGAGTGAAGTCAGTGAGGCAGGACTGGGGTTTTGTTTAGAGTCTCTCCCTCCCTCTTTCAGTGTCACAGAAAATTAATTCGAGTTTTACAAATGCTATCAGTGGAAGAGTTTAAGAACAGCCTGCAGTAAAACTTAGAAGATCTTGAGGCAAACTTCAGCTTATTTTGAAATGACTGTCTTTCCAGCTCAGATGTCCACGCAGAACATGAATTGTGTAACGCTGCCTCTCCGAACTGCCAGTGACCTCGGTTTTAGTGTGGGCAGCCTGGCAGGGCTTGGCATCAGGGAAGGCCCCTGCAGCCCTCCAGGGCACCAGAAAACCAGGATCCAGGGCTACCAGTTTGACAGTACTTGTGTAATGGCTTGTGTGATAGACAGCAAGGAGCACTGTCTGCTGCGACCAAATGACCTAAAGAGAAGCTGGGGGGAAGACTGCTTCTAGCTATTAAATCCCAAGATAAGACTCTTTCTCTGAGACATCTGTGCAATTATTCCTCTCAGAGCTTTTATTTCTGTGATGTTAATTTGCATTAAAGGCCTGGATCTCTGAAATTGTGTTTGCCTGCATCTTACGTGGGTCACGGTTTTGCAGCTTTCCTGCCATTCACTTCCCTGCCACCACAGCACCACTCACACAGGCAAAGCAGGCAATGCCCACCCCCCCCTACACCACGTGCAAACAGGGGTTTGCATGTATGTGGTGTTTAATATTACAGAAGAGAGTGGTTAGGGTATAGTAGCATTCAGGGAGCTGATGTGAAGGCAGTAAAGAAAACGGGCGTGGTGGAGGATAGATTTGATCTTGTGTGAAATGCCGAGCTTCACATTTAGAGAAACAGAATTTCACCCCTAGGTTTTGGCACACCTGCTGGGGACAGTGGCTAAACCCAACAAAATTGATGTTTGTAATTTTTAACTGATGAGTTGACTGGCAGCAATATAGGGTGTTAAATTACTTTTTTTTTTTTTTCGTCCCCACTCGTGAACTTGTTTTCTTTAATATGGGTCTTCAGCACATCACTTGAACTGCTTTCTGTTCAAATACCTGTTTACTGGTGAGTTACATTCTGATTTAACTAAAAGCAGGGAAATGCCTTTCTCGTCTCCGCTCTCATGAGTGGAAGTTAAAGGCAGGAATGGAAATTTGTATGTTTATCAAGTTTAAGAGGTTATTAGGCAGAGATGGCAAAAAAAAAAAAATCTGCCCCTGATTTTACATCGCTGACCTCTTAACTTTATTTCAGATCAGAGAATGTGGGAGAAGGAGGTGGTTTATATGTTTTCTTTAGATACTTTAGTGAGAGCTCTCAGATATTGTTCCTTGGTTTTGAAAAAGATTGCACTTAATTTTTAACTTCCTCTGTTTTAAGAAGTTAAACTGGAGGGGTTTTCACTTTGATCTGCTAAGGTCAGAGCCCTCTTTTATCATTGTTACTTGAGGCAAGTGTGCAAAGGAAAATTTTGGGGATTTCAGCTAAGCTCTGCAAAAGAGTTTTAGTAAATGGGGGATCCAGCTCAAAAATGCACAAGTTGGGGTGTATCTTTTACATGAAAAAAACCTGTTTAAAAAGTACTTTTTTGCTAAGAAAAAATAAAGAGGTTTTCCTTGTAAAACCTGGGCAAAAGACCCTGAAAGTGTTCTAAGGCTTTGTGGGTTTATGTTTGTTTGTTTTTAACGTTTTCTTTAAAAAACAGCTTTCCTCACTTTTGTGCTCCCTTTTTGCACGTGTGCAGTGCTGTATACACAACCCTGTTCCATACTGCACTAGGGAGGAACACTTTCAGACCAAGACAAAGCAAAACTTGTTTATTAACAAAAGATGTTTAGTGCAGTGAAACAAAGTGAAAAAAATACACCACCACCAATACAAATGTAGTGGTTTAAGTTTCCTTCACCCCAGTACTTTTGTGCTTAATGTAGGTTTTTGGTTCCACTCCCCTCCCCTGCCCCCCAGCAAAAATAATGCACACATATTATGTGTAGTTCTAAGCCCATTGCTCTGCTACTGTCCTTAAGTAGTAATGCTGTAAAGATTTAAAAAAATATTCTGCTGCCAAATATATGACATTTGTTATTCTCAGAGATGATGGCTTAATTTTTAGTATTCCTTGGTGGTTTATATCTTGACATTTCTTATGACCTACAATTAAAATGACTTTAGTGAAGTCTCAACTTATATCCAGATTGCTGAATGTGGTTGAGTGTCTCCAGGGAGAGCCCTGAACTGCTTGCTAAATCAATTTGTTCTTTTCTCAAAACAGATTAAATATGTTTTACCACGTTAAATTAAAAAATAAATAACCTCATATGACATGACTGCGACATGTAAAATTAAAAATGTGTTCTGTGCATTTTGAAGGGTGGTAATTTTGATGCCAATGCAGTGCTGATAGTATTCCACCAGAGAGAGCAAAGAATGGTTAAAAACAGGCATGTCTAATCCTGTCTTGCTGTTCTGCTAGTCTCGTTTGAGAATTAAGTTGATGGCACACTACTTGGGTGGGTGCTAACTGCTAGATGTGGCAATAATCTTCTTTAGCAGAGCCTGAGACGCTTTGCTTCCACTGCTTCACCTCCCTCGAGTTAGATTTTTTTTTTTAATTATTATTTATTCATCTTACTCATGCTTACTGCTTTCTTTTCAGGTCAGTCTTCTCCCTATTCCTTTAGCAAGATTAGCTGCAGAACTTGCTTGTGACTTACCTGCACCTTTAGCCGATGCTTCAGTATAATTTTAGTATGTTCCTCCTGCCTACGGTTTATTTTACATCCAACACACAGGAGAAGCAGAGGGAAATCTGTAGCTTCTGGTGCTCTGCAAATCTGCAGGGGATATAAAGGCAGCTGTATGCAGGGAGAGTCAGATGCACTGGCTATGCCAGAAGCAGCCTTTGTTCCTTCAAGCCACTTCCATGGTTGTGCTTGAGTGGATTATTGTTTAAGGCTCTGTACGTACAATAGGACTTAAAGAAAAGGGAAGGGGAAAATTTTTCTAAAATAGAACAAAACAAACTAAAAAAGTTGCTACGGAAGTAGATGGCAAATGGTCTCTAATAATGGGATTTTACAAGAGATGTCCAATCTCCAGAACAATGGTTCAGTTTAAGCCAAGATTAATAGTGCTTGTTATCCTATGCCTGTGAGTTGGCAGCTCAGTCCTCTGCTCTAAAGGGATGCAGTCTGATGTGCTGCTGCCTGCTGCGGGCAGGGGAGGAGCTGGGACTACGATGGGCACTCGTGAAATGACAGCGAATCACAAACTTTAGTTGTTTTGGATTCACCTGCCCCAGCCTGATTTTTTTCCTGTCTCTGGCTGGGCACTGTTAGGCTGGAGCAGGAGCAGCCTGGTGGGGGGCTCGGAGCTGCGCCTGGACTGACTCCCTTGCACAGCAAATCTTCCTTATTTCAGCTCGGGCCAAAGCCACCTGCGTCAGGTTATAGTTTCACAAAGATGTGCTGAAGTGCCTGTTCTCCTAGTCCTGTTTCCCTGTTCCTGCTTAGCCCCCTGATCCAGCCTGCTGACTCTCATGCAGCCCCTTAAATCTGGGGTGTGGGAGGGAGGTGGGGTGCAGCACTGCCCCAGGGACTTGAGGGTTTCCAGGGCTGTGGCAAGAGACATGGATAATAGCAACCTTGGAGTGGTGTTTTTAGGTGCACTGACTGGACCCATCTTAAATTCAGATACAGCCTGAAAAAGAGAGCAGGATTGGAAAAGTGGTTCTTTCAGTAATTAGATTTTTGTGGAACAGCTCAGGAGGACAACAAAGATGTTGTTGTGCTAAACTGGAGATCATGATACTGTGAACTGCTGCTGTTGGGCCTTACATAGGTAGGGTATGACACAACCCAGATGTTCCCTTCCATCTCAAAATAAGGAAATTGCAAATTCATGGCTTTCTACAGATGAGAAAAGGTGTACTCCAGTTATGTTTGTTTTTTTTTTAAATAACGTGAAATACAAGTGTGAGATGGATTTCATTTCTGTTTATGCAGAGAAAAAACTAAAGGTAACTTTTTTTTAAATTGGGAAAGCTAATTGAGAAAATGGTGACAAGAATTAAAACTTTTGCTTCTACTCCAGTGAAAAAGAAGGGGGGAAAAACACAAGCAAAATGGAAATACTAATTACTGTGATTCTCTTACTTTGCTCTACCCTGATAGCATTCTATCTAGCAGAGTGAGCCTGAGAAATCTCCCAGGAGGACTGGTTGCAGTAAGTGGGTGATACAGGAGCCACAGGTTAGACTAAGTGTCTGTGCTGTTCCGTGTGGGCAAGTTTCTCCATCGCAGCCCCCGATGGGAACCTACTTCTGTTTTGGGAACAAACAGTATCAGGAAGAAATGGGATAGTGCAGGAGTGCTGGCCAAGGGTTTGCCTGGGACTTCGTGGGACCATGGGGAAGCCCCAGTAGGATGCAAGCAGGAGGCTGGCACTGGGGGAGGCAGGGAGGAGGATGTGTTCTGTAGTGCCAGGTGAGGCACATGATGAGTTTCAGTGCAGCTTGGATGCTTCCTGTGACTTTCTTCTGCTTGTGTTTGGAAGGAGTGTTCATCCTGTCTGTTCCATCAGATGAATGTCTATGTTTTACAGCTATGTGACTGCTACATTTTGGTGTGATCTGTTTGTGTGCTTTTTAGTTCTTGTTTTAATAAGGTTTATTGAGGACCAAGTCTAGGTGTCGCCAAAACTGGAAGTTGTCAGTCAGAAGCTGCAGTTCTGCTTCCTTCCCCCCCGATCTTCCCAGCTTTACTTCCCTCCCTTATCCCATCTCTGCTCAGGGAAGGAGCACACAAACCTGCATTGACATTAGTCTCTCTGCCTCTCTTTTTTCGTGTCCAAAATCGTCACCTATTTTGCATTGCTTACTTCAACATTTTCTGTGTCTCTCTTATAAAACTAGCAGACTATCCCTTAGTCAGTGAGAATGGTGTCTGATGCTCGTCAGTCATACACTCAGTGTTGATTTTGTGTTGCTTCAGAATTTCAAAAAAGCCCAGGTTTCCAAAAACTCCTGAGTTGATAGAGAGCTACGATACCTAATAAGGACTGCATATAATACTTAAGCACTCTGTAGAAGTTTGTTAATGTTTTTGCATAGCAGAAGTATGCTTGCTGACCAGTAAGCTTATTTAGGAAGAGCAGCACTTCGTGTTCTTCACTTATGACCCAGTTACAGCCCTGGATAAATGAGAAGTTGGGATTGCTGACATGCTGTGGTTTTACAGGAATTTTGAGTTAGAACATATTCTGCAGTTCAAGGAGAGTAATGCTGGAACTTGAAAATGATTTGTCAAAGTAGGAAGATACCCTGAAGTGCACCTGCCTTATATATTTCCATAGGAAGATTGTACAACGTACTTTAAATGTCTATCTTTGCAGTATTTTTGTTTTCCAGGAATTTCTGTGTGGGTGTTTCCTATTTGCTATCTCTTCATTTTTGTCTGTACATAGAGGCCAAGTGATATTTTGTGTATGGAAACTGAATGTTTTGTTCTTGGTTACCCTTAGAAATTGATTTATTTACAGTTATTTAAGTCCAGCACAGGCTGAGTGCTGAAGTGTAGACAGTGAGATACCCTGGGGTCTCTTCTGCTTTTCTCAGAGGGTAAGGCTGAGGAAGAGAAACAGGGCTCCAGGAAGATCTATGATAGCCCAAAAAGATGTATAATGACTTGTCTCTCAAATCTGGCAGCCACCAGCTGGGGCCCGGATGTGATGAGAAAGCAGGGAAAGTTCTTTGTGCTTGACCCAAGTCTGTTGCAGTGATACAGCTGAGACTTAGGAGGTTTAAAGATGAACTGTTGTGTTACTTCCCTATTGGATGTCTTCCAGTTCCCCCTTACAGTATTTCTTATATGCTTTGATTTTAAGACTTGTTGTAGTGCACAGTTTGCCCTGGGTGTTTCCCTTATGTATATTGACCTTTTCCATTGATTCGTCTTGGCAAAATCACTAAAAAATAGAGCACCACGTTAAAAGAAAAAAATGCTGCAACTATACTGGGCCAAAATTTGTGGGTTTGGTAGCAGAGACTGCAGGGGTGGGGGACATAGTCTGGGCTGCCCTTCAGGAATGCCCCAGACTGCAATGAGGGCACCTTTGGGGGACTGCAACCACCCCAGGCCAAAGAGAGGGTCTCCTTGAGGGAATGGGACCAGGGAAGGAGGAGTCCAGGCTGGGACAGGAGAAATGAAGTGAAGCAGCAAGGAGCAGCTGAAGGATGAATGAGAAGCAAAGAGGAGCAGACAGAAACCATTGCACACACAACCTGAGGCCTCCTGTGCTGCCTGTCGCCTCGCCAAAGGCGTTGGGCTGGGTCAGGCATGGCAGAAACAAGGGAAGGTAGGCTAATAAAGCAGGGGGAGAAAAGGTGTTGGAGTCAAGTTGAGCCTTGGGAAGGTGAAGGAAGAGAGTTCCCCTCAGTCTTTGCTGAACTGCTTAGTCTCCTTTTTTTTTCCCCCTTCAGCTTCAGAAACAGTAACTAGCAGTGTGCTAACTGGCACTAATTACAGTAAAATTAAGTGAAATTCCATGAGTTGAGATTGTTTTGCCCACGATGTAGAGAGAACAGATTTTGGGGTTTCTTGTATTTCTTTTGCTATTTGAGTCTTTGGGGTTTACCTTTACAGCTTTGCTTTTGAACTTTGGAAGCCTAGAGACAAAATATATCCTTTAAAACAAACACGCAAAGAGCTGAAAGCTGGAATTTTTATGTGATGATGAGACTTTGGAGAGCTGGCTTTAGGAAAAATTCCTACTGCTGCAGGGGACACGATAAAATCACTGGAGTTGGCAGCCCTGCTGCGTAGCCTCTCCTTCCTCCCCTCGCCTCCTGCAGCCCTCCTGGCCTCTGTTGGTCGTCTCCTTCACCGTATTGATTTTTACAGTGTAATCTGCACTGAGCACGAGTTTTGTCTGCTATGCACTTGTAATGCAGCACATATGCATTGCTATAGAAATAGCCTAATGCCGAGTGCCCGGGATTGCGAGCATCGAGCGGTTCGTAGCCAAAAAAGCATTTGGCCAAAAAGCTGCGATTTTGTGCTCCCTCTGCTGGATCTGGAAGAGCAGGAAACCCTCCCAGCTGGAGCGCCACTGGCTCTCCTCCTTCCCCCATTCCCACCCCACAGCTCCCAGTCTGGCCATCGGTCGGTGCTTGGGGAAAGGGCTCAGTGATTCCCAGAGTCTGCTGGTGCAGCTGCACAACGGGCCGTGTACCGGGTGTGAATGTGGACAGGGGTGGAAATTGTGCGACATAAAAAGGAGCTGTGCCACAGTAAGGCCATGGTTTCAGCCCTGGAAAGGTGGCTGAGGCCAGCCAGCTGTAAGGGCTTTCCAGTTGATGCCTCTTCCCTGCCCATCTGTTCTCGTTTTCAGGTGTAGCTTGTTACCCGCAAACTTTGCCAGTGAGACTGTTTTGGGGATCTTCCTAGAAATAGGATGAGAGAAGGGATCGGGCTTTAATAAGAAGCTACTTTTATTTTTAGAAGCTGATTGCAGTTCCCAGGAGGATCCTGTGGAGTGTGCTGGCAGAGCTGTGGCTGGCATGGGGGCACAGGAGCAGGCTGGAGTGGGGAGGTGGGGGGGACGTGCTACAGCCCCTGAGCAGGTTGTGTGGGGAAACCAGGGAACAGATGCTGGTGGGGACAGTGCCAGTGTCCTTAGAATCAGCTTGGACCTGATTTGTGAAGGGGGTGGGTGGTCTGTGATGTGAATTCACAGAAATGTTAATGGATAACCCTTTCATTTTAAGAGATGCTTTATAAAACAAAGTAGGAATTGTGGTGCCAGTTTTACAGATGGGCAGAATAAAGCACAGAGGAGGGGGGCAAAGCTTTGGCTTCGTGTGCTACAGCAGTGCAGTTTAAGCTGGTTTAAGCAGCCTCTGTTCCTCCCCTCTGCCATCATGGCTGATCACTCCTGCCCTGTGCCTGCTCCCTGTGTTGTGTTGGCACAGCTGTTTATGAGACAACATGCTGAAGGAAATTAGTTCCCCCAGTCCAGCTAACCATGCAGCTGCACAAATGCAGTGTTGGAAGCAAGAGTCCAGGAGAGAGGAGTGAGAAGTAAAGTTTTAAGCATCCAAGTAAAAGCTATAGACCGGTTTGCCAAAGCCCCATCCAGTTACACCTGGAATAGTACCCAGCTCTTGAGGCAGGCAGAACAAAAGTTTATCCTTTGGAGGAACAAACTAAAATAACTAATTCCAACTTCATTAAAGACCAGTCTGCATTAGCTGAGAAAGTCATGTTAACACATACTAAATCTGAATCAATTAACATGTTTTTCCTGGCTTGTATAAGCAGAACAAAAGCACTGGGGAAAACTTCTAGATGAGAATAAATCCACGTTCTGGGCGAAAACATTCACAGTTCAATGAGGCCTTAAAAGCGAATCATTCACCCAGGGTGCCTGTCAATATGTAACTTCTGTAAAATTGCCTTTTGTTGTGAGACAAGAAAACCAGCAGAGTTCCTGTCTGAAGCAGACAGTCCCTTGGTGACACTGTATGTGATGGGGTGGGATGGCTGTTTCTAACTTAGGGTTTTCAGTCATGTTTTTATTCTTTGTGAATTATCATTGAACAAAATAAATATGACTGCAGAACACACACTGAATATGACTAACAAGTTATTTGTAATAACTTGAGGTTTTTCTTCTGCACTTTTTAAAGTCACCTGTGACTTCTGCATCATATGAGTTGTTATGAAAGTGTCTGCTCCTGTAGGTGGTCCTTGGGGAGGAACCTGAACTGACTGCAAATTGTGTGCCTTTTTTTTTTTTCCCAAGTAGGGCTTGCTTTTTCATGTTTAATGGAAAATTCTTTCGCATGGAGGTTATTTGGAAGTTAGTCAAAAGAGAGGCAAAATGTAGTCACTGTGTTACTTTTATCAATATTTGCTGAGTTTTGGAGCCTGGTTAGTATAAGCCTGTAAGGACACCTTGTCTGCCTGCTGAAACAGCATGTAACAAAATATATACTGCCTGTAAACATTCCCCTGTCTCCCTTTGCAGTCTTTCTTTATAATTAAAAAGCATTTCCTAGAAGTCGCAGTGCTGTGCCAGTGTAATCCATAAACTTACTTTGTTTTGCTACAGACAGGACGGTGGTTTTGAGGTATTTTGGTGTATTTTCTTAAGCAAAGTTTGGGGGTTGGTTTATTTTTTTTAATGGCACTTAGCTCACAAGAGTCGCAGAGTACCCTTTATAAAGAGGATGAAAGAGACTTCAGCATGACCTTTAACTGAAACAAAATTTAGCATTTGGCCCAGGAAATTTTGTTATAAACCTCAACAGAATTCTTATTATTTTTTTCTCATTTCATTGTTACAGGCATGAAAACCTGTAATACTTAAACTCCTGGACCAAATCTCAAAAGCTTGGGGGTGGCAGAGCTGGGCTGGAACCCCAACCCAGCCTTAGATCTGGTCTTCCAGGCTTGGTCCTGGGACTCCTAAATGTTCTTCATTCATTTCAGGTCTGTTCACTGAGCTCCTTCAAATGTTGCCATGTTATGCAGGAGAACAGAAGCATGATGTGTCTGTATTTTTATTGCAGGAAAATGGATCTTGTTATGTGAGGGCGTTGAGGAAACAGTCCCCAGCTACCGAGAGGAAGAAAGGCCAGTAGGAAATATTCAGGTAGGAAAGCTGTGTGTACCATCAGGGGGGTGAAAACGCTTGTGGGGCTTCAGTCTTTTTACAGATGCTGTGTCGTGTTTTATGCTTCAATGGCTGATCTGGTCACTATCAGAGTTTATTTGTTGTTTTAAGAAGAAGCCCTGTTTGGTCAATTGATTGCAACAACAAAACACTGCAAGCAAAGCCCTCAGCATAAACATTCCTTGGGCTATCCCTGGTACAGTATTGATTCTGATACAGAATACAAACAAATTACTCCTTGCATGAGCCATTCGAGCTATAAAACAGAGCAGTAATATGTTCTTCTTGCTGCCAATAAATGTGTATTTATAATAAACAAAGCAGAAATCTCTGAGTAGAAATGAACAGTAGTTTCAATAATGCATTCAATATCTTATGTCCAGCTGTTGTACAGAATTAGAAAAAAAAGCAGAGTGGCCACTCTAGGATTTCTGTTTCCTCCCTCATTAAGAAAAATAATCTTTGCAGACTTGTTCTGTTGCTACTTTTCCTTTGCTTTTAGGTTTTTATTTTTAATATTTTAATTATTCTATAAAGCCATAGGTAAGCTCATCTTTGCCTTATTTCCAGTGAAGTTCATTGCTTCTCAAGAATTTGGCCTACATCGAATTTTCTTGTGGACCAGCTGCCTCTCCTTACACTGCTATGTGGGTCATCTCTACTTTCACTCCTTGTCACATCCCCATGGCATTTCCTTATATTGGGAAGTAGCATTAAAGACACTTTGGTGTATCAGTAGTTGTTTTGAATGCAGCTGGAGCAAGGGAGGGTGTCTGTACCCTGTGACCATCAGCACTGAGGGTGCATGGACGATAACTGAACCCATTTCCGAAATGAAAAAGTTAATGATCATCAGAACATAGATTTTTATTTTTTTTTAAATCTGCTTTACCATGCTCATATAAGTCTCCTCATCCATATTTTCAGTGCTGCACTTTGATGAGTTACAGACAGTTGACCTCCAGGCATTTCTTGATGAACATTTCTGTCTGCTCTCAGCCTTGAAAAACTCAACCTTTTCAAGAGCTGTATGGGAGAAAAATGTGTAAGACTAATATTTATAGGCTGAAAGAGATGGGAGAGGAAAGACTAAAGTGTAAAACTTGCTTCCAGCAGAAATGCCATCCCTCTTTTACCTCTGATAATTAGAAGCATTTCTGACATGACTGCAAAGCAAGTTAGTGGTGTGTGCCTGCCATTTACTGTGCATTTGTACTGCAGGACTGTTTTCCTTCATGTGTGGTGATGCTTTCTTCTATTTTGTTTTCAGACAATCACAAATTTCATCTGATACTCTCGTATTACATTATGATTCATCCATGCTCTTACATTTTAAACAATCACTTCCAAGTACTTACACATGATTGTTTGTAAAAATACAAGGTTGTGATTCTAGTTCGCATTTTGAGTATTTTATTTTTTCATAATGTTTAACAGAGCTCATTTGCATAAATCCTTTCATTAATAATTCTAACTGAAATAATCCTGGAAGACTAAAAGAAAGAGAGGTTTTAAGTTCCATAATTTTATATATAAAATCTTGGTTATATTAAGAAATACTGCAGTACTGATTTTAACTCTACTGTTAGATTTATAGGACATTGCAAATAGTTTTTAGAGATGCTTTAGGAAGTATATGGTATTTATGTCCCCTGAATATAGGTCTATTGTGCTGGTCGTAGATAATAAGAAAATAATATGTGCAGGCATAGAAATGCAGCAAATAATTAACAAAAAGAAAACTCAACACCAAACCACACCACATCAAGAAATACACTGTTTTTAAAACTGTGTTCTTGAAAATTTCCTGGACGTTTCCCAAGACTTGAATCCTGGTTTTCAAAAATAAAATAAAAATCACCTTTTTGATCTGTGAGGAAACTTGGGAAAGAAGTCCCTTGCTGTGCCTTTGGGTCATGTGGCCTCACTGCTGTAGAGCTGGAATGTTTGCCATGGTATTTCCGGAGGCTTCATAAACACACAGAAAGAACAGTGGAAGTTAGGAGGATTTTTTAAAAAATTATTATATTCTCCCCCCTCTTTTTTTTTTTGCAGGCTAAATTCATTGCACTTTAAATGTGGGGTTTTTTTTAGGAGTTCAGAAGAGTTTTTATTTGATCAGTCCAGTGAATTTTAATAATTAATCTGTTTCTTAAAGAACAAAGTTAAATGATATTCAACAATTTTTTAATTGCTGATTTTGTCTAGAATTAGTTCTTACTAAGTGTAACACCTGGCAACCTACATACTAAGCCTAACTCTGTTGTTTAGACGGTCTTCATGGTTTACTTTTGGCACGTGTCATTGTTAGTGGCATTCAGGAATCTGACTTGATAGCTGTCATCTTGCACACTAGAGTAATGCAGACAGAAGATGGGCACTCAGAGGAGGTCACAGTGAAGAGCCATTTCCTGAGTCCTGCTGTGGTGTCGTAGAATCCCGAAGTCAAATCAGAAAAGCACAGAATTAGTTATGGCTCCTGGGATATGAGGGTTAAGATTATGCAAACCTCTTCTTTCTAGCTGTAGGAATAGCATGTGCTCCTTTTTAGGCTTTGCAAACACCAGCTCAAACTAGGATTATGAGGACCTTGGTGTGCCTGTAATGCCATGGATATGTTATGTATCAGTGGCAAGGTGGGCTGAAGGGACCCTCCAGTCCCTTTTACACCCTGGACTGCCAGAGATGCATCTTATCCTTCTCCCTTCCCCTTTCAGCCTAGCTGCCTGTTAAGCAAGGGCAGAGAACTGATCTGTTTTAAAAATAACCTGGCAAAAATGGGGAGGGAGGGGGAGGATGAATGGAATATTTTTAGGTTAACCAACTCCATTCTCTACACAGTACCATAAAGCTGTCCTAGCACTACTGGGGGGATAGGGAGAGGGCAGAGCAACAGGAGCTGGTAACAAGTGGCCAGAGATAGGAACTGCTTGTTCCAGATTGCCTCTGTGAGAAATCACCCCAGCAATGTGGCTGGGTATTCCACGAGGCTGCTCAGGACATGGTCAGTGGGAGGTAAATAACCATCTCAAAATGGGCTTGTTGCTGAGTCAGACTGTTTATTGCATCAGAAGTTAAAAGAAGGCAGCATAGCTTGTCTTAGAGCTTTCCTTTTAGCATGAAACAGTAGATTTCCCCCTTGCCATTCCCCCCTTCCCACACTCAGGCTCTGAATGGGCACACTGAGTTGGAGCCTTCATAGATCTGGAATTGAGCAAGGGCTTCGCTTCTGCATTATTGTCAGGTCTTCTTTGCTTATCCTTCCTGTCCACTTCCAAACATTTTGAATGCTATCTTTAAGTGTGACTAGTTATTTAATGATATTCTCCTAGTCTGGAAGCATATGAAGTGTAGAATCATTTACTTTAATAAAGGTCTATGTTTTGTTGCAATCAAGTATGTAATGTCTGATTGCCACAGTTGTCATATTGTCTGACTTCTGTGGGTACCCTGCATACCTGTGTGGACACAGCAACACAAATGTTGGATAATAGAAGAAGGGAAAGAAGGAAGAGGAGCAAAATCATTCAGTTGAATAGCTGTCGAGGTGTTTAGGGTAGGAAGAGTACGACAAAGGCACGGTAGGAAGAAAGGGTGGAGGTTTGAGGAAGGGAAGTTGTCCCTCTGTTTTGCTGACAAAAATAGATATAAGAAAATATGGACATCTTGCAGTCTAAAAGAAGATGGGAAGAACTGGTTGAGGTGGTTGTAATGATAATTTTGGAAGTGCTTCCATGCTGTAGGGGCAGACAGGTACAGCAATTGCCATCTAGGCCACTGATGCTTGGGTCACTTCTGTTCTCATTTCTGCAGTTTCAGATCTGTAAAGCTGAGCTCAGACACACTTGGAATAGGAAGGTAGCCAGCTGAACTGGTAGCATTCCCACTGTTTTCTGGATGCTCTGCTTCATTCATGTCAGTACTGGGGGGCAGGGGAATGGGGCATGGAAACTTCATTTGTTCCCCACCGCTCACCTGGTGATTATTGTTAGAAAACTCTTGGATCCTGTGACATAAATGACATTCTATGATCACTGGTCAGTCTTTTGCATTGGTCTGGCCTAGAGTAGTGGTACCTACTGGCCTGTAGCTAGAGCAGTTGAGAGGGAATGGGATGAAGTTGAGAAGTTGTCCTGAAGCTATTGGACTATAGTATGTGGGGAAAAACACAGTTTCAAAGATCAGCTTAAGTATAACTGTCCTGCAATTTTTTTAAGTTATCTTTTGTAAAAGTAAACCATGACCCAAAGGTAAACTGTGTTTTAAGCTGAGCATTATCTGCTTGTATATGTGGGGAGTTTTTTCCAGGTGAACACACAGATGTGTATAACTGAGTAAAATCTTAGTAACTTTTTGCTTGAGTTGTCTTTAGTGTTGTACTTTTTAGTAAAATGTCTTTATGAGACAGTGAAAAGACTTTATAATTTTGTAATGATAATATGTATGTCTGAATAATACTTTTCATACTGTTTGGCTTTGCCCCTTGCCATCTAAGGGTTCCCAAGGCTTTATAAGGAAACTTACTTAGGCAGACCAACAGGAATCATGGTTCAAACTTGCTCTCAAAGCTCTGTGTTCCTAATGGCCTTTGACAGTGGCTGGGAAAGATGTCACTTCAGCATAGTGAAAAGCAACCCAAATAAATTATATTTTTGATGAAGGTTTCTCTATCTGGATGAATTGATACTGGCAGGACAGTACTGGTCAAAAATAGAAGGTCCTTCTGCAGACACATTGCAGACTATCCTGGTTTTATTTTGTCTAAACAAAAAGCAGTGTACACATACTGAGTGTAAACAGGCCTTTCAGTCTGAGGTACTTCCTTTGGCAGATGGCTTCTGATTTTTTTATTTTTTTTCAAAGTAAGTATTGCTTTGAAGAGAGACCAAATAAAATCCATATTCAAGTATTCTGTTTATCATGTGACTTCATGGAAGATTGCTGTATCCTATACTAGACTTACTTTATGATGATATGGACAGGATTTTTATGGCCTTATAAAGGATGCTATCTTGCATTCCTCTCTGCAAAGAAGTATTTCCAAAAGAAATAATACGCAAATTGAATATTTATTTTTGTTCAATACAGAAGTATTCATAGCTAACTGGCAAATATTTTACTTCTCTACCCTCCCTTTTTTCCTTAATCTTGTTTAACTCCTCAGTGTTTTCTTCTGACTATTAGAAATATGTTCTTCTAGGGTATTTTAGATCAGCTGCTTTACAAGCCAAGAATTTGTATCTTTTCACTGAAAGCATGTGTAAGGAAAAGGACTGAATGGTTATTTGACTTACACAGCTTGCACATATGTATATTGTATATTTTGGATATATTAGATGTGTGTGTAAATTGAGATCCTGTTTCAGAACAGTCTGTCAACGGTTGACAGCTATATATGTATTTTTAAATGACTGACAAATTTTAAATAAGGTTACATTAACCTGCAATAATAATAATGTTGAGGATTTTAAGACATATTTCCTACTGAATAGTGTTTAACTGAATTCCTCTATTTAATCTTATTGAAGTTAGTAAGTTCAAGGTCTAACTGTTTTTTCACACATTTTGTTAGGCCTTGATATTTCTGACAGCACAGCTTTCTTTTTCAGGCCTTCAAGTAGGAAAAGAGAAGGTTGTTTCCTTCTCCAGACAAAAGAACAGTGCAAGTGTAATCTCAGCTCTCAGTTTTTCTTTTGTCTATGTCTCTTAACCTGGTATGATTAATTGGTCATGTTTTTAGAAATTTATGAAAGGATAGGGAAAAAAGAGGAAAAACATTCCTTTGAAGCAAGTATCAGTGATTGAAATGCTGCCTTGAATCACAAAGATATGTAGGACTGAGATCTGTGTTACCAGCGTGAAATGCCAGCAGGTGTGTAGCCCAAACTGATGGTCACGTGCAAGTATTTAAACTAATTGTACTCTGCTAAGAATGTGTAGGATATATATCTGCACCACAGATCAAACTAAGGCTTTTCAAAGACAAGATTTCAAGCTAACAAATAATGGAAAACATCCATGTATATATAATGTAATTAAAAATCTCAGAAGTCAAAATAAACCTAATTAATCTGCAGAATCTGAGTATGTGGAGTGTGTCTACCACACCTTGTGGGGTTCCTTCTCTCTGTTGTTTTTACCTGTCCCATACAGCAGAAAGCTCAAATAACTGAAAACTAAAAATACTCCTTTACAGTGGAGTGGGAGGAAAGAGAACACAGGCATGAACACCACCTTTCAAAGATGCTAAGTGTTTACCACAGCAACAGTCTGTTGACAGAGAACGTAGCAAAATAATTATGTGTTGGTTAAGGTGTTTTCTTTTGTTGCCTTAGAACAGGACCCTTTAATAGAATTTTGTCTTGCCCATGTGCTCTCTTATTGGGTGGGCAGAAGCTCACTAACTTCTGTAGGTTGGTTGCTGCTAAATGTAGTCTAGCAATGACCATTTTATTACCGTCCTTTTAAATGTAAACATTCTCAGTTTCTTCAGGCACTCTTCTTACAACATGCTTTCTTTTTCCCCTGATGATTTTCACTGCTACCCTTTGATTTTTGTCTCATTTTGCTCTGAATCTGTAAATTTCTCTTACATACTATTGCCAACCACCAAACCATCACTGCTCCTTTAATACAAACTATGGCATCAGAAGAGCACTGTTTTCTCAGGTCCCAATTTGATAACAGGTTTCCTTCTCTGAGCACATTCCTCTTTTGAACTGTTCAAATGTCCACCAAACAGAGTGGATTCTTGGTTGGTGGGATGGATGCCTGCCCGTGCAGAGTGTCTGTTTAACATCTACAGTATGATAATGGGAGTGTTTTGGTCATTATTGCCCTGGACCTGATAGAAGCTGAGAAGCTAGAGATGGAATGCTCTTTATCAGTTTGTAGAGTCTTAGAGTCTTTGCTCTGCCTTTCCCTCACACCTTTGGCCTTTCTGGTGCCTAAGATCTGTCTGGTGCCTTTTTTCTTATACTGCGTCTGAAGTTGTCACCTGGAGACCTTCCCTTTCCCTCCATCTACTCAGAGTGCTCAGGTTATGTTGGTTTGCAGTCAGAGCATTTTGGAAGTTCAGGTAGAGGGAAATTAATAGTGCTTGCAGTAGAGGGATATACCCCAAGAGAAGGTGTGCTTACACCAAGTCTCGTGGGCAGATATGAGCTTGAGCTGCTCATCTTCAGCTGCCCACGTTCTGTGTGGAGCCAAACCAGAAGCCCCATATCCATCGTTAGCATTGTGTTGAGCTCGAGCTAATAAGCTCGGTCTCTTGGCAGGATGTGTTAGATCAGGCTTACTGCTGTGCTAATTGTGCTTACACAGCTTCCAGTTTGGAGCTGGCTCATTTACAGCTGGCTTGGATGGTGGCCAAGAAGGCTCGCCTCTGCCTGCAGTGTGCCATGTAGACATGCACACATCCAGCACTTGAACGTGTCTGTCAATAGCAGGAAATTATATTTGGAGGGAGGGGAAAAATCTTTGGCCTGGCTGCAAACATAAACAAGGACAATATTAATGAATGAGGAAGTAGGTAACAGTTTTAATAAGGAGAAGGTTTGATTATTCCAAATTTAGACTCATAGCCACAAGTTGTTTTCAGCCCCTGTGTTTGGCCCTGTCTTGTTCCTCATTTGCCACTGGTTTTGTGGTGTTGTTTTTTTTCTTGTTACAGTATGCCTTGGGAACGTTTCCTGGATTTAAGAAACTTCACTGTAGAAGTGAGCAGCCTGGTATTTTAACTGGGAAACACAATGTTAACGGCAAATATGGGCAAAATTTCAGAGGAGAGAAACTTGCTTTTATGATTAGCCCATGCACTGTTTTTTGTCTTCCCTTACTTCATCTGTTAGTAAGTTAGTTTGTCCATTAGCTATAATATAGTGTCAAGGACTGGCCCATCTTAGTGTTGAAGTTTTGTAGTTTCCTAAAGGTACTGGATACTCACTAGTAACAGGAATTATACAGGAAGAAGAAACCCAGAGCTGTAAAAAGTTCAAGTTTGTTTATTTAGGTTTGAAAAACTAGAGCTCGGAATTACTTGAAAGCCACATCCTCAACTGGCATAGATCAGTTTCATCAGTTACCAGCAGTTGTGTTATTTACTTCAGCAAGAATTCATCCCCTCAATTATTAAGAAATCTTCTGTCTGTGGAGGAGGGTGGTGGTGGATGGGAACATATGAGTGTGTATTATATAAATATAGAGAAAACTGGGTTAGTCCATTTATTGTGAAATAAGAAAAGGATTAATCAACCACATCACTATGAGCTCTCTTAATATTTGAGCCCATTTTCCTCAAATTATTTTTTTAGTCACAAACATCCATGCATCGCTGCATTAACTTGCTTGACAGTTTAGAGGCCACTTCTCCTTTTGAGCAAGCCTCAAAGAGACAGTAACAACCTTCTAGTTCTAAAATCACTGTTATTAAAACAACCAGGGGAATGTATCTCTGCAAAGACAGAGCTGAATAATGATTTAGCTCCCAGAATTAATTTGAAATTTCAGCAGCACTAAGTAATATTTTAGTGGCAGTATAATCCTGTACATTACATATTAAGTCTGCAGACTGCACTACCAGAGGAAGAACCCTGCAGTATTTAAATGACACTGTAACACCAAGGTATTATATTCAGGTCATTAGGGGGCATTTTACAGGATTGAAGTTATCTGGCAGAATGTCAAGGGTGAATCATATAATCTCTGTTTCTTTGCCTCTCCAAATATGTAGATTAAGGGTTTAAAAAAAATAAATTACACCTGCTTTGCCAGTGTTCCTTCTCTGCCCACTCTATCACCTGTGAACCACTTGCACAGTCAACAAACACAGAGAGGAAGGGAAGGGGAGCAGTAGATATAGATGGCTCAAATAGCAGGTGATGTAAGTGGAGAAAGCAGTGTACTGAGGGTTGTGTTGGTTTTTTTTTCCTCTGTGATTCAGAGCAATTGATAGATAAGCATAAACCAAAGTATTTGGCTTTTGTGGCAGGTGTCAGTGGGTGTCCAGAATGATGAAAAATGATGAGTCCCAAGATGATTGTTTTCCAGAGCAGATCCCTAACACTAACCTTATGAAGAAGCAGGGGCACTCTTGCAATTGAATGTACCAAGGCAGATGGATGTCTCTCTCCCCTTTGTGCCTTAGAAATTCCTTCTAAATTCATATGTGTGGCCCCTCATAATGATTTTGATACCTCTTTTCAAATGTACTCATCGTTCAGACAGCTCTGGTTGAATTTAGAGAGAGATTAGGCTGTGAAAAGCATGTGTTCTCAGCAGCTCATTGCTGCCTCTGGCAGAAGTTGCTGCCATTCAAATCTGCTAGCTAGATAGTTCACATGATTATTCTGTGCACCATTAGAGACAAACTGAGCTGGGTTAGTTTAAACATGTAAATAGCTTTAGATCGTTCTTTCTGCAAGAAACATATAATCATCACAGAAGTAGCCTAGCTGGCTGATACGCAGCAAATTTCACGAGAGTCTTTCCCTTGTCTTTGGGTTGATGCAAACATTTGTTGAAAATAAAAACAATAAAAATGGATCACTGGAGGCAAGTGGAATTTAAATAATGTCTAACTTCGGGTGGTGGGAATGGCGATGGTGGCAGGCTAGTTGGTCAGGGGTTGATTAACTTTTCAACCAACAAAGTGACCATCATAAAAACAGGACACATGGTTGTGATCTTTCTGTGCTCAAAAGTGGTCAAGGGAGGGACCCCCAAGAACAGTCTGCGTATTTGAAGAGTTTGTTTTCCTCTAGTCTAGAATATGGACCAATTTGTCACAGGGTAATACCTGTTTTCTTCTTGCTGCACTCCATGTGATGGGAAATATTAGAAAGGTCTCAGGGGCAAGAGGTGTACTTGCTGCTGCATAGCAGTGCTTGCAAGGTGTGCTGAGGATACCGGAAATTATCTTTACAGGTCTTTCCAAAAATAGCCTTAACATCTTACTAGGGAATGGTGCAAGACTTAGATTTGTAGAGAAGCGTTGGGAATGGGAGATTTGCCTTACTTGGCAGACCTGCTGCTGTAGGAGGCTTTGGGGCAGATCTGCAGGTGAAATATGGCTATGGACAACAGGTTCATAAACAAACACAAAGAGAAGCTTATATTCCTACTGACATCTGACTGTGGCTGCTGAGGAGTAAAGGCAATAAACTACAGATAATAGCTGGGCTCATGTACCCTGCCTGCATCATATCTTCTGCTCAGATACTGAGTTAGATGGATGACTGGATTAACCCAGTATAGCATGTCTTCTGTTTCTATTGCTTTCACATATATAACAATACTTCAAACATTATTCACACTGTATTTTAAGTTACTTCAGTACTCCTCACTCTGCTTCCTTCTTTTTTTTTACATGAGAGAAGGCTAAACTGAGAAAAGACTAAACCTTTATTTTCATATATATAGCCTACTTTAACTGAGGATAAAGTTTCTGTTTAGATTTTGAGGACTGTTCTCTCCTGATCTTGATGTTGCTTTGGTTGTCTCCAGATTTGTTTTAAAATGTACAGCAGGAAGCCAGTTCTGTCCCACCATTTCTACTGGGTGTTTTTTCAGGCTAAAGGCAGTGGGCTTTCCTGAAAAATGTCCATAGACAAAGAACTCTCCAGAGCATGTCTCTTCTGATCTGTGCAGCTAGCAATTACTCCTATGAGCTGTCATTTTACAGTAAAAATGGAAAATGTAAAATACTGATTACATATGTAAGTACAAGAAATGTACATCTGTATACTAGCTCTCCAAAGCTTGTTGATAAAAATAGATTACAGTCACATTTTCCCTCCTAATGTGGCACAACAAGTAATAGTTTTGTTCTTGAGGAAGTATGTATGAACCCATAAAGCTATGAGCTTGTGAAGAGAGCTTTATTCCAGCTATTTTGTTGAACAAAGTAACATTGGAATTTTTCCTGAATAAGGGATATGTGCTTGTTATCATGGTGCAGCCTTGAGCAGTACCGTGAAGTTTAAGATGAGAGAGATCTTTGTATATCAATGTACCAGGTATTCACTATAGTTTATGCATACTAGCAATACACAGTGGCCTGACACTTGTGTTACTATGCCACTTGTACTGCCTTTTCAGTGTATTTGCTGATGCTGCAACACTTTTTGCACCAAGTTTTAGATAATTCAGCGTCTGCTTTTCTCAACTGAAATAATAGTACTGCTCTCACTGGTGGTACACTGCTAAAGCCTGTTTTCCTTCCAGCTCACTGAAGGCAGACATCTGGAGTACAGTCTTCACTGTCCTTGGCCATTCCATCTGTTGTGACTTCCTTTGATTGCTATCAGTTTAAAGCATTGCCAGCTATGGTTTTGATCCAGAAACTTGCCAGCCTGGACCTCTAGCTTCCTATAGGGACTGGTCAGGAAAATAGGAAGATTGTAGGGCAAACCGCATTATTTCATGAGATGATGTGTATATAATAAGCTCTGAATAATTACACAATAAAGTAATCATCCAGCAAATTATTATGCTCCTCAGTAGGGAACCTCAGTAATAGGTCTGGCAAAAATAGAACTTTTCTTTTAAGTCATTGTCAAAGTATTTTTAAGTATTAGCAGTGTTTATTTAAAGTTGAACTGATACCAGGTTCACTTTCCAGTCCTTTGTAGAATGAAAATCCTTTGCTCAGAATGAATCCTAATGATGAATTGAAGGTAATTTAGAAATAGGGTTTGCAGTGGAGTTTCATTTCCATGTTTATTCCCTTCATCCACAGTGTGGTGCAGGATTGTAGATGTTAGTTTCAAATAATATCTTATTAAAGACTTTGAGTAACAATTAACTACCTGGTTCTTCAATATTTTGGGTGCAAGCCACCAGAATATTTGTGGATGTGATGCTGCTCTCTGATGGAGATCCTGTACTTTGCAGTATGGCTGCTTTCTTACTTTTGGAAGCTTGCAATGGGTTCTTTTTTGGGCAATATGCATGCACACATACACACACAAAGCACATTACCTGACTGAAGCTTCAGGCTAAATGTGTGAGCCCAAGTGTCATACATATAATGCCCTTCGTATGAAATGTGAAGTAATGGCTCAAGTGTAGAAGCTGTGTGTATGTTTATGAAATGTGAAGGACAGGCACAGCCTGTGATTTCCAGTGTCTTTTGAAAAAGGGTGTGTGGTAAGTCCACGCTATCTTCAAAACAAACTTTTCATGTTCTTGAACTTTAGACTTCTCAGTCTTTAAAAGTGGTGTGAATGACAGAATACCTTAAATACCTCCATATGTGTTTATATTTAGTAGGTGTAAAAGCACTTTCACAATGGTAACTTACTGCAAAGGAGAAACATCTGCTTAATTAATTTTCATGAAGTAAGTGGTTCTTTTACGTTTCTGTGTTGTGAGGCCTCCTAGCCAAGAGGGGAAGAAACATACAGGTATCTTTTAAATAAGTTAAACAAGTGAATTATGGGTGAATAAATATGTGTGACAAAGAGATAATATAAGGAGAGCAAAAAGTGTTCATACACAAAGAACAGTGGATGGTGCCTACCTCTCCATCACGATCCCAAATGCTAGGAAAATCAAAGGCTTCATTCTTACTGGAGAGACTGAAAGAAGGTCGAGTTCAAAAATAGCTCTAGGTCAAAAAGGAGGGAGGAGAAAGAGACAGTATAGTTACTGAGATGAGTAACTTCAGATAACGTTTGAGTGTCTGTGATGTCATAGAGAGAACTGCTGCTTAGGAAGAGACCTGCCTTAGCTTATATTTTCAGTACAGAAACACATGATAGCACTACCAGAAATGTGCTGCTCCGGGTGCAGGTTGTCATTATACCCTATTTACTGGTTTCTATTGATTCTTCTTTTCTGTGTGTGTGATGCTGGGACTTGTGAGGCCACATGCCTAGGTTGTCTTGTGGCAATACGCCAAGCCATTCTATAAATCCTTCTTCATGAATTATGGAGAAAAAAACCTGTGCTAGACTTTTAGGAGGACAGCGAAAGCTCTTGTGTAATTTAACCCTTATTCTTGTCCTCAGCTGCGCCCTCACTTACACAGCTCTAAATTGACATGAATGTTGAATGTATGCTCTAGTCCTTATTATCAATGTATCACTTTGAAGTCATGACTGAACTTTTTTTTGTAATGTAAGGATACAAGAGTTTTCAAGTCAAACTGTACAGAAAACAAGTCAAAACACCTTTTTCTAAGAGAAACTGAAACTTTTGGTTTGAAAATATTGCTATCTCATATTACTGTGAATGTTTACACTCTTTGAACCTTACCAATTTCCTTGCCCTAGGAATAAAAGCTGAGTAAGAACCTGGGTAACTTGTAAGAAATGCTTGTCTTAGAGATAAATGTCAATGTGGCAGCTTTTAGGACTAGATGTTATGTAAGGATTTGTATTTTTTTCTTTGGTAGAACCTGACCAGGTAGGAAATATCTAGTTCCATCTGTACCTTACTATTACACTGTTCAACTCTGATCTGCAAAGCCTCTAGTGGGAGTAAAAGAGTGATTTGATTTCTAGACCATTATTTTTGTGTCCCTCGGCTCTGCTTGCCAGAAAGAATGCTAGTTCAGTAGCACCAAGTCTATTTGGAGGCCAGTAACTGGCAGTGTACCCCAGGGCTCAAAACTGGTTTTAATCACAGTTACAGAATATGCTGAATTGGAAGGGACCCACAAGGATCATTGAGTCCAACTACTGGCCCTGCACAGGACCATCCCCAAGAGTCACATAATGTGCCTGAGAGTATCATCCAAATGCTTCTTGAACTCTGTCAGGCTTGGTGCTGTGACCACTTCCCTGGGAAGCCTGTTCCAGCAACCAGCCTCTCTCCAGGTGAAGAACCTTCTTCTAATATCCAGCCTAAACCTCCCCTGACACAACTTCAGGCCATTCCCTCAGGTCCTGTCACTGGTCACCACAGAGAAGAGATCAGTCCCTGCCCCTCCTCTTCCCCTCATGAGGAAGTTGTAACTGCAATGAGGTCTCCCCTCAGTCTCCTCTTCTCCAGCTGAACAGACCAAGTGCCCTCAGCTGCTCCTCATACAGCTTTTTCTCAAGGCCCTTCACCATCTTCATTGCCCTCCTTTGGACGCTCTCTAAGAGCTTAATATCTTTCTTATATTTGTGGTGCCCAAAACTGCCACAATATTCAAGGTGAGGCCGCCCCAGTGCAGAGCAGAGCAGGACAATCCCCTCCCTCGACCAGCTGGTGATGCTTTGCCTGATGCCCCCCAGGACAGAGTTGGCCCCTCTGGCTGCCAGGGCACTGCTGACACACGTTCAACTTGCCATTGACCAGGACCCCCAAGTCTCTTTCTGTGGCACTGCTTTCCAGCATCTCATTCCCCAGTCTGTCCATACATCCAGGGTTGCCCCATCCCAGGTGCAGAATCCAGCACTTTGTCTTGTTGAACTTCATCTGGTTGGTGATTGTCCAGTCCTCTCATTTGTCAAGGTCTCTCTTCAGGGGCCTCCCTGCCTTCAAGCTATTCAGCATCTCCATTAGTGACCTGTGTGATGGAGCACAGTGTACCCTCAGCAGGCTTACGTGGAGGAATGGCTGTTAACACCAAAGGGTCGTGCTGCCATCTGGAATGACCTGGACACTCTAGAGAAATGGGCTGACAGGAACCTCACAAAGTTTTTCACCTGGGGAGAGGAAGAGCCCCAGAGATCAGTATTTGTTGGGAAAGCAACTTTGCAGAAAAGGATTTGGGTGTTCTGGTGGAACCCAAGTTAAACATGAGTTGACACTGTGCCCTTGCTGCAAAGAAGGCCAGTGATATCCCAGACTCCATCAGGCACAGCATTGTCAGCAGGTTGTGATCTTTCCCCTCTGCTCAGCACCAGTGAGGTCATGCTTGGAGTGCTGTCTCCAGTGCTGGGCTTCTCAGTAAGACATGGATATACTGAAGAGGGACCACCAAAGGGCCACAAAGATGCTGAAGGGACTGAAGCATGTCACATAAGAGGAAGGACCGAGAGCTGAAGCTTGGATAAGCGGAGGCTCAGGTGGGATCTCATACATGTATAAAAATACACAAAGGGAAGGTGCAAAGAATAGGAAGCCAGGCTCTGTTTAGTATTGCCCAGTGACAGGACAAGAGGCAGTGGGCACAAACATCACCCATTCTGCTATTCTGTCACTCTGGACATGTTTTCAGTGAGGTGGTTTCTCATGCACCAGGACTTAGACAGAGGTAAACAACTGATTTTTCTGTTAGCTAGGTATGACTTTCAGTGAACTTGGACCTTCGTAATTTCAAAGATGACCACAGAATGAAATCTGAGGGAAATTGCCTAGTGAGCATTGTGAGGCCAGTGTTGTTGCTGCAAGATAAGGTGGCTTTGTAGGTGGTGTGGCCTGAGGAGTGGGGATTGGGTGATAAGTTATGAAGTGTTTATAGCAGCAGAAAGGGTTTAATGTTGCTGAGAGTTCTTTCCTAAATGCATTAAAAATCAAAGTAGTGGTGGATTTAATCCCAGACACGTGTTACAAGTACTTTGACTAGATACTCTCTGGATTTAGAAACAATGTAGGACCTAATATGCCAAGGAGGAAGGATTTATTTAATTTTTTTCAAAAGCAGCTGATACCTCTAGTTAGTTTTTGAGGAAGTAAGTGTCTTTTGCAGGCGTCTCAATACTTTAGCCATAATTTTAAAAAATTTTTAAAAAATGTAAGGCATAATGCTATCGAATGAGATAACAGTCTGAAAACCCCTGCTCAATAAACTGATGTGTTCTTCAGGAAATTGATGATATATCAAAAGCTGTTTCTTCAGATAGCAATCACTGACTTAGCTTCCCAAAATGAATGTGGAATTCTAACATGGAGAGAAGGCTGTGTCTGCTTATAATGGTGCTGGGTTTGTGTGCAGAGTTCTGGGATTATCTTGAAAGGGGTTCTGACACACAACAAAACCAGTGAAAACTTTTTCAGCCAGCAGTACTTTCTTCTGACTGTGCACATTTCTTGTTTTATGTGTATGAGATCAATTTAAAGATGATTCAATATTTTCTTTTGTTTTCCCCTTTTTTTTATAATGACCAAATATACTGGATGAAAACAGATCATCCAATTAAAAGATAAGCTATATATTTAAGATGAAGCATATTCTCTCCTGCAGGAGTAGAACTGTGATTGTATGTCTTTCTAATTAGTCTTTCTGAAGAGGGCATAGAAAGGTTCATCTGTTGTGGTGGCAGTGGTGTTTGGTGTTTTTTTCTTTTGAAGTAGCTCAATGTTTCTTCAAGTAATCTATTTTGTGGCTAATCTGGAAGTCTTTGCCACTGCTGTGAAAATGAAGCAGCATTCACTGGACCAACCAGTGTCTTGCACTGAAGTCTGTTGTTGGAATGAACAGCAAGACACACGTGCCTGACCCTTACAGGGTTTGTGTATAACAGACTGTCTTTCTTGAAAATGAGCATTTGTAGGTTTCTTCTGTTTGAACTGGAAGTCACTGTTGGAAGGGGTTCTCTTCATTCACAGGGAGGGAGGCATGTTGCTGTCCCTCCCAGTGGGGCACCAGGGCCCCAGAGGTCAGCCTGAACCCAGGGGATCTACTGGGAAGTGTGAAAGCTTTGGGGTGAACTTTAGGTTTTCAGGTGTGGGCAGATGTTGTTTAGTCACTGAGTGCATTTCAACCCTGTTGAGATGAGCTTTATATTTAAATGCTGCATAACATAGATGAGCATTGCTTGCCTGCACTGAGTCACTGCTTAGTTGACCAAATACAGGAACAAGCTGATTTTTGCACTCAGCAGTTTTTTCACAAATGGACATAATTCCCACTAGTTCCACTTTGAAATCTGTCTAAAAATAAGTGATCTTTAGTGTTTGCACATGATGTCTTAGAGTCATTAATTATTTATCTGCATGACTATGTGTGTGAGAAAGGATTTGATTACCCCTGTTTTACAGGAGACAGATAGGGCATAAATTGACTTGTAGACTGTGCCTGTGCTATGGTAGAGTGCTCTACAGAATGACTCTGTCTTAAAGCTTTTCAAAAGCTGCAAGGAAGGGTGTTGCTCATTGTACTACACTTTATTTTTGGAGGATTCAAAAGCAAACTGCTGTAATCATCGAACTAGAAGGAATATTGCCTTTTCTCACGATTCCTTAATTCTCTAGAAGTCCTTATCAAAAATTGTTAGTGTTTTCAAGTCTCATAATGGTTTAAGAGTCTTGTGTCTACTGAAGGAAGCCCCAACCAGCTCAATTGTTTCTTTTGAGGGCAAGGTGCTGTGTGTTGTTTGTGCAGCCAGCCTTGGCAATGCCTTCCCCTCCCCAACTTCTTTGTCCCCCTTCTTCCCTTCCCCCGCCTCCCCAATTATTTTTCCAGAGACCTTGGCTTGCTGCTTCTGGGGCAGCAGCAGCAGCTGCTAGTGCTGTCCTGTAATTCTTCCATCTCGGTCACAGGGGACTGGAAGGGAAAAGACGGTCTGTCTCAGCAGCAGTCCACCAGCTGCCGCTACAATCTATAATGCGTAAATTTGCAAAATATAGCTTTTAATTTTGCTTTGCAGTCAGCATGAAAAACTAGAGTGCACCACCACTGCCATCGTTGATTGATTAATAGAAATATATGCTCCCTGCTCCCCGGTTCAGACTTGGATTAAAAGTACTTGGAAGTGGCTAAAAATAAAAGGTAAGAAACCTGACAGACTTTCCCACCAACAGAGTAATTAACAACACATTGTTATGTATGTGTGCTTGAGAATATGCTCTAGCTTGGTAAAAGCTGTTGAGTAATGCAAAAATTTTAACTAAATTAGAGTATAAAATTATGCTTAGGGTCACAATACTTTCTGAGTACATGGATAAGCAGGACTTCTTTGTTATAGTGTCAGTGGACCGAGGGAGTCCCGCAGATTTGAGCCTAAGAGGCTTTCCTGAAATTGTATGTTGAAACACATTTTTGGTTTTGAGATTTTTCTTAGAGAGAAGGAGAATTGAAGAATAAGCAGTGTAGTTACTGTTCTTTCTCTGCTGGCAATGAAGTTGGAGTAGCAATAGAAACAGCTTGTTTCGTGTCCAGTCACACACCTTAAGTAAGGAAATGGCACATAGAAAGAGTAAGCAGCCCCCAGACTTCCATTGGGAATGGATTTGTAACCTCTTTAGTGTGTGTTTATGAATGATGAATCTTTTAGTTGGACCATTCAAGAAGAACCAGACATAATATGGCCAGAATTTGTGAAAGAACTTGTTTCCACTGCATAGTTTGACTCAATGGGTTGTTCAGAAGACTCGAACTATAAAACAATATTCATCCATAAAAATAATTCATGTTGTTGTGGCCCACATTGTTGGCTAAAGAAAGGCTGTTGTGTGTATAGCTGAGAGAATTAATTTTATCACAAGTCAGTTTTGTAGTTGATGTCCCTAGAGACCCTGTTACCTCTTCATTTTTCTTTAAATGCTCTCAAGTCCTTTGTTGTGGAAGTTGCATGAGAACCCTAGTGAATGAAAGACAGAACAGAAACCTTTGTGTGCCAGGTTGTTATGGGGACCATGAGATGGGCTTCCTTGCTGGTAGAAGAGCTCGTGGCAGCTGGCTACCTGCTTTCCTCAGTTGGTTTCACTCGGGTAAGGGGCTCAGAGGAGGCAGCTGCCCTGTTGGCCTGCCTGCTCAGGGCTGTGTGTGAGGGCTCTTTGTGGTGGGGTCAGCTGCAGGCTGGTGCCTTCCCACATGTGCTCCAGAGTCAACCCAAATGTGGAGCAATCACAGATCTCATTTTGTCAACGTGTCCATGTTTTAACCCTTCTGCTGAACATCTGTGAGTGTACTAGTGTGCAAGCTGGATTTTTTTGCTACCAGTTGGAATATAATGGGTCCAAACCACAGCTTCAGCTGCAAATTTGTCAGGATTTGGGAGAGACCTTACCTTTGTGGACACCCTAACTCTGTCAGTAAAGGTGAAGGGTAACCTAGTACCCATCCCCAGAATTACCAGTCCTGATTTCTGTACATCTTATGTGACACTAATGTTAGCAGTCTTAAGTAAAAGCATAAGCAAACCCTGATCTCACAAGACATACTGCTTTGAATAAACACATTGTACAGACATGTTGGCAGAAGTAAACTAAACTAGATGTGTCTTTGGGACTTGAAAGAAAAACAATTTAAAATAGTTTAAGGAATGAAAAAAGCATACTACATGCATATGTGTACACATACTGTCTTAAATTTATTGGAGTTTTTTAGCATGTGAAAAATACAGACCCAAGTGTATACCATGCCTTTGAGCTCCTGGGAAAATACAGTAGGAAGAAATTACATAGTGACCCGTTTTTCAGGCACTTGGGAAGTAAGAGAATGGAAGAGGAGGGTTTTTTTGCTCTTAAGTCCATCCTGGTTATATTTTTTTTAAATAAATGCAGTATACTCAAATATTTATATAAATGCAGTGTTCAGTGGTCTCACTTCATTGGCCGGAGAAGTAAAATATAGCAAAGTGCACACAGTTTGTGTCCTTGGATTTCAGTGTTTTGGGTTGGCTACCTGCTCACTTGCAGGGAGAGGATAGGAATGAAATGACAGAGGCTCTTCACAAGTAAAAACCAGCAGAACTCTTGAAAATACTATTTTTAGACACACTTTACAATATCGCGTATTACTAGTCTGTCAAAGTAGCAGAAATTAACTATTGAAAACCATTTGTGTTTAACCTTTAAAGAAAGACCGCTGGAATATGTTTTAAAACTCAAGTGGTTGCAAGCTGGATTGAAGCTTGCCAGCTTCTGACTAAGTGGCAACAAAGACCTGAAGGACTCTCACTAAAGTTTCTAAGAAAGCCTGTTGCCCTTTCCAATATGTATTTTGATTTGTCTTCCTCTTGCAGTAAAGGCATCTATCTTCTGCCAGTGCTTTCTGAGCTATGCACTGAATTCTTTTGAAGATGATTGAATTTGCTTTTTATTGACTTTTCCTTCCCTTCAAAATTAATATCTTTATTTTAACATTCAAACTCCCAAGCACAGCTTCTTTCATACAGAGATGGTTATCTTGGCACTACAAAAAAAGCCCTTACTAGATACTGATACTTACAGCACAGACTGTTTTCCATCCATTCTGCGAGGACTGATTCTTAATGAAAAGAACAGCTTTAAAGTCTCAGTGAGAACCAACCTTTCCTTACTTCTGCCCCTGTGGGGATTTGAGCAGCTTCTGCAGCTTCCTGCTTTGACACTGTATGCAGGGGATGGCACTTGGGGGGCAAAGCTAACCTGGGAGTAATTGAAGAGTGGTTTGGAGGGAGCACTAAAATTTTTCAGCAGTTGCAGTCTCACTGGGTATTTCCTATGTAACTCTCTACATCAAAGTGAGAAAGTGGCCATTACTGTTGTATCCTGTCTATGAAACTTTGGCTATGGGCAGCAGGCTCATAATCCAATCTGTAGATTCATTCTGGTGCTTAGAATAAAACATTTTGAGACGAGAACAGTCAGAAATAGATATTAAAAGACCTTTCAGAAAGGGGACCTAAAAGCATACTGCAATCTCCCTGAAAGAATATGGTATCTAAACAGTGAGAAACTTAATTTCTTAATTCCTTAGCCACAAAACTCCTTGGCAGTCAGACCTCTTAAAACCCCATATTCCCCAAAACCTTTTTAAGGGAGGGAAAACAAAATATAAGTTCTGAGCTTGCCTAACACATCACTTGGGATAGCATTGCTTTTGTTTGTCCTTAGTAATGCCATATTAGGAGCCAGAGGATAATCTTTTGCTCTAAATTGTTTTCCTATAATATCTGAGGCTAAAATCATGAGTGGAGAAAGGCTATTCTGAGTCTCTCGTTTTGCCTGCTGATACAAGCATGATTTCATTATACAAACATTTGCTCCATTAATTGTGATTATTCCTAATCCTCCATTTTGCTTAATGGCAAAACATTTCACTGGAGGGAAGAAAAAAATTAGATTAAAGTAAAGACTTTCAGACAGTAAAGGCTACTAATTGAAACCTGCAAGGGATACCCCCATCATGGAAATTCAAAATTACAAAAGTTATTACTGATGTAACTGGAGTAGTGATACTTGAAAATCCTCGAGCATACACTTTGCATTAAGTTTTTGTGTGTTTTATGTCAAGGTTGCTTGTGTTTTTCTTGCTCTGTAAATGTAAGGACATAATTTTAATAAATGTGCACGCCTAGTGCTATGTGTGTTTGTACAAAACATGCATTTTCTTGTCTTCTCATGGAAAGGAGAGGTTTTGATTGTGCATATGTGTCTATGTGGACCTCTGAAAGGAGATAAAAGGCAGATGGGAATGCTAGAACATTTTGGTTCTGTTTCTCTCCTCTTTCCTTGTTTTTTTGCTGGGTTTAGAGCCTGTCTTCCCCTGCAGTAACCTTGCATTGAGGTCTCGGAATAAAATATTTTTCCCTGTGCAAAACTCACATGTGTGTGTGTTTCTGTTTTGTTCCCCACAGTCTGTGGTACACAGCAATGTAGAGATTTTACAGTTTCTATTCTCTAGAGGCTGATAATACTTTACCCAAAGGAAGACTGAGGCATGTGAAGGTTTCCCTACCTCCTCTCCCTCCTGCAGCTCCTGCAGGAAGTGCAGAGCAGTGAGCTGCTCCTTGGAGCTCCTTTCCCCTGTGACAAACCTCCTGCTTGCAGGCACGCAGATGGGTGTTGAGTACTTGAAAATACAAATGTTGATACTTATCTAAGAAACATTGTGTGCCTTCACTGAGCCAACAGTGGTAGGACAGCACTTCATAAATGGGTTTTGAGGTTGCATAGCATTTGTTAAGGCTCTTTAAAGGAAGAAAATAATATTCTAAAAGACAAGATCCGTCCATATTTGTCAACATTTTTTGTTGGTTTGAAGAGTTTAAACCTACACAGTTCTGAGTTCTTGGGCTTTTTTTTTGGTTTCTTGATTTTGACACCTTTTTGGATGTGTAGTACAGCATGTAGGTTGTGTGTGTCATGAAGGAACCCCAGTAAAATGTAAATTCACGGGGTTAAAATTGCTTTTCCTGAAATTATCTATTCTCTGTATGTTTTCTGTTCTGTGTTTCCCTCCATTCCCCCACCCTCAAGTCCATTAGGAGTAAGTTGGATTAGCTCGATGACTCTTACGAGACCTCTTTTTCCTGTTACCCCCAGATAAATTTATGTGACTTAGAGTGAACTTCAGCACAACCTTATTCCTGCTGGGGACAGGAGCTGCATTTGCTGAAACTCTGTGTTGGTGAATAGTACCCCACTGTGTTCTATATGGGAAAGTGTGTGGGTGGCAATTTACATGGTAAATAAAGGCAGGCAGGGAAGGAAGATAGCTAAGCTTATGTTTTTAATGCTTTAGAACTCCTCAAAAAGTATCTGTTGAAAATTAGCAGCAACAAATATCACAGAAGGAAGATTGGTGTAGATTTTTCTTTTTTTAAGAATCAATCTTTAAATAAAAGGATTTTTACATATGTCTGTTGAGAAATTGAATTTATTGATTTAACTTGTACTGATTTTGTGGTAATAGCAAATAAAGACTGTACCTACAACTATTCCATTTAAGGATAAATGGAAACCTTTTATTTAATCAGCAAAATAGGCTCACAGTCATCTGAAGAATCACACACATCCCCCCTCCTGCCACCCTAAATAGGTTCTTTGCTTGTTTGTCATCAAAGGTGTAGGGAGGCAATGTGAATTAGATGGCAAGGGACTAGAGAGAGTGTCAGGAAGTATTGACATTCTTATTTGTGGTGTGTATCTACTATGTGACCTTGGACAAGTCTCTTCACCTATGCCATATCCTGTTATTAGATTATAAATCTCTGCTGGGAGAATGCTTGTCGCAGTCTGCTTTTGTATCTGGCAAAGAGTCTTTTAGATATTATTGTAAAACAAATAATAGAAATAAGGATAAAGGGGGGTTTTTTTGGGACACTAGCCTTTGGTGGAGATAGGCATTTTTATTTAACCTTGCTCTGGTGCCCACTCAGCTGAAAAAAGGTTCCTTCACTCTGTTGTCTTCCTAGCAGCAAAAAACCCCAAACCCTAAACTGAAATTTGCTATATATTCAGCTAAATAATGTTGTTGAGTGACTGTGTAGTCCTTGGAAAGTTTTGCAAATGCATTCTAAAATGCAAAAAACCCCAGTACATGAATATTTGCAGTATTTTGTTTTTGATTAAACTAAATACCTTTCTGTGGCATTGTTGTATAAATTGTGTATTTTAACTGTGGTTCACAATATCTGTTTCCTTGGGGAAAGGCTTGTCATTCAGAAATGGCCAGTCAGTGTGATAACTGTTAACCCATGAACATGCTAACAAGCACAGCTCACGCTGCTCTGGGACAGTGACTGGCTTATTCCACGTGACGAAACTCCTGTTCCAGTTCACCTCTTGTTTTGAACCGATATCCTTCATGCTTGTGTTGATGCTGGAAAGGAGGTTCACGTGGGAGACTCTCCCTTCCAGTTCACTGACTTGCATCCAGGCCACTTGCAGATGCTGCCGTGCGGAGAAGCTGCTGCTCTGTGTGGAAGGAGAGCTCGTTGTGTAACACCGCGGCTGTGCCGGGCTGGTTGGCCACAGGCTGAGCTCTTTCCCTACAATAAGTTTGATGAGCAGTGTGGTTGATTTGTGGGAATTCAGCTCTGTCTTTTGCAGGGTTCAGTAGCAGAAATTTCATGGATTTTCATGTCGGTGGGAGGAAAACCTGACATGCTTCTGGTTGGAACTCTGTCAGATTTTTTTCTAGAAAAGCGTGCAAATACAGGGGAGCGCTTTTTTTTTTTCTGTTTAAGGAGTTTTTGAGTATTTTTGAGTGGTTTTGCTCTTGGGTTGTTGGGGGTTTTGAGGTGTTTTATTTGTTTTTCTTTTATGCCGTTCAGGACACTGAAATTATATTTTTCAAGTTTTTGCTACCAACACACTATCAAATTTTTAAAACGGAGAGAGATTAAGATTTCCAGGTAATAGTCACTTAATTCTAGGACTTGACTCTTTAACTACAAAATAACACTTTAATTCAAAATAGCATAAGAAAGACTGCTTTTTAATTGTTTTATAATGTCAGAAAGGATAAATATGTAATTCTAATCTATGCTCCTGCATACAGCCAAGAGTCTCCTTTCCAGTAATATTTCTGTCAAGCTCTTTAATTTGTTGAAGCCTTTAAAAGATGTCATGTGATGTAGTAATTTAAAAAGTGAAAAATGAAGACAGTAGAAAGAGAACATACCTGACATGAATACAATGTAGTGTGCATGTGGTTCAAATTGCTTTGGATATTATTCCTATGCAGTTCCTGTTTGTTCCTTGGGCGTGACTTTGCTAATAGAAGCGAGGGTATTGACTAAGGTCTTTGCTGATAATTACTTCCTAAATATAATTAAATATGAAGGTGGTGCTAGCAAGATGCTAATTGGCTTAGGAACAGTCCTGGGATTTTTTTATTTTCCCAGAACAAGTAGATGAGAGCACTTGGTGCAGCAGTTCTTCGACAGCAGGGACCGCCGATGGAGTTGCCGAAACCAGCAAAGCAGGATTCCTGTGGTATCACACTGGGGATGGGGTCTTTGTGCTTAAGGCACAAGCAGAATACTTCTTCAGCAGCTATGAGACCTCAGGGAAGCCATTCAGTCCCTCTGTTTAAAAGAGAAGCAATACCTTTGTTTCTTGTCTTTCTAGAATTTAAGCATAGGTGGGGGTTTTTTTGGTATATTTATAAATAAAAGGTTGGTCATTGGATCACAGTGTTACTGGAATACAGGCAGGTTTAGAACATGTTTGTCATCATGGAACAAAACCATTGTGGGTTGTCTGTATTAGTGTGGCTGTGCCATATTGCAGCTACACTGACTTTCAGCATCATCAGCTGTTCAGAAGGGCCCCAAATGTTGCTTAGACAACACACCTTATTCTTCCAAAAGCCAAAGCTTTCATGGCAGCAGTAAGTGTAATTTTCAGAAGCAGGGTAGCACGGGAGCACTACGAGATCTGAAAGACAAAAGGAAATGGGGGCTTTAATGAGCACCTTTGTAAAAGTTAGCATGCAGCTGTCCCCAGCAAGGCAGGCTGCTGTTCAAATACTGGTGTTTGTGTTGTGTAAGCGTGACTAATGGCTGTGATTCATGAGGAAGCAGGGCTTGTCTTGGGACTGCTGAGCTGGTTTCACCTCAAGCTGTCTGGTCCCTTTCTCAGAAGCCTGCTCTGTTGCAGTGGGGTTGGCAGAGCTGCTCACCAAGCAGCTGCTGACCTGCTATGAATGACAGCTTGACATATGAAGGTAGACCAAAAGCAGGGCTGCTGACAGAATAGACTTTGTGGTAGTGGTCTGTCTGTGATACCTCATATATTAAGCCTTGAGCTGAAACTGCTACAGAAGGATGATGATGCAGTGATGGTTTTCAGTGGGAACATGTTTCAGCAAAGGATAAAACAATTACAGTCTGACGTGAATTTTTTGTGGACAGCTCAGAAAAAAAAAATAATGTTGTGAGCCACTGGCAGCAAAAGCCTCTGCATTTGTGGGGTTTTTTTAAGCAGCTTTTTTTTGTTCAAATTTCATCTCTGTAAGGTTCTTGCTGATTTTTTAGGAGGTCAGAAAAAGTTTAGGTTATCTCCTAATTTCTCAAATACAAGGGGTCTGTAGTGAAGGCCAAGCATAAGAACATAAATCCATTGAAATTAGTCATGATACAGTGAAATTTTTTGGCCTTGGTAGGTATTGTATCAAACATTTGTTGCCTCACTTGGGGTTTTTTAGACCTTTGAGTTTATCCTGTAACTGCTCTCAAGAGCTGATTTTTATCAAAGTTTCATTATATAAATCTTTTTCAGTCTTGGGAAGATAATGCATCCTGGTGCAAAACCTGCTGCTTGCTGAAATCGATGGAGAGCAAGGCCCAGTTGCTTGCAGGGCAGTGGCATTTGTTGCAAGGTTATCAGAAGGTTGAAGGTACAAATCACCCATTGGCTCCAATGACTTCTCTGAGGGAAATATGGAAAAATATATATCTTTTTTTGTAAATGAGATAACATAGTGTGTGCCTCTGGTAGATTCTGGCCTTTGCTGTAAGAGGTGCGAGTGCAAACAAGATTTTGTGACCCCAGGAAGATGAGATTTAGATGCTCCCATTTGGGCTGTAACAGGAGGTGAACTTTTGCAAAGAGCATTCATAATACTTGTCATGGGTTACTGTTGTGTATCCTGCTTCAAAAAGCAAACCTTTATCCAAAAACACTGATCATTTTTAGGTGGTTAAGGGAGGTACAAGAGGCATTTTTACATCATTTTTCACATACCTCTGTCCTGCTGGGTTTGTTTGGAAGAGGAAAGAGAAATACCACAGAAAAGGCTATTCTTGAAATATTTGTGACCATTTGGAAACTGGGATGAATTGAAACTCTCCCAAGATTTCTTGACCAAAGAGATGCTGGTAAATATGTCAGCTTCTGGAAGCTGGCCCAAACCTCTGGAAGTTTGGAGGTTTGCACAGTGCTAGTGGCAGTTAGTGATGCCCCAAAAAAGATGCACACTTTGGGTTTTGAGAAAGGAAAACTTGCTGAGATAGATAAAACATAATGTATTTTAAAGCATTTTGAGAATTGAAGAATGATTTTTTTTGTTTATTCTACCATGTCTTCCCCATTTATATTTTCCAATAAATCTGCAACACTGAAGTGATGGAAGTGATTTAAGAAGAGAAGACTGGGTGACACACTTCCATGTGAATAGCAGACATATTAAGCATAAGATTCTGAAGAGTATTCTCCTCTCTTATTTGAAGAAGTATTTCTTTTAACATTTAACTCCATTAGCACTTCAATATCGTAAGAGATGATAACATGTTTAAAGTATGTTTTGATTATTCTTATATATGTTGTCATCCTAACAGAACAAGTTTAAGACCTTGGAAATTTTTTATTTTGTAATTGAGAAATGTATGAGAAATAGGATTTTTTGGGCAGTCTGAGTTTCTGTCTCACATGAACTGGAAATTCCATGTCTTCCAAATTTGTCACTGACTCAAGAGCAAGTCTTGATATCAATAATTATTGGACCTCTGAAGCTTTCAGTATTTAAGGCAGGGAGCCATAGTATTTAAAAATATTTCGTATTTAAGCAGTGTTTTCTGAGGGAATTTTTATTTCATCATGAAAGCCAGTACAAATCATTAAGCCTGGGTCCTGATCCAACAAGGAGCTGCATGCAAGCAGGAGCATGCCTGTATGGAATTTTCATGAAGGTTCAGTACCTCTGATGAGTTTGTCAAAAGTATCTTCAGAAAGTTAAAGCCATTTAGTTTAGGGTCCCATGGGCCCGTTTTAACCGTTCTGGAAACATCAGTTTTGTGTGACCTGACCTTGTTTTGGAAGGGCTATCCATGCAGGAGTCCTGCAGATCCCAGCAGGTAGAAGGAAAACAGGAACTCCCAAGAATGTCATCTCTTACCACCCTTTTCCTCTGAGTGGTTTTAAAGATTGTTTGGCAAGCTTGTTTGTTTTGGGGAAATTTGCAATTGATGAGCATTTCTTAAGAAAAGTTTTGCTAGTGACTTACCAAAAGAAATGTTCTAACTGTTAAACTGGGATTTACAGTCACTTTTTGTTTATATTTAAGCTCAAACCATTGAGAGGTAGTATGTTTCTGCAGATTAGCTTGTTCTTCAATGGAGCTTGCATCTGAAAACAATCCATCCCCCAAAACTTAACAGCTCAAGGAGAGCAGGTGTATCTTCCCTTTTGTTCTGTCAGCATTTGTTCTGGTTTTAAGGGAAGGAATAAACTGCAATTTTGGAAAGTGCCGTTGTATAATGCTTAGTGATAAAATGTCTGCAAGTTCTGATCCCTTGTGCATGGCCTGCAGTCATGAAAATGGAAACATACTCATATCTTTATGATAACAAGGAAATCAGTATGCTCTGTTTTTATATAAAATAACTAGATTTGATGCCTTTAAATAATAGTGCCTAAAACAGTGGGGATTAAAAGAGCTGGTAAAGGGTTTGAGATTTCTGAGCTATAAAAATATTTACTTATGTGTCACTGTTAAGAATAGAGCTTAGAAAAGCACATGAACATGTGTTTAACTTAAGTCTGATGTTATTTTGTGGAGTACTTAGTGTGAACCTAATTACATATGGTAGTGCAGTCCTGACTCAGAGCTGTAATGTCAATCAAGTAACTAAAAAAGGACTAGTCATGACATGGAGATTAATCCATCTTTACAAATCCAGGTTTTAATGGCTTGTAAATCAAAGGATCTTGGCAAAACTGTCTTTTGTGACAGGAGTCAGAAGAAGGTATTTTTGTGATGGATTCTGACCAATGTATGGTCAGGATATGTATGTTCAGTTCTGGCTCTATCAGACTCTCCTATGTGGTTTTTGGGAAGTCACTGGAACTTTCTGTGACTTACTGTTTGTCCTACCAACAAGAGGCAAGACTACAAACAAGAGGGGAAAACTACTTCTCTCCTACCAGTTGACAATCTTGAAAATAAAGCTGAGGCCTGTAAAGATTTCAGCAGCAGATGGACTTGGGTCTTTTAAATATGTCTGAACATTACTCGCATGTGGTCTTCCAGCATTGCTGTGATATGAGGAAGACTCTGTTACGCTTTTCTTGTATTTCAAAAAATGTTGCAGTTGCACTTGAAACATTCAGAAACAGAACTGGTTCCCCTGATTCCACCTATCATGTTGTTGGTTCTGATGCAGTTTTGTCACAGCAGAAGAGCTGTTTGTGCAAGTGCTGGTCCCACAGGCTAATGCTGCACACCTTTTCTAGCAGATGATGTTTCCTAGCCATTGGTATATTTTTAATCAAAAGGTTTGTTGAAGTCTCCTTAAAAATGAAAACAAAACCACAGGGATATCCACGTTGAAAACGCTACAATGTGTGGCACGGTTCTGTGTGCTTTTTAATCACATTGGGCAACATCCCAGGGGTGCCACTTTACCATTGCAACCAGCCACTGACTTAATCTTAAGTAGGATTTTAATGAAGATCCCGGTGAGGATGTAGTAAAACATCCAGTAAGGGTACTAAAGTTATGTTTTCATCACTTTCAGTTCCTGTAAGGTAGGAAAGGGTGTTTTGGATAGCTAAGAATCACAACTCTTAAAGATTTTTTTTTTCTCCCTTTGTCCCCACCATTTTTTCTTAGGCTTAAGCTGAGACTTGTTTTTGTTCCTCAGCTCGCCCAAACCCCCTCCTCACCCTGAGAACAGATGTAGATGGTATCCATTAAGGTCAGCTTCATCCGTTTAGCCTTGGAAATGAAAAACCTCCCACCTTTCCTCCCTCCAACAGTGATTACCTTTTGTAAGCCTGCTTCAAAACCTCCTTGTGGTGAGGAATGTTGTGCGGGATGGAGGAGGGATGGGAGAAAATGCACTGGGGAGTGTAGCAGTGGAAATGACTCTGATTCAGTGTCTCATTATAGATACATTTCTCTAGATACTCTACAAAGCTTTAGGTCTTTACAAGATTCCTCCCAACTGCCTTTGTTCTTTGTATAGCTCACTTGCAAACGTGGCATGTGGAATTGTTTTATTCAAACTTTACTGAACGACAGGATGTACCTTAGAATTAGGAATATAATGGGCTGTCAGCTGCTTGCCCAAATTCCATCAGATCTCTATAGTTCTTAATAAATGAACTGACAGCTTATTAACCAGGTGGTACAACAGGAGCTTCATTCTGTTGTAAAATTTTAAAGCATGTTGTTTTAACAGGTATGCATTTTATCACCACCTTTTTTTCTTTGGGAATGAGAAATAAATAAGAAAAAGTCAATCTCCCCCTACCTCTCTGATTTCTGGCAATATTAATAAAGATTTTGAGCTAAGTGTGAAGTTAAGATTGAACATCCTGCGGAAATACTGCCAGGCAGTGAGAAATTAAGTTACTTTTCTCCCACAGGGTTAAGTGAAAACTTTCATTATTAAAGTAGTTTAATGCTTTTTTGTTTAGTTTTGTGATTCCTGGTAAAAAAGCCCTCTTTATCTAACAGCAATAAAGAAATTCTTATAATTTAATTAAGTAAACTAGTGGATCTTATTTTGAGTCTTAGCCAAATAGAGGTCTTAGACTTTTTTATTGTTACATTGGTAAAATCAACCTGAGGATACATAAGTAGGGAGTGAATGCTGTTGCTGACTGCATGTTGTTGCATAGTTTTGAAAAATCATGACTTTCTTCCTTAAGTTGTGCAAAACTGTTAACATCATGGAAATTACCACCAAGTATGATTCCTCTATTTAGCTTTTCACTTGGAAGGCCAGATACGAGTTGAGAATTAGGAACTGCAGTACTTTATCAGGTCTGTGACCTGATCCTTTACAGTAATTAAATAACAGAGTGCAAGAAATGGTGCTTACAGCTGAAAACTCTCCATGTGATTTTTAGAGAATTGGATTGGAACAAACAGCTGGACTGAAAAGTGTTTGACTGCAACATTTCACTGAAGGTACTAATCTGTGTGACAGTCTGGGACATCAAGGGGGAAATGAATCTCCTAAATACTGTTATTCTCTGTGAGAAACTGTGGAATACTTCATGAGTGAGATTTGAGCTCTGTTATGCCTGGTGGCCCCCAAACAAGGTTTCTGTTAGTGGGAGATAAGGACGTGCTGCCTGGTCAGGGCTCCTTGCCCAGGCTGCTCTGGGCAGTGAGGAGGGAGTTCCTGGGCACTCCCTCACCCCAGGGTGCAGTTAGTCTGGGAGCCCAAAGTTGCTCAGCTCACTGACAGCATTGTTTTGCTGCAAGGTAAGCTGCCATGTGGTTACTGGCCTGTCCATCTGCAGATGTCATGCTGGGCTCTATTGCTCATATTCACTAATTGCACTCTTAAGTGTCTTGTCGTCTCAGACTTTGCTGAACCCTATAGTAAACTGTTCTTTGGGTGTTGCTAATATGTATTCCAAAATCTTCCCTGGCTGGTATACATGAGGTAAATTTTCTACCTTGCTGCTTTAGAGAGGAACATGGTTTCCTCAGTACTGCCTTTATCAGACTGGTTACTAATGAGAACTCAGGTAACTTGCTTTGCTTTTTGAGGCACGAAAAGCTGTCGGCTCCTTTCCAGCAATAGCTGGCTCTAGCTGGGAAGAAAGCCTTGCAAGAGCTGAAGTGCTGTAAGAGTATGTGTGAGAATGACAAACCCCAAAGGTTTTGGCTGTATTCCTTTGGGGGTGTGTGCTATAGTATTGCTGTTTATTCTGAAGATCAGGAAGTGGAAAATACCGTGTGTGCTTTCATCAAGTAATTTTACAAATCAGGGTTAGTTTTTTATGTTGGTGTCTTAGTCTCACAATTAGATTTATATCATAATGAAGATGTTTGTTTGGACTTGCAACTTTTGAATCCCAGCTGTGTTTCAGATGCCAAAAATGCTTAGGTGTTGTGTCCAAGAGCTTCTTCCCTTCCCCCCTTTTGAAATGTATCATGAAGATGTGAATTATTTCAGCACATGGAATAATAATTCTTGGGACTGAGCTTGTGCCTAACTCCATGTCACACTAAACATGGTAGTATACTTTGCTGTTGCATCCTTAGGAAGTTTCCTGCTTAAGTGCTGGTCACTTCAAGTAATAAATTCTGTGCATATGAATTTCTTTAAGAACCTTTGTAATGTTCTAATGAAATGCAAAATCCTTATTAAACAAGTTATCTTTCTAAAAATGCAATGTTAGTCTTTCTACTAAAATAGTATAAATAGTATTTTTAAAAGCCATTTGTCCAGTTTGAGCTTTGGGCTGCATCCAACCTCCTGGTCTTTTCATATGGTCCAAACCAAGATCATGCATTTCTTAGAGCAAGCAGAGAAATTCAGTGTTATTTTTTCCCTCTGTGGTAAGTTAGTGATTACATTTATTATACATGGACACTCGCAGAGGTACCTAAATTATAATGTAAATTTATATTTTTAATTGTAATGCAGGTTCAGGATGGAGGGTAGTTGGAGTAGGCAAATGGGGAGCACAAGAGAGAACACACAGTAGTCACTGTGTGTGCTAGGAAAAATTATTACGAAGTTAAATATTTCATAAACATACCTTTGGAAATGGAAATTAAAAGCTAATATAACTTTATTTTTTTTAATCAGAGGCCAGTTGCTTTCTGTGTAGGAGAACAAATGAACCATCATGATTTGTTCAAGACTATTAATAATTAGAAGAGGCTGAAATAATTTTTTTCCCTTCAAAAATGTTATGTAAATATCTTTCTGTTTTGAGAATAAGTCTCAGTATTGGACTGTGGAAGTAATGACTATACTTTATACTATGGCAATAATAATATATATCAGAGAAATTACTATTGATTGACTAATTAATATCAAAGTTTAAGTACTGCATATAAGTAACAATTTACAGAGTATGTTCACAGAGCTTTAGTATATATTTCTTGGTAAATATCAGAATGGAAAAAAATTCAGAAAAGTAACAGAGAGCAGTATTTTATCAGACTTGCCTGAAATATTTTGTATTGGAAAAGAGATTTTTTTTTTCTTTTTTCTTTTACTGTTAGATCTGAGTGTAAAGCTTTCTTGTGGTACCTTGCAGGTCTTGAACAATATTTTTATGTAATGTGCAAAGAAAGCAATTGCAGGTTGTTCATTTATATGGATAACAGTCAAATATTTGGTCCTGAAGCAAGACCAAGAAGTACAAAATCGAGTAGAAAGGGTTATGGTAAACTTATTTTTTTCAAACATGACCACTACAGGAAACCAACTTAACACAGCTTTATTATGCCCATTAAAATCTTAACCCCCAAATTTTTAAAAGGTCAAAAGATAATATGGTCAGTACAGTAGAGCTTTCATGGTGTTTCAACAAGGCTAAATAGTATATATTGCTATGTAGGTATGGGATGTTCACCTGCATGAGGGTCACAGCGTTAAAGAGTTCTCAGTTCAAACCAGCTGGTTTTTAGAAGTCATTGATGTGTGAATATTTTAAACTGTCACGTTGCTCCCATGAGACATTCCATATTACACAGTTTGTGATGAAAGCAATTTCAGTGAATTAGTAGTTTGGAAAATGGTTGATTTTGAAAACGCTTTTTAAGCATTGGTGATTTTTTTAGTACTGATTTACCATTTCTTCAAGATACTGTATTTGTTGACTAAGGTGAAGTAAAAAAAAAACAAACCACAAAACAAAAAAGTTGAAGCTCTTTTTTTTAGAAAAAGGTTGGAGATAAGACATTTTAACTGAATATATTTGTCAATGGCAAGTGGAGTAAAATTTCTAGAGCAGGTCTGGTCATCTAATGTTGTTGAAGACTGATAATGGTATATTTTATCTGATAAGTTGTGTACTACTCTAACAACTTATCCTAATCTTTTGATGTTCAAATTACTGGGTGTAGAAGAATTTAACTTTTTAACAGTCACTCATGAAATTAAGGTTTGTATATTGTTGCCTGTCTCCATGGAGGAAGCAGTTAATCCTTATGTGGGTAAGCCATTGACCTAAATGTAGTACGTGGACAACTCTGTCTGAGAAACTTTAATTTCTTAGTTGTGTGTAATAAGAATTTGCTGTGCTGGAAATTTTTTAGACATTCTTCCTCCGATAAAGATTTTTTTGCCTTCTCCCCCTCATCATCATGTTGAAAGAGATATATCCTGCACACAAAGTATAACTGTAGGCTGGTGGTTTTAATCAACACATACTTTCCTGGTGGATTCTGCCAGTGCTCCAAAGATAAATGGTGCAAGAGTTAGAGAAACATACAGCCTTCCTTTGAATTAGTCTTTTGTAACATAAGTAAATTATTCAGAAGGTACTCAACCACAGCACTTTGATAATACAGGTGTTTAAATGGTAATAGCTATTGGAATTGGAATGGGAGTGAAACAATAAAGTCATTAGGGTGTTACAACATGAAATTAAGCTATTGCTATTACCGAACAATATTATTATCCTAAAGTTTGCAACTCACAGAGCAAATGAAAACAATGTAATACCCCTCTAACAATAGTTTACATTAGGATTTAGTTTAGCCATGATGTTTGCTAGTGTTGTAATATCTTTATTAGACAGCACTCGTGAGCCAGTGCACTGTATTGTAGCACAGAAGGAATAACACAGAACTACGTCTACCCAAGTAAATCCTGTTCCCTACAAAAAAATTATCTTCTGCTCAAAATTCTCATTATAGTGGTGACTCGCATGTTATGTTTAGCAAGAATGTAGAATATTGATAAATTTGTGCTTAATTTTTAGATTACTTAATTACCTAATGAACACTTAGATCCTGTTGACTTTTGTATATATCTGTATAATTTTAATGAAAATTCATGTTTGGTTGAAAATCTCAGCTTTCAATTTGCTCACTAATTGTTCCTGAGATGAGGAAGAATTTGTGTTGTGAAAATGACATCTGTGTTTGTGAATATGATGGAAAGAAAAAGTGCTTCTAATTAATTTTCCTTGAACATGTCATATTCTGAGTGGATGTTCAGTCTGACAGTGTTCTGTATGCAGCAGTTCATTCTAACAAAACCAGCACAGGTCTAGGCCAGTCATTTAGGGGCTGAGCAGTTTGCTTTATAGACAGTTGAAATTTTTTAAATTAAAACATTTATTCTTGTCTGAATTTAAACCTTCCCTGGCAGTTTTTACAAACAATGTAGTTTTGTAAATATTGAATCATCAAATGTCTGCTGCTGCTTCTGTTCTTGTTGTTGTTGCCATTTATTAGTGCAAATTAGAACAAATTTATTTTCACTGTTCATACTGGTTTTGCTGAAACAATTCTTTCATTTCTTTATGGTATTACCAGGAGGCCCCTCCCCTATGATCTGGCTGCAGTTTGCAAAGCACTGTGCATACCTAGATGGTAAAAGGAAAAATACTTTTTAAAATATAAAGAAAATACTTTTTCTTTCAAGAACCTGCAGTGTTTCAGTGCAGATTGAAAACCTACTGCCTTGAGACAGATCCTAAACTGATATATATGAATCACAGTGTCAGAAGTAGATGGAATGAAAGCAGTAAACATGAGCTAATAAATTACTTCCTTTTGTTTGTACAAGTAAGATTTTTTTCTGTTTTAGTATCTTCTACACCAGGAATTCCTAGTGTATGTTTGAGTGGTTCACTGCCACTTTTCCTTCTAAGCAGCTCTCCATATTTGCATGTTTTGCTCTGTGCTGGCCTCTGCTGCAAGGGGCTTCTGTTTATTCAGATCATGTTTCTGTCTCCATCTCCCACTGCCAGCCTGGTGCCAGGGGCTTCCCCTCCCTCCTCCTTCAGCACAGGGGATGCACCTGTGCTGCACCTTTTACAGAAGCAGGTTCACTGCTGAGCAAGGCACAAACTTATGAATTAGGAGAGGTAAAAAAAGTTAGGAATCTGAAATATCTCAGAGAGCAGCAACCCTACTGTGCCCCATCTTCCAGTGATTCCCCTTCCTGTGCAGGTCATAAGCTAATGAGCCCAGAAGATGTTACTGGCATTTGTTTCCCTTTTGCTCATCTGCTGACAGCATGGCACGGGGAGCTCTCGCTGGCACAGAACCTGGCCTGCAAACTTTGGCTCAGCAGCTGTGCTGCACACCACAGGGTCCTCAGCTGCCTGGGAGGGGTGCTCTGTGCACAAGGTTAGGCTCTGCATTCGGTTAGGCTTGCTTGCACCTAAACTAACCACACTAGGGAATGTGGTCCTAGCTGGAGGCTGGATGTGTACACGTTGCATTACAGGCTGCAGAGCCACTTTATCCTCTCCCCCACCTTGCGTGCAAAGACTGAGATGGCTGAACCGTGGAGAATAATCCCTTGATGCTTGTGGGATTATTCACATTTACAGTCAGGCCCCTGCAGCACCTCCTGTGCCTGTGTGCTGGTCTGTGCTGAGAGCCTTGAGAGGCCAGCATGGTACAAACACTGACAAGCGATACGCTGAAGTACAGTGCAGATTCATTGCTGAATCTTGTTGAAATTGCCTTTGTTTCTGAGGGAGTAGTGCTTACTGATGCTGTCTTGTCTGTGTGGGTTAACCAGGAAATTTAGATCTAGGAAAACCAGCAAATTTTCCCTTTTGTACCCTCTGCTGTTGCACAGTCTGCTCTTTTGGTTTGTGTCTTGAGTTTTTACAGCTCTGCCCAGCTCTCCACTGTTTCTGCAGTCTCCAGAGGAGAGATGAGGAAAGAAAACAGATTAATTGTTTAGTGAAAAATTTGACCTGAATGTTACTGTGATGATTAACCCTAATACTTCAAAAGCTTCAACATAACTTCATTTGCCAGTAGGTTACCCTGCAGTACAGGTCTTCATGCAGACTTTGTGCCAGTTAAAAAGCTGGTTGTGGTTTTGTATCTCGCAGGTGATACAGAGATTTCTGTAAAAACTTATGTGATTTCTTACAATGTTTTTAAGAAACATGGTGTTACAGGATTTAAACAAAACTACCCTTTGTTTGGGCTGACACTACAAAATGGGTTTGTCTCTTTTATCTGGGGAATCATAACTTTGAATCTTGACTTAGCTGACAGGAGCCAAAGAGCTGTGTCTCAAGGTCTGAAGTGACAATGAATCTACATTCAAGTATCCTAGGCTTGTCTTGATTTATATTGCTGTCTTCCTTGCATAAATGATGGCTGTTTTCTTGGTGTTCTGGCAATAAGTGAGATCAGTGCAATAGCCAGTCTTCAGAATGGGGGTTGGCTGTTCGAAATTAGAAGAGGAAAGCATGAGTGCATATACAATGTATTTTTGTCATGCCTTAAAATTCAGTCTCCCCATGGAGCCTGGTCAGGTTTGGTGACTATGTGCTTTTGATCTAGGAAAAAAAAAAAAAGTTACAAATACAGATGGGGATATGAAGGGTGGGAGATAAGGGGTGGAGGGGAGGAACGAGAAAAGGCATGCCAGCTAGTGCAGCTGCAGGTTTTGAGCTTTGTAGGAACTGAAGCAAGGCTGTAGGCTGTCAGCACAAGTGAAAAGCCAGAAAAGATCTGACAGACATAAACATGACTGCTTTCTTCAGCTGTAGAAGTGCAAAGGAACAAACATAGATCTCCACAGATAGTTACAAAATATATGAGTAATCACCAAGTTTTATAACCCATCAAAGCCCAGCTCAGTTGGATAACAGAGAAATATTAGTTGGCTCCAACTGCGCAAACCTTTTATTTGGGAGATAATTAGAAATATCAGAAAACTTAGTGTGGCTGTCTAAGTGGAGAATATTATGTTTTGTTGTCAGAAATTTTAAGTAAACTGGTGGCACAGCTACTTGAAATTCTGGGGTGGTTTGCATGTTGCAGTGAATGTGCACGATTTTGCAAACTGCTGTTATGCAAAGGCTGAAATCACCAGTAACACCCAGGATTTCTTGACTTTGATTCCATGACCCTTCCATGTGTGAAGAGGGCCTCCTGTGTATTAAAACAAGCCATTTCCTTACTCCTGGAAATCTTAACTTCAGCAATGGAAAAAAACACCACCACCTTGAAGGTAGATAAGTGTAGGTCCTGTATCTTTACTCCAGCTTGATATTAGTCTTTCTCACTTTGCCATTTAAAAAAAAATTACACAAGTGGGATTCCTAAAAGAAAAGAAGAGAACTTAGTTCCAACCCACTTATCTCCTTAGGGTGAAATAAGGAGGAGATAACCTGATTAGATGAAGAACACGTCAGTTGAAAACGTGATGTTTCCTTCTTGAAGAACTTTAAAACATTGGACTTCATTTAAGTATGGAAAACTGGCTTTCCCTTCAGGAAGCGTTTGCTCCCTGCTGCTCTGCAAAAACAGTGGAAAAGAGAAATCTTTTCAAGTCAACGTTTCCACTGTAAATAGAAAAAGAACTAGTTTCCATTTTCCTTTCTGTTGTTATTGCTGGGGATCTCAAGAATCCCTATTTTCTTTTCCCAAGTGAAGCCCACAAGGTGACCAGATAAAAAGTTAAAAAAGGCTTGTGGGGAAAGAAAAATAATGAGAAGAGGGAGAGAGAGGAAATGTTTGGACTTCGTGAATCAAAGGAGTAAACACATTTCTGTGCTATATGTCTCTTGGAAATGTTTGTGTGTTTAAGAATCTCTTTGAAACACCCTCTTCAGTAGTTGCCTTCAGTAACTACACATGTAATTGCAGGGTGAGCCCCCGTGGGTGAGAGGAGCAGCCCTTCCCTGTGTGCCTTCTTCCCAGTGACCAAGAGCCCTTTCTTCTTCCTCTCTCCAGACACACGCTTAGTTACGCTTGTTTTTAATGTAACTGAGATAGATAAAAAAACTTGGGACATAGATGTGAAAAGTGACTCATATCTGTATTCAGAGAACTCTTTCTTTAGTAATTGTGTTCCTTTTTTTAGTGAGTAGCGTGGATCCACAGCATCACTGTAGCCTGCATAGCCAGGACCTGGCATATGAGAGGAGGTAGAGAAAGTTGTTGCATTAGTAATTCTGCCTGTCAATGTTCACGAAAACTTGTTTTAAAGACAAGCACATACCCACACATCTTACTTGTGCTTTCAAAGTGCCCCTTTGGTTAAGGAAGTCAAGGGAGAGAGAGAAGCTTTTCAGTGTCTTATTAGCAGGGCAGTAGTGTCCAAATTGCCACTCTGCTAGGAAAAAGTATGAGCAAGACATTTATTTCTAAATTATTCTCTGTGGAGAAGGTCTTAAAGAGTAAAGAAATGCAGTTACACTGTTGATTAATTAACCCAGTGCTGTAATTATTGTGAAATATCAACGTAACTTTCTTTCCGTCTTTTAGTCGCACATGGTGGTTTTACTGGTACTACAGAAACCCTGATTATATTACCCTGGCATTCTCAGGGACTGTTAAGCAGGAGTCTTCTCTTTTTTGCTCTAAAACTCATCTAAATGGAAAACACATTGTCTTCATTATATGCCAGTGTTGAATGAACAGAGTTGCCATAGCGACAGCCATCTGAGGCCTTGCTGATTTCAGGCCAGTGAATGGGGTAGACAAACAAAGTACCTTCAAAACCAGAAGGGAACAATTGCTATTCATTCAAGCCAGGTTTAAGATCAGCAAATGTCTTTAGCAAAAGAAATGCAGATAAGAAAGTATCAGACATGGCCAGAGAAGAATAACAGCAAATTATCATAATCTTAAACTTTCCTGCCTGGTAGTATAGTGTGAAAGATGATTCTTAAGGTAAAAAAAAAATAAAATAAACTATTAGGGCTGAAGAGGCAAACCCCAGTCTGCCCACAACCTGGGATAGCAGTGTCAGTCTTAGGAGTTTATGTGTGGAGTGTTTGCAGCACCAGCAGTTGGGCAACAAGCTCCTGAAGGACAGGTCGGGTAGGGCAGGGCAGGTATGGCCGGAGTGCCCGTGGCAAAGGTGGCCACGTTCCCACTCAGGAGAAATGCTCTGCTGTGGCAGCTCATGCTGAGGGGGGACACAGTGCCTTGTGTGTCTGAGGCCGCTGTCAAAGAGCTAAATGACTTCTGTCATGAGCCTTCACAGATGATTCAGCAGTGCCTGAAGGTAGTCAGGAGCCCTGATATGTTTGTTTCACCATTTTGTTGCTCCTGAAAGACTGTGATAGGCAGCTTTATGTATGACATGGTTGACATATTCAACATAAAACCCGGTTAGACTTAATATATATTCACATAAAATGCCAAGAAACTGACTGTGAAATGTTTGCCTTGAATTAGAGATGAGGCATGTGTGTGTGAGTTTGTCTGGTATGTGTAATTGTATTTTCCTTCTCCTTAGTCCTACACAAAAATTTCAGTAATAATTTTATGACTAAAGTGCTGTTTCTGATCTCAGTGTTGTCGAACGTGTAGAGACACAAAGAGGCAGAGGCAAGAAAATGAGCACGTGCAGGTTGCTTATTGTGTTGGCAGTGGGCATAAAGGTGTCTTGAGAGCGGTGGGGTGACGAAAAGCTCTCTCCTGGCCCCTGCACTGGGTTTGACAATAAATGTCTTGTGCAGAGGCTGTGTGCCAAACAGTCCACACAGCAACGGGAGGGAAAGGGCAGGAGCAGGTTCAGGAGTGGGATTGCTTATGGGAGGCTGTGCTTTTACCTACATGAACACTCTGGTTTGGAGGCTCAAGTGATCAGCTGGATTGCTGAGTCCCTCTCTGGGAGGTCCTGGAGAAATTCTTCTGTGTATTTGTTTTTGTATGTTAGGTAGCTCCAAAAAAAAAAAGCAAGTTGCAACTTAGTTACAACATAAGACCCACAACTTGCTAGTGTCTCGGCACATTAGTGGTGTGATAATGTAAACTGTGTGCTGTGCCAGCTGGGGAGTTGGAGCCAAGGTGCCCTTGTGAGAGAGCGAGCAAACCCTTCGCTAATAATAGGAAAATTGTTGTCGTGGGAAGCTGGTCTTGAAGATGGAGTCTGTCAAACTTCACCTGTTTACACTACTCTGTTTTACATACCCTGTGTCTGTGAAGGAAGGGTTATAGTAATTAGTGATCAGTTGCAAATGTCAAGGAGACGTTTAAACAGTGGTGTAATACTGGCAATAGGTATCACTGACAATGTAGTGTATTTTCAGGTTGTTCACAAAGGCATATTCCCGTGTTAATCACTCTTACAAAATGGGAACAATGTCACAAGGTGAATGTTTAACTAGTAAAGTTTCTGGTAATACAATGAATTTAGGTGGGGTTGTGGTATTTTTTTTTTATTCTCAGAATGGGGAAAAGTACTTAAAGTACAAGGCTGTTTCACATAGAAGTTACATGAGTTTGGACTGAGGAAATATTGGAGGATAATGCTGAAACACTAGAAAATAAACACAGGTCACCTCAGCTTGAATAAAAGCTTATTTTCTGTCTGGTTGTGAATAGACAGAATAGACAAGATTTAAATCCTGGCAACAAAAGTATTAGTCAGAAGGAGGAAGAAAATTAAAGATCAACGTATAGAGTGTAGAAGACAACTAAATGGGGGGGAGGGGGAGAATATGAAGTAGGGAATAGTATGGAGGTCAATACATCTTTTGGTCTCTCTTCATGGCATAAGAACAAAGATGGATTTGCTGAAACTGAAAGGCAAAAGACAAACACATCTAACACAAGTGTTGAACAATATAGAAAATGCTGTCTTTGCAAGGCCAAGATGGTAGGCAGACACAGAAAGTAGCAATTAATTTTATTTGTGTATGTGTGTAAGTCTTTGTTTTATATACACACACCAATTTAAGTTTCCACGTTAGTTCTATTTGATTTTTCTCCTTTTTAGCAAAACACTAAACATAATGACGTTGTGTCTAAAATGTAGATAGCAAAAGTTTCTCACTTCTGTAATGGAAGGCTATTAGTGGATTGTCAGCTGTAGCCTTCAATAGGTGTGGCTCTGATTGCTCTGAAGATACAATGCTGCAAGACTTTTCTTTCCGGTTTTGTTTATGGAAGTTGCCAAGAGGCACACATAAATGAAGGGGTTTGTTTTCCTGTTGATGTTACTATTATTATTCTGTGAAAGCACAGTGTGTTCTAAAGGCTTTGGATCCCCTTCTATCTAATGTCACAGTGATCCACAGCTATCTGTGCAGCTTTGTAGACAGACTAGGACTTGCCCTGTTTTACAGTGTTATCAGTTAGCAGTCTAGTGAGCACTGGGCCTCATGAGACTTTTGGGGGACTGGCAATGGGCAGTTCAAACATATATTTCCACTTATATTTTATGAGAAGTTTGAATGGATTTGATGTGTTTATCAGCAAACATTTGTATGTTTATCTTAGGCTGTGATTAATGATGTGTTTCTCTTCTACTTTCAGGGAATTAACAGTGATTTTAAGAGTTGGTTTTTAACCTAAGTTAACTTTTAACGTAAGTTTTACCTAACAGGTTCTAGAGGCAAGATGTGTAAGTTGGTGCATGTGGAATTGTGGTTCAGTCTCTTGTGATTACTAGACCAGGGTTACAGCTTTCAGATATTTCAGCATAACTGCAGGGTTTGTTTGGGGCTCGTCTCCACACCTCTCATACAAAGTGTTGGTCCTGTCACAAAGCTGTCCTAAGAACCAGCATACCTCATATCTTTCATCATCATTTGCACATCCTGGGAGAAGTTACACATTTAGTCACGGAAGATAAGTGAAATCCATGGGCTGGCTGTCCTGTGTTCTAGACCACACCATTGCTCGTGATGTGAGCTTGGAAACTGGAAACATTTAAGGTACCTCAACAATGGTGCTTATACAGCACAGTTAGAGCCTTCCTTTTCCAAAGCTTTCCTCTCCCTTCTGTATACATGCTTACCAGGGTTCAGCATGTGGTTTCTGTGTCCTCAGCAGTTCATGCTTTTTACTTGTGTTTTCTGGTGTTAGTACCTCAGGGAGATTAAGCAGCATCTAATACAAAGGCAGAGTGCAAAGAGGTAGTGTAATAGGTTGAGCACTTGGGTAAGATGATGGATGTGTGCCTTGGAAGTAGTCATTAGACAGATATTTCATTTTCCTGTGAGGCATCTTAGATGTGGAGCTTGTAATTCAGTAGCTTCACTGAAAAAGTACTTGACTAGATAAAATAGTTATGGGCAGCATTTGTGTACTCTCCTTTTTTCAATTTTTAACGGGGAATTAGGTACCAGATTTTAGAATGTTTAGAATGTTTTAATGCTTTAGGTAATGAGCAACAAGAATATTAAAAAGGAATACTTAGAGCAGTTATGAATGTTAGAAGTTTTTTCTTCTTTTGCTAAATATGACCTGGAGAATGAAGTCAATGTTTCAAAAGGCATAGCAAGCAAAACAATCCAAACCATGGCAGTGAGATCACTTTTATGTCCTTATTGCAGTGACATTCTCATTTGGTTGCCTTGCTGCTTCTGTAGGGTTCAGTGGTTTCCATGTTGCAGTGCACTCAATCCTGTGGGCACTTAGGAGGAGTGTGCAGAGAGAAGCCCTTCCTGAAGAAGAGGGGGGCCCTGCTAAAGCATCATCATCAAACTTTAGTTGAAATGGAAGAAAGTTGCTGCTAACTCTTCAGAACAGACTGCTGTGTCCAGTCCCCGGGAACCTTGTAATAGGAAGAGAGAATCTGGATCATTATAACTAACCCTCTGCAGAAACAGAATTTATCTTCTAATACAACAATTAGCAGAGAACTTGAGGATAAATTTTCTGTTTAGAGCATAAAATTTTGTGACCAGGTTGCATCTGATAGCCTTGAAATACTGGGTTGTTCTTGTCCCAAAGGGGCAGTCTGAATAACCAGCGTATAGAAAAGGTATTTTTTCCAGGACTATATTGTAGCCTGGAGATGAAGCTAGAAGCATAACATAACCATTCCATCATGGTGAATGAGAATAATTTGGAGACAATTATTTGTTAAGAAGCTACTGACATGTGGATTGTATGAGACAAGATGAGGGTAAGGGGATGGGAATGCCTTTCAAATGGAAAGGAAGATTTCTGTAAGGAAAGCAATATTGCATGTTGGCCACGTGGTAGGTGTGGCCTAGGCATAAATGATCATATGCTGTTGTTGAATTAGTGGTTGTCTGAATAAGCAAGGAATAGAGGAATTGTCCATTTCTTTGAAATGGCCCATTTCATCCAGGAGACTGTTTGACACTATCAGAATGAAGATGTTGCCCATTGCTGCTATTTCGCAGTCTTCTTTGGAATGTAAATAGTATTTGGCGATAAACACTTCTTAAAAAAAATTTCTTATTTACTGAGACCTCTTCTAACTTAGTATATTGACTCATACCTTCACCCCTGTAATGCATTTATGCAGGTGAGTGCCTTGCCAAACCGAGGTACAATCTATGAAGGACAGTTATTTCCCATCAATTGCACTACAGCCTTCAAGTCTGATGAAAGAAAATAATTGGAGTAGGAATTGTTTTCTTTCTACCTTAAGCAAATATAGTTTACTTGGGTGTGTATCAGTGCAGGGTGAGAATTACATAAGCTGCAATTTATTGTGACTTCATAAAGAGATTAACAAGTTCCTGTGTCCTTCTCCTGTTGTTTTGTTAGGTTTTTTTCATTTTCAAACAACTTTGTGAATAAGAATTTTTGCTTTGTTTTTTGTTTTAAGTATTCATGTTTAATAATATTCATATTTGTGAATTATGGAAAGCATCCAAAGGCATGCTCCAAATAAGATAGCAGTGAGAAACAGTGGGAGTTGCAGGGTAGAAAAGAGCACTCTTGTGTTTCCCAAAGTGATGTTGAAAGGTGTTGTTGTGTACGATGACAAGGAGAAATATCTGATTTTGGAAAATATCTGATTTGTGACAATTGTAATATGGGAATTGTTGGGCAAGCCAGAGTTAGCTCCTCCTCCTTGGACAAACCTCATGCTCCTGTTAATGTTCCCAAAGATACATATGCATGTACATGCTTTAAATTGCATGGAGCCCAGATTATCTCTCTGGCAGGGAGAAATGAGTTACTATCTGTACAGAATTTTTCAAAGCTGATGCTTCAAGCTATCTTCTCTGTGCATCTGACATATTCCTGCTTCATTGTTGACTCCAGCACAACACTTAGTGTGAGAATCAAAACAAGGTAATTATCACTGGATTTCAGTGGACCTAAGCAGAAGTAAACAGTGTATGTATTTGTACTGGGAAGAAAAACATTTTGAGCTAAGAAATACAATTGTACATAAAGGAATTTCAACAGCAGAATAAAAACTAGGAAGAATTTCTTATGAGTATAAATAGCATAGTTAAGATTGCTCTACTAACACTATTTATTCACAAATATCACATTCTGCAAGAAGAGAAAAAAATGCGGATTCCCTTTTGTTTATGATAATATCAGTAAAACCCAGTGCACCTTTGCAGTGCTGTTACTACTAATCTCAATGCTTTAAAGCCCAAATGACTTTTCAAGCCTATTGCATGACACACACTAGCACTGTGTGAAATATCCTGGTGTGGCTGTAGCCACGTCTGCTGCCTGTCCAGCTGGAGGACCTGAAATCTTTTCAACATTTAGAAGGATACTGATATTTAGCAGTGCAGTTGCATAAGCCCAAGATGTGCATATGCTTCTGTATAGCTCCAGCTGATGCTAAAGAAAATGGGAACCAGTCTAATAGCTAAATTTAAATCAAATTATAAATAATTTCATTCAACTCTGTTTCCATTTAAAAAATAATTTGGTTCAGTGATAGGCATGTGACTGCAAGCCCTGAAGACTGAAATGCTCTTTATCCAGACATTATCTAGACGGACTCTTTAATCTGTTAATTTAGTTTTTATGTCCATTCAGTTCTTGACCTCTCTGACTCAACTTCCAGTTAGTAACACTCATGATGGTTGTTCCTGTGATGGAGACACCTGCCCGTTAACAATGGGACTGAGCTGAACAATCTTTCTCTTCTCATCTAGGCCACTAAACAGGCAGATGGTAACAACATTTGGTCACCACTGATTGGGCTTGCATTTGAACTCTTGACCTAAAGGTGAAGGCCACTGTATCTTATTAGGCATATGAACCATCAAATTTAGTTTTAGTTTTGATATGTAGCTCTAGGATGTGTGTGAAGTCAAACACCTCACAGATATGTGAAGGATAGGAAGACATTTCTCCTCTATCTGTTCCTTCTTCTATTGTTTTATGTTATAGTTAACCCTGTCAACTCTTCATGTTAGCAGCCTCTTGTTTAAAGAGTATCATGTTAGTAAAAATTAACTATCAAAAAAACCACACTCCAAGATCCCATCTCAGGAACAATTCTTTTTTTTTTCCTGTTGTAAAATACAATCTTTCCCCTTCTCTCTCTTTCTCTGTTTTGTGCTCTTCATATTGTTGCTGTCATTTTTGCTCACAGAATTAGTAAGCAGTTTTTCTGAGAGATGGTTTTTCCTCTTAATAAGTGACACCTGTGATTCTCTTGTTATGGACTCTCTGACTTGCACACCTACAGCACAACATGACTTTTTCTTTGGTGGACTTATACCTATTGATCTCTTCAGGTTTAGTGTGTGTGTGTGTAACTATCAATATTCAGTACTGTACCACTACTTTCTGTGGCCTCTAATACATAATTTTTTTCTCTGTCCCTTTTCTCTTTATTTGAAAAACTGTGTATTTTTTGAAGGCCAAAGGATTATGGTTTTCCATTTTTTCCTTGAAAACCTCAGTCAAAAAGGTTCGGGGGAAGTGGAAACTAGTGTTGCTACTAATACATGACTTCTGAAGTATGGCTATATTTCTCTTTAGATGTAGCAAAGATGGATATGCAAGTTTTTTATCCCTACAAAGAACTGCCATCATGAGGTGACTAAAAAAGGTCTGTAATGAGTTAGAAGTTACCCTGAGGCTTACACTGCAAGCACTGCTACCAGGCACACTTGAAGATTCACAGTTGCTTTGAGTTGCTGATGGATCAGTTTTATAGTATGAAACAACAGGATGCAGAGTTTCTCAGACTGCCTGCTTGATCATGTGCACTTCACTCCGTCTGCTTAGGTGGTGTCTGGATCTCTTCATTTAGGTATCATTTCCAGTTTAGTAATTTTAATCTTCTGAATGTGAACAACAGAATAGAGCAGGTTGTAAGATGAGAGGCGAGCATTTCAGAGCGTATAATAAGAGGGCAAATATTGTTAGATGAGTTTTTGTTTGATGTCTGTTTATTAAACTCTTGCTCATGTTAACTAACACTGTGTCTGAGCCTAGGTGCTCTCCCCTGCTGAGCAAACACCCCTCCTGCAGCTCTTCAGTGGTACCTGATGGGGCAAACTTTGTGGGAGTTCTGGGGTTTCCCTGACTCAGTGCCGGTTCTCTGGCCCCTCGGCATTGCATAAACACACGCAGTCTGCTCATGCTGTCCCACACTTGATGTTGCATTATGGTAAGAATGTTGCAGTAATTATGCTCCCAGCAGATCAGACCACCTATGAAGACGAAGCGCTTGCTCGCAAATGTTAGCCTGACATGCTCCCTGTGGAATCTCACTAGAGGGCACTCCCGGTTTTAGCATTAAAAAATTCTCCTAACAACTTCATTTTCTTTGCTGGTACTGGGGCAAGCTACTTGAGTGGCTTTGGAGACTCCACCACTGAGACTGATAAACCATTGAAAGAAAACTGTCTCACAAACAAGGAGGTCTTGGGTGTTGCTTTCATAGGAAAAAGAGAACTGAGCCTTAAAAGATTGTAAGTGTAAATGTATGGAGACATCTCAAGCTGGAGGATTTGGATATGTTATTTTGTGATCCTTTTTTTTTCCAAAAAAAAATTTGAGATCTGGAATTACTAGCTATGTTTGTGATAGAGATGCCTATAACAGATAAGGGAATTTTTGATGATTTCTCACACTGAGCATGCTGTCTGAACTGTTATGTTTGCACTGAGCAAGGACTCAGCCTTCTTACTTTGTTAATAATTATTACAGTTGAATTCATAACGGGAGTAACCAAAACTTGGTCTTAGTGGGCAGAAATTCATGGAAGAATGAGACCAAGTTGCTAAATTCTGGAGGGAACAGATCCAGTTTTGTAGCTCATCTTAAACCATGACTAAGGGAAAACAGGAGGTTTAGAGTGCCATTAGTGGAGATACTAATTTTTTTGGAAACAAATTTTGAGCTTTCAGACTCACTAGGAACTGATAAACAATGGAGCCTTTTTTTTTTTTTCTGGTTTAATAATGCAGTTCATCCAGATGTCAGTAATGAGGTAAAACTGTTATCACCTTGATTGCCCAGTGGTTGGTGATCAGTGCAAAGCTGAGGAGTGCTTTGTGAGCAGCAGTTGTGTGCTGCAGGCTGCCTGGGCAGGAGCCCCGAGCCATCTGAAGAGCAGAGATGCACAAGGACAGCTGACCAGGCAGCCCCCAGCAAAAGAGAACTGCAAGCAAAGGTGAGACGAGGTGGTGGCTCGTGTTGTTCCTGGGAATTCATGACATGCCTCCATGTCCCGGGAAGGGTGATAAGGAAGGTGTGTGTGCAAGAGATTTGCAATTCTGTTTACTTTCAAAGTTGTAAATCACTATCACTCTGCTCTATTAAGGCCATACCAGGGTAAACAAGAACGTGCTAATAGTCTTGCCCAAAATGTCATGGGTTTTGTGCTCTGTTTAAAAATTTGTTTTAGAATAAATTCTCTGATAAAGACAAAGAACCTGAGTAATCTCAGAGTTTTGTAATTTTTTTTTTTAATAATTAAAGTTGGTAATACATTATACTGGTCTGTAGGCTTGTATTCTTTCTGGGTATTCATCTTAGTGAGCTTTTGTAATTTGGCTTCATGCATGGCTGAGAGATGTATTTAACTTAAAGAAAACACTTGTATTACAATATACTTCATGTAGATACTTTTATGTTACCTGTGTGATTGGTCTAATTGAGTAGTTCATAATTTTTATGTATCTATTCCCATAACACCCTGGGAAAGTGTATTTTATTCCATTGCTGTTAAACAAGTGCAAAGAAGAACCTATGACTTTTTCCCAGGCTTCCATGGGAGGAGTGACTGGGAAGTTGAATGCACATTCCCAAATCCCTTGTGTAGGACTCCAGATAATGGAAAAAATTCTCCCATTTTATTACGTATGAAACATGTGTGCATTTGCACATGTTAGTGTAGAGAATGAGGCTTATATAAATTTCTGAATATATTACATAAATTATCCATGTTCTACAAAACTCAAGCCTGTGGAAAGGTCTCTTCATATTTATTTTTAACGATTTTTGGAAGAGTGTTCTTACATTTTACTAATGGGCAAGTAGAATGTACAATGCCATATTTACATACAATTTACAATTAAATATGGGTCTTATTAATTATGTAGGAAACACTTATCATATTTTTGTAGTGAGAAGCCAAGGATTATGTAAGAGTTAAGGACTCTCATTTCAGATCCTTTTAATTCTGCCCAAATTGAAGTTAATGCGTTTTTTAACATTAGGCCACAATTTCAGAAATGTCAAGGAAATAAAGTTTCATTTTCAAAAATGAGGCTGGGACTAAAGAGTCTGCATCATCCTCCAAGTTAATGAAGACTGGCTTCTTAAGAAATTATCTAGACTTGCTCTATAATCAATGGACAGAAATAGGTATTTCCAGAGAGCAATTTGTGCTACTCATTTTTTTGGCATTTGTCTTAGCATAGGACAAATTGCCTTCTGAAAGTACTGCTCAGTGTTGACTGTTGATGGAACCTGGATAATTAGCTTAGGCTAAAGCCTCTCTAGGATATGGCTAATACTAAGAATCAAGACCAAAGTCGATGGTCCTTTTGCTGAAGTAGGAGAAAAATCACTAACCAAACTAGAAGTTTCTTTTATCTCCTTTTTTTTTCTTTTTTTTTTTTTTTAGGTGTTTGTTTGTTTATTTGCTCTGTGGTGAAATCTCCAAGGAACCTGAAAGGATGAGTCAACTATATAGCTATATTCTAATTAAATTAAATAAATTCTTTTAATATTTTTGAAAGCTTTACTTGCTCTTAGAAGCTTTTTTTACACCACCGTATGGAAATGGAAGGCTACTATGGGCTAAAATGTTGAGGAGAATTTGAGCTGTGTTTGTTTAGTTTTTTTAATTTTTTGTTGGATTTTGGATGTGTCATCATACATTACAAAAAAAAGAAACGTTTTTTGATTCTATAGAACACAAAATGCAGGGATCTGTCCATATCATACACATTTTAACAGCACGTGTTAGATGCCTGTTCCAAAATAGAAGCCAGAGATGATGGTAGATCTGTGTGTTCTGTAACCCAGTCCCTACAGAACTAAATTAATTACACAACTCAGCAAGTACTAGCTTTACAGACCAAGTTAGATGTCCTGTGGTTGCTTCTGAAGGGTAGCTTTTAGCATTTTTTAGCTGTTGTGGTATTTGTGTGTAAATTTGAAAGTAGAAGTACTTTTGCTACTGATTAGTTTTTCTTCCTTTTGTATTGGACAGAATATTTATTGTTTGCATTTTCTAGTAATGCTTGAAATTAATTTTTTTAACTCCATTTCTCAGTGCACAATCCATGGTCATACTGCTCAGAGAAAGAGAACTATTTCTGAGACTACAGAGCACATAAAGGTTTTTACATAGATTCAGGTTTATTTTTTTAAAAGCCACTGGCACATGTGCATTTACCTTGACTACTGTTTAAAAAAGTTTAGGTAACCAGCTCAAACCTTACATAATTATCTATGTAGTACTCAAATTGTAGTAACATAAAACAATATGCTCTTTTGCTGTATTTAATTTTTCAGTAGAACCATACCATTAATTCAGGTTTTTTCCGCTGGAACTTCAGTTACTCCATGTACATTTTATTTATATTTTGAGGTTCCTATGATTTTTTATAAACAAAGGTTTTAGAATTTTAAGGAATGAAAAGCTCTTAGTAGTTTGACTGTCATAATTCACCTGTAAAAATATGGATTCCTTATTTTTCCCAAATGACTTCAAAGGAAAACTTGCCCAGCCCATGAAACAGAATTCTGGAGGTGCTGGAAACTCAGTCATGGATTTGGTAATCTCTTGATGGATTGTTTGGAGAGTTAGGGCTTTTTTTTTTTATTTGTTGATGCAATCAACCTGATAATAAAGATTGTGCAATCAAAAACACCACACAGAAGGTAACTACTCTGTTCATGGTACATGTCTCAGAGGTATCAAAAGTTAAAGAAGCCTTGCTGTTGTTTTTGTAAGTGAATACAGCTGCAGTGTAGAGATGAAGTATGTGCTGAAAAACATAGGCCCTTTGCCTAGTAATTTGTCTTTCTCAAATTTTAAGTGCCAGAACTGCTTTTTATCATGGATTTTATAGTTCTCTTTTATCGTGCGTTTTCTGGTGTTAGTTTTAGGAGGAGATACCCCTACCTCTGACTTTTAAATATCAGATGAAGAGCATCATTTGCATCACAGTGATAGCTAGTGGAAGGAAAAAAGATTACAACTTGTGAAGAATTGGTGTTGAAAAAACAATGTTGGTTGATGAAGAACAGTAAATGCTAGAATACTGTGGGTGGGGGGGGGGTGAGGAGATGCCCTTGAAAGCAGAAGAGGAATTCTTCATGACTGAGAGCATCTTTGTAAAAATTAGATTTTGTATTTCTATTGATCAGAGTAAGCTGGATAGTTCTAGAGATAATTAAACCTGGGACAGAGAGGCAGCTTTATGGTATTGTTCCTAGTTCATTTTTCACCAAAAATCATTATATTAAAAATAAATATTTACACCTATGTTCAATACTTCTGTTGGGGAACATAGATCTGTAGTAACTGAGTTATTTTGAGACCCAAGCAAACAGGAATTGCATTTCCCTGCAGATTTTGGACAGAAACCAGTAGTAAATTATCTGGCTATAGGTACTTCATGCAAAGCATCAGTAATTAAGAATCATAAAAGCCTGTGGCCTGTGTCTTCGACTGTGCTTTATACTGCTGGATGTATCACTGTTTAGGTTTTCAAGCTGAAACATCTTAAAAACACTGATTTGAGAAAGCAGAGAGCACCTGTCTTTTGAGGATGAGTCATGGTAAAAAATTTGGATACTTGAACTCGTTCAATATTTCTGATTTTTTGCCCTGGTCTGAGCAGCAGTTAGATGTGTACTTGGTTATAGACAAGATACTTTACCTTGCTAAAATTTCTGCAACTGTTTTAAGGAGAAAAAGTTCTAGCACAGTTGCTAGTAGAATCACCATGAGCATTTTTATAGGCTTCTTTTGAGTGCAGACAATGTTTTCTGGGTAATATTTTGAATATTTGATGCAAAAATGTAAATTACTAAAATACTCTGCATCAGGTCTTCCATTTAGCATTATCCTTTCACACTGCGGAGTAAACTAATGAATTACAGCATGATTACATAGCACATAATTAACTTTGTAATTAATATGCAACTGCCACTTAAACTAAAGTACTGCTTATAAAGATGTACGGCAACAGTAAATCACAGGTCAGAAGTAGCACTTTGGAATTTTCAAAAGAATGAGGGTAAATGCAGAATCACTTACAGCAGCAAAGTAAGTTAATTAAAAAGCAGATTAATTGTGAATGTCCTGTTTAATTTTAAATACCTTTGCTATTTCTTTTCCCTGAAGAAAGAACAAATTTAAAGCTTAACTTATTCATTGTTTTCTTAGATGACATATTTAAAAATTAGCAGTGGTTTAGCTTTAAACTATTCTGGTTGAGATTAGGATTTGGTTAGTATTCCTTTCTTGTCTTGGTGCATAGAAGGGTAGCGTGAAACCAACAGCTTTTTAGTTTGAATTAATTCCAGCTTCCTGCCATGGTCTTTTTTCTTCACATCAAGTCAGTGAAACAAAGTTAGTCAGACCAACTCCATCCTTTGTTCTGCTGATTTATATTTTTAATTTGTGTGTTTTAAGGAAGATGAGGATTTGTACTGTGCTATCGGAACCAAGGAAGAATGAGGCAAGGCTTAAGTTCAGTTACTTCAAACAAATATTTTTTGCAGCAACTGCCCCCAGTTGGTGGTACCACCCCAGTGGTGCTGAGGCTGAAGGCCCTCGTGCAAACTGATCATGTCTGGAGTGGCACATCAGTAAAATTGCCTGTCCTGCTGCAGGTTTCCAAAGTATTAGCTGGAGACCTGTCCTTTCCCATATCCTTTTCCTTTCTGTCTGTCTCCATGTGAAATTATGTTGACAATGGCAGGGAAGTAAAATCCCCAGTGTAGCTGTGGCTATCCTGCCCTGGTTCAGACTGTGCTTGTTCGATGGAAAACACCATTTAAAATGGTACCAAACATAGTGTGCCAAAGGTTTGGGGTTTTTTCAAGTAGAAGTGAACACATTTTGGAGAGCTCTGTACCCTGAGGCCATGGGAAACTAAGTGTTAGAGGTCTTCAACACCTTTCTGACCATTTGAAGGTGAAGCAGTACAGGAACCAGACCCTGCAAGTGTATCGGATGTATTCAGTGCTTCGGTGTAGGCTCCTTGGTTGACTTGATCTACTATTGGATATATCCTGCTTAGTGTTTGGTTAAAAGAAATTAAACAGGATATATGTCACAATCAGTAGGAAATGGCTACCCTAAGCACGTAATGCATCTTTTAAAGGAATTAATAAGTTTTGTTAATGTCTCTTTTGCGAACCAAACTAATTTTTCGTGTTCAGCAGTACATGACAAACAGCTCTAACTTCAGAGCCTCTGCTTCTGAAATGCTTTGATTTGTGTATTCAGTATTCATGGTGCTCAGTATATTGTTGGTTGCTTCATCCACATGATGCTATTTTTTTCTTTTTTAAATGGCTAGCTGAAACTTCTGACCTGGAACAAAGAGTGATAGATGCTTCACAGTTACTCTTCATTCTGGATAAATAATCATTCAGGCATAATTATGTGCATCTCTCAGTACTCATGAATACCTACTGCCTGCTTGAATAGCTGGGAGGGAATATACATTGCCCCTACAAATCCTTCAGAATTGGCTTCTGCTTGTACTGTGTTTAGGAAAAAGAAAAGCCCACAAAACAAACAACACCACACAGACACACACACACAAAAAACAAACTGAAAAACCAGCCAGAAAAACAACCAAACAAAAAATCAGAAACCAAGAATTCTTTGGTTTCTGTTTGCTGACTATGTTTTTCTTCATTGATCAGCTTACTCAACAAGGTAACTGCTATGAAAATTAAAATATAAGAATAAGCATCCTGAGTTACTCTTCAAGAATAAGAAAAATTATTGGAAGTAGGGTATGCACCATAAGTGGAGTCTAACCTAATGGAACTTGGAGGGAGGTTTGTCGTTTGAGTTTCGTGTGTCACTTAGTGGGTCATAATGTGAGAAACAGGTCAGTTTTATAATCATTGGATTTTTGCTTTAGTGGCTCAAAAGGGAAATGAAGCTTTAGGGAGGTGTCTTTTTCTGAAAAGGATGTGTGGTACGTTCTTAGAGGTTCAGTTCTAGGCATTATGAACAGATGCTTCTGAACTAATCTCAAATGTCACATTTCATGCATAAACCCTGGGGGATTAACAATATCAGGATTCCCTGAAAATATTCCTGGAGGTTTAACTTAATACTCTCTCCCAGGGAAGTGTCCCACCTACTAACTTGATGAATACTTCCAGGCCTTCCCAAAGGCCTTCTCTGTAATGCCAATCCAAATAAGGCCAGGGGAGAGATGACACAGGCAATATATTGCAAAGCAGTGGAGCTTTGAGGTGGCAAGTAAAAATCACGTGGCATAGAGAAGTTGCAGTGGTCTCAACAGAAGCAATATCATGAATTGATTTTACATTAAAAATGGAGAATCATCAACGTCTCTACTAGATGGAACAATCACAGCTCCTAATTATGATTGAGTTAGTTGTAACAGTTGGGAGAAATGCAGATGATTTAAAACATAAAAAAGTTAATCTCCTGTCTAGCAAATGCTCACTTTTCTAGTTTAAATATTTCAGCAACTATTCAGAAAAGCTTTTATTTAAAAGTAATAATGATTTAAAACCTCTCCCATTGTGCAGAAATTGTGACGGATGCTTTGATAAACTCTGTAGAGGAATTGACAGCTATGTTTTTAACATACTAACCATTTTTCTTTCACTTGTAATATATACTATAAGTCAAATGAAAAAAAACCAGAGAAAATACATCCTTAAGCCTCTGTTAGAATGAGTTCCTGCCTAAACAGAAGATAAGGGAGGGAGTTTGGCTGCAGTCTTCTTCCATCCATGTGGATGTTTTTGCAATGAGGTTATAATATATGTTAACATTATGCTGACATGGACAGCCCTAGCCAATAGGTTAAAATTGTTAGGTAGTTTGTCTTTTTGACAGATCTTGTCTCCATGTCTAGCAATTTATATGACCTTCCAACTCTGATATTTTCCTTGCCAGTGTGTGTCCTAAATGACTCCCTTTTACATATCGGCCCCGCTTCGTTCTCGGAGACTGACAAGGCAGCCTGTGCTTCACTGAACCTGTGAGGGGGCCCACTGGGTCACTGTCAGTGCTAAATGCTGCTTTATTGTGTTGAGTGTTAAATTGCTTGTTCAATTCTTGGACATGTTTTGTTAAATGAATGTTTTAAACCAATTTAGAAATTCAATTTCTTGCAGGTAGAGACGTGGCAATATGATGTATCAAACAAAATGTATCATATTTCCCTGTATTTTCCCCTTATAATTTAGTTCATGGGATGATTCATAAAAACCTAGGTCAAAGCTTAGGCATGTTCTGCATCATAGATGAATTAAACTGCAGAATAAAATCCCTGGTTTTGGAACAAATCTGCTAAGTATCACTTATGTCAACTTTTTTCCTGTGTTCCATAACACTTAGGATTTGTTGTTTGATCTTGCAAGAAAGCATTTACATGAGTTTGTAACAGAACTTCTTTCTTCCCTAGCATTTCATCCTGTTACATGTGGTGAATGTATGCTTATGTATGTATTTGTATGTGTTGATTTAATCAAAGCCTTATAAAGAGCAGATCACTTGGCTTTCAGAAGGAAAGAGGCTTATTAAAATTTTTTATGCTGGTGAATTTTTTTTCACAGGCCAGACAGAAAGCTCTTGGGAACTTTGCTGCTAGGACCCCTCAGAGGTTTTCTTCCCAAAGCTGTATAATAGCACTGCAGGTGCTATGCAGTCCATTAGGAATTCTTGACTTTATAGCAGGTGTGATGTATTAAAAGCAGTTGCATTATGATAGTGAGGTTTAAAGAAACTTGATTTGAAAGTAATGTAAACCAGTCCTTCCTAGAGTTTTAAACAAGTCCAAAGCAGAGTCTAAAACAAGAGGGGGGAGAAAAGACAGCAGCTCTGGTAGATTGAGTCTGAATGGGTGGCAGCAAAAAACTAATTTACCTTAAAACCTTAGATGTACTTGAGAGACTTGAATAAATGAGAGTCATCCCAGGAAGCAGATCTCTAAATTGGTTTAAAACCATTTTAGAGAATGAATCTGTATTCCTAATATCACCTAGAAGTAGAATAGGACAATCTACAGTATTTTTTAACATCATGTGCTTCTTGTAATAGACAAGGAAGGAAAGACTTAGGTGTTAGGACACTGTCTGGGGCTTATGTGAAAGGTTCAAAATTGCCTATGTTGTCATCTTGGACAAGTCACCTAGAGAACATGCAGCTGGGCTCCTGCAATGTATCTCTGCTGTAGTACAAGCTAGTTTGGGTCCCTAGAATAAGGTTGACCTTTGATTGAAATAGCTTTCCCTTTACCATTTTTGAAAAGTATATGATTTTGTTGCTCAGCAGTGGAAGTAAGTCAGAGTGTTGCTATATAATGTCATACACATCCCCCTAAATTTTTTCAGGCCTATTGAAGCCAGTAAAAAAAAGAAATTTATGTGCAAACTAGGTCCCTTCTCATGAGAAGTAAAATGGAAAGAAGCTTGAAAATAGGCAGCATGTTCAATGGATTTGTGACACTTGTAGGTGGTAGAACATCATCATTCTGGGGAAACAAGGTCTACTGTCTTTTGACTGTTATCAGGGGATGTATTTATTCAGGGACTGAATTGATCTTGCAAGGAACTAACGCATAATGCTTTTACAGTTAGAGAACTGGCATTTTAGAGTTTCCATTTATTTGTTTCTTTGTTTTGTTGTTAATGAACTTACGATTGAATTCATGAAGGTGCTTAATAAATACTGATCTTTTTATTGAAAATCATACAAAGATAATTATAGTGCATTAATGATTGCAAAGGAAAGTGATTAATGTTGCTTAATTTACACTCTACAAACTTTGTGGCAGGGTCTTTTTTTCTTTTTTTTTTTTTTCCCAAATGACGTTCAATCCACATATTTTTTGTGTCTTTCTCGGCAGGCCCAGGTCTCCAATTCTTCAGATTACGGTTCTGTCTATACATAGTATGGCTCTCTTCTTGTTTGTGCTTACAGCTTCCTTTCTGAACAAAATCTTGTGCATGCCCTGATTTTGTCCTGCCATACAGTTAGTCATAATACCTAGTATATAATACATCTGTATTTGAGCTGGTAAGAGAAAGGTGTCAAATAATTCTTACTGTTCTGAAGAAGAGAAGTAGTTGTTACAAAGAACTGAGAAATCATACTTTCTCCTGTGATATTTCATAGAAGTATTTTGTCCTGTCTTGTATTATGGCTATCCCATGTACCTCTACTTCTCCAGTATTTGTGCAAACCTGTAAAAAGGTTGGTGAGTTTTGTTCTCTTAGACTTTTCTTTTAAAATTATCATTTCCCGCATCTGACTTAAGGACTTGTTTAATTGTTGCTGCTTTGCCGTTTCCCAATAGCCAAGAAGTCAGCTGTTGGAGGAAGACATTTACATGGGTGTTTGCTTGCTTCTTATGCTTTGTACAGTCAGAATGATGAAATTACAAGCTGGGAAGTGTAGAGATAAAAGACAGAGCACTGCATTATTTAGTAGTTTGCTGTCTGCCGTTTTGAATACCACCATCACCTTAGGAGGAAAAACTGTGAGTACCTAGGTCTTACCTATGCTGTCTGTCAGCTGGTTAAGAGAGCAGAAGTTTCCTTACTCAGGACTGGTGAGTGTCTAAATGTCTTGTAAAGGACAGCAGAGCCAGGTTCAATTTATGACCTATGGGAAAGCTAGGAAAGGATGGCTCAAAGAAGTCCTTAATTTGAAGTAGTGCAAGTTAGTGACATGGCTTTTTGGTTGGGAAGGAAGAGCTGCTCTTTACTGTATAATTCTTCATGGCTTGGGGTATGTCAAGTGAAGCAAAACCAAAAAAAATTTACACTCTCACATCTGGTACTGTCTGAATTGTTTCCCTTGTCCCAGATAGGATGGGAGCAAATGGGCTCCTCCTGCAACATGGCTTGTTTCTTGCAATCCTGTCCTTTCCTTTTATATCCCTGCCTGGATCAGCTGTGCGATAAGCAGGAACCTTTTTAATCCTGTAATGTGGTATACTGAGCAGCTAGGCTTTATAAAACATGAACCATCTTTCAAAAGATATCCTTCCAAATTTCAGGTCTAATGAACCCCAGTTGCTCGGGGAGGGGGGGGAGAGAAAGGTGCGAAAATGTAGCTGCTCAAGGATGACAAAAATCAAGACTAAAAGACAAGGAGATGTTGGATAGAAAAGAGTTTTATTCTCTGCGAGGTTTGAAACTGTCACAACAACATGTTTCTCGAGTTCATCAGAACCTTTTTAAAGGAGATACTTGTTTCATTTTCAGGGGAGTTGAGTGTTGTTTCAAATGAGATGCCACACGGACTTCTGCCTGCTGAAGGCTTTGCAGTGTGGCTGCTCTGCCATCTTTGTATGCGTGTCGCCAGCACATCGTGTTTGATCACATTGAAAGTCACTCTAGAGTACATCTAATCAGGCAGGGCTTCAGAAAAACTTGAAGGCTATAAAGCTGACCTCTGGAGTCTGTAGTGTTGCCGTTGGGAGCAAAGAAGAGAAGTGTGGAGCTTTCTGAGGTCTGTTCCACTGTGTCATAATAACCATTTAAACAAAAAATAAGAAAGGAAGGATGTGAGTAGAAGAAAACACCATCTGGACTTAAACTGCTTTTATCCAGATGTCGCCTGGGTGTACAGTCTAAGTTTATCATGTTATTTCTGTATTTTGAAGTCTGGCTGAATGTTGGAAATGTTGTCTTGAATTTCAGGAAGGGTAATAGATGTTTTATCCTTAAATTATAGTAATACGTACATTAAAGATTTTACTCCATCACTTTTCATTGTTCTTATTAAACTAGCTTGTAGTAGCCCCAGTCTGAATTGTGATTTGCATTAGGCACTTTATGTGTATTTGGTGGAGATAGCATCTACCCCGAGGAGCTCTCCATGTAATTGGAAAGCCAGAGGAGCTGAAGAAAGGAAGCTTTGGTGGTGGAGAAGAGCTCAGGTCTCTATTCACAGGGCCAGCTTCGTCCTGCAGTTATGGGAAAAAGCTTCTGGGCATATACTTTGTAATAATGACGGTGGTATGAAAAATGCAAGATGGTCTAAGTGTCTTAATTTATGGACTGCACTATAAATAATTCATCAGCAATAGTGTTTCTGTTTACATTGTCTGTAATATAAACGGGAAGTCTGCTTGCTTCAGTTTGTAAGACAGTTGTCGCTCATAAGTTGTCAGGCTCGCTCCTGGCCTGTTCCAGTCAAAACAGCAGTGGGGATGACGGGAACTGTGCCTCCTCTTCTTAACAGGGGATGGATGCCACACTGGTTCCTGGTCTTTGCGGTTGAGGTAGCTTTTGTTCAGGCCCAGTTTAGCATTTGTACAGTTGCTGCTTTCAAATACTTGAGAGGATTTTAAAAAATCTGCTCCGGATCTACGTTGTGTTCTGCCAAATGCCATTTCAGCTTTGCTCGTGCTATCACCTGAGGGTGATAGTGGAGGTACAGCTAACAGAGATCTGTGCTCTCAGAAGAAATGCTACTGAAACCTGTTCCTGACTATCCCAAGAGGTTTGTTTGTGAATTGAGCAAGTGACAGATCTTTAATCATGGAATTCATCAAACCTTGGAAAACTAAGTTGTCTCTTAAGATTCTTAGTAAAAGAGAAACTTATTTCATGGTAAAGGTAAAATTCTCTTTATTTGCCTGTAAAGTAGGTTCGGGACACTGGCAATTCTCAGAGGCCAGTTTCTGGATATAAAGGTTCTCTCAAATGATAAGATAGTGAGAAAACAGAATGGGGCAGTGTAGAGGATCACGGATATTTCAGTTTAAATCTTTCTTGAAGGCAGCAGGCTTTGTTGTATAAAGCTCCTGCAGTGTTTTGTCTTCTAGGTGTGTAGAAGAATTTCTGCCTTAGTGGAATTATGGGCACTTAGCATGAAAAGCATGACTGTATTACAGATGGTCAAACACTAGGGATGTGTGAAGCTTTGACTGTCCTGGAATGAAGGCGCTGCAGTTGCAACTGGTTTTTTAAATTACGTTGTTTTCAAAATCAACTCTAGGGTGTCAAAAATATTTCTGGGCTCCTTGATAAAGTTTCAGTAGCAATGAATCTGACCCTTTGGTTGTGTTTCAGGTACTTGAATATTAGCTGTTGAGAGTAATATTAATAGCAGTCACATTTCAAGTCTCCCAATATATTGTATTCACACGATGCTTCATTGCATATGTACAGGAGAGTATTCCTTGAGGGACACACAACCATTTGATTTGCTTGTTCAATCTGGTATTGTTTTACTCGGACTGTCAACAATGTTTCCTATAGCTTAGGATTTGGTGGTGACTTGAAATACTGGACGTTTGTCTGCAGGACAGTTCCATAAAACCAAATACCTTGTTTTTTGATATGTATTCCACAAGTCCAGAAATATTAATATGGATGAATTTGCCTTAAAATGAAGACGATAAAATTGATTATAGATCTTAACAAAACTGTAGGTTTGTTTTGTCTAGATGCCCAGTGTCTTAAGTTTAAATTACGTTAAAGAAATTGCACCCCCTAGCACCAAATTGTCATAATTCAAAGGAGGTGGAGAGTTTGTGAGAAGACACATTTGGGTGGCCACTGAAAGCAGTGCAGACAATATAATTGGCTGCCAGTGATTGCTGTTTCACCGGCCACAAAAATTCACAGCCATCCAACCTTACTTCATCTGTATTTAGTCTTTACAAGTTTTGCTGGTCTTCCTGGAATTTATTTTGCTTCTGTTTGAGGAAGTGTGGTAAATATTTAAATTTTCTCAAAATGACCAGAATAATGGCTGAAGTAAAAGTTATTAGAGCCTGTCTCCCAAGGCAGCTATTCAGTTGCTCTGTTCTCCAGAGAATTTGTTGATTGAGGTAATGCTGCTTTTCTTTTTTCACTCCTTCCCTCTCCCTGAGTGATTTTCTCCAGAGGAATGATTCTTTCCCTGGTGGCTTATCAGAAATCCTTGGTCTTGGGAGGAGTTTCTTAATTCTCACAGAATGAAAGCAAAGGTGGATAAATCTTATGTATATAGACTATAAAGAGAAATTACCATCCACTTTGACTATATGCCTTTTTTACAAGGCTAAACTTACTGAAAAAAAGGAGTCCAAATCTGTGCTCATTCCTTTATTTGGTGCAATATAGTTTGGGGATGGGGGATTGTTATGTTTTTTCTGTTGCCACCCAGTAATGAGGAATAGAAGTTGTGATGGCACAATATCACTAGAAGAAATCAGCAATTTCCTTCAAATGCTACAGTTCAACTTCCAAAACATGCCTGGTTTCATCAGATAAGTAAGAGGGCATTCAGTGTCAGAATGTAAATCCTTCTCATTTCTAATTCACAGTGGGCTTGAGAAGTTTCTTGCTAGGAGCATTTCTTTGGGCTGGCCCAAGAGGTTTTGACCTCTGTTTGTTATATAGCAGGCTGTCTGGTTCAAGAGAGATGTTATCAGAGCATAGCAAATACAAAATAGCATCTTCAGTTTTTGACAGATTATTGTTAAATTGTTTAAAATATATGCTGCTAGTGCCATCTCTGTCCTTCTTTTCTCCTCCTTCTGAGACCATCTTTGTATGGTTTGGTTGGGTCATTCCTGTTTCCTCTAAGCCTTTAGGAAATGCTTATATTAGGTTGTCTTCTGTAGCTCATCTTTCAGGTTTTAAGCAAATAACATATGTCCAAACCGGCTGGCTGTCTTTAGTAGCTGATAAAGTCTAGCAAGAGCAGGAAAAAGTTGACAGTTCATACATGTTCTTTGTTGCAGCTCTATAAACTCAGCCCCCAGAAGGGTGTGTAAGCCAGGTAATGTTAGCAACACCACAGGCCTGTTGCAATATTTGGTAGGCAAACACAAACAATTTTCAGCAAATACTTCACATCTTTCCACAGAACCTTTGAAAGAAACAGGCTTTCATTAGGTAAATAAGCAAGCATCACATGCCGGAATGCAAATCCTTTTCAGTTCTTATGCTCACTTGACTTATTCTGCAATGCTGCCACTGAGCCCTGAAAGTGGGAAGAGGTGCTTGATTCTGCTTCGGTTTAGAGATCAGCAGTTTATCAGGGAGGGATTTTTTAAAGCGTTGTTGTATGAGTGATCAGGGACACTGGTTATGAAATGATTTGAGTGCAACCCTGCAAGCTTTTAGGGATGGCTCATTTACTTGCAGCTGTCCCGATGAGGATTAGTATTTCTTACCTGCAAGCTACAGTACATATAATAAACCACTGGATCAGTGGGTTCTGCTGTGGAACTGTCAATGTTTGTTCTAGCAGATCTGTCTATATTGGAGTGTGCAAAGCCTCTGAGAGCACTGTAGCAGGTCTGTCAGCCCTGGCTCCCCAGTAGCACACTTCTACACACTTTTGCCTTTAATTTTGTGTTATTACCTCTTGCTGTTTTAAACTGCAGTGTCCCTTTTCCTTGCTCTCCCTAAAGGTAACAAGCTGACAGAGCTGATGACACTAGGAGCTAGTTGGAATGCAGGGAAACCAACCTTGTAATATAAGCATGCAGCAGGGCAATTACCTGAAACTGTGATCTGCAGATGCTGCTCTCGGTCTGAGGAAACCACTCATTTGAGCCAGCAGGCTGAGGTGAGGGCTGCTGGTGCAGGAGGCAGTTCATGTGCTTAATGGTTAGTGCTGGCTAGAGACCAACTTGTCCAGGCTCAAAGGAGCACTCTCCTTAGCTAGAGGTGTGATATTTTTATGTTTCTGCAACACCATTCTTATACAGTGAGGGGGTTTTTTTATATTTTTATGTCTATACTTTAAGTATAGGTCATATCCTAGTGCTGTGTATGTGCTTCCAGCTAGCCCCGGACCACCTTTGCTTTTGTAATCAGGGTGCAGATGTGCTTCATGATTGAACAACTTGTGTGCACCGCCGCTCCTCCTCCCAGAGGAGTCCAGCAGGCTTGCTTATGCAAGCTGTCATGCTGTCTTTTTTTCAAAAGCATGTGTGGGTTTGCTTTTGTGTGTATCCGGCTGGCTGTTCATGCCTGCATATAATAGGCTCTGTATATAAAAACGTTCCCAAGCACACGGCTGTGGAAACAGCTTCCTTAAACCCGAGAAAACTGCCAGCCCTTGCAGCTCAAGCCACCATAAATTACAAGAACCTGCTCCCACCTCGGCGGAGCTGTGCCTGCCGGGCGGTGTGCGCACGCACACACGCTCGCTCGCTTTCCCCCTCTCACAATCAAAGATGATAGAAAGTCTTCTGGGGATTACTGCACATTTGTAGAGCAACAATGGAAAGCAGCACAGCACAAATATCTATTCTTCCTCACCCAGCATAACAAACACTGCTTTGTCTCACATCTGGCCCTTTTTAATAGCTGAAAGCCAAAGGCTGTAGCTATTTAGCAGCTAATGGTAAATAAAGCTTTATTAAAACAGCTTCCTTTTTCAAGTATTTAATGATGAAAACAGCCTTTCACCTCACATTTTATACCTCTTTGTTTTGTTTCATAACTAGTAGGGGAAATAAATTAGTTGTCGTGGATAGACACTAAACTTTTCTCAGCAGATGATCTCTGAGAGCATCTTTGAGAATTCTCGCACTGAAAAGCGGGCTTAGAGCCCTCTCAGTGCTGTGTGAGCCGTGTGCCTGTGCCTGCGAGTGCAGACGTGCCGAGCTGCATTGTGCGGGCTGTCGGGGCTGTGCCGCGGGAGGGCATCGGCGGAGGCTGGGGAGGAGAACTGATGCAATTATATGCAATTAATAGCATTAAACCTGTGTGTACACCCGGAGATATGTTCCGATAGCTCAAGAAAACAACGAGTACGTTTAATGATAAGAACAATGTCAAGTGGGATTTAGATGGGTTTTCGTCTCTGGACAGCCACGTTTTACCACCAGGACGGGGCGCTGAGGGAAATGGTGTTTCTTAAATCCCTCACTGGAGGCGACAGGCTCCCGGGAGCTGCTGGGCTGGTTCGGACCCGGCTCCTTGAGGTTTCCGTGCTTTCAGGCGACAGGACGCGGCAGCCTCTGCAGAGTGCAGGAGAGGGGCCGGCGGCGACCACCGCCCCGGGCAGCGCTGAGCCCCGCTCTCCTCGCCCCGCGTCCCCTCCGCCCCGGGCAGGCTCAGCCCCGCTCTCCTCTCCCCGTGCCCCCTCCGCCCCGGGCAGGCTGAGCCCCGCTCTCCTCTCCCCGTGCCTCCTCAGCCCCGGGCAGGCTCAGCCCCGCTCTCCCCTCCCCGTGCCCCCTCAGCCCCGCTCTCCCCTCCCCGTGCCCCCTCAGCCCCGCTCTCCCCTCCCCGTGCCCCCTCAGCCCCGCTCTCCCCTCCCCGTGTCCCCTCAGCCCCGCTCTCCCCTCCCCGTGTCCCCTCAGCCCCGCTCTCCCCTCCCCGTGCCCCCTCAGCCCCGCTCTCCCCTCCCCGTGCCCCCTCAGCCCCGCTCTCCCCTCCCCGTGTCCCCTCAGCCCCGGGCTCCCTCCGGGCTCCCCCGGCCCCGCGCGGGCGGTGGCGCGGCCCTGCGGCGCCCCCTGGCGGCGCGGCGCGGGGGCGGGCGGTCGGCGGTTCCCGGTTCCCGGCCCCGCTCCAGCCTGGCTTCTGGCTTGATCAAAGTCGCTTAGAAGATACAGATTGTCTGCCTTCTCCTAGGACCCCCCAGCATGCTGGAGACATGCAGGAAATTGTTAGTTTTCAGCTGATTGAATAAATAGCATTAACCGACGTGTGCGCTGTGGTGGGAGGGGATGCGGGTGATTAGAGCTGCTATGCTGAATCCCTGCTTAAGGAATGGTTTTTCTTCATTTCCCCTTCTCACCTGCTGTTAAAAAAAGAATTTCTTAACCGATAATGGTATTTCCTGTGTCTTTTTTTTTCACGTCCTTCTCCCACTGAGTGGTCCGAAGTGGCTCCAAATTAGATCTTGTCTGGTCCAGCAGCCGCAGAGTGGCTGGGAGTGTGCTGGTCCCCTGTGGAAATGGAGACCTGAGTAATGCTGTGCTGCTGGCCTTGAGAACCGCTCACAGCAGCCTACCCTGCTTCCTGGCAAGGGCTGCCTTTCCTCCTCTGCCCTCAAAATGGGTTTCTGGTGGGAAGGTTATTTGCTAGAAACTTGATTTCTGAAGGAATGGCATGGCGTTGCTGAGGCAAGGGGAGTGGGTGGCAGTGCTTAGGGCTGGGCAGCAGCTGACATGTTTCCAGTGAGTTCCACTTCGGCTCCACCTCTGCCCAGATGTTGAGGGCACTCACTGAAAGCACTTCATGAATAGTCTCTAAAGTCAGGGAGAAGGTTGGACCTGTTTCAGTGGTGATTCAGGTCTCTCTTGGCCGCAGGTGAGCAGATTTCTGTGGTCCATGGTCCTGGTGTGAAAGAGCTCTCGCTGTGGATGGCAGCTCTGGCCATGAGGAGAGGTCATCGCAGAGCAGAACTGAATCCGCACTAACTTTCAAACTGCAGTACATTTTTAGACATGTTCTGAAGCAATGCTGAAATGTTGGGCTTTTTTTTATTTACTTTTTTTCCCCCCTAGAAGTCTGTTCATGCTACCTTAGGAACTGGTGGGGAACATGTTTTACTAAATTGTTCTTCTTAATTGTGTTGGTTGGAAGTTCAGTTTCTGATACAATAATTGCAGTCTTCTAACCTGAACTTTCAACCAACACAGAGTGTAGCAGAAGCTTGTGAAATTCTCCTTCATAGAGCCACTGCATGATTTAATTCTATTTTCAATATGGAAGAGGGTTTTGTTGTAATGGTTTAAGAAAAAAAATTCAGTATGTTTGGGGTTAAAAAAAAGGCTAACAGGTCGATACATCTGTTCCTTTAAAAAAAAAGCATTCTCCATTTTTGAGACATCATAAATATGTAAATGAGGCCTCTTTAATTACTGCCTAGGGCTATAAACTCACAATGCTAGAGGGGAGGGAAGAAGGAAGTCAAAGAATAATTCATATATAAATTTTTATATTTTTTTTAATAAGAGAGGGAGATTGGGTCTTTGCCTCAGAAAAGATAGTAGAACAGTGGGGCTTTTTATTACTGAATTAACCAGAAGGTGGTGGGAACACTTCTTTTTTTGTTTATCCTGCTGGATGCAGTTAGCATGTAAAGCAGTAGCGTACAACCTTCCCGGCTAATGTGTGCACCAAACAGAGGGGATTTGTTACAAAGCAGCGGGTAAAATTCCCTTCTCTATCCCGCTCTGCCAGTACCCTTAATCCTGATCAGCAACATCCCCTGCTGTCTTTCGAGCTGCTCACAGCGGCTGAATCTTAGCGTGGGTTCTAATGCAGGGACACCACAGGCCAGCGAGAGACCTGCAAAGTCGTTTTCACTTGTGACCTGATAAGTGCACAGCACTTAACCGAATGGAAGTCTGCTCTTACTTGGCCCTGCCAGCCTTTCTGTATCTTAAGTACCATTATTTTTGAGTAAAGTGATCTTGCTGCTACTTTTAAAATAGCATGAGATCGACAGAAAGGGCATTTTTTTTTAAATTTCAGCAGGTGGATGTGCATGTGGGGAACCGGGCCAGAGTACAGCAATCCCCATGTAGTAGGTATAGTTACTGGAAATTTAATTCTGCTGTTATTTTTCTTCCAGCCAAAATGGTCTGGTGTCAAAATGCTTATTCTGCCTTGGTGAAATTTCAGATCCATATGATAATTTTCACTTTCCACATTTAATCTTTTAATTCTTGCTGAGGCCCATGAAAGAGTAATTTCCAGATAATAATGGTTTTCCACTAATAGGCTCAGCGTTTTTTATAGCAGAAATTACTTAGAGCCAGTATGCTCACTGAAAAAAAATTACTCTATTTGATGCTCTTATGATGTATCTGAGAGAAAGATAAAGATGAGTCTTGCGGCGGCGAGGCGGGGAATTTCAAATACCACGTGTTATGTCATTGTATGTGGTGAGCCTTCACATGTACAATTTTTGGCTGTTTGGTTCATGCATCAAATGTTTACTGTCCAGGGGAGTCAGTGGACTGAGGGGCTTCTCTTGACCAGAAGAGAATAAATGAGATTGGGCTGTGAAAGTAGCAAACTGTCAGCAGTAAAGGGCTGCTGGGTGTCCGTCCATCCAGGCTGTGTGGGGGAAGAGGCAGAGGGAGCCTGGCAGGGCTAGTGATGTGAGAACAAGTGGAATTGAGTATAGAAATGAAAGTACTTCTAGCTGCTAGGGGAAGGGTGAGAGTCAGAGAGCACCTTTCAATGGGAGCCATTGGGTTTTAAAAGCAAAACTATTTTGGAGAGTAAATTAGATCAGCTTATTACAGAAATTTATGACCTGTCTGTGTGGGAGAGCAGGGGATTGTGTTCTCAGTCCTACCTCCAAGAGCCCTGTCGGGTTCCTGCTCAGTTATGTGAGTTACTTTTGTGCAGTCTGCCCTCTGCTTTTCCAGATGGGCTTTGAGAAGCTATGCTGTGTGGGAGAAATGACAATTTGGACAAGTACAGCAATACAATAGCTGTGGTTCAGGTAGCTGATAGCAACCTTAGATTTTGTTTATGGTTAACTGGAGGACAGACGGTTGGGATGGCATTACATGTACAATTAAAAAATCCATTACTTCCTTTAAGAAAAAAAAAAAAGTGTCTCAGTTTGTATCTCTCCAAATATTTCAAGAGAAATCTATATGCATGTATATATATTTGTTTTCAGCATGCCCTTCTCCATCTGTCCTGATGTTCAATTAAAATGCAGATAATGTGTCCTGGCTTGTAAGATGGATCACTGCTGAAGTGGTGTCATGTCTAGGCTAGCTTTATCTCCTGATAAATACCTCTGCTGTCCACTGAGAGATTAAACTTCATGACTACTGAGGTCTGTTTGGGGGTCTTACAGGCAGATAAGACTCTGTGTTACTGGCTTTTAATAAAATGTATCAATTTATATTTGCTGAAGGACCTTTGGATGGCATTTGCTATTGAGAAGGTGGCAGTGGCATAATCAAAAGATAATACTTGTATGTGAAACTGGCTCTTCTGTTTCATAAGTATTATAATTTATTGACAGGAGTGCTTTATTGAACCCTCTTGTGTCTAGAGTGTGGAGGTGAGGAGCTTGAGCTGCTGTTATAAGACCTGTCTAGCAGAAAAGATTTCTTTCCCTGAGACTAATCCAACAGAAGCCATGGAAGAACATTATCAGCTAGGTACAGAAATCTCAGGCGGCTTGGGTGTGTGGGATGCACATGGATGCTGTGGTCTGGAGTTTGTCTTGTTGTGAGAGCCATGCAGTCAGGGTTCCCACCATGGGGAACACTCTTTTCCTCCAGGGGGTTGAGTAGTCCTGGAATTGTTTAACTGAAGAGATGTTGAGTCGTGTAACAGGAGTGGTGAGCAGCCAGCTTCTCTAATCGAACAACTATCTGAAAAATTTGCTGTCTCTTATGTGTATGGGGGGAGTGGAAAATAGTTTTGTCATGAACAGCGCTCTGAATAACAAACTGCTCAGTGCCCCTGAAGAGATTCATGAGATAGAGGTTTCTGTGTGAGTCTGGGACCTTGCTTGTGCTGGTATAGACTTCTGTATAAATAGAGCATTTGGGTATATATTTCTGAATCTGTGTCCGCTCACTGTTCATTAAAGTAAGGATACAACTTCTTAGACTGTACCAGTCTGTCCAGTAAAAGGATATGGGAATTTTTAGGCAAACATTTTTTTTTCAAGTTTCAAATGTACAGTATGTACATTCTAATTTGCATTTTAGATGCCATGAAAGTGACTGAAACAGCAGAGTATACACATATACGTGTGAAACATCTCTGTGCCCTGGAGAAGTGAATTCTAGAAAAAAAGCACTTAAATCTGGTCAGCTTATTAGGTAGAGTCAAGAGTCCCATGCAGTTCTACTCAAGACATAAATAAGTAGAAGTCACATTACAAACCATTCAGTAATATGAATTATGGATCGAAACAGTTGAGTAGTTGTTGGTTTATGGTGTCTTTATGATCTGCTGTTCTGCCACTAAAGGAAAATCACAGGGTAAGGCAAGAGAGGGGAAATGCAAACCATGCCCACACTGAGAGCCTTGCTTACACTTACTTGAACTTTCAGTGTCTTGTTCTTGGTCCAAGTTTGAGGGGCATTCTGGCCATCCCTGCCTTTCAGATCAGTAGAGCTGTTTGTGCCATGACCAGCCCTTTACCTTAATCTGAAGGAAGGGATAAGAGAGAGGGAAATGGCGAATTTGGCAGGATGTGTGTGTGCTGAGTTAGCGCCTATCGACCTATCGCTTCCTCATCTCGCAGGCCTGGTTCTAGATTCCAGACACACACTGTTATCTTGACAAAGAGCCACTTAGGTGTGATCGTGGAGTGTGATGTAAAGCATGGCTCTGAAAAAGATTTAATGAGTATGTGGAGCAGGGCCCATCTCAATGGCACTGGTGTGTACCAAACTGTGTCCACAAACGTTGCTCGGCATGAGGAGCATCAGTGGTAGGCCCAGAGGACTGCGAGTTTGCTCTTTAGATCATTATAACTTGCTGCCAGTTTTCATTTGATGATTTCATACAGCTGTAGCAACATGAATTAAAACTCCAAACACCACTCTGAGCCTTCATTTCCATTTTCTAGATTCTTTTTTTAAAGTCACAGGAAAACTTTAATTTACCTTTTTACAGAGGTTTTTTAGAAATGGACTTAAAGACTGCAGGACAGGTTTTTCCAGAAGTAACAAGTAGTTTGTTTGGCTATAGTTACCTTAAAGAACACAATTTTTCTAGAAGGCAGGAACTGTTCATCCCTTTAGTTTGAACGTCAGGCCTCTTCCATATATGCTGGGTTGTGCATCTGGCCATTAGTCATTTTGAAAGTCTGGGCTGAGTTTTGAATCCCAGTCCTTCCTGCACTGTCATCTCAGCCATTTCAAGGGCTCATTAAATAGATCTGCTAGTTGGAGGAGAGTCCAAAGTGTACCCATTGCTTTTATTTTCAATACGGAAATCCAGATTCTTCACGACACACATTTTGTGCTATTTTTGGCTATGTAATACTCTGCCATATCTGATTCATTTAATATTTATGGGAGGTATTTTCTCTTAGAGGAAGATTAGGAAGAATCCCCATGCCCTTGTCCTTGCAAAGGCCAGGCTGTCATTGTTATTTGTATTACTATTATTTTATCTCCCAGTGTGCTCAGGGGTTTTTTGCAAGCGGCTTGGTTCAACTGTTAAGGTGGTAGAAGTGTATGTATGGACTATGCTCAGTGATCTTTACTGTCCTTTTTGTCTTGCAGATCGAGGGATTTTAATGGCTTTCAGGTAGAAGAAAGTGGAGACAATCAAAATGAATTCTATGGACAGGCACATACAGCAGACCAATGACCGGCTGCAGTGCATAAAACAGGTAAGCTGAAGGTGGAGGTCATTGCTGCAGATGAGTGTTGGGTATTGCATGGCAGGGTGTTGTGCATTACTGTTACCTACTGCTTAATGAACATCCTTGCCCTTTAGAGGGGAGGAGAGCAGTAGGAATGGGACATTAAGTCTCATGGAAGACAGGAACTTCTGCTGCGAGAGCTTGTGTATAAACCTCAAAAGCCAAACTTTCCCTTTCACCTTTCTAAGAAATCTTCAGCCTGGAGAGTCAACAAATCTGTCTCAGCTGGAAGCAGAGTGTTGCTAGTCCTGCCAGCTCTGTCCTGAAGGGGTCACAGCAGGCAGCCATCACACAAGTGCTCTGAGCACAGGAATCCACAATTTTGATGGGCCAGTTTTGATTTTAATCCAGTAGCTGACCTGAGACCTGCACTGCCTGGAGACTCAGAACCTGGATGGTTGGCATGGCTCCAAGTGCTCAGAGTGCTGCCTAATCAGTTTGCATGGAGATTGTAAAAACTTCTGTTTGCAAGGTGAAATTTTCAGAAGCATCTGTTTCTGAAGGGCCCTTATAATTCACTGAAAGGCAATGAGACCTAAGTCTCACTTACAGATTTCCTCAGTGTAACTGTGCTTGCAAATGCTTTTATAACCAAGTGAACCTGCAAAGGCAAGGATGGAACAGGGAGAGGCCATCTTTCCCTGCTTTACCCTTCTCAGTAAGCTTTCCTCTCTGGGGTTGCAGGCAGTGTGTATCCTCCCCCCTACATATGTTCTTACCCACGTACAAGAATCCTAACAGAACTTTCATAGCAGTGGTCCTTTGTAGAGGAGGGGAGCAAGAGAATGGTTTCTCGTGTTGATAGTTCATGTGTTTATCCCTAAACCAATGCATGCATGCAGCATTCAGGCACGTAAATGCAAATTGCACACAGGTATTTTGAAGATCCCAGCTGGATCCAGGAGATGAGCTCCAAAGTTCATCTCTTCAGACTGGCTGAAATTTTCTGAATTACGTTGGAAAAACAGAAATATGTTATTCCATGCAATAATGTTCCCAAATCATTTTTTCCTGTTGTCTGAGCAGTTTTCTCTGTCAGTTCAGGTCACAGCATGTTTAGAGGCCAGAGTCCTGCTGTTTTAGTTTTTCATTTGTATTAACTAAGTTAAAAACCTACCTGCCTACTTGTGCTCTGGGACAGGTGCATATTGCTTCTTGAGGGAGTACAGCGTTTCTCTGTTCATAGATTTGTGTTGTAGACACAAGCACCCTAAATCAAAGGAATTGATAAATGATAAACGTGGGAATGGTACTGTATCACTCTAGATATTTATACTTATTTTTTTTCTTTTCTCTACAACTTTTTCCAGAGGGGTAATGAAGGGGAAGGTGCTAATTTCCCCTTGGAAAGGGTGAGCAGTGATAGGACACAGGAAATTGGAATGAGGCTGTACCAGGGAAAGTTCAGACTGGACATTAGGAAGAGGTTCTTCACTGAGAAGGTGGTCAATCACTGGAACAGGCCACCTAGAGAAGTGGTCACAACCAAGGCTGTCAGAGTTCAAGGAGCATCCAGATGATGCTTTTAGTCATATGATTTAGTTCTTTGATGAGCAGGGAGGTGGACTTATTGATACTTATGGGTCCCTTCCAACTTCAGGTATTCTTTGATTCTATGATTGTATGTTTCTCTTCTCTTAGCTTCATCAATCTCCATCCTTATGTTTTGCCAGCTTTGCCTAGATATTAGTGGAAGTTTATATTTTCTAGAATGTGTGGTTATGCAGAAATGTGTGGGGTTTTTACAAGTTTGGCCATGCAGATACTTTGGGTAATATAAAAAAAAAATACAGCTCACACCTAACCCAGCTAATTTTTCTCTATATATTTCCTTTATATGAGAGGATTTCAGAATAAATCAAACGAAACCAGTTCATAAGTCAAAGAGCAGAAATAGGAATCTGTTCCTGCAGAATTGCTGGTCGTAGTCCAGCCTTGATCTGTGGTGTCTCTCCCTCTTTCACCCCTCTATGATGAAAGTTAATGCATAAGGCCAATGATGGCCCTTTAGAGGCCTGAGGGAAATATGAATTTGGGGATTTCATACTAGTTTCTTATGAACAGCTATCTGGTTCAGGAAAAAGTGCCCTTAACTGGCACAAATTGGTGTCCTTTTTGGCCATCCTAGCCCATAGAATGAAGAATGAATGTTAAATTGCAGACCAATTTAACCTTCTAGCTCTAAGAACAGACCTTTACATCATGTGGAGACAAATGGAGGATGCCACTCTGTTCCTTTTTCTAGAGCTGTTGGTTTCTGTACACAATTTATATTATTTTATTTAGATAAGAGAATACCATATTACACTTCTTACAGTTTTAAAGAGATATTTCTGCCTGTATAAGGGGTACTCTGTTAAACCACTAGCTTCATTTTTACAAAGTGCTGGTTTACATGTGCAGCTAGGATATTTCTTCAGTTATGAAGGCCAAGGGGGGGGGAGGGAGGTCAGACTGCCTAGCATTTGTGTAGCATTCTCTGTTTTGTTTGATCTGTCTGGGAAGAAGCTCAGGATTTTCTAGTGGACCCAGGGGCATGATTGTGTAGCTGCTCTGTTCTGTCAGAGTGCAAAGGATGCCTGATGAGGAGGTATCCTGCTTGGGAGTGCTTGTGAATGCATGGTTCCTCTATTCTGTTTAGGCCCAGTAAGAGGAGAGGGATACTCTTGTTTTCATCTCATGACAAAGTGTAGTTAACCAAGACAGTGGCTGAACACCAAAAATATGTCACAGAAAGCTTTTTTTGTGAAAGTGGCAATATTTGTAGTTTTGTTGGAGAGGAATGACTGATTTTATTTCTTTTTAATATTTTGTTTTGTTGACGAAGGTAGCATCAAAACTGCTATTCGCTTTCTCATAGTTCTAAAATCTGGTGCTGTTACCTTTGCCATAGTGGAGAAAGAGAGAAACTTACTTTGACTAGATTTTTTTGAGGACATTCACCTGTCTGTCACAGGGTCATAAATTTGCAGCTTGGAGACATTTACCTTGTTCTTTGAGACAGGTCATTAGCTGGCAAAGTTAACAAGGTAATAGAAAGAATAATTTCAATGAATTCACCCACCGAGAACTGGACCACATACTGTTATGTACATGTTGGTTTTGGGAGCAAAGCAGTACCTTGCGTGGCCATGTAAATGTATCTTCACCAATTCTGGGATTTAACTGAAGAGTCAGACAAAAATCTGTCTGCCTTTTCTTCCTGGTCTCATCTTTTATCTGTTTTTTCCCAGCTTGTGAACAAACAGTATACAGCTGTTCTCCTGAAGGCACGTACACTTTTGGAATGGTTAACACAGCAGTGGTGTAGAGGGTGCACTGTTTTGGGGAGGAAAGCCATCCTTCCTTGGTGCCCAGCATCTGCATGTTTTATAACCTGGTTGGCAGCCAGTGGCTCATGCAGCCAGACTGAGAGCTGTCTGCTGCCCTTCTTACCCCTCACTCCAGCCCCAGAGAAATGCTATAAATGGTAATTCATGTGCCTCTTTAACTAGATCAGGTTTCAACACAGGGTCAGGACAGGCTTCTTTCTTCCCAGCTCTGTGACTTGTGAGACACCCACAATATCCTTGCTGACTTCTGTTCCAGGATCAAGGTTGTGTTTTACCTTCATCTTTTTTAGTGCTTTAAAGCTACAAACCCAAAACTTGTATATGATCAGCTAGTTAGGAAATGAAGTGTGTGTTAAGAAGTGTTCCAGAATAGATGAAAGGGCAAACCGAAGAGGTGGCTGTGTATTTATGCTTAAAAAAACCCCAGACTTCTGTGGAAGGCTGGAACAGCTTGTGTGGTCTCTTTGTAGCTTATTCCCTCAGTATTTGTAAGTGTATGTGCTTTAAAATCAAACATAGCTTTTTTGATGTACAGTGGAAAAAGCCAAAGTAACAGGCTTTCCTAATACATGCAATTAGTTTCTCATGGCACAGGAGACTCTTCAGGGTATGTTGAAGGAAGCTGGATCTTCAGAGTGCAGGCTTTTTTCTTTAACTCTGTCCATACAAACAAAAACACAGAATGATTTTTGTGCACAGTGAAGGTCTGATAGCCCCTGAGAAGTGCCCTATTTGAGGCTGCAATAATAATCTGTTTATGTTCTGAGTATCTGTGGCTCGGGTAGTTCTGGTACGATGTCCACCACGGAGCTTCAGGGCAGTAGGAGCTGGCTCAGATGGGCACAGAGCTGATTTTGAGAGCTTCCTTGCTGCCCAGGACCCAGGCACAGCCTTCTGAAGGAGCATAGAAAATCCCAAAAAGAATGGACTGGGTTTCTTAAACCATTCTTCATAACAGACCACAGGTGTGGCTTTAACCAAACACTGTCCATTGTTTTTGTAAGGTGTTTTTGTAAGGTATTTTGTAAGCAAATACCAGGCAAAATCACTGAGTTGGGTCACGTCTCTCTATTCTTACCACTTGAAAAACTTATAGCTGTTTTAAATCTAGGGGCTTCTACCTTTTGTGTTTCTGTTTCCTGTCAGTTTGTAAGGTTTCCTTATCTCTCTTCTGAAATTCTTGAAAAGAGGAAGAAGGAAAAAATCTTTCTGTATTTAAATTACAAGGAAGCTGCCCCTTTTCTGGATGATTGTGTGATACCTTCCTGCCACGCTGAGCACAGTTATCAGGCCCTGTACTAAATCTGTGCTGAAATTTTAGTAACAGTTTAAGGGGAAGTATGAAAAGGCTCTCTGGTGTCAGAAGTATTAGGTTGTGGTGGGAACAGGGGAAGTTGTTTCTGCTGCTTGTGTCACGGTACATCAGGACACATTGAGAAATATCATCAAATGATGCTGGATCACTCAGGCAACCCCACTTAATTGGAGGCACACGTCATACAGCTGATTTCTAGAAACGGATTAGCATTTCTCCCCTCTTTCCTTCCAGAAAGCTTGCTGAACTGCTGCAGTTGCAAGGCTTTATAATGCCTACCCAGCCGTTCAGAGAGATATGCTAGAAGTTGTAATTGCTGTGTGGTTTTGTTGATATTTTCTTGCTCAAATTGGAAGCAAGCAGGCCTGTTTCTTTCATCATTCAGCAACTGGGTTTTTGGTCGCTTGCAATTCAGAGGAAAATAGAATTCTTTGTATATTTGCATAACTGTTTTTACGTGCTGAAATGTTTGAACTAATTCTTCTGCTCTTCAGTGTTATTGTTGCAGACTCATGTAAATGCTCAGCAGTCCTAAACATGTCATTTTTAGTATACTTTGGACTGGTTAACAAGGACTGCTGTGAAATTACAGCTGAAAAGATTTTAATAAAACTTCATGAAAATTTCACTCTTGAAGAACTTTGAAAATGAGAAGTATTCTTATGAAGAGCACGTTTATTTAGAATACACATTTTTTGGTTGTAGTCTAAAATGTTACAGGGGTTTTTAGCAGCTAAATATGAAATAACATATAACAATAAGGCTAATGGTGAAAAAGACCTTTTCCATAAAAAGACATTTGATGGGCCTCAAGTCTTACAGTTCTTTGGTTGAGTGGTCCATCAGTGCCGTGTTAGTAGCTGTATTTTTTTGGAGTTTTTTTTTCTGAGACCTATAGCCACAAATTCTTTTGTGCTCAGTCTGTTGGAATATTCCTCTGCTAGAGTTAAGTATGTGTAGGAAAAACTGACAGCAGACCAGCTTTCCTGGCTCCTCTAGTCCATTTAGAGACTTGTCAGTCAACATTCCTGCCCTATTAGATCCTGCATCCTTGTAGGGAAGCCACAAGGGAAAGAGTAAAGAGGCAATTTGCTAGAAACACTTCTGGGGGGGGTGGGGGAAGAAAGCACCTTCTTGTTGTTTGCAGTATTTGGCTGGTTTGTTTATCTGACAAGATTCCAGTGGGAGGAATATAAGCCATCATATTGTGAGGTGGAGTGGTAAAGTTGGGGTGGGCTCACTTTTCCCATTCCCAGTTCCGTTCCTTGCTTTACTGCAGCACCTGTCCTCAAGGGCCCTGGGGTATTAGTATTCTTAATATTAGATTTGTTATTATTCTTAGTATTTCCATTTCAAAATGGAAGATACACATCTTAAACTTACACTGAAGACCTCTAGTATCCACAATATTTGGTATAATTTTTTTCTTTTCTGTGCAGCTAACTAATCTGGCCTGTTGTTTAAAACTGTCTTTTGGTAAATAAGAATGAATATGTGAAAATTCTAGAAATCTGTAAGTTGAATCCATGGTGTCACCTTGGTGTCAGCTGAGCATAAGAAGTCGTTTTTGTCAGCAGCTGGATCAAACTGTGCAGTGAACATGTGACACATGTCTAGCTTCTGTCATGCCATTTCTGGCTCTTCCTTCATCCGTGTGCACTTTCTACTCGAGTTCCTGCTCTTGTGTGCATTGGTGCAACAGCAAATCCATAGTGGGATGACTTCCACAGTGTTTGCATATAAGGACCATTTACCTGTTCATAAAAGCAGAAGGTATTTTCAAAAAACTTGCGGTGGTGATAGTACTGTTAATAGTAAGACCTTCAGCCATGCAGATTTCTACCATTGTCTCTTGAAGGAGATATCTCCTCCTTGGTGGTGTTCACTCTGTATTGCTTCTGTAGCTTACCCAAGAAGAGCCCTAAATGTTGTACAGGGGTGGGTCACACAGGTGCCACAGGTGCTGTGGGCGGTTTTGTAAGCACATGCAAATGAAAAAGACAGATGGGGAAGCATTTTTCCTTTTGACTTTGAAATATCTCAGTAATGTCTAGCTGGCTGGTAGGACCTGTGAGAATAGGTTACATGAATTTTGCATCTTCCACAGTGGTTATCAGTTTGTGTAGTGGCCATTTTAAGTAGTCACCTTGAGATTTAGCTCTGCAAAGATTAAGAGATTAAAATAATAAAGTCAGTTGATTAAAAAGTGCTATAAAAAGCACAATACAAGAAAGTAAATTACTCAAATGAGTAAAAAAATTAACTGGGAAACAAAATATGTCCAGCAAATGCACTGCTGTTTGACTGGGTATGCTGAAGACTTAGTTATTTTTCAAAATCAGTGAATTTATTCTTCTGAAATTTAGAAAATGAATAAGTGTATTTCTTTAAAATAAATTTTAAAAGTACCTAAGTTGGAGGAATTGGTGCTTCCCCCCCCTCCCTTGCCATCAACTCACTTTATGCTCTTGGGTGGTGTTATTTCTCTTTAAAGAATGCACTATTGACAATAATCTTCCAGTAAAGGGGATGATGTAATACTTCATTAATGTCTTAAAAACACCTGATAAGGTAGGAACTGCATAAAAGAAAAGCACCAACCCCAACTTTTCATATGTACCTCAAATTATGAAATGGTCCATAACACAGAATTATTTATGTAGACACCCCACTTTACCTGAATCCTTCACTTAATCTTCTACTGAAAGACATTGTGAAAGCAGATTTTTTTTAAGGGTGACTGTTAAGCAAGTCTAGAACAAATAAACCTATTTTCATCAATAAAAACCATTAAAAATTTAAGTATTATTCTAATAATTAAACATTATTCTAATAGTGCAATAGTATTCTAACAAAGAGTATGGCCACTGCTTTGAGAAAATTAACTCCTTGATTTGTCAACATATTTAGGACTGAAACTACTGACTGAAAATCACAAGGGTGTTAGAGGAGAAAGCTCTGGTATCGTTGCAACGCCTGTTGGAATGATAAAGTTAAAGAAGCCTCAGCATTGTTGCTGTAGTCACATACAGAGACATCTCATGCTAGGATGATATGATAGGGAGATACTAATGGAAAATGGCTCGTTTCACTTACCAAGAAGAGCAAGTGAACTGGTTAGGCAAACCGATTTCGTAATTCGGTTGAGCTGTATTTGCAAATTTAAAGATGGGTTGGAGCCTTGCATGACTGAGTATGGCCTTGGAGAAAGAGCAAACAACTGTATCTTTGTCTTCTGGCTTTTAGCCTGTAAAATCACTGTTTGTGAGTGGTTGAGGAAAAATAATTCAGACCCCTCTTTTTACTTTCAGTCTTTATAAACCATACTGTTCCCGATGCTCTCAGCTGACACAGTAGCAGTCCAGGTGCTGGTGGTAAAAGAAGTATGAAGACTGGACAAACAATCGATAGGTTACTGTAAAGACATACTACCGCTAGCATGCCTCATTTCCATCTTCAGTCAGATCTGGACCACAGCCTTTACACCTCTAAGTCACAGTTTTCTCTTGGGCAGGTGAGGGTGGGGTGGAACAGCAGTTTCCGACGAAAGAAGTTTAATTTTCTGCATGTTCCCTTGTTTAACACAAAGTTTTATCTACGTATATCGTAAATCTATGTACTGCAGTTATGTAGATATGATAGGTACAGAGCAGGAAGATGTAATTCTGATCAGCAGATCTAGGGAGTGATTCTTATTTTAGCTCTTCTAGCTTCTGTGTATAGTGCTTGAGGATCAGGATGTTTAATCTATCTCTAACACTTTTGTAAAACTAACAGACAAGCCAAGGTTGCAATATCTTTCCTTTGCTCCAGCATATTCACATAGATGTGCAACCTTCCTCACAGAGCTTGTATAGGAGAGTCAGGCAGCAGAACAAGGCTATTCAATTACCAGGCACTTACTTTTTCTGAAACCAGTACTGATTTATACACACACTTTATACTAAAAGTGTGTGGAAATCTGTATTAGTTCACATTTTGTTCCCTTATAGCTCATAACAGGACAACTTGGGTTTTTTGCAGTTCAGTGATGCTGGTATTTTTTATTTGTTCTTTTTCTCATGTGTTTAGCATGTGATCTTGCCCAGTGTTTTCTTCATGTTAAAGTCTGCTGGTCTTTGCTCAGTATTTACCGTTTTATTTTGAAAAAGAAGCTGCAATGGACAAAGGGGGCAAAGGTGACTCCCTTTTGTTCTGTTTTTCATAAGTAGGCATGGCTAACATGGTTTTAATCTCTCTCTCAGTGTATCTAGTGCCTCTCAAAATGCGAGCTTAATAAAATATTTATAAAGCCTCCAATGGAATGAGCCATGTAAGTGCAAGATAATTCTATTAATTAGAGATCTCTCAATCTCACAAACACTAAATTGGGAGGGGGGGATTATCTGAATACAAAATGCACAGCTTGAGCCTTTTAATTTTTTGATAAATAAAAGAATCTTTGATACTGAAAGGGACTGTAGAGAATTGAACTATCTGTAACCATATCCAGATAAACAAAAATCACACTCCCAGAAGACAGAAAATAGCTCAATACTCCCCTCTATGCTCTTATAAAAGAAAAAGACCATTTGTTTTGAATATTCATTGAAGATGAGTTTTTAATATACTGAGTAGAGCTGCTTGTGGATAAGGCAAAGTGTGTGTAATCACAATTGACTGTAAAAAAAATTAAAATAGAGAAACCACCTATTTCAGGTTACATAATTTTCAGTGTTTAAAGCATATCCTTGGTTAGTGTCCTGTATTTCTGTAACCCCCCCGAACTCTGTGGCAGCCAGTGGAGGGCATGCCAGGGAGAGAGAGAGTTCTTGATGGATGGGGGTCTGGAGTAGAGACCTGTGCATAGGAGGAGGAGACGGGCCTGTGGTTGGGCTCACTCACAGAGCTTGCTCAGATTTTAAAGTACTAAAGGCTCTATTAATGTCTAAAAGCAAATGGCCTTGGCTGATTTGCAGGTCTTATGGTGCTGAATGAGCTATCAAATTTAAGTCTAGTGGGAACATACTTGTGCACTGAGTAATACACAGAGAGCAGCCTTGTCTCCCCTCGGTTATGCTGTATCAAGGGCATCTGACGGGATCCTGTTTGCATTCTTAAGAGAAGTGATTAGTTTTTGTCTGGGAGCTGAACCCCTTTGCCCAACATGCAGGACCACCATAATTCTGCTTCTGGGTTATTTCAGTTGAAGGGCATGTAATCTCTTTCTGTTCTCTCCGCCCTTTCTCTTTCCAGGTCCCTTTCTTTCCTACTCCCCTCTTCACCCCCCTTCAGTACAACAGTGCATTTTCATTACATGTGATTGCAGGCATGTCTGGATGAATATTAAGATAAACAAACAATAGTCTGAATCTGCCAAAGCACCTAGTCACAAAATCCTGTCTCAAGGATCAGAGTCAGATATACACCAGAGTTAGAAAAGTCGTGTAGACATGGGTCTGCTCCTCCATCAGCCATTATCAATTGGTTTTGTTCCAAAGGAACTATGGTTACTGCATTTACAGTTTTGAGCATCTTTATTTTTATATAAAAATTTCTATAGCTACAGCATGGTTTGTTTTGTTATTAAATTCCTAGATTTTACAACCATATGAGAATTTTAATTTCCATTGTTGTGGAGAAAGGCTTGAAAACCTGCATCCTCACAGCTGAAAATGGCAAGCAGATCCTGTGAACTTCAGAGTTGTATACATGTGCATTTCAAATGTCATGAGCTCTATGCAAAGTTTACGTCATCTGAATATCTGGCTTATCATTTGGAAAAGATGGGCTTGGTACTGAGTTTTATATCACTTGAAATTCTGGACCTGTTGCAAAGTTTTGAGAACACATAGATTAACCTGTTGTCTAAACTTGGCTGACGTCTGAGGATTAACCCAAGAGTAAATATGTACAATATCAGAACAATAAAAGTCAGTTTTTCCTTTTGGCACCTTTCTTTTTATGCACTGTGTTTTATGGAGAATAATGAGGAATATTAAAACCAAAAATATTTCTCTAGGTTTAAATAACTGAAAGTACCATTATTTTTAAAAAAGGAGGATGTTTTGAGGTGGGAGTATTTATGCTGTATTAACTGTGTCTTCCTCTTAAATTGATGGTATAGCTCCACCTTTGGGAGAAGTTTCATGATGCGTTTAATCCAAAGCGGCTGCTGAGAGCAGGGTCCTGGCAGCTTCCAAGCCCTACCTTTTGTTTGCTGCCACTTCCTTTGAGTCAGGTCTAATGATTGTGTGGTCACATGATTGTGGGGAACCTCACTGTAAGTGATGACTGAAAGTCAGCATTTGGGGGGTTAGTTCATGGTCAGAACAGCAAGTGTGGTCTGAGGCACTGAAAGTGGTGGAAGTACGTGGTTTGGCAAAGAATCTCTCGGGGCAGCTTGCCATGAGGCTAAGCATTATCAAGGAGATGTATCCTTAGTTTTAGGTCAACTTCAGTCTAGCACTGGTATGAAAAAATTATGTGCTGTAACCTGTGCCCATTCCTATGGGCACCTGAATGGCCTGCTGCTGGAGCAACTCACACTGCTGCTGTATCCCCCACTAGTGCTCAGGTTCAAGGACCTACGCTGCATGCCTTTTTGGGAAGCCAGTGCAGCTCAAATTGTTATGTAGGATGGGGCTAGTTCACCATGCAGCCATGTGTCCCCTTGTGCTGTGCAGGAGAGCAGGAGGAGAAGGCAGAGCCGTGGGAGACAGGAGCCTGTCAGGGCTGGCAGCCACCACTGCTCGCATTAGCTGTCAGTGCTTGAGGAACAGCAGCCCAAGCTTTCTGTCCTGCAGGAGAGCAGCTGCCTCCTGGATTTAGTTTCCCCAATTGGTGTACCAGAACGCTTGCCAAGCGTGCAGCCTTGCCACATGGTGTGCAGGAACGGGTTAATTCCAGAGCAAAGAAAAGGCTACCTACCATCTCTGTGTGTTTTCTTTTTCTGTGCACTGAAAAGCTCCCTGTGTTGCCAGTGTTTTCTGTCGCTAATGCAAAATTCCCAGACTCGCTGATTAGTGAAGCTAGACAGTAGACAGGGTCCAAGTGGCTAACCATGTGAGAAATTCAGTGACTGTAGGCTACTGTTAATTAACCTAGAATCTAGCAACATGGCACAGTGTCTGTGTGATAAGTTATATTATCTTCAGCAGTTCAATTAAATCAAGGAGTGAGACACAGAGCAGACGTAACTCGGCAAAACAAACAGACAACTTGAGTCAGCCTTCATAATTTGCTGCGACATCACGTAAATAAATGCAGTAACTTGTTTAGCATAGTTAAGCAGTTTGCTGCTCAAAAACTTATTTGCATGACATCTCATTCTGAATAGGTTAAGTTGTGGCAAATTAGGTCTGTGCCTTCAGTCTAATGTATTCCACAGAAAAGAGGAAAAAAATCCTTCACCAGAGATGTCATTTGTAAATTGAAATTCTACATTTGTTTTCTATAGTAACAAACTGGAACATATGGATTTCGTGTTTAAATGATTCACTTTCCATACCATTGCTGTCATGTTAGCATTTCTTGATGTGTGTGAGATAATGTTAAGCCTCTGTAATTGCTCTTAATTTTGACTAATATTCTTCCATTACTTACTAGACTGCTCTAAGATACACAAGTGTACATGTGGGTTGCAGTCTTCTATATTTAGAGGAGATAAGGCTGTTGTCCTTGCCATGTTTCAATGTGGATAATTGGTTTCTGTCTCTAAAATCATATTGAGTCTTTGGTTGCAGGAAGTGGTTTGCACCCACTTTGGTGTGGGTGTGATGACTGATAGTACTCAATTGTGCTTTAGTATCCTTCTAAAAAATAAGATCTTTATTATATATGCTTGTTTAACTCATAGCGGTCTGAATTCATATGTGGAATGAAGGTTATATTTTTGGGCCCATTGCAGAGTTTTTATTGCATGTTAAGACTTTTTGATCACTGTTTGATGGGAAGGGAGTAACAATTTCAAGTGGTGGCTGTACTTTGAAGTGTTTGGACCAAAATTGCCACGTGTCAGCTGTTGTGTGTAACTCTCGATGTGAGTGTTGTTGTTGTCCTCACTCCAGGCAACTACAGGGCAGTAAACCATGGAACAGGCTCACAGGCAGTTGCTGCAAAATCTGATGAATTTGTGACCTAATGTACCTGCATCCTCTGCCTCACAAATTTGTATGTCCTCACAAATTTACAAAGATAGTCTGTTCTTTATGTAAATGGAGCGTTTAAGCCAGAGGTGGTCACAAGCAGCAGTAGATGTTCCCATCTTCCCTGGAATCCCCCCCCGCCAAATGTCAGCCCAGTCCTCAGAAGAGGGGTTTGGTGGTACAGTTTGCTCTTCTTGGACATAGTAAAATGGAGAGTGTAGTGGGTTTCTGTGGCTGGGTTTTGGTAGCAGGGGGAGCTACAGGGGTGGCTTCTGTTAGAAGCTGCCAGAAACTTCCCCTGTCTCCTGGAGCTAATGCCAACTGGCTCCAGGATGGACTTCCTGCTGCTGGCCAAGGCCGAGCCAATTAGGAGTAATAGTAACACCTCTGTGATAACATATTTAAGAAGATTGTTGCGCAGAAGAAATTCCAGCCAGGGAAGAGCGGAGTGAGAACATGGGAATAACAATGTAGACACCAAGGCCAGTGCAGAAGGAGGGGCAGGAGGTGCTCCAGGCACCGGAGCTGAGGCCCTGCAGCCCGTGGTGCAGCCCATGGTGGGGCAGCTGTGCCCCTGCAGCCCATGGGGGACCATCGGGGTGCAGAGACCCCCCTGCAGCCCATGGAGGAGCCCGTGCTGGAGCAGATGGATATCCGAAGGAGGCTGTGACCCCGTGGGAGGCCCAGGATGGAACGGGGTCCCGCTGGAGACCTACTGCCCGTGGAGAGGGAAGCCCACACTGGAGCAGGTTTTTCCCGGGTAGGACTTGTGGCCCCTGTGGGGGACCCACATCAGTACAGCTCATCCATGAAGGACTGCACCCCATGGAGGAGTGACCCACAGGACAGCAGTTTGGGAAGAGCTGGTGCCCGAGGGATGGACTCACGCTGGAGAGGTCCATCAAGGACTGTCTCCCGTGGGAGGGACCCCACAGGAGCAGGGGAAGGACTCCACAACCCCCATTCCCTGTCCCCCTGCACTGCTGGGGGGGAGGAGGGAGAACGTGGAAGGAAGGAGGGATGGGGGGAAGGTGTTTTTTAAGACTGTTTTATTTCTCACTCTTTGGTTCTTATCCTGTTAGTAATAAATATAAGTACTATCCCTCCTTTGAGTCTTGTTTTGCCCGTGAAGGTAATCACTCACTGACCTCTCCCAACCCTTATCTCTACTCATGAAATCTTAGCTGTTTTTTTTTTTTCTTTCTGTCTCCTCTAGTTGCAGAGAGAGAGTGAGTGAGCAGCTTTAGTGGGTACCTGGTATCTGGCCAGGGTCAACCCTGACAAAAATCTTCTGCTGTTTTCTCTATTCCGCAAACCAGACCGTTCATTGAAGAGCTACAAAGAACACAAGATTTCTTAGATCTAAAATAAATGACTCTGAGAGACTGTCCCTTCAGAGGGGGTCCCTTGTGATCCCTGCAATAATGATACACTCACATGCATCAAGTACTTCTGTGATTTCTATTCAGGCTAAGGGAATATTAGGTTTGGGGTGTTATAAATTATTAGACTGAAAATCTTCTAAATTTTTTCCATTATAGAAATTGTTATGTTTCACTAATAACCTTCTAAAAAGCAAATGATACTGAAAGCAATCTGGTAAATAACTCCTTTGTTCAGTTCATTGGCTTTGTTCATCTCTGCTTCAGATTTTATTCATACAAATTCTCTCCACTTATTGAAAACATGACTGCTTGTAAGCATGGTGGTGTTAGGTGGCCCTTCACTAGTAGCTTTGAAGATAAACCAAGATGTGTCATAGCCAGATCCGGTTCATTGTCACTTTTTTCTAAACCATCTACTAATGAGGTGATTTTTTTCCCCCTTGTTTACATGAAGCACAGTTTCAGACTAGACTCTTCAGGCACATGCCTTGCTTCTGTCAAAATGCTGCCAATAATTTCAGTTGAAGAGGATAGAGCTATGCATGGGAAATGCTTCACAACAAAGCTGATGGATGGATCTGGCATAAGCTTTGTTTTGTACTTCTGTTCTTGGATCGAGAGCTGAGAAAATCTCTTTAATTTCCTGCTCAATGAATATAGTAGATGTAATATACTTCTCAGGCAGGCTTTTTGTTGTGAGGATGTGAATGACGTTGGGGCTTTTTTGCCACAGGTACAGTGTTTAAGTTGTCAATAAATAAAAATCACAGTAGGCATTTGGAATGTCTTCTTGCAAAACTTAGCGAAGGAATTGTACCTGCCTTCATGCTTTGATTCGTGCTGCATCTTCTCCTTGTTTTCCACAAAAATAACCTTGCCCTCTGTAATGTGAAAAAGAAAAGCTGGAGAAGAACCTTAATTTAAAACCATTAAATCTGAGAAATATATCCCAGACAGGGCTGCATGAGACATTGCAAGAAGTGTCCCTGCAGGACTGGCTTTTCTCTCATCCCATAACCTACTCAAATCCACTCCACAGAGGCAGAACCCACTGGTATTCTGACAGCTTTTTCTTATGCTTTATTTGGGGGTTTTTTAGCCTATAATGGAACTAACAGAATTGTTTATCTTGACCAATGAGTTTCTAAATGAGTTTCAGTTGGGTAGTTGCATTTAAGAAGTCAGGATTTCAGTATCCCCTCTGTATTTAAGTGGGTTATGATACTGTGCCTCAGGGCTCAGTTGTGATCAGTGAAATAACTTTATGGAAGGTTACAGAACAAACAGTTACACCAAGTCATTGAGGTCACCCCTGCTTTGGCACAGGCAAGTAGAAGGAGCAGTAGTCACTGAGAGATTTGGTGTCAGGCAGTCAGGCGGGAGGTTTAAATGAAGCCTTCAGAAAGGCATCCTTTTAGCTTTTACATGTACAATTCATAACCCAAACTGCTGGCTCTTCATGGGACCCTTTTTTTTTAAGAAGCCTTAAAATATGACTTCTTAAATTTATTTACTTGGATTCTTCTCTTTAATTTGTATGCACAACAGGTTGACTCCTCCAACAATTAGATGATCAGCTGGCAAAGAAATGTTATTCTGAAATGCAGCCCAGCTAAAGCTGTCACTGGATGGTAGTGTGAACTGTAGTCCATGTTGGTAGAGCAGAGGATGAAAACTGCATTGCACAATGCCTGTGTGCTTTTTCAAATTCTGCTATTGTTTTAAAAATCCATGCCCCACATGTCAGTCATCTCTTGTTAAAACAAGGCCTCTGACCAAGAGCCTTCATTGAATAAGAATTATTCAACGTAATGTGATCCAAAAGCTCACAAACCAGGAACTTCTCAAAACGTGGCATGGGAGGAATTATTTTTTTCTTTCATTTGTCTTGAAGTTAATACATGCAACTTCTCAGGCATGAGCAGATGAGGGGAGGAAAAAATAGGTTGTGAACGTTATAGTTTATCCAAATGCTTAGGAATGAGTAGTCATGTTTTCCCAAATTATGCAACTGATTCAAAAATAATGATATATTTTAAAAATTATGCCTTTGGGATTTGTGCCTTCTGGATAAAACGCTCATATCATTTTCATGTTTTTCTCAGCAATTCCAAGAATTATAAAACTACTATTTAAAAAGATACCAACAATTCATAAATATTCTCTTTTCTTCTTGTTTCTGGAGTTTTCACTGAAATGTCTAGCATCACCAGAACTGGAGAATTTAGTAGCAATATAACTGATGTAAATTGAATTCCTTCTTTCCTGTGCCCTCCCTCTGCTCCTGCTAAAATGTTGGAATACTTTGGTAATGTAGACAGTGAGGGATAACAGTGGGAATAATGGTATCAGGTAAGTTTACTAAATGCCTCTAAAACCAGGACTACAGGTTGTTCAGTACAAAGGCAGAGATTAATTGTGACAGTTAAAAAAATTCCTTTGCCCACTCAGATTTTAGAACAAAACTAGATTTTTTTTTTCCTCTCAAAATCCTGCCACCCTCTTCAGGAGGGGTAGGGTTCCACTCTGAAATTTCTATGTGCCTTCCGTGCATGTGAAAACACCTCAAATCTTGGCAGTATCTCGCCACACTTTAGTTAAGAAATAATCCTCCATTTTTCATCATCCTGAAGTTGATCAGCCAAATTGCTCATGATAATATGTTATGAGGAACTGAAACCAAAGCTCCTAGAAGGGATCAGTATAGTAAATGTGCTTTTCCCTGTCACTGTCATATTTGCCTCATCGACTGGCAGCAAAGATTGAAATGCTGACTATTGGAAGGTATGGCTGTGCTGGCATTTTCCCACAGTGGGGCGTTAGCCCACATCAAAGACACTGATCATAAGACTGAAATTTTGCTCAGTTTGGGCTCGGACAGTTTTGATTTCCAAGTAGAATCCATTATGATTTGCAGGTAGGAGAGGTGGTGCTATGGAGGAAAGAATTTGGGGAGCTCTGGTATTTCAGCTACAGCTTGCCTCTAATTAATGAGTTCATGTCAGAAGACTGTGTTAACAAGAATGAAGTAGGATTTTCTGCATTCACAGTGCAATTTAAAGTCTTGCTTTCAAATTACACGGTGTTCCTGTTTTCCAACCTTTGCAATAATGTGATGTGGAAAGGAACATGTGAGCCCTTGTGTGTGTTATTTACCGTGTTGCTTTGTCTTCCCTTTCCAGCACTTACAGAACCCAGCAAACTTCCATAATGCAGCAACAGAGCTCCTGGACTGGTGTGGAGACCCCAGAGCCTTCCAGAGGCCGTTTGAGCAGAGCCTGATGGGTTGTTTGACGGTATGTCCACTCCACTGTGACGGTGGTTCCCGTTCTGGTTGTGGTTTATACTGTGTGCAATCTGTTGCGGCCGAGGGAACTTGATTTTCAGAATCTATGTTTTGTGGGATTTTTTGTCATTTTACCCTAAACAAATGAAGCCGGACCCTAACAATGGTTTATTTGACTCCATTGCTTAACAGGAAGCAAGATGCAGTAACAAGAAGCTAAAGCATAAAAGGCATAAACCTTTTTAGTTAGATTGCTTACAAATGCACAGGCTAGGTTACTTGTTATGCACATACAACATTTATTTCATAGTTTGAAATTGCTAAGTGAACCATGTTCTTATGAAGTTAATGGACTTTTCAGGTATTTATTTTCCTTTGGCATTTTTGGTAGTACTGAAGGACTACTTGTCTTCTATTCTAAGTAAGCTGTGCTTTCAGCTAAACAGCGTTGCTGACATGCCTGTTCAGCTTACTTTGTTACGTATATTGACTGCAGGTCTAATCCTGACATACTAATTCCAACAGTTTTATTGATTTCAGTGCTTTTCTTTCCATTCAGTTTTTATTAAGACCACTGTAGTTCCTAAAGCAACTTCATTATAACGCATTAAAATACGTATTTGTGTGCTCACAACAGCATTTTTTGTTTTGAAAATTTTATTTCCCGCACACCCAGCAGCAGCAGTCCAAAATTGTTACATGGAGTCAAGACTTTAGAAGAATTAAATTGTGACTGGGAGTGTTCAAAAGCCTCACTGCAATTTGCCAAACAAGTTGATATAAATGAATAGTCACAAAGGAAAGCGAAATTCTAAAATTATTAATGAAGCAACCATCATCGTATTTTTTGGGGGGAAGAAGTGTGTGGATTATTTTCATGCACTACATAGCTGATATATGTAAAGCAGACACTAAGACTGAGACTTAGTTGCCAGAAATCCAAATGTTAAGGAATGGCTCCATCTTAATGTGCTCTGGTGTATAGCATCCCTCAGATTTCTATGTCAAAAAATTCAGAATAAATGCAGTGATATAAGGAGGTGCATATCATTCTGCCAGTCAGAGAACGAATGAAATAAAGGAAGTTAAAATGTTAATATTTTCCAAAGATAAGATATTTAACAATTCTGTTTGAAGTAAAAGTTATCTGTAACATCAATTATGAGGAAAAGATCATAATATCCGATATGACCATACCTATATTTTATTTATGCTTTTTTAAAACTTTGCTAGCATTTTTCAGGGTAGTATTTGGGAAAGGAGACATTCACCTCAAGTATAATTAGGCAGCCTGTGCACAGTATTTTTCTGCAGCCCCCTGCTAGAACAGTGTAAATCTGACCTGCGACTTCCTTGCTGTTTCAACCTTTTCTTTCTACGTAAGCAGATCTGCAGCCCTGCCCAAGTGCAGGGTCAAAATAAGGTCTGACTGCCAGTGATTCACTCTGTTCACGGAGTGTACAGAAAGTGAGCAGGAAAAGCTCCATAAAAACTAGTGAGGTAAAACACACAATACCTTGTTTTCAGTGTATTGAAATGAAAATACTACCTTTCTTCTGACAAGAAGGAAAGAAAAAAAATCTTACTATCTAAATACTGTTAATATTTGAACCTCATGTATTGCTTTGCTTCATAGTTCTCCCTGAAATATGAACAGGGTGGCGTGTCCCCCTTTCCCAAGCTTGTTGTGGAAGAGAACTATCTGCAGTGTAGGACTGACTGGCAGCAGCATCTTTATCACATTTTGTAATCTCATTATATTCCTGAGAAGGAAATAACACAGGAACTTAACTAGGTGGCTTGTTCTGTTTTAGATAAATACATGGGATTTGCAGAATGCATATAAACTGTGATGAGTATGTTTCTTGTTCTTAATTTTAAAATTCCTCTAGGGAAGATATTCTTTAATTTCTCACTATGGACATCCCTCTTCCTGCTTCCCCTCAAACAGGCTTAACTGTGTGATTGTACTCCAAGAAGTTGGTACTTCCTGTATCTTCTTAATACAATAGCAGTGCAGTGGGCAAAATCTCCTTTGTTTTATTTTATTTTCATTTTACTCCTAACAAGAATTCTTTCTATCTGAGTTTGCACGTATGTAATTTCTTTCTGAAAGGTATATTTTCAGGCTTGTTGTTCTCTTACAGGAAAATGGGTTTATGTATTTTATTTAACAAGCATGATAGAACTCCAGCCTGTTTCCAGACAAATTATTAAGAAAGTTGTAAATAAGTAAAAGACAGCTGAAATACTGGAATATCATGAGTAACTTTAACATCATCGTGCTTAGATGCCTGTTCTATACTACCAGGTACAAGTTTTCTTTAATGCTGAATAGGTTTATCAGTGTCCTTCTTTGTGAGGATTATGCTAAAAGAAAAATGAAAAATCAGTGTGAAAGTGTGTTCAACCACTGAAAGGATTATTGTTTTATTTTACAAACCAAATTCCCTTAACAATTCCATATATTTGGATATACTTTTTAAAGCAAGTAATCTCTCCCATCACTACAACATTTGAGCTGGGTGGTTCCAAAAGGCATTTAATTTGGAAATTCTACAAATACTAAGAATTCTTGCTTGCTTATAAGGCTTCCCTTCTGTAGTATTCGGAATAATTTTTTTTATTTTTTATGACATTCTGTTCTGTTAACTCTCTGACCAGGGAAAAAGTGGTATGCTAAACTGTTCTGGAACCATCAAGGGATATGAAATCATCATGTCCTATGAGTGGATAATACAATATATACTAATCCAAATTGAAACATATTAATATGTCATGACTGCAGAAGGACAAGCTCTCTCAGGAATGTTCAGGCTATCCATTCACACACTGGAAAGTTCAAATGCATCAGGTGTAATGACAGAGCATCAAAACTGATCTGTTTTCTTATGAATAGCCAATTAAATGGTACCTCTGGTATAACAATTCTTTGCATCATTTAAGTCTTACCTGTAGTCTTTTGCAAAAAATTAACCAATTAGATTTAATCCTATTAATAAAAGAAAAATATGCTCACAGTCTTGAAATTATGCTTTAAGAGCTGGTTCCTAGAAAGTTGTTCTGTTTACCCAACACCCCATCTTGGTGTCGGGACTGTAAGTAATGTCTGGTTCACTTAATAACACCTGTATGTTTTTATTCCTGTTGCCTGCATCTTACACACCCTGGATAGATGCAGAAGTTTGATCTTAGGAATATTCTGCCTGGGCATTAGCAGAAAAGCTTCCAGCTTCATTTATGGAATTGCTGGATTTGATAATACACACACACACACACACACACACACACACACACACATATATATATAGGCTGTTATAGAAGGTTTTCTTAAATGCCAGCACTTAGGGAAATCTCGATGACTTGAAAGTTTCATGCATGAGCTAAACAGCAAGTTTTGAACAACAATATGTGTCTAGTGTTTGGTTTTCCTTGGTCATTTTTTTTCTCTTTTAGAATAATATGTGCACAGTAAACATACTGGCTATTAGCAGTAGATAGCTTGATATTACTGGAGCTACACTTGCTACTATGGGCTCCAGTAATGTTGTATGCAGCATAACAGGAGTGATTTTTCTTATCTCAAGAACAAACTCAGGATTTGTTACAGCAGCTAAGGTATGTAAACTTCATTTAACTAGTTAAAAACTTTGTGTTTGTTATATAGGATCCTTTAAATGATTGCTGTTTTAGAGGTGAAATAATTTCTGTTTATGGTAAGGAAATTAGGCTAATGCTGTCAAGGCCTACAAATAAAACTGGAGTAATTCTCAGTAATTTGCAGTGCAATCAAAGAGAAAAGGTTTAGGGTACACAGGTGAACCAATGGCTTGTGCCATAAAAGGAAAATATTTTTCCATGAACTAAGCCCTAAAAGCTGAGCCCACTTCTGGCCAAAACGTCTGTGACTGCATATGCATTGTCATTATGTTCAAACAGTTCTAGCAGACACCAATTCTAGAGCTTAACTTTTTGTACTTACCCATTACAGGAAATCACCAAAGTGAGTGGGTAATAAAAGTTTATAAAGAAAACACATTTCAACAGATAAATAAAAAGTCAAGGATAGAGTGGTAAGCTTTGAATCTGTTTTGTTCCTTGCAAGCTACAAGCTACAGAAAGGTTCCCTTAAACAGCTGTTACTGAAGTCATGCAAATGAATTATGATCTTTCTCAGAGACAATAAGTGCTCTTCTGACTGGCCAAGAAAAGCTAGGTGTTACTTTTCGACAGTAGTTATTTTCAAATCAAATACAACAGTCTGTAGGCCAGAAACTAAATTATAATTGAAATCATTGATTCTATAAATTATTGAAACTGCAATGGATATGGTGCTCTTTGGTATGTAATATTACTTCTTGCATAGTGTTATGGGGAGCTAATTAAAACAGCCTCCACTTTCCACAAACCAGATGTAGCTGTGTTTTTATTAACAATTTCTGATTCTAGCACTAGATTACATTATGGCAAGGCTGATAGTCTTGATAAATTTAAGGCTATCATTCTCTAAAAATGTACTGTATATGGCATTACCTTATGGTCTCCTGAAAGAAACAGGTTCAGTTATACACAGCAGTTGAAAAAAAATAAACCTATTTCGGTTGGACAAGGTTGTTTCATCCATTTCTGCCTCTTCTCAGGTCCACTCTAGTCTCGTCCCATGGGTCTGCTCTTGCGAAGCAGTTTAACATGTAAATGATCTTCCTGGAGGCATTGGCTAACATTTGTGTTGGTGCTGCAGCAGAAATGAAAATGAGGGGACAGCTGAGAGCAAAATGGACAGATTTACAGACTTGTCTTCAGTGAACGACAGTAAAGGCACTGCCTTGTTCTCTTCCTGTGCTTCAGCGTTACAAGACACCGAGTTTATTGTTCTTTAGGGCTCTTCAGTGTGTCCAACAAAGAAATAAAAGGGTGAGAGAAGCAGAGCTGTGTGCAGTTCCTCTGTAACTGTACCTAGGGGCTTAGTCTAAGAAATTAAAATCCAGCACTACGACAGTTTTGGACAGTGGGAGGAATTCAGGTATGCGGGGTGTGCTTACCTGAGCTGACTCCTGATCAAAGCACTGCATGTAACAGAGTTTCTCTAGTGAAAGTTGTGGTCTCTGACCACTGTGGTTAGGATCTGTGTCTCTCTTTGCGTCCAAAAGATGGCACTTCCTACCCCAGTTTGTCCACAAAAAACTATGCTGAAATAGTTATTAAAAAAGCCTCCCCCCCATCTTAAATGTTCTAGATTTTCCTCTCCAGATGTTAAGTCTACCTCAGTCATCACATGTGTGAAACTCCACCTGTGTTTGTGAGAGAAATATTTCTTTTTAAATTAAAAAAATAACACACAAAGCTGTAGTCCTAGCTGTACTCTGTTTAAGGGTTATGGATTACACTTAAATTTGTTGTGCTGCTTGTACTTCTTACTAGATCTCTGTATTGCTGATGAGAGTTGCTGAAATAACAATCATCTGTGATAAACTGCTATAATTTCATGTTTTAATGATACTGATACCTGGTACAATAATCTTTCGAATTGCATTTCTCTTTAGGAAATCCTAGAATTGAGACTTGAGATTTTTTTAGATCATTTTAAGGGAAAAAAGCTATTTGTTCAGTTTTCATGATACAGAAATCTATTTTTGCTTGTCTGATACATTGCGGAAAAGATAATTGATTTTAAAAATACATATATACTAAAAAAAGTAAAAAAATACAAGAATGGCATCTTTGAGTAATGTAAAGTTTCCACAACAGGATGCCTCAGACTGCAAAAGCAACAAGTTGAGCTAATGCTAATATGTTCACAAGGTATCTGCTGCTGCATTGACTTCACACTTACCTGGGTTCATTCTGTTTAATGCAGAAAAGTATGTAATGAAAAATCAACATGTGACATTCAAAAAATCAGATTTCAAATCAGATTGAGATCTGAACGTGTGTAATTACAGATGGAAGAGTTGGTTCAGCATCTCTCTACCCAGAAAATGGGAGGTTGCAGTGCCCATGAGCCCTGGAAATATTGCATTTAGTCTTTGTATCCAAGGCTTCCAGAGCAGAAAGTTCACGTGGAAGAAATTCTGTTTCCGTCATCCTCTCCATGCATCTGTCAAGCACACAGCTTTGTGTTTGCAGTGCATCACAGCACGACAGGGCTGTGTACGTGCTGTACCATCAGAGTACAACCAGCAGGCACAGAACACTCTGCTTCAGAGCAGCTCATAGTGCTACCAAATAGCTCACTCAGTATTGTTCGTTGTCCTATGACCTCATGGTGGTCTAAAGCCCTTTTACCTTAATTTTGTTAGTCAAGCAATGGATTATTTTACAGCCTTAAAATATTTGTTTGAGATGTGCTGCTATCCAAAGTAAAATGCTTTTGGAATTCCCTTATCGTTTTCTTCCTGTGGCCACTGTATGCTTCATGCAAATCATTGTTCAAAGTGTGCCAGGACTCAGGTGGCAACAGTATTGCAGTGACCCAGTGATCAGCTGGCTTAATTAAAGCGCAATCCCTCCCTCTTTTCCTCTGGGAAAAATTTCAGATGGAGAGGGTTGTGTATAGTGACCTTCTCTTTGATGTTTATGGTTGCTAGAGACATGCAGAGGAGGGGAAGAGGATGTAAAGGAGGAGGAGATACCCCTATTCTGCATGATTTATGTCACTGTTGCAGGAAGTGTCAAGAAGTACATGGCAGGCATACTGGTTTATTTTATTTTGAAAATATGATTCTTATCCACCTAATGGGGTGGGAAATAGATTTTAAGAAAACCATAGTTTGAATACAAGGCCTCGGTAAAGTCTCTTACATTTTCAGAACCTACTTAATGTCTGTTTTCAAGCATCAAAGGCAAGAAACTACTTAATGATATATAACTTCCCTGACTTGCTTTGACTGTCTGTATTGTTGAGGCAGCCCTTCTGCAACTGGAGTATAAGAGTCTCATCAGATCAGGACTTCAGATCACAGATTTCTTCCTCCTTTTCCCACCCCCCTTTTTTTTTTTCTGTTTGAGGCAGATCGCTCTTCATGTTGCAAAATTCCTCAATTTGCCTCCTGTTTATCTGATCTTTGTGTGCTACTGAGGGGGAAAAATTACCATCTACATTGCAGAATTCTAATTACAAAATTTCTGCTGTAGTCTTCAAACTGCATTCAGATAATTTCAAGTGTGCACAAGTGGCTGAACACGGAGCTGTCTGAACTAGCAATCAGCTGGCATTTTTAGTTTTGAGCAACCAGCAAATTGAATTCGTAAAATTCATTCTGATGCCAGCAGGGGGGGGTGCTCTTGACTGCTGCTAGTTAAGAGATTCATTGAAAGTGCAACATAATGGAAGGGAGTTTAGAAATAAGCAGTCATATAGCTCTCTTGATTAACAGGCCTGTTAGGTTGAGAGGTACATTGTTCTAGTACTTTGTAGTGTGATGACAAGCAGGGCCAGTAATGGAGCTTACCATGGTGAAAAAAGAGAAGGGAGAAATATTGCAGGTAAATTCAGCAGAAAGAAAATATGTTGGTAGCTGAATTTATTTGCTTTTTGTGTAATTAAAACCTCACTCTCATCATTTTCTTCTCGCTGTCAATGACCTTGAGAGTTCAGACATCTGGAACTCAGTAGAGCTGTGTCACAGGCAGTGAATGGAATGTCTCCTTTATAAATGCTGTTTATCTGAATTATTCAGATTAAAGATTTCAGAAGTCTGGGGTGATCTGTTTTTCTTATTGGCAGTTGGTGTTATAATAATGTTTGTTTGCAAATAAGGTATATGTTCCTTTAAAGACATAGGTTGAAATAGTTACCAGTGCCATATCTAAGTTTAAATAAAAGCTAGGTGTTAGAAGTGTGTTTATGGAATAGGCTAGCTTTTCTAAGATCTAACTGTCTGAAATGTTATTGTAGTATAGCATAGAGAAATATTAAGTGTTGAACCTTGGGCTGGCCAAGCACCTCTCTCAGTCATGATAAAGAATGATGATCTCAGTTTATGATTGTGGTACTGGCAACTATGTCTGTTATTTTTTTTTTAATGCACTACTTTTCATTGGAATTTTATGTTAGGTATGCTTAGGTCGACAAAGATACATGCTTACAGCATTGCAGAATGAAGTCATGGTTGAACACGTGGTGCCAGCTGCATTTTGTCTGAATTTTTGCTGGTGTGCTCAATTTGAATTTGCAATTAGAGGACTTAATATGTTTGCAAGTGGTACCACATCACTTAGCTGTTACGTTTAATGGATTATTGAAACTGTGTTGCCTTGATTCCATCTGATCAGCACGATTACCTGAGTAAGATCAAAATCACAGGAGGTTTCAAACGTGGTGGGATTCCGGGGACAGGATTCAGACTGAGCTGCATGGCTCCAGTCAGCAGCAGGTGTCAGGTTTGGCTTGGGATGGACCTAAGGGAGCCTGCCTACTCTTTTTCTCCAAGCTGGAATGCAATATAGTTACTGTCTGGTCTGCTGTAAATCCCCTTACCTTCCAAAATCCAGGGATTGATAGGTAGTTCATTCTGGTGCTTGATGATCCTTAATACCTCGAGCATTTTCCCAGTGTTTATCCTAAGTCACATGTACACTGACCAGATGAATATCTGCTCCTGATTTTCTGTTTGGACATTTGATTTTTCTTTCCTATCTATAGTATTTCATATATGTCTTTGATCTGGTTTTTGGAACATTTTTCCAGTTTATAAGTATTATTTTGAATTCTTACCCTGTCCTCTTAAGTGTTTGCATACTTTTCTGCCTGAAAAACCATTTAGAGGTTTTTCAGTTTACTCTGCTTCATTGTCCAAGTCAGGACTGAATACATAGAACTTACCTGTAACCAGGACAAGTTATGAATTTACTGAGGACTATTAATTAATAATCTGAATAAAATTTATACTGCTGTCATCTGGGCTATGTTCCTTTGTTACAGCAGTGTTATATAGGGCAATGTCAAAAGGCATATTAGAGTTAAGATATGTTAACTTGTCAAAGAAGGAAACTTCACAGTGTGGATAGATTCATGATGATGTTCTGTATTACTCACTTAATATTTGTTTAATAATATCGTTTTTATCTGTTTGGATACCTGTACTTTCTGAAATTCACCTTTTACTGCCTTAAAACCAGAGATGTGATGTGCCCTCAAGGTCTCTGTCTTGAATGAATTTCTGAAGATAATCATTAGCAGTTACAAAGTTTGCCCAGGCTAGCTCCTTTGAGGCCCTCTAAGGTAAATTTCACCAGGGTCTGCTGACCTGAATATATTAAACTTACCAAATGTCTTGTAGCTAGTTCTTTGTGTTTTCTGGATCATGCACCTATGACGCATTTGTCGTCTTGTTTCTGAGAATTCTCAGTGTTTATTTAAAAGGCCAGGAGGTCCCTTGCATACAGGTTCACTGGAGGAAAGCCTTACAAGTAAAGTACCAAGTGAGCAGTGTCTGACTTCAGTGGTGGACAACCTGGAACAGGATCCTTGGAGGGATATATGATCTATTCCATTAACTTTAATGTTGAAATAAAAGGAAGTCTTTAGCTGTCACAATTGAAAGAAAAGCTTTAAACTTTCATTATGGTTAATGCAAGAATTTGTAAGCTTGTAAAGAAACTGGAAATAAACGTGTACTGCCCTATTCATGTTGACCAAAGAGATCACTGAGGAATGGTGTGCAAAAGCCAAGAGCTCAGGGAGAAGGGACCAGAGAAAGCCCTCTTGAGCACGGTTCCACCAGTTCATTTTATAGAGCCTTTCTGCAGAGTGCATAGAAGAAAAATTTAGGTGGAAAATGACTCTTGGCAAAATGGAAATTTTATTAGAAATGTCTGCTTTCCATTAAGTATCTGTGGGTTTTGTTGTTCTTTTGAGAGGAAGAAGGAGTGTTCTTGCAGTTTGTCAGTGGAAGCACTTTCTTTCAAATTTAGATTTTTTTTTTACCTTTTTTTTGACTAAAATTTGTTTTGCCTCGCACTTTGCTTGAAAAAGTAGAACAATAGTTTAACTGGGTGACTTCTGTATACTCACAAGTTCAGGTTCCACCTTTTCATGCTTAGTCTTCTGCAATGCTTGCTGGGGTCCAGCTGCACCCTCTCCGAGGTGGGTGTTCACAGGCCGTGCCATGGCCATCAGTGCACTCAGCCCTGGGCTGTGCACCCTGGCACCCAAAAGCTCTGCTTTCTGCCACACTGAGTCACACAGCACTGCTTCCTCAGGTGCGGGAAATTAAGGAAACTCATGAGAAGTGGAGTGTAAAAGGCCTCAACCTGTGCTTAGGACTCAGACTGACCAAGGCTTTGCAGCCTGTTCAGTGAAGACATTGCAAGCAGATATTGGCTTTTGTGGTTTCTACAGTTCTCTGTAGTTCCTGAGTTACCTAGTAGAATTTTTTCCATAATTAGCAAGATGTCAGTTGAAAGTGGTGATTTGGCCTCTGGCCAGGAGGGTCTCAGTATTTGTAGCTTCATGTTTTAAAATGAATCAAGCATATAAACAGGCAATGCATTTCCTAAGTTACTGTGTGCTCACTGATTATCAGGTGTATCTGCCCTCATTCCTGTCCAGTTTCAAAAGAAGTAGTTTAGTGATTATGTGCTTTTTAAAAACAGAAAATGGGAGGGCCTTTTCTCTGTTGTTTTACAGACCTGATTGGCACTCTGAAACTTGTTCCTCTGTGATGGTACAATAGATGATGGCTAAAGGAGTTTAATTAATGTTTGCACACTAATGAGACATTGTTCTCAGGAGCCTTTTACAAGATGGTTTTTTAGAAGAGCTTTTTATCTGCTGTCTGCTCATGCCTCCCATAATATCTACTTGTTGGTAGCTGAAATACAGTGATATTGGAAATAGGAAAGGGGAACAGTTACATTTCCAAGTTATGTAAGTGTCTTCCAGATTTTATGGCAGCCCACCAGTCTTCACTCCTGTTGCTAATTTAGCATGAAACATGAGATATCTTGTTCTGCTCTCATTTTTTTTTCTTGTGAACACTTGTTGTTTTGGGTTGTTTTTAATCTTATTTTTGCAAGTTTGGACCCACAGTGTTCGCCATGATATTAACAACAGCCAGACTTTTGGGTGTAAGGGATTAAAAGCTGATCTGCCAAGTTGGAACTATTTTTTTGTTTTTCAAAAATAATTGCATTATTTCTTCTACCTTTTTTTTTATTTTTTTCTAGCTGAAACATGAAGTTGTAATTGTAAAGAAATGAGATAAAACAATAGGTGTGTTCTAGGGGTTTGTATTATTTTACTGATTATCATCAATTCTCATTTCTTTTCCCTGAAGCTCTCTACTCAGTTTTAAGGTTGAGAGGGTTAAATTTTGGGAGGGGACACTCCTACCTGGTAGAGTCTTGTGAATGTATAATTTCTAAAGTAATAGGAGCAAGAGAAACAACAAAAAAATCTACCTTGGAACTTCATTTCATGCTAATCCTTTTTTAAGAAATATTTGGTTCTTAATTGTAAATTAGAGAAGTACATATTGGGAAGAAGTTCAGAATAATGTTTGTAGATTATCACATATGTTAATTCTTCACTCTGTGCTGTACTGTGGTTTTTTGCTGGGATCCAGTTCTGGACACAGATAGTTGCAGTGTCATTAATTAAGAAAGAGGCTTTCAGATGAAGATAGGCAAAAGGGTATTTTCTTGTATTGTAAACTGTTAAGGATAGGAGCTTTCTTTTGGTTCACACAAGGAAATGGTGTTCTGTTTCTTGCGCAGTTCCTTGACCGTTTTTTCAACGCAAAGAAATAATGGCAATGTTAAGAATAATCTGTTTTATCTGTGCCTCTGAGTCTGAAGTCATCCTGTGCCACTGGAAGGCAGTAGAAAAGCTCTGCTGTGTGTAACTTCAGCATCATTTGGCAGAAGGACTGTGGTATTGTGTTTGTACTGTGCAGATTTTCATGAGGATATGTTCTTGGCCGATAGCTGAGTCGCTGGCTTGGAGAAATAGTTGACTGCTTTTCATCCTTAACTCCAGTCTCTGATTTGCCTAGTTTTGCCAGTTCTTCTAGATCAGTCAACAACAACAACAACAACAAAATCGTCTTTCCCTAATTTAATGTGTTTGGCAAATGCTTCTTTCACGGGCCTATTTATTCTAAAACTGTAGTAAATGTGCTTCCCAATATGGTATTGTTGAAATGCAGCAACTGTGGCACTGATCAGGGCGTGGGAGAACACTATCCATCAGTGTGGAGAGGGCATTTTGACCTAAAGGACCTGGGCACTGCCCTTGAGAACAGGGCCAGGAACTGTAAAACAGAGACAGAGACCAAGGGATTTCTCATCCTCAAGTCTCAAGTACAGTAAAATGTATTCTGTACAATCTTTACATACATTGCTCTTGCATTATTTCTTCTGGCTTTGACTCTCCAACTTTCACGGAAGTACCAGGCCTTTCTTCTGGCTTTGACTCTCCAACTTTCACAGAAGTACCAGGCCTTTCTTCTGGACAGTGGTCAAATAACTGGATCATCAGAATACTCCTGTGTTCAGTTTGCTGTGCTTGCTTTGGAAACTACTGGACAGCAGTGCCTCATACCATGTTTGTACTGTGGCTCTTGCAGCAGATTCTGTTGTCTAACATTAGTGCTGATAAGCAGGTTGATATAACCTTGCAAAGAACTCAAGTAACCCCTAATGAAGCTTTCTCTCTTTCCCTCTGCAGGTGGTTAGTCGAGTGGCAGCTCAGCAAGGATTTGACTTGGACCTTGGATACAGGCTACTGGCAGTATGTGCAGCCAACAGGGACAAATTCACTCCAAAATCAGCTGGTAGGAAAAGCCTTTTTTTGGTGTATTATTGAGTCTTGGATGGTCATATTCTGAATAAGTGCTACCTGCAACTCTCTTGCGTTCTTCAAAAAAAAGCAAAACCAAAAGCAAACACGTATTTGGTGGTAATAGTGCTGTTGCTTTTAGCATTTTGATGACATGCTCTTCTGAGGAGACATGACTTTGGAAATTTATGTTTTCCCCAACTGGTGCTGTTCACTGCCCTGTTTGATCTTATGGATGAAATGTTGCTTCCAGAAGCATGGATGTTCAGTAATTTTGTGGTGGGAATGAACACACTCAGACCCCTCCATCTTGGTAAACCATTGATTTTCTGTCATGTGTCAACCTCTGAATCTTTCACATTCATTCTGCACTTCTGATATATCTATTGCAAGTAGTTCCTTGACTTTATATGTCTGTGGAAATAAATACCATGGTTTCTCGTACATCTAGTCATTAGCTGTAGGATTTTGAGCCAAGAGTAGTTAGCAATGCTATTGGTGTAGTATTAAGTAGGCATTTTTCCAGTATTTTACAGCAATAATCTGTTACAGGGCTCTGATCAAGTAGCAGTATTTGATCATGATGTATTGCCATTGCTCCTCTATATAGTAAAAGCAGAAAACGCACTTGAGGGTCTTTCTGCTGCTCACATGTTCAATTTAACTGGAGCATTTAATTCTGGTTCTCCTTTTCTTAGCTGATGAATGTCAACATAATGTGCACTGGCTTGGAAAACAGGAAGATAATTGTTCCATTCCAGACTGAGCATGGATAACTTTTCTGCTTAGTACTAAACTGGTATGCAGTCCCCATTTTAGAACATCAGGAAAGGTTACCTTCTTCCAAAACAGTGATTTGTAGCCAACTGGTTGGGTGTTAACATTTCTTTTCATGTTCCTTTTATCTTTACTCATGGCTGCCTTTTGTTCTAAGTGTTCTAAGCAGTTCCTCGTGCAAAAGTGGCTTTCACATCAAAGCATGTTCACTGGACTTACTGTTTTATTTTCTTGTATGGGAAGGGATCATTAATCTTACTAAATGTTGAATAAACTGTCTGATTTTCATCCGGAAAAACTGTGTGGAGGATAAAACATTCTGTTGACCAGGCACAGTCTCCCTTTCTTCTGAATTTCTATTAAGTTTATCCATTAGCTAGATATCACATCTGTTGTTGGTTGTTTGGTTTTGTTTTTGTTTTTTTTTCAAAAAATGCTTGTCAAGTGAGACTCTCCATCTATGAGTGCATTGTGTGATATATTAAAACTTTTCAATTTTTTTTTAAAAATATAGCTATTCCTCCCATCTTACTAATTCTTCCTGACATGTCTTTTTATCAGTGTGTTGGTGAAGGTGAGGTTGTGAGTCTCTGTATCTTTTCATGTTGTAGTCCTTTTCCTTTAGGGCTTGCATGAGGGGGTAATCTTGAAAAGTGCTGGGCAGTCATGTCCTACAAAAGCCCAGTGTCAGTGTTTGATTTCTGCCAATAATTGCTTTTTTGGGAATATATGCTTTTTTTTTTCAACTCATTACCCTAGCAGTCTGTACAGGGTGCAGTCTTTCCATTGTTAATTGATATGATACTGGGAAAGCTGGTAAATCATGTGCTCTTCTCTCAGTATATTCTAAAATCCTTCTCAGTCCTGTGCTTTTCTTCCTATTTCCTATTTGCATATACAATAATTTATTTTCAGTGATCTTAAATATTTGGTTTCATAAGTACTTAAGTTTTACTGTGTATACAGTTGTTTCACCAGTTATTGCAGGGATTTTATCATGCCCATCTACACCATGTTTTTCGTGCTCTTGTTGTCTGTGTTAAATACTCATATTTTGGGGCATACCATAACATATTTTGTGAAATGCCACATATATCTCCTACTCTAAGGATGTCACATTCACATGCAATCTATGAGAGCTACATCATTGAATGGGCAGCTTGAGAGACGGACAGACAAGGGTTACAAATGTGAGGTCGTTTCAGAACACATGGACTTTTTTAAAGAGTTAATTTCCACATCTGAGTGCATTAACATTTTCTGATTTCTAATGTAGCAGTGGCTCTGCTCTCATTAAATTTTTGTAAAAATGTTGAGATTGTCCTTTGTTTTTTTGCAAACAGTGTGGATCACAAAGCTGCCTTTCATGATTTACTTAAGTTGTTGTCAGGGATGCTTGCAGGTTGTTTTGAGTAACTCATTCTGTTTGCTGTTACATCTGTTGAAAGACACCTTCAACAGTTCTTCCAGTCACTTTCCTACAGAAGTCCCCTGATGTAGATATCAAATGGCATTAATTTTAATGAATAAGCATTTGTTTTTCCCTTCCTCTAGGCTTAAGGGGAATTTACAACGGTTTGAATTCATTCCACCAAGTATGAATTTAATGCTGCCACCGGGATCACTCTGGAAACATTTTTAATCCATGTTGTTTAGTGTCTGACATTCTGAAATGTGAGGAGAAAAAAACGTTTTCTAATTAAAACACATTTGAGTAGGTGAACACTGGGGAAAATAATTGCCCCAAATCCTTTCAAGGGCCATCCACTATTACTACCTCTTTATAGCCTAGGACAAGGCTTGTTGACTGATGTCCTGCAGGCTGGGAGCCTGGTGGACCTGCTGGCAGGTTTTGCAGCTCTGCTGTGTGGAGCAGGTAGACCACCCCAGCCTGATGTCTGTCAAGTCTCCTGGTTTGCAGAAACAGCTGAACCAGTGCAGTCAGTAGTCTTGCTCCTGTTCTCCAGCAATTCCCACCCTAAGCTTGCTCAGAGACCTGTACTGGCAGAAGAGGTTTTGCTGGTATGGCTTCTGTTCTGTTTGACTGGCTCCCTGAGCTGTTCCTCTGCAGGGCCGTAGGGGAGTGAGAGTCCCCGTGGCAGTGCCTGAGGATCTCTTATCCCCAATGGAAGAGGGCTGGAGCCTGAGGCTAGAGGGCAGAACAGCCAGCTGCCAAATTGGCTCAGCTCTATGGGAAATCCACACCTCTGGTTCATGCAAAGGGCCCCACGATGTTTCATCTCTGCTGGTTTAAGCCGTTTTGGTGGTAGCTCCTCTCCCTGCTACGCTGAAGAGGTTGGGGAGTGGTTACAGGAGGTGCAGATGGCAGATCAGAGTACAGGCAAACATGGGGGAAGCAGAGAGAGATGAGAGGCTGGAGCCAGGTGGGGCAGCAACCTTTTCAGGTGGCACAGCCTCAGCTGGGGGAACTCAGGGGAACAGACCAAGAGCTGTCAGCTCCTCAGCTTCTCCCCTCCGGGACTGGGACCGTTTGGTGTTGCCAAGGCAGTGTTTGATGTTGTGCTTTTTAGTCTTGTTTTACTTGGCCATTGAGATGGTTAATAATTAGCTAATACAAATTGTTTTGGAGAATGCCTGGAGGGGAGGCTCATGCAGCATGAAAAGTATTAAAAAGTTGTCGTGTGTGTTTTTAAATAGAAATGATGATTTAATGACTGTGCCTTTTGTCTCTGCTTTCTGGTGTTTGTACCTGAAATAATAGCTGCTGCCTTTTATTCTCCTGGCCCATGCTGCTGCAACTGGGCTGCTGCCTCAGCAGGAGGTCAAATACAGCATTTCCCACCCTGAAGACAAATGACAAAGCCTTTAAAATATATGTGTCTCTTTCGGTGACAGCTGCTCCCCAGACCTTCCACTGCAAATTCCTTTGCCTTGTTGTGACACCTATAGGGGATGGCCCAGCAGGTTGGCTGCCTGCCTGCTCATTTGCTTTCATACCGCAGTAACCCGAGTTGCTCTTAGTATGTGAGTGCATGGCTCTTTGTGTATTCCATTTTTTCTTCCTTAAACCCGAAGACTTTCTTTCTGAATAGTGCTTGCTTGGACCTTTTCTGAGCATATATCCTGCTTTTGTCCTTCCTGTAGAAGATTTTAAGTCATTTGGTAGCTTTATTTTAAGGTCTCCTATTCACAAAAATAGAGTTCACCGATTAAAGTGTTTATTAAAAAAAAAAAAAGAGGAGGGGCAGTGAAGGAAGAGAGAAAGGGAACAATTTTCTGCTCTGAAATACTTTTTTGAAAAAATACTTTATCGAGCTACTGAAGTTCATTGCTCTTGTAGCTACTTTTCTACTTTTGCTTTTGTCAGGAGGCCAAGCTGAGGCCAGACAAGGGGACGACAGGATGAGATCATACAGGGAGCTTTGTCAGAAAAGGACAGTGTTCAGTATCTCTGTAAAGAGAGACAGGGAGGCAGGAGCCTGAGGGCAGAACTGTGCAGAAAAGGTACTTCAGCAATCACTGAGAATCTACAGCAAACAAACGCTGTGATAGCTTGGATGGGCAGCTAAGTGTTGGCTGTTCGATAGCAGAAATAGCAACCCTTTTTGATATTGCTTTGTTTTCAGCCCCTTAGTCTCTGCTTGGTGTGCTTCTGATTTTACTTTTCAAGAGCAGTATTACTGAATAACCTTGAAGCATAAAAATATACTTAATATGAAGCATAAACTAAAGCTTCATGGTGTTTGAGGATTTTACATTGTTTTGTTTATTTCTTTAGCTTTAATCATTGTACTCTAATTCTAATATAATAGGGCTCTTCTTAGAGAGTATGATACCAAAGCTGTGAATAAATTGGACCCCGGGCTAACAAAGGTATATGTAGTGAGAGTACTTGCAAATGGTGGTGTTAGAACATTACTGGACAAGATACTGAGACCTAAGGTATGTCCTGATCAGGATAAATTTTCAAAGCAATAGCACAGATTGGGCAAAGAGTATTTGGGTGTATTATCAAATCAAACTTCAAGAAACTGTATAAAATGAGAAAAGAAATTACTCTGCAATGTGAATGAAGAACAGGTAGAAAGTAAGGATAACCTCTAGATTATGGGGGACCACAAGGCTAGATTAACACTTTGCCTAAGTTTCCATTAATAATGCTCACATTATCTGTGGAGACAAGGCAAAAGGAGTCAACTAAAAGGATTACCAGTATTCAATGGAAATTACTCCAACCAGGGCTGAAGGGATCCCTCCAGCTTGAAGGGACCAAATGATGGACATGCCTGCGTTTGGAAAGAAATAGCATATGAACTGTCAGTCTCGTGCCTCACACCAAAGATTTTCAGCAAATTGGTCGAGTCAAAATGGTCTTATATGACTGGAGAAGAAATACAAATGCTGTATCTGTACTTGGGAAGGTGGCTGATAAGAATGAGAGCAGAGTAGAAAATGTTGGCTTGGGTTGTTCATGAAATGAAAGCTGAGCAGAGTTATGAAATGTATGTAAATACTAACAAATAACTTAGGAACAAGAAGAACTGTGAAACTACTGAAGTACAGTGTTGGCACAAAACATATAGGTGTAAATTGAATAAAATAAATAAAGGGGAATTCAGAATTATTAGGGCAGTGGCATTTGAAAAATGTTTTCAGTTAGAATGGCACTGGAGAGGGATGGAGCAGAGTAAAGGCAAATGGAAAAGTCAAACTGCCTTTTTAAAGATAAAACTCAGTGTATGAAATTGTGTAATGTGGTTCTTGATGTAGCTGGAAGCTGGTTAAGAACCTTTTGTCTGTGTAGTCCTAAATACTCACTACATATGCTTGCAGATGTCTGATTCATTGCTACATAGAGTTGATATCCTGAAACTGTCCATTTGACACTCCTCATTAAAATAAAGGCATTATTTTCTTTTAGCTGTTACCTTCTGAAACAGCTTTTGATGCTGAAGACTGAGTGCATTTCGGGTGATCTCTAGGTTCACTTCCCAGCTGTTAGCACAGATTCTCACTGTGTGCCCTTGTCTGCTTTGCTCTCTGTTTTGTAGTTTTATATTTTTGAAGCAAGGATAATAATACACCTTCCATCTCACTTTTATTTATGTGGTTTAATTAAATTCAGTATCCTGCAGTACAGAAACTACCTCTTCCCCTGTAGGTAGATCTTCAGTGCAGTGGAGCCATGGTTTCAGCTGGGTACTTACTCTTTGTTGTTGTACAGATAAAATAATTCTGTTCTGGAACATATACTGGCAGGATCCACGTTTTTTGCAACTAAATCTTTCCTAAAGATTTATAGTGTGGATACTACAAATGAATGAGTAATTAATTCATAATTCATTTAGATTATGAGGTTAGTTTAGTTAGTTTCTGTTAATGAAGTTGGCAACTTCCCTTGACCAAAGGGAAGCACAGTCAGTACTGCTGTTTAGTGGCAAACAGCGTTAATTCATGTCTGTACTCTGTGACAGCCACATTTATATTGTCTGCAGAAAAGGCATAGTAGGCTTTGCCCATTTTTCTTGCCCATGAGTTTACTCAGAACAAAACTCTAAAAACCTGCAGTTTGGAAAATGGTATCCTGTATCTTGAGCCTCTTAGGTTGGCTTGGCATATGGCAGACTTGTCTGTAGTTAGCTCTCAAACATCTTGAGATGGAGCACCTGAAGAGCCTGCAAAAGCAGATGCTTTTCCCCACTAGACCTTACTTGTTCTAGCTGTTCCTGTTCCCTCCAAAATGTTTGCTCCTGATGCATTTGGTCTGTCTTCTACTCATGGGAAACTTGATCACACTTGTGTTAGATTTCCATTATTCTTGGCTTTGCAATTCCTCTTCATCTTTATTGTGAGTTTGAGGAGTTCATGACATATTGATGTAGATGGGTATTATTTTGCTGGATTGGAAATTCCCTTCCTTTTTGGCATTCACTGTTCTGCTGTACATTGAACACCTATGTTTACAAGGGATGTTGCATGGCTGAGCTGTTGCTTCTTCATTCTGTCTGGTCAAAATACCAGGTGGTGTATCTGGCCTGTTCTTTTTGACATTTGACTGGGTCCTTGTTACCATGGTACCAGTTCTGACTTTGAGAGATGTCGCAGTAAAACTGTTGCCAGGTTGGAACATTTTTGCACTAATGTCTTTACTGGAGCACTTAAGAAAATTGCAGACACTGAACTATAGCAACAAGCCTGTTCTGCTGTTTTCTTAGTTTGTACCTTGGATTTTTGTGAGGCTGGTACTTACTTGAATGCTCTCTTTGCTGCAGATTTGAATGTATAGTTCATTAACTCATCATGCAGTTCCTGGGAAGAATCTTTTCCTAAAAGTGCGCAACACACTTTCACTTGGACTGGAACTGGCATTCTGCAGAGAAGATTTCTGTTGATCTCTGTCAGTGTTTTCTGTCTTCTGCTTCAGGGATCCCATATGTGTTGAGAGCAACAGGAGATTTGGTGATAAAGACAGCCTAAAGCTTGGTCTCTGTGTGAATTATGATATTTTCTGTTGTTATTTTGAGTAAATTACCTGTCCCTCTGGACATGAGGTAAGTCACAAATGAAGAGTAAGAGGGGAGGCAACTGTGTAAGCATACATATATTCATGGGAGAGAAGAAAGCAAACTCTCAGAATGGCATTTGCCCTTTACAAGTTACCTTTTCTCAGCTTACAGCGATCAGTCCTGAACCTATTCCCTTTTGAGCTGCAGTGCATCCAAATGTACCTCACTGCCAGTGCTCTCTTAGCAGCCTGTGTGTCTTGGAGGCATTCAGAGAAGTTCACTAGGAGTCCAGCTATGAGAACAGTAACATAGCAACTTCCATGGGGTTTGGTAGCTTTTTTGCTGGAGGGCTGAACAACGAAAGCATAAACTGTATGAACAGATCAGATCAAGCTCCAGGACAGCAGGTTCACTTCCTAAATACAACTGAGATTCCACTACTTAAAATTTCAGATCCGTTCCTAATTCCTGCAGGCTTGTCTGCAGCATGGAGTCAGCCTGTTAGGAAAAGTTCTTGCTCCGAATACTCTAGACACAACACCCTGTGAAACACACTGCTTAGTGGACAAGATGTTATAGGTAGTATCTCTCTTTTTAAAGAGAAATTTGTGTTTCATCTTTTCTAATGCTTGTGTTAAAGTACACCTGTTAAAGTGTGCTGAGAGAAAGGTATTTACATAAGTGCTATGTGGTGCAATACATTCATTTAAATATGAGTAATCAAATAATCATAAGGTTTCATCATTGTAGATAGTTCTACTTTGTATTAGTCTATGCCTTTCATAAAAGGGGATTCAAGAAGAAAGACCACAGAATAAAAGTAAATGGATTTGAAGAGAGCTATTAAGTATTAAGTTCCCAAAACAAATGCAGTATTGTTCCTTATAACGTATGCTGGTTTTCCATGAACTTCAGTAGAAGTTAGTATATTCATGTTTGATAAGGCTTCTGGATTGTTTCCATTTTATGGATTGTTTTTGTCTCAGTTTACTTCAGTTTCAATAACACATATAAAGAAAAGCATCAAATTTGCTTTCCTCTGCAGGTTTTCTGGATGCCAACTCCCTTTGTATTTTTTGATAGTCTGATGAAAACTGCAACAATATTTCTGTCTCCTTGTGAGACACTTCTGTGAATATCCTAATAAATCCAGACTTTATTTATTCCTTACACTTCTACATATGCTAAATCATGCTTTGTAACAGTTATCAGTAACACCTGACTTGGGGAATAAATGGAAGAAATAAGATTTCACTCATACAACAACAATAAAAGAAAGTAATGAAGTTTAGTAGCTTAACAGTAATAAACTCCAAAAGGTGTGAATCTAACTAGAAACTTAAGTGGGTTTGGATTTCATTTCTATGACTTAAAACAGGCTTTTAGGAAAGTCTGGATGTCAAGTCCAAGAAACAGACCTATGTTGGTGAGTGTGTCTGCTCCTGTAAGATGTCTCCATAGGTGTGCAGTTGTTGCTGGGGCTGAGGTTCACAGATAGGATTTCCTAATGTTCTGGAAGGAAAAAAATTAGCAAGCATTGAGATGCCTGGATATTGCACAGTCCTAAGCAAATCTCTTTGATTCTTACCTGTCTGTCTAGTAGGAATCTTGGTTGTAAATCCGTTTTGTTGCTATGAATACGTATTTCTTACATGCACTGTTACAAAGAACCAGTGTTTCTTTGTGTTTTGTATGAACTGAGTGTCTACCCAACTTTAGAGATTCACTCTCAGCAAAACTTAAAGTAGTAGCATTTCGTGCAGAAAGGTAGCTTCTGTGAAATATGTGATCAAACTAATGATTAATTCAACCCCCTCCAAGATATTCCTTATTTCTTTGAGAAATGCTTGCACTTAAAGTGTGCTGGAGCAACTAATTTTAGTGAATAGAAAAAAATTACAGATTTTTAAATCCTGCCTGCCTGTGCTGTTGTTTCCCAAAGTCCTGCTTAGGCCTCTGTAGATTCAAACCTGTAGACACAAACACTGATCCCTAGTTTCAGGTTCACACACTAGTTTAAAATGTACATCTTCTAAAGAAAGTAGTCACAGGAAACATGAATTTAAACAGTTTTAAAGGCAAGTATTAGTGACTTGGCTTTTAACTCAATAATAGAAGGCTGAAGAGGGGCTGCTCCTGAGGAGATAAATTGAACACTAAACATCTGCGTACAAAGCAGGGTATTTGTTTTGTGTGTGATACTTTCCCCTATGATTGCCTGGTCAGACCCAAAAGACATTAATCTTGCTCACTCTGGAAGATACTGTCTTTCCATGATAAAAAAAAAATATTAAATTACTTAGAGTATTCACTACAGATACAATTTCAATTAAGGCAAAGAACAAGAGAGACCTCTAAGGTCTCAGCGTGAAAAATTACACACTACTGGTCTAAACTGAGATGGGAGATGTTAATTGTTGGAAATTTATGGACAGTTGCTGTCTCCCAGTAGGACTGTTGGAGTGGACCTAGTGGTCCTCAAAAAGCCAGATACCATTGCAAGCAGTAAGGGGATTTTGCTTTGGAGGTCTTCTAGTATTACAGCCAAATATGTTTTAAATAATTAGCAGTACCTACAGTAACTGTGTCTTGACCAAAGCAAAAGCAACAAGGTACTGGAGTTGTGTCAACACTGAGCTATCTTGAGAGCAGAAGCAAAGACTTCAGGTAGGTTTTTGTTAGAGCCAAAATTGCATAAACCTCCTTTCTCTGTTCTAACATCTAGCATGTCTTACAGGACAGCAAATTGTTTTAAAAGTCAGATTTAAAATTTTACTCGATTTAGCTAAGTATACGTTCAATACCTAGGACGAGTATTGTTGTAAGCTGGAGGAGGGCTTGACTGACATTTTGGTCTAGCAACTGTCAGAATGTAGGAAAGAAAAAAAATGTTGTTCCAAAAGAGAGAGACTTTTTCCTTCTTTCAGTGTGTGGAAAAGTTAATAGGTAAAGACAGAGTCTTTGGTTGGGGCAAATTCTGTGTTCATTTGATTCTTTGCAGCCAGTTATTGCTCCCAAGTTGCAGTGGTAGAGAAAGAAGGCAGAAGCTCCTCAGCCAGGGCAGTGGCAGTAGAATATGGTAGTTGTCACTCCAGGAGTTCCTGTCTCTGAACCACTCAGTTACATGAGCTCAGTCGTGTGAAGCTGTGTGCTTGGGGTGGGATCTGGGGAGTGATTAGACAATCTTGATAGAAGGGTGAAACGAAGTGTTGTGTTGCTTGTTTTGTGTAAGCAGGATTGGCCCCCATGCAGAATCAATCAGTGCCTCTAAAGAGACAGAAAGCTGTGACAGGAAACAAGAGTAATGTCTGAGAGCTAAGTCCTCAAGCTGGTGGATCATCAAATCACTGTTGGAGGCTCAATGGGATCCTTTGGTAGTAGATTACCAAAGATACTGTGAGGCTATATGTGACACATGCCAAAATTCAAACAGTTAGTGAATTTATTGCTATTGTGAGAACCCAAACCATGTGTCAGGGCTAAGAAGTCAGCTGAGCAGAGTTCAGCAGCCAGTCTTCCTGTAAAATCCTTGGTAGGAGTTAGGCTTCAAAGAGACCTCTGTCCTTACGAAGGAGAGCAGAGTGGTTTTCAGCATCTCTTGAAGAACAGCTAAGTATACAGAGACGTTTTTCCCTTTTTCTTTGATTGTAATGTGTTGTGTAGCAAACTTTGAAAGTAACGTTAGAAAAACAGAGGGGAAATCCTACCTACCATGTCTGACTTGGCACAGTCCCTTTGGTTCAGTCAGCCAGACTACCAGACTTCTGCAGTTGAAAGTATCTTATGTTCTTCCTATTTTCTTGATCTGCTAGAATTCACATCTTCAGGCATCAGTGACAAATGTATGCTTTCACTGAGACAGAGCAGAAGAGCCACAATCTCCAAACTCTGGGGAGGGTTATGTTTTCAAATCGAGGGAGGAAGGAAGACTGTTTGCCCCACATTCCATTAAATCTTAAACTAATCAGTCGGTTAAACTTGTAGAACGATGATGACCTCTAAGGATTGTCTTCAAACAGCTAGCACATACATAGCTGACAGTCTCTGAGTGATACAAATCATTCTGGAGGGGAATTTTGTAGAGAAGAAAAAAAAAAACTAAACTGAGGATCTGGAAGGAATGTGAACATACAGTGCATCTATTGTGAAGTAAATATATTTGGTTTGAAAACATACTGGAAACTTGGAATAGTCAGATATTAATTATATACATTGCCCCGTGAAAGGAAACTGTTTATTCTGCAGGTGCCGTTTAGTCTACAAAGGTGAAAAAAAAGTCTATACAGGATCATTGTTCTATTGTTGTATTTATTTGCATAGGTGATATTTTTATCTGCCTTTCATCTCTCTGTCCAAAACTCTACTTATCATGAGGTCAGTAAAGCTATAAAGGTCACAAAGAGATTGAAAAAAATAGAACTATGCCTGAGAGAGCTCATGTATGCAGAAATAGCTGTCTTCCACTCCAGTGTTAGAATAACTTTTTAAGGTTCCTTGTTTAGAAACATTATTTGTTGGCGCTGAACTCTGAAGCCTCCCCTTTCCTGGAGAGAAAGCCTTGATTTCTGTCTGCACAGAATGACCAGCAACTGCATATTCCGTGTTTTCAGTGGGCCCAGACCAAACATCATCTGTCCTGCACTTTAAACAGTGACCATTCTTTTGGCAGCTGTTTGTATGTTTTTAAAGCAGTAGAAGAGTAGAGATGACGGAGTTGAAATAGTTTTACTCCTTTTACTGATGCAGCAAAAAGATACAGAGCAAAGAAGGGAGAGATCACGGTATGGGATTAGAGGAAATGGACAGTGAATGCCTGTTCTGCCTGCAAAGCTGGCAAATTCTAGACAAATGAGTTACTGTGGGAGAGGCTGAATCTTATGATAAAAATAGAAATTTTAGGATGAAAAAATCTTGAGGTATCCAGGGAAACCCAATCATATGATAATGCAAAATCCAAAGTAGTGGGAATGGGATAATGAAATTTTATGATATCTGCAGGTAATAATGTGGTTCTCTTTATGACATGTGCAAGTTAATAAGCAAATAATACCCCCAAAACTAAAATTACTAGCTAGATGGGTTTTTTCCTACATTTCCTTCAACCCCATTATGTCAACCTATCTTAACAAACTAAATGGCTTTAAAAGAATTGGCAGTAGATTTTAAAAGAACTAATAGTTGTCACTTAGAGCATATTGCTTTAATAATCCAACTGGTATGTTCTTATTCTATTCTTGTGTCTCCAAATACACTCATGAAGTAGATGGATAGTCGATTTCTTTATATCATCAGCTTTCTCTTCAGTGTAATTTGAGGCTGGACCTCTTTAAACTTTCTTCCAGTGCTCTTTTTACAGCAGAATATTAGGTATGTGCCAACAGTTTTTGAGTAAATGAAGGACTATACCAGTTATGCAAACTGCATAAAAAAATCTTTTGCTGTTCCAGTTGTTCAGCACCTGACAGGGGTCCTGTTGTTGGTGCATCCCAGCTCAGTCATCCCACCCAGTGTTATGGGACAGAGGCTCAGGGAACCCTGCAGTGAGCTTTGAAGAAGGATTGTGATAGATGGTAGAGTGTCTTCAAAGGAAGTACTCTTCGAGGTTCCTTGTTTGAATACCTCTTTCTGCAGTGTTCTTCATAGTGAACTCACTTCTTGGTTTTCCTAGTGTTTTCCTCTTCCCCCTCCACTGCTGCATCCTTCTAAATCCACCTTTAATTGTAGAATGCTTCCAGTTAATAATGGCTGTCATGTATTCCAGGTTTTAAAAGGCCATAAACACAGAAGAATGGGCTGAAGTATCTGAGTTAAAAGGCTTGTTCAAGATGCTATCTGTGTGCTGAGTACAATTCATGGGCATGTTAAAAGATCAGATTTTCCTCTAGAGGTGTTTAGCAGAGTAGCAAGGCAGGAGTTGGAGCTTTGATCTTGCTGTTTTGCTCTGGTGTGTGTGCTGTGGAGACATCTAGCTGTCTTCTGGCCTCTGGGGCTTGAACCATTATTTCTGTTGATGAGTGTTGTTCATTTCTCTGCATTCTTTGAGCAGTTTTGGTTGTTGGCTTCTTTGTTTGTTTGATGTGCTGTGGGGACTTTTTTTGTTTGGTTTGAGTTTTTGTAAAATAATTTAATCCTTTATTATTTCCTTCTTGTTTTTATGTGATGTTAAAATATCCCAGATATTGGGACAAATGAACAAATAAGACTTTTACAGCAGGCTCCTTCACACTGCAAGAACTAACAACATTGAGAAAGGATTTCTATATGTTTAATTTCTCTAAGAAGTAGCTACTTACTTGTAAACTTTCATTTATAGTATGTGGAACACAACTTTTAGCTCTTTATTTATATAAATGGAAAAAATTTTCTATCTTGTAAAAAAATCTGACTTACAAAAAGAAAAAGTGGACCACCACGTGTTCTTCAGTCATGAAACTGTCATGATTCAGGGAAGCACTTAGGTCTATGCTTATTTTTTGAGACACATTTAGCTTCTTTTTGCATGTTGGGAGTGAAGATGAGTTGTTTAAGTGCATTCCTGAACCAGAACCTTAGCACTAATCCTTCAGTCACTATAAAGAATAAATGAGGGGCAAAGACAAAGGGCCAAATTAAAATCAACGAGATTCTATTCAGATGGGCTCTGCTTCAGCAAGCACATATCTAATTATAAGCACAGAAGTAGGCTCACTGACGTCAAAGTCAATTAAACTGCTTAAATTTAGGCACATGCTTAAATTCTTTGCTGAATCAGTATTTTTGAGCCAACGAATAATAGGACAGCATTGCTGGTCCAAAGCATGATTTTTGTGGATGGGAAAGAGTTTAAACTCCCTCTTTCCTCCATCAGTTCTTTTGAGGTCTGCCTGCTGGCATTTTATCTGAGTCCCAGTGGTAAAGACTTGTGTCAATATGTTAAAGTTTGCTAACAATACTTCAAACGTGACAGTTGGATCTCTGGTATTTTTTATACTGCATCCTCCATGCAGTATACTGTGCAGTATTGGCAGGACTATGCCCAGCATAGTAATCTTTTCAGCTTTGTTTTTTTCTGACGCCACTTGTATGAAATGAATCCCTTTGTCCAGTCTCTGAAAGACAAATTAGTAACTCATTTTCATAACAAAACCAGAAATGAAGGAAGCATGTAGACAAAAGTGTTAAATGAAGAGTGCCTGTCATACAAAAGCAGCTTTGATTCCTTTAACTTCATGTGTTATTTTAATTTATGATGTCATAAATAAATAACCTATTATTTGTTTGCCTTCTCTCATTAAGGGCCTAATAAGAGTTTTCCCCAGTAGGAATATGAAGGACAACATTATATTTCTTAGACAGAAACACACATGGGAATTTCAGCCACGTTTTGTAAATGAGCTGAGGCTGGTTATGATCTTTTACCTATGCTCCCTGCCGAAGTAACACAGTAGAGTTGCCCTGATGTACTAGCAAGGGATTAATCAGGAAGGTGCACTGCAAAAGATCAGATTTCTTCCACTTGGTAAAACTCACGCCATGGGGACTTAGGGTCTGCAAAGGAAGCTAATAAAGTTATCAACAGGAATAAGTTCAAAAAAGAAAAGCAGGTGAGAGAGCTAAATAAATCTAGACTTGTGTTTTAAAAGGTATTCTACATTGTGTTCATATGTGCATTATCTGCTAATCACTATTACCTGGTAATTGCATGAGTGTAAAGCTTAAATTTAATCATCTTCATTTAGATACCAGAAAATTACATGTATTCATTTGTGTATTGATATCTTTGTGGTTTAAAAAAAAAAAAAAAATTAAAAATTTTGGAAACTGTGCAGGTAGACTTGATGGAGAATAGGTGACTTTTTAGTCAATATTTGTCTTAATTATGCAATTTATTTCATGCCAGTTAGCAGCTATATTCACAATCTAAGGTAGCATGGGCTAACAGGTGGCTTAAGTCAAGTCAGAGCTTCAGTTTTGCTTAGTTCCCTTTGCTTGGTGAGGGAAAGTAAGGAGAGGGGGAGTAGCTGTTTGAACAGTGAATGAGAGACTGTTCTTAATGATGAAGCTGGGCTACTGTCAGTGACAAAGCATCAGCTTTCCCCTGTTGGGTACCTCCCACATTATCCTTCTCTTTCCCCCAGCTCAAGAGTATAACCTCTTTAGCTACTGCAGCTGCTGAAGTTGTGAGCATGGAGTTAGAGGAAGGAAGCAGCCTATTAGGCAAGCAGCCTTCTCATTAATGTAGTATAAATTGTCTTTCTTGTGGGACATCATCTCAGCCAGCATAGAAGGAAAGCCCAAGCCTGAATGGTAGATTTTTTGGACTGCCTTTTATGTAGAGTACTCCTTGACTGCATCCCATGTGTATTCCTAGGATGAAGATTTAATTAATTTAAACCAAGATATTCCTTTACCAATTTTCTTAGGGTTTTTTCCCCATATCTCCATACTTTGCATACCAAGCAGGATTAAAGTCTCAAACTGTATCTGAAACTGTATCATGATAACAGAAGGATCAAAGTGGGGACACAGTCATTTTATACATAGAACTTGTCTAAATGGATAACAAGTTACAGTAGAACATGTCATAAAATCACCTAAGTGGGCAGATTTAGTTATGATTAGATCGTGTTACTGGAAGTCTTGAGTTTCAACTGGGGCTTCACTAAAGATTTGTCTCTCCCTTCTTCACAGCCATCCATCTGGATTTCCATTTTCAGTTACCTTAGGTGCTTCAGAGGGATACCAGCTGGCTGTTACAGACATCATGCAATCTCTTGTTTACATGAGGGCTTTGAAATCTTTGTTTGGAAGCATCTCAAATATCAATATTTGAGATTGTATAAAAACAATCATTTGAAAAGAGAAAACAGTCATTTGCTAGCCACTAGAGAGAGTTCTTTGAGGAGCATTTCCCTGCTTCATTCCTTATATTGTCTTTCTTTTCCTGGGGCGGCTGTGAGGGGACAGTTAAGAGCAAGTGGTACAATCTGTCTTTCATACTCACACTGCAGAGAGCAAGAGCATGAGGCATCCTGTGGACTCTAAGAAACAATGCAAGTCTCCTGCCATAAGTGGCAAACAACTGTCCAAAGTGCACATACATGCCGGGTGTGTGCAGTTTGAAGTCTTACCACTATCAGTAGATAACTTTCTCATTCAGAAGGCTAATCGCATGTTCTTGTTCGAGAAGCTGAAGTGGAGTATCTGCAGAAAGCATTGCTTTCTGACCTTTAAAGCTGTTACCTCCAGGGCAGAGTGAAGCAGGATATGTGCCTCACTATTGACTGTGACATTTCTGTCCTAAAAATAGATCACTACAATCCCTTTCTGGTTCAGACCGGCACCCTCTATGGATGTATGATACTCACTCAGATCTCAATTTTTACAGGTTTTTAGTAGCTGGATATGCCAGATGGAATGCTAAAGCCTCCAAACTGGGAAAATGGGGTGAAAAAAGAGGAAGGGAAGTACTTCACTGTGTTTTCATTTGCTGTAGTACAGAAAATGTTTCCCGTGGAAACCTACAGCATAATCTGAGTCTGCTGAGATCAGAGATGATTAATCCACTTAGTGGATGCTTCAGCAATGGAAAGTGGCTGCACAAATCTGTGTAAACCAGGGGATCTTTTCTATCTCCTTGATTTTCAAAGTTAAGAGTTATAATGGTCTTACAAACATACGGGTGTATTTTGAAGCATAATAAAACCTTTGTGTGTCTTTTACACTCTAGGTGAACTGTTGATTATATTTTTATTTTTGGGCATGCTTTGTCTCATATGTGGAAATCAAGCATTTTTATGAATGCATTTGATTTCCTGCTAATTTTGATGACTGTAAAAGGCACTAAATGTGAATTTACAGCAAACTGGTTGAAAAATGGTAAGGAAAATAAAAAATTAGATAATGTGTTTTATTTTCCAACAAACACTGTCAGTTATTCAAGGCCATGCAAACAAATGTACCAACCCTGTTTAGCCAAATTCATTCTGACCTTCATGTAGTTGAGTTGCTCATTTAATATCAGTATTAAATGGTAACATATGGGAGTTACTGATCATGGATATACTGAGAATTAATCTTTACAACAGAACTCTTTCAGTGGGACATTCAGCTTGGGCAAGCTGACATGGTTAGATGGAGTTCAAGTTCCCTCTTACTACATCTGTTTGGCTACCTACATCTTATTCAAATCACAGACTAAATCAGTTAATGTCTAGGTAAGTCTTTCAGTATTTTCAAGAAGACCACATTAGCTTTTGATTGATGTTGGGGGAGACTTATTTCCCTTCAGTGCCCTGGGAAAGGACTGTGACACCATTTCAACTGCAGCACAAAGAGCTGTGTCAGATCCACTTTGAACTGGTAAGAGGACACAGTGGAAGCAGAAACTGTAACAATATAGTCCCTTGGGGAAGATGCAAATGGTATAGGGGAATAGTCATTCCTGTAGCTCAAGTAGGTAAACACAAGTGCTTGTGTTATCCACCGGTCACCTGCAGGGAGGACACTTTTAGGTGAAGATCTATTCAAGTTAACTATGGGACCAAACTTTTGTGTTTGCTTGTCATCTTGGAGAACTGTTTTCTCTTCTTTTGGGGATGGAGAGAAGGGACAAGAAATGACTGTGTTACAGAGAAGATGGGCTCATCCCTTCAAACCCACCTACTGCTTCTACCCTACTGATCTTTTAGCATTACAAGGAAGTCATTGTAAGTCTATAACTTTTGAGCTGAAGAAACGCATTCTTCACATTAATAAGCAATTTCCCACAACAAATAGCAATGGGAACTTTTGGGTTCTTCCATTGGAAAGAATGATACTAATTGTTTTGCCATAACAAAGTGGCTAATAGGAGATCCTTCCCCACATCCCCTTTTTTTTCAGGTCAGTGTGGCACATTCCAATTTTTGTTTGCTTCAAAGCACAGGAGGAATCCCTCTTGGAGGGGGAGGGTTGTTTTATCATACTCAAGCGTAGAAGCAGTAAGCCTTTTGCTTTCTTCATATACCCCAGTTTCAGAGTAGTTGGGAGGATTCTGAATTTCCCCCCACATGCTCAAAAAATGCAGCATTCTTTGTTTTTCCATTACAAATGAACTGAAACCCATAATCTCTGTACTGAGCAGAAGTGATTAAAATAGTGTTGAACAGATGGTTTAAAAGCTGCCAAAAATTGAATCTTTTGCTATTTTGTTTCTTGAAACAACTACATTAGTTCCTGAGTCAGATTTGAGTGGGCCCTCATAACTCATCTGAGATGAGAGAGCATGCTTGTTTCTGTCTTTGGCCACTCACTAATAGCAATTATTAATTTAACTTTTTTTTAATTAAAAAATATGTGCTATGAACTGAGGTAAGTTTTCCATGGAGATTTAACAATATTTTTTCCTTGGAAATTTTGCTACTTGTGTTAAGGTTTGTTCCCTGGAGAGGAAGACCATGTTCCAGTTCTAGTACTTGTGGGATAAAGACACTGCAGAGCTTTGAAGTGGTGTGTGTATTTGATGCTCAGGGTGTGCAGGTTTGGTGATCTTTTCACATTGATTTGTACATGGAAATTTCCAGACAATTTTGTGGTCCAGAAAACTCTCGTAAAACTGTCAAGTGTGCTTTCCCTGCTGTTCCAGAGGAACAGATCATTGAAGGCTTGAGACCAGGGGAATTGAAAACACTACAGTCTTATCCTCCCCAGTGCATGTTGTGAAATGCATCTTCCTCTTTTGGGCTCCCCTTTTTTTTTTTCTGTAAAGCCAAAATCTTAAATCAAAGGAAGATTTTTACTGTCAAGCCAAAGCATGTCAGCTGTATGAGTGAATGTGAGATGGCAGAACACACCATACTGGCCTTTACCAGGTCTTTCACTTCTGCCATGGAGCTGCTCTGGCAGTTTTATAGGTTTAAAATTATGACAAGTTCTTTTGATATTCCTAAGAACCAACAGTTTACTAGTGCTACTTACAATGATTTTTACATAGCATAGATTTTTAAGTAAAAGTTCTCTGCTCTCAGAGAAGTTTGGCATTTCCTTGTGGAAGATTTTGAGAGGTTGATTTTGTGGACTTAGAGAAATACTTATTGGTCACATAATTTTTGTGAAACCTTGGGATTTTCCTCTTGTTGTTTAAACTGTGCATGAGCTGAGCCGTTACCATTTTGTTGTCTTGATCCTAATTAAATTTAAAGTTTTCCATCAATAATCTTCCTAGAAAAATAGCATTTATTTTTATATATTGGAAAATGCAAAAAATCCTGACTTTCACATTCTAGTTGAGATAGAATGCTACCCTATGTACAGTACAGTAATAAATGATTTCTAAAGAGGGTAGCAAAACCAAGCTGAACTTGTATTTTTATTTAAACATGTTCTTAGATTTGTTGAGGTTTGCAGTTTTAAATTAGAATTTCAGAAATTTAGTAACTCTGATTTCTGTAGATGATGCTCCATTTCACCAAAGCAGTTTTGAAAAATGCAAGTCTTGCTGAATGACTGCTGAAACTGAATCTCATGGCCATATCCACTCACATTCATGGGAACTGATCTGTTTGGCCACCTCGTTTTCTCCCACTGTGTCATCTACCCAAGTAGTAAAACCTTAGCCGAATGTTCTTTGTCATCTAGGCTCCTCTGTGAAGTAAAGAACCTGGCTTCTAAATGATGTAATTAGAAATCAGGAGGCCTCCAGTTGCTCAGGTCTGAGGGGTGCCACTAGGAATGCTGTTGCAAGTTGAAGACTTGGATTCTGGAGGGACTGTCTCCTGGCTCTTCTCAGTGAAAGACTTTTGCTGTTGTATACACTGCAGGTGTATTTGATAAACCTGAGTTATTGCCAGTACACTTGAGACCCGCTAAAACTGAGTAATGTTGCACCTTCTAAATATTTACTCTGTTTGTTTTGTTTCCCTAAGGGATTAAAGGCTTGATACTCAATTGGGGTTTATTCCATGCTGTGGTGGTTTGAAACGCCCAAGAATCTAATTTTTAAGTTCAAGCCGCCCCCTCCCACAGTTTGCCCCTGTGAGAGTTTAGTGATGGTATGGCCTTGATATCTTTTTCACCCCATGTGGAGAGTTTTCAGATAAAACACAACCATTCATTATTGGGGGAAGGGGAAAATATTTACAAAGGTTTATTTACACCCACATATATATTTACATTAAATTAAATTTCTCCTCTTCTTCAATAAAAGTCCAAGAAGAAAAGAGAAAAGTCTTTCTGTCACTTCTCAGGCCACAGTTCCTTCATTTTGGTTTTTTGTGGCACTGGTTAGTGTCCTTCATTTTTCCCAAGGCAGCAGATTTAAGTGTGACAGTCAGGATTTTTGTTCTTACTTTGTGGAAATTTCAACCCCGAGCCCGAGCCTTCGGGGGGTTTCCTTGTAGATCTTCACTCCTCTTGGGTTAGAACATTGAAGGCAGCTTTCAGTTCAGTCTTACCAAAGCTCTTCTGCTCTATCTCAGCTCATCAGCATGATAGAAACAGCAACAGCAGCAGCAGAGGGCATGGCCACCTCCTCCGCATTCCGTCCTGGCTCAGCTCTCAGGACGACTCTGGTCCAGCTTTGACACTATACCAGGAGGTCTCCAGTAGCCTCGGCTGGGGGCCCTTGGCCCCCAGAGGGGCTCACTGGCCCCCTGCCTCCTCGTGGCTCAGATCATGGCTACCTACCTTCTAAACTGGCTTCACCACCTTCTCTTCCATTTCTGTGGGGATGTAATTTCCGTAGGGTGCACGTGGACTATTGATTGGTCCAGTATTATCAGTGGGGCAAACCATTTCTACCTCAGAGAAAAGGTTTTTCAAACCACCACACATGCTTTTTTCCCCTTCAGGGAATGCAGTATCTCTTGTTGGTCAAACCTTGGTTCCTCAGTGAATGGACTTTATATCTCCTAAAGCAGCAATTATTTTCTAAGGCAGAGGCAGGCAAGTGAGAGGAGAGGAAGGAGTTTGAAAGTTCCCTATTGAAACTTCTGGTCTTGTTTATTTTTTAAATTATCCTAAATACATATACTAGGAAGTGACATAATTGCATAGACTTTTAATTTCCTCAAGGCTCTGTGTGGTCTTCATCCAGCTTCTCAGATGTTGGCTACAGATGTTTAAAATCGCTTCCTCCCAATTAAACATCTGCTCTGAAGTGACGAAGTGGAAGACCACATGCATCTAAAAGGCCAATGTATGCACAAACAGTTTTTGTTAGTAGATATGACAGAAGCATTTCCCTTGCCTCGGCTTTTAATGCACAGGCAGTGAGAAATTGCTCTGTTTATTGAACTCCATGGGGAAGACTTGAGTGCTGGTTTTAAGTGTGCATTTAAAAATGTGCTGCATCTTCTTTGTAAGTCTTTTAGACATTTCTTGTTCAAGGATGTCACTTGCTCTACTGTCTAAGGGTTATTTGCTGCCCATTTGGGGTCTTTTTAGATAAAAAGCAGTGATGTGAGCTGATATGGTGACTTTGCTATTTAGTTGGAGGAATATGGAAAAAACCCTCTATTTTATTGTCTTTTTAAAACTTGCTGCAATATGGCTGTTGTACCAAATGAGACATAGCCAGTCTCATCCTTTGAACACTCAATGCCTAGTGGTCTTTGCCTGGAATGGCAGCTGGGTAGATGCAAGAGCAAAAATGACTGTGAATAAATGATAATAATGGTACTACATCTGGGTGAGGAATGGAGAAAATAGTAGAATTTTTTTTTTTTTAATCGATTGACAGAGGTGGAATATTGAATATTGATGACATTAGGTAGAGGTAACAAAAGATTAAAAGAAATGACTTTATGAAGGTGTCAGAGAAAAATATTGGGTTTATGACATGGGGTAGAAACCAACAAAAAGCAACGAGTAGCAAAAAAAACTTTGCTGATGGAAATTCATCGTTTTAAGTTAAAATTACAGTATGTATGGGGGCAGTTTGTGTGTGTATGTTGTTGTGGTGTTAGTAGCATTGTGTAGTGTGTGATTTCTCTTGTTACATCTTAGTCTTCAGAGGTGCAAACAGGTGGTGAAAGGATAATGTGCTTTGCTGCATCAGTGCTGCTTAGTAGCTATTTTAAGTATTTTTAGTGTGTGGGGAGGAAAGAATTCCAAATAACAGGTAAGGGATAATGTTTCAGGGATGTAGCCTAGTGATTAAGCATTAGATGGTAAATGTAAAGTGAAACATTTTCAAAACATGTAACATTTCTCAAAGCGGAATCCCTAAGCATGAAATTCTCTGAGTTCAAGATGACAAATTCAGCAATGCAGGCGTGTGAGCTGAACTGTGACCAGTGTACTCATTGTGTATATGCTGCTGAACAGCTATTGATGGTAACAAGATAACCCAGGCCTTATCACAACTGAAACCATAGCAAAAGGCCACTTAACCAAGTGAACAAATTCTGAAATTCAGTTGTTATAGTCCCATCCTTGATTATAATGATACATCTTTTTAAAAGGAAGAAATACATCACTCCTGGCCTTCTTAGATCTATAATACTACCTTTTTAAACAAGTTATTGAAAACCTTAGTTTTGCCTCAATCAATTTATTAGATAGCTAAATATATGTTATACCAAGTACTGGCTGTAGTCAAAGTACTCTCTGTCCTAAGAAGACATCATCTGCCACAGTCACCAAGGAAGAAAGTGCAGAACTTTTCAAAGGATCTAATCCATTGTTTTCCTGGTTCCCTTATGCAGCGTTGGTTGGTTGTATTGTTGATGTTACTCACTGGTGCTCTGAAAGACCTCAGATGAGATCAAGGCCATTTGTGCCAAGAAACTGTGCATACAGTCTGAGTGTCCCTTCTTTGAATAACTTTATACTGAGATAGACAGGAAAGAGAGCAAAGGAAGGCAAGGGCTGGAAAAGAGGAGGTGGGGGGAACTGAGCTAACCCTGTCAGAGAACTGGAAACTGCTGTCTTGTTCCTTCATCACACCATCGTTTTTCTGCTACTGCCATTTTTGAGAGAGGAGATAAAGAATTTATGGAGTTTACAGTCATGAGGCTTCCTCCTGGATTTGACGTCATGTGCTTAAAAGTGATGAGCCTCCTGTGGAAAAAGACAGCGTTAACTCAGTTTCAAGAGCTTTTAGACTAATTGCAATTTACCACAGTGAGGTGTTGTCTGAAAGCAGTCAGAAACCCAGTTTAACCAAACATCTCAATGTAATGATCATGTTTTTATGAGACTGGTTCAGGGCAATGCAGTGACCGAAGGGAGCCAGTCTTGCCACAGGGGGCTGAAGGTTCTGTATCAGTACCTGTGCCCCTTAGAGAATGGTGACCTCCTCACCTCCTGCCTATGGGAAATACCAACAGCCTCGTTGCTCATTTATTCCCTAGGTGAGGACAGGAGGCAAGTAGTAGATTTGCTGTTAAGCACTAGTATAACCAATTCCATTAATGTGTTGAATTCTTCCCAAACAAGGCTCAAGTGGTGACACAGTGACTTCTTTCCTTTTTCTCTTCTCTGTTTACTGTCTTTGTAAATATAACCAGATGTATTGAGGGTTAGGTACTGCTTTTATTTCATAAGCTACTGGGCAAAAGTTCCTTCTTTTCTGTGTCTCTTTTTTTTTTCATTTACAAACGCAGAATGGAAAGTGTGCCAGGATGCTTGGGAGAATTTCATCTGATTTGGAGGAATCCCCAGTGTGACTGCTTCCCCAAAGAACATCTCAGTCTTGAAAGCTCTTCTTTCCCTATGCTGCTGCCTCCCAGAAGGCAGCTACAGTGGTGGCTGCTCCCTTTAAGTTGCTCCTTCCAAGGGCACCCCTTGCTGCTCTGGGAGTTAATGCAAGAGTTAAAAGAGTGTACAGATTTTCCTTCAGATTTGCAGTCCATGTTTGAGCTTACTTACTATCTTGCAGTTGATTGACAGTCATCTTCAGTCATGTTAACCACAGTACATGTTGCTTTCTCACAGCTTTTTTTCTTACCTTTGCATTCCTCTGCTTGCAGGATGACTACCCCGAAAGAGCATTGTTGCTTAAATATCAGCTCTTTAATCTGATGTAATTATTTAGAGAAGGTTTTCATGTTTTTGATGAAATAAGATATCTCAGTCAATACTTTGTCTGAAAGCAATATAAATATTTTATCAGAATCATGTAAATTATGTTACACATTTCAGTAGGTTTAGGGTTATTACTTGCTTTCCTGTGGCATTCTGCAGGGATTCATGCCTTTTTTTTTGTTGCTGAATGCCCATAAATCATTCTTGCTGTTACATGAGGCAATGTCAAAGTCTTAAGAATTTAGTTTTATTTTTAAAGGTAAAAGTTAACGAATAGTACTGATCATTTCTATTATGATGATATTCTAATCCTCCTTGGGTCTCTGGGCAATAGTGTAACTCCAGTGATTAGTCATAAGAATATTAATTACATTGAACCCATACATCTTCAGTCTAGTTAATCTCTCCCTGTAGCACTGGTGATACTTAGGACAAAACAAAATGTTGATTTGATCAATGGTTTGTTTTTCTTTTTTCTCATCATAAATTGACAGGATTTGCATGCTTATTCCCAGAGTATAGAAACTACTTGCACAGGCTTGCTTCTTTTGCTTTTAAATAACTCCAGATTTAAAGACGTGTGTTTTTTCCCTGATTGCTCTGTTACTTTATTTTGGTAAATGTATTCAGTAGCATAAATTGAGATGCAACAGAAAAAAAACAAACCAAGAATGTGTGTGTATGTGTAGGTTTTTTTCATCCTGAGGCCAACGGAGTGAGTCCAGGTCAACAGGCATGCAGTGGGTTAGAAGTGTTATCATATATGATATTCCCTGGAAGACAATGGAAAAATTGAAGCAAGAGTAACCACCTACACCCATCCTTCCTACATCTTTTCTAGAGGAATCTTGTAGAGGAATTGCTACCAAAAATTGAATTAATCCTGGATACTTTCATGGAGAACCCAAGAAAAAGTCTGTTTTCCTCATGTGGAAAAATAAAATTGTACTGTAGACTTGAAAGAGTTTGCTTATAGTGTACCAGGAGATGGTTTGCAGTCAGTGGCATACCACTAGGAGCACAGAAGGGATATATTGAGAGTTCTTGATAAACTAGAGTTATCCCTCTCCCATCTGCCCCTTTCCACCAGTGTAAAAAAAAAAAGTGAGGAACTGATTTTGTCTTTCCCTTCATCTTTCTCCCCCTTAGTCCCAGACTCATGAGAAGATTTCCAAGAGCATTAGAAGGCATATAAGTCTACTCAACTTGCTGAAGTAGCCATTTCTCTCTACTTAAAGATGAAGCTGTTGAGGAGTGGCATTGAAGGGTATTCATTAACTTCTTTGTTCTGGTTTCATAAAGCTGGCTTCCATTTCCCCCTCTCTGATTTTGATATAGGAGTTTATGGCAGACCCCTCTCATTCTGATCTGATCGAAGTGAGGAGACTTAGTTCACTAAACTTCTCTCTGTCAGCAGAGATAAGAGCTACCATTAAATCCCAGAAAGATATGGGAGGTGAGAGTGCAGATAAGTACTAGAATATAAACCCTAATTTTGTCGGGGCTATAAATATTAAAATTATAGCCTTCACCCAGAAGAATGTCCTCAAAGAGGTAATGGCGATTCAAAGCAAGAGAAAGGCAATTTGGAGAGGACATCCATCCTATACATTAGAAAATAGAAGTGGATTTGATGAGATCTAAGGCACTGTAGGAGTTTTGTCATTCTTTCTGGAAAGTATCTGCCTCCTGAAGGTTTGTTATTTCTAATCCCTTACCACAGAAATTATCTTCAGGCATAAGGCAGAATCTTTTTTACCACTGATATAGATTTCTGCAATTATGTCTACTATTGCCTCTCCCAAAGTAAAAAGAAATGTAAATTTTGTAACTTTATTTCTTTTAACTTTGGTAAAAGCAACTTGCTTTGAATCTATTAATTATTTTTTTTTGCAGGTATGAAAGTATATTACATCTCCTATAAGGAAACTTTCAATGTGAGTCATTCTAAAAGCTGCACAGTGTTTTCCAGGCAGCAGTCCTCCAGGCCAAGACAAGTGGCCTACAGAGTAACACTAATGTGTGTCAAGCTTCACTTAAATAATCTGCCAGTGCTGTTCAATTCAAAATGTTGATTATAAAGGTGCAGTAGTCAGTAAATAGTTTGGAGAGTTGACAGTGACTGTTTGGCCAAAAGTTAAGAGCTGTGCTAATGACCTGTGGTTTCTTAGTTCTTGGATGCTCAGCTGAAAATATGTTAAAGATGCTTAACTTCTACCAGCAGGAGGTTTAGCATTTTTAGAAAATCAGACCGAATTACACTTTCTGAAGTTGAAGTATCCAAAATTTCCATTTGAGTGTCTTCTCCAGATTGTAATCTCTCATTAAAGTCAGTCTCACTACACCTGAACTTTCACTTCATTTTATGCCGTTGGAGGAGATACTTCAGTGTGTATTCTCTAAGTACTTAAAGTAATTAAAAGTAATTAAGTGATTAAAAATACAGTTGTCTAGTTAAGCTTCCAAAGAATATGTTCAGCTCTAAGGTTTACTTAACAGTGGATTTAAATATGAAACAAAAATTAAAACCCCATTTACAGCCTAAGGGAACATGCAAAAGTTTCCTGGTTTTACTTTGAAAGCCTCATTAAAAATAGTTGGCTGTCAAACTTCCCATTCTAAAGCTTCTCCCTTGAACTATTTAATTCTCAACATTCAGTCTTTTGACTGTGGACAATCAGCCCACCAAGGAATTAGTGGACAGAGAGACTAATCTGATGCATATTGATTAAAAACAGGATAGTTCCTGTCACTCACAGTGCAAGGATTCTTGACTTGATCAAGCTGTTTGAAAGCATCTCCTGGGACAAGATTCTGCTCTGGTGCCTGTACATCATTAAAGAACAACTTTTGTGGAAGTTCTCCATGTGATGTTGCAGGAGAGAAGTAAGAAATAGAGATAAATACTGATGAATACTTTCCAGGTTATGGAAATGTATATTTTCATGGCTATACTATTGTTGCATATTCTATCAGAATGTAAATTATTTAACAGAGGGATGTAGTTATTAGAAAGTCTGGAAATGTGAACATTGCAAGGTGTAGACTTGCTGTTAGTCACAAAGTAGACTAGATCTGTGCTAGAAATCCTCTATTAAAATAGAATGTGTTTATATGCATGCCAGAAGCCCTCTTTTAGCGATGCCACATAAACCCTCAATTGTAAATTTAATTTCAGTGAGGCAATATGAGACAGAGCTTCTTGCCAGTATGAACAGTATGTCTGTGCTTGGTAGGAGATGCCTGTACAGCTCTCTTCTGTGGTTGTACTACTGAATATTTTTCAGGTCTAAAAGACTTTCAGCATCCTTTCAGCACCATAGAATGCTTTAAACAGAAACATATGGAATTAAGATAGTCAAAAGAAAAATAAATAATGTGAGTGTAGTTTTTTGGTAGGAATGTGCCAGATATTTATTGATGATCTCAAATTGCAGGATTCTTTTGTGGGGTGTGGCAATAACATGTTTTGGTAACTTCATACTCTACTGTTCTCAGCTTCTTTAACCCACAAGCTATGATGCTTTAAAGTGAATCACAGTTTAAGAAGGATTAAAAGCTCTTCATGAATCCCTCTATATATAGATATATGGTTATCTATAGTGCATACCCTCGTATTTTGTTCTCAGCTATTGTACTTTTATGATTTTATTTGAGCAGATGCTATCTATATAATAAGGAAGGTGCTTCTTAAATCTAAGTAATAGGTAGTGAAGGGTTAAAAATCTAAGGTCCTATTAATGTAGAGAAGTGCTGACACAAGTTCTTCAGTCTTTTTCCTGACAGAACACCCATCTTTAATTTGCTCCTCTCTTTCCCCATATAACATTGTACATCTGTCCTTGAAAACAGCTCTTGCAGCGTGAGCATAGCCACTGGAGTCAATTTAGCAAAGGTTGCTGTCTGTGTCCTAGCAATGCAGGCAGACAGCCTGGAGCTATGACTTATAATCAGCTGAACAGGTATATGAATAATTACTGAAGATAGAAACCTGTGTTAATTGCTGGTTTTAATCTTGTTCTAATAAATTGTAACAGAATCACCCCCCTCCTCTCAGCAACAACATCTCAAAATGAGTATTTTTTCTCAGATTGCAAGTAATCTAGTAGATTTGGGAACTTCTTTAGTTTTATGATGATCTTTGCTAATATTTAAGCATACCAATACCCTCTGAGAGTCCTTTATATCCACTTTAAAGCTTTGAGGCCTTGACGTATTTGGAGTTGACTGAGACAAGAGTTTGCTGGTTTCTGAAAGCAAAAACTGATATTAAGCTGTTGTTTCTCTTAAAATGATTGTCTACCAAAAGGTTTCTTTAATGAATCTAGGCAAAACCACTTTCCTTTCAGATAATTTCCTTTTTTCTGCAATCACTGTATGTTCGATTATTAAAACAGACAAAACCATGAAGAATCCCTCTAGTTCTATCCTGTTGTTGCTAATGCAGTAATCTTCCACAGTGAGTGGGAAAAATTAAGGGATGCTCTTAGAAATTGGTTAGAGTATGGGGAGGGAAGAATGACAGTGACTGCATTTGGTCTTCATCAAGAGCATTTTGCCTTATTAGGCTACTTTGCAAGCTAAACTGCAATTTATCTCAGAGTCTGCTAAAAATAACTCTGTATGGCTTTCTGGCAGATTGATATAAAAAGTGTATGATGATGGTACATAGGTTTGTTTAAATACAAAGCTAGAAGCATGAGCTGGCCTCCAAATGATGAATGTCTTTGTATTCCAGAATGGAAGCTTTCCAAGACAGTGATGCATAGCCACCAATTTGTAACTTTTCTTTTAATTTGTAATGTTGGACTTTTATCTATTTGATTATTTATATAACCTCTCATATGTTTGATATGGTATCATTAAACATCTGTATGCACTTTCAGTGGTCTTCTACACTCCACAATTGACTTGGAGAAAGCGACATTCAGTGTTGTTTTTATAGGTTTATTTTTTTTTCTCAACTTTCTCATTTGAATGTTCTCACAGCTCACTCACAGCACAGAAAAAGGGCTCTATCATGAACTTTCCTATGTATAGAATGTATACCATGGGTAATGAAGGACATGTATTCTCTTTAAATCTTTTCATGTTTCATTTATGTCCCACTCAGGATGTTTGTATCACATATTCCTTCTCACAGCTGATACCTTCCAGATTTTAGTGGATTGCTTGTAAAAGGTAATAATAAAAAGGATATAAGCAAATAGCCTAGGTTTCCTCTCAAACCCATTTTTAGATTAGGGGCAGCTCACTAGAACAAGACCAAGAGGAATCCCCATGCAGAGGGGAGGACAACTCAAATTGAGCCAGAAATCCAGAGCAGCCCTGCTCACAGCACCACTTGGATGGGGCTGGGAGAAGTGTCAACTGGATATGAAGGCATCTATAACCTAGAAGGAAAATACAAAGGAAAACAGTCACTGGGATTGACTATTTTCATGGAGGGCTTATTCTTTTGAGATCTTAATGAGGAATATTCATACAGTTTATATTTCTGGAAAATATTGTGAACAGTCAGAACAGCTCTGACCGGATTTACAATGCCAGGAACAGTCCAGAAGCCCTAGCACTGCTTCTGCTTTCCAAGCTTCAGTTTCATTTACTCTTTTGCATTGTATTAGCCCTATACAGCCTCACAAGCTGCTGTTCTGCTAGTTTTCTGTCTTCTTTCAGTGAGAGACCTGATTAGGTTGCCATCTTCAGAGCTGACTGCTTATCCCCTTGAACAGTTAATCAGAGAGAGAGAAAGCTTAGCTGTAATTAACCAACAGCTTGCCAGAGGTGGGGCTTCAGCTACAAATGGCTATATGCTCAATAGAAACAAATATTTTTACTAAGTGTCTCAAAAAGCAGCAGAATATGTTTTATTAAAGTGCATACTAAAACTTCCTTAGAAAGAGAGGTAGTAGTCCTCATTGCATTTGAAAGCCTGCTTCACGTGTAACAAAGTTTTTAGTCCTTTACAGAACATATGAATGCTGAAAGATTGGTTTGAAATCTAAAGAACAGTTCATCAGATCCCCCCAAAGTAGTAGAAGGCTAAAAATGTCTAAACTACATAAAGGAGAATTGGGCAGTTTGCAAGATGTGGTATAAAAATATTTAATCAAAAGTTAGTGAAAAATATGGATGTTTTAGAAATCCACTTGATCATGCTGAAAGATTGAATATAGTATAGAAAGGTCTTCAGTTAATTTTGATAGCTTTCTGATTTCCTAGAAGAGGTGTCATGAGCTCTAGCCCAGGTGACAAAAGAGGCAACTGAAAGTGCCATTTGTGCCATACTCCAGTTTACCAAGGAGTTTGAAGTGTCTAAAAGTTGGAAAAACAATAAAGCTCCTATGTCATGAAAAGCAGGTTTTAAAACATTCATTAGTATTTGTAGCAAAACAGATACAGTCAAATAAGGGCAGAGCATCACAGGTGAGGTATGTTGCATCTGCCTTTGGAATTGCTGATGGACAAATCTATCAGGGTGTTGGACTGTGAGGGTGCAGCTGCAGTAGCTCTGCTGCAGGTGAAATAGTGCTGGAAATATTTTAGTTCTGTAAAGCCTCTCTTCTGACTGTCATCCTACACTATGTGGATGTGATTTTTCCTTAGTGTACTTTGTTCTTTATTTCTGCATGCTTTGGTTACTTCTGCTTATCAGTTTTCTGTAAAAGTATAGCTGTGAAGAGAACCAAAGATATAAACATAGTGAATGTGGCTTCGCTATGTATTTCTAGGTGGGTTTTTTCCCCCATATTTGATTGTAATCTTATAGGTCATCTTGTTTTTCTGCACGTGGTAAAGACATTTAATCAAAAGAAGGAATGAAGGAAATAGATACTAGAAAATTGCAACATGTATCTTATTAGATGGCTTTAAGGTAGATCTCCTTTTCCAAGTACTATGGCAATTGACAGAGGTGTTTTTTGTTGCAGTGCCCAAAGGTCTGTCCTGAGCTTCTGCACAGGCTTGAAGGAACAATTTTTTGTAATGGGGTAACAAGAACAAGAGCATTTCCATGGTCTTTAAAGTTAAATAGGGTATAAGTCTCTTTCAGAAGGTTCTGAGTGTTTTGGTCCAATTGCTGAGTGCATTCAAAACAGCATTTGGTGTTTCCAGATGTGTAGTTCAGAACAGAGGGTCCATCAAAACATTTAGGCATAAGCAAACAGTCGTTATGGGCAGAAGGAGAAAAGGAAATACAGTGTTGTTACATTTTGTAATTTTCCGACCTTTATTTTATAAAGCCTGACACAGAAGGGGACCAAAGGGTATGTACTTTAGTAACAGAATTCTTTGCAGTGTAGTAATCTTTGACTTAAATAAGATAGGACTAAACCACATGAAAGGTTCTTTTTTACTTTGCTTTTAAATACTGAGTTTTCCTTTCACACCTCTTTCTGGATGGAGTTGATTTGATTTGTGGAAAATGGGTTATGCATGAAACATATTTAATGCAGAGTCAAAGGATTTTAATTTTCATTTTTCCAAGTAAGTGGTTGGTTTCTGACTGGGATGCAGCCCTTGGATTTATAACAGCTTCAACTGACTCAACCTACTGTGAAACACTAGGAAAAATCGACAAGGCCACTGATCCATGTATTCCATGTATTTCAACTATGTAATTGTAAGCCTTCTAAGGAGTTTTTTGAATCCTTCGAATCAATAGTAAAATACATACCTATCCAGGGAACTAATTCTTGGGCAAATAACCTGCTCTAAACAAATGTTGTAAGGAACTACCCTGCTGTGTTCAGCAGTGCAGCAAAACTCCGATGAATAAAGATTGGTCCCCAAGATAAACCTTTAAATCTTTGGCCATAGAAAATTTGCATTACTAAAGGATTATATCATGACTCAGTGGGCAATAACTGGTATTACAGCTATTTGAAGAGAATTTCTTTACCCATTTATATTTCTTTCTCTAAACAACTTGTCTGCTCTTTTCTCTACACACCTCTCATAATGAAATTACAGTAGAACATGGTGATGTACCCCCTTGTACAGCCTACTTGATACTGAAGCATCCAAATGGGTGATTTGATCTCCACTCCTCTTCAGCCTCTCCTTCTTTTCATGTTGGTGGTATGCATTTTTATTATGGGTGTTGATCTATTTGATTCATTTTTTTTGCAGTATCACCAAAGAGGGGCAAGGTGGGAGAGAAGCAATAATTACACCCAAAGGCTATCTCACTTGAACTGGTTGGAGATAAGCATCGTGCTGTTTATGTTGAGCAATCAAAGGCACCTGAACATATGAATCTGTTCACATCATTATCTGTTCACCATAAAAAAATTAGTGTTCCATGGATGTGCAGGTCTGTTGCATCATCACTACTTAATATGGACAGACTTCTGACTTTTTAAAAATACACTCCAGGAGGAAGTGTCTCTTGGCATGGAGAGCAAAGAGCAGTACCATAGGAATGTGGTTTGTTTCTATGCTGAGCGGTGACTGACAGGATCGAGATTCGGGATGTTTCTCATCAGTAATATTGTTTTGCATTGACAGTGTATGTTAAACAGACAAACGTTACCTCCTGCTTTGAGATAAACAGGAGTTCTCTGAAATTCTTTCAACTCTTCTCCTTACTCAGCTAGAGGCGGTCCAAATAAGCGTCTCCTTTTTCCTCCCTGTAAAACTCAGTGATGTCCCACCCTGTCTCCCCTCTGCTGTGGGCTGAGTGTCCCGATGGCCCCGGGAGTGTGGCTGCTCAGGATGTGAGTGGCCAGGAATGCCACCAGACAGGGGGATCCCTGGGGCCTCAACAGAGCCACACAAAGCACAGCCAAAGAGCCTGCTCTCCCACTCCTGCACTCCTGCACTCCTGTACCTCCCAGTATGGACCTGCTTTTCCCAGTAGTACATGTCTTCAGTGAGTCTTGTTAATAGTTATCACTGCCTGAGATAACCTTCCTTGTGATGTAATTTGACATACTGCTGTCAGAGGGGCTTAAACATAGTAATCTTTAAAAATGATTGGGAATTTGCCCTAGAGAAAAAACTGTTATGATTAATTTCTACAAATGATAAACCACTCCTTCTTCAAAATACTGCATGCTATGAAGTGTGATTTAATCCATTTAACTACAGAGCCTGATGCTTCTGACAACTGTGACTCAAATGTCATCACAGAAAGTGATATTTCAAGTGGCAGGGTGGGATTAGAAACCTGCTGAAGATTTGTCAAAGGAGAAGTAAGTACATAATTTTTAGATAAGTGATTTGTCTAATCTAAACCACTTCCTCTGAAAAGACAGGCAGCTTAAAAGAGAAACTTACACTGTTACACTAGAAACAGCAATTTAATTGCAGAGAGGTACTACTTATGATCGTAGTTAGAAAAACTACTACCCCAGGATACTGGAGTGTATGTTTTCTATACAGAAACGATAAAATTACTTTTTACGCCTCAGAAATAATTTCATTGAGAAATTAATTTCATTAATTTGTATGAGGAAGGAGCCAGTCTCGACATCTGGGAGCTCGCGACTGCCTGATATGTTCTTGTTGCTGCTTTATGGTTTTTTTTCAAAATATGAAATAATACTATGATAGCTTATGAACAGTTTGAAAATTCTATAAATGCAGTAAAACCTGAAACAAGCACAGAAATATTCATTCTGTGTCTATCAAGAGTTCACGTAGTATTATAATCAATTATAAATTTCATTCACATCCACCAAGTCTAAACTCAGTGCAGTTACATTAGTAGGGAATTTGGTCCTTATTTTGGATTATCGACATACTTATAATTGCTTTGACAGTCCTCTAAAACCTGTGCTTGCTATTATCTATTCTGCCAGGCTAGCTGTATAATTTACACCTCTGTAAAGTTTCTGTCCACTCTGAAAGGCAATTGTATGAGGTTCTGTACTTTTCTTTTGTGTGACTGAATCTCAAGTCTGATCAACTGCAGTGGAAACTAAATTTTGTGTAGGAGTTTGTTTCCAGCAGCCCTGTGGGTCCTCCTGGATCTCTGAGGACCCAGCTGAAGGCTCACCTGTGCCGTACGGACTGTCTGCTGCGGGCGCTGGCCCAGCGCTGAGTCCTGAACCACCTGAAGCAGCCATACTGTTTAGTGCTCCTTCGGTCACGCTTGTGCAGCTCTGAGATTGCACAAAATATTGTGGAGGGTTTGATTTGCAGTTCTGCTTGGTCTGTTGGCTGTGGAGAGAAAGCAAAGCCTGTCTGACAGGCTGACCTTGAGATCCTGCGCCAGGAGTGGAAGTTAGGTGAAAGCACACATACCTCTTACCTGTTTGTAGTGGATTCCCTGGGGAGAAAAACCCGAACATGAAATCTGACAATGCTTTTTTGTGGAATCATTTTTCAGAGAAGAGCTGCTCTTTGATATCTGTGATAGTTTGCTGCTCCGATCTGTCATGTTGCCGACTCTCTCTGCTAAGGTGATTGTGAAGCACAGTTAAGTGACTGTAAGCATGGCAAGGGAAGCTGAGGCCATTTTTTCACTGAAGGGAATTTTGCTGGAAAGCCATTATTTTTTCAAGTCCTCCTTTTTTGTTGTTTGTGTTTTGTTTGGTTTTTGCTGGAGCCTGCCGGCTGCCTTCCCTGCGAGAGTGCTGGGTGCGCCTTTAAGAGGTGGAGGTGCCTTTGTGCAGGTTGTGCGGGGAAGGAAGTGGCTCTGCACCGCGGAGGCTGGCAGGAAAAGGCTGGTGCTCGGCTGGCCACAACTTAAACTGCCAGTTTTCCCTCTGAGAGGGAGCAAAGAATTGTCACATTAGCTTCCTGATTTTTTTGGTGGTTTTTTTTTTTTCCTTTGACACTATCAGCTGAAACGCTGACCACCACAGGCTGCGTTGTGGCACAGCTGGACATGTGAAAGTTGTTTAAAACTCTTTCATGGGCAGCGCTGAACTGGCAGTGGCGTGGGAACGGGTGATGCGCTGGGAGCAGTGGGCGGCCGGCAGAGGTGAAGACCTGAACTCCTAAAGACACCCCGAGCAAACAGCCCGAGCGAGGCTGTCCCGCAGGTGACAGCTGTTCCAGCTGGTACCTCCTGCCTCAGTTTCCCCCGGGCAGGGAGGGACGCGCTGTGGCCCCGCCGGGCGGGAGCGCTGCGCCCGCCGCTGGGCACCCTCGGCACCGCCGCTGGGTACCTTCGGCACCGCCACTGGGCACCCTCGGCACCGCCACTGGGTACCTTCGGCACCGCCACTGGGCACCCTCGGCACCGCCGCTGGGTACCTTCGGCACCGCCGCTGGGCACCTTCGGCACCGCCGCTGGGCACCTTCGGCATCGCCACTGGGCACCCTCGGCACCGCCACTGGGCACCCTCGGCACCGCCACTGTGTACCTTCGGCACCGCCGCCGGGCACCCTCGGCACCGCCGCCGGGACCGCAGCCCGCACCGCCATCGGTACCCTCGGCCCGGCCCGCAGGTCCCTCCTGCCCCGGGCGGGGCGGCGGCCGGTCCGTAAGGAAACTCCCGGACCGCGGGGCCGCCCGCCCCGGGCGCTGCTTCGCCGCCGAGGCTGCCCTGGACGCTAATTAGCATGACTAGTTTGATGGATTTAGTCAACAGCATTCAGCAAACAGGGTAGGGGGGAAACAAGGGTGTAAGATTTCCCAAATATCAAGACTTTTCAGCCCCGGCGCCCTTAATGGTTTGTTACGCGGGCTCGAACAAGTGTTGCTTCCAATTAATTGATCGAGGGGATTTATTTTAGTATTTTGGCTGGGTGCCAGAGACAGAGGCTTTGTCCTAGCGTTTTAAGCACCACCCCTCCTTGCAAGTTTGAAATGTGAGCTGCCTGGGTGGTTTTTTTTTTCCTCCTCTCTCTTTCTCTCTCTTCCTTCTGGCAAAGTGGCTGTGGCTGTATGTGTGTGTGTGTGTGTGTGTGCGTGCACGAGTATGAGAGAAGGAGGGAGAGGTGTAATGGGAAAGCAAGACATGGATCACTAGAGACAGAAAAGAGAACCATCAATATCAATAACATGCAGCTGAGGTGAGATTTTTCTGAGTGTTTGATTTTCTTAAAACCCTTTCAGAAGATTTAAAGCAGCCTTCTGCCATGCTGTATGCTGAAGACGTACTTCTGAGCAATGTCATAGGGATGCTTACATGTCTGTCGCCGTTTTAGGTCTGTTCGCGTACGTGTGAAGTTTTAAAGCTTAACCTGATTCTCTTTATTGTCTCTAGAGGGTTGTAGCTTGAGCACAAATAGCCTGTTGGCAAGTACGGCATGAGCCCATTAGCAAGACTCCATCTGTGATTGGTTTTGCCTGGAAACCGGGAGACAAGCAATGAATAATTGATGTGTGTTGTGCAGTAGCTGGACAGGCAAAGAGAGGAGAGAGAGAGGGAGAAACAGAGCAGGGTGCCCTCTGAGGGGGAGAGCGAACAAGCTTGAAAATAGCTACTGGCTGCCTTGTGCTGAGATGAAGGCAACCCCGGCTGTCTTTGTTCTGCACTGGCTGGTTTCTGCCTAGAAGTGTTTGCAGACATATGTGGCCTCTCTGCAGCAGGAGAGGCAGGCGCGCAGAGGAGGGGCGGCAGAGGAAGCCCGGGCTTGTGAATGGGATGTAACTCGGGGGTAAGTTGGTTTCGGGGGGGGCGGGGGCCGTGCGTGTGTGAGCGGGGACGCGCGTTGGGGTGTGTTCGCCCCGGGGCGAGCGCGGCGTGTGCCCGGGGCTGTGTATATGTGTGTGTATGTGTGTGTATGTGTGTGTGTGTGTGTACCCGGCCGTGTGTGTGCCCGTGCGTGTGCCCGTGTGTGTGCCGGGTGTACCGGGCGGGTGCATTGTGGGTACGGCCGGCGGCGCTGTCAGCGATGGCAGCGGGGCTGCGCCCTGCCCGGGCCATCGCCGCCGCCCGCCCCACACCCGGGCTGGGCTCAAAGCTCCTCATTTCGGGGGGGGTTGAACCCTTTGAATCCGCCAAGAATCTCGCTTACTGTATCCGCAGTCATAAAACCAAAAGGCAACAGCAATTATCAGGGGCCTTTCCTTGCAACTTTAGCCTGTCTGGCACTGTCAGAACGTGACAAGCTGTTCTGCAAACAGCAGTGACAATGCTGCTGCCACCATTTCATTTTTGCTGTCTTTATGGAAAGACCTTGCCATGCAGAACTCACATCTGTGGCAAGTGGTTTCAAAGAAGATCTCAGAGAAGTGTTGGTATCAATGGCAGTCTCAGGTATTCCAGTTGATAAGTTTTTTGCCCCTTGTGCTGAGCAGTAACAAGTGTCTTGTTTATTTCTTTTCCTGTATAAAAACTAAAAAGATAATTTGCGTATGATTTATGGAGTTTTCAGGAAGTTTCAAACTAGTGATGTCAGACTTCCCAAGAAGTCGGTTTATTATTTAGCTTAGTTAGTGGCATTAATGCAAGTAATGTCTTAAAACTGAATAAAATAGTGTATATCAACGTACACCAAAACCAAAATGCAAGGGATTTATACAGCTTCAGTGTTTGCAAGTCAGACACTGACAGCACAGTCTGTTGGGGGAAGAGACTTGCTATTGTAGATAACAGCTCTTCAATCAGTAAAATCGCTGTGTGAGGTGCAATAGACTTTGCCTAAAGTGCGTCGGTGATTCCAGGTCCACTGAAGCCACTGTCAAAACAAGTGTTGACTTCAGTCATATAAACTGCTTGCCCTGAGTTCAGGTGAGCCTGTTATAAGATCCAATTGAAAAACCCTTACTATCTGTCAACTTTTGATAAAGTAATTGCTCTCTGTAGACATCTCAGGGGGTGAACTGCTCGGTTTGAACCCACATTTATGACAACAACTTAACTTGGCAGGAGATTATGTTTGTTGTGCAAATCTGTAGATTTTGGACAGAAAACTTACTGTGGAGACAGTTTCTTTCAAGAAGTTGTGTCTCAGTCAGTTGAAGCTAATCAGGTCATTAGGCTGGGGTGACCTAAGAGGAGCAATTAGCATGGCTGGAACACTACAGGGAAATGGAAGTACATAAAATTAAAATTCAGCTAAAATTACTCTAAGTTACCTAATATTTCCTGTATTTTTTCCTCCGGTTGGAAGTTTATTACAGGTATAATGGTAAGAAAGTAATTATCAGCATCTAATCATGCATAAAAGTAGAAGCTCCTCTTGAGCAAAAGCATGTTTCCTCCATGCTGTCACCAATCTGCTTAGCAGGATTTTGTTCCTCTTTTTGCTTAGCACTGAAATTGAGATGGCAGCTAAAGTGCAGTAGAACTTGTGAACAAAAGTTTGGTTTTATGTAAATATATTTCAGAAGAACTGAGTAACACTTCAGTTTAAGTTTAAGTTAACAGAAGAATGCTACCAAAGGCTCAATTTCGAATTTATGGTTAAAGTTTGATTAAAAAAAATACTTAACGTTCATTTGATTCCCACCCACCCCACTTTTACCCCTTTCTGGTGGAGCCATCAGAAGATCCATGGGGAAATATGTCTGAAAATGCAGTGAAAATTTACTACTAAAGAATTCTTCAGAATGGGCAAGGTAGAGTTTCATGTTAGCAGTTGAAAATACTGGTCATAAGAGAGGTTTGAAACTTAGTCGTAAGCCTTTAATCCTGTGTAGATCGCAGAAGAATGGGTGCAGGTGTCAAATCTGTGTCAATGTCTCTGTGATCCTGGCAGAAATGTTGCTCTCTTCATATTTCAGTGAAACACATGCACTCCATTGATATTACTTGTGCTGAAAGTAGCATTCAGTCCTCGGGCCCTTACGCTGGATGAAAGCTCCAGGAACACCCAAGAAAGCTTGTCCCTGTGCAGTGGGCAGGGGACAGCTGTTAGTTACAAAGCAAAGAAGCAGAGCATGTAAATGAACAATGAGAGAATAACAGAGGATACTTTGGGCTCAATTAACAATTTGTTGTTATTGTAACAGGTACTGTATTGGTTATGGTGAGATAGTTCACAGAGAATAGTCTGGCAAAACAGGCCTTGTGTTGCTGTAAGAGTTAGTATAGCAATTCTTTTCAGAGAATCTCTGAATCCAATGCCCCAACCCCCCCCCCCAAATAAAAGATGTGTAACTAAGACAGGAGAAGAGTGTTTTTCTGTGTCACAAGGTAAACTGAGGACACAGAAGTTCCCACATTATCCTCAGTTGTCACTGGGACTGTGACAATGAGAGGCTGCTTTCTCATGAGCATTACACCAGCAAAAGGGATATTGCTGACCAACAGCAACCAAAAATCTTACTAGAATGCAGCCAACAGGAAACTGTCACTCCATGGGATTTTACAAATGGAACTTTTTTTTTTCTTCTCACAGCAAAAGAATAGACTGTACATTATATTAACAAACAGCAGAAGAGCTAATCAGGGAAGGAGCTCACCAAGGAAAAACAAACCCAAAACCTTATCATGTGGAACATTGTTAAAATGATGTTCCAGAGATCTCAGTGAAGATGCCCTCTGGTTTTGTTCCTCTCTTTTTGAGAACAGAGACTGCCACAGGAAATACCTTCCTCTGAGGCTGCTCTGGCAAGGGGAACTTCTGTTTTCTCTTGGGTGGAACAAGCAAAAGAAGCTGCTCTTAACAGACTGCCGTGAAACTGCTTGTAAGCAGCTGGGAGAGCAAGGCTTTTGCTCAAGGAAAAATGAAAGGTGGGGAAAAGTGGCTTCCTCCCAGCATTATTTAGCTATTACTGCATTGTAGTTCACAGCTATCCAGCTAGAGCTGGGTGATACAGTCGAAGTCTCAGAAGCCTGGCTGAGCATGTGGATTAGCTGGGCAGGCTGAGAGGATGGTTTACTGCCTCTGATACCTTGCGGGATACAGCACGTGGTGCAGCACAGATGTATCCTGAGGGTTTTAAATGTAGCAGATGACCCCACTGCCTGTCCTCCAAATTTCCTAGAGTTTGCTGTGGCGGTTTTCCTCGTACTACTGCCTTTGCAGAAAAAACCCAGAAAATTCTACAAGAAAACACTAGACATGGCATCTGTTTCACTGTAGTGTGGTATTATTGATGTTTTCTTTGGAATAACCAAAACAAACAAATCCTTATAATAGCTAAAAGTTAACACACTTGAAAGACTGTATTAATATCACTTGGCTCTTCTAACAGCAAGATAAGAATCAAAATTCCCCCGGGTACACCTGCTTCTAAAATACTGTAGCAAAACGATGTTCAGGGATATAAAACAGTTGTTCGAGAAGTAACTAAAAATCAACTTCTTCAATATCAGAACAACTTGAATTTACTGAACAAAGCCTTTTAAACCAGCATGTGAAAGAATGAGCTAGCCTTCAAATGAATTGGATGTTTCAGTAATTATCAGAGGCACACCAATGCAAAATAAGACAAAGCAGTAATAGCTTTCAAGGCATGGTGTAGAGTGCACATCCATTCATCATCAGGGAGGAAGCAGCCAGCCAGTCTGGCACATATGTAACTCTTTCACTGAGAATACAGCAAGGAAACAAGAGAAACACAGAATGAACATAGACAGGTTTTTTATTTCTATTTTTAATTGGAAGTTACTTGAAGAATTTTCTCCTTAAAATCAAGACAAGGTATAGTTATAAAATAAGATTACTGACATTAGGACAGTAATTACTTCAGCAGTGTGGAAGGCTACCACTCAGCCTATCTATAATAAATACTATACATTTCTCCAGTTATTGACTTGGATCATTCTCAAATATCTTGCATTCTCTGGAGTGTATTACTAGTCCTGAGTCTTAGCTTGTTGAAAGCTGCTCTCTTCTGCATACTCTCTACAAGGCACTATGAGAATATTCAATATTCATTCTATTGACAGTAATCCAGTGCAACCCATGACAGTTTTACCTGTTTCAGAAAAAAAAAATTAATTTTGTTCTCAGTTGTTTTTATTAATACCAATAGAATGTTCTGACACCCAGATAAGCTCCTAATTCTTTGTTATTTATTATAACTGAAGTACAACTCTCACCAGTTTGATGAATAATGGTTATTGTTTGTTTTTAAACTTCTAATCCTCAAACTGAATTTTGTTGTTAGTACTTGGTATTCTTTGTACCTCCCCAGTGCCCTTTGTATCTCTTAAATCCCTTAAATTTCAGGAGGTAGACAAGCTGTGTTGACATCCTGGAAGCAGACAAAATCCCACAATTGTTGGTTAATACAAGCTCATTAGAATGCTATTTAAATATAATGTTGTAGTACCTGGACAGGTTCATTCTTTCCTGTGCTTATCATTAAAACTATTTGTACTGGAGTTTCAAAATCATTCTGACCTAACTTAGTTACAAATGAACTAGAGCTTCAGCAGAAGTAGAACTAGGGCAGATGGGAAGAACTGGGATGCTCATAAAAATCACTCCTTGACTACCTTTTCTTAGTCAAGCCCAAGAAGGTAACAGAGAGAGCTAAGAGGAGATTGTCACAGGACTCTCTTCAGTTCTCAGTTAGTTCTGCTAACCAGTTTTACTGACCTAGTGTTTGCTTTTGCTGTTTAATATATTTAACATTTTATTAACAACCTTCTTTCTGCATTAGTATGTAGTAGGAAAAGCAAAAATACTGTTGGGTTTTGGTTTTTTTTGCTGCTTAGTGCTACTTACTTATCCGTATTCTAGGCCAGGCATCAAAGAAGGGTGTTAACAGTACTTTTACTGTCTTATCTACTGACACTATCCAACTGTTTTAGAAAGTTGAGGTTTTCAAGCATCAGCCTAACAGCACAGCTTTCAGAGGAGCCTGTCATGATTTACTTATTCATACAGATTGCAGTGGCTTATGTAGTCTTGATCCTGCTTGATCTGCCAGCACTATTTGCTTCTATTGATCACAGGCTGTTATTTGACTGCCTTGAGCAGCTTGTAGGTCTCCCTGGTTCTGTTAACGGGGTCTGCTATGGATACTTCTCAGCATTTTCATTTTGTTGCTGTCAATAGTTTTAACTCCAAAGTTCCTGCTCAGACAGATATGCCATAGAGTTGTGTCACACCAGTTGTGTTTTTCGGTGAGTTTGGAGGCACCTTAGTGAACTGTGGTGCTGTAACTGGGGTTCTGTCCTGATTTGACTGTTAGCTCTGATTTATGATGCGTGTTTGGCAGTGTGCCTGGCTGTCATGTTAGGTTGTACGTGTGTAAAAACTCCTCCTATCCTAGGTGTAATAAAATTGCATATTTTTGGAAATAACCACCAGTTCTTCATGTTCTTACACACCTCTGCATCCATATGTATCCCTACTGGTTTTTTTAGCAATAGGGTAATTGAGAGGTTAGTCTGGAAGAAACTTATGAACCATGTCATCATCTTGCACGTAGACAAGTGTTGTTAAGTTGTCCTGTTCCAGTCAGCTTTCCAAATGGCTATATATGTTTTCTAATTATTCCTTGGGGTGGAAATACTGTAATTCCTTAATTGACCGATTTACCTGGAAGGTCCTTGGAATAATTTGTGGCTGTCAAGGAGTATGCTTCATTAGACAAAAGTTGCATTAGAATCAAGTTAAAAACAAAAACATTCATGTAAGTTTGTATATGTTCTTAGTCCACTAGTTACAAAAGATTTTAATCTTTTTACTAAATGGCTTTACATCATGTGAATATACTTCCAAGCTCTTTGCAAAATAGAAGCATAGATGGTCCTTGTGTATTTCGTGTTTCTGGTTGTAGTATGTCTGACCACCTTTTGAACATGCAGTTAAGCTTCTGTCATTGTTTGTGACACCTTGTATCATTTTCATAGAAATACAGCCCCACAGATGGTGTTTGAGCTGACAGAGCAGCTAGTCATGGACTGGCTTCTTAAAGAAGTATTTGAGATGGAGAATTATGAGGACCAAATGATTTTTACTTCTAAGGAACACATTTAATACATGGGGACCCACTCTTTCCATCTTTCTGTGTTGACACATCTAGTAAGGTTAGGATGCTGGCTGTCTGGCTTGCCTGACATTCAGCAAACTTCCTCTTTGTCTCTGTCTCTACAAAAAATATCAGGGGTGATTACTCTCTCATAGAGAGAGTTTGGGACTTTAGAGAGTTAGTTGATCATTAGTGTGTAATACCCCAAAATCTTGGATTTTGTATTTTGCAATAAGCAGAACAGAAGATACAGTTTATAATTTCTGCTAAGTTTAAGAGTAGGTTTTAAGAAATCAGAAGAAGGAAGTTTTAAAATCCCATCTTAAGTATTGACTTTAAATGGCTTGCTTGAAGCACTCATGAATCATGTTGCAAAGGCAAAAATGTCCTTCTTGTTAAATGACTGTAATCTAAAATGTTATAGAGAGCTAAATGATTTATTGATGTCTATTTCTGAGGCATTTACCTGCACCTGTAGCCAGCCCATTCCATTTATTTTGGCTTGCTGACAAATTAGCAAGCTATTTGTATGTCAGATTTGGTCAGTAGTCAGCTCCCACCCCCTTACATATTGAACAGCTTTTAATTTAATTGTTTGTGGTATTGCCAATTTATTATCCATATAGATGTCACTTAGAGGAGCTCTTTTACACAGAAGAAAGAAAAAACAGAAACTTTATTTGTAACTATTCTCATAATGCCTTGTAGAAAGAGGGTATGCAGAAGAGAGCAGCTTTCAAACCTTTTCTGTGCACAGAGGCAATAATCTATGGAATACCTTCCTTTCCATTAGTTTGGAATGTCAAATATTAGGTTTCGTACTTAATGGCTGAAATAAGGTGAACTCTGTGATTGTCATTTTATCTAGACACCTTTGAGGAGTAAGCAATCCAAATTACATGTTGGAGTTTCAGCTGCATATATGTGTTGCATAAATACTCTTAGGTGGAGTTGAAGTGAGTGGTGCATTGGTGTGCTTGAACAGGTTTTGGGGGGAGTTTAAGGCAAAATTACTGGGTCTTACTAAATTGTTTTAACTGTTGGCTTGGATCTTTGTCATGGTTGTGAACATGAGTGCTCCTTTTCAAAGTCAGAGTGCTGTTACACACAGGCACTTGCAGGTTGCCTGACCTGAGCTACCAGGATGTCCCCTGTCCTGCTGCTCCTCGGTGGCACCGCTGCTGCCGCCGGCCGTGCAGCTGCTGACCGTGCTTCCCAGATGAAGAGGACTGATGAAATCAGTGGTGTGGTTGTGTTTTCTTAACCTTAATTAACCTGATCTTGCACTCTGAGCTTTAGGTAGGATAGGAACTCTGGGGGTTGATGTAGCCCAAAGGACTTTCATGTCACAGGAGCCCGGTGCTGGCCATCCTGGCCACCTGATTCTGCTGCGGCTCCCTGGAACTGCAGCTGGGGGCAAGACAACCATTTTTTTTCTCCTCTCAAACAGCTCCATGGTTGCTAGTTAACATTGTTGGCACTGTACAGCTTGAAATGTTTTATGGTCTTACATCTACTTAACCTTTAGTGTTTTCTGTCAACATCTATCATGACCTGGTGGCCTACGGTTAGTAAAATGTGCCCTTGCAGGCTGCCAGATACTGTAATGGAATTAGGCCTTTAAAATTATCAGACCTGTCAGAGGGGTTTATAATCCTGTGAGAGCTTTAAGTGGTTTCTTACCTCCGCTTGGACACCCATTTGACCTGGTTGAAGTGTTTTTACTTGCCTGTTTTGTTTTTACGTTCTATTAATACTTCTAAAACTGGGGGAGGGCGAGGGGAGGAAAAAAATTAGTTTCTTTGGCATCTTTATGAGGAGTCTCCTCAGTTCTGTCCCAGATATCTTTTTTTTTCCTTTTTTTTTTCTCTCTTGCACTTGTAGATTAAAGTCTGTGGGTATTTCTGTGGGAACTTGTTCCATTAAGTAAGGGAATAAGGATGCTTTGTTGTGTGCATTAGTCAGTGAGTGTGCACTGAGGGCTGATACAAGTCAGGAGGGAATGTAAGGCTTGATTTGGGTTGGTCAGGCTCACCTAAGTGCTCACAGAAGGTGCTGAACCTATGGAAACAAATGTCCTCTGTAGAGTGACTGTGGGAAGGACAATAACAGTGCAGTTACTCATATTTACCACCTTTGTGCAGAGGACAGTGCTAGATTTTGAGATGGTTTACCATTTGCTAGTTAGTTTTCAGTTAACAGTGGGAAATGCTGGAAGTAATTTTGTAGCATCTTAGTGGTTCTCCCTGCGATTATAGGACAGTGACTGGTGGTCATTAACACTATGAGTTAATTAACACAGAGCTATTACATGTGTCATATCCAATAGAAACTGAAACGTGCGGTAGAGGAGGCAATTTGAGTGTGTCACATGCAGCCTGTAGGCAAGTTTGGCAAGTCACCTTATCCGAGCCTGGTTCCTGAGTCCCACTTCAGAGCAGTTTCCTGTCTTTGTGAGGTGGTTGTATGTGAGCCTTTTTAAATGATGAGCCAACTTTGGCTTCTGAAGTTGAAGTCAGCCATGCTGACTCAGTTTCTTAGCACCAGCAGGGTGATACAAGGTGAGGAAAGAGAATAAAGCCAATAAAATGCTATTCCAAAGTAAAGCAAATAAAGTGATGTCTTGTATGAGACTTCCTACGTTAAGTGATAAAGGGAAACACAGAGCAACCATTTAGTTTGCAAGGAAAAGCCCTTTTATTACAGAGATTTTTTCTTTTTGGGTCTTCATTCTTCTCATATAGCATAATCAAGCAAGGTAGAAGAAAATGTGGTCCCTGCTGCTAAACTGTGTATAGGCATTAGTCCCATAAATAAAATTATTTAAAAAAAAATAGTTTGTCTGAGGTGACATTAATTTGAATAGATGCTGGAATAGATTCACCTCTTGAGTAAGAAGGACAGATAGACAAACATCCATCCTCCACAAAAAGTAACTCCTGTTACATTTTTTAGAGTAATTGCACTCCATACTCTCCATACTAAGTCCTGAGCTGGAATGCTCCAAAATCTTGACCCTCCTACAGATACAGGTATACTTCTCTCTCTCTTTTTTTTTTTTTTTTTTTTTTTGTATAAAAATCTCAAAAAACCTCCCAGGACCCCACTGCACTAAGCAGAAGAAATGGAGATGTAGGAATGAAGCCAGGCATCAGGCAGCCCTGGAGAGACTCATGAGATGGGCTGTCTCTTCTGATCCAAGAGCTTGAGTATATTGATGGCTAATATTTTTACTTTATGACAGTCTGGTGAACGATCTCCTCAGTTGTTGCTAGCAGATGCAAAAATTATGAGCTTGTGGTAGCAAGACAGATATTTTTTCTGTGCTTGTCTTGAGATATGAGTGGCAGACATGTCAATGACAGTTTTCTTTTTGAATAAAATTGTCCACAGCATTTTGGAAGAGTGCAAAGTAGATTAGAATTAATTCCTTGGTGGAGGGAGAGGAGAAGGACCCTTCTCAGGCAGCAGCTGATTGTTGGTGAAAATTTGGGATTCTTTCTGGCTCCTGGGAAATTGATGTTTTAAAGATTGCATAGCTACCTGTTCTAAGAGGAAGTACCTTAACTGCTGCTATTTCTACTGTCATGGCAAAGACATGATAATGGTGTGAAAAAAATGAGGAGCAATGAATGTCTCCTCTCAGTACTTACTGTTTATTTAGCCGGATGACAAAGACATCAGATATCTATTTTTTAATATGTTTTTAGTAAACAGCAAGGAAAAAGTGGTTTATGCAGTCAGACAAGCAGCTTTCCACAGTGGCCAGGTTCATCAGTTTTGATTCTCTGCTGTATTCTTCTTAGTGTCAAGTCAAGCAAAACTGATGCACTGAAAAATGGGACCTCTGTCATTGTTTAGGTTATTTAATTCTCAGTCTTGATTCCCAGTTGTATTGGTTTCTGTTACCATTTTGTTTACTTTGAGTATCCTGCTTCTCAATTGAATATCTCCTGTAGCCAGAGACATGTGCCTAGCTCATGTGACCACTCAGTTTCCCCAAGTCATCCAAAACAGTGGGTGACAGACACTTTAGTTGAAATATGCGTTTGGTTTTCCAGCTCTAAGGATGTAGAAAATGGCAAAAGGCATCAGGGTGACCAAAAGCAGATCGAAATGAGGGAATTTATTTGAATGACGCAGAGGCTGATCATAAAATAATACTGTATGAGAGTTAAACATTTCTTGTTTCAGTGGAGTCCTAAGTAATAGCCTGAGTATTCCCTCTGCAGTTCAGTTCTGCCTACCTTCAGCTCTGTGTTTAACACATAATGGCATTTCCCCTAACATTTTGCTTCTGTACCTGTTTTTGTGCAGTACTCTGACTGTCAAAATGTCTGTCTGACTGCAATATGGAAGTTCATGTCTTAATGTGAAAGTAATATTTATTATTCATTGTCTTTACACTGAAATGTCTCTGTATTTGTTGATCTTCACAAAGCGTGTCAAACAGCTGATAATTTTTAAAAAGTCTCACTTTAAATAGTGCTTGTTACCTTAAACTGAAGGCTTGTTGTGGCTTTCAGTTTTCTATCAGTGGAACCACCATGAACCATCCTTCTAATTAATGCCATTTCAAGCTGTTGTACTGTTTCACTCATAGAATTTGGCAAATTTTTCAAAGTCTTCTACAGAGGACTTTGGATTGTTAACAGACTGAGGCATTTTAAAGAAATGTTACCAGTTGTCACCCTCTAAAACTGGAGTCTACAGTTGAGTTTTCCCATATGTATTTTCATTGTTTTCCTAATCTGTTTTGAGATCAGTTTTGCAAGAATCAAGGGATCCTACGGGGAAAAAAAACCATTTAAGTAGCTCTTTCCAGAAACTTCTCCTGCAGTTTTCATTGATGATTAAGATATTTCTGGTCTGTCCTTAACTCTCCCTTTTCTTCCTAATTATACTAGAGATTGAAGGTTGTGTTACATACTGCATGAGTAGTAATATCTACATGTACAAGTATTGACTCAAGCAGTGAAATAATCCATAAGCAGATTTCCTCCAGTGGCGGTAATTTCTCTCTTAAAAGCAGGAAGATAGCTCCACCTGGGTAGGGGATAGAATAGACCTGTGTTCTGCTTTAACATATTGTGAATAAGCAGGGAAAAGAGGAAAAAGAGAGAGGGGAAGAAAAGGTCACCTCACCAACAATTCTTTGGTAGTTTAACATTTTAAATTCAAGTTAAACTTTGACTGCTATAAATTAGCCACTGGACTGGTAACTTCTGCCTACCTTCTATCACTCCTGTGCATTTTTCCACACAACTGCATATGCTTCCTTTATAGTCTGAGCTCTGAAAATTTATCTGCTCTCCACTGAATTTCATTTTTACATGACGTGAAAAGCATGCGTCTTTTGGGAGATAGTTACTTGATTTCAGAGATTTCTCTGAAACCTGGAAGAAAGCCACTGAGCTACAACGATAGGGAGTTTTCTGGATTGAGGATGAGATCACCTGGAGTGAGATCTGCACATAAAACTTGTGTGAACTTGGAAATGTCGTTAAGGACTGTGCTTATTTACAACTCTCAATACAGGCAAAAACGCTAGAATAGGTATAGTTATACAATGAAAGTGGTGTTTTGCTGATGCTGCTTGTTTTGCTCAAGAAATCACTATAGGCTATGAACTAGCAAGATCACTTTTCTTTGCTGATATGAACTATTTACAATAGGCACACGTATCAAACCTTTTGAGGGTGGTTGTGCTGGCAGAATATCTGTTGAAATGGTTGCAAGAAGTAGGAGAGGCAATAACCATACTCCTGGAAGTAGCTAAATCTCTCAGTGGTTATCTGAACTTTCCAACCTTTTCACTAAGCTCTGTGTTGTGGATAATGCTCTGTTGCTGTCTCATACTGCACATTCAAACTGGGATTGTGTGTTTAGTTAGTCAGTGTAGTTAGCATGAAAATGTATTGATAGCTTATAAGGTTTGTTAAGGTGTATGTTCTAACAAATTTATTTCCAAAGACTCTCTCCTGGATATTCTTTAATATATCTCTCTGAAAGAGTCATCTTCCCAAAAGCATAATTTTTCTTTGTCATGAATCATCCCTGAGTAACAGTAAACCTACCTAGTCTACAAATTCTGTAGGGAGTAAAAAAGGGTGGCTTCTAAATACTGGTAATCAGTGAACTACATCAAAATGTTTTTCATTCACTCAGGAGAGTCTTCTCAGCATTATGGAAATACATAAATAAGGCTTTACTCCTTGAGAGGGTTTTTTAGGATCAGTCTGGTGCAGACCTGTATGTAATTCTTAGGTTTCAGTCCAGAAAAACTTGATCCCATGCTGAGTTTCAGGTTCAAAGAACTATCAAATAGAAATTATGAGCTCAATTTAAGTGGGTTTGACTTTACTGATAGCAACATCTTCCATGTTCACTGAATTTGCAGTTGCCTAAAAGTGTTGACCAAAATGCATCCCAACCCCTCTTTTTCTTTCAACAGTCTCTCCTGTGATAATTTCCTGAAGAAGCAGTTTAGCCTGGTTTCAGTATAAAAATACTCAATTCTAGCTCTGAGTGAAAAGTGTTTTTCATTTATTCCCAAGGCTGCTTGTTTTGGGGTGTTTATTTTGGCCTTCCATGCACTGACCTACTCTTTGGAAAGAAATTGGGACTTGCCAGAGCAAGGCATATTTGCAACTTGAGCAACTCCTGTCTAAACCACATCTGTAAGCTTTTTGTAAATGAATTAAAATGCAGTTATGCCTTTTACACCAAAATTGATGTGCTCCAGTTTTTCCAGCCAAATGGTCTTTAACTATGTTTGAAAGATCTGTTCAGAGATAAATATTTCTGCTAATTCTTTTTACAGTGTTGATTTGCTTCTGTAGAAATGTGATCATTTCTTCTTTTCCCTCTTATCTTTTAGGTTTTGACAAATAAACCAGTATTTGGATCAAATGACAATAACATGAGACATCTCTCTATATTCTGGCAATTTCAGTGTGATAATTCTTTCTAGCATTTGATAATTGCTTGTCTGGGATATCATGTTTAGCCTCTCTAAATATCTTGTTAATCCAGCAGTAATTGACTGTTGATGCAGCAGTTAAGAGAAACCAACCTGTGGGGCTAAAATTGGTCCCCATGTGGAGCCTGTTTGCAGAGCAGTGCATTTCTCTACCTGAGGAAGCTCGTGCTGAACTCAGAAGTGTAACTCATGTGTCAGTTCTGACCTGTTCTGTGCACTGTAAGCGTGCAGGCAGGTGGCCACAATGACTTTGGTTATATTGCTGTAGGTAGTTTTTCCATCTGAAAATGAATTGTGTTTTCATCTGCATGCTGGTTAATTGAAATGACAATGTACAGTAAAAACAAATCAGTAATTTGATTTGGTTTTAGCAATTGTAGAATTCATCTGGTTATCACAAACTGAATTCTATAATTTTTATTAATGACCATTAAAAGTTTCTGTTTTCACTGGAACAAAAAAAGTGGGAGAATGTAAGTTCAGGCAAACCTGTAACAACTGCAGTCCTACAAAAAGCTCAGCTTGGGTGAAATGCACTCAGGTCTGGGACCTGCTGTGTGCAAGTAACAGCGCTGCAGTCCTGATCCCTGCACACTGCTGACATGACTCTCCATACCCACCCCCTCCAAAAATAGTGGTTTTTCCCTCTGCAGAAAGATTCTGTATGTCAGCAGGAAAGATGATGTGGGCTCTCTTTGGGCTGCATAACTGAAGGTGCTGTTAGTAATCCGATTTCAGAATACAGACAGCTAAATAAAGAGTTATAACATCCAAAACAAGCAAGATAGCAGAAGTCCTTGAACACAGGAATAACAAAATCCAATACACAAACCATGGTAGGCAACACACCAGAATCTGATGTCAATCAGGGTGAGGAAGAACTCCTTAAGTTAAAGAAGATACTAGGTACGAGTGAGGGGGAAATAAAGTGTCTAATAACAATATTGAAGTTCAGATGTACTTTTTACTTTGCAAGCTTATACTTGACAAGAGTGTTTATGACTTACTTTGGAAAGTTCAGCTAACAAAACCTATGAAGAGTTGATGCATAAAGTGATATCAAAACTCTGTCTCAGTTTTAAGGACAGGTTTTCAAGATTTCTCTCTTGCTCAGGGAAGGGGCTGGCTAATGTTGTGGTCACTGTTTGTGCACGGGCAGATGGGTGAATGTACCTGCCTGACTTTCCTGCGTGACAGCTGTACCCATTAGTCTGCATTTGCTGTCTCAGTATCTCTAGTGCCATATGTTCTTTTTCTTTAAATAAATAGGTGTATAATAGTTAGGACAGATGTGAATAGCAAAATGGCTTAAGCAGAGGAATGATTTGGAACAAGACTCAAATGATTGATCTTGACACCAGTAGTCTTAACTAGTTTATAGTAGAACTGAATTAGTATGTGCTGTACAATTCCTTGCACTGTCCCTGTCAGTGGAAGGGTATCTTTAATCAACTTATAATTTTAGTTTCTATCTGTCAGTTTATGACTCATTAGTGTTTGTAATTACATCGTTTTTGAGCTTAGCAACTTGTCTGTTGCTTACTAATACGCTTCAGGAGTGTTGCAGATTAGTTTTGTTGATGGCCTAGTCAGTCTCAACAGCAGAGAGGCTCATGCAACTGTTTTTGTTTTGTTTAATTTAATTTCACCAATACAGACTCATTGAGGTAAATACTGTTTTGAAATGCCTTAGAAAACAATAGTATTAAAAGCATCAAATATAAACATGAAGGAATTCGCATTAAATTACAGAGAAATGGCATCTGGAAATGTAATCATGTAGACAGCTACTTTATAGCAAGAAATCCAAAAGCAGTTGCATGATATGTTGTTGAGTTACACAGATTTTGTTCAAAAAGATACCGGGAGTGTGTCAGTAGGACATTAGTGGAATGGGTAGGACTTTTCACTTCGTGTATGCAGTGGAGAGATGTAGTTTCTCCTATCAGGGAGGAGTTCTTTGATTTTTATCCTGAATTTTGAAGTCTAGAAGGTTATTGGTCATTTAGAGAAGAGCATCTTTGAAAACAGTGCCTACTATTATGTCTGATCATCTTCTTCCTTTTCCTTGTCAGCAATTTACCACATCTAGTTATGAACAAACACAGTTCTTAAACATGAATGGGATTCTCATTATTTGTTACCTGCACCTGATTTCTTTCTTCCCCAGCCTTTGGTGTTAGTGAGCATTAGTTCACAATAGTTTCCTGTTCTCATAATGTGTTTTAGAATAGGCAATCTTAAGATTAAGGAGGATAAATGAGGAACCTTAAAAAAACCCCTTTTTTAGAGTTGCTTATCAGAGTTTGATTCCCACATGGGTAACATAAGCTAAGGATTTATGAATCAAACGCAGTTCTGAACTACGTTCTCCAGTACAGATTCTAACCTGATTTGTTGCTGCTACCTGTGTATTTACACTTCTTAAGGTATTAGGAGGAAACAGTGTATCATAAATAAGACACTGGAAGCCAGTTTAGCCTTAGCAAACCTTAGCATCTGTTCCTAGAAGACAGCAAATAGTTCTACTGGCCCGATTCAACACAGTTTTGAAAGAACAATCCTATGTAAGTTTGCTGGGGGAAGGTGAGGAAATCCCAGGTGAGCTGGGAATACTCTGGAGCGAATTTATGATGGGATTCTCTCCTTTATAACCCACTTGGCTTTCTGGGATGAAGCACTGGCATGTCCTCCTTGATGAACTGCAGTGGTTTACTGGCCCCCTCAAGTTCTGTTGCCCATTATAGGAAGCATACGTGTGTGGGACTGGGAGTGCAGAGTGGGGCTGAAAGCCTGACTGAGAGATCTGTAACTTTTATTCTTCCCAGAAACCAAAGGCTTTTTTTGTGATAGAGAGGGCAATGTCAGCATCCATGGTCCTAGAAAAGTAGTTGGAATTTTTAACAGATAAAATCCTATCCTTGCAGTAGTTGGTGTCAGTTTTGCCATTCTTCTGAGCACAGTCAGGGCTTCACCGGGGAGTTCATTGTCTTGTACTTGTTTCTTCCATTCTCCATCAAAGAGGAACTATTGAATAAATTCTCTGCAATTCATATGTGTTTTAGTTTTGACATGACAGCTGATGACTCCTGATATGAATTTTATAATTCATCCTTTAGGTTTAAAATGCTGCCTCAGATGCAAACATAAACTAAGCATGTTATCGAGACCTGCACATACCTCTTGTCTTTTGGCCATATAATCCCTATGCATCATCAGGTTTCCTTCTTCACATTCTATTAATTTTTTATGAGCTTCATTAGAACTGTAAAGCACAAGCTGTTTTCATGTAGATGGTTTTTACGGTGACTAAACATTGGAGAAAAGAAAACAAATAATTGTCCCAATATACATGTTACCTAGGATGAACAGATTGATTTAAAATGCACTGCTCCAGTGCTTTGTATAGGCATCAGGCTTGTATGATTCAGTTCCTATTTTCTGGCCTTCTGTTTTGCTAATCCTGATTTTCCAGCTTGTCTTTTTATATTTTGAGCTAAGCCTGTTTCCTTTTTGACTAATAATGAAGTTTATGTGTGTTGCTTTCATTGTGGAGGTAAACATTGAATAGAATCATTAGGTAAGAATAATTTCTGGGCCTTTTCTGAAGTTAGCATCCTACATTTCAGAAGATTACTCTTTTTTTCTTCCACTTTTGATCTCAGATGTCACATGTGACAAATGTATGAAACGTGCTATACTTTTAAGTATAAGAGGTAATGTTTACTGTCCATTTATGTCATTTATATTTGCCAATGTCAGTAAGCATGTGTACATATAAATGCTTAATTTTACTCTGAGTTCACTTTGTTCTTGGTTCCATAAATACTTTGTAATAGGGATTTCAATGAACTTGACTGTGTGAAGGAGAAAACTAGCAGTAGTAAAAAACGTATTCATTTCTGAATATTAGTACCATAATTCTGAAACCTTTCTGTCAAGTGTAGCTTTCAGGAACCTTGGTGTTTGTTTTATCAATAATACAGTTTTTACCATTTACTCAATCAGGTATCTTTGGGTTTCTTCAGTTGTGTTTGCAGATCTCTGAATCTTTTAAGTATTTGCTTAGCTTTTTAAGGCAGAGAAACCAAAACTATATACCATTATTTCATTGAACAATGAACCTTTGACTTAAGTAATGATTAAAGCACTGTTGCCACTTCCTTCTTATGTTGCATCTTTCTATTTATTATCAGATATTGATGATTTCATACAGTTTTTACAGTGCTAGGCCTTTATCCTGAAATGTTGTACAGGTTTAGAACCCCCTCATGTTTTAATCTTGTACAAGTGGTCATTTTCACCAGACCAAAATGTACTGTGGTGTCCACTTGTCCATACACTTTTTTTTTTGTTCCCAGTCTTATCTTTCTTTAACCCAGAAATGTACCATCTGCAAATTCTGTCATCCCACTTTTAAACTCTTTTTTTCAGAGACTGGATGAATGCATTAAACGCCTTTAATTTTTGATGTGATTTTGATCCCCCCCCGCATGTTAATAGTTTGTCATATTCAGAACTGTTGATCCTGTTTGTCTTCACATTCAGCAGTTTCCAGGGGATGACAGCAGAGTTTGTTGCAGATCCCATGATCACCAAGTTTCTTGATAGTCTATTGCCAGAGGGTTTGTCCAAGGCTCTTCAAAAGGGCAACTGAGTTACATGAACAAGCTTCACTTCAGGCCTGTCTTCACTGACACCTTCGGAGAACTGTGCTGGTTTACCTCTCCTGTATGTTCAATTCCATGTTTTAAGGTTAACTGATCTGAAAACCTTTAAACTGGGACTCAGCACACCTCAGTTGTTTCACTGTTAAAGAGAGCAATGGGATTAAATGACCAGCTAGACTCTGGGCACTGCAGAGAAGGACAGTACTTGTTTCTGTTGCCAGTGCAGAGTGGAAGTAATTCATATCCTCTGTAGTTGTAAGGCACATGGTAAATGAAACTCATGGAGCTCTCGTCTGGTGCTGTAACTGCCCATATTAACAAATACTAATTGCTGCACCTCTCCTTGAACAAGCTTTTCAAATATCGTGTTCACAAGACTCAAATTTCATGTCAGCAATAAAAGCCTTGCAGGCAAAGTAAAAGCAGGGTTTTTTTGCTGACAGTCTAGTGCAAGTCAGCTGTCTGCCCCTGTGCTTTGTTTTTATAAATATGGTACAGGGCATCATAATCAACAAGGTCAGTTTGAGAAAGCAGATAAAGGAGACAGTATTGTCTGCCTGCTGTTTGCACTGTGCTGGATAGATGGACTCCGGTCATGTTGCCTGTGTGGGTTTTTTTTTTGGTTTTTTTTTTTAATTCATCATGCTGTACTGTAGTCATTTGCACAAAGAATGCTTTTAAACGAGTAATGAGTGCTTTCCTGTTTGGCAGTTGGTTAAACTGAACTTTGTGTCACAGCTCTTTACGATTCACTCATACAAGACCTAAAATATTCAAGACTGGTAGGGGGGCAAAAAGCTCTGTCTGGCTCATGCTGTTTCTAGGAAAAGGGAGTCTTGGGGCTGAGAGGGGGGAACCCTGCAAAGACCTACAAATTATGCAGTGTTCTTTCTGCCCATGAATAGTTTCTCTTGTGAGTGAGTGAGGCTGTACTTTTGGACTCACAGACAAAGCAACTTTTGCTACAACTGGCCTTTCTCCAAAGCACACTTTCTGTACTTATTCTGTTTATTTTTATTATTTTAAAAATATAATGATAGGTAGCCTGAAAGTTATCTGAGTCAAACATGAAGTGTCCAGTTAGCCTTGACTGTAATTGTATTGCAGATCATCTTTCTGGGCAGCAAGGCTCTATTGAGCCGCTCAAGCAGGGAGTATCTCTCTTCTAGCAGAAATTTTGTGGTCCAGCTTCTCATCTTTCCACTGAGAATTGCCTCATGCTTGCAGAGAAAGTCAGAAGCTGAATCAAATTCGGATTTCAGACTGTTATTATTTACTTTTTACTGCACCTTGTAAATAATGCTATGAAATTACAGTTTCATCCTGAATTAAGAGCATTAATGTAATACACATGCTCACCTCTTATGAGTATATGGACCTCTGCGACCTCAGAACCTGTTTTGAAAAATCAGTTTGAAATATGTTAACTTTAACTTCTGAGGCCAGTGGAGATCTAGTTTAGGGTATCATCTTGCTTGGCTTTGGTTGTTTCATCTTACAACTTATTCCAGATATGAATTGATGTCTTTGTGGTTTAGCCTACCTGACTTTCATGTGAGAATAAACCAATTTTGTTGCAGGTTTTGTGAGAATTCGTTATTTTTGACTTTAAGAACACATGTGCAGTAAAATCTAATGAGATGACAGAATTTACTGGCCTTTATAGAGGACTTCTGATGTAATCTGTTTTTAACTACAGGGTGTTCTAATAGCTATTAAAACAAATGAATGTTACAAGCTTTACTGATCATTTCTCAAGACATCTGCATTGTAAAGTCCGGTTTTCAGAGCTGTACAAATGAAAAGATGTCTCAGGAAAAATTGTAATAGCTTGTTAAAAGTGAAAATTGCATTTCAACAAGTTGAGGCAACTTTAAAAAAAATATTAAAATTAAGAGACCCCTCTTGCGCTTGGCTTTAAGAATTATCTCTTTGGTTTACAAAGTATCCTTTGGTGGCATCGCTGGCAGAAGTAAAAAAGAAAATCTCTGGCCAGTGGGTCTCTGCAGTTATGCTGGTCATAGATGTGGGAGCAAGTGCTGGGAGGAGCAGAGTACTGAAAGGCTGTAAGCTAGCACTGCTATTAAAAGTGCTTGGGAAATTACATTCTTGTTTTAACAGCTGTATGTTTAGGATCTGTACTTGGATGCTTAATATGGTCCCACCTCTTCTCTCTGGGTTACTTGTCAAGTACTGAGGGAAGATCACTAGCAGACTAACAGTGCTAAAGCTTCATAGTCAGATGTCCCTTGACTTGGGGCAACAGTTTGATACCCCCTTTCAAACGAGACACTGACCTTGTTCCCCTTGACAGGGGCTGGGATGTGTGACTTTCAGCCTGATGTGCTGTAACATCCAGGAACTGTTGTTGGTGCCCAGCTAAGGACACTGGGCTTCAGTGGGTGGGGAGATGCTCAAGATCTCTGGCCCTGCTGGTTTCTGTGAACTAGGCTGGTCAATAAGTGATTGCACTAGGCAGGAAAAGCCCATGGGGAATAAAATCAGTCTGGTTTTGGCATACTGGTGAGTGGTGGCAATATTACCATATGTTGTAATTTGTGGGTATATGTATTTATATAAAACGATATATGTATTTCAGAGAGCAGGCTAGGCTGTTTATAAAAAAACAACTGTTGACCTTTTCCTTCTAGATAGAGTGTTTCCCATTTGGCAAGATGGTGGCCTTTGAGTAGCAAAGTCATCAAGATTCTTTTGCCATTAAAAAAAAAAAATCTACACAGAGTTGGCTGAGTTGATACGCAGCTGAATAACTGTGGTTTGCAAGTACTCACAAGGGATCTCCTTGGCTGTAGAAGAGAAAATCTCAGAAGACCTCCTCGTGGCTGACCATGTTTGAACTGCTCCCAGCTTTGACTACTAACCAGCATGTTCAGGCGCCGGCTCGACTTACCAGCTGAGCAGGCAATACCCAGGCAGCACCAGAGCTCCTTGGGAGCTATTACAATTCACATTGAAAACAGAAATTGGTCATATTATCAGTGTCTAGTCATAATGCTTTAGATTTCAGATGCATACTATATCAGAAAAATCACAGCATTTTACCCTTTCAGATCCCTTGTCCTCTGGTGCCTGTCAGGACATCTGCATGTTCTGCTGTCAAAAGGATGTGATATTTTACTGTAACTGTGTGAAATTGAATACTAATTTGTAAGTAGTGGAGTAGTACACAGCCTAAGTGTTCAGTTATAGGATTATTTTTTTTTTGTTCTTCATAGTTAATTTTTCTAGTACAAGCAAGCTGTAATATCTGAAACCGTATTGTAAGCAATAGAGATGTTGGAAATTACTTGAATAACATGAAACAACATTTCAGGTTTTCCTTTGAAGATTAAATATTTGTGATGCCATGTATTCCATCAGTTCCCTGTTCTCTCCTTGAACTAACTGGTTAGAAGTGTGCACACAGAGAGGCTGTGGCTGGTATTCTTACACAGGCACTAAGGGTTAGCTCAGGTATGTCTGTGGTATGTCTGTGTTCTGGCTTGACTTACAGTTACTGAAGTGTAAGTTAAATGTAAATGTGGTCCACTTGCTTTCTGAACTGCAGTAACTGCTTAGAATAAGGGGAGAAGAAGGCTTGTATCATCAGCTTTTGGCCAAGTATCCAAAGTGGTTTTGTGTTTTTATACATAAATCTTCTAATGTTCAGTCATTACCAGTTAGATTTGAATTTGTTTATAACTGAAAATTTGGGTTAATTGTAAATCATCAAAACAACCCAATGTAATTATTCTTTGTCAGAAGAAATCACCATAGGTAACTTCTACACATGTAAAAATACCATGGTCTAACTAAAATAAAATCCTAGGAGTCGGGCAGTTTAATGTTCCGAATTGTTACATTCCCTCCTGAGTTGATCCAAGCCTTTCTTCAGCCTGCAGCAGTTAGCAGGTTTGGGAATTGAGCATCCTCCTGTGCCAGGGCCTGTTGGAAGCTCATTTCTTTCTGGTCCTTGGTAGACAAGGGGTTCTTAAACTGGGACATGGCAGGTGTGCAGGGGAATAATGGGACAGCTCATAAAACATAAGACTGTTTCAGTTCCCACTGCCCACTCACCCCCATTTTTCACCCACTTTTCCTTCCCTTTTCTGTTCTTCTCTCTCGAGCCAATCTGCAGGTCTGGTCTGTCTTGTTTCCAAACACAAGTTAAAGAGTGCCCTCCTACATTTTGTGTCCATTCCTGTCTGGGTTTTTCGTGCATGGGAATCATGCCCTCACTTACTGATCCATCCTTTCTTCTCTTTACTCTTATATTTCTTGCACATTTTTTTGATAAAGTCCTTGGTTTATCCAGATGTATGTACCATGTCTTAAGCAAGGTATCAAGCAGCTAATCTTTTTCTTGTAGCCATTGTCACTGGATTCTTCTGCCTTGTTCTGAGTGTACTTTACTATTAATAGCCAAAACATTCCTTAATATGGAGATTTAAATTGAATAAGCTAAATGCAGAACTGCTGAGTCCCCATGGTGCAAATTGTGAGCCAGCACATGATAACATAATATTTTTGATAGTAATTTAGAATGCTATATGATTTCACCAGATTTAGGCACTATCACTCTTAATATTTCATTAGGCAGGTTTGTGTATGATCCTCATTCTTTCCACCATTACTTGAAAGCCAGGTACAGAGGAGCTGTTTTATTGAGGTTAAGGTATTTGCTGTTATTAGCTATTACTATTTGGTTAGTGCTCATATCTAAATCAGAATGCCCGTTGTGCTAAGCACTGTGCAAATATCTTTGAAGAGACAGTCTCTGCTCCAAAGAGTGGAGCAGATTTATACTTTAGTTCTTTCACCTTACTACTTAATGCTGCTTTTTTTGCACTTCAGTTACACTTATCTAATGGATATCTATGCCACTTGTGCTTCTCTGTAATAATAGTAGTGATAATTAGATAGGCAGTTTTTATCTGGATCAAATGCAAGTTCCCAAAGAATTAAAAAAAAAAAATTCCAGTGTATCATCAAATTGGACAAAAACACTGAAATACTTCGGTGTCCAATGAGACACTACTGGGTGGTCCTGTCTAAAACAGGAATGTTTCCTGTATTTTAAAGCTTTGTTTAGAATTGGGAGCTAATGACTTTATATATAAATAATTATATCATTAACTTGCCTGCACATACGTTAGGATTGAGATTGCTGTGTTTTCAGTTCTACATGTGTGGAAGATTATTATTTGATCTTAAGTTTCTGAGCTGATGTTGCCTGTCCGAACACTGGAAGGGGCTTTTCTGACCCCTGTAAGGTGCATCTGATGAAATAAGCACATTGGAAATGCTTTTTCCATTGCCCAGGATAGATGAAAATACTCTGTGAACTCAGGAGACCATTGGTTAGATCCACTGCAGTTTCTCATCTTTACTAAAAGAGATCTCTAGTAAAGACCTTATGACTTTAGTCATAGAATGTCTGGAACTCAGCAGTATCAGTTGCAAGAGATTACAGCTGTCTTTGTTAATTGCCCTGTTGTCACCTCTCATTAGTACAGTGCCTGTACTTTTATCTACTCTTTCTCCCTCACCTTAATGCACAGGGGTCCAGGTTGTGGGTTTTGCTGGTTGTTTTTTTAAATCAGTATCTGTGTGCAGAAACTTGTTAGTCAGGAACCTGTCTGATAGAAGCTTGTCATTTGTTTCATCATGATACATATAGCAATGTTTGCTGTAAGTCATGTAACATTCTTCCAGTTTTCACTTATGAAGTCTTTATACCTCTTTTAATGCATCCCTTTTATCTTACAAAGCTGTTCATTTTAGCTTACCCATGTTGTGTTCTGCTATCCTTTTTGATTCCTAGATTTCTACAGGATGAAATACATTTTTGCTTTACAAGGCTTCCTCAAATGTACCTTCTCTATTAGTTTATTCCAGTCTGTAATAGCAGGGGCTTAGTCTGTACTCCATGAAGGCTTTGAGATACTACCTTTTATAAATACTGCAGTGAACTAGACTATTTCACTGTAAAGCTTTGATTGCTTGATCGCAGGTTTCAGCTTTGAACCCTCTTTTCTCTATTTAATGATCTGGCACAGGTTGCTGGACTGGTGCTGCAGTCATTGCTCCAGGTGTCAATGGAGCTGCAGTCAAGCATGTTCTCAGCACATGCATGTGCATGGAAGTCCACTTAAAAAGGAAGATTTTTAGCCTTTGCCACTTTGTTATTGTTTATTCTCTAGCACTCAGTAGTGCATTTGCTTGGGCAAGAATTTGCAATGCGTTTTTAGAATCCCTGTTTTATTTTCTGCTACATGATTCTGTGCTGGTTTTTTCAGCTGCCTTGCAGGAACTCCTCCTGTCAGATTAGCATGGTCTAGTGGTCTGCATCCAGGCTAGGAAAAGAGCCTTTAATCCCACATCTGATGCTGAGTGTATTGATCCTCTCCTCCTCAGGATGCCATGGATGACTGTGAATGTATGTCCTTAATGACTGGCATTATCCTGCTCCAGAGCAGTTCCTCTCTCCTTTCAAGACCCTGGTCTATGAATGTGAAAATCCTGTTTCTAAGCTGATGTCCAAACCCATTCTCTCCTTCTCGGTTTTTTTGTCATCATTTATCCTGAAAAGTCCCTCAGGGAGTGGGGATAGTCTTGGCAGCAAAAATGTGTCAGAAGGGACAGAAATTGTCATATAGACCCACCAGTCAGTAGCCTCAGTGTCCCTCACCCTGGCAGCAACTAGATGCATTTTCACTGTAACTTTAGCCAATAACTAGTCTCTCTGGCATTCTAACCTGAGTGTTTTCCCCAAAGGATTAGTTCACTACCTTAGATTCCCTCTTTGTGAAGCTAGGATGATGTTCTCTTCACAGGATTAGGTGAGGATTAGCTAGTGTTTATCAGCGGCTTGCAGATAAAAGAAGTGCTTTGTTTACATGTATATCTTTTAGACTGCATGGTCTTGATCACTTGGCAGTGTTCAAGTCTGCATTAGAAAAACATCTGATTTAGGATAATGTTACAATAGAATTGTTACAGACAGTTACTAAGGTGTGTGTATTTTTAGAAGTGAATCCTGCCTCTAAAAAGCATTTTGCAATTTGGAAATATTCTGTCCTATTCTCCTTTTGTAATTATTATTGCTGTCTTTAAAATGTTTTGTATTAGTGTTGACACATAAGATTTTTGTGGTCATTCTGGAAATGTCAACAATATTTCTGGCCTAATGACTGTAAGTGCTGTATAAATTTATTCTCTGGGGGAAACACAAAGCCATCCTTCAAGAGTTATCTTGTGAGACAGGCAGACAATGTCTGCTGTTACCTTTCCACACCAAATATCCCTGGTTCATGAATTATAGTAGCTGGAACCTGAAATTCACAGTGTTTTTCTGCATCTTCTATAATTTCTGAAAATAAAGGTTTTGCAGCAGCTGGAATCAGCTGACAGTCTTGTGGAAAATACATCTTGTTCTTCCCTAGCGATATTGGCTCTGTGGGGCTTTCTTAGTAACATGAACAGATATGACTCAGAAGACAGAGGGAGAACGACTGTGTTGTGTAGGAAGTTAAAAAATCAGGTTTTTTACCATTTTCTTTTGGCCAACACCACAGTCAAACTGCACTGCCTGCCTTTTTTTTTCTTTTTTTTTTCTTTTTTTTTTTTTTCTTTTATTGTTTTTTGTTGTGTTTTTTTTTTCTTTTTGACAACCAGTAAAACTGGAGCTGGTATCCTGAATTGATCTTAACAGTCAATATGAAATCCTAGAGAGAACAAATGAGGTATTCTCAACTGCATGTGAAATTTTGAAATGCTGTAGTTTCTAGTTTTCATAGCACCAAACTGCAGGTTGCTAATGCAGATTGTTTTATATTGCAGTAGACAAGACTAGATCGGGTATTGCATAAAGATATTATTTGAATTGGGCCAAATTTGGACATTTTGGCTTTTGAGGGGCTCTCTTACTTGGAGAGGCTCTAATCAGGAGGAAAATGTAGTAGATACTTGTTCTCAGACTAAAATGCAGGACCAAAAGTATGAGGGGGAGGTGGGAGTACATGATAAAATCCCACCTTCTTGGAGCCCAGGTAGTTTACCCATTCTCCCTTCTCGTTAAACACACAGCACCCTCAGGTCCGTTCCTTGTTCCCTTTGTCCCTGTTCCCTGGTTTTCAGTTGCTCTTGAGGGTTCTCCTCATCTCTTCCTCCACCCTCATGTTTTCAAAATTACCACAGTCTATTCCCCTTAGAGAAAATTTCCTAACTGCAGACTTGTTCTTTATTTCAAGCCCTTCAAGTAACCAGCTCCTTCCAGAAAACATTCCTGGGTTAGCATCCCTGGGAAATTTTTGCCCATGCCGTCTTGGTTTTGAACTTTTATTGGACTTCTTTCAAGTTGTGGAAGGAGCTAGTTCTTATGTGTTTGTGAAAGGAAATTTATATAGTCCCCAGACAGTAAGTAGCCAGGCACAGTCTCTATGCAATAAATGCACTTCTGTAACCTTTCAGAAATCTTATCTTTAACATATTATCTAATCTTTTGCTCTAATTTCTCTTGGTTTTGACACTCCTAGACTAACATAAAAGTACTTATCAATGTATAAAGGAGAAGTTGTGTTTTGTAACATACACTTAAAATGGTGTATTAAAAAAGAAAAGATCATATTGGTAGAGGTTGTGTAAATATAATGTAAGAGATTGAGCCTCCCTACCACTAAAATTGTTTATAGTATTTTCCACCAACTTCAGTAGGAACAGGAGCTAATCCAAAATGGTTCTGATCAAGAACGGAGAATTTTATTTTCCATCTGCTTGGATAGCATCTTACTGTGGGTTTTACTGTAATATTTGATGTTCTGATGTCCATTTTGATTCTTCTTATCCAGATGTTCTGGGAACATGAAAGAAATAGATGTGGTTGCTATTTAGATACGATGTTTGCTCAGTGCTTTTTTATAAACTGCTGCTTTTCTACAGGCAGTGAAACAGAATCCCTGCCCCTGTGAAACACTCTGGGGCCTTGAAGTCTTGGGAAATCCTCTGGGTCCCTTGCTGCCCTCCCTCTTCCTTTCTCTTCTCCTCAGTACATGATCCCTTCAGGTTTAGCTTCTGAAAATTATGTTCTTACCCCTCATAATGCTTTGTGGGTATTGCAGTCTTGGATAAACTGTAGGCTCTGTTGGTCATGTAGGGTTGTGTTCTAGTCATTTCCCCAGAAAATGCCCTCAGGAGTTGCATACAACTCATTTGAAATCGTTTCCCGTTTGCGTTTGCTACTAATGCTGTGGGGTTGTTTAATCATCCAAATTTATTAATTTTTTTTTTTTTTAGGTTTTGAATCATCCTTTTGCACTGCTCTGACAGATTTGCTGTAGAAAATCGGTGCTAAAATCTGGCTCCGCGTGTCATTAAGGCTGTATTACTTCCTCTGTCGTCCCAGTCCTCCGCCCGATCTATTCACGGGAGGCTGGGAAGACTCACGCTGCAGTTGGGCGCAGGATCGGGAAAGTGTTCCAGCGTGTGGCATCCTCGCTGTGCTGTCTGGCTGCCGTTCTCACCCGCCCACCGCTCCATGCCCGGGCCCATCCGCCTTTTCAGTGGCTGAGATAAGATGTCAATGAGAGGGGCGGGAGGGTTAGCGAAGCTGCCTGAGGAATTGATTCTTGTCTGCCTCTCCGAGCAGTCTGTCTGCGCAGCAGCACATGATACGGTTTTGCACAATACCCCACTAATGCCCTAGTCAGCAGCTTCCAAGGGAAGAACAGTACTGGGGAAAAAAAAAAAATAATAGCAGTCCTCTGCGAGCCACAGTGAATGCATGTGCTAGAGCTAAATTTGGAAAGCTAAAGCTTATTTCATGCAAGATTATTAGAATTATTTGGGTTTCCAAAGGCATGCTCACACACATGTACGTGTCGCTGGCCAGCTTTTCCACGTGACTCGGCTAGATCCAAATGTAGTTATTTATAGATGGCAAGAGCAGTGATGGCATTATCTTGTAGCACTCCAGTCCTGAAATTATCGCACTTGTGTGCAGGGAGAGGGGGCCAGATGCCCTCTGTGAGAATTGAGTCAGGCTGCTCTTCTGCAAATGTCCATAAGATGAGGGAGTCACAAACAACCCTTTCCCTCTTCCCCAGTTCTTTTTTGTTTTCAGAGAGAGAAAAGAAAGGTATTGAAAAATCAGTCTGGGCTGTGATTACTACTGGCTTCTTCCCTAGGTGCTTGTAAAAAGCAATTAGCCACGTTCATTTTTATACCTCTCCCCTATTCCATAGATAACCTATTTCTACCTATGCAGAATGATAAACATTCCCCTGAAGACAAGGAAACAGCAGTTTCTAATCTGTCTGAAACTAATGTTCGTAGTTAGGTTTTTAAATAAAAGTCTCTTGTTCCAAACCTCCGTGTGTGTGCTTGTAGCTCAGCTGATTGCACTGAGGTGTGTATGTGTCCACTGGAGCCCTGTCTTCAGGTACTGCCTGTGCAAAGGAACAGCTGCCTGATTTCCACCTCTGCACAGTGCCACAGCCTTGCTGCTGGGGCAAGACTCTGAGCCACAGTAAGGATTTCATCTACCTGAGGGAGAAACAGAAAACCAAATTAAAAAAAAAAAAAAAAGAGGAAAAAAAAAACAAAAACATTAAAAAGGAAGAAAGAGAAGAAAAAACCTAGTCAGGTTTACAGGGTAGTCATAAAAAGAAATGCTTCAGCATAGCTGGGAGCATACAAGCTACATCAGGGCACGGGCACTGACAGCAGAAGATAGGGCTACCTGAAGGCAGTATTGCTTCTGAACACTTTGTATCATGAAACTACAACTAAAATAATCTGAAGATTAGGATAGGGTTATTTAGATGTTTCTTAGTTTACACCAACTTCCGTTTTCTATGTGGCCCTAATTGTAACAGAGCATAGATGATTTGCATTTTTACTTTATTGGTAATAAATAAAATAAACATGGTGCATGTGGAGTGTTAGAGGGTATTGGAATGCTTTAACAGGAGCATCCATGGCTCACAAAGTCTGCTCCTTTAATACAACAGTGTTTGAGGTGAGAAACGTCCATTAGCCCAATGGACACAGCTAGAAAAATTGGAACTTTCAGGATACAGAAGCCCTTCTCTTGCTCAGATTAGTTACCAAGTTCCCAGTGCAGCTTGGGAACAATTATTTGGCATTTGACTTTGGGATATTAATTGAATGTTAATTAATTAGGCAGTTCTCAAGAAAAGGTGATTGGTATCAGAGGAGCAGAGCAGGTTGATAGTAAAGGAAGATGACAAGGTTTGTGGAGCTGGTGGGACACAAAGGGGAAAAAGAAGTAATGACTCTTTTAAAAAACTAACTCATTAACTGGGCAGTGAGATGGGAAACATCACTGCCTTGAAACTGCAGTGTGTGCTCACATCTGTCTGCCCTGTATTGTTTGAACAGAAATCAGATTAAGTTTAAAACTGCTGTAGGCTGAGTTTCTCTTTCCTGATGTCCTTAACTGTTTTCAATTTCAGCACATAGGGATTATTTTATGTAGTTGTAATTTTTCTTTCAGAATGAAGAATGAGATAGAATGATAGGGTTAGAGTGCTTTCAGCTTAGTTCTGTTCAAGTACAAAGTTTGTATAGTATGAAAAATGGTCCTGGAACCCCCAGCTTTGAAAACTAACACTTTTTTCCTTCAACAGTTCTAAAGAAGTTGGCAAAGTTTGTATTACACTAATCGTATAAAAATAAAAAAATCGAGGACACCTGATAAAACATTATTTTCCTATAAAAATGTAAAATAATGTAAAATTAAAGCAAAGAGCAAGAATGCAGAACCAAGAAGCAAAAGATCCTAAAATAGCTTTTGGTCCTTCTGAGTTCTGACTGTGCAATGTTAACTTTGGAAACACGTTTCTGCTATAAATTTTGGTTGTGTGGTTTTTTGCAATTTTTTGTTCCCTCCTTGAAAGCCTCTCCAGATGTTTTACAGTTGTTGTTTGAAAATGTTCCATGGCAGGCACAGAGACTGCGGGCACAGAGCAGTAACCCCTTGATGTGGTGGTTGTGGTTTTTCCTTGCAGAGAGAGGAAGGTGTATGATCCTCTCTGTTCTGGGACTTGTTCTGTCACAAATGGAGTGACCTTCAGCACATCACCTGCTCTCAGTTTCTTTCATCTTTAAAACTCAGCCAGCAAGCTGTGTAGCTGGATGGCCACTTCAGGAGTCTCTGCAGGAGCTCCCCACACTGTAGCTGAGATGTCTTTTTGGAATAATTATGAATACAAGCTAGATTTAAATACTTTTCCAATGCAGACTGTTTGAAATTCCTCTGTTAGCAATCATAGATTTTGTTTGATCATAAAAGACTTCAAGAAGTCATCTATGCCATGCCCCCTTGCCTGAAGAATCAGTTCTCCCTGGATCTTTATCTGACCTTTCCTCTGCATCTCCATCCGTGGAAATTCCTCAACTTACCCCCTAGGGTATTAAGGAGCATTAGGATGCTCCTAATATCTAACCTATTGGATTTTTATCTCTTTATATATTGGTGTTTCTGCTGTGGGTGTGGTTAACGCTTTGTTACTCAGTAAATCAGAATACTGCTGTCAGTTTTTCCTCTTCTAAAAAACAAAAAAGGCTCAAACTAGACCCACCAAAATCCCTAATTCATGCAGTCTTTTTTCCTAATCATTCTGATGACTTTTCTCAGCCTTCTGTGGTTGTACATTGTGGTGGGGTAGAAAGAAAGGAGAATTGTGCATCTTTCAAACTTGGGCTTCCACTCATGCAGCTGAGGAGGCTGGTTGAGCGTGCTTCAGCAGCACAGCACAGCTCCACTTCTGAGAAGTCCTGCCTTCAGAGATGGTTCTCACCCTGTTGGGAAGATGTGCTTTGTCGTGCTTTGTACTCGTCCCTGTTGGACGTTGTTTCACATCCAGCTTTTCAAGATGATTTCAGTAACAGATTTCTGCAGTGAACTGATGCTTCTTTCCAGCTTGTGCCATCTGTAAATTGACCCAGAACATGTTCTAGCCCTTTATCCATCTGCATCATGAATATCTGAAAATGAATCGTTCAGTAGTTTCAGACCCGGGGCAAACTCCTGCAAAACCCCATCTGATAAAGCTTGTTTCTCGCAGTGACTGCTGCTTTAATAGTTTGGTAAGCTTAAGTTTCCAGCCATTTTGTGTTGTAATCAGCTAGACCTTATTTCCCTTGTTCATTTGTAAGAATGTCACACAAAGCAGCTCTGAAGCCTCGCTAAAATCAAACTAACCTATGCTCAAGGTCTATTGTCTGCTAATGTAAAGAAGGTACAGAAGTGTGGCATGATTTGTTCCTGACAAATCCATTTTGGTTGTTACTCATTTTTTACTTTCCTCTTGGTCTTTTTGAATAATTTGGGTTATTTTTCCATGATAGGACCTCCAATTTTACATTTATTCCTTTCTTTTTTTAATGATAGACACTGGATTTTCCCTTTTCCAGACTTCCATTGTCATCCTGGGTGTGCATGGCTTCCCTGTGTTCAAACTCTCGTTAAATTCATCTGTTGGGTTTCTTCCTAGCACTTTTGGATGTTAGTGGTGGTGTTAACTCAGGAGTTGTTTACAGTAGTAATTGGAGGGCTAAGGATGGATTAAGTGAAACTGAGCCTCTCACCTATAGGTCACTGGTCTGAGTGTAGCCAAAGATGGGTTCAAGTGTGTCAGTTCCATTTTTCAGATGCCTGTCATATGTGAAATCTGTTAATGACTAGAACTGACATTACAAAATAAAAGCTTACAGCAGTAATGAAAGACACTGTTGTTTGAAATCTAAGCAGTGAAACCAATAATTGGATGAGTAGGAAAACAGGCAGTCTAATGCTATTGGAGTGCATTTCCTTTGGAAAGCCTTATTCAAGATTCACTTGCTCATGGCCTTTCACCAGCTTTGTCTTCTCTTTATGTAATGGACCATGTTTTTAGATGTAGCAGCTTGGGTAGAACTTAACCCTAAATGAGATGCTTACGTATTTTATCTGGATCTGTGCAGAGTGTTTTGTGCTTGCCAAATTGAGCCATTGTTCCTATGTTTTGTAATGTATTACTTCAGAGTTAATGTAGTGAATCTGGTAAGATGCTCTGCCAAGTTTTGGTAAGTGTAGAAGGAAATTAGGGAATCCCAGTTCCACTGAAGTCACGGGGTAAGGATAGCGGTATTCAAATCCGTGTCTTCAACACGTGGCTGGCAAGAGCTTTTGGGGAAGCCTATATATATGTGTCCTGAGAGATATTTGTGAGGAGCTGAAAATATGCCAAGGCAAGCTGAACCCATATTCAAGACGAGACTTGGTACATGGTGCCACTCTCATGCAGCAGTCTTGAAAGCACATGCTAGATAACTCTCAGGTTTGCAGAAAGGGTTTTATTGAATAAAACCTTTGTTAATTATGTGATATAACATTCAGGCATTGCCTGTGTTACCTATTTTCCTACAGACCTGTGTGGTTTTTTGTTTTTTAATGATACGTAACTGCATGATAGATCCTACCAGAGCAAAGCTGGAAATTTCTGCAGGACACAGGTGCAGATATAGTAATGAAGGAGGCATTAGAGATAAAGGACATAACTTGGATATTAGGGTAGAAATGTGTATTATACCGTGTTTCACAATGTTGAGCCGTGGCTGTTGACTTTGTGTTCCTGTTGTGATTAGCAGGGCAGTTCATGCCTCCCAGAGCAGGGTTTGAGCCAGCTGCCACATTGGCTCTGCTGGGGAATTCAGTTCCATACAGTTTGCTGTGAGGTTGCTGGGACTAACACTTTTTAAATCTCTGTGAGTTTGGAGGTGGTACTTCTCACTACTCTACTAGTGGAGCAGGTTTGTGTTGGTACTTTTTGGATAAAATCAGTCCGTTTAATCCAACTTGTTTGCTTGGACTGTTTAAGCTAACATCACTGATTTCACCTGATGGAGAACAGCAATTACAGTCCTCAGCTGCTCCAAAAAAGCATCCAGCTGGGGTGTAAACCTCCCAGGATCAGGTGGAAGCAAACACCTGGGAATAAGCACTGGCTCTGCCATGGGCTCCTCTGTGCAAAGTGGGCAAGTGCTGGCAGCCAGAGATGTGGGCCTGGGAGGAGGGGTGGACTCCCTGGGAACTGCTGGCAGTCCGTGTTGAACAGCCAGACTGGTGAGAAATTAATACTTCTGCTCTGTAATTGGCTTTGTATGTACTCCTTTTGCGCTCTCAGCATTGAGGCAGACACTGAGCAGAAGCTTGTGTAATGACAGGGGTGGGGCCCAGAAGCTGCAAGGTTAGGGCATGTAGAGGTGCCTCGAAAGGACTGAAGAGGAGGGACAAACACATGGACTCTGAATCTCTTCTAATGGATAGTTACATCCTGTTTACTTTGTGGCGTTGCTTTCCTGCCCTGACCCACAGGTTAGGTAGCCATTGCCAGGCTCTGCTGGAGTGGGTGAGGAGGAGAGCTGCAGGAAAATCAATCCTCAAAATAATTTGGGGTGGCTGGTTTCTCCCTCTTTCTGCATTTCCTAGCTCTTTAAAAGCAAGATGGCTTTTAAAACACAAGGAAAACATCCAATTTTCAGTTTCACAAAATTGTAAGCAGAGATTCCATCCTTTTAATGCAACTGACATTGTTTTTCTAATACTGTTAGCACATTGAGCATTAGGTAGTTAACATTTTCAATGTATTTTCCAAACATGATATAGTCTCCATTTTTCTGTGTAAAAAGAATAACTCTCCTAAATAACCAAGACAATAGTTGTTTCCTCTTCTCTCCTTTGCTTCTCATTGCTCTGCTCCTTCCCTCCTCACCAAATTACCTCACTGGATGTTTTATGAAAACTGTATTTAGATTACATTCTATACAGAGGAAGGTAGCTCTGTATTCTACTTATCTAGAATTCTCCATGTAAAAGATATGATTTTGTTTCTAAAGGCAATATAAAATTAATGGATATGATTGATGAAAAATTATGTATTTTCTTACTTATGCTGTAAATATCTTTTCAGCCAAATGCATTTCCTTACAAGGCATGAAACCAAACTAGCGAGATGGTGCTGAACAGATAGTTCTCCAAATCAAACTCCTCCTTTTTTCCTAATATTTTCATTGCAGCGAATAAGAAATACGGGTCTGCCAGTCTGCCTATTGAACTATCTACTGCAGCTTAACTGCAGCAAGGAAGCTGTAATCCTATTGTGCTCTTCCAGCAGTCTCCCGGGAAGCAGAAGGCATTGAAATTACTGAGCTGTTGTCCTATCCCCTCCTCACCTGTCTTTGTGGCTGTAAATATAGTGTCTGCCTGTAAATAGCAGTTTGCTGCACCTTTAAGCACGTTCCCTAACAAGAGGCAGCGATTTACTGAGGTGATAAGCTGTAACTAATACTAGGGTATCATAATAGGTAAATAGATTAGCACTATGCTTCTCTGTATTTTGCTTTCTAGGGAGCCGAGTGGCTCATGCACTCGGAGGTGCTTACTGTGGCACTTTGCACCGTGCTGAGTGAAACCAGTCAGTTCTGGGATTGCAGCTCTCAGAGCTGCTGTGGATGCAGCTAATAAAATGCATTAGTGAATCTATGGGGTAGCATTGATCACGCACCCTATTTTCTTTCTCCTTTCTGGTCCCTGGCCAGAAAAGGGCTGTAACAGGCTGTACCAATGTTCAGTGCCATGGCTATAAAATGTCCTTTGAGCTGCATTGTCAGCATCCACATCATGTAATATTTGCAGGTATGCCAGCATCATTTGTTGTCAAGAAGTAGTGAGTGGTGTGGGCAGCCTGGGCTTGATCCATGATATCCCCCAGCTCGAGCTCCTTGGTTTTCTTAATGGAAGGGCCCAGCGTTTACAAAGCAGTTGTGATGCTGCTGCTGGGCGATGGGCACTCATGGCTATGAGGGATGGGAAGGTGCCACAGAGTGGGCAGTGGAGGCTTTTGTTTCTGTACTGCCTGGCAGGTTCTCAGCACAAAAGGGCCCTTACAGGAAAGGAGCAGTACCAGGGGATGTGGCCGGTCCTAATAATTGTGTCGCAAATCTTGTGATATTTGGCATGTTCTTAAAGACTTGCCTCCTAGAGACAGGGGATTAAATAACAATTGCTTCCTTTCTCTTTCAAGCAAGACTTAGCTCTGTGGTTTCAGAGAAATGCTTGAAATGTGACTCGGGCTGAAGGGAAAAAAAAAAAAATCTTTGCCTTCCAGCCTTCTTTCTCCTCCTTGTCCCCAGGATCCCAGTGTGGACACATTGCGATGTCTTATGATTTTTTCAGTGAAAGCATTTAAAACCATTGGAGGCATCCAGGACATAAAGTGTGGCCAACTCTGGGTGTGTGGGAGTATTTATGAGTATTTTAAAAAGAGGTCAGTCACATTCTGTGCTGAGACACTCTTGCCATGTCCGGTCCTCTTCAGAGAATGGAGAAACAAAAATGGGACTGGATAGCAGCAAGCTGAATATCTCTGAGTGGATTTTTTTTGTCTTGCTTCCTTAGGGAAACCCCTTGGGCTAGTTGTAATTGAAATTTCTCTTATTTTTAAGTCAGTGTTTCTCCTTTTCACAAATGTGAAAGCCGAGGCTGCTCATTTCTACGTTGGTTTCTTAACGCAGTCGTCATTAGCAAATCAGTATTGATTTATTCCTATGAAAATAGATCAATGCTAAAAGTAAAATGCAATCCCATTAAGAATGATACAGGTTTTACAAATGGAGAAAAGTAGGTCAAATATTGCACCAATCATCCCAGAGTGCATCCCTCTAAGCCAAATAAATGTGTGAATACACTTAAACTGTCAGTACGTCATTTGATTGCCATTATTATGCATCTTTTGGCATGAGCTGGCAGAGCCCTCTGTGACTGAACAGGGATTGAAAATGTCAATTTCCATGTTTTAGCCAGGTTGTATTTTACACCTGGGCTGCATAAAGGGCTGCATGGGGGGGGGTTGCCCATTTAAAGATTCTTCCTTTACCCTCATTGCAACAGTTGAGTTCAACTTAAGCAGGAAAGCCACATCATTGTATGCAAGGGACATTGTAGCAATGCAGCAGAGGAACACGATTTAAATCTGATCATTAAACTGCCGCAGCAAGAGGCTGCGAGAGACGGTGTGGATGGTCCATCTGCAAAATCTGTGCTCCTGTTGTACAAGGAGGAGGGGCGGAGGGGGAGAAAAAGCAGCTGCTTGGCTGTGCTATGAGAGGGTGAGACTGACTGTTGGCACCATCTGTAGCTGTCCTTTGTGCTTCCTGCTTTATCTGTTCATTATAGTATGATACTGAATTTCTCGTGCTTTGAGTGTAAATGAGTTGAGATACGCCTAATACTGTCAGCATAAAAAGCAGTAACTAAGTACACTAAAGATGAATAGTGTAATCTGTAAATTCATTTTGAGTTTGTTTCATCTTGCTTGAATAGCCCAGGAAGTGATGTTCTCCAGAAGCCAGCTGTACCAGATGTGTGTTGGCGGGGTATATATTCATCTTACCAAGCAGAGAGCAGAGCAGTGGAGGTGGATGAAGCAGGAGAGAAGGGGAGGCCACCCCGTATTTTCCAGCAGGGGAGAGCAGACTCCTTTAGAGGGTTCTTGCTTCTGCTGAACAGGATGGAGGGGAACTGGTAAATCCTAAGGTGGCTACAAACAGCTTTGTTTTCATTCCATGCACAAGCACCAACGCAGGGAAGAGAGAGATTATTATACATGGTACATGAGTCGAAATGTCCCGGGGGAGGAAAGGTTGAACCTCTCCATAATGAGTGCTGTGATAGGGATGAGTAAATTTGCTAGGATTTCTAGCTGCAGTCTCTTACTTTCTAAAAACGAGTCCTCTCCACTTAACTCACAGAATGAAACCGTCCAGCTTATCTTGAGGACCTCTTTGTTCTTTGGCAGTTTATGTTTCACCTTTATAAATGTGCTTACTGGATATTGGTAATAATAACTCATTAAGATGTTTTCTTATCTCCAGCTCAACAAAGCAATGCTATCTCATTGGCATATTTCTTTTCTGGGAGTTACTTTCCTTTTTTTTCCAGGAGGGTTTGGCTTTTTGTTTGCAGATTCATGCCCTCAGATCCATTGGGTTGTTGCTTTTTATCTTGCTTGTCAAGTGCACATAGGTGTGCAGAAGGAGCAGCTCCCTTCTCCCATCATAGCCTCGTCTAAGATGGATGATTTCGTAGTAATTACACTCGGCTGTGAAAGTGCTCAGCATCCACTATTACTCTGCGACGGCTGCCTTAAGTGTTCGGCAGAACACTTTGTTCCTATTTCTCTGAGCTCAAGTGGCTGTGGTGCAGGGGAAGAACCCTGTGAGGCAGGAATTTGTATCTCCAGGCGGCTGGAAAAGGGGGAGGGGGGCCTTTGTCACTGGCACATTAGTAATGATATGCCAGGGATAAAAGGTGAGTATAATTTGATCAAATGCTTGTTGACAGATTCCTTGGCTAATAGAGAAGCAGCTTAGACTGACACACGTTGCTGGACCATTTCACAGAGCTCCGGGGAATGCTTTTTGTAGGCTACATGTGAGGCTGACAATTTTCGAGTGACCATATTTAGTTACATAAAGAAATGGTGTCCCCTTTTTGTCACAGCAGAGCTCTAAAATGCCTCCCTGAACACCGCTCTTGACCTTCCGCTTGATAAATGCAATAAAATTGCTACCTCTTCTTTGTCCAAATGTGTGATTAATTCACAGGAATGGTCCAGGCTCTACGTATTTTTCTTGTGTGGCCATTTAACTTGAGAAAATCCAATTTTTTTCTTGTACTGAAAAATCATATTTGTGGGTGTTTTTTGTAAAGCAGGTTCCTTTTTCTCCCCTTCAGATACGACTTTATGATTAGTCTCTTTGGAATTTGTTCTAAGTATGTGTGAACAGTACCTGTGAGTAGCTACTGGAAAAAGGAGGTGGTGTACCTGGAAATGATAGTTTGCTACTGCTTATGTTTATGTTATTAAGTGAAAAGACAACCATTAGAAAATTAAGAAATGAAAATAGAAGCCTCGATTTTAGAGAGTTCTGCGCTTCTCTCTTTTAAACAAGCAAACCTAAAATTACATCTAGAGCTCTTCCACGCTAAACCGCTGTGGCAGCTTGGGTTTTGAGTAGTCTTCTGGTTCTCACCTACTTGTGCAATCTGTTGATTTGTGTTCGGTTCATAACACCTCAGGAAGGCACTTAGTTAAAAATTAAACATGAAGCATTTTCTTGTTCTGAGGGTTTTGTAAAGGATCCTTTAAAGAAGAAAAAACCCCAAGCACTTCCACTTGAGAACATTTCCTTCAACTGCAGGATTTTTCAATTAGTCTGCACTTTGTTCCAGTCGAACTCCTGACTGTGTCATCATACCTGGCTGACTTTTTACTGGTGCCACTTCTGATGCTGGAATTAAATAGGCAGCTTTGAGGCTCAGTCAGGTGTTGCTGGAGGCTTCAGTGGGGTGTCTTGGCTGGGTGCACTCCTGGGAGCCAGGTTTCACCCACAGTCACTTTCTGGGGCTCTGCTTACTTGCAGAGTAGGTCGTTTCTGTGACAGGACCTGGTCTTTTCTGAGTGTGGGTGCATACGGGAGAGGCCACGTTTTCAGGGATAATGACCCCTTTCATGTCTTCAGAAGGAGTTGCAAGCTTTGCTTCCCTCTGAGAAATCTCTGCATCTTCATAGTTCATAAGCGTGATTTTCCTATAAGCACGGAATTACCCTCATTGACTACAAGATTAGGCACATAATGGAGATTCACATTTAGGGGTTGTGCTGGGTCAAATATAGATTTAAGTGCCTAACTTTTGTATCCATGCATCATTCTCCTGTTTATCTATTCAAGACTGGTAGCTCATAGCAGTTTTGGAAATTAATTCCTGCACATGGGTTTCTCTCCAATTAATCTTTTGCAAAAAACCAGCTAAACGGAAAAGAGTTCTTTTCTCCCCTCTGTAAATGATGTCTTCTCTATGTTTTTGTTATGTTTCTATTAGTGTGAAATGAATTCTTCTGCATCTTTTTTCAGCAGTCCCATGTCCTTGCCCCTCATCCATTCTTCGTGTCTATGCTGCTCAGTTCAGACAAGTTCTTTCATGTCTCCTGGGCTGTGCAGAATGTTTGTAACTTGTGTAAAAACTTTGTAATGGTAGTGTAGGGCAATTACAGACTCAGTTTGATAGGATAATAATGTGAGAGGTGGTTCGTGGACAAGCTTTTCACTCCTGGGGTTTGTCTGTTCAGACTGTGACTCCTGTTTCAGTGGCTCTCACCTGCACTCGGTGTTGCAGGTCCTTCAGATGTGTGCTCACTGTCGTTTGTTCTGTTTGCACAGCACTGCTTTCATCCTGGTGTGAGGAGCTGGGACGGCTCTTGCTGCTTCGCCACCAGAAAAGCCGGCAGAACGATCCTCCAGGGAAGCTACCCATGCAACCCCCCATGAACTCTATGAGCTCCATGAAACCCACCCTCTCTCATAGGTGAGTCTGGGCCCAGTCCACAGCAGTTTGTACAGATGCATCACATGACAGGTCTGTTAATTGAAATGTTTGTTACCATTGGCAGGGGTAGCTACTCTGCTTCCTGCACTGCTCAGCACTACAGACAACAGGGTATCTGTAATTACAGCAAGTACTAAATAAACTCAGGTTTTGTCTTTGCTGTTGCCCGGTGCATAGTGAAGTAACATGTCCATCTCCAGATTTGGGCTCAGCTCAAGTGGGCTTTCAAACTTCAAGTTGTGCCCTAGAGATAAATCTCTACATCATGTCTCTCATCAGACGCTTGATGTTTATTTATGTACAACTGGCTTTTCTTGATTGTTGAAGACATTTCACTGATGTTTTGTGTTTTAATCATCGTTGGAAATGTATTGCATACAAAGCAGGTGTGCAGTGGGTGTAGCCATAGATCAGAGAATGTCCTTTATAATCTTATATCAGGTGAGGATCAAAAAGCACTTGTATTGATTTAGAGAAAATGTGAACATTAAAAGACACTATAAGAAGCTGAAGATGCAAAGCCTTTGATTGTCAAACTAGGTGGAGGAGCACTATTTGTATTTCTTGTCTGCAGAGCCTAGGTCAGGGCAAAAGCTGGAGATTAAGTGTAGACAGGGATAAGCATTCATTTCATGCTTTATGTTTCTGGGAGTTTTGTCCAAGCCTTTGTCCAACCCTCAGCATCACAATAAAGAAACCAGAAATAGTATAAATTGGGTTTAGTGTGGAGTATTTTTGTTAGTAAAGGATGATAAGAGTGTGGATGAGGCTAAATTCCTTGTACCTAGATTCCATGGTAGCATAAATAACTTGAACTTTTGTGTTAGAGTGGAGCTTAGGGACATCTTTGTACCTGTGCATTTGCATATGTGAATTTGTCTGAAAAACACTTTTGGTTTTGGGGTTGGGATTCTTTTTCATTATTTTTGTTGCATTTATGGGAAAACCATGCAATCACTATGCCTTTTGTTTTAGCCCTTGAGAACAGACTCCTTTTTTTTCTAGTATAATTAATACAAAATCACTGACTTTTCAGAGTACCTGGATTGCTTCTTTTTTTCAGTTGCTTATGAAATGACCGACTGTAAACACACTTAACAGAAACAAACAGAAAACTTGGCGTTTTAAAATAACCTAATTTTACACTTGGGAGAAGCTTGTCAGAAGAGAAAGTGAAATGAGTGGTCAGTGTGCAGAGAAAGTGTGGTTCAGTGTATATGTTCTCTTAGGTGTAGTTTTTAGATGCCTGATTCTCATTTGGCCTCTCTTCCCCTAGAGTCTAAAGTAAGACCATCTCACAGTGGCTGTTTGCTACATTACTAGATAAGATAAGACACAACTCACTTCCTTCATGGCAGTTTTTCACTGAAACTGTCACATGTCAAGAAATAAATACTTTCTTCTGCTAAACCTAAATACCAGCATTCCCGGCAATACCAGGTTGCCCAATATTCTGCCTCGTAGTAGAACATCCTGCCCAGTATCAAGCAGTTCCTGCAAGTTTTTCTTGAGTATTGACCTTGAAATCCTTTACTGGGGAAGACACTGGGAATAATTTCTAAATTACTACTCTTCACTTATGAGATGCCCCTCTAAAAAGCAGAATTTCTTTGGCATAACTTCTTATCTACAATAGCTGAGCAGCCTCTTAGGGATTTGGAATACCTGCATCACTGTTTTAGTGAGTGCTGTTGTCTTGTCTGTAATTTAGCCATAAGCATGACTGCCATATCTCTCAGGTGGTACATTAGAATGAGACATCCTGTGACTCTCCAACTTCTTTTTCCTCCTGGAACTGCTTATTTTCATGGATGTTTTATAATCAGTCTAAAAGACAGTAAGTGAAGTATGCACTGAAGAAGAATTGAGTTTTCTATTTGTTTTAATTAAACAAAAGATGAAAAGCCATTAAGTACAATCCCAGTGATGAAGCTGTTGATGAAGCACCATTTGCATTTGCATTAGATTACATTTCGGTCAAAAGCTTAGTATTAAAGTTCACAGTATCTTATCTCTAATTCACAAGGCTTTTCTGTTAATTCAAACCAAAAACAAGTATGCTTTGGATTTCCTACAAAAAATTAATGTAGCCAGCTACTTCAAGTTTTGTAAAAGAACTAGATATTAAAGTAGAACAATCAAGAGCATATTCAAGAACGTTACTTCACAGAGGCCATGTAGAATATATGTTAGCTGCTGAATATCACTAAACACAAATAAATCCTTCCCCTGTCATCAGACAGTGTTGAGTACTTCACAGAGAGATTTTTCTGCTCTTTTACTAGCAACAAAATTGCCCAGAATTCTAGTCAGGGACTAGAATCCTGATGTACCTGGCACTACAGAAACACAGTGCTTAGTCCTGAAGTTGAAACAGGGCTCGACTATTTAAAATAAATTCTGACTCAATAATGCATCACAAGAATCTAAATCTGAGGATTCATATTTAATAAACTATGGGCACTTAAACTATTGAGAATTCAGGTCTGGCCTATTTTTAAGGACAATCTTTGATTTTTAGAAAGTTAATTGAGTTATGAGAAAAATCTGAAATAGACTGATTAGGGAGTGCTTTGATAGTGTTACTAATGATCAAATGCACTTACAGAGAGCAGAATAGAAACCATACAAGGATGTGCACATATGCAACAAATGCTTTCAGAGTAGAGACTGTATTGTGCTAATTTCTTTCTAAATTTAGTTTTTCATTAACAGAATGATCAAGTCTTGCATATAGGAAAAAAAATCAGCTAAATACCTGCTGTTTTATGTAGGGCAGTTGAGTGGACTGCAAACGCCTGTGTTTTATGAACAGAATGAGCACTGGATTCTCAAAAAGAACCCCCCCCAGTCTTAGGAGATTTTTAAAGTCAGTGCAGTGTAATAGTTGGCTCAAACTTGAATGTGAGATTTTTATTTACTTTAGTTTTAGACTTTTTTTACTGAGTTGTATGGGTAAACTTCACTCCTGTATTGAAGGATCATGTAAGACCTATCTCCTTAATCTTGTATAACTTCTAATTAAAGTCCTACTTAATGAATTTAGGGGGAACTTAAGGAGAACCATTAGTCTTGGGGCTAGCCCTACTGCACAGGATTGAAATTTCCTGCTTTCTAGCTTGCAGGGAGTAATGTAATTTCTTTTTGTTGTAGTTTTCCAATCTGACATAACGTCTGTAATAAGAGATACTACTCAAGGTGGCTGATTTTTTACTTTTCAATGAATTTAAGGTCTTTGGCAAATGTTGTTATGTAAGTACAAATTATTGTCATTACACACCTCCCTTTGCTTTGATGAAGTTCCTACTTAACACTTTATTGCATTAAGTTGTGGCCCTTTACATGTGGATCAAATTCAGTCTTGGTTGAAAGAGTTACAGTTTCAATCAATCCCAGTGGGAATTGCACCCTAGTTCATTTTCAGGTCCATCTGACCCACGCAAGCCCTAGGGGCCTTCTCGTTCCTTGCACAGCTCGTAGTAAAGCTTACTTTGTCAACAAAACCACCTGGAAAGAGACAGCTGTTATTTGCAGTTTGGTATGTTGTCATGAGCATCTGTAGGGTTCTTACTGTCTTCACTCTTCCTCCAAATTTCGGTCTTCTGTACTAATTGCCAGCTGTCATGCAATTAGTGACCAAAGGGTGGTAATGTCTGTATAGGGCAGTCAAGACTGATGAAAAATACAAAGATAAAATTATTTTTATCACAAATTACTTAGTGCCAGAGGTTTAGAGAAAATTGAACAGTGGATCAAATTAAGTAGTAATTCAATATTATGGTAGGTGCTATATTTATTATCATTACTGTTTCATGTTCAGGCAATCGTCATAAATACCTTTTATTGGCTAGACCTGCTTCACAAAGGTGCTTGTTTTTAGTGTTTTGTCCCTTTTTTCTTCCAATTTAAACTTTACTAAGAGCTGAACTTTCAAACATTGGTAGGAGCTCTTGAAAAAGAATGGTAATTCTCTGTCTGAATTTTTACTGGGTGGTTGAGACTGGCTCTTGCATTGTTAAGAACCAGAAGTGAACTGGTTATAACATACCGGTAGAAACAGTGTCAGAATTTCTGTAAAGGCTGCTGCCTTTTCCATTTTGCCCTCATAGGTGGTTTTGACCAACAGTGATAGTCACTTCAAAAATGTCTGGATGAGAAAAATGGTTAAAGTGAAAGGTTGGGTGGAGCATATACAGACTTATGTGAAAACAAGCATCGTGTGCATGTTTTATACATTGATTTGAAGTAGGGATTGCTTCATTATGTCATGTGGCTGTGGCATACAAGGACAATCTTTGCAAAAGAATTCATAACTCCTTAGGTGAAAGATAGGATTGTTTCAAAGCCTTTTCATCTTTCTGTTTGTGAAGTTGTGAACTAAATATAATTAGGGACTGAACAGATGGTAAATCCTAATATAAGAGAATATACCCAGTAAAGGAACCTGTTTTACTTCTGTTTCTGCAAGAGGAGCTTCACTGTTTTGTCTGTCTTCTGTCCTTCAATGTTAAAATTCACCATCAGAAAAAAATAAGGGAAAAGTTCAGAAACAAGAAATTTTTTCCTCTACATGTTGTATATACTAGACAAAGTTTTATGGTTTTGGTTTGTGATTTACTTTAATTAAAAAGTGTAAGCTGATATTTTTATAAATCCTGACAAAAACTAGGCAAATATTATTAAAGTATGTCTGCTGACTGAGGCAAAATCTGATCTTCTCAGGCTTCATGGTGCCTATGTTAGTTTTTAAAATATGGTAACTAACAGCTTTGAACAGACAGGTATCGTTTCCATGTTTGGGCCATATTGAACATCCAATTCCTGAAAATGTCTGGTTGATTGTGATTTACTGTGTAGTAATAATCACAACAGCATCATGCTCTTTTGCATGAGGTCTGCTCTCAAAAGCACATGATTTGTGCTTAGTCTACATGATTATCCTCTTTGACTGTATTGGGAAGGTTCCCTCTGTCACTTGTTCTCAAGGAAACCAACTCATTTGTGTGGCACTGGAGTTAAAAATCATTCAGCTGTGGCAGCACCCCTGGTTTTTAACCGTTTTGGCTGTCAGCATGATAACTGCATGGTGACACTGAAAGCTATATTTTGCCTATCTCTTTGTTGCAAAACTCATTAAAATCATTGGGAGTCTTTTAACTGGATTGAATACCTTTGGATAGGGAACATCAGAACTAGGTCAGTGCCCTTCAAACCTCTGCAGCATCAGGTCCACATCAGGTTTAGCAGTCCTTTCCAGGCGCAGAAGGGCTGGGGGAGGGGACAGCCCGTGGTTCAGCACAGGGTGAGTTCAGTGTGAGTAGCTGTTTTCTGGGTACCCACGCTGTTAGCATCGCACTCCAGCCTGCCTGCCAGGAGGTGACATGGCTTCTAAGCAGGGAGGGAGTTTACAGTCTGGCAACGTTTTCAGTGGAGTGAAAAAAAAAAAAAATCGTTATTGACGTAAATTATGGCAAATACCTTGTCTTTTTAAAAGATTTTTGATTTTTTCGGATAATTTGGAAACAGGAACATAGATGTGTATTTTGTCTAAAACCTGTAATTTTTCTTGATGCCTTTTCTTTACGTGTATGTTATTCATTCACTTAGATGAAAATGTCACCCTCCACAGGATTTCTCTGTAAATAGATTAGAAAAGGCATGAATTCCCTATACTCAATTTTGTCAGTTTTTATATTCCTGATGTTCCCGTGCATCTGGGTTCTCAAGTCCCTCAGAATCTCAATGGGAAGAAAAGGAAATAGTTATTACTATTTGCAGTGATGGAGGGCTTTTCTAATGGTTTCCCTAAAATAAAATGGGTTAGCGATTCTTGCTAAGACACTCCTGACTGGTTTTCGCTGCAGAGGACAACAAAGCCTGCTCCAGAGACAGAGCACATCAGCAACCTGGGCAGATGGGTCGGTGACATTAATTAGATACTGGTAGTGCCTTTAGCAGGAATCGGTGGTTTCTTCCCATGAAAGGGCTGTTCCAGGGATGAGAAACAGCGCACCAGCCGGTGCACCTTCTTGAATGTCCTCATCTCCACCGAGCTGGGAATGCGCGGAAGGTACCACAGCCTGTTCGTGCTCTCGGTCCCCACTTACCGCGTCAGGGGAGATGCGATGTGACGGTCTGTTTGCCCGTGTCACTGTGTCACCGACAGCATTTCCAAACTGCTCTGACAGGCACAGTGCGGAGACGGCTCGGGGAGACGTGTCTCAGACCTGCCCTGTGTGTGCGGAGCGCGGCAGTCCCGCTCCGCCCGGGTCCCTGCCCTGCCCTGCCCTGCCCGGCCCCGCTCCGTGGGCTCGGGGCTGCCCGGTCGCCCCCTGGCACCGACACCGGCCCGGCCCGGCCCGCCGGGCGCTGCGGGAGCCGCTGCCCTCGGCCCGGCCGCTGCCCCCCAGGGCTGTCCCCGCTGTCCCTCCAGGGCTGTCCCCTGCCCTGTGCCCGGCCAGCCCCGCAGCCCCAGCCCGGCTCGCTCCCCGTGAGTTGCGGCGGTGCTGTGCTGCCCCCTCCTCCCTCTCTCCCTCCCTTCCCGCCGTGCCTCTCGAAGAAAGCGGGTTTTTTTTCTGTTGTCGGGGAGCGTAAATCAGCTTCATCTAAAATCTCGGAAGTGCAAGTCCATCACATCTTCCTCCGAGCCGCCTGCTACACCTTGCGTGAGTCAGACTGCAGAGCTCCCGGTGCCCTTCTCGCTGTGCGGGGCTGCTCGTGTTTCCCCCTGTCTCAGAGGCGAAAGCAGAAGTGGAATCTGCTCACGCTCTCAGCGGTTCCTTCCCCGGTTGTTGTAGCAGTCGCTGACCTCCAGGCACTATGAATAAACAGCAAAGCTGGGAACAAAAGGAGTCTTCTGGCTGCCATTATCTCACATTAACATAGCAGACGCGCTGCGGTGTGAACAATGCGAGTCTCATTCGCCGATAATCAGCGAGTACCCAGGCATTTGGATTACCAAGGCAACGGGCAATGGTAGAATACTGGGTGGGTGTGTTTTTTATTGTAAAGGAGCAGTCGGATATGGAAACCCAGGTACATTGATAAAGCAGAGCAGAAGGAATGCCTGGTGGCAGGGGGGGACTAAGGGCTCGGGTTTGCATTCCGACACACGTGAGATAAATAAGACATGGATGAAGCAGGTCTGTGCTGTGAGATGCAATAAAGATTAAACTGCATTTGTCAAGCTGAAAACGATCATAAGATAATTTCAGCATTTTGAAAAAGGTAACAGGTGGCATGTTAATAACAGGGCTGTTACCGGTGGATTTTGTAACTGTAATCTGGGCTGTAGTAATGCATTGCATGGTCTACTTGTGTGACAATAGAACTGGGTGTGATGCTTTAATCTTTTTTCCTTTGATCAGATGGATGCTGTAGTCCCCATGTCAGACAATGTAACCCCTTCTGCTTCTTCTGAGGCAGCAGTGGGTCTCAGTAGCATTTGTGTTTCTTACCTGCATAGCTGTGATCATTTATTCCACATGTGCAGAAATAAGTTGTGTTATCTCTGTATCTTTGCGTGCGCACACACGTGTGCGTGGACATATATGAAATCTGTAGCGCAGCAGGACTGTGTGTGCATGCAGGGGTGATGTGGGTGTTTGCAGGTTCAGAAACTTATGAATTAATCTAATTATTTGGCCTGATGCATTTTTCTAATTTTAGGAGTTTAATTCAGATGCAGTAACACTTGCTGAGCAGTGTGATACTTGCAGGCATGGCTCTAACTGATGACACTGTCTGTAGAGTAAGGCGCCAAGAAGCACAGCAGCAAGTGTGTCACAGGCTGATCTGTAGCAACCCAATGTGAAATGGAAGGCAGTGTTCCCGCCTTGTGCTGTCATAAGTCATCCAGGCCTCACAGGCCTTGTCAGAACTATAAAGAAAAAGTTAAGGGCTTTCAGCTTCCAGAGGTACTTTGTATCACCTGCTGAACTGCCAGCTTGATTTTGGCGTCTCAGTGTCCATGCAAGCGGCTGTATTGTGCATATGTGTGTGGCTGCATGAATGGTTATTATAGATGTGTGTGTGTGTATATTTAAAAGAGCAGAGGCAGGGGGTGATAGCCACCTGCTAGCTGCAGGTGCCATCCAAACTGCTGAGCTGATAAATGGCTAGCTGCTTTCACCTTTTGAGTGCTTCACCTGCATCTGCTCACCTAGATGGTTTCAGAATGCTTCTGTTCTCACACAGTTTGTCATAAAACAACATCCTTCTTTTTACAGTGAATTATGAAATTTCTAACCACTTTTCAGTCTTCCTCTTCATGGTACGGGCAGCATCCAGTACTGAAACAGCACTTGAGGTAATTCTTTCTTGATAGGTAAGGAGTAGATATGGATCTTCTGTGCATTTAGAGTTGGGAGAATCAAAGCTTTCCAAAGGTTTAGAGAAACGTATTCATCTAGTTGTGAAGAGTGGAGGGAAGCAACAGACTTGAGAATTGTGATGGGATATATTTTGGAACTGTGTATTTTCTCTGAGAGATCTGAATATTTGTAGTCATGCCATTAAGAAGTGAGGGAAATAAAGTCTTGCGGAATGCTTCCAAATTGGCTTTTCACTTTAACATTACACAAAAACACCCAGTGATTTGGATGGGATTGTGTTTTAGGGGGTTTTTTAGTGAAATGTGGGATGGAGTCTTAATTTATACCAATACAATTTAAACTTCTTCAAATAATAATGCTCTGTAGGGGAATATATTTCAGGAAGGTATGAATCACATAGATAGCATCAGTCAAAAGTGAATTCCTGCTAGCCATCCAAAGTCAGTACTACTATACAGACTGACTACACCACCCTCTTGTTTTCCTCATCTTGAATGTAAACAGCTTAGGATACCTGTACACAACACTGGCTTTTAGTTTGTTCATGTCAGTGTGTGATGTACAGGGGTACTTATTGTTTGTTTCCTTTACAATATATCCTCAGGTTTCCTTGCTGACTGTAAGTGGTCTTCATGTCCTTTCTTCATGAGGATCTCCTTGCTCTGCCATATTCCTCTATGTGAACAGAGAATTAATAGCTTAGAGCGGTGTACACAGTCTACAGAAAACATGGCACAGGTCAAGGGACAACTTGGTCAAATTTTGTAGGTGTTTTTTTAATAGTAATGTGTTTAATAGTAGTCTGTCAGCTAGACTAAAAACTAATTTTAGGTGTTCAAGTTCAAATGCTTTGGTCAAACACTGTAGGTGTATGAAGATGGTGCATGGATCTCAGATGGGGAGGTGTTGGTTTTGCTCCCTTGAATAAAAAATCTCAATGAAAAATGAGAAGTTGGTTGTTTCCCTTTAAATTTCTGGGGTTTTTTAAAAAGTAAACAGAAGCAGATCTCCAAAATATTTTTGATTGCCAGTAAGCAGAAATGAATTTTGGTTTTCAATTGTCACAGTGGGGTTTTTTCAAATTAATAGTCAAGGCCAAGGATATTTTCAGTAGACCTTTGATAGAAAAGAAAAAAAAAAATCCATTTGATCTGTTATTTATGAATATGTTGGTGGAGGTTCCTAGCTTATCAAATTGTTAGGTTTGCATGGTGCAGTGCAAATACTGAATTTTAACTGCCTTTTTGGTGTGAAACACTACAATACTCCAGAAAGGACTTAAGCTAGTTTTTTTCCCATTTTTTTTCCAGTTTCTAGTGTTAAGTTCATGATGGTGGCCTAATCAAGAAGGATTGCAAACTGAATCCATATTTGCAATTAGAGTTATGTGAGTGGTGTTCACACAAGGAATCCAAGTAAAAAAAAAAGCTAAACCTGAGTGAAAGAAGCTAAGCTGCCTAACTTGTGAGACAGTATGGGTGTGAAATACATGTATTGGTGCTGCAGTTACCCAGGGCTTAATTGCCCGTTCTGACTGTGGGATTTGTGATATTTTTCTGCTACAGATGCATGAGGTTTTAGGGGGAAAAGAGGGGAGCAAGGAGCCTTGTTTGCAAACAGTTATGGTTTCTTTTATATTAAAGTAGTGTCACCTAGAGGCTCCAACCAAGAATACAGCCAAGGGGTGCTGAGCACCCTGAGCACACATGCACCCAGAGGCAGAGCAAGGTGCAGACACAGAGAGATGCTGGCGGGCAGGAACAGATCAGGAGCTCCAGTTTTGGGCTGGATTTTGACCGTTCTGATTTTTGACCGTGTGTAATCGCAAAGGGGTGTTTGGCCTGTATAGATCTTTGACACCTCGCTCCTTGTCATGAGGTGCTCTCCTGTCTAGGTGTCCATGGGTGACAAAAGGAGACACGGGAGAAATGACAGTCAGTGTTACACTGGCAATTACCTGCCCATCTTGGCGTCAGCTAAGGAGGTTATGATAGAGTCAGTAGATTTAAGGGATTGTGTGAACTCTCTGTGTGTCAGCTACCCATCAGGTGGGATGACTGCTTCAGAAACATTAAGGACCCTGACAAAACTGTAAAGCTGGCTTGAGGGTAAGCAACAGAGAGTAGCCACTGAAAGCCCAGTTGTGGGAAACTTGATACCAGTGCTTGGAGTGAAAAGGTTTTTTAAGAAAGGCAACATCTGGTGCTTTTCTGCAGTAGTTGATAGATTTTTAGTGTTTAAAACAGAGATAGATGCTTATAAAGGTAGTGTTTTAGACACCTGGCCTTCCCAACAAGCGATGTGGAAAATCACCAGGAAATTATAATTCCAGTTTTCACCCTCCTCCACAACATGTAAAGTATCAATGCTCTAGGGATGCGTACTTCACTGAACCATCTCCTTCCTAAGCAATGAGGACATGTAAACAGAGTATCAGATACATGTAAAATTGCTTTAATGACAGCATAAACGTATTTAAAATACAGCAAATAATGCCACAAATTATGTATAAACTATGGTAATTCACTGGTATTAATTTACTCTACGGAGGTCACTTGTTGTTAAGCAACTTTTATTGGAATTAGCTGTCAATCTGTCTGACATGAAGTCTGTAAGTATTCCTAAGAGTCTGGGTGTCTGCCTGGTTCTGTTTCCCTAGTACTGGGTTTAAGAGAAGCTGTTTAGACCTAACTATCAAGGTACCTCTCCAGCATGAGTGTTGTATTACTGGTGGTTTCAGTACATTTGCCAGTAGCTAAGAAATCTTTGCTCATTGCTTGATTGCAGTATTGCTGCAATCATAGTTGGAGAAGTAATTTCCCTCCATCTCTTCTTCTTTGCTCTGTGGCTTCCTCTGTTGTTTGGCCTTTAATGCTGACCAGTAGTATGTATAGGTTCATTAGCACTATTATAAATTTAGTCAATACTCTTTTAGTGGACTCCAGCTGAGCCTAAACTGACTCACTGCCCTCCAGGGTGCAGTGAGAGACTTAATTACCCTTGTACCATTCAACAGGAACAATGTCATGGGCAGCATTTCGCTTTGGCTGAAGAGGTTGAAGCTTCTTTCTCCATTGGCTGCCATTTTCAAGTTTAAAGAAAGGGATTTCAGGATAATTCACAGCTCTGTATAATAACAGTGGAAAGCCACTGCTCATTTGCAAATGAGAATTGGATTGGTCACGTTTCATTAGGGTACTTACACGGGTTTTCCTTTGATGGTGGGAGTATTCCTTTGGGTTGTCTTAAGCACAGAAACACAAGTTGAAAGAAGGAAGTGGAGGGACAAGTAATCCTCTAGTTGAGTGGCACGTGTTTTAGCACTTCCTACTGCTTGAAACCAAAGAAGCCTTCACGTGATGGAGGGGAGGGTAGGTATTGTATTCAGTATGGCAGAAGTCATCCTGAAACACATATAATTGGTGATGGACCAGAGTGTCATCCTGGGGAATGCAAACCATGAGATTGCCATGTATTTCTCAGCTAAAGTGAAGTTTAAGGGATGAGGTCTAGGGCAGTAAGTGTAGATGAGGGTATGTAAATTCATGTTCTGCAAGGCACATCTATCACTATTTCAGTGTTGCTATAATTTCTGATATTAGTAGTGTCTGTGATTTAAAGCTAAGTCCTGTGTTGGATAATGACTGTGGGAGTCATGTTATTCAATGTGCACAGTGAGTATTTCTCAACAAATCTGTACCTGGTCTCTTTTTCTGGCTTTTATGTGTTGTACTGGAGGCTTCCGTCATATATCAACAATATGGTTTCTCAAGGTGTCACCCATTTTAACTGTAATAGAGTAAAATTGAGTGATTTATTCTGTATTTATAATTAGGATGAAGTGATTGTATAGTCTTTGAGAAAGTAGTTCTATTGAACAAATGCTCTGACTCTACCACTGGAAGTTATGGATGAATGATATATGAAATTTCTTCTGCATACTGTAAAGGAGAGAAACATGCTTTGGAGGCAAAGAAAGTGAAGTAGTAGTTATGACTTGTTAACAGCAGACTAAAGCATGGCTAGCTCAAAGTTTGAGTATGTTTACAAACTGTATATCTGCATTTAGAAGAATCTTCAGTGACTGACTCACTGGTTTGATTCCTGTCTATCATTACCCTTCTTATTTACTCATACACTTGCAAAATATTTGCCTTGTTCCTCAGGTTTTATTACCTGTCCACAGTACATCAGTGGGGAATAGAGAGGAATGTCTGCAGTGAGTCCTTTCACTGCTTATGTCATGGAGAGAGCTTCTTTGTAGTCATTCAAGTATATGAACACTCAGTTGTGCCATAAATATCCAAACAAATCACAGAGCAGACATCATCAGAAACAGTCAGAGAAGGAAGTAAAGTAGGAGGCATCATTCAGAGCAGGATAAAAGAGGAAGGCTTAATAGCAGTCACAAATTCTGGGTTAGTCATCATTTGTCTCCATGCTGGTGGAGGGGACTTGCTGAAACATTGCGTCACTTGCAAATATTAGTCACTGGAGCCATTGTCTGAGCCTCTGAATGAGAGGGGCAAGATTTTCAGCTTTCTAAGAGAAAGTATTTTAAAGAAACATGGGCTACTAGGACTTAGTGGTTGCAAGGTGTTCGATATCCCCTTATTCACACACTGGTTTATATGGATACTGTCAATGTAAACATTAGATGTCAGGCATCTTACAGAGAATTACTGTTTGCCATTAATTTTCTCTAATTATTTGTTAGGGGAAATTATTGTTATCCCTAATTTAATATTTTGTGTGATATTATTGCTTAATTGAATTAGGGTATTTTGAAACAAATAGGTCAGTTCAAATGCACAGTTATGTTCTGATACAGTGCTGTTGTGCTGGCCCGGCGTTATGGAATTTGTTTGCAATTTCCTAGTTGTTTGTGAAATGTATTCTTTGTTTCATTTTGCCTTACACAGTTGCTGTTGTTATTGTTAGGTTATTTGTTACTTGGGACAGGGGCAGTTTTTGTCACATACATGTGTACTCTCTGTGCAATGCACTTCCTGTTCTTAAGTTATTTACACTAGGTGTTACAGACAGGCTAAAGAATGAGCACATAGATAGTCCTTGATTTTGGCTCACAGCATAGAAGGAAGGAGAAACAGTCCAATCCTGGAGTACTGTCTGGGGACATGAGAGAGTCATAGGGTTTGAAACTCATTGATAAAGCACATGTAGAGCCTGTATGGATTCTTCAGGCAAGATAGCCCTGGATAGAATTTCAGTGATAGCTGGTAGTCCAGACAAAAATGCAGTTCTTGATATGAAATACAAGTTAATTGTGTTTGAAAATGAAAGAGCAATGTGTGTCTCTTAAATGGTGTATATATATCTAGATGAGGAAAGATCACCTGTGTGTATGTGTACATATACACAAATAGAAATCTAATTTACAAGTTGATAGTATGAGAATGAGCAGATTTCAAGTGGCATATATTTTATGGTTATAGGATTAATAGTTATTTTTGCTGGTTTCAACATACTTCATTAATTACACTAGATGCATACTTATCCTGTGTTCATTTTGAAACCACCAATGCGTTGTTTTTTTTAATGAAAAGAACTGTAAGAAATGTAAGAAATGTTTGCTTGTATCTGTGGACAAAGCTAATGGAAAAACCCAATCCTCTCATCCACATATTCATCTGAAAGATGTGTTGTATATCTGCAGTTGATTTTCTAGAATGCTGATTAGCTAATACTGTTTCTGGCATGCAGCTTATCCATCGTGTGGGAGAACACTATCTGAATTTCAATTTACTTTTCAAAATGATGTTGAACTGCTATTGCTTTAAAGGCTTTTCTGGTCATTTGGGGACCCACTGCAGACAGTGGAACTGCAGTCTGGTCTCAAAATCTAATTGAATTGATATAAGGCAGCTGAGGTAGTGATTGTTGGAGAGTTTGAGATGAATTGCAAAAATACGTGCTTCTGAGTAACTTAGTGTCCTTGTTTGAAACTTGCCCTGAGTTTATTTGTACTTCCACTGCTAACAGACCTTTTTTATGGTAAAAGCCCTATGCTTCGATATAGTTAAGGAATTCATTAGTTCTGTGTGGTTTGATATGATCACGTTGCTATTAAAGAAACTTCATGCCTCTGAGAGTGCTAGGCTAATAATGGAAAGAGGAGTGGAGAGGTAAGGTAATGTCACATGTTAATCCCTTTGTCCCCACCAGCAGCTTGCCACTGTTTAAACTTCCAAAATCTCACCCTCCTGAACGTTTGTTTTTGCAGTGATGGGTCTTTCCCTTATGATTCTGTTCCCTGGCAACAAAATACCAACCAGCCTCCAGGCTCTTTATCAGTGGTCACCACAGTATGGGGTGTGACTAACACCTCTCAAAGCCAGGTAAGCTTCATCTATATGGTCCCTCCCCTCTAGCTACACGGTTTTGCAAATGTTTGTAAAATGGAAAGCTTTTTGGAAAATCCTGTTGGGATTAATAGCAGTGTCTGTCTTCTTTGTTGTACATGGTGCATTTTTCTCCAAGTCATGTCCACTTTGGTGGCATCGGAAAGGAGGTGTCTGAGAGCTTGCATCAGTTACTCCTTTAGCTGCATGCAAATGTCATGCTTGGGTTTAGCTTGAATTTTGCACTATGTGATTTCAACACTAAAAGCATGGTTTTGGGGTAATCCCAAAGCTCATGGGAATTTCAGATTGCACGTGAAGAATTGTTATGTTAAAAAAAAATTAGCTGGATTCCCCAAATGACAGTTGTTGATTTTACATGGTGCTGTGTATTGTACTTGTGGGCTGGTGAAATTTAGTACCAAGTCTACCCCCACACTGGGTTGCTAACTACCAGCATTAGGCTGTGTTCTTTGCAGTCTCTCCCTGTTAAGGCTACCTGACTTTGCAAAAATATTTCAATATACATTGAAACAGAAGCATGAACTCCTGGCTTCCAGGTGAGAGCCATACTTCCTGGTTGTTCACTTGGTTCTCTCTGCTCTTAACTCTCTTTTTGTTCTGTGTTGTATATTGAATTATACCATACAAAAAGAAGCAGCTTTTATGAAAAAGTTGCCAATTATTTGTGATAGTGTGTGCTCTGAGGGATGTGGCCCAAATTAAGCTCTCAGACAGTCTGGCCTTTTCTTACACCATAGATGAAGTGCTCAAAACAGAACACCGTCTTTAATGAGTGCAAATTGTACATAACTCTAACCTGTCTTTTCTGCCTTCTTCAAACCAAGTGACAGTAGATCCCATACAAAATTTTCCAGTGATTTTTTTGTTATTATTTTAATTTTGGTAAGAAATTTGAAAACAAAATGGTTATGGAATGAGCTGTTTGAAAAAGAAATTATTCAGAGGCCAAATCATACAGATACTCACATGGCAGTTATGTAAGCACTGGTGGTGGCATAATCTTTCTTCCAAAAAATAACAAGAGGAAACAGTTACAGGACCTATAACATGATTTATTATTGTTGATTTCTTTTAATATATTAAAAGGAAAGATATCCCATCTGGAAGAGAAACACTTGAGTAAGCACATTGGTCCATATATTGGCCAGAAAATGAAAATGTAGTTTCTTGTGGAAATCTTTCACACTTGAAAAAGGCAAAAGGAAAGAATAAAAAAAATTTACTCAGAGTTTTGTTCTATTATAAGAAAACTGCAATATTACTTGAACTCTTCATGGTACTTCAGAGGAATGTGCAATAGAAGGAAAAAAGTGTTTTGGCACAAAGAAAGAAAATGCTTCTTCAGAGTCACTGCAAGGGAGCAGTGAAACTCTGGAATGTGACTCTTGGTTGTAGCTATTCAGAGCAGATTGAAATAAATGTCAGGGTTTCCTGTAAGTCTTCATTCTCATCGAGGGAAAGGAATGAGCTGGGCTCACCAATTTCTTTTCACAAATGCCTGAAGCTGATGACTTAGTCTTCTGTAAAAATCATGACCACTAAGTTTCTTTTCAAGTAGGAGGCAGATTTCTGTGCAGTTGAGCCATGAACAGCCATGCTTACATCTCAGTGGAAATCATAGCAATTTGGGAAAAAAAATTCTTCAAACAAGCAAAACAAGTCCTTTTAAAAAAACGGAACAGAGGACTCTTTTATAAGAAGCAATAAAAACAGCCAGTAGACTTCTGTACACTTTAGTGAGACTTAGATTCAAGATTCTTTCACAGTTTTCACATCTGTAGTAGCTTTTGCAGTATGCTAGTGGAACTGAATACTTCCAGGTTATTTCAAAGGCCTGCATCAGACAAACAAGCAAATACAAAGCAAAAACCCAAACAAACAAACAAACAAAACCTACACATGCGAAAAAACCCAAACAAAAAAACCCTGAAGAAACCCATACCACAAAAGAAAAGTCATGTCCTTTCTCATAGTCAAATGAATGGTCAGAGCATCGTTCTAGCAGATCTTTTTCATCAGATCTTTTCATAAACATGTTAGGGTTCCGTCCAGTTGGGTTTGTTTGGAAATGGGAAAAGGAGAAATCACCAGGTATGTGCACTAGGCATCAGTGAGGTTTATACCGATAAGAGTTCAGAGTACAGGGTTGTTAAAGTTTTAATTTAACTACCACAGCAAATTAACTTAATTTACTTGAAGTAATTCAAGATACAGCCCCTTATTCTCATGTTTTCTTCTCACAGGTGCTGGGAAATCCAATGGCAAATGCTAACAACCCTATGAACCCAGCAGGAAATCCCATGGCTTCTGGGATGACAACCAGCAACCCTGGAATCAACTCCCCTCAGTTTGCTGGACAACAGCAACAGTTTTCAGCCAAGGCAGGCTCCACTCAGCCATACATACAGCAGGGCATGTATGGGCGACCCAATTATCCTGGGAGTGGAGGCTTTGGTGGCAGGTAAGATTTACTTGTGTGAGGCGGGAAATGGATTTAAGTAGTTGATGAAGCTTGTTTTAGTGACCTGGCAGAAGCGTCATGGGCTTATTTTAATTACATAAAGTCTCAGTAGCTATTTTATGCTGGTTAAGTGAAGTACATACTGTTTTTACAGCTTTGGAAATCAGCTGCCTGAACTGCAAAGAAATTCATCACCGTAAATGGAAATGGCTTAGGTCAATCAATTAGCTCTAATAAACCCCCAAAATAAAGTTTTAATTAAGGGAGATTGTTAAACAGACCACAGGCTTAGGAATGATTAACATTTAATAAGGCCAGGATGTGAAAGGTATTGATGGTATAATTTCTTCGTGCGTACGGAGGAGTAAGTTTGGGCATTGGGCAAAGGAGGTTCCTATGCAACAGAATATTTCTGCCCAAAGACTTACTCCACAAGAGGAATATGAAAAGAATTGGGAACAAAGATGTTTGTTAAGAAAGATGGTCGTGCTGTGTATTTATTTTGGGAAATGAATGCTGCATTAGTCAAATAAGCAAAAACTAATAGTCTGGGGTTAGTTACATTTTGACTTTCTGTGTCTGTACTTTGTAAATAAGGGTGGTAAGGGCACTTAACTGAAACCACTGTTTGTGGTCCCACTACAAAGCCTGCTGAAAAGACTGCTGCTGTTTGTATAGTCAGTCTAGTGTGAAGAGTATAAGCCCAGGACTCAGGGAACTTACCTCTTCTTTCATCTCTGCCACCAATCTGTTGAGTGACCTTGAACAAGTCAGAAAGTTTCTTTGGCTTTGTATTAACATCTCTAAAATGGGCACAGTATACTGGCCCATATTTATAAAGATATTTGATATCTTGGAGTGGGAAATGCATGGTTTAGCTTAGTTTATCTTATGATCAATAGAGGAGATGGGTAGGAATTGTGAAATACATTGCTTGGGATCCAGCAGAGTTGATTGCACTGGGTCTCTCCTGGCCTTTCTGCTAAGGTTCAGGGAGAAATGCTTTTGCTATATTGAGAACACTTGCCATAATTCACCACTGAGGCAGATGAACGTGCTGTAGTATAGGGAGCTCTCTGTTCATGCTGCTCTGAAATCTGCCCCTACACTATTGGGAAATGGAGCATTAACTTTCAGGAGTTCAGTTCTACTTTGCAGTAAGCTATGGAGCTGTGAAGCAGTTCACTGCCCCCAAAACAACTGATGGCAGTGCCTTGCAATTCCAGTGGCAGCCCCTATGACTGGTGCACCTGGACAACACTTGTGTCTCCTGTACTCACCTAATTACCTCTCCTGCTGGCTTTCATTAGTCATTCATAGGTGGTTTTGGAACAGTTCCAGGTGAGGACCACACCACCATTCAAAACAAAATCCACCGGCACATCTTAATTCTGTCTTTCTTTCCTTCCTTTTTTTTTTCTTTTCTTCCCTGTTAGTTACCCTGGAGGCCCAAATACCCCTGCAGGAATGGGGATCCCCCCCCACACGAGGCCACCAGCTGATTTCACCCAGCCAGCTGCAGCTGCTGCCGCTGCTGCAGTTGCAGCTGCTGCTGCTACAGCAACAGCTACAGCCACGGCCACTGTGGCAGCCCTTCAGGAAACACAGAATAAGGACATGAACCAGTATGGACCGGTAAGAGAGTACCCCTTATGTTTTCATACCTGCCTGATCTGGACCATTACAGGGAATTGGGCTGTCCTTCTTACTGTCGTGTTTGTTAGGGTGCCTACTCTATTTTTATTTTTTTGTGCATGAGCATGGTTATAAATGCTTATGAGAAACTGCTGGAATGTGTGTATGTAGGTATGAGTCAGTGTCGTGTGTTTTTCGTGATCAATCTTGCCTAACTGTATTTTGTAGTTTAGGGGTTGCCCCTTAAAAAAAAATTGAAGATTACCCAAAATTACAGCTGCATCTGACATGATATATTATTGCTGCCTTTGCCAGCCCTCTAAATTTGAGAACCTAGTGAAATGTTCAAGAATCTTGAAATAGGTTTTGTAATGCTTGGATAATTGTTTATTTTGCTGACTACAGTTGTTTGATTGGGGTTTTTTCCCTTCAAACAAGAAAACAGCAGTAGAAGAGAGGTTTGCTTATAATAATATTGTCTGTAAGAGCAGCTATGCAAGACATGCGTTTCTGGTGATAACTTCTAGCATGTCATGTAACCATTTTTTTCTTAAAATAAACAAAGGTTTGATCAATTCAGGTTTTTTCCTCCTTAGCTTTTTTACCTCTCTGAGTTCTGAAGTATATGGGTCCATGTGCCAGGTGATGTGAAGCACAGTGTCCTGAAGTATATGGGTCCATGTGCCAGGTGATGTGAAGCACAGTGTCTTAGAAACTGTGGTGTTATGCTGTATTTACACAGCCAACTTCCTAACCTGTGACCTTGCAGTACTAGACAAACCAATTGAAAAGATTTAATTTCTCACTTTAGACTTACGTCTGTCTTCTACAATTCCAGTTGAATTTTTATTATAAATAACATCACTGCCCGTCAAATGCTGGAGAACTTTGAAAGAAAATGCGACATAAATCCTTGCCTTCTTCCCTCCCCCAAAAAGCACGTTCAGCTCCCTCTTCCCATTTTATAAATGCATGTCGCATTTTATTCTTTTTTTTTTTTTCTTCTTCTTCCGTTGAAGGTTTGTTCCTCTTTCCAGATGGGTCCAACTCAGGCTTACAACAACCAGTTTATGAACCAGCCTGGTCCTCGTGGTCCTGCTTCTATGCCAGGCAACATGAACCCAGCAAGCATGGGAGCTGGAATGACACCTTCCAGCATGAGCGGGCCACCCATGGGCATGAACCAGCCTCGGCCTCCTGGAATGAGTCCCTTCAGCACCCATGGGCAGAGGATGCCTCAGCAAGCCTACCCAGGCCCTCGCCCCCAGTCTTTGCCTATACAGGGCATAAAGAGACCCTACCCAGGAGAGGTAATAAAATAAATTGTATTTTGCGTATACTGTTATTTTGACCGAAATTGCAACACGTGGGTAATGTGTGAGACACATCCCTTTAAGATAGGTGCATCTTTGTTCCAGCCTTGGTAGGAGTGCAGCCATTGAAATATAAGCAGCAGCAGCTCTTTCTTTTTAGCTTCTAAAGGATTCAGGTTGGCCCTTGCTATGTTAGTCAAGATGACAGTCAACTCAAGAAAGGCCCCAAACCAGCTGAGCGCTCAAAATGTCACTATAAGATTCTCATGGTGCCTTCACAGACCTTAAACAGACTTCCATCACAAAAGTGGATTCATTTAATATGACAACTTAAAAAGGACACTGAAGGTGAAATACTTCATTTGAGCCCAACATGTGATCTGTGTTTTCTTGGATGGTTCTATTTTTCTAAAGAAATAACAGGACAGACATTGTATAAGCACGATCTTTTCCTTTCTACCTTGCCTGGCTGCCTTTGAACTCTTTTCTTTTCTTTTTTTTTCTTTTCTTTTTTATTTTTTATTCTTTTTTTTTTCCTTCATATTACAAGTTCCCACACGTTTGAGACCTTAGCAACTTCAGGAAAGTTTTGTTTATTTATTAATAGTAATATTTATTTTAAAGACCAATTGCTTTCTAAACTTCTTGAGTGTTGATTTTCATGGTCACTGAGATGAATATAAATAATGTTGAACTCAAATCCCTGTTTGTCAGCATTTGTCTAATGCAAGTTTATTTGGAGCGTGATAAGTTCCTGTGCTCTTGTAGGAGATCTGAATAACTTTGTAGGCAAAATTACATTATAATTGACTTGTAATATGACCTTGGGCAAAACACTTAGGGTCAAAATTTTAAAGAAATTTAGACAACCAAAGATGTAGACAAACAAGCTTTTGAAATTAAAAAGCACCAATGTGTTTTACTCTTCAAATCAGTGTGAATCAGGCAGTAGATGTTTTTGAGAATCCCAGCAGCTCTCAGCATCTGTGTACGCCTACATGTTTATATAAATCTAGCCACCACTTAGTAACTTCAGAGATCATTTCCTGTGAAATTCTATATTCAACTGAGACTTCAGCACAGGTGTAGAGCTTTGAATATTGTGATATCGCGCTGACAATAATTATGGTAGTAAGAGTTTACAGAAAACACAACAGCAAAGAGTACCATGGCATACAGAAAATATAGAAAACATTTCTTACTGAGCTACATTTCTTTCCTGATCTGCAAACTACTTTTTTCTAATTAAAAATTTATTCAGAAATAAAAAAGGGATGTGCTTTTGCACGAGTTGCTACTCTGGGAAGGCTTTTCACTCTGTAGATACTGCCATTTATTCACAACTAAGTTAAGAAAACACAGGATGTGGCTTGTTCTGATAATTTTTATCTTCAGATTTAATACTTTAAGGATGACTTTAAATCTCTTTTTGCTGCTTCAGAAGCAGGTTTTTCATTGTAAGTGAATATGATCATGTTTCCATTGAGTCAGTTCTGAACCATGCCATCCATAAATGTTACATGCTTGTTGGCCTGGAATTTTGCAGTTGATATTTGCCTATTGGTTTTTGAAAGCTTCATTTATGGAAAATTCTTATCAATAAGTTAATTTTTCTAATTAACATTTTATTACCTTTAAAGTTCCACTTTTCATGACTTTGATTCCAAAAGCACAGCACAGTCCTAGCTAGCACTAGCAAAGTGTTTATGACTAATAATAACTTCTCTTTAGTTGTTAAGGTATTGCTAAATACTCTAGCACGACGCCAGCATAGCAGTTGGGTTGAAAAGACAGACTTGGGCAACACAGCTTCTATTCTCTTGACTGTTTCAGAATTTTTTTTTTTGTTACCTTTTATTTTTGTGCTTCCATTCTACATCTGGAAAAGGAGTCCCAGGCTCGGGGGTGGTAGCAGAAACACAGAAATTTTGTGAACATTCCATCTGGTTGTAATTCTGGTTTCTTCAAACACAGTGCCCTTTGACAGCACTGCAAGGCTGAGTGTGTGTGTGTGTGTTAAGGTACATGGTTGTTCTTACCCCACTTTGGTTTGCGAGGTTTTTATGCTTTTGAGGAGTATTGAGGTTTTCGTTTGTTTTGATTCCACTAATGAATGTAGGCATCAGTACAAGAAAGCTGCTTGCATAAAACATGTTTTTGTCTTCTTTTATCCCTGTCATGAAATAGCCGAATTATGGAAACCAGCAATATGGACCAAATAGCCAGTTTCCAAACCAGCCTGGTCAGTACCCCACTCCCAACCCTCCAAGACCCCTTACATCTCCCAACTATCCTGGACAGAGGATGCCAAGCCAGCAAAACACAGGGCAGTACCCTCCTCCAACAGTCAACATGGGGCAGTATTACAAGGTAAGAATTCTTATATTATCTTGTTGCGTTCTGGTGGATGTTTGTTGAATGAAGTCACATTAATGACTTCATAGATACCGCTTTTATGCAACTAAAGGAAAGAGAAAAAAACCACAGTGTTTTTACTAATGTTTTGGCTATCACAGAATCAAGTCAATCAGCCAAGTTGCATTGCGACTTCAGAGCAGTTCATAAAGAAAATTGAATGTTGCTGCAGCTCATTAGAGGGTTTTACAAGAAAACGTTGGTTTTACTTCAAAAATAGCTTGTGTAAAAAAAAGTACCTAATGGGATTCAGGTGTAATATTTTTACCTATTCGCGGTACCCTGCAAGAATACAGCTTTGAAAATTTGTAATAAACATGTACCACATTGCAGCATTCCAGTTTTGGACCTACAGTGGTCGCTGTTGGATTAAGCCGGGCCAAACTTAAAAGCTGTTCCAGTTGTAGATTTCATCTTTGAACTGAAGTTTCTGTTACTTTCTCCAACCTCTTCCTCCTTTTTTCCCCTCAGTCTTTTCCCTCTGTGCTACTTGTTTTGGGCAAGAACTACAATTCTTAAAATGTTGCCTAAAACCGGTTTGTGGATACATCTTGAGCACTGTGTATTCTCCAAACTAAGGTTGTACTGAGGGCCTGCTGTGGTTTGCTACCTTTGAAATGCACACAAAGGTGATCTGTTGCACACAGGTACTCCAGTGAGTATAAAATGGGGAGGACCATTGATGTTCTGACCTGCTTAAAGCATTAGCTGTTGAAGTATTTGGACTACATTCTGATTTTGAATGTAGGCTGGAAGAATCTAAGTTGCAGATTGGTGTTGATTTGGAATAGTTTGGTGTGATTCACAAAGAAAACACCATTGAAAAAAAAAAGCAAAACCGTTTTCCGGAGAGCATCTGTTCTGTGTGCATCCACACTGTCCACTGTGGTACCCAAAGGAATGCCTGTTGCATCATGGAAGCTTTTGCAGCACACTACCAGGAAGAACACAAGCAGGAGACAGATCCTCTATACTATAATTCCAGTGCAGTAACACTAAAATAACAGCAGAGGATCTCTGAAGTTTATAAGTGGCAGATTTTTAAATACATTTTATCTGTGTTTATATTAGATGGGTTTAAGTTTTTTGATTCACAGGATAGTTTTAACAGAGAATCTGTTGTCTTTCCAGCGTATCCCCTATTTTGTATTCAAATATCAACTGCTCTGGAAACAGTTAGGGAAAAAGAGCTCTTTTTAATAAGGGAGATTACCCTGGGCGGGGGAAAATTCCAGTTTGCCACAGACAGAACCTGAACATTTAAATTGTAGTGATTGTGGAGATAGTAACTGTATGTGTTAAAGGAAAAAAACAAAGATGGCTGGGAATTTAAATGCTTAAGATTTTAGAAGGCGCCTTTCTTCTTAAGTACTTTCAAGTATCCTAGTCTAGCAGAGCAGCACTTAGTTATAGAGTCATATTTGAAGTCAGGATGCTTTGGCTGTCTGTAAAGGTTTTCATCTTCTGACACTCTTATGTGTTTCTGCTTATGGTACATGAACTATTACAGGAGAGTGCCATGCAGCTGCAGTTTTGTTTAATGTCAGCTTCCTTCACATCAGGGTTATTGGTTTATTCTGTTAACTGCAACCACCCCCTTAATTACAAGAAACAAAACCAACAGTGTTTTAATATGTAGCTACTATTTATATTTAATTATCCTTTTTCTATTAGTTTCTCTTATCCAGCAACAGACTAGGGACAGAATCAAATTGTAGGTACACAGGATAAAAAACATCCCCTGACCCCCAGAGCTTTAATTCTGAATAGATGACTTGGACAGGGGTGGAAGAAAGGATAGATGGAAGTAAAAGGGACACAGACTGTCTAATTGTGTGTCTTTGGATTTTGTTTTTCGTGTAGGCTTCTGTGCCCTGGGGCTATTTTGGGAGGAAAGCAAAGAGATAAAAAGGGCTGGGTGGGCTGTGGTGGTGTGGAAAAACTGAAGTGAATGGCTGGTTGGTTTTGGAAAGGGAGTGTTCAGATGAATGCAGAAAGGCTTTTGGCAGCCTTTCTTATATCTGGTCATTGCCTGAGTTAAGCTGGCTGGTCTGCTGGTTTCAGTTCCTGCTTTGCTCTCCTAATGGGCCTCTTCCTTGAAGGCCTCATGGGACATCCTGTGGTTTCTTGTCCAGAAACAGAGGGGCCTCCCTCCCTTGTTTGTAGTCTTTGGTGTTTGATAACAGTGCTGCTCACAAGGCTTATTGTTCTTATTTTAAGACTGCAATAACAATGTGATGTTATTTATTTTCTAGCCATCAAGGCCTGTACCTGTGGCAAATTACCCTCATTCACCTGTTCCAGGAAACCCCACGCCACCTATGACACCAGGGAGCAATATTCCTCCATACCTGTCACCTAACCAGGATGTCAAACCGCCATTCCCACCTGATATTAAACCAAATATCAATGCTTTACCACCGCCTCCAAGTGAGTAGCAAACAGAATGCCCCCACAGTCATTTATGGTTCCTCTGTTCTCTGCCCCATACCCTTCAGAGTCTGGAAACTAGCTCTGGTTGCTGCTCTGGGAGAGGCTCAAGTTGTAAGTTATAATAGGTGGCACGTGCGGTGTAGGCTCACTAGAGCCAGGGGACAGAAAAGATTGCCATCCCCTCCTAAAACAGAATATCAGAAAAGTTCTTCTAGGTCAAATTTGTAAGGGTTTTGCTCCTGAACTACTCCTTTGATACACTTCTTGAGGATAAAACAGTTGTTTTCAGGTTGTGCTATGAGTGCTTTGTTTGTTGTATGAACTTTCATTGTGGTCTGTTTTGTTCAAGGGCAAAGCCATTCATTGAACAACACTGCAGAATAGTGTAAAATGTGAATATTTATAGCGGTGTCTCTATTGTGATCCGTGCAGGCTTCTTAAGAATATTCAGTAGTATGCCAAAAATTGATATATGTTCTTTTCAAAGCCACTCAGCATCACAGCTACATTTGGCTGGGAACAGGGCAGGAATAACAAGATCTCTCTGACTAGATGCTAGCACGAGATGTTTGAGGTTTTGAAGTGACTGATGAACAACAGGGGATATCATTTACTAGGGAACTGTGAAAACCTTTATGTTTTCTGTAAAATAACTGCTGCTGCATTAGCACTTTGCAGCTCTGTTTGGAGTTCAGGATAGCTGAAAAATCAAGTAGAAGAAGGTGGCCTGCAGTATTATTTGGGCAAGAACACAGCATTTAAAGCCATTTGGACTTCACAGGTCAGCTGTAAGTTACCACAAAACCTCCTTTATGGGCTCAGGTAGTAATTGAATACAGTGTCTTTGGTCATCAGATACTTTCAGCTGATGAAACTGTTGAAACAAATTGGGTAATGTTGATCCCAGTTCAAAGCAGGGAAAACAAGCATTATCACAGTTTGACATAATAAAGAGATTTGTTGTCAGTCTTCTGCCAACAGAGTAAGCCTGGACACAGAACCTATCCTGTAATAAAAACCAAGAATTCTTGCCGTGCCTGGTTTGTGGCTGGAATGCTAAGCTCCTAATGTGAAGCATGGGAGAGTAGAAGACTGCTTTGCCATTGTCATGAGTTTGAGCCTTGTCACTTGCATCACTTAGATGACGTAGTCACTTGTGGTTTTCTTTTTTGTGTGTGTAAGCCTGCTAAGTTAGACCCAGTAGCAGATCACTGTGCAAATTGTCACTATTCTGTATAAATATACACATTATTATTGCACTGCAGATGCTAAAGGGAAAGTTCACGCTTTCTCTCCCTCTTCGATCCCAGCCAACCACAACGATGAGCTGCGTCTGACGTTTCCCGTGAGAGATGGGGTTGTCCTGGAGCCCTTCCGGCTGGAACACAACCTGGCAGTCAGTAACCATGTCTTTCACTTACGGCCAACGGTCCATCAGACGCTGATGTGGAGGTAAGCTCAGCCTTGCTGCAGAGAAGTCTTGCATCCCGTGGTGGAGGAGTGGCCATGAATTTCAGGGCCATGGAGGTTTGCCATGAATTTCACTTCAAAAGCTGTAGATTGGAGGATGTCCTTTTGACTCCCCGGTACTTTCACCTGTCATTTTCCAGAGACAACACATTCTGAAATGCTTCATAATATGTATTGTATCTCCTTGCTGGTAGCACATAGCATTCAGTGTCCAAAAAAATCAGTACAGCTGTTCCATCCTTTCTGATCTGTGCAGAAGAGGAGCACAGTGTACGCGACCCGACCCACACGAGTATGAACTTCCATTTCGGAGTCTCTGAAGGTGCTTTGTGGCCTCTGAAATGTTAATTGCAGGAGTAGCTATGCAGGGCTCTTACAGCTTATGCTTAAATTAAATGGTGCAAACTATCTGATAATGAAAAATAACCCACTAATGAAGGACCTGAATTAGAGGCTTGGTAAAATCATTTGGAAAGACAAGTATTTAAATTCTCCAAACTTCAGAAACTAACTTCCTAAATTCCCCCTCTTTTCTTACTCCACAAAAACAGCTCAGAAATATCAGAACATAGCTTTCCACATACAAAGACTTCTGGTTTTCACTTAGTGAGTTCTTATTTTCAACGCAGAATAGTTTTCCTTGGTGGTACTTTCCTGCATTTAATGTAGATCTGTGTAAGTGACTCCAGGTTATGTTTTGGTTCCTCCATGCTCATGGAAGTGCCTTAGATCAAATGACAATCAGAGCCTTAATTTTTTTTAATCTATATATTTTCAAATACTACAGAATAATTGTGTCTCCTCATTCTGTTTTTCTCAGAAAGTATCTCAGTATTTATCCTGCCTGATGATTACGTTGTTTGAGCCTTTCTCTGTGCACTGTGGAGGCTGGTTAGTTGCTTGGGATCTTTCATGGAAGTTATTTCCCTGTGAGAATCTTCTTCTCACTGACTGGAATCCACTTGAGACTTCTGTTCTCATGGTGTGGAGGGCAGAGGTGGGCAGAGAGGTGCACTCACTTCCCTGCCCTGGGGACAGATTCTGGCTCTAAAGCTGAGGCTTGATGCAGAGTGCAGGAGTCCTTGTGCCTTGGTGCCCCCTCTGCCCTGAGGTAGCCTGGGGGTTGGGAGGAAGGGAGATTGCAGGCAGACCACATCCAATAATTAACACCTAACTTTTAAGGTCAGTTATTGCTTGCTTGCATTTCATTATCGTGGAGTACTCGCAGCAGAGGGAGTTTTGGCAGTTATTTGCCAGTTCTTATTAATAAGTAATCACTACTGGGGATTGTGCTGGCTCATTCAGTAGATTTATAGTGCTGCACTGAGGCATGAGGCTGTTTCTTAATATCTCTTCTTTCTTTCTTCTTTCCCTCACCAAACACATAGCCTTTATTTAAACTTATTTTAATGAAGACTCATAGGTAAACTGTGCTCAGGTCTGCTGTTTTGAAAAGCTTGTTAATAGTGGGGAGAACGGATGGTCCTGTAATGAAGTCATTCCACATTTAACTGGGGGCTGGATGGATGCCAGAAAAATGAATTAGTCACATGTGTGGATGGATTTCGGTTTTTATAGAGAATGGTGGAATCGAGCCAATTCTCAATGTTTTTCTGCCAGTTAAAATATTCGGCAAAACCTCTCACGTGTACACACATAATGAATAGCAATGCAACTATTTCTCTCCCCACTGGGAACTTTTCATGGTTACGAGAAACAGAAAGGTTGAAGGCAGGGAAAATGTCTCCTCGAAGCTGGTTCAGCCTTCACTCTGCTCGCTTATGAATAACGTCCCGCGGTGGAGACACTGCGTGCTAAGAACACGAGGGTCTCCCGAGCTCTGTCACTGCTCTGTGACACTGAGCAGGCCTGCTCACCCAGTCAGCTTGGGTTTGATGTCAGAGGTACCAAGCCTTGCTTCCCTCCAAGTTTGGGTGACCGTGGTGTGTTCCTGTGAGGTGAGAATCTGAGTGGAACTTGCAGAGAAAGCTTTCAAAAAATGGTTAATAAAATATTGAAAAAAAGCCTGAAAAGGCTTCATATGGATGGATTATGTTGAAAGGTCAGGTAATTTGTATTCCCTAAATTTCTTTTAAAAAAAAAAGCATGTTTGTGTCCAGTGCTAAATCTTGATGTTTTGAAATCCATAAAAGATTATGTTGAGTCAGATTGAAATCTTAGTAAGGAAAATGGCAGTTAAGGTGATGATCTCCTGAATGAGCTGTTCCTCTTGGATCTTACAAAGATATCTTCTTTCAGGAAACATGAAAATAAACACACAGATTTTCAAGTGTGAATGATAAACTTTCAGCTGTCTTTTGCTGTCATGAACCACAGAATCCTGACATTTTAGTTCAGTTTTCCATGTTCTTTTAGATTTCTTATTTAAATTACTCATTCCTAACACAAGGTTAATATCCTTTTATGAAACTGAAGTCATAGTCTGTACCCACTTAATTTGTGATTAACGTAATCTCAGCCTCTTCCTTTTTTGGAGGCGTTACAGAACTAATTTCTGAGGAGCTAAATAGTGTGTGGAAATTATTATTGGAGGGGTGGGAGGAATTCATGCCCTGAAATAAGGTCTAAATTGGGTAGATTTAATCCACAGCTGTGTTAATTTCGAATCACAGAAACTGCAGTTTCAGTGGGGAGTGAGATATAGGGGTCATTTTAGCTTGGTTGATTTACCTTTCTTAAGTCAGGATTAGCTGTACTTGTATTTTGTCTGTCAAGCATTCATTCAAATGCTCTTTTAAATTCTGAGGTAGCGAAGAATCCAGTTTTCCAGCACACTCCACTGCTGCATACTGTTTTCTTATTCTTAACACACAAAGGACATACATGATGTTGACATTCTTCTTTCTGCAGAATCACTCCATGGTCTGGGTTTGCAAGGAGGTTTGAGATGTTTCTTTGGAAAGTCCTTTATGAGTGTAAAATATGAACAACTTTGGGGCATGCTTCCATCATTAATTCATCATGACTTGCTTCTGTTAAGGGCTTTTATGAAGAAAGCATGTTATCTCCTTATTGGCAATAGTTCTAGAAAAATAATCTGATTGGGAAAGAAAGAACGTTCCCAGCATCAAAACGACCTCCCTCTGCAAAGTTAAAGGAAGATTTATTGGTTGTTGTACAGGTCTGACTTGGAGTTGCAGTTCAAGTGCTATCACCATGAAGACAGACAAATGAACACAAACTGGCCAGCTTCAGTCCAGGTCAGCGTTAATGCAACCCCACTTACCATCGAGCGTGGTGACAACAAGACATCTCATAAACCTCTGCACCTAAAGCACGTCTGCCAGCCAGGAAGAAACACGATTCAAATTACAGTCACAGCATGTTGTTGCGTAAGTACCCTGAGCTCACGGCTGCAGCTGCTGATGCTGAGTTTGCTATTTAGAACAGTTTGCAAATGTTACCTTAGCTGAAGGAGCCTTACTCTCATTTTTTACCATATCTTTTTCTGGTAAGGTTCTTATTTAATGATGTTGAAACAGTCAGAGTGCTAATATGAAAATTTTTGCTGCTTAATTATTGGAGAATGTAGTGGTATCCTTACAGTGTCTCTGACAATGTTCATGGTTTTGGGGAGGAAGGGAGTTTGATCTCCTACCATTTATTGTGTGCTATGTAACAAGGTGGCTAAAGTGTATTAGTGTAGAAGTAGATTACTGGAATGAAGACTGTTGATGGTACTAATTTCATTAACTTCGGGTATTAAACTGTGTTTGATTTGTCATGAAAAGATCAACATCATAATTGTTGGTGTTGGTGATGATTTTTCAAATACCTTTTTAGATTAAAAACTCATATTCCATGATGCACTCTCTAGACCATTCAGCTTTCCCCTATCTCCTTTTCCATGGGTTAGTTACCCTTGGGGATGAGTACTGTATTTTTAATATAGACTGTTCTGCACATCCAGTCTGAGCCTTTGACTGTCCTCATGTCACTGACAATAAAGCAAAGCTGCAAGCTCTCACAAGGTCACTGTGTGAGGCACGTTGACAATAAGCCATCCACTCATTTTGCTTTACTTCACACTGATGTTTCCCTGCATAATATCATTTATCTGATGGCTGAGAGCAGGAGCAGCATCCTGTGAATCCACAACGAGCTCTGTGTTGGGGAAGAAGATTCAGTTGATTCCAGGCACATCAGTCGCAGATTGTTTTCGTAACTTCCAACGTAGTCTGAGGGCAGACAGGTAGGCTAGACTGTGTCAAACAATCCAGGGTTTTAAAATAAACCCTGATGTCAGAGATTAATATGTCAGCCCTATGTACTCTGAATATTACAGAGGGAGAAAATGCAGAAAATCTTTACTTTTTTAAAGCCCTTGTATACCCTAAGCATGGGGCAACGTCCTGCACAGTGTCCAGAGTATCCATAAGGGAGCACGTGTGTGCAGAGGAGCAGAACCAGCTTTCGTATTTAAGCTCTCATGAAAACCAAGTGTCCAAGGGAAGAGTGCAGCTCTGTTCAGGAGTGTATTTAACATGTGTGTTTGGTTCTTTTCCTAACAGAATGTGTTTTCTTGCAGTCACACTTGTTCGTGTTGCAGTTGGTACACCGGCCATCAGTTCGCTCTGTACTTCAAGGTCTACTAAAGAAACGCCTCCTCCCAGCAGAACATTGTATCACCAAGAGTGAGTTTGCATTTTGTGTGGGTGATGACTTTGTAAAATGTCTGTGTTCAGTTGTGATAAGCTATGTCTACGCAAGATTTACTTGTTTATTGATAACCTTAAGCTGTAATTGTCTAGAATTTCCAAAACATGATGTGGGTAGATGACATCCTTGGTATCCTCAAATGTTAAGGGCTATTTGGGTGGGGGTAGCAAAGTTCCAAGAACACAAGCTTAGTTCCTATTCCAGGAGAATCTCTGCTTTTTCCCCATATTTGTTTTTTACCTACCTAAAAGACAGATTTATTCTTTTTCTATTTTAGGGCTGCTTTTAGTGCTTGTGTGGCACTTTATTTGTTTGAGGCTATAGCTGATATGCATGTGTGTGATGACGTGTCTGTTCAGGAGAAAGTTCTAAATTACACAGAAGACAGCTCTGTCAATAAATTGTTCATTAAATTGTCCCTTAAATGTTGAAATGTTGCTCTTTCAGATTTGTATGTTAGAATTTACGGTGTGCTTGTGCTTTCTCACACATACAAATACCTTCTTCCTAAACAGTAAAGAGGAACTTCAGTAGCGTGGCAGCTTCCTCTGGCAATGCAACACTAAATGGGGAAGATGGAGTAGAGCAAACTGCTATTAAAGTGTCTCTGAAGTGTCCGATCACATTCCGGCGGATTCAGCTCCCAGCAAGGGGTCACGATTGCAAGCATGTACAAGTGAGTAGGTGCCAGTGGCCTGCCAGTATTCCCTGAGCCACGTGTTGTTACAGTACCTTTAGCTTGGTTATCATGTGAGAGTGCCTGATGAAATGGCATTTATATTTGGCAGCCTAAATAATTAACTGTATTTATATGTTTAGTGTAGAGGAAGAAAGTAAGCTATCTGGTTTAGTTTTCATGTCAGTTTTGCTTTTGTCTAACTGATTCATTTAATACAGTATTCTCCCTTTATTTCCTTTTGTTTTGTTTTGTTTGTTTTTCTCCTTGTTACTTTCTGCTACCTAGTGCTTTGATCTGGAATCTTACTTGCAACTGAACTGTGAAAGAGGAACTTGGAGGTGTCCAGTATGCAAGTAAGTGCAACCATACTTCATGAAATGCAGTTGTACACAATTTGACCAAATTCAGATAGTTTTAGAAGTCAAGAAGGGGAGAAAAAGGAAGTGCTAGGAAATAAGGTGTATATGCCACATTTACTTAAGAGCATCAGATCCAATGAGAATTTTTGCAATATTTCACCACCCTTGATTATTAGAAATTTCGAAAGAGATAATGAAATATTTTCTCACAAAATATGTAACCTGCAGGCTCTCATTACAGGCTGTCAATGGGTTATGTAGAGTTCAAAAGAGGCTCAGATATTTACATTGGTAAGGCAGATACCTACATAAACAAATGAACTACAAGTTTGTCTTCTCCTAGATCATGAAGTATAAGCAACTACTAGACAACAACATGCCATGGCAAAAGAAAGGATAGTCTATTCTAGAGTTATTTTTGTATAATTTTAATTTGTAATCCCCAAATTACTGAACTTCAAATATGTATATAGTGTTCAGTATCCAGCTAAACATTCAGTAAGGATGCCAAATAACTGTCTCAGGTACTGAGCTTTGAGTCATATAGATATGCAGTAAACAGCAGTGTTCAAGGAGAAGGGGAATTTTGGAGACTGCAACAGTTCCCAGTAGTTAAGTAGGAAATTATTTGGATCCTCCAAGGTAAAAATCAACATGAAGTGTAAATTAAAGTGAGAGCAGAAAGCAGGAAGGATGGTATTCCAGAATAAGGCTGATTTTAAAAAAGGTAAAAAATTTCCGAAGAACAGAAGTTTGGAATTGTTGCTTAAAGGAAAAGAGGGATGCATGTCTTTGGCATAATTTCAACCTTATGTTTTGACCAGAGAGCTGGTATACGCAGAGGAAATGGAACAAAAAGCTTTGAAGTGGTTACAGACTGTCCGTCCTTATGTTTAACTGGGCACAAAAAATTGTGGGATGTTTGGAGGCCAGTTCAGTGTCTGTGACCTACTGAGCCCAGTCCTCAGTGTTAGGAGTGTGTGCCAGCCTCAGCTGAGAAGCCAGGGCTCTTTAGCTCGAGCAGCTGTAGCTGTAACAGCTTGTACTTGGTCTCCACAAGTCTCCAGTTCTGTGGACATGACAGGCTGGAGATGAGCTTGTTTCCATGGCTATCCATGACTGATACATATCCTAACATACAGGTGCTTTCTCTGAACTACCCAAACCTTTTCTGTCTTCTAAGTTTGGCTAAAAATATCACAAGAATTGGATGTCTTGCTTTCTTAGTTCATGTATTCATACATCCAGGCTAAATTTTTGTCCTGTTTCTCCAAGCATGAGCACCTGCATTCAGATCTAAGTGCCTACATAAATAAATCATTTCTGGTTTTGTTTTGTTCTGTCCCCATCTGTGCCAATCTTAAGTAAAACAGCTATAATACATAGTTACTTTGAAGCCATAGTACTGTGTAGCTCAAAAAGAAGAGAAAGATGTAATTTAAAAAATAGTGCTAACTGATGTTCACAGGAGAGATCTGCTATGTTTGAAAAGACTTTAACTTTGCAATGTATTTCACTAACAAAAATTACTTACAGAGTGTGAACAGCTTGTGAACACATACAAGTAGATGTCTCCTTATCTCATCTGTTTGATGTAAATACTATTTTCCTGGTAATGCAAGTGCAGAACTAAAATTGTTTGCCCAAAATCATTCTTGGATGATATATTACATAATCAACCTGCTAATTTCATCATTAATCTATCCTTCTTTCATCCCTGGCGATGTTCTAACCTGAGGTTTGGGGTTTTTTTTTGTTTTTAGTAAAACTGCTCTTCTGGAGGGCTTGGAGGTTGACCAGTATATGTGGGGTATTCTGAACGCTATACAAAAGTAAGTGATCCTACTCATTTCTGATATCCAAGACTAGGCAACTAGGAGATATGTTAATGAGTACTGAGACAGTCACACCAACATAAATCTTGGTGATTGAACTTGAATGTTCTATTGCATGGCTCTTTGGTGGAGCTGGTGATACAGTGAATCAGATTCCATCTACTTCATAGGTCTTGTTTGGGTTGTCTCTTGATGGCAGCCTCACCAATGAAGCAGAGGGAAGAGCAAGAATGGAAGATTTACTGCTTTCTTGTATTTACAAGCAGTCCCTCTGATTCACAGGTGGCAGACCACATCAATATGTTTGGATTTCATTGTGTGGATAAACACAGAAATGTGCTCTCACAGTTGCCTTTTTTATGACTTGCTTTCGGCACGCATTTGAGGAATAAAAGATCTTAAGGTTGTATTCTACCAGAGCATTTCAGAACATTGGTGACCATGCGGTTTCTTATGGAAACTTCAGCAGAATTGATTTCAAAAAATTCAATTCATATGCTAAATTTTTCACGTTATTTTACAGCTCCGAGTTTGAAGAAGTTACCATTGATCCAACTTGCAGTTGGAGGCCGGTCCCTATAAAGTCAGATATTCACATCAAAGATGACCCAGATGGCATTCCCTCAAAAAGATTTAAGACCATGAGTCCAAGCCAGATGATCATGCCAAATGTAATGGAGATGATTGCAGCTTTGGGTCCTGGCCCATCACCTTACCCATCCTTACCCCCTCCTCCAGGAGGCAACAACTCCACTGAATATGGTAACCAAGGTTAGTTTTACAGATTTATGCACCCAGGTGGTCACTCAGTCAGCCTTGTGATTCAGGTATGTCAGTGCATCTTCTCAGAGATGCATGAGGAAAAACATATGGCTGCGTTTCTGAAATTCTGCATTAGTCTTTTCAGTTAAAATTCATATGTTTAAAGAAAAATATACTTTAGTAAGTAGTATGTTTTAGTAATGTATTTTAGTAATATATTGTAGTATTTAGTTATTTTACATTTTAAGTATTAGGTGCTTGTCATATTTATAGCTGTGCAGCCCTCCCTGAATCAACAAACATTGTATGTTACCTTATATATTCATGGCCTGCCACAATATACATATTTCCACATTTTTTCTGTGCTTTTTCCTTCTGTTCCACCCTGAAGTGAAGACTCCCAGTACTACATAAGTTAGAAAGTAGAGACCTGACCCATTAACCCAGCTACTTGGGCCACTAAGGTTAACTTATGGCCATGTGGGTGACATCCAGTAGGCAACCCAGAAAATGGATGACTTTCAAAGACCTTTTAGTTGCTTTGCAAACACCTTTGCATTAGAAAATTACTTTTTAGTTCCTCTACCCATGTGCTACCAGATTGAGAAACAGGGAACTGAACACAGGCAGTGGAGATAGGTTTTCAAATTACTGGTATGTTGTGAATAACTCAATTATAGTGACAATTCCGAAAATATGAAACCAGAGACTGTTTCTTTTGCAAGTAATATGACTCAGTTCAGCTCTGGGAAAAGACCAACTGTTCACACCATCAGAATCCCCAAATTGATTACAAGGTGATACATGTGCTTTTTGCAGGCATTGAAGAAAAATATGGATTACATGCAAAATACGGTTAATTTGCTCCAATGACTCAAAACTGGTGACAGATGATAAAACTTCTAGGGTTTTCAAACAGATGAATGATTACTATAACAAAGCCAAGAGCACAGAATCACAATTTTTTCACTTGTTTGGTAGGAGTGAAGTGCAGTCAGAGCATGAGAACAGAGCCATCTCTTCTTCACTGAGTTTCTGGCTCATAATCAGGAGCGGACAGGGTAGTCACGTACAGTGTGGGGTTTAGGGTTTGTGTAATGATTGCTGCCTAGGCTGTTATTTTGCTGCCTTCCCTTGTGGATCCTGTAGCAGAGGCAGTCATTGCTTCTTGGGGCCCTGAGTCACCAATGGCAGGTGAAACCCACGCTCTCCTCTTTCCCCTGCAATAGGCATATCAGTGCAGCACACCAGGTTTTCCTAAATGTCTTAGAGGTCTCCCCCTCAGCATGTGGCACAACTCTTACCACAGAGAAGGGCATGCTGCCTTATATCTTCATTCTCCACTAATATGTGCACTTTAGTGATTGCAAATACATAACTGTTCTTTAAAGCAATGTAGCAGTAGTACTACTACTGTGGTTTTATGTTTGTTTATTTCTGTTTGACAGGAAGCATACCGAAGCTTAATTTGCAAATATAACAAATACTCAGTACTAAAAGACCACATTCCAGCTGTCTGCTAATTAATTATTCCTGATGCAAGGCAAGACCAGCTATATTCTGTGAGACTCATCCAGTTTGCAGATTAACAAAATGAGAATTAGTAAGGCTCTGCAGTATTTACATGATAGATCAAAGTCCTGATATCTTTGAGGAGTACTCTTACATGGCTAATGACTTCTATTCCTCCAAGATTAAACTTCTGCTTGTGAAGCTGTACTGAAGAGCAAATGATGCAGCTACTTCAGTTTGTCAAACTCCCTTCTGGAGTTGAATATTTAAAACTGCTGTACTTCAGCTGACAAACTGCAGGCTCTCTGTGCAAGCTCCAAAGCTATTCTGTTGTTTCAGAGCTCAGTATCATCCAGTTCAGTTGCTTTTATGAAATAGCAAAGTGGTTTTACTTCATTTTTTTGCAGTTCATAGCAAATAAGCCACTGATATCTGAGTTGGAAGTGTTAAGAGAGGGATCTTGACAGAAAAAATATGGAGAGTAAAATGCCTGTATTGGGATACATGCTTGCTTTAGAATTTAAATGAAGATCATTGGGCTGAGGTGGTGTGGCTTGTTTCAGGATGGTAGATGGGGCTATGTGTGTGTAAATTTAGACAGACATGTGAATTTTATTGGGGTTTGTGGGAGCAAGGAGAATCACAGACTCCAATTAGATGTGAAGGCCTCTACTGTGCTATCTTAATGGAAGTTGCCTGTTTATCCCACAGAAGAAGAGGTAAAATAGATGCTGTACTATGAACTGCCACTGTGGCATCTTCCAGATTCACTTCTGTCAATTATTTTCATCAGAAACTGAAGCAATGCTACAATCTTACTGAGTGTGTAGAAGCATAGACATAAATAAGACAGGTGTCCTATAATTAATCTGGGACTTGGGCAGTCAGTCTCAGTTACACTGAGGTGCTTCCAAATGCAAATATCCCATAGAATTTAATATCCTGTTTTACTTCTCGGCATGGTTAAGTTTACGTGGTGACTTGACAGTAGTTTTTCAAAATGTCAGCAGTTTTCAGTTAGTTACATCACATACATGGGTTATTGCAGGAGCCAGTATTTGAAAGCTGAGTGTCCTCTCTCCTCCCTGTTCCCCCAGCTCTCTTGGCAGTGGGGAGCACGGCGTGGTCACGTTCAGCGGCGCGGTTGCCCTGTGCTGTGCAGGGAGAACATGGCACCACACAGCTTTTAGAGGATACTCTGAGAGATCAGTGTTGGGAAACAAATCACATCTGTTTCTCTTTCAGGCAACAGTTACCAAGGTCATGGCAATTTTGACTTCCCACACGGGAATCCTGGTGGCACATCTATGAATGACTTCATGCATGGGCCACAGCTGTCGCATCCTCCCGACATGCCAAGCAGCATGGCAGCTCTCGACAAGCCTCTCAGTCACCCCATGCAGGAATCTGTAAGTAATGGTGCTGTGCACGTAGATTTGCCTTTGTGGGGATAAGGAGCTCTCATCCACCTAACGGACTTCCCTTATGAACTGCTTTTACATTTGTGGATCCCTCACTTTGGAAGTTTGTGAAGGAGAATAGTCCTGAGAAATGCCGGAAATGTCGTTTTTTAGTTTCCGGCTGTTCTGAGTTTTTGGAGAAGCATTTCTGCACTTTTTGAATTGTCAATTAAGCTTGTTTATCTGGAAGAAAGAACCTGGCTTGGTGTGTTTGTATTAATCATTGTGCTGTGCGCTGACACATGAAAAAACCTGTACTTCATTCCCTAGGCCAGCAGGTCTGTGAATATCCATCTCCAGGAGACAGCTTGTTAAAGCAAGACATTGGCTGACTTCAAAGCAGGGACAATATCTTCCCTGGCTTTTTCCCTGAGGGCAAAATTTGCATGAAAGCATTTTGAGAGGGAATTCTACCCCTCAAGTAGCATGAAAGGCACCTTTACGCTGTTGGGAAGAGGACAAGCCTGTAGATTTCAGGGAGAGATGCTGCCTCTGGTCTGAGAGTATCAATACAAGAGACTAAAAAATAGAGGTTCCTCGGGTCTCAGATGGTGAGGCAGAACTGTGCCTTGGAAAAGCAGCTTGCTTAGAGCACTGAGTTTTCTGTACAGAACTTTATATATCTCCAGAAAATGCAGTACTGCAGTAGCTAGGTGATAGAAAAGCTACCAGCAGCATTTAGCTCTTAGGCATAGCTAGTCATCTATTTTAACTCTGTGTGTGGGGTGTGTATACATCCTTTTATGTTCATTTAAGTTACAGGGCAGGGGCTTTAAAGTGTGCTGTTACTGCACAGGAAGGATGTTTAACTTGACAAGTCATCTGTGCTGTGTCTTTAGTGAATCCTGGAAAGTACAATTTCAGAATGTAATGAGGAAATGTGGTAGCAGATGCTCAGCAAAAGCCTACTCAGTCAATGTCTCCTCTAGCTGGCAGTGGGTTTTCCAAGGAGGATGGTGAGAAATAGAAGAAAGTGGAGAAGAGAGTTCTTAGTATAACTTGGAGAGAGCCCAAGTATCAAGGCTATCTGCAAAGGAAGAGTCCGGAAACTGTAATGACTTTACCACTTCACAGGATAATAAAGGAGAACAAACACGCTGTCAACTTAATTTCACATTGGCAAATTCCACATACACAGCTTACCTGGTCTGAATTCTCTACATCAGAACTGACATCCAGTGTTAGAATATAGTAGTGAGAGGAAATACTACCAACCTGAGCCACTCACAGCTGCTTTGCTTTGAATCAAAACCACGGGGAATCATTCTTTGCTTCCCATTAACTAACACCTGTACCTCTTGACTTCATCAGTTAACTGCTATACCTTTGCTATAGTAGTTGCCCCCACTTGAAGTGGTTGAATATGAAAGTGAAGAACTTGTGGCTTTCTGAAAATGGGACTGCTTGCAGATGATAGCAGAGGTGGAAGTTTCTCAAGGCTATGCATATTCCAGAGCTGTGGGAGTGTATTTGGGCAAATGTTAATAGACTTATGGTTCTGTGGGCTAATCTGCAGCAAATCTGATGCTTGGTTATGATAGCTGACAATTAAAGAAAACCTTTGCCTCACTTCTCCCTCATCTGTCATGATACTCAAGCTATACCATTTGGGAACAGGAAGCAGTGCTAAAGCAGATTCCACCTAGATGATGGAAGTGGCTGATTTTCTGTAACGAGGATCAGGTTTCAAGCCTTTCAGCACAGGAGAATTAGATTGACCTTGTCACTGTGGCTGTGCAGCCTTTAGTCCATGCTTGAGGCCTCTTAGTGCTCCCACACAGCCTTTTCAGTGTATGAAATCTCTGCTTTCCTCTTTCTCTCTTACTCTCTTGCTTTTGTTCTTCTCTCACAAAAATGAACTGTTTGTCTGTAGTAGACAGTCAGGAAAGGCGTCTTTAAAATCACTGCTTTTAGAGAAATGCACGCCATTAACGCTTTCCTAAATGTCTTTGGACACACATCTTCATACAGATATAACTATGAACACGCTGTGTGATTGAACCAAGGTTTTAAGGTGTTACCTGTGCTTTCTGTCTTTCATTTTTGCACATTTAGGAGGTTTTAGTAGTTTGCACATACTATTCACTTCGGCCATTACATGTTTACAAGGTGAGTCAGGATCAGATGTTTGGTCCCTTTAGACCTGACGTCTCTCTTGCTGGAGCTGAATGCTGCTGAGAAAGTTCCTAATTTTCCTATTATGAAGATTTATGTGGTGGTCCCTACATAATGGTAGGCAGAGAAAGTTGATCCCTCCATTCTCCATAGGTCACTCCAGGAAATGCAGATGTTTGCTCAGTGTAGGTAGGGCTAGGTAACCCTGGCTGAATCAGTCAGAACTTCCTTCTCTCAACACTGCTGTTCCACTCCTGTGGAAGAAGGAAAAAAGCAAGACCTGAACAGAAGGAATACCAGCATAGAGTATTGTGAGAGCTATAGAACAGATGCTACATTGCAACAGTGCAAGATTGCTACAGAATAGCTGCCACAATAGCACCCTGTTTGTTTTTAGAAATTGTGAACAAGGTTTAGACAAAGGAGAATTCAGAGTTAGCTCTAGTTTAGTGCTCATTGCAGACAGTGTAAGGTACATGACTGAGCAATGGATGATCACACCATAGTTTCATTTACACAGTGAGGTGATGTGAGCTGGTGCCACTAAAAAGTCATTGCTCTTGTTTCTGTTTTCACTTTTCCTCCCTCTCACACCAGCACGAGTGTTACTGCAGCCATGAAGTGATGTGGACCCACGTACTGATGTGATTGAAAACTAAATCAGGGGCAGGATGGGGAACATCAGGGCAGGCAGGGTGGTATCTTTTAGTGGTTTTGCTGGCTAACACAGCAAAAGAGTTGATAAAGCTATGACCCTGGTAATGGAGAGAGATATATAAACCGTCGACTTAAGCTGGTGATTTTTTTTCCCCCACTATCAATTTTCTCCAGACACAGAAAGAATATTGTTGTGCAGCTGGCAGGCCCTGTTGCTCTGAGCTGTACATCTCAGCACTCCTAGAGGTCACTGTTGGGCTGTAGAGTTGTGTTGATCTGTGCTGTTAAGCTGAAGATGTAGTTGTCTGCTATAAGCTTTTCTTTTATAGATTGTAAATATTTTAAGAGTGCCAAAGTTTATGGCTCTAAAAACAACTCTGGAGTTAACCTTGCTATGTAAGCCAAGGCAACTTTGTTACACTCTGCATTCATAGCGCGGGTTAGTGTTTTCAAAATAAAATTGTGGGAGTTGCAGCTGCAAGCTAAACATGCACAAAATATGTTGCTTAAAATGTGTTTGCACCACAGCAAACTTATCATTAGTTACTGAATGCAAATGCAAAGATGTTGTGGTCCTGAGCATTTTGCTTTTTCCAGGTAGGCTGGTGTAGTTGGTGGCCAAAGTAAGATGGATTCTGAACCTGCAGTGGCTCTTTAAAGATTATGGTGGCCCTAATACTAGGAACAACAGTTATCCAAGGACCCAAGTGACTGCCTTATCGACTAAATATTTGTGTGTGTGTGTATATATATATATAAAATCATTGCCTGTATAAACTAGAATTTCTAACCTCCTTTTTTGTTTTGAAATTTGTCTGAGAACATATTAATGCCTCCTGGTTTAAATAATTACTGATATAAACGTGCCAGTATGACTCTTCCTTTGTGCATTCAGGGATTTAAGAGACTGTCTTAAATTGTTTTTTACTCTTCGTTATTATAAACTTTCTTAATTTCCACACTTTCTGTTGCACGTATCCTCAGTGAGTGAGGAAGGAAACAGTACTATTTGGAGAGACATCTGCTTACACTTGGACTTTTGTATAGTTTTTAGGCTGCAAATTCATTTAAATTAAAGTATAGTCTGTGGGCAGATTTCGTACAAATTTACCCCTAAGGTAACAACAATGTTGTAGAATATTTTTCAAGTAGTCAAACTATAATGGAGAGATGTGTATCAGTACTTAAGACCCAAATGCTGTGTTGCCGATAGAATCCTGCTCTTTCCACAAACCTTTGTAATACCAAAGTATTGAAAAGGACCCCTGTTTTGCCGAGTACTGACTATCCCAAGGGATCAATATTCACAATTCAGTTTTTCTAAGAGTGGTGAAATGTCTTTTTTTAAATGCTTATTTCTCTATTTTTTTTTTGTGGGAACATTTTAATTAAGTTTTGTAATAACCTCCCTTTTGCTTTCTAAAACTGAAGACTGAAGTTAAGATAACCTTGCAGTTTACTGTGATATGAGAGGGTGAATACTGACATAGCATTTTGCTGGTTTCTGTTGGCTTGGCTGGATGATTTTCATGCTGTTGTATGTGTTTGTTCTTTTATTTCAGCTCCACTTTGTGGCAATATGTAGCATTCCTCAAAAAATGTCTACATTTTTTGTTTCTCCATATACCCAATTAACATGAGAGATCTGATTCTGAAGTGTTCAGACACTTCTTTCTCATGGCACCAAGGTCAAACCCCAGAGAATCCACTGGCATTAAATATGACATGCAGCAGAAGGAAAAAATTGGGCTTGTGCATTTTTATTGCTTCTCTGTCATGTGAGAAAGACTTTGCCCCCCATTCTTCAGTAACGGGGTTTGGAAGATGCATGTGGTTTGGTAGTTTATTCCCCACAGGAAACAAAAAAGAATGCTAAGCTTTTGCTGGAGGACTCATCCACGGCATGAATACAGAAGAGCAGTGTGATCATTAGGTCGGTGTAAGCCGAGGCAGTGTACTTGGCAGTCAGCAGGTGTGCAGCCACCTACAGCAGCTTGGCTGATGGTGGGGAGTGTGCTACCTGAGCTGACTTGGTTTTGTCAGCCATCAGAACCCACGAATGTCAGCGAGGAAAACCTTCAGCCCTTAAAAGGGGTGTTACATTCTGAAAAGAAAAGGAGGGGAGGAGTGGGGAAGGGCCGGTGTTTGCAAGATGTTTGTAATGAGCTGAAACAGGAATAGGCTGCGGTGTCAGGAAGCTACAGAATAAGGGAGCTGAGCAGAAATTATGCGTTTTCTTGGTTAATGAGTTTCCTGGCATAGGGATCATTATTCAACAAATTCCCCATTCATTCACAGAATATTTTAGGGCAAAAGCATCTGCCTTGCTAATGCTGAGCAGCACCCATAAGCCTCTTTCCCTCCTCTTTGGGGTTCATTGTTTTGCATCTTCAAGCACAGTTTTTCCACATTACAAGGAAGCAAACCAACAGCACAAATCCAGTGTGTTTTTTTCCCCCTTGCAGACAACCTCCAGAAAGCTGAAACACTTCCTCCAGCGTTGGGATATGGAGTTTTCTTTTCCGATTGCGCTTTTTCATTTCTTTTTGGGTTTTTTTGGTTCGTTGGTTTTGTTGGTTTTTTTTGTTGTGTGTGTTGTTTTTTAACTCATTTCTTTTTATAACATGCAGTTACAGAGTCAGGCACGCGAGCACTGTACCTTGTGGCCTCACTTTCTTTTCCTGCTTTTTTCCTCCTCCGCAGATCCCTCATCCCGGCAGCACTGATCAGTCCCATACTTCCATGCAGCAAGGTTTGCACGTCCCTCACCCCAGCAGCCAGTCAGGGCAGCCATTACATCACAGCGGGCCTCCTACCCAGCAGTCCCGGCAGCCACCCCCGGCCGCTTCTAGCAACCATCCACACAGTGACCTGACCTTTAATCCCTCCTCAGCCTTAGAGGGTCAGGCTGGTGGACAGGGAGCACCCGACATGCCGGAGCCCTCGCTGGATGTAAGTCTGTGTCATACTCTCATCTGCCTGCCATAGCGTGTGCTTCGCATCGCGGCGGGAGGGCGGGCTGGGCGTGGGGATGGGGAGCTGCTTCCACAGCACATGCCATGCTCTCATGCTTTGGTACATGGGCACAGGTGCTGCAGCCAAGGTGACAGGGCACTCCTGGCTTGCTGGGAGAACGGTTCTGGTTGGAGCAGCTGCATGGTGTGCGAGCCATGAGCCTCTTCCTAGCACCAAGGCAGGCATCTCTTCAGGCGGCAGCTCAGCACCGAGCTGAGCCACGTCGTCCTTTCCCCCTGGTCGCTGGTTGGGCTGTGCTCATCTAGACCCTGAAGCCGTCGTGGTGCCTGACTAAGAGAAGGACACAGCTGTGTGTGGCTCTGACTGTGGCGTTGCTGTGCCAGGCGAGCTGTGTGCTGAGCCCTGCGGCGTGCCCTGGCCAGCGGGAGGGGGATCTCTGTTGGCCCACCCTGTGGTACTGTCCCTGCTCCTGCAGCCAAAAACAGTCTGTGCCATCCATACCGGCCCCTGCAGGTGGCTCAGCAGCACAAGTTCTTCCTCCCAATAGGCCACACAGGAAAGTAAATAAGGGCGTCTTCTGCCTCCTCAGTTGCTATGGGAGGCAGCTCACAACTAAATAAAGATAAGCCTAGTTTTAAGGCCAAAGGTAGTCTTCCGTCTCTTAACATCTGTTCAGTAGAGTTGGAAATTAATTATCTGAGGTATCTCTCTGGTTAACCATCTTCCTCCCAGAATATAAATTCCTTAGCATCTAGGATTGGATTTTTGTTTGAGTCATGCATTCCTGTTTGTGTATCTTCTGTCTGTTCTGAAGTCTGCTGCTGCACAGTGAATTTTCTTAGAGAAATGTTCGCTTCTGTGCTCCAGTTTGTATCTGTATTTGCTGTTGCTGTATGCTTACATCTTCTGAGTCACATAGGAGCACTAGGCTGGCAAGTAGCCTCACAGAGAGGAGGGAAGGAGTTAGGGGAGAGATAGAAGCTCCAGGATGCTACAGGAACAGTGATCAGTAAAGTAACTTCTGCTGTTTCACACAAAATGGTCACACGCACATCTTTTGGGAACAATAGTTCATGTGGCAGTTAAGAGTCCTGAACCCTTAAGGACCCCGTATGAGCAGTACTAATAGGTGAAATAAAAACTTGTCTTTTTTTCCTTCAAATATTTAAGAAACATAAAGTATGCTGTTATGGGTCAGGCACCCATTCCTCGCTGAAAAGCAAAGCACAAAAACATGTACAGTTATCACAGTACTGTGGTTATCACTGACGGAGGATTGCTGATTTCTTAAGGGAGGCAAATGCTGTACAGTGTGGGGAATATAGTTACTAGAAATTCCTGTGAGCTCAGTCATGATCAGATGGATTATTTTAACGGTTTAACTTCAGTGGCTGTGTTTGGAACCAGGCTGAATAAAGTCCCATGCAGCAAAGCAAACAGGGGACTGTACTATGGGCAACTTGGTCCACTCCCTACTGACACAGTTGTGTTAATTTTGTAGGAATTCAATGTGATGCAGTCTAAGATTTAACCTATCTACCTCCTGTAGATACAGATACAGGAGGTCTGCACTTGTACTTCAGACAGCAGTCTTAAGACTCAAATCACCAGTTAGACCTCTTGAATTTGCACTTCGGGAGCACTGAGTACACCTCTCCAAACTCTGCCCCTGAGTCTAACAGATTCCTGTAGCTTCTGCCCCCATTGTCTCCTCACAGCCTCTGGTGCCTCTCTGTCTCTCATCCCTGCCTGCAGCACAGCACCCTCAGCACCCAGCAAGTCCTTCCTGAGGTCTCTGTTTCTCACACCAGCTGGGCAGGAGGCAGGCTGTGCCACCTGGCCCCTCTGACTGAGGAAAGCTGAGGTCATCCTCAAAACTTAAAAAGACTTCATCTTCACAGATTCTGAGCATATTGTTTAAAACCGTCACCTTTCTTAAAAAAAAAATATTTAAAAAAACCCCCTGTATACAAGAATTGAGTTGTAAAATTGTAGGACAAATTCAATAAGTTTTTACTTTCTCCACACTTGGTGAGGCTGCAGTTCTCCTTTGGACTTCTCTACTAGGTATTCATAAAAAATTATGATAGGAGGTGAAGTGCATTTGAAAGCCTTACATCTTTAGTCTAGTACAATGACAGTAGCATTTTTACCATGAATAAAAGGAGGCAGTGTTTTAAGAAACATATTCCTTCTGGGAGACTCTATTATGTAAATTTGACATTGCATTTTTTTCAAAATGCTTAAAAAGCAGTAAACTTTTTTCTGCATTTCATGTTTAGCTAATTGAAAAATATGTTCATCCATATAATGTTAGAAGATGAAGTTGCATTTGCACAAGAGTATGCACAAGAGTAATAGAAGCATATAAATACAATATTTATATGCTAAATGCGAAGCAGTCATGCTTTTAGTTTTATAGTATTTGAAAACATAGAACAATTTAAAATTAATTTCTCGTACTTAGATTACTAAGTTTGTTAAAGCAGTCCATATTCTTTTGCCTTCAACACAAAAGAGCATATAAAGGGGGTTTATTGCAAACTCTTCCCTGCCATTTTTTATATATGACACTTTTACTTCTGACTAGGAAATGGCAAGATGCATTATAAAGCAAAAAACATTGATGCACAACCAGGAGTTACGATGTGCTTGTCATCTGTCAGATCAAAAAGAATCTGCGTGATGGTTGGAGAAACAAAGTTTCCTACTTGAAATACAGTATTAATAAAAATAAAAATTGAAGCCCCACAACTATACCTTTTGATCCTTTAAAGCATTGTGTACATTAGTGCATCTTCTGTTGGATGGAGTGTTATGCCTATGACCCTTTAAAATGTCTGGAATTGCATGTAATGCTGTAGTCAGGTAAGCACTTCAACCACTGTAAAGTCCCTGCCATAAAGGAAAAGGACTCACCCAGCTACCTTGCCATTCCTCTCCCCACACTCCTCCTCAGCTGTTTTTTTACCACTCTCCTTGGTTTGTTGGTTGGTTGGGGTTTTTTTTCCTGGACTAGTTTTAACCCTGGGTGAGTTCCTTTCTGCAGCTCTGCCCCAGAGTTTACATCAGTGCACTGAGGAGTTCCAGGGTGGCTGAGGTGAGGAAAGGACAGGGCTGCCTCCTTCTGTAGAGATGCAGGCTTTGGGTGGTCATCACTCTGACGTGTGCAAGTCAGACCAGTCTTTGCTGATCTACCTTAAAGTTCAAATATGTATTACTTAGACTGCCTGTTTCAATATTGTTTTATATAAAACATACATAATGAGCATCTATCCGGAAGGTTTTGTCAGCATTGTTAGCCAGGAAATATACTTTGTTTAATGATGATCTTTGTGATGGGGAGATTGATTGAGAAACCCTAATTGAGCTGATAAGGTAATGCACAGATGAAAACCGAGCCATACAGACTTTCACAAACAAGTGGATTCTGCATCATCTAGGGTGTTAGGTTTGTGACTCTGCCTTCTGATTTATTTTTTATGATATATTGTTATGAAAACCAGTTTCCAGGAATGTGTGGTGTTTAATCCCTTTTTTTTCTCAGTTTTATTTCTGTTATCTGTAATTTTCCTTTTATCTTTGTATTTTATAGCTGCTTCCAGAACTCACAAATCCAGATGAGCTGCTTTCATACCTGGATCCTCCTGATTTGCCAAGCAATAGCAATGATGACCTTCTGTCTCTCTTTGAGAACAACTGAAACCATATGTATTCTCCCATCCCTTTCACTTGTTCACACGTGTGTGGCTGCACAGCAAGGAATCTTAACACTCCTTTTCCACAAGAGAAGAAAAAAAAAAAAAACTCACAACTTGATCCAATGGTGCACTCCCTGCTTTCTTCATCTCAGAACTGCTTTTGTTAGCTTCAAAGACTGCGAAAGTGACGGGAGAAAATAATACAAAAATTAAATAAATGCAGTAATCTCCGAGTCTGCCATGCTACATGTGACAAAGAAGCATAGACAGTTGTGCAGCTATTGGAAACCCCATTTGGTGTTCATCCTTGAGAGAGAGAGTTATGTGATAAACATAGTGTGAAGTATCTTGGCAAAACCGAATCTTGGCAAGGGAAGAAAAGGCAACAAAATGGAACTGTCTTTAATTGACCAGTCTCAGAGTGTCCTTACAATGCTTTGTTCTTCCATTTTTTTGAAACTGTATCTCCTTCTACCCCACCTCTCCTCTGCCCCCCTCCAACCACAGGTTTGCGTTGGAGTGATTGTCCTGGCCACACACAAAAAGAAAAAAAAAACACGTGTAAAGCTCAAAAAAGCACAAATCCTACAGTCAAGTGGCAAAGATAGGGAAGACATACAGGCCTGTTAGAGGGAGCCAGCAGTTTAGTTAATGCAACTTCAGTAGCAGAGTCCTGAGCATCTCCAGGCTGCAGCTGTGGGTGTGGGTATTTCTGCAAGCGCAGGGATCTTAACCATCTCTTTGCAGAGGATTCCTCTGGCCAAGCACACAGATTGGAAACACCCAGGAAAAATTAAAAAAAAAAAAGAGTTTGCAATGTGTAGGGATTTTTTTGTGGTTTTGATTTCAAATCAGTACCGTTTATGGCTGCATTAACATCCAGCTGTAGAGATTGCTGTAACAGATCTTTTTGCCATGTATGCCATCTGTAATGGAAAAGAGAGGGAGGGGGGATGCAAACCAAACTGTTCCTGATTATTACCTACAGCCTTCAGTGCCCCGAGAGTTTGTGTCACTGTCTGTACTGCACAATGCATAGTAAGACAAGCTGGGTTGAAGGCAGCGAGGAAATCATTGCAGGATGGAGGGAGAGTAATATCACTATCTGCATAATTATTTTTAATAATCAGCTTGAGAAGGGGCATTGACATTGGACAGACATTTTGCAGCTTCATTTTTGTTTTGCTTTGTGTTCTGTTTTCGTGACTGTTACAGATACTTCAGCCTTTTCCTTTTCTCCTCCTTCAGTTTCTTTTTTTAAACTTTGGCTGCTGGAATGAGCTCTTTCTCCTGAAGGACCGGGAGTGGGGAGAATAAGTAACTGTCAGTAGGTTGCTACTGCCCTCAAGAGACCCTGCTGCCACAATCACTGTCTTGCCCCTGTGATCTGTGCTTCTCGTGTGGTTGCTGCTCCTGCATGAGCTTCATATTGCTTCTGTGCCCATTTCTGTGCTCTTTGTCTCTCTCTCTCTTTCTCTCTCTTATAAATGATGTACAGTAGCTGTGTAAGAAGTGCATGTGTGCCAACTTTGCCCTCGTGGTGCAACATTTCAGCTTTTGCCCACTGTACAGTTATTGGTTTTGTTTCTTTTTGTTACTAAAGCAAATTTGACCCTGCTCCTTTTCCTCTTCCCAAATCCAATCAAACACCTTTCGTTTGCTCGCCACAATACGTTTTAAACTGAAGTGCCAGGCAAAATTTTGTTTGTTCCTGTCAGTTCGACTAGATAGCTTCCTAGCCCTCTCTGTGTTTAGTTTGCAACGCTGTAAATGGCATGCTCTGTGCTTACGACTCTGGATTTGCTTTCCTCACCAAAGTCACATTTGTAAATTCTTTGTGGTTTTTGTTTTATTTTGCTCTTTTTGTTAACGTCTCCCACTACTGCTGTACATGCGTCGTGATATATATATGCTAGTCAGCAGCACCTTGCTGTAGATATTAAAGGAAATGGCGGTTTAGTTCTTTTATTTTCCAGTAGGAGTATTGAATCTGTCAAACGTATTATGTAGAGATGGTCCCACACTTATATTTTTCCTCTTTCAAGTTTTTTTAAGAAAAGCGCTGTTCATTATGCAAAATCAATTATTTTAAGAATTGCTATTGTAAATATCTTTGTGAATATTTTAGTATCGTCTTTGATAATATTCAACATTTTCATGATCTGGTTATACTTTTGCTGGTGTTTTTAAATACCTTGTCTGAAGAAAAATATGGGTCCTTTTTTAAAAAAGAAAATTGAGGGTTCTTTAACAGAATAAGGGAGTTGGGTTTTTGTTTGGTTTTTTTTGCCCCCCTTGTTTTCTTTTGATAAGTTAGCCCAAATTTCATATCCATTTATGTGTGAACAAATTGATACATCAGGCAGTACCTGGATAGTCAGGGCCCAGCTCTATCGTGGAAACATAATAATAAGTGATTGCCTTGGGAAAAAGAAAGCCCAACTAACTGACCTATGTTCATTGGCTGTGGGTGATCATGAGCTGGTAATGGCAGAGGTTTTGTTTGTTTGCCCAAGTGAGCAAAACACCTTGGACCAGCTGTCTGACCAGGTAAAGATGCACTAAGGCAAGCAGCACATCTGTAAGGTACCATATTTATGTCACTGTACTGGTTCTTTGGTCTCTGAAACTGGGGCACAGTAACACTTTGGGATGTTGGTGGGTGGGGGAGGGAAACAGTATAGTATATTTTATTCTGCTTAGAAGTGTCTTTTTTCTTATGTAGGCTTGACAACCTGTAGAGGATCTCTGCAGAATATTAAAGATACCTTGGTGTAATACATGGTAATATGGTTGTGGTGTGGTCCTGCTATCACACAATTCCTAGGAAAGGTCGTTCTTCAGTTGCGGATACAGATGTGTTTTGTAGCCATTTTACTGTAGTAGTTTCCCCCTGTTTTTTCCTGCATTTTTTATATAGGTATTGAGGTCATTTGCAGGGGTGGCTAATGATAAACTGACTTTGTGCCCTTAGAGTTCGGGTTTTTTTGTTTGGGGGGTAAGTTTCTTAAGCCATAGGTTTGGGAATAAAGAAGATTTCTCACTATTAGTTGGAACTGGTTGCTCAGATTTTTTTTAATTGATTCTATTTAATGTTCCATTCTCCACTGATTCCTGAGCAGCTAAGTTAGTCACCTGAAATGAATTTTCTCTTAAACACAACATTAGTATTTTAAACCAGGTATGTTAAGGATTGATCTTTTGCTAACTGGTAGTATTTAAAATGTATCATTTAAAAGTACCTGTTGGAAAGCGTAAAGGGAAAAAAAACCCCATAGATATTAGCAATATGTTTGGAGCAGCGTTGGCATCTGCTTTGTACAGTAATAGATAATTAAAGCGGACAGTTGACATTTTTAACTTACAGAAACGTTTGGTTTCTAAGCAGAACTTAAGAGAGAAAATACAATTTTTACCCATCACCCAAATGTTGGACATTTGAGACAGTTTTAAAACTTGTCTGTCAGCTAAAATCAGGTACTGTATAGTCAGTATGAAAAAGCTTCTAAATGAAAATTTAGTTATTTTTTTATCTGTTCACTGCCATGTTAAAGTTTAGAGAAAAAAACCTAGCAAATAGGGTAATCACAGTCATTTCTTTTAAAGCTTAATTATTATATGAGATTCCAGTAGTATTTTTCTTCTTCTTTTTTTGTTTGTTTACTTTTTAATCGTTTCCCTATGGAAGTTCATCTGGGAAAGAACCCACAGAGATCTACAGTTCTGCTGCCAAGACATTACTAATAGGACTGACAGATACACGCCAGTGTCTGCAGCGGAGACTCAAGGGACAGCTGTACATATGTAAATGACAAATAGAGACATGTTAACAGAAATGCATTCATTTTCCTTGGAATGTGCATTGTTTTTATTTCGCAGGAAAATAAAAAGCTTGAAGCTCCATCTTATGTGGAAAATGAATCCTGTTTGTTAGCGTTTGTGGAGTCTCAGCATTTGTTTCACTTTCACTTCTGTAATATACTCTGATCCTTTGTTTTGTTTTGTTTTATCTACATGTAATATTTAGCTTACGTGTACTAGTCTATCACCTGTGTATTTTTAGGGTGCTACAGAAATAATGAAGAAAAATACGGGGATTAAAAAAAAATTGTAACCAAATTCATACTTTGTACAATTTTTGATATCACGATCAGAGGGAGAATTAAAAAAAAAAAAAAGTACAATCTGAGATAACATGCAAAAATGGCCATTGTCTTTGTTTGTACATTGTATGTACAGTACAATGCAATCATTTCATACTTTAAACTGGTCAGAAAAAATAATTGTGATTTTTAGTCTTGCAAAACTGTATGTAGTTAGATGATGTGACAACCTAATATTTATCTAATAAATATGTATTCAGATGAAACCTGTATATTAGGTGTTCATGTGGTTATTTTGTATTTAAAGATCAAATTATTTGACTATTGCTAGACATTTATATACTCTGTTGTAACACTGAAGTATTCTCATTTGCTCATGTTAAATTTTTTTTCCTAAATAAATTTGCAAAATTAAGGTCTGGCTAATTGGCAGCTGCTTTGTAAATTTTCAGTTTCTTTTTGAAACCACAGACTTCCCCTTTGCCCTCCCTGGTTTGTGTTAATGTGTGAAGTCAGTTATGCAGGATGTACCTTTGTCAGCGAGCTGGACTTGCTGCAGAAAAGGTAAGGTGTGAACCACCCTAAAGGAGACAAACACAAAAGATTATGAATGTAGATTTACTGAGAAGCATGGGATCATGCAGCAGAAAGTCCCTGCTGAGCAAGGTATTGGTGACTTGCTGTCCAGCATGCAGGGCACTGCCTGTCTCCTAAACAAGTAATAATTACTTTGAAATGACATCTTTATGTGATATGAATAAGAGGAAAGGAGGGCTTCTCTTTGGTGTTGGCATGTGTGGAGGGGTTAAACATGCAACACCTTTGTTTTACATTCTCACAAATTTGATACTTTTCTTTCAGTTGGAACCTGTCATTAAAGTGAAATGAGTGACCTTGGGAGATGACTAAAATGAGACATTTTTTTTCTTAGTGCATCTCCATCTTAACGTTGAAGCATTTGGTTTCTAAATGCAGCTTTTGAGTTACAAAGTCTGCTTAATTTATCTACCTGTTCAGCTGTAAGCAGACTAAATCTTGACAGGAGGAATACACACAGGGTCATATCAACAACAGCCATGGCATGCACAGGTCCTGTCCCAGTGGACACCAGTCACTTTGCATCTGAGAACTTGCTTTAAGGAGGTTTACTAAGTATCTCAGTATTTTTGTATGGCATTTTCTGAATCCAGCTTTGAAATGCATTCAAATTCCTAGGAACAACCTAACCTTTTTAGAATATGAGTGTCTATGCAAGCATGTATAGCAATTATTCCACACCTGTTGTTGATTGAGATACACACAAATATATAAATATATATGTGTGTGTATATATACATATATATATATAAATCTGGACTAGGCATTTATTTTCTCAAAATTGGGAAAAATCATTTGTTCCTGACTCTCAATTTGTGCCTTCCTTGCTGGCACTACCCAGTACAATGGACTTTTCGGATAATATAATAAAATAGTGTACTCAGTAGTGAAACAGAAAAAATATTTATCCATTCCAGAAAATAATTAATAAATATTTGGGGTTTGGTATTCTGTTTTCCCCAATGCTCCCCAGAAGTGTCAGCAAGAAATAGTGCAAACTCACTTCAGCACTGTACAGATGGAGCAAAGTACAAAGAGCTCGAGTGATGTCCTAAGCACTGTACATTTTTCAAGCTTACTTTGAATTCAGAGGAGGCTGCAACAATTCTGGAAGTGGGGTTTCTCCCAGATGTCACCTGAGGACCTCAGGACAGGTACAGTGTGTGTATCCAGTTGTTCCTCCATCTCCTGTCCCACATCCTGGCAGTGTGCTCTGTGTGTCGTGAACTCTGGATGTGCTTCCAGACAGCCACCTACACAAGTATCTGTCTGACTTCTGTGTTTTTCCATGTGCTAATCAATTGTTGAACAACTTCAGAACAATCCTATTTCCCTACATTTTTTCTCTACTCTTCCTCATCAGTGTGGATCTCTGAATTGTGTTATTTTGTTTGTGCCCATTGTATTCTGTTGCCATACACTTCATTGTGCTTTTTACAGGAGTAAGAGACTGAAACCAGTTAGAAACATGGAAGAGGGACCCCCTGTTTCTTTTCCACTTGGACAGTGGGGATGGGAGTCCTGTGCATAGAGCCACTTGCTTTCCTTTAAAGAAGTAAGCTAGACAGTATATAAAACAGCTGTACAACTCTTACCTGATATGCTATATGGAATTCTTTCACTTGTTATCCTTCTCTGTTTGCCTTTAAGAAATGTATTTTTACGTTTGGGTACCTAGTCTTATGTTTCTATGTATATTTAACCAGAACCCACTTCTCTTTTATCTGCTTAAATTCCAAGTCTGTACAAGTCTTCCTGTATTGTGAACTTTCCAGTCATGAACCTTTCTTTCTTACATTTTGAATTATTACCAGTATGTCACCTTATTACAGTTTTCCACTTTCTGAAATCCTGCTGACTCTGTGTAGGATATTACTACTAGTGTCTGTCATTGTCTCAACACACTATTCAGACTTCTTCTCTCTAAAAAGAACACAGGATTTTTCTTGTATCAGACAGACCACTGAAAGCTTCTGCTGAGATGTCTTGGCTCCATCAGTCTACAGAATTTTCCAGGGGAATATAAAAGTAGTCCAAGTAGTAAAAGGAACCTAATCAATTATGCAATTCCATTTATAAAGCAAGCAGACAGCAATTAGGTCATGACTCCTACAGGCGTTAGCACACAGCAGGGCACAGGTGGACTGACTGGTTGGTTTGCTGCGTAGTTCATCTGCATTTCTAGAAACTCCTTGCCTAGATTATAATAATTGGTTTTCTGCTATTTAAGTCCAGCCTTCTGTTAAAATACTTCTCTTTTGCGGACTAGACGAGATCAAGCTCTTTCCCCTGTTTGTTGAATATGTCTGCTTGGTTTGTCCAGTACCTTTCCAAATACTGAACTCACTGTACTTTTTGATAGATCCAGTTACAGTAATGTCAGCTTCTCCAAAAACATTATTTACCACTTCTAAGTACACTGGTTTCTGTACACCCTTTTGGCTTTATTAAACACCCTAAGAGGTAGATATGGGATTATCAGTTATGGTTTTCCCCTAGGTAAGAGTTTTGACCAGTTTCATTTTTAATTGAATCTTTCCAGTTAGTCCACAGCTGTTTTATGATGTCAGTTGTTTTGGATTTTGTTAGACTATTCTGGCACATTTATTTTGTCACCTTGTTTTCATATCAACACATTATTTTAAACACAGGGACAGGTTGCTAATTTTAATAAATTTTAACTAGTTAAACACTAGAAAAAGCCAAATATTTTTAAAAACATACAAACTGTTGTTAGGATTATATCCTTTTTGTTTTCTTCATTTGGTTTGCAAAAACTATTGAAATTCCCCACACTTATTTAATGAAATTCTGGAGTTGAAGTCTTATTGTGTTTTTAACGCATATTTACATTTATTCAACTTTTTTACATTTCAAATTTATAAACAGTGCTCACTTCCTTATTTCTGTGTTTCTCAGAATGTACATTTTTAAGACATGCAAAATCAGTGAATTTTGAACTTGCCCATTTACCCATCTGATGAGTTTCCAGTGACTGGTGGTAATACCTGGTTCAGAAAGTTGTTCAGAATATGTTGCTTCACAGGAAATCCTAGCAGTTTCCCTTTCCAAGTTATGAATGATGGTCCCCCTCTGGAAAGGAGCATGAATTGCCTATGGCCACGATGAAACTGATGCCAGAATGTGCTGAAGTGACTGAGTCAGAATTAAAAGTTAAGGAAAACTGGTCTCCTGACTCTTCTGAATACTAAGAGAATTTCTTACCCTGCACTTTGAAATATTTGACCAAATGCTTCATTATCCAAAAATTATGTTTGATTGTAAATGTGACACGTTAATTTGCATCTGAAAACTTGTGAGCTCAGTTGGAGGGACATTGTATATTCAGATGTTGGTCATGTGCAATTATGTCATATAAGTGTGTCATAAGGTTCCATGCTAGCTAATGTAGTAGTGCTGTTACATGCTGAAGGTAAGAGATCCTTTCTGTACAGAAACTGCAAAAAAAGCAGAGAGGAATCTCAGAGATTCTGTATGGTGAGGTTGGTTCCAGCAGAGCTGTTCATTACAAAATAACTGGTGGAATTTTTTTAGTCTTGTTACATCTGTGAAGCTTTTGATTTCTAGGTGATTCTTGTTCAAACTTATGCTATCTGACCATTTTTAGCTTTCAGCTCCTGTTGTGAAGTTTTACAACTAAAAAACACATCTATGATTATTCTTAGAATTAGTTTAGAGCAGACAGGATGATTCATCTTGTACAAGGTACAGAGGTAGCTGTTTACCTCAAGGAGTCATTGTTCAGGTTTGCACACAAGACACACTCAAGGAAAACCCAAGGCTTTACCAGGCAGCTGATTAAAACAGAGCTCTCAAGAAATAGTACAGAGCAGAAAGGTCATAAAGACATGACAGTGTAAGGAAAATAAGTGTGTAGAAAGCTGACAAGTATTGGGTAGGGGAGAAGATTAGAAAAAGGGACCAAAATTAAACTAAAGACACACGAGAAAATAATTTTAAAGAATCAAGTACTATAGTGGGGATGGAGAATGAAAAATACACAGTTGGAAATCTGGAGTGCTGCTGGTGATGTGCTACGTGGGACCATGGGTCCCACATGGCCCTGTGCCTCTTGTAAACATTGCAACCATTTCCCACTTGAGTTGCAAGTAAAATTAACTTGTAAAATTAATTTTTTACATCTCAACCTAGAGTGTCTTATTACCACCATGTCAGTATGTCAGTCTTAAAAGGCTAAATGCATGATGCTCTTCCCTTTATTTCACCTGTTTGCATTCAGTGATTACAGGAAGTGTCTGGTTCACCTCTGGTTTTGCTTTGATCAGTTATATATTTGTTGTATGACAGAAATGGAGTCACACAGGGAGAGAAAAGATGAGGCACGGCAGGAGCTGGTAGTGGTGAGAGAACACATGTAGGTTTTCATGCAAGTGGGTGTTGCAACAGCCTCTTGGGATGGACAGGAGGGCAATGCAGTGCTGACTTCCACTCCCCGGGAGGGAGCTCCTGAGAGTCTCCTTTAATGAGTAGTTCCTGCGTAATTCCATTTTCAGGAAGATCATCCCAAGCTCCAGGCTCATCTTACTCATACAAGATGAAGTAGCATGACTAATCATTTCTAAAAGTATTTCTGATACTTGTTACCTTATTACTCGTTCCTCAGACCAGAAGTGGTAAATAAACTGAACTGATCCCTGTAAATTTCAAGTTCTGTTATAACTGACATTTCTGTGGTTTAGAAGGTGGAAGAGTTCCCATAACTTCTGCTGTATCTTAATACTGTTTCATAAGTATGCAGAGTATCTCCTTGCCCACCCACAGGCAAACCACCTATCCACATCCTGGAGCTTTGTGAGGCCACTGGGAGTAATAGCTGCATTTTAAATGTCCTACATGCTTCGCCAGGCTGTTGTGATCTATCTGCAAGTAGCTGTAGCTGTGTATGGATGAACTTCTGGGAAGCTGCAGGCAGCTGCAAGGTACCCTGGGTGCTGTGTAAAGGCACTGTGTAATCTGACATATTAGCAGTGAGTTTCCATGCATTCTGCAGGGAGATGGAGTAATGAATTCCAGGCAAGCAATGTCACTCAGAACTTCTGAAACGAAAATGCTAATCACAGCTGTAAAGAGCATGAGTGGATTGAGGTTTTTCTTGTATGACTATTTGCAGGTAATTAGTATGAAGTCATGAGGGGAAACTCCTCCTTTATGTACAATGTGTGCTGGTGAGAAGGTTCACGTAGGGAGCTGAGTTACTACAAGTTCCTAAGAGGAAACCTTGATTGGGAGAAATATTTATTAGCATTTTTTCTTTATATCTGTAAGTGTACCTATGTGGCTACTCTGTGCCCTTTGAGCTCTTGTACAGTTTAATTCCACACTGCAATCACTTAGTAAAATGGAAAGGTCTTTCACCATCTCCACCACTCTAGTCCCCATTCATAAATAAATGCATATCATAGATACAGATCATAGAGATACTTTCCATGTCTTAACTCATCTTCTAGCTTAGTCAAACCTTGAAGAAAATATTAGGCTGAGTCTTTTGAAGTGCAGCACAACCAGGCTCTGCAGGTGGGAAGGCCCACTGCAAATTCCTGCTCTCCTCACTTAAAATCAAGCTGAGTACCTGTCTGACCTCTCCCTCAGCTAACAGTCCAGATTAGCAGAGTCCTTGAGATAACCATGTCCCAGATGTGCAAGGGTTCTTATAATGAATGTTAAAATCAATACCATGGGAATTCCCTGTATCACAGTATCAAGTGATGTTCCTGTGAAATGCACTTAATAGTAGGTTGCTGCAGCCTATATTTGAGTTTTTATTTGCATGGTCCAATCATAGAGCCCCATGAAGAGCATATCAAAGTGCACCACAGACAAAGGTGAGTTCCATGGAATTCTACTCCTGCAGTTGGCAGGTTGCAAAATGTGGTCTTGCTGCAGCTGCCAACATAAATCCAACAGCAGCAATTGAAGATTGAATAATACAACACCTCCTGTGTCATAAACAAGTAGGCACACAGTCAGAGTCAGGAAGGCATATCACCTTTTTACCAGTGCAGTGTCTGTCTGCTGGGGTAACACCATTTCAAGACCCTTGAAATCAAAATTCTCAAATTCAGGTCATCTTTCAAGCATTTATTCTTTGTGTTTCTTTAGAAGAGCCACTTAACCACTGTTGTTGTTTCCTGTCCATCTTGGCACAATGGTGGTAATATTTACTCAGTTACTCAATAGGCTTGTTTACAAAGACTTGTAAATAATGTATCAGTATGAAGTTCTGTAATTGCATCATTTAAGGTTCTTTTTCCTGGGCAGAAATTTCTCTGCTGTAACACAAGAAGGGTCCATTCATAGGTATGTTTCTAAAAATATCTCTTTAGAAACTAATTTCAAAAGGGTCCTCCTTGTTTATCCATCTGTAACTTCTGTATCATTTTCTGAGATGGGGGGAGAGAGTATGATGAAATCTGTAGGGCAGGTACCCATCTCCCTGACAGCTCTGCTGAAGCACGTTATCTTGGCTTTTGTCTGTGCAACCACACTCCCTTGCCTATCTAATCTAGTGCGGGTTGTGCTCGTTTTCCAGCCAAATGTACTTATCTCCGAGCCACATGTTGCAGAATTCCAACAACGAACATATCTTCAAATGGCTATTTTCTAAGGTCCCCTAAAATAATCTCAGTTTCCTGAGCTAACTCTAAGCCTCACTTGGCAGGGATATAGTGGTCTTTGACAGTTTTGGAGACCTTTTTCTGTCCTCCTTGGAAAGTGACCTCTGTAACTCACAAGTTCCTAGTCAAACTGTCTGCACGAGTTTTAATTCATCTGACTCTGCAGGAGTAGGCCATAACAAGTGATTTAGTAGCTTTATTGCCAAAGCCTAAAGATAATAATTCAGTCCATATTCTCAAATAAAAAAATCACCACTGTGAAAGAGAGTTGTTTTGCCTTCTCACCAAGTCTGCAAGTGAGGAAAACTGCATTGTTTGTTCTACCAAAGACATCTGTGAACTCTTACAAAACAGTTCAAAGCTGTTCTGCCTGTGTTTCCCAAGTGTGAAACAAGATGGTATTTTCTTTTGCTCATCTTTTGTCTTGTTTACTAAATAATAAATCCTTCAGGGCCAGAACTGTCTGTTGTTACAGGTATGCACAGAACACCTAACCTTGATTTGGGCTTCTAGTGGCTACTGCAATTAAAACATTAAAAAAGAGGGTGAGGTTTTTTATGGTCACTAGAGAAAGTCCTAAAATGGACTTGAAGCTGAGAGGATATAACAAAGTAGAAAATTCATAGTGATTTGGCTACTATTGAAAAAAAAATCACATTTAGATTATTAGTAAAGGAATAGAAAATACCATCATGGCACTGTATGTACAAAGTAAGTAATTGTTCATCCTTATCTTGGATACTTGGTCCCAAAAAAATCCATAAAAGTGGAACAGCTTGGAGAAGGCCAATAAAGATGATCCCAAAGTCATGGAAGAGATTTCTTTTAAATAATAACTGAGTTGGTCGTGACTTTTCAGTCTTGAATTGACTGAGAGGAGAAGAGCTGTAGGTCTCTATGACACAGATAGACACCAATCAACTTGCCTCCTCCAACACAAGTAGGGTACAGTAGATGAAGGTAACAGGAGCAGTATTCAAAACAAACAAATTCTTGATGCTCTGGTCAGCAGGCCTGTGGAATAGCAGCTTCCAGTTCATTGCCAAGGAACTGCTGATGCTAAGAGTTAAGATAGGTCCAATGAGTGGATAAGTACACAGGAGAAAAAAAAGGTTACTACATACCAAAGTCACATCCAGCTTGGGAAGTTCTCTGGAATGAAAGCAGTAGGAGATTGAAAACATACTGGCCTATAATACACCCCTCCCCTGTTTTCACTCTTCCTTAGTCATTCCTGTGAGCATTCAGGACAAGATGGACCTTTTGACGTAACTTAACGTGGTTCTGTAGTTACAAAGCACGATACCTGTATGGTCATCCCTACAGCATCGGCAGTGCAGGGGTGTGATCTGTGGGTCTCTCTGGAGTGTGTGCCTGAAAAACGGTGTTCATCTAGGATTTCTCACTTGTTTGTAATTGCATGTTGTAGTTCTGCACTGGTCTTTGTGGTCAGGGCAGTGCCTTGACGGATAGCTTTCTGTCATTTCAGTGAATGTCACTGATGAAGGCACTTTTAGCTGCTTGACACAAAGAATTTAGGTGGGATTGAAAGTTTACTGTTCCTCATGTAGGGGCTGTCTTTGTATGATTCTGTCATATTGTATTGCATGGCTGCATTACTCCAACCTTCATTAGAATAACTTAATTTATAATACAGGAATGTGAAAATAACTATTAGAATAACCCTTGATTTTCTTTCTTTTTTTTTTTTTATAAAAAACATTCTGTGACATTACAAATTCGAAAAACTTTTGGAAGTACTAATATATGGAATCAGGATGGGAACTGGAGAAGATTTGGAAGTAATATCTGAACATGACTGAAATATGTACTAAGTACATATTTCATCTCAGTTACTAAGTTAGGAAAAGTTTAAATGATAGGTGTTGTTATTTTCATATAAAAACTATAACAATGTCACTATAAGCTATAGTGAAACTATAGTAAGATGGACTGCTGTTACTCTCTAATCCCTCGGGCTGGTTTCGCACCAAAGCCGAGGCTGGGCTATGGACGGATGCCGTGGCACCCCGGGGTCTGCGGTGCGGGGGTGACTCAGGAGCGCCCGCCGGTCCCGACGCGTGTCGGTGCCGCAGCTCCGGGATGCTGCGGGTGAGTAACGCGGCACGGGCAGCCCGTGACTCCCGGTTATCCCAAACCCGTGACGGCCGCACGACCTTCCCCGCCAAGGTGCTCCGCGGACGAGCCCAAAGGCGCTGTGTGTGTGAAATTACGGAACTTTAGATATAAACTTCGCCGTCTCTGTTGATCCCTGGGGGTGAGGGGCTGTGAGGAAATCTGCAAAACAACAACAACCACAACCACAACACCACCAAAACAAAACCAAGCAAACAAAAAAAAAAAACCCCAAACAAACAAAAAAGAACAAAAACAAACAGATAAACCGAGCGCCCTCGGCCGAGCCCGCTCCGCGGTCCCGCAGCGCCCCTGCCCCTCTCGCCCTGCGCGGCCGCCAGCGGGCGCTGCGGCGCCGCGGCGGAGCCCATAAAGGCCGCGGGGAAGGGCCGCGTGTCCGTGTGTCGGTGTCCGTCTGTCGGGGTGTCACTGTCTGCCGCCTGCCCGCGGGATGCTGGCGCTGAGCGCCGCCCGCCGCCTGCTTCGCCCGCCCGGGGACCTGCTGCCGCCGCCGGGGCTCGCCTGCATGTGGGCGGCCGGCGCCCGCGGCTGCAGCGGGGCCGGCGCCGGGCCGCCGAACCCGGTGGTGTACCTGGACGTGGGCGCCGACAACCAGCCGCTGGGACGCGTGGTGCTGGAGGTAGGGGCGCGGGGCTGCAGCTCGCCCGGGGCCCGGGGCACGCTGCCCGCCCAGCCGAGGGCGGCCGGGCCCGGGGCATGGCGGCCGCGGAGCCGCAAGGTCAGGGCGGGCAGGGCCGGGGCCGGGGCCGGGGCCGCGGAGGGGCGGGACGGGGGCCCGGGGATGGCGGGACTCGCCCGCTCGTGGGAGCTGCTGCCCGGCCGCCCTCGGGGCTCCGCTCCCGGGGAGAGAGGGAGGCGGGACAGCCCCTCCAGGCGGGAAGGGCAGAGCTCGGACCCGGGCTGGTGTGGTGGGGAGCCTCGGAGGAAGATGATTTTAAACCATTGAGTGTGAGCTGAAATACTGAAGAAGGATAAGCCTGCTGCTGTCCTGTACCGCTGGCTCGAGAGGAGAGAGCGGGGTCCCAGCGGGCACTGGGGGTCCCCGCCTTTGGCTGCTCCTGGGGCAGCCGGCTCCTGGAGCCCTTCCATCGCGCCTCCAGCCTCGTCCAGTTTTTCCATGGTGCCCGTTGTTTGATTTTTTCGGTTGTCAGTGTCCTGAGGCGCTGCCCCCTCGGGCTTCCCGCTCCACGTGGAGCGAAGGGTTGGCGCGGCGCTGTTGGGATGAGCAGCAGGCTCGACAGCCAGGTAGCAGCTGGTTCCACCCGTAAAAATCCGGTCTCTGAAGTACTCTGTAAAGAAGTACTTTGTACTCTGCACGTGTGAAGAAGGCCTGAACGGCAACACCGCAGTACACTCTGCTCTTAAGAGCATTATCATAAGCGCCGTGTGGTGCGCCCTGTGTCCTCGGGGCCGGTACCTGCCTCAGGTAAATGCATGGAGGATGGGAAGGAGTGAGGGCTGCGCTCCAGAACCACGCACTGTAGAGGGAATGAAGCTCTTCCCAGTGCTCCCCTGCTGAGGGAATTCAGTGTGGCCTTTTGCCTCTAGCGCCGTCTCTGGGTCTGTATTCATAGAGATTTTTTTTTAAAAAAAATTAGTCAGAAGAGTTCTCTCTAAAAGGGGTTCATTTGAGACTAGAGCCCAGTTTATTTTTATTCATTCAAAGTTGCAGCATATAAATTAATTGGATTCTCCCAGCTCGTGTGCTCTCAGGAGGTATCATTTCAGGGAGTCACAGGTAAAAATGTTGTTGTGCAAGTACCTTATTCATCAGTGAGATATAGTAAATATTTGGACGGTATTATAAAAAATAACGTGTTTCTGTATTTCTTGCAGCAGCATTTAATTTCCATGTTAAATATTTTTACTGTGCCCAGTTGACAGAAAATCTGAATGCATTGCAGCATTGCCTTGAATCTTTGGCTAAGTTGTGGTTAGATTCAGTTGCAAATTATAGCAATCTGAGGAGGGTTTCCTAGGGAAGGAACATTAAATTCTTGCCACAGCCATACTGTTTCTATGCACTATGTCACAGTAGTGTCTACTGCTGGCTACTGTCAGGATGTGCAGCTGGGTAAAACTTTGACCTGACTGGTATGGCCACTTTTATATCCCTTTTTAGGATTAGTAAAAAGATCATTATTAATCCAAATCAGAAGTTTTTGTAGGTCACAATGTCTGTGTAAGTTCATGAGTAGATTTTCATATACAGTTTCTGCTCTCCCTCTTTTGCAAATTTCAACAGCTGACTGTGCTGGGCAGACTTTGGTATCTCCAGTTGTATCCAAACTGGCTTTGATCTTTGGAGTCCATCATAAAGAGTCATCTTAGTTTTTGCTAAAATGCCATGTTGACCAATAGAAATCATTAGGCACTGCTCAAAGTGTTCTTCATTAACTGGCTAAAAGTTGCATTGAGGGGATATATTTAGCATTACTAGCCAAATGCTTGGGAAGTTTTAAGGTATTCATGTATTTTTGGTGGCTTGTGATTTCAGATAGCTCATCACTTTGGGAAGAGGGTTCAGTTGTACCACTCTCCCATGTAGAAGTTTTTCTATGTGCATATGAAAAAACTCACCTGTAAATTTGTTGGTTTATTTTTCTTTAACAGCTGAAAGCCGATGTGGTTCCAAAGACAGCAGGTAAGGCAGCATCTCCAAAATTTCATACTTAAATAGTTAAGTTTTGGATTGTGATTTGCAGGAACAAGAATATTCTTTTACCCTTTAGAACTATTTCCATCTTCATTTTTTTAATCAAGAAATATGACAGGAAGTGCTAGTGGGGAGTTGGAATTCATTATTCTTTCAAATAGTTTCATTTTGTAATTTGCACCGAGGTAGTACAGTTCATATATTGGGTTATCAGTGGTGAATATATATGTTAAAAAACACACTAGTTTGCTTTAAAATCAAACCCCAGAGCAAGTGGGGAAGGGTAAATCAAAGGGGGAGTGGTCTCTTTTAGAGTTTCCAGAGAGCATATGGGGTTTTGTTTTCCTGGTCACTAGCTGATTAGTACATTTATGTTACAAAGTTTTCGTGGTTTATCACGTTTCCTTCCTCAGCTGCTGATTTAGTCGTTCTGAAAAAAACTTGGTATATTTCTTTCAGTTTGTAGTAGATGAATGTCCTTAAAAAAAGCCATAATCCTTACAATTACTATAGAGAACAGAGGCATAAAAGTCAGAAAACGAAACCTTTGACCCCAGGCAAAGGTGGGGGAGGTCAGGGTATTGGAGTTAAGATATAACAGTAAAATAAAAGGGAGATGGGATGGAAAAGGATTGTGTTTGTACCCTGTTCTGAAGCTAAATAAGCTTTGTTTTCTTAGCTTTATAACAGAGATTTTTTTTAAAGTATCATAATAACTAATAAATCAATAATACTTTAAAGATACAGGAAAAATTTTGAAACATAGAACCTTGAGACATAGTCTAGGTGTGTTTGATTGTATTGCCATATATGATGCAGAATATAATACTTTATGCTTTGTTTTCACAGAAAACTTTAGAGCACTTTGCACTGGTGAAAAAGGTTTTGGGTATAAAGGATCCACTTTTCACAGAGTGATTCCTTCATTTATGTGCCAGGTAATTTTTTTTTTCCTTTTGCTATTAAATTTGTTTATGTTATTTGTATATTTTAGAAACAGACTAGTACTAACATTTGAAATGACTCTACTCTAGCTTTCGCTTACTACACAATAAAGAAGTGACAGTGTGACTTCCATTTCTGATCTTTTTGCAGTGGCTGTTTTTTTGTACAAATAAATGTAAATTATGTGTAGACTGTCAAAAAAAAAGCCTGGCTGAAGGCTTTCTGCTGTTGTATAGCAGTGTACTATAGTGTGGGGCATGGGTGGCAAAACAGCACTTGCTTGTGAGAAGCAGTTATGGGTAGAATGACAATCAACTAAGGGAGCTAAGAAAACAATGTTGTTATTCCAAGTAGAATAATCTTTTCACAATAGAGAATGTGTTTTAAATATTTTTTTTTCAAATGTCTCTCTAATATGGAGGGGAAGTCAGTTGGGGTCGATTTTTTTGGGATGACCCATTTGAGATGGAATTTGTTTCGGTTTGAAGGATGAATCTTTTGAAATTCTGGATGAGATTCCATGTGCATTGACAATTTTTTCTTGAACAGCAGCAACAAAAATAACAACAAACCTTTCTTAAAGCCTTTTTATCTGCTGTGCTTGGCAGATGAGCGGGATGCAGCTGCTGCAGTGCACTGGAATGTGTGATTCCTGGTGGTCCTCTCTTCCCTTAGAAAAAGCAACATTTCAACAACATTACATTGTTGAATAGCTTTGTAAAATATCCAACATGAAGGTCATAGTAATGCTTTATCTATTAACTGATGACTCTGATGGTCTCCCAGAAAGAGGCCCTGATTGTGTGACCTATTTCTCAGAAGAGAAAGGGGACAGATGTGCTGTAAAGGACCTATTTTCCAGCCTTTTAAATGCAAATTAAGTTTTTGTGATACTGGCAAAGGGACAGAGTTTAGAAGTCTTTCTGGGATCAGAAATACATAAATATGAAAAAAAAATAGAAATCCTACTTTGACTTCTGCCACTAATTTGTGAAGTTCTGTGTAAGTGTTCTCTTTGCTTTGTCCCCACAAATGGACCTGGAATGAGGATACTAGATGGTTGATTCCTTGGTGTGGTGAGATGATGAATTGATGTTTAGGAATTACTCGGAGGTCATTGCTGAAGTGGAAATGCTGTCATAGGTTTCAACAATTTTCAAGTGAGAGAAGACAGTAGAGACCTTGTTGAGATGGAGTGTTAATATGATTCAGGCAATCGGTATGGCCTAATTGAAGGCCATCATATCCGGGACCTGGCACTTTGGGTGTCTCCACGTGGCATGCAGAACATAGTTCTGGGCCTGTGTAGGAGTAGCTGTAACACCACCTGTAATGGATTACTCAGGGTGAGGATGGGATGATGAATGTCACGTGCAATACCTGCTGGGTATGAGTTCTCTGACGACATGGGTGGTGTCACTCCTGGGAGAGGAGATGACAGATTGCTGGAACCAGTTTAGGAGCTATCTCTGCGAGTCAGTGTTGCTGGGGTTTTTGTGTCTAACCTAAGACAGGTATCTGTCATCTGTTCTGGCAAGCAGCTTGTAGCTGGGAGAAGTTTAAAATAGTCTAGGTGTAACACTTAAACAACAAGACCTAGAAATAGCAAATAGTAATAATGGAGATCCTGAACAATATTCATACATGTTGGAAAAAAGGAAGGGGAACAAAAGAGTTTTGAGGTCTTGCAATGGTGATGAACTTGGGAGATTTGGTTTTGAGGCCTTTGAGATGTGTCTTAAAATTACTGCTGTTTGTTGCATCACATTTGGGAGAAAGGCTTTTCCCCCCTACTTTTTGCCTGATTCTATCTTCAACTAGTTAAATGGTTTTAAATTGAGTGGCCATACTCATTCTTAACTGGAAGAAAATTTGCTGATGTTGTCACTTCTAAATTAAAACAAGTGTGTATATTTTCAGTAGCATCATTTTCAATGTAAAATAATCCATATGTGCTTGTAGAGTTCATAACCATTTCTGTTTCAGGGTGGTGACTTCACAAATCATAATGGAACCGGTGGGAAATCCATTTATGGCAGCAGATTTCCAGATGAAAATTTCATACTGAAGCACGTAGGACCTGGTAAATAAACATGTTCTTTCTGCCTTCTGATGAATATAACCTATAATGAAGCATTGTCTATGAAGACGTGTTTTAAAAAATAAGGTTTTTTAGGTTTGTGAGGCACTTGGTAATTGAAGAAGCATCAAGGAGGTTTAACAATGTGTTGTCCCTGCCATGTTCTTATTTGTGTAGACTGTTGTACAAATAGATGTCAGCCCATACTGGGCTTACAAATTTTGCAAAGGTGAAATTACTGCTTTTATTTTCTTCTTTCATAAGTCATAGACTTTGATTTTTACTTAGATGCAGGAGTAAAACAAAGACATCTGGGATTTCTTATTTACTAGGTAACACGGGCACATCCTTTTAGAGCTCAAATTAAAGCCAGAAAAGTAAAGGAAAGACCATACAGAGAAACATCTGATCTAATTCTGTAGTCTCTCTTTTTGGCATTGTTACTTCCTCATCCCAGGAGACTACTGCTGCTGTCAAAGCACAGTAGAGCTTATCTGGTGTTAGTCATGTTCAGGACACGTACAACCAATTACATTGCTAACACTCTTGCTGTGGAATAAAGGGAGGCTGGGCAGGAGGGAATAGAATAGTGAAAGGCAAGAAGTTGGCATTAGAAATCGTTTGGAGGCAATGTGAGATCATCACATCTTCTGTCTGTCCAACTTTAGTCTAAAGGTGCAGAGGAAGTTTGTCTTCTCTGGTGCAAACTTGTTACACCAATCTAATAATCTACTTCTGTTGTTTTAGGTGTTCTTTCAATGGCCAATGCAGGACCCAATACAAATGGATCCCAGTTCTTCATTTGCACTGCAAAAACTGACTGGTAGGTTCTCAGCCCTGCAGATTAACCTCCTGAAGTGATGCCTGAATCTGGAGAGTTTGGGGTTTTCTTAGGGGTTTTTTTTGTTTGTTTGTGGATTGATGGGATTTTCTTGTTTGGTTTGTTTTTATTTCCAAATTACTTGACTCCAATGGAAATAAATTATTTTGTGCTGCTTGAGGGAGGAAGGGCTATGAGAGTCACAAGGCCACTATTCCTCAAACTGCTTCTAAAGTCCAGAGCTAAAAGTATTTCCTGTCGCTTGTAGAGCAGTTGTGCCTTTGCCATAGAGTTGATCAGCAGGTGAGAGCTGTGAAGAACTGTTAACACCCCTTCACAAAGCTTGGTTTAGTCAGTCTTTGTGCTGTTTTAAGTAAAACTGCCCTTGTGTATTTGTTTTGCAGGCTAGATGGAAAACACGTTGTTTTTGGGCACGTAAAGGAAGGAATGGATGTCGTGAAAAAAATTGAGAGTTTTGGTTCCAAGAGTGGAAAGCCCTCCAAAAAGATTGTCATTACTGACTGTGGCCAGCTGTCCTGACGTTTTGCCCCTACCCTTCACGACGTCGATGCTGTGAAAAATGAATCATAAAAACACCCAAACATTTCTGATCTCATAAGTAGCACCTGTGGAACCATGTTTTCTATTTAACTTGGTCCAACTTTTATACTTGTTTTGAATAATAATGATTAAAAACATAAAACAATAAGTGAAGCATGTTTTAATTGCACTACTGTGGTAGTCACACTGATTTGGTAGAGTTCCACTGTGTTTTGCAAGAAGTGGTACAATCACCCAAAGTGTCTTTGATTGTACTGTTGATACTCTTCTTAGTATTTGGATGTTTCAGGTCTTAGAATTGGTGGTGGAGCTGACAGCTAAGTGTTCTGTAGTTGGGAGTTAGATATAAATTGAGAAATGCCATGTTGCCTTTGGTGCTAATAAATGCTTATTCTGTTGTTCATCTTATCATTTTGAAACAATACTACTAACATGCTCTCAAGGCTGTCTGCAGCAAGACTGTCAGATAATTTCTTTCTGTGTCTCAGTTTAAGTCTATCCAGTAGATTTAATGAGCGATTGTGGGGTTTTTTAATTAGTTCTGGTTTAATGTTTTTCTTTCCTAATAGTCTCAGACCATTTTTTCAAACTGAACTCTACCTTACTGCTTCAGTGGAGCAGTTTGACTTTTGGGTTAAGTAAATTGCTTGAGGTTGAGTTAGGCTGCTCCTGGAGCTCTACCTGCCAGTGAGACCTCAGTTGAGCCAAAGGATCTCAGGACATTTTTATTATGCAACAGTGAACTTGAAGTGCGGTTCTGTTTTGGGATCTGGTTCTGTGAAGAATACAGCTCAGTTCTCAATGTATGGCCTATTTTTGCACTTGTGAGCTTGCTTGAATGAGAAATAGGTTTGATTGCTCTTTTGTTGTGTCGATCCTATGAAGTCAGCCCACCTTGGGTGTTACTTGGATTATAATTTATTCTCATGTATCATCAGCAGAAGTCAAAATTGGTCACCAGAGAATCACAAGGCTTAATCAGTGCAGCAAAATCATTATTGTTGGGGTTGATGCATGAGAAGGAAAGAATTCAGTTGACTAGCTAAACACATTTCGTTTGTATAAACTAGTATGTATGTTTTATGTGATGTGCTGGAGCAGCAACAAATGTTGGAACCTCACAACATCACCTTTAGAATCACTGAGGCTCTAAGATATTAATGATTGTGAGAAAAATCACATGATTGTTTTGTGCAATAATCTCATTACTGAAGAGAAAAATAAAATGTGATGGCTTTCTTCAAATGTGAATTTATTTTCATTGCAGTATGATAATATGTGGGTTTAAAACTATTTTGTACTGGACTTTTTTTCCACTGAGGGCTGCATTCATGTGTGTGCAAGGTATCAGAATGTAATTTTGCAAAAAATGGAATTGAAAAGCTTTTTCACTCTACCTGCTTCATCTTTCTTTGTAGTATTTTTTAAATATTAATTTGTGCTGGTTTGGCTTATTTCACTTGGATACAATAATGTTTTGTTTGTTCTTTTAATTTGCATATGAAAATTAATTAAATACAGTTCTGCCACAAAAAGAAAAGTCTGGTCCTTTCTTGAAAGCAGGAGTATGAGGAGCTGAAACCTGTTGTGTTTACCTGGGCTATTCTGTTCTGTCCACTTGATGATGAGTCTGATCTTGTGGTATTCAGCAGCTGTGCTGTGGTTCTGATACAGCCAGCAAGAAACAGGGTAATGATGCATTGCTTTGCCTCCCACTACTGAATCTAAAATATCTATCTGGTGTATGGATACTGTCCAGGTCATGAAACTGTTCTCTTGTCCGGTGTATTAGTTTGCAGAGATAATGGGGAAAATGAAAATTTACTTGTTCTTTTTCTTTTTTTAATTTCCGATTTCTTTTTTGAAAAGTTGGTAGTTCCAGCTTTTTCCTGGACAATTGAATTAGATTCTCAAGGAGTTCCTTCCTTGTTCTGTGATCAGAGATGACATTAAAACTCTGGCATCTTTCTGTGTATTAGCAGTATTTGTAGATTGGAAAGCCCAGTGGAAGATGCTTTGCCACAAACGTGCCCATTTTCTTGGAACTGTGTATTAAGCCTTAAATAAGTAATAGTGTTATACACATTATATTGGTGGCTGTGGGGTTTGGGGATTTTGTTTGTTGGTGCTTTTTTGGTTGGTTGGTGGTTCTATTTGTAGATGGGGTTTTTGTTGTATTGTTTGCATTTTTTTAAAATATTCCTGTGGCTTTTAGAGGTTCATTTATGCCCTGACTTCCGAAATGTAAAAGCCAAAATTTTCCATCAAGGCTTGCAATCTTGACTAGGGGTATTAAGACATACAAATCACTGTGATTATTAACATTGGTTGCAGTGTCTCAGTGGGACTAGATTTGGTTTCAGAATACCAGGCCTCTGCATACTTCCTCTGCCAGAAGAAGGTCTTGGCTACCCGAGTACTTAGAGCGGTGTAATTAGAGGCTTAATATTTTGACAAATTAAAGAGATAAATCTCTTAAAGTTTTCTTTTTTAAAGTGTTTTAGAATATGCTGAGTTGGAAGGGACCCATCAGGATCATTGAGTCCAACTTCTGGCCCTGTGCAGGTCACCTAGGGATCACACCTCAAGAATCTTCCTCAAAGTGGATTATTCTGTAGTTCTCCCTGATTCTTCTTTCTTTTTTCACCCCTCTCACTTTTGTTTAAAAAGAAAAGGCACAGAGCTCTATTGCAGTATAAATCATGCACCCTGCAGCATTGCAAGAGTCTTCCTATACTGAAATGCACAGCTACAGCTTGTAGTAAGTACACCTGAGGTACTTTTAGGAGCTGGTTATGGCACCACAAGACACCACAGCAAGGCTTGTAGGACCTCAGCATGCTGGATGCATGGCCCTATCCCTCTGTGCTCCTGTGGCTGTCAGTCTTGGGTGTGCAACCCAGTGTCAGGATTTCAGTGGGTAAGTAAGTACACAGCAATCAGGTTTTGCTGATCTCGTTCTGCAAGGATCCTAAGTACCCACCCCTCTCCTGTTAGCCCTCTTGTATCACAAACAGCTTCTGGGAGAAGAGGTTTGTCCTTTTGCAGCCTCGCTTGATGGTTTTGTTAGCTTCAAGTTGATGGGAAGAGTTACGCAGTGCTGCTGCTCCCTGGCTTCCTTACTCTGGGATTTTGTACCTCTTCATAGCAATATTACTGCAAAAAAATACTACAATAAACGCGCACCTTTGCTACAGAAAAGGGCTTTGGTTCAGCTGGGAGGTAAGAAACTGCCCCAAATTATTTTTTTTAAATACAATTAGATGTTAAATCCCAATAGGCATTGGGATTGATTTCCTGCTGGTAAAAAACATTGATCTTAAAAAAAAAACCAAACAAAAAAAACCCCACCAAAACAAAACAAAACAAAAAAAAACCAAACAAACAAAAAAAACAAAAAAACTAAACAAAACAAAACACCACCAAAACGGAACAGAGTGATCCAGAGCAACAAATGTTGTTCATGTGTATGTTAAAGATGTGAAAAGTGTCGCTGCTCCCCGCCCGGGGGTTGTTGCTCAGCGCAGCTCCGGCCCGGCCCCGCTGTCCCGCTCCCCGCCAGGGGGCGCCCCCCGATCGCGGCTGGGGGCCCGCCCCGAGCGGCGCCTCGGGATCGCGGTGGGATCGCGATGGGATCCCCATGGGATCGCGATGGGATCGCGGGAACCCGGGACGGCAGAGCCCCAAATCCCGCTGGGATCGCGGGAGCCCGGGACGGCAGAGCCCCAAATCCCGCTGGGATCGCGGGAGCCCGGGACGGCAGGGCCACAAATGCCGCTGGGATCGCGCGTGGCAGCGCTGGTACCAAACTGCCCCGCAGCCTCCTCTCGCTGCTCTGGGATGCGCTGAGCTGCCTTTCCCTACTCCTGAAGCCCCCAAAGCTGCCTTAGAGGGTCTTTCTCCTCACCATCCCTGAGGGGCTGCTTCAGCTCCTGCGGGATGTGGGATGAGAAGACGAATTAGTAAAATAACTCCTTTCCCAACCACGACTGCTCATTGCCATGAGAAGTGGCTTACTGTGATGTTAAAATGGAGTATATAATCCAAAACAGGTTTTTTGGGAGCTAGTGTTTGGAAATCCTGCAAAACTCTAATAGGTAACAGAAGAGAAAGAAAGATACTTGCTGTGGAGCTGTGGCTTTGAGATAAGCTGAGGGATGCTACTGCTGTTTTTCACCTGCATGTTTAGAATAAGAGCTTGTACACTGTCAGAGAGGTTGACACATCCAAGCTGCCTCCGGATTGAGGCAGGGGCATGCCAGGAAAAGAGCCTGACAAGTGAGCTCCGCGTGGCTACCACTGATGTGCTTCCAGATGCAACACAAGTAAGAAAGGGCACCCTTAGGTAAAGTGCAAATAAATATACACAAAAAAATGAGTTTATATTTCAAAGTTGTTTCAACAAACTCACAAATGTTTTTGTTTAGTCTCATGTTTTAATTATTTGTTCCAGACTTTCTGCTTACATAAATTGCTTTCTTTGGTGCTACACTGAGGCTATGTCTCTTTGTTTATAAAGTTTAAATGCTTTGAAGTCAAGACATTTGAGGTACAAAGTGTTGTTCTCTTTTGTAATGCTGTATACTCTGTTGGTAGCAATATATCAACAATCAGAACCTCAAAGAAGTGAATTACTGAGAGTACAAATTATTTTACGTGACATTTCAAGGACAGTCTGGATGTCCTGCTGCTAGCTGAGAGTTTGTAGTTGGATAGACATGCTCTACCCAATTTAGAAGTAACCAGGTTAAAAAGACATTAACCTTCAAGTGAAAAACTTTTAAATCTTGAACTGCAGATTTTCTAATTGAGTCTGACTTAGTTTGAAAACATTGTATGAACCAGCTGATTGCAGGTGAATTTTGGCCCAAAATCTTCACTACCCAAAACATCAGTTTGTTACACTATTGTACTTAAAACTGAACCTTGGCAACAATTGTCCTGAGCCTTGACATTCCTTTTCCAGTACCAGCTCTCCAATTTTTCCAGTACAGATCTGGATATGCCTTTTCCATGCTGTCCTGCCTTTATGCAGTCCCTACATCTGCCATGGGGTGCTGCTGCCCCTCTGAGCCTGCATCCTACATTAGCTGTGGGTGAGCTGCCAGACAGTGGGAGAGAAAAGAGCTGCAGCACTGTGAAAGCACAAGTACCTCTCCCACGTGATTTCTTTCCCCACACACTGGTTGGGGTCTGACAGCCCCACATCAGGGCCAGGCTGTACCACCAGCTGGATGAGTACATAATTTCTGTCCTCATGGGAACAGATGAGTACAGCTTGCTTCTTGTGAGCAAAACTGATTTCCCAGCAGTAGCCAGCTGGGTGAGGGCAGAGAGAGGCAGACAAAGATCAGTAGTGTTTTTTTTTTCTCTCCCCGAAACCTCCAAGAGGATCTTCAGCTCCAGCACAAGGTCACCCATGGTGCCCTGGTGTGGTGGAGAGGTGGGCTTGAGGAAGATGTAGGACAGAAAGGCTGCTCCTGGAGGGGCAGGTGGCTCACTGCTTTGGGAGGCAAAAGAGAGCAAAGTGGTGCTTTTTTTACTTTTGTCAGAGCTGAGGCCAAGGGTATGAGGGACTGGCAAGGGCATGGTTGAAGAGCTGGGCTGCAGAAGGACCTCCACTGAGTGCTATAAATGGTGGAAAATGAAGGGACTTGGAGGCAACTGTATGATGTAGGAGACCTCCTTGTGGCAGGAGAGGGATCAGGTTCTGTTACATGGAATCTGAATGAGGACAGGCTTCTTTGACTGCAGATGTCATGCCTAAAGGAAAATGGTTTGAGGGGTCTTACTGCAGAAGGTTGTCAATACCTGCTGCTTTTTCTGTCAGTAGTGAAGGAGATGTCTTGCAGCATAGCTGAAAAAAAGTTGCTGGTGGTTTTGACTTGAGTTCATGCAATCATACTGTAGCAAATGTGGATAGAGCCTTCCCAAATCTTCGTTCACGAAGCCTAGCCATGATGCAATCATATCAGAGGATAACTCCGACTCTGAATTGTTTGTTATTTATTAACTGGTTAAATGAACAAAATCCTAAAATTCAGTCATAACTAGGATTGATGGAGTTCGAGAAGACTGGAGGAAAACTTAGCAGCACACCTCATCACCTCTCAGGAATTCAGCAAAATGTTCCGGACCCAAAGGCCCTGAGAAAGAGCAGCATAAATGAGCAGGTAATGGGGCTTCAAGCTCTAAAACCTCTGCTCTGCTTTTCCCCTTTGAGGGAAAAGTTCTTCACCTGGTTTGAGAGCATATCGTGCACTTTACTTGGCCTTAACCTATGTTCACTATGCATATATATTTTTGGGGATTAAAACACAGATTATAGCTTGTGTGTAAACGTCTGCTCACCTCCAGCAGCCCTTGCTGTGGGAGCTTTGTGTTTGTTTCAGCAGAGCACCTGTTTAACCGCAGGACTCAGACAGGGCTTCTCCAGGCATCCTCCCCCATCCTCTCCAAACCCAGCCACCTGTGAGTAGGGTGAGGGGACAGGAACAGTGACCTCCCCACGCTGCTGCTCCTTGGGGTCACCTCCATACTGAGGCAGGGCAATGCCTTCATGGTATTTATTACTTATTTGGAAGCTGCATTTCTTTTTACATCCACATCCTGGCCCTGGAGGTCTGAGGGGTGGAGGACTGTACCAGGGATGCTGGTGTCGCTCCATCCTCCTGTGACAGGTCATTATTTTTAGCTACCCTTGAGAAAAGTTGGTGTGAATTTTTGGTCCTTTTGACCAGCCAGGACAAAACGCACATAACTGGGGAAAATAACTGACTGTGTCTTTAAGTTGGGATCAAGGAGAAGTTAAAAATGTGCGGATACAGAGGTTTTGGGGGAAAAACTTTGTCACTGTTCTCATTTTCACTCACCTCCTACTTAAAATTTATCCAGGAAGGTAGGCAGAGGAGCACAACAGCTGCTAAAATTACTAGGTGGAAATCATTTTTAGCAGGCACAAGTGTCTTGTGGTTTTCCTGCTCGCACTCTCCCCCTCTACTCCTACCTCATCCCCGTCTGGCTGCACTTTCCTCCAGAGAGGTTTTTGTGTCGCTGGTGTCTCTCCCACAACAGCCGAGCCAAAGGCAATCTGTCAGTGATGTGTGGCAGCTGCCAGCCCTGCCCCTGCCGGGACCCCAGCCCAAGGAGGAGCCCTGGCCCCGGCTCCACGGCCCTGGGGGATTCACTGCTCCGACCCCACCACTGGCACAGCTGACACGAGGTGTTCCTTGGAGATGCAGAGGAGTGTGAGGAGGAGGCAGCAGCTGCTAGTGTTTAGGTTTTGCCAGAGCAATAAATTTTGCGTTAGTACTAAACAGTGCACGCTCCAAATGATGCAGTGTCTTAGAGGTTTTTTTCCCCTGCCAAAAGTCAGTGTTTGGTTAGTATTTTATTTTTCTGGAAGTAGTGTTGCTATTAACTTGATGTTTGCCAAGGCCAAACAAAGTGCGGAGTGTCCTTTGAGAGAGCTGCGTGATTCTGTACATTAAAAACTGGGGGATGCCAGCACACACCCTCGCCTCACAGCCTCTCACATGATTTGCTCATGCTGCCAGAATCCTATAAATGCTTTTCTGCATTTTTTTAAAGAACATTTCCTTGTCTAAACTGCTGAAGTTCAAGCTTTGCATTTTTTGGTCTGATTCTTTTTCGGTACTGGGCTGTACAGCTCGAGGGAGGAGTGTGCAGCAGCACCCAGGCAGGCTGGCTGGGCAGAGAGGAAGGGTCATAGCTGGAGCCAGCACACAGCTACACCCAAACGCTGGCTGAAGCCGGGGTCCCCCACCCCGAGCACACCATGACGTTCCGGAGCTGTTAACCCACTAACCCTTGGCTCCCTGACGCACTGGGGAATGCTGACAATAGGCTGGCCCTGCACCGTGGGGAAACAGCGAGGATTGCTGCCTTGCCGGGTGCCGGCAGCATCGCTTACTGGGAGCTGACAGGAGAGTTCTTTCAGATTGCTCTTGGTTTGTGGCAGCACCTTGGATCGAGAGCTGGGGCCAACTTTGCAGAGCATGGTGTGCGTGCTCCAGGTCAAGCAGTTCCTGGCCCAAAGCTGCCTGAAAAAATATCCCTTTGGCTCAGATGCCTCCCTCCTTGCTCTTGCTACCACCCACTCTCCTCTGTACACAGCTGGGGATGTCAAGCAACAGAGCAAGGGAGCTGCAGAGACAACTCTGCCTGGACTCCTGCTGTGAGGCCATACAGATCAGTCCCCTGGGATCTCTACTCCCTCCACCCCACAGAGGAAACCTGAAGGAAGCTGCAATTTAGCTCACTGCCAGAACATGTGGCCATGACTGTGGCAGCCCTGGGGCAACAGGTCGAAGGCAGAGCTTTTTCATGCCCTGTGAGGAGGAAACGTGCTCATCCTCCCCCAAGCAGAGTTCCTGGGGCCAGATGCGTTCTCTGAAAGTGTGGCTGTCCTCCACACCACCTCTGGATGCTGCAGCATGCTCGCAGTCCTGGCACAAACAGCTGAGAGGTTCTGAGGTAGGACTGGATTCAGGGCAGGACTGGATTCAGGGCTGCAGGCTATCAGCCCTTCAGGTGCTGCTCCCCACGGGGTAACCTGAGATGGAGGTTGTGGCCATTGCTGCCTTTCCTTCCCCAGCTGTGGGCTGGCAGTGGAGCCAGGCAGGGTGATGAGGTCAGGGGGATGTGATGGTGACAATGATGGCACTGCTGCAGGTTGTCACAGGGAATGGCGAACACATGTGCTGCTTCTTGTGCTTTCCTCATTTGGGCATTTGGATGCCTGAGGATGTGCTCCCTTTGATGTCCAGCTGGATATTGCCCTGCACTAAAGTAACTCCCCTAGTCTGCAGCAAGAGCACACGATTCCCTTGACTGCCTGTGAGCTGCCTGCCTGCCTGAAACCACGTCTTAGTACCACCTTCTTTCCAGTAAACCTACCAGTGAAGGCAGATGTTGCTGAGAAATTGAACTCCAGGCATGTGAAATGTTTGCTGATCATCACCACTTTGTGCCCCTCATGCCCTGCCCTACTGTGCCTCCAATGGGGGAGGCATAGGGGGCTCAGGGCATCTGCCTTCAGCCTGTGCTGTTCCCACCTGCCTCTGCAGAGTCTCCTGGCATGGTTGCCGCTCTCAGGCTCTTGTCACTGACACACTTTTGGAGGGCAAAGGTGGACACAGCTGCCCTGGCTCTGAGCTGTGCTCCCACATCCCTTTGGGTGGCAGGCTTGCTCCCCTCTGTGGGAGGTCTGGCCTGTCTTGCTGAAAGAGTCAATCCCAAATCACTGAAGATAAAAGATGTGCAAGGATTTAATATACTGGGGGAGAAAATTCACTCTCTGTTAAATGCTTTCCTTTGACTGCAGGGTGAGCAGTGTCACACAGCACTTGAGGACTCAAAACACAAGACACCAAATGGGTGATCACCAGTGGATTGGCCACCTCTGGGTTGGCTGCTTGTTGGGACTCACTGTGTCATGCTGGGTTAAGGCAGAGCAGTTCATTTTTCCAGTGCTTGTATTCATTTTGTTTCATTGGCTGTTGTTTTGAAATCACTGAAAAAGTGGTTTGATGCCCATGGATTTCGGAAAATAGCATTCATGTGCACAGAGACAGGAGCAAATAATGAAGGAAAACTAGGTGCTTCTTTTAGTTGTAAGGACAACTTCATTTCTGAGATGAACTGGAGGACTGTATGATGGCTAGTTACAAAAGGCATAGAAACTGATGTGGAACAGTGGGGAAGAAAATTACATCTTGCTCTTCTCCACCTTTTCAGCATTATTCCCTTCATGAACAGATGAAAGGAAATGTTTTTTTTTCTCTTCACAATAGTACAAAATAATTTTCCAGAAACCCTCCTGACCTAGATCGCCTTAAGCAGAGTTATAAAACTGCATCTGGTTCAGCACACAATTCACAAGAGAGGACGGCTAAACTGTGCTGTGACAGCTGGCTGACATGCCCTTCCTGTGGGGTCCTGCTGCATACAAACCCAAAGCTGTGGCCAGTCCCTAACTGTACAACCCCACTCCTTGGCCATGCTCAGAAATGTGACTTTTGCAGTTTGCAGCTAATGCTCCTCTCTGCTGAGAGATCTGACTCCTGAGAAAGGTGGAGGAGGCAGCGGATGTGGGGGGAGCCAGGGGCTGGTTACCTTTGCCTGTGGACAGCACAGCAGCATTTCCCAGATGCCGATGATATTTTTACTCCCATTTAATTACTTGCCTCAGTTGGCGAGGTTTATGTCATCTCCTTCCATAGCGACCTGTGGGCTGAACAACAGGTAACTTCCACTTTCCATGTGACTGTTTTCTGAACTCAAAACACAGGTGGAAGAGAGAGGGTGTGACATTGAAGAGTGCCAGGTGGGTCAGTGGAACACAAACCTGGAAACTGAAAGAACTCAGCATGCATGCAATGCATTAGAATATAAAAGAAAGTATTTTATATCATAGGAGAGGAATTGATACATTATTTCAGAAAAAGAAAAACGGGGGTAAACCAAACCTAAATGTACTTTAGAAGCCACAAAACTGAAAAAAAATTATACTTGTTAGCTGGGAAATCAGCTGCATATCTGAGCCTGTAGCTGGGGAGGAGGTGCCAACAGAGTACACAGCGACCTACAGCGCTGTAGGGCTGTAAATCTTCCCATCCCCATACTCCCATTCCTTCTACCAGTGCTGTCTCACAGGTATCCTCACACTGCCTGAGCCTCAGAAATCCTGCTTGCCCACAGTGAGAGGCTCTGCAAACCTGGTGTAAGCTTTTCCCTTTCTCCTTCCCACTGGAGCTGGGAGGAAGGCGTGGGAACAAGGATCTTCCAGCATGACTGGGGGGCACCCTGGGAGCTGGGCTGGTGGTTCCCATCCATCTGACTGGCTTCTGCAGAAGTAGTTAGTGTGTGTCAGCATTGCTCCTAAGCCTTTAAATATAACTTAAACTTACAGCCTAAGGGCTCTGCCTTGCTTTCAGTGGGACTTTGCAGCTGCAGCCATTGTTATCCTGCCTAAGAGAACTCAGTTCCTTCTTTCCCCCCTTTTTGGGGCATTTGGAGCATGGCCTGTGCACCTTTGTCTGTCCAGAGGCTGCTTCTGTTCCATAGGAATGAAGCTGACAGTTTTTCAATGGCTGCTTACAGCCTGCAGATAATGTAGGTTTGTTCCCTGTTGTTCCTCAAGAGCAGGGCCCCTCAAAGAGCAGGCTGAACTCTGTATCAAGGAGTCAAAGGGTTAAAATAATATTGCCCCAGTGTGTCATTGCTTACTAAGGTCCTGGGCTTAACAAAACCCCAAATTATTCCTGTTCCACTGATGTAATTTGTTATCCTGAATTTCCCCCTATTTTATTATTTCAGTATTCCTGGGTCAAAGTCACAGCTTCAACATGTATTCTTCAGTTGCTCTCTCAAAACCTGGCAGAAATATGAGTCTGGATGATAAACCAATTCTGATCTTGCCTGTCTTGACATAATTCACCTGGTGAGCCAGTTTCCTGCTGATCAGGGTGCTGAGGTGGATTCTGTCCCCAGCCCAGGTGTCCCTGCCATCTAGTAGTGTAACTGGGATGTGCTGGGAAATGACAGTGGTCCTAAAGGGAGAGAAACACCCGGAAAAATTACTTGAAAAATCACTATGAGTGTGGTGAGGCACTGGACCAAGTTGTCCTGAGAAGTTGTGGATGCCCCATTCTTGGAAGTGTTCAAAGCCAAGATGGATGGGGCCCTGATCAACCTGATCTAATGGAAGACATCCCTGCTCGTGGCTTTAAGGTCCCTTCCAACCCAAACCATTTTGATTCTCTAATTCTATGACTTGTGTCCATGTGGTATGATCCTTAAACTGATATAGATCTTCAGTACTTTGTGAAATTTTTACCCAGTTCCAATCCAGTGTAATTTATTAGGACAAGACTCTCTCCTCCTGGTGAAGCACTTAATTTATAGCCAGTTATTTTTTAGCTTTTTGTCAATAGTGTTGTCACTGAGGCATCTCACTGTAAGGGTCCCAGTGCTGAGGTAATTTCATTGCTACCAGCAGACCATCAGCATAAATGAAGACAGTCAGTGTTTTACACATATTTTGTACTACCTGGCACAGAGCAATGGAAATCTGGAAAAAACAAACCCACAGACTATACAGCAGAATGAATAAAAACAAAAAAAATAACTAGGTCCTTTATTTTTGGAAACTCTCCAACAACCTCTAATACGCATTAGTGAGATATCAACTTTCTGCCTTGCAGAATGAACTATGAAAATATTATATCTTAGCCCTGCACATTTTCAAGTTTCTTGTCCTTTATTACAGCCACTGGTTTATTAAAACTGGAAATGGACCTAGAGTAAACCTCTGCATGACTGTGTCTGAATGGCTGCATCCAAGCCCTGCGTCTTTTGAAAACTGCTCTCTAATGCTTGAAACAAAACCAAGCCCAGCACAACAGCAAACAGCTTTTCATTTCTCCTCCATTAGTTGCCTACTTGAACAAAAATCCTCACACCTGTTAGATTCATGGGGTAACTCCTTGCCTACTACTGTTAAAGGCAAAATACCCACTGTGTTTAGCAATGTCTCAGGATTAAAACTCAATCCCACTTGAAACTCTTCTCAAGAACATATGATCAGTGTTGAGTTTGAAAGTATACATATATTTATTTTGTCTACTGATGTGATTTGTTCTATTTGTAAGACTAACTGGCAGTGAAAAGTATTAATTTCCTATCACTTTTCTCCAGATTGTCCTTCCCTTGTCCTTGTAGTTTATGGTCTCTATTCAGGAATGTTATCCTCTGGATCATTTTTATTGGCTTTGCTTTTTAATAATCAGCATTCATGCTTAATACAGCAGTTTTTCTGGTAACAAAATTCATAGCTTAAAAAACCTAAAGCAGTCCCTCTTTCCCTTGGACAGATTTGAAATGCGATTACTTTTATAAGTTATAAATAAAGGCCTAGTAGTTGATGTTTAGTGGGAAACTCTCCCAGAGTATTTCAGAGCCCAGTTTTCAGTCTCCTCCGATAAGAAAACTGCTGACTTGGCATTTTGGGGAGCTTTGTGTTCCTGCTGTAGCTGCCAGGGGTTAGCCAAGCTCTGGACTGCAACGTGGCCAAACCAGGAGCTGCCTGTGCCACTTGGCTCCCAGCTGCTGGCAGTGCCACCCTGGTGGGTGCTGGGCTCTGCCCATGAGCTGCTGGATCAGGTGAGCTTTGGGCCATCAGGTTGCTGTCCGTCCCCAGGATCCTGCTCTTGGTGGCACCTCCACCAAGATGTGGGAGGAGGGTCTGTTACAGCCCTTACTCCACCTGGGCACAGCTCATACCCTCACCAATAGGTTAGAGATGGTCCCTGGGACAGCACATAATGGTGGCTGCTTTTTATTGTTCACAGCTCCCGCAGAGAGTTTGTTTTGAAGGAGGTAATGCAGCTCCTCACTGTTTATATGCTGTCATTTTTTTTCCATGTTTAGACACTGGGCTAAGTCTCAGGCTTGGAGGACATGGTCCCTGGGTGAGTGGCCAGCTCTTCCTGCAGACACACTGTTGCTGGCTTCATCTCTAGGCTGGCTACTGATGTGGTGGTAGTTTGGGGAGAGATAGAAATCTTTAGTGATAAATGACTGGGCAGAGATAGGGTTCTCTAGTATTAAATGAATGGGATACAAATCCCTAGTGGTTAATCAGTGGCTTCAGCTAAAAGCAGCCACTGACAGATATGACTGAATTACTGCAAGAGTTTTGTAAACCAAAGGGATGGGTTTGAGGTGATAGAAATGACACCTATAAGCCTTGACTTGCAGTACTGATGTTTTCATCCCATTTCGTGAGATTCTTTTGTACCAAAGATGGACCAAAGAACCCTCATGGACCCAAAGGTTTCCTGAAGTGTTTGTAGTTTGACAAAGGTGCCTCTAAATGACCTGGCAGAAGTATTTGCTTTTGAGGAAAATGTGCTGGTCCGTTACTGGGGTTCCCTGCCAGCTGTCCTAGATATTTCTTTTGTTTTTTTCTTCCCCATAATCTGCTCCAGAGGAGCAGCATAGGAAAAAATCAAGGGGGAAGTAAAGTAACCCTTGTCAGAAAAAAAACCCAAAAACCTGTAAAAGCAATCTTTCTGATACTAGTGGGTGAGGGCTCAGTAAAAGCCTTGAAGATCCAGCTCAGGGCCTGCTTCAACAACCAAAAAGAAATAAGAAATCTAGTATTTAAAATTGAATTAATTTTCACCTTGGATTGTGGTCAGATTTAATTCCTCCAAGCTATGCTTTCCCTCAAACACCATTAGTTTTAGAAGCTTTCCTGGGGGAAGCCAGTTCATTTATCTTAGAGCACATCGTGCTGCTGGACTTTGTCTCGGTAGAGAAGGAAGGCTGGGCTGTAACTGCAGTCTCTCCCAGTGAACTCATACTTGTCACATATCCAGGACTAGATGGGCTTGTCTGCCCCTCACACCCACCCAAAATATAGCAGTGTCCCAGGGAAATGACCTCCACCCTGGGCCCCTCAAGGACTGGGCGATGCTGAGGTACACACAGCCTGATGCATCCCTGCCCAGGGACTGCCAGGACGCACAGCAGAGGCATTTTACAAAGATTGGGACATATAAAAAGATTCTCAATCAATCTTTTTCATCCATACCAATATAAAATCACTGCTGACAAAACTTATGGACAGAATGAAAATAAACAGGTAATGATGGAAAATCAGGGACAATAATGAGAGTGACTTGATGGGTTCATGTCTACAAAAGTGTTTATATAGCCAGCTGCAAAACTGTACTGCTGAGAGCATGGAGGCAGCATGTATAGAGTGAACATGGCATCCTAAAACCTGCATGTTTGAAGGAGTTAAGGGCTGTCATGGAGCCAAAACTCAGCACGAGCTTCCCTTATGGTGCTCTGGCAAAAGGGCCACTGTGACTGCTGTTGGTAGGAAGCAGAAAGAGGGGGAAGTTTAAACTGGAGAGACAAACAAAGGTGTGTTCTGTGTGGTTCAGAGACTACTTTCAAAAGTTGTTGAAAAATGAGGCAAATCACAGAAAAGAGCAACAGAAATTATTTGGAGTAGAAGAAAATCACTTATAAAAAGAGACTTTTTAGCTTAAAGGAAAATAAAATGGGCAAGAGGGAAAGAAAGGTATGAGAGTGACAGTATAGAGGTGGAATGTGGGAAAAAATACTAGGTACTTAATTAACTATATGAAAGCACAAAAAGACACACCTGGAATCTGAGGTGTGCAAATTAATATAGGAAATGAGGATAAGTGCCCTCTCTTTGAGGATAGAGTTGCTGGAAGAGTTATTAGGTTAAATATAGGAGTCACTGGCTGAGATGTAATGACTTGTATCATTACAGAATGAATGCTTTAATGCTCCCTTTTGGCCTCTGACTGCATTTAAACCCCTCTTTCCTGATGTGAATCTTGGATTCCCAGCACTCCTTATCATTTCTTTCTACTCTTGTTCTCAGTCTCTTCTTGGAGGAGTTTCTCTCTTTCTCTCTCTCTGTTTTTATTATACCCCTGCAGACAAAAACTGGCAGTCTAGAAGGCCCTGAAGGGAGTTAGTCTCCCAGCTTCATCTGAATTCAAAGAGAACTGGGTGCCAAACATAGACCCTGTGAAAGCCTCAACCCGGAGTCCTAAAATTTGGTGTAGCTTTGAAATCCTCGTAAAAAGTAAGCTTGCTGATAGTAGGCTGTCTTGAGTTTTATTCCTTCATCTTAAGCATTTTTCTGGTGGGGGTTCTATAAATGTTATACACTGATGACTAGAAATAAGAGTGTACATGTCTGGCTGTCACATACCAATTTTTCTGCAAGGAAAATCACTACAGTTATTTAACTGGCTCTTTATCTCAAAGCAGCAAGTATCCAGACGGTTGTCTCCAACTGTTGTTATTAAATTCAGCAGGAAATCCATCCTGTCCAAAAGAATTATTAGTTTCCATTGCTCCTGGAAATGTCCAGAGATGTTAATTTGTGCATGTTTGTGTTGCCCAAGTAGCTGTCCAGTGAGCAGAGCTGTGGTTTGATCTTGTTCTCAAGTTTTGGGAGTTGGGTGGCAGCTGTAAAACCAAAGTTAACATCTAGGCCAGGGGGTTATTTATGAGGGCAAGTCTTCCCAAAACACCCCAATTCCTCCAATTACAAATGTGTTTCACATCGCAGGGCAGCATTTGAAATTAGTAGTTTGACATGTTAAAGTGGGACCCAGATGCCATTAGCAGCAGTCTTTGCCATGAAGAAGCTGGTATTTGTTGGCTATTTCTGCCCAGAGGTGGGTGAGATACCACAGTTTCCCTTTTTACACACAAGAGGAAATAACTGTGGTTGCAATCTGGTTTTTGTCAGAGCTGTGGATGCTCAGCCATAAAGCAGTGGTCCCTTATTCATACCATAAGGCCTGTTGGGAGTGGGAATTTTCTACTAAAGGAAGTGCGAAGCAGAAGCAGAATGGGAGGGGACTTTGCCTCAGCCAACTCTCCAGAGTGGAGTTCCCCCTTGCCAGCCTCACCTCAGTGCCAGCAAAGAGGGACCACCCTGGGGAGCTGACAGCTTGTTGTGCAGGGTTCTGGGCTGCAGGGACCCCAGCAGCACCCCCCGAGGAAGGCTGGGGAAGCCCTTGCACACTGCCAGGGATGCTGTGCTTCCAGCCACCCTTGTTGCTGCCTCCACCACTGTGAAGATGACCAGACAGCAAGGCATCCATCACAGGTAAATCCTGGTGCTCTGCCAGCCTGCAGCATACAGCTTTCCCTCTCCTCCTTTCCACAGCACAGGAGAGCTTGAACGTATACCCTGACTTCCCTACTGGATATCTTTCCTTGGCCAGCAGACAGCTGGGATGAGAAATCAGCATGCTCAGCCTTGGCCTGACCTCACGCTGCAGCTTTACTTCTCAGGTCACAGCCACACCAAAATAATGGATGTTATCCTGGCATAAGCCAGGCAGCCTCTCGGTGTAGTTGACCAGCCCTTATTTGTTTTTCAAAAGGAGAAAAGCTCTAACATGTTTAGAAAAGTCCAGAGTTGTCTGTAAAGCTTTGGTTCAACTTGAAAATCATTGTTTTTCTGGTAAACTAAATACATGAACTTTTTTAAGGGGCTTCTGCACCAGGTCTCCATTTAGCTCTCAGGAACACCACAGCCTCCTGCAGCCATCTGGCAAAAGTCTTCTGGAGAAATATGACAGACAGCACAGAAACAGCCTTCAGAAATAAGCATGCAGCACTGACATAGTTCAGATGTTTGATTTTATAAAAGATCCTTCTGGACATATATAAAATAGGTCTTGTTGAACACACACACACACACACACGTAACTGGCTCACTGCCAGCGCTGCAGTGAATAACAGCTGCAGTCGGTGGTGCAGGATGTCCCATGATACTGATGGACAATGGAAAGGCTGGAAATGCAGCTGGGCAGGGAGCACTGTGGCCCCCTAGGACCAGCACAAACTACTGACACAGTCCTGGGTTCCAGGGTGTTTGGGACTTGTGGGAATCATGCTGGGTGCATGACAGTGAGCTGAGCCTCAACCAGAAGGCAAATCCCTGGGCTGGCCCTGGGGACAGCAGGCAGTTCCTCAGAAGTCATCAGATATCACTGTTTTGGGTGCCAGAACCTTGTTCTGGGTGCACAACGGTGTACCCAAGGAGCAGTAAGCCTGGCTGGGCTCACCCTGATGTTGTGAAATCTGCACAGCCTCCTTCCCAGTGTAGGACCAGTCCTACAGGGCTCAGGAATAGTGACTGTACCTGCCCTTCACCCAGAGAAAACAACTGATAACAAACAACCTCAGTGTGCTGAGGTTTTAGCTGCACTTGAACAATTTCAAATGTATGTTTAACTTTAGAAGGGAAGTGGGTTGTCATGCTGCAGTCAGCCCCACACTTACTTTCTAACCACTAATAAATGTATGGCAAACCCTGCAAGGTTTTGGGTTTTGTCTGTTGTGCTTTACTGTCACCACTCCCTATGGCCAGGATGCCCATGTCAGCCAAGGAGCACTTCTCTAAAGGCTGACAAAAAACCTGCTCTGGGATTCTGCAGAAGGTCAGGGCATCTTCCCAGGCACTGCCCAAATGCCCCTGTGGGCATCAGGCTGCCTGCAGGTTGTGCTCCTCTCTATACTATGCTGTCAGGTAAGTGGGTCTGGCACTGAAACAAAGCAAATGGTTATTTATTAAGCCTTCAGGTCAAGATTTTCCAGAAAATAGGTATAGAAAGAGAGGTATAGAAAATAAGACAAAGAACACAAAAGTTTGAATATCAGCAGTAGTTAGTCTCCTATTTCCAGAGGATATTTCTGAACTCCAGCAACAATCACACAAATCTGGGGTTCAGAACTTCTTCATTTTTTGGCCTTCTTTTTTCCTTCCCTCTGCTTCTGAGCAGGCAGCTGTGGTACCCAGGAATTTTGCACACAACCAACTAGTGTGGCAAACATCTCTTTTAGATCACCCATGGCTAATTGGAATCCCCAAGTTTCTAGTCAGCTTTTTTACCTTCTCTGAGTAGTTTGCTGTTCCTTCACAAAGCTCTCCATGGATTTATACGCTTCACATACAGGATATTAATTGCAAACTTATGAACCTCAGTGCATTTGCAAGTTCTAAAGGAGAAATAAAAAAAAAAAGGAGCATGTTGTCCAGCTGCCTCTGGGGCAGCATGTCCTTACCACCTTCTCTTGCTCTGGGAACTTCATGCCACGTGCACTCCATGGGGGCCCTGCAAACAAGAAGGGCTTTGGCAACTAGTAACAATACTAAAATACAGCCATTCAGAAGAACAGCACTGAAACCACACATACAGGCTAAAAACACTTTTCCAGTGATGAGTTCAAGATGGATAAAAACGTTTACATGTTGCAGGGCTCCAAACAAGGAAGAATTTGAAGAGTTGACCCTTAACATTTCCTATCTTTCAAGTGCTGTGTTTTACTATCTAATGGCTTACTGCTGTCAACTCTTGGTTATCTGGTGTAGTAAGGGATTGGGATGACCAAGACAAAGTAAAAACAAAGATAATACAAAGCATATGGCAATTAAATGGTAAGAAAATAAAATAAGAGCAGTGTTGAAGACCGGATAGCACTGACCTGGGCAAGGGTTGACACAGAGGACCATGTGATGCAGTTCATCCAATCCCTGTTTAAACTCACTTTGGACTTGTTGTGTTCCAAGTATGATTAATGCCCAGCTTAGTTAATCTGCCTGTGAGTGGTTGAGGACTGTTTTATTTTCCTACATGGCTGTATCACTCCAATAAAGCATTTTGCTCTCTGTGTGTTACTGGTGAAGGCTCAAAGTGAGGTCAGTGCAGCAGAATGGGGAGCGGTTCACACCATTAGCCACCCCTACAGCCCCCACCAATGCCACTGGGCCAGGAATTGGCTATCCTGGCCAGTGGGGATGCCCTCCCCACCATGGCTCTGGATGGGCAGTGCAGGCTGGCTTTCCACAGCCAACTGGCTGCAAATGGAGTTCAATACAGGTGTATGCAGGAAAGCGATTCAGGAATCGTTCCCAGATGTTGTAAAATGTCTCCAGCTCCCAGCCAAGCTGCTGGGGGCTTTCAAAACAGCTTACCACCAGCTAGAAAATGTTTATAGAGGGAACCAAAAGCCCAGAACATTCATTCATGTTTGATTGCTCAGTGTGAGACTGGATCCCTTCCTTGGGCTCGGGCTATTTGGACAGGTTGGCTGCAGGGAAGATGTGCAAAGCCTTTTCAGGCAGCTCATTCAGGAGTGTTCGTGACTATCTCAGAACTGCTTTTCTAACAGCTGTTTTCCAAAGTAACCATCCTTGCTCTCTCCCTCTGGCACCGTGACCCAGGAACAAGCGTATCACAATTTTGGCATGTGTAGGACATGCTACCACAGTACAGCAATATTATGTAGCAAGCACAACATATGTTTTGGAAGAGAGTTCAGTTTATTTTAGCTGCTCCAAATTTACTTGACCTGTTTAATCCAGCTTTCACACTACATCATCTCAAACACTGGGACTGCTTTTAGGTCATGCCCCACAGAACACGTGCAGCCAGTTGGCCTTTCATCTCTATGCTTAATTGTCAAAAATTATTTCCATGTAATTAATAGAAAACCTCAACATCCACGATAGGCCAGGCCACTCCATCATTCACGTTATGTTTGGCAGGTGCAGGGTCTGTCTGACTGAGAAAGGAATAGTGTGAACACGGCACACTGGGGAGCCCAGACAGCTCCTTAGCTGGGTGTTATCCGATTGCTCCCTATCTAGGCTGGGCATAAGTTAATAATGACTCAGGTACCCATGGGAAACTAGTGAGGGGCACAGCTCATGGCACAGACAGCCCCATCCTGTTAGGGATGCTGAGCCATGGCATTGCATGGCTCTTTGCTGCTCAGCATATGGAAGCAGCAGCTAGGGCTAGCTCTGGTGCGGGAGCCACCGTGACTCACAGCAGTACATAGACATGCCTCTTCTTTTGGGATCTGCCCCTCTGAACCCACAGCACTGATGGACAAAGACTGCTGCAAGTGCTGCTGTGGTACTGAGGCTGAGGTGAAGGTGTAGTGCCAGGTAAGTCCCATGACTGCTGCAGGTGGTCTCTGGCACATGCTAATCTGGGGGATGGGACAGGTGACAGTGCCCTGCTCATGGATCGCACCAGAAGCACCACAGGTCCCATCAGGGGATGAACAGCCACAGTGGCTACACCCTCACATTGCTGCCTGACACACCTGTGCTGCAGCTGTACGTGAGTTTTCTGTCTTGCAGGGACTTTGGTGTAGTACCCCGAGTGGGTTCCGTGCCCCATATAAAATGAAGTGAATGTCATGGCATCATTTCTTTACAGGAGAGCTGCTCTTTCCCCACTTCTACCCCTTGGTTTCTCCTTTCAACAGTGCCTGGCAGCCACTCCCTTGCCAGCCAACTGAATCATCCTGGAGACAGGAGGCTTTTTTGGGTGCTAAAACTTTACAAGGCAAAGACTTACAGAATACACCCATATGCCCTGCCTGGAAACTGGCTCCCACCTCTGTGGAAAAAGCCAGACAGTCTCAATTAGGCATTCATGGAAAGTGGGGACAAGCTGGGGCTGGAGCCAGAGGCTGTAAAAGTTTCCACATTTGCCAGCACCGATCCTGCAGACCCGTCTGCTCATTCCATCTTGGGCTCCTTCTCACTAGGCAACAAAATGTGCTAAAAGGAGAAATCAAGAAGATAATTTTCATACTCAGTTTACTCTGGTTGGGATGATTTTTTTGCTGTGCTGCAAATCCATTGCACTGTCACTTGTCTCCCCCAACAATAAGGGGAGCAAAGTGCTCCTCCAGCAGTGTCGTTCTGCCCTGAGGAGCTGTTTGGTGGCTCCACTCAGACAGGTGAAGAGGCTTCAACCAGGCCATTCATGGGTTAGAAAAATCAGATTCATCCCTGATGGAAAATCCTCCTGCAGCTCTTGCGCTACCTGAGGATTGACAGAAGGAGCTCTGGGAAGAAGGAAAGGTCAGAACTGTTTGTCTGTAACCCAGCTGCAGTTGGCCACATCTGGGAACTAATGGAGCAACCAAGACCTCAGCTCATGCCCCTTGCAAAGTAGTGCTGTCTGCCTCCTCTGAGGCCCTTTTGGTTCTCTGCTGAGACTGGGACTGTGTGAGAAAGATCAGAAACCACAATTGTGGCTGTATTACAGAGACCTTGAATTACTTCCTGTGAGGGCAGAGAGATGCCCATGGTCACCCGCCTGCATCCTTCTGCAGAACAAATAAGTTTCTTAAAAGTATGAGGGGCAGTGGAGAGAGAACAGCAGGGTGTTTGCCTGTGCCCCAGGCGCGGGGCAGGGGCTGGGGGGATGTGTGTGAAAATGCTACTGAGGATGTGGGGAGGGGACAGTATGTTGTTGTGATAGCAAATATTGCTCTTGAAAAACCACAGGTGGTGCAAAGCATGCAATACAACTTTGGGCTTGAAATGACCAACAACTGTAAAATCCGGGCAGTGGGGAAGAGTTGAGAGAAGCCAGAGAAAGAGGGAAGGTAGAAGGCAAGGAGGGACATGAAATTTAAAGTTCCAGTTATTTCTTGCACAACCACTTACAAAATAGATCTATAGGTGAAGAAGCCTCTGCTGAAGTTCATCAACTTTATAATCTAAACAGACGTGTCTCATTCCAGTTACTGAAAAAACTTTAACCAGCTGGGCCTTTTAGAAGATAAGGTTTTGTGATTTTTTTGTTTGTTCGTTCGCTTGGCCTGGGGAACGGGGCACAGCCTTGGAGTGAATTAGTAGCAGATTTCTTTTTCCTTTTTTTTCCTTAGGTATCCCTGAAAGGGATTGCTGACACACTGGAGACCAAATAGTTTCTATGCTAAAAGAAAAGCAGTTTTTAACTCCTAAGAAAGCCAGAATACATGCCAGTAGTGAAATTTAGGTTTATATGCCCATTACTGTACAAGTTAAACACTACCAGCTGCATTGTCTGTCTTTACAAAGGAACTCAGGTGACAAATTTTCCCTACTTTTCATATTTAGAAAGCTGTTTGAAATCAGCCAGGTTTGCTGGTAAGGTGTTGAAGGGAAGATCAGGTTTATGAAGTGTATTAAATTCTCACAAAAAAAAAAATAAAAACCTAAGATATACTTCACACGTGCAGTCCTTGAGGGAGCAAATCACACATACCTTAGACTGAACTTCACCTTTCCTGGGACTGTAAAGCCCTATTTGAGACTCTATTTATTCTCCTGTTGTGCTAAATTTGTGTGAAGAGGTGCATAAGGCTCAGTGTAGGAAGGAAATCGGGGGAGAAAAAGTTCACTTTCTTCTCTTGGCTACATTTATTTCACAAAAGCCTCCAGATGTAACTTCTTTGGTCTGAATATTTCTTTCTGCCTCGGACTGACATTTCCTCCCCTCGTAGAGAGATGGGCAGAGATACTCATGGCAGAAAAGATAAATTGCAAAGTGTTTCTCAGTCCAGATCTGCACGTCTCATGCTTTCTCTGCAGCTCCTGTGTGTGTTTTCACTCACACAAGAGCACCCCAGGACTCTGAACAACATCAGGGGCTGCCTGGGTGTGAAGCTGTACCCCTGGAATAAAAGGCATAATTTAAGAGCAGTAGATGGGGAAACATGGGATGCAGGCTAAGCAACCTCCATGTTAATTCACTGTGTCCTTGGGTCTGACTCAGTGCTGGTCAGGAGGGCATTGTATGGCATGGCTGGAGCCCAACACAGTTTGGCTGCCTACCATGGCATGGCGTGTGGCTCAGCCAGAGCCTACAACCTCCTTCTTATGAGCTCTATCTACTGGACCTTTTGGATGCTAGGACGTGTTTAAACACCTCTGAGAAATTTTACTTGACTCAGTAAATTCCCTTGTGACCTCAGAAAACCATATGTTAAGGCTAATCAGGGGATAAACCCTGTCCTACCACTTGGAGAGAAGAGCGGGCAGCGTGGCCCAGTGAACAGGAATGCAGGGTACAGATACATTTAAAATAGCTTCAAGCACAGCTAATTGGGACCAGCTTTTTTAACCGTAGTCTCTGCAATGAATTTTGAAAAAAAAAAACAAAAACCAAACCCAAAAAACCAGCTACCATAGTGCAATACTCAGTTGTAGACTACAAATTATGGTAGAGTTTCAATTAGTTTCCTGTCAACAACCAAGTGTGAGTGTAGGTGAGTCACAAGGTCTTCTTCCAAAGCACAAATGCTGGGGAATTAATGACTATTTCCCTGGGCATGTCTGTGTGAGTCTGCCCTGGAAGCCACCAGGTACCTGTTGGGTGACACGCAAGTGTTACCTTACACAGAGAGCTAGAAGTAGCTTACATTCACATATTGCAGCTCCTACTGCCACACAAAAAGTAGTCCTTAGGGCCAGGACAACAATCAGACCAGCACCTACTCTAATATCTTCTTTCCTACAACAGTTTAGTGAGGGAAAAGATAGGAAACACAGGCAGTCAGCCTTCTGTTGGTGTCATACCTCACTGCTGGCTGCTTCTGTGCTTAGGGACTTCCTGAGCCAGGGTCACAGCTTCCTGGTTAATAACCCCTGCAGCATTTTTAATTTTTTTTTAAATGTGGTTTTGTAATTGGTTGTGATCTCATTTATCCTTTTGACAGCTAGAATATCCCATGACTATGTATTTCAGTCTGCTGTGGGACATTTTTGTTTTGATTATGTTACCTCAGAAAATTTTATCAAAAATTCCCTTACTCTAGAAGGAAGGCATTGTAGAAGCAATTAATATTTCTTCCCTTATTTGTGTCATTTATTATGTTATAGGACACTATCACATCCACCCTCAGTGATCTCTTTTCCAGGAGATGGAGGCCCAGTGCACAGTCTCTTTTCACAGGGAAAAAAATTCTTTTCTTTCATCATTCCAGAATTTTTTGACTTCTTGTCCTTTTAAAGTGATAAGATTCATATAACGATGTTCTCTCTTTAGTTTCTTGTCCCTACTTCCAAATCCTCTGTTTGTCTACCCTTTTTTAAATGATTATGACATTAAGTTGAACAAACCAAAATAATATCATGCACTTATTCCTGACTACTACCAGCTAATTTAAAAATCTGTTATTTAGTGTGCACCATTTGGGATGTCTTTCACTGAACATCAGGGACTCTGTCAGCCACTACTTGTGTTTGGTTTTGCTTTTGCTATTTCTGAATCAGTGAATTGCTGTACACCACCCTGCAGAAGACTAACTCAATAAAGCTGATTTCACTCCTTCAGATGTTGGTATGAGTGGGTACTGGTTGTCTTTATTTAACTCAGTCACTTTTACTTCAGTTTAATTAAAGTAATGCAAACACATGGGGTAGCCAAATATCCAAAGAAGTAACCACACCTTAGTAGCTGGGCAAGGTAATAGTTGCTATGTGCAACTACTGTGTATTCAAAAATTATCCAAGACATTCAGAAACTTTAGTAGGATATGCTGGAAAGCAGTTTTAATTGGTTCATTACAATGTGTGTGATTCAAGTTTCAGTCCAGCGAAGCTTACTTTGTATATTCCTTGGTGAAATTTCTACAGCTGCTAAATACTTAGCTGTGTTGCTATTTCAGTTACTGTGAACATTAAAATGAGAGTTATTTGCCTCTCCTAGATGTGAATTTGTACTGTCCCTCCCCTTCCAGCAGCCAGTTGGTGGCATTGATGTCTTTGCTCTTTTTTCTTGTGACCCTGTTGGAGGGGGCTGCTTGGGTTTGTGCTGCAGCAGGCATAGCCAGGCAGGAAGCCCCTGCACCTGGGAAGGAGCTGGTGCCCACCCCCAATTCCCTCCATCCCCTCCCCACCCCCAGACACAGCTGGCCAGCACAGATGGAGCCCTCAGCAATCAGGGCAAGTAGCCAATATAAGTGAGGTGGAGGGAAAGGAGGCCCTTTCTAGGGGCTGTGAGTGTCAGCTCTGATCTTCTACCTGATGGTACTCAACAAAGGTATTTTTTTTTCCTATGTCACTGTATTTGTCTGTTTATCATTGGTTGCAAGCAGTGGGTTTTCAGGTCTTGCTTCCTGTTACTTCTGCAGTGTTTTCCTGCATTATTCCTTCAAGGTTTGCTGCTTGAAATCAAGCAGAGCTTATGTATGTCTGACTCCTTGGAAGTCCTTTGAGCTGTACCTTCTTATGTTGCAGAACTGTAAGGAAACTTCATGGAAAGCTGGCTGGAATTAGATTTCCAGTACCTGCTGCTTAGATGTGTTCAGAAATTGTGTAAGAGAAAGCTTTCTTACGGTATTTTGGCTTTCTCTGTACTCAGCTGGTGAAAAGGCTAGAGTAGAAATTGAAAGGAAATCTTTGGCTTACACCCTACTCCACTTAAAACACACATAAAGTTCTTGGCTATAATTTGATTTCCCTGTTGGCATGGAATTTGGTTGGGTTAGCTGGGCATACAAACTCCATTTTTACCTCTTACAAAAAAAAAAAAAAGGGCAAAAAAGTGATTACTGTATTTTTATTTAGCGAAGTTCGTGACATAGAAGCAAAAGTCTCTGAAGAATGCCCAGAGTTACTGCTGCTTCTGGTCCCATTGACCTCACAGCTGTGTGCCTGGGCAGTGCTTTAAACAGGCCTGGCTGATGGTGCTCCTTTCTCTTGCAGAGCAGTATTCCCTCTCTCTGCTACCCCGGGCTGCACGGCAGGGATGCTCCAACACCTCATGAATGCGACTGCCTCCCCTTTGGTTTTGGCCCTTTGGACAAGGACATGATAAACATTGACTGAGGTAGGTCTTTCTTGGCACGTTCAGTTGTTAAAAACATCTCGAAGTTTGCCACAGGTTTGTGAGAGGTACATTCTGTGTGATCTGAGTTGTTTGAATGAGGTTTTGCAGGTTTGGTAGGCTGTCTCGTGAACAGTTTTCTGGGTTTGGTTGCTATCTGAAGTGTATTTGAGATACAGGTGGCGAGGAAGAGGAATTGCATTACTTTCCGTAAAACAAAAGTGTGCTCAGTGAGTAGGTGTGGGTAGGATAGCTGGTGATACCCACACAGGAGCTGCCAAATGATCTGCTTGCCAAAGATTAGAAGGTGATTACTAGAGAAAGCAAAGCTGAATGTTGCATTGTTTTTTCAGGATCACAAACTACATACTATATGTTTCTCAGAAGTAAGGATTCTACATGTTTCAGTTAAGAATTTATTTAGTTCTTGTTTTTCTGGTTCTTAGTGGAAAGACCCGACTGTCATCTTCAACCCTTTGTGTTTTAGGTTCCTTCTTCTCTTGCCCATGGCTCTTGTGTACAGACTTTTTCATAGGGGTGTGGAGAAAGGAGGAGCCTTTTTAACATTTGACTGTGATATAGGGCAGTGAATAATTGGTGTATGGAAGCCCTGAGTGAGATTATGCAAGTGTTATTCAGATTATGTCAGTTTGTCATTCATCATTGGGATGTAAGGTCCAGTTTGCACACCTGCTAATATACTAATAATACCTGCTAATATAACTCATCAGATCTGAGACTGGGGGTTTGGTATGATGTAACTAACTTGAAAAATGGTAACCTTGGTGTGCTGTTTAAATTGGTTTTCCATGAAGAATAATGAAACAGCTTTTTATTTCAAAGAATTAATGTTATGTGAAATTCCTGTTATGAAAGCCCTATTATTTTTCTTAAGTGGGAATTATTTGGCCCTTCTATTACAAGTGGGTTGTTGCATTGTCTCTTGACCTCATTCACACAGAGCAGGAAGGCGAAGCCCTTGGCATTGAAAAATGAGGGAAGAGTAGTTTGGCCATTTTTGTTAAGCCATATTGTTTGTGTTAATCTATTCTTGATTTAAATATGAAAAAGTTATTTCTTTGAGGAATTGTAGAAAATGTGGTAATAGGGAGCTAGGACTTTGCAGTTGTTCCACTCAGCATTTGTTCTTGTCTCAGTTGAGTGCTGAATCTGAGGCCCTGGTGTTTGGGGAGCCCCCAAGGCTTCTGATGGAAAGATGTATTTCAGTTCTGAGCTTGGCTTTGTGGCTTGTGTATGCTATGGGAACAGTGCTAGAGACAAACTTTATAGTGAGCAGCAGCATGTTTTGTTTTTCAAACAAAAATTTACCAACTAGCTCTGAATATGTGCTTTCCCTTTCCATGGGGCTCAGCTGGGGGATGTCTTTGATCATTTGATGAAATAGTCACTGTTTTCGGGGCTTCAGAACTGTACAATTCCTTGCCAACCTCTTCCCCCAGTATTGCATACCCATGAACAAACATGTGGATGTGTTTTTGCTCTCTCTCTCATGTGGACCTTCCCAGAAATCAGGTGTGCTATGTGATACAAACGGTGTAGTAAATGACCTTCAGGGTGCAAATGTGAAGTGTTTGGAGGGATGATCAGGCATAGAAGAACTGTGTGCTGGTGTGTCTAGTAAAAATTTTCTGCTTGTTTTCAATGAAGGGGATTTCTTATGTTAGAGGCAGGATACCTAAATTCCAAAGTTAATTTCATGACACCCTTATTTTAACTTTCAAGAGCTACAGTATTAGCAGTCTCAGTAGAAAAACTGCTTGTCACTGAACTTTGACTGGGGACGTGAGAAGAGCATTGCTCATAAGCAACAAGCATTCAATAGGTCTAGTTCTTGCCAACTTGTGCTGTTCACCAAGAATGATGAATGTTATTTTTCATTATAGCAACTTTCTGGCACCGAAGCTTTCCTATCCAACTAAAGGCTACAGGTGTACTTTGATCATAGAAGGTTTTTCCTTAAGAATAATGCTAGACAACACCAGGCTGCTAAAAACTAAGAGCTGGCACCATTAACCCCAGCTGTCCCACTGGCAGTGAAGAGCCCTCACCCTGGATGGGACCAGGCTTGTTGCAGCACAGGGACTCCCTGCAGTGGAGAAACTCCTCTCCCCATGGTCTGGGTCATGGTTATGCCGGGGCAGGTTTGCACTGCGAGCACCAGACTGTGGCTGCCAGTCCATAACCAGGAACCCAGTGCAGCTGGTACTGAAGTGTTGAAGGAAGGGACGTTCAAGAAAACCATACCACACTTGCTGATTTTTTTGCAGTACTTTTAATACAGCATTAAACTGCTAGAATACTAGAAGAAAGCTGTATACTATCCAGCAAATAAGGCACATGTCGGAATGCCATTTAATGGACAATCCACAACAGAGGTTTTACAGTCTCTTTAGCAACACAGTCACCAGATGAGCAAGCTGTCATCTTGATTGCTGAAGCAGAACTGGTACCTCTGAGGCCTTTGTCCATTGGTTTTGTTTGTTTGTTTTAGCTGTACAAGTTTATTAACAGTTACAGAAAAAGAAATTACACAAGTTGCCAACTGAATCTGACAAGGTCAGTGGGTACAGCTAAACAAATGTAATAATCATTAGGTTAATTTTTTTAAAGCTGAAGAAATTCATAAGATAGTGTTAGTTTTAGCACTATTAGACAATGCAGTGAGTGCTGTACTAAATAACCTTTTAAAGAAAACAAGAATCCAGTACAGGGTTGGGCAGACCTCCCATTTTAGCATGGTAAAATATCAAACTAAAAACTCAATCCTTCATAATATAATCAAACTACATGAAATGTAAAGTGTAAAATGCTTTGAATACGTGCACATGCATATTCTATATTGCTATGAGTTCTAATTAAAATAAACATAAACCCCTACAATAATCTACTTCAATCTTTTTCTTCTTATACCCTTTGATTGATATTATTGCTGTAGCCGATACTGCATAGCTGAGCTCACAGTTTGCAAAGAGTTGTGAAAGTCAAGTTAAACAGTGTCCCAACCAACTTTCTTCCCCTCTGGTTATGGGGAAGGAAAGAACCACCATTTGAAACCCAACACTTGTGCTTCGGAGTTTCTGAAAGCCGTGTCTCTACGGTGCTTTCAGTGTTTTTTGTGTCTCTCACAAGGCCATAAAGTGACAGTTTACTGTTATCTGCTCCTCACTTGCTACATGTCTAGTGATAGCTCTTCTAGCAATCCTTCCCCAAATACATAAATAAACTGTATAAGCATTTTCATATAAGTCTAAGCACTTGAATAATATACTGGTTACTTAATACTGATATTTTCATCCAAGGATAACAAAAACAATATGGCTTAAAGAATTGCAAGGTTTTTTTGTCAGAATTATGTACCAACTTTCATATAATATTTTATGTAGACAATATTTCCTTCTTAATGTAGTTCTGTTGCATACTTTATACAGACAAAAGCATTGTAAAAAAAAAAAGTAAATTATTTCCATAAATATTTTCTTGAGGATACATCCTTAGTTCTGCAAAATACTGCAAAATATTTAAGAAAACTCTTACCTCTGTTAGTATCCTAGTTGAGAGAAAGGCCCTTCTGAAAGCTTCCAAATTTTAAAAACTTTGCCCAAAAAACAAACAATACTTTTTTAAAAAGGCCCTCAAATATATACAAAAAAAGTTACTGCAAAGAGTTTCCAGATAAGATAACAATTCAGTATTATAAGAAATATTTGTAACCATTCAAAAATTTTAACATCTAAAAAGGTTTCCAAAATACACACATAGGATTAAAAAAAAAAAATTGAAAGAAACTCTATGTCAAGTATAACTCAAGATAAATACACATCTGCAAGTAAAACTGTAAAATACTTCATACAGGGGTAAACATTTATATCAATCATCTATAGCTAGTAACTGCACACGATTGTCCCTTTGAAATTCATCCTAGAAACACAATCTATCATCCCTATATCTAAGATCTCAAACAGCCCTCTGAGCACTTGAGTGATACAACAAACTGAATGGACAGCACTGGTTTTGCAGATAGGAAAGAGATAGGGGTTGGAGCCCAGTCGGGAGCGGAGTGATATCTGAAAGAATGATTTTTGTATGGGGGTAGTTCCATCTCATTTTAAAATACGTTGGCAAAGGCAAGTGGAAAATATATGTCAATCTACTTAACTTGAAAAACACGTGTTGATGATTTATTTCATACTGTTCAGTAGACAACTCTCAGGATCCATAGTAGGAAAAAAAAAATCTTCTGCGTGACTTCAGGACAAAGAGCACTAATCTAGGAAGTCTGACATTTCCAGAAGCTGTTAACTTTTGATCTTTTAAGTAGTTTTTTTTTTTTAAAAAAACCAAACTAGAGTGTCACAGTATGTAACCCATGTATAATCTAAATTTCACGTTATACAAAAAGGTAAAACGTAGATAATACTTCTAGGTATAAGGCTTCTCTCAGACACACGTAACTTCACATTTTTAGTTTAAAAACTAAGTCCCATATAATGGGGAACTTCAAAATACACCTATTTTCAGAAATAATATATACTCTTGTGTATTTATCTGAAATCAAAAAGCAACTTTGAGACAAAAAGGCCTCAAACTTTGCTTGTGTGGCATCATTGTGTGGCTGTCTGTGGTAGCAGCAGTAGAAACTGGCTAAAATGGGCCCATCCTTTAAACTACAGGGATTTTTCTTTATGACCATTAAATGAAGTATTTGTAACAACTTCACTGGAGCCTCATCAAGTTATAACCTACAACACACATTTCAAATTACTGGTACTTTTCTCCAGAGCAGTGCCAATGCCAAGGACAATTCAATGTGAAATGTTCTGACCAGCTCATGAAACAAATTGTCATTTTGTTTCTTTGTCTCTTTTTTTTTTTTTTTTTTTTTTTTAAGAAATAAATGAAAGTTGAAAAAATCTCTAAAAAGGGGTGAAATTTAAAAAAAAAAGTGCATGCTGGATGGATTGGTAGGCTGTCAACAGCAAGCATCTGAGGTTAAAAATCCAGTTTGCCAAATAAATGCATAGAGCCAGATTGCTCTCAGGTACATCCCTAAAGAATATGCAATTTAGGGAGGCCTGTTTTGGTTTAAAATTCTTTACTGATGCTTGCTTCACCTCTGCTAAGACTGTCTACAAATGCCTTCAAGGATTGCTAGCTGATGTTCTAAATGTAGAGCTAGTTAAAGAGAACATCAGGAAGCGTTCACAAAAACTTAAGAGAAATCAACTCCTTTTTTTTTCCTGTCAAAAATCTGAATTTTTAAGTTTTGGAAAGTTAGTTACATCTATAGGTGAATTACCTTTGAAGGGAGGGAGGGAGGGAATAGAAGAGATCTACATTTTGTAACCAATTTTTTTTCCCTTTGAAATTCAGAAAATTCAGAAATGTCCCTTCTGTGCCATTAGCTAAAAGCCAATAGGTCATAAGCTGTCATACATGACTTATGCAGATGTATTTTTCCAGCAACTCACAAACTACACAGACTTGAGTGTGGAGCAAATGCCCCGGGCCCAGTGCTGCAATCCTATGAGCAAACCTCATGCAGGGAGGGACAGAGGAATGCTCCCCTCGCATAAGCTTGGTGCTCCTGCCTTTCCCAGGCACCAGCTTGGCAGGGAGAGAGGTTTCAGCCCTGTGCAGGGAGGTGCCCAAGGCCTGATCACATCTGCACCCCGCTCCAGGAGGGATCCACAGTCTCTGACTTAGGCAGTACAAACTACGGCAGTGTTGCTTTTGCTCTTCCTCACACTCTGTTCCTTATTTACTTCTCCCCAACGTTAGTGCAGGGGAAAGTCTGTTCTCCTCTTTATTACAGATATGCTAAGTATTACTTAAATACTTTATATGTCTTCTGACTAAGAACGTATCAGTGATATAAATACTGAACTCTTGTAACTATGCTCTTAAGAGTTATTATGCTACACCTATAGGCATTAATTGTGTTAAAGTAGATCACGTGTATTTTTAGTAGAATCTAAAAATCCATAAGCTTAAGGCATTGCCTTGCAGTGTTGAATGTGGATAAAAAAATTTTAACAGGGCACTGTCATGAAAATACCAGCACTTGCTTATAATGGCATCTTTAGTCAGCTTTTTGTCCAACCTGGTGGTGTGCGATACATTGATACAGCTATATCAAGGGTTGTGCTATTTTACTGATCTAGTGGTTATCATAACATGGAAACTATTTCAATACAGAACAAAACATTTGATAGCAACATCTTAGTTTCAAGGAGAAAAAAAAATAACATTTCCCCTTATCTTCATCTAAGGGGGTTTCTCTACACATCCTTTAGCTGGATGTGAATCATCAAGATTATTTTTTCTTTTTTTGTTCATGTACTATTAAGTGCTCAAGAGGAAAAATAGATCTGGTTTAGAATGCTGCTCTTTCAAAATTACTCATGCTTGAAACAAACTATTGAGATTAATCCTAGAGGTCAAGCTTAGAAAATCCACCCCTAGATTTGCTTGTGTATTTTCTTATTCTTATTTGTATAGACAGATTAGTATCTTTGTTGAGAGAATTTGTCTCTAAGGTAATTTGTGAATCTGTGCAAAAGAATGCGTTTGCATTTGAAAATGCTAAAACTGCATGTCTTCACTGAGGCAACTAAACTGTTTATTAGTGTTACTTTCAATAATGTAATTTGCAGCTATTTTAGTTGACGGAATTGCCAACTGGGCAAAAGTAGTTTCCAAGTAATTAATTTAGTTAATACTATTTTAGCATTACATAGCACTTTTCATCCAGTGATGCCAAAATACTTAGAGATATTAAGTAAACCTCACAACTCTCCTGTGAGGTAGGTATACTGAAGTATTATTATCCCCATTTTGCAGCTGGGGAAACTGAGGTCCAGAAAGATCTTGTGACTTGCCCAAAATCAGGGAGCTAATGGAAGAGCTGTGGTCAGAAGCCGGGGGTCAGAACGCTTATCCATTGCTCCATGTTATGATCAGTAGGCTGGGTTGCCTGGCCTACCCATTAATTATGAATTTGCAAGATATGCATGTGCCACTCCCACCACAATAAGCAGATGCAATTCTGCCCTGCTTATAGCAAAGCAGGGAAATGGCCAGAGTTTCACCCTAGAGCAAATTTGTAAAGAGCTTCCCATTTCCTATATGAATGCTTGCAGTAAGTTTTCAACTTGCTTTATAAGAGCTTGACTGGACACAAGCTATCACTTGGCATAAACTCCCCTCTGTCTTTGCATTATGGAATTAGTCCTCAGAACAAATTTAGTTCACATCAAGTTGTTTAGGATTTAAATTATTTTCTCTAAGTATCACTCACACAAATCAATCTCTCTAAAGGAAACTTCATAAAAATAGAAATTGTTGATGCAAAAGAACCCCCAATCTCAAACAAACATTATCCCTGTAATTTTTTAGTGAATGCTACAAATGAATTGCTTGTTGTGTCCTTCTGCCAATGTACTCTTCTGTAGACATACAAAGAGGATACTGTCTCGAGGTACATTCAGTTCATATTTGCCAATCCCTGATGAGATCCTTCTTTGCAGCAGAATGCCCCTGCACAAGGTTCTACCCGAAATGGGACAACAAAATATAACTCCTACGTTTCTCCTCAGCTGTGTAGGTGCTTCAGGAAGACAGAAGGAGGGAGGGTTATACAGTTTTTCCATGCCTCAAAACACCCCTATGGCTAACAAGTTTCGTATTATAACAAATTTCTATGGTAGTAAACAGGAAAAAATATTTCCAAAAAGTGGCTTTAAAACTACTATAAATAGTAAGTTTGGCTAATCTTTCAATTAAGGGTTTTAGAGACAGTTTTAAGTATTCTTATCCCCTTGTTCATAGAAAATTTAGTCTGTTTGTGGCCTAATGAACAAGCCATGCGCACACAGGGACCATTTCAGTGGGATTATATGACAAGAGAAGGATCTGTTGCACAAGCAAGCCAATTTCTTCTCCTCCAAAAACCTCTTGGAATCCTTCCCAATGCTCTGGGTCCCATTATGGTATTCCCTTTCTACCAAACTCACACCCTCAAACAATTATTCACTTTTTTTGCCATGTTCTGCAAAAATGATTTTGCCTAAGCCTTGCCCAAGAGATGGTAACAACTAGAAAAAGTCCAAGAAAACAGCAGCACAAAATTCTAAGACTTTCTAAAACTGGGAAAACAATAATTCTCCTTTTATGCTGTGGCTTGTTTCATCTTCCTTTGTCTTGTCATATAATAAGAACAATGTTGATGTTGTGGGCGAGTGCTTGGAATTAGTGGCCCCACAGTTATTGAACCTCTGCAAAAGCCATACGTAAAACATATATTCCTTGTGAATGTTATACCTTGCCTTTTGAATAGTACTTCATTTCACCTGGCTGTGATAGAGGGTCTGTGTAAACAATCAGCAGAACCTGTAACTGTAGTTCTGTTGTGAACACCATCAATAGCACTTTATATATGTGTGTGTACATATATATATACATTTACATATATATGTATACAAATCATAGTCCCGTAAATACCTGCTGCACGTGTGCACATGCACAGGAGAAATGTTACATTCTATTAATAGTAAGGCATATTATTAGATAGGCAATATTGGCAATTATTTTAGCTTTTATCTTGATTTGTTGTGTTGCTGTGGATCGCATGCTGCCAGAGAATCTTTAAGGATGATGGGGATGGGAAGAGGCCACTTGGAAGGTTTATTGCACACGGCGGCAGTAGTAGCCCAAAACTTTGCACTTCTCACACAGATGCTGAGGATGCTCTTTGCTCTGATCTGAAACATCCAGCCCGTCCGGCTTTTCCAGGGGTCTCTGCAGTGGAGGGAGGGAAATGAGATTAAATCCAAGGTTTTGTCACTGTTACTCTTTATTATGCATGTGAAATCTACTTTTACACTTAACTGAGCTTTCTCCTAGTCATTAAAAAGCTACCACATTTCTTTCCTGAAGGGCTGGAGTGTTTTTTTCAGCCCTTCAGCTCTACATTGGTTCAGAGTGGCCTCACAACTTAATGTCATTCTTCAAAAAGGTGGTGTTAACTTTGTTGTAGACAAATTATGAAAATACTGAATTGGGGACTTTATTTATAAAAGCAATAACAGAAAAGAGTTTATTCTCTTAGCTTCAGTAACTGAGATGTCCCAAAGGCTTTAACACCTCAAGCATGGGAATTCCATTACCCAGCAATACCAACAGGGATTGCCAATGTTGGGATTAGCTGCTATATCAAGAAACCTGTCTTGTCCATGCACAGATACTTCATAGATAAATGGGGTTTTCCCAATACTTGGTCACATGTTTTTGAGGCCGAAATTTTGGAAGTAGAGCAGCTGCAAAGCTGTTAATCAAAAAACCCCAACTCAAACTAAAACAAAACAAAATCTAACCTCGTGACATAATCCTTTGCCCTGACCCTGACTAATGGATTGATTATGTATTTTTAATAATATTTGTGAAATCACATGGTTGGAGGAAATTAAACTGTTTTTTTGTTAGTAGATCTTTGTTCTTTCATTTTCCATGGCATGTAAAAGGCTTCACAGTCATTCTGAAAATAAAATACCCATGTTGAATATTGCAATAAAGTTAATTTTATTTTTGGAAATCTGGAAATATTGGAAAGTGTAATAGGTAGAGAGGTGACAGAGACATGAGATAGAATTTCATAAAGTGCACCAATTGCTTGGAAAAAACTCCCAAAACAAAATTCCCTAACCCGTAATTTATCTGTTTTCATGAAACGTGCCCCAAAGACTGTTTCATCACACAGTGCCTTCCCATGAAGTGGCTGTTCTATGAGACTGTGGTAGAGACAGCATGTGGTGTGAAATCTGAAAACTAGTCATAAGCTTCTCACTGTTTTTATAGGGATACTAGACTCTTGCTTATATCTTCAGAATAGGATTCTTGGAGCAAGCGGTGGGTAAATATAGCTTATACAATTTGGGTCCCTTATCTCTTAACACGTTTGCTAATCCTAAAGACTATACTTTACTTCCTTTTCTATCCTTTATTTCCTTTTCCTTAATTACACTTGATCATCTAAGATTTCATTTATAAGTTCTTCATCAAGCCACTTACCTGAGACCCTGTGGATAGGAACAGGGATATTTAAAGCTTTTTTTTTTTTTTGCTATGTAACACTGCAAGAACAGATATAAACTAATGAGTAGAAGGGTTTCTCAGCTCTCTGAATAGCTAAAATGAGACAATGTATTTTATTATCCTGAATAAGGGATGTCTGTAAGTTCTTGCTTGACTGTATTGGATTATAAGTGCAACACTCTTATTATATCGCACAGCTGGTGTTGCGCAATAACAATACTAAAACAATACATAGCAGTGATTCTGTGGTGATTGCCAATGGTTTGTTTCTGATCGAATGTTTTTAACCGTGATACTGTTCTGGACCAGATATGTGGAGTCTAACTTCATTTACATTTGAATTGAAATTGGATTTCCTGTGTCAGGAATGTAGACGGACTTCTTATCTCCTCCAAATCCTTTAACCTCCTCCTGCAACCCCAATGAGCTTTGAATGACTTGTTGGATGTCAGCATGTTGGGATTTGAGATCAGAACCAGCAATCCAGTTTCTAGGCTTGCAGACCAAGCACTGGTGCAGGTACTGCTTTTATCACAGCACAGTGAGTTAAATAAGTTTTTTTTGGTCAGAAAAACTGCCTTTCTGCCTTATCTACCACTTACTCCACCAACATCAGCCCACAAATTTTCTTGAAGAATTTGCATGACATAAATGTAGTCAAAGCCCAGGTTCAGGAGTCCCAGGAGTTAATTTACACTCCTCAGCAAAGAATAAGAGTTTTGAAATGCTACACTTTAAACAGGCTATTTGACTCAGCTCTGACTGCTTCTACATGCTAGCTGTGTTCTGATTAAAGAGAAAAAATACAGCAGTTATCATGTTTATTGATATAAGCCAGATTTCTTTTTTAATATGCAAGGCCTTGGGAATCATTTTTCCTGGAAATAGTGCAAAGGACATTGGGAATGCCTTGAAGCGCCAAGAGTTTTTGGATGGTTTTCAGAAACAATAGCTCTCCGTGGTTTGCTTTCCCCCTGCGTTGATTGAGCTCAGCTTTTTGGCCTGCAAAACATTTTGATTTCAGAAATGTTATTGTTACCAGTGTGTTACGACACAGAGGCTGGGGAGAGAGGGGTTACAAAGGCAGGAAAGCAGGTTGCCAAGGGCCAGCTGGAAGGAACAGAGCCCTGCAGAGCCCAGACCACATTTCTGGTGAGGCTTCGAAACTGACAGTGTGCTTGCATGGTCTGTGCCTCAAAAACACTTCGACCCAACTTCTGCATGAAGTCCCAGCTTATCTCCATTTGCCATTTTCTCTTCATGGGTTTCTTGTGAGGCAAAAAAGAACCCTTCAAAATCACCCTGAGTAGCAAGCGTTCTTGTTCTGCTGCTATCTGTCTCTTACTAATTGTGGAGAACTTACACCCTTGGAGCCTTTCTGACACCATGCTGAAAGTGTAGGGCATTAGTCAAAGAGCTGTGAGTCCATCAAGGCTGACCTTCCTTGGCACAGGCTGGACAATTATCAGCTCTGTGTGGCAGAAGCAGTGGACACTGGCACAAGAGGGGTGCAGCAGGGTTGGGCTGCAGCATGCTCTGTATTAGCTTTGGGGATTGCCTGAATTATAGCAATGACTGAGGAGGCTGCAGGAGCTCTGTGCTGCTGCTGAGAACTCAGCCATGCGTTTGGAGAGGGTGTGGAGAAGGGAACAGGCTATTTGGCTGAAAAATTAATTCCTCTCCTTAGAAAGAGGTGAAATGGAGCTTGTAAAACCACAGTAAATCCTGCTATACTCCTGTGGGGAAAGGTATGCTTTTTTACATTAAATGGAGAGTTTAATAGTTCAATTTTTGTTGTCCTTTTTTTCTTGAAATGCAAGCATCCACAATGGCATTCTTACATTCTTCACTTTTGTGCATCTTTCTTTAATTTTCTCCTAGTAGTTGCAGGGTGGAAATAATTTTCTGCAGCTCCACCAGGAAAACATTTGGTGGTGGTGAATAAAGCTATTGCCTCAGGGGAATGAAGTTGAAATAAATTTAAATTTATATAGCAATTCCTGACCTGCAAATTAACTTTTGATTGTGAATTATTGCTGTCCTGCTCTACATGTACTGAATGAACTCTGCATTCCCCAAAAGTCAGTTAAAATCTAAGTCCCTCAAAACAAAAAGCTCACCTTTATGAAGTGTTAGGTATCAGAGAAAACATCACCAGGATATCTTGAGGAAAATTGCTTCCACTACGAAGCAGAATGGAACAATGTGCCTGCTTATGTTTGTATTTAGAAGATTGAATTTTTTTCTGCTGTAGAATGGAATAGCTCGATTGTACCACTGATGGATAAAGAATCACATTAGAATCCCAATGTGAGAAAACACCTAAAAATAATTTTCTGGACTTACTTACATCAAGTCTTAATGGAGCAAATGAGATGATTAAATGTCAGATTAGAGATGTGAATAGAAAAAGATTCTACAACTATAGCTAGCAGGATAATTGTTAGGTTAACAGTCTTAAGGAGCCATAGCTAGAAAACACATGCTATCACAAATTTGTAAGTTTTTAGTCCAATAAAAGAAATTATGCACCGGGGAAAAAAGATTAAATGCAACATGCATTCTTGAGCAGCAGACCCTCTGTTTTTCTATCTGCCTGGGGGAAAAGGGACATTAACAAGGCCCTTGGCTGTCACTATGGATCCGGGAGGCAGTGGTAAGGAGGCTGCAGACCAGAGGCATGATGCTCAGAGGGAGCAAGCAGCCACTGTCAGCAGCATGCCTCTGGGACAGGCCAGCCAGGAATGACTGATAGCAGCATGAGGTAAATAGTGAAAATCTCTTTAGAGTTCAGAAAAGGAGCAGTCTGGGGTGAACTGTATTGCCATTGCTGGAGTACACAAGCATGGGCATGCTGGGGAGGGTTTATTAAATCTAAAGGGCCAAAAGAGCATACTTGTGGGCCTGGAACTATTGAAAAGTTTATTGGGCTTGAGTGATCATACCCACCCCCTCCCCATACTGAGGGAAGAGAGGTGGCTGTGGTTGCACTCAGATAAGGGAATTGTGATGGGACCACTGAATTGCCCATGAAAGTAATAACTTGGATATCACGAAGTATGTATTTACATACCAAATTATTTCCAGTCCAACAGTAAATTCCTGACAGCTGGAGGAAAATAGTGTCCAAGAGGACAAGTCGGTCACCAGATGGCTGGTTCTGCACCAGTGCAACAGCTGTCATCACAAACAGCACTGGAGCCAGCCACAAAGTCGGAGAAGAAGCCTTGATAAGAGGCCAGCCAGGAAGTAACCACAGGCGCAGATGTTGCTGCTATAGTAGGCAGGGGAAGAAAATGAGAATTCAGAGCTTGGCATCTGGGCTGTTTGAGTGCCAAGAACGCTGGAGAATGACTACAAGAATTGGCTTAGTTGCTGGAGCAGGGTAAGAAGGAGCATAAACAACCACAAAATCCAAATTCCTTGGAAAAATAAGAGGTGGGTTTAAGTCTCATCTGAGATGCCTGTTTATGCTTAGAGTAGCTAAAGAAATTACCCAGGAAACTACTTTAGAAATTGCTGTAGAACAGCTTTGTCAAGGTAGCTTTTTGGTCTTTGATAAAGCTTGAGCTCAACAAGCCTACAGATTTTGCCCTATGTGCTGTGCATTCCTGTAAGCACTCCCATGGGGAGGTTTGCCTCTTGAGGGACACAGTGAAAATGCAAAAGGAGGAACACAGTGGAACAATTTAGTTATGAAAATAAAAAGGCATTCAAAGCTTGATTGGGATGAGGAGCAGTTTTGCAGCTCAGGTGTGAGAGCCACCCAACTCTCTGCTCTGTGAATGAATAGCAGCAGCTCTGCTATCATACCCTTGTGTTACTTCTTGTAATACATGCTCTACCATCTCTCTTAAATGCTGAGATTTAGAGCTGTATTTGTAGAGCACTCTAAAGTATATATATGCAACTGTGAAATTGCTGAGAAAACTTTTCCTGTCCCAGAGAGGCTGAAAGCTTGTTCTCACAGATAGCCCATGTGGACTAAGAGCGTAGGGCTGAACTGAGACATTGCTTGTGGGGAATTGGCACGGGATAGTTTCCTGAAGTGAAATGAGCCTCCAGGAACAAAAAGCAGGTGGCACGGAAGTGTGGCTGCTTTCCTCTCCAGGGACCCACTAACGAAAGGATAGGAAATCAAGATTTGAGCATAGCTGCACAAGCCATTCACAGAGGCAGCATATGTGTTAGAATGGCTACCCCAGAGCCACCCAGAGTGGAGAATATTACCTCCAGTGCTCTGATATCATTGCCTGAGCCAGTTACATGGGAGTACTTGGGCATGAAACCATCCCTTGTGAGACACTGACAAACCCTACAGTAATGAGAAGCCCACAGATTTGGGAAAGAAACTGGGGAAGATGAAATACAGCTATGGAGATGAGGACGGGAGAAAAGGGCAGATCTGGCAACTGAGATCAAACTCCTAATTCACTGCAATGAGTATTGAACCATCCTAAAGTAAGGATTTCAATTTTTTTAAACCTAAACTGGGCACAAGCATTCTACTCTCCAGGGGGACATAGCAAGGCCTGGTGATTAGATTTCAGCTATTGAATAGACTCTACCAAGGTTGATCTGCTTGGTGACAAACTCAGGGAATGCAGAAATACTCACTTGGGCATAAAAGAGGATGGGAAGTACCCTTGGAGGTCGTTATTGTGTCTTGTCTATATCCACAGCTTCCTGTAAATGTGTCCTCTACTGCTTAGGCTCATGTGTGGAACAGGGGAGGTTGGCTTGACCTGGTATGAGTTTTTATGCTGTATATACTATGGTGAATGGAGACTTTCTGTCATATGCCCTCACCAGGGAAATGTGGCCCCTGGCTGTTTTAGACATGGGCTGAGATATTTACAGTTTTTATAGTTTTGGAAGCTCTTGTAACTTGACAAAAGGATAGTTCAATTTTAAGGAACCAGCAGTGATATTCACCTGCTGATAAAATGACTATTATTTTTAAAATAATATTCCAGATACTCTTTTTCTGTTAAGTTAAAATTACAGGTTTACCAAATGGTAGGGCAAGGAGTAAAAAAAAAGGAGATGATGAATTCCAACATGTTGGCAAAGAGAAATATTGACAAGATTGTTTGAAAGTAGAAATAATTAATTTCACTAGAAGTAAATATTGTCTGATCTTGAATGGAGGTCAGACTTCTCCAGTTCATCTGGGTTTTGTTAAACCAAGGAAAACAATCCATTTATGGATTATCTGTACTATGATCACATCACATAGTGCAGTGACTTCTGTTCTGAAGTGTCTGTTCTTTCACTGCAACACTGATTTCTTTTCTTTTTTTTATGGAGTTAAAATGGCACAAAAGAAGTGTGGTGTCTAGGGAGAGGCAACATCTTCTCTTAGTGAGTTTCCTTTAGGTGTCCAATGGAAGATTCAGATGAGTGAAAATAATCTGATCCCATATAATAAAAGCAGAAGGAGCACAAAATTAGCTGAGGACACCCACTGATGGCTAAAAACTTCTAGAAGTGCATAGGAATTCCAACATGAATGATGACTCTGCTATGGTAGGTACCAACAAAATAATCAAAATCTAAAGAATAAATAGGAAACATATGCAAAAAATGTTAAGGTGGTGTAACAGTGCTGTTTAAAAAAATTACTAAAATCATCTTATGTGCACAAGATTTTTTTTGTGCTATAACTCTCAAACTAGAAATACTGGACTTGTAATTACATCTTTCACTGTGCTTTTACAAAATACAGTTGTTAGTATAAGAGTACTGGTGAGTGGGTAGAGCATATTTTCCAGAATGGTGCAGAATAACACACACAAATGTTGATAAATGTTTAGAGAGCCTGGCGTGGAACTGGATGCTTGGACAAAAACCATATATGGGCTGGCAAACAGGAGGCTCTGTCAAGAAGCAGCACAGACCTCCTGCAGCCTGTTGGCTCTCCTCTGCTGCTGGCTCTGCATGAACTGATGCTGTTCTCTTTACTGCCAGGCTATTGCTGTTATGTTTAATCAGAAGCAACACAGAGCACCTCTGCAAGAAAGAAAAAGACTAGGAAGGATGACAATGGCAACACTGAGAAACAGGAGTACATGGAGGTGAGGCAGTGACACTGGGATGTAAAAAATCTTTCAGCTTGAGGTTCTAAGTTCACATTTTGGGGAAGAGCACTAGTGACTGGCTGCAAGTTATTTATATGAAGAAGCCTAGCAGAAATACAGTCTTGTCCCAAAGATCTCAAATAACTGCAATACCTACTGGTGGGGCAGGAACACATGGATAGACAAGAAGAGCAAAGCTCTTCCACATCCTTGAGTTATGGTGTCCTTAGGGAATGGCATGGAAACATAGCAGTGGGGTTCAGCTGTGGAAACCTGCACTGCACATGCTGTGATTATTCCCCAGAAAACACCATGCATGTGGCTCCAGGGCAAGCACAGCTTATGGAAGCACTGTAAACTGCAACCCTTCCAACAGTATGTCTCTGGCTTTAGTACTACTAAGCAGATAAGTTGCCATGAGGGGCAACTCTGGACAACTGATGACTTGCAAAACTTCTTTACTACAGAATGTACATATCCAAGTCTACAATGCCTCTTGTACAGTGTCCATGAGACACCTCTTGAATGATTTCTTGACTCTTTGAACATTAACATAAATGATGGAAAGAATTTAGAAGAACAAGGTAAATATTTATCAAGTTGTGTTATAAATCAATGACCTTGTAATTTCTCTCACCCTCAAGACTGTAGTTCCATGCATGTGATAAATGACTTCATTGCTCAGCCTGGATTTTGGATTTTTTAGGCAAGCTGTCTAAACTGAGGCAAGGAACAGGAGACCTTGTAAGCTTTGAGATTGTCTCAAGTTAGTGTTATTAACCAAGGAATTTTTTAGGCAAGAGTAATCTTCGTATTCTCTTTTATCACTGCTCTTTTTAAGTAGACATAACCCCTTGATGAAATCCAACAGGTGAAAAAAAGTAGTACGCATAAGAAATAACTGCTGACACCAGTGGAATGAAACAATAAATTGATATAAATATGAAGAGAATTGGAAGAACTAGGAGGCCCATTACTATTGGTGAACTTGTTTTACTCTCAGATTAAAAGGCCCCACAGTCTGTTTCCATAAGAAAGGTAGGTAAAGATTTTGGGTTTGAGGTATTTTTACTGAAAAAAAAGAATGTTCAAATTGCAACTCTGACGCCTCTCCAGATTTCCAGGACTGAGACAAACAGCTCATCTGGGAAACCATTTGCTGTGATATGCTGTAGTACATGTCAAGTTCTGTTTAACCCTTACCCACACTTTACAAAGTCAAGAGCATTCCTAGTTCCAAGCCTGTTGCCAGCAGGTCTGCACTTCTCCTACCTGTTTGTGAGGATAAACGTTAATGTGGCACTTGATACATTCTTGTCCCATGTTAGCCCAGGAGTTTCCACTCATCCATTTTCTCTTGCATTTGGGGCACTTATATTCACCAAAGCAGCGTTTCTTGCCCTGGTATGGTGTCAGGCCTTCTCCTTTTGGGCGAGCCTACAAAACAAAGGGAAGTAGCAATGAATGACTGAAAACAGGTGGAGGGGGAGGGTAGCAGAAAAGTAAAGGGTTTTTTAATTAGGAAGCTTTGGGCAAAAGATAGAAGGTAGACAGGAAGGTCATATCCTCTTAATAAGGAGTACATATGTTGAAGCTGAGAGTTGTTTCTGTAAGAAGTGTTCAAAAGTTCAAGAGGACTTATAATACTTGCTAGTGGCAGTGAACATAGTGCACAGGCATATTTCTAAATACCTTCTCCAACAGTTTTAATACTGGCTTCATTATAAGATCATCTCTCTTGCATACATATTGCTAGTAATATCTATATAATCTGGAGGAGTAGCTCACTACTAAAGGACTACTTTTTAACTAGAAATTCTAGTTAAGAAATCTAGTATATTCTCCACTGAAACCTAACATTAAGAAGATTTTTAATAATTCAGCTTTGCACAACCTGTAAAGAATTAAATACTGGCAATTCATTAGTATGTGGATTATCACATGGGAGTGCACAAACTGGGATTGAGTATGAAGGAAAGACATTTTGATTAGTGGAAAAAATAACTTTTATTAAATTTGTCTGGCTTCTGGCTCTTGGTAAGTGGTTTTACTGATTTCTACCTTTTGAAGGAAACAGGAAGGGATTCTCGAATGGACTGGTTTGATGTCCAAATGTTAAATGTCCCTTAAAGAAAGCCTTTTTATCTAGGGAAGTTGGTAGAGTTGACAATGACCTTATGCAAATACCACGTTTATTTTTTGTAAATACATTCACTCACTAAAACTGTGTGTTGTACTTAAAATGTAACAAGGTACCTGAAAAATTAATATGTTAATATGAAGATGAAGATGTTGCATACAGCTGTCCTGAGATAGCTGCAAAGATGAAGCCATTTTTCAGAGTCTCTAGCAGGTGTTGAAATACTCTCCATGTATTCACTATGTTTAGTTTGTTGTTGCCTAATGGCAGATTTTTTTTGCCTGTGTAGTGGCAGAGTCGTATGATCACCTATCAAAGGATTCCTTGTTGCTTATTTTTATGTCACGCCTAAGCAGCTTTTCTTTTTTAAGGTTCCCAGACAAAGTTTACGAAGGTTAAATGACCCATCATGCTGGGAAGGCATTTTTTTTTTTGTTTTGGGAGCTGCAAAAGCAGGTGGTTGGCAGAAGCTCTGAGACTCCTCTCCCGTGGCTGATGGAGAGGGTGTACACTGTGTTACCTCCAGGCCTGCACGTGGGAGCAAGAGGCAAAGGAACATGGAGTGCACTCTCCCCCACATGTGGTGGGTGGAAGAGCAGGGGACCCCAAACCTACTCTGGCCTTTTTTTTTCTCCTCTGTAGTGTCAGTAAACAACATTCTCTGGGGTTTTTTATGCTTATTCCTCAGCACAGCAATATTCTTTAAAAGATCAGATCAGTAGCGATCCAATCACATCTATAATAATTTGTTTCACAACACTCAGTCTGACAAGCCACTGTAAATATTCTGGCTCATTGCAAAGATGAAGTTGACACCAGGACACACGTATTTGCAGTAGTATTGCACAGAAGAAAAAAAAAAGTTGATTGCTGTAATGAGAAACATTCTGACTTTCACAACTATATGAGTGCTGGCAGGCACCCAGAGTGTAACCCTCTGATCCATGGTGTCCCTTGATAAGGATGAGAGATTGCAAATGAATGTAGGGCAGGAAAATGTCAATTTATGGAGACATCCTTATTCTGGGCACTTAATTCGGTTCTGCCTCTGAGGAGCTCGTAGCACAAGTCAGTGTAAGAAGGAGCCACATGCTCTCTTCATTTAGAAATTCTCATGGAATTGAATAGGAACCCTGTATAAAGAAAGCTCTCATGATTGAGAGACCTTCCCCCTCCTCCTGAGGCATCACAGATTTCTTTATTTGCAGTTTCAATTGGGGCTATGTTATTGAACAGAAGCAAGCTATTTCTGATTCTCTAAGTCACACTCTACTTAAAAACTCCTCCTGCAGTCAGACCTGGGAATGCAACTCCATTGCCCCTACCAAGCAGCAGTCCTTTCAGAAAACGTGCAGGTCATGGAGTTCACTATTTCCAAAGTAATAACACTGACTTTGGAGACAGAGTGTGTCTTAGAAGTCTTGTAAATGTTTACAAAGAGTATTTAAACATAACACTCCCACCGCAATATGTTATGTCAGCCATAAAGAGCATTTAAACTTCAGACTCCCACCGCAATATGTTGCGCCAGCCACAATTCACAGACAGGAAGCTTTCAGGGATGGCTGCTTTGGGCAGGCTTGTAACTATGGGTTTCTCCAGGCCTGGTAGTTGACTTCAAAGACACCAATGCCCTGAAATGCTCTGCCCTCACAAATGCACAGGGGGGCACTGAAGATGCTAGTCTGTGAAGTCTGTGTGTACAGCCGGGCATTAGAAATGGAGGCTTTCCAAATTAGAAACTACTTTTAAAATCTCGCTTATCTAACTTTCTCAGCAAATCGGAAACAGAACCAGGAAAAGAATGCAGGAGCACTGACTCTGTCGGTAATTTCCTGTTATAATTGCTAGACTAAACTTCTGATTTATTTTTATTTTAACTTTTCGACTGTCACAGCTCCCTCCTTAGTCAGTGACTTTAATTAGCTTGCTGGCAAAGCTACAGCCTTCTCTGTAGGTGTTTTGCTATTCTGCTTTATGGATGTTTATATGTTGCCCTAACAGATATTATTTTCCTGCCCATATCTTCAGTTTCCCTAACTGTGCCCCACAGGGAATTTGGATTCTCAAACAAGCAAGCTCATTTTCTCTAGCGAGAAACATCATTAGGAAGCACTGACAGCAGCAAAGGCAATCCTCCAACTCCCTCCACCCTTCAGATCCAAACAAAACAGATATTTGACAGTATTTGGTGGAAGGCAAAACCTGACTGAGATACACTAACGGCCTGAGAGATCTGAGGCTGGGTGTTTTCTTTTTTTCTTTTCTTTTTTTTTTAATATTATTTAAAGTGTCTGGCTCCAGCAGCAGCACAGCTGAATTGCACAAACATTTCCAAGAAACAGCTTGCTCCTTGGCGCAGAAGCAGCCAGCCCTGCCCACAGGGTGCTTGAGCACCCAGTCACTCTGCAGTAGAGGTATCTCAACCCTCGTCCAACCAGAGGGCAAGAGCTGTTTTCACCAGTTCTTAACCAAGCGCCAAAAAGGAGCAAGAATACACATTTTGTCATTTGGTATCAATTTAAAGACCCTTCTTTTACGGAGTGTGGGATTTACCTTGTTTAAACCATTAGCCTCCTATTCCTTTCCCACCCCAGCTCCATTTGAATGGTGGTTAATAATAGGCCTCGGTTGGTGTTTAGATCTTACAATTCCTGTACTGAGCATTATCTCTTCTTAGTCTTTCTGCAGATAGGGATTTATTTATGTCCAGAGTTAACCTGGCAGAGTTATGCCCCTGTTAATAATGGCACAATATTTTGTTGTTACCATGTTAACATACGCTGTCCCATTGCCTGTAGGCTCAGGTAGTCCCTGGCCTGGTTTCTATCCATGTCTGCAAAAACTTGTGTATGTGTTCACTCAGACATTTCAAGGATTTACCTCATCCAGGACAGGTAGGCCTTTGGGGAGGATCAAAACTGAACAGATTTTTCTACAAGGAGAAACCAACCATTGCTTATGTCTCAATGTAGAGATCAAGGCATAGGCAACAGATCCTTTGTGCTGTTTTGACTTTGGACAAATGCTGAGACAAATGAAACCACCTCTGCAGGTGTACCTAGCCAGTGGCTGTGTTTGCCTTAGCTGGATCCAATGAACGTACAAAACCAGTGGATTTTGTGTGGCACAGTAATGAAAGTTACCTCAATATTCCATCCCTCACTGACACCCAGCTGCCTCTATTTTTCATCCTCTTTCTTCAGCCAAAACCACAAATTGGCCATAATAAGATTTTAAAAGTATTTAAGTTGAGCTTTTCTGCTGGTGACTGGCCAGTCGAGCTCTCTCTCAACCTATCACATAGTGCATTTCATGAAGGAATCTGCCAAATCACTTGGCAGTGACAGACATAATAAAGGACTCTTTGCTTCTCTGCTTTCCCTAAACAATTCACTCAAAGTATCAGTTTGCAGAGTCAGCAAAAACAAAACACCCCCCCCATGCCCTGTTTAAAGCTGGATTCATTTTAAACAACATGGGACTGAGAATTTCCTCAAAGCAAAATAAAATATAGAGGAACAATGTAGTTAATGCTTTTCTTCCCCTCATCTTCCCCCAAGTTTGTTTTGCACAGCTGAAAGGCTGTGTACAGCATGGGGAAAGATGAAATCAGCATGACACTGGTAGGTGGATCCCCTTTATAGAAGAACTGTGTGAGGGTCTGCTTGTAAGCATGCATCATCAAAAATGAAGCAGAAAAGCAATAATAGCAAACAACAGCTTGATGCTCTGACTGGCTCCCAAGTGGTTTGTGGGAGTGGGAGGGTCAGAGCTGTATTTTGAAATGTGAACCCTTCAACACTCTTGACTGAAAGTCTGCACAACTAGGAGATGGCATTAAAAAAGCCCTAACACTCTTATTTTGGTGCTACTGTAAGTGTGTATTTTTAATAAAGATGAAATGATGATAATGCATACCCAAAATGTCCAACTAAAAAATGAAAAATAAAATATTAAGACCGATTTTGGTGTACTGGGTGTTGTGGCATTCTTACTACTAGAACTGCAGAAAGTTGTAGAGGGTTGGGAAATTCACAGAAGTTCTCTGACCTTTCTCAGCTCTGTGTATGCTGTGTAGACAATGAGGACACGCACACATGTCAAAATGGCACATAAACGAGAATCTTTAGATTGGTCAACCCTTTTTTTTTGTCCTTCCTGACTTTTGTGTCCATATAAATCTGAACATCAACAGAAAACAGGTAGATAGGTTATGTGCTTAGGAAATTAATTTTAACATAGCTGGTCTATTGCTTTGTGTAGTCCATGTTGCTGGTTCATGATATTGCTGAAGTGTGACACTGGAGACTTCTAAGGTATTTAAATCAACAATTGCTACATCTTTAATTAGTACATGAAATACAGAAAGAGTATCTAGGGGATACAGAAACCAAATTAATGCCTTTTCCAGCTTTGTCTCTAGTTTAATTTGCGTACTAGTGATATGATAAATCTTACTTGATACAGGCCTGTTAAAGGAAAAGAGGGATAATTGTCAGAAAGCAGATTCTTCATTACATCATCACTGCTTAAATAAAAAAGTCTTTTTTTGCTGAAAAATAAATATTATGGAATTTCTAGTTGTTTTGGATATTTCAGAGTAGAGATTTATGACAAAATTATATCTGAACAAGACATGGCTGAAAAGTAAAAAAAAAAATTGAAAACTTGTTTGGGTAGCTTAACAGGAGGCCAATATGTGTTTTATTTGTCTGGGATTTTCTTAGGAGTCCTGTCTGTCATACGGCTTAGGGTTACTTCAGCCTCTGCCTGGGGAGTTCAGTGTATGGTTTTTACACCTTTGCAGTCCCAGAAACAGACATGGTTTTCAGGGCAGTTAAAGCTCATCAATTGTTATTGTTTATCTGAAACCTTTTTTTCACATTTGTACCACTCCTGGTCTTAGAACCTGATCAAGGTAGTAGGAGGTGGCTTTGTATAGAAGTTCCAAATAATGGAACTATTACAGTCAGGCTTGTGCTGAAGTTGGTCAGATTTCTCAGCACATCTCTACCGCAGGATGTGTATTGTAGCCTTCCTTCTTGCTGTCAGTGTGTTCAGCTGGGGAAAAGGGGCCAATGAATTACTGGAGCTGATGCTTGGCCTCTCAAAGAAATGTAAAATTAGAAGTGGGTAAGACTGCTTAGGCTTTCTGTGTGTCTGCTCGTTGCTCTGTGGTTGTCATATACTGTGCTCTTGCAATTAGTACATTCTGTCACCTTATTTGGGCAATAATTTCACAGTCAAGTGTATACAGAATTTTGCTCCTATGCACATTTCTCCTTTCTTTATTTCACCTTTATACATGTACTACTACTGAGTGTAAATATAGTCCTCCACTTCCCTGGCTCTGGAGTATCTGTCTAGCAGGATGATGTTTAGAATGGAACACAATTTTTCCAGGAGCAGAGCATTAAACAAAACATGCAAGTTTGTGTAGTGTGCAATCCAAATAGCATTAGCTGTTGTTTGTTTTCTTTTTTCTTGAACAAATACCCTATTTCTGCTGTTACAGCCCAAGTGTTAATCTTTGGCAAACATTTAAAAGCATATTGATTAAGCTGCATCAATGAAATTTTACAGGTAAATTTTGAAATGGCAGAAGCCCAATTTTATTTGCCATTTTTTGTATTTACCTCTTGGTTGCTTTGAAAAATCAGTGTTGTCAGTATATTGTAGTTAGCTGTGATCTTGATCTTGTTTCCACAATGGCAAACCAAGAATAAGATTCAGCAGTATTTGTTACTAATAACATGCATATGCTTTCTGATGATGATTAAAGCAATAGACATAGTTGTCATGGACACATTGATCAAAGTCTAGAAATCCAAGAAGCTTGGCAAACATTCTAACATTTAAATCAAAATCTGGTTTTGCGGATTTTTCAGAGTCCTAGCCACACTTTTAGGAACAAGGGCTTTTCTTCTCCTACTAAATGCCTAGTTGAACTGATCATTAGAACCATGCTTGGGTCAAAGATATATAATACTCATTACTATGCTAAGTTAGTTTGAAGCATAATAGTAGCTAATATTTGGCAATTCCACAAATACTTGATGTGCCAATTAGTCAACACTGAATGTTCTGGGAAGTTGATAGGGTGGTTTTTCTGCTTTGCCAATCCTAGTCATCATTCCACAGCTAGTACAGAGATAAAACCGTGTAAAAGCTCAGTACCATACAGTCTGAGTAAACAGCTGCATTCAGGAATAGGATGCTGTTTTCACAGGCCTCTGTCCACATAAAAAAGGACTTGGCCATATTGACACAAGAAAGCAGTAGAACACAAAACTATTTGGTAGAATGGTAATATGGTGATGGGACTGATGCTGGACTTCCAATACCTGGACTGAGTATCTAGCCTTAAGTTCCTCTCTGATCTTGGTCAGGTCATGTTATCAGATTGTACCTCAGCTCTTCATCTGTAGTGGGGAGAGGCCCTTTTGCTGTTCCCTGTCATTTCTGCAGTTGTGGCACTGTATAAATCACTTTGGGCTATGTATGGTAATGTAGCTTGTGTAGCATAATGGAACCTTGAACTTCATCTGAGTTATCTAAAGGGCTGTTATAAAAAACCCAAGCAAATAACACTCAAAACTTCCAGTCAATCCTTTTCAAAGAAGAAAATTTGCATGTAAAATGTTCTCCCTAGATGAGGCTTGTTAGTGCAGCCTTAGTAGAAGGTGAAACTCCCCTTGCATTCACAATTCTAACTAACCTCAGATCAATTTTCTAGGTATGCTCAAATATTTAATGTACACATTCTATAGAGGGCAACAGGCAATGATCAAGTGTTTAATGTGTTTGGTAGACTTTCAGAGCCACAGAACTGAACCAACCCTACCCAAATCTTCTATTAAGGAAAGCTGCAAGTAATTATCTTGGTTAACTGTACTTTAAGGACTTATTTTACCTACACATGCTACTCTTTTTTCATTGAATGACTATGAAAGAGCTCCCAAATGGACTGTCTGTATCTGTGGCCAATCACAGCTTTAATACGTTTGTTCCCCTAGGACCTTGAAAACAATGGAATTACTTGAGCATATAAATAGCTGCCTAATGAATCTTCTTTTGAAAGTATTGCATAACTCAGCCTAACTCAGAACCTAAAATTTCAAGCACAAGGAAGGAATAGGTCTCTGGTTCTTATGCACGTGAAGATAACCATAAAATTTGACCAAATGGTAATTTGTGCAACGAAGTAAGCATACTGAAAAAAGTCTCTTAGGGAATTGAATAGTGAAAACTGTCTTCAAGGTATTGTTTAATGCAGTACAAAGTGGAAAAAAAGGTGGATGGGGCTAGAAAATAGGGATGGATAGTGCCTAAGCAAACCTGGGTCTTTGCTACATAATTTAAGAACTGTTCTGTTTGTCATACAGAACATAGGGATTTGCATATCAAATTAGGCATGAGGAAGAGTTAAAATTACACTCGCCTGCTGGGATGCAGTGAGGCACTTCTTTTCAGTGTTACAAGATCATATTCTTCCAAACAGCTTGAGATAAAAAGGAAGTGGTCAAAATCCTTCTTTCCCCTTCTCTGATACAAAATTGGACATGCTGAATTAATTATGAAGAAACTAGGAATGTATTCATTTTAATAGTTTCCTGATGTTTTGACTCTTTTGTCCCTCTTCATCCGTTGCCTGAAAACATACAATAGCAATACTCTCCTCCTCTCCCTCCCCCTCTGGTAGCACACTATACTAAATATGTTGGTATTTATTTAGTAGTTGGAATTAAGCTTTGGAGAAGAGAGGGTCAAACCGGTGCTATAATCTAGCATTACCTCTTTCAAGCTGAGGTCAAGACTCATTCTTTTGGACCTGTTTAACTGGGCCATCTCAGATGCCTTCATGTGGATATCACAATTCCCCTAGGCCTATTGTGGCACAACTAGGGCACTGATCTGGTGACAAGCTGACAGGTCTAAGGATTACAAACTTCTGTCCCTTACAAAGCAGTGGAGTAGTTCCAGTAGACCCCTTGCCTCCCCATGGGTCAGGAGACCCTTAGAAAGAGATAGGCAGACAGATGTCACTGAAGGTAATTTTATTCCAAATCTAAGTGAGTGGCAGGTGCTATTGAAGCCAAATTCAACATGTGGGATGCTGCTTTCTGCTTCATTGCTGTTCTGAGATGTGCTTATGCAAAGTCTCTACCTGAAGAAAAGATGTGGATTGATTTATGATGCAGATCTCCAGTTGATCCTGTGATAGTATCTCTTTCCATATTAAATCTCCAGGTAAAGAAACTCCATGAGAAGACTGTCCAGGCTAGACTGGGTGCACCACTAATTGGTCAAAGCAAATTTTCAAAAGAGGATTTGGATCAGATAATCTTCCAGTTTATGCAGTGACCGTAGAGCTTGCATTGCTTTTTGGTTTATGTTTCAACTGGGAATCTGAGACTTAGCTCTCTTCAAACTACATGCAGAATAATAGTGTTATCCTTACTATTTGGACTGTTTGAAAACTGTATTGTAACTTCAACTGCAGACATGGCAGTTTGCAAAACCTGTAGTACTTGCTCTTGATATAACTTTGGTGTCAATTTACAAAGGGAGTAGAGAAAAGGCCTGTGTTAAATATAAAGAGGTCTGCAGGTGATGATGGGAGATAGATTTCTCTGCTGCTTGAGTGGCATTGTAAAATCCTGTTGTATGACAGCTGTATCATTTGGTGGCTTTATTCTTTTGTCAGTCTGGACCTCTTGTGGCTTTCCTAAGCCAAATATCTGCTGGGCTATACATGTTGAAAGTACTTTGGGAGGGATTTTAATACATCAGTGATCTTAAGAAGAAATTTCAGCTTGAGAATCTTCTACTTTAACTTGTTCATTGGAAACAGTTTGTTGATGTCCAGGGATGTCAGGGGAGATCACTGCTTTATGTTAAAGTACTTTTCCATTGGAGGCAGAGCGGTTTGTAGGACTTGGATGACATTAACAAGGACATGATAATAAATAATGATTTTATTCCAATTAGAATCTTTGACATTCATATATCTAAAAAACCCATTAATTTCTTGCCCGGTTTTTAAATGGAACTGCGTCGCCCCAAAGCATTATCTGTTTTTCACATCCTAACACTTTGTATCCCACAACATGTTTAACCCCATAGAACAGATACTTTAATATCCTTAACTAATAAAAAAATTTTAAGAAATATATCCAGTTCATATGCAGCTTCCTGAATGGTCATTATCCTGGGCTCTGCAAGTGGGCAAACGATGAGTGCTTAGTGCTCTGCAGGCTGGGCAAGGGCTGTGCAGGGGAAGGCATTGCACTAGGAAGCAGGGAGGAGAAGGAGATGGCAAAACAGAGAATATTCTAATTCAATGCAATTGCACAATGCAATATGAAATGCAGCTTTAGCAATGTTACCACTCAGGAAATTGCTTGTTTTGCTCTGATTTGACTTTATGTTACTTGTTGCATCCTCTGGACTGCAATCTTTTTTCTTGTTCCATTCATATGTGTACAAATTATCATAATGGTGGATTTCTTTTATCCTGAATTAGAAATGCTTTTGCTCATGTAAAGGTTTTATCTCTTCAAAACAACTCTTGAAAAGCAAAGGAAATATTGTTAAGATGATAAGGGCAAGTTTGAGGGGAAAGGATGTTTCTAGAAGAACTCAGCCTTCTTCCTTCCTTCTGCTCTGAAAGGGACAGGATCTCTTTCAACTACCCGATAAATTCTTCAGAATTCAAGACCTGGTTCATGGCATATCCTGCACACTGCATGAGAATAGGCAGAACTACAGTAAGAAAATTCCAACAGGAGAGTGCAGGATCACAAGAATGTGATCTTGTGGTTAAGGTGCAGGGCTGGGCCTCTGCAAGCCTGAGGTTTTGTTCCTGGCTTGAATACAGTCTCTTTCTGTGGCTTTGTAGACAAGTTACTTGATCCATGTTTCAATTTTTCACCTGGAGTATGGGCAGTACTGGTGAACCTCACGTTCTGGGAGTACAATAGATGTTTGTTACTACAAAAGTGAGCAGTATGCATGAATCTTGAGTTACACAATCCTCAGATGAGGGTTTTGAACATGGACTGCTATTGGACTGTCACTGGTGACCATGACCTCACCTCTTTGAGCCATTTTTTTTAAAGGCTCTAAGTAGAGATGATTTTGTTCATACAGTTTGTTTTCCCTACAACCTGACCGGTTTAAGGCAGAAATGTCACAAACAGTTAATTGAAAATGACATCTCCACTGATACATCATCAAAAAAGTAAATAAAAGGACATGGCAGAAGGTAAGGCAAGCACATACACAGTTGTTACAAGGACTTCTATCTAGGAAATTCTTTATGCAGAAGATGAAGCTTGGGCTCTCTTTGAAAATCTTCCCACTGCAACAAATGCAGCACAAGGGCTACCTGCCCCCTCTAAGCTCCCCACCCCATAGCAGCATAGTGATGCAGCCTCCCAGGACACCAGCACACAGGGCAGGCTGTGGCCTGTCCTCCTCCAAGATTAAATACCACAGCAAGAGTGTCATTGCTTCTAGCTGGAATGGGCCTTTTGCTTGAACTATTAAGAAACAGGGAAAGGAAATAAAGACCAGATGAGCAACCGCCCTCCCTTTTTCCACCTCAGCCTCCTTCCCTCCACCTTCCCCCCACACCATGCTGTCTATGAGATGACATACAAAAACACCAATTGAGTCAGCCTGCTTTAAATTACAGCATTCTTTTTGAGCCTGGAAAAAGACATGCTATGCATAACCCAAAAATGAAACATGACTTCAGCTGCTGATACGTAAATGGCATAGATGGTTATTGTGTTTAATAATGTGAAAGGGACTTTTTTTCTTGTCCCAGTGTTCTTTCCTCTAGAAATATTCTGCCAGGTTATACATGAGCATAATGAGTAGAAGAAAGTTTTAGAAACCCATGTGTTCATTCATCTACCTCAAGAGCCATCAAATCCCAGCTACCTTAGTTCATGTGCATGGCACTGCTTGAGAGGTCCTTGCTTGCTTTGAACATCTGTGCATGTACAGGTGCCTGGGAGGAACTCCTTGTTAGAATTTTCTTCTACAGTAGGCCAAGTCTCTCCATGATGAAAGAGCAAGTTTTTAACATCTTAATTGAAGTGCATCAGAAAAATCTCGCTGTTGTAAACATAACCACTGATTTGTAGTGAAAGCTTATAGGCATGTACACCTATACTTTTAGATGACCCAAAGGCAACCGTCCTTTGATATGAAGTTTGTGATAGTATAGTAGGTATCTGCTCCTCTTATCTCTTCCATCCTTCCCTCCCTTCACAGTCCATCCTGTTCCTGCAGTTGTATTTGCATTTTCCACCAGGCTCCTTCACTGTTGGTTTTTTTTTCCACTCTGTGCAAAACTAACTTGAATCGTCTGAAAAATTACTTGTGTCGTGCTATCAGAACAGCATCAGCAGCTGCCAAACTTTGTTAACCATTCTGTGAGATTCATAGTTGATGTCTGTAGTGATACAAGAACTTTTTACTGAAATTCTTGTGAAAACAAGCTGAGGCAAACTCGTTCCCTCTGTAATATCTTTCTTGATCATGTGCAGAAATATTTAGTGCTTTGAAGGTGAGGAAGGAAGGACTGCAATCAATAAGTAAAGAGTGGGAATACTAATGGGTGTCTGAAGGTAAGAGGACAATACAGGCAGTGTTGTGTGAACAGGAGTTCTCACATCAGACTTGTGGTAGAATGAAAGGAGATAAGTGGCAACTAGGAGATGACTGCACAAAAAATACAGAATAAAATTTATAGCCTTTTCAACTATTCAGATTCTGCCTTCTGTTAGTTAACTGACTTTATCTTTTCACTCTTAATTATTTTGTTTTTCTCATCTGTCACAAAATAATCTGAAACTTCTTGGGAGACTAAAAGGTCATAGGTTGAATCAGGCCATGGATGTTGTGTGCGTTTTTAAAAGAAATAAAATCTCTTCTATGTTGAAATAGGAAACTCATGTCTGACTCATCAGGCTGCCTGGCTGTACTGTAAGAAATGAAGTCTTTTGGACACCTATGTTTTAGGCTCGTTCTGTACAGCTGTGTAGCTGGAGCTTTGAGTTTAAGATAATCATTGCTATTAAAGATTTTGAAAGGAAACTGTTTTGACCATAATATAGTCAGAAAAGTGAAACAAAATGGTAACTGTCTAAACAAGTGAGCTGTAATCACCATTTCCTTTCATGCAAGTAGATGACATTTCTATTCCAGTTTTTTTTTCCATTACCTCTTTGCTTGTTCCTTCTTTAAAAAGCAAAACTAATCAACCGTTTGAAACCTTCACAATATGTTTGTACAGTGGCCCCAACAGCATTTCCTATATTTAAGAATTTATTGTCGAAGACACTCACACACAGCATTTCCTTATCATTGATGCTTAAAATCTCACTTCCTGAAAGTCAACGCTTTACTGTCTGTGTACATAGTAGTAGCTGTCACCATAGGACACATTTCACCATAGTCTCACATTGGATTGCTCTGAGCACATAATATTGGCAGTACCCCAGACCTGTTGCTAGCAGCTGAACCAAAGTGGGGAAGTGGCCTGAGGCCAACTGGTAGTCTCCTATTCTTTGACGTACAGTGTCCCCAAGAAACATCAGGAGATGGACTGGGACATTAATAGGCCTTACAGAGTAAATCTTTCTCCCCAAAGGGAGAAATTTTTTTCAAGAAAAAAACCCAAGTGAACACCAAACCCCACCAACAAGTTAGGTATCTCTTTTACTAGTGAAGAACATACTGCACCAGAAAGCACATGGGAAGGACAGCTGTGGTGTTCAGCTACTGCCTATGACTGAGAACAGTTTTTTCCTAAGGTTCTAGTCCTATTTTAGAAATTCATCACCCTGTTCAAAATATCTGATTCCAGTTTTGTCCTAGCAGACAGTTTGTAGATCCACAGATGATTGAAGTGAAAGCCCCATTATTACACAGGGAGAATATACCTCCTAGTTGAAATGTTATGGGAGCAGAGGATCCACCAAGGGGCTGCAGGGCACAAAAGGCATGACAAGACTTTGTGCTGTGTTGAGTGCTTGTCATGGGAACATGTTTGTGACCAAGACCATCTTCAATGTTTCCAAGATCTAAGGCAGTCTTCCTGACACAGACAGTGAACAGGCCACAGCACAATATCTTTACTAGATGCTGTCTCTATGTTGTTTGCTCAAGGCTAAGAAACTATTCATTTTTAAAAAGGTATTGTGCAAGAAGCATCTGGTGTAAAATGTTTGCCGTAGTGTTTGCTGCAGATGATTGGAGAGGTTGGATGAAGACTTGGGGAAGGGAGGAGTGCAGTTCTGTATCTCTTTTGCTACTGCTTCCCCTTTCCTGTTTCACCCTAATAGTCTTCCTGTCTAGTCTAAGGGTAGATTCATGCCTGCTGTGCTTGCAGAGATGTCGCACAAGTAAATTTGCCTTGATCTTGTAGGAGGAAAAATTTTAAACCATTCAGAAAAACTAATCAGGAGTCCTTGATTGGTTTCCATATTAATAATCCCTGTTTAGTGGGACTATTTCAGCAGTCTTACTGATTTAAGAAAGAAATCTATGTGGAATGATAAAATAGAACAGGAACACAAACAAGTCAGAAACACCTGACGTATAATAAAGTCTCTGAATCTAAGAGTGTTATTTCCCCAATCTAGGAGTAATGTCAAGGCTGTGCTGTTCTGGTAAGCCACAGATTCAGACCCTTGTGAGAGACTGGCACAGCAGCAAAAGCCTTCTAGTCTCTTGATTTATTTTTTTCAGTCTTTCCAAGGACCAGTTAACTTTATCCGCTCTGCGCTTCAGGGGGATGTGCAGTTCAGTGTGTGCCTGGTGAGAGGCTCATTATCCTCTGCAGGCTCAACACAAACCCTCGATTTTTAAAAGGAGACAAAAGCGGTGGCTGGTCCTGGTTTCCGGCCCCCCTTCGGCCCAGCCAGCACGGCGGGCTCCTCTCCCCAGTGCAGCTGGCTCTTTGTGTGCCCGGGCATAATGAGGAGGGCTGGGGAGGAAGCTGACACAGGTGTGCCACGAGGCCACGGACTTGGCCGGGGACGCCGCCTCGGGTGCGCGCACACGTCTCCCCACACACGGGTCTTGTGTTCGGGCTTGGCCGCGGCCTTCAAGGGCCTCCTTGTCGCGGCACAAACAACGGCGTCACGCAGCCTCCCTTGTGCGCTGCATCCCGGCCGGCACTGCCCGGAATAATCCCCTTTCTCAGCCCTGATGCCACAGCAGAAATGTCATCCTTATTCTGCAGCGCTGGCATTTGTCAACTCGGTGGGTACAAAGACAGCATTCATTGAGCGGGAGACAGGCAGAGGGCCTCAGGAAAAGCCCTTTGAGGGCACAGAAAACGTTCTTCTGTCAGACTTTGAACTCTACAGGAGCTGCCGTTTGTCTTCAGGTCTGGCAGGACTGGAGAAAGAGGGCTGTCTTGTGTTGACCACATCTTCAGCTGGGGTCCTGGGGCAAATTCAGGTTTATTTTTTAGGACAGCTGACTAGCAACAAATGGCCTTTCTTCTGGGGCAGTCCTACTTTAACAATTCCAAAATCTACTGCTCAGCTGTACTGCCTGACAAAATTAAACCTACAAGAAATGGATCTATCTTCATGCTTACTCTACACACAGATGTAGTTATTCTAAACTTGTACCTCCTGTGCAACACTTAACAATGCCAGGTCCTTGCCATCCCCAGGGGACAGCTTGAGCTCTCTAATAGGTACCAGCGAGAGGCAGCAATACAAAGGAGAGGAACCCTACTCTTCCTTGGACATCCTAGTAAGCCCTGCAGGATGCTGAGGGACAGTAGACATTTCCACTGGAGACAAATACGTTAACAACAACCGATGGAAGAGATAGAGCCCTTTTGACAGTCTGCTCAATGAGTCAGCAGACTCCTCACAAACAGCATTGGTTCCCCTTGCCATTGAATTAAAAGTAAACAGCTGAGGATAGCACCACATAACCAAGAATATTCCACTCTATTGAAAACAGATCCACTGGTTTTGTAAATATCGCATTACCTACTAGCTGAACACAAACACTGAGCTCGCTTAAAACTCTCTCTACTTGAGGTGATGCACAGAGGTGGTTAAGCCTGGGATATTTGTGTTATGAATGCTGCTGCAATGGAGATCTGGGAAGGTTTAATAATTTCAGACAGTTTTATTTTTCTATTTTAAATTGTCCTCTAATGAGACTGTTAAAACATTATCATACCTCACTAAAGAAGTCTCTGTGTTTTAGTGAAAAGTTAAAACTAATTTTGTGGGCTGTTAATAACATGCCCAGGGCTATTTCCCACTTGTTCCAATTACAGAGCACTCCCAAATTATAAAGTATATCTTGGGGTGGAGAGCAGTACCAGTCTGTGCTTTGCATTTTCCTAACTCTTCACAGTAATAAATCTTCTGTGTGAAAGTGCTGGGGTACACTCAGTAGATCTTCAGGAAGAGAAGCTACCAAATAGCTTCCAAAATGCAAGGCTATGTTAATGACAAGAGGATTTGAATCAGTTTTGAGAAGCTGAAACAATTTTATCATAATACATAATTACTCTAAATGTGAGGTTAATAGCAGCAATAAGAAAAGGATACGGAAAGATGAGAATATTTATTAGGTATTTAACTTCCATAGGTAAACAGAAAGAAAAGAAGCATTTAGCATGTACATTTAGCATGTACAGAAAGAAAAGAAGCATTTAGCATGTACATTTAGCATGAGGTATGCAATTCACGCAGCAAATACAGGGAATTTTCCTTATAGTAGTGAATGGGACAGTTCAATTTGATATAATGTTGTTAGATCATTTGTGAAGCTCCAGACTAAATATTGAAAGCTAATGGAAATTCACAGAGAGGACTGGGACAGTGGGATAGTGCCTCAGGTGACCCCTTTCTAAATGCTGGAGTAGCCAAGCCAGCTTTGGAGGAATTGTGTTCTAAGCCATTGAAGTTCCTTCTTAAAATAAAAGGAAGAAATGTGTGTCAAGTATGCCACTGTTAGTCTATTCTGATGGCTGTAGGGAGTTCTCAGTTGTACAACAAGGTGCTACAGCTGTTAGACTGTCCTGTGGGCAGCATGCTCTGTACTGCTTGGATGCAATCAGGGAAATATGTGCAAGAAATCATTTTAGAGACTGCCCACCACCCACTTCTTTTTAAGGATGTGGTTCTGCACATGAAATTGGGATAAAAACTGGAAAAGCCTCCTCATTCATCTTATTATCTGCATAAGCAGTACAAAGGGAATCCACATTGCCTTCATTACTCTAAAGCATCCTAAGTGTCTCATTCCTGACTGTCACTGAGTTTAAAGAGCATGAACGTCCTTAACATCAGGCAAAGGACTATTTAAAAATTCTTTGCCTTGCCTGTCCTGTATTCTCCACTAGGTGTAAAACAGTGGAGTAGATGTTTTCTGCTTAGAAATATGTGAAGGAGTGAAGAAAACTCTGAAGAGTGCATGGACAGACTATTTAAGGACTATAAACATAATCTGTAGTAAACAGATACAGTGAACTAAAATAGAAACATAACAGTGTGTTATGCAGGAGAGAAATGTAAGAAAAAAGTGTGGAATTACACATTCACTGTAATTTGCAGCACAGCAAGGAAGTGTAGTGTTAGTACCAAACTTGCACGGACATAGAAGTGCCCACCAGTCAGAGTTCAGATCTGTGCTATCTTGGCAGCTTCTCCAACAGTCAGCTCTTTCCTGACTCTTTCCTGCTCTTTCACTGACTTTCAGTGAGCAATGTTCTTAAAATATTACATGTTACATATTAAAATAGTCCTCTCCTCTACAAGGGGGGATGGGGCAATGACTGTCTAGTATTTTAAAGTGCAAATAATAGTTGTGATGTCTATGTGTGTAGTTTTATTCTTTGCTTTTTCTGTACTTGTTTGACTTGTGAAGTGGCGAAAAACCATCACTGTGTATTATGTGATATTAGTAAACTTAAATGCATTACAACTTCTGAAAAACTTTAAGAACAGCCTCCAGAAAAATATAGCCATCAGCTTTCCCTTCTTGTAGATGTTTGAAAACATCTAAGGGCCATTAAACACAGTGTTATTCATGTCAGGGTTTTGATCTAATAGCTGATTCAGAATATTAGGGCAGATGTGTGTAAACTAGGATGGGATGAAACTCATTTTTTAATATGCCTGTGCTGTCCTTGTGCTGTTTTCTTCAGGGTTTATTCAGGTATATAACACATTGTTGTTTTATATAAAACTTGTAAAGCTTAAAACATGTAAATATTTTCTGTAAGTAGGGGTAGGTAGGGAAATACAAAAGCACTTACCTGAACTTTTTAATAAGAAAAATTGAGTTGAGATTATTGTCCCCCAGTTAATTTATATCTGACACCTTGCAGTTTTTGCCAGCTGAGTGATTTGTTATGACTAAATTTGTCAAAGCAGAAGGGTTAAAAAAAAAAAAGAAGTCTGATACCAGAAGACTGTAACCACACAAGGACTATCTTTCAGTTCTGTTATGAGACAATTGTTTCATTGCTTCATGTAGAGGAAAGAGAGGTCGGATAATTACCTCACAGGTTGGCCTGAGAGACTGAACATGTTGCTCCTCATCAATGTGAGAAATGTTTTAGAAATGCACTTTGACTTGGGAAAGGGGCAGCAGTGAATAATCAGCTTGGAGTGGTACTTGGCAAGAAGGTTGTGACGACAGTATATTTTTGAAGGCACTGTGAAACAAAGAAGTGTTCCCAAAAAGGAGATATGCACAACAAATTCCAGGGTAGAACAACAGCTGCAAAAATCTTTTCTGCTTTTGAACTCTGATTTTAAACTGAACTGCTTTGTTTCACAGTGCCTGCAAACAACAGGAGCAGTATTCATACCTGTTAGTAGAAAAGTTGGAGCTATGTGCAGCTATCTTGGGGTGTAGATGGATCTGCATTCGACAGGACTTCTTTAACCAAGTAGGAGAGATACTTAAAATTATTAGTTCAGATTTTACAGCTGTCAGTGGGCAGCACTGCTCTGCAGGGATGGGGCAGAAGGTCTCACCAGGGCTGGCTTGGTGCATAAGGTGGTGTGGAGGACACAAGATTAGGAGTGCTGTTGTTAGGTGTCCATATCCCATCTGTCACTGGAATAACCTGAAGATACGTGTCTGCTTAGACTGCAGGTCCTGTCCTGTCACTGGATATGCATACAGCCCTCCTGGGGGAGCAGAGAGACCCCCTGCTTTGTTTGCTGCTGTTGTCCTGCAGGCAGCCCAAGTGTGCATGCTGCTTGTCAGGCACATCTGCAGCTTCTGCTCAGGTGACTAGGGTGGGTCATGGCAGCCCACAAGTTCTGCCATAGAAGCTGGGTGGTCTGTCCCAGCGAACATGTACACAACTTTGCAGCTTTTTGAATAGGAAGTTACTTTGGAAAATGTTTTGGGACTTTGTCAAGTGTACATTTAACACTGTACACGGAGAGCTGTGCTGAAAATTTAAGGCAGCTCTGTTACAGCAAAGTCAGTTTTGTAAACTTGCAGAAGAAATTGCTTTCAACCACAACTTAGCAATAGTCTGTTGAAGCGTGTGGGGCCAATTTAGGACTTGCATTCCCCTCTCTCTCCCAAACAATTGGCTCAGCTAAAAGTAGGTTATGCTACAGGTGTTTAACCAAAAGAAAAAACATCATGCCTCTTCTGTAACCAGCATTATGGATTAACAAAGAGCAGAAGCAGAACTGCACGATGCTCCTGCTCAGCAGTGAGAGTTTTTAAAACTACAGTTTAAAACTTCTCCCTAGAAAAGCAGTGACCAAGATTGCCTGGATTTGAGCCTGTAGTGCCTGTGCTGTGCACAGTAACAGCTGTTGGCTCCTGGCAGGGGGAAGGGGACAATGTGGGGCTTGCAGCAGCAGGGAGCAGGTCATTTTAGTATTTGCACTGGTAAATAGGAAGGATAAAAGGAAAGGGTTAGACCTTGCCAGTAAAAGGGCATATAAATAAAGAATGGAGAACTTTTCTTCTGTCCAGGAAATAGAGACTAACTATTCACAAAGCTGTTTGCTACAATAAATAAACAAAAGCGTTAGAGCACTGAATTTTGCACTCATTTGAATATGGTAATTATCTTCAGGCCTTTCAGATAGAGATAAGCAAAGGATGTTTTCATTCCCTTAGATGAAGAGAGCCAAACAGCCCCTTACTCTGAAGACAAGGTAGAGTTTGCTGAAGAAATTAAGCACCCAAGGCATACTGACTTCCTATGGCTGCCTTGAAATTCCTGGACTAATGGTGTACCACCATAGCAAGATATAGAATAGGAGCAAAGGGCCTATGACCATTTTGGCCAGTGTAAAGATGAACTTCCCTTTGCAGCATCTGTACTGTTTGCACATTTGCTTTTTCTAAGCCAAGTGCTTAGTCACGTAAACAGGTATTTGAAAACAAACAAGACCAGATGGTAGCTGAACCAGAGTTATCGGGGGCACTGTCTAAACCAACAGCTTAAATCCCAGTATGTTCTGGTACCTGATCATAGAAGCAGCAAACTGAATGCCATTTTCTCCCATATTAGGTACAATGTGTTCATTTGGTCCTTTCTTAGTAGAAAATGCAGTGTGCAGCACCATATTTTGAAGGGAATGCTCTGAAACCTTGCATTGCAGACCAGGTGTGACAAAATAGACACAAAATGTACACTTGTAGATGGTGGGAAATTTGGACAGTTAAAAGGAATTAAAAAAATTTTGTGTATTACATCTGAGTGAGAATCAGCTGTCCAAAATGCTGACTAGCACTGAAGGCAGGTATGACTTTGGTATGCCTGTCTCCTCTCAGCAGAAACAGTGTGAGCAATGCAATCAGTTCTTTCAGCCTTGTTGACATGCATGTCCTTCTTGATGATCAGCTGCCTGAAGTCAGTTCTCTTCCAGAAAAAAGAAGAGTAATTGGGATCAAATGGCCATCAGATAGAGTGAACTTATTGGTAGTTAATTAACAGAGTTCTCTATTTTTGTGGGGTTTTTTTCCAGCTATAACTTTCATGCTTTTCCTTATTCTTTTTTTTTTTCTTCTCTTAGCATCAGTTTTCTTCATCTTTAAAAACTTAAAGAGTGGAGGAAAAAAAGTATGAGTAAAATCTCTTCCAAGTCATTCTTCTGTGCAGAAAAGTTGTGCTCTGTCATCTACAAATGAAACCTTCTTTCCAGTTACACCTCTCCCTCTTCAGCACTGTTCTCCACCCTGATTACTTGCTCCTTTTAGTCACATTATGATAAACAGACTTCTCTCTGTGGGGCTCAGTGGTTAGTAATAACTCAGCCCCATGAGGCAGAAATATAACTTTACAGTCTATGTGATCTGTCAGAAGTGGTGATATATAGGACTCTAGTGTAAGTAGTTGCAGGAAATGCAGCTTACAGACTTATTTATTAAAATCTAATGTAGAAAAAGACAAACTGTAGCAATTAATTGAAAAACTCACAGAAATCTGACTATATGCAACTTGCAAATAATTTTTAAACATGAAATTGCATGAGTAAACTTTTCTATTAATGATTGACCAGTTTCATTTAAAAATGAGCAGGAAATCCCAGCTGAGCATAGAAACTGCAATAGATGGGGTAATATTGCACACTGCCTTTTGATTCTTCTGAATTTCAAACCAAAAATGAGCATAGATGATGTTTTTTGTTTTAATACTAACAACTTGCTGAGAACTTGAAGATTTGCCTTTTTATCTCTTTTACAACATCAGAATTGCAATCACTTTCTCAGACTTAACTGGAAATAAAAATGCTCTTGCCTGACAGAAAAAGAGGTTCCTTCAAGTAGGGAACAGTCACAGACAAACATTAACTCCTATTAAACATGTTACTAATACAAGTAAAGAGAGACCACAGGAGCTGAAGTGTTCTGCATGCCATGCTCATTCAAAAGTGGCAATAAGATACAAATCCTTTAGATGCACAGAAAGATGGAAGAAAGTATTCTACAAAGTTTGTTATTCCAGTATAATCAGTGTTAAGACCAAAGCACTTCCATGCAGTACATCATTTGGCAATCACACCCTCCTTTAGTGCAGTGGAAACCTTGTTCTAGACAGGACTTTTTATTTTTAAATATATGGTTACCATACACATTTCAATACATGTTTTCTTGGAGACAAGCTCAAAATGTGCATACTTTGTACTTGGGCAGGCTTGTGGCAATCCTTAATTCCTGAGTGCCCTTATTATTCAAGCTAAAGGAAACTTTCCACTGAAAAGGTTTTTGCCCTTGGTGACGAGTGCTAGTGAAATTGTTGGTGATACCACTAAGAAGGTACCCTCAGATAATGTGGCCCAGAAACAACTCAAAGATGAGGATTTTATGGACCAAATAATCAAAGACATTTAGAATATTCCATGAACTCAGTGAAAGTGTCTCAGCATGTGCTCCAGCCTGCACTTCTGTTTTGTGGAAAGCTGCAGAAGACAAGCTGACTCTTGAATTGCCGGAGAGAGACATGCTGCACTGTACTTAAATACCTTTAGCTTCCTAAGAGGTGTAGGCATCATTTCAGGTACACAGTATTGCACTCCAGCAGAGAGGTGAGGAAGCAGTAAAGCAGCCAGGATCGCTTCCTGCAGAGTGGATAACTGCAGTATTTGGAGATGGGAAGAAAAACTTTGCTTGAGAATTATGAAAAACTAGTCTTGTGGAGTAATACCACAATAGCCCTAAAAGAGCGACTAAATTTGACCAGTCTTCAGATTGCACTAGTCCTACCTAAAACATTTCCAAAAACTCTGTTCCCTGACTGCCAGCAGCAGCTCTTGTTCTTGTTCAGCTTCAAGCAGCTGTTTTTCATCCACAAATTCAATTTGCCCCACTGAATAGGGGCTCACTCTGCAGAAGTGATATGGTTGCAGGCAGTGAAAACCAGCTAACCCTCTTTGTGTCACACACAGACAGACTGCTGGCATTTAAAAGCAACTTTCCTTCCTGGCAAATGCAACCGCACAGATAAGAGACCAGAGGGGAAACTGATTCTTGTGGAATGTCACAAAACTGAGCCAGGGAAGGGGGACAACTATTGGAAGTGGTGTTCCTGTTGAAAAAGACTGAAACCATCTGAACATATCACTCTGGTTGTCTGCCACCTCTTGCTGGTGGAACAGCTGTATCTCATGGCCAGTATTGTCAGATGCTAAAGAGGTGCAGGATGAAGAGAATGGATGTGTTTTCTCCTCATTGCCAGAATTAGGTCATCCATCAGTGCCATTATAGTGGTTTTATTTGTGTCCTGGCTTGCATTCAAGCTTTAATAGGAGTGCTAAGGTAGGATCCCTTAACTTCTGTAAGATGTATATATTTCTTGCTGCAGGCAGAACATTCCTTCAAAGAACTGTACTTTTATCTTTATTTTTATATCTGTCAGCCAGACAAGAAACTGTCCAAGATGTTCACATAGGGAAGTATTAGATTGATTTGAACTTTTGCCATACATTTAGCCAACTCTTTCATAAATATTAACAGATTAAATATGTACTGTGTTTTTTAGGTTGCTACTGCATAGTCCTAACCTTCCCCTTCCCCCTATCACCTTTGCCCCTTCAGTATCACACCAATCAATTCTGCAGACATTTGGGATCAAAAAGTGTTGGCAGAAAAGGGGAAAAAGCTTCCCTAGTGTTACTGCTGAGCTATAGGTTGGATCTGGGATTAAAAAAAAATGTATTTATACTGCTGGCTACAAAATGGCTTAATGCCTAGATCCTGCAGCAGGAGTTCCTCCAGCAAACCCATTTAATGATTCCTCTTCATCTCTTTTGGAAGAAATATAGTTGTAAAAATGTACACAAAATACACACTGTACTTTACTGGAAGAGGAGGAACAAGATTCCACCAATTCCAGGCATCCATCTCAGTTTTAGGCTCAACAGCATCTATTTAATGAGCTTGAAGGTAACATTTGAAAGCATTCCCTGCTTATCCAGCCTACCCAAGTGATGTCCTGCTTTGTCTGCCTTTAAAGTTTAAACTTGTCAGCTTTCAGGATTATGGTTGGTGTCTGTGGCTCACAGCAGATACATGTGTATTATTATTTTGTTTCACTTTGTTTGTATTAGTTGGGTTGTGTTTTAATGTGAGGTCATTATAGTGAAAAAGTTTTATATTTAAATCTAAAGAGAGTAGAAAAAAAAAGAAAATAGAACTCCACTGCTTGCTGGAATGGGTCCTAAGTTTCTACAGATTTCTGTAATTTTAATAGAAATTAGGTATTATAGTTCCATGTACACCCTGGAAATGAATAAAGCACGTTGTGCTCAGTGGTAACCAAGATGTCAGGACTTGAACAGTGAAGCCCTAGAAAGGCCCTCCTGTATCCAGATGCAAGGCCAGCCTCAAGGATCAGTGGAGAAAGGCTGGATGTAGCCACTGCAACAGCCCTTCCACACTGGGATACAGATGCAATCAAAACAGCTGGCACTGAATCCAGTTACCCTGCACCAGTCTCCTGACTGCACCAGTGCCAACTCCCTAACCTTTACCAACTGACATAACTGGCTGCACAGCAGAGAAGCTGTTTGAGGTCAAAGCTGGTGAAGCTGAGTGCCAGAATGGAGGTAAAGCCACACCTCTGGGTGCACTGCCAGCTGCAAGGATCCAACTGCATGGCACCCTCTTGTTTTATCCTGTCTCCTAGGGTAGCATTACATACATACCCTCCTTTCTGCCAGAAATAAAACTGAATCTGGGAACATGTGTGGCAGTCAGCTGCTTTTTTCTTCAGTGTGTGCTAGGAACATTCAGAAACTTTAAAAGTGACCTAAAAGTGAGGCCTTAAATCTTGCACAATTCCATCCATTCAGCATCCCCAGTCGTTGTAAAAAGTTAACCAAAGTAAACCACACATCTAAATATACTATAGAAGTCTTGTGTTTGGTCAGTAACACTCATCTGCTTCACACAGCTTAAAGCTTGTCTTTTGAAACAGAAGACTGGAAAGAACAAGAATCTGTCAGCCCCCCACTTCATTAGCCCCAGCTTTAGTCCTGGGTCTAGCATGGCTAATCCAGAGGAAAGTTTATTTCACAGCACTGAAAGGGGCAGCCCCCTGAACAGCCTTTGGCTTTGAGATGACTTTAGCTCTTTGCAATTGCCAATATAGCACCTGCACTAGGAACAAATTTTAAAAAGTAGGTCACAACTGCACATACAATTACTGATTGCACAAAACAGGCAGGCTATAAAAGTGTCCTGGTGTATCTGCTTTAAGTGCTGGCATGCAGTGTCAGGAAACCCAGAAAACACAGGACCACCTGTGGAGTCCTCATTGCAGTATGATCCTGTTAAGTTAATACTCTCGAGCCTCTCTGCTGACTAATACAGGCAAACTTTACAGCCAGCCAGGATTTTAATAAGCGGGACACTTTTACCTGGGGTACGTGCCAACCCTAAGCTTGCTGCGGAAAGCAAGCACAAAAGTAAGCAAGAGGTTAAAAAAGAAAATGTCTGGCTTTTTCAACAGCTGGGTTCCATTGTGAAAGGGTCATGTGGTGCCAAGGAAAACAGAAAATAGGAAGGCACACAGATTTGTTAGTTTGAAGTAATTGACCACATGGTGTCCAACGGTTTGTGTTCTCATGTTCTCCAGAGCAAAGTCCCACGGGAGCTGAGGCAGGGGTTCCAGTTCCTAGCACTCTATTGTTTACCCTGATGGCTTCCAGATGCTGGAGACAAGGACAGTGAAATCTTTGGGATGCTGCCAAAGAATGAAAAAGACTAAAGAAAACACCAAGGGTATTTTTTTACATTTTATTTTTAAAGAGACAGTGCTACTTTTCACTAAGACCACCTTCATTTACAGTTCCCTTGCTCTCTCAAGTACACATGACCACACTGTTTCTCTCTTCTGCCCCTTCTCCCCCATCTGTTTCTCTGTCTTTTTCTGTGTGTGTTTAAACAGCTCTGTAATGCAATTAACCAAGGGAAAGCAACGTAGGGGTTTTTTTCCCTTGGCATCCATAGCTCATTTAGCTGTTACACAGTGGATGTGCAAAAATGGTCAGAAAACCCCAGCAAAAACTCCATAGCAGGCAGATCACCAAGAGAGTGTCAGCAGTGATGGGAAAGCCTCAGAAGGCTGTGAGTTCAAGTTTGCTTTGGCACAGCTGGAAGAAGCTTGCAGAATTCTACAAAGTGTTTTTAAACATCTGAACCATGGAAACTAGGGAAGGGGAGCAAGAACGGGAGAGCAGTGGGCACTTTCACCAAGAAAGCCAGAAAGCAGAGAAGAGCAAAGGGATGTAAAATAAGGAAACCCCCCCAAATCCCTCCTAGTAATTAATTCTTAACTTTCAGAGGGATGAGGTCCAAGAGCAGGACTTCAGTGTTTGGAGACCTGTATTCTAGTTAAGTTTGGCTGCCAGCACACTGAGTTAGAGCAAGTTTCTACATTGCTCCTACGTGTATGCATGTACTTGGGGTTGGGCAGAGACTGTGGAAATCTATAAGAGTTCCTGTTGCTGCCATCAAAAGATGGTGGATGAGAGAGCTCTCCAGCTCACACATTAGAAATACAAGGTTGTGCCTTTGCTTTTCTTTTATTTCTTTTATTACTGCTATAGTAATTTCTTTGCTGAAGTCTTCATGTCTCCTGAGAGGGATGGTAAGTTTTGCAGGAAGAAACCTCCTCTAAAGTAGTCTTGGTAGATTAGTACCAAGTAGTATTTAATTTGCTGAAAAAAAAATTCAGCAAAATCTGCTGTTCAAAAAGAAACAGACTACCAGCTTGATCCTAGATTCACTAGTAAGTGTAAAAAATCTGCTTATATCATAGTTCAAAACCCAGTTATACTCAAAACCTTAGTCAAACTGCTGTCCAGACTTCAGACCCCCTGATATGACCATCCTCTGCTTATTCACTGTCTTCCAAGGAACCCCTTACAAAACCCAGTGATGCTGAAACCTGATGTTCTGAGCCTAAGGTGTGCTAAAAGGGCACAAGTGCCTTTCCTTTGTCTTCTTCCTGTCTCCTGGACAGGCTCAAAAGACCCTCATGTCTCTCGCCTTTGTGATTTGGTAGTCTCTGTGTGTAGGGCTGATAAAAATGTATCAGAGACAAGCACTGGTTTGTTTCTAGTGTACATTTCACAGGCTTTTAATGCTAAATGTACTCCTAACTTTTTCTTACTGTATGTGTTAACATTAACACAGAGGAGCTGAATCCTGACAGCACTGAAATTAAAAAGGGTTTAAGAAAGATTTCTCATCAGATGCTGTAAACAGGGCTCTCAGCATGAGCCAATACTTCAGAAAGTGAGTGCAGGGTATGTTTGTACATTGACCTGTCCATGCCCACACATTCTGTGTGTTAGACAAATAAAGGACTGTGCTGACACACGTCTCACTGTGCACACCTGGTAAATCCATTCAGAAATTAACTGAGTCACATGATGTGTGAGTTTGTCATCTGTTTGATGACATGCTAAAAATATTAACTGTCTTATTTTGACAAAGAATTAAGCTTTCCAGCTCCAAAACCAGATCAGACCATGCTGAATGCTCAAACAATGCGAGCTCTTTATCACCCCTGAAGTGATGAAGCAGTCTCAACCTTAATTTTGTACCTTTTTAAAAGCCAATAAAATCTAAACTGTATTTGAAAACAAAAGATTCCCCATTATTTTCTAATTAAACTCTTTCCTTCCCAAATAATATGTAATAAATGAGCTGCAAGCCTATTTCTCTCTCCACAAACTCTAAAGAATTTCTGAGGTTGTTCCTACCTAGTATTTGAATCACATCTTGAATGGTGCATGACATCAGTAACCAGTCAGGGGGTTCCATGTTAAGATTTTGTTCTGTTCTATAGCATGCCTAATGCCTTATTTTTTGTTAATGTAGATCTAATAGCAGATATGGTAACTATATTGCTATCTCTAGAGTTGGACCTTTTTTATTTTTATTGTAACTAAAAGCAGTTATTTCCTTCCTTGAGCAGTATCATTTTGTATAGTATCATTTTGTGCATGTCAGGATTGCTGTACTGCACCAGACAAAGTGCTGCTCCAGTCTTTGGTAGGTCCAGCCATGGATGTCAGAGGAGAGTACAAAACCAAGCTAAGCATAAAACAGTTTTACCCCAGTATGCTCCTCCAGACTCCAACAATTTGCAATTGAGGGATGCCCCAAGCCAGTGGTGGTGTCTTCATAAACTCCCTTCTGGTCTTGCTGCTCAGAAATATAACCTGAGAGTACTCTATCTGATAGAGCATAGCTGATATGAGTTAATAACCGTGTCGTGAATGTGCTAACCAAGTGGCAGCACTGGGTCATAATTCACTTCCACTGAAACAATCACAAGTAACTAAATGTACCATATTTCTTATTTTGGGTGGAGATGATAAACAATGCAGCTGTCAAATGTTCCATGAAAACCTGTGTTTTCCCTACACTTTGCCTTCTAACTTGAAAGGTGCAGATAGAATCAAAATGACTTACAGTCAGCATAAGAAAGATATGTTTGTTTTCAGACCGGCGCTTTTTGGTGGCTCAAATGGTATCAAGTAGATTAGCAAGAATGTTTTTATAAAAGGCTCCGTTTTCCCTGTTGAGCTGTCTTGGTTCAAACATGCTGCTTGTGTTGGACTTACCAAGACATGTTTTTCAATCTAGTTCCTGAGAGACAAACTCCTGCAGACCAAAGCTGTTACCTCGTGCTCTTCCTGTGTGCTGATCTTACAAGGGCAGAGAGAGGACTGGAGGCAAGGCTGACAGCTTGCACTGCCTCCCTGCACCTGGGCTCAGCTGGGGATTGTATGGCCCCTGCAGACAAGCAGAAGAGCTTTCCCTAGGGGCTGTCCAATGAAAATTTAAACTTAACCAATTTTTGATCTTGTTACTACAGAATAAAACATGAGGAAAATGCTTTGAGGTGGAAAATATAACTATTAATGCGCTACTTTTGTTTATTCCCTTATTCTTACTTTTCTTGCAAGACTTTGTTTACTGCAAAAGACACAGACTCCTTTAGAAAACCTGCATCAATCTCTGAGTATACCATTCCTCTTTAATGTTTTCTGTCAGCAGACTTGAAAAGAATAGGTGCAAAACTGAAATGAGTTCTTAGTATATATGGAAAGAACAAAGTGTGTTGGATGGCAGAGGATATAGTGGACAGAGCTTAAAAGGACCTTTAATATATGATTTTTCCTATTTATTTTCTTAACACTAGGTTTGGTGAAGATGGACGAGGACTTAGCTAGTCTAAACAGATATAAATATATGGGTAAATGCTGCTTGATGCCTTTATAGTGGCTGTGAATCTAGCTCCTAGCATTTCCCTCTTAAACTCTGTTACAGAGATGAACTTCACAGAAGGGTTTTTTACTGCAATTCCCTAAATACAGGTACTGCAATTTTGACTGCCTTTTAGGTAGTCCCTGAGGGGTATGTTACCAATTTCCTTGTACCTTCTGCTTTTTCAGGCACCTGAATGAGAGTTTCAAAAGCTTAACAGAAATTAGTACACTTGGGGCTGCAGGTCTGTGCCAAAGCAGTACAAATATCTAACACGCTGCGTTAAAGCTTAGCTAGATGGAAACCTTTCAATTCCACTGCACTTTCAACTGCTGCCAACCTGGCACTCCAGTGTGCAAGTTTTGAATCAGGCCTGGTGTATTTTTTTTCCAAGCAGATTTTTTCCTTACTGTAAAAACCGACTGCTCTATTTCCGAATAACACTTCATTTATGGCATTAAAGGCAACTTGAAGGAGCTCTAGGACAAACCCTGGGTGACTTAAAAAGAAGAAATAATTTCTTACTAAATACATTTTTCCTCTTCATCTGTATACACATTTTTTGTTAATTGGAGAGTTGAACACAAATACTGGGTATTTCTTTGCTTTTTTCTTATATCTGCTACTGAAATAACTGAAATGTTTTAAATAATGAATACAAGAAGGGGTATCAAGGGCTTCATAAGCAGCTAGTGCTTTAGAGACTCTTTTGGATTTGGATATTGAGTTTCAGACATCAAGAAGGGTTTTGTTTTCACAAAGTATAGCTCATCAATCTATTTTTCAGGTGTTCAACACAGTAAATTAGGGGTTTTTTTTCGTATCTTTACTTCTACGCTTTTCCAGAAAACCAGAAAGAGTACAGTACAGGGCAGATTCAATACCTAGTGCCAAAAGTGAAGGTAGTATTTTAGTTTGTAATTTTTTTTCTTTAATTACTCTAGCTGATGATTCAAACATTTAAGAGCTTGAGCTCTTAATCTAATGCTCTGTATCGCTACTGAAGACAGAGCTCTGATCAAGACAAGAAATTTTAAATGTGATATATGAATATATGTGACTCTGTATTTGTTAGAGAGATGGAAAAAGAGAGACCCTCAGCATTTGTCTGTGACTCCAGTGTGCTGTGTTAATGTCCTGGCTGCAAGCAGCTGATTCTCTTCAAGTACATTTGACCTAGCAGATGTCCTAAAGTTAGGGAGCTATGACCTCAAGCACTGGCTCCTGGAGAGGTTGGCTCTCAAAGAGGAGCTCCCAATGAGGCAGTCAGAGAGAGAGAAAATAAGGAAGAAAAATGGTTTTATTTGTTGCATCCGGTTAACTGGTAACAAAACAAACAGAAAAACATACACAATTATATCCTGGATTTCGAGAGCTTCAATTCCAAACTTTGTTTGACCTGCTTACTTTGGGATGGCTTTAGAAAATGAAATGCTGTCTTTTCCTGCTCTGTTTCCTGCCTGGGATTTATGGCTGTGATGGACCTCAAAGGACTGCATAATGTTCAGTGTCGTAGGAAGTGAAGTAGATTTAGCTGCGAACACAAACTGAAAAGGGGATTATCAGCAGATTTCTGCAGCACTTGTGTGTATCACATGTAGCAGACTCATAGGAGTTTTCTCCCCTCTTCTTCTGGCTTGTTTATACTCAGTAAATTGCATGTCTGGGGATTGTATGTTGTGGTCAAAATGTCATCAGTTATAACTTGAGTAGTTTTAAGTTGGTTACATTGCTCTAAAATATTCCACGTTGATACTATCTTGTTCCCATAAAAAATACGGACATTGGCTATTTCTACTGCAACTGTTGAATGTTTCAGGATTTTTTTTGAGGTTTGGGCCTAAAATAGTGCTTTATTTATAGGCATTTTGAGCTGTGCATTGTCTTGTCAGAATGTGTGAACGGATTATGGTACAGGCAAAAACCTGCTTCTCATAATCCACAGGGAAATCAGATCGCAGAGCAGTGAGTGAACCTGTGTGGTTTTCAAATTGGGTTTAACCAACAGCAGCAGAACTTGTGCTGTAGAAGTCAGTGGGAACAAGATATAGGTGCCACTGGAATGAGTGTAAACAGAGGGGCAGTAGCATTTCCTCACTTTCAACCGGTGTCTGATTTGAAGAGAACTGAATATAAATAATAGAAATGATGAGTTTTAAAATTTCTTTTAGTGAGAGCCTCATAACTGATGTTGAACTTATGACAACTAATGCATTTGTTTTTATTGTGCTTTCCTTGAAGTACTATACAGGTATCACTTTGAATTCCCAATTCTCTTCTACACACTGGAATAAGCCAGCATGCTAGTGCCTTACCTCCTAGGCATCCTGTTTTCAACCCCTCAAAAAACCCTGATTTTTTTTCTTTTTCTTTTTTTTTTTTTTAAATCACTGAGCATCCTCCCCCAGGCCATCTTAAATATGTATATAGCAGGTCACTTCAGAGAGGAGCAATAATCACTGGGAAATTTTGGTCCCTGTACATTTTTAAGATGCTGGCTGCTCCCAGGAGGGAGAGTACACAGCTTCTTCATCATGTGAAGCTGCACTGCAGATGCTTGGGTGGAACCCCTTAGAGGGGTTCAAGCCTTTTAGACCCTCCAGAAAAGTTGTACCTGTGGTCTTGTAACATCTTGAGCACTTTGGTTCCTCTTTCTTTCTTTGGTTTTTATGTATTCCATAGGAATAGAAAGCCACTATTGTTTCTCAGGTTATATCACAAAACAAAAGCCAAAACTTCTACTAAGAGAATATTTACACGAAGTACTGAGTAGCCATAATTTTCTGCTTCTCATGGTAGGCCTATGCCTTCCTATAGTTTTTTTAATATAAAGCACAAAATATGGCTGAAGGAGAACCTGTGTTAAGGGAAAAAAAACCTTTCCAGATCTAGAACAGGACCTCAAGGGAAGCGAGTTCAATTCCAATATGTCACATAGGACATGTTGTTGCCCTTCTTATTCCTCGCACTTCCCCATGGATTACTAGTTACTCCTGCCTTAAAAGGAATGTGGCAAGGCAAAATTAATAATTTTATAGACTCTTCTTATTATAGCAATGTGGGTCAAACAGAATAAAAAGAGTGTAAGAATACAAGTAAGAGGAAAAATGAATTAAGTTCTGTTACTGATTTAATTTAAGAAAAGCTCTCTTTGAACTTAGGGATTAAGGACTGCAGGATATAGGAAAATATTAGAGAATGTAAATCCTGTGTCTTTGGCACTTGATACCTAAAGCTCTCAGCATAAAACCTGCGATGACAGAATCCCTGAAATCTAGGTGTTAGCATATACCTTCTGTCCCAAGCCTAACTACCCAAGCAAACAAGTTCTTAAATACATATTTAACATCAAAAGCACATGAAAAATTATACTGAAAGCAGGTATTTGCTGGATGGTCTTAGGATTCCAATAGTAAACTTAGTTTGGAGGAACCTGAACTTTACCTGCTTTTTTTCTTAAAGAGGGGGGAAAAAAAAGTATTCTTATCTCAGCCCAGTTTCATTCCCCTGTGTGAGTATCTAGGGAAAAGTTCAGTTACTCTTCCTAACACTCAGACTATTTTAGAGCACACAAAAAAGAAAAGAACCACTGCTGAATGAGACTCTGTGTCTCTTGCTTAGGATGGCTCTCATCTTGCTGTAGAAATATGTGTGAAAGCAAAAGGGACATCTGCGCCAAAGAGCCCAGTAACCCAGAAATTTCCTGCCTCATTCTTTCCTATGGAGAATGCAGGGATTTGGGAGCTCTCAAGACAAACATGCATCTATATTCCCATGTAAAACAACTGTACAACTGTCAGGATTGCAGGATGCCACAGAGTGTAATTTTTTGAGGCAAACTATGCTAGGAAGAGATAATCCTGCCTTTTATTTATACATTAAAAAAAATATTTAAAAAAACCCCAATGTGTTACGTTACCCATTAAAGTCATACTGATGCTAGGGTAAACAAACATGAAAACAGCTAATTCCTAGGCTCTATGGTTGTTTCATGCAACTAAGATTTTGTGACAGTTTGTGCTGTAGTGCTTTATAATGCTTGCTCACTTGTACCAGACACACCATGAGAGAAGACTGATTGGTGAGGGTGGGTGTTGTCTTTCTCTTCTGGCGATGATATAGGGTTACATAAAACTGGAAGTAAATAGTTGTCTATCACTCAGGACAAAGATACTTTTCTGCTGAGTTCACCTCAGATGCAATTAAAGCCAGAGCAGTGATACAGACTGGGATGAATGGTTGTAGGAGACCTATGAAGTTCCTGATGTAACATAGGCTTTCCTGGCAGCTGTGGAAGTTAGAGACTGTATACCTTTGCTCCCATTCGGTTTGAGAACTGGCAGACATCCCATTTTTGTCCTGCACAGAACCCTGATGACAACCATAGGTTGTCCTCTGCTGCAGCCACTGCTCCTCCCTGGGAGCACTGCTCTCTGGAAATAGTGCCTGTGCAAAAACTGATCGATTTACTTTTCCACTTCATCTTAGTTCTTCAGCTGGGAAAAAATAACAGCAAGTATAGAAGGTCTGTTTGCAGGTGACATTTACCCTTTTACTGGAGAGCACTAGGACACTGCTTTTTGGATCCTGACTAGAGATAAAACCTGATATGCAAGATTGCCCAGCAGAACTCTTTGAATGTGTCTGAGTTGGACTAGCCAAGGAAATATGCTCCCCCTTTCTCTTTCCTTCTCTCCCACCTCTCCCTGCACCTCTTTCATTTGGATGGCAATGGTGGGAAGAAGGAACGTGAAAGACAGGAATAAAAATAAAATATCAAGAAAGTTGATAAGATCAGCCTAAGAAACTGATTTTTCCTATTGTATTTAAAATCCATGCACTCAACAATTTTGACAGTGTAGGTGTGCAAACATGCTGGCTGACTGCACTGATGTGAACTGAGCTACTCTGTTGTGACCTGCTGCCAGTATGTCAGCATGAGAACACTCCATCACTAGCAGGGACCGGTTCAGCAACAGTTCTGAGAAAACAGTGTTTTAAATAGCACCTTACTAATACCTTGTGCTTCTCTTCATAGTTTGGTTTTTTCTCTTCTTTTCTTGGCAATAGATCTGCACATACTTTAGTTAAAGACTACTTAGATTCTACGATGGAACTGAACTCTCTTCCAGAAGTTAAAATCAGTCAGCTAGAGTTCTTGTGTGGAAAAAAATATTAATCTTAGTTTCCAGTCTTACAACTCGATTCATGCAGGATGACCTATAGTGCAGTTGGAAATTCCCCTGAAGTTTAGGGAAAATCTTTATACAAACAAGTATCTGAAAATTCATGACCTTGTATGTTTTGTCACTCATTGTAAGACCAGAGCTGTTGTCAAATGTTTTACTATTTGAAAAGAAATGTATTAAAAAATCAGTCATTTATCTTTAATGAAATATCAGTTAATTTTTTAATTAGAATTAAACACCAGCCTTTCCTCATGTGAGTACTGAAGCAAACACACAGGATCAGAAAGAAAAGGCAAAGAGGATAAGGAAATTTGCTGTATATTGGTTTGGGTTCATTTGTATCAGTTGAAGCACAACAACTAAAAAAATTCTTTCTACCAAGAACCAGGCATGAATCTGATAGAGACATCTGTGACTGGAAAATGTGCTATGCTCTAGCCAAGCTGTCTCTGCAGAGTGAAATATGGGGTAAGTGAAAGTACTGCCCCGGAAATGCGAGCAGTAGTAAAGCTATACAGATGTGAGAGAGAGGTTTCTCCTCTGCTCAGCAATACCTCCTGCCAATTTAGGGCAGCAAAAGAAAGGAGAGGAGAATAAATGCTCAGGGCTGAAAGGAAAACAAGGAGTAGAGAAAAGAAAATGAAGTGGCAAGCAACGGACTGCAGAAAACACTATGAAAACAAGACAAAAGTATTTCTTCAGCATTTGTACGTTTCTCACAACACACCACTAACTCACCCTGATAAGTCAACCAGCCAGTTGGCACCCTGTCCTGGAGTAAGCTAGCTGACAAAAAGAGAAGAATGCATTTCAGGAATGGCTGAACCAAGCACAGTATCTGTATGTAAAACTATAAGGTCACCTTCAAGAGCTCATTTAGTCTACAAGTTAAACAAATGTAACTAATGTTTCTTCAGATTTATGACTGTTTGAGTTGTCCAACAGAGATTTTCCTCTAATCTGGTAGTGTATTTCTGGCCAATTCCTTCTGAGAGGGCTAAAATCTGCATTGGTTATTCTGCTTATTGTAGATTAGATCCACAAAGACCCTGCTACCTCTTCTGACTTGACTGTGAGGACGCCAAAAGGGTGATCTGCAAAATCAAAGGCTGGTCAGCCTGCCTTCAGTCTCTGGAAAAACTACAGGGCACATGCTCTTAGAAGCTACTTCTGTGCGTGCACAGAGGTCACCAGTTAACAGTCAGCATGGATTTACTGAGGGTAAATCATATATGATTGCCTTCTATGATACAACACCAGGATTTGTGGATGTGGGGACATCAGTGGGTGTCCATAGCTTGACTTGAAGCAATCTGCAGGCAGGTAGCAATAAAGTGTAGAGATTCAGAAGGCTGTTTTGAAGGCCAAATAAACACTGGGACTGTTTATACACAGTAACTGAAGGAGTACATAACAGAAGTGCAGAGTAGGTAAACTAGAAGTTCTCCTAGCTCTTTTGAAAAGATTTAAAGGACTATGCCTCATACAATACATAGTTCCAATCTCTGGCACTCACTGAGACTGCGAATCAAATTGGATTCAAAACCAGAATCAAGGATTTATAAAGAGTGAGAACAATGAGTTAGGCATGGTAAAAACTCATCTGCAGTTAATAAAAAACAGTATTCAGAAGGACATGTGGCAACTGCAACTCATAAAACAATATGACAAAGATACACTTTAAGATTTTACATCCACTAGAGGATTTCTTAAAATTTCTTGAAGTATCTGTTTATTCATTGTTCTTTACTAAGGGAGATCTCTCTTTTGAGGCTGTTTCTGTCTAATAGTCTGAGAAAAGGTGCTGGGTATCTTGAGACTTTTGGCAGTATTGGCAGAACTTGGCCATTGTTACTCTTATGGTGGAAGATGACGACTATGGAAAGGGCTGGAAACATGAATCAAGTAACACAAAGTGCAGGATTCCACAAGAGCATAGTTTCAGGCAAAGATGAGGTTGTGAAGAACTTGGTGAAAACCAAGATGCCCATAGGCACTGACAATTATGCTAGTGTTGGGGGAAAGACAGAAGAGGATGTAATCAGAGTAAGAGAGAGATCTGAACTTAACTAAAGTGGCATTGTGCTGCAGGCGTGCTGCTATTTTAGTCAATCTCCTGGAACTGCAGGGTTATTTACTGGAAATCCAGCCTGAAAATGCATTCTTTGTGTAATGCTCTAAGTAGGAAGCCACCCCAAGGGATGCGAATTACCAAATACTGTGACATGATGGTGTAGAACATAAACCCAAACAAACCATGACTCTCAAAGGCTTATAGCTAAATATTTATTTCAGAGTCAATTTAAAAACAAGATTTTCATCCAGCAAGAGCACACAGTAATCCTGCAGGTCTAACTTGGCTCTGCTCTTTGCTCCTGCTGTATTCCCGGACGGGACAGACTTCAACGTTCACAGACGTGGGGTCTGCAGTGGGGTCAGTCCTGCCTGTGTCAGGTAACAGAGAGGGCACTTTTCACAGTCCTTAAAAGTACAACACCTATTCAACATACATGATTGAAACTATAACCCCAGTCTATTAAAAAATCATGTGGAACAGACAGGATTTATAATTTACACTAGATTCATACAGATGTTTAATAATTAAAATACCATTTAATTCTTCAACCAGTCTCAAATTAAGGTTCACTGGAATTCATCCAGTAGCAAATGTGGCAAACTTACCTTTCATGAATTTTAGACTCTTACCACAAATTAGTCTGTTACTGACAACTAAACTTCTGAACATTTGGATATCTTCAGGGAAGTTTTGTGAACATTCATTCCTCTCACTGAATGCTTTTTCATTCATGAATACCACTAGGATGCAAATGCAATTATTTTTTGAGCATGTGGTCCTCCTGAATGAATAAATGTCTCATCCTTTATCTTTGTCTGTGGATACCTAGATATCTGGTCTCTCCATTTTATTTTTTTATACCTCACAGAAACTGTGTGTTAGATAAAATGCTATGACAGCCTAGCAGCTGAATTAAAATTCTTGGCTACTGAAGGAACAGTAGTACACACTTGTATTTGTGTAACTTAGTATTTACACATGCAGAAGTCTTGCTATAAAAGGCTGATTTTTTTGGCATAGCAGTTCAAAGATGAGCAGATTTTATGAATTTAACTGTGGAAGTCTGTTATCAATTTTCTAAATAAAAAATAAAAGGACTGACTAGGCTCACAGTCAGTTCCTCAAGACTGGCTATAAGTTTTTGGTCACAAGCTTAATGTGTTTAACTGGGTGCCAAGGCAAGTCAGCTGCAGGTAGGAGTTACTAAGTTTCAATAATTTTGATTCTCAAGAAAGGCTTTAAAAAGGTATGGCTGAGATGATAATGCATGGAAAATTTTTTTGATTAGTGTTAATATAATGATCTTACAGAGCCCCACAGGCTGCTTTAGAGAGGTGAATGTCATGATCCCCATTTTACAGATGAGAAACTCAGACATGGATGGAAGACATGTGCAGGGCAGCAACAGGGCTGGGAGGAGAGCCCAGGTGTCCTGGTTCAGGGCTCAGTTCCTGATTTCAGGCATTGTATGTTGCCTTTTATCAGACAGACCGTGCTTGTCCTGACAAATTGCTGCTTATGCACATGTTGTCATTATTAATGCAACCCAGAGGCATGACAATTTAGTGCAAAAAGGATGTTTCTCTGAGCGTCCTAGGTTTGGGGCCTGCTCCATTTGCTATGAAGTAATCACTTTTGTCTTCCTGTTAGGACTGCTGCCACGGGGCCCCTGACGCTGCTGAATCATCCCCTGATGCTCATACACAGTGGTAATATTTATTAAATGAAACACTTATGTCAACAATCGGTGCTTGGCAGTGGAGAAAACATGGCAGGAGATATCTTTAGTATCAAAAGGGTTGTTACACAGCAGGTTACAAGCACTGCTAGAAAATAGAAGTTTATGACTATTGAGCTGGCTTTAACTGATACGCATCTAGAGAAAAGACCTAGATTACAGATAAGGGGCCAATTGGTGTGCTAACATCCCAATCTGCCCTACTTCTTTAAAGTTATGCAGATTGTTGCAATACTATCTGGGACTACAAGGTTCTGATATAAAATCAGCAGCAACTGCAAAACCACACGTACTGTTTTGCTTACTAGGAAGTATTAGGGCGCTACGAGAAAATGGAAAAGTATTGGTGAACACAGAGAATAAGGCACAGGTGTGGTGTGTCTGTAAACCAGAAGAACTGCAAGCTGAAAGCAAGACAATAGTTGTCAGAAACAGTGGGACTCGAGTACCTAGTTCCCTAAGGCTCCTTTGAATTTTAGCAAAGAATGGGAAGTTTATTGCACTCATGTAACTCACTCTGATACCCAGCACCGCTTGGAGGCTTTGTGGTGAATAAGGAGTGCTCAGGTGTCTAAAAACCAAGAGCTACTGGATTTGGATGAGGATGTGGTTTTCAATCTTGCTCTCTAGGGAAAACAGAAAGGGCCCCAAACTACATCATTGCCAACTTTAGAAATGGCTGTAGGTGAACTTTCCTCTGGAAGCTCTGTCCTGTGCTATTAACCAACATGACTTCCTGATCAAAAATCCTTCTTTAAAAGAAGCCATGAAGCAGAGACTAACTGGAGAGAGAAAAAGCTATTTTAGCTACTTTAGAGCTTAGACTTGACCAGAGAAGAAAGGCTTTGTTTGAAGGGGAAAAAAACCAACCCACAACTTTCTTGGAATCAGTCTCACCCCTTGGACATGAAGCTTTTCTGTTCCTGTCATCTTAAGCTTCAGTTTCTGTTTTGCTGTCCTTGAGTCACCAAGTGACCAGACTGCAAGCTCTTCCACATATACTCACACACTCTTCTGCTCTGTTTGCCTCCCCCTTTGTTCCAGTGGCATAAAGAACTGTTGCTTTGCTAAGAGAGAAGAATGTCAATGATTATGTCCAAGATGAATTCAGAACCTGCTTACTGGAGGTGCACACTATAAATATAAACATCCTGTAATTATAAATCCCAGAATTGCCTTTTTTATTTGAGCCTGCACTTGGAATTTGTGGAAGGAATCTCTGGGTACTGTGATCCTGACACTGCTAAGGGCTTTGCTTAGTAAACATTACAAATATTTAATACCATCCTAATATTATAAGTGAGGGCGTGTGGAAAAAAACCCAAAAGATTCAGAGATATCTTGTATAAATAATTAGGACTGGATTCAGGATAAAAAAAAAATTAATCCAGAAATACAGAATGTCCAGGAGCTTATGAGTATCCAGGTCCATGGTTTGAATCCTGTCCTTTTTATAACTGCAAATCCAGAGTTGGGCTGGGCTCAGACACTGAACAGTTTGCTCAGGCAGGTTCAAAGATTCTCTGGTCTGGAGCTGGGATCCAAATAATTTCCAAGAACAACTTACATTTACATTTTTTCCCCTTGTCCTCCAAGGCCCTAACTATATTGCTCTTGGCTTATGAAATGCGAATGGACATCAAAGGGAATCTGCTATAAGAAGACAATGTATATCCAACCTTACACAAAAAAAAGATAAGAAAAAAGTCCTTCATATGTTTTGAAATACTGATCTGAATTTTAGAGCAAATTCTCTGGATGTCACAGGCTGGTGCTGCTTGCTGCTCCATGTGCAATGAGAAATGAATGACTATCATGTTATATTATCCCTATCATTATTTACCATAACTCATGGGTTTCAAGTACTCTTTCCTGAAGCTATAATAGATGGGACAAAATCCAGAAAAAACACACCCGCCATTATCAGCCATAGCTTTCTCTCAACATCACTTGGTCTTTACTTTGGTCTTTAATTTTTAGCTTAGCCAGGCTGAGGTGACAGTGGTGAAGTGTAGTCAGACCGCAGAATTATTTTTCTTAGCTGCTAAGATATGGTAGATATGTGCTAGGCAGAATATATATTCTTCCAGGCATGTCTCAAAGGGCCTGATCATAGAAGTGTTTACGTGGAAACCACAACTCCCTGAGGAAAACAAGATTAGGGAGGAAAATTTCTATCCACTTGCTAGAATTTGCTGTAACCTCTGGCACCAGATTGTGTTCCAGAAAGAACTGATTTTTCTTTTTTTATGATACATTAGAAACTAGAGAAAGCTGTGTGTTGAAAGTACAGAATCCTGTGCTAACCAGGGTTTCAACTTGACTGCAGGAGAAGAGTGTCCTTCTGTTTGAATACATCCAACATATCTGCACTCATTTGGAGGATATCTAACTGAAAGAAGATAGGTAGTGCAGACAGTTAAAAAAAATACTCCTGTGAAGATGCATTTTAGCCAAAGGTGCCAGCCACCCTGCTGATATGCAGTTAGGGCTATGCAGCTGCTCTAAGGATGGTTTGCTTAGGTGTCTTTGCACAGGGGAGGCCTGAAAAGTTAGCCATCCTAGTTAGTTTTTTCTATGCTGTGGAAAGGAAGGGAGAAAGGAAATCTCTCTTCCTTTTTTCTTTGCTCTCTAGATGATGTACATAGGATGAAACAGTTCTCTCTGGAACTGCTAGGAAAGCACAGGCAGGAGTGTATGTTCCTGGATTTTAGGGAAGAGAGTGGTGAAGCATCTAATGACTCCTCATCCCTATGGGATGAAGAAGAAATAAAAACATTGAGCAAAGCTGTGTACTGGTAGAACAACACTGGCATGATGGTAGTGATAGTAATTTCAAATAGTGAGCAGCAACTAGTTTGATTGCAGTTACAGGAGGTTTACACACATTATAACAGCTGGCAATTTGGAACATGGCCTACAAAACACACTAAAATGGTGAGTCACCTCAAATTTAACTCAGACATTTTATGAGTCTGTGTATCCATGGCACGTTGTTTGCTGTTTCCCACTTTCCTCTCTGCTACAAAAAGCAAGCCCAATTCAATTTACCTTTGTAACAAATTTACACACTTCCACATCTAAAGTGATGGAAAATGGCTAAAAGCCTACCACAAACACAGAACTAAACTGAGATTTCTCTCCTGAGGGCCCAACAAACAGGCTGTGAGCAGTACATCTCACCACACGGCTCAGCCTGCTGATCTTCCAGGGCTCTGAAACCTGAGACTTGGTAAGCTGGGGTGAGATTTAGAGCCTGTGTGCTGAACACGGCTTAGCTCCAGTACAAGGACCTGCTCTCCCAAAGCTCATTCCTTCTCTCCTGGTTTTAATGCATTTTCAGTTCCCATTACAATTAGAGACCTCTTTTTCTTCCTGTCAGGTTCTCCCCCTCAATACACACTGATTAGTTTTACTTCTTACAGCCTGGGAATACACAGTCATATCTGCATCTTTAGATAGACAGGAAAGAAAGGCCCAAGTAATAAAGCCCAAATAAATAACCTGAGTGGAAGTTCCATGCTTACAGACAGTTTTAAAAAAATGTCAAGACAGTATCTTTCCCTCCTGCCATGGTACAAAAGCTAAATGTGTATAACCAAAATATTGACGGAGAGAAATCTTCAGAGGGGGAGGGATAAACTTGCTCTCAGCAATGGAGAGCTCTGGGTCCTGATTCTTTATCTGATTGCTATAATCATAATGAAAAAGAGAACCCAGAAAAGTCCTCTAATACGAAAGAAACATTGCAGAATACTGTTTCCTGGAGCTGACTTCAAACTATAATCTCTTGTGTGGGTGAGACTTTAAGGATTCCTTTAAACATGACTCGGATTGTGAGGCATCTGCAGAGCATTACTGCTCAGATCCCTGGACCACCACTTCTGCATATGGATAGCTTCAATGCATTTACTGGCTTTTTGAGGGTTTTTTTTTCCCCCGATTTAATGTTGTACCATCCTCTCTTCACCAAGGGAATGGTTTCCTCATTTGTGATGTGGTAGCATTTGCCAGTTTTGGAATTTCCATCTTGGGAAAAACCCACATCGGCATCTACATATTGTTATAATTATGTCTGAACCAAAAACCATTTGCATTATCTAGTCAGAGGGAAGTTCCTACTCTGGTCCATGACTGAACTTTGCAACTTGACTGACCTGCTTTTTTGCATTGTTTTTTTATGCTAAGAGCTTCTAGGAGAAATAAAAGCTACCTGACACGGGATAAATGTTGATGGAGCCAACTGTATGTAAATCGTTATTAGCAAATCATTTAAATGTGTTTTCAGTCTTGACTTGGCCCCGGTAAAATGGGGCATTAAGCTGCCCACACCACCGCGTTTATCTGCATGTTTGCAAGCAAGCTTCCTTTCCTAGGGTGTCCGCAGGAGCGATGGAAAGAATTCCCCGGCTGGCAGCAGCCTGGGAGGCGGCAGGAACACCCAGCCCAGAGCCCCTGCGAGAGCCGCTCGGCACCGAGCTAAAGTTCAGAGCCAGGCGGTTTCGCAACCGGGTTCACAGTGGGGACTGCTGTTGTTTACTTTAGGGGAAGATGGAGGCGAGCGAGGAAGGAGCGAGTCACTCCCCCATGTGCTCCCGAGTGCTCGACACCCCGCTGCAGCCCTGCTCGCAATGGTTTATGCAGCTGCTGGCTGGGGTCTGGTTTCAGGGGATGTGAGCTGCAGGAGCAGGTGGGACTCCAGGCAAAGACTCCAGGCCCGGGACAAAACAGAAAGAGAAATCTGTCCTCTTCCCAGGGTGGTGAGGGGTCTGACAAGGAAAGACTTTGCGAGCTTAACTTTCCCCCATGATGCCAGACCCAAGGATCCCTGCAAAGCCACCTGCCATTTCCAAGGTAATAGGAGCCTATGTAAAAATTCAGAACTAGCCCAAAGTATAAGAGCAAATGTTGTTGCACTGCTCAACATCCCATGCCATTAACTGCAGTAATTTTTCTGTGTGTTAGAAGTTCTTTGTTTGGGTCTGTGTACATGCACATCCTTTCAACTCATCAACTCTGACAAGCAGCATTTGCCAAGATAGGATTTTAAATAACCTCCCACAGTAACTGTGGCATAAAGAGGGACAGGACACCCTTTATTTACTGCCACTCTGGGGATTCTTCTCCAGGGCTTGCTATGGATGTTTATACAATTTAAAGTAATTTGTAATTTAATTACAAATTGGCCACAATACTCAGGCCAACGATAACAACAGTTTTCCTACTGAGGTCTGTGGAAGTTCACATCCTCCACTTTGTATTCCCCTTCTCTTCTGCCCACACTTGATGTGTTTTGCCAGTAGGCTGATATCAGATGTAATTTTCAAAAAACAGAAGCTTCTGACATATTAATTTCAAATGTTGTTTTTTACACTGAAGTGTGTGCACAGGGAAGATAATTCTGGGGCAAAAGCTTTGTGGTTGAGGATGGGGCTGGGAAGAGCTGCCTTCCCTGATGATGCCTGGGACTGAATCTGGCTTCTTCCAGTTTATGCCTTACTCCTCTGTGCTGCCCACCTCAGGCAGGGGCTGTGATGAAGGTTAATGCAGACAGAAAGCCTCTGTTTGGTTGGGGTTAGTGGGACCCTCACACGCATTTCAGGCTTATAATTAAAGATTTGTTCATATCAAGTTAATTTCTTTAAATGAAATATATTGGTATTAATTTTCCAATTGGGTTATAGACCTTCATGTTTGATATATTCCTTTAAAGCTGGAGGTTTTGACTGTTTCTCTTGGAAGATGAAATGTTATTAGAAGGAAGTCTGGACTCAAAAGAAGAGAAAGAGGGGGAAAGATGTTTCAGACCACAAATTCAAAGTGACCTCATAAGCCCCTCTAAGTGAGCAGCTCTCCAAGTCGTGGTAGTGATAGACCATAGGACACTACTACATGTCAGGCCCTCCTGGCCTCCTGCATGCTGGATATATTTTTCCCATAGCCTTCTCTGCACTCTTGCCAGGCCAAGATTTCTGTTTGGGAAAAGTTCTCAGGACAATTGAGCCTCCTTTAGTCCAGCTCTGAGCTCTTCTTTGCTCTGTTAGTTTTGCTGACGCAGATGCTGGAGAAAAGCTGGCGTGAAGTTTACTGAATGAACCTCGTGAAAGGAGTGGGGGACAATGAGCAATCTTCATCTATGTATGAACAGAAGTTGTAGCTCCTTTGGCTGGCACTTTATGGCAAGGGCATAGAGAAAACTGTCAGCTTTATGTATTCATTTTTCTCATCTATATGCACAGGTACGGGGTGATTTCTCACTCTCAACCACTTCAAAGAGCTGAAACTATTTTTTTTCTCGTGGGTGATGCATATTTGATGACTGGTCCCTATCGATGTTTAAGAACTGTAACAGAGTTTTGAAAACTCTGCTTTGAAAACCATGTGTACATGTTATTCTGTTTTATCACTCCCTGCTGGCACCCTGCTCTCTTAGCTGCTCTCAAGCAAAAGGGATAGGATGTTTGTAGCAGAGCCTGCAAAGCTGTGCTCAGCCCTGAGCTATCTGTGGGAATCTGTATATACCTCCAAGCACACAATTCTCTGTTTGGGTGGGTGGGTAACTTGGATATGGAGGACAGAAGGTCTCTGCCTCCAAATAGCCCACATTTGTATCATATCAGCTCTTGAGAACCAAAAATCCACCCTGTTATTAGAAGTTATTATGTAGTTATTTTCAAGACAGCAACCGAAAAGATGGGATCTTCGCTTCCTTTTTTGTACAAATGTACTGAACTCATGTCCCTTCTGGGTAATACCTCAAAGAACTTAGTGCCCAAGAAGACTTGGAGGGATGTGTCTGGGCTTTGCTTTTCAAAATGATACATTCCTTTTGGAAACTTAGGTCTGTGTTTGCATGCAATCCACATCATGACCTTTTGCCCTTCATCATCCTTCCTAAGTCAGGCAGTCCCACAATAAACAGAATGTAGAAATTCTTTGCAGGCATCTTCTGTGGCATAGGTGATTGGGTTGATGACTTTTAAATCAGTTCTTTGTGTGCATCTAGATTTCCTAGTAGAACACTGATGTCCATATATCAAGTTCACTTAATAGTGAACTAAGCACCTAGCTTAAATTTTCAGTACTTAGTTAAAGGGTGTGTAAGTTTTGAGATGGTATTTCTAAATAAGCTCAGCAGCATATAGGCCTGGCTGCTGAAATTGTTCTTGGTCTAGTTCAATGACCCTCAACAGTAGTTTTTGTTATTCTAATCTGTGTGATGATTATCTTTTCCTGCTAACTTTGGAGTTCCTTAGCATTCAGTTTGAAGAGGACAGAAATGTCTGTTTATAGGACAGTCTCATCAAAAACAGAAATGAAAGGAAATAGAAAAGAGCAGTGATTATCTGAAGATTTCACATACTTGGGCCTTTTTCAAGCCATGTCCAATTCCCATTTACAGATACTGAGAACTTGGAAAATGAGGCCTTGCTTTACAGCTTAATTCCCTTTTAGTTTTCCTGGCAAGAAACACACAAATCTGCTTTGCCTGTTTGCCAGGAAAAAAGCAAAAGTCTAGTTCCTCACCTTTATACACTACTCATCTCCTTCTATGTAACACAAGCCACTTGAACCCTTCTGATCTGAGTAATATAAAATACATGTAAGATTCATCCCAAAAGCATCATCCTCTGGATTAATGCTTACTTTTCCTTTAGTGTCCATCCATCTGCTGGCTGGGTCTGCTGCTTCCCTGTCTGCTCTGCACATCAAATGGTGCAGAGCACCATTGGTCACTGGCTGTGTCAGCTTAGCACTGACCTGGGCAGGCAGGGAGGAAACTAATACTGGAGGATGAAGCTGTGTGTCTTTTTAAAACTTGTTTTTTAGTTAGGATTAATAAGGGTTTAGTTCTCTTTCTTGCTATATTCTGCATATAGCCAGTGAACTTGTACCTTTCTGGTGACTTTTGCTTTCTATCTCTTGACATATATATGATCTCTGTGGTCAGATCATCTGCACATCTTCTCTTGAGACCTTATCAAGCCAACTCTGTGTATTTCAGGATTTTCTCAAAGGAAAAAGCAAAAAGCAGGTCCCATCTCCTGCTGCCTTCCATACATTTTAGTTTTGCAAATAAACTTTGCAAATAAACATCATTACTTCCTTAGACCAAAATGAATGGCACAATTGATACTTCCTGCTGTAGCTGAAGCCAAAGCATAGACAGAAGGAATATTTCCAAGGTTCCTAAGATTATGGGATAAGCAATGTGACCAATCAGGTCATTTTCAAATGGGCTATTTCCCATTTTTATTGCTTTTCAGAATGTTCCTTCTTAACACAATAGAAATCTTGCTCTTGTTTCCTAGGCTAAGCTTCCAACAAATACAGAGAGATAAAAATTAACCTAAATGTTTTTAAACCAATGCTCCCTTCTTGTTACTGCTAGCAGAAAAGTCCAGCCGTGATGAAGAGACTGTGCTCCAGTTCTAGCAGGGGGAGCACAACAGCAGTGTGTAAAGGCAGGTGCTTGTCAGCTTTAGCTAGCAACCAACACCATAGTTCTCCTTAAAGTTTGCCTTGAAATTCGGTGATCAGGTGTGTTGGGACACACACACAGCATGAACATGAATAATACTAATAGCAGTAAATATGAAATGTTTTAGTTGAGGACATGTGCCAAACATCAGCCTCAGAAGCATAAGTCAGGGCACAGCAATAACAAACCCTGTATAACATCTCTTTACTCAGCTGGGGCTTCATAGCCAATTCTGAATTGAAAACATTTAGCTGTGATGTTTATACATCAACACTGAAGCTGACAAATGCAAAGAGAAAGGGCTGGTATAGTTGTTCTTTACTATGCTGTCAAAAGAGTATTTCATTCTGGATCACTGAGACTCACAGCCTTCCCTAAGTGGTTTTCAGGAAATGTGGACTGTGGCTCTTTCAGCTCACCAGAAATGCACACAAGCAGTATAGTGTACATTTAGGGGGCAGAAAGGGAGTGAGGTACACCTGAAAAATCACTGTTAAAGGCGGCTTCCACTTTATCTGCAGCATTTATGTTTTATGCTAATGGATTTTATTGAATAAAAACTAATGTTAGACTTGGGGATGATATCAACATCATGCCATTAAAAGACAAAGAAAATACCTCTAATCCACATCAAGCTCCTTAATTCCTCTTGACAACAGCTGCACAACCCTATATTTATCTAGCATCATTCAGGCAGTATAGTTGTTAAATAATATATAATTTAACATTAAGAGGTAAATTCTTTCTAAATTATTGTGTTGAAGATGATGCACTTTATTTTTGAGAATGTATGATTTTATTATAACACATATGCAAAAATTCAGAGTGTCTGACCCATTCAGGCTCATTTCAAAGCTTGCTGGAAGACAATGGAATTTCCATTCCCCCCAGTCAGACTTTAGATTATTCCTTACTGGTAATTTAGTGGAGTATGTGGCTACCTTTGTAGATGTGGTAAGAAGTAAACTCCACGGGTCCTGTTTTATAATGATGAACCAACACATTTAGGATAACAAGGACCTGGATTACATTCTTTCTGGTAAATCAACAATACTGATCCTGATTTATGTGTTCCCTTAGAGTAGGTCTTTGGCCAAAAACATAAATAGTCTCAATCCTTCTAGGTGGCACATGCTAAGTAAGCGCAATTTTCCTTTCTTCCAAGAAAGCCCGATAGTTAACTCTTTCCTGTCCAACGTTGGTTGTGACTATTGTATTCCTGAGGCCCAAATGGGGCTACTGCATAGCTGGCAACCTGTGTAATGCTGTCAGTGTCAGCTGGGATGGTTTCTGCAGACATGGCCTTTAACAAACCCCGAGGGTCTGTCTTGCAGCATCCTTCCTTCCCCCAGATAGGTCCTTACACGTGCTGAGCCAGCAAAGCCCAGCAGCCAGCCAGCCCTCTTCTGTTTATAGCAAAGGGAAAAAAGGAAACCTCTACATGTGCTTTCAGGCCCCCCTTTTATAACTTTCCAGATGAATACTGGCAGCTGAGGAAATAGGGATCAGATCCACAATCCAGAGAAGGATCTCACACACTACTAACGTGGCCCTTGAAGTGGAACTATAGCTAATGTGGAAACAGGGGGAGAAACAAAGACGCTCCAAAACACTGTGCCATGGTATCAATCAAAAACTGAAACTGCAGGTTGCTCAGACTCTGGTTTTCAGCTGTGGTTTGTTCTTTACACAAATGAAAGAAGAAATATCTGCACACAATGCTGAGGCTTGCAGTGTCTGCATTCATGGTTTAAGGACTTGCTTTGGCTGATCAGTCTAGAGAGGAAGCTCTCTCTTACTCCCCGCTTTGATGTTACAAGTCACACCACTAGATTTAGAAGACTGTTGAGCTATATGCAGGAAAGGATTACAATATAAGAACACAAGTGGCTGCTTTAGGCTTCATGGTTTTGGGGCCTCCACAGTTTTGTGTGACAGTGCAAGAGAGCCTGTTCAGTTTGCTGACAACAGCGCTCTCAGCAAAAGTAGCTGCTCCCCAGACCTCTGCAAATTGAAAGGCCAGACTTAGCCATGCTGTTTCTTAAAAGTGACATAGCCACAGGAATGGATTTGTGACAAGATGGCAAAAGAACAAATCCCACCATAAAAGAACAACAATGAAAGGCCGTAAGGGGGGAAAAATGAATTCCAGAGTGGGCTGATGTGCTTACGCAAGACAATTTACACAATCACAGCATTGTACAAAGAAACAAAGATATGGCCTTGGGGAAGCCACTGCCATTTTGTAAGTAACAGTTAAAAAATGCTTGCACTGACTGTACCAAGAAATGCCTGTAGAGGCAGGGGCCCTAATAAGGAGCAGCAGGCAGCACCCCAGTGGGTGAACAATAAGACATGGCTCCCTGAGCAAGAGACTGGCCCCTTCTGAACACAAAAGGCTTTATGCAGAGTTGCACGCTCTGGCTGTACCTCCGAGCCGCGCAGCCTCGCACCGGCCTTCGCAGTGCTTTTGGGCTGGACAGATTCTTAGAGATGCACGAGAAAAAGAGGTTTCACAGCAAGAGCTTCCATCCTCACTTTACATTATTGTTTGCGTCTCCGGTGCGTTGGGAACTCGGCATGCTCAGCTGTATTTTTAGAGCAAGTTTCTCCACCATGGCTTCTTTGTTCCTGTTCTGCTCCAATCTGCTTGTATTTAGGCTTCCTCAGCAGGGTGGGAAAGCTCCACAAGTGTCAGTAAAAATTAGGTTTTGTTTTCTTCTTTCAAGCTAAGAATCTAGCAAATGATAAAAAGTGCTTTGGCAGTCAAGCGTTGTGGGTAAAAAGTGTTTTTGCAGATATAAGTATAAATTATTGGCGACTGATTTGGGAATTTGGTAACTGTCATTTAAATCAAGCAGTAGCTCCCCCAAGGTCACCAAAGCAGAATGCCTGACCAGATGAGATGACTTTAGAGTGTTGCACTGAGTTTCCAAAATGTTGGAGATGAGGATTTCAGACCCAATTTGATGAGGCGACTTATGTCTGTGTTAGCATAGATTAAGATGTAAGTAAAAAGGTATTTGTATAAAGTAACAAATAAAACTTCGGAAAATAATCTGTAAGGAAAAAAAACAAAAATAATCAGGTTTTCTAAAGGAGCCTTAATGCGTCAAGTACTCAACTTCATAAAGCTGCAGTAAGATTTGACAGTAAAATCCCTGTCTTGATGTTTTGCTAAGAAGTCAGATTGTGCAGAACACTTGAGAATATACAGCCTGAAACACAGCAGCATCAGCTGAGGAAATGGCAAGGCTAACTCAAAGGGCTGTTCCATTTTGGGTTGTGATTGTTGCTTCCTCCAAGCCTCCAACACTATCCTTCCTCTTCATCCTGCTCAGACTTTCCCTTGCAGCTAGAACTGGGTAAATATCTACTACAGTCAAATAGTGTGAAAGTTCATGTGTCTCTACCTTCTGATTTCCTCACTTTCTAGTCAGAATAGACAAAGAATTGCCAATGGTAAGATGACAATGCTTCTCGTGCCCTTAGCTGGACAAGCTGTACAGTTGTGCTTCTGTTTCCAAGTCAGTAGGTTCAGCATCAGAGAGGAGCAAATCATCTTGGCACAGATATATATATGCAGGTTAGGTGAGATTTAGGTCTGTGACAATGTAAAAGGGACCATTACTTTAATGCTACCAATAGCATTTCAGATATCTATACTCATGGATTCTTATGTGCTTATGTAGATCAACAGCTCTCAATTTAGCTAAAGTGTTTAAATTGAAGCCAGCACTTTGTCACAGAGCCATCTTCAGCAAAGAACTTGCTGGCACAGTGCACTACATGAGGAAGAGCAGTGCTCTCCCAGTGCTCTGATCTCCATCATCTTTAGATTCTTCTGTGCTAACAGGATAACACCCTTTCAAATACACAATTCAGCCAAAACCTTGAAAATGTTTCTTTTCCTCCACTATGTTTATAAAAAATAATGTAGTAGGCAGATACTGCTGTATGTGTGTCTGTGAGGTTATGCCACTTTGTTACGAGCCTGCCTGATAAGATACTCCAAGTTGTAATAATGACCAGTGATTACACATGGTTGTTTTGTTTCAGTTTTTGTGTTTCACTTGAATGTAAATCTTCTAGGATCAAAGGGCTCTATAATCAGACAGAAGTTATGAAAGAAGTGTTTCCATCTCTTCCTGCCACGTGCCTTAAGGCTACAAAAGCAGTTCTCTTTCTACCCTGAAAAGAAATGATAATAAAAAAGCAAACCATTAATTAGCATGTGGAATTGACTTCAGTGTAAAACTCCATCACCGAATCTTGTAAAATGGGATAGCAAGAGGGGGAAAGCTGCTTTAGAGGAAGACTGTGCTAACCTAGATCACTGGGAAGGCATTCTCTGGCAGAATTTCTAGGGGTCTGCTGCACAGCAGACCAGCAATAAACTCAGAAGGCTGTTGTACCAGCTGAACCATGAATACGTTGAAATAGATTATGTCCTCTGAAATGAACCTTTCCGGGGGTTGTAATCGTTTGTGTTTGTAATCCTGTAGTGGGAATTTCAGGTTTGTGTATAAACAATGGGAAAAGTGAACTAACCAATGCAAACTAGTATTTTACTTACTTTGGAGAAATCTTTTGTAAAACTTGATGTTTACATGACAGTTAGCACTGTCCTCTTGCCAGCAGATATTGAAAAGAAAGGAAATGAACTGTGCAGTCATTTACACCCCATGAAAAGACATTTGATAGCTTAGAAAGATTTCTCGGTTTCTCTAGTGACTTGTTTCTAATGTAAGCTTGCTGTCTTTATATTCTGGTCATGTACAGAGCCAAGCAAAAACAGCACTGGAAAGAAAAAAGATAAACTGTAGGGCCAAATCCATTCTAATGTAGCTTCACCACAGTTGGTGGAGTTAAGCCAGGTGATAATTTGTCCCAAGATTTTGGAGCAATGAAGTATTAAAGTGAAGCTTAACAGAGCATTAGAGCTGACAGGAGTAGCAGGAATTTATTTGCAATTAACTTTCACTCAGAATATAAAGAAAAATGGTAAAAGGAAAACTTTCCAAAGCCATAATGAGCATGCAGAACCTCTGTTTTCTCTGAAAAGAAAGCCGGCCTTTCCCATAGGTTTCCATAAACATATCTCCTTATAAATATACACTGTTATCTCCTGGTTTTGATCAGCTCCCTTGTCCAGTTAGGTCCATGCAACTGCTAACTTTTAAAGCTGAGTCCTTGCCAAAGCTATCTGTGCTTTCAAAGTAAAACAAAACATTGCACATATAAAGAAAAAAAAAAAGGCGTGTTGCTGATGAAGACAACGATAGGAATGACCTACTAGGACAGATGCACACCACATCACATAATAAATATATTGTTACTGCATATGGTATGACATCACAGACGTGCCTGAACACACTTGATGATTTAGCACCTTTTGCTGTGAGATAAAGCTGTGCCAGATTAAGGCAGAAAGCAATCCAGGCAGCTGAACTATGAAATGCTTTCACAAAGGCCATAAGTAAATAATTTAATAAAGTGTTCCGCTCTTTTCAATATTGCATGTTCAATTCTGAGAGACAACAGGTGCTTCATGATCAAAGATCTCCTGTTACAAAGACGTGTGGGATAGAGAAGCAACACTCTGGGATGGTGGGGGTTGTGTGGGGTTTTTTCTGATCTTTTTTTTTTCCCTCTTGTATCCTATCAAGGAGCTCTGGGCACTTAGTATACCTCATTTCCACACAGTCAATGCCATTTTCTTTTCTAGAGTAAGGATTCTAGAAATTTTTGTTTAAGTCCATTCAAGGCTAGTAGGTAACCTGATAGTCTTCACTTTGATCTGGGCTACATTATTTCTCTTTTCTAATACTCTTTGATAATGGCAGAATTCTCAGAGGTTCGGGTAAACTTTCCCAGGTTTAGGTTCCTATTGAAAACATTCTAAGCCTGCTAAAGAGTGAATTGGACATATCTAGATGAAAGACTTTGAGTATCACCTGTACCCTGGTTGTATGGAATAAATCAATATTAACTTTTCCTGTACTATTCAGCATGCCTCTTTCCTGTCCCTCTGCAATTCAGTTTAGCAAAAGTCTACAAGCATGCAACAGGATGAGACAAAGCCAAATGCCCACACTTTGAGCTCCATAAAATGTTAGCTGGAATCTGGTTCAGTACAGACTTTTGCAATAGTCATATTTTATCTGAATCAATTAAATCAACTGTTTCTAATTCTTGATGAATTCCTGTGACTGAAAACAGTAACTTCTTGTGCTGCTTCCACAGTCTGTGCCTAATAATGCATGAAGATGCATGAAGCTGTTGATAAGGTCACTAGTGAAGTTTGAGTCATGTAACTCAGAGATTATTTGAGTCTCTCTAGCTGGTCTCATATTCTTTCCTAATTTCTGATTGCTGCTGTTGTCCTGCACCACTCCAATGACTTCTAGAGAGAGTAATATCTATACTAGCTAGAGATATTTGAGGTCAAGTACAGTATTGCCAGTGGAATTAAAAGTCACCTGAAGTCCTAGTTTCAACATCTTCTTTTGAAGGTACTGATGCAAGGTTTCTAAAACAGTACAAACAGTCTTGTCAGGGTACTTTCTGTGCAAAGAAAATTCATCAGTACTGGAACTAACAGGGCACTATGCAGAGTATTTTGTCTGTACTCTGAGGGTAGATGATGTTATGTATTCTTCAGACTGGGTTCATTACCCTCTGTCCAGACTTAACACTCTCATTACAGTGCAGTACCAAACTATGGAACTTCTCTCCATTGTAGTCCTTTCCAGTTCTGTCCATCATGAACCTGGCTCTCAATGCATGGAAGTTCTTTTACTCCAGCTTGGTAAAATAACTGGAGAGAAGCACAGACTTTGAGAACCCTACCAATCGCATCAGTGGAAGTGGCTGCTTTTGGTGAGTCCATCTGAAGCCCAACACAGTGTTCACTGTGTCCAGTCCTTAACTGCTCCTTTGGCCTACTAAGTGCTGTAGAACTATGCAGTATTATTTTGTGCTTGTCACAGAGCAAGCAAGGATCAACCACTGACTTCCACCTGGGCTAGTGGTTTTGTCATGGCAAGTACCTTTCTTCTACTTATATGTATGCAACAAACTGAGGTGATAAGAAAACTGCAGTGCTGTGTTCTTGGCCGGTGCAATTTGCAAACTCTAGGAAAACCTCTAAAAAGGGAATTAGTTGTCTGTTTCTTGCTTGTTAATTTTCCCTTTCATTTCCCCATAACTTCGCTAGCAAGAAAACTTCTTCACTCTTCCCTTATTCTGGATCATATGGATCAGAACAGGATCTTGTCATGCATCTTGTTTTAATCAAAATAGGCAGTGATAGCACCAACATGGGAGCCTATTTTTATCATCTGACAAACAGCTGTAGTTGAATCAAGAAATAAATTGCAGACTAAATGAAGTTTCAGTGGTCCAGAGTATGATTATCACCTGTCTCCAGAACACAGTTCAAGAACATATGTGATAGGTTCTAATACTCATACATGTGTTCTGGGGTGAGATTGATTAGGTGAGGACAGTGCTCTGTGCCACACTGAAGAAAGACTGAAAGGCTCAGTTCATTCATCTCCTATTTGCTCCTATTCCCCACTTCAGAAAAAAACCACAAGGTTTCTTACTATAAATTACCCAAATTTCAACTTTTGGTTTTGGCAGATGATTAAACTGAACAAGTGTTTGCAGATAAACAGGGTGAGAGAGAAATCAGACAGGTATGCTGGCACAAATGTCACTGTATTTAGAGTAATGCTGCAAATAGCCATAAACAGGCTAGATAAGAAGTTAATCAGAACACTATCATCTGGCAAATTGGAAGAGGGGTAAGTGTAAGGTCAAGTTTTTTTTTTTTCTGATTGCTAGCCATAGTCAAGATCATCTCCTTTGTCAAAGGGAGAGTGCAGAGATCTTCTGTTCTTTTGGGTAGAAGAAAAGCTTCCTGGTAAGAGGGCCAGAGATCCTTTCCTATTAACCCTTGTGTATTCCACGATTCACTACATTATCATTACAGTATATGGAGGATAAAAGCTCCAAAGAAGAAAGGTCTGGACTACCTTTGTTCACTCTTTGTGAGGCCTGTCACAGTAGACCTGGCAGAAACTCATGGATAGAGGCACACTCTGCCCTGATGAGTTTATTCTCTAGATGAAGAGATACACCGAGGACTGGAAAACAAGGTGGGATTGCTTTTATTTTGAGGGTATGTGGAGTACATTGTATCAGCTGACAGTGTGTCAGCTCTTGTAGTGTTGTTACTGATGACAGTGGGGAAGTTCTGAGGTAGACAGTGGTGTTAAGGTAGTTTCAACATTGGCTTTAAGGACAGAACATTTTTCTCCTTAATTCAAAGTTGTCTCTTTGAGACCTCATTTTATGCTTTCAGTTTCTTCCTGTGAAGAAGGATTAAGCTGAATCTGAGGCCACAAGTTTACAGCAGCAAAGGAACGAGGCATGAGTTAAAAAATATTTAGACCTGCAAGTAATAGCTGGACATAGATAAAGGATGAGAACATGATTCTTTCAGGCTGTAGCTGAAGATCAAACACATTGAGAGAAGTTGCTTTTTCCATTAGTATTTTCACATGGCTCTGCCTCCAGGCTTTGGGCAAGACCAGAAGCAAAAGTGCCAAAATATCATGAGAAAAGCTGCTCTTGCAAAATTTCTGGCCTGACCAGAAGTAGGAAAATCTCATGAAAGACTGTTCTCGTTTGCTTTCCAGCCCTGCTTGGCATGTCCAGAAGGCTAAACCAGGTTCCCCTTGGTTTTGAACCATATTTGAATTCTTCTTTGGTTTCTCATGCCTTTTGTAAATAGTACTCTGTAAACCTGTGGTGTCTCAGCTGGGCTGACTTGACACACTTATCCCCAGACCTGTGCAAACCAGCAGTGATTAAGTGGTTTTCAACCCTTGTCTAAAAATTATTTATCATTTACTACTAAGCAGAGACCCTGAGTATATGGCAGTGGGAGATATACAAAATGACAGAAAAATGCTTTGGCCACAAGACCTCAGACTCTAGTAGGTAAGGTGGGATTTTGCCACAGTTCCTCATCTGTAAAACATCGATATACAGCATCATTAATATCATTAACCCATGTGTATACAACTAGTCAGCTTTCAACCTGGATGGTTTTGAATCCCAGTCCAGAACTTAAACCACAAGACCATTCTCTCACTTGCAAATTAATGAGCTACACATTACAAGAAGTCTAAATGGAAACGAAAATATCTCAAAAGCCTGTTGTGCAGGAAACTGGCTGGGATTCATTCTGTTGCCTCAGTGAGTCCATAGTCAGCCTAACTGACTGACCACATAAGTTTCTATGTTCTATTGTTGTGTCTGTGGTAGACAGTCAGCAGAACTGATTTTAAGGTCAATATGCTCAACTTCTGTGCTTAATAAAAGAAAAAAAATCTGACTCCCAGGTTCTGCAACTAGTAAAACTAATGATGACCTACAGAAGAAAAAGATATATTTTAGAAAATACACGATTTAGAGAATACATGACTGTAAAGTTGAGTGCTGTAACTATCAAAGAACAGAAAGTTTGGAGAGCTTGCTGACTCAGCAGGCCTCCATGGAAGTCAACTTCTCCAGGAATTTTTCCATTAATTTAGTGTCAGTTACTGAAAGCCATGTTACTTTGCTAACTGGACTGCTATTTTAATTGCTATACTGTAATTGAAGTAAGAACATGATTCTCATTAAACAATCTCCTTCCTCAATGAAATAAGCAATAAGACTGACTTCAATTAACTACAGACACATAGTCAAGTTTCTCTATATATTAAAGAAATGACACAAACCCCTCATGCTGTTTTCAGCCTATATTTTACAGTTACGACATGGAGCCAATAGCAACATGCTACAAGTTCCAGGGACACATGCATTAACCAAGGAGGACCTGGCTATGATTTTGAAAAGCATGAATTCCCTGGGGAGAATCTGTGGGGTACTGCAGTGCCTCAGGGCAAATTGGTAGAGCCAAGGAATATATTTCTGTCTGTGCTAGAAAGATGCCCCATGCAAAGTCCATTAGGCAGAACAAACACAGTTCTGTTTTACGTGATATGAATGGATTCTAAGGGCACATTATCGCCTTCTTGTAAAAAAGGATCTTCTTTGTGACTGAAATTCCTGAGCATACTGCACACTGCAGCTAAACTGGGGAGGTCTGCACACAATCTCTCTGTTGTATTTCTGTGGTGAATATGTGGTACTGAAGAAGACAATAGCAGATGGGACAGTCCTCACCGAACACTGAATACAGATTATCTTTTTTTCGGCTTATAATATTTTCGTAACTCAGCAGAATTGAACTGCCTAGGCTTTGATACATGAAGCGATATCAAAGAGCAGCTTCTGGACCAAAAGTATTTAGAAATAGTCCATGATTTGGCCTAAAGATGCTGTGATGCAGAGCTCCACACTGATACAGTAAAAAGACAAAGCATTACTAGTGGATCTTGTACGCAAGATGCCATAATAAATTCCTTAATGAATGGGACTGCCATATTGAATGTCACTGCATTTCAACATGAGATGGGGAACTTTGGATGAAACCTCTCAGAAGGATGGAACAGCATTTATTTCACATTTCAGCTTGCAACTATGCCATACAAAAGCCAACCATGCTATCAAAGGGACAGGCACACATGGGAATGTTTTAAAGTATTTAGACAGATTTAGTTCGCTGAGATTGATTAAATCACAAAAACTTGTCAGGCATCCTGTAAAACTCTTCTATTTGGATACATACAGAAACACATAGACTATACCTTGCAGACAGCTTTTGCAATACATAGCTGTTAGGTTTCAAAGCCCTGCCTTTAATGACATGAATGGTACACTTTGTTACAGGTAAAGCTTTCTATATTGATCCTGCCACAGCACAAGGATTGAGCTAGAGTAATTTTGAGAGACTACACAAACAGGCATATCACACACCATTTTGACCACAGGACCTCTTTAGAAGAGTAGGTGGGGGACAGTGTTGATCCATTCTTGGCCCTTCTACTGAAGGCGTGAATAATGGTGTCACAGCCATTACAAGAGCCTTTATGTTACAGATGCTTGTCTACAAATAAATGGACTGATAGCACCCATACATATACCAAAGGCCATCAGAGAAAGTGTGCCTGAATGCTAGTGAGCCTCTCTCAAACCCAAACTTTACAGCTCTTTCACATCCACTGTGACTTTCAATGTTGTTTTTTATTAGTTTCTAGTAAGGTAGGCATTAATAGGAGTTCATTTTTGGCTGCCAAGTGACAGCAAAGGCAAGTTCCCTGTTAGATCAGCAGAGGAAGGCTGCATGCCTCTGCAAAGTCCCACACAGCTGGCAGGAAGCCCCTCTTTTGCTCTTTGCATTTGATTTCCTTCTCGAGGAAGCTGAGTGAGCGTGCTCTCTCCTCAAGCCCAGCTTCCCGCAGCATTCCCTGTTCCATCACAGCCAGCCACATACATGTGTGTGTACATGTATGCACACAGTCTTTCTTTGTGTTGTCTTGTTTTCTTAATACAGCTTTTAACCACTTTAGCCTGTCAACAGAAGTATGAACAGAGCTGGACTGTGAGGCAGTGCATTTGGAGGTTAAAGCTGGAAATCATGCAGCCATTGAAGTTTGTGTTTTCTTGAACCATGACAGATCCTTATCCTACAGATCAGCATCATATAAGATTTATGGTGATTTGTGCTAAACAGTCAATAATATATTCCTGGGGGTTATGTACCCTAAGGGAAGGGCACACTTTTTGCTCTTTCCAAGCATCAAAACCTGTAATATGTAAATTAAGGCAGGTAATCAGGGTATGATCTTCCTTTATATTTTGTTTCCTTGTAACAATATAAGCATTATGCTAATTTAACAGAAATTATGGTTGGACTTGAGTTCCAGATTTGCCAGATTCTGTGAACTGCTTTGTTATGCAGAGTAACAAGAATGAAAAGGAGAAAACCAGCAGCTGGTGAAACTAATACTGGTATTTTTGCCTCCAGAGCTTTGGTTCCTTGTTTCATGAGTCAGAGTTACAGGACAATTCATGAGGACAAAGTCTGACAATAGGGCATGGAGGGACCTCTTCAATAACGTAAGAGGACCAGTGGCTATTTTTAAACTCCACCAATTCATTGGTAATTCTAAAAGACTCAGCATTCTACTTCTATTAAAAGCAAATTGAATGAAGAACTGAGGCACACTGTACACAGAGGATTGTTTGCCAGGAGGAAGGCAGAGAGATGGTACTTTAGAAAGGTGGCTGATAAAGCCATTTATCACCAAAAGTGAAAGTCATCAGTGCAGCTTTTCAAAGCACCCCTAGCAGGGAAGTACAACAGAATCCACTTCCAACTACTGCTCCATAGCAAGCTAGTGAGGTATTTCAGACCAGGTTCACTAGGGATATATAGTTATTTTCTCTATGCAGCCAAGGGACTTACTTCTGACTCTTCTGGCTGTCGTCTTCCCTCCTCCATCTTTCTTTTCATTGAGAAGCAGCACCTTGGCTCCTCCTTCCAGGAAGCACAAGGTCCATCAATTGCTCAGGTTCATGTGGGGTTGCACTGCAATAGGTGCTCCACACAAACAGAGCATGTGTACCCTGAGCACTTTGATCTCAAGAAGAGAACTAGGAAAAAAATCCAGTTTTCCTTCTGGACTGGAGGAATTTAGCAGGAACAGAAAATTATACAAGAGGAAGATGCACATTGTAACAGTGTCCTCTTTGTTCATTCTTTAGCCAGCATCCTCTGCATGGTGTTGCAAAGACTGTCATGTATAACTAAGATGCAGTACAGAAAAATGGATTATCATGTGCTTCAAGAGGAAACATACCCTACTCACTTTCCAGAAAGATGGAAGAAGCTCGCCCAGGCTCCTGGGCAGAAGCACATGCCTCTTCTTTTGTGTCACATAGAAAGAACATGATCTTGTAATATGATATGCAAAAGGTGAATGACTCTTGACAAGAGTTGATGGCGAAACATACTTTGACACTGACTAGCAATTCTAGTCTGGAGTTTTTCGTAAGTGTATTTTATCTTGAGACTGGTACCTTTAGAGACACTCTAGATAATAATAATCCACAAGTGCATGCTGAAGTTCTCTGTTGAAGATATTCCCTCCCTGTTGATGATTATTGTAGTGAAGAGTGTCTTCTGAAAGACTGTGAGAACGGGAATTATGACAAAATATATGAAAACCAAGGCAATGTTTTTCCCATGAACTAAAGGCTGACTTGAGTGAGAAATAAGTAAAAGCTCCAAGACCAAAAGGGCACAAGAAAGCAGCATTAATTCAGACTGATGTTTAAATACAGCTGCATCTGTAGCCTGTAATAGGTTTGTTGCAGTCCTGCAGTCCATTAAGTTATTTATTTTCCCTCAAACTTTGGCAGAACATTGGTGTGTTTGCTATGTGTTTAATGTCTCTTTCTTGGGTAGCCTTCTCCACAGTGAAACAGTGTTAGTTAAAGGTAAAAAATTATAAGGACATAAATACTCTCATAAATGGCTCTGGCAGGAATCTCCACCATGATACAACTCTCTCACTAAAATGATACGCCAAAAACATGGATGTTCAGTGTAAATGGTTCCTAATCTTTCCTGGTCTTTAGTTCCTGTATGTCTCGACCAGCTTAAGCCTCAGCTCTGAAAATACACAGTTGAAACAGAGATCATTGTTGGGTTGATTTAATAGTGAGAGAGAAATTAGAACAGTGACAACAACTTATGCTGGCGTTTAGAAACCATTAGTTTGAGTGATGATGTATATTTATGTGTGTAAAAGGTGTTTAGGATTGATTTGTATGCCTTAAAAATGAGTTACTGGCCTTAGAGCAAGCCCACAAAGTGTGACTGAAAGTATAAGAAGCAAATGGGGAGGGAGAAAAAAATTTCTGGTACAGAAACTTCTGTACCAGAATAGCAAAATTACTGGCATCACAAATTCAAACATCATTGGGTGATCATAAAAGCCACTGAAATTATTTTTCTCTAAAATTATCTGAATTAAAAAAAAAAACCTTCAGAAAGCAGAATTTGAGTTTATTTCTAAGGTTCTATTAGTTTGATAAAGCAGAAGCTATGTTGTTTCAACTCTATTTTTTTTAGTTTTGTGATTTTCATCGGAGCACAAAAACCCCATGATTTTTCATCAAATGTACTTCGAAGTGCTGTTCTTCTAAAACCTTCTTTGCAGACGATTTTTATTTATTAGTTTTTATAGATAAATCTTTAAGATATTATATTACCGGCTTGTGATTATACTATACTCCTAAAGGGTAAAGGGCCATAAGCAGAATTTTACCAATATAAACAATTATATAAATATGGCTCAAACCCAAACAAATTCAAAAAAACAACTGTTCAAAATTAGAAAGGCTTTTATACCCTGGACAAATACTAGAACAGCTTTGACTCTTACTCATAATGATGACTTAGTAATTCAGTCTGACAGATTCACTATTCCCTGAATCATCCCCATAGTGCTTTTCAGCAAAGAAGTGCTTTTCAGTGTCAAAAGCAGTTTAGGGGTGAGCTGAATCTGAAAATAAAAATTCGTTATTTTTAACATGTGGATGCTGAAGCAACACTTTTGTTTCAGTTTGATAATATTACATAGAGTTGCAGCTGAAAAGAGGAACATAAGTAATAAGGACTAATAAAGTCTGCAGAGTGCTTGGGATGTGGTAAATAATGATAGAGTGATCTCAAACATTGGATAAATGGCACATGGCCATGTTTTAGCATGGGCAAATGTAAAATCAAAGGGCTAAAACTTGTTACCATTCTACTTCTAGGTTTTTCTCAGTAGAGTGATTCAGAATCATCTAAATTTGAGTTTCCAGTATGACACTGAAAAAAACTAACCTTTGTCTTCATCACTGATGATCTTGTGCGCTACAGCACTGAGTTTTTTTTGGTTTGGTTGTTTTTAATCAAGACTAGTCATTAAAAAGAACAAAAAAAATCCTACTCCAATTTAGTTCTCTGAGCAATTAGGTCAGCTGGGCAGAAACAAGCAGAAAGCCTATTCCTTCCAAGGATCTAAGTGGGTAGTAAAATGCTGGGAACAGTGTGTGCATCTGCCACAGGCCAGTTCTGCAGCACTGCTGGAACATCCGAGCCAAGGGACTTGCCATCAGCTGAGATACAAGTCCTCAAATCTTGTATCTCTCCAGCCTTGGATTAGAAAGAAGCAAACAGGTTTCTAGTGAGGAGCATTGTACAGAATGATAAATGTTGGTTTATGTGGAAATGCGTGGAAAAGTACAATGTACAGTAATTATTCAAGGAAGTTTTCTTGCCACTTCTGATGACTCAAGATTCATATATCCATCCATTGTGCATTTTGAATTCTTTCCACCACGTAAACATAACAGCTATATGAAGTCAGAATGCCAAGCCAGCTGAAATTCTCAGCTTACATTATTGCCTGGCTTTTCATGTTTGTTACTGTGGACCAGATCATCCAATATTACAAACAAATGCACCCTGACAGACTTGAACAGAATCATGCTTATTTGTCTGAGTGCTGACCATGTTAGCTTGCCTGCCTTGAGGTTTAAGGCCTAACAAACAAAACATTCCTGCAAATTCAGGAGAGGTGGTGAGGTAAAACCTGATGGAGAAGAGGGAGTAAAGATTTTGAAAATTTTGTAATTATGTTTAAAATGGAGAACTAATAACAAACTGTCTAACTGCAACACAAAATCTGGTGCAAAGAACATTCCCTGTCAAGATGTTGATGAAAATACTAAAGTCAGTGTAGGGCTTTTTCCAGAACTTCAAGTTGCTTTTTCCTAGATCTCAATCTATAGATTTAAGCACTCGGGCTCACTGCACTTTGACTATGTTCCTTGTTGTAACATAACCACCCAAGGTATGCCAAAAATATCCAGAGAAGAAACCACTGTGTCTTAATTTGTGAGATGTGCTTAGCAGATGAACATCTTTTCTAGAGTGGTTAATAAAATTACAGTGATGATGAAATGGCAGCCACTGGAGATTAAAAGAGAAAATAATGGTTGAGTTTGGAAAAGCTAGACAAGGCTTGTCTGTGGGAACTGTATACAAGGAATAGGAGAGATGTGCTTCTCGTTCCCCATTGCATTTGTTTTGGTGTGCAAAATATTCATTCTTTAGCCTTAATTCTCTGACACCAATGGAAGGCACCTTGGAAAGGAGACTGAATGGGTCAAAATGTTGATCTTAGATACTCTGGAAAATAAATGAGGGATTTAACTTTAGCAGTTGGATAAGGAAAGGAATTGATTGGGAAAGAATCTCAAGAATGGAGGTGAGATAAAGAAAAGGTATGACAGGATGCAGAACGTGGGGTCAGCAGGGTCACACCCCCTGTACATGCTCCAATAATTCTGCTGGAGTAAGACAACAGCCTGTCTCTGAAGGCTGATCAGCCAAAGTTGCTTATGTCTGTCTTCAGTTCCTACTGAAACAAGCAGGTCTCTTACACAGACAGAGATGGGAGTTAAAGTCCTTATTTAACTAACCTTAGGGTGATGCTGTACAATGCCCTCTCTGATTATTTTTCAACAGCTGGTAGTCTTCAGGCAACAGCTGTCTTCTTCCTTCTCTCACTTCCCTGGCTCTTATCTCTACTAGCTTCTGCTTTTGGCCCTTATCAGACATCAAATGTATCAGGGGCTTGTAACAGAGAAGACTATGGGGCAGAAAGAAAAGACACGATAAGAAATGTTTATGAAGAGCGATGCTTTCATAAGATACTGCTCTTTCTCCTGAAAAAAAGAATGGCAACGTCCAAGGGATTGCATTGAGGTGGTTTGCATCCTTCATGGAAAGGATCATTCAGCCTGCCCTCCTCAAGAGCAGTGACTGATTACAGCTCTGCCACTGGTCCCCACTGTGGTTTCTGTGCACAATCATCCTGTTGGATCTCTGTGTACAACTACCAGAGGAATCAGTTAAAATAACACCACCTCTAACGCAAAGTCTGCACACTGCATCCAGCTCTTAACCATCCATCATCACAAGTTATGACCAGTGAGAACCACAGTTCAGATAAGAGCAGTTCATGAATAATGAACAGCTTGATAACCTGGGCCAAATACATAGTAGTGAATGTGTACTTTGAAGTGCCTGTAGTCACAGAGCGGTTCCCTTCGTAGGAGGCACAAATCTCAATAGCTCTGTTCAGTCTGACAGCAGAGAGCTCTGGAGTCTGTACAGATGCTAAACTACTACTAAGCAGCATCCATAAGTATCTGCCTGTTGATGGTTGGAAGATTTACCTCCATTGCAACAGGTCTAACCACAGTTTTCCATGGAAAAGAGTGCAGTACTGAAAGATGTGGCATTTAAAAACCCTAAACTTATGGAGCTCCGTATTGCATCTCAACAAGTGTGGTTACAGGACTTTTGCATCAGAAGTAGTCTGGTCAGCTGGCCCAGAGCAGAGTCAGAATTTGCACAGGTCTGCAAGCACTGTGATCAGACAGATCTGGGAGAGGTGCAGCCACCTGAGAGGAGGCCACATCTGTTGACTGTTCTGTTTTCAGACACAAAGGAAACTTCTTCCAGCAAAGCAGCACTTTGTGACTTAGTTTAAGTCAAATATAGCTGAAATGAGGAAAGCTCACAAAGCCTCACGTGTGCCTATGGAAAGACACCTCCAGAGTCCAAACAAACCCTGATTCATCCCAATGTTATTGGAAGTACAGAAGACACCACTTTTCTTTCAATTATCCACTTGTCTGAAAATTACTGGGCACATTCATTTGAATTAGTCACATAAAAAGCTTCAACAAAATTGATTTTTGTTAGGTACTTACTCTAAAAATGAAACAAATTTCCAATTGGCTATTCAGCCCAAGTCTTTTGGTAGAGAAATTTTTGACCCCTTCTTCTCAGGCCTAAGGTGTAATAAATTTCCAGGACTATAATACATTACAGTAATCAAAAAGAGTAGAGAAAAACAAAATGCAAAGCTTCAGCTGTAGGAAGGACTGAACTTCTCTTTTCTAAACTTGAGGTTTATGGTCAGGGTTGAGAGAAGAAAACCTAAAGCTGCAGTCGGATTTGGGCTGGAAAGAGGCTGCCAAAGAAGCTGAGGGCTATGAAAAATTTGTTCCCTGAGGACAAGTCTTGGTCTTCTAAAGGGCTTTGGGCACTTTGTGTACAGCTCAACCCAGGACTAGGGGTAGGCTTAAGGTGAGGTTGAAAGAGAGGAAGCCGCAAGTCACAGACTTGAGATTCTGTGAATAATCCTCCAAAGTGAACTGGGGGCTGATGTTATAATTTTTCCTCCCAGGTTTACTTAGTCTTTGGAGGGCCAGGGACTCTGAAACAGCAAAGCCAAGGACTATAACAATTTAATAATTTACATCACAGTACTTTTTTATGTCTGACTGAGAGCTGCTATTGGTGACATTCTGTGTAATTTTTCAGTGGTAGCACTGAATTTGGGATATACCAGGTCTGTTTATGGTTCAGAGTAACAGAGAACACAATCATTCAATTTCTTCTTACCTTTCCACCAAGAATCTTGACTTGCTATCAAACCACCCCCCTGCTGCCCTATGCTCTCTGAACACACACTGAAATCTAAAGTTTCAGACATTCTAGGAATCTTTCCTGATTCTTTTTTTTTTTTCATTCTCTGAGAAACCTGATCCACCAGAGGGGTGGGAGAGCTTATTGTTTTTTCGTCTGACATCTGGATTTCATTAGCAGACTCATGCGTGCTGAATCAGGAATGGGAGCTCAGAAGAAAGCAGATGAGAGTTAAAATTACGTTAATGGTCAAAAAAAATGCCCTATTCTCTTCTCCAACTTTGCAAACAAATACAACATGTGAGTCATGTTGTGAGCTCAGCATAAACAGTACAGCCATATTAGCTGTACCCACTAAGACCAGATATATGGTAGCTCAAGCAGCTATAGAGAACATTGTATTATTTACTTAAACATGTCAAAAGGTAAAAAACCCCCAACAAAGCCTTTCCAATAGTTTCATGTAAATACTGCTACTTTTCAGGTTCATAGTAAGTGTCTCCTGTCTTCTTTTTAAATAAATGCAGTGTAGTATGAAAGGAAATAATTTATCACAAACCAACCATAAAATTAGAGGTAAGACCTGCTGCTTAGGAGACTGCAGTAAATGATAGCAGCAAGAGAGACAACTCTTTTTAAAAGTTTAACAGGAGTGTTAGCAGTGGCCGAAAAGTCAGACTGTTATTAATAACCAAAGCTTTCATCACAGAACAACAGCAGTAACTGTCTGTCAGTCCTGTATGTGGTGCTATGCTAACAACCTCTAGATGACTGACAGATCTTTTATTTGCTAAGGTTGATAGTTGCAGGCATACAGTATTCTATCCATCTTTACAACCTACTTTATCCATCCTCCCCAGAGCAGGACATCTGGCTCCCAGACCTCAAGTGCCATGCTATCTAGTCAGGGATCCCCATCAACTGTTTTGGTGTTGGTTTGCCCTCATGTAAAGTGTCCAGAAAATCTGGCCCATGGACATCTGACAGTGCAAAAAGACTTTTCTCATGATTTTTGAGAAAACTTATGAGACAACAGTGCAGTTTTGTCATTTAGCTCTACTCTATTAAGTCTTCTTAACTAGGGTTTACAGCAATCTGTTTTCAATTGCAGAGCTCTAACTTGCTAAATAAGATATACAAAAATTAAGAAAGAAACACAAAATGCATGTCTGGAATTTACTAATTCATTTTGGTTTTTAAAACTGTTTTTATTTTAATGACGAATCTCCTTTGATCTTCTAATAAACCCTTTTTGTTTGCCATTTATTTGAAAGGAGCCTTTCTCTTCCCCACTTTTTGCTCTTCTAATTTCTTCAACTGTGTAATCATGAGTTTGGGAGTAACATGACTTATATAAAAACATCTCAGAGGGCCTCTCTGCTCTCGTGAAGCCTTCTGAGGGGCTCCTTTCCTCACCCATGTAAGACCCACAGGGCAGCGTTTGGGAGGGTTGAATGTGTGCTTGGGCTGGGTGTTCTTGGCTGCCAGATGGTGTGGGTAGGCTGGCTCAGGTGGAAGTATTGATTTGTCTGGGCTGTTGCAAAGCTTTAACTATAGCTGCACACCTGCAATGTGGGTTAAAATTAGAAATGGACTTGAAACCAGTATTTCGTATGTGAAACTCTTGAACCTGGGAAATGTTCAGTGTTATGCTGAGCTCATGTCCAAAATTATAGCTTGAGACTGCACCAAAGGCTAGTTGAAATGTGTTACTTTGCAGAATGAAAAAAGAATTGTTTACAGGACTCAATAATAAAGATGATCTCAAAAGGTGCTGCCTTACTCCCATGCACGTTTCTGCACAGTCAGGGAATGAGTTAGAAACAAGGAGTAGGAAGTATCTTGTGGAAAATCAGTTGCAAATCGGAGGATGAACTAGTTATCAAGATTACATCATTTCCAAAATTTCTGCTGTTGCTGCTAAAATCCCCAAAAGTTTCAACCTGAGTGCTGCATATGGGCTTTACTGCCTTAGCTAATAATCTGGCACTGATGGGGCTCTGAAATAAAATTATTCTTGTTTTTTCTAGTTACTATAAAAACTTTCTTGCCGAATGAAGCAAACTTGGAAGACAATTGTCTTACAAATTTTTTTCTTAATTTTTTTTGATCTTGAAAAACAAGCCTCTACAAACCTGGTAAATATCTCCTTAAATAACAGTCTTCTATCAGTAATATGAGAGATCATCTCTAGTGTAAAATATAAAATGCATGCGGTAAAATATAATGAATGCAGTTTTCACTAAGTTTATCCTGAGCTTGATGTCTATGAGGCTGACATCCATGTATCAGCACAGCACAGAGATTTACATTCCTGATCCATGCAGCGCTGCCTTCTCTTCTGCTTCTCATCTAGCAGGTTAATAGTAAGTGTCTCGTGTCTTCTATTTAAATAAATTCAGTGTAGTATGAAAGGAAATAATTTACTACAAACCAACCATAAAATTAGAGTTAAGACTTGCTCAGCCAGTCTGAAGGATACATACAATCCTACAAGGCATAGATGGCATTAGTTACCTCAGAAACGCTGTTCACATCTCATAGTAGACCTTTTAAGAGCTATGGAAGGAGCCATATCAAAATATATAACATTTATTGACATAAGCCAGATAAAGTAGAATACCACCAACACTTGTGCTATATCAGGGAAATGAAAGAGGGATTAATTTTCATTTAGTATCTTAATTTCTTAAGGGAAGCTATATAACAGGAGGGAGAGGCAGGAGTGACTGATACATCTTGACAGCAGGAAAATGAGAGGGGCTCCCTGGGTTGGGTTTGTGCCCTCACAATCTACAGACTGTCCCAGGACAATCAGAGAAGCAAGGAGGGGTTGAGCTGCCACTGCTGTAGCCAGCAGAAACTGCTGATCGGCCTTTAGCCATTTGCTCTTGTTCTTCCCTGCTTTTGCTGTTTGCCAGCTTCCTCCTCTGTACAGTAAGCTAAAAGGAAAAGGGAGGGAGAGACAAGATGGTTCACGCCCCTGACAGTCACTTTCTCCTCAACAGCCAGAGTGTTTCCTATTTTTGTGACACCACCCCAGGCTCTGCTCAGACCTTGTAGGCCTTCTTTAACTGGGCATGAGGTTTATCGGAAAATGCATTTTCATTTTTGAGAAACGGGGAAACGAGGTTCTCTTAAAACTGGGAAGGAGAGTTGAAATATTGATACATTTGGCAGATGTGAACATTTTTGGAATTTCAAACCAGAAACCCCAAGATATAAATGTTCATTTTGGGTAAATGAAGTTTTTGAAACATTTCCAAACAAACTCTTGCAAAACAAATCCAAACCATTGCGAAGTGCAAAGCTTCCACTTCAGATTTTTGCTTCAACCTCTTTTGCTTTTTCAGCTGAGCACCTTGTTGAAATAAATTTTCCTAGAAAAAACTCCATTTGAAAAAAAAGTTACTTGATTGATTTTTTAAAATATAGATTAAATGACGCTACCTTTTTACAAGAAGTGTTTGTGCATGAACATTTTGACAAGTATTAGGTTTAGGAGAGCCTTTTGTTTTCTGTATTTGATATTATAAAAAATACCCATTTGCTTCTACTTTTATGTTTTAGCAGTATTGTATTTTGTAAGAGTATTTTATTTAAAAGCACAGTGAGGAAGGATTGTGGTAGACATTGGAGCTGAGAGACACAGAGATCTTGAAGAGCAGTGATCTCTTACTGCAGAGCATAAAATTTAGTTAATTTTCATAAGCCACATTATCATTAAATTGGAAGGGGACATGGGAAGGTCACCAAGTCCAACCTCTGCTCAAAGCAGGACCAACATTGAGGTTAGGGCAGGTTTACTAGGACTTTGTCCAGTCAGATCTTGAATGTTTCCAATCATGAATGGAAATTCCACAACCTATATTTCACACTAAATCAAAATACTTTTATGAAGTGAGAAAACGTGGTTCACTTAATCTTCCATTATTCACTTCTTATCAGTGCAAATGAGGAATTGATAAACTAGTGTGGTTTGACCTGCTAGTTCTCTCTTTACCTTATCTACAAATCAGCTTGTGGAGGGCTGGAAACCAGACCTTACTTCCACTGTCAAGAGGGATGCTCTCAGTACTAATTTCCAAGCTAAGCACCTAATTATGGTTTATCAGGAGTTTTACTGCAAACTAAGTAAATAAGAAGCTGTTAGTAAACAGAGTTCAGATTTAGACCAATGCATTAGCTATGTTCAATCCAGTTCAAAGGAGTTTATAAAAGTCTCTCACTGACTTGCACAGGATTTGGGTCTGGTTTATTGTTCATGGTTTTTAAATATAAATTATGCACATTTAAGATAGCGAGTTGTAATATTAGTTTGCAGATATGCAATAACAGAAACATAAGGCTGGGAGATGTTGTGAGATGTTCTCCTAACTTGTTTCTGGACAGGATCAGCAAGGAAAATCCTGATGTGTGTTTATCTACACTGTTCTGAAATCCCTCCAATGATCAAGAGCCTTCCCAGGCACTCTAATGCCTAACAGAAACTGCAGCCTAGTTGAAGTCCAGTACTGGACTCATTAGCTGTGCATATGGAAAACAAACTGTGCCCTCCATGTAAGGCTTTCTGCATATTTGCAGATTACTGTGTCTTTTTGTAGGAACAGACAACACCACTTCTTCATTCTTTCAACACAAGATATGTTTCAGAGACCGCAAATTAAACATTTTCTCCTCTCCAGTCTACTCTGAATTTCTGTGCTCAACCTGGATCCAGATGAGGCTTTACCAGTGCTGAAACCTTATTCTGTTTAAATGCCAGGTATCCTTATGGTTTTACATTTAAATAGTATTCTTTTCCTCATACCCACCTTGTTGCCAGTTGACTTGAAATTATCTAGATAGAGAATATGCAAATGAGATTCTAAAGTGAATAAAAGGTAGTTGGATAACCTCAACGAAATGAAATCACATTCTGTGGTGGGTGATCCTCCAACACCTGTCACAGAGTCCATTGGTAACTATCATGCAGGACCTGATAGTTATCACTCCAAGGTCACTGCAAAGACCAAACAAACATTGCCCTATTACAGTATTTGCCTTTATCACCTCTGTTTACATTGCATTTCCCACAGGAAAAAAAAATAGTTTGAGCTTGTATTAGTATATAAAGACTGAGCTGCAGTAATAACAGCTTAGTGATGGGCCTGGAGGAGGAGTTTGGTTTTGGCTGGTCTGCCAGACTTTTGGGAATGTAATGTTGAGTAGTGTGCTAGACAGGAAAGGGGCACAGACACAGTTTATTAGATATTTCTGTTTTCTTTTTCACTATCTAACTGCTCTTGTTCTGGTATGTTAAGGCTCAGTATCTTCTTTCCAAGCACTCAGTTTATCAAACAACTGGACATAAATGCCACATACTACAGATGCAGTTTCAAAACTAGTATTTTGGGAACATGCTCTCAAAACAGGGCTGTTTGGATCCCCCCTACTCACGTACAGCTGTCTGAGTTACTTGCCTCTCTGATAAGTGGTTTAAATAATGATACACACAGCTTATCCAGAATTTCCAAAACAGTACAGAATGGGTATTTTTTGATCTTTTAGACTCTTAAGCAACTTACATTTCCAGAGGTAGAATGGATGTGACCAAATTATAGCCCACTACACTTTTGTTACACTATTTCTGCAAGTCTTCATAATAAAAGTAGAAATTATCTGGGGAAATATACTCAGCTAATCTCAGAAACTCTGAAAAAATTTGGCAGAGCTAAGTTCAAGTATATGAGAAAAAAATTCAACAGCCTGCAATAAATTCTGTAGTATATTTTATATCATGGAGTTGTCAAAGTGGTTGCATGTGAGAAAAAAAGAATTTAAAAAAAATCTCATCCACGTCCAAATCATCTAAAATAATTTTATGCAGGTTCTGAATGGAAAAATGGGTATAAATGAAAGTAGCATGTTGTGTATAAACAGGACTTTTGAGATCCTCAGATTGTTCCAGCATGTTGTAATGTGGAAGTTTACTATGTGCATAGGTACTTACAGAACTACAATTTCTTACAGAGCTATATTTTTGTGAAGAAATGTGCGCCATACAAAATGGATTAACATATAAAAATGTATTTCAAAGCTACAGAAACAAGGAGCTGGATATATAGAGGTTTTTCTGGAGTGCCACATGCAGTTTGAAAACAATTACACATAGCAGAGATTAACACTTTTTCCCTCCTTGTAATACAGGCTATTAGGTTCTCTCTCAGTACTGACCTTACTAACATCAGTGCTACTGCACCAGGGGTGAGTTTAGCTATTGTTTTCTTTTATTATGTGTCCCACACCAGATCAAATGCCAGCAAGTACACTCTGATTAAAAACTGTAGTGAAACTGGAAAAAATTGAGCCCATACAGGGTATCAGACTCCTCCAAGGCTGGGGAGATTGACCCCTCATCCTGGAACTGAGTAACAATACCAATATTTCACTCAGTTCAACAGAGAAAAGACACATTAATTTGGAGGCAACCACACAACATCCAGAAGACTACTGTAAAGTGTAGCAACTGTCAAAAACTATTATTTTCAGAGTGAATTTTAAGATTTGCTAAATGATCTATGATCTTTAATTCCAGAGCTCTCTGAAACATCATCTTTAAAAGAAAAACAAATTTCAAGAGGTTTGTGTTTGTTTTGCTTTTTAAAAAAATTAAGATCTCTAAGCTAAAACCCAGAAAGGTAAATTTATTTTTCATCTCTGTAAATATGCCAGCTTGGTCCTCGTTGCCATCTTAGTCAGCCTTTGGTACCTGGAGAAATCACAGCTGTGAACTCCTTGAATGTTGTGGACCTTTGAGATCCTTGCACAACCATAAGGCACGAGACAAATCAGATTAATGATTCAGGCATGAGAGTCGCTCCAGTCTTGCAGCCAAATAGCTGCTTGCTGAGCCAGCTCTACTGCCAAAGATCCACTATATCTGACCACAGGGAGGGACAGCTTCAGGGCAGCATGATCTGGCAGATCAAGCCATGGACTGAGAAGAAAAGACTAAACTCAGCTTGACACTGATTTCTTCCACATCCTGCATGAAACCACAAAAGCAAATCCATGCAAGCTCAAGCAGCCACACCAATTACCTACTGCTCCCACTGACTCGAATATGTGTTCTAAAGGCACTTTAGATTTTCAGGATCTGCTTCAAAGATCACTGTTGGCAGCGGAAGACTCCCAGTGTTGGCCACATTAATATGGACCATGCCATGCATTTCAGTCACAAATTTAAAAGTCTAGTGCAAAAAGAGACTAATACAGTTTCCCATTACACATACGTCTGTGGTAGTATGTCTGTACTTCTGTAAGCATGCACATACATTTTCCTCTGTAAGAATTATGTAAAATTGGGAAACACATACAACAGTTCTATATCTGCCAGGGACTAGGCTAATAGTTGCAGTGCACAGGAATTGACTGCAGAACTATGGGTGATATTTGCCCTTTTTCTTTCACCACCAAGGCTCCATGATGTGAGAGCTCCTTGCCTGTGTAGAGATTTACAGGAATTGTTAGAAAGATTTTTTTCAAAGAGCTTGGCACTGGCACAGGTATTTGAATAAAGTTAGGACAGAGACACCAGAATATGGAACTGGTGCTTGGCAGAAACATAGTGTTTGGAAATTCTGAATACAGAGATGCTTTGCTGGAGCTCCAAACTTGGACTTCTGTTGTTGCCTTTACTGCCCAAATTAACAACGGGAATGACATAAGCAATAAATGAGGTCTAGGATCTCTGTCTACGTATTTCCTTCCAACAGTAGATTTTTGAAAAGTGGAAAAGGTTCAATCACTCTGCAACATCTCGGAATCTGAACTAGGTGTTTCAATCACAAATGTCCATATATGCTGCAAGTAACACCATACTCCATTATACTGTACATCCCATTATCCTATATTTTCTGCAAATTAAACACGTATGACAGGTCTGAGTTTAGGTTGATGACATCATGGAAGAGTGGTCATGTCAATAACATCCCTATGATGTAAAGGAACAAGATGAATTTTGTATAGGCCACACAGAGTACAAAGGAACTCACTGTTTATATTTTATAGGATTTAAAAATATAGACTACAGTGACAATGGGTGAAAAGTGACAATACAACTTTTTTAAAAAGGTCTTCCATGAGTTTCTACACCTGCTATATAAATAAATGTCATAAAGTATCACACATCTAAACTATTATTGGCCCAGAACTCATCATTTTTTGCCCTGGTAAGGGGAAAAAGGTCCTGTGGTTATCATGCATATGTAAGGTGTAAGCTGGCACCGTACCTTTGAGCACATAAGTATACAAAGTTTTGACAAATCTATATACATATATATTTATATATCATGCAATCAACCACTAGCAAACTACATAGTAAAAGTACTCTCATTCCTCACCTTCCTTGCTAGTTAAAGAGAAATAGTTTGTTTATTTTTTTATGGCACAGTCAATGATAATTTAAGAGATCACTACATTAAGAACAGTGCTTTTAACCTTTATTCTCTACACATTTTTCAGTTCATTCAAGTCAACGAGAATTCTGTACGTGAAAGAATATCAGAGAGGTATGAGTAAGATGTTATTGTCTGAGCCACTGAAACTCACAAATGTAGCTATGCTATAAAGATGATGCTAAAAGTAAGTGCTCTGTTTCTTATAGACATAATAATTGCAACAAACAGTTTTTTCAAATATAAGCAAATTAGAAATTATGAATTGTAGTCCTAATGTTGCTCTTATTTTTGGTAGTTACTTTAACAGAAAAATCCCACTTTCTATCACTATATATGACATAAACTACAAGCTAAAATAATAGTAATTTGCTAAATCCCATTTCAATTTCCAACAGATAATTTTGGACATGATATTGGACAAACTGCAGACACCTGAGGTAGTCAAATACCAAAGCTGGCAATTTTTGTTTATAATGACTTAACCTCCTGAAATATGATCATCACTTAAGATATAAATCTGAACCGATACATGTATTTTCATCAACTTTTACAGCAACAGAAAAAGACAATATCTTTTCAGTGTTTATACCCTCACTTAATTCTGCTTGTTTTAAAGGCCTAAACTTGTTACACAATTTCTTTGCTATGCAGGAAAAACTCCATAAAACACCCCCTTTCAAAATGTTTTTCTTATTAGGCAGTTACATAAAAAGAAAATAAAAATACCATATGATTTACTGATATGCATTTTGTCTAGATCAGATTACTTTATCTCTTTTCTCTATCCAGGTTTAAGTACTTTAAAAATGCATAGCTACAGTCCTTTATTGGTAGGATTTGCAAAACAAATTTCATTTTTGACAGCACTAGCAAAACTAAGCATCAAAATATAAGCTATTAAGTAGTGCATGTAATGTTCATACTAAGAAATCAGTTATTGTCAAAAGCAGTGGTAACAAATGGGGATTTTTATGACAAAAGCCTGATCCTGTCACTGGTGCTCCCTTCCTGAGCACGATGTTTTCAATGTTTTGAACATAACTTGTGCAAACAGGGTCATCCTCTTTAGATCTGTCCTCAAATTTAGATAACATAAGGAGATGTGTAAATTTCTGTGAATGCTTAACTCTGCTTTTTTTTTCAAGAAAGCACTTTCATGCTGATTAAACCATAAAGCAACTGCTTGTGTTAGAAGAAGTCTCCAACAGAGCAGAACCAATATCATATCACCTGTTCCTTAACTAACATAAACTTTAATCTATAGAAACAGGTACGTGTACACACAGCAAAAGGCACTGACAAGACCTGACCATATGTCCATGTAGTCACACATGTGCAAGGAGATGAAAAGCACAAGAGAACAGCCATGAGAAGGAGGTAGGGAGTCTGTACACTTTCTGTGAGGAGACTGAGAAAACCTGGCTCGGTTAGTCCTACAGAATGAATACTGAGAGAGGATATGATTGCAGTCTATTAATACACCCTGAGATAAACACCAGGGAGGGATAAGAACTATTTCAGTGGAGGACAATGTTGGCAGGAGAACAAATGACTGTAAGGTGACCACGAGTTACACTCATCCTAGAAATTGGAAGATTTCTAGTTAGGAGAGGACTGAGGTTCTGGAGCAGCTTCTCACATCAGCAGTAGCAAGGGCAAAATACTGAAATGCTTCCCAACCAGAACTTGATCAGTTTTGGAAAGGGGCTATATGATATGGCTGCCTGTAACCATAGGAGACCACATGCAGTGAGTGAGCAGGTGCCCCCCTGTCCTGTGTTCCTTCAGTCATTCCTCCCTATCTCATAGGACAGCCACAGAGTACACCCAGTAGGAAGTCTTTCCATTTCCTGGTTCACAGAGAAATTGAAGATATTAAGTTAAATCTTTAGAAAAAAAAAACAACATAGGATGTGCAGTTTAAGTGAGTTACTGTTCCTCCACAGTCCTTTATTTGTTTGGATCTTCTGGATTTCTATGCGTATGTCTTCAATTTTCACTAAATTTCTTTAATCCCTCGTGCCTCAAACCATAAGAATGCCTATGAAATAAACAATGCATTGCTGCTCCAACACTGACACATTCACTTGGGACCAACTGTGTGAGCTGCAGCTTGCACGTCCTGATTGTCAAGAGACCTGTTGCATTCATTTGGTTTCTCACACTGCACGGCAAAGCACAGCCATCCAACCCCAGATTAGCAGTTTTTTACTCCACCACATAGTTAGTAGTTCTAGTTTTAGTCCCCTTGACAAGCAATGTACGCTATTACATGGTCCCATCTTTACTTTGTTCTGTAACATGCTAAATTAAGTACATTAAACACAGAAGTGCACAAACCAGAATACTTTTGATCTCCAGCAAAGAAAATTTCAGTTGTTTCCTAAAGAAAATTCTTATTCAATATATATTGAAATAATAAGTAAAACCATTTTCAAGTGCCACACCTAAGACTGCAAATGTACTTTAATTCCATAGCTTTCATTAGAATTAAATACAGCTAAAGTAATAAAGTTAGTCTGTTCATAACAGCAAGAAGAATTCACTCAGTTAAGGCTCATCTGATGTTACACTTGATTTCATGCTGATCTTACTCAGCTGGCAGACACCCTTCTGCTTGTGTTTTGGCTAATATATGTCTGACATCCTCAACTGCAAATTAACTGTAGTTAATTTTACGCAGATTAATTCTGCTGAAAGTCATACAATAAGAGGATAAGAGGTTAAAGTCATAGTGAAGTGGATGCTGGTAATGTCCACATCTGTGTTTCTAAAGTATTGGCAGCATTTTAATTTCCTTGGGACTCTACATAGGATATTGTTGGAATTCTGAAAGTTTAAGCCAGCAACACAACTGGATCCAGCTGAAACCAGAGAAAATGAAAAAACCTTGTACACTGTGGCTTGGAGCCTCAGGAAAAAAAATAAATTGCACATTGGTGAGTGGTTTATACCTCTGCACACTGGTTTATACCTCTTTTCTAAGGAAATAAATATTGCCAGCTTTGCCACTACAGAAAAGTTCTAGGAGTCAAAGACCAACACATCTTGCCAAGTATAGCAAAACTCTTTTATAAGACAGAAGAGAGTTTGCACCAGAAATACCTGGAGCTTGTGTTACTGATTCAAAATTCTCCAATGTAACAATTTCTTCTCCTTTAGCATATGTAACTTGTTATATTTTTATTAAGTGCTATTGCCAAACTGACTACACAGGGTGTTGCTTGAAAACGTATTTTACACAATCTCTGTAACAGAAAATTTCATAGTAGCCATTTTTAAAGTTTCCAAAATCTACCTACTCATGTGCGTAGATTAATATCTTCTGTAATACTTATCAAGCAAATGAAATAGCTTACTTTTTCCATCTGCATTGTGATAAAGACTAGATTAAAAGAACACATGGCTAGCTTGGCACTTTGTCAAGATATTTCTTCAGTGCTACTCCCTCTCAAATTCCGTGTTACTAAATCAGGGGATGAGGAAAATTTTAATGAAGATTTTTCCAGAATATTATATATTCCTTACCTGTGGGCAGTCTTTGATGTAGTGTCCCTTGTTAAAGCAGAGGTGGCACAAGTAATTAGGAGGTGGCCTCTTGCTGGGTTTTCTGGCTTCTGAAGAAAGGGATAGGTCAGAGAAGTGCTCAGTGAGGGAGCTTAACCCATCCACAATGTTATTAAGTGAGCCATAAGGTGATGCACTCTTGTACAGACTGCTGCTCAGAGCCTGCAAAAGAAAAGAAAAGAATTGCATGCAACATAGTACTGTATTTAGGATTAGTCTGAGGCAGATCTGAGTAGGAGAAGGATAAAAAGAGCAGGGGAAAAAGTGATTTTTTTTCATTAGAAACATGGCTGCATATTTGAGGAGAGCAATATACAGGCCATTAATAAAGAGGTTTCACAAAGGCAGTGCAATGGAGCTGGTCACCCCACTGCTAAGGAAACTGTTGAGCTTGCCATGGTTCACTTAGTCCAACCTTTCCACTAAGGAGTGACTGCTTTCTTGTGTTTGACTGTAACACATTCATGGTATGGTTAGAATATGCAGGCAAAAAGCTGAAAGAACAACTCACAAAAAGAAATGTCTTTGTGTCCAAAACTACTTAACGCAATGAATAGTGAAGTCAGGGAAAGGAAAAGAAGACCAAGAAAAATGCAAAATAACTTTTAATTTCTAATCGGGTTAATCAGACAGTCAATATAGAGTCCCATGTTCAAATCATAACAAGAAACATTGAGGTCTATATCTGTTTTGGATTTTCTAAGGGGAGACCTACTGCAATTTAAACATTTCCTGATAAACAGTAAATACTTGGGTTTTGTACTTCACCTCAATAGGATCTTCCTCTCTCAATCTGCAAATCTAAATCGGTAGCTCCTAATTTGCCATTCAGTAGTTTTAGAACAGCAGGAAACCCATCAACACCTAAATAGCTATTCTCCCTAATGGAGATAACAAGGATTCATTCTTCAACTTGCTAACATTCAGAAGAAACTGTAGCAGGAGTTTAAAAAGGAAATAACTCTTAAAAACAGTAAAATAATAATGAATTACTATAGAAATAGGACCAACTATTGACTGTCCGCTCCATCCTTGTTATGGGACACTTTTCACATGGTGTTTCCACCTTAGGTCTGTAATGCTATGTTTATGTAATTCTGGCATCAGAGAATTACCACCAGCTTATGAGGAAGTGAGGTAAGAAGAGATTCAATCTATGCTGTGCTTCTGTGGAGACCTTGTTTTTCAGTGCTATTAAATCCAGATACTTCAGAGGAGTCTTTATATATGTCATATATGTTTTCATATGTTTATACCTGTTATATACATATGGAAGACATGCATTGAAACTGATTTAGAGAGTTTGTGAAACAAATCTGAAATAGAAAATACGTTTATGTCAGAGATCTCAAACATCCAGGATGTCTGCACACTGAGTGTTTTCCGGCTGACAGTCACACACCAAAAGAATGATATTTAGGCTCTAGGCACAAGTACCTGGATGAGTCCCAGCTCTCACTGAATCCCATCCCACTGCAGATGGTGTACACTGTAAAGAAAAATTTAGCCTGAGATAATCTGCTCCACCCAGTTGCACTATGGTCAAACAAAACACTGACCTCTCTTACAAAACTGAAGCTGGTGCACAGCAGCAGGATCAACTCAAAGGGCCCCAGAGTAGAATCTGATCTCACAGGGGACTTCACACATGTCCAGGCACTGAAATGCCCATAATTTTACTCCCCGTACAGCACAGTTCTGTGCTGGTGCAGGACGAGGTGGCTGCTAAGAGGAGAATCAGCCACTTTGTTTCAGGGGTTAAAGGTATAGATTTAAAAGGAAAAGCTATTTCAAAAACGAATAAAAAGATTTTAGCTGCTTCAGCCATCAAGCAAACAAAGATACCTCCAGCGGTCACTAGAATTTATTGTCTAGAATTTATTGGATGCTATTGGAATGAGAAATTCTTGGCATCAAATTGTTAAGAGGAAGCGGAAGTGCTATGGATGCCAAAATAGTATTAATTAAGAGCCTTTGAGAAGTTCTTGTCTCCCTAGGAGCCACTTTCTCTAATATATACTTGGAATAATATAAAATCTTTTTTTAAGAGTCCTCTTGCCTCTAAGAGATTCTTAAAGTACTTCACATGCATTACACGCATCAGTAACTTTGCAAATTCCTTATTATCTGATTTTTATAGAAAGTTGTATGTATGGACACACAGAATGTGTGAAATCCCAAATTCTTTACCTATTGCCAAAATCTAAAATATCTCCTGGGGAGGTAGAATATGTAACTCCTGGCCATCAGGAGGTTGCTATTCTTGCCCCCAGGGCCAACTCACTGACAAAAGAAAACATACCTATCTGCTGCCTTCAGTGGGCTTTGGATTGGATATATGGCTTGCAGTGGTGACTGTTTTCTTTTCTAAAATCCCTTACACTGAGCTATTGCCCTCATTAAAAGGGAGAAATTTGGGGATTATTTGAGAAACTGGGGATTATGTAATTTACTCCTCACCAACGCTTCTGGGCACATTTCAGATCAATACTGTAACATAAGGTGGCCCACTCTGTCAGTAAACCTTTACAAACTTTTGTTTCAACCAGAAGCCTTGCCAAAGGCCAGAATCCCATCAGACTATGGGCTGCACTGACACTAAATCATAATCTTAGCAGCCACCATTGGTTCTGTGGCCAAAGTGTGGCACATGGCTCTAAAAGTGGCCACCTGGTTCAGCTGGCAGTGCATTTGTGCAATATTTGCCAAAGTTGGACATCCAGTCTACGCATGGCACCACAAAACACCTCCCTATAATCATCTTGAGGCCCAGTGTTAAAAAAGGAAGAAACAAATACATCATCCCAGAAGATGACACTAAAGGAGAAGATGCACATTGCTGATGTCACTGGTACTTTAAAGAACAATGAATTCCTAAAGCAAATTCCTAGACAATCCCAAAATGCAGCCCATCCCTCTGGGTACAGTCAGGCAAATCACTTCAACGGTTCCTGCCAATCTGACCTGGAAAATGGTCTCAAATCTGTTGCACTTGAAAGTTGCTATAAAGAGCACCAGCACAAATGGTGCTACGTCCTGCTTCAAGCTCTGGAAATCTCCAGTTCTTCAGAAGGAGATGAGGAAATAAGCCATTCCCAAAAGCCAAGTTATATAATAAGGGTGGTAATGGGAAAGTTCATCCTGGCCCCTGGAATCAAATAGTGAAAGCTTAGGGCATGTAATGAACGTGATGAAATGGTATTTCAGTCCATTTTTTCTTTGTAGAAGACAAGGTGTGAATGAACCAAAACAGTTTTGTTTTGGTTTTTTTTTTTCTTTCTGGAGTATTTAATTGTGCAGATCAGCAATTCAGCCCTTATTGTTTGCACTGCTGCAAAGGGGATTTTTAAGTAGGGTTTTGAATTAAAACTTTAGAATTAGCTTTACACTCAAAGGGGATGTCCAGGGAATGATCAGAGAGAATGTTGATGGTCTCAGACAGAAAATAAAGAGGAAGTTAGAAATGCATTCTGACCCACTGTGGTCTCAAGTGTATTAGTAGACATCTGGGAGGTGGCAGGGAGACTGCTCCTCTGATGAATTCCACCGAAAGTAATGATTGCTCTGTGTTCACAATGCACCAGTAGCAAAGCCAACCTATTTCTTTAAAAAGTAGACAACAGTACCTCTCCAATGGAGTCTCATTTTGAGCTCTAACAGGATAGAAAGGATTTGGCAGTGAAAGGGTTAGTGCTCTCAAGGCGCCAAAAGACCACACTGCATGTCCTAATTACAAGGCTCATCAGCCCAGCTGCAATGAATTCAGGATTTCCTTATCTTGCTCCACTGGGGGATGGGGGATCTGACGGTAAAACTTAGAAACTGGTTTGATGGGAAGTTCCAGCTGATAATGGAAGTTTGTTTGTTTGTTTGTTTTCCTTCCTATGAAACTTGTTGACTGAGTCAAATGAACTGAACTGAAAGTCTGATGTTGTACTTTCCAAAGGTAACCTCTCTGCTTGGTAGATCTTTAAAATATATCTGTTGGTGGTGCTGGGAAGCAAAGCTTCCTTTGTTATTTGTTTGCTGAGTGTTTCCAGTTAAAGGCCACGTAATCTGTAAAGTTGCAGTGTGGTCCTTTGTGAAAGAGGCAGCTATTGTCTTCTATAGCTTCCTCACTCTGATTTCCAGTTGGGTAACATATGCAAGTGACTCAAGAGTTCCAGCATCTAACTCACCTCTATGAAATTCCTAGTTACGTGAATGATTGGCAAATGCTCTTGGTTCCCTTGGCTAGGTCCCTGCCTTTCAGAGACAGCTTTTGGGATTGATGTGCCAAGAGGTGGAAAAGGAAACACTGCCTTTATCTCTACAGCTTCTTTTATAGCAGTGGTGAAATGTTGAAAATAAAGACAACAGTACTGTTAGGAATATGCAATGAAACATTCAAACAAGTAAGTGGCAAGTCTTACTTTCCAAGTTTTCCACTGGTATGTATGGCTACTGCTTTAGCTGTAAAGGTATTTTTAACAGGGACCAGAAAGTACAGATAGCACAGCAGCATCTCAATTATGAAATGCTGAATTCTGACCAAAGGTGAAAGGATTACCTATCTACCAGAACAGCTGATATTAATAAGCAATGGCAACCTGTTTATGTGGGAATGGTATCTTCTTATTAGGATTTAAGAAGTGAAGCTTTTAGGTATGGACAGGAAAAGTACCTGGAAAAATCAGTTTCTACCCCAAGTTCAGTTTGTGGCTGTTGGACCCTTAAGGCAATGATAAAGGGGTTCATATCCATTAGTTACCTGAAGCTAGAATGACCTGTGCTGGTTGATGTGGTTGATAGGCTGTATCTGGCCAGAAGGTCTGTTTTGATGCTCTTTAAGTTAGTATGATTGGTGCTCATGGTTCTCTCCGTGTTTATTTTAACTGCACATACTGAAGTGAGGTCCTGTAGCAATTCAATATTCCTATAACTTACTCCAGTCATCAATGTTTCCATAAAATAGTCTGTAATTGAAAAGCAATGAGCAGAGAATTTTTGATGACTTGTTTTTCCTTTAGTATGTTGCCAACCTAATAAAGCAAACAAAAATAAAGCAATCTTAACTGCCAGAGTTAAATTTAAGTCAACAGGCGCCATGGCTCTTTGAAGCCTGTTGGAAAAGGCAGGTTGGGCTGCCCTATCATCAGTGTGGAAAAAGTAAGGTTTTCATATACTGTAAATTGCAAACATTCTCAAGGCTCTATGATGGTAACCAGACTAGGCATGCTAATTATTAGCCCTGCGCTGAAATGTCAAAAGGTGCTAAAGTTATCAGCTTGAATTTTCATGAAGCTAAGAAGTGAGTGCATCCCTGTGCTGTGTCATGGATATAACAGTAGGATAGTCAAACCCTCGCTCAGTTGCTATTTTCGTGTTTGAGGAGAGGGAAATCTGAGCTACCCAAACAGTAATTCAGTGCTTGTACATGCTAATACACAAAACCTGAGGGCCTATATCTTTCTCTTCTCTCCTAGTGTCCTAAGGCTTGCTTTTCACATGGGGTTTATCCACGGGGCTATGCAGTATGTGTGAAAGCACAACAGTTGCACCTGAGGATGACCACGTGTGGATATAAGCACTTCAAATCTGTGACTTTTCTGTGTTTCAGCTCTTTATAAGCGATCAAACAGTTCCCTGGTTTTGCCCAAAAGAAAACATCTAATGCAGAATCATAGAATAGAATCATAGAATTGTTTAGGCTGGAAAAGACCTTTAAGATCATCATCAATGTTTATGGCCAACCCCAAATCCTTCTGAAAACAGAGGGATTAAATGAAAATACTGTAATAAATTTAGTTGTATTAATTTGAGCCAGAAGAAACAGAGAAGTTTAATTACCAAGGCTGAACTGGAAAACCTCAAAAACTGCTCCTGTATAGCTTGTGTCTGCTTTAACTCCTCTGATAAATTGGATACTATTACAAAAAAAAGCTTAAGAGTTTGCTCAGTAACATTTTATCATCGGAGAACTGCAAGCCAAGCTCATCACTCAGTGAAGAAAACATTTGCCTGGAGAAAGGAAAAAAAGACTTGGGTTTTTGTTTCCTTCTGAAATCAACATTTAAGTCAGCTGTCAAAAAATCTGGTCTTTGGGCTGACTTCAGTAAAATCTGAATTGCTCAAGTTCCTCATATGAAACCACAGATAAATGCAGATTAGCCAAGTAAACCTTAATACATTCCCAGCTAGTTACATTAGCCAAGTATACCTTAATTCATCCTTCTTCTGTAGGGGGTTTTAGATAAATACATGTTTATGTTAAATTGCTAACACTAATGCCTACTTATAAATATTTTCAGATAGATGGCACTAGGACTTTCCTTTTGCAGAAACAGTATCTTAAGGAAACAACCATGAATGCTGTGTGACCTGCTAGTGGTTGTGAAGCTAGTCATTGAAGGGCAACAAATCTTTACTCTAGCAGACAGATCTCTCTAATCTAGTTATTCCAAATCTGACAGCTTGGCTGGTTGTGGCTTCTCAGGATGTAATTGCTGAGATTCTGCAGAACAGCACGTGAGTGCAACACCCTCTCTGTACATGACTGGTGTACCTTCAGTTCACAGCAAGGCTGGAGACCAACACCACCTTGCCTTGCTTTACATCTGCTGGTCTTTAACATGTTGATCCAAAGAATTCGATGAGTTTCACAAATCTTTAGATGTTAAAAAACATACCTCTCCCTGTCTACTATACAGTGGAATAGAAGTAATGCTGATAGTTAAGAAGTTGCTCGGTCACCATCTCCAGGCTTGCTGGAGCTTGTGTAGGTCTTTTGACTCTCTCCTGGCAGTGTGATCCTCCTTATGTCAGCCTCAGGAAGGGTTTGCTGTCGATGTTAGTGAGAACACTCATTTTACACAATGTATGGGGACATCACAAAAAGTCTTTAAAGGCAAGTGTGGAAGAGGACAGAGATTTGCTCTGGTCAAAGGTGTGCAGTCTTGGAGGAACTTTCTAAATCTTGAATCTTGCATCAATTCTGCAAGGATCCTTTTCATCCACTAAATGCCAAACAACTGCCCACTTATGCTAAAGAGAAGCTCTAACACATGAGCACTATATTAGGGAGACCATTCACATGGCAAATTACTTTAACACATCCCCACAGGAGCCTTCATTTCTCGGCCTATCCCTTGCCTGCCTGAAGCTGGGTTTCCCCCACCACCAACTTCCCTGACCTTTCTCAGGCCACAGGGAGGGCCTTTGCCATGCACCTCCATCCTACTGCCTCCTCACACTGCTGACAAACAAGCCACTCTGGTTGAGACAGGGTTCTTGGGCGAGGAGGAGGTTATGAAGGTTGTGTGGCATAAAGTGAGGGGAGAAACGGATGGACATGTTTTGATCCCTGCACTTTCTGTTAACATCTCTGTTTCCTGCAGGAAATCTTGTCTCAATCTGACCTGCAGTTTGGAAAACAAGAGTCGGGTTTCCTCTCGTTTGGTGGCTCTTTTGACACTCCAAACATAAGAAAAATAACACCCGGAAATAGATATGTGCCTGTTGAAGACAAACTTAGGAAAGCATTTACCTCCTGTGCAGCTCTTGCATGATGAAAGGTTTTGCTAAGAAATGTCCATTTTGGGTTAAACAGAACCGTAAGTCTGAGACAGTTTTGTTTATATCATTTACATTCAGTAATGCCTTCTTGGCACAGAAACCTCTGCAATGCCTGCCAAAGTTTAAAAGAGGCAAAGCTAAGGTCGCTGTCAGAGGTAGAAACAATACATCATCTGCCCAGAACGGGCCCCTCGCAATGCGCTCAGGGCCTCAGTTCCTGCACTCACGGGAAGACAAAAACTTTTATTAAATTGAATATAGCGAGGAAAATAAATTATTTCTATATACTAAATGACAGGCTGGAATTTCATTCTGTGACTCCAGCTTTTAGACAGTTTTATCTGCATTTAAAGCCACCCTCTTCATCAATTGCGATACAGCACAGCTTGAAGTGTGATCTGAGCAATTAAACCTAAAACATCACAATCTGCTTCAGTTAAATTATAAAATAACAATTGAGTAATCTGGTTTCCAAATAGATTTAAGGATTTTTTTTTTCCCCCAAGTTGGGACTATTAGAGGAATGAATCTATTACTCTCTTAATTTCAGTTTCAACATATGTTTGAGAAAGATGCTTATATAAGAATGCCTCTGTATTTCAAGGATCAGTGATGCTCAAACCCTCTTAAAAACTCTTGCTAGTCCTCCATTTTCAGGATGCAATGACAGTACAATAGTTCCTTTGCTATCCTTTCAGCCACAGATATCCACAGCCCTAATGACTACTTACAAATAGTTGCCCAGCAGGCTGTCTTAGTGTGAAGAAATATTGGCTCCAACTCCCCCTGCTACAATCACTTAGACACCTGGAGCTCCTAGTAGCAAGAGAAATCTCTGAGAGCAAGCTGATTCCATTTAAGTGTTTGCTTAGTTGGCAGTTAGCTGGATGAGGTGTAAATAAATAAGTATCTGTATTTCCAGATACCTGTGATTCTTCTATGTAGGGTACTGCACTTCTGTTGATTCAAAAGAGACACCCAATCCTGCCACGTGCAGAGAGTAGTGGTGGGTGGCCATTTAATATAGCAGGAACATATTCCTGCTTTGCATATGAGCTCAAGTCCTGGATCATGAGGGCATTTGCTAATCTTCAAACTAAATCTGTAGAAACACAAAACGTATTTCTTTAGACACAGGTTTGGAGACCAGTATTTCCTATCAGCAGCAGTTGAAAGAGCTAAGAAAAAAGATCTACAAGAGGCTTCTTAAAATTCCTCTTTGTCAAAGTATTGGACTTGCTAGTATTTGCTTATACCAAAACACACAACAGAAAGAAATGGGTTAGGATAGTAACATTAAAACTTAAAACCTACCAAAACTCCCCACAGCTGTGCTGGTCTGGCTAGACAATAAGGGACATGGACAAAGCCCAAGACTCATATCCCTGCATTTATTCTGCTTTCCTCAGGTGAACCTGTCTATAATTTTAGGTTCTGCTTTTAGTAGATCACAGATTGCTTGTAATCATTCTGAGAATAAAAACCAACCTTCAGGAAAAAAGAAGTGATCTAAGTTTTGACACATAGGAAATACTGTCTGTCTGAATTATGTCAGCACTACTTTAAGATCTGAATAGCTTTGCAAAATGTAATTAGTTCCTTTGATCCATTATAACTACTCTGGAACCCACACGGAACCTACATAAACTGCCATGAAGCAAACACTTATATTCTCCTCATTTAATTTAATTGTGGCTTTCTGAAGGAGGAAGAAGAGCAATTCAGCAGAGTAGCAAAATGGGCATCAGGCTGTGGCAATTTTTCTGAGGAAAAGAAACTGGGGAAAGGTACAGATATTAACTGTGACATATTATTAATCAGTTCAGAAACTTGAAGGTGACACCCAGTATCACTTTTTAGGTAGCATTTATATGTATGCATCTAGTTGGGCTAACAGGACACACTTGCTTTTGTTTCTATGCAAATACATAATATCAGTATTCTATGATTTGTCTTTCTAATATCTGTGCCTGCATCTTTTTGCAACTGCACAGTGTCACTGGTTTTCATGCTTCTTAAAGTAGCACGGAAAAGATTCTCTGGTCTTAGATTTAAATTTCACTTAAATCAAGTTTCAGAGTCCTTTTATGGCCCACTTAAACTCTGATCTAGAAAACTTTTCTCTGCATTAATCCTCACATTGTATCTGTCAATAACATGCAATATTTTGATAAAAGTTGCTTGTTATTTATCTTGTGCAAGTCGACAAAATTCCCCAAATAATCAACAAAACAAAAAAGGCCTGGGGGGGAGGGTGTGTGTGTGGTGGGAGGAAGAGGGGGATTGGCTTATGGATAAAAGCAGTTGAGTACACATCTTGGTTATTTAATTTGTTCCATACACTTCATAAATTAATATATTGGTTCAAGTCAGACTTAGTTGTCTGATCATTTGTGTAGTTCATTGGAGAAGGATCGTCCTTTTCTATTCTGAATAACTGAGTCTGTGTCTGCAGAGCAAAAGAGGAATGGATGAAAAATCATTACCCAACACACAGTTACATCACCCCTTTGTTTGGGTGCTTTGGCATGGAAGACACTGTAAACGCATAAAAAACTGTAAATGAAAGCTCTGTGTATAAAATATAATTGTAACAAGAATTCTATGTGCTTTTGCCTCCAATTATAGGTTGGGGTGATTTTTTATGTATTGCCTGACGAGTTTTTCAAGACATGGATGTTTTTGTGAGGCAGAAAGTGCATGCCAGTGCTTCCCTCAATGAGGAGTTTGCATAAACACAAAATCCCAAGTGATTTAAAGGAGTTGGCAATGATTTTCAACTAATGAGGAATAATATATATAATTGGTCTATCTTGTATTGCTTTTTTTTTCTTCAACCTATCAAAAAGAAGTCAACAGTAAAGCAGAAAGCCCATATCCCTCTCCTAGAAGACTTGATTTACTTTCAGCAATTAATATTTTAGTTGTTGTCAGCTTTCCAAACACGGTTCTGATTTTGATGTGAAAACAAGTAGCTGCAGAAGACTATGGTGGATAATACTTCTGTTGTAATGAACTGAAGCCCAGCTGTAAGTCATGCTCGAAGTAGTTAAAGCCTGAGGTAGGGCAGGTGTGCTGCAGAGCTACAGCAGCATTTGCTGGGAGTGGGGGCAGTTTGTGGGTAAGGAACAACACAAGAGGTTCTAGCTGTTGGAATAAATTCAACACAACTTTTTCTTCTTACTTCTGGGAGCTTTCTGCTGTTCTTGTTCAGGTAAGGAAGCCAGAGTAAAAGCAACGTAATTGTATTTAGAATGCTTGCTTAAGTGAACCAAATTTGGCTCTTGCGTACTTCCCCCTGCAATCAAATTGCTATTAGGTAATTCAGCCTCATTGTGAAGAGTAAGAAAAGAGTATCTGCCATATGCAGTACAGTGCATTTATAAAAACCACGCAAACAAAAAACTTAATCCTGGAGAACAGAGAAATCTAAAGCCATACCCAGGCAATACAAATGGAACAGTGTAATTTGGACGATAACTTCAGTTTCACACTTCTTATACAAGATATAGATCTTATTTTCAGACTCCACTTCCTAAAATACATTCACATATGGGGTTTTTTTCTTCCCTGGCGAAAGAGGGTGTTTTCCAAAGACTAAAGAAGTAGCAAAGCAGGAGGCCATGGCTGCAGAAATAAAAACGGGGAGCAAAAGAGAATGATTGTAAACCCCTGAATTTCTGCATTTTAAAGCCTATTTTCACGTGGAATTGGAAACAAAATAGCTGTTAGCGCAAATACCTGTAATAGGATCTGAGATTTTGAGACCAGAATAGAGTGGGCTGTGAAAGCTGCACTTCATGTGCTGAGGCAGTATCATCAAAAGGGCTCTGGAGCTGGCTGTGTGAGAGGACGGAGGAGGCTGCTGTTGCCAAGATCTCCAAATGCATATTGTCCTCTGATTAACACAGACATTCATTTCCCTGGGATCTCTTACAAGGACCAATGTGAGAATTGTCATTTAACTTCCTGAAAAGCAGTTTGAAGTTACTTGACTGGCACTTTTAAGTAGTCACAAAATATCTGTAGTGTACAGTCACGCTGAGGCAGAGAGCACAAGCTCCTCCGATGCTGGAATTGCTGTGCTAGTGCCTTTTAAATAAAGTTTGAAGAAAGATAAGGGCACTGAAATGTTAGTACTTGCACAAAGAATAGTGAGAAAAATGAAAATGAGGAAATCTATCAAATAATCACTATTAAAGGATAATTTCATGTACTGCAGGCATCACTGTGGTACTCTATCAATAACTATGCTTAATAAGAAGAGATAATACTATGGTTGTTTAGACTGCAAGTGAGAAAGCAAGAAGTCCTGACTTAGGAGCCTAGCACATTAAACACTCTGTGGATCAAAAACATGGTCTATGTTAGAATAACTGTATTAATTTTGTATTACATAAAATTAAACAAATCAGATATGTTTTGGAACATATGGCAATCTCTGCTAATCTGCATCTCTGTTGTGTTTGCCCCCAGACCATACTGGTTGTGAGCAGCCTCTTATAAGGAGTTTTGTTCTCTCTTTTAAATCTTTTAATCATGGCTGTTTTCAGAGATATTGCACCTTATTTAGTGGGTCAATGGCCTGATCTGGTATAGCAATCCATATACTCCTCTGATACTATGAGAATGGAGATTTTTCTAATCTTATAATCATCCTCCAAATTAATTCATCTAGGACAAATCTTCATCAAATATCACTCTAGTGTGTATCCCTCTAATTCTATGAAAGACAGATGTAAAATATATTTTCTGTAGAACTGCCAACTTCCTTCCCTACATTTTTTGTTCTTGACAGTGTTCCACAGGTTTTTGTTGTTAACTTATGAATGTTATTGTCTTCTTTGGGAAGCTACCTAATCTATCCCAGTGCTGTAGACCTGCTTCAGTTTCACAGGGATTTGAATGTTACTTTCCACAGCACACTCTGTAAACTTTTTTAACTCCACTGATTTTCTTTTCAAGCGAGTAATCCATACCTTACTGTAGTAAACTGAACTATCTTGTGTTCTCTCACAATTAGTTTCCCTCTTGCTTATAAGGGCTGGATCTGGAAGTCTGTGAGGCAGAAACATTAACTACTTCTTGAAAAAGGTGATTTTTTTCTAATCTGGTGTATGCAGTTATTTGTGCTTAAATAAAATATGGTTTAGATTCAGAAAGTGGCTGCCATAGAAGTTTCTAGAAGGAATTTCCCTCTTGAAAGACACACAGAGTACTGCACACGGGCAAAGAATTCATTAGGACACAGGCTCCTTCTCACAGGTTGTGCTGCAATTAGCACTCTAAGTTCTGAGAAACACGCTTAACTATTATAATATGATAATTTATAGTTACTGGTCACTGTCTCTTCTTGACCAAAGCTAGCATTGACTTGGTATGGCCAAAGACAGTGTTGACCTGGTAGGATGCCTCCTGTGAGTATAGAAAATACCGTATGAGTCTCTTGTCCCTTATTCTAGGTTTCTCAATTATATCCCTCAATGACAAAGCCACAGATACCTGGCTGTGTCTCAAAGGCATTAAATTCCATGTAACCAGCCCCACAACAAAGCCTCAAATACTTGGCTCTGATGGATGGTATTATAATGAGGGTGGAGCTCAGTTCAATGGCCAATTTATTGCATCCTAATGTTCTAACATGCTTTCATTTCATATCTAGGACAATAAATGCTGCAGTAAAGTTTGGTTTAAAGCAGGTCTGTTTTGCAAAATGAGTCTTGCATATGGAACAAAACACTCTTTGTTGCTTTACTGTTGAAACCTTTATTATTGCTTTTTTTTCCTGGTACAATGGGCTTTTATGCACCAAACAGCTGTGTTCATCATGTTTATTTAGAAGGCATCCATTGTAGTGGAAAAAGTCTGGAGGACAAAAATCTTGGTGAAGTACAAGACTACTCTGTGGGTGCTGGCACTTTTATTTTTTTCTGTCCTGTTCCTTTGGTCAGTATGCAAGTCACATACACAGGCACTGCCATGCAGACTTTCAAACCTGGTATAATAGCAACTTTTCACAAGCGCTGTGTCTTATTGCAAGTGTTGTCCTCCAGAAATTTTCAATTGCAATGCAACATACAGAAGGCACGACTATTTGACACCCTATGATCCTATCATTTCTCAATCTGTTGCTATTTTGGCCCCTCATTAGGTCACTTTCCAAATATTGTGTACAGCTATGTGTCAATCATTGTCACAGCTCGGCTCCAGCCTAAGCCAACCCAGGACAAAACTGTGAGGGAAAAAAAAAAAGCCAACCAAAGCAAGCACTGTGTAGAAAACAGTCAACAGTTTAACTGTGGAAAGCTATGTGTTGTTCCAAAGATAGCATAAGCCCACTTGATGCAAAAGCAGCATGCAGTACTAATGCGCTCCAAAATAATTTTACGCAGTTGAAATATGTAGTGTATACCCAATGGCATCTGCAAATAAACAGATGTTAGAATCTCAAGAATTAAGAGCATGACATTGTCGGAAACTCTTGGGTGACTCCTGCCAAAGAGAAGTCTAGTTTCCAGTCTCTGGAAAGAACAGAGTACCTAGTATACTGACAGAACTTCTTCTGAACAACAGTATCTCTGGCGTCTTCTAAACCCTTGAATGAAAGCTGCTGTGTAAGCAGGCAGTGTTAGCCTGGGGAACTAATGGGTTTCTTACTTCCTTCAGGCTATATCCAGAAGGGTAAAAGCACTCCCATGTCCCCTTCCCTCTTTTCAGGTTACCCTGTAGTTACACATAGTTCAGGTAAATACTGGAAACACAGAAGTGTCTCTATCAGTCGCATAGTCAATGCTATTGTCACAGGCTGGAAAGTGAACTGGAACAAACTAACGTGCTTGATCTTTTAAAAATATTAAAATATCTGTGTAGAATGAAATGGCTTATTTCCTGAATGGTGAATGCTCTTGGCTTTCTACAGAGCCAGCATTCTTAGTTGTTGCTGTTGTTGTGCCTCAGGAAACCGTAATGAGGTTAAAAAAGGTAGAATAAAGTTGCATCCATACAGTGTATGGATGATAGGAATCTATTCAGAAATGCAGCAAAGGTGACTTCTGGGATCCAAAAGCAGTGCAGCCGAGGAGAGGCTGCAAAGGGGCTGACTGTGTGGAGCCAAGGCAGGGGCCTGGGGAAGGCCTGGCATACCAGGGAAATGATTTTCCAGAATAAAGGAGAAAAGTTTTGGAGAAAAAAAGTGGAAAGAAATGTGAGCTAAGTGGAAAGGGAGTGTGACAAAAGGATTAGTCCCTACTTGCACACAGTATAGTAGAAGCAGAAAATGAACTCTGAGAACTGTGGGGAAAAGAAAACTGTTTCTCAGAGACTGTTTCAAAGGCTTCCTGAATGCAGCCACCATTTACTTGTTTCTTCCTTTTTCTCCCAGGAAGAAAAAGGACCCACTGTGAGCAGAATGTATCCCAACTTGAACAAACACAGGCCTGAACGAGTCCCACTCTGGAGTCCATGTAAGGCCAAACTCCTGGAGTCTTGTTGCTACTTGGGCACCACAAAGCTCGTAAGCCAAGCAGAAAGGGGCAAAATCTACTATTTGCTGCCAACAGGTAGGTAGCTAATAGTTAAAATTGCACCCCCGCTAGTCTTTCTCCAAAATCAATGTGCTTGCTAAGTCTGTGTGTTTTTAAACTGCCTATGCTGTGTCGACCTTCATAAGACTAGGTACATCAGTTTGAACAGGTTGCAAACTATATACTCTCAAAAATAGTGCCTATTTTGAGACTGGCTGTGCTCTGTGAAAGAAGAAAGTTTCGAATTAAGGGGAAAAGAATGTGTGTGTAAACCTCTGGTTCTTAACTCTTAGCAGCTATAATTTAAGACCAGTTGGGGAATTTGATTTGGTTTTAATTAATAACCCCATCCCTCTGCTGACAGAACAGGAATGTGTATTTTGACTGAGAATACATTTCAAATCGATATTTAACACAAATGGCGCTGGAAGGACTCTGAAATGTCATTCTGTGGGAAGTGCCAGAGCAGGCAGGGATGCATAGTCCATCTAACCCTCGTCAAACAGAGCCACTGTTGAATGCCTCCGGCAAGAGTCCCACAGTAGGGTGCAAAACTGTAGCTGGATCTTTTCTGGAGAGGCTGTGAGCTGTGGCGTGTGAGGTGCCACCTTGCAGTATCTCCGCACATGTGAAATCCCTCCAATGCAGAAGTGCTTGACCTCAACAACTTCCTGTGACAGGGAGTTCCACAGCGAATTGTCTTCGCATACCCTAGTTTTTTAGCTTCCTTCCCTCTGGTTTCATTTAGTCTTGTTCTTGCGTTGCGAAATGCGCACAAAACTTTTTCACTGCTTTTGTCACGTTCCTGTTTATATCTCTTCCTTTCAAACAGTGCCGGCCTCATCTCTCTTATAAGCGACACGTATTCTCGTAGCAAGCTTTTTAAACATCACTTTGAAGGAAAAGAAAAAAGAAGGGAGGGGGAGGGGGCGGCGGTATTTTTGCACATTATGACGGATGTGGCACTTTCTGCGCGTCCTGCCCCCCGTCCCGCTGGCCGCGTCCCGGCCGCGCACGGGAGATCGGTGTAACCATTGACCAGACTGTCAACACGGGCGCCCCGCGCCGCCGGCGGGCGGCGGGAGGAGGCGGCGGCTGCGCCAATGCCGCGGCCGCGGCGGCGCCTCGCCCCGGCCCGTTAGCGGGACGGGCAGCGAGGGAGCGCCCGGCGGGAAGGGGCCGGGAAGGAGGAGCAGGACAAGGAGCCGGCCGGGCCGCCCCGGCCGAGCGGGACGCGGAGCGGGGCTGCCCAGTGCCGCGGACGGGCTCGGTCCCGGCTCGGGGAAGGGGGCAGGAGGCTGCCGAGGCATCATGGCGGTTGTGTCCCGGGGGGGCCGGGGGCTGCGCGCCGGGCGGCGGGGCGGACTCACCTCGCTCCGCTGGAGCTGGAAGAAGCTGTTGAGATAGCTGGAGCTGAGCGAGGAGCCCAGCTCCGGGGTGCTCTTGGTGTAGCCGAGGTCGGGGTGCTGGGACGAGGAGGGCTCGGGTCTGAAGGCATCGAAGGCGCTGGCCTGGTGCGTGTCTTGTAGCGAGAGATAGACCCAGTTGAGGAGCTGGGCGGGCTGGTACACGGACGCGGCGCTGGTGTCGATGGTTGACAACAAGCTCATCTTTCCCCCCGGCTCTGCCGGCGCGGCTGGCCCCGCGGTGCCGCTCTCGCTCCCCCCGCTCCGGCAGCGCCGCTCTCCCGTCCCTGCCCGGGGCGCTTCCTCTCGGCCGCCCGAGGAGCGGACAGGACGGGCCGGGCCAGGGGCTCGCAGCCGCGCCCCGCGCCGCTCTCGCTCCCCTAAGGCCGGCGGCGCCCGCCCAGCCCCAGCGCTCCGCGCAGCACGGGCATCGCTGCCGCCGCCCGCGGGCTCCGCACCAAACTTTCTGCGCGCTCCCTCCCTCCCGCCCAGCCGCTGCCTGCCCCGCTATCTGTCTTTATTCCCACTCCCGCAGGCAGCGGCGGGGAGGGGCTGCGGGCGCTCCGGCGGCGGCGCCGCGCCCCCATAGGCCTCCCGGCCGCCGCGGGGGTGCAGGGGCGTCCCGGCGCTGCTCCGCCCCCGCCCTGCCCCTGCGAGCGGGCAGGGGGGCCGAGCGGGCGGCGGAGGTCCCGGGTCGCCGGCCGGGGACACCCCCGGCCCCTGGCCGCTCGCCCCCCCCCGGGTCGCGCCGGCTCCCTCGCTCGCTCCCCGGCTTTCCTTTTCCTCCTTCCTGGAGATTTTTGTGCCAAACACGCGCAGAGCCCTCCCGAGGGCTCCTCGCCGGGCCCTTTCGGGCTTGTTTTTAACTCGACAAGTTTCGCTCAACTCTAGTCAGCCCGCCCTCCCTTTTCACTCTCGTTTCTGCTTCTTGCCGGTGCTCAGAGCTCATCGCAATCTGAGCTTCCCTCTCGTTAAATCTCTGTCAGAGCTCCAGTTTACGTTTACGAAGCCCTGCGCGGGCGCTGAGGTTGTGCCAAGCCGGTGCAGAGTGAGGGTTTCCCAAATAAGGCAGGCAAGCGGCGCGATGTTCCCTTTGAAATCCATCTAGGTAGCCCTGGCTTAGGCTCTTAGGGAGCCTGGTTGTGGTGGGATACCCGGGAGTTTAAGCTGAGTAGGCCTTTTAAGGAGTCGGTAGCACAAAAGAGGATGATGAATGATTCTTCTTTTAGGAAGGAGCCTGAGTGGGTAAGCTGGTAATTACAGTTCATAAACTCTTCCCCGCTGCCTTCCCTGCGATGTGTGGAACAGGACAGCTATTTCTTGCTTTGGTATAAGCACCGTAGCAATCAAACTAGGAGTTTTCAAAGGAACTCCCAGGAGGTAACTTAAAACTTGAGCATAACTCCTTGTGCCCTTTCCTGAGCGACAGAAGACTGAAAATTAGTGTGCCTTTCTAATACAGTGTTGGGGGGGGGGGGAGGAGGGAAATGCCTTCTTTACTTACCTAACAGAAAAAAAATCTGACTTTTGAAGCATCAAAGTTGGCAACTTGGTTTTCTGTAGTGAGCAGTACATCTCTGCCGAGATAGAAGAAAAATCACTGTACTGAAAAGGCATGGTTACAAGCAACAGAAAATGCAGGTCAGCGTACACACAGTAGAAAATGCTGTTAAATTGTCAGCTGCAAACACCTGAGATGGATGCATTTAACTTTTGAGAGCAGATAGTTAAGGCAGCAAAGCCATCCGCTTGCGAGAATTTAAGTGCAGGTGAAGATTCTAATTTTCCAGAAGTACAAGGTGGGGTGCAGTTTGGAACAGCTCAATCAAACTTAATTCCTTTAGTGGGGCTAATATATTATTTGGGGGTTTTTAGTGATGAAGTCCTTGCAGCATGAATGCAGTTGCTCACGAGTTCTCTTGGTTTAGAAGTCCTTTGGAGCACATCTAAATGTGTGGGCATCAGCACAAGCAGGAACAAGCTACACCAGTGTAAAGGGTCTTTGGAGCTCAGCAACTGTCCGAAGCATAGACCATAAAAGAAGAATTCAATCACTTTGCATCCCAAACTCAGACAGTTGCACAGTGTTTTAAAGAAGCAAAAAGGTCTATGAGGCTTAGTGAGTTAATAAACTGTGGGGGAGGATTTTTCATGATTTGCTGGTAAATGAAAAAAACCCAAGAAATAGATATCATATCTGAGGAACTTGCCTTTCTGGCAGATGGTAGTAGAAAAGTCAGGATATGGTAGGAAGTCTAGAAGGGGGAACTAAGCCACTTGTTTTGTTGTTGTGGAGGTTTTTTTGTAAGCATGCTAATTCCTTCCTTAAAGACAATTTCTATTCTTATCACTTCCCTCTTCTACTTGATATATTAAACTGAAACATGTGTATTCTTATTTGACAGCTCCACTGTTCACTCTGTTTAGTAAGATGCTATGAAGCAAATGGGAGTTCTGAACAAGCAGAAGAGATAACATGACAGGGTTCTTGTACTAATAGAGGTCAAAATAAAGAGTGTTTTGGATGAAGAGTGTTTGATGTATTTTGATACTTTTTTTTCCCAAACTGAATGTAGCTCTCATAGTAGATGGTTGTTTTGATTGCTTTAGTTAAACAATACAGTAAAGATTGCAGCAGGGCAAGCGAAGGCAGAGTTAGGGTGTGTTTATTGCAGCAACCCTTTATGATGTGAGGGACACCATGCACTCCACCAGATGCATTTGAACATTTAAAGTTTTTTACTTTGATTGCCCCTTGACAGTAGCCCTGGTGGCTTCTAGTTACCACGCAGAAGAATGAGTAAATTGAATATGATTGGTGTATCAAGAAAGAGAAAGGTTGCACATGCCTCCACTAGGAAGAGCTTAAATAAAAAGCACCCACACTTTGAGGTTCAGTTGTCATCCTGGTCTCCTGCTGCAGTTTCTTCTGGAAAACAGTTTCCAGGCAGTTTCCCTCCATTTGGATGGATTTAATACTGCTCATAGCAGAGCAAGATGCTCCTGCCACACTTGCCACAGTCCAGTTAAGTTCAAGATAGCAATTTTTTCATTGGACGTCCCCTCTTCACCCTTGGGAGTCATAGATTAGTAAGGAGAAGATCAATACAAGTTGTCCATTTAGCAGATACATGAGAGTAGAGAAAAAGTTATCAAGGTCAGTTGCATCTATTCTTCTGAAAAATACTTGAGACACAACTGCCCAACAAGGCAGTCTGATGGCTGGGAAGAATCTTCAAGATGTGCACAGTATTTTGCTATTGATTATGCTGGGATGGAGTATAAGTGACATCAACTATATGGATTTTACATCAGCCTTATGGTGCCCAAACATTTATGTATCCACTTGGTTTTATTCATGAGTGGTGCTAATGAAGTAAAAAAAAAAACCTGGAACTGTAACATGGAACTTTTGATAATGTGAATGGCTTAAGTGACTTGGAAAATAGGAGTCTTGAAACAGGTCAAAGGCAAACACAGAGACAGGATTCATCTTCTTCAGTCCTATTCCTTAAGTAGGGGATAATCATGTAATTTATCCAAAATCTCCCTATAACTGTTTACTCAGCCTGTTCCTTTGGTGATCTAGACCTCTTGTGCCTGCTGTCTTTCCATGGCATCTTTGGAAGAGTGAGGAACATAATTTTCCCCTTCTGGTCAGGGCTTCTTTCATAATCAAATGTAGTTATGGTCTTGCTTTCAGTGTTCATAACTTTAGATGATGTCAGCTTTTAAACTACATATGTGATTATTTATTTTTTTAAAGAAAATTTTTATGGTTCTCCGTACTTTAAAAATGAATGTACCCTAATACAAAGTATCCTGGATTCTCATGCTTTTAAAGGTGTCTGAATTGTTGCCTTCTTAGTAGTCTTCTAGCTTAGATGGGGCTCCAGAAGGAAAATATAATGAATACCCAAAACTGCCAATAAGACTAGAGAAAACAGGTAACTTGAACCCACCACTGTATTCCCTGGGTTCTGTAATCAGGATATACATAATGCAATGGGCCATTCATCTGCAGTTTAGCTGGAATATTCCAAGCAAATGTTTTTCATCTGCTGCAGCAGAGATTCTTATCTTATTATGAAATAATTTTGCTATGCGGTGGAAACAGTGTGTAAGCACTCTCTGAATTATGAGAAACCCATTTCAGCAGAGCTGTAAACTGTGAAAGTACATCTGCATGTGGTATTTGTGAGTTATGGATGTTACAACCTCTTGTGCTCACTATGTAGGTGCAACAGTTCTACTGCCAGCAATAAAACGCAGCATAAACCAAAGTTTGTGAAAGTGAGTCTAGGAAATGCATGTGCTTGGGTATGTTACACTGTGGATTTTTGCACCTATATAAAGGATCAGCTGCAAAACAGTGCTCAGGCAGAAAAATAAAAATTCCTGTTTTCTTCCTCTAAGCTACTCTTACTCCTATAACTTTGACATAGAAAATTCTGGAAATGGATGGATATGAACATATAGCTCATCCACATGTAAAATGTTAGTAAATATATACCATATGCAGTAACGATTTGCTGTGGATGGAGTGTGAAGCACAATTCCTGCAAGACTGTCTCAAACCACCAAGTGGGTAATTGGTGTAACAGATCCTCTTGGAGCATGCAGATTTTGCACCTGGCCAGTTTGTGGTTTCAAATCTTGGGGCCTCCTCACTTGCTCTACATGAAAATTTCAGTGCCTTGTTGAGTAATTGCATGAAATATGCCCTGGAACCAAGTAGCTGTGTGAGAAATACTGGTTTGATTTTTGCATTGTTTTGCAAAGCTTCCTGTAGACTCTTCAGCTGCCACATGGGCATCTGAAATGTTCTGTTATTTCAGTTTTAAAAGGCAGTAGCTCCTTGTTTCTAGTACTGATCTAAAAGTTCAGCATCTCCGTCTAAAAATAGTAGCTGAGGTATCTTAGCCATTTTACTTATCCCATCCTAACCCCTTTCTCTTGCTTGACCCAGGAATCCAAGAGAGGGGGTCCAAGGAAAAGGGCAGAGGAGTAGAACAGTAGCAGTTAGGGAGAAGAGAAGAGGGTGCAGGGGAGGCCATCTACCTTACCTGGAAGTGTCTGCACTGGAACTGCTGCTGATGGTGGCTTCTCCAGCCAGAGAAATGGCAGGTGACTGGGGAGTCCCAGGGATTTTCTGTCACCTGAGAATCCCTCTAAGCTGCCTTATGCTACAGGAGATGCTTTACTGAGGGTGTTTCTGAAATGGCCTCAGTGCTTTGTAACTGGCTAGTAGCTGAAGAATTAAGTTAGGTGTTATTTCTGGAGCCCCTTAAAGACCTTGATGTTAAAAATACTCAAACTACTGCCCAAGGAGGGAAAGTATGACCCTTTATTTGACCTTTTTGGGAATGCATGGAGGGTTTCATTTGTATCTCTTTGTTTATGCCTTTACTGTGTGTAGTATCTCTGCCCATCTGCTTCTCTCATTAAATCTGTGGTACAGCAAGCTCTAGGACTTGGATATAGTGCCTGATTTTATGCCACTTCTCTGTGCTTCCCTGGGAGCTCCACCAGATTCCTTCTTCCAATAACTGTAAACTCTGAGCTTGCTTGCTGGGTTAAAACAAAGCTTTGATAAAATAAGAGTTAGAGCAACTGCAGGAGATGAAAGAAAATGACAGAGATAAAGGTACATGAAATGATGATTACTGGATGGTACTGCTCATAGTGGTTAATAGGAGATGAGAGGACAAGAGGGGGACCTACAAACACAGTGGCTCTGGTGGGACTGGAAGCTGGGATAGTATCTACAATTATCTTTTGATTAATGGAGTATCTGACTGCTTTCTGTGGAAGTACTGATCATCCTTAAGTCAGATCAGGTCCGAAAGCAGTATTTTATTCATGGTACAGCAAACTGCGCGCACCACAGTCATCACTGAGATTACTGTCACCACCTGCTCAATGTTGCACTCTCACTGATTTTGTCTTTATGCTCTCTTTACACACCCAGGATTATCTATGGGTTTACTTTTTCTGTTTTATCCCCACTTTCCATTAGGCTGAATAACAGAATGGGTATTTGCTTTGTCCATGAGTATATGCAATTTATCCATTCTGAGTTGCCACGTTGCTTCTAGAGTAGGCATTTCTCTTAATTAGCACTAAGCCCATTGCAGGAAAGTTTGTTTCCTAGGTACTTTGAGTTGACAAATTACTTATATCAAAATTGGAAACTCTCCAAGCAGGTTTTAGGCAATTCTTTATATGAAAAGAATGAACTGCAGATGCCTGAAGACAAAAGGTTTTGATTTTTATGTCCTGAAACTTAGACCTCTGTCTCACAGAAGGACTCAATTCTTGCCTCAACCAGCACACCTTATATGCCTACAAAATTCTCCAGTCATCTAGGACTTGTCTTGAGTATCATCTGGTCCTGAGTTTTCTGATACAGGCAGTGGATCAGCAAGTACTGATCCATTTACAGCTCTGTATGGGAAGAAGCTGTTGCCTAGTACCATCCATAAAGGGCCTAAAAGTCCTCAGCTTTTATAACAGATACATGGTGTACAGGTTTTGGATTAGATTTACTACATTGGTTCTGGTGTATAGTTTTATGAGAACAGTTATATTGGTGCAGACATAAATATGGACTAAACTATTCTATTGAAAAAACCTTTTTCATATATGCACATCTATCAATCCTAGATAAAAATCACCATGATGTTACATAAGTTAGCACTGCTGGTGGAACACTAAAACCCCTACTTTAAAACATTAAAATCTGACCCCTTCCTTTTTAATCCAGGCTGGTTTTTCACCTCAATTAATACGATTGGCAAACATCACTCTTTCTCACATATATGTCTTGTCTAATAGAGTACTATATTGTAATCACTCCCAAAGAAAAAGAAAATATTCACAAGGAGAAAAAGTGCTCTTCCAAAGCCTGTGTAAAAACAGAGTTCTCAGTATAAAGTTGCTTGTCCCTAATCAAATTCACATTCATGTTAACCCTGTTTAATTCAACTGAAGGTAAAATGTGAATTTTTAGCAAGACACATTTTCTTTGTTTCTTCAATACAATCCTAAATAAGAAAGATGAAGTTATAGTGGAGACTAAAGTAAATGAATGAACCAGAAGAGTATAGGCACTCATGCCTTAGGGAAAAATATATCATACTCGGTGTAAAACTGGAATATTTTGAGCCATACCATTCTTCTGGAAATTTTTCTTGCCTGCTAACTCCTTGAAACTTTATTTTTACTCTCCACATTTACCTAGACACTACTGCAGACCCTTACAGTGAACCTCTTAAGACTGGTGCCAGCCTGCAAGTACTGACCTGACCTTTCCCATGTAGTGAGACAAGTAGCTTCTTCTCATATAAAGGGCTGAACAAGCCTACCAGTGTCTCTATCTTAAACATAACTGTTAATTTGGAGGTGTTAACATGTACCGCCTGGTCCTGTGAGGATGGGATTGGCCAAGGGTATCATTAACACTAATAACTTGATGAATGAAAAATAAAAATGAAAGCTGAGGAAGTCTGCAACGGTGTAATTGCTCCAAAATTAACTTTCCAATGTTTCTACCTTATGGAATGTCATATTTGCTAGGAAATGGGAAGAACGAATGAACAGATGATCTATTTTTTGACAAACTAGTGAAAAAAGTGTGGAGCTTATTTCCCCACTTTTAATATTGATTGCACTTTGTTTTCTTTCACTTGTCTCAGCCCAAGCTGTAGGCCAGGGCCAGAAAAGGGTGTGGATGTAACTGGGTAGCTACACAAACACATTCTCCAGCTGGCTTGTGTCCACCTCCCTGTTTCTACCACAGTATTCCTCTCAGTGAGTGAAAAATATTCATCCCCATCAACGTTGTCAGAAACACTCCCTAAAAGTATGTCAAAACTGAATTGCTTGGTAAGTAAGGACTTTGGGAAATGGGTGGATGTCCTGGTATAATCTTAGTGCTCACCCTACAAACCATAGCAGAAGGTCTTGCACATTTTTACTCTGGGAAAATATAAAAGGTAAGTATAGAAAATCACAGTTTAGAACTTTTTGTGATGGCTTACCCCTACACTGGTTGCCTTTCATGCCTCCAGGTGGAACATCTTTCAGGAAAGTGGCTTCAGCTCACCATTACAAAATGCCATACCAGTGATGTCAAAGGTACTGTGTGCTCCTGCTGTTGCCAAAATTGCAGCTTTACTGATGGCACAGTTTTATGTATTGCATTTACCAAAATATTTTTCCCATCCCTGAGCATTTTAATAAATGAACGCTACATTGCTATTATATTCAGCAAAAAGTTATCCAGCTCTGTGGAGAAATAGGACACTACTTGAGCAAACTGAAGTGGTTTTGTTACATTATTTTTGAATTGGTGAAATTTCTTTTAAAAATACTGTGTTCATTTACACTATTTGCACAGGAAAACCTTAGCTAAAATCAAACATATTGAGTCTGTGGGTCACACAAAACAGCTAGATTTTCCAAAAAGCAAAAAATTAAAATTTTAGTTAGTATTTATGTATTTATTTTATATGTGCTGAATATGCACTTTGTTTACTACCCCTTCTAGTAGTACATATGAAATTATTGAACCTTCCCACTGTATCTTTAGCTTGTTTTTACTTAGTTGCTAATGTATTTTGAATCAAACACATGGCAGTGAGTAGGAGTTCAACTGCTGGTCTGCGTTCAACTTTGCTTTCTTAGGTTGAGAGGAAAGGAGAATTAATTTTTAAAAAAGCTTAAAATGTTAGAAATGGATTATTATCTACCATTTTAAGAATAGGACACTGTCAAGTACATATTACTTCCAAAAAAACAGATGCAAATTGTTTTTTCTGGCCTGAAAGTAGGGGTGTAGGGGGTTGTGAGAACCAGAGGGGTCTCTGTAGGCTCTGCAGAAGAAAATTCATGGTGTAATGTTGTACATGCCTGTCATTTTGCCCTGGGTGTTAGCATGTGTGTTTTGACTGTATCTATATCAAAATATAGCAAACTGGGGATGACAAATAGTGACATCCACGAGGAGGCACAGCACAAAAAAGGATCGTGCTTTTCAGTCTGATTCTTTCTAGGTCATGAATGACTTGCATGAAGATGTCAGTATCCTGCATCTGTTTTTCTATTTTGCCAGATGTCTTGAGGTGAGATAAGTGGATTCATGCAGCTAGGGAAAAAAAAGCCCACCACACTTATCTGTATTGTGTTTTTTATTGTGTTAGCAGAAATATATCAGGCATCCCTTGGCAAACTGAGTGTTACCAAAAAATTTCACTTGGCTTAAGCTTACCTAAATCTAGTAAAGAATTTAACAATATATTAGAAACAAAATCCTTTGTTTAACTGATTTTAAACTTTTATCCTTGATGAGCTGAAAATATGACAGTGCTGAAATTATTGCCAAAATTATGATTCTCTTAAAAATCTTTTGAGAAGAACTGACAGCGACAACTAATATCCCCAGTAAAACATTGTGGTTTGGCTTTGATTTGTGGTTAACTGTGGCTGTGGTGTCAGCTGGATGTGCAATTTGGAGAAGTACTTCCAAAATTGTAATTCATTTTCAGTTGTAGTAGGACAGTTTGAACTGGGTTCAGATTCGATTCAATTCTCTGTTTCAAAATACCTTTATCTTGTACTGTTTCTGCAGTACTTCAGTGATTCTCTCGTTCTCTCTACCATTGTAGTTATGTGATTGTAATTCTTTCATAAAGAATCACTCTAGAAGGCCAATAAATAAATAATTCATACTATACCTCCTAAAGATCTGCTTTCTGGATGGCTTGAAGACTGTATGGTAGCAGGAGACTTGAGTTACATTGGGACATTTTTAAAACTGACAGTCACACTTTTAACATGAATAATTGCTTTTGATCATAATAGCAGCCAGTGTGCAAGGACTAATAAATTCCACTGAGTAACCCAGAGATATAGCTTAGTCTCCTTGGAATCTATAATGCATTTTTAATTGGACTATTATGGCTCCATGGTACCTGCATATTCCATTGAAAGCTTGAAAATCATTCAGTTATAACTCAGTAGAAATTGAAGGAGTCATATATCCTGCCGGGTTTCTTAAACTTATATTTTTGGCTTGTAGTAATTCCCAGAGATTGGGGGAAAAGTCTCATTGTTTTCAACCTGCTTCTCTAATCATCCACTTTTCCTTATTGAATTATTCCTTATCAGTAAATTCTTTGTTCTTTTTTTTTTTTTTGGCATGTAACAGTTTGGGTGCTTATTGTTTTGAAAGTCTATTTGGGGAAGTAGTGGTGGATAGTGTATAGAGTTATATCTGTGTTAGTAAAAGATTTATTTCATTTTTAAAGGAGCATCAATGGATCTGGCATCCACACTTTACACATTTTGTGTTTTTTCTCCTTAGGGCAAGATCTAGTCTTACCATCCGGACCAAATGCCCATTGGCTGACAGAGCACAGATTTGTGTTTAGAGCATGCTATTTGTGCTCTGAAATGTGAATAAAAACAAGTGAGGGAGAACAGTCCCAGTATTTATGACAGGAGTGTGTTCCTGGTCTGGACTAAAATGTCAACATAGATGTTCTCTAGGTGAGCCTGAGAGCAGAGCAGGAACTACACTGTTCCTCTGGCTTTCCTCCTTGCCCTTGACAGAAGATTAAGTATATTTCTGTTTCTTCTATGCTGGTCCTGGAACTGAATGCAAATTCCTGCTTTTCCCCTTTCCATTAATTTAGGATGGATTATAGTAGTTCTCCTTGTGTGTCTTTTGTTGCTGTTGTTGCTTTCTTGTTTTGGCTTTTTGTTTGTTTTGGCTTTTATTTGTTTGTGGGGGGTTTTGTTTATTTGTTTGTTGGGGTTTAATTTTGTTATTGTTGTTACTTTCACCCAGTTATATAGCTTTTTATGCTTTCTCCTCTGTGGGGGTTTGAAAGAAGGCTCTCAACTGAGCATTTTTAAATTTCAAAATGGTAAGATAACCCTCCTGTGTTTTTGAAGAGCAGAGAATATTACATGAAAGCTTGCCATATTGGCATTTCAGTAATCACAAAATGTTTTCATGCTGTGATACTCTGAATAGTTTGTCTTGTACCACTTTTATGTTTCTTTCATTATGTAGCCTATTTATCCTTTTTGTGAGTCTTTCGTAAGGATTGATACCATAACTAGGGGCCCAGTGTAGTCACTTATTTGCTTGGAGTGGAATCAAAACTATGTATTATTTGACATAGGACAAAAAACAGCCATTAAATCAAAACTTTATCAGTGATGTGGGCCAAGTTTCAACCATCAAAGGAAGAAAATGCCCCTATATAATTCTTTTCAGACTCTAAAATAATGTTTTTCTTTAGTGACCCTCAACTGAATTATAATCTAGAATTACTAAATACTGTATTGATATTAAATAAGGGTTAGTGCATCAATTTGATAGGTGTTACTAAACCCGACTCTGTAGGTATATAAACTTGGACCAACAAAATTATTTTACTATGGGTAAATGTGAGCCCCTGGCAGGCAGAAACAGCCAAAGCTCTGGCCTCTAATTTCTACCACTAACCCACATAACAGGGACTCAGTGTGTGTGCTTTAACAGTGGGTATTCTTGAAATATATCCCCTTTCTCGAAAAAAAATGTTTGGCATTTGGGATGCAAAGTTCTATCCTGCCCTTTCATCTGAAATGAGAAAAAAATTCAATAAAAAAATAAAAAATCCTAGTCAGCTAGTCTGCTTCTAAAATTTATTTGCCCCACTGAATTTCATCCTCTTTACAGGGCTGACTAAAATCTGGACAGATGAAGAATATTTCTCCTTTATTTCATCGTTTTGTTCACCTTTGAGCTAGTTTCTGCCTTTTCTAATGAGCTAACTTGGCTACTAAAGCTGCTGGCATCCCCCAGGCCCAAGAGCAAGGCGGTCGTCTGAGCCCTTCCCTTTACCCTGCTTTGCAACATGAATTTCAGGGGAATGGTTTCCACTGTTTATTGGAACTGGGATTAAGAACGGCTGTGTTTTGAGTGACAGGAGCTACTGGGGAACTATAAAAGCCTTCGTTTAACTTATTCCTTTCTTTTCACACCACTCAGACAGCGTTGTAAAGTTGCACCACTGTTAAGAGTGAGAAACAGCCCCACCGCAAAGCAGTGACTTTTAAGAACCCGTCCGCCTTTTGGCACCTAGGCATTGGAGCTGGGATTGGCTTTAAACCTTAAACACAGTCACTGCCTGTGGAATACTTGTGGGAAACAAAACTAACGCCTCTCTTGTTCCTCCCATGACCAGTTCTGTCTGTGACAGACACCTCGCTGCACAGTGTCAGCTAACGCTGACATCCCTTCGAGCTAAGCTGGTCACCAGGGTAAGGCAATGAAAACCCAAACCTTCAGCGGTGGCTTCGGATCTCTGCAGCTATTTGGGTTTGTTTGGCCACGTGGGTGTTTGTGGCTTTTAAGTGCCTGCCCAGGCCCTGAAGTTTCAGGTGTAAGCTAGGAATTTATTAGAAGCTTTGCGCTTTAAACATTTTTTTCACTTTGAGTACAACTGTTACTGTTCAGCTTCTGCTCGTTCACCAATATAGGTACAGGATAAACTGGGATATTGGTGTTTCTGGAGGACGTTGTTTAGAATGAATACAAACCAAAACCCAACAAAAACACCCTGTCTTGCAGCAAGTGCTTTGTTTGCAAACCACTTTTGCTGCATCTTGCCTGGAATATCTCCTGCTCCCTTTTTTCTGCTGGCTGGATGTGACAGATTCCCAGAATCACCTTTTTCTAACGAGAGGAAGGCTCTGGGTCTGCCATAATCACTCCCACCATTCTGGCTCTACATGGAGTGCTTCCACCTCCTGGAAGGAGTCCAGTGTCTGCTCTGCAAACCACAGTGCATAGTTTTGAATGTTATAAATACTTTCTCAAAGATTTACTTTCTCAAATATACCTGTAGAAATGTTCAAGACTTAACAGTTCTTACTGACATATGAAGCAAAGTTATTTGGTTTTGACTTTACACTTGATGCCAATTAACATTTTTCTTTAAAAAATCAAATTTTACAATCATTTATTTAATAGTACTAAGCTCTGTTTTTTTCATAATAACTTTTTAAGTATTTATAGTGTATTTGAAAACAAGACAACACAGAATGTGCTTTTCCCCTTGATCACCCTTATTCCTCTACTTTTCTTTGGAGGAGAGTTCCTTTGTGCATTTATTCATAATACCTTCATTTCATGACTCTCTTGTGCCACTTTCCAATTGTTAACAAATGTATCAATAATACAATTAATTAATAGAGATTTGCTTATTCCAGTATTAATTTTATTTCCTTTGTTAAAAAATAGATTTATACTATTTCTTTCCTAGCAGGAATATGTGTGGATGTCTCTAGTTAAATGCATGTGTGCTCAAGGCTATTTATTTTCCTTGTTAAAATTTGTGAGATAACTCTTCACAATGTCTTGTGAAAAAGCACATAAAACTCTATTGTTGCTTGTTCTGTTCACTTATTAGTGTAGTAAAATTGTTGAAGGAGGGAACAAATTTTCTTTGAAGAAACCACACTGCTTTGATTGAACAGCTATTGCTCTTTATATCAGTGTTGGACTATGCTGTCTCTAATAACTTTTCACTAGTTTCCCACTAAAATTTTTATGATTGTTAAAAAGGAATTATTTAATATAGACTATGATTAACTAGAACTTTTCAAGTATTGTACACTGTAAATCTTTTGAGTTGACTGAAGCTATAGCTATATACTCTGACAAACTTACTCCAAGTAGACTTACTACATCTATCTGAGTTTTTTTTTCTTTCTTTTTTTTTTAAGCAACACAAATCAAGAAAGACATAGAAGGAACATGGAGAAAGAAGAGCTGGGGAGAGAGAAGGGGGTGGTGGGAAATGTTTCAATCACCATTGGATAAAAACTGGTCTCAGTTATTCTAAATTTAACAAAATGGAAGATATGGGATGCCAGGATTTATCTCATGATGCTTCATGAAACAATTTAAATTAAAAATTTAAAGCAGCTACTAAATTTTAATGTGCCATTTTAGGAGAGTTATGGGGGGGGTTTTAAGTGGTATTTCTTTTCTTTAAAATCTCACAAAGTACCTTCTTCTTTGAAGCAGTATATTTTGAAATACCTGAATTTGCTGCCTCCTACTTCAGACCATACCTGGCTTAAGGACAAAGTAGTAATTGCTCAGACTTTATCCAGCAGCAATTATTATAATTAGCAATTGCAATTTATTTGTTTTCAGTTTTTAAAAGGTGGCTATTGGAATGATACTTCCCAGTTGTCTTATTTTCACCAGTGGTCACTTTAGACCCAGTGATTCTGTTGCTTGCTCTACATGGACCACAAGTTACTTTCCTGGAAGGCTTTTGATGATCTGACAGTGGATAACATGGCTTTTCATTCCCAGCTTTCACCCAAAACAGAATATGGAATAAATGTAACGGGCTGTGGTTCTTTTTCTTCTTTTTGGTAACTTCTGATTACAACAGATTCTGTGGAAAAATGATGGACAATTATGACTGGGGAAAAAAAAGTCTCCAATTTTTAACCGAAAAAGAATATCTCACCAGGGAAAAGTTTCTTTCATATTATTTTTCTTCTTTGACTATCTTGTCCCATATCTGACACATCTGATTATACTTTTTGAGATTTAGTTCAAGCTAGATTGTCCTGCAATATTTGTCCAAAATCTCTTGCATTAGCTGTTAACTTGGGGATCTCTAGGGCTTCATGAGGGAATTCATTATTCACATGACTCTGCATGTGAATTTTTTCTTCTTTGCGTGTCTTGAAAATAGTCACTGGTTAAAGCTCCTCAGTGCTACAAAAGCCTGAAATTTTAGCTATAGATTTGAAACATTGCTAAATTGCATAGCTTTTGAGGTGGTGTGAATTTAGCTTAGCATTTTGAATGTACATGTCAATGGAGGCTATGTCTGGGCAGAATAGCAAGCCATATATATTTATCCTTCGGGCAAAGACTGGCCACAATGCAGCCTATATAGACAGCAACACAGCAGATTTTTTCCAAGCAGTAAACCACAAACCTTAGTCTTACTTTATAGGACCACACTTCTCCAGTGTGAAGAGAAAATCGTGTAATTCTAACAGTGTTTGTCACACAGTGTCCATACAGCTGTATGACTGTAGCAAATGAATGCATGAGCACTTGTGTTTTGGAGTTCTGACTACTTACTTTTCTTAAAATATCTATTCTTAACCTTAGGTACAGTAGAAAATAGTCAATGAGTTTCTACATTTAAATACTTTGGCCAGAAATGCTGCATTTTATTCTATACCTTTTAAGCACACTCTGTAAAATATTTCTTAATATTTCTTAATTACAAACCCCTTGTAATTACTTATTATGACTTGCTGATGCATTCTTTATCTAAGAAAGAAGAAATTTCTCATACTTTTTACTTTGCTGTAGAAACACAAGTTACTTATGTCCATAAGCAAAACCAGGGTGAGTATAGATCAGTAGTTATATGTTAAGAACTGAATTTTGGTGCCAGTACTCTTACAATGGGCCTCTGACAAATGATTGTCAGTGTTCCTAAATGGCTGCAATAAAAAAAAAATCCCTTTGCTCCTCTGCAGGGTGTTTTAAGCATTTTGTGTTAGTAAAGTCTGATGTTTTGAATGAGTTTCATATCAAGACCAGAAAATATGTGACCTGACTTCATTAGTTTTGCAGCAAGTCAGACTTTGGGAATTGTTAGTGTTATCTTCTTTGCACCTGGGATAACTAATCTGCAGGGAAAAGGTTCTCTTTATGTGTTTCAGAAGATTGTTATAAGTCTAGACATGTTACTGTCTGTAGATAAATGTGAGATCTTGTAGGAACACTTACAGAAGTTTGACTTTTCACAACTGATGTTTTGGCCATTTTTCCACTTATTATTCGGTGCCCAATCTTCTGTTCTTTAGGGAATTTATTTTCACTGCTGGACCTACCAATCTTTTCTTCCTCCCACTGCCCCAAAGAGCTTGACAAACTGAAAAATTTTAAACCTTTCAGCAGCTGAAGTATCTTCTTGGAAATGAAACTTTGAAAAGTATGTTGCTGCTTGGATTAAGAAGGGCTGCATTGTTGCTTAGAGAACTCCCATAAAAGCTGTGTGGAAGCATCTCATAGGGAACAATGGATACTGAGAGAGAAATTAACAGTGATTCATTGATTTCTTACTCCACTTCTGAACTGTTTGTCTGTTTTCAGCTTGTAAATAGTGAATCAATAAAGTCTTGATCTCATAGAACGATTGCTGGTATGCAGCAGCACATCTTGTGGTTAGGGAAATAGAGGGGACTTGGTAGGAGCTGTATTCCTATTACTTGTTCAGTCTGCTCTATGGCATTAGAAAACTCCCTTCACTTCTTCCTGTTGACTTTCTTTGTCCATTTTTATTTTTGGTTAGATGGTGTGCACATTTTATCAAAGAGCTATCCTCTGTTCTCTGTTTTACCAAGCTCAGCACAAGGCCTGCCTGGATAGTCTGGTCACATCTTTATGGATCCATCTCCTGTGTCCATTATATCGTCCTGTAGGGCAGTTTCTAAGAACAGAAGTGATCATATCATGTAGTTTGGTGCTGATAGGATATATAAGGTTTGCCATTTTCCTTCTTGCCATGAACTTGTAGCTATTTCTCTCTCTTGCACTTTGCTTTATGATGAAGAGTAAAGTTATTCAGTGCCTCTACAGTTTACATTTTCCTCCCTACCTTGTGGATGGACACAGAGGGTTCAAATAAGATTAGGTGTTTGGGGAGACCAAGCATAAAACCTTTCACTGAGAACATTCCAGTTTTAAATCAACTTTATATCTACAGTGCCTAAAAGTCATAGGCAAAATGCTGTTGTACATTATCAGGTACACTGATAACAGTCTCACTGGACAGGCTTGGAGCAAAATAGGGCAGATTTGTGGTACCCCCTTTCAGGTCAGAGTTGTTGCCAGCTCCAGCTATGCCATGTGGCTTACAAATACTTCTTTGTAAGAAAGAGCCAATTTGGCTGGGGGGATTCTTCTCACATGCAGCAGATATTTCCTAGTGAGATCATGATTTGGAAAAAATGTGATATGAAAAGCAGGGAAATAGGTTTTCTTCACTGTTATGTTGGTTGCAGTGCAGAGGAAAAGGAGGCAAAAATAAATTGCTCTCTTGAATATTTTCAGATTAATCCCTTGGCTTGACAAGTGTTGCTGATTATTTTCATGGTGTTTGAAAACCAAAATTTGTGGTGAAAAGCACAAAAAAGCCAGAAGTGCTCCTCGAAACGAAACCCTAAATAAAAATCCCCAGTCAACAAATAGAAGAATCGAGGTTGTAGATAGAAACCATAAAAATGTGATGATCAAAAGAAAAAGGTAATGCTATGTATTGTACCCAGAAAATACAGATGCTGGTACTCAAATGTAGGTGTTCAGGAGGTGGCCATCACCCATATATCTCTTTCTTGCCACTCATTTCTTAGAGAAGATTAGTGAAGAAGTTTCATGATGGAATCCTTCCTAGCTCCAATCTCAAATACATATTCTAAATTCTCTTTTTTATTTTATTTTCCTCTATGTCTGCAGTAATATGTAGCTTTTTGAAGGTACAGAAGACCTGTTGATCAAGGATTTGATACTGTATTTTCTCATGGGTGTTTTTTGGTGTATTTTGTCAATGTGCGGGTTTATTCCCATTCAACATACTCAATTTCTCTTGAAATGGACTAAAAAAGAAAAAATCCCTGTTAAATCACAGTCAGTTGTCTACAAAAAGACTTAACTAATTACTTGACTACTCAGCCCTACAGACATGGCTGGGACATGGCTCAGTTCCCTTGGGCCTGCATTTTAGCACTGGGTTTAACTGTTTTGTTGTGTGTGTTCGTATTTCTTGCCTTCTACTGGTGTGAAGTAGCAACTTTATTAAAAATATCCTTGATATTATTAGATATCTTAGTGGATAACAGGATTTTGTGTAGAAAAGTGAATAAAAGCCTTCTTCTCAAAATGTTGTGAAGAAGGTCTAACTCTTCACAGAATTTAAAGCTGGAGGAGACTATGGAAATGCTTATTCTGATCAATCCCAGTAAGCAAGATATTCTGCCAAGAATTGTATAATCTTTCTAATATCTTTGGCTAAAAATATCTTCTTGACCTGAAAAACACCTCTGCAACAGACAGGGTATCAACTCCAATGTTTACTCGCTCTCTGGATTAAACTTGTCCTTAGCTGTTAGTTATCAGTTTGGGGGGGGAGGTGTCTCTTTTTTTCTGCCAAATGCCCTGCCACACTCCAGGCAAAGAGGCTTTTTTTAATTATACAGTGCTTTATTTCTATGGAGGTTCTTTTGTTCCATAATCATATTGCATTTTTATTTTTCTAGATTAAACAGTTTGAGGCCATTTATGACTAAGTAAAAAATTAATTCAAAAGCTTTTTTTAGTTTCTGAAGTGTTTCCTTTCTGCTAGTCTGCTTTCCAAACTTCAGCTGGTCTTATTAAAATGTGGTTGTCACCTGTATTCTAGTACTGAAACCATATATAGAGATAAATAACTTTTTATATAGAGATAAATCACTTTCTCACCAAAAATCAACATATCTACTTTTGTTTGTACATCCAAGAAATTGGATTGCCTGGAGCACATGGAAGGATTATGTTGGTTCCAAACTCCTTTTCCTAGGAATTTGTCACTCTAACTGCATTCCTTGCTTTTGGATATAAAATTTTCTATACCTTTTTGGATCTGCAGGAATTATTTTTTCCTCTTTGCAGGTAATTAAGGATAATTAATCATCTGCCTTCTCACAAAACCCCAAAAAACCAAAACCAAAACAAAGTAAAACTTGAAGTTCAAGTCTCTAGAACTAGAATCCTTTAATGACTTCCTTCTCTTTCCTGTTTCCCTTTACTTTCAAGCTGAGGACAGGCCTTCTCCATGTTACTAGTTTAAAACCAGGTAATAGTATATATTGAACACCACACCTGCAAGAAGTGCATGGAACTATAGGAAGATGAATTATGTACTGCAATACATGCAATTGTTAACTTCTGACACTGTCATGTGTATGCTGAATCAAGGCAACTCTTAGAGAATAAATTGATCAAAATAGTACACCCACGGGTAACATTGCTTCAGTCCAGGTTGAAGCCAGCAGTTGGAAAGCAATAATGGAAAGTCTTCCAGGGTAGTGATATTCCATACCTTATGGGAAGATCCTATCAAACATGTTCTCACTTTCCAAGATGCCTCCCCCTCACCCTGCCTACTCCATTCCTCTCCTCATGTTTGGTGCATGTTACTTTTCATGGCAATCCAGCTTATGATCAATATCATTAGCTTGGTTCTTGCTTATAGTTTGAGGAGGCCCCAGTTTCCATATTTTTCCAATAAGACAGTCTTTACAAACTTCTGTTTGAAAGAAGGAAATGGGCTAGATTATTCCAAGTCTCACTGTTGTTCAGCAGGTTCCCGTTTGGAAAGTTCCCCTATGCAATAATTACATTGCTAAAAAATGTAAAAGAAAAGCAAGAACAGAGATATCTAGTGACTAATTAGAATATACAACAATGAAGACTGATTATTTTTAATTATTATATGGGGGGTTTTAATTCACTTTAGTTGCTCCAGAAATTCCATTTTATTTGTTGAAAAAAAAAGCAGGAATGTCTTTTCTAACAATAACCTAGAAAGTGCTGGCTCATAGAGTGGTGCAGAAATGTAGGCCTTCACCATTGTACTCTCTTGATTTTGATAAAAGAGATGTTTTAGTCAGAATAACACCTAGATACTCCAAAGCTTCCTTTAAGGAGAAATTAGGATAAGTCTTAAAGCTGCACTAAATCTTTTTCAAGCCTTTTTATGCTTTTGTTATAATCTTTGATAGTGCTTACACACAGAATGCAATTATTTGATGTATACAATGAAAATATAAAGCAAAACCTGTCAGGAAACATTCCTGCTGCAACAGCATTCCTGCTGCTAACTGCCTTTGGGAAACAATGGAGGTCTTTCCTGAGGTACCAGGGTCTGAGTTACTACTGCACATCCTACCAGCCATACTGGCAAGGTGGTTTTCAGGACAAACCCTAGTGAGAGACTAGTGAATGCTTCTCTAAGCTGTCTGAGTGGATATCCACAGAAGCAGGACTTTGCCTAGATCTTCTAACTATTGGTTCTTAATTAATTATCAGAGGTCATTTGTTTGGGTTTTGTGGAGTATTTAAGTGGTTGGGACATGAACACTGGAAAATGTAGGGGTAAAACATGACACCACAGCTGTGCAAACAGTGCTAAGATGTTCTTCATACCCTCTCCTTGCTGATTTGCATCCCCACCCCCCTCCATGTGGTCAGAGAACACTAAGTATTATATTCTTGATGTGCAGAAAATAGATACACTTCTCATGAGGTTTATTATGGGCATAAGTTATTAATGATTGTTTAAAGAGCACACTGAGACTCATTCTGTTACAGCCCCCAGGGCATCAGCAGTAGTTTGAGTGTCCAAGAGGATTCTCAACTATGATCAGAATGACACATACCAGTAGGTGTATCTTCAACAGAGGAACTGCCATGGGGCTATTTTTAGTGTAGGTATCAGATGTCCTAGGATGGAAAATTGTAGAGCTCTGTTCCAAAAGATCCTACAAAGCCAGACAGGATGACCTCAAAAATATAAGCAGATTTTTAAGACCGTAGCAACCATCCTCAGAAAGATGAAGGGGAATTTTTGCTAGTTGTGCATGAGAGAGGGGGAGGTGCCTTCCTTAAACTGTGGTAAATCATGAATTCTTTAAATTTGTTTCACAGGTTGTTTCTTTTTCTCATGGTTCACAGGGTCAAGTCCTAATGTCTTCCTAATTTACACCTGCGTCATGTAATCCCCTACCTATTTTAAGCCTTGGCTGTACAGACTGAGCTGGTACATTACTGCCACGTAGAGTTCAGTGCCAGCTACTGAATGTTTTTTTATTAAAATTTATACTGTCAGAAGTAATCAAGAGATCCTTACACAGGACTGCTTTCACTAATCATGCAAATAAATCAGTGCCACTTATATGCATGTTCCAACCACTAAAACAGGATACTATTACTCATGTGCAGATAAGGCTAAAATAATGACTGACTCCAATAGCAGGTATATATGTTAACAGCCACGTTTGTTTGGAACATAGAAGGCATTTGCATATACAAATGCATAAACACACACTCCATGTAATTACACTGAATTGCATACTACTGAAGAAGCATATGGTGAAGATTGTAATGAGAGAAGTAACTATGCTGCAAAGCATGACATGTGGCTCCACGTTCTTAATTTTAGTAATACCTAATCTCTCCGTGGCAGTAATGCAGCAGCTCAGTTTCCACAGTCAGGTGTAACTTCTTGTTAAAGCCAGGCCTGATTACATGAGAGTAGAAAAAACCCTGAAGATATTCCTTTGAAATTCCTTCACAAACTCATGTAAAAGCATATGTGAGAGCTTGACTGGAATGAAGAAAAATCACAGTTTATTTGAGGACAGAGCTTAAATAGTCTCTTGCTTCACTAGCACTAGTGAAAATTATTTTTGAAGTCACAGTCATAACAATTGAGTGGCTGCATAATTGTAGTTCATCGTGGGAGTTTTAATAGCTTAGCCTTGTCATTTTTATGCAACAATTGATACAAATTTTATTCTAATCCAGGAAATGATTGAAAAAAGCTCAGATGTTGGTGAATGGCAGCAAAACATTACCTGAAAATGTCTGTAGTCTGATATGTGTGCATCATGCTTTACCAAGTGGAATCTGTGACTATTTCCTGCTGTTTACAGACACTATTCCATAAGGGTGCTTGCAGGTTAGACTGTGGAGCATCTTAACTCCAGTTCATGTGTTCCATTTTTTTACTATTCATAGTATTAAAAGGAGTTATAGGATTGTAACAGTTTGTTTTATAGTCTATCTGGGCCCTCTCTGAAAAATCAACATTTTGAATGTTGATGGTAATGTGATCTCCCCATTTCCTGTTCAAAATCTTTTACTGTGCTCTCCAGCTGGAATTTCTGGCTCTTTCCTGTTTCAGGGTGTTCTGTGTACGGTGACTGTTGGCATTTTTAAGTCTGCCATTCCCTTCCCTAAAGATTTTGTTGATAAAATGTTAGCACTTCTCTGTTGCTTAATTTTCTTCTTTCTCCTTTGGCAGCTTTCCTCAGCTATTGGCAGTCCCAGCTCTTTGTCTAAGCTGTCCAGCAGGAGATATTCTCATTCTGGGTACATTTCTCAGAAAGAACAACTTTTGTTGCCTCTCACAGAAGCCTCATAGAAATCCACACAATGTTTCCTTTTCAACCAACAGCCTACATAAATCTGTAGGTTCCAAAGGAATCTTCCTGCTATTAAACTGTAGCAGAGGTGAAAGTCATCTCTTTCACCTTACCCTTGACCTTTCATTACACACCATGTTAAGCATTTAATTATCAATTTATTGCAATTACACTGAGGACTGATTTTTTTATTTAATTTTTTTTCTTGCCAAAAGTGCTGTGCCCTAGTCTTGAACTGCAGACATTAGATATCCTGTTGAAGCACTGTTCTTCAGTGCTTGTGGAATTATTACACGTATAAAGTGGCTTTTGTATCTAACCTGTAATAGGATCAGTAGTTGTGTCAATTTAAATGATAATTTATTAAGGACAGGATTAGTAAGAGCCCACTTGACTTTGGGACTGGAGTTAGAACCTTGCTCAAAATCCCACCTAAATCTTCTGTGACTTCTCTTTAGCCTGTCCTTCTTTCATTGTGTTGAGCTAGTCGTTCAGCAGGGCTTAAAATTACACACAGAGTATTAGGCTCTGAATTAGAGGTTTTATTTTTTTAAGTTACTAGTGCTTGCTAGTCCCTTGTAACTTTCAAGCTGTCCTGCAAGCACAAGTGCATTACAATTATAGTAGCAGCTGCTACTTTCTCTTTTTCTAAGCATGCATTCTCTGCCACTCTATTCCTATCCCTTTGCATACTCAGTTTCCAAGGGAGAGCCTGTTAAAGGGTTATCTTGAGGGGAGATCTCCCCTACTTCACTGGGCCTTTCCTGACTGTAAACTTTCTTCAAAAACATCAGGAATTGTTTTATGGAATATTCTGAAGCAAGTCCTCTTACCCACATAACTCAGCTTAGGTTTTGTGTGATTTGATCATGTCAGTCTGTTAGACACTAGTAGTTAATATGAATACTAGATTGCTTTAAAAATAAATCATGTCTTACTCCTAATATATCAATAAGAAGGTAAGTAAGTGCTGTTAATAACTTGTAGCTAGTAAAGTGGCTGCACTAGTCCCCCCACCCTTCCCCCAGATCCTGGAAAAAGGATTTTGAAGTTGCTGAGTTCTTCTATTTCTGATCATATAGGTAGAAGTGAGAGTGTAATTTGACACAGATGGTAGGTAAATGGTTTCTTAAGCTTCCACTACTAGGACTTTAGAGTTTCAGTTGATAAGCTTCAAACAAATTTTAAAAGCCTAGAGTATAATAAATTTAGAGTTGAACTCAGGGTTAGAAACAATAGATTGCAAATGCAAGGCATAGTGAGAGATAACACTGAACAAATGTTTATTCTGTTTTTTTTACTCTTGTGTACATAGATGAACTACTGATTCAAAAAACATGAATTGAAAGTATATCATGAGCCTATTGTAAAAGAAAATAGGAGCAGAATAACAGTAAAATATTCAGATAGTACCAGATTGATAGGAAACTGTAAATGTTAGAATGGGCTGAGAAACAACTGTAGAACTAAGATGCTTGAATCAGAAATGAACAAAATTGCTTTGCCATAGATCATGCAGTTTATATGCTGTCATTCTTTTACAGAGAGATAGTTAGGAATTAAAATACAGGAGGGTGGTAATAATGTCACTGCACACATATGTTCATTCAATGTTCTGGCAAGGAAATACACATGATGCAAGCTTGGGTTTGTAGGTGCAGAAGGTAGTGAACAAAACTGTTCATTGAATTGTTATTCAGTACCCAGTTATTATATTTGGATAATATGGACAGGCTAGAAAATATATGCAGAGCAAGGATTAAGAATCCAATTAGCATTTTATGTTGTACATTAGTAGAGCCGTGAATAGGGACTGTAGTTTTTTCAAACCCTGAAAGAACTGAAGTCTCCCTGCAGAGAATTCAAGGTAAATGCCAGTAAATACTTGATGTACACAAACATTGGTGAGTGAAGTGAGTAATTCAACAGTGGTATAAGACAGACTATCAGGTTGTAGTCAGGAAAGAGAAACTTCTCTACTCTGCTGATGGTGAACTCTATTATAGAGACTGCAGAGATAAAAGTGGAGTAATTTTTTCACAAAAAACAGTAGTTTGGCTCGAGCATGCATAAATTACAGTTGAGATCAGTCTTGTTTAGGCATGGAATACAACTAGATGAAGCAATGGTATGTCTTCCCCATTTCTAGCATCTGTGTCACTCCTTTAAAAATACTTCATTATAGGAAAATAGATAAAAATCTCTCCACTCCAGGGGTGGAAAGTCACCTTGCTGAGCTGTCAAAGTCCTGGAGAGTAAACCCTTCCTTTACTGTGCATCATGGGCAATGGCAGGCCATGACATGGGCTGCAATGTTAATTAGCTTTTATAGCATGTGTATCTTTGTCTTTTTACAACCTATTGCCAGAGTGTACTATTTTAAGAGGTAAGCATGTGCCTGTTGAGGCTTGATCTGAGCTCACTAGCTGGGGTCTTGCACACCACCAAGCAGCTGTCAGAACAGAGAATTCGGCTTCAGTCCTGTACTGAATTTCATTCAAGCAGTCCCTGCAGTGCTCAGGGATGTGCCTGCACTGAGCTCACTGAGGGATTCAAGCAGCCATCAGATTTTTCCCTGTAGCTGTTTTTCGTTGTGTGTGAAGTGAGATGGTCCATCTTTGAAGCTGTAACAGGCTACTGGCTTACTGGTGAAATACTCTGTCATCAGGATCCTTAGAAACACCAGAAAGAAATTATGATGTTTCTATGTATTTTCTTAAATTCTTCCTTTGAATTTGTTTCCCAAATGTTAAGTTTAGATACCAATGTCCTGCAGGATGATGCACTGTTTCTGGCTCATCTTTGTCAATGCTTTCCTTTCCTGATTTTACGAACAGGCAAGCCAGGCTCCTTCAGTGCAGAGCTTCCTCTGGGACAATAATAACGCAGAAAGCATTGGGACGGAGGGAGGAGACAGCAGCCTTTACCCCAGTCCCACTAGGCTGGGACTCCCTGATGGCTGAAGCTCCCAAAAACGAAGGCTGCCTTTATCCCCTCCTGCTGTTCTGTCCTACGTACTGCAAGAGTTTTCTCATAGGAAAGAGTTTTGTGAATTATGCGTAACAGTCCCAATTTTGAGGACTCTAGGATTCTGTCGATTAGTCAGAAGTCCTCCTTTATATTTGTTTCACGCACAGAGAAGAGCACTATTTCAGGATCATGTCAGGACAAACCTGACAATTTCAGACGATTTCTTTCTTATTTTTGAGATGCTCCAAAAATGCTCTGTGGCCAGACAGCAATAGAAATGTGCATGAGGGATGCATTGTTCTGGTTTGGACTGTGATTCCAACAGTCTTGGAAAAAGTGAGATCTGTGCCAAGTCTTCAGGTGTAATTTCAGTGATACTTGGCTGAAATAAACCATCTTAAAATTATAGCCCTATTCTCAGTTTCATAGATCACCATCAGGACTTTCAGATGGATGTCTACATTGCATCTCCAATTGAACTGATTAAGAAAACCCCAAAACTATGTTTCTTGATGGTTGTTTCCTTTATACTTCCATTTGTAATTTCCATGCTTTTGCTGTTGCCATCTCTTTAAAAAATTCCTTTTACAATATGATATCTTAACAGAAGACTCTTGGAGATGTTAGTTCCTTTTAAAACACTATATTTATCTTCAATACAGCAGAGTTACTATAAAGCACTGGACATGGTTCAACCTCTAAATAACTTGGAACTTCCAGAAAATTGTTTGGAGTGAGAAGCAGCCTGCTGATTTAAGCATAGATGAAGTAGTTTGTGGAAAAGGAGTAGTGATGCCAGTTGTTAGCAGTTGTTTCAGGAACTGTTGCCTGAATACTTCTGGGTTTGTTGGAAAGGATGTGCCTGTACTGAGTCTCTGGTAAATTCATATTACCAGAGTTGATAAGTGCTAATGCAGCTACTCTGACACAGAGAAGATTGACAATGGCCAAAAGACAAAACTTAAATGCTATATTTGATCCCTTTACAATCAGGGATTTGAAAACCCAATTAAAATCCTGAGGTGGTCACTCTTTGAATTCTACTTGTTTGTGTTCAAGTTCTGAAAGACTCAATAGAAAGATGGCAAAGGTTTCAGTCAGGAGTTCTTTCCTGTGGCTTTGTACTGTCTGATTCTTGCAGTAGTACAGTAGTAACTCAGCTCAGAAGGCTTATACATACAGCTTGTGTCTGAAAAAGCTTACTGTGTTGTCATGTGCAAAACAGGAAACGTGTAATGGTATGATCCCTGGAGGAGCCGATCCAGGGCAAACTCCTCTGACCTTGCAGAAAACACATCCAGACCAAATTCGGTGAAATTGAAACATACAAGTTAACCACCAATTAAGAAATATCCTCATCTGCATTGTATTGCTTTAAAGTGGAAAGTTTAAAGCAATGAATAACAACAACAAGCTGAGCAATGAATAACACAGCCTGCAAGCTGATGCCCCTCTGCAGCTCTCTTCATGTTGGTTTTCTTCTTAGAAGCAATATTGCACCCCAGCTTGTTTTCATTTTGCAAGCAAAGTGGTATTGTGGAGTGAATGGCATACTTTGAGGTTTACACACTGTTAGACATTGTTGCTGTCCCCAAAGAGTAAGAAAAATGTAAATACCAAGGAGAGACATGATTCAAATTAATCTCAGCAGGTGAAAGCTATATCATTATTTAAAACTGAGTAAAGATTTGACTGAAAACAGATATTTTGCTCCAGAAATTATCTCTTCTGGACCAGACCAGCTCTCTGCTCTATGTAGTTTTGCACCTGTCAGGGTGGACTCTTGTCCTGCACAAGTACAACAATAGGATCCAAACCCTTTTCCTAGCAATATCTCAGGTCATGTTCTTTGAAATACAAGGCCAAGGATTTATTTCATATTAAACTCGAATTAGGGGAGGAATATACAATTTGATACCCCAAAATCTACATTCTACTTTCCATAGAAGCTAAAAGCTATAATAATTCTTTTCAAAGGGTCTGGGAATAGATTTAAACTTAGAAACCTTGTACACTGTGGAAGTTTTATATATTCCAACTATAAAGCCTACTACATAGAAATGTGCTAAATATTTATGGACAGACTAGTATTAATATCTTCCTTTAAAATTTTGGTTATTTCAGTAGCGTGTGTCTTCACCTACTGATTGAAAAATATTACTTCAGCAGCCTTTTCTGTTAAATACAATGCTGAAGTTATTCACTGCAACATAAACATTTAGCTCTGCAGTTTAGTCTGTAAACACTTGAAAGGTTGGAATGTTTATCTAAAATGGCCAGACGTCCAAAACTTGCAAAGCTGATCTGTTTGCAGTGTTAAGAGAAAGTAGAAAACAAAGAGTTTTACTTATTTGAAAGTGAAGAAGAAAAAAAATCTCAATTTGGCTCCCATTAACAATTACATTCAATTTTGTTGCAGTTTCCTTGGCACTAGTTTACCTATTCTGAACTAATTTCAGAAGATAATTGGTTGGGAAGAGGGCTGCCACTGGAATTTCAGTGTAAACCCAGGTCCCTTCCCCCATGAGGGGAGGGTATGGGACGATAAAGGTAATACTAGTTTTGTATTTTTATTTTTTTTAAAGGCTCACTGGGATACATCAAGCTGAAAAAAACCCCAGAGGTTTCGGAATTGTTTCATGAGCATTTCAGTCTTAACTACCATAAAAATGTAAATTTCTGTGTGAAGGGAGGAGCTACTGTCCCACAGACATGAATGTAACCTCATGTTTTTGTCCTTATGACACTGCTAGTAATCATCATATCTCTAGGCAAGTAAACGGGATCACTCCTCAGTTCTTGGTTTGGTTTCTTCATATTTCACAAAACTCTGCTAGCCTAGGCAATATACTGTAGTTGTAAAGTGTTTACTTTGGTGTAGTCAGAATAAATGCTATTTCTGTCTTTTTTTTCTTCCTTAAGTACACTAAGATGCTGAGTCCAAACTAATCTGGAACAGGATTCATGTCATCACCAAATCAGCTGTTGAAATGCTCTCATGAAGTCAAAAGGGAACTGGCCACTATATGTAGAGGGTAAGAAGCAGAAACAGTAACAATCCAAACAGTGGCTCCAAAATACTAAATTAACATTTTCATATTTCACAAGAAAGTTTGGTTTATGCTGTGATGAAAGAGCAAGTGAAGTTCTGAAGGTCTTACTGTATACAAGTTAGTTCAATTGTGATAAAAATTACATGATACTTTAATGAAATGACAATGTAAAAGAAAGATTTTTTTTTTAATTATTTTTTTCCCTCCAAACTACAGCCTGAATAGTTTCTGTTTGGCAATCGATGGCTGCAACAACAGGAAAGAACTCAAAGGAGTGTTATAGTTAAACAATGATTTGCAGACATAGGGGAACTATATGTTTTTCTGGCATAATTCTTCTTAATGTATTTTAAAGTAATTACTCTCATAGATGTTTCATCGCTGTACCCCTAGATATAATTGCTGTAATAACACAAACGGCCACTTGAATCCTCCAGTGCATTTCTAGTCATTAGATATCTGATATTACCCCACATTTTGATCTGCTAAATACCCTGAGGTGACTTTATTTTGCAAACCTTTTTCATTTTTGCAATTCGTGGGATGATAGCTGCACAGCAGGGACACTGTCATTATTTGAAACCTCTGTGAATATTCACTTCGATGAAATTTTGGTAGACAGTAAAAGGGCTCCCTCTGTTGGGAAATCTATGTGTAACTGTGAGACAAAATTAGACTTATTGTGTGCATGTATCTTCCTAGGATACTTGAATTTTGTGAAATCTCAGCAATTCCATTAATGCTGTTGTGATCAAACAAACAAAAGCAACCAGCCAAAACTGAACTGCAAACTTTGACACTGCATAATTCTGGTCTATTTACATCTGAGTGTCATATTCAGAATTTTCTCTTGACACATTTTTTCATTCCCTGCTGTAGAAGCAAATCAAAATCGAAGGAAGCAGGAATGTCAGTGGCTCATATCTGTCAGTGTTAAGTATTTCTGAGGTGAAATAGCACAACTATGTAAAGAAAAGAAAAAATGCCTTTCCTTAGTTCTAGGAGAGGGCTCTGACTCATCATGAAATGTATTAAAATAGACCAAAGTTCTGAATCTTAAATGTTAGCACCGAGCCATCATTCCTTTGTGCTTTGAGCCACCTTGGATAACAGGCTCTGCTCGTGGCAGCTGCTTTGTAGAAAACATCTATTTCTTTTTTTCATATTGCTTCTAAATATGAAAATGTAAGTCTCTAGTTCAGGATACAGTGAGGCTCCCTCCCTTAAAACTTCAATCAAAGGAGGTTTGCAGGGCTTAAAGTAAAGGGTGAGGGGTGCAAAACAAACAAAAAAGTGTTTGAGGCCAGTTGTAGTCACCTGGGACTGGCTGAGTTGGAGAGAGAAGGAAAGAGAATTCCTCGGCAAGGGTGAATTACTATTGCACCTGAGCCTGTGTTTTTCACGTTTCCCTGGCTCCACACACAGAGCCTCAGTGAAAGGACACAGTTGGGGTGCTGGTTGCAGCTGTAGGAAGGACCTGTGTGGTGCAGCAGGGCCACCCAAGGCTGCACAGCTGTGCACTCCAACGCCACCAGGAGACTCTCGCTCCCTGCAGTTTGAAGGCAAGTGAAGTATGTGCTGGTTCAAGGTAACAGCTGAGGAGGCAGTGTTTGTTGGAAAAACTCTGAATTTATCTTCTTCCTTTTACACAAATGCTGCCTCTGCTGTCAATACCAAGAACATAAAACGGGTTTTATTCAGTTTCAGTCAAATACTGTGTCATCCAGCTCTTTCAGGATCTGGACATCTCAGATGCTTGCTTTTCTTAATGGTTGCAGAACATTTTAAGCAATCTTGGTTAAAAGGTCATCTGTGCCAAAGATGGCTTGAATGACAGGGTTTTCCCTAAATGTGGGAAAGGCTCCTGGTGAGTCAGGGCTGAGTCATGGGAAGATTATGCTCCTTCTATATATGAGACCTAGCTTATTATGTTCCAAGAGTTATGCCCCACAGAACTGTTCCACCACAGCAGGACGCTGTGCAGCTGGAGGCAGAGTTTGAGGAGGTGCTGACCCGTATCATTAATGAGGTGAAGGAGCCCCTCAGAGCTTGCTGTGCACAGATGACCCCCACAGGCGTCAGATTCAATGATCAGAAGCTCTGACAAGTTACACCTTTAACTACAGTTTGTACTGTGTTTTGGTAGTCTTGAGAATTTTTATTAAGCCTTTCAATTTTGACTAATAGTTACATACAAGTGTTGCACATGTAGAATGTTTATCTTTATGTGGTCCTCTTGGGTTTTATTCTCACATTGAGGATAGATTTATGATATTTATCTCCAGTTTTAGGGAAGGATATCTGAAGAATGGACAGGCTAAAGTCACCCAGATCTTGATGTTCACTGAGTAGTCATATTTTCAGCTCCATGATTGTTTTGACATAGTTAATACATGAATAGGCTACAGGCACACCTTTTCCTAAAGAATCACCACACAAATATGAAAGAGGGGTATATAGTAGATAAGTGAAAAGAAGGATAGTTCAATATGGTGTATTCTGACAGTTCAAGGTGAGGAAAGAAGAACAGAAGATAGGGGAGAGGGTTCAGTTCTAGTAAATAGCACAGGAAAGGTGAACAGCTGTGGATGCATGACCCCTGAAAGGAGGACCTAAAAGGTGTCAAAACCAGAATGAAGGCTAAATGGAGCTTTGTAAGTGACTCCAAATCCCACCTTCTTTTATCAGAAATGCAAAGTGATAAGAAAATAAGGAGGAGGTAATAATAGAAACATTGCTTTAAGACAGGAGTATTGAACAATTACCTCGGAAGCAATGGGATATAAGAATTGAGGTATTTGTTTTCCAAAATTGTTTCCCAAACTGTATGGTGTGATGGGCACTGCTCTGAGTTAATGGTACATCATTTGTTGGCATCACCAACAAAGAGGCTTGGCTGAAGCCAGCCCTGCTGTGCAAACCTTGAGAAATTATGCTAAGCTGTATCTTCTCGGGAACCTAAAGAATTTAGGTCAGGAGTCAGCAGGACCAGCCTGAACTGGGACCGAACAAAACTAAAACTGCTACAGCTGCACACCCGGACATACATCAGGGAGGAGTTTGACTACAGACCAGTCACTTTGCACCACAAATATCTGCAGCCCCCAGAGCCTGTTGAGCTCTCCTGCATGGGCTGCACAGTGGTGATCTCCCCATGAGCAGGAATGCTTTTCAAGGTTGCTCCTTGAGGCCAAGCGATCCCTTACCTGGCATCTGATATCTACAACAAGGTAAGTGATGTGTTAGATCTAAAGCATACTGCATACAAAGCTAGCTTAATTATTAGAAGTGTAGTAACTAGCAGAGTGTTTGACTACCTTTTCATTATTGTTTAGTCATCATTAAATCATCGTTTAATAACACCTTTTGGTTAACCCTACAGTGATGACTTCTCTCAATAGTTCATCTGAGACATGGAAATCGGGGTCAGGTAAGAGGACAAAATGTCACTTGTGTGACTGCACAAAACATTGGCACTATTGTTAATAATTTGTTCGTGTTTTTGGGATAGTCTTTTTCTTCTAAACCTCTAGAAATAGGGAGAGATGGTGTCTGTAAACACAAGGATTGTGAAATCTCTGATATTGTAGATATATGTACTTGTAACAGCTCGCATTTTCTCAGTTTACATACAAGTCATAATGAAAGTCGTTCTTTAATACTTTTATCTGCATTTGCAGTATGGAAAATACCAAAGAAATGGGTCCTGCTTAAGTTACAGGAAAAGCAGTGCAATAATTTGCCATTGAAAATAATGGAAGACCAGTAGTAAACAGAATTAATCTAATCTAATACAACATCTAAACTGTAGATGTTGTAATCACTGGAGTTACCTGCTGCCAGCTCAGAACAACCCTGCTGCCTTTTGCAGACTATAATAGAATATGGGAAGTGCTAGAAAAACTGTCTTCATTTAAATTTCGCTTACATTTTTGCAGAAATTCTGCTGCAAACCAAATATCCTTCAATTGAAAATGCAAATTTTGAAACATGCTGTTGAAATACAATATATGGTTGGATAAATCTCTTTAGCTTCTGTGAATTTATCAGAGAACCCTGCTCTTCTTCTGCCCAAGAGAAATCATCTGCTCAGCTATTGACCTGGTTTGGAAACTCTTTGATTCTGCTGAGTGTTGGACTGCCCAAGCTGCTTTGCTCTCTACTTCCTGGAGATGGAGGATAAAAAAAAAAGGTAGGTATGTGCGTTTACGTCATATAAAGCTCCACCCAGAAACTTTGTGGGGCTGGAAAGTCATTTACAATGATGAAGCAAACAGTTCAGAATGTTATTACAAACTGCCACAATTGACACATAAGGATAAATGGCTCATCTAGAACCCATTCAGATGGGGTTCCCAGTCACCCGAGTGAATTGCGTTCAGAAGTACTTAAAAATGCAAGCAAATATTTATCTATTTCCCCATATTGGGAGCTTGAACTCCACAGGTGTAGGTGGAGTGTGTGCACCAGGGCCAGCTCAGTCTGTTTCTGTGAGTTCCTTTTCCTGTTGGCTAACTCTACTACTTAGAATTAAATGTTAATTGGAGTTCAAAATTCAGTTTTACACAAGATACAACCCAAAGCAGAAAATCTAAACAAATGGTAGAAAATCTGACTTCTAAAGGGCTGAACTAGTGACTTCTCTGAGTGTGTGTGGCGAAGTGTCAGCCCACCAAAGTAAGCTGGGTTATGCCCAGCAAGCAGTAAAACACAGAGCTGTCCAATTGTAATACTGTTAAGAGTTTAATGACAAGTTTCTTTAATACAAAATGGAAACTAAAGCACTTCCATCTGCTGCTCCTTGATGAAAATGTTTATTTCAAGGCTATATTCTGCTGCATGTGAAGGGTAATTTTTACATACAAATGCATGCTCAACACTCCATAACTTGCACACCCTGGAAAGCAAAATTTGCTCTTATCTTAATGTGAATGCCTTTAGTAATAATGGAAGGTGCTCAGATTGACAGACTCAGAGATCAAAGCTAACAGCATGATTGTTTTGGGGGAAACACAAGATACATGCAAGAAAATTATTTCAGCAAAAATCTTGTATGCTGAAGACCTACACAGGCCTAAGGTAGATGCCCTTTGATAATGTAGTCTACACAGTCCATCACAAGTTCTATCACCTTTATTCCAGACTAGTGGCAATGCAGAGACATTAAGCATTGCAGTCTCCCATTGCAACACCAATGCACCAGGGAAGTGAAGTTGGACTGCAGAAGTCAGTTCAGCTAAGCTTGCCTCCAAGCAATGGATTTTAAGCAGTAGAATTTTCTCAGGAGTGTAACACGAAATGAGGGTAATGCTGCTATCTAAATATCAGCAAGCCTAATACACCAGCGGGTACAAAGAACTTGTGGAGCAACAAGCAGGGGAGAAAAATACAAGCACATGATATTGTCTTGCAGGGATCTGATTTAACAGTTATGAAGAAGGGAAAACGTGCATTGAAGAGTTGCAAGCTGCAGGAGTTAGAAACCATGTGCAAAAACCAGTAAATATAAAACCTACAGAATGCTCAGGAGTAGTAAAAAACCAAGGAAGGGAAATAAATACTTTTGTCACTAAAGCAGAGTAGAAGTATTTGGGCGACTGTCTCTCCAAAATCTCCATCCCCTAACAGGACTGTAAAGAAGTGAACTACAATCCAGAATGACTGTGAGAGGACTCCCTTTCTCATAAGAGGGAGTTGACAAATGATGCCTATCAGTTCCTTAGGGCTCAAAATGAATGTAGGCTGTATGGACATGTATCTTCAGAGCATCCGAACCTGATCAAGTTCATGCAGGAAGCCTGTGGGGTAATCTGGACCATTCAGATTCCAGGCTAGAACTCCCCAAAATACACCACAGCCTGGCTGGTACTCAACATTCCTTGGCTGCCTGAAAGACAGTGTTATAATACTTGCAAATTTTATTTTATTTTTTCTTTTGTATTTTCTTCTTGCTTTTAGTGCGTAAACACTCAGGTCATTTTTTGTTGGGGTTTTGGATTTTTTTTTGAGTTTTTACCAGTGGAATGTTTTAGCAATGGAAATGAAATGCTGCAAAATAAATACGGAAAAAAGGAAGACAGTGCCTGTGAAATCGGGAGTGTTGATGGTGGTTATTGTACTATTTTCCATCACTTGGTTCTGGTTTGTGTCCTGTTATGGCACAAATCCACTTGGAAATGTACAAGGTTGGAGCTAAAGTTTGGAAGGGGGACTAGGAAAATGCAGTGTTTGCAGGAAATGCTGCTGTGATTTTTGTGGGTTCTCCCACAAAGGCTTCTCTGTTTGAATTGGTACAGAGTCAATAGCAGCACAATGTCAGTATGACTATGCTTGGGCTTGAGATGACATGCCAGCTCTCACCTATCCCAACACCAAGGGTTCTAGGCCTCATCTCTGCTGTCTTATCCTGATTGTGGCATCACTGTCTGCATGCATTTGATTTGAAATCCTAATACAGAGTGACAGTTTTTAATATGAGTAAAAATAAGCCTCTGTTCAATTGCACGGCACGTGAGGTTTGGTTGTTCTGTTGTTTAAATATTAAACCCCAAAAGGCTGAAAAAAATTAAAAGTATATTAAAACTTGCTGGTAGGCTTCTTGTAACTTTAACTGGCGAAAATATCCTTGTTTTCCTCTCTGTATTAGCTGCACAGCATGGCTGCCACAGTTACCTTAGGAACTCTGTGCTGGAGTGGTTCCACTTCCAGGCTGGGTTTAGGATTCCTAAACTGAACTGATTGAAAACCAGTCTTAAAAGGTATGTATACAATATACATATAACAAATACACGTAACACCGTATGTTATACTGCATGTTATGTTTCTGCACTTTTCCTCTTGTAAACTCTTAAGGAAAATACCTGCAGTTACATCCTGCTCTGGAGAAGTAGTCAGTCCAGTTGTGACTTAATATTTACTTCACCAGTAAATTGTTCTAATGTACTTTTGAGATTAAATGTGCTACAAAGATATAGAGGACAGTCCTAGTCAGAAACAGTAAGGCTCCTAGACCTACACTGCTGGTAGGAAACCATGATACAGTTAACCTGATCTAATAAGGGTCAAAAAAAGTGGAGTGAAGGGTGGAAAGGAGAGGGTGTTGCTTGTCCCTTTTTGGCAGCAACTATTCTGTGAATGTCTCTGTGGGAGTATCAGATGTAATGCTGCTGAAGATGAGCAGAAGTGGGCTTTATGCTGCCCATAGCAAGTTTTGCAGGGAGAGGGATTTGCTCCAGCCAAAGCTCCCAAAAACTGTGGGCTAGGACATTATCATTTCTGTGGAAAAATTTTCAAAAATAAAATAGATTAAGCAAATGCCTCATTCCCTGACTGTCTGAAAATGACAGGTAGTGAGGTTTCTATACACTGATTCCCTTGTCAGAAGAATATTCCATATGCTGCCGTAGCTAGTCCAGTTTTCTGTTTAGGAATGCAGTGTCAAAGGTGTGGGGCTTCCAGTCACTGAGGCTGGATAAATAGAGGGATTCATAGAAGTAAGCCAAATCTGGACCTTGGTTAAATCCATGGAACATTGCAATTGACTTCAAAGTGAGCACAACCTGGTCTGGAATGAATACCAGGCTGGTTGCAGCAGTACAAGCTTCCTCATACATCCCTTCCAGCCTAGGCATGATACTCAAAGGGCTTTTCTACATGAAAAAATAGCGGTACTGAAGTTGCAGAAATATGGGTTTGGGGTTTTTTTTCTTATCCTGCTGGAAGAAGAAGTAACCCTTTGTGTAGGGTCACTGTGTCCTCATCCACTGGGAGTAGCAGCTCCCCTGAATGGCTTCTAACCTGTTTCAGTCAAAATTACTCTGGTTAACAGAACTCTTCTGTTAGAGCTCATGTGGCCCCTTTTGGCTGACACAAGTGAGAGCAGTTAACTCCCAAGAGAAGCAATACCAGCATACTGAGAGGACAAGATCCCTGGCCTTCATTCGATGTGAGCTACTTTGTGGGCACGTCTTCATTTTTCCATCTGCATCAAAACCTGTGTCGATGTTTAGCTTTGCCTATTAATCAGAAATGTATTTATATCAGTAAGGCTTAAAATAGTCTGGGTATAAATTCATAATTTGTGCTAAACCACAAAAAGCCAATGTGCTGGTTTTGGCTGAGGTAGAGTTTACATTCTTCACAGTGGTTAGTATGGGGCTGTGTTTTGGATTTGTGCTGAACACACTGATAATACAGACATGTTTTTGTTATTGCTGAGCAGCTCTTACATAGAGCCAAGGCCCCTTCTGCTTCTCACCGCACCCCACCACCGAGGAGGCTTGGAGTGCACAAGGAGCTGGGAGGGGACACGGTTTAGCTGAGTGCTACTGACCCAAGGGATATCCTGTACCACATGGTGTCACACTCACTGTATGAAGTGGTTGAACGGGAGGTATGCTTTAAGAAGCATGAACACATCTATCCAAATTAGTTTCATTCTAAGTGAAATCACCTGTTAGAATGCATATGTATTAAGGAAGCAAGTGCTGTAAAGGAGGTTCTGGACTCTGTTCGCAAAAATCCCAGCTGCAAGGACCAGTTCATTCCCCACCCAAGTTGTATAATGCTCTGATTCAGTCAGATAATGCTGTGCTTGCTATTTTGATTAGTGTCTTGGCAAACAAAATGTAGTTGGAAAATGCCCTTTTCATTTTTCCTTTTTATTATTTTGTTTTGTTCCTCTAAATGCTTCCATGTGAGCAATTTCACTCATCTTTAAAGAATGCATGTAGGAAAAAAAGATGTTTATTGAAGCCTTTAGCTAGTACTGTTTGTGCTAGAAAAGGTCAACATGAACGATCTCCTTCCTCCAAATTTTTGGTAGAATTTTACTCAAGGAATACGTATGTAACATACGACAAAAATGGGGTTTTCTGTCCCACCTTGCCTGGAAAGCATGTTTTCTGAAAGGTCTTATGAATTCCTGGTGAGAACAGGCAGTTTGTGGGCTTAAATCCGATGTTACAACCTTCAGTTGAACCGTAGCATCCTTGCTTTAGCCGTGTCACCCGCTCCCTCGGGCTACGCTGTGCCCTCGGGGAATGCCCAGCCTGCCCATGTGACGGGCAGAGCTCCTTTCTTACACCCCCCCCGCGCCGTGTGTTTTCTTTTTATCAAAGGGGCCCCTCGCTGGAAGCCACCTCTCGGTCGGACCTGCTGTTCTGTGTTTCCAGCCCCGGCCGGTGCCCGCTCCCAGCCCGGGCGCCTCCCCGGCGCTGCCGCCGCGCCCGCCCCCGGCCCGCCCCGCACCGCGCCGGGGAGGGCGAAGGAGCCGGGGCCGCAGCGGCTCCTCCTCCTCCTGCTCCTCCTGGCGCTGCCCGGCCCCGCCCGCAGCGCCCCGAGCAGCCGGGACGGGCGGCGGCCGCAGCGGCTCCCGAGCACCCGCGGTAGGCGCGACCCCCGCGGCGGGACGGGGCGGGACGGGACGGGGCGGGACGGGGGGCGAGGGACAGCCCGTGTGCGGGGCCGTGCGGTGTCCCCGCCGTGTCCCCGCGGGGACGGGGACCTTGGGGCGGCAGGAGCCGGGGTGACGGGCAGCGGCCCGGGGCTGGGCGTAGGGGAGGTCGGGGCGTCCTGGAGCTCCGCCGCTGGTAGGGAACGACTCCCGTTTCCTAGGGAAATGGGGTGGTTTCGGAGGACAAGAGGTGTTTTGCTGTTGTCGTTGCAGTTCGGTACTTTGCCTGTGCCCGTGTCTTATCTCGAGCTTGTAATTTAGATGTGTACAGTTAGAAAGCAGCCTAAGATGGTAGGCTGGACATTACGCAATGCTTTTTTTTTTTTTATTCCCCTCCGCCCCTCGAAGGTCCCATTTTGCAAACTGCAGAACTTTACTACCTCTTATACTTTACTGCTTCTTATACGGCATGTACTTAGAGTGCCTTCGAGACACTTAAGTGTCTTAAAACCAACGCTCTTCAACTCTTGCTACGTGTGTGCGATATAAAACCACACAAACATCTTGAAGAAAGATGAAGTTCCCTCTCTGTCCCCATCCTGTTTCTGGGCAGTAAGGGAGTATTTTCGTGGGATATGTTTTTCTTTTTTTTCATAGGTTAATGGTAGTTCCTGGAAGCTCCTTCCTGATAAGGAGGGACAGCGTTCTGGAGGGAGTGGCAGAAGCATGTAAGGCAGCTCAGCCTAAAAGGGAGCCAGATGCACTGAGGCAGAAAGACTGAGGTGAAGGTGTGGAGAGAAAGCAGACTGGCGAGAGAGAGGAAAAGTGCTGGTGCAGTGTGTTTTGATGAAGGAGCTCGTTATTAGGGTTTATGCATCTAAAAGCCTGGCTGCTGTAGGAGGTTTGTTCCCTGGCAACCCCAGCACAGTTATTTTCTGTTGAGTGAGTCAGTGCTTTACTGGAGCACTCACAGTAACATCAGAAACAGTACAAAACTAGTGTGAGTGTAAGCCTGCTGTAAGGCTTGAGTGTATGAGCGCTTTCCCCCTAGCCTGGCTATTTCTATGATTTCCTGTTTTGCAAGCTGCTGTGAGAGTCATGTGGACCACTCTCCTCCCACTGATGCAGCAGGGTAACTTGCACTGAGCATTGCTTCCCGTTTCACCTGTGGCCCTGTCCCCACTGCATTTCTGCTGATTTTTTTTCTTCCTGAAAGGGCCTCTGTAGCTACTTCTTGTGACTTCTTTCCCCCCTGCTCCCAAAGCACTGGGAGAATTTGTTGTATAGAATACCATAAAGATTCAGCGAGATTTTGAAGGGCCTAATGATTTTATGTCAACAATATTTATGCATCTTTCTTGTCTGACCTCAATATGAGACCTCAGTATGAGGTCAGAGGCCAAAATGTCTCTGTGAATCTGTACTTAAAGTTTCTGGAGTAGTCATCACATTCATTCATATGCTTTGTCACTTCTTTAGCTTGTTCTCTATAGTCCCCAGAAGTTTTGACTCATTAGACTGGAAATTCTGTGAAATGTCAGAAGTCACTAAAAGATATAATGAAATAAGCAGTGGGATGAGTATATTTCATGGGGGCCTTTATGTAGTCAAATAAAAAACATTGTAAAGATGTAGTGTTAGGTAACAACTTAAAATACTGAACTTGATCTACTACAAAAAGTCAAGCCAAGAAGTCTGTCTGCTTTGAAGTTCACAGGAGATGCTGTTTCCTAGACCTCTAGCAAGTTTCGAAAGATGGAGTTTCCAGAGGGTCTGTTCAGTAACATTGCATTAATCAGAGCTAAGACTGAGCTTATATAGTTCTAGCTCTGTTATAGAGATCTAGGGATAAAAAAAGGAAGCTGAAGTTAAAGCACAGTTGTAATTGAAAACAGCAGATGGTTTAATTGTGGCTACAGAAATAGCAGGGCTTCTGAACAATTTGAAAGTTTCATTTATGTTTAGCCAAGGCTTTATGTAATCATCCATAGAAACTTTTGTCAGCTTCAAATTGCAGTTAAAGGCTTCCATTACATTAAATATACAACTGAATAATGGCACCAGTGTAATTTCTTTTTTTTATTTCATACATTTATGTCAGCTGCCTTGAAACATGTTTCTTATTGGATATATTTTAAAAATGTATTATGTAAACTGTTGGAAATAAGGACAGAGACTTGTTAGCTGTATGTAGTGACTTTTGTTTTGAGTTTCTCTTGAAGAATGTGGCAAAAGACTTTTTTGGAGGGAAAAAAAGGAGGAAAAAGCTGCATGTTTACCCTTCAGTGAGCAACACTTTCACCTATTTGAAACTGGAGTTGTTGTCACGAACAGAAGTGAAGGTCGTCCCTTTACTTTTGCCAGTTTGTTTGAAAGCAGGTGTGTTTGATGTAAATGTTGAATTTCCTTCAGGCAGTTGCCCAGGCTGGGAAGAATGTAATGCAGTGGTAAAAGCAAATCAAAGGACAGCAATAACAGTGGAGCTTCTATTGTTGCTCCATGTTTGTTCCAGATTTTATCAGAGCTTGCTGCAGAATCTTGATAAGAGGTTAGATGCTGGCTGGGCCAAACCTGAAGTCACTTACAGGTCTGAGTAGGGACTCACTGGTGCCCGTCTAGGACACAATTTTTCTTATGTGCTTGTGATTGACCGGGCAGCCAATCCTGCCTATGCTTAGCAGCTGTTTTTTTGTTTGTATATGTGAAATTGTATCCACACTGTTCAGCTGTCACAGATGCTGAGCGTGGACCAGTGCTAGTGACTAGATTGTGTAAAGTTACACTGAATAAAACAAACACAAGCCCACACAGCCCCACTACTCGGCTGTCCCCCTGCAGTGCAGAGTGTCGGTGGCGTCTGATACGTAACAATGTTCTTTTATAAGATACACAAATAAAGTGAATGAAGTCCCTGCCAGATACTGCCTCTTTTTTTCCCTTATGCTTTCTCTGACTGAGAGAGGAGATACTGTCTTATTCTTAAGGTAGGGTTAAAAGTGTTTTGGTTTTTGGTTTTTTGTTGTTGTTTTTTTTTTTTTTCTTTTAGTGCAAAGTGTGGGTGGGGTGGGGTTTTTCTGAGGGCATTGGGGAAGTGTCGCTGGTAGGTCATTCTGTTCTTTAGCTCAGCTGTTCTCTTGAGGAACCACCGGACTTCACCATTTCCTTTCTTTTTTGGAGTCATTACTTCAGTTCAGCTGTAGGAGAGGTGGGCATCTGATTCAGGCTTTTGGATCTGAACTTCTGGCAGGCTTAAGAACTGTCAAACAAATCAATCCCATATTAAAAATATAAATGAGTTTTAAAGCTTCTGAAGGCCTCTGTTTGTGCTAAAACTTTACTGTAGCCATACAGTCAACATGCATATGAAGTGATACTCGCTGTGATTAATTTCTGCATCCCAAAGACCTCTGGCTTGGGTAAAAAAGCATGTTAGTTTTGAGCTTTGGGCTTGCCAATTGCTCTAGATTAGGTACTTAAATTACCTGAAACAGACAACACAAATATCCCTGTTATTGTTGCTAGAGATAACAACTTTAAGCTTGGAAAATTTCACTTATTGTGTAAACAGCGCACCTCTCTATGTGCGAGTAACTGGTTATTGGCTACATTTGACAGTGTTTTAAAAATACTCGGTTTTCTATTAGCTAGGAGAATAAATGCATCTTACAAATGTTAGGATTTAGGGGTAAAAATAGTTACTTTTCAGTGGTACACTTTTAGGACCAAAGATTGCTATATCAAGTGCAGGCTAGGTTTGAAGGCCATTGTCTTGCTTTCTTTTCACAATGCTTGTTTATGGTTGTTGTGAAATACCTGTCTTTCTAGTTTGCTACCCTAAATTCGCTCTTTCTTCAGCAAGTCTGTTCCTGGAAAGAATTAATGAGCTGTAAATCAGTAATTCTTTATAGTCTGGAATGAACGGGGGGGTGTCCATTTGCTCACTGATGAATGGTATCTTCCTGGCTTTGCTGGACAGCTGCATGTGTAAGCCTTCCCTGTCTAGAAAGCATGAAAGCCATCACCTTTATGAAAAAGCTGATGTATTTGCACACTTATATTTATCTGTGGCGTCCCGAGGCTGTCAGCCTGGTGTGGGGCACAGAGGTTTTGTGAGCAGTGTATGGTACATCCATACAGCCTTTAGCTAAGGTCCTGTGCAGGTCCTGTCAGTGTGCCTGTCTTTGGAGAGTTGTCACTTGGACAACTTGCTGTTATTTGGCTTCTTCTGCAGCCCAAACAGTGTAAATGTGGGAAGAATTGTCAGAGGACTTTTGTCATCCTTTTGTTCTGTTGCCTCTCAGGGCTGGGGAATGCTGCAACCCTCCTGTTTTTGCAGTGGAGCCACTCCTTGGCTCTGTGCTTCAGGCTTGGGCACAGCAACTAATTAAAAATCGTTGGTGTGAAATGAACAATCAGGTATTTTTCTAGTAATTGTTTTAGGGTACTGAATGTTACACTATTGCTTTAGTTCATGCAGTAATAGGTATGTACCTATTCTGATTTGCACAAACAATGTAAAAACTTTGTTCTTGCATGGTGGAACTTAAAATAGAGGAGCATAAATCCCTGAGGCATTAGTCAATTGGGAACATAATTCAGACTATTTATAGCATGACTGGTTTTTGCAACAAATTATTTCTATGACAAGTTATGAGTTTGAAATAGAACAATCCCATTCCATTGTTTCTTCAAACATCTCATAAACTTAATTTAGTATAATTTTTTGCTTCTTACGTTGTTTGGAGAGTGTATTTGTGTTGTCGTATATGTTTTGACTTGCAATACTGTCCTTGGAATATTTAAAATACAAGAGTGTGCTACAAAAGGAAACACTTGGATCAGGGCAGAGTAGGAAGCCAAAGTGAAATCACCCTCTTGGAATTAACTCATGTTTTTGCTGCACGTGGATCTTGAAAGTCCTTGCAGCTCAATTAAGTTCTTTGGTTTTTGTTGCCTTGAGCATATGTGTAGGGCTTCTATCACTGAAAAAGTGTAGCTCAGTTGTGGCTTATGTGTCTATCTTCCCATTCAGCTTTTCTTTGTTGGACTGGCAACTGCTCTACTTTACTTTGACTGGATTTGCAAGTGCTACCTTTGTGATGCTCTTCCCTGTTCCCTGCCTATGCCAGCAGGTCAAAAAGTGCCAGATTATCTTCCAATAAAGTATTTCTATTGTAGTAATAATTATCATGATATGAATTAGAAAGATCATTGAAACTAGCAGTGCTCCTGAGTTGCAATACTAGCATGCAATTGAAATGGAGAGTTTTTTAAAGAAAACCTTATTTGAATTTGCTTCTGTTTTGCCATCTATGCAGAGCTGGTTTGGGTTTTTTTAAGGAAAGTTTTTCTATAGGAAGGGGATGATATACTAGTACTCTTTAAATATATGTTCTTGGATGAAGCCCAGTAAAGGTGAGCAATGAGTGATAAGATCTGTGTAAAAGAGTTTTCCTGAGTTTTGGGTGGCATGAAATTAGCCCTGTTGGAAGAGGAACCCATTCTACTACATTATTATTTTGATAGTGAAAAGAAGACTAGACAGGGAGTCACATACACAGAAGACTTAATGAGAGACTAAAATTGCAGGGCTTTTTATCTGTCAGGATGAAAAATATTTCACCTGGTACAAGAGAGAACAACTTGTGTGCTGCAGTGCTTGAGTCAAAGATGAATCTTGCTCAGGCTCTTAAAATAGCAGTTAGCTGGTATGATGCTGACTGTGGCTTGTCCTTGTCTTGCAAAAGTGCAGTGGTGGATGCCTCAGTTCATATCTGATGAAAAACAGTAGTGTATTGTAAGGTGATAAATTCTGTTCTGCTGGTTTCACAATCAGGGATCAGTCTCAGAGCAGGCACTGTAATTTATAGCTTTAGGCTGCCTTTTCTACTGTATCCTGGTAATTAACCTTGTGGAGGAGTAAAGGCCAAGGGTTTCGCTTTACTCGATGTTCCCTGTGAAATGGGCATAATTAAACTAATTATTTTTGACAAATAAAGGTCACGGTTTTTCATCCGGTTTTTTGTCCTCAGATTATTTGAACCTTGGCATAGCTGGACCCTGAACAGCAGTCACTAAATAAATTCCAGCAATGGGCGTGAATGCAGTTGCTGATCTTATTTCTGTTGTACCTTGAAACAGAAGTTTTTTGGCAGCCTTACAATTTTGTTCTTTACTTCTACCGTTGTTATATGTCATTTGTATTTTCGATACAAATTTTGATACAAATTTCTTTTTCTGCTGTGCTGTGTCTTAGAGAAGCATATTTTCAAGATTCCCTTTGAAAGTATATTACAGATTTAATCTCTTATGAGCAGGTCTGTTTCCTCTTACCTTTGCCCAGCAGCAGGAAAATGCTGAAGAGCCTGAGCACTTCATGGCTTGCAGTGTGAAGCACGATAGCAATCAATGTTCACTGTGGGAGTAAAACCTCAGGTCTTTATTTATAGAGCCCTGAGGTCGATCTCCAGGACTGAACACTGGGAATAGGGAGAGGACCTTAACAGTATTTGTTCTGTACTTCCTTCAGGGCACTCCCTCTTTCCATGTGTGGTTTGGTTGTTTGGATTTTTTCCTCCACTGCTTTTTTTATGGCTGAGCAAACACAGACCTTGCTGTTCCTGTATCCTCCCACGCAATATTTGTATAGCAGGGTGGATTTCTGTATCTTCTGTTCCCTGGCCTGTGTCACCACTTTGTTGTCAGCAGCCAACTGCTGCTCGTCACTGACAGTTTTAGTAAGATGTGGATGTAGCATCAGAAAGTTTGGAAGATGGGATTAGAAGATGAAATGGAGACAAGATTGTGGGAATGGTTGGGAAACTTACCTTTCTATGTTAATATTTCTTAAGTTAGAGAGCTGGCCAACAGAGACTCTGTGAACTACAGAAAAGATGGTCATCAGGGAAGTTTTTGAACATGAGAAGTCAGTGTGTTTATGTATCTAGTTTGCCTGGAATCAAACCAGTCTGGGAAAATTTCCCCTTGGAAAGGTCCTGGATAAATGCAGTGTTCGAAAGAAGCAAGTGGAACATTTTTATATAGAGAGCAACATTTTTTTTTCAGATTGCTAATGAAGTTAGCTTTTATTTCTCAACCTCAGCTTTAATTACCAAAAGACTCTTTTAATTTTTTTTTAATTTAAAAATTAATATTCTACATAGGATTAAAAGCAAGCAAACAACCTTGCTAAGAAAAACAAGCTCTATCCCACCCTCTGCCACAAAAAAAAGGCCTTTTGCCTTAAATTTGTACCTAAAGCTTTATTGAAAAGGCATCCTACAATTTTTTTGAGTATCCTGTCATTATTGTATTTGCATGTAAAGCTAAAAAATAAAAAATAATTATAGTTGCACCCGAAGAAATAAAATTCATTACAGTGCTGTAATAATTTGTATCTAAAAATGTACACATTGACATTATGCATGCTAAGAATCTAGACTGTCTGTGGGTTTTTTGTTTGTTTTTTGAGTGACTTGGTAGTAATTGTTTTTTATTTTTTATACTTTATTATGTAAAGACTATTACTCAATTAGAGAGGCTCTGAAATGCCAGACTACCTTCTCTTGAATTTTTTTTTTTTTATCTTTTTTTTCTTCTGACCTCTCTCCTGTCCCATACACCTGTATCTGCTGATAAGCTGTGTTTGCTTATTGAGTCTGTTAGACACTTTACATACTGGAGTAGGTAAGGTAGGGTTATAACTTCTGGTCTCCTCTGTTCATTGCAGTTTCTCTTAGATAATTTCTCTCTCTTTGAATTTAAATTAGTGCACGCAGCATGAAGTCCAAACAGTTTTTAAATAAATTGAAGATTCCCTAATTGTATTTTCTTTACTAAAAATAAAAAAAAAAGGTGTTTTTCCATTCCACTGTTGCTGTGCAAAAGAATCATGCAAACCAGAAAGGAAAGTTAATATGATTATGCAAAATGAAAACAATTCCACAAGAACAGCACACCCCCCCCCAATGCAAACCAAATCCAAAACAAAACTCCACAGCTGAAATCCAAAACATGGCAAAACAAGCCAAATGCAAAAGGTAGTGCTTTAGGGGAAAGAGGGGAAAAAAACCCAAAGGAATAGTTTGCACAGCAGTTCTAAAAATAGACAATAGGAATTGTCACTAAAAATAACCTCTAAAAAGTTAAGATTCATTGTGGATGTTTTCTTCATCTGGAACAAGCTCCTTGAGTTACTTTTACCATTGTTCCTGGGAGTTGTTCTGTTTAAAATAAGGCCTTTTGTATTCTGGAAGACAGTTTTAATTTTGTCCTTCATTTAGCTGTTCTTCCTTTTTGACCTCCACTTCTATTTTGAACATCTAATGACTCTGTGCACTTCTGTGCTGACAGAGGCACTATCCATTTTGAGAGATCCAATTTGTTCTAGTGATCTTACCCTGTCAGTAGACCCTTCATATTTTATGACAATGCTGTAAGCATGAAGGTGTATCCCTTGTGCTTCTTACTCTGACCTTGCACTTCTGCAGATGTCTGCATTTAGATGCCTTCTAACACTTGTCATACAGTTACTCACTTGAGATGTACCTTGTTTGTCAAATGATTTTCTACTCTTGATTAATCAGACTGTTCTGTATGAGCTGCAAACTTAGGGAGATTTTAATAGCTCAATAAAGGAAGCATGTTCAAGTAATACATCCTAATCAACAGAACAGACCAAGTAAGCAGTAAGTAGCAACTGGAACAAATAAGTAAAGTAGTCTGAGGAGTGACTCTGGAACTACTTAGCTATCTGAATATGTTTATTAGTCCAGCAAAAAGAATGGTAAAGAGGTTTCTCAGAGAAAAGCCTGGGCAGAGTGGGCAGTTTATGTCTAAATTTTGGTAATTGGCTACTGCATACATGTTGCCTCTTAGTTGTATGTGATGTAATGAGTGAAGCATTACAGAAATTAACTGTATCACACGTGCTTTTCAGATCTTTGCAATGAGTTACCCAGGCTATCCCCCAGCAGGTGGATATCCACCAGCAGCACCAGGTAAGTTGCTTAAATGAAGTAAACATTAAATGGCAGTGGTGGTCTGGAGTGGAAAGGTGGCATGGACGAAGAACAAGACTGCAGGGTGTTTTCTTGACTCACCAAAGCTCTCTTTGTGCTCTTGTTAAGTCCTATTTCATCTATGCTGGGGATTCTGATTTATCTAATATGTGTGTTCTGCCACGTGCTCGTATAAAGTCCATGTTCATTCATCTCAGATGAAGCACACAGCACTAGGAGATGGTCACAGTTTGAAAAAATTCAGGAAGTGTCAAGGATCTGTTGGTACTGAGTTGTGAAGGTAGCTAGTGAGAAAAACAAGTATGGGGAGGAATCAGTCACACTACTTAAAACCATATCCCACAAAGAATTAGGCTCTTCATTATGCAATTATCCTTAATTCACTATTCTTAGGCAGATGGTTGCATATGGAAGGCAGAGTGCTGTAAAAAAGGGTAGCAATTATAACAATACCAAGCTGATGAAATATGCAACTATTGCTTGGTTGTCAGGATGAACTTTACAGTTTTTAGTATTGTTGGTAGAAAGAAAGTGGCCAGTTGGAGTTAAGCAAGCTAACTAAGGAAGGGAAAGTGATGTACAGTGAGAAGCCAGACTACTGGGGAGGATAAACTCTATTCCTCAGCAGAGTATTCTGGCTTAAGTTAGACCATACTGCTGTGTGCAGCCAAGTTTTATGACTTGGGTATCTGTGAATGGACCGTCGTGCTCTGTGGGCATCTCTCAGTGGAATTAATACTGTCTTCCTACTGGAATACCTGGACAACTTGATAGTTAAGTGAAACTACTCTCTAAGCAAAATATGGTGTTTACAGTGTTAAGTCTTGAGTGTTAACCTTGAAATAGGTTTAGAGTTGTAAATGAGACCTTACAGATTTGGACATGACTAGAAATATCCAGTGAAATTTCTCTTTATATAATAATTGCACTGCTATCTTGCACCTCTTCAGTTGATTTTCCTGTAGTGTTGAACACACATTAGAAATTTAAGTGGTAAGAAGTTTAAAAAGGTGTAGTTTCTTGTTTCAGCGCAGCTGTGTTTGATTTCAGGTAGCAGTCCTTGGGGTGGTGCTGCCTATCCACCTTCAAATCCACCTCCAATTGGTCTGGAAAATGTGTCTGGCTATGCCAACCAGTTCAATCCCAGCCAGATGGCTGGAATGGTGAGTTTGCTTTCATTTAATGTGTTTTACTGTGACTTCCTTAAGTGCAAAGTTATGTTTCTGGCACTGTCACTGTCAAGTTTATCACTTGAATTCTGTGCCTTTATGTCTAATCTGTTTAGGTAGTGAGCATTCAATATCATCTCTTGAAGAAAACGGTTGCTGCAAGCTATTCCTTCTTTTAGGAAAATAGCACTAGTTAAATATTGATTTAAGAACCTAGTTTCAAAAGTCATGGACATAAAACTAATGTAACTTGGCTTTTGCTGTGTAGAGGAGTGGGGAAAAAGACTATTAACACAGAGTATCCTCTGTTAATATATTCACATTGGCAAACACAGTCCAGATTTTGCCTATTACCTGGATTTTGCCCAGTCAGAGTAAGGAGGTATCAATGACTCATCCTTGAAAAGAATATAGGATTGACGATCTCTTATAAGCACTGATGTTTAACAGATGGAAGTAAAAACCTTTTACACTGATTGAAGAAAATGCAGACATTTCCAGGTGATTTTTTTTTTTCCATAGAACAGAAGTGAGTGACACTTCTGACAACTTTAGTCTTCAGAAATCTGTTCTGCTGCATAAGGAATGCAGTTTGTAGGAAGACATTTGCATTATAGATGCCTTCCTGAGGCAGTGATTAAATGAAGTGATTTGGCAGCCAGCAGGCAAAACGAACAACAAACTATCTGGGGTGCACATGGCAATATCCACAGCAAGTAGCTTCTGATAATACTGCAGTCACTAAATGTCAGTTCTGGTCCCTCTGTAGAAGAGGGGTTGAGCTTGTCATGTGGGGAGATGATATTGATGTGGTGTGTCTTTGTGGCAGTTTCTGCAGAAGTCTTTCCAAATGTAGTCTGTGAAATCCTGCAAGTTGTAAACTACTAACACATCGAATGTCTATAAAACAGCCAAAGGTTGCTCAGAGTAAGACCCTTGCTCTCAGGGGATGCTGTGATCATGCAAGGCAGCCATGGACAGAGAAAGATTAAGCATGGGTTTGTGTTGCTGGGATTATTTGGCTTAAGTTTTTAGAGTCAGAGGTGTGTGGCCATGGATATGCTTTGGTGTGAGTGGTGTGGGATGCAGTGGCAGTTGTGTTTGTTGGCTCTGCTGATGGTCACAGTGAAGCAAGAGTCAACTGAACACAGGCAGGTTTTATCCATTCTCCTTGCTAGTAAGGCATGATCAGTGCAAAGTTCTTTTATAGATGTGTGTCTGTCTGTGTTGGTGAGGGGGGAGGTTGTGTTGTATTGAGCACGTTACTGAAACTCAGCTGTCTGTACCCCTTCCTTTCTCTTGCTGTATTGGCTGTCACTGCAGGCAGCCAACCTGGCAGGGACCTTTGGAGGAAATGCACCACAAGGCATGTATCCTTCAACACCTGGGGGTTATCCACCAGTCCCTCCAGGTGGCTTTGGGCAACCTCCACCAGGACAGCAGCCCTCCTATGGGGGGTATCCACCATCAGGAATGCCAGCTTACCCAGGATACCCAGGCCAGCCCGCACCACCGCCTGGTCAGCAGCCTATGAACTACCCAGGACAACCACCAGCAGCTTACCCAGGGCAGCAGCCCATGCCAAATTATCCACCAGGTCCAGCTGTGAATCCATCTATGCCCTCTTACTCAGGAACTACAGGGCCTGCAGTAAGAGCATTCACTGTTTTTTTTTTTTCTGAGATGTATATGTGTCTCTGCATTTTCTTCATTGTAGTAGTGTAAACCAATCCTCAAATTGAAAATAAAGTTATGAAAAGAAGTTTGAGTGAAGAGAGAGAGAGAGAACCTTTTCAGATGGAACAATATATGACTGGAAATGAATGCTGTTTTACTCCATTATCCAAGAAGAAAGATTCGATGTGAATTCAAATTTAAGGAATCTTGCCTTTCCTAACTTTATGAAGTATTGCCAGTTGTATGTACAGTATCATCAACCTTAATTACTGGACAGCAGATTTAATATCAATGAAGTTTCTTGACCTTGCATTAATTCGTGTGTAGAAATGAGCAAATTTTTTTAGGTAGGGTTGGTTTGAGTTCTTTCTGTTACTTTACTCACAAAAAGAAAATGGGTAACAGTAGGCATCTTTCCAGAGTAGTAAAACAGTATTTTACTGTTTAATGCTAATATGCAACTCAATTTGATCTCATTTTAGCATGGAAACCGAGGCACAATCACTGATGCACCGGGTTTTGACCCTCTGAAGGACGCAGAAGTCTTAAGGAAGGCCATGAAGGGATTAGGTGAGCAGTCTGTGGCTTTACATTTCAGTTAAAAGTAGAATTGCAGCTCGATTCAGCACTGATCTTTCTCCATTGTTGCACATGTACTGAGTGGGATAGTTCACATGTGATTGTCCTTGGTTATCAGAAAAATCATTGCAAGTTCTTGTAGGCATAAACAACATAAAGAGTTTGGTTTAGTTTTTTCTTGGGTTTTTTTTTGTTCTTGTTCTTACTGTGTTTGATTGGGGGCAGAGCTTGAAGTTCTGTGGCCGTACGCAAGAGTAGATACTGTAGATGAATTAAAGGCATGCATGTCCTTCAACTGGGTTCAGAAGAGTTTAGGATCAAATGGAAGCAGAAAGCTGAGTCCTCACACGACATGCTGCTCATTCTGTGGTGTCTGTGTGCCTGTGCAGGAACTGATGAGCAAGCCATTATCGACTGCCTTGGAAGTCGTTCGAACAAGCAGCGGCAGCAGATAATGCTGTCCTTCAAAACAGCTTATGGGAAGGTATGTACATCAGGAGAACAGAGGGAAGAAGGAATATGAGCCTGCATTCCTGCTTTAGGGGAAGATGGTTTGTAAGCCATAGCCTGCTCAGGGTGCTACTTTTTACCCACTCTTGAATTCTTCATGCAGTGTTTCAGATAAAACATGTAAAGCAGTTTCTCTCCTAAATCGTTACTCTTTGATCTGTGCAGTCTATTTAATTGGACCTTAATTACCTCAATGTACATATTACATTATTCTGGTTTTAGTGTTAAGTGGAACAGCTTTACTTTGAAGATACATTATTGGTGCTTGTGCATAAAGAATTCTAATTAAAATGCATATTTTTCGTGTTTACTTTTGTTAAGTTTGGTCTTTATGCATTTTTCCTTGTTTTTCCTTGTCATTAGGATTTGATCAAGGATCTCAAGTCTGAGCTATCAGGTAACTTTGAGAAGACAATCTTGGCAATGATGAAGACACCTGTCATGTTTGATGCTTATGAAATCAAGGAAGCTATAAAGGTTTGTGTAGGAGATACAATTTTTTAAGATAGAGGAAATAACTGAGCTACTAAAATATTTGGTTGCCATTTAAAAGCTTGGACTTAGCTTCCCTCCTCTGTGTCCAGATGTTCAACCCACTGTTTGACTGTTCTGTATTCTGTTTCTTGGAAATATATGATGATAAAATGGAGAAATGTTGTTCCCATAGGTTAAGGGTAGAGACTTATTTGATAGGTTTGTGTTGTAACAAAAAATATATTGATAAAGAAATACTCAGAAAAGGCAGAAACTGAGTTCTAACAGTCTCTGCAGTTAATTTGTTACACAGTCTTGAGTAAGGCACTGAGGCAGCTCTCTTCTAAGCCAGCCACTGTATGGGGAGCCTTTATTTTTGGGGTTTTGCTTAGAGCCGTAATAGAACTGGTTATAAACCCACTCAACTTAAGGGTTTCCAGGGACTTTACACTTGGTACTCAAGAATAGTTCAGAACATTATTTTCACAAACATTTTGGTCAGTGTGTACCTTTTTTTTTATCTTTTTACCCACCTCAAAAGTGTGTTTTCCTATCTCATGCTGAACCTTCTCTAAAATATTTATGGAAGTTTTGAGTACTTTATAGCAATCAGACTATTTTATAAACATTTAGATTTTTTTAAAGAAAACCAGGTCAAACATTTGTATTTTAAGACAATGTTTGAATGAAGGTCAGTACATATATTTATGTGATCTTTAGTCACAATATGAAACTATCTATGAGGATGAAGTAATATTAGCTGTATTGTAATTGCAAATGTTATCTATTATGTGATAGTGATAGTTACCTGTTAGAATCAACAAATTAATCATTAATGGTAAAAAAAATGGATTCTTAAAATGTCTTAAATCTGGGATGAAGGATGACATTTTTTAAATGAAAGCTTGTTATCATAATTTCAATTATCTGTTCAATTTTGTATCTTTAATACATATCTGTGTCTTAGAAACATCATTAGTAACATTTAAATGGCTTTGTCTTTTTCTTTACAGGGTTATGTTCTGATTTTTTTTTATATAATTTTATTACATTTCTTTTATACTAGGTTGTAGGAGAAAGATGAGAATCTGAAATCTGTTTTCTCCTTATACCTTGTTTCAGGGTGTTGGCACAGATGAAAATTGTCTCATTGAAATCTTAGCTTCTCGCAGTAACGAGCATATTCAGGAACTCAACAGGGTCTATAAAGCAGGTTAGATTTGCTCCATACAAATTTTCTTCCTTTTCTTACTTAATCACTGACTGATAATATGAATTTAGGAAATGAGCAGGGATGTGTGATGATTCATGATTGCATCTCTTTTCCAGAATTTAAGAAAACGCTGGAGGAAGCAATAAAAAGTGACACATCTGGACACTTTCAGAGGCTTTTAGTTTCACTTTCTCAGGTACTTGCCTGCTGGGATTTTGGAATTTGGTTTGTGTGTGTGTTTGTAGGTGAGGGTTTTTTGTTTGGTTGGTTTTGCTTTGTTTTTGTTGTTGTTTTAATTTGAAAGGATCCCATCAAAGCCCATCAGTAACACTTCTGTATCTTCTAATTCTTTCAGGGAAACAGAGATGAAAGTACAACTGTTGACATGTCTCTTGTCCAGAGAGATGTGCAGGTCAGTGGAAATGCTTCATCATTTCTAAGTACAGTGAACTCAATACACTGAAATTTGACTGTGTGGTTTCTGCTTACTGTTAGTTTTGGACCCCTTGTGACTTCTCCTAATGTAGTGCTTAAGTTTCAGTGGATGGAAGTGATATGAAAAGCCCTGACAGAGCATTAGAGCCATGGAGGTGCATTACAGAGATGAAGCTCTTAGGTATAGAGTCCATAGGATATTTTACTTCCATTCTGTCAGCTCTCTGGGTTTTCCAAGTGTTGGATGATGCCATTGTGCTGTTTGTTAAGGAAATTGCCCAAAGAGATTTGAGGTGATATGTGTATGCATTAAATTTTAATCTGTTCAACACCTGCTTTAGCTTTTGTGTGTTATTTAAGGAACTCTGGATTTTTGCAGCAAATAAGGCACTTGTATTTAGTAATGCTTGCCCTGTTGCTTTTCCTGTATGTTCCATTTCCTCACATAGCAAAGGGAGAACCCTGGTTCATTTTAGCTTACTACTGTCATTTAAATAGCAATGTAATTAGCTTTCTACATAGTATGCCTTAGCCAAAAGACAAGAATGTCCTAAAACACACCTAGAGGTGTAGAAAAAAAAGCTAGATGTCAGGGCTACTAGGAAGAACAGTTTTCAGGTACTCCTTAAACAATTTCCCTTCCTTTAGTAATCTGGAGCTCTTGTGTTTGAGCACTTATGCATCAAGATAGAAATGCAAGCAGAACGTATTATAGGAAAGTTAGAACTATTGCTGTTTATTGCTTGCTCCTGTTTTCCAGCAGTACATAAGCTAAGAAATAAATATAAAAAGTGGAGAGGCTGTAAGGAAGCAAATCTGTAACTCAGCTGTTCAGCCTGACTACATTTCTGAGTAATGAAGCATGAATTCCCTCCCTGCTTAGGAGTTGTATGCAGCTGGAGAGAACCGTCTGGGAACTGATGAATCCAAGTTCAATGCCATTCTGTGTGCAAGAAGCAGGGCCCACCTCAGAGCAGGTAATGGTGTCTGAAACAAGTGGGAACTTGATTCTGTTGTGTGTAATGGTGAAAATGTACAACATCACTCTGTCCCTGAATTTCCCCTATCTGTAAAATGAGCACAGTGAGATATCAGTGAAAAGCAGGGTGAATTCTGCTTTGAAAAGGCTGAACAAATGCTGCACATTGTAGTCATCTTGTTTAAATATCAGAGCAGGTAGAGGTCATACTTGTTCAAATGTTTCTCTGACAAAAGAATCGAAAAACTGGAGTTGTTTCAGTTTTGCATACTTGTGTTGTGCACAAGACACTTGCAACCTTCCCTTCCCTTCCCTTTTTACTTGTTAGTATTAGGTGTAACATCAGTCTGTAGTGGTGGGAATGTTTTAGTAACTACATAGAACTTTTAAAATGTTCTGTTGGGGTATTGAGGTACTTGAATGTAGGAAAGGGGTGTGTATGAGAACCTGAATATTTTCTTCTTAATTTTATTGACACCCAAAGCCTTTTCTAGAAGAATTTTGACTATTTCCCTTACAATGGTTTCTTGGTCTAGCCCTTTAATCAGAAGGACAGAACTAGACAAGCTAGAAAGAGCAAGGTAAGGTGCAAATGGAACAATATGCTTGATAGCACAGTGTTAGTCTTTGAGATGCTAAAACTTGTGTGAATACGTTACAGTATCAAGTAGAGAAATGCGATTTAAAGTGAAGCCATCCAGCATGTACCAACACCACCCCTTTTTGCAAAGCCAACTCCTGAAAACTCTCTTTTCTTAACAGTCTTCAGTGAGTACCAGAGGATGTGCAACCGGGACATTGAGAAAAGCATATGTCGTGAAATGTCTGGAGACCTGGAGAAGGGCATGCTGGCTGTGGGTATGTGTCATCTCAGCAAGTGCATTTCTGGTATTCTGCTGCAGCTGAATTGGCTCACATGGCATCTGTGGCTTCAGATAAGGATGTTCTTGTTGGCAATAATTCCAGTTTCCTGCTTTTCACGTTGAGCTTTCTGTGAAGTCACTTGTGGTTGGTAAAGTGGGGCACTTAATTCACCTCAAAATGACAGATCAGGCTTTTGCTGCAGGCAACTACAGAATTTAAATTGTTAAAATGAGGAGAGAATTACTAACTGTACTTGACACTGTTTTAAGAAGTGAAGAGAACCTATAACAGCTGCTGAGTCAGTGAGAATGGAGTATTTGGGACAGCCTTGGAAATCCAGCAAATTATAGGCATTGACTCTGATTAGTTACCTCTGCCTCCTTTTAATAGAAAGAAAACTTAAATTTGATCACAAAGGGGTTATTTTTTTCACATTTCCTGTGTTTACAGATTTGTTAAATCTTTGTTTTTAATTGCCTCCAGTACTGAGGAGTGAAAAATCTTACCTCAGATCTACTGCTGTCCCTTCAGAGGTCATCATTGATTTCCATGAGGTTGGGACAAGGCCTCCAGTTGTTGTGTTGTAGTTTTATCTGAAATGTTTTATTCTAGATATAGTTGTGAGCCACTTTCTTGTCTTTTGTCTTTACATCTCCATTTCTTTTTATGTTTATTACTGTAAACATACTGTGGTACCTAGAGCTCCTACTTTAAAGGTGTTTTTCTTTGATTTTGAAGATGATAGTGATGTAACAAAAAGCCATAAAAAAGAATCCCAAACCAAAAACCAGACACAAAAAAACCCCCAAAACTCCTACCAAAACAGGAAAAATGAACTTTGCATCACTTGGAAATGAGATATGAGAGGATATTTGGCTCAACCACAACAAATTTTTTTCATTGAAGTTTCCAACGAAATCTTTCAAAATGGGAATCAGTTTTAAAAGCTTAATTTTTTTCTCACCTCTTTTGTACATATGTGAACTATGTAACTGCTGTTCTTACTCTGCTTGCCACAGTGGCACCATACTGGTCTTTTAATGACCCAAACTGAGTCTAGCTCATTGTATGTGATACATTTTCAGACCTTTTCCAGGATTCAGAATTTGTCACCTCAGAAAGTACTGTTAGAAAACCAAGCTTAGGGAAAAGAGGTATTTCACAGTGTCTGTAGTGAAAGATTGCCTTGGTAAAGAAACTTTATTCTCAGAGTTTGGAAGTCATTTGACTTAATGGAGCTTTGCAGTGACTTGACAGGTCTCCATGTAGATACAGATTCAAAACTGAGACTGTGTCTTGCAAACAAGTCATTAGCCTTCAGAACAAGGCTTGTCATTAATATTCACTGAATAACTCCCTTTATTGAATAGATTTTGTGGAGTTTTTTCTATTTATATGTATATGGACATATATCTGAATCAGTCAATGATGTTAACATCATTTGTTCTGTGAACCTTATTTGCAGGAAAAAAAGGTTTTCTAATTGAAAATATTTAATTTTGCTTTCTTTAAAGCTTTCTGGATTGTACGACTGGTAACTAACAATAACATCTTTAAACATCTTAAAGTGCAAGTGTGTTGTTTTAGCTAAATGCAGTGATACAGAAATGTGCATTTCATTTTGTCATTCATTTTTGAGTAGTATTATATGTATCATTGACAGTTGTGTGATGAACTGCTATCTCTCATCTACATTTTCCTACTCAGAAAAGTACTTCTTCCTATATAGAATGTGTGTTGCCATGAAATAATATTTAGGTTTACCCCTTTGGTTCTGTATTGATTTTGTGTGATTGATTTTGATACCCTTCTGTGCTATAAGATGTCAAGCGTGGTCTGTGTTCTCTGTAGTTTGCCACAGATTGCATGATTGTTTACTTGTAACCAACATTGCATTAATGTATAGATTTCAATTCTGATGAGTGATGGAGGATTCTTTCGTTATCCTGATTAACATGACAGTGATTTGATTTAGATTTTGCTCTTTCAGATTTCTAATGAACTGTGCTAATTAAATATAAAATCCGGTCATTACTAAATGAGCACATTAAGAATTTTTCAGTCCTAATGAACTTGGTGGCTAAAATAGAACTTTAAAATAAGGGTTGTGACAGCTCACCCTTAAGAGGAAGGAAGCACCTAAGATTCTCTGCTATCGTAGGTGGCCACACTTTGCATGTGCATGGCTTGAAAATTCATAGCTAAGAAGAAGCTAGGAGCACTATATGTTCTTTCAAGTCTTCTGCCACCTTCCCATCCCCTCTTTTTCCTTTGTAAGCAGGAATCTGGTCATTAGACTTTGAAGGTTCATTTTGGCTGCATCACAGTAGATGGTTTCTGGTGACAGAAAAGTTTGCTTTGAGCCATGAAGTGTAGGTTCTTTAACTTTATTGCAGCTACTGTTTGGATTAAAAAACATTTCAGTGACTAACAGAAGGAGTGGAAGCTGCACTGTATCAAGTGTATGTTTATGTAAAATTAAAGCATGTGACTGTGTAGGATAAACTGAAAAAATTACTGAGTTCTGATCGAGGAGGAATGCCTGATTTCTGTAATACTGTTTCTTTTTGCAGTTAAGTGTCTCAAGAACACACCAGCTTTTTTTGCAGAGAGATTACAGAAAGCTATGAAGGTAAGTGCCTATGACAAGTTATATAAACTTATAGTGTCAGGTTTTTTTAATTCTTGTACAGCTCATTGGAATGAACTGTTCATCTGAAGGGATTACATTTTTTAGTGGGCAGATGACTAACAGGATGCAGTCATTATTATGAGAGGCTGGAAAAATTTAGCTAATTTGATCCATTTAACAGAGAGATGAATACAACCATACATAAAACAAAGTCTTCAGGTGGTAAAACACAAATATGCTTAAAACTAATTGAAATTGGTATATCTTAAGTAGAAAGATCTAGCAGAAATAAATAAATAGGCCATTAAACTTACTAAATTTTCCTGTCCCCTGGTACCACTGTCAATCCCCTTTCTTTTTTGAACTGTTCTTCTGCAAAGAAATTACTTAGTGTCCTACCATGAAATTTAATTTGTTGAAGCGTGATAGGCCAAATTCTTTTCAAGCTTATTGAAGTCAGTGAGGTTCTGCTAGTCAACAGGCATTTTGGGGGGGATGAGTTATTTTATTTTTAACCAGTGCTGTAACATACAGCATTTCCACCCATCATTGATACGTTACATTGCTGTTCTGTTCGTTTCAGGGAGCAGGAACAAAAGACAGGACTCTGATCCGAATCATGGTGTCGCGCAGCGAGGTTGACCTGCTGGACATACGTGCGGAATACAAGCGGATGTACGGCAGATCCCTCTACACAGATATCACTGTAAGGCTCGGAGATTTTTATCTTTCCTGCCACGACATCCTTCAGGGGGGTGGATACTGACACTGAGTAGCTGTTAATGCTCTGAGTGTAGCTGTCTGTGTTGGTTTGCTGCATTCATGGGGATAGTGGAGGCTGGCGGGGCAGAGAACAGACAGCACTTGCTTTTACATGGGGGTAGATGAGCTAGAAATGGGAAGGAAGCTATCAGACAAGGAAAGAGAAATTGGTCTAGAGGGGTTTCAGAGACCTGGTTTCTGTCCCAGTCTCTGAATATGATCTTGTAGAAGCCACTCAGTCCTGCAGCTGAGTAACAGTGGTGCTCTACTTCATACGTGTGTTGAAAGAATGTAAAGCTCCTAAAAATCTTGTAGAGGATTTCTTTCTCTTGAAAATACAAGATTTTGGAAGGAGACTAAACTTCAGATTCTTTCTCAGTTGATCCACTATCCTACTGTTGTTAAGAGCCTTAGCAACAGTCAGGAGGGTGCCTGGACAATGGCAGGGGAGTACAAGCTGGAGGGAAGTGACTGGTGCCACTTTCATTTACCTTGTAATGAGGGTGCCAAATCTGTTAAGCCCCCGTTTATTCCTTCTGCTGTTGACACTGAGGGGCTGTAACTTGGTGGCATTTAGAAAGAATCCTGCAAAGATTCTGAAGGAATAGGTGTGTGCCAAATGTCTTGATTTGCTTGCCAGCAACTATATGGCATTGCTGCCATTTGCCACAGAGAATTATCCAGCAGGAGCTTTTCCCAAGTGTGTAACTCTGAAGGAGTGCTTCTATGATAATGGTTGCATGCCCTGTAACCACCAATGTATGAGTAAAAAGCAGTGAGACACTGGTGGGAAAGCTGTGCATCTTTTCCCTCCACACTTCTCCTTTGTTCTGACATTCAGAAACAGAACAGGCCATGCCCATTTAATGGATTGAACTTAATCAAAACTTGGTTTCAGTAAATATGGAGCATGCATATGCACAGTTATGTATATGTAAGCTCTGCTTCTTATTTCTGTAAAAGTAGAGCCAAATCATCCCTGGAAAGAAAGTTCTTAGTTCTTCAGCCCTGGCTTCATCTCTTTTGGTTGTTCTTTAACTTTTCTTTTTCTGCATTCCTTTCCAGGGTGATACTTCAGGAGACTACCGGAAAATCCTACTCAAGTTGTGTGGTGGAAATGACTAAATGGAGCATTGAGCTTTTCTTAAAAAGCTTCTATTTTCATGTTTTTGCTGTAAAGCATCTTTTTTTTCTCCAAAAGTAAATGTGTAATGACCTGTTTCTTCTAAAGCAATTGCATTTTAAAAGATAATATTGCATATATCTTCAGTTCAAAAATTGTAGGTAATAAATGCCAAAACCACCCAAAATACCAAGCTTATGTGCCATCTGCTCAGGATTCTGTATAGCACTCTCAGCAATCCGTGAATGGCAGGTCATTATTTCTTTTCTGCTTATATCATGCTGAAATAATGTTTGTTTTATAAAACAAAAATCACAGTTGTATGATTTAAGGTGTTGTTTTGTATAAACATTGCGTGCCATTTTAATGCAAGTTTTATATATACGGTATGCAGAGTTGGTTTCAGGCTGTCTGACTCCCTGATATGTGGAGATAGCAGCTTGAGTTTTTGTGTCTAATTAAGACATAAAAGAAGTTTTAAAGAAGTTTTGTCAAGTTCTGTTTTCTTTCCTTGATTCTTTTCAAGGAAGATGTGTTCCACATTTCATTCTTACCAAGGCAACCTGTCACGAGGCAGTAGTAGTGTTTACAGCAGTAAGGATTCTATGGTTAATGTTTAAAGGTTTTGCACTGTGCCTTAAATATATGTATGTAAGAAGAGATTATGAAATTAAAGCTGTCTAAGTCTTTGCAGATTACGCTTTTTGATGTTCATGTTGATTTATTGTGTGAGTAATTACTCACTTTATGTCACTTTCTTTTTCCATAGAAGTTCTCTACTTGAATCTACAGGATTATTAGGAAACTGTTGTGTTGATGAGAGCTTGGTACTTACTTGCTGTTGATGAGCAATTGTCTGTACATGATATATGTAATCTGTAGATATTGCTCAGTATTTTCACTTTTGCATGTTGTATTTTATCTTATTCTTGGAACTCTGAATTTTTGTTCTCTGCTAGCATGGATGGTATCTCTCCAGCTTGTCATTCTCAAAAATAGAAACATCTAGAGGAAAAAAGTACAAGGGGGAAGAGTTTTTTCTAACTGGGTCAGTGAGAATAGGCTGCTTGTTAATTAAGAACATGCAAACCCCTCTTATTTCACACACATAGGCATGCACTGTCTCTATTGTGTAAGGGCCAGGCAGGTCCTTTTTCCTAGAAGTTGTGTTGCTGTTTGTCTTGAAAGAAAATGGTGATGTCGTGGATTTAATTCTTGATTGTATTGTCAGTATGGCAAGGGAGAAGAGTGTAGAGATTATAGAATATGGTAGCTGTGTGTCCACATGACAAATTCTGGCCAGGATGTGCTGACAGGACTCCTGTTTCAGTCAGTGGCAGCAACGTGACTTATGTCCAAAGCCAAACTGCTCCATACACTCATTTCTGTCAGACAATCTGAGCATGTCTTGAGTGGAAACTGCAGCTGAAAGTGTATCTTCATTGGTTAGCACCAATAGCAAGAGTTCATTTCTTTGCCAGGGAAGAAGGAAGCTTTTGAATTCAGGGAAGTTTGTTAGTTGTGCTGTAGTCACAGACACCACCTGATCTTGTTTTCTTACTGACAATGCTGTATTTGAAATGCAGTTTTGTTAAATATAAAGCTTTGAAACGCTGTCTAAAAGCAAATACCTGTTTATTATAAAGCACAGGAACACAGAAGGCGAACTACAGCTGAGGGTTGTTCATCCCTGCACAAATTCTGGAAACACAAGCTTATTAAATGAGCAAAAGTGCAACTGTTGATGACAACAACAGTTACATTCACCTGTCTTCTGTCTTTGCAGTGCTCAGCTGGTATCTGTATAAAGAAGAGTTGATGTAATTATTTTTGGTTACGAGGTCAGGATCCATCATTTTTGGATAAATCTCTTTTAAAATATGCTACTCTAAAGTGGGGAATTGTTACTTGGATTCATGAAATCATAGAAGGAAGATCTGATCTGTAATTCTTGAGCCGTTTGGCAGTTGTTGCAAGCTCCATCTGAGTAGTACTTACTATAGATGTGCTGCAGATGTGCTGGGGTTGACCCAGGATTTCCATTTTAAATTCACTGTTACACTTTACTGGAATACTTTTCACTTTTATTGGAATACTCTCTTCCATTGGAATACTCTCTTCCATTGCAGGGGAGTAACTTAATTACTTAGTTACTTGTTTACTGCCCCTCAGAGAAAACTGGAAATTTTAATGGGTAACAAAGTTGGTGAGGACATATCAATCATGATGACCAGATCAGTATAGCAACTGCAAGAACTAAAAACCAACATCACCTCTACTGTCTACTTCGAGCCCACCTTCTGTCATGTAAGTGAACTATGGCATGCCCATGTACAGCTATCACAAATAAACAAACAAAAAACCCAACACTGACAAAACTGACTTCATAAGCATGTCTGTGGATGCTTATACCTTTCCACAAGTGGTTTGTTTTCCACCAGGAGTGTGTCTCGCCTTGTTAAATGCACTGTTGATATTTGGGCAGAGAATGAAGAGGAGAGACCATTGTAAGAAGCTGTGTAGAATAGGTGGTCTCATCCAACTAATCTCTGTTGTAGTTTAATTTATTGCAAAAACATCTATCCAGAAGCACATTTTGTGTGAAGGGCTTGCATTTCAAAGTTGGATTTAAGATATCAAAGTGATAATATCTCCAGTACTTTTTTTTTAATTTATTTTGTTACCCTCTGTTATCTTGTCACACGTGAAGCTAAAGAATCACAGCATCTTAAAAGTGTAAGAGACCTTGAGATTGCTTAGTCTGTCCCCCCCTTTTTTTTCCAGCCCTTTCTTTAGTGGTTGTTGAAACCTGGTGTTTCAAACTGGACTCAGTATTTCAGCTGAGGCCTTAACTACCCTAATTGAACGAAGGAGTGAGATCATCTTGGGCAAGAAAAGATGGCATATTTGGTAGTAACATATGTAACACTTCTTTCAGCTTAGGTTACACTCAGCTAGATACTGACCATCAAAAATGTCTATAAGTGGAGTTCCTGGGACGATGGGGATGTTCGATGTTGTCTCGTTGATGATGTTGAGGAGTGATTTGACTTCTGATTCCAGGTGCTCCACTGTTTTTATTACTTTCTAATGGAAACAAGGGAGACAAGTGGATAAAAGGAGGTAGTCAAAGGGTCAAGTGGAAGGAATGTGTAAACCCAATGTCCCATAATGCTGACAGCTGGTTTAATTTATATTGCGCATTGCAGGTTCAGATATTTGCTGTGTTCTGCTGGCCTCTAGTGGCACTAAGTATTAGCACTTTGTTTTGCAAGAGTTGCATTACAGCACTCCTGTATGAAGAATAACCCATCATTTGACTTCTTGGAGGGAGCTTTACATTAATTTGTTTTTGATTTTTATTATTTCTAAGCCCCCATCATCTCCAATAAAAGAATCTGTGTGGAAGATGAGAGGATCTGATGGAGTGTAAAGAAGAGGGCTGGGACTAGAGCAGAAGAAAGGTAACATTGCCATTTTAAGAACCAACAGCATGGAGTTTGGCAACTACCCAGCTGAGAATAGTTAGCTTGTATCTTGGGAGTGCTTAAGACAGCAGGGGAAAAACCCCAAACTTTGCAGCTTTCATAGAATCCCAGTCATAGAATTCATTTAGCTCTTGAGTGTCAGCAGGGGTGAGCAGAAACTCCTCCATCAGTCTTGAAGTCACCTGCAGAACCACATCTAGCTATTAGCCAGTGTGAAACTTTACCAACATCAATTCTGAGATTGTTGGATTAAAGGCATAATTATAAACATTTTAGAAAAGTCTGATATACAACAGTCAGTGATTGGTTAATCAGTTTTTTGGAATCATCAAGATTATATGTTTCCGGTGATAATGGCTTTATAGATAGTTGCAAGCTATGACATCTGAAAAAAAATTGTCTGACCTTGACTAGAATAAAGTAATGAAGGGATGCTGTGTAGAAATATTATTCTTTTTCTTGGGCCAAAAGAATAGGACAGAGGTCTGGTAAGGTTCAGGAGCCAGCACAACTCCTCTTACCTCTTCAATAATATCTAAGCGTTCGTGGATCGTATCATGTTCATCACACCAGCTTCCCCTTCCCAAACTTCCGGGTAACTCATCGGCAGGATCTGCAGCAACTGGAAAAACAGACACAGTTAAATAGCAGGAGCTTTTAAATAGCAGTCCTTGCCTTTCTGAATTGGAATTTTGCATGCTAAACAGCATTGTTCATGAGGCAAATGTAGGAACTGAACCTCTCGCCGATGCCCCAGCGCTGTGAGTGTCTCCCTGCCTGCACATGTCAGTTCATTAGAACAAGGTGTTTTCTCTTGCCATGGGTGTTTTTGTTTATCTGTGCATTTGTTTTACACAGTCTGCTTTTTTCCTACCTGTGTGGGGTAAGTTTATAGACTGTAACTCTGTCTCTGCAAGTATAAAACGTAAGCGTTGGGAAGATATGCCTTACACAGCAGTTACTCTTGGACTTTCTTCAGAAGCAGCTGGTACGGTAAAGCTTTGAAAAGTAGCTGATTTTGTCCACTTTCCAAATGGATACTGATGATGGCTGATGATTGCTCTGTGCCAGAAGGTTGTCCCTGACAATCTGACTTTGCAATGTGAAGAGAAACAATGAAAGTATGTACAGCTGATGTTATTTGCTGACCAAGTCACTCATATATGCTGCTATACACGAAGTCACTTATCTCTCACTGACCTGTGTTTACCTCTCAGTACTCATGAGCTCTTGCTCTTTGAACTTTTCATCCTGCTGGCTCTGTTCCATGAAAGGTCAGTACCTGCTGGTGTCCATGCTTTAGTGGAGCCAATGTCCTTTCCATAACTTCTGTGCAACATTCAGTAACATTTAGATTTTAATACGTGTGTAGAACTGTTGCAGACTATTTTAAGCCTCACTAAAGTGATAACGTATCTTGCCCCATGTAAAGTTAGGTCTTGCTCTTGTTTGAGGCTTAGAGCAGCTATGATAGTGAAAAAGCAGCAATAACTCATTCTGTCATCATTTGTAACAAAGAGAAAACTATGAGCTTGTGTTATAACAAACAGTGAGAAACACAAGCAACTTCAGTACTGTTGTGCCAGAGCAGTGGTTTGGAACTGCTGCAGTGCTTCACTGCAAGTCTGTGCCAAGGTTTCTGGAGTGCAGGTGTCAAATGACAGCAAACACGTTGTCAGGAAGGATTGTAATCATTGCAGTTTAGTGGGATGAGAGCTGTACTGTGAGTTGGAATGGCATCCTTGGAACTGGAGGGCAGGGAGGAGGAGAGAATTAAAATGTGACCTGGTGTACTGGACATTATTTAGCAATTGGTTTGGCAGAGGTTTGGTTGGGGGTTTTGTTAGAGCATTCACCAGGTGGTGGTGCTGTTAGGATGGAATTCCAAAGACTTCATCTACTGAAGAGTGCAGAAATACAGCAGGTACTTCAACAACAACTGCTTTGCAATTGCCCTTTTTTTCTTCTTTGCTGCTCATAGTAGTGGTTTATGAGTGTTGTTATCATCTAATGTAATGGTAATGAACCATGCTAGTTCTCAAAATTTTTATTTCTTTACATTTTTTCCCCTCATGACTGGAACAGTGTGGAGAGACTGAAATTGTGTTAGAAATACATGTTACAAAATAGTGGCCATTCTTTGTCTACAAACCTTAGTTTTACTAATAATAGGATAATAGCAAGATCTATTTTACTGTCAGAGATGAATAAAATTTCCACCTTTCCAATATTCCCAGCCCTAGCTCTCAGTGTCAAGCCCAGTGGCCCAATTCAGCTGTATGCTGAACTGCTACTCACTGTGTTGGAGACAGAGCCAAGGGCAAGCAGAAGGCATGGTGATGAGATAACTGTGGATCAGTTGGCTGCTGGGAGCATTCCCAGATCTAACTACAAATGAACTGTGAAAAGAGGCAGCAGAAATCACTATGTGGACTGAGAGCAAGTGGAGGAATTTAAGAATCTGCTGAGATTTTATTTTTTACGATGTTACCCTAGATGTAGCTATCTGGATCACAAGGGCATAGGTAAAGTTTGGGTGAAGGCCAGCACCAGTTGTATGCAGATGTTAAAGGAGCTTCTGGCCAGCCATAATCTACATGCCAGGCTTGCTTAGTTTTGTCCTTTCCCTAGAAATGGAAATGCAAGAGAGTTAATGTTGGCTAGCTCATGTTAGTGTTGGCCACTTCTCTGACCATGCACCTTATACCATGCTCATCCATTAAAGAAAGCTCAGACCTGTGCTGTAGGAGAAGCAGAAGTGTGTCCTGCTTGAGCCAGATTGACCCAGAGACTTTGGCCTTTTGAAATCACCTAAAGACATGGTTGGCACTCTACTGGGACTTCTTTCACCTTGATTCTGATACAAGACCTTAAATCTGCAAAGTGACTTTCTGAAGCAGAAAAAACTTTTAAATGTAAATTGGAATTTTTGCTTGCCTATGTTTTGAATCACATGCATAAATACAGAAAACTTTGGTAGTAAGTTTTAAAGCTAACCACTTTTAAAAGTGAAATGTTCTTTGTATGCCATGTAAATTACATATTTAAAATGTGTGGGTGTTTGCAACTTCTGACAGCTTAGGCAAGTGTGTAGGAGGCATATTTCAATGTCTTAAATCTCTCATTTGAAACTTAATAGATTATTTCACTCAGACAGTTGTAACATTTCAGTATGGCAGAGAGAACATTACCTTTCAGTTAACATCCTATCTGCAAATCTCCTCCTGATGTTTCCTGCAAGTGAGATGTTTAGTTAAATTCTTGAAGTCCCTTCTATTTGATATATGGGTGGTTATTTTCCATCAAGAACCAGAACTGTCTTGTTCAAGATAAGAAAACCACCTGTGCCTTTTTTCCTCTGATTAAGTCCTCTGTGCTACCCTAATGGTGCCCATAAATCTGGGTAGTTCTAGCTGCCCTGTGCTGTGATGCAGTCGGACACCAGCAGGGAAATGGAGCATCTCTGAGCTGATTGCTAATAAGGATATGTTTAATAGAAGAACATGCTTAAAGTTTGAAAGTAGCACGATGAAGAGTAAGGATCTATGTCCAATGCTCAGCCTGACCATACAAAACCTGATCTTATAGCAGGGGATAGATAGAGTAATGCAGTAAAAATCAAAACAACCTTAGCAAACAGGTTAAGAGCAGAGGCCTTAGACTGATAATATCTCTCAGTTAAGCTCCTCTGCCTCCTGTACATTTGATATATATTCCCCCACCCCCCCCAAGATATTGCTTCTACATGCTCCCTGAAGATGTCCCCTTTTAGGACTGTCAAGGTTCTGTGTATCCAGGTGCTGCTAAGTGGTTCATTTTTATCATCCAAGCAGTTGCTAATGGTAAACATCAGAATAAACCTGAGCAACTGTCTCTTTTGCTGTCATTTTCTGCTGTTACTGGGACCAACAGCACTGAAGTGTGTAATCATACAGATCTGGTAGGTCTTTATAAGTATCCTTCCTAATGACACATTGCTGGTCAAACTGAAGTTACAGGCTTGATCTGGAGATCCCTAGGTTGGGTTCATCGGTCTGTGTGACAGAGAAGGTCAAGGTGAGTGACCACGGTGTTCCCCATTGGCCTTAAAATCGGTAAAATTCCTTTTGCCACACTGTATGATCAGTGTGGTTTTGAAAGTTAACTGCGAGTTCATGTTGTGCTCAGTGGGGCGGGAGGGGTAAAACAAAGCAGGCTACAAGCCAAGAGAAAGGCACGTGAGATTGAAACAGGAACCAGATGGCAAACGAGGAAGCCTGAAACATGTGATAGAGCAGGGGGAATGAAGAACATGTATAACTCTTCAAGAAAACATACTATGCTGTGTGATCTTGTTTGCACTGCCTTAGGCTTAGCAGTATCATTTCATTCCTGGAGCATATAGCATAAGGTGGCCAGGCAGCTTTTGATGAGAAAATGAATGGGAATCGTGAACTCAAGGTCATGAAATGGAGTACCAGGCTCAAATGGTGAACCCACTAACTAGTTTGGGAAGAAAGCAACAGTGCTAGATTCCACTTTAATATGTGGAATCAAACATAAGTTTGAAATGTTAGCTCAAGAAATTACACAGTTTATAAAAGTGGTTGGTGAAGACAACTTTCAGCTGAATTCAGGAAAGGTCCAATTCCTTTAAACCTGAGTTGATACTTATACTATCAGTACTAGTGCTTTCAGACCGAAGACCATGTTAAGCCAAGACTGTTGGTCATATTTCATTTTGGGGGCTGTTCTTGAAGGCATCAAACTTAGTTTATGTCAACCCTTAATTACATTGACATCCTTAGATACAGAAGTACTGAATTAACTTTCTGTAGTACTCCCGGTTTCATTATCACCACAGTGCCTGAATTCATTTTAAGCTGTGTTATATATAACTCAAGCCATATAAAATTTTGTTGTTGGGACATCAAAAATAATTGATTTGGATAGCAAGTGTTTTATATATGTGTTTTATGGAAAATGCTTTTAATGCACAGATACCCTTCAAGTTCTTATCTACTCAGGAGCATATCTTTAACTGGACCTAGAGCGTCTTTCAGGCTGTAATCCATAAAACACTAATGCTTAGCTGTGATTTAGGCATCCATGAACCTCTTTTTACAGTTTAGAGTCTCTATTTGCTCAAAGATAAAGGAATTCTTGCCTTTAGAAATTGCATTAAAGACTACAGGGATTGTAATAAATATTTAAAAATATCTTAGCAACTTATACACTGCCATAGGTTGCTATGTTTCACACTGGGGGTGGCTGCATGGGTTTGCTTATATCTGCATGCAACTATATATGTGTATGCATGTAAATATTTTAATGTACACACACCATTGTTAGGTTCTAGCTTTTATGGCAGAACTACATCGCAAATTTCATACAGGGTAAATATGGTCTGTCTAAAGTGGGAGATGGAAAGTAGGCATTGTATATGAGACAGAAAACTGACAGTAGAAAGATCTGAAATTTAAGGGTTGTGGTAAGATTGGTTTGTTTGGGGTTTTTTTTAAATTATTTCAAGAAGGTACATTGAAAATGTATGATTGGGGATTAATCTGTAATCTATATATTCACTGAATACTTCAACTGCTGCCTAAATGCCAAGTTTTGGAAAGATTTCAGACATGGAAGAAAATCCAAGGGATTTTCTAGTATCCAAGACTCACGAGCCTCTGATAACGGAAGCGTTTTGAAATAAGTGTCCTCCATGAAATTAATTATTTTTAATGTTCATTTTAGAAGCTAAATAACCACATCAGAAAGTCAAGTTCCAGACTTCCAGACTGGTTCATACTGTGTTTATTAAGATGTAGAATATGCTACTATGAATATTATTTCAGATCCTGGATCGGTTGAGATTGTACTTATTTTAATTCTTTTTTTCCCTGAAAGAGCAGGACCAAAGGGGAAATCTCATGCATTGTGGAATGTGTTAGTGAAGGTGGGTCAGGTATCAGCCTACCAGTTCTCACATCTCTAACTAGTCTGTCCCATCCATCTATGTGTGAGATGTCATGATACAATGTCTTCTGGTCCTACTGTGCATCACTTGTGCTTGTGAAATTTGCACAGTCAGAAATGGGACTTGTTAGAAGTTGTTGTTTACATATTTCTGTGTAAAACTATCTCATTTGGAGGAAGCTTTTGGTATAGTGATCCATGTAATTCTTATTTCATAAGGGAGGTTCATCTCTCGCTTACCCAGCAGTGGAGACAGAGTGCACAAGGCCAGGGATAGTTCATGCTGCCAGTGGGCACTGTTTTTTTCAGGCACATCAGAAGCTGGGCCCCTGCCGTGGCTGTCTGCCAGAAGCAAAACTGCCACTTGAAAAACTACTTTCCTCTTTCTGCTGTGTGACCATGTCTATGATTTTAAGAAGCACTTAAGTTTTGTATATTTTCATTCAAAGGAAGAAGGACAGCAATTAAATGTTCCTGTGAGGGAGCTGTTGGCTTGGAGTATGATTCCAGCATGATGGTCTTCTGAACAAGCAGCCAGGAATATCCTCTTACACTTGCTGCTGCAATGGAAAAGGACTACAGGGAATTGGACTGATAAGAGATGTAATTTGCAGGTACGTTACTCTAATTCATGGTGTAACTTACAGTGATGCTTTGGGCTACAAACAAGTTTGCCTTTATTATGTTTTTATTTCTGTGTGAATATATATTTGTCATGGAAACTAAAGCTAAGTGTTAGGAAGATTATAGCTAGTAGCTGTAGAAGACTTCCTTGTGTGTGGAGAAGGGGATGAGCTGTTTTAGGAAGAAAAGGTGCTCTGTCTTAGTGTACATAAAGAACCCAAGTTGTGTAGAATTAGTGAACTTAAGGCTGGCTTGAGAGTGGAGGATGTGAGATGCATAAATATTGGATGCCACCATCAATTTGAGGGTGATCACTGTATCAGGGAATAAACAGTCTTTCAACTTTGAGGACATGGCTTTTGGTCTGTGTTTAGTCATAGGAGCTACAGTCATGGGGAGTGGGTAAGGTGAGTCTGTGACTTATTAGTCAGCTCTGTGATGGTGTAGTTTGCATATGGCTCAGTCGTAGTAGAAAGAGGTAAGTACAATGAAATGATATTGTAGGTTTTTTTCTAATACTTAAGCCTAGGAATTTTTTGAAGATATTTTGTTTGGCAGACAGTTCATGTGTTTTGCAACAGCTCAAGAAGTAGAATAGTGAGTGAATATGTACATGTGTACGTACTAAATCTTGGCATTCGTGGCCAAGACTCACAACTGTTTCAACCAGAGCAGATCAGCTGCATTTGTGAATAGAGCCACATCCTGCAGGTGAATAGCAGGAGTCCTATATTTCTAAACTCCTGAGGTTTTTTTGAAGTTTGGTATTAACTTTTGCTTTTACACATGGAGGTTACAAAGTCCTCAGAACTTAATAAATTCCTTTTACCTAAATGTAACAAATCATAGGGTTTTACAGATATGTAAAATCTGTAAAAAGGCTCACTTCTGTAGAGAACCCTATCTTCAGATGTTTCATGGTCTTAACAAACACACCTATTTCTTGGTACACTTTGTTGTGACAAGCTTTATATCTCCTTCCTAGCTGTATCTCAGAGATGAGTTTTGCAAAGACTGTAATCCTTGCATTGGAGACAATAATGCTGATAAGTTTTTGCAGGGACAGAAAACACCTACAGTGTTTATAGTGTTATAGTGTTTATAACCTACAGTATAGGTTATAAACCATTACTACTTTGTTAGTAGAGAAATATGAGTCCAAGTATGATTTAAGATAGGACACCTAACATAAATTTTTACTGTGGCTTTAGTTCTACAATGCATTGGTTTAATCTCCTGGAGACAAAATGCTCTTCTGTGAGAAGGCAAATGGTCCATTTTAAGGAAAAGCTGGCTGTTCTGAAGGGATTTTTTTCTTTTCAATTTCTAGGCAATGGTCTAGCTTATAGATCTTCCCAGCTTTGATACTGCATGTAAACATCAGAGGATTCAAAATATCCTGAGAAGTCCTAACACGTTAGCTGAAAAAAAACATGAATACGCTTGTTTTACTTCAACTTGTAATTAAAAGTGAATGGAACTTGTGCTGTTTAAAAGCAAATCACAGCACAGTGTGGAGCATAGAGCAGCAGTGCCCCCACTGAGGCCCTCCTGTTACTGCCTCCCTGGCAGAGCGCTCAGTGTTTGGTTTGCTCAGCTGAATGGCACATGCCAGTGGGGCCACCCTGCGTGCCAGGTACTTGTTTTCCCGAGGACTCCAGGTCACCTCTCTGCCATGGGTAAACATGGAGCAAAGACTTCGCTGTTGGGGTGCTGCACCCCTCGGAACAATTTGCCTGGAGGTTTTTGTAAGAATGGAAACACGTTTAAGTGGGGCAGGTATTGTTCCCCAGGCTACATTGTACACTGTGTTTGGGCAGCACCCCACAAACTAACCCAGCACCAAGAGCAAAGCACTATGAACTGTGGCCATTAGGCAGGAGCACGTGGTTGCATCCAGAAGGGCCCCTGTGCCAGCCTCTTCTCCTGAATGATTTGGAGGCTGAGCTCTCTGAATATGAGGTTGTTTATATTAATGGCTGAATTAAAATGTAAATTCTGATTTGGCCAAATCTGAATAATTTCTAAGAGGAACCTGCAGGAGTTAGGATGGGGGGATCTGCAAGGAAATCAAAAGTTAGGTTTCTCACAAGCCAAAGATAGCAAAGGGAAAGTGGGGATGATTTTCTTAAGCCTATCAGCCAGGTAGGGTGCTCCTCTGGCCATGACAGACAGAAAATTTTCCATCTTACATGAAGTATACCATTGAGACAGCAAACATGATTCCCTGACTGAGTAGCTACCATCTGGCATTATATTGGGTATTAGTCTCCACTGCAGTTATTATTCAAGTATTATTCTGTTTAGCTGGATTTTATCTGAGTTTGCTAATGATTTTAGCTTAAAACCATACTTTTTTGGGGAGTAAACCCAAACATTCTTCCAGGTTTGTTTGGTTTTTTTTTTTTAAATTTTTATTTAGTTTCACATTTATTTTGGTGAAGCTTGCAAAACTCACAAGAGGACAATGAATTCTTGTGGAGTGAAAACAAGAATGCTTTTGCTGGGGCATTGATATTTCAGTTCATGGCTGATAAACATTACAAAGCTGGTTAGGTGGGAGGGAGTCAGGGCAAGGAAGAGGACCAGGACCTGGGGGAAGCAGGGGCTAACAGTTTTTCAGGAAATGTTTTGAATGTAATAGGATCTTACTACCCTGCCATGAAATACAACCCTTGTGTTGTCACGAAGTAGGAGCAGAGGGAAAATAAATCTGGGCCTCAGCTAGAAGAAAAGATATAGCACAAACAGGCTGGGAAGCTGGGTTTGTGGTTACACGGGGACTATAAACCCTTGAACTAGCCAAACTGAATGGTCACACTAATCACTGTGATTACAGGTTATTCCAGCACTAATCTCGTGTTAATGAAAGTAGAATTCAGATGCAGGCTTATCAGATGTTCTGTGTTTATACTTTGTACTCCCAAGTTATTTGGAGAAGGCATTAAGTGCCTCAAAATCTCAGGAATAAGTAATCCAAAGCAGAAGAAAGAAAAATGTGGTGCTGTTACCAGCAAATTTTAAAAGAAGAGTATGAATAAAGGAGAATCTTTCTCTAATCACCTTGAACTGCAATCTCATTTCTGAGTGGATTAGTTAGTATGTTAATAAGGTTGCCAGAACAGTAATGATGGGGATTCAGAGCACTGGCTGCCACACCTCAATGTAGTTCTGAATTTCTGAAGATACAGTGGTAGTATCTCCTGTAAGAAGTAAAAAAATCTCTACCAAAACAATATGCCTACAGGGTGGAGTTTAATAGCATAAAAATTGAGTTTTTCTGTTAAAAACAATATTCCCACAGAATTTTGATGCATACCTGTGTCACCTTCATATAAAACCAATACAGTGAACAATTATTGTCCTCCCTCTCCCACCCCGTGCAAAGGCTTTAACAATGCTACGATTAAGCTGTAGTTTCTGCTTTGCAAGTTCAGAATCACTTACCTAGAAGATCTTGCTCCTGCAGGACTAAAATAAATGCCATTGCCCGAAGGAAAAGCATGGTTTCAGCCTCGCTGGGCTCTGCTGCAGTTCTGGTGGAGAGCCCTGCAGCCTCCCTCCCTCCCCAGCTGTGTATCCACTCCTCATCCAGCCGTTCGTGCTGAGGTTTAGCCAGAGTTAGGCGGAAATATGCCCAGGCTGAGCCAAGATTCTTAAGCTGTTCTCTGCTGCTTCCCTCCTTTTAAAAAACACCCTTCCAGCTCCATGCACAGCCCAGCTATCCAGGCAAGCTGGCAGTGGTCCAGTCTCCCCAAAGTTGTTTTTCTACCCTTGTGTTTATTTACCCAGACTACAAATGGAATGCAATAAAAAGCTTTGGATCCTATAAAATACAGCAAATGGGGCAAGGAAAGTAAGGGAGAAAGGAAAAGGAAGGGGTGCTGGTTATTTCTTTCCCTGTAGGTTTTCATCTAGGGCAGGGAAGGCAGGAGCACTGGAAAACACAATACCTTTAGATCTTGTGAGCTTACGAATTTGCTCGTTTTGAAGAGTGTGGAAACATCTTTCTTGGGCAGTACATGGGAGGTGGCAACTGTCTGTGATGCTTTATGTTTGGAGAGTATCATAGGAGCTCCTGAGGAGCCATTTGAGCTCTCCTCAGTTTGGCAGATTTTTGAAATATGTTGGGCTTTGTAACATCATGTGCAAAAGTAGCACTGCTCATGGTAGTCTGACAATGTGTGTGATTTTTAGCAGGATCTTAATTGGATGTTGTTTTTGTCTTGTGGGTTCCTGGGTGCTGACTGGATAAGCATCAACCTTTGACCCCTCTAGACTTAAGGTATCTCCTTCCCAGTATTGTTCCTCATATTCATTTGAGTTACCTTTTTCAAAATGTTGCAAGGAAAAGGTGAGAGGCCATTAAGACATCCTACTTAATCCCAAAGGCCATTGTCCAGGATAAACAGTGTTTTAACTATTGAAAACAAATCCTGCAAACTAGAACAGATTTCTTGGGTCATTACCACCTCCCAAACAGTCAGAAAATCAAGTTATTTGAATAACTGAAAGTGAGCCTGTAGATATGCTATCTTAGAGTTCAAAGTATAATCACCCTCAGGGACTGCCATAACAACTTAGGTTGTGAGCTCAGTTGCAAGGCAAAATAGCCTTGGTAATACAGATTCTGTGATTGGAATTTAGCTGGTAACTTGAATGAGGCACTGAGCAAAACAGGGCACAGAACAACCTCGGTGTTTATTGAGCTCTCAGGGTTGTTGTGAATGAGTTAACATTTTTATGAAATGAAAATGAAATTAGCTATGAAAATTGGAGTGGCAGTGTTTTTCTGGGTGTTTTGGCTTAAATCACTATGTAGCAATACTGCAATTTGAATTCTTGTTTTGAGAATAAATTTGATCATGCCTGGTGAAAAGTTACATAAATCTTAATTTTGTTATAAATACACCTTTAAAAGAGAACTGCAGAAGGTAATGGTGAGTCCACCCTCAGTTTAGCCCTGTGTTTGAATGTGAGATGCTGAAATGGTAGGCTATGATTTTTGAAGTGGGACATTCTCTGTGTGTTGCCTGTGCTTTGAAGAGAGGAGGCTTGGGAGCAGAAGAAGAATATTTGTGAATAGCTGGCTGCTGTTTTCTGAATGTCTTTGTCCTTTACCTTTGTCCTTCCTTAAGCAGAATCACCCACTGCATCAATTCAAAGGGAGCCTGTTGTGGATGCTTTTCCATGTGCTCTCTCTGCCATCCTCTATGCCATACTATTAAAAAGCAATGAATGTTCATTGAATCAGTTTTCCCTTCAACACACTATAAAAAAATAAGGCAATTTCCATTCCAGACCACCTTTCCTGAGGCTGCTCACCCCCTTTACAGCACATTTCCTCGAGGTTCCTCCTGAATTACTCTCAGGCTCCTGGAACAGTTCAGTCCCTCTCAGGCACTTGCTGCATATTTTTGCATACTGTGTTATGTTTGACCATAGTGAGGTGCTGGTCTGATAGCCATGGAGAACTAAACAAAATAGTGTGGGTTTTCCTCTAGTATTATGCTCCAGGGGTTGTTTCTGTAAGCAGAGAGAAGTTTTTTCCACTGCAGGGAAATGCAGCCAGAAAGAATACTTCTGCCAAGTGGGATTCTGGTTTTTCAGGAGGATTACCTGTCCTGAGATATTTAGTAATCTGGGTTAATTACCTCAGATTACTTTTGTTATTTATAAGTACTCAGAATGAAGCTGCAGGGTAAGACAACTTAACTAGCAATCGAAGTATAAAAAATCCAGAGTGCGTGACAACACCCATTCAATTGCAAAACAGATTTGTCAGTGTAAGAGAGAAGAAAGAATATTATACAAATGTGTTTGGTTTTGGAAAAGTTAGTAACTGATTATCATCAGAGAAAGCATTCTTCAGCACATTCATCTTGGAAATGGCCATATATGAGAACACAATGAGATCATATGAATATAGGTTTGCACAAAATCCAGCTGTTGAGATGTTCCCAAGATACCAGCAGCCAAAAAAAGCATACCAGTGAACAGGGATGTGAATTTTTGCCAGCAGGCAGTTTGGTGAAAGGGAGAGCAAACATAAGGATTAAGTCTATTTTGGGAGATGCTTTTTTTGATCGTTTTTGGTACAGTCTTTCTGTATCACTTTCTTGGACTAGTCAAATGCTTGGCAAAAGCAATGAATAAGTGCACAGTGATCCTACAGAGTGCATAGGGAGAAGGAACAGAATAAATAAAGGATATGTGTCAACAGAGGATATAGGTGCCATGTGAAAAAGATCATATTGTTATTGGGCATGGAATCCTGCAGCATGGGCTGACAGAGGATATAGCTGAGCAAACACTTGGCAAAAGTAGGAGTGTACTGTACTTCAGTCCCTTGGGACTTTATGTGAGACATAGAGAAAATCAAGTGGAGATTACTTTGGAACAAAAATATGGTAGAAAACCCATCCTTGTAGGGAGAGGAAAGTGCCTTACCCTGAAGAGAAGGAAATGAAAGAGAATAATCTCTACCCTGGATTTAACACTGGTGGATGATGAAATCAGTGCAAGGTTTGTGTATTCTGCCTACCTGCCCCTGAGAGAAGATTTGTCTCCATTACAGACTGTGGAGATTGCTTGAGCTCCTATCACAGGCTTAATTTCTGTCAGGTGCCCATGACCAGTTCTTGCTACTTGGAGGCTACTGAACACCTTATATAAAACGAGACCTGTTTTGTGATCAGTTTAGAAGAGGTCAATTATTTTCACTCAATTCACTCAGTTTCTGGCTGCTGGATTGTAACAGTAGTTGAATGGACATAGAAGCAGAATTTTATTACCTGGAGAGGTTGATTTCCACAGACCAGGTATGCAGCTTTTGGGCTGCTTCTCAGGGCAGATGAAGGGCCTCTTGCAGTGGTGATTTCATGAGAATGAAGTAGACTTTGCCATTTAAAGCTTTGGATGGTAGTGACTCTTAGCACCACATGCCTGGCAGTCTCCACAGAGCCTCCATCCCTCTGTTATTCATGGGGCAGATTCTGCTGGTGTTACAGGTCTCATGGGCCGCAGCCTGCAATGTGTGAATACCTTCAGGTTCTGTGCCAGGGTGATCCCCTCTCTAGTCTGTTATATATGAACTTGTATTAGTGCTTATTACCTTGATTTGCAAGGGACATCATCAAAAAGCGTGAAGTTCTCCTGCTATTGTCATAAAGGCATAATCTTTGATGCTGTAAAAACCCCCATATCACATGGTTCATAGTGTGAGGTTCATAGTGAGACCAGCTCTGTCTCTGTGGCCTCCCTGGAGAAGTTAGCAAGCGTATGTGTCATGGAGCAGACAACCCTAGTCCAGCCTTCTTCAAAACAATACATTTTGTACTGTGCCTAAAGCCAACAGTGAGTCAGCTGTGGGAACTGACTCTCTGGTGTCCTCTTGGTGCCAGCACACTGGGCTGGATTCTGTTTGCCAGCATTAGGTAAGCATCTGATGGCTTCAGGCTGTTTTCTGAAGCTGTGGCTTCAGCTTCCTGAGCACTCATCTGCCAGGAAACTGACTCAGAAACCTGAAGGAAAAGGTGGGTCACATGGAATATTAGTGAATTATGTTTGTTTCCTATTTTTAACTAGTTGTTATGTCCCTCCATTTTGACAGATTTCAGGCTGGCCATGTCTCAGGACCCCCTATGAAATATGGTATGCAGTGCCTACCCATTTTAGAGAAAGGAAACCTTTGTCCTTACAAAGGTGGATTAAATATATTCCCAGCTAAATTAGTGACTCAGGAATAGACTTTTGACTCCCAGTCATGGATTGCACACACAGTGATCTGAGAATATGTGCTATATATTGTATTATACAGGGCTGTGTCGCTTTGCTGTTGTAACTTTATGTCCACCCATCTGAGTCGCATAAAAATGTGAACTAGATCATATTCGAGGAAAAGAATACTCATGGGGGAAGTACTTGATTATTCCCAAATTAGAATTACTCATCTAGTGTCTTTAGCAGATCAGTATTGCAAACCACACCAATTAAATGAGATAATTACTTGAAATTGAACCAACAGTTTCATTCTGTGAAGGAGCACATAATATCTGAGAAGCTATTCATCTGCTGAATAGCACCTTGCTGAACACGAGTCATGACAAACAGCAGTATAATAGAGGTTTGTTACTTAACAGCTCTGTACCTTTCTCTGTGAGGGAATGCATCAGCCATGTATGTGAAGCCTTTGAATATGGGTAATATTTGCCATATGAGTGGAGATATTTAGTGAAACAGAGAAACAGCTGGAAATAAAACACATTTCTGATTGCTTCTCAACCTATTCTTGTTTCCTCTTAATTACCACAAAGTCATGGAAAGGTGCAAGGGGAAGAATGACTTGCCAGAGAGAGAAGCCAAGCTAATCATTCCACTACCATTCCTCTCAAAAAATTTACAGTACATGTATAATTTTACAGCCAATGTAGTAAAAATCCCTGGTTAAGGCTCCTTTTAAAATATACATGTCAGAGAATATACAATCCTGTAGCAGGATGGTAGTAGTTCCTGTGGTATTACAGATCCCTCACATCTTTAGCTGCAATTTTTCTTCAAGCATGCTTCTGATACCTGCTTCCAGGCAGAGACAGAGCAAGAATGTGTATGGATTTTTTTCCTCCTGCTGCCTGTGTAGTTAATCACATGGTGGACCCTGTCCAACAAGATTCCCCAACAGTACAGCTAGTTATTACTGTATGGTACTGGCTTCTCACCTCTTTAATTCCAGCTGCAAAACTACATTAAAAGACAACTTAAATACTTTCATAATGCCACTGCTTAGTAGGAGAATTTGTGGTAGTTGCCATAGGGAAATTGTGTAACCATAAGAAGGAAGAGAAGTGCCCATGAAAAGGGCATGAAAAATCTTGTGAGAGTATGAACAAATTAACAGGTTAGCCTGATTAGCACACTCCACAAACTCTGGAGGCAGGGCATTAATTCTGATTGTTAGAAAACAGATGTGAACTCGACTACTGTCTTTTACCTATTATTTTTAACTTTTTTCTAATGAGATCCTTAAAGTGCAGTTGGCTCCATATTTAGGGGGGAGGCTGATCGTGGTTACACCTGCTATTAGTTTGCTGCATCTGCATGCATGATTTAGTTAGTGTTAGGATGAAACAAGTAGGAGAGAGAATTATCACCTGAAGCAGCATCCTTGTAGGAAATCAGGATGGCATGGATGATGTTTCTAATGTCAGATTTTAGGACGTCCTTCCTTGCTTTAAGAGACCAGTTGGCTCTAAGGAAGTTAAAATATCTGTTAGAATATTCTGTCCAGATGTAGTAAAGTAAGCTTTCCATTATCTGTCCCAACTGTTCTTTAATTTAGACCCACCACTGCAACTCATTGTAATAACAGAAATCTTGTGTCCTAATGCAGATGTTAATCTGTGTAATTCTGTATTTTTTATTTCTGTAAATGCTATCTGTTTTTTCCTTCTTGAATACTACTTTTTGCCATCTACATAGTAATGGAGGGATGACTTTTTGTTTAATGTCTCTGCTTATTAACACTGAGAAAAGAGGAAATGGAAGATTAGAGGATACAAAACATGGAAGGGGAATAGAGGGCTCATTGCATGTGTTCGAGGAATGAGAAGCATCAGAGGTGAGGACAGAGGAGCCAATTGAATCGTAAGATGCTATAAATATTCCAAATTAATCTCTTTATCCCTAGGAAAGTGAATTAGGACAAGCCGATAGGGCAAAAGCTGGTGGTTTGAATTTAGAAGAAAATACAGCAGTCCAGGGTGCACAAAGTGTTCTGCTGGTGTTCGACACCGAGTCTGGGAAATGACTGCTGGGAGGGACTGATTGCACAGCTTTGATGGAGCTGGTGGAAGGAGAGTGTGGGAGCAGGCAGAGGGAGGCGAGATGGTGGGAGCAGCCCAGCAGAAGGGGCATGGGGAGCGGATGGAAGAACACGGGTAAATGTCCCCTCGTAGCTGGGGAGCCGCCTCCCAGGTGGCCAGGGAGGTGATCTATTCCTGGCCACCAGGTTACCCCAGGGGCCACTCCGTCTTTGACTCAGGCGGCTTCTTCGCTTTCCTCTTCCCACAATAGCACTGGACAAAGCTGTGGGCAGGGCTGGGTACAGCTCAGGTGAGCTGATCTCCGGCACAGCGTGAACTGCAACCGAGAGTTCAGTGTTTTAATTAGGCTCAGCGGGAGGGGAGGGAAGAGGATTTAGATCAATGAGTGTCTCGGACACAAGTAACAGAGCCCGACTGTTACGTACTTGACCTTGAGGTGCTTAGTCTGTGGGGAGGCAGAGGAGTTCAGTCAGTGAGGATGCTGAGAGGGGCTGGGAGTGGCACCCTGGCAAAGCGGTCATTTACCTTCAGCAGAAACCATCATCTGTTCTTCACTGCTGTTGGATATCTAAGCAGTGACATGCCAAACACCTTTGAAAGCTTTTTAAGCCCCTGAAAGCATCATGGAATAGTTATTTGCAGATTGTGGCAAATCAAAATCTCTTTGGCAGTAAGTCTGTTTTAAAAAAAAAAAATAGGTTGTGTTTCAGCTCACATTCACTTGCCATTTGAATGCTTGGTGATCTCTGTTAGTGAAAATAACTTCAATTATTACAGTAGTACTTTGGAATGATACGGTACCACTGTGATGTTCTAATGTGTCTGAAAGGGAGAAGTGAAGCTGCACAGTTGCTGTGCTCTGCACAGACAATCCAATATGGATTTTCAGTGACTCCCTGGCTGGGCTTTGGCTGATGCACTTTCACTCTATGTGAACACAACTGCGTGACAAATACTTTAGACCCAGATGGACAAAAAACACTGGAGTCAGTGATAACATAAGGTATCTCATGTTATTCAAAGGTATCTAGATACACTCTTTGCTCATTAATATAATTTTGTGAGGTGGGTTAGAATAGATTATTGGATACTTTCATGAATCTGCAATGCTAATCCACTGCCTCTGCATATATTAAAAATGTTATCCTACCACTTGAAACTAAGATAAGCAGATATCACAGAGCTAAATATCTCAAATAGCAACACAAAATGTTTTCATGGTCCTTATCAGTTATTTAGTCTCAGTAGTAGAGAATGAGGGTTTTTTGGTAAGAGAAAAACATAAGCTTTGTGCTGGAATTCCCAGTTTTTGCTCATCTGATGCTGTTGGTCCAGCATCTTAGAATTAGATCTCTTATGGATATAAATACTGATTTGAGGACATAATTTTTGGACCTCTAATGTAAACTTTTGCTCTTTGTCTCGAAAAGTATCTGCAAAATGTTTACCTGATAAACAGACACAGTCTGTCCCACATAGTAACTTTAGACAAAGCACACCCAGGCTTCCCTCTTCCCTTTTGCTCCAGCAAACATGTTCTTTGAATTGATGTGCCTGCCCTTTCTTTCAACCACTGCAAAATATAGCTTGAGGAAGCTAAATCTGTTTCCACTGATTTCAATCTACCTTGTCAACCTTTTCTCAGCTCCCTACAGATAACAAATGGAAATGTGAAATTCTGCTGCCATGGGTCAACTGCTATCTGACAAATACAAACACTGGAGGCTGAAACTCTGGTCTACTCTATAAATATTGATTTATGAAGAATCTGAGATGGAAGTTAAATTAGTATCCTAAATTAGAAGGAAATGTGAAGCTTTTTGGTGTCTATTCCTTTTTTCTTTTTTTTTTTTAATTGGCAATTCTTTATGAATTGTCTGTATTTATTTATCCATACTGATTATCATAGTGGTTTACCACTGCATTTACATCAATACATTGCATAATCCTAAATGATCATTTTGGTTTTCTGAGTTGCTCTTCTCTGAGCAACTTTTATTGCTTTCCTTGGCTTAACTGCAGACTGTCTCCACCCTCTTTCCTTCTGCAAATGATCAAATTCTGTAAAGAATTCTCTACTTTGGACAGACTATCGCTTCCCACCCATGCTGTTCTCACTGAGGTTGGAAATGTTATTAATCTAATTTAGTGTGGGGAAAAACTTGGCTAACCCTTCAAAATAGTCTTTCAAGTCCTGTAATTCAATAAAGTCCTTATTTACAATGGCAATAGCTATTTCTCCCAGTGCTGTCCAAGCTGAGTTCTCTCTTGTTACAAGAGAACGAAGCATTGTTTTCCATTTTCACAGCAAAATGGTGCTATTTTATTTTTCAGTTTGGGAAAAGTGCAGCATAACAGGTTTTCTAATGAAAGAAGCAGCTGTTATTTTCCACATTATGCTATCTTTTAACAGCTTTTGCACCAGGGACCAAGAGAGGAAGGCAGGCAGTCATATACAACCTGATGAGTGTAAAACTGTTATTCTGAAACTTGGATTTTCCACTCCTTTCCAGTTCTAATCATGCTTGTTCTTACACACCAACACTGAATTTCAGTTTTCTGCATTGATTAAAGTATGTGATTTATTTCTTTCTTTGGACTCAAAATTCTAAGTACAAGATAATGTTGTGTGATGATGTGGATAAAAGCTCTTCTCAAGAACTGCCATTTCAGATGTATACAGTGCTCCTGAGCAAGGGTGGTTTTACTGAGGTCTCTGTTAGGTATGTCTAAAGCTGATTTCCTTACGCAAACATGTAAAAGTGTGAGTAGTGGCAGTATGGAAGTTGTAAATGAAACTTTTGGAAAGCAATACAGCACTGAGGTGTTGACTGTCTTCCCTTAGGACCACCAAAGAGCAGGTGGGAGGAAGTAAGAAACTCTAGATTTGAAAAGAAATGTCATCTGGGGTGACCTGTAACTTAGTGTTGTCCTTGATGGTTTCATGGCAATTTTCTTGGATATCACTTGACCATACCAGCAATGCAATTATATCTTACCTATCCCCTCCTTCCCTCCATATAAGAGAAAATGTCAAAGCTGAAGGGTAGCTTTTCCTTCCTGTGGTGATTCTGGTGTTTTTCAAAGCACTGTGGACATGTTTGGAAGCGATAAGTGTTTGACATGGGCCTCAATCTGCAGCAGAAATTTCCAGATATCCTTTTTCCCTAGTGGGCTGCTTGTTTGGGGGTATTTTAGAAGGACAGCAATTCAGTGCTTCATATACTTCTGTCCTTCACCTACTTGGTGAATTTTTTACCAACTACTTGATGAAATGATCCCCAAAGTAATTTTCCTCATTCTGCATAGTCTGTGAGTGTCAATCACAGATCAGAGCCTCATTTGTGAGGAACTGAATTCATGTCAAGACTTGAGCACATTGGTCTGGACTCCCAGATACCCAAAATCTAGGCTCTACCATTTTCAGTGCTTTTAGGTTCCATTTCCTGCCCACCATTGCAGTTGTGACATTTATGAACAAAGTGGTAGCTCCACTCGCCTTCTCTCTGTGCTTCAAGGCACCAGTGACTTTGGCCTGAACTTAACTCAGGAGTGGGGCTGTAAGCACTGGCAGCAATGTGCTGCTGGGCTGGGGACATTTATAGTACATGGCATGACCACAACCTGTCCATCTACTGCCTGGAAAGGGAAGAATTAAAAGGGTTTTGGGTGGGAGAAAGTAGAAAAAATTGTCAATCTGGGGCTTCATCAGTACTGATGAAGTCAGGGGAACATGGGCCTGCCTCCCACATCAGCGTAGGGAAGGCTTCAGCAGCATAGCTCAGACTTTTCTAGAGATCCCAGAAGACTATTTGATCATTTATTCTGACTCCCCCATATAAATCAGATTATAGTATTTCTCACGATATCCTGTGGGGAGGGTTAGGTCACAGCTTGGGTTAGGTTTTATTACGTGTCTGTTCTCTGTCTTGGAGATTAAGATTTTGTACTGTACTGGCAGAAAGCAGAGGGTACTGAGGGTACACTCATTCCTGGAAAGGGACACCTGGTCCATCTTCAAGCAGCCTGGAGCCTGTGTTCCATCAGGACTATATTCTAGAGGAATAGTTACCACAGAAGGACCCCCTGCCCCACTCCCACTGCACAGCCATTCTGCATCTGGAATCGTGCCTTTTGCTAGTGCACTCTCAGGGCAATGAAAAACAGATTTAGATGGGGCTTTACATACATATATATACACACACACACACACACACACACACATATATATGTTGTTCCAGTCTTTTCCATAGATGGTCTTTTGTATCTGTATGATCTTGGTATCTACGTTTCTCTGCTACAAGGACCTGTGCCAAGAGAAGACCCAAAGGATTTAATCGGTTTCCTCTGTGCCTCAGTCATGAAGACCCGTGTCCCTTGGTGCTGCCTTACAGGATCCCTGCAGTGACTCAACCATCACAAACCTGGCATCCCTTTCCTGCCGCTTTGCCCGTCCCGGTGCCTGCTGCTCGGTCGCGGGCCCCGCGGCAGGTCGGGATCATGCTCCACAGCTAAGCAGTAAGTAACTAAAGCTTCAAGTGCCCTGCTAACAGAGCGTCACCCAAGCATAATCCAGGCCCTGACTCAAATCGACAAGGACAGGTTGGGCTCTGAAATAATCTCTTTAAATAGCAGCAGCCATGTCTTTCAAAGGCACTTCCCCCCCAGCCAGCGCTGAGAGCTGCTTACAGCACGTCACCTGCTATTTCCCACCCAGCCAGTGCAGGGCTGACACTTCTCACAGGCAAGTGTGTCCCCTGCCAGCAGTCTCCCAGCTTTGCTTTGCACCAGGAATTACAATGAATTTTGCAGCACAGTTTCTCTACTCCAGGGTGTTAAAAAACAGAAGTCCCAGGGAGCGCTTCAGGGAAGATGAAGACTACGACCCTTTCTGGCAAAGGTTGGAGAATATTGCTGTCTGACTTAGAGCTAGAGCTCTCCTTTATCCCCCTCAGGGGTCACGGTCAGCCCTTGGGGTCCACCCAGGGCCAGGCCAATGGACATGACAACCCCTGGACCCCTCCTGCCTCCTTATGGTGTCGTAGTTGGAGTTTTGCTTCGCCTCGTTGTTTATTTAGTCGCTCTGCTGTATAGGTAATGCTTTCTTTTTCCTTTCCTTACTTTCTAAAAAAAAGTAAAAAAAAAAAGCAAACAGGAAATTGTTTGTGATTTTCCAATATCTCCAAGGGTTCTGTGGGTATGAGTTGCTCTTGCAGTCATCCACTAGAAGAAGGGGAGATTTGAATACTTGTAGCCCATGGAGCTCAGCTTTTTTATTTCTTCATGAGCACAGTATCAGAAATAATCTTAGAGAGGCTAATGGACTGCTGAAAATTCATCTTGGGTTAGCCTGTGTCAGATCCTGTTATTACAGGTGTTCTGTGGTTGTCTTTGTTACGGTGCTTATGGTGGTCTTGAATTCCTGTTTTCAGGAGGATGCAGATGGAATTTAAGAGTCATTTAGTGCCCTTGTGTAGCATGAACTGAGGGTGTGCATCCACATGGCACGGTTGTGTTGTGCAAACTCATTCTTAACCTTTTCTGTAGTTGTTTTCTCACCCAATTTTATTATCTGGACATCACTAGCAAGATTACAACCTGCTTTTGCCAGATGTAGTACAGATAAGAGACAATTCTTGTTTCCTGCATCCTCCCAATAGTCACAGATGTTGCTAATATTTAGAACACAAATTGTTTCAGTGCTGTTAATAAACCCTCATGGAACACCAAATGGGAAGACAAGACCACATTTCTGCACTGCCAAAATGGCTTGCCCAAAGTTGCACATGATGTGACCTGTTCTGCAGTGAACTGAGAATCTTAAACCAGTCCTTTCAGCATAGGACCACTCTTTTCTCTAGTTTGATTTATGCTATTTGTTCTTTATTACAAGTGAATTATGGAGATGTGTTAGTCACCAGAAAAACCTCTAAACTCAGAACACATTCAGCTTAGGGAAAAAGTTTAATTGCTGCCAAACCTTAGCTGCCAAACAGCGTGCAGTGTTTGATAGTGATCATTTGACATTCACAGCTGTGAATGTCCTTTAAGAACTTTCAGGAGGGATGGGTCTGTGTGAGGGATAGTTGGTTACCTCTGCTTCACCACCTTCTATGAGGGGTGGCCTTCTGATTTGTTCTTGTTCAGATTACTTTTTCTAATGTTATGTATTTGGCAGCTGACACCCAGTTGCCATTGCCAGCAGTAAGCAATGACATTTATATAGAGTATACAGAAGACTAGCAATGGATTATGACCACAGATGAAGGCAAATACAGTGCTATACTCAGGCTCAGGCTCTGCTAAACCTGACAAACTAAGGAGAGATTTTATCAGAGGTGATAATGCAGCTTGGTTATTTCTTGCATGAGCCTGAGCTTGTTTTGTTGCTGGTGTAGCATCACATTGTTTTGTCAGACCTGTGTACAGGGAGTAGAGTTATAAAGGCCTGCTCAACCTCAAGGCTTGGTTATTATGCACCCATCTGTGCTGGATGGTCCCAGTGCACACACTTTTGTCATACAGGCTGGTTACTAAGCCCTGATCTCTTTGTCTTTAAGACACTCTAATAAGTCACCCTGCGGAAGTCTTAGGCAAGTCACTCGATCTGTCTGTGCCCCAGTTTCTGTCAATAAAGTTGAGCTAATGTTTGCTGAATTTGTCTCTCTGTTAGAGGAAGATGTTGGTGATTCCTGTGTGATTTAGGAACAACCACTTTGCACAGGATTTGGGGATATAAACGTCAGACATGCATTTTAAATTTCCATCCAGTTCGTGCCACTAGTTGGAGTGATGCAGCCTCGAATGGGTGTTTCTAAGTACTAGTGTTACACAAAATACTGATAATTCAAGGAAGTAATGTTTGAGTGCAGTGTTGCCTTTGATTTGTTTTAATTGTACTGTCAAAGAGAGATCTAGCATATTTCTTCCCTGTTCCTGCAGGGGTGTACTTGTCACCCTGTAGTGCTGTGGAGGGTACTCAGACACTATTCAGTGCAGTAACCTAGAATTCCTGGCAGTGAAGATGGTATCTGTTATGAAGCTCCTTGCCATTTTTATCTCAGCAAGCTTCAATTTTTCTACTGTTTCTCTTTCATAAAGTCCCACTTGCACAAGCTGCTGAGATGCTTCTAATAATTGCTGCTATTGCAGCATTTGAATGTGTTTGGGGACAGAGAGAAAGGTAGAAGTTAGTATGGAACACAAATGTTTAGGAGCTCTGGGGAAAGGGGATTGCAACAAACAAGGAAGGTACCAGAGGAGTGCTGGGACATGGAATTATAAGGATTAATGAAGCTGGGGAAGTTCTGGGTAAAAGGGATTTGGATGAGGGAAAGGGTCCTCTCTGTCATATCCTGGGATTACCTCTTCCTCACTCCTTTGAGAGGAGATCCCAGCTGCAGTCACATTGCAGTCATAAGCTGAGCAGGCTGCTACCTGCAGCAGGCTGCTCCCCCTGCCTCACCCCCCCTACATGACACACCTCTGCTCAACACTTTGAGGAAAGAACCAGAAGTGACTTTAAAGAGGTCACCTTTTGTTGTAATAAGTATTCTGAACTTGCAGGCATAAGACCTGAGCCCATTTATCCAGAAAGCAGATGACCAATATGTCTAAAACTGTATCTTACCAATGTCTGTTGGTCAGTGTGCTCCAGGAAGGTGTTCAGGGGGCCTGAAGATGACAGCAGCATATAGGTATGAGCTTAAGAAACTCCTACACTCAAAACATAAAAGAAGGAAATAAAAAATCCACGTATAGAGAACATGTGTATATGTGTGCTGATGAGTTAATTACAGGCTAGCCCCCGTTCATTGAGACAGTTTGAAGGGGTATTCAAGCTTAATATTTTGCCACTGACCAGCCCAAGCCAGGCATTGGAGTTAGAAATTCTTGTAATTGCAAATGGATATATACTTGTACCCTACTGTCAGTCCCTCTTAATGGTGAGTATCATTGTGAATGCAGATGATAAAAGTTGCTGGAGAAATGACAAAGAAATGCCAAGTTTTCAGTCTTACGCTAAAATTTGTTTCCTTTTGTGACAATTTCATTGCCATCTGCAAAGCAGTACAGTAGCATGAGAATGTATGTCCATAATTCCAGCTCCATGTCTGCCTGAAAATGTGTTGTTGTCTGAAAGAGGTACAGAGGCTGCCCAATGGGCCAAATGCTGATGTTGGGTTTATCTGCAGTCAAAATGGCAACACTGGTCAGGTCAAAGAGCAATCTACCTCTGTGTGTCCTCTAGTAGTGACCAGTAATGGGAGCTGGGAGAAAAACAAAAGCCACCTAAGATGCCTTCTCTCAGATGCTTTCGTGGAGTCTGCCAAGTGAGTGTTTAGGGGCTTCCTGACTCTCGGATTGATTCTTGAATGGTGTGTCTACTGGTCACTACTTCCATGTAGTTGCACAATTCTTTTAGGAGCCCATTTATATTGTTGTCCTTCATAGAATCCTCGGTCAATGAGTCCTGCGAGGTAATTATTTTCCCTAAGAAGGCAACTTTTAAGTCTTCTGCCTGATACCTTCAGGCATTCATATGATCTCCTCCCTAACATTTATATTGGGAGAAACAGTGACTAATCCTTCACATTTGTTATTCCCTGGACGACTGTGACTGCCAGTTTTTTGCTGCTTCAGTTTTAGAAGTTGAGGGGATCCAGTATATTAGTTTAACTTGTTTAGTCTGTGTCATGGATCCTGAGGAGGCAGTCTGCATGTGCTTTACTCAATGGGGACAAGTAACTGTCCCTCATTGCAGGATAACTGCTTGGACACTTCTTTCTCTGTATAACAAAGGCAAAGGTCTTTAGGTATAGCATGCACTACTGCTTTTTATCTTCCTGAATTATTTTTCCTGGGTTTATTATTTTCTTGATTTATTAATATTGTTATTTTTCAAAATTTGTTTTCCCTAGTGCTGTTTAACTTGATGAAAATTTTCAGTATGTTCAAAAAACCAAACTGGAAATAGAAAAATTATTCATTCTGAATTGTTGCTTTTTTTCATTCTAAGAGCACGTTCCAGTACACACTGTCTTTGCATTGACTTTGAGACTTTAAAATATATAAAGCTATCTGCTTAAACAAATGATATTTTTTCCTGTGCCTTAATTATTTATGGAATGTCAGCATTTGGATTGTCTCTTTTTTTTTTCCAGTTATGCTGAGCAGCTGTTCTCGAAAAAGTAGGTTTATAAACTGTATTTTCATGTTTGCTTTTACTAATCACTTTAAAGGTAAAATGTTGCAATTTATAACCATGTAACTAAGCTTACCAGCTGGGTATTTGTCTTATGGCTGGAAATAAACAGATTTTTTTAATGAAAACTTTCCTAGACAAACTCCAAAAAAGGAAAAGCTCCATTTGAAAGGAGCAATGTTTTATAACGCTGTGGTTTGTATTTATGTTGGCTCAGATCTTCATCTGGTGGGCATGATTGCTGGAATAGGGGCTATATTTTGTTACTGTGCATGAGAAGTCACATGCTGCCTTTTTGTGAGTACTTGCATGGTTTGCTGCCTGCTTTGGCTGTTCCTGCAAAAGAAATCCATACTGAGTTAATCTCTGCCAAATATATGAGCTGCTTTTGAGGCAAGAAATTCTTTTGACCCAACAGGAGTTTTAGGGCTCTAGGAAGATCTGTGGCAGAGCCAGGTGGGCTCAATATGGAAAACCACCATTTACTAATGTAAATGAAAGATATGGGTGTAGAAGGAGAATCAAAATTATTCTGAAATAAATACATACAATACCTACATATACAGTAGCATGATGATATTCCCTTGGTAAAGAGGCTGCTGACCTTTCAGATGCAAATAGATGAGGGTTTCCATATTAAATATTGAAATGGTAATATTTCAGATGTCCTTTAAACCCAGCTCAAGCTTGAGAAGCTGTTTGACTTTTGTTCTTCTTCTCCAGTGGTCATGAGGTGTTGTCCCCATCAAGGTCCTGAGCAGATACTTACTGTTCATGAGAGTGGTGCTGCAGATCAAAGACCAAGAATCTGATTTACTTCCCTCCTTTTTTAATACCAAAAAAAAAAAAAAAGAGAAAAAAAAAGAATTTCAAGAGTAGGACCAAAAAAAAAATCAATATCCCATTTTGGTCTTTCTTTTCACAGATAAAAATATTTGGTGGCACTAGGGTGGTGAGGCATTACCCTGTCGTTTGTACTTTCTTGTTTGTTTGAAGAATCCTGCTTCATCAGTAGAGCTATCGTGGTCATCTTTGGCTAGTGTTTTTAATGGGCTTTTCGTAGTTGTTGCAACAGATACAATGATAAAGTGAGACTTTTTCTCCCATCTCAAGTGCTAGTCAATAAAATTAAGAACTGACCCAGAAAAATCATGATTTTTTGATCTGCCTATTTTTTTTTACCCTACAAACAGCCTTTTAACCCATTTCCAGTGTAAGAAATATAATTCATTGCTAATGCTTGCTAAACATTTTAGATAAGATGTTCAGAAATAAGATGTATATTTTCTTCTTTTTTTGGAGTGGTTATGGGTTACTGTGATATGGAAAATGGGGTTTTTGGAGGGAGAGGTAGGGAATGAACTCTAACAGTGCTGTGGCCTCCTAGATGATGATGCTGTTGTTTATGCCAGGGGCTGTGCTGTAGCTGGTCTGTTACTTTACTGTGATCTTTACTGATCTTTACTGTGTAAAGCTGATCTGATTCTCAGCTTTGCATTAACCTGACTAATATGCACCAGAACTAACACTGGAAGCTTAACATCTTTATGAAATGTTTCAACCACCTAACCCCAGTGGAGCAGAAATGCAGAAAAGTATAGAGTATAGCTACTTGATAGTTATTTGTTTTGAAGATAGAATGCCTGCTGTTTGGGTGTGTCAGCTTGAAGATACAGTATGAAGAAAATATTTTAAATCACAAGTTGCAATATAAACAAGTTACGTGCATATACTTTATGTATCTAAGAATATTAGTGTTCTCATTAATTTTGGAGAGAGAAGACCTTGCCACGAATATTGTCTCCTGTGAGGGTATACAGAATGATTGATGCTACTTGGTATATTACAAAATAACAAAACATTTTATGCTGCCCATATTGTTATGTGAATTCCTCTGTCGAACAATTGGAAGTGTAATAGGAAGCACAGCTACTGGCACAGATTATTCAGACCATTAAGAAAATGTATGATACTGCCCAAAGTGGGGCAATTGCTCAAAACCCAGCTGTTTCTAAATATTTAAAAATTCTCTTTGGAATTATAACAAAGGATATTACAGTACTGATCGCTGCTGTAAAACTAGGATAGCATTTGCTTTAGCCAGCTCTGCTGATAAATTTAACTGCATAACTTAAACATAAATTATTTTATGAAGAAGGTAAATATTTTTCTGTGGGAGATAATGGTGAAATCTCTGACATAATTCAACATGTTTGTTTTTTAGAAAACACTTTCTACCAGGTGGATTAATACTGAGTCATGTAGAGGGGCTTATACCATCTGTGTAATCATAGCCACAGACCAACAGTGGTATCAGCTCTTCTTCAAATCAGTGATCTTCTGCTTAATACTCCTTTTTCTCCACATTATTCTCCAAATTCCAAGAATTCCTAGAAGTTCTACATTTATTTCTTAGTAAGGCTGCAATGTCCTGCACTACAGTATACTGTGCACTGTGGACCACAGAGTTAAGCATTGGAAGGTTGGAAAACTGGCAAGTTTTTGTAGCAGTGTTGTCTCTCCTAAGTTCCTTGGGGAAGGAGGTTTGTGTGGCATCACACTGCTGTCTTATCTACATGTGTTTTTATCTATGAAGTGTTAACTCAGAGATCAGGGCACCTTATTCTTCAGCTCTGTACTAGGATATAGCTGTTATCCCTTATCAAAGTGATTTCCTTCCTGCCATGAGGCGGCCGATGGCTGTCAAGAGTGTGCTCTGCAAGTATGCAAGGGCAGAGCAGCAGAACCTCTTGTGTACAATGTAGTGACATTTGTTACTGCTATTAATAGTTTATGGGAATGGTCTGCACAGCTATTTTGCCTTTTTTGAAAAAGATAGAGCTGCATACAGAAATTCCAGTTGGAATAATTCCAGTTATTCCAAAATTTCTGGAAGCACTGAACTAGGATCATTGCCAGTCGAGTGCTGAGTACTAAGGAAGGGTCTGGCTGCCCAGACAACACAGAATATATATTTGTTATTTTCTTGGGTATGACAGTTTCCCAGTTTGTCCACATGTCAGGTTATCTGTGGCTTTTCTAACAGCTGAAAAGTTACAGTAGCTTTCAGTGCACCCACAAGATAGGTAATATGACAGTAATAAATTCAGTCTATTTAAGGCTTGCAAAGAGCAACTGAGATGTATATCCTTCTTAAATGCTAAATTGTCAAGCCTTTAATCGTCCAAGCTGTCCTAACTAGTTTCTTTAATTTGTTTTTAGGGATGACAATAGAATAAAGAAACAAGATGTCCCAGGACTTTGTGATCTTCACCGCTGTAAGGATGGGTTGATGAGAAATGGCCTTATTGCACAGAAACCACCCTCTATCAACCCTGAGAGACTGAAGGATTTTGGTGAGGAGGATTACCTGAACGGGGATGTGAAGACCTGGGAAATGAAGATAGTGAGCCGAAATGAGGAGTTACTTACGGATACCCTTTCCCGCATCCCTCCGTCAAGCAGTACAACCATCCTGTCAAGCTGTAACAAGCTGATTCGATTTGAAGATATCAGTGCAGCAGCCTTCAAAATCCAGTGTGGTGTTCAAAAAACCCCCTGCATGGTAGGGAGTCTTTATGGCTTTGCATTCTCTCAGTGTTTCTTTTCTTGTTCCTTGTGAAAGCTGATCTGAAATGAAGGAAGAGCATGTGTGAGCTGCAGCAGATAGATCTGTGTAAGAAGACTCATGTTCATATTAGTTGTATTTAACTGTCAATTTTCTTTCTACCTGTTTACACTAACCTAAATCCTCAAAGATATCAACAACCTGTAAACAAAGGATAAACCACATTAGGCATAGACTTAATGCACTGTGGTATTATGCTCCCAGTGAAAAACTCCTGCTACAAGGAACCTGAGTCTGTGATGATGGACTACAGGTGTTTGGGTAAAGAGTCTTGTGGGAGGGTCTGCTTTGGAACCAGCCCTTATATTTGGAGATTTTGAAGGTACAGATTTCCCTTCTCGGCCTGGCCAACCTGGCGAGGCTGGATATGTTCTGTAATGAGGTGGTTCTGCCATCTGTGTCTTCAACAAAATAAGGGTGTGAAGATGGACACACACAAATGTGTGCACCTGGGATCAGTCTAGGAACAAAAATGACTGAGGCACTCCTATCAATGTAAAGCTTTTGCTAAGGCATAAGAGAAGTACAGTGGCAAGCTATATAATTCATAGTGTATTTCTACTATTGGGAGCTCTTCAGAAAATCTACTCTGGGCACTCTGTGGCTAATCTCCTCTGTTCCCTTTGGTGTGTGACAAGAGTGTCTTTGCCAAATGGCAATTCCTAGCAGCAGCCCCAGATCGCTCTCTCAAATGAATTCTTCTCTGTTGCTGACCAGGACACCCCACCAGCATCAAGAGCTGTGGATTGTTTTTCTGGCATGCACAGGGAAAGGACCTTGCAATCTTGGTCCCTGCCTGGGGTTAGCTGTCCCTGGAGTGAAGTGGTTGGGTCCTCAAGGTGCAGCAGTTTGCCCTGGTTCCCAGATAGTGCCTGCTGATCCAGAGATATCATAACTACTTTCAGTGTGATTTTTTTAGCCTAGAGTTCCCAAAATAAGGATAGCTGTGCTTTTTGTAGCACACTACTGAAGAAATGTGTCTTGTGACAAAGGACATGACACAAGACCATTTGGGACAGTAAGGTGGCATAAAAGGCTTGGCTGGAATGCAGGGAGTGAAAATGGAAGCATTTTGCATTCATATGCTGCCTGTTTAGAGTGACACGAGAGTAAACAGTCCTGCCAGCTGTACCTGGGTTTCGTTTCAGAGTGGAAAAGTTGGCTTGCTTGGGAATGCAGCAAGGTGAGCGAGCCAACATGTGCAGCAAAGGTGGTTGGGGGGGGTCAGTGCATGGGTGAACAGGGGGAGTGTACCAAACTCTTCATATTGCATCTTTTGTCACCAAAACTCTCACTGTCATGCTTGAGAGTAAGACAGAAGTGTCAGTCTTCTCTTTTTGTGGAGAGACTTCCCAGGAAGAGAAGATTTGAACTTATATTGCACTACCCTTCTCTGTATTTGGCAACTCTGGTCATATTTGTTAGATGGGTTTAATCATGCTGTAAAAAATTAGGTCTATGGGCAGGGAGTGGGAGAGTGTCATGGCTTAATTTGGAAAGCAGAACTATCTAACACTTTGCCCTTTGATAGCCATCTGTTCCCTGCACCTCATGGCATTGTGCACTTCTGCCAAGCAGTTACAGGATACTGCCTGTGTACATCTGCCAGTGTGAGACTGCAGCAGCCTTGGCCATGTGAACTGCTGAAGGACCACATTCACACCTTCAGCTCAGATGCATCACATCAATAGCTCAAAACTAGTAAAGTTTGTCTTGGCCCCATCCCTGAGCCATCTACTTGCTCCCAAGGTGTGACATGAAAATGGTTGGTATGAAAATTAACCAACCAACACATCCTAACGCAGGCAGGACTGCACCATAGAGTCCAGTCCATCAGGTGTCTGTGTAACATGAAACTTTTCATAAACTGATGGTGCTCCTGCTCACAAATAGTTAAGCTCACTTTGGCCAGTTCACACCGTTTGTTCTCAGACAGCTTTGCCCCTTGTGCTGGTTTTTGCATAGGGTAGAGTTCATTTTCTTCACAGTAGCTGGTATGGGACTGTGTTTCAGATTTTTGATGAAAATATTGTTGATAATTCAGGGATGTTTTTGTTACTGCTGAGCAGCTCTTACACAGAGTCAAGGCCTTTTTTGCTTCTCACCCCACCCCACCAGTGAGAAGGCTGGGGATGCACAAGGAGTTGGAGAGGACACAGCTGGAACAGCTGACTCCAACTGACTCCAGGGACATCCCATCCCATGTGACATTGTGCTCAGCGACAGAATTAGGGGGAAAATTTGCTGGGGGCCTGCTGCTTGGTGCCTGGCTGGTCATTGGTTGGTTGGTGGTGAGCAATTGTTTTCAATTGCATAAATTGTCTTTCTTGGATCTTATTTACCTCTCTTTGTTATTGCTTTTAATGACATTGTTGTTGTAGTTGCTAATACTGTTATTATTATTATTATTATTACTGATTTTATCTCAACCCAAGAGATTTCTCACTTTAACCCTTCCAATTCTCATCTCCCTAGCAGGATAGGGGGAGGGAAATGAGCAAGCAGCTGGATGGAGTTTAGTTGCTGTCTGGGTTTAAGCTGATGCCCCTCAATGTAAATAGTTCTTTTCTCTTGGGTGTCCCTGGCAAATTTATGCAACTCATTTGTATCCCCTTTCTGCATTAACTGTGCCAAGCTAAATAGGCTCACTTTCTTTAGTCTCTTTTTATGAATATTGTTTTCTAAAATTATCAGAATAGTGGAAAACATATATCCCCCCCTTATTTTATTGTGAAAATAGCCCATGACTGTTGTTATTCAAAGTAATGTTCCTGCAGAAGTCATTAGTGCATTTCATGCATTGATTCAAAAGCACAGAGTGGTGTCAAGAAAAACACAAATAACCTTTATTTTAACTCATCGTTGAGAAGTTAGAGCCCCTTTCAGGGACATTTGTTTAGATTAAAAAAGTGAGCATGACTCTAACCCATTCAGTTAATTGAATGGAGAAACACATTGCAGGGTGATTCCTAATCTATGGGTAAGACCATGGATGCAGCATCCTGGTTCCTTATGCAGGAGTTTGCCTGGAGATGAGATATGGCATCATGAGTGAATTGTAACATATCAAAGAGGTAGTGAGTATAGGAAAACAAGGAATTGACATTAATTTGGACACTTGGTTTGGTTACTGATTTAGGAACTTTAAGGGTTGTTTTATGTTAGCTTTGTGGATGCCAAATGGAGGGTGTGATGTGTGTTGTACCTTAGACATGGTGTCTGTAGTCCTTAGAAGATCACAGTGACAAAAGGGAGAACTTACAGGCTGGTTCAGTCAGTCTTACAAGGTCACACATGAGGTCAGTACAGCTGTAAATAGCACAGACACCTGATTTGTTAGAAGTGATTGCTATATTTAGGCTATATGAAAAAAAAGGCTCAGCTAAAGGAAGCAGAAAAGGATAACCTGAAGAGTTAAAACACTGAGTATCAAAATTAAAGAAAAATAACAATCTAAAGTACATCACCTCTGTGGTACAGAATGACTTAATGACATGATTTTAATTGTAGACTTAGCAACTTTACAAATTCACAGGATTCATCTTAAATCCTTTTTTCTTATAGTTCACTCTAGGATCCAAGATTCTGTACAAAAACAAGTACAGTATGTGAAGAACTAGTAGTGTTTCTTGTGTAGTGTTCTTGTTCTATTTTGCATAGGCATTCTCTGTAGATTAGGCTGTTTAGGATATAAACTATTATCCTATTAGTGTACTAAGCACTTTCCATTGTTTCAGTTCTGCAACCAGATCTGCAAAGGGGCAGCAAGTCGTAGCTCCTGCCAGGATTTTCAGAAGCAAAATAGAGAATTTGGCCCCACCTATGGGTGAGGAACTTAACACATGCTTGTAAATCCACTAAAAAGCCTTGAAACATTCACCTGAAATATTTAGTTTAACCGTATATTTTAAAGCAAATATCTGTTTCAGATATATTTAGTTTATATAAATTGACTTTGAAAGTCCCACAGTCTGAAAAATTTATTGGTACATATTACACTGTATGCCTGACACTGCCAGATACTGTTTGAGATAAATATTTTGTCATAGTGTCTTTTAATCTCTCTCTCTTTGTGACTTATCATAAATGAGTACTTGATCCTCTAAATCCCCAAGTCTTTGTTTGCTTTGGCAGCCAATAGAGGACATGGAGCCAATTAAGAAATAGAGATACAGTAAGCCCAGGGAGCTGGAACCCACAGGCTTACTGCAGCTCTATTTCATAAGTTATCTTGTTTAAAACTCTTGGCTTAGTGAATATGGTAATAGGAAATTAATATGTTGATGCAGTCTGGGAGTATCTTATTATAAAACTTAATAAATATTTACCATTAAAAAAAATATTTAAAAAATCATGCACTTGGGCACTGCTTCACATGTAATGTGCTTGCTAATTCCTCTCAGCTCGGGGATCCTTTCTGTTCCAAACAATAAGCTTTTTCAAACAGCTGCTGCTCACACTTGCAGTCCCGGGAAATAATTTTTTAATTATTTCCATCATTCTTTGGGTAAGAAATGTCTGTACTAATGTTGTACTGGCCTTAGTGTGCAAAATAGGCAACAAGCAGTAGTGCATCAGTGGCAGAAAACATAGCAGAGCCATAATGGGGTTCAAGGAGGAATTTTCTCATGGCTTTTCTATCTGTTAGATGACAACCTTATTTTTTTGAGTATTCAACATCCAGTTCTGGCAAGTGCTGGAAGCATGGGCTTTTAAATAATTGAAAATACTTATTTTAATATCTGTATTTGAACAATAAGACCAAAACAAGTGCTCTTTTCAGAATTCATAGTGGCACGTGGTCCATATTTCGCTGCTGTGAGTTTGAATATGACTTCCATAAGCCAGAAGAACCTGGTAGGTAACAACACACTGCCATGTATTTCTAAAGAAACAGATGACAAATTTTACTTTTTAGAGCTCACATATAGCTGTGGAATGCATGCCTCACCAGGCAGCTGATGAGGTGTGGAAGATTTTTCTTAATTTTAGCTACATTCCCATAATATTATTTATATCCTCCAGTATTCTAGGCTATCCAAGCAGTATGGAATGGACATCTACCTGAAGAAGGAGTACCTCCAATACACAGGATCTGTGAAGGAACGAGGTGTACTTTACCTTCTGACATCATTGCCTCAGGTATAACAAAATGCCAATGCTCAAAAAGAAATAGATTAGTTCTGCTTCACAAAAATGGAGCAGAGTTGAAGATAAATTTACCTGTAATCTCCATGGAATCACAACGTTTCTTGCCAGAAACCATTGTACTGAACACAGCATGTAAACACAGATAGATCTGCAAGTATCTGAATGTAAAATACTACTTTAGTTATGACTGGCCAATCTGCTGGAGAAATGTTGGAGAATACTTGAAAGAAAATCTTGCAAAAAGCAAACAGCAGCATTTTTCCGTGGCATTTATGTGTGGGTGTTTCTATGTGTACTGTGGTTCTGACATGCTGAAACCGCCAAACTCATGACTGATGATGAAATTGAGTTACAGTGAGTGATGTGAAGGATCTAGATCACCGATTGATTTTGTAATGAATTTCAGTATCATTACAGAAATAGCTTGTTTATCATTTGTCATAGGAGGTTATTGAGTCTCTGCAGCAATAATAGTCATAACTGGCATGATACAGCAGCCCAGAAAAGTGACTATTCCTGCACTTTTATAATAATATAAATGAAATCTTCTGTTAAAAGGAAACCTGAAATGAAATAATTTCATACAGGCAGGGAAGAGTTATCGGTTCTGAAGGGACCAGATATGAGCTCTTCTGTGATCAGCTGGATCAGCTATTCCCAACTGAACAAGAATTAAACCCAGAGGAATGCAGGAATGGGGATTGATGTTGTGCTATTTTAGCTTTGTGTGTAAATCTTGAAATCACACCTGACATGCACATAGTGTACCATAATATCGTGATTTGATCAGCTAGTAGAGGGGAAAAAAGGAAGTCAGATCATTAGAATGATCCATATTCATATGGGACAACTGCGTGACAATATGAAGTGCAACAAGCGACCCTCTTTTTTAGGATCAGCAAAGAAAAGGAGTGATCGTGGCTTCGGACAGTAACTTTTCCATGGCTGTTGCCTACCATGCCTCAGAGCTCCGCATTCCAGTCTTTGTCATCATGTCAACCAGCACATCTCCGGTCAGGGTGAAAATGTGCCGTGAGTACGGAGCCATGGTCATATCCTATGGGACCACAGCTAAGGACTCCCAGATACACGCAAGGAGGTTGGCCCAGGAGAATGGTTACCTCTACCTCGAAGAGTAAGTGGAAAGCCAGGCTGATTAGAATAGATTAGATGTTTGCACAGCTCTGCAAAAACAATTAGTTTTGTTAAACTGTGGTCACAGGTCATCAAAATGTTCCTATTACCAGGAATATAGACTGTTCCCAGGCACAAATCATGTGTCTTTCTGTTACAGCTGGGGATGGAAACCAAAATGAAACATTGTTCTCTTCCCCCAGATTAGGCAAACTTCCTTATTAGGAATTTCTATGGGCAAGTATGACAATGGATATATGTTAATTCTTTAGGAACTCTGTCAGAAAGCACTAAGGCTAGTGTTCATTTTTGGTCTCGCTGTTTGGAGTTAGGTGGGTAAAAGTTAATCTTTAATGCAAAGGGTTCAGTGGCATAATGTAGAGCAAGAGAAGGTTAATACTGTAAAATTTTCACATATCTGGTGTGAGAGACAAAACTGTGATTCTGCCTTTAGAAAATATGATTAAGAGGCTACTTCATACATATATATTTAAAGTAATTAAGGATGAGCATAAGGCTAAGTTTGAACTATTTGAGGCCAGTGCACAAGTCAGATCTAATAAAAGCATGATTAAAATGAGAGAAGACAGGCAAAAATATTTAGAACAGATAGATTTTCCCTTTTTTCTCTGCAGTCTCTTCTTCCTTTCCTTTTTCCTTTTTCCTTTTTCCTTTTTCCTTTTTCCTTTTTCCTTTTTTCCTTTTTCCTTTTTCCTTTTTCCTTTTTCCTTTTTCCTTTTTCCTTTTTCCTTTTTCCTTTTTCCTTTTTCCTTTTTCCTTTTTCCTTTTTCCTTTTTCCTTTTTCCTTTTTCCTTTTTCCTTTTTCCTTTTTCCTTTTTCCTTTTCCCTTTTCCCTTTTCCCTTTCTCCTTTTTCTTTTTTCTTTTTTCCTTTTTCTTTTTTCTTTTTTCCATTTTCCTTTTTCCTTTTTCCTTTTTCTTTTTTCCTTTTTTTCTTTTTTCCTTTTTTTCTTTTTCCTTTTTTTCTTTTTCCTTTTTTTCTTTTTCCTTTTTTTCTTTTTTCTTTTTTTCTTTTTCCTTTTTTTCTTTTTTCTTTTTTTTTCTTTTCTTTTTTTTATCTTCAAGTAAGACTTCCTAAAGCACAGAGGATTGAATCATTAACATGAGGTAGCCAGCAGCCTCTCTGATGCACTGAGCAGGGATGTTATTCTCCCCCCACCATCACCACCTCTGTGCAGGCTTCATCCACCCTCTCATGTCTGTACATCATCTCCTGCAGTGAGCACCCATTTCCCTTTGGCTCTTGGGCACTGCTGTCTTAAACATGGTGATAATGAGTAATGTTGCTTGGAAAGAGGATCCCAGAACGAGCAGAACAGAGGAAGTCCTCACTTCTTTCCCAGCTGATGTATTGGGAAGGCCATATTAAAACCTGTACTGCTCAAAAGGTGCTGTTAGCTCTGCCAGTGACACACGGGGCTGGTTCGTGTGCCCTGTCTGTCACCACGGGCACAACCTTGTCCCAGACTGGGACTTTCAAAGAAACACGTGAATGAGGTGTCCTAGATCCCAATTAATTTTATACCCTTTTAGGCTCCCTTGAAAACCACAGCTTTCCATAACTTTGTGATTTCCAAATTTCTCGCAGCCATTTTTCAATGTGTTAACTCCCAGCTGGCTTCCATCAGCTATCACATTTGCACATAAGAACTAAACTGTCTTGCTGTAACTTCATCTTCAATCTTTCCCTCCTCCCCAAATGATTATTTTTTACATAAGGTAGATATTCTTCAGTGTCCTGAAGCTCCAGGGGCAACACATGTGAAGGACTTCAACATCTAGCTCTGAGAAACTCTAAATGTACATGCTACCATTAATAATATTAAAGCACTATGATTTATTTCAGGTTTCAGATTGCAAGAAACAGAGTTATTCAGTCTGTTACTATGTTTAACTAAAACCTCTCAGATGCAATTTTTCACATTTTGGATTAAAAAAAAAATAAGAAAAAAAAATCCCACAACAACTGCAAGCCTTTTCATGATGGGATGTCTGAAATGTATTTTGTTCAGTGTAGACTGGGAGAGATGTCCCAGAAAAATGTATGCCTATATGCATGGCCAGTCTTCTTCAGTGTTTGTCTGACACACACACTTTGTCACTTGCCAAAGCTGTTTGTAAAACAACAGCTGATCTCCCATGCTTTAGAATGGAACTTCTGAAATGTCATTTTGTTTCAGTGTGATTCCAGCTTCCATAAAATCCCTAGCAATTTGGTCTCTGGATCTCCTTACCCAATAATTCATTCTTCCCTTCCTGAAGTAGACATTATGTGACTGTCCTTGGTTGTACCTGCATGGGCAATGCCCTCTAGCTGGGTGTGTCATTGTCAGTTCTTCCCATTTCTTGAGTGCAATTAAAACACTGTGTTATGCAAATCACATGCAGTAGTTCAGTTAGAGGTAGGGCACCTTGACTGCAACTTCCTGGGAAATTCCAGGAAGGGAATGTGATTTTTCAAACTGGAATTCAATCATTTAGTCTGCCTAATTGCTGCCTAGGTGACATGAAATTGTTCCTAAATATAGGGGTTCAGGACCTCATTATATGTGACTATAGCCAATAGGTAACTCAGTACCTCTGCAATGATGTGAGAAAGATTCCTTTGTGAATCAGAGAGGTAAGAGTGCTGCAGATTGAATCACACACCTTCCTTCCTTGAGAGCCCATTTTTTTCTTGTTTAAGTCCATATTCAAATGCTGATCAGACCTGATTATTTGTGATTTGGTTGGTCTGTTGCTCTACCCGATGGCTTCTGAGCCCTTTACTTGGAATGGATGGGAACACTGCCTTCTAGCTGCCACACCAAGATTTTATTGGGAAACTGAAGCCTGACAGCCTGTCTTTGATTGCTGATATATCACACGTTTCAGAAGACAAATATCCAAATTTCTAGCTCTGGCTCAAAATGCTTGTTTAAATTTACAACCTTTAGATTTATCTGCCCTTTTCCTTCATTTTGCTTCAATGGCATATGATACTCGAAGAGGTATGTTAGCTTTCACAAAACAAAAGTAATCAGCCACAGTGCAAAGAAAATCACCCATTTTATTATGAAAGCTGAAGGCTGATCAGTGAACTGGTGTTTTCACTGGATGTTCACAAGGAACACGTTGTTATCTGAAACATTGATTCAAACTGCTAATAGTGCTCCATGCCCAGAGCAGTCTCCTCCAGACAGTTTTCAGTTGTTAGAGAAGCTTTACTCCTAAATTGAATATCCCAGATCCTCATTCATTTTTGCAGGTCCCTGTGGCTTTCTATGTAACCACAGTAGAGGTAGCTCCACAAACTCGATTCTGAATCTTATTTGGGAATAAGACTCCAGAGTTGTTCAGGAAACCAGTGATATATTCTGTTACATACAAGAAGGAGGAGAGAACTTCTTCAGTATCTTCATAGAGGCAATGAATGCAAAGGTTCAGTTACCCATCCCACTACTATTTCTTGCCTTTGTCTTTAGCTGTGCTACAGGAGTGAAAGTTCTTTACTCCCATCCTTTCTTATGTAGTTATATAGTCTCTTGCCCTGAGGAATTTTCTGTGCTTTGATATATATGTGAGGTAACTTCGCAAGGGCCTTGGTCTCTACCTTGCAGACATTCTGTGCTCCTGAGCTGAGCCTCTCTGTACATGTCTAACAGTAATAAAAACACAGCTTCCTAGTACCCAAACATCCTTGGGTCAAATAAATCAAGTGAAGTCATTGGATCTATAATTCTGTTTGCATGTCTGTTTGCCTGAAAAAGCAGACCGTACAGAGAGCTCATATTTTTTTTCTCATATATCATTCTACATTTACATCATTGCTAACTTATAAATAAAATGCAAAACAGCTTTTAGAAATAGATCCAAGTCAGTTGTGTGACTGTATAGTGGAGTTTTCTTCAATCTTTTGACTCTGTCCCTGTTCTGCTCATGATAGTGTTTTACCAGTGAGTATTTTGGCACGACCAAATACTTCTCTTACCCTTCCACAGTCTTTCAGAGTAATGTGAAGATATCAGATACTTGCCCTGGACTGTGGAAAGACAACTCTAGCAATCTGTTTGGAATTTGTGAGGCTGAACACAGTGCTTAAATTTCATGAAAATGTCTATTTACCACAAACACTAAATGCACTGATAAATAAAGAGAACGAGATTTCCTTTTGGGACTTTGCTTTTAGTTTGGACTGCAACACTTAAAATTTGTGAAGCTGAAGGAAGTGACAGCAATGGAAACATGACTTCTGCCCACCAGCTCTGTAATCACCTGATGCTGGTAACAACAGAGTTAAGTGCTCTTCAGCCTGAACTCTATTCAAGGGACTTGTCAACAGCAGGAGTTTTCTCCCAGTAGGTAACAGCATGTGATGGTCCTTCTGATGGCACCTTTCTGTTGTATCCCCTCCTCCCCTCATGTGCTGGTGATTTACTTTCACATATGTGCTCTGCTGAACAATGTTTTGAAAGTGGTAGATTGAATTATTATTGCACTGACAACTGTGACCCCTGCTGATCTGTGCCCTTCCTTCCCCCAGGGAGGACAGTGCTGTGTACCTGTCAGGCCTGGGGACCGTGGGGCTGGAGGTGTATGAGCAGGTGCCAAAGCTGGATGCTGTGATTTTCCCTGCAGGAGGCCACTGTGGCTTGCTGGCAGGGTCGGCTGCTACACTCAAATACCTCAACCCACATATTTCTGTAATTGTAAGTTTCCTTTTACCTTTTAAGTGTTGCATTTGGGCAGCTTTCACCACAGATGCTTTCAAAAGGCAGTGGTATCTAGTGATACACTTGCAGAGACTGTGTATGTGGGAGACAGGAGCTATCTGATCTTGGGGGGGTTGCCTAGGAGAGCCTCTGAGAGCCAGGGAAGCTCCTGTCTCTTGGCTACTTGGTTTGATTTCAGAAAAAAAAAAATATGGAAAGATGTTTCCAAAACAAATGAAATCCAGCTCTGTGTTTTGAAATAATTTCTTACTGGAAAAATTTGGTCCTAAGTAAGCTATGGAAAAAGTTTATTGGTAGCACAGTTGTTATGCAACTTGAAATTAATTGTTAATTTGAAGAGGAAACTTTCTGTAGGTTTTGGTGTCTACTTTGGTGGTGACCTCTATTATAATCCATTCAATAAAAAAGTGACAATACTTGTCTTCCTCAGGGGGTTGAATCTGAAAGTTTCCCTGTATTGCAACATTCCCTAAAGGCTGGCCACCCAGCTGAAGACCAGGCCTGCAACAATCATCACTTTTATGGAGGTGAGAAAATGTGTTATTCTTTTGGAGGTAAAATAAAGGTTGTAATAGATTTCTTCAACTTTATTATTTTCTCCTTCAGATCAAACATATTTTAAGAGAAATCTCTGAAATCTCAGAATTTAGTTCAAGCTGTGAGAGCAACTTCTGCCACAGTTTCCCCACCACCTCCCTGGAGTACAATGCTATTTCCAGTGCACACGAACACTTAGAAATATGAGAGTATTTGTCTGACCATTGTGCTCACAAGCAGCATCTAAAACAGTGAAATCAATGAGAAAGCTCTTGTGCAAAAGATTGAGTTGTGAAAAGGCAGGAAAATGGAGTGCTTAAATATTTAGACACACAGAGCTGTTCTCAGAACAACAGTGTTTATAAATGACACAGTTTTTTCCACATCATTTGCTCAAAAAAATCTCAACTGTTAAGCAACTTAAGAACATTCTGTTTACCTGATGTTCAAATCTCTGGAAGTTCTGGGTTAAATGGGAATTTTATAAAAAACTTCTTATCCATCTTGGTAAGCTCTGCCTGTGTCTGCACCCCTTTGCTAACTGTCCTGCTGTAGCTAACAAGCCCAGTGCCATGCTTGGGTCTTCTCTCCTTCAAGCCTCATTGAACAGTGAAAAGCATTGGGCTGCAGGGTCACTATCACAGTGCAACAGAGCCAGTGAAGTAACAGAATTTTCTTGGAGGGATCCAAAATGGCAAAATCTTCCTGTAAGATTTGGTCTTTCATTACCAAATGAATTTTTGTCATATGAAAAAAAATCAAGCAACCTAAGGTCATCTAACAGCAGTGTGCTGCATTCATTAAGGGCACAAACCAGCCAGGACTCCAAAAAACCTTGAATATGTCTAAAGCAGCCAGCTTCATAGTTTTTTCTTTTGAAATCTGCAGATGTGAGTGGAGTTTGCTTTGGCAGCAATTCTTTGCAGCTGACTGGGAAACTTGTGGATAAAGTTGTTGCTGTGAGGTAGGTGAAGAAAAGCAGTGAAATGAATAGCATTAGATGAACATTGTTGTATATGAAAAATGCAGTGTACCACCAGGGTATGGTGGTTCTGCTTGGGCGGTGGAGAGCAGGTTGGCAGGACATGCCACCTTGCATACACTGTGAGAACATGGGAATGGGGTACCTTTCATTTCAAGAGGGGCACTGAAGACATTGAATCCAAACCCACATATCACAGAATCATAGAATATCTCATACTGGAAGATACCCATGAAGGATCATCAAATCCAACTCCCTGCTCCTCGCAGGATTACCTAAAACTAAATGATATGCTAAAAGCATTGTCCAGACTGGCCCTTTGGCCAACACTTCACCTGCTGCCAGTACCTGACCATGCTCTGGGTGTAAAACTTGTCCTTGTTGTGTTCTACAACACTTGAAGGCAGCCCTTGGCAAAACTCTTCGAAATCTTCACAGAAAGACCAAGTTTGTGGAATATACTTACTACTAGAATTTAGTTAATATTTATAGTAAAAAACCCATCCTGTCTTTCAGTTAATAATGATTCTGAGATGTACATTCACCCCCAGCAGCACAGTGTTCTGTAATGCTACCTTGAGGTCATATGTACCTGGGAAAATGGAAAGTACCTAGTTACACATAAATGTATTATCTTCTGATTTTGGTAGCTCTTCTGATTTGTTTTGACACAACTTTCCTGCTTTCAGGGAGGAGGATATCCTCATTTCCATGCTGAGATTGCTGGAGTATGAGCGAGCCACGGTTGATGCAGAAGGAGCCATTGGACTTGCAGCATTGGTGGCAGGGAAACTGCCTGAGTTGAAGGGTAAAAGGTACAGCAGCTGTTTCAAACAGGGAACCATGGCAGAAGCATGGGGCTGAGCACTTTGGTCCCAGGAAATGGTGAAAAGCTACTTGTTCTATGAGTGACAAGGCAGTTCCTGCCCCTGATCTGGCAATGGGCTTGTCAGTGGTGCATACTTCAGGCTGAATAGATCAGTCACAGGTCATAAGACTGTGCTGAAGAAGACAAATGTCAGCCAGGAGACCTGAAAAATCTTGTAGTTTTCCTCTATTTTCAAATGGCTGGAGGAAAGGCAGTTACACACAGCTCCACGAGGAATGGCTGCTCCTGCCAGGACAGTAACCTGCTCTTGTCAGCCTGTTGCCTCCCATTCCACTTGGGAAAACCAGCCCTGTCTGTGGTGAGACAGGAGCTAGGCTATCTTCTGCAGTCACCCAGTGGCATCTACCTTCCAGTCATGAGAACTGTCCACACAGTCAGAGGGATTATCCCTGTGCTTGGTGTTGAACATGTGGGTAAGTGCTGCCTTGCCTCTCAGCTTAAGGATTCAGCACTTAAGTGGATTGAGCCTTGTCTCAGGACATAGTCCAGAATGTATTCAAACATACATGCCCTCAAGACAAAATTTCCAGTGCACAGCATTGTACACTAAAATACTGCTGAGGCAATCCTTCAAAGAGGCTGACAGAGTACATAGAGCAGCAGTGCATTCCAATTCAGTACAGCTAAAATAAAAGGGAAAATGCAAAGATTCGGTTTTAAAGAGGTCAGGTTTGACTCTGCAGAGAGATTATCGTGGACTGACTATGTGGCTCTTCACTTGCTCTTCAAACATTTCTGCACTCATTTTTCAAGTCGAAGTGGATTTAATTAATGGGTACAGAAAGCCTTGACATATATGTTGTCTGATCATTAAGAGGCTGAAACTTAGAACTTCCAGGGGAAAATTATGTCAGACTTCAAAACTTGAAACAGACCTAGAATTCTCCAGCTAATTACCTCTAGCAAATGTCAGATCTTCAGGAAATGCAAAATGAAAACATTTCAGACCAACTAATGTAGCCAGTTTCTAGGCTCCCCCTGCCTGCTCACAGATGATACTGAGCACCAGCAGCCCCTCTGACTTATAACACATATTTATTGTGGTAGGTTCTAGCAGACCTTAAGCTGATATTGAATACAGTGTCTGTGATTTATGGTTCCTTTACAGACAAGTGCTAATCAAAACTCCTATTTTTCTCTCTGTTTTCAGAGTGGCAGTTGTTATATGCAGTGGAAACCTGGAATTACATTTGCTGCAACAGTGCATAGCTCGTGCCCTGACCCTTGACAACACAGTGTGCAGATTTTCCCTTGTGATTTCTGACTGCCCAGGAGACATGTCAAAGCTACTGGAAATTTTGGCTCGGGAAGAAGCAAGGTAAATCAGACTAGTAGTAGGGAAATCTAATCATACCACAAAGATTATTAAAGGTTTGGAAACCTTTCTAAATGTCTCTGAAGGTAAGTGTGTAAGTAACTAATTAATCAAAGGTTTTTTCTTGTTATATTTCAGAAAGGTTTTATTTCCTTCATTTTTGTTCTGACCTGAAAGCACCTTTGTAGCATTGAATTGTGTCTAATTCAGAAAGAAGCAAAGACAGTTGCTGTCTAAACACTTACAGAAGCTATTTTGCAGTGACAGGGGATTGTTGTGATCTCTGATTTGTCCTTTATTTGATCTAGAGTTTTGGATATCAAACAAGAACGCACATTTGTGACGTCTGAGCTCTTCACTGTTGAGGTAAGATGAGATGCAATTTCAGTTTCTTTAGTAGTACTGGCCTCCCCTAGTTTACTCTGTTTTCCTATGTCTCTTTATGCTATGTTGAAGGAGTCTCATACAGTGTGCACAGTGATTTGGCGAGCAGTGTGAGAGACAATTTCTTCTATGTTATACAGCACCCTGCCAAACACTTAGCAGGCATGTAAAGAACACAGGACCAGTTTTACCTGCTGTTGTGAAACACTCCAGCTGTCATATTGCAATGTTTCTCTTGCAAACCCTCCTTGCTGGTGTGGGCAGTGTGCCAGAGGTGGTGAGCAACCTGCAGCATCCGTCCAGAACCTGAAGAGCCAGCTATGTGGGCTGCTGTAATTGTCTGAGGTGTTCGCCTTAAAGTGATGTGGAGAACACCCTTACTCTTAAGGAACCCTCATTTTTAGCTAGGGCCTCAGTTTTATTCCTTATCCACAAAGAGCACAGAGCAAAATAATTATTCCTTTGTTGAGTGTTGGATATAGTAACAGTGAAGAGGTGTTAACTCGGCATCTCTTAAAAGGACCATTTTTCTCATGGCATATCTCTTACTTCAACTGGTTTGGCAAAGGTGTGGTCCTACTGATTTCATGCTACCCCTGTCCAAGTCCAACCTGACTCAGTTTGTGAAACCACAAGTCAAATCAAGGATCTTTGCTAAGCAGTCTCATAGCTGAGATGCATTAATGCTATTGAGTAAGCTAGTTCTTCGATTTTGGCCTTTATATCTAATTTCCTGCCTGGATACAGAAACCTGTTCTATATTTTCACTTGCAGATATAAAGAAGAGGTAGATTAAATTTCACTTTAAGAAGAGTACAATAAAGTTCATGAACATTTTTCAGAACATGATATCATCAGTTCTCTGAAGTTTTAATCCCAGACACTTGATTTTTCCCCAATATGCCATAATGACAGGCCAGCTTACAGCTTTGGGTAACTTGGGGATAGCATGACACTGCAGGGGTAGATAAATCCCTCTGAGTGACTGACTTAGCTCTGAAAACCCTTTTCACTCAAGGTGAGTTTCAACAAACTCTGTAACTCTTCTAAAAAGTTGTCAGTGCAAGTTTTTTGAAGTGAGGCTTGTAGTTTTTGTTACTGCTACTAAGTAAAATAAATGACATCCACTGTCTTGGTTTTCAACTGAGAATGTTAGAACAACTTTCCATTGCTCTTGCAACCTCTCCCAACGAGGCAATTGTATCAGAAGATGTAGTAAATACAGGCCCTGAATGAAAACAGTGCCATGTGCTATTCTCTGCCCTTTGAATACAGTGTGCTTTCACTGACTGTCCACTTTGAGAATCTAACAGTGTTGTACTACAGAAGGGTGAAAGGGAGGAATTTGTGTTCCTGAATATTTTAATTGGATGTTGGATTTGCATGATGTCTTTTAATCAGTCTGGGAGAGGCTATTGGATAATCAGATGTGAAGAACAAAGTAGTGACACAGACATACAGACCTCAGTGCCTTTGGAGGCAGCTTTATCTGGTGACACCTAGTGAACTGGAAGGCTTTTCTTTGAAATCTAAAACAAGTGTAATCAAAAAGGACAAAATACAGGATTTATCTTTCAGCATCAAAATGAATTTTCTCTAACCAGACATAGAAAAAATACTTATTTTCATAGTAAAACTAATACACATGAGGGAGGTTTTGCTTTTTTTTTGTTGTTTCTAAGAACCAAAGCCCTGTGTCATCAAAGCATTTTAAACATTTGTTACTAAAGCAAACCTGAAATGAACTTTAGCATTTTTATCAGTGTAAATCTCAGCACATAAAATTAAGCATGCATTAAAATCTGAACCAAGAATCAAAATGACCATATATTGAACTGGTGGTAATAATAAGGCATTACAGCTATACCCACTCCATTCTAACTTTAATGCATACTTTTGACTGTGGATATAGATAAAGTGTTTGACAGAACAGAGCAGTAAGTGTAGTTGCTTATTCGAAGCACTAAATCAGTCCTGTCAAGATTGTCATCTCAGTATTTAATAATTTTTTTAGATTTACCCCTTCATTTCCAAAGAAGAGAAACTTGGCTTCTAGTCACTGCTTATCAGGAAGATAGAGCTGCTGGTTTATTATTTTTTTTCTCATTCTAATGAAATGCCTTTCTCAGTTAGTGTTTATTCATCTAATGCATGCTTGGAACACTCTGTGGGAAGATCCTTGCTGATAGTCTGACTTCATGGAGGAGTAAGGACTTTCCAAATGAAACTTTATGTTCAAATTGCACTTCTGGAAAAATAACTTTTGAAATGTTTTACTGGCAAAAATAAGAGATTTTTTTATTAAAAAGAAAGGAAGGAATATGGCTATATTAGATTAAGCTGATTCTTAATGAAGTGCCTTATACAGTGGGATCAGCTGGTCATGTCCTTTGGAACAATATGATAGTTTCTGTAGGATTCTGCCTGCTCATTCCTCCAGTTTAGATTCTCTTCCCTTGTGACTTGTGCTGGATTTCTTCCTTGCAGAGGACTACACCCTACTTCACTCTTACCTGAGCAGTTAGGAAATTACTTTCAAAGTCCCTATATTGAAATAGATAACTCTTAGCAAATCATACAAATAATCAATCTGGTAGGCTTCACATTTTATAGCTATTGAAGCAGGTTAGATGACTGGGAATATCTAGACAGAAATAAAAATCAGAGCTAATGAAAAAAATCAGCTAGTGTCACCAGTTAACTGGATGCAGACGTCTAAAGGATTATCCAGTTCATGGGAGGAAGCTACAACTTGCCTCTGAGAACTTTCTCTATTCTCTATCAGTAATATTCCTCAGATTAAATTGGGACAATTTATCACTTAAATTGCTTCCATCTGTAAACCTCTTTATAACGATTTCAATTCCTTTAATTTCATATTATTATTATTGACTCAGAGAGAAGTCAATGAGAAAAATCAATAAACACCCTAATAAGGTAAGGACAGTCTTTGCTATGAAGCCATGCAAGGCTCTGCTGTAGATCAGCATCTTGCCTGCTTAAGGGGTGTCTCATTTTTGGATTCAGGCAACCCAGTTGAAATAAAATATCTTTGAGCTCATCAATTTTCTAGAAAAGTCTCCTTCTCACCACAGAAACTGTAGTGTAATCAGACTGGCAGGTACAGGAGCATCCTGGAACAGAGCAGTGAAGGCCTGCAGGGTCTTGAAGTGCCCCAGGAACTTTGTGGAGCAGCTTTGGTGGCAGTGCTCCCTCTGACCTCCCTTCTGTCTCATGCTGTGGGCTTGTCTGGTCTGTTCGCTTCAAACCTCTAGGGAGCATCACTCTGCCGTGGTTTTAAGTAACTCAGAAGAGATTAGTTGTAAAAAGAAGATCCATCACATCACTCCTCCCTCTGACTGGGCAAGAAAATTCTAATGCATAAATCAAATGTTACCTTTTCAGTAACATTGCTCATTATCCCAGTGGTGCTGAAGTTCCTGACTTGCTCTGTGTGGTGTAATACCTTTTCTTTCCACATAGTTTATTCACCTCAGGCCAGAACTCAGTAAATATTTTAGTCTGCTCTGGTCAATTTGAGTAAATTCCTTTGGGCCAACTTGTATTTTGTAAAAGGCTGGAGGGGAGTATTTTGGGCTAGAGTCCCCAGTTGCCAACATATTCCATGTTTTTGCCCTGTGAAGCAAATACAGAGGAGCAGGCAGCTGTACAGCTATGAGAAGAATGCTATCATTCCTGAAGCATTTCCTGCATGACCCTGGGCAAGGCTGTGTTTCCATGCTTCACTTCCCCAACTACGAACTGGAGACACTTGGAGTGGGAAGTTCAACAGTGCATTTCTTCTGAGGCCTCCAAAAGAATTCGGTCATGGTCTTTAATGGCATTCCAGAGCAGACTAACAAGGCACAGAATATCCTGCCCTAGTTGTAGAAATTAGAGCCCTGCTCTGGGGAGGGTAAGAGCAGACCTGTTGGATTATTATCTGACTTACGTAATGTGTCAGTCGCTGGTTCGTGCTCCTGCTCACCAACCCCACTGCACGAATATGCCAAAAGATAAGGGCTCAGGTTGCACAACCAAGTGACAGCTGTTACATTCTTTCTCAAGCGTTCCATCACTCTGACCTTGGGGACTATCTGGCAGCTGATCCCCAAACCATAAACCGAAGTGCTGTTACCAAATAATCTGTAATGTTCAGTAACCTACACTGGGTGTTTACTGAATAAATCAGAAAATCGCCCAGTTGCTAATTTTTTTAATAGAAATTAAACCCCTTGCTTTAAATATAAAACGGAAACTAGCCTATATAAATAAAGTTTTCATTCCTAACTCCAGTGATTTTCATTCAAACAAACCTATAATATTGCTAAATGTGGTGTATCATGAATATTAAGTTATGTGAATTCTCCAACAACAATATCTTAGAAAAAGATGATGAATATGGTGTCTAGGACTGAAGAAATTAAGGTTCAAAGGATGAGTCAAAGACATAAAGAACTGCACTAGCTAGTTAGGATCTACCTTTACATGGAGCCCAGAAAAGAACAAAAGACTGAAACCTCTTGACTCAGCAATACTGCTCACATTCTCTCTAATCTCTAACATTGGCTAAGTATGTCCACCCAAAATCTTTATTTGCACACACAGCCTACAGATAGGAGGCATCAGGGAGCCAAGAGGCATGCCCAAACTCTTTTTTAAAAAAAAGGCAAGGTGCCCCGATTATGAAACTCACAGTTAAAAGGAAGTAGAGGTGCCCACTATACTCAGCACAGAACTTTTCAAATTTCTTCCCCTTGTGAAGTTATGAACTTTCCTCTCTTTGAAATCAATTTAATTCCTATAAGTATGTGAATTTATACATCTGGACTTTGGTGTTGCACAGTAATAACTTGTGACCAATTTTTTGCTTTATCTTTTTTTTTTTTGCCTTTGTCCTACTCTCTCAATTATTCCCGGTCATTAAATAAAACCCACAAGCCATCAATATTCAGTGAAGTCTCTTCTGTCTTCAACTACTTGTAGGCTTGCTACAAAAAAATCCATCAGGCTACCTAAACCCTTAGGCTGGAATCAATCTTCAGATTACCTGACACAGGGAGCGGAACTCTAAATACAGTACAAGAACCATCTGGTTGGTTATTTTAGTGGTCTTACTGGACCAGACAATTTTATATTTATTTATTTAATCCAGCAGGGATATAATATATGGGAGAGAAATGCATAAAATGTACTCTGTTGTTGGTTTTGTGGGATTTTTTGATACACAGGAAAGAAAGGTCTACTGTGCATAGGTGGCCCTGCAGCCAATAAGAGCTCTGCAGGATCAAAAATCCCATGTATAGTTCTGAGGGCTACTGAGTTTGAAGTAAAAGTAAATTTTAAAGTAATTTTTTTCTCTACTTGTCATAGGTTATCTTGCCTGGAGTACAAGAAACATCAGGCAATAGGTTTTGTCATTTGTTCTTAAATAAGAGCGCTTTGGAGCACTTTTAGCTTGTCAACAGACAGACAACCTCCTGTAGCAAGTAGTACCTGGGTGACTCTTTATCCTAGATAGATATAAACTCATATACCTCCCCATGAATATGAGGATTGCCCTGTTGGTCACTCATGTAAATTATACGTCCCAGGTGAAGCAAGTAAGAGAGAGCAGTTCTGTGAAAATAAAACTGCAGTGTAAATTGGCTTAATCTGAGCAAGAAAATAAATTCTTGCCTTCCTTGCTGTTGAGATCTGTAGCTGCTGTGAGGTAGAGTGTGATTCTCTCTTCCCTCCTGCTGTGAGCAAATGTTCTCTGTTCCTCAATTTGACAAGTGTGAAAAATCAGGTAAATTTCTGGAGTTGTTTGTTGTCACTGCTCTTGCTCTTACTACTTTATGATACACTGCAAGATATTATCTCCCAGATCACATGTTGGATGCAATGCATGCACAGAACAAAAGGACAGTATTTGTCCAAACTGTTTACAAGGTCTCTGACTCTGATCTAGCCAAGGCTATCTGGCTTCAATCATTAGCAGAAAGGAAAGGGCAGAGAGGATAGTTAGTTCTATAAATCAAAATGCCTTCCCATGCTGGCACCCAGTGCAGAGCAACTGCTTGCTGCCAGACATTCAAGGTTGAACCTGGCAAGTTCAGACTGGTTCCAAGAGCAGCAATTGATTTACTCAGGACAAAGCAGGCATGATTGCTTTGGCAGAGGGAAAATGTTGCTTTTTTTAATTACAGACTCCATGAGAGATGAGTGTGTGCTCTTGAAGATATGGTTGCAAAGCTTTAGGGATTTTATGTGAACCAGGGAGTGGATAATGGGTATTGGTACATCGGTGCCTTTAGATATTTTTCCCGATCTTCGCGTTCTCTCATCTTCCCTCATTATTAATTGTCCTCTATGCCTGTCCTTCTCTTGAGACTAAATCCCACTTTTTTTGGAGGAGGAAGAAATTAGCATCCAATTTGCATTCCCAAGAACCAAAAGAATAGAACCATGTTCAGCACAAGAGGCAAAGAATTACAAGACCAGATCAGAAATGTGGCTTATTTCATGATGGATATTTAAGAAGCTGTAGCCAATTTTCTAATTTAGTGAGCTCATGGCTGTTTAGAACAACCTGGAGTGTTAGTGTTCTATCCTTTCATTCAACGGTTTTGCTAAAGATTTATTGTTATTTTAAGATCGTTCCAGGAAACATGAATTCACAAAGTTCTTATTTAGAAATCTGTTTGATCAGATAACATTTTGGTTTTTGCCTTGTTACTTTCTGAAAAGGATGCAGCTCTGACAGCAGCATTATACAGGGCATCTGTCTCTAGCAGCCCACCATCAGTTGTTTCTCTATTCTCAGTAGATTTGCCTGTTATAATGAACTCTCTGTACTTGCACCATGACTCATCTTGGATCTTTCCCTGCTAGATTTCCATGTTTCTGTGAGGTCTTTTTTGCCACATGGTACTTTCAACATCAGTGATAATTCCGGTAGGACCAGCTGTGATGGAAGTTAGCAGTCTAAAACTGTGAGGTATAATTTTCCTTCTGCACCTTCACATTGGTGCCGCATCTTTGGCAGCGCCCAGATTTTCAAGTGATGTGGCAGAGATGTGAGTATGTAGAAAAGAGAGATTATAGAAGAATTGAAAAAATGACATTGAAGTTATTATCTTCAGTGGCTGCATGACAGGATTGCCAACAGTATTTGTGGAGGCAAGTGAAGAATTAAATAAACTTTCAAGATTAGTTCTGCCTGAGATTAGTTTGAGTTAGCAGCAGAACACCCACAACAGAAAACTAGAGGTTTTCTGTAAGTAAGTAAGTAAGTAGTAAGCAAACAAAAATCAGAATAAAGCAAGAAGGTGCATGAGGAGATGAAACTAGTCAAAACACTGAAGAGATTAAAAAGTACAGGAGAATAACTCCATGAGTGAGAAGAGGAGGAGGAGGAGAATATAAAAAGCTTGAAGGATGGAGGTACTGACTAAAACAAATACTTCCTAGAAATATGGACATGTGGTGAGGTAAGAGTCAGAGGTGGTGAGGTGGCAGCAGTGCCACGTACATACCCCAGGGAACAGAAAAGAGAAGCTACTAACAGATGACTTCAGGGAGGCCAAGAGCAGACAAGCATTCTTGCCCAGGAGCCAGCAGAGGATCAGCCTGTCTTCTTTGAACTTTGAAGGCAATAAAGTAGGGCTTTTGGAAGGTTTTATGACCACGCAGAAGGACTGGATGAGCCCCAGATATCTGCAATGTCAGTTTTCTTACCTGCGTAGACAGGAGATGTGAGGTCCAGAGGTTTTATGTTGAACTGATTGTTGTGTTTTTACGACTGTATTTTAGGATTAAGTTGGAAATGCCTTTGTCTGAGATTGCTGCCATGCATCAGGAATGGTCCTAATTCTTTTTCCAGGTCATCTGCACTGTAGAGACCAGAGACAAGATCCACACGGCCCAGCTGAGGAATGCGCTCTTGGAACGCTACCCCACAACGACCTGGACTCAGCGGTGATGGGCACAGCCCAAGGGACAAGTATTTTACAGAGCCCTAATCTTGAGGCTTTCAGAACACATGTTATCTTTCAAAGCTGAACAGTTAGCAAATAGTTTCAGGATATTTATTTCCTGCTCAAAAGGTAGTGAACGTCTTTGGGAAAAAAAAGTTAAATGCAAGACTTTAGCTTAGCTAAGGGAAACTTCTAGTCTCTGCTGGTGTTGGAATTCAATAATTCTTTATCAGCTGGCTGGCTGGATTTTGGCTAGTGTGTAGAATCCAATGATACTCAGTAAATAAACAGGGAGAAGGCATTTCTCTTTACAGCTGAATATAGATCTCTCAAAGGTCTTCTGATTTTGATGCTCCTAGTTAAAGTAATACAGCTCCTTCTGCTGGACTTTGCCATACTGCTAGTACAGAAATTTTCTGTTTCCAAGCCAGAAGCAGTTTTCCATTTGATGAATCTGCTTCAGGAGGTATATACATGTGTGTTTGAACACACTTCTATTCTATCTTTGCTATCATGTGAGGAAAAATTATGCTAATAAAATGTGATTTAAACAAAAGCAAAAAAACTCATTGGAAGATAAAAGCCAATATTGTATTTTTTTTCCCAAGGGAAAATGATCCAATTTACAAAATAAGATTCCAAAATATGTTGCAGAAATAATAAAAAAAAAAAGTGTTCTGAATACAATTAGACCTGATACACAGAACACAAATGTAATTCTCTCCTCAATTTTTTGGAGACTCAGTATAAAAAATAGCATATAAAATGGCTTGTGTTTTTATATAAAAAGGGATCTCTCCACCCATGTGAATTTTGTAACTAGCATTCCACTGATCATCTTAGTCTGTCTAAAACAGACTCTATCCATCTCACCTGACAGATTAAGTACACAGTTAAGAGTGAAATATATTTAAAGACCACATGTTAATAGCCAGAGGCAGTGCTGGGAAAAGAGGAAGCCTAAGTCTTAGGCACATGGCTAATACAATTAACAAAGAACACATTGACCTAAATACCATTTCATCACTACAGGCAGAGACCTACTGATAATATAACAGAGTGGGATGGTAAGAAATGTAACAGAAATTCAGGCTCACTTCCAAATGTGTGTACAGTGGTTGCTTTTCCATTTGGGCAAAATTTTATTTAAGCCCAGCTACAACAGAGCAAATATGCTGAATTTAACTGGGATTTACCAAAATTTTGGGTATAGGCATTTTAATGAGAGATCTTAATCCTGCTTCTAGCATCAAGTTTATAAATAGGTATATAGAATAAATATTATGTATTTAGCAGTGCCCTAGCAAAAGCTCAGGGGAAAATCCAGCAGAGTGAACATCCTCACAGGCTGCAGGGGATCAATACTCTGTTCCTTCTTATTGTGGCTCATGAGGAAGCAGGAGTATAGAGTCTCGCAGTGGTGGACAAAAAATAGAAGTTCACTGATTTGGTCTGGATTTGGAAGAACCATATTGGTTTGCACATGAAACTGAAAAGTATTGATGCCCCAAAGGTTAGTTTTGTTCCCTTCTTGCCATCCAGTATGATGGGTATAGGCTTTGGTCCTGCAAATCAAAGCCTGTCAGACACAGCTCCTCTCTTCATGGTCAGAAGAGTTTAAGAAATCTGTATGGAAATAGATGACAGACTATATATTACATAATTGCTACTTCCATTGAAACAAGCAACGAACAACATCATCAAAAATGTAAAATCACTATAAATAAGGCTATAATTACCCCCTCATGTCTTTTGCAAAACTCTCAGGAAATTTTGAGGATGTCTCAGGTATCCACATGAGAAGAAAATGGGACTTAATAACCATTGTTCTCAGTAGTGGTTTCTGCTGTCTGAGTACTTGGTTTATGGTCTTGTATTATCCTGGACTCTTTTTTAGAAGCTCAGAGCATTAACGACTTCCTTTCTAATCAGTCTTCACAAAACTGGGGCGAGAAGATGTAGCAGACAGAGGAACCAAAAATCGATGCGCTCGAAATCACCACAGGATTTTGAAAGTGTGTTGGGGGGGGGGAAGAAAGGAAAGTGATGTCTAGAAGCTACTTAAAATGTCAAACTTGATATGTGCAGTTTGGTTTTATTTTTATTGTTTTAAGCATGAACATACATAAAAGTCTAAATCACTCTCCAGTGATAAACACTTTATATGTGAATATAATGAAACAGAATTGATTATCATTCTGTATTGCCTTTATTCAAGTCCATTGGCTTCAAAGATAAAATTAATATCTTCCAAGGGGAAAAAAATATCAAAATTAAATGTTTAAAGGAATGTATGCAATTGGAAAGAGTAATGAAATAGCTGTGCTACTAACCTTTTTGCATTATAAAATACGATAAGATCTGTGGCATTTCAAAGATCTAATAATGTGGTTTTGAATGTTTTATTTAAAGAATTTTTATAGAATGCTCTTATGTACCTTGAAAAATTAACTTTAATGGCTATGTAAACATTTCTCAAATTATTAAATCAGCAAAACATAAATATAAACATTGTATTTATTCGAAAAATAATTAAAATTGTGCTCTGCCACCTCAGCAAGGAAAGATTTGTCATTCTCTCATGGTACTGATAGCAGTCTCATATTAAAAAAATCAGAGTTATTTTTTTTTCCCATGTCTGTCCTTGACATTGACACAAAATCCCCATCGTTTGTGCATCGTTGAGCTCTGAGCTGCCAAGGAGGTGAGCACAGCTGGGCAGTGTGGCTGCTCTTGCCCTGTGGAGTGCGATGGGAGATTTCTGGGGTGCTCCCCAGCATGGCTAGGTAAGGATCTCTCCTCACTGGCTTGGAAGGAGGTTGTGTTTCATGTGTTAGCCCAGCTGCAAACACTGCCTCGCTTGTACCTGGCTATGTTCCTGGGCAATGTGTAGAGTCTGGGAGCAGAGGTGCCTTGGGCTGGGCTTGTGTGGGTGAGTGAAGTCTGTGATGTCTGGTGAACTGGGCCTCGGGGATACTTACAGTAAGTATCATGAACTTTGGTAAACCAGTTCCTCAATTTCAGGGTGCAGCAGACCACCAGCTAAAATGCATGTACTTATCTTCAGTGGAAGAAGATGCTTTCACCCAGGTAATTCCACCAGTGCTAAGCTTCTTAGCTTTGGGAGCTGCCCTATGCTTTCACAGTTTGCCAGAGGCACAGCATGACTTCTTCCAAGGACTGATGCAAACAAGGTGTACCTTTAATTGAAACAAAATCTCTTCCCACACTGATTCCTTAATTTCTTCAGCCAGGTCCTGTTAGCTCTGGATTAACATCTAAAGCTCTGCCAGTACGTTTGTGCAGCATCAGGAGCATTTCATCTCCCCATGCAGGTGGCATGTCCTCACAAGCAGCAACTTGCCTTCTAGAACACTGCTTATGGAAGATCCAGAAACATGTGTTAGATCTTCCCATCCTAAAATGCAGTAAGTGCATTTGAGGTGTTAGTATTGAACTTTTGCTAGACCCAAACCTAGGCATGTGGTTTAGTGACTGGAAAAGGAAACTGCAAGACTGTGAGGTTGGGCTGTAATTCCTGCCAGTCATTTATTTGATGGCCTTGGTTCTCCTGTCACCTTCTTTGCTGTTTGTTTAAAAGCAGTCTGCCATGTATGGGATATTGAAGTTTGCAGAGTTTCCTTCTATTACAAACCTTTGCTTTCATATGCTTCCAACTTTTTGCTACATCTCAATCGAGGGGGAATCCTTCTGAATGCTGTACCCCCCTGAGCGGGTGAATTTCCCGTGGTTCAAAAGCACTTATTTATTTTAAATAAAGCTACAGCAAAAATTGGTGGCTGTGGTTGGAAAATATTCTAACAAAATATGAATGTTTTGAAGTATGTCAACAGTGATCAACAGGGTCCCTAAGCCTGTACAGCTTTTCAGTCTGAAGAAAGGAAGAGTCCTTAAGGGGCAGAGCTGGATCAATCACACCTGAATGCATCCACCAAAAGGATACAAGGGGCTTGCCCTGTGCTGTTGATGTCTGAAAACTCTTCTAAATGCAGGTATTCTGGTTTACTTGTTTGTGGGGGGATTTTTGCAACTATGAAAAAACCCCTTTTTTTTCACACTTTTGAAATTTTGGAGAAGAATGTGGTTTTCCTTCTGATAAGAGGTCTGGAGAGTCTTTAGAAGGACATTTTATCTTGTATGGTTCTAGACTGGGTAAATTGGCTCCCTGTGTATTCCCTCAAGAGGCACCTAAGTGGTTTTTCTTTGTGAAATGGTCTCAAAGAACACTGATAAATGATACAATGATGTTCCTTATACCTCTTTTCCTTCTCTCCTCTCCTTCTTCCCAGTCATGCATGTGCTGTTTGGACTTGCAGAGGCTTTGTAAAGTCTAGTAGAGTATGTGAATTGTGCCATATTATTACTTCTCTTCTGAGGAGCAACAGTAAAGGAAATGTTGAGGGATTTTTTTGTTTCTTTTGCTTTCAACAAATGATGGTAATTCCTTGAGCTGTTCATGCAGGTCTTGCATACAGGCACCAGTCTGAATAAACATCTTGCTTACAAGGTCAATTGAATGTATAGGCTGTTGGCCATACAGCAAAAGTTTTCATTAAGTCCTCAAATGAGTGGAGTCACTAAAAAATCTCTAGAAATATCTCTTTATTTTGTATGTGAATATCACCTACTGGGAGGCTGGGGAATAATTTTTATTTGTACGAAAAAATTTCTTTTGATCACCAATGCAGGTCAAGCTTGTAATGAACAAGTAAAAAAGCAAAGCATTTTTTAACTGGGTAGCCTTGTAAATAATGAAGTGAGACTGACAGCCTTGTTAACGAGGGCTCATATACAGCAGTACTGTAATTAAAAAATGGAAATTGATGTTCCCCTCTCTTTATTCAAACATGCAGTATAAACAGAGAAGGAACCTACAGTTCAGATTCATTCATGGAAGCATTGCTGCATTGGTTAATTTTTTCTTTCTAAAGTTCATTTGCCTGGAAACCTTAAAATCAGTGAGCTAACAGTTGCTTTCCATAACTTTCCTCTAAAATCTATTGTATTTCTGTGGAAGGTTTGCAACTCTGACCCCCATCCCCTACCATCAAAGACATTGCCTATAGTGGTCAAATTTACTGCAGACTCTATGACAGTGACCATGGAGGCCCTTCCCTCAGCTTTAACTGGGCTCTGTTGCTCTTCAGGAGCCCAGTGCCTGGCCCCAGAGGAAATTAAATGTCCTTAACTAACCAACACTTGGGTATTTCCAAAGGCTGGGTCATTTGACTCCTGTTGTGTTTAGAAAAGTCTAGGTCAGCATGGAATAGAGGCAAAGCAAGATAACATATTGTGATTCTGAGAAAGATTCCATCAGTCCCTCACAAAAATGAGCTACAGCCCTGAAGGCTTTGGAAATAGTTCTTGAAAACAGGTGGGAAACCTCCTACTGTCTCTCTTCAGACTCAGCAAAGTTTCTGAGCTGATGCTGCCTATCCTGATCCAGATTCTCCTCAACAGAGCTTGATTTGAGCAGTGATTTGCCAAACATGCCGATCCGGATTACCTGCCTTACTTTAAGGAGTACATTACACTCATTTCCATATGTTCCCATATATTATGACTTAAGGGTGAAAAAGGACCTGGGTAGTTTCTTTGTGTTTTCTTCTTCAACAAAGCTACCAAGAAATCACAGCAGAAAAGTACTGTTTTAAGTGATGTGGTTATTTGTGACTTGTATGAAAAAAATTCTTTTGACCACCAATGCAGGTCAAATAAATAATGACCTTTTTTCTTATATATGTCTAGAAAAAACAGGCATGATTGTTTTAAATCTTTTTGGCATCTACTTTACATTATTAGTATAATGCATACCCGGTCTTGCACACAGACTTTCATAGCAAGAGTTGTTTTGTTGTTTTTTTTTTCTTGTTGCCAATTTGAAATGGATGTCTAAACAGTATTTATTTCCCTTTAGTGATGCCAACAGCCTAGCTGGCAGAAATACCCATTCTGAAAAACCTTCTGAAGCCCTTCTGTAAGTTTCCTTTCAGTGGGAAGTAATATTTTGAAATATTTTGTTAAGTACTTACGTTTGCAAGTGTTTTCTTTTGGCAAGCAGGGCGGGCTGGGTGTTGGTGTGGGTGGTCTGACACTCAGCCCAGCCTTTGGGAACACACTTCTGTTGCTCTGCCCCTCTGTTGTGGAAAGGGCATTTTGATTACAGTGGAAAGAGTTGCTCCATGTGATTAAGAGTAATCCTTTGTTGCTGCTATTAGGATAGCCTGGAGCTTAGCTTACACCTGGTGTAACCAGCACCGTTTTTCCAAAGAGCCCATCGTAGCCAGGCACGTTATGTCTCTCTGAGCTGTGGCAGGTGCTGACTCAATTCGTGCTTCTGCTGATTCTTTTTAACTAAAAAATTTTGTGAGGTGTTACGGTGTGTTTATCTTACTGTGATGCTAGAAACACTACAAACACCTATTCAGAAATGGTATCTCAATATTATTTTGAATCTTGTCATTCTGTGGGTTTCTTCCTTTTCCTCAAGGCCAGTCAGCATTGCTTATCCCCAGCTGCTCAGACATTCAGCTGGGGAATCTCGTCTTGGAACCTGAAAAACAGGCCTCTGGTCTGCTTAGGGCTCTGGGACAGAGAGTGAGAGTAAACACTGCTTGGTTTTGTTTGGTTTATTTTTTTACACAAGTGTGAAAACTGAACTGCTGCCAAGCAAGGGTTGGGAAGAGAAAGTGTCTGAAGGGTAGATAAATATCTAGTAGTTCTATTTCTAAAAAGTTTGATAAGCAATGCCCAAAAACCTCCATGCAGAAAGCTGCTGAAATCTGTCATGCTAAACAAAAATCCCAGAGAAGCTTAAAAAAAATGCTGCTGAAGTCAGCGTCTGGTTAAAACTTGTTCTAACTTGGACATACTTTTTAACCAAGGCAGTTATAAAATTTTTCTACTACAGCTTCCTTGGGCTCCACTGAAGAAGCTTTTGCCATTGCCACTCTCAAAGGAAGCCCTGCTAATTAAGTTGAGTCTAACAGCACGTAGACAACTTCTCAGAGCTGTGATTTACCTGCAGCCATTCCAGAGCCCAGGTGGAAGTGCTGGGAAGGTCAGCATGACAAGTGCTTGGTGTGCAGGCTGGTGGTGGGAGAGGAAGGTAGTGGAGTAGTTCTGACCTTATTTACAGCCTCACTGATGGAAAGTGAATAGTGGGAAACAAGAACAGACAAAAATACCTCTTGAGAAGAAAGAAGTATTTTGCCATTTTTCTTAAGTCTTGAACTTCCCCTCAGCATTATTGTTACACCTTTACCATTGTACAGGAACAATATCATGAAAATGCTAAACCAAAGTTACTTCTTTTATCCCTTCATATTCTTAAGTTAAGGCTCATTAAGAGTCAATTAGAATTCATCTTGAAACAAAGAATATTATACCAATACCGCTTTTAGTGCCATGGAAACTTTTTTTTGGTAGGGATAAGCCCCATCAACACCTTGCCCTGTTAGAAATGCTGGACTGGGGTGGGACTTACTCTGTAAAGCATAGAGCCAGCTGATCCTGTATGTTCCAGGTGTGGATACTGATATTTGCAGGTATAGAAATTATGTATTTAGTATAGGCATTTATTGCTAGGATAAATTAAAAAGAAAAACAACTTCTTCACTTTTTTTAAATCTTTATTGGGTCAGAGACTATGATAACAAGTTACACAGTAAAATGCAGCTCAGGCTTTTGACACTCCTGTTGGATTTCTAGGCACTAAACACGAGTTTCTACTTCTCTACAAAATGTTAACCAGTTTACCATTAAACAAGAAAAAAATCCCTGAAACAAACCACCATTTCAAACCCTTCAGCTCTTCATGCTTTCAGTATGCACTGAAAGCAAAAACTTTATGTACCTGTGCTTGAATAAGACTTCTTCATCAGAAGTGTTAGTCTGTAGGTACTGCACAAGGCACAAGGTTATTTGTTACTGCCTTGTGGAGCTCTTGGTTAGAGCAAGAACAACCTATTCTTATCCTTTTTTCCAGAACAGCAGCACAACAAGTGGCATGGTAAAACTTCTCCGACACCAGTTAATACTTTAAATAGTTATTACTTTTAAAAGTGCTAAACCTAGACAGGCTAAATTCTTGTTCAAATATCCAAAAGTAAAAGATAGTATGATAAAAGATTCACTACACATACAGGAAATACTCTGAGGGTGCTTAAGATGATCTCCCAACAATAGATTTCATAACACCAGCACCTAGGAAACAGTGGTATATGTTTATTCACTACACTTAATTTCATTCAGAAATATAAACTTTTCAGCTGGATTTTGGAATGATAATTTTTTTCCTTAGATAATAAATTTCTTCTCAAAAAAGCTGCCCTCCAAGCTACTTTATATTGTAATAGCTCATAGTTTAAAATCTTCATTCAAAAGATGAGGTCATGCTGCATGAATTTTAAGGCACATGTATTAAACCAAGTTAAAATGGTTTATGTATCCAAGCTCACTGCACCTCAGCCTGAGCTGAGACTTGGTCTTTTTGATGTGCTTGCAGCAATATAGTGGTCTGTCCTTTGTGGAATAAAATAAGTTGACAAAACAAAGTACAAAGACTGGGCTTTCACAACAGCAACGCCAGTACTGTAGAGGAAATATAGTAAACTTAAATCCTATTGCAAAACAGGTGCAAGTTGCCTTGTAGCTTCAATTAGCTGTAGAAGAAAAATCCTCCTCATGGAAAGGTAATTTATCAACCACTACTACCAGCTGTCAGTGACAGAGTATACAGCCTGTGTCACAAACTGCAGAGAAGCAACTTTTGCCTTATTGCATAATAAATAGGATTAAACTTTGGCAGTGCCAAGACTGAAGGGCTGAATTTCTACTTATCTATCCACAGGGGCCTGTGAATTTTAATTGTTTTGCTTAGTATGAGGAGAGTTGCTTGGGTAGAAGGGCACTGCATCATGCAGCAGGAATGTAAATTAGATAATTACAGCACCTAGACATGTAAGTGAGGATCTTTTCTGAAAAATGAGGATGAAGAATGTGAGAAGTGACGTCTTCCACTGTCTTCTAGTACTGCTTCTTGGCTGAAGGTTTGTAAGCCACCAGAAGACCAAAGGAAGCATACCCAAAAAAAAGGGTCTGAACGAACCATTGGAACTGAACTGATGGGTCAGTGATTCCTTTAGATCTGCAACATTAACAAAAGCAGAAAATGGGTCAAAAAACTTATGTTCCTGCAGACTAGACTGTGATACTCACAAAATGAGGTCAGATATCTCTACCCATCCTGGATATTCAGACTTGATTAGAACATTTCAACTTAGCATCATTAATTCCAATCTACTGAGACTTGTTTCCTGTGCTAACTAAACATACCAGTTCCTGTGACTTTAGTGGATTTTAAGCTACCTACAGAAAAAACTTCTTTCAGACATTTCATCCTTATAATTTCCTCAACAATATACAAATTGCAATCTCAGTGTATGCTATTTGAAATTACTTATCCTATAACAAATCCTATAAGAAACTGGAGTAGCTTAATCCTAATCTTAATACACAAGTCTGAATATAATTTCTTGTTGACTGTAGTCATTTAACTAATACACAGTAATTAAATATATATTTGCTTATTAATAAAACAATTACTACATAATAAATAAGTCAGTTAATACATACTACTGTATACAAGCAGGGCAGAGACCTGACAAATACTGTGCAATGCAGGATGGAGAAGCACTCTTATCTAAATTTGTGGCTAGAAAAATACAGGTAACAGGGCTGAAGACACCTGACTTAATTTATGAAGTAGAAGTTTTCCTATGTTAGTTAGTTTTAAGTTAACATGTATGAATTTTTTTGTCTTTTACAGAAAATGTCACTTTTTTCTCCACTTCATTGTTCTTGGGAAATACTACTACTGAAAGGAACACGTACAAATATAACAACAAAACCAAAGGATTTCACATTTCTAGTAAACAAACACATCAAGCATAGCTGTGCTCCAGCTCACCAGCTTACAGGGAGGCTCCCTCTACTGACCTTGTCCAGAACAGTTCAGCTGTCCATAGTACCAGAGCATCACACACACAAAATGATTGTCTAGCAAGTGTTAGCACAACATTTCTAGATGTTCATTCTTAAATTGTCTTACCAGATGTGAAAAACTTTTTTGTTTAGAATCACAGCTGCAGTGTTCCCAAATGAATGCAAAAACTGGAGAACTAAGGCTTAAGGAATTTACCTGTTTCTACAAAGCGAGCTTACTTGAATAGACCACATGCAGCAATACAGGCCAACAGCCAATGACAGTACTACTGTTGATTAACAAATTTGTATCTCCTTCCTCACTAGTTTTCCCTTCTGCCTCCTTTGTGATGTTGCCAAGTAGACATTACTTTTACATCAGTAAAAATGAATGGTGTTTGATGCTCACAGAAGTACAACTGCTGGTCATGTACAGCAGGGTGCCAGAAGAGACAATGATGGGCAGGCCATCTGTGCTCCTTCTTTCTTATGGGCTTTAACACTACTCTGTAAAACTTCATTAGTTAAACTAATTACAATACCCTGATGTGGTATGTTCACTGGTAGTCAAGTGTCCTCATACTTAAAAGAGTCACCTTAAGGCTTTATACCCATCTATCTGCAGAACTAGACTTTTAACTTCAAAGCTACATAACTTAAAACCAGAGCCTCATAAAAAAAATATTACTAACTCTCATTCTGAAGGTGGAAATCATTAATCCATATTCTACTATCTTGAGAACCACCTTAAACAGCGTTCTGTGAAACAAAATCCCTTTGCTTCCAAGAGCCATTACTGGAGAAGCCTGGGAGAGACAGCTGTGAACTGAACCACATGAAGTGGAAAACCACCATTTTTATGATGGCAAACAGACATTTTGCCTGCATTCTTCTGAAGTACTACAAACAAAATTCAAATGATCAGAAGGACCACGTGTTTGGACAGCACACCTTTCCAGGTAAATTGTTACCCTATTGTAAGAATTAGTTGGCCTTGCTTGTATAGTCTGATTGTTCCAAGTACTTTATCCCACAAACCTGCAGATACAAGTAGATCTTAAATAGTCCCAAATGGAAGTGTCCAATTGTATTCTTACAATATAGATGCAATTGTTAAAGTGTGTAATTAGCAGTATTGAAATTCTGATGAGGTAAGATCTGATAAAGTTGTAACACCCGAAGTTATCAGACTATTCCTACACTATCTATTGTTCCCTCTGCTCCCTGAGGAGCAGTGGTACCCCATGAACAGGGAGCTCAGAGGCAGACAGACAAGCTCTGGCAAACCTTGCTGCTGCCAGTTCTGCAAGTTGCCACCCCTTGGTTTTGCCTCCCTGTACAAAAGTAACCACTAGAAGAATCTGCAGTAACCAGTTGTGGAGGTCAGCAAACTATCACTGCAGCCAGAATTTTATCAGTATGCTCTGAATTCATACTGCTGCTGAGAACCACCAAAATCAGTCTATAGCTTCTGTCACTTGTACCAAAGATCCTTTTCAGAGAACCTATGTTGGAATCAAAGGAGGGAACAACTTACTGGCATAACTTAATACCGTAGAGGGCTTCTACTATGTGAATCAACCAGGATACCCAGAACCTAATGGAAAGAAAACATGTTTTATTTTGTTGAAAATGAGGGAAAAGATGGTTGTATCCAAGATGCATTATGCAGAGAATATAAACCTGGAAGCATAGAAGTGACATCTTACTTTAACGTAGAAAGGGAGGGGTATTTTTTATCTTAGAAAAAAATATGTGTGCACTTAAAAGAAACTCAAGTCCACTCAGAAAATCAGAGGAACTGTAGCTCATGTAATATCCCTCAACCTGCTATTTCAAGTATCCACTGCAGGCTTCCAAAACTTTCAGCACTTAGATTAAGCCAAAAAGACAAATGCTTAGTGAAAGCAGTACAAGTTAATCTTAGCTAAGCATGCAAAATCTATCCTTTTACTTACATGAGTATTTTTAGTGGTCCTAAGGAGCTACTTCAGTTTTTATAGATTTAGTTCTATGAAAACAACTGTGTGTATAGATTCAGAATATATAATATGACTCGATGAGTCAAACTCGGTCTACCAATTTTCACATGGAAACTTTTAAAAATAAAAAGTTACACAGGATATTCAGTTAAGCTCAATTCAATACATTGCTAAAGCAAAGATGAAGGTTTATCTTCTACATGATGCATGGTAAAAGAAGTGAGAAAGCCCTGCTGATTTGTCTTTACAGGAAGTCAGCAAGTGACAGACCTGCTCACAAGGAAATATTTTCCAGCTCTTATGTTAATTAAGGTAACGAAACCTAAGTTTTGTAACCCAGCAAAACTCAACGCTATGCAGTTTGTCCAGCAGGTTATTTCTCATGGGGACAGGATCAGGATAAGTGAGTATGAGGGTAGAAAATGTTCTTTAATTCAAGCTGGAAAAGAAGAATCCTAAAGAAAGAACTGGACTACTCAAGTAACAACTTGAGAAAAGAACCACTTTTAGGACGTGGTACAAATATAACTTTACAAATGGACAAACAACTGTTGTAAAAAGTAGTATCTTAACATTTTTTCCCTTTCTTGCTATAACATCACCGATGCCAAATTCTAAGCTGAATTTTTAAACTTTCATACTGGTCTTAGCCTATGTAGTCTTCTACATACTTTTTATCCCACATCCTTAATTATAATGAGCTTGAAAGGAGAGCTCTTTAAATCTAATTAACGATTGGGTTACAGGAAAGCTTGTTAACACAGACTAAGCACAAGAGACAGAGACAGGCAAAATAATACAGTCAAATATAACTTACATGTAGCATACCCACTTGTGGTGGTGTTCCACTAAATAATTAAGGAAGGTACCAAATATTCCCAAATAACTATAAGGTATAGTCGAAGGCCAAAGTGTTACCCACTAAAAAAAAAAAAAAAAATTTAGTTAGCTTACTTCAAAATAGAATTACTATCAATTTAACCTTTAATGAGCTTTCTTTTTGCTCTCCCCACCCCCTATGTCCATCAAACGTGGTTTAGGGCTTATTTATTCATAGTATTTAAACTCTTTCATTCCATTAACCTTGTCCAAGATCCATATTCTTCAACAAGGCAACTGGCCTTTGAAAGCACACTTACTTAAAAAGATTCAAACTATGAAATTTCTTTCTCTTGACATACAAGATGCCAAGGGATAAGCTTAAGGTTGCTGTCTGGGTACCAAGAGTGCGTCTGGACATTAAGTGGCATTTCAGTTGTAAGCTCATTACCCATTAGACATGGCAGCTGCAAAAAACACATTGTCTCTGTCCTGAAGAAGACAATTTGAGGAAACTGACCTGAAGAATTCAAACAATGACTAAACTGTTTAGTGGGAATAACTACCTAAAACTAGGGGATCAGTCTTTCTTCTTTCGTCCCTTAAAAAAGAAAATGCCAGATTTTCTTCTGTTTTGAACAGGGTGCAGAAGATGACTGCTGTCCCAAGACCCATGGTTTGCTTCCAGGTTTCTTTCCTGTCGCTGAGCTGTGTGCAGTGTTTGCCATTGTCCAGCTGCCTTTTACCAAGCCGTGGAGGAGAAGCAGGCGGTCAGGGAGCTGTGCCCTGCAGAGTCCACTGCGGATGTAAGGTGAACGCCAGGCTAGACCAAGGTTCACACTCTGGTATCAATGCTCCACTTTCTAACTACACTTAAACGTAGCTATGCCAAGGACGTGGCAAGATGATGCATTTAAACAGGGAATTTGCTTAAAGCGCATTCTGTTTCTTGAAACAGTCCAAAAGCTGTTCGGTGAGCTGCCTGGCCCACCTTGACCATCATTTTTTCAGCGGTGGTTCTTAGGTTTAGAAAACCCAAATAGAAGGAAAACATGTGAAAGGATGACTTTGATAAACTTGTCAGATATATCAAAACTGCCGTTAATATCCCTGCTCCAGCAATCCGACTTAGCTTAGTTGATGTCTGGTTTCAGAGACTCGCCAATTTTCCAACCACGCCGTCAGTTCGTACAGTCTGCAAATGCACTTTACGGACTGACGTGCCCCAGGGCTGTCCCGACCGAGCTGTGCCGATCCTCGGCGCGGTCACTTTTGGGAACGCCGGACCCCTCTCCCAGGGCACCGGCACCGCCAACCGCGCCCGGGATGTGGCCCCACCGCCGCAGCCAAGCCTCCCAGTCCCACTGCTTTCCCCCTCTGGGCTCCCTCCATGGCTCCCTCCAGCCTCCTCACTGCCTGGCCTGGCCAAAGTAGGACGCTTAGTTTCCTTTTTCTGCCGGCTTCTTTTCAGGAAGAGCCCTTCCCGCGGACACCGGCACGGCGCAGGGAGCCTGTCCCACGCACCGCGCGGCTTCCGACCGACGGCCCGCCCGCCCCGCTCGCTCCCCCCCCCGCTCCTTACGCCGAGGACGACCATGCCGAAGATGATGGCGACCATCCATATGAGGCGGGAGCGCTGGAAGTGGCAGCTGCCATCGCGTCCCCGCTCCGCCGCCATCGCTCGGTGCGTGCTCTGCCCCCGGCGCGGCCCCCGCGCTAAGGCCGCCGAGGGCGGGGCGGGGCCGGGCCGGGCCACCGCGGGCCGGGGGGGGCGGCCTCGTCCACCCCCGTTCGGGGAGGGGAGGAGGGACACGGTCCCTGCCGGGGGGGCCGCGGGTTCGGGGCTCGGCACCGCCATGTGCCAAGTGCCACACTTTGGGTACAATAGCCCCCTGCAGCGCTACAGGCTGGGGGCAGAGTGGCTCGAAAGTGGCCCAGTGGAGAAGGACCTGGGGGTGCTGGTCGACAGTGGCTGGATATGATCCAGCAGTGTGCCCAGGTGGCCAAGAAGGCATCCTGGCTTATATCAGGAACAGTGTGGCCAGCAGTACCAGGGCTGTGATTGTCCCCCTGTCCCACTGTTGAGTCCACATCTTGACTGCTATGTCCAGTTCTGGGCCCCTCACTGCAAGAAAAACACTGAGGTGCTGGAGTAAGTCCAGAGAGGGGAAATGAAGCTGGTGGAGGGTCTGGAACACAAGTCATGTAAAGAGCAGCTGAGGGAGCTGAGGTTGTTCAGCTTGGAGGAGACTCAGAGGTGACCTTAACTCTCCCTACAACTACCTGAAAGGAGGTTGTTGCCAGGTGGGGATCGGTCAGCCTCTTCTCCCAGGCAACAAGTTACAGGACAAGAGGACACAGTCTTAAGCTGCACCAGGAGAGGTTTAGGGTGATTAGACATTGGAACGGGCTGCCCAGGGAGATACTGGAGTCCAGCCCTGGAAGTTGAAGGAAAGACCAGACACAGTACTGAGTGCCATGGCCTAGTTGACATAGTGGTGTTCGGTCATAGGTTGGACATGATGATCTCAAGAGGTCTTTTCCAACCCAAGTGATTCTGTGCCGAACGCGGTATGGAACAGCACAGAAGCTGGAGAGAGCTTTCCAGCTTGACGCTTTGCCGCTTCACCGCAGCGCTCCGCTTAGGGGTGGAGGAAAAAGCAGGAAATGCAGGAAACGGGACAACCTCAGCAGGTGCGGCCCGAGATGCACCCGCTGGTGCGGGGCACCCCGCAGGGACCGGGCCGCCCTCTCGTGGCACCGGGAGCGACCGGCACCGGGCGGGATCGGGAGGTGCCTCCCGCGGGAGTCCGCGGGCCCGGGAGGGCGAGGGATTGTCCCTGGGGCGAGGGCACAGTGTCCCGGGGCTGTCCCTGCGACAAGGGCACGGTGTCCCCGCCGCAGCCCACCCGGGGGTCACAAACTGCAGCAGCGCTCGCTACGGGGCTAAAATAAACAGGTGTTGCCCTTCTACAACACTGAGCAGTTCAGTCATTATTTGGAACAGTACATAATACCTTTTTGAAAACTACCAATTCAGATTATATTAAATCCAGCATTTTCTACTCTATGCCCTTTTGGGACACTGGACTTGGAGATGAACTTGTCCAGAGAAGTCACCAGGACCTTGGGAAAGGTTCCCACGGGTAGAACTGTTGGTGGATGGGATGAGGGTTCATGCTTTCTTTTGAAGTTTGCTACCTTTTTGCTTGACAGTGACTTTGACAGTGTAGAGACATGTTGACTATGCTGTTCCCTCTCCTCGCCTGAAGCTAAACACCTGCTCTTTTAACTATGTGTTAATGACGTGCCTGTAAAGCTGTTCCCTGCAACAGCTAATGCAGCATGTCCTGACACATCCCCAGCATGAATCCTGTGTTTCAGAAAATGGTCACTATAGAAGGGTTAGTTTTGTTCTGTCCTGAGACTGTGCTGTTTCCCTGTCTCTATTTCATTCCAGGCTGTTCCTTCCCAGAGCACCGTACAGGGGTTTTCTTGTTTGTTTGTTTGTTTGTTTTTCTGGAGTGTTTTTTGGAGATTATAAGGGGGTTTGGTAAGAAATTCCTGCAGTGGTAAAACTGTTCCTGGGAGCCCATCTACAAAACTCAGTGAGGTTGGCTATGTGGAATTCCACCTGCTTAATAAATTTCCCTGGTTTGCTTTGCTGATGCAGGAGAGCAGAGTGTGTGGCCCCACTTACATCTTAGTATCTGGCAGAAATTTCTAAAATTCTATTATTTTTTTATATTTTTTTTTGTTCCTCTTTAGAACATTCTACACAGACTTCTGCCTGCCTGTAATTCCATGTCCAAAGGTTGTGCTGAGATCCTGAGATGGGCCGAGCTTTGTGGTAGAAGTGCCTCGGAGTGCCCCACACAAGGAGAACCCACCTTGCCGCGCACCAAACACCTCATCTAAGGAAGTAAGGCAAGTGTGCGAGAATGAAATCCAAAAGCAACTCAGTTGGCGAAGGGATGGATGTGCTGCTGCGCGGAGGTGACTGGAGAGGGCAGTCAATACACAGGAAAGATACAGGCTGTCAGCAACTGTGATATCGTGGGCGGAGGAGGGGGAGCTGGCCTCCTCTTCCTCCTCTGTTGCCAAAAATAATTGATTTATCTTTTATTAAGCGATATTCTTCCTGGGCTGGAAGAATGGTCACAAAACAGCTCCATGTGTGACAGCAGCCCCCACTCGCTGCCAGTGACACAGGCAGCTCCACCAGCCCTGGGCACGGACTTGAAAGTGAAATAGTTCATGAAGACAACCCCCTGCTCAGACCTTTTGTGGGGGTGGACTTCTGGAAGTTACATTTCAAATCCAGGACAATGGCTTTGACCTGACTTTTTTAAAAAGGCTCTTTCTTTTGACAAATATATGAGTCTTCAGAGTATTTAAGAAGCTGCATAGAGCTCCAGTTTTAAAAATTTAAAGCCAGAAGTCCTGTTGCATCAACTGGTCTGGCCAGCACAGGCCATTCAATTTTATCTTGTTTCTCTGAATTGACCTCAGTGAGTGACTTGCTTTTACTTAAAGCATACTTTTCAAGGGACATTTTATCTTACTTTGAAGGTGACAAAAGACAGAAAATCCACTGCTTTCAATGATTATTCTTTCTTGTGTTTCTTAGGTTAGATGTACCTAACAACTACTTTTGAGGGATTAATTTTCCAGAGTAGCTGAAAAGCTTGCTGTTTCATATTTTGCAAATATTTGCATTTCTGCCCTCATATTTTGGACAGACCAGCTATCTTTGTGGCTTCAACACTGGAAATCTTGTTTGTCAGTGAATTGCTTTTATTGGCAAGTATCATCTAAACTGGAAACTACAAATCCCAAACACTGTTACGTGAATTATTGAAAAAAATGCAGAACAAATTCACTTTGCCAAGTTTACAGGAAGTAAAACTGTTTTACCACAACTTCGGAGATTTCTACTTTGGTTTCCTTTCCTTTTCTCTTAATCAGTGCCAGAAAGTGACTGAATGAAGCCCTGGCATCCTGTTATGAATTGGCAGCATGCTACACACCAAAATATCACCTGAGCACAGACAGTGGGAAGCTCTGGCCGTGCTTACTAGAAGCCAGATTTAGATTAATAGTTTGGAACAGACATGTCAGTTGTGACAGGATAACCACAGCTCCATGTTCTTTCTCAGGCCTTTCCTGTGCTAGAGAACATGCAGATATTGGTAGCTATCAATTGGCACAGCTGCCATCATGGTGACAGAGCTCTGTAAGCATTTGAAGAAGATGAGCTATCCTAGCTTTGCCTGGCTTCAGGCTGCACAGATTGCTAAACTGAGTCTATTTTGACAGTAGTCAAGGCCATAGAAAAGAGGGAAAGCATAATCTTAAAAACAAGCTTGAAAGGAAAAAAGCATATTCCCTCATAATTTCATACAAACATTTTTCTTTCATTTGCATCACTTGGTTTAGATTTCAAATTAGTTTGGTATTAAATCCATGAGTACTTATTAAGAATCTAAGATTAAAAGACATGTTTGCTACAAGATCAGCAGATAAGGTTACTAACCATATGATACCATGAGAATGGGACATGTGATCCTCTTTGACATTTCAAAGACAGCTACATTAATTTTTAAAAATGTTTTTTTCACTGAAGCTCTGTCCATAGGGTCCTGAGGTCTCCATGGTGACTGGGTGTGTACACTGAGGTGGGTTAGTTCTGCTGAAAACAATCGAATGGACCTGTGTATTCTTTCTGCCTAATCCCTGAGAAACAGCTACCTCATTTCCTATGATGTGTATATCAATAGATCACTCTCTTCAATTTTCAAATACTAAAGTTTCTGCTGCACCTAGTGGTGGAGAAAACTTGTTCCCTCTTCGGTTTAGAAGCATTTGCTATCTCTAACTTAGAGATATTGACTATCTCACTTTCATTGGGAAGTACAAAGGGTATTTGCCAGGTAGTCTGCCTCTTTTGTTTGGTGTTCCTGGTAGATGCCAGAGACGAGATAGAGACATGTTAGCTCTTCCCTGTCTTTTAAAATTCCTTAAAATAAAGGGGGAGGGAGGATTAGTCAAATTCAGACCAAATTTTAGGGTGTGAGTCATTGTACTGGAGTCAGTGAGGTGACTTCTTTAAACAGCAACTTTCTTTATAGGTAAGGATTAAGGGACTGGGCTTTTTTAGGAAGTTACTTGAAAATGAACTGCAGCCAGTTTTAAACTGGATTTGAAGCTGGTATAAAAGAGATGAGATGCATTCAGTTACCTAAGTTACCTAAGGACATGGAATTATCAACAGGGCTTTTTATTATCAGGGTTAAATGACAAAATACTATAATGAAACTAATGCAAGTAATGTCTGATTCCTAATGTAACTAGTTAACATGGCTGTTCCTCTATAATTTTTAATTTTTAATGGGGACTTAAAATTGTATCACCTTAATCTTTTAGTTCTAAGACCAGAGAAGCTAAGGAAAAGTATGGTCTTTAAAAGTATTTCATGTTGCAGTTTGACAGGCATTACACCTTTGAGTTAATGGTCGAGATGCAAAAAAAAATGTGAAGTGTAATGAGATGTGCATTAGAAGAAACAATGTAGTGTGGTAATTCTGCTTCTTCTTGTAGTGAATAGTCTTTGCAACATGGAAGTATGTGTCCTTCTCATTTGTAGTTGGATTCCTTGGATGTTTGATAAAACTAGTTCTCTTCTAACACACTTATTACATAATTGTAAGCATAATTCAAGCACTGGAAATTGTCAGCTATAAAGGTTCCAGACAAATACTTTATTCTTTGTAAGGACTAAGAACTAGGTAACACTTACAAAGGTATGAATTTCTCATTGATTTTACTACAAATCCAGTCTGTACATTTTAGAGGCAAATTTTTGTCAGAGTTCCATATGCTCATCCTAAAAATATCACTGTAGCAGTTTTTTTGTTATTAAAATGGAAGAGAAAGGTGAAACAGCTGCTTTTGTCATTACAAGCTTTGGCCAATGTTGTATTAATAAGCCTTTGTAAATAGACAGCCAAGACTCACAAGTTTGAAGTCTGGGTTGCACAGAGATCTTCAGTTTTGGGCAGCTGTGCACTTTACAGTTCTGTATTTGTTTTTACCAATATCTGCTGGAAGTCAGTAACTCGAGTCCTACTGGACTATCTGGGAGATGAGAAGCAATAGGACTGACAAGGGAGGTTAGAGAAATAGTTCTTTGAACAGGGAGGAGAAGACTCCAGACAACTTGTCTCCAGTCCTAGCAGACTAGCCTTAAGGCCAAATTCACTCATCTTTAGGCAACTAGTTATCATAATCAGGTTCAGCAAGCCATGATGTTGTGGTTTGTTGTATTTCTATGGTATCATGTGGGTGCTTGTATTCTGTCAGCACAAGAAAAAGATAGTCCTTTTCCTAAAATGTCTGCAGTTCAGAGATCTGATCCTCTCAGAGTCCACAAGTGTTTCTGGAGCTGATCAGTCATTGAGTATATGGTGACAGACACTTTCTTACAAAGGAAGGGAGACAGGGAAGGAGATGGCAGAGATCATGAGGAAAAGTATTACCATAAAGTAACATAGACTGTGAACCTGACTCTACTGGGCATGAAATACTGCTACATTTAAATGAAATCATATTTATCTCAGTGGTGCTGGAGCAAGAAACAACTTGCCAGACTTAACTGAACTCAGTAATCCTCTGGAGGCCTAGGCTAGATATCTGGAGGATATTTTATACACTATTTTATGTTTCTTGAGGCAGAATTTTAGTGGCCACAGGTTTTCTACTGCATGAGTTCCTGTGTGGCTTTCCTACTCTGTGCTCAAAGAGGTCAAGAATACTCATAATCTGTTCATTAGGCTTATTAAAAATAGAAATCCTACTCCAGGCTGTTCCTGCACTGGTGTGGACTTTGCTCTGCTAATTTGCCCTTCCCTGTGGTCATCCTAATCCTTCATAGGCTCAGGCTCAGCCTGTCCAAACTCCAGATCAGTGCTCTGTGTGGCTGTGTGAGGCGGGTCTGTCTCACAGAACAGAGGTGTCCCTCCACCAGAGTAGGAGACATTGTATTGCATGAGACTGGGGGCACATCACTACCTTCCCAGCTATCTTACTTCCATCTCCTAAGACTTTTTTTCCACTGCCTAGAAAAAAATGACTAGTGTTGAGCACCACCAGGCTACCACTTAATAAAGACAAAATGTTTGCAAATACTTTGGCTTCAGTTTTACCTGGGGTCTTATTTTCTTTAAAAATTAAGGCAGCCTTCTCTTTGAAAGGGATGACAATTTCTTTCAGGATTGTCACAGGACTAAAAAAACTCACCAGTAGGCAGCATAGTGACAGTACAAATAAGGAACTACTCTCAGGTTTCACAATAGATTACCATTACAACTCAAAAATGAGATCTTGGAGTTTGACAGATAATTCTATGAGAATGCAAGCTCAGTGAGCGTCAAAAAGACAAAGCAAGTGTTAGGAGCTAATAGGAAAGCAAAGGAAAAAAACCTGCACCTTATCTTCATAATAGTTAAAGCACCATGATTCCTTTCCATCTTAAATTCTGGCAGTCATTCTATCTTCTTGTCTCAGGAAGGACACTGTACCACTGGAAAAAGCTCTGAAAAGGGCAATGTGAATGATCAAAGGCATGGAGCAGTTACCATAGGGTGAGTAATCATGGACCAGCTACCACAAGTAAGATGGGAAAGAGGTGGTTGAATGTAGAAAGTGATGGGGTTTGGCTAAAAAATGGGCAGTGTGAACTGCTGGAGTCAGTGAAAGTCACTCACATCTTGTGTGGGAGGCAGTGAGCACAAATGATTTTAGCAGGTTACATGTTCAGAACACATAAAGGTAAGCATTGTTTCATGTAAACCATGGTTAAGTCCTAGTTAGAGGATGATTAGGAAGCTAAAATTTTACATACGTTCAGAAAAAGACTGAATAAATTCACAAAACAGAGACTCTCATCCATGTCAGGAAATCTCTGGGGCCAAAATGACCAAGGTCATCATCATAATTACTAAGTAAAAGTACCACTACGTCACTTACTGAACTGGTTATAGATCCTAGACTGGCATCTATTTTTGGTTATCACTGAAGAGTTAAATATCAGGCTAGTAGACATTTAGTCTTAGCAAGTATGACCCTTTTTTACCACTTCTCTGGATTTTAGATAATTACAATCAGTTCAATGGATTATTTTAAGAGTTAAATTAAGAAACACTTAAGTGTGAGACTATTCCAAGTTATGTGAAACTAGTCTAATGCCTTTTTCACCTTGAAATCTACAGATTTTAGTGGGAACTAAGTCAGAGCAAGACTGGTAGGTCTCAAAAGTGAATGGTGTTTTCAGCAATATTGTTTTCCTCCACCCTGAAGTGTTAGAAACAACATTCATTTCACATAGGGGAAAAGGCTAGAGCAATGCTTTGACATAATAAAGATGTTTACTGTAAGGGAAAGCTCAGTGCAGGTGATAGCTCTCTCAAGAGCCAGTTTTGAACTGGGGAATGAATTCTCTTGGAAAGCAAAGATTATCATAAATTTCACCCTCTTTTTGCTCAAGGTCCAAAATATGCCTCTACCCTGCTTTTCCTGATGACATATCATGGAAGTGTGCCTGTCTGTACATTGAATTGTTTTTCAAAACAAGAGAGGCTGCTGTAAATGCCCCTTTCCCCAAAGAGCAGGTGAGAACACAACATCACTTGTCTGCTCATGTTCTCTGGAGGGTTCCTGGACACATCTGGCCGTGACAGTACTGAGCATAGGGTGAAATCTTTGTGGATGAGAACCCATGTTGCTTTGCTGAATTCTACCATTTTCCATTTGAACATGAAATCTCTTTGCAGTTCTCCGGGGTTGTTTTGTAGCATTTTTATTTCAGTAAGAGCTGCTTTTTACTGCCAAGCCCATAATTAAAGCAGTGGTAAGTAATGGGCTGCAAAAGGTGTACCAAAAGATAATTGAAGATGCACTGCAGAGCATGAGCATCCTTTTTATGAGGTGTTAATGTCTGAAGACCAAGTAGTGAAATTGATTTTGCCTCCTTCAGGATGAAAGTTCTGCTCAAACATCAATAGCACTGTACTGCCCTAGAAAACGTTTGATGTAGGAATTTCCTAAAGGGTGTTTGTCCTAAGACTCCCCAGGCAGGCGCCTGTGACAGCCCATGCTGCACTGGGTAATTCGGCATCCCATTCATGCTAGCAGGATTTTGGGGTCACCTTTGCAACTCCTAACTCAAGAAGGGCTGCTCTGGAGGGAGACAAGTGAGGTTCTCCCAATGCCCTGGATTAAATAGATGCAACCCTTTTTTTTTGAGAACCATTTTAAAGAGCACTGTGACTAGTCATTGTCTAACAATGATGTTGTCTCTCCCAAATGCACTTTACACACATATCTTCCATTTCTGTTCTATTTTGAGTATATCCCACATGTGATTTGGACTCCTCTGTAGATGTACTTATACCACAACTGGCATAAAGGAACCTTGACAGAGTGGGTTTCCACACTTGGACTCTACTTCAATCTATAGCAAAATGCCATGGATTTTTGTGGAATTCTGAAGACAATCTATGAACTAAAGAGACACTGGTTTTGTTAAGCATGCTGCTTTGGGTATACCTATTTCTTTCCCCACACTCATCCCATTCCCATATTTGTGAAATGAATCAAAAATAGGTGGCAGAATACTATTTTTCCAATAGAGTTTAGAGAGGAGATGCAAGAGCTCACAAACAGTTGTTTTGATTATCACTGACATGCAGCAGCACAACGATGCCAAGGGAACTCGGGCAGCAAGAGCTGGTCCGTGTTGTTGCCTGGATTAGTGTTTGTGGCAGAAATTAGCTCTTGTGTTAGGCCAAGTCCATAGGTCTCAGCAGAAGAGGGTCGAGAGGAGGGGGAGGAAAAGATTGCTATCTTCTTTCCTGGAATGCCACTTAATAACAAAACTCGCAATCTCTCAATTAGCATTGCAAAGAAAATCTTTGAAAATGATGGGTGCAAAGAGGCTGCCTGGCAGAATGCCTGAAACAATAACTCCGGGAAGTGTGAACTGCTCTCCATAGCTAGAGGATGTTAACAAAAGCCTAGTCTATTTGACCCGAGCTAATAGTCGTGGACAGTCACTGTTAGCAAGCAGTGCAAGTCGGTACAAGTCTCTGCTGGCTCCTTCTTATCTCTTCTGCACTGGTTGTGTCTATAAGGTGTGTATGTGTGAGTGGGAGGAGATGATTTCCCTGTTCTTTTGAGATCGGTATTGCAGGCTGCCTGCAGGGGCAGTTTTATGTTGTAGTTATCTCCATGACATGATGTTCTCTGCTGTGAAAATTAAAAATCCAGAAAGAAAACTGAAGATATTTTTTCTAGTTTTCCTTGTGGCCAGACTGAATGAGTGAAGTATCTTTGTACCCTGGAAATACCCTTGGTATCCTTGATCCAGTTTATCAGGCACCCCATGGACAGAATTGCAGAGAGATGGAAAAGTCATATGCAATTCCATACTTTATTGTGCCAATTCAAATTGAGGCTCCCCCATTCTCTCTTACCCTCTGCTCCTCCATCCCATGCTGGTGCTTGCCAAAAACTACACTGACCAAAAAGAAAACCGTTGTCTTTTTTTTTTTTTTCTTTATGCAATGGGCAGCTCTGTGAGCTCTTGGCTCATTTCTAGGCAAATGTACACTGAAGATGGTATGTGCAGGATTGTGTGCAAAGCCATGTGGAGGCTTAAAGATAGGTAGAGTTGAACTCTGCATGCTCAGAAAAAGAAGCAATAGCTGAAGTTGGCTTTGCTGTAGAGAAGACTGTCAAAAAAACTATGCCTCCAAGCTTTATGTCTGCTCGTTGTGTCTGAGCCTTTGTCTACACATGTCTCTCAATAATAAAAGTGAAATAAAGCCAAAGGACTAGTAGCACATCTTGACTCTACCTACAGCTGCTGAACCACTTTGTCACCCGACACTTTTCTCCTTTCTCCCACATAACAATGCTCACTTAAATACAAATTTTACCTTCTATATGGACAGGAAAAACTCCAAACTATCCTGGAGCTCTGGAGGAGAAAAGAAATCTTGTGGGATGTATCTGTGCTATGACAGTTCAGGCTTATGGGGATACTATGGTAGAAGAAAGGGGAGAAGTACTGAGAAATTGCTTCAAGCTGTTGTTTCCAGATGTTTTGGACTACTTGGTGCTATCATCCCTCTGGAATTCTCACTGTCTTCACATGCACTTCTGCTTGAAAATATTATTAAGGTAAAGTGATTTCTGAGGGCATTTACCTTGCCTTATGGATAGAGTTGCTAAAGGAATCCAGTCTCTGAAGTACTAGATTGACAGGGGCTGACTGTCATCCCTGTCTGGAAGGTCATTAATTTTTTGTTGTGAAGCACTGCAGTGGTGTGGGTAATGTTAAAACCCTTGTGCAGCTCAACCCAAAGTGGCTGCATGGATGGTGGATACACTGGTCCCTGCAGAACGCAAACAGTATGTAACAGCTCACAGACTTTGTCCCTGTACCCTTTAGCTTCAGAGCAAGCTGGACAAGGTCCCAAATCTGAAAAATGAATGGGGACATGGTGAGATGAAAAACATATGAAGTAATGATGCTGCTGTTCTTGAACACCTTCAGTGATAGCCATTAATGGCCTCATTTGACAAATTATTACACTGACTGATTTGCTGCTGTTCTGACATCTAATCCTTTGCAGCGTTGCAACTGTTGCTCCCTGTAAGTCCTTTATGTCACTCTTGGCTCTCTTAAACAATATTTCTGGACTCTCTTTTAGATTAATATGTCCGTCATGATTTCACCTTGGGCTGATAGCACAGACCTTGCTTGTTCTGTACCTGACTTGGATGAGCAGAGCTGTCTAGAGAGAAAAAAAAAGCTGCCATAGGAAAGGAAAACCTTGTGCTGAGCTCTTCAGCATGCACTTGGGAAGGAGCCTGCTCCATCTCCCCTGGGTGATCCCCGAGTGTGCTGGGGGAGGGCTTTGTCCTTTATTGTGAACAGCGGGTGTTAATGCAATGTCTAGTAAAGCCACCAGCATTTTATTTACTGCAGTTAAGTCGATGAGAAATGTCCCATGGATGGAAATAGGAGCAGGGTAACCAAACGGGGAAGACAAGGACTTGTCACCCGGGTGTAGTAAGAGCTGGGATGGTTTCCCGTTGGGAGAAGGGCAGTGTGGAGGCCTCCCTGCATCTGGAGGAGTACTGGGTTTCCAGCAGAGCCCCGGGCCCGCGGTACAGAGAGAAGGGGAAAGGGGAGCACTCTTAGAGTGCTTAGAGAGCTGAAGCAAAGGTGAAAGATTCTTTCATTGAATTATCCACTCTCCATTTGAATTAAAAAAAGGTGGAGAGGCTGATGGTGACAGCGGGGGCTTCGCTGGGAGACGCTTTGGCTCCTTGTATGGGGCGAGCCCTTATTATGTGTATTTTGGTGATGGGGTGACAATGGAGGTGTGGGAGACGGCTCTGAGTCACCCGCGGAGCCCCGGCGGCTCCGGCTCTTTGGCGGGGCCGGGCCGGGTGGGTGGGGGTCGCTCAGGGCGGAGGTGAAGGGCTCATAAGGCGCGGAGCGGCCAGAGGCGCCCCACCGCCCGCACTCCTCGGCCCCATGGAGCTCGCCAGCCTGACCCCCGCCAGCCCCGGACTTGGCGGTGAGCAGCCCTGGGGCGCGCAGAGCAGGCGGGCGGGCGGCCGTGGGCTTGGTGGCGGTGTTGGTGGTGGTGTTGGTGGCTGTGTTTGTGTCGGTGTCGTTGGTGTTGGTGCCTGTGTTTGTGTCGGTGTCGGTGGCTGTGCCGGGGCCGTTGGGGCAGAGATCCGCCGCCCGGCCCCGCTGACCGCCTCTCCCCGCTGTCTCCCCCAGGAGAGCCCCGGGCGCGCCCCGCCGGTCCCGGCGCGGGGCGAGAGGGAGGCCGGCGCAAGAGAACCACGTTCAGCAAGGCACAGCTGGAGCTGCTGGTCCGCGCCTTCGAGAAGGAGCCATACCCCGGCATCGCCCTGCGGGAGCAGCTCTCCGACCTCACTGAGATCCCCGAGTCCCGGATCCAGGTGAGAGGGGCGGGCCGGGAGGACGGGCGGGCGGGCAGCGGGGTGGCTTCCCGGTGGTCCGGGCACTTAGTCTCTGCCGGTCCCGCAGGTGTGGTTCCAGAACAGGAGAGCCCGGCAGCTGAACCACAAGAAGAGCGAAGCCGCCGCCTACCCCAGGCCGGGCAAGGCAAAGCCGGCTCGGTGCGGCGGCCAAGAGCGGCCACGGGCGCCGCAGGGTCCTGGAGCGGAGCGGAGCCTCCTGTGCCCGCAGCCAGGCCTGCCAGGAGGGAGCCAGAACTACTGCGGACAGCCGCCGTCTTACTCGGGACAGCCGTACTCAAGGCTCGACACGCATTTCAGGAGCTTGGATAACACTTTTGGAGCTCAGGGTCAGACCTCAGCTCACTTCGGTTTGGACTGTGTGGGAAAAGGGGTCCCACTAGGTGCGGAAAGCATGGGGAGTCCCCCTCAGTTCTCGCTCCCTGTGCAGCAGGCACAGGACTATCCGCACCTGAAGAAATCTTTCCCTGAAAACTACTACTCAGATGCGGATGTTTTCCAGATTTGTCTAGAAGATCACCAGTACCTGGCAGCTAAAGAGAACGTGTACAGGAGGCCTCTCTTTAACTACATCAGTGCTAACCAGGGCCTGGGTGTTGAGAACTATTCATGTATCAAGTCAAACACTTCTCCCTTTGCAAAGGGCTTCGCTTTCAGTTATGATGAAGGGGAACCTAAGCTTGAGCCAGAGCAGATGAGACACAGTTCGCCTCTGTTTGAGGCTAGTAATGCTTGTCCTCCTTTGATACTTCCAAAACATGAAGGGGGGTATCAAGGGACATTTGCCACTCCAGCCACATCATATGGGCAGCAGGTGCTGGAGACAGTAAATGACTACGACTCTCATTGGCTGGGGATGAGAAATGAAATTTTGGGAACAGGGTTAGATTCACTGTTTGAGAATGAGCAAAATGCAGAGCAAGATGAGCAAAAAAGTTTCCTTTTTGCTTTTGGTGGCCAGAGTTCAACCTGTCATTTGAGTCACACATGAAACTGGCATGCTTGCCTGATGAAGAATTAATGTGATTTTTTTGTTCAATTGGCAGTGTTGTCCTAAGTGACTAGAGGTTTTGCAGGTCTAAGTGTGGAGTGCTTGCTCTGAGTTTTGTGCCCTGTCTGGAAGGGAAAGAAAGCTAAGCCATATTTGTAAGGGCTACAGGGGAATAAACTGCCAAATGTGTCCCATCCCAGGGGAACTGTCACCAAGCTGCTTGCAGTATTCCTGCACGTTTGGTTATTGGCAGCCTCATGTTAACTTGCATGCACAGACTGATCTTCACAAGTATGTCAGTACTGAAGATTTTTCTGTGTTCAGACTGTGCTGGATTAATTCTGCCAGGAGGATTGGGACTATGGTGTTGCTTTTGTGGCCTTACTGCACTGAGTTTTGTTTCTATTCTGGTCATAATTCACTTACTTTAACTTAAGAAATCTGTAGAAAACAGACATTTATAGCTTTTAGTGGAGAAAGCATTAACACGAGAAGGGAACAAGCATGGGAAAAACAGCACTGGTGGTGGCAGGGGATGGCTCACTGGGTGTGTCTGCATTTTAGGTGTGCTCCTGATAGAGAACACAGATGTTTTTCCTGGATACTTAATGTGTAGTGTTTTCATTTAAAAATGACCACACGTGTAGCCTTTTAAAGGGCAATATTTTTGTGACTTCCTTTTGTATAATTTGTTTGCAGGTTGTATTCTTTTTTTTTTGGTTGTTTTCAAATTGTAATTTTCTATTTGCCAAATGAAGGTTTTCTGCCTTCATGAACTTGTAGAATTGCACTCAGAGAAGAGAAAAAAAAATTAATTTCATCTTTGCATTTGCACATTGAGCCTGTTTTTAGAACTCTCAAGATCCATGGCTGTCTGGAAGAGCACTGTAATCATGGAAGTGTTCTTCACATGTGTCTCGGGAGACTGCCATGGTTACATGTTAAAGCAATGTCAGACCTACAATGCTGAAAACTCTACGGGTAAATCCTTTTTTGTGTTTAAAATGTGGCTCTTTTATATTTGAAGTATGCCTAGATCTAAATACATATGTTATTAACTTAATTACTTTGTTTATAGAACAAAAGAAACAATGAAAATAAAACTTAACCACAGACCATTATTTTATTAATAAAGTTGATATCCCTGAAGAACCTGTCTAAGGAGATGTGTATACAAGAAGTCCAGAAAATTAGGTCTGACTTTTGTCAGTAGTTTTTAGCTGTGCCTGTAACTTTTCTGCCTTGACCTGAAGGAATGTGGCACACTCGTGTATCACAAAAGAACCATGGCTTCAGACAATAGCTGCAAGGCACAAGAAATTGCATCTGAGAGCAAAGGCTAAAGAGGTGTTTATATTTATGATTGTATATATGACTCCTTTAGTTAACTTCTTGAAAAAAAATTTCATTCAGACTCATTTCTTTATTTACATATACCCTCTCCCTCATAAGACCTTCTTAATGAGAAGGCACAGACAGAAAAGTAGTAATTTTACCCATGAAAAAGACAAGAAAGTGGTGCTCAAAACTGTGTAGCAAAACAGCCTTACTTCATGAAGGGTGAGGTAAAGAGGAAGAGAAAAAAGCACATCTGAAAGAATAAGGCTGGGATTTGGTTCCTCTCTGGGGTCAGTGGGCACCTGGCAGGTAGCACAGGGTCTTCCCATGGTATCCTCCCTGCTGATCTCAATGTGTGGTAACCAGCACCCTCTTATCTCATGGGGTCTCAGGCAAGGAATGGGAAGGTCACTGTTACAGGTCTCAGGTGAGGCTGGTCCCTGCAGTGCATCCAGCTGTTTCCCTGTCACTCTGTAGGCATCCTATTCTGTCAAAGCTGCACTGAGGCAGCTGTGGTAGGTGTTTGGTGTTGAGCTGTCAATCCTGGCTGCTCTAATAATACTGGGTATTCCATTATAACCCCTTCATCTGGTATTCACCTTCCCTTATTAGCAAACCCACATTTCTACCGCTGAAGTCAAACACACTCTGAACACTTCCTGTGAGCAAGTACTACAACAAAAAAAATCATTTTTCATCACAGAGCTACCTACTGCTCAGAGTAGAGCTCTTCTGTAAACTACTGGTTTTCTTTATTTTGTTACAAGTTGCTTTTAGCACACCTACCCAGCATATATTTCACAAAGAAGTAAAAACTGTGCAGAGTCATTGGATGCTATACTCTTGTGATGTTCCTGTATACTTTCTCTCCTTGCTGTGAGGTAGAGAATGCCAGAACAGAAATTATATGCTTATTCAACACATAGGAGGCACTGTCACAACAATGGTATCAGTACCTTCCCCTGGACTTGCATGCCAACAGCATCTCTGCTGTCATGTTAGTATGTGATGCTAAGGAAGAGGTGGAGCAGGAACCAGGTGTGTTCAGTATTGGACTACTCTTCTGCCTGCAAACCACTCCTGTTTATATGAGAAGAGAGGATTTTGCATGCTAAATATTGAAAACTGTATTTTCTTCCATATAACTTATCAAAAAGAGATATTGAGGACCCAAATTCACCAATGTGGTTTACAGTCAGCCTGGGCCCTACCCCACTGCTGGGTGTTCCGAGTTCCTCATGATTCAGGATTCTGCAAATCACATTCCCTTCTTCTCCAGCAGCAGGACCAATGTGACAGCAGCAAGTCCTCACTGGAAGCCACCTGCCTGGGAGACAGGATCAGGCCAGCATCACAGAAGGAGCAGTTCACGACCTGGACACCTCTTTAGCAGACCTGAGCCTTGCTGCTGGTTCATGCCATCTGGCAAATCACCCCAGAGAAGGCTCTTCACTTCATTAAGCAGGGTCTGTACCTATAATTATCTTCAGGGGGACTCACCTTCAGGCATGGGCACAGACCTGAGATAAAACAATGACCCACTTCTCACCCAGGGTACCTTGCCCCGGCATGTCTGGTCCTGTCCCTGTGGGTGGAGGGCTTAATGCCTGCAAAAAGCCCTCATCCAAGTGCGTTAGTGATAGGATGAGAGAATGTAAGCTGCACTAGGAGAAGTTTAGGCTGGATATAAGGAAGAATTCCTTAGCAGAAGGCATGATAAGGCACAGGCATGGGCTGCCCAGGGAGGTGTGGATGCCACCCATGTTTATACCAATTTAAGGACAGACTGGACGTGGCACTGAGTGCCCTGGTCAAGGTTGTCAAGGTGGTGTTCGGTCACAGGCTGGATTCCATGACCTGAGAGCTCTCTTCCATCCAGCCTGGATGTTTCTGTGATTCTGTGGCTGCGTTCGAGTTCACCGCACTTAAAAGCCTTTCATAGGCTTTTACCCTCTGACCTGTTTGCCCTCCCACGGCCCTTGGCAAGCATCCGTTTTTTTATCTTTTTCACACGCATTGCTGGGGCCACACCAGCCGCTTCACACGGGGGCTGCCCCGAAACCCGGGGGAGCAGTGGACGGGGCCCCCACGCCTCGGTGCTGTGGGGCCGGCCCCGCCGGGCAGCTACCCCGGGCTTGCGGGGAAGTCATTTATTCACAAACAAGCGAAGAGGGGCCGGTTCCCATGGCTGATTCCCTGTCCCCTGTTCCCGGCTCCCGGGGCCGGAGGGACACCGTGTGCGCCGGTAATAGCGCTCCGCCGCCGCCGCCGCGCCCGGAACTCGGCGCGCAGCCGCTGTTTCCGGGGGAGCTCTGGAACGGGCCGGTCGGTGGGAGCACACGTGGAGCGGGCGGCGGGACCGGAGCGGACCCGGCCCGGGCTGACCCCACAGCGGTGTGAGTGCGACGGCATTGCACAGCGGTGCGGGTGGGACACCACTGCACAGCGGCGTGGGGGGGGGACGCCATTGCCCAGGGGTGTGGGTGGGACAGCACTGCAGCCGGCAGGTGTGCGGTGGCAGCTCGTGGGCAGCGGCCCCGTGGGAGGACCCGATCCCACACTCAGGGCCCGCGGTGTGCCCGGCATCCCCGTGCCGCGGGTACGGGCCGTGCCCTTCGCCCGCCGCCCCGCCGGGGCACTGCGGCCTGCCCGGAGCCCCGCGGCCCCGGCGCGGAGGGCCCCGGTGCTGCCGTGCGCTCTCGAGGCCGCGCAGTGCGAGAACGAGCTCCTTTCCCGAGCTGGTCAGGTGGCGCTGGCACGACGAGCCCTTCTCCCGCAGGTGTGTTTTGCGCGTGTGCTCTGTGTGCTCACTGCCCGGTCTTCCGGTGCCAGCTGAGCCCAGAACCGCACAGAGGAAATCTGCGTCTTATCGGTTGTAAACAACTGCTGGAAGAGTGAGATGGAGGAAAAAGAGAAGAAGAAGCATCGTGCGAAGCACAGCGGGCCAAAGGCAGAGAAGAAAAGGAAGCGTTATCTCAACGACCTGGGAATAGGAGATGAGGAGGATGCACGGAAGAGAAACCCCAAAGCCTTTACGGTGCAGTCTGCTGTGCGGATGGCCAGGACCTTCCATCGGTAGGAAGTGGGAATTGGTTATAGAGGATGCAGGGTCAGCTGGATGGACAGGTGTTGGCTGGGGTTACTTTGTTGCTTTGTCTGGAAGCCATTCTAATTCTAATTCACCAGGTTGTGTTGTAGTCTATGCCTGTGTCAGAAGCATGATGCTTTCTCCATCTGTGTTACATGGTACAGCTGTGTTGATCAGTGATAAAAAAAGGTGTAGCTCCTTAGACTCCATTGGAGTTCCACATACATTTCAGTATCTGGGCTGAGGGTGAACCTTTGTTTCCAAGATTTTGCAAATACTGAAGGCTTTCAAAGAATAAACATTGCTGTTTATTACATTCCTCTATTTATTTATTACAAATTTCTTCTCAGAACTCAGGACTTGAAGACTAAAAAACATCACATTCCTGTGGTTGATCGCACTCCTTTGGAGCCACCTCCAGTGGTCGTGGTTGTAGTCGGCCCTCCCAAGGTTGGGAAGAGCACTGTGATAAAATGTCTCATTAAGAACTTCACAAGGCAAAAGCTGGTTGAAATCCGGGGTCCTGTTACAATTGTTTCAGGTGAGAACAAAGAAATGGAAGTGTGTATTTTGTCTTACTTTTAGAGCTAGGATGTGTCCATGTCCTTGTAATTTTTGGTCATTTTGAAAAAATCATTTGGATGTGTGATCAGGCATACTTACTAACAGTAAGTTATTACTTACTTACATACTTATTAACAGTAAGAGTGAGATTTGGGCGGACTTGTCACTCTGAGCTTGATTTTCATTCTGCTGGAATCCCAGTTCTCTTTTGTTTTTTTTGGTTTTTGTTTCTACCTTTCTGACTTTTTTCCCAGTTTCTTCCACCCCCCAAACCTTTCACAACTTTGCCTTTTCTAGTGGTTTCTGTTTTCCCTTTTGAACTGTTTTTCTCTGGCTTCATTTTAAGCTCTATATGTTTCATATACTTTCAGTTTCGCTGTCCTTGTATACCTTTCTTTCTTAAGCCAAGGATTACTTTGCCTAACCAGTTCCACTTACATTTCTCCACCTCACCTCTTGTCAGTTCCTTCTCCTTTTTGTTAAATTTTCAGTCCCAGTTTCCATTTGTCTTGGTTTGTTCCCTTCATGTGTTTCCCTAAATGTTACCAAAGGGATCACTGAGGTTCTATGCACAGCCCACAGCACTCAAGGCACAAATTTGTAAGGGAGATCTTGCTTGAAGACAGATAACTGTATGTTTGGTGCAGGTAGACTCTTCAGAGACTTTAACTAACAAGTCTTGTTTTTGCAAGGAATGATTGACAAAAATGGGAAAGAAAAAATGGAAAGAAAATTCACGTTTCATTTGATTTCCTAATTGGTCTACTGGATCTCAAGTGTTGAATTTTTCAATTGAAAAGATTAAGAAATAACCCATGATACCTGTTGTCTGTGGTTGCTTGAAGTTGTTACTAATGTTGTCTTAAGTTCAATTACCTGACTTAAGTTAGTCAAGCCAAGTTATCAGTGGGTACTTTTTTTCTCGTTTGAATACATGTTAATAAATTTTTTGCTGTGTTAATCCTCTCTTTTTTTTAAAGGCTAGAACAGATTTTTTCCTAATAATATCCAAAGAGCAAAAATATATGGTAAAATAAAATTCACAGTGTTAAGTGGGGTGCTAAAGACAAAAGAAGCAGAGATTTTTTTTCCCAAAGGTAAAAAACCCCATTTTTTTGCTATTAGTGTTGTTTTTGGGAAAGCCCAAACAACTCATTTAAAACCATCAGGTTGAGTACATATTTTCAAACAAAAAATTGTAATTTAGCAAAATTAAAAGCTTGTAAAACCAATTCTACAGTGGTGCATGTTGGACGATCTACATGTTAGACAAGAATTTGAGTTCCAGATACCCTTCAGGAATGTGACCATTGAAAACAATGTCCTAATTGGTTTGCTCCCTCTGTTTCAGTTTTTGATTCTTAATTCTGTTTTCAGGTAAAAAACGCAGACTAACTATTATTGAATGTGGATGTGACATCAACACAATGATTGACCTGGCTAAAGTTGCTGATTTGGTAAGTTAGTATTGCCACGTGATTTTTACTATAATTATATTGAATATACTACTTTTGAGTGAACTGCACCAATGTCTGATTTCTCTACCTGTTGCTATCAAAGGCATAGCTGTTTTTGGTTTCAGAGGAACAGGACTTAAGCTTGTTGACAAACCTAATATTCTGGAACAACGCCTAGGACTTTCCTCATCCTGGGAGTGGGGGAAAATAAAGTGTGTGTGGTGATGGGGAGCATGTGAAAAAAGGGAAATGCAGCTGAACTTCATTGCTAATGCAACTGTTAAACTTTTAATGGAAGATCTTATAATGAGCCAAGGTCATACAGTGACTTTTCAGTAAGGGATTTGGTTAAACCATATAAATCTGAAAATTATTTTTAGTCAAGAAGTTTTCAACTAATGTCTAAAGCAATATGTGTTAGTTTTCTAGTTGGTTTTGGTATTTTTATGCACTCCAATGTCCCCATAGTTAAAGATCACTGTGTGGCAAAACAACTGATTTCAGTGCAGTGTGGTCACCATCGTAATTTACTTATAACTTTTGGGTCAGGGGATTACATCAACTGATCTTGGGGATCCAGGGCACAATCCTTAGAATTTTACTTTATGTGTGGATTTGGAGTGTATTACTGATAGCTGATAGGGGTTTGGGATCCTTGTCTGAGTATTAACTGTATTAATATCTAAATACATGTGCACACTGATCTAGATATTGTTCTACTTACATGTTTTCTGCCTGAGTAAGGGAGATGCATTAATGCAAATGCAAAATTTTTCTGTTAGTAGATGTGACAGATGTTTGAGGTTCTGTGTGCACATGGTGATGCTGAGACTCTATTTAGTTTTATTGTTGGGGGGCTGAGATTACACAGTTGCTTGAAGATCTCTGTCATCAGTTTCCCTGTGTTTTAGTTCTTTATTGTTGAGACCGTGATACGACTTTGCTTCCACTTTCATGTGATTGTTGGTTGCTGTTTTCCTGTGTCAGTGCATTTTAGTGATGCTTAACAGTAATTGCAAGGTGTGAAGTTAGTTTGTCTCATTTTACCAAAAGAGCCTAAAGGGCATTGGTGCATCCAAGACAGAGATATAAGAATTTTATTAATTTTCTAAGATGTTCCTGAATATATTGGAAGATACTCAATTTTGCATATTTTAAATTTACAAGGGAAACACTTCTTCAGATCTTATTACAATACTGTATGTTATTGCATTCCTAGACCAGCCATATTCTTCTATATTTTTTTTTAGAGACAATGAGCAAATCAAGTCTATATAAAGGAGATTTGATTGACTGGGAGAAGAGATTTGATTTCCTAAGCCTCATTAACTTCTAAAGCAGCTAAAATCCATACTTTAATTAAAAACCAAAGTGAGTTTTCAGGTTATATGAAAATAAAATACAAAACCTATTGCAAGATTTTGGTTCCCAAGAAGCTTATGACTTTAAAGGTGTGGTCTTTGAAATTGGCTCATGTGGGCCCCATGGAACTTCTGTAGTGAAATGTGGATGTTGTGTTTTCAGGTTCTAATGCTTATTGATGCCAGCTTTGGATTTGAGATGGAAACATTTGAATTCCTGAACATTTGTCAGGTACATGGATTTCCCAAAATTATGGGAGTTCTTACCCACTTGGATACATTCAAGAACAACAAACAGTTAAAGAAGACTAAGAAGAAGTTAAAGCACAGATTCTGGACTGAAGTGTACCCGGTAGGACGTTTAACATTAATTTTTTCATATATTTTGCTTTATGGAAGCTAAATTAAAAATGGGGCAGTACTTAAGGGTTTATTATGTTCTTATATTTTTTAAATAATACCGTCAGTGAACAATGTGGGTATTGTATCAGAGTATGTCATCTTTCTTCTATTTGCAGAAAGACTTGTGTGATTATTCTTTATCCCAGTGTGGTAAGCTACTAAATATGCTGCCAGTGAAAGGTCTGTTACACAGGTGCTGTGCAAGAAGGATCTGCTTGTAGGTCTGTACGAGGTCTTCTGGATGTGAATGGTTTTTTCCTAAGATTTAGGGGGCAATTTTCCTGTTGAAGTAAACTAGTCAGTTTGATCTCTAGAACCAGTTGTAACCTGCAATATCCAACTATGCTTTACAAATTAGAATTGGTTTTTTTGGTTTTTTTGTTTGGTTTTTTTAGTTTATTAGGTATTAAACAGATGTTTAACCTTTTTATGCCTTTTTAATGTGTTTAGGGTGCTAAGTTGTTTTATTTGTCTGGGATGGTTCACGGAGAATATCAAAAGCAGGAAATTCACAACTTGGGGCGTTTTATCTCGGTTATGAAATTCCGACCTCTTACTTGGCAGACGTCTCACCCGTACGTTCTCGCAGACAGGTGTGTCCTTTTCTCTCTCTTCTTCAACCTCAGTGCAGGTAGCACCTGCTGTTTGAAAAAAAACTGTAATATTAGACCTCAGCTCTGTGGGTGAATGGGTGTTTAGTGTTATCTGGGTGGCTTTGGGAAGTGAAAGCCTCCTCTGCAGGTTTGTGCCGTTAGCTTTAGCCGTTCAACTTTCACTTGTGTCAGACCATGTATATATCTCTGGCACATTGTAAATACTTTTGAAACACAAAACCAAAAGTTAAAATAATCCTACTTGTTGATGATTATATTGAATGTATGTGGAAAAGGAACAGCATTCCAGCAATTAAACAACAGCTGGCGAATTAGTCCCTTCTACTTCATCTCCACGTCTGGTATTTAATTCACAGTCTCTTTGGAATGTGAAACTAATCTTTGATGGTGGCTGTGGCTATTTGGGACATTACCTCACCTTTCATGTTTTGTTACCAGAATGCTTACAATTATGACTAAACTCCCACGAGAATCCAAGGAGTCTAGAATGAGCCTCTTTCAAAGCTCTAATTCTTTCGGAAGAATTGTCATGAAAAGGTCCTGCAAAATGCACAAAGCAAAGTGAGGGAAAACATAAAAAAACAAAAATTGGGTGGTTTTCCAGTAACACTGTTTTAGGCTGTGTAACTGTTACAGTTATTATGATTGTTGGGTTAGTTTACAGCTGATCTACAGCCAGGACGCCTGTCCCATTCTCTTCCTTGACTGTGTGTTTGTGTTGCCTCCCTTTTGCAGTGTTGGAAGGAGTTTCCCCCTCATCTGCCTGCAAACAGTCATTTTCTGTGGTAGCTTTTGTGTTGCTCACTGATATTATTAGGGAAAAGAAGATATTGGGTGGCTGCAGGGAATGTGACATTCAGCTGTTTGACCTCTAATGACAGAATTAATTTGAGGAGAGTTGTGTGTGCAAAGTATATGAACAGTAGTTAAAATGTGCTAAGAAAGCAGTGCACCTTTAGTGAAATGTCAGTAAATCTTCTGGAAATACGTTATTGAACATGATTGTACAACTTCTAAAATACAATTTTAGAAAGCTTTTGGAAGATCTTTTTCCGTGAATTTTTTTTCTTTTTTGATTATGATCATTCTATTTTGATTACTGGAGTCTGCAGGGCATGCAGTGGCAGCTGTTCTCTTTTCTTAAATTACCTTTTTTCAAAAGTTACTGTTGCAACTGCTGGATATTTTAACTTTCGTTTTTGATGTTGGGTAGAATGGAAGAGTTGACAAACCCAGAAGATGTTCGAATCAATCCCAAATGTGACAGGAAGATATCACTTTATGGATACTTGAGAGGAGCACATCTGAAAAACAAAAGTCAAATCCATATGCCAGGTAATTTATCAGATTCTAAAAACTCTTTCTATACTGATCTATGAATAACAACATGAAATGATTTGTATCTTTAAACTGTATGTTGTAAAATAGATTTTCCACATTTCTAAATATGTTATGCTCTTGGAAATTATTTTTCATAATACGAGTTTTTGTGAAAATAAATCTTGTAATTAGGTTTGCTTTTAATTGGGCAGTTTTGTTGCAGTGTTAAACACAGTATTCACAGTGTTTAAAGCTTTTCAGAAAAGTGAATTGCTGGTTTTCTCATTTAAAAACAAGGAAACAAACAAACCCAAAACTTGGCAGGATTCTGGCAAATTTATGTATGCTTCTCTAAGTTCAGTAGTAAGACAGAAGAGTTGGGTGTTTGGTACAGAGCTTGCTATTGATAAATTACTGAATGCCACAGTGTTTTTGTTTTGGTTTGTTGGTTTTTGTTTGTTTGTTTGTTTAATCTCTTCATGGTGAGTTGCACATATTTCAGAATTAAAACTTTGTGCAAACCTTGTTACTTCCTTTGTCTGTTGCCCCAGGTGTTGGAGACTTTACTGTGAGTGATGTGAGTTTCCTACCAGACCCCTGTGCTCTCCCTGAGCAGCAGAAGAAACGTTCTTTAAATGAGAAAGAGAAACTCGTCTATGCCCCTCTTTCAGGAGTTGGGGGCATTGTATATGATAAAGATGCTGTTTATATTGACCTTGGTGGAAGCCATGCTCATGAAAAAGAAGAGGTAAGAGAACGCTGGTGGTGACTTGAATTCTTGTGCAAAAGGTAGTTTTTAATCCTTAGAGTCAAAGTAAGTGTCTAAAAATAAACTGCTTTAAAATAATCAATCCTTATCTATCCATAGTGGGTAATTACTTTTTTTTTCCTCCAAGGATTTCAGAGAAGGGATATTTCAATTATCTGCTATTGTGCAAAACATTTGGAAGATGGGTTAATAATAAGTACTAAAGTTTGTGTAATAACTTTCCAAACATTGACATAAGATATATGAAAACTCCTGGTACTGGGGTATTATCACCCAGGGCATGGTGATTGTGGGAGAACACTTAGAGGCTTTGGCTGGTCAAAGGGAGAGATGGAAAACATTTACCTACAAACAAATTGAATTCAGCTTTTTTTTTTTTTCCTGTATTCTGCTAAATGTTAAATACCTTTGGGTCTGTGATAATGTGTGCTTGCTGTATTTACTGTAGTGGTTGCATACTGTGAAGGAGAGTCCCTCTTTAATTTTTCCTGATCTGGTATTGTATATATTCTTGAAATGTGAAGCGGAGAAGGGAGACCTTGCTAGTCTGAGAAAATGTTTATATAAAATGCTCTGCATTCTTTTCTTACATATGCATATTTCTGCTGGTGTAGGCAGATAGACTCATAGCTGTTTTTTAGACATTTGTTTATTCATTTTAATTGAGAAGTAAAAAATCTTGGCTTTCCAGGAGGAAGTGAGACCAAATCACGAACTCGTTCAGAGCCTCATCTCCACACATTCAGCCATTGATGTTAAGATGGCATCAAGCAAGGTCTCTCTCTTCATGGACTCTAGACCCTTAGGTTCAGAAGATGTAGGACAAGAGTAAGTTTTGAATGCTGAGCAGTGTTTGAGTGTGAACGAATCTCTAATTTCAGGCTCTAGTTTAGGAAAAATTCTCAATAGAACATAGTTAATAGAATGGCATATTGTCTAATTCTTCCTCTTCTGAGATTACTCATATGCTACATGTGTATTTTGAGATAGAAATAATTGGTACTAGAAAGTTTTACAAGCAATATAGTCCTGCCTTCCAAGAATTTCTTGCTGATGTAGCCCAAGTAGCATATTTCTGTTTTTCTTCAGAGTTTTAGAGAATGTCAGTCATAATCTTCAGTAAAATTAATTGTATAACCTATTTTCATTCCATGGAAAATGAAGAAATTTCCTGGAATTATTTATGGCTACAGCACAGGGTGTATTCTTGAATTAAGAGGCACTCTTACTTAAAAAACACCATTGCCTTTCTGAATGTTCTCCATCACCTCGCTTTGTTTGAAAAAAAAACCCTAAAATTGTACAATTATTTAAAAATACCGTATCATTAACATTTTATTGTACTTTACCATCTTACTCCAAATGTGATCTTTGGGAAAACAGGTTTGTGATGCCAAAAGAAGAGAGGCAGCTTGATTTGAAGACTGGAAGAGTACGTCGAAAGGCCGTATTTGAAGAAGAGGAGAAAGAAAATGATGATGCAGTAAGTGATGAGGAAGATGACCAAGAAGAAGAAGAAGCAGCAATGTCTGAGGATGGAAGTGACGGTGATGATGAAAATGATACTGAGGAAGAAAGTGAGAGAGAGCTGTTAAGGGAAGAGATGACCATTAGGAGAGCCAAACGTATGAAAACAGAGGTGCCCAAGGAAGAAGCTGTGAATGAACTGCCAGCATTTGCAGACAGTGATGATGATCTTGAGATGAGTTCTGAAGAAGAAAGAAAAACTGCCCCTGAAGGCAGTGAGATAGAGGAAGAAGAAGATGATGATGAGGAGGAGGATGATGAACAAAGGACTTGCAAAGATGAAAGCTCAGATAGTGAATTTGAGGCTGCAAAAAAAAGAGCTAAATCCAAGCAGTATGATGTAAATAGTGGACATACAGAAACAAAATCACAGACCTCAGATCACAGTCTGAAAAGAAAAGCAGTGCTCACTACAGATTCAGGAAACTGCACAGCAGAAGAGGCATCAGAATCTGAGGTTGAAAGCTCTTCCCTTGATGAGGGTGATGGTGAAGGAGGATCACATGATGAATTAGAAGTTGAAGAGTCAAATAGCGATGGGTTTCAGCACAGTCAAGCAAAGAAAGCTCATAATGTTAGACAGACTAAACTTAAAGCTGTAGAAGCTGAGGATGATGATGTGGAGAACCTCCTGAGAGAGGAAGAGGAGTATGAAGAAAAAATAGATCTTTCTGCTGACACAATAGGTAAACTATAAATGTTCAATTTTTACAGTCCATTTTTAATTGTATCAGTTGGAATTAGTTGTTAGTAAATACTATATAATCTTGGCTCTCATATATATATATATATATATATTTACAGTTGTTAAGTGGCAAATGTCGAGTTAGGAAAACTGGGAATATCTGTTAGTAAGCCTTTCACTTGTAATGTAGTGTGCAGGTCTGAGGTTTCCTTTCTCTAAAACAGAGGTGATTCATTTTATAAACTTCATTGATTTTGCATATACTTCTCTTTATAACTGTGTGTGTAAAACAAATTAGGATGGTCTATTACATCTAGAAAGATTAAAATATTCTGGGAGGGGTGTTACTAAAATACATTAACAACTCATTGAACACTGGAACAGGTTGCCCAGAGAAGTTGTGGAATCTCTATCTTTGGAGATACTCAAAAACCATCTTGACATAGTGCTGAGCAACCTGCTGTAGGTGACACTGCTTGAGCAGTGGAGCTGGACAAGATGACCTCCAGAAATCCCTTCCAGTCTCAACCATCCTGTGAAGAAGATGTGTATCATCATAAACATAATCAAATCTGTCACTATTGCCAATAAATTCTTAAAATTTTGTCCTAAAATTAGGACTTGTCATAAAAAAAATCAGTGATTTAATTTGCTAGCCACAATTTATGTTTTTGTGTATATATGGAGTATGAGAAAAAGAAACTGTGGGTTGTGTCTACACTCCCTAAACCTTTTGTCATATCCTTATTTAAATTATTTTTGTAGCTCCTAATTCTTGTTTTTATTCAGGTGCACTTAAGTGGAAGGAGGACCTTACACAGAAGGCAGCTGAGGCCTTTCTAAGACAGCAACGTTCAACCCCCAATCTTCGTAAACTTGTATATGGAACAGGTACAAATCTGTTTGGAAACTTGTCTTCATATATGGTTACTTTTTAGCTGTTTCCAAGTTTTCAAGTCTGAATATTTGAGCACTGTGTTTTGGTGAGAGGCTTGAGGAGAGTTAATTGACTTTTTAATTGTAGACACTAGTAATTGAAATAAAGACAGTTTTTTACTTTTCCAATAAAAAAACATTTTGAGCTCATTTTCCAGACTATTCAGTTATTACTCATGTTTTCTGCTACAGTTATTTCAGTTTTACAGTTATTTCTGCTACAGAAGTGTGATCATTTATATAATTGTCTGCTAGATACTGTGCAAATCCATTGTGGTAATTGTGTTTCATAAAGGGATATTGTTTGTTGGCTGTTTTCAGGAATTTCTGTCTCACAGTGACTGGAATATTCTCTTAGGCATGACTTAGTATTATCATATTGCTAATGAGGTGTTTGCCAAGGAAAAAAATAGCTAGCTGGCTTAAAAGGAAGAGAAAATGACTATTTATGTGATTTGTCCAGTTTAATGCACAACTTTTCCTGTCATTGTATGAGTGTACAAATCTCGTTATGCAAAACCTTGTAGATCACAATGAGAATTTGGCTTTTTTAAATCTTCCCTGGTACAGGAGTAGGAAGATTTTCTGACAGATTCTTGATTTACAGACAAGCTTAATGTCCTTGCTCTTCACAGATAATTTTGGTATTGTTCCTATTTATGATATTGAACAAACATCCTGTGTTGACTTACTAGGCAATGTTTTTTTCAGATGATTCCAGTTATGCAAATAACTGGATCAGTGTACCTTTTTCTTCGGGCTTTTATAATTAAAATTATTTTTAGTTTGCATCTTTTATTTCCTCAAACTACTGCAGGTGTTGTGAAACATAAGACAGAAGAGAAGTGGTTAAAGAATGTAATGCATGTGCTGTGGGGGAAACCATCACAGGTTATATGTTTGATTTAGTTGTAGAGGATGAGGATCATGAGAGCGAGGACGCAGACGATGAACTTGGAGGTTTGTTTCGTGTCAGCCGTCCAGACAAAGAATCCAAACAGAAGGCTAATGCTCTTGACTGCTCCAAATTTCTGATAGAAAAGCCGCAGGATTGGGATTTAGAAGAGGTAATACCATTGGATAATTGTTTCTGCATATCCTGTGGTGGTTATGTCCTGGCTGTATCTCATGAAGTACTGCTGAGTTGTCATTGAAACAGACCTATGGGAGCTATGGCCAGAGAGTCTTATATTACGCTATTTGCTGTCATTAGGAGTAACAGATTCCAAGGTCTGTGCTTACAGGAGTGGAAAGTTGCAATAAATCAATTCAGTGCTTGGCTGTCTTGAATATTTAGTGGATCACAGTTTGCTGTGTATGTACCAAAAAGTAAAGAGCAGAGGAATCCTGAGTGAAAATTCAGTGTAGGGTAGAGACCTTGTTAGTGTAAAGACCTTTGTGCAAGAGTTAAGTTGGTTTCATATTCCTGCTTTTGCTGAGGCATTGTGTAGTTTTGGTAGTGGTGTCTTGGTGTGGAGCTGCATGTGAGAATAACAGATTGTCTCAGAGGTGGTATCTCTGATGGGGAAGTGGGGAATGTATATTGGAGAAGGTTTCAGCTGGTGACAAGCTGTAGCTGTGCAAGGCAATGACACTGTTATTTTGCAGGTTATGAGCAGTATTCGCGACTGCTTTGTTACTGGAAAGTGGGAAGATGATAAAGATGCAGCAAAACTGTTGGAGGAAGATGGTATGTGTAAGACTTCTAAAACTGATTCATAAATACAGGATTTTTAAGGAAAGTATGACTTTTTACTTAGGTATGTAGAGTATTTTGCCTTAGCGATATACTTGCAAATCTCTTTCAAACTATTATATAAATTATTACACAGATACTAATATAATTACACATTGCTGTAAATCTCTGTATAAACAAGTGGCAAGTACCACATTCTGAAAATTTACTTTCTGAAAAATAGAGTATATAATTTCAATTATGAAATGGAGTCCTCGGTCAACACTTGGATTCGCCAACTTTGAATTATGTGTCTGAGTTAAGCAATTGATCCTCCATGTATATTTTATTCTTTTGGATAGTCATGGTAGAAATAAACAAATTTTTCTTTAATGGGAAGACAAACTTGCCATTCACGTTTGGCTGAAAAGTGAGATCTATCTTCAGATGTTTTATAGGTGGTTTTTTTGTGTTTTGTTTTTTAAATTAGGAAATATTTAGAAAATTTTAATAATGTGGCTGTATCTTGCATGCAACATAATTGTGATTAGACAGGTTTTTGTAAGCATTTGTTTTTAACCTAAGAATTGTCAGCTATATTGATTTTTTTTTTTAATTAAACAGGAAACTCAGTTGCTCTGCTGGTGTCTTATGTCATTAGAGTGCTAACTAATGTGCTGTGTGGTCCTTTGGGATGATCTAAACTTTATTTACATTTTTTAAATCATAGAAGTATTGAAAGGAAACAGGAGGCAGCACTGGAGTTCAGCTGAGAGCTTTCAGCTGAAGCTCTAGAGAGGGCAGAACAGACTTATAAAACTGTTGATGGGAAGAAAAAATATGTGTACTGAAACTAATTTACCGAGCAGTACTGAGAAATACACAAGACTGAAAATATGAGAAATGGTATGGAACAACAAAACAGAATGGCTAACTAACAGTCAGATGTCTTGGGTGTTTATTGTTGCAGAAGAACTGTATGGAGACTTTGAAGATCTTGAAACCGGTGTTGTGCACAAAGGAAAGGGTGCTGCTGAAGGAGATGAGGTCTGACCTGCATTTTTATGTTCTTTAGCAACATACACATGTATGAGTTTCTGATCAAGTGATAGGCATCCTATGTAATAAATTCAGTTTTCATAGAATCAATAGGAAAGAAATCAGTGGTAACGAGGAAGAAAAGATGAGTATTACCAACTTTGGAACTTATAAATATCTAGAATGGCAAGTTTCTAGTCTGAGTCAGAATTTTTGTTTAAAGTTAATTATGTAGGAGAAGTCACCTCACTTACTTAACAGTAGGTGTCAGGCTTAATCAAGAGCTGGAGGATCTGGAGGCATGAGAGAAGTATTTTAAAACCAAATGTAATCATAACTGTTTGTACTGTGTCATTTCATCTGATGCAGAAGATTATAGCACTCTCTTTAAACACAAAATTGTGGGAACTTGACACAATTTCCTAGTCATTCCTCTTATCTGCATAAAGGAGGCTGGTGGAAGCAATTTTATACTGTGGCTTGGATATCTTCCAAGAACAGAGCTGTAGTTGTCTGTGAAAATACAAACTGAAAAATCAATTTTTTTTGGACTGAACAACTTGATGGCTTTGCATTTAATTGTAAAATTAAGGGTAATGGCATCATTTTGGCAGTTTTCAAATGGTCTGTGAACAGACTTCCTCCTCTCTGGCCTCTAGAGTGCTGCCTTCCAGCACAGTATTACTCAATGCTATCAACAATTATTTTTGATTCTCTTGCACTATGTATGCTTATATTAGCTGTAGAATAAGAGGTAGGTCAGTTCTAGGGTCTGTTCCCTTATGTTAAAATGAATGTTAAGTCGAAAAATTTTTCTCAGTGAAAAGGGATAAAATTAGATCATGAGATCTTTTGGTCACTGCTGAAGTTACGTCTCCTTGTATGACTAGCTTACTAATTTCTGTCTCAAATGGAAATATTTTTCAAGTGCCTAATAATTTGCATTATGAAGAAGTATTGCTTAATAGTGTATATTTAACTGTTGATCAGAATGGGTTGTTTTCTCTGAACCATGTCACGTGTTTGACAATTTACTGTTGTTTAGTCTGGAAGTGAAGAAGAGGAAGAAGATGAAAAAATGTCCAAACCAGAACCGGAGGAGGAGGAAAAGAAGAAGGAGCGCATGGACAAGAAACGGAAACTGAAAGAAATGTTTGATGCAGAGTATGATGAAGGGGACGCCACATACTTTGATGATCTTAAAGAAGAAATGCATAAACAAGCACAGGTACAAGGTGTTAACTTGACAATTTATGTGGCTATATGTCTTCAGAAATACCCCGGAGAGTTTGCCCTCCAGAGGTTTTTTTCGTGGAGACACATGTGACGCTACTTCAGAAAGTACACACAAAGAAATACTTGCTAGTGATTTTTTTATGCTTGAACTTTTTGATTCTGTTAGCTGGAAAGAAAAGCCAAACAACTGGAAGCTTAATTTAAACTGAGGGCAGTAGTTAAATCACTGAATAAACCAGGATGTGTCATCTAAACTTCATCTACTTTAAAAGTTTGCAAGTAAAAAAGAAAAGGCATCCTTTTTTGTGTAGGAAGGTGAAAATCTTTCCAATACTAATTTGTGCCATGTATTTTCCTGGTATTATTTTTAGTGTGATTTTTTGCAACGTTATTAGTGGATAAGTAAGTTCTGTGTAACAGTCTTTTTCCTCCAACTGTCAAGTTATTTTGAGGAAAAAATAATTATGACTATTGCTCTGTTCGTGTGGTAGAAGTTGTCAGTGTAACTGCATCCAGAATTTGAGGTGTTGATGTTGTTCCAGGCCTTTCTTTTTTTAGATAAGAACTTGCAACCTTAAAAGTAGCTTCTTTCTTTGACTGACTTGGAAGAACATTGCCTTCTATTGCTAATAACTTCAGTGTCTTCTCTGCTGGCAAAATTTTGCCCTAAATAGTCATTAAATGGATTGTTACCTTCTTGCATTAGCCTCTGTCATAAGTGATCATATGAGCTCTGGTATGCAGATTTACTAAGAGCTTTGAAAGCATAAATAAGGACATTCCAGTTGAAGAATAAAAGAATTTACAACTGTTCACTTGAGGTCTGTTACAGAAATGCATATCAGCAATACTCCTGCTGTGAGATGGAAGGGCAAGGATCTCAAAACTGAGGATATGCAAAGGCTTCTAGAAAAATAAACTTGAACAAATTTGTGCTGTATCTCAATACCTTGAAAAGGGAAATCAGTAGTTATTTTGCTGAAATATGGTGTCTTATTGGTATCTGGGCATCAGAAGCTAGAACCTCCTTGTTATTCACGATATCTACATTTGTATGGTACAGAAGAGCTTTTGATGATGCACAGTGTGAGGGTGCACAAAAATATTTTTAAGCTGCTGAGTAAGGTAGGAGCCCAGCCTCCTCATAAAGTGACACCCTAAAGATGAGGACATGATCTTTAAAAGGTACTTGGGCTCCTAAATAAAAAATGTACCTTTGGCAGCTGTATTTTTAAAACCCAAAGTCATCGTTATGAAAGGTATAACAGAAGTCACTCAATCATTTGCTTCTCTTGGGTACTGTCTTTCAAGTAGACTTAACAGGCCCACTTGGGATTTCAAATTGGAAGGAATTCATGGTGGCAGAGATCTTGCTCTGAATAAAAAGTCACAAAACGTATCAGATCTTTCCCAAAAAGATTTATATAAATGTTAGCATGTTTTAAATAGAACTGGCACTTCATGAACGAGTTGTTAATACTGGAATTTTGTGAAACACATGGTGACTTTCTCTTTGTCACATAGCTTAATCGAGCAGAATTTGAAGATCAAGACGATGAGACCAGAGTGCAGTATGAGGGCTTCCGGCCCGGGATGTATGTTCGAATAGAGATTGAGAATGTGCCATGTGAATTTGTCCTGAATTTTGACCCTCATTATCCTATTATCCTGGGTGGTTTAGGCAACAGTGAAGGAAATGTCGGATATGTGCAGGTATGTAGCCAAAGATGTGAGTGCATTTTGTATCAAAACAGGTGTGCTTCAGAGTGTCTGGAGTTACTATTTTCTGTTTATTAAAAATACAGTAAACCCTGAGAGAAACTTTGATCTGTGTCTCTCAAATAGGGGATTTGCTTTTGACACAGACTGTAACTCTACAGTAGCAGATACTGGATTTTTACAGGCTTAATTGGATAGCCGGAAAGGATTACTGTTGTTTAATGTTAATCTGCAGAGGTGTCTCAGGACTAAGGTCTGATACTGTGATTAATGTTCATCTGCAGAGGTGTCTCAGGACTGATACTGTGATTGTTAAATTGCAAACATAAATTGTACTCTGAGCTTCATAGTCTATATATAAGTGACTATAGAAAAGTTACTAGGATATTTATAGATATATTTTTTTAATACAATAATTCCTTATATGCATACAAACATGACTTCAAAGTGAGTGAAAAACTGATTAATCTTTCCAGTCAACCCAGTGTTAGTGAGAATGTTTGAAGATAGAAGGCCTACTGAATAAAAAATTCTAGTGTAGATAGAAGTTGCTTTCAGTCATTGCTGAAAATGAAGGCTTGAATCTCAGAATTCATGTTGCCATCCTGTACTAGGATTGTTCATCTTTTCTTCTAACTAGCTGCGCCTGAAGAAGCACCGATGGTATAAGAAGATACTGAAGACACGCGATCCCTTAATCCTCTCACTGGGGTGGAGGCGCTTCCAGACGATCCCCATGTTCTACATCGAGGATCACAACGGGCGTCACCGGCTCCTGAAGTACACACCACAGCACATGCACTGCGGGGCAGCCTTCTGGGGTGAGGGCATGCTGGGGTTACTGCCCTGTGTCACTTCATCACTGTCAATGGCTCAAGCTTACGGGATGTATCAGGAAATACAACCAGTAGCTTTTGGAATAGGAAGTCTTTAAGTTTCCCCATGGAACATAAAGTGACACCAAATAGTATGGGAAAATAGGCAGTTGCCTAATATTTGTGAGTTATTTCAGTGATTTGTGAATTATTTGGCTTTTAATCAAATTCTGAGCGTTCTCCTAAGTTGTATCATATCAAAGAGGATCCTGAATTGTTGGCTGTGTGCAGAGAAACACTTGCTCACATTCAGGGCCCAGCCATTGCATGAGTAACTTCGTGTTAACCATTCCTTTCACTTTCATGGGACTTCATATGTAAGTAATACTTTGAATGCTTTAAACTTTTCTTTGGTTTTATTTATTGAGAATCTTTGACACGTATTTCTAAGTTTTCTGACTTTAAATAGAGGCTAGATGTTGTGTAATAAAACTTTTCAGAGGTTTTTTAATTTAATTTTCTTGCAGGGCCCATCACTCCTCAGGGGACAGGATTTTTGGCAGTTCAGTCTGTCAGTGGCACAACGGTATGTTTGTTATCACAAAATGCTGGTTACTGCTGTCTCTGGGTATTTGGGTAAAATACAGATTTGGGGAAGAAGGTTTACATGTGGTAGAGCAGTGTAGTTGTAGGAACTGAGAAAGTAGGTGGACTCAAGCTTTTGAAAGGTGTATTGTGATAAGATGGGACACTGTATGGAGAGGGGTTTTTTAAACAATTTTCATCTGCTACACTGAAAGAAATATTGCTTTATTATTTTCTGTGGAAGGATTTATACCTACTTGGTTTTAAGGTATACTGTTGAAAAAGTTTGTCCTCGGTGGGATTTCTCTGCGTCCTGTGAAAATGTTTGTAGATACCTGAATAAAGCTTGTGAGGGACTTCTTAAGAGACCATGTACTCACTAGATCAAGGGCTAATGGCCTCAAACTGGAAGAGAGTAGGTTTGGATTAGAATTTAGGAAGAAATCATTTAGTCTGAGGGTGCTGAGACACTGGCACAGGTTGCCCAGAGAAGGTGTGGGTGCCCCATCCCCAGAAGTGTTCAGGACCAGGTTGGATGGGGCCCTGAGCAACCTGATGTCATGGAAGGTGTCCCTGCCCACGGCAGAGGTTTTGAAACTAGATGATCTTTGAGGTCCCTTCAAACCCAAACCATTCTATAATTCCAATTTAAATAGTGTTAAAGCAGTATTTGCCAGGTGCAATCTTTGTTGCATATATGTTACTCAAAGGAGATTTATGTTTGCAGGCAATATAATAATGAAAGCTTTGCATGGCATTGTAATGAGCTTGACAGTAATCAGAGTGGTGATTAGTATCTCCTTCCTAAACTATGCCTTGTCCTATTGCACAGCCATTATGTTATATGTATTAAAAGGCTGTTTTCACCATGTGTCCGCAGCATAATCTAGTGACTTAGAGCAGTGCAGAAAGCACTTCCCCTTTGAGACTTTCTGTCTGAGTAAGATTCTGTTTCATAAAGAGAACTCAGTGAGATAGATAACAAGGATTCTTAGATTGCTTCCAAGGTAATTAGAATGGCAGTTCTGAAAATCTCATTAGTGAATGATAGGAATGTTATGTCAGCAGCACCTCAACTAGTCAGTACTAGTCAATTTACATTTTTCATGCTGCTGTACTCCTGTAAAGGTTAGAAATTCTGAACTCTTAAAAGCAGTTAAATATGGAGTGCAGGTCCCCCACAACATTCTTATCTCTAAGCTGGAGAGATACTCATTTGAGGGGTGGACTGTTTAGCTGATGAGGAGTTGTTTGAATGGCTGTATCTGGAGGGTAGTGGTCAACAGCTCAGTTTCCTGACGTACATTGGTGACAAATGGTGTCCCAGTACTGGGACCAGCACTGTTTGATGTCTCCATCAGTGACATAAACAGGCGGATTGAGTGCACCCTCAGCGAGGTTGCAGCCAACACCAAGCTGAGTGGTACAGTTGACATGCCAAAGGGATGGAATGCCATCCAGAGGGACCTTGAGAAGTGGTCCTATGGGAACCTTGTAAGGTTCAACAAGACCAAGTGCAAGGTCCTGCATCTGAGCTGGGGCAACTCCCAGTGTCAGTTCAGCCTGGGGGATGAAGGAATTGAGAGCAGCCCTGCTGAGAAGGACTTAAGGATGTTGGTGGATAAAAAGTTGGACATGAGCTGTCAATGTGCACTTGCAGCCCAGAAGGCCAACTGCATCCTGGGCCCCATCAAAAGCAGCATGACCAACAGGCCAAGGGAGGTGATTCTCCCCTTCTATTGTGCTCTCATAAGACCCCACCTGGAGCACTGCATCCAGCTTTGGGGCCCCCAGCACAGGAAAGACAGGAACTTGTTGGAGTGAGTCTGGAGGGGGGCCACCAGGATGACTGGAGGGATGGAATACCTCTCCTCTGAGGAAAGGCTGAGAGAATTGAGGTTGTTCGTCACAAAGAAGAGAAGACTCTGGGGAGACCTGATTGCAGTACCTAAAGGGGGCTTATAAGAAAGATGGGGGTAAACTTCTTAGCAGGGTCTGTTGTGCCAGACGAGGGGGAATGGCTTTAAACTAAGAGAGTTGATTTATACTAGATCCAGGGAAGAAGTTTTTTATAACAAGGATGGTTAAACACTGGAATAGGTTCACCAGAGAGGTGGTGGACATTCCATCCCTGGAAACATTCAGAGGATTGGGAGGGCTCTGAGCAACGTGATTTAGTGGAAGATGTCCCTGCTCGTTGCACAGCTACGTGACCTTTAAAGATTATCTAGGTGACCTTCCAGTCCCAACTATTTTATGATTTTGTGATTCTAAATGGTTTCTTCACTTTGTGATAAATACACACTCAGCAGTGTCTTTCATCTCTGCATGTTTCAGCCTGACTTCCGGATTGCTGCCACAGGAGTTGTGCTCGATTTAGATAAATCCATAACTATTGTAAAGAAATTAAAACTAACCGGTTTTCCGTTCAAAATTTATAAGAACACTTGTTTTATTAAGGTAGGTATGTAGGTATGTATACTGCAAAACCACATGTACTGATGTTAGAAAGGAATGAAACTGGGATTGTCTTTCCTGAGGCAGAAGTTCTGCATTATTATTATTGCATGCTGTTCTGGATCTCAGTAGCCCTTCAGTGTGGTCTCTAAAGATACTGATTGTTAGTCAAGCAATATGAATTATTATGAACCAAACAAAAATTCTGCAACAGTCACCTGGTTCACATTCAGTGTGATTTTTTTTTTCCTTCCCCACTCCTGCTTCATTCCTAAAACCCACTGATTAGCTTCCCACAGTGGCAGATACCTCTGGAGGATGTGAACCTGTCCCTGGCATCATTCAGGCAGATTGATCCCACTAAATTTCAGCTCTGGAATCAAAGATGATTTCTAGCAGTGCTTAAGACTTCTCAGTTACAGTTACAAAAGTGTTTGGGTAGGAAGTGTTGCAGAAATGAATGTTCATTGACCTTCCAGCTGTCCTTGGGCTTTCAGGCTCAGGAAGAAGTTAGGTTATTCTTCATTTGGGGCAGCAAGTAAGTAAGCAGTGACCCAACAGTGAAGCACTCAAGTATTCACACTAGGCATAGACAGATTTTTTTCCTTGATTTCCTTGTGATTTTTGAAAAAAGCACAAACCTTGGAGAGCTGTATTGTATTAGAGTCTCACAGTTAGCAACTTCAGGCAGCTTCCTTGCTTTTAAGGTATTCTGTGTTCCAGCAAGTTACTGTAAAGAACTGTAAAGCTTCTCCTAGAAGTGTTCTGGTGTTCTAGAATTTTAGGTGTATGTATTTAATGCTTAGAAACCTTGCCTGTGATACGTGACTCTAAGTAGATTACTTCCAGTAGCTTACCTTAAAGTCAGCTCAGTGTGTTTTTGGTATGATCAGCACTCTTAGTCTAAACACAATGTTATGTTCCTGTTTCTTTATAAGATATGCTTGTAGGACTTAGTTTTTGTGGCCTGTGTTGGTCACAGAGAAAAACTTAGCCTCTTGAATGATGGTGGGTAATTCACATTTTCAGGGGATGTTTAACTCTCAGTTGGAAGTGGCTAAATTTGAAGGAGCAGCGATCCGTACTGTGAGCGGTATCCGAGGGCAGATCAAAAAGGCCCTCCGAACTCCCGTGGGTGCTTTCAGAGCAACATTTGAAGACAAGTTGCTGATGAGTGGTAAGTTGCACTTTCCATGTAAGTTATCACACAACTTTCATCCTTCTTCACAGGTTGGAAAGCCGTGTCTCACAATTCTGGAATCTGATAATTAAGATGTGAATTCAGAGAATGGGAAATATCTGGTGACACGCACAATGAAATTAAAAAGAAATGCGTTTTATGTTATGGAAAAGAAAATTTTTTTTGTCAAGAACTGTACAGGCACATATACATATATGAACTCTTACTAGTTCTTGAATATGAATAGTGAATAGGGTGGTATTCAGCTGCCTGCTCTTCAGGAATATGTGCTGTTCATGCCTTTATGAGGTTTTGCAGAATCCAACTGTACAAATAGTTGCATTGCTTTTACCAAAAGTTGAAAACATTTGGTATATATACCAAACCATATACTAGCACATGGTCTAGGTATCTGTTCTATTCAGGCAATCTTTGTGTGGATGTGATGAACTGTTGTTTTAGAGCCAAGTAATGTTTCCTTTTCTTTCAGATATTGTCTTTGTGAGGACTTGGTATCCTGTTTCTATCCCAACGTTTTATAACCCTGTAACATCCTTGCTGAAGCCAGCAGGTGAGAAAGATACTTGGAGTGGAATGAAGACAACAGGCCAGCTGAGGTATGAGCGAGGCATCAAACTGAAACAAAACAAGGATTCTCTCTATAAGGTATATGTCTGTTTTGTTTGGGTTTTTTTTTAACTAGTGATTGTAGTCAAATTTGTACTGTCTCAGACCTGTGCAAACTTAGAGCAGTGTAAATACATGTTCATACATATGCATGTGTGATTTCATATTTTTATCCACGAGGCACAGTCCTGGCATGACATGGGAATAAAACAGTGGAGAGCAGATTGTTGTGGGTCAATGAAAGTTTATCAAGTAATCTGCAGGGTAGAAGTCTTTTCCAGAAGCTTATTGAGTCTTACTAGTAATTGGAGTGAACATACCATTCACAAATCAGTGCAAGGATGTTGGAAAATAGGGTTTGGGTTTTGGTTTGGGGTTTGTTTGTTTGTTTTGGTGGTTTGTTTGTTTGTTTTGAGGGGTGCTGTTTCTTTCTGGTTTGTGGTGTTTTGTGGGGTTTCCCCCCCTGAAAGATGGAAGCTTTTAAAGATCAACAATCTTATATATGTTCTATATTCATTCTTTTAGCCTATTGTGAGGGAGAAGAGACATTTCAATAAGCTGCACATTCCTAAAGCGCTGCAGAAGGCACTGCCTTTTAAGAACAAGCCTAAGAATCTTGAGAAGAAAGGCAAGGCTCCAAAAGACCAGTGGAGACCAGCTGTTATCAGGGAGCCTCATGAAAAGAAGGTAATTATCACTCATTCTGAAACAAGGACTCGTGAAGGGTAGATGTGTTGTTTAAAACATTTCTAACTTTTGTTTGGCACTTCAATCTACTGCTAGTGCTCAAGATATATATGCTCCTAGTGAAAAACTATCACCTGCAATTTGTTCTGTTCCTCTTTGGCACACAGTGTGTATATGGAACTGTCACTGAGTGGATGGTGTCTATTTTTTAGACTAGTCGGTCACCTGAAGCCTAAATATGACTTTTGTCCTTGTCACAGCACTTGCAAGGTATTTCACTTGGATTTAGTGCTCTCATATTATGGGTGACACAAATTGGCAGCTGCAGTTTTTTATTTGACTTGTCATTGCCATGTATTATTAACACAGGCAGGATTTGAAGCAAATACTCTGCTCTGAAAATTGAGAATTAGAGCGCTTGCAAAGGCAAGAAGATCCAAACTGCAGTTTAAGTGTTCTACAGTAGCAATTAGGCATAGCCTTTTAAAAGGTATCTAACCAAAATCAGGGTTCACAAAAATTAAAGCTCTTATTAACTTCCTAACAAGATAACTAATTAAACCATTTTGAAAACTGGGTAACAGGTGCAGAGATGATTAGGAACTTGCCTTGAATCTCTGTTTCATTATATATGTCTCTGCTGAGGTTAAACTGTTTCTTACTCACCAAACTGATCTATGTCTATATTGATTGTCTGTTTTCTATTTTAGATATCAGCCCTACTCAGTGCTCTGAGTACAGTGAATAATTACAAGATAAGTAAAGCCAAAGTAAAACATCGGGAACAGCTTAAAGAATATCTCAAAGTTAAGCAGAAGGAGGATGAACAGAAATTCAAGAGGCAAAAGGAGGCTAAGAAAAAAGTCTATCGCATACTGGGACAAAGGGAGAAAAAGAGGCAGAAGTCAAGCTTGAAAGGATCTAGCAAGAAAGAGAAGAGTATGTAAAATTTCATCAGATTTCAGGCCAAATGAGGAAATAGAGTAGCTGTGCAATTTTCTGTTGAAGAAACAAAAAGGCCTTGGACTACACTAAGTGTGCTTTCAAGACAAGGAAGAACTGCAAATATGACCTTGTTCACACTCTTGAATACATTTGGCAATGTATATAAATAAGATGTAGAAGTATGGATTGTGGGTTTTATACATGAATATTCTGGAGGACTTTGTATTTCAGAGTATTTCTATGCATACTGCATATTCTATCTAACCAATAAAGTATTTTAATGTCAATTACAGAATATTGCTTGTTTGTGTTTTGTCTTAGTACTAGTGGACTTCTGTGGGAGATTGTCTCCAAATATGTTCCTGTGTTGGCAGTACTTTATGCCATTTTGCCCTTGGCAAATCTTTTATTAAAAGGTGTGAAGATAACTGTTACTGGGTAGGAGTTTTGGAAATTCTCTATCTTTGATGTGCTGGCAAATGCCCTCAGAGTAGCTCGCTCCTGTGCTTAGATCATCAGGTCCTGCATGAAAGCATCTCAGTTTTTTCCACTTCTCACTAGGTATGCAGCAGATCTTCAAAAAGTGTTCCATCCAGATCTTCTGTTACTTGGCCAGTTTTAGCACACTGAGGCTGTCAGTAGATCCCTCAATGACTGCAGCTTTCTGGACAAACAATATCAGACCTTTCCTAATTGTGTGTAGCTACTCTGATTTTCTGTGGGGGTAGCGCAGACAGAGTAATTTGCTTCCTTTGGGAACATCTTCCTAGGTCCAGCCAACTTGGTTTGATAATACAGTATTAGACTTAAGATGAATGGAGAGAAGTAGTAGTTGGTTTCAATCCTGTTAACTGAGAGTTGAAGTCTTTTTTTGCATGACAGAAAGCTTTAAACAGTCATTCTATTGGAAGAGCAGAGGAATTTATCTTTTTTATGCCATATGTGGTATCAAGAAGTTACTGTAATGTACCTATTTTTAATACTTCATCCTCAAACAGGCAGTGGGTCAGATAACATCAGTAATTTCTTGGTCCCCTTCCTGAATGAGTTTACTCTTTGTCATCAAGCTGAAATTCATTATTATTACACTGCAGTAATATGTGCTATCTCAGATGTAAGATCCCATGTGGTGTCAGGCTGCCTCACACAAAAGCTTTTGGTTGAATGGGTTTGTAGACTTTTTTTGTGATCATTTAGTATTTTGGGTTTTCTTTAATTAATCTCATAATGTTCTGTGTACTGATATTGAAATTCTAATGCATCCAACTTTGTCTATACGATATTAGGGTGACACCTGACTCAAATTAATTTGTCAGTAATTTTTTTTCCCCTGTGAGATTCAGATGAGGTCATGTGAATATGAAAACATGATTTATGTTTGAATAATTGAAGAGTCTCTGCTGAATAGACAACTGCTGTCTTCAGAGATTTACAACAAAGCTGTTGGCATTTTGCCCCACAGAGGAGCATAGGATGGTTCACCATGACAGGGTTGTTTCCTCTTCTGTTATAGTGTGCTTGGCTAGGTTGTATCTAAACCATCAGAGAAGTGTTTGCTATTAATCCCACTTTTATGCTATTGTGAGCAAACTTCCACCTGAGTTGCTATTTGCATCTTCCATGTATTCACATGTGACAAGTTTTTATGAGTGCCTGAGAAGTTGCCACTGCACATTTGCTATATATATGTAATGAAAAATAATTTAGATCTAGTTTGTCCAGAGACAAAACTGGGGAGATGGTGGACTTTAATCTTGTTTTCCTTGTGGAGAGAACCACTCAGCAAATAAAGCATGAAAATGGTTCACCTGCAAAGACTCTACAAGATACTTGTTCTGGATTATACTTATTTTTGGGGTTTTTTTGTACGGCTTAGGTGACCTTCTTCAGTTGGAGAGAAAATATTGTGATTTCCCATCAGTGGGATGGGGAGCCCTGACCAGGGCCCCTGTATCTGCTGACTGCTCCTGGTTCAGGGATGTTTAGCACTGCAGGGAAGTGCACCCCTGTGCTTTTGGCTTGCTTTTGGCATGGACTCTTTCGGCTGTGCCCCCAGGACCAGGAAGGGCAGTGGTTAGTGTGGAGGGGGCCGTGCTGGGCTGAGCACTCAACACCCCCTGACTGTTCTGGGGAGAGCGAGGGCCTTGCACTGCCTGAGGAACACCCAAAGCTCCTCAAACCCCCAGTGCCTGCACCCTGTCCACAGACACGTGTTTTGTACCACTGGGCCTTGAGCAGAGGGTTGGTCAGTGCCTGCCCCGCATCCCGTATCCCTCACCACAGCCTCCAAGTAAAACTGCTGGCTAGGAAAATAGGAACAATATTTACTGCTCCTCTTCAGCTGCTAAACCAGCCTGGGTTATTGGAGGGAATCGCTGGCAACAGTCCTGCACTGGCAGGTGGTGAAATAAGGGGCTGAACTGTTCTTATCTTGGATAAACCCAGTCAGCGCTGCAGGAGGTGCAAATAATTAGCAGTTGTGTTTGTGATTAAGCCTGAGGCAAACATGAAAACCTGTAACAAAAGCAAAGTCTTTAGTACAGTGATTTCCATGTTAAAGTTAAAAAAAAAGTAATCTGCTGGTAGAAAGTACCATACAGGTCATCCATGTGGGGTAATACAAAATGAACTGTATGCCAAAGTATTTCACCTAGAATAATATGCTGACTAATTGCCTGTGAGCAAGGAGATTTCAACAGCAACAGTTCACCCTATAAGGCTGCAGAAACCTGTAACTTGGAAGAGAAACTGAAATTGCAAAGAAATAGGCATTAGAATTAAAAATAGAGAGATGTGAGGGGTTGATGGGCAGCCAAGAGGGCAGTTGAGTTGCTGATGTTACCCTCTATCTGTGCAAGGGGTTAGCAAAGGCTAATGCCAGGTGAAGGGTAACTGAGCGCTGGCTTTGAAATAAAACCTTTACTAGGAAGCATAAAGCTAGATGAAGAGTATTTTCCATTTTGGGATAACTACCCAGATTCACTTTACCAGGATTAGACGTCATTCCTCCTAACTCAGTGCTGATTCAGTATGATTTCAAGCTGGAATTGATGATACATCTACTGGAGCAGATGCAGTCTCTGCCCTGTCCTAGGGGCTGGGTTATGGTGTGGGTGTGTGTCAAATGCACAGTCCAGCAGTTTGCAATGTGTCTGTTGGGCATCCTCATACCCTGGCTCCAGTTGCTCACTGTGTGTTTGGGTCACATTGTCAGGTCACCTTGTTCTTCAGCTGTGGCAGAAAACTTCTCTCTGATTGACTTAAGAAGTGATATAAAATACATGTGAAGGTAACTGTATAGCTGTGGGAGGAGACAGAAATCATACCAAGGCTAACCAGCTTTGAGAGAATTATTTTATACTGTTTGCTATTTTTAAATGGAATTACATCTTTGTAATGGTTTGCGAATAAAAACTCTATTCACATTGTATTTCAAACTAAGTTAATGTGATATTGTGTCATGGCTATTGGATTCAATTGATATAATTAAAATAAATATGTTAGACTATCAAAATACTTTTGTGTTGTGTGTAATGCAGTGTTGCTTATACAAATCTAAGGTCAGACTTCATTGCTCAGACTAGGTTGTGTCTGTGCTAGGTGATGCCACTAAATACAGAGGTCCTGTTTTTTCCACAGCCATTGTTGACCCACAGCTCTGAGTCCATTGGCATCAGCAAATGTTCATTGCCACTTCACATCAGGACTGTAATTTGTTCCTGGCCACCAACAAACTGCAAAGAGTCTCAGAATGTTGTAGCATTGGCACAAACTAATGCAATTAGACATATTAGATATGGGTTTCTCTGCAACCAATTTTAAACAGCGTCCTTGCTGTAACTTTAAAGGTCAGTCTTGATGGGGTCTCAAATTCACAAACACCAAGCTTAATTTGTTGTCTATTTTAATGTATTGTCCTGAAGTTATTGGGTTTTGAGAACATAGAATCTATTAAGATGCTTAATAGAGCAGCTCATTCCAATTATAAGAAATGTATTGGTGGAGAAAATGGAAATGCATGGAAGATCAATGTATTAAGCAGTTGCTTGAATGGAGGAAATAGAGGAAATAGATGAAAATTAACTCTCTTTAGTACAAAAAAAATATTTGCTTCTATACAGTACTAAAAATGTTGGGTTGCTTGTATTGTAGGGGATGATAAAGCATTTCTATGCTGACTGTGTAAAATCAGATAAAGAACTATCCTCAACTTTTTCTTTCATTCATTTCTTTTCCTGCAAGGTGTTACTGGGTATAATTGGATTTGTTTTGTCTTCAATTTTTTTTTTCTTCCCTCTGGGTTATGTTTTCCTCTTTTGGACGTTCCTAAATTCCTACAGTAGAAGATTGTTGTGTTGAAAACTTACTGGGCAGCGAGATAATTTAGCAGTGAACCTGAGATGGGTCATGTGTGACGATGCAGTCTGGAGCAACTGGCTCTTTGGCTTCGAATTTCTGTTGTTAAATGCCAGGTTTCCAGAGTGCAAAATCAGGGTTTCAGAGTATGGCCTAAGGATGTGGGCATTTGGATAGTCATCCCAAGTGAATGCTGCCAGTGTAGTCGGTGTCTAAAGGAAAAAACACAGGGGAGATATTTTTGACTCGGATCAATTCTCTGCTCCAGTTTACCATGTAGCACAGCTTGGTGTGTCAGCTGCTTTGGCAAAAACTCATGGAGGCAGGAAAGGGGGAAAATTCTTGAGCTAGTTTTTGGTTTTACTACCTCATTAAACTGACTGTAGCCCCTCTTGCTCAGTACAGTTACCACTGAAACACACGTTTGAAGAATGCTATTGTAATTATTTTTTACTTAGTATTAAGGACAGGTTTCATAGAAACTATGAAACAAACCTGTGTTACATAGAAATTAAATATTAAAAGCTAGTTGAATTATTTACAGTATTATTTGTTTACTAATTTCACCTCTTCGGGTATAAACAGGTTGCCATTTACGCCTCATTTTAAATTATCTGTGGATAATATCTGTGAAGGAGTTCTGAGGTTTTTTAAATAGGAGAAGATCATAGCCTGAATGTAAGCAAAACTAGGTAAAGACTGGCTAACTCAAAAGTTAACTCAAACACAAATTATGTATTTGCAGTAGGTTTTCACTTTGAATTGTCTGAACAAATATTTGTCTTGTTTCCCCATGAGAAGAAAAATGCCAAAGAAAAAGAAAACTATGTTACAGGAATTCTCTTTTATGCTCAAGTTTTCAGCTTGTGTTTTTAGTATTGTATGCTCTTTCAAAAATCATCAAGAGAGGCTGCAAATTTTACAAGACTGCAGACTGCTAAAGATTCAGAGGTCTTTGGATCATGTGATAGTTTCTAGGGCACATTGTTCATTACAGACAGTCATCAACACAGGGAACGAGATGGATTATTGAGGATCTTGATAGATGACTCCGTGTTCTGACACTGGTCATAGACTGAAAAGAAAGATTGAGATCTTTATTCCTGAAAATAATAAAACCCCGACTTTGAGAGGATTGCTTGTATGATTTAAATGAAAATCACTTTTTTGGAAGAGAATTAATTTCCAGCCTACTGGAATGTGTGCATTTTTAAATTATTTAATCCAAATTTTCCTGCTTGTTCATCTGTTTTGAACATTCATTGTTTAGGCAATTTTAAAAAATCTAATTGTCAATAAGTTGTTTATCCCAGAATTATATGAAGCAATTTAATTCACTTGGATTTACAAAAAGGCTTTTTACAAAGTTCATTACAAAAACTCTTCAGGAAACAAACAGATCATGAGTTTAGCTCTCCTCTGCCCATGATGCTCCATCTGTCTAGACTGTGTCTATTCTAGACACGTAATAACCTTTGCTCATATTCAGGAAGGAACAGACTTTAAAAAATTACTCCCAGAGTTGAACTGCATATGTTCTTGGGTAGTTTTATATTCTATAAGTTGTCCTTTCTGACAAAAATGTGGTGAAAACATATGTAGATGTGTCAGGAAGATTAAAAAAATATAATTTGTGTTGCAGAATTCCATTTACAAATACTGGACATTGTGCTGCTTTTGACCCTACTTGTGTTGGAGCTTTTGGTTAATGGGGGCTGGTCCCTCAGGACAGTGTGTTTTGAGACAAGTAACATCTGCTATGTCTCTTCTGTCTCTTGAGAGGCGGTCTCTGCAAATCCCACAAAAATCAGAGCTTGGCTTAAAAGGCACCTTTCCAGAATGCAAAACTGTTTTGTACAGTTTCAGCATCAGTGTTTAGGAAGGAACAGCACACAGCTGATCACTGAGTTTTGCCTTGCCCTGGTTGGGAGAACATAAAACTGTTTGCACCTGTGCCAATTTGGTAGCCCACATAGATGAGAGCCCTCCTCCCACCTGTCCTGCAGAGGTGGTGAGTGGTACCAGTGTCTTCCTTGCAGATAGGCAGGAACAAGGTCTGGTGAGGCCATAACTGTACTGATACTTCCCAAAGCCTCAGCCCTGCTCTGACTTTGCCACCTTGTCTTGTACTTCGACAGTTATGAAACAGTTACAACCTGGGGGCTGTAAAGCAGATGCTGCAATATCCCTGAGTGTGCCAGAGGCTTTACCACACGTCCAGGCTGCTAGTCTGATCGGGCTGGGCTCAGACATGGAAAAAATACATGATACACTGGTTGAGGTGTTTTTTTTTTTAATCTTTCTGTTGAAGAACTTGCTCTTGCTGTTTACACCAGCAGCAGGACTTCTTTTCAATTCTAGCTGTTCCAAAAATATGGGAAGTAACTCTGTAAAGAGGTCAGCAGCAAATTAATTGCTTCCTCACCCACACAAGCAGAAGTTTGCAGCTGCTGGTCTCAGATCATCATTCCTGATTCTTGTTATTAATTCTGCCTGAGATAACTATGCTATAAAATATTATTTTGCTGAGATATTAATGAGTCCTGTAGAGTTTTCATACTGCAAAAGGGAATGCTTATATTTTGGGGAAAAAAGGGAGGAGGGCTAATGGCCAGACCTCAGAGAATTATTGCTGCTTTGGAAGCTAAATCCAAAGGACCTACTTTTCTGCCAAGAGTCAGGTTTTAATTCTGTCATTCACTTTTTTTCTGCTGTTAGCTCAGTTTTCCTTTCTGTGAGTCTGATGTTGGACTATATCTGCATGCACAAATCTGCATTGTCATGACTCTGCTTTGCCTCACTTGCACTCCTAATGCAGGGCTGGAGGGCGGGAGGTGCTGCTCAGCTCTGTCAGTGCAGGCTGATGCTAATGAGGATGAGGCACTGACATGCACTGTGGTGCTTGCCTACCTCCACATCTGTTGTGAAGCTTTATGCACTTTTGCAAAGTGCTTTAGGAGTTGTGGATGAGAGCTGGTCACTCTTGGAGGGACAGCATGAAGGCCATAACTGACCTACCAGTGGCATTGCCAAACTGTAACAGCAGGTGTAGAAAAGCACAAATCCTTGGGCAGTGTAGGCAAGCCTTGTCCTAAGCTGAAGCAATTCTAAATTCAGATATTTGAAAGGTCCCATGGTACTTTATAAACCCTGTAGAGCACTCTCCAAAATCTGAAACTCTGTCTCCTCTTGCTTTGAAGCCAAGAACACTTAGAGCTAATTCTCTCTTCTTTGCCCTTGCCATTGACCTCATTTATGGAGATGAAAGAAGGAAAAACAATTAGCTCACCGGGAAATTCTATTATGTGGAAGGGAGGTGGATGTTTGATCAATACTCTTGGGTTATGGTCTCAGCTGGAAGGGCAGATTTTTGTCTCCCAGATGGAGTGATGCCTGTTAGTCCCTGAGGCTTTGCAAGTGGGAAAGATGGTGATCCAGCCTTTCACTTCTGGAAAACTAAAATATGCCACTTTAATCCTCTCAACAAGTGAACTGGAACATATATTGGAAACAATTCATCCTGTTGTTTTAAGGGTAAAAGGGCTCATTAGGGAAATGTACCTTTATTTAACCATGCCTGATTTTGTAAAGCAGAACCCACCCCAGCCTCTTGCTCTCCCAGCCCAGAAGTGATTTCTCTTTGACTTTCACAGGATCAAGTAACTTAATCCATTCAAACCTGTAAGACATTCTCTGAGATCCTTCCTTGTTCCTTCACCTTGCTGACATGAGTGGGGCCCTGGTGTGTGGTGTCCACTGGACAGGAGTACATCCCGTGTCACGCCGAGTGCAGCCTGTGCAATGGGCTTTCAGCTGGGAACTCCAAAGCAAACTCTCTGCTAAACCAGAGCAGGTGAAGCAGACCTGGTTGCTCTTGAGTGTTACTGTTCTCGTTGGAACAAATGAGCACATATTAGGAGAGGCAAGGATAAGTGGACTTTTGCCTTGGAAGGATGATTTGAATCAGTGTTTTTTCCTAACCACTACAGAAAAGTACTAGTTCATCTCATTTAAGGTGTGTTATTATGTAAAGACAGATATGTCAATATTTGGGAGTTCAAGGTTTAATTTCTAGTGAGAGAGGTGTTGATAAGCTTTAGATGGATAAGTATGGATAATTTGCTGTAAACTTAAAAGCTTAAACTAGCACTATAATGGTTGGGAATTGTTGCACATCTGCTAATGTGCTCTAACATACACTTAATATTTTCATGCTACAACTTGCCTTTTGGAATGGATAATTTGCCATACTTAGTAAAGCAATTAGTCTGCTGAACCTCCTATTTTTCTTCCAGCCATAGCTAATACGGAAAGTTGGTATATTTTGCATTTTTATTCTACCTCCACTCTAAGAGTCTCAATGGGTTTTACTTGTGTAAGTGTAAGAAGCCTCTAAGCTACTTTGATAGCAGAGAGATCATAAATTATCTCTTTTTGCCAAGGTGGGAAACAGAGCAATGGCATGAGAATGTCCTTTAGTGTTCCTGGTACTGGATTTAGAACATTGTAGCTGAGTCACAAAGCAGTAATTCCATATATAGTCTTTATCCTGTAAGTTAAAATGTGGGGTATTTTTTAAAAAAAATGATTTAACTTCATTTTCACAGGTTTTATTCCAGTTCATGTATATTTTTATTTTTTTCCCCCAATATTCTAGGGAATTTTCTAGGGTTCTGTGATCTAACAGATGAGACACAGGCTTTTCTGATTAAGAAGAGTGATAATTGATTTGCTACACCTTGTTTTTCAGGTGTTTCGGTATCAAAGCTACTCAGTGTCAGGTGGCTGAAGTTGGTTCATATAAAGGTTGGACAGAGTCAGGAAAGCTGCTGCACTTGGAAGATGGTGATGGAACCAGGTAAGAAGGAACGGTCTGTTGTACTACTGGTTCATTATTGTTGCTGGAAATCTTAAAAGCTAATATAAGGAAAAGACTTTCTAAGCCAAGTATGTTGTTGTTTTAATGAATTTTCTATCTATACTTGCTATGTGCAGTGCAAGGAGATGGATGGGCTGGGCTGATTTTTTTTGAATGGTGCTGCTTGCTTAGCACTGTGGTCTAGTATGGGGTCAGCTGGTTGTTGTGTCCCTGGGGCTGGCAAGGGCTGGAGCACCAGGTACTGCGTGCTGTGTTTCTGTAAGCACTCCTCAAGAAGTCTCAGCTCAGGCTTGCAGCCTCTGTCCATTTTTTTCAGCCCTTGCCCCTGGAGTTTTTTGCTGTCAGTTTTAAAGAAGATAGATAGCAATGCCTGTGTGCAACAATAGTGGTGATTTGTTCCTGCTAAAAGTGAGGTTTCTGTTGGGAATCTGGTCTCAACCCTGGTATGATTTCCCTCTGCTCATCAATGTACATTAGGCATGTGACCTCTCCTGCTCTACAGTTGATTATTTCATTATTGTTTGGACTTAAAAAATTATCTGTCACTAAATATAGCAACAGATCCTTCCCTGGGTGGTTTCTGGAGTAGGAAATTTGTCTGTTTACACTTAAGAAGTTCTGCTTCTTGGTCAGATGATACAGCACAAGATGCTCTCAACCCAGCAATAGTAGGGCTTTCTAAAGTGTGCTCTGGGCATGTCTGGGCATGCTTTTCTTCATGGTCTGGCCCCATCTGTGACCAGGAAATGGAGGTGAGCTGTTATGCAAACTAGCTCAACAGGGGGGAAAAAAGAAGTGGTCCATAAAGGTTATAGTGTTCAGCTGTGAGGGTACAATGACTGCCCTCTCCTCTTTTCTGGTGGGGAATCGATGCTCAGTGCATCGGTTACTGTATGCAGTGATGTTAACACAGCAAGGAGAAGCTGATCTGGGCAGAAGCCTGCCCATGGTTTTGGAGTGTGGGTGCTCATTGTGGATAACATCAAGGAGGAGTACAGCTGCCTTCCATGAGCAAAATGGGCATGAGAAAGTAGTTATGGTCATGGGCTGCAGTGCAGTGACGGGAGCACTGGTCAGACAGCAGGCTGAAATGGTGTATGAGTTCTTACAGTGCTGAGTTGCAAATAAAGGTCTGATCCAGCCAAGCAGCCTTTCTTGCAAGACTGTTTCTAGGAAATGTAGGTGACCTTGGAAACAGAAGGGCCCTCTCTCTCCAAGAGGGCTGCTCAGAAAGCCTTGCAGTATTGCAGAAGAGGCATTTTGCAATGCACCAGGTGGTGGGGACCAGCACAGGCTGCAATCAGGACAATCTGGAATACCAGGTGGCATGCTGAAGCCTGGTGCCAGCACAGGCTTGCTATCGTTCTCATCAAATAATTCATTGGTGATCTTGCTAATTTGAAATCCAATCTGTGTTTTGTATTGACTTAAATATCTTCTGCCAAATGAGTGGTAGTGTGAAAATCTAGCACTAATTGTTTGTCAAGATGCAGCTGAAGTAACAGTCAAAATGAGTATGACTCACTTGAAAGAAATGTTTTTCACCTTTATTTCCCCTCTTCCTCCCTCGGTGTTTACCCTATCACCCTTGAGAGCTACGCAAATGTACTGCTCAGGCTGCTGGAGCTACTGAAATACTCTGAGTAGCAGATGACAGGTTTTCCGTCACTGCTGCATTTCTGGTGCTTGGGATCTTTTACTGGATGTTTACAGTGGCATTTCACAGTGCAGTGAGATTCAGTGACCTTTTGATGGGTCATCAGCATGGCGTTTATTCTCGCTTTTCCCACAGTTGTGAAGCAAACGCTGCTGGCACAGTTTGCAGGTAAGACTGCACTGCAGATGAATTTGATGTGATGGGACTGCTGCAGTCCAAATGTACAGCAGCCTCTAAAGCCAGGTAACTTCTCAAGTCTGGCTTGTGATATGGCAAAACAAGGTGAGATGTTTTTGGGTGCTTATTTTCAATGAGTCGAGTATTTTGTCTTCTTGCTACAACATTTTGAATCTATTTCAGGGGAAAATAAATAACTTTAAAAATGTGGGTCTATCTATGGCAGAAGTAGCACTGAATAGAAACAGTGTGAAGAAAAGAGTAGTGTTTGCAAGCTGTCAGAGAAACTTTCCTCCTGATTGATCCTCTGGGTTAGCAGAATGTGACAACCTATAGCAACAAAAGTGAACAAGCATGGAATAAAATACAAGGTCTGATTAAAAATTTATTAAGTTGAACTCCAAAACCTCAGAAGGGTATTTGTGTTGGGATTTTTTTTTTTCTTAGCAGTGTTTCTAAACAATCTGGAGTGAATTAGGCCCCTACAATTGGAAATGTAATTTGGGGTCATCTTTAAATGAACTCTAAAAGCATTAGACTCTGCTTGGCCAGGATCTCTGCTTTGGGCCTAAGCCCAGCATGTCATCTCCAAATCAATTCCAAGGTCCCTTTCCAGCCCAAGCTACTATTGATTATTTCTCTTTCCTTTTAACAAAAAGTCATCTCCACAGTGATCACATTATATATCTTCGTCAGTAAATCAGTGGAGGCAATTTCAGGCTGAAGGAAGCTGCTGCATGAGGAAGCACCATGCCTTGTCTTTGGTGCGTGTTCCTGGGCTGGCTCTGCACTCCCAGCCAGGACACACCTCGGGCTCACGGGGCTGCAGCTCCTCAGGAGTCGTGCAAAAAGCAGCGTGTACATACCTTAGGCATCTGCTCTTCTCTGTCTGGGGTCTTGGAAGCAGTTTTACCTTTTGATTCACTTTGGAAGTGGAGTACAGTCCTGGAGAAAGAGAGCTGCAGTTTGGTGGGTTTTGCTTCAGATGAGCTGGTGCATATCAGAAGTGTTGTGGGGAAGTGCTGTGTCACCTGGGTAGTGACAGGCTGTGACACACGTGGCAGGAAGTCTCACTCTTGACCCAGCTGTGGTTGTTCCTCTGTTGTATTTTGACAGAAGATCGAGAATGTAAAACGGTGCTACAATAGGGTTGGAAGACTAAAGGTGTTTGTGTAGTATGAGTTTTTATAGGCTTAATTCAAATTTTTTAAGCAACAGTTTGGTGTTGGGGGGGTTTTTTCCAGGTGAAAATACTTATTTTTAGTGTAAGTTGTCATTGGAATCCTGTGTGAAAATAACTGTAAATAAGGGATTGATGTGAATACAGTTTAAGTCAAGGCATATGAAATTAGAATAAATCTCTTAAAATAAAGGCCAGGTGGCAATACAAGCCGGAGCAATGATGCCTTGTGTGCTACTAACTTTGTTAGTGCAGTTACCAATAATTACCACATCCTTAAATGACCATATTGTGTTCAGTAGTGTCAGTAAGGTCAACTCACAGTCATAGGATGAAAGGGGACACTCCAATAACTCTTAATGTGCATCAAAATGAGAAGATTGATATTGACAAGGTGACCTCAGCTCCAAAGGGGCAGTTTATTTTGAATGCCTGTAGATTTTTTTTGTTTATGATTGACAACCTAAGTGGCATGATTACTTTCTTTCTTTCCTTTTTACCTTGTCTTGAAGGAGCATGACAGTTCATACTAGCTATTCCATATAGCACAGCTATAGTGCAAATAAGTAAAGACTAGTGTAAGATTTTATGTAAAGAGTTGCTGCACCCCAGTGCCCACTGTCCCCCAAGTGCCCTTTGGTGGTTCTCTGGATGACCCCGGCTCTGTGTTAATGTCTGGCATGCAGTTCCGCAATTAAAATGTGGCCTGACATCAGTTCCGAATTTGTCACTCCTTCAATTTTTCATGTCCACCCAATTCATTCTCTTGTCCTCTTAACCTTCTCTGTGTCAGATAACTGTGTGTCTTATGCTTCAGTTGCCATCAGTGGGAAATTTGCTGCAATTTACTTTATCATTTATCATATTTTTCTCTTTTTGTGTTGAGTTTTTTACTTAATTGATGTTCTGTAAATTTTGGAACCACCAACACTCTTCTGTCTACTCCATAATGTTTTTACTCCCAAGTAAAGTGATTAAAAATACATTAAAGTTTTGGAGGAAGAACTGCATGTTCTCCTTCTTTGCCTGCAAACACCTAGGTACATGCAAATTTGTAAGCTTAGTTAGGTAAATGTAGGCCTTGAAGACTGTTCTCTGATTATACCAGGCAATTAAAAGTTCAGGCTTAGCAAACACTGTTGCTATCAGCAGAACAAGAAAGCATTTTAAATAAACACAGTGAACATCTCTAGGATTTGACTGTTTGACAGTGTTGGATATGGAGGGAGGTTATGCTGTTATTGCTTAAGTAATCAGTGCAACTGTTCCAAGACACATGCAGGAGAAACAGAAGTTTTGAGGTGCAGCAAACTTGTGAGAAAACACAACTTTCAGTAGAGGGCTCTTTAACCTCAGCTTCCTTGGATATTAAGAATATTTGTACTGCATTTCCTCCTGCAGAACATGGTGCTGCAACTGTAGAAAACACTATGCACTGGGTAAAATAAATTGTACAAACTGAAGGATACACCCTCTCACCCTGCCCACCCCCCAGGCTCTTGGTTTGTTATAACACAGTGTAAGATATATTGTAAGAGTCAAGGATGAGTATTTCTTTTTTTGGTCTGTTTTACAAATGTGATGCAGCTCTGAAGCCACTTCTGGTGCAGGAGTTGCTGCATTTGCCTTATGTGAATGAATGGCAGAGGGAGACAGAACAGGCAGACAGACCTTCTATATTTGTTTTTTTTTCTGCTCTCTTCTTTATCTGTTTGATGTCACACCAAAACTGGTGATCCCTGAGCAGGAGCAAAGGGTGGCTGGTGCTTCTTGCCTGAGTGTTGGGGCATCAATGATGCCTGATGTGGTATAGGAAATGCTGTGGCTTATATTTGTTTTTTCATAAGTATCCATGTTGCTGTGAGTCCAAGTCCATAAAAATTTGGAATGAATATTGCTAATAGTAAATAGCAAGAAAATGTAATTCTTTTTTCTTGGTATATAATAATATTGTTAATTTTTGTTAAATTTTTTTTGATATCCAGGAAATATTTTGCCGTACTAAAGCTTTTATGTCAGGAAGAAGAAGGTACTTTTTAAACTAATTTTTACTGTCTTCTCTGACTTCCTATTAGTCGAATCACTGGGGTGAAAACAGGAAACAAAAACCAAGAAAAAAATCTTGATACTTTGACTAACTTATTTTTATAAGTTATTAAATTGTGAATTTGTAATATTTTTACATTGGTTAATTTTTTTTCATAGATATTAAGATTTATTCTCCCTGGAGCGTAATAAATCTGAGGTGGAAACAGGCCAGCGTACGTTCATCTGTTGCCTCTGGAAAATGGCATTTGCAGAGCAATGGTTGGCCTGGAGACTCAGCTCCTGTGTGGGTTAAGAAGTGTGAGAGCAGAGCTAAGTCAGGGACTCTAAAGTGAGCCACCTGCCTAGCCGAGTGGAAGTATTTTTTGTCAAATACTTTAAGAAATGGTTCTGACTTCAGTGAGGGATTTTGACTGAGTAGGTTAACATTACTGAGCCCAGTAATGCTATGTGCTATCCCTGTGTAAGGAACTGTTTGTATTTAGCTGGACAATGAAGGTTTGCTAAAATATTTTTTCAAGCTGATGGCTGTTATAAACCATTTTTTATCCCCAACGCCCTGTGTGATCTCTGTTGGAGCTTTTTAATTTGGACATTGAAGCAGTTTGTTTCCATGTGTTCCAGTTTTCAGTGGACTCCTGTTCTGCTCTCTGGCTTTTGAGCAAAGCTCTGGTTAAGCATCTGGGCTTGCCTGGGGACTCTTTTTCTGTGTAACAGACTGGAAGCCTCAACCGGTTTTACACATTCCCTAAAAAATGCTTGAGAGCTGAATTGCAGCTGCTTTATTACTGATTGTTACTTTGCTAGATTTTTGTGTGAACTGCTTTAAATCTTCTTCCTAAATTATCTCCATTACAAATTTTAGCACAAATAGATGTGATACAGCTAAAATCTATGGTTTGATGTAGGACACAGTATTAAGCATTGTTTATGATATTCAGTCATGCTGGTGATAACACATAATTTCTGCTAAAAGATGTTTACTCTTAGCAGTATTTCATTAATGAAAAGAAATTAAGATGTTGAATCTTCTCTTCTGTTATGAAGTCTTCTATTGGAAGCACAAGAAAAGGGCCCCAAGAGGCAAAGGGCCTATATTTTTCAGTGAAGTTGTTCAGTAATTGCTGAAGTCTTACTGTGATGTCAGACTGCTTTCTTGATCTGAGGACAGAGAGGAGGAGTGTGATGACAAGGCAAATGTGTTCTCTTTCTCCCTTCTGTGTTAAGAAAGGGGGGATATTTTGTTGACATACTTAATTTTTTTTGTTTTGTTTTTTGTGTTTTGTTTGTTTGTTTGTTTGTTTTGTCTTGAATTGGTAGCTGAAGTCTCAAAGGTCTGCTTCCCTGCTACCCACCCTGCAACTGGGAGCAGTAGGCTGTCGGGTCACTGGGTGTATACACAGTAGGTAAGCAGCATTAGTTTGCTTGTTGCTGCTCCTAACCTCTAACCTCCTGTCAGGATGTTGTGAACAGCAAAAAGGACCCATTGGAGGTCACTTACAAATGCTAGTTTAAGCTCCTACACAGAAGAATTTAAGCTAATTACTCTTGTATTGAACAAGCTGCTCTTTGCCAAGTAACGTAATAAAGCGGTGCCTTATTGAAGGGAGGAAAGGACAGGACATCAGGAAGGAAATCAGGTTTGTACACACTTAAGCAGGCTACTTCTTTCCCCAGGTACTGCTGTTATGTGAATCTTCCTTCTCTGGTGTCTGAGGAGGCATCAGGCAGCTGCTGCCCATCCTGCAGCAGGGGATACTGGCATCCCAGGATTCCCAGAGGCTCTTTGGCCATTGCTACATGTGGGGTGTTATTAAACCACCAAGAGAGGTCAGCTTCTGCTGCACAGCCCTCAGCAGGGTTGGAGCTCTTACCTGTAAGACAGACTGTTATGGGTCCTTTTGTGGCTCCTGTTTCCTGGTCCTGTGATCCAGCCTTCAAGGCAACAAGAGAAGACAGGCTGGTTTCTTGCTGTGGGATGGATGAGCCAGTTTTTATTCCATGTGTAACTTTACATATTAAGCTTGTTGCTGTTTTTTGTTTTGCTTACTTGAGAAGCATGAAACCGGAGTTATCTGCCTGTTGAAGTGTGTCCCTGGTCAGCTGGATTACAGGGAGCAACTTCTTGTTCTGTGTTCTGGGAAGGAACCTCATGCCAAAGGCAGGAAGGGCAGCTTCCTATGCCACAGGCAAGCAAGCCCTTGGTTGTGGGGATCTACTGGTTTCCACCTTGTGACATTTGCTCTCACTGGCTTCAGTCACTGTACCAGGATGCTTTGTGTTTTACTGATTATGGTTTATTTTTTTCATGTTACTGGAGAAGTGGTAGAGATTTACATAATTCTTGCAAATACTACTGAATAATATAGGACTGGAGAATTCCTCTTGTCTAAAACATGCTGGTGGTTACACTGAAGATAGTAAAAAGCACACGTTATCCATCACTTTTAGCATCTTCTTAATGTGCTTCTCTTGTATTGAGACAGGGGGTTTAACCTTTCTGGCTTGTTGGAAAAGCCAGACTGATTTCTTTCAACAAAGTTTGTGCAAATATAGGCAGGAAAGACAGGAAAAGTATAAAACACTTCACGTTCATTTGCACAAAAAATAATTGCAATATTTCAGTCTTTAGAAACTATTATAATTCTACTTGATTGCAGAAATAAAATATGTCTCTTCTAAACATAATCTTTGTTCTCCCAGTTTTTCAATAACTTTGTATGGAGTAAGGTTGTGTGTTGGCAATGAATATTACAAAAGGAATGGAAAAAAAATTTGTGCTTATACTGCCAACCAAATATGAGATTTCTAAAAATTCATAGTTTAAGTACATTATATGTGTAATTGTTCCTGAATGGTATAAAAAATAATGGTTTTTCATTTAGCTGAGCAATCAGATGTTACTGGACTGGAGCTTAAAACCCTGTACAAGGGTATTCTCCTCATGCTGCTGGAATTTAAGCTAACGTTTTGTAGGTGTCGAAGCTGATGATGTGTTTCTAGAGAAGGGGGCTTCAAACCACAAGGTTTTTGCCTTTGATCTTAAGGTGCACAGGGCTAACCCGTTCTGAGTGTAGGGTAGCTTTTATGAGAAATATTAAATACAATTTTTTTTATTTTTAAATATAGATATTACTAAAAATTAGTCATTGTCTAAATATCATAGCTGGGATATTTTCCTTCATTTTCAGAAGACACCTGAGGTTTCATTTTTGAGCTTATGTTTCAAAACTGATAAAACTCAGAGGGTTTTTCTTGCAGCAGTATTAATTTCACTTATGAAGAAAGCCAAGAGATCAAATATTGACCTGACTCAGGGAAAATATTGACAGTATAACTAGAAATTTTACTGGTTAAGGTGTAGGTTGAGAGCAGAAATCTCTTACCCAGGGTGCACGGACAGTGTAGAGGCAGCTTGAAGCTGATGTGAAGGGACAGGTTGTCAGGCTGGGGAAAGACTCTGCAAAACCAGAAGGGAAGAGGATGTAGAATGCCTTTCTAAATTGTATTAGACTTTGGGATCTGTCTCTGTTTTGTAATGTATAGCAAAGTGATTTATAGTCTTGTAATAAGGGAGTATTTAGAGGATTAATAATCCTTTTCCCCTTTCAAACTTTAAGCCACCTCTGTTGCTTTCAGAAGCCAACATATGACCTGTTGTGTGTACAATTTTTTATATTTCACTGATTTCCTTAAATATGCTTGATATTGTGAACAGCAAAGTCTTAGACAATTTTGTGACTTTACTTATTGAGCTTGTGTGTTAAAATATTTGATGATTTACATGGTTTTTTTATTTTAAAAAAAAGTCACTCTTCCACTTTTTTTTGTAGTACTGATAATTGGCAATTTTGTGTTGCTTTGAACTGGTCTTAAAAAGAAAGTAATAGGCACCTATTAGACCAAGTAGGAGGCAATGGTAGTTGCTGCTTGTCATTTGTCCTTGTAAAGGATTAAACAGGTAGTGAACAACCTTGGGCATCAGTTGTGATGCTACAGAAACAGCACCAGTAAGGAGGGCTTCCTAGCCCAGTGAAAGTGGAAATGCCTGAAAATAGGATGATCTGGATGCTATTCCTTTCTTGGCCAGTATTTCTAGAGCAATCTTGCTTCTTGGATTTCTTTGTCACTTGCTGTCTGCCTGTTGATATTTTGCTCCACACTGTGCATGTGTGGCACCCTGCAAACCAGGTCCTGGGGTTTTCCCTTCTCTTTCCACTTTGTCTTTTCAGAAGGGCTGAGACATCTTCTATCTCATTTGCTACTAAACTGAAAGCAACCTAAAATGACTAACAGTACTGTGTGAGTATTGCATTACAAGATTTTTTGGCTACCAATTACTTGTAGTGTGTAGTGCAGTAATTATTAAGTAAAACTGATCTGCTTGGGGTCAAAAAGCCAGGAATAGAGCACATCTCTCCTGACTCCTGATCCAGTGATGCAGCTGCTAATTCACACAGTTTCTGCTTGGGTTCATTAAAAACCTTCTCCCACAGCTCTGCCTCCCTCAGCAGCCAAAAATTCTCCTTTTAATAGAAGAAAGGAACTTCCTTTGGGACTGTAATTCCCCCCACAGTGAAAAACTTATCCAGCTGAGAGTATGCACTACCTTTTGAAGTATTGGTAGCCTTTCTGACCTGAGAAACGAGAGGGGAACTAAACTCTTATATCTAAGCTTGGAAAGCACATCTAATACAGTCAGGGCATGTGTGCTAGACACTTCCTTTCATGTCTGAGTGATGTAGATAATGCTTTAAAAGTTCTCTGAGATGAAAACTCAATTTACTATAACAAAGATGATAGTCATTCCCCTTCCTAAGCCAATTAAACTCTTAAATAGAACTACAGAAAGGGAAAATGAGTCAGGTGTGTATGTGGTTTTGGTGATACTTTTGTTTATTTGTTTGTATCTTGTTTCTGTGGTGTGGTGGTTTTGTTGTGGTATTTATTTTTAATTTTGAGGAATAGATTTTGAGGACAGGAGGGATCATTTTGGTCTAATCTGCTGTAGAAGTCTGGTACAGACCTTCATTCTGTGATTTCTTCATTGAGCCTATAATATGTGCATCAGCATATTTTTTTAGGTGGATATCCATTCTTGATCTATTTAAATTAGTCCCATATGAGGACTAACTTACCTTTTCACATGCCAAGTTGTTCCAACTCTTGAATAGCTTTAACTTTAATGGCTAAGAAATGAAGGTGTATGTACCTTCAGAAGAGAGCAAACAAACTTCACTACAACCAGGATGCTCAGAACATGAGCTAGCATGCCATTTGGTAGCAAACTAGATTATACTTATATCTCACTTCAGATAATGAACTAGTTTAGAATGACTTAAATTAGAGTTTCATTATATTAATTCACTTCCAAGCCTGCAATGCTTCAAAAATAATTTTGGGGAGTGTTGGGGCTATTGGGAAGTTGTTTCATCAAACACTGTTATTCAGAGAAGATGAATCCTATAGGTTTCTGGATGAAGCCCTATGCATGTTTTTAAAACAGTATTTAAACACTTTTAAAATAGATCTTTTTCCAGTGTAACATGTTAGTTATGCAAACATAGAGAAGATTCAGACTTAGTGTTCTCAATTATGTATAACAATGCTTACAGTGGAAACTGATGTTACATGTATTTAGCTTGACTTTGGTCCCACTTGGGACTTTGATTTTATATTCTGTGACCTTCTCCAAAGCTATAATTTCAAGTGAAAACTAGTCACTTACATATTATAAAATCTTATGTGGGTGCTTTTCCTTACTCCTTGGGATCAAAAGAAAAACTTCCTTTTTCTATGAGTTCTCAGTGTAATGCTTTGAAAAGCTGTGATAGCAGCTTAGTGTTATGAGCTAAATAAAACTAAATAACTAGGACTTTCTGCTGTGAGATTAAATTGGTACTGTTGTATGGCATACACAAGACATCACAAGAGTTTGTAGTTGTAAGTGGCCAAGAAGTGAGAAAAAGGAAAGGGGAAAGAAGAGTAAATGCCCTCATTTCTGCAGATGTTTGAGCTATTGGAGACAGCAGCACTGTGACATACTGTTCTTCCCCTCTGTGCCAGGAGCAAAGCCAGTACTTGCAGGAACAGGAAATTTGGCAGTTGCAGTTGTCTCTTCATTAGTGAGCTGTGTCTGTTAAACTTTGTCTCACCTACCTCAGAGAGCACCAGAATGGGGGAGTTCATCAGAAGTTAAGGACTACTTTTTATATATATATATATGTTTTTATTTCTGTATTACCTCAAAGGTGCTTTGCTACTTTGCCATTTGACTTCATAACACAAATTATTAAGGAATTTTGATTTTACAAAAGGATAGTCCTTTGAAAAGTCATCTTAAGCTGCCAAGATATGTATTGCTGCCATGCTTTGCTTGAGTGTGGCTTTTTTTTTTTTAATATCTATACAGATACCTGTAGCTAGATAGATACAGCTATATAAAATCAAACAATATATAGTTGCTCACAGGCAGAGAATGATGTTTATATAGCAATGTATCACAAATTTATCAGTGAAAAGGAGAAAGTGAGGTGATCCTACCTCCAGGCTCTACTCTTTTCATGAGGGAACTGTCAGTCACTTTTTGATCCCTCCTGTCTAATTATGCCAAAGAGTTTGTATCCCATTTCTGCCAGTGAAAGGATGAAAACTGTTAGTTTTTCTATAAATATGTACACATTAAAAAAGAAACAGCCTAACTTATGAGGATTATTTTCTGGTTTTCTTCTTTTTCTTCCTTGACATGTTCAGAGATTTCTATCAATCTCTGTTCTGAGGTGTTAAATACTGAAAATCAGCAAGTATAGAACAATAGGCCTCAAAATTTTTCAAAAATAAAATAACCATATGGACAATGTAATTATTCTCATTTTAAAGATCAGAAAGTTGTAGCTTAACGATTATGGATTTTACCTAATCCATACCTAGGGAATGCTGACTGAGCTTGGAACTAAATGCAGGTCTTGTGTGTCCTGTTCTAATGCCTTAACTATGAAACGATGTTTACTTTTAATTGACTACTTGTACAATGCACTGTGGTTTGAGTAACATGATTGTTGTGTCTGTACATGGTTTTTAACACTGTACAGTAATAGGTTGGGAAAGGCACATCAGAAAATGTGTGTGTAGGGGGGAGGAAGAAGAGAAGAGACGTCTCCGTCTGTTGCAATGATACAGCACCTAGGATGATGTGCATTACTCGGGAAAAAAATCCATTAAGAATAGCAAACTTGAAAGCCAAAACAAATGACAGGATATATGAAGGATTAGTTGGATAGAGAATCTGTTATTAATACTGAACAGTACTTTCTGAAAACAAATGTGAAGCATTAGCACGGTGGTGAGAATTAATTTTAATGCTTTTCCATGAACAAAGTATGAATTATAGTCATGCTCTTCTTTATTTAGAAGTAATGTTTTCATTTCTTGCTTTATCTGAAGTCTGAATGCAAATTTAATTCTAAGTGGTGAAGTGATGCCTGGCATCCTGGCTCTTCCTGATCCTCTAGAGCACAGCACTTCTGGTACAGCACAGCAGATCCCTTCTTTTAGGGGGAGTTAACTACATGCTTGAGCAAGCAAAGGCAGACTGGCTAATGTTCATTTATTGAGTGATAAGCAATGGAAAATTAGCAAGAAACTGTGCACGTTTTGAGGGATTTATTGATCCAGTTTCCCTGCAAAACTGTTTTCTCCATGAAAGCAATCTACCTGCTCTCAGGACCCGAGGCATATACACTTCAAGTATAATTGAGTCTGGCAATCATGATAAATACAGATTGTTTTCAGGAGTTGTTCTCAGGTGGCACCAAAGGACAAATGCACCATATTATGACTACTGCTTTTCCGTAGCAGACTGGGATTTGAAGGATTTCTGGAGTACTTTTCTTTAAAATCTGCAATAATGATCCATTCCTTTTTAGTTAGAATTCATTTGACAGTTGACAGTGATAGTTGTGGATACCACTGTTTATAACTGTAGTGAACACTGAAGGTTCACCACATTTCATGCTGAGGTCTGTGCCATTTTCCCTTGAGTACAAACGCAAGTTTACCAACTTGGAATCATGTAACTTCATCAACTTGTGACCATGTTCAGAAAGGTTCAAGCTTAGCTGTACACGATAGAGCTGTTTGTTGCTACAGCCTGTACTCAGATGACTCTTTATTCAGCTTTATTCAAGCAACAGCTTTTTCATAGACCCCAACGAATAAGCATATTTTATAAGTATACTTGAGTATATTTATTATTTATAAATACAAGCTGTGCTATCTATTGAATACACTGCAATACTTCCAGCCTTTTTATCTGTTTTGGACATGCAGTGAGAGGGTGAAAGGATATATCTCAGCATGAACACCAGAGACTGGCTTTCACTTTTTATTGTGTCAAGAACCTTGGTTGCTTCCCTTCCTTTCTTTCTCAGTTCTGTTTAGACTGAAAACTGGCACTAAGGAGGAAAGGTGCCTTTCTGTGTGCTAATACTGACTAAGGAGCAACAGGGACTTATGGAATTTACAACATAAGACTTTTCTGCTAAAAAAAAAAAAACTAATAAAAACCCATCTTTCTGCTTAATTTTATGCCTTCCATTATTGCAAATGCACTTGTAGATCACATATTTGCTCAAGTCTCTGTCCTTCTGTGAAGTGAGCAGCAATTCTAACTTGTTAACTTGCAAGTGGAAAGGTCACTTGTCTGTTTCTGATTAGATGGCAGGTAAATGGGAAAGATGGATTGTTGGTGTGTGACAGGAAAGACCAAGTAGCACATCTTAGCTGCTAATAGGCAGGCAGATACATATGCAGAGTTACTGACTATATTGCCTGGGTTTAGGCATATTGCTTCTGGTTCTTGCAACATGGTGAATTCTCTGTTGCATTGAAGTCCCTGGCTATATGAACCTAAATGAATTTGATGTTGTACTTGACAAAATTAATTCCAATAGTTTTAAGTCATATTAATATGAGCAACTACATAGAAAATATTATGTTCTTCATGATCTAAAAATTCTTTTCTGAAGAGAGAAAATCCCTAAAGAATTGATTTTTAAAGTATCATAAATACCTCCTGAGGTTCTCTCTTTCCAATGTGTCATTCCAAGTAGTATGTTTCCTGGTTCCAGCTGTCTTGTGGCAAGGTGCAGTGCTTGCATTACCCTGGTGCCTGAGGTCCTGAGTTAGGCTTTTGCTGAACCTCACCCAGAAGGTCAAGAACCTTTTACATGGCACTGTAGTCTTTGTGAGTCCTACTGCAGCTGGATTAATTGATGGTGAGGAAAGTTTGTCTATTGATTATCTGTTTATTGTTTGTTTCTTACGTGAGTAATTTGGGCATATGATTTGAAAGACTTCATGAGGATGTATGTATGAGTGCTCTGCTAGTTAAAACTCTATTAGTTGAAATCTAGGCTGGCTCAAGCCTAGATATGCATATTGCACCTATGACCAGATTTTCTTAAGCAAAAGCACTAATGTTTTCTGGTGTTCTGTAGAGCAGAGAGCAGGTAGTAGTAGAAAATTAGTCCTTTTTCTAGCACAACTGTGTTACACTTGGAGCTTTTTGAAGGGTGAGACTGTATAACTAATTTTTCAAAGCAGAAGTCACCACTATTGTTTCCCTAATGTCCCCTTTAAGTGTGTGTCCCCTTCAGTAGTCTGGGATTTTTTTGACACTGTTTACAGAGCTTGTTCCTGTAAATCTTAATGTTTCCACTGACTTCACTAGGGTGCTCTGCATGGGAGCTTTGTAGAATTGCACCCTTTATATCTGTTGAATTATAAATGAAGCAAATTGAAAATAGCATTCTTGCTTTTAAGCATTTCTCACACACTAATTTTTCCTTTTGGCTACTACTTGTGGTTAATTTTGCCATCAATTAAGAAATAAATGCAGGCAGCTACTGTCAGATCACTTATACAAAGAGGGATGTAAAAGCTGATTATTTCAGGATACATGTAGCAATTCAGCTAGTGTACTCATGTTTTATATTGTAATGACTAGAACAAAGTTATTGTAAAGACATGTAAAGAAAGAATAATTTCCTGTTTCAAAGAACTCTATGTAAGAGGGTTGTGTGTTACTTTCTGAACTTCTCCATAATGTTCTGTTGTTCAGTGTTTATTGTCTTGAAGTCCTAAGAAGTGTTTCCCTGTGAATTTTTCTCCTTGTGAATATGTTTGAATAAACTTGGTTTATCTGCACCTCAGCTTTTGGTGCATGGACTTTACAGCCCACATAGACCTGACGAGATATTTTTATCACTGCATAGATTTTGATTGAGTCTTGAAGAACTAGGGATTTGAATCAGCAGGACAAAGTACATCTTTAATTTTCTATTCCCTAACTTAAATTTTTTCAAGCAAAAGCCTAAAAGCTTCTTTTTAAGTAACACATGTAGAGGGCAGTTGAGTGTGCTTGTGCAAGATTTTTGTGAGGCAAAGCCACTACTTTCCCAGCTGGGATCTGCTTTCAAAATATAAATATATCAGAGACACACAAGAAAGCATTTCTTGTTTGACAGCAGTAGCAAGCAGGGGGTCTCAGACCATTTGCTGGTGAACAAGATTACATATCATAAAGTTGTCATGAGTTGGCACTAATTTGACAGTTTGTTGGCTCAAGAGACTCCAGCACTGTGAATGCAAGGGATAGAAATGTCTCTGTGATGCCATGAGGTTCACGTGGAGGGCATTGATGAATGGCAGACAAATTGGATTCTTAAGTAAAGTTGTCTTGTGTTGGGGATGGGGGAAACATGTTAAACCTGACAAATTTTGGTTGAAAAATGTGTAATGGAAGACAGTGGAAGAATGAAGATTCCTTAGAAGTTGAAATATCTGGATTTTTGTTATTCTGTATCTCTTTGGTGGGCCAATTTTAAATATTTTAACCTTGATTTAGTCTGCGTACTTTCTGCCAGAACTTGGAGTCTTTTATATCAGTGAAACTTATTGGCAATAAGCTGATAAGTTTGGGCAATATGCAGGCTGCCTTTTGTGTCTCAGAATAAATGAAGAGAGAGGGATTGTCCAGGAAAGAAAGTACATGAATGGAGATTAAGGAGTCTATTCTGGGGAAAAAATGAATGGGTAGACAACAAGGGGGAAAAATAGGAGGGGAAAATGTTCATGGACAAACCTTTAAAAAACAAAACTTTTTTTGTCAGAACTGTGTTTTCAAGAAATATCACTAGAATATTTCAAAAGCCATTTCACCATGCTTTCCTGACCATTAGTGAAATAACCACTAAAATATTTGCTAATGTATTTGTTGCACTTTACTGCAAAGTGCCTCATTCATGGTACTCTTGGGCTTATTCTCAGCCTTGCTTACTAATCCGTATGGAATACTAGGAACATTCAATGTGAATTTCTCATTCTTTTTAAGGTGCATACAGAACTGGAGCTTATTTTTGAAAACAAACAATCCAAAACAAGCTCAAAAAAAATTCTATAGTTTTTGTGCACCTTAGCTGAAGTTAGTCAGGTGATATTTTCACAGATAACATTTTCTTTGTGACCCACACACTTGAAATTGTGTGTAATTTAAGCTTAACATGGCTGGAGACTTATATCTAGTAAGCACTGGAGATAGTGCTCATTCACAGTTTGGTCATTTCTCTTTGCATGTATTTTATTTGTTATTTTTTTTTTTGTTAGTTGTTCAGCCAGACAAGCGATAAATGAAACTATCTGTTTTTAAAGAGATGATATTTGTATTAGTTTTCTACTGTCTTCATTTCATGCTGTGCTATTTTGTACATAATTTGCCTTCAGCCATTGAACAAATAATCAGTCTGCTCTGCACTGTGGTCTGCTTTAAATTAAATATTGACTGGATGTGCTAGTTTAAGAGCATAAGCTTGCTCTGAGAACAAAACAATTTCATTTGCACACTAAAACTCACTCTCACATAGTTTAAGGCACCTGCATAGAGTGTAGTAACATATATGGACTTATTTTTGGCTCAAATATTCCATGTACACCCTAAACAAGTTTGTCAGGCAACGTAATTCTAAGCTAAGACACAGGTTTAGGTATGGGAGTTGTTCTAGTGACCATATCTTGATAAAATATTTATTTTCATCTCTTAGAGAATTATCTAGAATTATTGGTGAGCTATTTCAAGGTCAGTGATTGTGCTCACTTTCAAACACAGTCAGTGTGAGCAACTGAATTTCTATAGTAAATCCATATGTTATTTTAAGGGTGGTGATGTAACTGAAGCAAATGGAAAAATTGCTGAGTGACTGGAGAGGTCTAATGCAGATGCAGGGAAAGTTCACCTCCACTGAAGCTGCAGAATCTTCTCTCCTAGCAGCCTGAAATTGCATAAAAAATGCAGACTGTGAGGTTTGTAAGAGAGAAAAGATGAAGGAAGCTTAAAAAAGTCTATTTAATCAGGTTTAGGAGCAAAGTATTTTGCCCAGTTTTATCTGTCCATATCTATTCATAATGAAATGGAGACTGCCTAGGCTAGTCTCAGGAAACCAAGCTTGGGGTATGGTCATTGGGACCTCTCAATCCTTAGGAAGATTGCTTTTCAAAGTGTTGGGGAGTTACAGATCTCTATGTGGGTGAAGGTCTCAGCCTGACACTTGAATTGGAAGGAAACTTCCAGCCCAGGCACGTGTGTAGGTTGCCTACATTCATCAGGAAAGTTATATGCAGTTGTTATTGATTTCTCTATTGCTTTCAGTGTCTGATTTGCTGCCATGAGGAACACAAAAAGGGAAAGTGTTCGTGCCTGTTCAGTGCCTAAGCAAATCTGTGTCAAAGGTGTGTTGAGTTGCTACCGAGATTAAGAAATAATGGAAGTTAAAAATCAATATTTTGCTTAATTTAAATTCCCCCAGCTTCCTCTGAATCACTGAAGTGAAGGAAGGGACTGCTCTCCCACCAAGGGTGGTTGCTCACTTGAACTTTTCCCATACTTTTCTCATCAGTCTTCGCTGGGTGCTTGGTTTAGCTAATCATAAGGTGAAGTTAGCAGTTACAATACAACTATTTAGTAATGCTATAGGCATAAATTTATGATTTGGTGTGTAAATAATTATTAGAAAAAGGCTAAAATGTAGCCTGTATTCTGAGGCACTTGAACTCCTTTCAGAGTGAAGGAAAAACACAGAGCAGAGCCTCTTTCTGTTCTTGCTAGAGACAGATGTAGCTAACCTTAAAAACAATTTTGGTTCAAATGCCTCTAGGTTTAAACTTGAACAACAAAACCTCCAGCCTGTAACAATAGAACAGTTCAGAACTATGAGTTACAAGAGAAAAGACAAAAGTTATATTAATTTTTCCTAAGAGAGTCCTGAAAAGCATTGATTGATTTTTTTTTTTTTTTTTTTTTTTTTTGGTAATTTTATTTTTTCTTATTATTCTTTTTAGTCCCACTACAGGATGTCTTGGGCCAAAATTATTTCACTAAGAAAAATCACTTATTATGGGAAGTGAAACAATAGGTGTAAACTACCAAAGGCAGGCTGCTGCTTATTTGCCCACATGTTTGTATCTCCTTGTTTGTCTGTGTCGTAAAATAGTTGAGCTTCAAATGGAAAACCACAGTAGTTTCTAGGCAACAGCTTAAGTAAACATGGCTACATGCTGACAATTGGTCACTTGGTAGTAATAGGATATGAATGACACCCTGTGGAAAATGCTCTGTTATTTAGTTAGCTAAATGTTGCAGATAATGCATGGGAAGTGACATTCCTTTGGAAACAATTAAAGATAAAAATCCTCTTTACTCCTGAAAGGTGCAGGGCTGGGATCAGGAGTGTTTGCCACCTTGGCAAGCCTGGCTTTGGGCTCTACCTTCTGCAGAACTGCAGATCTGCAACCAGATACTGAAACTGCTTCCAGGTGGAGGCAGTTATTTTAACACCATCTGTTTGTTCAAGTATCAAGCTTGAATATCCAGTTTTGAAAGCTGTCCCTGTCTTGAATGTAGGCATACAGGTCACAGCCCCAGTGCCTTTGTGAGAGGAGATACACAATTACTGAGAACAAATTGAGAGATGAGGATTCAAATACATGTTGCTTTGGCCCTTCTTTTCCTACGAGGAAAATTTAGAGTCCAAACCTTTCCATGCAAACTTAGAGAAGAGACCTTGGTTTCTCAGCAAGACACACAAAATTCAACAGATGGAGATGGGTGCTTACTGAGCAACTCTATGAAGGGACTTAGTAAGCCAAATGAGCTATACAAACAAACACTAAAACTTGTTTCTCTCCCAGAAGAAGCCCAATCCACATGGGATTTTTTTTTTTTTTAACTGGGAATCCTGCAGTGATTTAAAACAAACAAAATAACGATGACAAAAAAACCCCCACCAACATAATGAAATATGTTAGTTAACAGTTGTCTTTTGTGAAACAGGATTGATTAGAGGTGTCCACAATATGCAGGTTAGTAGTGTTGTTCTCCTTGCCTCTGTTTGACGAGGACTCTGCCCCCATCCTCCCTGTAGCTGTGCCCTGTGTGACTAGAGGCTATTGTGTGGAGGTATTACCTGTCTCTCCTGTTGAAATCGGTCTGTTTCCTGGGGACTTCAAAAGGATCTCTCAGGATTCAAATAGGGTAAATTGAAAAGGAAGGGAAAGACTTTCCTGTGCTGTAGGAGAAAATCTGTCCTTGTGGTGATGAGTCTCATAAAGTCACTTCTGAATAGAAAGTATTAAGAACAAGAGCTTTTTTTCTTTCCTATGTGAGTGCTCTCATCACTAGGATTGGCTTGTAAAAGAATGAATGAAGCATGTCACTGGGGTTGAAGTTGATAGTAAACCTTTCTTATATTAAGGAGTTAAGCTTGCTCAGTGTACTGTGGGAATGCCTGCTAGATCACCCCTCAGTTAAAATATATGTGGAAGTAATTTGCTTTATGTTTGTTAACAAGATACAGATGCAAAGTTCTGGATTCTTCAGTCTTTCTCACCTGCCTGACATGCATGTGCAGAAGCCAAGCTCTAGGCAGATGGGGAATTTGAAATGTTGAAAACTAACCTATAGGAGGAATTTAGGCAGTAAGTGAACATAATTCTATGATTATAATTTTGGCTTAGGTTCCTACACTGCAGTAACTCCAGCTTTCAAAGCAAAAATCATTCTTGGGTCTCGGACTTGGTTTGTTTTGTACTTCACTTTCCTGTGCACAGAAGATGCAGATTTCATGGTGGTCAAAGCCATGCTAGAAAGAATGTGTGATAAGTATGAACATTTTGGCTGAAGAATTTTAAATGATAGATGGGAATGGATTTTACATGTTATCTATAATGGTAAAATTTTTGTAAAGTCTTTGAGACAATAGGGAAAGGTTAATTCTGTTATGTCCATCTAATGGAAACCAAAAATGAAGTCATAGAATGACAGCAGTAGCAACACATCATTAAAATAAACTTTGGGCCAACTGGTGACTTGCAACACAACTTTTAAATTATATTTGTTACCTGGTTCCTTTGTGATTGAGTAAAAATCTTCACTGGCTCTGAGATGCAGTTAGTGTTTAGAAGGAGCAGGGAATTATGCCATTATTAGAAAAAAAATGCAAGGGTGGGGTATCAGAAGGAAGCAATTTTTTTATTCTACTGATTATATTCTCCTCCACTTGTCAGCACGTAAACACGCAGCTCGCTGCCCCCCTCGCTGTTCCTAGTTAGTCAGCTCTGCTTGCATCTGTGCTTGGTGTTAAATGTCTATTATGGCTGTTATCTTCTCTTAGGCTGCACAGGATCAAACCTTGAAAGTTCAAGGCATTCCATCTGCCTTCTGTTAATTACCAGTTTTATTCCTTATGATTCTGCTTCCTTCTAGGGGAGGTTTTTTAATATTGGTTCTAAAGGACAATTTTCTCTAGTAAGATATGTAAGCACAAGGCATGTATTGATCTTTTCATGACCTTTTCTAGTAATATCGTGTAAGATGTACTGCTGCCTTCAAAGAACAGAGTGCATCTTCTTGATATCACGGAAGATTAAATATTGCAGTGTGAAATGTGTAGTTCATTTAAAGGCATGTAAATAAAATATTCTTTATAGAACTTAAGAAGTTTAGACAGAGATCTGGGAGTGGGAAATAAAAAGGAAACATCATAAATTTGAAAAAAAAAACCCAAACAAATCCAGCTGTGACAAACCAATAAAACAATCCAACCAAAACCTCAACCCCCATCATTTACAGCACAGTTTTAAATAATTGTGCTTGCTGATAAAATCCAACAGTAATGTTAATAAACTGAGTACTACCAAAAATACATGCATATTTTTACTTATTACCCACAGCTCTCTTTTAAGAAAACCAGGCACAGGCAAGGGAAGTGGCAGGCTAATGTCACTCATTAAGTCTCCTGGGTTGCAGTTCAGGGGGCTCTGTAAAGGCAGCACGAACCCCTCACTGTATCTTCTCCCCACACCTAATTGCTTTATTTCTATTACTGATGACTTCCCTGCGCTGATGTTCAGCAGTGAATGGTATATGACAAGACAACTGTGGCCTTACAGCAGGATTGGAAGCTCCCTGTGGGAAGTTAGGGACGTGCCTGTGCTGTGGATTTGCTGACGTGCTCTGCTGTGTGCTGGCGATGCTCCAGAACTAGACCAAAACTGTGGGTTGTTGCAGGAGCACTGTGTTCATCCCAGAAATCTGGTCTGAACAGCTGAGCACTTCACCCAGCAACTATCATCTGAATTTCTTTGCTTTAGCAGTGATGCAGCTCATCTTTCTGCTTGGATTTGTTAGCTCCAATCACACAAGTGTTATAGATGCAGCTAGGCAGGAGCAAAGAGTAGACTTAAGATTTGTAATTCTCCCCCATGTCTGTTCTTCCTTGCTCTTTGCACCTGATTTTCATGTTTTTCCAGCAACCAGCTGAATGGATGAATTCAGAACTTGGAGCAGTGATCCAGCAGGGAAGGTACAGCTCCTTAGAGACGGGTCTGGACTTTAAGAGTGTTCTGTGAAAACTCAAATCTCCATGTGTGCAGGAAGGGAGGGGACAGCGCCTTCAGAAGAGGAAACCTCTAAACACAATTTGCATTCTACTGCACTACTTCTAATCACACCCTGCAATGTGTTAAGCCCTTAGAAAGCCAAGTATTGTCTTACCCTGATTTGCATCTGGTTTCTCTTCAGGCTATTGACCAGAAAAAATGCTAAAATTTCTCACATGATGAAATACATCTCTGAGCCTCAGCACTTTGAGCTTCCTCTGAAAATAAACTAGGGAGAGCTGTCTTGGTGAGCAGAACTACTTGCACAATAGTCACTGCTGAAGATATAGATCTAATTAGGATGTAGTTGTAATTAGAATGCATTGGAAAAAGTTGACCATATGGTGATAAAGATGGATAAATTGTGAAACCTTCTTGCCTAGTATAGAAAAACACACTGGGTTATTATTTTTTTAAACAATCTTTAGGGATTCATGGCTGCCAAAGACCTTTTTTTGATTAGAAACCTGAGAAAGTACCACATTTTAAAGCTGAGGACAGGCAGTACTTTGGAACAGAGTGGCTGCTGCCTGCCCTGGAATAGATGTGCTCTGTTACAAAGCAAAGTTGAGGAAATTGTAGAAAGGTTAGTTTTTGTTTTGTTTCTAAGAGTTGCTGTAACTGTCTGCTCTTAACAACACAGAACCTGGAACCAGTTTAGGTACAATCATGATAAAGCTCCCCCCACACTATGCATGCACATGTAAGTATTTAAAAGAAAAATATTTTAAAGGAACCACAGCTTTGGAATTCTGATTTTCAGTTATTTTGCACCTACCACGCCCCTTCATCTTTCCATGTGAGTTATCTGCTTTGAAAAGTCACAGTCTACGTGTGAGTATATTCATGTCCACAATGCTTTGCTTCTCTTAAAGCAGAAGTAGCAGTGCAGTGAAACCTTGACTAATGTAAAGATTAACGCAGGTGTTTCCTAGGAATTATTATTTCTGTTATCTGGTCTAGGATGAGCCCTAATTTTCTTGAGACACAGCTATAAATAGTCCAATAAAAAATAATAGCCAGAAATACACAGAGAGGAATTACAGTGTTTCACATTTGCCACTGGAGAGCTGGAAGCAACTTCAGACAGACTGATTTTGTCCCCTCAGCTGCCTGCTGGCTGTTAGCTTTGAGAGTACCCTTGTTACAGAAAATGTGGGTAACTGTCCTGAGACTGAGTTCATTTACTGCACTCATTAAACTGCAGTAGAAAAGTTGCACTGTACAGGCTATTAGAGAGGCTTATGTCAGATCTTCTGCTTGGTTGTCTTGATCTCAAAGGACAGAAAGGAGCAATACAAGTGAAAAACAGCATTTGGTTTTTGTATCATTCTTAGTATCTACGAGATAGAGACATAATTTTTTGTGGTTGTAAAGATATTGTTATGTCAAGGCAAGCTTTAGATGGTTGCTTGAGTTAGTCTCATAGTCTCTGTGTGAAATAATGGTATTTTAATCAGAATAATTTTCCTGACAAGCAAAACAAAGGGCTAATGTTTAGTTGAGGTGCCCCATCATCATGCCCAGGATCCCCACAGAATGGCTGTGATATGAACAAAATTGATTGCTCAAGAGTTCTAAGTGAGCATCCAAGTGCTCATTCATAACCCAGGTGCTTGTCTAGTATGATTTGCTTGTCTTCCCCCTGCCACCCTCCCTTCTTTCAGTACTTTAACTTTTATTAGGTATTTGATGCAACTACAAAAAGCAATAATTTCCAATTATTCATTGTAGGTTTGGGGATATTTTATACAAGTATTCAGTATTTGTGAAGATAAATATGCCAGTGAACTTTATAAAATTGTTTTTTGGCTGTCCTTCTGCATTACTAATAACATTTAAAAAAAAAAAAAAGAGAAATGTTAATTGCCTAATTTACCCTACCTCTAGACTTGCTGGACTAATGATTAAAATTGTCATTTTCATTCACTTTGCTAGTCTACTTTGAGTCTCCTGGGCTAGTACCATGCTTATGTATCTTACTTTTCATTCCTTTAACGACACACTTAATGAAAATGAAAATATAGCCCATGCATTTACATTTTGTAAAACCATTCTCCCCGTTTTTCTTTTAAAACAATCATAAACATGACTGAACTATTTGAGTTTCCTTCTGTAGTAAATTAAGAAAAATAAATATCTGGCAAAGACTGACCCAAATTCATCTCTTCAAATTCACCTCTTCATACTCACTTCAATGACATTATTTCAGGAATGACAGTGATGTCCCTAGAAATTCACATGATGGTTCAGTTATGGAATTTTTCTAATATATTCTCTTTAGACCTGTATTAGTTTTGTTTCAAATACATGTATGAATAAAATTCTGTTATTAAATATAGACTAGCATTTAAAATAAATATTAACCACTTGATTATTCATTTTAATGCCAGACAAGTTTCTAAAAATCCTTTCTAATGTCATTGCTTAAACTCTAGCCAAGAACAGACAGTATCAGTCTTTTGACTAATGTCTCTGAGAGTCCTTCAGAGGTTTCTTTTCTCTTGCCAAAAAACTGAGGAAAATATATGATGACAATAATTCAAACCCTTCTGTGGTCTAGATAGCTTAGGCAAACATTTAATTTGTAATGCAGACAGGATAGCTGATGCACAGTTAATCTTGTTTGTGGACATGAGCTGTTGCTTGAGTTTTGGCTTTCTGTAGGTGCTTATGCACTTACTTATTCTGCTCTATTCTGAGTTATGTTCTCACCTTCCAGTAGCCTTCACTTGCTTTATACTCATGGATCCTTTTCTTATTTAATATATCTATGAATAAATGGAGAATATAAGGTAATGTGAGTTTCTGGAGAAGAGGTCTGTACCATGAGTGTATACATACATACCCTGGGTATAGGCTTCCAGATACATCTGTCTGAGTGTGGAACAGTGCAGACTGAGGACCTGACATTAGCAGAATGCTTTGAATGTTGAAGTCAGTTGATATTTGCAAACTATGTTGTATATGATATTGCTTTGAAGGCTTCCCTTTTTCCTGCACGTCCTCAATTGAGTTCAAAGGGCTTCTACTAAAGGGTAAATACGTTTTTCATTTGAAAACTTCAGATACTCCTGACTCGGAAAACAAGCAGGAATATAATGATGAGAAGACCCGCCATTAACTTATTTGCCAGGCACACAACCCAAAACTAAACTCTTCTGCCAAGGAGATGGTTTTTGTAGGAACATAGGTCCTGTGTTCAGCAGTTTTACTTAGACTAATTTAAAACTTATTGTTAATCACAACTGACTTGACTGAGTCAAGTGTTTTATGCCAACCTTTTCCCTGTAGCTTTCTCAGTTCTTGTCCAGGTCTCCCCTGTTAAAACATACAAATAAATAAACAAAAAAAGCAAAGAAACCTCTTTTGTTCCAATTCACTTCTTGTACCGTACTGAAGATGCAAGAAAGGGTTGCTTTTTCTGTTTTTATGTGCTGCAGAAAGTGTTTTTTCTATGAGGAAACTGAACTTTAAAAGAATTGGAGACTGCTGCTTCATAATGGAGTTGTAGTTTGTGGAGAGGAGTTGGTTAATGGAAATGATCCGTCTCAGCTCACTCAACCTTTCCATTATGAAACTTTTTATTAAATGCTTGTAATGTTGATTGATAGTAAATATTGGGTCTCTGTTCGCTGATTCGATGCAAGGCTGCAGCATGGGATTTCTCCTGCAGCAGGCAATTAACAGGAAAACTCCAGCTCCTTTTCAATTATTTTAACCTGTCAGTCTCTGATTCACCACATTGCACTTCAAATTATCTCGCCTCTCTGAAATTTTAGTGAAGATAAACAAGCTCCTGTCTGGAAAAATTTCAATAGAGCTCTTAAACATTATACTCCCTTTTGGTACCAATGATTTCCCTTTTAGCCCTGGGGACAAAACCAAGTGATGGTCCCATGATTTCAACAAGAGAGGTTCCCGGTACCATTTGAAATTCAAAGGTCCTATAAATGCCTTTAGGAAGATGACAGAGCTGATATCAGATGCCAAACAGCCCTGTAGCTGAAGAAAAAGAGAGGGTGCTAAGGAAAACAAGGTGGAGAACATTGTGCTTTGAAAGGGCCCTCAAAGATTTTAGCCTTTTCCTAAAGAAGTTGAGAAATCTGAGAAGGTCTGTGCTTTTGAGTCATGGGTGGTGTGCTGACTGTGCAGAAGAGAGAAGTTTTTTCATGGGTTTTGAAGATGCTAGTATGCTAATCAACAAATTCTGTGATTTTCCTATGTACATTCAAAACAAGGAAAATCGTGTGTAATTAGTATTGAAATTCTAGTTATTCTGTTTACTACCTCCCTGTATGTAGAGGAATGATGACTACCAAGTCTGGTCTATTGCAGATTTGCCAGATGATGGTTAGAGATGGTTTATTTTCTGACTGAAAATAAAAGAATGAAGCCATTTTGGGGGGGGCTGAATGGGAATAGTAGGACCTGAAATATCTCACAAGACAAGAACATCATATTTTTCAAAATACTTCACATAGCTGAAATGTTTTCCCTGGATTCATTTACTTTTAAATGTGTCTAGTTTCACATTCATATAGTCATATATTCAGCGATTCATATTGGATTATTTAAAAAAACATAAGATATATACGTTTAAATAGATTGAATTTAAATTATCCATGACATTTTTAATTTCTTTCTTACATTTTTGTTTCCAATTTCTCAAAATTTAACTCCAATAACCCACAGAGTTGGTTGAAAAATGAAAGTTCCTCTCAGAAGCAGCTTACTTGGCAACAACACAGCTATATAGATCAACTTTATTTTGGTGAATATTGAGAATTAGAGCTGAATTAATATGTTAAAGAGTTCAAGGCAACCACTTGCTTTCCAAAGGTACTCTTTATTGACTATTGCCCTACTGACCTATTCTGTGGCAGGAAAAATGAGTGATCCTTTGCAGTAAAATATGGTGAAAATACCTGCAATCCTCCTGTTCAATTTCCCTTGGCCTTCTTACCAAGACTGTGCTTTCATGCTACATTAATTCTGAACTTAATTGAGTGCTGTCATCGCTGTGCCATTTCACTGCAGGGACTGAGCCTGGAAAAAAGAAAAGCTTTATTGATGGAGTAGGGGAACGTGTTGGCAATTACTTCTTGAAATGAAGAAGTATGCCTCTGTAACAAGTGTGCCCATGTGCTACCTGATCAGACTAATTGTGAAAGTTGAAGTAAAAGCAACTAAAACAATCTCGTATTGTTAATTCAGCCATGCCATTAAGCTCTCAAAGTATTAACTCACGTTACATGTAAAAGCATTTGTAAGGCACATTTATCTGAATTTCCAGATGCTGTTCTGTCTCTTTTAATATACTAATTGTAAAAATCAAATTGTCGGGTGCCGAGTAACACATATATAAAACATGAGCATTTTGGATCCTGAGTTGTGGATTTTGCTTAGGTTTTGTTTTTATTTCTTGTGGTTTGTCATTTTCTTTCTTTGTCCTGAGAATGTGTAAACTGAATGTGTGTGTGTGTGTGTGTGTGTGTGTGTGTATTCTTTCTGAGTGTTGAGAAAGCTGAAGGGTAACTTTAGGCAGTGGTTCCCAAAACAATGGTTCCTAACAATGTTCTGTTTGAGAGCTGCTGTGGAGCTTGTTGCAGAAAAGGCTCCTGTCATACCTGGTATGCTCAGTCACCCAGGGGAGCTCTCTTTGTTCACATGATGCGTTTGTGAACTCCTGGTTGGGAAGTAGGAAGCATTTTATTACCTTGGCTAGCAGGTGCAAATATATATAAGCCTGTCAAATGTGGCAGACTGTTGCTTCTGTGCTACTGTGAACTTCAAAAGTTTCACTTAAATCACACTGAAGCCATGGTGAAACTCCTCTTGTATAATGCAGATATCACTTGTCTTCCTTGCCTGTATATATAATGTGTTACAGGAATCAACACATCAACAAACAAGGCCTTTTTGCTGTTGTCTTATTTTAAAAAAAAGGGGACTTTCAGCAATGAGCTCACATTTTCTAGGGCATAGATTGTTGTCAGTGTTAAAAGGGCATAGTAATTTTCTTTTGATTGCAAAATTTATTGTATTCATTGCTAGGAATTACTAGTTAATAAGTTGGCAAATTGTGCCCTCAATGCAGATAAGTAAGCTAGTGTCATTCTGGTTTTCTAGAATAGTCTGAAATGTAAGAATTTGTTATTTTTTGTCACTACCTGAAAAGCTGCATGTTTTAATAAGTCACTAATGTTAGCATGCCTTTTAAAAGATACCTTTTGTTTAAGTGAAGTTAAAGGTAGAGATACAGTTTGTCTGTTATTTAGTTTAATATCATTTTATAAAATGGATCTCCTAATCATGATTTAAATATATATCTCACATGAGGAATTATAGAGTATTTTCATTGAAGTACCTATGTTTAATGCACTTACTGTAGTATATGACACTGGATATTCTGAAAAAGTTCTGTTCTGAGCAAGAGCAAAATATGTCACCTGATAACATAGATGTGTTTTCACAAGGAGATTAATTTTTATGCACCTATAATATTTTTATTCTGAGCTTACTGATTTATTGCAATCCCTCTAGTTGCACCACCTGCTGACCGATGCCAAACCCATCTCAGAGCCGTGACCAGCTCCCCCTTCTGGGTAACTCCCCCCAGTTTGTATACTGGGCACAATGCTCTGTAGTATGGACTATCCCTTTGGCCAGTTCAGGTCAGCTGTCCAGCTCTTTCCCAGCTTTTTGTGCACCTCCTTGCTGGCAGAGCAGGAGAAACTGCAAAGTCCTTTAGCCATTTAGCAATAACCAAAATGTCAGTGTGTTATCAACATTATTTTCACACTGAATCCAACACAAAGCACTGTACCAGCTATTAGGAAGAAAATCGAACCTATCTCAGCCAAAACCAGGACAGGTTTTTGAGTGTGGTAATTATGGTTTTCCTTAGGCTAATGAGAATAAATTTAGGGATCAACCAAGCACAGTATTGTAGGGCAGAATACTTAGATTGGTTCCTCTCTGTATTTATTTAGTTATTTCTAAGCTCCTTCCTTTTACTTGAAATAAAACTGCCCTTGGCATTATTTCTCATCTGCCTTCTATCAAGACAGACCATAACTCCAAAGACTTGCAATGTTGCCACCTTTGCTACAGCAGAGTCCAGCCTGAAATCAATCTCAGTGACAAAAGTAGAGTTTCTGTTGGTGAGTTTCATTTTCTAGTGAGCAAAACTTACAGAGACAGTGGCTTAAAATTCATCATTGTAGAGCACAGTTTGGTTCCAGAAAGAACAGAATTATTTCTCCATTTCAATTCCAGCTGGAATTTTCAGCAGAGAAGAAACTGTCCCTCTTAGTTACATGAACACTATCTCCCAGAATAGATTCTGCCAGCCCTTTTTAGGGATTGCAAGTTTTATAGGCTTGGAATAGGTAATTTTTCCTTTCGTTTGTACCCAACAGAGCAGAAAATGCTGTAAAGCTGTTGAATTAATAGGTTATATAACAGCCTTTGTATGCTTCTTAAACTCTGTTCTCATCCATGGTCATTGAGCATTGCCTGCTTTCTGATTTCTATACACCCTTGGGACATGCACTTCAATCCAAGAGCTTGTAACAGAGAATCCTTTACTGGTAAGACTCATGATACTCTTAAAGAAACAAAAGAAAACAGAATAATACCCCCCATCCTTTTTTCATGGGGAGTGCCACTAAAGTTAATTTTGGTTTTGAAGGCAATATTTCAGCATGGTAGAGAGGGCCCAGGGAGGCAATTTTGGGTTTTATAAATTATAAGGAAAGAAACCCCAAAAACCCCTCCCCTGGAAACTTTCAGCTTTTTGATGCAGAAAGGTACCAGTAAAAATGTTGTAATATGCTTTTGTTAAGTTTAGGGGGTTTTTCACCATGAAGGGAGACAGACAGGAGGCTTTGCAAATTCGGGTGAGTGGATGTAAAAACTCTGTGCTCATGCCTCTTGCTCTGAGGAATGCAAACTGATGGGAACTGAGTATTTTTCTTGCTTTTCCTTGATTTCTCTTCAGTTACCAGATTCTCCTCTTTTCTGTTATGGTTGTGGGAATACAAAACAACGTTACTGGTCAACAACACAGGCTGTGGTCTCCTTTGTGCTGCCTTAAGGCAAGACTGACTGGCTGCTCAGTTAACAAACCAAAGAATAACCACCAGAGCCTGGGGCAATCAGTGTGTTGCACTGATTATCTAAAGGATAAATGGGAGGATGGGTGACAGAGCACATTCAGAGAAATGTGCCACATGAGATTATTTTCAGAGCAGTATCAGGCTAAACAATACTTTTCAATAGGAGAATAGACTTCCATAATTCACTTGAAGGTGAAAGAATTTTGGAATTAGTGCATGTGGATAGTTGAGACTCTCTTCAGATTCCTCTCTTAAATCAGCTTTAGTATTTAAGAATATGTCTTATTCATACACAGCATGTGCAACTGTAACACTTGTATGCCTGTAAACTGCCTTGAAACCTCTCACATAGCTTGTCCATATGCCAGCATCTCTTTTGAGGAATTAAATGGTGATAGTCCTCCCTTTTCTTTAGAGATTAGATTTTAGAGAGGTTCCTGCTTGACTACTGCTACAATACAGCAATGAACAGTGTTCTCTGAGACCTGTTATTTTAAAAGTCCTCTGTGATGTGAATTGCTTTTATTTTTCATATGGTGTTATGGATGTGCTCAAAGTAGCTATATTATGGGAACCCCCTGTCTCATGCTGATGCCTTCTTCCTCTTCTCCCTTATCCTTTGCTCCTTCTGAGTGATAGGAATTAGTTAAATTTTTTATGTATTTGTTGCTAGAAAAACTTGTTTTCTCATAGTTCAACTTGCCATGTGCTTTCCCACTGTAGAAGACAAAATGAGCTTTCTTTTATATATCTAGACTTGATCTTATATTTATACAGAAGGATTAGTCACAGTAAAGAAACTTAAATGCAAGAAATAAATGTGTTTAATGTCTGAATAATATCTATTCCCTTTCCAAGTGTATTTCCTTTAGAAAGTTATGGGTATTGTATGAGCATGTCTATAATGTGGCCTTCATAATACAATCTAATGACTAATCCTATTGCAGGGATTGTTCTGAGTTATTGGATTCTGCATAAATGTCACTTTAAGGCATGGAGAGCTTCCTTAGAGAGGTATTATATCCATTGTTTTCCGTGTTAAAATTTTGCTTATCAGTTCTTCCCACACAGATTGTTAAACAATCCCGGGGGAGGAGGAGGAAAAAAGTCAATAAAACATTAAAACAAGTAAACTCCAAACCCTGCCTCTTGCAGAGTCTTTTGTGCATGGAATTGATAGTAACTGTTGAAATCTACTGGAAGATTAATCATTTCTACTTTTTGTAGCAAAGGGGATCAGATACTGTGGGACAACCAGCATCTCCAGATTCTATGTATGTGCTTGTAAAAAACACACAAAAAGGGACAATCTAGATATGTTGGGGTTACTGACTTTACAGTGTTTGTATTATAAGTCTTTTATTCCATTTTCTAAAACTTTCTACAAAGACTGTGAAATAAAAAGGATCCAACTACTTTCCTTTTTATAAACATCTTCAATTGAGCCTTCTCATAGCAAAATGAGATAAAAGCAGATGAAACTTATTTGGGAGGAGGGAAAGGCTGCAGAATCGTGGTTGATTAGGCATCACTGATAAATCAGTTTTTGGGAATTCTGGGAGGACTTAGTGACTATGTGGATAATTTTATCCTAATGGGCTGAAAGTCAGATGTTGTATGTGGCAGTAATTAAAATATTATGTTACAGTTCTGAGAATAGCAATCTGTTTTTCTAATCAATAAACAGTGTCAAACAGCTGAAGCGCTGCAAGTTACAATTCCCCAGTCACATGTATGGGGTTATTACATTGCAACTGCATAGTTAATCAATTGTCTAACATCTGTGAAATGTCTCTGCTGTTAGGTGCTGGAAGTTTTTCTATTGGATAAATTCCTGGATAAGACTGAAGGCTGGTAAGCTTCAGTAACGCTCTGAAAAGTGCTGATACAGTTTCTGTTTTTTACTGGTTTGAAATTAGAGTTGAACCAGTGTCTGAATTGGTGTTGTTTTCTTGAGGCCAGTGTTTTGTGGATGGGATCTGGATTTCTCTAGGAGTGGCATGCACCAATGTAGGTAAAGAGGAGAGGAAAATTATAATATTGAACTGTTTCATGGTTTTTTTTCATGAAGGGTACGGCCAAGTGTTTGTATCATTTGCATTACTGCATATTACTTGGGAATACAACATTGTGACTCAGTAACCAATGTTTTTAAAATACATGGCAGAAGAGATTCACCTTCCAACATGTTCCCTTAGACAAAGTGAAGGAAAATCTTCCACCGATTCATTAATTAAGATATTTACATGGTAGGTGCTGAATTGCTCAGAGGCATTTATATTCTCCAGTTGAATTACCTAAAGTCAACTAAGATACTTTATGGTAAAAAGTCTGTTCTTGTGGTGTAGCTGCTGGCTGATAGAAAAAAGCCAGTTAGAGCCAAAGAGTGTGATAATTGGAAAGAGAGATCTGTTAAGGGTGTTGGTAGCTCTACTTTCTCCAAAAAGTAGAACACACAATGGATGTAAAATAGATGCAGGTAAAGGTCATGGTTAAAGTGTCTGAGAAATCAGCAAGGAATTGCTTTAGGAGTTTAAAAAAAATAAAATCAGTATTTACAAAGGAATAAGTTGTATCTTATTGTCTATGAATATTATAAGGTCAGATGAACTAAAATGCCTTAAGGGGGTGGTGGGTACTGCCTTGATGAAGTAGGCATTTTAGGAGCATGAGGAATGCTGGAAAACCAATGGTATCCTGTTACAGCTGGATCACAAGATGCCTTGAGTGAAAGGTGCTTTCTACAAGGCCATTAAGATGCTTTTTAGAAATGGAAATCACTGTTCAGCTGGCTAGATTCTAGACTGTAAGAAAGTTTATTTTCAGAGTAGTAGTGCCACATAGAAAGTAATATGGGGGTTGGGTTGGGGTAGGAATGCAGGGCTCATGCTGCCAAATCCATTGTTTTGTGGAGGATTGTGTTCAATCTTATGGCTTTATTTGCTTTGTAAGTATTTGGATTAGCAGGTTTTTTAAATGTTCTAGTTAAACAGCTGCTCTCTGCTGCTGGAGGCAAAATGTGCTCCAGCTCACTTGAAGCAGTGGAGCTTAAGCCCCTGCAGAGCAAGCACCCAGTGCTGGGTCAGAGAGAGAGCCTGAACCATGGAGGGCTCTTCCACTGCTCCTCAATACCTGTTCCAGCAACACCAGTGATTGCTTTTAGTGAATATTGGCTTTACACGGAGGAAATATCTCAGCAGAAAGTATCACCTGACTGAAAGAGGCTTGGGAAATAGATTTTAGCACCAAATTAGGATGAAGGGCTTTTTAGATCTATTTGCAATTAGTTCAGCAGCATATTGTCCTTGTACTATGATGCTTTCTGTTTCATATAGACTCCTGAGAACATCTTGCATTGAATTTTTAATTAAATTAACCAATATATTATTCTGAAACTGACTCAACAGCTGCAAGGTATCTGAGAATGTTTTGGGCAGAAACTAAGCATGGTACAGTATCACTATGAGTGCAGAGAGGATTGTCTCATGGTTGGCATTAAAAGTCCTTTCTAATAATCTGGCTATACTAGATGGCTTTACAGTTAATAATCCAGTTCAGATAACTAACTGTGATGTGCATAAACTTGAAAAGTCAAATCATGAAGACAGCATGGTGTCTGAGGTCATATTTTGTTTAAAAAGTGGATGTCTCTCAAAGTTGGTGGCTCTTTTTTTTTTTTTTTTTTAACTGTCTCACAGATCATCTGAAGAGTATTTATCCTGCCCTGTACACTAGGACAGAATACAGTGAATTTTGTAGCTGACAGTCCCACCAAAACTGTCCTCACTATTTTTTTTTGTAAGGAAGAGATGCACATGGCCTCATTATCTTCTGTCAGCTGCATCACTTCAAAACATGAAATAATAATAAACCAAGAAATTAAAGGGTGATTGTGCAGGCTGGCACAGAGGATAGAGGTGGAAGTTTTTTCTCCTCAAACATTCTTTCCCGCTTTGGAAAATCATTTAGGCCTGATTTTCAAAAGGACAAAATGCCTGAGCCCCCGTGATTTAGTAATCAATAATCACTATGCCCCTAGATACTTTCAGGTCTGGACTTTAGTCTCTCCTTGTGTTTGTTCCTCACATTATCTTACTGGGTTGTTAAATGCTCAAGGCACCCTGAGGCACTGTGACAATCAGGGAAAAGTTGCTAATGCTACAGGAAAACGAACCTCACCATCTGCTGTCCCACAGCTCACATGGAAAGACTATTTGTTCATTTTCTGGTAATCTTCTGTCCATGTAGCACATGTTGTATATGTATTGTGTGCTTCTCAGAGTTACTTTGTATTTTGGGGAGCAGTGTACTCTACACCTTTAAACTGGTTCTTAGAATAACTTGATTTCCATCAAACTACGTTTATATTATGAATTATTTATGAATACTTGAAACCTGATCCAATACAGGCATTCACAAAGGAAAAGACCTGATACTGATATTTTAAGGTCCTGTTGGATGGGCCTCAAAATGAATGAAATCTTGTCTTTTAGTGCATCTCCAGTACTCCTTAGGTGATTACAGAAAAGGGTATTACTAAGATGGCATGTTTGCTGGCAATTGCCTTAATATAATGAAATCTTATTTTGATTTTTTTAATGTGGAATTTTTTTTTTCCTTTTCCTCTGAAATTCTGTGTATTGAGTTAAAGCAACATTGCAAGGTCTCGATACTTTTTCTTTGGCATATAGTGCATGTACTGGTTAATCAAGGTCAGCTTCAAGAAGTAAAGTGAAGTCTGACAAAGGCAATATTTATGAATGGACTTTCACTCTGCTGTAATTGAAATTAATGTTGAGTCATTCTTTCCAGTAACTTCACTAACAGACAAATGTGAGTTGACAGAAGGATAAGAGGCTGTCCAAGAGATAGCTCAAAAAGTGGCCAGGGTTATATATTACTTCCTGAAATGATAATACAAATGCTAATTGATCTAGAGACTCTCCTGGAAGTCATGTAGCAAAAGCATGTCTTCATTTTTATCAGGAACTGCAGAGAGTGAGTCAAAGAAAGCAGTTTTAGGGTACTTATTTCAAGGTTAAAGTGCACTTCCCATTAAAGTATACAGTACCTGTATTTTCCTCATACAAAAGGTGAAAGCTGTGCTTGAATATTATCTGCAATAGGTCTTATGTGTTATCTACATTTTCTTGTTATATTGAGTTACTAATTCATGGTATTTAGTCATGTTTTGTGAGATCTGTTTGCAGTAGATCTCAGCAAAATATCTGCACTCTCCCAGGATAAAGCAGAATCATAAGGGATTAGGGAATACACAGGAATGGAACATGTAACATTTTGGCCATGGAAATAATCTAAAGGAGAAGCTTTTGGATGCATTTTAATCCATTTAGTTCTACACAGATTCTATGTAAAACAAGAAAGGAGAAAATCAGATAAATGCTGGGAACTTAAGATCCTTAGTGGTGTGGGATTTTGTTTATTTTGTTTCGGTGTTTGGGTTTGCTTTTTTTTTTCCTTGTAACCAGTAGGAATTCCAGACATCTAGATTTGTTGAAACCTGGTAAACTTATATTGTTAATTGGAGCTAATTTTAAATGATTGAAAAACTGATTTTCACTAAGAAATAACAATAATGGTCTACAACTACTTTTTTCTTATTTCTGAGGCATGAAGTACACAGAAAATTTCTATTTGTTAAGGCATTGGTGTGAAGCACACTGGTAAATAGATACTCATCAAATAAACATAATAATTCCAGAAGATCTTGAAGTTCAACTTTACTTTCAATTCCTTTCATTTTTTTCTTGGTCAGCTGATGTTTTTTTATCAGTGGGGTGTCTGGATTTATTTGGAGTTTTCAGAGAAATATTTCTTGTTATATTTTCAGTTTTATTGAATGTCTCTTTGTTCCTGAACAAATGCTACGAAATACAAAGACTAATATTTGCAGTTACTCTGACTAAGGCATGCCAGAAATCTGTTGAAGCAGCATGAGGACTTAGCATTAGGAGACCATAATAATAATAATAATTTTCTGTTCTCCAGAACTTGATATTCTAGTCTTATTTTCTTATTTGTAATACTGCTTACTTTTCTTCTTGATCATCTCTGGATACAGAAGAAAGGCTTTTACTGAGCTATCAGTCTGCTGTTATATCACTTTTGGATGTTAAAGCAGAAACCAGTAAGGTACTTGGAACTGGAAAAGAGCTGGTGTCCTCTCAGTTCTGGCAGCTGGGCATGCATCAACAATACATTTTGCCTGCTATTTTCTTAGGAGCCTCTTGTTAGTCCTTCTGAGCTCCTTGAGGCTTTTCTGATTTAAAATTTGTGTCCCCTGCTCTCTTCTGTGGTTCACAGTCAAATACCACCACTGTTGATGGCCAGGATTTAACCTCTTATTTCCCCCTTGCTTTTCTGCCACTGGTAACTGTAGGCTACCAGTTATCTTGTAGCTGCTCAATTATCTTTAGAATGCTTTTTGGTGAATTCTCCTCTAACTCTGCCCATTACTCCTGGTATGCCCTAACATTCTTGGAGGAGCACTGTTTCCTTCATGGGCTGACATGTCTTTCTACCTTATGACCTTACTTGGTGATGCCTTTCCTAACAGAGGATCTTCCTGGATCTTCCCAGGCTGCAAACGAGTGTCTGCTTCTCCACTTCTTGTGTCTTATCTGCAGCTTCTTTGGAATTTGGCACTAGGCAGATATGAAATGCAACTGTGCCAAGAGCATTTATGCCTGTGTTGCAAGATGATGTTTAATAGCATTGTTAGCATGTTTTATAGCTCTGGTAAAGAGCCTGTCATCAGATGCTACGTAGTGGGGGTTTTTTTGTAGCCAGTAGAAATTCCAGACATCTAGGTTTGTTGAAACCTGGTAAACTTATATTGTTAATTTGAGCTAATTTTAAGTGATTAAAAAACTGATTTTCACTAAGAAATAACAGTAATGGTCTGCAACTACTTTTTTCTTATTTCTGAGGCATGAAGTACACAGACAATTTCTATTTGTTAAGGCATTGGTGTGAAGCATACTGGTAAATAGATGTGGACAGGCTGAATCAAACTATCTTATCATACAAGAGTAGTATTTCTACCATTGTACTTTTCCCCTGTTTTTTCCTTTGCCTGTAGGTTAGATTGTTAGATTGAATCAAAATGTGTAGTTAAAAGTATAGGGTTTTTTGCAGTTTTAGCTTTTCCCTATAGAAATTTGGGTTCTTAAGCTAATACATGGAAAATGATGAGGCAGAATATTATACTGTCATGTCTCTGATAACTATTTATACATATGATTGTTTCAAAAGCGTATATGTTCCTGTAAATTCCTCAAAGGAAATATTTGGTTACAACCAGCCCTGTGTAGTTTTTAGGCTTGTAATAATTTTTTCCCTATCTGGAAAAGAAGATATGAATAGTATATTTTTCTTTTCCTGTGCCCTGTGTTATCAAATACTTTGCAAATAAATTTTATAGATGAAGTAGGAAGTATGTTTTTAAAGATTAGTAAGAGTCACGTCAACCAAAGGGATAAAAACCTTAATTATTAGCTGTGGAATTGAAATTGGCACGCAGACTAATTTTTAAGAAATCTGAACAATTGCATGTGTATTTATTTCCTGTCAGTGCTGAATTTACTTATTCATTACTAATTTATTGTTGCATTGTTTTCATTAGCACATAGGTGTCCTCTTAGGAATTTAGACAGTACATCAATTTGCTGAAACTGAAGATCTTGGACCTGTGAATGTCACAGACTTTGAACTCTTATGGTGTGAGACAGGGCCATAAGTGAATGATCATATTTTTCATTTGCAGTGAGTAACACAGACTACAGGCAACCTGTGTGGAGATTTTGAAGTAATTTTTTTAATGAAGTATTTTGGAGGTGTGGTAATTTAGATGCTAATATTTTCAAAGCTCATTGCAAATATACACTTGTAGTGACACACAAGTTTTGATCTACTCTATATGGATAGAATATGTATAAATTAGTCCTTTGATTAGCAAGATTATTGTGTGCTGCCTCAGTAAGTGGGTATAAATATATATCCGTAATGAGTGATGTATTTGAACATACATTTATTATTTAAGGAAAAGGGGTTATAAGTTTGCCTATGTTGTCATTGGCTCTGGCTGTTTCTATCTGTGTGTGACATGAGCTGCCTGACGCTCCTTGCTTTGTTTGGGCTGCATCAAAATTTGATGTTTGCAAAATGTTTGGTTGTGTGCAATGTAATCTGTGATTCTCCTTTGGGGGACCCAGACTATCAGTGCAAAACCAAAAGCACTCCAGAAGCTGAGGATGCATGAGTCTCAGTTGAGAGTATAATTAGAAACCTTTCTATCTGGTGGGAAGTGCCCCAAGAAATAATAGCAACCTTTAAATATGAACGTGATTGCACAGCTTTCTATTTGACTTCAGCATTTTCTGCATCCTGGATCAAGACTTGCATTGTAAGAGATGTGATTTTGGACAAAAATAGATGTGAACACTTCAGTTTTCCACTTTACTTTTATGTGAATTCAGCTTAATTCTAAGAATAAGCCACCAACAGTTATTTTTCAGAAAACAAAACAAAACAAAAAAACAAACCCAAAAAATCCCAACCTCCTCAAAGTTATGCAGTGTTATGCAGGACTTGCTAGTTAAGTCCAAAGCTGTCTTTGGGGGCTTATATTTATTTTGAGACCCATAGTGTAGTAAGCTGTGTACAATATGTGCCTGCCCCATGTGCTGTGCTGTTGTCCATAATAACTGGTTTTCACTTTTGCCATACAGGCACTATTCCTGATACAAGAAACGTCTGACTCAGCTGCACTAGCACAACCTTTGTCTCTCTGTATCAGAGGCACACATACACTTTTGTTTCCACATTTTATCAGAGCTACACATGCAGTTGTTTCCACCTGAAAATGTGTTGCTACTGATTTTTGCAGTGTGTCTTCTTCAGGTAGCTGAAGTCTGGCATCTGTACCAAGTATTAGCCAGGCCAATGCTTCCTTATCTCAAGTCATAGAATCGTTCTTATCTGAACTGAGCATGAATGATATGAAAACTGCATTACTGTCCATTGCAAAATGGTGATTTTCTGTCCCTAGATGCAGAAATGACCAGACTGAATGCAGCTTTATTGCATTGTGAGGATGCTTGTTTGCGTAATGAATCTTTATCGTCCTTCCACGGGATCATGGTAATTAAGGGCAGATTTATGGATTGTGTATGAATTTTAATTGTATAACAAAAAGACTTTCTGATATTGATTCGATTTGGATTGACAAGAGCCGTTTTACCCATTTTCATAGAGTTCTTCATCCTACCTGTTTAAGATTTTTAGGTCTTACCTATTTACCAGCTGTATGAGTTTGTGTTTCTTCATCTCCTTAGGCACTATGCTTTTGCATTCAGCTGCAAAGTGCAAAGTAGATGTAGAACATCCCTCCTTAGAGCTGAAGGACGTATGGTCAGCTCAGCACAGATGCAAACAGTTGCACCAATGCTCAAAACCTACTGATGTCCATCATTCAGTGGGGATATCAAGCCTCAGGTTGCATTGTATGGAAAAAGGGAGGTCCTTTCCACTGAATATCACTGTTTCTGTTGGTGCAGTACAGGGATTTGCTCCGGCTTTAATTACAGAAAGGAAAGAAAGAAAGGCCCATTTCAGGAACTGTATGTGTTCAATGTCCTCATTTAAATCTGCCACTCTCATAGAGGCAAACTGTGTGACAGTCAGCAGCAAATGACAAGGAAATTCATTGCCATACTGTCTAAGGACTTTGCCAGAAGTATTTGTCTCTTAACTAATAATTTATAAAGGGCAATAAAACTGTGTTGGAGAACTCTGTGGCTGTGATGTGTTGTAGTTCCACAGAACTAAAGAAGATTTACTCCACTTGTCATTCTGGAGTGCTGCTATGATATATTACCCGAGTTGCTGCTACCACATACATAAGCCCCTACATCATATAGGGAGGTGTAATTACAGTATGTAACTTCTGGAAGCATCTGTGCAATTATAGACTGAACTAAGGTCCAGTCTTCGTTCCCAACTTTTTATTAAATTCACCTGTTGGCACTGCAAGGCTTGAGAGTTGGAATCTTGGCTATGCAGTGATGGTTTAAGAAAAAAACTTTGTGCTCAGGTCCTGTGCCCTTCAGCCTACTGGCTACCATGTGCTTTCATGGGGGACTTTAGCTTTGCTAAAAGTTGTCCAGTGACATGTGTGGTTGTGCATGATGCAGTTGATGAACAGACATTGCTCACTAATAGTAAAACTCTGCAGCTGATCATCTTTGTCCTCAGCCTGCAGAGACAGGAAATGGTTGCATATGACTTTCTTGAATAAAAAGAAAATTAGACCCTCAAGTTATAAATGAACAAAGTTCAAAGCACCCACAAAACTATCAAATAGAAAAATAGCAGTATTTGGTTCAGGTCAAAACAAAACAACAAGATGATGATAGTTTATTTGGTGAGATCTTCCAAAGTGTGTACTGTTGTTGTTTGCTGCCTAGCAACAAGGCCAGCTTTAAGAGTAGGAAAGTACGTGCCTGCCTGATCTATCAAGAGTAATTCTCTACAGAAAACTGAAATAATTACTACCCTTAGTAATAAATTATTGATGGATATTAATTATTGTAATAAATTGCTTTCTGTTAATATTGGCAAATTGACAAATGGTGAAGCCTACCCAGGAAGAGTAGCAAAAAGTTTACCTTATTTTCTAGTAAAGGCAAGGAAAGTTGCCTGGAAACATGCAGTCCCATACTGAGTAGGATTAATATACTGCCATAATACACACAAGGTACATGTCACTCTACCCCTGAATGTGGAAGATGCTCTTTTTATAATCAGCTTACATCACAGGTTATGTTACTAAAGAAACGTAACATCATCTAGTTTCGTACTACAGTATTTCTTGCACAAGGGTGCAGGGTTATAGTTGCAATTGAAAAACTCAGATGTCTGTGAATATTCAGATTAGACAATCCAAAACTAAAATGTTGCTTGATCTTAAAGATGCACTTAATGCTCAACATTCTGTATTTTATTTCATGTCATTAGAGGTAGGAGAAGGTTTTTACTTTAATGTATTAGTAATTCCCTGTGTGCAGTTCCATATTGCAGTTCCTGGAATTTCTTCTCTCACAAAGGAAATGCTCATTTCTGAGTTTTCAAGCTGCAGCTACATACATCAGATGGAGCCAAATACCGGGATTTGTCTGAAGACTTGTGGTACCTTCTAAAATTTTCCTTGTGAGTCAGTTCCACATAAGTTTCATAGCAGACTGATAATTTGGGCAACTGAGCACAGATATGGGTGGCTAACTGTAGATGTTCACATTTGACTGTGTTAGTGATGATAAAGAACACTGTTTTAAGCATATGTGTTTGCTAGGCTGTGCTGACAGGAGAGAGCTGCCATTTTTTCCAATCCAAATGCTTAATTTTCCTTTTTAATCATGTAAATATAATAGCCGGGAAACCTAAAAACTGCACTTCTTATTTCCACAGATTTTTTCAGTGGTAAATTTTAACACTGCAGTATTGCTGCAAGTAAACAGAAGGCTTTTCCTGATAACAGATGGGGAGGATCTTGACCTATCCTTTGTCAAATATCACATGAGTCAGGCTACCTGATTGCCATCAGGCTGCGTGCCTGGGTGGGCGCCAGGGTGGTCAGGTAGGGTGTAACAATAGCCATTCATCACACCCAGCCTGTCTCTCCCCTCTGTCACTAAGATAAAATGATCTAATATAATCAACTCTACAGGAGACACAAGGCTTGCTGGTGTTTTGTTCTTGGTGGAGAACCTTGTAAAAACAAGCATGCACAACTACAAACAGGCCAGGAAACCTCCCACAGCATTTCCAGTCTGGTAACTGATAGCAGTCATATTCATTGACTAAATTGTTTTGGGGCACTTCTGTGTTTTTTTTGCTTCCCTCTGTAGAGATTTTGTTAAAAAAAGAAAAACAAAGCAGGGATGTTTGTTTGTTTATTACTGTATTTCTGCTGCAACAGATAATGACATGACAATGGTGCCACATGGCTTCTGCCATTGATGGTGACAGAAATTAATAGAAACAAGGGCAAGTAAGAGTGAAATTACGTAAGATAATAAGGGCCTAGACTAATTCTAGAAAGATTACTGTTTGGATTAAATAGGCTCTGAATATTTTTCTCTGTGGGGTTTCTGTGGCAAATTTTTCATTAGGTGTTTTCCATCTGTTATGTTTATTTTGCACATGCTTGATTTTGTTCCCTAAAGTTTTTTGTCAAAGAACTACAGTCAGCTCACGGGGACTTGTAGCACCCACATTTGGTGCTCCATGTCCAGTCACTCTAACAGGAACTTGCATTTATTGTTTGAAATGAGGAAGTTTAACGTAACCACACCTTATCCTAGTAGTCACAGTTTGATGCCCAGAAGCCCTGGACAGTCCTTCAGGCCTTATCCTACCATGTGAACAGATCTTTTCATAGAGAGAGACTGTGAGAGAAAAGCTGCCATGGAAGATTTGTAATCCATGCAGACAGTCAAAGGAAGGAAATCATTATCTTCCACGTTTTCCACACAGGACTGTCAGGTTTAGTGAGTTCAGCAGCACTGGTTTAAGGTGTTACCCTCCCCAGCTGTTTGCCACATGACTAAGTACCACACAGTGGCCTGGATGGCAAAGCAGGATTTTTCTGCTTTGAGTGGTGGGACACACAAATAATTTGTTGAAGGACTTATTATTAGCTATATGTAAAAAATGTGAGCAGTTAAAAGGCTCTTTTTGTCCTATGCTTTTATTTGTAGGACATGTATGAACTCTGCTCTAGTTTTTTTAAAAAACTCAATTCATTATTATGCCACATTTAATCTTTATACTGTCAAAATAAAACGGGCTAAACTTGGTTCATTTGAGATATCTTATAGAACACAGTACCTTGTACTGTAGATTTTCATTTAAATGGAAAACATTCAGAAAGCACTATAGCATTATATATGTAAAATACATATGTATATGTATGCATTAGATAATTATGTATTTCATATAACATTGCCATATGAAAAGTGTATGTCCTGGCTGTGTATATCAGTGTGGTTTCTTTGGCTTTTGTGAAGCTTTGGCCATTTAGGGCATCCAAGAAGTATTTGTTTGCTGTGTCTAAATTGAATTTCCAAGACTTTGACTGCAATTCTTATCTCTTCATAATCTTTTAATAAATGCAAGTGTTTTAAGGCCAGTAGGTACCACTGTGATAATCTGTTATAATTTTCCACATAACAGCTGCCAGATAATGTTATCTACATCAAGTCTATAATTTCTAATTTTGTTCAGCTCTAGGCTTGTTCCTGTTGAAATTAAAGAAAAAAAATTGCCCCTGATTTGAGAACATCATCTGGATGAAAGATGATGTTCTCAACCTGAGCCTTGCTCTCCTTCTGTAGAGCTGTAAAAGTACAGAGTACATCTGAGAGTCTCCTATGCTTCCTCTGTTTCTGTTAATCAGTTTTGGTTTACTTTGCTACCCAGATCATATTTGGATCAACACCCAACATTAAGGTATTTTCTATATTTTTGATGATGTGTTTATGAGAAATCATCTCATAACAGTACACAGGAAGTTGAAAATGTTGGTTGAATGGTGGGGGGGAGGATAAAGAATAATTCTTGGCCAAATATACTGCAAATAAACCCTCCTCAATACGTAGAAAATTATCATTTGGGAATCTTTGTCAGTGAAACATTTTTTACATTTATATGAAAGGATTTAAAATACAATGAAAACTAATAGGGTATTTATTTCAAATATTTAATCAAAACCTGAATATTTTATATTATTTTCATTTTCAAATGTTTAAACAAGTAAATTTGGCCTCAAAACAATGCATCAGTTTTTATTTTGAAAATATTGTAGCAGACTATTGACATCTTGCCCTTTTTTCTTCCCTTTTTGAATCAAAATAATTTGCCAAAGTAGATGCAAATTTGAAGAATGCTGATAAAAATTGATTTTTTTCCCCCAACATAAAAATCCATCTGCATTTGTTTGACTACCTGAATTTTTTCTGAAAAAATTTTAATGATATGACTTTGCAGCCTGCAATCAACATTGCAATGTATATTTAAGGTACTAGTATATGAAGTGATCTCTTTAAGAAGACCATAATTTGAACTATACTGATATCTAACTCTGAATTTTAATTCTGGGATTATGTTTTTAACTTTTTTTTTATTTATTTATTTTTTGTCTTTCAGGATTTTAAGGTTTTAGTTAGATATGTTGCTCTTTGAACACAGGATGCACTCAGTTTATGTGCTTTTCAGTGGAGCTGCAGTTAGATTTCTCTCTGGGGTGTTAATAACATTTTTGTTGGACTGGGTTTGATTGGCTTAACATAGAGGCATTGATTTGCCTACATATTTTCAGTTGCAAAAGGAAAAATCCCACTCCCCTGCTTCTCAGCCACTTTTCATGCAGATAGTCAGCAGCTCACTGCCCTCTTGAGTTTTTTATCTTCAAAGAGGTTTATTTTGTTGGCTTTTGCAGCCCTTTGCAACCCCACAAATACTGCAGTGGTGCAGATGGTGTTGGCAGAGGGACAGGTGAGGTTTGGCCAACAGGGAAGCGATGCTACATCAGCCCCACCGATGGCCCTGGGGCTGCTGTGGGAGCCCTGCAGCCCTCCAGGAGAGAGCATCCCCCTCACTGCCTCGTGGAAAGTGGACTAAGTTTGATCCATTTTAGGGAACATGGAAAGCCCTGTGTTTTCCAGTGAGATACAGTGCAGATACTAATAAATATAATACGACTGACTTAGGTGATTGTATTAATGAACCTGCAGTGCAGATGTTTAGCAACTGAGTTTGTTTTCAGCAGTGCATGTTGTAAAGGTTGGTTCAGTTCAAGTGGAGCATATGGAGAGCTTCCTTCATTCTGATGGAAAAATTTATAGGAATTCCTGTTGTACAAAATCCTCACTTGGGTTATGCCGATGTTTTCACCTACTTAGTGTTTCCTTTACTGTCAAATAACAAACCTATGAAATACTGTCACAGATACAAAAGCTGAGTTAATTACTGGAGCATGATTTTTCATAATAAATGAAAATTATTCAAAAACTTTAGATTTGCTGCTTCTAGATTTTAATTCTCTTTCTGCAGTAGTAAAACAGCATTAGAATGGTATATTATAGAAGACACAGCAATACTGACAAAAATTTTCTGCTAGATAATCTGTTTATAGAGGGCTTGTTTTCCTAAGTGGCTTTAATGGCACACTGCCGACCATGTGGAGATTCAGGGGAGATTGCTCCCACTGTGGGAAATAGGATGTTCCTCAGTGTCTCCTCAGTAGGATGGTTCTGTCTGGCTGGGATGGGCAGACGGCACCATCCTTTTTTTTGCCATTGAAAGCTTATGGAGCTAAATTCAGTCCTATAGGAAGCAGGCACAACTTCTTCACTGAAGGAGTCGTCAATTTTTGCCTGGTAACATCTGGTCTGAATCTGGCCTTTTGTGATATAATAAAATTTGAGGTAGAAATAGGAAAGGCAGTTCAGAGAAAATGTCAGAGATGACCCTCTAACCTGAAAAGAATGATAAATAAATAACGATTTTACTAAGTAGTTTTTTAAATGGAGTTTTTAATAAAATGTTTTCTTGAAGGTTTGGAAATACATGGTCTAATTTTTAGTATGATTCTGCTAATTTATATCATAGCATCTTTATTCTAGGGTTGATATTAGAAAAAATTGCTTATGGGATACTTAGGAGGGAGTCCAATTTCATAGTTTAAATCTTGTTAAAGTTGTCAATACAGACAAGTGGTTCAGATTCAGAAACTGATATATGCTTGAACTTCTGGGCCTGTGCCAGATAAATTCTTCTCACTCCTGCAAGGTTAATATATTCAAATATCTATTACCAGGTTGGGGGGTGACAGTGAGGACTGTATAAAAGAAAGCATAAAGACTGTATAAAATAAAGCATTGCTGCAGGATGTAGGTAGTGTGTACAGCCTGTTTGTGTGGTGTTATTCTGGCTCATCCACAGGGCTGGATCTACCCAGCAGGAGGAGGGTGCAGGGAAGATGGACTCACACAAGAGGCAACAGACACAGGTGGCAATGAGGGAAAATCCTATGAGACATCAAGGTAAAAAAGGTAGCCAGGCAATAACACAGTGCCTACAGAGGTGGTAGAACCTCCATCCACAGAGACACTCAGAACTCCACCAACCAGGAGCCTTCTCCAAACTAAATCTTTCTCTCAATCTGCATTTCAAATGGCTGACTTGGATGTCATTAGTGTTTCTTTATGTATTTATATAATAGGTATTTAAATTGAGAGCTTATTTTCACCAAACTGATGCTAAAGACAAGACAAAAGAATCCCAAGTACTCAGGTTGATCAGGGTGATTAGCCTTTTGTTACAGGTAAACCTTGTGTCTCACTCACACTGTTCAGCAGCTGGTGTGCTTGCCTGGTGATGCAAAAATACATTATATTCAGGATAAGATTTACTGTATTGCTCATTTTGGGCAACTTTAGGTATGCCAAGCTTCTAGTTTGTGATAAATCATGTTTCATGAGTGTTCTGCTTGGAATGCAATGGAGAAATAGGTACTGAGAACAACAGGATGTGAGTCTTTAGGTAATTTTTAAAGCGTGATGTAGCCCTAATTTAATTCACAATGTTTATTCTCACTTTTTCATAAGAAAAATGGATCACAGTTTTGATCTTCTTTGAAATGGGCTTCAGTGGATCAGGCTGATATAATGTTATAAAATTGAAATAAAGGAAGTGATAACATTCATCAAGAGAAGAAGGAATTGAGTTTACAGGGGATGCAGTCTACCCTCTAGCTCAAGCACTCAATCTTGAAGGGAATTTTTTTAATGTGGTGTGATGGCTAATGAGTCACAGCAGCATCCATTAGCTTTGTTTTGAAACTCTAAAAGATGCATGAAATTCAAATCCAGATGCAGAGTGGTCAAGAACTATGATTCATTCTTCTATTTAAGAAACATAAAAATATCACTTGTAAACCATGGATGTTGGATCAGATTTTATCTCAACAAGTCTGACATGTTGATGCTGTTCCAACTTCAGCACAAATAAATGGGTAAACTATGTACATTTTGGGGTTGCACTGATTGTTTTGTATGTTTTCAAATGAAGCTCATTTAATAAAAGCACAATCTAGAAGTTAAGGGCATGCCATTATGAAATATTTGTGTTTCCTGCTTGATGTGTGACATTTGTGAAGGGGCTAACACAAACAGAGCTACAGCTTTCATGGGCAGAAGGTGTCCTTGGGACAGAGATGGTTCAAGGGGGAGTGGTGATTTGCCAGTGTGAGCTTCTGATGATGTAGTACTTTTAACATAATATCTTTTTGGAAGGTTTTGGCAGGGGATTCTCTTGTTGCATTTGACAGTTCAGGAATTCTCTTCTGCCTGTTGGCAAGTGCCATTTGATTTATACTCAGTCAAATTAATTTCTTCCATTTAGTACAGTGAGATGGTTTTCTCATTCCTCTCTTGAAGTCTTTAACACTAGTACTGTAAGCAATAGACAAACACTAGAATTTATCCCAAGGATTGATCTGGAAACAAAAATGGAGACAAATAAAGGTGAAGATAACCTTTCTGACCATTCAAACTTTCTCCCTTTACCAATGGTACCTTCTTGCAGGACATGGAATTTGGTTGCCTTTTCAGTGCAGTGCTGTGGCCAGCTTCAGAAGAACAGTAATTATCTTTGAGTGAAGTGTTTGCTTGTGCATGTATCATGAAGCCCCTCACTAACATTGATGTGCTGTGCACAAGTTTGAGATAAAACATTGTTATCATCTTCTTTCATGGAAAAATTGAGACAGTTTCCAGTTACTGCTTACACATACCAAAGCACAGAGGAGACTGCAATTTACTTTAGGAATCATTTCCCTTATCAATGAATCATCTCTTTTTTTAATTAGATGAGAAAGGCAGGCATGCCAAGTCCCAGTGCACTAGCACATTACAGAAAACTTGTAATAAAGATGTGTGCTTTTCCTCTGAAGTACCCAGTGAATCTCTTTGCAGAACAGATTACCAAATTACTGAAAATATTATGGCCAATGAATTCCTACTTCCTCATGATATATTAAGTGATTAAACTTCTCAAATTCCATCTAGAGCAGTTTCTGACTTTTTCTAAATGAAATTTAAAATTGTATATTATTTCAGTCTGGAAAAGAAATAATGGAAAATGTGATCAGAAGTGAAGTTGTGTGCACTACATATCAAATAGAAATCCCACTGTAACAATCAAATATTTGATGTGGAACTGATATCTGCCTTTCCCCTCACAAAAAGACTCCCAGTTACTCTGACAAAATAGGGGGAACCAAATTTAAACAAGAGCTATTTTTTTAAGGAAAATAGCTACTAATCACAGCCAAATATCCTTTGTTTTCCAGGGAGCCAGTTTGTTGGGTTGGTCTGCAAAGATGTCTGAATAATAAACCACAAAAAACTATATGGATTTCTATCTACTTTTCATCTGTGAATAAATAGGCTTGTCTAATGAAAAATTGGTCAGTCTTAAATTTAGCAGCAAAAAAGAATGAAAAACATCACAACTTAAAAGCAGACTTTTATTTGCTGTCATCATACATCAATTCACAGCAGGTGGAAATAAGTCACTGAGTGGCAAGAAAGTTTAAGGCAGATTATATGAGGCATAAGCTATTTTACTGCTCATAGGATTTTACATGAATGACAAACACCTAGCATTTTCCAAATTATAACAGTAATGGGTAACGTGATTTCCTCTGGTCCTTATGCATACACTATATGAATTATCACATATGCTTAATTTCCATGCCATTTACTGTAGGACTTATGCTTGTTCCATTCCTTGGCCCTCCAGTAACTGTACAATGCTATAAAATTGCTATGTTGTTAAAAATGGTAGTTTTAGTTGAAGATAAATGAATAGCATTTCTAGTGGGGGACGTAGGAATCTCTTCCTTTGGACAATGTGATCTGAATAAATATGGGGAATAGGAAAATAAATGTAATTCCTGCCTTTTACCTCATTGTCTAAATTGTGAAGAGTCCTTACTGGTTTTCCCAAGGGACCAATGTCATACACTTATTTATCAGATGTTAAGGGTAGCTGTGATCTGTGCAATGATACTGTCTTTTGCTTTCTGTTGGTGTGAATTGCCAGGAACTCTATGGAAAACAAATATCTAAGAATTTCCCATGCACATCTTGAGTCAAAATAATGTCTAGAATATCTAAATAGATATTGCTTTTCTGAAAACTAATAATTCTTTACCTGTATCTATTCTTCTGCACCTGGCTACATAATCTCTCATTTGTACTAGAAACATGTGTGTGGCCCCATGGTCAACTGTATTACAAAAACCATCCAGATAAACTAACTAAAAGAAAAGAAGTTAAGAAAAAAAAAACCCTTAGATGCACTGTGGGGCTTAAAGAGGTCTAGCTAAGACTAAGACTGAAAGTTGGGACTTACTTTTGATGTAGTATCTCATGCTTTATCACAGCTTCAGGATCCTGTAGTGGAGGCTGATTGACCTCATTGAGGATTTTTTTTCTTGATGATGAAATTATGTGTATTTCAAAAGAGTTGAAATCACCACAGATTAGGGCAGAATAGATTTGTTCATCTAGATCCATTTTTTCAGTTTATGCAGTTAACCTCATTTGAAATGACCGAATGACTTTGAGTAAGGAAAAGTCAAATTCCTATTAATATTCTCCTTTGCAACACATTCTTTACGCTTTACCTTAAACTCCCCCAACAGCCTCCTCCCCAAATGGTCCAAGTCTAAGAAAGGATGAAGAAATCATTAAATAAAACTCTGCAGAGCACAGGGCCATCTTTTTCTTCCTTTGGAGGTCACCCAGCCCATGTTGCTCTCCTGTGCTTCAATGCTTATTCTCAAAGCCTGCCTGGCACAAGAGCTCTGTCAGCTGAGCCCCCTGTGGCTGAGGTGGCTCCACCAGGGCTCCATGAGCAGCTGTCTGAACTTCTATTGCAATGGTGAGGATTCAGAAAAAGTTGGCACCAGCAGAACGTAGATATGACCTAATTTCCTTTTTGTCTAGTTCATGCACTCCACTTCATGTTTATTGACTTGTGTCTATCCATTCTTAGGGATAGAATCTCATTTCTAGTTTTAAACTGGAGCGGTTGCGTGTTCCAGCTGTTCCAAAAGAATTTCAGGACATGATTTATTTCAAATCAGCAAGATTTTCATCCTGTCTTTCTTCTGGCCCTCAGCTGTAAATTGCCAAGCTGATTCCTGGTTAACAGTCTGACTGGAAACAAACCAGTGAAGGAGCTGTCTTCAGCAGCTGTGTGTGTTTTAGTGCTAGTTCTTATATGTGTAGTTTCTTGCATATGAGCAGCTTATTTCTTATGAGTCTTATTTTCCCAGGTAATCAGTATTACATGATAAATGTCTTAAGGAATTAAAAATAGATATTTGGAAAAATTAAGATTTTATTGAGACATAGTGAATAAATTTACTTACGTTAAGATTTATCAAGGATAGAGGCTAGAAAATTGAACAAGGGTGGAGGATGGTCATCACTAGATTCTCAAGTTTAGCCTTGGAAAACTACTTCTGTCCCTCTGTATACAGACTTCATCTCTGAAGTGTTTTGAGATGCTTGAAAAAGTCCTCAATGAGGTCTAGGGATGATTATTTCAGTAATTTTTATGTAACACAAAACTTGTTAAATGTGAGTAACACTGACCTTACCTCTAGAGGGCCTATGACGTTTACTATTTCCTCTCTTTGTCTTATGGGAAAGGTCCTGTGCAAGAGAAACATGTTGTTATTGTAGTAGTGTATCAGAAAGAGGCTTCATTACCAGTGAGCCTCAGGGGCTTGTGCACCTCTTATTGCTCAAGCAGAGCAGAATAGCAGCTCCCTGAAAACTACTGAAATTTTCTGCCCTTGTTATTTTACTCCAATTTTTTTGTGGCTTAGTATATTGGGAAGCAGAACATAGGGGAGAGAAATTGCAGGTTTTTATGTATAGGTACAGTAGTTCCATAGTGAGGATGGTATTGCATTTACTCTAACTGATAAGTTTGTGTGTGGACACATGTATGTTGGCTTAAGTCTGTTTTATATCCTTTCAGATTGCACCTGATAAATTTCAGAAAGTAAAAGCCCCTTACAAATAGTAACTATGGATAAGTGAAAATAAGCCATGAATTTTTTCTGGTAATGGACTCCACATGTTCTCAGATGTGCCTTTACGTTTTGTCTATTTTTTTCCCCTAATCTGCAATTTGAGAGTTGTACAGCAAATTAGGAGAAGAGCTTTCAACAACCATAGCTAAACATGAAACAGTTATGACAATGAAGTGCCTTTGAATCCCCTCAGATTCAGAAAGAACGGGAAAAAACTAATTTCCTGAAGGCTTTTTCCACTTACTTGACGTAATCTCCACTAAACCTGCCTCCTAATTCTGATAGGGAGATTCCCCAGTCAGCACATCTGCAGAGGTGTGTGGTTACCCCGCGGTGTTACAGCCCAGAGCACCCTCAGCTGTGACTTCCACTTCATCTCACCCAATTTAACTCCCTCCAACTACAGAAGGCTAATAACGAGCAGGTTGCCATAAGTTTTTAAAGAAACCACAGGAAACATCTTAATGCGACTGTCAGTCTGTGCACGTACTGTAGGCGCTCGCTCCCTCTGATAGCCTGGAGCTTAAAAGCGCTGTTCTTTGCCAAGGAAGAGGCGGCTATCTTCAATCTGGCATCTCAGAATGACAAAGTGATCTATCAAACAGAATTAGGAGCACAGATCCTTCCTGTTCTGTTTAGCTTTGTAATTCAATCTGAGTCAAACCAGAGGCCTGGCCTGAGGAGAAGTGCTCCTTCAAATCTAATGAAGCAGTCCTCCGATTTACCATCATGCAAACATTAATATGTAAACTTCCTATGTATATAAGAGATATAAAGGCATATTGTATATGACAGGAGTTACTTATCAAGGTATGCTAAATCTGAAGCTCTCCTACTGGATTTTTCTTCACACTCTCTGTAGGCTTCCGTAGCTGCCTTTCTATTTGTCTTTTCCATGCCGTTCCAGGGATCCTAGCTGTATTTCTACCCTATGCCTAGGTATATTTCTGAAAAGAGACTTAAAAGTATCATAGAGAGCTTGTGAAAAACTTCTCTGGGCTGCCAGTAACATGAAAGATTTGAAAAGTCTCCTTATGATTTCATTGATTTTTGTCATAACCATTATGTTTTATACGCTTTTATCTGGGAAATGAACTTAATGTTTTCTGTACTATATGAATGTTGTCTGTGATAAGACCTTCCAGACATTCTGGGTGGGGTTTTGTTTGTTTGTTTTGTTAAACTTTTTTGTGTGTTCCCAGCTTGATAAGATACTATGAAGGTACAATGACAACATGTCTATATGTTAGATACGGTAGGTAGAGATGCAAGAGAATGTGTGCATGAAGGAGGAAATAAAAATTCCTCAGCTCAGCATAACGTTTCTGCCATGACCTGTTCCTCTTCCTGGAATGGTGCTTCATACCTGCTGTGCAGTGGTGGTTTAATTATGAACGTTTTTAGTCTATATATTTACTTAAGAGACTGTTATTTAGATAGGATATTTAACATCTTCCCCTAAAATAGCTCGTGCAAAAAAATCATTGGCCAACGATACCTTCATCTGACTTCAATTGCTTTATTTTTCATTCTGCTCTTGCTTCTTTTCCATTCTTGTCATGCCTGATGTTTTGATTGTAAGTTCTCTGGTAGAAGCTGTCTCTCATATGTCTGTCTAGCACATCACAAAAGAACAGTAACTTCTGGGAAAAACTGTTAAAAACATTGAGATTTCTGAATAAATTTTGAGCCTTTCTTATTCTGTGATTTTTTTGTTTGTTTTTTAAAATGAAATGACAGTGTGTAAAATTAGGATGTTTATCTTGTTACAGTTCAGGATTTGGTAAGAGATCTACTGAGGAATAGAAGAACTAAACATGAATGACTTCCTCTTGTGAACCCATTTAGAAGATTAAACTTTTTATCAGGGCTTTTGAGTTTGTTTACTGCACAAGAGAGTTTTAAAGGTGAAGGAACAAGAAGTCACTAAACATGCCAAAACATTCTTAAAGGTAGCAGTGCAGTGGAAATAATGACAAATAACATAGTAGAAATGTTTTAAAAACAACAACAGTGAAAGAAGTTGAGAGCACCTTCTAAAAAGGGTATGATTTGGCTGAAACCTCAGGCTGGTAGAATCTTCTTAAATTTGTGTATTCTTAAGAGGCACACCATTTAATTGTTCCTTTCCCACTGAAGCCTTAAAAGCAAACTAACTCAACAGATCTGTCTTTGGGCCATTTTAGTTCACTAATCTAACTTTGCTGTGGGGATTTTTTCCACAAAAACTTAGTTCAGGCTGTATTGCCTGAGGCATGTGTTCCGTTCCCTACTTTAACCTCTGCTAGTTTCCCAAATCCTTAGGAAATTCTGAAAACTGAGTTTCCACTTGGAATGGAACTGGACAGAATAAAACAGCATAGTAATGCACTTGTTTAGTGCAAACTTCATATTTCTTTAGCTCACTTGTGGCAGTCTTCAGCGACTTGACTTTTTTCATCTAACATAAAGCTATTAAAAACTGATACAGAAATGAGGTAATGTGAGTTAATTTAATTTCTTTAGTAGAGAACACAGCAATGGAATATTCCTTTTCATCTGCGATGAGGGAAATTCTGGGATTCTCCCTTTTATCCGCATGTCATTTTGCCAAGTAATTTTCCAGTAATTCAGGAGCTGGCAGCGATGAAAGGCTGCAGCAGGAGCAGCATGGTGCTCTGACAGCTGGATGACTCCAGCGTAGGCAGGAGGCCAGTAAAGGCCAACTGCATTGCAAAAGCGACCTGATTACTCTTCTGAATGGGAACAGCAGGCTGGTCTTTCCTCTGTGGATTCCTGTCACCCTGGTGTGATATAGAAACCACTTCACATGCCTTTGCATGCCTGGTTTTATTCCATGCTGTTCATGCCTGTAAAGGCACGTACCGATTAAGCTATCCAGAAGTTCGGTGTGTTTGGAGCTGTACTGGTTTTCTGTCTGATTCTTCAGCTCAGATCTATTTGCCTGACTCTCGGAAACATAGCAAGAGATAGCAACTAAAGAGGAAACTGTTTAACCACTTTTCTGTGCTGGAGTTTTCTTTGGAGGTGGCTTTTGCAATTTGAAGTCAATGTTAGAGTGCTGTGGTGTTTAGCATTTTCTAGATGTGTACATGTACAGACCACTTCTTCCTCACAGGCACCAAGGGCAACAGAGCTGTGATTGCACTGGAACTTTGATTTGCATTATCAAAACACTGCATAAGGAATCACAACACATTTCCTTTTGCTTCCCTGTCCCTGGATGGATTGGATCTCTTAGTTGTTTGGTACTCTACAGTGTTTATGCCAGGAACTGTTTCTTCTTATGTTTCTACATGCACCTGGGTTGCACATCTGGCTGAATGAGACCTGCTTGTCATCAGCAGATTCTAAGCATGCACATGTTTCATATATCAAAACGTGAACATTTTTAGAGCAGCCCTCTTCAGTGTAGGATCAAAAAATATCTCAGGTTGCTGTTGGCTCTTTCATTCCTTATTGCAGTTGAAACCAACAATTGTACAAGACTCAGGCTGAAAGAATGTGTTAATTGACCCAAAGCCCAGAAGTGCTCAGGGTACAAGCAGCAGATAAGAGGGAGCCTTTTCTCTGTCAGTAGATAAATTGACATCACCACTGAATGTGGTGGCACAGTGTTAGTAGTGTCATGCTGCTCTCAGTCTCAGGCAACGTGCTCAAGACCAGCATTACAGTAACTTGTTTATTTTAGACACCACAGAACTGCCATTCTAGGAGCAAAAACCAGGCTTTTCCTCCCCTCTCCATAGCCTTGGGTTAGAACATATATTCTTATTAGGCAGGAATGATTCATATATAAATAGCAACTGTTCACTGGCAGTGAGGTCTTCAGTGGTGTTGGGTTTTTTTTCTTCTGTTCATAGGAAAAATGGGTTGCTTTGTTGTTTGTTTTCTTTCCCCCCTTCATATGTTTATAAATTTGCCATATTTGGGGGGCTTTCCTACATGCAAATAAAAAATATGCTCTATTCTGACAAAGTTCAAGTTCCTGCAGAGTAATGAAAAATTTCAGCAAGGTTCCCAGATTCCTGTAAAAAATGAACAAAAATATTGTGTTTCTGAATAATTTTGCTCCTGAAAGGGTTGAACTTTGAACAAGGATTGTTGAAAGCAGACATCAGTATGCAATAGTCATCCCAAGTGGCAAAGGCATAAAAAGACTGAAACCAGGGGTCATAAAATAGGAAGTATTGAGCAACCTTAATAATAGGTGGTGCTATCAGACTTGCCTATAAATAATCCATGTTGTCAGGAACTAATGGGTATTCTGTATTCAACATTGCTATATGAGTCAAGAGCATGTGCTTCACCAGATTTTCATTATTAATGTGTCTAAACTTTGTTTAAATATTATGCCCGCATTTGGGACAGGAGAAAGGGATAAGAATCCTTTCACAGCTGGTGCTCTGTGACAGCCACCTTGCTTTGCACAAACAGCTGAAATCCTCTAAGTATGTTTTCAGAACAGTAGTTGCCACAGCTTGGGAAACAAAGGTAATCAATATGTTTTAGAACTTTTTGGGAATAAAGGATCTCCATGAAAGTTTGAGAGAGTAGATGTTTATTTCAAAAATAATCAAAAAAACCTAGGTGTGGATTTTGCTTTTTTTTTTTTTTTTTTAACACAGGGAGAGCTTCTACCACTTGCTGGCAGAGGGGGCTATCTGTCCATGGTTGGCAGAACATCCTCCAGTCAGGAAACACAGCAGGGGAACCAAAGTTACTCCCAACAGTAGTGTGGTACACAGGGCAAGGAAGTGAGAAACAGGAGTCAAAAGTGTCTCAGTGATTTTGATGGAAATAACAGATACCTTTCCCTAGACCCTAATGGAGGCAGGGAATATTTGACCTCTTTGATCACTGAAGATATTTACTATTTTTTCGTACAAAATATTTGCTAAATGCAGATACACAGGATAATATTACAGACTGACAGAAAGTGACAAAGTGTAATGTTTCAACCATTGTAAAAAGATAAACAGGAGCTATAAGTGAGGAATTTTGATGTTAATATGGTTTTAAGGCAGTTACCTGTAGACTTTGGTAGACTTATTTGATTTTTCAAGCCTATTCTTGAATTATGCTGATAAGGGCAATTTAAAAGCAAAACACCAGATCCTTAAATTTCTGCTTTAAGATTTCAAGAGAAGAAATGACAGGTACATCAATGAAACTGGGCTAGAATAGTCATTAAACAGTCGGCAATTTTGTTGGAAGAATGCTGTGGAAAGTGAAAATGTTAATTTGGTGTGTGCCTCTATGTTACTTTGGAAATACTGAGGGGAAAAAAAAAGATTTTTAAATGGCAAAAATAAACACACACTATAAGATGTCTAAATAATGAGAGAATAGAGGAGAAACTTGCCTTTAACAACCCTAATTCAGCAGAAAACCCTCTGTGGCTAGTGACTATTCTCATTTGAATACGGTACTTTGTCTGGGCTTATCTATCCATTCCTTCACTCCTCTTATATAAACTAGTTTGGTCTGACTCTAAGACTGAAAAGAAATACCAACACCTTCTATTAGAAAGTAAAGTAGTTGAAGAGAATTTAAGTGACCTTCTGAAGACTTAGGTGGGATTTGACCATGCTGAGAGTGTCCTGGCCATGCTGCAGCACCAGAGTGCTCAGTTGCCCAAATATTTTCCTTTCAGGTGTTTCCTTCCCTGCTGGGTGATCTACCTAGGCTCAAGTGTGCTTAGCTGCGTGTGCAGGATACTGTAGCCACAGCAGGGGTGGTGCAATTAGGCTGCTCTTGGCTAGCAATCCGGGAGTACTGCAGTTTGAAAATAAGCACTATTGAATTTATGTAGGGTACACATTTCAGAAGTAAGACATGAGATCTGTACAAAGTCTGTATTTCTTCTACGTGGGCTGTAGACTCCCCCTTTCCTGTCCCCCATGTCTATGTTAACTAAAGGCTACAGGGAAACCCACATAATTAAAAGGCACTGAGGTCACGAGCTGGTTATGAGGCAATTTAGGTTTCTTGTGCAGGCCTGCTGGGTCGATGGAGATACAAGTCTGCTTTCGATAGGAACAATGCTCTTCTTTTGTAAAACATGAAGGAGAAAAACATGATTTAGGAAAGTCTAGTGCCTCACTGGGGCTTAATTGCATTTTCAGAGATGCATATAGTATTCTGTTTCACTTCAGGATGCACAGGGCTGATCCTGTCACTACTGAAGTATTCAGTCTGAGATGTACCATAGTTAAAGTGGCATCCCAGTCGAAAACAACATCTGAGTAAACATTTACTCAACGGAGAAACTGAACTGTAGAAAATACTGCTTGAAAAGCTGCTCATTGCTATGCAATAGGACTAGGGAAAAAAAGACGATTTCCTGAAATTCCACTTGGCTTCACACCTCTGTGGTTCTCAAAAATCCCACAAGGAGTATGTGCATGGTGATTGTCAGGTGGCTTTAGAGTGTGAGCATGTATGGGATGGTAGGTTACTTACTTACCTGAGCTAAGAGCCGTGCTTCTTTTATCCCCAAGACATGTTCTTCATCGATCTCTAGAAGCTCCATTAATCACATGGGCAACTTAAGCTGTATTTTACTTACAGAGTGTCCTATAATGAGTAAAAATATATATATATATAATGAGTCACAACACCTGTGTTTTAGCACAAAATAGGTGTTTATAAAACCCACTCTCCTGATTTCTCCTTTTTTTTGGAATTCACTGTGAAGCTTCATTTTGGTATGAAGCAAGGCTCAGAAGTTATCAGGGCCTGAGGGTTGTTTCTTCTTACTCTTGTGGTGCTCTGTTCCGTCCAGTTCCCCTCTTTTTTACTGAAGTGTAATAAATGGCCTTTGTATAAGTTGAGACATGGCACAAAGGCATCTTAATGTTCCCATTCTTAGGGAGATGCAGCATGTGCTGCCGATAGGAGGAACTTGCATTTACATTGACATTTTGCTTGGATTAATTTTGCTATTCTGCTTCATAGATGTATGGGAGCAGATCCTTTATTTCTTCCAGCCAATAGTTTGGCATGATTAGACAAAGTCCCTTGTACTACCTTAGGACAGGTTAAAATTAATGGTGTAAAAGACAGTTTTCAAGGAAGGTTATGCATCCATCAGAAAAAGGAAAATGCATTTGCCATTTGCAGGAAAGTTAAATACTAAATTTTTTTAAGCATATTTTTAGATTTTATGCCTGTAGTTGATCTTTTATAATTATGACAAACCTAAAACTATTTTAAAAAAATTATTAACCATACAGTACTAATTAATCGAATTAGAAAGTGCTCCAAGATTTGGTGTGGGGTCCAGGTGAGAGATGCCAGTGGAGCAGAGAGAGCTGCTTTGGACGTGCTCTTCTGAATCACAGCATCTCTAGGTGGATACACTTGATCACTGGGGTATTTTTCAGCCTCATGGGGGAAAAATGCTTACATGTTGGCTTTTTGGTGCAGTGGGTTGTTTTTATTTACAAGTTAGATCTTCATTGTGAAATGTAAATAACTTGCAAATAATACGCTTTCTGAAAAATTAAATATAGGAGAGACTTAAACCTCTCCTATTTTTATATTTTATTGTATTTTTTTTTACTCTACAACTTGGTACTGCTGAAAGAATCAAGTCTTCTTGAGTCAAGTGCTTTGTAGCCAACAAACTCCTGCTGGGGGTAGCACCATGGTGTCTGTTTTGGAGCTGTTCAGTGTGGGAGTGCCATGCTGGTCTGGGACCTCACAGCTGGAAAGCTCTGGCAGTGACCAGCTGAAACAGCTGTATAACTGATTGTGATGCTCCTTGTTCAATATTTTTATCGCTTTTCTGCTCCAGCCTTGCTACTAAGATGTTAGAAAATGTGATAATGCCCAGTGAGACTAATAATTATGTCAATTTTTAACATTTAGCAAATGCACTGGTGCTTCCACTGGAGCAATGTTTGGTTTTTTTTTTTTAGTGTATGTGCATCCATAAGCAAGTCAGATGACCTGTGACTTGCAAAAGAGTCATAACTTTAATTTGCTTATAACTTTACTTACACATTTTAACAGCTTATTTCATCTTTTGTTAGGATATTTTAAAAGTATTGAGCAACATCATCAGAATCAGTGAAAATTTTGTTTCCCTCTTTTGAAATGGAAAACAATTGAGATTTTAAGTTATGTGTCTCTTATTAGACAAATGAGAGTCCTTATTTTGATCCTTTCCAAATGAAAACAAATAGCTGAAGGAAAGGAAGAGCAGACTATCCGGAAGGTGAAATTGCATCCCAGGGTTAATTTTTTTAGTTATCAGGGAACCAAATGACATCCGGTCTTGTATGGTTATTATTGATATCTTTTCTGTTTAAATTTCTTCTATTCAAGATTTATAGTCTTACATTTAAAATTTTTTACTTTACCTCAATGAACAATGAGTGAAAGACTAATACAAAGCCAATAAACTCTGACTTGTTGAGCTGTTTCTTGAGGGTTGAATCTCAAGCTGAATCTAGCCTGTGAATTTTAACCTAATGGCATGCCATGTGACAAATATGATGTGGTTAATTTTCTTTCAATTTTTCCTGCTCAAGATGAGTTTATCTCACATATATATATATATATATATAACTCAACTGCTTATATTAATGTTTTCTTGAGAGTAAAATGTCACCCACCTGTGACAGACTATTTAATGCAGCCTGGGAAAGGAAAAAGCAGCAAGCAGTCTATGAGTAGCTGATAACAATTTAAATAGTGTTACATGGAGTGGTGATTTCCCGACTCTCCTGAATTTCAATACACTTCTTTCTATGTCTTTGTATGAGATTAGAAACATTGATCTCTTTCTCATTTAACTTACTTCTGAATTCTTCTGTAGGTACAGTATTTGTTTTGATGTACTCCCTTGATCTTGACCCATATCTGAATAATTGAGGATTGGGTAGAGTCTTTTATAAATGAGCTAATCATTATCCATTAAAACCTATTAGAGTCAATTTGTTTAATTCCCAGTAGAGCTAGTAAGGTCCTTATCTGTGTCAAAATCTTCACAACAAAAGGGCTGGCTGTAGCAAAGAAGATAAGCTTCTCTCCTCTTTCCCCTCCCCTGACAGTACTTTTAAAGAATCTCCTATGCAAAGCAGGTGTTTAGTTATGAAAGCAGGTGTCAGACTTGTCAATAACTAGCTAAATGTCAATAGTTTGGGTGTGGGCTTTTTTTTTTTTTTTAAATCCTTTAAATGAATCATGTTAAGTGTTGACACAAGGGTGTAAATGGCAAAATGATTGTGAAAGCATTTCTGCCAATGTTTATGATGCTGTGAGCAGCAGTCCACCAAAATTAGGGTATGTCAAATCTACTGCAGCACTGGAATACTCCTTGCCTACCTGTAATCCTGCCTCAGTGCCTACCTGTGGTTAGCATACCTACTGTCTTGAATTAACCAGTTGGGAAGTGAAGATTTATGATGTGATAACTCTGTCTGAAAACTGAGGAGTAGAAATCACCTTTTCTGGTATGGGATTTTATGCAATAAACAGCAGAAAAATTGGGAGTTTCATTCTGTTGGGTTGGTGGGGGGTTTTGAGGTTTTTTGTTTTGTTTTGTTTTTTTTTAGAGCTATTAAAGAATGGGTTATCAATGGGTCTTGTTGTAAATGCAGAATTGGGAATTGGTAACTGATTAACTTTTAATGGGAGAGGGTGTTTTCTTTTGCAATATCCAGAACACACATAAATAATATACATAGTTGGTTGGATGCAGATTTTGAGTGCTAACATTTCTGCCAATAACCTCAACCCATATATGAAGGAAGTAAATTTCTTGAGTCAGATTGGGGTTATTTAGCCTCTGTGCTAATTTATTTCTTGTCCAGTGCCAGGCAGACTTTGCCAAGTACAGTGTGTCAGATTTCATGGCAAGAACATGATATGTTTTATCAGTATTTGCCTGCCAAATCTAGTCCACATAATATTTTGGGCTGCTTTCAAACTACAGTTTCTAAGAGAGGGGAGAGAGTCTTCCCCACTGGTGACTTTTTCTGTTGCACATTTATTAAAAATATTCTTTTAATAAAAATGGAACTTCCCATTAATAACATAAATAAAAAAATATTTATATTGTAATTCTTTGATAGTGTTTAGCCATGGGCAAATTTGGAATTTTATAACCTCACTTTCACCAAGAAAATGAGTCTTACTGGGGTGATGTAAAGCTGTTTGCTATTTGTTTTAAGTTGTGAGAGATTATATATTTTCCATTTATTGAAGTGGACAGTGAAGTAAATAAGAGGAGGGTCACCTGCACTTAAAGGCATATGCAATTTGCAGCAGGGCTAATTCCCAGAAAATCATCTTTGTCTTTATCAAGATAGAAACAAAACTAGAGCACAGACTCACTTCGGTGCTCTCTTGTTTCCATGAATTTATTAAGCTAAAACATGTAATTTATAATGCGGTTTAAGAGGGAACAGGCGATGGAATTTTTGAGACAAGGACTCTTTAGGATTCACTACATAATTTCTGTTTGTTAGCACAGTGCTGCTATAAAATGTCCACAAAGATAGTGCCCAGTAGATACTTCTCAGCAGTGGGAGAGCAATGTTTGTCACAGCTTCAATCCAGACCTGCCAACACACCCTCCCTTCGCAGATGAGGGGAGGGTTGTGCTACATATGCACTGTGACAGAGTTGGACTCCCTCTGTGCAGGGACTGTCACAGACCATGCAGCTCGGAGGGGTTGCTCTAATTCATGTTGAGTTTATGGAGGTCAACCTGTGACTGAGAATCAGAGGATTTGTCCTGACATTGCACCTTTCCTGTGTTCTCAGCCAGGAGCAGAGCAAAGAAAAATTGCGTCTACATTAACTGTAGAAGAATTTTCTGAAGCTGTCCTAGAGGGCACTAAATCAGTTGTGCTATCGATTTTGTAGAAAGGACAGCTGCAAAGCAGATGTAAGGACTTTAATAATCAGAATCATTAGCTTTAAGCAACTTAAACTACTTTGTTTTATACTCAAACAGATGAGCAAACCTTGTGAATTATCTAATGAGTGCACAGCTGAAATATCTGTTTTGTGTTACTCTGAAAAGGTCTGAACAGGAATGTGAGCACGTGAATATAGTGTGCAGTTGGTTGAGTTAGCTAGGTAAAAATTTGGTCCCATCATTGTGTCCAGTTGGAGATGATGAGAGAAGGAATGGGTCAGAATAACCATAACACAATGTCTAAACCCTGTGATGTTACTGGTTATAAAAACTAGGTTCAAGCAGGATTTAATTCCTTTCTGAATTCCGTGCTGTATCAAATTTTTTTTTTTATAGTAACTATATTTTCAGTAGTTACTTATATTTTTAATTAACTAAGATGAAAGCCCTCTCATAATATTACTTGCTGGAAGCCCTGCTTCCAAAGCAATGAACCAGTTCAGTACACTGGATTTTTCCAAATGTCTGTCACAGAACTGCCTTTACTGTCAGAAGATGGTGGCTAATTATGACTACAACAACACAGGCAATAATGAGGAAATTACTTCACTCTCTATTCACTTTCAAAATGGAGACCTTTTCTCGAAGTAATGCTTTCCATCTGTTCCGAGATTTCACCAAGATGCTGGATCAGGGAAACAGAAGCGAGAAGTTTGATGGCTTTGCAGCTTGATGTTCTCATTGTAACGTGAAATGTGGAGAGGGTGTCTTGCTGAGTGTCTTGAGTTAGACTGAGGAAATCGATTGAATACACAGTACACTTGGCTTGTAGGCTGTAGCAGGAATAAATGTTTCTGGCTTGTGTTTTCATAGGGGATGTATGGTTTTAGGGAGCAAAAGGGGAGAGCAGGACAACTTTATAAAATGTAGATTTTTTTGTGTTAAGCTGCTGTGTACTGATCTTTCTCTGTCCTGTGGTAGAATTTAAGGAGGTACAAAAAGTACTCTTTTGAATTGCCTTTGTTACAAGTTAAAACTTACATGGTTTCTTTAATACGTGGAAAGTATTTGGGAATCTTTGGATGCTGACAGTATGGTGCAAAGTATTTGGTTGCTTTTTGTGGCTGAGAGGATGGCTCTGCACCAGATGACGGTTAAGAATGTCCATGCTTGTGTGAAAAGTTTAAAAATCTTCAAATAACAGTCTTGAAAATGGCAATTATTAATGACTAGTAAAATAAAATGCTATGTAGATAATAATTTCTTGATGAGTATTTTTAGAGAGCAAACCATATGAAGAGGATCAGTGAACTGGATCAATCTATTAGGATTTTCATCTGAAAATCATATGGACAAAGTGTCCTGGGTGTCTGGATAGTCATGGCCTATATTGCATTGTATATCACGACTGAAATGTTAGTGTACTTAGAGAAATGTCTTCTAGCCACCCACAGCATTTCAGGCTTCTGTGACCTTATTACCATTTCTCTCTTCACGAAAGCTGGTGATGAAAGTGCACTCAATAGACCTCTTACCATTATCCAGCCTGTTTCCTGTGATCTTCTTAAAAGAGTTAGGGAGAATTCCTAGCTGGGAAATGAATCTTAGGGTTAATGCAGTCTATCTTATCTCAGATCCCACTGGGAGAATAGGTTTTCTGTAATTCAGCTGCAGGTTATCCCTTCTTCGTGCAGACAAGATGGATGGGGAGATAGAGCTGCTTACTTAAAAAAAATTATTAGAGTAGGTTTTTGGAAGACAAGAAAATATTTGGTTCCAGTTGGACACATGAGCAGAAAGGTTTGGATGTAATAAGTGGGACATTTTTAGAAATGATCACATTTTATTTAAAGTAATAGATTTAGAGAAATAAGAAATCCATATTATTGAAAGTGGTAAAACCATGTTGTCAAGGTCTGAATGTAAAACCAGGTTCTGCCTCATCCCCCAGTCATTACATCTGTTAGCTATCTCCTGATTAAATAAAAGCTCTTTTAGATTTAGTAACTTTGCTCTGGATATTGTGGCATCACTGTGCATGTAATGGTTTTAATAAATTTCATTTATAGAACTGAACAGAAAAGCAGTCGCTGGCAGAGAGGGCTCTGGCTGCAACATGTTAACTCTTTGGAAACCCACTATCAGCCAGCAAATGTCTTGAACCTCACCTACACCATTACAGACAATTGCAAAGGACTACTGTGGGTTTAGGTAGGTTTTTGTGTGTGTGGTGTTTCTTTTTATTTATTTAATTATTATAAATAAGATAACTGTATAGTGCCTACAGCTGATAATACACAATTCTGTTTGCTTTCACTTTACATTTTGATAATTTGTAGTAGAGGTAAAATTTCTGCAAAATATTTTTTTTTTCCTGATGTGTTTAATCCCAGCCAGCAAATAAGCACCACACAGCTGCTCGCTCACTCCCCCCTGGTGGGATGAAGGAGAGAGTCAGAGGGTAAAAGTGAGCAAACTTGTGTGTTAAGATAAGAACAGTTTAATAGATGTGGACCTGCTCACTGGCAGGGCATGGGAAAACTGAAAAGTCCTTGACTTTGGGTCAGCACTGCTCAGCAACAACCAAAACATCAGTGTGTTATCAACATTGTTCTCAAATGTGAATCCAAAACACAGCACTGTACCAGGCTTTAGGAAGAAAATTAACTCTATCTCAGCCAAACCCAGGACGTTTCCAGAAATCCCAAGGGATGCCTCAGAAGTGTAAAATCTTTGGAAGATAAGAGCAATCTGAAAGAACCATGTCATAGTAGGCCTATGCTCTAGACTTTGGACCTGACCTGGAGCTGACTGTAAGCCTATCACATCTGACATGAAAAAACACATCTGTGTTTTAATCTATTTTCAGGTAAGAAGCAAGGCTCTAGATCAAATAAACACATTTTTCGCAGTAAAAGGCAATTTTTGTGTGATCCCAGTGAATGGCTGCTAAGCCTACTTTGTGTAAATCTACAGAGGATATGCTAACTTTCAGCTGCTTGGCTCTAAACTCAGACTGAAACAGGACAGATGTGTAAGTCTGGAGGTTGCCAGTTCAAATTCTTTATGTTGGCCAAAGGCTGTGTCATGTGTGTATGGAACAAGTTATGTTACTATACATTGTGTGTGCTGCAGATAGAGCATAGAAGGGAATATATCCACTAGAGCAGAACTATTGTTTTAAGAGTAGCTTCATTATTTTGTGACAGCAGGAAATTGCAAGATAGCAGTAACTTTTATTCCTAGGTGTCCTTCTCTGCTGACACTGTATAGCAATAGCACTGAGAACAGCCTCGGGACCAGGCCCATTCTGTGCAAGTTAAAAACCCCACTTATCTGATTTTTCCTTCAAAACTTTGGAGAGAGAAAAAACATGAGTTATTTAGAAATTATTTTTAGAGAATATGAAAAGAGAAACAACTGGAGTGCAAGAAATTTGGTGTTTCTTTTCCCTCTCAGATTCAAGAAACAGGACCTGCACAAAGGAAAGATCTTCGCTCTTGGTCTTCTTTCTCTGTACACATTTCCTCTTCACCTTCCCTTATGTGTCGCATTTTCAGGGACAACATAATACTGAGTTTAAAGTAAAATCTACCCCCTTGAAAGGGGAATTTTACCCTTGAAGGTGTTATGTTCATGGATAGTATCAATTGCTTTGGACTTGGACACAAAATCTGTGCCCAGGTCAACCCCCTTTCCATGTTACCATGGAACAACAATGTCATAATGAAGCTTAAATGCTGCATGGTACCTCCACTGGGAATGATGAAGATGCTATATTTGCTTTTGTTATCACTGCTGTATTACACCTTCCTTCCACTGGTGACACCACGCAGTTGTGTGGCTTACTTGGATTTAGTTGTTGCTATGTACTTCTGAGATGGTAGGCTCGAAATGACTCTGCAACAGGAGCCATCTTCTTGGAGGCTTCTCCAGTGGGAACTGTGCTGATTAAATTAAAATCTCAGGGAATTAATAATTTTTTCCCAAATAAAATTTGTTTTAATATTTGGGGCGGGGGGGAGCACTGTGTTTAACAGAAAGTTAGCTCTGTTCATACTGCTCTTTGTACATCACTTTTGATGAAAGAGATAAAGGTGTCTATGAGAAATGGACAAGGCCAGTGCCTTCCCATTGACATGTGTGAGCTTTGGGTTAAAACTAAGCAGCAGAGCGTGATTCAGTTTTAGGGACGGGCTTGGGGAGGAAAAGCAACAGAATTAGAAGTTGGATATACTTTATCTTGACTGAGGTCAATTTTAAAGTCCTTGCACTTGCTATCTTCTCAGCGCTCCCAGATCATTAAAACACTTTACTTGACAGTCTAATGCACTTTATGACTTTGGAAGTCATCGTGTTTTCTTTTTAATAACAGGAGGTTAAAGTGTGTTTTCACTGTGTGTTACACACTGGAAAATAGCATTTATTCTACTCTAATCAGAGGTAGAGTTGGAGAATACCTCATTTAATTTTGTTGCCTCAAAATTCTTTATTTTTTAGAAGTCTGGTATGTATGACTAAAAATCTCTAAAATAAAATATTTTCTTACGCTCTGAAAAAAGATGCATCTTGGAATCTATAATTTCCATGTCAGAGGAAAAAAAAAGATAAAACAATGATTAATTAAAAGAGGAAAAAAAAATCACCTCTTTCCCACAGTATGTGTTATATTGATCAAAGGTACATTTGTCCTTCAATGGTTTATACCTGCTTTTAAGTAAAAGGTAATTTTGCTGCTGCTTCTGTGTCAAAACAGGTCCTTTAATGGCAAATCTGACTTGAAAGCTCACCAACTTGTAAGGTTTGACTAGGAGATAAGATTAAATAAAACAGTGTATTAGACACCTTGGCAAATATATGCCGTTTTTATTATTTCCATTACTTTTCATCTTGTTCTTCCAGTCAGTTCTAAATTGAGCATTCAAGATAATTTTTAGCTTTCAGTTCTTTCCTGTAGGCAATATACTACAAACATGTAATAAATGCTGTGTTACTGGATGGGTCTAGTAGTCAAAGCAATAGTTTGTTTTGCCCTCTTCCTCTTAGTGGCGAGGAACTGGAAGCAGCAGTAAATAGCCAGCCACTGCTCTGGCTTTCAGGAACCCAGCAACAGCACCTGAGAGACATTATCCCAGCTGGGAGAGACAGTCAGTAGAGTTATTTGAAGGAGAGAGTTATTTTGAACAGTGGATCTCCTCTGACTTCCACTTCAGCAGGTGCCTCTCTGAAAATTACTCCAGTGACTGCAATGACCACAAGGGTCCAAACTGGGGAAATGGAGTCCAGAGACAGTGCATAGTTCTATATTTCTTGTCTGGGTAAAAGATGAATAAAAAGAACCTAATCTCTGAATTTGTACTTGGGTGCTATCTGCAGGGCATGCACAGCTTTGTAAAACACAGGAATAAGGCCTTTAATTAACAATTTTGTAGCTGTGTGAATAAGCCAAGCATGCTTTTAGTAGGTGCTGGATGGAGCCATGGGGGCAAGGAGTGGAAAAAGAACAGAGTGCATTTGCAAAGATCCTATAGCAAATTGCAGCACTCTGGATGCCTAGATATGAATTGACTTGAATTCAGTCTGAAAGTGGAGAGACAGTCTTTGACCTTTTCAGCTATTTCAAATGGAGTTGTACTGTGACAGGAGTGTCCAGAAAAGATTAACTGTGGCAAAGAGACGTGCTTTGCCCATGGGCAGGGTCAATAGGCCAGCAAAGTCAGCCCAAAGCTTGTCAAGACTTATTATGTGTCAAAACCAGCTCTTGGGCGCTATTTATTGCATGTTTTAAACAGTATTTTATGGTATGTGTTTCTTGTGTTAATAATACAAAGAGTAACAAGGCTGATTGTCAAGTGTTTTATTCCATGATATTGCTATACTGATAGAAGCTTTGGTTTGAGGATGCTAATTGCTTTGTGGGAGAAAACATCAGTTAAACAAAATCTTATCAGTTAAACAAAATCTTTTTTTCTGGATCAGCACTCAATTAAGAAAGCAGTCATTAGCACTTTATTTTATTTCTTTTCTTTGTGATTCTTCCTTTTCTGTTCTGACATATTCCTGTGTCAGTGCTGTCTAGGTACTGTAATGTTATCTTGCCTTGTCCAGGAGGGCTACTAACTTTTTAACTCACTCAGGAATGGATTGAGCTGCCGGGTTCAGCTCAACAGAATAAAATACCTTTCTCTTCCTTTTGACATTCTGTGTAGGTTTGAATCTCACGAAATGAAATGAAGTAGCACATTATAAACCAATGTAATAAAACTAAACTAGCAGAGATTAAAGTTTGGTCCTGAAAGTTTGAGTCAGTGCATGAATCAAATATAGTAAATTTTTTTTACTATCCTACATTAGGCGTCTTTCATAAAATTATCACCCCATTGCAAAATCTTCACAGACTCAGGACATGTTTTAGTGCTGAGCTGCAGGTGAATAAAAATCTCACTGCCAACAAAGAACCCAAACCAGCCATATGCACTTGGTGAGTTGTAGCAGTTCCAGAGGTAGAGTCCTGCTTGACACCTTTCCTTCTAAAGGCTCCATCATACCTTAAATAAAAGATACACTGTACACTTCCCTTATGTTTCTCTTCCACATGACAAATGACTGTATTTATTGTGACACTATTTATGAAACAGAGGCACTGTTCTCGGAAATGAAAAAGGAGTTAGGCTATAGAATATTCAAATGTACAAAGTTCTAGTCTGAGCTGCCAGTAGCTCTGCATTAACTTGTGACACATGTAACTTTAGAAATTCAGATTCTTCTGATTAATGTTTGCAGTAGACATATTTACTTCATCAGAATTGCTCTGAGAAAAAATTGCTAACATCGGTGTTGAATAATTATTTAAGAACAGATGTAAACAGTCTAACCAACAGTTTCTGTATAAAAGGATTTAGGGGTTTAGTCGATCAGAAATTGAATGTGAGTCAGCAATTTCATGCTGTTGTAAATACTGAACAGGGCTTTATAAACAGATGTAGAATCTACATGACACATGAAATAGCCTTGCCCTGCTCAGCATTGGTGAGGCATCAACAGAGATCTATCTTCATATTGCCCACAGTTTCAAGAAAATATGGCCTGATTGGAAAACCAGAAAAGAGCAGTGGTGTAAGTAAGAAAGCTAAGAAAGGTGGAATTTGAAGTCCTTATGCTATGAAGGAACATGATAGCATTCCTCAGAGATATGGAAAGGCTATGACAAATAATTTTTCTCAGTATTTGGAGTGACACAAAATAAGGAAAGCTGATGATAATAAAGCTCTGGCCTATGAAGCCTCTATCGTTGTGGATGCTCTCCAAACAGATTAGATGAACAATAGGAGGACAGAAGGATGGCGTGAGACACCACAGCTTTTTCAAATAATGAGCACCTCTAGTATTGTCTCCAGAAGTGCATCTGACTCAGAATATAAGTTTAATTTCTTAAATGCAGCTGACAATTATTTTAATATTATTTGCTGAGCAGACTCAAGAACTTTGAAATTACTTCCTTGGGTTTGTGCATCTTTGAAATGAATAATTGTGAGTTCTGAGTCACTTAATTTTTGATGGCAGGAAGACTACTGCTTCTATAGTTATGGCTGCTGCTCGTTCACTGGGATTTATTTACCCTTTAGTTACAATACAGTTTTCTACAGATCCAGAACCCTTTTTCCTTTGATGTTGTCTATTTTATAGAAGAGTTGAAGATAATGAAGACTTGATGCAATGTGAAATAGACCTTACTGTGATACTTCATGTTGCACATCAGATTTTTCTGGTATTATTGAAGTCTACCATCATGTGTAAATTTAAGACTAATGTGTATTTTATGTGAGTGAATGCTGGAGAGCTGCCATTTTTCCATGTCTCCATATACTAAGGTGGCTATACTCTTAATTTGTGTGTGTTGTCTGTGATGATATGGGAAACTGGAAGGATAGAATTAACAGAAAAACTTGAAGTATTTACTTAGAAATTATAGAACTGATGAAATGAAAGAGAGCATTAAAGCCAATTCTGAGGGTGTTTCCAGTGCTACTGGGAAGACCTGTGAGAGGGTATTTTCATTTGCTCAGTGTGCAAAAGTGAAGGAGCACGAGGGTAGTGTTAAGAAGAAATAGTCTAGATCTGACACTGTATTTCATAAAACAAACAAATAAAAAAAGTTTTTTTGTTCATTCACAATGGGGGTAGAAAGGAAGTGTTCACAACCCACTTAATTCTCCTTCTAAAGGCTTGCAGAGAAGTCAAGTGTTTTATTAGTCTTCTGAGAATGTCTGTGCAGATGCTGACTTTCTCTCCTCCTGATTGTAAATTGTTTCCAGTGCATAATATCTATTTGGATGCTGATCATTTAAGCTAAGTCAATGGCTTGTCATCACATGGTATTTTCTGTTATTTAACAAAGAATGTTTAAAGCATTTATCTGATTAATTTAAAAAAAGGGGAAAAATGGCCTATATGAACTTGTTCTAACTCTGAAATTCACTTTGGATGTTTCCCACTGTCAACATGCTGATGTTCTCCTGCTTTATGATGTCTCCTGCAACCTGTCAATTGAGCCACTTCAGTGATCATCCTCTACTGTGAGATGACTTCAGCTGGCAGAAAAGGGCCAGGCATTCCAAGGGGGAGTATTGACCTTGGCAGAAACACGGTAGGGTCCAGTCATACAAGCAGATCAGATATGTGAGCAGCACTGATAGACTGTTGTTAGAGGACTCCTTGAAGGGAAGAAAATGCTTCTGGAGATTTTTATCCTTCCCCTTTTACCCTGATGTCCTTTTATCCTAGGTTGTAAGGGAAGGTAATTCTATGGAGCTCAGAGGCGGGTTTTGAAAACGCCAGGAGCTTCCTAAACCAGGTATTTAAGAATTGCCTCTAACTTTCTGCCCAGTCAGTTGTGTTGCTTGTTGGTTTTGCTTCGTAGGAACGCAGTACCCTTTTTCCAGCTTCAGCTCAGGAACTCCTGCTCTTGAACTCTGCTCTTGGAGGTGTCGACATTCACTTTGTCAGCAGTTCCATCTGGTTTTAAAATAACAGCAAGCTTACTACACTTTCTTAGTACCCCAAACCAGCATTAGTTTGTATATGAGCAATTGGGTTTTTACATCTAAAATAAATGACAAGTCAGGTGACAGGAAGATGATGAAGACCAATTGTAAAACCAAATGTAAGATAGCAGTGGATCTTGAGTGCTGTGAAGCTTACAGGAAGCAGACCTTACATTGTTGGAGTGATTACTCCTGTGTTACTTACAGCACTTAATGGCTATGAGCTCCTTAAGGAAACTTGTAAAGCTACTGCACTTACTGTCTCTGCTTCATTTCACAGCTGCCACTGTGGGAGTGCAGCTCAGAGCTCTGTGGGGAGAAAGCTGATACCTGCCTGTGCAGTGAGGAGTTGAAGAAAGCTTTAAGGAATCAGAAGTTCAGGGAAAAAAGGCAATGTATCCAGTAACTTCACAGTTGTATTTTTTATTCTGTTAAGTGTTTATCACCCTCTTGAACTGCCACAAATTAGAATTTGGATGTTTTGAATGAACAGGACAGACAGTTTGTTGTGCACAATCACAGCATGTAGAAAGCAGTCAGGATCAAATATATTATACCATGATTGGTATCTCAAGCTTTCTATCCATCATTTTTTGCAAATTCACTTTTGTTCAAATGAAGGATGGGAAATCTACTTCTGGAGAAATCATGCAATGAAATGCTGTCTGGTTCCTGCATTGCCTTTACACTCTGTAGTGTTTAAAGGTTTTCATAGTCATGTAATTGAGTGAGGGAGGATAACAAATAATCTGGTCAGGTCTCTAAAGTACAAAACCAGTATTACTTCCTTCTTTGTCTATTGAATAACTTTAATAACAAACTTCAGTGTTTATTTTTTAAGCCAAAACAAAAGACTGTATTATGAAGATTTAATCTAAACTAACAGATAAGAAAATATGTAACATGCTTCTCTCAAGAAAGGACTCATTCTCAAGCATTTAATTCCCATTCCTGTACTCAGAATATTCCTGATGGTATTGATTTTTCTTTTAATTATCAACAGTTAGAAAAATAATTGTTCCTGAAGCCATTTAGACCAGGATTCAAGCAAAGATGATGAGATGGGAAAAACAGCCCATGATAACTCTTATTTCCATTTTAGAATTGCAACCTAAAGAGAATGCAAGATTGGTAAGTATGAGATATCGTTACATGAAAATACAGCTTCAGTTCCTCTGTCCCAGATGCTTTTATGACACCTTTATATCTGTCTGAATTAGGCTAACAGCACAGGTTCTTTGGAAAACACCAGAAACTGTCAAGGAACTGTCCAACCAAAGAATGGTAAAGCCTTTATATTGTGTGAGAAACATGGATACAAAGAGTTCTTTCAACATCTTAAACACTTACAAAAATATTGTAATAATATAGCAAATTAATGTAAACAAATTAAAAAAAAAAACAAAAAAATTACTTCTATGATTTATCCTGAATGATATAGGATTTTTAAACTTAGCTTAATTCAGAAACTTCTTGCAGTGATTAAAACCTGTCTTGTGATCCTTTTATTATCAGCTTATGTGAACTACCAAGCTAATGTTTTCTTTGTGCTCCTTGAAAACTAAATTTCTGAGAAGTAATGCAACATCGACAGAAGATGATGTCCTTATGCAAATACCGTGGTGCTTTACAAATACCTCCTCTTCCCCCCTACCCTTCCAAATCTGGTAAAGTTTTAGCATTGCTTTGATAGAATATAAAATTTTCTAGAGAGTAAGTTTTACTTTCTTTCTATGTGAAGGATTCTTGTGTATCTACATAACAGGAACTGGAACATGGATGAAATCACCCAAAGTCAGTTTTTAGTGTCTGATCCAAAGCATGAGCATTAATTTTTGCTCCTTAAAAAGAAAAGGCAAATGCAAAGGATTGAGTGTGAATCTAGATGCAAGTCTGGGGCAGAGAGGATCAATGTGAATGGTTTGAAAGGTGCTGTCAGATGCTTCTTAATGGGGGACACAATTGTTGGAAGCATCAATCTGCAGCTAAATTTATTTGGCTTTCAATAGGGGATAGTATTTCAGATAGAAACACCTAATTGGTAGTATACAGTAAAAGTGACACAGTAAAAATGTCTGGCCTGTGTGTTAATTGCTCTGTCTGAATTAATACTGCCATATTATTTATTGGAATACAGTAATCAAACCAGCTGCTGACTGTTACAAAGGGGGGCCATTTCAATTAACAGGCATTGCTCCCAGAGGGGCAGTAAGGAGAAGTAAGCAATAGAAGTATGCAGGTATTCAGGGAAGAAACTGTAAATGGAGAATGGCTCATTCTTGCCACCTCCTTGAGGTGTGAAAGGATGTACCATTTGTGGCAAGTCTGAGTGACCTTTAGGATGGTTCCTTGTATCCTTTTTTGTACAGTTTACTAAGGTTTCTTGTTGGTGGGTGGTCCATGGGTATTAGCAGCAGACATCTTTATTTCTTGTGGGTAGAGATCAAATGCAATAAAACCCAATTCATCTTGGTTTATCCTTAGTTACTGACATAGCTCAAATTCATTCTCTGACTCTCTGAGGGTAGCAAAGTGAATTTACATCTCCTGTTGCTTGGCCATGTACTGTTTGGACAGTGTTCCATGATGCATTTCTCAGGTTTGAGGTTATCATCATTTACATCCTGAGTCAGTGAGAGTGAAAGAGGTGGAGTAGTGTACAGGGTCTTTCCCAGAAGTGAGAGGTTCATTTGCTTTGTATTTCTTCCCATTCCCGCTGAAAACTTCCAAAGTGCAAGAGAATTCTTGGTCCACCTACAATTTTTGTTACTGGGTTATTTTTCAGACTTCTAAATAAGTGAAAAAAAAATAACCTTACAGTTTTTTGAGGTACCTGTAGCCAATGTAACTGAAAAAATTGCCTCAGTGTAAAACCTGTTGTCTCAAAGTTTCGATTCTTCATAGCAATGTATATGTTCTACACTACTGAAGTTTCTTCCTCCCCCTTTATTTTATGTTCATATAATACAGTCCTAGGTGACAGAATTGCCTTCTTAGTTGGTGTTTGAGCAGTTTTATGCACTCCTTTCTTTTTCCTTTGTTTTGTTTGTTTGTTTGTTTTTAGTTTTGATTTTTTAGTAGCTGGATTTGGGATTTTAGAATTTTCAGAACTGTCTTGGTCTGAGTGCACCACCCCTGGGCAATGTATTTGTGTGGCCTGGTGTTCTTAGTTTATATAAAATATAATACCCCAAATATTTTTATTAGAATGAAATATCCTGTGCTGTCAGTCTGTGTTACATTGGGTTAGGGGCTTTGCATGAGGAAAAGTTATAAGCAAATGCAAACCAAAAGAATCCCAGTACACACAACTGAATTTACTAATTTCCTAATCTAAATGAAGACTGTAAAATATCGTCATATAGAAGCCCAAAATCATTACATCAAGGGGTTTTTTTGTAGGTTAGATGTCTTTACCAAGACACAGATAGCTATGATGAAAAGATCATCTCTAACCTTACAGCATATCACATTGCTGAAAGAAAGGTGATGTTAAAGCACAGGTTTCAGAGAATTGATGATTGAAGGTTTGGTGGTTCAAGTGGAAATCCAGCATAGTTTATAGGAACTTAGTAAGCATTTTGGAACTGAAAAATTTCACAAGAATCTGTTTGCAAAGCTTCTGTTACCTCTGAAGACACTGAATCGTAGAACCTAGAATAGTTTAAGTTGGAAGGGTCATGAAAATCATCTTGATCTAACTGCCCCTCCACAGGCAGGGGACTAGACCTTCCACTGGACCAGGGTGCTGAAAGCCCCATCCAGCATGGACTTGAACATTTCCAGGGGTGGGACATCCACAGCTTTTCTCGGCAACGTGTTCCAGTGCCTCACCACCCTCATATAAAGAATTTCTTCCTGAGATCTAATATAAGTCTGCCTTCTCTCAGTCTGAAGTCATTCTCCTTTGTCCTATCACTACATGCCCTTGTGGAAACTCCCTCTCCAGCTTTATTGTAGCCCTTTTAGGTACTGGAAGGTGCTGTAAGGCCTAAAATCATGTGAAGGCAGTAATGGAAAAATGCAAACAGTTTTTGTTTCTTCAGTCAGCATCTCGGCTCTTATTGCAAGATTACTTTTAAACATACATACTCTTATTTTGTTGTCATAAATTATGTTGCAGTACTGTACTAGGTTCTTTCTGTTCCTTCTCCAGTGTAAAGCTGGCCCAAAGCTGAGGTTTCTTGAGACTATAGTGCTACAATCAAATTCCTGATGAAGTGAAGCAATGCATGTGTATGTCATACACATGCCCCTGTACAAGACAGAATGTCTAGTGGTGAGGAAGCTGGGACAAGGTTAATTTACAGGATTCCTCTCGTTGCCCTGAAAAGTGCCACTCGTGGATGTGTGGGTGGAGATTGATTGCGAGTTGTTTTTAGCAATTTTTTCCCCATTAATGGTTTTACCTTGTTTCAAGAGATTAAGTATCAATTTGATACTTAATTTGATTCTTGTAAATCACTTTGATTCTTGTAAATCACTTAAATCACAAGTAAAATAAGCTTTTCCAAGGAACTGTGATTTTTTTTTTTTTTTTAGCTACTAAAATATAAGTAAAATTTAGGAGTACATGATAGTATTGGTTTGAAAGAATATAAAATTTTTCAGAAATTTTGTTTATCCCTGTGCTTTTCTGGAGTGCTAAATGTGATAAAATTCATGTATGTTTTTGTTTCCTTCTTTAAAAAAGCTAAACTTTAGTTATGAGTCAGTTAAAAGCAGAATTCTTTGCTGATACAGGTTTGTTCTGAGTTCAAATATCAGATGCAGTCTGGAACAGCATGCAGTGGGGCTTAAGAGCATCTTTATTGTGATGAAATTCAATTTGAACTGTTCCCTTATCTGGCTTTACATAATTGTCATCCTGTAATTTCTTCAAACCTTGCAATCAATCAAATCAGTGGCTTAAAGGACTCAACAAAGTAGTATTTGAGTCATCAAAATATTATCATGAATTTAGAACAGAAGAGGAACCATTTAGAAACTTTGGTCCGTGGATGTATGAAATGTCCTACTTTTTCTAAAGTACTGATTGGTTGGAAAAAAATTACATTGTTCTATGCAAGGCCTTGGTTTAGCAAAATAATTTAGAACTTGACTTGAATTCAAGTGGGTGTGGTATGAGGAAATGATGATTTGCCAGTCTGTTCTTGCAGAGTTGGGGAAAAGCCAATACTTAATGAAGAAACTTTGGTTTAGAATTAAAATGGAATGAAAAAACATCATTAAAAAAATCACTATAAAGCACACACATCAATGTTTCACTGTGCTATCTCTGTTAGTACTGAGAGCAAGCGAGCATCAAACAGTTATATCAGTATTTGGTACAAGTCAAAATTTCTCCTTAAACTAATTGTATTGATAATGAATTCAGCATATAAAAGAATGTGACGTCCTGTGGTTTTGTTATATCAGCTCCTCCAAATTCTAGTATCAATTTATCAAGCTGGAAATAATAAGAATTCAACCTAAAACCCAAAATTAAGGTGTTTTTTATGTTAGGCTTTTGAGTTGATGGATCAGAGTTACATTTACAGTTTTCTGGACAGAGAGGAAGATTAAAAGTAGCCTTTTTATAAAAAAAAGGTCCCATTCTTTCAAGAGCTCTTTTAACATGACTTCAGAATCTAAAATTTTAAAGCACTTGCAGTGCTAGGTGGAAACTTGCGAGGGGCTTGTATTATAATTTTTTGGGGGAATAGGAAAAAAGAATTTGATTTATCGTATCAAATGCTGTATTCTTTAAAGATAAAGTCTTGTTTTCATGTTGTTATCATTGGGTTCTGCTCAGCTTGTAATCTGTGGCAACACTCTACATAGCTACCATCTATTGCTATTTCCCGAAAATGTGTGGCAAACTTCTTGGGGTTTCAAAATAATCGTACAAATTGATCTTGCTGTGTATGGAACTAAGTAGGTGATTAGCAGAGGAAGAGAAAATCAAGTATTAAAATGTTCTGTGGCTTGAAGTACCTTGGAAACTTAGCTTTTATGAAAAGACATTCTTTCTACCCATTTTTTTTTTTTTACAAATTACCAGTATACTGTTTGCATGAAAGTGCTACAGTAGTTACTAAGATAACTTAGAAGGTCATCTGTAGAAATAACCCTAGATTTTTTACATGCATTTGTATATTTTAGAGAGTAGGTGTCTTTTTATGATTCCTCTTAGGTTAATTATTCTGATTAGCTTTTGCAATTAGCTGAAGAATAATGGCTTTTCCTTAATGGATATTTTCTTCTTATTCCCATTTTACTATCTTATTTTGAATATACTACTTCATGACAATGGCATGTATAATAAAATAGCAGCCTAAGGTATATGCTATTGCATTTTGGAAATCTGTCAGCACATGAGTGAGTTAGTATTTTTATATATTCAGAATTTTATTCGCAAAGCAAAAAAAAAAATCAACCTTTGTTAGTTTGCAGTAAATTAGCAGTAGGATTTATAGCTGTGTTTTAATGATAAAAATATAGATCCCTCAGATTTTTGTTTGGAAAGAATAATTGGTCTACTAAGGAACTAGAAGAAGGGATTTGGCTGCATAATTTCTTTTGCAATTTACTTGCTACCAAGACCAGGTAAAATGCTCTTTTCTCTATTATAATAGTATTTAAGTAGATTCTGAGAGTCTCTGAAGTGTTTGCTTTGGAAAGTATAGATTATTAGAGAGAAGGGAGTGTTGCCACCTTGTTTTTTTTCTGTTCAGTGTTATAGAGACCATTTTTCACCCAGCCAAACAGGAAAGTAGCTAGTGCTGTGTAAACCCCAGAAATTTTAAACCAAAGCTTTCATCTTCTAAAATTCCTGTATGCATAAAAGTAAGCCTGAAAAATGTGGTTAAGAGGTATTGTTTACCTGTGCCAAAGAGAAATTTTAAATCTCTCTCATGAAACTTGCTCAATAGAGTTTCTACTCTTCCTTAGCTTTTTTTTTTCTTTTTTCTTTTTTTTTTTTTTTGGGGGGGGGCAGGTAAATCTAGCTATATTACCATGAAGAAATTCAAGCCTAAATAACAATCCAAAAGGAATCCTTTCTACTTGTTCTCAGAAGTCCTGACTTTTCTCTTACTGGCCTGCCCATCTTGACTAATCAGGCTGTAGTAGTTCTAACTGCATGAAGGCTGGTTACATATATACTTGGAGAGGAAAAAAGAAAAAGAACCCCAAACCAAGATAAGGTTTTGTGAATGCCATATAGTTAGTGATGGGAAAACTATGTTTTGCTTCTCTAGATCAAATGGAGGGATTTGTACAAGCTTTGAAAAGGGCAGTTTTATTTTCCAGAAGCCAAAGACAGGATTTACTGTCATAACAATGGTTTTATTAATTAGATACATGAGTCAGAGCAAGCTGAGTAAAGTTCTGTTTAGAGTTGAAGAAGAGAAATCACTATATCTGGGCAGTTTGCTAGCCTTGGATGGAGAACACTTAGATATCTTATCTTTAGGTAGGTGAAATTGGGTGTGATGCATCCTATTCTACCAGCTGCTTTATGTATTTCAAAGGATTTTTGCCCTGCATTCTGAATCTTTTGAAAACAGCAATAATATTTTAGTAATAGTGTAGAAGAATGTTATACCATGGCCAAAAAATGCCATGAGTTTGAGTTTGGTATTTTTGTTTGTTTGTGGTTTTTGTTTATTTTTTTCTCCTGCTCAGGTTTAAATAGAGTTTTCACTAGACAAGGAAGAGAATTTTGTCTGTGGATGAGTTTTTGTCCTGCAGGTAGGCGATGATGTCTGAGAGAATGACAAAATGGGAGTAGGAAGGAGTGGGTAGTGATTCCTTCTGTACTGGCTATTAAGTGTTGTGATATTATGACTACCCCACAGTAATGACTGCATGCTGGACCCATTTCTTTTTTGCTTTCTACCTGTGCTGAGAGTTGCTCCCAGTGTCTCCTCACCCATTTCCATGTTTCTTGACTTACACTGCATGCATTGTGATTTCTTTAAAATCCATTCCCTGTGCAAGATCCTTTCTTGTTTTCTGTGGCTCCAAGGCATTCCCCTCGTGCCCAGGTGCATGAGCCTGGGTATGCTTGTTCTGTGCTCTATCACATTCCTTGGAAAGGACAAAAATTATTCTGCACTGTTGCAAAGGGAAAATGGGGCAAGCATCTTCTGCCTCTTCAACTGCTTCAGGGAAAGAAGTGGGAAAATGTCAGAGTCACTATGGAGAAAGGTATTCTTGTTGCCAGGATTGTGGATATTGCCAAAGCACAGTGGTAATTGCCTAGGAATTCTATCAGTTTTGTTTGGTATTGCACACTTTTAGAATTATGATATGGTATTTTTAATATGTTCTGCCACACCTGAATGATCTCGGTTCTCCCTCCATCAGTCCTGCCCAACAGTAATTAAGCTACAGAGGGCCTTTCCAAAGGCAAGGGAGTTTAAATATCAGTAATTTGATCTGCCCTGTTTACTGATCCCTGCTGTTAGCTGAGTTGAAAGCAAAATGTTTTAATTAAAACGATTGGCAATAAGTTGGTATAATGCCATAATTTGCACTGGGCCTCTTCTAGAAAATGACTTAACCTCTGCCTCTGTTGCTAAGGCAACTAATGGACATAATTGTAACTGGGTGCATATAGACAGCAAGTGGAGGGCCTAAAGCTTTTTTAAATTGCTGGGGTATCATGATGCTGAAAGATTAAAATGTGATGTTAGTAAAATATATCCAGAAGTGTCTCTTCCATACTTTAAGTTCAATTTTCACATTTTATCTTTTGATACTGCTTCATGTTTCAAAGCCTCCCAGTTTGGACTCTAAAACCTAATGATGTCATACTTAAGTTCATTAATGCAGCAGTGTATGTATAATAATTTGTGATATAATCTGGAAATGGCCATGGCTATTCTACTGGGATTTAGAATAATGTGTTTGATGGAATCTTATCACTAATCTATATTGAATCAGCAGAGAGTTAAGAATTAGATCATACATTATAAAATATCCTGAATTACATTTTTAGGCAAAAATAATGAAAACCACTTTTTTCCTCCTTCACTTGCTGGACCTTAAGGTTCTTAATGAACCTGGGCCCTATGATAAAATATTTTTCTGAAATAGCCATAGGAGTTTTGAAGAGAGCTTAATATGTGCCCTTGAGGTGATGTCTGTCACTCTGCCCATGTGGAATTTGATTGGGTCTTTTAAATAATGTTTAGACTCTATACTTCCTGATTTGTACTGTTTCCCCCAATGAAAAGAACACAAAACTGAACACTTAATATGCTGTTTCTTTATTGGAAAATATTCAGAACAGGAGTCCAAGGAAATTACAATTTTTACTGAGAAGAAAGAAAGGGATGCACTCTGTGCACTTTCCTACTGACCTGATCCATCTCTAAAATTTAGGCTCTTAAAGATGAAAATAAACAGAATATCATCATACAGTACGACAGTGCAAAATGTACATCTCAGAATCATAGATTTAACTTGTGCAGTCACCTATTGAAACCAAGGATTCAGTAATTTGAGGCTTTCCTCCTGCAGCATCTTGTTTATCTTTCTTGTGCAGGGTACCCTGAAGCCCAAGACTGGACAGAGTAGGGAAGTGGCAGAATGAGCAGTACTTAGCTGTAGGAGAAGAGAGGGGTCTGAAACATCATACAACTTAATTGCATAGCTTGTTTGCTTTTCCTTTATTCCTTTATTAGTACATGTAACTGGGTAAATTAATTTGAAAATTTGTACAATTTATGACTTTACAGCACTATATGGAATGAAAAAAAATTACAAATATTCTTTGGCTTTGTTCTTAAAAACATTGTTGGAAAGAAATTTTATTCCAGCATTACAGAATCCCTAAACCAAATATAACTTGAAAATTAACAACCTGAACCATTAAAAATGAAATTACTCTCAGTCTTACACTATGGCTCTATTTTCAATTAGACAAGGTAAGACTTTGCAAAAAATGATTCAGTAATTTTACTGAAAACCTTCTAGTGCTATAAGACCACTGATTACTAAAGTATTGACAAGTTGCATTTGAAGCTATTGACAATAGTTTTAGTACTTTGGAAAAGGTATAAAAGATAAGAAACTAAATAACTTTACTGAAACATTTGAGTTTGGCCCTAATTCTAGAACTTTTAAGCATGCCTCTACTTCAGAATTATACTTCTGCAATCACTTTTCTGCTGAGGATAAGCTACTCTGATATTTATTATTTTATAATGTAAAACTATCTTACTTCTCTTCAAATTGACTTTTACTAGTAAAAGCCCCTAAAATCTTGAAAAATACTAGGTAACCACAATAGAATAGTTAGTAAATCACACTTCTATATGTAACTGTTAGGGTAGAAGGTTAACAACTAGTGCAAATATTTATTCTTATGTTTCTCATGCACGTAACAACGTGCCCCTTGGGAATTAGAGAGAGAAGGACAATATGAGATAGAATTCTGGCAAACAAGCTTCTAAATGAAAATGTTAAATGGTTTTGAAAAAGAGACACAGTATTCATTTGTTGGAGATCACAATTGAATTGATTTTGAAAGGGGGGAAAATCTGAAAAATTAGAATAGGGAAAGAACAGTGCAAAAAATTAGAATGCAGCTAGTAGAACTATGCAGACAATTTCAGTTTAAATCAATAAAACTGTGTGTAATCTGTGTACTAAAAGTAGGGTTTTATCTTTAGCTGTAGAAAATTGCAACATACCTACTGAAATGAAATTGTGTGATTATACTTTACCTCTATTGTTACAATGAATGTCATTTACCATATACAGTGAAATGATACCAATAGATCTGCAACATATTAGTTCTGAACGGTTAGAAACACAATTCTCATTACTTACAAGCCAGGTTGTGATGGCCATTGTTGAACAGTCCTGTTCAGCCTGTGAAGACCATTCTGAAACTGTATGCAGTGAGAATGCCTGATATGAAATTCATTCAGGTGTCAAGGGCATTTAGTTGCAATTACATCCCTTAATCTTACATTTTGAATAGTACATCTGGGTGTGGCAGTGCCTGTAAAACCAGGATGAGGTGATAGCCTTTTCAAAATCTGTGTAAGTGAATTACTGTTTACCCTGTAGAAACCTTGTCATTTCCTATTAAACTGTGCTGAATTAAAGAAAATGTGGGCATCTATTCCTATATAAATTTTTCTGTGCTGTGCACTTAATGAATAGTGGCTCTGCAACATATGTATTTTGGCAAAGCAAAGCAGAATACTAGTATTTGGCAGCTTTAATTCACCCACAGTTGTCTTTTCTTCACCTTGGAAAAAAGAGTGGATTAAGACAACTACCTAGAACTTTTTCCCCTGGGAGTATAGAATTATACATTTAGAAAAATCCAGTTCTTTAGTACATAAGTTGTAATGGCATGATTTGATTTAATGATTTTCCAAAACAAAGAAGCCGAGTTTGTCTGAAGGTGTTGAGGAACACCAGTGATCAGAACAGTTTGGAGACCCTTGGAATGTGTAACTTGAAAGTTTTAGTACTATTGTAGTTTGTTGCCAATACTACGTTTTTTCCTTTATAAGGGAGAAATGTACAGAAAGATTTGAGGAGAAGGATGTTGCGCTCTCTAGAACAATCTGTTCAAGACCAGCTCTGGGTACATCTACAGTCAGAGTGAGAGGGAGAGAGACTACTCTTGTTTCTAATCTTCTTTCCTGCATGATTTAGCCTACTTTTGCACAAGAAAGTCATCAGACTTTGGATATTCAAACTTGGGCTTCTTATAAATTCACACCAAAAATTGCCTAGACCTGCCTTTCTCCATAATTGTTCTTTCTCCTAACAATTAAAACAATAATTGAGTAGGTTATATATCATCACACTCATACTATTTATAGTTTTAAAAATTTCTTTTCGGTAATATTGAAAATAGATAAAAGGCACAACTTTTTATTCTTAATGGCATGGGCGTGACCCTCAAGATTTTACACGTTGCTGTGGTCTATTTGAGCACAAATGACTTATAACCATAGGTGTCAATATCGTGTTAAATTGTTCAGCAGAATGCTACAGTGCAATGTATGATGTGTATTGGAGAGGGAAGAAATTTTTGAAGAAATTACTGGTTTGAAACTGTTGTATACTTCATTTGTTCATTACCCTAATTGCAGGGAACTGTGTAGGACCAAATTATAGTCTATAAATACCAAAAGTGTCATGTTTCATTGAGCCTGTTATTCTGGGGATTTTTCAGGTTGAAAGCAGAACTCTGAGAAATTGTCTCTTTTCTCTCTAAGAGCATGCAAAGCTTACTTTTTTTTATCTTAAGATATGATGCCTGACTAACCTGTAGGTGACAAAACCATGCCACTCTTGAATGACTGAAGTTTGTGCCTTCATGGTCTTGGGGAGTGTTTGTAAGGAAACCACTTTTGAGAGTAGATTGAGGAAATATGGTTTTAGGACTAGGTGAATATTATTTAAAGTTTGCAGCTGTGTAAAGTTGCTTAAGGGTATAAAATATTTAAGAGACCTATGGGAAATACTTTAGATGGCAGAAAGCAGGTAAAGTAGACAAAAGAGGGTGGAAAATACATTAATTACATAGCTTTTCAACATGCTATGTTTATCACTGTAATACGTGTAGCGTTATAGAAACACGAGCTATGAGAATTGTGTTTAATCTGTACTTGCTTTATGGATTTGATTTAAGTGATTTAATCAGTCAGTCATAGTTTTTTACTTAATCACAGAAAATACTGAGTAACATGGTCACAAACTGAGTATAAGCAGACAAAGTCTAGGGCTCATGAAAACCCAAACCAAAATGATTCCATGGCTCTAAAATGAGGAAGGGAGCTTGGCTGAATTGTATACTTCTGTCACTTTCCAGAAGGATACTGTATTAAAATTGCTTGTTTCAAGCTACATGACTTTGCAGATTTAAAAGAGTGCTGTGCTGAAGGCTGTAATACTACTCATGAAGGTGCATCCTTCAAACCAGGTGCATTCCTGATTTGCCAGTTGCTGGGAATAGTTGCATGATCTCATGGTCAGTCAGGAGAATTTGCTGCGCTGGGGAACTCCGTTTCTGACCTCCTGGAGAGTTAACCACGTGGTGAGTGAATAGGAAACAACCACTGGGAGGTCATCTAGTACAACCTGCCTGCTCAAGCAAGGTCCCAAAGAGCACAGTAGTCTGGATTGTGTCCAGGCAACTTTTGAATATCTCCTCAAGGCTGAACAGGCCCAGCTTCCTCAGCCTTTCCTTGTAAGAGAGACTCTTGAATCCCTTAAATGGTCCTCATTGCCCTCTTCTGGACCCACTCCAGGAATGTTGTGTCTCTGTTGTACTGGGAGCCCAGAACTGGGCACAGTATCCCAGCTGAGGCCCCACATGACTGAGCAGAGGGGCAGAATCACCACTCTTGACCTGCTGGCAATGCACTTCCCAATGTACCCCAGGAAGGGTGATAACTTGCAGGTTGTTGAGGACAGGGCAGAGATATTTAGGTGCCACTGATGATTTTATTTTGGATGAATGCATTTTTCCTCCCAACCCCTTTGAATTTGTAGCTGCTGCTGTTGTACTAGAACTATTCAGTTTGAAAAACAAATCTACACCTAATATGTTACATGGTTGGAAGAGAATATCTTTACTAAGAGTTGTTCAGAAAGGACTTCAGAAAATGAGTATGGACCTAAAGTAGTAGAATTTGTAGCTCAAAAAGATAACCGGCACTGATTTCAGCAATTGTTAAAATTACAGAGAGGTGTTTGAAGTCCACGACCACTTCTACAAGAATTCTTTTACTAGAGTGACTGTGAGTCATCTTGGGCTACAGGTAGTAATAATAACATTAAAACCCCCTTATCTAGCTAAATATGCAGCTTGAAAAGACAGTTACCAGATGAATCCTGATAAAATCAAAGGCAAGTCTGGAAAATCTGGCAAAAAATGCAGGAAACTTATGGTTATGGAAGGACTGTTGAATGACTTCTTCCAGATGCAGTATCTGCTGCTTAACAGTTGCAGAACATTAATGTGCCAGGCTTTTGGGAATACTAACCATGAATTATAATTGGATGGTCATCCTCCTGCAGATCCCCAAGAGGATGTGCTGGAACAATTTCCTAGTAGGATGCTCATACAGAGAAGATGGAATATCAGTATAACATAATCACTTTTAGAGTCCAAAATAATGGTCAGCCAGGATTCACATCTAGACTGTCACTTCTTTTATGGTTTTTTTTTTCTACATTTGGATTATTTTTAAAGTATGTATGAGGGCTCTGATGCTCAGGATGGTCAGAGACCCCAGGTGATATTTGCTCCACCAGGAGGATTTAAAGTTCATTTTCCTGTTCCTGGTTCTTGAGTCAGTCCTTCACCAGGTACCTTCTCTATAAATGTGATGTTTCCTTAACATGTGCACAAAAAAATATATCCATAACATCACACAAATAGGAGCAGGTGGGAGGTGAATGCAGGATAGAGGAAACTTGGATGGGAAGGAGTCAAGTAGTGGAGAGAATAGTAACTAGTTCGTGGCCCAGTTATATTTGTAGGGGAGAGGTTGCAAAGAATACATGAACTGAAGACAGGAATAGGGAAAGAGCTCTCTAACAGGTTGAAATGACAGGTTCACTGAGAAGACAAGGTAAAACAAGATGCACCAGCCTTTTGTTGGCAAATTGTAATAGCATGAATGGTTGCTGTCCTGGAAGAGAAGACATTATGAAACTGTTCCTTTCCCATCCTGCCCTAGTGTGTCTGGAGATGGAAAGTGGAAGCCCTGATCTGGGAAGCTTTTTACTTCAATCTCTTCAGGAAAGGACAGTCAATCAACCCTAGGTGTGCTCACGCTGGAAGTGTGAGGTGCAGAAAACAAGCCCATGGAGATTTTTCACCTGCATTTATGGAGCGTTTTTTGACTACATGATCTGCAGTTTATGACAGCAGCTTTAGTCAAAATTTAAGAGCCAGTAAGATGAGTGCAGGTGGTGTGAATTAAACTGGGAGTGATTTCATGTCCCTTCTTTTAGTACAAGGTGTATATATAGAATTTATGCAGGTGTTCTCAAGATGTACCAGTGAACAGTAAGGCATTAATGGTATTGTTCATATTTAGATCTGTCTTTGATAATGCATACAGAGAATCCCCCAAGCAATTTGCAAAGATCAGTTCAGGACATTTCCTTCACTTGATTTGTCTTTTAAGTCCATTAAGGCTGACTGCCCCATCTTGGGACTGTTTTGGTCCAGGTAGAGAGGCTACCTATTCCCAGAAATAAGTGGTGTTTTCTCTGTTTACTGAGGACACAAAAGATTTGGTTCTCATTTGCCTCAAAGTCAGTTCAGTAGTACTGTCAGGGACAAGTCTCAGCAAGAACTAGCTTGATAAAGCAAATCCTTTCTTTTTCTTGCTCCCCCTAGCTCATGCTTTTTTTTTTTTTTTTTTTTGATAGTCAGGTATCAAATGCTGTGCAGAGATGCAATATAGTCTTCCTGAGTCACCTCTGTTAGGAGGTACTTCCTGTTAGGTCAAATTTAAAATGTAGAAGATTCTGCTGTATGCTGGGAAGGTCAGGGAAGAAGGATTGAACAGTGCTCTAAGAAAAAATGCTAGAAACATTCAATAAAAATAGAAACTTAGACCTTATTAAGGTACATATTAAGGAATGAGATAGAGGGTTTTTTGTCAAGCTAGGTGATAGCCTTGTGAGATGACATTTTATCTTAGACTGTATATTCTAAACAGTTCAGCTTTTCCCTTCTTGTTTTCCCAAATAAAAGCATTGATTAAATCACTCAAAATCCCAAATCTGGCAAAAGGACAGTATTTTTCCCTTGCAGTTCTTCTGCTGTTGCTCACAAAGACTGGCAGCTGTGAAGAGTGATATTGCTCTTATACCAGATTCTCATAATGATGTGCAAGTCACCCCTTTATACCTCTTTTTCTAGTCCTTGATTGTAGTTTTGCAGTAGGCAAACCCATAATTTGCCTGGACAGAGTTTACTCTTAATCAATCATGTGGCAGCTTCCCCTCATATTCCAAACTTTCCTTCCCTCTCTCTTTTCCTCTAAAAGTAACTTTCACTTTTAGACTTAATATATGCCATTAATGATGGATTCTTCTGATAAACTGCTGTGAATGTGAGCCTGTTTTCAGCATCCTTTGTGTAGCACTGTGGAGCTAATGTGTGTTAACCCCTGTCACAGAAATAACCTTTTGCATTCCTATATCCTATGAATGCATCCAGAGGCTAAAGCTGAGGGATATTTTAGTGTGTCACACTTCTGTTATACAATTCTTCTTAAGTGATAAGCTTAAAAACCCTCCAATTATAAATGGAGTCTGTAGTGTCTCACATGCTGTTGACATTCAAGGCTAGAGTTTTAGAGTTAGGGGCTGTAAAATATATAAGAATAATTGCAAATGCTATCAAATATAGTTAAAAAAATTAAATGTTGTTATAGTGCCATTATTATTAAACTAGAAAGTATATTCAGTACAGCTACGTAATATCATGTCACCTAAATATTGAGGATCAAAAGAAATAGTTAAGATTTCTTCAAGTGGCAGCCTAATTAGGATTTACAAGCTCTATTGTGGCAGTATACTTATAACTGAGGCTGCTTTTCACATTAATCAATATTATATTTCACAGAACACTTCTAGTCTGTCTCAGTTACAAAAAAATAGTATTTTTTTTCCCAACAACTCTGTGAATTAATTAATACCATTTATTCTTCTGATTCTAACCAAAGGTTGTCAGATTCCCTTAGCCTGTGTATTGATCTGTAATATAACCTTCCATTTCCTGCATCTGCTATTAAATGGAATAAAATTCATAATGGTTGCACTCCTGAGCAGCTGTTCACCTATCCAGTATTGTCAGGTCACCAGGGAAAGTTGCTAATACTTGAGGAGAACTTCACTGGTATATTGATGTCTTTTGTTGTTCAATTAACATTTCTAATGTGGAAGAATAGAAGATAGTATTTAATATGTCAGCCAGCCTTAAGACAACTCTGTTTCCATTTTCTAATGCCACAACCTAATACAATGTTTATGTCCATTAGAGTTAAAATACTTTCCTTATTAGCTGCCTAAGTGCATTATTCCAGCAATAATAATGAAAGGCATTCAGTAAACTAAAACTAATTAATCTCCTCAGTCTCCTTTTTGTATTTATCTGATGCCAAAAGCAATATAGTTTTTTCTCTAAAGCAGATTAAAACTAAACTGTGGACGGTGCCTCCTTCCTAAACAAAACCTGCAAAATTATCAATTTCCGTGACTAATGCTATCTCTCCTTTCAGAATGCTGCTTATTACTAACTGGGCTTTTGTTTATGCAGCTCTCTGCCAAAGAAGGTTAGACATTACTTGCTTTATTGCTTCTACAATGCAAGAAAGCTGAAGGGATCCACAACCCAGGAGCTGCCATTCATGCAGGAGAGGAGCATTTGTGATTCTTACGTAACGCAAAAGAGACGCTCTGGCACGAGGCTTTGCTCCAGCCCAACATGTAGGACTATTTTGGGGCACTTATATGCTCCCAGAAGGCTAAATCTCCATGAGTAAAGGTGAAACAAGTAATTTCTTATTGCATCAAAACTTCTTTGGAAATACTGGAATGGAAGAAAGAAGCCAGAGCACTCAGTGGTGTATCATGATAGACATTTCCCTGTCCATCTCTGGTGGATTTGTGCTTTTTGGATCCAACTCAGATTTTTAAGCATATTATGAAAATACTGCAAGGTACAAAAGTACAACAGGATGTAATGATTCCTAATTTCTGTCTTTAAGTATAGTTGTAAGACAAACTATCTAATTTTCTTTAGGGATTTCCCAAGCAGTCAACCTACTCCTAATGCTAGCAAATATCCTAAAGAATTCCTGCAAATGTTCTAGGGGATTTAAATCTTCCCTACACAACTTGCATCTATTCTTATGAGTCTGGATCTGTTCTGGTTATCTGTCCACAAGTACAGACAATTTCCATTATTTATGCTCTTTCTCCAAGTCACAATCTTTCTCTGTAAGGAAATTCACTCGTGCTGATCCTGTAGCACATCTCATTTTGGAGTCTCCCGTGGTGAATAGGGCTGGATGGTACTGAGAATGTGTTTCATGCACAAACACAACTTTTTATCTGTATGGTGACTGGGTAACTTCTTCTGTCCTCCCCTTGTTTCCTCCCTACCTCTAGCTAACAGAAATTGTACTGGTATCACATTAACAATCCAGAAACCATCATCATCCAAATATGTTCATAATATCTTTTTGCTTCAGTCTCTAGGTTTACATTTCCACCCTTATGGTGTACAAGTTACACTGAGAAGATGGCCTTAGCCCAAGAATTCTATTCGTGTCTGAGTGTCATTTGTCATGGTGAACATGTATTTATATACTTAAACCTGTGAGGAAAAAAGTTTCCTAGTTGGTTTTGATTCCTTTCTATGTTGTCTCCAAGTGTCATAATCTTCATTAAGTGTGATGGTATGAGTTACTGAGCCTTTCAACACGTGATGTAGAATGGTAAAATATATCTTCCATCTTCCTTTTTTTCCAAAGCACTTCAAGCAAATTGGCAATCTAATTATTGATTTATAAAAGGAAAGGAATTAATACAACCTACCATACCCTTTGGCGGTAAGAGTATTTAAAAGTGAACTATGCTTAAATTTCATAAAAGCCTCCTCAGCAAATCAGTAGAAAAATATTGATCTTGAAATAAGTATGTGAATTCTAATTGTGTTTTGTCTTTCCACTGGAGAACCATTACTTTATTTAGCTGGAGTTCATTCTTTACTTTTATAGCCCTGGTGTGTTGTCTATGAAAACTGCCTTTATGTTTGAGCAAGGCTTGTAACCACCCAGTTTTGCTGATCTTTTCTTTTCAAAAGAATGTATTGACATGTGAGAGCTAAAGAGAAGCTTTTAAGATCAAGTTACCATCACCAAAAGTCTCAGCAACACATAACTGGGGTTCCTGGTATAGAGCTGTCCGTTTAATGGGTAAGTCAGATGCCAAGTACAATAATTGCTTCTTGCTGTACTTCATACTCACAAATCAATTCATTCTGATTATAAACCACCATCCTCATAACAGACAGTGTAATTACATATATATTTTAATCTTGGTAAACCACATATATCTGTATGCTAATCCTGCTACTTTCACAGGTGGATTTTGACTGGTAAAAAGGAACAGTTTCAGCTATTTTGTAAGTTTTGAAATATCTATTCTGGGCATTCCTGCATTAGAAGATTTTGGAAAAGAGAGAGAGAAAAGAGGCTTTAATGATCACACTACTCTACAGCAATCAGAGGCAAGGGAAAAGAAGGGAAAATCAAGGAATCTGAAAGTTTAACAATGTTTTTATAATCAGTAGTTTTGAAAATAAAATTTTAAAATTCACTTTTTTCTTTAGATCAGAAATTTAAATCAAAAGTTAGCTTAAACATTTGCTTTGTAAAGTCAAATATCTTTTGACAGAAACTTCTGTTTCTGTCTGAACAAATTGAAGCAACTTTACAGAATGTAACGCTGGAAGATTTCAACACTGAGGTGATACTCGAATGTACAGATCTACAATTTTTAGCTTTCCAACACTGTATGTTTAATTCAAGTAGAAGTTTCTTACTGTTTACTATGTTTATAGTTGATGTCTAGTTGTGCTTTGTCTTTACTAAGCTATAGAGTCTTTTTAAAATCAACTCAGCAGTACAGACATTAATAACCTTCTAGCTGCCTCTAGTCTAGCACTGAGTGGGCATGAAATGTTCTCAAGGAGAACTTAACCAAGTTCTGTTGGGGAGAAATAGCTTTCTTTGCTTTTGGTTTCTTTTAATCTATCATTATAATACACAAGGGGCATATAAGGGAACAATAAATTGTGATGCATTGTTGGGTGGACTTGGGTGCCCGATAAAAGGCCCTATCTGAGCCAGCACCAGAAACAATGTTGTCGTCCTAGAGCAATGGGTCACTGAGTGCAGCATGGTGGCAGTATGATTGCTCCTGGAAAGTACACTGACTGAGTTGTGTGTTGGTCTCTTCTTCCAAGGAACGAGTGACAGGGCAAGAGGAAAAGGCGTCAAGTTGCTCCATGGGAGGTTTGGATTAGCTATTAGGAAAAACTTCTTCCCCAAAAGGGTTGTCAAGCATTGGAATGGGCTGCCCAGGGAAAGTGTTGGAGTCACCATCCCTTTAAAAAGCGTGTAGGCATGGTGCTTAGGGATGTGGTTTAGTGGTGGACTTAGCAGTGTTAGGTTTGTGGTTGGACTAGATGAGCATAGAATTATTTGGGTTGGAAGGGATCTGTAAAGGTCATCTAGCCCAAACCCTCTGCAGTAAGGAAGGACAGCTTCAACTAGATCAGGTTTCTCAGAGCCCTGTCCAACCTGATTCTGAATGTTTCCGGGGGTGAGGCACCTACTAACTCTCTGGGCAATCTGTGTCAGTGTCTCACCATCCTCACTGTAGGAAAAAGGGTCTTTTACTGCCCAAATTGTCCCATGATTCTGTGGATATGACTGACAGCTTACTCAGCAATGTCTGCTGTGGTGTGCAAGAAATTCACATTTCTGAACTTACTTCTATCTGTATTTTGTACTGTGTTGGTGCTTCCTAAAATATGAGATGCATTCTTATCTAAACAAACTGAAAACGATGAGCAGTTGTTTGGCTAAATTCCAGTTCTCCAGTTTAACACTTAATTGATGTTTTCCTGACTAAAGACTGAATAATCTCTGTGTACATAGTGAAGAAATACTTTCCACAAATCCAAATTACATTGGGTAATTTAGGTGCATAAAAATTTAGCCTGATGAACAAGTTACTGTAGGGTAAGGATTACTCAGATTCCTCTGCATTAAAATTCAGTAGGGATTTAGTAACAGATTTAGCAACAGTTAGAATCTCATTTTGTGTTGGCAATTCTGGAAAAGTTACTTCAGCTGCAGTAGGAGAAATCGTTATATCATATGGAGAGAAGAGTTTTGTAATAAAAAGCTAACAACTTGGCATCAATCAGTGCTGTTTCATGGTGAACTTACTCAGAAAACCTCTCTACTTAGGGAGGGAGAGAATATCTGGATACTTATATTCACTGAACTGGAGAAAAACAGCTTAGTTCATTACTAGAAATAACAACTAGAAAAGAATAATGTGTAGCTGACACCACTACTGTTCCTTCTGGCATTTGACTTTACTTTTCTGTGTTTATCATTTCAATTGCAACTCTGAAACACAATTTGGAGATTCAGTCAAGTGCAATAAAATGAAAATGGAAGACAGGATTTTTTTCCCCCTTGCTTTGCCTGTCATAAATACTTCAGCTGTTTTAGCTGGGATCCTCATGTCACAAAATTGAAATCTTTATGGGACTGTATATTCATTTTTAATATCCAAAGTTAATATTGGGATCCTATTATGTTGAACAGCACAAGAATATAAATCTTGCCTTGGAAAACCTTGAAACTTGATGTGCAAATTAACAAGTGAGGGCCATGAGGGAAAATTTTATCCTCATTTTAAAAAGGAACAATTGGCACATTAGGAGAAAAGTGTTTTTGCCAAAGCCACACTACAGGGCTGGATGACAAAAAAATTGATGCTCTGTTTCCTCTAGCAGCAAAAGCAGCTCCCAGTGTGTTTTTTTTTTGTTAGCTTTTCTCCACTGCTGTTTTTCAGATTTGTATTTTGTACTCAGACTGTTTGTCTGCTCACAAGTCTGTTCTCAAAGTAAGTTGCAGTAGCACCCACAAAAGACACAGCAAACTGTGATAAAGGAAAGTAAAACCATTGTCTGAGAAACTTGAGATTTGAAACATTCTTTGGATGACTGTGGCCCTGAGGGCCTGGGGACTTAGAGCACAGTCTCAGGCACTTGCCGGGCCACAAGTTATCATTCCTGTTTAGAAGGTATAAGAAGCTCAAAAATTTCTGCTAAATGCAACCATTGAATGCTCAAGTGGATGCTGAAAAGAGCACATGAATGATCATTTTCCTACAAGCAGTTGTTTGAAAAATTCCTGTTGTGCAACTATGAAAAAATCTCTAGAGTTTACTCTAAAAAGAAATGTTTCAGTGACCAAAAGAACCATTCAGACAATGGAGAAATGGTGGGTGGACTTCTGTGCTTTTTCTAAAGTTACAAAGTTTGTATATTTTTCTATTTTATTGCTTTTATAGTACATCATCTTTCAAAACAAAACAGAAACCCCCGGAGAGTAGGAACCCAGCAACATACAAATGGATAACTTTAGGATACTGATGGGAATAATGCCAGCAAGGTAAAAAAGAAATATTAAAAAAGTGCCAAACATGCAGACCTGTCATCCTTTGCCTTAATGGGCACTTACAAATGTGCTACTTGCAAGAGAGGTTCTTCCACAATATGATTGTGGTTATAAAACAAACAGCATGGTCAATAATATGATCTAATCTGATTGAAGAGGTCAGTTAGAAAATTATTACCCACTTTACAACCCATTAACATCAAACCTACATTACAGGAATGTATGTGATAGATTAAAAACTTGCTTACTTAAAGCAAGAAGGTCTAAATAAACTCCATTATAAATGTTTTTTTATATTTGAAGCAAAAAGAATTGCCCCCTTGGTGACTGGAATGCAATGGGGAGAGTCAGAACAAGTTGCTGAGTTTAGCTTTTTAATCTCTTTGTCTGAATCCTATTTAGTAGATGTTTGGGGAAGTGGAAAAGGCATTTTTGGATGATTAGCTTCTGCTTTGTGATTGACACACTGAGGAGGCTGCAAGAAAGCAATTCAAGGGAAATTGAAGCTGTTGAATGGAGTTACTGGAATTAAGGAGGGAAAAAAAAGGCTTTGCTTGATACAGAGCAAATTATTTGCTGTATCAGGAAAGACCCAATGACCCTTCTAATCTTGTATCCTGCCCACAATGTTGATTTATACCAGATGCTTTAAATGAAGATATAAATCCCCATAATATGTTTACCTGTAATTGTATAATAGTGTGCAAGCAGAGTATGTTCTTTCTTGACACCAGCCCATGATTGGCATATGCCCTGTAGCTCATGTACTGAAAGCTTCTGTCTTTATTCCTAACTGATGAAGTTGCAGATGTTTATGGCTGTCATACAAATTAATGCAGGTGGATGGCTAGGCCTGTCGTGGGGCAAACCACTCGTGCTCACTGAGTAGCCTGAATGTTAGCTAGTAAATTCTATGGCAATTTCTCCTCAATGTTGTGTCACAACTTTAGGAGGAAATTCTGTTTGGCTCTGCAGTGCCCTTTAACCACTAATGTCTCAGGAAGATGGTAACAGGCCTCTGGCACTAGTTCTCAGAGCAATTATGCAGAATCTACATGTGTTCATATCATCTGCTGGATCAGGTTTTACCTAATGCAAGATATTATGTGATCAGCTCCTTTCTTGTTTCAACTGGCTTAGCTAGATACCAACATACCTTTTAGGTATGTTGTCTGATATTCCAGCTTGCCTTAGGTTTATTTCCCTGTGTAATTCTGTATAAATGTCAGATGCAAGCTTCTAAGGGAAATCTCTGTGGTTATGTTTGCCTGCAGAGTCCCTGGGAGTAAGGTGAGTTGGAAGGTAACACCTGAGTCTGATCCCCTTTGTTTCTAATATCCCATCTGTGCCTGGGGTGACTGCATGCATCCTTGCCTCTAGTAAATATTGCACCTAGTGATGGATATGTTTCATGTACCAATGCTGGGATTGTCCTGTGTAATTTGCACTTCACCGTTGAGTTAATTTTGTTAAACTCATGGTCACAACCTTAGTACCTCCTCTGTTGTCTGCATAGCTTCTGTAGGAGAGTGACTTGTGACAATGGGCCTTGCTGTGAATGTGAGAACCCTGCATTTGTGCACTGTATTCAGGATGGTAAAGAGATAATATGAAGGCTGGGTTGGACCAGCCCTACAGAAATGCCTGAAGCCCCCCTTCATCAGAGCAATAAACAGACATTAGGTCATGGGGGCAACATGCACAGACGCTCCCCTTGCTGTGCTGGTACTACAATGTTTGTGTCACCATCGTTTTCCCTGTCTCCAGGCTGGGAGCAGCTTTTCAGCAAGATCAATTGCTTCTGTATTGCAGTGCTTCTGGGCACAGATCAGGCTGCTGTACCTCTGCCTTTAATGTAGGGTGGTCTGTGGAGGTTTGTACTGCCAGTGATGTGAACATTTCCAGGCTGGTCAAGGCTATGCTACAGGCCTGTTTATATTTGGCACAGAGCCTGTGAAGCTTGGGGGGAATCTTCATGCCATCATTTCTGCCTGGCATTCCTATCTGCCTATGTTGCTCTGACTCAAAGGCATTTACAGGTGACCTGACTGCTTGCCAGGAAGCATTCACTCATCTCCTCAGTAACTGCAGCATGTCAGTGAGTAGAATGTGCTTTTTGGCTGCCTGGGGAGGAACTGGATGTCCATCAAGACCAGACTTAAGAGTGATGCAAGGTTTGTGAGCTGGATCTTATTTGCTTGACATATCCATCATAACATCTGTGAGAAAAAAAACCAAAGGGAGGCAGGGTGACCCACACTGTGCAGCTGCAGGAATTGTAAAGTCAAGTCCATGTAGAAGTCCCAACTGGAGTCCTTTATACACAATACATTACTGTGTGTTCACTGCTTCAGTGATGTAATTTCCAAGATGTTTTGTAATTTTTGTTTCTCTTATTTTTTTTTTTGGTTTTTTTTGTGATAAGAAGGAGGAAGAAAACCTTTTATTGCATTTCTGTTAGGGCTGTTTCTAAAGCGCCGTATCCCTCACCACCTCCCTGCTCTGTCTGGATGCTCTTTCATACTCTTTATTCCTTCATCTTTCTTCAGGGATGGAATGATATATGCCAACAGATAGAGCTATAAATGAGAAATTTTTCTGCAAACTGAGGTAAGAATAACGGTGCAAAGCTATACTACCAGTTGTAAAGGTAAATACAAAGAAGCAGCGAAAGTAGTTGTCAACCATTACACAGGTGTGGTTTTAGTTGCTGTAGAATTAAACATTCACAATAAGAACAAGTGGTTAACTACTGCCAGTTTGTAATAAAGGCAAACAGTAATGCAGGTGTGCTAGTGATAAGGCTATATCAGCAGTATTATAGAAACAAAAAATCAAAATAGGGGTACTGGTGGCTTCCATCTGCCCAAAAATAAGAGAGATGATCAAGAGAAGGAAAAGAAAATGTGTCTTCAGAGCAACGTAGATCACCTATCTCGTGAAAACAAGTTTGATATGGAAAAGGGCACGACTCAAGAGCTTTGAAGCACAAAATAGATGAGGGAAATTGTACAAAGGTTCAATTGCTCTATGCTTGTTGTTGATAAAAACAAATTCCTTTACAATTTATTGTATTTGTTTAAGACTAAATGAAAAGGTTCCTGAACAAGTTGTTTAGTCACTGATCCTTCATTCACACATCTGGGGCTCTTTCCATAGGAGTACTGAAGTTTGACAAAGCTCATCAGTGCTTCTGTTTCTTTGTGAATGCAAACCATACAGGAGGAAAAAGTTGCTTCAATACCTTGGGACTCACTTTGGTCATTAATCTGAAATCTCTCAAGTGAAGGGAAAAATGACAAACAGAGCATCCTAGCTGATCCAACATGTTTCTTTCATCACTGATCAGTTTTCATCATAAAGACTTGATTGGCTATAGCTTTTTCTCTCAGTTTCAAAAAAGGAAGTGATGGAAGTATAACCAGGATGTATTTAGATAAAGGAGACAATAATGCCACCGATGACAGGCAGAGGTAGCTGCTGTGGACACTGTGCCTTGTCTGTGGCTGTGTCTCTGTCCGTCTGCACTGGATGGAGGTGAGAATGAGAACAAAGCCATGGTCTTTAGAGCACTATGCAGGATTTTAATTTTTTTTTTTTAAATTATGTTTTAATTGGTTTGAATTATTGTGGGTTCATGTTTGTTTTACTCGATAACCTGAAATTTTGGAAAGCAGAGTGTGGTTCAATGACTGAATTCCTCTCTCTGTTCTTATGAATGATGTTGCCCATCAGGAAGTGGAATGTGAGCAGAAATAATCTGAAATGCTAAAGAGGAATGCTGGTGCAGGAGTAAAAGTTTTTGTATTACTTGTCCTATTTAAACCTTATGGTATCTGAAGGAGATGTGAATTGAGTTTGCTGGGAGTATTTAACAGACTGTTTCTGTTGGATTAATATTGATTTTGTAAAGTTCATTTTATGTAATTGCCTTTGACCTTGTACTTGGGGGCTGGAGCCTCTCTCTTGTTCTTTTCTGAAAATTGGAATTATCTTGGTTTTAATGTCATGTAAAAACTTAAAACTAACATCTTAAAGATGATTGTTAGTACAAAAATATATTCCTATCCATCTCTAGTTAGTTCTTTGATCACTTAATGCTGTGGGGATGGTTCAGCACTATGAAGTTTAGTTTTGTATATAGATTTGTAATAATAATGGAGTTAAAACCAAGCAAAATGTGGGTTTGCATTCCACGGTATTTAGCAAAGATTTAAGATTATGGTGTCTCATGAACCTAGAAAAGTTACATTTTCTGTTAAAGTTTTCATTTCACTATTTCTGTGCACTTTAGTGAGGCCTGCTAAGAGGGGAAAAAAGGTTTTACTGAGAAATCCAACATTACTCTGTTGGTATGCTGAAAACATACATTAAACACGCAGGTCTAGGCAATATTTTTCTTTGCCAGAGTTATAGTTTTGTGTCTGTTCATTTAAGTCAAATCAATTTTGCTATGGGCTTTCTTTGGGCACAGGACTCATACCATTCTGTAGTCCAAAACTGAGGGATTTTGACCCAGCTAGTAGGTGTGCTTGCCAAGAGAATGTGTCCCTTTGCATTTTAGTAAATGGTGGGTTTGGTTTTTGTTTTCTCAGGAACTTAAAACTATTTTTCTTTGCATTGTGGCTGAAATATTGCTGCTTAGTAGAGGACCACCAATGCTTATATTTTAAAGGAATGGAAATGTTTAACCACATTCATAGATTTTAATAAAATCCTGGCATTTTGTTAAGCATTCTTTTAGACAAATTCATAAGCAACACTTTTCCTTTGTGAGTTGCTGTATGCTGCAGGATTTACCAGCAGCATAGCAGGTCTGCGAAAACCTGGGCATTTAGTGCAGTGAATGTTGTAACAACAAGCTTTTAGCACTTTGCTGCTTCCAGCAAGAATAACTCACTAATTCGGTTTAGTAAAATATGATGATACTTTTAGTGCCAATAATCAGATCTGGAGACTTTCAGAAACAACAATTATGGTGTATCATTTCTGCTGCCCCATGGCGAAGGTTTCAGGCATTGAAACTGCTTTTGGACACCAATATATACAGTATTGCTAATGTCAGTGATTCATGTATTTACTGAATCAGTTCTTTGTTTACTATTTTGCTCAGTTTCTGTTGTTCACATGAGACAAAAAAGCTCTTTTTATGAAAAGGAAATGAAAGTACATAACTATGGGTAAGAATTAAACCATGGAGATTCTGACATAAACAGGAGGCAAATGGCCTTGTAGCAGTCATGCATAAATGAGTAGGTTGTAGTAAGTTGTATCTGAGAGCATAGCTTTGGCCAGGATTGTTGTGAGACACCTCTGGTATCTGCCAAGGTATAGTGCCATGGCTAAAGTACTGGAGCAATGTGTTAGATTGTATCTGCAGAAACCTGGTAGGAAGTCTCAAAAATACAGCTTTCCTAGGTGTATCTCAAAAAGCACCTTGAACTTGTTCTGAGGGAGGGTGAGTTGATGCTGAGACATGTCCCATCCCAGTTCCCTTAGAGCAATGCACATCAGATATTGACTGAGTACAGTGATAAGTGACTTTTTCTGCCCCTGTGTATGTGTGTCCTGGGAGTTCTCAGCTGCGTGAGCTACCAGTGCCAGTCTGCTACAATAACAATCCCTTGGAGCACTTGGATTGCTGCACACTGAGTGACTTGTCTGGATTTCAGTAGGCAGCCAGCAGAAGACAAGGATACCTGAGGGATGAGTAGCTCCCGTGGAACTCTTCGCACTTTGTGTATTGAATCTCTGGATACCGAAAGCAAACAAAACCTGACTGGCAAAAGAGATTTACACTCTTATGGAGGTGTGGGAGAGCTCCTAATTCTGGGAGAACCTCAGAAGGCCTTGCTGAGAACATATACAGACCTAAATCAAGGTGTTCACGGAAAGATATTTTGTGTGAAGTGTGACATGAGAGAGATGCTCAGGCATGGACCCTAAGGTTATATAATCCTTGGTTTATTAACTGCTCCACACACGGGGGCTTTTCTGATAGCCCTGAAGTGTTAGAAAGAGCTCATCATTTACTTTCTTTGTTTCTGAACCAGGCATCCCATCATCAGCCTTTCTCCTGCCATAGTAACATATTAACTGCTTCAGGTTAATACTTATGGGTGAACTAATGTGAAAATGTGTCTGAAGTTAGAATTTTTTGAACTCTACTATGGTTTTCTTTTTGTAGGAGGATTTTTTTGAGATGTCATTAGACTCGAGATCAGTGCTATGACTCTCCCTCCGCTGATACTTGGCAACCTTGCTTTTGCTGCTGTTTATGAAACCTTATGATTGGACACTTTAATTGCAGGCAAATATGGTTTAGACTTTTGCTGAAGATCTGTAGGTGATGACTGCATACATTTTTGCTGAAAGCTCAGATACAATAAAACTCAAGAGGGTTTCATCTCACTACAGTTTTAGAGGTTTGCTACACCTGATGCAACATCTAAGAGAGCAAGAGCAAACCCAGAGTGAGGATTTATCAGAACATGTGGCTTGTGAACTAGTCAAAGTTCTGAATCCCTTGCAATGATGATGCAGCTTCATGGGGAGATTTCACCCCCTTTTTTAGGAGTGGTAATTTTATGCCTCTGTTGCAGATTAGCATGAAGACAGCTATGAATATGCATTCAAGAACACAGCATGTATTTTTTTTTTTTGTGGGGAATGAGCAGTTAGGCACACAACCAGAGAAAGAAAGAATGGTACCTTGAGTTAGTGATAAGGTAACAAATGTACAGGCAGGTTCAATACCACCTAATTAATTCAAACTAAGGTTACAAAGGGCCTAATTAGCAGATTAATTTTTTTGTCCAAGGAACATAGATAAAGTATTGTGGCAAGTGAACTCTGTGAGAAAATGGGAAAGAGTAACTCAGGCTGAACTCTTCCTCTTGCCTTACCTTTTTCTCTGTCTGGTGTGATTCTCTGAATCGTCTATGTGAAATGGATGTGTAAGATGAAGTGTCAAAGAAACACACAGATATCTCATGCCTCAGTTGATTTGTATCAAGAATCCCTGTCTGAACAGCAAAATCCAGGCTTTTGCAGGAATCTCATATAGGGGAGTCTTGGATTGGACTTTCTTGTGTTTTAAGTGTCCCAGTTGTTTCAACTGGGGGAGACAGGGATGCCAAAAGCTTGCAAAGACCAACAAATTTACTTTTTTTTTTTTTTCCCCTGCAGTGCATTATAGTGCTCACAGGTGAAAGGAGGAAATGCTGCATTTAGGAAAAAACATCAGTATCCATGATACAGCTGCATCACATACAGTCAAAGTACACACAGTATGTATAGGTCAGACCTGACTAACTGGGTTGCTGGTTTCTGGAATAGAATTCTCACAAAAACCGTGTTTACATTTAGTGGAATTACAGTTATATTTCTGACAAAGATTAAATTTATTTATAGATAATGTGTTTTGTATAAAAATGTGCACCAGTATTGGAGACAAAACAAATGACTGTATAAATACTCTGAGTTGTATCTTTTGTTAGATGTTTCAGTTAAATGTACTGATATTTAAAGTATTGAAATAAATATTTTATGGCAGAACATACATTATTTGTGTTTTTGAAGTTGGATTACAAAATCAAAAGTACATCAAACATACACAGTGGCCTCCTTCATAAACCTAACAGACTAATCTAACCAGGAATCAAACCTACCACTTCCTGTCTAAGTTTTGATACTCAATTTGGAAGGTTGTATAGCTAGATGCTATAAGCAAACCCAAGTGTTGTCTGGAATGATTATGAGTTTCCAGATGGGTAGGTAGCACACAGCACAGTTCAAGTGCTTACCTCTAATATTCATATGCTATTAGTGTCATTTAAAACAATGACTGAGTTAGGCTTGCCTTGGGAAATTAAGGATGTTACACCTTTTTCCAGGGATTGAGCACTGCCATGGATGAAATTCACTGGAGCAATAACCAGTTGGGGTGGAAGGCCTCTATAGACTTAGCATATATTAAGTTTCTCTATTGTACAGTTTGCTGTATGACACTTGGGTAAGTACTGGTACCCTACAGATGCTGGCATACCCCATTTCCCCATTAATTCTCTGTTTCTGCAATCATCTGTACTATTAGTGTGTCCTGGAAAGGACTTTCTCCTCTGAGTAAGGTGCCAGCTGGCCAGTAGATAATACACAGGCATTAGCTGCCACTGGGGAAAATCAGGGTGAAATGAGTCATTTAGAATACTTTGGCACAACGAAGTTCTGAACCCCTGGTGAATGGTAGTGTGTTTAGATACAGTAGTGTTATTCTACCAGTTAAGTGCCAAAGAGCCAAGTTTTCCCATGTAGACTTAAAGGAAAGTTAGAACTCTGAAAATAAATTGTATTAAGAAGAGCTGGTGAAATCCTGCTAGTGAAAGGGAAAGTACATAACTGAGGTAAGCATGCCAAATATTGTGTTAAATATTATAGCACTGGTACAGCACAAGACCTTTTATACATATTCTTCTCAGGTTCCTGAATTTGGTTAAAAAAATAGCTTAATGAACCAGAAAAAGCATGTTTCACCTTCAGGCCTTTGCTCCTGAGCATGTTCCCAACAGGGACACTGTCGAGTATCATGTTCCCAAAATAAATGGTAATGTAATGACATCCCAAGACAGTGTAACAGAAATTTTGTAATGCAGTGGGAGTTAGTCATTTTATGCTGTGATTTATCTCAATTACTCATTTCTTTATTTTGGAGAATATATGTTACAGAATTGATGCCCTGAGCCCTGCTTGTTGACAGTGCTGCTTTTAATGCTCATGTTACTACTCAGAAAGGTGTACTTTCTTCTTTGGGGAAAGAAGTAGATATGTAGAATGATTCTGTTTTCACAGTATACATAGCTGACAGACCTGGGAGAAAGTATTTTGTAACTTCTCAGAATATTTTGTGTGTTAGATCCAGATACATCTGCAATGTATGAGCTGTATGCCCTCCATATATCTATAACTGCATAGTTACAGTTAAAAGAAGTCTGTAGAAGAACCCAACTTCAGCTTGTACAAGAAAGTGGTCTGCTGTAATACAGAATGTCATGTAGTTTCAGACACATGACTGCATTAAATAATTCTTATTTGTCACTAGACTAATAGGGAGTCCATATAAACTTAGCCAAGTGGAAATAGCATTGTGAACTTTTCACCTGAAGTTAGCTAGTAAGGGAGAAAACTGTGGAGCTGTAGTAAGGATCTGTGTGGAACTGGAGGCAGTTTCTTCCCACTTCTTTACCTGATGGAAGCATGAATGTTAAGTTGTCATCTGATCTGCAGGGAAGAGAAGCCCAAGAGTGTTCAAACCTTGGGAGGTTTTTTTTTCTCCCCCCTCTCTTTTTTTTTGTTCTGTTTCATTTAAAATTAGACTATACTGAGGTCATATAAATAAAAGAGTATTTCTTTTTTTTTTTTTATTGACTGGGCAAGATAAGATAAAACCTACGTATAGTTAAGACTGCAGCTGACTGTGTATCATCCATCTATCTTGGATCCTATGCTGCAGAGATTTATGCAAGGGCCATATGCAATAGGAATCCAAATGGTGCTGACAGCAGGTCAGCCCTGGACTCCAGGCCACCATTTGAGTAGTCTTGCTAAAAGGATGATGGAGATCAGATGTCAACTTCTTATAGATGACATGCAGAGCAACTGGAGCTCCCTGCTCATATTGCAGCTTATCAGTTGTGTCTGCAATATGTGGTATCTTGTATGTACAGTAACAACAAAATTACATGCAAAAGATCATGGCATTTTGTTTTCTTTTGTACCAAAATACTGGCATTTTTCTTCACATGGAAACCTCACTTAATGCTTGATGTTCCAGGTAAAATCTGAAGGGAATTTTCTAATGGATGCATAAGTAAGTGAAGGAAAAGCGGCAAAGAAAATAATAGGGGAATTCTGGGTTATCTGTTGTAAGTAATATCTCTTGACTAGTCAGATATGCTTAACATTATTACTCTAAGCTTTATGCACAGAGACTCTTCTGTATGGGGAAAAACCAGAATACTCTGAAAGATCATCCTCGTCTGTCTTTGTCCCCTTTATGCTTGCACAACAAAAGCTTAAGAGTGCGTTAAGTATAAATGGTGGTAATGTACTGATGGGAATACTTTCAAAGTGGACAACACAGTCTGGATGAAGCCCAACACTTAAGGGTATGAAGCCTGTGATTAATCCTTAGATCCCCTTTCTCATATGTAACACTGTAAGCACTTTAAAGTCTAGGAAGGTAGTTTGAAAATGATGGTAGCTCTTATGCAATAAAGATTTATCAAAAGATGTGTATTTGCAGGTAGGGAAGTGACAAGCACTAGGATGTATTGAGGTAGGAAATAATTTCCAGGCGTTTTAGGAGAGCTGCTAAGAAACTGCATCAGGGAGAAAAGCTTTCTGTGAAGTTTGAGGAACATGGGAACAAAGCTGGGCCAAAAAAAAAAATAGTTTATCCTTTTTGCTTTGCTGGGAATCTTCTTCCAGAGCCTGCGAGCTGCTTTTACCACCACCCCTCACCCACCCTTTTTTTCTTTCTTTTCCTCTTAGGAGTGCCATCTGCTTTTCAATGTTGTTTCTTTTTCCAAGGAGACAATATTTTGGGATAGGAAGTACCCTTTTGCCTTTGATTTCTGTGTGACACTGGTTTACTGTTCACGTATGCAATTTGTCAAAAACTTACTAGTAACTTGTGTTGATCTGTAGAAATGCTATTTGCTATCAGCATCCTTTGCTTTTTACCATTACCGTTTCCAATGCTGACAGCTTGCTGTCTTTAAAAGATAATTTTTTTCTTTTTTTTAAGAAAATGAAATGATTGATCCTACCAGTATTTGATAATTGATGGCTGTATTTTTCCATATACTATGGAGTTATTCCTACAGTAGCTATAGTATTCGTTACCCTTTTGGATCCCAAGCTACTATTTATAGCAAAGACAAGAATCTGCACAAGGAAACGTGGACTTGATTAATATCCTTAATTACACGGCACTGGACCAAAAGGTAATATTTCTTACTGCCTCCTGTTAATAATCAGTTATGTCTCAAAGCACTTGGATCAATAACCTATATTTTTTCCTTCAGCACTCTTCTTATTGTATTAGCACGAAAGTATTCAGATGAAGAAGACTGCGAATGTTAACTAAAATTCTTCAGAAATGTGTTATTGATGTACTAAAAGTTTGTCAAATTGGAAACATTCAGACAGCTCAGCAGTTGGCATTTTTTAACTGAATGTTTCTTAGAGGATATCAGCCAGCTCTGTGGAGTGCAGGGTCATTAAGCAGGGAAGTATTTTATAAGAGCATGTGTTCATCTCTTGACTGTTTGCCTGGTAAGGCACAAGATAATTCCCACTTTGTGCTAGAGCAGCTCTTTGCTTGAGCAACTGTGGACTCTCAGGCATCCACACATGTATTACTTTAGGTACAGCACTGTGTCAACAGCACTTCAGGCTGGGGCAGTGGGATCTTAGCCTGGGTGTTGTGCCCACATGCAGACATGATTTAAACTGGTTGTCCTTTGGCTTCAACTGTAAATTCCAGGTTAACTGTGTGGTAGTCAGCTGTCATCTCCATATGCTCTGTGATGGTTCGCACTGTTGCTGGCTCAGTGCACTGGGACGCCGAGTTTTGTCATTAGAGCCTCTACACCTATTGCTAAGTGAATTGTCAATATAATGTGTCTTAATTTCTTTGGCAGCCTCATGGAGCCAAGGTGATAGAGAGAGAGAATTGAGCTTCTGTAGGCTTCCATTCATCCCCGTAACTTTGAGTACTGTGCTGTGTACTGCTGTATATGCAAGCTTGAAACTGTCCCAATGTGGAATTGTTTAACCAAATCCTCATAGTCCATACCTATAGCCCTGACCTAACTGCAGCTGTAATATCTTATTTTCTCAAGGGCAGTTGTCAAGAGGACGGGGACGGACACTTTTCAATGGAGCCCAATGACAGGACAAGGGGCAATGGGCACAAATGGGAACACGGTAAATTCTATCTGAATAGGGAGAAAAAATTCTATACTTTGAGGCTGACAGAGCACTGGAATGGGCTGCCCAGAGAGGCTGTGAAGTGTCCTTCTCTGGAGATACTAAAAATCTACCTGGATATGATCCTGTGGTCTAAGGGATCCTGCTTTAGCAAGGAGCTTGGACTAGATGACCTCTAGATGTCCCTTCCAGCCCCAACCAATCTCTGACTCTGTGATGATGCTGACAACCAACAGTCTGCTCTTTGCTCCTTGCAATGGTAAATCATAAAGGCTAAACCTTGAATTGCTGTTAGTTTTGTGGAGAGTGGAAGGAAAAGAAATCCCTGAAGTGAAAGTGATAGGATGTGGATAACAGATTTTAATTGCTGCTTTCTCAGACTGTCTGTAGTCTGGCTAAAACAGATTTTCCTGCTGATTCTCATGAAAGAAGACAGTGTTTTAAATATTGATGTGTATCTGAAGGCATTCTAAAGGGCCCAGATGGATCTTTTCAACTGCATTTTTCTGATAATGTTTGTTGTGTTTTTTCTAATTGGCAGCCACCAGGTTTGAGTCCAGAACATTCATTCTGACCATTGCTGTTCCCTGGGCAAGTGTGGGTTTCTGATCTCCTTCCTGCTGGCAGTTGAATATTTTAGGTATGTCACTAACATAAAACCAGAATGAATAGATTTTTTTCCCCTCTTTTTGTTTTGTTCAGTCTTTGATTGAGGAACTATTTCACTTGAGCCAGGACATAAGTATTTTATTTTTAAACTACAAAGATACCCAGCAACTGAGTTTTTCAAGTTTTTTTCAAGTTAACTGAAGCAAAATGAATCATCAAAATGTTTGAAGTTTATTATGTCAATTTTACAGGTTTGGTTTTTTTTTAAAGTTTTTCAACCAGACAATATAGACTGATTTTTTTTTTTTTTTAAAAAACTTGGATTCACAGCCATGTTTGTCAGCCTAGGACTGTTTTCTGTAAACACATTATCCAGCCTTCCTCATCTCAAATTGTCCAACTCTCTAACCACATGATTTCAGCAAGACAGCCATCTTCAAGTCTGCTTGATGTAAAGACATTTTAAACAAGTTCAAAGGGTTAACACACAGGACAAGAGAAAGGCTATTTCTGTATCTGAGACTTCAGTGGGAATGATTTACAGTGAACAGGAGAACATATCTCAAAAGTAATCTTTTTATCTGTCTCTACCTGCAGAAAAATTTATGGTGACGTAAGGATATCTATAATGGCACAATTTACATGGCACCTTTTGGCTGATGAGAAATAGCAGTCTCAAAATGACTAAAGAGATGAGGAGTTTTAGCCTTGTTTTCAGAAATAATGTATTCATAGAATTGCTGACAATTTTTTCTGGTTTAATCATTTCACCAAGGCATTTATTACATGTATGTCAGACCCTAAAATAATAATGCAAATAGAAGCCTTATCAATCAGCTGGTTAAGTTTTAATGCTCTTTTGGTTCAGCTTTTTTTTGTCTTTCAAATGAATTTGGCAGCTTCATGTGTTGTTGCTTAAAACAGCTTAAAGATGTGCTAAATGATTCTATGCTGTCTGGTATAATTGGCAAAACTAAGTGCAAAAAAGGCAGAAGTGTAATTTCTTAAGTATCAGTGGTGCATTGAGACTTAAATCCTATTGATATTTCACTCAGACTTTAGGTTCTAAATGCCCAGATTTTCTGAGTCAGTAGCACTTGAACTTCTAGGACACTTAAATGCTCAGTATTACTTCCCTCCTTTGCTCTGAGTTCAACTCAGGTATTTTAGATGTGAGAACCTAAATCCTGGTCCCAAGCAGATTTGGTACTGTTAAGATTGCTTGAAGCATAAACTTTCTGGAAAAACTGATACATTTCTTCAGATACTGTTGGAAAGGTTTCTAAGTTATCAATAGAGAAAATTTTGATGAAACTAAGAGAGCACTCGGGGGTTATTGATGACCTGGTACTAGGACACTCATGTGGCAATGGGAGTCCTCAGTTCAACCAGATGCTCTTCCTCAAGACAAGCAGCCCAGCACAGCTTTGCTACTATTGTGGGGTAAGATTTCCATTACAAAGCTCTTGATTTGGGGGCTGTGTCTGTAACAGATTGGTTTTGTTTTGTTGGTTTTTTTTCTTGTTTGGGGCTGGGAGGACAAAAAGAAGTCATTGGCAAAAAGTCTCTGCTTTATGGTAGTAGGGGTTTTTTTTATTATATTTTTTTATTTTTTTAAATCCATAAATACTGGACTTTTTGCCTCCCATTCTCCTCCTAGTATGCAGGGGTACTTTGGGGTTCCTAGTGAAAGGCCTCTTGTACTTTAAGGGTAAAGAGACAAAATGTTAAGCTATGTCCATCTCTCCCTCAGAGAGCAAAGCCACACTTTTGTTTCCAAGGTTTCATAAAACCAGCCATAATGTCTTTATGCTTCTATATTCCATCATCACTTTTTCATTGAGTTCTCATTGCTGTGACTCCACTACTGCCATTGAAAAATTTTGTGTGTCCTCAGGTGTTACATCCTTCAGAAAGGCAATGGTAAAGATCAGTTATTATATCCTCTGTGACCTTTTGGTTTATCATTTTAAATGACCTGCAGCAGACTCTGCCTAAGGCATGCAGTTGCTTTGTGGCAGAGTGGTTCCAAATGTCAGTATTCTGCACGTATTTTGCACGTAATTGTTTGTTAGTTTAGATGGAGATGGGGAAGTCTGGTGTGTACCTCAAGGGGATTTGATTTTAGGTGAGACCAGCTAATGAAATAAATTGTATGGTGGTAATTGCTATGTAACACTGCATATAATCACTTCTGTGGTGACTACATGCCATACCAAGGATACTGCTGTAAAAATCACCCAGATTAATGAAGAATGAACTGGACAAGCACAGCAGTGATGGAATCAGAGCTGGCTTCTTAATGCAGCAACCTAATAATACACACCAATTTTTCTGCCCTGAAGGGCAGAAAGTCATGGACTGCATTAATTCAATAGACTTTTACAGTAATGGTGCATAGATTCAAGGAATGGTACCTGTATATATATGTGTATATATCAAAGGACCAAGAAGAATGATGGTGGTTACCTGTATTGGAAAGTGTGGGACCTAGGCATGACATAAATGGTACAGAATAAGGGGTGGAAACTGTCCTGGTTTTGGCTGGGATAGGTTTAAATTTCTTCCTAGTAGCTGGTACAGTGCTGTGTTCTGAATTAACTATAAAAATACTGTTGATAATGCACTGAGTTTTTTAATTGTTGTTGTGCAGTACTTACCCTCAGTTGAGGATTTTTCAGTTTCCTGTTCTCTGCCAGTGAGGAGGTGCACAAGAAGCCAGGAGGGAGCACAGCCAGGATAGCTGACCTGAATTGTCCAGAGGGATATTCCATTATATAAACTGGGGAGTTGTCCAGGAAGTGCTGATCAATACCCAGGGAAGGACTGGGCATCAGTCAGTGGGTGGTGACCAATTGTGTTGTGCATCACTTGCCTTTCTTGGGTTTTATTCCTCCCTGTCTCTCCTTTTCATTACAATTTTTATTACATTTTACTTTATTTCAATTATTCAGCTGTTCCAATCTCAGCTCACGGGTTTTACCTTTTTCCAATTCTATTCTCCATTCCACTGGGTGGCAAATGGGGAGTGAGAAAGCTGCTACATGGTATTTAGTTGTTGGCTGGGGTTAAATCACAACAATAACTTAAAATGTGGAAATACTTAGAGTACTTTGGGTCTGCCTAATTGGTAATTAGCTAAAATCCTTTGATAATCACCAATGAGACTTGCATGCCTCTTTCTAGGGAAAATGCTGCAAACTCTAAAAGGCTTTGGGATTTTAATTTCTTTGCAAAAAACCCCCTCAGAGTAGGTGAAAAAGCTGTGTAGTGCTCGGGGAAGGTCATTAAAGTTTTCAATTTAAATTGATTACAAGGAAATGATATGCCAGAGGAAAAAACAATAGATGAAAAGAAGTGTCCTGGATGGCAAGAGAAGATGAATGCTGTATGTTTTCCCCACCTCAGATTGTCCATGACAAAGTATGATTGTCTAATATCTCAAGATGAGGAGGCTAATACAAGGCCATAAATCACAGTGAACAGCTTTTCAAATAATAACTCAGTCTGCCTTCTCGCTAATAGTCCCCAAGTTAGGACCCTGAAATACTGAAAATAAGGCAAGCACTCACCTCCATGTGGGTGACAATGACTTTTACATAACCTGTATTCACATATTGTCTGGGGAGACAGCTGAGAGCAAAGCATATTGCTAATACAGCACATTTGTAGCCTGTTTGTTAGTTACCTATATGTAAAGATTATTAAGAAAACTTACTGAAGAAGCATTTTGTATGGTTTAGCTAACATCCATTATTTAAAGTCATATAACCCACATGAGTATAGAACTGGGTTTCTGGGAATATTGTTTGTTGTATGATTAGATTCCCATGCTTCCACAGCCAATTTTAAAGTTGGGTCTGATGCTCATGCATGAGATATCATTATTGTATCTTTCTCTTCTGACTTTTCCTTCACCCAGCCTTACTGATTCAGAATCTGATACAGAAAATGTACTTTTTCCTATGAGAGGCTTGTATGACATATAAGTCTTTTCTTCCCATAGTTAAAATTCGTAAGGATCCAGACAGAGAACAGCAGAACAGAAGTGTGAGAGAAATATGTTCATAATCCATGGGCATTTTGAACTGTATAACTAGGAAGATTAACATGTCTCATTCTCTCTGAAAGAATTATCTCGATGGTGAGAGAAAATTATTAGCCTTGTTTTTAGGTAAAATCAAATATCTGTATGATGACAATGTGCAAGGATTTATGCACAGCCAACACACTAATAATTTCACTGGTGGAAAGACATGCAGGTCCAAACATCAGATACATGGTTTGTAATTAAAATTTCCCTTTTCCAAAGAATTTCCATATCAATATCTAGTTAAAAGGAAACATCTTTTCTTTCTTTCAATTGCAATAGAAAATTGAGAAACAAAGCACTTCCTTCTGATATAGGTTTATTTGTATGCATTTTTTTGTTGTTGTTGGAACTTGGAGTTTGTGAAAAACTCCCAAAATTTGGGATTAACTTTTTTCCAAACCAATTAAAAATACTGAACCATAGCAAATCTTGTTTATTTTGTTAGCCCTTGTATTTCTGAAGTTAAGAATTTGGTCTTGAGTTCAAAGAAAAATGTTATCATTTTGCAAAAATCAGTAGATGTTCACAGCTAAATAATAGTTATAAAGTAGAGGAGATAATTTGCAGAAATTTGAAATTTTAGTACATCCCTGCTGCAAGATTTAAAAGATGAAATGTATTACTACGAACAGAACTCTGAAATAGAACTGAAACAAAGTATCTCAGTGACTGTTGAACTTTACAGCAATGTTGTCAGTTAAGTCCAAAACCTCTGAAAATCTATCACTTGATGAGCTGAACAATGTTTGACTTATAGTACTTGTTGTCTTAGCTACTAACTATTTTTGATTAATATTAATTGGAATAATTTGATGGATTACTCAGTGGGACAACAGGACTACTTGATTCTCTTTTGAGCCCTGCTGGTATTTAAATGCTCTGCTTTTAGTACTTTTCTTGCATCTAAAATAGAATCTTTCCATCAGGTTTGAGATCAGAGGTGGAAAAGCACAGTACTGAGAATTATCATTACTGAAAGGTGCTAAGATATTGCAAAACTAGATGAACCTTTGTGTACCTTGCCAAACCTCCTCACACCATCTTAATTCCTCTTGAAGCCTTAGTAAATTTTTTTAGTATATATTTCTTAATTAAAGCAAAATGAAAACAACTTATTATAAATGTGATAATTTAAATGCAAAAGAACACTGAGTTTGGCAGAGAAAAAGGGAAGTAAGAACTTAAGGGACTGGAGCTCTGAAGTCCTTTTTCCTTTACACAGATTCTGAAACATAAGAATAAGGTAATGTGTTCATAATTTTTAACTTTCTGTTGATTATCTTCTGTTATAGAAGAATTAAATAATATTTTTTGTCATTATATAGCTTTTCTGGTAATTCAAAACCAATTTTTTCATCCATTTTCCAACCTTAGAAGCATTTGGTCCCTCTTTCATGTAAAGAACATGAAAACAACTGTACAAAACCAAAAGCTTTTTCAATGTAAATCTGGAACAAAAGTGAGAATATACTCAAAATAAGAAATTTACACTCAAACTAGTTCAAATAAACAAATGAATCAATGAGCAGAAATGTCTGTTTCTCAGAGAAAGCAACCTTAAGCTTTATAACTGTCTTATAAACCCCAAAATGCCTATTGATAATCTTGATCACCAGTGATCCTGAATTGTGTAAGATGAAGGGAAGATTGTTTAATGTACAGGCAGGAAAGAGAAAACTCCCCTTTTATGACATTTAAATATCTGTCTTATGCTTGTCCTACAAGGCAGAATCCTTTTCTCATAAGAGGTGCACAAGGAGATTAAGACAAAATGTCATTGATTCGCTGCAGGTTAATCCTCCTACAGGGGAAGATTTATTTATGTACAATTACTTCAAAAATATTCTCTTTAATGTCATTCTTTCAGTTGTCTTGCCTTAAGTTTTGAAATGATTCTCTGGTACGGAAGTCCCTGTCTATCTTAGATGCAGGCTGTTCTGTAAGCTTAGTCCTCTTACAACTAATTTATTTTGCAGGGTGCAGACCATCTTTCTGGAAGAAGTCCTGTCCTCTACATGGGGCAAAATACTCTAAAGACTTGCTCAGTATTGACAGGCTAATATAAGCTAGAATAGCATGGACCTCAAACTCACACTTTTGAACCACATTTGGTTTGGTATGTGAAATGAATCCTGTTTCAAACTACCAAATTCACTTCCAAATTTTAAATATTTTACTGAATCAGAGCATTTGCACTAAAAAAAAAAAAAAAGGGGGAAAAAATTTCAAATTGCAGAGGAGTAATTTGGAATGGAGCTTTCTGTAAGAGGTAATCTGTGCAAAAGTCTTTGTGAAAAAGAACTACTTTCAGATAATTCCCAGTCTCTAAAAGGCATTTAAATTAATTTTCTTTGCAGGGGTTAGCAGATGAAATCATTATTTTAGACTCTGAGAATGCAATACCTGTAAAACTTACTGGGGTAGGAGACTAGAAGGACCAGCTAGCTTTAACAGAAACAGTTCCACTGAGTGCATGAGTAAAACAAATACTGCTAGGACAAAAAATTACTTTGTACTCTAATCATGATCATATTTCCTGTTGTCAGTTGTACAAAAGCAGTGCATCAAATATCCAAATGAGTTGAGATGTGTTTTGCTGATTATTGCAGCAGATGGTACATCTCAATTAGGGAAAAATATTTTCTGTTGGCTTATTATACTTTTAAATTAAATTCAGTTTGAGTGAAAGATCAAACATAACAAAACAAAGGATTTTTTTCTGGTTCTTTTATCATCAGGCTGTGTATTGTACAGAATAGTAATGTATTCCATTAAGTAGTAACCAGGAATGGCAAAACAAACTGCTTATTCCATTTAATTTTTTCCCACCAAAATATCAGTATTATTATTAAACAAAATATTTTAAGAGCTGGCACTTGATGAGTGAAGTTACTTTTAGTTTGAGTTGCACAGAAGTTACTTGGGATTAGAAGGGATGATGGAAAATACATCAGTTGTGTAGGAGAAAAGCAGCAGGTTGTTCAAGAGGTGACATTATGTGCCACTGCCTTGCACGAAGGGCAGCTGGTTGCACAAGGGATTATCTGACTGTGAGTTTTACCAGATGTGATTTATTTTGCACATAATTTTTAGAAAAGTACCTGTTGGAATAGTAAAACTTAGGTCACTTACCAGATATAGCAGGCACACTATCATGGTGAGAACAGTAATGAAATACAAAAATAATCTCTTGTTGTGTTTGCTTATTTTGCAAAAGAAAGGTTCCAGGACCACAAAACTGAATTGAGGAATTACACTTACTTCTGTTTCCTTTGATCCAACTCTTTTGTCATGGGAAATACAATTTTCTATAAATTGCATTAAAACCTTTAGTTATAACAGTGTAAGGTGAAATAGTATTTCGTTGCAAACTATCATGTGGCTGAGAAAACTGAATACTAGGAATTCACTAAATCCTCTCAGGCAGGTACCTTGAGGATATAATGTTAACTGCTACAATTAACACTGATTATGACTTGGGTAGCCTTAGAATTATTAGAAAAAGGATTAAATCATCTTTGATTTGACAGCTCCTATTGAGGAAGTAAAAACACAAAAATATTTGTGTTACTTCTGCTGTGATGTTTACTCAGAGAAAATGTACTTTCATACCAATCCTTTCATTTGGAATAGATCCTTAATCACTCAAATTTTAACAGTAGTCCTTGCATTCTTCTGCTTGGAAGACTGTTCTGTAGTATTCTGGACAAAAAAAGGAAAGGAATTTGAGGGATTCTGAGGGAAATGGGTCACATTTATTCCTGCTGCAGCCAACCTCTTTAGTGATGGATAATGAATTATATAAAAAATGAGTTTTGTCTGACATTGAAGATGAAGCTGAAATTCTTTCAAAAAACCACAAATGGGCAAAAGTGGTTTTCTCAGTCATTTTCTACCTGAATGCTAAGTGTTTATTATGGTACTTCATTTATCATTCTCAATATTTAATTTTAAGACAGCTTTTGCTGTTTTATACTTCCTGTTGCTATCAGGTCAAAGCATTTCTGCCAGGAACATTTGGAACAGGCAGTTCTGCTTTTGTTTAAACTATTTTCATTATCTTCTGTTTTACAGGGTTTTTTCTATATCAGAGTATTTTCAACTATCAGGAATATTCCATGGAATAATTATAAACAATTATTGGTCTCAAGTAAGTTTGAGAACATATTATGGCTTTCTACAAAGGCTCCACGGCAACCATGGAAGTGACAAAGTATTCTCTGTTTATTGTCCCTGGCTGTGAAAAATAGTAGTCTAAAGACTTTGGATATTTGTTTTATTTGTGGAAAATGGACTGTATTATTCAGGTTTACTGAATAATACCTACTGAAAAATGTGGCCATTTTGGTGATGGCTAAAGGCTTTAGCTCAGTATACAGCATACAGTTTTTCTGCTGACCTCTGTACATAAGTTGGTGGGCAAGAAGCACAAGGTTCCTGCTGTATAACTGGCCATCCTAGCACTTGTTACTGGAAAACATTTTTGGCTTTTCAGGTAGAGAAGTCAGTGCTTGGATAAGCTGGTGAAACCAAATTATTTCTGTGCTCGAGCTAAATTTTCCAGGTCAAGTTCAAAGGATGTTAGTATATCTAAATTACTTGGTTGGTTCTTGGAAAGAGAGAACACAATTTTTCATAGTTGCCTAACTTTTGTTACTTACTATCAGAAGGTTCCAGTTACTTGGACAGCTATTCTCCTTGTTTAGTGTTAAAGACAATGAATACTGACTACAATGAGAGCAAATGAATTGTTGTCTTAGGGTATAAAATAATTAGAAGTTAAAATACAGTGAGATTTTTCTTCTGTAGAAATGTTTCAATTGACAAGCACAAGTTCAGGAAGAAGAGATTATGAAAGTCAGTATTGGTCAGGACAGCAACAGAGCTTTTTCTCTCAACCATTTTCTTTGACAGTCAAGGACAGTATCAGTGGATTTCTTTAATCTTCTTCCTACCTTTTGGGGGAGGCAGGAGGGGTGCTATTTTGTCTTGTTGTAGTTAGAGAAAACGTCAAGAAATGCAAAATCTAAAATGTGAAATTTGAATGGCTGTGTTAATTTGCCCAAACTACGTGTATTTCTATGCATGAGTAGCAGTTATCTATTGAGTTAGAAGAAGGATCTGAAAATCTCAGTACAGCATGATGTTAGCTGGAATTGCTTTATGTTTAGTTTTGGTTTTACTTTTATCAGGTGCAACTTTGCTCTTGCATATTTTACCTTTTATAAAGGACTTTATTTTGCTCAGCTGGTCCCAGTTTAAATGATGTCAGCTAAGCCAGAGAACCTGAATGTCTGTCCTTTATGATGTCCCGTATTTTGGCCTTGATTAGTGGTGTTGCTTACACTGTCAATTATTAGCAGATACTGCTGCTGCTCTGCTCTTTGATCCTTTCAGCCTTTCATTCTGCCACGTCTGGTGAATAATGATGATGGGGGGAGCAAGGTCTGCTTTGTTCAAGGACTACAGGCCACTTGACATGCATTACTTCTTCAGCAATGCTTTCTGATATTTATGAATGTAAGGCCGGATTCAAAAGTAGTGTAGTGTCAAATGAATACAAATCCAGAAAGTACAATGGGGTTTGGAATAGGCCTTTGTATTGTGTTCTCCAAAGCAGAAAATAATGGCAAATAACTTTCAACTCTGTACAATGACACTTGTAATGCTGCAGGACTGGAAGCAAAGAATGGTCTTCCAGCTTTACTCAGCAGCCTACTGAGTTCTTTCAGTGAGCCACAAAGATAAATATTGGTCAATAAACTGTGTCAAAAAGAAGAAAGAAACCCCCAGAATTACGTCTCAATTACCACTGGATTTAGGGTTAGGCATGGTTAGAATTATTTTTCTGGCCTCTGCTTTGCTCTTCAGACATTTGTCTGATACAATTCTTGTGAGCGTGTTCTAATTTAAAACTGGGGGGGGAGTCCCTGGTATATAGCCAACAATAGTGATGAGTTTACTTGTCCTGAGAGGGAGAAATCTGGCCCATGTCTTTCCTGCAAGTTTCTGAGTGCTTGTCAGCTGCCAGCCTGCCTTGGCTCTGAGGGGGCAGCCACAGGACAGCCAGTGTTCAGCTTTAGCCTGAGCTCTCCCAAGGACAGGGCAGGAAATGGGTCTGTGCAGATCTGTTGAAGAAACATAGTAAACACAACCTTAGCATCCTACTACTGATTTTCAGAGTATCATCATGTACACAGTCCGGTAGGTGAACAATCCTATCCATTAAAATAACAATAATGCCACCTTTTCTCCCACATTCAATTAAAGATTAAACTTAAAACTTTAAATACACTTACACTGTTGTATGTATTTTTCCCTTACACATTTGGACATTGCTAGATAAATTATGTACTCAGACCCTCTTTGAGGCATTTTCACCTATTGTTAAAACTAGTTTATTCTAAAATCACCTAAACCTAATTAACCAAATTGGCTGTAGATACTGCTGTAACTATTTGGCCTTTGTAATTACATGAAGTCTTTAAACCAGAGATTATTAATTGTAAAAAGTTGATATTTGAGTGTGTGCAGAGGGTGCAGGAAGTGCAGAAGGTAAGTTGATATTTAAATGTGTGTGTTTGTATAGAGAGAGCATGAAGTACAGAAGGTAAAAGAACTGGAAACTGTTCAGATGCTTGCACTTGCTTTCTGTTTCCTCTCTATGGCATAAATGCTTCCAACTACCAAGACAGTTAATGTTAACTAAATGTATGTTAGAGTATGTTTGTGTCCCAGTAAAGTAGTAGAATTAATATGAGAGAAAGAAGAATTAATATGAGAGAAAGAAAGAATAAAGAAAGCATATGCTGAGGCAATGCTGTTAGCAGAAAGAGACCTTAAATAAGCTTCCTTTTAACCCTCTTCATTGTAAGTTTGTATATAGATTTCTCTTGTAAAGGTGGCTGAGATAAATATTTCCCAATGTCTTCTTTTGTCATTGTTTCAGATTCCCACTGCAAATGCATTGTTGTTTTGACTTAATGCAAGCAATGTGCTTTTTTTCTTCTTCATTGTGGGAACTGACTAAAACTGCAGTGCCTTTTGACCCTGAAGGTGTTTTAGGTAGAGTCAAGTCAGTTTTTGTGGCAGGTGAGCAAAACCATCAGCTTTCTTATTGTCACTCCTACTCATAATCCTTTTTTAGGTAACAGCAGTGATTCTTGTTCTTTCATTACTTCCCTAGTCCTATATACAATATGAAATTGCTATTTAATACTGTGAGTCTACTGGGAAATAAGGTAAAGATTTGGAAAACAGTCATAGAAAGAGTCAAACTGAAAAATACTGATGGCTAAGTATCCTGTTTACAGCATTAAAAAAAAAATCAAGGTACATTGGATGGCCAGCCTGCAATGCACCTGGCCTGTTGAGCAAAGATCCTCTCCCCTTCCAGCTGGTTCAGACTTATTCCAAATTTTGTCTATTGGTCTTCTGTGTGGCTGTTACTGAGCAAAAGCTTAATGCATACAGTTTTTACTGGTGTTTCCCCCCCCAATACTTCCCTTGTCTTTACTCTCACCAGATAGACAAGAAGAAAACAATGTAAAGGCAGATAATCTGTCTATTATTATGCTCTCCCAAAGACATTATTGAAGCTGGTAAAGAAAAATTGCTTTGCAAATTAAATACACCATTTTGAAGCAGCAAATAAAAATGTATCTCAACCTGTGCCTAACTTATGTCAGGAATTACAGAATCAAAGATTGTGATAGAATTTGATCTGAATTTGGATTTAAATTAATATTGGGAAAGAACATACAAAAATACAGAAATCTAGTCCCATGAAACTGCACTTGCAGTGGTGGATCAGTTCTAAAAGACTTTCCATTAAGCATGAGTTTGTGTGCTGGATTTTTGCCCCCTGCCAAGACTTGTCTATATACTTAGTAAAGTAGTAATTGTTGTTTTGACTGTAATTGTGTATGCAATGTACACACATGCAACATGCTACAGCCATTTGCATTACAGTGATGCTGGCAACACTAGGAAAGTTCAGAAGGTCTAAAGACCGAAATAGTAGCAGTCAGTTGCTTTTATTCCATGGTCATCCCATGGAAAGGCTATCATAATTTAAATTATTGCTATAAATTAGGAGGAAGTTGTGTATCTCTTAGGTTTAAAGCAGAAACTGAGAAACCAGAATCCTGATAGAGCAACTGTGGATTTCTTTTTTCCAGCCAAACAGCAATTTTTGCTTAAGGAAGAAATAATATTATTTGGGTGAAAATAGTCCATAAGCCACCTGCCTACCTTCCCCCTTGTATTGGAATCTCAGCATTAAAAAACATAATGAAATTTAAGGGACTGCTGACAAAAAAAACCTAGCACCACAGCTGATTTATGGGATCTGTATATTTAAAGCTTGGCCAATTGACAGAGAGTTAAGAACATAATTGTTAATAACTTTTTGTGAATAGACATCAAAAATTAAGAACAATTTTTCTTCTTGCAAAAGAGCTTGTAACCTGGAATTATGTTTTACCGTTGAGAAAGGAGAAATTTAGGCTGAACATCAAGAAAAGTTTCCTGGCAGGAAGTCGTATTAGACAATGGAACTGAATCTCCAAGGAAGAGATAGGAACCCACTACGTTCAAACATTTAAAAGAGTGAGAAAAATGGCAGAAAAATGGTAACCATGTACAGCTGTTGCACACTTGGTTACTAACCTGACATACTTCTTTCATTTCCAGCTTTTGTAACTCCATGGTTTATTAGTCTGCAAACTCTTTCCTCTGCCCTCTGATACCTTCAGGACAACGTCCATGCAATTTGTAAAAACACATTTCTTACAAAACATGTGTAGCTTTTGTTCTATGGCAGAATAGTATCCAGCAACCTCTCTTATGAGGTCACTTGTCTACCCAGACTTCTGCTATTTCTGTTGTTTTTATTTCATAAGGCTCTGGCAAAGATGCAGTTACTTTCAGTTTGTAAACAGTGGTTAGAAATATTTTTTTTCTTTATCAAAATATGAAAATTCACCCTAATTAGAATAATCCTAAAATGTACTGAGTTGGGCCTTTCAGGAGAAAAATGTGTGTGTTCGTTCTGCTTCCAGACATTTTAAGACTTAAGCTGTTTAGCAGATGACTTTTTTCATGAGAATCTGAAACAAAAGACCTGTAACCTCTGTTGAAAAATGGACACAAATTCTTAGAAAAGTCATGTTTTAAAAGATTTTTTTATGAGTCCCTTACTCAAAGACTACTTTCCAGCAGAATTCACAAGCTCAAAGCCCGCTCAGCTTTATGAGACTCTTGTTCCTTCGCTTTATAATGACAGTTAATTTTCAGCCTTGTCTGAGGTGTCAGGGCTGTCAGCTGTGAGGAGGAGGATTAGCAAGCGAGTCAGAAAAAACATTCTCCCCAGTGTGTCTCGTGTGTTGTCAGTGGCCTTTCAGCAGAGCTCCCTTCCGTGCAGCTGCTGTGCTGTGACATCATGATGTGCACTAGAAATCCCCGCAGACTTTTGCTGGGTAATTTGCTGGGAAATTTAGTCCAGCCTGGTGTCAGCGCTGCACTTTTAACTATTTTGTTGCTTTAAAGACTAACAAATATTTGCTTATAAACATGAAATATTTGTTGACTAGATGAAAAAAAACCCTGTGTTGAAGGTAACGTTTTTCCAAGCTACTCTATTGGTGGGATACTCTCCAGAATATTCCAGTGGTATGTTATGGGAACTTAAGTTACCACTCAGTAGTGAACTATTGCCTTGATATAAAATTTAAGGAAATGTGGAATTGAGAGAACAGTTCTTCACTAGGTGTTTGGTTTTTTTTTCTTCTCTTCTGAAATGAGTATGTTTGATAATGTAAGGCTTTCTACCTACAAAGAGATCAGAATAAGGGTTATTCACCTCTTCTTGCAGTCATCTATTTAATAATGCTCACAGATTACCTTGAGAATTGCCTGAGGACTGAGGCTAGCTTTCTGGCTTTTTCCCTGTGCCAGTGGAGGTTGGTTGGCTCATTAGAACTAAGTATTTCTTTGTTGATCTGTATCTGTGATAGCCAACAAATGGAAGTCATAATGTTGATGTTGCAGAAAATCAATTAAAAAGCAACAAGTTCAACAAATTCCTTCCTCTTCCCTAATCAATATTGAGATTAAAGTGTCAGATAAAATCCTTTGAATAGTTTCTTGTAGCTGAAATTAAAGACAAACATATAAGAATATCTTTTACTTTCAGGTTTTTTCTCACAGCTCTTTAGTGCTACACAGTTAGGAGAAACAAGTCACTTACCAGAAATTAAAAGTTATTGTTGTCAAACAAAATTACCTTCTATATGCAATGGACATGGTAGCACTCCGAGTAATAGAGCACCTCATAGTATTTTGAATGCTATGTGGGCTGAATTATCTACAAAGGTTCCTACTTCTTAGTCAGAAAATTAGTAGTAATTTTTTGTTGTTGTTTTAAAGGCAAATTGATAATCCTAATCATGTGTTAATTCTAATAATTAACTATAGTTTAATGCTAAATAAAAAGTGTATAACATACCTACTTTGTAATATGAATATTGAGATGAGAAAACTACTATGTTGCCCAAATAAAAGAGCAAAATTATCTTCCCCCCTTATACTTACTATTGATTGGCAGACTGAAATAAATGCATATGTTGAATCAATCTGCCTGAAGTGTTAGAAACTGGAGGACAGTTTTCAGGGTCTGTTTTAGATTTTGATTGTAATGTCGAAGTTGCAAGCTGCTGTAACGATGTGATGCCAACACTCTACCTTTGTACTGCAACTACAAGGGAGAGGTGGGAAAGTTGTCTCTGCAGATATAGTGAGAGTGCAGAGGGAAAGGGCAGAAAACCCCTTGGTAAATACAAGAACAAAAAGGAGCAGCTTACGAAACCCAGTGACAGGCTTGCCTACTGAGAAAAAGATGCAGATAGTTCTCCAGAAAATTCTGCTATTGGCATCTTCCCGCTCCTTGATATCCCAAGCAACTCAGCATAGCTTTATAAAAGGTTTGTCAACTCCTAGTTCCCATAAATGTCTCTCCAAATCATTTATGTTGCTCTTTGGTTTGTTGGTAAATTTGAATAATACTGGAAAGCTTTCAAATCCCTGTGAGACTGCGTAAGTTATAAATTAATTTAGTGATTGGTGAAATGTAAACCTTTAAATTTAAGCCTAAACCAAGACAGTCACCTTTCATATCCAAGAAATTAATTTGTCTTTGACCAAAAATATAGCTCTCATCTTGGCTTCGAGCCATATTTTAACCATGGCATCCATCTGGAAAAACAGGAGTATGACTCTTCCCTGATGCCCTCTTCCCACATTTTTCATGATTCCTGTTTTACGAGAAAGATAAGACAATCTAGACCTTTGGCCTCATGCTTTACAATACACCTGAGACATTCATTAATGGTCTAGAAATTATTTGTGTGTCATGTCTTATTGGTTAAATATCACTTCCTTATTTATGGCTTCATGCTTCTTTCTAGTGCTTTAGACATTTATATTAACTGGCAAGGGAATACTTAGTATAAGATTATACAGACAAATCAGCTTTAAAGCAAAGTTATACAGAGCTTGCTCTAGTGGTACTCTCTTTACTACCCACAACTTTTTTTCTTTTTTTGGTGTTATGTCTTCAGCCAACTGGATTCATTTTTTTTAGAACTGAATTTAAATGACGGTTTTCTGCCATCCATATCTGTAAAGTACCACAAGTGTGCTGTAAGGTTTTTTCTGTTTTCCTCTTGCATGTGTGGAAGAATACTTTTATTTTGTAAACTGAGATGGTTTAATGATAAGCAATTTTGCAGTGGCTCTGATACTGCTGATGCTGAGTTCTCATTGGGAGAGGAGACATTAACCACCGATTGCCCTCTGCAGCTCACTGATAAGGGACCAGACACACACATTTATAACTAACTTTACACCCTAATGCAGGTGCTTGTAGGCATTGTTCATACCCATTAGTATGCACAGTATTAATTTTAGTAGAGAACACTAGGAAGAATGCTTCTATTTTGGACTGGACATGTTTGATTCATGTGTATCTGCTCCATTTGGAAAAACAGAACCTGATTAGTCTCTAAGCTGCACACTGTGGCATCACTAGGACAGGGAAATACCATATTTTTTCAGAACTTTCAAAGAATTTATTAAGAAATTTGTTTCTTTTACTCCTTTTACCAAACATTACGCTTTGTGCAGTCACACTTTTTGGGGCAGTGTAGTTTTAAATTATACAGTGGGGTTTGTCCACACTTTGAATATCAGCTGAAGGGATTATTTTTAACTTTGTTTTTGATGAAAATATTCCTGCCCTTTAAGTATCAGCTCTACTCAGGAGATGAGTTAGCTATGAAGCATTAAGTCTCTTTCTTTGCCCATCTTTTTCTTTTGAGAAACCAAAGTAACTTTTCCTAAAACCTGTGACTAGGAAGACTGTTTTCCTTCCTTCACAGTATAAAAGTAGCAAGTGTAGAGTGTTGTAATAAGCAAAGATTCATATGTCAGTAAAAATACACTTCAACCATTCTGCCAAATCAGATATTTAATACTTCATACAGATTGAGCTGTTTCAATTTTTAAGAAAGAGTTTTTTCAGCATTTTTCCCTAATCTCGTTTGTTTATTTAAGTAGTTTCCTCTTTGACTGTGTTACTTTTCATGGTAAATATTGAAGTTATACCTGAACCTTCATCATTCTGATAACTGTTTCTGCAAAAGTTGCTTTGATTTGCCTTACTGTTTGCTAAGGATTTGACTAATTGGTTTAATGTTTTAATTACATAACACTGAATTTTAAATTAATTTTAATTAATTTTTTTAAAATTAATTTTAATGTGATTTTAAATTATTTTACTGCCCCATTTTTGAGCAAGGATTCCCTGCCCCAATGTCTTTTAATATTGCCTTATTCAGTCAGAGATGTTTAAAGAAAACCAAACATATGTCTCGTTATATATGTGAGCATTATAGTGTTGAGTGTGATTTTAAATTAGTTCAGTCACTGTTACTGATTTTGGTGCTCCAGTAAGAAGAACAGTTGATTGTATACTGTCTTCACAGCATTTTTGTAACCCAACAGAGGATTTGTTTTGAAATTTATTATTGACATTAACATATGTGCAAAGCATTAGCCCAGAGGGCTGGTTAGGATTTCCACTTAAATTGAAGCAGCAGTTTGTGCCTCTGCCTCATTTCCCTGGGACAATGCTTAGCCTCATGTTGAGTGGATAAATAATAAATCTATTAAGCTTTCTCCTGAAGTAACTTCACTGTGTACTTATTTTACTTCTGACTATTTTTTGACTCGCTTGCAAGTATTTGAGACCGGCTCTGTTGCCCATTTCATCTGTACTACACACATTTGCAAGGTCTCTTCTTAGGTTTTTGGGGAGGTATTGAGTCTTCAGTTATCTGAGGTCTCAGATGATGAACTTGGAGTCTGCATGTCGTATACACTTGTTCACTTTTATGTTCTCACTGTGCCTTTTTTGTGTCTGATCACTCTATTTTTGTATAAATAACGTATTTTCTTTTTTTATTGATGTGAGGAAGAAATATCAGTAATTTACATTGCAATCACACAGTACTTGAAAAAATGCAATTGAACAACTTACCCTGTTTTTTGGGCACTGTGAAACCACCTCCCTGGAAAAGCACGGCTTCTAAAGACTCAGGAGAAGGACTCATGTCCTTGTCATTTACGTAAATTCCCAGACTTCTGAGCTGTGCCTGCTCCTACCCAGCTTGCTGAGTTTGTATCTGCCTTTACCACTAGCTCTTCAGCAGTTCTGCAGTTTAAAGCAAGTCTATAAATCCTTCTAATTCCTTTCTCAACCAACATATTCACCTTGAAAAACAGAAAACAGTGAATGCCCTCGCGGGGGGTTTCATTATTTCTTTCAGTGTTACATGAGGGTGCAAAGGAACTGTAGAACAATGTAAAAACAAACCCAGAGAGGAGAAAAACAGTCTCCTCTTGCTGTCCGTTGGTGTGGATTTAATTCTGTGGTGATTTTTCCTTTACAATGTCAATGAGAATAAATTATCTTGAGTTATAAATGGAAAATCTGTCACCTAATGTCTGCAGAGAACAACCCACAGGATGAAGTTTTCTGTTGTTTAAAATAAAGTGGCCTGTTTCTTTTGTTTTCTTGGAAAGACAAATTTCTCCTGAATGATAAGATTTTCCTGAAACAAGTTATTGGACTGTTCATTGGCCTTGATATGTGCTTTAAAACAGGTCAGTAGAATTCATCTGTAATCAATCTCTTAAAGATATTCTGAAGTTTAGAATGCATTCAAGAAAGTGATAATAATTTGTTTTTAAAAAAAGCATTTCTAAACAAAAGCTACTTTTGTAGATGAATGTACAGGACTAGCACATAGCTGGATAAACAGCCTTTGGATCTGATTGAGGGAGACTTCCAGGTGTTTGTCAAAATCTTGGCTTTTCATGCCCATACTCCAACTGTGACAGTGCAAACTCCTTAAAATAGGATGCAGTTTGCACACACTTGATCTAATAATTCCATGTGCAGCTTGGTGTAGCAGTTGTTCTGAATTTAAAAAAAAACAACAACAACAAATGAACAACCCATCACCCAAACACTGAAACAACAACAACAAAAGCCCCAAACAATTTTACAAACTGCAGATATTAGACTGCAAGCAAATCTTACATCTGCAATATCTGAGATACAGGTGGTCAGGGAAATTGTTAGTACACAGTTAACCTGCTTGTCTCTTAGTGGTATTAGTGGAAGAATGAAAAATTTTGTTTGCTTTACAAATCAATGGTAAAATGTTTATAGTTAGTTGTTGAATGTGGGAAAAAATTCCCAGTCTAAATACACTATAAAGTTCTCTTTGTTAGCCACTTTATTGCTACAAGTATGCACTTTGCTGCTAAAACACATAATGACATTTTTCGGATGGAGAGATTGTCTTAATGGGAAAAGGCATAGAAGAGACAAAAAAAAGACCGAGCATTTTTGAGTTATTAGGAAGGGAAAAACATTGCTTTCCAAGTTGGCATTGGTTTCATGCCTTGGCAGTTTTGTAGGGACTTAGCAACTAAAAACCAGAGGCACTGTTTTGAAGTCCCAGTTTAGTGTCCATGGTGAAACATCAGCTACCACGTGTTGTACCTTACTGTTTTTCTCTTTTTCCCCTGGTTCCTTTCTCTAGGAGATAAGGAAAGCTGGGGAGAGGAGGTGGAAGCAGGCTGAAAAGTGTCATTCACCACACTTGTATTAAAAAGCCTATTAAACACTAACAGCTGTCTTGGTTCCTGCTACAGCTCCACAGAGGGCCAAAAAGGCTTCTACTGACTGATGATTTCGAGTTTGTCCTTCAGAGGAGCCCAGTGCACAGTGACAAACTGGCTCAGTGTCCTTCCACTGAGGTAGGAGGTGGAAAGAGCCAGAGTGCTGTGTGCTGGGGAGAGGTGAGTGATGCTTAGGGTTTGCCTGACTGGCTCTTATGTAGGTTTTTGCAGAACTATGAACCCTGTTATTAATGTTTTGCATCACTAACAGATAAGAAGGAAAAAAAAAACAACCCTGAACTTTTTAAGTCATGCATTTTAATTATATTACTGTGGCACTGAATAATACTCTGCTTGAAGTCACTAACAGGAAGGTTCCCACAAATACATATAAAAAGCCCTCCAACAGAAACTTCAGCATACTGACATTCTCACCATATCTGCACGCATCCAAACAGAAAGTCAGAAATGAAAACACTGGCCAAAACTGAATTGATACTGAATAACTACCATACAGTCAGTTGGCAGCTCAGATGAGTAAAAATTAGCCAAGTATCTTGAAATTTCATTCAGTAATATCAACCAAAACAACCAATTACTGCTGTAGTCATTTCTTCCAGAAAGCATGAGAGTACTGAGATGCCTTAAGGCTATATATTGGCCCTTCTGTTTCTGTCATCTCCTGTTTACACTGAATACTCTAACTAGGTGACTGATCTTTTGCTTGGAGTTTGCCCAGTTTATAGCAAGGCTGATTTCATGACAGGACTCCCACATGCTGTGGTGACTCAAACAGGTTTAATTATCTCTTACAATGGTCATATTTCTTATTCTTTTCCCTTGTAAATTGGATATTTTATTCTGCATCAGATCCTTGTTTCAATACAATTCAATTTTGCAGACTATTTTTCTTTAAATTTCTCTAGAATTTAGAATGTTAATTCTCTTCCTATTGAAGGGACATAATCACTTGTATCCCAGTAAAAATTTCCAGATGGAATATCCTATAGGTGCATTTTTCAGTTGTATCATTCTTTATGAGATTAGAATCTTCTCAAGTATTGCAATATTGTGTCTTGTCTCTGAATAAAAGCAGCAGGGATCCATTAGTCTTTTGAATCAATGTGACAAAGAATCTGAAATACTCAGAAACATTTCAGAAAAGTTTAAATTTTGAGTTCATAAACAAGTGAAGTAGAACATTTCTGGTGTGTTACGTTACTGAGAAGAAAATTATAAATTTGTTTGCTAAGTTCCCTCCACCTCTCCTCTAATCTTCTTGAAAGAAACAGCCTTTCTTGTCTGTAAGTTTGTTTGTGTTCTCTGGAATTTTAGAGAGTATCAGAAGAAACTGTCATTAAGGAATGAATTTATATATTTATTTTTCTTTTAAAACTTATATTAATATTTACATTGATATCTCTCTTTGGCAGTTTTTCAATAGGACTGGCAAAATGTAATGCTTTCTTTATTGCTTTCTATCCAGAGAGCACCATGTCCTCAGATAAACTGGAGTTCATTTTTTTGCCAAACACTATGGTTTCTCTAATTTTTTATTTTGCAGAAGTCTTGACTAATTCCCATGTCCATATTCGTCCATTGACACTTCTAAGTTGAACTCATTAATCTCAGAAGTCTTCTCAAAAAGTCAGGTGGTGACAGGTTGTTGATTAAATATGTTAAATGTAGAAGCAAACTGAGTCAGCTGTGGGTTATGCAATCTACACCTGAGGTTAGAGAATTCATTTTTCATTCCATTTCACTCTGTAGGAAAAGATTCTGTCTCAGTTTCCTGCTTCACAGTAGATGGGGTTACTAAACATTCAGAAAGGCATCTCAAGGTGAATGTGTCAAATAAAAGATATATACACATATATACTAACATATATATATACATATATATATATAAGAACATATTTTTTCTGGTGCACAGCTGCACTTTTTTTTTGCTGTGGCTTTTTCAAGTGTATGACTGCACTCTTTTTTATTATGTCTTTTTTTTTTTTTTTTTTGGTCACTGTTTTCCCTGGCTTACAAGTGGAAGAGTGGAAAGAGACATTACATGCCATGGGAAATGGATATCACCTGCTTGTATTAGCAAATATCAAGCAAGTTTTATCATTGGCTTCTAAACATCTTCAGTTGTTTCTCAGTGTTCTGTTCTGTCTATATGCCTTCATATGTACTGTTATAGTCTATAATAATACCAGCTGTTTCAGTACCATTAACACTCTGACATAATTATTTTGTTACACAGAAAACCCAAATAACCTGCTGAATTGGTTTATGTTGCAAAATGATGGGTGGCAATGTAGCTGTTGCAGGCAAATTCTAAAGTCTATAATTTGCATAGATAAGAGGGCTTAGCACTCTTATTCTGACAAAATATGCACAATTAAGAACGAGTTTAATACTTCAGTGTGCTTGTATTTTTCTTTATCATATTCTAAAGGTAGTAGAGGCTTTGCTTTTTATTTCTCTCAATGAAATTCTTTATGGATTGTACCAGAGGGAATATTACCACCTACCAAGTGACTGAAATCTCCTTGTTCATAGGTATAAATTTTTCAGTGTTGACATTGAGAGCCAAGGCTTGAGCTTTGCACACTTCATCAAACTTAAGTAATGAAAAAGCCTGAAAAATGCAGCAACTGAAAGTTAGGAAGAACTGGATCCTTATCTGAAGAAGTAATCACCAATTACAGTGTAACTGTTCCTTTGACACTCCAGATCTCTTTATAAGAATATGCAGCTCTCTCCAAAGTTTGGGGTGTGGAATAGAAGTCTGGGGCAATTGGTTTCCATCCCTATCTCTGCTGTGATCTTAAAATATTGAAATATTTTCTTGTTTTTCCATGGTAACTCTGTGATACTGTTCAGTAACATTTACTTAAATTGCATTGTCCAAGGGAACCAGTGGGTCAACAGACCATATGTGGTCCTTATATTCCTTCATGTCATTGTGTATATATTTAAGGTTCATTGGAAAGACGTGAGGCTTCTGCTAAATCGATAGGATTTTGGAAAACAAAAAAAGAATAAACCTGATGGTAGGTAGGTATAAAATTTTTATATTTACAGCATTTTTCTTGTTAAGAGCAAGGTGCAGGTAGTATAGTCCAAATTATGCTTTCAACTCTCTCTCTCTGTATCTGTAGAAAATACGTTTCTTGGTGCTCTCATGAGCAGAACACTTTCAATCCAAAACTGCATAACATCAAAAAACATATAATAGCAACTAGGACAAGGCTGCCAAAACTTTTGTTTTTCCAAGGCCTGGGCCTCCAAAAAAGGATACATGTTTTTAATTAGCCATGTGATGACAAGATTAAGAAGGCAGGCACTTATTTTTACTTACCATAGTCCCACAGCTGTTACAGGCAGAAGTATAAAAGTAGGGTTTTTTGAGGGGGAAAAAATGAGGGTAATAATTAGAACTGAATTCCCCTAGTTATAGCTGAATGCTACATCAGAATACTTAAGGCACGTTATTTGTGCAAATAAATTGCTATAGATCGATTAAGTTGATTGAAATTAAGGTAATTTAAACTTTCTGAGAATATAACTCCCATGGTGAAAAACATAAGGGAAGGCCAAAATGTTTTTTTATCATTTGTTTCACTAGGGAAGGAATGATACTCTAGGATCTGTTTTCTGCCTTAGGGTCTGTCTTTGACATGCGATGAGGCAAATCTGTGGCTATTTTCATGCCCATATAATGCTCTAAGTTCCATTTAGGGATGGACTTGCATTATGTAATAGTCTCTTTAGTGACTTTAGAGAAGTAGCCTTGATTTGCAACAGTTGTACACAATATGTAAAGAACTTGGGAATCACTGAATGAAAGGTGGTAAGGAGGTGCAGATGATTTTATTTTCATATAAATATTGATACAGTATCAGTTGCTTGTCAAATTTTAGACCTTGAGCATCCTCTGTCATTAAACTATACCATATAAAAGATCTAGATCCATTTCTACTGTATAACTTTGGGTGGGTCTTTGAAACACCCATTCAAATATCTATTTATTCACTGACTACTCTGAAGTTCAGTTTCTACATCCTAGCACTGTGCATGCACCCTTTTCTCTTTCTCTGTGCTGTGAAACTGTTATAAATTATTTTCTTTGGCTGGGTCAGGAAGTATTTTTCCATTTGGCTACTCTTTATTTCTGCTTTTCATTTGCAGAGTAATTTCATAGCTAGGCACTAGGCAGCTGCTCTTCTAATGTGTGGACTGGCTTAGCAAATAATTGTATTATGTCTACAGTGCACCAGGTTGCATTATAAAGTTTCAGACAAGGCTATCTCCTTCCTTTCTCATTCATAGCTTTTAGCTATGCCTATACAATTAAATGGGGTAGCTGACTCTGAGCATCTTGATAGATACAAAGAGGAATGGCCTCTTTGGGTACTAAAGGTATTGTTTCAAGATTAGTTTAAGCCAATCTAATTGCAGACATCTCCTGTTGACCCTCATTGTCCCTATTTCTCCTTCTCCCTGGCAAATTTTCAGCTGAACCAGTTCTGTGTACCCAGTTCTTGGCACAGTTATGTGTGGGTGCCAGTGACAGCAAATGGGAAAAGTAGGAATGAATAGGAGGGAGGCAGAAATGACTGTGTCATAGTCAGGACCCAGATCATGCCAAGCCAGGACCAGAATGGTGCCCTCAGGGAGTACATTCTCACCAGGGTGAACAGCTGAATTTCTTGCCATTTATGCAGGTGACTTTCACGAGCACTTTCATCTCCCAGTCCTGCTCTGGTAGCACACTATACATTAATGGCAGTGTTTTTTCTACTTGTCCAGATTTTGCATCTTGTAAGATTCTGTAAAATTTGAAATGTATGCTAAGGTAAAGGACATGAATATAGGCTTTTATGATTTCCATGTTTATGTTCAAGACAGATTAAAGTGTTCAGTCTGAGATACAGTAAGTAGTTTTTATCAAGTAGTATAGCAAAGGTACTTTCGTTTTTGGAAATGATATAGATTTTGGGCACATGGATACAAAGACAGGACCAAAAAAGCCATTATTACATTTCATGGCAAACTTTGCCTTGAGTTTAGAAAAACCAGCTCCAGCACCTGTTTTTCTCAGTGGCAGAGCTATGTCAACTTAATGTAGTAATTTAGATTAAACAAATAAGTTTTAATTCTGCTTAACAGATATCCAACTGAGACACACAGATACGCCCATCATATGTAAAGAAGCCAATTTCAATCTCTTTAGCATCAAAAGGAAACATTTTAGGCACATGTTCAGAGAAATCCTGTTTCTAGTCTTGGAGTCAATAGGAAACACATGTCAATGATATTTTGATTTATTTTCCACTTTATGAATGTCCCCTGATGACCTGCTTGTAAGGATCCTCACAAAATATCTTTGGGCAATGCTGGAGAGTAAACTGGAACCTGGCTGCTCTTTCTATCTGTCTTCAGTATCACTCCTATAACTGCATATATTTCTGAGCTATTAGCATAGAATTTGGGAATATATATACAATCACTTTTAGAAGAATGACCACTTCTGGCATATGTACTCTCAGCAAATTAAAATTTCCACTAATAAGAGCCAGAAAACAATTATAATATCAGTCAATTTGCAAAATGACAAATTGTGACTTTGTGAGGCCGATAATAGTGGAAAAATGTTGGCTATAGTGTAAGTCTGGAGTTTATGAGAAGCTGTTGCCATTTAGAAAAATATTCCTTTTCTGTTCTTTGTATCAAAGAGCTATAAGTAATCGGTATATATAGAAATGATTCTTCCTGCTAACTCTTTGCCAAGGTGATTCACTTGCATAGCTGCTGTACCTGTTCACTGTAGGTCTGTGGATGCCCTTTCTGTAGTGCCATTAGCAAAACATGCTTAGCCCAATTAATTTAATCTATTTCCATCTGGAAAGTAAGTAGATAGTGTGTGGAGGGAATGAACTTTTATCAGGGCATAATTGAGAAATGCGTTAATTGTTCTTGCTTAGCCATTTCCTCCCTCTGTAATTCTATCACAAATTTGAAAAGACTGGTTTTGCCTTTTCTGCTGATAGAGATGGAAGGAACTGTCCCTGTAGTTTTCAGAAGTACTTTAGGATGTACAGTTGATGCATGTATGTTGGAGCATGTTCTGTTGGTCAAGACCTTTTAACAGTGCTATTTGTCTGGTTGTAGCCTCAGAGAAGATCAGGAGCCCAGGCTGGGGTTTTATAGTCAGCTCCTTTTGGTGTAATTCTGCAGTATTTTTGCAAGGGACAGTTCCATACACCCTCTCTGTCACTGCCAGCTGCTCACTCTGTTCCTCCTGTGCTCTTGAGTAAGTGTCTGTGTGATTGTGCCTTGAACCTAGAACAAGGGACTTGATCCAGCCTGAAAAAACCACCTGTTTTACTTGGCAAGGTTTTGGTTGAATCAGGTTCCTGATCCAGCACTCATTATGTTGGCTTGTTCATTAGTGTCAGCCCAAGACAGGAGTAAAGAACTGGGAACAGAGGGTAAGGCCACACTTTACATGGCAGCTTGTAATGATGTTTGAGTAAGATGATTTTATAATTAACTTCCTAATTATTACTTTTCTGCTTTCCTTAGATACAAACCATGTTGAGTATTGTCAGATGTCACTTTGTTGGTATCTCACAAAAGCCTTTTATCATCATTGTGTTAATGTGCATTTAACTAAAAGTAACAATGATGCAGATGATTGCTGGGAAAGTTCCCAATGAGAGTGGATATATGATCTGTTTGACTGGAGTCATACATTTCCTTCATGCTCTTTTCTTGCACTAGTGAGATGGATGGTGCCTAAATCCACATATTCAGAAGGGTCTGTTGTTCTCCTCCTCCCCCTTTTTTTTTTTAATTCCATTGAGGTTGTTTATATGTTTGTTCAGTGATTATATCTGAAGTTACTGACATTTTCCTTTAGGAGTTCCAGTGCTCCGTTGTGAATCCTTGAAAGGAAGCAGGGATGGTTTGCTTCTCTTTGGAACATACTGCTCGGTTTTTAATACATTTTTCCCTGAGAGCCTTCCCTATGATTCCATACAGCAGCCCTCCAGCATTCAGCTGAAAAACAATTTAATATTTCCTTGCATTTCTCTGCCAGCACTACTTGGACTCTGACTAATGCTAACCAGTGTAATTATCTGTGACTTTCCTCCTAAGCTTTCCATTTCCACTCAGTCCAGAGAACAGTGTTCTCCAATCCACAGCAATTATGAGTACGATATATGAGATAGCTGGAAGAGGGTACTGAGGATAAAAAAATCAGATGGTGAACTAAACAACCACTGCTAAATCAAATGCATAACAGGTCTGAACTTAGACTCTCTTCAAAACTGTCATTAAAACCATTGAGGATTCTTCTTCTATGCTTGCAAGTCTAGTGCTTTGATCTTTATTTATTGAGTCTGTGTTTGAACTCATCTCGCTCTGCTAAGGTATTTGAAAAACATAGTGCTGAGTTGTCTTTGCTCTTTTACACATGAGAACCAAGGCCAGCCTGTTATTTTCCAAACAGATGGAAATGAAATACATGTTCATATAGAGGTGTGTGGAGAACCATGTGAATATTCATGTGTAAATGTGCCCTAAAATATCAACATCCACATTTGATAACATTGATACTAGGGATATAAGATAGGAGGGAAAGTGGATTTATACCTGAGTCCCAGGAAAACGTGGCTGTGCACTTCTGAAGGAAAGGTGGTTAAGGGTCCGGGTTAGTTGGAAGTCTCATGATATTGTGTTTTCTAGATGCCAAAGGTATTTGTAAGCATCTCCTTCAGGTCCCCTTGGGCTCCAGTACTTGTTTCTAGCAAATGATGCACAGATTCCAGGGTGTTAATTACCAATCTCAGATAGGTAGTGCTCCTTGCTTCCATTTGTGCTGAATTTCAAGATTTTTCTTATCTATTTAATAGAAATATATATGAGAGATTTCTCAGTTTCTGTTGTTCTCTGACCTTTGCTTTTGCTGTTACTTTTTTTGACTTCTGGTGTGGAGGAGTCCACAGGCAACTCAACTCAGGTAGACAGGCACGTTTTCTGAAGAGATTGTGTCTATAATGTATGTGCCAAAGAGATGTGGTACAGCATTTGATGATCTTATAGAAATACTGGAATTATAAGGTATACGCGCTGAAAGAATAACAGCAAATCACAGAGAAAGCAAGTAATGAAAAAGACATTGTTTATTGAACTGATTTGCACTATTATTAAGATATTTCTGTTGCTGTAGGAAATACAAAAAAGAAATGTGGGAAAAAACTGTATATTAAATACTTAAGTGTGCGGCTTCCTCTTTTTTTATTTCTCATGCAAAGCTTTACATTTTGATCTTATCGTTCGTGTCTTTTACCTTTTTTATTGTGTTACACTGGATAGAGATGTAGTCATTTCATTGTAACTTATCCCTTAATTAGCAACCTGAGTTTAACTGCCTGTCTTCCTGATCCAGGAGTATAAATATGTCCCTAAAAAATTACATCTATATTTTTGGCTGTTCAGGTAGGTGTATGTTTTTCAGAATTGTTAAGTATGCATTATCTTAAAAAACCTTAGGTTAAAAAAATACGTTAAAAAGATGAAACCTACAAACCCTTATTTTAAGATATTTATCTTAAAAATAAAACATATCCTGAAATATATCCTAAATTGTGGAAAGACCTGAAGCGGGCTGAAGCATTCCAAACAAATGAGAGTATCACAAAATTAGAAAAAAACCCAAACATCTGTTTTGCAGTAGATTTTAGGTTTTTTGATTTTGCCATTTAAATTGCAAAAGTAAATGGCATGTAAAGTCAACAGCATTATTTTGTATAATGTTCCAAAACATGAAAATATATGAGATAAATTGTCTTTTTGTATTTCTGTTCTCAATTCCATTTAAAATAAATGAGTTTAAAAAAGAAATTTAGACTTAGGTTTTCATGCAAAATACAGGTTCCATTTCTTGAATGTTTTTATTTTTAATTTTATTCCCCACCCCAAGTCTGCAAGTAATATCTGCTACCACAGTGCCTGCCAGTTTGGATTGCTTTCTAAACTCCGCTGCAACAGGATCAGGCTGTGGGGAAACATTTAGAAATAGTAATGTGTAGTTTCCATGTGCTTCAGCTGTGACTCACTGTGATCATCATCCTGAACAGCTACTTTTTTAATGTCTCAATGACATCGGTCACCTCTGTGATTGAAAGTCTTGAGGATGTTTGTAATGAGGTCAAATGCTGTAATCAGAGGGACACACTCTCTTCATTTGATAAAACCTGCGATATGGGATAACAAATGACATTGATACTGCAACTATTGCAGCTCTTCAGCCCAGCCCCCTGTGTGTGCACACACACACGTGCACATTTCCCCTCTAATCCTATAAATGTACCTCCAGTCACGGTGGGGAAAGATGTCACTTTGGAGCTGGCGATGCAATGGACACAGATGAGCTGTTGAATGAGGCTCTAGAGTCAGAGGGTACCTACTCCTGGTTTTCCAGGAGGCTCTTGGTTCTGATTGCCTGCAGAAACAGGAAGATTGCACAAGTTTAATCGTCTGAAAGCGAGCTGCAAAAAACGTCTCCTACTGGTCAATTGTAGCTTGTGGAGCTCAGAGACAGAATCAGAGTGTAGCAGCAATAAAATAGAATTCTGTGGTTAGTTTTGGAGAGACAAAGGACCTACTGTGTTATAGTCCTGGTTTAGACCTATGCTTCATTTCCACTTTTTACCACCATGTAAGTTAGTGTTGTCAGTTCCACTGAAACTGAAAGTAACTTTTGGGGGCTTTACACTGAATTAATAGAGTACACAGAAAGCCAGCATATTTAAAATTCTGATCTTCATTTTATTCCATAAAGAAATAAGAGTTTCTGCAAAAAAATAAGAAAATAAAATTAATGACACAGTACCTTATTCAGTCACCTCAGGTTTTCTTGTGGGAATCAAAGAAAAAAAAGAATAGTTTTATGCCAATTATCAACTAGTTAACCTTTACTTTTTCTTCAGCCATATCTACTAATGTCTGCTTTTGACTTTGTTTTCTGATTTTATTTATTTACTTATTTCCACACTGGAAAGATGATCCTGTGGCACTGTAAACAACCACTGAACCTTCTGAAGAGATTTCTCATCTGGGCTGTTTTGCTGGTGAGTTGCTTGAAGCCTGATGCTATAAAGATAATAGAATTAGGAGACCTAGCAGGCCTCATTATTTTTAATTACTATTGCTGCTGCTCACACACTACATGTAATTCAGTAAAGCTGGAGTGAAGTGAGGGGGGGACCCAAGAACTCTGCATTTCAAAATGAGCCATCATAGAAGCAGCAGTTGTCAAATCTTTCTGTGAATTATGTGTTTTTCAGATGTATCATTCTAATAATACTTAGGACAAATCTCAGAAATTCAATGAGGTAAAGAAGAAAAGGGAATGTGGGTCTTAAATAGGTCAAAATCTAAGTACCTTCAGCTTGCTTTTTGGTTCGTTTATCAAAGCAAAATCAATTGTTATTATTAGCCTATTATCATCATCCTTCGAGCGAGCTGGCTTCTTTTAATCAATATTCTAATTCAATTACATCAAATACAGTTTTAAATTGTAGCAACCTAGCCCCATGTAGGCTAAATTTATATGCATATCTTTATCCATTATTTTCTTTCTCTTTTTGTTAATAAGATATTTCTTTACAAATAAGCAATAAGCAGCTGCGTTGAGGCAGTTATACATCAGAGTTGATAGTGGACCACCTACTCAGTTGAAATGCTCTTTGTCTTTTATTTGTATGAACTATATGCTTTAAATAGCTCTGAAACTGCCATTGAATTTTCCGGTCACAATGTAGAGAGACTGAGGACCAGTGCTCTGGGCCATGGTTTCCATTGGCTCCTTTCAGCTTATAAACTAAGTGTTCATGGACAGGGATACAAATAGTCCATTTCCCATTCCCTGGTAGTTTCTTTTCATCCTGTACCTGCTCTGCTCCTTCAGGGTTTGTCTGATAGCTACCTAGCCGTGTGTGTCTCAATGTTCTGATCTCCCCCTGTGAATTTGGTATTGATGCTTTGTGGATGCAGTGCTAAATGCAAAAGTAGAATTAGTCTTGTTCTCATGTCTTGCAGTGTCCAAAGCAGAGATTTTACAACTTTGAAGAGAGCAACAAAAATTCACTTACTTAATTTGTTGGGGTATTTTTTTATTGCAGCTGCCTATTAGAAGGCACTGCAGATGGTCCTCTTCTTCCCTCCCATTAATACAAATACAGTAACTGTGCTATGGCTAAGAATAATTGTTTTGCTTCCCTGCAGGGATTTAGACACTAGTTAATCATGCAATAGCAGTTTCCATAAGATGTACTTTCCAGGACGATAATGTGGTTCTAGTTCAAACATTCATGACTTGGAAGTATTCAATATCTCTGTGTCTGCCCTAATTTATGACAGCAAGGGAAGGCTTACCTCCACTATGTTTTTCCTGAACACATGTAAAATTGAATGGGTGTTTGCACACGTGTTTATGTGTATGTGTTTTCGTATAAATAAATGAGAAACCTTTCTTTGGTGGTCAATGAAGAGATAACTGGGAGAAGTCTAATTCTGCTGCCTGTGTATGGAAGTAATTTTGAAGAGTGAAGTCAGCAAGGGCCCACTTTCTACTACATCTTTCCAAATAATTCTATTGTAGTTTAATTGATGTGACTGTAGGGCTGTATTTTGCATTTAAATATAATTCTAATCCTTAGCCCATTTACTTATGTATTGTGTCGGGTCATCCAAATGTTTCTCTTAGTAACGAACATGTCAACTCAGAACAACCAAACTTTCCTTGGCTCTGGTCTCCTAACTACACATGTGCATGCTGTCACTTAAATATGCAGTTTCTGTGTTTTTCATTCTGACAGGCTGTTTTGTCAATTTTGAGCCCCATATTTTCTCCAGTGTTTATTGTGGAGTCAGATGCAGTTTTCAGTAACATTCTATCATAAGGGGGCTTAAAATCATAAACCCAAAGTGATTATTACCCTAATGGGAAATGAAGTGCAAGTAACTATATCACAGTGTTATTATACTTACTTCTATGCCAGTCATATGTGTGGTCAGTATAGATGTGTGGAGTGAAAAGGAGAAAATAGTTTTAGAACTGAAACATGCAGAATCTCTAAATGTTTCAAGGCACAATCAATTCTTTCCTCACAAAGTTTCTCCATTCTCTTTCTTCTTAGGAGAACGTACAATCTAATATATCCAAAGCCTAAATTAGGCAGGTCTCATGAAAGAAAATGTATGGGAAAATCATAGAATCAAGGACTGGATCACACAGGACCAAATTTGAGTTAAAGTCAAAATAGTTAAAAATGGTTTCCTACACATAACTCAGCATATTCATTTTTTTCTGGTTTTTTTTTGTTTTGTACGTCTAAATGCCATTAGGTGTCATTTACATGGAATATATGAGCTATATAAGGGCACAACAATGTGAGTTTTCTGTTGTTCATACCAGAACCATACCTGGATAGAATACTGACAGCTAATGCATGTTTTGCAGTGAGCTCTGCAGTTCGAAGTAGACTGTTACTCATGTGAGCTCAGTGACTGATCTGCTCAAACTCTCTGGTGGCTCTTTCTTCATTTTCCATGGCCAGGATCACAAACACTTGAGAGAGGCATTGTGTTTTCATTAGCAAAAGTGTGCTTCATATCCCAATGGATTGAACTCCCTTAAATACCAGTGAAATGCACTAGGGAGGTGATAATCCTTTATAGTAGATGTTTACATATATGCTGCAGTAAATCTATTAGAGTAAGAATAATTTTATTCATGTGTGTATTCAAATACATGTACATTTTTATTAAACTGCATTACGCTCTTCCTCAGATAAAACGTTAAAGTAATTTTTGAATATTAATTCAGTCACAAGAGTTTTGTGAGTCAAATGATGCACTGTAATATTATGGTTGAGACTTTTGAAATGTAAAGAAGGGAGATGCCCTTTTGTCCAGTGGAATTTCCCTGTGGAATTTCTTTAGGCACCATTACAAAATCCCATCTCAATGACAGGCCAATGATCACAGGAAAGTTAATGGAGGAGATGGAAGGAGAATCAGGTGTCTTTTCATCCAGATATCTTAAGCTGAGATATAACTATCTGATGAGTTCATCTGAGAATATAACACGCTCCACAAACTTTGAAGTCAGGCAGATGGATAGTATGCATAGTTAAGCATGTGAATGCTTTTCACCATACATCGGAAGGCACTTGTTTCTGTGCCTCCCACCATCTCCTTTTTTGGAATGTTCTAAAGGTTTCATAAAGTTCTCAATTAAGAATGCTTTCCTATGTGGTATAAAACGTTCCTTGCAATAGTAACTTCTGTTCTCCAGTGCCTACATTTACTCTGGTATCACGAGTGTTACAGGTGTTTGTTAAGAACTGAGTTCTGTGATAAGAATTTTAGTGTTGTATGTATGTATTTTAAAGCATTTTCTTCATCCATAGGCATGAAATATGGCACTTTTTCATATGATTGCACTCTGAAATTTAGGAAGTTATAGTTACTTGGGTGTGAATTAACACTCAGTATGCTAAAATCAGAATAATCCAAAGTGCTAAATGAAACATTTTCCCTGTAAAAGTTGATCATGATTTTCTCTAGGTTGTTTAAACACTTATTTTGTTATTCCCAACATGTTCTTTATACTTTCCTATATATTTTAACAGCGCAATTGCTGATTTATTGTATGCACACCTGAACTGATAAAATGCTATCAAAATCCTCCCAAAATATTGGGGGAAATCTGTGAGGACTGAGGGTGCATATTCCACATAATTAAAGAGATAATGGGTACCAGAGTGCTCAAACCTTAGCCTTTTAGTCCTGATTTCAGTAGTTGCATGCACGTGGACTTTATTCCTCTCATTTCTCCCTTTGCTCTGCTGATGGGATGTAAGGTGACTTTTGTGATAGAGGAAATCTGTGAAGTTTCTAATGAGTGTAACTACATATAGTCTTCTCTGTGGGATATACTACTAGAGTAATGTTCCACTTGTAGGTCAAAGAATGTGTCTTGCCACTCGTAGTCTGTAGTGTTTTTTGCAATATCTAAACCCTTTGAATCAAATGGAGTCAACACAAAAACCATTATTTGCTCAGTGATATTTGTAATTATTTTTGTGTGTGTATGAGAAACTGTTTTTCCATAGCTGTGCAAGATAAATCCTTGATATTTTCTTTTTTTATTTATTTCTAATATATGGATCTTAAAGCACATTCAGAAGAAGCATTAATATAACTCTTCCTAAGTGATGTAGCTACAAAGAAGTCATAGCACTGGGCAGATGTGGCAATGAAGACAGCAACATAAGCACCTTTGAAGTATAGGTTTAGCACAGAACAAAAGACATTTGGTGAATCAATCCTTGTCCAGTTAACCATGTGTTAAAACTGGTGGCCTGTTGATGTACTTGTCACAGTATTCAAGATTAGATATGTCATTAGTTGCCTTGCACTTTACAGGCAGACTCCTATGGGCACAACTGAAATCTTGCATTTGTAAGAAAGGTTCATGATATGGAACATGGACTGGACTTCATTTACATTGTGAAGCGAGAAGTAGGAAGAGCAATTAAAGTTTTAGTACTTCATGTGATACATGCTTCTAGGAAATGTAGCAGCACAGCCACTTCTGTAGCATTCCCATTCATGTCCCAGATGAATAAAATCATGGCAAAGTGGGTGAAGTTTTATAACATTTCATTCTATATTGTAAATACAAAAATACTAAAAATAGAGACAAAAATGTAATGTAGAGTAATCAGAAAATAGAGATGCTCAGTGCATGACTATTCACCTACTCCTTTGCTTCTGCATTTTTTTCTTCCAGGCTTTGGGATGCTGAGGTGTTTTTATGTGCATCTTTATTCCAGAAGCAATTTGAATAGAGATTTGCATGTTCATTTGTGGCTTGGGTTAATTAAAGGTCAATATTTTGGGAGGGATTAAGGGATACGTGCAGTTTCCATGGGATGAACCTCAAAAAGATTTCAGTGATTTATCTGTTCATGTGCATATAAGGTATGGTACTTAAACATCTATTACAGAAAACAGCACACTGGGGATTTGGGTAATAGATCATTTTAATGTATGAATAGGTTACATCCCTAACTACTAGTTGGGAAGGGTTGGTTCGTATGGGAAGGGGGCTAAAGTAAATGGCCAAGAAAATTTATGGTGTTGCAATTCAACAAAAATATCGATTAGAAGATGAGGAACTCCATTTTTATAAACTTAATCAACAATGGTTGTTTTATTTCAGCTAGTAGTCTGTCAGGGACAAATAAGAACTTTGAGCCTGGAGTGATGCTGAGGAGGGGGGGAAGTTGAGCTGGCAATATTCTAGGGAAAAAGAAAGTACGAAAAAACCAAATCCAAAAACACTGGTACAATTTTCCAGAAGATTCAAAGGCTAAATATTTAAAAGGGGATAGAAACTGTCTATGTTTTGTTTTGTTTGTATTGCTATATAGTTGCCTGACTGGAAATTATATTTCAACAAGCAACTGCTGTATTTATTGGCTTATATTTTATTTTGCTAATATTCTGCTAGTGTCCTGTATTTCCATAGGAATCATCTAATAATCTGTTCCACAAAATAGTAGGTTGCCAAGATCCATTTAGAGCCGTGAGTGCTGTGGCCAAAGGTCAGTGCTGGGGGAGCTCTGCTCCTCAGTGTGCAGGTGCCACTTGCGTCACAGCCATTAAGCATGAAACTAAAATCCATTTCCCTGCATCTTTGCAGGCTGGCAAACACAGTAGTCACCTCAGCAGGAAAAAAAAGGCACAACTTGCACATGTGGTGTGCCTTTATGGAGAGCTGGACAGAGTCTGAAAGAAGTTTTGAAGAGCCTGTAGCTCTGATTATATCTCCAAAACCAGCTGTCGTGTTGTCTCTGCTGCCACCATTCAGGCCCACTCTGCTGCATTTGTATATCATGTGATATCAAGTGACTTGCCAACAACAGTCTGAGGAATTTGCTTAATGCAGTAAGGTTTACAGTGGTATCAGAAAGAGTCTAATTCTGGTTCTGGATTTAAAATTACAAAGGCTCCTCCTCGGTATGTGACCCACCATGCCTGCATGCTTTCAGGCATTTCCATGCTAGAGATTCTGCTCCACCTTCCTCTCTGAAAAAGTGCCTTTCCTTCCCTCATTGGTGTCACGGAGAAGATGAACTCCTGAAAAACTTTTCCTCCTGATCTTGAGATGATTCACCAGGAGGATGACAATATCTCTCAGGTCTTTTAGCTAAAGGGCACCCAATTGATCAATATAATGATTTAAAAAAATCAGTTCGATACCAATCAGGTGACATAACAGTTTTGGTTACTTTAAAGTCAAAGTCCAATTCATGGTGAATTTAACAAAAGGGGAAAAAATCCTAAATCTGTTTTGCCCATGAGAGCAATTTAAGTTATGTGCTTAAGTGGTACCTTGTTCTTTGTATGAGTTGGTTGCTATTTATTTCTTCAGAGTCTTCACCTTATTTTATCCTTATTGCTTCTGTTCATCAGTGGTTTACAAGTACAGTGGTGTAAGGCTCAGAAGTACCAGTGACATACCTCAGCCTCCCTGGATCATGTCACATGTTACAAGTACTCATCTTTTACCTTAAAGCCTCAGGTGCTTTCAGGGACACAGGCTGAAGCCTTCCTACTTTGACACAACTATCTGGAGCAAGAAAGAAGCAGCAATTTTGCCTGGAGGCAAATTTTAAATAGTCTCTCCCTTTTAAATAATCCTTGGACTGGGGAGAGATCCATGGCTCTGAAGAGTCGTGAGGAGCTGCTGCTGAGGTCATCCTGTAGGATGTGAGCTCTCTAGCATGCCTGTCATCCACCTTGGCTGCTGGGAAAGCATTTCTCCCTTCTCTCACACACTTCCTTGGTTGTGGATTAACCACTGGATCACCTCAGTTTCCGTTTCCTTCTGTCAGACTTGTCTTGGGCAAGGTGGCCACTACTGAGTGCTTTTAATTTGACATTTTCTTTAGGAGCTATCAACATCCCTGGAAATAACATCTGTCAGGGAGGTGGCAAGCTGGGAATTGGGTGCCTGCCCAGCCATAGCATAACAAGACCGCAGGGCACAACTGATGGAGTGAACAGGAAAATTTCTGAGCCATTGATCCACGAGCCCACATAATGTGTGAAATTGGAAATGAAGCCTGTCAGAGGAAGCTAGCCATATATTTTTAGATTATCTTCATAAAAAAATACCTTTAAAACCTAAAACTTAGATTTAAAGACTAACCTTAACCATTGTTTGATAGAAATAATTCTCTGTTTCTTTTTTCTGGAGACTGTTTTTGGGGATTCTTTGGTTGTTTGGAGGCTTTTGGTTGGTTGTTTTTTGTGTGTTTGTTTGTTTGTTTATAAATGATTTCCTACTAGTAAGGATTGTAGTTTTTCCTTTAAAAATCAATTTATAAGCCAATTTATCTTTGTGTAAACACATATACATGGGTAGTTATTTACAGAAATGTTTTTCAGATGCCAGCACTAAGAAGATTTTGTATCATGATTCTGAATGGTAGAACTAAACACCTGGCAGGACAAGAAAGAGAGACCTATTTAACATGGATAAGTCAAGTTGTAAATATAACTTGACTTCAGTGGAATTATTTCAGATTAGCACTTATGTGAAACAGTCCTAGAGACTATCATATATTCTTCTTTTTTAATTTTCCCTCTCTTTTGAAGAGTTATTACTGTGGCAGTTCTATATTTCCTAATAGAGGTTTCCTAGTGGCTCTGAAAAGTTTGTGGGAAGCTGCAGCATGCCTGCTTGAAGTATTTTCTCATCCTCTGCATGGATTTTTCTGTCTCACTTGCCAAAAGAGGACATGAAATAAAGTGGCTAGGCTGGGACAGCACAACTTTTCAGCACATTTACCTTCTTGTTAAGATCATCCACTCCTTCTGAGCAGTAACAATTACCTCTTGCACAAGGCTTTTTGTCTTATTTGGTATGAAGAGAGTATTACCTATCCAGAAACTGTAATATTGCCTGTGGAGGAGGAAGTGATGGCTGTTTGGGCACTGACTGCATTTTAATGTTTGCAATCCTCTGCAAGTTTGGGAGATTATCTTTTATGCTACGCCCCAGTCTTCTGCCTAAGCCTTTTAGCATACAAAATTCAGCAATTTTATTCTTTTTCAGCATCAAATTGGAGTAATGAACCTTAACCATAAGGTTAAGGTTTTTAGACTGTATGCAATTTGAGAAATCACAGAGTCACAGAATATGCTGAGGTGGAAGGGACCCACAAGGATCATCAAGTCCAACTCCTGGCCCTGCACAAGACCATCCCCAAGAGTCAAATAGGTGTTTCTGCTTCTAGATATGAAATAGATATGTACATACATTTCATAAACTACTGTTTGGTAGTGTCTGTCTCTCAAGATAAAAAACCCTCCACCTTTACTACATGTTAAGTGTCAGTAATGGCAATTACACTGGATTTTTAAAATGATTTTCCATGACCCTCACTAAAGAGATAGCAGATCATTCCTGTAGGGCTATTAACTTTTAAACAGGCTTGAGAACAAAGACTTTTCACTTGCCTCTGAGATTATGAGAAACAATCTGGAGTTCTAACTTACCTTATGGTTTAAAGAGTTGGCCAATGTAAAAGCAAACTAATGAACTGTGATGTTATTTTGGTAAGAATTAAAAAGTGAATTAGATCATAAGCGTATATGGCTTTTCCTACCACCTCTTATGGTGGTCCTGTAAATATTCTGTATTCTTGGCAGCAAACTAATTAGCTAGGAAAATCTAGAAAATTATGACCTAATGTTCCACTTCATTGCTTACAGAGAGCACATGAAAACCAGTTTCCCAAGAACTGGATCAATACAATTCGTGTTTAAAGTTTGCTCTCAAGAGCAAATATTACTGTTTAATTAAAATCATTAATTTTATTTTTTAAAAGAAAAAGAGAAGAAAAAAGTCAATAAGATATTCTTCAAATATACTCATTCAACTGGTGAACTTTTAATATGTATTGAATTGAGCATAGGAGAAAGAACCTTTGGTGAGAAAAGTTGTGACATTTCCTTCATTACATCGTGTACAAACAGTACTCATACTTTGACACACGGAAGGAGAAAGTTGTGCTTCCAACTGTAAAGATATTTACTGCAATTATAAACTTGATAGAAAATCAACTAGACATCAGTGGAGTTCCTTGTAGTTATTTTATTTAAACTTTATATTCTAATTTTTTTTACATATGCAGCTAAACTGAAACTTATTTGTGCACATCTTTAGCCTGTAGCTTTCCATGCTCTTATAAAGATTAATTTTAGTACTATTTCAGTTTTCCAGTATTGCTGGTTCACATAGCAATTTTTGTTCTTTATAAATATTTTTTCTTATTAACATCATATAGATAAGTAGATTTGCCTGGATTTTAAAATGTTCAGATTTTACTTGAGAAGTAAGAAATAATACTAATTTCTATTATTTATCCATTTCCCAATAACATATCAGACATTTTGCAGATGCAGAGCAAAACTGCTCTTTGCCTCAAATATCCTATAACTTAGGCTACTTTATTTTCAGATGTAAGCTGAGAAAATATTGAAATAGTTTTTCCAAAATAAAGCATTTCATACTTGTTTTACAAATTAAGCTAAAGGCTTTATCAGAGACAGCTGATTTCTGATAGTAGGATCATTTCCAGCATGAGTTCAAACAAAATGTAGTGGGATAGGGCCATGTGCAGTTTTTGTTGGTTTTTTTTTAAGTTCTTATCATATTATCCATTAGTGTAGCACTTTCAAGTGGTCAACAGGGCCTGTTGAGCCTTTGTTGATACTTTAATACATGTATTTATTGTTTCATTCTTGTAATCCATGAGTTTCCTCCTTGAAGGGCAGAGAGTCAAATTCCAGCAGTCTTACATGAAGACCATCTAATATATGTCAGACAGAGGAGAGAGGTATGTGGACCCTCACTAAGATACTAATTTATTGTTGTTGCAGTGATTCATAGTTCTGCCTGATCTTGCCCTCTTAGAGTCCATGTCATTAATGAACATCGTCATGACACAAAATCAAAACTAATTTCATTTTGTAAGGGACACCCACAGCTGAGACTCTTGCTGTAAATATGATCATGTTGTTTTTCTGTCATAATGATGAGTAGATGTAAGTAATGTTAATAAGATAGCATTTCTAGCAGTGATAGGTGAGAAAGAGTTCAAGCTATACTGTGTAAAGCTTGGAGTTTATATAAATGGGCCGAGAGAGATATTTCTAGCTATTTATCATATTAAGATAGTTTGCAAATCAGGTGGGGTATTCTTTGCTTAATTTGAAACTGTTGGATTAGGTATTAAAAAAACTAAAGTCAATATTATGAATCATGAAGGAAACCTACTATAAAGCTTTTCTACACCGAGCACAGCTCTGGAACAAAAGTCATGCACAGGATTTATCAGTTCCCGTCAGTTATTTTTTCAGTACTCTTGTAAAATAAAGACAGAGTGCTCTCAGATTGCCATGTGTCACAACAGCACCATAAGCATCTGAAAGGTTTAAAGATCTCATATCATCTACTATTCTTTGATAAAATCACCATTGAAACATGATAAAGGGTATTTATCCCCCAGTGCTCGAGGTAGTTTATTCATTTCTGAAATCTCCTGTCATCAGTGGATGAATTATTGTGTCATAGTGTAGACTAGAGAAGGACAGAAAGTTAAAAATGGGCAACCTCTCCCATGATCCCACAATCACAGCTGGCCATCAATTTTTCTTCTTTTCTGTGATTAATCTACGTGGGAAAGGCTTTATTTTTCTGTGCAAAACTTGCTCTCACATGCTGCATGACAGCTGTTAATATTAAGTAATTTAGAGATTAATATAACCCAATCAAATCTGAATCTCCCTGTTCTTTCACTGGTGCTTTTTGAGGATTAGTCTTGAATTCAAACCTAAATTAAGCTGCATGGATTCTTCTCTAATGGAAGTAGATCCATTTTGGCTGCTTTCTTTCTTTAATATGATAATTTTATTAATTGTATGTGGTATTATTTTTACCGTTCACTTTGTTTTTTTGATTATTATCTTTACTTCTGACCCTACAAATCACTGTGAAATGGTTCGGAACATAAATGGATCAGATGAAAACAAACAAACCAGCACACACACAAGCAAGCAAAAAATGCAACAAACAAAGAAGCAAAAGAAAAGCACCACACACACACACAAAAAACAACCCCAAACTGAAAAACTCACCCCAAACCAACTCAACAGCAAGAAAATCCCCAATTTTACCTCTTCATTAAATTAGTCACCTTGGTGTACCATTCTTGTGTGCTTTCTCATTTGCAGGTTAGGGGCTGAAATAGAGAACTTTTGGAAGCAATTGTTTCTGTTCATTCTCTAATTAGAGGGTGTCCATCCTCTTCTCTCTCAGTTGTACCTCACCCAAAGATTTGATTCCAAAACCATTGTAACCATTATCAGAACACGAAAGCACAACATTTCAATTGGTCAGTCTATTTCAGTCTCAATCCCTTCTTGTTTTCATGTTTTTGCTGCAAACTAAAACTAGCATTAGTCTCAACACTCCATAAAAAGAAAAAAAGAAGACTGGAAAGGAAAAATTTCATTGTATTTTTCTGAAACTCAAAAAGTTTAGAATTCTCTTATAGAAGCAATCATTAAGGTATTTTACCTACACCATGTGAAAGGTGGTCTTGTTAAGTAGTTTTACTTTCTCTTGATGTGCAGTTTTCTTGTCAAATAGGCTGTTGATTACCACGATTAAAGACAAACAAAATAACCATTCAGCCTCTAATATAAACAGGCTGCAGTCATCTAGTAAATTTGAGATCTGAAAATTGATATTAAAGAAAATGTTCTGGATCTGTAATTTGTAGCTCTGGGGTTGTAATGCTAGTGTTCATTAAAAGTCATTCCTGATCTTTAAGTGCTTAAGGATTGGTTTTATAAGTTTAAGCTTTCAAATATGCCTAACAAATAACTGAGTAGGAAGAAAGAATGGTAATCAAAGTTGCAGCTAAAATGGTCTACAGAACTTTTAAACTTTCAAAATAAACTTTAAAAGTATGGTAGATGAGGAAACGTGAAGGTAGAGTAACATGATGTAACTTGTTCAGCTCTTTACTGATCTCTGTTCCACTGGCTTCTGGAAACTTAAATTCTAAGACTGACTGATTGTGATGAGTGTTCACCTCAGGATAGATGCATTACTTCTCTTTGCATGCTTCTGTCTATGAACATTATGATTGCAGAGTGGGAGGACCAGGAGGCACCATGTAGTTACTGTGCACAGGCACCTCAGTGGGGAAAGAAATGCCCATCTCTTCTCCCTACAGCCTGAGCACTGTCCTTGCCCGCCACTAACATCAAGCAGTGCTCTCAGTAAAATAAAGGGAGTTTTCTCTGTCTTTTATTGTCTTTAGTAGTTACTGTTTGGGCAGACACTCATGAGAATATCAGTGTTAATCCTCATTTCTAAGGCCAGCCCTGAGTGAGGAGTCCAAACCTTCTAGTGGCCTTAGCATCTACTCCACAGCAATCATTCCCATTTCTCAGAGCAGGCAATAGAGATGGGCATTTTCCAGATTCCCTTGTCTTCCTTTCTCATTTGATTCATGTTTTGGAGATTATCTTTGCTCCTTGTCAAAGTTTTGTAATTATTTTGAGAGAGAATTTATAAAAACCCAAACCAGCAACATAACTCAAATCCAGCCAAGGGCACAGTGCTGTGCTTTAGGGTGAGACTGTAAGTTGCTGCAAATCAACCCTATTTGACTCTTCAGCATTGCAGTCCCCTCCCAAGACAGGGAATGAAAATACATCCTTGTTTCCTCTGAGGAATGTACTTTGCTCTGGACTGTATCTTTTTTAACCTGAGAACCTGATGATGAAAATGCAGATCAAGAGCTGCCTATCACCCTCCTGTTCTTCCACATCACTTTGTCATGACATAAAGAATAAAGTGCAGAGCAAATTATGTCTGGCAGCTTGCAGCAGGCTATCAGGGCTGCTGCAAGCATCATGCAGCTCCACTTGCAGTAAATCCACTCCCATGGACTCATGGCTGAGGTGGTCACCCTGCTCCTGGGAGCCTGGCTGGCAGCTCCACCTTACACACAGCTCTTAGTTGTTCCAGAAGCAATTTCTATGTCACTTCCATTTTCATCTGGGACATATTGACTATTCAAAAAAAAAATTTACTTAATATTTTCCCTTCCTCCTTGTTCACTTTCTATGTTGTAAAGGTGAATTAAGAATATTCAGCTCTAGCCAGCCTAAAGCATGTAGTGTTCTTTTTGAGGCACTGCTTGTCATGAGAAAAATCCAGATTGCTTGTTAGTACTGAGGCTTGAACTTTAGAGGAAACAATTACCCCTGTTAAAAGAACTCTGTTTAATGTTCATTGCATAATGAGAGGACAACAGGGAGGATCGTTTCACTACTTAATGGACTACAATTAAACTTAAAGCAAACTTTTGTCCTCACTTTCACCAGTGTAACACAGGCCAGGATTTTCCTCCTATGAGTGAACAAAATGTGAAAGGTATAGTTCTGCAGCTGCTTTGTTTTTGTGGACAGTTTCCTGACAGTGAAGTACTGTGTAAGAAGCAGCTGCAGAATCAGGCCCTTTGTACACATGGGCTTGCAGTAATCTTAAAAGAAATAGAATGGGACCAGCAAAATGGCACTTCAGCTCAAAGAAAAATCCAACGTCTTCCATCTGCTCCCTGATCTTGCAGCTGCAGTGAATTATGATGTGCTGTCACATTTATAGGGTGATTTCATCAACTGATTTATTTAATTAATTTAGATTTAACATTGTACAAAGGGTATGTGATAAAGTGGTGTAACTCTTTCCTCGGCCACCACACCAGCCAAGATTTATTTTAAGTATCCTCTGCCTCACTGTGTCCTCCCTTGTTCTTTTCAAACAGCAGCCAAGAGAGAGTTCAAAACAGCTGATTGGACCTAAAGCTGCAACCTCAATCTTGTGTTATGATCCATATATTTTCTCCACCAAAAAAATACCTATCACACTGGTGTATCCCTAGTGACTCTTGAATGCTAACAGTGGGTGCATCTGGGGCCAGATAGTTAGTTGGAGTGTTAACAATTTTAAGAATATGCATCTTGAATACCCTTCTTGGATATAACCTTGAAATGGCACCAACACCCTCTTTTACTTTGGGTGGAACAGTAAAATCTATAGGTGCTAATAGATAAAATCAGTAGCATTACAAATCCACACTTGTGATTTGGTATCATGCTGGTTGCAAAAATAAGACTCTTTCCCAATGATGGTTTCAATAATCATAGTACATTTATATAATGTAGAAACTGGAAATTGGGGCACGGGTTTAGGCAGCAGTTGTATGCAGACACAGGAAGTCATGATCTCTGTGCTGAAAAGATTCATATCAAATAGATAAGACAAGTTAATAGAACAGAAGTATTCAAAATTTAATATATTCTGATATATATGTATGTGTGTGTGCATGTGTGCATGAGAGAGAGCAAGAGAAAGGTATTTAATTATATTTCTTGACTGGGTGGACATAACTCTGAGAAACCAAAGGAAGCTGCAGTTTCAAAATTTTTTGCCTTAATATTCTCCAGTGGTCATTTAAAATGGGGACAAAGGCCATGCTGAGTAAATCCCAGTAAAATGCCAAGCATAGTTTAACTGAGTCAATGTAAAATATCTACATTTGTAACACTTATTTTGTAGAATTGATCTTGCTGCAGTTATGAGCCATAAGAATGCAATGATTTTCATATATAAGGAAATAATTTTTGGTAGAAGAAAGAATAAAAACAGTTAATAGGACTGGATATTTATTACAATGTGTACATAGAAGTGGTCTGAGCACCTTTTGTGTACCCTTGCATAATGGCCTAGGCTTTCTGAAGCCAGAGATAATAGAAAGGTTTTCTGTATTTCATTTTCACTTGTCTTGCTGTGGTTTTCATAGTCCTCGAAAACATTCAAGCTTTTGAACTGTATTTTCCTGATTAATTTTTCTATAAATGAATATTTACTAAAAACATAGCTTATTTCTATGGAATGAAACCACAGAAATAAAAGGTTTTTCACTAGTAGCAAAACTGTAAAATAAAAGCTCTGTTAAAATGTATGTCCTTAATCTGAAAAACTTTAATGTTTGTTGGCTGTTTTAATTTCCCAATACTGGATAAAATCAGTGCAAAGGGAAAAGCATTATTACAGAAACTTGAGTTGTTTCCACAGTGCTAGAATTAGGATTGCTAGAACTCTAGGCAGTATGGCAGTATTCAACAAATAAAATTGATAAAACCCCAATATTTTATTGTGTTAGACAATTATAAAAGGAGTCATCATGTGGTAGTTGGAAAAAAATGAGTTAAAACAGCGTAGGAACTATATCTTAATTTCAGAATTGACCTGCATAATTAGAAGAGGAGAATGTCACTGAGATAATGACTTGCTCAGACTTTTTGGAAGTTTATTAATCAAAAGGTAGAGATGAGAGGGAGAAAACAGCATAGAATGTTGAGTAATACAGAACCATGAGCTAAGAAGAAATTACACAGAAGATCTATTTTTCTAATAATACCCATTTCTAAATATCTTTTTACCTTATATCTACAGCTAAATGTGTGTATTTATGCCACAATCGGATTAGATTTACTTTCTCCATCAGTATAGTTTGAGTTAATAAAATTCTTCTTCTCCCTCCTCCCTCAACAGTTTGTGTAATTCTCATGTTGCAACAGAACCATGTCTAAAATCAGAGTCGGTTCCCTGTCGCTTCTGCACAGATTAACTGCTGTTCTTATTGACCAGTTCACCTTTTGATTATTCAATCAATACAAACAGCTCGGTGTGGATGCCAATGCCTTCCTCTGCCTCTCACTCTTTATTTTCTGTGTTTTCTACAGTAGATATTGTTTGTCATGGGCCCATGTCCTGGTTCTCTCTAAGGGGATTATTTAGGCTGCCCTGGCTGAGTGCGTGTGAAGTCAAGGATTTCTCCTCGCAAAAAACCAAAATCTCTGGTAAGTGCTTTCAAATCTGAAGCAGCATGCATGTGAGTTGATAGGTATGGGGAAATATAGTAGAAAATACTATGTTTAGCCAGAGATTTTATCTATTAGTGTTGAATGGGGTGTTGATTTTCATGATCATATCACATTTGGCAGATTCCTTCAGGGCTGTGCTTAGGGTTTTTTCAGTTTTACTTTTTTTCTCTTTTCTTCTTTCTGGTAGTGTTCAACTTGAAAACTGGCACCACCCGCTTCACTTCCAGACCAAACTGTGGTTTGCCTAGGAAGTGAAAATGAAATGCTTCTGAATCAGAAGTCTGATCTCCATATGGATTCGCTCAGTGTTATTAAGAAGCTAACAAAAAAATCATCCCCTCCTGTCAAATGCAGAATGTTTGACTTTCATATCCATTTTTTAACTAGGAAAACATGTTTGAACCTGGGAGATCAAGCAGTTCACAGACATCAAGCTAATCCATCACAAATCTAACAAATCAACATTTAAAAATAGCCTTAATGCTATCCTTTAGACAGTAACAAACATTATATTGTTATTACTGTATTATTAATGTGTTTTTACTAGTAGCCATAGTAGTCATCTGAGAGGAGATGTCTTCATAAACTGGACATGATTTTGTTAATGAAGTGATGGTGGAAAAATAAATTATTGGCCCTAGCCAGCACAAGAGAGAAGGGGCTAAGAAAAATTACATTTATTTATTTTTGCTTGCACTATACAGAATGATGTTGAGACATTTTTTGAACAAATCAAAATGTTCTCTGTTAGACATGTTTACAGACTCCAATTTTTTTACACTAAACCACTGAAGGAGCTTATAGAGAAGAAACTCCTTCAAAGATTTCTCTATACGGTTCATTACTTGCTGTTTGATGGGAAAGGCATAATAAATTGCTTCCACTTCAAAACAGAATATTAGTGTAGCTATTCCAACAGAAGACTAGATGTATATGTAGCTAAGAAAAATATCTAGAATCACTGCAGTGAATATTGCTGCTTGAAAACATTTGAAACCACTGCTCATTCACAAGGACTAGCATCTCCTTAGGCAGCAGATTAGAGCCTGGGTCACAGTAATCCCTCCTAAGGTGAAGTAGATGACACAATGTGTGCATGCTGGACAACTTCTTGTCACACCCCTCAGAAGTACTTGTCAAACACAAGACTCTTGTGGATCATTATTTGAACCCTTTAGTTTGTCTTTTCTAGCAGTTCTTACCTCTTTACAATCACCTTTTGCCATCGTCCTCACCACCCATGTTAGACTCCTTTTTCCACTCCCAGAATTTTCCTGACTCATGTACTCTTTTATGGCTGTCTTCTGACTCCTTCTGCATTTCATGCCCCATATCCTTTCTCTTCAGTGTTTGCCTCTGCACTGTGTGATCACTCCTTTTTCTTTCTGCCCTCAAAAATCTCATCTCCTATGTCAGGCATTTTAATTCCATTGCTGATTATATATCAGTGGTGAAGGGGCCATCATCTTGCCTGAGAAAAGTACATCTTTAATGCTCTGTAGCCATCTGAAATAGTAATATTCTTCTGTGCACTTACCTAGGCTGTAAGCATGCTGCACTTAAGCAAAAGGACTCCAAGCATCACATCAATAACAGGAGGAATGCAGTGATTATTTTGGTCATTTGAAGCAAATGAACAGGAGACCATGAGCAAAAATACCCTCTAACCGAAATCAAGAGGAAATGCTGTGAAAATTGTGAACTCTACATAGTGTTGGCAACTCTTGAATATTACAGTTTTGTAAATCCTTCTACTTGTCTATCAAGAAAGGCAAAAATATCACTTTATTTCCAGAGATTCATGGGATCTCTTGTCTCTTTTCCTGGCCTTCCTTTGACTTTTATGTTTGAATCCTTGGAAGAGTACAGAACAAAATTCATTGATTTGCCAGGTTTTGCATTAAATGATACACAACCTCTGTGTTCACCATAATTTCCACCTGAAATCATAAATCTGCTCACAGTCACTCAGTCTAGGATCACGGAGAAAGTTTTTAAAGGGCCCAAATGGAGGTTTCATAATAAAACCTATCAGCAGGTTTGGATTTCATTACAAACAATTTGTACTGTCCTTTTTCAAAAGCATGCAAGAAACATAGAAACTGGCCAAAAGACAAATCACAACTGAGTCGTGCTGTCACCAGAAAGACCTGAATTTTTACCTACTGATCATGGAAAAAAATGCTAGTAATGTTCACCAATGGGTTTTGTTTGTTATGTGGTGGGGATTTTTGTTTTGTTTTGGGTTTCTTTTTAGACACAACAAGCCATCTTGTGTCACTCAAAATTAGGATTTTTGCAGTCTATCTAGTGTACCACCACAAAAAAGTAGCTAAATTAAAAACTTTTGGAAAGTTAACCAAACACAGGACTGATCTTATATTGTGCCTAGTCTATCAGAAAGTAAAAAATTCACCATAAGGTATCAAACCAAGAGCAGTTGTCTGCTAACTGAAAGAAGACAGTAGGTTAATGTTATGTGTTGGAGAACTGCCCCCCTATAGAATTATCAGAAGCCATAAAGGCCAGAGTTCCTCCATCCAAATGTTCATGTCTTTTTGATTGGTACTGAGAAGAGCATTATAGAAAACCTAATTCTAAAGATTTCTCTCCGCTAAGAGCCATGCTGCCATTTTTTTAAATTAACTTTTTAAGAAAATTACAGGGCTCTGAAGGCCAAAATAGCTGATATCTTTCAAAAATGGTGAAATTATTAAACCCATGAATAGAATTTGAGAAATTGATATGAAACTACAGCATTCTTGCAGACATATTGTCCATGCTCAAGATATATGACAGGACTCTGGGCACCTAAGTGTAATATATCTTAAATGACTTCCTAGAAAGGTCTTGCTAAAAATACTGCTGTCTGTCTCCATAATTGAATGGTTCTAATATGTGCCTTTTAAAATGCTTATGCCTAGAAATTGTACTAAGGCTACTGTGCTTCTAGAAATTCCTTATATGTGGGAAAAAAAGATCAACTATTTTAATGTGATATTGATTATGATATGATATATTAATACACAATGTCCTTCTGAAATTTTATTTCTTTAATGAATAAAGAGAATTTCATTTAAGATATTGAATTCATTTTATATTCTTCATGAAACACAAGGAAATGCATTTCTCCTAATGGAGAGTTAACAAGTCTTAAGACTTTACAGTTTCTTTGAAAAAACCATGTACTATTTCCCAGTCCTTTACAATGGATGTTTAAAAAAAATATTGAAAGAAGCCATGATGGTTTTAAAGGAGAAGGAAAAATCAATAGGCAGCTACTTAGAGTATTGCAGTATGCAGATAAGCAGCTTTGCTAAGTCTGAACTTTGCACAGTAACATCAATACAACTTGTAGAACAATGAACTTCAATACAAATGCTGTGGAGGGAGAGAGGGAAAATGCCTCTTATAAACAAAGCTGTAAAAGGTGTTAATGCATGTTGACAAGAGCCTGCTTGAGTAATTTACTGCGTTCAAATACTTTGCAAACCAATTCCTAGCAATAACTGCTTCAGAGAAAAAGGCATGGAACTGATGTGGCCTATTTGTGTGAAACTCAGCCTTTCACCACTACAAAACTGTCTTGTTCAGAAAGGCTTTCCACAGAGGTTACTTTTTTTTTAATTGTGTAGAATTCAAATGCCTGTATATAAAGAATTATTTTACATGTGTAAATATTTCAGCGTAAAAGATTTGAAATATTTTGTGCATCATAGCTTCTTAAGTGCGTGCTACAAAGATTACATTGGCATGTGTCCTGGATAACTGCATTACAATTATGAGTGGTGAAGGCATGAATAAGTTACTGCTTATACCAAAGAAAGGATGTGGTGAGGTGTAAGAGTATTAAGTGCCCACTCTTTATGCCTTAAGGAAATAATTCATTGCATACCTGGCTATTTATTCAGCTTTCTAAAATGGAGTAGTGAGAATGATCTAGCCATCAGACTTTCCAAGCACTGAGTGGGGCTGAAATAGTAATTCCAGATTACTGGAATGACATGATTACTGACAAACGCTTCAGTCAAAGTTCTGGTTTTGCTGGGAAGCCTGGCTTCTAGGAATTTCTTGGGCAATCCCTTGGAGACCTTCAACTGATCATTTGTCCTCACACACGTCTAGAAGGTATAATTAATGGACTGCAAAACTCCTGGTTTCCTTTTTTTGTGGGGCATCTGATAGTTTTCTTACTGAGTTTTCCTCGTCTTTTAATATGTATACTGAGGATGAATACAGTGGTGGAGACTGTCTGGTTTGAGTCAATCAAACCAGTTGTAAAATAACCACTGGTCCCTGAACTAGTAGAAATTGCCATCAGAAGACTCTTAGGGTCCTGATAGCTGCTGCCACCTTCTCTGTAACTTGGACTTGTAAGTATGTCAGAAATTGTCTTTTCCCTGCCCTTGCTTTCTTACTCCTCAAGTCCACTGTCAACATCACATGAGAAATCAACCACTGCTTATAATTTCCATTGTAGGAAATCCTGCACGTTTTTGTAATGACAATATTTAAGTTCAAAATGGGTAACTAGAAAATCTAAGGAAAAAGAGAATTAGAGTAAAAAAACAAACAGTATGAGCATGGGAAGCAGTGATCTCGAGAGTATGCATCTTGGTTTGATTCCTAGAGTAGTACAGCTCCTAACAGAACCTTCTGACTGTTGACTAGACAAATTATAAGCAGAAAGTAAATGCGTTCATTTTCATGAAAACATAATAGCTAGATGTTTTTGCTGTTTATCTATTTCTATATTTTAAAATTACGAATACTGCAGTAGTGGGGGAAAAGTGAAGTTGAATGTTGATTTAATTAAAAACATAACAAAAAATGACTCTACAACATAAGCAATTTCAGCTACTGTCACTTGAAAGTTCGGAATAGTTTTGATATCTCATTTTTAGGTAATTGTAACTTTCTAAAGATTGCATCATTTCATGCAATTCCAGGCAAAAAAAAATTCTTTTAGCAAGCAGCCTTAAGTATACAAGGGAAAGCAAAAGGCTATGGTGTCATAAGACACCTGAGATGAGATCCAGGGATACACCTCGGCCCATTTCTCAATTCTTGCAGGCCAGTTGCTGCCCCATGATGTCAGGGAGCCCCAGAGATTCCAATCTTTCTGGCCTGATGTTTCCTTAATGTCACTCAAGGGTTGTGCTTTGTCCAGAGTACTTTTATTACGCAAGCCCCCACCCAAAATGCTGCAGGGGTCTGGTTTTGTTTATTTATTGGGTGTTTTGTTGTTTCTGCTTGGTTTTGTTTTCTCAATTTATTGTTCAAAACAATTCAGCATAAGACCTTTAAACCAAGATGATGATAACGTAAAATGGCACCTACAATTTGAGATGGGTCTTTCTAATACTGTGATACTTCTGAGTCAAACACGTTAATCCTGCATGACAGTCAGGAAGAATCAAACTGCTCTTGTTGCCCATCTGTCTTTGCTGGATAATTAAAAGTCTATCCAAACATTAACTCATCGAAGCCCTTACTGTTTTATATGCTTTATTGAGAGTGTTTGTAAAATTATGGACTTACCAAGATCTGAAAGGGTTGGTATGGTTGAAACAGGCACTCAAATCGGCTTGGAACACTTTATGTCACTTTCTTTTGGCAATTTGAATTAAGCAATTTTAGAGAATTTTAAAATATTTTGAGTATTTCTGCTTCTAGTAAAGTTGTATGAATATTTTTGCTCATGGTGTCCCTGTCAGCATGGAGTATGTCTAACTTTTCTTTCCTTTGGTGACAGTAAGCTACAAATCTGCTCTTTTTAGCTAGCTGCCTGAATTTTGGTACTTGCCTCACTGGTCTTTGATAATGGCACAAGTTAAAGCTGACTGTATACCTCCTCCTAAAGCTGAAGCATTCAGCTCCAAGGAAAACTCCTTAGCAAGTGTGGAGGCAACACAACTCTTTGCCTAACTGCAGCAATGCTGTGGTACATCTGCTTGAAGATCCAGTTCCATGCATTTTGCTGGTCTTTTTAATGTCAACAAACCCAGACATTGCTACTGTGCACTTTAGTGGTTTTCTGCACTTTTCTCTCCTGCAGTGGGAAATGTAAATCTAAATGTGACTTATCAGTGCTCTCCACTATCAGTCTGATGGGGTTTTTTTCATTGTCACACCCCTGCCCTCTGTGACTACAATGATTTGTTTCTTTTCTGTCCTTCTGAGACTGATGTTATGTGATGTTGATTTGAAGTTCTGGCAGAGTGGCCAGTCTTCCATTTGTCTTGGAGAGGACACTGAAACTAAATCATTTATCTGTTGCTGAAGTAAAGGAATTGTGCAGGAGCTCTCAGCAGTGAGGGTCGTAAGCTTGTTCCCAAAACAGTCTGGCTTACTGAAAAATAACTGCTGTGTGAATAAACCTCTGTTCATCTAATATGCTATGATATTCATCCAAATAAGTGAAAAGGCTGTTCTCTGATGTATTTTATGTGCTTTTTAATATGAACCACATAGAAAATAGGGTGTATATTTCCAAGGGAAGTCAGGGATCATTTTTGATCATCATTTTTGCTTAATTCAAAATCTCCTCTGGACACATTTGGAAAAACTCTGCTTATATCTGTGCATGGATATGAATTTGCAATTTATCAAGTTTTGATGCCAAATATACTGTTTCTGTAGTAGGTCATAATTCAATACTCTGAGTACACAGCACCATGCTGTTGATGCTCAGCCCCAAGAGAGGGAGTGGGCAAAATATGTGAATCTGATTTCCAGCACTGACTTCAGCAAAGAAAAATGTAAATAATCTATCAGTTTCCAAATCTTTCACAACAAGGATCGCTTCCCTCTTGATTCCTCTTTTTCTATATGGGAAATAGGGCTTTATCTGCATATTGCTGCATGCCATCCTTTCATGTTTCTACTTCTAAAGATTTTTTTCTTCTAGATTTTTCATGTTTGTATGTTCAGTGTTATTTAATCCCAAGAGTGAGAAAAGTGTTTGACTTTTATAGTTTTAAGGTATGAATGCTGTCATTTTGAGGCACCTACTTCCCTTTAAACTAAGAAACAAATGCCTAAGTTTACATGCTCAGCTTCTCTTTGCAAGCCTACTAGGTACATCTCTCAGATGCACTAATATTTTGAGGAACTACTTTTTCCTATAGAGAAGAATAAACAGCAAGTAGCCAATGATTTATTTTGCCTCTTGGGCTTCAGTGTTTGAAGATATTTGTTATTTGGGAACAATGACTCCGGTAATGTAACAGGAATTATTAATGGATTATGAATTAATTAAGCTTTTTCATTCCATATTAATAAGAAATCAAATGCCCTCTGAGGCCTTTAACAAATGTATAAGCACAAGTTTAATTCCATGAACTTCACAAGGAGCAGTCATTCACATTTAACATATGACAAAAACATTGAAACTGGGGGTTCCAGTGTCAGAACACAAAGCCCCCTATTTTTAATAACAGAATATCTCCTCAGCTGTTTGGAAAATGGAAATGTAAATATGTTAAACATATTTAAAAGATGTGGTGCACAAAGAGTTGGAATGAAATTCAAACCTAATACACAGACTTGGTTCACCAATATTGGCTTTTGTGTGCATCAGCAAGCTAAGTCAGATTTTGGAGAGATTTAACTAATTTATGCTTACTCTTTTGAAGTTTCTCATTAAAAAGTTAGAATATAATATCTGTTTATCCTTTTAAAATGTCATCTGAGTACTTAATTTTTTTAGGACATAGGGCAAGTAATTTTAATTTTACCTGCCAGATTGTTCTAAGTAGTGTTTTCCATACCGCGTTTGCTAAGCAAATTCTACCTGTGATAAATGTAAGCAGTGTGGAATGGAAAAATGTTCAGAAATTGAAACTTGTTCTGCAATCATTTCCTACCTAATCATAATTATGTATTTTTGAGAACTGTCTCTGAAATGGATCTCCCTATACAGGCAGTCACTTATATGCATTACTAGCTCATATGTTACTTGATTTTTGTGATTTTCCCAGGATAAGAAATTGAGGCAGGGACATTGCTGCTCGAATTTTATTCAAACTAATCAATCAGAACAGAAAATGAAGGCATTATTAACATTCAAACTGCATTTTCACTTCCCACAGACATGTTTTTTATTATTATGACTAACTGTGTCAGCAGTCAGACTAGACATAGACTCATTGCCAATTAATATAAAAATTCTTTTCTTTGATTTACTAGGAGAGATTGAGGGAACAGAATTGTTTTATTTTAGTTCATGCATTTTCTTTCCCCAGGCTTCACCTGATTGAGGTATTTGCTCTCTGTGGGTCAGTGTACTTTAAAGTTATTAATTACTTTAGTTCAATCTATAATACTTAATTAAAGCTTAAAACAAAAAATAAATTGGTTATGTTTGGTGGAAATGGTGTCAGTCAGATGGGATTTTAGCAACACAATAGAGCCGATGGGTTTGTTTTGTTTATAGCGATACTGGATGACCTTGAAGCGTTCATCTGGCCAATGTGGACTCTTTAAGATAAGAACCCAATTTCTTTTCTTCTCTTTACCTGGGTTAGGATTAACAGTTTGCATTATCAAAAGGATATTAGTACATGACAAGCCTACAGATATTTCTCCTGTTATTCTCCTTGCTGTCACTTAGAGCCAGCATGAAGGCACTGTCAGCAGAACTCACGCATATTTGACTGCAGCCCTGGCTGAACAGAGAGGAAGGCAGCTTTAATATTTACCCTCCAAGATTTGCTATTGCATTTCTTACTCTCATTCTGTAACTGAGCAGAACAACATTGTTGTTTTGTTGCTCTGAGAGGCAGAATTCAGAAATGAAAAAGTTATTAGATTAAAACAGCCATTTGCCTGCATCCTTAGAACAGAGACCAACCAGATTAAGAGTTAGGTATTAAACTCTTCCAAACCTTCTCTCCTTTGCTGGAATGATTAAAGTCCAAAGGACTTTGTAGCTGGTATCATTTAAAACCAGCTGGGCAAGAAAAGCCTTTTCAACATGCCACAAAATATTCTGCCCTATTCTAGACATCAGAGATAGCTGCTCTGCTATTTCTATGCTTTTCAGTTACCAGCCAGGACTAGGAGCACGTGTTTTTCCGTAATAAAAACAAAACCATTTTCATTAATCAACTGCATTAAACAACATTTTAATCCCAAATTTCACATTTATGCAACATACCATGATGTTTTAAGTTGCATCCAGCTGTTTCTTTAAGGTTAATTCTCTGTGAACAGAACTTGGTTTTGATATCCTAGAGAGATTTTTATACCTTTTGAATAACATAGATGGTCTGTTTTCTTTTGAATAACAACTATGGCCTCGTGAGGTGCTTCCTCCCATCTTCCTCCCTTCTGTAGTACAAATGCACTCTTTTAAAGGCAGCATCTGGGCTGAAGTTTTCTTCCGCTTATATAAAACCAAATGTTAAAAATGAATTTTAAAAAGGTCATTGTATGGGCTATGAGTGCCAATCTGATATAGATGTTACTCAAAACTGAACACAGGCAAATATACCCTTTTGACTATAATCGAATTCAGCTCTGGTTTAATATCTGGTTTATCTCATATCTAGCATTTTCTAGGGTAAAGCTTTAAAAAATATGGTATGTAATTTTATCTAACTCTTTTTGTGTGTGTGTTGTATACTCCTGTATAGTTTTGAAACATATTTAGGTATATGTACGCACTGTAAGTTGATCATTGCTACAATACCTTAGAAATTTTGGCTCCCAACGACTCCAACGCTCACTAGTCTGTAAAGAATTGGATGGTATTACAGGTTGCTATCCTGCTGATTCTGAAAGACAAACCTTCTTGTTCTGCCCTGATATTTTCTATGTGTATAATCTTCGCCGCACTCAGAGCACTGTGAAGACTCAGATGGTCAGTGTGTACCTTGCTGGTTGGAAAACGCTGTCTCCTGGGACTGCCAAGGCTCAGGATGCAGGCTGAGCTGAAGCACTCACAGACACGGGGGAAACTGCACTGACAGAGGGGTCAGTCCTCTGAAGGTGTTGTCATATGATAGGGGATGCTGACATTACTGGTGTTCCCCTAACAGAAGGCAATATGTGGGTGTGAAGTAGGCTTAGAGAACATAAGCTCTGTACAAACATCGTGCTCTTTCTGCAGGTTAATCAGGTCTTTAATAAAAGACCATGAAAATGTCAGCAGTCTGAACAAATAAAACAGAATTGTAACTGAATGTTCATTCAAACAAAGAAATATAAACCCTTTTTTTATTAACATTCTTCACACAGAGAGAAAATGGATTACAATTCTAATTAGAAAATATTTTATAAATATTATCTATAAATTTCATAACAAAACTGAATATATCTGCACATTAATCTTACAGAGGTGATCACACTTTAAGGCCTGCAGTCCAAAATTTTTTAATGAGTTTTTTTCCTTGGTAAACAGATTAAATAAATAGAGGAGTTAACTAATTAAGCAACCCTTTGTATTGGATTAATTAAGAGATGATAATGATAGGACAGAAAAGATGATAATTTTTGTATCAAGGCAAAAGGTCAATCAGTTATAGTTTTGGTCAGAAAGATCAAATACTCTTTAGCCAGCCTTTTGTTGGGTAGTGGTAAAATACAGCTATCCACGGAAATATGTTTTTCTGAATAGAGGAAGATGAAACTGAAAGGGAACTAATAACACGTGCTCCTGAATCCTATATTAGATATAATTTTTTATCCTTCCAGGTAGCATTATTCCTATGATACTATTTTGGGAGCAGGGTTTTTTACAAAGATATTTTTTTTAAAGTAATATGAAAACAAGCTGGCAAGCTGGTTTGCTTGCTTGCTCTTCTTATAATGCTTCTCTGTCTTCTCTTAAAATTTACTCTAGTAAGTTTTTTTCTCTGTAAAATCAGGTCAATATAATGATGGATCTAATAAGTGGAATGTAGATAGAAAGACAGGAAAACTATATGTTTTGTACACTGTAGATAGGTGGGAATACAGCTGGTAAAGCAAAATAGATTAAATTGCAGCATGGAAAATTTACATTTGATATAAGGAAAAACATCTATCCTCTAATATTGAGGAAATGAAGCATTAGAAGAGAAAGCCTAGCCAGACTCTGTAATTTCTACTTTTTTCAAGAAATAGTTATACAAATATTAGGAATGACAGTCATGTCTGATCTTTCTCTGGAACAGGGGATCGACTGCGTAACCTTTGTAGAAGAACGAAGAATGTGGAAGGAATCATGCATTACCTATCTAAAAAGACTGATGAGAAAGTCAGTAAGCACTTCATCATTTTCACTGTATGAAATGGTTTCTGTCTTTTTTTTTCTTTCTTTCTTTCTTTTCATTGTTTTCAGATAAAATGGGACAGTGTTTCTTAGATTCCATGGACCCTGCCAAAGCTGATTGTACCTGAGGAACCATGACCACACCCCTAAGATCCTCCCTGTGCTCTCAGATTTGCCTCTATTTGCTTTTCCCAGCTGGAGAGAAGGTTAAAAAGAAGCCTTCTACTTAGTGACACAAGGTAAATTCTAACTGACATCTAGTTTTGGCAAGGCTTCTCCTCTTTTAAATGCTGAGCTCTAAGCTCTGTTTCTTTGGTGTTTTTTGACACAGGTGTGGTGTAGTGCCATCGTGTGGATTCAGGATGGGTGGAGGCAGGACATAGGCTTGGAAGACAAAAGTAGGTGTGGGGCAGATGTGCAGGTATGGTTTGAATCACCATAGCCAAAGAAATGAAGATGTTATTCTAGATGACCAGGTTCTGAATAGCCATTCCTCCAACAGTTCTTGAACAGTGAGAATCATTTAATCTAGTAAATTGTGGAAGCAATAAAAAGACATAGTTGTAATCCAGAACTTTTTTGTCACAACCAGAGTTATGGATAAAGAAAAATTCTTTATCAAGATTCTTCTCCTTTCCTAGATGCCTTTTTTTTGGTTGCATATCTATCATGCTTATTGCAAATATCAGTGCAGGTTGGTCTACTTGCACAAAATTTTTGGTCTAACCATGATAATCACCTAACTAAACTCAGCAGCATAAATAGTATTAGTTATGCCAGGTAAGTGGAATCCATAATGGGACAGAAAAAAGAGATGTACAGAACTAAAGTAGTATGAATATGTCTGCAGCAGTGGGGACTATCAACTCCTGCCTGCATGGAAGCAACTAAGGCTGGAATGAGGCTTTCCAAGGAGTCCCCTAAACTGGACCATATTTTGCAGTATTTCTTAAAGAGAAAGACATAGATGAGATTGCCAAGTGGGATGTGAATTAAAATATAATGTGATGGATTGTGTCGCAGTTACCTGTGGCAGACAAATACTTTATTGTTTGCTATGTAGAAAATAGCAGTGCATATTTTGAAGCTTTGTAATGAGTTAAAATAACGGTCTGGAATTCATGCAATAACAGTTCAAAAACCTGTAATGGCTACATCATTAGAGGGTAAGCTGCTATTGTGTAGCTGATCTAGTTTATTGGGTTTGGACCAAAGCATAAGATAGTTTTTGTCATCATTAGTCTTTGCAGAAAGGTGTTTGAGTGTCTAACAGAGTTCCTGTTGGGTATTGTCCCTGCCACTGAACATATTATCCAGACATTAATGTTGATAGCTTTGCCAGTGTGTTTATGAGACAGGCCAAAATGTGAAGAGGCACAGACTAAACTAAGTCCTCCCTTCCTTCCTTGGTACGGCCTTGATGCTGTACGTGAATAGGAAATCTATTATTACCTCTGCAGTGCCTGTCTCATGGATTAATAGCAGAATTTAGCCTCCCTGCATGTTAACATACACTACTCTCTCAGCAGCAATAAATTCACACAAAAGTACCAGCAGTTCACCAAAAACATTGAGTCCTGTGCTCTTTTGATTCACCTCAGGTGCACTGTGCCTGAGATTTCATATGAATAAGTCTGGTTGATGATTACTGCATGAGAGGAGCCATATTACTGCTTTAATTACTTATAATGAAGGATCATGGGATGGTGATGTCATCATTTTAAGACTTGCTATGTCTAAGTGCACTGCCAGGAAGAGGAAAGTTGAATGATGATTTATGTACCTTGGACAAAATTCAGATAAAAACCACTTCAAAAATGTTAATTATTTGAGGTCATTTTCTATTACATAGGATCTGTTCTTTAGAATTTCTTCCAGGTTAATAGTGTTCAGCCTGGGTTGGTTTGACAAGAAAAAGCAGCAACTGTGTGGGGGAGGGAAAAGAAAGAGACAAAGGGTGTGATTTATCGATGTGCACTTTGCTATTTGTGACTAACAAAGAGATGGTTCACAAATGTCTCAGACTCAAAGCTGTGATCTGTCAGAACTGCTGAGCTGGGGAAATACTACTACTAAGTAAAAATAGATTGGTCAGCAGTTGCAGACTTATCTGTAAGCAGGTTATCCCATACTATCTGCATGTGCAGCAGGCAGATCATTTTGCTGGGTTAGGAGTAAGATAACTTTGTTGCTGTGCTGTGTTTATCAATCAATTATTTTAATTAGTTACATGATTGACTAATAATCCTTACTGATTAATTGATTTTTTTTTTGATCTGGCTAACACTTGCTTTATTACAAGGTAATTTATATTCGAGCTATATAAAATAGCTCAAATAAATAAACCTTTGATAATAAAGGTTTATTATCAAAGTGCAGAAGGTTTTTATTGCTTCTGAGGGAGTGAAAGAGTAAAAGCATGCAGAGGGAAGGAATACTGACATCTGTCAGGAAAGAAAGATATTAAAGGTACTACCAATCAGTGTTAGTCTGATAAAAAAATATTTGAAGGCTCTGTGAGAGCTTTGTGAGGGTTTGCACATTTTTTTGAAGTCTACTGCCATTAGCCAAAAATCAACCTTTTTTAATGATGAAAGGGATTTGGTTTAATATTATAACACTTCTCCCATGCTCTGTAATAACATAATCTGTAAATACTCTTATATTTACTAAATAATAAACCTAATGCTTGCAGTTTTCTTACCACCTCAACTCACAGTTTCATATATATACGTATACACACATATATACATATACACACATATATATTGCACACACATCATAGAATCCTAGAATATCTTGAGTTGGAAGGGACCCACAAGGATCATCAAGTCCAACCCAGCCGTGCACAAGACAGCCCCAAGAGCCATCCCCATGGCTCACGCCATGTGCCTGTGAGCCTTGTCCAAATGCTCCTTGAACTCTTGAAGAGACAAACTGTGTTATCGTGGGTAGTTATGTGCATATGACTTTGCTCATCATAAGTCTAAGGCAAGCTTTGCTGCAGCTAGCAGGAACCATCACAGTAAACAAGTGATGACACTGATTTGGCTCATGAGATCCTGATCCACACGTGTGTGTCATTACAGCTTGTGGTAGTATCTGTGGAGTGGCAATATGCTATATGTATCACAGAAATGATTTGCAGCCTGCCTGGAAACACTGAAAGAGCATCATAAGCAAGTTGTTACACTAAGCCTTCCAGGGGAAATGGACTGAGCTGTATACCACATACTGAGTTGCAGGACTTTTGGATGCTAGGCTTGAAAGTGTGAGCCTTGAATAAAAGTCTAAGCAAAGCAGTTTATCCAGGCATACAGACCAGGATTCAGTTTTATTTTTCTTCATTGCATTGTCTTTATACTGTTCTAGCATTGAATACCTTCTCATTTTATGTTCCAGTGTCTGTCACTGACCACGTTGGCTGTTTTCCTTGATTGAGAAAATGTTTGTGCTTGCTTGTTTCTGTCCTGAGACGTGCATTTTATTAGACTAATGACCCAGAACACTAACCCAGCAATGTTACTGAAGTTCATCCACAGGCCTACTACCATCAGTTCATCCACAGGCCTAGAAGCCTGACTAACACCTGCAGAATCAGAGTGAATTACACATTTATGATTTTCAAGGGATGGAGGTTTAATGAGAAAACATCAAACTGACTCAAGATGAAGTAGCCTGCTAACTGATTTTCATCCAGTTCAGGTAGTGCATGCTTTGTGAAGACTGCACATTACAGAGAATAAGGAATACACACAGCTAAGCTTATCTGGGGCTCCCTGCCAACTTCCAGCAGACAGGTGAAACTTTACTTTGTCTCCTCCTCCCTGTCAAATACTGTGGTCCACTTCTGTATGTATTGACTCTGAGCTCTGTTCCCAGCTACTGACTCTGGGCAACTTACTTGATATCACAAATCCACCTTTGGGGTATCTAATAGGGAATGTGTTTTTCACTGATTCTCTTTTGAGAAGAGAAATAACCATAATAACCATAATAATAATAATAATAATTCTGAGAATGGAGAGTATGTGGTAATGTTCATGCAACACTAAAGGCAATAGATCTGAGTTATTTCCACTAACAACACTGTATTTGTATTACAGAAAGATAAATCATAAATTTTTTTGCACTGGAGCAACAATAGTACAGTATGCCATTCTAATACTTGTAGTGAACTCTTTTTATGGCATCTAGATAGGAAGTAGTAGTAGTGTTTTTGCCACAAAAACTATGTAAATAAGAAATACTCCACCCCTGTTAAGGCACCATAGCTCTGCTTTTTGGTTCTGGATGGTTTAAATGCTTATTGTTAGCTGTAGTTTCTTGAGTCATTCAGCTCTTTTGGGTAGCTAATGAATTGCTTTCTGCAAATGAAAGAGCATTACTGTAATTATTTTGCGTGTGTGATATTTCCAGCTACGAGTCTTTGCTAAGCTTTAGATCACCCTTATGCAAGAGCAGTGAAGCAGATGATGTGCAAAAGGGAGAACTGTCACTGCCAGATGCTGCGTTTCAGAGCATGTCCACTCGCACAGTGGAGACACTGAGCAGCTGCCTCAGCCAGGCTCTGAGCTCAGCTGGCTGGTGACAAAACCATTGGGTTTATTCACTGGAGCCCAGTGCAGCTGATGAAACCCTTCTACTATTAGCTGGGGAGTCAGTATCTTCTCACTCTGCAGTGGAAAAACAGAATAGATGACACATTCTATTTGGGAAAGAAATTTTCTGATTCTGTTCCCTTGGCCTTTAAACTCAATCATCCCTCCTGTCCCAAATGTTGCAGGCTCTAAGACCTGGGACTGGCTTTGTGTGCTGACTATGTAGATTGCAGGCTGAGCCTTATGAGCTGTTTGTCAATTTGTGCTGGGTCACGGACGGTAGCAAAACAACTTTCCCAGGTTCACTGCACAGCTTGGAGCAATAAGGCCACTCCTGTGGGCTTTGTCAACAGGCTCTGGGCCACTCTGTCACTGCTCTGAGACTTGCAGCTCATCTGTAGCCACCCAGTACCAAAGTCTAAGAAACAGCATAGGCCTGGGACCCTAACTTCCTCAGGAAGCTGATCCTGGTGAGCCCTATACAGGTAAGACATCTTAGGTCAGTCCTGACATTTCACTCAGTATTGGTACTGGAAAGGTGACTGTTGGACAGGACATAGACAAGGACTGAGCTTGTCCTGCCCTGAGGATGTCCTCCTGGATAGCATTCACTACCCCTATGCAGGTCCCTTCACTGTGCTTCATGCCAGCCTTAGTGGTTTTAGGTCTGTATTGTGAAGTCTGCAGGGAAGCACTTGAACAGTTGATTGCAGAAGGCTAATATAGTAGAGAGAGGAATTATATAAAGAAGTACAATAAGATGTAGACAAGCAGAAAGTGTACCTCAGAGTTCAGAGAGGAAGTTGGAAGTAAAAAAAGAAAAGTTCAGAGGACAAATTTTTAGTGTGATCACATAGTGGAGATATTTTGAATTCTTACTCATGTAGGATTGTGTAGTGACATTAAGTCACCCTGTCTAAGCTGAGCTCTGAATCATCTTTATGAAGTCATTGCAGGTTTCTTACGGCAATAATCAATAGAAACTTTTTTTCAGTCTTATTCAAGCATTTCCTGGAGGGAAAACTGTTTTCAGGAGTTCTCTCTCATGAGTAATCACAGGAAGTTTGAAGGAGATAGGTATGTTGCTGATGCAGGTAACAATGGCATTTCAGGATGTATTTTAAAAGACTGGATAGGATTCACAATGAATGCACAGAGCAAAATAACTTTGAGAACATCCAGCAAATAGTTCGATTAATATTATAGAGCAAAACTCCTAAGCTAACACCCATAAATTTGGGATCTGTGGGACAGTTAGGTGAGGTTAAAGCCTTCCAAAATGGAAGATACTGAAGGCAGTAGGTCCTTTAAAATTACTTCTGGGTTGTGATTTGAGAGTTTTTGTCTAATAGCTTAGAAGAAGTTAATATTCTTAACTTCATGCTCTGATAATGTGGTTCCAGTTGGTTTGTGCTAGAGCTTCTTGTCATTCTCTGTCTACTTAAAGTTCTTCAAGTCCCCAGTGACTTGGAAATTGGTTCTGACAGAGCAGGCATTCTTGTTTTCAGTTTTCTACTGAACAAGATGTCAGCAGGTGACAACCAGTGTTTTCTTAACACAGTTAACGAGGTTAAAGAGACTTAATCTGTGTCCCTTTCTTGTGACTGTCTTATTATTCTGACACTGTTTCCCACTAGCATCTTAGCTGGTGGGTACTGAGGACTGTCAGCTTAATGTCTAACATTGTATTTCACTGCAAACTGCTTAATTTCATGTCCTCTAATCTGTGGAATCTTGTTAAGAATTATTGTGTTAGGCGTGCAAAATAAAGTAGATTCACCACAGGCGATTACCCGCTTAGCGTCTTGGAAGACTCTATCAAGCCAGTCTCAGGTACACTGGACATGTGCTTTTCTGTGTTCTCTGGCTGGTGGCATAGAAAGATATGTATGGTTTGTTTCAGACAGGAAATTTTTTGCTTGATTTGGTTTGACATGAAGCATCTTTTCCCTGTAGACACACAGCATCCTTTGAAAAAAGTGACTTCAGCACTTCTACAAATGATCCCAGAGCTGGGATTTGGGTCAGCAGGGTGGAGATAAAATTCCCTCCAAAATAATATATAAATAGTTACTATTTTATAGAGAGTTCTTATCAGGCTTCATCTATGGCACCACAACTTGGAGGGGCACCTCCAGGAGACCCAGCCTGCCAGTGTGCCTGGGGACTGCACTGGCTGCAGAAGTCAACACCCTCTAGGTCAACATCCCTACAACTCTCTGCCCTAGGACTTCATTTCTTAAAGTCTCCATCATCAACAGTTAAAGCATTGCAGCTTTTTAATATACCAGACATTCCTTTCATTCAGGGATGCCTTATGCAAAGCATTTGCTGAGGAACCAGTATAAAAAACTTGAGACAAAACCACCTTCCCCACGGGAGCACTTCCCCAGTACATGTTGATGAAACATGTCAAGACTCTCTAAATTGACTTCTTAGGTTCACTGCACGGTTTCTCTTTCAATCACAATCTTTTGTTCTGTCTGTGCCTTAGCTGTATATATTTTGTTACTCCTTCAATGGTTGATTTATTGGTGGAGAGACTGGCTGTGCCTAGTTTACATGAGACATATTATAGGAGAGATGAAAAGGTCTGGTTTAACTTAGAAATATTAGACCTGTAAAATTGTTGATTGTAGGTTGATAGAGCCTTGACTTACCTGATTTCTGTTTACCTGGATCAGTCAAACCAGTTTCTGCCAGGTGTTAACCAGGCAGTATTCCAGTGCAGTAAGTGTAATGGAAAAACAGATCATTTCAGATTGGATCCCATGAATTTTGTTTGTCAGAATCTAAGGGACAATAGCCAATATTTCAAAGTTTTCTCTTCCAATTAATGAGTGGGTGAGCCTGCTGAACTATTGCCCTGCATCAAACACCACCTGGTGAGGCCTTGTTTGTATTCACTGAGATCTCAGTTTTAGTTAAACGCTGCTCGATCTGCTAACAAAACTGAAACAGCTGTGTTGAGTTTCTCTGAGTTGCCATGAGTTAGAAACAAGAAACTGTTTCCTTCATATGTGCCGCTTTAGAGAAATTCCAAGGAAGACAAATTTCTCTGAGCTGAAATACAGGATGCTCCACAGCCCAAACAAATAGAAATAGACTCCAGGTAGCCTATCTGACAGTGCTAACTTAAAAGAGAAAACTGCCTAGCCGTTGATAATAGGAGACATATATGACTGTCAGCTCAGCTCGTAATATGCATAAATTAAAAATACGATGGTAACCTACTTTCGGTTATCTGCTTTAGGCACTTAAAGTTTCTCTTGTCTTTCTCCCCCTGGGCTCTGATTCCTGCTCTGTAAGTTCATGGAAGTCAAGGCACAAAGGAATAGCATAATGAACTTCTAAGGGTTTATATTATTTCTATGCATGTGAGTAAAGGTAGGCAGTATTTCACCAAAACAGATATATTTCCTTCTATCTGAAAACGAGGAAAAATAAATACGAAACTGTCCTTGGTGATTGGATTCGCAACACCAAGAGAAAAAAAATACTACTTTTATAATATTTTTAATATGTGCATTATAGGTAGAATTGAGTTTACTGTTATCTCGTGCTGTTGTTGCTGTTTGTACTGGAGAAAGTGCAGTCAGAGCCTTGTGCTAGATAATGGGTAACTGTGACAGAGACCCTGTCTCTTCTCCCCAGGTAAACCTTATATAATATTTTGCACTTTCATATAGGTAAGGTATCTTCTAGAAAAAAATGGTAAGAGGTCCTCTGTCACTGTATACTTTGAAACACTTTCATGACCTGGCATTTTGAACAGAGACCTGAGGGAAGAAAGGATTTTTCCCATTTTCTTGAAAAATTAAACCAGATCTGCCTGCTTGTTAAGCCTCTAACTAAAGGAACTGGCACACTCAGCACTTTCTGAAGATTTTCTGCTAAAATTCCAGAGAAGTCCATTTGACCATAACGTGTTTTGCACTCTACAGAGCCTTAGGGCCATGCAGTATATTAGAAGGTCGTGGACCTCTTGCTGCAGGGTGAATCTCTACTGGGCTGGCCAGGACTTAGCATCCAGTTCTCCTTTTACTTGCCAGGATGATTTTGAGAATGTTCTAGTTCTTTTTAAGTTCAAATGATGATCAAATTTCAAAGTTAAAAACCAGATATGAGTTATGGCACCTATTTTGTTATGTGCTGTTCTTGTTTTGGGGCTCAACTTTGTTTTGTGGGTTTTTTTGTTTTTGTTTTTGTTTTTTTTTTGGAAAACCAGGTTGTGCTAATATGCTTGGTGCCTTGTATATTTATAATATGTCATGGCTACCTACATTAACTAGACCAACAGACTATTTTCCTTTGAAATGGTTGTTTTCAGCTGTTTAAAATCTCATATTTTAACGAGATAACTTATGCAGCACTCAGTGTGGTTCCATGTGATACAGTTCTGAAAATTTAATTCAGAAAAGGTTAAGAATGAAAGAACATTAAAGAACAGTACTATAGTATTAGGCACTCAAAACAGGAACAGAGTTTACCTTTTCAGTCTGAATTAACCCCCTTTGTTCAGAGTATTTGTATATGTAATTGTATATTCTTGCATTTACAGGACTCTGAGCTTACTCAATGCATGGGAAAAGCAAGGCAGAGTCCTCTGTTAGTCTCAGGTATGTTATTTTGAGGTTACATCTTTTGAGTTGATTCCCAGGAATTAACAAGTTCCAGCACTAGTTCTGATGTTATTTCTAGGTGTTCCTGAATAAGACTGGTAAGGCATATTAGTGGGCAAATGAAAAATGCATGGGGCAATCTCAGCCCTCACATTTCCTCTTGATTTCATTTTTAATGTAATGTTCTTTAAATGTAGAGACATGTGTAATATAAAAACACATCCTGCTAGATCGATAGAATGCAGGGGCAAACGTGCCTCTATAAACCGTGGTGCAAATGAAGATGTGTGACCTGACTATCTGAGTGCTTTCTTTTATGGCCATGATACCATATATTTCAATATACAGTTTAGTGTGAATCCAGATCTCTTGAATTAGCCCAGGATCATATTTCCTGGTTTCTAATGATTACAATTTAGTAACATACAGGGCTGAAAGTAAATCAGATTATGTAGATCATTTAACCCAATACAGGTTAACTTAGAGGTGAAATCCCTTGTAAGTCCTGATTCTGATATTTTTATACTAATTCCTATAATGACAAAATTAATTGTTATTTCATTGAATGTGATCTTCTTTTCATTAACTTTAGTGTGCCTTCATGCTTATATTCATGCCTGAATAACGGCCATGAGTTTGTCAGCTCTTCCCTGACAGAATTTGACCTGACGATTTAGGAGAGAGAAGACTATCAGGTCACCATTTCCCCTTAAGGAATCGGGGCTAATCCACCAGTAACATGAATTACAGTACCTCTATTCTGCAACTTGAAAGTTTTCAACAACCAGGGCCCTTACCTGCTGTTGCCATAAAGCTCTTGTCATTATCAAAGAAGATAATGTGTATTATTTTAATTTTTTTTTCCTTACCATACTAAATCAAACATAGGAGTAGCAGGGTCTGACACTTCTGTCCCAGTGGCTTATTTTGTGGAAGACAGAATGATTTGAGTGTCCATGCCTCTCACCTTTGGCCCTGGGCTCTGTCAAAGCTCTGTCAGGGATTTTGTTTCGTTTGTATGGGAACTCTGTAAGGCGGTGAGTCAGCAGCTACCATGTTTTCCCAACTGCTTGCATCCCACCATGGTATCCCACCAGGACTGAAGACTGCTAACTCTGGCAGGACCACATCTCTGATAGCAGGTGACATTGTCATTGTCACTGTGGCAGGGACCGAACCTTTCTGTGGGTGGCAGGAACTGGTATGAAGAGTAGTGTGGCTGGGAAGTCTCTTTTGGCTCTCCCATGGAAAGTTGTCTGTGCAAGGAAAGTGAGGCCTCTTCTAAGGAGCAATGTGGCAAAGTTAAACCGGAAAAGATTTTGGAGCTTAGTTGTTGAACTTAAAGAATACCATGTTTGATACGGCTCAAGGAAGATACACTTTTGTCAGTCCAATTTGACTGCATTTCATACTGAAGTATTTGTCTATTTTGACTTAGTTATTTTTAAAATTCTGATATTTGAAACTCCTTATATTTGCTTTTCAGGTTTGAAGCCCCTGGGGTATACTGTGGTTATGTTTTCAAGTTTTCTGCAGCCAAATGTCCTATGTAACAAAGAAACAAAATGTAAGCTCAAGTTCACAAATATTTACTGGTCATTTAGGATGTATCACAGCTTTATCTGGCTGTTACTATTTTTATTTGAGTTGGTGACGAAGTGTTGTTTAGGGTCATCAACAAACTTCAGAAATAGTTTTGGTGAGTTGCAAATCATAGTGAGCAGATCTGACTGTATATTGGAGAGAATCACTCTCCAACACATTCACCTCCCCCAGGTCACTATAGGGGTACTTTAGCAAGGCAGTGAACAGGAAGCTTGCTTGGTCATAACCCAGGCTGTAAGTTCTTTATAAACAAGTAGGGAATTAAGGTTTCACATCTCTCAGGTGGGCTGTTATATTTGACACTGAATTCTAAGAAACTAGGATGAAAATAATCTTTTTATTGTTACAACCATAGTAGTACATTATCTGCTGGAAATGGACCTGGAGAAGAGTCAACAAAGGATGTTTTATATTTTGTTAGCTGGTTTTAATTTATCAGCTGCCAGTTTCAATATATTTCTCTAAATAGTTGTACTGCAAATTCTGGAAAAGTACATACCCCCTACTATTCGAATTCTGATGGGGTATGTGTGCTTGTGCATGTTCATAATATTTCCAGGCAGATCCAAAATGTTTGTTTAAAAGCTAGAAAAATCCAGTCTTCAAAGTTCAGAAGAACTTTACTGCTTATACTGATGTGGAGAGATATTTCATACTAATGTTTGCTAATACCTCAGGGAAATTAATGCCTCTTGAGTAATGGAATAAATGTTGAGCCTCAATGCCAAGGTGCCTCTGGGTTACAACTGTTAGGATGATGTTATTGTATGGTCCCAGGCAAAAAAGAATTGTCTCTGCAAATGAGATAATCATGAGTCATCAGCCCTGTTGCTGTCCCTGATGCTGGCTGGGGGACATTCCTGTGGCGATGGAATGACAGCCACCAGCACAGCTCTGCTGGATGCCCTGCAACATGCACATCAGCCTTGTGACAACGGGGTCTCTCTCACGTGGGACAGGGCACATCACCCCAGCAAGAGGCTGCATCCTGATTTCATTGGGCTCCTGTAATCCTGCTTGGCACGCCATAGTATAGAAAATGCAGCTTTGGTTTCACTGAGTTTTGATACTTATGTTATTGAAAGGGCAACAGTCCAGTGTCAGTGCATCACAACAACACGCACTCCATATGCCTTGTTGCTGACATAATAGGTAGCATTCATGGACAATCCTTTGAACAAAGATAGGAAAACTGAGATTGAGTTTTCTGTCGGTTTTGAGGGCTAATGTAATAAGACAGATGCAAGATGACATGAGATCCTGAGTGGAAACGAAACAAGAAAACAGCCATTGTGTGCAAGTATTGGGAGAACTTGTTTCCTCTTTGCATGGAAATGCTGTAGCATAATCACCCTGTGCTTCACGGGAACCTGCAGAAATGAGGTCAAACAGGTGAAAGTTTCAGATAAATCAGTGGTCAGAGAACTATTTTGTTACTGACTTCTGATGGCATCAGACATTGAGATCTTTTGTCCAAGAAAACAGATGGCTGTGATTTATGATTTTATTATGGTTTTGATAGTTAAGTTTATGCTTTCATTTAAACAATCTGATGGTCAGAAATCAGGCAATTTTTGTGGACTAATGTATTTTCTAATAGGCTCTATATTGTATTTACAGTGACACAAACTACCATTGTTGGAGGAACTTAGAATCTTATCGTCAAGAAGCAACAGTGAGGTCAGATGAGTCCTGTTGAAGCCAGCTCATGGGAGGGATAGCTTTGACAGGTCACCAAGGAACATTGGTCATGATCCTGGCCCAGGCTCACGATCTGTTCTGCTTTCCCTCACAGCATCTTCACTTATGCCAGTCTCTTGTCTCTGTTTTCACAAGAATCCTGGTTTTGCTTTGACATCCGTTTATTGGACAACACTGAGCTCTTGCTTAAACTTCATGTTATCAAGATAGTTGGTAGCACTCTTTCTCCAGAAGAATCATTTAATACCTCCTGACTTGAAAGAAATAGCTTCTTGGTTCCCTTGTCTAGGTGCCATGCTAGAGACATCTCTTAGCACAGGTTTGCTGTTTTCTTGTGGTATTGGGTGTTTCTGACCAATACATAGCACTTTTAGATGAGTATTCCAGGAAAACACAATGCTTTTAGCCTTTTCAAATGGACAAAAATTAAATAGATGATGTTCAAATGTTAGATGTATGTAACAAGTAGAGAAGAAAGGAATAGACAGAAGGATAGGAAAATAAAGCCCAGGAATTGTGGAAAAACATGTATATAAGAACTTGAATTAAGTATGCCATGCAGATAAATTGTCATTGTCAGGATCAAAATTTGATCTCTCCTTTTACTATTAGATCTACCTCAGGAATATCTGTTCAGTGCCATCCTAGTTGTAACTGTATGAAAGCCTCGACAGTTTGATCCCAAAGTAGTGTTGAGTGCAATTTTTATCATTTTAAAATATTTTTTGCCTACATGATCAACAGCAGCACTTCAGACTCTAAGACTCTACAGTAACCAACCTCATAGCATGGGGGAAAAAGTACTTGAGTCCTGAACTGATCAAGAATTAGATTTTAAACACAATGTTCTAGGAGGTGTTTTGCCTGAAAATATTTCAATGTTCATGTGTGAGTGTTTGGAAAACATGGCAAGGTGGAACAGTCCTCAAGTGTCCTGCCCTGATGCTAAATGAGCATGACCTAAGACTTCTGATGGAACCAAGAAACTGCTATCAATTAGCATCAGTTTCAGGAAGCATTATGGTATCAAGACATCTCAGGGTGCCTTTATAGAAGAAAAACCTACCATAATTTAATAGCTCAGCCTGCTGTGCCAAATGAATGAGTCAAAGCAGGGGAGAGTATGAGCCATAGTTTCACAATTGCAGCAGCCTTCAGGAAAGTGTTGATTTACTTCCAAAGTATTTTTGCTAGGAGAGTGCTGCGAGATGTTACTATAAAGATTGAGCTTGTCTGGGAAATTAAGGACACCTTGCTTTTCTATTCCCCATTTACAAGCACCAATTTTCATTCAGTTTTCAAAAGGCCTCCAGGCAAAGAAACCAAGTGAATGACATGAACGTGTATTTTATGCATATCAGAGCAGAAGTTAGCTGTTGGAAGGAGATGGTTGTTGTAGGCTTGTATTCCTCATGTAAACTCAAGGGCAGATGGTTCACAGCCTGTTTTGGGCCTCTTTAGGGATGTGGAAACCAGGCTGGGCAGGATAGGTTTCATTTTTTTCCCCTGAAGTTTGAATTCTGAGTGGAAAAGTTAAAATGCCTCCATTTTGATAGGCTTTTGTGAGGTTTCAGAGGCGCTGCAGTTATTTTTGCCTTCCATATGGTAGGCTATGTTTCCCGGATGAATTATGTTTCCTCAATATACCATCACTTTTCTTTGTTCACTGTAGAGACTGTAAAGGAGAACAGCTCCATAAAGAATAGTGACCACATTAACATGAGAGAGATCATCACTGTAGTTGGAACAATGAAGACACCAGTATTTAGTTCCTTTCTCATCCAAGTTGGCCAGTTTTTTCCAGGTGTGCTGTGCAAAAGCTATGATCCTCTGAAAATGAATAAATCTGCTTAACTTAAAAGCCTGGAAATCAAATGAAAAAATTATTCTGATGACCTTACTTCTGTTCCTTGTATGACGAACATGATGGCATCTAAAACTGGTTTTAGTGTGCTGGAGCAGAGCCTGAAGTTGGCAGAAGAGTATAGCTTTGGCTTCAGTTGCTGAGATGCCAGAAGAGATTGTAAGTCCTTGAAATTCTTCCAAGAAGTCACTTTGTCCTGGATGGAAACTGGCATTTATCAGTGCAGATGATAGTGGTGTATTTTAGATGGCATCAATATTGATTTGTATACTGCACGAGCTTTTAAATATGATTTAAGATAAAGCTTAGCTTAACGTAAGATGTTTCTCTACAAAGCATTGATTTAATGTTAATGTTTTATATGTTGCTTTCTTTGCTATAGCCTTTCCTTTGGTTTATGGAGACTTCCTCAGTTCCCTCTTTCAGGTGCTTGCAAAAGCCCCACAAATACTTGAGCACGTGAGTAAGTATTCGAAAGTTTAATTTATACTATCTGACAGGCAGCTTCAAATGCAATTAATGGTGGTCATTAGTGTTCATCTCAAATTCATTATTACCCTTCCAGGTGTTTGGACTTGGCTTATTGTTTTCCCACGCCTTATGATGACCATGGGAATGCTTGATGGAGATCTAACAGAAAAGCTGAAATAGGCTAGTTCTTTTACCAGTTCAGTAGGGTGGTTTCTTGTACTTTGCCTCTTACAATGCTGGGTATTGTAAGCAGAGTCCTTACAAGTCTAGAGAGATAATTTCCTATTTGGCTTGTATTTAAATAATCTATAGCAAATCATACTAGGTGCAATGGCACTGAGTATCAATCTACTGTGTGTCTCCTTGCTCTTGCTTGGGCGTTTCAGAGTGTGAAGGCTGGGGAACATCAGCGCTGTAGCTGCTGATCTGTGTCTGCGACTGAATCCTGACGCCCAGTTCTCCGGAGCAGCGCAGCTGTGTGGAGGCAGCATCAGCTTTGGGGAGAGGGGTAGAAAAAACATTTCCCCAGCAGGTTGAAGATGCCCTGAGAGGAGAGAGGCAGGGTTTCCTTCAGCCGGAGTCGCCGCGTCCCCTCCGGAGCCTGCGCGGGCGCGGTGCCGGCGGGCGTTGCGGGGCTGTGCCCGCCCCGTCCCGGGCTCCCCGCGGGCGCTGCGCGGCTGCGGCAGCGGGGCCGTGGCCGGGCGAGGGGCAGGCTCGGCGCTGCGGAGGGTTCGCCGGGCGGAGGCTGCTCCGGCAGCGGCGCAGCGAGTGCTCTGGGCGGTGTTTGCCAGCGGCGGCTTTTTCGGAGTGCTTTTCTCGGCGATCCCGACCTGTTAAAGCGCATTTCTGCTTTGGCTTGGTTAGATTTTTTTTTTTTTTCCCTTTCCCCTCCCGCCTGCGGTTTGAAAGTGGCGTTTCGCCGCTCAGCGAGACGCGTGCGTTCCGGGTTACTTTGGTTGCTTGCCAGGTAGCGCACATCTTTTACAGCATCCTCCCACCATCAAGCAAAAATTGTCTCCTCTCCCAAGGATTAATTATTCAACACGTTTAATGTGTTTGGGGCTGAGGGGGGAGGCGGCCACTCGGGCACATCCTGGTGCCGCAGCGCCTGTCCCCGCTTTGTCTCGCACCTGGTGTGTTTGCGCGGCTCTCCCGCCTTCCTCCCCCTCCAGCCGCCGCCTCCTGCTCCTCCCGCCCGCGCCCCGCTCCCTCCGCGCGGGGCCGGAGTGCACGGGCCGGGGCACCGGGACGCGCACCGGGACCCGGCGGTGCCGCTGCCGCCCGGCCCCGCACCTTGCCCGCGGGGATGCTCGGGGCGGGGCCGGCTCCGCGGGGGCTCCGCGGGCGGGGCGGGGCGGGGGCCGCCCGCCGGGCGGGGCGGCAAGTGCGGGGCGGCCCGGGGAGGAGGGCGGGGGGCTGGCGGGGGCCGGGCGGTGCCGCTGCCCGGTCAGCGCGGGGGGCTCGGCGGCGGGCGCGGCGCAGCCAGCGGGGTTTCGTTGGTGACTTCGCTTCTCCCCGCAGAGCCCGAGAGGCGCCGGCACCACTGAGGGGACGAGGTGCTTTTTCCCGGCCGGTGGCGGCGGGGCGGCACCGGACCCAGGAGGACCGAGGGAAGGACCGGCGGAGAGGCATCCCGGCGCGGGCCGTCCCGTCCCGTCCCTGCCCGGCTCGGCGCTCCCATCGCGGCTCGCTGCCGCCGCCCTGGGCCATGGGCCAGCCCGACTGAGAGCCCGCGGGTCCGTGCGCAGCCCGGCCGGTGCTGCCCGAGCGCCGAGGCGGGGCCGCAGCAGCCCCGGCGCGGGTGAAGATGCTCTCGGCGGGGCGCACGGCGGGAGCCCTCCTCCTCTGCGGGGGTAAGTACCGCCGAGCCCGGCCCCGCGGGAACTTCGCGGAGCTTGGGTGATGGGTGTCACCAGCGCCTGGGTCCGGCTCCGAAGATCTTTCCCAAAATACAGACAAGATATAAATAACCCTAATACGTTTTCTTCTTTTCTTAAGCGCTAAGTTAGAACAGATGTGAGTTTTCTTGTTCTTTAAATTTATGATGTGAAAGGGAAGAATATTAAAGTGTATTCTTATTCTAAGTTTTTAAAACGTTACTCCTTTTCTTTTTTCCTCCTCTCAGAGCTTTTTGTATCATCAGGTAAAATGCGTTTTTGATTGGTAAATGAAAATGACCAGAATATGAAAAGTTACTGAGTTGTAACTTAGATGATGCTATCCACAGATGCCAAGTTTCTAAAGCAAACAGCAAATCCATTATATCTCTTTTTCTTCCATATGGCTTTGTTTGCTGATGGATTTCTGACATTTACATGAATAAATCAAAGTTGTCGTATGGTAGAGAATGTAGTGTAACCTTGCACACCAAAAGTGCTTTTGTGAAAAAAAGCAAAGCCCAAACCAGTCCTGTAGTTCACTAGTTGATTTAACAGTGGATAGAGTGCACTATTAATTCTGTCTTTGTGATATCCCATAAGTGTGTGACTTGTTCCTCCTTGTTATTTTCAAAATAATTATATTAGTTCACACCATTTTAAACTTCTTTCTGTAACTTTCAAATATTATAAAGCTGCTATTTTATTTCATTATTTTGTTTCATTTTTTAATTTCATTTTTTCCTTTAGCACGCTAAAATACTTCAAGTTACCCGTATTCCTTCTCTTCCTAGTACATTATTGTTGAGGCCTGATCTTCATAAAAACTCATTGGTACTGAAATCTAGGATATCTGGTAATAAAATGTGTAGGATATACTGCATCTAAACACTCAGTAAAAAACTAAAATGGGTTGTATCCCAAGACATTTCACTGTCAAGAAGAATTAGCTGTACTTGTATTGCTAATGGATGATCTATCATGCCTACTTTGCTTTTATCTTCGGCAAATCCATTTCCTTTAATGTTTTTGGCAGAATTAGGAGAAATGTAATTTACGCAAGTTCTTCAGCTGGAGGGGTATGTTTTCATTAGCCAAAATGATTCACATGCATTTGCTTGAAGATGATTTTCAGTGTTTTCTGTTTAAGTTGGACAGATGAGCTTACTCCAGTTCATGCTGTGATAGCACAGATTATTGTACATACTTAATTAACTGATGTTTGGAACTCCGAAGCTGCTTTCTCGTAAGTTTTGGGGTTTGGGTTTATTTCATCATTTCCCTTTCAGTTGCACTATGATTAGATTTTACTTTTAGCTGTATGGCTTTATATGAACTACACTCTGAAACTTTCAAGGGGAAAAATTATTCTGTTCTCTATGTGTTCTCCCCACTCAAGATAGATATCTAAACCTTTCTGAGTATCAGACCTCAGCAGTTGAAAATACTCTCAAAGACTTTTTATTATTAAATGTGACCATAAATTGTTAACTCTTGGATCTGTCCATAGTTTGGAGGAATATTATAGGAGTTAATTTGAGTAGGGTAGGCTGCCAAATAGACTTTTTCTATATAACGCTTGCTTATACGTATAATTGCAAATATTTTGTTTATGCTCTCATCTTTGACTTAATTTTTTACTAAAACTATGGGGAAGAAACGTTGTGTACATTTATGCTCACACTTTAGTGTAATTGTATTCACAGTTATTTCCAGAAGTCTAAAATATTAGCAATGTTGTATGGGTGTCTGTTGGTGGAGAAGCACTGTTTCACACTGTTTAGATGTGTGACACTAATTCCTGTTTTATGGAATAAAAGCTGAGTTGACAACAGGGGTAAGATGAGACATTATGTCTTGAAGGTACCAGCAAAATCCCTGCATTCATGGAGTTTCAGTTTAGAAGCAGAGCTATCTTAGGAGTGATGATGCAATCCCCTCATAGGAGGAGGAATGCAGTGAAACTCCAGTGAGCTCCATCCTAGGGGAAAGGCAGAGATTCTTCAGTGGTAACCGTGTCGTGCTCTTGCCAGCTGTTGTGAAGGAATCTCTCTCACCTGGGCAAGACTTCATCATAGAGGATTCCCACCCAAAGTTAACAGGCAGTGATACCCTTGCACTCACCTGTTGTTGGTACATCTTTGGTTTATCTAAATGTGGGGTTTTGGAAAGCTTAAAAGTGCCATAGTTCTTAAAACATGTGCTCACAACAAACCCAAAGGCATTTTACTAAGTAAGCTGGGGTAATCAATCTAGTGAGTGTGCTGTTAGTTGAAAGAATTAGATTTGGTTATTTTGTATTGCTGGGTTTCAAAAAGCACACTGAACCATTTGTTCTGAAGCAGAAAAGTGTAGCCTTGCCGCTTTTGAACCAAAGGTCTCCTGCAGGCACTGGTATTAACATGCAGCAGCCTAGAAATAGTGAAAACAGAAGGAATGTTTCCTCTCAAATTAAGACTTTTGTCTCTTTCATCAATATCAATTAAAAGAAATGCAGGATTTTGTTATGGAATGTGTACATGTGTTTTTCAAAAGTTTCACATCCTGTCAGTTGTAGGGCTTCAGGGTGTTTACTTGCACATCGTGCTGCATGGCTTTTTGGTGCTGGAGTTTTGATTCGTTTCTGAAAGCTCATTGATATCAGAGGAGGACCTTGTTCAGTTAAATGTAAAAAAGAGTGCCTATGGAAAAGGCTTGGTAGGATTTTCTCATCTGGAAAGTAATTTTTGTTATTAAAAGGAATACTTTTGAAGAGATAATTTGTTTTCAGTGAATAAAATAAAGTTTGTAAGCATTATATTTTGCCTATTTCGTAAAATTGGATGGGAAACCTGCTTCTACATGAAAATATTAGGGATCCTACTTCAACAAGTGTGCTCTTGAATACAGATTTTTCAGCTTTTTCTCTGTTTTATTAACTGTGATATGAAACTACTGATGAATGTATCAGTTCTAATATGCATTTAGAATGAATTTGGATCTGTTTGGAATCGATTCTTACAGTATGTTTCCATGCTGCCAGAGTTAATGTTTTATTTTGACCGGTTACAATTTGCAGCAAGTCCTGGCTTAACTCATGTGTCCAGATCAAGGACAGACCAACTGTGCAAATATCAACATTCTTCTCTCCAAAGTTTAGATATTTTGTGTAATATTTGTTTTTCATGATAGTAAATGGATGCTTTCTCTAGGAAAAGAACACCTATGTGATTCTTCCAAAAAAAAAAAAAAAAGAGAAATCTCCTGTGCACTCACACCTACAGATCAAAGCAATGCTGATCAGATCAAATGGTGGAGCACAGACCACTGTCTTGAGCCAGGGACTGGGCTAAGACAGACACAAATTTGTGTGCCTATTTTTTTGATCAGTGCTCTGGTCAGAAAATATATGATCAGTATTTTACTTCTGTTTTATTATAACCCTGACTGCGAGGTAAGGTGAAAGGGAATCTGTGAAGAAATATGAGAGGCTCTTCACTAGATACATGTCTTATTTGAGGAGGATCGAATGGTTATGTGAAAATTTCAGACCTCACCGCTCTTTTTGATAGAAAACAAAGTATAAATTTCAGTGCTTTGGTTCCTTCCTACACTGTTACTTGTCTTTGCCCGGATGTTCAACATCTTACCTGCTGGCTCTTCCCCAGGCACCTCACAGCCTACTGGTGGCACTTGCCCTGTCTGACCACCCTGCTGCTGCCTGCATTGGACCGTGAAACTGCTGCTTCACTCGCACAGGACTGGCTGCAGAGTTCATCCCAGTGCTCCTGTGAACTGCCAGGAAAAGTGCCTGGACCCTTTGTGACCCTCTAAGCTTAGTGGCTCTCCTCATTCTATTCCCTTTCCCAGGTTCCTCACCTTCCAGTTCCTTCACAAATTAAATTTTGCACTGAAGTTCACAACCTGCAGCATTTTGCATTTCACAGAAAGTAATTTACTTTGTTGGTTTTTTTTCTAACTCATGCTAATAGAATCCATATTTGTGTTATATTTAGTTCCCTTGTCATTGTTATGTGCTCCCTTCTGAGGGTATGAGTCAGGGCAATATGTGGTATTGGTGTGATTAATTCTGCCAATCAGTTTGTTGCAGTCTTGGTCTTTGGCTTCATTCAAGAGTTTTGTTACTATCATAAAGACAGTATAAGGGAAATGAATATGAAGATTACAAACCCCCACCATTTTAATGCTTAAAACTCATTTGTTAGGCTTTGATTAGCAGACAAGATTTCTCGTAGCACTAACATAAGCAGTCAGTTTGTATGGCAGTGTGGGTTCTGCACCTGAATGCATCTTGCATATTCAGTAGTGTGTCCACCTTCAGTTTTCCATCTGTATGTCATATTATGGTCTTACATTTTTTTCTTTTACTGAAGCGACAGATATGACTGGTGAGAGCATGTGTATTTTGTTAATTTTCCTTCTGTCCCTTTCCCCTCAGTTTGGCACCTGAAAGGAAGGAAAGGATTTATTGTCTTGTTGCTGTACTTCCATGCTTGGCTGCTGGTCCTGCTCCTCCACAATGCTCTCTTGCCCATAATGCAAAGTAGCAAACACAAATATGCCATGGGTTGGAAAAAATCCGTACCACAGCAGCCTAGTGTTTTCTGGAGAGCCTTGATGTGTAAAGGTCATTTAGAGCCTGTCTGCGGTGAGGAGAGGGTTTGCTTTATTCAGACATTGGCATCCTTCAGCTTTCTGGCAGAACTGTAAGTTGTGCCAGCTGGTGATGGACTGGCAATTGTCTCCTGGTTTTGAAATGTTACAAATTGCCTGTAACAAAATCAACAAATGGGGTGTGTTTGTATTAGTAATAGTAACATTGCAAAGCTTACCTGAACACAGGTGGTAGTTCCCTACGTGAGAGAGGTGGATGTTAAGATCATCCTCTTTCAGGGTTGAGGCACGCTCGTGCTACAGTCTGTTCTTAGCTCTTGCTTTCCACTTTCGTTTGGTTTGGCAGAAGCAAAGCTTAAAAATTCACCAAAATATTCTAAAGAAACTTCAGAATTGTTTATTCTCAAGATGTTTTTTTTAAGACTGTATTACATTTAGGAAAGCAAGCGACTGAAGCATTGCAAGGATAAATACAGCAATTTCTGTGGGAGAAGGGTAGATTTGAGGTTTGCATATTAGTTTGGTTAGATCAGAATTCAAGTTCAGTTAACAGCTGTGTTACAGATTTGCTAATTGTCTCACACTCTCTCTCAGTTTTCTCTAAAGTACCGCCATCAAAAACTTTCTCCTTTGAAGATCATGTGCATTGTTGATTGACTAACACATAATTCCAAACTGGGGCGTATTGGAGCTGATGCAAAGTGGGGAAAGCACACTGGGAAACTTTACAGAATCTCTAGAGCAATGATGCATCAATGAAAAACAGCATCAGAGAAGCTGTAGAATAAAATCTATTCCGAGGCTTTATTTTTACATTGTGATCCTGTCTTTCATCAGTGAGATATATTGGTCTATTCCACAATGTTTTGGCAAAGTCATTTTGAACCTTTTGATGAATTTTCATGTTGATACGCTGCTAGTTAATAAGGTTATTGAGAAAGTTTTTGTTAATAAAACAATAAGTCAGCTGAAGTGTGAATAGCCAGAGGTATTTTGCTCCTTTGGGAGTTCACCTTTTTTAAAAGGTATCCGAAGCGATCCCTTTTTTCCCCACATGAGGAAAACACAAAACTGGTTTTGTTAAAGATTACTTCATAGAAGTAGAGGAACAGTTTCAGATTTCTAGATCTTGAAATGAGGCCATAAACATGCCAGGCACATTTTTACTTATGAGATGCCATGTAAATCTGCTGAAGCGAAGATGATCATCAGCGCTTTAGAGCTTAAGGGAAAATTGGTGCGATTGCTTTTAAAAAAAAAAAAAAGGGGATTGGAAAATTTGCTGGGGTAACACTGCCAAAAATGTTGTTTGACTGAATTACTTTAGAAATTTGGCTGATTGTAAATCAGGTGATTGTAAAAAGAAAATGGATATATGACTCTTAATGGCTGTCTAATGGCTTTTCAGTGTATGCCTTTAGAAAACTAATTAAACAATATATTTAACTGATATAACAAAGTTGCTTGTGTTGCTGTAATGGGTGGTTGTTTTTTTTTCTTTAGTGTCCATTATGGCTTTCTTGTAAGTGAGACAAATTTCAATCTTAGATAATAAAATTAAATCTAGGTTTTTCTCCTAATTCAGAGACACCAGGTTTTCTGATATGGGCAATTCCATTATCTGTTCTTTTCACATGTGAAATGGCAAAACTCGTATTGACATCAGTAGACAAGAATTTCACATATCTCTGAAACCTCTTAAAGACTAATTTTGCTACTGAATTAGAGCAAGCATCCAGTAGTCCTATCAGTGCCATTCCAAAAGGGGTTTGGAGATGAGACTTAAATCCTCCCAGTGGCTTAAGGACACAAAGTTGGTATTGCAAAATGTAGATGCATAATTGTGGATAGTTCTTTACCATTCTTACATCAAGAGCTGATACTTTCAGACTGGCCCCTAACACAGATGGTGCAGAGCAGCTCCCCTTGACTCCCTTAAGAGGTGATAGTTCTGCACTGGTTGGCTTCTGGAGGTTTTTGGCATTTGTTGATAAGTTTGCCTTCCATATTGCAATATCTAATGTGGACTTTAAAAAGTATTTCTGTGCAAAGAGAAATAAGAATGTAAGAAATATCAATGGTTCACAAAATGTTGGTGAGAATGGATTGGATTCACTAGGTTATCTTCTCCACCCTGTGCCACTGTGTTGCTGAAAAATTACCTCTCATGTTGAAAACAGCTCTTTTGTGTTGCTGCTGTGCATTTGAGGGGAAGGTACTGACAGCCAGTATTCCTGCTTGGTCAAGAAGGAGGGTAACAATTTAGATTAGTACAAATAAAATGGAATATAAAGAAAAGCTATGGTTTCCTGAAATTTAGCCCATAACAGTCTATGGCTTTAAAAAGCTGATTTAAAACAAACAAACAAACAAATAAATAAATAATTTCTATTTGGGTGGGAATACCCAGTATAGAGTGATTAATACATATGTTTATGACGGTCAGTCATCTCAGAGTAGCAGAGGGTTTGCAATGTGTATGTACTCTAGGGCAGCAATCAGACTTTCTTTTACACAGAATAAAAGCAGGCACTGGGAAATTATATGAACACATATTGCCAAATTGTTTTGTCCAAGACTGTAAGTTGAAACAGTGCTCTTCATGAAATCTAAATAATAGGGAGGGGGAAGAAAGAGATACAAAAAATTCTCATCAGGAAAAGGCTTAAAGTTTTGATTTTACAAGGAAAAGAAGTTTATTTTCCAGGAAAAAAACCCCAAAAATTCAAATGGGGAGTAAGGGAATGGGAGTGGATTTCAGTAGAGGGCATTAAATGTTATGTGAAGTTGCACTGTGATGATTGGGATGTTCTGAAAGGACCTTTGGAGAAAGTATCCAATGCTGATTATTAATAACAGAAAAGTGCTGCTTTGGCACCTCCAGTATGAAAACGTAATTTTGTAAAGCATTTTAACAGAGCTTTCTCCCATCTCTGAAGTGCTTAGGCATATGTTTAGGTTTATCCTGTATCAGCAAAATGCTTTAGACTGAGACTGCTGCATCAAAGCCCTGTAAAGAATTGCACAGCACTTCCCAAAGTTAAAACTCTGGCAGTACATTCAAGTGCCAAATGTCTCTTTGCTACCATTTGATGTCAAGTTCCCCTTTCCTGGTGTGTGCCCAGTCTAACAACTGGCATGGCTCCGAGGTGCAGGTTTCCCTGTTGTGTGACTAAGATATGACAAGTCAGAATAACATCTCAAACTTCTTTTGCTGTGTGCAAAATACAAAGACTCACCCAATTTGGGAGCTGCATGTGCTACTACTCAGGCATGTAGGTGAGGTTAGCTTGCACAGAACTCTGTATTGCCTTAGTTTACAATATCAAGGCTGGTTTGTTTAGAGCTAATTTGGATAGCTTTGTACTCCCTTGTCACCTGAGGTTTAGGTACAGTGTTCCTGACTGCTTCCTCTATGTGACTAAGGTACACATTTGAGATACTTTTCACTGACAGCATGAACAAAGTTGTGTGTGTATATATATAGAGAGAGAATGATTTATTTAACTGGATAGTTTTAATAGGTAGCTTTTTTAATAGTCTAACTTCCCTGAGTTAGACCAAGTAGGATGTCCTTAAAGCTTTCTATACGACTGTGGTTTCTGTGAACTCTAGATATTTGGCAATGGTTTCTGGGGCTACCTTGGCTCTCTCATGCTGCTTTTGAACCGTGAGTTATATAGTAGGTACCCTGTTTATTTTGATAGTCAAAGTGCCTTTAAAAAGAGAAGCAAATATAAAAGAACTGTGATTATCTGTTACTGCTTTTGAGCAATTCTGGATAGAGCTTTCTCTAGATGAGCCTGTGGACATCAATGAAATAAAAGGAGGAAGATGATTTCTGTAAAATGGCTCATCCCAGTTGCAATTATAAAAAGAAAAGAAAAAAAGCAATGGGAATGTTTAAATTTTGGGTTTGAACATACACGTTTTGAAGTAATGAAGAGGAAACAATATGGCTGTAATATAAATTTTATTGCACATTTCAATTCAGCATTGCTGACGTGCTCTGAAAGAAAAAGCATTTTAAACAGTTTTATTGCTTTGGTAAACTTTTGCCTTTGGGAAGATCAGAAAAGTTGTCCTAAGTTGCTTTGCTAAGGACTTTTTGGCTAGTGAGAGAGTTTCTAACATACATTTTCCAGATTTTTTTTGTACTTAGAAAAGGAGAGAGAAAACCCCCAAACATTTAGAACTTAGCTTCTGTAGATCCAGCAACAAGCAGGATATCTTAAGAGACTGCGATAGATCACCTATAAAAGCTCTGTAAAGACCAGAAACCTTTATAAAATTATTTTTCCTTATACTATTGAGGAATTTAAGTGAGCCTGTTGTTGGGAAAAGGGTCTTTATTTAACTGTTTATTTTCTTAGATTTCAGTCTAATAAAATTTGAAATGAAAATTGGACCAAAAATTTAAAGGCAGTAAATAGCTTAAGAAAATAAGTAACAATGGCAAGCCCAAGGTTTTACTTCTTGCCTTTTTTTGTGCTCCCCTACCCCTCTTGCCCTTTTTTTTAATTTTTTTTTAATCTGGCCACAAAAGACTATTTTCGTTTGTGTTTGTATAACTTTTCCAATAATTTATTAAGCCTTGTCTCCTGGGATCATGCAGTTAGGTGTCAGTTTTTCACTTTATGGAAAACATTCTGTCCTCTGTCTTTGCACAGGCCCTTTTGGGTTAGCCATCCTACGTAACTGACAGTTAGAAAGCAAATTAAAAGAATCTGTATTAGTCTCTACTTTGGCATTTTAGAATATATTTGTCCACAACACAACTTCTGGGAGACAATACAGGAAATGTAGGTTATTTAAGTATTTAGATTGGTAAGCACAAACTCAGTTTAGCTTGAATATAGTAGTTACACGTGTCAGAATAATCAGGAGACTGGTAACAAGGACTTAATTTATAAAATGTTCTATTGCTGAAGAATCCTTATGGCAAATGATTTTTTTCTCTTTCCACTGGTAATCCTTGGTGATGGTGATAATGTAAGAATTACTACACAGAGTCACACTAAAAATTCACCTAGCACAGTAGTTTATTTCCTGGTGATGCCTGGAGTATCCGATTTTGAATGGTGCATTTTGGCCTTCATACTTCTTGGAATGCAAAGGGAAATAACAAGAGCTTTGGGAATGCTGGTTTTGAAGAAAAATAGAAATGATTGGCAATATTTATTCACAGAGAACAGAGTTCAAATTTTTCAGTTTATGCAGAAATATTGTAAAGATGGATGTAATTGTGGAAATGACACATGAGACATAACAAATGATATAAGGAAAGCATTTTGGTAGCAAGGGGCTGCAGGAATCTCTCGTCTGAAGTCACTGTGGGATTTCTGTTACTTGAGAGGATCTTAAGAATGGGTGGGACAGCAATGTATTGATTTATTGTATTGGTTATGTGTAATTGATCCTACCTTGGATGGGTTGGATGACTTCTCTTGGAAACTTTTGACTTCATCTTACAGTTTTGTGCTTAAGGTATAAGAAATAGGACAAATGCAGCTTTTGAATGTCTGCTGAAGTTAATGCCTGGTATCTGATCAATCAGGGCTCTTAGGATGTGATAACTTGTGTCTGCAGTTAATGTAATTTGAGAGTTGATAGCAAAATACTTACGTTCTTAATCATCAACAACTGAATAGGCAGGAGTTAGATGCCTTTGATATCAAGATGAGCTTTTGGCGTTTCTGGTTTTCAGAATATCCCCGGGGATGTATTTGATATGTGGTGGTCTTTGTCTTCTCAAAAATCGAGTTCTAATACCATGCTCAGCATTCTCAAATCCCAGGCAATGATCTGGGGACCTCACACTGGCACTGAGCATTTCCAATTAGGGCCTTGAAAAATCTATGTACATATGGCCTAACCTTGTCACCCAGAAGAATTAAGAGTGCTCTTTTCTTTAGACAAAAAGGGAAATGCATTGGAGAGATGATGTTTGTTGAAGTAGACACAGGATTTGATGATCCATTTTCTTAAGAGTTAAACTGGATTTATGTTTTGGTAGGCTGTTCTTATTAAATGAGAATTTAATGATAGCAGAAAGACCATGAAAAAAATCAGCACTGGGGTTATAACTCTACTTGTCGGCATCATCCACTCTGAATCCTAAATTGCAATTGCCAGGCCCGTTTATCTGTCCTTGTCTTCTGCTGCTGAGATCTCCTCATTTTATCAATGAAATGCTTTGTTAGATTTTAATCTCTGAAGACCTGCAGCCTGTTTATTTCCATTGTTTCACAGTTAGCATTTTCCACTGCAGTAATGTATTCACTGTAGTTTTGCATTTTCCATTTCAGTGTTTATGTTTCAATGTGCTTAACTTAAAGTGGGGCTTGGGGCATGAGCTACTCAACCACTGTTGGCTGGCAGCATTGGTCTCATGGAAGGAACTGAGAATAAGGTCTTTTACAAAATAAAACTCTGGGGGAATATGGTGCAATTCTGTAATGTTATCCTATTCCCCATTCTGAGAAGATTTTTGTTTACCCTCTCTGTACCAGCGTGGCATAACAATAGGTTGTATCCCATTCTGAATGCAAGAAAGAGGCAGGAAATCACTATGAAGAGAGACTATTATTCCTCCTTTCCAAGGACTGAATTCAATCCTAGTTAGTCTTGATTTGAAGCAGAATTGTTACCTTGTCACCTCTTCTGGCATTTGGACAGAAACCTACAAATGTGTGGAACTGCCATTGAAAATGAAATTGCACTGGGCTATGTGATTACCTTTCCAAATGTCCTGATAGAGAGTGCAGACACTGTCACAGCATCTGTGATTGTTTAGACATGTGATTTGGTCTGGGAGGAATGTTTTGTTTGGATTTTTTCCACATTTAACTTTTGAATAGCTTGTGAGTCCAATCGGTCTCGCAATAGAATGAAAACCTTAACTCTTTTTACATTCATTAGAAAGATAGGAAGGAGCATTATTGTCACAGAGGTGATTTGGAGAAACTGCAGAACACCTCCAGAACACCTCATCTTTCCCTTTTCATGACAGACACCTTTCTAGCAGCTTTAATTGTGACTGCTCTTAGATATCACTAGATAATAGGTGTAGATGTATCCCTGTATCAGGGAGTATATTGCCTAAAGTGGTAACAACACTGAAGTTTTTTGTGCAAAGGCCTGCCTTTACCTTTTTTTGTTAAAAGCCCTCATGTATCTAGGGTTGACCAGAGTTCCAAAATATAACGCTGCTTAGAAAGAATGAGCTTAACAAAAAAGTTGTCAATGAAAGAATAAATTAAAAATAAAATAATAAAAAAAAAAACCCACAATGAAACTAATTCAGTTACTACACTCCAGCTTCTGTGCCCGTCTTACTTGCCTGGAGAAATTCCAGAAAAGTGGGTGTTAAAATGCTAGTTTCTTTTCTGTTCCTAATGTCAGTTATACTGGATGAGGGAAAACAGACTGAAGCTTAGGGAAAATCAGGAAACTGTCAATGCAGAAGTACTATCTAAAGCAGAATGGGCAAGATTTTCATATAATGGTTCACTAGTGTGTTTAAAGGGGTCATAGTCTTTTCTGGCATCACCTAATGAAGACTGATTTTTTTCACCTAGTTTTCAGGTAACCTGTGGACTGTAAAGTAATTAAAACAAGAATGAAACTGCCACTATTATGAATGGTGGGCTTGTTTCTTTTAAAGATGCTATACTTGATTCTGGAGAGCACATTGAGACTAGTTTTCATTCCTTCTGACGTGGTAACTTTTCCCAACATGAAGTAATGAAAGACAAATTTGGTGACAATTTCCAGGGTTTGTAAATTACTTTGGAATAAGAGCTGTAAAAGGGAGGGGTTTTTCCATTTATTTCAATGCAACATTAACACTGAAGTGTTAGTCAAAGATCATCTAGAATATCACACAAATTTTTCAGGGACTCTCTGTTTTAAGTATCTACTGCTGGTTTTTAATAACAAGATATTATATGGTGATATATGAAGTGGGAGGTTCACATAAAATAAGTATACTAGAAATTCCACATGGACTGTTTTGCTGATTTTTATCTCGCTAAATAATGATCCTGTTATTTTGCAAATGCTAGTGGAGAACCAGGTGCATTACAGGTGCTTTCCATTTTCAGGAGTCCGTGTTTCTCATTATAAAATTGAGTCAATTTATTGTCAAGTACACAGATAAATATGTGCAAGTTTATTTGGTTTTACTCTCTCTGGAGTAGTGTTTCTCAAACTATGGTTTAGTTCAGTACATGTTTGACAGATGCTGGTGGTCTTTGTCTCCATGTCAGTGTTGCTGTATTGTGCCTCCAGCAGCTCAGTATCCATGGGAAAATAGGTTAGGTTTTGATCACTGGTTGCTGAACTGTAGGCCTCTGATGGACTGTCAACCACAGTAAAGATCTGAGAAGCTTTATTAAACAACTGTTTCAGTAGTGCTTGCAATTAAGGCCTCGATGATAAACATGCATGTTGTCCTAAAAAGAGCATGAGGATTGAGAGATACAAAATGCAGGAACCCCTCTTGTGGGTGACAATATAACAAAATTTTTGTTAAACAATTTTGAATACACAGCTAGTCCTCTTTTTTTTTTCCTCTCTTTTCTCAATTATACATATATATGTGTGTAAAAATAACAAACCAGTCGAAGAAAAAAGTCAAAGCAAACAAAAGCCTCTGACTGTCAAATGCCTTGAGGCTGCTATTCTTAAGGCACAGAAGAAGACTAAAGTAACTTTCTGAAACAATGGACATTTTCATTATAGGAGGCTTAAAAATATGTTCAAAAATAAACTTAGAATCAAGCCTTCTTCAGAATATTAAAGGTTTATCTGGCCTGTCTGCAGCTGTCAGGTTACTTGGTCTGTTTAAATAAAATTTGTAAAGTAGGGATTAGTCTACTGGATCTGTAAGGTAAGGATTTCCCCTTTGTACACTTAGGCCTGTCAGATCTGGTTTGGGCACTGATGTCATACTTAATATATTATACTTTAACAGCAGTTGATGAACATCTATTCTTATCAGCAAAGCTGTCAGGTGAGAAAGGGAGAAATGGGCATTTCACATCTTACTGTCACATCTCCCAGCAGTTGTAGTATTCAGCCCTGCTTCCCTCACACTTGGTATGCAGAATGAATGAGGCTGTTTTAGTATGACTTCTGTTTTTATAGTTAGCTGAACTTTGAAATTGTCTCCTAAATCATCCTTGCCAATAGCATTAACTACCCCTTTGCTGGTAGTCAGAGATTATTCTACAGTAAGTTAAAGGGTAACTCATCTTCTTTTGTGATGACAGGAAACATGGAGGGATGTAAAAGATAATGGCTAATTCAAAGCAGAGCACTCCACTCTGCTTCTGGAAATCCATCAACTGCATTCAAACACGGATCTGAAATTTTGCAACAAACTTGGAAAGCTCTTTCCTTTTTGCTGCTTCAGTAAATTGTTATCTGGTGGAGGATGATGCAGATGCCCTTGAATTATAATGCCTTTCATTACGAAGGGGTGAATTGCACATTAGCCTGGCATTCAGAATCCTGGAGGATTCAACTGCTGTGCTTTTACTGCTTCAAAAAGGTAAAAGAGAGATGCAAAGTAGATAAATTATGTGGTATTAAAGAAAGGTCTATCCTTCCTTCTCCTTTTGCAGTACCAAACCCCTGAAAATAGATCATTTAAAAATGTACTCATGCAGAGATGAGTCATCCCAGCTGTATGACTGGACCAGGTAGTGAGGTGACAGGGGCAGGTGGAGCACAGGAACAGCAGGTGAATTGATCCTTGAGTAAACACCTGTGTTTACTTTTTTAAGATTTTCTTGTTAAAGACAGCTGCAGCAAAGGAACAAGAAAAATCTAATGTAATAACAAGCTATAGAAGGATATTTCAGAGAGTTACTTTTTTCAGAAACAAATGGTATCTAGCTCTCTTCAGTGGCAGTTCCATCCGTACTTCTCTGTTCATCACCTGGGTTGCTTCTGGTACGCAAAATCCTGTTGTGTTTGACAGTCAGATTGTTGCTGCTGTTATTAGCTGTTTCAAAGAAATGACATTTTTTTACTGCAGATGTGTGTGTGTGTTTGGGCGGGGTGTTGGGATCAAGAAAACATTCCTGCTAAATCAAGAGCATTATGTCTTCATTTACTGTGTTCTTCTGGAGCAAGGCATCTTGTAAGACCTTGAGCAAAAACTATGAAAATTCAGGATCAGACTGTTCGCTGGTGGGGAAACATGGACTGGTTTGAGACGGGCAACTCCCTTTTTAAACACTCCAAAAACCTTAGGAAACAGTGGGTCTGAGACAAATTTAAAGACAGCTCTCTGTTCTGAGAGGCTCTGTTTGGAGACAGGGGGAAAAAGACTAGATTCTTCTGTTACAACCACTCTTAATCTTTGAGTATAGAAGTAATTTGTTTAGGCAGCATTTACGTATGGCATTCAAAAACACTATAAAAATTATGAAGTAGATTGGTTTTGTTAGACTATGATTATTCACAACTCTTGAAATGTGTCATGTACCACAAAGCATTTTTAATTTCCTGAGAACAATGCAACTTAAGATACCTTTCTTCATGAGGCCATTTGATTTATTAGAAAACTGCTAGATCCATGCATCACAGACTGTGTTGTGATGATTGTTGTGTACCATTTCTACTGTGAAAACGGGAGAAGTGTGGTAGTGTGTTAAATTGTTGATGTACATTTTAACATGCCATATATATGTCTCTATACAAGGCCTGTTGAAGAAAAATAAAGGAAATATTCAATGCCATCCTTCCACTGTCATTGTAAAGCAGAGTAGGAGTTGCCTTACTAAAGTGTTCTGTCTTCCTTTGCTACCACGTGCAAAAGAGATTTATTGAAAGTAGAGAAAACAACACTGATGAGAGAAACAGACTTACAGTGAAAGCCATTATCACAATATAGCTACACTGTTTAGCAAACACCTTATGGAAGACAATACAATGTGCCAGCAAGGCTGCTTTTATTCTCCAGTATTTCTTTACAAGCTAATCGACAGTGTGCTTGATAAAATTAATCTTGTTATGATAGATGTATTTCCATTACAAGTAAATTTTACTAAATGGCTTAATTTATTTCATTTATTCCTTACAAAGTCAATATGATACTTGAGAATCAAGCAGTTCTTTGATGTCAGTGTGCTAAATGATTAAGGGGGCAAAATAAATAAATGAACGAGTAGGAAATAAGAGAGCCATCTACCAAAAAGAGTTTAAATTTTGTCCAAACATTGACAAGCACTGCTGCCTTCAGAGGGCTTGGACCAATTCCTATGACTCACACCCTTAAGAAAAAAAAATTAAACAATTTAAAAGTACCTGAACATTTGCATCCACAACCTTATTGTCTGTGATAAATCAGGGAAGGATATTTTGCACAAAGCTATTGTCCGAAAAGTTTATAGCTGTTTAATGAAACAAGTAGTTGGTATACTTTTGGTGCAAGGATGTACCTTTTTTTCCAGATAATATGCTTGCATGATACTGACTTGCAGTACGGTTCAGGCGTTTTTATTGGCATCTTTCATGATTTATGGCTTGCTGAGTGACATTTTATTTCCTACTCAAGGTAGTAACAGCTTGGAGTATTCAATTAATCACTTTTATAAGTAAAACTGATGCACTGGATATTTATAGAGCAATTTTCAGGCCAGGGTCCTTGAGATATCCAAATTACCAAGAGAAAACCATGTGGATGAACACAGCCTAGTGCATGCAGATACATATGAGCCAGCAAGGATTAAAGGAGGGGGCTGTAGCTGTAATGTCTAGACTAGCATTTGTGACTGCTAATACACTGCTAATATGGGTCTGTTTTTTCAAACAGAGGTGTTCAAAGGGAGCTTAAGGTCCATTATGAGTTTTCCTCCTGTGACAGAAGAGAAATAACTTTGGATAGGATCAGGCTTTGTGGATTTCAGCTGCAAAACTCTCATTAAGTTTCATTTCACCTTTTGTGTTGGTTTTGAGACCCTGTCAGAATTTCATTTGGCACAGAGAGAGCAGTAAGTTCATTGAAGAAACACGGAGTTTTAGAAACCATAATTGCTTTTACAGTCTGCTGGTGTGTAGCCTGGCAGGACAAGTGTCTCTGTCCAAAGGCTCTGTAGTTCATATCCCTGCATTCGTGATTAGATTTAATTTCTTAATAAAAACATTAAGTGTGGTTTAGGGAAAACATTGCAGTGAGATGATTAGTGATGGAATGAAAATACATGCTCTTACTGGAAATCAAGTGCTTTCCTCTGACTTTAAGGCATACAGTGATGAATATGCCACTGCTAATGTGCATTTTTCACTCAGCCTTAGAAGAAGAGGAACACTGAAGTGAATATGTGAATATAAATGCCCTAGAAAGAAAACGAGGTATCTGAAGGGAGGTTTGTTCATATTTTGGAAAATAATAACAAGTTGAATGAACAGGTTATTGTCAGAGCTTTTGTATATCAGGATTCTTTATGTGGAAAAGAATAACCTTCATGATCTCATGGGATTCTGGCTTCTGAGAGGTCAGCACACTGGCTTGTCAAGGAGTGCTTGACAGGCTACCGAGGACAAAACGTCAGATGAGGAGTTAGGAAAAATGGTTTCCTTGTCATTTCAGTTCTTGGCCAGATTTCTTCCACTTCACCCATTATTTCCTCCTCCAATTTATGGTGATAGAGATCCAATATTGTAAAAGCTGTTTGTGATCTGTGAATGGAAAAGTACTCTTAGTTCTAGGAACTAAATGTTACAGTCTTCTTGCTTGCTGTTCTCAAGCATTACCATAATTTTTTTAAGTATTTCGGTGTACAGGTTATTGAAAAAACTTGTTTTATTTGTTTCTCTTACAGAGATATTTCTTATTAATTTCATCATGTAAGACACTGCAGCATTGTGGGAATGGTGGGAAAAGACAAATGCTGTTAATCCACTCTTTTGTTGGTTTAAGTAGGATTCTCTCTTGGGTATTGCCTCCATTTGGAAGAATCAGACAGTGCTTGTGCCGGTTGTAATATGGTGTTTGTTTAAAGGCAGAATTCCAAATATATTTGTTGGCTTTCCTCCTGAAACATGACTGTAACAAGGACATGGATACCTTAGAGAGCTAAATATCCTACAGTCTGGTTTGCTACTGATGTGCATACATAATTTCCACTGACAGTAATGGGAGTTACATGTGTATAGAAAACAAAACAGACCCTTAAAAAATGTTGGTCAAGTAATAAAAGCTAGCCTAAAGACAGGGTGGAAATAGAGAGTGGGAGGGTGACTTTTTTTTTTTAACTTGCCTTGTCTTTAAAGATATCCTCACTTCACTCATGTTAACTTAATATTATTTTTATGGATTCAGTTCTGATTTATTATGGCATGAGAGTTAAGGTGGGATCCATGTGGAATAGCTAAGCAGAATATGGTTTTAAAATATGCTTGCTCCCTCTCCCAGCTCCCAGAAGAATTAGAAGTTTTCCTATATAGTGGTTGTATGGTAGAGGAGGCAGCCATAACCATTGTGATGCTTGTAAATCTTTTACACAGTAGCAAATAGTGCTGAGTGTGCACTGCAGGGGCTCTGTGCCCACACCACAGCATGGGCAGGGGTGCAGAGAGTCCTCCTGTAACTGAGTTACTGTATCCCAGTAGCATCCAGAATCCAAAATGTAAAACTGTCTGTCCCAGTGTATTTATTGGGAGCTCTACTGTCCCTTGCACTGTGTTATTTAGAACTCTGAAAACAAGAAACATAACTGCTTTGGATGCTGTTAGGATTTTGAGTGTTTTCCTTGAGCTTCCTTGAGAAGGGAGAAGCAAATTCCTGGATAGTTAGACCTGGCACTCTGTAGTCTATCCCTTAATTAAATTCTCTGCAACCAGTGTGTTTTCATTGTTAATCAATGGACGTTTGTCCTCAGAAGTAACTAACTCTGGGGAGTGTAAGAAAGGATAAATGTTCAGAAACCCAAATGTTACACAAAAGGCATAAAAATAAAATTGTCCTTTTTCAAAATAGCTGAACATTATGGCATCTTAATAAAAGGAGTGCTAGAATATGTTCTCCTAATAAACCTCAGTAAAACCTCTAAAAATAACTACACAGATATATTCTAAGTTGATTACCAGTAATTGAACTGACTTAATGTAGTTGGATGATGTCATGTGTAATATTCCTCTAAAGTAATTTCTGTAGACAAGCCATTTGAAGTCCTCTTGCAGCCAGCATAAACATCTTCGTGTTGCTAAACTGAGCGCTCGGACTGAAGCGCTCAGCGGGAGAGCTCTGACATCTGCCTGTTTTATCTTGTTCCTTCGAGCTACTGTTAGAACTGCCTGTTAGAGGCAGCTTTGCTGTGGCAAATATCTCATCCTTGTTTTAGTGAAAACCTGGAAGCTATATAACTGCATAGCAATTTAGGCCAGTCAGTTGTAGAATAAGAAACGCTAAAGATGGAAAGGATGTTTGAAAATGTCTGGCTTCCAAGTTTCCCTGCAGTATGCATTTCCAGTGTTCTGTCCAACTTCAGCCTGCCCAAGGAATGGGGACTGTTCCATGGTCTAATTCATCTCACTAGAAGGAAGCTTGGAAAATGATTTTCCTAGGTTTTAGTCTTGTTTTTGCATTTGCTTATACATTTCCTTGTATATCTGCTCTTGTATTTTTACAACCTTTTGAAGCTTTCTAGTTGGTTAATGCAGGTAGAATCTTCTTCTTAAATTTGTTGCTTTTGTGGAGGTGTTTAATAGGGTTGTGTGTGTGGTTTTTTAGTTTGTTTGATTATTTTATTTTATTTTATTTGTTTTTCAGGACCAAGACTGATTTAAGTATTCAGGGTGTTGTACAGGGTATAAATGTGGATTCTACAGTGAGAAATTGCTGTGTCCTGGCTTTGAGATTTTTTTATTTACTGATCTAGACTGCTTTAATTTAGAAGTACCTCAAAATTTTTTTCATCAACTCTCTGTATTGACAGTTTCATCTGTGCCATGAAGTACTGGGGTATCAGTCACCCTTGGGCACTTTTTGTTTGGGGCACCAGTATGTCAAATACTGAATAATCAATTTGTTTACACAATGGAGAAATTGAACTATCCAAGATTTACCTTGTTCTTTACCACATCTAAAGGTCTGGAGCAATAGTTTGTGAGAAAATTTCATACTTTTGCTGGTTTTTTTCTGAACCCACAGGATTTTTTTTTTTTTTTGGTCCAGAGAGGTTAGTCAGTGAGTGATTCAGTAAAGAAAGCACTGATACGCAAATCCTGTCAGAAATTTGCACTAACCTCCTGAACCTGTCAAAGTGCCAAAGGCACTGTTAGTTACAGTGCTGCCCTTAATCAAGAGGCCTGCAAGCCCAGGACTATGGCTTCTGTTCTTGTATTATTAAATATCAACAGCTAATAGCATGCTTAGTTAGTACTAGTTGATTTCTTTAAATGATAGCTTATGGGGGAAGAACACATCCTGTGGAAATGGGGAACAGTCATTAGCTTCCTCTTGAATAATGACATTTAGGAGCAGGCTTCAACATGCCCATGTTTTGCCCCTTTCCCTTTTAGCCTTTGAAGAGGTTTCCTCTTTCTCTCATATGTTGATTTGCCAACTGTCCTGGGTTGCCAGCCCAGAGCACTTAGTTCTGTTTTCCCAGAGGGCTTGTGACATGTTTTTCAAGCTCCTGCTGGACCATGAACCTAACTGGCTGAACCAGTATTCTTTTTAAAACCTCTGTTCTCTGTGTACTTAAATGACACATCCATTGTAACCTTTTTCAGAATCAGATGCACATCTTATGGGTTTGAGAATTGCTGGTGAAAGCTTCCTAGGAGTGGAATGCCAGCAGGACAAGGACTGACAGATTTTGGAGTCTTTCTGTCTCTTAAAAACAAGTCTCAGTCATTCAGATCAAGACTGAACCTATAGAGTTCTGAGAGAGGCTGACAATACCATTTTTATGTACAACAGTGCACTCTCTATTCATCAAGGAAATGACCACAGAAATGTGTACCCAGCTGTCTCCGTATCAGTAGCATCTATGCATAGCAGCTGCTGATGTTTGTGATGATCATTTCCTATCAGACCTTTCTTATTTTGATGGATAAGCATCAAAATAATTAGTTAAAATCTTGGAACTCAAGGACACCTAAGAACCTTCAACACCTAAGAATATTCAAAGCTATTTCAGTGACACTGCTGTTGCATTGCCTTAATCCAGTGAATCTAAGCCAACACTGAATGATGTTCCCTCAGACAGGGCGTTGTGGCAGTATGCCCTGCAGTCCTTGTCCTTGAGTATCCCCTGCTACAGCCCTGGTCTCGTGTCACTTAGACCAGAGGAGCCTGTGGAGCTGTGCAGGACCCTGCAGACTGTGTGGGCGTAGGGTGCTCACATCTCCAGCTGCTCAGGAGGTGCCTGCGGGCTCTCGCTGTGGAGCATGCCTTGGCCATTAGCAGATACCATCTGAGCTAAGCCCTGCTCCAGTGCTTTGATTCTTTGTTGTAATTTTTAAATCTTTGTAGCTGCTTTCACGAGGAAAACTTCTGGTTTTTTTAATTGTTTTTGAAAGTCCCTTTTGTACAATTTTACAAGAATCACAGCAAGAGAAGAGATGATATCACGGCCAGGGCTTTAATCTATTATTTATTAGACCTCAGTTAAATGAGGTGCCTGTGACAAACAGGGTGCATGGTTTCGGTTAAGTCCCCTGGGTCCTCTGGTATGCAGTGTATTAGAACTGTCAGGGCAAAGCACTCTTAGAGAGGAACTTTGTATTTGGACATAACCCCCCTTACTACTTACAGCTCCTCTTTGCAAAGGAAATTATATCTTTAAAAGCAGATTGTAGATGGATTAGGTCTGCACTGAAGACACATCTGTGTTAGAGATTTTACCTGATGGACATAGTTTTGCCATTTAGATATATCCTTAGCCTTTCTATGCCCCAGTTCCCCAGGTGTAAAACAGGGGTGAGATTCTTGACAGCACAAGGAAGAAGTGGAAATACATTAAACATGATGAGACCACTTAGTACTACAGCAATGGGGAGGGATTCTGTAACGAGGAGATTCCATTTCACATTTGTTTTTAAGGGCTTGGGAACACTTATCTGCACAGAAACTACACCACAAATTTCTGTCCATTAGTCTGTGAAAACCTTCTGCAAGGAAGGAACTTTCTGCATCTGTTGTAGACCTGCACATTCAAACTGTCCTGTGCTTTTCTGTGTGGGTAAGTAAATATTTCTCAACCTATGTTGGAAATTCTTTTTCTTGTCCTAAGTCAGATATTGTGAAAAGAGTCTGTGAAAAAGGATGAAATAAATATGCAGGGGATTTAAAAACTTTGTTTACACAAAATATGAACATGTAAACAAACATGACTTCTTTTTTTCCTCCCTGTTCATTTGTTGTTAAGCCAAATGAGCACTCATCCAGTCAGCAAAGGATCATCATTTTATGCTGTTGAGGTTCAACCAGGAGAAGACGTGGACTGGGAGACCTGGGAGAGTGAGATTCTTTGTGGATATTTTGATCCTCAGAGCAACAGTCCCTATCAGACACTTCTCAAAACCCTTATTTTTTCAGTAACCTTAATCATCTTTCAATGGGTGTTGCTTTTTTGAGAGCAGAACTAACATGCTGAGTACTTACAGGGGACTCTTGGGGCAGGAATGACATTTAAGATCAGATTTGCCTTTTTCCCAACCGTTTGACAATGTACTCAGAACTGAAATGATCTAGCCAACAGCAGTGTGATCCAGGAGGCCACTCTTAAGCAGGTGTTTTTTCAACCAGTTGTTAGAGCTCCCAGTTGAGGCTTTGCTTCCGGAGCCACTGAAGCCTCCCCTGTCAGATCAGTGGCTTGGAACAGTGATCAGTGTAGCAGGCTTCCCATTTGCATGGTTTCCTGACAGGAGGTAGATTTCTTTTATTTCTAAGTGTTGATAAAATCAGAACTCAATTGCTAGGCTCCCAGCCTGCATCCATGTCAGCTGTGTATTAGTAGGATACCTTCATTTTCTAAGGTTTGTAGGTCTCTGTTTGTACAATGTCTCTAGTGCACCTCACATATCTTACTGACAGTGGTTCTACTGAAAGATTCATTTACTTTGACCCTCTTTTCTTTCTTATGAATGTCTAACCAATAGCAACAAATTGTCTTAAAACTTCTGTTTCACTGTTGGTTGGTTTTGTTGTTTTGTTTCAATGTTTTCCCCCCCAGTTCTGTGAACAGCTGTAGTAGTTGTCCTTGCATGGAAAACTGGCAAATTTTTAGTCCTTACAAACAGTTCAAAGAGCAAAACCTACAGAAAAGGGAAGAGCTCAGCAGTATGCTTGCCATGTTTTTAAGAATGTATAGGAAAATACACACAGAAGAATCAGGGACCAGTTATACTGAAGCGGTATATACCAATGAGGCAGAGACACTTTTCTATTTAGGCATACTAATTGATGATTTGTATATGTGGCCACCTAACAGTACTGTAATCTTTGCAATCACCCACAAGATTTAAAAAAATAAACCCCAAATTGAATAGAACAGCATGCATAAGATGGCACTTGACTGCTCAATGTGGTGTTGTAGTATCAATGAAGATTGATTTAATGGTATTTTCCTCATATGAAATGCTCAGGAAACCAGTTTCCCATTTTTTCCTAGTATGTCGTCCAGGAAAACAGAATTTGAGTGAATTCTGTTAAAGTTATTGGAAAGTTATAGATGCTCTCCCCCTGGAAAGAATAATGGCAAATTTCATTGGGACATCTGTTTGGTTGTTTGAAAAAAAAAAATGGCACGAAGTTGACTTGATTTTTTTTTTTTAGTTGTTATTTCAAATACTATTTGATTGAAAATATATTTTGGATTTTAATGAAAAGTATATCCAGTGCTTTTCTGGGTGCACATTTATATACATGCAGAGTAATGAAAGGTCATTTTTGTTTTACTTGACTGTTCCTTTGTGACAGTTTTATTCCATTCATGGGAGAAAAGTTGAGAAAATATAATAATAAATCAAACTTTATTGTGGTTAATACCTTAAACATTGGAAATCATCTGGAATCTGTGATCAAATTATCAACTGACTACTGTCATTATTTTAAGTACCCATTTTCTGTTTCCACGTAAATAATAATGAGCAGTAGGGAACTGCTACATTACTTAGCACATTTATTAGCAATTTTTCCTTTTGTTGGGGCTTTATTAAAAAAAAAAAGGAGAGAGTGGAGTAGGAGCTCAGTGTCTGAAGGTAACTGACTTGGATTAAGTTGATATTTCTCTTTGGAATGTCCTGAAGAGTGCAGTACAGACCCAAATTAAATGCATGTATGTATGAAAATTCAGTATTTTTCAAGGCTGAAGCAAAACAAGGGTTAAGGTTTTTCATGTCTTTTGAACTGTGATAATTTCATGAAATTGTTGTGCAGCTGACCTGGGCAGGAAACCAAACTTCTTAGTCTGAAGTCAGATCCAGACCTGTAACTGAGAGGAAATGTGTATATATGGAACTTAGTATCACCTCTTCACTCATTCAAAAAATTTTAATTAAGGCCTCTTTTCTAGCTCACCTGTAATTTCAGAAGCTTATTCTCACTAGTTTGATAATCTGCCTGTCTCTTGCCTTTATCAGATTAATGTAGCAAATTATGCTCAATATAAAAATACATTAAATAATTTAAAGTATTATAAATTTCACATGATTTGACCAGCCAGACTAATTTTTAGATGTTTAGAATGTATTTACAAAAACATCTTCATAAAAATAACCTAACAATCTCCAAAGTCACGATACCTTGGAGGAGGAAATCTCTGTATTTTCTGGAGTCAATGTTGTCGAGATAAACAATTGAAACTTGTAAGAGTGCAGTCAACCTACTAAAATATTCTGTAAGTTCCTCCTTAGGTGTTTGCTGAACACTGCTACTTTAAGGTGAGAAAGGTGTGAGATAGCTGTGTAGACTGACTTTTGAACAGCCTGTAGTTGTACTTTCCCTGAATTAATTTCTACCTCTCAAGGTCTGTTGCCATGGTGGAGTTTGTTTTAGAAGAGCAACTAGTTTAGATCTTAAAACATGATGGAACAATTTGCATTATATCCAGGTGAGGCTTTCCATTTTTATCTTTGTGCTAAAAATCTTATTCCTGTTTCTTTAGCTGTGCCCATCCAGTTGTTGAATGTGCTTAATCTTGGTTTACTAATTTCCAGTATCTTGTTTTGTCTTGTAGTTTCTTATGGTTTCTGTTGAATTGTCCATTAATGTATCTTCGACAGAAAAGCATGTTCATAAATTTTCAGTGCAACGGCCTGATTAAATGTTGTGCTTCCTCCATGTGCTATTTTGTAGGTATCCAAATGGGCTGTGGAGGATTTGAGTGTTTTGTCTGTTGTTTGAAGTACAAGAGCAGTAGTTTGTTCATTAGGAGCATGAGGCTCAGGGTTGCAGATTAACCAGCTGCACTGCCTGCATTCATGTGGTCACAACCTTCCAAATTTACCCCATCATGAAAGGAAGAATTAATTATAGTCCTAATTGACTGTTTCCTTGGATATAAGCAGGAAGGAACTGCTAGGAGGCAAAGTGATTAATCAGTTAAGCCAGTTACATCAATCAAATGTGTGAGAAAGTTCATCATCCCAAAGGCAGAGTAAAGTAATGCCAAAATACAAAAGCCATCAACTCTTTCGTTGGGGTTTTCTGTGTTTCTTTTGTCAATTTTCAGAGGAATCGCAAAAAAACCCCCAAAACACAGAAAAAACAAAAACAAACAAACAAACCACAAAACCCAAACAACATGACACATGGTGAGTGACCCAGTCTGTTCTTGACAATCTGTCTAGATTACGGTGGAAAAGGTAATACAGCAATCTGTTCTCTTATCAGACATTGCACGTAGTCCTCATTAAAAGACCTTAGCATACGTTTTCCATGCAGATGGACAAGTCACATGTATCTCCCAAACAAATAACTCTGTGCTACTGTCTCATAAAACCTGTCAGTTGTGCCAGTGAACTGGAGTTTCTAGGTTGCAGTCTCTTGTGAGGTACTACCCAGAGAACTTGATCTAGTGCAAGCAGAAAGCTTTAACTCGCAGTTGAGAGTGCCTCGTAGTGCTCCCCCTGTGTCCCCTGGCTGCCAGCCCTTCTGCTCCCAGGGAACATGTGGCACCTTGAGGGCAAGTGAAAAAATTCTGGAAAATCCCTTTGTACCACTAGCATCTTCAGCTGAGGATATTTTGGCTAATTATAATCGACTGGATTGTAAACAGCACCTTTTAAAGAGCACTTAGGTATTCCTTGCTTTGGCTGAAACCTCTGTCAGAGAGAAAGGGAGGAGACAGGGATGGGTAAGCACTCTTCTTTGTGCCAGAGTGCCTTTGTGCAGGGCCAGGCCCTGCAGAGCTGGGTTGTCCATACAGCCTTTCTTCTGGGCAGAGCTGGTTTAAACCCAGCTCACTCCTTTAGTCGTGCACAGTTCCACAATGCATTGACACAGCTCAGGTGATGGAGTGAGAGGGGAAAAGACCACGTGTGGGTGAGAACAGCTTCTGCCAGTGTTGCCAATAACAGCAAAGGTCTGTGGCACTAAGGTCCCAGAGCCTCGAGGCACAAGCTCAACACAGACCGTATGAGTAACTTTGCTTCACAGGAACCACTTGTGTTCTTGTATGTATGAACTGTGTTTCCAGGACTGGAGACTTCGTTGTGGAGCATTATTTTAGGAAACAAACCAGTTCCATTCACTTTTATCTGTGTATAATTAGAAGCTGGTAAATAGAAGGCTTTCTGTTTGCTTGAGCTCTAGAGTGCTGTGGGTGCCAATCTTGTGACAATTGAAAGAAAACTTGGGAAACAGCTGTGCAGGAGGTTAGGAGGGGTGTGAAACCATAAGAATAAACAGGTTTCTATAAGTTAACTGTGGAAAAACTAATTACAATTTTGTAGAGTCTACTGGATGTAGTGATGTATTCAGATATAAAATCTCTACACAATATGTATAGAAATACCTATAAATATCCAGCAAAAAGCATCTGAGCAGTTATGCTGAACAGTTCTTGATTGTAGCTAACAGATTTGGGTCCAAAGTCTGTTTGTGTGCATCTGTATTGCTACTTGAGTTTTATGTTCACAGATGTGTATTCATGATTATGAATGAGCATATACTAGTACATAGTCTAACCTCTGTGCAACCAATATGAAATTTAAGTGTTGAGATGTAAATTGTTTAAATCAGAATATAAATATGAGCAGTATTAATCTTGTCCTTACTTTGTTTCTGTACTTTAAACATTGGACTCTGTAATGATGATATGTTGAATGTTAGTTAACAGCTTCACTTATCAACTTTCCATTTTAAATTAATTGTTTTGGAAAACAGGGTATTCTGCATGCTTAAGAAGAAACAAATTTAATCCAAATTGTTCTAGAAGAAACATGATTACAGGTTAAAGAAACAATTTGAATTTTTTTCCTGATTATAATGAATATCTACACAGTGCTGTTTGTGTTAGCATATATATTTATGATGTAGATTTTATTTATATATGTTTACTTTTATACATATCAAATCCATTGCAACTTTTTAATGCAGCTACTTTTAATCTTTTATCATTGTGCTCAATCTTTGGCAGATGGTTCTCGTTTCGTAAAACTGAACATTTCTAGGAAGGTCATCTTTCACTTGCATATAACTTAATTTCTTGAATCAAAGGTGAAATGTAGGAAATAATATTGGGACTGTAAATGTCTCTGTGTGATCAAAAGGTCTTTTGGCTAGTGTACTTTTGGACTTGGCATAAAAAAGGTTCTCTTGAGTAACAGGACAAGTGGCTCTAGGTGGCTTTGCTTGAGTAGGAATATTGGACCAGATGATTACCGGAGGTCCCTGCCAACCTCAAGCATTCTGTGATTTTGTGGTGTGTTGTTTTTAAAAAATCTATAGCACAAGACTACCATTTCTGAGCAAATACCATCTGTGCCTTCTCAAATTTTCTTTCAAAAGTGGAAAAGATATTGGTGACTATACGTACTTCAGAGATGGACAAGGTGTCTAAAAAATAAATCCAACCTACCACGAGTAGGGTAATGCTGAGGAAACAGAAATATTGTCTGCAGGTGAGCAAACTGTTTTACAAAGGATCCAAGACATATGGCCATGGAGGTTGCCCATTCTATTCTGGACCTCAGCCTTATGACCATGGAGGCCTGTTGTATAACTCTACTCTCTCTCTTGCTCCAGGAGAGAGTTATATTTTAGTCGTACAGCTGTATAAGTTGATTTGCTCTGCCTTTATTCGGAGAAAAGTGAATTAAACCCCTAATGAATAAATCTAATTTTAAAATTACATTGTTGATCTTCACTGCGGCAACATGCGAGATCCTTTCTGAGGTTTGCCAATCAAATGTGCAAAGTACAGTACAAAATAAAATATATGCAGCTAGGCATTCCCATTTTCAGAGACAGAGCAATGTGATCTTTGTAAAAACTGGTATTTCAGCAAAAATTGGGTCAATGAAAAAACTTTGAGTTGAGTAGGTCCACAAAGTCCTTATGGCATCCAATAAAAAATAGTGGGTCTAATGATATAGAGACTGACTGACTCCACTGGGCTTTTTGGTAAAGTAGCATTCGTTCAAATGGATGGTGATCACTGAAGAATTACAATTGATGTGCTACGTTAGTTTTGGTTTAAAATGGGATATTGTCCAACCTTAAAAACAAAATGTTACTGAATTAAAGCTACAGAAAAAAACACATTAAACTCTTAGAGTAGTGCTAATTGTCCAAATACTATTTTGAACCTAAATTCTGGACAAAAAAGTTTAAAGCAATGTATACCATTACCCAGGGAATTGTAGCCAAGGCTTTTAAATATGTTTTCCTTAGCATAAGTTCTTAAAATATAGCACTTTATCATTCTTTTTGACTAAACATTTTTATACAATAGTCCCCAAGCATACATCTTTCTCTCCTTAGGTGTAACCCATGCTCTCACACATTTATGTCACTGTGGATATGCTAAAATTTGTGTTCTTATCCTGTCTGCAAGTATTTGCAAAGTGTTGCATGTAGTCTCAAAGCTAGTGAAGTCTTCTAGAGTTCTTGACCTCAGCAAGTTTGGATAAGGCCAGTGATTGTATTAAAAATAAGTATTTTCATGCGATATGTCTGCACTTGTCAGCTGTTCTGAGTCTGTAGCCTGGTACAGGCTCAGCATTACTTGGGCAGTAGAATGAAGTGTGCTTTTAATGTGGCCTCTGAGGAGAGCTGCATGTCCAGGGGCTCCTTTGTGAAGTGTGGGCAGACTTGGCACAGCAGTGCCAGCTGTGGTATCATGGAATTGTTAGGGTTGGGAGGGACCTCTGGAGGTCATCCAGTCCAACCCCCCCTGCCAAGGCAGGATCACCTGGAGCAGGTGACAAAGGAACACGTCCCTGGGCAGCCCATTCCAGTGCTCTGCCACCCTTAGTGTAAAGGGACCTCATGCTGAGGTGAAACTTCCAGCCAATTCACCTCTACCTTTCACTCAGCTCTTCTCAAGCTGTTTTCAGTCTAAGAGTCAAGCATTTAAGGAAACTTTTGAGCCTGCTGTGCGTCCTTAAGTGAGACATAGTCGTCAGTCTGTGGTTTTCAGGATTCTCCTCCTTAAGCAAGACCAGTCAGATGGTGAGCTTGAAAGTTAGACAAAAGTGCTGGCAAATAGTAGGTCTATTTCTATGAATCTTACCCTTAGATATTGCTACCCAAATTTCTGTTCTCTCTTCAACACTAACTATAATCCATGTAACTAAGCATCTGATGCCTATCAGTTGTCCTCCATCTTTCTGAAGCACTCAGTTTTATGTGCAAGTATATGTGTGCACAAACACAGTAACACCCCCACAGGAAGTGGGGGTGAGTGCTGCCAGTGCTTTTGACGTTTTATTTTTTATATACTATTAAAATGTTGTATGTGTCATGTCATCGTTACAAACGTTATTGAGGATGACACCTTTGCAGCAGATCAGATAACCTTCGTCTAAATTACTTCCCACAATTGTCTTGTCTCTCAGTGGGCTGCTGTATTTGCAGCACTCAATGGAACTGGTACTCTGAGGTACTTGGAGACAGATCTATGCAGAGTCCCTCCAGAGAAAGCCCAGAGAGGTGTGAGGGTGCCAGGCTTCACTGGAAGTCCCTTTGTACCTGAATCCAAGTTGTCGGTTTGTTTTTTTTTGTTTTATTTTGTTGTTTTGTTTTGTTTTGTTTTTTTAAATTCTACATTGTGTTCCAGATACACAAGCAATTGGGTTAGACAGCTGAGCAAAGTTTTCTCCAGTGCATGGAAAAATATGGGAGGTCAAGCCCTTTCTAATAACATATAAAAACTAGGGAATAATCGCTGGAAACAGCATTGCCTTCAAACTGATTAATGCAAGCCTAAAGCCAGAATCTTATCTCTTTCTTTGAAATCCGTGTTGATTAAGTTGTTAATTGCTTTAAATTGGAGAAATATGGAATGGACTGACACTTATTTATTTTCCTTCCGACTGCTTTTGTCTTTGCCAGCCGGTGTGTGGAACTCCTGGTGAGGACCAGGAAAACTGTTCATTCCAGAGCAGAGCAATGGGAAAGCCACAAAATACTTTCAAGCAACTCCACCCTCACTTTTCTCACATTGAAATCTCAGTAGCAAAGTTGCCCAGTACATTTCACTGTCCTCAGAAAAATATTGGCACATCAACAAAAGAAATGTGCACCAAAAATGTAAATATGGACACGTGTGATTGGGTAATGCTTGGGAAGCAGCTTCAATGCTCCTTGAGGGACCTCTGGGACCTGAAGATTGACTTATACCCTGGACCTTTTATTCTTTAGCCTGAAACTAGGAGAATATTATTCAAAATTTTTTCTAGATGTCCAGCTTGGTTCTTGTGTGCATTTTGCATCATATATACATTGTGGTGGTGTCTGGAGTCAATGTGGATCCACGTTAAAACTGAAATTGAGTTTCTTATTTTCAGTAAAACCTGGGTTACCAAATAATGCTTTAGGAACATTTAGCTTCAGCCTTGGGTCCTGAACCTGTTTGCAGAGGAGATTTATGAAGAGTATATCCTACTGCAAGCATGTTAGCAGTAGCATAGAAAGAAATCTGTAAGTTATAAAGGCTTGTATGTTGTGGTCTCCTTTTGGCATGAAATGTAACAGTTGTCAGTAATGATAAAATTGGAATAGATAAGTGTTTCTATAAACTTAAGCTTTGTTAAGTTCTTACAACAAAAAACATTAAGCCAAGCAGCTATTCATTCCTGGTACAGGGAAACCCATGGAAAGCATTCATGGAAAGGTCAATGCACTTGGTATGTGCCATGACTTTAAAACTCTGCTTGTTTTGTTGATGCTGATGTTTGTGGTGTGTGTATGGAGGGTTTAAGGCACAGGTGAGAGTTTCTGAGCAGAGCCACCAAATCTGCAGTTTTTAATTTACATTTCTCTGGTATTCAGTTGAAATCTGAACTTGTGTTTTCATTCCACATTACAGTCTTTTAGCCTGGGAATATTGCTGCCTTGATAAAGAAAGAGGGGAAGCAGAGGAAATGATTTTTTTTACTGACACTTAAATTTAAAGCATGAGCTCTTGATGAAATAGAGCAACAAGCACCTTTGCAGAGGAGTTGAAAAATCAAAATGCCTTGGTAAAATGCGCATGAAGATACTGTGCTGGAACAAGACCTGATTACTTGTTTGTGACAGGAGATGCCACTGGAGGTGTTTTCAGCTCATAAACAGAGCAGAAAGCATCAGTTTCACCATCTGAGAAAAATGTAAATGCATAAACTTTGTGCTTCAGTATTCTTTTGGGGTTGGGTTGCCCAGGAGCTAGTAGCTGAACGACGACAGCACTTTCTTTGACTCTGGGACTGTCACTTACAGTTTGTTTATGCATCAAAAATGTGTGATCAGAATGACTACTCTGGTAGTCCTACAGTTCAGAATAAATGTCAGCATCAAGGACTATCTGTGTGAATCACTGCAAACCAGAACTCAGTGCAAACCTCAGTGTAGTAGAACTAGCTAATAATTATAAGCAGTAAGTGATCAGAAGTTACCCAACAGACAAGCTGCAGTTAAGCAGCCTTAGTAAAATCTTTATCAAAAGTGACTTTACGAGAGATATAAAGAATTGTCTTCTCTTCTGTTGGCATTGGAGGATATGAACATGGGGCAAAGTTTTAACTTTTAAAGTAAAAAAGGCATTGAAATAGTTATGGAATGTGTTAAGCAAATTCAGTCTTTATTAATCGGAGTAGGGTTGTTTTGTGTGTGCAATTGCTTGGCAGTCTGTGGTGGTTTGGCATGCCCTCCACCAAGGGATTGGGCTGGAACCCAGAAGCTCACTTAAAAGAAAATAAAGCTGTTGTAAAATCCTGTACAGGCCCCTACCATTCCAGGTTTTACTGCTGCTTTTATTGTTGTTTCTTTTAGACTTCTCTAGTTCATTGCTATAGCTTGTCAAGAGTTCAGTGTAGTTCATGTCTGTCTTAAAGCTGGTTGAGAAGAGCTGTCTAGAACAGTCTTCACTGTCCAATGCATATCATTAGTGGTCTGTCTTCCTGTTTCCAAGCCTTGTCAATACAATTTCTACCCTTTTGCTGACAACATTTATGCTTTAAGACAACAGCATAATGACTAGCTACTGTGCAGTAATGACTGAAAGTCCCCAAAGGAAAATTTCTGTTCTATTAAGCATTGATTTTGACAGCTGGGATATGGGGGGGGTTCTTGTCCTTTTATTATGATTTTTTTTTTATGATGGCAGGTGTGACACAGATCTTTATGAAACTGTTTTAGAAGCAGGTCTGCCTTGTAAGAGTACCTAGGAAAATGTATTCTCTGCCAGGTGTCTTAAGGAATTACAGGTTCAAATGCAGATGAGTCTTAACAGTATTTTAGTTCTTATATGTATATCTATTAAAAAGATAATAGAAATTGAACATTAAAAAACAACAATATGAAAAGAACTTATATTCTCTATTTCCTTTCATAGATCACCTAAAATATGGTAAACTACACCTAAAATACAATAATTAAACCAAAATGCTCTGTTAATTCATGACAAAACTTTAAATAAATCAATCAGTAAATAAGCTCACAGTTGCACTGAGATTTTGCTTCCTGGTCTGAAAAATTGAACTGCAGGCTCATAGCTCCCTTGAGTGTTTGGAAAGAGAATAGCAGCTCTTAATAACAGAGCACTTTCCTGTGAGAGGTGGACATTCATGTCATTACCATTTTTCTGGCAACTTTTCAACAACCAGCAGCAAAAGTTTTCATTGATTGCCTCCTGCTGTAAGTCAGTAATTAAACTGCTCTGTCTCTCTTTCATAAACTGCAGGAATTGCAGAAAATAAGGGAAGCTAGAGATATGGATAAAACACTATTCAGGCTGGGCTATTTCCTATGTCACTACATGTGGTCTAGCAGGCTAATTTTTACACATCTGCAGTAAATATAGAAAATAGATTTTCCTGTGCAACAATGGAGAATCCAAAGTAAAAATTCAATCCAGATGCTGTAAAGTCATCCACTCCCTAGAAAACGAGAAAGTTTTCTTTGAAAAGGCAGCTTTTCTCTGAAAATCAGGTCCCTCTTGCCACAGCCCAGGTACAAGGGTTGATCTTTTTGAAGATTTAGTCATTGTACAGTTATCCCAAACTTATACTATTACCATTTGGTCACGGTTTTGTTAATTGTTGCAATCCAGTGATGCTGAGGGGGGGAAAAAAGCTATTTGTGAGAAATATTGGTACCTATTTCACTTGAGTGTATTTTCCCTATGAAGATGGCTTAGGCATAGGAAATGGATGGAGGTGTTTGTGGATTGCACTGAGCTGTCAGAAAGTGATCCCTTATGCCTGACTCCATCTATCTCTAATTGACAGGAAGACTTGCGTTCATTTTGATGATGCAGAATCAAGTGCAGCTGGAGGAAAGGAAATGGGGAAATTTGAGCTTAAGTAGTAATGGAATGCAGGAGTTTGTGCATATACAAATCTTTGTCATAAATCAACAGTTAATTGTCTCTCATTGATTTTCATGACTTGGGATTGTGAAAATTTAGTACTTTATTAAGGAGTAGCACAGCGATCCAAATGTATATCTTAATGTAGGAAATGCATTGTGATACTGATGTCCTTTTAACTAAGATAATGAATTTAAAGTTATTTGTCTTTGCCTTCAAGGATCCTTTCATCTTGTCAAGTGTGCTGAACAATTTCTGCAGATAAGAGTGTCTTGTGATTTATTTTCATATTTTTATGAAATGAATATATTTAGTTGTCAGTACCTTGTGCTCCTAATCGCTGCTATAATGTTTACCTTCCATATGAGCTCAGCACTGTTAGAGTAAATATATGTGAAAGCTAATTAAAGTATAACAAGAATTTAGAGCACTTGTATGTTACTACATTATTAATTGAGGATTTTGTGGTTTTGAGATTTACAACTAGTGTACGTCAGTTTTATCACAGAACAGTGATACGTACATCACTGGTCTTCTCTAGCTCCTCATTATCACAATCTTTATGTATATATAATACATAAACACATTCTAGAAGGCACAGAGAGAGCATGCACAGAGGATGACTAGAAAAACAGATCTTTATTTAAAAATTAGAAATAAAGCAGCAGACCGAGTCCACCGTCTTGGCATCTCTGGTCATAGAATGCAGAATAATTCCACTTGGCAGAAATACAAACAACATGAATGAGCCTCGGATGCGTTGGGTTTTGGGGGTTAATTGAAACTCGTGAAAGCAAAAGAAAATTACTGAAAAGTGTTAGATTAGAGTGACCCAGTGTTTGCAGAGTCTGTCTCTGACAGAGCTGGGAGTTTTAAAAAGATCTCGTTGCAAGACTTTACTCTCAGTTTTGCTTTTCTTCTCAATAATCTTATTCCCTTTCTACAAACCTATATAATGCAGAAAAGAGAGGATGTAAATGTAAAAAGAATCTTTGAATACTTGAATCTCTTATTTTGTATATCTTCAGCAGTGCTAGGTTAGCCCCCAGCCCTATCCAGTTCCTGCTGCAGGGGGAGTATGTTCACAGAATGCATGCTATGAACTATTATTATTAAATCATAGAATATCTTGAGTTGGAAGGGACCCACAAGGACCATCAAGTTCAACTGCAAATTACTACAGTTTACCTTTTTGAAAAAATAATGTACAATGTACAATGTTTCCAGTGCTAGGGAAGTACTGATAGCATCTCAGTGGAAATACTTCCTGGTTTCCGATGCTGGAATTGTTGAAAGCTTTGTCTGTGTTCAAAGATTCAGCTACTATTTTTAAAAACTAATTTTTTCTTGTTCTTAGTGTTCCTTTTGCTTTAGAAGGTTCGCACTGAATAAGGTGCTATTTAGTTACAAAAATGGGCTACAAGCGTGAGCTCTCTTTGTGAGATCATTTCTCTGATGCTTGCAAATTTGGATTAATTCTCAAAGCAAAACACAGAGAGGTCACTAGAAATACAGAAGTATGGAGCATGATAAATTGAGTCTGTACAGAGCTGTATTGGAGTGGTATAAAAATGAACCATTATGTCATCTTCATTTTTTATACTGCCATGTAAACACCCTAGATTTCACCCAGATGTAAATAAATTATATTAAATATTTGCTACATAATTTGTGCTGTAAACAATAGTGAGTTTCTTTGTCTTACATTTCAGCTCCATACTCCGGTAGAGCAAAATTATATCCTGATATTCTCAAGCAATTAAGCTGTACTTTATAGGAATGGCAGAATCAGGATCTGAAGAATTTTCAGAAACCCCTGCAATCTCTCACAGAAGCTTTCCATGCATGCTAATTTCTATGAGGGATGCTTTAAGTTTTACTAACACTGGTATTTAGAACAGTGAAGCATCAAAAACTTACCCTTTTGCTAAAGTAACAAACCCCCAAACCCGAAACCAAAAAAATAACAAAAACCAACCAACCCAACAAACCAACTCCCCAAAACCATGAAACCAAACAAGACAAATGAGAAATCATAAGAAAGCAAGAGGAAAGAAACTTCTAGCTTTTTTTTTTGCACTTAAAATTAAAAAGTGATTTTCTAAAACTTACGTAGAAGTACAGTCTCTGGCAGGAAAGGTTTGACCTCGGTCTGAACTGGTAAGTAGAGCTCCAGTAGAAGTGCTGTCCTGTTCTCTGGTAGATACTGAGCTGCACAGATTTTCCACAGTTCTTACAAATCCAAATTCATTTCTTTTTGTTAAATTTAGAGTCTGTCTTTGATCTTGACATTTGTAAAATTTATGTTCAATATGCGTTATACAGAAAGAAAGCTTTCATTTTGTCAAATCCATCTTTTGGCTTTACCTCTGTCTTATTATTGTCTTGTGGAATTCATTCTCATTTAGTGACTAGCAGGTCAATATAGGTGGCTGATTGAGCTTTTTTTAATCTGATATTTCTATCTACCTATTTTCTAGATTTTCAGTCTAAAATTTAGGGTTGTTTTCAATATGAGCATGGGAATCTGTTGAGGAAAATCACAAGAGAGGCAATTAACTTAAACCAGACCAGTTTAACAGGTCTGGAGTATATTCTAGTTAAGTACTGTTTCTGCTTACCATCACTTCATAAGGACCTGTTCTCTCTGGAGGTATCATGTTCTGTAAAACATATGTATTTCACTAATACTGCTGTTATTGAAATTTATTCTGTTGTTCTCTAGCAATTCTGCTGCATTTAAATGTATACAACAGGTGAAACTTAGCAATTACTCAGCTCCATAAAGCTGGAGTATACTTTGAGAAAATTCCAGTATGAAGCTCTACAGCAGTCTTTCCCCAGTCAACTCTAACCTGGGGCCCAGACAAGCAGCTTTATAAAAAACTAATTAATTTCATTTTCACTTTAATGGAGTTTCTTATGTTTTCTGGTTCATACCAAATCTGTTACAATTTCTGTAATGATCAGCTTAAAAATAACACACCTAAAAGTAAATAACGTCGTGCTGCTGTCTTGCTGCTTAATTATGCCACTTCTTCCATTTGTCATCGTCCTAGTGACCCTCAAACACATTAGGAATTACACCTGGCAGTAATGCTGCAGCCTAAACTCGGTGAGCTGATGGTGGAATTTGACCTCTCTGTATAAAACCAGAAGAACTGTTTGTGATTTGTGCCCGAAGCAGTGTCCCCTGGGTGGTGATTACCCAGGGGTGGTGGTCCTACACCCAGGGTGGTTGGCAGGCTGGCTTGCCCTGGTGCCGGGCTGTGTGGGCACTTGAGGGGGAGATCAGTGGCCCCAGGGTCCCCCTGGTCCCCCTGGCACCTGTCCCCTGTGGCACAGGCCGACCCATGCTGTGGCCACCTGGTCAGCTGGTGATTGAATCCCAAGTGTTGCTTTTAGCTCTGCTGTTTCATACTGCTTTTCTATTAAGTGACAAGTGGGGTTTTTTTCTAAATTACAGACTTTTTGGTTTATGAGGGCAAGTTTATTTCCTAATTGTGTAGGGACTAGGAGGGAATTAAGTGAGGAAGTCCTTTAATTTAAAATATACAAGTGCATTACTGCCCTTGTTCTCTGATGAATCGGACATTAGGTATATTAATACTAGTAATGGAACATAATGGCTGCTCGTCAGAAGTAAAGATAATTATTTCAGGAACACAAAACTAACGTTGGCAGATAATTGCTTGTTGAAATCTGATGCTGTATAACAAATGGAGGATTATTAACAACAGACTGCCATGTTCATCTGTTATATCATTAAATCCTGCATGTTACAATGATAGGGCTGTCATTTCATTAAAAGCACCCCCCTTTTCTTGGAGATGCATGTCAATGTTTGATTAAGGATTTTGACTGCGTGAGGGCTGTTCTGTTCTAAATAAGTTGTTATCCTCCAAAATGTGGAGAAGCTCTGAGTAAATTTTGTCAGATGTGGATTATATATTACTTGCTGAATGAAAACTATCATTCCATTTCCATTTCTCTAATTTTTTTTCTTTATGTCTTTTTTAAAAACACAAACCAGTGTTTTTAATTGCACGTTCATCCAGCAGGCACCTTGAGATCTGTGAATATTTTCATCTACTGGACTAAAGTGTAACTTATAAATAATACAAACTAGTGAAAAGAAGTTGGAAGGTAACACTCAGGCTTGAGAGACACTTTTCAGATTACATGAGTGAAACCCAAAATAACTTTAGAACATAATGTTATATTTCAGCCATTTGAAGCTTCTCTTCAGAAGAGGATATTGGAGTTGGTTCTTCTGTCCAGGGTAATGAAATGCTTGTGACTAGGAACCCCACTATGTGTTGATTGTCCTCTCTTATCACCATCTCTAACATGCTTTGAGACTCTGCAGGTGATCCACCCAGACCTGAGATGGTTTTCCAGTTATCTGATCATGTCCTTTCCCAGGACAAATCTTGTGACTTGGACGGTTCACTCCAAAACATTGTCTGAAGTCTGCAGTTGTACCTTGAAAGATGGTTACAAACATTGTTTGGGAGAATGTCTTACAGCGGAGTCTTCCTCTATGCTAATAAAAAAATTCATGCCACTTCATTTTGTGACTAAAAAAATAAATTATGGTTTTTTTTCATCGTGGTTGATCATAAGAATACAATGTTTCTATAGTCCATTTAACAGTTTTCATCAAGAGTTGTCCCCCAGTGCTACTCAAGAGTAGAGCGGCATGCATAAAAAGTACTGAAAACATGTAAAGTTTTCTGCAGCAAATTGTGTACAAAAAAAAATCAATTTGTATCAAAAAAGGCATTATTTACCTAGTAATTCATGACTGAAAAAAGCCACGTGAAAAATTGCCTTATTTGAAAAGGCAGTCATGAAGGCTTCAAAGTACATATAATCTCATTTCTCTGCTCTCGTTTTACCTGCTTTCTCTCGCTGAACTGGAAAACTGCTGTCATAACTGTATCTATTTCCTGCAGGAGCTATTAGTTAGTAGCATTACATCCGCTTAAACGTGATCACTTTTCTCTTCTGTGTGTTACTGATATGCTATTATCCCATAATTTTGCTCATCCATCAGAGGTTGCCGTGTTTCCTGTGCTGTTTGTAGTACGGAGAGCTGAAACATCCTCTAAAAAAAAATTGAGAGATTCCAAAATATTTCAACAACACTCTCTCTGTTATGTTACTCATGTATATTACAGAGCACAACCTTCTCGTGATATATTTCAAGTTGTAATGTGAAATTTTTGTCTGCCTTTAATTCCTAAGCAAAAGCACTTTAACAATCAGTTTTGAATGTAACCATCTCAATTCCTCTTTATTTAAATGGCAGATTCATTAAAAACTCCATCTGGCTTCCATAGGAAGCTTGCACAAGTCCTTGGAAATGGATTTTTTTTTTTCAGGACACAAGGAAGTGTGGCCAGGATTAGAACCTCTTCCTCCTGCAGCATACTTGCCAGATGGCAAGTTTATTGAATCTGGTTTTAACTCACTAGGGCTTAAAAGAATGAGCACAGCTATGAGATGTGGGTGCTATGTTTCTACTTCAAAGGTCTCCTCTAAGATTAGCCTCCTGAGATTTATATGCAGAGTGTAGTTCTGACCTGAGCAGTCTGTTGCATACCTCTCATCTCTTTCAGTGCTTGAAGTGGAGTTAGGGTGACACAAACAACTTTACAAAATCCCAGTAATTTCAGATATTTGGTGAATCTTGTTACATAGCTAAATCAAATTCATATTTTTTAACTTATTTTATTTTACAGTGTTGTAAAGTCTCTTCACTTGAAATACGTTTTCTTTACATTTTCAAGTTAAACATGAAGGTATGAGATATCCACTGATGTCACTTAAAACTGTCCTTGGGTGTTGCCCTCAATATAGAAGTCTGCTCTGTACTAAAAGCTAACAATTCTGATGGACAAAATTTAGTTTTATCAGCTTTTAGGTGTGAATTGAGGAGTAAAAGATCTTGTTTCTACTTTAATTCCCTACAGCAGTGTTCCCTCCTTGCTTAAAGTGGCTTCTGATTTAAGATAGAGTCACAGAGTAGTCTGAGTTGGAAGGGACCCACAAGGATCATCGAGTCCAACTCTTTAGTGAATGGCCTCTCTGGGGATCTAACCCTGACCTTGGCATTATTAGCACCATGCTCTAACCAACTGAGCTAATTTCAGTTTTAAAACTTGTGAAATACATTTCTGGTTAATTAGTGGTGCAAATTCTAAATTATTTTATGAAGGAACCCTCTTTTCAAAATACAAAGCACGGGTTTGCATTTCTGTTATTTACAGAGAAATCAGATTTTTATATTACAGGATTTTTTTCCTTTTTTTTTACTATGGAGAAGACTCCTCCTGTGAACTGATGCCAAAGAACTTTAGAGAGTCTGCAGCATAAATATTAACTTTATCTTTCAAGTGCAGACCAGTCAAGATGCTGACCTCTGCTCAGGTGTAGTTGCTTGCAAGGTTTCAGGCATTTAAGTGGCCATGTCTGCCATAATTATTTATATATTTGGTTAAACACAACTGTACTCTCATGCAGTGTGAGCCCCGATTTATAAAGCAAAGAATATAAAGATTAACACACTTCTTTAAGAAAAGGAAACAAATAATTGCAACTCAAAATATTCCAGTTTTTCCCTTTTGCACTTTCACGTTACATATCAATACTGTTAATATGTACTCTACTTTCTGTATGCTCCTTTTACTGGAGGTGATTTCATGTCTCTCTGTGGTGCTGGTTCTTGTACCACAAGATGTGTTTGTGATGCTGAGCACACAGCATTACTCATGTTGGGACTACAGGCTTGGAAATAAGGAAATAATAATTATTCCTCTGTCCTGTAACTAATGTTGTATTAGGCTCATTTGTTTGCATTTGTGGGTTAAAAGTAATTTTTTAGTCTTGAGTAGTGAATTTTCAGTGTTGAATTTCTTGCGAGGAAGTTTTCATTGTTCTAGAATCAAGTTTTTATACAAAATACCCCAAGAGAGACTATTTGCTTGCACTGGGACTGGGCTTGTTATTTGGATGTTACCTTATCCGTCTCGGTAACGAACCTCTTTGTAGGACTTCTAATAACTCATATTCCCAGGTTTTCCTTCACTTCAAAACTGAGAGGGACCGAAAAAATATTTGAAATTTATTATAAATGTTCAGGAATCTTAACTTAAAAAGAAGATGTTGATAGCACCAGAATGAAAAGTAAAAATTTTCTCCAGAGAGAGGGTGTCAGGATTTAATGCTTTTCTAAAACTCTCAGAAAGAATATTGTTGGCTTCCCTTTGATTTAAGTCCTTTGAACTGAGTTCACCTACCATATTACTTTAGCACCTTATTCATATATTGCAAAGTATATGTAGGAAAAAAATAATGGGTCTCTGTAAATCTCATGGATGTAATTGCATCCAGGGATACTGATGATGTCATGAATCATTGCAAGGTACACTCGTTTCTGTGGTATTTCCAAATGAAATTAGAGATCTCTTGTTTACAGTTTGTTTGCGGTGCACTCCCTTCAGTAGAACAGCGTATGGACCCAATAATAATACAAAATAAATATGTGCTATAACCTGATGCTATTTTGAAGATATTTTGGAATTATATCCTTAATTTTACTGCTACGTTACTATCATTTCCAGTTGTGTCTGGCTTGATTTAAGCTGACAGAGCTTTATAGTAGTAACAGACGGAAATTGTTATTGTTTACATTTGTTCAGCAGATGTGTGAGCTTTTTATATGCTTGACTCCTTATCAAAGTGGATTAAATGATGCACAGTTCTGCAGTATGCAAGTGTTCTTTTGGATGGGAACAAGTATGGACTGTCAGTGCATGTGAAGTCCAAGAGTTGACAGTTCCAGTGTTTCAGTGCCTATGAGTGCAATGAGCATCACTTTGTCCTTTCCTTGCTTATCGAGCATTCCACTGTGATCATATTTGCAAGAAATGAAATTGGAGGGGAAGAATTGGAAATGGGTAGAGAGGCCATTGCAAAATGACCCGGTAAAATGAGATCAGTTGAAGAAACGGGCATCAAAGGGCAGTTGAGCTCTACTGAATGTAAATGTCTGCAGTGCCAGGGTGGGAGGTGACTGGGTCAGTCACAACCATTGTACCAAAAACAAATGTACGTTTTCGTCCTCATTCAGTTCCCAGCTTTCTCATCTGTCATATTTAAAATACTTACAAGACTTTCATATCAGTTTTTTTTAAACAACTCCCATTTTCTGTACCGAAAGTATCATGCTGGCTTGTTGAAAAAGGGAGGGAGCCACAAAAGGACTCCTGTGTAAGAAAGGTTTTATGTAATCTGAGGAAAAGTGGGTAATACATTTCTGTGTTTTCTCTCAACAGAGAGGATGTTTAGGCTTTCAGTGGAATTACAGCTGAGAGTGCCAGGTAGAAACTTAAGTAAAATTTGGCAAGCAGAACTTCCTTAAGTGTTCTGCTTAAACTGGACCTTGTCTACAGCAAGGCAGTTTTGCTTTCAAAAAGCAGATGATTTTGTAACTGGAACATAAGCTATAGAGCACATTTTTGGTGGCTGTGTCCTTGGCTTGAGTACAGTAAAACTGTATTTATTTACACCAGTTGAGGATCTGCCTTTTTCCACATCTTTTTTAGTGCTTCTTTACTTCTTAGAGACTGAAGCCTTTGGTTCTTTGGAAATACATCTCTTAAGAAAATACCAGTGCAGAAAGTCATTTAACTGGGGCTGCCTCTTCTCTTGTATGCCTTCCTTTGCAGTGGCCTTTGGTCTCTACTTCCCCAGGAAAGAGTACTTGGAGAACGTGTACATCGATGAGCCAGCAGGTATGCCGCTCCTGCGCATCCACGCCTTGAAGGATTCACATGAAGAAGTGGCCCACTTTCATCTGTGCCAGACTCTCATAATTTCTCGAGCAAGATCCCATGAAAATAATTGGTTTCAAATCAAAGAAAAAACAGGACTTCTCTACCTCAGCAAAAGCCTGGATAGAGACGATTTTAACACGTTGTGTAAGTATAAGAAGACTAGTTTTTCTTGTTGAGATATCTATTCTTAGAGAAAAATACATTCAGATGATGAGATTTCTCCAGCAGAAGAAAAAACACATCTGCCCTTTTAAAATGAGGAATCCGACTCAATGAAACCCACAACAGGGAACAATATGCCAAAGCAAATGGTGACCTTGGACAGATCCAGTTGCTTGCACTGGGGACTCCAATAGGGTGGGAAAGTTGCATTACTTGAAATATTTTTTTTCTGCATTTCACAGCTGTATAAGTCAAAGCTTTACACTGAGGTTTGCAGTTTGTTCATCTACTGATGCAAGTGAGGCCAATTCCAGCACTTAGTGCCCAGAGCAAGGCTGTTAGAGAGGTTCAAACTCTTGTAAATGGTCCTTGAATTCTGGTAACATGGATTCACAATGTACATTTGCATATAACACCCCAGAGCTCTTAGAAGAAATGGTTAATTGTGCCTCTCTCCCTCTCTTGAGATTTGGCTTTGTTAGAGAAGCTTACTGTTGAACTACAGAAATTAATTATCTCCTTTTTTTCCCCCCTTCTTTTATACTCTAGCAGCAAATTGGTTTTGGTGATTGTGATCTATGAGGAAATTAGGTATCATTAGAGGGTGGAGGAGGAAATGGGTGAGGAGTTAATGGCATAGTGCTGTGATCAGTTGCAGAAATTTTACTGTTGGAGAGAGTCTGTAGTAACTGTCTTCAGTTTGTAAGAACCATATATCAACTCTACCCTCTGACTTAGGTACCTTGATGTTGAAATTTTCAACTTCATACACTTACTGTTTTATTTTTCGAGTGCTGAGTGTTTGATATCCGAAAATGATACCATTTTCACTGCATTTTTGGTACTTGGTGTTCATGAATATCAGATAGCTCTTTGTAACTGAACAAAGGAGGAGCATCTATCCAGCACCTGAGAGCCTTGTTTTGTTCCTGCAAATCAAAGTGACCTACAACATCTTTTCAAGTGAATTAGATCTGTTACAGAGGTATTTCTGTGCTGTCTGTAGTCAAACCAAGGTAATCAAAATAAGGCTTGAGTGTGTAGTAGTAGATGCCACAGGATACTTTTAACTTCTATTTTATCTCTTGTCCAGCTCTTTATATTTCAAAATGATGAACAATCTGTCCTCTAAACCTAAACAATTTGACCCGTGTCCTCAACTGGAATAAACTGTCAGAATACAGTGACTGAAATGATAGTAGTTATGGGTCTGTCCTGAGTATCTCTTCCATTTCATGCATTATTTTTCCTGCTTCCACCCCACTCTACTCTAGTCCCTTCAAAAAGCAGTCATACAAAAAGCTGATTTTTAATAGAGACCTGTTTTATGTTAGTGTCTTACGTCTGTAATGCTGATATTGTTTGTGAAGTTCCATAATGTAAAATTGGTGCTAAACCCTTAGTATTTTTTACCTTACTGGGATTATTAAGGTTTAAGGTCTTCCCACCAGAAGAATTGTTTTATCACATAATAGGACTAAATGATCATTTATGAAATAATGGACTAGAGTAGAAAATGAGGAAAAGAAATGTTGACTTGTCTTCTGTAAAATATTTCTTCTGGCGTTTTTTTTCCCTTGAAGCTGTAGGGAACTGGATGCCATTATCAAAGGTGATGCTGTATGTCTTCCTTTCATCCCACCCTTTCCAAGAGAAGGAATGTGACTCTGCTACACGCACCACGGTTTTCCTCTCTTTGATCAATGCTACGGCACCAGCTTGCAGTTCCTTGACAGCAAGGCAACTTTGCTTCACAGAAATGGATCTCTCCTTTCACATCAAGGAGAATAAACCACCTGGCACATTTCATCAGCTCCAGTTACCCTCAGTTCATCATCTGTGTCAGAATCTCAGCATTTCCTACAAACTGCTAGCAGGTAAAACTGGAACTGAGCTGGTCATGTACCAGCAATAGATGCAAACAGCTGCACTGTTAAAGATCTCTTTTGCAGTAGATCCTCTAGATTGATTCTGTAAAGGAAGTTCCATTGCAAATGTAAACTGAGCCTGAAGATTTTGCTTTTGAGATATACAGAGGGGATGGGAAGGAGGACTATCCCCTTCCGTAAAGAAAAGATTACTTTTAGAAGTTTGTACCTGCTAAAAGCAGACTGAGAGTAACCTGAGCTTTAAATGGTCCTGCTTCTAGACTGTAGAATCTTCCCATCTGTTCCATGTTTTCTCCCTACCCTAATATAACCACACAAATTCCTTGTATTTCACTTCTGAGTCTGTCTTTTATTGTGTAGTCGTGATGCCCAAATGGATTGCAAAAGAGTACTAAAGAAGGAAACTATCAGAGCCCTATACCGGGAAGTGATTGTCCCTCTTTCTCCTGTGGCTGTTTTCCAGCTGAGGGTCTGCCCTTTCGCTACAATGAGAACAGCACCAGTGTGCGTGTGACACAGCGCCTGGACCGAGAGGAGAGGGAGAGATACGAGCTGATTGCCAAGTGCACCGTGAGAGAGGGAGTCAGGGAAATGCAGGTTGAGGTGCCCTTCCTGGTGAATGTGTTGGATGAAGATGACTCTCCTCCCTTCCTTCCCAATGGCACTGATACTGCAGATGCTGTTGTGGAGTTCAACAGGAAAGAGGTAATGTTCTCCTTTACCTAGTGCCTGGAGTAGGAACTCAGCAGTGGGAGGTGTGATTACTGGGAAGCACCAAGTTCTGGATAATGGATCTCAGCAATGAGCCCATCATCACACCATGCTCTAGAGACTGTAAAATGATGTTTGTAGGATTCCTGTCCCCCGAGTTATATCTTATTCAGGCCCCAAAAGAAAGAAGCGTTTGGGTTAATTAAACAGTGTGAAGAAATTTGAGCAGTTTCCAAGGTCAGGATGGACAATTGCTGAGTCTGTGGTTAGGACTGCTCTATCTCTCCACACTGAGCTCTGCTCTATTTGTTGAAGGGTTGTTTCCCCCAGATAATTAAAACTGAGTGTTGTTTTAGAGCAAGTATGTCTGTGTACCAGTCCCATACATGCAAATCTATGTAAGACATCAGAACTACATTCAGAACATTTATTAGGATGCTGTAACAATAGTGGTTGACTTCTGCAGGCAAACATTGCCCCTGTGAAGTTTCCAGGGCCAGGCTGTTAAGGGAGAACTCCAGGATCTTTTTATTGTGACCTTTCACTTCCCCCTTACCATGCCAAGGTCATCTTTCTAAAGATCTGAATCCCTGGGTGTCTTTTGGTAGTCAATTCTCCCTTCAAAGTACATTTTGATCATATTTGTGTCAAAGGGAAGGGAAAAGACTGATTTTGGGAGTTTGCTGCCATCTCCCGACTAGAAGTCGTCTTTACAAGACACCTGTGAACATCCCATTTACCTGGGCATAAAGTAATTCCTTTTTATATTTGAAAATTTTGAAATTTAGCTCTGGATGATAGAAAGTGAAGGTCTCATAAAACTGTTTGATAAAGTAAAATATTCTTTTTGAAATTACATGCCTGTGACGTGTTCACAATGTAGTGAATTTCAGTGATATTTTGTAGTAAAAAAAAAAAAAGGCATTATGTTTGGAAACATTCCATTCAAACAAATCTGAAAGAATAGAATTGCTAATAAAAATCTTAAAGGCCTTTTGGTCGCAGTATCCAAGTAGAAAACAGCAATCTAGTAGACTAAGCAGACAACCCAGGCCACTTCTGTCACGTGGGTAATGAGTTTGACCTGTCTGAATGTATTTCGTGTCTTGTAAGTGCTGATATTACTTACCTGCATTTTTAAGTAGCATTGTAGAATAACTGATTTTAAGAAAAGAAAAAAATCAAGAACTGTGTATGTGCACTCATTTCCTACCTCAGCAGTTTAGCACTGTATTTAGACTGTATTTAGCTCAAATGATTATATAGCAAGTTCTTTTCCACTGTTTCCTCTTTTGAGCTTCTAACTCAGACCCAAACAGGTGTGAAATAGTGATAACCTGAATCTTAAAATTAATTTGAATGAAAGTGGGTTTCAGTGAAAGTTGTAAGGTTTTATTTGACCAATATTTCAATCTCCAAAACACACATCATTCAGCAATGCCATTTATCTTTTCCTTCTAGGGAACCGTTCTTGCGACGCTGACTGTGTACGATGCAGACACCACACCTATTTATCCTCTTGAAAGCAGCAGAAAGAAATACACAGGAACCATTGTCACTGATGATCCTTGGATAAGTGAAACATTTCGTGTAGAGCACATCTTTGATGAAATCCACTTCAGCCCAAATGGCAGCCAAGTGAGGGGAACTCGACATGAGTACAGTAAGGTCTCTTTCTTCAAATAAAGGAGAAGTTGCTTGTTAGTGATTGACCAGTAAGCTATCATAAGCAGTTTGTAAATATTGAGCCAATGAAAGCTGAGAAATTTCAAGTTCGGAAAAGACTGAGTTTTAAATATGTACTGAAAAAATGGAGCTTGTGCATCTCTGGGATAGGGAGTGTACAGGATGATGTTTTGTAAACTGATAAGTAAGAGGTTTTGATTGTAGGATTCTCAGCATGGTAGGTAAGAAGGGAAGAGGGCCTCCCAAATGTCTTGAATGACACAGATATAACTCCATAAGAATGTATTTAATATTTAAATTGCCTTCTGTTTCCTGTTAGGAAATTTTGATATGTATACTTAATTTTGTTATGTCTCTTTTTGTTGGGGTTGCTGTATCAAAATATACACTTAAAGATAATGTGGGCTGGTAATAGACTAATCTTTTTCCTTTGCAGAACTGGTACTGAATAAAAGCATTTCAGTCACAGAGCATCGTTACTTCCAGCTGGATGTTTTGGTGAATGACACGGAATTTCATGGCCCAGAAAGATCAGTGATGCTTCATTTCAATGTCTCCATCCTCCCTGTCAGCATTCAGTTTTCAAACATGACTTACCAGTTCACAGTGAACAGAAATGCTGAACGCTTTGCACAGGTAAGAACTGTGTTAATGATACATTCACTTCCTGATAGAGCTTAGTGGATGGATCACTGGGATGAGGTGCCTTAAGCTGTTTGTTGGTTTTAACTGTTTTAAGTAGAATCAGTGAAAAATGTGATACCAGTATGATTGGTGCTGGATGCAGTGGGTAGCAGGTACACTGGCCAGTAGCTCTTCCATCACATAATAATAGAGAAGGACCCACACATGGAAGTACTAATAGAGAAAAATAACGTGTGTTATGGACAGGAGGACTTGCAACCATGAGTGGCTTAGGCTTGAATAACTGGAACAATATCAAGGGCAAAAAAATAAATTTGCCCAGCTGTTGGAGTTCCAGCTCTACATATTCCAGTATATTAATGGCTTTTCTTAAGATAATGGCTAGTTAGTAATTAATGTGTATCCTAACTTAATCCTCATTTTAGCTTAATCACCACCATTGCCATTAATAATGCTTCCCAGAAACACTTTCTAACAGGTTGACGTTAATCAGGTGAAAATTACAATGTAATTCCTATGGAACATGTACATTAATAAGGAACTAGTTCAATATAATTCACGTTATGAAAGTGAATATTAAAAACATCAGTGATGAACCTTTTTGGGAGAGCTGCTGGAAAGTTTGCCTTGTAACTATTGTAGCAGAGAGGAGGACTGAGATTAAAATATGATCATCCCAATTACAGAGAAAACCAATTCATTAGAAGACTCTTAAGGAAGAATTAAGTTTTATTAATCTTTAAGCCTCTGGCTAATTGTAAAAAGAAAGAAAAAGGGAAATTAGATATAGTGCATGTTCTTTTATTTAATCTGATGAAATACACTGTGGCTTGATAGCTCTTCAGAGTACAGAACAGGCTGTACATGAGCAATAAAAATGCTACTGCTCTGACAAGGGACATTTTGTCCATAGTTTGCACTGAATATCCTAAATCAGAGGAAGATACTGAGAGTGCTCACATAGCAGTCTTCCTATGAAAAGCTACTCCTTTATGACATTTTATGATGCCTTGTGGCTGCAACTTTTCAATTTGCAATCTGTAAGAAACTTCAGAGGCTATTCTGTTCCTTTTGTGCAGATCAAATTATTTTTGGTGTTACATTTGAGGTTTTTGTAGCACCAGATTGTGAAAGCTTTACTCTCCCCTGTTGCTTGGGGATAGGGTGAAACTGGTGGATTTCCCCCTAAAAGAAGTAATAGCACAGGTGTGTGAAGTACTCATAGTCTAAGCTCTTATGATCTAGAAATGTGCCCCAACTGTATCTTTGTCACAACATGACAACTTTGTAAAAAGTGTGGAAACTTACCTGTTAGGTAAGTATGAATTTAGATTAATTAATTAGGGTTTTTTTCTGTGTGTGTTTTTATATATAGGTGTATGCATACAATAATATTATGAATGAATGAGCTCCACATTAAATTTGGTCAGTTGTTTATCTGTGCATGCCCTAGATTGCTTGAACACATTAGTTTTAAAATCTGGGAGTATGCATTTTTTTAGTTTCAGAGTGCAAAACAACAACAACAACAAAAAAAAAAAAACCCCAAAAAACAAACAAAACAAACAAACAAAAACAAACAAAAAACCAAAAAAAACCAAAAAACCCCCCAAAAAACCCCAAAAAAACCAAACCAAACCAAAAAAAACCCAAAAAAAACCCACAAAAAGTTGACTTTTAAAGCTGCTGGTTTTTCATGTTGTCATGAGAGTCAAACATCTGAAAAGGAATTTTAGGATTTCTGGAAACAGTGATGCTTCCCACCAATTGTGCAGTTTCACTGGGTGGCAGTAGTAGTAGGGAAAACTCTTCCTGGCAAGAACTCCTCCGAGTCTTTGGGAAGAGATCTTTTTCTTTGTGCTGGCTAAACACAAATTCACAAAGAGATTTTGTTCTGATTCTTGAGCAGAGAAGTGCAAAACTCATCCTGGCTCTGGAGGTGGTGTTCTCAATCAGTGTCACCTCAGTTAAAGTGTCATCCACTTACTTCTGAGACTGGGTTTGAATTTACAGTGTGCTCAGCTTGGAGCACAAGTCAATGTAAGCAGCTTAGTCCCTAACACTTCACATTATTAAAGTTGGCTGCATAATTAGCCGTGATATGCCAGAGCAGTCAGGAAAAGTACTGGGCCAAATCAATATGAAGGCTGAACTGTCTCTTGCCCTAAGGAAAACACAGGAGCGTGAAGAAATTATTAACTGCTGGGCTGATGCCATTTGTCTATTTGAGCAGCTAAATGAATTGAATAACAGGAGCATGGCCTGACGGTACAGGCTTGCCCAGTGGCATTTAACTTATCAAAGGACTTAAAGATCTATTGACATTTACTGAGACAAATGATGAATAACATTGGCTGAGATTTTTAGAGAGGTTATATGTCCAAATGTCCCCAGAATTCAGTGAAGAGGAACATTATCATTATCCAGACTTCAATAAACTCTGGAGCTCAAGAGATGGATTTTTTTGTTCCTATTTCTGATAATGGTATTTCTATGTCAACTATTGAGAGTCTCGCAAAATGCACCTTTGAAGGTTCCTCCCCTATAAATTGATGTTAATCCTGATTACCCTTTACCCTGATTACCTGATTTTTCACCTTCCTGAGAAAGAGGAACTGGCTGCTTCCACCTTTTTGCCCTAGGGCTGTGCTTTGCTGCACCTGAGAACTGAGCTGACTCCAGAATTTGTGGAGCAGAGCAAAGTTACAAGGTTGGGCTTTCCTTAGTAGAATCAGGCAAAAAGAGAAAACCTATCTTTCTTGCAGAAATTTCTGGAGGGGGCTCTTCTAGCTTCTCCTCAAATTTTACAGAGAAAGCAAAACTGACCAATGCGCCGTTCTAAGGATAACCTGCTCTTCAGGGCCCCTGAAGTTATGGGATCTTGTCCATCCCCATTGAAGGAAATTTCTGCTGGTCAGAATCAGCAGTTCCTGGAAACAGCAGTTGTGACAGAGTAGGCAGAAAGGGCAGTTCAGTGTAGTTCTGTGTAAAGGTCAACACCACGGAACATCATTGTGTTCTCCTGCTGCCTCGAGGGAACACCATCCCAGCAGCTGCAAACCTCTGCCAGTTGCAATGCAGCACCAGGGCTGAGATGACGTGGTTCTGGAAGGGACATGTCTAGACCTTGTGTCTAGACAGAGTTTATAAACAGTGGAAATCTTGTCCTCTTTTTCTTCCTGCCAGTCCCAGCATGCTACGGAGAGGAGAGAGCCAGAAAGAAATGGCCTAGCTTCTGATTGCTTTAATAGTCTTTCTATGTTATCCTGCCACCAAAAAAAAACGCAACAAAACTGGTGCCAAATGAGCCATCAGTGATGTGAGTGGGAATAAGTTAGATAAAGTGGGACTATCTTATGACAAAATATGCTTATAGAACTTCAAAGGCTTCCCCTCTGACTTTAAATAGTCCAAGTTCGTGGGAAGAGGTCTTAGTACAAAAAAACCTTTTTTTTTCTGTTACATTTTTAAATAAGAATGCTGAAACCAAGATGTACAGATATGCTTTTACCAGCAGTGGTGTTACTTGAAAACATTTCTGAACTGCAGCGTTTGAAAACAATCCATCACCAAGTTCCCTTCAATAACACCCCACCCTTCACATTGTGGTTTTCCCTGCAAAGGAAGCCAATGCCTCTGGGCCTGATCCGAATCCCACTCTTGTAAATGGAAAAACCAAAGTGAATTTTGGATCAGTTCCTGTAGGAGCTGGACAGGACATGGGGCTTTACATTCCTCTGCTTCTTAGATGATGTGTTTCAGACTGAGGAGTGTTCTAGCATAGATATTCTGGCAGGCAGAAGTTCAAATATGGCAAACCAACATATTTTAAATTTTAGAATAAAATGTTTTAAAATTGCAAATGGGAAACAATGAGGTTCTTATTCCTTTTAAGGCTTTCAGAGAACTCTGCTGGACAGAAACTTTTTGACTGTAATATTATAAACATGAAGTAATAGCAATTTTTATGTTATTTGAAAAGAGTCTTAACTTTGTTAATGCTGAGCTCTTTGCTTTCTCGAAGAAGACCATAGTTTTTTTCACTAGTCAACCTGGGACAGAGCAGGGACTGAACTCAGACTTTCCCAAGGGTCTTGTTCTTACTGAACACTGCTGATCATCAGCAATAGGCACCAAATACTACTGATACTCTGGGTCAAGGCTTTTTGCATTTCCACTGCTAGCCTGAAGGCAATGGTAATGCTTGACCTCTCATTTTTACTGAGAATAAATCTCATTTAAAGCATTTGTAGTAAAATATAAAATCTGTAAACCCAAAATAAATGCTGAATTCTGCAAGTAGTAATATCCTTCATTTCATTCCAGATGTTTTTGGGAAACAACGTTTTTTGTGTATCGTTTTGTTTCTGTTGTTTGTGATTTCTTTGTTGGTGTTTGAGCCTAGATAGGAAAAATCTGCATTGAAAACTGTATGAAATTCCGTGGTGTAAACATCACCTACAAGCTGCTGTCCCCCAATGCAAGCTGCTATCCTGTGGGCATCGTTCAAGGCCGAGAAGACAAATACGGAAGCCTTTTTGTGAATGATTCCTCTGCGCTGCGCAGGCCCGAGTGCAAGGAAATCCAATACACTGTTCAAGCTACAGACAAGCAGAGCAGGAAACATGCCAAGACCCTCCTCACTGTTGTATTGGAAGGAACTCGTAAGTACCCCAGTCAGAACTATTCACTTACTGTTTCTGTGTCACCAGTATTAGTGATGCCAGTAACTGTAGCAGGGTGATCTATAGCTGATGGCGTTAAAAATGAGAATGAATCTGAGGTACAAGACACAGATCACAAAGTCTGTGTTTTGAGTTTGAGTCAGACCTTCCTGTAGCAGATATTTGTTTGAAGAGCTAATGCACAGAACTAATGCAGTGTATCACATGCAATTCATAATGCTCATGATGACATTTGACTTAGAAGAATCTTTAGTGTGTGTGTCTGTGTGATCTTTATTTTGTATTTCACATATTCCCATGGAATAAAAAAGAGTGTGCATTTGTGTATCTGTCTGTATGAAACAAGAAATCTCTGGCCTAAGTATATTTATTATATAGATATAAAAATATATAAATAATTTTTCTCCCCCCTTCTCCCTCCAATGTTTTCTTTTCTTTCTTTTTTTTATTTTTAAAAAGTTTTCTTAACATTCTTGTAGCAATTGCACTGACATCATTTGACTGAAAAGTTCATAAGGGCAGTGTTATGACCCACCCTTAAGGGGAAGGAAGTTAGAAGTATTCTATAACAGCCACAGCAGAAGAGCATTTCACTGGAAACATACTGATTTCTCTGCAAACTATATTGCATTTTATGCAAAACCTTTCAATTCTACCTGATAATCACCTCCTGTCCCTTCTACATGTCAGAAGTCCTATGGCAAGAGCAAATGGGTTGAAGAAAAAGAAACAAAAGCTTGCAGTGGACTTGCGTTTTTGCAAAAACCTTGTATTGTCTGAAAACATACATTTCCAGCTGATGCTCTTTGGGCTACTAACGTGTTAGCCCAAGAACTAAGTATTTTCTCTTAATTAAAAGTTCTGTATGAAGCTGTAAGTACTTGTGGTCTCCATTTTTCTGTTATTTTCTGTTAGCTTGTGTCTACAGTTCTAGGCAGTGACAGAGTGCTATCAAGCAGAGATAACCATGTCATTATGATCTTGCTGCTTATCTTTTATTTCATAGAAAAGAAACACCTGGACTTTTCTTTAATGGTTATCTAAGTTTACTCATAGTTGGGGCAGTCAGTGTTCAGTCTTTCACTGCTTTCTTCATCTTTCTTTCCTTCCTATCTATCTCCAAAAACAGAGTTTTCCTAATTTGAGCTGACTTGCTTGTGTGTTCATCTCCTCTGTCCTGAATTTACAGTAAACACTTTTCCCAACAGTTTTAAAAAAAGAAGAGGACTGCCCTGACTCTTGTGCTATAAGTAAGCACCACGCTGAATGTGAAGAGTGTGGTGGCCTGGGAGTACTAACAGGAAAATGCCAGTGGAGACAAGGCAGTGGAAAAGGTACATTTAGGTTGTGTGAAATCGAACTTCTGTTTAGTTGTAATAGTGCATTTTACTTCTGTAGATATAAACTGATTTATACATGTAAACTATGCAGAAACTGGAACCAAAAAAAGTTAATACCCATATGAAACATGCACTAGGAAGGAAAATGTGATTGAGTTGGCATGGTCATTCTTGATCTTGACCCTACTGAACATGAAATGTAAATCACCAGGTAGTGAATTGAGGTTGCAGCAGTGTAACTGGAACAGGTGACCTATGGCAAGATGATCTTTGTGACTGTGAATTGAGTTTGGAACATAGCACTGTGCCTCTGAGCAGGTACACCCCAGCAGAGTTGGTGAGCACAGGAGCAGTGTCTCAGTTTTCTGTGGTGTGTAGCACACACCTGGCTGGTGACAGCACTCCTGACTCTTCCAGAACAATGCTTCTGTGTCGATGCTTCATCCCTTCAAAGTGCATAAGTATCACAAATTCTCTACCATCACTTGTAACCCTCATATTTGCATGTAAAATTGTATAGAGACATCCTCAGTTGTGAAAACCACTCTTCAGTCTCAAGTTAATCAGCTAGCTCTTTTTGCTCTGTTTGCTAAAGCAATACTTGCTGTAACTGCAAGTGACATGAAAAAATAGCAAAAGCAGAAAGGATAGCAAAAAATGCTTCTTCCAGTTGCTTTTAGCTGTTGTTTTGCTTGTAACTTTAGCAGATATTTATATTTATAGATGTTTATTTTAAAACCTGTGCTTTAGAGTGTCAGTGTGGAGTGAGAAGATGCAATAAACTTTCCTTCCAAGCCTTGTGGTATTTTTGCAGCTGTCCATTTGTGTGTTGACAGGGATCACCACAAACTATTCCACGTGCACCCCGAGCATCAAGACTTGTCCAGATGGCATCTGTGATGTGGTGGAAAGCAAAGATCCAGCTGTGTGCCCCCAGGACTGCACAAGTATGGAAATCTTTAGGATGGGCTTATCTGTGTCACTACTGATCACTTCTCAAATTTCACTTTCCTGATCCCAGATACTTTCACAAGCTCAGCATCTCTGCATTTGAATTATACAAGAGAGTTAATGTTATGGGGATTAATCTTGTCCTTTTTTAAACCAGGCAGGTAACACCTATTGGCTGACAGTGATGGAAGGATAAGTTTTTTTCAGTAATTCTCATTCTGCTCCCTGTTAAATCACAGGTAGTGTTTTCCAGTGGAGGCAATTGCTGGAAGAGGTTTTAGGCATGTTAATGACCTACTTCCTAACTTAAGCACAGTATGATAGGAACTGTGTCTATTTGAACTCTCAGCTAAATAAGTTAAAAGAAACAAATTTCAATTTGAAATAAATGTGTTTACAAAGGATCATGTGGGTAGACAAAGGGTAGAAAAACAGTGTAATGCTCTTGAGCAATTTCCATCTTCTGTGAGATGATAATTTTTAAGTTGATGTTTTTATCCATCAGTATCTAATTCTGGAATAAAGACATAGATGTTTCTTGACTACTTCTTCTGACTCTGACATCGTATACTCCAAGTTTAGTTTTTAAAATGGGGTCTTAGAGGAACTAGCATTTTCTTACAGTTTAGGACTTAATGTTCTTCCATAAAATGAATTACTAAAGAGACTTCTTTGTGTTTCTAACGTGCAAGAATGGGATTGTGTGTTGTAAATTAGTGTTATTGCAAAGATAATTATTTCATTAGAGTGCATAAAAACAATCTTTAAAGTGCCAGAAATGCTTGAAGGAAATGGAGTAACTTCTCTAATCATCTGAAAAGAATTTTCTAATGATAATAACCACAATCAGTTTTAATTCTAAAAGTGGAAATATTTGTGCCAGAGGCTACAATGCTAAAACACATAATGTGCAACATATGCAGCATCAAATGTTTTGCTCAACAGAAGCCTGAAAGAAATATTGTCTTACTTGATAATAAGCAAGCAAGTAAGACAAGTTTTCAAGATGTTATGCATGCCCTTTAATGCCAGAGCTGAATAATTGTATACATGACTTGACACAATTCAGAACCTGGGTTGGTGCCCAAAAGCAGTGTACTTACAGACAGAGAAATAAGTGTGTTGTGGGAGCTCAGAGGTGCAGGAGTACCATTTTATCAACTTTTACTGGCAGGGGGCATTTCTTTGGGAATGGCAAGCAATAAATAGAAAGGCCCAGATGCATCAAGATCAAGAATGTTCTTTAAGTACAGACAGTTGTGACTTATTTTTGTAATTCATTTGTCGTTTTGATGGCCATGTACTTGAGTTCCAAAAGTGCTTTCTCACAGGAACACTGTGAATATTACATTCAAGGGCACTCAGCTGAAACTACTGTTGTCGTGGCTGTGCCTATCGAATAGAGGCAACCTAATTGCATTCTGAGCAAGAGACTTTCTTGTAGTAAGTAACTGCTTCAGAGCTGGTTGCAGTGAGTGAATCTGGCTAAGCAGTTGTAAATTAATTATCTTTGTAGGTTCCTCTGCACTTTGGCTTTCTGATGATGGAAAAATATACTGCTCAGACCTATATACCTTGCTGCTTTCTTGTTTTTAGCAGTAGTTGTACATCATCTTTGGTTTTGTCCAACAACTAGTTGTTTCTGGAGTTTCTACATACTGTGGAATAGGGCCATGTTTTACTCTTTTTCCAAATGACTTTGAAGCAGGGAAAGCTCTTTCCCACTACAGGACAGCTGATGATTTTAAACAGGAGTATGTGAAACATCACACAATCCAAAACAATAGTGACAATTCCTGGAATTTCCCTACCAGCAATGCTTTGGTGAAAATTAAGCTTTTTGGTCTCTGGAATGTGTATAGGAAGTTCCATGTTTCTAATGTACAGCTGCAGTAACAATGTACTCCTTTCCCTGCTGTGTAAAACCCCTTTGTCTTCAAATCCCTTGCTCAAGAACAGTTTAAGTAGGACTGGCTCATTCCCTGGTTCCCCCTTCTTCCAGGTCCTCAAACATGAGCAAATATACATAAATACATAACATTTTCTGAGGCTAAGGGGAACGTTATTTCATCACCTTGTCACGACAGAGAAAGTTGGCTAGGGAGTGGCGGGGAGCATAATCAAGACTTTTTGGGAACACTGATGCTTCTTTAAGTGTCAGCTCAGAGAGCAGTGACTCAGCAGAGTCTCTTCCAAAATTAACCAGCTGAGTTGCAGACAGTTTAGTAGGTGTGACCTCTTTAGAAGGACGGTCAAAATCTATTTTGCTTAAATGCTCTCCTAAAAAAGGATGTTTGCCTTTATGTTGGAAAAATATTGTCCTTCTCTGTTCATTTTACAAGTCCCAAAAAATGGAAAAGAAATATTTGCTCTACTACTGCGTTAGATGGGATGGAGGACAATGAACTGAAATAAAAAGAAGACTATATTGAAAAAACTACTTTTTAATCTTTTGAATACCTTCATGGTTTAGGCGATTTTTCTGAAAATCAGCTAAGCTTCAGAATTTAACTGGTTTCTGTCTATGCAATGGTGTTGGTGATTAAAGGAAGCTTATAGATGGAAAATGTCATGAGTAATGGTCATTTTTATAATATATACAGAAAAAAATTATTTACTTGGAAGAGTTGCTGTTACTGTACATGAAAAACTCCTGTTTGAAATCAGGAGTATGAGTTTCTGTGTTTTTTCATAATATTGAACAGTGCATTTCTAGATAAAGAAAGATCCATTTTTTAATCACTTACACTTGGCACTTACTCTTAGTGCTTTTCACTAGACTGTCCCGTGGCATTTTACAGAGGTGGTTAAGTATCATTATCTCCATTTGACAATGGAACAAATGATACCTAGAATATTATGCTGACTTTTCCAAAGTAAGGGGAAATTGGCATCAGAACCAGGAATGGAACTCAATAACTGCTAATGAGGACTAATGTTTAAACAGTCCAAGTCCCCCTATTTCAGAATCTCACAAATTTCAGAATTCAGAATCTCCCCTCAGGAGTCCCTGTCATTACTGCTGCATTGTGCTGCCCTGTCAAATTCCAGATACTGGCATAAACCCATGGCTAACTCTGAGCCTTTTATTCCCTTTCACCTACATGTAAGAATCTTGGCTTTTGTCTGTATTTGATTAGGTGGAAACATTATTGGTGGCCATGGGAAGGGTATTGGAAATCTTGGAATTAAGTCAGGACATGGAATTTGTTACTGCTTCCCAAGACAGAACTGTTATTGTGAGAAAGATGATATCAAAGGTAAGTCTAAACATTATCTGCTGTTGTCATAGTAATCTTTTTCTCTGTTTGTATCTACCATGTGTATAAGTACAATGATCTACACTTGTGGGCTTGCTAATAAACAATATCTTTGGTCAGAGACTGCTAACATACAACTAGTTAAGAACTGTCACCTTGACATCTACTGTGGAGCCTGAAAAATTCCGGAGTGGTTATTTATAGCCTTGGCTAAAGATTCTTTTTTGTTCATTACCACATGACAAACAAGTCAGTAGTCCTTTGATTTCCAGCAGCATTTGCATTTCAGTGAGACTCACCTGATATTTACAGAGGCCCCTAGGAGCATTAAAATAATGACTTCTATTACTTTTAAGTAATTCCAGCTTCCTAATAATTTCTGAAAATCTCAGCTTCAAAATGTCAGAGATAGCCAGCACCCATGGTATTAGGAGGAGGAGTGGATTGCTTTTTTCATTGACCTTTGTTTAAATAGAAAAGCTTTGTGTAGTTGTTTGAAACAGATTGAAACAGATAATGGATTTTTAAAATTGTATTTATTATGGCTAATAATAAACATAACATGAAATATTTTGCAACTCTAAAACCAAATTATTTAGAATTTATATAAAAAGAGAAAAATTAAAATAGATGTAAGAAAAAAGGGAAGCGTAAAGCTTCTTCCTTCTTATTTCTTTTTGTTTAATCTTTTTTTTTTTTCTATTCTAGAAAGGTAGTGTGCTGTTTCCACTTATTGCTGAGGTACAGCATGCAGGTGTAGCTAATTACGTATGTGAAGTCACTTAATCCTGACTTGAGATACAGTAGTGCCCAGGACATTATTTTGGATCTCATAGTTTCTTTGGGAAGTGACCCCCTAGGGATGCTGTCTGGGGGCACACAGACTTAAAGAAAGTTTCTAAAGTAAGACACTAAATGTGCTTCTGCAGAAAGGGAAGTAGTAAATGGGGAAGAAAAAGCCTGCATGTTTCTTTAGCAGCAGATGCAGCATGAGGCAATGTTTTCAGAAACAATTACTTTGTAAAATACAAAGCAGAAATATCCTATGTCACCTTATGATCCAAAAGATGAAGAGAAATATTCTTTATTATCTAACAGTTGAAATAATTAATTATTTTTTTATTTGAAGAAGAGTTTATTTGATGGCTTAAAAGACTCTACCATAAACTGTTGTGCACAAGCAAAATTCAGTCATAGGTATGCAGAGAGATAAGTGGTATCTGATACCAGAAGATATCAGGCTGGGTGTTAAAGAAGAGTGTCAGAGGTAGCCAGTATCTATGAAGATGAGAAATATGTGGTCAAGCTGGCTGTCCCCTACACTGGCACAGGCAGTTAGGCAAACAATTCCTTGCTGGTGTCCAAAATAAAAAGAAGTAGTAGTGCAATGGGCATATTTACAATTTCTCAAATTTCTTTGTGAAACAGCTATTAAGTTTTTCCCTAGGTTATTAAATTATTTTGAGCTCTATTTCTGCCACACCTGTGTGTGTTCCATGCCCTCCCAAATCAGAAGTAGGAGATCACAAGCAACATTCTAAGAAACTCTTCTTGGTCCACAGAGCAACTATGTGATGAAGTGTGCAAGACTGTGATAGCAGGGGCAGTGCTGCTGTCCTTCATCATTTCTGTGCTGCTTTCTTCCTATTTCATCCATCGTTACCACAAGAATTCTCCGAAGCCACCTATTGCCTCTGCAGAAATGACCTTCCGGCGCCCAACCCAATCCTACCCCATCAGTTACTCCTCCAGCAACGTCCGACGGCCTTCTCTGGATTCCGTGGAGAACCAGGTGTCCGTGGACACCTTTAAAATACCAGTAAGCCTGATGTCATTTTGCATGCTGTTTTTTGATGTCAGCCTTGTTTATCCGTGCAGAAAATGTTACAGAAGTACCCAGTACAAATAATGACATTGGAATTCACACGTACAAGCTGGGAACTGGAGATACTTTATGAGCATTTGGATAAACATTATAATTTATAAGGCCTATTTGTTCTTCCACTTTTGTTATGCTTTAACATATTGTAATACTTCACATCTAATTTCAGTTCATGGTTTTTTCCTAATGTAACTGCATTTGATAGTAGTGTGGTTTTACTTTTAACATTAAATACTAATAATAGCAGGTTTGTACTCTGGGATAAGCCATAATACTACAACAAGGCTAAGTTTAAAACGTAACAAAAAACCCCTGCTGAAACCTCTTCCTGATTTTTGACATACAGATTGTGGATGTCAGTTGGTGTGGGAGTTTTACCCACATTTAAGGATTTTTGCCCAGTCATGCTATCATACCTTTAACCTATTTTTTTTCCTTCATTGAATCCCATACTACCCAAGATGCTTGACAGATGGTGCATTTTCATGAACCAAAACAGTAGAGAAACACTGACACTTTATGTGACATGTGGCAACATTACATCTATTTGAATGTGAGATATTGAGGTCTTCACAGACCTTGTGCTCTGCTTTAATTGCTTGTCTGATTTCTGTGTCTGTCATCATTTTGCAACCTTAAGGTTTAATAGTGTTAATTTCATAAGAGAGGATAATTGTTTTTTTCTGATGAATTCTTAAGGGAAAGCCTTATTCTGTGAGTAAAACTAACTTACTTCTTCACAAAGGTCATATATTCAGTTATTCTGAAAGCAAGCATTTATTCTGTATCGCTTCATTTTTCATTTGTACCCTATTTCCCAGACCTGCAAATACAATCCATTATCCACAGAGTACATGTACAACCTGTTTTAAAGGAGGTGTTTTCAAGGTAATGGAAAAAACACTTGCAAAATACCTACATATTCATAAGGTTTTATAGGAATACACTGATATTGATAAAAAGAGCAACCAACACTGTACACTGAAGTGTTCCTATTCCTGAGGAATAGCTAGCCACTTCTTTTCCTTGCTTCATCTCATAGAGTTGCTTTTCTCTCCTGCAGGAAGATCCAAAGTGGGAAGTCCCTCGGAAGAACCTAGTTCTGGGCAAGACTCTTGGAGAAGGAGAATTTGGAAAGGTCGTCAAGGCAACAGCATTCCGACTCAAGGGAAGGGCTGGCTATACCACTGTAGCAGTGAAAATGTTAAAAGGTACATTGCCATCTGGATTTGAAATGATTTGCAAACTGTTTGTGGTAATCTCTGAATTGATTTTAAGAGGGGCCAGCATGATAGCAAAAGGGTGGCTAAAAACAACCAGTGTCACCACCTCTATTTCTTCCAGCATTCTGACATATTCTGACAGATTTCTGACTTTAGGAGCTAGCATCACATTGATCCAAGTAACTAATTCTAAATCATAATGTGCAAGGAGCCTCTGTCTTAGCATAGCAAATGTGTTTAATTTTGTTTGGCATTGATGGAAATATTGTGAGGGTTTGTTAAACTTTCTAATTTTTTTTTTTTTCCCTCTATCCAGTTTTCTGGACCAAAGCTTTTCAAATAAATTGTGTTATAATCATGTGAAGAGACAGAACAGACCTATTAAGTTACTTTTCTGATTGAGAATTCCATCCAGATTGAGAATTCCATCTAGTTTTATCCTTTCTGATCTGCTTTTCAATCATTAGGAGCTCAGCCAAACTGGCTTGAATAACCCAGTGCTGTCTCCTGCTGTCTTAGTTTTCCCTAAGACTTTAGAACTGGGAAAAACAAAGTATGCCTTGATAATGTTAAGATGATATGAGACCTTGAACTCAACCACTTCCTGCTGCTTATAAGTAAAAGCGTGCCATTAGAGAAAAATGTTGTACTTATTACCATTTCTGTTATATTCAAACTACGTCTGCTGCTGCTTGAAAGATGCTGCATATCCCATCACTTTACCTAAGAAATAAATGCATTATGAAGTGCATGCCTTCATTCAAGAGGTTCAGTGGAGAATAGGTCACATGGAGGAAGTCTAGGAACTAAGATTTTTCAGAAGTAAAGACTAGTTAACTATTATTTGTAATACTTGTATGTCATTATCAATAGAATAGTCATTATTTCATTTCATGTTTATTTGTGCACTTAGTGACAGTGCTTTTTCTAGCACATTTTCATCAGCAACCTGTGCCTGAGTTCAGATTCAAAGACATAGTGGTGAAAATGTTGCTTTTACTTGCAGATAATTTAACATTCAGTTTCCCCTAGCTGTTATGAAGGAAAGAATTGACAGAATTGACAATGTGAAGGAGTAAAATTTTATTTTAAGCACCTTATTTTAATAAATTGATCTGACATTTACGGTAATGCTTCAGGCTCTAATGAATCTCTCTGTAATGTAAATTAAACTGCTAATAGTCACCTGAAATTCTCTTTTACAGCTTCACACTGGAGAACATTTGTCATTCTGCAAATATTTATGTGTTATTATTGGTTTAACTTGACTGTTCACACATGACAGTCAAAGAACCACTGTATTAGTTGTCAGTGCCCTTTACAATGCTATCATGAAGTATAAAGGACAGTTATTTTGGATCAGGCCAACATCACCCATTGTTTCTCTGTAACAGATGCAGAGCAGGTAATTTGTCCAAGCCAGGGACTATACCAGACTATGTCTGATCTTTAAAAGGCAATGGTAGGTGCACCAGGATGTTAATGGAGAAAGCTTCCTGCTTATTTTATAAAAGACAGCTCCTGCCTGAGCTATGTAGATGGGCACAATCTGTGGTTAAAAACAGACCAGTGAGGACTCTCCCCTACTGTGTCAACTTGGCATTATGTACTGGGGAGGGAACAGGGAGCAAAAATCAAATAGCTGAGCTCCATAGTCTTGGAGCTATGGATGGATGTTTAAAGGAGCAGAGGGATAATTTTTTTTTACCCCATTATTCCCACTTTTCTCATATGAATTAAATCTGACATCCTGCCTGATATGAATGCCCTCGTTACAATAAAATTAAAGCAGGAAACACCAACCAATATGTAAATACAAATTATTGGGAATTTGTGGGGAAAAAAAAAAAGGGGGCTTAAAGGTCCAGGGCTAGATGTCTCCATTTGAAGTTAGATTTTCCAGCAGATAAACAGGTATGGTACATGGAGAATTTTGTTCTATTGTGTGTGTTCATGTCACATTACTCCAGAACTAGAAAAATAGGACTTTTCTCACGGGCATTAAGTTGATTTTCTTATTTTTGGTTTACATAAATACATATTTTTTTGTAGGCCTCCTCAGTATTGAGAGACCATCCGATATTGTACTCCCTGGGGTAGAAGACTCTACTATGAGTGGAGATTCAGACTATGAGATAATATATGGTGGATACAAACATATGGTAGTGATGGAAACATATAGTACAACAGAATAAAAATTATTCTGATCAGAGCAAACTAGTTGCACATATATTTTAAATGAATATATAAATTAATCCTCTGGTGCTTACAGCCTTTATGGGAAAACATACAGCAAGCTACCAAAGAGCAGAAGCTGAACTTGTTTTTATTAGTCTTAAATAAGGATGAACCCGTACTTGTCAAATGCCCAACTCACATACTTGTCAAATGCCCAGTGTCACACTGTAGAAACTATCCAGACAGGTTCTGTGTGTCAGAGAGATTTAAGGTGAGGTAACAAAAGGGTTATCTCTGACCCACAGTGTCTTTATGACTAGGAATCTCCTTCAAGCCCCAGTGTGTCCAAATAGGAAACTTGTCAGTCTGAAGAATTTTTCAAAAGAGCCCAAACACTTGAAAGCCTAAGAAAGCCTCTAGAGGCCATATGTTATCACATGATTCTCACTGAATCTGCATACACGTGACTCAGTAAAATCAGTCTGAACTATACATTTAGCTTCTGAACTCTAAATCTGGATCTGTGCTAGTAGACTAGTGGATTTTTACTCTGTTGGAAAATGTATTTAGGAGGAGAAGGGCTTTATCCTGTCAGTTAACTGAGAGAGCCTTTTTTGGTTTGATCAACGTAAAATCATGTCTTTCTTAGGCTTCTGAAGCTTTGATTGCACTGATTCACCCTAAAAAGTTTCTCTAGAAAACTAGAAAAGCTCTGTAGTAATTTCATGGCATTTGCAATACATTACAGGCTCTGGTTTGGATTCTTGCCTGACCTACTTGTCCTATAGTCATTTGTCTCAGGGCAAAGTGGTGACCAGAGCAGGTTCCTACCAAGCCAGAACAGCAGCAGTCACTTTGACTAGGTTCTGATGTGAATGACTGCAGGACAGTGGACATGGGGAAATTCCTCTCCTGTGGAGAGTTTTCCAAACCCCTTGCTAACTCCAGGATTGATGGTAGATGTCGTAGTTCAAATGGTACATAGAGAACTCTCGAGTAATGCTTTCCTAATCATAACTGTGTGTTTGGTCCCTTTCTGCAGAAAATGCTTCCCAGAGTGAGCTGCGAGATCTACTTTCGGAGTTCAACCTTTTGAAACAGGTGAACCATCCCCATGTCATCAAACTTTATGGAGCCTGCAGTCAAGATGGTAAATATTAGAAGCTTGTTATTAAGACAAAACCATCAAGCAAGGAAACAAAACCAGTTCATTGATGGGTTTGTACCACTGCTTAATAATTGCTGAGCACTCTTTAAATTTGCTGCTGGCTGAAAAAAATGAGGGGCGTATAAGAAAAACAATGTTTGAAAGGAAGGGGAAATAGTATTCCAGTGTAACTAAGCATTCTTCAGTGGTTTTCTTCAATGCACTTTTTGATTTTGAAACTATTTTAAATTAACAAGTCTCCTATGAATTCTCTTCCAATCAATATATATTTTTATATTATCTTGATGCTCAGTAAGTGTTTTCTAATATGGGTTATATTTCAAGTTTAATTGAATTTTCATTATTGTTGTTATTATTTATACTAAAACAATGCAAAAAGACAACTACAGAATCCTTCTGTTAAAATGTAGCTGGACAGTTGGATTAATACTCAGTTTTCCTCCACTGTCATAAAACTATTATCTCCCTCTTACAAAATGGTTGCTAAAAGCCACAGTCATGGATGGGTATATTTCAAGGGGGAAAATCTTCAGACACGTGTATTATAAGCTGCCAATGAAGCAAATTCTGTTGTACACAGAAACTGCTCATTTTGAATGAGGTTGCACGGCAACATTCTCTTCTTTTTGCATCTGCAGTTGTGCAGCCTAAAATCACAGTATGGATTCTGCAACTCTGGGCAAAGGCCTGCCTTCTTTGCCACCCAGTTCTGTTGCAAGTGGCACTCTTAGTTGTAGACAGAGATTGTAGTTCAGGAGTGAGTCATCTCTGAGTCTTAGTAAGGTAATGAACCAGTGGGGCGGGTTATTTTTTTTCTTTTCAGAACAATGTATTTTTTCATCCCAAAGGAAGTGAAATTGTTCTGAGTCACAGGCTTTTAATAAATATCAAGTTAATTCATTAGTGTCTGAGGTGGGAGGGCTTTGATAGAGCAGACAAATGTATTTAGCATTAAGGCACTGAGTCGGTATTATTCATGTGGATAATGGGGAGCAGAAATTAATGGATTGCAATGCCAGAATGTTTCTAAGTGCTCTCAAAAGGTACCTTAAATGCAATGCTGAAATTAACAGATGATTTGAGCTCAGTGTCACAAGCTCAAGAAAATTATTTTTATTTTAATTTTTTTTTTAAAGTTTCTCTAAGGCTGTTTCACAGATCTGATTTGTAAGAAGGTTGTCTCTTTTTGGTCTCAAATTATCTAGATGAGGGAATATAGGCAGGAGCCAGCATTCTGCCTTGATTTAGGCTGAAACTCACTCACTTTGCATAGAGGATGTAAGCTAAAAATATTCTCATTCTCTGGCTGATTCAGTGCTTTTTACATAAAGGCCAGAGGTGTCTGGAGCAATGTGCTGACTAGAAGAAACTTTTTTGAAAAAAAACCCATAAAATGGTTATCTGTTAGTTGTTTACTTATCCGTGTGTTTGTTTCTTTCAGGCCCACTGTATTTAATTGTGGAATACGCTAAGTACGGCTCCTTGCGCAGTTTTCTCAGGGAAAGTCGAAAAGTTGGCCCGAGCTACGTGGGTGGTGATGGCAACAGAAATTCCAGTTATCTGGACAACCCTGATGAGAGAGCCTTGACAATGGGAGACCTGATCTCGTTTGCGTGGCAGATATCCCGCGGGATGCAGTACCTGGCAGAAATGAAGGTAGGGCAGTGTAACGGTGACCCACACGTGTGCTTGTGATAGACACGTCAGCTCTTGGCTCCTCCACAAGAAGCATAAACACGGCTGTTGTTTCCTTCCCAAAGCTCGTGCATCGTGATCTAGCAGCCAGAAATGTGTTGGTGGCAGAAGGGCGCAAAATGAAGATTTCTGATTTCGGCCTCTCACGTGACGTGTATGAAGAAGATTCGTACGTAAAGAGGAGCAAGGTACAGTGCACATTAAAAGCAGTACTGAAAATTATTAGCTAATCAAGAAAATGAATTTATACTGCAGCACTTGAGCATGGGTGAAAAAGATAATAGCTATTAACTTAAAATAATTCTTTATTTTAAAGAAATAAAAATGAAGATGAAGCAAAATCATGAACTTAATCATTGGGACAGAAATATATATGTATGTGTAAAAGATGTATCATATTTAAGTCACTGTTAGCTTTTCCACTCCTCATTTATCAAGTCCTCTCATTCCACTCCTTATTTATCCAGTTCCTCATCACACTATGTGAAAACACAAACAAAACCACACATCTTTTTTTCTTTGTCTCTTTCTATTTATAATTAAAAATATAAACAAAAAAATCTCAAGGAGTTGAAAAAAGTGTAGTCAATTTGTATAAAGATCCTAATTTTAGGAATGATCACTTCTATGCAGAAGACCTGAAGCAAAGCCCTCTTACAAACACTTCTGAACGTATGAAAGATGCCAAACATTAATCAAAATTTTACATCACAGGTCAGAGTAGATCAGGAGCTCATGATATCTGCCAGAGGTTACTTAAAGTAGTTGTGTTTTTCCTGCCAGAGTAAATTATTACTGGGTGCCTTGATAAAGTTCTGCCTTCTCACAGTGCTCATGGCAGTATGGTACCATGGCACATGGTAACCTTTCACCTGTAGGAATGTGAAAGGAAATTTGATGGAAAGACAAGTTATGTCACTACTTTCCTGCAAAAGAAACACTTGAGCATTATAACTTTGAGACTAAGAAGATAAGGCTTACCATTTAATTATTCTTTTGAAAGCCACTGTCAAATAGAGTAAGATAAATCCTGCTTTCTGCCTGTTTTCATCCACCTGTCTCTGACATCAGAGGAATTTCCATGAGTCAATCCCAGGCTAGACTGTGATCTTCATGAACACAACTTTCTACTGACTTTATCAGATGAGCATTGTCAGTTCAGTTCCCTCTCTGACTTAATATGAAAGAGTTGCCAACAGAATTTTTGCATGTAAAAATGTTAGAATTTTATGAAAAGATTTCCATAAAATACCGTGCATTTTTAGTTTAGCTTTCCCTGTTTTTTCAGGCCAGTTTGTGTGAATGTTTCGTAAGTCAAAACAAGCTGAGAAGAAAAAAAACTTTTAGAAGACATGGTCTTCTGTAAAAGGGTTTTAGCATGTTTGTTTAGCTGTTTTCTGATATGTTTTTACACTGATCTGTACCAGTTACTCTGTATTTTAAGAATGATGCATTCACATAAAGGCATTTAGGCAGTTTCATTTCACTTGGTGGGCCATGATATACTGAATGGATATTTTCTCTTCACTTCTGAGACACTCTTCGCCTGTAGTACTATTCAGAGCCTAGCAAGCATCTGTCTGCTTGGATGGGGAGACAGGGAAAATAAAAAATTGAGAGGAAGGCAGAAGGATAAGTTTCAAATCCTACTAAAACAGGTTTTGCATAGATATATATGAATTTCATGGGAATGAAAAATAAGGCATATGAATGCTAGTCATATTGCAAAGGTTATGAAACATCTTGAAATTTTGCAAACCTAGATTTTCATGAATATCTGGGGCAGATTTTTCAGATTTTCTCAGTGAATTTCTACCAGTGAAAAGTAGCAATATGTAGATTCCATTTAGAAACTAGTAACCAAATATGACAGTCCAGGTTCAGTTTTGAAATCAAAGGTATCAGGGTCCTTCCATTTATGCATCATCCCTTATATAAATGAGATAGCTCTTTCTCTTTAACCATCATTCCCCATAATTTTTGCACTTGCACACTTTGGAAGTTCTTTGTTAAGAGGAGAACTGAGTTTATCTGGCTTAAAACTGGTGACCACCGGCAAAAAAACCACACAACCTTCTCACACATAATTAGATTGCTAAGTGTATGAAACAAAATGAATGAGGGATTTTAAAAACTCTTACAATTGTCCTCACTATTTTTCTTATGAAATGCCAAATCATCAAGTCCATTGAAAAATTCTATAGTATGGATAGAGTATCTTTTGTCATTTTGAAGATAAATACCTTTTTTTTTTTTTTTCACTAGGAAACTTAATTTTCTGACCAGTAATTGCATTGTTGCTTTTTTACCTCCTAGGGTCGAATACCTGTGAAATGGATGGCCATAGAGTCCCTATTTGACCATATCTATACAACACAAAGTGATGTGTAAGTGTAAATCCTTGCATACTTTCTGGTTTCTGTGCTTGTTTAAGGAGATGAGGGAGGAAGCACAACAAGGTACATAGGAGCCAGACTGGTTCCTCTTGCAAAAAAACATGAAAAACACAGTTTGGATGGCACCATCAACTGGCAATGATACATAAGATTTTTGCCATTGAATTAAATATGAATAAAAGATTACCAGAGGTATTTATGTACATAATTCCTGTTGAAATCAAGGGTTGGATGTGTCCATGTGACACAATTGCCTTTGAATTTATAAACACAAATGATTTGTCTTAGCTAAAGGTAATAGCTGTATCTGAACTTCTCAGTTCTGTTCATCACTTGTTTGTAACACTTACTGGCAGGTGAGAGATGGATTGGAAGAAGGGAGGAAGAATTTAATGCCTGACCTCACTCCTATTGGAATCAATGACAAAACTCCAATTAATTTTAATGACAGTTAGTTCAGACCTTAGGGGAATGGTCCAGTTCCAGTGCCAAAATACAAGTTCATTTGCATGATTAGGGAAATAGAGACCCTGAAGATGGATATGCTGCTCTCTCCACCTGTGATGATGAGGTGACAAAACAACCACAGCTAAGCTGTTTTCACGTTAAGATCAGATACTTGCATTTCTTTCTCTTTGGGGTGAATGATGCTTGTGATTTCACCAGGTAGACACTGAGTATTATTTATTTAGGAGAAAAACCTCTGAAGGACTGTAAAAGCAGCAGTACTTACGCCTGATTTTCTGCTAGGTAGCATTTTGATACCTTTCAAGTTTCCCTTGAAAGAGAGGACGTGACTAAAGTAATGTTTTCATTACACTCAAATGGAGTAAAACATACCAATTTCAGTGGCATTGCCCCTTGAGGGCAAAAACACTTTGATAATAGCAAATGTCCAAATAAGCATCTTTTGATTTGTACTTCTAAAATAATTACATTTATTTTTTACTCTTTTCTCTGCAGTAGTGAAATAAAGTATTTTGCATGCCTTGGAAATTCCTTACAAAATGAATTTCCAAAATATTTTCCTTTGTTTAGTTTCAGTTGGAGTAAGAAAAGAAAAAAAGATTGGGGTAATTCTTGAGAGAATGTCACATTTACATAGATCCCCTTCCAGGTTTTTCTGCGTCTCTTTTTATTCTCCTCAGAGCATCCATTGTTCTGACTTGCTTCTTTAAATCTCCTTTTCTCAGAGAATTGTTAAAATTCCTCTAAAAACTTCTTAGCATATTTTTAATTTCTTCATTTTCTTCAAAACGGTTTTGTCACTATGGTTTGGGGCCAGAACAGATTGTGTTGTCATGTAACTGCCTCTTCTTTGATTGCTGATTGATCTTCTGGATCCAGCATCATTCCTCCCCATTTGTTTTCCTGATGGGCTGTTATTAAGTAAGCCCAGGAGCCTGTTCCTTGTACAACACCACGCAGAGATTGCCCGGTGGCATCAGGCAAGCTCAGAGCCCTGAGCGACACAACACGCTGGTGCTCTGTGGCTTTCCTGCTCCCCAGGTCTGGGTTAGTGTCTCCTGTGACGCTGTGCTGATTTACCAGCTTTCTTGGAGGTGCATCAGGCATTCTAAAGAGAGCACTGCCTTGTGTTTTGTAGGTCTGCTTCAGTACAAGGGCATCAAGGTGCTAAATATCTGCACATGCTTACACGGTGCCTTTGACTCACTTGGTGGGGTCACCTTTGCTGTGTCATTGTACATTAAATCATCTGAGTGCTGTGCAGCAGCTCCTAATTTAGCCAAGTTCCTACAGAGCAGAACCAAGGCCACGCAGAGTTGCAATCCAAATCCTCTCCAGCACTGGATTGCACGGATGCCAGTTCAACAGCAGCAGACTGATCAATGAAGTACTTTTTTTGCAGCATTGATTGTTATTTTTTTAGATAATTGCACTCACTGAAAATATTATTTTATGGATATTCTTTGTTGTTTGTGGTGATGCAGTTATATTTTAGGTGAACATATTACTCATCAACCATTCCAATATGCTCTTTTTTCTGATATTTTGTGTTTCTGTTTTCCAGCTTTCTAAAGCTGTTCTATATAGTTAGTGGTTAGCAAAGCTTAATAGCAGTACCACTTGCCAGCATTTACAAAAATCCCATTTTTGCTTCAGAGGTCGATGACATCAGTGGAAAGCAAGCATACTGTCTTCCTCTTCACAAACTTTTCTTTCCTGCCTTCTTCTGATCATATTTTTATTCAGCAATAAACATAACATAGAGGAAAATTTTTCAGCCCTCATTTGTCCTCCCACAGTATTTAATTTGTATAATAATTTTGAAGTATTGCAGCATTCTATAGCATTCTATTCTAATACATCCATCTACTAAACAATTTTAATTAAGAAATTATTCATCTGATCTCTCCTTCCATAATTCTGTAAAATTCCTCTTAAGCAGAAGTGGATTTTAAAAATAAAGCCTGCCATGCTCCAAAGTTTATTTGAATTAATCATGGACAGAATTATAACCTGATGGCAGAGCATAATTGGCTTCAAAAAGGGTATGAGGAGAAATATTAATAAAGTATATGAAAATGCTATAAATATTCATAAGCTTTCAAGAATATGCAGTGTGATTAAAAATTAATTCAGTGAATGGCATCAGGGAGAAGAATGGCAGCATACCGCTTAGGACTGTGTGAGAGTCACTTTGGCTTCTCTGATCATTTTGGAAGTTTTATTGCTGTACTTTTGGGCTTACCATTGTTCTTCAGAATGTGAGAAGCGCAGGTGGAATGTAGTCAGACAGGAGGTGAGGTATTTGGCTAACATTTTGCGATGGAATTTTCATAGGGAATTAGATACCGCTGTTTGGTTTGGCAGTAAGTGTGTAACACTTCCTAAAATTTTCTTAAAAGTAGAATTTACAGAGAAATTACCAAAGCTAACATTTTTTCATAAATTGTATGCAATTTTGCTTCCAGATGAATCCTACTGAGCATTCCCCTTGAGTGAAAAAGTTTCCTTCATTTTGAACATCCAGATTTTGTCAATTCTGTCAGTTGAGCAGATTCAATGTAATTTGTAGCTCCTTTGTCTCTCAAAAAAGCTTTTCACTAAGGAAAGGGAAGTATTTTTGCCTCTCTTCTCCTGGCCTGTCCTCCAAAAATGGATTAATTCTTCTAAATACTTCCAACCTATTGCACAAGGTCTTTTTGTTTGAGCTCCTCAGTAAAGCAGGTTTATAAATTCACCATTTCTTCTGTTCATTATAGAAAATAGTTTCTTCTGTTCTATGCCAAACTTTATTTTAGGCATCTGGTATTTCCAGAATAAATTCTTTCCTCTTCATTCATTAGAAAATTAAGTCCTGAATCACTGAAATGGCCCAACAGACCAGCTGATATGGTTGAAGTAAATACATTGTGCTATCTCATAGTCGAGACAGCAAACCAGTCCCTTGGTAACTGTGTAAATTTAATTTAGACAGTTATTTCTGATTAGGACTCTAAGGGCTAATTAGGGATGTTAAACTCCCTCTGTAGACAGGAAAAAGAGGGGCACTTGGAGGAGCACTGCATAGAAGAGGAACAAGCCTTTGGGCTGGGCCACCATGGGAAGGACTTTCTGCTGCCTAGAGAAGATGGGCCTTCCCAGGATATAGTTAGCTTTTGTCAGTGGATAAAAGAGTGGTTTCCATTTTCTCTACTGTTTTGGTTGCTAACCTGTTCAATGAACAGTATTTGGGAATAAGGATGGCTCTATTTGCATCCTTACAGCCCTTCTGGCTTGGCAGTATCTTGAATTTTGTTGGGTTCTGAAAACAGTAGAAAGAGATTTGTCGTGTGAATGCCACACTAAGCTCATGAAACCCACCACTATAAATAAAAGCTCACTTTGTCTTTTTCAGGTGGTCATTTGGAGTTCTGCTGTGGGAGATTGTTACTTTGGGAGGCAATCCCTACCCAGGTATTGCTCCTGAAAGACTCTTTAACCTCCTAAAAACAGGCTATAGAATGGAGAGACCAGAAAACTGCAGTGAAGAAATGTAAGTAGCTCTTTATCTGATTAGATTCATAAATGTTAATAAATGCACTTAAAAGTTTAAATAAATACCACATAAATACTATTCTGTATATCTCAGAGATACAGTCAAAATATGTAGTGCTTAAAAGAATGTTATGAAATTAGTGAACATTAAAGTGACAGAAAAAGATTGCCAACAAAATCCTTACAGCTACATCCAAAAATATTTGTAGGATATTGAATAACATGCTTACCAAACAATTAAAAGAGTTTGAACATTTAAAACTTTTGAGGGTGGGGGAAGGAGGAAAATTTCATGAAACACAGTGGTAGGTGAAATATTCAAGAAAATATCTTTGTACTTTCCTGCAAATGAGACAGATGTTCCATCCACAGTCATTCTCTATTAATTGTCCTGGCATTACAAAGGAGAAATGATACCTTGACACAGAAATCTACACTCTATAAGATATAAATTTTCTGTGACTTGGTAAGCCCATGGCAATTTCTTTCCTATTTGGAGACAGTCCATAATTTGTTGGCTGATTTATTAAAACACTCTCAATATGAAATATATTCTGTCTGTGGTCTTCCATGTTATTTGGAGATGAGGCATGATTTCTGTTCAGCCTGCAAATCTGGTCATGGTCGTGGTTTTTTTGAAAGTTACCAGGCTGTAATCACTGTGACCACTCTTTTGACTGATTTTCAATTGGAAGGATGCTTTGGCCACATCTGGGCTGAGAAAATACAGTATAAATAATAAATCATTTTTTTTAATAGGCAGAGAAAAAACATTAAGCATCTATGAATTTAGGGCAGTGTAGAAGTTTACAAGTGTGATTAGCAGGTATCCTCTAGGAAATGTATAATATTTAATTTTTTCTTTGTTTCATCTCACCAGGGAATAAGACCTCAGTTCAAACATGTTATATCATTGATAATTATTAGGTTAGGCAAGCTGACCATCTCTGTGTTTCATTTTCTTATTCAAGCCACATCATGGTTTTCTGACTTTTTTCAAATTTTTCTGTTTTACTCAGAAAATTTTCTGACAGCCTTTGAAAGCCCACTTTAAGGACCATTTTTCTTAAATTGCATTCTCTGCTTTACCCAGTCAAGCAAGAGAGATTGTGGATGAAAGCAAAAAATGCAGTGCTTTTCAATAGGTTGGTCTAGTTCTCATAGCCAACTGTTTCACAATTAGAGCACTTACGTGACAAGATCACTTAGTCCTGAAAACACCTGAGCTAGAAAAACAATGTGAACAGCACAGGCTGGAGAGTTTCACTTCCAGAACTTGGCCAACGTTTGTCTGGTAGTCACTCCACTACAAAACTTTAATTCTGTTCCCTTTCCTTTTCATACTGTATGCCATAGAAGGCAGTTAAAGACAGAATAAAACCAGATGTAATCAAATAACAATAACAGAAATAAGCAAAAGAACATTAGTTTGTGCAAATAGTCTTAGGATAGACTTCACTTTGAAGAAAAGTTTACAGAAACTTTTAAGAATTTAAGCAAATGAAGAACAAATTTCTACTTTCTGGTATAACAGCAGAGTTTTTCAGGTTGACATACAAATTTCTTTGGTGTCATATGCAAACAAAATTAAATTAAATCTGGCCTGCTGCCTACACAGGAGGTGGTCCCTTGAGAGACTGAAAACAGAGAAAGAAACCTAAGACTACAGTCCTTCAAGGACAGCCAAGTGCATCATTATTTAAACTCATAAAGACTCATGGAAATAAAAGCCCGTTGTTGTGAATGTCAGTTGTTAATTTAAGGGAACATTTAACAGAACACAGCAGAGACTGATGTACTTGTGGATGGCCTTCATGCCACAGTTCAGCTTCAGTACAATAAATTATTTGAGCAGAAGCACAGCCCACTTCTAACAATTTTGGGTTTTTTTCCACCTTGTGGTGGGTCACAGGTACAACCTCATGTTGCGCTGCTGGAAGCAAGAACCTGATAAAAGACCAACATTTACTGAGATCAGCAAGGAACTAGAGAAAATGATGGTGAAGAGTAGGGTAAGTGTGGAAAGCATGAATTCTGAAAGTTTTTGGGATCATCTGAGTTTGAATGTACAGAAAAAATGATTTTTATTTTAAAGCAAAGTAATTTATTTTTCATCAATTTTTGAAGTATTTACATATCTAGTTTCTTGCAGCATTTCATGCAATCAGAGAACTGAAAGGTGTATGATCCCACCATTCTAAGTTACTTTAGAACTATTATAATCCTGTATAGAGTTTCTTTAAATGAATGGATACTGAGGTCTAAAAATAAGTCCAAGTTGCATATATTTATAAAATGTATACATACCTACTTGCACATAAAACTTAAATTTTTTTTTCCATCTAATAGTTATGCTCTATGCAAAAAGATCTAATAAACAAGTGTGAACAACTGGCTTCAGAATGTGAATGTAAAAATAAGTTCTAAATTAAAAATGGCAAAGTGGAAGGTCCAGGCTGTACATTAAATCACTCTGATTTATCAACCACTAACTTATATTTGCTGAGAATCTGTGTGCAAAAGATATGCATGTCCACTGACAGACTTGTAATACAGAAGCTGGCAAGTTTTCTGAAATGATCATCATAATTAAAACAAAATCAATCCAAAATAGAACTTGACAAATTAGTCATTTTTCTTCTTGCCTAAGTGACAAATTCTGAAGATTTTTTTCCGTCATAAAATTGCATAACTTCATCTTTTAAAGTTCAATTTCAGTAAATTTCCAAAGGAAAAGCCACTGTGAAAATAAAAACTGTATTTTAGATTAGTCGAAAATGCTTCATGTTTCTTTTTTGCATCAAAGCAGTTTGGTAGCATAGATGAAAACCAACAAATTCTTACAGTTGACCTAAATATTTACTTTTAGAACAGCATCAAAAGCTTTATTTGACAATATTTTCTTGTTATATAATAGCTTTTTTAAAATTATTATGAGATCTGAGTACCTTCTCCTTTAAGAATGCATATGTATCTACATATGTATTTCAGGCATACATATGTATCAGGGCATACCAGAAACTGAGAAAAAGCGAAATCAAAGAAATCAGCACAGCCCTTCAATTTTTGGGGTATTTTCCTGATGTGCAGAATGAAGCAGGGGAAGTATTAATGTATCTTTAGCATGTCCAGTGTCCAGGCAAACCAGATGCTTCCAAAGATGCCGTGGTGCCAGAGGTTCTAGCAAAAGACAGATGCAGTGGGATCTGTACTTCCTTGTTGTAAAGAAAGCAAATGCACATTTAGCCCTTATACCCAAACAGCAACACTGTACATTAACCAGCTTTTTCTGTATTCACTTCTCAGGACTACTTAGATCTTGCGGCTTCCACACCTTCCGATTCCTTACTTTACGATGACGGGCTCTCAGAAGAGGAGACACCTCTCGTGGACTGTAATAATGCTCCCCTCCCTCGAACCCTCCCTTCCACATGGATTGAAAACAAACTCTATGGTAGAATTTCACATGCATTTACTAGATTCTAGCAACACACACACAAAAAAAAAAAAAAATTGATTTTTCTTCTGCACTGTTCTCAGACTCTGTAACCCCATTACAGTGTTTCTTGTCCGAATGAAGCCAATCAAAATTTGCTTGGAAGCTTCTTTTGGGTTTTTTTTGTTTGTTTGTTTTTTCTTTTGGTAAATGTCAAAGTTTGCATCAGGATCATCCTTTAGTCATTTTGCAGCTGTGTTTAAAATAAACATTTTTAAAAGGATGTGAAAATAAGTAAAATGACTAGATATCATACAGTAAAAGAAAAAAAAAGATCAGGGAAGTATTCTCAGGGGAAATATAAAATGCTAATGAGTATCTAATTCAACTATCCTGTTGGGGGAGGCTAGAACATTTAAAATATGTTAGATTCTGCACCTCTAATTTAAGCAATAGACTTTTTTTTTTTAAATACTGTTTTTTGCATAACTCAATGATAGGACTCATCTGCAATATTTTTCATTTATTAAGAAGGATTTCTAAATTTCAGCTGCTGTTAATACATTCTGGATCCATAAGCTGAAATGTATTTAATGTATCATAGGATGAAAACAGATTATTATATACAGAAGGTAGAAATACTGTATATAAATATTATATGCAGACTAAATTGACATGTAAATTCCTTTGAAAATGTAATTAACAATGGGCATTTTGAAACTACATTCAGCTGTTTTCACGTCCTTTGATTTGTTATGAACATGTTATTACTAAACCTTGACTGAATGATGTAGCAAGTGTTTTTAAAAAGAACATATGCTTTCATATTGTGATGGTGAGATGGACAGTAAAAATGGTTCTTGCCAAAACTCCTACATTTTGTCTCCTGATTAAATATTCTACATGGTTTTAGATATTTACGAACATCACAGATACTTTTTTCATTCTTCAAGCAGTACGACTTTTAAAAAGTTGGATCTTTTAGTTTAAAAGTTGCCATTAGTACATGGCTTTGGGTCTATTTTTGATCTATACCTTAGCTATTATTTTCTTCATTAGGTTTCCCCAGCTCACATTGACTTTGGGGCACTTAGTGGTCAGATTGTTAAAAGAATGAAGTAGCAGGAAAAGCTGCCATGAGGTTGATGGCAGATGCTGCATGCTTAATAAGCAACAAAATCAGTTTTCTGTTTTTTAAAATCTCAACCCTAGTATGGTTCTGTGCTTGTACAGCTGAATCAACATGGTGCTGAGCACTCTGTGTGTCCATTTTGGTAATTGCTTGTGCCTGAACTGAGAAATAGTTTCTAGACTCAATGCAAATAATTACAAGCCTAAAATAGACATTTAAATGCTGAATCAAGACAAGAGTGCTCAAGACTTTGTTGGACTTTACTCAGTTGTGCTCCTGGGATTTCCTGAAATTAAGCAGGGGATCCCTGGTGAGGGTGTGAGAGTGTCCCCAGAACCTCACTGAAGCCAAAGGAAAGGCACCCATTTAAGTAAATGGAAATAACTCTCAGTCATTGGAATGGACTTTGGATCCTGTCCCAAATAGGTTTATTAATTATTGAAGCATTTCCTGTACAGCAAGAACTTCCTCTTGCAAAGCAATACATTGCTATGATTGTTAAAAAATAAAATTGTGGAAAGTTGGAGGCTCATGAGAAGAACAATTCTTAGCTTTTTATTATGCACATGTGCAATGTATGCACACAATATTTTATCAAGTAAGCACTTTAATTTTTCCAGGGTTTTTGCCTACATCTGAATTTGTGCTTCAGGGATTTCAAAACATCATTTATATTAATTGATTTGGGACAAAATCCAGTGGACTGGCTTAAAATATTAAAGGGAGTTTTGCCAAGGGCCTTACTGTCTGCACATGAAGTTATGGTTCTTCAGTGCAGAAAAAATTATCTGTTTTCATTTTTAGGCATGTCATACCCGAACTGGCCTGAGGAGAGCCCCGTTCCACTCACAAGATTCGATGGCACTAACTCTGTGTTTTCAAGATATGCAAATGATAGTGTATATGCTAACTGGATGGTTTCACACTCACCGGCAAAATTTATGGACAAGTTTGATAGCTAAAATTTTCTTTGTGAAAGGTAAAGGACTCCTGAGGAGAACAAAGAGGCAAAGAGTGGGAAGTCCATTGGCTCGTTCTTTGTACAGTCAACAACTAACTTTTAAATTGGCAAACCCTTTTATTGGTAGTTTTTAAAATGTGTTATTCATGCTGAAGACTGTAACTCGTACTTTCCCCTTTCAGAAAACATATCAAGCTGGATAAAAGTTGTAGTTCCAGTACTTCTTTCTGGATTGCCATTTTGCCTATGGTTCCATTTGGCAACTTCTTACTGCAAATGGCCTTGCACTTCATCCTCGATGTTTTTTAGACTAACCATCCTGTGTTACAGCTTTCTTGGATGGCAAAATGTACTCGAACTGCTACTTTTATAGTGGCTGTTAGAATACGACCACTTGACCTAAGCAGGAAGCACAAACAAAATATGGAAAGGAGGGGGGAAACAGGCTCCGAAATTACTGAGCTTGCTATCGAATGACAAGTGTTACAATGATGTTGGCAGTAATGAAGCCTGTATCTTGGTTTGGAAGCAAACATTAAGTAACTCTATAGAGGACTTGAGATTCAACATTTGAAGTCTTGTAAAATGTATTGTCTTGTCTTAATGAGAAGAGAACTTGTTTTATTAGTCTTAACTTCTCTTACCTTTAGCACAATGGAGATAAATTTGATACCAGATAAGTTGTATAGACTGATGGCAATCAAGAGTGTTCATCTGACACAATTTACTTTCCATCACCTACATGTTAGTAATGTTAAAAAATACAATCTTGTACAATCATAATTTCTCTTATAAGTTAAAAATAGGCTATACAGTCTTTTTAGACTGGATTCATAGAATTGAATAGTAGCATCATGGAATGGTTTGGGTTGGAAAGAAACTTACAGATCATCTAGTTCCACACCCCACCCCACCCCCTGCTGTGGGCAGGGACACCATCCACTAAACCAGGTTGCTCAAAGCTCCATCCAACCTGTCCTTGAACGCTTCCAGGGATGGGGCATCCACAAGTTCTCTCTCTGCGCAACTTGTTCCAGTGCCTCGCCACCCTCACAGTAAAGAATTTCTCCCCAATACCTAATTTAAACCTGCCCTCTTTTAAGCCAGACCCCTGTCCTATCACTACATGCCCTTGTAAAAACTCCTTTTCAGCTGCCCTGTAGGCTCCCTTCAGGTACTGGAAGGCTGCTCTAAGGTCTCCCTGAAGCCTTCCCTTCTGCAAGGCTGAACAGCCCAAACTCTCTCAGCCTGTCTTCACAGGAGGGATGCTCAACCCTCTGATCATCTTTGTGACCTTCCACTGGACTCACTCCAACAGGTCCACTTTCTTATGCTGGGGACTCCAGAGCTGGATGCTGTATTCCAGGTGGGGTCTCATAAGATTAGAGGGCCAGAATCACCTTCTTGACTTTCTGACCACAACACGCAGCCCAGGACACATTTAGTTTGTTGGACTGTGAGAACATGTTGCCCAGTCATGTTGAGCTTCTCATCATTCAAGACCCCCAAGTCCTTTTCCCCATGGCTGCTCTCAATCCATTCTCTGCCCAACTTGTATTTGGGATTGCCCTGACCCAAGTGCAGGATCTTGTCTTGGTCTTGTTGAACTTCATGAGGTTGCACTGGCCCAGCTCTCAAGCCTGTCAAGGTCCCTGTGGATGGCATCCCTTCCCTCCAGTGTGTCGACTGCACCACACAGCTTGGTGTGGTTGAAAAAATGTGCAGAGGGTGCACTGATCCCACTGGTCATGTTACCAACAAAGATCTTAAATAGCACTTGTCCCAGTACTGACCTCTGAGGAATGCAACTCGTCAGTGGTTCTCCTCTTGGACATCAAGCTGTTGACACAACTCTTTGAGTGTGACCATCCAGTCGATTCCTTATCCACCGCGTGGTGCATCCAGCAAATCCATGCCTCTCCGGTTTCAAGATAAGGATGTCATGCAAGACGTTGTCAAATGCTCTGCACAAGTCCAGGTAGATGGTGTCAGTTGTTCTTCCCTTATCCACCAGTGCTGTAATCCTGTCACAGAAGGATATTTGTTGGGTTTGCCCTTAGTGACACCATGTTGGCTGTCACCAATCACATCCTTATTTTCCATATTTTCTCATCAGGTTCCATGGATTTGTGTGCCTTCAGGTTCCTTAGATGGTCTCAAACCTGATCATCTATGGTGGGTAGTTCTTTATTCTCACAGTCCCTGCCTTTGCCTTCTCAGCAGAGTGATTTGGGCCCCAGTGGCTGGAGCACTTGCTGGTGACAACTGAGGCAAAAATGTCATTGAGTACCTCAGATTTCTCCATGTCCCAGATAACCAAGTCTCCCAGTTCCTTGTGGACTGGGCTCACATTTTCACCGATGTACCTATAGAAGCTTTTCTTGTTGCCCTTGATGTCCCTGGCCAAATTTAATTCTGTCAGAGCTTTAGCTTTCATAACCTGATCCCTGGCTGCTTGGACAATTTCTCTGTATTCCTTCCAGGCTATCTGTCCTTGTTTTCCTTGTTTTCCCTGTTGCGTTGTCCCTCCAATGGACATTAGGGTAGTTGAAGTCCCCCATGAGGACCAGGGCTTGTCAACATGAGGCTGTTCCTATGTGTCTGTAGAGGGTCTCATCCACTCAGTCTTCCTGGCTGGTTGGCCTCAGCAATCCCCCACTATGATGTCCCCTGTCCCTGCCCTCCCTTTAATTCTGACCCATAAGCTCCTCATCCATCACCAGGCACAGTTCCAAGCGCTCCAGGTGGTCATGAACATAGAGGGCAACACCCCCTCCTCCCTTTCCCTGTCTGTCCTTCCTAAAGAGCCTGTATTCTTTAACTTCAACACTCCAGTCATAGGAGCCATCCTACCACATCTCTGATGCCAGTAAGATCACAGCCCTGCAGGTGTGCACAGTCTCTAACTGCTCGTTTATTCCTCATGCTATGTACATTTGCCTAGAGACATTTAAGTTTGGCCCTTGATGAAGGAGAGTTACTGGCAGGAGTATCTGGAATTCCTTTGTGCAGCAGTTCAGGTGCTCTTCTGCTGACCTGCACTCCCTCTCCAGGCTCTGGGCATCTCTTGTTGGTGCTGGCATCAAACTAGGAGTAGGATGGATTGAGGATTCCCTCTCCCAGCAGCTTCAGTTTAAAGCTGCCTTCATCAGCTTGGCAAGCCTGTGACCAGAGATGCTCTTCCTGTTCTCTGGCAGATGGGCCCCCCCCTCAGACTCCATCAGCCAGGTTTTTCAGCATGAGTCCCCAGGGGTAGCCAGACCTCTGCCCATGGCACTAGTCCCATAATCATTTGCAGATTTGCCAGATTCAACTGGCCCTTTCAAACCCTTCCCTTTGACAGGAAGGACTGATGAAAAAACAGCCTGCACTCGAGGGTCCCTTACTGCCACTCCCAGGGCTCTGTAATCCTTGGTAGTCCTCACATTGCTCCTGGCTGTACCATTGGTGCCCACATGAAACAACAGCAGTTCGTCTTTGGACTGTACGAGGCTTGGTAGTCTCTCAGTGACATCCCTGATCCAAGCCCTGACAGGGGGCCCAGTGAGCCCCTCTCCAGAGAGCACATCAGGTTGGGAAATGGGTGCATTCCTACCTCTCAGAATAGTCCCCTGCTACTGACACCTGCCACCTTTTCTTAGTTGCTGTGGTTGTTACACAAGGAGGAGATCAGGCTGCCTTACTCAGCACCAGCCTCTCTCCTGATATAGTGGCTCTATAGTGGCTACTCTTCAGCCTGCAGAGTGGTGAAGCAGTTCTGCAAGGGCACCTCATGTTTCAGGGGAAATCTCTTCCTCTTGCAGGTCCTTGCCATTTCAAGTGTCTATTCTCCTGCCTTGTTGCCCCCCCCTTCCCCCTCCCCTTCTGTGTGTGCATGGTGGGGGAGTTTTTGCCGGTTTGGCTGTGAGTTTACTGCAGGCTGTGCTCAGAACCAGCTCTCTAACTCCTTCTCAGCTTCCCTGGAGTTATGTAGCCTTCTCACTACCTCCTGCAGCTCACCACTTGCTGCACGAGGTCCTCTGCCTCAGCACATCTTCCGCAGACATTCAAATACAGCGATTCTGTTTGCAGTCTTGTTCTGTGGGTTGGAGTCCTCCTCTCAGCTCCAAATTGGACACTGCCACAACATAATTCCAAATAAGCCTATTACCTTGGAAGTCACGAGCAAATAACACTTGCACAGCAAAATGGCTCTAAAACTCTACTGTTGAAACCATACAAGGAAAATGTCATGGCAATTTTTTAAGGTGAAATATAAAAATGTTATGCTTACAAAAGTGACTTGATATTTGGGAGAACAATCAGACTGTGAGTCATGTTCAGTGTGGAAGCGTAAATGATCAGCACTACTTTTGTCTTTGTTTGTAATCCACCATGGTTAAAGGTAACCTTTTGTTTGCTACAAATGTTGGGATGTAAATCCCGAGTGACTTGTTGTTAGCGTTGTGATGGTTATTCTAAATAATCCAATTCTACCAAAGCTTGCTCCTGTCACTTACAATCCAATTTAGATGTTTCAGATCTGTTCTCAGATGTTGTTTTGTGTATCAACTTTATGTTTCCATTAAAGTCTGTGATTTCAGAAACATGATCTTGAGTCAGACTGCCAAAACCTGAACACAGATTTTCATTTTACGAAAAATGGGCGTGTTGAAATTTAAAGACTTTCACTGTTGGATTTCATACTTGATCCTGTCCTGGTTTTGGACAAGCACTAAGCAGAGTGACCTTTTCTTTGTACAAACATTTGCCATGTTGAGTAAAACTTATGCACAGTAAACAGATACAGCTATATATCCAGAAGGGGTTCCACTGTGATATAATGGTGATCTTCACTGGTGTGACACAACTGTCAGGGTGCATACTTTTAAAACAAATGGCACTGAAAATTAAACATATTATATGTGGGTTTTTTTTCTATTGAGAGTACTATGAAAAAGTAGAGAAAAATGACACTTGTGGTAACTTTTGACTCCAGTCCCTTTCCTATATTTTATGCTTGTAAATGGGAATTCTTTACTTGCCATGAGCAATCAAGGCATCAAAATTTTTGGGTTTGTTTGGGTTTTTTTCTTCCTTAAATGAAGAATTTCTTTTTACTTGCTACCTTCAGCAACAGTGTGCAGTTGAGAGATGGGAAGCACCTGGCTTCTAACCTGACAAGCCCTGCGACAACATTGTAGGTGAGTGGAACAGTAAGTGATGCTGGAATAGCCAGTGGGTGCAGGGAATATTGTGTATTTTAGACTTCCAGCATAAATCAGTGTTATTTCAACCATTAATTCCTGTGAAAAGTTATTACCACCCACGTTACTGGACACAGATTCTGCATATAAAATACATAGGTCATAATGACAGTAGCCATACACAATTACCTGTATTAAGTGCAGTTTAATGAAAAATTCTTAAGTGTTTCCTAATCCATTTAATTTTGGCTCCCTTCTTGCTCATGAATGTTGGCAAGAAATAGATTATTGTTTTGGAGTATCCATTCACAATATGAAAGCTTCTTATGTCTTCTGCATATTCTATTTTTGTAAATATTTCCCTTGAAGTGTTTCCTGTTTGTTCTGTGTTGCCACTAGTTAGAATGGTGACAATCTTGTTTCAGTTCCCCATTAGAGAGTAGATGTATTTCCCACGTGGGAAAAAAGTGATACAGCAGATGATTATTTCCATCAGTGCCAGAAATACTTATGTACTTGGCTGCCCTGAGGAAAGTGAATTCGAAGGGAACAAATGACTCACCTAAATATACAGGTTGGAGGAAATAACTTTCTAAAAATTTCTGCTAACCTTTTCTAAATATCTGTGAAAATGACATGGTTTACCTGGTCTGTGCTTTGAGTTGTGACAGATGGGGGAGAGCATGAATCTCATGTGTCAGTACAGTCCTTAGAGCAGCACAAGGAAATTATTGCAATATTTGTTCTCACAAACTTTTCCAGAGGTAGAGTAGTTAGAAAATCTACTGTGAAGTTGCAGATTTTAATTTGCAGACATTAACCTGTTTCATATAATAGAAATTTTAAAACATACTGTCCCATGGATATGAGGCACATAACAATTGTGGGTACAATTTGTCATGCAAAATATGCATGAATCTTTATGGTGCGCTCAACTGGACCTAAGCAGTTCTCAAAAACATAGAGTAAAAGCAAGTTTCTATTCCTTAATGTTTTATTATCAATCTTATATGAATAATACAAGCCTCAAAATATATCTAAAAAGGATATTTCTACTGTTACTTGTGAAAGTTTTTAAAAATTACTTATAATTTTTAAATACTTTGTTTCAAAATCCAGCCTACCTGAAAGCCGTGTTTCTCACTGTAGCTACAATAGTAAATTTATAACAAAATACCAGAGATAACATTCCAGAGCACCAGCCCTTAAGTTGTGCATTCCCTAAAGATGTATAAAAGTGTTTAAAATTTTAATAAGAAGACCTAAGCTGTTCAGGTCCACTGAATCTAACTTCACAAAATTTAAGTAGCCCCTCTGAAGTTAGTGGAATCATTCATGAATATATTATTCATAAACATTTGCTGGTCTAAAATCAAATATCCCAATAATCAACTAGAAAAAGTACGAAGAATATTTCCAAAATGTGGACAAAGCAGCAATAGTCTTGGTCTACCCATTCCTAGTACAATATTGTAACTTGCCTATTGGCAAGCAGTATTTAGAAGCAGGTGCTAGACACTAGAGGACAGGTAAGCACAAATACATTTCTAATGTTTACCTAGAAGAGACAGTGAATGAAATACTTTTTGGTCTTTATCAAGTTCTTCAGTACAGCTGGGTTGTTCATGTGAAACAGCATTTTGTATTTGTTTCTCATCTCTAAACTTTGGGATAGCAGTCTGTGTCTTCAGTTACAACAGAGAGATATATACTCTTACTACAGTTTTGAGAAGATTAATAGTTCCTCTCTTTTTATGGTGTGGTTTTTTTGGCTTTACCTAGTTTTATAAAGGGTTACATGGTATCTTAACACAACAAATTTCTTGCTAAAACCTCTTTCTCTGAGCTGCTATGAAAGTTAATTTTGCTAATAATTTTCTGAAATCAAGTAAAACCATTTTGCCTACCTGAGGACAGACAAGTGCACTTCCCCTTAAGCTCCTCTGAAATAATTAGCTCCTTGCTTTGGGCTAATAAGGTGCATCTCATAAAAATGCAACTTTACCTCATCCGGAAGCTTTTTCCTATGGATTAATGTAATCCAAATGGTTGGGACAATTTAAGAGCATTGCAGTTGTACCTCTAATCATCTCGGTGGCCTCCTCTGGACCTGCTCTGACCATGGACCATGCCCTTCCTGTGCTGGGGACCCCAGGTCAGGTCTCACTAGAGCAGAGTAGGAGGGGAGAGTCACCAGCCTTGACCTGTTGGTTACACTTCTTTTGAGGCAGCCCAGGATACAGATGACTTTCCTGCTGGAAAGATTATCCTTTGTAGCAGGACTACTTTTTTATGTATTTCATGATCTCCTGTAAGGGAAAGACAAAAGATAATTTAAGCCAACACATCTAGAGCTGTACTTTTAGAATTATATTTGCAAAAATATTTATTATTGAATACTTCAGGGACATGTAATTTTAAGCTTTCAAAACAATAGTGCCAAAAGTAGTTGTGGAGTTACTTTACACCACACTAGCACTACGTCTCTTGGACAAGGAGTCAACAGATGACTGCAAAGAGCAGATGAGTGGTCTCTTTCTTCTCTGCTATCACCCTGGTATTCCCTTAGTCCCCAGTCAATCATTGCAGTTTCTAGTCTGATTCTTCTGCATTCAACAGGTCACATAAATAATTGTTAAAGCCCTTATACAATTTTTCAGCTGTTCAGGGCTTTCCCTCCCAACATGATAATAGTTGAAAGAGTTTGATGTGAACACTGATTTCCATTTGCAACATGTGCCATTTTCATAGCTTCCTGCCAATGCAATTTCCTGTCTGAATTTACTGTGCTTAAGGATGGAAGTATTTTAAATTTTTTAATAAAACAAAATCAAATGAACATGTATTTTAAGCATTTGGTTTGCAACAAATCTTGCTTGCCTACATTTAGGTGTATTTTAGGATGGTTTGGGGAAAAAACCCAAACAACTCCAGTTCCTCTTTCAGATTTTGTGATGTAAGCTATGGCCTGATGCAAGTCACTAAAACAGTAGGAACACTGATCCTGCTTGTTTGCCAAATTGCTACCAATAACAAGAACAGTATCTCTTTATTGGAGAGTATCTCACAAAAAAAGGAAGAGATTTGGAATAACTTCATTTCAGTCTTACATCTGTTGTGAAAGAAAATGTCAAAAGGGTGGAATCTCAAGCAAGAGGTGGCTGATTTGACACAGGAGGAGGATGTGAGTGAGGGCTGATCTCATTCCTTGAGAAAGCTGGTAAAGGGTTAATCTTCAGATGATTGAAAAGCTTGGAAGAGCATTGTAAAGACTGAGACGTGGGAAAAGCCTATGGAAAGATCCAGGACATAAACACCAGATTTATAGTATGGGTTTTTTTTAATGCATATGTAGCTTCAAGAACCAGCCAGCAAGAAGCAAGTAGAGTTCACTGTTCTCCAAGGTAGTTTTTGTCTGGTCAAGACTGTTACTGATTGATTTGACAGAAGACAAGAATTATTCTTTCTGGTACAGGGTATGAATAATTGAGGGAGATTTTAGCCTTGAGTCAGGAATTGTTCAAACACTCACTTAACTGGTTTTGCTGTGTAGAGAGAGGCTTTCTGAACAGTGGCCTGGTCCAACATAGGAAATAGAAAGGCATTAAGTTTATACTCATTATAAGGATTTTTATTTTAAAACATGGCTGTTGAAGGTCTCACCCAGTGTTGCTCTTCCAGGATCATTTCTCAAAATGAACTGTGACAATTTCTTAAATACTGAAGAGAAACAGGGGATGTGGGTTTCTGTAAAAATACTACTGAGAATATTTTAATTTATACCAAAACCCATTTATCATCATCTTTATATGCACAAAGATAAAGTAAGCAATCAAATTAGACTGCAACAAGTTGTCATCAGAGGCAACTTTTTAACCAAACAGAAATACTGTTTATTGAATCATTTCTCTTTGCTTAATTGAGTCTCCATTATGGTTTATCCATGTTACAAAATGTGAAATGAATGTTTTGAAATGCTAGACCTTAAACTAGAGATTGCTTTTAATTGTTACCATTTCAAGTGATAATCACATATTTATTAGGCAATAAATAACAACACTATTCACAGTGCTAAACCTTGAAATGCAGTGATATGAATAGCACATATTATCTTTATTCTATAAAAGGCATTGAACCTACAGTAAAGACCTTGTCATATAAGGTTTGAGTGTAGCTCAGGGGGGAGGAGATACAGTACTGTAGCTTGCATATTGACCCCATAATTCACACTACAACAGAAAGCTTACAAAAATATCACATCCCCCTCAGCAATTAAGCAGCACCTCCTTATGTGTCACAGTCAACAAGAGCCCCTAGTTAATCTGGATACTGGAGTTCAGTTAAAAGCTGAAATTAGAGCTTTTAAGCTTTTAGCCTACTTGCTAATTCCACGCAGTCCCTTGGTGGCTCCCTGTCCCCAGCTTTAGGTTTGCTGTGCCCCCACCTCCCTCCACAGCAAGAATGTTGCTGCTGGCCTGGGTGTCTGGGAGAGAAAGTTGTGCCAGTTCTGCTGGCAGTTACCCATCTCAGGCAAGGGGTGCTCAGGGACCCCCTCCTTCCTTCCTTTTGGCCCTCATCTTTCCAGTACCCCAGCCCAACGGGTTTTCCCCATGGAAATGGCCTGGGTGCATAAGCACAAGTGAGCATCATCCTAATCATCAGTTCTGCCTCACACTTTCTTATTAGTAGAAAGATTCAGGATGTGCTGCTTGTGTATAGTCCAGGTCTTATCAAACCTTACAGATAGCCTGCACCTGCTAACAGCTCTCAAGCAGCAGCCTTGACTGAGAGATCAAAATTGCAAACATTCACACCACACAAACATACACAAAATTATCAGCAATATTTTAGCATTCACAGGTTAATTTATTTTTTTTTCACCTGCTACATAGGGCCAAATTTTATAATTCACATTTTTCTGCATTCGTAATGATCACCTTAATGTTTTGAGTGTACGTCAGTAACTTAAATACAGCTTGCATGCAGTTTCTAAGATGCTTGAGTTGCAGAAAAAGTAAATTTTAAAAACTTTTTATCTCCATGCTTATCCTGTCATGATTTATTTTTTTTTAAATAGTACAAATCCTTGCTTGTCTAGCCCAGTGTCAGAACTGGTAACTAACATTCATTAAATTTAAATTAAAAAGAGGATAAAACTGGAATAGGAATGTAATTTATAACCATTTGAGTCCATCTAGTAAATAATTCTGAACCTGACGCTCCTTAATTTAAATGGGGTACAGGCTGCCAGATCAGGTCTTTCTCATTCTAGTTCTAAAAATAGGAACAGGAAATGAGAAGCAGGAACACATTTTCCTTGCTCTTGAGAAGGAGTGGCAACAAATTCAAGTGATTTTTCGAAGCATCTTGCTATTCAGCTCTCCTGTGATTGCATTCCTAATGTAAAATCTTGCTTTGAATTAATTTGATTTGGAGTTCCATTTTACCAACAGCTGTGAGCCATTGCAAGATTCTGATTAGCAAAACTGTTTCCTAACAAAAATAAAGACAAAACGATTGTTACAAGTCAACAGTAAAAGGGGAGCTTTGTGAGACTGCTAGGAAGGTAGTGCAGTGACATTTGATCCTGACTTTGCAAATCAGTTCATCTTTCCCAGCTGCTTTTATAACGATAATAGTGAAATCTCAACAGCATGCTTTAACACATTTCCAAAATCAGCCACTGCTTTTATGCACCACGGGAACAGATGCCAATTTCCAGGAAAATCTAAACAGAGTATTTTCAACTGCTCAGTTGAGGTATGGTGGTTTTTTTCTGGTTGTCTGTTGATATTCTATGGTATCCAGGAGGGTTCTCTTTTGATGAGGGAACAGTGTAGATCCTACCCTCCTTTTGCCTTGCCTTACATTGTTTCAGCCCTGTGAGAATTTTTTCAGTCATTGGTAGTAAAGTGGTACTAATACAATCAAAGTAGTTATGTGATTTTATTATTTATTTCCATGTCATTTTATTGAAGGCATAGTTTACAAATATTAAAATTGTGGAACTTAAAAACATTTTAATGATGTATACACAACACTGAATGGTACCAGAAACAAAAGAATCAAATAACTTACTTTATGAACTGACTGGAGTTTGGACTCAAAGGGAGGGAGATGTTTTTTGGGCAATGACAGATATGCCTGTAGCTAACACTAGGAAGAAAACCCCAAACCCTAAACTGGAGTGGAGTAGATAGATATTGCAAACAATAGACCAGCACGTTACAAACAATGAACAAGAGAAGTTTCTTGGTCTCTGATCCTGTCTATTGTACAAAGAAATGATCACTGGCTTTGTAGTAACTTTTTGCTAAGCTCTCAGCATGGAGGATCATCTCTGTACTTTACCTCTCTACAGTTTTGTCTTTATTCTGTGTGGAAGGTGGTGGTGGTTTTATTGACTACTGGACAGGCTTAGTGGGTACAACTGATTGTGCAGTAACAAATATTAAATACTGATATACTGAGTATTTTCTATAAAAAATTAAGCATCTCAGATCAAGAAAGCCCAAATATTTTTCTCTATAAAGATACTGTATTTAATCTAGATATTTATCTGAATAATTTGAGCTCTGGTGCATGAAACTTTCCAGCACAAGGAAGAACCCAACCAGATAACCAACCAAAAGACCTTGATAATTTATATTGTTATCTCATCAGATAAAGAATGTTCATGAAGGATTGTGTGGCTTAAATCTCACATATATAGAATGATCTAACTTATTTCTCTTATTGCATCCTAGATAGTTGAGCCTACACTTTAAAAAGTAATTTAATAAGATTGATTTTAAATATATTACTTTATAGTTTTCATAGGTTATGTTCTGCAATACTGAAGAGCAAAAAATAAAAAAGAACGTCTTTTTTTTTTAGTATGTTTTGCATAACATTGGGTCTTCTAGTCAAAACCCTCCTATTAGTTTTCCATTCTAGGTACAGACTACAGTTACTTGGACTTTGCTTCAGAGCTGCTTTGTAGTCAATATATTTGTGACAAAATTTTCTTCTCTTTTTGGAAAAATGCCTACAGCACTTGGTGCCATTAGACAGAAGCTATATAGTAAAGGCATTTGGAATAGTCAGAAATAAACTGGTATAGAATTGCAGCACTACATACATGGATTACTTTCCATATACGTTGTTACTGGTTATTCTGATGTGATACCCTGGTGCAGTTGCAAGAGAGCAGTGGAACCCTGGGCATACGACCCATTGTGCCTGCCAGGAAAAATAAGGCTGTGTGGCCAGGAAAAATGATCAGCTGCCACTGCAGAATATTGCCTGCTGCTCTCAGCTGGAGCAGGCAGCAGAGCCCAGGCATTTAATGCAGCTCCCTGCAATTCCCCTTCTGTGTTCCTGTTCCCTGTGGCACAAACCAGAGCGACATCCCTACTTCTTGTGCGGTAATGTTTCCACAGTCCATTTGCTACCACCACAGAGCTCAGCAAACACTTGTTGCTAACAGCAACTTATATATTGATTTCAAAAAGAAAAAGTTATTTTAAGAGATTCTATTCTGCTGTATCCTTCCACACACTTTCCCAGATGCTAATACCACTGCTAAACTATCACTATTCAAAGAAAAAAAACAAGTGGACTACAATAAGCACTGTTGTTATCAGAACAAAGCTTTTTCAGATAGTAGATAAAATTAAATCTTATTTACATTCACTTACAGCTGCGATTGTATTGTTTATTTTTTTCTGATAAGGAATGTCTTCTACTTACATGAATTAGTAGTAAAATTACTGAGTCTGCTTTAATGTACGAAAGGACTCTATATGATTTTAAAGTTGGTTGATACTGTTTTCTAATGGGAATTTCTGAAAGGAAGTAATTTAGCAACTGTGATCCCAAAACAGCAGGAAAAAAGCAATCCATAGCAGTTCATTTCCCAAACATTATATAAATTATATGCTTCTGAATCCAAAATGTAGCACATTATAATACCAAAGAATTACTATTTATTTGATACCAAACCACTACATGACTAAATGCAATCCTTCAACATTCAAAGATACAGAGACCAAAAGTCTAAGCATTGCCAAAATCAACATGTCAATGCAAAAGAAGGGGCACAGTAACAATAAATACAGGAAGGTTTTTGCACGGTATGTTGGTACAAACTAAGTTTACATACACACTGTCTCTCCTAAACCTATCGCAAGTCAAAGAGATTATTTCAGTCTCTAAAGCAGTGAAGTAAAATATCCTGACCTTCCAAGCACTTTTAGTACTCATTGTAGATGCCCCATGATGCTGATAAGACAGTGTCCTTTCTGCTTTGGGAGGTACAAAATGAGCCCTGGGCTGGCCTTTCAGTGACCCAGTTGGTGCTCACACTGCAGCATCATCAGCAAAGTCTGAGGTCAAGCTTAGTGTTCCCCAAGGCAGACAGAAGTTAATTTTATAGCACACAGCCTCTCCTAAAACCCCTCATTTCATAGCCCATAGCAACAAGATGTATTTGGACAGGACCAGTGACAAAGGGTTAGAGAGTATAACTTAGAAAGAAGCTCAAACTGAGGATTTTAAGGGATATAAATCAAGATAATTAAAATACTGTAGGGTGGTTTATTTCAGGCTTTTAAAAATTCTTCATGCTTTTGGTTGCATTGTTCAATATCTGCTATAAATAATTTGCAACAATTAAAACGAGGAAAAAGAAGGCAGCTTCACATGGGGTCATGCTGGAATTGTGCCATCAGTAAAGCTGAGCTGTGGTATTTGACAAAAAGCTCTGTGTCAAGGCAAACGAATGACTATTGTTTGGCAATTAAAGCTCTGAATTTTCAGGCAAAATAACAGACCATCTTTCTTATTCTACATACATGTTTTACTTTGGCTCAAGAGGATAAAAGAACAAAAATATCCTCTGTTGAAGGATTCTTTTGCTTTTTCTCCTTTGGTCTCATTTACATTACTCTTTCACTTTGGTATCATGTTCTCAGATCAGCTCCTCTCTCTTTTTTCCTTTTGTTTCTTCCCCTCCAGCCCACACATATGCTTAAAAAAATAAGAACCATGGGAAAAAAACTCCAACCAAACAAAAAACCGAAAACCACTAGAGGCTGGAGCTAATGCTTTGCTGGAAAACTCTTCTTTTTTTTGAATAAGCTATTGCCAGCCACTTCCTTTCCCCTAACTGTACCAATTTAAGAACAGTGTTTACCAAAGTTTAGTGAAACATTTTTAAAGTCTGTCTTTGAGTAATCATCCTATCATAATATTTTAGGAAAATTCAAGGCTGTGTCACCTATATATATATGTACACACACTATTGCTTTCAGATGCTAGGAGGTGTGCAAACTACCCCTCTAAGGAAAATCCCAAGGCTGAAATGAACTGTCTTAAAATATAGACATTTCCTAAATGTTTTCTTGCCTGCTTTATTCACAAACAAACTGGGATTTCTTCTGTAGGCCTCTTAAGAGTTACACCAAATAGGAACTATAACATCTGTCAGCATAACTATAGGTCTGAGTTACAAATCTTAGAACATCTCATTCTGATGTCAGGAAGCTATATGCAACATCACTGCAAACCCATCATTTTTCCTGTTGTGGTAGACCTCTTACATAGAGATGACTATGAATACCCATGTTGTTATTATTAGAGCTTAAGAAACCTATTTTTATCTTCTCTTAATCTGAAAAAAAAAAATCTTTCTGGCAGTGAAGGAACTCTGGTAAACAGAGTAAACTTGCACTTGAAGTATTCTGTGTACAATCTCCTGTAGAGATCTCCCCATGTAGTGGCAACTAGCTCATGTACAGAAAAGTGGTACCTGGGAAGCCTGAAGGACAATAATCAGAATCTGGTCGCTCTCTGTAGACCAACCAGTGGGTGATACAGGGTTGTCAGAGTTTATTTTGGACCTACATTGTAGTGTTAGTTAATGAAATCAGTAATTTCAGCTATTTCTATTCTGTTATCTTCTTTTACTTCCAAATAATATCACTGCAGTCTCCAGTGTCAGGAAAATAACATGGGTATCTACCAAACTCCTACACATTTACCATGATGCAGAAGACAAGCAGGTGCTGAGGGATATTCAACAGTCCTCTGTAACATGCAACAGAAAGTTCACTTGAGGTCAGGTTTAAAATAGTACTATATTTACATACTGTTGAAAAAAAAAAATGGACCCACATTTACCTAGTTTTGGGAGTGTATATGTGAAAATCTTAAACCTTCTGATAACTCTCTTCTCTCTGAGCCTTTTCAAGTATATTTTTGATGGATACCTAAATGATGATCCAGCATCATGACAAGTTTCGGTGGATAGAAAAGCACTTGGATGGGTGGCTGGTCACACCAGCCAAGTGTTCTTTCTCTGCTCATTTAAGGTACTCCCTGGAAAGAGCTTTGTTGTCTGAGGGCTTGAAATCTAGACTGAACAGAACTGGTCCTTGGATGCCCAGCCCCCTCCCAGGCTCTGTGGTGTAGCTATTTATGAACAAATGGGTTTCCGCCTGCCTGGAGACAAAGGGCTGCTCTGTGCTAAATGGGGTGCAGACCTCGACAGAGCAATAACATGACAGAGGATGCAGCCTCTGCTGCTGAAGCCATTGAGGGCTATATTCTGGAAAGCTCTTCGTGCCTACCCTTCAGGAAGGTGGGCAGTCACAAGCAATCCAGCAGACTGATGTCAAGTGGAGGGTGCAGGTCTTTACAGAATAAGCCTTTACTGACTTTATATGACTCTGTTTTTGATGAGTGGGACCAGAAGCATTCAATTTCACATAGTTGTGAAAGAACATTACTAGCTCACTGGTTTCCTGAGCTTTCACCCTTTTAAACTGTTATAGGCCACCATTCACATAAAGGGCTGAAAGGTGCACGATTTTTTAAGCCTGGCTTCCTTTCAGGTCAGGCCCTGCAGAAAAAGTAATAATTAAAAAATTAATGCCATGAAATGTTCTTCTGGAAATACAGAACTGTAAATAAATATTTGGGTAAGTAGAAAAATTATTGGTAAACTCCGCTTGCTGTTGGAAACCCTGACTTTCGAGCACAAAGGCTACATGGCAGTTCCATGTTTTTTGTTAACATCTCAGAAACCGGCATCGCTGCGGTGCCGCTGGACCTCTGCGAGCCACGGAGCTCCTCCGTACTCGGGCGGTGCCCAGAACAGCCGCGAACCCGCGGGCACTCGAACCCCCGGCGGGCGCACAGCCGTGCACGGCGGGCGGCGATCGGGCCGCTCCCGGCGCTCCTGCCGAGCCCGCGGCCGCTCCCGGGGCGCTCCCCGCGGGCCCGGCGGTCCGTGTGGCGGGGGCGCTGAGCGACCGGCCCGGCGGGGCTGCCCCGGAGCCGCGGGGGGGGCATCGATTACGCTCCCGATCCTCGCCTTCGGGTGAGGCACGGACGGAGGGCACGGATTTCTCGCCCTCTCCGCTGCGCCCCGGGCGGCAGAGAGAGAGATCCCGAGCCCCTCCCCGCCGGCGCTCGGCAGCAGCCAAGCCGGGCCGGGCCCCGCTCCCCCCGGGCAGTGCAGGGGACACGGTCCCGCCCCGGGGGCGGTCGGGGGCGGCCGGTCCGTCCCCTTTAAGCGGCGCGGCGGAGGGTCCCGCCCGCTCATTTCCGAGCGTGCAGGAAGTGCGGCCGCGGCGCCGCCGGCCCGCGCGGTGAGTACGGCGGCACCGCGCCCCTCCGCCCTCCCCGGCCCCTCACCTGCCCGCCGGGCCCGGCCGCGCCCCCGCCGCCGGGGGAAGGTGCCGCGCAGCGCCCCAGAGCCCCGCCGGCCCCGGGCGGGGGTATCGCGGCGGGCCCGGCCCCGTGTCCCGGCCCGGAGCGGGGCCGCGGGCGGCCCGGGCTGAGCGCCGCGGGCGGCGGTGGGTCCGCGCAGCCGGGGCCGCCGCTGGGATGGGGGCTGTCCCGACCGCCCCGGCGGCGGGGGCTGGGCACGCCGGGCCGCTCGGTTTTTACCGCAGAGCTGTCTCAACAATAAAACGAGTCTCTCTCTCTCCTGACGGCTGCGTTTCCATTGTGTTAACTGGCCGTGGGCGTGCTGGGCGCCGCGTTCGTGGGGCGCAGGCACTGGGATGCGGCGGGGCGGCCCCCGGACAGCGCAGGGCCGGGGCGGGCACCGTGTCATCGCCGGGCTGGGGATGCGGGGCTGCCTTTGAACTTGCTCGGACTGCGGGAAACCTCCGTTCCTTCCGCCAGCCTTCCCCCCAAAAATAGAGGAAATGATGATGAGAGGGCACTTAATTATTTTCAGTAGAATATTGAGTATTGTTTAACTGTGGTTTACATCCCTTTTTTTTTTTTTTTTTTTTTTTTTTTTGGTGAGGCACGTTCTTGCTCAGTAAGTTCTGCGCTCATATACGGTGAAAGTTGGGACGTTTTGGTATTGAACGTAAAAATAAATTGTGTTATTGTTAGCAGTCAGTTGATTCAGAAATGCTAAAGCAGAAACGGGGGATTGCTCTTTGCAAGACCATTGTTAAAGCTGAGTATACAGAAATTTAAACGTGATAGTACATGTTTTCAGGGAAGTAAAATCAAGATCTGCTTAATTAATGTTTACTTTATTCTGTGGCTTTGTTTGCATGTGGTTTTTTCTCTTCTAGTCCCTCTGTCAAGGTGGAAATTGAGACACTGATCTCTTATGCTAAACGTGATGGATAAGGACTAACTTTATTCTATTGCTCTCATGGGTAACTCAGAAGAACTGCAAAAAAGAGGGGTTGTTTTAACACTGAGCCAGTATCCCTCAAATTAAGGTCCTACAGTAAAAATTCTTTTTTTCCCTTTTGTTTTTTTTTCCTTGGAGATTGTAATGGTAGGCCTCATAAGACAGTTTCTTCTTTTCCAGCATGTACTAGCTGCAAGTTCCTATCTTGCTTTACTGTGTTTGAAGGAAATTTCTGGCTTCCCTTTATTTATTAGCTAGATAGTGGGTCCCCAAACACTGTCAAAGACAGCAGCTTGGAAATATTCCCAGTAGCTGTCAGTGGAGGTAGATATGTTTTGCGGGGGGGATTTTAGCTATGAGTTTCAATTATACCCTGAGGCTTTTACAGGAGACTATTTGCCAGTAAGTCCTTATCACAAGTATCAGAGACCACACTGAGTGTTGCTACAGCACCACTGGACATGGACATGGAAGGAAGAATGATGATTTTTGAAGTACATGACTGTATGGCCCAAACAGAATTCTTCAGCTTGTCTGTTTCTGGAGAAAGCACATAAAACCTTCAGTGTGATTAAGATTAGTTGATCTTGAATAGTTCTTTCCTTTCTTGATCCCATGACTCTGTTTCAGTGTCTTTCTCAGGCTTAAAGGGGGAGGGAAGGAAGGAGAGAAAAAAGAAACCCCCAAACCTGTCAGTACAGCTGTTACATCATGGTAGAAGTTGCAGGAAATTACTCTTAAATTTAAATTCTTTGCTTTTATGTTCCAAGCCCAGGATAGGGGTCTCCCCAAGTGAGTGAGAAACATCATCTGAGGGCATTTTTAGATGATAAGTAGCTGTGATCTGTTGCCAAAAAAACCCCACAAGCATATGTGGCACAAGAATTTCAACCCCAGTCTGCTACTTTCAGGCTTGCCAGAAGTGTTCTGTGGACCTCTTTATAAAAAGGATCACCAGAACAATCTGAACTTTTACAAAACTTGGAGGAGGGAGGGTCTGAGAAATATGAGGCCAGGTTTTTTCACTGCAGAAAACAAATTGCACAATATTTTTCTTGACTCTGAAACACTTCTGTCATTATGAAGCAAGCTTCATGAGTTGCAGTATTTTCTCTTTAAATAATGCGGAAGCAGGATCACAGAGGTGGGAATGAAACTCATGCTTTGGATCAGTGCTGGAATTGATAATGTTCTTGGCTTTCTGTTAGCTCATCTAACCTCTAGAGGACTATTCCTCTAGAATAAAAGTATGGGAAACAGGCCATGATAATCTTGCTCCTGGAAAAATAAAATGGCATATAGGCAGGTATTTCAAAAGCACAAGACTTCCTTTAAAAAAAATTAAAAAATAATTTAAAAAGATTTCTCAAAGGGCACAATGGAAAGAAAATGTTTCAGGAGCATATTTATTTACTTTTTTTAGGAAAAAAATTCAAACCCCGCCACAAAAAAACCCCAAACAAACAAACAAAAACCAACCAACAAATGAAAAATCCCCCAAACCTGTGCTTTATCTACTCATCTCATTATGTTCTTGCTAGCTTAGTGCTGGAAAGGGAATAATGAAACCATAATTCACAAGATGTTCATAATGCCTTTTGAAGGGAATGGCAATATAGTTTTATTTCTGAGTTAGAACCACAGCTTGTAAGAATTTGCAGAAGGGCACTTACTGTCTGCCAGAACAGTTTTATTCTGAATGATGATTAGAAAAGCCCAGCACATCCATTAATATTATGGTTTATTAAAAAAATCTGAAAGTGTGCAGTGGATTAATGCTCTTAATTTCTTTTTTATGAAGCTCTTTTGAAAAAAAAATAGTTTTTGAGGGCAGGAAAAATTCTGCAAGTTGCAACCCTCCAGTCATGAGTGTCTTTTGGTGCAAAAGGAAGAGAGCAGGATACTGTCTGAGGCCCTTTTTAGGTGCAGTTACCTTGTGCTTTTATCTAAGCCTTTTAAAAAATTTTCATTGTAAGGCTGCAGTTATCTTGTGTATACCTAAAAATGTAGACAGGCAGGTTGTTCAGCTTAATAGTTTCAGTTATCTTATACTTATTGGTGTGTGTAATCTAAACTGGTGATTCTGTTGGTTACTGCTAGCTGAGAAACTTCTTGAAAAAGAGTAACAAGGTAATCATTGCAAGCCATATGTAGTCACTAAAGATCAGAGATTCAAGGGAAAAGGAAATACTTGTTGAGAGGCTTGCACTTTTTCTATTCTGGCACCGGGCTGTCTATGCTGCAGCTTTTTTTTTTTATGGTAAGACTGGCAGGAGGCACTCGCTCCACAATTATTTCTGAATGGAGTGTGGTGCAATAATATCTTGGAACGATCTCTGCTTTACCTTGTCTGTTTTTAAAGGCTCTTTCCATTCACAAACCAAGTGCTCTAAAACTGTTATTAGCAAGTTGCTGAAACTGGAAAGCCATTTCAGGCTGTGAATGCTGGAAAGAGCATCAGCAGTGCTGGTGTTTCAAAGTGAAGTTCAGAGCATCCAAATATGACGAGGTGAGGAAGTCTTGCATGTACTTTTTTAATCTAACCATTTCCTGACAATCATCTCCAACTGTAATAAGAAGTAACTATAGTGATTGGCTTGTTTACTACTTTGTGATGCCTGTAGTACAGGTGCCTTCCAGCACAGTGCCCTCGAGTCTAATTGATTCCTTTAGCCCTTACTGTGGCCCTGGGGTTCTTGGTCTGGACCCCGTCTGCCTCTCCAGCCTGCAGTGGAGCACGAGCATGTCTCCTGAGTAGGTGTACTTGAGGACAGGGTTGTTGGCAGCTCTGCTGGTGGGTGACAGAAGGGGCAGGTCTGCCTGTGTTTTTCTTTCACTGGTGGAGTGGGTGAGTGATAAAGGGCAGGTCTGTCTGGCCTTTCTTCTTACCCATTCTTCTTCCCCTGTACTAAATGGTGGTGTTTCACTGGTGAAGCAGCTCCTGGAAGAGGATCCTTGTCCATTAGTGGGTTTTCTGGTGGGGATGTCACTTAGGGCAGCAGTCTGGAAAGCCTGGATCAGCATCTGACAGCCAGCATATGTGTCCCACTGTCAAAAGTGAGGCTTCCCATCAGCTTCTCTACCATGGCCAGAAATGACCCAAAATGTCAGTAGAGGAGTGGGAGTTTGAGTGCAAGTACACACCAGGCAACTAAAGGAGTGTGCAGAATTGAAGTGGCACAGCTGTCTCAGCAGTGTCGAGTTGGCTGGGCTGATGCTGAGAGAGGGTTGGGTGGGCAGACACTTTTGGCACTTATTCTCCCAAAAACTAAGGAAATTAATTTTACTCTTCTCTGGCATACTGTAGGGAATTTCTGTTCAAGGAAACCAATATGTGAGTTCTAGAACAGAGGTAAAATTCTTTCACGGCTAAAAACAATTCTGTGGAGACGGGTCCTACCCACTTACTTTTAATGGCCGTCACCAGCAACAGTTCTCTCATTTTGCTGAACTCAAGACTGGTTCTCACGTGTTCAAAGTTAAAATAATACAATGCAGAACACCTAGGAGTTAAAGATATCTTAGAAATACAAAACTTGCATTTGTTGTATTTCCAAGTTAAATTGCTAAACAGCTTAGGTTTTTTTTTTTTATCTTGTGTAGATACCTACTTCTTATATTTAACTTTGACAAATGAACATGAACCATAAAAGGAGGTTAGTATGTCTGCACTGTTCATTTTCCTTTTTTTTTGAGACAATAGATCAGTGCTTTCATGAAACACCAAACTTGTAGGACACCTGAGTTCTCTGAAAAGTTGTATATGAGTCTGGACTATTTTTGTATTAACTGGTCCTATTTAATCACGTAAGAAAAAGGGCTCTAATAGTTTTTCAGATGCCAGTTGCAAGAGACATGGAAGGACAGCTTCTGGCTTTCAGGTGTGTAGTAGCAGAAAGCCGTGACAGTTTAAAGCTGTGCTGCTGTACAGAGGTGCTGCAGCTAATTCTGTTTGTAGATGTTGTGGGTATGTCCTGTGACATTTACCATGTGATAGTTAATTGTAGCAAGGCAGCTTAGCAGGCAGATTTTGTGCTACTCCAATGTAAATGCCTGGTGTTTTTATCTGTGTATCTTCTCTGTAGGAATAATATTTAGATGGTTCTTCTGGGTTGAGTTTGTGTTGCTGCTGCAAGGGCAGGTGTTGAGCAACAATGCACAGGAAACAATTGAAGCTCGTTGGGAGCACTGTTGAATTAAAGCAGAGGAAATGATGTAAATGAGCTTGTGTTTTTGAAACAGTGTGAAAATATAAAATGCAAGCACAATTCTGAGTCTCTGGAATTGTATAGAGGGCTAAGTCATAAGTTTCTATGCAATAAAATCTGTCCTGTGAGAGTGTTTTTGGTGACAGCTTTCAGATGACTTCTGCTGTCTCTTAAAGGTTTCCCCAAGCAGTGGTGTCAAAAATGATGACACTTGTCAGCACTGTTGATACTACTCCCAGCCACAGGGGCAGCAGATGATTTACACATCTTCCTGATGCTCTGGTAGAGTGAAAATTAAGACTGCTGAGTGATAGCAGTTTAGTCCATCTTTCATGTGATCTGGGATCTTCTGATAGAGATAGAGGTCTTCTGCAGAAGAGACATACAGTTTGTGAAGTAGGAGGGTGAGGTGTGGGTTGCAGTTGGTGCTGGCTGGACAGAGGCTGGTGTGACTGGTGTGCCTGTCTCTTCCTGGCATGGTCTGGAAGCAGTGCTCCAGTAAGATGTCTCTGCAGGGCAGATTTTACCCCCGGTGTTTTGGCAAAGGACATCCAGAATACTGTATTAGATTCTGCTATTAAGTGCTCCTAAGCATGTTTCTTTAAGTTGGATTCTCCCCCCGTCAATATCAGACATAATCCAGTAACTTTGAATTTTTTGCATTTAAATCTTCAGAATTCCTCCTTAGTTGACTAAGGTCCTAAGCCTCTATCAGATGGAGAGGTGACAGTGTGATGGGGATTTAAGTTGACTGTCTGAAGGGACAAGAGAGGAGGGTGAAAAAAACTTTAAACCAGTGTTCAAATAGTGTAATGGAAGTTGTTGCCAGTAGGACCGTAAGATAAATGTGGCACTTGTGACAAGTGTCTGTGATAACAACCTGTATGTCCTTGCTGTGAAGCAAAACAATTTAAAAAAATTAAAGGGAAAAAAAAAGTTGTGGATACGAGCATGACAAAAAAACAGCACAAGGAATCTGCAAAAACTTAGCAGAGGTTTGCAGAAACTCCTGACTTCTCTCCCCTCCAAACCATGTTGATCTCTTCCTTCAAGAAAAGAGGAGGAAAGATGTTTCAAGTGGTCCAAAGACTGACTTCAGGGACTTGAAAAACAAAACAAGAGAGGGGAAGCAAGATAGTGCAAAGTGTTGAGTGTTTGGTGTTTCTATTTTTTCATACTTGTGACTTTTTTAATGCAAGGCAAATATCAAGAGAGATAGTTTGACAAACTGCTGGCTTCTCTGTTTTAGATGAAGCTTGGTATTGCTAGCCCTTCAGGAGTAAGGTAATGCTTAGTTATAATGTCAAATTGAAAAATTACAGATGACATAAGTGCTTTTAGCTGTGCTTCTGGAACGCACCAGATGTTTCTCAATCATTTGGCATCCAGCTTTCATGTCTGGTGAAATATTCGTGGCTGATTTGTTGTGCTGAAAGCAGAACCTGAATTAGTATGCTGATTTTTAGCCATTCTGAAAACATTTGTAGGTCGTGTTCCTCCTTCCAGCTGAGATCATGGACTGAGGAACAGTGAAGGGAGCACAGCTTTGTAGACCACATGTGAACTTGAGCTAGCTGATTCAATTTATTTAAGAAAAACTTGACAGTGATTGATTTTTTTCAAGGCATCATTTTTTCAGGATTTCTGTATCAAGTAGTATTTTAAACTGGGTTTAGTTATTTTAGAACTAATAGGCCAAACTACCAGTTGGACAGAATGCACAGAAATGTCTTCCAGTGGTCACTTCAGGAGTCTTACTGCTCTTCAAACTTGCCACAAAGAGATTTTTTTGCAAATATTCCCTGGTCCAAGGTACCCTCCCCCCAAAATATTTGGCAATAAATCATAATTTCAATGAGAATGTTGCTGTGGTACTCAGTTGTCCAGTGAAACTTTTTTTTAATTCAATTTAAATCAGATGTTAATAGATCTTTGAAAGTCTTTTAAAGAAAGTTGGAGGCACTTGAGAATTTATGTTCTTTGTATTTTCACTTCAACTGCTACAGCTGCATCATAGTCTGGATTGTTACATCCTTGAAAATATTATCACTCTTACCATTGGAAAATTACCAAAAAAATGAAAAAAAAAAATTAACTCCTTCACAGGATTAAGTCTCAAACAGTTTTTTTCAAATATTGGGTAATTAGTTAATTAGCTGGGCAGATGTTAGAAAGAACACACTGGCCAAGGATTCTCTCTTCTTTTCATAGGGTAAAAAGAAATCTCTATGTGATAACCACCTGCTAGGTACCTTTGAGGGCCTCAAAGGGAATCTGTTTTGCTCTACAGCATTTTCAGGTTTGCTTTACAGTATAAGGAAACTGGATCCTTACCTCCCACATCAGGGGAAAATCTTCCACTGGTTCCATGTATGAACTTGAATAACAATTATCCTTTAAAAACAGCACACGAGTTTTTACTTAGATTGGCATTTATATTTTCACTATGCTTAGGGTACAGTAACTATGTTATCTCAGTCTCCATACATAGAGAACTCGATGATAGATGTGAGAAAACAGAAGACAGCTTAATTCTGAGAACATACTTAGATGTGGAACTTAGGTGAAGCAGTTGCAAGAAAACCACATTATTTTCACCTCTTTGGCTTTGCCTGTTAACCAAACCATAGTGGACAATTGCAGTCATTCTTAGTGTTTGTTTTTAATGAACAGAATATGGCATCAGTGAAAAAGTAGGTATTCTGTGCCCAAGCTGGGATCACCAGTTACCTTTTACTGTTCTATTTCATTTGCTGGAGCGTGTTCATCTCATATGGGGGAAATATTTAGCAGGAGCCTTTTAAGTTTTTAGACACTTTGGATGTCTAAAGAATATTTCACCTTTTCTTGTTCCCTTTGATTCAAGGTGATGCTTTCTAAGTGTAACTGTTTTTTCTGTCCTTCTAAAGCAGGCTGTTTTCCTGTGCAAAAAAGCCCTACTACAGCATTGTCTTTTGGAAGACTGCTGGCTATCTTAAGTTTAATTTCTACCTCTTGCTGCAGCTGTTGCTCTATCATACTGAAAGGACAAGAGCAACATTTTGCAGCATGTGCTCTGATGGAGACTATTGTGCATCCTTGAAGATAAGCAACAGTTGGTGTAAGAACTGGGATTTCGTCTTGCTTAAGCTGTCCTCCACAGCAGACCTTTTGCCCTGGGTTGGGTGGGCAGTGTTACAAGTGCTGTTTGGAGGTTCTGCCACCCCTCAGTGAGCAGACCTGAGTGCAGACCTGGGTGCAGTTGCTCAGGTGTTGTGCCCTGGACTGGGAACCACCTCACTCCCACGTTAGTTGCCCATATAATTTATGCAGTCCCTCATGGAGACTGTGTTGTTAATAAGGGCTTAACAAAGCATGTGGGAAAAGTAGGCTGGGTTCTTGCCTAATGCTCATGTGAAAAACAGCATTACTTACAAGATGTTAGGAATACTAGGAGAAAGAGTTTCCCTGATAATCATACTGAAGTAGCTACTTGTACTTCTGTTCCCAGTTCTAGGTTGAACTTTAGCAACCAACAGAGTAGGCACAATAAGCGTAGTCGTGTAATACTGCTGTTCCTTCAATTCCCTTTCAATAAGAGGAAGAAGACATGCTTCTCCAAATGTAGAGTTTGTGGTTTTCTTGCCAAATTTAAAAAGAGGAATAGCACCTTCAGCAGTGCAGAAACCCACAAACTAAATAACTGTAGGAAAACGTGTGTAAAATAGAAAAATTATTTATTGTGTGGAAGCTGAAGGTAAGGAGCCTTTCATGATAAGCTATTCAATAGAATTTTAAAACAAGCAAGCAAGCAAACAGAACTGCTTCAACTGGTCCTACCTAGGACATTTTAGGTAGCTTTTCTTGCCAAGAAGATGTCTCTCTTCATGCAAACAGTAAAGTGACTGTGAGTTGACTTTTATTTCCTGGCCTTATCTGAAATGGGATAATACTGACCAGTGTAGTTCAGGTGTAGCCGTTTGGGTTTCAAGTTCCAATTTTAATTCAGCAGTTTCCAGACGAATGGACTTGCTCTGGTTTCGCTGAAGCCAAAGCAGGGCTCCTATTCATAAGCTCATTGCTTACTTTGGATTAGGTATAAAGTAAATAACGTGAATAATGCTGTTCTTTCAATTGTCCACTTAACTATGTAATGGATTTAGTTTTGTTTAGGAACAAGAAATGCCAAGACAAGTGATAACTTGCTTACTTTTCTCACTTATAGGAGATAAAACTGCTTCAGCAAAAGGTCGGGTTTTTTCCTTGTTATTTCACAGTAGATTATTAAAGAATTGTGTTTAAACCGTTTCAGTAGAGTTGATGTTTCCTTCATTTGAGGATGACAGCATGCCTGCTTTTTTTCAGGGATTGTCATGGCAAAAATACCATCACTTCTAGGTTGTTGGATACCACCTTCTGTTTGCTTTCTCTGAGAACAGAAACAATAAACCCCATATTACTTCCTATTCTGTAAGCTTGGCATGCTGATGTATTGTTTGGTCACGCACATGGGGTGGGGAAGGACTGTGGTGCAGGAGCGGGATGGATTCTTCACACAGCCCTGATGGTCTGTGTTGCTATTGTAAAACCGCATTCCAGGGAACCTGAAACTGAGGCAGGAATTGCAAGAGAGGGTTTGGGAAGGCTGTAAAGAGCGAGACCTCCTTGAGTGTTTTTCATAGGCCAAGCCTAGACAGACTTGATTTTTAGGATGATTGAACACCACTGTTAGAATTAAACCCTACTCTTTTCTATGTTTCTGTGTTTTCAAGGTTGCTGTAAAGTGTGTTGCTTCAGTTGCATCACCTGAAAAGCTGTAATTAATTAACAGAATCTGGTCCTTGGAAAAGGCAGGATTTATTATTGATTAAATCTCTTCCTAGTATAGAGAATTAGTTGATTTATTGTATGAAGCAAGGGAGATACGAAATGCTGTATATCTTCCCCAGTATACTGGAGTCTCTAATGTCACAGTGGAAATTTGTGGAGGTTTGGTCTTAATTTTATTTTGGAGCACAACATTTCTGCTGACAAACCCACAGTGTTGCTTTTTGTAAAATAAACCATTTGCATGAGGAATATTATTTTTTGAGTAACAAATCCTGTGATTGTTGCACTCATCACTGAAGTAACTTTTTCCTGTGGTTCCCATGCCTAAACTACTTGTTCCTGCTGTACTATGAGTACTTCTATGGTCCTTGTGCCAAAGGCATAAGTTTTATTCCTTCCCATTTAGGAATTAAACAGATGTCTGAAGTTGCCTATTGCTGATATACTTGAGCACTTTATAATTCATCACGAGCTGTTCATAATGTGTACAGTTCACCACTGTGTGGTGGGGTTTTTTCCCCGCGTCCTTAATTAAAAATGAAGTGAGATGATCAGTGTGCAGTCATCGTTGTCCCCCTGCCCCCCCTGTGGGACTCTGGCTTTGGCAGTGTTCACCAGTGGGAGTTTCTAACAAAGAAAGCAGAGGGAGACACAAAAGCCCCAAAGTGAGTGAATAGGAGCAGTGCTAACCTGCTAGCTCAGCACTCCCCTGCTGTTGGCTGCTGAGCAGCCAGGTGGGGCTGGGTGCAGTGACAAACACAGCTGCCTCTCTGATGCTGCTTGGAGTCTGCTGTGTGACAGACAGACATGTGCACAGTGCATTTTTCGTTTTCATCAACCAAGTGGAGCTGATAAGATTACAGGAACTAAGGATCACAGGTTTTGGGGTTGAGTTAGATGTGATGGAGAGCTGATTGTGACTCCTAGTCTCCCCAGACAGCTGTCTCATTGTTTTGGGTCTTATTTAACTCTTGGGCTTCTGGTTTAGAGCTGCAGTGGCTGGAAGAATAACTTTCTGCAGAAGTTGCTCTGACCTGTTGCAGAGTGCTGATGTGCTCTTGCAGGTCTGGTCCTATACAGTATTGACTGTGTGAGCATGCCAAGGTACTATGCCATAGAATGGGAATGCTGGGAAGATACAAAGGAGGACATGAGGACATTGATGAAAATCATAAGAGGTAGCTGGAAGAAAAGTTCACTTTAGTGTCAAACAGGTGTCGTGAGTAGCAAAGTTCAAGTTCAGTGCTCACCAACTAAACTGGTATGTTGTGATAAATTGGAATATCGTGTTGTGTTGTAAACTTTAAAAAGCTTGAAAATTAGCTGCTGCATGTGCCTGATATTGTGGGCAGTGGTTGCAATGTGTATAAGCACAAAATTCAGATTCTTCAGAATTTAATATTAAACTGGTAAGGTCTAAAATATTTTGTGATTATTTTCATTTTTCTACTGCTTTTGTTGAATGTAGGTTATCTTTCCATAAATGGATTGTGGCTTTCAACTTTTCTCCTGTCCAGCAGTGCATGTGTGTGTACATGTGTGCTTGTGAGGCAGAGCTGTGGCTGAAAGTAAATCAGATGGCAGAACTGTGATAAAAAGATGTTTTTTACAGTCAGTCCAGTGAGGGCGAGATTCTAGAGTAAAGAGTAGTTCTCTATAGAAGGTGAGAACTTTGGCCCTTAATTCTGCTTGTGGATATGTTTTCCTCTTTACTTTTCTTCCCACAGCTGAAAAATAAGACTTTGATACTTGTTTGACTAGAACTGTATAATAAAATCCTGAAAAATGTCTTTGTCTCTTCTCAGGCTATATCTCAGCAGACTGTCTAAGCAGGGATGATGTGTTTTGTGTATTTAAGGTATGGTTTGAGGTTTCTCACTCTAGGGTTTATGCAAAGATTGTCTGCGAGAGCAGACGCCCCACTTGCTTTGTGTTGGTTTTAGCAAGTGAGAAAATAACTGTGTGCTGTGTTTCTCCAACATTCATAAGCTATTCTGTTTTCACTGACACTGTTCTTCAGAATAAGAAGGGAATATTCAAGGGATGAGATTAGACCTTATGTTTTCATTGTATAACTTGCCAAGAAGAGAAGAATGTGTGTGTGGAGGAGGCTTAAGACAGTGAATATCTGTGGCATCTGGGTGAAATTATGAACAATAAAATAACTATCAGCTGGAATTTCATAAGCAGCTAAACAATGACCATCTAGGGCATGCTGAGTGAAAAGGACATGTCTGAAGTAAAGCATGCTCACACAAGGAATGTCCATACAGTCTGGCATGAAGCCAAGTGCATACTGAATTAGGTCACTGCTTTAAGTGTGAATGTTTCCCCTCTTTAGAAAGATGTACTCATCCTTTGCAACAAGGAACCAAAACAGAATGCTAATACAATAAAAAAAAATTTAAAAGCATTTTCACTTAGCATGCTGGTCTATTCCCTTGTGCTTAGAGAATCAATGAGCTCTTTTGTAAGGAACAGAAACATTTCCATAGTTGAATATACATAAGGCCCTGGAAATCCAGAAAGAATTAACAACCAGTTGCCTCTGGAAAGCTTGCAGATCTTTATAAGCATTGTATAAGCCTGAGATGCCTCATTCTTCGGAGATCATAGAGGCTACTACAAATATACTTGTTCTGAAGAATTGAAATAAAGTGAAATATCATCATGTGCATTTTAAAATTTTTGAACTTAATCTTTCAACACTTAAATTCCGGGGACTTCTGCATGATTACTTACTTCCAGGTAATCTTATTGCTCTTTTTTGTAAACTTCAGAATGTACCATGTAACACAGTTAATTTCCCTATTGGGATTCTTGGGATCCCATGTGCTTTTGCTCATTCTGGGGTTTCACAGCCCATTTATTCTTGGGATCCTGTGTGATTTTGCTCATTCTGGGGTTTCACAGCCTGTTTTTTCTTGTAATCCTATTCTACAGCCTGGGAGTAGTTACTGGAATTCCTAAAATAGTGCTGTGCCAGACCTAATTCATGTCAAATTTGGGTTGTAAATATGCAAAAATAGGGCTTTTTCTGAAAAGAAAGTCTATCAAAATAGGGTTCTCATAAACCCTCCTTTTCTGATAAGGGGAATATTCTTGCTGGCTTCACTCAGTACTTGGAGTATGCAAGATGAAATCTGTGTCTGACTCCTTTATGATGACTCTTCTCAGCAGAAGTAATACTGAAGGGAAAAAAAAAGTTGTCCAAATTGGCTCAGTCCCCACAGCTTTAGCAAGCTAGCTTACCCACTCAGATTTCCATGTGCAATTTGAAATTTTAATATTCAACATAAGTGGTTGCACGAACATTCCTTGCCTTTAAAGGCTGCTGGGAAGCTGTAGCAGGAAAAACGCCTGTTCTTTAGGGTGTTGCATGAAAATGGTCAAACATAAATAAGCAATGCCTATCTCTGTGTAAAAAGGCTGTCTGGTTAATAAGATTGTCACTAGCCCTCTAGATAAAGGGTTTCTGCTAATGAAGGAATAATTAGAGCCTAGAAGGAAAAGGACCAGTGAGCTGTTTACAGCCCACCATGTGTAGTTCTTAATGCTTCAGAAAGGGCTTATTGTATCTCTTCCCCAAGCACCCCTCTACCAAACGGCCCTGTAATGTAAACAGGTGAAGTGCCAGTGGGAAGGCTCAGAAATGTGCAGATATTCCTAAGCTTTTGTTCCTGCGTTGGTGATGCGGAGCCAGCGGTGAGTCCCTGTGGAGGCGTTTTGACTTCCTTAATCCATGCTTACCATGATAATGTGTGTTCGGCCACAGTTAATAAAGTTATGAAGAACAGAGTTATGCCCCTTCTTATTGCCTGAGGGAATCTTAATCTCCTGGTACATTGTATTCTCTTGACACCACGGCAGGAGATCTGTTGTCACTTGCTTCTAAGACATGAATGAGACCTAAAGAAATCTAGTGACTCATCGAAGTTGAACATAGGGCAATTTATTGGTAGAGCAAGAACTGAATACAAAGGCCAGGGAGACTAATGTCCCAACTGCAGGGGTATCTGTTTATCGGTTAACAACAGTTAAAATAGCTGGAATGAGATTTATTGATGTTTCATGTGAGTCAGGTGGTTTGATCACTTTTCCATATGCCTTTACTGATTGAAGATGTGCCAGCTTCTGCATGGAGTGGGTTTAGTACAGTCTAGCATTTATCGAGGTTTAAAGAAAGTTATGATTCTTTATGCTATTAATTGTGGCTTCACCTCTTGCAGTCTAACAGAACAAGAATTCAGTAAGAAATGTAAAAAACCATCATGTAGTCATCTTTCTACTAAAGAAATCTTGGGGTGATATTGTGTGATTTCTGTGAACTGGCTTTATCCTGTAGATTGTTGTTTCTTCTGTCTCCCTTGATCCACCACATCTGGATGGTGGTCAGTAGTCTGAGGATACATCTGGTGTTGATCACTCTTTATGGGTACTTAATTTGCATTTTTATAATGTTGTGTTTGTGCAATAAGGAGTGACTAACTTCAGCCTTATTTTTACTTGGAATGATGTTATCTAGTATTCAGTTGATAAAACTGTTATTTATTTTCTATCGAAGTTTCTAGTGTTTTTTCTGTGAGTTCAAAAAGCATCAGTTTCAGGTAACTACTACCTTTAAGCTGCTGTATTAAGAATTCCTATGTAATCTATCTAAATTATTCATTAAAAGAGACTTTAGCACTGGAGATACTAAAAAATGCTTTAAGCAGTCCTGTAGACTTGAGCTGAACAACTCCAAGGTTCAGTTCCAAACTTAGTGTGCCTGACATGCCTGCAAACTTAGGGTCAGCTATCACAGACATTGCTGTTGGTGGTATGAATAAATCACTTAATCTTTCAGGGCTTGTAATTGAAGCTTTCTTGCAAATGAGGATACTGAATATCATGATACCATTGATCAGGGTACCCGATTCTCACTAAAGCAGTATCCTGATGCTGGAAGCCAAAGGGAGAGGAGAAGAGTCACAAAGACATAACTGGGGAGCCACACTGCAAGGTGTTTGTTGTAAACACATGGAGTGCATCGTGGCATCCTGACTGTCTTGCAAGGTCAGAGGAAGACAGGCTTTGTGGCTGCTGGCAGTGCTAGATAAGTCTGTCCAACCCATATATAAGGAGTATTGGAGTGGGTAATTTTTTCCTAGTCTCATAAGTGTACTGAAACTAAACAGGAAGTCTCAGAACTTCCCCCAAACAGTAACTGCATAACACAGCTGAAATGGATGTATAGCCCAAGATATATTTTAATGAGTTTCACTTATTTTATACAAGCAGATTTTAACTGAAAGTATTTTATTAATGTTAGAAAGTAAACTAACATGCATTGAGCCTACTTCTTGGCTTTTTATGCTGTCATTGAAGAGGCCCATTAAATGTTCAGCTGACTGTCATTGCTGAGTAGGATTTTTGATATCCCCCTCTTGCATAACTCTGGTCTCTTTCTCTGGTCTTTTTCTCCAGGCTGGTTTGGTCAGTGGTGTAAGAGTGCAAGTAGTTAATACCTCTTCACACCAGTCTAGCTATATCAAAAGATGGAAATGTTAATGAATGGATAACATGAGGCTCCCTTTCATCAATCAGGAGTAGGGGTTTGAATTTTAATTTCTGTTGAATTTGACTTAATCTGAAATGCTGTGTCTGTAAGCTTTGATATTTAAATCTACAATTCATGAGTGAATAGTTAAACCCTGAAAGATATTTACTTTAAGTAAAAGCAAAAGAAATTGCAAGCTTCTGCTGCTTCAAAAATAGTTCTTGGAGGTTTGTGTTTTTTTTGAGTTTAGAGGAGTAGGAAGGACATGGAGTGGGTTTGTTGGTGTTTTTTTCCCTCCCACAGAGTAAAACAAAACAAAAAAAACCCTAAGAAAGAATGGGGACAAAACATAATGAAACTGGAATAACCTTTACTGCTTTACCTAGCTATGTGACAAATGCATTTCATTATACTGTCCATATTATTATTTTCCAGACACTATGTCAAAGGGAGTCACTTAAGGGTAATGTAAAGGAAAAAGTAATGTTTTCTTTCTCATTTTCTCACCCCTTCCACCAGCAGTCCTTTGCATCCATCCATGTGTTCCAACTTTGTTCATGTGTTTTCCAAATGACTGCCTGCTATGTAGTTCTAATATGCACCTTTCTTTTAATTCTAGGTTCTGTCTTCATTTTGCTGATTCAAACCACATATTCCAAGGAGGGGAAGTGGAATAAAGTACTCAAGTGCCAGAGGAGAAGCAAGACTAGCCAATGAAAATCACTGTTGCTAAACTGCAGACTGCTCTCACACATAGTGGGGGAAAAAAATTGCTGTCTGTTCAAAGCCTATAAAATTATTTTTGCAGACTTTCCTCAAAGAACTTGAAATAGGCTAAACTCCTTCAAATAGGACTGAATTAGGAAATGGAAATATGACTCCTGGCTGGTGTCTTCCATCTTCCTCCCTTTTTGCAGGTTTTTTTTGTTTGGGGTAGGAAATCCTGAGCAAACTGTATGGCGTCAACCAGGCTTACAGTTGATGGTTATGGATGACATAGGAACTTCAGATTTACATCTCTGCAATGACACCTGATTAAGGCAAAGGTTGAAAACTGCTCTTCAGCTATGTTACCAGAACTTGTAGTAGCTATTACAGTTGTACTTTCCTTCTCTTTCTAAGATTTGGTGTCTGGGGTGATGTTCCCTGGAAAGCATGAGCAAATAAGTCATCTTTTAGGATTGGAAACAGAAATAATATAAGAATGCCCAGAAGAGGCTTAGTAATTCAAGCCAGGACTCGTTGGCTCTTAGTGGGCATTGCTTTACTGTTCAGTTTAGTCTTGCTCATGTATTTGCTCGAGTGTGCTCCGCAAACGGATGGTAATGGATCTTTACCTGGGGTTGTAGGTGAAAACATGGGTAAAGAATATTACCAAGCTCTCTTGCAGGAACAAGAAGAGCATTATCAAAACCGAGCTACCAGTCTGAAACGTCAGATCGCCCAGTTAAAGCAAGAGCTTCAGGAAATGAGTGATAAATTGAAGTCCCTGCAGGAAAAAAAGAGCCCAAAGGTCAACGGTATGAACTACCAGGGCACCAAAGAACAAACATCCAATGATCTCCTAGAGTTTCTTCATTCCCAGATTGACAAAGCTGAGGTGAGCATGGGGGCCAAACTGCCTAGTGAATACGGCGTCATTCCTTTTGAAAGCTTTACATCCATGAAAGTGTTCCAGTTGGAAATGGGGCTCACTCGGCATCCAGAAGAGAAACCCGTTAGAAAGGATAAACGAGATGAATTGGTGGAAGTTATCGAGGCTGGCCTAGAAGTTATCAATAATCCAGATGAAGAAGATGGACAAGATGAAGACGATGGAGTAGGAGAGAGGCAGCTGTATGGTGAAAATGACTTTATAGAAGGTATGTTTATTACATACTTTCCAGCCTGTTAACAGAATGTCACAACAGGCATCTAATGGTGTTTGTACTTCTGGATTTTTTACCTACTTTAATAGAGTCTTGAACAGTAATTACACAGTAAGAACCATTATTTCTAATGATGGGAATATTATTGCTTCGTTGTATTGTGTTTTGAGTAGGGAGTAAGAAATGCATTTCAGGAGAAGGGCTCACCTCAAGAATTGTACAGGGGAAGCTGTATCTGTTTAAAATGATGAGGTATTAATAGATTGTAGCTAAAGTCAGTGTGACACAACTGCTTATGGTATTAAATAAACTGAGAGTTCCAGTGAAACTGGTGTCAGCGGGAGGGAGAAATTGCTTCTTGTTTCAGAGTATTTAAGCAATCTACTATGAAGCTACAGGGTTTTTCTTCACTCATCTCTATGCCACTTTTAGTTAATATTCAGGCTTTTGACTCTCTTAAGAGGGTTGGCGTACTCATTGGAGAGAGAGCATTGAAAGGCTAATGTGTTCTGGTCATGTCAGCTGAAGAACTTGCTGTCCTGAATAGACCTTTCATGGTATACCAGTTTTGGGCTCCATTAAGTTTTGCAGTCTTGAAGTGTTTTCTTGCTCTCTCTTCAATTTTGTCTCAGTGCTTCTAAGTTTGATAACAGAACACATATTATGAAAGCATATGTGAAAGCAAAGCTGCCATAAAATAACCAAAGGTGGACCATGTTAAAAGACCATTACTGTAAAAGGGACTCTGGATCTCAGCAGTGCTGATGTCTGTGCTGTTTAGCAAACGTTGGACAAAGGTACTGTTGGTCTTGAAATAATTGGTTCTTTCAGTCTTGGATGATGTAATTGGTCTGTAGTGCAAAAAATCCCTGCTTTTAACAGCTACTGTGTTTAAAGTTTTCTGCAAGTACTGTTGTTCATTCCAGAAGGTGGGGCAAGGTGTGCAGTCCTCTCAGCTGGGTGTGTGTAACACAGCCAGCACAATGTCAGGCTCTTAGTACAGTTCTCATTTAAACCCATTTTTTTTTGTCTGGAGCTAGTAATTCTTGCAGTCTTTAAATTGCTTTATTTCTGCATTAAGTACTCAGCTGCTTTTTTAGATAATGCTTATATTCTAGTGGATTTTTATTTTACCATGACTGAAATGGCTGTTGATTTTCTAGTGTACTGCCTTTATTGACAGACCTTCAAGAAAACAAGTAGCTTTAGGACCTTAGAACTATATACCTCTGCCTCTGTTCTCACCAGTATATTAATAATTGTTTCTGGAAATCAAACTAATTTTCTTTTGCTGTAAAGACAGTCACTTCAAACACAGAGTTACAGGAACTATAGGGAAAGAAAAGTATTCTATGCTGTATGTGGGTGTGTTAGCAACTAACCATAGTGATACCTATATCTATTGGTATCTTTTTTCAGACAGAAGTTGTGGCTTGCGTGGGCATTCTGTGGTTTTTTAATGTGCAAATACTACTGGCTAACTTAGCCAGCAAAAACAAGGCTGCTTCTGAATATTAACACCTTTCCCCCCACCCTCCTTGTTGTTCCAAAACCTGTGGGTGAGAAATGGAACCAGTCAGTAGTGGTACCTGCAGGTCCCTTGCCCTGCCACCCTTTGGGTGGGCTCTGGCACTCCACCTCCATTGTCAGTTTGTTCATCCCTGTTTCAGGGAAGTCCATTGGAAAGCTGATGCCTTTCTATTTAGAAAATATTGCTCACTTAAGCTGTCATAAATGGGTAGGTTTAAGTTTCATAATAAGCTTGGTGTACCTACTGAAGTCAGAACAGGTCCTGTAGCTGTCCTAAGAGCACATCTAAATTTTTGCTGGATTAGCATTGCTCATTTAGAGAAATAGGTTTTTAAAGTTGTCTTCAGTGAAAATAGATAAGTTCTGTGTCCTCTTCAGTTGGTAATAGATTATTTTGTAATAAGTGGTTTGGGACTACAACTAGAGTATTGTGTGTTTGAAGCCTAGAGGCTGAGAAGCTTGGTGTGCGGATTTATTTGTTTCTTGGTTCTGGGACAAAAGGAAAAACATGATCCTGTGTTAGTTAGTACATAACCATCATATTTTATGCTCAGTATAGATAAACTGATTTTGGTTTGTTCTGGCTTATAGGATTTTTTTTTCTCAGAACTAATACGTACATATCTACCAAAACTGTGCCATAAGTACAAGCTAAGTGAGAAAAAGGTATTTTTATTCTAGAAGTGTTGTAGCTTCTTACCTCAACAGGCTAAATTTTCATGCAGGTAAAAGTTTGCTTTTGGGATTTATGTCAGCTTTTTTCCTAGACTTGTGAAACAGTTAGACTAAACTTTGAACTATGTAATCTTCTGTGATATGTACTTTCAGGTACTCTCTACTTTAGAGAATTTGGTGACTGTTTAAATTTAGAGTATCTTTTCTTAAAGACGGTTTTACCTAATGATATCTTTTAATCTCTGCTGAATATGTCTGCAGTTCTTCCCCAGTATTTATGTTGCCTCTGCCCAGTCAGTAAAGTAGCACTCACTTCATTTGAAAAAGCATCAAGAACTTTTTTTCTTACTGTGTTTTAGGATTCATCTATATTGGAGTAACTGGAGACAACAAATATGAAGAACTCGAATTTAAAATGAATCTGCCTTCTATTTTATAAATGGAAACTTCTGAAACAAACTTTTTTCTGAAAAAATAGACTTAATTTGTCAATAATACACATAGTAGTCTGAATCGACTGATTTTTATTACTCTAACACTGTGCACTGTGTAGGCCAAAAAACTTCAAAATACATACTGGCTAACTTTGTTGTCACTCTGTATTTTTGCTCTTTGTCCTTAAATTAACTGTTCGTGCAGCATCTTTGCTGCATGCTGAGCCTTTGTGGTCTCCACATTAAGATGTTCTGTCTTCTACCAATGTTGAAGGGAAGCTCTATGCATGATAGGGAGCAATCTGTTCAAGTGTTTTCCAAACTGATGTTATTTTTTAGTTGCAAGGCAAAGTGATGACCCAAATCTGTATTGCAGTTGTTATTAGGCAGAGCTGCCACAGCCACATCATGGCTGTTGGTGAGCAATAACACCAGGAAAAAAGAAAAGACTTCTAAGTATACACTGCAACTACAAAGATATTTTCTGAAAGCTCCAAATTATTCTTCACAAAGCTAAATTGTCTTGCTCTACTGGTGAAGAGAAAAACAGCAAGTTTCTTCTGTTTGCTGCATCATCACCTCTTCTGCTTTGCTGTAACCCATAATGAAACTTCCAGAATTCTAATATTAGCAGAACAAAAATCTGACCTGAAAAAGGTCTTATTTTGTGGTTGCTGTTTGAGAAACACTTTGAAGTTGCTGTTTTTCTTAGTATTTCCATTAGATCTAAATGTATGAAAAACAGAAGTATTCTATTCCCCATGGATGAAGAGTATCCCTAGAGAGGATAAAAGATGCAATTTTACATATTTTCAAAAATGGATGGATTTAGGATTACAAACAATGAACCTAATTGCTGAACTGCACACTCAAAGATAGTCCTTGATTAAAAATAGATTTTTTTTGAGATCAGTATTTGATAACATTGAGAACTGTAGGGTAATTAAGATGAGAGGACCATAATAGTATTACCTCTATCTGTTCCCTTTCTCCAGAACCCTGTGACATTGTCTTTAATAGTGATACAGAACTCACTGAGGAGCCTTCATGGACATCTGTACTTCACTATCAGTGTAATTGGTTTATTTGGGTTACATTTATCAGGGTAACTGTCTTACTTTATTAAGAGATTAAGAAGCGCTTCCGTTTTAAATTAACCTTTGGAAAACAGAAGCATTAGCATATTTTCAGAAGCTACTTATCAATTGACTAACGTCTAATAAAGGTCTTGTTATTGGATGTTTAGCAGTGCTGCCGTTTGGGTCCATTTCTCTTGCTTCTGTGTTTCCATTTGGAACTAGGCAAAGGCCAGAAACTTTTTCTTTAGGTCTGAATCTAAAGAGACGACTTCCCACCTATCCTTGGTGTGGAAAAATTCTTTATTCCCATGCTGCAAGCTTGAAGTCAAAACTCTTCCAAAGTCCTTGACAGCCACAGAACAGTCTGGACTGTTTGTCATGCACACAGCCCCTCTAGTGTGTGCTGCATAAGACCAGAAACTGGCCAGTGTCCTGGGAACTTCAGTGGAGAATTTTAATACACACCAACAAAGAGATAGGTCTTCAATTCATAGACCAAACACCTTCTTCAAGGCAATAGAAGAACAGCTTTTTGGCTTTGGTAGTAACTGATACCCAGTATTCATATGTTTAATTTGTTTGGTGAAAAACAGAACTTCTGCAAAGGGAGGAAAACTTCATGGACCAGGAATAGCAGCTGTTAAATTATTTCTACTGCTTTTTCAGTCTTTACTTATGGAGTTCTATTTTGGATGGCAGCCAGTGTATGCTAGTTGGAAGGTGAGATAACAGGTTTTATTACATGAGTCAGTCCCAGGTGTTAAAAACCTGAATATGCTAAGAGGTAAACCAGATGTGAGTTCTTTTTCTGGCTGTTCTCAATTCTGGTTTACATGTATAGAAGCTTTAATTCCACAGAAGTATTCATAGAAGATGACCAAGAGAGGTTAGCTCATAACAAGGAGAATTACTATTTAAAAGAAGTGTGGTGCTAGTGGCATGTTGAGATTAAAAAGTTTATAATCTCATATTCCAACAACTGAATGTTGCAAATTCAAATTTGCGTATTAAGGTCCTTATGAAGTTACAGCAGCATTTTTTTTTTATGTCTAATATAGAAATTTTTATTCTGTATTACAGCATTCTATTCTAGGCTGACATCTAAGCTTATCCTTTGATTAAAGATAAGCTTTTGGCAGACAACATGCTTTTTAAAAACTTCACTTATGTTGTAAATGGTATTTTATCTGTAAACAACTATTGGATACTATAGAAAAGAATTTAATATACAATACTGAATGTTAATTTACATAGGAGCACTGGTACAAAGTATTTGCTGAATATTACATGAGAGCACAATGTGCAAGCATTGTGGTGCATCAGCTGTTTCAATAATCAGGATGCTGTTTTCAAGCTTCAGTGCTGGTCTACTCAGCACAGAGGGTTGAAGTGGAAAAGGATTGATGGGGATTGAAAATCTTTCTGACTTTCATTGTTTGAAACATGGTTTTCAGGACTTGTAATTAATACTGATTTGAAACTGAGCATTAGAATGTGGTGCATACTTAATGCAGCTCTATGTTGACAAAAGTATAAATGGATTTCTGTCTCTTCAAAGAGAGCATTGCAGGACTTTGTTCCAAGGGTAAAAAGCATCTCTGTTGAAAAGTTAGATTTAGTCACCATTAACTTCCAGTGAGATGGCACCAACTTGTTCTGCTACACCCTGTCTTCCACAGACCCTCTGTGGTGCTCATCCACTTTTCCTGTCAGGTCTGCCAGTGCACCTGCTTGTCCACAAGGAGTGGATTATGGAGCTGAGTACTGGAGGGGAATAAGGATCTTGATGTAAAAGAGAGGCTGTTTGACATAAGGAGGGGATATCAGTGAACAAAACTGGGTTTGCTTCGGGGGTGGACACAGGAGCAGAGGAACACAGAGGGAGTTAGGTAGATTTAGGGAAAGGACTCTCTGTAAAGGGAGCCTGGGATATACACAAAAAAGTTAGGGCAAGGTGGTATGCACACTGCCTTGCTTCTTGTATTGAATGAGAAGGTAATGTCAGGTAGAGAATACTTGTTTGAGGATAGGGAGAGATACAAAATTGTGTCATCAGTTCTTTCTAGTTCCCAAGACAGTCAAAGCTGCTCCAAGTTGGAGGGCTGTTACCTTCAGATACCCATGTTGATTTCAGTTGAAAAAAACAACAACAACAAAGGCAATATCAATACTGAGCAGGAAAAAGAGCCCTTTGTATCACCAGCATGGCTCATCTATTCTTTGCCCCACCACCACCTGCTTTCTGGGTGTGGGGCTGGAGGATTTCAGCTGCTGTGAAGGCTGACTTGTAGAAGGGACAGTTCAGGCCAGCCAAGTGAATGGAAATTCACTGGTTACATCATGTAAGGGCAGAGGTATTTTTTGCACTTGGGGGTCTTCATAACTTTCTCAATTTTCTGTGTGGCTACTTCAACTGGTATTTGTTTGGTTCATAGTGTAGCTCGTGGCTCTTCTTTATAATACAGCTTTTCTTTGCTGGTGAGAGAGGGGAGCAGAGGTGGGATCAACATAGGGCAGTTTTGTTGAAGGATTCTTCCTGTCATCATTTCAGGGTAGTATAGATGTGGAATTAGCAACATAGAGCTTAGTTTAGTCAAAACCACAGATGAACGTTGGTCTTTTCCTTTGTGGTGTAAAATTAGAGGCTATCAGTTAATTTGCTTCCTTAATGATCCTTAAATGAAAGGACCATGTTCTGCATGGGACAGACTTTTCCTACCCATCAGGAGTAAAATATCTCTCAACAGATAGTTCTGTTTCTGGAGGACTAGCATTGTTTTCTAAGCGTTACAGCCACATAGAAAACTTATGCCTATGTCCTTGTAGGACCGTGGCTGTATTAAAGCACCAACTTATTTATCAGATGGAAAGCACTAGCTAGTGGTCAGCAGTGAAAACAATTTTAAAGCATTCCAGCATTATCACACAAATTTTCTTTTTTTTAGATACCACATGTCAGATTTTGCAGGCTTTGTCAAGCAAGTTATTGTCATTTGTTCTGCCCTCAGCTTGTGTTGTGTTGATTGCTGGCCAGATGATCTCAGCTTTTACTGTGGTCTAGCTCAGGGCAAGATTTTTACTGAAGGGCTTAAGAGCAGGCAATATTAGATTTCAGCCATCCTTTTCCATAGCAAATAACTGAATTCTCTTTTTTGGGGAAGGCCCAACTCTAATTCTGCATAAAAAGTTGGCGTAGGACCATAAAACCTGTTGTCTCTAAGAAGCAGGGGAAGCTGGAGTTTGTTTGGGGTTGTTTCTCAGATCTGATCTAAAAGGTAGAAGGGTGATTGTGATTGATAATGGTTTGTATACTTTTTATTTTTTTGTTTTTAGGAGAAACCCAGAAGCTTTGCCCCTACTTCTTCAGCTCTTAGGAAAATTCAGTATTTTTGAAATACAATTGCTGGGATCTTTGACTGTACAAATTACTTGTGTGACTTATTCTTCAGGTTACTATCGTACAGAAAGAGATAAGGGGACACAGTATGAGCTGTTTTATAAGAAGATGGATGGCATGGAGTACAGGCATGTCACCTTGTTCCGACCTTTTGGACCCCTCATGAAAGTGAAGAGTGAAACGGTCGATATTTCTAGATCCATTATTAACATTATTGTTCCTCTTGCTGGAAGAACTGAGGCATTTGCACAATTTATGCAAAACTTTAGGTAGGTGCATGAGATTATATAGTGAGCTGTATTGCTGATTTTTCAGTGTTTTGTTTCCTTTTCAAACTGAATTCCTGTTCTGGTTGATTTGCAACAGAACTAATGATTCCAACATTGTGTGCAACTGCCTTGGGATGTTTGTGATTGAGCCTACTGTATGGAGAAAACATTTCCTTCTAAAATGATTCTCAAATTGCAGCAAAACAAACTCCTTTTAGACCAAGTGCCAGGGTCATTGTGAACCTGGACACAGGTGATCTTGAACACAATTTTTGTATTTACATCAGTTGTAGAGCGCTTGTTTACAAAATAAGGTATTGGAATGTGACACACAGTATTGGAACCTTCTGATTCAAATGGGAAACATGGGGAAAGAAGAGGGGGAAAAAGTGTTTCCTTGGGGTTTTTTGGAACCTATTTGGTGCCTGATTGGAATACTCGAATCTGCGAATACTTCTTAAGGCAATAGCTTTTTTAAATACCTGAAGTTTCTGTTGTGTTACAAGTCGTTATTAATATCATCTTACCTTTGTGCTTCTAGGGATGTGTGCATTCATCAGGATAAGCGTGTTCACCTCACAGTGGTCTATTTTGGACAGGATGGGCTATCAGAAGTACAAAGCATCCTGGAATCCGTAGCTAGGTAAGTGTGTCGATCCAACATCAGTCAATACAAACAGTATTGATTGGCATTTAAAATGGTTTTTAAAAAGAGTGAAAAAATAAAAATAATAAGTTTATACTCCATTACGGGTTACTAGGAAAACTAACCTTTATTTGCACCATGCTATATTTGGTTGGCATTTTACACCTTAGATTGCAAGAGTTTCCTGAAGACTAGTAAAAATCAAGTTATAGGCCAGAAAAGACTGAGGTTTCTATCTGACAGTCCAGAAAACAAGAGGGGTGCTTGTTGTAGTGGATATTCAGTCATGCTAACAGATTGATCAGAGTCTAAGTTCTTTGGAACTGGGATATACTTTTCAATAGTTATTTCACTGGAGGAACAATTTTTGTTGTAGATTAGGAAAAGAAATGTAGTCTAAGTAGGCCTATACTTACCCTATGCTGTAAACAGATTTTAAGCACAGTTTCACTGTGGCTGTCTCAGTGAACTATGTAAGAGTGTCTGTAACCCTGTAGCCAAGGGGCTTCTTTGCTACCTGAGCTCTTGTGCTCATCCCTGAGCTGGAAGCCCGTTACCCTTTTTAGCCAAAAATAAGCTGAGCTCTCGTTTAAACCCTGTCTCCCAGTGCTGGCCAGGGCTCTGCTCGATGACATATACTTAGGCTGTTGTGTCACCAGCTTTTAACATGAGGCAACCAGTTGGCCTGGTGTGCACAGGTGTTTTCTAGGAAGAGATAAGAGTTTCTGCCTTTCTCCTGCAAAGCCTCCCTGGACCCCTCCATCTCTGAGGCTGCTCTGCTGCCTGCCCTGCTCCCTGTGACATGTGCCCCTCAGAGCACTGAGTCAGATACAGTGCTGCAAACTCACTGGGCATTTATCTAGATCTGTATCTTCACTCTGTTCTCTTCAAGCATTGCCCTCTGAAGTAGACACTTAACTTTGCTTGAAGATGTTCCTGGGTGTATTTCCAATTTCCTTTTGCAGCTCCTTCCCTCTTCTGCTGTGACTTACAGGCATGTGTGCTATGGTATGAAACAGTGAGGAGAAGCAAACTGACTGTGTTATGGTGGCATCACCACATAGGTGGCCTTGGCCTCTTGAGTTTGGAGGTGTCAGGACACTGGCTTTGTGTTTGTCTTCCTGTGTGAACTGGTGGACAGAGATATTGCTCTTTTAGTCAGGACTTCTTAGTTTGTGGGGGAAAATTTTAGATGACATTGTAATTCTAGAGAGTAGTTTAATTCATGTCAGTTGCCTTTTAATCTGTCTGAATGATTAAATGTGAAGTTATGAAGTAAGACTAAGGTCTGTCTTTTTACAATGTCTGAACTTAAAATAGACAACTAAGTGGAACAGATACTTTCTTTTCTCATTCTGAGGATATAACTGTTTGTTGGTGTTTTTCTCTTTGTATTTCCGGAATGAAATTACTGTAAAATGCTGGAAAAGTATAAACAGTCCCTCTGCCCCTCCCCATGGATTTATTTTGGGTTTGGCTCTGTTTTTCTTGTAGAGAAACTGACTTCCACAATTACACGCTTGTCTCTCTGAATGAGGAATTTAACAGAGGCCGAGGACTTGACATGGGTGCCAGAGCCTGGGAAAAGGGCGAGGTCCTGATGTTCTTCTGTGATGTTGATGTTTATTTCACAGCTGAGTTCCTCAACAGTTGTCGCTTAAATGCGGAGCCCGGTATGTTCCCTTACTGTTGCTGTAGTGGAGTCTTGTCACCTTGTTGGACTTAACTGATCTGTGTTGAGCATATGGAAAACTAACTTGAGTTGTGGAGCTTACATAATAACACACACCTTGGAAAATGAAGCACACTCTGTGCACAAAAGGCAATAGTATTTAGGCTGAGAAATCACTTGTGCCTTAGGGTGGCTTGTTTTAAGAGCACATGGTCTTTTTTGTACAACATTTACAATTTCCACATTTTCTTAAGATTTCGTTGTCTAAAAGGAAGCTAGACAGTTTAATTGTTTTAATGATTACACTGCATGTAAATTTGTGTAACAAAACTCAGTGTAATGCTCTACAGTGGAAGATAATTTTTGTTGTACTGAAATATCTTTGTTTTATGTCTTCTTGCATTGTGTATGGCCAAGGCACATCATATATGACTAGTTTTCAGTACAGCTACAATGTGCTCCTTACAGAGAGTGAGCTAATGTTCCACATTTACATCCCAAGCTCTGAAATTGTCTGACTATTTTTCACAAGTTTGTATGAGGCTTGCTTGTTTTACAGACTTCTGCCAAGACGGATAAGCTTTCTTGAATTAACAAGCATGCTACTTAAGACTTTCTCCTGTCAAATATGTGTTTGGGTTCTTTTTTAATGCTTACTTTTATTCTAGACTTGTTGCAGCCAGAAACCATTTTCTCCAAATGCCAATTTGGAATGAATAGATACTTTTTATTCACATAATAAACAAGTAAGAAAATCCTCTATAAGCCAGATATTTGGATTCTGTTTCTTGCTTTTTCTTTCAATTCCGTCTCTGCTCTTCATGAAACAAATTGTATAAATACATGGAAAATTTTGGATAGGAGCATCTCATGAGCTTTAACAAAGAAGGGAGTTCTAGAGACTGCTTAACAATTCATACTGGCAGTTTTTGACCTTTGCTTCAAGTGAGATCTGAAAATGCTTCTCATACATTCAGAGTTCATGCTGAGATCAGAGTACTGAATATTCCTGTGGACTGTTGTCAATACCTTTGCACTGGCGATGCAAGATGTTTGTGATAAATATTTATCTGGCTTCTGTAGTAGACATAGAACTGGTGGTGTCATCATAATCAGGATGCTTATGATGCTCGATGCCCTTGCAGGATGTCCTGGATATACCTGCTTTTACATGTTTGTGGAAACAGGCAAACTCATAAAACTTCAGCAATACAAAGTGTTACTTAAACTTGGTTATCTTTAATTTTACTACATACTGTTATTGCAGGTAGTTTTCACTGTCATCTGATGTGGTACTGAGATGTATAATATTTTTTGTGTATACAAGTATGTATAACTATATGTTAGTATAGACCAATAGTGTATATATAAATATGTGTACATATATTTTTGAATCCTGTGGGCCTTGCCCCAGTAGATGTTAGGGGCTGCCTAAGTGGGAAATCCTAGCAGCTAGTCCTTGTGTTTGTTTTCACTAGATGGCTAATAGGTAATATTTTAGATAAAAAGAACATCTCTGGTTTCCTCTTGCCTTCAGAATGCATGCCCACAGTGAGTAACAACTACCTTTTGACTTGCAGGGAAAAAGGTTTTTTATCCTGTAGTATTCAGCCTTTACAATCCTGCTATTGTCTATGCCAACCAAGATTTACCACCCCCTGTGGAGCAGCAATTGGTAAGCAGCGTGATTTAATCTGGATAGAATTAGGTGTGCTTTGTATTAAAACAAAATTAAGTGTAACTTAATAGTTTGTTTGGGATATCTTATGACCTTTGGCAGTGCATATCTATACACCATTCTCCATTATGGGCAAAGCACTTGGAATAGAAGCTTATCAAATGGTACAAAATTCAGATAAACTTGGAGTTCTGCCTAGTTTAAAAAAAAATAATTGCTATTAATCAAATGTAGTTGGTAGTGCTGATCTGTTGCTTATGATCTGTTACTTATTCTGGCTTGGAAAGCCAGTATTTTAGGAGGATGGTGGCATGACATGGCAGCAGCTTTCTTGTGTTCCAGCAAACAAAGAATTGGTGAAACGCAAAAAACTTCTGAATGATAAGATTTCCTCAGTATTGATTCTCTTTGCCAACTAACAAATGGTAGTTGCAAGAAGTGTGCCATGTAGCTTGAGGTGGGCTGAGATGGTCAGTCAGTTGCTTTTTCTTGTTCTGGACAGCTGTATTCTATGCAGATGTTTCTTTACCTTTATCTGATCCAACATCTGTTATATTGCCAATTTTTCTTGCTTTTGAAATGAGACACTGCTTCTAGGGAAGCTTGTAGTCAAGATAATAAACAAACCTTGCAAACATTCAAGAAAATAGGTTTAAGAATGACTTGGGGCTCAGCAGAAAGAAGGAATTACTGTATTTCTGGGTCTTTTTTTTCCTTGAAGATGGAATGGCAGTGGTCAGTGTCCAGCCTGACTCTCTTTGAAGAGACTGCATAGATGAAATCGGGTTTTGCAGCTGAGGCTTCTGAGAGGGACTGGTTTGGAGGGAAAGGAGAGAGTGTGACAGAGGACAGCTGTATTAAAAGAAAAACATAATAATAATAATCGTTCCCTATGTTGTTTGGAAGGATCCCACAGAAAGTTGGAGGGGAAGCTTTTGCATATGGCCTCAGGTAGTCACAGCTGAGAGAGGAGTGAGCCCCTGCCTGACAGCTCTGCTGTTCACTTTTTTGAACTGAACAATATTATGGTTGCTGACTTCAGTCACAAAGCTTACTTTTCTGGTCATATCAGATCAAGAAGAGAAAAATGTGGCCTTAGAAAACAGGGAGGAATTGGGGTATTGGGAACAGATGGTTTAGCAATAGACTATCTGTAATTTACTGCTTGGTCTGGGCAGATACATAGAAAATAGAGGTGGTGTGGCAGAAAGTTAAACATGGAAACTGCAGTGAGGATAAATATTTGGAATTGGAAGGCAAAGGGTGAAGTGATGAGCAGGTCATTAGGAAGCCCCCATCAGTGCATGACTAGAAGTGCTATTATGCTCTATCCTGCACTGAGCAAATGACTGGAAGAGCTTAGGTTTTTACAAAACCAAGTGCAATGTACCTCCTTCGATGTATTTTACATTTCAAAATTATACTGTTTTGAAATTGCAGGTACACAAGAAGGATTCTGGTTTCTGGCGAGATTTTGGCTTTGGGATGACTTGTCAATATCGGACAGACTTTCTGACTGTTGGTAAGATGAAACTGTAAAGAAAAACATTGTGTGTTTAAAAATTGATTCTCTGGTCTTATCTAATGACAGGAAGTAATGCATTTATTCCTTGTATTATTTTCCCAAGCCCAGCAGTCAGACTTGCTCGATAAGTTTGACCAATGAGATTAAATTTGGTTTTGTAGATTTTGATGTCCCATCTGATGAGTGTTTTGTTAAAAGTCATGATAGTTTTAGTAGAAACATTTCACTCTAGAACTTCTAAAAATATTGCTTTTTTTGGTGCGTTGTGTCTCTCTGAAGCAAATTAATCAAGTTTAAGAAACGTAAGTAAACCACTAACATAAGCAAGAAGCATTCAAATTCTTTCTTTAAACAACCTTGAGCAGTTGAATACAGTTGTTCGAGGCTTTAGCAGTGTGCTTTGGCCCCCCTCTTGTGGCATGCTCTTAAAACTGAGAACAGCCTGGTGTGCTTAAATGTGGAAGACTGTCTTGAAGATAGTCTGATAGATGTAATGATATAGCCCTATGTGCTGTACAATGGCTTGGATAGAGACTGATTTCTAGTAGCAGTCATACTGTCACCTGTATGGTATGTGCCAAACAAAGACTTGATAATTCTGGAGTTTTGAGATTGTACAAGAGCTGGGTCAATCTTCACTGTGGTCCTAGAGAAGCAAGAAAACTTAAAATGGTGAAACATGTTCCTTTCCTTATTCCAGCTTTTCAGTTGTGACCTATGGAGTAATTGCTGGTATTTTTAGAGAGGACTTCTCATGTGGTGCATAACAACTTCATTTTCCAGCTGCTGAAATCCATTATGCTTCCTAAATATAACCCAAAAGCATAGCCAGTGATGTTTGCCTACAGTTTTCTGCAGCTGTCACACGGGATGTCATGCATAATGCAATTTGGAGACACTGTTCTAAGAGAGTTTCTGAAGTCACCAGATCTGTGTCCCGGGCAGTTTCTACCACCAAGGATGTGGTATTCTTGAAGCTACTCTCCCTCAGATTGGCATGCTTTGGCATAGAAAACTCAGTTAATTGCTCCAGAATTTCTGGTATGTTGTACCAGATCTGGTAACGCTACACACGAAGTGTTGTTCTTTTTGCCTTACGTCGAACCTGTGCACCCCAATAACACTTTCTGATATTGTTTTTACAGGGGGTTTTGACTTGGAAGTGAAAGGCTGGGGCGGTGAGGATGTTCACCTTTACAGAAAGTACTTGCATGGTGACCTCATCGTGATCAGGACGCCGGTCCCTGGTCTCTTTCACCTCTGGCACGAGAAGCATTGTGCAGACGAGCTCACTCCGGAGCAGTATCGCATGTGCATCCAGTCCAAAGCCATGAACGAGGCCTCTCACTCGCACCTTGGGATGCTGGTGTTCAGGGAGGAGATCGAGACTCACCTCCGAAAGCAGGCTTACAGGACTAACAGTGAAGCAGTGGGTTAAGTGTCACCCCTGTGACATTTGATGACTTCAAATTCACAGTGAACCAGCATCATTTTACAGCCTTAATTCAGCTTACAAATGCAGTGCCTCTCTTTTTCAGTGAAGAAGAGTTTAAAGGGTTTTTGTTTTCCAAGTAATTCTTTGACTGTTATGCTGTTACCTACATTTCTTGCAAGTTCAAGCACCTCAGATGAATTGGGAAGTATATGTAGTTCAAGGAAAGTGTCTTCAGTATCGATTGGAAGAATCTGTAGAATGTACAATTCAACACTTTTCCATGTGGTACATTTCAGTTCTTATATTTGCATTATTTTAAGAATTAAATGAAATAATCTTTTGTGTCTTGAGTATTTTCAGTCTGTATGGCTCACTGCACTGTGACTTCAGAAGGATATACTGTACTTGTACTCCATTATAGAAACAAGAGAAAGGTGTGGAAAATAATCTCACCATGAAAGGTACATGGACATGCTGACCGGTACACCAGCTGTTTGGGTGTGGATTTCACAGCAAGGGCTTGGTGCTGCATTTGCTGTTATTAACAGACATTAACATGGTTGAATACAGAATAATTCAGGGGAGTGGGGAATGAAAATCCTTTTAAGTGGAATTTTAAAGCATATAATGTAACTTCACACTGCAAAGGAGACACCACCTTCTTAACTCTGTGATGGATCAGACAAGTTGGGAATGTTCCAGTTGCATGTTTCTGGGTCTGGTCTTTTCCCACAGTAGATGCCACATCACAGAATCCCTTCTCTAAACTGAGCTATGCTATTAAACTTGTTTGTTTAAATATTTTCGGCCCCACTCCTCCTTATTCAAAGGCCCTGCCTATGTGTCTCATCCTTTAAGTTGAGGAACCATCTTTTCATTCCCATACAAATTTATTAGAGGCCTGTTTGCTATTATGCCAATATTATTTTTGCATTCTCTTTTGAGCATTTTCATGTCATGCTTTTGTAAGGCAGTCATATACTCTTAGTTGTTTCAGTGACTGAAAAAGCAAGTGCTATTACAGTCTGTCTTTATACAATGCTCTCCATTCCACTCATTATACTAGTAGCCTTATTCTTCATTTTTTCAGTTGGAGGATGTTTTAGGGAGTTGGGGATTCTTTTCCTTTTTTTTTTTATTTGCTTGGTTGTTTTTTTTGAGCATGCATAAGCGGAATTATGTTGTGGTCTCATTAGTGCCTTGTACAATGGCACTACTACTTTGCTACTTCCCTTTTGGGTATTTTGGGATGCATAAACGTGCAGTCACATCATTTCTCTCATGTTGTCTTATATCATGTCATATGGCATGCCTCATTTTTAATACATTTGTTTATGGAATGAATGCTGAGAATGCTAATTCAGTGGTTAAACCATTTGTGTGGTCTCCACTGAATTTAGGTATTAGTTGAAAACCCTTCTCAAACCAGGTAATTAAGATCTGTTTATGAATTTAGTTTGCTCAAGAATTTTGAAGGCAACTAAAGATTTAAATGGTTGATTTCTGAATAGCAGATATGCTGTGCGAATAGTTCTGGGCACTGATCCTTTTTATATGTACATAAAATTTGCCTTTATGTAACTTATTGTGGAGAACAAGTGTACTGTATTGTACTTAAAGTGAAGAGAATGCATTGCAAGACTTCTTGCAGTTGATATTCTCAACATAATAAATGGAATTTCTGCATTTTAGAAATTGTTTTAAGCTGTTTCTTTGAAATAAGTTTTTACAATAATATATTACAAGGCTGTTAACACACTGGATTCAAATAATAATATTTGCAGTGAGAAGTTCAGCCAGCTCAGTTTTGTGTCTCAAGTCATCTACCCAGACCAGATATGCAAGTGCAGACTTTGTTCCTCAGACAACTTAAACTTATAACAGATGTTATCTTACTTCAATATCTGGATGGTTACAAAAATTATAAGGTACCAGTAAGGAAAAGATTAAATACATTTGTAATATGACTTGAGGTAAAGATACAGATGGGGCATTCTCCTGAGATTCCAGCCTCTAAAATTCCAGCTGCTACTGCTGTCCTGGCTCTGCTGCACAAGAACAAGCATCAAAAAATACCTCTCACCGACACCAGCACAGCTGACATGCACTGAAATGGATATTGAGGCAGTGCACAGCGTTGCTGCACCTCAGCTCTTGGCACTCAGATGCTACTTCAGAAGGCTCCAGTTGTTCCAATTCTCATGTTTTGGAAACAGCAGACTGCTGATGCTGATAACCAGATCTCTCATGTTCTGCTGTTTTCCACTGGGTGGTTGTGCTTATCAGCAACCGGGAGGGAGAACAGTGTCAGTTGTCCACATCTGTGTGATCAAAAACGGTCTGTGGTGTTGATGCTGGAAGGCAGTTGAGCAGGTCTGGAGCTGAGTGTAGTCATAGGAACCACTTTTGGAAACTTTTTTCCATTCATCATCCCAAAAGGTGGAAGCAAATGCATTGGAGTTAAAAGGAAGTCAGAACTCCTGGAAAAAGTTAAATGTGAGGGTTGAGTATGACACAAGTATTCTGAATGGCTCATTATTTGAGGACTCCTGAACTTTCAGGAGCCCCAGCAGGCCTGGGGGTTCCCTTGTCTTATTAGTTCAGGACCCTGCAACATCCACCTATGTGAGAAGATGTTTCTGTGGCACCCATTAGCTTAGGCAGCTCGTTAGAAGCACAGGCAACCATCACCCACTGCAGTCATTCCAAAAGGTATTGCTATGAGCTGTGTGCTCTGTTAAGTCAATGAGAGGTACTTGCATCCCAATGGTAGTAACAAGAACAACTATAATTTTAAGGTTGGAATCTCCTCGGATGCATTTTGGTTCTGTAAAAGTGCCTCACTGCATGCACCTGCAGGGAAGATGGTTTTTCTGCTGACAATCAATCTGTAGAACGTTTACTGCAGGAAAATACTCTGCTCTAATTAGTGCTTTACATGTTCTTCGGTGGCTTATTAGCAACTCTGACTTTAGAAATTAAATCAGTTACTTAAAATTCATGATTTAAAATTTGCACTTCCAGGGAATTATTACTAATCATGTACAGTTCATGTTCCCTAATGACTTGCCATTTTACCTACTCATATATCTCTAAATTATTATATTAGATTAACAATTATAAATAACTACCTTAAACTTAGAGATTTTATTTAAGTCTTAAAATTAGGGGTTTTAAAAAAAATTATGATTCTCAAGTATTTTGACTGTTGGGCTCAGCTATAGGCTTTGATTATTTAGTTAAAAAAAAGATACTAAAATTCTTACTTTGGATAGTGATTATCCTCAGTGAATTAATTAGTGTTTTTCAAAATAAGATGCAATGTTCTCATGTAAGCAAAACCTTTACTGAATTAACTGATGAATATTACACAGATGGATTGTTTTATCTATTTTAACAGTGATTCTCCAGTAGAGGACAAGATGCTTTATTATATCCCTACTAATCCCAAAATAGGTAGACACAAGGTTGAGACCTACTGAGAGGAAGATTCTGTTGAGTGTACTGCTTCAGAAGTTACTCACATTTATACAAAATATCTGCTTTCCTGGTTGTGTTCTGCTTTTTGTCATTCTTTGTCTGGGAGTTTTTCTGCCAGAAAGTCCTCTGGCAGTGCTTCACTTTGTCTTGCTCCTGCACTATACAGGGAAAAGGCATGGGTAGACCCAATTTCAGGACTCAGATTTTGCAGTTGTAATCAGTTACTTCTCCATTACCCCAAGCTAACTGATCAAGTGTCTTCTCTTCTCTATGGCTATGGATGACAGTGACAATTTAATTATGCCCCCGAGCTGTTAACAGAAAACTGAGTCGGTGACCAGCACTGGTCAGAAAAATGTATGAATCTGGGGAGGTGTTTGCTTTGCCCAAGTCCTTAGCATACCTAGAAATTACATGTACTGTATAGATATATCCTGAAAACTTACATGGCTTTTCACTTCTTTAAATCTGCCCTCATATTGCTTGTACTGTTTCATTCACTATGTGCTACCTTTCTTATTAACCCGGTCTGTTTTTCCTTTGGGATGGCTCCTCTCTAATTTCTTCCAACTCTGTGCCTTAAAACTTTCAACCTTTTATAAACTCCATCCCTGGCTCTCTGGGGATGTGGGAGCCACTCAGGGTCCCGGCTGACAGAGCTGCTGGTCGGTGATGCCTGGCAAGGGAATGCCCTGTGAGCAGGACAGAGGCTGCTGGGCAGTGCAGGAGCTGCTCTGCCATTTACCTGCTCTGAGAACTGGCTTTAAACCACACAGCACTCTGTTTATGAATTCTGTGCTATGGATTAGGCTTTTTTCTTAGTTCTGTGTTTGTCATAAAATAAAATTACATAAAACCAGTAAACTTACAGCAACATGAAGTTCATGACAAAGAGCAGTGATTTAAGACCCTTACCCACACCTTTGAGTGCACACCATTGCTTTTGCTCTGTAACAACTAGAACAGAAATAGGGGGATATGCCTTTATTATAAAGTGAGTTTATAAGTGATTTCAGTTACCTGAGTGAATTGAGCTGCTGTCTGCATTTTGGCACAGCCACACTGTGATACAAGTTTTGTACACATGTGTTTGTGTACAGCTGTGTTGCTGTTTTCTGGCTACTGTTGTGAGTTGTAATGCAGGGCAGGTGTGCTCTTTTCCTGTGTGCAGGAAGATCTGTAACTCTTCCTTGGATTTTTTTCCGAACTTCATCTAAGAAAGGGAGGAAATTAGTCATGGTTCAAACACGAAAATCTCTTGCTTGAATAATAAAATCTATTTGGTGTGTTGCTTTATGCCTAAGTTTGGTTGAAAGATGTTAGCCAAGCGTGTCTCGAGCTGGCTGGGGGCTGCAGAGGTAAAATCCTTACTGCATGGATCTGCAGCCCCTGTGGAGAGTACAGATGGTGGGAATGGGGTGGTCCAGGGCTGCAGACAGCATCCCTGTGCTCCCTGCTGGTGGGAAGATCCCAGCAGCCAGAGTGTGCCATGGGAGCTGCTGGCTGCTCGGCCAACAGAGCCTTGGGCTGCGTTTGCTGTCTACTTTAGCAACCAACACAGAATTGAATTAATTGAGGGAGAAGATAAGCCCCAGGAGTGTCTCCTCCCACAAAACAAGTTCAGTAACTTAATTATCAATGCCTCAGTGTGGATACTGAGTTCAGGGTAGTGCTGCTCAGCTCCAGCCTGAGCTGGTGTGAATGGAAAACAAAAACCTTGGTCAAGGCCCTTTGGTTGGAGGCACAGGCAATTCCTAGAGAAAGGAGGAACATCAAGGTTTTGGGTGGTGCACTTGGGTTGTCAACAGCTCTGACCTGCACAGCTCCAGGATGTCAGAAATGGGTGTTTGCCATGCAGGCACCATCACTGGCTCAGCAGAGAAGACCTGGTCTTGGCTTTCCCAAGGTGTGCTCTGCCTGCAGATGGAGGATAAACCCCATGTTGTGCAGCTTGGGATGCTGCTGCTGGGGCACTGCAAAATGACAATACCAGGCTTTGGAGTCAATTGATTGTGCACCCAGGGTCCTCATTTGGGTGACGTGTCTGGGTTTTGGGACAGCCTTGTGTTTTGACAGATGCTGTTTATATAATGCACTTTTTTTAAAGCTGTGGTCCAAGTGTAAAAAGCCAATTGTGTTTTCCCAGAGGAGTCACTGCATTTTAGTGCTAGAGTATTAAATATAGTAACAGTTGTTTAAATAGGAACATGGTCCACTGAATCGAAAAGTAATTTTTTTTTTTCCTGTTCTATGCTATCCACATAAATTGTAACCTTTTCCAGGGAATTTGCAATATATAAATTCCCCAGAGGGAAGGGGAGGTGTTCTTCTTTAAAAGGGAAGACAAGATAAGATTAGCTCAGGGTATGGTTTTATTTTAGACGCTTTACAGGAAAGATAGCGGGTTGTGTTTTTTAATTTGTTTAAAAATGTTATTCAATGAGAGTAGATACTGTTTTGGAGAATCAGAAAATAGAGATGAAAAAGTTGAAAAACCTTAGGGAAATACTTAGTTCTGGGTCTGCTGCATCCAGAAGAAAATACTTACTGGCTTTTTTTATTTTCATAAAAGACTGAGATACACACACCTATGAAAATCAAAACTTCTTTGTAAACTGTGCTTAAGACTGGAGAATTGCATGAGGAGGGAAAGAGAAGTAGTAGGTTAGCCCTAACCACTTGTATCGGAATGCAGACGTGTAATTAAATTGAAGGTTTTAGTGCAGGCTAAAATAAAATTAATCAGCTAGAATAAAATTATTCAGCTTTTTGCTTTGTCAGATCAGCAAATAAAAGCCTTTAAAAATGGTGATTCAGCATAAGTTAGTAACTCATTGATGCGTCAGTGTAATGATAAAAGTTTTCTGTGTAACCAAGGTGGATGTAGCTTGCATTTGCCTGAGGTGCTCTTGCTGTGTGTGTGACCCCCAAATACATATTAAGGAGATTAGTCACTGAAATTTTACTCAGCTGTGAAGGAAAATGAGGAACATCCCATTATGCCTAAACTCAAGCAGTGTTTGGTTCGTGCCCCCACAATGCAGCTTCCCCTTGTCAGGCCTAACTGATTGCAATCTAAAGGGCTTCGCCTCTGTCTTCACTGAAAAAGCTTTACAGGAAAGGAGACTATGATATAATGCTGCTTTTTTTATATTTCTGTGGTTGCATGGGCTCTGCACACCTCTGCTTGTGTTGGTATAGTATCAGTTTTTCTGAATGCCTGGCACTGAGAAGTGTGTTTGGGCTGCCTGACTGTTGCAATCAGCAGGGCAGCTGAACAGGACACACCTGGGAGGGCTGGTGCAAGCACCCCCTACACACCCAGTGCCCCTCTGCTCACTGGCTTTCCATGGCCCGGGGTTCCAGGTGTTGTGAATTTTGGCATCATGATTGCCTTCAGGCCCAGGTGAGTTTGCACCAGCTGGAGATGGGTCCACACCTCCTTTTGGGAGGTGAAGAGCTGTGCTACACGGTGCAGTTGTGATCTGGTTGGGCTTCAGACCAGTCCTAGAGGTGCTGTGCTTACAGTAACCACGGTGGCTGTGGGATTAATTAGCCCTGTGGAATAACTGGTTCCTCTCATTTGGTATCTGAACTGCCAGGAAAAGGTTCTTCTTTCTTGAGCAACGTGGTCTCTCTCCTGGGTTCAAGTAAGGTAAATGTTTTACTGTTATTTCCAGGATATACTGCTCTGAGACTGCACCAAAAAGGGGAATGGCTTCCACCATTTTATTAGGATATCTTATGTGCTTCTGTAAAGGAAGTGTTGTGCTGGGTTTGAAGGGCAGGTGTTATAGCTGGGATCTGTATGGAAGTGCCATGCAGCAAAAGTATTTCTGACCTGGAGGTAGAATGTTAAATAAAGCCCTTTTATATTTACGTCTAAATGTTTGCATAAGGTTTTATTAAAACACAGCCTTGTTTTGGTTAGCTTAGTCCTATTCCAGGATAAGGTAAAGAAGTCTTTCTAAACTTGAAGTCTGTGGTTTAAGTGGTTTATTTGAGCTGCTGTAAGTTTGTATGTGGTATGGTGAGATTTTCAGGAGCATTTTCAGCTCTAACAATTTCAAGTTTGCCTTGTATCTGTAGGACTTGTATATCACTTAGGTCTCTTGATGCATGTCCTCTCATCTTTCATTACAAATGGTGTAAAAACTCTTTGCTGATGCAAGTTAACTTAGCAAAGGCCTTTACAATTTTCTTTCATAGGTAGAATGCTTTGCATTTGTACTTGAATTGCATGTGAAAGTGGATATTAACTCATTCCTGCCATTTGCCGTGTCAGTGTTAGTGCTGGCTTTTGCTTGTTTTTTTGTTTTTTTTGTTTTTTTGTTTTTTTGTTTTTTTTTTTTTTTTTTTTTTTTTTTTTTTTTTTTTTGTTTTTTGTTTGACTGGCTTTTTGCAGTTCCTTTGCCATTTGCATGTCTGTGAGGGGAGCATATGCTCTTTGCCAGTACCGAAGTGTTCTCAGATGTCAGGTACAAGTGCTGTTTTAAAAAAAGAATATATCTCTAGAGTGAAATAAACTTTAATGCAGAGGCTATCAATGAGCCTTCCCAGATATGGTGTATGACTTGGCTGGCTCCTGCTGAAGGTGGTGGCAAGTGAGCCCAGCAAGAAGAGTCATAGCTGTGAAGCAAATGTGGAGCTGCTCCTCTGAGAAGCAGTGGGGGGCATTTGCACAGCGTGAGGAGTGTGGAGGAGGCGGGAGGTGAAGCTGAGCAGAGCTATGGAAACATGAGATAACAGGCACAGCAGCAGCTTTGGCCCTGTGAGAGCCTGAGCTCTTGCACAGATTTCCTGCAGCCTTATGCAAGCTTAAGTGGCTTCTTGCTGTTTGCATTACAGTCCATGGGGAAAATGATCATGTTAAAGGATGGTTTGAAGAGAAAATAAAAACCTTTGAGATTGCTTGGTGCTCAGGTACACTTTGGAGAGAGCTCAGAGGCAGATCAATGCTTGGGTTACTCTCTTAGTGTGAGAGTCATATGCTTTTCTGGGCCATGCAGTTCTGGGGAGCAGCTGGAGTGCTGTCCTGGCCTGTAAATGCAGTCCACATAGAGCAGATGTTGGGGTTTTTTCTGTTTATCTTTTGTGGTTTTTAAAAATCTTGTCAAAGTGACCTTTTGGGTGCTGGGTTCTTGTGAAATTCTTCTTGGAATACTTGGGTACTGTGAAAATTTTAAAAAGGGAGATAAGTGGCATATGAGAAAAAAATTGATTGGCTTGGACCTGTGAATTTATTCATTACTTGCTTGGATTTTATGTTTTTGAAGCATTTTAGGGGTGATTTTTTTTTTTTTAAACCGAGATCAGTTCTTCAGCACTGAGTTATTATGTCCACAGACATGAATAGTTCAGTGTTTCATTAAATTCTGATAGTGCCATAAGTGTTCAAGACTTCAGTCAACTGCCTCTCTTAAAACTGTGTTTGCTGAGTCCCCCAGTGCTCTGTTGCTGTGATTGTAAGTTGTGCTTCACTTTGCAATTTTAATAGATATTTGTGGAGGTGGAGTGTTGTTAGCAATATATTCTTTGAATTGAATGTAAACAACTGGAAATTATGTAAATATTTAAAAGGAAACATTCAGTGTTGACACTGATGGATAGCAAGATGCCTTGAATTTAATACCCCGCAGAATCAGAAGAGGTCTTAGTGTGCTCATGTGACAGGGATTAAAAAGATACTAAGTAGTTTTCTGTGTAAGGAGATTCTGCTATAACTCATTTGACTTCTGCCTCCAAACAGAAGTATATTACTTTTAAGATTAAGATACCTGCTTAATCTGAAGACACCAGATAAGATTAAAAATATTGGAAGCCAATTTCTGCTGAATTTCAAGTTTCTTCTCTTCTTTCCTGTCCTGGATTAGGTAGAAATGTTTGAAACCAGTGCTTTGGTTTGTGTTTGCTTTCAGCTTTCTTTCAATCCTGTAATATGGTCTCCACACTTAGTGCTCAGGTCGGGTTGTTAACAGGAATCCTCTGTGTGGCAACAGACCTGGGTTTTGGCTGCTTTGTTTGTTTGTGTGTGTGTGTGTGGTTAGTTCTGGTTTTCCTCCTGGTAGGTGCTGCTAATAGTTTCAAGTAACTGTATATATTGGTTTCTTACAGAACTTCAAAATGTAAGTTCTTTTTATTAGTAGTTGTCAGAAGCCTAAATAATCAATATTGTAAAGTATGCATCCTAGTAGATTAGAAACAGTATATTTATTGGCTTGGTAATTTTAAATTTAAGTTGCATTTCCTGGTGGCTTGAATTGCTTCCTCATCACACCCCTTAAGTAAAGGGGCAGAATATCTGTCTCAGACTGGATCAGCACTCCCTGCTTGACATAGAACTTGATTGCTTTTTAATATTTCATTATGAAAATAAACCAGTATCCCTAAGATGTTTTACAGCAATCAACTGCATCGATTTTTCTATGCAAAAGCTGAATGTGGTATCAAGAAACCACAAAAATGCTGATGTCAAAAATTGCTTACAACATGGGAAATACTAAAAACATTTCAATTCTGTACTGTTACAATGTTAGAGAAATGGTTACACTTTAGATTGTACCTCCAAATTACTGCAGAACTATACCCCTAAATCTGGATTCTTTCTCTTCCAAACCCGAAGGCCCATCTTGGGGAGCAGGGAGGGACAGCAAACCTCTGCACTGTTAGGGACCTCTATGGGACCCACAGAGATGGGCTGGAACTTCAAAACATACCCAGCTATCCCTGCCATTCCAGGGGCAACCATGGAAGGAAGCATTTCAAAGCAGCTATTGCTAATATTTGCATGCTCACTGGTCTGGAAACTTCCTTGATAAACATGCATTAACCGTTTCAGATTAAAAAAAAAATGTTTTAAAAAAATCGAAGAAAGAATTAACTATCTTGCTGTCCACACAATCCTATTTAATTGCTGCAGACAACCAGGTCAAAAATGTGCTTCCATATACTGTTTGTAGGATTTTCTGGTTAGTTGGGAAGCTGGGGCTGCCCTGATAAAACTATATACATTGAAGACTGAGGAGAGGAGATCTGTCAGCACATCCTCAGAAGAATTATTGATTTCTCTCCAAAAGATGTACTAATATCAGTTGTCAGCTGACTACTCAGCTGAATTTTGCTCTATGAGTTATTTGCTAAAAGAAAGCTGTTCCTTGGGAACTATTAACTTGATAAATCAAATTGGTGCTAAAGTAACTAAGGATATCTTACTGGCATTGAGCTACTGCTTGTCACAGTGTGTTGTGCTCTAATGGTAGTAAAGTGCCTGGAAAGCAATTTTATTGCTTGTTCTTAGGCCTGTGTAAATAGCTAATTTATCCTAATGACTGGATGGGACATAATTGGAAGTGAGTTTTCAAGGATGTAATATTCATATTAATTATGAGTGTGAACTGGCCATCAGGAAGACGCTTATCTGCTTGATCCTCTTAATGCTGGTAAACATCATTATCTTTCCTAATGAGCTATGATGACTGAGCGTAGTACTGTTCAACTCTGCGAGTCTGTCGTGGATGTCTGCTTACCAAAACAATTCCCCTAGGGAGTTTTCAACAGATTAAAAATGCTTACAGGACCTCCAGAGCTCCTGCACTTGCAAGATCTAATTTTTTTTTTAAGGCTTATATCCCTGAGAAAGGAGGGAGTGTAGGTCGCTCTGGAGCAGTGCATTAGAAAAGCTGGATTCTCCTCACAGCTCTGTGCTTGTCTCTGTGTGACCCTGGAGAAGTGGCTTTGCTTCTGTAAAGTAGGGCATGAAAAAGGATAGTGGTTGCAAGCAAAGGTCTGGGGGTGGTGAAATGTCAACGGATCCTTGCCACAGGAAACCCTGCAGTGTGCTGCAGCCACCAAACGGTTCTGTGCTTTCCTGTTGAAAGGATAAATATATCAGAGGAAAAAAAAAAAAAGAAATGCAACTCTTAGGACACAATGTTTTTACAGAGTGGAACTGTTAATCACTTTCATTGAGAGAATGAAAATATTCTGTAGCAGAGACACTGTATCGAAGTCATAAAATCTTGTTACAGAGAGAACATTATAAGTGGCAGCATATTGTTGGCTTAGTGTTACTCTTGCCTTTGTGGGAAGATATTTAAATATTTCATAGTATAGTTTTGTAACTATACTATCAGAAAGTAACCAGTTGGTTCATTATGACTGTATTTCCTTCTCACAGTTGGTTCACCTCATTCAGCTGCTTGGCTGTGGTTTGATAACTCTGCCAGTGAAAAATAACTATGGAAAAAGCCAATCCTGGTTGAAGCAAGTTTCTTTTTTTATTAATGCAAGCACATCCAGTCAAACACAGAATATCCTGCTTTATGGTACAGCATTATATTTAGCATTTCAGCTCAGAATAGCAAAACACGGTATTTAAGGAATGTATCAAACTGAGGAGGAGAAATAAAAAGGAGCCAATGTAGATACTGCATGGTTTTCAAGTATATACTTGGACTGATTGACCGGTGAAGTGCACATTCATGTGAAAGCTCTTTTATACATTTACAGAAAGTGTTCTAAAATTGCATTTCAAATATATATTTTTTTCTTAAATTTTAAGCATCCCTTTTAAACTTCAATTACATAAACAAAGCTGATATACAATCCCTCATATAGTGTCTGACAATGTTACTAGCTAGAACATCTCTGAAAGTGCAAAACACTGTAATAATACAGTATAAATATTCTTACTGTAATCCAGGGCTGAAGAGGTCAGTACTTCAGCACAGGAAAAATAGCAGCAGGTCATAAGAATTATTCCTTCCCCTTTCCTGGGCTGTTCTTGTTAACAGTTAGTATTCTACTTCTACCTTCCTCATGGTATAACTTGCTTTTGTTTCTCTTTGATGTCGATGCTATGGGAATAGGAAAATGTTGATTTGTCTCCCTTCCTTACCTCGACTTACTCTGCTAATTTTAAGTATTTGTCAAGGGGGAAGTGAAAGAGGGAAAGCTCTTCTTAATTATTCACCGTACTACAGGGCCAATACAGCAAATTTCTACTAAGCGACTGCAGATGCTACATGAAACAGTGGCACTGCTCTTGGTTGTAGGCACTCAAGCAGGAAGAGTCTACTGAACTGGAATAAACCAGACCCTCAGTCCAGCAAGTCTTGCCCCTTCTTCAACAGAAGGCAGAATAAGATAAACACCGTCTACCTAGAGCTGGTCATTTTAAAAGACGTCCTTGCAGGGGTCTTCTGCAATGCTCTGTGAGGGAGGCTGTAACCACTGTCAACTCTAGAGGGACTTGTTTTTTGTTGGTTAAAAAAAAAAAACAACCAAAAAAACCCAACAAACAAACAAAAACTCGATTAAAACCCTCAATCTAATCATCAGGCTCAAATCATTATTTTACATTCTGCCCTCAAGCCTTAAGAGAACAATTACTGGAAGGGCCAAGTAGGTATTTGTGAGTAATAATTTGTTCATTAGACAAAATAGTTTTAATCTGAGCTTATTTTTTTTCTTAATTCAGAGATCAGATGAGAAAATAAGTTCTGAACTATATATTTTCTTTCCTGGAAATGAATACCTTGAATAAGCTCTTCAGGTACTAATTTGAATAGCTGAATTAGGTGTAAACTCAACACTAAAAGGAGAAACTAGAAATGGGTTTGCAGATCACCTCTAATTTTGGTACTGACCTGGGTTCAAAGGTTTGATTAATTTCTTATGGTGTTTGCCCTTAAATTTCAATGGGTTCTGGCCCAGACATGCCTTGCAAAAGACTAGAAAAAGCTTGCATCCTAAATTGGTCTCTGTTTTAATTGTCTGTAAGTGCAGACTAGACTTTTCAAAGGAACCAAGGGAATTAAATGACCAATTCAGTGGTGAAGAACTCTTAAGCTTCTTTGGAAACTTTAGCCTTAACTTCAAATTGGACATCTGAGTTTACTTCCCTTTCCCTAGCCCGTGATGATTTTTTTTATTTTCCAAAAACTCTTTTTAAAACAAAATACTAGGCCTGTTTTGCAGAGATAATCTAGGTTAGACATCCTTCTCTTCAAACAAACAAACAAAAAAATCCCTGATTTTTCAAAAGGAAAACACAAACTACTCTGACAGCCAGAATTTAAAGGATAGTTCCCAGAAGTATTAAAACTTAGACATGTGTGCATCATCACCTGTGCACGCACACATACTCACACACAAACGCACATACCCCAGCAGTTATCCCGTCTTATCTCTTTAAATCATGTAACAAAAATAGGTTTGCTGCACCATCAGTGTTACAGGCAGGTATACTCTACTTCATGTGCCATAATTCTCCATTTTATTTAAAAAGTACATTGTAGCTGGTTTTGAGACATCCATATTTTTATTTCCTTTACTTCCAGTCCAGCGTAATAAGGTACACTAAACGAGATCAGTACCTTGTAAGGCACTATTTTCTGATGTAGGAGAGGAACATGCTTACTGCAGATGTCAAAGGCCTTGACTCTACAGACACTTACTAACACCTGTGAACAGTTTTGCTAATTTCAAAGCTAGAGACGTGTTGAGTGTTCTGTAGGATACTGGTCCAATGGAGTATTTAACCTGAACACTGGCTTCAGTTGGATGTGTGTTTTAATTTTTACTTATTTTGGTGGAAGTAATAAAAAGTAAAAATTTGGATGCTGATAGAATAAGATCTCCCCAGGGATACCATCTCCCATGATACATTTCATCTCTGAGAACAGGGCCCTGCCCTTATATTTAAAATAAAAAACCAAAACCCTTCAGTAAGTGCCTTAAGGTTGACATGTGAAATATTTACCACATTTTATTTCATAAAAGTTACTGTATATACAAAACAGACCTCATCCAGTGAGGTCTTTCTTAGCACAGTCCAAGTCTTTCATTCATGTTGTAAAAACATGTTCATTAGATGTGCTTCAAAGTCTGCAAATCGGATCCAAAAATCTCAGGCTCTATTAAGCAGAGTTGTCCTAAAAGACAAAGTAACAAAAAAAGTAAAATTATTTTTTTATATCAGAACAAAAAGTTTTTCAGATCTGCAATGGATCTATCTTGCATCATTAGCTTTTCTTCAAGGGATAGATTTTCAACTGCTAGAAACTGGAATACATCTATGAATTCCAGTAAGGATACTGATGTTAAATGAAACGAAACTTTAACTTGCATGACATTACCTCGGGGCCTTAGGATTCACTCAGGCGTATAACATGCTCCTCTGTCATCCTAAACTGTTGCATGCTGAACAGTGTTGGATTTCATGGGAGGTACATTGCACTGGTGTCATAAGTAAAAAGCTTACATGGACTTTCTTAGAAACGTTGGCATCAATAAGAAATAATGTCTCATCGAAGACAATGTAGTCATAATGAAGCTCAACTGCAGCTCAGGGCATACAGGCCTCTGTTCCTTCTTTATCTGGTACAGATATGTTAAATCTTAACATGATTTATGAAGGTCTGAATCTCTCTGCCTTGGCCTCAATGTTGGATGAAATTTAATTAATTGATCTCATCAAGTACATGGAAATGGTGCTTCCCATTCTCACAAGGATGAGGAGTCATTGGGACTTTATCCCTTAGAGAAGGCTGACAACTGGAGTATTTTTAGAAATTTTCATCCTTTTATAAGATTTGTAAGTGGATAGCTATGAGGAGAGCACCTTCTTAGTATCTCTATGCGTTTGTTTACCCGAGAAAAGTGTGTCTGAGCGCTACTAAAAATGTAGATTATTTTACTGTATTTGATAGCCAAAATAAAGCATAGTCTCTTTCATAGTCCCAGCAATGATCTTGCAGCATCAACAGATCTGCTGAAAAAGCTGTATCAAAATCTAAGCCTCACTGAACTTCTTCAGATTTGAATTTTGAAGGGAAAACAATTTTATTTTGGTTTTAAGCTGGGTATGCAAATAGGACAGAAGAAGCTGATGATGACGTGCCTGTGTGTGTTTCCAAAAAGACTTATGTTCTGAGGAAGCTTCATACCTGAGTGTTTTCCAGCTGTCTTTTTCCATGTGGTTTTCTGGACCTTCACTTTCAAAGGATGCAATGAACAGAGCTAGTAAATAAAATAAGAAAAATCAGATATGTGGGTTCTTCAACTGAAAAAAAAAATGTCTAAAGGGTATATAGCGAGTGTAACTTAGCAGACTTGATGAGAATAAATTTCATTATCAGAAACCAATATGGAAATGCTGATCATGCTATCAAATACATTTTTGCACATTAATATTTTTAGCTGCATACTCTGTCTGCATTTCAACAAGTAGGAAGATTCATTATAATGTTCAGTAAAGGGTTGTACCTTCTTCACTATAAATGGGTGCTGTGAGTAGATAGCTCTGGATCTTCTTGTCCTTTTCAAAAGGACACTCAACCTGCTTCCATGTCAGGAAATCATGAATCTGTCTTGAAATTTCCCAGAACTTCTGCATGAATTAATTAAAAGAGAATTATTAAAATAATATTTTTTTCAAATATTAGTTCTTTTGTTTCAATTTCAGAAGATCTCAGTCTTGTTCTTGTTCATGCTGCTTCTTATTGTCCCTTACTCAGAATTCACTGTTATCCTTTCTTCTTACTGCACCCTTCATCTTGCTCTCTTGCTCCTAATTCCTCATCAGCTGTTACTTAGTCTCTCAAGTTTAGAAGAGTATATCTCTGCTGTCCAGTCTTTTGCCTTGAATTCTTTTCATCATCAACCTTTTCTTCATATATAATAGTGCCTTGGCCTATTTTCTGTGCCACATGTCTAAATTAGCTTGTGACTGGAACTGGACAGTAAATGGTTGTTTTTATTTATTTTACTTTTTACACTTCCAAACTTCAATTTAAATGAAGTGTGACATACCTAATTTTTTCATAAAGCATTCTTTCAATTTAGGAACTAATCAAAATAACATATAGAAACTTCAGATATCCTTTCCTTCCTAGGATTTTAAGAAATCCATAATCCTGTATATTCTGTGTGCCCCCTTACCCAGCCTTAGTAATGACAAAAAATTTTTGTCAAAAATATTTTTGACAGTCTGTGGTCTTTTAGACGTGCATGTTTATTAATTGGGGAGAGAGAATCCAGAACCTGTAGAACCTCCCTTGAAGACCTGATAAATACAATTTGCTGGTTGTGTGGAGCATTTATAGCACCCTAAATGGATGAAGTTCAGTGAGCTCACACTGATGATTTAGGGTGAAGTTACCCATTAGAATCTGATCCGATGTGATGGCTTGCTGTGCTGCCACAGAAAAGCAACCACTGGCTTTCACAGAAATGTGATTCAAATCATTTCCCCTAGATCATGATACCACTTTGTCCAGATCACAGCAAAGCTGAAGGAATTGGTAATATAATGAGCTAGGAGTTCAAAACTGGCAAATATTTGCAATGGACAATGTTTAACAAGCATTACAGTTTCTACAACAGCAAAGTCCTACCTTGAAATTTATCTGCCCGTTGGGCAAGCGGTTGGTATGTATTTTGTGTAGGAAGTAGATATCTTTAATAAACAGGTTGAAAACTGGGATGACTATTTTCTCCCTGTTGCTGTTGGCAGTCTGAGATCGCTGTGCTGCTCCTTGCAGGGCTGTGCGGTAGTTACAGAAGTTGCTGGATGGATCCATGTGATGCTGGTTTTATACAGGGGGGAAAAAGATGGTCAAGTAATGCGTGTGTCCTACAAATAAGAAACTTCGATCTAACCATCAGAGTTCATTCTTTATAAATTTGTTTGGTCCCTTTTTAGACTTTCAAGATAGAGCATCCTCATACTAATCAGGTTTTTCTAACTTCTATCTTGTTTGAAAGGAGGATTCTGTGCTGGCTTTATATCTATTCCATTAACCGTTGAAGCAAAGCAGACTGAAAGGAAATCATAGATGACTATCTGGGGGAAAACCCAATATTCTCATTTGCAGTCACCTCTCTTTTTGATGACCGTTTCAGTTAGGTTTTGTTTCCATGCAGATCGCCACTAGGTGGAGTACTCTAATTACTTTTAAGGCAGCATTTACTGGAGTGGAAACTACCTTGAAGTTAAACGGGCAAAAATATGCTAGGAAAAAATAACCTGAAGAAAACTTGCATCCACTTTTCTTTGCAGACACGTAGATAGTTTGAAATGCAGGAAATGCTCCTCCTAACGTTTATGTGGTGGTGACCACTGACAGGTGTCCCTGTGATCTCTGATGTAGTAATTAGCAGAGGTCTGGACTAAACTATTTGGTAGATTTATATATAAAAGTTAAAACTTTATACATACCTCTAAAACATCAAATTTGGCTGTTTTGACCTTGGACCAAGTTTTCTTTAACCGTGCCACAGGACTCAAGTTCATGCCAGCTGAATGCACAGAGAGAGGAGAAAAAGAAACAACCGAGTTGGAAAAAAAAATAGGTCTAATATAACTGTGTTTATGTATCAGCACCACACATTCTGGAAGGCATTTCAGCTTGACAACCAGAAGTTGTAGCTAAAACTCACCCACCTACACACTAATCTGTCAGTGGCAGACACTGCCCCTGTAGAAGTGTGCATGATAATGTGGGCAGCCAATTTAGGGCAAGTGTGAGCAAAGCCTTGCCAGTCAGGTTGTAAAATGGTGTGCCCCTTGCCATCTGTGTTAAAAAAACTCACAGATAATAGCCATCATCGAGTTGAAGTTTCCAATGTTGAAGCATTCTCTTGCCACATCAATGAAAAACTCCACCATTCTTGTGCGCTGCTTTTTCTTTACAATCTGGAAAAAAACCCAAGATCTGTTAAGAGGGAAGGGACAGTCTGAATTTTGGACAGGATGTCCAGCCAAAGGCATTGTAACAGGTTGACTGAATAGACATAAACTAGGCCTGAGGGTATTTTGTTAAGATTCTAATTTTTAATGAAATAGCAGAAATATTTGGGGCTACTACCAATTAATTGTGTAGTTGTGGGGGAGTGTAAATTTTTGTTTATACATAAGGTCAATGTCTTTGGGAATCTTGCATAAACAAGCTGGGGACTTTCAGCAATTTCCTGTTACTGGAAAAGGAAGCTAACATGACACTCCTATCAGAAAGAATATATGCAAAACATTTAAACCTCTCAAGAAGTGAGGAAAGCATTGGACAGACTTAAGATCAGGGGCATGTAACGTAAAAATGTGAGAGAAAACAATTGCCACGTTCTGCTTTTCTCATTTTGCTGCATGTACTCCTAAATGAGCTCTTGAGAGCAGGTAGTAATGATGATCAAATATACAAATTCCCACACATGCAAAGGTGCATAGGGATCAAGCAAGTGATGCTGAACACCTGTTTTGCAAATTCTTTTAAAAACGGCAAAGCAAAATTAATTGCCTAGAAAAAAATTCCCTTTTGCTAGAACTGGTACACATTAATAGGAATCTAAAAAGAGAACACACATGCAACGAAAAAAAGAAAGGGGATTTCTGGGGCAGTACACCTTCCATTTCTTTGTTTATTATATGACAGAAGTTACTTTAACCTCTAATAAGGTTATTCTCCCCCCCCTTTTTTTTTTAACCTTTCCAGTAGTCCACTTTCTTTTTAGGCTTTAAAAAAGCCTATTCTCAATTTTTCTACAATGAATATTGCATTAATATAATGAATGAATATAAATTAAAAAGTGAATACATACCAGTGCTAATGATATCTAAATGCAGTGGAAGGACAGCTGTTTATTGGTAAAACTGCATTTAAATATGAGTATTTTTAAGAATCTTTGGATTTATTAAAAAAAAAAATCCAAAATAGCTCCTAACTCAGTCCACACAAGTTCTATTTCACTGCATGACTAATGCTACTATGGAAGCTGCACAAAACTAGAGAATATATGCAAAGCCAAACATAGCCTTGAACTCTTAATCATATAAGCATGCAAATAATTTAATGCTTGAATAATGCCATTATCTTTAATTGCCCTGCTAATGTTTAAATCTCTATTAGACCACTGCCTGCCTTTTGTCCTTAGGGCCAGGATCCCTTTGCTTATCTTGTTTTCTCTGAATACCTACCCGACAAATCTCTGTAGCCACCAGCATGCTGAGACAATTGAACCAATTGTCATAGGCCTCCAAGTTATAGGTTTTGGTCACATCACCTCGGCACTGCAAGAGAACAGGCCATGTGTTAAATCTATCCTGTGTCGTCATAAAGCCAACGTACCAAAGGATAAACTTCCTTTTTGTGTCTTGATAAAATCTTGTTGGGTATTTTTTTAAGGCATAAGCTTAAAGAAGCTTAGAAAATTTCAGTTTTTCTTGCACAGGGTATACTCCATATGTGTACACTCCACATATATTATGGAGGCTCTTGATTCTGGTTATTTTTTGCTTCTTTTTCCCTCTATACTCTTTTTTTTATACCTTGTGATTATCCAGGGAGTCCATGTGGCTCACAATCTGCATCAGATCCTCTGGGTAAATGTTGCTCACCCTTTCCTGCATTTGGAGAGATGAGAGATTGTTACTGTACAGACAAACAGGGAGCTCAGTGAAAAAAAAAAAAGAATAAGTCAAAGTTAGGAGAACATTTTGGTAACTTTTATCTTCCTACAGTGTAGATGTGTGAGGTGTTTTTATAGTTGTACCTAATTGGTCTTGTTCATTATCTGACTTGGTATGTTTTGATTGAAACACTGGAGGCTTTCAGTGAAGCCATAGCAAAATTCATATTGATGAGTGTAATAATATCTAGTAAACGGAAAACAAAGTAATTCACACCAATCAGTGTCTCACCAGTTCAATGTAGGTCAGCTGCTGTGCCAAGATCAGAGGGTCACAGCACACACTCAGGATGTCCTTTTGAGTTGACTGTGGCTTGGTTTTGAGGATGGTGCCTTTGTCAGTAACGGGTTGCCGGAATTTCTCTCTGATTTCCTGGTATTGGCTCCGTGCAGAGAGGGCCATCAGGAGATTCTGTGTCATCTGGCTAATGATCTTCTTCACTGTCCCATTTTCCTAAGCAAAAGGCAGAAACAACGACTGCTAAAAACCTTTAGCTATTGCAGATACAGATCACTGGAGAATTTCTGACTGGGAAAAATAAATGTCTATTATCCACTTTCTTTCATCTTCTCTGAGCTGATCATTCTGTGACAAATGAACTTGTCCTAAATGCCCACACAGCTCTGTAACAACATTGTTATGCCTGCCTGCCTCCCCAGCTCTGTTTCACTTGCTTGGCTGGTCTGTTCCCTTCCCTAGTACCCCATTTCAAAGGCATCTGTAAACAGCTGAAGGCTGGGTATAGTGAAAGGTTGAGTTGCTTGCATAAGGCTTCTTGGAACCTCTGTGCACCAAGTGCCAAAAAGCTCTTTCTCATTTGGACATATTGATGAATCCAGTCTATCTAGCCCAGGCAGAATCCAGGGAATTCACATTATGACCAGGAATATACCCCTGAAATACTCTGGCTTGGCTTTGAACAATTAGAGCATCCAAAGATTAGGTTAAGAGCACAATAGATGTCATGTTCTTGGACAACTAAAATGCCTCTCTGTTCATCAGGTGCAGATTTTAAATACAGGATCTGTGAGGATACATACTGGTAACGCCAAAGACACATAATCTGCTCAGTGTTCTGACAACTAAGGCAAGGTGATTTTTTTTTTTCTGCCATTGATTGTGTCCTACAGGCATTTCTCTATGAGATCAACTGCAAAGAGCTAACTTGATCCTTTTCCTACTCCTCTATCTCTCCTGTTTCTGCTTTAAATGACCCAGATTCTCCAACCATGTTCTTTCTGCTGCTAGGAAAATTAATTCAACTGCAGATAGTCCTTTTCCTTTTTATTACACAATCCCTCTCTTGCTTTCATGCAAATTATTTCTCTTGAGTTACCCACAAGGTTAACCTTTAGTTTACAACCTGCTGTATTGGTTTCTGCCAGTCAACTGGATCCACTACAAAGAATTGCAATGAATCTGTGACCATTCAAAGAAGCCACTAATGTGCAGTGATGACTGAAATTATGTGGCACATGTGAGAGATGATGACTACCAAATACTTGTATATTGCATGTTATAATTAAGCGATAATGGTGTCAGAATGTTGCTTTACAAGCCAATAATCTGACTCCCAAGTGAAATCAAATGCAAAGCTGAAGGCAGTGTAGCTCATCTTGAGGCAACTGGGTTACTGCTGAACAGCAGCTGGCTGAAGCCACTCCTGATACTGTGCTACAAGTGTTCCGAAATGCCAAGGGAGAGTGGTGATGGGAACTGAAATAAAGCACTAATCCTGATCTCTGGTATGCTGAGCTTTCTATTGTAAATCATTTGACTTCAGCTGCTATGCCTGACTTACCCATACGTCTGGGAGGAAGCAGACTTTCTGGATATGGATTGTAGAAAATTAAACTTGAAGATATGTGAGAGTATTGCAGATATGACTTAAAAGTGAACAAAGAAACTCAGTGACACAAAAACTACAGCTTACTTAAGCTACTGTGAATTTATTAGCATCTTAATACTCAGACAAATGTCAGATATTTAGCACTTTCCTTTCCTTACCAGTTTTACCCTAAATTTTCCTTCAACTTTGAAAAATAAGCCAATGACTGTACAATAATTTGTCCTTTGAGTTCAAACAAGACATTTGTACTTCCTTTGGGGTGCAACCCTGGCTGTAGCTATAGCTATTTGGTATGCTGTCTGATATCATTAGCACAACACCTGACTGCTTTGTAGGAGTCCTCAGTTGATTCTCTACCTTATAAATGAAGAATAGTGTCTTAAGGGGATTTGGAAAGCTTTAAAATACAAAATAAACCCCCAAACCTTTACCATAATTCCTCACTGAAGCATAGTATGGGTAATTCGATGTGGTAAGAAAAACTGAAGAGCAAAAGCTGCTTTTTGTCAAATTATGTTTCCTAGGGGTCAAATGTGGCAGAGCTCATCACTGATGAAACTTGACTGGTAGCCTTGTAAGGGGATAAACATGGTGATGCTGTAACTAATGGATGTCATTAGATGCCTTGGACACCACAGCACTGAGCCATCCCATGAAGATGTGTTTTTCTCAAATGCCAATTATTCATACACAACAGAGTGGGAGGGAAAGGGAAGAGAAAGAAAGGGCACGACTTCTTTCTAGTTCAAAGTAACAGACAAATTAACTACTAAGATATAGACACTAAATAAAACCTCTGCCAAGTCCCCTTTTACATTACTGTCTCTGCCAACCTCTTTGTCTTTGTCTACAAAGGGAATAGAAGGAATATTATAATCCTATTTCCTGTTCTCCTCCTACTAAGGCACTGACATTTTCATAGTAGCATCCACGTCAACAGCTTTGCTGATGCAACAAAGCTGACATACTTGCTTTTGATAACTTGATGACACCTAGTTGTATTGTCCTATCCTTGATTCATGCAGAGCTGTCAAACCTGTTGTTCTTCATTTTTTCTGTACTTGAATCAACAAGAACACATAATACAACTGTCTTCCCATTTCCTGCTAATTGTTCTCAAAAATATCTTAAGGTTGTGGGTTTAAAAACAATGAGAAGCTTCTACTTCTGTGTAAGTAAGCCTTCCTATTCATACAGGCATTTTACAATTAATTCTCCTGCAGTTCTCGATTATTTTTTTCCTTCTCATGGTAGTTACGGTGACTTTCTCAATAAGCAAAAAGTGTAGGCTTTGTGAGTGTTGGAAAAACCCAAAACAAACAAAAAAACCCCAAGAAACACTCCCCACCCCCTCCTGATAACTAACAGTCCTTGTTTAATTCAAATTCTCTTTAAAAGTCTTTTGTGAGGCCTAGTTTTCTTCACAGGCTAAAAACTCAAAGCTGTTAAGACTGGTGATTTGAGTATCTAGCAGAGCTCAAATATAACCTTGTTTATAGAAATACTGTGCATGTCACCTGAAACACAGCAATAAAACAGTTGCTTATTATTGTTAGAAGCTGGGAATGAGCTATTAAATAATAATCTTCACTCTGGTCAAGAGTACACTTGATACAACTAGTTCACATGTCCTGCAAAACTTAGACATACAGAGCAATAACAATGTACAAAGGAAGGTACATAATTAATTATTAAAGTTGGCTATATTGAGCCATTATAGTTACTGTTCTTTCTCCTTCTGCACCACAGTCACTTTTCATATTGTCATGACTGTTTTGTCTCTTCTTCTTACACTTGGTGATTAGACATAGACAGTTTCTGCTAATGGACCATTAAGTCCATCAGTCAGCCCATGTCCTGGTAGTTACACTGACAGCTTAGCAAATGCTGCTTTAGTCCATTTAGAAAATACTGCCTGCAGTATTGTGTATAATATGACAAACCACATATAACAGTTGGCAAATACTGCTTTAAACTTAACTTTTTTTTCCTCACCCACCCCTACCTCATCACATTGTGTGATCCTGTGAGCAATCTCCTTCAATTCTTTCATGGATTTTTCATCTTGGAAATCATAGGGGAAAGTTTCAGTCCATTCCTTCAGCAGCTGAATGATTTTGGCAGCAAAGGATTTTAGTTTTGCCTAGAAAGAAACAATGAGGTGATTACTGACCACAGACCTTTCTGAGTGGAGACTGAATTAGCTGATGAAGGTTCACAGAAATCTAGAGACACCCTTGGAAATACTTTGCAGTAATAGTAGGTGAAGGGAACAAAAAAAGAACATATTTAACTGTGAGCTAGATTCCTAAATAGTATCATTTAGCCTCCTTTTATTATAGCTTGGTAATGTCTCTTACCAAAATATCTGAAGATATTTCAAGGTTAGTTGTATAAAACCAGGAAGATGACAGAATAGTTCAAGCGACTTATTTAACTGCAGTCTGTGGGACTTAAGCTGATTTAGGCCACCTGAGGCAGCAGTACCTTAGTGTTTGAATTCAAATTCATACAAACTACAGCACTCTACTGACTGTCTTCCATGAGAAACGTTCACAAAGACATTTCTGTTCTCCAGAATTTATCAGACTGTCCAGACTGAGCTGTATATTAAATAAATGGACAACGGGAAAGACGTGTGTGTTCTCTCCATGATATCTAAATCAAAATAGACTTAGAAAATAAAAAGTATTGGCTTTTGCTCAAAAAGCTATCAACCACAGAAAGGGAGAGCTATGTTTTTCAGGTTTTTTTGTTACCTGTGAATCTTCTAAGGCTTTTCTTCAGCTAGACGTGAATTGGATGCCAATTACTCCACTGCTGTAGCAATGGAGAGCACCATCAGTAAATGGAAGGGAGAACTCTTGTGAAACTGGGAGTGTGAATGCTAAGAACACTTTTAATGGACGAGAAGCATCAAAACTTAATTTAGGTTATATTTATCCTCCCACCCAGCCTGTGAAGCACTGGGGACAACAAGGAAGGTTTGTGTTTACCTCTCTACTTGTGTAAGCCAGAAGTCCCACTAGACAGCAGTTCCTTTTCCCCATGTACAACACTTTCCTCATTGTGCTGCCCAGCAGCCTCTTGGGGGTGGTAGAAGGTGACTGAGCATGTGAGTGTCAGTACAGGAAACTGGCGTGTTTTCTTTTAAGACAAATAGAGAATGTCTTCCAAATACTGGCAGGAATGCCAGCCAAAACATCATCTGATCATAGTACGTCCCAGTTTCTTTAATCAAAACCAAAAGTCAACTAAACTAAGTTTTGTTGGTTTTTTTGTTTTGTTTTGTTTTGTTTTGTTTTTAACATCTCAGCATTATATGTCAAGGAGAATATTAGCAATGATTGATAAGAACTTTGAAGTTAAACCATGCACCCTTGAATCCTCAATCTGACAATAACCCAGGGCTCCTTGTAAGTCTAGAGGGAATTTCCTTGTTTGTTTGTGTTTGCTTTTTTTAAAGACTTACAAACTGCTTTTCCTAGCTGGTTTAATGACAGCATTTAATTGATGCTGCTAGTGAGAGTAGCACAGAATGGATAGGCAGGGAGGGCAAAAAGAAAAAATGACTATTATCTTTGCCAGCAGTGGGCATTCCTGCAAAGCAGTGTCTGTCAGTGCCTCTCCTGTGGAGCCCAGCTTCAAGGTATTTCTCAACAGCATGGGACAGAGTTCCAGATTATAGCTGTCTGTCCTCCAAGCTCCCATTGTCATCTGCCTTGGGGAAAAGACAATCTATACTTATTTGCTATGAAATGCATGGAGCCTGACATTAATAAAAGAATAATCTCTAGGTGGTGATGGACAATTAATTAGGCAGCCAGTGCACTTCCATTCAATTAAAGTTAACAGGCCATGACTACTCCACTTTTGTTTACCAAAAGCTGCTACAGAACTGTTTTTTAGTATTAATCATCCTGACTATCCTTTCTTTTTAATTTTTGAAACTGAAAAAGGAGGGGTGGGGGCAGAAAGGTTCCAAAATCCTACCTTAGCCCATGGCAAGCATCCCTATGTTAATACTTAGTTCATAAAGAATTTATGGGTTATCTGGACTGACCCCGGCAGCTGAAGAGACCACATCAGTCATAGCTGATGCTTTTTTAATGCTGGTGTATTTAAGGGCAAATTATTTCAACTTATACTCCCTGCACAGCTTAAAACACAGTGCCTTAGGAACACTGACTTCCCATCTCTTGGATCCACTCGTGAGTTGTTTTGGTTTGCCTCCTTCATGACAGAAAGCCAGGCATCTGTTGCAAGACAAACTGCAAACCATATTGCTCTTCAGGTCTAAAAAAGCTTAATGTTTTATCAGATGCTTTTAATGCTCATGAAAATAAGGTACACCTTCTGAGAGCAACACTAAGAGACACAGGTGCAGCAGAACACGGGATTTCTGCTTCATGTGGGCTCTGATGAAACCCAAAGCAACGTGACAGGCTTGATGCATGTGATAACCTAGATGGAAATCACACAGGTCTGTGGGTACCAGATGGAAATCAGGCAGGTCTGTGGGTACCAGCACACAGTTTCCTTTCTGTCATGGCTGAGATAAAACTACCAACCTACTTTTTCTGTAGCCTTACTCCAGACATAAGACTCCCTTTGTGAGGCCTGACGGAGTTCTCTGGAGTCCATGGGAATAATTCTCCCATAAACATTTCTTTGAAGAGAAAAATACTTTTATTAATCTAAATACTGTGGGTTGACCCTGTTATGCATGAGACAAGACAGGACTGAGAAACAACTCCTAATTAGAAAGGAGGGCAATGGCGGGAAAGGTTTAATGACAATGACCTGGTTATGAGTATTTCTTTTATTTTTGGTTTTAAAAAGGAGCACTTACTGGCAACAAAACCCAGGGGAAATTATGATTTTTAAAGGGACTTAAGTATTCCAAGACAGGCAAGACAAACTTAATAGAAACTAATTTCTACTTTCACTTTTTATTTCTTACTTCTTTAGTTACAAAATATCCTCAAGCTGCAGAAATAATGCACAACCGTTTTTGCAGCTTTTTTCCATTCAATAATACTATACTAGTGCTTCCTTCTGTGACAACCTTGTTGAATCTTTACAATCTCTAATGCACTTAGGGAGAGTTAAATTTTTTTCCTTTATGGTCAAGCTTAACTACTGACTTCTTTATTATAATTGATGTCTTGAACTGTGAAATTCTCCCTTTATTTATGAGTAGTCAAAAGGACTCTAAGCAGGCTCCAAGACATCGCAGATTGTTTTTCTTTTTAATCCACTTTTCTCTGGGCTGTATTTCTATGACTCTTTGGCTAGCCAGTAATGTCAAAAACAACAAAAAGATAAGTATTGTGGTGTGTAACCTCAAAATCTGGTTTCTTGCCACTTTTGCAGCTCACACACTATCCAGGCAACAAGCTGGCCAGCTTCTTGTCTTAACAGATTTGCCTAAGCATACTCTATCAGAAATGATCAGAGATGCTTTAACTGCTTTTGTCAGCTATTTCCTGCTATGCACCCACTTAATTAGAAGGTTCTGGTAACTGATGATGCCTTAATGGATTATGACTGTGAATACTTAGCAGTATCTTGAGTCAAGAGTTTCTATGCTGCATGTGAAATGAGCTTTTATTTGTTGCCAGACAGAAAAACAAATGTTTGCAAATGCCAGTGGCCAAACTATTTTGTAAAACATACAGGTGCTTGCAGTAGAGGGCAGTAAAGTAGTAATATGAAAGGGATGTCAGAAGTTTATGTAGTGTTTTCTAAGAAGTTTGTGTTTAGAAGACAGGAAAAAATTACAGCTTATGTTAAGGGAGTAGGAAGGGATCAAGGGCATAGTAGAAAGAGCAACCAGAAAAACATGTAAATTAAAGCTGCCTCCCTAAAATGTTTAATTGTCATCCTGCTGCTTGTTGGTTTTCCTGTAGGCCCGTTTCCAAATTGTCAGCAGAAGGTGTAACAGTGTGGGTGTTTGGAGTATGAGCTGCTCTATTTTACATCCTGTTGTTAGGATGTAATGCTATTTAATTTCTATTAGGAAGCCATGATTTTTTAGCACATCTGCTAAGAAGCCAGACTAATAATACTTTACAATTAGTATTGTATCTTTAAACAACCAGGTGATTTAGTCCCCAGAGACTGCTTTCATTTGAAAATCTCCTAAGTGCATTGTCATTCACAAAAGTGTCATCTTATATCCCGTTAACTTTAAATCCAACTATTTCACAAATGTATTTTGACACTTTCTACTCACAGCTGTCTTTATATATGTCTACAGCTCTGATTTACTCATTCCATATTTCAGATGGTCTCAGCATCTTTTAGAGGTTCCTACTCCTGTTGTTTAGTTACATGTTGCTGAGGAACCATCACAATTTACAGAGCAGAGTTTGAGGTTGCTCAGTCATGAGTTAAGTTTGGCAGTGGGAACAGTTATCACCTCTGTGTACAGAACTGGAGGCAGTGCTTCTTGCATCTTCTTTCCCTGAACCCTTCTTTTCCCCAGCACCTACATGACAAGTTAAATAGCTATTTGGAGAGTAGATGAGGGGACTGACCTGGATGAAAGGTATTTTGCACCATGGTCAGTTTGTCCTGTGGAGTAATTTTATGACATAATAAGAAGTTGCACACCAGGAGAAAGAAGTCCTTGGGTCAGTATTGCTGTCAAAAACTCTTTATTGACAAATCACAGAGTCTACTTTTGTACTCCTCACTCAGACTGCTAATACACCAAGGAGAAAACAAAATGGAACTATCAATATGCTGAAGATTAGGTATGTGAGCTTGTAACTTCTCATCAAAGAATGGATGCAAAACATATCAAGGATTTGAACAATTTAGGTATTTAAATACTTGCTGATCCCATCCTGGGTTTGTTACTCTCATTTGCTTCCCTGCTTGGACTTTTCTGTAAAAGACTTGACTTGACTTTTCAATTCAGTCAAAAAGTCCTCCAATACACACTTTGCAAGTGGTGATACTTATATGGATTTAAGTGCCAGTTTGGTTTAATCAATAGTAGTAAAACATGTCAGCACAGGTTACCCTTTTAAATAGTGCATCTCTTAGTTTTTGTGAGAGGTAACTTTCTGATTTACTGTTACACCAACTTAAAATACCCCAACCTACAGCTGAGCACTTGATTACGATGGTGAGGGTGACTTGAAGAAAGGGAAATGGGATTCAAGAAAAACCTAAGCTGGTGAAAGCTCAAAAGTGCAAACCAACTTTCTGGGCAGGTTTCATGGCAGATACACATTGCTGCACTGACCTGTAGCTCCCGAGTAAAGTCGTGTTTGTAGACATTGCATCTGACTGGTAAGGTTGTACATAACCTATGCTTGTGGCTAGCAAGTGAAGTAAAGGTACTTCAAGGAAAAAGACCCAAATAACAGTGCATCCAGGAACAAATGCCAGTTACAATTTCATTTTATTCTTTATCGGTCTATTTAGCTTTACTATGGGAAGGAGGGAGTGGAAAATAAATGACAGTGGCACAACTAACTGAAGGACATAATGGTCCATTTACCTTTTCTGCCTCAGTCCCCGTTTCCAGCTGCTGCTTCTGTTTAATGCAGATCTGTCCCACTTTAGCCAGGAGCTCGTGTGGGTGAATGAAGACTCGAGAGCTCAATAGGAAAGTGAAGATGTAAGTTCTCTGTGGAAGGAGAGAGGAAAAAACCCAAAATCAACAAAACAAGTTGAAAAACTTTAGCAAAACTAATCTATCTTCCTTGGAAAAACTATTCTATAAACTACAAATGTAACTTCCCTTCCTTTAAAATTTTCATAACTTTTCCTGTCTCGAGAGAAATGGTTAAAAGGAAATGCTATCAGCTTCAAAGCTGTTAACTCTGGGGTTTTCTGATTACCAAATTATTTCCCTTTAAAATGCCAAACTTAATATGCCTCATTAGTCATTGCTTACTAGAGACACAAATGAACTACAGCTAATGTAGGGTGTTATGCCTCTTGAACACCACTATTTATGCTGCTTTGTTTCCTTAAGAGTTACTGTTTTTCACTAAGCTGCAGAAAACTGCTTTATGTGTATTCCAAACCACAGCTGTAATTTCTTCATGTATGGGGATTTTTGTTCTTTTTTTTCCCACAATCACTGATACAAGTTTTAGCTTAGATTGTGGCCTTATGACAATAATTTAGTTTTAAGCTTAACTTATTTGGGGCTTGTTTCAGAGTCTTTTGAGTATGAACACTGCTAATAAATACCAAAAGTGATTATTTCTCATGAGAAATAGCTTCTCCATTTATATTTTAAAAGCTGTAAAGTGTTGTATTATCACTGTATCATACTCTGGACATACTATTCATTGTATCATACCTTGGATAGTTTAATTGAAGTGAGGATATTTTTCTGTCCTAGTCTTGCTCCACTGTTTGAAACTGGGTTTCTGCATTTGAATGTAATTTCCTGACTAATGACAGTAGCAGCTCATAAGTACTTACATTTTTCCTTTAGGCTTTTTTAACAAAATGTGGAGTTGGGAAATTACAGGGGATCTCCTTGACAATGTATTTCAATTAACCTTTGTTATATTTGGAACATGTACTGTTACTTTGACCGTATTTTTAGAAATGTAATTTGGCCACAGCCAAGTGCATTTAAATAGTCACTGTGCACATATATGACCTTGGACTGGGCAAGTAAATTGAGACAGCTAAAAACTTTGGACCAGTTGTCTAAAATATGGTATCTCTACTATCAGCTACCAAATTTGTCCGCTTGCAGTCTTCAAAACACACTTGTAGTTAAACAAGAGTAGTATCTTTACAACTCTAAAGAGGTTATAGGGTTTATCTCTCTAATCACAACAAAGTGTGCTGTTAAAGAAAATTGTTTTTTCTAGTACTCAGTGTACCCTATAGTACAAATTTAGCACTAAAAACCTCCAAATATCAGAAGGGGAAAACAGATTTTTTTTTTTTAAACAATATAAATTAACAGAGTGTTCTCAGAGTGAGAGAAAAGTATAGTAGATTAAACATATATCTAAACATTTAACTTTATCCTGAGCTTCTGGAGGAAGCTAATGAAAGAGCAGAGTGGAGTGTGATACAGCAGAGGCATTTAAAATGCTCATTCTGATTTGAACATCTTATCAGTGATGGGGTTCATGTATTAAACTAGAAATAGCATTAATTCTGTACAATCAAAACCAGAGTTAATCTGTAGTCTTTGCCTTGTCTGTTGTTTATGAAGAGAGGAAGAGAGGAGGAGAAGGGTTAACTGGATGGACAGTTTGGGTCAGGCTCTTGATTGCTTCCACTGATGCCCACAGAAGATGGACTGCTGGGGCCATCTAACAATCAGGCTCTTGCTGACTTTGAGCAGGTGGCCAGGGCAGTGACAGGATAGTGGTAGCACAGCCTCCCCTCTTGATGACATGGTTGCAAACATCCCACACAAGTGTACCTTAGGAAATCTAAGAAATTAGGCTTCTGTTTGGTATTTTATGTCTCTCCAGAATTTCAGAGTTTATTTTTACATTTACAGTGAAACAACCTTGAAGTTCATCAATTCTAAAAAGCAATTCAATGTAGCTCTTGAACCTGCATCTGGAAACAGTTAATGACATTGTGCTGGTTTTGAAGAATTTTATCATCTGTGGTACTGTATGTGGTGAGTTATGGGCACTAAAATTAGGCTGAAAAGCTAACCTGGTTCACAAAAGGGGACTTGGTTGTGTTACGGGACAACATATCAGGTCTTTTATTCTTACGTGTATGAGAATGATTCTTAAACTGATACACTCCTTATTCAGAATGAAAGCAAGGGAAAGATTGGGTTGTGAGATTTGGGAGGGGGGAGAGTGTGTTTGTTAAACTATGCCTAGTTATCCTCTGTTATTTTTTGTAGCTAGCTCATGTATCCATTGCTATCGTTGGTGTCCCTGAACTTAAGACTGTGAGTCTGGTCTATCTGGGACAGGAATTCAGCTGGTGGGGTGTGTCAGCTGTCACTGGGTTACGTGAAAACTTTTGTACTGAAAACCTGAAGCAGCCCTCACTTCTACTACAATTTTGAATTTGTGAGATGAGGGGGAAAAAAGAAACAAACAAAAAAAAAATCTTTGACACTTTCATCCTTTCCCCACATTCTTGTTTGGGGCATTTAGAGGCCTGTCTCAAAGTTGCCTGTACGTGTAAGTAGCAGGGAACCACAATTTAAGCCACACTGCCCTGGTAATGACCTGTGCTCTGATAAGCTGGAACATGTTCTTTAAGGAAAGATGTAATTTTGCTTCTCATGCTAATTCTAGAGTTGGTCTCCTTGGTGAAAGTTTGTGTAGTGTGTGACACTTTATCCAGAGTGACTCTGAGGAAGGCCCACTCAACAGTATCATTTACCTATTGTTATACTGCAAGAAAAGTGTGACACAGATGAACAGTGCTTTTATTTGGTTTCTTTGATAATGTTTTATCTGATGTTCATAGAAGTGTTGAACTGGCAAGATGCAGGAAGATACAGGCCATGCAAGTGCTTACTTTCCATTTTAAGCTTGCTGATGTCTCTCTGTAATCAGGAATAGCTGTACTGGACCCATGCAATGCTTTTCCATACAGCACTGGACTTTTTGGGTTTAGAAACAAATTATTTGTTCTGGAATCCATCTGCTGTATTTTTATTCAATTTTTTAAGTCACTTAACCAGAACTAGGTTCAGTACTTTGAAAAACAAAATGTTCCATTAGGGTGAAGCAAGATATGCAGGTTTACACTATACCGGTATCTAATTGAAGGGGTTTTTTAATACTTTTATTACTCATGCTGGCACAGACAAGGACTAACTGCAATTAAGAACCAAATTAAAAATGATAGGTCTGACAGCAGTACTGACCCCCAACTCCTTGCTTCTCTGCTAATACCCACTCCTTATCCAATAAAGAAATTTCAGGGTGAGCTAAGCCATGCATTTCAGCTTAGTGGGAGGTCTCAGGGGTTAGGAACACAGTTGTTTTGGATAGTAAATATTTCATATTAATGTCATATACCTTATCTAGATCAAGGATGTATGTGATTTGTTGCATCTACACTACCATACACATATAGGCTAAATGTCTTAACTAAAAACCTGCAATGTGTCATAGGCACCCTCTAATCACGAAGATGATGGTTTAGGGAAGGAAACTTAGCTATGAAGCTATCTGGTTTGATAAAGAATGATTAAAAAAAGCTTCCATAAGCTGTAAGGTTGAAAGTTAAGCTCAATTTATCCTACAGAAGTGACAGGTATTTGGGAGGAGAGCTGAAAAAAAAAATCCTTTCTGCACTTGGAACAACGTAAGTTAACACAAAAGGGTCTTGTGCTTTACAAGAGAATAAGAAGCCAGATTCCTTTAGTGCCTAAAGTTGTTGCTAAGAGATGAGCTGAATTATATTAAAAAAAAAAAAAAAAGACAGAGCACGAGCACACAAGACTAAAGAAGGAATTGTTACTCTCCGACCCAAGAATGCACTGATGACTTTTTGAGGAGGGGAAAAAAAAATAAAATTTTTCTTTGTGCACTCACTGCTCATTCTCAAACTTCTTGTTTGTGAAATATTTTCTTGAAACATTTTCTTGCTTGGGCACAAGGGTTGCAGACTGGTACATTCCATTCCTAACCTTCCGAACTCCTCTGTCTCATGAGTATACATTTTTCTATGTGCTGAACAAGTCCCTGTACACAAACAAGACTCAGAAGAGCAGTACACAAATGTAGGCGCTTATCTTTCCTGTCCTCCCTTGCCTGTCTCGTGCTCTGCCAACATGGCAAATACATTTTTGTTTTGCCTCTGTAACCAGCACATAAAGACACTTTGTGTTTGCTTTCTCCCCCGCTCCCTTTTTTTTTCTGTCTAGAAGGTTACTGTGATCATCAGCTTAATGTGCACACACGAAGGAATGCCTTCTGAGCACTGTGCTCAGATGTACTAATCAAAAATCTGAATGAGTACTGATAACTTACAGATCTGCCACACTGAAACTAAGGTAACCTCTGCTAATGTTACCAATAGCTTCTCTTGGTGCGAATTAATTGGTTATATCTTGCTGCCTTTCTTTGCATGAGTAGTCAGAGACTGAGACATGTTTATACTTTTCTCTTGAATGTACAGGATTGGCTACTCTTCTGACAGGATATCAGCCTACATGGCTATCACCAACCCTCTGTGGCAACTTCCCTAAAAATAGAAATGAGCGTGAAATGAAGTATAAACATGTAACTGAACTGAAATAGAAAACTTGGGTTTGAAGATGACTCAAATACAGCTCCTTCTTTATGTTGTTTGTACGTTATTTATCTACTCATTTTATAATTAATCCTAAATTGGGTGATATGACTTAACTAAAGGTATGTGTTGTGCTGTAGAGGAGATGAATTTGGTTTAATGCTGTTTTCCATCTCTCTTTCCTTGGAGTTCTCTTTGCTTCTGTTGGATTTTCAGCTGTCAGCCTACAGGGTGGGGTCCACGACTGCTTGGTAATGGGAATGCTCCCTTGTGCGGGGGATGAAGGGATAGCACCATGGAAACCAGCAGCATTCCAAAATAAGTTGTAGACCCCTTAAGTAATGCTCAGTTTATGGAACCATTTTCAGAGTAGCTGTGTTATAAATAGATCTTATGTTACAAGTTACAATAAGGGATGTGCATTAGCAGCTACTTAAAAAAAAACTTTAAGCTACAGTCCAGAAATCCAAGTAGCAAGTAACCATATTCTAGTGTGACATAAAAGACAAGGAACTGACTCCTTGGAAGGCTTAACTACAGTACCCTAAAGCTGCTGCTATACCACACCAGCTCTACCCACTGCTTTCTTCAGCATCTCTGTTCTACAATATGTATTCGGGGTGGGGAGATTCAATGTCTAACAATGGCTATCCCTCTGCTTATAAAAGGGATCCCTCTGAGTCTTATAAAAGATTTGGTACTGGTAGCACAATCGTATGTTAGCCATATTTAAATATAAGATTTAGGATTACTTTTGAACTGGAATAGTAAACCATCCTGGTTTTGCTTTTTTAATCCTCTGCTGATGATTGATGGCAATTCTGCTGCATTTACCCACAGAACTCTCATATGGGGAGTCCCCTCTTTGTGGATGGGGGTTGTGAAGATGTGTGATATATATGTGGGACCTTGGTGGGACTTTATTGTCATTGATATGAGACCACAATAAGAAGTTTTACACAAATTAGTCTGAGAAACACAAGGTATAGCACGGCCCACTACTATAAACATTGTTTGGCATACAAGTTAATAGTGATTGCAGTTTCCTGCCCCCCTGTTAGTTTGCACAAAGCGCTGGGATATTTCTGCCATAGCTGCTGCTTTTTCAGAGCTCAAATAGAATATATGTTATACAGCCTCTCTGATCTTTGGCTACTCATTTAAGTAGTACTTTTTGTTAATGGGTACAAGGGGTAATTTTAAGTGATAAAGTGATATTTTAATAATATCCTAGGGTCAGATTCTTACTGCATACCCTAGAGTTATAAGTAGTATTTACTTTGGGGGACTGCACTGAGGATGTTTAACCAGTTGCAAAATCAATTTCAGGCTCAAGAACGTACATTATTATAGCTTTGGCCCATTAAAATGTCTGGAGAAAGAGAGTATTTTAATTAAAATCTATTTTGGTGGTGTAACTAGGATATGCATAGAAAATTAAAGGAAAAAAATATTAGAGATGTTTTCAGGTCTGCTTCCCTAGGTAGGAGCTGGTTAGTAGTTAATCTTGGCTGCATTAGACCTAAAGCAGCTTAGAAGGATGAAAATTCTGTGGCTAATGCTGCTTTTAATTGGTTCTTAAGGCACCCATTTGAGTTCAACAGGGCTTTATCCTTCTAACAAGTGCTCTCATTTAAAAACAGAGAGTATCCCCACTGAGCAACATCTTTAGTGAATGAATATTGCAAATAAAATAAATTCATCTTTAGCCTATATCTTAATCTTGAATCAGATGGAGATTTCATGAGAAAGGACCAATCCAGATAGTAATGCAGGAAAACTATGGGAAGAAAACAAAAAAACTTTCAGTGGCTACTTACATCCGGATAATAGTCCATGGTGGGCACCAGGCGCTCTATCAAGGCCTCCAGTGATCCAGAAACAAGGTTCCCATCCTGATAAACAGGGTCCACACATCTCTCTCCCATGTCTGGCTGCACTTGCCCACTACAACTGGAACCAAGCATGCTGGAAAATATTGGTGTCTGGGGCATAGTTTCCTGCAGAAGCGGCAAAAGAAGGAGAGAGGGTTAAGCTTTCTTTCAGGATGTCTGATGTGTGGGTTTTACAGAGGCATACATTAAACACAATTACATATTTGACTGAAGGCAGCCTCAGCATTCAAGCTGAGTTCTGAATCCAAGCAATCACACATCTGTAAGCTGGCTTTGGTGTTTGAAATGTACTTTAAACTACATCTCGAAGGCTGTAGATGCACAAGCTATAAGAATTTTTCTCACTGTACTTGATTTCTTCTTTCTCCCCAGTTTTACCCTGCTTCTTTATGCATAAAACTATACAGAGATGAAAATACAAAATGCTTTATGAATTTCAAAGATACTGAAGTGGTGCTTTACTGAACAAACAAACAAACACTGTGCCTTAATGTTCCTCTTTTTACTCTTTTTGAAGTCAGATCTTTGGCCAAAACACTTCACTTGTGATGATAAATCCTTCACCACTTCTGTAGCTAGATGTAGTCCAGGTCTCAACACAAGTGCATCTTCTGCACATAGATATCACTGGAAACAGGGGGGGGGACACATCCTGTCCAAACAAAACTGGCTTTTTTTTTTTTTTTTTTTTTTTAACATGTACATGAAACCATGAACTGGGTGGACCTGAATCCTGTGACATAAACTGTAATATACAACTCTAATTTTAAACAGTCTCTTTGGAGATTTTTGCTTAGGAAACAAACCTGATGTCACAACACAAAAACCACACGAAGGTTTGGGGTTTCCACCTCCCTCCCCTTGGCCACAAACTGTATCACTATACCACAATCTTTGAGTAAACTGTAGGGTTTTTTTTATTTATTTGTTTTGAACTGGCTACAGCTTAAATCTATGCAGAAGGCTAAACAAAACATCCTGTTACTGTATGTAAAGGTTGAAAATCTATTCAGCATCAAAACAGTTCCCCCTGGCTGCTGAAATAGTTAAGACTGTTTAGAAGATCAAGTGAAAAGGCAGCGTTAACCCTTGAGCTGCTGTCTCACCAGCTATGAAACAAACGTGATACTGACATACTCTGACAAGCACTTATGTAGATGAAAAGGATTAAGCCATTCCCAGTACCCTTAAACTGACAGCTGTTTCTAACCACACTCCTGTCTTGCACATAAGTCTTCTCCTGAGCAATTTTTTAATGCAAGGCACATTTTCCCCTTCAAATTCTCCAAATCGTTCCTGTTTACAGCTGGGATATAGAACATTTTTCTGCTCTTAAGCTCAGATGAGTGCTAGGTGCACTGTAAGGAAAAAATACCAATATTAACAGTACTTGTTCATCAAGGTGACAGATTCACTTATATATCAAGCTGGTAAGCAGAACTGTTTTGTGGGTTTTACCAGATGACTTTACATGTTCATATGTGATACAGATATAAGGGAAGTGTAATTCTCAGTAAATTAAAATATAGCAGCTGTGTAATAGACTACCTGAGGAGTGGAGTTCAGTTTCAGAAGTTTAGGACGTAGATAAAACAAAAAATGCAGAATCTAAAGTAATATCAAAAGAAATGAAAAGTCACAGTTCTCCACAAACAAGCATTAAGATTACTCAGTATTCCACAGATTTTTATCAGTTAGGCCTAAACGCTGCAATACATAACAATCTGAGGAACCACTAGAGCGTATGCTGAAGCTGCCAGCTTTGCTATCTGTGCTATGTAACTCGCTAGTAATTTGCTTTTTTCCCTTTTAAGGTCCATAGCAGTACAGCCCAAAGGCGCTTCTCAGGATGGTCTGGCTGTGATGAGCACTTCTGGCTCATAACCTGAAGTGGCACAGGGTTTTTAAGGAAAGCTCACAACCAACTAAGCACCCACCGACAAGACGCTTTAGCGGGAAAAGCACCCCGGGTTTGCCACTGAGCCTTTTAAACTCCTTTAAGGCGCTCGTTGTTGCATCAGTTTTCTTTTTAAAGACCCTCGTCGGGCGCAGCGTGCGCCGATCCGGGCGGCATGGCAGCGGGGGAAGCCGAGCGCTGGCTCTCTCGGCGGGGCTGGCGGGTGCCCTGCGGTGCCACCCTGGGCCTCCCGGGCACAGCCGAGGGTCCGATCGGCGGGAGGGCAGCGAACGCGGCCAGGCGAAGCATCCCGGGCGCTCCCCGCGCTCCCAGCCAGACCCGGCTCCCCGGGCGGGAGCGCTGCGGCGGCGCCCCCGCAGCACCTGCCGCCCGCTGCGCCCTCCCCGGGGCGGTCACAGCCTTCCTTCCCCGAGCCCGGGCAGCTCTGCCGCCGGGAGCCGCTCGCTGGCGGCGGGACGGAGCTCTGGCTCCGCCGCGGGGGCAGCTCCGAGCAGAACCCACCCGTCCCCTCGCCCCTTGCGGCAGCGCCCCGGGGCTCTCTCCCCCGCCCCCCGCGGTGCCCGCACGGGGTGCCCCGGCCGCGCTTACCCTCATCTTCCCGGGCGCCGCGCTCATACACCCGGGCGGGCAGGGCCGGCGGCGGCCCCGCGGCTCTGACAGCTCTGCCCGCCGGGGCCGCGCGCCGCTCCCGCCGCGCGTGACGTCAGCGCCGCCGCCGCGCCCCGTTGGCTGAGCGGGCGCGGGGCCCGTTCAAACGCGGCCGGGCCGGGGGGGGCTCGGGGTTTGTTCAACATCTGCCCCTGTGTTTGTTCCGGCGGCTTTTTCCCACCCCCTCCTCCCCGCCGCGTTTGGTCGGTTGTTGTTTGTTTGTTTGCTTGCTTGTTTGTTTTTCCCCTCCATAAAAACATTCCCAAGCGTCCCGGCCGCCCGTTCCTTTGCGCACCGAGCACCGCGCGGCTCTCCGAGCGCTCCCCCCGCACCGCCGGCGGCGGAGCCCGGCCCGGAGCTCCCCGTGCCCCGGCGGGGCTGAGGTCGCCCCGCACGCGTGGCAGCAGCACCGCCGCACTGCCGCCGCCCGGCCCTCTCCGCTAATAATTGTTTGTGTTCTTCTTTATGCCGGACTTGTTTCTCTTTCCAAGTTGCCTGAGCCAGTCACCTCACGGTTCTGGGCTGGTCCTAAACCGGGGGCTGACGCGGGACCAGCCCCTGTTGTGTCCCGCACACACTGGGGTGCGTGTCCATAATCTGATCTCCCGTGGAAACGCTCCCTGGGCGCATCCAGCCGCCCCACAAACTCGCACCTGTGCCCAGGAGCGACTGCGGGATGCCATTTTAGCAGCCTTCCCCCACGTAAATAAATCTTTTGCAATCTGTTTCTCATTTTACTTGAATTGGGGTGGGTTACTATTTGCTTAGTTGTCTCCAGGCATTCATTAATTTTATTTTTATTATTAACGTTATTTATTTAATTACTCTGCTTGAATATGTAGCAGAAGCCTTCTCTGGTTTCCATGGTGATTAATGTGCGAAAAGCCTTTTTGGAAGTAGGCACGACAGTCTAGGTAGGTGGGCATGGCAAAGGAATTTGGGAACACACATGTACTGAGTAGTGTAAGGAATAGATTCACTCTTGCTCACTATTTGGGGACATGCTCTGTCATCCATTCTAAACACACAATAATTTTAGATGGATATGTAGCTACTCATCATCTTTACTGCTTGCCTACTAAATTCCTTCTTGGTTTCCAAATCCTAACAGATCTTTTGGAGTGTTTATTTTTGTTGTTTTAAATGAGGTTTTTCTCTTAAATGGCAACATGTAAAGCCAGGTTTTTTTCCTCCCAACCAAGTCTGTTTTGCTCTTAGTCTCAGTCCCATCTCTGGGATGTACTCCACAACCTTTAGAGCGTGCAGGTGCTGTAGCAGATCTGATCCCTGTTTATGCTGAGGCTTTTCTCAGAGCACTCTGCCTGCCTTGGACACCAAGGAAGCTCCCAAGGCATAAACTTTGAATCCAGTGGTCTGACCTGCTGCACTACCACATGTAATGCCAGAGGAGGGTGAGGGACAAGTTCTGTTAAGTCTTGTTCAAATATCCTGAAGTCCTTTGTAAAAAGTTATTGATAGCAGGAGGTAGGAATTTGTAGGCTGCCGCTGTATAACATGAGAATATTTCTTTCTGAAGGCTATGAACATCTTTTAATAACTCATCTAGTATTTACAACTAAGAAAAACAGCAGCAAGCCTGCCAATAAGTATGCATGAAAAAAAGGTATCAGATCTCATTCTGTTTCTGTGCTAATCTGTTTTCCCACCTTACTCAAACATTTGCTGAGACTTGTAGAAGAATATGTCCATTAATCTTAGTAAAACATACCTAGTTAATTGAGCTCTAGTCACAGATTCAATCTGTTGTAAAAACAATCCCTGATCTCTTTGTTTGTTTGGGTTTTGACATCAGAAACTAGATCTGTCCTGTCACTGAAGAAAGAAATGTAGGAATTGAGAAACATTCTAATAGAATGAAGGAAAACTATGCTAGGTAGGCATGCTCTCTCTTCCCTGAGTCATGTATCTAAACTCTGGTGTTTGTTTGCATTCTTCTATTCTGTAGTCCAGCAGAGTCTTTTTAGACTTCTTTGAATGCATACGTAAGGGGGCTTGTATATTTTGTGTTTATATACACACCTAGGTATGTGTATACAAATGTTGGGGGGGTGTGTTAGAATGGAAGTTCAGTGAAATGTCTTTTGTTCCTTCTCTGGGGTAGGTGCTTAGTTTTGGGTACACTATACTGTGCAGTCTTCTTGGAAAGCTTGTTTTTTAGAAATTAGAGGAGCTGCAGGCCTAAATTCTGCTCATACAGCGTGTAACAGATGAATCATGTTATGATTTTATTTCATTTCTCTTTCTGTAAAGTGTGGATAATGACCTTTAGCTATCTATATTTTGAGTGTTGAAATCTGTTGATACAGAAACTCTCTAAGGTCTAATTGTTTTTGTAGTTATGTAAGTTCTGTTCCTCAGCGAATTGCTTGCATCTTGAAGATGTTTTCCTCAGGCATTGCCTCATGTTACTGGTGGGTGGACCCTAGAGCAGGTTTAATCAGCACGTACTTGTTCTGTAGCTTGCTTTTGTGGCAACACTGCTGTGGTTCAGTTCAGTTGGTCAGAGGAGTATCTTGCTGCAGAGTGAGTCAGCAGCAGTCACTGTCTCAACCTTGAAGGTTGCTTCAGCCTCTCTCGTACTGGCCAACATCACCATTACAGCTTCTATTATCTTATGATTAATGAACTGGATTGATGCTTGCAGTGTTTAGGTTCTATTCCTGCCTGTGCTATGGACTTGGCTGACAAATTTTTTAATCCCACTGTGCCTTTAGTATTCATCTGTGAGATGCCGATAAGGATGTTTTCGCGCTGTTGCACTTTGTATATTTTTGTATTTGGGCATTAAGTTTTTGCTTTATTGTGTTTGAATACAGTTCCCTAGTACAGTTATGTCTACTCTTAAGTGGAAAGTTGCTGGGCAATAGCTTGGTAAAAATAAGAAATATTAACAAAGAAAAATAAATGAAAGTGAAGGAGAAATCAATTTGAGAGTGAAGATTATCGAGTTAGATGTGAGAGTCAGGGAATAAGAAACTTGAGTTTTTTCCATTGATCTTAAAAACCAGCATTTTGGAAACAACTTACTCAAATGTGCTTGTGTGTATAAAATCTAATTGTATTTATGAGAAATTAGTCATTAAAAATGTCCTTAATGCTGATCTGAGGCTATAAGCTCAAGTATAAAGGGACTCTTCTAGAAATGCTGTCCTTGGAGCTTTCATTGTCAAGCTACTCGAGTCACTGGTCACCTTTCACTCAGGTCTGTTTATTATTAACACTTGGTTTCATTTAACACAGTATGTCAACATGCTTTAAAGCCCTAGCATCTGCATTGAAGGAAGCAAAGAGAGACAAAACCAGAGGGATTGGTGTGGAAAATTAACCTAATCGTGCACAGCATTCTTCATAGCGTTGATTAAATAACAAAATGGGATCAAGTCTTCATCTGTCCATTCCTACTCTTTTATATACACAGTAGTACAAATATAGTACATGGCCTAGGTTTTTGAACCACTACTGGGTTTAGTGCATAGCCTTGTTTCTTGCTTTGAGACTGAGTCTGAACTGTTACCCAGAGATCTACGGGCCTTGAAAGTGGCCAGGTCACTGTGTTGGCGTGTTATATTCTCTTCTAATAGTACATTATACTCACAGAGCTGTACGGTTCCAGAAATCATGTTGTATGCCCATCACCTTTACAGGTATAGCTACAGCAGTATATTCTGGTTCTTGCCCTTTTGGAAGACTTTAGGCATATAGCCTGACATTGTCATTTGGAACATGAAAAAGAATGGTGAATTAAAAGTGCATATTGTACTCCTGGGTTTTATTGATTTATGGCCTTGGTTATAGACTGGACCGTTTTATCTGGACCTTACATAAGGAATTTGTCCAGGAAATGCCATTAAACTTCACAAGCAGTAACAACAGAGACATAGATGGGGCTTTTACATGCACACATGTTAGTACTGACCATTTGTAAGAACTTATAATTTAAGGAGTAGAATGCAGGTGAAGCTTCAAAGCCTCAGATGTCTGTCTTCAGAGAACATTTGGGTTTTGGTCTTATCTGTAGGGCTGCACAGATGTTCAGTATTTACTTGATGCATTCAAATTTTAAGATTTGAAAAATGTTCTCAAGCCACTTTTAGATGAATTTGAAGACTTCTAAATTTCAGAGATTCATGCTGCAGAATAACTCGATGGCATTAATAACTTGGTAGCAGATGGGAGTGGGAGAAAGGAGTTGCAAATTGTGGTTCTGAACTAAGCAAAGCTTTGTAAGCTTGAGGCTTGAAGTGAGAGGTTGAACACGCTATACAGCCATCAGTCTGTGGTTATTATTGACTGTGCCATTGTCTTTCTCTCTGTCCTGGAACACAATGAGTCTTTCCACATAATAGTTTTGTCAGAGACAGTGGATGTTGTAGTTTGAAAATGGCATTTTCCATTTTCAAAATGCTTTGCCAAAGAGGTCTTGACCAGCTCTACCCCTTAAGTATACAGCAATTTTAAGAGCAAGCCAAGCTGAAAATATAGGAGCAACTTAAGATGTGGTTCATTGCTATGTCTGTTTTTAGTCCTAGCTGAAAGGGAAAATTAGTTGTGAAAAGTCTGTTCTGTATCTGTAGAGCAGACTATGTTTTTGCTGGCATAAGGTCAGTTGTGTGACACCACTGAGAATAACTCTCTGCTGAGCAGTGTTAAACAAGTTTTTCACTGATGCTCAGTACTGTAGCTCCCCCTTGGATTGAAAGGAAAGCTCTTCCTCAGGATTTAGAGAGGACATGGTGCTAATCCCTAGTTTTTTGTACTTCTGCCAAAATAACAGATTTGACATAATCTGACACGAGTTGCCTATGATACTGGTGTGTGGCTGTTAATTAGTGACTGAGATTTTAATGGTTATTTTCTCACAGCTGCCAGAAGAATTTCACTAGTAGCCTGTTTGATTCCTGGTTTTCATAGATACTCCACTCATAGAAATCTGTAATTTTTGGGAACTATCCTGCCTACTGATTGAGATTTAAGGTACATTCAGTTGGGAAACAACACTGTAATATATCATGAATGTCTTAATTGTATTCTTGATTGGTGTGGATGAATCAGCTTGGGTTAAAAAAATGCAAGTCAAATGGAGTGATACTTCTACTTTGCATCAGTGATGTAATGGGACCCCTTACAGAGGTCTGAGGACCTCAGATCATTTTATTGCGCAGGAGAGGGTGAACTAAAGGAAAAAGATGTTGGCTGGGCACAGTCTGCTTAAAGGAGCTGCTACAACTTGTGATACATAACTGAAAATTTTTATGTTTTCAGGAGATGGTGGAGCCTTCTCACTGTTTCTCATGTCTTGTTTTTCAAGACAGGGTAGAAAAAGCATAAAAAAATCTGGTTGTAATGTGTGTGATTCACTCTGATTTTGACTATAACATGGAATAGCAGAGGTATGTTAATGTAATATGCACATTTTTGATTACTTTTATTTCATTTTTTTTTCTTAAGATAAATGTTTAAAAGAAACTGATATTCTGTTTTAAATTGGGTTCAAGTTTGGGAGTTCTGGACTTATCCTAGCTAGTGTGTCCTTTACTTGCATATTCACGCTTGCTGTGACACCAGCAATTCCAAGAATGTGCCACCAAGGAGAAAGTGAAAATCAATTATGCCAAGAAAGGAGCATGTACATACGTCAGCAATTTGGTGCCCAGGGGAAGAAAAATCTGCATGTCTGCTGATGTCAATCTTCTTGATATGATATTTTTGTGAATGCACGTGGGCTGCTATTTCTTTTAACCAGCTCAACAAAAAATAAGTTTATTTTTAGTGTAACAAGCTTCAGGGCATCACAATTAGTAGATGAAAATTGCCAGTTTGATTAGTCAACCTTCTGTTTGCTTTAGCAGAAACTATGACAGTGACATTGTTAGCATTCCCACAGGTATTTCTGAAGATTCATTTAGGTCAGTGATGGGATCCATCCCCCCCCCCCCCCCCCCCAGTTATCATTTTCTTTGGTTTTACAAATTTTATTTTACAGCTGTTAGAGAGAAATGCTGGGCTGATGAGCTCATATGCAGTAACTCACCTGCAGCTGTACTAGTATAAAACCAAATTTCTATTAAACATGCGATGTATCTGTCTTGCTTGACTTGCTACCTGGTAATAATTCAGTTCCTGTAAACATCTGTTGCTTGGATTCTTTTAGCTGACACTGCCAAGAAGTTCAGCAGCAATTATTAAGGGAGTTTTAGAGTGGTCTAAAGTCTACTCATTTTGCAAGGCAGTTAACAGCTGTTGGTTGAATTCTAAATAAATGGCTTTATTTAGAATAGAATCAAGGTATGATAATCTTGACAATATCTTGAGCAAAAAATGTGGAGAACTATTGAGAAAATAGTTAAATATGGTGGAATTTTAGCATGAAATTGTCACCAAATTAGGTATTCAAAATTAAATTTTAATGAAAGCCCTTCCATGAATAACAAGAGCTAGTGAATAAATGTGCAAGCTCCCAAGACTACTTAGTCTCATCTATATGCATGTTTCTACCAGCTGTAGAGTCTTTCAGCAGAGTTTGAGCTCCTTGTGAAGAACGTGCACTATCATACACAAACTGTGAATAAACAACTGTGCATTGAATTGATTCTGAGTACTACAGGACATAGGTTATTGTCTCACATGTATATATGTGTATTTATCCTTTGTTGTATATCCTAGGACATAGTCTTATATTATTCAGGCATAAACTATTGAATGTGAAAAACTAAAATAGTATGACCCTTTGTGGTCAAATTTGCACTGGGTTAAGCTGAGGACTAATCTGCAAGTGAACAAACTCCCTGCTACAGATGCATAAATGTTGAAAGTAAAAAATAAAAAAAATTCACTGAGCTTCCTGTGTGCTAGTGATGTTAACTGAATGATTCCTTAGTCTTCTGTTTTGCTAAAGCATCTTGACATAAATCAGTCACAGAATTAGCAAGACTGAGCTAGTTTGGCCCAACTCTTTATGGCAATATCTTTATGAAGACATAAATCTAAGAGCACTACAATGAAAAAGGTTTAGTGTCTTTCTGGAGCTTTTATTTTCCCTGTGGCCTGTATTGATCAAGCCACAATTCAAATAGCTGCTGATGAAAAAACAATATACTCCTTGAACCTGTTTGGTTTTCTCATTTAGGACTGGCACTCATCTGAAAGCTAGCTATGTCATAGGGTACCAAGTTTAAGTAATTTCTAGTTGAATATTTTTATTTTTTGGGGGGGGGCAATGGAGGGAAGGAGCACTTATAGTTTTGTCAGTAGGATATTATTGAATTTTTAACCCTTTTCTCTGCCTTTTTGAAGTTCCTTTCGCCAGTATTAAAAACCATTTAGGGAAGTTGTTTTATTATTTTACATACATTTTACAATTTATAGCCTTCCCCCCCTTCTTACCAGAGGAAGAATCAAACAGTACAAAATAAATACAGCGAATATGTGCCATGTGTGTTTTCATAAGTCTGGATTTCAACCCTACAGCTGCTGTTTGCCTCGCTCCAGTGGCACTAAACAGATGTCATGTCGGCTAGCAGCTTCAAAGGGGATTCCCTAGGCATGAACACGTGGGAAACTTGAAGCTGATACTGTTTCCCCAGGGGAAGCTTGTTCCTTCTGTTGCTCACTTGTGGTTCCTCATCAGACTAGGTTCTTGAGTCTGCAAAAGCTGTGCATACAATGGGCAGAGCCTGTTACAGCTCAGGTCTGGAGACTTCTTCTTTCAAGGTTATCCCTGTTTGGATTTTGTTGTTTTGAGTTGTTTCTTTTTGGGTTTTGTTTGCCTGTTTGGTTTTTTATTTTTTATTTTCATTTGTGCAGGGGTGCCAAAGCTCCCTAAAATCAATGGTCATGCTGGTGAAAGATTTTTTTGAACAAGAGTTCATAAGTCTGTAATCTCTGTAGAAATCAGACAGTGCTCTTGTGGTTGATGTTATTTTCTCTGTATTTTCTGCTTTCCTAACTGCCATATTTCTCCAAGCTAGACAAGATAGACATGGATCCAGGTTGTAGATATACCTGAGGAGAGAAGCTCTAGAGAGGTATATGCTGGGTTTGTGAAATGAATAGCATAAGAAATGGCTGCAGTAAATGTAATGAAAAATTATTAAGTGGTATTCAGAAGAGTGGTCTCCACTTGTTCAGGAAAATATAGTCAGTTCTGTTATTTAGTTTTAGCGCTGTAAAATTTCAGAACAAATTGACAGCACTATACATGCAAACTGTAAAATGTAAAGTTCATGCTCGTTTATATATATATGCACACACAAGTGTTGCATAATAATTTAAGTATGTAACAAAATATTTAAATTATTTTGGATAGCAGGAGTAAAAGCAATTTTTATTTTATTTCTGTGCCATTCTGTCCCTTGTCCCTCCCTGGTGTTTTTATATGTCCTGAACAGATAGTTACCTACTGTTTATCTGAAATTTGAGCTGATGGTTTAAAAGTAAAAGCTTTCCATGTCATGGCAGATTTCCTGGTCAGTCTATTCATAATGCCCTTAAGTTTTCTAATTGTATGAGGGTTTTGTTCAGGTAGTATTCTGACATTTTTTAAGATCTGTATGCAGGAAAATAGATTCAAAGTGCCTTCAAATGTAGCTGCCTAAGAGTAATGACTTAACATTGTCACAGTACTGATTGATAATGTGGGAATGCTCACCCAAAATCAGGTTGTTTTTCTTGTGTAGGAGACTAATTCCCTATGAGCATTTTATAATTTCCTCTTTTCTCATTAGCAGCTCCTGCAGAATATGTGCATGGCAAAGATGAGCTAGAAATCCTAAACTTACAAGACATCCCACTGGGAGTTACTTCAGACCTAATACTGAAGTAAAAAATACAGCTTGGTTCACATGAAGTGTTGTAAATTCATTAAGTTATTTAAATAGCTATTTTTGCAAATTCATTAATGAAACCTACTTAATTTTAATTAGTGATATTTAAAATGCTCTATTGGGCGTTTTCAACATAAATGTTTTTTAGACTTACATATCACAACCATTTTCTACCTCACTGGAGATACTATATTCTATCCTTTTATGTTGTTCTAAGAATAATTATGAGCATAATATAAAACATTATAGGCAAAATTCTCCCATTATTACCCACCAGCCTGCATCACATCACTCTTGTAAGCTGGCTGAGGAATTTCTTCTCATATTCTACTTTGTGCGAAACCAGTCCAAAAAAGGGGATAAATCACATTTTGCGACTTCCATGTTCCTTTTTGGATCTGCTGTTTCACTGGTATAAAAAATACTTTGAGATTATAGAGGCACTCAAGTGTTGGCATTTTAAGTGCCTGTGTTCTAAGTTGAGCACAATCTTGCTGTATGCCCTTGGTATACGAAGTCAAACACCTACCCCCTCTCACACCTACGTCTATTGAAAGGGTCTGTTCAACTGGAACAGTTGGTTCTGGGAAATGGAATTGTAATTTTAGAGCAAAATATGAAAAGCATTGAATATGCTAATGCTTCTTATTGGTAGTTATTTTCTAAAGTAAATGAGAGTTTCAAATTGCCCTAGCATTGCATGATATACAAGACAGTAATTCCTATTAACTGGTACTTTCAATAACTTTTGTAATGGAAATTCTGCGAATTTGTTGCAACGTGTGTTTTATTGTTCTGCAGTTCCCAGTGCGTCTATTGAGTGATACAATTCTTTTTGTTGTTGCTAAAGCTTGTTGACCTCTTGTAAAAATCTAGAGAACATCAGACTGTTTTATGTAATCGCTTCATTTTTATGGTTTGGAAAATACTAGCAAACTCAAACTGTAGTTGGTGAAGGAAGGCAACACGGGATTTCAGCAAGGGCATCTGTAAATAACTACACAGAAACCTGTGCACAAACCATGAAAAATCATCTCAGGCTTGTTGTCAGCTACCCTGGTCAAAGCTGTCACTAACAGGGCACTGAGCCCAAGGGTGGCCACTGCCTGACCAGCAGGGTTTGCTTCACCATGCTCAGTCACACAGCACTAGGGAGGTAACAAAGGAGGTAATGGAAAACAGGTCTCTGATAGGAGTGGAAAAGCCAAGGAAGTAGCCATATGTATCTGCATTATTATGGTCACCTTCTGAGCACCAATCTTCTTTGCAAAATCTGCAAAGTAAAGTAGAGTTGCAGAAATATAAGGCAATGGTGGAATGGCCACTGCATATCTTTTTCTGGAACATAGCATAGACATCCAAGCAAGAACAGCTTATCCATTTAGAAGCATTACTACCTGGAAGTTTTTTATTCCTTAATTAAAATGCTGGATTGTCAGGAAATTGGTAAGCTTTCCAAAATGAATGGAAATAGACTTTTTAAGCCCCCTTTGAGGATCTGGGCTGCTGTTCTGACCTGTGTGTTGGCTAATGAACCTTCCAAGATGCATCTCTTGACTGGGTATCAACTCCTAGGCTACTATGGTAAATTACAAGAGTTTTGATGTGGTTATTTCTTGAAAAAACCCTCTTAAAGAAGTAGAAGAAGTTTTGCAAGAAACCTTAGCTTCTAATTTTATCCTGAAAACATCAGAATTGCATCTGAAAGCAATTTACAATCTGTCATGAAGCTCTGTTTTGACATATGTTTTGTTAATTGAACTTCTGAGGATGTGCAGTTCCAATGTGTCTGCTCGAGGAAGCAGTGTGCCTTACCTATCTCACGTATTTGCAGCTAAGCTAAACTTTCATCTTTATTCTGCTCAGCATTGCTGTTTCTACTAAAACCTAATCCATTATTCATAACTGCTTCTAATTTTGGTCTAACTTTGAACTGGAGATAAGTGGAAGGTCTCCAATTGTGTCGTATGTTCACACATCAAAGAGCATCAAGTCAGAAGTTAGCATTGTTCTTGTAGTATGTGTATGTGCATGTTTTAAAGAATGAGGAAATATTGTTTTCCTGGAGATATTGGGACATTCCCCTTTCTTCTTTCAAAAGTAATTGATAATAAATTCATGATCTTATTGAAGGGGGGCCATAGGTTATCATGTCCAGTGCTGCAGATCTGAGTGTTAGTACAAAACTTGTTAGAGGCAACAGAACTCATCTAATTGATTTCAGTGGGTTTTACATAAAGCCCCAAGTAAAGGTTGATTTTTCAGTGTTTCTTAATCTCTCCCTTTGGTGCCGCAAGACCATCATGAAGAAACTGTCAACACTTTCAGGTGTTCTAGGTACTATCTATTTGCTTTTCTTATACCTGTTTCATCCTTTCCTCCTCCAAAATCACTTCAAAATCAGGTGAAACTGAAAAGGAAAGGAAATGAAAATCTGAAGATGTTTGCTGTTCCAGTAGTGGATTTTGCTGGGTAATTTTATTGAGTACTCCTTGAGGGAGGTGCAGTGTGCATGGTCCTACTGTGCTGAATTACCCTTTGATGCACAGCAGGTTTATGGCTTGAAATGACACCTGTTTCCTAAGATAGTGAGAATGTAGTCAGACACGTGGGTTCTGTAGGAATAAGAGACAGGCTGAGTATCTAAGACTTTGAGGTTGAGGAGAACAGGGTTTAGATCTCGGCCAAAGATTGCTGCTTGGACTGCTTTGCATTGCAGGTGCTTTGAATCTGATCACATCAAATGAAGGAAAGTTTCTGAAGCTCAAATGCTCAAGTGCTTTAATTCCTGTTTGAAATTTTGTAAATATCCTATAGTAACTACAGTTGTTTAAACCTTCATGCAACCTCACAAACGTGACAGTGCCTTTTTCTCCCTGCAAGCAAGAGATCACTCTCACTTAGCATATGCTTACAGACATTTGCAGTGTATGAAATGAAGAGTTTTTCAGGGATTGGTATATTAAACACTGAAGTGCTTTACTGTGTCATTTGCAATAAGCCATGTTGCTTTTTTCCTACCATAACAAGTCACTGTTTTCATTACTGAGCAAAATCATCTTTCTATTATTACTACTTGTCCTTATTTTTCCGTCCTCTATATTTATTGATACATTTGGTTCAAAGACAGATTCTGCAAGTATTCTGTGTTTTAATTGCGGATAAAAATTGTCTCATCAAGAGCAAAAACCTAAAGATTTTGCTAATTTTTTTTAAAGTCTGGCTTATGCTATCTCTGTAAAAGTGATTATTCATATTCTACACACGCAGGATCTCCACTGAATCAAGAGCACAGCACTCCAGGTGTTACAGCATGGAAGTTCCATCCCATGCCAATACACATAGGTAGTACTTAGATTTATCTTGGAGTCGCCCTTTCAGTTTCTTACTAAGATCTCTGCTCAGTTTAGAAGGTAGCCAAAGTTATTACAGACTGGAAATGGTTGATATATCTTCCTTGGCAACAGAAAAAAACTAGCAAAATACAGTTTGAGCTGGATTGAGGCATCTGCAGACAACAGCAAGATCCGTACCTATAACTGAAAATCTAGTTCCCTGTTTTATAAACAGATCACAGTTCTTTGCTGCACCTTTCAATTTTTCTTTTCATATTCTTGACTAATCAATAGCAGAAGATGTTGATTAAAAAAAAATAAAAAATTTCTCCCTCCCAAAGGATGATTTACACCATGCCTGTTGGCCAGTCAAGTAGTTTGAAAGTCACCTACTTGCTTTTAGAAAGTTATTAGGTGTCTTCCTTTGTTCCTTTCTTAGTACTTTGGTTTCATATTTTCACCTAAATTAGCTCATTTGCAGTTGATATTTGAAACACTGAAGTAGTAAAAAAGGAAAGATATTTAATAAGTCCATTATGCTCAAATGCTCCTGAGTATAGTTTTAAGGTGATGGCTCTAATTTTTCTGTGATATTGTTCACTGTTGTGTGCTAACCAGGGAGCTTCCATATAAATTCATGGCTGATTTTTTTAAATAGAAAAAAAATTGTACCCTCAATTGGGTGTGTGAATTCTGGTGTGAGAAGTTCTCTGGAATGCAGTAGAATAAAATAACGTGGACCTTGCCTTTGAAGAACAAAATAGCCATTCCCAGAAGTTACAGCTGTCAATGAGTCCAAACACTGCAAAGCTGAAGCCTTCTTGTTTCAACACATTTGGCTACAAGTGAGTGAGTTTAAAGCATTTTCTGTAACTATGTTGACTTTGAAAGATTTAAATACTGATTCAGCTGATGATGATATTCTGTCTTTTAAAACCATCGATCAGGTCTTTAAAATCTGATGTTTTACAATTCACATTACAAAGGAAGCATGCTTACACTACTGCTATAATACTTAAAATCATATTTCACGTTATTTTTTATTTAAGCTTTTTTATGCTTAAATATCTTAAAATTCACTAAAGGCACTTATGCTCAAAGTATTTGAACAGTTTAGATTCTGTCCCTTTAAAGTACATGTCACACTCTTGCTGTGTTTCCCTTTACTCACAAGGACCTATCATGGACATTTGCAATATGTGGGGATTTCTTTCAAGAGAATTTTCTTTTTTTTTTTTTTTTCTCATATGAAAAAGTAACCTTTATCACAAACTGTCAATACAGTCCTCAAAACTAAGCTGGCTAAGTAATCTGCTCACATTTCTGCTCACTTTGAGGAGCATTCCTGTATAGCTATGGCAAATGTCCCAGCATAATTCTTCATACCCTTTTAGTGATAATTTGTGCTCAGTTTTTAGATGCAAAGGACTAAAAGAACATTTCAAGCCCACACAAAGTCTGATGAGAGCTGGTGGCTGTGTACAATTTAGAACAGCGGGCTGCATGTTCCCTGTTGCAGCAGTGAAGATGGTCAGGATTTTGTTTATTTAGTATTTTTTAACATTATTCAAATACAGATGATATCCGCCAGAAAGAGAAAAATAATTGAAAATAAGCAATTTTTTTTTTGTTCCATGCTAGCAGAATAAATAATTTGACAAGACCACAAGAAAATAAGGTGCTAAGGGTGGATTGGAGATGCAGAAGAATTTTCTTCTTAACATGTTGGTGAACAATAAGGAAAGAAAAATCAGCCCAGGAAAGGTATCACTCACCTTGTAAGCTTTTAACCTTTCCCCAAAGGCCTGTCCTGCAAAACCCTGGAAGTCCCACGTTCAGCTACCAGTGTTTTTTGCTACCCATCTTTTCCTTCCCCTTCTCCAGCCATCTTCTTCCCCCTTCCCCCAACTTCCTATTAAAAGGAGAGCTACCAAGAGCTCATAAGTAACAGACTCATGCTTTCAATCAAAGGAGGGAGCTGAATAGGCTTCCTCTCAGAGTGAGTTCAGTGGATCTGGAGTCAGGGCCCCTTCATTAATGAGAAAGGAATCTGTTCACCTTCTGAAATCTTTTAGCACTCCCTGAAGCTGCCTGAATCACACAACTTGCATTTCTCATAAATTTCCCCACTGTGGCCACAGTTCCATTTCTCTCTTTCTCTCCTTCATCTCTTGAAAACCAAATATGCAGAGGTAATTTCCCTGCCCTTGCTGGGGATCCTGAGCTTTATTTGCTCATTAGGAGATGCCATTTCAAATTAATTTTTCCTTTCCCTGGCCCCCAAACCCTTGGTCTCAGTGAAAAAAATAGTTGGGCTTAGAATTATATGCAAGAAAACATAGCATTTGCATCAGGCTTGCCAGGCATTTGTGCAGAGCAGGTCCAAACAGTGGTTTTGATTCTCAGGCTCAGTGGTTTCCACTGACGGTTTTTTTCACTCAAATATCTTGTTTCAGTTCACACCAAGGAGTTTTGTTTTGAGTTTATAGGGGTTAGAATGAAGCCTGGAAATTCAAATACAAAGCTCATCTGGAACAGCTCCTGTTCTCGCTTTTGTTCCAAACTACAATACCACCTAAAATGCTAAAATCATCCTTACCTCCTGAAACTTAGCTCAGGTTTGGTGAAAACCTCATTAACCTATCATGAGGCTGCTTGGTTTGGGAATATTTTATTAGCTCATGTTTTTTTGACCTAATTCTATATTGTAAATATCACTATGACCTCAAAAATGCACCACATCAGGAATTGTATAATTTAATTTCATATGTTGTCAGAAATAGAAAGGCATTCTTTGTCATTATTTCAAAAATGATTTTTTTACTATGTCCATATTTATACTACACTATATATTATACTGTAACATTAAAGGAATAGTTACTGTCAATAGTTACTGTCAATAAAGCAGTGGGGAAAGACATCATACATGACTTCTGTCAGATGGGTCCCAGCTTGCAAAGAACAAGTATCCAGTTGTTTTTCTGTGGATGGTCTTAATACTTTGGTCTGGGGACCAATGCTTTGGTAGCACTCCTGCTGTGATCATATATGTCACTTTGCTTGTGACAAGTATGGAGGCAGAGGAGTTGTATGAAGGAACGTGAATCCTAGAGGAATGGGAATTCATGAGAAATGGGTGCTTTACAGATGCAATGTATCTGAACATTGGTTTAGGTTTTGATGGTGCCATTGACATCAGGTAGTTTCGGTTCACATTATTATATGCAAATGGTTATGTTCAAAATTCAGACTGAATAGCCAAATTCAGATTTCTTTTGGTCTATAGATTCATTCCACTTCCAGTTATCATTTTGTATTAATGCATAGTGAATTTTTTTCTGTTAATCTCCTTAGTGGAATCATATAGTATGACTTTTTCTACTAAGAGAAAATAGTTTTGATTGTTGAGCTCTGTTTGTTATTTTATGTTGATGTTACATACAGCTAGAGGATATAGTGACTAACTGAATCTAAAAATCTGAGTGAAAAATACATAGAATTCTTGAATAGAAAAAAGATAATGTGTCAAAACAAGCCCTGTGCAATAAAGATTTCCATGGCAGAAAAGAACGAGTAGAGAACGCACAACTGCAATACTGTGTATGGGATGTTAATTGCTGTGGATGCTGATTGCTTGTTAATTTAAATAGATATTTTGAGTACTCAAAACCAGGGTATAAAGTGCTGGCAGTAGTTTCTCTGCCTGACAATCATATAAAAGAATAATTTGTGATTGGAATTAGAGGTATAGTTGTAAGACTATAGGCACAACCAACTGTTTCCCTCTATTCCCCTTCCACTTGGTTTTTTTCACGCCTTAAATAACTTCACTGAGGATTTAAAATAATTGGGTCAGAACACAGGGATGAAGGTGTGTTCCAAGTGGAGGTCAGTAGTCCTGTAAAATGCTAATGCATTGCCAAGGACACCACTGCAGCAAGCGACTGTGAAACCTGCCAAACCAAGCACCAGCTTGTTGTGACTCAGTCACTGGCATGTGAACAGACAGTCTGGTTGTTCCTGTGTCAGTGGTGAATATCCTTAAGGCTACATATTTGTGGTCTTGCCTGTGCCTGCTCTTCCAGATGCTCGGTGGCAGTGCCTGCTGGCACGCTCCAGAGCAGCCTACACAGTAGAGGGGAAGAGCTGGCTTCTGCTCTCCAGGCTTGTTTTTATACTAGCAAGCATCTCTCCTTGCCATCATTCCAAGTCAGAGAAGGGCACTGCTGATTGCCAGGACGGTGCTGGGGCTGTGACCTCTGACTGCTCCTCTGACCAGGCTCCTGAGGCAGCCACTGGACTCTCTCAGCCTCCCTGCTGAGCCTTGTGCCCCAGTGCTTCCCACCTGGCTGTGCCACCTTACAGTCCTACTTGCTACTCTCTGCCCTTTGAGAGATCAGGAAATCAAGGTTTTAAAGTATAAAACTCTTCCTCTCTCATTGCTTGGTACTGGCATTGCTTTTAAATGTAGTACTATTCCCTCGTACCTCCAACAGGCCACTGAAATTCTGGGTTAACTCTCCCAACACACCTGTCTCTGACATTTGTGTGTGTGCACATGTGCCCCAGCAGTGCCCTGAGGCCCCATGGTGCAGCTGTGCCCAAGCCTGGCAGTGAGGGGGTGTCCTGGCTGCAGTTCCCAGCCTCTTAGCATTGCATATGGGGAGCCTGAGGGAGGCAGAACTGGAAGCAGCTGGCCTGAGTCTAGGTGAATTGTGCACTAGGTGAATTGTGCACTAGGTGAATTGTGCACTAGGTGAATTGTGGGCTGGAAAGAGAGCCCGGATGACCTGGACCTTTCACCAGTTGCTTCCTTGCCAAGTGTCATCTGAACACTTGACTTCCATTTTGCAGCACTGCTTGGCTTCACCTCTCTGGAAGCACAAGGATTATTTGAGTTCCTGTGGTGCAATGACCTGGTTTTTTTTCAGGGTTTTTCCAGTTGGGGTCACTAGGAAGAACAAAACTCCTAGGCATAGCTGAAGCTCCTTGCAGTAATTAAAACTTGTGCTTTGCTGTAACAGCAAATGGCAGCAGAAATTTCAAGGACTGCTTGATCGTGAACTGCTCCCTGCAGCTGTGCCTGGAAGAAGTTTATTTAAAACTTGGGTTCCTATTTCAGTTTTCTGAGAGAGAAGCATTTAGGCTCTATTAAATTCTACCCAATAGAAACTAAATTAAATCTTAGTGTCATCTATCTTCTATATTCTTATGATTTTAGAATTGATTAAAAGCTTGTTTACTGTTACATGGGCTGCTCTGGATTATTCAGGTAGGCAAAAAATGCGATCCTTTGAATTATTTAAGGTTGTGAGAGAACAGTTACCTATTCACTTTTCTATTGCTACTAAACTTCAGAAAAGGCTAAGGGGGATAAAAAAGACCTCTATTTATTCACACAAAACATCCCTGCAAGTCCCACTGTTGCCACACAGGAAGGTCTGTCCTTAAACCAATTTAAAATTTGGGGCTGTGAGCCCAGAGCCTTCTGTTTTGTTACTGCTGAGGTTATCGAGTCAAGGGTCAGGGCATTAATCAGTGACTATGGTGCAGAAAAGAGTTGCTAAACTTGTGGTGAAATTTGAGCTTGCTGTCATGGGAACAGAGTGGGAAAGACAGCCTTTGGGAAGAGCCAGCCTTACCAAGCCAATGGCGAGGGGGAGAGCTGGTAAGGGCACCTCTGCCTGGAGCACTGGTTTAGTGCTGATTACATCTGTGCATGCGTGTACACTACATTTGATCTTAATTTTTATAGACCTTCCTGTATTCTTTAACTAGTCATAACCTGATAGGATCTGTTCCCTAAAAATTAAGATCAGTCATCAAGTGCCTGATTACTGGTTGGAATGGTGAGAGAGTACCAAGGAGTAAGGGCAAATGGCAACCCCAGAAGTTTCTGAGATGTTATCTTTGCCCAGCAGTAACTGATGCCCTAAATTCTTCCCTATTCAGTTGGCAAGTTTTCTTTAGTACAAATAAGCCTTTAAGAAAGGAGCTGTTAGCAGTGTGTATAGCTTTTACAGTGCAGTTCTGAGTCACAATACTGGAAAGTGCTGAGCAGATGTAACGCCTGTCAATTTATTATTTTTTATTATAAGGGAGGACTGCTTCATGCAGATTCTCTCATTCACTTAGCCTGACTTCTTTATTTACTTTCTATTGTTTAATTTGTGATCAAAACAGGAAGATGCTGCTTTTATAAAGATATCTATCTAAATTAAGAGATTACTATTTCTTTCTTTAGAATACGCAAATCAAATTTCATGGTCTCATTCAAGGCAGAGACACTTTTCTCCTGGGTATTGCCAGTCTACAGGGAAAGTTATTGCACTTTAATATAATTCCTGAAACATTAATCACACTGACTATAGTTTTGCAAGAGGCAAAGCTTTACTTGTTTACAGTCTATTAAGCTATTTATTTACTGTGTGTCCTCACTCATCCCTTAAGACCTTCAGAAATGAAAAATATAAGGGGATACCAGTTCCTTCTCACATTTAAGTAAACAAACAGGGTTTTGAGAGCTTTTTTTTTTCCTTGTGGCAAAAGCAAGGCCAAAAGATGTGACAGAAGGTAATGTAATATGTGTCTAAACTAGACTCTGGTTATAATTTGAAAGCGTTCAGTACTGCCTTCTGCTTTATAGTCCTGAAATATGTACAGATACCCCATAACACAAGTCAGAGAAACCTGGCAATTGCTCTGATTTATCCATAATCTCTGCCCATGGATCTGGGCACAATGCAGAGAGAACTTGGGTCTGGTCATGCCCCACCTCACCTTACTGTGTTTGGCTGCAGCTTTGCCATCCTAACTTGCCCACCTACCACATGACTGCAGACTTACTCTTCTCATTTCAAGTGATTACCAGAGCTAGGGATAGATATTATTCAGCCCCAAATCTGCAAACATCAGCACGTGAGATAATGCTACCCTCTGTGTCCAGTTTGGCTAAAATGGTTGCATGTTACTGAGACTTACAACAGCAGTTCCAGAATTAAGTTACTCTGTGTTGTAAGGCACAGAATTAAAAACAAACAAACAAGCAAACAAACAACATGCATTTCTGCTATTGCTTGGTGGCAAAAACAGTAATGGGATGCCTACTGCTGAAAATAAACATGTTGAAACATGTCCTGAAAAGAAATTAAATTTTGGCCAGCCTATTTCAGGCCTGTATTTTCCTAACTTATTGCCTTTCGGTGGATAAATTGTATTCATATTGCTTTTGCAGATTATACTTATTTCAATTTAAGATCTGTTTGTCCTTAAAAAAAAAAAAAGAATTAAAACTTATATCAGAAAATCAGTCTGTTATTTTTCACTGTCTCTTTCTCAATCTATTTCTTTCTTCAAGAGATTTAAATATATGAACTAAATACAGAGATAGGCAGTTTTTCTCCTTCTATTTCTTTTTTTTTTTAAGGGATTTATTTTTTTTTTTAGTGCCTGTAAGGCTAGAGCCCTGGAGATTTCAAGTTTCTTTCATCTTCCAAAATGTCAGCAATTTCAAAGAAGTGGGTTCCTGTACACTTTTTACGTGCTCTATAGTACTTTTCAAACTTGGAAGCTCTTTCTCGGCAGGTGAGAAGGGAGTGTGGTCAGGGGACATATTTCTATCTTAGATTCTCTGCCTAAAACAGTCACCAGGGAGAGGAAAGCACCCTGACACAAGCAAGCTGTGCATAGTCTGAGTGATTGACATAGCTTTTTGCATGTTCACCCTCTTCCTTCTGAAGTTTGCAAAGTAGCAAACTTATACAGCTGTGAGCCAGCTTTAGGATGTCTTAGCTTTCTGTTCCTTCTAGTGGGAAGAGACACTAGAAACCATCAAACAAAACCATCTGTGTCAAGTCCATTTCTGTTGCAGACCTACACAGTGCAAGAACTCTCAGCTTCCAGCTAATGTTTCTTCTTTCTGTGTTGCAAATACCAGGTGGCAGAGCTGGAGATTTGCTAAAGCTTGTGTGTGAGAGTCTAGTGAATCTCTTCATTTAGACAAGAAGTTGATGGGGAGTGAAGGGAAGCAGGGTGTGGAAATAAATCCAATTCCTGGTAACCAAACCCAGCAGTGGTAATGAAGAGGTCAGCAATTGATAGGATAGGAGAGGTATGTAATTAAGAATGCTGCAAGACAGCTGGGCTACATAGTCAGATTAGTGTGGAGAAGGGATCAAGGCAGAGAGCAGGTACATGCTGGGGGCAACAGCAGGAAACGTGGATGAGCTGGGAAAGTAATACCTGTAAGGATGGAATGCAGAAAAGAGAGTGAAGAAGTAGGAACACAGAAGTGAGACAAGGCCAAATAGAGGATGCAATAATCTTTGACATTAAAGCTATTTAAAACTTCAGTTTTAAATAGCTTTAAAAGTTATTTTCTCCACACATGTACTGCATATCACTTTCTAAGAGGAAGGAATGTTCCTTCCTATGTTAATATGAATTACGCTTCCTATGCTTCCTGTGTTATTATGAATGAAGGGTTTCAGTGCAAATGTCCTCTTAGATTTGTGTCTTCTATTCTGGGCAAAAATAAATGGTTGTGTTTTTAAAACAAAAGTATCTGTGTGCAACAAAAACATCTATTTAATTTTTTAAAATTGTATACTGTATTATTGAGGAATGGTCATTGAGGAATGACCACTTTTTTCTTTAGGATTTTCTTATTTTGTAGTGTATGAGAGATGCAGCTGTTGTACTACTTCTATTGTAACGTTATGGGCAAGGGCATAATTGCAATGTAATTAGAGAATATCGTTTAATAATGCAGGAAGGGATTTTCTAAGCATTTTTATTTGGGAGATGACCTGTACCCTTCCAAAGAAAAGTCCTCTAATTCTGGCTGAAAGGTCCTCCCACAATTTTCAGCCCTTAAAGCATAAAAAAATTGATCCACTGTCCCTGGGCAATCCTCAGAAGACTGGGTTTTTTACGTTCTCAAGGTGCAAACCATACTTTTTCAGTGTAAAAGCTGTTACTGTGTCTTAATTGAAGTCTGCACAGTAATAACCTACAGGTAGGATTCTGCAGAGCATGAAGATGTATTGTTTGCATTTATTGGAGCTTGGAGTACAAACTTTATGGGTATAGACAGATGAATCTCATTCAATTTAAGTATCCTAGAGTGTATTTAAAACAAGTTTAATTACTGAATTCATAATCAAGTATTGTTCTTTCTCTGCTCCTCCTTAATTTTTAAAGTCTTTTTCGAAGGAATGTTAATTACATGTCTTCTCATGTAATATACAAAACCTTTCAGTAATATACAAAAGCTTTCTATTAAAAAAAAAACACTAGGATTATATTAAGAGAAACTCTACTCCTTGCTTTCTGACTGGAAAAAAGCATGACCAGTTTAAGTACAGGGTGAAAGGATTTTTTGGACTTAATTTTAAAGGAAGCTTAGCAGTTGTAAAAAGGATCAAAGCGGAAACCTGGAATGTGTATTTTTATATGTACATTTACATTTTATAGAGAAGAAAACCTCGGATTTCTTTTTTTTTTTCCTTTTTCCCTGATGTTTTTTTCTAGTCCCACAGAAATAAAAGAAATCCAGCATCTAGATGTAACATCCTATTAGGCTAAACTGTAGTGAAATACATAATTCTTGCTCTGCTTCATGTTGCCTTGTCTTTCAAAGCAAATTTGAAGCTCTTGTTCCATGAGAGCCTGTGGTTTCCAGGCTATCCTACTGTGTGTCATCTTGTGTTGGGGGGTGTTACTGAGTGGGACAGATGTACTGCAGCTTCCCTACTGCAAACAGGAATGTTTATTTTACTTGTGGGATGCTAATTGCTTAGCTGTCCTATTTTGTAAAGCTGTGCAAAGATAAGGAGAAGGAGGGCACACTTTAGAAGAAAGGAAAATTCAAGGTATAGTTTTAGAGGGAGTGGGTGTTATACGTGGAAGGTAGAGGTGTAGGTAAAAGGACTGAACTTATTGCTCAGGAGTTCAAATGTGTGCCTACTGATGGTATTTGTAAAGTAGCCCATATGTGAAAGAGGAAAAAATGACTTAATAATATAAAAAGTTAAAAAATAAAGTCTCCAGCTTCCATTCTGTCTGTATCAAAAAATATTTCGTTATTCAAAGTAGTCTTTTGTGACTTCAGAACTGTCCAATTTATGTGAACAAAGGGCATGTATTATATTAGAAGTGTTTAATACCAATAAGTAAAGTCTGTTGAAAACATAAGAACAGCTGTAGGGGTCTTTAGCTATTAACTGCTACGATTAGGTGAAAGCCTAACCATATGGCTCAGCTGTACAGTTCTCTGATTTGAAACATCTTCAGCCATCCTGCATAAGTGAAACATCTAAAACTAAAAACATACTGCAGAAGAAAATTGGTATAAGGCTCCACAGAGAGCAAACTGACCTATTCTTTATTTACTCTTGAAATTTTTGAAAGTTGAAATGAGCGAGGCAGCACTTTGACCATGTTGTTATTTATTCCAGTGAAAGAAATAAAGGTATTTGGTGAATTATTTTCATGCTATTAAGTTCCTGAAGGCTAACTATTGTAAAAAAGATAATGTAATATGTAGTCATCAAGTTTGGGATTAATGTGTTAGGATGTATAGTTAATAAAAATCAGTACTTGTCACATCTGTGTGAGTCCCATGAGCTATAACCATCTTGAACATCTCTATTGTTCCAGTCGTTTTCAATTTTGTTTCCTACTCTGCAGAATTTCCCAGGAGATGTGATGGGTCAGTAGCAGGCCAAAGATGGACTTCAGGCCTAATCTAATCAATATTGTGACAAACGTAATGAAAGAAACTATGTCACCTTGGGATCCCAGTGCATTTTATCAGCTTTGCTCCTAATGGGATGTGACAGCAAGGCTGATCTGTGTCTCCTTAGGACAGGAGAGAAGTTGTGCAAGGGCTTGTGCAAGGATGGCTGTGTGAGAAAGGGTAATCTAAGTCCATGACAACCGCAGCTAAAGGTTGAAACTAGATGTCTTTACTTACATGTCAAAACATCAAAAGGTTATTTTAATAACCCTCATTTTCAAGTGAGCCTTTTATGCATGTATTGTATTTTCAGCTCCTCTGTCACCTGCATTAAAAAAGATGGTAACTTCTGTTTCGGTGGGAAGGTTCTGAAAGCAGTACTGTGTATGTTTTCCAAGTAAAACATTTTCACTTCAGTCCTATGTAATGGTTTTATACTTTGTTTTGAATTGCCCCTTTTTGCAATTACATACAACTTGTCCACTAGTATGTGACTTGTCTATGAGGCTAAAGTCAATGATTTTTACTTGGTTTGTCCTGTGGTTTGCTCCCTTAGTACTTCTTTATCCTAAATGTAGTGCTACCTCAGTAGTGTTCACTGATGTGTTCTGGTGTGCAGTCTCAAATTTTTGTGCCCTTCTAGTTTTGAAATGGCAGCTTTGCTTCATTTTCTGTGCTCAGAGTACCATTACCAAACCTGACAGTTTCCACCCTTAATTCTTATGATTCCTGTTTCTCTGCCCAGCAAGGTTCAACAAGACCCTCTGTGTTTTGACTACTCACCTCATCTGTTGACTTTATCAGTTCTCTGTTTTTAAGTGTTGTCCACATCCTGTGATGCTACCTCTAAACTCTGCCTTTAACTTTTCCCCCTCAAGATGAATGGCAATTACTGTCAAAATGTTCTCATGCATAGAAATCCTGTGACCATGTAGATTGTTTGGATATCTGGAAAGTTGCAGAGATATTACTATAATAACTATCAGTGTTGGTTGAGAAGCTCTCAAATCGTATTCTGTTTCTTTGGGCAGCTAACCTTTAAAGTATCATGTGAAAACTTGCCAATTTCTTCTCTATACGTATAATATTTTAATATGAAAAATTATATTGCTTGTCCTTTAATTTAAGAGCAAGTTGTTTCTGAACCTCATTATTATGATTCTGCATAATTATGTGAACCAATTATTGAAATTTTGTATGTGAGGATTTCCATAAATTGCCTTGATATATAAATAGTGGAGCAAAGCTGCCTTATACATTTTACTAATCCTGCAATTACATTCTGTAGAGCCTTTTTACTTTCCCTAATATGAAACTAAACCCTCCTCTCACCTACTCCTTTACATAACAAATGCACTAGGAATTATGGACATGACAGCTAAATCCAGCTTCTAAATCCCAGGCATAGTAGCTGTGTTCTGTTGCTTCTCACTGTTTCTTTCTAATAAGCTGTATGCAGTGCAATATCTTATTAGTTAATTTGAAAATCGTTTCTCAAGGGATTGCACGACTTCTGTGCATCAGGTCCCTACCAATCCACTTAAAGCTTAAATTTGCCAGATGGATAAACTTAGTGCAGGACTGGATCTTATTTGTTACAGCAAAAACCTTTATTTCCCTGTAAAGTACTAGGATAGCATTTTTGAAGTAGCAGAAGTTTTATAATTGTTTTTATTTGTAATATATCAAAACCTATTGTTTTGATCTAACAGAAAATATTTTTTATTCTGTTGCATAAACTAACAGCAGGTGTATGTTTGCTGCAATTCAAATGCCTGTTAGTCTTGAAATTTCAGTGTTGTTCCTAAACTTGGAGGAAATAAAAGGGACTGAGAATGAAATCTTTGAGACAAAATACCTATCTTTGATGCAAATATCTGAAATTTGATTATTGGTGTTCTGGGGAGCATCATCTGAGTTTGGGATGGGTTGAACTTCAAAAGACAAATTCGAAAATCCCTACAAAGAGAACTTTGATTCTGTGTTTATGACTTCTCAGTGCACTGCATCACTTTAAACCTGCCTTCAGAATATTGAAACCATCTCACTTAGTGAATATTCATTCAAATAGATGCTTCTGTCTTTTCTGTTATTCCACTTAAGAGCAAAGAAAAGTTTGTGCACCACAATAACATGTAATATCAACCTCTCTTTACCTTTCTCCAAACCATTGTACAAAGCCACCACCACGTAATCTTCCTTATGGACGTTATCAATTCATTACATGGGATCTAAGTATGACATAATACACACAGTAACAAATGAATTTATCAACTGCATCACGATTTTAAATGCAACATAGTTACATAAATGACTTTGACTGTTGTGCATGGCTCTGTGTCTGTTGGTGTCTGAACTCTGCAGTAATAGCCAGCACAGAGACACTCTCACTAGATGTGCCTCCTAAATCACCGGCAGCCCGTGGAACAGAGAGTACAGAGCACTGTGCCAAACTTACCGGGCTCTCGAGGACCATCCCTGCTCCCAGCCGGGGCACTCCGGAGCCTGTCCCTGCGCTGCCACAGCAGCCAAGAGCTGCTTCCCCGCCGCTCCGCCTGTGCAGGCAAAGGGAGCTGGGGAATGTGGTCAGCCCCCTGCTTCCCGGGACACTTATACCCCAGAAAAAACGAAAGTACTGCGGAAGGTGGGGCATGAGAGGAAATTCTGAGTCTGAGCCTTCCATTACGTGTGTGTCATGTGCTGGGCTGCGGGTACTGACGGGGAACTTCCACTGCTGCCATCCTTCAGCTAGAGCGGAACCAAGGCTCTTTTCTCTGCACGTGGGCTTAGAGGAATTGAAATGCTGGTTAAGACAGGTGTATGGATGTTGTGAAGGAGAGGAAATAGGTTTTTGCATAGTAATGTCCACTCTATACCAGACATTCTTCAAAAGCTCTCTTAAATCATACAGAATTCTAGATGTATTCTGTTTGGAGACCTGAATCAGTTTCCCAAATGCTATTATATCCTTGATAAGTAAAATAATATGAAATGAGACATTCTCTCTCTTCCATGTACGTCTACAGCTTAAAATCTTCCAAGCAGAGTCAAATCAGGAAATAGCAAAAGGAATTTTCTGTATAGGTGATAGTACTTGGTAGTTACTGAAGATATCATTTAATGTGAGGTGGGTTTTGTTTTGTGTAAAGGTATGGAAATTTAAATAAGGATGTAGAAATAAGGAGACTAGGGAATCAGAACAATTGGCAAAGGAATGAGGGAGGAAGAAAGCACAAAGGTGATTGCAAAAGACCATGACATAACTTTATGGAAATGGAACTGGCATTTCCATAGAGGAAATGTGGAGGAATAGTTTAGAAAGGGCAGGTAAGAAGATAGAGAGACATGATTATATGCTAGTAAAATATTTTTGGAAGAGGTTAGTGGAACACAGTTAATTTAGGCTTGCATAGGACGTGATTTCTGTGATGAGCACTAGTAATGGATAAGAAGGATTTGACTTTAACAAATGATGTGTATGTTTAGATGAGATTTGAGAAGTGGATGACTGAGGAGCACAGAATGTCTGAAGTTATGGAAGGAAAGGATGAGGAGAAGGGGAGTAGGTGTGTTTTGAAAGTAAATATCAACAGTATTGAATTTTTAAGTGAAGTCTTACTGCAGTGTCTTTGCCTGCATTTCCTAGTGCACAGTTTGGCTTCAAATAGTTCCAAGATTCATTCTTTTGCACTCTAATGTCTGAACTAATTTTTATTCAAGTCTAAGGCCGGCCAGTGTAATTTCTGAACAATATAAATCTCTAACTACAAATTATCCTACACCAGTGCTTTCAAATAAAAAATGAAACTTTTGTGTAAGACTCATATAAAGAAAAATAATACTTACTTTGCATTTCTTTACAGCAGCATTGCACAGTGGTTCTGCCATCCAGCCTTTCCCAGTGGGTGGACTTCCAGCTATTTCACTCTATGATTTTTGTCATGTGTCTTGCCTCCTTCCCCTTAAAATGAGGGGTGCAATGGATTACTATTCAGAGCACACTGCTATTTTGCACTGAAAATGCATTGTAGTATCAGAATAAAATTTGGCATGCATAGTTTTAGAGAGGGGAGGATCATAAGAAAGAAATAGCACAAAATATGGTATACAAAAAAGGGGAAAAGGAAGAATTTAAACACTAGGTGCCAAGAGAAAAGCAATAGGGAAGGATTCGGAGGGGTTAATCTCCCCAACTCCAATCCTCAGTGACAGCAGTTTTATAATAATCATTAAGAAGTGATATATAGTAAAATATCAATACTTACATTCCTAAATCAACTAGTCATTACACTGTTTATTAAAAGCTTTGGAATGTAGAATTTTATTCCTTAGTGCAGTTATGCTCATAGAAGAATAGGAAATCTTTTTTTTTTCTTCTTCTGGAGAAGTACTATTATAGCATAAAGCAAAGTGACAGCACAATCATATCTCTTCAGGATGATGGATAAATCCTTAACTATGTATGTTTAAATGTGACATAAAAATAAAGAATATAGAGAAACTGGCAACCATTCTGTTGACACCTAAGATAAAATGGATTGAAGGAAATCCAAGTTTAAGCTGTTTGAAGACACATTGTTGTTATTGTCGACACAGAGATTATTCACCACAGAACAACTTGAAAGCAATCTTGTAGTTTTTTAGTAGGACTTGGACTTTTTTTTTTTACCTGCAGGAAATCCACTGTTTCTGAATTACTAAACTGAACTTTATGTTATAATTACTGCAGATTTGGGTGCAGGTGTTTGTAGTTTCGAGGCTCTTTTTTTTTTTTCCCCCCTGAAAATGAAATTAGAGCTGCTGTGAGCATGCTGGCTGGCACCAGCCACGTGGGTCTGTTACAGCTGGAGCTCTTTGACGTCAGTTGTGGCACTAACCTCAGCTGCTGTTCTCTGAGCAGGTATTTCTTTAGCACTGAGATCTTACCTTTTTCAAATTTGAATTACTCACTGGAATGAAATATAAGGGCAACTTGACAGACAAATGGAAATAAGCACGCACAACTCATTTTCCTCGAAAGTCAGACAAAAAGTAATACTTATTTGCACAAAAACATAGTACCTGACTAAATGTATAAGTATTTTATACTATCTCACACCAAGTAATGTCTGTTATGAGACCGATAATGGGTTTATGGCCATAAAGCAATAAGAATTAAGGACTAACTCTTGGTATACTTTTATCTTCAAGAAAAAAATTTCCAAAGTGATTCAGTGTCATCAATAAATTTTGTTTTCAGTTAATGCTTGATCAAACTTTAAAAAGTTTAAAACACCTTTTAAATAACTTCTAGGGTTCCTGTGTTCTCAGTTAATCTGTGGGTTATTTTGTTTCAGTGTAACTGTTTTCAAGGCAAATTCTTATTTCTTTGCTTTTCATCATTCAAACAGAAGGAGGTATAGGAAGCAAGCAAGAAATACAAAAAATGCATTTTTGACTTGAATGTAAATTGTTCAGTTGCTTTCATAGAATAGAAGGTTTTTCCATGTTAATAATATCAATGAAGAAATGCTGCTTCCCTTCATGCTAAAAGCTGCAGATTTTTCCTGGAACTGAAGTGAAAATGTTGATTTTTTTTCCTATTTTTTGTTTGTTTGTTTGTGGTTCTTTTTAAACAGTAAATGTGTTCCTGATTCAGGAGAACTTCTCCAATAGCTTTGAGGATGAACATGACTTCTGTGTAAATATTCAAAGACCTTCTGGCAGGCCTTCTAAGCTCTGCTACAGATGCCATCAGAACCTAAAGCACAAGGAGCATACAATTGTATTTGGATTTTTCTATTAGTAAATGTGGTTACCAGGAGGCCAGCTATGTTTGTGCAGCTTCCATGCAAAACCTGCTTTTTTCAGTAGAGCCCAAAGCCATCTAAATACCGAAGTTATTCCAAGGCAAAGTTTGTCTTGACCTTCAGCATTAGCAAGATGTGATCTTTTTTAGTTATGTGTTAGACATATATAAGGATGCAATCAACACTTACTCTGTCTTTCCTTATTCTGCTTCTTGCATATATCACTCTTGAAAAGACTGAATGGGTTTAACTTTGGTGGAAGGTGAATGTGCCCCTACAGGGTTAAACTAGGCTGTGACATCAAAAAGCTGTAGGCAGGCAACTTCCCTTTTTTGTAAAGAGAGCAGCTTCCTGCTAGCACTGATACTGCAGTATACCATGGTGTCTGTAAAGTGGAAACCCCCACCCCTCTTAGACTGTTATGTAGTGGAACCTACAGCAAGTGTAAAAACATAATGGTATGTTTATTTTTGGAGAAGTGGGAAACTACTGTGGGAGTAAAAAGTTCTCATGGGGTTTTTTCACCATTCACCCAGATACTTGTATACAATGGTTTGGAGGAAAAGGGAAAAAAGCAAATAAAATCCCAAAGAAATCACAGAATTTTGGAGGATATTTTTGCAAAACTTGGTATTAGAGCATATAGCACTAATGTCTCTTCTTCTGTATCTTCCTTGTAGAGATACTGTGAAAATACTAAAATGATGCCACAAATATATTTTTTTCAATGTATAAGAGCTGTTTATTGGTGAACAAAAATGGTTGTGTTTTTTCCTAATATAAAAGACTCATTTATGCTGCGGGCCTAAAATTAGAAGCACTATACTTCCTTAGAAAGCTGTGAGAGTACAATTGAACAAAAGATGTGTCTTATGTGATTAGATTGTAATTAAAATTGTAATTGTGAACACAGTCTTCTTTTGTCATTGGAAGTCACTGACTTTGGAAGGAGTAATTTTTTCCCCTCCATTTTTGATATATAAAGATTTGCTCTAAAGGTTTGGAAACAGAGCCTGTTTTTGAATGTTACTGCAGTTTAGTTTTGATGTACATTATCTCTGAGCTATGGCAAGGCTGATGCAACATATGAATATGGAATTAATTTCATTTTTTCTGTATCTGCATAGTGGCTATATTTTGACTTGCACTTCATTATAATGCTAAAAGTTACCTCGATGTCTCCTTTTGCTTGGCACTTGTTAGTTATCATTCATCAGTGCCATAAAGTCTGCTGTTGGAAAAATAGATATACAGAGAGTTTAACAGCTTATTTCCAGTTAGCTGAAGACTGTGAGCTATTGGATAGCAAAGGATGTATCATTTGCTGGATGGGAAGTTGACATGGTGTGGATTCTTGGAGTCCAGCCTGTTGACTGGCATCTGAGAGATGGAGTAGTCATGAAAAGTACTGCTGAGACCTTTTCAGTTGGCTGCATTTTGGGCTACTTTCTGTGTTTTAGTCTTGGGCCACAGATGAGTAACCTCAGTGGTATCAGCACTGTGCTGCTGATGGAAAAGTTAGACTTCTTAGGCTGGTTCACCTGTGGTGTTCCCAAGACACTGGAAACTTTGGTGCAGGGACTGTTACAGGACACTCAGGTGGAGCCATGTGTAATGAATTGATTTGAACAGGGAGCTGTTACTGGATTCTAGTTGCTTTTTGCCAAAAGGGAGCAGATGCTTGTCAGGAGAGAGAAGGTACCAAGCAGCATGATCTGATACAACATGGGTAGTAACCTGGCCTGGGAAAGGTGGTTATTAATCCATTATTATATATATACTATTACTCTAGGAATGGATTTGCAAGGATTGTAGGAACTAAGCATTTTTTCATGTTGAAACTTTTATTTTGAATGTAAACTTGGAATAGTTAAAACAAAAGTGAAAAAGAATAATCATGATTTTTCAATACGTGGGAATTTTTACATTTTCTTATTTAAAATCATTTAGCAAGTAGTGAAGATTTTGAGGAAATAGTTCTTTGGTGAATAAAACTGTGTTCCCTTTCAGTTTTATTTAAAGTAAAGAGGAAGCACTCTAAAAAAGGACCCAGAATATAATTGCATGATGTCTGATTTGTGGTTTCTGAAAACTGTCTTTGCCCAATACTGCTTGTTGTTTAAGAGAGTGTTGGTGAGAAAGGGAAACTTCATGCTCAAAACCAGCTTCCCTATCTGGGAAAAAAAATAATAACTTTTTTTCCCCTGATAATGACAATAGGATGGAAGCCAGATTTGATTATATTTGTCAGTTAAACTTCAAGAATACAACAAATGTGGAAATGTATCAGGAAAACATATAGATTATGAATGATGCTATCTTCATTTTTTCCATTAAAATCGAGATAGATTTTCCTCTGGTACAATGACCCGAGGTTAATGGCTAGCAAAGGGAGTGAAATTTCGTAATTCCTTGCAGGTCTCTCAGAGCACATCTTCCCTGTGCTGTGCAGAGTCAGGCAGATGCCCCTGTCTGTGCTGCTCTGAGCTGTGCCTGTGTGTGGTGCTGGTCAATGCTGCCAGCAGCACTCGCTTACACATGGAAGTAGTACAGCAGCATGAGCCCAATATTGTGCCAAGGCTTTACACCAGAGAGTGGGCTTTGGGTTGTAGAGCTAATTGCAACCCTTAAAAGTGGACAAAACATACTGGGCAACACTCACTTCAATGGTTATTTTATATGCATGTAAGAAGGTTGAGCGATCCTGCTTTTTTTGGTGGTGCCTTGGAAAGTGCCCTTGGGATGTTTTGTTTTAACCTCAGGCTTTATCTATAGCTCTTGTTTAATGCAAAAAGCTGCTCTTAGACTTCAAACACTTGTTCTTCCCTGTGACACCGGTGTGATTATGTACTCAATTTTTAAAATGCATGGAGACACACAGACAAAATAAAATGTTTTCTTCTATAGTGGTTTCACTGTGACTTCTTCTCTTTTGCTGTTAAGCAGACACTGTGGATTAAGTGATTTCCATAGCTTTTTCTGCAATTTGTTGGAGATATTCTTGTCATACTGATGTAGATGGTATTAAATTACTTTATTACATTAGTACTTCTTAATACTTAGTATTCCTCAGAAGTACTACATGTAAAATAAAGGTGTGGACCTTAGGCCACAACCTCCATGATCCAATTGCTGCCAGGATCCATCAGGGATGAGCCAAACATGGAGACCTTTCAGGGTGGCAATAAATAAATGTTTTGGCCACCTGAGGAGGGAATAGCTGTGTGTTACTGATGGCAGAGTTTGCCTGTGCTGGCAGTGCTGCAAAGACTGCAATCCACAAGTGTATCAGATCATAGCAGAATGTTGGTCCTTTACAAAGAACTGCAATGTTTTGCTACCCATAATAATTACAGCACATACAGTGTGGCATGTGTGCACACTCATAGTTAACTGTGTGCTGGTACTATAAATCTGCTTAAATGTAATCTTAGGAGTGTCCAAAGGCACAAGTTTGGACCAAGTCCATTTTCTGGTTCTGCTGTAGGTTCTTTCATGTGCTGTATGTTAGCTCCCTTGTTGCTGTTTTGATACTCACATGGCTATATTGGCTTTGACTTGGGGAGGTGGAGGATGGAATATATATTTTTCTATTTCTCAATTCAAGTTTCATCACCATCCATGACCTAATGAGCAGTTTTATTTCAGTACTGAAAACTGGAAAACGACAACTAATTGGCAAAGCTGTGCTATGCCTTACTGTTTCATTGTGTAGAACTCTTGGTGATGCTGAATAAGGAGCTTAAATTACTTGCAATAAGTCTGCAGCATTTTTTCTTGGTTGAAAACCATTTCTACTTGCAACTCAGAAGGGGGACTTCTGACTGTAGAATTGCTGTACATTTTCAGGAAATAGGCTATTTACTGGGGTTTTCCTTGGTTAATCAGGGCTCAACTTGGCATGGGCTCAGTGTTTGCAAGTTTTGATCCAGATTTTCAGTAGCCCATCTTCATTCCTGGACCCTATATCCACTTTTAATCATCTTTTTTAGCACAAATATGTGTGCTCACATCACATGGGAACATTGAATTCCTCTAAAAACAAGTGTCATTGCTGGTGAATCACTCAATACTTGCATTAATGATAAATAATTACTTGTCTCTTGCTTAAAAATTTTCTGGTTGAAAAGTTGCATAAAATGTAGGGGAGTTTGATAGTTCTGTCATATTTTGGGGGCTGTGTTTTACTTTTTTTATATTCAGGTGCTTCTCTATAGCTTGACTGTTCAGTGAAAGTTCAGTCTATGAGCTGATGTTTTCAGATATTATCTGTTGCTGCAGTCTTGTGTTTTCTGATGTCCCCCAGTGTCCCAGAACAGAATGAGGATCCTCTGAAGACCATGAGGCTTCAGGCGGTCACCTCATGTGACCAAAGCAGAAGCTGTGGAAAAAAGCAACTATCCCTAATTCTGAAAGGAACTCAAATGAAAAAAAATCCAGCTTGGAAAGCACCAAACAATTTCCCACATAAATCTTCACCATTTTTCGTGTTTACACACAGCTTCAAACTCTTTGATCTCAATGGTTTGTATAGTCACAATATGAAAATTGTTATGAAAGGTGTTTGAAAGTGATAATGTGGAGGAAGGTGAACAGGTTTGAGAAGCAGGCTCTATTCCAAGAAAAAAGGCAATATCAAAGAGGGTGCCAGAATACTTCTGGAAAGAAGAGGGCTGTTGTTGCAGCCAGGATGCATTTCATTGGATTGAATGAAAAGGAAGTGAAGAAAAACCTCAGATTTTGCACATTAAGAATTTGAAATTCTCTGCTGATAAAATATTGCTGTTATAGTAATGCAGTCTTACAAAATAAGTGTGGGCACTTCGGGATCTGGGCTGAGGGCCAGCAGGCAGTGAACTCTGCTTCTAGCACGAATCACAATGTTGTTGTTTTTCTCAGTAACATGTTGTTTTCCTGGTAGATGCAAAAGGCCACTCTATGGAAGACTGACTTGAAAGAATAAATAAAGCTTGCTGTGACAAATGAGACTGGAGGGGAAAAAAGCCACGACTTGATTGCTGTTCCATAACACTCTAGAGAAAATGCACCAGGAAAGCCTCAGCCAGAGGATTCTTACCTTATGTCTGTGTGCTGTGTACAGGAGAAAGAGCACAACTCTCATGTATCAGGATAAGGTGATAGAAAATGCAAGGCACTTGCCTTCAAACTAGTAAGGGGTAATTTTGTTGGTCATATCCTTTCTTTACTGAGAATTTGCTTGAGCAGGTTTTTGCATGTGTATACTTTGGCATTTCTTTGTCACGTAATTCTGGTAGAAGCATCCCCTGCCTCTTGTAGTGTATGTTTCTGGATGAAGTTTTCTTTGCTAAAGTTCAAGCTGCATCTCCTTCTTTGGATTGTTTTGGTGTCCCACACTGTGTTGTGGTGCTTTTATCAATTTACCTGTTTATTTCAAACAGTGAGTGTTAGGCTCTGCTCTAGTGCCTTGGAAGCAAAATATCATGGAGAGTGAAAAACGAGAGAGAATCAGAAATTCCTTGTGCCACCATATTATTCTCCTCGTTAGGCTGGATAAAAGGATGGGAAAACAATTGGAAACCAATGCTGTGCTGAGCACAGCCTGCAGTTTATGAGAACTCTGTCACATAGTGTGGCATCACTGATAATGTATTGCTGATACAGGATATTGAGAAGTTACTGATTGCTACTTATCCTTCTGTTTGAATCAACACCTTGCCTTTATATTAGTTTAATGAAAAGGGTTTTTTTCCCAAATGTTTAAAAACATAATGGATACTGTCACAGGCTACTATAAACAGCTTAGGGATTTTACTGACAAATTGTAAAAAATAATTTAGAAAAGTTATCTACAAAAAACTCCAAACCAAAACCAACAGTCACCTTTCCTTCAAACAACCCTGCATTTCTTTACCCATTCTTTTCTCATAATCAGTGGGTGCCAGGCTATGTTTTGATGCTAAGACTTTCTCACAACAAAAATGTTTTTATTCCAGTTTACAGTTTGAAAAACTGTCAGTGTATATTTCTGTTTTTTAGAAAAACTTCTCATTAGTACTACACACTTGCTGTGATGAGAAAAACATGACCAAGAAAGACACCTTTGATAATTACAGAAATGAGACAGTCATCAAAGAGACACAGGAGGGAAAAAAAAAAAAAGAAAATCACTAGTGTGTGCTGAAAATTATTAAGACCTGTGCTTGCAAGTTCCTCCTGTTTTAGCAATTACTTCATGCATCAGTCACCAGAACCTGCTAGCATTTCTTAGCATCTAGGTTTTCCCACTGTGCAAGGCAATATCTTCTTGGAGATTTTTCTTTGGTTTGGTTGTTTTTTTTCTTGTTTTGTGTTTGTATTTTTTGTTGTTTTGTTTTTGGTTTTGGGGATTTTTGTTTTGGTTTTGTGGTTTGTTTGGTTGGTTTGGTTTTTTTTTAAAAAAAAATTTTCATTTCCTTTTTTTTTTTTTTTTTCTTATTTTATCTTGTTTTCTTTTTCCCTACCACTGATGTCGTGGGAGGTGCAAGTCAGGCATTATGAGCATTTGGGCACCCAGGAGTGGATTTCTGAACCATACCAATACAAGGAAAAGGCTGCCTGGGGCCAGGCCAGGTGCTGCTGTTCTCCCTGCAGCCCAGTGTGCCACCTCCATGCACATATGCCCTTCCTACCCTTCCATCCTTCAGCTTTATACTTGACCTCAGTCTGACAGTGACATGGTGAAGTTCAGAGGTGAACAGTCACCTTGGTATGTGTCCCTTGTTTAGCAGAGCATATCTACTCTTTGTCCTCTAAGCTTCAAGAGGAAGACATGCATAAGTGTGACATGGGTAAATACATTCTGAACTGATCAGCAGTAAAGGTGAGAAATGCAATTTCTCTCCCACTTGATTATTTTAGGCATTTATTTTCATAAATTTGAAATGTTGGTTTATACTTTGTATTTTAGTATGAGATTTATGACAGACGTAAGTATGTTCTTTACCTTTACAGAATACAGAATATTCCAAGTTGGAATTGAGTTGGAATTGATCACACTGCTTCAAAAACCAGCATTAGCAGAAACCAGTCTTTAGCAGAAATTAAACCTGATCAGCTAATTTTGGTGGTCATAGTAAGCTGGCCACCAAAAAGCATATCAGCCAACTGATTTATTAATGCATGAGCTGATGCACCAGGTATACAATTTAGTTCTGGCTACTGCTGTAGTCCCTGGAATGTGTCAGGGCCTAAAACATTTCTAAATGCCAATTTTCATAGCAATAAACTTCAAAGTCACCATTAGTCACATTTTATCTTAACTTTCAGGTCCAAGATTGTGACAATATATGAGATTCTCAGCTGAAATAATTGTTAATTCCATTAAAATCATTATATCAGCTGAAAACGAGGCTCAATGCCATACAAGATGGTATAGGTAAATAAATAACATCAGACCCATGTCCTGTGCTCTCACCAGCCACAAACCTGCAGGCTGATCCTCACTCAGGCACTAGGAATATGTCTCCATGGAAGGCAATTTGCTCTCTGTCAATAGTCTGGTTTGGTGCTCCATGGAAGGTCCAGTCTGAGAGCACCTGAAGGATTCTCATCTGCTGTAGTGCCCACAGAGTGACAGATCATGCAGGCCAAGCAGCATCTTGTTCTAAAGTTTTTGCTTTGCAGATTGCAGGTGGCAGCTGCCACATACCCAGTTTGTCCTGCCCACACAGATTTAGGCTACTCTTATTCCACCCTTCTGTCATATCCTCAGGGACTTTATCAATCTTTTTATTTATTTGTATACATTCAGCTTTTTTTCTTATGTACCAAAACAAGGCTTTGTGTAAATGTTTTGTTCCTTAAATCTGTGCTTACAGTTTGTGAGGCATCTTTTGTCTAAGGACTCTAAAGCATGCTACAAACAGCAGCAAATTCATCTTCACTGGGGAAGCTTATTTGATTACCTTCGAGCAGCTAGATTTGTTGACTATGGGATGTTGAATGAGTTACTTAAAATAAGGTCCCTAAAAATAGTACTTTTCCTTAGTGGATAAGGAAAGATTCAGAAGACATAAGGAGTACCACTAACTTTATTTTTCAAAGAAACCAATGGGTTCTCTGTGCAGTGTTGGTTTTTTTTTCCCTGATGCTGTTCTGACTTAATGGCAAAGTTAGGCAAAAAATCCAGCTCTTATGGCATCCAGTCCTGACCCACTCAGCTCATCTATTGGTAAAAACCTACAAAGGAACCCACAGCAATACTGTTTTTCTTTGTTTAACCCTTCATCTCTCCTTTGTAGGTACATGGGGAAGAACTTTTTCAGGCAGATTTACAGTAGAGATAATGTATGGTTGGTACAAGCAAAATCAATTTAAGCACCTCTTAGGTTTCACTGAACTGAAAAGGGAATTAATTTAAAACAGTATTGTAAAGCTTATTCATAATTAATCATAGCTGTATGAAAGTGAGTTTCAATTTCTTATAGATAGTTAACACAGACACATGATCACCTGTGGAAAGCCTTATTTAGTCAGCATTTGATGAGCTTAATGCAATTCCATCTACTGAGGTCAATGTCAGTGTCAAAATATTTTTAAATGTTTTTTTCCTCAATCTTCTTAAGTCCTTCCTTATTATTACATGATACTAAATGCATCTTGGCTGATTTGGAAGAAAGGTATTATTATCTATTTTATTTTTGCTGCAGCTGAAAAAGGAATTCTTTACCAATGTTGAATTCTTTCCTAATTATCTTTAATTTCTTTGATTACTGTAGCATGTAGGGACATTAGGAATGATTGCTCTCTTAAGTTCTTTGATTCTGTATACTTCTTTGGAGAAGAACATACAGAGTTTAATTTTGGATAAGGTACAGGTTAAGCAGGTTCTTAATTTTTTACTTTTAAATTATATAAATTACGTCATTCAGTTGTTATCTTTTACAAGACTGTTATGTAAACCCTTCTGCTTTTACGTATATTTTATACAATGAGGACTTTCATTGCTGGACTTTGGTTTGTCTTGTTGGAAATATTTCAGGAAAAACATCATAGAAATGAGCCCTGGAAGTGACCTCAGATATCACTTGAAATCCACCCAACATAAGGTACCCAACATAAGTATTCACTGCACATGGCTTTGAAATGGCTCCTGAAAAGTTTTAATGGAAGACTTGTTTGTGTGTGTTGTAAACAAACCAATTGTAACCTTTCCTTGTAGGATATTTTCTGGTATTTTTATAGTTTAGAGTTCAAATTTGAGCACTGTGTTCCAGCTGGAGAGGCTTCAGCATTAAAAAGAGTGGATTAGTTACTAATACTGCTTGCAAATAGCATTTCTCTCATCTCTTAAAATCATGTTTTAGCAATCACACCAAGTTGCATTATTGGCTTGTACTGGGATCTGCTGCACCTCCTGCTTGCAGAGTTCCTCTCTTTGTGTGAGTTTATTTGCTAGCTCATCATGCTCTGGGCTCATCATGCATGTGTCTAGCTTGAACTTTGTCCTATTATTTTTAAATTCTAGTTTGCCAGGAACCCTTTGAATTTAAATACTGTCTTCCCAAGACCATCTCCTCCCGCTTTAGTAATGTTCCTAAATTTCTCGTGTGTAATTTGTATAATTTTTGATGATGTTAAAATACTGAATAGACTGGGCAGAACACGGTGTAGACCCCATACAACCCCACTGGAGACAGCTTGCTAACGTAGGAGCAAGTCACTGATAACTGTGGCTCCATTATGATTTTCCAGCTGATTGTGGATTCTGCTTATGCTGATTCCCTGTGGAGGAAGCTTTCTTAGGTTCTCTTTTAGAATGTCATTGGTGACAAACCAAATAGCTTGAGGATAGTTCAAATATGTCACTCCTGCTGCTATATCCTAGTTGCTAGGCCAGTTATCCTGTCCAAGTAGGAAGTTAGGCTGAATTGATGTGACCTGTTCTTGACAAGTTCGTGTTGGCTATTTCTTGTCACTTTACTGTGCTGTAAGAGCTTAGAAATGACTTGTTTTTCTTGCTGGGTCTTCCCAAGTGTTGCATTTAGCATCCCTGTATGTCATACAGTGAGTCTCTCCTGCTGCCATCAACTAAAATGCTCTGTTTATCTTTCTCCAGTAATCTAACATCTCCCCTTCTATGCTCTTTGCTGGTTAAAAAACAGTGTGTTATGGCTGCATAGGCACAAAGAGAATATTGGAAAACTTCTCATCTGAATACTGCAGCTATTAGAGGATTAATTAGCTGAACAAACATCAGATGTTTACAGCTAACTGAATTTCAGATTTACATCATGGACAATACTATTATGCTAAATTTGGTGTGATTTTTGCACAAAAATTCCAACAGCAACAAATCCTGGGTACAATACAGTTAGTTTCCAGGACAGCTTCTGCTGGTTTTGCACCAACATACTAACTGCCATGCTAAGCTGCCCTGTTCCAAATATATACTTCAACCTGTTCAACAGCTCCTGAAAGAAGCATGTCTGCAATTCACCTGAACAGCCATTGCTCAAATAAGTCCAAGTATCTGACAGAGATGGCTAACAACAAAAACTGGTGATGATGTAATTGCATTTCTCAGACCTAAAGATCCACATAAAGTAGAGCAAAGCAGGGCTGCAATTCAGAATGTCAGAATCCAGGGTTTTAGTCCTTTTCCATATTTGCATCATCTGTGCAAAGCCCACATTTCTGTGTTCCTTGTCCTTTCTCAAGTCCTTATTTATAAAGACTGCATGTAACCATTTAAGATGTGTTGTTCTTTCGTTCAAGTTGAAGAGATTGTTCCCAAGCTTAGCAGTAAACATACTTGCAAGTAGTTGCAGGAATGTGCTTCCAGGAAGTCTGCTGCATTTCTTGTGACCATTATTACAAATTCAATTGGCAGCATTTTAAAAGAGCAAAATCCTTTGAGTCTTTTTGTACCCCTCCATGGTATCCTGTTTCATGAACTGGTAGATCCTCTTGTTTCCTCTTGTAATGATCACCTGCATTCTTTAACCTTCAAAAATACCAGTGTTCACTTATTTTAGGACTACAGATTATGATAAATGACCCTCTGACTCCATTAGTTCTAGTAAAAATATTAAGATAAGATATTCTCTGGAAGAAGACTGCTTGGGTTACATTCATAGAAAGAAATAATTTCTGTCATTTAATATCAACTCTATTTTAGAATTGATTTTTTGGACAGTTGCTATCAGCTCTCTTCCTAGCACCCTACAAGCCTGCTGTGAAAAAGCTTGTCCCAAATAAAGACAAGTATATTTTAGCATTTAGAACTTGTACTTTTAAGAATTCTCTGTCAGCCAAGGAGACAAGGTCTCTTGTTACCAGAGCTGCATATAACAAAGCATAACAATGAAGCATCTAATTCAGACATATTAGGGAATTATTCTGAGCTTTTGTCTCTTGGGTTTGGATTTGGATTTCCTGGATTTGATCTCCTTTTGAAGTTGGTAGAGGGATTTCTGTTGATATCAAGGGAAAATCAGTCAGATACCTCGTGAGATGCTGAGGGCTAAAGATCCCCTAAATGCTGTTACCTGGTGTAAATGGGGCTGCTAGTGTGCTTTAATCACACAATCTGTGTTCTGTTGATGAGCATTTACCTATGTGAGGATAATGATCGGAACCATTAATAACATGTGGGATGACTTGTGTGCAGAGATTTTGTAGCATTATTCCAGATTCTAGAGTGCAATAATTCTAGAGTGCAATAATTCTAGAGTGCATTATTCCAGATTCTAGGTCAATAATAATTGAAAATACTGTTGCAAACTATAAAGTACCGTCATAGACCCTCAGCTAATACTGTCTTGATCCCAGCTTTGCTATTTACCCAGGCATTGACCAGGCCATAGAATAGGGCCAATGCATTGTGTGTGATGGTCTGGTGTTAGAGTTTAACTGCTTTGTTAAAATTCTATGGGTATCAATTTTTGTGCGTGTATGCATATAGGTTATATATGCATTATTTTAAAAATTCCATAGTGATTGCTATAATCTTACTTGGGTTAGTTGTGCATGAGTGGTTTTACATGTGAAATGCTGATGGTGATCACAATATAGGTGGAGAAAATTGTGAGATGCAGTAGCTGCCAAAAAGAAGTTCTTATCCCCATAGTAACTCAGAAATATAACTTGAGATGAACACAATAACAATTGTAGAAATATTTAGCAATAACCTAATCCTATAGGACTGCACAGAGTTTGAGCACTGAAATAAACATCAGCTTTTTGTTGACTTGCTTTTCCCCAGTAGGTGTAAGGGAGAACAGACTCAAGCCCTATCTCTCAGTCACAGCTGGTCTGTGGGAAGAAGTGCAGCAATGTTGCAGGCTAGGGAGTAGAAAAATTCACAGAGCAGGGAAAGATAAGTGCCTTTGAAACTGGTCTGATTTGCCTTTTGAGGACTATCATACTCTGGTGCTGTTAGTGGTCTCTGTAAGATTTCTGTCACATAGATATGAGGTTGAATATATGAAATCTTTTTCTCTGCTACACATAGCAACAGAAAGGATCAATGAATTCTTCAAATGGTACAGAGAAAAAAATCTGCATCCAGAATTAGAGCTGGGGTTGTCAAGAACAGGGTTAATCGTATTTGCAGTAGAGGAATGTATGCTCTCTTTTTTTATTATCCCTATCAGATGTGTTCAACTCTTCTTCCAAAAATGTGGGATTTGTTTCTAGAATGGTGGTTGTTTCTCATCAAGTGTTGTTCTTTCTCTAGTCTTCCAAAGTAAAACTGATACTCCATGCATACAGAGTAGAAACTCAACCAGTTTACTCTGTTAGTCTTTGTATTTCAGTAGTAAAGCTAAGAAACATGTGCTTTTGTCTTGCAACGTATTAAGGAAAAGTGCTTTTTGGTGCAAGATATTTTTGGTTCTTTAAAATATATTGCTTGGTTCTTTAAAATATATTGCTACAATATATATTTAGATATTTTTTGGCAAATAAAAAAGGGTAGATATTACTAAAAGTGCATTGACTTGCTCTTGTTTGCTGACTAAGGAGATAAAATTTGTTGGTTTGTCCTTACAGTTCATATTCTGGACAACACCAAAGGACAGACTGTCACTACTTATTTACCTTCGCACCTAAGAAGCCCCCAGTTAGGGCTGCTTCCAAAAGTAAGTACAGTTTTTGCCTCTTTCCTCACTGTTGGTGTGGGCAGGGGAGAGGAACACCCCAGAAGCAATTCTGGTCCTTATTGCCACCTATTCAGCATTTATTGCCATCACTAAATGTTGTGAGAAAACTATTTGCTTTTGATAATTTGATAATCTTCCTGCCGACTTTGCGTGTTGAAATGGCTTGGTGAAAAATGGAATCAGTGGTGGGACTCGAAGTGAAAGAAAGCTCAAAATATATGGCCAAGAGTGAGAGGGTGCAGAAGGTGGACTGGAGGGAACACCAATAAGACAGGCTTGGTCTGCTGTGGAACTGCAGCTTCAGTGGCTGTCCCAGGTATTTACCTCTCTGAAATTTGGTTTCCAAAATGAACCATCACCTTTAGTCCTTGTTGCTGTAATTCAGAGACTTCTACTTGGCCCAGGAGGTTCAATTAAGCAATACTGGAAAGCTGTACAAGGATTGTGAGGAAAAGCCTGTCTGTAAGCTGCAAGAGATCTGCTCTGGTTTTCTTCCTGTTTTGCTCCTGTTTACAAATTTTCAGAAAACTGGAAGCAATCTGTCCCAGTTTTATTTTGTTTCTAGATGAGGGTTTTTTTTGTCTTCAGCTAGCAAAGCATTCTACAAGTTTTATTAATGATTATACTAAGAATTGAGCATCTCACATAAAAATGCATTTTGACAAAGTTAATACTGCAAGGCTTGCCAAAAAATTTGGCATTCCATATAATTTGCCAGTTCAATATGTGTCTGATAACCAAATATCTTTGGAGGTCTTTCCTCAGATTTTCTTTTTTTGGTCATCATCTGTCACTGCTTGTGATTAAAATAGTATTGGAATTTAATGATGTCTCCCAATCTCTTAACTTGCCTAAGCATTCAGTACTGTCCCTGTATGTGTTCACCTAGATGTAACTTTTGGTGCAGTAAGACTGCAGTATGGAAATGTGGGTGATGAACATTGGTATTTCTAATTCTTTCCTAATGTTCTATTTAGTAGCTAGGTTCTCTACACTCATATAATTCACAGAGATGTGGGTTTGCATCCTGTATTGGAAAGCCTGTTTCTCATCTGACACATTTCTACCCAGCTTTTCTATCTGAGCAGACTGGGCTGAAGAGTAATGGATTCAGTCATCTGTAGGTTGAAAGGTATCCCTAGAAGGAGAAGACCTTTGCTCATAGTCTTAGCAGAGAGGCCAAGGAGTAATTCTACATGGAGTAGGATACCTTTTCAAATTTTCAGATCAGCAGGAGGGCAGCGTGTGTAAGTGAAACTTGTCCTCAGGATGCCTGTGACATGTCCATCATTTAGATAAACAGGCTGCTTTATTCACAGTATCCATCAGTCACTTGTACTCCATACATATTAAAATTCACCTTGAGATATAAAAAAAGAGTTATTCTTATCAGTTCTGGAAAAGCCTGTAGATGCAAAAGAAAGAAAAGTGCAAGTACATCTTATATGTCATGGTTTTACTAAGAACCCCTTCTGATAATTTTATATACTGCATTTAATGAAAATTCTAGCTAATGCAGAGTAAACTCTGCCAGAATTTCTTATGATAATTTTTGATGTTCATTGCTCCACAGAGGCATTCCACAAGGTCATCTAAAGGGATTTTGTACAGGGCTGATAAGAACCTCATCTGTAAACAGTCCCTTGCTGAAAACAGCATTATACTTAGTTTTTAGTCATTATGAATTTCCCATAAACAACAGTATCGATGGTTTTAATATTAAGCTCTGTGAAGGGAGCCATAAAACTAGTTGCCCAATGATAGCATGTGGATAATTTAACCCCTTTTCCTTCCAGAACTTCTAGTATGAGCACAATTGGAAGATAGTGCCAATTATTATAAATCATGTTTGCAATTTGAAGGAACTGTGTTTTGCCAAGTTGTGTGAGTATGTACTGAAAACATAATGTGCTGGTTCAACCAAGCACTGCTCAGTGTATAATTTTAGCCTGCTGAATCATTATGTTGTGCTAAAAGCTTGCTACAAGCTTGTTGCTGTAATGCATTAACACAGTGTCTGTAGGCCTCCATCTCCATTAAGTCAAATCCCATTAAAAATGCATCTCTAATGACATGTGTTTTGCTGGGGACCAGTAAATGCCTTTTCCCTACCAAGCATTTCACTTCTACGTGCAGGGCATGCTGTGGTAAATAAAGGTTATGTGAATTAGTGCAATGTGGGAGATACTTAAAAATCTATAACTGAATCTTCCCTGTTAGTCCCAACACCAATTCTTTGATTGGAACCTTACAGATTAATTCACTGAACTCAAACCCATGTGGCAGTGATAAAGCATAGCTAGTACCCTGCAAGTTGCACACACAGCAGTAACTGGAAATGAGAGATAGTGTGGAAGCCATAAATCTCAAAAGCATAAACAGCATCTAAACAGCTCCATAAAGTTACTGTGTCTATATTTCAGGATTCTCTTGTTGTCTCTCATATAATTTGTCGTTTTAGAAGAAAACCAAAATGGAAGGTTGTAAAATATATGTGAAATCTAATATGGTTTTTTCAAGGAACTGTGTTAGAGCTCATGAAAATAGTTGCTCACAGAAACTTTCTGCAGCAATCTGTTTAAAAATAACTCCTGCAGAGTAAAATATGTTCAATAACACACAGTGCTTGATATTCATGTGCTAAAAGATACAGGTGAGCAAACTGGCAGTGATACATGCAATTGTTATAATTTTTAGTGTCAGAGTGCTTTAGAAAACTATTTCAGACACCCACAGAAGAGAGCACATTGGTGATGAGTTCCTGAAAGTTGCACAGGACTTCTCATAATGGGTACTCTCAGCTAAATGGGACCAGTAGCATTATTCTTGTCATATTTATTCCTCTCAGAGCAGATATGAGAGACAGTGGAAGCTAATTTACCAGTACCACCTAGGGGTCCTGCATAGGAAATGAGGGCATGGACCCCATCCAGATTCACACTGCAGAGATTATAAAGTAGCAAAGGTGCAATCAGTTCATTTAGAAGCTGAAACAAACAACATGGATCAGTAGACACGAATGAGTGCTCTGCTTCTCCAGTTGTCCAAACCCTTACAGATGTTAGACCATCAAAGATCACTGAAAGACTGTCCAACATGTACTTTGTTGAGGCAACAAGGTCATGGCTTATAGGCCATATGAAAAAACATATGTTGACCATAGTTGCTGCCTGGCTGTCTTATCACTGAAATACATTTAAATTATGTTTCAGAAGAAAATAAGCCATCCCAAAACTACATTAAGGTCTCCATGATACAGCAAGTTTCATTAGGACTTGAGCCTCATTACTCTTCCTGTGAAGACTAATCTCAGTGGAAGCTGTGGTGTGGATCCTGTAATTTACTCTTAGAAATGAATTTTTTTCCACAGCTAATGATAGAGTAATAGAAAGGAAGTCTTCCTTCTTCTCAAGAGATTAACTAATTCAGCACCCTACACTGAGGAAGATCAGATTTGCCTGCAAATTTTTCTGGTGCCTCTTTTTTTCTGAACTATTTACAGATATAGAGAAAAAATTGTACTAAGAAATTTGTTTACCATTATCATGTAACTAGGGTGTATTTTCTGTAAGAAGCCTCCTCCCATTCCTTACACCTCTTTCTCCTTGTCTAGTGGTGGGTTTAGCTCTGTGTTGTCCAAAGTTTGCACTCTTTGTCAGACCAAGACTGCATCAATACCTGCCCTGTTCAAGAAGAACAGGTCAACATTATCACAACCTTAATACTTCTTGCTACAAATAGAGTACTTTTCATTGCAGCCTCCTTTTTGCTCCCCTTCCTCACTTTTGATGTACATGTGACTATTCAGAACGATTAACATTGTCCATTTTATGGAAAAGTTTTACTTATTGGAAGATAAGTTTTGGTGCTCTTTAAACAAAACCATCTATTTGCATTTCCCAGAATAAGTATTTCATTTTTCTTCTTCTCTCTCCTGGGCACTGTGTGTGGTCTGTGTCCTTTCCACTGCAAAGAACTCCCATTTGAGGCCAGTATCCCCTTGGAATGCACTGACAGGAAGGGCATGATTGCCTCTCCTCTCTCACATACAGTATTCCTGTCATTACCTTCCAGGACTGCTTTTATTTTTTTCTGCAGTGTTACATAATTGACTTAACTATGATTCATATCAGCACTCCGGTAGTTTTCAGCAGTGCTGCAGTGTAGGTTGGCAAGTTCTCCTCCTTCACAATTAAAAAAAAAATTCTCTCCTTCAATCCAGAGGATTTAGTTTATGCTCTCCATACCCCAATTATCTTTAATACCTGGAAAACTCAGGCATTAAAGATGCATCTAGTGGTATATATGTTAGTTTTCCATGAGAAACTGCTTGTAAGTAGTAATTATGGAGTGGTTAGTTTTAAGCTGTGTTGTAAAATAAAAGCAACTCTGTTGCTGTTCAAATCAGAGATATGTGTGAATATGAGGTCAGCCAAGTTGCTGTGAAGAGCCATGTGGGGCTGAGGAATGACATTTTTCATGTGGAAAGCACTTGCTTATAGACCAAGTATAGAAATGATAAAGTCTTACTGCTGTAAAGTACGTTAATGGTTGCAAAAACTCAAACTGAAAGGTTTGGAGTTCCACAGATTATCAAAAGTATCATCCTTATCATGGGATTCGGCAGAGGACGCAAAGATTATGTTGACCTTGAAACCAAGTTCTGTTATAGTTTACAAAGTTGATCCATTTAAGCTCAGCCACATTTGTTTGACAAAGTACCTCATACGTATCTCAGTTTCTGCCCAAGTATGTCTGACATTTTGCTTTCTTTAGGAAACTGTCTTATTAGTAGCAAAAGTACAAGCAGGTGTCTTTTTTTTTCCTTGCACTTCTTAATTCATAATGTACACAACTTCTGCTTCGCTGGAATTTCAGGGGGAAAAAAGGGGCTAATAGGTTTTAAAAATTTTTGGAGGTTTATAAGCTGTTGCTAATGTCAGTGAATTCCATTAGCAACCACTTGATTAATTTTGCTGCTTAAATCACTATGAAAATTGCTGCTAATAGTGTTCAATCTTGTTGCTTTCTTTCCCTTGAAATACCCAGTTGCCCAAATGCTATATGGCCTAGTGTATCAGCAAGTGACTTTTGTGTTACACTGTTTTGTTTTGTCCTCTTTAGTGTCTGTCTCCATTAGTAAACTATAATTTGTCTTGATTAGAGTGATAATATTTCCTGCCTAGGGGACGGAACCTCTTGAATTATTGTACACCAGAGAAATCCTTATCCTTTCACAATTTCAGCTATGTAAACACATCTTCTCTGAGCTTCCAATATCTAAATATTTTTAAAGAAATTCTGTGATTGTAATAAACAAAGAAAGAAAGAGATGCAAAATGTTCTGCCCTCAAGACAACTAGAAGCAGTGTAGGACTGGACTGAGACCTCGAAAGGATTGTTCTGGTCAGAGGGACTCAGTTTCTGTCTTAATGATTTATTTGAAATGTTTATTTTTCCCTGTCTCATTATAGATACTTTTGCTGTTAGTCTGGTTTTACCCTCTTTATAGTCAGTGCAGACTGGAGAAATATGCCTCTCAATATGTTAAATCATCCCTAAGAGAAAAGTCTATGTTTGTGAAGAAGTCCTCCAAGGTCTGAGAAAACCTGGGGTAGGAAAACACCCTACTAATGTTACTGCCCTGGGTTCAGGAACATTAGGACACATACATCAAAATTAGACTGTTATAATGTGTACTAAGCAAAGAGAAGCCAATGCTTGCTTAACTCAAGTAGCCATGGCAGCTAAATACCCTGGTTACCATCCAGTACTAAAACATAATTATTTGACCTAGTCACTTAGTTAAAAACGTGGCACCCCTACCTCATTTTTAAAAAAGCATCAGGCTAAGTTTGTAGAGGTGTCCTGCCCAAATATTTTTTCACTGAGAAATACAGGTTTGGATAAAAATGACAGGTTTGGGTTTTTTTGGTGTGGGTTTTTTTTTTTGGTTGATTGGTTGGGGTTTTTTTTGTTTTGTGTTGGATTTTTGTTTGTTTTTTTTTTGTTTGGGTTTTTGTTTGTTTGTTTTTTAACTATTTACTTGAAATTTATTACCTTTTTTCCTTAAAAAATATATGAATACATAAGCAAGTTATTTTTACAGTTCTTTCAAGCTGTTAGAAAAGTTAAGGCACATTGCATGTTGTCATTGAAGAGAAGGGATAGATAGCAAAAGAGGGGGTTTTCCGTTTCTCAAAGATTTTACCTTTTTATTGTTTAGAAGGCTTTTTCTTGTCCTTTTTTTTTTTTTATAAAAAAATCATTCAGCAGTTTCTGTAACAAAACACTGAGAAAGAAAATGTGCTGAGTAAGAATCCCTGTAACTCCTGTTACTTCCCTATAACTCCCCCTGAGTTAGCTGTTGCACTCTTAGTCTCTCAGCAGTACTTTGAATGTTTGGGGCCATACAATTTAGTTTTGTGAAAAGGCTGGGTGCTTATCATTAAAGAAGTCTTTGCAGTTCCCATTCAGTTTCTTTAATCTGGGACTGACTTGTCAGGTTTGGGTTTTTTGTTTTCTTGGTTTTTTGTTTTTTTTGTCACAGGGAGCAGTTATTTCTATTTAAAATAAAAAGGTCAAACCCATTTGATTGAAATATTTGGCAGAAGAAAGAATTTAAACAAGTGCCTTCAGAAGCCAATATAATGGGCTGGTGTTTTCTTTCTTTCCCTTGATTCTTGCTGCATGAAAAGCAATGTGGAAAATACACGAATATGACCAAACCTTTCAGAATAGGAGTGAATAAAAGCTGCTAAAAACCTATGGGGAAATTCAGAGACACTATGTTGATTTTTTTTTCTTCAAGACCAATACAATCTCTTTCATTCCTGCCCAGTAGGAAAAACAACAGCTTTGAAGGAAATGACTGACACAGGAGGATTTTGAGAGAATCTGAGGATTTATTGTGTCTGCAAGTTCAGATTTATTTCAATGTCTCTGATTCTATAAGGGCTCTGTAAAAAGTTGGGGATGAAACTGCTTGGTTTTAGAACAGGACAGCTTCAATTAGAAGCATGTTTTTTATTTGGAATGTGCTTTAGTTGGTTGCTACTAGTCTAATGGAAATGGGCTTATGAGATTTTCTACGTTGGATCTCAAAGCTGCAATCCAAAGTTTGATGCTGAGTAAGAAACTTCACAGCTGCAAAGAGAAGAGAGTAGTTCCTCCTCCCGTAACAGGTGTAGTAAAGACTCTTGGTGAAGCACTGAGGGAAAGCTCTGTCAGGAAGACTCCTGTCTTAAAGCAGTTTTTGGTTAGCGTTTAATTTGTCATTATGTCTTATGTCAGCACGTGATAGCTTGCACTGAACAGAGAGACTAAACAAAGTGTTAATTGATTTCTGGTTCACTCAGTGCTGCCTGTTGTGTACACACAGAGAGCAAAGTATGATTATGTCACTTTAAGGCTGGATCATAACACTCCAGAGTGTGAAGCCAAGATTATACAGACCTCTTTAATTATGGCCTTTCCTAAATTTGGAATGCTTTACTTGTATGTGCAGTGATTACTACAATCACTTTGCAGCCTTAATAACCTTCTCTTTAGCATATTATTTAAATTATGATTTTATATACCGTCTTTTCTTCACATAGGAGGATATATGTTCTGTTTTTGCTCAGTAGCAATTTTGTATGGATTTCCCAGTCTAATTAAATAAGAAAGAACAAGCAATTTGGGAACCATGACCCACAGCACACAAAAGTTGCTGTAGAAGACTCAAAATGTTTGTATATATTTTATGTTTTTGTGATCAGATAGGCATTTGCTTGTGTAAGTTACAAAAAAAAATTACCTCTTTAATATTTATTAATTCTGGTTTTGCATTTAACCATCTGTCTTCTCCCTTCTCTCTTCTTCCCCTCCCCCCGACAACTTTTGATCACTCTGGAATGAAAAATATCACTGAACCATATGTAAACTCTTGAAGCCATCAATGCAAATTCCTCACATTTTTCAGGGGAGGAGAGTTTTTGGCATGCACCATCAGTTTATGTGATGTCTTTATCTTCCACAGTGCTTCAGTTTGTTTAATGGTTTGTGTTGCTTGGCGTTGCCCAAAAAACAAAAGAAATGCACGATAACAGTCCTCACTGATGCAGTGTTCCTCTTCCAGCAATTTAACATAGAGACTTTTAACACTAAGCCAATCACTGTACAAAATCTGCTCATCTGAACAGCTTGAAGGCTAGGTTGCTGTCATGCTGAAGCATTGTAAACTGTATGTAAGGACATTATTTCAGATGCAGTTGCGTGCAGGTATGAGTAAAAGGACTCAGTTTGCTGCGTGATGTTCTGAAAAGGCAATTTCTCTGAGAAGAAGTAATAGATGATTCTTTCTTTGGAGCTGCAATGTACTGCAATGAAATGATATTTCTCTTCTTAGCTCTGTGTTCTCTGAGGTACCAAACAAATATATGAGAGGATGTAAATGTAAAAGTGGTTGGAACCTTTCTTCACTGGCTACTGCTGTTTGGCTGTTGAGAACCACAGCTGGAAAGAAGCTTCTTTTAGGAAAGGAGAGGAAAATAGTATATTATACCCCTTGAAAGTCCTCAGTGAAGCAAGGGATGAGAAAAGCTTTCTAGCTCTTACTATGTAGTTTTGCAGTCAGAGTATTTTCCAGATCAGAAGACTTAAGATCTATGAATATATTAAAAGATATATGTGCCACTGATGTGGCAGAAGCATGGAGTATTTGACATATGGACATGTATTTATGCAAGGAAGTTGAGAAATCCCTCCATTAGGGCTGATCAGTATGTGCACAGACTGGCATGGCATAAAGTGGTTATTGCTGCCTGATTTAGATTGGATCTGTATCCACTCCTCCCCTTCCTCACTTACTGAACAACTACTATATTTTCTCAGCAAGACTTAGAGCCACGTCTGTTCCTGAATGACATTGCAAAGCTTGAAATGATAATTCAGCAGCAAGGACGAGCCACTTTTCAGTGCAGTACTATTTAGAATGACCCTGACACGTGCTGCTCTTGCATTAGGCAGCAGGGTCAATTCAACATCAGTATCAATATTTAATGCAGTACTGCAATGCCAAATCATTGAATTTTCTTTTGGACCAGATGTTTCTTTTGTAGGAGCTGTTATTTAGAGTGAATCAGAATTTTAATTTCACTTTATGCAATTTAAATTCTAGTCTTCTTGATGCCAACCCTTTCTTGAGGCACTCTATCCATAAACTACTCATTTGTCAGGGAATGCTATAATGCCTTTCCAGATTAATATTACAAAAGCAGTCTTTTTCTCAGATTTAATTGTTGCTTGCACATAACCAATCATCCAGCTTCCTTTCTACTAAACAAATGGTATTGTTATTAAAAGAGTAGCAGGACTGAAGTCACTCATCTTGAAGATAATGTCCATTGCTGACAATGCAGTTGGGTTTCTGTTATCTTACTGAAGTGAAACATGAAGAGGAAAGCATCAGATCAATGCTGCTTTCTGGTGTTACTAAAGAAAATAATTTTAGACTGGAAAAGAAAGTTAAATTCCTTTGATCAGTGCCATATGCTTGAGTTTATAATAGGCTTTTGTGTTCCCACTTAGCTGGATCAGATTGAAAGTGGGATAATTATCAGTGAGGGTTAGAAATAAAATAGACAGTTTGCATGTCAAAATATCTTCATTTTTATGTCAATCGTGCTGTCTTTCTGGTAGGGTAAAAACTGACTCCAGGTTTAACAGCACAACAATCAAACTTCAACCCTTTCCTTGCAACTGGTTATTTTGCCTTGTGGACAGGGGAATTAGGACAAATATTGCTAACTATGGCTGCTATGCTGCTATTAAGGCTAAAAGGCTTGTATTGGTAAAATTGGTAAAAATTATAGGCACAGCCCACCAAATCAGAGACTAATCAGGGTGTATATATTCCTTTCTTATTTATCTTCATTTTTTTCATAGTAATATTCAAATATGAATCACCTACACTACAGAGTTTGACCAGAGTTGTTATTTCAATGTTAACTTTGAATGCTCAGATGCAACAGGTTTACTTGACTTGGACAGTTGCATGTTTTGGGTAGAGATCAGTGAGTCTGCTTGATCTGTCAGACTAAAGATGAGTTTATTGACATTATCTATACTGTTGTAATGACATTTATAAAGGTAAAAGCAAATAGTGCTACTGCATGTCCTACTATGTGCCTTTGCTTCACACCCACTGCGAAATTTAAAAAAAAAAAGGCAAAAAACCAACCCAGTAATTTTAATGGTTTTGTAACAGTAAAATTTTTGCATTAGAATAGTTGTGAAAGAAGTAAGAGCAAACATCTGGTCTTCTAACTGTTGTCATCCATTCTTTACTTCATTAGGAGTCTAATCAGGTGAGTTTGTCTCTGGAAAAGTGTGCCAACATTGTGTGCACCTGCTTCTAATTAAAGAGCTTCTAGTTGCTTAAGAAACATTATGACCTGAAGGCCCTCGTAAAACCAAGAATGTCTAAGATACATAAGGGAAGCACTAAAGTCTCCATTGAGAGTTGTGTTCTTTGTGCTGTGTTTTATTATATAACATTAAGCTAAGCTCCAGCAGTCGTAGGTGTTGGGAAAAGATGGTATGAGATTGTTGCTATACGTGACGTGTATTGCCATGGAAATACTGTTCTTCAGAAGAAATAAGCCTCCTCTCAATTGTGCATTATGGGCTGCTAATAAAGCATATGAAAAAAAAAAAAGAAGAAAAAATAAAAAGGAAAAAAAAGTAAATGAACTTACTTGAGAAACAGGCAATAATAAACGGATTTTAGGATACTGAAACAAGATATTGGGGTTGGATGGAGAAATTGCATTTGTTCTACAATGGGCAGTAACACAATTATCGAATGTCTGAACACTTTCCAAAACTCAGTTGGTAAAGAAGGGCAGAATTTGATTTTGGTTTTGGACTGTTGTAATTAATTTCATAAAGTCAGTGTTCAAGAAATCTTTCTTCGATACTTTGAAAACAGATGGGACTTTTCCTCCTCATATCTCAATTGTGCATATATTATCCAATAGGATAATATAATAACTGTTGGATATTATATACCAATTAAAAAATAGGTAGCTAAAGGTAACTAAAAAATCTGTCATAATTTGTATAGAAATGGGCTATTTGTTCTTCATTCTGGTTTTTAAATTGCATGAGAGTAGGTGGCTGTTGTTCTTCAGCAAATGGACAACAATCAATACAAGTGTGCAAGTGTTTGGGAAGTGTTTATTAGTGGAAGCATTAATTATTTTTCATTCTTGGAAATTAATATATGAGAATAAAATTATTTCAGTGTGATTTTCTGTCTTACGAAGCCTAAAAGCTATTTTCAGGCAGTTCTTAAGAGTTTTATTTCAATTTCACGATTTTTTTTTTTTTTTAATATTAAAATACTGGAAGAAGGATGAGAGTAGAGACAATGCTCTATCTTATTCTTTAGTTTACTGAAGCCACTAAGAGTCTGTTGGTTGACTATAGTTGGTTTTGGTCTTCCAAAAAATGTGGAAAGATATTTCATTCTTCCTATTTTCTGGGCTCCATAGTATGGAAATAAAAGGATACAAAAGCAAGTATGCATAAACAATTTTGTTACTATAGCTAACAGGCTGAAATTGCTGTCATCAGACATTACCTAAGGCAAGTAGTTTATCTTTGTTCAAATAAGTATTAGGGAGACAATTCTGGTTGCCTCAACAAGGATAACTAGAGAAGGGCAAGACAGTTCTTGTTAATGGGGTGTTGTTTTTTTTATGGAAATCAGTCTGATTTTTGGCACCTCTTAAAAGAATTGTTGTTGAATTGGAGAAGTCTATCTTTACCATTGCATGTCTACTGATTCTGTCATGATCCCAACAGGTATATAAAATTCCTAATGGCACAGTAATAATTTTAACTATTTCAGGAATGAGAACATATCCTGCTTCATTGTGATTGGGATAAATGCTACTGTCTGGGGTTAAAAGAGTCTTTCAGCTATCAATTCCCTCCCTCTACAAATATGTATTATTTTAGGTATGTTAATTTTCCCTTATATTTCTTTGTTGTCTTGTACAACTGGGGAAAGACATTAGCTACTGGCGTGCAGATAAGATATGCAGAAGCAGGATCCTGAATTTTGAGAACTTAAAAAAAAATAAATTTAAATTAATACATTTCTACAAATCTTTACAGAACAGTCTTTAAAAGACAAATTGTTTGTTGGGGTTTTTTTCCTAGTATTTTTTACCAGTTATTTTAGGTATGCCCTCTAACTGTAAGATAATAAACTAGGTCCTGTTTTGCCCTTTGTTAGAATTTTGGACTCCTAAAATTTTATGGAGTGTAGATTGCATGCACATCCTCTTGTTAAAGCAGGCAGAAAAAGTTGTGCTGCGTAGATTTTGTTTTTTCAACCAATTTTTCCAAGACAGCTTTAAAAATAATTAAATCTTTACAGAAAAGAAACAAGTCAGATGTGCTGCAAACACTGTGTATCCTGTGAGGCGCTGTCTTCCTCTTGAAGTGCTTCGATACCCTGGTTACCATGGCAAGAGAGAAAAAGAATAAAAAATTCCTGTAGTGAATACCTCTGTAACTCCAAAATCATCGCTCAGCAGGGCTGTGTGCTTAATAACTCATAAAAAATACTGTGGATTTTTCAGAAGTCTGCGAGGGAATTTCTCCCCTGATTTGTCTCGTTCTGTTCCGATGATTACACACGCTGCTAAAGAGCAGAGGTGACCAGGAGGGGTAGCTGCATGGTGGTGTGTGATTTTTAGCTTTGATGTGGGTGGGAGCATTTTCATACCTCCAGGCAAAGAGGAGCTGGTTCCCTGGCACAGCACGGAGGTAGGTGGGATGCAGTGGTGCTGCTCCAAGCAGCGGGAGTGGCGTAGGAGGACAGGGAGACTGCTAGAGCCCCTTGTACCTCCTCCTGGGAGAGGAGGAGGAGGAGGAGGGGAGACAGGGGCAGCACATTTTTCAGCCTGAGGATGATTTTTCAACCTTAAAACCTATTCGTGTTCAGCCTCACACTCAGTGAAGGGTCCCTGAACCCACGTGCCTCGTAGCTCCCAAGAAGGCTAACGATGCCACTTTTCTGTCCCCTCTGTGCCACATTCCAGCTCACATCCCTTCTGGCATGCTAACAGGCTTGAATATCTCTGTTATGCCATATACAAATACCCAAGATTTCCAAAAGCTCTGGGCTTTATGCTGGAACTGGGGGAACATTTTTACTCAGGGTATTTGAGTACACTGTTTTGAATAAGGGGTACAGACCTCCAATATCCTGACTATTTTAAAAGCATCCCAAATCCTTCTAAGCCATAGGAATGTAAGTTTTGAAGCTTTTCCAGAGAAACCTGACCCAGGGCCACTGGTACCCAGTAAATCATGTTAGTACTTGGAGCATTTTGCAGAGTTCAGGTTGAGACCTGCAGTAGAGTGATGGCATTTTGAGACTTTCAGTGATAGATGACAGTGCCCACAGTCATAACAACTTGATGCAGCATCCTACTGCTAGCACCATCTGCTACAATTTTTAAATATAGAAGGGGATTTTTCTTAGTCAGCATGTTTCTGTCAGAACTAGCTCTTCATAGACCTAATCTGAATGCCTCTGCTGAGCCTTAAACTTCATCAGCTTTCTAATGGAATAACACAACCCAGTCTAATCTTCTCAAAGTGTCTGCCTTTTCTTAGCAAATGGAATCAATTTTTACTCTTCAGTGATTTCTGTGGCTGTGTCTGCACTTATGTCTAAAGTGTTTCCTGTCTTTGCACTATCATTTCTATTTCTATCAAGAACAATTTTAGGGCCCGAGAAGTCATCAGCTGCTGAAATATGTGGAGAGTTGCCTTTCTGCTTGAATATTGCTACCATAAAATGAAACATGTGATAACGTCATCAAACAGCTGCCTACCTTACTTAGCACTATCTTGGCCCAAATTTTTACTCAATGGCTGCCTCAAAATGTGTATGAAAGCAGTGCTAAAGCCATGGCAGCTCTCTACAAAATGCCAGATAACTTTTTAAAGATTGTTTAAGTGTCTGTCAGCTAGGAATCGTGATGGTTAAAAATATTTATAAAGCATTCTGAAGGTCACAGATGAAAATACCTGTTTGTGTAATATTGCTTGTTGGTAGTTCAGATATTACTGTGCAGATTCTGATCCCAGCACTGCAGGTGGCTCACTCTCCACTTATTGTGCAAGTGAAGCTTGGCATTTAAACTTTTTATTGCTCACACTGTCCCATGTTTCTGTGTTGTTCATCTGTATGGAAAACAGCCTGTTCCCGAACTTGAAGATGAACACACTTGGAGGCAACTGCAGGAAAAATCTTTCTCCTGAGCTGACTGAAGGCTTAGGCCAACACAAACCATCAAACAAGCTAGTTCAATCTACTGGCTGTACTTCCACCTCACTCCCCAGGAGACAAAAGTGTTCCCAGTGGAAACATGGAGGCTCAGAATGGGCTCAGGCATGGCCAGGGTGGAGTGCTGTGCTAGCTGCTTATTTGCCCAAGTCTGTAAGGCATAAATGATCTTTGAAGGGATGCACAACTTCTCCTCACGCTCAGAGGCTTCCCCCCCTCCCATGTCCTTTGGACCCCAAGGAAGGTGTAACACAATAGGGATGTCCCGCAGGGTTGACACCCACAGGCCACTTCTTCCTCTGATTGTTCCCCCACAGCTGTTCTGCAAACATTTCCTGCCCTTGCTGCCCCTGAATAACAGCTCAAGAAACTAAAAGTACAAGGAATTGCTCACTGTGAAAATAAAATATAATTTTACATGTGTGTGTGGTGTTTGCACATCTTAGGACTTTAGCTTGGTCTGCTTAAGAAAGATTTTATGTTTAGTCTTTGTTAGGATCTTGCTAAGCAGTTGGTTATTTGGCTGAGATGAGTGCCTGTTGGTCTTTTCAAAATATTTTGTGGCATAGTTATGCTGTATTGACCTGAAATGCCTCAATAATTTGAATAGGTAAACAGATGACTTAGAAATGCAAATTTATTTATGTAGCAGTCCTCAATGCCCCCTCCTGAGCTGTTAGTTCATCCTGCAAACATATACCTCATTTAGATGTTGAACTGAGAGCTTACATGTATATTAAATAAAGAACCTCTTAAAAAATAGTCATTCCTCATAACTACATATCTTTTCTGACACATAAATTGAAAGAACAAAGTCACTAGCTGAAGTCTTGGACAGCAGATTAAACGTATGACTAATAAAGCCTGAAAGGCAGGATAGGTGACAGACATGATCATCCTGGCCAATGTGAGTTCAAGAAACCTGAGATTATTTTACTTGAAGAGTCTTAATGAGAAAGAGAGTCAGAATCACTTGCTGGCAGAGCAGTGTGTGGTAGATGTGCTTTGGTGTGGGCTTGTCAGACCCTGAGGAGGTTGTTGTTTCAGTGTTGCTTCCTCTCTGAATTAGCACATTTGCAAAATAGAAATAACAAATCCTCTTTTGCATCTTCTGTTCATCAAATCTCTCTGCATATACTGTTTATTTTTTGATTTTTGTACACTTATGTGTAAGCACAGCAAACTTCAGCCTTGACTGGCCTCAGTTACTGCTGCAGTAAGATGCAAGTAAAACACTCCAAAAGAGGCTTCAATGCTGAGAAGTATAATGGCAGCAAGTGCTGCTGTTGGAGCTAATCCCTGAAATTTTTTTCTTATTTTGGAATTGGATTTCAGTTTTAGCCTTACACAGTACGTGACTGAGAAAAAGGGCTTAGTATCTGTTTATTTTCAGAAAAAGAAAGTGTGCAGTTAGATTTCCTATAATGGTGTTATACTTATGCACAGGACAAATACAGAGGGCCAGGGGGTAAAAGACCAGGAATGAAGGATTGATGGGATTATAGGATACTCATGATAAAAGGGACCTCAGACAGACATAATACTGCCTTCTGCACACTTGTTCTGGTTTTTTTTTGCTTTGCTGGATGTATTGTCTGGTTTTATGTAGACAGTTCAAATTTTCTGTGCTCTCCTTTCTGTTTTGACATAGGACTAGTATAAGAGCATCAAATGCATAATCTGAATGGTAGGCAACTTCATGAATCCTTGTGAGAGCTAAGATGAGCAATAATTCTTTAAATCTCTGCCCTATTGTTGATCTATCTAAATAATATCTGGCACCAAACAATTATCTGAGTAATTGGAAACAGTTTCTGCAAGCCTGCATGGTGATAGCTACAGTTACTGACAAAATCAGAATTTTGACTCAAGTGGTTCATCACAATTCCAATGATAATTCCAGTTCAAGAATTGTAGTAGTTTAGTGCTCAAGCAACTTCATAAATACGAGGTACATTTCTTCCATCTGTGAAGAAGACTGTGTTTCTGATCTAGCCTTCCTATTGAGAGTGTTAAATTTGGGAAGATACATTTATCCGATTTGAGAAATGCTGAGCTCTGGTGAGGTTGCGATGAACGTTGAACTCGCAAGGAACCCACAGGTGATATGTGAAGAGCCATGGGTTTCACTGACTTCTGTGTTAGCTCTCTGACTTCCAGGGCAGTTATCATGCAGTCTGTAATGATGTCTTGTGGGGTCTCCATCAATCCTGGCCCACCTCGGGCAGTTGCAGCACAGACAGCAACTGCTTAGTGGGAGTGAGTACTGAAGTCAGAGCCGATGCTGGCTGACACAGATGATCAGATGATCAAATTGCAGGTGATATATAGTACAAATTTTACAGCTCTGCCTGCTGTGAAATGTTTGGGGGAAGCTGAAATTCTCTAGGTGATCTCAGGAAGAAAATATTTCTACAGTTACAAAGCTGATGGAGACATGATAATGTATTGGTTCCATATAGCTCTTATCAGTAAATTATAGCTATAAGAAAGTTGCTAGGAAGATAATCCTGGACACTGAAGGATTCCTATTTTTGACCAATTTTCACAAACTAGCAGATAATGTACCATCTGTCTTGGTATGTTTCCTTTTGCTGGGTGATACTAAGAGAAATCCATAAAGGGGGAAAAGCCACTTCTGCTCGTGTATTGTTAGTTATCAACAAATGGTCTTTGAATAGCCTGTGACCTTAATTTCTGGACAGTGATGCATTCTCGAAAGCATGGCTCATAATTTCAGTTACTTCAGTATTTAATTTTTATTAGTTTTATATCTGCATATTGTAGCTCCCATCTACTGTCCATAATACACACATAAATTACTTCAGTGTTCTAATTGCAATATCTGATGAATATGTATCATATTCCTACATAATTTTTTTAAGATTTGTATCAAGGCTACTGGAATTGTTACAAATCACATTTGAGGCAAAAGGAGGAAGTTGAACCCTAGAAGCTGTTACCTCCTTAGTACATTTTAAACTCTGAAATCCCAATGATTTATATGATTTTACTAAGAAGGCAAGGAATGCTGAAAATTTTCAGGTGCTAAAATTTGTTAAGTTTGCAAATTTATGTGGGAAAAAGTTCCAAAATGCAGGTGTTTCCCTAAACTTTACACAAAAAGCTTCTCCATATTCCTCCCTTCAACAGAGAACTTCTGCTTTTGCTATTTGAGAGCAGACCAAAATCACTAACTTCTTTCCCCAAGTTTGGCTTGTGCTCTGGGGTGGAAACTGGAAATAGTTCACAGTAGGATACATTTGTTCTTTCTTAGCTGATGTGCCAGTTTATTGTTTGGGTAATCACTATAAGTGGGAGAAGTAAATTTTATATTGTAGATCTTTCTTTTTTGTCCTTTGTAGAAACTTGTGGGACATTAAAATTGTCATCCTGGTTTTACCCTATGAACTCCAACAGAGTCGGATTAAAAGCACTTACTTTTTAAAATCAGTTATTTGGAAGATAATGTGCCCATTCAGCACACTTGTCTCCCAAAGCCACCAGGGTGATTGGCAGATCATACTCCCTTGGAATTCATCTGCACTTTATAAATCTGTTCATGAGCACTTATCTGTCCCCAACAGATAGGATGAATCTTTACCCTGCTATTCAGGATCCTATTATTTGTACCCACTTTTTATGACCAGTAATATTGAAAGGAACCTTTCCAGTGTAAAAGTTCTATATCCAGATAATCACAGTATAACGAGGAAGAATCAAGCCTACAAAAAGTGGATGATGGAAAACTTATATTTTTTCATTTTAATTTGCTGTTGAAAATGGACAGAGAATGGAATCGTAATTGTGTTCATGACAATTTTCTTAACATAATTCTACTTATGATGACATCAAAAACTCAAAACTTGTCAAGGATAGTTTCTAAAATTGGTTTTGTGTGTAGGTATTGATGGACAATTTGTCAGCTTGTGATAGTTCTTATGGATATCATTCATATTTGAGATGGTTAACAGTATTCAATTAATAAAACTTACAGGCACTTCCCAATACAAGTTGAGGGGTTTTTTCAGTTTTATTGTGTTAATATCTTTATACATTTTCTTGTTTTAATTTCAACTCTGTCTGATAATCAGTTCAGAAGCAGAAATATAGGACTTTTCTTCTGATAATGTATTCAAGTGGTTGTTTCTTAGAACAGTATTAGTGTACTGTGTAGCAGACCTTTATAATGCAGTAAGAAGAGGGTTGACATTATGTTTCTTGTGGATTTGCCAAATGGAAGTGCATGTGCCTGGGCTTCATCCCCTGTGCTCAGTGAGCTCATCAAACCCAGGAAGAGCTGAGGCAATGAGGCAGGTGCTGCACAGGTACCCTGAGTGACAGGGTGATTTCTGTGCTACAGAGTGGCTTTTTGGGAGCCAGGTGGCTGCAGCTGAGCTGGGAGATGCACACAATGTAAAAAATGTACATTTTTTGCAATGTAAGAAATCCTTCATTTCTGCCTGGGCAGAATCTTCAAATGGGGAAAATAAATGTGCATTGGGCATGTGCTACTCCAAATGATCCCCACAATTCTAACCTACCTGGGGCCGTGTATGAGTCCAGCTAAGTTATATTTTTATCCCCTAGAAAGAATGACAGCAGCTATAGCTACCTTTGTCAGACAAAATGCTCTATTTTTCATTAAAATCAAAAAGGTTTATTCACAGTTGGGTGTTTGGTTTGCTTTCTTTTATATAAATTGGAGTTTAAAAGTAAACTTTGGAAAAAGGAATTTCATCTTGCTGAAATGCCTCCTGTGGATTTTCTTCTTTTTTATTTTTTGATGAATGAGAAGTTGTTGAAATTGATTTGTTTCTATGAAGTTTTACAATATGAGAAATTTTTAACAAACTAGTTCACTCCTGCTGATGCTGATTTTGATGTAGTGTGACATGCTAAGATTTCTGATTTTTTTTTCTATTTGGTCTTATGCCTGAAGGCTGCATTTTACATGTTATTAGACTTGCAATGTCAAGTGATGATGAATTGAGACCTTCCATTTTAATAGTTTTGTTTTGGGTTTTTTTGTAGCTTAGTAGCTTTCCCATGTTCTGCTGCTTTTACTTGTATATTATTATTACTCTAGTTAGTGTAGCACTTTTATTCCCTCTGTTCTTTGATTCATCTAAATATAGGATAGCTCTCCTTTGTGAATATGATGATTTTGTGAAGTCTCTGCATCATGTTATCCAATTTGGCACTGTTATCCTTCTGGAGAAAGAAATTTGAAGAAATGCAACATTTTAAGCTGTTGAATGCTTTCTTGGAAAAATGAGGTTTCTCACAATCTTTATCTCGCACAGATACCATCATAATATATGTACCAAAAAAAAAGTAGATGAAAGGTCTGTAGGATTTGTTTTGTATTATGTTCACCTTCCTACTGTTTGACTTGGCAACCTTAGCAAAGTTTTCCTAACATGCTTTTTCCTGTTATTACCTAAAGTATGTAACTGAATTACTGCACTTCTAAAAATTTGTGTTTTCTTTTTTGTTGTTGTTGCCTCTTAGATCTCATGTACTATTTGTCTCAGTTACATTGAGGAAATTCTTTCCATTCTGCAATAAACACAGAGGATGAGAGTGTTTGCTCTGACATTATTTCTTTATTAATCTGAATAACTTACATAATGCTGTGTGTCTTATTTTTTGTGCTGCTTATTGCTTGCAAAAGTTTCAGGAATGTTGATTTAGTTTATGTGCTTTGTTCAAGCAACTATGCAAATAATTCCATTGTCTGAAAGTAAATGAAAGGGGTGTTTTGGTTTTTTTTGTGGTTGGGTTCGGTTTTGTTTTTCATTGTTTTGTTTTGTTTTGTTTAACATCTGTCTCAGAAGGTTTGATAAAAATTCATCTTAAACCCACGTAGAATGGAAATAAATTCCTGTGGTTCAGTCAGCTCTCTGGGATGGTGGTGATCTGTGACAAGCATGGCAGAGTCCTGTATTCCAAAATGTGTTCTAAACCCATCAGCTGATACTAGAAAAGTCCAAGATTTTTTGTCTGTTTATGGTCTTAGAGCTTATGGGACCTCAATTCAGCAATGCTGGCATACATATGGATTCTTTCAGTAGTATAATTTAAATCAGAATTAGTAATTAGAAATATACAGGTATGGTTTGAGATTCAAATACCCCAAATAACAGTAATTGATGTTTCAAATAGATATGTATCAATAAACAACTCCCCATCTCTCTTCTGCTATAATGTTTCCTAGCAACTGCTGTGTTTCTCTTTGAACCTGTGTTGCCTTGACAATACTCGTGGCACACTGTACACGAATACAAGGCATTTGATTCAAAGAGCTTTACAGTCCAAGAATGTATCTGTGAAGCACCCTTGAAATGCAGCTGTTATTTGGCAAAAATGAAAAGTAAGTAGACACAGCACTGTTGCACGATTTGGTAAGAGGAATGGGAGAATAGGAAACAGCAGTTTCCTGACAGGGATCCCTTTATAAGTAACAAAGAGAAAGTCTATGGCTAAAAGTTACCCTTTCTATCTTCAAGTTAGCAAGGTGTCTTTTAGACTGATGAAGGAAAGCCAATCTTGGTAGGGCAGCATTTGAGCAGATCAGTGGAGTTATTGTCTGCTAGTTATTGTCTGCTTTGTTCCTGGGTAGTTTTACAAACCCCTAGTCCTTCTTTAGTATAAGCTCCTTCACAGCCTGTGCTGAAAGTATTCATCCCCTTCCCCATACCCTGTGAGTCCAAGGCTCCAGGTCTCTGCACCATTAAATAGCTGTCCCTCTCTGCATCTCTCACTGGCCTTGTCAGCTCCCACTTTGAGACTAAGCAGCTACTGTAGCAGCTGCCTGTAATTTGGATTTAAAACACAGACAAGGTGCTACCTTTCTTGAAATCTAAGTAATATCACTAAATGTCTTTTATTTAGGGGATCTTACCAGGCAAGTTGTGTTTCTCTATTCTAATATTAAGAAATTAATATTTTTGCTGTTACCTGTGGTATGGCTAAAGATTTGAAACCACTTTCCCATTCAGGGAAAGCAGAATTTTTGTTTAGAGTAACTATTGGGTCCAGACAGAGAAATGTTACCGCTTTTCAGCTCCTTTATTATGATTCTTCATTAATATTATCTGTCTGGTTTTCTAGACAGTCTGTTCTTAGGAGGCAGTAAAAGATGTGAACTCTCAGATGCTTTTAATTGTACTTTCTTTCCATATTTTTATGTTTGCAGCTTTTGTTGCTTCCCCTTTTTGTTTTTTGTTTTTCTCATTTCATTCTTTGAGCAGAAAGAATTTGGAAGCTTAAGGCTATTGGTCTGGAACTGCTCATCATGTAGACAAATTTGCTATGGATTGTGATTTAACATTTTGCTTCATATATTTTCTTCAGAGGATGATTGGAATTTAATGTTATTTTGCATTCCCTGTAGTTGTAGATTTCCTGTCTGTTATCAGACCATAAGACTGATTTCTGAGCTCTGAGTCTTTCAGTAGCTCTCCAAACTCCTGTCATTTGGGATGCTAAAAAGCAGGTTGAAATTTCAATGGTAATTTGTTACAGAGAAATCCATGAAATTTAAATAAATCAGCAAATTCCTCTTTCCATCACCAACCCATTTTAATAACATGAGGATTGTTAAAAGTTTATTTTATGAATCTATTACTGATTACAAGTTAGTTTGGCACACTACACTAGAAACACTGACTTGAAATCAGTTCAAGAGCCGAAAATAGGTGTGCAGTAAAGATTTTAATGGAAAATTAAGCAAGTATGATTGGCTGTTATCTGATTAAGCTACATGACATGGATTATCCTTTTGGGGCTACATATATTTGCATTCTTGAGATGTCTTTCCCCCTTTGGAAAAACAAAGCAGAACAACAAACAACCGAACCCAACCCTAGCTGACATACTTTGGAATATCAGCTGAGAATACAAAACAAGGAAAGCAATTGCTTGGGGAATTAGTGCTGGCTCAGATGCAGTGGCAGGATGGTAAGAAATGAACAACCACAGCTGCTTCTGTAGTCTGCTCTGCTGACTTCTGTGCTGAACTGTTTCCACCCTGTGATTAATGGTGAAGTTTATCTTATGGAGCTGTCATTTTGGCATCTTTCACTAGTACAGCAATCACTTTAAGAAAAAAAAGGGACTTAAAGTGCCTCCTTTATTTTTTGTAATCAGGAACAGGATGCACCAGCTTTTAGCTCAAACTGACCCGTTATGTACACTTGAGAAATGACTCATGGTCAGAACCTCTCAGAGTAGGTTCTGATTGGTGGGAAGACAGACAGACTCAAGTTCCCAGATATTAACATGCTTCAGTGTTTTTACATGGCAGTGAGATCCAAAGCAGCAAGGGAAGTACTTTGAAGTTCTTGGTTTAGAGTTCTTAGATATGCTAAAGTGATGATGACTTTGAGACATGTCTGTGGTGACATGGTGACACCATTAGATGCATCACCTAATGTAGCACGTCAGGTGCTTAGCTACTGAGTAGAAGTAACAGTGTTGTTTTTCAAGTCTGATTTTCTGTCCATTCTTTTTAGAACTTGACATTGTCACTTTGTTATTTTCCTCAGAATCTGCTATCTTTGTTTCATAGAGATATAATTGAAAAACAATGGGTTTGGAGCATGGAGAATTTTATCAATTTATGTTATATTTCTTTTTACCAGTGTTTTCTTTTAAGGTATAGGCCAATGCTCATGCAAGGTTTTTCTGTCTTGTGATGTCTTGCTAATTTTGAATGCAAACTGTATTTGAAATGTGCCCTCCACTGTGAGAATTGAACTATGGGCATCTATGGGTTGGATAATGCAGATCTCCCTGCTCCTGTTCATGGTTGATTCTATTGTTTTGTCTTGTGTTCTTCCCTGCCACTCAGAATGCTATTTCCATGGCTGCATTTCTAACTTTCTATCTAAAATGTTCATTGTAAATAGGGCTTACACCTACTGAACAAAATCTGAACCTTTAATTCAGTCAAAAGACTGTCAGTAGTGAGGTATAGGCCTTATTTGCCCACATGAATGATTCTGATTGTGTAAAATTTAAGAGATGTAAATTCAGTTCCCTTATTAGAATTTGCCCTCTCTATTTTCTCAGAATCAATTCTGAATTCCAGAAATATCTATGAAAAGAACATACTTATAGCAGCAAATGTTCTATCATATTTAGGTTTCTGCTTTCATTGCTTTTGGTTTTCCAAAAGCTCCTTGGCTACAAATTTAACAGATGAATTGCAGAGAACTCATTTCTGATTTAGAGCAATCTGTTCCATTAGATATGTAAAGCACAGGGGTTTCTGCCTCCTTCTGTTGTACACCACAGTGACACCATCATTTGCCACTCACTGCAATGATCTGCAACCTGGGTGGGAAAAGAAATATGCTCCAATGCCTTAAACCTTACTGCATTTTAGTCAGCTTAGTCAGTGGGATGATGAAGACTCTCTTGCTTATAGCATTTATTTTGAACATGCTATGTACATTATAATTACTTTCCAGCTAAGTGCTTATCCAAAACTGTTGTCTTTTGGAAAGGATGGTCTCTGGGACAAAATATTTGCTAGAAGCTTTTATAACTCAACTTCATTATCAATTAATGATATCTATCAAATTAATGTTATGGCAGTGACTGGATGTGCAGAGACACATTGTTTTATGTTTGTATCTTGCTCTCCACCCTCACTACCTTCATAACCTTTAGTATCAGTCAAGATTTGATCAAGCTGTTAAAGATACAGTTTTGTCTAGCAATAGGTTTTTATTTAGTAACAGCAAGCTCAAATCAAACAAAAAATACAAAAGATGCTAGAGGCTCTAGCACGGGAAAGGGCATTAAATGTCAATAGGTGATGAAGAATGAACCAAAGCATGTTTTTGTTTTGTCACTATGCATACAATTGGCATTGTTACTCTGTATCAACCATAGCATTAGGAAAGAGATTATCTTGCCCACTGACAGTGTTAACTGGAATAGAGTGGATTTTATACAAGAGAGGGACATACAGTTAGGAGAGTGCAGGTAGATTGACAAGAAACTAGCCTATAATCTTAAATGTACATAAAAGGAAACAAAACTGATTTTGTGGGGATTGTCTAAAGGCTTAACACGTCATCAGCTGGTTTCACTAACAGATGTAGAAAATCAACCTCTAAATAAAAGCAAGAAGATTCAAATTACATTCACAATCCAGATAAGAACTGAAGGTGTTCTGATAACTAGAAAAGATGTAATGCTGAAGCATTCTTGAAGAGCTAAATACTAAACTGAATATTAGGAAGCAAATTCTCTAACTAAAAGGCAAAAAAATTTAGATGGCAGCAGTGAATACTAGATTCAGAAGAAGTAATTGTAAAGCAAAATAAAAAGCACAGCAAAAAAAGCACAAACCCTCTCACAATGCTATCTTCAAGGAACCAAAAGTAGAATCTTTCTAGTCTAGTAAGAAGCACATTGGAATAAAATAGTCTGGATAAACTGCAGCACTTCAGTAGGATTTCCGAAAAAGATGATGCTTGAACCCTAATTCTAATTCCAGCATTTATAATAGCTAAAGATTAGATTTACAGTTCTGTATGTTTTAACATTTGCTTGTTCATTAATTATTGTTTGGGGAAGATTTAGGATACTGGAAAGATAGCAGTTAAAAATCTTACTGGCATATAAATAAGGTTTCTCATCTGCTTCCATTGTTATGCAACCAGATCTTCAGTGTGAATGAAGAGCAGACAGGGAAATATGTCAGTGTTTGCTGGATTGTTTTCAGTAAATAACTCAGCCACTACACAACTGCTGAAATTGTTCAATATTGTACTTCTACATTACCTTAGATTAAAGTTAATGCAGAACAGTGTGTGTGATTTCCTTGTGCTCTCTTTCTAAAGAAATAAACCTTTAGATAAATGTTAAATACAAATATGTCTTTCTACAGTAGGATAATTTCAAAGCTTCAGGTTGATTTTTAAGAGGATGTTATACCCTTGTCTATAAAACTGAACCTTTTGGAAAAAATGTAGGCTACTATAACAATGAGTATTTGGTATTGTATATTTTAAGGACAAAAACCAGGTTAAAATAATAGAGTAAACCCTGCTTTTAAAATTGACTTAAAGATTTCAGCATTGGTCTAGGGGGTTAAAGGCTAAAATGTACTAGTGACCTAAGTCTGAAGAGCTGTTAAAAATCTCACAAATCCTTGATTCAGGTCTGTCTTTGTGAAAGCTTAGCTCAGACTCATTGTGGGTTTTGTGGCTGAAGCATCCAATGGCTTCTTCTTTCTGCTGCCTGTGATCAGGTACTTCATGTAATCACTGTGTATACTGGGGGAGACAGCACATTGCAATAGCCCATTAAAAATAGCAATAAATAAAATAATCATTAGTGTTATGAAATGCAAGGGTCCTGAGTTAGTTAATTCCAGATTATGTAAAGACCTAACTATGACAGCACTGCCCAATGTTAGTGACCATTTCTATGTTGGAGGGTGGGTGGCATCCCAACCAACCAGAGTGCAAATGCAGTACTTGGAGATATGAACAGGGGGAAAAGGTATAACTAAACCAGAGCTCTGTTAGTCTGTTGTATAACTGTGGGGCTTCATGAGCTCCACCTCATATATTTAAAATAGATAAGTGGAATTATCTGTAGCTGGGCAGAAAGGGGTTTATAATGCTATTCAGGGTAGTGGTCTGTAATTTGAAGAGCAGAGGGATCAGCAAACTTACCCTTAAGGAAGTTATCAAATGGCTGTGAAGTACTTCAAAATAGTTATTAATAAAAGTCACCAAAGGGGAGATAATTTTATCTGCTTTCCCAGGAGGGATTAATATGTTTCCAGGTCTATTTGTACTCCTTATAATTTTTAGGCATTGTAACTGGGATTAGATAAACTCTCAGGCCCCTGAGGGAGAGGAACTGGCAGAATGGAGCCCAGAGTTTGGTACTGATGAAGTGGCCCCAGACCAAGAAGGTGACATTTGGGAAGACAATGGCAAAGTACTGCACTGAGACACAAAGCCAAAGTGCAAGAAAGGGAACAACTGGCTAGACAGGGATACAGGAGAGTATGGAAATCTATGATGGACAGCAAAGTAAATGTGAGCCAGTGGTGTGATGGCATGGAAAAATGGCAGAGCCTGTTCTGGGTGGAGCTAGGAATGTCAGTGTGTGTAAATCATGGGAAGCAATCATCTCCCTCTGGTTTGTGCCGGGGCGTGCAGGTGGTGAGGCTGCCCTGCTGTGGGCACTGCCTGTAAGGGAATGCAGAGCAAGAGGGAAGAGTCCAAGGACCTGCAAAAACAATGACAGCTTTAGAAAATGTGATTTGTGAGGAAGTGTTGGAGGAACTGTTTGGTTGAGTTTAGAGACGAGAGGAGAGTTTTAAAAATCTGGAAAAATATCGTCATAAGGAGGGAAGTATTCTCACCAAGGGCAGGACAAAATCTAAGTTGCTTAATTGCATCAAGGGAGATCTAGGTAACGAATTTTGTAGATTAAGAAGTAAAATGTAGACCTGTCTCCTTAGGAGACTGGAAAATAGCTTTTCTTGGAAGTGTTTAAAAATGGATTAGATAGATATCTACAAGGTTACTAATTCAAAGCAGCAGTTAGCTTAGATCATCTCTTCACCTTTCCCTTCCAGCTGTGAGTTGCTACATTTCTGTGATCTTTAGAAGAAATTCGCTGCATTATTTATTCTGAAAGGAATGGCTCTCTTCTATGTCTCCAAAAGAAGCTACCTGAAATTGGAGTCTGAATTGCTATTCTGTTTGACACAATGCATTTGATTTTACTGTTTGGCAACTAAAGTATAGTAGAAAATCCCTGGGAAATCAGTCTTGTAAATGACCAAGTTACTTGCCAATGTTTTGTGACAGTGAGTACTGGAGAAACTCAAAATATTAGTCAAGATTAATTACTCCTCAATTTTTGTACTGAAAAATCTGCTGTAAAAGCATGCAATGCCCAATAACACAAAACAAAGAATAATTTCTTGGTTTTGGGAATGGAAAGAATTTGCCATAAAATGCTGCATATGAAGTTCTGATTTGAATAAAGATTCCTTGGTGGTTGGAACACACCAAAATATTTAAAATGTGATGAAAGGATACAAAGAATTGCTAACCATGCTGTCATCTTCTCAAATTCTTAGACTGAACAAAAATAAGATTTCTTTTCATACTTGTGGAAACTAGAGAAATTGATAGTTCACACTGTAAGTAATGTCTGAACACTCCTTGTTGTGTCCAACCCAAATTGTTTGGTTTGGTTGCGAATGGCACTTTTTAATCTCACAATATATATATCTCACTTGAATAATTTTGAAAAAAAGCTGAAGTAGATATCTTGAACTCAAAAGGAATGAATTTTAGCTCTGTGACCTGTATAGACTGGAGCTGTAGATGGTATATAATTTGTCATTTCATACTTATAGGTCACTGACTACAGATTTTCTATTTATTTATTTATTTTCTTAATGAAATTTCCAGTTTCAGAATATAGTTGGTGAATGTATGCAATCTGTTTTCAGTGTATTTTCACTTTAAGCATATAACCTTTATGAAATGTAAGTTGTTCAAATGCTGCCTTGGAGTCTACCCTCAGCTAATACTCAGAGTTTTAATAGTCTAATCTGTTTTGTTAATAATTTATCAGAGTATAGGGAAAAAAAATTCATAGCACACAAGGTGAAACACATGTGCTGCTGCTGCTGCTCCTTCTATTAGCAGATTCAAGCTATTGTGGATTAGTTATCATCCATCAGATTCTAAAAAAATTAAATGTCCTGTCTTTCCTGGCTCTTGCTTAGACCTACCTTCTCCATTTTTCCTCTTCTGTAGTGTGTCATGGTATAGCTTTTGTACTCTTGTGAATTGTTTGGAATATTTCCCTTAATGTACTTAGTTCTTTGCAAAGCTTTTGTTTTTCACTGTATGTTTACTTAAGTTAGAATTCTCTTCCCTGTTTCTCAAATCTCCCGTATTTCAGCAGTATCTCTAAACATCAATTCTTTTCTCTGGTACCTGGATAGAAAAAGGAAGTCTGTAATTTATTTTGTTGATTCCTACAGGGAAGCAACCACTGTTAAGACTAATAAGACTGAGGGGAGAAAAAGATGACACTACTCTGCAGGTAGTTTAGAATAATATTACAGAGTGTTACAAAGATTAAATCACGCAATAGTTTAGCTCAAAGTACAAATGCACATATTTCCACATTTCAGTTCCAAAATTATTATAGGTATGTTTTACAAATTTGGAGAATTTTTTTGTGTCAGAATGAATGAATCTTTTCTTTATTCAGGAGAACGGAATCTATAGCATCATCTTCACTTGACTCAGAAAGTATTTTGTCTTTGTTGTTTTAGGTCTTTATTGGCTGTCAGTTCTTGAATTTGGACCAGGACAGAGGAGAGAAATGTACAAATGTGTTACTTCACCATTTTCAGAATAAAGTAGTGGGAGTTTGTGGCATTCATGAACGAAACTTGTAGGCAACAGGTGTTTTTGGATAATTTACAGTAACGGCTCAGGAAAAAAAGATTATTCATTATAGTAAGATTTTAATGATGTTACCCTCTTGACAGCCACCCTAGTTTTCTGTCCTCTCTTTACTACATACTTTTGCAGGTGGACTTCACTGCAGTTGTTAACTAAGTATATACACAACTTGTTTTATTTTTTTTAATTTAATTTGGAGTTTGGTGCACAAAATGGAATTTGCTTAAGATTTAAACATTTGCTGCATGGGCATAATGCAGAGCAAAGGTGGAATCTTTTACTTAAGTAGAGAAGGAAGTAAATTTAAAAAAAAAGTTAATAATAACACTTATTATGTGAGAGGATGCATCAGGACTCCTTTCTTTTATCTGTTGTATCCCATGTCAGAAAAAGTCTTAGTTGTTAGCAGAAAAATTCCGTCAATGTCTCTATATGTGGAATCTAATAGAAATGTTGCTGCTGGTTAGTTCATGCTAATGGCTGAAGGTAATGCAGGAAAATGGTTTACATGTGTGTGGCTGTAGAGGGTTATTTTGAGACCTGAAAGTACAGCAGTATTTTCTAGAATGGTAATGCAAATTTAATCCCCATGAATATTTTCTTTTAAATTTACTAATAATGCATAAACTAAACTAGGTGCTTAGTCTCACAAGTTTTTGCTGAGTTGCTGTGCTTGAAAAAAGCTTTGTCTGCCCCGCTGTGCAGTGATTCAAGAAAACACTGAATGTAATAGGTAAAAAATGGTTTTGTAATTATTTCCTTGTGCTACTACCTACTCTGTATCAAGTTGGTTGTTTAGCAAAATCAAGTAAAACTTAGTGTAATTAAATACAGCTGGTACTTAAAATTACTGCTTCGGTTTCAGACTGAGGGAGAACTTGTGGAGACACAACCCCAAGCAATATCAGTTGGTCTAATTTAAAATAAATACATTGTTGCACAAATTACATGGTAAGGAAAAAATAAAATTTAAAAGAGACAATCATCCATCAACAGAGATTTTTCTTTATTACACCTACTTGAATTCTTTCAGCTGTGAGGACATTAATGACTCCTAATACAGTAGCAGACTGTTTACTTTACTCTAATCTCACTGAGATGAAGGAAACTCCCATTACAGTCAGGTTTTCCAAATGCATAATCATTTCCTTTTGTGGATAACCACACTGAAATCCCTAATTATCAGGGGTCAGAGGATTTGGCACATTCTCATAGGGAGGCCTCTCTCTGAGCCAACATCTCAGACTAGGCTAGATCCACATTTGCTATACTTTTTCTTCCATGTTCTGTGCTTCCATAATTATGTGTCTCAGGTTTTTTCCATAAATTAATATTCACAGTGTACCCCAAGAGGAATGCAAAATTCATCCAGTTTACAACATAGTAAGGATTCTGGTAGTGTCTTAGAGATCCCCAACTTTAGATCATTCAGTGAAGATGATTACTTTGTCAAAAAGGGTTGTTGAAGCTTTCTTGCTGAAAACAAGTGTGCCATCAGAAATTTGTAGGTGTTAGTAAAGTATTAGTTTTGTCACTTTCCCCCACAGATTTAATGGCATAATTGCTATTATCCTAATTAGGTTCAACAATCATGACTCTTGCTTTTATCTTTGGTCTTTAAACATGGCTCTGTCATTCACGAACTGAAAAAACCCCACCATTTTTAAAATACTGGGTATCTGAACTGTGAGGTGTTACACTGTTCAGATACCACTTGACTTGCAATAAAGTAGGTGTTCTTGCACAAATACAAAATCAACCCTGCAAAAGGAGTTCAATAACACTGGAAAAATTAGAAATTTGGTCTTCCCTGATAATGTTATAGTAATGAGAGTGAGAAAACATAGCTTATTTCACCAGTTGGGGTGCAATAGTACAGTGCCATATTGTTAAGCAAAACAGGGTTTATGTCAGTGCTTTGAAGTTGGTTGTTGAGAAATTTTAGAGGCAGGAAAATGTTGAAATGTTACATAATAGTTGGCCAAATGATTTTAATTCTTGTGTGAGATGAGAACATCAGCCTGCAGTGCCTGGTGACCATTAACTAAGACACCTTTGAGCATGGCTGGGAGGAGCTCTGATGACTCCATTGTATCCTAGTTCACAGAGAACACTCTGAGGGCACTGGGCTGCAGTGGCACTTTCACCCATTTATCTTTTGTGAGTGAAAGGTGTAGTTGCAAAGGTTGTTTTTTTCTGAATGACAAGTAGAAATAAAGATCTCTGCAAAGAAACCATTGGATTTGCTGCACCTGCACAATGCAGAGAAATTGCATTTCTGTAACTGTTATTAATGTTCATTTGTGCACACTGGTTATTTGAAGTGCTTCTCTAAATTAATTCTTTATTTTTAATTTGGTACTAATTATTTGACTAATTTCTTCTTTTTTTCATGTCTTCAGACTGTCACTGATGGATGAAATTTTTCCCGAAAGTATTTCACAGAGAATTTATCAAATAATTTCTTGAGCTCATTAACAAGCATTTATGAGTATTGGTTATAGGAAAACTGGCTAAATGTTCTGTCCCAGCTGCATGGTCTGAGGTCTTGTATTGACACAGGAGGTGTTTCATTAACCTCCATCACATTTTATTCCTTTGCATTTGTTATTTTTGTTATTTCACTGGAAGAGCTCCTTGCTCAATTGGGTTTGGTGTTAATGCTTGCAAGAATTGAATTCTGTTTACATGAATTGTGCTGCTAGTAACTTTATTCTGTTAGAAATGCTGCCAGAAAATAGACTATTCAGAGAAAATAAACACAGATGCTCATACATACAATGGCAGATTAATTTAAAGTTTCAACTGGTATTCATAGAAAATTGTTTTCAGTATTTTTGCAGACCTATTTGCAGTAGTAAATAAAAGTTATTTTCCTTGTTCATGATATTACGACTGGTTACAATGTATGTTGTTCGTATGCTCTTGGCCACTGTTAGAAAGAAACTAACAAATGTTAGGGATTTATTTTGAATATAACTTGCTAGTTTTTTTGAGAAAAAGTTGTAATGCTAACTATTATAGGAAATAGTCTGAGACCCAAAAACCCACCAAAAAATGGCACTGTTTTGTATTAATTTAAAAATTTTCTATGGCTGGGCATTTAACTTTATCACATATTTTCTTTTAACTTATACTAAGCTTCTTCCTCGTGGGCATTTGCATTTGGTAAAATGATGATTATAAAATGGCTCCTATTATCTGACATGAGCTCTGTGCTGTAACCAAACAAGCATAGGAAATATGGTAGAAATGAAATGAGCTGAAAATGGTTGCAACGTTGCTCTTTGTCTTTTGTTGCATAATCTTTGTACATAAATCTTTTCCATATATAAAGTAACCTGAGTCATCTAAATTTGAGACAAAGGAATTGTGACTAAAACTGCAGATCACTTGAGGCTTCTTTGGTGCTAATTAACTTACTTAGCTCAGTTGGTTGGCAGATTTTAATCACTATAAAAGCTCCTGTGGATATTTTAATTTGTTTTCATTTTCAAAGCAAAAACATATGGTTCTTTGAAAGATGTGTGGCTTTTTCTGTATTCATTTGAGAACTCATAATTAATATTTTCATGTGCAAGACATACGTTTAGTTTTATTATCACTTATTTTCAAACTTAACCCCTTAGAAACACTGACAGAGTTATTGTGCTGAGAACAGTCAGCCTGTAACTTCATTTCCTGAAAACCTTGGATGTTTGCAAGTATTTCTAACAAAATAGCCCAGATAATAGTCTCTTAAGCTTTCAAAATGTATTGACAAATTGTTTAAAGTATAGGGCCTGTCTTATTTAGACTGTGAAAGTTTATCCTTAATTTTTAGAATAACAAAATCTGGAGGGTGGTTGGCGTACCTTCAGACATGCTGCTTCAGATCTTGGCCACTCTGTGCTATTCTTCAGATTTTTACCCCAGTTCAGTTCTAAACTACTCCCAGTATTCTCTAAAATGGTTTTTAGTTGATATAGTTGACATAGACCAAACCCAGTCTTTTAAGATTGTGGGCCCAAGCATTATATACTCTCTCATGAGTAGGTAAAAAAAGGTCACAATGAGGCAAGTAAGTGAAATCCTTCTGGGCATGATTTGGCTGTCCATTAGTCAAACTATTAATGGACCATTAATGAAAATTTAGAAAGATGTCTTAATGTGAATGTTTTCATGAAACAGACATATGTAGAAGTATTTATATTGTGCATTCTGCATGTGTATCAAAGACTTGACAAACTGGTATGCTTATTTCCCAGTTATTCCACTGCTTCTCTGACTTAATTTCTAACTGTCCTACAAGAGAAGAGTGGGAATCTCAAAGTTATGGATGTTTCTCCCTATGAATTCTCTGCAGTTGGGATTATGACAAATGTTCAATCATCACTGATGATTCCAAGTTCACATCTTAGAGTTTATGAGTGCTGACAGACGAATAAGATTTAAAATATGATGTCCATGCCTCATTTACCAAGTGATATTTCCAAGTGCAAACAATGTTTTAATACACTTGGGCTGTATTTTAAAATTTTATGACGTGAGCATGTAAAGTGCAGCTTTAGAATTTTGATTGTGTTGTTTTGATTCACTTGAATCTCACTATTACTATTCAGTATCCCTGTTACTATTCAATGTAGTTTTAATTTGATATAAATTATCAAAAGAAAAGTCAAAAAACCCTCCTGAGCGGAGTGCATTTAATCTCATTTCACATGTTGCTTGAAATCAGTGTGGTGAAATACTTAATATTAATCAAAAGATATCTCCCCCATCCCAAGACCGAAAACACTGCAGTAAGATAACCTTCAATATTCTGCACCAAAATAATTCCTTTGCATAGTAGAAACAGTAAGAGGGAACCCAGAAAAGGCACATCTTGCTGGCTTTCTCTCAAATCAATGTTGTTTGCTGTAAAATGTGTAAAGAGGCATCCCCATAGCCATTTTTCTCGGAGCCCCTGTGACAGTGCTGTCTGGAAGTTTGGCTGCAGCTGGGCTGAGGCTCCTCATGCAGCAGCAGTGCAGTTCTGGACTGTGGGGTACTTCCCACCTCTGCTAGAGGGACTGAGTTTTCTGCGTGCTCTGGCAATATAATCTGGCTTGCTGATGTGCTGGTCATTGTCATTTGGAGGAAGGAACACGAGGGGAGGAAACGGTGCCTTGGTTGTGGTTGCTCTCTCAAGCAACCACATCTGTGCTCAGATACTGGGGAGCAAGGGAAGCAAGGATTTCCACCCATTGTGTTTAGGGAATGTCTTCACTGATTACAAAGGCTCTTAAGTAGAAATCCTTTCCTGCATTTTCAGCTAAAATCTAGTTTTATTGCATTTCCATAGGGGATCACCTCGGTGAAGGCAGCATCAGCCCAGTGTACATTTCTGCTGAAAAGAGCAGAACTCTGTTCTCACAAGCGTTGCATCAGAAAATACAGTTATAGCTATGACTAAATGAGAAGGATGTGCCACTTTCGGTGACAAAATGGGTTTGAATGTGACTGAAGAGAGCGAATATATGTGACTATACTGTTAATTCATTTGCATTTTACAAAATTGTCTCCTTTTTTTTATTAGTGCTGTGCATATGACTGTGAACCTATTAGCTACATTTGTACTGGATTTACTTTTTGCAGCAGCCATTGAAAATGTTTCTGAGTGCTCACATTTAGGCAGTATTACACACCTGGGAATGACTACTAATACAGTAGGATTTAAATTACCTTTCTGGCTGATGATTAGAATATATGAGAGCTTCACACATCAGTAAAAATCCATATTGCTTGGAAAGAGTAAGGAGTAAATATATCTAAGAGGGGGAAAAAAGGGTAAATGTAGCACTCAGGATATATTTGTGCAATATTGCCATACGTAGGTGGCAGAGGACAATGCAAGGTTGTCATGCAGAGAATAGCTGCACTGAGGCAGTCTTCTGCAGAGCCTAATAGACCTTGAATTTCATCTTGAAGCGTGGTTGCTTCAGAAAGCCCAGGTTGCACAGCTCGGGGCACACGCTGCTGAGCACCGCGCGGACATCCCCACTTTCTGCCTGTCCACCTGGGAATTGCCGGGCTGTACTGCGGGCTGTACTGCGGGCTGCAGCGGCCTCTGTTGGAAAATAGCCATCTCCCCTGACTGCCTTAGAGCAGAGCTGTCCAAATCCTCGCAGCACCTCCCTAACTGCGTCACCTTCCCCTCTACCTGCGGTTTGCAAGGGGACATTGTCCTTGCCTTTCATGCCTTTCCAGGCCGGAGCAATTCCCCTGGCTGGCTGGGGCTTTCGTTTCATCCCGGATTAACGATGCAGCATTTCTTCGGGAGTGAGGAAGCCTGCCCTTGTTTTTCATGCTGCAGTAATGCTGACAACAGTGATGCCATGCAGAAACACCAAATATTAAAGGCAGAACATTTTTGCTTTTTGGATGTAAACTGATCCTCTCTGCAAAGATGTTTCAAATGCATGGCACAGCTGGGGAAGCTCAGCATTCAGCACGATCTCTCTGAAGCAATAAAAGTAAGGGCAGAGTCTGGACTTGGTTCAGGTTAGGATATCTTGGCTTGCCCTGCTTTTTGTGACATTCAAGTGATGTAGTTGATATGGCAGTGATAATATACGAAATGAATGCTCTATTAATAACTTCCCTTTAACAGCCACTTAACCCAGAACCTCAGCTTGGTATTGCAGCCTCCACTGATAGTGCTCTGCAGCAAGTGTACTCCCAGTGTGCCTGGAAAGCTAATGGGATGCCTGGGAGCAAATATTGGGCAAGACTGGCAACTTTTAGAGGTTTGTTTCAGGTAGTTTGTCTTGGTGTAAGATACTTGAAGAATATCTACCCCATGTATCCCAATTCTTTTTCACCCTTTCTCTCAGTTCTGTGACTGAAGTGATTTCCCTGCCAAGTTTGCAAAGCTATTATTTGTTCCTTATTCTATATCTCTTGTAATAACTCTCTTCAGTTATAACACTAGTAGAAATCCATTTAATTGTATATGCCTATATTATATTCAAATACCATGCATTATATAAATACATACATTATATAAATTTATATTAGCATGTCTGGAAAAAAATGCATATTGTCCTCAGTAATTTCCACTTGTGGTCTATAATTATTTCTCTGCATTGAACAGCAGTGTGTATATTATCAGTGCTACAGATACAGTCTGTACCAAAGTCTTATAAAAAGTGATAAAATGCATATAAAAGTGTAAAAAAAACCCAAAACCTAAACACCACAAAACCAAAAAAAAACCCAAAAACCATAATAAAGGGTTTTTACCAATTCCAAAATACATTTTTGACCTTTGGGAATTTTAGGAATTTACATCTTGTTGGAATAAAATATTAGTTATTTATTTTCTTTAATCTCTTGGTGAAACCTTAGGTATGCTTGGACATAGGTTTTCCTACATTTACACAACTGAGGGTTGACAGAAGAATACACAGGATGAAATATTTAATTACCAAAAGTCTTTCAGAAAATTATACATATAGCATCCTGAACAATGAAAAGCTTCTTTAGGCTTTAAATTAATTTACTGGGATTCATACCAACTAAAAGAGAAAGACACCAAAGAATTTTAAAATTTTTCATAATATCTGTAATCAACCTGTCTTAGGAAGAGAGACAGATAAGTTGGGTTTAGATTTAAAGAGAAGCAACCCACACCTTCAACCAGGTTTATATGTAAATAGCATCTGAATTTGGAAGTGATGAATGTAGTTGTAAAAGATGTGTATACCTGGACAGGCACCCTGCTGACCTTGTAATGCATTTTTGCAAAAGCTCCATCTTCTATTCAGCACAGAGACATGTAAAGAAATCTGAGTTCTAAGGGAGTAGAATATCCACACCTAAGAAACTTGTTGAGTTTTCTCTTCATTTGCACTGAGCATCTCTCATTTTACTTGATATTATAGTATTTACATTAATATGTAAACGTAAAAGCGGTGGTCATTTTTTACCTGGCAAAATCTAATATTAGGGTGTTTATAATATTTTTTGAGTTACATTACTTCTGTTTTATAACACTGTACACAGTTTTTGCAACATGCATATGTGTATTTATGTATATATATTTTTAGCTGTTGTATTCCTCTGTGACACAGTTGACAGTCTTTTCTGTTGTTTGATTCACAGTGCTTTGTAGTCTAAAAAATCTTAGTATAAGTGAAGTTTCTCTCTCATATAGAGTCCTGTTTCAGTCAAAGAAATACCTAATGAGGATTAAGCCAAATGAATGTTGTTGCATTTTGAGTAACAGATCTGTAGCTTTCTGATAAATCTGGTCTTTTAAATGCTGCATGTAACTTCTCTCAGAAGAAGGAAATTTTGTGTATTTGGTTTTCATTTTGTTTATAGGTATGACACATCACAGACATATTTATATAAGCCATTTGATTTATTTAATTTAGTGGGTCAGAGTGTGATGAACCATTTGCTTTGCCAAGCAGTTTGCTTGCAAGGGTAATCCAACAGATCACTCCGGTTTGAAGTTTATCTATCTATTGAAAAGTAGGGAAAGATATGGCTGAGATCTGCAGGGAAAAAAATCAATATACTGAACAAACATTATGCAAGCAAGGAGTGCAAAAGATATAGTGAAAATATGATGCATAACACTTTAACTGTGTGTGATGGGACGTATGTTCTGGAAAGAAAAACACCAGTTTAAAATGGGTGTATTTAATACATGAGATAAAGGCAAATGCCTGTTTGGAAGGAATTGTAATGTAGGATTTTCCTGCTATTCAGAACATCTCTGCTACACTACTTGTGTTGCAGTATGACCTTGGAAAGGTCACAGACTTGCCATGTTTTTCTTTCTCTAGAATGGGAAAAATATATGACTATTCCTGTTAATGCCCCTAGATCCTTCATGGTAAACCACATAATTCTAGAAATGAAGTGACTGAAGATTTTCAGCATTTTTTCAGTCAAAAAGGATATATTTTTGACAAGGTCTTTCACTTTTTTTTTTAATTAGTTGTTGCATTATTTTTTTAATATTATGTTACAGTAAGAAGGATTGAATTAGTTGTGTGCGCATGGTTAGTATATGCACGTACCTTGTCCTTGCTTTGCGTCCCTCAGGAGGTAAGAGAAATTAGAGATGCTGAACTTTGCTAACTTTTAATTACTAAGAGATAGAAATAACTGATCAGCTAAGATTGAGCCAGTAGTAAGTGCTGCATACTGGTGTTTAAAGGTGGACACGACTTTCTGTTAATATGAATCAGGAGAAAGGGGTTACTACACTGACTTAATTTCATATTCTTTTGCTACAAGAGGCCTTGAACTCTCTATTTGGACTTTCTCATACTGCATGCAAAACGGCATTCTTTGATTTTTTTCTTTTGAAGGATATGGGTTGCCTTTGGTGCAAGAAAAGGTTAATAGAGGCTTTCCTTGATGCAGTGGATCAAAACTGACGAGTGAAATACAGATCTTCATCTGAAGTATGTTATGTCTCACTTGAAGCAGTGCAGGCAGCCAACAGTCTGGCTCTGACACCTCTGATTCTGCAAATACTTTGTCTAAACTGATTTAAAAATCAGTGCGACTTAAGCGTGCACTTAATTGCAATCTTAAGTGCTTTGTAGAACTGATGGTTTAAGTAATAGAGTAATCTATGTATATTGGAAGCAGTCTTACCAATACTGCAAATACTGTACTACAATTGAATTATAACCTAGGTCAAAGCCTGCAGTTTTATTCTTATCCTGGGATTTTTCTACCTTTTGGTTGCATTTTCTGTTACATAATTAGCATTTTAACTCTTAAGCTTCTCAGGTTTTTTTCTCACCCCTTTACACTTGTACTTAGAAAAAAAGTAGATGCCTGTGGGGAAAGGAATAAGGAAGGGGGAGTGTAAGAAGTAAAATGAATCATGCTTGTGCACAAACAGGGATGTGGTAGCTATTTATACTGGTATAAATACCAGATTAGTAGGATTTAAAATGTTATTGCTCTGTAGGTCTTAAAAGGTCTTATAAACTCTTGGTTAGTTTTGCTTCACTTCTTTCAAGGTAGACTTATTTAAGAAGACAGGCATTTGCTATAATTCTTAAGAAGATTTATAGCACATAATAGTTTTCCTGGTCTCATAAACTATTTCCCCATCCACTGCTTGCTGTTTGAAAGAGGGGCTGTCTTACACTTGCCAAGGAGAACTGCCCACTGATAACCTTGCTCCTAATCTCACTAGCTCTCAAATGTTTTATTGCAGATTGGTGCCCTCTGCTCTTATGAATCCCCAAATGCATTTGGCAACCTGTCTGTACCACGCAGTCAGTACTGGCTATGGATTTGCCATTCCTTATGGAGGAGGGTACCCTTGTTGTCCTGTTTACCCCCACACTGCCTGTGTTCTGTGGGGGAAATAGGTTGTTATTTCTTGCTAAGTAAAACAATAACTTTTTTTATTACAATTTTGGCAACAAATTCCGGGAAGAACAGAAACAAAAGGTGGTGTCAAGATCTACTGTGCTCTGTGCTTCTGAGTAAAGGTCTTTCATGTCACAGCAAACAGCACAACCCTGAAATGCACGTTGCCATTGTGGAAGTTATTTCATTTACTTAAACCCTTTCCTTGGTCAGTGTTACCAACTGGTACACCTCATTTATTAGGTAAGTACTAAGTGCAAATTAATCTGCAAAGCAATCTCTGGAGCAGAGATGTCTCTTCTAATTATCCCTTTCAGACTTCTAGCCCTGCGTAACAGTAAAAAATGCAAACAAAGTTTTCTAGGCTGGTTTGGTACATGGACAATTCTGGTACATTGAAGGCACCATGCTGTATATAAGTTCATTTCCTTATTATTTCCTAACCTAGGAAGTTTATAATTCAGTTGATCTAGGTTTCTCTTGCAGATGTCTTAGAAAGAAAAAACGTCTGTCTCTCTTAACATTTTGGCATACAATTTATTCTTCACTTGATGTGCTTTATATTATCTGCTCTACATCAGACATGTTTTTTGCCTTGATGATTTTCTTGGCTGTGGGGTGAGAGCTAAAAGTCACTCAGTGTGCATGACAAATTGCTTTTCTTTCATGTAGATTACCTTTAAAACACTAAAGGTGCAGTTGGCATTAGAGTAGACTGATAACAGAGTTGAGGAGGAGTTTCTTGTTTCAGCAGTAGCCAAAGAAGGTGAGAACTGACTGCAGGCTTGCTCCAGAGGGGAGGCTTAAAAAACAGTTTAGGCTAATTGTGGTGCGTGCTGAGAAATATTATAATCGTGGGAGGAAGCATTTCTTAGTGAAAATGATTTGGGAAATGATTAGGAAAGAAAGAAGTATTCTCTACAACTCATGTGTGTGCAACATTCTCAGGCACTCCTATTTTAGCCATTTATTAAGGTCTGGAACCAGAAGATGTTTCCTGTGTTGGAAGCTGACTAGACTGAATTAGGTGAGCTTGAGGTAGCAATGTCCTCAGATTTGAATGTGTCCTCAGATTCAAGGATGGACATGGTGTTGATGTCATAGTCTCATTTAGCTTGGAAAAGACCTTTAAAATCACTGAGTCCAACTGTTAACCCAGCATTGCCAAGTCTGCCACTAAGCATGTCCCTGAGACCACATCTAGACGTATTTTAAATACCTTTAGGCATGGGGACTCAACCACTTCCCTGGGCAGCCTGTTCCAATGCTTGATAACCCTTTCCATGAAGAACTTTTTCCTAATATACAGTCTAAATCTTCTCTGAAGCAACTCTTGTCCTACCACTTATTACTTGGGAGAAGAGACCAACCTCTGCCCTTTTTGTGTAGAACTGGTGTGCATCTAATAGGTGTTAAGTGCTTGCCACACAAGGTTTTAAAGAAATCATACAAGTGGCTTTGTTTATGGGAACTAATTATCTTTGCACATAATCTTCTGTAGTCATGGCATGATTCTAGCCTCCTGAGAAAAAATGCAATTTATTCTTTTATAGCACTATTGTTTCTTTTAGGAAAAAAACCCAAACAAACCAAAAAAACCAAACAGAAAAGCCCCCAAACCATGGTTATGTTGGGATCTACATGTATTTAATACGTAGGAGGTCTAAATGTTGTCTTTATAAAAAAGATAGCAATAGTTCTTTTCTCTGTTTAGGGTACACAAGAGTATAAGATGGATGAGTGGTCAGATCTTTATAGAGTTGAGTTTTGCTTGGAGGTATCTCTAGAGTTCTGCTAGTCTAGGGTTTGAAAGATAGGAACATAATTCCTCACAGACTATGTGAGTTCTGTGCTGTTTATGGATGATTTAGAATGGGACTGTAATAATTCTGTAGCTCTTAGAGAATGAATACATGAAAATGGTGTGCTGACACCTAACCGAATGGAGTCACACACAGACAAAGTGAAAGCAACTGAAGATCAATGCAGACAATTCCATGTAGTACTTTATTTCTTTATTCTGCTTCTCTCATGCTCAGGAGTGAAAAAAACTGCTATCCTTAAAGCACTGAGCATTGAGTGGCAACTATATCATTCCTCTCCCATTTTCAGCTAAGTGTTAAGAACAGTGGATGAATGTTTTCACATCAAAATTGCTGCTCTGCAGGGTTATTTTACTATATGAGGTGCATATTCAAGTGTGCATAATTTCACAGATTAAACCCACAAGTTTTCTCCTTCCTGTGCCTAAAAACATGATCTACACAGAACTGATTTTGCTTGGCCCCTTTGAAGTAGCAAATCCATTTTCACCTTTCTTACTGAAATGTGTATTTGACATCTATATAATCAGAATTCCTCTTCAGACTCAATATATTCGTAGGGAAAGGTGTAAAAGAGATGAAAATAAAAGTCTGTTCAGTCTAACTTGAAATTAAGCCAATTTCTGTGATATTCTTATTAATATCTCAATCATAACAAGGTAGTACCAGTTTCTAGAAGTAATGCCCAAGTCAAGTGAGAGATTTTTGTAAGTCAGCCTTTTTAATTCACCAACTTTAAGTGATGTAATAACAGCGTTATACCAAATTAAGGAATGTCAGTGTCTCTGGAGACAAGCAATAGGACACCAGGGCTTTCATCTTTAAACCTCTGGTTCAACTCCAGCATGGGGCCATGCCTTCCCCTTCCTGGAAGGCTTTAACAGAGAACTGTGCTTCCTCCTTGGATGGATGATTCAGCACTGGAAGAGTCTGCCAGCTGGGGCTCTGGACTCTCATCCCTGGAAGTATTCAAGCTTCAGCCAGGCAGAGCCGTGGCTGATGTGATCTACAGCCCTGCATTGACCAGGACATTAGATTTGATGACCACCAGTGGTCTCTTCCAGTTAGTGTTTCTACTCTTCTGAGGTAAACCTTATTATTCTAAAGTGTAACATTTACATGATGGGTATCTTGGAATAACTTCACTTTACTGCAGGGCTTGTCCCGTTGCAGAAGAGTCAAGAAGTTTGTCCCCCCACTATCATGACAGTGATGGAAAACAGGTATCCTGCTATCAGTGCCATTTTCTCCCCTATGTGGCTCTGTCAACCACATTTTCAGCTTGCTGCCATTTTGGTATCCTTTCTAACTGCATGCTGAAATTCAGCTCTGAACTGTCATCACTTAATAAATTGGTAGGCAGGGTTTTTTCACAGTGGAGTATTCCCTTTGGTAAAAATATGAGATGTGCTCATGTGTGCCTGTGTAGTATCCAGGTGACATTAGGTACTAGGCATAATATAGGTCTTGGCATAGTATTCCAAGTTCACCAGCACTCATTTTCACTAGATTTATCCTATCACAGAGCAGACAAGTTGCAAGCAAGTGCTGGTTGTCTGGGAGAAATAAACCAAATTGTATTTGACTTCCTGTGGTTGCTCTTTTCCTCCAGAAAGCACCTCTACATCCCCTTAATCGTGTTCAGTTGCTCAGTCACCTTACTGAGCTGAGCTGCCTGATCCATGTTGTCTTTTAATGAGCTACTTCTAAAGCATTTGCTGGAGAACTTGTGGGAACCCTCACCTGTGTGCTGCTGCACTTCAGTACTATCACCTGCCTGGGACCACCTTACAGCAAGCCTAGCTCAGACCATGTCAGTCCTAGGAACCATTCAGGAGAGGGCAGTTTATGTTATTTGCTAATGTTTCTTTGGTGTGTTTGTGTTTTCTTTACCCGTGCCTAATTCACATGCACAATGATATTTTTTTTGGTTGCCTAGCAACTAGCTGGGGGCATATTGGATGTAAAGTGGGACTTTAGTATATGGATTTGGTTTTTTTTCAGGCAGTGATACTAAGTTGGTAAATGATGAGCTAATTGTGATCACTGTGGCGATGCTATGTTCAGATTCATTAATATTTGGTTTGCATGTATTATTGCATCACTTTTTATTATTTATAAGAAACTATATTAACTTCCTTGGCTGCTTGGATAGGAACAAAGCAGACTTGGTAGAGCTCAGGCTAAGCAGTCTTTGTGAAAGTCATCCCCTAAAAGCTCTGCCATTGGTCAGCTTTGTCCTGTCCCAAATAACTCCTGTCTTGCCCCCCAAGCATATACTAGTGATAACCCAAAGCTAGGAGATCTTTGCAGTGGGTATAAAAGTACCACACCCATGGAAGATGAACAGAAAAAAGGAAAACTTTCAACCTGCTATGTCTCTCTTATGATGGGGTTTTGGTTTCTTTCCTGTCTGTGAAAATGAAACATTAAAAGCACTAGCTCTCTAACCAGGAGTTAGCACCGATATTTTTGTCACTAGAGGTTTCAGTTTTTCAATGTCATATTTTTTCATTCAGGTGCAAAATAAAGCTTGAAATCAGGAAAATATAATCTGTACCTAACCATGTCATTAATTTGTATTAGAAGATGAAAGAAAGATGAAATATATTCAGCATCATACCATGGTAACTGATGTCTTTTCTGACATGTCATATCATTTAAACCTTTTTTTTTTTTAAACAAAACAGAGGGGAAATCAATTTTTACTGTCATAGGGAAAGGTGTCTGAGAATCCTGATGTGCTTTCATGTGACCTAAAAAGTGATTCTGAATTGTCAGAATTTCCATGAAAAAAAAAAAAAGAAGAAGAAATTCTGATTCTTATTGGCTCCAAATCTTAATTGGTTTGATTTTTCAGATGCCTGGAGCAATCAGTGTAACACCAACTGCCACCAAGGTCAGTGAGGTTGCTTGCGGTGCTGTGTATTGCCCAGGGGTAAATAGGCTGCTAACATTCAAGTTGTGCATTGTGAGTGTGATTCCATTTTCTGGAGTAGAGGCCAGCTGTCAAAATGAATCTTTTTGTTACATGCATAAATGGGTATCTGAATAAGATTATTAAGAAGGCTTGCTGTTGATTTTTTTTTTTTTTCCTTCTCCTGGAGAAATACACTAGTATTTGATGCAGGCAAAGATGCACTCCTTTTTGTTCGAATTTTTTAGTTTTTTGTTTTGTTTTGTTTGGGGTTTTTGTTTGTTAGTTTGTTTTTATTTTGACCTTTTTTTTGTTGTGTGGGTTGTTGGTTTTTTTTTAATTTGGAGCATGTATTTGGTTCTTCCATGTCCACATATTAGTAATAACTGAAAATTTTAAATTTGGGAACGTACAGGTATAATTTGTATTTGGTTTCTGTTCTTCTAGTTGCTGTTGGTTATTTCTACAGTGGCAAATAGGAACTATTTAGACAAAGTAATTTTATACCATATGCTCCGTGCTTATAGATAAAGTTTCTGTAATCACTGATGGTTAGGGTATTACTTTGTGCAACATCACTGTGAGTTGTAATTGATGTCTGGCAGTTTGGAAACAGCTCTTATCAAGAACTTACTGAGATTATAGCACAACCATTGGTTGTTTAAATAGTGCTCATAGAGGTCGTCTGGGGCTTCCTCTTAGGTGTCTTTGACAGCTGAACATATAGGTTGATGTTTTTGCTACAAAGCAAATTTCAGTTACTCATTTTTTTAAAAATGTGTTCAAAACCACTAATTGTTTGCCTTCAGCACAATCAGGACCATGTCCTCCATTCAGGGGCTTGTTAAAGGAATGTGAGGATTCAAAAGATAATTCATTCCCACAGCTGCTGCATTTGTGTGTGCTACTCCATCCCTTCCATGCTTGCTTGAAAAGTGCTCACAGTTCTGTAAACTATAGTAATAGTAATAATAATGGATTGTGAACCAAGCCTGGATGTGTCCAATGCCCTAATTTGGGGTGGACCTGTGTGTTATGAGCCATGACCTTGAGTGTGGCTGTTGTGCTTGTCAGATGCTACATAAAGATGAGATAATGCTGTGAAGGATTAGGCAATGGCTACCAATGGTAATCCTGCTTTAGGAACAAGTCACAATGCCCTTAATATTCCTGCTCTTCACTGGAATGAAGGAGCCCCATGAATTGTGTCTCTTCCTGCATTGGTGACACCCCCCAATTTGGAAATCAAAGCCTCCCAAGAGAACACTTCTGTCTTACTTCAAGCTCTTTTCTCTTTCCTTTCCTTTTAGAATCCCCTCTTTTTTCCACTTTGTTTCCTTGTCTGCACTTCTCACTCATTTCAGCTTTCTATGTCTTTTTCTCTTTTGGTGGCTCATTTTATATCTATGATTGGTAATATAGATCCTATATTTTCCCCTTTCTGACTCCTTAGGGAATATTTTCCAACTTGAACTGCAATAACTTTTTTTTAAACTAAATGTTATTCCAAATTCTAATTCATTCACTAAATAAAAACCTGGCCATTCCTGGATATATTGGTAAACAACTACTGTTTGCTATGATAACTGTGTATAACAATGAATAATATAATTTCAAGAAGAAGTTTTTTTCACAGAAAAAACTGTCATTTTGTAGCAATACCATTGTTTCTTGTGAGGCCAGATGTGTGATTAACTTGTGGAACTGGAATGACTAATTCTTAACAGGATGAAGCATGACCTTTTTTGTCTCTTCATCAGTAAGAAGTGCTTTTAGAACATGTATGTCTGTCACTTATATTATAAAGAATGGGGTTTTGTTAATGGGTTTTTTCCAGTAGAGTATGGCTATTCAGCAATATATTAAGTTCAGTTTTCATACAGACTTCAGTGAGAAAGAATTGTCATTTTAATTTTTTTTCTGATAAGCAATTTAGCTAAAAGTTTTGTCTGAATCACAGATATTTGCTGCTAGTTACCAAGTTTTGGTTCTATCTTCTCACTAGAGAGCCTGTGCTTTACAGAAAACCAAGTTATCATTGTTTGACTCTTCAGGGGCAATTCAGCACCAGGTAGTGCTGCTTCTCTACTGTGCTTCTGGATGGGAAGTGAAAGAACATTTAATTTACCTGACATGCACCTCTGCCATTCAAGATGGACACAATCAGCTGAGCAACTGACAGTCCTACATTTGTACTTACAAGTTTTTAATCTAGAGACTCTAGGCTTTGAAAAAGTGACTTGTTTCCCTTTAAAACCTACTGGTTAATTAATCATGGTTGCAGAATGCTGTTGCAGGCAGCTTATAACATTTGATTAATAATAAGTGCTGATATGGGAGATGTGTTCCAGCAAGGAGGATCACATCTGGCAAGTCATCATGGCTGCTCACTGCTCTGCACTGTAAGCAGGTTTTACCCCCAAAATGTGTTGACCCAATTCTGTGCTGTTAAATTCTCAAGTTATAGTTACTATCTTGCAGTGTACATCATACATCCAACTCACAGTTTGAGTCTCTGTGATGCAGACATAAGCTGAGACTGCTATGCAGACAATTAGACCTCAGCTCACCAACTTTTTTTTTTTTTAATAAGCATAATGTTATGTCAGATGTGCATATTTGTCAGTGACTGCAAATTTTGTCCACATCTAACCAGCAATGTGATAATTTTTAAACAAATGCTGCTGAATTCAAGAGAAGAGTCTGGATTCTGAATTTTATGTGATTAGATATTTAAGGAAAAAGTTGAGCTAAAATAATTCAATGAACTGGAGTGTTCTTGGGGAAATGTGGAGAGATTAGGTACTTTCACAAGCAAATGATCCTCTGTGGATTCATCTTTTTATTTCACTAGACTTTCAGTCAAGCTCTTCTTGTGTGAATCTCCCACACTTTTGATATGTGAACCTCTTTATCTCTGTATATCAAATAACAAAACAGATTCTTGCAGAACATTTCCATTGCTTAAAAAAAATTCCCAACCCCCCAAAACCCCCCCAAATGAAGAAAAATATAAACTGGGGTTTTTTTTCCTTTTTGAGTCCTTTTCACATCTACACTAAGGCAAAACTAGGAATGTGAAATGACTAACATCAAAATTTCTATATTTCTGGGGTTTAAGGACAGAAACTTGACCGTAGGTCTTTCAACTTGCCTGATGGATGTACCTTTAAAACGCTGGAGGGTTTTTTCTTACTATGGATTGAAATGCTTGCAAAGTGCAATCTAATATGTTAAATTACTAAGGGAGTTTTGTTGTTTTGAAATAGGAGAAGATTGTACTTGATACCTCTCTATGTTAGGATTGAGAGCCTGCCAGACTATGTTAGATCATTTTCAGTAGCTAAATTTTAGCCTGACTTGAACCAAGGGGTCTTGGGTACTACAACAGCAGAATATGTGTTTGCCTAATGTGCTGTGATAAGCTTTGAAATCTGTCACTATTTGGGTAGTACATATTAATTATTAACTGTATCAACATTCATGGTGCCATTTTACCTTCTGCCCTTCTGATTCCTATGTTTTCTTCCCTTTTCTCCAAACATCACTGCAATAGGGAAAACTTAACTTAAAGAGAAAAGAATTTGTACTACCTTTCTCTCTGAGCCATGGAAGGATGAATTGGCATGATGTCACTATGAGAGCTAGTAATTAATTGTGAGTCTTTTCATTGTAGATAATGAGAGTTTTCCTTGTCCTCAATTCAGAGCTATTTTTGATACTGACTCAGAGTGGGCTAACACTAGGATTTATCATCAGCTTACGTCCTTCCCTGTTGTTACAATCAGGGTATATTCTCTTAACCATAGATGAAATAAAATACTAGTCTCTAAAAGCAAAGCTATCCTGGTAATCATGCTGCATTGTTCCCTTAACCCTTGTCAATGGAAGGTAAACACATGCCTGTAATACCACTGCAGCATTGTAAAAATTAATCCTCCAGCAAGATAAATAGGATGCTGATAGCAAAATAGTGCCTTCCAGATGGGCCAGACCAAACAGCAGTAAGACATGTTATACTTGTTCTATCTTGACAACACAATCCTGGTAGCACTAAGGTTTTAAAATTTAATGAACATGAATGTTACTATCTGTTCAAGTATACAGTCTAAAATAGTGAAGGCCTTTCTTACCACCCCACACTTCATGAACTGACACTTTTATGACTCTAATAAATAAGTCTTTTTTAATGACATAAAAGGACTCAAACCGTATTTTGACATGATAAAAGATAACTCCTCAAAGGTGGAGACAATATAAACTCTAAAAATGCAAGATGTGGACTGAAATAAAGGAAGTGGTAAATTTTTCTTTCTCACAATAGAAGAGTTTTAGAAAAGATGCTGCAGGCTTTGTCTCTGAAGTGCCCTTTCTGTTCTTCTTGAAACATAGCCCACCAGAGGTCAGTTTTAATTTCCTGAATTGACTAATAAGAACAGAGCAACAATATAAAAGAAGTAAATTATACTGGGAGAACTCATGAAATTAGTGCAATAAGCATATGTGCAAGCTATATACATCTCTGCTACCTTATTCAGTACCTACTTGTATCTGCAAATGTTTCAAAGCTAAGATGCTCACTGACAGAAACTGCTGGTCCTTAAAGCTTCGCGATGTAAAATTCTTGTTATGGCTGAAAAGCATCCCTGGGATCAGGAACTGTAATCCGATCGTGTAATAGGATTGATATAAATATAATATAATCCTGTTACTAAACCATGTGCTTGCATGTCAGAATGAACAGTGAATAAAGGCTTGAAGATGTTTGAGACGTTCCTCTTTCAAAACAGATAACCAATGTCCACCATTGTAATATACACTGATTTAAAAGGTGGATTTTGGGGTAGGCAGTAACTTTCTATTGTAAATTAATCTTGCTAAAAGGTCTTAGCTGTCAGTTGTTGGAGTTCGTTTTTCCTCTCTTTTCTTCTCCAGCAGTATTAAAACAAAAGCAGAAGTGATTTATTTTTAATAAACCTCATTTCCCATGATAGATGCAAAACAACAAATGATACCATATGAAATAAAACCCCTATATAGTGTCAGAAGGGAGAAATCATCTAGCTGTGAAGAATATACCATTGTATGCAGCTGATAAGAATAAAACTTAAAGTGGCTCATGTCACGTCATTATCACAGTTATAGTGCATTAATCCCTTAACAATGTAAAACCAGCAAGCATTTGTTGAAAGCAAAGCATATATGGTGATTGACTTGGATTGCTGAGTCTCTTGAACTGCAGTCATGAAGAGGTTAGCAAATTAATTGCCTTTGCTCTTTCCTGACACATTAGTCTTGCAAAGAAGACACTGTGAACGTTCTATGCTCGCACGATGCCAAAGAAGTGCTGGCAGGAGCTTTTTTGGGCCCACTTCCTGTCATCAGTCTTGAGGTAGGAGACACCCAAAAAGGAACTTCACACTTTTTCTAGTTTTGAAGCCTGAATCAAGATAAAAGTTTTACAGTAGGCCAGTAAATTTCCTTTGAAAGTTTCGTTTCCCAAAACACACCAGGTATCAAATTCCTTTGTGTACCTGACTTTGCTTCAGAAGTGGCACTAAGTGTATTTTCTGAATACAGTGTAACATGGGCACACTTTTTCTGTCTGTCTCTGGTATAACAATATACTATGTTAATCTGATTTTGGTGAGCAACATTCTAAACTATGCCCTCGTAAGTAAGCACTCTTGCAAGCATATTTATGAGTGCAAATGCTTTTTTAATTTTAATTAAACAAGTAGGACGTGAGACTGAATTACCTGCTTTGTCCTTGGCATACTGTTTCCAGTTCAGTGTCTGCAAAGACTTGTGGGGAATCTTTGTGCTACTGCCACCCACCTCATCGCTGTGTTCAGGCAGCAATGTATATTCCAAGTGGGAAAACATTTGAATTACCATCCTATCAGCATATCGTTATCTGGTAAAGCAGGAGCAAAAAGAACTGAAAAAACCCTCATGGTGCAGGCCACTTAAACAACTAGAGGTGTATCAGTCTGCTCTCTTGACTAGGAAAGTTTTTTCCAGCTTTCCTCTAAGTAGCGAGGTACTCTGCAAATGTCTGAAGATTGGTAGACATTGAGCATGTGTATTATGTTGCTGTCTGGAGTTATCTTAACTTCAGTATTTATCTTTTCTACTTGGGGGATTTAATACAGAAGGAAGAGACAATCCCTCATTAGAAAAGTTCAATAATCTAGGCAGGCAATGGATCTATATTCTTTCTAAAGGTAGCATTCAAAAAGAGGCAGAGAAAAGCTTGGAATTTAGTCCATGTCTTTTGAATCCCAAATAAATACTTATGATCTTGAGATTCTCAAGTCTGTAGAATATTTCGTTTAGTACATTCATATTTTATGCTTTCATCCTGAAGCAGCCTATTTTGCATCATTACAATCTGGATGTAAGAAATTAGTCTTGTGGGTGAGGTATTGGAGGAAATGGTAGTCTGGTATTAGTGTGATTTATGTTAAAAGCTAATATCAGGTGAATGTGTATTATTTCACAAATCTCACACCTTTTCTAAACCTAATTGAGAAACTCACTGTGGTTTGTCCTCATCATTCTTGAGTTATCCCTCAATATAAATATATGATTTATCAGTGGTGACAAATACTGCCTCGGCTTTGCAGTTCCTATTATGCTAATGGATCGTAGTCACTGGAAAATGCCTTCTCTCAAATGACCTGTCCTTGTTCAACAGCACTGAATGATTGTTTCACTAGCTTTAGTTCCTTCTTAGAATTAACTTTCAAACCTGCTGTAGGAATATAAGTAGCAAACAAACTCATTTTACAGTAACCTGTAAATAAAACCATTTCCAGAGTAAAAATGACAGTTAATGCAGAGCAGAAGTGCAGTTTGCTGCCACTAGAGAGAGTCATGAAATTAATTACCCATGGACATGAAATATTGATGAACAGCTAACACTACCTCACTTAATCTTTTTTGTATATACTGTGCACAAAGGTATCTAGGATAAAGGCAAGAGAAGGGAACAGAATAGCTGTCAAAGTTTACTTTCTTATCTTAACTATTTTCTTGTGTTTTCTGATTTATCAGTTTCTGATTACGTATGCTCCTGAGGACATATCTTGTGTATCCAAAATCAGAACCATACCTTTTGAAACATACCATCATTTTTATGCAAGAATGTTGACCATACAAATACAAGAAACTGTCATAATTTTAATAACTGAAAAATAGTATTTAACTTATTCATAGAGCTCTTGAAATCCTTGGAGTTACACATTTTCCTTTATATTAAATCTCAGATATATGCAGCACAGAGAGGGATGGCTTGTTCTGGGTGACACATCAATGCAGTGGAAGAATTAAGAATTGAGCCCTATGTTCTGAAGAGCCAGAGTGTTTGGGCTTCTGTGATTTAAATAGCAGAAATTTATCTGAAGAGGAAATTTGAAAGATACAGTTTTACTTTGTTAATCACTTCATTTTCTAGAATTATGAGCTTTATGATGCTACCATGGAGGACATTTTGCAGGGGCAACTGGGACAATCTTGGGGTCAGAGAGAATGATGAATGCCAGGGCTTCTCACATTAACCAGTTGCAAAAACAGCTGAAAGTGGTTTTTGAAGAAAAGCACAAGAGAGATTATGCAAGGACAAATATTGTCTTAAAAAAACCAAGCCACAAAAACCCAAACAAACAATGAAACTAAAAGGAGGCATCATGACCTGAGTTCTGGAAAGTAATCCTGGCTCTATCAACAAGATGGAAATAAAAATAGTGAGTGTAGCAGTCTCATAGATCAGGAGGAAACAGATCTCAGTTTGATCAATTATAGACTTCTTTTCTCTGCATTAACAAGATTTAGCTTTTTACTACTGGAGTTTTACATGTTGTAAAACTTGTAACCAATGAAGGCAGTGCTGGGTTGTGATTACCATTATAGATTTGGTGACTTCGTCTGAGGGTTGGGTTTGAGGTTTTTCTTTTTCTTTCTTTTGATTTAGTATTTCAAAGCAGGGAATTATTTGATTAATGTTTCCTATTTTACTGATGTCAGAATGTTCTTTCTGTTCCAGTGAGCTTTTCCATTTTAAGAAACCAGCAGGTTTGAAAGCTCTAATCTTTGAACCAGTTAGGCTGAGGTTTTCCTCCATTGCCTCTGTTAGCAGTTGTTTAAAAAATAAAGATGATAAAAAACAGCCCTTTGACAAAATCAATACTTGAACAAGAGGTATTTATGCCCCTCTTAATTTAATTTACACGGGGCCAGATTTATCTTCCCTGAGAAACCAATTCTATGGTTAGATGGTTAGAGGAAGAAGTCCAGCAAGCATATGGTACTGTGCTAAATGTTTTAGAGATTGAGGACATAACTTCATGCTTCAAGAACATGCTGCTATCATTACAGATCAGTTCTATGGAGTGTTACATTGTAATTAAAATTTAAAAAAATTAGGCCTACCTGAATCCTAAAACTGATGATCTTGTTTGAAAACAAAACAACAACAGAAAAAGACAAACCAGAAATGCCAGTGTAATCTGTACTCTAATCTAAATTCTACTCACTGCAGGGAGGAATAGGAAAAGGCTTTGCAGAAAAAAGGAAATATTACCTCACTATTTATAAACGTTGAATGGGTTGATTTGTTGAATTTTATTAGACTGTCATACTGCTGATTTTTTACCTATAAAGGCCTGGAGAAAAAGTGAGGTCCTGATAATGTGAACACAAGTAGCATGTAATAGCTAGTGTGGTCGCCTTAGCTAGGAATTGTTTCTTGAGCCATCTAATCAGGAGCTAATTTCCTCAAAACAAGTAGTGATATAATAGGAATGTGAACCGAGAGGAGCAAGGTCCTTCTTATCACTTCCTGCAGACTTTACTGAGGATAATCTTATCTCAGGGTCTTGCACATGGAATCAGATTTGACTGCGGCCTTCACAAAACAGATATTTTCCTCCACTCCCGGTTAGAGCAGTTCTTAAGAAATAAGAATAAAATAAACAGGTGCAGATGACTGAGAAAATTTTGTACACGAAAATAATGTGTTGATTAATCTTAGTTATATCCTTTTCCTTTTGTGTGTAGTGATTGCACTAATTGCAGTGCAGTTTTTCTATTGATGTGATGTACATGGAAAAACCAGTCTACATAAAGCTGAAGCTTGACCCCTTGAGTTGCTGAATGTTCAAAAATGCTATTGAATGTACTGAAAACATTTGTGTCTCATCAACTTCAATCATGTGTGGGTCTCAATAACTGCTTTCTGTGACTGATGTTTTGTGTAATCCATGTTCATGATTGATTACAACCAGGAGATTGCCTAATTTACTCAACATCTCTTTTCACTGACAACTGTGTAGCAAACCCCCAGATCACTTCTCATAATTAAATGATTTTTCAATGTGAATTATAAACCATGGTATTGTAAAACATAGAGAACAGCTGGTCAAAGACAAATGAGTTGGGAACATTATTGAAATGTTTCACTGATTTTTAATTGTTTTTAAAATATAGATTTATTTAATCTTCTCAGTATTCATCTGTACACACTGGAATATTACAATTTGCTTTGGGTTCCTTTTTAAAATTAATTTGTTTTTATCTTTTTTCTTCTATTTTTTTATGTGTACACTAGCTGACTTCTCTCTAAGATAGACTTCTTCTGCATCACGTTGCTGAAGCAGTTTCTCTGAAACAAGTAAACCCAGACTTTCTTACAGTATCTTCACAATAGCACAAAATAGTCATATTCCCAATATTTCCAGTTTTTATCCCATTTGTGTTATGATTATAATAGTGAACTCATCTGCATGAGAAGCTTACTGGATTTTTACTTATTATCTCAGTAATTTCTGTATTCTGCTGACAAAAAGATATTAATCTCCTTTTATCTGTTTGACTTCTTTTTTCCCCATAGAAGAGGTTAATGTAACTAGATTGTGAAGGGTGAAGTAATTTAGAAAAGTACGTAGTGAAACTCATTTTTCAACCCAAGATTGATCTCTACAGGATAAGATGTTTAAGATGTTTTCCAGCTTAGACTGTAACATAATTAATTTTCTAGCACACTGGTTTTGACTGTTGTGTTGTTGGGTAGGTCAGTGGGGAGTGGGTTCTGTAGAACAACCTGCAGGATGGGTCTGTGAAGAGTATCTGGCTTGACGTGACTGAGGGATATTTGGTTATTTATGCAAGCACCATTCTTGTAATGCTACTGCATGAGAGGGCAGAGAAACATGAAGGATGGCTGGGGGAGTGGTGTTTTAACCAGTAGGATGTGCCTGAGCCTTTCCTTTGAGGAAGCATGATCTGATGATGGACCTGGTGCCTGGGTATGCTCCACAGTCCCTTCAGGTGTCATCCCTGAACTGTCTGGCTGTGCAGTGTTTCTGAGCCATTTTTGAATTTTTTCAAAAATGCATATTTGAATATTTTCAAGTATTTCTGACTTTCAAGTTGTGCTTCTGCCTGTATGCTTAGACCCCCAGCAAGCACATCTTCCTGTAGGCTTTTTCTCCTTGTCCTGCAGCACTTAATGCACCAAGCAGAACAGAATCTGCCACATGGTGAATAAGCTATTTAAGAATTAAAAAAAACCCCGAAACTCTCCAAATGCATAACCTTAGAGAAATTTTAATTAATGTCCTCATGGAAATCTCTGTGAGGAAAAAAATGGAATTGTAAAGTGTTTGTTCTGGTTTCATAAAGCCTTTCTGCCTCTTCCCTTCCCAGTTGGTTTCCTCCACAGATAAAAACCACAGTCTCCAAATGCAGAGAGATAAATATTGGCAGCTCTCAGGTTTGCTTTTCATCCCATGCCTGATGGGAAAATGCCAGTCAGTTTTCAAGCTTTTCCAAGTGAGCCTTTAGGGGCTTATTCACCAGACTTTGAATTTCTGGTAAACTGTTCCCTGCAGCTTTGGTCGTGAGACACAAAATTAATTTGTATTCTTTTTTTCAGTTTTTTATTTGCTGCCTACATTTATTATGAACAATATTCTTAGAGGGACATTTTTTGGTATGGGGTTGATTTTGTTTCTTTTTTTTTTTTTAACTCGCATGAGCTTTACTCTAATTGTTGTAGGCAGTCTTTTTAAGGCATACCCTCTAACATGTCTGTTAGTTACAGTCAAACCTTATCTTTTTGTTTCCATAGAAATAACCATTAAGGTTTCTAAGATGTTTGCTGACGGAAGGTGATTTTTGCTGTATTTTATGAACTCTAATGAATCACCATTGTTGTCAGACCAAAAAATTGCATTAACTTTCCTAATATGACTATAAAACAGGATAGGTGAAAGGATATTGTACAAAACCCCAAAAGATTCTAACTCAGAAAAAATTTCAGCCAATGTTTTATGTGTTTGTTTATAGCAACAAATTTAGGTAAAGGAAGTGGTGTTGGTTTTCAAGAGAGCCATATATGCATGTTATGCCTAAAGTAAGGGGAACCCCTGAAAAGAGCTATTTCCATGACAGGCACAGTTAAAGCATTTGTCAAAAGGAAAATACAATGTAAGGAGTTGTATGTAAGTTCTATCTGCCTGATTTCACTGCACTGCACAACCCACATTTAAATGAGTCTGTGGTAGGAACCATGCTGCATTTTGAACTCATTAACCTTTTTTTTTTTTCAGGGGAAGCCTTTATGATCCTATCACATTTACTAATTGGGAGGTTTTCCATCTATGTAATTCAGTGGGATAAAGTGCAGACATGCAAATAAAGGACTGAAGTGAGTTGATGCCTGATAGTTTGTCATGTGTGTGTACTTAATCCAAGGAAAATGAAGGAATGTGAGTTAAACTAACTTTGTTTTACTAATGGCTAATGTCATGTGTTGGCTTTCCTTGTGCTAAGAGCACTCACACAGATTAATGCTGTTCACAGGTGTGTGCCTGGCTACTTGGGGTTCCTGTCAGAGCTCTGTTATTTGGGCTGCTGTGTTACCAGAGAAAACAGATAATGGTGATTTTTGAATACTGATGTCATTCCAAGTGCCTTTGAGTCTTCCTCATTGATACCTTTCTTGTGTTTTCTTCTTTAATTGTGAAAATTTTCTGTAGTTACAGACAGACATGTCAGAAGTTTTTTTCTTATTAGCTCTTTCCATTGTAATTTAGGTCCCTGTTCTTATATGAAGGGACTTATTATTTCCTAGTCTTCCAGAGACTATTATATGAGAAAGATCTGTTTATTTTAAAAGGGGATAATATTTTCCATTTAAGATGTTGATTACACATAATATTATTAACTTAGTAGCGTGAACTATTCCTCTAAAGTGACAGAACAAAAATAATAAAGAATATATTTATTTTTATGTCAGAATGAAGAAAATTTCTTAATAATATAAACACAGGATTATTAATTGTATGTCACAGTCATGTGGACTCTTAAAAAGCTGCTGCTGTAAATAGGGCTGATATGGATTTGATGTGAAACAACTTCATATGAACATATGGCAGATCAGCACAGAGTACACCAACCCTGTTTGATTTTTGTTTTTCCCTTGTTACTCTTTGCATTTTTTTTATTTCCCTTTCCCTTTTATTTTGATAGGTGTTTACAGCAGCTAATTCCAAAATCTGTGTACAGTAAAGAACCATTAATCTAATCCCTTACTTCTTCATAGTCAGATCATAATTCCCTTGCTACTAGTAGGCAAAAGACCTCCAGTGAGAAGAGCACTAAGCAGATGCAGGACCAAAACCACATCTTTCCTGACAAATGGCACTTCCTCAAGGAATGATCTCCCAGCCTGGGGGTACAGGAGGCTCTTCCACACACTGCTTAGATCCCATTCCCTTAGATTGATCTAAAGCCTTCAATCTAGCTTAGTAGTGGATGTTCTATAGTACTTCTGACTTCATTATCATCACAATTTTATTTAAATTTAATTATTTGCATTCCACATGTTTAAAATGGCAGGGCTGTAGGCCTGCCAGAGTGCTGATTTTGTCACCTGAAATTACGGATATTCATTTTATGCCTCAGGACACAAAGTTATGTAAACAGTGCAATGTTTAAAGGATGCATCTGGATGACTTTATAGGTTTGAAAAATGGATAAGCTAGCCTGTTCTGGCCCATGCTTTCATCTGGAAGCAGTTCTGCAGTGGATGGTTCTTCAAGGGAAAACATTCTCTGTGAAGTAGTGGGAATTCTGTGAGCAGACAAGTATTAGAGGAAATATATTTCTGAGCTTAGTGACTAAGTGGGAGTGTTGTTACTCCTCATAGAAGGAGTTTTATCCATTGTTACAAGGCTATGCATTCATTTGGAACAAACTATTTTGCAGGAACCTGACTACCTTTGCTTCTGAAAGCCTCAGCATTTTGGTTGTATTAAAAATGCAACACTGCACTAAAAGAGAATGGAGATACCAGCATCATAGTGAAATCTGCACATCATGGTTAAGAACAACAGGCTTTGATGTGGTGCTATAGAGGTCAGAAAATATATCAGTAAGGGTTAATAATTTTATAAGACAGATAATAAATTACTACCTTTTTAAAGAAATAATATTTTCCCTTATACCTGTGCTTTTCCCCTTTGATCAGGGGGAGATGAAATTTCTTGAGAACACTACAATCTCTTTGCCCCTCTAACTTGGCTTGAAAACTGTTCAGCTTTATATCTTCTACACATCTTCCAAAGATAACATCATAAAATGACTGACTATACTGGGGCTAAAAGATTACTTTTTTCATTGGATGATAACTCCATCTAAGAAGAAAAGAGGTACTTTCTGAAATAATTAAATGGGAACAATCATGGGTTAACTGAACTTAATCTGATAAAGACAACTCAATACCTAATTAGTCTCTTGTCTTTGTTGCATGTTTTGAAGTTTGAGGTTCATCATCAATGAAAGTAATTAAGTGAACAAGTATTTTATCACCAACAGCACTCTAAGAGAAGGGGACAGGTTGGCAGTGAAGGGATAGGACAAAGGCATGGGTGGATCAATAACATGCATTCTGCCTTTCCTAATGACAGCTATTATTGGTGCTTCCAATTATAATTGCTTTGATAGCATCCAGGGAATCTAAATTGAAGTGTGCAGAGATAAATTCAGATGTAGGGTTTATACAATAGTCTTGTAAAGGTGACAGAACACTGTACTTAGAATTGTCTTTTTTTGTTGCTTAGAGAACTTGTTAATAAGTTATGTAACTTATTAGAGCTTGTCCAAAGGACAGACTGAGTAGGCTCTGCTTAGCAACTCATAGCGTAGTCCTGATTATCTCTTGACAGCCACAGTTAAGTTGCAAGTTTGTACTGCAAATCATTTCTGTCTGCAAAAGATTAGCCTTTATATTGTCATTCTTGCTTCATTATATTAAAGATCATTTACCACTTGTCACTCTTAGAAAGTGAGAAGAATCTACACCTTATTTTAAAAAACCCAAATCATGAAATTATGCTGATAAAGATAGAAGATTTGTAAATGCTAAGACTTGACTTCCATAGCAGATGAGAAAATGTAAAAAGTATGCATTAGTCTTGCAGAAACTTACTGCACAGAAACACAAATAACTCTCAAATACCACCTAGTAACTTATAGCCTAACAAAAGGATAAGTTTGCATTGGAGGGATGATGGAACTAAATGGAGCTTCACACCGTTGCCCTACAGTTAATGTACATGTTGAAAGTGAGTGATAGTTTCTCAAGAAGGTGTGATTGTAAATGTCCATGTAGAAACTGAAGAGCAAGGAACATTTCTGAAAAATTTTCATCTTTGTTTAGATACCTGTTAACATCAAAAGGTACTTGGGAAGAAGGGTTGGTTTTAGTCTAACAGTCTATATTTGGAGTTGCGACTTCCATCAGATCTGTTTACAGAAGAGAACAGAAAAGCAAAAACAGTAAACACAATAGTTTCATGAGGAGAAGCTGTGGAGCCCAACTTGAGAGAAACTTATGAAAAAAGGGGATACTTTCAGAATCCAGACATAATTGGGATATAATTTGCAATTGGGCAATAAACACTTGAGTCATTCCCAGCAAGCTGGAAACTCCCTGTGGTAGTGTGACTCAGAAATGAAGGCATTTGTAAGTATTTCCATGGCAATATCCTCCTCCACAAATCTTATTCATGTCTTGCAGCAGTGCACAGCATTCCTCAGAAAGGCAGAGCCTGTGTCGGTGAACAGGTAGCTTTGTCAGCCCTGTTAATAATGTCTGCAATAACAGAAGCAGTTGATGTCAAAGACCTTTTTTCTCTTTTTGAGGTACAGGCTGCTGATTAAGGCCTGAGCTTGGAAACAAGGTGACTTTTCAAATACTAGCTAATGGCATTTTTTAAAAAAGGTGGGGGAAGAATCAGGATGGGGTGTAAATAACTGGCAAGTAGAGAAGAGCAAATGATAATAAAGTTTCATCTGTTATGGCTGACATAGACACTTCTGTCTGTTTTGGACCATGAGTGAGTGGCATATCAGAGAAAGGTCTAGGGTGGAAGAAAAAGAAATAAAACAAGTAAAGGAAATTATCAGCTTACAGTTGACTGAAAAATAAAGATTTTGCAGCAATGTGAGAGTTACAGCTCATTGATCCTTGAACTATTTTTGACACTCTAATAGCATATTGATTCAAAAGGTTGTTATGTGGGAAGGACAATATATAGACCTACAAAATGGTTGGTAAATTATTGAATAAAAAAATTATCATGGGTTCATGGGCTTTTGAGGACTTCAAGCTGTGTTGTTGTGCGGGTTTTAGCTGGGGTAGAATTAATTTTCTTCACAGTATCTGGCATGGGGCTGTGTTTTGGATTTGTGCTGAACACAGTGGTGACAATATAGAGTTGTTTTTGTTATTGCTGAGCAGTGCTCACACAGAGCCATGGCCTTTTCTGCCTTTTATACTGCCATGCTGGCAAGGAACTTAGAGGTACTTGGGAACTTGGGAGGAGGCACAGCCAGGACAGGTGACCTCAACTGACCCAGGGGATATTCCAGACCATATGATGACACCATGTTCAGTATATAAAAGTGGGGGAAAGGAGGAGAGGGGAGTCAGAGAGGCTTGGAATGATGGCGTTTGTCTTCCCAAGTCACCATTTCATGTGATGGGGCCCTGCTCTCCTGGAGATGGCTGAAACCTGCTTGTCCATTGGAAGCAGTAATGAATTCTTTGTTTTGCATTGCTTGCATGCATGGCTTTTGCTTTCCATATTAAACTGTCTTTATCTCAGCCCACGAGTTTTCCAGCTTTTACCCTTCTGACTCTTTTCTCGATCCTGCTGGTGGGGAAGCGAGGGAGCAGCTGCGTGGGGCTTGACTGCTGCTGGGACTAAACCATGACACTTTTAAGATGAGGTTATTTTACTAGAAAATTCTTGTTAAAAGTTCTGGTTGCTGTTGCCAGAATCTCTGGTCTGTCACAGCAGTTAGCCTGTATAAGAGCACTGGTAGATGATCATTGAGGTGAACTGTGGTTATCCTAGGCTTCAAAACACCTGATGTACCTGTGCTGTCTGAGAGAAAATAAGACTAAAGCAAAGAGGTTTTGAAAGGTTTTGAGACCATTCTGGTAGGTGTATTGTTGCATGTGTTGTCTCAGAAGCAGAGAATATTCTGAGTCATTCTTCGCACACTAATGATGTAATTTAGAAATGAAGTGCCTTTCTTTAATCCCTCTTTACCACTGCTTTGGCAGGGAATTCATTAGGTGAAAAATGTGTGTTTCTCTATTTTTTGGAAAAGTAGGGGATAGTGATAAGTAGGGGGGGTGTCTTTAAATTCTTGTGAGCCATGAAAAATAAAAGGGAGGAGCAGATGCTTTTCACACACAGACATCTCTACAGCATGGGGTTTGCAAAGGAAGGGATGAAAGGTACCAACATAGCTCTGCAGAATCCACTGCCAGAAGGAATGGGGGGTGCTAAGCTTGTGTCCAATATGCTGAGATTCTGTGATGTTACTCTGACAAATCTAGCCCAGATTGTCTCAAATGGTCCCTTCAGAAAACATTACACAGTTAACGTGGGACTCTTCAAAGGTCCCAGCTGTACTTTATAGATGGAATGTATGAGTATGTACATGGGATAAGGCTGACACACTGTGCTGGCTGTTGGCTGCCTTCAGAAATTCCTTGTCGTGCTCTCTCTGTAATCTGTTCAGTGCTTCAGGTAGAAGATAAATAGATACTTAATAGTAGTTTTAGTGACAACAAACCCATTCGTGATAACTGCAGTTATGAATACTGGCAGTTATAGCCAGTGCTTGATCTACAGAAAGCCTGCAATTATCTAGTGCACGTGGCAGTAAATTGAGTGTTACAGAGCTAAAATATTAAACACATATTTCTTCGTACACCAGTTGCCAAATAAAGACTAGATACATGTAAAATAATATATAAGTATAAAATGTTTTTATTATAGTTGTCCATATACACAACCTTTTCATATGGCTGTTAGTAAATTGTATTTTGAACCTGCACATAGAAAAAAGTCTTGTATTTGGTGCATCTCTACATATCAGAACTTTCCATCATAAAATCTAAAATAAGACAGATAGTATTAAGGATTGTATGTAGAGCCTTTCAGCAGTAACAAGTAGAAAGAGCCAGTTTAAGCAATGAGCAGAAGGGAATTCAGTCTGACAATTTCTACAGTAAAACCTACTGTGAGAATATAGACATTTTCATGATGTTTTTGAGAAGTTCTCAAAAACATATGCCAAAACATACTTAAGTAGCTTAGATGTAGCTTAGCACACAGTAAAACATGGATTCTGGCAAAAAATTTTTAAGTTCACTTGTGAGAGTTTGTATTATGGTAATCATTAGCTATTGATGGAGAAATTTAATCACTATAAAGGGAAATGATTTTATAGAAGGCAATAAAGGTTGGCATTTTGTTCTCTATGTCTGTGCTATCACAGTGGCACAATAAAATACAGAACTCAGAGTAAGAATTAAATCCCAAATTTATAGTGCCTTTTTCACATACCTGTGGTAAATTTCAGATGGGTGGATTTTGTAGCCCTTCTGCTTAAAATAAGTCCATTATGACTCTAAAGTTTATTAAACAAAAGATAACTGCAACTGTATTTTAAAAAAAAAATATTAGAATTATTTTTATGGTCGCTCCTCATGGTGCCTATATTTTCAAAAGGGAAGAATTAGTTTACATCTGATCACCAGAGTAGACAGAAACATATTTACCTGAATGTAATTTTTTGTGTCAAGAACTGCTGCTTAGAAAGTATAGCTCATCTGAAGGATGCTGAAAAGGAAAAAGGCTCCCTTAAGCCCTTTGAGTTCAGTAATCTTTGGATTGAACCTGTGGGTAAGTGCAAAGGGGAGGTGTGTGCTGAGACAGTCCAAGAAGAATTAGCTGAAGACCATCACGGGTCTGGATGACTGACTTGTTATGACACTTAGCAAAAGAAGACACCTCTGTGAAATGAACTTATGTGACCTGAGAAATTTATTTATGGGACGAACAAATGAATGTGAAGAATGAGGTCATTCTGGTGCTGTCAGGGAAGCTAGAGCAGCTGTGAACCTGAAAGTAATGATGAACATAATTTAGAAGGTTTTGTACAGATAAGCATTCAACTGACTAGAAAGCAATAAGAGCAGAGGTGCACTGAAATTTAGTGAAAACTATTTCAGAGTTCAGAAATACAGTCAGGTTGTGCTGAAGTTGCTAGAGTTTGAGACTGGTTCATATGAAAGAGTTGTTTCATCTTTTCCTATAGAGAAGGCATCCAATTTCAAATGCAATGCTAATCCACAAACTTGGAGGACTTAACTATGCATTTAAATCTCACAGAAATCATAGAATCATAGAATCAGCTGGGTTGGAAGGGACCTCCAAGATCATCAAGTCCAACCCTTGATCCAACCCCGCCGTGGTTACCAGCCCTTGGCACTGGTGCCACATCCAGTCTCTTCTTAAAAACCTCCAGGGACGGAGAATCCGCCACTTCCCCGGGCAGCCCATTCCAATGCCTGATGACCCTCTCTGTAAAGAAATTCTATCTAATGTCCAACCTAAACCTCCCCTGGCACAGCTTAAGACCATGCCCTCTTGTCTTGCTGATAGTTGCCTGGGAAAAGAGACCAATCCCCACCTGGCTACAACCTCCTGTCAGGTAGTTGTAGAGAGTGAGGAGGTCTCCCCTGAGCCTCCTCTTCTCCAGGCTGAACAACCCCAGCTCCCTCAGCCTCTCCTCTTAGGACTTGTGCTCCAGTCCCTTCACCAGCCTTGTTGCTCTCCTCTGGACCTGCTCCAGCACCTCAATATCCTTCCTGAACTGAAGGGCCCAGAACTGGACACAGCACTCGAAGTGTGGCCTCACCAGTGCTGAGTACAGGGGAAGAATCACTTCCTTGGACCTGCTGGCCACACTGTTCCTGATCCAGGCCAGGATGCCATTGGCCTTCTTGGCCACCTGGGCACACTCTGGCTCACGTTCAGCTTCCTGTCAATCAGCACTCCCAGGTCCCTCTCTGCCTGGCTGCTCTCCAGCCTCCCTGTGCCCAGCCTGTAGTACTGGAGGGGGTTGTTGTGGCCAAAGTGCAGGACCCGGCACTTGGCCTTGTTGAACCTCATCCCATTGGAATCAACCCAACTCTCCAACCTATCCAGGTCCCTCTGAAGAGCCCTCCTGCCTTCCAGCTGATTGACACTTCCCCCCAGCTTAGTGTCATCTGCAAATAAAGGGGAATAAGCATGTATATGCTTAAATGCTCTGTTGAATACCATGTAGTGCAGTAGAAGAGTATCAGTAGTAGGTCACTATACTTGTAGGGGCCCATTCTTGTACAAATATTTCTGCTCTGTGCAGTTTCCCACGGGGAATTTGTTAGGATTTGCTTCTGTTGAGTGTTGAGGTGCAACTTATGGATTCTTTGCTCCCCAATTTGAGCCCCTAACCATGCACCAGCTGACTAAAACTGGGCATGATAAAAGCAAGAATTAATGTTAATTAGCTGAGACAAGCTTTAGCCTTAATGAGAGCTTGTGTTAATATAGATGACTGGGCTTTATCTGAAGGAAAGAATAGGCTGGTCACCATGTTCTGTATACTCTAACAAGAGGAATTTGCAGGAAGCATTTGTGCTGTTGTCTTGGTTACTGTCATGCTCTTGCCACAAACCATAGGGCTAGCATGATCTCATCTGCACATGTGAATTGTGATCTGAAAAGCTCTGAAAGAATGTTCTTTATTCTTATTACTGCAGGTTGTGCTGTGAACTTTGCACAGCCAAATTTCAGTGTTAACGTTGGGAAGTTGATGCTCTGTCATTTTGTTCTCTGTAGGCAGACTTATGCCCTTTAGTAAATTATTAAATCCTTCTTTTAGTTCAAAGGGAGATTAATTATTTTTATATTTAGTTAATACTCCCCTTAATAGATTCTCCTATCTATTAGGGAAGATATTACTTTCTGTCCAGGCAAATGTCTCTGTGACAATTACCTGGTTTCTGTTACCACAGTATCAGAGCAGCTCACATTATAACTGCACTTGTCTCTTCCGTGTTTATATTGCTTGCCTTTGCCCTGAGTTGCAGAAAAGAGTAAAGCCTATGGTAGCAGCAGGATGTTGACTCCACAGGGCCAGAGTGCCAGTGGCTGCCTCTAATGAGATGTTTCCTTCTTTAGAAAACCGACAGTACAATACTCGGTCATCCTTGCCCATATCCTTTTCTGTAAGTAGCTTGTGGCCACAGTGGGGCATGTTGAATATATTTCTAAATTGATATTATTAGTGCATGCCTGATTTTATTTTTTTTCCCATACTCTCAGCTGCAGAAGTAAAACCAGTAAATCAGTTCTGAAGGAGACCTGCATGAAGGTGGCAATGATAATAACTGAAGCTGCTGAATGAACAGCAAACTCTTTTGTAGAAGTGTACTTTTGTCCTCTATACCTTTATTGATGAACTAATCAGATTAGACAGTCTCCAAATTCCCAGAACAGACAAAGAAACTGAAAAGAATGAAACAGTGCCTGTGAGCTCAGAGGAATGCACACTGATTAAATCAGGTTTAAGACAAAGGCTTCTGGACAGCCATTTCATCTGTTCCCAATTATGGTAGGTACTTAGAACTAGTGGGCCTCCCAAACTTGCAAGAAAAACTTGCATATAGGTCCTATGCACTTCTTTTTTACCCTTTCCCTCTTGCCTTATGTTTCCTTGAACAAATAGCTTTTAGTTTTGAAGGGTCACTTCATATTTCTATAGAAATTAGTAAAAGAGATCAAAGTTCAATTACTTACTGAGATAACATGGGTGATAATTGGATGGTTATGTCCTAGGCACTCCATTTATAGGTGGGATCATGTATAGACATAGGATGGTTGCATTATTATTTTCATGTGTGGAAATGTTTAGAGTACTCCAAGAGAGACAATTTCTACTTGGCAGCTGAAAGTACTGAATATTTCATGTGAAGCCACTCCTAGGGCTCCAAGCCAATTTCATGGACTCAGGGTTCTTGATTGAGCTTTAACTGATCAAACCAACTCATACTTTACTAAGTCAGTCCTTTTTCATAATAGAATATAATGATACTCACTGATCTACTACGTAAGATGAACTTATTTTTTCTAGTGGGAAGTTTTTCTCTCCAGAGACTTACTAGTTGCTCCCTCATTAAAGCCTTCTAAAGTGTTCAACAATCTTCAAGGTGTTTTCCTTATCCTTTTGCCTGAAGGTTCCTCTTGCTCTAATGTTTATGCAATGAACAGAGGTGAAATAAGCAGCAAAATCAAAACCAAATCAATCCTCATAGTCATTTGTCTTTTGTTGTGGCTATGTCCAAACACCTAACCTAGAATGGCTTTAAAAGCCTAGCTTTAATGTTGATGCATAGTGAAGGATGGGCACAGTTAGCTAATTATGTTAAATGCAATTACCCTCTATAGATTCCCTGTATGTTTCATGTCTTTAGAGAGAAAGAAAATGTTGTCTGTCTTTGTAAGCACGTCCTTTTTGATGATATCTATTAAGGGTGTTGAAAATAAGAATGTTCTGTAATGAAGAAACATTTAGTAATTTTAATCTTCAAGGAGATATATTGATAATCAATAAGAATATTTTCTCTAGAGCGTGCAAAGAAGATATGCCTTCTATAAGAAGAAAAAAAAAGAAGGTTGTCTAGTATATTGCACTTTTGTCAAGTTTGTGAGCTGCTGTGTGGAATCTTCTACTTCAAAATATTTTTCATTTAATTTGGCGGTCATAAAAATGCTTGACTAGAAGTTGTGGATAATGTATCTTCTGTGTTCCTAGAGCAAAGGGAGAAATATTAGGGAAGGCTTTCCTTTGAATATGCATTTGAATTTTTTAATGACATTGCTGTGGTAAAGGACATACCCCTTTGAGGTTTGTTTAGCACAAATGTTTGTGCAATGAAGCATAAGTGTTCATACTTGTGGTTATCATTATTTTAAGCTTTCTTACTGGCAAAAAAGTTGAAATTCAATGAGTAAAAGATGAGTGAAAATAAATGCACTTTCATGAATGTTCACTGCACCAGTTAGAGAATATCTAAATATGAATGAGACCACCAAGGTGTATGTGAAGATGACCCATAGTTACTTCTATCTGAAAATGGACATCCTAGGTTATATTTGTGTCTGTTGGTATAACTCTTATTAAATCTATTTTCCTAAAATGAATTTTTATTAAAATTACAGTATTTCTAAATATTGAAAAATTTTGGGAGTGTGCTATACACTAACCTCTGGATGGTACCCAGCTTTTAATTACCATGGCGTCTGGCTTACTGTAAGATAGGTTAGACAACATGGCACTTAAGAACATCTGCAGCCATATGGTGTTCTTCATAGGTCAGCATTCCCAGTATTGCTGTTTGTGGTGGAGTGCCAGGTGATGTAAGTACTGGTGAGAAATTACAGGGCTTGACATAGGTTAGGAAGCAATTGGCTGCAAAGAGGGACCAAGGACAGCTTAAAAAAAGTGTGGCTTTACTTGGGGAAGTATCCAATTTAGAAAAAAGTGGGTAAGAGGAAAGACAGAGGTAACCAAACTGCTGTCTAACCAGGACACTGTCTGATCTAGGACTCTTGACCTACAGCTGTGAAATTGTTCAGGGATTTTGATAACCAGGATACACCTGGTTCATTATCTTTCTAAATTTCACTTTCCTTGAATATGGGAATTGGTTTTCTGCTTCTTAATGCTGAGGCAATTTTACCCTAGCTACATTGAAAGTGCAGTATAGTTTAGTTGCAGGCAGGGGCAGGTAAATTAGGGAACTCAATAAAAGTATAAACCCTATCTAGGTTAGCTTTTGGGGATAACATGAACTGCTGGAAACATGGTGCATGATTAACTTTGCTGAATTTAATTGTGGCTAAAGTCAAGTGCTACTGCAAATTTTAGAGTCCTGGATTCATGCAGCCTTTTCTGACATCATAAATAACAATTTTGGGACAGCAAATCACAGAATCAACTAGGTTGGAAAAGACATCAGATCACTGAGTCCAACCTTTGACCCAACACCACCTTGTCTACTAGATCATGGCACTAAGTGCCACATCCAGTCTTTTCTTAAATACTTCCAGGAATGGTAACTCCATCAGTATCTCCATCCCTGGGCAGCCCATTCCAGTGCCCAGTCACCCTCTCTGTAAAGAACTTCTTCCTAATGTCCAACCTAAACCTTCCCTGGTGCAGCTTCAGACTGCACCCTCTTTTCCTACTACTGGTTGCCTGAGAGAAGAGACCAACCCCCACCTGGCTACAGCCTCCTGTCAGGGAGTTGTAGAGAGTGATGAGGTCTCCCCTGAGCCTCCTCTTCCCCAGGCTGAACAGCCCCAGCTCCCTCAGCCTTTCCTCACAGGACTTGTGCTCAAGTCCCTTCACCAGCCTCATTGCCCTTCTTTGGACCTGCTCCAGCACCTCAGTATCCTTTCTAAAATGAGGGGCCCAGAACTGCAGGTTCTGGCATTAATTTTACATTAATATTAAGTACATTGTAAATGTATGTTCTCTACATATTTTTTCAATGTACAATTAACAGTATGCAGATGTATTTTAAAGGAAGTGTTATATGAATTAAACCCCTGAGAAAACTAAATAATATAATTCTTTGTCAAATACATCTTATTGGAACGTACTGTCTACACTGAAATGTAAAGCTCACCTTCCTTATCACCAGTATCCACACTAAATTTCCCATGTAAATGTCTCTATAGTAAGTAACTTTGTAACAACTGGGATTTTAACTAACCCCATTAATGAAACACTATCCTTTCTCCTTGTATGCAGTCCTAGATGTTTCTACTGCAATAGGTGTGCATTAGTGTTTATGCAAATATTTTGCATGTTTGTATTGTCCTCTGTTGTGTAAATTTATCACTTTCTAGGCTGATATGTTCTACTATGGGGTATCTATTTTATTTATTATTTATTTTGAGTGAATAGTGTGTAAATTCATTAAAATGCATGTGCAGGTGTGGGAATGGAGGATGCAGTGAGGTGGTCGAGAAACTGTATAACTGAAGCGTGAGTGAATGGATGGCACATAGGTAATATCTAACAGCACACAGTTCTAGAAGTTGGGGTTTATTTTAGGAAAATATTTATGAAGTCACAATAGAATTTTCATTTATGCTTGGTGCTACATGGAAGCTGATATATATTAGCTGTAGATTTAGGGAAATTTTTAACTGTTCATTGCATAGACAGTTGTCAGAGAACGAAACACTTTTGTGATATTGAGAATTTCTCTTACAAATTTATCATATATTGGTGTTACTTGTTAGTAGTTTTCACAGCTCTCATTGAGTTTGCTTGCTGGTGAGAACTGATATGTCCTGTACAAGGAATTTAGTAATGGTATTGTCTGTGAAAGCTTAGGGGCTCAGAAGGACCTACTCTAAGAATCACATGCAAATCCTAATGCTGCAACTTGAGCTAGACAAAGTTTTCTAATAGAATTAGCACACAGCACAAACACAGAGGAGGAACAAATGTGATATTTTAATGTGCATCTTGACCTCTGGGAGCCAAGAAGAGCTAATGTACATGATCTTTAAGTCCACCAGTGAAAAGTAGTTACAAATTGGGTGTAAACCCAGCATCTGTTTAACATGTCAGGACACTGCCAAACTGTTGAGGACAAATAAGTTCCTTGCTCTAGTCTGGAATATATTGAACAGCTTGAGCCAAAGAACAATCAGCTTATTGGCAGGGGCGGAAAAATGTACTTGGCTTTCCTCTCATATAAATAAATAGCCGAGAGGAATACAGTGACATGGATGAAGAAAAACAAACTACTCCCCTGTATATTAAGTGAATGCATTGATTTATATCCATTGGGATTGAGAGTAGTTAAATCTATCTAACACTGTCTAAAAATGAGGCAGGCTCTGAATATTTAAAAAAGAAAAAAAAAATCTCTTGAAATAGGTTAGTCTAGTTGCAATTGCTACCCACACTTGGGTGCAATGAAGAAATGGGAAATTATGTACACATGACTACACGGTGAAGATGCTAGAAAATTGCCAACTCTGACATCAAGTGAGAGGAAGATGGTGATTAACACCACATGTCATACTGAAAGGGTAGTTTTGCATTCAGGATGAATCACAGGACAACAATGTGTAACTTGCCTTTTACCCACTGAGTAAAAGAGATGAAAGGAGATAAAGAAAGTGAAAAGAAAAGCTGATAAATACTGCAAGGACAGAAAATAACCTCTAAGCTTTTGAGGAGTGAAAAGGACAGAATTTTCCTAGTTTTTACTCCTTGCTGACATAGGGTGAAGACTTCTAGCCTTCATTTGGTTTAGTCTTGAAACTTGTCAATTTTCCCTGAAATAAAATGAATAAATGAAAAAAAAATGAAAAAATGTTGCTCTCTTGAGAAAGAAGTAAAGGTGGTCTGGGTAATATATTCATCATAAACACTCTATTTTGTAAGGAGGTTATTGTACTGAGACAATTTTGATAAGGCAGCATTGTAATTTTATTTTTTTTTCTTCACAAATATGGTAGTATTTCCTCTCCAGGTAGAAACCTTTATACATTGCAAAAGTAAATGGATATGTCTCTGTATGCGTCTGAAAGAGTTACATGTAAATCCTTCCTCTCCCTTTATATATGCTCCCTCTCCTCTTTGACTGAATTATTCATTGATCTTTCCTATGCACAGATTGTTTTTCTATAAATATCTCTGGGTTATTTTTGGCAGATCCTAGGATCATAGGAAAAATCACATTGGAAGGGATCTCAGAAGGTCTTTAGTTCAACCTCCTGCTCAACACAGGGTCAGCTGTGAGAACAAACCAGGTTGCTCAGAGCTTTGTCTGATCTGGTCTTGAAAACCTTGAAGGAGGGCAGTGGCAAAACTTCTGTGGGCAACCTATTCCACTGCTTGGCTGCCTTCGTGACAAAAAATTTTCTTTGTACCTGATCTTAAACTCTTTCAGTTTTGGGGTTTTTTTTCAAATTATGTCCATTGTGTCCCATTAAGTACCACAGTAGAGAGCCTGGCTCCATCTCCCTGACAGCCTTCTCAAGGAATATTCTTTATCTTAATATTGTTTTTTCACCTTCAGGTTCAAAAAGCATCAATTAGGACTTTTCTGACCTACCTCTGGGTTATGGCTGTTACACCTGCCTCCTGTGTTGAGCAATGACTTTCCTACTGTTTGTTACTTTTAGTGAGCAGGAGTCTTAAATTAAGTCAATAAACTTTACTACCTTGTGCCTACTTCTTTTAAACTTTTTTGAAGTTCCTGGCACTTTGCAGGCGCTACAAAACCCCCCAAAACTGCAGACTGAACAAAGGTGTTGCAATAATCTCTGGACTGGTCTTCTGTCTGCATTGTCTTCCTTTCTGACCACTGGTTCATGTTGGTCATGGTCATGCTTATGCAGTGGTGCCTGATTTCAGCTTAAAGCTTAAAAAACAGTATTTGAGTGTGTGTCAGGCCTGTCTTGGGCCTATTTTCATTTGGGCAGTTACTGTTATTTACTTTTGTGCTAACAGATGAACCTTGCCTAAGCTTGTGATGAACTTTGTGTAATAGGGCAAACTCTGGACAAAAAGAGCATTAATTGATAGAAGGGACATTTGTTTTGCTATGTTTCCATGTGAATGAGGGGAATAGTCACAGCCCAACCCCATATGTCTTGCCCAATGTCATGCTGGTGGGATGTGAACCCAGGTCTTCAGATAGTGATGCAAATGCTGCAGCCATTCCATGTTGTCCCTGTACCCTTCCACACCAACCCACCCTACCCCCATACTCAGGCTGCTTCCTGCTGGTGGGCATCAGAATGTTTTCCAGGGTGCAACTGTTCATCAGAGTTTTGCCTGTGTGAGAGAGACTGAGTCTGGTGGTGTGGTGTAGCTGCCTCTCCTTTCAGCTTCCACTTCTGAATCTTCCCAAATCACTGTGCTATTTCATGGCTTCCAGTATGGACCTTAATATCACCGTTTAAAAACCTCAGAAAGGAATACCTGTGGTATGAAAAATGAGGTAGTATGGCAAAGAATCTAGTGTTTCTATTTTCTCTCTCTAAGTGTATTATTGCTCTCCTCTTCAAAAGGTCTTGTATTCCATGCATGTCGAGATAGCAGGAAGCCATGCAACATTGATGGTGATTTTCTTTTTCTTAGCATAGAAATAAGAATAGTATAAATTGGGCAGTAGCAATATTCAAATGGTGTAATGTCCTTTAATGATTCTCAGCAGCAAAGGTTAGGGCTGTGCATGATTCAGTAACATGCTGCTTTCCACATACATATCATCAACAAACTATCAAACTGGAGGCCAGGATATCTCTTAGGCATGTCTGCTAAAATAATGAAATGAAAGGGCTCACAAGATTAGTAATGGCATGAAGAATCTCTTTTCCTCTGGTTATTCTGACAAAAATTTGTTACTATCTGTCAGCTGTTTGGCTCTTTTTGTCCAATAAACTCGTGAATCTGCCTGATGACTAGCGGGCAACTGTCCACACCTTGCAGCTGGCACTCCCTGACAATCAGTCAGTAAGGCCAAGTTTTGTATGGATGTAGATGTGCAGTGCTACCCTTATGCTTAAATCCATCCCCTCATGGCTGTGATTGATGTAATTTGGCTGTCAGAGCTGTGGAGGCAGCTTGCACTGCTACTATATTTGTCTCTGCTTTAATGGAGTGGTTCAATTTCCATGGTTGTATTAGCCTGGCCTCTTTCTCAAGCTCAATAAAAATTCCTTGAACATGCCACATGTGCACTTTTACTTAATTACCAAAACAGTATTTCTCATATAAATAAAAAAAAATATTATTATACTAACTGACTTTATTCACATAGAGTGGGATTCGATGCAGTTTGTAACTAGTAATTAGTTACAAAATTCAAAGGACTTTTTTTTCTTTATTTTTTTTTTAAACCTGAAATCTGCCAAAGCTGCCTACTGCTCTAAATCTTTGAGGCATAGTGTAGTGTCATGCAGAGATGCCTACACTTGCTTTGCCATCTTAGCAAGATGCTTCTCAAAAGGATTAATGAACCTGGATGGAGGAGTACCTTAAGGCACATCTGTTGATTTACTCTCTGGCATGCTTAGGTTAGTTTGGGTATCTCTGCATAGCATTACATTATGTGGCACTGACAGAGCATGATACATCTAAAGAACTTTTTGTCAGGCCAGACTGTTGGTCCTCTTGTAGTTTAGCTTTGATGTTCTACTGAGTTACTCAATGGATGATACTCTGCTGTAGCTTTGAATATCTGAATATTTACGTCTTGCTTGCAACTCTGGTGTGAAGTTGTCTGCACATGACCAGCCAAGTATGGAAGAAAGAGCAGCCACAGAAAGCCCTTTTTATTGCATATATTGAATATGCCTGGCTTCCCTTCCCCTTGTAAGATTTTATTTCAGACATTTGCCCTACAATTCCAATACATGTAGAGTAAATAAAATTACCTTGGCTCTCCTCCAAATGGCCTGTGTACCATCTAGAACTCCTAGGAAACCCAGAGAAAGTGTTGCATATAGTGCACACTACAATTAAACCTCAACCACGCAGCAGAGAGGCACTGGCAACAAAGGTCTCTCACTTGTCCTATTACGAAGAGAACTCTCCTAAAAACAGACAATGTGGTTTCAAAAAATATTTCTTAGAGTTCTGAAATGGGGACTTGCCTGTCCCATGTAGGTACCCTGCCCTACTAATTATTGTGGAGCGTGTTTTATTATAAATCAAAGTATTAATTCTTGACTGGAAAAAGTTCAACCTTTTCCAATTAAATGCCTTATGAAAAGTGACAATTTCTTTAAACAAATAAATCTCTACACCTTACAGTAATCCTGGTAAAGAATGCTAGTCTGTGAAAGCTACTGTTAATAAGATGTAAAATCAATATTGCTTAAGCTCATGGACATTTAAGATCCATTTAATGGTTTTTACACTCTTGGTAGTTTTTAATCCCATATTCTGAATATCACCCCATACTCTGCAGTTATAGCCCAATATGTATCTATTTAAATTCTCTCTGAAGCATTGTCTCTCTAGGTAAACGTATTTTTTTTCCTTCATGTCAATCCTGAAAATGTATATTGTGGTAGTGTTGAGAGCTGTCAAACTGCTCTGGGGTCTGCCTGGTGTAGGTGAAGTGAATCTGCTCGATGTGTATAAGGCTTGTGAGCTATTTTTAAAATGGAAGCTATTCTATAAATGTTTCAGGCATAATTAGAATATATTGGGAGAGAAATCCCTATGGAAATAAGCGCAGAGCATGGTTGGCTGGTGCAGGCTCTCCAAGGTACTGCCAGCCAGAGACATATAAAACATATAAAGAGCTCAGTCAGCTTTAAAGGTAGGTGGAATAAGAGCTGCATATCCCAGCAAGGTGAAACAGCTTGCAGAGAAATAAAAAACGAGGAAAGTTGCCCCAGTGGCTCCTTTGCTATTTGCTGGCAATGAATATTTGCTGCTAAAACTTTCAAAATGTTAAAGCTAATATTTCTAACCCTTTACAGAGACTTGGGAGGCTAATAGGGGAGGGAAGGAGAAAACTCTTAGCAATCAGTCTTCCCAGTAGCCCCTTTTCATCTTAGTTTTGTAGCATTGGTGTAAAAAGAAGGAGAATGGGCTTAGACAGCTGAACACAAGTTTACCTATGGCTTATTAGCATTATCAAACCAACCAGATGTGGATGAAAGATGTCCAGTGGAAACAGGATTTATTGCAGAGGTAAAAAAAAATGTAGGTAGAAAGAGTAGTGCCTTCCCCTCTTAATTTAATTTAATTTCCCTGCTGTAAGAATATTCCATGTAATTTTATCTCAGGACTCTGGTGTCTTGCTTAGGTAGGAATGGACAGTGAGGTGGAAATGCGTAATTGTAGCGATCTAAAGTGTTGGCTGCCAGGTGTCATGAGAGTGCACTTCTACTGAACAGTTTTTGACATGGTTAAGAGTTTGCAAGAAAGTAATTTTTTGAGCTAGTATAAAAGTTGCGTGAAATGGAAAGCAAATTTAATGCAGGAGCTAAGTCATTGCTTTGGCTAAGCAGATGAGACATGAATTCAAAATGATATTCAGCCAGCTAAAGTTTGTGACTTTTTTTTTAAGCAAGTGTCTGTACACATACACTGTGGTTGTATTTAAATAGATCCATAAATTTTTAAACATGACATTGTTTGGGAAACTTCATCTGTCTTGTTCGGCTTATAAAAGGCTGAGCAAATGCTTAGATGTTCAGAATAGTTAATCACCTCTTCATGTTTACCATGATCTATGGTTTGTTGTGGCTCTGACTTTTCCCATCTCTTTGAGGTGGGGCCTTAGTGTATTTATCCTTAAATTGTGGCCATATTTCAAATGAATATTTTTGACTGATATTTGAAGTGCTTTGAAGGAAGTATGAAGATGGGAGGGACTAGAGAAGTGCAGACTGCTATTGCTATTATACTTCAGCTAAAATTAAAATTTGCTCTCTCTAGAAAGAAAATCTGCCAAAGTTAATATTTGATGCAGTGGACTATCAGGAATTTATTCCAGAAATGCATTTGAACCACAAAACCCATGCAGTAGAAATGTTCAGGTGTTGAACTCTGCAAAATTTAGCCTTCATAAATCTTTGCTCTTTAAAGGAACCAACAGATTCATCATTAATTTTTGGATGATGTACAGAACATTCTCTCCCCCTTTCCATCTGTCTGTGAAGATTATCTTTTTCCTCTCTTTTATTTTTCCTTTTCAGAACAGCAAAATTGCTAAGTAATCCTGAAGACAGGAACTGTATTTATAGCCCCCCAGTTAGCTCACTGAGAGAAGCATTAATGCAAATCAGTTTATGCCTTTTAAAGAATACTGCAATCATGTGATGCCTTTCTCAAGCATGAAATATAAGGTATATGAAATTTAGAGGCTCTTAGTACAGGTATATCCTCTTAAAAAAACCCTTTGCTATTATGAAATGAAAAGCATGTAATGAGGAAAAACAGTGATGGATTTATTTTAGCTAATAAGTGTGTATTTGGGGGGGATATCTGATAAAAACCTGTTAGACTATCCCCAACTCCTGACAATCGCATCGTTTGTGTAAAATCTGTGCTGCTATTTGTTAACATGGTTGCCATGGCAACTAAAAACCTTTATTTCTTCAAGGTAAAATCAGAAGTGCAGTTAGTGTGGAAATGCAGGAAGCTACTTTACACATACACAAATGCATGCTTTGTCCCTTATTCCTCATTTCACGATAGAAAATTACTAAAGCTTTTCTCTTCATTTTCTGTTTCATTCTGGCACTGGAAAGGGTGATTGGGAGTACTAAGTGGCAAAATGTGAAACCCACTGAGGGACTGAGATACTACTACCTGCTGGTCTGCCAGTGATTTCAACAGATGGTTATCAGGCCTCCAGAGAGTCTAACTGGCTTATTATAGCCAATGCACGTGGAACAAGTGCTTGGATAAAGCCAGTAAATACACATTAGCTTGATGTCTTGATTTTGTAGCTGTGCTTTTAATGAAAAATATAGGTAAGACAGTATGATTCCATTTGAAAGAGCTGGATTGGAGCTTGCAATCCTTTGCTGGAGTCGTAGTACAAATTACTAAAAATACCTCTGGTCAGTCTTGCAGGCTGGCACAACCTGTGTGTTTGCATGGGAAACACTGTGCTGTCCCTGCTATAGGAGTTGTATGGGGAGATCAGCTAATGTTTCTAAAGCATTGTCATGGTTATACAATATTCACAGAATCATATACTGTAGTTTGGGGAAAGGTACAGAAAATTGTAATTATGTGGAAGGGAGTATAGTCTTGGTAATGAGTTATATCCGTCAGTTGTAATGAGCACAAGGACTTTTCCCTGTTCATTTCTATAGGTCTTATCAACCAAGTAGTTTATTTGCTGTTGGTAGGGTTTTCTGTATTGATCAACATAGCTGGTCTACTCTGGCCTCCAGTCGGGAGGCCTGGAGACGCACCATCTATAACACTGCTGCTTCCTTTGAGAACACCCGCAGGATCACTCTCGAGGAGAAAAGACAACACAGAAAGAATCGTGTCCTGCAGAATACACCACCTAAGGAGTCTTTCTGCTGTACCTTTTGCAATTCTATATGTCTATCTTGTATTAGCCTCATTAACCACCAGCGTACCTGTAACAAATGTGGATAGAGCCTTTCCCAAATCTTCATTTGCGAGGCCCAGCCATGATGAGGGTTTTCTGAGTTTCTAAGTTTTATTGAGTGTCCAGTGATAAGAAAAATAACTAAACCACTCTGCATTTAAAATGCTTTTTTAAAAAATTGTTTGATTTATTTTTTCTTTTGTCCATTTTCTCGTGGTTCTCTAGATGCCTGATGAAGCCATTCGCTGTGCACGTGTGACAGCAGTGACTTTTTAACTTATCAGTGTTCCTTATAGATCTTCCATTCACTATGATTTGCCAGAAAGTGATTCTGGAAAATTTTTCATACATAATCTTAGTTAAGCTGGTTAGCAAAGCCTGCCTTTTCCATAAAAATAACCCTTCATTTACATGTTGTGTAGTCATCACATTTTCAAAAATCTCCATTGTCCTGGTTTGAGACTGCTTTTTTCTACTTCAGGAGCTCCAGAATATGTGTCCTCAGTGGGCAGCCTAACTTAAAACAAATAAAATCCAGTCATCCAAACAAAAACTGTCAGAAAAGCTAAGTCTTTGTCTTTGACGTATAAGATGCCATCTAGGAAAAAGTAGCAAACATTTAAACACAAACAAAAAGCCCACACCCAAAGCTCTGGTCAGTTTTTTTTTTACAAACTTGCAAACACAAGAGGATAAAACCCTGGTCTTGAAAGAATTTATGGGCTTGTGCAGACCATATAGGGAAAATTATTCTGAATCTAAAACTGGAATTAAAAGAACGTATTCACTATAAAGTTATTGTAAGATCTGAAGGACAGGCACCTTCAAATGAGTGTCAGCACAAAGATGCCGCAGGAGATGACAAAAAGAAATTCTCCCGTGGAGAATGACTTTCAGAGATTCACTGGATTCATGTAGTTACTGTTTGCAGTATGAACAGGGGCACAGAAGCTGCTTTTGTTGATTTACACAATGAGATTATAGAAGAGTGTATCTTATAGAAAGGGAGCAGACCCAGGCACGCACAGAGTATTATTTGTTGAGCATGATACTGAAAAAGAACTTCTTATGAGCCCTTATTCAATTCCACAGTTCCTTGTAGGGTTAGGCACAGGTTCACACATATCTTGCAACATTTGCTGGCTGCTTGTGGGATAGGATTGCTTGTAACTCTCCACAACCCAGTCAGTGGCCTATACAACAGGTAATATTCTGATTTTTGTCATTTTTGGATTTTGTGTTGTTTCAGCTCAGTTTCTCTGAACTATTTTATATATAGGGAGAGCAAACAATCTACAGGAGCCAATAAAATGGCACCCTGTGTCTCCAAATTAGCAAGCAACTAGAGTTTGATTAAAATTGATATTGGATTTAGTAAGTCAGAGAGTTCTTACCTAGCACAATCTATAAAATTAATCAGCCACAAAATACCACATGCAGATTGGCAAGCTCTTCATCCAAGAAGTTTTTGAAAATAAGCACAACTGGCACTTCAGATCCCCAGCATGTATGAGAACAATCTACTTCACAGCAGTTTGTGACAAAACAGCATGCATTTTATCAATTCATTACTCATTAAAACTGCCACATGTGCCATAAATGCCCATACATACAGTGCCATTCCGGGCATGCTCCTTCGTTGTATGGATTGGTTATGGCATCCATTGTCACTCAGTGTCCCCTCTATAAGTAATTCCTTGTTTCTGGTTTCACATATGCTATTTGAAGCACAGCAGGGTATAAGCCTGCACAGGAAGTTTGCTGTGAAAGCTTAAAGGCATCAGTATTGCAAGTCCTCATTGTATCACCCCTGGAGAACCCTAAGGGAAATAATGAGATTATTCATTTGGATCTGAAGCTGTATGGTAAAATCTCAAAAGTTGTGGCAGGATAGGCTAGGGGAGTTCCTACGTCCTAGTAGAAACCTGGCTGGGAATTAAGTTCCTAGTCAGTGATCATAGGAAAAGAAGGTACATGTTTCTCTAGTTGCAAAAAGCCAAATCTCTTCAAAGCACTGTTTGGTATCTCATTAGTGCTTCCCACACTGGCATTCATTAACCTTCTTCTGATGTGCTGCACAAGCTCTGCAGAATGAAGCACTCATGCTCCTTTCAATTTACAGTTCCAGCTAAACATTCTTCAAAATAGTATTAAAAATCTCCATCCTATGTTGCTCCAGGCCAGTAGCCCAGGAGCTTATTTCACAACCTAATCTTTATAAACCATGAACTAGTATCAATGTTAGATGGCTGGGGGAAGGTAATTTATAGGCTTTTATACTGGATAGGGCTTTCTTTTGCCATACTGTGATGCTGAAGGAATTGGACAATTTTTTTGTCAAAGTCTTTGATAGTTTGAGGCTAGATTATTTCATGCTGAGTTTCTGGAGTAACTGTGCCAGCAAACCAAGGAAATCTTACGTTCCGCTAGTTGTCCTATTCCCCAGGTACAGGGAAATTCTGTCCCAGAGTTGTCAAAGTCTGGCTTATAAACTTCTTGGCAGCTTCCAATGTCACTCCATTCCACAAAAGGGCTTTCCAGGACCTTTTGTGCACTAGGTGCTTCTCTGGAAATTGTTCTGGATTTCTGCATAGATCCTGCAATCAGCAGGATCTTCCTCAGTCAGTCCATGCACCCAGCCCTCGGGAGAGGGATCCACAGGGGATGTGACCTTAGTGAGACTGAATGGTGGGGTAGGTAGTTGTACAGTTTACTACCATTCAGAATTATACTTACTGTAGGTCAAACAAGTTTATAATAAAATATTTTTAAATAGTCCTGCAATGCTGATAAGGTAGTAATGGGCATTATTTTTTGTGTAGCCTTCTTTCTCATTGCTCCAGTCTGGTTGTTTTGCTCAGGTGATTCTGTAATACAAGGTCAGTTCATTCATTACTAGAAAACAATGTTTCTTTCTCCCCAGAGTTTAATTTCTCAGCCTCAGAGATGCTGCATTGTAAGACAATAAATGGTTAGAATTGATTTTTGAAAGTTATTGTTCAGGATCATTGTTCAGTATGTTCCAAGGTTGCTACATCATACTTTTTTATAATTACTATCTCCACAAATTTATTTTGTATGATTGGGTGATTTGAACTACGTTATAATTTCGTGTGTTGTTCTTTTTTCTGTTTTTAGTTTTACAGCCCCCCCTCACAAGCAATTTCATCAGACAATCTAATTAAGAAATCAATTACAGTAGATAACTAAGTCTTATACTGAATGCCATGTAAGTATAGAGTATAATCATTTGTCTAAATAGTGCTGCATGTTTTGACTTGAAACAATTTGTCCCTCATAGTTAATTTATAAGTTTCAGTTGTGTTTGGACTTCAGATGAGTGTTGGCAAGAGGAAGGAGGTAATCACTGTGCAAGCTTGTGGCACTACTTGGTGACTTCCAGCAAGATATATCATTACCCTCAAGAATTTGTGATTAAAAATTACTCCTCCTCTTTTCAGTTTCGGTCAGCAGAACATTGAATCTAATTTTATACCAGTGCTGACCTAATTTTAGGAAACTGAGTTCCTGTGGGTCCTGTATTAGTCCCTAGCCTATTTTCTGTGAGCCCCTCTTACAAGGAAATATGGGGCTTGCCTTGAAGTCTAAAAAACTTAACCAAAGGCAAAACTTACAGCTGTTTTCATGTAGGCTCTTGTTACTTGCATGAGCTGTACCCTGCTGTAACCTTTCTTTTAAGGTTTTCTTTAGGTAGTGGTTATTCTGATTTATTGCTGCTTATGGACACAGTAAAAGATGGAGCACAAAAGGAAATCAAATTACCTGAATTCCTTTCAACTAAATAAATTTCTCAATCATTCTTATTTCAACTGCTAGCACTCAAGTCTGCTTGAGTATGTCTCATTATGATGTGAAAGTTTAGGTCCATAAATAATAAATTGAATGTATCATAGCTAATCAAACAAATAGTTTCTAGGAAGAGCAAGTGATTTCACTCACTTAGATCCTTATTTATTGCACAAACATTTGTACAAATTGGAGATGGGGGGAGCATTATCTTCAACCATTTCTTTTGGATCACAGACAATCCCTTCTTTTTTAATCAGTGATGACTCTTACAGAAATAGCTAGAGAACAGAATGAGCTTACAGAAAGAAAGTGCTCCTTTCAGGGAAGCTAAGCACATCATGCCTGCTTCCCTTTGACACAGCAACATGCCATTGTTTGGTTATTGCTTACATGCTTTTCCTATTTTGATGTACCTGAGTTGTTGCTCTTGAATAGTATCCATTGTCTATGATAAGCTGTGAATAGGGGATGATGGAATGGTGGCTTCCTGGAAAGGAGCAGAATTAATCTTCAGAATTCCCCATCCCTTATAAAAGGCCTTCTTACAATTTGAAAACTGACAACTGGCTTGGAAAAAAGCCCTGTTGGATTGTCCATTTAGGCACATTTTTAGGCTGGAAGCTTTTACACTAGTTACAAATATATTGATTTTTAAAAAGAAATTATTGACCTTTAAAACCCTGGAGTCAGCTGCTGCCTGGCTTATTGGAGACATTTGGTTATTTATATTCAGAGAGCTGGCAGTTTTGAGTCAGACCCTAAGCAGTGATCAGAAGTGAGGGGTGGTGATTAAAACACTGTATTTACATGAAATATAATTACACAAGATTGACTGCAGAAGGCTGAGATACCACTTACAGGACATAAGTCTTTATTCCAGAGTGGGGACCTTAAACCTAATTTCCTCTCTTCTTCAACCACCTCTCTGGAACAATTCTCATACTATCTGCAATTTGAAAAAGTTAGTTTATTCTTCTCTTCTGTGCCTTTCCCCCTTGTGCTGTCACAACAGTAGTAACATTTTAGTAATATTAGGCCCTACTGTCTAAGCAGTTTAGTACTCACAGGCACGTGTGCAATGTAGGTTTCTTATAAAGGGACGAATGTATGTACCACTAATTGTCATATTTACTCAAGGACAACTGGGCTATCTCTTCTGTGCCTTGTTGTATTTACATTTTCAGCTCAGAAAATAAATTGTTTCCTAAGTTCAGGCAGAGGACCAATTTTCTGGCTGTCAAAAAATATCAAGAAGCAGTATATGAATGGGATATTAGTCACTGTGAGTTAACAACAAAGATCTGAGAATGGATGTTATTTAGTGACTATAGCTTGATGATAGATTAAATAGTACATATTGGATTGCTTTTCTGTTGATTTTTCTTCTGGTTTTCCTTACTTTAAATGCTCAGCTAGTATCACAGAATTTTTCATCCCCAGCAGTTAACTGGCCTAGAAGGCTTGGCTCTGGCAATCTAAGATGTTCAATGGAAAGAGGTTGTAATGATTTAGCATGACTCTGAGTCACAACAGGTGAAAATCAAATCCCCACTTAGTACTACAGCTTTCAGTTTTTATACTAGTGATATACTAGCACCCACATTTCTTCCCTTCAGTACTTCTTTCTTCAGCAGACTACAGTTCTGTATAACTACTATAACTAAATAGTAAAACTACTATAACTAAATAGCATAACTATTATTTCAGTACTTTTAAGGAGATGTTTGCACCATGTTTCTCGTGTTTCAGTGGTTGCTCCTTGGTCCTTTTCTTTCTTTTGTGCATCACAGAAATCGCTATCCCATACCTCCACGATCTACAAACTCTGCTCCTTCTAGACAGACACCCTTGTGTATTGGCAGTGGGAGACTAAAATGCAGTGTGGTTTCTGCTGTCTTGACAATTTATGGATACTGAACTGTCCAACAGAAGGATCAGAATTCATGATTCCTGTCCCACTGTCACAGAGAAAATCCATTTGTCCTGCAGTGCTTCAGAATGTGATTGACAGGACGATGAAAGATGTTGAATTGATTTTTGTAATGTGCAATAAACTGATGTGACAGTGACAACCATCTTTTGCTATGGTACCAGTTCTCTAACAGCATCAGCCTCCATGCCCTACCCCCTTGGTCCCACCAGCAGACATTATCCCTGCATCCATTCCATGAGGACTATTAGCTGAAGGTGCTTTGTCAGAAGCTTTGGATCTAAAGACATATGTTCTAGTTCCTGCCCTCAGTAATGGACCACAGGACAGCCTTGGCCAAAGGCTGGACTCAATGATCTTGGAGATCTTTTCTAACCTTTGAGATTCTGTGATTCTATGATTAGTATTTGTTTTCCTTTTTTTTTTTTTTTTGTATTAATTTGTGTCTTAATCCTTATTTGTTCGCTGATTCTTCCCTAAATCCACTGTAAGTGTTGGAAATGTTGAGAGTAAAGGAGGGGAGAAAATACTTTTTTTTTCTCTTTTCCTTCCCTCATTTCTTTCCTTCATTTTGCAGTGTCTGTTGCTTCCTTTCTGCCTCAGCTCTGTTCATTTTATTCATTAGCAGAAGCAATGCTACAAACATTTTTCAGGCAGCTACAGGGAGTGCAGAGAATGGCTGAGGGAGCTGAGGAATTTTCTCTGTCTGTAAATCCTACTATAATGCTGCACAGGGTTGTCTCTCCTCATCCTGTTCTTTCCTACTGTGCAAAAGACATACTGTACATACATGGTATGTATGCATTTGACTCTAAAGAACTTTATACATTTCCTTTGCAAGAAATTGCATAGAGTGAATATTTGAATTTGCATTTACCTTTTGAGGTGCAGCACTGACAAGCTTTTGATTAGTGCTAAACCTAGAAGAACGAAAATATGCTGAGGAAAAAGTACATTATTCGGGCAGGAAAACCCAAAAATTAATATTATGATGTTGTTGTAATTTTCCTGAGACTTCTGAAATTATCAGTTTGGAGGTTTTTTAATAGCAAGTTGTAGAAGTACCTGTCATCTGTGTTGAATTCTAGCTCATGTCCTCTAATCACTTTCCCCTTCTTTTTTAAGTTTCTCATAGCTTTCTGTGAGAAATACATTTTGAGATTAAATTGCTGGGCTTAGCCAGGATGAATGTGTTGCCAGGTAGGGGGCTTCAGGTTAGCTGGTTTGAGCAGACAGGAATGATCCCACTGTGTTGTGATCAGCAATTGTAAGGTCCTGCACTTGCAGCCTGTATTATCATTTTTGAGATCTGAAACTATTTTTATAATAATGGACTTATCTATACAAGATACTAGGTTTGACACAGGTAAAATTGGATGAAATGACAGGGTTACTGTGGTATGCTGGAAGTCAGACTCAGTTATTCAGTGGTCCCATTTGACTTTAATATTTATGGATCTTTCTGTTAGTTTTTTCCTTTTTTTTCATCAAATATCAAACTTCATCGAAAGCAGAAACGTCCAACTTAATTATTTTCAACTCCTGAGGTTTCAAACCCATTAAACAGCAGAGAAGCTCAGTAATTGTTTTATTACTAATACTGAAAGTGTAATAATACTAGTGGCAACAGAGGGCAATGAGCAAAACAATGAGAACAATGTAAATAGCATCATTAAAGCTGTTTCACAAAAGATAAACACCAATGCCAGGGTAGTATTTCAGACCACAGATAATTAGTTTAATTAACTCTTTCTTTCATTTCCCTGGTGCAGGAACTAGCCATAGCAGTATTAGGCTTTCTTAGAAGTGCAAAGCTTTCTGCATTATTTCCTCTCCTCTCACATCAGTTACCAGCTGTAATGAAGTTAACAAATGTAACATAATAGATGCTTTCTGCAGTTCTTGGTAACATCGAGGTTGTCTTTTTTTAGTTGTGTCCTGGCCCAGTTCTGTTCCATTCTGGCCTCCAAGAGCAGTAGATTGGATATGCACAGTTCCTGGTGCCTCCTGGCAGGATATGGCACTGCTCTGCTGCACACCACTGCAGTGGTGTCCCTCAGAAGGAGGCCTGAACTGTGTCCTGGCATGGCAGGGTCCTGTGTGTTCCATGACCTCAACTGTGTCCTGGAGTTTATGGGATAATGTCTTGTTTACTCTATATTCAGTATATTAGACACAATATAGTAGTGATTGTAAAATTGTGAGCGTGTAGTTGTAAGCAAAGCAGAACTTGTAGATGTTTAGAAACTGAGGAAAGGCAAGTCTGCTCAAAGCTTCCATGTTCTTTTCTGTTCATGTGAGGATGCCTATTTAAATTTATTATTTCTTCTAGAACCTTGCCTCAAAGATGATCAGATGTGATTTGTGAAGCTGTGGTTGTATTTCTGTTTCTAGGGTGTGTTTTTGCTTCTTTAGCATCTGAGACTTTTATGGTGTCATACATGTACATGTATGTAAACACAACACAGTTTCATATGATTTTTGAGTGTTTTATCTTTTTAAATTACATGACAGAACTTGTAATGTTTAGGACCTAGAAAAAAGCTGGAGTCTTTTTGTTGTAAAAGATGGAAAGAAGTCTTTAACAGAGTTACAGATCTCGTTTTCTGTTACCACCACACGCACTTGGTGCTCTTGTACATCTTGATGCATTGATCTTGTCCCATAAAACTCCGGTATCTCTGCAGCATGCAAATTCATAATTTGCTATATGGTTTCAAGTACTGGGTAGCTCTGGGCTTCCTTTATAAATCACAAATCTCAATAATTTTGTTAGTAAAACTTGCTCGTGGGTGGCTTTTACTCTGGTTGTTTCACCGTGTGGATCATGGCATTGTCCTCTGGGTAACCTACAGATCACTTGGATGATACACACTTTGCTAAATGTTGCCCAACGTTGCTGGTGCCCTTAGGAATAGGAACATTTTTCTCAAACACACACCACTAACACAAAAGGGTTGGGAAAGACACAAAGAGAAATAGGAAGGAAAAGCTGCGTAGACCTTGCTGAATATAATCAAAAATACAGATTATATCTAACATCCATTTCAGATGTGTCACAGTGGAAGTGCTCTAGAGAATGTACTCTTCGCTCTCAGAGGTGTTTCCCTTTGAACAACTGTTGGTTTATGCACACAGATTGTCTTTAACACAGCATTCCTAAACTAGCCAACAACTCAGTCATGAAATTGCCTCAAAACCTAAAGAGAATACATGTCTAGCCTACTTAGTTGCTTCATAATTTTGGGAGTTTAAATTACAATCAAAGGAAAACAAACAAGCAAGCTGATGTTGAGTGAAAAGACTTTTCACATGTTAATGAAATGAATAAGAAAAATGTATTCTCCTGTTGTTTTAGTTGTTGAAAGATATCAGTTTTCACAAATCCAAATTATATGATAAAGCTCAAAAGTATCGGAAAAGCTGCTTTGTGGTGAACACAGTATTGTTTTTATTTTGTTTGGGCAAGAAAGAACTAAAATGGTGCTTTGGAAACTGCATCGTCTGTGTTTTATTTCAGAGAAAATACAGAGCACTGTTTGGATTAAACAAATACAGAAATAATACAGATTTTCATGGAAAATATATTAGTCCTAACAAAATAATTAAATAGAAACTTAAAATTCCTGACTTTATTGTAAAGAAGAGTCTGTTAAAACTCAGTTGTGATTGGAATTGGGCATAATACCTTGTATTTATTTAATTATGTTATACTGTTTTCACACATATATCCTGAGATACATTATGCACTTATGATATTAATTCTTTATGGTTCAGTTGGATGTACTCTTCAGTGGTGTAGGTGGTTGAAGGTTCAAATTCTGTTGGACTGAAAACACTACAGGAGTGTGGTAAAGTTGAGCAAGGCAAAAATTGAAGACAAAGAAAGCAGTAACACTTCTCCAACAAATACATTCACCCCTAAATTATAGGGTATTTGAAAGATATCAGGAAAATTTTTTCACCCAGATGGTGGTTGGACACTGGAACAGGCTCCCCAGGGCAGTGGCACAGCACTTAGGCTGGTAGAGTTCAAGAAGCATTTAGACAATGCTCTCAGGCACATGGTGTGATTTCTGGGGTATCCTGTGCAGGGCCAGGAGTTGGACTCGATGATCCTTATGGGTCTCTTCCAACTCAGCATATTCCGATTCCATGATTCTAAGATTTCTTTATTCTGGTGAAAGAAAAATGCTCTCCTCAAAAGGTAATGCCTAATCATGAGGGTTGGACGCCTGTTTTGCATCATGTACATGCCTTACTTTCATCCTTATGAATGTCCTCAGTCTTAGGCTAAGATTAGATTTGATCTTAACTGATCAGACTATGTCACAAGAAGTTTCTGGAAAGCCATATAGCAAGTGTGAAAATGTCCTCTGTTCTAAAAATAGGGCCTATGTAAAGTTCAGTTTGAAGTACCATATTAATGATGATTAATAGAACTCTTCAAAATGTTACCTGTAGGCACAGCTTGCTTACCTTATAACAAAGTACTGTGCAGTGGGAAGGAGGGCATCTTGACTCTGTTCAGGGTGCAATGAATAGATCTACACCTGCTTGAGTTACAGTGACATTAATAGTGAACTATGAAAGTGGCTAAGTGTGCTTGTTGCAATGGAGAATGAAACTTTATCCATTTTTGCAAGCCTATATGCAGAATATGGTTCACTGAGTATTTGGGATGAATTTTGTACCTTTGTAGAAGTTGTTATCAAAAACTGGTACGTTCCTGATGTGTAAACCTTGTTGATTTGTTTAGAGCTCTTCATCTTTGGATGAGATTTTACGTTCCAATGAAATATAGAGAAATAGCAGAGAACTGAAGTGAAGCAGCTTCTATTTAAGCTGATTTTTTGAGCTGAAGGGCTTGGCTGAACATTTGTCTTTTCTGAATAAAACCAGTTATAAGACTAAATCCACTTAACTAACCACAGCAAAACTTCTGCCTCTCCTGCCTTCAGTTTGTGGAGGTGAAACGACAAGAGGGATGTGAAACTCGGAGCTGAGGGGATTCCTGGCCACCCATCAAAGCAGCTGCCTGACTCCACTTAGCTGGTTTGTGGCTGGTTTAATCTTTTTAGACTCAATCAGAGCTCCAGAGTTGAGCATCTGTGTCTTAGGGGTGTTTCATACCAATTCCAGTATAGCAGCTATGCTTCTTATTGTCCCTTGAACATTTCACATGGATGGTAGATTCTCCATTTGGAATAAAATTTGGAGGTAGGACTGTAGGTAGCAGTAGGTGCTGGCTGCTCTTTGCAGTCCACTAATTTTCCTCTTGCTGTTCTCCTAGCTTACCAGTAAATTAATGCCCCAAGAGCCCCCGATCACAGCGAAATAGCATTGGAAGTACTTGTTTGTTTATTTTGGTGAAAATATTACACCAGAGATTAAACTTCACAGGAGGACCAGTGATAACCCCATGCAACTCATATAAGTTTTACCACCTGGACCATAGCCTGGCCATTTTTCTATCGGTGATATTAAATGCCATACGTTTCCTTAATAATTCACGTTGCAACAAAGAAGCCTCAAATTAAAGCATGTGTTGTGCTTTACAAACAGCCCCTTGCACATGTGCTGACTTTGCAGCTGCTTCCTGCAGTCTTTGACTTCTGTAATTAGAACAACTGGTCAGCCCAGCTAATGATATTAAACTGACTGGTCTAGAATGTCATTTATCTCAAGGGTTTAATTTGCTGAATACAGGGCAGCACAATACAAGGTTTGCATGTGTGATGGATGTAACTGTATTTTTTTAGCTCTTGTTGCTAAGCTACAATAAACTGTTATCACAGTAAATTGTCTGCATTTAAATGGACTGAGATTCCACCTGAAAGGAGCCACACACATGAAAACAGATAATATACTGGTGTCTCAAAAGAAAGGAAAATAGCACAGAAAAACCCAACTTGTGAACAGGTTAATTTTCTATTCTAGACAGTAACCAGACAGGCTCAAAAATAGCTGTTTAGACCCCAGGCCCCCAGAGACTATGACATGTGCTACAGTAGCAAGTGACTAAGAGCTTGCAAACAATAAATAGCTACTAATTTAAAAGTAAGTAGCATGACTGTTATCAACTGCTTAAAAACCGAATCACAATGATCTGTTGTCTGAACTGTGCTTTAGAATTACTTTCCCTGGAAATAATCTGATAACTTCGCAGTCAGGTGTCATATCTAAATGCTAAGAAAAAAAAGTAGATTATAAAAAAAATGTACTGAAGTCTCTGCAGTTGTCCAAATGGTTAAAAATAAAGCTTTCCACTTTTACAAGTGGAAAAATGTACCATGTTCTGATGGAAATTGATGTAGAATCCATGATGAGACATCAAGCTGTTGTCCTACCTCTTCCTGAAGCTCTGTACCTAAGTCCTGTAAGTTCTCTGAAATAAGAATCTTTTTTCTCCTAATCTATTTTAAAGATTGCATGGATGAGCAGTAACTAAGGGGAGTGTTTACTGGTGCCATGTTGGAGTTCATTCCAAAAATATTCATACTGGGTCAAGAGACTGTGGTCTTGATGACTACCTGGAAGCTCAATGGTGTTTGGTGTCAACTACTGATACCTGTTTGTTCATATCTGTACATGTGATCAATGTGGGACCTGTCATCTTCTTTGAGCAGAGATTCCTTTTCATGGCAATAATGCCAGGGCAGTTTTTTGTGGGTTTAAAAGTCAACTCTTAATAAGCCTATTGCCAGTACACAGCAGGTCTGAACAAATAGAATGTGTAAAGTATTGCAGAAAAATACCATATTATGTATAAGAAACACAGGTAAATTCAGTTACAGTTGTGACACTTTCCACAGTACAGAGAACATGTAAACCAAACCAAATGTCTTCCACTGCAGTTACACCATTAAAGATCCGAAGGCAAGACTGTGAGATTCTGCAGTGTACCCTAGCTAGTCTGTTATTCTGTTTATAGATTTAGAAAAGCATGCTGCTGGATTGATTTTAAAGGTGTCACCCTCTGAAGTAAGCCATTTGGTAAAAAGCACTGGATTGACAGAAATGAAGCTGTAGACGTTCAGTGAAAGCTTTTCATTAAAATCACCACTAAAACCCATCAATCCGCCCCAGCAGAAACCTGCTTAGATAACTCTGCTAGAAATACTGTACCTCCTCAGAAAATGGAAGAAGAGCATTTTGCCAGGATTTCAGAATGGGGAGAAGCAGCTTCTCCCTTTACTTTAAATTGCTATGCCAGAGACATTAACTGTCCTTGCAAAAACCCTCCTGCAACGCTGAATTTTTGATTCACAGCAGAAAAAATAGAGAGGAATGCAGACAGAATATGTAGTGCAGCACTGCCTGTGCTTCAACAGACTTGTTCTGGTGGTTTCAGTGAGCACTAGTTTTGAAAAGCCTGAAAATGGATCGTATCTATATGATCCTGTGAGAACCCCTCGGAGAGAGGGGAAACGACAGGGAAGCGTTTCTGTGCACTGTGGAATTCCAACTCATTAAAGTGATGAAACAACTGCTGTGGGAATGAATCCACACGGAGTCCATGACAGGCGCCTGGTACGCTACATTCCCAGCAGCAGAACACAAAAGGCTGATCATTTAGCAATATTGAGAAGCTTCTTGTATCCACAGGAGCAGGTGGTAGTACAGCAGTAAAAGTTGCATTAAGGGGACAAAATGCAGTCACTGGGTTGTATTTTGACCTGCTCTCTCTCCCCCCGGGTGCAGCTGGGTGGTACACACAGGGTTAACACCAGAAGGACACACTGATGGCATGTAATGCCAGGTGTTCAGACACTCACCGAATTAGTTACAGTGCCAGCTTTTGTACACGGCTTGGCACCCTCAGAGCGTCGGGTGGCATTAGGGTAAAAAAAGACTTTTAAATCTCTTACCTTGGTCTAGTCCACTGTAGCTTTTTGGTTGTTCTCCGTCCACTATCAGCAAAAGAGAAATTAATGCCAGATTCCAGTGAGTCATCCTAAATGACAGAGTAGGCTCACTCTTCGCACCGGCTGCTGGCTGCCTCCGCTGTGTGACAGCTGCCGGCTGGCTGGGGAACAAGCGTGTCCCATTCTGCAGCCTGCGGCAGGGGGAGAGGGGAAGGCAGCACCGGGGAGAGGAGGTGGGAGAGAAAGCCGGAGAGAAGGACCAAAAGAGAGAGAGGAGAGAGGCAGAGGCAGGAATATACCATGTGGCTGCGTGCTCCCCTTCTCTGCCTGGTGCTCAGCCTCGCAGTGCGCTGCCGAAAAGTTACTTTTTAATATGTGATGCACTCTCCGATTTTAGAGCCTCCCTGCTCCTGTCCTCTTTTCAGTCTGTGCTCGGAGGAACTTCTGGGCATTTCGGCAATTACATTATCATCTCCCTCTTTTGGAGCCTGGCACGGATGCTGTATGCAGAATGTGCTCAGTAAAGGAAGTCTGTCTGTGGCTGTGTGAGAAGCAGCACTTGGTTTCTTGCAGCAGTTTTATAGGCTGTTTATCTGAGAGTGGGAAACCAAGGGCAAGGGCAGTAATTTTGGCATCAGATGGCAAAGAAATAAAAAAAAAATACGTTGGGAGCCACTAAACTGTACACAAGATAAATTGGGGAGGGACACATTTCGTGGTTACTCCTAACACAAGAAGGTTGGGATAATTTCTGAGTCTCTGGTTTACCATCTTAGACATGTTGCAGATCAGAAATCAGTGCTAGACAGAACTCTTCCTGGGTATTGCCAAAATAATTCTCAAGAGGCAATAGCAAGCTATTGGAGCGGGTAACATTGCACTAAATGGCAGGGATTTCTCTGGACAAACACTGCTTGTTTCTAATCACCTTAAGTCTCCAAAGTATGTTTTTAATTTCATTACACTCACACCCCTTGTATGCATATGTTTGCTTATACAAATATTTTTTAGGAAACTAATACACCTTCACAGAAATTGGTGATGGCTGTAAATACTTTAGTGTAGTAGAAGTGGGAGAAGTATTTAGGTTCCCACTGTTTGCTAACTAGTTTATTGAATCTGGAAGGCTTTTGTGGGCTTTTTGAATGCCTTTTATTAAAAATTATTTGAAATATTACCTCTGTGGCAAACTGTGTTCAGATGCTCTGAATATTTGTCAAATTCATCTGTGTCTAAAAAGGGGAGTAGTGTTTCATATTTTGTATTTCTGCAGCATGAATGTGAGTGGATGGTCTTAATCCTGACTAACTGACACTTAATTCCCAAAGAAAACAAGAAAAATAATTAAGAAATAACAGGAGAAAGGTGGAAGAGCTAAAATGCATTCTTGATAAGAAAACTGAATGTAGGATAGTTTCATGTCCCCTCTAAATGACACTAGTTAATTATCCATGAAGTGTTCTGTCTGTGTTTCCCTCTGCCAAGTACAAAACCATGATTTCTTTTATTCCAGTCTTATTGAATAAGGATGGTCCTGTGAGAATGAGATATGAGCTCTTCAGTATTTTTTAATGTTTGATTTAATTATATATATAATTCTGACTTTGCCTAAGATACAAAGGATTTACCAGCCTTGTAATTCATAATGAAGCAGAACAGCAGCCCATATCCAAGAGCTTAGGAAATGATTCCTTAGGTTGATTGCAGGCAAAATCATACTTAGGTGTTTGGGGTTTTTTACCTGAAAATTTGAACCAACATGGCAACCTTCCTCCCGACACCCCCTATTAATTTCCACATCTAACACTACCTGATGGCATGAATAGCATATACCAGCGAGTCATGCACTGCTGTAGAGTACAAGGAGCTTTCTCCTTCAACCTATGAGTGAGCAGCATGAAGACTATCCACAAGTGTTTAATCTGAGCTTCCTGTGGACCTGAATTCATCAGTGAAAGTAGATCTTCGGTACCACTAGGTAGTGACCGTGGAGAAGTGCATCATGGATAATCAACCATGTATAAACTGTCTATCCAGGGTTCATTCATGTCTCTTAGAAGTCAACTAGAACTGTAGGTGAATTCAGGGTTATCTGTGTAACAGACCTCGGCTGGAAAATGGTTGGTAGGAGAAAAGAAAAGACTTTGTGCCATGGAAGGCACCTGTTGTTACAAGGAATAGTCTTCAGGTACTCTGTGTGGTACTGGAGTCCCTTAAGATCCTGTGCCATTGGGAAGGCTCAGTGGAGAAAGGCAATGTAGGGACAGGTATCAATGCCAGAGGATATAACAGAATTATTAAACAGATTTCTCTGAAGTGACAGGCAGCAGCAGCTGAGGCTGGGTATCCTCCACAGTGGGGTAGGAGTGCATAGAACAATTAAAGTGGCTGGAACTGACATTCATGAATGTTCAGAGAACCATGGACTTGGTAGCTTGTTCTTTAGTACAGTTCATTTTGCCTTTCACATTGCTAGAAATGTCACTATATCGCCAACTCATGTTCCTGTTATCAAGACATTAGTATTACCATAAAAGTGAACATGTGAATGTTTTAAAAATAGGAAGGACTCACTTGAAATCTTATTTTCCTTCTATAGCCTTGTCCTAGGGGGATACTTCATTAGTTCTTTGCAAATTCCATTCTCCATTTAAATTTGACCCAATGAGAGAGGTTAAGGTAGACCCAGTTTGTCCCCATTTTGGCTGGGAGGATTGCTCCTATTGTTTTTGGATTGTCATTGTATTGTCAATAAATGTCTTTGTCAGAGTAGAAATACAGAGTAAATTCCAATTCCAAGTACACTTGTGCAGCTTCATGTTACAAAAGCTGCATGAGGAGAACTCTCTCAGATGCCTATTTATTTAGTTACCTATAAGGTTTTTTTGCAAAAGCACTAGCTGATGACAGGAATGTTATTTTATGGAGAGGTTGTTTGACAACCCAATAGTGGGAGCTGATAGTGAGGATTTAGGTATGCCAGAATAGTGCTTAGGTTACCAGTTGCCAAAATAATTGGAAGTCTTTGCTGCAGAGATAATGAGCAGGTCAAGAATCAAATTAAATCATAAGTCAGAAGCTGGAAATGTTGCTCACAAAAACTTGTAATGCCAGTGCATTGGTCTGTAGCTGCCATAAAGCCCAGGCTGCCTGAGGAAGCTGTGACATCTGTATCATTGTAGTATTCAAAACCAGTTCAGGCAAACACAAGAACACAGGAGGGCATCCAGAAAAAAAGAATGTAGTTTTACTCAGAATATGGTTGCTGTTATTTTCTTTCTTTTCTATGTGCAAAATTGTCACTGAATATACAAATAGAATGAGGTCAGAACTGGTCCTTTTCCTTGACTTATTGTTGAATGCAACAAAATCACTTCATTGCAGAATCATCTTAAGTTTTATCTCTTGAGTGTCTGGGTACCTTCCAAGAAATTACCAAAGTCTCTGAAAAGCAGTGGTTTTCCTGAGTTCTGAAGCAATATAACCCATGTGCTTATTTCTTACCCTTCCATATCCAAGTCCTTATTGCTTCTCAATTCATCCCTTCACACCTCTCTGTCTTTGTTTGAAAATAAAGAGAGAACAAAGCATTTTTTTTATTATTATTTTCTGGTTTTTTGCAAAGGCATATGCTTTGGTGTTTAGTTGATTGTAAGAGTCCAGCTGAAGTTACACTTAACATTTTGCATTTCAATCTAGGTGCTGAAAATGTTGTTATTTTAAACTCCAGTAACAAATTCCAAGCATTAAACTTGCTATATCTTCTCTAACAAGCACTATTTTGATGTTAAAGTAATGGAGTTTGAGTTGTGGAAAATAATATAGACTTGAGAGAAACTTTAACCTTGATTGTTAAGGGCACACTGACTCCAGTGATGATATGCTACATTCAGAAATCATTGACTTACAAAGTACAATTCCAGAGTGCAAAACCATTACAAAAGTTGTACTTTTTGTCAATACTCAGTTTTCATCCCAAAATATTACATTTTATGTCAGAAAAGTATTTATATTCAAGAATTTGAACTTACTGTGGGTTTTTTTGATTGGCAGTTATCATGTCCATGTGTCTATAAGTATGAAAACCTCTGCTTTTAAAATCAGTTAAATAAATTGTATGAATGAGTACTTTGGCTGAAAAGATGGCTGCACACAGCTACCATTAGCTGTGTGTAGATATCTGTGTGTCTGTTTACTTTTTATTATGAGGAATGGCATGGAGAACACAAGACCATGTAAAAAAAAAAGAAAATACTTTTTGTCTGTGGATAAATAAGCTGTTATATTAACTAGGGAAAATATTTCATGGTTGCTGAAGCTGATGGAAAAGTTATTTTTCATCCCAACTCCATTTTGTGAAAAGGTGTAAATTTTTAAAAATCACAATTTAGAAAAAAGGCACTGCATTTGGATCCATTTCATTCCTATACCACAGTGCAGCTCGACCTATGTCTGTTTTGGTTTTGTCTGCACTCTCTGAATGCTCCAGTGGTATAGATTTCTCAGTTGCCTCTGTTTTCCTATTGCAGTAGTTCAGTATTTTTGTTGTTAGGAAGTTTGGGGTTGTTTTTTTCCCTGGTGCCTAATGCAATGCTTCACCAAAATAGTCCTGAGAAAATACATTGACTGTCTCTGTTTGTCCTAATCATTGAGAAGGGCACTGATTAATTCCTTTCTTTTTCTGCAGCAGCTTTTTAAGCAGTTGTGTCTGCCCACAGCTCATTTGATGAGGTGGGCAACCCACCTCTGAAAGCATTTGCCTCTCACTGTGTTCTCACATGAAAGGATACTTTAGAAAACAGATGTATGGTCCTTCCTACAGAGTATTCAAGTGAGCTCAATTCTGTAGTGCTGTTATCAGTGAATCAATATCCTTGAGCATCAAGATGATGTCAGGTTTCTGAGGCAATAGCCTTGACATATAACATGCACTACTTGATTTTACATGGATGCTGAGCCCTTGAAAAGCAGATTTTATAACAGGTTTTTAATACTGTAGCTTAATTCAGTTGCAGTTTCCATTGTGGAGCAGTATTTTGGTGTCTGAAGTATTGCCAAGAAAAAATCCCCTTGGTTCAGCTGTTGTTTAAGGACTTGGGCCTTAATTTTATTTTTTCTGTTTCCCTTAAATCGGGACAAAAATGTTTAGGGCCTTGTTGCTTTTAGAAGAATTTGGCAGTCTAATTAATATGATTATAAAACCAAAACTCTCAACATTTACCTGGAACTGAGAAAGATGCAAAACTATAAGGCTGAAAAATTTTTAACAAAATATTATTTACACTGGAAAATTAGCAGTCCATTCAAATGCTAGGCTAGCACTTCTTTCCTCCATTTTGGAAATAGTTGAAGTAGTTCATCCAGATGAATGAAAATTCACCTGAGATGGATGATAGATTCAGATCCAGCAAGTCTTTGTGGTTAAGACTCTTCCTGGAAACCAACTTCAAATTTATGCCTTAAATTGAATGACTAAGGGTCCATCTCTGACTCAGAGGAGCTGGGAAGTCTGCTGTACCAATTGTTATTCCAGAATATTAAAAAGTCTTCATTTTAGATTGCCATAGGCGCCAAATAAATTTTAAGTTTAAAATAACCCCAAAAGCCCAAGTAGTTTGCAGCTGTCGGGGGAACAGGTAGTTCGATGAGGGGTTTTTATGTGGCTTCAGAGACCAATTGGATGCTTTTTCTCAACAGTGCACTTTGACTTTACTCTAATCAGGGGCTGGCATGAGTGATTGTCTGCTGTTTATTCAAAAGCATTAAAAGTGCCCTGTGGCAAGTGCATAGTGGGGTATATACCTCATAGTGAGGTATAGACCAATATTTGGGTGGTGGTAACTGTTCCAGAAACTTGGGGTAGCTGTGTGCCCAAAGTGGGAAAATGTACCTCTGATTTCCTTTTTATGTAACAGTGATACAAACAAAGACCTGTCTCTCAAAATCTTAGTGTTCTCCCTAAAACATTGTGGAAGCATCTCCTTCAACCCCAGACTAGCAATTCTCGCTTTAATCTTTTTCAATTGATGCAGCATGGGAAAACATTCAGAAGGAATTAAAATTATAATTTTTTTCTTAATGAAATCAGTTAATTTCAATGAGAGGGATACAGGTATATTTTTGAATGAATTATTCAGAGCCTTGGAATTCTGAGTGACTGATATCTGCTGTTGGCAACATATTTACATACCTGTACCCAGGAAAAACTAGTTAATAATCTGTTGTTTGGTATCTCCCTGATGGTGAAGCTCAGAAAATGCAACTTGCTCCACTGAGCTGGCTTCTGTTGCTGCAGAATTGGTGCCTGGTGCCATGCAAGTTTGCTTTTGTAGGGGAAGGTATTAACACAGTATTGTCAGGCACAGTGGCTATTTTGGGCTTGAGAGGTAATGAGAGGTTAAAAAGTGTGAAGAAGGGTTCCAGCTACCTGGTTTTGATAGCCCATGCATCCTGGAAATTTAATTACATATTAACGGCCGCTTTCCGTGCTATTAATGTTGTGAAATGGCCTGTGAGGGAGATGGTCTCAATTAGCCCTTGCATTAACTTTTTGTCATTAATGTGTGTCAGTATTGATGCTTTTAATTGCATGAGACTTGAGGAGGGCTCGAGTAATCACACAGGGATGCCTGATTTGACTGAAGTCTGGCCTTTGAGGTCACAGCAATACTGAACAATTGGGTTTGGTTTAAAAAAAAAGAAAAATCCAGAAATAGGGCAACCAGTGGAAAGAGTTATTCTATTTTTACAACAGTAGGAGTGGTTTAGAGCTAGCTGTTATTTCTAAATATACCCTTCCTTTTTAATGACAGAGAAATTATCTGTGACTTTGTTTTAAAATCTTGGTAAACTTCAAATTGGGTTTTTTGTCTGTCTTTCATTTCTTTTCTGTTGATTCACGTTCTCTTTCTACCAGTGGTTCAGCCTTTTAAAGGTTTCCTGCCTTGCTGTTGGGTACCCAATCCATTATGCAGCATAGTGACAGTATAGCCCAGGCACCAGGACATCAGGCTCAAGGGGCAATTTTTTTAACACAAGTAAAATTTAAGAGAAAATTCTTAGTGCCAAATAATTCTGATTTTATCTGCTTAAAATCTGCTGATTTTGGAACAGGAAGCACAGGACTGAAAAGGATCTGCTTTGAGTATGGGATATCTTAGAATTGGTTACCTGTATTCATTAAAGATGTGATTTTTTTTTCAATGTTACTGAGTAGATTTATTGAAGTCACAGTGACACAAGGTTTTTTGGTTTTAGGGTAAAGTATTGGTTTGGAATATTTCAGCCTTTTAAATTATAAATTTACTCCTAAATCTGTCTGTTTTCCCCTGAAGATGACATATTATTGAAGTGAGACTACGTGGTTCTCAGTTTCTTAACATGTCCTTTGTTAAATACAGTTTACTATCTTTTCTCTTCTCTAGTCATGCTAGAGACCTCTAGATGAGATTAGTTTACATCATGAGCAAACCTGGCTTATGTGTTTATAATGTCACATATTAGCTCCTTTGCAATCCGAGCTAAGGGGTCATTCAGTTCCATTACACTGCTGCTTCTTTTCTAAATTTTGCTTCCACATCGGTGTGCTCATATCCATTCCAGTACACAGATGCTTCAATTTCTGTTTGATCAGTCTTGTACAGAAAAAAGGTAAAGGATTTATTGAACTTTTCCTGGTAATTTTCCAAATGAGTGGTTACTGATATTTGTTTCAATATAATTTCCAAAGTTTTACTAGCTTGTCTTCCAACAATTCTTATCTTTCCTATAGCAATTTTTAAAATATATTTTATTTGTTTCTATTTTTTTGACATCCAAACTATTCTGTTCTTCCTTTTTTTCTGAACCAACTTGCTGTTGCTCCACCCAATAATATTTTCCAGCCTAAGACTGCTTCTCACCAAAGACAGTCTAACAAAAAAGCAAAGGAATTTGTTGGTTTCAAACTTGATAAATATGTGGATTATCACTCTTAATTCTTTTTCTCCTCTCTTCCTCTCTTTCTCAGTCTTTCTTTTTTTCCCCACTGGAAAAATTAGTCTTCCAGAACATGAATTTTGATTAATTTTGTGTTTCTGCTTACAATGCACAGATTTCTATGTGCTTATTTTCATTCAGTCATGATGAGATGTAATTTGAGAAAGTAGGTGTGCAGCATTCCAGTTTCACTGCTGATACACCTTTTGGGTTTGTCTGGATGATGTGAAATAATGTCGGATAAAACTGGAAAAAGGTGTTAAGTAAAGGTAGTTCTCAAATAAAAGTAGATGTTTGATTTAACAAATAAAAAAATCCATTTAATAAATGTTGTGTACATCAATAGCAGTTTAGACAAGCTACTTATCAATGGCAGCCACTCTTCCTTGGCATAGGAAGGATATGGGTGTAGAAAAAGGTTCATTTACTGATTTTTGAATCTAGATAGTTAGAAAAACTGGTGAAAAATGACAGTAGTCTCTTTGATTTGGTTTGGTTTTTTGGTTTTGTTTTTTGTGGGGTTTTGTTTTGTTTTATTTTGTTTTGTTTTGTTTTTGTTAAGCAGGTTTGACTTCCAGCAAACTTCCAAGAAGTTTCTATTATTAAAACAAGTTATCACTTAGTTGAGAAAAGTTTCACAGTACCTAAATGGATGTTTTGTGTAGGTATTCTTCTTGCATATTAAAAATGTTCTTTATAAGCCCTGAGGCCCTGGTTCCCTGATTTCTTCCTTGGCTGATACATTGGAGTAGAATAAAAAGCTACTTTTTTCCCTACTGTTTGTATGAATTAAGTTAGATTTTTATTATCTTACATGATTTGTTTTTCTGTATTAATATTTATGTCAAAACAATTTCATATTTTATTCATTGCAAATTCACCAGTTTTTTTCTAAGCTTGAATAAACTTGCATGTTACGAGTGAACTTCCTTGCAAGTGCTCCTAAAATATCTTTTAACAACAATCTAAAAGGATTAATAAGTTATCTAAATAGAATAGTTCACTTTCTTCTAGTTTTTATTTATATGGTAGTAAATCCTATCTGAAACTAATGCATAGGAGAGAAACTTCATTATACACCCTGAGAGCTTTGTTACATGAAGAACATTCTTATAGTAGGGTGTATATATGTAGTATAACTTCAGTTTTAAGTCCTCAGTAGCTTTGAAATTAGTGGTGTCGAATGAAATGCTTTTATTTATCAATTCCTAATGAAAGGTTTTGCATTGAGTACCATATTTTTGTATGTGTCACTGGCCTAAGGTCCCACCATGTCCTGCCACACCCTCAATTCTATGTAATAATTTACCATTCCAGTTTGACTGCAGAAGTCATCATTGTCTTTCCTTTAATTTCTCAGCTAATTTACTGCTCTCATAGTTAGGCTTTATTAGTACCACCCAGAAATCTATTGAAAACACAGAAAATGAGCTGGTGAATATCAAAGGTATAAAACACTGGAAACACAGTTCTCTGCTTTGCCACCCTAGTGCTGACAATCTTCATTTGCAAACCTGAACTGAGCTGTGTTAACTGAAAAATTGTTAAGTTTGTAGGAGGCTGATGTTTGTGGAGTTATTAACCAAATTCCATACCAAACTAAAAATATTATTAATGTAAATGATGGGTCTGCTACAGTATATTTGTGTCAAAATTATGATATTACCTTTTATAAGGAAAAACTGTATTTTCCCCTTTTTCTTTCTTGCATGTGAACGTACATGAACCCACATAAATCTAATTCTGTATCAGAAGGGGAATTAGCATGGAAAATTACAATTGACCTGGTTAGAATTTGGCAAAGTGGAAAAAGAGCCTTAAAATGGAGAATTTGGAGGAAAGCTTTTTTCTGTCTTTCTAACATTTTTTTCATTCAAAATATAGTATAATAGTCAGTGACTCTATTAAAAAAAAATTAATAATAGCAAAAAATAATAATATTTTATGCAACTAACTCTAAACAAATGCAATGCATCTATTTTTACTGTGAATTGTGAAATCTTGTTGAAAGGTTTCACGCTAGACTGTTAGACATATTAGTCAGAAATGGTTTGTAGAATCAGGAATATAATGCTATATAATGACAGAAATGGAGAAAGGTGTTAAGAGAGTGACAGTTGGATTAATTATGACAGTTCTGAGTATACTGTTTCTTAGCCTTGTCCAATTATGAAATTTGGGTGTCATTTTTAATTTTCACAAATTTGAGCTAGTAGAAATGGTAGTGTTACTCTTTCCAACTTCATGAGGACCAGACCTGTACATCTGTTAGACAAACTGTGGCTGTTTCTTTCAGTTACCTAATTGAATAGTGAGTGAGATTTAATTGCAACTGTATTCCTGTCCTGCATATTTGGGTGCTAGATGGAAATATTTTCCACTGATGGCTGAGTAAGTTTTTTTCAATGCAGAAGCTGTAATACATATTTTAATAAGTATGGTAAGATTTTAAAGTTTAAAAATAAATAATCTGGGTAATTTCACTAAAAGGAAAAACATGAAGAGTTTTCTCTGATCATGTGATAATTTTGATATCAGCAGAACTTGAAATCTGCAAACCTATGCTTAGGATATTTTAAAAATGCATCTTTTTATTAGTATTGATATAGTTGGTGCAGTTAAGGCAGAATGAAGAAACAATTAACTTTTCTCAGCTGTGGCAGCCAGCAGTTCTAATTCTGTGCTATCCTTGTCCTTCATACATTCAGGTGATCATGCAAATAAAGATCAGAAAAATAAACTGGGCCAAAAGTAAATGCTGATAATTTCTATAAGCCTAGGTGATTTAGAAGTTTAACCCAAACGTCTGAGTCATCTGCTATTTCTACAACAACGTTGTATTTTCTATCCAGAATTGTTCAAGTAGTGGAAAAATAATCATAATATCAATGTTATGAGGAGCTGTTCTTACATCCAAGGCTTGCAGTGGAGATGTGTGTTTCCCATTTCCTGTTACTATTCTGGTCAGGAAGAAGCAATAACTAAAACTGAGTATTTTTGGAGTTTCATCCAACGCTGGGGACTACTTGAGGAGTCCTTCTGTCTGGCCAGCCTAAAGCTCTTTGAGATCATAGAATGATAGAATCATAGAATGGTTTGGGTTGGAAGGGATCTTAAAATTATCATCTATTTCCACCCCCCTGGCCATGGGCAGGGGACCTTCCACTAGATCAGGTTGCTCAGAGCCCCATCCAACCTGGCCTCGAGCACTTCCAGGGTTGGGGTATCCACTACTTCACTGAAAAACTTGTTTCAGTGTCTCACTACCATATGAATAAAGAATTTTTTCCTAACTTCTAATCTAAATCCTTCCTTTTAGTTTAAAACCATTCCCCCTTGTCCTATCACTATCTGCCCATGTAAAAAGTCACTCACCCTCTTTTTTATAAGCCATTTTTAAGTACTGGAAGGCTGCAGGTCTTCCTGGAGCCTTCTGTTCTCCAGGCTGAACAACCCCAGCTCCCTCAGCCTGCCTTCATAGGAGAGGTTCTCCTGCCTCTGATCATCTTCGTGGCCGTCCTCTGGACCCATTCCAACGTGTCCATGTCTTTTTTGTGTTGAGGGCCCCAGATCTGGATGGAGTCCTCCATGTGGGTTCTCATGAGAGTGGAGGGGCAGAATCACCTCCCTCTCCTTGCTGCCCACACTGCTTTGGATGCAGCCTGGGATGCAGTTGGCTCATTGGGCTGTGAGCATGCATTGGTGGCTTATGACCAGCCTCTCTTCCACCAGAACCCCCAAATCCTTCTCTGCAAGGCTACACTCAATGAGTTCTTTTTCCAGCCTATACTCATGTCTGGGATTGCCCTCATTCAGGTGCAGCAACTTGGACTTGTTGAACTTTATGAGGTTCTTATGGGTCCACTTCTCAAGCTTGTCCAGGTCCCACTGGATGGCATCCCATCCTTCCGTTGTGTCATCTGCACTGCCCAGCTTTGTGACATCTGCAAACTTGCTGAGGGTGCACTCGATCTCACTATGTCATTGATAAGGATGTTAAAGAGCATTAGTCCCAAGACAGAGCCCTGGGGGACACCACTTGTCACCAGCATCCACCTGGACTGCACCTCTCTGACTGTGTCAATCCAACCACTTCATCCACTGAATAGTCCACTCTTCAAATTGACAGCTCCCCAGTTGGGAGATAAGGGTGTTGTGTGGGACTGTGTCCAAGGCCTTACAGAAGGATGGATAGATAACTTTGGTCAGTCTTCCCTCGTGGACTGTTGCAGCCACTCCATGATGGAAAGCCAACAGGTTGGTCAGGTGTGATTTGTCCTTAGTGAAGCCAGTGCTGGCTGCTTGGATCACCTCCTTGTCTTGCATGTACCCGAACATCTCTTCTGTAAGGATCTGTTCCATGACCTGCCCAGGCACAGAAGTGTGAGGCTCACTGGTCTGTAGTTCATGACTTTAATCTGGATTGAATTCTATTCTTGCCTTGCAAGGAGGTAACTCTTGCAGAATATGCCACCTCTTCCCTACATCTGTTCCACAACCTGAGTTTGTCCCATAACTGCAGCTGTGTCCAAAATACAAGGTGTGAGTATAGCTTTATTAGTGCTGGTAAATAATGCTAGATTTGTAGTATTTTTAGTTTTACACATAACTCAGAAATAATAGTTACTAATTTGACCAATCTGTGGCTGAAAATATATTGCTTTTCAAGGTGATAAAATCAGTTCTCAGCAGGCCTTTTACTTAAAGGGATTGGAGAGCTGATACTCAGGAGAATTGATGTACAGAAAAAGCTCCACCCAGGAAACCATTTGAACCAAACTGTTTTTGTTAGCCATAGACAATGGATGTGACTACTAAGAAGCCTTTATTAGCACACTTCTAATATTGCCACCAAAAATATTTGTACTTAGAGCTACTGATCACGTCCCAAGATGTGTAAGACTGGCTTGTAGCAATCTTAATGGATTTTGGCTGTGTTGCTCTCCAGGGACAGGCTGTATCACTTGATGCAGCAACCTACATCAGGCTGGGCTTGTTCCATGCCACAGTACTCAACATGCCTGTGGGAATAAGACACGCAGTAGCTGTGACCAGTTTATTTTATTAAGTAAATTTACTTAATAAAAGAAGTTAATTAAGCATCTTGCATGGGTAATCTCTTTCAGTGTAGGCTTTTGGAGAATTTATTGCTTTTCCTTTTCATTGCTTTTCTTCAACTGATACTTTGTTTCATTGACTTTCAGAATCACTCCATCCGCATTAAAAATTATTTCACAGTTTCTGGTCAGAAAGTGTGTATCAGGAGAGGCTCTGAAGTTAGAAAGTATAAGTCAGAAGAGGTTCTTTGACTCAAGGCTTCTCAAAAAACCCAAATAAACTGTGATTGAGGCATTGGTTGTTCTTTTTATTTTTATTTTCTTTTTTTTCTTGTTTGGTTTTGTTGGTTTTGTTTTTCCCACCATGCAACAAAAGTTTTATTCTGTTTATTTAAAAGAAATAGGTTTTTTTGGTAACTGAAACATTATTAATATTTAGTTTACAATATATCAGTATTTGAGACTTTGAAGATACTTTCTAAAGAAAAGAAGGAAATATGGGCATATTTTCCAGAGCAATAAATATTGCTTTCTAGTTTTGCAATTAGGACATGTATGAATTTAAAATACATGAAACTTCCAAATAGGTTGATAAAATGTTTACCAATCTTAGTCTTCATTTACCCCATTTTGGCATGTTAATCTCTTGAGCCAACTCTTCCATGTTTCGAAAACATGCAAGAAAACAATTAGACCACAAATCTGTGTTCTGTTCCCAGACTTTGCAGTTATCTTTTCAATTATCTCATATTTATCTCTTTGTTCACCTGGTTTTGTGCCACTTCTCAGATAAATGTGATTTCATTTCTTCTGCAAATGATGTTTGATTAGAAGGAATAATTTGTTTCCTGTGTGAATATTTCTCAATTAACTGATTAGCAAATTTGGCTGGGAGGTTTTTGTCCTTTTTTTCCTGCTTCAGTATTTTTTCCCTGTTTGAATGAGAGGTTTCAAGAATCCCCATCACATTATTGCTCTCATGTCTGCTTCTTGTCAAATACCTGCCTGCTCAATTGATTTTTAATAATATCAACAAATAATGACAGTTTTGATTCACTTATTTATCAACTTGATTTTGTTTGATCCTATACATGTTTAGTTCCAAGTCACATTTTTAATAAGAGAGAGAAATCCTCTCCAGTGAGAAAGATACTTTGTTGGAACTTTTCAAATGCATTCTGCCTTTTCGCTTCATTGTGGGCTTCATTGACTTAGGCTGCATTACTTGATTTTGAAACCATTGCTTAATCTGTTTTTTGAAAATTTGCTTGGACTACATTAGCATTTGAGTTAGCTAAATAATTATTTTCACTATGTGTCCAGGTGGGAGCATTTTTTTTCAATACCTATAGTTATTGAAGAGGGGGAGGGAAACAAGTTTAACAATCTAGGACACCTTTTTCAGACATGTCTGTGATGACAGAGAGTGGAGCAAAAAGGATAATTCTAGACAATTTTTAGTGATATACAAAAATCTGTACTACAGAACAAAATACCTGCATTTACATCTTTTGTGATGATGTAGCATGTATAACATTTTCTTCCAGAGGTGACCCTAAGTTTAATTGATCTATTTACCACTGTTTAATGATTATACAATATATAGTACCAGTAGCAATTTTACCCAAGCAGGGGTGAGGTAAAATAATTATTACAATGGAATTTTCAGATTTCTCAGCTCTTGAATATTTAGTTTCTCAATTAATGGGGTTTTTATTAGGGGAGCTAGAAATAGATGACCTAGGAGAGTATCAGGATTTCTGTTTATCTATGAATTCATCATGCTTCCTTATCTACTAAGATAAGCTACTGGCAAAAATCAGTAGTTCACTATCAACTAGTTAATCAGAAATAATATAGGTAGATTCAGAATACACGTGTTTTAAAGTCCCATATGTATGTTTTAATAAAAATACATTTAAACTGCCTTTTAAGCCCAATACTTTTTAATTGGCATTGCATCAATTTAATACCGTAATACAATTGTTACAGCACAGAAACCTTACGTGTAACTTTTTTACTAGTAAGTACCAAATCTGAGACATCACTTAAGCTGACTATGAGTCTGGGTTTTTTATTTAAAAAACTAGAAAAAAAAGTCTCACTGTAAATATAACTGAGGAGGTTCCTAAAGCATGACAGCAAATTTTTCTCTCTGCTCTTACAGCTTGCGTCATTGGTAGGGTTAAAAAGAGAAGTGGTTGTCTAGCAACACTGACATCTTTATTTCTTGTTTTGATAGTGCTAACCTATCAGCATCTGCAGCTAATGGAAACATGTAATTTAGAATTTTTTCTTACAGTTCCATATGTGAAGCAAAATGCAATTTTAGTGGTAGGCAAGAAACTAAATCTGACCTTAGTTTTAAAGAGATTGTGTTGTCATTTTAATATCAATTAGTAATGCACACGTACAGTAATTTTTTAAAAGGTGATACAAAAATTATATTGTTCAGAAATTATTCCTGACTGTAGATTGAAATAAATCAAATTCATGAATCACAGTAGGTGTTATCCTTTGGATTAATTTTTGTATTGTTAAAAAAAGTAAGGTGTTTTCAGCTTTTTTTTTTCCCCAGGTATTTTTTATCAAGTGACGACAAGATTTATAGGATAATATTTTCTGCTGAATTAATATTCTTTTCACTTCTTACCCTCAGTAGGATGAGTTTTCTAGTGGCCAAATTTCTTTAAAGCAGAGAAACAGTAGGCTGAAAGAATAAGGAGGAGATGACTGAACTTAAAAATGAATAATTTCAAGATATTCAGCATAAACAAAAGACAAATTATTAAATGTGGAAAGGGTTCAGAGAATGATAAAGAAAGGAGAAAGGTGCTGCATCAAAGGAGAACTAGGTGGATGCAGCCAAAATCTAAGAAGAAACAACTACAGGTGGAGAGGCTCTGGAGATAGTAATGTAGTTCTGAATTGGATTCAGATGTGAATTCAGGGGTGGATGGTGTAATTAATTTGGCCCTGTGTGACCCAGGAAGTTACAGCTCATTGGTGTTATACTTGAAATACAATCAGTAAAACTGTTCCAAAATAGGCTAAATACAGTGGTTTTGTTTGGTAACTGGTAATTTTGTAATTGTACAGTGAAACGCTTTAACTCCTAGGATAAAGGTGAGGTTTTTTCAGAGGTAATGGAGTGATAGTGAAGTATTTCTAGATCAATGTATTTCATTTTGAAGTACAGAATTTTGAAAGCAAACAAAAGATAATAACTAGGAATCTCGCTTTGACAAAAAGTTCTCCTGGTTCAGCATCCTGCTTATGACAGCAACCTTTGAAGGTAAAAAACATTACTCAGATAGAAAAATCTGTCTTTGGTGTATCTTTCTTGCTTCTGGAAAGCAGTTTTAAGACCTCTCAAATCAGAGGCTGCATGTGAATAATTGCTTTTATGGGTACTAATGGATGTGTTTTTCGTTAGTTCCTCTCCTTCCGTGTTGGATCAACTTGTATTTTGGGTCTTGGTGCTATCAGAATAAGGAGCTACAAAATATTCTTGTTTTGTACATTCTTTTGTGTGTTTTAGGTAGCTGCCTCATAATACACTAATTTGCCTATGTATCTTGTATGATAAGTAGTAGTAAATATTAATTTCCAACTCACTTTCTGTATATTGTTCATAATTTTATGGCTTTCAGTGGTAGTTCCCACTCATTAATTCCTTGAAAAATGCTCTTCTTGGGAGGCAAGCACAGTGCCATGAAGCCAGGGGATAGCTGTCTGCCTCACCCCAGCAGGTTGGGCATGGTGCAGACATCCATTTACATCAGGTCCAGAGAACAGATGGCCAAGGACTATATCAGTGGGGAGCCTTTAAAAATGGAAATGACAATCTGGGACATTATTTATCCCATATATGGTGAGCAAGATAATCAGAAGTACTCTATACATCATTAGAGGACTTTTTACTTGCAATTCTTAATATTATGAGAATTCTTGGAGCAGTGCGAGGTTTTTAATAACTCTTATAAGAAAAAGAAATCTCTCCTCTTTCTGAAGATAACATCATCACCCATTGATTTTCTCTGATATTGCATTTAAGTCTCCCAGAAATTTTAGTAAGTCTTGGGCAAATATTATCACCTCTGGATAATATTCAATAAACCTGATTCTTTTAGAATATCCTCTCCAAGATGTGTAAATGCAGGGGATTCTCTTCTGAAGCTTGGAAAGTCAGTGTCATGTGTCTTATGCTTTGAGAATGTACATCTGGTTTATCATGGAAAAGTACTAAATGCGAACAATGAGGAGCTGAAATATTGAAGTGTAATAACAGAAATCTTCAAGTTGTGCAGCCTTGGAACATTTAAATACATGTCTGATGAAGGTTTCGTGGAATGGTTAACTTTCCTAGTTTTTCCACCAGTTGATTAAAGATTTAACAGAGGAATTAGAAGTATGTAATTGTACTATATTTGCACTGTTTGCTGGGGCCAATAGCTTATATGCACAACACTAAGTAATGTTATAAATAATCTCCACATCTACAGGTGGGCTAATGAGACACTCTGATCTGGTGGTTCTCTTTTGGAGACAGGAAGATTTTGGCATCCTACTTGCACATGGTTATGGAGAAACTATCCCACCTGGACATGACTGAAGTGCCCTTATAGAATTTTGCTCTGCAGTTTCAAGAGAATGAAATTCAAGCAGGAAATGTCTAACCCTCCACCCCATCCCAGACCATAGAGGTGGTCAAGCTCTGGGAATTTTGAAACAAAGGAGTTGAGGGAGGGTAAAATAACTCAGGGCAGGACTGACTATGTAAGATGATGTTTGAGGGATGAGATGGGAGCCAAAATGTTAAGAGTTCAAGGAATGAGGGATTCCTTTGGCTCACTGAGTAACAGCCTAGGGCTCAGTATTTAAAGCTTAGACTAGCACTCAATCCTGCATGCCAGCATACTGCAGACCAGAGGCGTCTGTAATTCATCTTCTCTTTTCATTGTTAATACCCTTTCAGATATTTGCAGACTTCCCACCCTGTCTCCCTTTTCAGCTATTCAGGTTAATAAATATTTAATTATATAAATTTTCCATCATAAATCATCTCTTCCATGCTCCAATCTGTTCTGCTGGTCTTTTCTTAACGCACTGCAATTTGTCAGTCTTACAGCTAACATTATGTCCTGCACTGAATTAATTCTGTAGTGTGCTCACACTAAAAACTGTCCAAAGGGCAGGCAATTATCATTTCTGCACTCTGTGTTGCGTTGTCTTCGTGGATTTTAGTCTGCAACTGCTCTAAGCCTGGGTTGTTTTTTGGTAGTGCTGCAGCGTGGGAGTTTCTATCACCCACACTTCTCTTTTGTTGTATTTTCTAGATTTCTTTCACTCAGTGAATAGCCAGCTACACGTTGATTTCTATCTCCCTAGGTGTTTTTTATGTGCATTTTTATAAATTGAAACTCATGCTGTCATTTTCTGCCCACTAATGCCTCTGGCTTTGTCACTAACATTTCTCAGCTCTAACTGATATTCACAACTTTTTCTGATTTAGTATTGCTTGCAAATTGCACCAAAGCATTATAAAGATATTTAAAAGAAGGCAGAGCTCATTAAAAAATTCTAGAAGACAATTTCCCCAAAACTGAATATGTTCTCATCAACCACCTTGTCTGTTGTCCCCAGAGGATATCATGCTTTGCAATATCAGAAATCAAAGCTCATGCTTAAAAAGAATAATAATCTTCACTTTCAGATTGGTATCTTTTTTTTCCTCCTTTTTAATAGTATTCTTCCTTGATCTTTAAAGTACAAAGTTGAATAAATATGTAGTGTATTTAAGAAAACTTGGCAAGAGCTTTGTCATTACAAAATTAAGGCTAGAAGTCAGCTTATTTAAATAAAAGGAAATGGGAAAATTCTTCAAGAGGAAGAGAGAAGATGAAGCTTCCTAAGTTCTTCTTGCTCAGAAAACTATAACATGTTGTCCTTAGACATATTTTTTGGAGAGCTGCAGTACTCCTCAGTTCTATTCCTGTACAGTTCTAGTAATTTGGCTAGATTTCCCTGGCTGTACTCCGAGGTGTCATGGGAAAATAAAACAGAAAATGAGAGATTGTGAGACTTCTCAGCTTGGTGCTTTGAGTGAGAGTACAGCACATGGTGGGTGAAAGTCGGCTGACTTGATCAGGAGTTGTGCTCACAAATCTGCCAGGATGGCTGTGTCTGCTGTGGTGATCTGTAATTTACTGCAAAGATACTGTTTGGACGTGTTAGGTGCCCCTGCTGATCAGACCCTCTAGGTGTGACAAATAGAAGCTGGTCACTGCCTCTTTGGATGGGGCACTGAATGCTGCTGTCTGGAGAGGATTATGGTAATAATGTCTAGGAATAATAACAAGGAACAAAAGGAGCAGTGGGCAGCTTTGCCACCCCACTTCAAATTTCCCTACCTGTTCTTAGTCAGCCTTTCAGTTCCCCGAGGGCAGTTGGCCACACTTTTGTTAGGAAAGTGAGGTACAGCAAAGAGCACCTGGCATTGAAACATTCTCCCAATGCTAAATGTCCCACCTATAGGCCAGTTTGCCACGTGGCTTAAATGATAACTGAGAAAACCAAGGGAGAAACCACAGACCTGCAAAGTGGCTGCTCTAACAGGGACACATGGTAACACAGTGAGGAAGTTGGCATAATCAAAAGAATTATCACAGCCCCCTGCAAGGTATCTGAGATGGTGGAAGGGATCCAGATTCAGGAACAGAGGCAGCTGTGAACAAATGATTCCAATTTTCAGTGCGTCATTAAAGACACAAAGTGAGTCCAGCAGTAAAAGGATCAGTTTTAGAAGAAATTTCTTTATGACAACAAAAGGCTGCCTAAATCCTCTAGATTTCTGCTTACAGATGTGCTTTACTGCCACCCTAAGAGAAAGGCTCATGGATCCATAAAAATCATAGTGTCTTTCAATGTGCAGTACATGTCATAGAAAACTACAAATATATTATCCACTGATATAAGAATTCACAAATTAAAAAACTGGTGTTCCAATGGAGAATTTGTATCCTACAGTAAATTGAAATAAGAAAGAATAGATAGAGTGGGAAACTGAAAAAACCAGAGAACCTTTTTCGTGAGCCTTTAGGATCTCCTCTCCTAGAACACAATCTAGCTCTTAGTTTCCTTACTACTTTTTCTTTCTTAAGGTCTTCCTGCTGCCATCTGTACTTTTGCAAGGTCGTGTCTAACAAAGAGCAAACACAGAGCCAATGGAACAGCTTGTGCAGTTATTGCTACTGAGGCACTTTAATTCTTGGACTTGCCCCCTTTCCTGGGGCAGCTATTTAAGAGACAGGTCTCCCACCGGGTGTGCAAAATGCTCTTCCAAAGAAATGCAAGCTAATTGCTTTCATTTTGCTTCTGAACCTCAGGGCCTGGGAAAAGACAATGGTCTGTAAGAGCAGTAACTTGAAAAACCAAAGTTCCGTTGGCAGTTTGCTTTGATATGTGCAGGAATTGGGAACAAGCTTAATAAAAGTCAAATTTCTTCAGTTTTAGTTTAAATATTGTTTCAGCTTATGCCACTAAGGTAGCTAAATAAGGAATCAGATGCATGAAAATATTCCTACAGTGGGAAATCAGTCCACTGTGTTTTAAGGTAGTGGAACTGCTTTTCATAAATGTGCTCCTGGGTCTTAATTAAATGTTTGCTGTAAATGGAAGATAAGTGATGTTCTCGTTGGTCTCAGTTTTCTGTGGTCTCAGCTTGACTTTTTGGGGTTTTTTCACTGCCACAGATTTCTGTCACAGCTTTTGTCAAACATCCTGAGAGTGTATCCGTTAAGAATGAGGCTGCAATGGCCAGCCTGAACAAAATAACTTAGGTATAACATGAACTTCTCTGTCCATACTTTGGAAAAAAAAGATAGAGTGAAAAGTTTTACTAAAATGTACAATTTAAGCTAACAAGATTACCTCAGACTCCTAGAATTTGTCATGTTTTTGATGTTACAGTCGGCTGGATGTAATGTACAGAAAAACAAGAGATATTTCAGTATAGTTCTAAAAAGCTAAACTTAAACCCCCAAAGTTTTTGGTACACTAAACCTGTAGAGCATTTTCTTGGAGAAGAATTTGCTTTATAATTAAGCAAATCATCTTGTACTGTAAAGTACAATTATTGAATTTTAACTTGGATGTCCAATTAAACGTAACTATTCAGAGAAAGGAGATGACCTACTATGAGATAATAAATGACTGACATGCACCAGTTCTGCTTCCTTCCCATTCTGGTTGAAGGAATTTTCTCTGTTGATTTATGCAAGAGAGCAAGAAAGACAGAGTATGCTGTATAAGATTATTTGTTAAGTAAGTTTCCAGTTCTCTGGAGTTGGCAGGAATGTTAGACTAGCAAGTCACCTTCTTTCTGTCCTTTTCTAATATCACTTTCAGTGTTACCCTGGTTTGTTCACACAGTCCACACAGAAAATCAGTAAAAACTAGATAACCCTTGTCTCCTTCCCAGTAGTCTTGGGATCTTTTTGCTATTTCTTAAGTTTTCATAGGACAGTCCTGACAGTTGTCTCAGTTCTGCAGAGAGCGTTACATAAGATGTAGAGAGGTATAACGAGGAAAGAAAGTTATCCTTCCTTTCCTTCTCCCTCCCCCTATTTTCTATTGTTCTGTGAGCAGTTTCCCCCAAATCTCACCCTTTTAAAGTAGCTAATTACTGCTCTTCCCTGGCACGCATTAGCATTATGCTGTTGTCAGTCTGTCAGGTGCACTTAGTCAGGGTTTAATAGGCTTGCAGTGAGCTACAATTAAACTCTGGAATTAACATTTAAAGAGTGTTTACATGACTTCCTCTTCCCTTCCTCCCCCGCAGCAGTTTGCTTAAAGACGCAAGCAGTTTTCTGGTTTGCTTTAATTGTTATGTGAGGGAAATACTAAAAAAAAAAAATCCATGAAGTTGACTTTCATTTAAAATTTGAGCTCTATTTTTTGCAGCTCTTGGGAAACATTACAGTGCTATTTTTCAAAAGGAAAATTGTTGCAATTTAAAACCATGTGGTCAAATACAACCCTTGTAACCATGCTAACAAATGTTCTGCAATTAGAAAGAGGAAGAGTTGTGGCTCACTTGGAAGCACTAAGTCCTGAGTGGAATGAGAGGGTCCCTGGCCTGTTTTTCTGGTCCAGGGGCAGAAGAGACTTGCATGTGCATGAACTACTTCTTTCTCTGTAGCCCCCAGGATCTTCACTGTGCTGTCTGCAGATCTCAGTTCTTTGGACTCTCAGAAAGTTAAGACAAGTTTGTATGGATTTAGACACTCTTTGTGCAGAAGATGTGCTTCCTCCCCACCCAGGGAGAGGTCCTTTTTGCTGTATCAGTCCAGTCAGAGCATTCACTTAGACCAGTTTTGTTCCCTCAGTTGACTGACAGCTCTTTCAAGCACCTCTAGACTCAAGAAAGCCCTTCACACTCCTGCTTCCTTTGCAGAAGTCACCTGTGAGCTGAAAGAGCTTCAGAAATTAAATGGTAGATGCATATTTTGTGCTGTGAATACTCCAGAGAGCACCGATGGGGAGCCTCTTAGTAATAAGTACAGAGGGCTGGGTTTTGAGGATTCAAAATTCTCAAAGGGGAAAAATTAAAATGATGTTAGCTCTGTGTCAGTACCCTGCTGGCTATGTTATTTTACTACAGCTGAGGATATGCCCTAGAGTGTGGGGGGTTTCTTCTTAGCTTAGGCATTGCATGTAAAAGAAGAATCTGTTGCCTTTCTTGTATATGATAAATTTGCAATTTAGCTCTTAGATATCCCTGGTTTTCAAACAAAACACACAAGTCTAAGCTGTCACATTTGGCAAGTGTATTGCTACATTGTACATTGTCATTTATTTATTAAAGATGATTGTCTATATCATCTTTATGTAAGCCAGTTGTGACTCCCTGATTTTACCTATGCAATGTGAGGGTAGCAGTACCTCAGCTTGAGAATTTTCAGAGAAGTTTTGTATCACAAAAGCCATTCAGATTTACAGTCCTCAGATGACACATGTCCAAACACTCCCCCTTATTCCAATGTGCAGAGATTATGTCTCTTCCATCCTAAATTCTTTCAATTCATCTCCAATTACTTGCAAATATATAGATTGGAAGTTAAGGGAAATGGGAAGGTTTTAAACTAAACAGATGATATTGTTTGTCCTTCAATATAAAATTAAATTTTCTTTTAGGGTGACAGGTAAGAACTTTATGGAAAGAAACCGTGAACTCCCCACAAAACTCAAAGATCAACACTCATGCAGTCAGGTTACTGCTAATTGCTGCATAAACCTATCAGCCACAAGTTACAAGACTAAACTAATGGTCACCTTCAGTTCCTCTTTCACCATTTCTCTTTAACTTCAAAACTTGTCCCATTTCTCTTGGCGCAGCTGTTATCAGAAGAGTTTATATGGTTTCTGATGATGAATTCTGGTGAACCAGTGGAGAACTTGAAAACCATTAAAAGATGCTGCAGAACCAGTGTTTGAACAGATATGAAGCCTAAATTGAAATAGAGGATTTTAAAGTAATGTTACCAGGATGACTTTTTTCTCACCGGGGAACGGGGGCAAAACTCAAAAAAAGTAGGTATCAAAGTCTTTTGTGATCCACAATTAATTTAATAACAATAGCTGGTTCCTAAGTTTTTGCTATCCAACTGATGATTGGTCTCTTTTAGCTTCTTTTTGATTAGGCTATGTAAATTATGCCATTTAAAACAGTATTTATCACTACACTTACCTTTCCATTCAGATTTTTAGTGTCCTAATCTCTCAGATCAGTTTGATTTCCTACACTGTAGTGGAGTTTGAAGAAAGCAATTTGTTTTGCAGTATTAAAAGGTGATACTTGGAGCAGGAAATGCTCAGAAACAATCTGCATGAGAGAGAGGTAAGAGTGATGTATATCACTTCACTCTGAAAACAAACACAGGAACATTTTCATTTCTCATCTACTGTATAAGAAATCCAAAAAAGACTTTTTTTTTTTTTTTTTGTATAGGGATCTTTGGACCATTGACTGGTGTGTTCTAATGTGTAAGACTAGAGAAGAGTTCACTTTCCTGACCTAAGCACAGCCTCATCCAAAGCATTGCAGCTATGTAATTGTCTTAGCAGCAACATAAAACACAGGCTGCAGAGCACTGAGTATATGAGTCATGCTAAAGCCAGACATCGTGCAATTTGGCTGGAAAAATGACTGAGAAGAATGTTTTAGATGAAATACTTTCTGAGTCCTTAGCTTGAGGGCACATATCAGGTTACAGGACAAATATGCTTTAGGATGGATAGTTACAAAAAGAAGTGGAGAGCTTTGAAGACACTATGCTGTGGGCCAGATGAATTAAAAAAAATTTCAGGAGAAAGTAATCCTGTCATACTGTGCCAATCTTTCAGTAATTCCACTTTGCTTTGACAGGAGAGATGCCTCTTTTTTTACTCTTTTTTTTTTTTAAATGTTCTACCTCATAAAAGCTGTAATGTGTTGTGGTGTTTGAAATTATTCAAGAACAATATTCAACAGGAAAGGGTTCTACGTTGCTGAGCTTTGAGATTGAAGAGTGCAATCTAGCAATACTGATCTTTGCAGTTTTCAGCATGATACATCTTTGGGAAGTCCCATGCATATTGCTGTATATAGTCCTGCCAACAGACAATTGCTTTCACTAGAAATTGGACCAAATCAGCTGCTAAAGAGTTGTCAGATGACATTCCTCTCTATATGCAGAGTTGTTAACCTAGCTGTTCCCAGGCTGGAGGATGAACAAGTGTAGATATGCACTCTTTGTTTTAAGAGTCCTTTTGCAGAGGACTCTATTAGTAGGCCTGAGATCTGATTAAGATGACTAGGGAAAACTTCAGTGGAGCAAATTGACAAAGACACTGGCTTCATCATCTCAGTGCTGAAGGTTCACCAGGCCCTAAACAGTTCCTTGTACTACTAGAATTTTAGTTTGGATTGTGACTGAAGAAGAATTTTCATGGTCGTGAGTCTTTATAGATTCAAGGGCAAGAATTTCATATTATGTGTCCAATAAAAGAATGTTTTAAAGAAACTAAGGTTTTAGATAGTGCTGCATTTTCTTTGATCCTTGCAGAGACTCAAACTGGTTTCTCAAAATAAAATGTGTTCAATATTTTTTCATACTAAATGAGCTTCCTGTGAAAAGGAGGGAATGGGCTCAACTTATAGTGGTGTGTTGAGATAGTGTCTTTAGCAGCTGATGTTTTACACCAACAACAATTGAAATCATACTGTGAAGAGTCTTTTGATATTAGTGATAAACTGTGTTCATTTAAAAAAAAAAAAAGCCTGTGCAGTTAACATTTCAAAATGAAAGATGGTCAGTGGTGTTGAAAGCTAGTTTTGCTGTGAGTGTTTTTCTTGAAACATACCTGACAGAAAAGGCATAAAGCTGTTGTGGAGTTTGTTTCACTGATATACCAGTGTGTCATGGTTTTGCTACTCCTGGTCTAAAACATTAGATAAATGAAATACTGGAATATTTTAATAAGAGGAGGCACATCCCTTGTTGAGGGTGTTTAGACAGATTTGTAGCAGCAGGAAAGATATCTGGGGTGATTGCAAATGCTGGTTGCCTGCAGCCAATCTCACTGAGCTACTGGGATACTGGTGTGAAAACGGGTAAGACATTCAAATGTTGGATGATTAACAGCAAGAAGGATTTGTGTTGGTATACTGGACTTAAATCATCCTGTATCTTGGCACACTTTTACTAAGTGAAGTATCAGTGTTTGTCACTAGAGCTACATAGCCTGCATATTAAGGAGAAGTCATTAACCATCCAGATTGCTCTATGTTCTTTGCATTATCTCTTCTGCAATGAAATCTGAACACACACTAATGTGATATGGAGACTTTGAGCCCAAGGATGTAGGCCAAAGTAAATAATTATGCAGCAACCCCCTTCCTTATCAGTAGATCAGGACTGGGATCACTTAGGAGACAGGAAAGAATTGTACCAATGAAGTCAGACATGGAATAATAATGGTTTACCTTTCCTTCTGTGATTTTGCAAGGAAGAAGTTGTACCTCATCTGTGGATGGTTCCCATCACCCCTTTAAGAATATGTTTAAGGGAACTTTAGAAAATGTTTAAAGGAACTTTATAAAAAAATTTAGAGGGGAGTTTGCTGATGACTGAAGTGTTTTTAAACAGAACTACTGAGTATGTTGGTAGGATATAAAAGAAGATTCTGTTTTTTCATCTGTTTAATCTCTTTTCTCCACATGCATTCTCTGATAAATTCATTAGCAGGGGAACAAGTTCATTCTCTTTCAGAAATAAAAATCAGATTTATAATATTCACACACTTTCACCTATAATAAAACTTCTAGATTGATACATCAGCAATAATTCTTGGAGCTATGACATATATAGGAGTTAATAAAAATCCTATCAATTTTAATTCAACATGGCAGAATAGATCCTGATTTATTACGATGTAAAGCACGATCTCCTCTATGATATGATATTCCCACCCTGAAGAATATTCTAATTTAATCATAATTCTCTTATGTTTCTAGTGATTAAATAACATCACTTACAAATAGTAAGTACTTTATGTACCAGATTTTCATTGCTTTATGTCTACTTCTGAGCAGTTAAAACCAGTTTTAGTGCAAGAGGATGAGGCCTGGTGGTTCACTAAATATGAAATATTGTAATAAGAAGCAAACATATTTTCAAGAATACAGTGTTTTAAAATTGCAGAAGCCTTGCTCTTAAAAGGAGAATAGCATTTTTAAGGTTCTCCATAAATACTGCTCAGAGAAGGCTTTTCTCTGTGGCCTGATGAAAGATGGAGTGTTTTTCTTATCATTAAGAGCAAGCATTGTGATATAAAAGATGAATCTTGGAAAGAGGAGAATCCTCCTGAATACCTGAGAAGTCAGCTGGTCTGCTTGTCCTCTCAGTCTATTATTATCCACCCTAATGGTCATTAAAAATAAATGTATGACTGCCAGCTCTGCATAAATAGACCTTGAGTAAGGTGAACTTAGAGAGGCCTTGGTGATAATGATTTACCAGTTCAGGTGTTAATAATGTTTCAACACAAAGTCTGCTTGACAGATTTGTAATGACTTCAAATTATATGCTTAATAATGCAGTTCACTGCCAGCAGAATATACCATTGGAACAGCAAGGTACACACTAAGGGCAGCTCTGTTGGAGTGTTAGAACAACAATTTGGCTTTCAGAAGCTGCTGCTGATACTGACGGAAATTATAATCCAATTTGCCTTCTGCTCCAATATTGAGTTGGTATTTGCAGAAAGAAAAACCTAAATATATGTATGCATGTGTTTGTCTTTTTTACTGGGGAAATCAGAAGTACAGAATACATGCAAAGCTGCATCAGTCTAGGGTGGCATTATTTTTGGAGCTCTAACAGCACTTTAAACTATATTAAATTCAATTCGCTAAATTATAGTTATCTGTTTAAGCTAAAATATGCTGTCTTATGTTCCTCTTTAGCTCATGTGATTCTGAAATAAATACTCTCTTCTATGCTGGACCATTCCCTCAGGGCATATAGTCACATTCTCCCTTCTATGATATAATAGCCCTTGGGACTTCTAGGGTGAAAAAATGGATGCATTGTCTCTTTTGATTGTTAAATCTTGCAGTCTTTCTAAATAGTGCAGTATTCCTGAAATTTAATCAGTAGCTGATACTAAAATCAAGATATTACCGTGGCTTCCAACTGATATTTGAATATTTTAACTTGAAATAATCTTCTGTTGATTGGTGTGCTTTAATGGAGCAGAGAACATTTTCTGTTCTTGTCTGATCCATTCATCCTCACTTGCCATTTTTTTAAGCCTGTCCAAGTCTACATTTTATCTTTCTTCCTTTCTTCACTATACAAGGGAGTAATTTGGTGACTTTGCCTTTACTTGCATGATGTTACTGCCAGATCAATATGGTCACTGGGAAATGCTATATGTTCAGTGTGCATTGCCATCTCTGGCAAATAAAGGTTGAAGGCATGGAAAGAGCTGTCTTGCATAACACATTCTGAAGAGAACCCCATACCAGTAACAGCCTGTGCTCCCATGGCTAGGGTAACTGATTTTGCCTGATTTTGCAAATGGGGTCCTTTTATATTTTTCCATGGTTGTTTTTTTTCTATTTATATTTGCAGGCTTTTGCTGGCAGTGAGTTCCACCACTAAATCTCCTTTTGTCAACCTAGTCCATTTATTTATATGCTCATATGTCCTTTTTTGCCTGTCTGGTTTGCACTTCTTTCTTGTTGCCTAATATATAGCTTACCCTAAAAAAACAGTGAGGTCTGGGAAGCTAGTGCTCTTTTTATTGACTACAAATTAAATGTGTATTATTTTTGTTAGCAGAATATTTACCTATGTTGCAACACCTCAGTGTTTGCCTTTTTTTCTTCCCCCTATTCTCTCTCCCTGTGTTTCCTTTACCTAGGACCAGTGGGGATGATCAGCCTTGAAAAAATATTTTTGATCAGAAAGTGTAATGCAAAAAGTCCCACACAAGTATCATAAGACATTTTGAAAATTATTTTAAATTATAAAATTTTAGGGTTTTCTCCTTAGCACCTTTTGGCTTTGCTCTGGGCCCTCTCTAGTTTTTCCTTGGAACACACTTTTCTTTCCCCCCACTCCAGCTTCTAAATGAAGCTGGGATTGACTTGCAGTTACTTTTATCTTGGCTGTATGACTTTAGGTAAAGCAAGACATACCAGAAAATGTTAAAATAATAGCTAACATTATTACTGAAGTTAGTTAGTTAGTGAAATGTCTGCATCTCATCAGGTAGTATTTCAAGAGCAGGAGCAGCAACCTGGTATTAGTTGTACTGGTTTGGTACTAGTGATCAAACTGGAATAAAGAAGCAATAGTTATGCTTAATACAAAGTGTTAGAGGGTGTGTATGATGGAAAAGCCTATCCAGTGTGATCTGATTATATTGGCAGTCACCATCATTCTACACTGTTGCAAAAGTCTCTTAGTGATTATTCATAAACTGAGAAGAACCCTCTTTTCAGGTTAGGTGATTTGCAAGGAGTAATTGTACCATCTTTGCTATACAGCAGCATTATCTGTCAGTGGAACTAAAGACAGCTTATAGAGTGTGCATGTAAAAGACCTGGACCTTATTACTGAATTCAAAGATGATTCTGCTCTAACCTGCCTTTATTTGACTCTTTTCTGTCCCATTACTAGGATGTATTAGGACAAAGCAAATCTCCTCTTAAGTAGACATTCAATTACTAGGCTTGCAATGTACTGCAATTTGGTGATGCATTCTATGCTTACTGGATTTATAGGGTAAGAAGCTTGTGCATACTGATGAACCTCCCTTGGAGACAGAGGTGTTTGTAGTGTGTTGTTTGTATTAAGGCAGCCAATACTTGGGATAGATATGGAGGGGAAAGCAGGCTTGTTTTTATTGTGCTAAATGTTGCAGTAAAGATTGTGCCCATTTTCTGCCATCCTGCTGTGCATCTTTTTAAGCACTTCATAATTCCAGTCAATCACATTGCAGCAAATTGAATTTTACTTAAAAATTTAATTGGATTGGTCTTACACGAATGAGTGTTAGGAAAAGTCCTTTATCTGGTAAATGTTCAAAATTTTAGGAATGTTAAAATTTAATTTTTTGCAAACTGCTTAACTGGTGAAAATGTAAATTTTTCCCATTGAAGATTACAATCCTTTTTTTGAGTCTGATTGAATAAATGGAATTTCTTCAAGTGAGTGACTATAATGCAGTAATTTCTGTACATTTTACTTTCTGCCTATGATAACATTAATAACATTTCTAGGTTTGCTGAATATACAGATGGATTAAGTTTTGTTGCTCTGATTCCTCATTTGAGCTCTGTGACTAGTTGATATGTGATGGGAAATTTTATTAACCAGTGCAAGCCAATGATGAGAAAGATTAAAATGCAATCAATTAACTGATTGCAAAATAGCTGCTTGTAAGTAAATAGCTACATATTATGAAAAAAGAGTGGAGATTATCTCTTGCATTAGCATTGCAGGAACACAGCCCTTATGAATTTAAAGTTCTTGCTTATGTAATTAAGTAATTATCTCAGTGACTGTCTTGAAGAAAAGTACAAAAGAAAACATGCTGTATGTGAAAAGAACAATGCATATTTTAATAGTAACATTAATACCAAAGGGAACCCCGAGGGATTTTTCTCGTGGTGGGTAATTGACAGTAATACGGATTTTAATTTATGTCATGACATTCCCTTTTCCTGTTTCAGAACTGAACTTACTGTTCTTTATTTCTTCAGGTTTCTTTATAGCCGATAAACGGATAATTTTCGGAATCAAAAGCCACAGCTATGTGTGCTTTTGCTCATGTTTTCCTCACCTGAATAAATTTGTGTGTGTTGCATGGTCTGTGCACACTCAGCTTCTGCAACCCCATGTGGATGAGCCTCCTTTTTCTCACTGTGGTTGTGACAAGCTACTGTGGCACTGGCAGGCACTTGCTGCCTTTGGCCAGAACAGGAGGTAACTGGTATTTGGTATTTGGATGGTAGTGAACTCGTGCAATGAACTACAACTTCTACAGATTTTTAAATGCCTGTGGTTAGAACTACTTTCTAGATCGATTTTCCTAATGTGGAGCATAAAAATATATGATTCTGTAAAACACAGAAAAGCAGTATCAGGACTTGCCTCTAAGAGCTGAACGTGCCCAGAAGTGAACTTGATCCTCCTAGAAAAGCATATATTTGCTACTCATAGGCAGGGCTAAGATATATGATCTCTTGTACAGGAATACACAGGTACATGCTCACTGTTGTGAGTCTGATGAGGGAAGTGTCTTCTCTTGAGGACACTGCTTTCATCTCTAGGTTTCATGGTTTTGTCAGCTACTGTGGTAATTCAGAGGTGCATGTGCCAGGTAAAATGTTAATAGCAGATTCTAGTCAAAGCAGGTTGCCAGGATTTTCCAATAAAGTGAGAGCAGTTCAGGATATCTTAAAAACAAAGTTATGTACCACAGAAGTTGGTGGGTTTTTTCTTGCATGGTTTTTAGAGTGGGGTAAAGAATGTGTGAGCTGTCTTCTCTATCATTTAGGCTGCTAATGTTCTTGAGGACATTAGGAAGCAGACTGGGAAATTTGCATTATATGTAGCACCAAAACAAACAAAGCCACATAAGTGAAATGGAAAGCAAAGGAAACCAGAGGGTGTGTATTCCAGCTGAAAAAAAAAAATAAAATAAATCAAATGGCTGTTTATCTCATAAAAGCCTTTCCCATGAGAATTTGTAGTAATTTAAGCCTGGACTCTGTGCCACGAGCTGAGATTCCCTTGAAACAACTTCAAGTCCAATAATACTTTTTATGCCAATACCAAAATACAGAACTTCCAATAAAAAGTGCTGACTTTCCCCAGATCAGAAATATCTTCGGGGTCTGGTTTTGCAAATCCCTTTAGTACTGAGTGAGGTTAATCACAACCTTTTGAGCATGATCATTATGTGAGTTCTTTGGTAGATACTTATTTCTAGATGGGAGATTTTATAACTTTTTCAACCAGGCTTTTCACAGTTATTCTGGTGGTGTTCTTGATTTCTTGGTGTTGTGGAACATGGAATAAACTTTTAGAATTGTTCCTACAGATTTGTTTTGCAACTCCTCCGTAACACAGTCGAGCATGCCAAATGTTGAAGAGCTTATGTGCCTTGTTCAGTTCAATATAATTTCACATTGGGGGTTTTAAGACTTTGGTATTTCTGATTTTAGGCTGTGATAAGTCTTACTGAACTAATAGATTCTGTGATAGAAATAAAACTGTTCAAGTGGTATGAGAGCTCACATGAAGAAAATGTTTTCTGAAAATATTGTGAGGTATCATAAGTGGAACAACAGTTCAGAGTCAAAAGAAGATTTTTTTTATTTCCAGATGCCTTCAGAGTATCAAACAAATTTTCCCAGAATAAAATCTGTAAGGTTCTTAGTGAAGTCTAGGAGTTCCAGATAGAGAAATAGTTGGAACATGAAAGCAGTTCAGCAAACCACAGTGCAAGCTCCTGGGCTCTGAGTCCTGAGAAGTTTCTCCCAGGAACAATTTTTTTTCTCCAAATCCAAGATTTCTTACTAAAAGTTTAAGATTTCAACAAACTGATATTTTCTGATTAAAAAAACCCAAAAAAGTAAAGCTGCAAAACTTCCAGTTAGTTCTTGTGTTGGTGTATCTTTTTCATGTTTCTGGGATATGTCACTTGCTGGCTCCTTACTTATTTTTCAATTGCTGAAGGATTTGGAAGGCAACAAAGTTACTTGATTTGATATGAATTCCAAACTTTCCTTTTAATCTGTAGGACTTTCAAAGAGTCTGTTTCAATGGAAATGGTTACAGTTCTAGGACATGGCTTAGGCCAAGGAAGCAGCTTGTGAGAGCAAAGCTGTGTGAGTTGACAGAGAGCCCTGATTTATTCCACATGCTCTGCACAGTGGGGTTTCTAAGGGCTTGTCCAGGGTGCAATGACTGCAGTGCAGTGAATCCAGCTCTAAACCAGTTTGGCTGGGAAAAAACAATAGTTCAGGCATGTGGTTGGTGATAAAAGCCACTTCAGAAACTGAACAAACTTTCAGAAAATTATTGTGAGCTTCAGGCTCCTCTGGGTACACAAAATAAATAGTATTACAGGGGTATGCTGGTTTAAGAGCAGTGCTGCAGCAAAGGATTACTTTGAAATACTTGGACTGAGGAAACCTCTTCATTGTTCATGCTCTGCTGGCATTGGTGTGGCCTTTGCTTCTTCACCACCTCCTTTTGCAGTGAGCAGACTTCTCAGCTGCTCCCTGGTCAGCCTTGCTTTGTCTTCACCTGCATTTGTCTGTCTCTTCAAGCATCTGATCTGCTAAAAGAAAACATTTTTCCTCTGTCTTTTTTTTCTATTCATTTCTTGCTGATAATGACTAAAACACTTGGAAACTACATCTTGGAAAGCTACCAAAAAAGCCAGAAGTGTTGAAGGATGAAGTCAAATTGATTTAAATTAATCTGTGGAATTCTTCTGTAAATTGAATCAAATACATAAAAACCCAAATATATAAAAAAATAAAGGCAGAAAAAAGGGAAGTGGGGGCAAGGGGAGGTTCTGTAAAGGGTGGTAAGAAAGGGAGAGGAGTTGAGGTACATCTGACTTGGATTCCAGAATTTCACACCTGGAATCTAAATTTTGTCATGTACTTTTTCTGGCTTCCAATACATTCATCTGCACTGCAGCTCTGGTGATTTGTAGCACACAGCATTTCCTTGACAACCTATTTCATGCACCTGTGTTACTTAGTCATAATGGAAAGGATTTTGCTTTTCCTCTGTGTGGTCGTACATTCACAGAAAGCATTATCCCTTCAGTGAAATTCAGATGTTTTCGGTATGACTGTGTCTGATACGAAGTGGTCTGGGAGGCTCAGAAACCTGTCACAACGAAACATCCCTGGGCTGGTACAGCATCAACAGAAAAACAGCTCCACAGAAGTCTCTCCATAAAGCTGGTCATGGTTTCTTAGGCAACGTTTTTCAAACGTGGTGAGACTTGGCTCTGCCCCAAGCTGCTGAACTTTCTGATTTTCCAATTCGTTCAGTAAAACCCTCACAATTTAGTGACCACATCTTTGATTAGGACTGATGTGTGTAAAGACAGACAGTAGAATCCAGAGCAGGAAATCCCATGGGATTTCCTTTATGGGTAAGGTTGTTTCTTTAGCCTCAGGTTTTCGTTTGATAAATAAATTTGTGCCAGGATGGGAGGAATTCCTTAGGCCTACAGACACCTGACTGAGCCCTGCTGCTGCATGATGAAATTAAGGAAACCATAAGGGCTTATATTTGTTGCATGACTCATGCTTCTTTATTCCTGTTTCCCAGGAAGGGCAAGCACAATGATTTTCTTTTCTGGAGATGGCTTCCAGAGTGGGGAGGAAAATGGTAATATTTGCGCTTATATAACTTTTTTCTTTTTTCTTTTTCTACATTTTTGCAATAAATACAACGAAAAATCGCACTATTTCTTTGTTCCAAGACAGCTGTATATAAATTTTTTCCCCGTGAAAAGTCAAGTCTGAAGAGGTGAGATTGGAAAATGGAACAGCATTTCTGTGTGTCTAACCCTGCAATGTCAAAGCTTTATGCTCTCTGAAGAACTCTCATTACTAGCCATATCACAAGATCACAATGTGTATTGGTGCCTAAAATTCGAAAGAAATAGAAATGCATTTGCATCGGAACTTGATATGAAAAGATGCATTTGAAGACTGTGAAGAAATGAAGTTTAGTAGTAGAGTACATATATATCCCGGTCTTTGAAAAATATCTTTCACTCTTACTTCTTTTGCTTATACTTTCTATAGAACCTTGATAAGTTAACAGAAGTAGTTTCAACAACTAAAACTAAAATCTCATGAGGTAAGCACACAAAGCTGACTGTTAGATAAATAATCTGAGCCCTAATATCCTTTCTGCATTTTAGGTAATGAAACATAAAGGTTTCATGTTTTCAAGATCTTGTCCATAGCATGAAAATTTTTACATGAACAAATTATTCTTGTTATTTAAAAAAACCAAACCACTAACACAGCCTCAAGATTTCATAACAACTAAAATGAAATACTGTTTGTGATTCCAAAAACTAATTTGAGCATTTATTTTTTTGTTGTCATCAGTAAAGGTGAAGAAGGCATTAAAAGAAAATTTATTTTGGCTTTTTTTTTTCCAAATATTACTTGGAGGGTAATTATGAAAATTCTTGTTTTCCTTGTCATCTCTTTTTGTCTTAAAAAGAATATATAAATGCTGGGCTAATGTATTATTGTTAAAATTGCTCGGTTGTATTTAATAAAGGCAGTAAAGTGGATTAGTTTGTGAGGCAGAATAGCTCTGATGCTTTAAATACTGTTAATAATACCAATTTTTTATTTTTATTGTCATGGAGTGACTCTGGGCTGGGTATTCTTACATAAACTATTTATGAGAAAGAAACACTACAAGTAACCTAAGACTTTCCTGCCTCTGTGTTGCTGGTACAAAAGTTTATAAGAGACAAAAACAAAATTTTAGCTTTCAATAGTGCTCATGGCAGTTAGGAAAAGAAACTGCAGTTTATCTCATCTGGCACTGTAATCTCTATAGCAAAGGTACCTTAGGAGTTTGTGTGACAGATGGCAAAGAATAAGGAAATAAATTTGAATCTGTGTATACCAAGAGTAAGGAATATCTGAAAACACTTGATGTATTCAAGGTGCAGTGTCTTGCAGGAACAGTCTTGCCAGTACTCCCAGAGACAAAAGTGTTTATGAGAGGTATGGATGAAAAATATAGTGCTGTTCACATTTGTTTTTATGCAGCTTATCAGGGATTTATGCTGTCTGGCATCTTTTCAAGACAGGATGCCTTTGTGTTATAAGAGCTGGGTAGCAGTGCAGGGCAGTAGTGCTTTCTGGTCTATTTTTAGCTGTATTAAATCTCGAGCAATGATCCAAAATAATGAATTTATGGAAATGGTTTTGCTTCCAAAATTTCTTGCTTTTCCTTTCTGCTTCCCCTGTTCTCTCCTCTCCCTCTCCCCTCCACTCTCCCAATGCTTGATATCAGCATTTTTAGAGCCCAGTTAATTAGTATTTGGTGAATGTAGCCAGAGTACATATTGCATAATTTTATAGGAAGAATTTCCTTCAGATATTTTTATTGTCTGCTATTGCAAATATAGAAAATGGTCCCAAATGTTGAATTCTTTTTGCTCTTCTCTCCAAATTGTTCTGTGTAGCATATGCAGAATCAAAGTTTCTTTCATTGTTTTCTGGGTGGGTAGTCAGCACTTTTCAGCTTAGTTATCACATCAAAAGTAGATGAGGCACTAGAGCATGCAAAAATAATTTCAAGGAAGGATACTATTCTGTTCAGTGGTTTGTCTAAATTATAGATTAAATTTTCCCTTCAAGAGACAGAGGTATGTCTCAAAATTTTAGGCTACAATTTATTTTGTTTTTTCCCTCCAACAGTAGTGATTATGTATTGATCATTTTCTGCCTGACATAAACAGACTCTTTGCTGAAATATATGAAGAAAGTGTTTTGGTCTTGGCAAGCCCTGTAATTTTATCAGAACAAAAAGTCATCATGTTTTTTAATCCCCTCGTATTCAAGGACGGGGAGTGCTTGTGCAGCAAAGGGCACTTTGCACAGATTCAAACTGTACACTCTGCTTATCATTTACCCTGTGATAAAGCAAAAGTCCCACAATAGGAAAAAGATCTAAAACCAAAAGAGAAACAAACAGTACCAGTTAAGTGGACACTGATACACAGCTGCTGTGCTTTCCCTCAGAAACACCAGTGATAATATGATAGCAAGTGGTATATGTTAAGCCACATAAAGTGGTTTTGGAATTTGACTAAATCTTTTTGAAAGGATGTTAATGTTGTGCTGCTACATTGAAAGCAAAGCAGCTAGGTTAAACAGCTGAAAAGTGAGCATTCCCTTTGACTTAGGCTTCAGCATCCTAACGTGCTTTCTCAAAGTCATCACAAAGCAGAGATACGGCTCGTAATTCAATACGGCCGATTGAATTATGAATTTTTGATCAGTAAAGATGAGTTCTTGGATGCAACAATTCATAGAAGTACCTCTGAGTGGGATGAGTAAAGAAGACGAGAATATGGCTTTTGTCACTTTTCTCCTCACATTAGGTATCCATTAGAAAAAACAGAGCAAAGGCACTGAAAAAATACCTAGAAGTTTGTATCACAGAGAAACCTTATGCTTCACAGAAAACCTGTTCTTCCTTCTAATTGATGATTAAATTCCCAGCAGAACAGCAGTGAAGAGGGTCAAAAGAATGGAGTTTTAAACCAAATGCTTTACTAAATTTTTGTAACAGAAGTACATGGCTGTGTTATCTGTATTTTTAACATCCCACAGCATTGTGTTTCACCATGCGAACCAAGGATGGGGATGCATAAGCATCGACTGCTGCACTACCTGCAGTTGTAGAAACAATTCAGTATCCTACTTCAGCAGCTCTTTCCCTTGTCCTTTGGTGTGTCAAAACAAGAGTGGTTAATACGAACAGTAATGGGAAATGCTGTATGTCCATGCTGCTTCCTCAGTAGCCTTAATTTATCAGAGGTTCTCGCAACAGGGAGATAACAGACATAGCATTATAGAGAATAGACAGAATCTCATGAGGTAAAAATCTTAATTTACAGTTGTTTTCTCTCTCTGAATTATGAGTGTGTGCAAAAATGATCAGATACTATCCACCCAGTTGGGAAAAGGAAGAAAGAGGGAAGGAAAACAGGCAGAGTGTGTACATGACATGTCTATGATGGTGTGTAACAAATAAACCCTATGCCTGTGAATACACCTCTCATTCTCTAGGTCTGTGGTGGGCTGAGAAGCAGAATGACAGGCAATGTGTCCTCAATCACCTTGTAGCATTGCACAGCACTACTTAGGAATGAAGATTTCTTAGCAACTCTGTTTTAGTAAACACCACAAGCAAAGATGACTTGCTTTACAAGGAAATTGCATGAAATTTGAGTCTAACCAGCACAGAAATTGTTCATGAAAGTATACTAAATGCCAAGGACTGTAAATTCCTGTCAAAAACAAAATTGCTTGCATTACGGAGAGAGAAGCGTGACACAGTTGTAAATAGTGTGGAGAGGCAAGAAAATTGGGAAACTAGGACACTCTGCTCAAGGTGTGAAAATTACATAAGTACAAATACCATCCACTGCTTGTAAAGTGAATGTAACTGCTTTCTTTTCACTTTGCTAATTGCTTTAGAGGAGCCTTGATGTTGCAGCTGTGGCAGAAAGTAAATACATGCCTGTTAATACCTGAGAACTAAGCCTAATTCTTTCAACAAGAAAGAAAATTAATCTGTCTGTGCTTGCTGTTCATTTTATATGGTAAATTATATCTTGTATCAACAAGTTACTGTTCTCAGGCTATATATTTATCAAGATATTTGTGGTTCATTAACTCCATGAAGGTACACTCAGAAGCTAAAATAGTCTCGTGTTTTACCTGCCTGTGCATTTTCATCTTTTCATCCCATCCCAGATGAAGTGGATTAATAGCAGGTTATGCTAGCTGAGGAAGTGCAATCTTACATTTTTAGATAGATTTTTGAAGCATATGTTTTTTATTGGAGCCCAGAAGTATCAAATTCACTGCAGGAAGAGAAAACAGAATGTGTTTTTAGTGTTCATCCTCCCTTCTAGTTTACATCTAAAACTTTTTTGTGTTATCAAGAGGGTGTAACTTCTACTAATGTTAGTGGGTGTTAATATAAATACATTGCAACAATGTTGTGGTACATTTATGCAAGTTAGTTACATTGCATAAACATAGTTGTCACTTAGCACTAACAGTTTTGATTGTCTTAATTATTTCATTGGTTTCTTCCCTCATTGGTGGTATCACTTAGGGTCATCCACTGCAACTTCCCTATCATATTCCATCTTTCTTCATCTATTTCTTTTTTATTTCCCTATCTATAATATTTTCTCTTTTATTTCTGTATCTTCTATTATCCCACAGTCTTACCTATTCTTCCCTAACCAGTTAGAAATTAACTAATGCTTACATTGTGTTAGTGCTTTTTAAATTATTATTTACTTTTTTACTTATTTTATTACTACTTACTAATGTGTACAAGGACAAGGCTGAAGCTGACAGTGAAAAGAGCTAGTTGTTGCATACTAAGAAAATTATTTTGCTCTGAATTTTACTAATTTCACATTTAAAACCCTCATGGAAAAAAGAGTTAGGAACTAATTTCAGACAAATGAAAACTACTTACTCTCACACTTCTAGATCTATGATTCCTTTTTGGTATCTTCTTGGCAATTATCAGCTGTGAAAATCAGCTTGTGGTGGGCAGGAGCTGATGCAGTAGATTACACTATTTAAAAATTCTGGTCTCGTCAGGCAGGGCCAGGAGCAGTGTGACCCAGCTGCCTTTTTGGCAAGAGGAGTTGCTTCCTCCTGGGCCACAGGTAAGAGCTGCAGGTCCTCATACCCCAAGAGAAGATTAGTTGAGTACAAGTGACACTTAACATTTGTGCTGTGATGAGATTTTTAAAAAGGATTGTCCAGGTATGAAAAGAAAAGTCAAACAGAATAAACAAACCAGGAAGAATTTGCTTCCAAATGAAATCTGTGGATAGTTGTGTTACCTCAGATCTGTCCATAAGTATGACCTAATTTTCCACTTAACCTGACAAATGTTTTTGGGTGTTAAGTTTTAATGAAGCAAATTATTTTGTGGTTGTTTTTTTCTTCTCCTAGTCATACAGATTAAAGTCTGCACCTTCACTAGTACATAGTTGTTAAATCTTCAGTAAAAAGCCTGTTACGAATTTACCATACAATAATTGTCATACCAAGTTTAAAGTAAAATTTCAATTTAGGATTTTAAAAAAACAGTTTAACAAATGAATAATTACTGAAATTATTTAAAGAGAAATGTGGAAGAAAGGTAGATTTCCATTTTCCCTTGCAGTCTGGCAGTCTTCACTGGCAGTCTGTTTTTGCAGGTCACTCAAGCCCTAATACTGGAGAGTGTTTTGCTTCAAACACAGGGTATAAACCTCTATGAGTTTACCTTATGACCCTTTATCTCCCCTGCACCCCATGGAATGTATTTGCTGTTGGGGAGCACTTTTCTGAGGCCTCAGTATTTTGAAATTGAGTGGGATTGGCCATGCTGTCTGTCTGCTAATCCCAGTCCGTCACGCTTTCTGTCAGCTTGCCCGTTCATACTGAATTATACCTGCTTTCACATGAAGATTGAGTTAAACTGATTAGAATCAATCATCTGTAACTGATGGCTAAGTTTGATTTTGCTGTTTCTGACAAAATGATCTCTTTAAATATGCCAAAGTTTTACTGTAAGCTCCAAGTGAATTATGGCTGCCTTTGTTTAAATACAGTTGTTAGTCCATTTGCTGTTCCAGCTGCTATTTAAGAAACACTTCTGTTGTGAGTTTGCAGTCCTACAGGCAAAAGTGTGTTGTTCCTCTAACAAATTAGAGGGTGTTTGATGGAGCATTACATGACCAGCATTACAAGGAATATATAGCACTGTGAGAACTTAAGAATGCTGTATGTCACCCATAGATATTATGGTAAAGTAGCAGTCAAAGTTCTGCTGGGGGACTTAGTAAGCAAATATCCCCTCTAATGAAATAGGATCATTTTTCATACCACTTTTCTTTCCCCTTTGGGACCTACTCAGACATCACACTGTCTCTAAATTATTAAATTAGGTCTTCCTTGATCATCCAAAGGTCATGGTGCCTAATGTGTGTTAATGTGATGGAAGTGTCAGACACAATTAATTTCAGTAGTAAAACATGGGTTTATAGCCCTAAATGCAATAAATTAAAGTGTGCCGTGGACTGCTGTAGTCGGGGAAATTTCTGCACCATTAAGGCTTGATGAGGAAGTTCATGTCCTCTTTGGGTAGGAAGGGGGAGCACTGGGTAGAAGGTGGCATGATACGCTTCACCTGCATGATTGCTATTACTCCTCATTTGAGAGATTATACATCAAACAGACCTATAAATGCCACTTTCCCTCTCAGGCAAAGCCAGGCAGTAGAGTTTTACACTGTTTGCATGTTCTCTTTGCTGGTATCTTTATGCTGAGAACATTCCAAGGCACATTTTAAGCATCAAAACATCTTTAATCTTGACGCTAAGAAGAGTGCATGCTGTCAGAAACAGATCTGTTTCTGTACAGCTTGCTACTGAATTTCAAACTTCTACTGTGAAAAATTCAGGTGTAAATAACTGTGCATGATAGAAGTGGATAACCCGGGGGGAGTAATAAAACTGACTAAATTGGTATGCTCTGTAATCTGTCTAATGGAGCAAGATTTTACAATTAACTGTGACTGTATTCATTTCCTGTCTGCAAGCAGGAGAAAAAAACCCACACACAACCAGGTAGCAGCAGATATGCAGAAGAGAGATGGATCAATTTTAATTGAAACTTCTGGTAGCTCTGCTGTTGAAAGACAAAAAGCAATGTCTAACCGTGGTAAACGTGATTGATAAATCAAAGACCCACCTGTACAAGCCCATTTACATTTGCAGTGTATCCTGAGTTGTTGAAAACTTGGGACAACTTTTACAGAAACAAATACTTTCAGTAGCAAGGGAGTCAACAATTTTCCTCCATGAAAAGTGATCCTTCTGGGAAAAATATTGCCCTCCTAAGTGGCCATTCAGTGTTTTTAATAGTCCTGTATTATTCATGAGGAATCATCTCTCATGGGTTGCGGTTTCAAAATGGAAAAAGAGGCTTCCTCTTCCCTGAGAAGAAGGGAGAGACTGTGCAAATCTGTTTGTACATTAGAGAAGTTGGCCAAATTTGGATGTCTGGCTTTTTCTGACAGAGAAATTCTCTTTGACTGGTTGAGTGCAAAAATGGAAACCTTGAATCAAAACCTTCAAATCTGACAGAGTTTGTGAGGAACAAACTCTATTCTCACTGCAGCTTGATGGTTCTTATTTCAGTGTCATGCAGTTTTTCAGGGAAATCTGCTGAAATATGATACAAATAATGGGAGGCATAATTAATTCTGAGGCAAAGATGACTAGAAAAAGTAGAGAACAGTAGACAAATCAGAAGAGTGAGACTGAAAAAGACTAAATACCTTAGTGGTCCCTTTGGGAGCAGGTAATCAAATGTATAAATATAAACTCAGAGTGCTGATTAGGAGATGGAAGTGAAGAATTGATGGAAGAGAAGATAAAATTTAGGATGAGTATCAAATTGAACTTGACTGTAGAAGTCAATACTGCCATGAACAGCAGTGTTCTAGTATATAAACAGAAGAACTTGGTGTAGGAGGGCTGTTCCACAGTGATTAAAGTGTACTGGAAAACCTCTGCTTTGGTCTCTGGACTTTTAAAAATAAGGCAGGTGACTGCTTCAGCAACAAGGAAAATCAAACCTGAGAGATCTAATCCAAGTAAAAAAAAGCCCTTTTCCTCTTACTTCTGTAAAGAATGCCTGGCACACTACTGCCATCATATAAAGTTAGAAAACAAGACACCTGAAGTCAACTAGTAGTCTGAGTTCATGCTGTGTAAAAAAAAGACAGTGTTTATTTTTTTTCATCCACAAAGGAATGAAGCTTCAGAAATGGTGGAGGAACCCAGTGCTTTTCTTGAAGCTTTAAGAATATTCAGTTCCAACTTTTAGCTTTTAGTTACAGTAAAAAAGCAATCTGAATACAGAACAAAAAAAAGGTCATGCTACACTGGCAACAAGGACAGTAACCAAGCCTTTCCAAAGCTATCAGTAACAGCAGATGTTGGAGGCAAATCTTGCATAATATCAATCCATTCTTTAACAAAACCAGAATTTGCAAAGATTGAGTTTCTTTTCAAGGCATCTTAAACCGTTTGCTTACAGATGGGATAATTTTTATTAGGGAAAACCTTGACTCTGTATTTTGACTGAGAAATACAGAATGTTAATCCTTGTAGGATATTTGTCTCCAAACGATCTGGTGGTAGATCTCACTAGATTGCTTCTGTTCTGTGGGTTTGGATTTTGTGGGATTTCTTCCTAATGTCGATACTAAATGTATTTTTGAAAAACAAAAAAATAAAAAGGCCTATGTAAAACACAATATAGCCCTTAACCTACCAAAGTGCTTCAGCAACTAAGGATCTCATTGGTTTTAATATGATAATTTCAGGATTTCAAGGTAAGTATGTGCACCAAGTGATTTGTGAGATCAAGGCCATGTTAGAGATGTTATCTGAAGTGATTTATTGTTAGAGCCATTTAATTTCAGTGCTGTAGGGTGGTGGGTTTTGCCATAATTTTAGGGTTTTTGTTCTAAGTTTTTTAATTTAAAACTGTGAAATGCCTAGTAAAGAAAGGATTACAAGCTACAGAGTAGAAAACATTATGATTGTGATCACCCTTTGTTTATGACAGGAGTTATAGGCAGTCCTTGCATACTTCAGAGGATTTGATTTTGCTTTCCTACTGTCAGCACATATTCTCATCACCCCTGTTTTTCTAAGCAGAGAAATCAAGGCACAGTGTATGTAAGCAACCTATCCACACCCTGTGGAATGACACTAGCAGGAGCAGGAATACAGTCCACTGTTTGAATCCAACCTGCACACAACCAGCCCTGAAGCATCTCCGAAGTCTCAGTAGAAATGTCCTTTAAATAAACCTAGATTAACCAGTGCCAAAAAAATTATAATGCTGTTATCTGCAGTTCCAGGAATGACTGTTGTTCCTCTGGGACTTAAAGATTGTGATTTTTACCAAGTAAGGTAGGAGATTACCTCAGCTCCAAACAACTGGATGAGTAGTCCATAAGAACAGAGACCTCCTGTTCAAAAATGCCCTATGCCACACATCTACATTTTTAAGATCACTGTTATATTACTCTTTCCTCCCAGATATTTTCCCATAGTGTGTTGAATAAAAAACATGAACATCCAAAAACATTCTAACATGACTGTGGAAAAAGCCCCTGAGACAAAATTATATGCTATATGTTAATGATACTGTGCACAGGAATCATCAACACCATCCTGTTTAGGAGATTGGCACTCACTTATAAAGTTCTTTACTGGTTAGTGTTTTGCATAATTTTACATGTACAATGTGAAATCTCTGCCCTGTTAACTCACACTGTAAAGTACCCCAATTGAGTCCCCTTTTCAATTCTAAGATCAAATTCCTGATGGTTTATGCCTTCTCTTTGTGTTTTTGTTTTGAGCTGCTTTGTTACCTTCTCAGGAGACAAGAGTTTGTTAAATTTTCTTGTGGCATTTTTGAGCTTAATCTGCAGTTTCCATCCAGACCCACAGTTTCTAAGAGGCCAATGAAACCTAAAGGAAAAAATAAGGCTTACTGTCTGTAGGTTGAAAAGTTATCATGCAGGAGTCCAGCATAACTGGAACATGTTAAGAAATTTAAAAATAAAAAAAGTTGACATCTGTTTGCCTGACCTCACTCTTGTAACTTCTTAAAAAATTGATCCCTTCATTTCTTTCAATGTAATGGGAACTATAAGGAAAAAAATTTGCAGTCTAATGATGGTTTTACTTACTCAGAGAAACTTTTCCTAGTAGAAGTTTACAAGGCTGCAGACTTGCCCCCAGGATGCTTAAAATTGGCTAGGGTTCAAAAAGATTGGCTAGGGTTCAAATTGGCAAGATTCAAAAAGAGCCTTTTAGGAAATCTATCCAGATTTCCTGAAAGATGCTCCCATGTCCATGTTACTATCTTGACTTCCATCTGTTTGTGATAAGAGTTGAATTCAGTCAACCTCACTGACCTGGAGTTTATTAAGGTGAGGTTTGTTGGTTTGCCCTCTCTGTAACCAAATGGGATATTATTTTTGGTACCAGGTGACATTAAACCTTGCTAGCTGTTCATGTGGCACAGCAGAATGAGTTATCTGTAGCCTTTCCATTTCTCTCACCCCAATGTGTGCTGCAAAACAACAGTATTATTCTTTTTAATTCTTGTAAGAAATCAAGATTGCAAAGAGGAACTTAAGACTGCGAGGGAAAAAAAACGAGCTGGAGGTTTAAATGAGGCACAGCAAGGATTTTAAGTCTGTTCCTCTTAGGTCTGTATTTTGGCACTCTGACTCTTGGCCAGCATATGTCCCTGTTCAGCAGAAGGATTCACTCAAGCAATCTGTGCTAAGACTTGTCAAAGTCTAAATTAAAATGCAGCTATCTTGTGTTGTTTTTTTTTTTTTGTCCTAAGGTTTTAGAGCATGTTTCCTGACAGTAAACTAGAGGGCAACAGGGGGTGAAGCATTTGTTTTGGTGATAACTGAGAGCATTGATTACATATTTTACATCTTGGACATCTTTTCATCTGTGAATGAAAGTTTTATATCATTTTTGTCTCAGGAGAAAAAGAGGCTGGTGATAAGATGGCTTCCACAAAGGAAGAGACCCTCTAGCATAATTGTCTTTTGAGACAAATGTAAGCGTGCTTCTCTTTCTAATTAGTTGCATTTATGATCATGATTTGGTGTGTGTCTCTTAATCCATGGAATCTCCACAGAATGGTATCAGACTTTTGTCCCATGGCTCCTAGCTGCATTACATTTTATTACAATCACCTTCATTATATGAGAACCTCTTAATTATGCTCGAAGTACTTTGAAGTTGAGAACACTGCTGTAATGAGTCCAAATGTATATATGGTATTTTCCCAAATGGCACAAAAAAAGAAAAAGTACGAGGCAGTGTAGGAACATATAGTGCTGTGTAACTTGAAGAGTTGAGTTATTTCAGGGAGCAGAACTGTTGACTAGAATTCAGATCTCATAAATTAGGCTCCCTGTGCTGCAGCTGACTAGTTGAGTGACCTTAGGGAGTGCGCTTATTCTTTTTATTCATTTTCCCCTTTGACAGAATAAGAATAACGTGACCGCAGAGAGGCACGGTGAGGATTAAATCATGTTTTCACAAAGTGCTTGTGGATCCTCTAAGAAGGATGTGTATAAATGAGATTATTTATTATTTCAGCATTTTAATCTTTTGAAGGGCATGTGTGTTGATAGATGCTGTCACCTTAGATGCATGCAGGTATAATAAAATTACAGATAACGTTTTCCTAAATAGAAATATTATTGACATTGTGAATCTGCAGTTCTAGGGAATTGGGCAAAATTTAGAGTTGCAGGTGTAGTGATAGTTATCACAGAAGTGTGAATCTCAAATATTGTCCCTGAGGAGAGATTCACAGGGTCTTCAAAGACTTTTAGGAATGAATATGGCAAGCTGGTTTGCTTTGTTCGCTAGGGTTCTTACATTTATTCTTTGATCTTTTAAAATACAAGGATTGGTATTTTAGTCTTAAATGCTCTTTGCGTTACATTTTCTTTTTTAGCTTTAAAAGTAATTAATTGAATGAAAGCTTGTGTTTGTGTTGTGTTGGGGGCAGAGCAGGTGAGAGACAGAAACTGAATGCTAAAAGCTGTTTTCAAGATGTACTTGTGAGATGCTACAAAGCTGACCATTACAAAAATCCTCATATTAGCTTAGCAAGAGGTGCTCCCTGTTGTTCAGAAAATTGCAACTTTTTAAAAGCACTCTGGCCTCAGAAAGCAACCATAATAGCCAATACTGACAGATGGTACTGAAGACAGGCAGGGAACCAACATGGTTTTGATAGTTTACTCCCATTACAAGCTCTCTCAGTGCATGTCTCGTGGGTTAATTGCTTGAGCTCTCACAGAAGGAATCCTGGCTTGTGATGCAGCAGCTTGTTGCAAGATGTGGTAAGAAATCACATAGGATTCTGAGCCCGGAGCCTGTGAATGTGTCACCCTGGTAACCGTTTGCACCTGCAAGCGTGAGTCATAAGAGCTGAGGAACTGCAGGGTGGATTTTTTTGTAGTCTTCTGAGCGTCAGAAACTCTTCATAGACAAAGCCACGCAGACTAGAAAGGAGCTCTATTTTGACATTCCATTTGCTTGGTGGGCGTGACCAAGGGCACCTACTTTGGTTGTGTCTGTCCCACTGTGGGGTGCAAGTACACTGACTAAGGGTCTGCCTCCTTCATCTGCCTTACACTGTTGTAGGTGGTGATCATTGTGTCTGTACTTGATATGTAGGCAAACAAGGCAGAATTTGTCAGTAACAGCAGCATTTCATTTTTAGGATTGTCAGACACTTGTTAAAAAAAAACGTAAAGACCCTTGTTGTAGTCTAAGAAAGTCACCAGTCAAAAGTAAAGAATATCTTAAAATTCACAGCCAGTACAGGCTACATACTGATAAATTGGTGTTTTATTCTGCAGATAACTTTCTAATAAGAATGGTATTTATCCTCTTAGAAAACCCATTTGATTTGAGGAGCAGGCACTTATAAATTGGATAGCTTCAGTGACTTTAGAGGGGAACTGACAATTAACACCAGCTGAGGATTTGTTCTCGAAAGTTTTACCAAGGAGATATTGCAGTCTTGTAGCACCTTTCATTCCCGTGTCTCACAGTGATTTGCAAACATTAATTAAGTCTCATAGCACCCCTCTGATGTGTGTAAGTGTTGTTAGTCTTAGAGATTTAGAGATGTGTGAAATATTCATGACAAAATTGGAAGCATTCAAAGTTTACCCCCGTCACAAACTCAAGGATATTAAGTTATTTGAGGTTATCTGCATCAGAGAACTTGTCTTTTTCCTCTCATTGCATATATCTGTTCACAGCCAAAATATCTATAATGCTAGTGTGTAACCTTCTTGTTATTGTTCAAATTTTCATCGGGGTGACTGCTTTTCTTTCACATAGCTGTGTTTTATTTCTTTGCACCTCCTAATTAGACAAATCTAAATAGTTACCCACAGTAAAAGGAAATCAGATGGTGACAGCTTGTCTACTCAAGAAAGCTGCATCTTCGGGTAGAATTTATCTGGGCAGATTTATAGTGAAAGTGTAGTGGGAGAAGGAAGTTGTAAAGTAGAACTTACTACTGTTTGATTCCACCATAACTATAAAGGAATATTTTCCTCTTTATACCACTGTGGGTGTGTCTGAGTTAGCGGTTCAGATGAATATTGGGCTTTTGAAGTCAATCTCCACTCCCCATACTTTAATTCATATCACAGAGAAGTCATAAACTCATGAACTGTATTTCTTTGGGATGAAACTGAACTAGGAGATGTCCCCCAGCCACAAGTGGGCCATAAGTTCATGGGACCATGAGACCCAGAAGGAGATGTTTTGTTTCCCAGATTCACTCCTCTTGCTCTGTGCTAAGGGGTACCTACTCCATAGTCCCAAATATTCCCTCTCTAACAAACTTTGTCTCTCCCTGATATTTATGAGGATGACCAGAGTTAAAAGAACCAATACAGCTCTTCTTTTAGGTCTCCTTCACCCTACATGGTATGGAGGGGATGTCAGAGTGAGTTGAGTGACCCCGTTTATTTTCTACACTGTGCTTTTTTTGTTTCAGCTTATGTAGGAGTCTGATTTGTTTACTCTCTGTACCATTTAAGCTTTGTTTGTTTTGTTTAGTAAGTAATTTTATTTTCCTTAAAGCTAGTTTGCATGTTGTTGTGTAGCTCTAAAATGGTTTGGGCTTTGCTGATCTAACCATGCTATGGTTAAGCTGCACATTTTCTAGATTGTTGATGCTCTCTGATTTGATACAGTTTTTCAGCATAATTGAGCATAATTAAGCAAGCAGCAGGAAGGTGAAGTAATGGCTACTGAGAAGAAGGTTTTGTTGGAGTATTAGGACTGCTCACATTATCCACTGGACTGCAATCTCACAAGTATATAGCAAAGAGGACTACAATGAAACTAATATACAAGATACTGAATGATTCATTGCTTCCTATGTCTGCTATAACCCATATAATTTATCACAACTGTCTCTGTGAACTTTGTTCACTGTATTAGAGTCACAAAGCCCTAAACCTTCAGTTTCTGAAAGCAGGTGAAGTGGTGTGTTGAAGTACTTTGGGGGGCTTTTCTTTAGGAATGGCTGACTTTCCTAATGAAAATTGTTTAAGAAAAAATTCCTATTCCTATTTTCAGGACATTTTGCACTACGTAAGCATTTTAAGCTAGGTAATGTCCCTTAATATGCTGTCTTATTCAATTGCTTTGATGAAGCTCCAAAGGTGGAAGATTGAATTAGTATGCAGAACACTGAAACAAAACTCCAAACAACCAGAAAAAAGTACAGTATTTTAGTAGTCTGTCCTGCTGTGTAGCTCAGTGTCAAAAAAACCCTCCCTGCCCACACGCGCACATCACGAAGTAAGTAGTTTGATTGTTATTTCCATTTGATTATGGTTAATGGTTTGTGATAATGAAAGTTCATATCATCAGGCAGATTTACCATATCTGTGGATGGCAGAGGAGAAAAGGAGGCTCTCTAGCCATGTGAACATATGTGACTGTGCTAGTTGTTTATCCTTTTTTTTGTTTAGATGTCCACTGCATGGAATTTGATGGGTTAGCAGAATTTGGGAGACATTTTTTTCTCTTTGATAATTTACCAATGACATTTTCCCAAAATACTAATACTCTGCATCTGCCAAGAAAATGCAATGCATAATTATTCAGTGGCAAAAATAATTTTTAAAAAATCATATTATCTTTTACTTCTTATTAATAGAGTGATAGTGGTACTGAACTACTACTCATGAAAGATTACAAACAGCCTGCTGGAAATCAATTGCAGATTTCCTTGATCAGAAGATTATACACTGGCTGAAGGTGTATTTGAGCCATGAATGGTCACACTCTGCAGTTCTAGTACTGGAGTTGAGCTCAGAGTGTTTTCTACCAGGTACTTTGGGATTCTGGTTTGGACCTGTCTGTCTCTGTAAGGGACTGTATAATGATGACTGAGCACTGTTTTCCCATCTCGGAACTGTCAGGTGATTCTGCTGAGAAGGATATATGGGAAATTACATCAGTTCATATTATAAGCCTAGGGACATTCTGCAGAAATGTTCTGCTGAGTCACCCTGGTAACCAGCCCAAATGCAAATCACAGTTCTGCAAAGGAAAATAAAAGTCAGGACAGAAGGGCAGGAGGTTCTCTAGCAAGAAGGAAAACCAACCTATCAAACCCAACAGGCTGCAGTGGCACCTCGAGTGCAGCTTTGTGTATGGGACAAGGAGGAGCAAAATGGGGTGTTCTGCAACTGAATTTTTTGGAAGAGAAAGATGAAACAGGCTCAGATGCAACCTTTCAGCTCCCTGATACATTGAAGAGGCTGTCACCTAAGCAAATATTAGTCAGAGAAGAGAAAACTGAGTATATTTTGTACCTGTTGATTTTAAATGACAAAACCAAGGAAAATTGTAATTTCTAGGTCCACATGGTAGGCATAATGTTGTATTGAACCATAATCATTAATTTGAAGAAGAGCATTGTGTTTGGATCTAATCTAGTTAGGATCAGTTCCCTTTTTAGCTACCACTGTATTTTAAAAAGGCAATTTTTCAACTCTTTGGTAATGTAATTTATCACCTACATCCATGGCCCTGACAAGACACTGGCTCTTGTGTTATGCATAGTAATTACTGCTGCTCTCTTTGAATTTACTCTCTGTGTTCTTTCCACAGCTGGGCTACTTCTGCTCCCAGATTTGCTTTTCTAGCCAGGGTATTATAATGAAACACAAATGTCATAATTTTTCTTCACATGTAATATATACAGTCTCTGATTCTCCTTTTTATAAAATGAGGCATATAGAGACTTGGTATAAAGTGTGTCCTATCCTCAAAATGGAAAAGGTACATTTGATGTATTAACTGGGTAGAGGAATGACATGTGACAGGGTAATTCATTAGGGATCAGGTACAAAAAAAAATGGCAGTTGGGTCTCTGATTAAAAGCTACTTACCTACCAGTGACTGCTCAATGCATAATTAAGGCAGATTCTTTACAGACTTCAGTTTATGCAGAATGATTACAAATACTTGGTGTTGGAGAAATTCGGATTCTTTAGCTCTTTCAAGAAGAAAAGGCATAGCACTAACATAATTTAAACACAGAGTTCTAAGCTCAGTTTCTCAACCTGAGAATCTCAGTCTAATAAATTATCCAAATTTCAATATTTACCAACTATTATTTATAGTTACAATTAAATTTGAGAGGTCTGAAAATTAAAACAAAATTCAGTTTTGATACATTAGTAACTTAAAAGCAATCAACCAGAGTAACTGTAGAATATTAGCTATCCTTATGGTTAATGTAATCAGAAATCTATAGGATTTATCAGCATGCTACTTTTAGAGCATCTTTGTCTCATTGCCACCCAGGCAAGTTCATGTTGCAGAAATTTCATTGGAAAACAATACTCATACAGAATACTACATACAATTAGTTATACACAGGAAAGTTCTTAATCTGAATGTTTCTATTACTTTTAAAAACCCTGAGAAATCCTGTGTGGATTCTTACATCTTTTAGAATCGAATGCATAGTTCTGGATCCCATGGATGATGAATAATTAAAATTCTTTTGAATCTTTACTATCTCAGATGTTCATAGAGAGAATTTACAACATCTTTGCTTATTGCTGAAAGTGAAGTTCTCATGTTAGTGCAGCAGAGATGCAGAAATAATTGCAGCCTCATCATGAATATGAACATCCAGCTGGGATTTAAATCCCAGTGATGGAGCGGAAAGGGTAATGTATTAAAGCTGAATTCTCATTAGTGAGCTGAACTTTCACATTGTGGTAGGTGCAAAATTTCTATTCTAGTTGGAAGTTAAAGGAGCAAGAGTAAAAGAAAATAAGCAAAGCTTCTGAGAATGTGGCCTTGAAAATTGTAAATGTGTTTGCTCAGGAAGATATTTTTAATGAAGCACCTAATACACTAATCATTTTCCTGCAGCTTGGATAATCAAGCTTAGAACTACTTTACTCTCATCTCCTCCTCTTGAATTTGATGGCATAGATACATATGTTGGCCTGGAGACAGTTCTGTTCTGTGGTACCTTTTAGTTTTCCAACATTTATTGCCTCTGTGCTGCAACAGAAAAATTGTACTTAAAGTTTGCATAACAGAATTTTGTCTAAGCAGGCATTTGGCTTAAATTTCTTCTACCAGATGAGTTTACAGAGCTGTAACCACAAATATTTTCTGAATTACAATGCAAAAAATTAATATATTTCCATGAGGTAGGTGTATGTGTATATGCCAGCCTGCACTGTATATTGTGAATGGGGAAGGTTTTGAGGACCACCACCTTTATCAGTGTATTCACTCCATTTGTCTGTGTTGTCAGCTGGAACTGCTGACTTCTGTGAACTTGCTTTTAAATAATTGCTCTCTTGATAGCTACAGGCATTGCTCATTGTCTGACAAGGCAGTCAACACTGACAGCTAGGCCATCTAAAGGAAGAAGAAGCAAAACAAGAAAAGTTGCAGACTCTGGGAAGTTTGTCCTGTATGCAGATCAGCTCAGGAAATATGTACAGCCACAGGTAGAAAACAAGATATTTGGTCCTCTGAGCATATTAACTGCATTGGAGGTTTCACATGTAGAAAGAACGTTCCTGAAGTAGTTTTAGGAAAACTTTACATTTGGTACAATTTTGCTCTAGTGAGATAAGCTTTGTGAGTTTTTTTTAAGCAACAAAACCCCCTCACTAGTGAAAGGACATTGACAAAACTGCTGCTGCTACATCTCTTAGTACCTATGAATTTCATCAGGGATGTGTGTTCCAGCCAGCCCTTCCTCTTACGTGGTTGTTGCATTCAGTTTTTCAGTTTACTTCTGTTACCTTGTGCAACCTTGATTTCTGCAGAGCGAAACTCATCTGGAGTCAATATGAAGACATTTGACTCCTAAGATCTTTTATTCAGCACTTTCTGACCCTAGATCAAGTTTCATTTTAAATTAATGATATTCAAAATACTAAAGCCACTGGTTGGAGGAAGAAATGACCTTGTGGAGGTTCTTATGATAATTTTTCTGTGTTATCTTCAAAAGTAACCATGAATGCAAATGATCTTCTAGCATATGTAGAGTGTATGGATATAATTTTGTAAGCCAATAGCTACTAATCCAAATTGAGCATGGTTTACTATGCTGATATCTCCCCTGGGAAAAAGAAGGAATCCAAACATCTATGCCTGAAATAACAAATCTGGAAACACAGGTGAGAACTGATATCTGCACATCAATTGAAGTTTACGGTCTAGTGCTGGTCTGTTTGACAGATGGTTAATAGTGGCTTTTAAGAACAAGTGGGGGAAAAAAACAAACCTCATGTATCTCATCTGTCACAATGTTAATTCATCTGCTACATGCAACTCTTCAAAGTGGGAAGCCTTTTCTTGAGATCTATGCAGAGGGCAGTGTTACCCACAGAGATGGTGCAAGCAAAGTACTAACAGAATTCAACTCTTTTAATCTTTGAAGACTGCTGTTGTTGATGCTCTGTAATAAGCTAAAAAGATTCTGTTATCAAATTGCCTTTCTACACCTGGAGACAGTGGAAACTTTAAGGATTTATGCTGCTGTAAAATGAAACTCCTGTTGGAGTTAATTTCCTTGTGGCTACGACTGTGAAGTAACATTTGGTTTCCCATTTTTCCAGAACGGACATCCTTGTCCTACAGGAAGGAAGTTGAGTAATTCAGGTGGATATACTCTTTTGTTCAATGACTAATCAATTAGCAATCTATAAACCAGGGTGTGACCACTTGTGCCATTGTCTTTCATGTGTATTGTCAAACGAAGATACCAATTGATATCTGAGGATTTTACAGCATGCCTTGTGAAAGTAGTCTTGAATTGGTAGGCACTGTTATTTTCCCTGTCTTGTAAAATTACAAATGAAGATATAATTGATGCTCTACAGCATTACTGAAAACCGCTGAGAATTAATTTTTTAAATCCCGCATACCTAATGTACTGCACCTCATTCTGGTACATCAGTAAATTGTTAGGAAAAGGAAGAGTATCATCTTCATTTAAGAAGGAATTTATATTGGATGCCAGTTTGGCAAAATACCTACGAATTGTAATGGACTTGACAGCTGTATCTAGTGTCATCTTTGGTAGGTCACATCACAGGGGAAGGAAATCAATATATTTTTATGGGGAATTTGCACCTCTGAACAAAATTTTGATTGTGGCTAAAGTGACACAAAATTAGTTAAATGGATTTGCTGGGGATTTTATCAGTGTGAACAAGACAAAATCTGGCCCATAGCCCAACAAATGTTCCAGAACTCCTTGCTTCCTATCAGATGTGATACTGTTTTCATTGGTTTTGATTAATGTATTCAATGGTAAACTTCCCTCTTCAGAGGGAAGTTTTGACCTCTCCTTTATGAAGTGCAAAGGCATTCTCCCTGCCTCTTTATCCAGGTCCCACTCATAGTGTGTAAAATTATGACATTTTATTCTTTATGTAAATCTATTGTAGGGAAGTAAAGCAAATAAAAGGTAATGAGAAGATTAGCTTTGATGGTACTGTAGAAGGAATAAAGTGAAATAAGTGACAGCCAGTAGTGCTGTCCTATTTTATCTTTTTGAACACATTTTACATTTCATTCTAGTGCTCCACATTAATTCACATATAACATGCCTATTGATAACAGGTTGGTTTAAAACTCATTAAAAGTTATGGAAAAATGAGATTTGCATAGGAAAAAAAAGCCTTTGAAACTCTGTCTGCATTTCCTCCTTCCTCCTTTTTCCAACCCTCATTTTACACAGCAAAAGGCTAACATGGTAGATGTCAATCAAGCTTCTGTTGCATTACTTGTCAGTATTTCTCAAAAACCCTCTTGTGAAGGAAGCAGGCCTAGGATCCAGGCCTGCCAACTTGCAAAGGCCGTGAGCCTAAGGCAGTCCTAGCTGCCACTGCTGAGAAATGGGACCATGCACAAGTGTTTCAGCGTGATAGAGAGGCCTCATGGTCCAGTGATTCTTATTTCTGAGCGTGTGAGACCTTGGTGTTTGTTGGAGGTGCCAGGCTGAGAGCCCTGGAGGGAGTGACTGTCAGCTGGAGCACGGAGCCAGCACCTGCTCTGTTCCTCCACTGCAGCTCGCCCAAGTGCCCGGAGCACCCTTGTGCATTCATGGACCTCCTCCAGCAATAGAAATGTAGCTTTTTTCCCCTCCTGCTCACGTAGTTCTTGGCTGCATTCCTAATTCTGCCCGGGAGGAGGCATATGAGTAGTAGTTGTTAAAAATGTGGGGATATGGATACCTGCCCATTTGAAACTGGGGGCAAAGAGCGTGTATAAACCATCAGGTACATTAGTCATGCCTAAGTATCTAATAGCCTTTTCCTTGCAGCTGCTCTCCCATAAATCTCTCATTTTTCATTGTGTTATTTAAACTCTAGTATATGTATTTATGCTGTAGTGTGAAACTGTTTTGTTGAAACCTCTATAACTCTGAATGCACTGTAATCTCTTTAACCTGTTTGCCTTATCCTATCTATTACATTTATTTATGGGTTTTCTGTGGTACAGTATGAACCAATTGTTGACACAGGAACTACTGCAGTGGTGAACAAGCAGCCGTGTAGCTGTCAGTACACCATCCCAGAGCAGAGGGACAGCACAGAGAGTTCAGTGAGGGACAAGGGTCGTGCTGTCCCTGCAGCTGTGACATCAGTTTTCTAGCTACACCATGTTTTTAGGGTAATCTTTGCTGCATGCTTTCTGAAGATCAGAGCATTAGATGTTGTCAGCTGGCTGCAAAAAATAAATGTTTTGCTTTTGAAATTACTAGATAGAAGGTTGTTAGCTCTTTGCTGACAGCAAAGGTGATTTGAGCACGTTGTCTGCAGACTAATGGGCACAGCACTCTGGGACCTTGCAATAGGTCAGCTGTAAAAAGTCAGGCTTATTAAGGAGCACAGAGAACTACATTTCTCTCACGCTTGGAATCCAGCTATTGACATCAGTGTTTCATTGAATCACGAAGCAAGCTAGTCCTGGACTGCTGGCATTTAACTGGGTAAACATCTTCCATGGGCTGAGGGAGGAGAGGTCAATGTATTATGAATGTTTCCTCCTCTTCCTGGGAAACCATTTTCTGTATTACCTGTGGAATTCTCATCCCTTTCTTCTCCACTTCTATAATTTGGCGTGATCACAGCTCCCTCAGTGCTCCTACATCTACAGTTTGGTGTGACCTGCTGAAGGAGCTGGTAGGGTGGGGACTTTGCTGCAACAGTATAGGCTGGAAGTTCAGGTGGAGACTCTAATTCCGAAATCCACCTGTGTCATTTCCTTGACTTGCTATCTGGAAGAAACGATTCCTCACCACTTCGAAGAGGTGGCTCCCCTTTTCACTTCATTTTCCTCCATAGCCTGCTGATCTCAGTCAAGAAATAAAGCAACTCCTAATCTCTTTACTGTCCTCTAGCAGTCCGTAGTGGCCAGAGTGAAGGCAGAAATTATTTAAGGAGAGAACAAACCTGGGAAAGATAGGAATGCCTTTTACAGGGGGTGGGGAAGGGAAGGACAAAAATCTTTTTCTGTTAGTGGTGACTCAACTTATGCAAGGGTTTCAAGGCAGCTCTTTGGCACATGCCTGTTCTACTTGGTAAGTTGCAGTTTTTATCACAGCATCCCCATTTTTGTGGTTTTTAAACGATTTAGATATAACCTGTTATAACACCTACTTCTCTTCATTTTTTGGCTTCCAACTGAGAAATTGTCAAATTAAAATTATTTCTTGGTGGTTGATATTTTAAAAATTATTTTTAGCAAAAACAAAGGGCTCTTTCAGAACTGTAATGAAAAAGTCAAACTAGCTGTGGGGAAAAAAAAGCTAATTACACAGGTAGGACTAAAACAACCACTGCAGTACAAGTTGAATTTATCAGTCCTAGGGGTTGTGAACCAAAGTTAATGAAAGGTCAAGGCCAGTGATATTTTATGGAACTTGTTCAATGTGATACTGCTTAAGAACAAGCGTTGAAGCTCTAAAGAAAGGACTAAGATAGCTTTATATTTTCAAGTATATTCTTGGATAAAAAGAGTCAGCTGAAGGACTGTGTAGATCTTAGTCAATTGTTTCCATGCCATTGCTTTGGTAAATTTCCATACCACTTGTGGCTGTATAAAGTGTTAGGATGTAACAAAAGTGATTTATGTTTGGTTGTGCATGCTGAATGCCAATTTTATTGCATAAAGCTGTTTTAATTATCTGCCCAGAAGACTAAAAGACAAATTAAAAATCATAAGGGAGTAGCACACGCTTTTGATATCAGATTGCTTTCACTTCTACAATCTCTGACCCGCTGTCTGTCTTGTGAGGTGAAGCAATTGGGTGGATGCTAATGTAAAAGGGAAGGAATGGAAAAGAGTGGTATCATACAAATCTATTATTGAAGATTCTGATTTACTTTCTCAATGGAATTTTCTCATGATAATAGCATGTTTCAATTCTTGAGCTGTGTAATAAGTCTTATGCAATCACCAGTATTTTAAAACTAATGTATTAAACTTAGAGGATGTGTATCATCTTTTTAATATAGAATAACATAGCTCTTCTTTTTGATACTGTTCTCTACTAAATTTTTTCCTAAGTTATGCATTTAGCTTTCATCTGTGAAGAAACCCATTACAAGTGAATTAATACACAGTACAGCTGCCATTTATATACTCTAATATACCTCACATTTTTCCTGTCTGAAATGGCAGGATTTATGGATTGAAAAAAATTACCCTACAGTTGCATACACAGAAATTGTCTAGGCAAAGAGCCCAAGAGCCCTTTGAACTAAGGGGCAGGAATAGAGTCACTATGTCAAGAAGTGACTATATAAGGTGGCTGGGGAAAGCAACTAAAGGTTTGAAAAGTCCAGGAGCCAGCCTTGGGAACCAGTGATAATGTAGGAGATGAGCTGGAGTGAGTGAAAGTGATAATGATGATGATGTGGAGACTGAGAAATGCTTTAAAGAACTTTTGTCCTAGGACAGAGATTAAATTGGTTTCATTTTTCCAAAGAAATATGGAAGGCTAAAATATTTTGATCTGGAATAGGAATCCCAGAAGAATCATAGTCTTGATGTCTGTTCTTCAGAAGAAAAAGATGGCAAGGCACCAGGAAGCAATGCCATCACAGAAAATATACAGGAAGACACAGCTTATCAAACTTGTTCTCTGAATGACCAAGTACACTCACAAGTTATCTACAAAATAACCACAACAAGTCAGTCCTAAATGAGTGTTTCTTGCAATTCTTTAGAGAAATTAGGTAGCTTGTACACATGCCTCTGGCAGCCCCACGAAGTCACAAGTGCAGGGTAGAGGAAATGTATTTTTTATGATAGTTAAAATATTCATAGATAGCAGCTGAGCTACCCAGAGACAGAAGACTGCTTTCATCTGGAAAAACTGCCAGATAGGCAGGTTAAAAGCCCAGGCCACCATAGGGTGTCAGCATCCTGCCATTCACGGGGCTGGCATCACCCACATGTGTGCAGCTGCCTGCAGCCAGACCCCTCTGCCTGATGTCAGAGTCCTCCAGCTGCTTTGGGTGTTGAACTGATTTATACCTTCTTGACATCAAGCCTAGCAGTATGTGTGCTTTATAGGCTTTCAGTGGACGTGCCAGCTGATTTGCTGACTACATTTGGGTTGAACTTTTTGTTCTTAATGTAGTGCTCTTGTGTGGAGGAAGCAAATTCTGAATGGTGGGGTATGGTGGGGTATTGTTTCTCTTTGATTTTGATCAAGGTAAATATTTTGGCTTTTAAACCAAACATTGTGGGATTTCCTGCCTTTTGTAACGTCATTCACCATAAAAGTTTTCATTGCTTTGAAATTAAATCAGTTTTATTGAGCTTGAAAATGCACACAGTTTTGGTGTGGGTTGTCATGTCATTGCACTATCTAGCTAACAAATGTTTTAACATAAGGGCTTATTCTAAATATGAAGTTATTTTTCTTATCGTCCGTTTCTGATGCCTAGATTCTGTTGTTGACTGGTGTTGATTAATTGGATAGCATATAGGAGGAATCTGGGACAAAAAAAAGCACATATTCTAGGAAAAAAAACATAGATCTAAACCAAGTTCCCTGCTGTGGCATAGATTCAAATAGTTGGTTTTGTCCATTGTTTGGCAGTAGACATAAAGAGGAATTCAGGAAGCAGCACCTGTGTATTTAAGAGAATTAATTCCTTTTTGGTATGATGCTACATAAATAAATCAGTGTCTGCTACTGATTAACATTTTTATTCATTTCTTTTCATGCTCTGACAAAGCTCTGTAGGTGCTGTTGGCATCTTTCTAGGGGGGTGATGTTTTAAAATGATTTTAAAAAAAATTAGAACTCTCTCAAGAAGTCTAATTTTATATATTGGTGGATAAGAGATGAAGTAATTTTTTACTTTTTTTTTTTCCTTTAAGGGGTAAGAAACCTGGCTTTGCTGAGACTAAACCAATTTTCAGTGTGACAAATTATCAAGGAACTGAAATGTGCTCCCTTGTTCAGTTCCATGGGTTAAAACACCTTTTTGCTATGGGGCACTAACTACATTCTTGTTTACTTAAAAACCTTTCTGTATACCTGTATATATTCAGGGGCATTCCTGAATGTCCTTCAGTCATTAGACCTAAATGCTATTTACCTAAGCAAAGAGCTATACTGGTAATATTCCCCTCTATTATAGGAATAAAGTGCTTCTAAATGAAACCAAGCAAGGAGGATTTAGAATTCTCTTTTGACACAATTTTAATTAAACGAGTTGCTTTCAATGTTGTGATACTGTGTCCAGAATAAATGGTATTAAGCCAGTGTAAATAAAGTAATTACCAAGAGGAATTTGTATTTGACTAGACAAGTCACTTATTATAAACCTCAACTTTTTTGTTACATTTTTTTGTTAGGCATCGGTTTTAAATAGAGTTTTTACTAATTTATTTTTGCTTTAATTCGTATGACCTAATTTATCATTCATGTATAGTGTCAAACATTTAGGGAACCATTTGAAAAATAGTGTCTTCACTTAGAAAATAGTGTCTGAGTACCTTTAGTCTTTGTGTTTCTGAATTCTAAATTAAATATATGTTTACACAATAAGTAGGAGGAGTGGGAATGTGCTTCAGGAAATTTCAGCACAGAAACATGCACATCTGATCAAACAGCAGCTAGTTTGAATGGTTTTATTGGTTAGAATAAAGAATGCCTTCTGAAATAAAAGTCTAAGTATCAATTTTCATCAATAGAATTATGAAAATCCACCACTTAATATTTTTTGAAATACCTTAAACTGTATCTTGGCTTTATCATATCACAGGAAAGGTGGAAAGGTGGACTAGCCCTGTGATTGACTGAAAAACTGGAGGGATAGCCCAGTGTCAAATGAATTATCCCCTTCTTTAAAACCAGGTATTGTTCAAGGGACTGGTTTCTGGTTACTCTGTTGAATACAAATTGCAAAAAAAGCTACAAGCTACAGATACTTATCTTAACTTTCAAAGCAAGGATTCAATGTTTGGAAAAGCCACTGGAATAACAATTCTATAGGCTTTGTTACGCAGCCTAATTTAAAATAGGAGCCAACCTTTCAAGTTTATCCTCCTTATTGTGCCTCTGTTCTTTGTAAATAAAGCTGAAGGAAAGGCTCAAGTATAAGAACAGCTGTTTCTCATTCCTATCCAATTATTGGCCTTTCTAGCAACTGCAAACACACTGGTTTCAGGTATGTGTGCATGTATATAACTGACCCAACTAACAACTTTGTTAAAGTCCTGGTAACCGAATTCCATTAGTCAAAGTCATCTAGATTTTTACAGCTGTAAAACTTCCCTGTCTGTCTAGTTCCTGGAAGAAAACCTTGTTTAAAAACAGCAATTACTTCCCATTCAAAATCACAATCCTTCGAGAAGTTTTACACAGAGAGACATAAGATTATTATGGAAAATGTAGGAAGTTTCAACAGAGCAAACGTTAAGCCCGTGGTGCAGAATGATAAGATCACTGAATTATATGTGGGTTTTTTAAAGTCTTTCTCTGGTTTATCTCTGGAATCTGTAAAGCAGCTATTGCAATTATGTGTCTTAAGAGCTGTCTCTATTGGAGGCAGTGTTGTAACTGCTGATTTGATCTGGTTTGTTCATGAAGGGAAATTCACTGACTTGGACCTATAATTTTAAGTTTAGCTATCAATGAATGACTCAAAAGCCACTGCAGTAGATAGAGCAGGAGGCATCTTGTATCATCCGTTTAATTTCAAAGAGTAGGAGACTTTCTTGGAGATTACCTTAATTTTCCATAATTTCTGCCTTGCTCTATGGTAATGTTCCTGTGGCTGAGTTATTTATTAAGGGCACACACATCACACATGCCTGTTTATGGGGCAGCTGCAAAGTTCTCTGTCTGTTCCTCTGAATTTCCCTAGTGTTTTGCATGATAGCAAAGTAAAACTGTAAACTGAGAGCAAGGACTATTTCTGGAAGAAATAACAGTTGAATTATGCAATACTGTGATGTATAGTGCTCTTTAAAATTAATGTGGGAATTTTGGCTTCCAAACAAGAAACAAATGGGAATGCTTTACCCTTCCACCCTTGTGCACATGCATAGATATATATATATATATATATACTATATTTCTTATGAAGGTGGAGAGATGGTATTTGAATGAAAAGAAGGAGAGGTCATTTTAAAAAAATCAAGGTGAGGAATAAGTATCTCCATCAACTTTATTCCTCAGACTCTTACTTTGATTCATTTCTCTTGGGTGGTGGCGTTCATGCCACTGCACATCTACTGCTGTAGCTGTTCTGATTAAGACACCCTTCAAAGCTCAAAACAGTTATTCAGTGTTTAGTCAATGAGTTAAATGAAAATGCTTCAGATGGTGAAGGAGAGATGATCCAGAAGAGTTAGAGATATCACTATGTAAGAGAACCTATGTTTACTTGTATTTATTTATATCTTTGCATGTGTGTAACAATTTTAACTGTGTGTGTATTTGTATATATTTTAGAGAAGGGCAGCTAGTATATATCAATGTGTATCAACAGATGCCAATTTTGTAGAAATACATAAGTTTATGCTAGAGGAGGGAAGCTTCTCATATATGGGCTAGTAAGAATTTATAACTCCAGTAATTTGAGCAGGTAGGGGGTCAAAGATTTTCCTGTGGGATTCAAGATCTTTCTCTCCTGGAAATTTGCTTAAAAATACTGACGTTTGATGATATCAGTCCATTAAAAAACCCCAAACAATAAGGTCTTCAGATATACTTTTATACCCATGGGACTTACAAGTGTTTTGTACTGAAAAGATTCAGGAGTGTCCAAAGAAAATTGTTTCACCCTAAATCAAGGACACCATCCATTGTGATGGATAAATTTTCACAAGGAACCTGTGGGAGCTCTTCTAGATCCCCCTCCAGCATATCAATTACATTAAGTAACTGATCTTGCTTAATATAGGGGTATCAGTGCTTTTTTCATGTAATTTGTCAGGATGAGGTTCACAGCTGTTAAGGATATATCTTGCAAGATCAGACCCTCTACTAGTGCTGGAGGAGTCATGGAAATCAGAAAGAAATTAATTTACTCCTTAGGTTATTTCTACCTGGAGTGGAGTAGAGGCTGTCTCTCTCATTTTACAGGACTTGGAAGCACAGTTGTGCCTTGTACTTGTCTCAGAAGTCCCATTTATGAGTAATTCCTTTTTACTGATCAGGCAGCCTGGCATGTACAAGTGCTTTGTGTCTATCCACCCACACTTTGTCCTTTCTGTCTCCATCTGAAATACTCCACTCTGGGGCTCAGTAATACAAAATTGATGAACAAATAATATGCTACAAGTGGAAAAATATACCACTGAGTAAATGAGTTGGTTGCTGCTGCTTTCCAAATGCCTGAGCTTTAGCTAGAGCAACTCATAAAACCAGAGATTTTCGGTTTTGTTTCAACGTTTCCCAGCTCTTTATGTTAAACTCTATTCAAGATAAAGCATTGGTGTGGTAAAACCCTTTTATTCCACTGAAGGAGAAAAATGGGAAAGGTATTACCAGTATATTATTAAAAGTAGAAACACACCTGTCTTTTTCTGTAACTGTTGAGTTTTCACCATGTGCATAGTACTGCTAATCAAAAAATATATTTGCACATTTTTTGAAGGTTTAAAATATACTTTTTATTTTCCTGGCAATTATAAAAGATTGAAAGATCCCATGGCACTAGATAGATTCTGACTATGAACTAAGGTTTCTCTATGCCTAAGCTGTATGGCACTTGCCTTTAGATTGGATGCAGGGACCTAGAGTATCAAACAGGAAAAAATGTGGCTGCTGTTGTCTATATGTGATTAGAAATGGAAATGGGAGGTAAAAAAGAGGTCTCTCAGGTGACCAGGGGAGGCATATTTTGGTACAGTGAAAACACTGGACAATTCCCAGACTAAGTAAGAAAGACAGGTGTTAAGGAAATCAGTGAGGAACAGGTTACTTCAATGAAAATGGATAACAGGCCTGGATGAGAGATATCAGAGAGAGTTAATTTATAATCTGGGTGATATAGAGAATTCTCCATATTATGTTACTGAAAACAGCTTCCCAAATGATTCTGGAGAGTTCCTGCCCTGCCATCTCCTTCCTCTCCCTACTCGTTATCTCTTCTCAAGTAATGCTGCTTCCTTAGCTGTTTTCTTAGACCTCTTCCTTTCACAATATTCCAGCATTCCCTAACTTCATTTGTACCTTTTTTAATTAATTAGGACCAGTGTCCTAAGGCACTGTGAACACCCAGTAAAAAAAAATAAAATCTTGATTTCTTGTTTATGGAATACTTCTTTCTGGAGCATAAATGAGGTCAAAAGAAATTTTCCATGGGTTGAAATTCTGCTTTCAGTATACCTGTACAGTCTGGTGATTACAGCTGCTTTTCACTTGGTGCTCTGAAAAGAGAATTTGTCCCTGTAATTTCAAAGCTGAGAAGAGTAGAATTAAGACTTTGCCTAATTAGTGCCACCTTTTAAAGGTCTATTTTAAGATGTCTTCCTTCAGCCTGAATCATGTGATAGTTTCCAAAAATGTAATTTAATCATATCTGATTGCTTGCTGGAATCTGCAATTAACTTAGGTGCAAGGGAATTAACAGTATATGCCAGGTGCTGCATAATTTACCAGGAGCTGCTTGTGCCACATATATGTAAAGTGTGTTGCTGTTTAAATTTATTGGCCAGTATATTTTAAGCTTATGAGTGAGTAATTTTTATTACTTCCTTTCATTTCTGTCCCTAGGATGACTCAGATATGAAATACCATGTAATTATATTCTGTATACTATCAAACTATCCCTTGCAATTATGCCACACTGTAATTGTTCTTCTGAAAGATTCTAAGCTACCTACCTAGAAAAGTTATTTTGAGATGCAATTGGTTGCTAGGGTGAAGATTAATTTTCAAGGAATTCTAGATATATATTGAATAAAAAGCTTAAACAAACTCATTGAAAAAAGTAGTTCCCATCTCAGAAGACCTCTGAAATCCATTTCCATTGAAAAGGGTAGAAAGGGTTTTAGAAAATATCTTATTGTGTTAGGACTACATTTTTGTCCTTTTTGAGAGTCAGTTCTGGCATCAGTTGCACAATCAAAAATGGCAAGAGAATGAAAAAATTGGCCAACTGCCTGCAGGAAAATTTTGTACTCGGTATTTGGAATGCCCTTCTGAGATCCAGATTAGTACCCTAATCCTTCTCTCAAGCACTCTTGCATTATAAATTTCAGAACTTTGAGACAATGTCAGGGACTTTCACATAGGCTTTGTACTTCATTTAATTCTACAGTTTCATGAAGGTAGAATTTCAGACAGAATTAAGCCTCAGCTTAGGTCTTGGTTCAGGATTGATAGCTGTTACGAGTTTTCATATCTCACCATCTGGAAGATGGTTTTTTACTGTGTGGCATCTCTCTTCTCTGTCAAACTTCAAAATGTGCACAGTCAGTAGTATCTGAAATTCCCTGGAAAATTTTTGTGAAAATAAATTGTGAAAATATTTTAACTGGAATACTTGCTTAATCTAAACAGAGCAGCAACTCTGAGATTTAAAAGTTCGTAGCTACTCTGTGATGGCCAGGAGGTTATCAGAAGCTGTGGCTTCAGACCACCATTGAGTTGGAAGATATCACAATAAACCCAGCACAAAAGATAAAATGACTCTTGCCTCGTGATTTCGTCAGACACTCAAGATTATGCAACTTTCATTTCCCAAGTACAAAGCACCAAGTGTATGCCAACAGCATAACAACGTGGGGATCTGCAGAGACTTCTGCATACCTCCCATTACCTGTTATTTACGTTGAAATCAGGAAGAAAATTGCTCAGTTTCATGCTTTTGAGTCCATTTACAGCCTTTCTTTACTGTTTATAGAACTGATGAATACTGTCTTTCATTGAAAAGACTGTGCAGATCTTACATTTCCCAAGGAATAATGCCTTCCCATAAAGCTGTCACAGACTCCAAAAAAATGAAAGATAAGAGGAAAGCAGCACAAACTCAACAGATTTGACAGTTTATCATTGTCTGAACCAACCGCAATTGATGTAACCATATCAGAGACTTGCAGGTGTTTAGATTTTAAGATGACATTTGAGACTGTAAAAGTAGTATTTGCAGCAACAGCCTTGATAAATATAATCCTGTCTGAAGCTCTGTGTGTTCCCCATATGCTGGTACTTTAGAAGAGCAGAAAAGGTTCATTTATAACCACATACAGAGAAGTTAACAAAAGTCACTAAAAGCTTTTTTTTGAGGCTGTGAGCTGCCAAAACCAGCTAATGCCTTTAGCCAAACTGGACTGCCAAGTTATTTGCACAAAGTGTGTGTGGAGCTCCAGAAAGGCCAATCTAGAGAATCAGATTTAAGTATTTTGTTGTTGTGTTGTTTGGGGTTTTTTCCTGGTAAAATCTACACACTCACAATTGTCTATGGGAACTAGTTTCCCCTCCAGTTTACAGCTGGAAAAGCCTGAGCCTGACTTTTGAAGTGACCCTGAAGACTAAAAAACAAGATACTGTACAGCCAATTGGCACTTCCTTGTGTCTACATCTACATTTAGTTACTTGACATACTACTACTCTGCTTATGGAGAAGCCAGAGGAATAATCATTCCTACATTTGTCCCTAAGTTTCTTCCCCTTCTGCTGCCTTCTACCTGGTTTTGCCTTCCCACGTTACCTTTTTCTGTTCTCCTATTTTCCCTCTTTCAGATCTCTATAGAGTTGTATGTTGTTTTCTTTGTTCTTTTTCATTTCATCACCTTGTGTATGTCTTATTTTTGCTAAATCACTAAAATAGGCTTCTTTCTTGTCTTGCAGAGTCAGACTGTTCGGAGACATTGCCTGCGATGAGTGATTTTCAGAAACAGTGACTTGGTGGAGTCATGGAACAATCAATGAAGGTTAACTGTGCAAAGGTAATTAGAAATCTCTGTACTGTTTTATGGCCATGAAAGCCACGTTTCTGCCGAGGACAGTCTTGTTAAGAAGGTGCCAAGTCTCGAGGAGACAGCTGAGTAGTACAGGTCATGCATTAGTAGACTCCAAGCAGAATGTAGTGGATCACAAAACCAGACAACAGTAAACAGCCTTCTTGAAGTAGAACTGGAAGGCAGTGATCCTTCACGGCATGCAAAATATTAGAGAAATGATCTTGCAATGATGATTCAATAAATCCTTTTAGATTTGAAGATCCCAAAGCTGATGCTTGTATATACATAGGAAAAACTCGCTTGAGGTAGTTTGCAGAAGCTCCTGTGAGCCAGTAAAAAAACAAAAAAAACAAACAAAAAACCCCAGTTGATATGCCAAGAGAAGCAAACACCACTCAGTATATCACAAAAAAAATTATATGCTATGCACAGTGAAAATGTTGTAAGTTGGGGTTTTTTTCTTGATTGTTTTTTGTTGGGCTTTTTTTTTTTAATACTTTTTTTAAGAATTCGAATTCAATTGGGTTTGCAGAAGTGTCTGTTCTGAACTCTGCCCGATATTTTGCTTAGCCAGTGCAATAAGGATGAGCACCAGCATTGTTAGAACTCTGCAGGTGGTTGAATATACTTGGAAACATAGATTTCACTGAGAACTTCGAATTCAGATTTTCCTGTGAATTGTCACAAATAGGGATCAGGTACCTTTGTGTGCTGATATGGGGTTTTCAGCGTGTTTCAGAAATTTCATTGCCATTTATTGCTTGAGCTGAGTCTGAAGAGACTTATCACCATTCTTTAATCTTTTTGCAGGTTTTCAAAAAAGCTCTTAATATACTGCTTCTTGTTAAAAATTGTCAGCACCATTGGCAAGCACTAAAGATGAACATGAAGGAGTTGTACTTTTCTGGATGTGATTAATTTTGGCACAGTACTTGTTCCCATGGCTGAGCCCTGTGTGCTCTGCTGTTCTTGTCAGGTTCGTTATGTGTGTTTTCTCTTTCCAAGGTATTATGTCTTCACTGTGAGACATTCACTCAGGCTCAGATTTGGCAATCAGAGTCTGAATCTTGCAGCATGCTGGCTTCCAAGAAAAAATAATTTGTTCCCTTGGAGGGAGGGAAGGGATTTGGATTTTAAAATGCTTCATTGTATTTTATAACACAGAACTCTCTTTGCATTTCTGTATGTAACATTTCGTAAGCAGTTGCTTAGAAGTGACCTTGATGATCATTAAGTAAATTATAACATATTATGTGAAATTTCAAGTTCTGTTCATAAATGTTAAATTCTAAGAAAGTAATAATAGCTCAGGCATTAAGATGCTCTTAATGTGACTGTTTACAATGTTTTCTTTTCCAGCTAAGAGCAGTATATAACGAGTGACTTTTTTAAGCATGTTTTCCCCTTTTAGGAAGTTAGCCTTGAAACTGTAACATGGCTCAGGAAACTGAGTAAAACACAGGTATTGTATGTAATTTCCTAAGATGTCTGTAAAAGACTTAAGAGGAAACAGAAGTGGTTTAAAGCTAAACTAGATTGTGTTCATACAGACAGAAATTCCTATATGGGATTAAACTGAATATTCAGCTAGTTCATTCTTCTGTTTCTAACAGAGGCTACATAGAAAAAAAAAATCAAAGAATCTTACATTATTTTATTTCTCATCTCAATTTGCTAAGAAAGCACAGAGCTTGTCATAATATGACACAAATATGAAGAGGTATTAGCATTCAATACTGTGCTAACAGTCGGTCTCCAGTCAGATCTTCTTATGGAGTGGACAACATAAATAGCTTCTAAATATCAATAGATTTTTATTGCTGGGGCAAAAAAATATACAGTCCTAAAAACATTGAGTGATCACTGATAACTCCTTAGGGAAGTGCTTATATTTGCATTGCAACGTAAGCAAGTAATCTATTTCAACCTCTTTAATGCTTTGAGATAAATAGATGTTTATGTGCAAAAGCAAAATCATCGTGGCCAGGGCAGATCTGTGGTAAAATAGGACTAGTTCAGTAGTGAACTTGGAGGCTATAGGGATGTATAGCAATGGCTACTCATGGCTTCAGTATGCCAATCTACACTTCTTTTTATTTTAGGTATAAGTTGTTTTGCTTTACATAATACTGATAGTCTGAGAAATTTTGCCTTCACAAAGGACCTTTAAATTATAACAATGAATAGTTGAATAATAATGAATAGGGTGTGGGTTTGTGACATTTCACTAAACAAAAAATTCCTCCTTAAAAACATATTTGTTGGAGGACTTCATATTTTGTTGACTCCAGCAAACTTTTGATTTAACACAGATGAAGGATATCAAGGAAATGGTTCAGGAGTCTGAAATTCTGCTTACTCCCAGATTAGCTCAGGGAGATTGAAGCAGTAATGCCCTCTCAGTTTCATTCTTGTCATAAAAATTAGGACTTGGGAACAGCTATCTATTTTTGTCCACAATATTTGCTGCTCTGAAGCTGCCAGTTTAGATGCCTGTTGTAGGGTGAATGATTATTGCTGTTGGGCCTGAGGTGAAACCAGTTTCACAGAAAACAGAAAGATGAGTATGTTTTTATAACAGAATCATTTTGAAATTAAGGTAATTCTTCTGTTTCTTGAACTATATTTTTATCTACTGGTGAATAAGGAGTTGCATATTGCAGTAGTTCTTATTTCAATCAAATCTGTGTAAATGATGATACAGGCTTCAAACCAGCCAGATTTTTATTTTAACAAGTCAGTAATTATTATTTGATGATGATATTAATCAGTATGATGAATTTCTGAACTTTGTTATTCCAGTTATACACAATCTTCTGAAAGTTAAGAGTTTGAGTTACTCAGTTATTTGAAGCCATTGGAATGCAGCTTTCAGCCCATGTGTTTGTAATACAGCTACTGGTTAAGTCTCCCTCATCTTTTTTGCTCATGAGATAAGATGGCTGATAACCTTTATACAGTTCAGGGACTTACTTCATTGCATTCTAATAGAGTTTCTGGAGAGTATAGATTTAGATTACAATGTTGAATGGCCATAGGGCCTCAGGGAAATATGTTCTCATTAATGGACTTGTTAATGATAATCATTGAAGAGACTCTAATAGTATCAGATGTAAATGTTGTCACAGCCGTCCATCTTTATCATGCAGATATGGAGATGCATCATTAATTCACACAGACTGATTCTCAGAGCTGTGCACATTGATGCAGTATGATAATGTCTGAAGGAAATTAAGAGCTGTGCGTTATCAATTTAATATTTCAGATTTTCGGATTATACAGTCTAAGGGATAAGAAGAATTGAACCGCAACAGTACTATGGGTCATTCAAAAGAGATCAAATTCAGACTATGCCTCTGTCAGTTCCAGCTTCATTATGCTCCTTTGAAAGGGGTAAGACAATGAAAACTTATATCGGTGAAGTCTCTCAGCTGCAAAGTTAAAAACATATATGCTATACAAGAACAAAAAAAAAATATGGCAATATAAAATAGTTTACAGAATCTAGAATAATTTTTTAAAAATTTACTTGTAGCTACTTACTTTTATTAAAGTATAATAGTGTCTTATTCCTTTATCTTGACTTTAAAGGATTTATTCATAATGCATTGAGTGCAATAAATCAGAATCTGTCTCAAATTTTTAGCTTTAGATGCTCTACATTAATAGTATGTTTATTAATTTTTTGCCAAAATTTTGTGAGAATTTGATTATGAATATTTGATTTTGTGTTTTGAGGGCGGTGAGGTTGAGGTTTTTTTGGTAGGAAACACACCAGATTATTTCTTTGTAACCATCTGAAATATCAGTGTTTTTAGAACCAGTAAGAAATGCAATTTTTTTTTTATGCAAGGATACAGGTAAGCTTTTAGAATTAGTAGGGTGCTTATAACTATATTATCACTTGTGTTGGAAATAGTAAACAGGTAGCTGCTAAGATAGAATCAAAGAGTAGCCTTTCAGTGACCTGTTCTGATATCAGACTGTGTCCTACTGGATGGGTCTCCCTAAATGAGAGGGAGAGGACAGTAAAAGAGCATATTTTACAAATGATGATGGTGGTAAGTTGTACTAAAAGGAGGACAAAACATGAGTAGATAGCAGTGTCACTTGTGCTGAATTGTAACCAGTTGTGAAGTCATGAATGACAGAATTCAATTCCAAACTCACCAAGGACAAATGTATGGGGTTTAAAAGAATTTACCTCTGAAAAGTTAAATGGCATATCCCCAATGAAAGATAAACAAAGTTAACAAAGTGTGGAGGTATTATTTTAGATCAGTGAAGAATCAACAAAACCCTGAACTAAGCATGTACATCAAACTAGGGAGTAATTAATGTCAGACAGGTCTACATTATTCTTGCTGCAATACACTGTGCTCTTTTTTGAATTCCCAAGACTGAAAAGTAATGCTTGCTTGCTTCCTCTCAGCTCTTTGGGCATTGTCTTTTGTAGAGGGGCTGCCAAGCCTTGCAGATTTTTGACAATGTGGGGTGTGTATTGTAATGTCTGTAACAATTACCTGGCTTGCTGTGAAATTTTGGAGAAGTAAACCATTAGCATTTTTTGTGCCATGTTACCTCTACTTTTCACAAAGGTAGTTCTGTCTCTCTTCCAGACTGATTGGATGTGTTTTTTATGTTGCAATCTCTGCAAAGTATAAAATTTACCACCTATTCATCTCAGTCTCTCTGTAAGACTTTTAATTTCCCTGTAGGAAGTCCTCTTCTATCTCCATTGTAAGGTTCTAATTTTAATAATCCTAGCCCTTCCAGAGCTCTTTCCCCAAAGAAATATTTCACTGTACACACCACTTAGTGTGTTGATATTTCTTGTTAGTATGCAGCTTCAGGTTAGCTCCTCTAGATAACCTTGATAAATTAAAAATTGGCTTATCAATATTCAATCAACCTAGCTCATTTACCCGAATGTCTGATTTCCTTTCTGTCAGAGCTGAGCTAAAAAGGCCCAGCAAAAGTAAATGGAATTAAAATTACATGGTTTTGTTTGAAACAGGTATTAAATCAGTAGTCTGTTGCTAATGTCACCTTAAACACATTGGTTTATCAACAGTGAAATAATACACAGTGGCAGATATGACATCAAAAATAGTTTTCATTATACAGTTATTCTTTGAATACAGTGAACATCTAGGGAAAATTGGGACAGGTGAGTTTGGTTTGCCCTGTTCTTTGTATAACTATTGTGTCTTGCTGAGTCTTCCACATATTTTTTTTTTAAATTTATAGAGTTTTATATATTCCAAAGGGCTGGGAGGCAGGCAAAATGAGCACCTCCCGAACTCATCTTGAGTTCATGACAGCAGCATGATTTTCCAAATCAGATTTTCCTTCAGCTTGTGCTTCATTACCTTTACAGTTTAGAAATCCTCAAATATCTCTTTGTGTTTGCACTACTGTTGTTATCTGTTTTCTGTAACTGTCCCACTCAGGTAATCAAATGGTTTTACTGCCTTGGACCAGTCTTTTTGTCTGTTGCCCATCATCTTGGTTCTGCAATTTTAATTATAAGTTATTCAGGGGAGGTGTCAGCATCATTTAAACTTTATAACAAAAATCTGACAGCACATCAAGTGAATGGACAGACTTACAGAAAATCACCAGGCCAAGATTTTCAAGAGCTGCAGTGATTTGGGGGGCCTGAACTTGGTGCAATAAATAGGTCTGATTGTCAGTTGGTAGATGGATAGCAGCATTGTCACTGGAGAGGCTTCCCATTCCTCTCTGCTTGAGAATGGCTTACTTTGATGTTCTGGGCTTTAGGCAGGGACCCTGAAGCTCCAGGGTGTTCTATGATATGTTCCTAAAAACATTCATGTGCTCATTTCTCAATGGCTTTCTGAAAACTGTTGGCATTGTAAGTCAAAAGAAGGCAAACTGAGGCCAACCTTTTATCACAATACATAGACTTCATTAATTTATATATAATATGAACCCTGAAGACCCTAATTCATAAAATCAAAGTTTCATGAGAGTTTATCACCTGGGTTCATTCTGTATTGTAACAGCTGTCCTGGAAACAGAACTTCAGAAATTCCTTGATTTGATTCTGTGTTCAGTGCTCTGTAATTCTGTGGTGAAAAGGTATTCCTGTTATTTGGGGTTTATTTGGGTTTGTTTGGTTTTTGTTTGTTTATTTTGGGGGGAGGTGTTATCCCTATTGCAGAATCAGAAATGCATTTTGCTGAGCACTGCTTATTGTACTAAAGTTAATCTACATAGGTTTTGCATTAAGACAGTTAAAATTGTTTCATCTCTGCCAAATTAAAAAATCTAAGATCAAACAATTTCCCTTTGAATTAATTTATGCAAAATATTTTTTAAAAGTTTTGTGGGTTTAAAACCTTAAATTTAAATTAAAAATATTGCTTTAAAAGAAACTAAATAAAATATTTTCTATTTGATTTAGAAGGAATTTTATTCTTTAAATTTTGCATGCTTGTGGAAAAAAAACATTAATTGCTTACACAGTTGTAATGGCTTGATTAACTGATAAACTGATTTAAGCATTCAAGTACATTTTGTATCCCTAGAGTGCTTCCATGACACTTGACATAGCCTTATAACAGAAGCCCAATTAAACATGAAAGACAGAGTCAATGAAAAGTAAATTTAGGAAATTGCCTCCCAGGATTTGAAAGTTTTCCTGGAAAAAATGCAAAAGGATCAAAATTTTATCTTTGAAAATGTCCTAATAATTTAAAAATGTGTACCTGGTAAATTAACTTCTGAATTTTGCAGTTGCCCAAGGATGTGAATACTAGAAAATTTTAAGGCTATTTTCTTAGCTTCATTCTTATGTTAAGACTTGCAAAGTGGTGTTTAGTAACTCCTCAGAGAGTCTTTGCACCCCCCCAGTTTCAGTTTGATTAATGCCCCAGGTCACCCATTGATTCTTCAGCTATTCTTGCCTTCTCCCAGCTCCCACCCTGCCCCAAGGGCAGTTACTGTAAAATTAAGCCAGGTGAGGTTTAATTAAACCCTGACAAGATTCAAGGGTTTGTTTCACTTTAAAATCTCAGGACTATTGTTGCTAATCTTAAAAGAACTGAGGAAAATGCTTCAGACACTGTGTATGCACTATGAAGAAAAAATACAGGGGGAAATGCAGGCAAGGAACTGCTGTTCAAACATTTTATCTCAGAAAGTTATCGCAATTTTATATTAGATGAATATTTGTGTGTGTTTCCTAGTGGGATTGGTAGTTCATTTTTGGAAGTGACCAATTGCAAAGCATATACAGTATCAAAGATGCTATTTGATATCATGGAAATCTTGTTCTACTGGTTTCTATGTAATCCATATAGAAATGTAACATAAGAATGACCTATGATATAGCTTTGCCTCAATAACTTCTTTGTAGTTTGGTCCAACCACACACTGGCTCTGGATTAAAGCTACTAATTCTATAAAACAATGTCCTGTTTTATTATTGAAACAATACAGAGAAGCAACTCCATGCTGCTGCTGGTGTTACTGTTCACCAAAAGGATTTCTAGAAGGAAGAAGAAAAAATTTCCAATTTCAGAGTTGAATGTTTAGAATATTTGGTGCTTCTTTAAAGCACTAACCCTACAAAATAGGTTTTGCACAGTTAATATGTACCTCTACATATACTAATATGAGACATCTCTGCTATGTTGTTCCTGCAGGGTACACAGTATACATCCTTGGGGATATATGGCTGGAAGATGTTCTGTCTCCTCTGCTTGGTGCAATTAATTTTCTTCCAATGCAAGAAAAGTTTTTTTCTGTAGGGTTTGGAATTATGGAGTAGGATGGAGTAAGTGGAAACATCTGAAATGAATAAGAGGTGAGGAGGGGGTGCCCTCTGGGACACTGGCCAGGGGATGGAAGTCAAAGACTGTTTTAAAGGTACAAAATACTTTGGTGTTTGCATAACAGCAAATAGAAAAGAAAAAATACATTTAGCAGTAACAGAAGTTTGAAATATGCAGACTGGAACACGATTCAATGAGTAGAAGACTTTGGTAACCACAGTAACAGTAGGCAGCTTCAGCCTTTGAGTTATTCATCCTTGCAGCAGGAATTTAATAGAGTAGTGGTGGAACTTGTGCTTGTCCCTTGGAAAAGTCAAAACAGCCCCCAAGGATGATAATGTGGAAGAGAAAACTCTTTCTGAGTTTGAATTTTAATAGAAAACCCCAAGTTTCTACACAGGTTACTGTCTTGTATGCACCTAGTCAAATGGCTTCCAAGGAAGAACTAAGAGAAGAATCTGTTTGCTTTCATTTCACAGTTTGTTAGCTTAGCTCTGTGAAATGCAGATTTTCATGATACTACACTGGAAGCTCTGCTATGTATGTGTTTCCTTTTAAACAACAGTTTGTATTTCATATTAATTCATATTTTAAAGTCAGCCTTGAAATCTGCAGTTACTACCTACTCTTGCTGCATAAACAGTGTTAACAACAGATGTGAGTAAACCTCTGCCTGTATTGCTTTGACTTTTACAATTCCTGTGATGTACATTATGGTTTTAAATCAGGTCTAAGAACAGATTTTGTGGTTGGTGAAAAGCTAGGCATCTAAAGCTAAGAGGAGACTATTGTCTAAAAAAACTCATGGCAATTTTGTGCAGGGAGGGCTAACTGATGTCTTTATAACACACTGCCTGCTTACCTAACAGATGATCACTTCCTTCCTAGGAATCACCAGAGATCTGGCCAAAACCCACGTGCACAAGTCTCACCTGTTTCTTCTTTGAACATCCTTTAGCTGCAGGCTCTAAGCACTTGGCAAATATTGAGTGTTGTTGTATAACAAAAAATGTTCTGAAGCATGAAGTAGTGGCATAGCCTGTCAAATCCAAGAGGTTGCCAGTGGCAAAATTTACAATGTCTTCTCTTTCTCCCACCCTTTGCACAGAAAAGACTAAGAATTCCTTTGGGCAACATCAGGGCAGCAGAGGGAGAGAAAAGTTAAAAAAATAATTTTTAGTTTTATTAGTTTAGTTTTTGATAAAACCAGTTTAGCTTTTTCTCTTACACAAAGTGAAGATAAATTACCTCAAAATATTGGAATTTTAAATTTGAATTTAAAACAGTCTTACTTTAAACAGTAAGACTACAATGGCACGTAAGTGTGTGAGAGATGCTGGTGGGAGATGCATGTCAACCTAATCTCAGGCAAATTCCTACCTAAATGAACACATTTCTGCTGAAAGGTATGCACGTTAGCACACTCTATACACTGGACTTCAGTCCTGGAGTTAGACTAATATATTAGCTTCAATGTCAAGCTTGACCATGAGGATGCCTACTACTGATTACAAAGGCAAGCACAATTCTGTAATAAAATAAGAAAAAGTTTTGTTTTAACATCTTTGTTCTCATAAGTTGTTTTTTTTTATGATCACAAAGATATTAGTGCATGAAAAACATAAGTTCTGAGCAATGATCCAAAATGCATTCCCAGGCACATATGGGAAAGCACTAAGACTGCTGGGGAATGGCCCAGCCAGCTCCCGAGTGGGATGGCTGCAGTCCTCCTGGCCTTCTCCTTTATCTCAGACCTCGTGCTGTGTCTCTCCTGGAGCAGCAGTTTGCCCAGCAGGAGTGTGTTTCTTTGGGCCATTTGGCAGGGGGGCTCTGCAGACCTGCCAGCTGGGCTGGGTGCTGATATGCCGAGGTTGGAGAGCTCTGGTGTGTATCTTGGATCCCTGAGCTCCCTGGGGCATCTCTCGTCTGTCTCTGGGTGCACAAGTGCAAGTAAACACTCAAACCCATGAACTTTTAAAATACTAATAGGTAAGTAATGAAAACCCTCTTTAGATAATAAAAATGCCATGCAGATGATGGTGGCCAGCCAGTGCTAGGAAAGGTTGCTGATGGCTTTTATTTTAAAATGAGAAATCTAATAAGTGAGACTTCTTGCTAGGATGAGGAAAAACACTTCTTTGCCTTAATGGTGTATTGTACATATTTTTCCACTTTAGCAATAAAGATAGCCAAAAAACATGAAAAAAATCTATAATTAGCTCCAGCTTTACAAGTATAAATCCATATGCTAGTTAGCCTTTAGAAAAATAACCATTTGTGTTAAATTCATTAAGAATTTCCCATTAAAAACCGAGCACCCATGAATTAGTTTGACAGAGAAGACTGCTGGAGCATGTGCTTGGATTTGGCTCTGTGTGTTCCCAGCCTTTGTCTTCACTGCAAGTGTTGCTGCCAGCTATTTCACCCAGCCCAGCCACAGCTTGGGAGCCCAGAGTGATTTGATTAACATATGATGAATTATGCTAACTTGAACTGTGGCTTGTGGTTGAAGTCCCACTGTATTATTATTTTGATTCTTAGCAGAATTTGAATATTATGACACAGACCCTATTAGGCTGGCTAGCTCAGACTTGAAGCATATATTAAAATTATGTCTGAGGTATCTGTGATTGGCTGGCAGTTCATTTATAGAATATATATATATGTGTGTATAACTTTTGCTAGTGTTGCAATGAAAGAAGGCTGAATAAAGATATGAGTAAGCAGCTCATCAGAAGTGTTCACAAAGTTGACAACAAATTCAGCTTGTGAGGCCAAAGTATTTTCATTGTGAGGTGTCTGAGTAACCTTGAAACAAGATCCTGCTTTTTTTTCCTGTTTACACCAGAACAATGTCCCCAAGAATCTACAAGTGTTTGTTCCTCTCAAAGCACAAACACTGAAAGGAGGGGTGTGGGTGATGAAGGAGAATGCTAAAATATGAATAGAAGTTATAGTTACAGCAGCCACTATTCTTTTGAAACAGAGTTCTCTGTATTATCATGAATTTCTAAGCTTTTTTCAGAAGATTTAATGCTGAAACTAATTTATTGTTAGCCTTGTTTTGAAATGGTTTAATTATTTGATTAACTGAATTGTTAATCGTTGAGTCATCCAGATTTTGGGGAGAGAACTGTCTACTACGTTTGTCCATTTGTCTTCATGAGGTATTCAGTTCTAATGCCATTTGTTTTATTGTTGATACTTCTAGGTAAGTGCACAAAGAGCTAAAAAAAAAGTTATGCCATTAAAGAAATACTTATAATTGACTGTACTCTGTGTATTTTTCATCTGGTTAAATTTTCTTAGCATTGGCTAATACATGTTATTCTGCACTCTTTCCTCTAAAATTTAAATAAATTGAGTGAGAGCTTATTATTACTGCCTGGTTCATAATCAGTCAGGCTCAGCTTGATCAAGTCACAAGAAATGGACAGGATAGGCTAGAAAAGAAGATATACACCAAAACAAAGGAATTATGATATGGCCATAAACACCTTAAAAATGCTTGTTGGAACACATAGGAATAAATTATGTTACAAAGAATATTTTGCTTCCCAACCCATGGATATTGCAATTAAGCTCCCACTTTGTTTCCAAGTCTATTTATAGTTCCTAGATTATGTGAAATCCTTATGAAATTGTTTAGTACCCATGGTTACCAAACACATTTCATAAACTAACACAATTCTAATGCTGTGATATATCATCAATTTTTTTCTCTTTTCCTAGCAGTAGGTTTCTGGTACAAATCCTCACAGGTATAGATAATAAAATCCAAAAATATTTCCTGCGTTTTCAGTAAGCTGTATTTAACATTACTGTTTCTGCCTGGCTTTACTGTCAGCATGGTGTTGTGGCACTTTGGAAACATAAATAGTCTTGGCCTGCCTGTATTCCAACAAAATTTATCAATCTTTAGGACATACTATTTCTAAAGAGATGACAGCTGGAAAGCCTTCATGCCTAAATCTAAACTGCACCTAAGCCTCATAAAACTCCCTTTTTATTTTCCTTTTCTGTTGAAAATGTAAGCAGACAGCAGCTCTAAGGGTCCAATAATGCTAAGATGATCCCAGATACAGAGGCAAAGAACTGGAATACTCTATTGAACACATGAGTGCAATTCAAGGGTCTTGGGGGCTGGACATGTTAATGAGGATGACGAGTTATGTTAATTAGGGGATGGTTTTATGTTAACTAGAGGATTACACAGGTTTCTGCTACAGTTATACAATTGATTAATATTTCCTTTAAATAGGATTAAATGAGGAGGAAGAAAACAAAGGGGTTTCAACATGGTTTGGTAACTTCACCTCAAAGTCCTTCCTGCTGCAGGAGCCAGGTTAATCCACATGGTTGTACATCAATGGGTCTTGTGAGGAAGATCCAGTCCTCCAGACTAAGGGATTTCTCTCAACCTCTGTTGTCCAAGGTTTACCACAGTGACCCACCAAGCTCCTTTCTGCTGGCAGCTGGGTTTTGGCTCCTACAAGCAGCAACTGTTGGCAGCTATAATAACTGTCCTGTTAGAAGTCCTGTGATATTTTCTTATGGTGGTAGGATTTACACTTTTATTAATGTTTTGTTCTTTTCATCTGATGATTCAGGAAACATGTAAAATTGAGACAGGGATGCTGTGTCTTATGGATTCTCTGTAACATAAAGATAGGAGTATTCACCAAAGACTTTTACAGCTATGAATGATGCCCTGTAAAGGGAAGAAAACTGGTATAATTGACATAATACACTGAAATTAAAGCTATTATTTCCTGCTCCTGTTATTTCTTTTTTTCTCCTTTTTAATGCATTAAGCCATTCTTTGTTTTTTCTTTTGTCTCTAGCCTATTTTGACACCTCTGCTATGTATCTCACACACATAGCAAAAATCATGTGATGCAAATGACTTATATCAGAAAAAATAATATTTACAAACTCCCTTAGTTTTATCTGCTCCTTGCTTTTTTCCTCTAACAGTCCCTTCATACGCTGTATATATATATGTAACTAAATCAAGTAGCAAAAGCCAACCTGACACCCATATGTACGAGTAATTAGCAGGTACAGGCTGATTGCCATCAGAAGCAGGTAATGTTTCGGCACTAATGGGCCATTACAGTGAGTAGGCATTAGAGTCTCAGCACTTCTTTTGTGTGATAATGTCTTCCTGTGCATTTTCTGCTTTTCTTGCTGACAACAGCCTGAAATATAACTGCAGCTAAACTAGGTAATCCACCTGATCTAGATCTCCTCACTAAGGAAAAATAGGTGGGAAAAAGAAGTATTTGGAGTAGTATTAATATTTCAGAAGTATGTTTAAATCATCTAAGGCTTGTATTGTTTTCCACTCCAATCATGCTACTTGTTTTTAAATAAAAGCTTACAGGAATCCATTCAATTCACAGGAGAGCTACAAAACTGCAATGCATATATCCATTCCTGTGAACTGTTTATTATATTGTTGCAATTCATCTTCCCCTCCAGATATGTATGTTAGCTGATCAACTCGACAATTGGAAACATATCTGAAATGCCTGTGGCTCAAAATAGATTTTGGAAGGGGGGAAGGGGGGGAAGTAAATCGTTCACTTTGAGCTTTATTTGTAAAGCATAGATTCTTGTTTCATGTTCTCATTCTCTCAAAAGCAGTACACAGGGACTAGTAGATGCAGTGTTTTTACTTATCAATGGATAAAAAAAAGTTCTGCTCAGTTCTGTAAGTATTTATTGGGGCCATTAGGGACTGGGAGACTGAGGTAAGCAGAGAGAGGATCATAGCTGCTTCTGCCCTGGCTTAGCTGTTTTCACAGCTGTGAGCCTCACCTGCAGCAGTAGCTTCTCCTCCACTTCTCAGCATGGGGTTTGGACCTGGCGAGTTGTTTTGCAAGGGCTTTGTGCAGAGTGGCTTCCCATCAGGGATGACTAAACAGAGACCCACTGTGTGGGTTGCTTAGGAAGGGAGAGATTATTTGATTGTATGCTGCAAACCACATTATACCTGGGAAAAAGAGAATTTTCCTTCTCTTTTCAGCCTGGCTCTGTAGCTTAACAACCTTGGTGTAGCTAGAGCATGGAAAGTCTGTCTGTGGGAGGAAGATATCAGATGTCTTGAGATATAAGATTCCAACTGCTGTAAGCCTCACTCCTCATTTTATACCTGCCTTGGGAACAGCACGGACCAAAGCTGTTCATGTGAAATGACTAAACAGAGAGCACCTGCTCAGAGAGGGAAATGCAGTGAGAATGGGTATGTCCAAATGACTATGTGGTTGCACTGCATTCCTCACCCAGCCATGCAGGAGCTCTAATGTGAGAAACCATGAAGCCTTGTTTGGGGAATTAGTACCCACTAAGGCCAGGGATGTGGTGGGCTGCCTGTGGCAGGAAGGGCTGGCTCCCTCCCCTGCTTCCCCAGCTGCAACTGCTCGATGCCTCACCCATGTCAGTGCATCTGGGCACCTAAATCACTGCTGAGCTTTCCCTGAGCGAGTCCAGCATCCCAACAGTCTGTAACAGCTGACATGCTGTTCAGCAAACTGCTCTTTGCTACCTCCTCTTTAAGTCCTGTTTCTTCATGAACTCCAAGTTATCCAAAACTGGAATGTGTTTGTGCAGTTTCTCAGGATCTGTAAATCCAGGACCATAGTAAGATGACAGTATTTGTGATCCAAGCCTCAGAATACTGTAGACAATGTGATCTCAGCATCTGTTGTGTGAGATAATTGGTATGTCTTGGCTGTGTGTCTAGTGTTAGGCTGAGCAGAAAGATGAACACACTGTGCAGATTGAGGTTAAGCCAAGAACAACATTTCTCTGAATGTCGCTGGAAGTGAGTCCACAGCATGATCTTGCAAATGTGATGTGTCTCCCCATGAATCCTTTACTCTCTTTCTACCAGATACTCTATAGTTCCATGTAGGTTTGTTTCTTTTGTGATTTATGTGGAAAAATATCTGTCATCACCCTGTTTACAGTCTCTAGACACTGTTCTTATTTGATGTCACTGTCATCTGAGCCATGTGAGATCATTCCCATTGTGCACTTACATGGTGGACTCTTCTAACATATGCTATTTGATCTGTTTACCTGGAATGTGGCACTGCATTGAGTGTGAATAAAGCTACCCTCACAGTCACAGAGCAGTAGAAGAAACAGCAGGAAAAACAGATATGCAAGAACACATGTAACTGATTGGAAGAAAAGGGAATGATACTCACTTTGAATATGAGGGTTTTGATTTATGATGATTTCTGTTACTTGCCAGCAAAAAAACTAGTCCTTGATATTGAAGACCTTTCTGTGGACTTTATGTTGTGCTATGAATAACAGCAGGAGCATCTTCATTTATGTGTAAAAGTGATCACAAGAAATTTTTTTTAACTGTAAGTTTAAATTGTAAGGGTTTTTTTAATGTGTCACTTGTTCTTTTGTGAAGTGTGGCTGTCGATCTCCAGACACTCATGAAGACCAGTATGCTTTCAAAATTTACCCAAATTTTGAAACCAAACATATTGAAGTCTCAGTTAAGTTCTTCCTTTTGCCTTGGCAAAAACAGTGAGATAATTGTGATTTAAGCTGAACATTTTAGCTTCAGATTTCCATGTTTTATGGAAGGAAGAACACCTGTCTTACTGTGATCCTTGCAATTCTTAAAATCATTTCTGAGACAGTTGTGCAGAGATGCAATTTCTACAGTGGTAAATGAGGTTTTGTGAACTACTTGCAAACCTATCTGAAGCTCTTGAACCCCTTCTTTATTTTCTGTAGTGATTATTCTCCTTCCCTCTTTCTCCCCTCTCTCTTTTTTATTTTCTTTCTTTTTCCCTGACAAAGGTAAGTTCATTTTAAAGTCACATTTTCCCAGTCATGTACTGGGGAGGATGAATCCCAAAATACTAACTAGTTTAAATTCACTCTGTACAGTTTTACTGGGCTCACTGCAAAGCCTGTATACAACAAAGGAGACTTGGCATCAGCTCTAAAAGAATTCAGCTTGAAAAAGTGTATTTTCAGCAAAATACTGTATCTCCATCCTCTTTTTTTTCCACTCTTCGGTCTCTCGATTTATTTTATTTTTTTAACTTTTTTTTTCATCTGAATGCTCTTTGCTTCACTTTTCTTCCTATTTTATTTTCCCTTAAATGGGATTTGATACCAGTAGAGATGGGATTCAAGCTGATCTTTTAGAAGCAGAATATGTTGGAGTTACTCATTAACTACAGTAAGTACATTCATCTCTTATTAAGTATTCACGTATTTAAAGTGAAAATTTTAATTTCAATTTGGAAGATCCTACTAGCACTTATGTAACTTTTTTATTTAACAAAAAAAGCAGAAAACAACCCAGAAACTTGCTTTTTTCATACTCAACAGTATGAACAGCAGTTTCACACTGTAAATCATACTGCATAATACTAAAATTTCACACTATAAATCTGTAAATCATAAATTATAAATATAGCCTGTGACTACATCACTATGTGCAGTGATCACATTTTCCCAAGTTTTTCCTATAATAATTTAAGGCTTCTCTTAAGGTTTCTCATATTGGTACTGCAAAATGGTGATGACTGGTAGAAAGCACTCTTATTTCTAGTTTGAAACAGTGTGGTACCACAGTTCAGTGGTCAAAAGCAGAGCTGTACAAGTGGGCTGTGCTAACAGAGGGTGTATGTGATGGTCTGTGGATGATGATCTTGGCCTGACCCACTGCCCTTGCAGTGTTCTCTTACCTATTTCATTTTTGCCTTTTACAGGATTTTCAGTTAAAGGATTGTATATGCCATTCCACTAAAGTCTTAAGTGTTGATCAAGTCAATGAAGTCTTGCAACCTCTATGTGTGACAGAGCATGATCTTCAATATCATCAGCAAACAACGTGAACTCCTCCCAGAAGAGAAGTAATTTGCTTTCCAGCCATGAAAATGCAAGGTTGGTGGTAAGTAGAAGAGGGGAACTATGAAAAAGCACCAAAAATGCAAGTACATTGCAGTAAAACCTGAGAAAACAGACAGAGTTTTATGTCAATTCTGATGGCACCATGCATGTCTCTTCATCTAGCAGAATACACTCAAGACACATTTTTCTCCTCCTTAGAAATTTTTAAGCACCTTTAATTAAGATTAGATTGGATCATCACTGATATATATAAATCTTCAAGCTCACTGTCCCAGTGAATATAGTGAAGATGTGAAAACTTCTGTGGAGTAAAATTCATGCTGTTGTGCAAGTTAATGGTAATGGATTATGACTAAGAGTAATTAAACAGTAAGACCTTTTCCTATATCATCTGTGTCTTATATGAAATTAAGCTTGATTTGAAATAAGCAGGAAGTTTGCTTTTGACTTTAATGGCAGTGGACTTTACCCATTGCATTCTACAGCTTTTGAAATCAAAAGAGAAAGAAGACAAAGTTGTTCTTATTTTTTTGCTATAACTGTCCCTTGGAAACTGTTGACCAGCAGGTATCTCTTGGAAGGATGGTGGATGCAGATGCACTGCAGGTTCCTGCATCAGTCTTTAATGCTCTCAGGGAATTCCCTGGGACCCCAACATGCTATTTATTAGACAAGGTGATCCTTACCTCCTCTTGGTAAAAGACATCATATTTCTATTGCTCAGTTAAGACTCTAACAATCTCCAACATGATCCTCAGACTGCATCTTCTGTTTAGTTTTTAAGTGAGCTGACTTGAATGCTTTTTAATTTTTTATCATGTTGTCAGCAGGTTAATTATCCTCTTCTCATTGTTGTCCGTGTCACTGCATTAATTTTTTTAAACAGTTGAGGTAATTCTGCTATTTACATAAAGCTTCTGAAGAAATCATGTTGCAGTATAAGCAGGGTTTCAGAAGCATTTCATACTTCCTTTTAAGTAGTTTCTCCTATCATTTTAGTTTTACAGTTTGTGTCATCACATTTGCAAGAGGTTGTTACTATTCTAATACAGTATTTTATTGTACTGTCTTGTCATAAATCTTCATGCTGTTGGATGTTGATCTTCCTGGCCTGAAAGCTTCCTACCATCTGAGGTATTAACTGCATGTTTTACATCCAATTATCTTTACACTAACTATACTCTGTGTTGTTAAAGATCTGGACAGATGTTTGTGTGGCATCTCTTGAGCCTGTGGGGGAAAAAATATACCAAGGAGGAAAGTATTTAAGTGAGAATGAGTATATGTTTCTTCTTAAATTCCATTTTTAGTCATTTATCATTAGCTGTCTCAGTACATGCAAAATTTTTCCTAACAGGAGTCTCCCTGAAGAGGGTTTTCTTGCTTTGTTGCAGCCTCAATTCTTGTTCAACACTGGATGTGTCTTCTGTGTTACACTGTCAAAGTGTCTGATAGCAGAAAGGAATTTTTTACAATGTTTTGTCTATTGTTGGGGTATCAGGCATAGGATGCACACCTGGTTGTTGTTGGTGTCATTTCTCTAACCTCAGAAGACTGAGGAACCAGTCTCCTGAACTGAGACAGATCATTACAGCACCTTTTATGGACCAGCCTTTCTCATATCCTAGACTTCAGTTGTTAATTTCTGTCCCTCTAATTTCCTGGTGAGTGATGATGAAGGTGCAAACTTTATGTTTGTCTCTTAGTCAAAAGACACCCTCCTACAGAAATACAATTATATTGAGAAATTTCAGTAGAAATCAATATTAATCTGATTTTACCCTACTGTAGTTTTTTTAATTTAGCATGCCACATAGTATTGCAAGTGCCAAGGCTGTTTCTTACACAGAGCCTGAAAGGAATTTAATCTCATTTTAAGTTGCAGCTCCACACAATTTAAAATCTATGGCAGTTCCTTGTATTCTTCTCCCCAAGCCAGGTTTTAATCAGCATTCCATTCTAAAATGAAATTGAAGATAATTCTGAAATATGATTTCAGATACAGGGGTGTATGTATGCACATGCATGTGTGTCTATATGTATGTGTACATATATTTTATGTACATGTGTAAAATAGTTCTACTACCATAAACCTAGTAGTGGGTTTGGAATAATACACAGGTATTATTCCCAGAGCATTTACTCTTACCCTTGACGTCTGATGTCACACTGAATTGGATCCTTTTTCCCCTTGATTTATTCTACAGAACAGTTCTAAACTGCTGCTTTTTGAAAACAGTGATGGATTCCAGAGGAAGAGAGTAACATTGCAAAAACAGAATTACAGAATCATACCTGGCTTAGGCAGTAGAATAAACTGGATTCAAAGTCTATATGTTTTCACATATGTACAACACATTGAACAAAGAAAAAGTGAAGGACTGAGTTAATTTCTTTTTCTGTAAATGTCCTCCTTTCTTTTTGAAGCTTGTTGCATTAAAAAGACTTCACTTTAATAACAGTGAGATATAATATAGTTTCTAATGAGTGTGAAAGGCATCAACATCCCAGACACACAGGCTGCCTGCAAGAAGCCAGGCAAGTGTCAAACAGGTTCCTCTTTAAGACTTAAGAAGATTATATGCTGCTGTAGAAACCCACTGTGCAATTACTTCACTTTCATAGTCACAAATTGCTGCTGAAATCCTTCTATCTGATAGTGTTTGATGAAGCATTTAACATTTTGAATCACAGCGGACTAATACAGTTCAGAATGAATCTTGAATATTTTAACTGGATTAAATATGTCGGAGACTTTTTTGTCTCAATATGCCAGGCTTTTATACTTCAAGAAAATCTCAGGCACTTTAAAACTATAGTACTGAAAATGCCATATGCTGCTAGAGATGCTATAGAACAATGAAAAAAATTCCACCTTTCCTTGGTGGCTCTGGCTGTTCCTTTCTGATCATGAAGTATGTATTAGCTCTTTCAGGCAATTGAGCAGTCCCATTGTCCCAGGCACAGAAAAGCATAAAATCACTGGCAATCACTTTGCCATTGTGTTTGGAGATTAAAGGACAGGACCTGACAAATGAGGCAGACGTTGAGTCAGAAGATGAGGGGTAGCATCAGATAATGCAGCTAAACAGTATGTCTAGCACAGATTAGCTCTGAATGAATTCTTGACCAGTCATTGCTGTGCCAACCTCTTTGCCATGGCAAGGTCTTGATTTATCTTTCAGGTAGTATTGATTTTTGTTTTTTAATTTTGAATATTATTTTGTATTCAGTTTTAATTAAGATTCACACTGGTCTTGTCAGCTTTCGGGAATGCACAAAGAGCATTTACCATACATTAGAAAACCTATCTGGATGCTTATTTCTGTGGTTGTTCTCTTTACTTCCATCCTGCCACCTGAATAACCTCATCCTGGCAGCACATCTTTGTATCAATATCAGTTTTCTAATGTAAAAAGCAGCTTATAAGGATTTATGTGAAGGTCTTGGGATGATTCAACTCTTGGCTTGCATCTCTGCAGCAGAAGGCTATGGTTTCCATTTCCACCTCGTGTGTGCTAGGCTTATACCCAATGCTTGGCACTGTCTTTTGGTGATGGGGGGTGTTTCACTGAGGAAGATGTCACCCTGAAGATGACATGATGAACTCAGCTCTATTGTTTCTCCATCTGGAAATGAAACCCCCAAGGAATACTTCAGGAGGTGCAGGATCTTAGCTTAGGGCACCACCAAACGTTCCTAAAATGATTGCCGTGGCAGTGTGTGTGTGAGATGTTCAGTACACGACAACCACATTTCTGCCTGAAGAGTTTTTGCAATATCACTGTCTATATCATTTTCATCAGTGCACAGCATCTGTTGTGCCATTTGTAAACCACTCAGATTTCTATTAGCAGAGCAGAATTTTTTCTTCTGTGCAAATGATAGCAGTTGTAGCAAGTCAGTTTTGCTGCTGCCTCTTCTTCCCACCTCTGGAGAGGTGCATTCTTCCTGTTGCTGCAGCTGCTGGGAGAAAGTCAGTTGTAGAAGTCAGAGTGTGGCACCACTGGAGCATTTAAATGGGTCTGCCATGGGAAATGCTGTAGCTGATTTCATATTGTTCAGTGATATGTAGACAGAAATTCTTTAATTATGATGTATGGTCAAGGCAGTCACAAGGGGCAAATATTGATAGTTTAGAATTGTCTTTAGTAAAGGAGCTTGATGTATCTAGGGAGAGTAGAAAATTTTTAGCTCATTATGATATTCTGCTTTTAATCTACACTTAGAAAAAAAATTATCTTCCTGAATTCCATATAGTGGATGCCATCTGTCCCTGTCCATCTAACTCCTTGTTACCCCAGCTTTTCTGCACTTCCCTGTGAGCTTATTACAGCTTTCTGCTCTTGTTTTCTTCCTCCCCTTTTCAGAAAGAAAGAAAGGAAGGATCTTTCGAGTCCTTCCTCCTATTTCCTTTGATTTGAGAAACATGGAAAGTGCTTGACCTGCGTGTGAAAACTATGATAGCCAAGGACCAGACTTCAGCCCTGTGTTTTCATGCTTTTCCACAGGGAACAGGCACATGAATATGCACAGATCTAGATATAGCCCATTAAAGAGCTTGTTCTCACACAGTGATGTGATAGTAGATTTCAGATAGATTTGGAGTTAGATATACACAAAGAAAATGCTTCTGTTTGTTCTGTTCTCTTTAGGCTGGGTGTTTGGTAGTCCACTGTAAAATATTTAGTGCAGTAGGTTTTCATGCATTGATGTCAGAACTTACTCCCCTTAAACCTGAAATTATGATTTGTTGTTTCCAAGATAATCCTTTGCCAATGGCTTTCTGTCTGTCTACTTTCTGATAGTCTAAATGCCATTAAGAGTCTTTATTTCAAACTTCCCTAGATGGCTGTAGGACCTACGAGATTATCAAGTTTGCAATTTCTTGCCGTGAAAGAACAAACCCATTTATGTTTTGGTTGGTTTGGGTTTTTGGGTTTTGTTTGCTTGTTTGGGATTTTCTGGTGGGGGGACTGTTTCCTTTAGAAGTCTACTTAGAAACTATAGAAAATCAGAACTGTAATTATTTGTGGAGGCTTGTATCAACATGACAAGATTGGACCATATTCAGAGTGCAATGTGGATGTTAATAGTGATAAAAAAAAAAAAAAGAATCCCCAAGCCAGTGAAGGCCCAAACTCAAATCCATAAAGACCACAAATGAGAAAAGTTTGTGTCTCACAGTTTTAACTAACATAAGGTAGTCTGGCTTCTCTTCCAATGATTTAAGCATTTAACATATAAGATCTTTTTTAAATCCAAATCTGTCTTTTCTAAGAATTGAGCATGTTACCTACAAGCAGTATGGCCCTGTGTCATTGTTCCATTGGCACTTGCTTGGACTGCTTTTATCCTGTAAATATTCACAGTATATCATTTCTGTTTTTCATTTGTAACTAATAGGTAATAGTGAACACTTCTCTGTGAATGTATATAGGTTTTATGTGAACAGCACTAAATTTTCCATCAGAGTTGCTATAAATTAGGTTTTATTCTAAGTTTTTTTAATATCATTGCCTTCAGTGACTACAGAAATAACTGACAAGCAGCTATTTTTCTGGTGGTATGACAGATTCTTCCATTTACACTTGGAAGTATATGGGCTTAGGGAACCTAGAAAATACTAAAAGGGAAATGAGATGTCAGGAAGCTCTCAGGTTAGAACCCTGGTTGTCATCTGGCATGATGAGTAAATAGATTTTAACTTAAAAGCATGTTCTTTACTGTTACATATATCCATATATATTTTAAAATACAGATGTTAGTGTTTTCTCATTTTCTTACTGATCTGTGTTATAGAGTCAGCATTATTTCAGGCAGCATGAATTATTGCAGGCAACACAAGTTATAAATAAATGGACAGTTTGTCTTATTCCATCATGTTTAGAAAAGTAAGAGAATAACCAGAAATGGTGACCATGAATACTGGGACAAACTTGACATTAAATTAATTGAGCAGCTTTATTAGCTTATAGAACTATGAGTCTTGTCTGGGTTTCTCACTGCATTGGGCTGCAGAGTGCTGTCTGACTCTTCCTTGTAGCTGGAGTTTTGCTGCTTCTGCAAGTCAAATCTGATTGCTGCTGTTCAGAAACAAGTTTAGGGATCACATTGGCATGTGTAATGAAAATAGTTTTGAGCATAAGTGTCAGGCTATTGGATACTGTTATGCCTTTGTACTCCAGCAAATGCAAATATTCTCAGCAAAGTGTGGCATAGTTTTAGTACTTACCTATACATAAACACTTCTCTCAATCCACAACTCACCAGTGTGTCAGACTTCAGTTACTCTCTAGGTTTTGTAAAAACTCAGTTAAAAATATTTTCTTTGTAAATTAGATGTTAGGCACAGTTACAGTCAGTAGTGATGCCTCATTATATTACAAATAGTTTGTGAATGGGTTGGATGGGCCTTTTGGGTCATGGTGTCTTTGTACACTACAGTGAGTGATGGCAGTGACTGGGACTAGGGATGGCACACTGTGAAGCACCAACCTTGCTGATATGAGCAGAAAACTTTCCTCCTCCTCCTCTCTTCACCACAAATGGAATTTTAAAGAGCAACAAAAAATGCACTCTCAAGGTATACTGTGATGTCCTATTATCCCTATGCAGGGGATACCAAGATCATACCAAGGGTACCAATGTTCTAAAGTATTCACAACTTCTCTGTAGTCACTTTGGAGAGCTAAATCTTTCTCTGTGTCCAAGCTCAGAAATAACTCGTGATAGAATTTTGTAGAAAAACAGTTCTGAAAAGTATTTACAAGTGAGAAAAAATGTATTTTTTTAGTACCATGAAGAACATCTTGCATCTTTACAGTAGTATGAATGTGCAAGTAGCATCGTTTTTGTACCTGCAATTCTCATGATGCAAAATTAAGTTGAAAACCCTAAATTAAATTTGTCTTACAGTCCACAGAAATAAGAGAGCATGTATCCTCCATAGAGTCTCATATGTGAGCAGAGTTGCCTATAAAATAGGCTTCTCCTAGGGAATTTAAGTAGTTTTCTTCTTTAAGAAAAATATGGCAGTTAGATGCTCTGCCAAAATTCTAGTGGCTTAAAACTCCAAGATCTCTGCAGAGATCTGGAAGGATGCCACTTTGGAACATGATTTTTATCAACAGGGATTAGAAGGGATGATCAAAACAAATTTAAAGTTTTAATAAACAAACAAGTTTCCATCTTCTTTGCTTAGATTACTATTTCCCTCTTATGCAGGTATTGCTAGAGTGCAGGTAGCAGATGGGATTCTTGTTCTTCATTAGACTTTAATATCATTTCATATATATTTAAAATTTATAACAGGTCTCATGAATTCAAATGAGATGTTGCAGTTCACAGTTACAACTGCAATAACAGTTATACAGATTTTAGAAAATAGCCAACCCCAGGTGTTGACTCATGAATATTTATACACATCAGTCATCATGGAAGCAAAATATGATTTGGAACTGATCCTATTCCCAATAAAATGGATAAAAAACACCCAGTACTAGAAATGATCCTTTAAAAGACATCATAGAAAAAAACCAATAACAATATTTCCCCATCCCTGGGTGAGAGGGATCAGAAAATGAAAGATATAATTTTGACTTTTTTAAATTATTGAAATGGCACATACTTTTCCTAAATTTGGAGTACATTCTTATCTTAATACATTTAATCAAAGCTATTTTAACATGCAATTTTTTTAAAAATGTATTTGAACTTAAGCATATATTCTTTGCATTCTAAATTTCATTAATAAAAGCAATCTTTATGGCACCACTGAAAGGAAAAGCATACATAAAAAAATTTAAATCAGAAAAGATTTTATTTTAGTTTTATGTGGCTGTAATGCAGCCAAATGGATTTTTCTAACTTAAAAAACCACTCATTCAAACCAGGAAACTTTCTATTCCAAAATATGATTTTTGGAATGTTGTAGGGAAGAGGAAAAAAAAGAAAAAAGAGAGAGAGAGTCTGTAGATGAAATGAGGTAAATACAAATTACTGGTAAAGTATGAACTCTAGGCCAGATTCTGATTTTATTTGCACCTTTGTAGATACTCAGATATTTCCATTAAGTAACATTGTTAGAGATTTATCTCATGACACTGAGACCTGGATGTTCCACACGAATGTCTGACAAAGCAGAGGTGACGTTTTGACAGATGAGGAAAAGAAAATCAAACCCAGACTTCATATAGAATGTACATTTTTCACTCTTTCCTCAATTCTACGTTTTCCTCCTGAAAACAATACTCCTTGAACCAAGGAGACAGTCAAAAGGGTAGGAGAAAATACTTGTGGCAATTAAAAGAATGTAAATAAAGGTTTGGAAGACACCATCAATTGCTTAGAAAGACTCAAATCTGTTCTTTTTTTTTTTTTTAGTGGCCATGGATGATGGGAGAAGTTGTGCATTCTATTCCTTTTCCCAGTAGTCTATAATTTTCTTGCATTGGCAGGTAAGATATTAAAATGTTAAAGACCTGATGGTAAGCTCAGTCTCTGGGAAGTCTTCCCTGTCTTTCAAGCTAAAGAATTGTACTAGGAAAGTACAATTACAGAACACTGTAAACAAGTGCAGTTGCCAGCAAAATTAGAAAATAGTAGCTTCTTGTCTGTTTATTTGATCATGACAGTGAGAGAACAAAAAAAAGTTGATTTCATGAGGTGAGAGGACCAGAACTATTCACTAAGAACTTTGTATGTGTTCAGTTATCTTTCAGCTTTCTAACTTGTGTCAACTTCCAAAACTAACTTCAGTTTCAGGAGCAATATTACTTAAGTAAAACATGTAAATATGGGAAAGTTTTTTGCAAATATGGCAAAAGTGATACTTCAGTTCACAGTGGCTTGTCTTGAACACTTATGAAATGAGAGTTTTTGAATAGCCTTTTTGTATTTGTGATAAAGACTTTGAATCCCAGAAGATTTACAGAAAGCAATTAAGGATGTTATTCCATTAGTGTTCCATTTAAAATATTTCACACTTAATAAGGTAACAGAAACAATGTCTGACTTTGGTGTTTAAATTTTAAGCTGGGTATAGTCAGAGCGAAAAATACTTTGATGGGAAAAGAATTATCTTGGGAATTATTTGTAATATGCAGTAGGACCAAGAGATAATTGTTAAAGTTCTGCTTTAAAAGAAATACAAGAGGACGTAAATTAAAATATTTTTTTAAGGAGGATCAGAGAAGAAGGCTACTCATCTGGCTGTCATATAGGCAATTTTGCATTGTCTTTCATTTACTTGCATTAAATATTAAATATATTTTTAATAATGTACACAGATCTCTTTGTTGAGTGTAGTGCTGCATGGGTGGGGCTCAATGCCCAGGTTACACATGACATTGTCTTTATTCAGTGCAACTGTGTAAGGAAGGACAGCCAGTTTTTCTTACGTGGTCTCAAGACTGATAATCAGGTACAGGCAAGTTGACATTGATTCTATGCCTCAGAAGGGATTGATATCAGGGGGAGTAAGTGGCATAGAGTGGAGGAGTTAGATGGCTGCTTGAAATCTAAAATCTTGACGAAACCTCCTCCATTTTAGGATATCAAGGTAGAAGCAGGCAGTGGCAAACACCATGGGGTGTCTTTACTTCACCAGGGAGATGTATTTTGTATTTGCTTAGTAACTGTAACTACTAACAGAAGTCTGCACTATCTTGGGAAACAGCTTAGTGCATATTAATTTCCTGGAATTGCCTAAAATAAAGCAGAAAGTACAGTCTATTTTCTGTGGACTCAAACAATTAAAGCAAATTTAAATAGATTAAACACATCTATCTGTACTTAAGCAGAAAAGGGATTAATACTTAAATGTAACAATATAACCCTTTTTCAGCTGTATGTCAGGCAAAGTTTGGAGCTCTGTGCTGCATAATGATTAAAATTAATACAGAAGTATTGCTTAGAGAGTAAAGACATTTTAATGCATATCTTCTAATTGATTAGCAACCAAATAGAACATAAAGACAGCACAAGAGAAGGAAAGAGTGTGAGTCATCTGATGCCCTAGCGCTTTGTTGCCATGAGGAACATCATCTTTAGTTACAGTTTCATGACTCTGCATTGCCGTAGTTGATAATTCACAGTGCACAAGAGCAATAGGCTTGTGTGGAACCTAGTGAAATTTGGATCCCAAAAAGAAGTGGGGATGACTGAATGTGTGCCATTTTCAGATTAGCGATTCAGATGTAAAATAGTCATTCAGAGAGACCATAATGTTCTGTGAGAAAATCTGTTTGACACGTACCAGCAGTACATTTCATCAAAACCATGGTGGTGGAGACTGCTATATTCTCTAGCCACAGAGCAGAGATGTACTGGTGAAGACAAGCCTTGCCTGTACCCAGCAATGTGCTTTAACTCTGGTGCAGAATGGTCACAGGTGGACCTGGAATAAATTTCTTCACAGCAGCAGCATAACTATGTTTGAGGAAACATCAGTGTAGGCAGGATAGTGATGTGTGTGTTTCATGAGTTTAGTCTGTATTGTTGGGGTTAGAAACCACTGCACGATTTGGAGTTGAGAAATCAAAGTATTAACCAGCTGAGGGAGAAATCCCAATCCTTTCTGACTCCATTACTAAACCTGGCAGCATCTTAAGTTGCCAAAGGGATGATATTCTGTATAACATGGCAGGGAAGCAGATTGCACACAGGCAACCTGGTTGCAACTGGCCTAGACTAGTGGGAAACTGGCTTCTCCCGCTGTTCCAGAGCAGCAGCTCCTCCAGCCCGGGGCGGCGCCGGCACCGCTGCCTGCTAAAGGGTTCTCTCGGGGTCAGCGGCATCCCGCCTGCAGAACCAAGCGCCGCGGCAGCTTTCTGCTCCAGGAAATGACTGCTTTGGCCCGGGTGGTTGCGGGCGGTGGGGAGGCCGTGCCGGTCCGCGCCGGGGCAGGCGCTGCGGGGCTCGGGGCGCCCGGCGGGGCTGCGGCGCTACCGCTCCCCCTCGCGGCCCCGTCCCGCTCCTTGAAAGGCTTTAATGCAGGAATTTTCATTGATCTTGTGCGCTGAATAAACGCCCTGAAGAGCTCAATTACGGTCCGGTCACGTTCAGGGAGATGTTTCAGCTTCAGCCCAACAGATCGGCAGTGCTTTCCTTAACCTGCTCATCTTCTGACACTGAAGACTCCTGCTTCAGGATGTCTGCGAAGTATTTCGGTGGCATTGATCTGTTTTGATCACACCCATGTTAATCCGTTCTCCCAGTACCTCAGCAGGCATTACAGCCTCTAGAAGCAATTTCAAACCATTACCGTGTTGGTCTGTGGAAGCACATAAAAAGTGCAGTAAATCCAAGAGCATTGCAATAAATGTGACGGGGAGGTTTGTTGTCAAAATCTTAATCTAGTAAAGTAGTTGTTACTTCGTACATTATTTAAATACGAATTTAAATTCAAAGGGCAATTAGATACTCTGAGTGGGAAACAAAAAACAACACAGCATCTCGATAACTAACAGAAATTCATGTGAGTTTGGTATGCATTCTTGTCTGTACTTTTGCTGCTCGAGGGGAACTATGAAATTGTTTTAAAGGGGGAAAAATGACAAATACATAATTCTTGTGTTTGATATTAAAGGCCAGACTGAAAAGGAGCACATTAAAAGCATCCCAGGAGAGCATGGCAGCCTGCACAAGCCTATGGGAAGGTAGAGGAGGGGAAATATAGACAATATTTGCTGAAAAATATAGACAATACCCCAAGAGAGTATACATGAAGAAACAGTGGAAAATAAAGGCAAGTCAAAGAAAAACACACAAAGTTTAAGTGTTAGCTTTACTGAAAGCAACTAATGTTTAGGTTACTTGATATGTAAAAATTTAAAAATTTCCATATTTATCTGACCAGTTTGTATCCCATCATGTTTTGATATGAATTTTAGATGCTACTTGCAAACAAAAGAAGAGTAACAGTATAATAATATACATTTGCTTTACAGATTCGTCTTCCCATGATCATCTCTGAACACCAGTTAAAAAATACAGAAGCACCATAAAGACAAGTTATGTAGAAAAATATTTTATTAGATAAAGAGGAAGCCATAAAACAAGTCCATTGCTTTTATCAGAATATTTTTATTCCTTTGTTGTCTTGTGAAACTATACAGAGTGTTCTTGGTGAAAATTAAGGCTGATGAGGAGAGCAGATCAAAGCAAGCATATTTTCCAGAGTGAAGTCATCCACAGTCCTTTGATAGACTTTGTTAATACATGTGTATATGTAATTTTGTATGCCAAGGCATTCAGATATGCTTCCCTTCAGTTTTATGAGTTTTTAGTTTGAGTTTTCTAGTTTAATTTATTGTTTTTATTAGATGATTATTAGTAGATGATGTCTGTGCTATCTAGATGGCTAGAATAATGCCTAAAATTTGTTGGCAGTACCACTTCTTTCCCTATCTATCCCAAATTCAATTAAAATTCTATTTTTGTGATATGTGGCAATCTAGAATACTTGTGTTACAGTAATTCAAGATATAATTACTTTAATCTCACATAATCCAGATACGTCTAAGAAACATTTTGAGTTACAAATTTTGTTTTCTAATATTGGAAGTAACATATGTAGATGGAAACTAAATTAGAAAAGTTTGTTTCATATTACTTTTATGCTATGTAATGCTCTCTGTTAGATTGGTATTACTTAAACTGTGCTTAGAATTTAAAAAATTACCACTTAATCTTTAATTAACAGAGTTATTAGTTGGAGTCCCTTTTATCATAGAAACCTGTGTTTAGGTTTTTATTTTGTCTGACAATGAAAAAAATAAGAGAACAAATATTAGGGTAAAGACTGCGTTTGTGGTGAGAGCTAGCTAGTGTTTTTATCAACTTTACTTTCTCCTCCAAAATTTTGGGTAAAAGGTGAGTCTAGAGACTCGAGATAACCTCACAGCTTTGTAGCCTTAGAAATGGTCAGGAACCAGGAATGCTTTGATTTTGGGGACTACAGTTTCCAGACAGCTATCTCCCTACAAACCAGGGCTAGGAGGAGAATGTGAAAAAGAAGGAACCAGGTAAAAACTGAACATATAATTTTTGTGTTTAAACAAAGAATATTAAGAAATTATTAAGGGAATTGCTACAAGAATGGTGAGTAATTTGACCTCTTTGCCTTCTGCTAGACTGCATGTCCTCTGGTAGGATTTGATGTAGAACATGAAAAGAACATGAGAGGTCTCCACAGACAGTTCAGTCTCCAACATGTTACTCAGTACAGACACCAGCTGCCTTTTAGTGGACATAAGTACTTTTTCAGCCAGGAAATTCTACATAACCATAATGTCATAGCGGGGCAAATCTGTTGGATTTGTGTCTCAAGGAATGAATAAAATAATTGTTTTCCTCAATTACTTCTCCTACCCCAGCAGGGTAGGGAAAGTTGGTTGGTTTGTTTCTCAGTTTTTAACAAAGGTCATTCTGGTCCCTTTGTGTCTCCTTATATTTGAGCAACTGGCACACTGATGCAGGGATACAGCAAGCACATTTTTGCTTCTCTCTGTAGCACCAAACAGCTCCTGCAATAGTTACTGGTCTTCCTTGGGGCATTTGGAGACTGCAGCAGAGGTGTGAAGAGTCAGGGCTCTGGTCAGGATCCTTCTGCTGTGCTCAGGGGGGAACAAAGATGTTGCTACCACATACTCCATTGGTGTTAAAATGAAGCAACTTGGCTTTAAATACAAGGTATTCTCTCCTGCCTCCCCTGGCTGCCTCTCTGAATTCTCCCTGATGTTTGACCATCTTATTTAGTTCCATTCACCCTCCTACACTAATTTTTTTTTCTCCCAGAGATTTCTGCTGTGTTGTGGAGCATGTAACTGTGAAAACTGAAGTTCAGAGCACTAATACCACGAGCTTCTGAGTGTAAGTCACCATTTTTTAATGCCTAAGAGAAAAATAATGAACTGATTTCTGTACATAAAGGACACATTTCTGTCTAAAAGTATATCCTGCATGAAGTACATAGCTAGATATATGGCCAATGGGCCATTTATTTTAGATAAGTAATGCATATATTTCATGCTAATTATTTGCACAGATGTTAATTCCATGGGAGACAAATTAACCAATATCCTCAAGTAAGTTATGCTCAGCATTCTTGGTATCATTAGGTTAGATTTCATGTCAAAAGACAGATTGTTATGCTTTTTTATGAAGGAAAAAGTACCATAAAAAATTGCACATAGTGTAATCACAGGTATTGAAGGTGTTGAAGTAAAAATATCTCTGTGCAGTGACAGACAAAGGAAGACCTTTTCTAATAGAGATAACTGTCTTTTTTCCTTTAAAGTTGGTTCATTTTTTCGTGACATGAAATTCAGGGAGTCCAGTAGTGACTTGTTTCTTTTCTTAGTCTATCAACTACAAATTCAGTTGATTAAACTATATTATTTTTTATGCAAAATGGCAATAGATATTGTAACAAATATTCCAGCATCACACAGTTGTCTACCAAAACCCATCCATTTTGAACTATTTTTGAGATTAGTTTGTAGTATGTTCTTTCTTCCACTGGAGGAGTCAGAGGGTTTAGGGTGACGAAGGGGTCATCTGGGAGAGCTCATTGAAAAGCGAGTGAAAAGGGTGATGTTTTAACTTAATATTCTAACAACATTGTGGGGCACATTGCAGGGAATCAGAAGTTCCCATCTTCTGATTCTCTTGAATAAAGAACTGTACTTGAGAAGGCTCATAATATATCACAGCTCCCCTACTGGGGATGATGAGTACAACTCATACACAGCATGCAGCTTCAGGAAAGAGCTGATTATAAAACATTAGACTAACCTTGTATAGACAGCTGCCACAGTATGTTTTGCAGGTGTAAAAGGACAAAAGAATCAAGGTTCCTTCATTTCATATGCCTTGTAATCTTGGTGTGTAACTATATCTTTAGCACATGTGCATCTTTTCATTGTCACCACTCACTTATACCGCTGGTACCTATTATGCTCTGTATGGTTTTTATCCTCTATAATCCTTTTATTCTCTCTGTGACTTTGCAAATGTACTCCACAATGCTTTGAGGATTAATCCCATAATTAAAGGACATAGTTAAATAATGTAGTTCTGGCTTGCTTATACTGAAGAGGCATGTACAATCTTCAACTATTAAGTTACATCTGAAAGTATATTTCACTTGAAGAAACAAAGACCAGCAAATATTTTCAAAAGAAGGATTTACAGCTTTCATGACATATCAGGTAAGCATGAATATCATGTCGTATATTATGCTTTGTCCGGAACATACTTAATTTAAGGTGTAATGTTTAATTCATCTCTACTATTTTCGTATGACAGTAGAAACACCTGTCCTGATTATTAAACAGAAAAGGCTTCATTTTCCCAGTACATCAAGGTAAGAAACCACAATTGATTGAAGAGGCAGTGATGTGCTGAATCATAATCTGAATATCCGACAGCACAAATTACTCCAATTCCTATTTGATGCCTTGTCTGCCTATGGATAAGCAGGTCATAAGCTCATTCAAGTCCTGTTTCTTCAGTTACCAATGTACTCTGATAGCTGCCTTTATTTCAGAAAGCTGTCCCACATCTCCTGCTATAACAAAGTCATCCTGCTGTCTGAACAATAATAGACCAAGCAATCCAGCCTGCTGCCAGAATTCAGCAAGGCACAGATGGAAGTTACAGTCATCAGATGTTTGAGCAGCAGAATACCCTGCTTCTAGTCATTTGTACTAAAGTGTTTCACCTGGAGGATTACTTTATCCACTTGATCTCTTCAGTTTTGGCTTGAAATGGAACCCTGGTGATGAGTTTTATAGTTAATGGTCCATCTAGGTCTGTATGTAATGGCCCACTAACACTTTCCTTTTCCCCAGCCATGGGGAAAAAAATTATGTGTTAACCTCAAAATATGAATTCTGCCTTTTTTTTTTTTTTTGGATAAAAGGATACATCTGATAGAGTGTTATAGAAATACTGAGAGAAATCCTGTCTGTCCTGTGAGTAAAACCCTCAGGGTAGAAGGGACTGAATCACAACAAATGTTTCACAGATTGCCAAAATACCTGTAAGAAGCATGACCTTGTTGAGTAACTGAGCAGCACATGTATTTTTTAATAAAGTCATCAATATCATATGCATTACTTAAAAAAGGTTGAACAAAATACTGTAATGTATCAACTCTGTGGAGGCTGTGGAGGGTAAGGGGGAGTTTCAGGCAAATGCAAGGAGGGCAAAAGAAACAGTGGGAAGGGTTTGATGGAAAGGGTTTTGTTGAGTCTGAGGCCTTGATTGGAGTGGAGGGGATCAAGAGAGAGTTTATAAACTGTGACAGGTAAAGCTGGTCAATGACCCAAGGAGGATGGGCCCTGCCCAAAAGTTCTTGGCCTCAATATGGCTTAGAGATCCAACGTCACTGAGCTATTTTGGTCGAATAAACTCTCCTACACAGATATCTGTCCCTTGCTTTCTTTCTCATTCTCTGCCTGGAAGAAAAAACACTATTTTAGTTGCCATGTGTGATCTTTCTGCTTTTGTCGTTCTCTGCTGTAAGGGAAAATAAAGAATTGAAAAGTAGTGTCCTTTCTATGGAACAGGTAGCAGCAATCCTGTAATCTCTATTTGAAATCTATTGATAACTGGAAATAGGAATTTGATGGTCTTTCTCTTAGAGTTTCAGAAATGGTACTGGACTACCAAGATTAACTCTTTATTCTAGTGTTTGTCCTCCTGTGTTCCTTCTGAAATATATTTTCTGAAAGAATTCCTGTTACCCTAAACTCAACTTTCTCACTTCCTAATTACTACTCTTAGTAAGGTCAGGTTGTAGGCTGGTTTGTTATCTGAAAAACTCTAGAATTAGGATCTCTTAAAGGCTGTCAGAGACTGAAAAGTATAGAAACATTTCTGGTGGGATACATTTGACCAGAACAGTGTTAAAGTCTGTTCTTAAAGGTCAGTCTTTTTGATATCCCAGAGTAATGAGATTCTGTCAAAGCATAAACCTCCTACCAACTTACTTTAATATCTATAGACATTTTTATATATATGCATAATTTTTCTTTTTTTTAATCTTTGTGCTTCTTTAGAACAGAGTGTGAAGGGAAGGTGGGGGAAACAGGCAGGGGCACACCCTATTCAATCTCAGAGTAGTCCATGTTTTACACAGAAAGAGAACTAGTTTAAATGGAGAGTAGCAAAACCACATAGATTGAAATACGTTGCACTGAGGATACTTTTTAGAAGATTCTGTGATTTTTGTAAATAATTGCTCTTCATTGCTGAAAAACCAGGTGTGTATACAGGTAAAATAAAGTGAATCATCAGAATAACCTGCAGCAGATGATGCAGTGGTCAATTCACTGTGCTTTTTCCTTCTTTCCTGTGTCAACATTAAACTTTCCATTGTTTTTGATCTCTCTTGTGGTCATAACATCAAGTATGGTAAGTGCCATTCCTGCTTACTGTAAACTGGCACAGCTGAGACACAAAAGCTCCTGACACTTAACCCATAATGTACATGTGCATCCCTAGTGTACATGTATACATACCTGTGTGTACAAAGAGCCAGATTCTAAAGGGAGGGTTTACTGTAAGAATCTTGTAAATCACAATTCCAAAATTACTTATGTCTTTTATGTTTCTTAGTTATGTTCTTTCAAGAGGAAGCAGTACATGATTTGTCAAAGTTTTGTTTCCTTAAAACATTTGAATTTTAGATAGTAAATGTGCAGGGTTTTTTTTGCAGCCGTTGCAGTATGTGCTCATAACTTGTTTTGAACCCTAATGCTGGATTTTAATTCTTCTCCTTTCCTCTATTTCTGCTGTTAAACAGAAAACTTGAGACATAGATGACTATTAGAGCTGATGCAAAATTATTCCTGTGACAAGTATGCAATTGTGACTGCCATGCATAAATATTGCAAAAATCATGTGCTTAAAGCATGTACATGAGCCTACAAATACAGAATTTAATTTTCTTAAAAATAACTGCCTACCTAAAGATCGTGGTTGCACAAATAGCTCCTTCCCATGGAAATGACAGGACAGGAGTAGGATGTTCATGCGTTGAAAATGTGCAGCCATTTTACTACAAATCATAAATGATTTAGAGGGCAAGTTCAACAAAGGGACTCTTTGTGCAGACAAGGAGAGAGGGATGTTCAAGCATGAGGAAGTGTTCAAACATTTAGAATTTAACTGGACCTGTCTGAAAGACCGAAGAATAAAAGCCATCTGTGTGAGTACTGAAACTTCTGTTAGTATGTATGTATGCAAATAATTGCTGGTGTAGATGTTTAGCTTGCCCTTAGGTGTTTTGAATCATGTATGTACCTTATGTTGCATCAAGATACCCTGATTGCAAGCAGCAGTTGAATGGTACTGCTACCAACAGTGTCACATCCTCCTGCCCTGGTGAAATCCCTACATGATAACTGCCAGCTCTAATCCAACTCAGACTTTCAGAATAGGAGCCCAGTGTTTGTGTGCTAATTAAAAACAATGAAGAAATGGGATGGATGGCTTTAAAGGAGAAAAGTTAAATTGGGGTGTGCGATTATTTATTTTATGTTTATTCATGGCTCTAACTTCTATTGGAGTTGATCCAAAGGATTGTTATTTTATATTATGTAGTGCTATAAACCTGTTTTAAATTTTTTTCAAGAATACATAAATAGTAAATAACATAGCTAGGATATTTCTTGTCTCAGCCTCAAAAACATTCCTTTTTGCATCTGGAAATTTTTTTGCAGACTTCTATTTGAGAACCATTTCTGACTAATGATGTAAAGCTGGCTACCCAAGTCTTGGTACTTGCAAACCTGCTACAACACTCAGGTAAGCACTAGAATTCAGCCTTGTCATCTTGATGGTGTTGTAGCTACTTAGATGCTAAAGTACATTTCTTTAGACTAAAGTCTCCTCAGCGTTTCTTTAATGTCAGAGAATTCACAAGTGGCATAACATAGGTGGTAAATTCAGAGCCATTTTTATTAGAATACTAACCTAGGTGTCTTTGGACATGTTAAAGCAGAATCAGAAATTCTCCAGGTTTCATTGAAAATACTGTCCCTGTTGAGAAAATAATTTTAAATCTAAATTAGATATGAAAGTAATATAATTAAGAAATATAAGGAGTTTAATATCTTACACCTAATTCTAACCAATATGCTAAAAATAAATTCAGGCTTGTCATTTCAGCCATATTTTAGAAGGTGAAAGCTATTGTATTTAGATTCTTTTTAACCAGATATATGAGGGCAACCTGTAAAACACTATCTCCTCTGAGGTCAGGGAATGACTTGGGGTCAATATTCTCCTCTGATAAACAACATGGGAAGACCTGACTTTTGGGTACTCGAGTAGCATCATATAGTGCCAAGATTTTTATTCCTTTTAAACTGGTTTAAGGAAAATCAGCTTCTTTGTCACTTTTCAAAACCTTTATCTTAGGCTATATAGTTACTGAGTTAGTAACCTGGCACGCCCTGCTCTTGCTAATCATGGCTCAAGGAGTAAATCCTTGCAGTTTAAATATATGTGGAAATAGCTAGAAGATGATAGGGAAGTCCTCTAATGACTAACTGTGGTAGACAGCGTTATAAAGCTCTAATAATATTTTGATTATTCAGCTCTGATAGTTTTTGAGCACTGGGCTGTAAATTAGTGAAATCATAAAATCTGACATTTTGATCACAGGGGAAAAATCATGTGAATGAAACTGAAGAGAAGCATCATCAGTTCTTTCACTTCTCTGCTGTAGGTAGGGGCATCTCTGTTGAATGTCTTTCACAGCAGCCCATAATTACATGTCTGCTTTATACAATAGATAAGATGACAGCTGGGAGTGGGGAAAAATACTGGGAATTCCAGATGTAATCTGAAGACCATGAACTGAGGAGAACATATTGCAGAAGAAAAATCTGTTTGTATTTCAGATTTTGTATTTACTGCTAAGTTCAGCATTATGCAATTGAGTCTGACAGAGGCATGAGCCAGAGTTGTTACATTCCATAGAAATATTTTCCTTGCTTTTACTAGACTTTCGTAGATTTTGGGTGGGCTTAAGCAATAGCTCACAGTAACTTACACAAGCATTCTTTCTGATATTATCAAATTCTCTGGAAGCCTGATTATGATATATTTGGCCTCTATTATATCATGAAGTAGGCATATCAGTTAATTAGTTATCAGCTGCTATTCTTTTCTTTGTACAATGTAGTTATTTACCATGAAAAAAAAAATTAGATTATTTGTTTAGATTAGTAATTTAAATCTACATAGAAAAAAGTGGCATAGGGGAGGAATTTGAGATCATTCTGCTAATTGCTTAGTGGCTAATGGAAGGTTGAACTCCAAAGCTACTTCTGCTTAAAATTTCTGCAAAACAGTGAAAATCGTGGAGTAAATAACTGAGTGCACTCTCTGCCTCTAGTCTTTTTTTTTTTTTTTGGTCTTCTTTTCAATAAATCTGTATTTATATAGATGAAATTCTGAGGACATATCTAGTGTAACAATGCTGGATATAGCATAACATGGCACCCATTAAGTGTGTCTAAAGTAATTCATATTTTTAGCTTCCTGATTTACAGAGGAGGATATGTTATCTTATTATTGTTATCATCTTATTATTAAGAGTTTAAAATTCTGGACTTTACATACATTAGTGTCATTCACACAAAGCAGCTTACCTTTGCATATCTACCTCTTTTCACAGTCAGAAAGGTGAATGTACATTTGAGAGATCCAGTCTACGTGGGTTTTGGCTGCTGATTACAAAACCATAAGCTTAGAAACTGGATTTTATTGCAGTTCTATTTGAACAAACTCAGTGAATCCAGAGAAACTGTGAGTTCAGATTCAACTGGGCATTACCTATAGCTAACAATTACAACAGCAAAAAGGGCTATCAAAAGACAGGATTATAAGAGCCGAGTTTTGCTTTCAAGGGGGAACTTTAATGGCTTAGCAGAAATCACCCCATAATTATCAGTTAAAACCCTCACCAAGTTCATCACCTTACACTCAATGAATAAAGGCTTCCAAACCTGTTGGACATCTGCCCCATCTCTGAAGTCCTTTTATTTTCAAAGGACATCAACTCTGAGCAAGGGGCAATGCACCTGGGAGTATTTACATGCCAAGGCTCTTAGTACCATATTATGGAACCTTAGTTCCATATGGGTTCCCACATTTTAGTTGATTTTTACAATTAACTTTTTTTTAAGGGCTTCTTTTTTAAAAGGGTTATTTACAAGCTGTCCAGGAGCACTCATTCTGTGTGTTAAAAAGCAGCAGAATGAAAAGGGGTAATCAACCCACCTTGATTTAATATAATTACCTTATGGAGCATGAGCAGCTAAAGAGGGTCATCAGCTCTGACAATAACTCTGTCATTAACTCCTCCAGGACAGACTGAGCAGTGCTGCTGCATCCAGTGCTGAGCACTTCAGTCCCAGTGACAGCCCCACCACTGCAAACCCATGCCAGGCTGTGGCCCTGCTCAGAAAGGAAAGACAGAAAGGAAAGGAAATGGGGGTAAAAGGGGATCCAGGTACAGTAAAGTGGGTTTCCTACAATTTGTGTCACTGGTAACTATGTTCATCTATTCTTCATTAGAATTATGTTTAGTACAGTCCTGAACACCCTGCTGAATATGGATAGGAGGTTTTTGAGCCTAGCTGAGCTGAAGGTTTATAAAATCTTCTGATTCCATGTGATTCTGTGATGAAAGACTAGATGAACACGAGAGCACCATGCAAAATGTGAGTGGAATATTCCACAGGTAATTTTTGTTCTGTGGTTCATTCAGTTCTAGGTTACCACATTTAAATGTGCTCTGGTCTGGTAGTGAATTAAATGTTACTAGTGTTGTTTCAGAAGGTTTTTGAAGGATTCTTCATGCCTTTTTCTAAGGAAAACATTGTGCTATATAATACATAGCCCAGTTCAATATTTTACACTAGAGCTGGAAGCATATATAAAAATGTACATTCTTTTTTTTATATAATACAAGCAAGTAAGAGATGAAAAATCAGAATAAGGGAAATTCTGTAGACTCAAGAACTTCTTTCAATATAGCTAACAATAAGGAATTCATTATCTATCTGGGAATGCCCAGCCAACATCCTTACCAGGCATGCTCAAAATGACCTACAGTTAAAGAATTTCTGCTCATGATTAAGGCAATTTAAAATGCTTATGTTAAAAAGACCTAATATGAAAAGTTAAAGCTGTTTGGATCCATTGAAAACGTCATTCTTGACTTCTGTTAAGTCCTGCAGAAATCTGATGTTTCTAGAGAGGTAGAAGAAAGAAATTTAACTTCAGAGAAGGTCTGGAAATTTCCCCACCAAGTTAAGGAGAAAAATAGCACTCTAATGCAAATATATGTATCATAAGAAATTGAGTACTCATGAAATGAAGCTGCTTGCAAGGAAACACTATTAAGGCATTAAACCAATATAAAAAACATTATAGAAGAGAAGGTTGCTGAAGCTTGTGGAAAGTCACATAACCCATCTCTCTGCCTGAAGGAAGGCTAGAAGAAAAGCAAACATTAAGAGGTAGTAGCTTTACATCTCTACTGAAGCTAATTAAGCAGAAAAATTTAAACCTTTCTGATTCAAACGAGCAAGACTTTCCACCCCTTCTGCAGCTTTTTGAATTGATGGTGACATATCTGTTCATCCATGCCAGCAGGCAGCTGAAGAGGACAATGTGAAAAATGAAGGAGCCACAGTATCTGGTCACAGACAAGTATCACCTTGTGCATCACCACTGCAGCTTCAGTGGCAGAAGAGGAGGCAGGTTTGCCCCTTCTACCCAGCAAATCTGTGACTGCATCAGTCCTTCCCAAAAGCCTGTCATAATTCTGCACTCTACTTCAGTTTCTCTGTGGCTTTCCTTTCTGTACTTGTGGTTTCCTTATAAGTGGCCTGGGGGACAATGGAAGAAATGTCTCTCAAATGTGCCACATTCTTACCCAATTCTTATCTTTTCATTACCCTCTCAAGACAGGTATTTGAGTAATATATTTTTCTCTTGCTTTCCCCTTTTTCCTCCTTAGAAATGTCACTGGCAAGAATATCTAATGCCATTCTATGCAAATATAAGGAGAAAGGAAATGTTTGCACTTTGTAGAATTCCTGAGAACAGAAGAGATGGTGAGGAGGATACTAAAAAAGATAGGCAGACCAAGATAAAGCAGCAGCTACTTTCCAGCTAGAGGAGCCTCCAAGCTTAGCTAGTAATAGAGACTAAAGTCAAGATATGCCTCTAATAAGGCCAATATTAACTCACCATAATTATACCTTACATTAATGCTATTTCATCAGCATGGCACAGCTATAAATACAATATATCACTTCACCTTTTCCAATAAATTCAATACATTCTGAAATTAGGTAAGGTAGTAAAATCTGTGATTCCAAACAGTAACACACAGCAGCTGCTATTTTACCACAGAAATCCCTCTTAATAAATGCAGTATTAGGGGTTAGTTCTGACTTTTATTTCAGAATAGAGACTGAATTTTCTTCTGTAGTGATAATTTATATATTTCCAGTATATCTAGGCAGGAAAAATTGGTATAGCATAGGTACAGCAGCTTATGCTAGTCACTTCCCTCATGCAGATATGTTTTGAAAGGTGAATCAGACTGAGCTTGGGTTTGCAAGTGATATGTCCTCAGCTGAGGGATACAGCCAAGCTGTTCCATGGCTGGTGGTGACCACTGATGGCACAAAACCCAGCAAATTAGAGCATACAAGACATGCAATACTCCTCCAAGAAAAATAAAACCAATCAAAACCCTAAACATTTCCCAGAGTTTTTGCAGCTTTCTTGGAGATCTGACTGAAGTAATTCTTCAGGATCTTAGCAACACCAGTGCTGAGGCCATCTCACAGGGTATCTTGTTCCAGGACCCCTTTGATCCTGAATCCCCTAGATTTTTCAGAGAACTACAGAGCTGGAAACCCATTTCAATTCTTCATTTGGAATAGCAGTACTCAGCTGAACTCACATCAAAGTAAACTGGCAAATTAGCCATGCATTTGTATGCAGTGCTCTCACAGGTGGGTCACTCAGGGAAATAACATGGCCTTGCTCAGCAGGCTCCCAGAAGCTGCCACTCTCCTATACTATGCTGAAAGTAATTTAGATGTATCATGTTTATGGGTCTTCCTCATTCTCCTGTTCCCGAAAGGCAGGAGTGCTGGTGGAGAAATATTAAAATCTGATATTTTTGAGGGTGACTTGAGACATCAAAAGTACTTCATTGCCAAGCTGCTGGGGAGCTTGCTTCTCTAAGGAAGTCAACAGAGAGCAGTTCTATAAAAAAAAATAGCAACTCAGCATAACCATCACCATTACCATGGATGATATACAGGCAGAAGAAATGCTTAGGCATGTAAGTCATAAAATCCTAAAACTCACACTGAGATCAATAGAAACAGGCAGAGTGGTAAAAAGAGAACAGTGGACAAAGGGGTAAGTGAAAAGATGTATCAAGTTACTAATTTCTGACTCTATCATCTACCTGTCCCTGGCTTATTTTTCACTTGGTATAAACGTGCATGTTGCCTTATATGTTGTCAATATATCATATGTAACATTTCTTTATTCCATTGCATAAATGATGTCCCCGTTGTGGCTGCATTGCATCTCAGTAACAAATTCGCTATTTTAGCATTCCTGCTTGGATTCCACAATGAAGTTTGTCAGATACATGACTTTCTTCCTTCATTCACTTTGTTGCCAGTGAAAATTAACTTCCTTGTGTGCTGCCCTTCTTATCAGTTTTAGACAAACAGAAAGTGTCTGCTGGATAGTGACTCACTGAAAGGAAATGAACTATCCTTTTTACTGTAAGGTGATATTTGTGTGTAAATCCTCCTATGACCTTAGTTAGCTGTCATTTACTAGTCAATTCACAGTTATGTATGATGAGCTTTGTTGTATCCTATGGTTATCTAAAACAAGCTTAGAAAAGGTTGTGAGAAAATGATGTGGTTTTTTAGGACTTCTCTTGTATGTTGGGGATCTATTCCATATTTTTCAGAATTATGCCTGTATTTAGATAATCTGAATTATGCCTGGATTTAGATAAACCTCCTCTGCCAAACTATGGCACGGAGGTTAAAAACAAACAAATTTTAAGAGGAGAGTCCATTTTCTTTTGTCCATAATGTGAGGAAATTGTGCATGACATTACCAAAAGGCAAAACTTCATCTCTGCTGTCCTTATATTCAAAAGAGTCAGATCCAGAGGAGGCACTAGGGAGAAACAGCTTGTTCTGGAATGCTGTCCATTTACTGTGTAACAGTCTATGGGTGCATCACAAGGAAGCAAGAAAGGTTTGGAACATTTCTCTAAGGGAGGTCAATTTGCAAAACAGCATCTGCCCCATGGCTAAGATGGGAATCTTCTCCAAAACTATTCAGAACTTTAAAAATGTTTTTGAAATAAAGAGGTTAAGAGGATAAGTGAAAACATAATAGGAAGTTATTTGTACAAGTCATGTTTGTAAGACAAAGTGAATACAAGAAAACTGGTAGATATTAGTGGAAAGTAGATAATAGGAGCTACTGTACCAGAATAATTGTAAGTATGTAATCTGTTTGCAAGGATTAGATGTTTGATTTTTTTAGTTTAGTTCAACATTATCCCTGATATGTGTTTAATTCACAGACCAAAAAGTCTAAGGAAAGCTTTTCAGTGTCTCAACTCTTGGTCAAGCAGCATATGTACTTTAATTAAATTCATATTTAAAAGACATCTATTTGTGAAAGCCAGACTGGTTCTTTCATCTGTTTGGGTAATAATTTTGGAGGGTAGTAATTGGAGGTGTTAATCTGCAGACATTCCCCATTATCTCCAACAGTTCAAAAGCATCTGGTTTATTAAGGTTCTATATGAGAATTTACAGAATAATAATATCAATATTACTTCAGCATAATGCACATGTGTATTCCCAAGTTAGTGCAGAGGAGTGTGGAGTTAGTGCAGTGCAGTTAATGTAAATCAAGCCACCTTTCATGTTTTTCCACAGCCAGCACTGGTATAGCAATTCCAACTGTGCAGATATACCACATTATATTGCAGTGCCTCTTAGCCTGAGATGTTAATTGTTAAATTTGATGTCCAAAGGAGTCCAGCAATGGACAGTGGAAGTGCTTTAGTAGAGGTGAAAAGGTACATTCCCATTTCTGTTCATTTGTTTACTAAAAATTCAAAAATCCTAGGGATCCTAGAGAAGAAATGTAGCTGTTTAGCATAAACATATAATTGGCTCGTGTTGCTGTTGAATGTTAAATACTTTAAGAACATTTCAAAAACAATGGTTCCTCCACCCTTACCTCACATCAGTCCTGCTTAGCAAGAGCATGATCAGATCTAAGCTTTTTGTCACTATCCTAACATCTCAGGACTCAGCTGTTAATACAAGTATTGGAATAGATGCTAAAGGAAGCATATGGCTTTGCAAATCAGGGAGGAATTTATTTAGTAATAGAATTTTATTTAGAGATTACTCATTAATTCTTTAAATCAGCTTTTGGTTACAAGTATTTGCTTAAGTTTATGCAACATGAATTGCATACAACTACTGCTCAAATTATTTCTTATGAATAATGTATTTGAACAAATATAGGCCTTTAATGTGTTTGCAGTTGATTTGTAGTCAGCTCATAATTTTTATATCTGAGCTCATTTTTTCAAGTTGTTTACTCGTTTAGGTTAGCAGTGGGATTTTACATGTCTCCAAATGTTTACTATGCAATTTTCAAGCTGTATGATTTACTGCTTGAGGTGCTTTTCTTTCCTTACCTTGAAAATCTCTGGAAGTCCACTTGCCTAATAGCCTCCTGAAACATTTATTGTGTTTGAGTTTACTGTGCAGGTAATGGAAAGAGAAGCATAAACTGATGAAAAACATTTCTCTGCTTCTTGTGCAAATATTGAATTGATGCAATGGTTGTGCTATCTTCTAATAAACTCTTTTGCATTCCTCCTATATGAAAATGTGTGTGTCCAAATATTCATGACTAAATAGAATCATCGTATGCATAGATTGGCATAATTCAGATTAAAGCAGTAGAATAAACCCTGAGAAATATTTCAGGAGGAAATAATTTCTTTGGCAAGTCAGGTTTTCTGAAACAGAAATGTTTTTTTTCACATCAGTTTCTGAGAAACTGCTGGAAATGCTGCTGTTTCCGGACTGGGATATCCTGGTGCAGCCTTACTGACCCTCAGTGCTGGCTTTTTTGGGCTGGGATGGACTCAGGTACTTCTCATGTCTTTTAACTGACCCATTTCAGACTGCAATAGCTGAAGTTTCTGCTCACCACTCCACCTCTTGCGGGTCATTCAGTTGACCGAGCACTGCAGCCACACGTGTCCTTTGAGAGGGACTGCTCAGGGATAAGAAGCCCATGAAAATGAAATAAATGGCTGTTTTCTGTTTCATTGCTTTGTCCAAGTGGCAGGATTTCCAGGCAGCACAGACCTGCAGGATGGGTGGGCACCAGCAGCTCTGTGGCCAAGGGGCTTCTCATCCTCCCTGGGAAGAGAATTGCTGTCCCTGCAGCCCTGTCCCAGCATGGGAACCCCATAGCTGTGACCAAGCAAGGCTCACCCTGTGGAAGATTTCAGATGTTTCCAGAAGGTGTTGAAGCCTCTCAGAGGTGGGAGTGTAAGGGAGAAGGGAACAGCATGCCCTAGCTGGGAAGTGATCCTTTGTTGTGCTGTTACACCTGGGGGGGGGTGTGTGTGCAAACAGTGCTGGAAAGGAGGCATTTCTACTTCCATGTTCTGTCCATGTCAGTTCATGAGTGCCAGGCATGAGCCTTAGAGTGGAAGGAGCAACAATTAATAGAGCATGTGCTTTGTCCCAAAATGATAGTAACTTGCAGTAAGGCCACTTTAGCAGAAAGAGCAAGCCATAACAGGCAGTCAGAGAGAGCTGAACACGGGCACACTGAGGCAGAGAACCACCATTTGTGCTCCTTGAAACCTCAGGCTTCGTTTGGGCTCTGGTCTGGGCTGAGCAGTTACAAGTGCAGCACAGCCTTTCTGGAGCAGTGCTAGCCCCAATGAGCACCTGTGCCACCCTGCACACAAGATATGAAATCAAAAGCTATGCAGACCTTCAAAGCTTTAACAGTCTTCTGAAAAGCTACTTAGACAAAAATGCACTCTGCCACTTTTATCTGTGCTCTGCTTAATACTATCATGGCTGTTCTGACTTATATTCTGCTGTGATTCTTCCAGTGCTGCTTTCCTTCCTGGTGGAGAGTTTAGCCAGTCCTTAACACAACTAGCTAAAAAAAAAATAATAAAAAAATAAAAAAATAGTGCTGTCTGAAAAGATGCTGACTATTAGTATGCCTTATAGTTAGTATGTCATGGATCTATGTTCGAGGCAAAATTCCAGTTAACCTCTTTGACTGGTGAGAGTTCCCTGCCACTGCAAGTGATAGGGGGAAACCAAATGGTGGGGTCTCTGCCATTCTATCCCCTATCCACTCAGGTCTCTGCGAAAAAATGACTCGGGGATCAGTCTCCACAGATCAGTGGCCATCATCCTCTGTGAGGAGACTTGGTTGCCAGGACAACTGTTGCCAAGACATACTGGTTTTCCTTGGGAACAATTTCAGTGTGTTATTTCTGTACAGCAAACCATCTCCCACGTCTGTTGTTAGACCCATGTGAGAAACTACTGGAGTTTTAGCTCCATGTGGAAATTAGGAAGCGGTAGCAAGGGAAAGCAAGTCCAATTATCAAAAGGGAATTTGCAGTCCTACAGGGATCTGCACAAAGTTTATGGTTTGTCAGACTGTACATGCACTCTGCAAACAGAGGCCCCAAAACCCTGCGTTGGAAGCCTCTTCAAGCCATGAGATCAAAATGAATTCCCAAGCTTACAAATCTCTTTAAAAATATTTAGTTAGGAGTAGGATAAGATCCTTGGGGATAATCTGTACTGTAAAAAATAGATATATAAAGTCTTATGACTTAGTAGAGTGGCTGTGATCAGCCGCTGCATGTGCTGGAAGCAACAGATTCCAACACCTCACCCAACCTGGGAAATGCTGGTGGTTTCTTGGAACGACTGACATGTCCTCAAAGGATCACCCTGTTCCCTTTGAAACTGCTTGTAAGTTCACCTTTCAGTTCACCTGAAAGATTGCCTTAGCTTCACTTTGTTGGTGGTATAATGTTAATGGTATACACACAATAAAGAACCCCCCTTGTTACAGGTGCTTTTAAAATTGGTGATTTAAAACTTTACCATTCCTGTTTTAGTTTCCAATTTTTTTGGCGTTAAATTCTTTTAGTTCAAGTGAAAAGTGTTTTTGATTATTGTATAATGTTAGATAGTACTCAACTGAATGGATGTAAGGTAGTTAAATATATAAACTACTCTCTTGAAAAATACAAAGCAAAGCAATTTAACACCGTTCTTGTTGTCCACCAGAGGTCACTTACAGGCCACTTTATTATTGGCTGTGCTTTCATTTGCCTAGTTAGCATCTGGTGTTTCCCGTGTTAAGTATTTCTGGATCAGCTGTGGAAATGCAGATCCTAAAGACCCTGCTAATGATTTTGAATCTTTTCTAGAATCATTAAGAAACAGAAAGGCAAAATCCTACTAGAACATAAGAAAAATCATGAAAAGATGTGGGGATTTTACTGATCCCATAACCTTGGTAGGTGATCTCAGTGACTACACCACGCTTCACAAGTTTTGCTGTGCATATTAGAAGATATTCAGTGTGAACAGACTCTACCCTGTTGTATTAATACATCTACATGGAATTCTTTTCTTCTCAATCTTCACGAAACCTTTCTCAATGTGCCCCTAAGTTGAGAAGCAAATTGTTTACAGCTCCTGAAACTTCAGCTGCGTGTGAATATCAGCTGTTGCATGGTAGTAGAGGGCTTTGCTTATTAAATTTTTGTTGCAACATGGTGAAAACCCTTGATAAATCTCTACTTGACAGATCAGTTGTCAGCCTGAACAGCTCATCCAAATTTGGCAAAAGTTGACATTCTGCATCCTCAGTTGTGGCTAAAGTGAAAAGCTGGAAATCAGACATGGTGTTTTATGAGTCCTTAAGCATTAAGAACTGGCCTGTGTTTGAAGACATCTGAACAGAAAATAACCCTGTTCTGTTCACATTTAATTTACAGCAGATGAAAGAAAAGCAAAGGAAAAGAGCAGGAGATTTCCTGTTCCTCCAAGTTGAATGAAGGACAGATATCCCCCATTAGTCTATAGACTCTGTTAGCCCAATAATAGAGAATGTTCTCTAAGCATTGGCATTTATTTTTGGTTTGCTACTTTTGGATGGTAAGATTTAACCACTTCTTGCACAGAGCAGTATAATGCTGAACAATTTGGCATCGTACACGAATGTAACCATCAATATATTTTTTTTTTTTTGATTCAGTTGAGTAAATATCAAGGTGTAAACCTTGCTTTTATCATGAAGCACTGTAATTTACCTTTGTATGTAGGTGTATTGGAGCAGACAAAAGCCTGCGATATTCTCTGTTTCTCCAGCTCCCTTGTTATTCTAATACTGGGACAAGACTGTAGCTGTTCTCAAATATGAAGGTGTAAATATGCAGCAATTTTACACTGTGCTTAGTTTTCCAGTTGCACTGAGCAATGCATTCTTTGCAGGAGTCAAACAGAAAGCTGAGTGAAAAGTGGTGCTGGATAAAAACTTCTGCTGAGTGATGGATGGCCCATACACAAATACATTACAAATGGATAAGGTAGGATCCCTTAAGTCTCTATGAAGGTGAAGAGAGAACTTTTTTGACTTTATAGTCAAACTTTTCCAAGTAAGTAATGCAGAAGAGCTGACTAGGGATGGTAAGAATAGCATTCTGATGTTATCTTCTTTCAGAATCTCATGCTTTTAAAGCTTAGATCTCTTTTACCTTGGATGATGGGAAAGTCAGTCAGCAAATTTTCAAAAGTGGAGGAGAAACTCAGTACATGGGTTCTTAATAGTCAGTACCTGAGTGCGGCATTTTGTATGAATTGTGAACTTTGAATCTCAAACAGAACTTCCTCTGAATTAAGCACGTTTTGGGGGTTTTTGGTGTGGTCTGCCTCAGAACTGTCTCTCTCTCTTGCAGTTTCTTTAAAGATTATCCTCAGCCTTGCAAACTGCTATTACTGTGGCATTGTTCCTAGCATGTCCCACTATATAAATTCCCTGTTCTCTCACAAGCAGCTGATACTTTTACCTTGATTTTAGTATACAAAGTGGACACGGGACACCTAAAGATTTTATCACTAATGAGGATTGACTATTTCAGGGTAGAAAACAAAACAGAAAGCAACTGTTCATCTGCACAGTCTCTTTGACAGACTGACAAGTGGAAAGAAACAGGTAAAGAGCTTCAGCTCTACTTCATCCTTCTTATTGTGCAGATGCATGGTAAGATACACAGGCAAGGGATAAATCACTACTGATTCAGAAGAAAAAGATCCTGCACAGAACAGCTTCCACTTTATATTTTTGTAAGAGCTCTAATTACACTCACTGTATGAGCACCTATTAAGAATGGTGCTCCATAATGCCTCCTCCGAGGTTTTTCTGAAACAAGGTTACTCCTAGAGTTTTGCTCTTCAAAAGTCTTTAATCCTGACTCTAATTGTCTCAATGAAAAGTTTGAAACACTTTGTAAACTCCTGGTTTCGGGATAAAAGCACTCTGATGGTCTGACATCAAAGTGAATCAATGAGCTAGCTGTGCATTTCTATCCACTGCTTTAGCCATAGATTCCCTTGCAAGTGTCTAGAAGCTGTCATCCTGCTATGTTGTGATGAAAATAATTGGATATAGTTCCCACTTCTGTTGTTCCCATATGATATTGCTGTTGGTGAAGAATACTCAAAACTGATGGCTCCAAAGGCAAGTTTGAAACTTCAAAAGCCAAGTGTTCTCCTGTGCTGAGCTGCTTGCTTCTCCAAGGAAATGTGCAGAGAGCTGCACCATCTATCAAAGACCATGCAGATGTAAGACCACTCCCACAAATACAGAAAGGAGGTACACTGAAGGATCTAAATAGTGAGGAACTCTGTATGCAAACTTGTAATCAGGAGAACCAAATAATTCTGGAGGAAGAGAAGGCTGTATAAACATAAACAGATAGAAAAAGAAATTACAAATCCAGTGGGAAAAAAAATCGTTTCTGAATATTAAGACACCTGCCCTTATGATTTTTATTTGCCACATAATACAGACACTTACAATAGTTCTATAGGTTTGGAACTTCATGTAAACAGGCTGGCTTTGCCGGAGTTTAGTAAAATTTCTACTGTGTGATAAATTATATTTTAGCAAGATGGTGTCCTGACCTGGTGAGACCCTAGGGGTGGAGAAATTGCTGACAATCCTATCTGCTTCATACTTCTGCTTTTGCAGGCAAGAAGCCTTCAGGGAAGTTGAACAGTCATACAAGAAACCAGACATTTTTGTGGGTTACAAAGTTACAAGTTGAGCCCTGGATACCATTTTTTGACAGTGTATAGATCCCACATTTGCTTCTCGGCCAAAATAGCAAAAGTCAGTGTGGAAATTTCAGCTTCTTACTTTAAAATAACAATAACTTTAAAAAAATCTCTAATTCTAAATTTCTTTTTTAATGATGTTGGCTCTACAATGTTTTTATCAAATCATACCTGACAAGTAGCACTGCTCTGAACTGATGTGTTCATTTTATTTTTACAGACCCTGAATTTATCCTAGCTTCTGAACAAGAGAGATACAAGGCAGCCTGACAGCCTACATTTCTCTCTGATGCCACCACAACAGAGAACAATAGCCCCAGAAATGGGATCTTGACACTGCTGCATGGAGGGAGAGTTTTAATTTTTGCAACTGGAGATGTCTAACAGACCTTCTTCTGGGTAAGGAAGATTTTTGCAAGCAAAATTGCTAAAACATCTCTTCTTCAGCATTAATTTTTATGTTATTAATTTTTCAGAGCTACCTGGCACACTGTGTTCTTGCTACTGTAGTTTCCATGTCCAAACAATAATATTGTAGCCAGCTGGACTGTTGCAGGAAAGGCAGCCACTGAAGTTAAGCCTCAAATGTCTTTCCCTCTCCTAGGTTATTAAAAAATTTATCCATTGACTGAATAAAGGGGAAAAAACCTTACAGTCAAAACTTTCAGTGCCTGCAGTTGTGCTGATTTTTTAGTTGTTGGTTTGTACTGTAACACAGCCAATGTCTGCCCAAGGCCAGGCAAAGAGCAAAGGGCTCACTCCCAGAATGTCATATGCAGCCCCTCTAGATAAGGGTGGTAAAACTGAGGTAGGCAATCATCAGGATTGTGCAAGACTGAGATTAGCCAATCAGCAACCTCTTCCTAAAACAAAGCACAAAGTAACAGCTTTGGTAGAAATGTTGGTGATTTATCTTTTCCTTTTGGCAGGGTTGTCCTCGTGGTAAAAATTCAGCAAGTTTGTGTTTAACTTCTTCCCTACTGCCTTCTGTTGTGCTGGCTGCCAGGCAAGGCAGTGGTGCAGTGAGAGTTTCCCTGTGTAATGGTTAAGTAAAGGTGTTGGCAAGCAAAGATCTCTTTGGCTGTAACAAGAATTAGACTGTAGTGAGGCCATGCAAGCCTTTCAGGTGCAGACACGATGGTTGGAAGGGACTTTTGTAGGCTGCCCCACCTGGGCACAGCAGGCTGAGAAGGAGGCTGTTAGGAGGATGTAGCTAATAGTTTAACATCATTCTGTCTCTGAGTAGCCTGTGTATAAATGTAAGACCACTTTTGAGGAGCAGTTTCCCTAGTACTTACCTCCAATAGGGCTGTCTGCTGCCAGGCTCTCAGCTTTTGGGCTAATCACCAAGAGCTGTCACCTCCAAGACTAGATCTGGAACAAGAACTTCATGCTGCCTCTTCCAGGTTCTCTTCTCTGCTGTTACCTCCATTGGGTGGATAATGTCCTAGGGCACTTTTCATGGAGGAATAAAAGAATTACCTGAGACCTATATCTTTAAATAGGACCTGCAGAACTAGCTACCTGCTAAATATAAGTTTCAGGTCATCTTTCAAAGCCTAATTCTGATCTCTGCTGAGAAATCTGCAACTATGTGTGTCTTGGGACCTGGAGACTCTCATTACATCCACACAGTGTGATTCTCCATGTAGGATCATCTACCCTTCTATAAATATAAATATGGATTGCAAAACTTGGTTTTTGTATTTCAGTTCCTTAAGATTTATTCAAATTTTGTGAGAAATTTGGAATGTTTTGCTTTTTTATCTAAGCCATTGTTGGTGCCAATTGTCATTAGTCACTGATTGAATTGCTAGGAAACCCTGCCACCAGTTTGTCAAAGGGTAAACAGGCACTGTGGCTCTCCTAGAGTAAAGAATTGGGTGGTCACCCTGGAAAACTTTGAAGGTAAATAGATCTTAGCTCCTGGCAGGCAAAACCAACAGAGATTTGTGTGAGGCTGAACCTCACACAATCCTCAGAGTGGATTTATCTGGGGGCTTACGTTTTGTTTTCAAGTTTTCTTTTGTTGTGCCGTTATTTTGAGCTTTGTCTTGTTACCTTCGTGGGAGACATCAGCAGTGTCAACTTCCCTGATATTCGATAGTTACATAGTATAGAAAGTCAGCAGAAGGAAATCCTTACAGAGCTGTTAAGAACTGGCTGGAGTCCACGAAGATGGATAAGAAATATAACCAAAATTCAAGTTTTGTTATATTAGTTAGCTAAATGCCTTTCATTGTTTTATTTTGGTGTGTAGCACTTCCCCAGACTTTGATGGGAAGTTAATGGAGGAAGCACAAATAAGTGTATAGAAATATGGTACTTCTTAAACTCTGCTTTTTATCCTAATAATGATGTTCTCACAGTAATACACTAATGATTATACTTTATATTGTACTTTATCAGATGAAACACAACAGGTGAAGCTGCTTTCTGTAGGAAGTCTTTTCTGAAGCTTAAAACGAAGAGAAATAATTGAGGTGAGTAGCAGAATTCATGCTGGATTTGATTTTTCTCTCCTTATCCGAATCTGTCAACCAAATGGTGCTTCCCTAAGTTTCTTTTTCGTTTTGACTGGTAGAACTGTGAGAAAATGAGGCCACTTGACTTTAGTATGTGACTATTTACTGTGAAAGTTCATCAGCTCATATTTGTGGTAGTTTCATTTTGGGTTTTTTTTTCAGATAAACATGGAATACTTGGGGTGTGATTGCCTCAAGTTAAACCCTCATTTTGGAAACAAGGACGACTACTGTGACTCAGCTTGTCAGAACATCAGGCAGAGCCTTCCCTTATGGTTACAGTCTTACTGTTCTGCTCAGAGAGGGCAGCAAAGTATTGCAGATCTGGGATCCAAAAGGATTTCAACTCTGAGGTGTGATACTGAGGAGAAAGTATCTTATTAATATACAAGGTCTGAAAGGAGAAATAGGGGAGGCAATGAGATCATTGCCACTTAAACATATGTAAGCTTTTTGTCCTTTAAGCTGTGGGTGTTTGCTACTAGTAGAGATGCTATCAAGAGAAGCAACTTAATCACTTTGAGTTCAGACATACAGCAACCCTGATAGCTGTGAAAAGAAGAGTCCACACAGAAACACAATAGCTGGAGAGATGAGGATTCATCCCAAAATGGAACACTGTGTGACTTATTTGGTGTGGAGATAAATGCTTTAAATTTAGACATACAATGAACAAAACATTGAAATTAATTTGCAGCATGGCAAGATTGATAACTGTTGCTATATTAGGTATTTTCATTACACCTTGAGATTTTCAGATTCTTAGAAGCTTGGTTGTTTCTTTTCAGGTTTCTATACATACAGATACAATCAGAGGCTACATGAAATGGTTTAGACACTATCCCTTGTTTGGTCTTTTGCCTGAAGACAGGAGTGTATTTCCCAGGCACCCCTTTAAAATGATGTAAATGGAGAAATTAATGAAATTACTTTGCTTGATTTGTTGCAGATCTGTGGACTTAGCAACGATTCTTTTTCAGCCTTTCAATGCCTTTGGCTTTTGCTGCTGATGGTAACAAGTTCAGCCTGAAGAGAAAATGTATTCCTGGACAGAAATTCAGTGCAGTGCTCCTGCAGTCAGTGGCTCACCAGGCAGAGATGGTCCTAAAGGTGCCAAGAGAGAACCAGGTACAGAGCTGTGACCATTTAGTGAAACTGTGCTTTTGACACTCCTTATCATCCCTTTAGTCTTGTTTCATGCCTCATTCAGTCTTTCGTTTTGTCCTTTTACTTATCTCCTTTTTTTCTGCCCCATTAGCCTTTTTTAGACTTTGCACAATTTCAGGAAGCTGAAAATGCTTTCTGCATTTGTAATGCTACTCTAGACACTTGGCTTTTAATAAATAAATAAAAAAAATACTATACATTTTCACAGCAGCCTATAAAACAGAAGATTAATGAGAATTTACTCTGATTGTACCATTTGTACTCTGAATCACTTCCTATTATACCCTACTAAATTATTACTGCTTTTTCTTTCCAGGGGCCAGCTCTCAAAATCAGAAACCATGCTTGTTGGTTACTAATCTGATGGTCATAACTTGATTGCTTCATACTCTCTATGCCTCAACAACAGAGGCAACTTTTTTCATGCACTGCTGTGAACAGCAAATAGATCTGCAAGTGCTTTCTGTCGTGTGGTAGGACCAAGTCATGCTCTGCCAAGTTTCCAAATCAGTTTCTGTCCAAACTCCTAGTAGGGACATGTGGAACTGTACATTTTCTTATCCTGTTCTTTCTGTATTATCGTATGGATACCACTCATCTTGGAATTAGACACTTGCTTTTCAACCTCCAAGAAAACTCTCATCATTATCAGTACCACTTGTTATGAACTATAGCATAAAATTTCTGTGGCATGTATTGATATTTATATAGACATTTCCTGGTCCACATACCCCTCAGTACACCCTCTGCAGCACTGTCTTTCAACAAACTGCTTGAGAGAAGTGTCCTTAATCATAAGACTCATTTTCCAGATCATATACTGTGATGTGTGATTGGATTACAGCTGAAGTATATTGGCTTTCTGGTTTGAGAGCATGTGTACCTCTGCAATAACATGAGACAGCATTTACTTCATTGGATTTTCAGTGCCATAAGTAGGTGTACTAAAGGCTTTTTCATCAAAGTAATGCATTCCCTAGTAAATGAAGCTTTCCACAGGAGTAATTCAGTGTTTATTTTCCTAGTGGTGGGCACGGAGAGGGGGAAGGAGTCTGTGTTTGGTGCTCTCTCTAAGCACTAAGAAAACATAGTGGAAGAAAAACTTGGAAAACCTTTAAACAATTTTATTTTAAATTAAAATTTAGGAGAAGGATTGAGAGGCCTGGAGAGTTTCCCTGGAAAAGTGGGACCTCCAGGAATAAAAGGAGCTTTAGGACTACAAGGAAAGAAAGGAGAATATGGAAGTAAGAAATAATTTCCTCATGTTTCTATAATCTGGTTTTCAACCTTTCAGTGTATTTTCCAAAAAAATAAAATATTTGTGTTAGTGTCTGGTATTCCTATAACATCATTTGAGGAAAGGTGTGATTTCCAGAAGTGTGAGGAGCAGAAAAATAAACTATCTGTTACATGGGAGATGAGTTGCCCGACATAACTGGGGGAACAAAGTGTCTTTAATGAGTCCCTAGCTTATTGTTGTCTGTGAGTGGAACACCAAACCCTCTATCTCATGTTATAAACAACATTTTTTCTTCTCTCATTCTTTTTCCTGTTTGTGTGTTTCTTCCTTCGACTTTTGATCATTTAAAAATGTTTACATGTGTATTTTGCCTTTGGGAACTGGGCTTTTCCCCCCGAATAGATGACTTTGGCAGCCCTGAGAATTCAAAGGCTATCCAAGTGTTCACGTTGGTCAGGGATAAGGCTCTCCTAGCTGGACAAATGCCCATGAATGAATCTGCAGGGTGGCCTGTGATTTCTGCTCTAGAAATGACAGAGCTCTCTGACATGGCATCAGATCACAGGGGAGCTAAGCATCTCAGAAACAGGTGTTTGCAGTCATTTCAGTATAATTACTAAATAACAGCCTTAACTCCCAGTTACAGTAACTGACAACTTGTGGAGACAAGTAACCCCTTTGGAAACAAAACTACAGGTTTGGGAGGATGAATTAAATAGATACAAAAAAGGTAAGGTCCAATCATTGATAAGTTTACTTTTTGGCCTGGTAAAATGATGGACATGCTTGTGCTGGAGAAGGGATGAAAAAGAGGAGGTTGAAACAAATTTTATCTCAGATTGCTCATGGGTGATGGTCATTAATTAAATTACATCTCACTGAATACATCCTTCCTGAACTGACCTGAGAAACTTTAAGGATTACTTTGCCAGCTTACAGGGTGGGGCATGTTACATGGCCTGCAGGATCAACCACTGTTCTCCATGTGCTTGTGCTTTAAACATTGCACTGATATTCCCAGCTGTCTATTTTGTTAGACTTCTATTGGATTCTGACTACTATTTCAATTGCATCTGTTTATAGCTGGTATCAGCTACTTCTGAAATATAGTTGTGAAACAGATAAATAACTAGAGCATGATCAATTTTTGGTATAATACAATTACTTGTATTCACTTTTGTTTCTAGCTTTGATTTTAAAGAACATCAAGAGTATTGCTAAAAATCGTACTTGTCTCAACTGGATATCTCTTTGTACAAAAGCTGTAAGTGCACTTACCTGTCTCAGGAATGAAGTTAAAAACACAGATGTACAAGAGTCCATAACACCTTGAAAGCAGGCTTGTATGGGGATATCTGATGAACAGACTGAAGGCAGGTTCATGAATCTGAACAGAAGGACTGTAACTTCCTGGAGCTGGAATGACAGAGAACTAAGTAATCTACAAAATGAAGAATGTGTGGTAATAAAAGACTTTGGAAAAATGGATTGACATTAATTATTCAAATTCACGTGAGTTAATTACTTGTGAATTCTTGAGATGATGAATCTAAGAAAACTCAAAGTTTTTTTCTCACTTATATAGTTGATATTGAAGTTTGTTCCTGTAAAAGCAGCCTGGAATAACCAGAACAAGAGTGTATTTACGATTGCTGTCTCTTTGATGTTCAGTTTTGAATCTCCTAATAAAGTACAGATTTCATTTTTTCAGTCAGTATGAAATAAATTGTGTTTATCATAGTGGTATAAGGTTAATAAGTTATGGCATGCTCAGCAGGCTAGTTGTTATATCTGAGTTTCTCATAAATGCAGCATGAAGGAGGCAGTTTTTAGTTATCTTGAAACTAGTGAAAAATTTGTCTATATTCCTTCTTTGAACTGAGCTGTAAACTTGGAGAAATTACTCTCTGCATGTTGCTGCTGATATATTATTTTTGATGGAAATAATAGACAGTGCATACAGTCCTATGTTACTTCAGTATTTAGTGATGCTTTTGCTCCTAGTGCACTTTTGCTCTGGTTCTAAAATTGACTGATAATGATCACTGAGAGCCTACAGTGGTATTTGTCATCTGGGTACAGAAGTCCACTGCACACAAGTGACTACTGACATAGGAATAATTTCTTTTTTGAAGTTTCAGCTGGTTTTGTGCAGTGCTTTCCATGTGATGGGAAAATGAAATGTGCTGTAACTACAAAGAGGAATAAAACAGTGAACTGGCCAACCAGGTTGTTTTGTGCAGTAAAACAATCAGAGAAGAACAAGATGATGCTTTTTGGCAACCTGTAGTCATCAATTGAAGTACAGGAGATATAAATCAAGATTTAAATGCAAGAGAAAGCAGAACATTTTTGTCTTAAATTAAATACAAAAGCCTGCTGGCGTAATGTACTTCAAGTGGAATTTAGCTCATGCAGAAAAAGAGCAAAAAACCTTATTTATGTGAATAGGTCCTTAATGTGAGAGAAGTGATATCACAGGCTTTTAAGGTTTTCTTGAAGGGAGCTTCTTTCACCTCAAGTGAACTACAGAAAGGCAATTGTAAACTGTATCAAGAAGGAATAGGTGAATACCATGACAAAAAAGCCCAATACTAAAAGTTTGACAGTTAAGAAAAATGTTTACGTGAAGGCTTGAAGTTTTTGTCCATGGAGGAATAGATTTTCAAATCCTCTTCCACTTTAACACATGTAAGCTTAGTGCCTCTACAGAGAGAAGGGCTGTGTCTACACTGGCAAATTATGTGGACCCACAGGAACAAAGGAACATGTCTGTGCACAGGAGCATTTGATGCCCAGCTCATCTGTTTTATAGCTGTTATTTTCATTGCCTAATTCCCTGTCTACCTTTGTAAGTACTGACATTTCTCTGCACTAGGTTAAACAGGTACAGAGAAAAAGCAATTACTGAAATGGGTGAAGGATATGAATTTTCTGGAGTATGATTTAACTGCTGATCTGCATCATGTTCTCCTTGTCATTACTGGCATGGCATCTTTGCAGTTCTCAAGGGAACTGCATTCCTTTTCTGCATTAATTGGTGTCCTGCAGCTACGAAAACCAGAACTTTTTAAATTTTACCTGGAAGTTTTTAATCAATATTTATTATATGAAAATACAGGATATGGTGCAATATTTAAAAGACAGATTTGGGTTAATTTAGGACACGAAAGAGATATTCTAGAGAGTAAGTACAGTCCTGTTGTTCTTTCAGGTTTAGGGATCACTGGTAATTCAGTCTCCAATGCATTTATTTGTAATGATTATGTAAGTTTACTTTGAGACTGTATCTAAAAAACACTGTGAAATGTTTTCTGACCATTTCATTTGGAGCTGGACTAAGAGCAATTATGCCCCCAATGTGCCAGCCAGTAAGTTGCAATGACTAAAATACTGATGTGAAAAAGATCTGGAGCAGCGTTTTGCAGATGTGAATGGTTGTTTTCTTTCAGCTAAATTTTTTTAGAAGTACTATTCCTAATTCCCATATCAGTGCCTGTCTCAGGAGTTTAATATGTAGTTTAGAGTAATTTTTACACTATTTTGCCCAACAAATCTCCAATATGCTTGATAAAAATTTAAGAAACTTCTTGTAACCTTACGTTAATATTGTTTATGTTCAGAGGGTGCTATGCTTCATTCAAACGGGATCTCTACAAACCTCAAAACTGCTTGCAGGTAAGTACAAAACTATTCTTATGCTAAAAATATTGGAAGTTCACAAAAGCAGAATGGGAGAACATTCCTATTGCATACTCACTTTCATGTGGTTTAAAGTTACCAGACAACTAACTTTTTTACCAGGCTGTGTACACTAAGGGTGTGTTTGGCCCCAGCAAGGATGGTATGCATAGCAAATCTGAGCTGCACTTCTTGAATCTTCTTGAAGTAAACACCCAGTCCTCAAGCCTTTAGGCTTCAATCTGGTTTCACTTCTCCTGTTTCCAGTATCCTCTGTCTTGTAGGTTTATCCTGGTGTAAACCATCTCAAGGGAAAGGGTTCCCCAGCTGTTATACCCCCTGTGCAGAAACGAAGCTGCTTCCCTTCCTTTCTAGAAAACCAAACTCTGCTCTTTATTACACTGGTGAAAATCCATCTCTGGTGGAGTTGCCCTAGAAATGCAGCTGTGCAAGTGAAATTAAAGCTGTATTAATCCAGGCTTTTGCAGTAAACTGTCCTGTGCTGAACCAGTGTTCAGAGGAGCAGAATAGCAGTGCTGAAATCTGAGAGCTTTGAAGGCCATTGCGTGGGAGCAGACTGAACTTCTCAGGCTGGACAAGAGTCCACAGGGCAGGAACCAGACCTGGAAATAGAAAATGAGCCTTTATTAAGTCCTATTACTTGAAACTTTTAAACTCAGCAAGGTACTATCAGATGTGCCCTAAGTTCTCACCTTTCTCATCATATATATTAGGGACACCTTTTCTTTCTGCAGGGACACCTTTCTTCAGTATGTACTAAAAAGAAGCAGTTTGAAATTGTGTTCTATTATCTTCCAAGGGGCTTAAATCAGCATCCCTGATGACCACTTAATTTTGCATTAATTTAAACTAATCTGTGTTTGCTGTTATACCCCTGATTAAAACCATCTCATTTGGTGCTAATATGACCTCCGCAGAGCTTCCGAGTAATTCAAGATGAAAGCAGCATTTGTTAATCAGCTGCTGGGCTTATCTTGCTAAAACACAATTTCAGGTTAAGTACAGGCTTAGGAAGAGCTATCCTGTCACATGTGAAAAAACACAATCTTTGAAAAGCTCTTTCCCTTCTCTTAATTTTTCAAGTGGCAATTTTCGGTGGAAAGTGCAAGGTGCAAGCAGGAAGCTATTCAGTCAGTAGCAACTTGTACTTACTGCATCATTTTCTTCTTTAAACACATAAATGTGGGGAAGGGGTGGTTAACTTATGCTCAGAGCAGAGGAAAAGCATGTTCTTTGCTCTGGCTTGTTTCCTGTTGTGAAGGCATCAAACTCTGGTGGGGATCTGTGACTTTAGTGCTACCAAATGGCTCTACTCCTAGGCTTAGCACCTGGAGATATAAGGAATGAAAAATAATTCCTGCATTGTAGTTTGGCCAGTAATGCTTAGGAGAATAAATAATGCAGGAGAGTCTGGAAACCTAGGTTTCCAGTCTTATACCTCTTCTAAACTCTCTGCCAAACCTCTCAGCATTAGCAGCATGACTGGACACTCCGTGTTGTCTCTAGGGGGAGTGAGTTTATCCTGAGGCACCTGCAACCAACATCTCTTTTTATGCCCTGTGACCCCAGTGAGGTTTCAGACATCAGCAGTTTAGATCAGTGCTTCAGGGTAGACAGTTGTGAGAGCTTTTTCCTGGTTTTCTGTGTGCTCTGGCTTTTTTATGTCTTTAAGTATTGGCGCAGTTCGTCCTTCAGAGCTGAGCTTGTGTGTTAATCCTTCAAGAGGCTTCTGGCAGCTTTGCAATGGGAGGAAGACTCTACAGTGTTGGCATCCTCTTTCTGAGGTGTTTAAATTCAGATAAAACTTCAAGCAGCTGGACTAAGTATACAGAATGCAAGAGCAGAAATCAACCCACATTTAGGTGTCTGATTTCAGAGAGTCTGAGCGTGCTACACTGGGCTTCATGGAAATGGGCCTGCATTAGGTCAGTTGTGCAGCAGACTGAATTTCAGTGTTTCATTGCTCCCCCATCAGGCTTTCTGTGCTCACTTGGGAGAGCTCTGGACAGAATCTCTTCCCCTTCCTCCCATCTGCACTGCTGGGCTACAACTCTTGGCCACCTTTGCCTTGTGCTTCAGATATGTACAAAAAAAGGCTCTGTGCAACTTTCCATCCTGCCCCAAGACTTATACCCAAGCATGTTTATGATTCAAACTTTTGTTTATTACAAGAGAAGCTAAGCTACTACAAGCTGCTTTAGCTGAGATGGGCACAGCATTTCACCAAATTTAGGTAGAAATCCTGAAATCTCTAAAGCAACATCATAGTGTGTCCATTGGTTACTTTCCTGATTATCTCCTACCTTGCACTTTCTGGATCCAGGGACACCTCTGTAAGGGTGTCCCACTCAGAAGTGGTGTGATCAATACTATGTTGCCTATAGGTCACAGCCTTTTAACTCCTCTATCACCTTATGCCCTCTCCACCCTGCCTAAGCAACAATATGTGTTCACAGAAGCATGAGGAGGTGATGCATTTTTTAAACACTTTAACCTGTTTAGCTTTTTATTCCAGAGACCTGCAGCTAAACTGAAAATTGGGGGGTGTTGGTACTAAGTCTGCTAAGTAGATCTTTTATTTGTGCAACAAAAGCTAGTAAAGCAAGTATTATCTTGAAGCCTCAGATTGCTCTCTATATGCTGTTATTTTCCAGTTCCTGGTATTTAGCTTAAAGCTGCAATTGCCAGCACCTGGAGAATCTCAGCTTCCATTTTCATGACTGAAGTGCATTTCTAGTTTCATGTCTAATGATGAAAAAAAAGGTTAAAAGCCTTTCAATGGAAAAGTTCTACAAGCAAAGTAAAAATGTTCATTTCTTTTTAATTTCATGTTTTAAAGTCTATCTTAAAGCAGAAACTGTATTTTTAATAGATGGGGGATACCTAAATAAACATCCCAGGTCATAGGAACCCATGGAGGGAGTTTCCAAATCTCTAATCTTCAGCTACCCTTTGGTAAGATGACTTGTTTTATTTAGGATATAAAGATGTCCCTCGACATCTTTGAGCTGTAGACTGAGTAGCAGTCTGGTATGACAGCAATAAATTTGTGCTGTACTGCTTCACTGATCTACCCTTTGTAGAACACTTCTCTAGGGCTCTCTTAAAAGCCATCACAGATGTTTCTGCATCCCCATTACATTCTGAGACTGATACAGTAAGGTGGCTGCTTCACACCAGTGTGAGATGGACACCAGTGCCTGATGCACGCTGCTGTACTGCATTTACTCCTTGTGTGCTTGTGTAGTTACAAGGGTTAGGGCTGATTTTTTGGAAATGATCCTCCGTGTTTGTTACAATAAATCAAACACTGTTCTGGCGTCCCGGGGCCGCTTTGGGGGGGTGGGAAAAACCCGGATTGGATTTTGGCCAGAGTACGGAATGGGGGAAGACCCGGCCTGGATTAAAAATTAAATTAAAAAATGAAGGGTTGGACTTGATGATCTCAGAGGTCCTTTCCAATCTGGCTGATTCTATGATTCTATGAAGTGTCAGCAACAGTACTGCAGGACTTTGCATGGCAAGGAAAGCTGCCAGCTCATCACACAATAGCAGTTGTAAAAGCTATTTAAGAAATGCTTCACATGTTGTCTACAGTGCTTATAAATCACTTCACTGAAAATTGTATATTACACTCTGTCTCAAGTTACTGGGAGCTCTCCAGAGGTTTTGAATACTGCAGTCCTGCAGTTTGTCAAATACTCTCAGAATAGTTCTGAATTTGGTCTTTATTCTGGCCAGTTACTTGAGTTGTTGAAAAGTATAATAGTTTACATCACTTATGTCTGTTACAGTGGCACAATGTGTTCCTCTGGAAGGGTAAAAGAACATAAAAGATGGGAGTTATTAGGCAGTTGAGCTCTATTTGTGTGGAAAAATAGATGCTAGAGAAATGCAATGTACCATTGGCATGGTAACACTGGTATCAAAACATTCAGGAGCACAGTCGCTCTCCAGGTCTTGAATATTAAATTTTATAAGTTAATACTTAAAACCCACTTTAGCTTTAGAGGGTTGTCCATGGGAACAATGGAAATGGCCTGACCTTGTGAAAGAGGCACTCAATGTACCCAGCAGGCTGGGCTCTGCACAGGGTTGAACACACATTTGAAAAGACACAGTTAGGAAAAAACTATGCTACACTTATTTTTGAGCTTGAAACCCTGAGGTGGTCCAGTAAGACAGACAAGGAATGAGACTGCTTGAAAAATAAGCATATTAGAAGTGTTCTTATGTAGATTCCCACTCCTGAGAAACAAGAATAATCCTGGCTGCCAGATGTTTGCATGTGTCTCTGTTGCTGTTCATTCCCTCACAAACTAGAGGTTGTAAGATATCACAGGCTGTTTTTATAGAGGGAATGCTACAACTTCTCATGAATGTGAACAATAATATTCAGAGAATGGGCAAGTATGTGACTGGTGATAGACATGAGAAAACACTCAGAGTTTCAGGAGATGGGAGAAAGGCAGGAAAAGGAAAATATTATTATCAGGACAACAGCTGCTCCAGTGATTTGGCAAACTGATCTGATGATATGGGTTGAGACCTCTAAGTAGACTTCACTGTACCTGTGGTGTGTGTGAGCAACACCAATGCCAAAAGACTTGTTTTAGGTTCAGCACTTTTTTGGAAGCTCATGTCTGACAGAACAAATGAAAAACAACCAACAGGAAGGGTGCCCGTGGTTGTGCTGCTGTTTGTATTTCCAGAGCAGTATGGACAGGCCAGCAATCTACTACATCTTTCACAGTCACTGCTGTGGAGATAAGAGTGGAATGAGGTAATGGCTGTGTAGTTTCATGGTACACACATACATTGGGATCTGAGACAAAATGAACTGAAGATGCTGCCTGTGCTTTTGCATTTCAGGTGGAAAAAGTGTGGGGAAATACCTAAAGCATTGTACAGATGTGCATGTGTTTGTCATACTTAGCAGAATGGATATGAAATCTCTAGGCCAGGCTGCAGTTCACATTGCCTCACTAAGAATAGGATAACTGCTCTTTAACCAGGCAGCGAGCTGCTTGAGCACACAGGGGCTAGATTGCTGCATGCCAACCTCTTAGAATCATTCCTCAAATCAGAGCATTGAATGCTAAAACAAATTTATAAACAAATATAATTAATGGATTTAAATAGGTAGCTGAAATTATTATTAAAAATTTTGTAGAGTTTCTTTTGTCTTACTAAGAAAAATAGTGTTAAATCTTCAAAACTACACATAAAGCTACTATAAAGGCTGTAAGGGGTGACCCCTATGGAATAACAAAATGATATTTTATTAGTTAAGTAGTTGACATTCATGGTTATTACATTTCTCAGAGTTATTAAATATTCTCTTTGATTTGTCATTCAAGTTAAGTCTGCTGTGTTTTCATAACCTACTAGACAGTTTCAGTTTGAATCATTTTGGCCTCAAGCAATATTCAAGATGTCCCCATCTCTCCAGAGAGAATCTGAGGTTGTAGAACTCTGTTCTTTCCCATTTGCTTTATTTCTGTTTCTCTGAGTCTTCATCTGGTCCTTGTTTTTTATCTGCTAGATGAGCTTTCAGGGGGTTTAAATAGAGCTTTTCTCATTTTCCCTTACAGGAATCTTCCAAGAACATTTCTGCACTGAAGTCTCTGCAATATCTGCGCCTTATATAGTTTCAAGTCAGCTCAGGTGTTTCCATAAAAGGTAAGGAGAAAACCTTCTTTTTTGGGCCCTTTTGGCCTTTCTCTGGCACCTCAGCACTCCAGCTATCCCCCTAGTAACGCTCAGCATGGTTAGTTTGGAGCTGCCAGGGTTTTACAGGCAGAAGTCTTTGCTGTGTGATGCTGTTGCTGAAAGGCAGAGCACAGTGCAGCTGCTCAGCCTGGCAAGGATTGGGGCCCTGAAGCACCACTTGCTGCTGCTGCCTGATCCCCCAGCCCTGGGAACCGAGATCTGCTCCTCTGGAGGTGAAGCACAACACCACCACATGGGATTGCAGGAGCTGGATGGATGCAGGGCTGGGCTTCACCAACCCCTCGGATGCTCAGGATCTCTGCTTTTCATGAAAAATGAAATAATGAAGTGCCTTATGAGCTTTCTGCTACCAGAGATCTATAAAGTGTTCCTCTATGCTTTTATGCTGATTAGAATCTAAAAATGGGCCATTACAACAGAAGCAGATTCAGTATATTAAGTTCTATATGCTTCAAACAACACAGTCAGCTAAAACATACAGAATTTTGTGTTCAGTCTCCTGAAAAGTTCTGTGCAAAATTGAATTCTATAATACCCGTTGTCTTAATTTTCAGCTCATAACAGCAACAACAGCCATGACAGGTGCTGTTTCCTGGGAATTCATGACCAGTTGGTGTCCCTTCAGTGAGATGCAAAGCAGCTTTATTTCACTGTGATCATCAGACTGTAAGAGCAGCTTGATGAGTTTATTGTTTTCATTTGCAACTCTGTGTTTTCTGCCGTGTGTTTTCAGCAAGAAGTCTCTCCCAAGGACTTTGAATTTCAATGGCAAATAAAATATTGACAAAGCTTTTGGATATATATGTTCTAACACTTATCAGTGAGACATTATACAGGCCATTTCCCGGCAATAACAACATAATAAGAGCTTGACAGGATATTTTTTTTTTCTATCTGGAGGCTAGATTATTTTAAATTGATAACAGGGGCCAGGTGGCTATTTATAAGGGCAAGATATGAATTGCAAGCACATGTTTCCAAGGCAATGTTGGCCAGTGGCTGTTCAAGCATAAATTGCTTCCTATTACCACTTTTGATAGGAGGGATGTGGTCCAGTTCACCTCTGTGGGAACACAGTGTGGCAGGACACTTCCATCTCTGAAGCGCAGGACTCTTTCCACTGTTCCCAGTAAAAAAGGCAATATTTACTCTATCGTGACACCCCTAATTGATATTTCAGTGAGTAATTTTGTTTTGTTGTTGAATAAAGATTAAGGGTTTTTCCATACTGTTAGGTAGTATTCCCATAGAGGGCTACTTACATGGTGTGGAAGATGCAAGGAGGAATTGTAGAGTTGATAATATGACCTACAGGATACAAGAATGAATTGATGCTTTGGAAATAAAAATGTGATTCCTCAATGATCATAGGAATACCATCTCTCTAAAGTTTACCTGTGAAACAGTTAAGAAACAGACCTGAAAATCATTATTATGTTGTGAAGTTAGATTGAGATTATTTGTCAGTTTCTGTTTGTTTATGAAAGGATGAGACAGAAGCAGATTACAGTATGGCTAAATTTTTACTAAACCTGGATAAAGAATATGGGGAGACAGAAGGGGAGAGTACTTGTCCTGCCTGAAGGATGAAGCCTGTGTCTAAAAATCTGCTATATTATTGTCAAAGCAAGAGCTGCTTGATGCCTTTGCTCATGTGCTCTGGTTGATTTTTTCTCTTTCTTTTTTCAAAGCTTAGAAATAATGGTTCAATCCAAATGACTTTTCTAGCAACTTGCCTACCATCTTCATATAACTTGAGAGACTGCTTTGCTGATATCCTGTACTTTGCTGACTCTGAATGTGTAGTTTAAATCAATTGCTTTAATCATATGATAAAGAAGGAATCTGATATAATCTAAAAGCAAAGGACAAGCAGTTCTTCTGTTAAGATAGGTTTAAGTTGTAAGTTTTTTGGCTGGAGATAATCACTGTTTTTTTAAAAAAAAGCTCTGAAAACCTGGTCATCTCTTTTCTTGATAGCATAGTTTGAATCACTTTTCCTGGAATGGAAAATAAATTGAAATAAATTGAATAAATTGCTTGAAACCTTTTTTTTTATTTTTTTTTTAAGTTTGTGCTTTCTGTATTTTCCAATAGCGATGCTATGAGAGGGCTATTCAGTACAGTCTAGTGGAACCAGCTCTTTAAAATCCACTATTCCAAGCTCTGTTCCATATCTCCATTATCCTCTTTTTGGGAACCTCATGATCTGTATTCAGCATTCCTTATTTTCCTCCATCAGAAATCTCTGCCCTGAGATCCATTGCCCAAAATAAGTGTGCTATTAAGCTGACAGCATGTCACTGATGCCATGTTTTTTCATAACTATAAATGTGCCTCATCAGCCATCACATTCTTCCTGTAAGATTCTTATCCTCAGATTAAAGTGGCACAAGTCTAGGGTACACACAGCACTAATATAAATTTTAAGACTTACCTACAGCAGAATTTCTTGTCTTTCAGTATTAGCAGTGCAGTAAGGTACCATATTCTCTACATTTTTTTCATCCCATTCCTGCATCAGTGCACTATAAATTAGCATACAAATTATTTTATCAGTGCTTCTTGTTTTCCAAAGGGGGGGGACTGTTTACCTTCCCATATTGTCTCAGTAAAGTTAAACTGCAGGTGGAGAGGAGGTAGGACTTCAGCCATTGGATTGTTTAAGAGGTGACATATGTTTAGTGCTCTATATTTCTCATGAGGTCTTAAGCTGACGCCAATGAGAATTCTTAAAACTAACTATAGGCACTTAACTCTGTATGATTTAAAGCTCTGTAGTAGCACAGCAAATAGATTACAGTGGAAATATTAGACAAATATTAAAAACTACTGTTGTTTTGAATAAGGTAAATGTGGAGAATTGACCACACCTGCTTGCCACACAGATGTTGTGCCAAGGACAGGCTCAGAGAGCTGGTATCAGGAACTTGCAGCAGAGTGACACATTTGAGATTAATGTCTCACAAATTGCTAAAATAAACTAGCAAGGCTGTACAGTACTGTGCTTTGAGTGTGGCATAAACTTCATGCTTTTTAGGATATGATAAGTTATCATAATCAGTTAGTAATCAGCTCACTTCAAAACAGTGTGACCGAAATGAAGAGTTTACCTTGCATTCTGAAAATGAGAGGTGTGAAGGCTATAAAACATTAGTTCTGGTTTTTGCCCCCCCTTGGTGGTTGGTTTTTGAGGGTAGCATGCACAGCTGTTATCTAAAGAAGCAGTCTTTCTGGGTACATGTCGTCTTTGAAAATCAGATTCCTTTTTTCTCCAAGTTCTCCTTTGCTGATGGTTGAGGAGGCCATTGCAGGGTTTGGGTTTAATTCACTGGCATTAACAAAACAGCATATTTAAAATTTTTATCGTTCTTCTTAATGATAGAAAAATGGATGCAGTACCTGAGGCCCACTGAAACCGATAAAGGTCCCTGACTGGGTTTTGTGTGTGTCCCAGCTAAAGACCTTCAGCCACTACCACACAGGTTTATCTGCAAATTTCAGAATACCTTGTAGCTATTCTACAGGGGTGCTAGGTTGCAGAAAAAAATATTTACTTTCTTTCTTCCTTATTTTAGTATATTTGTTTTCCCTCATTCTCTGCCACATAACTAAGGAAATGGCTAAGTAATCTCTCACGTTGGATTATGGTTTAGATTTCTTATCAGCATCCATTGTGTAAGTATAGTCTGACTCATGGGAGAACAACTGTTATCAAATGTATGTTTCCTTGAAAGTTTTGGTAAAAGATAATAATTTATAAGGTTTTCCTACATTATAAGCCATGTTTTGCTCCTGCCACACTATCCAGAATGGACAGAGATAATAGTTGGTAGGGCTTAACTGATTTCCCTGTTTAATGTTTTCAGTTCTTTATTTAATTTTTTATAACTATAAACTGTGTTAGGTGGAAGAAATAGCACAAATCTGCAGAGATTTATATCTTGTTAATGTATTAAAGTTGCATCTATCTACATGGGAAGGATATATGGGTGCAGTGATACAACAGAAAAATTAACCCTTACAACTGTTGCAGAGCTGCCTAGAAACTGGATCTATATGAGACTGTTTTCTGGCAAGTTAGAACTTGGGCAAGAACTTGGGCACCTAATAATTTAAAATATTACTTCTCAAAATCTGGATCCATTAAGTTTCATCTTATCGTGCAACTAAAGAAATTTCCTGAGTACCCCAGAGGTCTTCTACCCTTCAGAAACAGAATTACCTGTGTCTCAATGGTGCTGAGTTGCCTGGTGTCCATGCTATTCCCAAGCTGCAATGGGATTCAGAAGGAAAAAAAAGTATTTTATGTGTTGGGTACTGTCTAATCCATGTCTTATACCCTCAATACCATCATCTACCTTTTCTGGACTACAGAGGGAAATAGTTTCCACTGGTGGGGTGAGAGGTTTTGTAAAATGACTAACCTGCATTCAAAGCTTTGCTTCGTATCAGGTAGAGGAAGGACTCAAAGATAGATTATTTATAACATAAGTTTGTGAATATTAATTGATAATTTCTTAAAAAGGACATTCAGTTTGTCCTCAGTTTGCTATTTGGGGGGGGTTTTTTGAGAGGGAGGACAAACCATGCTGAGTAATGTCCTTTTAACTGCAAGGTGAGGTTTACAGTTGTGAATGGAAGGGGATTTAAGTAACTAAGCTACTTCTAAAAGGGATCCCTCACATATCTCGTCCTTTGGAATCTTCTCTTAGCTAGGTCAGCTAGTTGATATTAAACATCTTTTTAATTGCTGAAAACAGAGCCTAAAGATGTCAGCTTGCAGCTGTCAGTACTGCTGGGTAGAAAGGCACTATAGTTAGGGATCATGATGAAACCTTAATAGTTCTAGTAAAATACAAATGATAAGTAGAGAACATCCTATCCTTAACAGGCCACAGTATAAACTGACAAAACAGAGAAAAGCTGTAAAGCAGAGGTATTTCTATCTTACAGGTGAGGGACTGATGTGTTGACTTGCTGATTTATGAAACAAACTTCATCTAGGATCAAACATCCTTCAATAGACGACATCAGAACCAGAAGGAAGTTACTCACAAGATCACAATATTTATTCCTGGGAAACCAGAGGAACAGAAACTCTGGTTTCTTTTTTCCCTGAAAATGTTGCCCGTTGGAGAATTTTGTGCACATATACAGGTTTTTCCGAGATCCATCTCTGGCCAAGAAAGGATCAATGGTACTCTGCATGCAAGAGAGACCAAAAGGTCATGGAAACACTGAGCATAACACACAGCTAGAAAATGATATTAAGGTAAGGTAAGTAAATCATACACAGAAATGGGAAGCAAAGTTTAGAATTCTGAGTTCCAGATCAGACTATCTGGGAGGTATCATGCTTCCTTAATTCACAGGAGTACCTTTCCTTTCACAAAAACCACTGGTAGTCATATGACATTTTTGCTTTTGTAAAACAAGAAACAATTTTTACAATATGACCTGGAATCACAGAAAGTTACTTTACGTTCTTATAGATTTTGTTTGTGTCTACAAATCCGGAGTTATCTGTTAGTTCTAGATTGTATTTTCTACAACTTTGGCTTTCTATTGTTAGAAAAGAATAAGAAATTGCTCAGACCTTAAAACTGCTCTCAGTATTTGCATCACAAATGTGTGAGTGAAACTAAAAAAACACATTTGTGCCCTCAACATTGAGTCTCCACTTCAGTGGTGTCATTCAACAAACATGACACCATATAAAGGGGACTTGTGTGAACTGCACTTTCATTTCACTTTGAAGCAGAAGGGTAAGTTGAATTTCCTCTTCATAAATCACAAGGAATTTCAGCTAGAAGGCAAACCCATTTCTTTTTATTTCTGTGGTCATACTTACATTTTAAAATTAAATTTTCCTTTATTAGTCATTTTTTACTGTGCTTATACTAGCAATTTTAGTAGATGAGGACACGCCTGAAGGCCACTAGATAGTAATGACTGATGAAGGTCATTAAAAGTGGATTAAAACTGAAGAGCTGGGTTTTTTTCCATTTTGCTTTATAATTGATCAAGACTTTGACTCTGCATCATAATCCAATTATGAGCTGGATGCAGTAGTCCATTCAAATGTAATTCCCTGAATGATGATCATCAGGCAAAGGGTACATGTTGTAATTGCATTTGCTTATCTCAGGGATGTAAGTATTCCTAGCCACCTAAGGTAGGTTTAATAATCTGCTCTAAGTCATTGGCCAGCATTTTCAGAGGTGTCTGCTAGCCTTCAGTATAGTAAAGGGTGAACAGCTCAAGACACTTCAGATTCAACAGACAGAACTCAACAGCACTTTTAATACTGCTCGTGTGTTCCCACTCTTTAAAGTGGAAATTCTTGACCATGAGGACTAGATACTGCTATTAATTAAACAGATACTATATGCTACAAATTTATGACATAATTGAATATTCTTATGTTCAAGGGTATGTCCTACTGAATTGACTTTGATAAGATATTCCTCTAGAAAAACAAGTTAGTGTTGATGCAGATTAAGAATAATCTCAAAACTCTTCTATGACAGAATCAATCTGGAAGATATAAACAATACTTCTCTTTTCAAAAAGTTCAGCCCATTTGACAAATGGTAATAAACTGATATATTGATTCTGCTTGGCATATATACTTTGGAACAAATATCTTGTTATTACTGATGAACCCAGATTTTAAAATCTTGCAGCATTCAAGCCAACCAAAGTTTTATTTTCAGTTTTGAGTGGTGCTGGATTTAGAACATATTATGATTGTCAATTCTGATTTTCTTTTTAAGGATGGAAGTTTTTGAGAGAGAGCAGTACAGAATCCTGTCTAATCCATGCCAGTAGAAAAGTGAAGTATGGGTGTTGAGTTACATATTTTGTATGAGAATCAACCCAACAGGATCACCTATTAGAAATGGATACCAATTCTGGTCTCTTGAACCTTGCTTTACATCTCTTATTATTTTAACTGAATGATGTCAATAACTGGGTATCTCCATGCCACAGTAACTTACAGTCCTTCAATTCAGGTTTCATAACTGCACAGCATACCCACTTGCTATTTTGTAAACCATGATGTTTATAAATTGAGTGCTTTTTAGTCATGATATCTCAGCACTAGGATTATAACCCTGATTAATGTTATATCTGAAAGGATAAAATAAGATGAATAGGCCTATTGCCAACCAGCAAAAATGCATTTTCCACAAGAATAACTCTGACATTTTCAAGCTTGTGGAATTTTGTTCAAAACAAGATAGGAATGTCAATTGAGCTATAAAATTTTGCCCATGTGTAAAACACTATCAGCCTGTTTATGTCAAACAAATGTGCTTAAATAGTACTGTGGTTAAAGAGATTGCTAACTAGCTCCAAAACATTGCAATAACCACTGTAACAGATTGTGCCTTTCAGGTTGGTATCATAAAATCATTGAGTGATTATAGTCCTTAACAGCCAACTAATGGCTTAAGTGTGATCAGTTACATCCAAGCCCATCATTTCTTGAGGATTAATCCAACAAATAGTCAGTGATAGCAAAAGGGATAATTTATCTGCACTGCTTCCAAATGTGTGACTATCATTCTGTAATGAGCGTGTCAAGCTGAATCAGACTAAAAAGAGTTTCATGTATGAGCTACACAATGATAGAAAATAAATCTGGGCAATCTCTTACACCTGAACTATAGACCGTATTTAAACAAGGAAATAATGTAAATTTCCAGAATTTTCAATTATATAAGCCAATGCCAACGATTTCTTACAAAACCACTGCCTGACAAATGTGTGGGTTTTCTTACAGCTGGCCTGAGCAATCATGTTGTCTTACTCATCCTACGTACTCACAGCAGTAGCTGCTTTGATAGTGACTTGCCACGCACTGAGTAAATTTCCAGAAATTTCTGGGCTACCTGATATCCCTGGAAAAGATGTTCTGAAAGGACTGCCACGTGTACCGGGTAAGGAAACTTCCCTTTTTTGCACCAGATCCTTGTCATGAAGGCAGCATGACACAGAAGGACACGTGCTCTCAAGGAAGCAGCTGTGTTAAGCAGAGGAAGGAAAACTGAATGGAGGAAACAGGCAGTTTAATTTTTTTTCTCCCAAAAGACAGGCCTCCACTCTCATCTGGGAGAAGAGGGGAAGTGAACAGGTTATAAATACTTTGATATAAATATTATATATATAAATATGTCTTTACAGTGCTTTTTCCATTGACTTTCCAAAGGAAATTGCTTCTTTCACAGAAGTCATCTTTCTTTTTTGCGTTTTTTAAGTACAAAGGCAATGTTATCCAATATTCAAAAGTAGGCCTGTTAGGAACACACTTTGCACTGTGTAATTTTCCTTCTACATAGAAATGCGTTCTCCAAGACTGTTGACAAGGCTAAAGCACTATCAAAATTATTCATAAACTCTCTCTATTAGGTCAAATATGGGGTTTTTTTTAATGGACTGTGAAGTACAGTAAGTGCTGCAAAATTGCAACTTGGAGATGCAGCAGTATTTTGTGGTTCTACTTGGCTATTTGTTTCAGTTCTGAATAATTGGAACACGATCATGGGAGCACATTTGTGACTTTATTCTACATGTAGGACCTTTATTACCCATGGAAATGGGTATGAAAAAGGAATCTACCTTTACAGTGCTTTACAGTACTGCTAAAGTACCCCTTTAGCAAGCACTGCTGGATGGACTCTATTTCACACTATCCATGCAGAAACTTTCATCTACTAGTGTTCATGCTTTCATAAAAATAAGATCCCACCATAAAAACACAGAGCATCCATCCTGCACATGAAAAGAAAATGGTATGGTGCCATAGGAACTGTTCCCTCCCCAAAATCTCCCTTGTGCTTGTTCACCACTATTTAGTAGAATGAAACAAATTTGTTTTTGCAAAGCCAGTTTCACAGATTCAAACAAAATTCTTCAACCTCGAAAAATTCTGTTGCTTCTGTGCAGAGGGGAATTAGTAGCATTTAGAGGATTGGAGGTTTTTGTTAATTTGCTTCAATATAGATAACAACAACATGAAAAAATTAATGGGAAAATATTTATTTTAAACTTGATGGTGTAAAAAAAGTACTGTTACATGCTAGTTCTGGAAATGTATTAGTTTTATCAAGGGAATTGTTCCTATCAGCAGAGCCTAATTTTGCTTGATTGTATAACTTTTATTTTTATCTGTATAGGTCTACCTGGTTCTCTGGACACTGGATGCCACAATCTTTTAGTAAATTTGGAACACCGACTTTTCCAACTTGAAGCCGGTAATTCTTCCCCTTGTTACTTTTTCAGCTCACGAACAGTTCTAAGCACAACAGGCAAAGTTAATTATAGACTCATGACTTGTAGGAAAGAAATTTCATTTGAAAATGGTACTGAGTCCCAAAACTCCATTTTCTCATCCAAAGCTCAGGAGATCAAGACCCTGTTTCCCTGGAGTAGCAGATTTCTTTTACCAACAGTAACACACATTTATTAAAATTTGATTTATTTGAAAAAAATATTCCAACTGATGTTGCACTTTCCACACAGAGTCATGGGAACTCCTCAGTTTTGTACCCCATATTTTTATCTATCAGCAACCAGATTGTTGAGGGTGGTAAATTGTTTCTTATTGAGAAAGAATTCACAAAAAATTATCACTTCTCTGTTTCTCTTGCTCAAATTTGAAGTAAACTGATCCTCTTTAGAAAGCACACTCAATACAACGGGGCTCATAGAATATGTAGCAAATGTGAGTGGGGCATCCTTGTCTTGGAGACAAGGACAGATGGTCACAAGGAGCATAACAATATACTTAGGGAAAAACTAGTGGATGGGTAAAATTTAAGATCTTTTTTTCTCTTAATCCTTTACTCTCACTTTTGCCTACTCTTACCACTTTTAATTTTCTCTTCATGTCTTGATTTTTCTTTTTTTTTGCTTTTTCTTCAATAGGCCATAGAAAATTTAAAAAGCTAAGTAGGTTTTTTCTTTTCATGTTTCAGCACTTGCTTTGAATGGGAAAATAAGAGAAGTAGGAGAGAAAGTGTTTGCTACCAATGGAAAGAAAGCTGATTTTGCATCTGCACTACGATCCTGTGAAGAGGCTGGAGGAACTCTTGCAACTCCCATGAATGAGGAGGAGAATAAAGCTATTATGGACATTGTGAAACAGTATAAGCAATATGCTTACTTGGGCATTAAAGAGTGGGAGACTTCAGGCCAGTTTACATATATAACTGGCATGCCTCTGAGTTATACCAAATGGCACCAATATGAGCCTAATGGCAAAGGGAAAGAAAAATGTGTAGAGATGTACAAGGATGGGAGCTGGAATGACAAAAAGTGCAACCTGTATCGTCTCACAGTCTGTGAATTTTAAAGAATAGACTTTCAGCCACTTCAGAGTGTGGAGACAATGAAATATGCTGTATCTTAGGTTTATAAAATTTCTGCAAATTTTCTGTATCTTAAAATCTAAAATGAATCATATTTAGGTAATTTTTTATCCTTAAGAAAATGCTAAATGTGGTAGGTGATTAACATAATTAAAATGTCCTTAATCTGATGTGTTTCTCTCTTTTGGAGGGTTGGGAATACTTCAGAATTCATTTTTCATTACAGACTGTCTCTGTGCCTTTGTGAAGATTAGAGGAAAATTACAAGGTCTGACCTGGGATATTGGAGAAATCTGAAGTTAAAATTGCCCATAGCTTCATAGTGGAAGAGTTTCCAAGTACTTAATGGTTTCTGCCTTAAAAGAGATGCCCAGAGTTGACTTCACTGGAGCAATTATGGTCTCAGGTTTTTTTGTACCTCACTTTCAATTATAGAGCTTGTGTGATATTTAAGCACACACTAGCTCATTCAGCATCCACATTTAATTTATGCTTTATGAAAATGTTAACAGTACCAGTTACAATTAATTATCTTAGTTTCAGAAGCTACTCTCTATAAAACACTAAGCTAAATATTGCATTAGATCCAAGTAGACAGAGGTATGTGTATAAAATGCTAAAGATTGCATTTTGTTGCTAAAGCAGCACATTCCCTCAGAAAACTATCTTTTACAAAATATTTATCTTTTACAAAATATTTTCACTGCTTGCTCAGCTTGGGTAGCTGGTGAGCAGGGGCAGCTCAGTAGAGTACCACGAGTAGCAAATTCTCACATACTTACCTTGCCATGAGGGGTCCTGGGCCAACCCATTATCATTTTCATACTACCTGAGGGGAGTAGAGTTAAAAATACATTTATAAATACTTCATATCCTGCTCCTTCTCCACATTTGGCCTCTGTGCAGGAAGGCCCAAGGAAGCTGAAAAAGTACACCCAGTACCATGTTAGATAGATTTCAAAGTGTGAACATGCCTTACAAAGTAGCTTGCTTTGAGACTTATGAGCATGATACCATTTTAGCCAAAAGTTTCAAATGGGAAGGGAATAGGTTATGCCATGATGAAAATTCTGACTCTCAGGGTACACTGAGAAAAAGGAAGGCTAATTTTTAATTTTCCTGGGCTTAGCTCTGACCAGCTGCACTCAAGCTTCTGGAAAGAGCAGAAGGTCTACTTAAAACTGCCACTTAATTTTTATTTATTAGTATTTAAGTAAGTAAATGTTGCTAGCAATTTTTGAGTCTTTTACTCATGTAGATTCTTTGTTAAAGCAAGGTGATTACCTGTCACAAAAAAGCATCATGTTAGAGAAAGGGACCCCCACCCAAGGAAAAAAGAACACTACCAACATGATCTTTTACTATCAGAAGCAAATAAGCATATTCATTTACATAGATCTCCAACTAGTTGTGGAGTATTCTATTCCTTTGCTTAATGAGTGCTTTATTTCTACCACATTGGTGTTTTCAAGCTGACTATAGAAATCTCTTGTTAAAATCCTTAATGTGTAAAATCTTAAAAATGGCCTAACACAATATATCATCTATATGTGAACAGATTTAGACTTCAAAACACTTGGGGGGGGGGGGTTATCCAGTTAAGAAAAAAAAGATTTTTTTTTTTTTCAGTCAAAAGCTAGTATTTATTACATCAATAAGAAAAGCATCTAGGCTAGCTCTGAGATTCCAGTTTCTTTCCATTTTAGCCATTACTACTGAGAAAAGGAAAAAACCAAATCAAGAACATATATGCTACTAAAAAATAAAAACACCTCAGATGTGGTGTTTTTCTTTATGAACTGCTAGGCAGCAGTTCCCCCTTTATGATTCACACTTGATCTGTAGCATTTTGGGCAATTAAATGAAACAGCTCAGTTATTTTCATAAAATATCCCCATATAACATTGTACTCAGCTCTTCTCCTGCTGCACTCTGGCCTTCCCCTTCTACCACTCTGAAGCACCTCCTTGTTCTGTGCCCAAAGTCTTGACTACACCTCATACATAAAACTGAAGATATCAAAGGGACTTCTGCCAGTTCCCTGCCTTCTTCATAAAAAATGATGTTCATGTTCTTTTGCATGGACTTTTATCTCCTAACTTTCATGAACTTCAGAGAAAAAAAAAAAAAGTCCAGTGTCAACCACCACATGTGGAAGAAATAAAATTCCCTAATAAAAGCAATAGTCTACAGACAAGCCTGGGATGTGTTTATATCTCATGGGGTTCATACATGGCAATTAAAATCCTCGTGTAGGTAGATACTCAGTAGAATGTTGCTTATTCTTTGTAGTTCCACAGAGGAAAATTATCCAGAAATGGTTATTTTTTCCTTTTAGATAGCTTTTTTTTGTGTTTGTGTATAACCCTATCAATTTATACCCTAAAATGCTGTTTAAAACACCAGAATTTTTGTCTATTTTTTGTGAAAGATCTGAATCTTCCGTTTACGTATTAATGGATTTTTTTTAATGGATGGAGAGGTTGGGCACAAGAAGAAACAGAATAAATTGTTTCTGTGTTCTGTTACGGTAGTATATATAATTTTGATAAAATCTTCTTTTAGAAGTGCAAAGAGCAACAATAATCCCTGATATATAATGATCAGACCAGGAAAAATCCAAGTTAGTCTTTTTTTCTTAGTTTATAATAATTTGCTACACAAATGCAAAGTAAAAGTAAGATGTTTAAATCAGAAAATAAGTTACTCATTGGCTATAGAGGCCAATTTTAAGAATTAAGATCTTAGTATAAGTAAAAGGATGGCAAAAATTCAGCCCCTCTTGAAGCAAATGGATTGTGTCTCACATAAGATGAATTGAATACAGTTGTTATTACAGTATATTTAACAGTGAGGCCATGGCCATAAAAAATATGGATATTTATTTCAGAGAGAATTCTCTCTGGTCCAGAGTTATATCTTCTTTTATAATGGTATAATTTATTTAGTTGTTTTAGCTTAGGAATACTATTAGCAATAGCTCACACCAGCTCCCATCAATCCCTACCATATGTGAAGAAATTAACCTTCAATTACAGCAAATGAGAATTTTTCTGTGACTTCCTGATTTTTTTAGAAATTTGATTTAAAAAACCCTCAAAAACAAGCAAGCCCCATGGTTCTTGAGAAAATTGAGTTCATATTCAGCCTTATGTGAACATAACTGACAGGATTGTGACACAGACTGGCAGAGCTACTTTATCTTGTATAAATTGTGGGCTGTGCCTCTTGCAGTTTTTTTTAGGCCAAGTTTAAAGAATAATTGCACTACTGTTCTGTTCTTTTCCAGAAAAAAAAGAACTTATGTGGTGGAAAAACACCAGTGCTTGCTGCTGCAATATCCTAGTAGTGCCACAACCACAAGAAAGGGTAAAGTTTCATCTGTGTTTTCCATTTATTTGCAGCTTTTCTTCAGAAGAACAATAAGTGCAAGTAGGAGAAGAAATATTTGCCACCAGGAAATTTGTTGGCTGGTTTTGAAACCACTCTGAGAAGTGGCAGAAAGACTAATGGCCTTATTACCATGCCTATGAACCAGAGGAAAACAATGTTCTTGGGAGTATTGTGTAATGGTACAAGAGACATATTTGTCTGGACCTCAGAGTATCTGATTGCAAGTGATAAGTGATTACCAGAAGTTGAAACACATTGTTATAAAATCATATTAACCTCCAGTTATACAAACATACCTGATTTTAAAGCACAATAGATACAGGATACCTGGAAATTATAGTAGCACCTTAAGAAATGATAAGGGGACTTGAAGTGCCTGTTAGGAAACTCGGGTTTGGCAGAATTTGGCTCGAGGGTGATAATTCAGGTGTGATGCCAGGTGAAACCTGGAATGAAAGTTTCACTCATCTCTGCCCTTTTGCTCAGGAGGTGAACAGTACTGGAAGGCAAGGGAAGTTTAACCCTTGAGGAGCCTGTGGCAGTGGTAATTATGGTAGTAAAGACTTGAGTGAATTTATCCTTCTGCAGATAAAGGAGGACAACAACAAAATATATGGAATAATAGTTTCATCTGGTTCATAACCATGAGGTTTTGGTTTCTTTCCCAGTAGAATGCTATTTTGCCATCAACAACTGTTGAAGAGATGAGATACTGTCTTGCTGTCTATTTGCTATAAAGACAAAACTTGATTTCTTTCTGTGTTTTTCAGCTGAGCTGCACTGAGTGACGTATCAGAGACATCTAGTGACCACTTGGATCTTTCATACATAACTTAAGTCAATGGAGCAAGATGACAGCAGCATTTATGTGCACTGATCACAGCGTCTCCAGCTAAAATGAGGACTTTCTGCTCTAAAATGCTGCTTACAATTTTAAAAACAACAAAACCAAAACAAAAACCCCATGTTGAAGTTTGCCATGCCAGGTGTCCATATCTTGCTGAATTATTTGCTTCCTGTTTTTAATGCTTAGCAAAATTAGCCTCAGCTGTCCTCTGAGAAGGGGAGACACCAGGTCTTACATGCTCTGTGCTCTTCCTGATATTTCCAGACAGAAGGGAGCTGCTGGGGGCAGTCTGGTGCTGATTTGGAAAAGAAAATGAAATGCAGAAAACACAGGACAAGACAGGGTGGAAACAACAGCAGAACAGCACAGATATTAATGTAAACAGAAAATATGGATGGGGTTGGGGCATGTAAATACAAACAGAAAATAAGGGAAGAATTTTTGAAGTTATCTGAGGTGTGACTAACACTACGGAGCAAAAGAACTAACTTTTAGGAAGCTAAATATACAAAGGAAAGGCTAACAAACAGATTTACTGGAAGGAACACACAGCCACTTTCATCAACTGAAATTCAACTTCAGAGTCTGTATTTCTTGAACCAGCTGAGAAAGCAGCATTGACCAATGTTTGCTAAGGACAACGTTTGTCCTTAGCATGTTTTGCACGTAACCTGCCTACATTGTGCAACACAACCTACTCCCAGAATATCCTTCCTTTGCTTCACTAGCACTGAAATCATAAAACCCTTTAAGATAGATGTGGAAACACAGAAGAAAAGTTGCTTCTCTACTCAGAAATTTTTTGTTCTTTATCAGATCTGTGTCCTTGAATCTTCCTGGGCTTCTGTGATATGTGGCTCAGAGCAAGATCAGAAAATAGTTTACAAGTTATGATAGTTGTATAAAATATTCTATTAGAAAATCATAAACAAGCATAGCAGAAATACAGGTATATTTAAGTATCTATTTTAGCTTGCTCCATGTTATTAATATGCTGATGAAAATCCAGAGAAGGAGAGTTTATAATTTATCAAAACTACAGTAGTTTTTCTCAGGAGTCTATCACAAGAAAAATTCTGTCTCCCTCCAGGTTTCCCAGGCCATGAGTCAGCATGGGAAACCCACTAATGCAGGCCAAACCTCATCCTCTTCTCACATTTACCTAATCTGTGGTTTCTTCCAGGTGCAGTTGAAATGCTAAACTTGTTCTCACCACGGATGCAAAGGCCAAGGTTCTGCCAGTGACTTTGCTCATTTAGAACCCAGGTAATGGCTTGTCTCATGTTCTCTCTTTGGCTTTGGTGGGGTTTTTTCAAAAAAAAACAATTAGAAAACCTCTGCCAGAAGGTTATTAAAAGCATTACATCGAGCACTCAAAAGCTAAGAAACTTGAAATTTAACAAGAAACTTTAAACAAAGGTTACGCATGCAAATTTAAAACAGCCCTCTTCTGTCGAGATACATACAACTGAGTACTGCTTATTTATTTTTCACAGGACTGGTGCCTTTTCTAGGGCACTCAATAAACAATGCTGCAGGAACTAGTCAGGCATCTGTGGGCACACCACCAAGGACAAAGGACTCTACATCTGTTGTTGAAGTAAGTATGAACGTGCAGGGCACAGAGCAGAGTGCCTGTGGAGGTGATCCAGTAGCATCTCAGACCAATATGGATACTGCTCACATTCCCCCTCTAGTCTCAAAGCATTTTATTCCTCAACTGTCTTGGCTGTTAGCCTTGCTGCAACATCAGGATGCTGGCCTGACACCACAAGGATGATGCAACCACATCTTACTTGTCTGAACTGGAGCACAGCCTCAAACAGCTTTCCTGAAAGTCCCCATTAAATAGAACCAACTCTCAGCTGGGAATAACTTTAAAATGCTTGGCAAGGCACCAGTGATGTTCCTCATCTTGAGGCCTCTGTACTCACAAGACTGCTGTAGAGCAGCTTTTTCCTTCACTGAAAGGTCATTGTTCTGTTGGAGAAAACTGTTATTTACAATCTATAAACTTCCCCTGGAGTATTCTGTAAGATATTTAAGTATGTGCTTCTGTAGCTGTCTCCTTTATGCCTTGGTCTGTAATGAGAATGATGATTCATGTTTCATTCCAGGTGAATTTGTTTTGGCTTATCTTCAGTGACATTTCCAATTTAACATTTACACAGCCATTCTGTGGAAACACCAGGTATTTCAAATATGTATTGAGAAATTGCTTTGTTCTGCTTTAGGTTTGGTGTTTTAAAACGTGTGAAAGTGTTTCTACAAATTAAAAAAGTACCTTCAAGTATTTTGCTCACATTTTAAGTATGTTTACCTCTTGAAGAAAATCATATGCAAATTCATATCAGATGACATGTTCTTTGTATTTCCTGTAAGTAAGAAGATGAATCTCAAGTTACATGCCCTATAAATTAGACCATTTATTAAGCCTTTCTTAATTCGTATTGGAGCTGCTAGGTAAGTTGAACATCTTTTAATAAGTTTTTGCTTAAATTTTGTTGAATCTATTAAACTATTACAAAATTCTCCATTTCTGATTTGTGTCTCAACATTTTTATTATCACTTTCACCTATTTTTATAGACCATGTCACCTGCTGTGAAGATATATTAAAAATGGATGCTGCAACGGAAGAATGAGCTTTAAAAATTGTTTTGCTCTTAAACCAATTGATAAAGACAGCTTGACCCAGTTTGTCCTAAACCAACTTTCTCTTGCTAAAGCAACCATGTGTCTGTTGCTCTCCTGTAAAATTAAAATTGAAACTATAGCTTTTTCCATGGGGCAAAATGGCATATAATGATATCTGTTGTACAAAGAAGAGCTCTGAAAGGGATGTTTTGGGGTTTTGCTCTGTGGACTTTTGTAGAGTAGCAGACTGTCTTTTGGAAAAATATTTTAATGATTTGAAATAAGCTAATTTTGTAACTACATTAATGGCATTCATATCACTGTAAGCAAAGCTTAACATACAGAAAACTTCACACCCAGACAGCAAAATTCTGAAACATTTCCCCCCTTTTTTTTTTTTTTTAATACAGGACTCTACACTGGAGAGACAACCAGCCTGTTTTACCTTTGGCTTTAAATGATGCTGTCTCCACAGCTGTTCCACAAAATCTTAGGAGTAACTTTTTTCCTGCTCCCATTATGTGCCCAAGGTACACCTGCAGGATTTCTTTCATATATTTTCAAGCATTTGACTGGAGGTGGAACAGATGAAGAACTAAGTACGTAAAGTTACCATCTCTATTTTTATCTGCTCTGTTCCATTTTTATGCTTGGTAAACTCAGTGCTATCTTGCATAATCTGATGTGGGTTCTACTTGAGAGAAAATAATCAGATCTTTATTAATTCTTTGTATGAAGTAAGATGTCTAAATCTCTCCTATTGAATGATGCAGTGGTTCAATCCACAAAGAAAAGGTTATAATTTTCCATAGCAGAAGGAACTTGCTGCAAAGTGCTTAGGCTGGAGCTGCAAGAAAGTGCTTGAACAGCTTAAAGAATTCTATCAAGGATTCAGTCCCTAGACACAGTTAAAAATCAGCTAAACCTACGGCACAAATGCCAGTGTTTTGAGTGGAGTGGCTCAATCACTTAGAGGGAAGACTAACTCAGTTTACCAATTCCAGTTTTCCATAAACAGGTAATTTCTAGGAATGTATCCCCTATCCTTACAAAGATCAATGTACAAAGATATCCCCTATTTAAAACACAGCAGTAAACTAAACTATGTCAAACATTTTAAAAGTTCACATTCATTTTCCGTGATTAACCCGTGCTTTTATCTTGAAAGCCAAGACTCAAACTATAACACAAAGCATATAATAGCTGCTTTTGTTCATAGCTTCCAAACCGGTGGCTGATGGTGAAATGGGAGACATTAATCATCAATTGGAACGTCGGATTTCCAGACTGGAAGGAGGTATTTTATCTGCCTTTACTTTCTGCTGTAACTTGATTAGTGGGGATAGACAGGATGAGCAAAAATGGCTTCTTAGGAAAAAGGCAGTATTTTCTCCAGTTTTGTTGCATTCTATTTATATCCTGTTTATATCATGCATGATAACTCTCAAATGGGGGGGTGGGGGATTAGATTTTCATAGTTAGTGGGGGATGCCTGGGTACCAGTTCTGAAGTAGGAGTGCAAGCAAGTCAGAAATGAAACAGATTAAAACCCCTGCCTATGCTGAACTGCTCCATGGGCACCTCATTCTCCCAATAGACAAATAAACCTGAAAACATACCAAAACAGTCACAATTAGATCACATCTAAGATCCTACTCACTCAAGCACATAACACCAAATGTCAAGGACATCTGTATACTGCAAACCATCTCAGTCTTAGAGAGAGTCTCAAAGTCATATACTTCTTCCAAATGTAGAATTCCTCACTTCCTTCCCTCCTTCTCCAACCTGTTTTGTGCTTCTCCTGTTTCACTGACTATGTATTTATGTGCTTCTTCCCTTTTTCCCTTCTCCTCATTTTCAGATTTCTTCTGGCTTTTGGGAGTTAAATTTTTTCCTTCCTTTTTTTTAGCTTTGATTTCAAGTTCACCTTTCCTTTATCTTTTCCTGAGTTTAATCTAAAGTTATGGAGGAAAATAGCAGGAGTTAAAATTGGCAGTGAAGTCACCACAAAACAATGCACAGCAGTTTAACAGCTTTCACCTCATCTTGCAGTCCTCCGCTTGGAAAAGATGATAACGGAGTCTGGAGGAAAAATATTTGCTATCAGTGGGGAAAGGGCTGATTTCAATACTACGCTGCAAAAATGCAAAGAAGCTGGAGGGTCTATTGCTGCTCCGAGGAACCCGGGCGAGAACGATGCCATTCGGTACTTTGTGAAAACTTTTAATACCTACGCCTACCTAGGGCTAAAGGAATCTCTTATTCCAGGCAAATTCCAGTTTTTGAATGGTACAAAGCTGAGCTATACTAACTGGCATTTAAATGAACCTTCTGGCAAAGGGGAGGAGGGATGTGTGGAGATGTACACTGATGGCACTTGGAATGACAAAAGGTGCAACCAGAATCGCCTTATTGTCTGCCAGTTTTAGTGCTTCCCTTGCTGCTCTCTGGCAGGCTTTCTGGAATATGCTTCTCTCTTGGTTGTCTCTTCATTTGTAGCTAGTGAACTCAGACAATGCAGCATGAAAAAATAAAATTCACTCTTTCCCAGCCTGATTTATCTTTTAAACAAATGCCAGCTATAAAGAGGAAATTGTTTATAACAAAACCAGTGACCGTTTTGCCTGTTTTGTTATTCATTGCCCACTGAGTCTCTTAATACTACTGCCTATGGGTTTCTGCTGCTGTTAGACTGCTAATTTATTACAAGACCAAAAAGTAGATTTCTTGGGCACATACCTAAAGTGACTTGCAGCCATAAGATCTTCCAGCACCCCTTGACCCATAAGCCTCAAAGTCATGTGTATTTTGATCCCTTTCTGTAAGTTTCCCTTACCAAAACTACCTGTACAGACACTCCTGCTACCACTATTGTTGCTCAACCTGTTTCCTTGGCCACTCTCACCCACAATAGGTCCCTTGAAGGAAGACATGAGCACTGCTGAGAGGGTGACACAGAGCCATGAGCACACAGGGGACTCACCCACCTTACATTTCCCACGGGAAACTTTGGAGTCAGCAGGTCTTTAGCTTTCATATACCTCAAAAATGGTGGCCAGAAGCCACCAGTCCTGAGCCCCTCCAGCAACTCCTAATCCCTTTCTGACTCAAAGGAGTGAACCCAAGGTTCCATGCCACATGGGATGTGTGTGGAAGAAAACACACAGGAGCTAACGGGAGTTACCATGTGGTTTAGGTCAGTAGAGCCATGACAAAGCCAATTTTTTTAAGCTAGATTATACCAAGATTCAGGGACAACTAATTTTGGGCACCACAGTGCTGTTTGTCAGGCCCTCACTGAGATGCCCACAGGGCTAAGCTTGGTGGATACCTACCCTGCTGAAGCAGCCAATACTCCACACTCCTTGCAGAAGCTGCTCAGAGCCTGCACTTTCCAGCTCAGGCTAAAGGCTCTGCATAAGCTCCATGACATGGCACAAAGGCGGGTTGAGTGTCTGGACATGTCTCCATACACATAAATCCAAGTGCCTGGCCATCAGTCACACTCACTCGCACTGTGTTAGTTCCAGCTTGGTCATGGACAGCTGAGCAAGGAAACATTGCCCTCTGTGTGACAGGGAGACAGAACAGTCAAAGTATGAAGGTAACTGGGGAGGGAAGGCGTGCTCACAGCTGGTGTGAACCCAGGGGCCAGCAAAGGGGTTGCTTGAGCCTCGTAGCTCTGCACATCACTGTAATTCCAGAGCAGCAACTTGCCATGCACAACATTCCTGCACTGGCTTAAATTCAATTACTAAATTATTTTGAGCACAAGGTCTCTCCACCTGCTCTGTGACAAGGCATGGCTCTTCCTGGCCACAATTCAGCCCTGTGTTTGATGTCAGGGCCTGCAAATCATTCTTGCTGTTATTCTCTGCAAGCTAAGCAATTTATCTTACAGGTATTTACTTAGGATGATTAATGCAACAGGGCTAACTTCAAACCAAGACACCTTTCTGCTTGAACAGTTTGGTGCCTGCAGGTGGTCTACCTCCACAGGTTACTTAATTATTCACTCCAGCAGTATTCAAATCCTTCATCACAATGCATACTAAATAGGACCATGTTTCCAAGAGCTGTAAAGTTATCTCAACACATGCAAAGATAAAACTTACGTGAGCAAAGTCCTCAGTTTATCCATGCATGTGTTTAGTATGTAAGGAGATCTGCAAGATGTTAACTAATGCCTTGTTTCTGGACAACATAGCCAAAATATAAACTACTGAACCCCATATCATCTGAGGTGTAGGTATGCTGCTGTATTAATCCAGCTGAAAGGTACATAGAGGGGAAGCGAGGACTCAGGAGTCCACAGGCACTGTGGCACTTTCTAACTCTATTCTCACTCACGAATGTTTTACAGCTCACCAGTACCTGCCTGCACCCACCAGCTCACCTGTCCACGTCCTCAGCCTTGCGTGACTCCTGTTGTGAAACCAGCTCTGCCATGAGCACAAGGAAACAGGATCGTGAGCATCGCCTCGTATAGTAGTTTTCCACTCATATTCCAGTGAAGCTTAGGAAGTTTACAATGATTAACATCATCCTGAGAATGAATTTGGACACACACCCCACCACCACCAAACATTTAAAGCCAAGGTAAGTTTTTTTTATTTTATCCTTCTTATCTCCAGAGAGTTACAGAGTTATCTCAAAATTAGAGATATGTGCAGGTGTCTGAAAAAGTGGCCGCCTTCAGTGTTAGTCTAAGGAATATGTGTCACAGAAGAAATGTTCCATCACCACGCCATCTTTGGCCATTTCCCCATGGGCTCCCAGGGAAGAGGGTAAAGGACTTTGTGTGTTACTGCACAGCTACAGATGCTAAGCCTGTTCAGACACTGTAGCTACTTGTGGTTCTAAGTGAGGACATAAAAAACCTCAAAGCAAATATTTGTCATCCTGCCTGACACTGTCACCTCCAGCAACCCTGCTGGCAGCAGGCAGGACTGGAAACAGCAGTCTTGGCCTGAAAAACAAATTGGTTCAAGATTTGGGCACTGAATTTATTTCCTAAATCTGAATGAGAGGGAAGTATAGCATCCTCTGATTTGTAGAAAGACCCAGACTGCAGTTTGTCCTTCACACCTTCCCTTGTCAACAGACAAGGGCCAGCTGCAGTACTGTGCTCAGGCAGGGGGGCCAGTTCTCAGGGACTGTGTAATGCCACCTCCACAACAGCATGGACCAGAGCCAGAGCTGGCTTAGCAAAGCCTCTGAAAACGTTTCTACATGCTCTTTACCCTGTACAATGGATACTGCAGCAGCCTGAGCATAGCTGTGATTTTTCAGATATGTAAATAAAGCTAAGCTTGTAAGTAGCAAAGTAGGTTGTAGAATGTGCATAGTTGGAAGAGATGTGGGTGTATGAACCCCTTGAATTTGCAGTGACCTTCATCTCTGAAGCTGCATGTGCTATTCATAATAATAATAATAATAATCAGTCAGAATATGAATTAATCAGATTACTCACTTCTGAGTAAATAAAATGATTTACACGGAAAGCCCAAGTGGCCATCAGTTTACACTACAAGTGACTGTCTCCTAAAGCAGCTTGTGCATGTGGGAACAGCCAGCTATTGTTTTGCTGATTCCAAGCAAACTGCAGTCAAGGCAGGCCAGCTTTCATCAGTTGTTTGGAAAGGATTGTGCCACTTTAAGAACACCAAGTGGGAGGCAACACAAGTACCACTGAACAAACAAGTACCTGTGTACACTGCTGTGCTCACCTGAGCCTCACAGAGGTGAGGGGACGCTGCCCTCACCCTCCCTTGTTCATTCTGCAGGTTGAACACCTCTAACACACGCTCCTGCTGCCTGAGGGTGGAGGATGGACACCCAAACGAAGCAACACGATTTTTTGTGCAAGACACCTCGAGGACACTGAGAAGGTAAGAGTAGACAGAAAAGATCTGAATACCTACAGGGCCACACAAGTTTTAGAGAAAGCCAGAACTTATTTCAGGTAGTCAAGCTGAGAAAGGTGAAAAAATTCAACACAAATTCAACTGCTTCGTGGCATTCCTGCAAAAATAAAGAGATAGTTAAATTATTTCTCATTTGGTTAAAAGGTTGTCAGCAGGGAAGATATGAAGAAGAAACTGTAGAGTTGCCATTCATATAATTTATTTTAAGTTCACTAATATCAAAATAGTTTGCTAAATAGTTAGAATTATGTCTGCAAGTAAATTGCATAGGGCAATGCTTTTTTTCTCCTTTTAAACTTAGATCAGTTTGCATAAGTAATTCAAACGTGTTTAAAGTCTAAATATTTCAGAACAAGAAATGTCTGTTTGACTCAGATGTAGGTAACTCATCTCTGCTACACATTCAATAATCAGGAAAATAATAGACATATGTCAGAATGTGTTATCTGACATTAGACAAAATATAAAAGTCAAAATCTTTGTGTCCAGAAAGTGTGATTGATGATTCCTTTAAATAACATCTGAGAAAATTCTCTTGCATTTTAACTTTTATTGTAATCACATGCTTCCTTTGGAAGTGAGGTGAAACTAAAGGCATGATCAGCATAATGCCAATAGTGTGCTATACTATTTTTACCTTATTAAATATTCTCTGTCTTCATCATAACTTTCTTTTTCAAAATCTTCTCCCAGGTTTCACATATTTCATTTCTTCACCCAAATTTCGTAATTTTTTTAAAGTATTTTAAGCTAGATTTGTGTCCTGCTGTGACTTTACTCACAGGAAGCTAAATATATGCAGATTTTACTTAATCAGACTAAACTACGGCATGCTTTATAAATGCTGAAATCCTGCATAAATGAATACTGAACTGTTACAATTAGCACTGAATTCAAGTGTTATTTGTAGAGGGAGATATTTATAACAAACAAGTTCAATGAAATTTCTTTTAATATTTAATGATTCTGAGAATTTTCATACACTCTTGATTTGAAAGGTTTAGCCCTCTAGAGATCAAAGCAGCATCATTAGATCTTTCTAAGGTTTTATATAGTTGAAATGCAGCCTTTTCTCTTAGGTACCAAACTCATTAATTTGATTTCTGGCTCCTATAGGAAGGAGTTTTAAGTGATGCTTTTAACTTGCAGTATAGTTATCTCTTGATCATCCCCTCATTTCAAGTCCATGATTGTGCCAGACATCCACGTTTCAAAACTTTTCATGTTCCTACCATTTCCTACCTCTGCTTGTAACACAAGAAGTGGCAGAGAAATTCACCTTTCTGCAGGTGCACATGATTACAAGGCACACTATGGGCATTGCAGCAGCAATGACCTCCCTCTTCAGAAAACAAATCATGTGTAATTATCTCTAACTATTAATAGGAAGTTGGCAGTTAAGTTAGAGAACAAGTACACAGTAGCACTTGCTTTCCTCCACGTGAAGGCTAAATATTTAAATCACTGACTGCATGGAAAATGAAGCAGAACAAGTCATCACTGTTGCTGGTTTATGCCTCTTGACTTGCTTTTCCATTAATATAATTATGTGCCTGGGAGAAGAATGTTCACACCTCTGCAAAACAAGAAGTGTTCTGCAGCTCCAGTTGTGCTAAAGCACCTGGGAGTTCATCTTTGTATCTCACTGAGCAGCTCTCATATGCAGACAATATGAGAGCTGTAAGCCCTGTTTGTAGAAGATACTGGAATTTCAACAGTGAATATCTGGTTTTATTTAGCATACTTAATTAGCATAATTTAGTGGAATTGGTGACCTACTAAAATATCAAAGATTGTAGAATCAGTTGAAGGAAAGGAAAGGGAAAGGAAAAAGGAAGGGGAAAGTACAAAGGAAAGGGAAAGGAAAAGGAAAATGGAAAGGAAAAAGGGAAAAGGAAAAGGAAAAGGAAAAGGAAAATGGAAAGGAAAAAGGGAAAAGGAAAAGGAAAAGGAAAAGGAAAAGGAAAAGGAAAAGGAAAAGGAAAAGGAAAAGGAAAAGGAAAAGGAAAAGGAAAAGGAAAAGGAAAAGGAAAAGGAAAAGGAAAAGGAAAAAAAGGAAAGAGCCATCCCGGACCAGCAGCCAAGGAAAGGGAATCGTTCCCAAGGCGAGAAGGAAAACCCGCCGGGAGGGCAAGAGCCCAGGCTGGCTAAAGCAAACACATGTACACAGATCGTAAGTCCCATTTGAAAGAAAATAATGCAGTGTCCCTCTTTGCTTTACAGCCTCGGACTCTTGCAATGGAGGAAATAACGGTGGAAACAGTCCTGGCCCCGTGGCAAATCCTGCTGGTGATCCTCGCCGCAGTGCTGGCCATGAGTCTGCTCATGCTCCTGCCCCCCGCTGCCGTGGTGCTCTGGAGGATGAAGCGTGTGCCGCAGATCTCCCTGCAGGGCTCGGTGTGAGCCAGCCCTGCAAACAGCCGCCACACCACCCATCCCTGCTGCCGTGGTGCTCTGCAGGATGAAGCGTGTGCCGCAGGTCTCCCTGCAGGGCTCGGTGTGAGCCAGCCCTGCAAGCAGCTGCCGCACCACCCTTCCCTGCAGAGCATGGTTCGGAACGATCGCATCTCTCAGGATCACTCTTTCTGCCCAAGATCCACCCAAAAGCAGCGGGTTTACCAGTCTACTGCTGCTTAGTTCCTGTGAGTAGAGAATGGGTGTGATTTTGTCGTCGTGAACTACAGTTCTGAGCACTTTGCCTTTCATTTTTTGGCTATATTTTAATTACTGTTATTGGCTCAGTTCCTAGACTGAGTTCTTCTCTTGTGTTATAATGGCCTGAAAGAGAAGCAAGCATAATGCAGCATTGTATTTCCTTAATTAATATCAGGAAAGCCTCCCTGTTTATAGTTACACTGTAAATATTACCAAAGCCTTCTAGCTGAGATGACTGACAGTTATGCAAGTGAACTTATCAGAAGCATGCAGGATACTCTAGGGAGGTAGTACTTTAGTCTGGTTGTATTGCAGAACCTAAAAAAATAAATAATCAGAGAATGGTGCAATAAATAAGCATATTGTGCTTCTTTTGTCTGATCTGAAAACTTACTCACCTAAAATGTTCTTAATGTCTTTCCTTCCATATGAGTTTTCTTCTCTCTGCAACATCCAAGTGCCAGAACACAAAGCCCCCCCCATCCTGGAGCAGGAGCATGAGGGATGGCCCAATGCTCAGACATGCCCAGCCAGACACCAACGTGAGGTTAATGCAAACATACAGCAACTGTTTGCCTGAAATAAATTCTGCAAATTTACTTTGGGAAATAATATTATTAAGTTGACTTTACTTTTTAACTGTCTTGTAGAGGCTTATTGGGTCAACCTCCCTTTCTAATATATAAATAATAACTTGGATGGTGGGCATAGAACAAAACTGTTTCTCTGCAAGTTTTTGGAAAAAAAAACAAAAACAAAACCACCCAGCAACCCAATCTCCAGCTTAATATCAAATTTATGACACATCATATTAAAGCTTTCCAGCCTAATTCTTCCACATTATGTGATGCTCATTATCAGGATTCCTGACACACAGAATTAATTTAATTAAACAGATTTAATAGTTTCTGTTTATTTACAAGAGCAATGGATTTGATTTCCTTACGAAATACAATATTAGTTTTCTTTTTTTGGTTGGTTTAGGAAGTCACCAGAATAGATTAATATAATTGAGAGAAAAAATGTTTTTTAACACCAGTAGAAAAAATATACTGGAAACTGCTCCAGATATTTTAGCTGAACATCAACTGTTAATGAACTGGCTGAAAAGACTCAAACCCATTACAATTTCATTTGATAGAGATCATTTGTTTGACAGAAATAAACTCACAAGTGACTCAAAAGCCATTGCTTTTCTTTAAGACTACAGCACTTTTGTCTCCAACACAATGACTTAAGTTACTGCTGCATGGTTTATAAGCAGCCAAAGCAGCCAAATCATCCCTTTGCTGGTGTAATTATCTGCTCTATTCATTGTCATATGACTGTCTGCTCCTGGGCCCAAAAGCAGCTGCTGTTTTCTTTTGCTTGTAATGACTGGATTTTAAGTCTGAAATATGAGATGTAAATATATATCTGAATCATTTATCCAATTAATGATGTAAAGGTCAATTATACATCATCTAGCACAAAACTATGCTGTCTGTGTCTGAGAGATTTACAGGAATAGGAAAAAGGTAAAGAAGGGAAAGGAAACACAAACAGATGAGCTGTCTGTCTTCAGACCTACAGCTTCAGTGCTTGCTCAACAGAAGAAAATTAAAATATAACTCCAAGCACAGATTCCACTGAAAACCAAGCAATAACTAAGCTTCTTGTTTACATTTCATAATAATTCACATGCACATCTCTTTGGTAGCTACAGCTCCACAAATTAACTGGATTACCAGGGCTAAGCTCTCTTTGGTCTTCACTTGCCCCAAGTGCCAGGTGGACAATGGACAGGTTTTCTGCTGGTGTTCTAAACCCCAGTCAAGCAGGCACATGAATAAAGAATTACATCCCTACAACCAGTAACTGTTATGACATTCATTGTTTTAATGTTCATCAGAGTAACAATAGTGATTAATTGGCAACTATAAAAGTGAGTAGAAGTATGGCCCTTTCTCATCAGAGATGACCCCTGACAGAGAACGATTTCTGATAACAATTAGTGTGTTTAAATAATGACTGCATCCATTAAAAAACTGTAATCCTTATTTAATTCCAGCTAGACAAATTTAAGCCATAAAAGTGAACTTCTTTCTTTGAAACACTTCCACCATGAGCTATGTCATTCGATTTAGTCTATATCTCTGTACGCCAAAGCTGAGGTCATATTATGACTATGGTCTCTAGTCCTTTAACTAAATAAAAGCTGTATGCTTACATGTCTCAGAAATGATTTCACTGCTCTGCTTCTCTTGTCAAAATACCCATGTCAGACTGCAGGCAGCTGGCTGGTCTGTGGCACAAGCTTTTTGTGCTAGTAACCGCAGATGATACAATCAGCCTCCTCATCCCGTTTGGAGCTGTCAATGCCTTGCTCAGCAAGCTCTTTGAGGAAGATGTTTAGCTGCTCTCTCTGAGTTTCAGGGAAGGCTACTGTGTGCAGACAGGTGCTGTTGCTGGGGAAATAGGCAGATTTAGCTCCACCGATGGCCATCTCAGAGGCTGGAAAGATCAAAGATGACCAAAAGGAAAATTAAAAAAAAACGAAGGCAGCTGAATTGCTTAGCTTAGACTTGTCCTGGTCTTTAAACAAGTGCTAGACTAGTCTTCAACTTGGAATAAAAGTGCCTAGATGATTGCTTTTGTTAAGCCTTAGAAAACAACTGCTTTAGCAACAAGGCACTGTCAACAGTAAAATATTTTTCCACTAACCATAGGAGAGATAGGGTAGCCTGTTTGTGTATTTATGTGCACATTTATTTTTAAATTAAGGCAATAACAACAGAGTCAGACAACCTGCTTAGGGTCACAGATTGCTCAATGGGCACAAGGGGAGCAGACTTAAAACCCTTGGGCTGCTGCATGAAGACGCTGGCTGGGGACCAGCTGCTGGGGTTTATTGTGTACACACAGGGAATAGTGCAGGTGCTGGCCAATTTTACTGAGATTCTTCAAGTACTGCTGCAAGATAAACAGTTTTATACTCTACTGCTGTCTGTCCAGTGGGTCACACAGACTTTGTGCAACAGGGGGTTTGTGTCAAGGTGATACCAATTTCCTGTTTAAAAAAAAAAAAAAAAAAGGTGCATCTTCCCACAAATATTGCATATGTGTCATATTTGCTACCCCACGCTGAAATGGCAGTGCTCAGGCCTTTGTGATAGTTTTAAAGCTAACGTGATTTCTCATTCAGCAATTTGCCAGCCCAGAGCTAGCTCTCAAAATGTCACACATGCCTAGGTTGTCACACGTGCCAAGAAAGAAAACCTTTTCTTTCCTCCTTTTTTTTTAAACAAAAGAGCCAGAGCCTCCTGTCCTCAGGAACAGATATGTCTGAGGAATACTTACGGTTGCAAACAGCCAGTTCCTTTCCCCCAACAAGCTGCGTGGTCCAGGAAAACCCAGTGGCATTGCCACATGCTTCATACAGTCTGCTGCTTCTGAGGAACTGAAAGTCATAACCCTTGGGAAACAATGACAGGGAGCAAATAAACAAACAGTGTCTTAGGATAGGTCATGGTAACTGTAAGATGAAGAAATATTCAGCCAGCGAAGATCAATACAAACACTACAACCAATCCCTCTAAGGAACACAAATGGTATAGCAAGGAAAATTATGCATTACACAATAAACAGCTGTAAATTACTGCGTGGATGCAGCAATATAGCAGCAGTAAGCCATGGATGTTACCTTGTTGCACATGGGTTTGCAGTACTGAGCGCTGTCGATGGTCACACACACCAGCCCACCGTTCCTTGGGGCCAGTGGGAGAGGGCATGGAGGCAGCTGCTTGCAAACTTTTGAGTGGATTAAAAACAAAAAGCAAAAAAAACCAAAAAAACCACCAAAAAACCCCCAAAACAAACAGACAAACAAACAAAAAAGCAAGAAAACTATGTATCAGACTGAAAGTGATTATAAAAGTCTCCCCTTCCCAAGCAAACTCTTTGACCTGGGTATGGTTGATAACTGCCCCCACTAGCTGACTGTCAAAGTAAGCATTTTCGCTTGTTTGAAGATTTTTTTCCCCTTTTTATTTTTTTGGCAACACCCAACTTTCCCATCACTTTCCCACCACAACAGTGTCAGCACCAGTTACACTTTGGTGGTAAGGTGGCTCAAAGGGGTATTCACGTTCACAGCACTGACATTCAGTACTATTATGGCCAAAACTATCCAAATATTTCTTGGAAAAATATGACTCGCATACTCTGTTCTGCAGGAACAGAGGGACTGCTCGTATTTGTGCTGCTGTGCCTCCCCAGCCCCTGCCAGCCCAGTGGTTAAGCACCTGTACCTCCTGCTGCTTATTTCCCCCAAAGAAATGCAGATATTTGGCTTACTATGAGTACAGGGAGAACAAATTTTCTTAGTGCTTCTCCACTGCCACTTAACCAGCAAAGGGGAGTGTTGGTACAGGAGGGGACTCACATTTCTCTTGAACAGGGCGCAGGAGATCAAGTGTTTCTTGCAGTGTCCAGACAAGGGAATTGATTGAAGCTTTCTTACCCTTGGCAATCATTTCAGGAAGGCATTTTGAATATTTCTATTGGGATAAGGGAGAAAATGTCTAAGTTTAAGAGGAAAAACATTGGAGCCTTGGAGTTAATTAATTAATGTGGTCAGATAATTTTCCTTTTCTTTTTTTCCTTAATACATAACAAGAACCATCTGGAAAATTGTATAGCTTTCAGTAATCCTAATCTCCCTACAGTGTTTTGGAAGAAATCTGGCTTTCTTTTAAAACTGTGACTAGATAGGATTTTTCCATCATATCGAGCTCAAGAAGAGGACTGGTGGTTTGGTGGTTTTCTTCCTATATATGAAAAGATGCCTTTGTAAATAACTGTATGTACTTTATTTCTATATAAAACACTAGTTTGTTACACTTATCTTCTGAATGCTGGCACCTTACAGACTCTGTATGTTTGTGTGTGTAAAAAAAAAAATCTGTTTGTGAATGTGTGCAAACAAAGAAGTTAACGAATTCTTAGCTAGCTGTTGTTATTTATATAGCTATACTGTTTATGTTAAAGCCACTTTATATATATCCAGAGCAAAGCAAAACTGGAAAATAAATCCACAAGGACATTTTTTGGTCTAGCAGTAGCAGTTCCAAAGACATGGCAAGGCAAATGACACTGATATTTTTCTGCCCCTGCATGTCCTCCCCTCCCTCCCCAGCACGTTCTTTGCACGTTGCCAAAGCAGTACATGAGTCGTGCTGGCCCAGCCAGCCCAGGCAGAGGTGGCAGGAGCCCACCAGCACAGGAGGGGGGTGCAGAGCAGGCCCTGGGGTGGCCAGTGCAGCCAAGCTCTTACCTCAAGACTCTCATTCACATCATCTATGGTTGCACTTTCGCATTCACTTGGACTGGCAAAAGCTCCGATTTCAGTAAAATCTAAAAGACAAGCAGAAGCAGGTACTTAGCAATGTAATAATCCTTCCTGACACATCAACAAAGCCCAAATACCACATCATAGTGCTTATTTAGAGGAATTGTGCCACTATCCTGCAGTCCTAGTCCTGCCTTGTATACCTGAGGTGATCAAGGCTCAAATGTGAATAAGCTGTACAAATATTGATTTATTTGAAGCAGTTAGCAATCTGAACATCGTTTGTGGCCTCTTGGGGCTGGGTTCCTGAGCAGGGTCCTTCACTTCTGTAAGACAGCCACTAATAATTATTATTAATACTAATTTTTATAAAATTAATCTATAATTTATAATACTAATTATTAATAATACTAATAATTGTTAACCATATTCAAGAATGGCAATAACTTACCTGCAAGAAGCAGTGCTGAACTTAGGAAAACCAGTGTTTTCCAGAGTGGGCAGGAGCAGAACAACATTTTTTTCCTACAGGAGACCAGGGGCTAATTACCTGTTGCTTGTGGTGCCCAGGAGCAAAAGCACTGGAGTCAGGCACAAAGCTGCCTGTCTCTGGGTCACTGGTTGTTTACAGTGGGCCTGGCTCCAAGGCAGAGCTGTGATAAGGGATTAGGGGGATGAACATGTTGCCCTACTTGCCAGGAAGCCCAAGGAGAACTTGCCAGCAGGGTTTACAGAGGGCAAGGGCCGTTCTCTTTAGGGTACTGAGCCAGATCGGCTTCTCTGCTGCTGCCAACTCCACTGGGAAATTTTCAGATTAACTGGTTTACTGTAAACATGTTTAGTGTATGCACATTCTTGTGTGCTCTTGCTCTCTATCTACTTTCCCATCTGTCTCTGTTTGTCTGTCTCTCTCACACACATACTCTCATAGAAGACATAAGAATGCCTTTCCTACAGGGCTCCACCTCATATCTTATGGTCCAAGAGAAAGCTCAGAACATCAAATGACAACTGATTTGAACCAAGGGGTTATACCCTGTATCCTGTAGCATCCAGAATTTAGCTACTTTTTTTTTTTTTTCATGGAGCCATGAACCTCATATGCTCATATCCACTGATGGGAAAAGCTGAATAACTAGTAGAATTGCCACAGAAGTTTGATCATTTACCCTACACATTTACTAGCAGATTAATCCAATTATCCAGCTACTGCTAACATGATAGGGGTGTGCTGACCCCATCTGTAAAATCCAGGGTTCACATTCATAGTCTTTCATCTGACAGCCTGTCACCCCCCCACACACACACACTGCCAAGCCTTACCTGGCCATCACCCAGCTACAGACACAACCCCCACCCACCCCTCCTCTCCAACAAACCTTTAGTGGTTGTTACTGTCACTACCAGAGCAGAACTGTTCATTTTGTCCGCAGGTGGGTTTTTTTGTTGAGACATGGGCATGCTGCTTCTGTGCTGTGTTACACACCACATTTATCTATAAGGCACTTACATTCTCAGGTTTCTTTTTTTTTAAAGTTTTCATTCATTTGCTTCTGTTGGTTGTAGTCTGATGTATTACGACCAGGTGATCCTGAAGAAGTTAAGCCAACAGCAAGACATCCAGCACATTCACAAAGAAGTGTCTTCTTATGCCATCTCAGGAACATTAGCGTAATTAATAAAGAGGAACAACCTCTGGCTTGACCAGATAGACTTTGTGTTTATGACATACTTGAAAGGATTAAATGGCAGCTTTTCCTTTAGCATTCATCACGGTCAGCCACTCTCCACCACATCTATTTGGGAGGCACTGTACAAAGACATTTAGTTAGGAGATAAACACGGGGTGGCAGCATTTCTCCAGCGTAGAAGATTTAACAGAAAGCTGGGTAAACCACGAAGTCCCTCTTGGGGGTCATACACAGATAACCCTTGTATTTCAGAATTAAGTTCCCCTTGTTGCCTACTGACAAACAAAGCTGATCACAGAAGATCTCACAGCCTTCAAATTTAAACAAATCTTTGATTAATCCACAGTCCTTTGCGAAAAGTAGTTCACCACAATCTAGGAGAACACAGCACATGGGCACAGAAATGTCCTTGCCCTCAGCCTGGACCAACCCAGCCCACGTGCACAGCAGCAACCCTGACCTGTCAGGAGCAGAGGTTGTCCCTGGCTCCAGCAGGAGTAACGGGGCACACCACCCAGCAGTACCCAAACCCCACAGGCAAGGATGTTTTTCTGTGCCCCTGGGGCACACACAGCCAGCTAGGGCCCAGCTCTCTGGCCAAATTTTAACCTCATGCTTTGTGTTATGTTACAGTTATTTCTCTGTGCTTTACTTTATTCCCAAATTACATCCAACACAGAAAGCCATGCAATAAACCTAAAGTTTGGGAGCAAAAATTATGAAAGGATACTGTATAACACCAACCTAAGAGTCACAAATAAGAATACTTATTCACCGAGGTTCTACTAATCACAAGGACTAAAGAGCGATCACACGTGTTATAAGACAAATTTGTATCACAATTCCAAAATCTAATAAAAAAATTCAATTATGTTGGTAAACTAAAATCCTACAAGAGTATAAGAGGCTGAGTTGAGATGAACCATTATACTGCAATATTAAAAAAACCCAAAACACAGAAAAAGAGACCCCTTTACATTCAGGGTAGGAAAAAGCTTTTTATTCTATGATTGTTGTTTCATAGGAGACCACTTATGTTTCAAAAACACAGGTAATTGAAACACAACAATAACAGCACATATACAGTGACAGTGATTTAAATATTACATATAGGATAACATCTTTTACAAAAGAGGCCAAGATAGGGTTGTGTGATATTCAGCCTTCTCCCATCAAAGCAACCCCCAGCTGTATGCAATGCTAACTCCAGTAAGGAAATTGGACCCCAGAATTTCCCATCATCTAATTAGAAGCAAGAGATCTGCTGATCCTTAGTCAGAGTTGGGAAAGTTGTCTTCACCTTTGCCCATCAAAGGTTTGAGGTTCAGCTATTGGTTTGAGTACCTGAGTCACACTTTGTCTTTATGAAAAGAACCAACAGAGCAGCAGCTAAGAGTAAACTGTATTTTGTTGTCTTATGCTGATTGAAAAAACAGACTCTGTCCATTATATCTTGGATAATAAAAGACACTGAGGGTTAAAAAAAAAATCAATTTCCAAGAAAATATCCTTTTCTTTCTTTCCATTTAAAATCTAAAATTCCTTTTGTTGAATGCAAAGCTGTCAAATTTGATTTTCAGAAGCACCCTCATCATTAGTGGACTTCCTTTCTGTTTTTAAGAGGTGACAGCTAATGTCAAAACACAAGTTTTTTAGGCACTTCCCATGGGAATTCCTTTCTTCCAAAGTGACCATAACAAGCAGTCTTCTGGTAAATGGGTTTTTTCAGATCCAAATCCCTGTGTATATAATAAAAAGAAGAGCAAATTTGTCATATTAAGATACTTCATGATAACTACTATTAAAATCCTGATGTTGAAAGCCATTTCACACCCTTAGTCGAACAAGCATATTCTGGAGATGCAAGCACACCAGTGAACGTGTCCAATGGGGACAACAAAAGTGACAACACAAATTAAATGTCGAGTACTTTAGGACTGCAGGCCTTATTATTGTGAGTTATTAATTGTAGGTGAAAACATGAAATAATCTTCAATTAATTTTGTAAAACAAAACATATCTTTGTTTTCACAGCAAAGTAATAGAAAATTCTTGGAATACAGAAGGTGTTTTATTTAAATTCCATATACTACTGAAGGCCAAATGCTGAAAGTATATGCTGCATATGAAACTTGAAAAATATATCTGTAATCTTGAAATGTATGGCACACGGGGAGAACCATAAAAACTGTCAACTGTAAATACTGACAAAATGACAGAATGAAAGTCCTTCTGTACTGCATGGAACAATCCTCTGCTGGTTCAAGAGGCTGCCTCTTACAGTGTAACAGCCAAAGATTTTAGAAGAAGCCACTTCTAGGACGTGACCACCAGGATATTTTCCTTTTTGTGTGTTTCTATACCTGACAATGACTCCAGGCCGAAGATCAAAGTTTTTGTGTACGATGTCCAGCAGCTCCTTCTCTGTTTTTTGGGAAGTTCCATAAGTGAACAATGAAATGGACAGTGGATGAGCAACCCCAATGGCATAAGAAACCTGTGTGAAAAAAGGCACCATAGTTAGCCAATAAACACAGCACCTCAGGGAACAGTATGCAGAAGAGGAAAGCATTCATTTTTTAATCTCCTTATGCAGACTAAGGCCTCTCCTTTACTTCTCATATTTGCACAATCTATATTCGTAGAAAAGAATACTTTGAAAATGCTGAGGTCTCTGGATGACTTTCTTCCCATTATCCAGTCATCCCATGCTCATTTCCATAACAGTAAGTGTCAGAGGGTTGAGGGCTCAATAAAAGTCCAGAAAAATGGCCCATAAAACAAAAGCTAAATGAACAGTTCCAGCTTCAAGGAGCTGATATTGGTGACATTACAGTGGTTTTGAACCAAGCACATCAAATTTTCCTTTCTTCAACCCCAAAACCATCACCAAAACCACTTCATAGAATCATAGAATCATAGAATCATAGAATCATAGAATCGATTGGGTTGGAAAAGACCTCCGAGATCATCGAGTCCAACCCTTGGTCCAAATCCAGTCCATTTACTAGATCATGGCACTCAGTGCCACGTCCGATCTGCGTTTAAAAATCTCCAGGGACGGTGAATCCACCACCTCTCTGGGCAGCCCACTTCTACTACAGGGTCTTGTACGATGTGTATTCCAAGTAAATCTGAAAAGGAAACAACTCTTTGAGAAAAGCAACGTTCTTGGCAAAGCCCACCTGGACCAGGACCCGGCGGCAGAGCCCAGCTTTCACCAGAGACTTGGCCACCCAGCGGGCTGCGTAGGCGGCCGAGCGATCCACCTTGGTGTAGTCCTTGCCCGAAAAGGCACCGCCTCCGTGGGCTCCCCAGCCACCGTAAGTGTCCACTATGATCTTCCGCCCAGTGACACCAGCATCACCCTAAACCAGCAAAAGAATTGGTCCATTTTACAGTCTGTCCTATTGTAAGTCTCGAACAAGGCTATGCATTCCTTCAGAAGGCTACAACAATGTGTAAGGTAGCTCACCACACAGGGAACGCTGTGGGGTAGCTGAAGGAATGAACTCGTCTCACCAAGCTACAACAGTGGCTATAACTGTTCTTTAAAGCCAGATTCACAAGACAAGCCATTCATCAGTTTGTCTGGTAATCAAGCAAACAGGTTTACACACAGATAGCTAGAGCATGCACTGCCTGTTTTAAAAGTGGATATTCCTGGCAATATGGAAACTTTAGTTTAGAAATTATGTACCTATGATACCCAAATCAATTACAGAATATTGCTAAAAAACTATGTGTCATATAGGAACCACTGAGAGATTTCACACTCTTTAAAAAAAAAATCCCACAAAAAACCCAAAACCCCAAAAAGCCCCACAACAAAAAAAATCAGGCTTTCATATCTTTTGGTCAAAATCTGAAGTTGTGTAAATATTAAATAGTAAATGTTTGGGTTTTTTTATTTACCATCAAGGTACCAGTGGTACCTTATATATCATTATATGGATGCTGGCACCCAGCACTTCTAGTGCAGTGTCAGAGACTGTCATATAAATATGTACTAAAAAACACATTTCCAACCTCAAAGTATTTATAGTATAATTTAAACTGTACACAACAGCTATGGAGTACTAGGCAGTAATAAGTAACTGAGAAGGAAGGATTACTTCTTTCTAAGAACAGATACTTATAGATGAATTTTCTAAAATATTAAATAAGGAAGTGCAGGTAACTTTCTAGCTGCCTACACAGCTATCCTGACTGCTCCTTACAAGAACTTCATATTTTCATTTGATCTGGGTTAGCTGATCAACAGCTGACTAATTGTCTGACCCCTACAGTTTACTAAATCCTTAAGCTTTTGGTGTGAATGGAAATGTGTCCAAATTTGAAATTCAGTTGCCACCTGTGCAGGTAGATTTGAAATTCTTTGTCTCAAAACATCATGTCACTAAAATTCGACTGCTGGAATGTTTGCGCGGCAAACACAAGTGGAGAGTCAACGTTTTTCTTAGGAAGACTATGCATATGCACAGAGGAAAAACTTTGGCACTGTTTGTTTCATTCTGCTAAGAAAGAAGCAAGATGTAAATTTTCAGATAATTTAGGCTGCCTAAAGGAACCTGTCCTCAGGTTCTTCTGCTTGGCTTGTCCTTAATTTTTGATGGCACAGACAGTTGCAATGAGAACACCTTGTGTGCCTTCATGACTTGACAGCAGAACAGAGTGAGAGGGAAAGAAATAAATGGACATGTGAAAGGGTGTTTCAAAGGTGCTGAACAAGCACAAATGCATCTGTAAAGCATGTGGAAGTCATTATTGTGATGAGCTGTAATGTCCTCACCACACCAGAGGGTTTTGCTGTTGGGAAAACAGTGACAGCAGCAAAACTAATGATTTTGCCATAGCCAGAACTCAAGGCACCACTGCACTCAAAAACACAAGTGAAATACATGTGCCTTCCTTAGATGAACTGAGCTGGAGGTTAAGGCAGCTTTCTACAGCTAGCCTTGTTAAAAATATAGCTGAGTAACCAGAAGGTACAAGATATTCAAGGCAAGAAAAGAAATAGTTATTTTCTGGTTGCTGCAATGCTATTGTAAATTGCACAAGTGCTGATAGCAGTCGTAAGGTCATGGACACATAGGCTGGTTGACCCATACTAAGTAAACTTAGCCCAGGTTTAAAAAGCTGTAAACAGACACTTTGACATGCCTCTGTTTGTATGTGCAAACATATGCAATAGAGCTCTAGCACAGGAGTAGAAAGGGTATTCCCGGGTGGGTTATCATATCTAATTATATTACATTTTTAAATGGATGCAGTTCAGTACACATCTGAAAGATTTACATTTTTAATGGGTGCAGCTTACTGCACACATAAAAATTTTCATATATGTAGCCTTCTTTTTGTATGTAGCTGTGATTGCTGCATTGGTTCCTTCACTTCAAGTTATGGTTCAAGTTTGACTCTCCATTTGTTCATAGTCTAGGATGTCAATGATACACAAAACTACAGTGATACAACCAATTCAACTGCACAAAAATACATTTTTTTATAGGAACATTATTATAATGATTAGTCTCAACCCCCTCCTACCTGTTACGTGACCCTAAGGTAAAAAAGACACAGCACCTTAGAAATAATTCTGGCAAATTCCAGTAAATGCATGAATTTAAACAACAAAGGAAAAACGGTGTCTACTTGGATTTATTGTGAAATTGTACCTAATCTCAGGAAGGAGCTCTGAAATTTTGCTATCGTTGTTCTGAAAGGATCTGAAGACTAAAACATTGGTAATGGTGAATTTGTTTTCAAAAACTAAATCTCAGAGAGTGGAAGTTCTGCCTGACTTCTGTGAGTGCAGGATCAAATTATAAATCCCAGCTCCTGCGTTGCCTAAATAAAGTAAAATGAACATTTATTTTCTCACCAGAAGAAGCCTATTGGGGCTGATTTTCAGGACAGATGAACACCTTCAGCTCTTACTGGTGTCAGGTAGAAGAGTGAGAGCTATGCAGATCTGAAAATCAGGTTCACTGTAAGACAAGCAAACTTTCTCTTGTCCATCTCTCTGCAAGAAATGCTTTCAATGAGAAAGGACTGCATGTCTCAGTGATGGTCTCAAGGGGGTTTGAGGAAACTCAGAACTGGGCTGTACATTCCATATGCAATGTAAGATTCAGCTCAATCTGCCTGCCTAGTCACAGCACATGTACAATATAATCATGCTGTCAAAGGTTATTTTGGCATGAAATCCTGAGCCCTTCTCCCACATACAACTGCAGGGAAAACTTGCATTAAGCAGCTTTCACCTTATGCCTAAGGACAGACGTGCCAAAAACCTGAGTATTGAAGACACACACACAGAGTGAAAGGCAAGCTCACAAGAGCACCAAAACAACACAAGACAAACCTGAGGCCCTCCAATAACAAAACGCCCACTAGGCTGAAGGTGATAAACAGTATTCTCATCCAAGTATTTTGCAGGGACAACATCTTGGATCACACGTTCCTTCAGGGTTCTGCGCATGTTCTCCAGCGAAATGGTTTCATCGTGCTGCACAGATATCACAATGGTGTGCACACGCACGGGGATCACTGCTCCATTCTTCTGGGTATACTGAACTGTGACCTGGATGCAACAGGGAGAAGGAGGAAGAAAACACCAAAGTTGCCATCAAATGTATGACTGGTGTTCATCAAATGCCATGTACGCTATTACAAAAGTAAAACTGTAGCAAAACGTCAATGCTGTCATGCATTATAGTGATCACTGTTCACATTGTTGCCAGGGCATGGGAAATAAAGCCTATTTTCTCACCTCATATTTTCTATGCTAAGGAAGAAAATAAAAAATAAAATAAAATAAAATAAAAAAAAAATTAAAAAAAAACCCCTCATCTGGTAGACCATCTGACTCTCTATGAAATCATCCAAAACGTGTCTTTTAGTTGGGATTTCCATCAAAGCTTCCAAGCCTCAGAAATTTACGTTCTTGTTGCATCTTGAAAATGTCACCCCAAATCCCTAAATGCAAATAAATCCTTTGGATGTCCTGTCACTTCTTCAATGAGCACAAACCACTGAAGTCTGAGGGGTTAAATGTCTCTTCACTGTTAGGCGCTTAAGGGCTCTGATACAAGTTAACCACTTTCCAACAGTCAAGGAGACAGTATCATAAGCAGTGGAAAAGCTTTATCTCTTACTTGTAGGTTATCCTGATAGGCTTAACACCTTTTCTTTCCAGAAATATTAAATAGTTTTGAAGACAACAATTGATGTGCTCAGTTTTCAACTATCTAGACAACCATAGCAGTATTTACCTGTGTCTTAGAGTCAGGTCTCAGCCAAGGAAGTTCTCCACTACGCCTCAGCTCTGCTAACCTGGCATTCAGTTTATGAGCTAGAATAATTGTTAGAGGCATACATTCTTCTGTTTCATCAGTTGCATAACCAAACATCAAACCCTACAGGGGGAGAAAATATACTTCAATTACTGTTAATGGCACCACAACCAAAGAAAATGAGATTTCATCTGAAGCAAAGAGTAAACAGCACCCTCAGGTTTACTTTCTACTGTTTTACATTACAGACAAGAAGCCTAAACTTGGGTCAGGCTCCAACACGTTACAGTGTAATGAGAAACAAACCATGTTCCTAGATTTTTCGACTGAAAGCCTGAAGGTTTACATGTTGAACTGGAAACCTGGACAAAAATGGAGATGTTTCTGTGAAAAAAAACCCCACCAGATTCTTTCACAGAAAAAAAAAATCCGCTGGAGAAAAAGGTTAAGGACTATTTTGTCCTAAAAAAGATGCTATCAGTAGTCTGAAAAGGTTGCAGAGTATGAGTTTTGTGTATGAGTACAGACACACACACTGCAGGTTGCACCTGAAATGACAGTGGAATGGGATGCCAGCACTCCATGAAGGACACACCATTCATCAGTTTAAGGCACCTGCCTCAGATTTTTCAATGCCATATGCTTCTAGTCACAGCTTCTACCAGTATTCACTCATGTTTCCTGCACCAGATTATAATTTGTTAAATAGAGTTAGGAGCATTTCCTTTTATCTCATCCAGTGTATGTTGTGGGGGAAAAAAATAAAAAGAAAGACAGGAATGTACTTTGATGGGAATGGGAAGGGAAGCTACCAAAGTGCCAAAGAAAGCCAAAGTGCCCAAGAAGATATCTTTTCATCTTATGTAGTGTTATGACTCCATGACAGTATAAAAGCATTTTAATTTAGCCCTTAAGGGATTTTTTGAACAATATTGCTTTGTGTCCTGTACTCTGATACCTTCACTTACAGTTTTCAACAGCACTGTTATAAACTAGATATTACTTCTAATGATAACTACTGTAAATGCTGAACTCACTCATACTGGCATCAGTCAGATTATGGAGTTTTTGTGTTGGTATCTCTCTCGGGAATATACCATAATTACCTATATTACCTATTTAGCTCATAGAAATGCAGTTTGGAGAGCCTTAATTATGTGGAACACCTATTACAATTACTGCCTCTGGGAAATAAGTGAAAATTAAAAGCACTCTGGCACTCTTTGTACTAATGCTGAGGACAGTTGAAACATCACCTAATTTTTGGATGTGCAAAATCTCAAGAACTCTGTGAAAGTGAAAAGATCTTTTGTTTATTCCACCTTACATGACAAGTCTGGCTACAAGACGAATGGACTGATGAACCTAAATCTACTCAGCAAAAATATGAAATATGTAAGCAAAAAAACTTTTGCTAAGTTCTATAGGGCACCTCCTCAGTTACTACCAACTGCCAGAGCTCTCCTCACTTGAATGGAGTGCTAAAACAAGCACCAGGAAAAGTCTGCTCTCAAAGAACTTTCAACTGTTTAGTAAAAATATGGTTTTTATTCTGGGGTAGCCCAAGATAGAAGTGTGGAAATATTTTGACAAGGGTTTTGACACAAAAAATAGGGCAGTAAGATGGGGTAAATTTTTTCTATTAAAACATCTTTGATGCTTTAGATGTGATGCCACATCTACCTGATCTCCAGCACCAACATCCTCTTCATTCCTGTGTAGATGAACACCTTGGGCAATATCAGGTGACTGTTGTTCCAGTGCCACTAAAACGTTACAAGTCTTGTAGTCAAAGCCTATTTGGAAAGAAGAATGGCACTGAATTAGCTTTTTCTGTCACAATTAGGGAAAGTAACATGGAACCATATGACAAAATTTTCATTTTATATAGGATACCACGTTCAGAACTCAAAATCTTTCCACTGTTTTTAGTAATTATTTTGTAAATATCACACTTGAAACCTTTTTTAGGATGGTGTGGGGTATACAGGGTTGCCTTTATTGTTTGTTACTGCTTATTTTCTCCTGCACGGGCTCCCTGCGCCAAGCCAATTCTGATTAAGAATTGTCAACTCAGAAAATTAGACAAAAAGGTAAATAATGAGCCTCTCTCAAATAAATAGTAATAAAACCTTCTACATAAATTCCTAGAGGCTGATGTTTTCAGCAACTGAAGGCTCTGCTCTCTAACACATTGTTTGTAATACATGCAAGGAAGTGTCAGTACCTAAATCTCTCACAAGACCTTGTGTGAACCACAAACAGAGAAAAAAAACACATTCAAGTGTCACAGCAAATCTTGAAGTGGGAATTTACATGACTTTCAAAGACCAAAAGTAAGGTTTTAAAAAGAAATTGAAAGAAGATTGTGCCAAAATTTTCCACCTGTTCCTAGGTATATAAACAATAACTTGTTTCTCTCCAAATTCAACCTTTCCTAGAACTGTAGCCACTGACAGCTGCTGACCAAACTCATGTTCAGTGAGTACAACATATATACATGCCCATATGCATATGATTCACTTGAATGCTCTTCACCCTATTTTAAGTAGGCTATGTAGAGAAGAAAATTGTATCTTCGTATACCATTGTTTGGTTTAGGTTTTGTTTTACTTCTAGAAATTGTTTTTTATTTGGTCACTGCATCTCCCTTCATAATTTTGGGCAGTTAGGATAAACAGGAGATTTATGACCTACTATATTTGCCAGTGTTCTCTGTAAGCACTGCTGAAACATGACAGTGGAGGCAACCTGCAGATGTGCTGCTATAATATTCTCCCACCACAATCTCCCTGCAAATTCAGTAGCAATTAAAGGACTGCAGTAAACAACTTTTTAACCAAAAGCTCTTAAAAGATACGCTTCACTGTAACAGACCACTTGGAATATTTCTACTGTATAAACAGACACATGCAAATCAGAAAGTGAAATGTGTTTGGTACATAGAGTATTTTGTCTTTTTAATCATTTGCACATCACACAAGCCAGGTCTACACTGCACCCTCCTCATTGTAGAAGTAGTTATTCAGAGCACTTTCCACACTGAGAACCAGCTTTACACCTGGAATTCCAGATGGTACCACAGTACAAAAATATAAAGGTACAATGAAATGAATTAGGTTTCTTCTCTCTCTTTCAAAACAAGATGCATCAATCTGCTTGGCAAATGAAAAACCAAGAGTCAAGTTCTTGCAAGTTTGGAGGAGTAGTAAGTTCTGTGCCTCAAGCTGCAGTTAACTATTCTGGCCTAATACCACAGTTCAAAGTATAGTCTGTCTATTCCCAATTCAGTTTGGACTAATAAGTAGCAGTTTCTTTCTTACTGGGATAAAGCCAGAAAGTGTATCATGTAGCACCATGTAAGCAACTGTCAAACAGTATACTGCGTTTTTATCAGGCTTGCTAAAGCCCATGTATGGAACTGGTGACAGACCTGTTTTGCAGTTGCCTATTGCTTGCTCTTCCAGGATTTCATGAGTTTTTCCACCAACCTTTAGCTGAATCATCATAGCCAATATGTCTAATTGCATCTCGGACGACTCGCTGATAATCCACAATAGCACGAGATGTGATCTCCCCACAGAGCAACACCATTCCTGTCTTACATACTGTCTCTGAAAAGAGAGATGAAAACAGGATTACAATAGCAGAATAAGTCAGCCTACTAAAACAAATAACTGCATTTGCGACAATGGTGATTTTGAGAGATCTACTGGGTGTATACAGTGCAAATCCTTTCTATCCATATTTTTAGCATTATTATCTCCTTCTATAACAAATTCATTTCATATTCACTATATGCCTGAAAGTAAGGAAAAGACTAACATGTCCTATTTACAAATGGGAAAGTCAAAACACTGAGCATGATTCAGTGATATGCATCAGCTTAAGAGAAATTTAACATTAAACCATGATTTTTAAATCCACCCAAACAGCCTAAGGTATATAGTGAGGCTAAATAAAACTAATCAGTGATCAACTATTTTGAAAACTTGCCTTCAGTCCCAGAAGGAAGAATCTGAAGATGGGATTTAGTTACACAATAAATTAACTGTAGTAATAACCTGAAATTTGATACAACTTCTAAGTAGATTTCAAAAAACAAGCAGGAACTTGGACTGAAAAAATAGTACTTTATTAAATAGAGTAAATGAACTTTTCAACAAAACATTCAAATATTCTTTCAAAAATCCACTCTAGTCAATCCAAATATGTTTCTCCCAGGACAATTCAGTCCACATACAAAATCAACAGCTCTATTCTTCTACAGCCCACTTAGGCTTCAGCCTTTATAAAAACTTTTACTGTTTCTTCTCATCTCTCCTTCTCTTCAAGACTGAAATTCTTATGTCATTTTTTGAGAGTGAAATGAGCTAGCTCTTTTCAACCTCCTAAAAGAAGAATGTGTGATGACTTAAAAGCAAAGTAGCAAACAACTTACCACAAGCAACCTTGGCATTTGGGTCCTGTCTGAGGTGGGCGTCTAGTACAGCATCGCTGATTTGATCACAGATTTTATCTGCAAGACATCAAAGCTGTGATGCAAAACCACAGCACTCAATAGAAACCATGGACTGCTTGCCCCACTTAGAGTAGGTATTTCAGAAAGGAATTCTTTTATTGTTGGTTGTTTTTTTTTTTTTTTGCTATATTTGGCCTATTTAATCCAGCTAAATAGAAAGACATATGAAACATCCTGCAAACAAACTCTGCAGGTACAATGGGGAATTTACTTACTGGTGTAAACTAACAGTGACTATAACTTTACCTCTAGTTTTTTGCACTTAGGTGTGAAACAATGAACAGAGAATGAGGTTTTCCTCCCAGCCTTCTCCTTCTCTAACACCACAAGCCAGTACAGCATGCCCTCCACACCAGGGATATTCTTACAGTGATGTTTCACCACCAACTTCCATTGCCCTAGCAGAAAGTTAGAATGTACCTGACCAACCCTGTGGGTAAAGCCTAAGAAAGTATTTAGATTAATACACATAATGCACAGGTCAGTGGAGAGCCTGTTTCAGGTTTGCTTTTTGTCACTGCTTCCTACCTAAGGTTGCTCCCTAAAAATGCCTGCACCCAAAGCAGTGGAGGGAGCACACAAAAAGCAAGAAGGGTTTATCAACTGTAGTTTGCCTGAGGTAAATCTTTAGTTACCTGCCAAGTACAAAGGTTTCAATTGAGGTTTATCATAATAATCTTTTATCTTTTTCTTTCTTTGAATCTTATTTAAATAATGTAGCTAATCTAATGAACACAAAAGGGCAGCACCCACAGCAATGCCTTCTACAAGAAAATAGTAAATTTTCTCATATAATTTAATTGTATAATTCTTTAAAAAAAAAAGCCCAGTATTGTATACTGTGTTTAGACTTTGCCATAACATGCTGTGTGGCAAAATAAATTAATCTCCTGTGCAACACAGTCTGTTGGAAAGCAACGTTTTGTAAGAGTCTGTCATTGGAGGCCTTTAATACATTTAACCCCAAATCAAAACAAATTCTCATTTATTTTCAGGAAGATGGTATACATTTAGCTAAGAGGGACAAATCAAAGACTGGAGAACTAATGTGATTCCTGCACTCTTGTCTCCCATATTAACTAGTTCAACACAAAAAGAAGGAACATGAAAGACAATTAACAGATGTCAGCTGCATTGGAACTTTCAGCCTTACAAGAACTGTACATGGATTACTAAATTTGGGACAATTATTACCAAACAGGAATCAGATACCGTTCTTGCAGTTTAATCAGATGTCCAATTGAACCTTGTTTAGCAAACCTGGGGACAAAGGTGGCAGGAGTGATTTAAATGTATCTCTGCCTGTCTCTTCGAATTTCTCAGATTTATAAGGAAATAGAGCCATATTTTCAAGTGTAAAAGCAAAAATTATTGATGAAAATATGTAATTTTTGATTACCTAGGTAAGACAACAAAACAAATGGGGTTAGAATGGCCCTCCTAGTGCAGGTCCACTGCCCTGTAGTAAAGTCCGAGTGGCTGGGACTGTTTTTTAGTCTTTTTTTCACCACCCAGAGTTCCTATGCCATGAACACCTTTATCCCTGTCCTTGCTCCACATGAAGCATGCCAGCTGGTACAAAGAACGTTATGTTGGTTTTGCATGCTGTGGTTGAAATTAATTAATGAACTTTAACTGCCATGAAACATCTGAAGGGACCACGAGCCACAGCAGCCAGTGAAATCAGTAAGTGAAGATTTAACAGAATGCTTTCATGAGGTTGGTTGTTGGGTTTTTTTTAAAAAATTAACTTTATCATTAGTATCTACAGTATTCCATGGATATTGAAAGCAGCTCTTTTGCTTCCTTCTCAGAGAAATAGACCAGCAAACACTCCTGAACAAAAAGTATAGTCCACATTTACAGAAGGAGAGAGTTTGTCTTACAAAACTGCTGCTGTAAAAAGATTGTGATAGAACCCAGAGGGACAGTCATTCATAGAAATGACATTATATCCATACAACAGTATTAGACTGCTACAGAAATACTAAATTTTGGTGCTGGTATTCCAAAGATGAAGTTGAGAAGCTGTGGGAAGGTTTAAGCCAGACTGAGAAGGATGCCCTAAATCAGAAAAGTCTACCTTACAGGATTATATAAATCAAACTCAATCTAGTTTCGAAAGACTGAAGGAGAGGCAACCTACCAGAGGAAATCCCTACAGGCACTAGGATCACAGTCTCTAAGAACCCAAAAATACTATGCTGAGAGAAAAGCTTTTTTCTGATGGGCAAGAATATAACTACAGATAATAAATGAAAATAAAAAAAAGACACATAAAGATTCAAAAAGCAAAATCTTAAAAGGGTGAGAGCCACTGAAACCATTCATCTAGAGGCACTCAGGATTCCTTGTTCTTCAAATCACCACATGAAAATTAGATATAATTTTAAAAGGTATAAATGAAATTCAACCATCATTTACTAGCTTGTCTGATGAATTCTTGCATGAAATAATATTACCTGTGTATGAAGGTCAGACCAGACTATATATTGGAGGTCACTTCTGGCCTTTAAAATCTATGTGAGAATCTAATCAATGAAAAGAATAAATTAGAATCATTTAGTGTACCATGCTGAGAATGTACCTTTAGATTAAAATAGTCTGAGGCAAATCAGTTTGATAACCTCACGACATATCTGATTCTTGGTGCAACAACCAGCAGATCTAGTGCAACTAGATCTCCAAATACAGATACAGACATATCTATCAAGACTGGAAAGAGAAATCTAACTGGATGATTGGCTGATTAATGCATTAAATTAAAGGTATGTCTATTAGCAAAGGTCTCAGGTGTAAAATAAAACCAGGTATTCTATTTTTAGTAATGCTTAGCAGGCTTTGTGCACCTTTCATTCTGTTATTCAAATTTCTCATCTCAGCCATCTCATTTCTCTTATTAGCTGCTAAATGTGAGAGAATATGCTTCTTTCTTTCTTTTTTTTCCCCCTTCCTTTTGGAAACAGGGAAAGCATAATGGACCACCTCTGGTGAGACATTATCATTTTTAAAAGATGCTTTCAGAGGTCAGAATTCAGTTCATGCATCCTTCCATGTAGTGAATTACTATCCAATAGGGTAACTATTGCAAAAGAGATGTCTAAGTTAAGGATTTCTTGACTGAGCACAAAAGTATTAGATGACCATGAGTTCTTTTCATGAAACCAAATCATCCCACAGACTTATCCTCACAGCAGAGATGCCAAATAGCCATGAAACAACTCTTGCTAACTAAAAAATTAGTCTGGGGAGACCAATGATAAGACCAGCACTCAGAAGTCCAGTTGTCATATTATGAAGTAAAGGGGTAAACAACAAAAGTGATCTCCAATAAACAGAAGGAGCTTCACAGGTTCCAGATAGTAAGATAGAAGTTTTTTACATGAATCTAGAATATTTAAGAGCCTAACACAAGTTCTAAAGACCTTCCCAAGAAGTTTCTCAGACTCATCACGCACAGACAAAACCTACGAACAGCAGTAAAACCTGAACATTTAATTTTAAAAAGCTCCATTTTTTGAAGTTCAACAAACAGGTGCAACCACACTTCTGACTTCGATGGTGTAGTAAATATAATAAACACTGAACATCTGAAATGGCAAGGTTGATTTTCTTCAAATCCTGTGATCGTTAAAATAAAATTCAGTATTTTTAATGGTATTTTATTTATATCAACAGAAAAAAAAAGATAATTTTAAACTAGAATGTGAAATTTTATATTCAAAATATGGAAAACTGAGCAATTCTCAGTTTTCTGGTAAAAAAAACAGTGAAGAAATGCAGATACTTATCACGAGCATTTCATCCAAAAATGAGCTTTCCACCAAAAAAGTTTCACTAGAAAGACTTCAAACAGCTTAAATATGCAGTACTTTTTTCCTATTTAAAAGACTCTTGAGGAGAGCTAGTTGATAGCTGTAGTGATATTGCACTATTAACACTGTTAAAATATCTTGTACATCTGTTCTCTGTTCAATGTGCAGTTTACTGAAGTATTATGTGTATCATTAGGTATATATAATCTTAGATATAAGACAAGCAAGAATCAACTTGCTGGAAAGATCTGTATTTTCTGGTTTGTTTTTTTTGTTTTTTTCTTTTGTGATTTTTTTTTTTCCCCTGTGAATATCTAGGAGATAAACAGATGCTTTTAATATGGTTGAAAATCTGAGGGGGCTTTTAGCAGATGTTTGCTCTTATATTTTTAAAGATTCCTTGATACTTTCTGGAAAACTGAATGACATTTAGCTTGCAGGAAATTCCACCTGAAGTCACACCAAACAGGGGAAGGAATCATTCCTAAGTGGTTTGACATCTGTAAGACATTGTGGGGTAGAGAAACACTCAGTGCCTTTCAAAGCACCATGAAACTCTCATGCAGCACAGACACGACTGGACTAAGCAAAATGGAGCAGTGACAAAAACCAGCTAACTAAAGACAGAATCTTTCTCTTGCTCATGCTACTGTCTGTGTGCTTTTATTATTCTATTGAAATGCAGATCTCTTCAGAAAATTTGGAATTTACCCCACTAAATGACTAAACGATTAAAGATCTGAAAGGGATTCCCAAATGTTACACCCAAGAATCTGGACTGAGAAGATGGGATAAACAGTCTCCTAAAATATCTCTGGGGAGCAGAGGTAATACCTGTGTGTCAATTACTGGCAGCTATTACTTGCTTCCATGGAATTTGGGCTTCTCAGTGACACCCAGCTCCAGGCATTGTACAGGTATAAAATAAATAAGCACATAATTTCTCCTGCTTTGTGCATTAAGGAGGAGGTCTCCATTAATGTGCTCAGTCCTCAGCTAATATAATCAGAACAATTCAAATTTCCACCAGACAAAGATGCGGTTCAGGATCTTTACTTCCCATAATGCCCCCTAGCAAAATTATGCTATCAGATACGGAAGAGAAATAATCAAGAACACGCAAATTATCCATTTTGTATAAACAGAGGAAATCAAAACTCACAATAAAATCCTATTGCTACAGATAACGTCAGAAGCCCAACTACAGCCCCGGGCACTGGGCCCCATTTTAAGAAATAGCCAAGATTTTCCTGGGTGATAAAATCCTAGCGGCATGTCTACACCTCTTGTACAGAACCAGAGAAGGAAAAGGGGGAGTTGGCCAGGATGTAAGGGAGATCAATTTGCTGTCAGGAACAGCTGAGACAATTAGGCTCCCTTGCTGGGCTATGTTCAGGAACAAGAATTTGCTGGACCACCCAGAGTTACTTACTGCCAACCTGCCCGCCTTTGATCTGGAAAATCTGTATCTTCCCTTTGCCATAGGGTTTGGGTTTTCAGTACCCTACATGGAGATCTAGGCTGTTTAAGAAAGTACAGTCTTGAAAACATCCAAGTAATTTTCCATTTTCTACTCACTCCACAAGGAACCTCCAAGTGGTCACTTTGCATCTCAGAGTACCCAGAGACCCACCAGGGTAAGGGGCTGTACACACATCAGACAAGTGGTAACAGTGTTTCCCAATGTTTAACACAGGAGAAAAATAATGTTCATGGGCCTTAAAAGAAAGTTACTGAGGGCCTATAGAGTGTTTGGAAATAAAGAAGAGAATGTGAAGAAGAACTGAAAAATAGGCCAAATTCTAAAACAAGAAACAAGATAAAAAGAGAACCAGTAAAGGAAAGAAATCAAGGGACAAAGCTAAACCTGGGGACTCAGTTGCACTCTTTCTGCTCTGAGACTTCCCTATTATTGCCCCAAGAGGATTAAAAATAATGATTAGAGTAGCATAAATTGTGACCTGTCATCTTTGGAAATACCATCATCCATTTAAAATTACCATATTGTATAATGTTATTTTTTTTCTATGAAACTACATAGCACTACAAATGCTGCATGTAATTATACATAAATGTGAGATGGGACCTACGTCCCAAGGACAAAACCTGGCTGTCATTTTCTGATTGTGTTACATCAGAAAGAACCCCAACTGGTTCAACCTGATGTAGCTGCCTCCCCATTGATGGAGACATACTCAATTGCATCAGCCATGGATTTCATCTGCAGTAATAAGTTTATATCATAGGAGTATCAGAACTGTAGACACAAATTCTCATTGCCGACCTTTTTATCCTCTACTATGTCATTCCACCCATTTATGAGTTACTCACATAACATAAAACACAGACCTGAAAAAGCCTTATTATAGCAAAAAGTACAGGCCACCAAATTGGCTTCTAAAACAAATACACTTTTCAGGACATCAAATAGCCTATTGTCCCCTGGCCTCACTTGAGGGAACAGTTGCTGTTGACATAAGGTACATGTTTATGGTGGATGAATATTTGTTTTCAATAAAATTGAACTAATCTCTGCTGACCATACATAAAGTTTAGCAAATAACTGTCCACTATTTGCTTAAGCAATTCCATATATTGCATCAGATGATGGAAAGGGGTGGGAGGCAGTGGGGTTGGAAATCAGCAATTTTGCCCTGTACAGCTGCTGGGACCACTAAAAAAAGGCTTTAAAACAGGCTGCTTAGGGATATTCCAGTCGTGGGGTGACAGTTTTAGAGCATTGCATATGTGGAGGACAGTTTCACAGGGCCCATAAAGATATAGAACTTGAGAAGTAAGCTATGCATTCTTATCCATATGTGAAACTTGAGTCTGTCAGAGACACAGTAGTGTCTCCACAGGAATACTGAAAGAAATTCAGATGAAAAGGAAGGAGCAGCAACATAAACCTCAGTGCCCTCCTCAGTTTAACACACACCCTGCAAAAGCACGTAAACTGTTGGAAGCACACTAGTTAGAGCAGTTCTGTAGTCCAGTAAGTAGAAAAGAAGTAAAAAGCACCCCGCTACATATAACTTCTATAATAAAATTAATAGCAGATAAATTCTTCTTCAGACTTTTTAAAAAGATCCATCTTAAATGAAAATATTATTCTTTTTACACTTTTACCAGAGCTGGTTTCTTACCTGGATGTCCTTCTCCCACTGACTCCGATGTGAACATGAAAGCCCCTTCATCGTCCAGTGTGTAATCACATAAACCATCCACTGGTCCATTCATGGCTGTGATGCTTTTCCTGATGAGTTACTATAAACAGTGGTCGAAGAGTTCTGCCTTTAGTGCCTTCTCTTTAAGGAGAAGGTTCTTTATCAGCAAGACTATCAGTGTCTTCACTTGTCACCTCTTTGGCTAACTTGAATTTCAGTGTGTGAAAGCAGCATATGCTTGCATCTGTGCATGCACACAAGGAGAACGCATGTGCCTGAAGTCTGTATCCCTACCTAGCCTGATCTGTCAGTCCCTGAGCTGCTCCTATATATGGAAAAGTGAAAGTGCCTAGATAATCATGTGAGGAAAATGGAAGAGCCCATTTCTTGGCAGGGGAGTTAGTTAACTTTAGGGTATTTCACTAATTAACTCAGTTCTTGGAAACTTTCTGGATTCAACCTGTGCAAGATTGGTTATCTTAGCAACTCAACCAAGTACGAAGTAATGCAGGAGTATTAGTGACAGCTCAGGGCAGCTGCTTCTTCAGTTTGTCTCTCCCCTAATTCTGGGACCTATGTTGTGCTTCCAGCTGTGTGTTGAGGTTTTACAGGATAGATACAAACTCTGTAAATACATGTCTTTCCTAACAAAAGACTGGAAGAACTTTGCTCTGTGTCATGTAACTATTTTCTTTTTACTTTTACAGCTCTAGAAAAGTAGAATTCTCTCCTTAAATATTTCTTTTTCATTTTCATTCATTCTTCATGCACATTTGAGAGACAAAACATCTGATAAGATCTAGCATGCCGGCTGCTTCTCATTTACGCAGACCTCTCCCTTCAGCCTTTGTTTTTCTTTTCCCATCCTCTATTAATCCAGATCCATTTCAATTATATTTTTATATCATATTCTCATACTATATTCCATCACCCTTAGAAATATAGTAACTGCCACATCTGAGCACTCAGTGATCAGTTCTGCTATGGAAAATTACTTGTCAGATGGTTCGTGTCTGGAATATGCTGATGGTATGCCAGGTATGAAGACAGATGGCATTTTGTGGGTATTTGTGTCTTTAAGTTACTATATAACAAACAAGTAAACATAACCATGAGGCAGATCCACAAAATGCCCAGCACTAGTGCACCACTATAAATAAGTGTAATTACCCTTAATTCTTTTAGAAGAACCATTATAATCTCAATTTCAGACCAAAGCACAGGTCTATCAAAATAAAAATTTCTCTTTACTTCAATGCTCTCTGAATCATACTGTCTTAATCATTCAAAGTGTACCTGGTACTTGGATTGCAATGTGTTCCACAGCCTTTGCCATTTTGACAGCAATGAAACCCTTATCACTCTTCAGTTTAAAAACCTACTTAGTTTACTTCAAACTAAGTAAACTTGATTATTTTCAAAAATCCCTTTATGTGGTTCCTTGGATTCAAATTTCTGCATTGTTACATAGTTATGTAAGAATTCATTAGAATTTTCACTTTCTGCCTACATTCCTGAAAACAATAACCAGTGCCTGTGAATGTTCACCAGTAATCTGCTGCAGCATTGGCCCCTCTCTAATTATCATTGACATGAAATCGTTCATTTCAAATATTTTTTCTCGGTTTTCCATTGTAGACAATTTGTCTCATGGAATGATGAGCACTGGTTGCACTTAAAAACATGGACAATGCACACATCAGATACACATTATGAGGGACAGCTTTCCCTTCAGTAAACTGTCATCACTTCACTGACATGAAGATACTATCCCAGTCTGAATAAATTACGCATTAACACACCCAGAAAAAGAATAACTAACTATATTAACCCTAGTTAATGGGTAACATTCAAAGACTATATTACCTTTTGAAGTGATAAACATTCATTCTTAAATACAAATGTTTTGTTGTTTGGTTTTTTTTTCTTGTGGAAGCACCAAAAGACAATGCAAATGGATGAAACAGCACTAACAAAAACCCTTTTTGTACACAAAAAGTTTCTTAGAAAGAAATAGAGTTTTCTTTCTAATTCTACAAGCAATCATCCAGTAAAGGCAGACAAGATCAAATATTGTCAGTCTGTGAGTTCCACTCTCTCTTGCTTCTGGTTTTGCTCTTCCTTGGTTTTTCAATGCCACTTAAGGAAAGAAACTGTAGTTTGGAAATCAGCATTCATGTTTTGAAGGTAACACTCAAGCAGAATGCAGAAGCAGGCCTCTCTTATCACATAGAAAAATAAAAAACCCCACAAGCTCCTAAAATCATGAAGAGCACAAGTAATTTGACATATACAAGGAATGAATTTGCAGGACCACTGTTTATTTTGCTTTTACAGTTCCTCTTTCTGGACTCACTTCTGTCTAGTTAAATACATTGGTCCTTGAGACCTTTGGAGGTCACCCCTTCATTGAAACATCCTCTCTGGTACTAGTATTCTAGAAATGTTGCACAGCTGCATTTCACATTAACTTGTGTATTAACTTCAAACTCCAGTTTGAACTTCTTCCTGCTGTGGTTTTACTATCAAGTGGAACACATTTGCTTTATGGCCATGAAGCACCTCAGCATGTTCTCTTCTAGGACATCTGTGACCAATGCTAAAGCACTGGAGGGTTAGGTAATGTTTAATTTGGCTTCTCTTCCCAGACAACATGACGTTTTAAATATTTGTAAAAAGGTAAGATAGTGCTCTACCATCATGTCTTTTTGGCACAGCACTTCTGCCTATGAAAAAGGAAAAAAAAAAAAGATGATAAAAGAATGATTGATATCAGCATTTTTCCCTATTCCATTTTATTGATAATGACTCATCACTCCATGTAAAAGGCTTCCAAATTTTCTACTAAATTTCTTGCCATAATCAACAGCTTTGTAGACTGAGCCCTAATAAAGTTTCTCTGTAAATCTCTTTATGGTTCATATATTGTCCATTGCATTGTATTATGTTTTGACCACATTCTATGACCTTTACTCAGAAGATACCCAATGGTAAAATCTAAATCAATATGACTCCTGTGCTTTGAAATGAGGCTAAAGACAGGAAAATAATGATGTGAAAACAACACTGCCCTTCCATATTGCTCCATATCGAGTATAATATCGATTGCAACCACTGGAATAGCAACGTGAATCTTTCTGTTAACTAAAAGAGTCTTCTTATTTGGAATCATCCCATGATTTTGCTACTTTTACTCACAGCAGTCCTGCAAAACAATCCCTCTTCTAGTCCATATAACAAACACTTAACATCTTCCAGAAGGCATGGGTTTACTGGAGTCCTGAGGAAACCTTGAAAGTAATGAACAAGATAAAACTGACAAAAAAATGTTATCAATGATGGCTATTGATGCTGCTGATTGTCTAGACAGATATGATTGATAATTGCCTTGGCTCTAGACCTCATGATGTTCTCATCAGATCATTTAACTTCTCCTTTTCTCTTTTTCTGCCCATATTTGCTTTTGTCCCTTTCCCTCATTTTTTCTTGCTTATATCCATTTGGTTAAAACAGATTTCCCTTCCTTCTTGGTTTCTTCCTTTTACTTACTCCTTTCCACCTCCCTATCTGTCACTACTGATGTCCCTTTTAGGTTATAAATCACTGAATATGGAGTCTGTGCGGACGAATTATGTTTGTAGAAATGAAAAAACAGGTTTGAGCCAATAGATTAGAGATAAAACACTATCACAGCAGAAGGGGAAGGAAGAAAGTAGGTTTCTTTAAGATTTGATTATCCTCACTTCAGCTACAGAAGAATCATGTTTTCCCTGGAAGCAGTACAGGTTTACACTCCACTCCTACTGTTTTGCCATCATGGTAACTCTTAGGTAGCTTCTTTTTAGTGAGGAGTAAACTGTATCAAGAGCTCTGAAGAAATTCCACGTTACTAGAATCTGTCAAGGGAAAACCATTTCTTAAGCTATGTAATTTGTCTCTCTCATCACAGCTTTCAAATGTTGAGGACAATGACTTGATCTGTAGAGAGCACACACTTCACAGTAACTCAAAGCTACAATTTCACTATTGTTAAAGACCCCAAACATGCTTAAGTTTAGCATTATACAGAAATACTTCATGCACACAAATAATGTCAGAAAGTGTTTTCCTAAAAAACTCTGTTTTGTTCTCTCATCTTTATCTTCAGATAAGACATTATTTACCAAAGTTAACTGTTTCACAGTCTAGCAGTCTAAGTTTCTTATTTTGCTATTCTATTCTCACTTCATGAAAGGAATTTACCCCTAAGTAATGCTTGTGGAAAGAAAACAATTTTGCAGGTGTTTACAAAAACAACTTTAACATTAGTTTCATTTGTACTGTTTACTATTAGTACTTTGTATAATACAAATAATGTGTTTTCAAGGAGGTACTGCAGTCCATCTTTTTTCCTATTGAAAATTATGCCAGCTTCATGGGAATGTCTTTGAGGGCTTTTCAGTTTGTTGATGAAAAGCCTTGTCTTAGCCTGTACATTTTGGTTTAGAGGAGGTAGATGTTTTGCTTCAGTTTTGAAGTTAACATAGGGAAGATTTTTCAAGTTGTGTTTATTTCCTTTGCACAAAGAATGACAAGAGCAAAAGAGTTTGAACATCGGGAATTCAAGACCTGCTTCCACCTGCTCCAAAACTCTCACCTCTATCTATTGTTACCTGAGAGTGGCTCAAGGCCTCTCAGATGTGCAGGTGTAGAATTTCACTGGCCCATAAACACTCAGGGTAAAACACATACTGTGGAGCAGAAAAAAAGAGCTGTGATTGTAGAAGAAGGTAGTATGTGCCCTGAGATGGGTGTTCATCACCAGTATTTATTCTTTCATATCACCTTTCACCTTCTCAGGATGGGAGTATGGGACCTCCTGCAACCCCTGCACAAGACCATAAGCAATTCAGCTCTTCCATTCTGGAGGGTTTTTATGACTTTTTGAATGAATATCAATTCCAGTCAGAGTAATTTATTGATGTGCATTCTATGTAACTCATTCCACAGTTACTTCAGCATTAGAGAAATCCTCTGCTGTATCTCCCATTTGCCTTCCCTTCCACTCCCTAAGAAGTCTTTCCAGGTTCTTCCATTACAAATATCAAAGAAAATAATTAATTTTGCTTCTCTCCCATATGTTTGTCTTCTTTGTATCTGTTTGACCTCAAATTCTCTATTCTAACATATCCCTGAATCACAGAATATTTGAGGTTGGACAGTCTCAAGTCCAACCCTCTGCTTAAAGCAGGACCAACTTGAACAGGTTGCTCATGGCCATGTCATGAAGTAACATGTGCTAGGGCTTTATACATGAATGGCAACTTTTAATTTGCTTCTTAGGAAATAATTAAAGCTATACTGGGAGCTAAATTCTGATTTAATTAAAATCAGCTGTACACTGGTATTAATTTCATTGGGTGCATTTGTTCCTTAGACCTGGAACATGAAGTAGAAGTGAATACAACTTAATTTTCTGTTTATTCACTTAATAAAAGTCCTAGCTGTTCATGTCTCAACACTAAGATAACGATAAATTAAAAAGTCTGTTTCCTAATCAGTCTTCATAAATAAGCACTGTCGTACCAGAAATAGTGAAAAAAATAGCAAGATTAGTTAAAGTTTAAAGTTTTCCATTCACTGATTGGTTTCTATTGCTTCATTTAAACAGCATTAAACCATATTGGTATATAACTAGTTCTGCCCTTAGTCTTTGGCAGTATTCCTCTTTAAGTTATAAGCTCTACAGAGCAATGCAAAACCATTTGTTTGTGTTACATCCTTATGTGAAGACCTATTACAAGAGAATCACAAATTCTGTGTTCTTCATAATTGATGAGAGGGTAGAAGAATAGAGCCCTGTTCCATATTCACCTCACACAGCTAAAAGTTCTTCAGTTTGCAAATGTAGCAATGTACAACCTACAGATTTAGGAGTTTGCTTATAATCTATTATAGTAAATTTAATGAATTAACCCATTCGTTATTAAAGTTATACCTCAGACAGGTATGGAAAAGTCTTCAATTAGAAATGGTCTCCCTCTAACCCTACAAAAAGCCATCTATATATTTTCACTGGATGTTTTCCCCAGTTGCTATGGTCAGTTGTTTGGCTAGGGAAAGATTATCATCTGAAATGTAACAAAGCATAACACTTAATTTCACTCACGTGGGGTCTGACCACACATCAGATACACACAGCCACAGTTCCTTAGGACTCCTTGTTGTTAGTGACAGGTCTGATCACCTGCCCAGACTAAACCCTATTTCAGCCATAGATGTGTATCTCAAAAACGATTTGGCTACGGAACTTCGGCTGTCTTCCATCAGCTTGGGATCTGTACAATCTTCTGCTTTCCCATGTCTTGTGACATAATTATTGTATATATGTAAACCATTAGGATTTCCTCAGTACCTTAGGAGACAGACAGATGCATTTAAACAGCTATTACCCAAGAGCTTTTGCCGCAGTGTTTCACAGATGTTTACAGTACAGGTGGTCTTTGGACTTTGAAACAAATATTGACTCTAGTACATGAAGTCAGGTTTCAGAAACCTACCTGCAAGAAGTGTTCTGGAATTTGTAAATTCTGGCTTCCTGACAAGGAACATAAGGTTAAATTCAGGCATTTCGGACTTTTTCTAGATATAATGCCAGAAGATCCTTTTCTTTCATGTGGTATAGGACTGTAGTTACTCCTCTGGACCAAAAATCGTCTTCCCTATGTGCACAATCTGTGTGAACAATAACCAATATTTGCAGATGTACCTCTTTCATGCTTGCAATGAAAATATTTACATACTTGAACTGTTTGATACAGGCAAACACATCTACTTAAACACTCAGTACTAATCTACTAAATAATAAAAAGGAGAATTTTACATGCATTTTGCATGACTGAAAATGACTGCACAATGTTGTGATCTCCAGAATTAGGCTTGTATGGTTATCTGGATGAAAAGATACAACATGCATCCAGCAACCAATTTAGTCATGATTCCTATCCATAGGTTATTCACAGCCTTTTCAGAAATTCTGCCACTGTCATTGCTACAGAGCTCAAATGCACTACTGGTGCTCTGAGGTCTGCAGGAAACTCTCAATCATCTGATTGGTCACATCTTTCAGAAATCCTCCAACCTGACCTTGTTACCACAGTTGACTTAGACAAGGAATTGACACTCAGGTAGCAATTCCACATACTTCATCTGGGCAAATATATGAGCAAACAGCAAACATCATTATCTTTCATCTGTGTCTGAAAGATTTCACTGCAGCTAGTCACTTAGCAGTCTCAGATAAACAAGTCTGACATAAAACATAGCCAAAAATATTCTTAGATATCTGTCTAAATGGGGGACATTAGATAATGGATGAAGGACATGCAGCATAAACCAACACAAGTATAATAAATGGTACTATACAAAAATTCATACAGCAACCAGAACACACCAGCATTTTTAGACTCCCATTCATAGATGAAATATGGAATAGAAAATGGATCTCACCAAATGATCTTCAGGCTTATAGACACAGTTGCCATCTCACAGCTTCATTATGATACTCTTCTCTTTTTTTCCCCCCAAGTCCTTTGCCTTGAAACAAACTAAAAAGCTCAGCACTTGTGAAGTGTAATGATCTTGCTTCGACCCTTAGCAAGAAGAACAGTTTTAGCAATGAGAAATGTCAGGACCAAGGATGTCACACCTTACCTGTTGCACTGAAACATGTAAAAGTGATACAAACTAACAAAAAAAAACCCTCAAAAACAAACAGTGGAAAAAAACCCCAAACAAATAAACAAACAAAGCCAACAAAAAACGAAAACAAACAAACCCTCCTGAATATGACCTAGTACCAGTGAATTATGACTATAAATTTCAAAATTTTGTTCTTAAAGTTTAAGAGCACTAATTTTTTTTTCATTTTTGCAATGCAGAGTATTCAAGTTACACAGAAATCACAGTACTCTAGAGAATGAACCAGCAACACTAGATCATGTCAAGGAAGCAAACCCAGTTTTAGTCCTTTAAGAGGAAACTGAAGCCTGCAGCTCCCTCTACTAGGCAGGCAAAGAGAAGGCCAGAACTATTAACTATTCTCTTTACCATCTTAAACCCCACCCTACATAGGTATACAGGCTACCCACAGGTAGCACATAGCAAAACACGTGCAAGAGCTGCTCTTAAGGTTTATCTTTCTTCTACTACTTCAATATTTTCTCACCCATTTTTGGTTCTTTTTCTTTTTTCCCCTCTTCCAGGTTTTCCAACTAATCAATTTGAGGAGCACCTTAGTTTCCTACATTCATATCAATCATCAGGTCTGTTTCTAGGCAGAAGATTCTTTCCTGTTTCTGAGGTTGACAGCTTACAGGTTTCCTGCTACTGCTGCTTTCTTATGTCCACAATCCATGTTGCTTGTAATTAAACACCAGTGTTGCCTTTGGCCTCTCAACGGTTTGATAAGAAGTCAGTCAGAAAACAGAGAACAGAGTAGACCTGTCAGAACCAAAAATCTATCAACTATTCCTACCAACTCTAAGAAAAAAGCATTTGACTCACAGATATTAGAAGGTTTGGACAGTGAAGTGAAAGATCCCATTTTCTGCTTTTGAAAATTAGTATATTGAAATTGGCACCTAGAACACATTAGCTCCTCTAAGACAACCTCTTTTCTGTATCTTCAGAAATCTTGGCTAATGAGAAAAGTAATGGAAAGTTTATGATGCAATTTAAATTCTTCCCAAATGCTACCAGTGGTTTAGCATCCCAACAGAAACAGTCAGAGAACTGAGGTTTTGGGTAATCAGTTCTATTTTGTTAGCTCTCCATCTCTTTTTTTAAAAGGCTAGATGGTTCTTTGATTTAAGGAAGGGTGAAGAATGTCGGTGTATTGCTGTCAGCTACATGGGCTTACCACACATACAACTGGAAACTTTCTTGCAGTCACAAAATAGTGAGAGAGTTGTAGCTGCTGGAAAGACATTTCAAGAAACTGCACCAAAAAAAAAAAAAAAAAAGAAACCTGCATTTACAGTACTCTGTGTCAAGAGACAGGACAAATACATAGAAATATATAGATCTGGCTGTATTGTCCTGATTTTTTGTGCCAAGCAAAGCCTGGGCAAATTCTAAGACAGGTCTGCATCTCATAACTATGCTGCGTTTCCAAGTGATGGCTTAAAAAAAAGCTAGAAAAGTCACATGGGAGTAAGGGGAAAATGTGCATGAGTTAACAATGGTCTATATCTGAGCAGTGGCAAAAATATTTATCCTAAAGATATTAAGAGATCAGTGTCTATAAAAACATGATCTTTTGAGATAAGAGAATAGTTGGTGTCTCAGTATAGCGTTCTAGCATATGATCGGTGACAGTTCTTGTACAGTTCAAACCTGACTGAATAGGTTTCAAATACAAGTAAATGTAATAAAACTTAACCCAAGTTCAAATGAGAAAAAAAATAGTGGTGCATTTTTACTATAGGCTCCACTTAGATACATGTGCCCACTGAAAAAAATGTTGAAGAACAGCTGTCTCAGAACTTCACCCCAGTCCCAGCCCTAGAAATTTTCAGCTGCCAGGGCCTCAGGGTAACTTTTCAGTGCAGCTAAGCTTACAATGAAACAAACAACAGATCCTGTTTCCAGGATTACAATTATCGGCTAAATAAATAGCATTTTTTAAACTTATCTACTAAACACATCAGTGGCAAAACCACAATTGCTTAAGATAATAATGAACCAAATACAGGTGTGTCCACACGCAGCCAGTCATTTCTGGAAGAAAGTACATCCAAGAGGTGGAGTAGAAATTAAGTAGAATGATTGGAGAAACCCAACACACTCCCAGGAATGTGACTTGAACCTGAGCAAAAGGGAGCTGCAGTGCCCCTTTGCTGGAATTGGAGTGATACATTATATGAATGTTTCTTCTCTCCAATCCTCCCTACAGTAATTCATCTCTATTTCTGCAGTGTCTTCCCTGCATGTAATTTGAGTCAATCAATTATCTCATGTTTTACTATTAAGTATATTAAAAGTTTAATAACTAGGAGACGGCTTCTCAAAGGTAGAACTCATGTTCATGTTAGCTGAGAGCTCAATCCTCTTATAATTTCAACCACAGCTTTTTCATTAACTTCAATGAGAAGACTGGAGTCCTTGGAAGACTAGTTCCTCAGTACAGCAAAAATGGTTTACCTCAATTTTATTTTTTTTAAAACAAAACAACAACAACAATCAGCTTTACAATAGAGCTGAAAATATGATTCAGTTCATTACAAAAAACAGACTAACCAAAATACTGATCAAGTTTAAACACATTTCATCCTCCTCCCACAGGAAAAGCCAATTTTTTTATCTGGAATCTGCTAGACAATGTCTAAATTATAGAGGAACCACTGAATAAAATAATGTCTTTTGTCCAAAAACCAATTTGCTCAACTCAAACACCAATGGGTTCTTGCATGAAACTAAAGTCACATTTTTCACACTTACTTTCCCAAGATTGTGGAAAAAAAAAAACAACCAAAACTTTTATGATAGCAACTTCTGTTGAGATCCATTAATGACTACATGCAGGAAGTAGCAGAATCTCCTTGGAGAGTTCATTAAAAGATTCCTAACCTTTTAAATACTCCTTAGAGAGGCTAAGATCATCCAGATAACTTTGGTATGATATGCCTAAATATCAATTTATTTTTCCTAAATCAATCACAAGCTTCACAGAATCATTTAAAGTACATTGAAATTTTAAATTACACCAGATGCAAACTAATGGGGAAAATCTGGATATTTAGTGAGGTATATATTTCTTATCAGTACAGAGACATCAATACAGCCTTTGTGACAGATAAGTCAAGTAAGATTAATCAACAAGAAGCAAATGGTAACTTCTCTGCTTAGTACATTACTTGACTGTACGCCTTGGATTTGCTTTCAGGTGATAATACAAATATGCTTGGTATTAATAATAAAATCATTTTAATTTCTGGACATTGATTCTGGATGACCTAAAGATAAAATGGAGGCACTCAGTATCTTCACAAAGGCCCTAATGAACATAGTTTTCCATGATGTAATACCTTCTAATTTATTTCAAATCCAAAATAGCATAGATTACAAAAAGTCTGATCTCTGATCTAAGTTAAACACTGATTTTGGTTCATTAGAATGATTCTATGAGGTGCAGATTAACAGGGAAGACCCACAGCATTTAAGTTATATATACACATCTGAGAACTCTCAAATTCTGGCAATGAGTCTTCTGCTTAACTTCTTAAAAAGTTTGCTACACTGTGACAGCTCAATTAAATGGCACTGTCCTCTACCTGGCCTTTATCCCTTTCACTATTAGACCAATAAATTTTGGTCTATATGCACGTTTATATAAATGTTTATAATAGTATAACTTCTTCCATTATATTAGTTATAACAAATACACAAGTATAAAGTACAATGACTGCATGAAGGATTATAATGATAATGCCAGAAAACAAACAAAAGTTTTAGAAACCCCCCCAAAAACAAACAAAAATCCACCAAAACAAAACAAAAGCCAAAAAAAAAAAAAACACCAAAAAAAAAAAAAAACCACAAACAAAAAACCAAACCAAACAACAAAACCCTCCACAACAAAACAACAACAAAAACCTGAAACCACCAAAAACCCCATCACAAATACAAAACCAAAAAAGCAAACAAGTGTACTGGTAAGATATTTTAAAAAGTACATCAGTCCTTATCAGCAAGCAACAGGTTTAGTCTCTCTTTTCTGGCTCTAGTCAATAGACAACACTGTTCTTTTTCTAACCTAAGTACAGGAAAAACTCCACAAAATAGAAGTAAAGCATTTAATAGTTGACTTCAAATGTGAGTAAACTGTATTAGCAAAGTTCAGAGGAACTCTTATTTTACGTTTAAACCAGACCAATTCACCTTTCTCCCATTCCCATTAGCAAATTATTGTATAAGGTTTTTGCTTACAAAAAGATAAGTTAGTTCCTTTAGACTATGAAAAACATCCATCACAAGAAAGGGGACTGCAAACTTAATAAAGCCTATTAACAGATAACATTAATATGTGCTTGCTGCAACATGCATTTCTCCTTTCTTACATTGCAGAGCTGAGTTACCATGTTTGTGAGCAGACTGATAGTTAATCTGAATCATTTTGTCCTATTCTGGGCTTCATATTTGTTTTCATCCTTATGCTTCAGTATTGTTGGAATGAGAACAGCTGTGAATGGGCACACTACTATCAGCACTTTCTGTGAGGGATCTGCACATGGTCTGATAGCAGCTTGAATAAGACTGCTCTTATCCTGAAGAAAGGAAAAATGACAATTTCATAAATCTTCTTTCAGTATTTAACACCTTATTTTCAGTGACAATTTCTACATTCTGCCTCTGAATACCATCTTCTTCATTCCACAAAAATGTATTCAAAGGAAGTGTAAGCTAGAGAAGTTGTTACATTAGGTAATTGCCTTTTTCTTATTCAATATACAACTTTAGATTTTATAGAGGTAAAACTCTATTAATACCTGTGAAATCACATTATGTGCAGTAACTAGAATAGTTATCTTCTCACCTGTTCTCGTCCTGTTCCAGGCTCTAGCTTGCTATTCTCCAAAGAAGGTGAAAGTTTAGAACGAGAAGGCAAAAATTATTTTAAGCTGCCTTAATTTCTCCTTCAGGTTTAGACACCCAAGCAGAAGTCATCTTTGTCATGAACTAAAATTCCAAGTTACCTACAGGCTGGTTTGCACCTCAAGAAAGCACTGAGCCAAGAACTGTTCACCCTCTTGTCCCATATCCAACAAAAAAATTCCTATAAAGCTGTAGAAGGTGCATAATGAACTACATCTACACACATAAAATCTTGAAGAAACAGGAATTTCTACATATAACATTTGAACAATACCTTCTGTACATAACAGCAAAGGAACAATTTTATTTTGACCCTTTGACCCTAAGCCATTTTCTCATAGAGTTTCCATCCAAAAATTCAATTCCTATTTTTAGAGAAAAATGGGGAATATGTCCTGCAGGATTATAAAAAAAAAAGCCAGTTAAAAATAAACTGAAACAAAATGACAAACACTTGCTGCAGTTTTCATGGGCTCTAACTGACAGAGCCCCCAGTGTGCTTATTTAGGATGCACTCTAGTGGACACACATATAACAGAATCAAACAAAGATACAAAAAACTATGAAAAGAGATTAAAAAGCAAAGGCCACGTGTTATTACAGTTACTTCGTAGCATGTTCTAAAACACTGTCTTGAATTTGAAGGCTGTCTGAAGGCTGAAATTTTTGTAGTCAACATGATTGGACATAAAATGTAAATGGGCGTGAGTTACTTATCAAATTTTAAAACTTTTACTCCAAAGAACAAGATTCAGTTATACTTACTGGTTCATCAGAGAACTCCATCTATTTATCCAATTACTCCATTCCTCTGAAATTGGCACAGGAAGCTGTTGTGCTTACAATGTTAACAGGTGTAATTAGAACTGCAGTATCTTAAAGTATGTCCTTAAAATTATATTTTTTAGTAACAGTTAAAATAGTACTATCATAAACTGTGACAAAATCAGTTTACTGCAATGTCAACCATAAGGGCATATTCATGCCACCAAAAAGGTTCTTGACTATCATAGAAATTGCAAACCTATACCAATGTAGATTAAATGTACATAGAAAGCCTGACCACCTCGTCACAAAAGTAGTTCCATTTTTCATTACTTCAAAGGTTACATAAACATTTCTAGGTATTTATACCTGGTAGAGTGACATTTTTCTCTTTTGATTTTAAGGGTATTCATGTAAGATATGCTAGTGAAAAGCACTCAAAAAGCAATGAAGCAATAAAAAAGGGCACAGGAAATTTTAAAAAACGTATACTTTATTTTCAGGGGAAAAATAATATACTACTATACTAAAAATCATTAGTGCTTACATTTTTAAAAATTGATAGTATTATGCTTAGTAGGAGCTACATGAACAAATGTTATGCAGAGTAAAAAAATATTTATTATGCAATTGACCTTTGCCTGTGTAGGCAAAGGTATTGTTCTTAATTTTTTTAGAAGTGAAGCTTTGAGAAATAATAATGGTATTTAGTAAAGACAATGTAGATTTAACCTGTTGATTTACAAATTCAAGACAAATGCAGAAAAGACTTAAAAACTTGACTAATCAAAACTGATATGCGGACTTGCAGCTCACTTAGTATCACACAATACTCAGAAAAGGTTATTTTAAAGTCTAGACCAAACACCCAGAGCTACAAAAATAACCTAATGATTTCTAAGAGACAAGGTCTTCTAGTACATCTGTCAATTGAGTCAGAGTTAAATTCATCTCTTCCAAATACATTGGAAAAATATTCTGATTGGATTTTTGCACCTAGTTTGATGTGCAGAACTCTCTCCTCATCTTCTAACCTGTGGAGCATTCCCTTTTTCTATCAGAAACCATACAAATTCTTGAAAAATCTTTTCTCAAAAATATCTCTTTTAATATAGATTCAAATTATCATACTGTAGCATCTACCCTCAAATAATACCAACACATTAATTTTGTCTGTATTTATTATGGTTACAATTCAAGTATCATGTGGAATAAGCAGAAAATCTATTTGCTTCTCTCATTTCAGTTGCAGTTGTCTTCCTCCAAGTCAGCCATGCTAGCTACAACTGTTTAAGAACAAAAAGGAAGAATCAATGCCAGAATTAACAGACTTTATACAAACACCCTGAAAACAAACACACTGAAACAGCAGTATGTAAATCAGTTCTTTATATAAAATACATAAATCAAGATACTACACTTCAGGATAAGCAAGTAATGAGAAGAAAATATATTTACTGCTTTCAGGTCTGTTCGGAACTTTCTTCTGCTTCTGCTGTGAGATCTGTTTTACTCTAAAAAACAACAAAAAAATTCTATCACTTACCAGAATTCACTGAACTTTGTAAAAAGGAAAACAGGAAAAAACTGCACATGACAGACAAGTTGGTACTCATCAGTTTAATCATCTATTCTTTCATTCAGTGGAATACAACGAAATGCTATCATCAGGCTTTTATTATAAAATTCAGGGAATCTGGATGAAGCATTGTGATTCTGAGGGTAGAATTATTTCAAAAGTAAAGGCCTATATATTTTACTTTATTGACTGTTCTTAATTTGTAGCTTAATTCAACAAATATATAACTGTAAAACCTCAACATTACCAAAGGCCAATGTAATCTAACTTTAAACAACTTTATGCATGAAAACTTGAAAGATGGCACATGTAAGAAGCAGCAGGTATGTTTATTAGTTTTTTTTAACTTTTTGTGATTTGCTTATTTAAGAATTCATAAAATATGCCTGAAGTCTCAAGAATAATTTTTCATACATAATTATCAGAAAATTATAAAAATTGGGGCTATATGAGATATTGAGAATTCATCTGATTTATCTTAGTGGAAAAAACACCTGTGAAAACCTGACCATAAGAATAGTCATAAGTATGTTAATAATATATTTAGAGAACACTCAAAAAACAGGCTGTTATTAAAGTAGATTTAAGCATAAAGCACATTAATATCACAACATAAATTCTGAGCTAGAATTACACTACTGATACCAGAAATAAAGTGAGCAAACTATTAAAGTCAATAAAGGAAAAAGCTTTCTGCTAATGATGTACTAAAACTAGTATATCAAAATCTCAAGTTATCACACTTGGAATACTCTAACTGGAAAATGTCAGACAGGTCTCTTAATGACCAATGAATACTCAGAAAACTGAGTGATTTTGCAGGAGTTGGCATCATCTGTTAAAAGCACTGCCTTGCCTTGCTTTAAATGAAGGCTGATTCATGTTCTCTCATTTCCTTGGACTGTCAAGTATAAAAGGAATTAAAAAATTAGAATGGTTTAACTTTCACTAGAGAACAGGTTATGAGCAGTTTGGAGGTTGGGGTCAAAATGCCATCCCTTAAAGCCATAGGAGAGAACCAGTAACAGTTTAAACCTTCGATAGGTCAGCACAGAAAAGCAAATCTGTGAGAGTCATTCATTTGTAACCTCTTTCTAAACACTTACCTCGGGCTGTCCACTCTGATCTAGCTCCTCCTCAGCTTTGGTCAAATCAGGGGTTCCAGGTCTATCTGTAAGTTCAGATACTGTCTTTTCATCTTCCTATGGTAATGAAAACCAGTTTTCAGTTAAAAATACTCCATGTCATGAAATCCACAGAAAATATTTTAAGTATGTTAAAAAGACATTATATATCAATATAAGGAGAACACTTAAGGTAAGTACTATAAAATTTGTTAGTATCTGAATACAGTCTTTGCATGCTTAAAACTATTTTTTTAATAACAGTAATTTCAGTTTAAATTTCTACATATTCATTTTTTCTGACACTTTCATACTCTCATCTTTCTACAATTATGTTCTGTCAGTATATTAACAGAGAGTTCTAAAAACTTATGTATTTCTCAAACATTATGTGCTCCACATAAATTGAAGAGGTATTCACATTTAAAGGCTTTATTGAGATAAACAATTAGCAGTCTATGTTTTTACTGAAGTAGCATTAAAAGACCATATTAAAAGACTCAGACATCTGTTTACACACTCTTCTGTTAGTATAAATTCCCATGTGCCAGGAAGATCTCAGAATCAAGAGGCATCACAATTCAAAACCACAGTTCCTTTTCCAGGTACAGCAAAGGACTTTACACTCACACTCTGTAAAACATTACTGTCTCAATACTTAAGCTAGACATGCTTATATTGTTATAACTTTCTCATAAATGCCATGAAGGAATGTGGAAGCATCAGCTAAAATAGCCCTATACTACATTTTGCAATAAATATATGCTCTGTTCTGAATATATACTAATTAAACCTAATAGAACAGACCAAAGTCCAGGCAAAAAATTCAGGCTGCAAAACCAAGGTATTAGACATTTTTTCTCCCATTTACATTTTTTTAAAAAATTATATGTTAATTCAAAGCTCGTGGGTTTCTGCCTTGTGTTTCAGAATTGATGCCTGCATTCAGAAAAGATGGTTTATTCATGGTATTTTCAAACTACCAACTAAGTTTCGGCTTAAACCTTTTGATCTTCCTGCTGCAACTGCACGTTGTCTTCTTCACTCTGCAGTTCCAGCTTCTCATGTTCTTGCTCCAGCTCAGCCTTCTCACGTTCTTTCTCCAACTCAGCCTTCTTACCCTCTTGCTCCAGCTCAGCCTGCAATCAGTTTAAGAAAGGACAAATCAGAAAGAAAAAACCCCACATTCATATTTCCACCGCATTGCTTACAATGCATTTCATAACTGAAATCACAAATAGAACAAGGAGGAAGCATAAAACCTAACTGCAGTGTTAGCAACAAAGTCCTTTCAGTATCATCTGGCTCAACATTTTCAAAGGTTTTAGACTCTCATGGATAACAAGGCTTTACTACCAAGGGGAAGGAGAAGCAGTTGACTGAAGTTAGTGTACACACTTTGGATACTGTCTCATTCCACATGCTCTTTAGCAGTCTATATTAGTTATCTCCTATACTTTGGATTAAGCTCTTTGGTACTTTGTACAGTATCTAGCACAAACAGATGAACCAATATAGTATCAAATCTATAGAAAGGACTGGTAAGCAATATCATTAACATTAATCATGTTCATCAGCAACCTTTAGTATTTCCAATTGGAAATATCTAATAGAAAGTGTCTATTATTTGTAAGCATTAAGTCCTATTGCATCAAAACTTCAGAAACTTCATAATCTAAGTATTTACGTTCAACAGCACTAGAGAATACTGTTAGCTCTTGCATTTTGTGAGCAGTTTTAACAAATATGGTCATATTGTAACTAGTTTTCATGTTCCTTTTTGGTACATATAATCAAAATTTGCCTAAATATTTGACTACAGACAAAATTGTTAGGTTAAAAAATGCATCTAACATGAGTATTATTCAATATTTTTCCCATGGTTTATATGAAGTGATTTATTTAATTCTCTGTGAATTATCTCCAGACACAATTCTTATTTCTATTTACTATCCAAAATCACTCATGAAATCCTTCAGCACATAACTTACGGTCTGCAAATTAGGAAATTCCAAATTTAAAAATTGCAAGTGAAATAGAAGGAATGCATCTTACACTAGAACTGGGCTTAACGTAAGCAGCACGAATTCAAAATCACACTTTTAACATTGTGAATGTTAGCCACGCAAAAAAATCCAGTCAGATCACGTCAACATCACCACAGCAACACTGAGATTCTTACAAGTTATCAAGTTTACATGACTCCTTTCTAAAGAATAGCTACAAACAGAGACATTATATTTATTTCTCAGAAGACCAAACAGTACAGGATTCTAACTGCTTTATGCCAACAGAAAGCTCAGGCAGCTAAGGAAAGAAGAAGGCACCTCACTGCATCAGGCTAAACATAACTGCTTAAATAAGCAATCTTCATTCATTAGCTCCCAACCATTTTCAGGACTCTCTAATTGTGTATACATTCTCATTACCTTTTTTGGCATTACTGATATTATGCTGAAGCAGCTTGAGATAATGGTGGGTTATTACTCTCAGATCTCCTAGCATTTTTGCAATGATTTCTAGCTTTATTTGCACCAGCTCCTGCTCCTAAATAACTACAGAGGATAGTCTACTTATTTTCAGCTGCTTCTCATATAAGTCTTATGTTGGTTTCTTTTCAACTTAAGTGCCTTCATTTTTAATAACATTGTACTGCATAGTAAGCTTTCCTACCCATGTGATGACTAATAGTTTCAGTTATTCAGAAAAGTGAGATTAAAATACTTCTTTCATGCCAACTTTATCAAAACCATTATAGATTGGAAGTACAGAAAGAGCTACAGGATGCCACAGCACCATACGCTATTTAGAATTATGAATTACTAAGTATTATTAACCTGACGTTGTTCTTCGAGTTTCTGCTGGATCATCCGCTCTTCTTCCTCCCTTTTTCTTAATATTTCAAGCTCTGCTAGTGCTGCCTCCCGTTCTTGTTCCAGTTCAGCCCTCTCCAACATTCTCTATTTCAGAAGTTACACAGAACCAATTTAAAAAAATGGAGATATATACCATCAATTATATTGTAATGATTTTCTTTTTTGCCTAAGTTGGATCCACCTTTTCTCCTTCATCTAAGTTTCTTCTGTAACGGTAAATCCAATGTGCAAGATACTCTATTGGATCTGCTGGCCGATGCTCTACAACCTCTGCCAGTCCCTTTTTCAAGCAATCTCCCAGGCATTGCTTCAGATACTGAGACTCCATCCAAATCTATCAACAAGAAACAAACAGGTATTAACTATGAATGACAGAATTAAATTAGGGGGGTTAAAAATTGTTGCCTTGGGCAGTTAACTCTGAATATGACATTACTTTTTATGAACCTTGCAATATATACAGGAAAGTTATTTAAATTGTTTTTTGTATTGGTTTAGTTCTTATAAGCTCCAGTGATAGGTCAGTTATACCAATCACTGCAGAAAAAAACGCTCAACTCCTCCTCCCCTTATTGTTTAGATATGTGTATTTCACAAACTACCTGGAAATACGCTGGTAATTCTAGGTCTACATGAGAGAAAAAAAAAACCTTAAAAGCACAACAGGACACTGAGTATCTGTATATAAGTCTCCTAAGAACAGCAAAGTACTGTGAACGATCAAGGGCAGATTTTAGTTTGAACTAACATAACTATCTTTAAGATAGGTTTGCGACACCAAGGCCTGAAGGAGCCACTCTACACAGCCATGAAAGGCACAAATCTCTGAGCACACACGAGGTTTTACTCGCCCTATTTCAGCAAACACGACCTTTCCTTTACTGCCAAGGGCGCTCAATCCCTTTAGCGCAGCCCTGGCGGGGCAGAAAATCCAGGCTCTTGGCACTACCCTGGCGGGGCAGAAAATCCAGGCTCTTGGCACTGCCCTGGGCGCGGTGGCCGGGGTGTGAATCCTGTGCCACCCTCTGCCTTCACGGCGGCTCCTGACGCGGCGAGTCGGAGGTGAGCTGTGCGGGCCTGCGGGCACGAACAGACCTGGATTACCCCGGCCCTTTTCACCTGCATCGCCACCCCCGCCCTCCGCCCCTGGGCTCTATTTAAGCACAGGCGGGGCCTCCACCCCTCCCCTGGGCTATACGCGGGGCGGGCCCGTCCTTATCCATGTTCCTGGTGCGCGGAGTTCCCGGGAGGACCTGGCACGTCACCCCTAGAAAGTAACACGGACATGGTACTGGCACCTCTTTGCTTCTAGCGCCGCCCTGTAGCTGCTCGCCTTCCCTCGGAGAGCAGCTGCCAGAGCCCCGGTACAGCAGCCCCAGCCTGGCCCGCTCCCACCCTCCGCCCAGCCCGGCCCAGCCGCTGCCGGCGCCGCCCCGGACGCGCGGGGTTGCCCCGCAACAGGGCTGCGAGCCCCGCAGCACCGCCTCCACCGCTCCCCGGAGGGTGTCTCCTGGGGAAAAAAACACTTTAAATGCGATTGATGCTCTCTCCGCCCTCTCCGTGACCGGTTTCCGCTCACAGCAGAAAGGGGTGTCCATCCACATCTTCAGCCAGCCCTGTCTGCAATTAACTGGCAACGCACCGATGCCTCTCCGTTAATTTAGGGGATTATACACATCTGTATGAATGCATGCGGACACGTAGATAAAGACTGGAAAGCAGTTCAGGAAAGAAAATACTCTTGGGATTTTAGCAAAAGGAACCTGAGCTAGCATAGAATAAGAACTTTATAGCCAAGTACAGGGTGCGTTTTTCAATAAATACTTTATTATGGAATTTGAATTTCCAGCTTTAAGGCAGAGTTGTATTTTCTCCTTGGCTGACATTCACCTCCAATTTGACCAGCTGTTTGCTTTACTGGCAAACTTCTAACCAGGTATTTAAAAACCCCTGCATATAACTACAGCTGGAAGAATTAATTCAGCGCGGATGTTAATCCTGAAGCTTAACGGCGCTCACGTTACCTTAGCAGTTCCCAGGCACAAATGGAAGGCTGCAGAAGGACTGCTTCCCTGAGTGAAACACGGGAGCGCTGGAGTTCCGTGAGAGGTGAGACGAGCCGGCTCCATCGGCTCCGGGACGGGAGGTGGTGGGAAGGCGCCGGCCGGGGGGTGTCGCTGGCGCCCCGCGCACACAGAGCGCAGCCGCCCGGCCCGGCCCAGGCGGCCCCGCGGCCATGGCGGCGGAGAGCGGCCGGGCGGCCGAGGCCTGCGTGGGGCAGCTGGTGCTTCCCGGGGACCTGCTGCTGCTGCCCGCGCACTACGACGAGGACGCGGAGGGCGAGCGGCTGCGGCTGAGCGCGGGCGCGGCGCCCGCGGGGCGGCTGCTGTGCGGGCCGGGGCTGCGGCGGAGCGGGGCCGGGCTGCTGGTCACCAAGTGCGGGCTCCTGCGGCACCGGCCCGCGGGCCCCGGCGCGTACTGGGTGGACTCGCAGCAGAAGCGGGTAAGGGCGCGGGGGGACCGGGGCACGTGTATCTGTGTGTGTGTGTGAAAGCCCTGACCCGTGTGTGCCCCTGTCCCGCTCCAGTACGTGCCGGTGAAGGGTGACCACGTCATTGGGATCGTGACGGCCAAGGCGGGGGACGTGTTCAAGCTGGACGTGGGCGGCAGCGAGCTGGCGTCCCTGTCCTACCTGGCCTTCGAGGGCGCCACGAAGAGGAACAGGCCGAACGTGCATGTGAGTGAGCTGGTGAGCTGGCGGTGATGCTGTAGCCGTCCCGTTTGGGGGCGCTTCGGATGCGTTTTGGTAGCTTCTCCTAGTTAGAAGCGTGTTTTGTAAGCCGCCTATAAAGGGGAGAGTGCCGGTCTGCTTGCAGGGATTTCTCCTGGGCCCTCCTCGGAGGTTTTTGCAAGATTAGACTGCGGCCTTTCAGAGGTTCCCTAAGAGCACTGTAACTAGTGTAGTTTGGTCTCTGTCAGGTCGTAGGCTTCCTCACTCTCTCATTTTAATTTTCCCATAATACTGCCAGCAGCAGATGCAGTTTACGAGTAGTGTGCAGGCAAAGGGGCAGTATGAAGTTAAGGTTTTAAAGCAAGCTTTTATGCTACGTGATGCTGGTGTAAAATATTTGTGTCTGTTTTGCTTTTTTTTAATGACACTGTTATAAACAGTTGTATGGCACATGCATGCCACACTTTCTGCGCTCTGATGAAATATCATCACCAGAATGTAAAAAGGGAAGAAAAATATAAAGAGAAGTAAAATAGCTTTATGTGATTTTTTTTTTGTTGTTGTTGTTCTGATAAGTGATTACAAGAGCAGATTGCTTAGGCTTTAAATATCATTAGAGTGTGAAGAAAGAGGAATTCATATATGGTATTTAAAAAGACTGCAGCTATTTAACTCCTTTAAATAAAATTCTGTCCTTTTATCTTACAAATTCTAGTAGCAGTACAAGATAATTCTTTGTGGAGGATGCTGTCTTTAGTAGAAGAAGAGAAAATTAAAATTATTTTTCTGTCATCACTGTTTTAAATCTATTTTGTTGCCTCACTAGAGGATCTTTATCAATAATCAGTATTTGTTACAAACGTACAGTATGATCTTCTCTTTTACTTTTGCTTTTTGACACTGTTTTGTTTAGGTGGGAGATCTTATTTATGGTCAGTTCCTCGTAGCAAATAAAGACATGGAACCAGAGATGGTCTGTATAGACAGCAGTGGAAAATCAAGTGGAATGGGAATAATTGGACAAGATGGCTTCCTCTTTAAAGTTTCCTTAGGTCTAATAAGAAAGTAAGTACTAAGAAACGTAAGTAGTTGCTCTAATATGTAATATGGTAGGTAGGATTTGCCAGTTGTTCCCTCCGAGCAGCGTGGGCAATTGGTAATTGGTGTGTGTAGTTCTTGTGGTGTATTTGTACCAGTTGTGCTGAATGGAGTATGAATATTGACCTAGAAGAAGCATTTATTTTTCCTTTTAAGGGATTTAGATGCTTTTCTATATGGTGTTGCATGACCTGTTTAAAAAAAAAAGTGATGTGGTTGCCAAGGGAGTATGGAAAATAAAGCTAGTGTCCTAGCTAGCTTTATTTTCCAATATCAAACATTCAGGATAGTGTTTCAGGTAGGTACAGACTACCTTGGAGTTTAAAAAATGGAGATGCTTAGTGTTCTTTTTCTGCTCAATGGAATAGTGGGGATGTACATTTAGCTGACAGCTGACTAAAGAGGTTTGTAGTTTCTTATGCTGATGTAAAGACAAGATTTTTTGTGACTATCAAGAAATACCAGATTATATGGATAAATGATAGTCAAGCTTTGTTGTTGCCTTTTGGGTGTTTTTCTTTTGTTTGGTTTTGTTCTTTGGATAAGCAATCTGGAGATGTAGAGCCACTATTTCCCACCTGTAATTATTTGTTTGATTTATATGTCCCATCAGAAGTCAGTGTGAACTGCTACAAAGACTTTTTGCAGCCATTCTGTTTGTTTTCCAAATTTTTTCTGTATGCAAGTAAAGCAATAACAGTATATTACAAGTAAACTGCTAAGTCCTGATATGTTTTTCTTCTTTGTGAAGCTGTTCAAGCTTGATTTAATCCTAGACATATTACAGTATTATTGAGAACTTTACTTTTCAGTATGCTACCAGCTAATAAAAATAAAGTAGTCTGTTTACTGCTACTAATTTGGAAGTAATACTATTTGGTATTACTTCCAAGTCTTAATTAGGAAAAAACCCTGCTAAATTCACAACTCTTGTATTTTTTTTTAGGTGGCTATATTGATATTGTGTTACTATTTTGGATGTATATTCAACTTTTTGGTGTTACTTTAGTAGCTACCATAACAGCAGTGCTGCTGGTGTTACTGATGATAACAACGTGGTGTCTGTAAATGTAAGCACTTCTTTTTCTGATTTTTTTTTTTGATCTTATTTACAGACTCTTGGCTCCCAAATGTGAAATAATTCAGGAGTTGTCACAGTTATACCCATTTGAGCTGGTGCTGGGAATGAATGGAAGAATATGGGTAAAAGCAAAAACAGTTCAACAGACTTTAATTATAGTAAATATTTTGGAAGCCTGTGAGTATATGACTGCAGAACAGAGAAGACAAGCACTTGCCAAATTGTCAGGGAACTGATGAGAGAAAACTTTGAGGATTTGTTTGCAATGACTGTAGAGTGTTTTTGTTATTTTTGTATTCAGATTTATATTAAAAGCCATTTTTTAAATGAAGTATTGTGCTTTGGTTGTTCTTCATTTCCCTTCTTTGTCCACTCAGCTTGTTCTTTTACTCACTGTTGTGATTATGAAGCCCTGTTTATGTTCACGTTTCTGAATTTTCTGATTGATGTGGAGAGGGTCTTTAGAAGCTTTCATTAGCTGTGAGTTTTGCAGTGTAACTAACTACTTAAGTCTTCTTTAAGAAAACTCATCATTTTGTAAACAGAATATATTTGCTTTTTTAGTTGTATTCAAACTTCAAACAGTACATCTTTACTTAGGGGGCTCATTCATCCTGGTCAGATGCTCTTATTTATACAGTCACATGAAGTGGTTATTTAGTATTTTACAAAATTTGGGAATAGAAGTGCAGGTAGAGAATACCAGAAAGTAATTACAGGGCATAGCATAAAAAAATCACAGGGTGATTAAGGCAAATGATCAGATAAGACCAAACATACACTCACATCAGCCTTACAACTTTCACTAAAAGATAACTTGCCTAATGGTATTAAGGAGATAGTGATTAGGACATAATAATAGCCATGTGTTTTTTGATTCTAGGCACTGGATCACTGGATTTATTTTCTTTAGTTCCAGCATGAAAATACCATACAGCTTTGCTTAATGTTCAACAAAATCAGCATTTCAGAAAAAAGCTATATTAGGCTTCTTTGTGTAGTAGTTCCTCACATGCATATAGAGAAGATGCTGTTCTAGGAGACAAGAGTTCTCAGCGTGTTTTAGTATGTGAATAGTTTGCTACTGTTCCTCTGAAAGAGACCCCTGAATTAAAGAAAGGGTAATTACTGGTACCTGCTTCCTGTGGGAGAAAAGCTTGACTGTACCTAATGAAGTGCATTGTAGCTGTTAGGCAGTTACTTACATCTGTGATCTTCTGTGGTTCTTAATAAGCTAAATAGTTTGATAGCAATAGTTAAAGGAAATTAGAAAAAATGGATTAATTAGAGTAAGCCTGAATACCATCTTAATTGAAGTGGAAACAAAGTTTTTCCTATTTTGTATTTCATCCAAAGTTTGATGATAAGGTTGTCTTTGGCATCTCTGTCAGTTAGAAATTGCTTCAATTCAGAGCCACTCCTCTGAGTCATCTGTAAAAGGCTTACCTGGGGCTTCCCCTGATTCAACAAAAGCACAGCTCTAATGGTTTCCAGGTGAGTAATGGCTACAAGTCAGAATTTGAGTGGGTTTCACTGGCCTCCCTGTTTAGCATTTAGGGCATTGCTCATCTGGCTTGGTAGACCTTTAGTCATCTCGTTTTCACCTGTCATCTCCCAGGTGAAGTGACTTTCATTCATATCCCATAAACCTTTTAGGTCTATAATCTCTCTTACTACACATGAAAAGCTGTAAATTAATAAGGATTTCACCAACTGCTCTTCTCCAGAGCTTTTTCCCATTTCAGCTATCCAGGGCCTCTGCAGGTTGTCTGTTACTGGAACAATAGCTGGCATAGGCAGAAAAGCATTTGCCAAATGATCTCAGGGTGCTAACATGGTTTTCTGTGAATGTTCTTGGATCAAAATAGTAAAACCACAGGAATGGGGAATGATGGATCATTTCCTGAAGAGTTGTGGCTTGAAATTAAATTAGCCTTACCACTCCCCTTTACCTAAGCAACCTCCTTTCTCTCCCAGAAGTCTGAGTTTCAAGCCTAACCTGCAAGACACGGGAACAATCCCTGTATTTAAAAATGCTGTTGTGATAGGGCAGCAGAGCAAATGGTGACCTTGAAAGTTCTTAACATAATCAGCACACTGTTTTGTACAACACGTTATTCTGTTCCATTGTCAACTGCTGATCACCCAAATAGAAATTCAGTTAAATTAAGAACAGGATACAAAATGCAATAAAATTATGGTTGTTTTTAATTTAGCACAATGGTGTAACCATTAATTTCTTAGGTTTCAGCCCCTATACAATCATTTTAAGCATGTGCTACAGTTAAGTTTGTTTTTGACAGTTTATGCAATGTAAGAAAATGATAGTGGATGTGAACAAAATGGGTGTGGGGAAAAATACTTGAAAGTAAGTACACTTAAACACATTACTAACAGAAGGCAATATTCATTTTTTGGTTTTGTGGGGGTTTCTTTGTTGGTTTTTTTACTTGGACAGACAAAAACATTCCTCAAACAAATTACTGCCTTTGACAAGCTTTACCTAATGAACAAAATACTCAGGCAAAATCTAAACGATATCTTTGTGAACTTTTAGTTCTATGTTGGTGACTGGTGTAAAAAGTATATGTGATGGAGTATAACTTAGTTCTAGGAAGAAAGACTGGTCATGATTTAATTATGTTTTCTGCTGGAAGTCTTTCACATGCCCATTAAGGCACATAAACTCATATGCTTCAGGAAATAGGACTTACAGAAGGGTTACTGTGGACTTGAAATGTACCTTACTAAGTAAGTATAATGTCTTTCTGTTGCATTTCTCTGTATGATGATAAACATTGTCAATGTTCAACATTTAAGTCATTATTTAGAGTCATTCAGATACTCTGTGATTGTGCACTGGGTGCTTTGTTACATTATTTTTCTTTCAGGGTGTTGCGATGAAGGTTAAGTAAAAACAGTTGATGTCAACATGAACACAGTCCATATTCCCAGAGATAAGCACAGCCTCTTAAAAAGAAAGTTCACAGAGAATTAAATAGAAACTATACATATGAAATACATAGTTTGTGGCCTTTCCTACCTTGATGTTTTTTAATGACCAAGAATGAACGCTAACAGAAAGTACAGATATGCGGTGTTGAAATTAAGTGTGATAGTAACACATTTGTATTTTGCTCTAGCAGAAGAAAGTTGCTCAGACAAATAGTTCAGTGTAATAAAAGGACTAAGAGCTTAACTCTAAGGTTGTGGTTAGAGTGTGGCTGTAGCTCTGCTAGATTAGAAGTTTACTGTGCCTAACTACTTATTACAACCTTACCAGTAGGAGTTGGAACTGAGGCTTGCTGGCATGTGTATTTGATTCCTAGCCAAGGTCTGTCAAAATGACCCAAATTGGTATCAACACTTCTAATACCAGGGTTATTCTGGTTTTATAAAATGAATATTCTTTTAGCAAAAGAGGCTGTGGAATTTTCCTCTCAAATTTTAAATATTAAGAGCAGCTCACCTTCTACTGGAGAAGGTTAAATTTGTTAGAGAAAGCCCAGTTTTCTCCCTTGGAGCTTGAACAAATACTTCTGAGTAACAGCTAAATCAACAAACATAGAACTTGGATAGAAAATATTTACACTGGTTTTTCTAGCTACATACAACTGACTTGGTGAGATACATTATTTGATGGAGTATAGAAACTCACTGTCTTAAGGACAATGTAGGGCACTTTATTTGGCTATATTAGTAACACAAGCAGCCTTGTCCTTACTAATGGCTTCTATAGATTGTAAGATGCATGACTACTATTGAAGTCTGTAGAGGGAATTAAACATGTCAGTTTTGCCCCAACAATTTGAAAGAGAAATAGCCTAGAAACATGTTGAGTGCCTGAATTTTAATTGAAACTAGCAGTTGCAGGCAATTAACCTGGACTGCTGCAGATTGACTGTTTTCCTCTGATGTCCTGATCTTGCAGAAGTGCAGGTACTGCCTTTTGAGTGCTATCTTTGTGGGTATTTTAGGATATTTGGGAGCTTGGTTTTGCTTATAGAGCCTGAAGCTTGATCACTATTCTAGTGGCTTGAGCAGTCATTAAAATAGCTGTTTTTTACTAGGCCTCAGTGTCCTAGTGGACAATGGAGAATACTAAAAAAGCAGAATAACATTATAGGTAGCACTGCAGTAAATCAGAGAAAGACAAACTACAGACCTCAGAGATTCTATTTTGCTTACAGTTACTTGACAAAGATATTAAAGACTGAAGGGCAGTCAGAGGACTAATGACTTCATCTGCTGTTTCCAAAGGCTTTGGTTATCTTTTGTCTTGTAAATGGTAGGCTTTTCAGTGATTCAGTGTTTGCATTTGCTATTGCAAAAGAGATTTGTTACAAGAATCTGTATACCCACTAAAAAGACTTACTGATTGTTTCTTCCTGTTCTTGTCCAGATGGAGGGTGTTGCACCAATCTCTTCTTGGTGTTCCGATGCAAACTGCTCATGGGGGTGAAACTAATTTCAAAAGACCTGTAGTGTGACTACTGCACCCTAATCTTACTTAAAATAAATCTGAGTTCCTGTGTCTAGGCTGGCTGTAAACAGACTGGTACTGTTATTTCCTAAGAATCAGAATGACATTGAGAACTCCACCACATGAGCACATCACTGTAGAGCTCCAAAGAAGAGATGGCTTTTGCCTGGCCTAGTGGAGACCTATGTCAGCCTGCATCTGTGTGGATTTGCCTTTTCTAGCATACAGGTGAGAAGTTCAAGCTGTATTTTTTATATCTATATCCAATCTTATCAGCTTTGTATCAAAAGTCTTAAATTAGCCTGGAAATCCTTCTACAGACACAAGACCTAGATCCTGTCTTAGTCCATCACTGTCTTTCCTTGTTGCTTTTGAGATGTTCTGTTTCCTGGTAGAAAAGGCAGTTTGTTTAACATTTATCTAACAGTGCCCTTGGTCTAAAGTTGATCTCTAGAAGCATGATCCAACAAGAAAAAGAAATAACTTCTGAAATAACACACAGCTTTGTCATTCTGTACATGAATTGAAAGTTTTGTAATGCTAGATCATGTTTTAGCATAGGTACTGATACAGTGCATTCTGGGTGACTTATGCACAGGCATGCCAGAGAAATTTAATTAACTGATGTACAAACACTTTACAGACTGATAGTCTTTGTTCAGTTTAACTATTATAAAACCGAATTATGAAGGCAGGAATAGAAGGGCTCTATGCTTTTTAAGAACGCTGTTCAAAACTGAGAGCTTGAAGATTACATGCTGGTGTCTGTTCCTCTGTGAAATATTCTTCTGTGTGTGTTTGTTAGAGAATTTATTATTGTCTTTTTTTTTTAACAGGAAAAATGTGTGAATAACATCTGAATAGGTGTATGGGAAAACTAAACTAGATCAATCATAATATGAGTTTATCAAGAGGGAAAACCAGACAACCAAAGAAGTCAAATTCCCATTCAACTTTCCTGCCAAAATTTCATTATCTTTCTGATGCCATGAAGGGAAAGATAGTCTAATAAAGATAAAGAAATCATTGTTGCAACTCTACCTAATGCAACACAGTAGCCTTTCTGGAGGTGTAGGTAGAGAAGGTTATATTCCAGTATTTTTATGACACCATATTTCTTTGAGTTCTGTGTCTACTAGATGTGTGCATGCATTCAAAGGATTTCACTGCTTTGTAAAGTAGGAAGATATTCTTGGATGGAATCCAGATGTGTGAGCTCAGATTTTTCTGCTTTTTTCAGAACCTTTTTACAATAGGGACAAATGGAGTCAGAGTCACTTCTGTGATTAACTGCTTATTTTTCTTGCCTGGTGCCTTGTCATGGACTCCTACTCAGAGCAAAGAATAAATAAAAAGATGATCTATTTTGTGATAGGTGGTTCCTCCCCTCCCCCCCAGCAATACTGGCTACCTGGGAATTGTGAAGGCCAGCTGCCAGGTTTGCTAGAGGTGTAATGTGCAGAAGTATCATTAAGAAAAAAGTTTGGTTTGTGTGCTTACCATGGCAACAAACATAATGGAGCTGCTGTTCTATTGACAAATGTTGACAGCTGGATCCACAGCCATTATAAAATTCAGAAGAAAGGAACGTTGACAGCCTGCAGAAATTAGGGTTTTAATTACATGGTGATGGCTGACAAAATTTACTGATCACTTTTTTGGTCAGAGTGTTTTTCCAAAAATTGCTATGTCACCATGCAAAGATACATATATTCTAATCCTGATTGCATTTAGGAAACATAAGGCCACTTCAGCATGTGTTTAGTGTTGACAGAGAATCTTCCCAACTGATTAAGAAGAAAAAGAAGAGGTTCTGTTTCATGTCTTTCCAAGGAAAAATGGCAGCCCCAAATTCTCAATCTTTTCAAGTTCCTCAGCTCTTTCAAGTAGTCTGGTAATGCTGTATCTACCATGGAGTTTGCTTAGGTAGAAACAACATAGGCAGCAGCCACATAGGTTATTTTTAATTACTGCTAAGACTGAGTGACTTTAGTGCTTTTTACAATCCATTTGACTTAAAAAGAAAAAGTGTGTAGATAAAAGCGTGACTACCACAATTTTGGGCACAAAGACCCAAAGCCTTCTCCCTGGAACTGCCTGGGCCCATGCCACTCAGACATGTACATCCCAACATGTTGCAATGGGGCTCTGTCCTGCAGAACTGCTGTTCCATGTGGCTTTCTGGCAACACAAGGCTGCTGTGCCCCTCTTGTAGGGACAGGGCAGTGTGGTCGTGGAGGATGGTCCTGTGTTCAAAGCAGTCTGCTGGGGCGCCTGGGCAAGCTCCCAGGTGACTTCTGGCACATCCAAGCACATGTGGCTTGCTGCCTCCAGTTTGATCTGTGCTAGATCAGAATGGCAACGTGGCTGTTGCTTCTAATTAGCAGGGAACTTGTTTTGTGGTGAGATTGCTCGGAAAAACAAATTCTGCACTGAAGATAAACAGAAATGCAAAGAAGGAATAAACTGAGCAGGTCTAACCAGAGTGACCGGTGACTCCCATTTAAGAGAGAGATAAGAAAAGGACATTTGGTCCAGGTAAGTTTGGGTCATGATGAAAAACAGTGGCTCTGGTTAGTTGTTGGAATGTAGACTCTGTAGTACCATCAGAGGGGTTACATTCATTCTCCTGAGCTGCTTTTGTGTTACTGACCAGACTATCCTGTCATTGCTACTTTTTTTTTTTTTTTAATTTTAACTGCCACATTAACAGGCGACCTCCAGAAAGAGTCCCAAGGTATTGAAGACGAGTACCCTGAATTTCTGACTGGAGTGATGCCTAATGACCACAAGCATCTCAAGAGCATGTTTGTTCAAGGATGTTGTGACATGTTACTGGCTGGCTTATCTGAACAAGTATATTCTTGAATGCAATATATATGTAAACGTTTCAAGTGCCCCATTAATCAGATTACTTGAATGATAAACTCACTGCATTCTTGGACTCGAGTCGTTAGGGCTTTTTTTTTTTTCCCCCCTCCTCCTTGCGTATTTAAGCACTGTATCCCATAATGTATTTCGTTCCTTTATTTGCTTAGCCAGAAGCTGAAAAAACCCCAGCGAGGGGACAATGGGTTCCGGGAAGGAACAGGAGGCTTTTATCCGCTCCAGCCGCTAGCGGCGGGGATAATCCCGCGGGCTCCGAGCCGCGGGGCGCTCAGCGGGGCCGCAGGGCGCGGGGCCGGGCGCGGCGCGGTGCCTGCGCGGAGCGCACCGGGGGCGGTGCCGGCGGCCGGCCGCGGAGCCGGAGCGGCGGCGCTGTGAGTGCGGGGCTGCGGGCGCGGGAGCGGGGCCGGGAGGGCACCGGGACCGCCGCGGTGCCGGCCGCGGGGACGGGCTGTCCCTGTCACGGGCTGTCCCTGTCGCGGGCTGTCCCCGGCGGCTGCTGCCCCGTCCCCCGTGCCCGCCGTGTGCGGTCCAGCCGCGGTGCGCGCCCGCGGGAGGCGGCGGCAGCGATTGCGGCTGCTGAGCAGCGAGGGTCGGGCCGGGCCGGGCCCTCCTTTGGTCCGCGGCTCTGGCCATAGGAGCTCTGCGCCCTCCCCCCCGCAGTGTCGAGCTCTGAAATCCTGCTTATGCCTGCCCTTGAGGTTTGACGTTTTGAAAGATCCCTGCTTGCCCGGGTAACTTAACCCGTGTGTAGGGTAGGCACAGTAAAGTTGCTGAAGGACGAAGAGACTGCTTCGTTTCTCGCGTTATTCCCGATGCGTTGGTTGGGTCTTGGGTGCAATCGCGTGAGTCAAGAAATCCGCTGAACGCACCTTCGGGCTGCTCCAAGGACCAGCTTAGAGCCCTCCGAACCTTTTCCTCTAGAACCACAGGGACAGTGTGCCCCATCGGAGCTGGGTCATAGCAGGAGATGGACAAGGGAAACGAGCTTGCGGGGGAAATTGTTCTCTGCTGGATGTGTGGCAATGTGTTACAGTCTCACTTAGGCACAGAGCCCCCCTGCCCTATGGGGTGGAGTTGAAATGTGTGTCCATTTTCTTGCATTTTTGCTTTTAGAAACAAATAATTTTGCCATTACGAATTATGTAGTGTGAGGAACGTGAAAGTTAAAATACAAGTAAGGCCTAAGAACCTAAAAAAATGGGAAAATAATTTTTAATTTAAGCTTGAATCTGCAGCAGTTGGAATTCTTGAATCTGCTAGGTTGGAACAGGAGGGATCACTTGCTGCCTAGTATCTGCTATGTTTTCAGTGAATGCTGATTTGCATTATAAGTGGGTCTGTTAGTATTCCCCTTGTTCCCTCACCTCTGCAGACTGACAGAGTGCAACTTTCCTGCTCTGGATCACCATCAGACCAAGCAGTGAGTTTAACCTGTATTATCTTCAGGTAAAGTACTTGCAGTTCTGTGCTCCAGGTACTGTCTCTTATCTCCATGGTATCTCCATTTGCTGATTTGATCAGAGATCTCCCTACCCAGTATCTAGCTGCTGTTCCCTCTGAATACACCAGGAGAGTTGGAAGATTTCCAAAGTGGCATGCCAGAGCTCTTTGTTCTCCCTTGCTCAAAAAAAACGGTTTGTTGAGATGTTAGTTTTCTTAAAAACAGTCTGAGAACGGGGGAGATAATTTGGTCTAGCAACTAACTTGATTTCAAAGGAAGGAGTATGGTTTCCTTGCTTGACACAGCAACTTTCTCTTCACCTAGAGCCAAGAGCAGTGTTGTATACAATTCAGTAATGAACCCTCTGCAGACCAGGAAGAAACCTAAAGAGATGACTGTTACTCTTGACACAAGGGATGGTTTGTTAGGCCTTTACAATGGCAAAAAGAAAAGAAAAAAAATACCTCGTTTCATGAAAATTACTTACATTTGTGCCATTCACAGAAACGTTAGGAGGCTTCTCTGCCCATTGATTTTGGCATTTAAAGGACAATTCTGGTTAGAAGGGACCTCCTAAGCTTCTCCAGTCGGATCTCCCCTTAAAGCAAGGCTAAGTTTGAAGGTCTGTCAGGATGCTGTATTGTGTAATCCTTAATGGTATTTAAAAGCTCATGAAATCTTGATGAGCATGTTACTGGGTTATTGTGAATTGTAAATTTTCTTTATAGGAGTCAGTTACAAAAATATTTGCAATCATGACTCATTTATGGGGGGGAATGTCTCATAAAAAAATCAGCTCAACTTGTTTGGGATACACAAGTTCTGACAGAGCTCTGAAACATTTTTAGGCTTGATATAGAATGTCTTGAGGAAGTTGGGAGTGGGAGAGAAGGAAAAGACAAGCAGTGGTCAAAGCCATTTTAGGCTAGAGAGTATTTGCTAGTGTGATCCAACTTGTGAGAGTGCCCACTGAGTGTTTCCACTTTTATTCCGTTTTCTTTTCAGGAAAAGTATGTAAGCAAATCTGTTTGCTACCCTGAGTTATACTGACAACTTGAAAACATAGGCTTTCTTTCTTTTTTTTTGTTTTGTTTTGGACACAGCTGCAATGGGTCTTGTTTACAGTGCTAAAATAAATGTTTAAGGATAGCTATCCTCTGAATGACTATTTTTTCTCTGATTGTGGGTGGGAGGGATATGAGACATCTCAAAAGCCATTTTTTTACTGGTCTTGAAAAAAGTGAAGACCGTCAACTGGTACTTAAAACAGGATTAAGACTAAGCTTGTTTAAATTCTGGTTACCTGAGTACTGACAGACCATAAAATAACTCACTGTTATTTTGGAGATCTCTTGTGGTCACCACAAAAACACACAAAAAAGATGTTTTTCCTTTTTATTTTGTCCTCTAGTCTTTAAAGAAAAGCGCTTGTTGTTTTCTAGAAGTTCTAGCAAGGTTGAGAGCTTGCAGATCTGATAGTTCCAGAGAAAATGATAGTTTTTTTAGCAAAGGGATGTTGCCACTGAAGCAGGAAACTGACCATAGAAATGCTGGGTTAATTCACTAGTACAGCCTCTATAGTGAATTTTTTTTCCTAACATTGCACAATGTGATGGCTTTTTAATTGTTTCCGGAGTTGTTTGTTTTGTTTTGGTATATAGTGGCATATGTGAAAGGGTTAGATGTAGAATAGTCTGAAACCTAAAGAAAATATGACTTGTAAAAATGCACAGTTCTACAGAAGAGCATGGTTTAGCATGCAGATCTTAAAGTTTTGTGTTCCCAGCTTCAGAAAAGCTTTCGATAATTCCCGTTCCCTGTACCTCCCCACCCCATAAAAAGGGTTCTGTTAAAAAAAAAAAATAAAAGGTTGAATGATTTAAGATACCTTTAAAACAGTCTTGCCCTGGATTGGACAGCTGCTCTTTTGTAAGCACTGCAGGGTGACTGGGGCAGGGATTGCTCAAGGACTGGAGAGCCCGGGCCTGGCCTCAAGGCAAGGGCTCCAGAGCTGGACTCCTGCCTAGTCCTGCCCTCTCGCCACCCGTGGCAGTGCAGTTTGTCTTCTCTCCTGCCTGCACACACATTCGGGGTTGCTGCTGGTGGCTGATGCTCCTACAGGCTGCATGGGTTCTGGTGAGTGCCTGCACCTCTGGGTTACAGGGTTCGGGATGCTCTGTTGTGTCTTCTCACGGATTAGGGTTCATGGGATGCTTTGTTGTGTCTTCTTATTGCTGATTGTCCTCTGGTGTTTAAAAACTCACAGGGCTCTGTCACAAGGCAGTTGTGTTTGTATTTTAAGGTGGGCTGTGAAGTACTTTTGAGCTTCAGATTTTCTTAATAAACAGCAGCTACACAGAAATGAAGCTGCTAGTTGAAGCTGCTCAGCTGTTTTCCAGTGAACCTCTTGGGGTTCAATGACATTATGCATCAGGGCTCAGCCTGTCTTGCTAGCAAATATTTAATAACCTGCCTGTGCTTCCCATGCATATTTTTCAGAGTGGCTCATTATGGTGTTTGCTTAGCAGAGGAAGAATTTTGGTATCACTGTGTAGAGCTGCATCTTCCTTTCCCCTATTTATATAAATAGCAAAAAAATTCATGTATTCGAATAGAGGTATTTTTTGTCACTGTATGGAGACCAGAGAGTCCAACTAAAGTAAAGAGGTGTGTTGACTAAGATCAATGATCTCCTCTATCAACAGCTGCTGAGTGGAAGATGGCTTTTAGCAATGCTAATAATGCTGACATTAAGAATAATAATGCTAATAAAAATGAAAAGCTTTGTGAAAGCTACTTATTAATCAGTTGCCACAAATTTGGCAACATTTTTGTACACAAATTATGTGCACAAAGTATTAATACTTATGTTTTACCCCACATCCTCACTCCCTTCCTTGTAACTAAGAATTTAAGAGGAAAACAGTTCTTGACCCGACAAGATTGAAGTTGAGTAATCAGACTCTGGGAGAGAGCAGGGCTATAGCCTCTTTGGGTATGCCACAGAGATTTTGAGTTTTAATGCAAGGATATTGCTGCATTATGTATATTTGGAGTTACATTTTGGTCATTCCAGAGGCTGGTGTCAGGATGTCTCTGATAGGTGTCAGAGGCAGATATCAAAAAATTTTTATTACAGCATGACTTCATGTTTGACAAAACTATGCAAAGAAAGCAGATATGGTCAAGGAAGTTTTCCCTTGAGTAGAAGTAAGTGGTGAAATAGGGTAGAATCTGTTCTCTTATCTGCATTATGTTTGTGTAAACTGGCCTTGTTCCCTGCTCAGGCTCATGGATTACTCACATTTCTAGATACCATGATACTGTCTTCTGTGGAACCAAGTATGCTATTAAAAGAACAATGTGATCTTTTTTTTCTTTTTCCCAGATGTTTTCTAGCTATTTCTGCAAACAGGCAGTTAGTTGTATTTGTTTGTCAGTAGTATTGTGGAGCTAGTTTTAGAGATGGAAAGGGGTTTTCTCACAGAAAATTCTGGGCACAAAAATGAGGAGCTACTCCTAATTCTTACTTTCTGAATTTTAGCAACAGCTAGCTGTGGGGATAAAGATAATGTGTATGTCTGGTTTATTGCCAATCACAGCTCAAAAGAATAATATTTTCTTATATTTGTTGGAGTGAGAACCTCTCCCATACAAACGTATATACTGACAGTGATATTTACCAAAATATTCTATCAGGAAATAGGGTTTTGCAAATGGCTGTGAAAAAAATTGATTCTCCATGTTCTGTAATGCTGCAGCTGGGTGACAGCAAATGTTGTGATGTAAGTGTACAGTGATTTCTTATACTGCCAAACCTCCAGTGACTTTTGTACCAGTTGTTGCTCAGAGCAGGATCTTGAGTTTTGTCCATGAGACTGGGCTAAGTGTGATTTCCAGCTTCCTCATTAACTGATACTGCCTCACTGGAAGGGGGCTGTCAGCCCTTTCCAGGCTTGTGAAACACGTGCAGTGGTCAAGATTGGGCTGTGGGGGATTTGTGGATGGAAGATGGTTAAATAAAATTGCCACCTAAGTAGGGTCACCAGTAACCACGAGCAGTGTTTGTGCTCTCAGATGTTTTCATGCATGTGTAATGGTTCCCATTGCAGTGTTATCAGTTCTAACTGATGGGTGTGAGTTTAAGTTGTTTGCTTCTGATGCACTTTCTGCTTTAGCAAGAGTGGAAATTAGTTATCATATAGAAGGAAGGTGCTGTCCCAGGCATGTTTGTAATGTTGGATCACTGTGTGTAATAAAATGGTTGCAAGTCTACATATTTCTGTCTGCAGGCATGAGTTCTAATTTTGGCTTGGTGCCTGCTTTGGTTCTAGTGGGGAATTGTAAGGACTGTGGAAGGTTACCAATTATGTTGAACCAGATATAGCAGGTTTAGATTTAGTTTTTTCCAAGTCTTCTGTAGTATATTTGTAAAGTTCACTGGTTAATATCAATTAGCATGTGTGTAAAACATTTAATCTACAGATGCTTCTCTTTCTGAAAGAAACCACTGTCTTGCCATAATAATTTAAGTTACTGACTAACACAGAGGTCATCTTGTTAGAGGTACTTTATTACACATAATCACTTCAATCATCTTTCTCCTCATTGCATCTGAACACTTCAATAAAAGGTAAGAATATCTTTAATAGCTAGTTTTGGTGTGGGTCAGGCACAGAACTGGAATGTAATCTAGGTCTTTTAAAACCCAGTTCAGCACATTAATAAATATACAGATCATCTCCAAACTAAAAATATCCATGTGAGCTTTTAGTTGTTGTTTCAGGCCAGTTCCTCCTTCTGTGGCATTATTGATGTCTAGTGTTAAACCAGCTTTCTTCTTTCTCTTTCCAGAAATGTCCTTCCTGCCTGACTTCGGGATCTTCACCATGGGCATGTGGTCTGTTGGCCTTGGAGCCATTGGTGCAGCTGTGACAGGGATTGTCCTTGCTAACACTGACTTGTTTTTGTCCAAGCCAGAAAAGGCGACATTGGAGTTTTTAGAGGAGATAGAGCTAAAAACTTTGGGATCAGGTAAGATTCTGGATGTTTCAGCCCACATTCTTCAATAATTGGACTTTTAAAAGAACCTTTGTAAGGCCAGGGTTAGAAGCAGTTTTCTTAGTCTTTCCTGGTTATAACATGTTGGGTGTTCTTGATATCCAGTAGTTCTGGTGAGGGAAAACCAACCAAACCTGTTATTTGTGGATGAAAAAAAGACACAATAAAGCAGTAATAGCCTCTTATGCATATAGTTTTTTTTTTTCTGATAGAACTGTATTTGAATGTGGAATTCTGTGCAGTGCTTTGTGTTGGTCCTTAAAGCATTAATCATTATAAACAGGAACGGCTGATCTTATTGTTGATGCTGTTTCTCCTGTACAAACAGAGCAAAGGACGTTCAAAGCACGTGAACTGTGGCAGAAGAATGGTGCAGTGATCATGGCTGTGCGAAGACCTGGATGATTTTTGTGCAGAGAGGTACTTGCTCGGTTTGGGGATTAATTAGGAAGAGTTAAGGTATACTTGAATAGATCCTCTTAGATCCCCTTTAAATAAAGGATAGGGACGAATAGGGCAGTCATCAAATACATCTAAAATATCTCAAGGGTCTTGTTTCCTAGTTCAAACTGGTCACCAGCTAACAGCATACTTAGTTTCCTTTGCAGCCTGTTTGTATAACCCAGGTCCTGAATATTTTCCTTCTGAAGGTGATGGTTACATGACTTTTACATCTGCCAGGGACCCGGCCCACAGTAATTAGAAAGGGAGATGGCACAAAATCCAATTTGTAATGAGTCTTACGAGCTAGTTGTATTCCAAATGTCCAAAATAAATCTCTCTGAGCCAGGTAGTCTCTGGTCAAAAGCAGCCCAAGACTGGATTGGCAGAAAGCCATCAGATAACACTCATCAGCAAAAAAAAAAAAAAATAAAGAGATGTGAATAAAGGGAGGCCCTTACTGTTCTGGATGCTGAAATGTGAGGCAGGAAGGTAAGGAGTCTGAAGATAAGTAGTGACTGTTCCATAACAAGGTGGATTGGGAAACGACATTTGATCCTTAAGTTGACATTAGGCTCCTTGGGTGGAGCTCCTCTGAAGGAGACACTTAAAATATGATTTGAATGTACCAGGTACCTGGGAACAGCCATAATTTGCAGCTTGGCCATTTTTCTCATAGCTATAGGGAAAAATAGCTATTATGTTGTTACTAACTATAACATGGAGTAATTAATATCGTAACCACTTCATTAAGGCATCTGCTCCCATCAGTAGTAACTGCTTAAGTACGTGTAGAATTCATGCAAGGTTAAAGATTAAAGTGCTTTGCTCTCTGAACAGGTGTAGTGTAGGCAGGAGCAGAATGCACTTATGTGCCTGACTGGGACTTTCACATACAGTCAGACAGGAATCCTGGAGTGATGTTTTTATTATTATTATTATTAATGCAAACTTCCTAAGTAGAAATAAAGATCCCCCCAAAAAAAAAGTTGTGGGTTTTTTTTTTTCTTTCAGGAAAAAATTTAGGACAAAGAAATTTAATTTTGTAATTCTGATTTTTTGGTTTAAAATGTCACATTTTTAACAGAGGTACTCACACTGCTGATCAGCTCATTAGGGCAAAGAGTTTTGTATTTTAACCATGAAACCATTTGAAAAAGCTTCTAAACTTAAGTTATTTTTGATTTTTGTATACTCAAAGCGTTTTGTGAGTTGCCTCTTGCCTCTGTCCTAAGTTCAGTTGCTGTTTTTTGGGTCCATTAATGTTCTTCCATAGCATGAAAGCTTTGGAAAGCTTCTTTCCCCACTGTCACTGACTCTGAGCTACTGAAGTGATTCAATGTGGGTCAACTGCCATATCTGTTAATCTGTAGGCAGTAGGTCTTGGATACCCTTGGTTTCCACTATCTTACGCCTTGGAAAGGATGCTGAACTTTGTCTTTCTTGACAGCACCAAGAAGGAATACATACTTCCCTTGGCTTGGTGGCAGTGTTGAAAAGCAGTCATTTTACCTCACAGATCACTGTCCTAAGATCAGTGGTGAGGACATGCTTCCATGCTCCCCACTGCAAAGGGTGTCACAAATCCTACTGGAATGATGCCTTGGGATCCTTGAGAACTGAGGCGTGTAAATCTAAGAAACACGGAGTCTTTTGTCTTTATCATCTGCATCCTAAATCATCAGATTCCTTTTTTTGTTATTGTGGACAATCTTTAATGGCACTGCACTGTACATCTCATAGTCTGGATCCAGCTATGTAGTGATCTGGTCCTCCTGTTGTTGTAAAAGTGCCATGGGCTTATTAAATAATGTAGATATTAACTCAAGCACTCTAAAGCAGCAGCTGATCCAAAGGCATAGCTGATCTGTCAGAGGGACTGGCTGAAATGGGAATTGTTCTTTTGCTTTGTGCCTGCCTTGGTGGAGAGAGGAAGTATTCTGCTAGGATGTGCTTGTCCACAGTTTCACAGACTAAGTGAAATGGTCACAGCCATACAGGTATTGTGTAATATAATTTGCCCACAAAAATAGACTTCCTTGATTTCTCTTGTTGTATCATTTTAAAATAGCAGTAAAGAAAACCAAATTTGGTCTAGTCCCAAGATGCTGCTTGAAGTCTAACCTCTTGTGAATTTTAAAACTTAACTGTGCTTTTACATTGCATCATTCCCGATCTTTCTTCTTCCAAAAGCCAAGCAAGGAGACGTAAAATAAACTCCACCAAACTGTTGAGGTGTCTTTCTCCATAAGGCTCATCAAGGTTTGATGGTATTGCTGTCTCTCCAGACACTGATTTCTGGCTTTACAGGGCACCCCACTGCACTAGCCTGGAACTTCACTTCTCAGACATGTTAGGTTGCAATACAAATTATTTTTTGGGTTGTTGTGTTGGTAGTGAGAGTTTCGATCTATATAAAACATCCCAGATAAAATTGTTATTAACCCCCTTTTAGGAAGATCCTAAGGCATTTTTGTGAGGGAAAACAGAAAGTTCCCAGATCTTTAAAAACAGAAAAGAGGTAAAAGGATAAGCTAGATCCTTTAACTCCCATTGCTCACTACTCAGTGTTTGCTTGTAATGTTGATTCATACTTTTTCATTTCCTCTGAAGAGGCAGAGTAGTGAACTGGAAAGCTGCCCTTACCCTTTCACTTACTGATGTCTTTCTTTAATGTGTTTTCTCCTCTCTGTTCACCCCTGTCTGTCTGCTGCTTGGTACTCAGTAAATTCTAGATGGTCCTGCAAGCCCTTCAGTTTAGGCATTTCAGTTAGGTGGCTGAAAGTTTTCATTTAAACTGTGTCCATTTTTTAAAGTGTGGAGGGTTTTTTTGTGGGAATTTTATCCAGTAAAAAGGACCTTTCTCCATTGGAGATGAGAAGAAATATATTTTCAGTGCACACTCTAATTTGTTCAAAACATCAGGGATCTTTGTACAAACTGTGGGAACTGGGATTCCTTCAGCAGAACAAAAACCCCAGCAGATGAGTGGTGACACCTTACACTCTTACACATCAGAAAAAGCACTGTTGCTTCTGGGATACTGAAGGTCTATGAAGAAATTCCCTGATTAGTTTTACTGGGGAATTTAGGAAGGAGAGTGCATCTTCACTCCATTACTTATTTTGGACTTGCAAAGCCTGCTCCTCCACAGAACCCTCAAAATACTTTGCAGAAGGACTGATAATAATGGATTTTAACTTGGAAAAAAGCACTGGAATTTCTGGCCTGAAAAAGTTAACTGATGTGCAAGCAGTATCCTTTTACTATTCTTAAATACTTCAAAAGATAGTTGAAGCCCTAGTACAGGCAAAGTATACCTGCAGCTTAGAGTTAAAAATATGTTTTCTTCAGGATTTTTAATATTTTATCCAGTAAATGCTCAAAAAAATCTCCTTCCCCTATGCTTAACAAAGAAAATTTTAGTAAATCTGGTGAAGAGCTGCCTAGGAGTACAGCTAGCTTAAATGTCTGATTTACAGGTGTGTTTCTGGTTTGCACCTTGAGCTAGGATTTACATATGTTACTGATGGTCTTGAAATTCAAGGTGAAGCTTTCCAAGTTCCATTTACTGACTGAAAGGTTTGATGTTTTTTTCCTTTCCTTAGGAGGCTTCTGAGCTCTCCTCTCTGCAACCTCAGCTGTCCAAGCTGGGTGTCCCTCTCTATGCTGTTGTGAAAGAGAAGATAGGGACTGAAGTGGAGGATTTTCAGCATTATTTCAAAGGAGAAATCTTTCTGGATGAAAAGGTACAGTAAAGTTTGTGTTCTCCTTTTGTTTAAAAACAAGCCTATGAATGCCCTCTTCAATGAGCTTGTATAAATAGTATAGGTAAAATGTGGACTGAATGAAAAAGGACTTAGTAGCATTGTGGTTTAAGAAGTTAATTAGCTTTGCTTTTCTATATATATATATACATCCTGCTCAGCTTACAAACTGCTGGGTTGCTATGCCCTGATAATAAGCTGTTGTAGGATTATTCCACCCCTTTAACAGGTAAACAATATGGCCTGTTAATATTTATTCCATTCTTCCAATGGCTGTGTTACCTGCTGATGTTAATGATGTATGAGTCAAGGTTTGAAGGTGACAGATATAATTAATTCATGATGTACAGGCCAAATTGCAGTGATATAGCTTGTCCCAGTACACTGGTACATGCTGTATTGCCAGTCCCATGTCCTACAAAACCACAGCCCTGCTTTCTCCCAAATCCAGAAGACACATTTAAAAATCATTTGGCTTCTGAAGAAAAAACAATATGTAATATTCAAAATCAACTAGAAGATACCTTTATTTTCCTTCCCCACTCTGCTTGTGTGAAAGAATCAGGCTGAATTTTAAAAAAAACCAACCCAACCAACCAAACAATAAATATGTTTATCACAAAGCACCCTTGTTGTCAGTAATAGGGATGTAGGTGTACATGGGGCTTAAATACCTCTGGATGAGCTTAAAATCCACATGAACAGTGGCAATGCCACTGGTTGGTGGAGCTAAGTGGTCAGGTAGCACGTTAAAGAGGTTATTTCAGGTGCTATATTTTTAGCTATGCCTGGTTAGCTTTTGTGTGTTTTGAACTTTTCTTGGATACAGGGTTCACTGGTTTCCTGAATTTAATTTTGGAGGAAAAGTCTTTTGCACTTTGTGTGCTGAGATATCCTCTGTTTCCCTGCAGAAAGGCTTTTATGGTCCACGCAGACGAAAGATGATGATGTCAGGCTTCTTTCGTATCGGAGTCTGGCAAAATTTCTTCCGTGCTTGGAGAAGTGGATATAGTGGTAACCTGGAAGGAGAAGGATTCACCTTGGGAGGAGTATATGTGATTGGGGCAGGAAGACAGGTACTGTAGGCTTTTATGCCTCCTGTGAGACCAAAAGTTTGTTTTCTGGAATTGTTCAGTTGCTGGGCAGTTGATCTCCCATGAGGAGACCAGTGTATGAATTTCCCTCTTGTGTTTTTGACTAGGGTGTGTTACTGGAGCATCGTGAGAAGGAATTTGGAGACAAAGTCAGCCTTCCATCTGTCCTTGAAGCTGTTGAGAAGATAAAACCACAGGCTTCATAAGTGGAAAAACAGTTGCACATGTTTCTGATTACAGCTTGAAACGTAGACTGCATCCGTTTCTTGAATGTGCAGTTTAATTGCTTAACTATTTGGTGTTCAATGCACTGGAAAGGTTCTCTATTCAAACATAGAAACTAATGAAAATCCTCTTGGATTGTTTTTTGTTCCTTTGCAGCCTTCCAGGTGGTCAGGATTTCAACTGCTCCTTTGTATCTGACTGTATTAATGAAAGGCTGGGTCTAAAATCTGACCTAGCCTAGATGTTTTCAGTCAGAGACAGTTGGTTGAAAACCTGTCTACCTAGGGGAGCAAAACTCTGCTAAGGCTGGAGTAAAGGAGTACCAGCTGAAGTTGAAGGATAATAAATCTTTATGTAAATGAAATGCCTTTGCTTTTTGCTTTTTTATTAACATGTAAACACATCCGAGTTTCTAGAAGACTAAATCCTCTCAGTCTAAATAATTCTGAGATTTTGCAAGACATGCCACTACGTTTGCACATGAAGTTTCTTGTTAGTTAACTACTGGCTCTAGGTCTTCCAGCTCTGTGTGATTGCCTTCAAGGAAGATAATTGTGGCATGAGGGCAAGTTACTTTCAGTGTTTAGGATTCTTAAAAAAAACCAGAACAATATCAGAGAGAAGATTAGGTTAGAGTTTCTACCCTGACTTGAATTTTGCGGTGGAATGGCTGGGCTGGTACTCATGAGAAGAGATGTAGAGTTGCACAATATGATCCCTGACAGCCAGTACCATCCATAGCCAAATACATGTGCCCAGACTGTAGTATGAACAGAGCAGCATGACAAGTGCTGATATTTCAAAGTCTAAGCAAAATGTTAACATTGCACTTAGATAGGATTAAGTGTTGCATATTCTTCATTAGCTGGTGTAAATAAAAGTTTAGGCAACTTTGGTTAAATGTGTGGGCTGGAAGATACTAAGCTATTGAAAGAATTAATGGGAAGGATTCTTTTGTCCTGACAGCAGATCAGTCTGAACTGTAATTTTGCTTTCCTCTGATTTTAAAATTAATGAAAACTTCATGTGTCATTGGTACTGAGGGCAGGGATACTTTGCATCTCTGAGACTCGTAATATGCCTGTTTTTGCTCTGTGTACCAATGCAGGTTGGGTGCAAAAAACAGTTGCTGTACATATGCTGACTATATAGAAAACTAGATGCCAAAACCTCTAAAATTTCACAAACCCTGAGGTGTGGCCTTGGTCTGTGTTAATCAGTTATGCAGGCTTAATTGCATCATTATGGATGAAATCCTGACTTCTTTTTTTTTTTTAATATTTATGTCCGGGCAGAACTGATGTTAACAAAAAAATATTTATATGCTCTTCAGAGTCTGTTCTTCACAGTTCCCTGAAACTGCTAGTAGTGAGAATTTTGAGTCATTCATATGTTTCATTTGGAAACTAAATAGAAATTGGACTTGTACGCTACTATCGATCAACTGAAATTTGTGTTGTGGGGCATGGAGGAAGGTACAGGAGCTCAGAGAGTAGAGCAGCAAATTCTGTAGCCAATTGACTACATGATATGGACTTCTTATAAAGGCTCTCCTTGGAGTCATGGACAAGTGCAGAGAACCATATATAGTCTCTGTCCATGTTCAGAACTGCCCAGGTAAGTATGCCCATAAATGGTGTTGGATTCTCAAAGACATAAAATGCCTGACTGGAAATGGGCTCCTCTGAGTGGCACCCACAGCAGCCAGGCAGCTGCCAAGAGTTGGCTCCATGAAATAAAGAATTGTGCCTGGGGGATTCTTGCCCTGGGTTTTGCTGCTGAAAGGCAGTACTGGTATCAGGCATGCTTGCCTGACACAAGGCCCTAAAAAGTTCAAAGCACTGTGTAAGTGTCCACTTGTCTGCAGTAGGTGTGTGGTTACTGGGGAGTGCAAGTGGTGGTAGGAAACACAAAAGAGATGCTAAAAGAAATGGGTGTTTCTTGCAGTTGCAACATGCTACTAGTAACAAATATCTTAAAATAGGAAAATTCTGCATTGTGGCTCCTGTAGAGTTCTGAGTTTTCTTTCTCGGGGGAACTAGAAAGCCTTGCCATTTGCAGAGAATGTATCCTTCACAAAGAATGACAGAGAAAGTACTGATCTTAGACCTGGATTTTGGGCCTTGTTTCAAGGGCTTTTTATGCATTTCACATAAACATGAAATGTGAAAGGCATAAACAGTCCTTGGAGAATGGAATGGAGGCCAGATAAATTCCAAGAAATTGGAGATAAAGTGCCTTTAGAACCTGCTAAAACTGGAGAGCACCTACTTACAATTTTGTGCACATGCAGCTGAATCCACCCACTCTATCAGAGCTGGCCACCCGTTCTTGCAGTCAGACTGCAGGAAGTCCTGGATGATGGCAAGGATGCCACGGGGTTGCAGCCTTGCTCTTAGTCCACCCAAAGGGGCTGTGTTTTCTGATCTTGGAAACAGAGGCAGGAAGCTGTCTTGTCCAGCATTTAAAATGTTTATGGCAGTAGAATGGCTGTTAAACATAGAAATCACTAATGCTACAACATGCCGAAGTGTTCTTTTAGTGTAAAAATATTTTTAGAAAGACGCACAAAGTCTTTTTGAGAGTGTTTATTAAAATACTTTTGGAAACTGAAAGTTCTTTGCTCTGTCAGGTTCTGCAAAGGTGTTTATACAGTAACCATGTCAGATCTGGGTTGGTTCCCCTAAATAGTTAGTACACTTCTTGATTTGAAAGTTATGTAAGCTTACCCACACTTCAAAGTTTTCTAACCCTGTATTTCAGAAATCAAGTCAAAATTTGGAGGCATGGAAGGTCAAAATGGCATCTAAAAATGTTCTAAAAATTTATTATTGAAAAATCTGATTTGTTTTTTCAAGCCAACCTTAGGATTGTTTGGAGTTGACTCATCCTTTCTGAACTCCGTGGTGACAAAATAAAAATGGGGAGGATAGAAAATAGGTGGTGCCTAGGAGCCAAGGAATGGTTAATAACAATTGGAAATGGGCAGTCTTGCAGAAATAACCCCCCCAGCAAAATAGTAAAGGAGGAACAAATTAAATCTTAGTGAATTTCCAATGCTGCAGACTGCAAGGTCTGAGTGTTTGAAAAAGAAAAAATATTTTCTTTAAGTTTAGAACGTTCTTAAAAAAAAAAAAAAAAAAAAGTTGTTGATTTTGTTATGCTAACAGTGGCCTCTGCTGGCCCAGTTCCTTGTATGGATCTACTATTTCGATTTTTTTTTTTTCTTTTAACGTGTCGTGTACCGAAAATCTAAATCACTTCTTGGTGCATCAAATATCACATCACAGTTCAACACTCAGCTGGCTACTGGAAAATCTAATTATTAAAGTCTGTTTATTCAGGGCTTGAGAAACAAAACTCCACGACAGTAATTTTTTTTTGAGCACATAACCAGAGTTAATAAAAGGAAAAAAATAATAATAAAAGAATGAAAATTCTGTGAAGTCAGGAGGGTAGGTGTAATATAGGAAAGTGTTTTTATCTGAACTTTAAGAGTTAGCAGTTGCATTTCCTATCTGCAGTGTCCTTTTACGGCCATTAGAAAAATGGTCTGGCCCGGAGGGTGTTTTCAGTTCTGCATTTTTGTTTCCCCGTGTGGGTTATCTATTCCCACGGCTGTCAAATTGCCTGCAGTCGGTGCCATTTGCGAATATCCGCAAAGAGAAGGGAATGCCGAGGAATCCCTGCCTTTTTCTGATGCGTTTCCTGTGACTCGCTGTGGTAGAAAGCAAACGAGCGAGTTTCTCCTTCTCTCTGCACCGCTGGATGTCACTGCTGCCCCAAACAAAATGCGGGTCAGCACCAAACCCGAGGGGTTTTCTGCAGTAAAAGATTTGCATAACAGACTCTAACCACTGTTAGCAAAGACATCTACTCCTGCCCCCTTTTTACTTGAGCGGGTGTTTTCCTTTTAAGAGTACGAAAGTTGGAGGAAGGATATACTGCATTGAATGACACACTCTTTGGCATATAGGTATTTCTAAGTGACCGCGGAGGGAATACATTATTAACAGACTCACTGCAATACTTACAAACAGTAACATATTAGGTTTTTGCGATGCTAATTTCCGACAGTGCCGGTGTGTGAGTGGTTCCCGTGTCCCGCCGGCCGGAGCGGATAGGTGCGATGTCCACTTTTAGCAGCAGGGAGAGCTGCGGAGGCGGGGAAAGGCTGTGGACAAAGTTCGATCACCAATCCAGCCTAATCCCCCCTAATTTTATTTGATATCTGACTAGTTCCAGCCTAATTTTTATTCTTCTAATCGATCTCTAACGTATTATAAAGGTTGTTCCCTAAAATACTTCTGCTTTCTCTTTTAGATCCCGCTATTGATTTCTTTGTATTTGAAGCTGTTTGAAGTCTCTTAGTGGCTTCTGTGGGCTTTGTTTCCCCACGCACCCCTCTCTCTTAACTTCATAATTATCAAAACCACATGACAATTTCAACTATAACTCTAATTTCCCGAAACCTCCCTCCATAAATAGAAATTTTTTACACTGAAAAATGGCGTTTGATGATAATGCTGAGCAGATACAGTTGTGAATAGCTCTGGTCATGCCATTTTCCACCAGCTGCTCCTCATAATGGAATATTCATTAATTTCAGGAAATGTTTTGCAGTGGTCAGAGGAAACAGCATTGACAAACCATACATGAACATCAGCCTGCACAAGTTCACGAAAAAATCAGATTTTCCATTTTCATTCCCACAGTATTATTACATGCCCTTACTGCTGAAGTGACTTTCTTTTAAAAGTCTTCCAATTTGCCTTAGCACTTAGTTAATGGTTTCTGTGATGGATGAGATTTTTACCCTAATTTTCTTGGCAACACAGTGAAAGCACTGTGAGAGATAATGTCAAAGGCAAATAAATGGGACACAGAAGTTGTTTGAACTATCTCCATGCTAACAATGAACACAGTCAATTCAACTACTCTGTGAACTGCTAACAGTAACCATTTTAAATTGCAAGAGAGCCTTGTTTTACCTATGAATGCCCTTCCTAATTCCACAGTCCTTACATCCTAAAGCTGCTGAATTTCCCCGAAATTCCTATTTTCCCTGTTGAATCTTTAACAGTTACTTTTGCACCCTCCATCTTCCCCTCCCTTACAGAATCAGCATAATGAAGCTTTCTGCTTTGGCTCTGGACTTTCTGGAAATGTGACTCAGTGCTCTGAGAATACTTTAGTACTACTGAGATAGAGAAAGGATCTCTTCTAGTTCTTCTTACCATTTTATGATCCAATAACCTGTCCTAGCTACCCACTTAGATCCTCCCCAAAATTCAGGTAATCTTCTTCTGGCATCTTCTGTCAGCTTTAACACTCAATTGGATTTTATTTTGGTTTCTAAGAAGTCTTGAGCAAGGTTGAGGAAGCTGCAAACACCTCGCCCTTCCTTTTTTTTTTAAAAAAAAAAAAAACCAAACCCCATTTTTTGAAAAACTGCTGGTAGGAAACGAGAGGGAATCTCGATAATGTGGGTGACACACTGGAGTGTATCTGCTCTGTCTGACCTCGGAGGGATGTGGGTCAGAGGAACTGTGCACTTACACCCTAGTATTTCTAGCACGGTTTTGGTTGTCAGACTTGACCGAGTGGAGTATTATCACACAAAAGAAGTGCTAATCTCACACTGTTTGATTATTCAACAGTCCCTTTCACCTGCATCTGAGCACTCGATGGGATTGCTGATCCAGGGAGAATAAGGAATTCCCCAGAGTCCAAAGGCTGGAGCAGGAGAAGGAAGTGCATCGTACATGAGGCGGCCCTAAAAACTTCCGTGGTGCTGCACTCCCTCCCTTGGCCTTGCCTTCCTGAACACAAGCGTATTTTCATAGTTAGCGAGGCACTGAAGAAATGAGTTTTGCTGTGTATGTGAGGAAGGGAATGAAGGTGCCTGGAGAGATCGCAAGATACAGAACGGGAGCCCTTCCAGGCAGGAAGGGGGGCATTTCCCAGCTGCCAGGTGCTGGCTGCCGCAGGTGTGAGCTATCACTTGCTCAGCACATGGGTTTTAACAGCTCAGCCCTTCCTTCCCCTCCCTCCTCTCTTCCCAGCGCCTCTAACGAGAAACATAAAACCCCTGGGACGCCTGAAGACTCGAAATACTCTTTGGGATCGTTTTATTTTTTTTTTATTTTCCTTCGCCTTCTGGCTTCCCAGGTAAGCTCGGCCGTGCCTTCAGCAGTACCCAGCATGTGCCCGTCCCTGACATGCCGGTTCATGCCCCAAAGCCCTGGGGGGTGAGAGGCGCCGCTAAGGGCAGGGCTATGCCGGGCTCTCTCCGCCGAGGCGAGCTGGGCTGGGCTGGGCTGAGACCCTTCCGCAGGGCCGGCTGGGTGGGGTGGGACGCGGCCATCCCGGCCCCGGCCCGGGTCTGACCAACAAAGCGGCGGGCCCCGCTCAGCGGCCGCGCTCTCCCCGGGCGGAGCCGCCCCAGGGCTGCGGGGGAGGCACCGCGAGGGGCGGCCCTGCTGCGGGGTGGGGGCCGCTGCCCGCAGCCTCTGCCCGGCGCCGGAGGTGCTCGCGGGTCGGCCGCGGGAGGGGTCACAGCAGGCGAAGGCGGCGGGAGGCCGGGGGCTCGGAGGGACAGCCGGGCTCTCCTGCACGGCCCCTTTGTGTGGAGCGCGGCTGCGTGCGGGAGCGGGCGTGGCCGGCGCCGGGCGAGCATTTCCGCGCTGCCTCGGGCCCGGCGGGGCTCGGCTCGGCGCAGGGGCACGGCCGGCGGGCACGCCTGGCGCGGCTGACGCGCAGGAGGGCCCGGGAGCGCCGCCGTGTCCATGGACTAGCCGAGGCAGCGCAGGGACCCCGGGTGCGCCGACCGCCGCCTCGCCCTCCGCCCAGCTCGGCGCGACGTAGCGAGCAGGCTGCTGTCCCGGTGAGTGCCTGCCCGCCCCGCCCGGGCGTCCCCTCCGCCGTCTGTCCCCGGGGGCTCGCTGTCCGGAGTGCCCCTTTCTCCCCCCGTCTTTAAGCACCCGCATTTTGATCTCTCCTCCCCGGAGCACGTCTGTCCCCTGCAGCATCCCCGGGGGGCTGGCGGCCCCTGATCCAGGCGGGCAGCAGCCCTCCGGCTTCCCAAGTTTCCCGGCAGCGCGGGGCTATGGCGAGCCCCTGCCATTGTCCTTGTCCATTAAAGGAAGCCTGAGAGGCCGGGCGAGGCTTCCTCTGGGAGCTCACGCTAAGTTGTTTCGTTGGGGTGCCACGAGGGAGGAAAATTTAAAACCGAAACAACCCCAAAAAGCCTTTCGGGGTTCCGCAGCCGCGGTTTGCCCGCTCCGTTCTCCTCCGTCGCACCGGCTGCTGCCAGACCCTGCCCTCAGCCATGGCTGTTCCTGGGGAGCGCGGTGGGGGCGAGGATTGAGGCCTGTCACTTAATTTTTAAAATTATTTTAAATTTATTCAGCTTTAAGCTATGATAGTGAGGGACTTGTCTGACACCCTGCTGGAACAGGCCCGGCCGTGGAGCGCGGCGGCACCGCAGGTGATGCTCCACGGCCAGGTCCGTTTCAGCTGGCTCTTCACCTTCCGTGTAAATAGAGCGGTTTCATTTTGGGACTATCTGGATAAATAAATAAATAAACCCCCAAAATAAAACCAAACCCATGCCGTAACAGAAGTTACTTGTTTGTTTTTTCTCTTCCTCAGTAGATCTTCAAAGGTGGTGGTGGTGGAAAGAAGGGTATTTTTAAGATAACTGTCAGGACAAGATTTTTCCAGCACTGCTTTTTTGTTTGCTTGGGGATTTGTTTGTTTTTTTATAGGGATATAAAGCTTGTGACCTAGAGCTCTGGAAAGCAGTTTCTAGAGAATAGAAATATACAGGGTATATGTTGTTCGTGAGTGCTCCCTGGTGTGATAGTCTCCTTTCTGCTCTTCTAACTTCCTGAGACACTTTATACTCACGATAAATGTGTGGCATTTTAGGTGCTTGGGAGTGGAAGATTGAGGTGCTAGTACTGTTTGCTTGACAGAAGAATTGTGTGCATAGAGAAGGGGTCAGGTGCGAATTCAAGTCCAGTCATTAGCGTGAAGTAGAAGTGAGCTGTGGGGGAAACTAACTTGCAGGTTTTGTTTTCTGTTTGTGTATTGGTTTGGGTTTGTTTTTTCTTGGTTTATGTTTTGGATTTTTAAAGAATCCGGGACATTTGTGTTGGTTCTTTATCCTCTGGTTAATGACACTTGAAGAAATTACTTTTAGCGTGTGATTTATATCCTTTTAACTCTATTCTTGGAAGGTGGGGAGAGAATATAGTGTTGTTTCCTGTCCTTAGAAGATTGTCGTGTTCAAAATTGTAATGCCACTGAAACAGCAGTTTTTAGGCATAGCTTTCCAAAAGTTTGTTTTTCAGCACTGTCATAAATGCACTTCCAATATGCGAGTAAATTACATATTTGACATTTTGTTTTGTTTTTGTTGATCTTGCTCACAGATGGACTTGCTAAAGGTGGAGTCCAGCTCTAAATTGCAATCATGGAAAATTGCTTTTCTGGCTGGTGTGTGCACTATGCGATTTTTATTTAGTGTAAGTTGATCCAGTTAACTTCCTTTGTAGCTTCCTCTGTGTAGAAGCATTATCTCCAGTCCCCAAATCAGTCTGAATTGAGTCTTATTTCTGGGCACAAGCTTTGCCTGACATTTAGTGCATTGTAGAAAAATTAATCCTATGCTGTTTTCCTGTTTAAAACCTCTTTCCTGTCCTCTCTTCCTCCTTGCAAGGGAGCGAGAGGGTGGCAGAAAAGAAAGAAGTATGATCTTTGGTTAGGAGCAGTGTCTGTGCAGGAGCCCTCCCATAAGTAACATACCTAACAGGACTGAAAGGGGGTGTGCTCTGGTCTGACATTTACTGGCCTTAGGCCTTCTAATACTTAATAAAAGGGCCATAAAAAGACCTTACTCTGACCCCTAAAATACTGTTTAATTGGGACACTTTTTCTTTGTTATTGAAGATGTAACTTTGCTCTCAGATGTCAGAAGAAGATTGTTGACATGGTGTCTTATGAATTTAATCATATCTGGGTGATGAAGTTTAAGTTGTATGCTAACTTCTAATGAATAACTGAGGAATATTTATCTCTTCTATTGCTTTGTTTTAAGGCTGACCTCTGACTTTTTTTAGAGGGTATTTATATTAGTTAATGAAGCTTTGGTGGGTGGCTACTAGTTGGCCATTACCTGTAAGTGGCCCCTTAGAAAAAAAGGGGGGTAATTTTTCTGCTGACAAACTCCTACAGTTAATTCTCATGGTCTTCTATCAAGTTTCTTATTGTGGATTAGATATGGCACAGTTTGAGCACTGATCAGTGTGAATAAATTAAACTCTTGTTTTAAATCTCACTGTGTTTAGTTTAGAATTCTCATTGGGGTGTATGTGAGGGGAAGCAGAGTTCACAGAGCTATTGTCTAAACTCTTCCACAGGTCCTCCCTTTTATATAGTTTTCTGCTTTTACAAAAATTTCCACCTGGGTGGGGCATGGAAAAGTGTGTGGGTTTCAGATGCACTTCACTTATGGGCTCTCTGTGCCTTGCTGCTTTGCACTGTGACTACCTGGGGCAAAACTTCCTGGTTTTGGTAGAACGGGCTCTTGTGTTTTGGCACCCGTGGTGCACTTCTCAGGCTAGGAGGGCTGCAGTTGACAGAACTCATGAACATTCTATGGTTCTCATGTTGCTTTAAGCTGAAATACCTCAGATAAAGTAAATTAGACCTTTAAACAGTAAATGCTGCAGGCTGTTGCCAAAAGCGAATTAAGAAGAGGTCCTTTTCCAAATGGCTTCTGATTGTATGTCCAAAGGATGGTCATGCATCTTCCTCACTAGTATTGCACAGTCCTAAAATCTGTGGCTCTTCTAAAGCTGTAGTGTTGGTATCTTGTGTGAAAGTACAGACACTGCCTTCCAGCCCTTGGCACAGCTTGGGCAGGAACACGATCCTTCTCCTTGACCCTTTGGGTCCTGCTTAGACAGCAGCATCTGATAAAGGTTAAGAACAATGTCAGAGATAATCAAACTAAAGCTTATCAAGGTTAGATATGTGTGGGTCTTAAAGTTTAATAGTTTGTGTCCTCCCAAGTATACAGAGACCTGATTTTAATTTAGCAAAGAAGAAAGGGAGGGGCTGAATTGTCTAGGCTCAGATGACTTAATTTTAAAAGCAGCTATAATTTATTACTTAAATATAGTTGAATGTCTTGCATTTGAAATTTTTTTTGCATTGTAAAACAACTTCTCTTTATTCTAGATGACTGAACAAAATCTGCTTTCGGTATGGTCAGCAAGCTGAAAAATCATTGTTGGGTAAATTCTATTTTAGGCATGTCACAGATGAGGATAACAGCAACGGGTTTAACCTGCAGAAAGTGATGATCCTCAAATACTGGCAATATAAGGGATTGTGATGTTGGCAGTTGAAACCACTGCCTTGAACGGCCAGGCTTTTGCTGACCTTTTTGACCAGTCTGACATAAATCTTGGAACTGAACCTTTCAGAGAGAAGCATCGTTCTGCTTGATTATTCACATGTGAATTCTGTTATCACTTGTGCAGAAAACTTTTAGCAAATGAAAATAAAGTGTACTGGCACCAAGAGGAACTATATCGAAATGCAGGGCTCTTAGCAGGATTTAAAAATAACTTTATTTTCCTTTCTGGTTCAAAGTGTGCCTTGGCCCCTGTTTGGCAGGGTGGACCAGCACTTGTTTTGCTTCAGTGTTTCCTGTCTTTCTTCAACTCTTTGGGAGCAAAGCAACAGTGTTTTATCGTTTTCATTGTAGTACAGCTCATAAATGATACGTGGGAGTGAAAGAATTGCTGTTCTTACCCAGAGTGCCTACTTACATGTTTCTTCTGAGAACTCTCTCTGTATCCTTGTCTTTAGAAGTTTGCAAAAGCTGAAAATCTTAGGCCTGTCTTCATCCTTAATTTGAACCTGAGTGTGAAAGGCAAGAGTGTAATAAACAGAGGCTTTGCTTCCCCTTGATCTTTGCAGTAAGCATTGTTGAATGTTATCCTAGTAGTACAAAAGAGCTTCCTCTGGTTTACAGTCCCAGTCTAGAGAACAGGCATTTATACCAAATGGATAAGGGTCTTCCTTGTGCAGAACTGTACTGAAGCCCCCTGATGTAGCTGGGGCTCTTTGGCACTAACTGGCTCAGGCACTTGATGAGCTTGTGTGTGCCTGTGAGCTTTTGGCTTTATGGGTTGTTTTATTTTGGCTTTTTCATTCTGTTTCAGGCACGTTGCTAGTGTACAGCCCTAAATATGTTCACGTGACCCAGCAGCCCTTTCCAGAAAGCTTTTTTTCCCCTCTTTTAAGGTTTTTGTTTCCTGCTCAAAAACTAAATAATTGATACTTAAGTCTCTCTGGAAAGGTGTTTTCTCTAAATAATTGATGGACCTGGAGTTAACAAAGGCAGGTTCAAGTTGCTGCACTTGCAGCAACAGGATGAAGCAGAGTATTCAGAGGCAGCTGAATGCTGTGAATTTTAATATTTAAAAAAAGGTCATTTGTTCTGCTTGGCAAGAGCTGTCTACTCTTGCTTTGGGGTATAAAATGAGCGCTGAAATATGTTCACTGACAGACACCCAGACACTCCTGGAATAGAAAACAGAAGGAATAGCATTGAGTAACTTGCATCTGAAGACAGACACCTCAGATGTTAGACTTGTGTCACTATGTGACAACAACCTTCTGACTGCCAGGATATGGAGCCGATTCTTTTGATGCACACTGCTTTTCCCTCAACAATTTGTTATTAAATGGTGCTCAGGGAAGTGCTTAATGTTGTGTGAAATATGCCTGCAGTGGTGTAACTATATATAGTAAAGGGTACAAAACAGCAGAGCTTTCTACCCTGCCCTGAGAACTAAGTTACTTCAGTTTGTCTGTGTGGCAAACCTGCCGAGGAGAAAGGTTCATTGAAAAAGTTGTCTGACTTGAAACTAATGGAAGGCAATTAGTGAGATGACTCTTGGAACACAACAAGGTAGCTTTCTTTGCAAAGTGTACAGTGTGCTGAGGTTGCAAAGGGTATTTTGACAAAGTGGTCGTAGCATTGGTCTGCTTCTGCAAAGCAGGAGCGCGTGCAGCTGAAAGAACTTGTCCAACTGAGGCAAGTGAGAAAGGAATGTGTTTTTCAACTCTGGGTTGTTGTGTTTTGGTTTTTATTTTCTCTGAGCTGTGGTGCTCGTGTAACCAATCATGCTGTCAGCCTGTTGAGGTGGCAGTTTCCTGCGTTATCACTTTTTTTCCATCAGGAAGGCACAGGTTAGGATGTGTTTGTGTCTAACCTCTTCACCTTCTAACGCTGCTGTTGTTTGCTGTTAAGCTATTGCAGAGGCTGAGGTCTGCAGTGGAGGGAGCACTGACTGTGTCCCTTCACAGCCTTTGCTGCCCTGATCTCTAAATGGCACAGTGTTGTTCTTGGCATAATCTTAAGAGGTGGAAAGCCTGTTTTTCCTCCTTCCCCAGGGGCGGATGCAGAGTCTTTGGGCAAGACAGTCGAGGGTTTCTCACGACCTGCCAGAGCAATGACTCTTGGGGGAAGGGCTGGAGCTGTTCAAGCATGGGCTTGGCCTGAAGCCGCTGTGGTCTTTGTCTTTTTAATCTTTTCCTTGTGTTGTGGTAGCATGTGTAGAGTGCTCTGAAAACCTATTTGCAGTATCTCCTGGAGCATTAGCTTGTTGCTGTGTATTTGGGCTGAGACACATAGTCTGCCGAGGAGCTGGCAGTGGCATTGGTGATCCTGAGGCATTAGTGAATGTTGTTCTATCACATCTTCTGTGTTTTCTGGTGCTGCGTTGGAGGCTTATCTGCTAGTTGACTTTTGAAAGTTGCACAAGTGTGTTTCTTTACCAGAAAGTCAGTGGAGAGACTAATTACATGGTTGTTGAGCTGTCTACGTGGCTGCAAAGAGACATTTTCTCTTGTGGCCTTTAAGCTGGTGATTTTCCTTCTTGGCAAGTAGAGTAAAGTTGTCCTGGTTGTGTTGTGAATGCAGCTGGTGGAGGTGGAGGGCAGCAAAGGCAAGCTTAGAGCATGGTCCCCAAACCCTACATGTGTTAGCACCCCATTCCCCCAATAATAGGATCCCCTGGTACGGGGAGGGTGCCTCACTTGGAATGAGTGTTCCTCTGGTGTTTGAAAGCATAGGTCTTGTTACTCGGGGTGGGAGGGGGGAAAAAAGCCTGAGGCTTCATGGATTGAACTCCACATCATGTTTCCATGACTTGGAATCAGCATTGTTTGACCAGAACAAGTGGAGGATGTAACTAGTATTATACAGATACATGCAGTCATTTCTTAACATGCTAATTACAGGAGATCAGATGTCAGCACCGGAATCCTTTTTTTAACTAAGAGATACCTTGATTTGGTTTACACTGTTCAAATAAACACCTATTTTATTATATGCAATATATATGTATTTATTTATATAATATATAAATATATATAGGAACATACAGTGTGAAGGCTAAGAAATATGGTGTGGATGTGGACAGACTGCACATTATATCCAAAGCAAGGAATGTTTTCAAGAAAACAAACAACAAAACCCAAAGTAAATTATATGGTCATCACTTCTTTATTGTATACTGTTATAATCAGTCTCTTGTTTTTCTCTTCTATGAATAAAGAAAATGAATGTGTATCCCTTTTGAAGAAAATGTAACTGGAGTTTGAACAAGTGGCATTCCTGGAAATGGAGAAAAGCCACAATATGTATAGAAGTTTAGGATGTTCTCTGAAGAAAGAGTGTATTTGTCAGCAAAGAAAGTTAGTGGCTTCCTGTCTTTTGTCCTCTAAGTTGTGACTTATTTTTTGTGATATAAAGTGCTGTAGCAAATGGAGAGAGCATTTTGTTCTAGAAACCTTTTGGTCTATGGGGAGGGAGCAGTGTATGGAATAGGTTCTGTTACTGTTACTGGATAGAAATAAAATTATTCCTCAGTCACCAAACAGAAATAAAATTATTCCCCAAACTGGAAATTCTGGCTCCTCAGATAAGATGTTTACTTTGTGAGGGTTCCAAAACCTTCTGTTGGAAGGCAAAAAAAAGTCAAATTACATGCTGTCTTTAAGGCTGAGTTTTACCTTGCTGCTGTTGATGTTATAGGCAGTGGGTGTATATGTGCTCTCATAAGAGGTAGTAGAAAACAGCTGAGGAGTTTGGATCAGCTAAGATTATTCTGGCTACTTGTTCCAACAGGTTTTGTTTCCTGGAGTGAATAAACTCCTGGTCAGAATAACTGCCACACTTCTGTGTGTTTCACAGTACCTGAACTTTCTGCAAAGTAAAAGGGAAAACATAGCTTCTGGCTTGTTGTGTGTACTAAATAAGTTACAGCCCAGGCAAGGTCCTATTCAGGTTGAACTGGTCCATAACTTTATTCAAGAAAATTTTCATACACATGAAATATTTTTCTAAACTTTTCCAAGGTGTTAATGAGACATTTATTGAACTGTAGTGACAGTGTCTAGTGCTGTTTTCACTTACTCTGGTGTGATCTGACTGAGCTTTATCTCCAGGGGTTTATCCAGTAGCGCTTTTGAGGATAAGGTCCATGAAGGCCCTACATCCTGTGCTCCTGCTGTTGTCTGCAGTTCTTAAAGATTAGTAAAGAGATAGGTAGCTTACAAAAGGATCCTTCTCTCTTCTGCTGTGTTCTGCTCGTGTTTGGAAAATTACTGGCTTTTAGATGAGGCTTACATGTAACACTTCCTTTTCTCTGTTTCCTGTTTCCTAAAACTCTCTCTTGCTTTAAGTCAAAATAAGGCATATGCAGTCTATTTGCAGTCAACTACTTCAAGCAGATTTTCCTTGAGCTAGGTGAGATATCCATGCCTTTTAGTTGGTGCCTTTGTCAAGCATTACTCTGTGTTGGAGCAGATAGTATCTCATCTGTCTACTTACTTCTTTGATGAACCTTAGGTCAGGGGAGCAGAACTAGCACAAACCCACTAAAATTTAGCGGATAATTGAGCTGTGCCTAAGTAAGTTCTTGAATTATTTAGTCAATTACTAAAAATATTTGCATTTTAAATTTACATGGTCAATACTTGCAGTGTCATTAACTTTCATTCTGACCAGTTTGTAGAAATGAAAATGTGGAATCTGTGGAACTATTTTTGTTTTGTGGATTTTTTTTTTTTTAACATCAATGGTAGCATTTTTGGCCGAATAATAATAGTTCTACATGTGAATATAGAAATAAATACTTGTACATGTGAAAGCAAGGCCAACCAACAATGTCTTTTGGGAGCTTCTGTAGGAAGAACAGTGAAAAGTGAATTTATTACAACTGCTGTTGTCCTCTGTCACAGCTTTTTAATTGCTATGGGAGCAGTCCTGAATTCTCTTGCCGTTTTCAAGTCTTCATGTAGTGTAGTTTTGTTTAAGAAATCAAGTGGAGCTGAAAATATTCCATGAATCATAGTTTGAGTAACTCCTTGATTTACGGTTTTGCAATGCAGAGCTTTTATGCCAAAGTACTGGTGATGTTAGTTGAGTGGGCAGTTTAGAAGAGATTCTTGATGTGCATGTAGCTTATTTCTCAGAATTTCCAGTGTCTAGATTCTGAATGTTACTCTGAGTTCAGAGTGCTTACATGTATTTCATATGCAACTCATCTGCATAAAACCAGTAGCTTGGTCAAAAGCACAGCATAACTTCAGTGTGAGTTATACAGGGAGCTGGAATTGAGCTCTTCTGAGTTGCTGCTTCATTGTTTTGGGTTTGGGAATGCTGCTATATGTTTCTTAAAAGTTTTCATAAATTGTAGTCTGAGCTGTAGTGAATAAAAGCTCATCATTGAGTCTTGAAACCCTTCCCATTTGTAGGGGATTGGTTCTGCTCTGAGCGATGTAGAGTTTACACTGGAGCAACTTGTGCTTGAAATATTCTTCAAATACTGAGGACTTTGAGTCTTGACTTCTCTACAAAGGAAGGGCCCCAAATGATGATGTCTTAAGAATTTTGTCTGGCTTTGGTCACGTTTTCCATTGAATTCTGAGATCTGTTATCTGCCTTTATTTTTCAGGTAAAACCTATTAAGGATATCTGTCTTGCATCCTGAGTCTTTCAGGTTAAAAAACACTCTTTTGTTGATTAATCCTCAGCTTTCCTCTAAGAATGAGCAAATATTTCTCTGCTCATCTGGGCTGCAGCAGAAGTAAATACACTATACTTGTACTCCTTAAGAGAAGCTTGTCTTTTCTTTGTAAGGCTCCAGTTTGAGTTCCTTGGAGACAAAATTGCAGAATGACACATGTTTGCCTGGAGTTACTGAGTCATGGGCAGGACTGTCTCTGTTTCCAGGAACAGATTAGCCTGTAAGAGCTCTGAATCCTGTCAGTTTGTCTTGCCTTTTTGTTGTACCAGTTCAGTCCCTACTGTGAAGATCTATGCCCAGCACCCAGACGTTGTACTGAACATGACCTTTGCTGATCAACTTCTAGCTAGACTGTGGAAAGAGCAGTCTATTTGTTGTTCCATTTTTCAGAAGATCCAAAGAATATCTCTGAATTATTCCTGGTCAGGGATAAGGTCTTCTTTCAGCTTCACAAAAACTGCTAACGATTGAGCACCTTCAAAGAATGACAATTATTTTTAATGGCACCATGGCTTGAATGAATTGATGCTTTTTGATACAGATTTGGTGTTGATGGATTAATGGAATTAAGGACTCATATCAAAACAAGTCATAGGCCAAAGTGCATCTGTTCCTGTATTTTAAAAGTTCTTGCTCCTCAGTGTGTTCTTCTTTTGACTTTGTTCATTTGCTTCACAAGCTTTACTTAGATTTGATGCTTTGTGTTGGTGAAGAATGGTGGAGGAGTCAACAGGTTGCCAAGTGAAATTTTTTTCTTTGTTTTCTCTTGCCTCAGTTCTGCCCCTGTTCCCCCAGCTTCATCTGTTTTAGCATTTTGGCTTCAAGTGTGGTGCTGGTGTAGGCTGCCATTGTAGAGGTGCTCATGAGCACACTCATCTACCACTGCTTTTGCCTTCCCATCCTTGTCCTTCCACCTCCTGACTGCACTCACACTGGCTTTTATATGTGCTCTGGCAAGGCAGGTTGGAAGGCTTAAAACTGTTTGCTTCTTGGTGCATGGTACAAGATCACAGAACTGATGTGAAGGTTTGCTGTATGGTTTGCTGTGTGATTGTTTGCTCCACTGAGTAGGTTGATTAATGATTGTGGATTTTAGGAGGGGTAGGGAGGAGGATCAGGACTCTACATATGGTGGTAGTACTGGCTGAACTTGGAACTTCAGCATGACTTAGGTCTGCCTTGTACAGTTAATGCCTCCAGAGGATTAGAAGAATTTGTGGTCCTAGATCTAGAAAAGAGATTTGCTTCAGTTGTTCTAGATTTAACATCTTATCTATGAGGATTTCTCTGCATGTTCACATTAGATTAGTTAATAGATCACATCTTCTGTTTTAGGGGAGTTAAAGTATATACATTAGGAGTATCACTGCTGTAGCATTTTGAAGGTAAGAGTGGAATCGTGGGTGTAGGAATGCTTTGGAAATGGTAGTAGCCTTTTGATGAATGACTACATTTTTTTCCCTCCTCGCTAAAGCTGTGAACACAAAGTTATGTATTCTACCAAAGCAGCAGTGCTCTGCATTTAATTTTTAGAAATTTGTTACTGTGAGTGGGTGATAACTGTCAGCTGACCCAATGTGACTTGCTTTGTCTGAAATACAGTAGAGAACGTTATTAGTCTGTGCTGCCCACATACTACTTTAATCTTCCAAGTATTTTGTAGTATTGCCTAAGCATAGTTGTGTAGCCAGTGATGTGAGCTAAATGAATGACTGATGTAGCAGATTTCTAGCCCAGTAATAGATGCCTCCTACATTGGGAAACGTGACTGCTTTTGGTATAAACATGGGGAAGGTGGCTGTGTGGCCTTGAGTGGATTGCTTGGTCTGTTTGTAGTGTTTGGGGAAAAAGTCAGGCATCCCTGCACTTCAGATGTATTATATCACTCCCATACCAGCCATATGCTGTTCAGTGGTCTGTCAGTTTTGATGAGGGTAAGCAAAGAGAGTAAGTCAAATCAGCTCTCAAGATAGGCAGGTGTTTCAGAAGGTAATATGTGTCTGGGGAGCCACGTGCAGTTATAGGACAACCTCTTGCTAATACTAGTAATACAATCCCCTTGTTTCATCTCAGAGCATTAACAAGAAGTGTTTATGTTAAAAAAGCATTTTACTTTTTCATTCTGTTAAAATACTGTGATCGATATTGACTGGGACATCTTACCAGTCTTTGAAGAAGTGGGGAGAAATGTCTTGCAATGTCTTGGTCAAAACAACGAGGTAGCTGGGAGTAGTGCTTATCAATAAGGGTACTTTTGATGCTCTTATTCCTGTGAATAGTTTCACTGAAGCTGGGTCTTGAGCAGTTGAATGTAAGTCCCAATGCCAGGGAGGGTGACCTAACAAAAAGAATCTTCAAACAACGCTTGTGTTTTAGGTCCTGAAATGATGTGCTTGCTGGTTTGCAAGCACAGATTATATTTTAAGCCTCTTTATCTAGTAGAACCCCATTTTTATGGAATTTAATGATGTGCTAGCTGAATGCCACCTGCTGTCTCCTCTTTTCTAGAGGTAGCAGCAGCAAAAGCAGTACTTCTGACTATTAGTATGTTCATTTTACTGTTGCTGCTCCTGTCTTTTACCAGGTTCCTAATTTTTGCAGGGAGGGAGGCAGAACAATAATGGAGGCCTTAGTGTGCCTGTATGTGGAGAATCTTTGCACTGGCAGCCAGTGTAATACAGGATTTATACTCATGCAAATGGAGTCTTGGACTCTGCTCAGATTAGTGGGATTCTGCTTTTGATTTTCTCTTTTTCCACTCTTCCCCAGGCAATCATACTTACTGAGTAGGACAAGTATATGAGTATTGATTGTTGAAATATAAATTGCCATTTGGAGCTAGAAAGGGGAATGAACTTGAGAACCAGATATTTTTTCCTTCTCTTGTATTCTCTCTCACCTGTAGTCTTAGGTAAGTGTGTCAGGGGAGTGGTACTTAAATAAGTGTTCTTTGCTCAGATCCATGTTAGTAAGGTTCTTAAATGTCTGTGATGTTGAATGGGTTGAAAAGATAAGTAACTAAAGCTGAACCAGAGGATGAGCAAACAAAACTACTTCTTAGGAATGTATGTCACAAAACTCATTTTTATGTAATACAATAAACATTCCTAAATCTGACCCTAGGATGGGTCACATCAGGAAGATCCTTTCCAGTCACTGCCTGTACTACCATAAAGTACAATTTCTTTTGTTTTAACAGAAGTTAAGTGCTTTTTGCTATAAATGAATTGTAAGCATTAGAACCTAATTATAAGGTGAGGTTTTGGAAGGAAAAAAAGACTTGTTTTTAGTGTTTGGTTAAAACTGTATGAAAATCAACATCTGAACTGTGGAAATATCAGGTTCAAGTATTAATGGTGAATGCTCGCACTCTGTAGCCTGTAAAATTTTACAGGTACTGTTTCTGTAACAATGTGCAATAAATAATTTACTTTTCTTCAGACTCTTTTCTCTCTGAAACCTTTACTGGGGCTAGTGAGGAAAAAATGTTTGAATTCCGACTGAATTCAGTTTTACTCCTTCTCATCAATCATCAGGAGGAAGAATTTCTTCTCTTAATGATTTTTTTCTGTTGCTACTTGCCTGTCTAGATGCACTAATCTAGAGTTGCCTGTGTGTGATATATATTAAGCAACCTGCACTGATAGCACATGCATGAAGGCTACTTAGGTGTTGTCTGCCTTTGTTATATATAAATTAATCTACTTCGTGCCAAGTGGATCAGTATGACTTGTATAATAACTACCAACTTTCAGTAGGATCTGAAAATTCCTCTTATGCACGTGCAGGCCATTTTAGCTTAAAAAACCCCAGAAATTACTCTCAATCCACAAATAGTGCAGTCTTACTTCGTTATACCAGCTCACATTATTTTCCAGTGTTTTTTTTCCTCATAGCTACTTAAGGCTGTGGAGTATTCTACCAAAATGTACCCTCCTTAGATTTTTCTACACTGTCTTTGTATTTCTGAAAGCAATTTTAATTTGGTTGAGCAACAAAGAAACTTTCTGACTGGACTTGTAGAGGGATGAGGGATGTGTCTGGACCAAGGAGGGACTCTCAGTGGGATTCCAGACGTAAGCCAAACCTGGCATGAAAAGACCTCTGGAAGGAAAATCAAAGTCTGTTAGGGATCTGTGTTCATAGTCTTGTGGACTGGAGACCTCTTTTGTGTCCTTGATCTGTATGTGTGTGGTTTTAACTTTGGGGAAAAAAGTTTTAAGGCATAGCTTGAAATATTTGTGTTGAGATTTCAAAAAATAAGCTCCTTCAGTAAGATGCTGATGGTAGTACTTCATAATTGTAGAAAACAATTGGTATTTCACTTAAAAGATAAAGTAAGCTGTTTATTGAATTGAATGGAATTCTCAAAGCTGACAGGTATTTACTTCTTTCTTTTGGTGGGATCATCTTTTATATTAAGGTGCAGATTGCTTTCTAAAAAAAAAAAAAAAAGTTCAAACTAGTTCACCACATCCACAGCAATGAGTTTTGCATTCCATGGTGCTTGATTTCAGTCTTTGCTGGGTAGGCAAGACTGACATGATTTTTTTTTTGCATGTTGTCTGTGAGTGTCCAGCCGGGCACAATACTTTTTCTTAGTTATGAGTTGTTACAATAAATTCTCATCCTTGCTTCCTTCCCTTTGCAAGTCTTTCACTAACATTTACCTCAAGTGAATGGAGGGTTGAATTGTGGAACTTGTCTGTCATGGGCAGTGCTCAGCTGTCCAGAATATGAGGGCAGTGTGAGTCCTTTGCCTTCCTTGCTCTGGTTCTCCATTTCACAGCTTGTCCTCTGTTTTCTTATGCATGGCATTTTTGCAGAGGTGGTTTAGTTATGATACTCTGAAAAGCTGTAGTTCTTGGAAATATCTGAGCAACAGCTGCAGTTGAACCTTATCTCTAGTGTATGTAAGGAAGCAAAACTCTGCAGAGCAGATTGACTGTTGAGTGGTGGGGCTTTTGTTCTTGAGAATAAAACCTCTTACGGGATATGATTTGGTAAAGAAACATTAAAGTGTGGAATGGACCAGGTACAACTGCCTGTTGTATTTAGCAATCTGTAGACACTGAGGGATTCCATGTAACCACTTCCAACATCCTGCTAACTGGGTTGCTGGATGTGCAATCCACAGTGTGTTCAGATACTTGGGTGTTGAGCAGTCATCTCTAAGTATAAAATGGTTTTGAAGGAGTGACAAAGTGAATGAATGTCAGCTTGCTGATGCAGATCTTCCTAGGCTAACTGTATAGCTGGTTTCCTTTCTGAGTGATCCCTCCCTGTTACCACATAAGGGTGCTTAAAGATAGGATTATTAAGCAGTTAAATAAGTAATATTAAGTAAATAAAGTAATTAAAGGGAATTGAGGGTCAGTGAGCTGATTTTTAAAATACCTCTGAATGGCATATGGTACAGGTTACTATAGTCCCTTTTCAAGAGAGATTTGGAAAAAACTCTTGAAATCTTTCACTGTAATTATTCTCATTGTTTCTCTTCTTTGCAGACGCTGTGCCATAGAAGATGCACTATTACCGATATTCTAATGCAGAAGTCAGCTGTTGGTACAAATACTTGCTCTTCAGTTACAACATTGTCTTTTGGGTGAGTATGAAATGTAGAGTCTGAAATAGTTTAGGCATAGCTCAGTTTTATTAACTTCATTCCTCTGTTGAAGAGAACAAGCTGAAATATTTACCTGAAAGCAGTAAACTGATGGATAGTATATACCAGGTGTTTTGGAATTGAAGAAGCTTATCCCATGTGAGAAATTAATTATTATTGAAAATGTGAGGAATCAGTATGCATGTTATCCATGTTAAGTTGCTTTCCTGTTAAAAGAAGTCTCTTACAACATCTCTTTTCAGATCATCTTTGATCTTTTTTGGGTGGTATAGCTGTAAATACACTACACAGAAGAGAATAAAGGAGCTGCCCCAGAGATGTGTAAACAGCTGGCATTATAGTGTAGTCAAGATCTTACATGTGGGCAGCACACTGCTTACTCTGTGGGCAGCAGAATTGTCTGATACAGTCTTGAAATACTTAGCTATGGACTAACCTGTCTATAATGTTTACTTAGAACTGTGAAAAGGTACAAAAGCAAATGTGTGGTTTCAGATGTGTATGGTGGTCAAGGTCACTGGAGGACCAGACTACCTTGGAAAAGAAGGTTATTCAAAGGTTAGTACATAGCATTGCACTAGAAATGGTTAACATGTCTGTGAGGGGAAGAGGAGGATGCAATTCAGATAAACTTGACAAGTCTTTTTAGAACTCAAAAGTCACACTTAAGAGTTTGCATCTGAATCCGTGGAAGGGCATGGGTAGTCATGGAAAAGTGCAAATTCAGTGACTTGTTCAGTGCTAGCAGTATCATTGCTGAAAACCAGAGAACTTTTTGCTACTTGTCACCACCCCTTGCTCACTAGTGCAGTGTTTTAACATGATACTGTAGCATGAAGCCCCAGGGGAGTTATCCTTGTGGGGATAACAGGGCAGAAAAGATGCTTGGTTTGTGTAGAAACTTGTTCCATTACTGGTCAAGTGGCCACAATATTGCATAGTGCAAACGTTCCTCGGGATGATGTTTTCCACATTTCAATTGAGGATGCCCATCAACAGGTCAAAAATCATATGCTTAAAGGCCACCAGCTCTGTTGTTGTTTTTCTTCTGTGTTGTCCAGCTCCATGTACCTGTAGTGGAGTGTGGTGTAGTAAGAAGTAATACTTGTGCTGGTCTGGTTCAAGCAGCAGGGGAGGGATATGTGGGAAAAGGATGCCTTTTGATTGTTCTAGACCTCTGCTTTTTTTCTAGTACATGACTCATGAAGTAGTGTCTGTGACTGTTTCTGATGGGTAAACAACCTTTTAAAAATGGAATTTTTTTGTGTTTAGTGAGAAGACTGTCATGAATTTGCCTCTGATTATTCACAGGAATGAATTTTGTCTCAATGTTCTTTATTTTCTGCTGTCATTACACTCTTACATTTCCTTTTTACTGTGGTCTCTTGAAATTAATGACGAAGATCTAAGGATTTTTCTGTTTGTTAAAGAAAAATTTTTAAAGAGATGCAGAAGGATTGAGGAGAATTTGCAATATAACTTGTGTATTTCAGCTGATCTGTTGGCTGGATTAATTGGTTTTCTGAACTAACACATGTAGTCTTGGTAGCTTTCTCAACAAATGGTCTGAGGCTTCTGCTGAGACATTATCAGGCTGACCCAGTTAATGGTGTGTAACTACAGCTCTTTTGATAAGATTTTGGCACCTTGGGTTGTGGAACAAGCTATGTAAATGTGGAGGGGGAGAGCAGACACTCCTATAGGCAATGCATGAATCATTTAGCTGACACAAGGATTCGGGAACATAGGAAAGCTGTCTGGGATGACTAGTCTAACAATGTCTTTAATTGGACAAATCCACCATTTGTAAAACAAAGTAAATCTCTTTGCCTTAATAGAACTGAAGGACTACAAAATCAAAAGGGGAAATGTAACCATAACTCAAAAGCAGCACTCAAGGAGGGAATGTTAATCTCGATTCACTTTTCTTGGGTTGCAGGGCAGGTGCTTGTGGGAGCTTGTTTTGTGAGCATTTGTGTTAGTGAGGGTGGCTGTTCTATAGGGGTATGAGGGATGATATATGGATAAATGTGCAGACAGGCTTTTGCCCATATAAGCTGTTACAGTTCACCTGTGTCTCAACTCATGAGACAGTTTATGTGCAAGCCAGGTAATGTGTATGTAAATAAAAAGTTACATTTGTTCTTCTTGTCATGCTTATTAAAGGTGCATGTTGACTTTGCCATTGTAGCTTTGAAGATACTATCAGTGACTGTGTAAACTTTCAAGTTAAAGCATGTGGTGATGTAGTAACTTCCAGAATTTTCACACTTTTCAGTGAGTGGTTACTTCAGTACTTCAACTACAGTTCACAAAGATTGGAGTGAAACAAAATATTGGACTCAGAGGGCAAATATGACTAATAATGGAAAGCTTACAGTTTAATCAGCCTTTAGAAATGTACAAATCTAAAAGTCTTCTTTTGAAGGTGTTTTTTTTTTTTCGTATGGGTGATTTGGGAATTGAAAGTTCAAGTCCAATGGCTTCTACTTAGTTGTGTGCAACTGGCTTGTAATATCACTTCCCTATTCTTCATTCTTGTAAGAAAGGGAATGGAGGTCATGGGAAGGCTCTGTATTCCTAGGCATGATTTTGATGTGTGATTATTTTCATCTTGCTTTTTAAGCGTGCTCTTAAGACTTAACTTGTCCAAGTACACTTGTTTTAATGAGTAGTGATAAGACCATACTGCAGCCATTAAGATAGCCCTGCAAGAGAGCAAGATAACAAGGCTGGACCTCCTTTTGTGTTTGAAAGACTTTTTTTTTTTCCTGGTTTTTTTTTTGTTTGTTTGTTTGTTTTCCACCCCCCACAAAAAGCTTCATTTGTCATAGTGAAGCTTAAAGACTGCAGTAATACCAGGTAAAGAGCTTGGTTCTGGCACCTTTCTGTTCTGAGTCATTTTGCTGTGGAGTGAGTCCTTCTGTGAAAGCCCTGGTGCAGGGAAGGAGGCAGGAGGAGGACATCTGAGCCCAGGGGGAATGCAGGGTGCCCTCTCTCAGGGTGCAGCACTGCTATATGCCTTCCAGCCTCAACTGGGAAAAGCCCAGGGAATAAAAGGCAGTGCCTCAACACCTGTCTCTGGTGCTTCCTGCTTTGTCTCCAGGTGAAGGTGGTTTCTTTTTTTTTTGGACGGTCCAAGAATGGCACTTCATCCAGGGCATGGACACTTAAGGGAAGTGAAGGATTGCATGTGTGCTCTGCCAGGGCCTTTTACAGTTGCATGTGAGCTCGCTGTCTCAGATGAATTGAGAGGAGAGGATCAAATAGCTGTTAGCTGCTGTCATCTTGATTTATCTTCTAATGGTCTTTAGCTTTGTGAGTGATTCTTAAGGGTTGTTGGAGACAAAAATAGTACTTTTCATTCATGCTGTAGGAGATGTGGCATTTTGCCCTGAAAATAATGATGAAGGGCGAAAGTTCTCTTCAGTTCTGAGAAAGAATTCAGAGTTAGTTTTCTGAAAAATAAGAGAAGACCCAGGCTAGCATAAGATTTTCTGGCTTTTGCAGTCTATGTTGTTTTTCAGGAACATCAGAAACAGCAAGGCTGTGCCAGGAAGAGGAAAGAATCCACCACCAGGTGGTTTCCTGACCCTGAGAGGAAGAGTCTGGGAAGACACAAGGATAGGAAGGAAGGACTGTTGGGGGCTGATTGCATGGGTGGAGCTACAATGTAAAATAGAATTGTCCAGGGAATGGGGAAGTGTTCTCTGTAAGAGAACATATTTTGTGATTACAAAACCTGAGTGTAATAGGAATGCATTCAGACTTAGAGGCAGTCAAAGGAATTCAAAGTTTGAATGGGAATGGATAATGCTTAAACATGATCTTGAGCACAGTGTCTGTGCATTGGTGTCACTACTGTACATTGTGAGCAGAGCTTACAGCTTGATGCATATGTTAATTTTTCATTTCCAAAGCAGGAAATGACCAAATGCTGGTAACTACTGGTTTAGTTTCCTTTTAAAGGGGCACAGTTGAGCTGCTTTGTGTGTTTCCATCTAACCTTTCATGACTTAAATGACTCTCTGGCACAGTAGTGAGTTGGGTAGCCCAGTTTGTTCTTTCCTACATGTCATTCAGATTTTGGTGAAAGGCAAATTTCAAAATGCTGCTCTCTTGAAGTAGCTGACTTGCTTACTCTCACCTTGGGAATGACTTTTTTTTTTGCCTTGCAACTTCTCAGCTGCCTGTTCTTCCATTCATGCAGCCATTTTACTCAGTGAGCTGAAGAAGGTTAGAACTCTTCCTTCAGATTAGGCAGGATCAGTTCCCAGGTTTGCCTCATAAGTCACTTGAATGCTGTGCAAGAGTGTTAGAGAGGGAATTTTCCTGGTGCTAATTCTCTGTAGAACTCTTGGCATGTTCAATCGTGCTAATTTCTGAGGTAATTTTGTCATCATGGTGTGTTTTACAGTAGTTTTCAATGAGGCACTTTAAAGTATTTTGCACGTAGTCTTTAAAGCAAAGAGATTTCATTTGGTTAAATAACTATTTTACTTCCTTGCAAATTGCTTGTCTTGATGATTGCACCTGTCAGTGTAGTGGCTGATGGCTTTGTTTCTTCTGCAAGTACATCATATTTCACTGTTTTTTGCTAAAAGAACTTAATGTATGTGGTTTGGCTGCTTCTAGTGAAAAGTATGAATTGCTTGTCTTAGCTGAATTAAGTTTTAGATTTATCCACATTGATTCTATGAGACAAAGTTTATTTTTCTTCTGATAAACTCTTTTTTTTTTTTACCTGCAGTTTGCATAGGTTCTCATGGAAATAATTTTGCAAAAATAGTATAGTTTTGTGAAACTGAACACTGTAGAAGCATAAGAGCAGTGTTCATTTTCAGAGGTGAGAATAAAGCATGCTAATGAAAAATCTACTTAAGATTCTACTACAGTTTAATTAAGGGGGTAATTATAATGAAAGACAGTCTGAAGAGAACACCCTATTTATATATTCAATAGCACAATACTAGTGTTACAGTACCCTTAATTTGTATATAGAGTGGAAAATGTGTCTTCCCAATTCTTTTTCCCTCTCCTTTCTGTAGACAAATTTCCCAAAGATCCAGTTGTCTGCTGTGTAATTTACCTTGATTACTGCATATTATACCAGCTGTCTTCATCTGTCTCCCAGCATTCCTGAAGCATTTGGAATGAAAAGGATGAAGGATGCATCAATTACATGCAATGTGCAACTTAATAACATACAAGTTTGGTTATTGACTCTTTTCCTCTCTTTTGCTGAGTTAAGGTGTAGGATTAATCTGGGTTAATATTCTGTTTATATCAATGTGGCTTTTAATACTATTTTCAATGTTGTGCTATGATCCAAATCATCAGTTTAAATGTTCTTGGTTTGTTCAGAGTCTGAGGTGAGTAGTCATTGTGCTGTTGCTTGTTAAGTAAGATTTGGATATTTAACACTGTGTTGTCCAGTTCTGACTCTGTGTATTAGTAGTGGCTTGGGTTGGTTAATCTGTGTGTTTAAGTCCTAAAATATGGCATATAATAGTTCCTGCCTAGACAGAAGTGTCTAACATAATTTGAGTAATTCTTACAGAATGACATAAATGACTCTTGCAGCCCTTTTTGGCTTTCCTTTCCCCTGCTTCCCCTACCAGAGTAAACCCAGAACAACCTCGCTTCCTCTGAGTGCAGCTTAGGACAGGCAGGCCATGCACCCAGCAGTACTTAAAATCTATATGTTTTCTTGGGTGACTGTAAGAGGGTTCCATTTCTGCTTCTTGCCTGTGCCGTGGGGAACTGACCATGATGCCTATTTAGTTCAAGGGACGTGCTGCATTTCCTAGAGGAGAGAGAGCTCCTTTTTCAAAGGGTTTTTCAGTTGTTGGGATTTACTTGTCAGTGTGTGTTAAGCTTGGCAGGGGGGAAGCAACCTCAGTCCTTTCTACAGAATCATAGAATCATTTAGGTTGGAAAAGACCTTTAAGATTGAGTTCAACCATTAATGAACCTGGCAAGTAAACTGTGTCCCTGAGTGTCACTTCTACATGTCTTTTAAATGTGTCTAGGAATGGTAACTAAAGCACTTCCCTGGGCAGCTTGCTCCAATGCTTGATAACCCTTTCAGGGAAGATGTGTTTCCTAATATCCAACCTAAACCTCAGCTGATGCAACTCGAGGCCATTTCCTCTTGTTCTGTCTCTTGTTACCTGGGAGGAGACTGATACCCACCCCACTACAACCTCCTTTCAGGTAGTTTCAGGGAGAGATAAGGTCCCTGCTGACATAGCTGGGTAGAATGCCATTTTAAGAAATGAGGAGCAGCTGCCCTGGGATTTTAGAGAGGTTATTTTAGTTTGATTATTGATGTTGGGTATTAAAGACAAACTGCCTGAGAATGGAAGAAAGGGAATAAAAGATTAGATTGAGGGAGTCTTTTTTAATTTGGATGAATATGATTCAGAAATGTTTATTACACAAACATTTGAATTAGTATAGGATTTGTATGTTGCTTATTGATAGTAAATGAATGGACTGTTAATCTGTCTTGTTTCAAAAGAGCTTAAACAAGACAAGGATTCAGAAGACAAACTATATCTAATCAGAGAAGAGTCTAATGTAGTGAGCCTCGACACTGAGAAGTTACAAGGATTCAAACATGACTGCTGCTGGAATTGGTACTGTAAAATGACTAAATAGAGAATAACTTCAAAATGCATTAAATACTCTGACATCTTCATTAGTGTGTGGGCAAATGTTTTAGAGCAAGTCATTGGGACGAGCGTAACTCCCCCCTGCACGCTATTGTGTGGAATTGTCAGTTCAGTACCATGTGCTTCTGGAGTAATCTTGAAGAATCAAAGTGAAATGCTTTTTAAGAAGTAGCTTATAACTTGCATAATCCTTTAAATCATTTTTGCAAGAGATTGACTCATGGGGAGGAATGTCCTATTACTGCTGTCTGAGATTGCAGGCAAAATTTGTTTTACTTAAACAACAGTGCTACTGGCTAGGTGTTCTGAGAATGTGGTTGATTAGTACATCTAATTTTTTTTCTTTTTTTTTTTTTTTTTTTTCAGCTAGCTGGGGTGGCCTTCCTTGCAGCTGGTCTGTGGGCATGGAGTGAAAAGGTAAGGATAGAAATGACTGGTCTTATTTTGGTAGCTGCCCTCTCCAGCTTTAGTAAAGCTTCTTCTTCAGGAAGCAGCTGAGCTCAGGACCGTGTCCAAATGATCTAAACTGAGTTTAGTTGCAATTTTGTTCTTGTGCCTGATCTGGTGTTAAGCTATGGCCCTTGACATTTAGAACTTTTCTTAATCTTCATGAATTGTTTCTCTTTAAAGACTGTATTTTCTGAAAAATACTTCTCTACCCACCTCTTTTTATTACGAACAGGAAATAGTGTGAGGAATGTAAGAGATATCACTTTATATTAAAAGAAAGCACTAAGAAAATCCAAATGTGTGTCTTTGAAGTACTTCAGAAAGATGGTCCCAGTCTTATGGCCATCTGTTGTCCACTTTACTCCCCAGGGAGTGCTTAAGTGATGATGTTTCCATGTAGAGGAACAAAACTGGGGGAACATGATCTAGCTGAATAACACTGTTATTTGTGACAAAAGTTTATCCTAGCTAAATAACTCCCTGAATCGAAGGAAGTCAATGCAGACATGTACCCTACAGAGTTCTCCTGTTAAAAGAGAAGAGAATGGTAGAAGTATGGTGTGGTTCAACCCCTTGAATGGATTTAAAAGCAAGGCTTTAATATGACTGTAAGCATTAGGAAAAAGTGACAATTACTTGGAGACTGACTAACCTGCATCTAATTAGCAGTGGAGGGCAGATGCTCTCACTGTTCAGTTGTGCTGCTGAGTAGTAAGACTTCAATTACCATCCCAGTGTTTGCATTTCCTTAATTGAAGTGTTTACACACAGCAGCTGTCCACAAATAGAGAGGTTCTGGGATTCCTCTGCTTTTTGGAAGTGAAAGTCTTTTGCAATGAACTTAATTCTGAGGCATTTATTCTCCTTCTCCCCCCCCCCCCATGTGCATGCACTCATTCTCACAACTAGATTAGTGTTATCATTGATATATAGTAAGCAGCCTATCTCCACACACACCAAAAAAAAAGAATTTTCTTTCCAACCCTTTAGGGAGGGTGTTAAACTTGTCTTCAATTTATATTCTCTCATGTTCAGACCTTTTCTGTTTTGTAGACAAGCACGTAGGATCTGTGTGGTTGGAAATTAATATCTCACAACTTACCCCCATTTGTCAAATTGACTTTATGGTACACTGAAGTTACTGGAAGGCAAAGACAGACTCTTTCTGTCTGTCTTTTTTTTTTTGTAAATTTGTCTGAACTCTTTCTGCTCTCTGTGCTATCTTGCAAATGAGTGCTTCAAAGCCTTTCCTGTGGTTTTGAACTTATAAATCGCTCATGAAATCTGTTCGTTATTTTTTACATCAGTTGTTCTGTGCTATGTTGTCAGTCTTTCATACTAGTGCCATTCTTCAGCCACAGTGCCTGTATTTTACAGATAAATATCTTGGTGAACAATAGATGGGAAGCAAGAGAAAAACATTGCAGAAGCTGTGCTGCAGTGGTAAACTCAAAGATAAACTATAAATGGTGGAGGAGTTCTGAACATCCTGTCTCTTACTGCAACATGAAGTACATTAGGTCCATTTAATTCCTCTGGTTTTTCTTGTCTCTTTTCTTTTTCCACTAGGACTACACTTTAGATTAATTCCTCAGCAGTCTTTTTCTCTGGATATAAATCCTGTGGTTCTCTTTTAGGTGGTAATATATTGAAATGAGACTGCTGGTTTGTGAGAAGTGTTGAAAATACTATATGTAACAGCATGGAGAAAAGCAGGAACCTAATGACAGTTTATTTTAAAAAAAAGGGGTAAATGCACAGTCCTGTGCCTGAGATGAGGCAACCCCATGCACCAGTAGGGCTGGGAGTTAACTGCTTAGAAAGCAACTTTGTGAGGAAAAAGCCTTGAGCTCCTGTTTGATCAGTAAGTAGAATATCAGCTGTGCCCTCATGTCAAGGCCAGCAGCATACTGGGCTGTGTTAGCACCACTGTGGCCAGGGAGGAGCTTCCAACAATATTCACACAGTTGACGTGCATGTGGAGTACCACGTCCAGTTTTGGGCACCCCTGTGTCAGGCAGATCTTTTCCAGCTTTATTCTATTTTTAAATCTGTTTATTCTTTAGTCAGCTGATCTTTGCATTTGTGCACAGAGGTCTGTAAACTGTCTAAAGGTGCAGGCGTGTAACTTGTGTTGTAATTGGTGGCAGTGATACTGTGACAATCAACAGCCAGTTTACACAAGTTCCTTATAAGAAATCAGGTCTGTCCTTGTCATGTGTATTTTGTAGTTCTCATACTAGTGTATCTCAAAACAGTAACTGGTTTGGCATTTGTTAATTAGCTGTATTAGAGATTTTCTTTTTTTAGAGACAGTCCATAATTGCCCTCTTTTGCCAATATATTTCAGTTGAGATGGTGACATAATGCTTACAAACATTAAAAGAAAGTGAATAACAAGTTAAAAGTGTGCAGCTGCAACTCCTAATTCACTGTTCCAAGTAACTGAAAAAAAGTTAAAGCCTGAGTTGTGTTATAGGATTTTCTGACAGTGACTTCAGGTATCAGACTTCATTCCTGTATACCTGTAGGAAATCTACATATTGTAAAGGGTAGCTTGTACTTGTAAGAGTTTTTACCATCCTGCAGATGGCACAGGCAGAAGCCAGAAGCATCTTTAGATATGGGTAAGGTGAGATGAGATGGTTCTCTGAGTTAATTCTCTTGTTTACTTCCTTCCTTCAGGATTTTGAACTTAACATCTTTTGTTAGGCAAGTAAACCCCCACAACCTTCTTTTCAAAGGAGCATGTTGTAAACATCAAATGTGAACTTGAAGAAACTGTTTTGAACCGGCAACATCTGAGGTTGAATAATAGAGCCCAGTTCCTGCCAACTTTTCTTCATAACATGCTTTGATCAGAGGAAGTTTTCTTCCAAAAGATGTTGCATGAGCAAGTGAAATTGTCTGAAAACAAAAAGTTTGAGTTTAGGTGTGGGAAGGAGATGGCTGGCAATAGTTGTGGAAGTTTCAACCTCCTGGTTGCGCATTGCTTGGTTTCATGGTGTGTTGGTTTTACAGAGACCCTGCCTAATCTTGGCATATGTGCCTTGCTTGTGGGGTCTGAGCCAATGTTATTAGGTGGGACTCTCATAATTAACCTGATAGACCAAGTTTGTTAATTAGTCTTACAGTTTTTAAGAATGGAAATGTCACTGGTAACATGTATCAATAAACTATGACTGTTTTCCAACAGACTGTGTCAGCTGTTAGTCACCAGCTGTTGCAAGGCAATTCTGAGCTCTGCAGATCAATTTTTATTTTTTTTTTCTTTTCATTCCTTCAACCAGTTTTGGTAAAAAAAAATTCTCTTGCTGTTGCCAAATTTAACAACTCTCCCAGGATCTGTTATGGAACATGTTATGAAAGAAGATGAAGTCCTGTGTGTCACTGCAGTACTGTTAATTAGTGTCTTTTCACCAGCTGATGAAGTTTCTCCATGGCCACGTTTTCTCCTAATGCTGTATTTTGGATATGTTATTTTTGTTCAGTAAGCAACTGAATAAGAAGTGATACGGATTTTTCCCAGGGGTTCTCTTAGGTTGTGTATCCTTTGCACTTAACTTTAGCACAGGTACTTGAGTAGCAATATGAGAATTTACATTCCCTTGACAGAGTTGGACTGCTTATTGCAAGTCTCTAATATCTTTCTCTTACACTATACATGGTTAGGTTGAGAATATACTTCATAAAGAAAAAAAGATAGCAAACTTGTAATTATGGGATATTGTACTGTGTTTTTTTGTTGTTGTTTTAAATGGAAAGCATTTCCTTGTTAAAATGTTGTGTGTCATTGAGTATATGATGAACACTCAGACTATTGCAAGGCTGCCTGGATGTCCCTACAAATCATTCTCATTAACTTTAATGGTTTCAGCTGTTTGTCCCTTCTATCTTTTGCATGTTCTATCTTGTTCTTGCACATTACATTTGATGGATTTGATGGAATTTTAATGGTTGCTAGTGTAATAACTTCTTTAAAACCTAATCTGGAAATTATAAGGATTTCACTGCGTTAGCGTTACACTTACATAGACTTAAAAATCTAGGTAGACAGGCTTAATAGCTAAAATTACTGTCAAGATAAGTGGTGTCTCTGGATAGTTAACGAAGAAGAAAATATTGCTACTGAATCAGGTAAATTGCAATAACTCCTTTTGGTGTAAGAATTTTATCTGGAGTGAAAGGGGGCAATGTTTAGATTATACTTGTGTATTTTTTAAAGAGTTTGGAGCAGCACTTCTAAGATTATTTGGCACTAGAAGGGGTGTAACTAAAATGAGAGGAAAAATCTGCTTCCCTTGAAAACTAAACCAAGATTTGTATTCCCCACCACCACCTTTAAAATGTCACCCATAAGCTGCTCTGTCCTTAGAATCTCTCTCCCTTTCTGCATCTTAAACATTAGGATTGGAAAACCTATTTTCTTAATTTTTTTTGGACCATTATATTGGAGTGCCCTTTTGATTGATGCATTTCAAGTTAATATAAAACATTAATTCTTTTGCCTTGAAACTAAGTGAACATCAGTGATAGTTTTGAGCTTTTGGCACCATCTTGTGGAATCCTGTTTGGCAGATAGACCTAGGAGAATGTAATCTGACAAACTGACTGTGCTGGATTGACTTGTTAAAAGAATTATTACCCAGAACTTTGTATTAATACTGCTGCTGCTGGGGTGAAGAAAGTTGGTGTCGTCCATAAACATTTTACTGTAAGACTTTTTCATGGGGGTTGTTGTTGGCAAGTTCAAGGGTTTGCAACCAATTCATTTGGAATCACGTGGAAATCATCCAGAAGCAATGTTAAAGGAATAATATGCTTCTAGTGGTCACCTCTTTCTGTGCTGTTTTCTCTCAGGGTGTACTGTCTGATCTGACAAAGGTGACTGGTCTTCATGGTCTGGACCCAGTGGTGCTTGTCTTACTGGTGGGAATAGTGATGTTTACTTTGGGATTTGCTGGTTGTGTAGGAGCACTGAGAGAAAACATCTGCCTTCTGAAATTTGTAAGTAACACCATTATATGAGTCAATCATTATGTGTCTGAAAGCTGCAAATAATGAACTTGTAGCAAACCCAGGTAAATATGTATGTGGTAAACTTGCTGCCTTAACAAACCTCTGAGTAATAGTATTAAAAGCAGTGTAGGTTCCAGCCTGTTTATTTTCCTCTTTATGGAACATGTTTGTTCCCTCTTCCTTCATTCTGCCATGCAGTGATGTTTTAGAGTGTATAGCAGAATCTAATGTTGTGATGTTATGGAACATATTTAGTCAGTTAGGAATTACTGAGAGAATATAGTATAGTGGAACATAATTGTTTAAAAACTTAAAAGTTTCATGTAGATGTTGGGTGGGCAGAACTTTGGGGCTTCAGTGGATGGTGTGAAATTTCTTAAATGTTTTATTTAGTACTGAGGCTTCTTTGCTTTAGATCTGAAAACAGTTTAGCTGGACAAAAAAGTCTGAAAAAAATTATAAAATTAGAAACAGTGCAAGAGGTAATATCAAGACTACTTTAGCCCTGTGTTTTAAAGATTGTCATTTATTATTATTTTCACTGCTGTGCATAATGATTGTGGTATGATGTTCATTGTACTAACAAGTTCAGGTGACCAAAACAAAATGATTGCTCTACTTTCTTGGAGGTTTCTTTACCTTGTATACTCATTTCAGAGGTCATGTTCTCAAATTCTGTGTCTGTTTCTGGTGGTGTTAGAGTAGAGATACATTGAAAATGAATTACTATTTTCCAATTTGGGACTTTTTTTTTTCTCCTACAGTTCTGTGGAGCCATTGTGTTTATATTCCTGTTGGAGCTGGCAGTAGCAGTTATGGCTTTCCTATTCCAGGACTGGGTGAGGGACAGGGTAAAGGAATTCTTTGAGAATAACATCAAATCCTACCGAGACGATATTGACCTCCAGAACATCATTGATTCGCTACAGAGAATCGTAAGTTCATATCCTGTCACTTCTTTTGTGCATTAGGGGAGAATGTTTTCATTTTTGTGATAGAACTATCATATTTTGTAGCTAATACTACTGTTACAGATGTTCTGGTTTTTTCTTTCTGTGTTGAAAGCATCAGGGAGGCAAGATATTCTGAGGTAGTGCTGTTCTAAGGTGGGTTATGGAAGCTCTCTCAAGCATTCATCTGCGCTGAACCTTCTTCATTTGCTCCCCTGTTCTGGTCAGCAAACTTTCAGCAAACAACAAAAAAAACTTTCTCCTAAAAAAATTGTGCAATGAAACTGGTAGTCTGCATTCCTATTTTAGGAGGCACTGAAGTCTTATACAGGGGTGCAGCATAAAGGCTTTTATCTTCTGAGATGCACCTCATCTTGAAACAAAAGAGTATATCTTTAAGTGGGAAAGGCTAGTTTATAGTTAGACAGTTGCCAAGGAAGGTTGAAACTATTTTATGCTCTAGTGGTCCTAAAATCTTCATTTACTAGAAGACAGTGATGTACAGCAGGAGATGACAAGGCCTCTGCTAGTAAGGGCCTGGTGGCTTTTATTCCAGCAGCTGCTTTTGTAATCATGCCCAGAAAACAACCAGTGAAGGTGACTCTTCTGAAATTTATTTATTTGTGTGTGGTTGAAAAATATATATGGAGAGAGACAGAGTGCATATGAGTACTTTGCAAAGAGGTAAAATGGTTGTCTCCTTTTTATAATTTTCCCTTTATGAAAGAAGGTTGGTTTTGTCTGTCTTCCATCATCTAAAATATCATATTAGAAATCTGTGCTCACAGCTCGCAGCTGAGTTTGAAAGCAAAGCATGTTTTAGAGTGGATACCAGTCTGGTCAGCTGTATATTACCAGCATGTTGTCTATCCTGTTCCTTTACTCTTGTGTGCATTGGTATGCAAGGATCCTCTGATTAAGCCTCTGGATGGGTTTCAGTGCTGTTTGGCTTTAGCTTTTGGTGCTGAGGGCACCTTTTGGTAAAGTAGGGCTCCTGACCACAGCCAACACAAGTAATTGTCTTAGTGTTGTCCACTTTGATGTTGCTCTTTCTGCTTATCTAGTTTCGGTATAGTTGGCCAGGCTAATAGGCTAAGCTGATTTACAGTTGAACTCCAGTTACTTTTCAATGAAAATAAAAGGCTAAGCTTGCTAGAAGGAGTTAGTTAACCAGTCTAACAAGCCAATAAACCTGAAAAAGGAAAGACCAGAAAAGTCTGAATGGGTCTGTCAGTGATCCATACCCAAAAGTACTGAGGAAGGAGGGAGATGTGCAGTGTGAATTAGTAAGTGTGGTTCTGTAAGGGTCAGCAGTGTGTCCAAATGCCTCACTGAAGCCTGTCTTCTAAGGAGCCGTGCTCTTCAGGCTCACTTGCTCTGTTCTCAGTGCGTGCCTCGAGAGAGAGCTTTATTAGGCAGCTCCTTTTGCTGGCTAATTACATTACTTTCAGGCCTGTGAGTGACCTCATAGTCTGTACCTTATTAAGGAAGAGAAGCATGTTTAGTGGTTGTATGGCTTTCTATAAAGCTGTAGGCATGTGAGGGACAAGGTACTAGAAAGACAAAAATAACCTCTTTTTCATTCTTTACAGTGATATATTAGTGACTTAAAGTCATTTTTTTTTTTCGATGCTTTTCTATTCTGAGCGTTCTGTTCAGCTCTATTTAGAACACACTTCCTGTGAAAATTGTGTATGCAATTCTGCTCTCCATTTACATCTGTGTCTGTCACAACTTGATAACTTCTGAATTGATTTACTGACCTCAAGTTGTGATGGTCTTGCAGACAGCTAGGTTAATGCAAATTTTGTGACAACAGGCAGTGATCAGAGGAGAGATGTTAGGGAGAACCCAAGGGGCTGGACCTTCATGCGGTGCCAGGAAAATCTGTATGATGGTATAATATTTCAAGTACTCAAATTCATAGAGAAAGATTTGTACCCTTAAATATCCAGACCACTAAACTGCAAAGCATAACCCAATAAAAAATTAGCTTTCATTAGTTTCAGGAGGTAAACATTTCTTAAGTTGTTGGGGTTTCCCCCGTCTGCAGTTATGGTAATTACATCACACTGTTTAGGTCAAGAAACTTATGTGAAATACTTCTAGAACCAAGAGACCTTTGGAGTTAGTGAGACTTTACCAGTTCATTCATTTGTATCTGAAAACCTTCTGATATAAAAGAAAGGAAGTATATTCACAAATGTTTGGATCTACTCTTTAAAATAAATAAGGAGAAGAATACTTGTTGATTCATGAAAAATTAAGCATGTCAAAATTTAAAGAAACCTTTTTCCAGAGCTTTTCTGCTTTGTGTGACTTGGAAATAATGGGTTACAAAGCGTTTATATAGAATATTTTGTTGCACCATTGTATCAGTGTACACTGATTGTGTCTGGTAATTACATCTAAAATGATAATTTTTATGATTTTGCTTGTCATGCTGAAACCTGTTTCCAGGAGCAGATGTGCCAGGTGTATTGCTTTGATTTCAGAGAGCCACATTATTGATTACTCATTTTTTATTCTGGTGTGGTCATTGATTCTGCACAGACTTAGGGATAGTGAAGATTTATAAATGAACACTTAGCATGTAGAGGTATTTTAGACACATTTTACCCACTGATATTTGTTTATCTCTTGCAGAACCACTGCTGTGGTGCCCAAGGCCCTGAAGACTGGGACTTTAACATATACTTTAACTGCAATAGTGAAAGCAAAAGTCGTGAGAAGTGTGGAGTTCCTTTTTCCTGTTGTATACCTGATCCTGCTGTAAGTTGTACCCTGGCTTTGCTATTGCTCTGATGTTGTAGAGTTAGGTAAGGAAGTGCTTCCTGAATAAGGTGTGATGACTAGGGCTTTAAAAAGGATGGAATAGAAATATGAGAAAAATTTGAGACATTTTTGATCATTTAGGAGATCTCTTAGGGTTCAGATGTGGCAGCCTGTTATATAGTTGAAAATGGATAGTCACCAGGGATTCAAGCTATTTTAGTATGGTTTGAATCTGCAAGTAGTGGTGGCTGGTGTTGTTTCCTTGAGTCCCTGGCCTCTGTTACCTAGCTTAGGTGGACCTGAGAGCAATGTCTAAGCAGTATGTTGGCCCCAGTTAGAATTAATGTTACAACATCCCTCTGCCAATCAAGTAGGAGTAACTCCATTTGCTGGTTGTTTATCAGCAATTAGCAAAGTGCTCATGCACCAAATTTGAAGCATTTGAGTCAGTTCTTGTTTTTGGCAAAATTTAGTTGCTTATTGGTTAGATCTGTTTACTAACTGTTATGAAACTTTTTGACCCTTTCACTGGATGTCAAAATGTAGAGGTAGAAACTAACATATAGTGCTTTGTAGCATTAGTGGGAGTAATTACAGCTCAAAATCCATCTGTTGAAACTTGTGTGGAGCAGATAACCATTGGTAGATTATTACAATCAGAACTCTACCAGTGGTTAAATATAGAAATCAGCCAAGGAAAGACTTGGTCGGGGAAATGTTCAATATTCAGATTCCCCAGTAATTATTTCCTTGTTTAGTTTGGAGCAGTACTGTTCTAATGCAAATTTTTTTGTTGCTGGTGCTGTATTTAAGGAGAAATAAGTATGTTTAAGTCTTTTTAATGTGAGATTCTCCTACTAATATTTTAATGTAACTCAGTAGGCATTTTGTAAATTATTCTATAATTGCATAATATATATTTTCATAACTTTTACACGGGGGGGAAAGTCTTTAAAGGAATGTCTTTGCATCCTTGGTAATAAATACTGTCACTTCTCTGACACTCCTAATGTTTGTGAACATAAAAGACAGAAAAGCTTGCTGTGAACAGAATTGAGTAGAGTTCAATTGATTTATTTTAAATCTTTTTTGCTTTGCAGCAAAAAGTTGTGAACACACAGTGTGGCTATGATATCAGAAAGAAGGTAAGGTGCTGGGACCTTGCTGTCTGTCGTGTTCTGTGCCTGCATAGACAAAACTATAAAAATGGTGGGATCGCTGGTGGATATGTCAGCTTAAAATTCTGGGAGCTGACTGTGCTACATGATACTGAAAGTAGACTGAGGTAGACATTTTCTGTTGTTTAAAGTAAGCTTGTACTGTGTGAGGGGTAGAGAAAACAAGTGATGAAACAGGTAAAGGTGTTTCAAAAAGGGGTGGGACTTGCATTTCAAATGTGTGTTTCAGTTACCAGTTGTAGTAGTCTACAATCTGTTGTACAGTCTCCACTCTGACAATCTATTATCTGATAATTCTACAGTATTCTAATAACAGGATTTACAGGAAGATATTAACATCAGTGTCTGACATTGCTTGATTTATATATGTATTTTTCAAGTGTGGTTAAAAACACCACTGCATAAGTGACAAAATTAGTATAGGTTTATTATGTGATTGATTTTATGGTAACTTGAGCAGAAAAGTAATATTCTTATTCTTCCTTTCTGCATTCAGAGCAAGAATCAATGGGAGGATCAGATTTTTGTCAAAGGATGTATTCATGCTCTTGAAGCTTGGTTACCCCGAAATATCTACATTGTTGCAGGTGTCTTCATAGCCATCTCACTGCTCCAGGTTAGTTGCTATTGTTAGGATTCTTTGAAAAGAACTTCAGTTTTGCAGATACAGACCTGCTAAAGGTAAAAGCAGTTCTGAGCAGAGGTAAAATAAATGTTCTGAGTATGGGTTTTTTAGATATGAGAAGGGTATGACACAAGAAAGAACTATAGGGATGGAACTTAGAGGTAAAAATACCTCTTGCTTAAAGCAATGAAGGTCATAAAAATACAGTACAGTTATAATATGGTATGTGATAATTGTGATATATATTGCAATATTAATGGAGTCATGTTAATATATGATTATAGAAAATAACGTGATACAATAATACTCCCTGCTTTTCCATATGTCTTGGAGGGGAGATCTGCTGGTTGTCTACTCCAGTAGATCTGAACTACAGCCCATCACAAATTTGAAATGACTGAGATACAACACCATCCTTCATGCTCAGGTTCTCTCTCAGTAAGTGATGTGCAGCATGCTGATCAAAAACCTGAGAATGTAAGAGCAGGGAAATAGGTGAACAGGTGGCAAATGTGATCTTAGCAGAACCAGATGGAGTTGCTGTGACTTCTATTACCTCGTCAGTGCTTGGTATATCAAAGGAAAAGAACCAAAGTATAGCATGTAAGATGACTTCTTTCAAGGTGGATCCTGCTTTCATTGTGGCAGTTCTTTACACTTACCTTACTTTCTTTGCTATTGAAGTGCTTCACTTCCATGGGAATTAATAAATCTGCTACAGAATGTATTTTCCATGTAATGGACAATCGTTGAGTGTAGAGTGCTGGCAAAATACCTTTTCCCAGCCTTGGTAATACTGCCCTCTGTAGCCTGAGGGTGTGATTGATTTTGATTTATTTTATTTTAACACTATCTAATGATAGTGCTTCCATGGATTTGAGAAATGCTGTCCTAAGAACACAGCATCTCATTAGAAAGACATTCAAGATAGGAAGTTTAATCTCTTGGCAGTATGTTGACTGAATAACTTGACAGTGTTGTTCTTTCTTCATATCCTGAGTCTCTGTGAAATCACTTTCAGTCACTTGTATTTTCAAACCAGGTCTTTCTTGTGCATTAAACTTCTTCATGGTGGGACTGACTACTTTTAATTCAAATTTTTCAGCTTTTTCAAAACTTCACCCCAGTTTTATGTTGTTTCTAAGAATGTTTCAGGAAATGTGCTCAGTTATGAATTTATCTTCAATTTGTAAAGGAAGATTTCTCTGAGAACTTGTGCAAACGTTAAAATTTCATATTTAAATGTCTCAGAATAATCTGGGACTTCCCTTAGTACTTCTGTGACAAGAATTTAATTTCAGTACAGGTAATTGTACATTCTGTGTGTATTTAAAAAAATTGATCTGAAAACTGACTGGATTATCTATTCAGAGTTGTGAAATGAATGCAAATATCTGATTTGTAACTTTAGCAATAGGTTAGCATGAGTGTTTATGACACTCAGACTTGGCTAAGTGGATTTCTTCCAACTCAAAGGCATCCAGAAACTTATTATTTTGAATGCCCATGAAGTTTTCATAAAACCATCTTTCTCATGAGTTTTATTTCCTGCAAGATTCTGTTGCCTTTATTATATTTTAGTAATAGCCATGCTTTGATGGATGATCCTGGGTATGAAATGATATCTGAAACTGCATACGAACAATTGGTGTGTTACAAGTGTTTATCTCACAAATGGCATGTTTTTTATCTTTTTAGATCTTTGGGATTTTCCTAGCCAGGTCATTAATCTCCGATATTGAAGCTGTAAAGGCAAGTAATGCCTTCTGAATAAAAAGCAGACACACATGTTGCAAAATAGTGTATTTTACGATTATTGATTGGACACCAAGGTGGAAGAAAAGCACGAACTGTGAAATACTCCTGTTATTAAAAGCCTTATGTGGATTTTGCCCTGCTCATGCTTTTTGTTAGAAGCTGGTACAGAAGACATCTCCAAACGCACACCTGTCTACCTTTTTTCTAACAAGACAACTCAGTGCACCAGTGTTGATCTCTGAGGAAGAAATGGAATTTCCCAACACACTGGCAGAACAGATTTTAAGGACTGTAGCAGGAAGACATAAAATTGCTGTAAACTCTTTCCCTGAAGGATTGCTATGAAAATTGTTCTGTCTTCACTCTTAACTGTCGTCTGTCTTAAAATGTAATCTTTTCAGAAGGCATGTACTGATTTCTTCAGAATCTTGAAATCATATTAATCTCTGCAGTAGACTCATGCAGTCTTTTTTGGCAAGATATCCAGCAACCATAATCATCAAGGTATTGGAAATTGGAGAAAAAATCACAGGTTGTCTAGTTCTTTAATTGATTTTCAGTTGTGCAGAACCCATGCTGTTTTGAAAATTCAAGCCAGTTCTCAGATAGTAAAAATCTATCTCTAGCATTATATGTTAGAAAACCCCATTTCAGGCAAGAGGGTGTGAAGCTCTGGTGGTGTTTCCTGTCTGAGGAAAATTTAACTATTCTTTATTTATAGAAGAAAAACCTCTTTAAAAGTGCTTATCCTTTCATTGATCACTAATATCCTTAAAAAGTGCTGTCTGTGTAAATTGCCAAGTGCAGCTCGTTTCAGTAGGTAGCAAGCATGCTGTTAATGGCTTTTTTAATTCCTCTGGTTTCTCCCACAACTGCTGTATGGATCTTCACAAGTCTGAACTGATACTATCAGGACCAATGAAAGACTTATAAATTCAGCATCAGTCCTTACTGAAATATGTTTGGAAATGAGGAAGTACAAAGTTAGTGAAAGATTAGAGTTGTTGGAGTTTTAAATTTTCTGTAAAGCTATTAAAACATCAGTTCTGCTTGGTTCCATGGTTCAAATGTGAATCAAAACATGGTGAACCAGAATGATTTCTTCGCAGTAATTTTCTGCATTAAGCTGAACTATTCCTTCCGAGGTCAGGGGTTTTATTTTAATCAAGAGGAAACTAAACTCTCTTTTTCCAGTCCTCCCTTCTTGGGAGTTTAGTAGATGGATCTGTGGTTCAGTAAGAGTTCTAATCTTTTCTAGAAGACTTTTTAGTATCCTTAGCTTTAAGGTAAAAGTATGTGGCTGAAAAGTTCTTGAAGGTAGCTGTAGCTGTCAGTTTTACTGTGGGCCATATAACTAACATTGTTTACTGCTTCCAGTAACACCAGATTTTCAGGGAGAGCAGGTTTATTTACAGTGCCTAACATAGTGTAAATTTTAGAAAATTATATATTTTTATAATGATATTTTAGTATATGTAGCCTGCCTGAAAGATTCAATGCTTGGATTTCTAAAGTATATGGCTTTTTCAGGAAGCCGAATTTTTAAATCTCTCTCATGTCCTTTTATTCTATAATGCATGTATTAACAAATATTTCACTGGCAACAGTTGATCAGCAGTAAGATCTCAGTGTCTGTGTTGGTTATCCAGACATCCTTATAGCTTGTAATCTATGAAGCACTTGAGACAGTGCTGTACTTCTCATGTGTACTTCAGCTTTCAGAGTTCTCTTTCTGGCCAGTGACTGAGACACAACAGGAAAAGGAAGCTTGTCTAAGGATGGCTGATTTCCTTACAGTAACAGAGAACAGTCTGCTATTCACTCATCTGAAAACCTAAAGTAAAATGGCTAGAAGTACACTGTGATTTTTTTTAAACTTTGATATACAACAAGAAAACAATAACAGTAGATCACTGAGGGGAGAGCAAGAGGCATTTCTTCTGTAAAGCCTTGAATTTGAGGTCTTTTACTTATTTGTTTAATGCATTGGGAGTAGCCAAAAATGTGCAATCGTACTGCTGCTTTGCAAGTGGCAAAGCAGTGTCCAGCAACCTTTGCTTTAAATTCTGGTGCTTGAAACTTTACACCACCTCATCAACCAACTTAGTCAGTTAATGTTTTGTGTAAATAATCTGATGTATGTAAAATTGGAGAAGGATACTTCCTGTTTGTAACTTTTTATTCATAAAACATTGCATTGAAAACTGCGACCAGGGAGCATGTTTCCCTTTGCCACTTTTTGACACAGAAAGCTCCTGATGCTGGGAAGGAATTCCAGCAGTTTGGTGAAAATCATGCCAGTGTCAAGAATGTCTGTGGAGTTCATGCACCAAAATTAGCTGCTGACAAGAGCCAGCATTTTGGATTAGGATTCCAGGGTCTGCAAATCTTGCCAAGTTGCCTGAAGACAAATGAGTACTTGGTTGTTTGGTTTTTTTTTTTAAGTACTGTTTGTGTGCAAAGCAGAATTTAATTGTTGTCTTTCCACAGTTTGTTCTTGACGGCTTTGACCATATTAACACCAGCTTTGTATCAGTGCTTCAGTTATTTGGAGCTGAATTGAAGAGAGAAGTACAGCCTATTTGAGGATCTTTAAATTCATGAAGTGATTTTTCTTTTTTACACTGTGGATAAACTTCTCTGTGCTTATTCAGTATAATTTTTAAAATCCCTGGGCTCTGTGCTGGTTTGCCCCCTAGACATTTTGAAGTGTACCCCCATTGATGGAGCACATGGCTAGGGTAATGTCAAACTTAAAATGGGAATGTTTTCTGCTTAATTTTATTTAGCATCTCTTCTGTGGACCTGCAGGGACTTCATGGCTAAAGATTTAGGTTATGGTTTAAAAAAGTCTTGTCAGCAGAAGCGGCTGGGTGTGAGCCTGCCTCTAAAGCCTCCAAGGAGAAGGAATTCAGTAAATTGTTGAGATTGCAGAGGTTGCATTTGGAACAACTTCACGAACACTACAATGGAAACAAGATTTTTAATGAAGATGTCAGATAGGAGCTCAGACTTGAATAACTACACTGAGAGAAGGAAACATGAACGTGATCACTTTTATTTCTCTGAAATGAGCACAATTTATTTCCGTTAAGCCAAGTATTTGTCAGTATGTTTGACAGTGCAACTACCCTTTTGTTGCTCTCCATGTACCTGCATTTGGACACAGTTTCCCTGGACGTGAAGAGGAAGGTCAGTGTAAGTACTGAAAAAAGTGCAGTGACCAAAGGACCTTCGGTCGCCTCCTGAAAATCCCAATGTTTCTTCCAAGAGGTCTTCAGTTTTGGTGACCTCATGCAGTGCCATGTGCATAGACCTGTACTTCAGTCCCCTGAGGTTGATGTGGTGATTGACTGACGTGTAGAATTGCCTTGGGTTTTGTCTCCTCATTCCACCCTTCCCTCTTCCTTCCCCTTACTGCCTATGGGTTATCATGCAGCTTGAGCATTGTTCAGCCACTGGAAGAGGAGGTTCTGTCTTCTCTTCTGAGGTGGCTTTTCTGAGTGACTTTCAGTATATTTTTTTCTTAAGCCTTAAATTTTATTAAATAAAACTTGATGTTTTCTACTCCTGGAGTTTGATTTCTAAAATCTGTTGCTTTCTTTTACTAGTATTTCACTCTAAGGGTTAGACTGGCTACCAAGACTGCAGTTTGTGGATAACTCAGAAATGGTAAAGATCCAGTGGTGTTCATTTGTATATTTTGCTGAAACTAATTCCTGATTTTATTTTTGTTTGCAGTCTGGGCTGCTGAATAATAAATAACACTGATGATTTTTTCTCCATTGCTAATGGAAAGCCATGAACTAGCAAAGAGCTGCAGAAGGGTTTAGAGAAACTATTAAATCTCCTGACATCCAGAAAGTTAAACCTGCTGTTTTTCTTTTCTCCTGTGTGGTCAAAACCTGCTTCTGTTACTCACCAAGTGACTTGTCTGGGATGGTTTTATGAAATTCTCTTTCTTAAGAGTATTCCTGAGAGTGATGTTTGGTGATGAGTGTAGTAGGCCAAGTAGTGTTACTAAGTTTTGCAGGTGGGAAGACTTTTGCAGGAACAAAGTTGAAATGTTTGTTTGCAGACAGTTTGTTGCAGCCAGTTGTACTCAAATTGTTTGAAAATTGTTGGGCGTTGTTGACTTTGAAACATACCATGTTTTGTAACAGTTTTCTGAAGATCAGTACTTGTTTATTTTTTTCACAATAGCTTTTCTGCTGGCTAAAAAAAAAGGTTGTTTTTCCCCAGCATTCTACCACTGCAGGGGTTTGGACATTATAACTCTGCAACATTCCATTGCTTCAAAAAGTTCCCATAAGAACAAGTTGTGTAATAGAATCTGTTACCTTTTCATCTAATCACCAGTTTTAAATATGAAAGGTTTCTGTAGAAATGTTTAGACACATTTGCTTTACTACAGTTTTTCGTTATCTGAAGTTAAACCCAGGTCCTCTTACTGGTGATAATGGAATGCCAGCTGCCTCCAAATCTTGGCCCATTCCCACTTGCAATATCTAATTAGCTTTAATTTTGTGTCTTGTGTAAGCACTGTGTGTTCACTGACTGCAGTTTCTTGTAACCTTTGCTTCTGCTGAGTCTCATTCCAGGTTCCAACATGTTACAATACAGCTCTGAACTTAGAACTAGACTGCAGCCTCAATTATTTAGGAATATAGCTTGTGACAGTAGCAGGGTAAAATTTTACAGATGAGCTTTAAAACTGGAAATTGAAGGGAGAGTTAGTTTAAGGATAGTTTGTGTTGGTTTTAATGTGGTCACTTAACAGCTGGACTCACAGTGTGATTCATGGTGTGCAGAGGTTCAGTTGGTGCCTGTTGGCCCTTTGCATTGTTTAGGCTGCAGATCTAATCCACCCCATTTCAGGTTATGTGATATAAGCTCGAGATTTTTATGTAATTATTTTCAAGTCCCACTGATGCAATTTTTCTCGTGTGTATCCTAATGGGACAAAACCAAGCAGCTTAAAAATGCATAACAGAAGTGGTAATTGCCTAATGCTTCTTCTGTGATGTTTTCTGAGATCACTTGCTTTGACAGGCCTTATTCCTGCTGCTGTGTCTTAGCAGATCAGCGAAGAGCTGCAGTGATGCAAGAATCAGGAGGCCAAGTAGATGGGCAAATCAGGTTTATGTACAGCTTTAAAAGCAGGAGCTGTGCCTGGGCTTTAGTAGTGTTGGTTGTGTGGCCACATTGCAAATGCAAGGTAGGGTTGCAAAGGTGGTGCTTTGTTTGCCCCAGCAGCAGTGCTGGGTTGCCACGTGGAAGAAGGGACGCTACTGAGGAGGGTCTCCTCTCAAAACCTGTAATGTTGTGACAGCTGCCTTGACCACATTTGCATTGCTGTGACTGCAGAGTTGTTCCAGAGTTTCTTTAATCTTGTCCTCCTCTATTTCTTGTCTCAGATCACCTGAAAGGGAGAAGAAATTCTGACTTTCAGTGACATGCAATGGCATAGTGGCTCCCAACAATTGTAGTAAAAAAAATTTTGAGTACTTGCTGTTTTAAATTAGCTGGTTTAATTCAATTTTTTTTTCTTCCCTTACAGCCATTGGAAGTATTGAATAGGTTAAGATTTTTTTTCTCCTGTTTGACTTCCAAGAACTGATTGACAGAAGAAAAATACTTTGAAACTATAATACAGAACAATTTCCAGCATTTTTTTGGCTGTATGCTTTTTGTTAGCATTTCATATTAGTAAGCATGAACTCTGTTACAGCTAGTCTATAAAATTCTAGGTATATACACCTCTGGAAAAAAAGTCTTATAGATCACACATGTTATGTCAATACTCCATTGTAGCACTGAAGGATGCAAGTGCTTTATCCCTATTCCAATATCTCAGTGGCTACAGGGAAAAAATAGAGTATACTGCAAAATCCAGCTTATCTGGCAATATAGGGTGGCTCCAAGGTTTGAAAGGCAGCTCACCTTATGATCAATCCCTGCCTAAGCACAATCATTATTTTCAATTCACATAATTTTTTTATTAGGATGTGAGAAACTGCCACGAGATCTTTGGACTCCTGGTTTCAAGGGGGTTGTTTTCATTTAGGGCCACACACCCGGGGTAGTCTGATCTTGCTTGAAGCCATTTTAAGTGTTCCCTAACCCTGGAGTGACACTGAAATCATATCCTTTTCATGCTTCACGAACAGTTACTGTGCAAAGGCAGCATTGATAGAGTTGCTGTTTTATCTCAGCTTCTGGTTTGCTCACAGCATAGGCAGAGCAAATGAATGCCTGCCTGTGGACATGATAGGGACTCTTTCTTTGAACACAGAAATGCTGTGGGACACACAGGGCCTGGGCCTGCCAGGCACTTTTGCATGGTGAAGTTGGACAAAGATGCCTTTATGCCAAGGCTCTAATTTTGCTATTTCAGGACTTGATTATGCCACTGACTCACTGGAATAAAGCCTTGCTTTTTTTTTTTTCTATTTTATTCAACTGATGGTTTAATCAACTTTTCATAAAGAAAGTTACTTGACTATGATGTTTGCTGATCAATAAAGAATGAACCTGTTTAATATCCTTTACTCATTCACTGGAGCATCACAAGCAGCACATTTTGGTAAGAGAAAACACTTGTCTTTGTTACAAATATCTATCCTTTCATCAGAGACAATTTAAAATGAGGTTACCTGAATTAAGAAGCCTGCACAGAAGACCCATTGAATTGTATTTCACCTCGGGGCTTGTATTATCATCTTGTAGAAGTTTGTGTAAACTTTGAACTAGCTGTGATTCCTTAAAAGATTCTTCAAGGGTTTCTGAAAAATAAGTAAACAAATGTCTGAGGTGTTTTCTGTAAAGAAACTGGGAAGTGAACATGCTTGCTTTCTAAAAATTCTTGACTGGCTTCATTTCAAACTGTCTATTCTGGGATGTCTTGGGCAACTGTCTTCTCTCCTGGAGAATTTCTGTATTGTTTTCTGCACAGTATTTCCTCACTGGCCTCTTTCTTGAAGACAGAACTATAGCCTTGTAATAGATTAAAATTTGCAATGTTCAATACTAAAAATGTTGATTCACATTAGTTGCCCAATTGAGTTTGAGAGTCTTAATGACAGACAAGCAGTTAAGTGGGCTGTTTACAATCTTACTAGTTGGTATAGGAAATTCCAAATTTCAACTTGACCTTTCCTCTTCAATGTACCTTTTGATGTATGTAGATTTCTGTGGTGTCTGTCTGTTGTAATAAATTGAGAGCCATTTTCAAATTATACTGGACAAATCTGAAAAAAATTTTATGTAACTCTCTGGAAACTAGCTCAGGAAAAGTAGCTAGAACTTCATGGTTTTCTCATTGCTTCATATACAGCTTCTACAATACCTCTTTGTTTATGCTACTGCTTTATTCTTTCCTCATCTGTCTTCTGAAGATTATTTCCTCCATTTAGAGTTTTCAGTAACCATTCAAGTATATAACTTGTCCTTCATTTAGACTTTCTCATTTTTTTTTAATCTTCATCAGCTTTACTTTCCCTCTGCTTTGTTTTGCGTTTTTTGTTTGGTTTTTTTTTTGGTTTTTTTTTTGTGTAGGTTTCTAGCATTGTACCATGCTACTCAACAGACTGCCTGTCCACACAACCTGATAATTTGACTTTCTCCTAAACAAAAAAATCTTCAGGTAAGTCTCAAAGCCTATTGCTTTTGTGATCTGGGTGGCTGACAACCTTTATTTCGTGCTGAAGAGCTAAATCTAGACAAGAAGGATGCTTTTTCACATGTGTTATGGAGAATTAACAGCATGACAGTGTTAATAATTGAGGATGTTGCACAGATATCTGCTTTTAGGAGAACAATACCTAAATCGATTGCAGATGCTACTGCCAAGGCGTTCAGAGCCTCATTCTGTGTGGCAACATGTTCACTTGTTGTCATGGAAACCAGATGCTTCACTCCTTGTGCCTCCTGGATGGCTTTGACCACTTCCTGTTAAAGCAATGGTAAACCACGTGGAAATCTGACTTACGAATAAAGTAGAATGAAAAGAAATGAGATTGCACTCTTCAGCTTCTGAATAGATGGAAATTATTTGCCTGCTCTGGTGCAAACTGACAGTATTTGAGACAACATTATTTGAGTTTAGAGACAACATTGCTTTCAGCATTGATCGTAGATGTCTGCTTAGGGCTGGTCTAATTTACCTGGAATATCAATACTTGGAATTAAGTATGAATGCATATCTGTAAGATAAATACACATTTTGTCTTGAGTTTTATTTTGTCCTTATTCCACTCTTTCATTTCAAGGCTTCAAATTGGCAGAGACTAATTTTTCGTTATCAAAGCCTATGCAGATAGTATCTACTTTTTTAATCATTACCTTTTTTAATCATTAAAGCATGGTTGGGATGCCTGCACATAACAGCATGACTTCTGAGAAACAGAAGCCTATTCTAAAATGCCAGCAGATACAAGTCATGCCAGGTTAATCCACTACTAGGTGGAGAAGTGGGCACTTCAGAGCTTCTGGAGGACTGACATGTAGGACAGGTCCGGGCTATCTTTGCCATTTTAATTTGAAATTTGAATCATCTTTATGGCAATGGAAAAGCTTTACATACTTGTCATTTGTCAAGCCTTATTCAAGCAGGGCAAAAGTTGACAAGTGGCAGTAGGTAACCACACTGTTTGTTTCTGTGGGGTGTCTGTGGCTATGGAGGGCACAGGTTTCCCACTTGCTTCCCCCGTGCTGGTGTTGAGGCAGACCACAGAGGTTTTTACTGTGACCTCCCATGTTTTTAATTGTGAAGCTACATGTGTAAGCTTTAAGAATATTTGAGAAAGATAAAGTAGAAAGGTATCAGACCAATAGTTCTCTTACTTGGGATCTGTTGTGGTGCAAGATCGATGCCAGCAGCCGATTTGCTTCCCCGCGGACGCCGGTGTGGTCCTTCATGTCACACCACTGCACCAGTCTGCTGAGCAGGGTGGGGTCTTGGCCCAAGATTTCAGCTGCATCAGCTGAGGAGAAAAGCCATCACCCAGAGGCATTCAAAATCAAACTTCTCAGTCTGTGTCATAGGAATGTGAATGCAGAAGTAACTAGGGCTGCAGGCCTGGGTTTTTAAAGGTTCTTGGAAATCTTTACCAGAGGAATGCCAAAGGAATCTTGGAGGTGAAGGATAAAATAAGCTGTTCCAATAGACCTATCCTTTAAAGAGGTTGCTGATGCAGGGTTTAAAATGAGCAGCTTTGTATGTTTGACAGCAAATATTCTGTTGCTATACTGAAATTTCTTTGTGAGGAATATCCCTTTCCTGTTTGGTTTCTTGCACTATGAGCCCTGCACAAGTGTAATCATGGGCTCTTCAGAGCCTGTTCTTGCTGTTTTGGTGATAATTACCATTGGTGATGTGGGAAGCCAAGCCTTAGTACAGAATTGCAGCAGTAATTGGATGACCTGAGCCTTAAGAATGTGTGTTGAACTGTGTATAAGGCATCATCAAAACTTCCCCTTGAGTGTGGAAGAGCCTTTTAATTTGCATTCCCCTGTGTTTCAAGAACCCTATCTCAAGACTTGCTAGAAGTATTAATCTGTGTGGCTGACATTTGAAAAAAATCTCACTAGGTAACTTTTCCTAAGAAGTGGAACTCTAATTATATGCTGAGGTTTAGGGCTGGTTGCCACTAAGGGAGACTGCTCTCAAAGTTCTTTGAAGTTCAGCAGCAAAAGGAACTTTACTCATCCTCTCTCAGTACTGTCAGTCTGACATAAGGGACCACGTGAGTCTTACTACACTTAATTAATGTTTCTTCAAAGTGCTCTGGATCAAAAGTGACTAAATGGTGGGAGGTGATTTCCTAAGCAAAGGAAAAATGCAGACATAAGGGTGCTGAAGGCCAAAATACTCTTTTTTTTAACCAAATATATTAAGTAAGGGTTCAGCCCTGAGAACATCATGGTAAATAACTGTACCTGTTTCTGTTCAATACTGAAGACTTTTTGAAATCCTACATCTTGATTCTACTGGAATTATCTTCTAAGTGAAGGGTACTAGGAGAAAGATAAAATAGCAAAGTGCACAACTTAATCTGCCTTTTGAGGGAATTGAATGCTCACCCATTTGTCTTTGAGCACAAAGAGGTGTTTTGTAAACTGCCAGACTGCTGCTTCTATGTGTTGCAGTTGAACTGAGGATATAAATGCACAGCACTTCTGGTTGGGCACCAGATGTAGCAACTGAGAGGCAAAAGTAGTCACAGGACAGACACTCACTTTTGGTGTAGAATTACTCTAATGGCAAAAATATATTGTGACTATAAGATTTAATTCAACTTTTGGAGTCTCATGTAGTTATCTGTAATTAAAGGTTTTTCTTGTTGTCTTATTTTTGGTTATCTTGAGTCCTGTCCCATGCCCACTGCTCACCCCTTGATGATAGAGAACCACAGCAGTTGAGCATGAAATGTGCATTGTGTACTGTGACAAAGGAAAGGTGTGGTAAAGCTCTTCATTGAAAGTGTACATTCCCTAAGAAGGGCTATAAAGGATCTGTGAGCTTTTTGCAATATTTTTCTGATTTTCTAGTCTTAAAATAGTTTCAGGCCTGAAAGAAAGTAGTGAATGAGATCCGTGGTCCTTTGGATGCTGATTCAGAGAGGGGAAAAATGCAGGGAAAAGTCTGTATTGTTTTAAGATACTGAGAAATTTGTCTCTTGGACCTTTACTGATGCTAAGATTTGAGGAAGAACCAACATTAGCATCTGTAACAGAAGGGATGGGTTTGGGTGATAGGGGCATTGCCCTGCTCCTGTCCCTTTCTCTGGCTGTTGCATTTGTTTTGAGATATTCTGGAAAGGATCAAATAGAATGTGTACCAGAAGGTCTGTGTCAATAAACTATGTGATTACTCCACGTATTTTACAGGAGATCTAAGTTAACCTATAGTCATTGTTTTGGCAGAGTCAAATGGGGAAGTGCAGACACTTCCTTTTTTTTATTTTCCCAGTATACTGTGGATCAATCCATGGGTGAAAATCCCACAAGAGATTTGGGACCTTATAGTCTACTTGACAGGTTTTTTTGAGTTAAGAGTTTCTTGTCATTGCAAAGCCACCTGCATGTTATCTCCTGTAACATAAGGCTTTTGTTTCTAGGTCAGATGTTACTTGTTAGTCTGAGATCATGGTAATCCAGTTTAGTACAAAAAGCTGAAAGAGGTAACAGGGTGGTGAATAGAACCAGTCTAAGAGATTTGTTCAAAGGCAGGTTCTTGACCCAGTTTGGCAGAGACTTCCTGATGTCTACCACCATTTTATCTCTTTGAGATAAAATCCAATTATTCTTAACAGGAAGACCTTTTAACTTGCAAAAAAAACCCAAAATTTGAATAAATTGTGTGTGATTGAACTTTCAGTTGAGCTGAAAGTCCTTTGGCTATTGAAGTGCAGAAATTATTCTGCTCCTCTGAAGCAAAATGGTTCAGGAGTTAATGTTAACATCTCTCTAGAGTAATGAAGCTGACAGATCTGCCTGCAGTTTTCTATAGTTAGGAAGAAACCTACCTCTTCTAGTCTGTAGGCCTCGGCATGCCTGCTGACAGTCACAGTAATGAATTCATACTAGATAAGGCAATTAGCTAATTTAGTGTGGACTTCGGAGTAGATGTGGGTGCATGAGAGTTTCAGGCTGAGTTAATTAAGGGCAATGTTAGCTCATGGGTAAACAGAATAGAAAGTAATTAAAGGTGGGAGAATTGTGTGCTCATAGACAGGAATGGGTAAACACTGAATAATCTCCTAGATCTTTTTTCTGCTTTGCACTTTGATAACTGTGTTATTTCAGAAGTACCTCTTACCAAATTCCAGCTTCTCACTATGGCTGGTAAATGGAATTCAAAAAACCACCTAATTTAGTGGTTTAGATCTGTGTTATTATGATGTCTCAATTTTAAAAGCTAAATGCTCTCCCCTGTCACAATTCAGATAGGATTTCAGAGAAATTACCTTTTAATGACTTCTTCAAAGCCTGAGAGGAAGGTGATGCTAAGTTTTTATATATCCTGCAATGTCCATTTCCTACCATGGTGAAATGAGTGAAAGCAGCTTTTCAGTGGACTGGAATAATTGCAAATTAATATGAGGGATAGATCTAAATTTTATATCATGCATATTAATTTGATAAAGGATGCAGTCAGAGTGTCCGCAGTGGTGAGGTTGAGTGCAGTGTGGAATGTAGGAGAGGGAGGGATTTTTCCTCTTGCACACAGTTATTGAGTTGGTGTCTATAATTGTTCTGTATCAGTGACAGTTCCCCTCACAAAATGGTCATAACTATTCTGGTTCTGGTTTGGACCTATCCCTTGTACTGATTAGTGCTCTAGAGCAGCTGCTCTGGTGATATGAAAGGCAATACCAAACCCTACAACACTCGTTTTTGTGTTCTACTGTGGTAAGAAGCTAAGTAAGCCTAAGGATAAATTAAGATGTAGTAGATCTTAATGTAATTCTGATACTGTGTGTGTTCCTCAAAGATGTACCTTTGCATATGCATCTCTTTGTAAAACTGAATGAAGTGCAAGTAGGTAGTCCAGTATTTCACCAACAAGATAAGCCTAGCAGCATGTGTATATGAAGACTTCATGATGGCTAGTAACTCATTTCTTCTGCCTCTCTCCATCCCAGCCCCCTTTGTTCCTTTTATATTCTCCGTTTCTTTATTGATTTTTCTCTCCTGTGATTTGACAGTGTAAAGTATTAGCCTTACTCTTTTCTATCATACTCGTGCCTTGCTCTCTATCTGTGGAGGAAAACATCTTCATTTAAGGCCTTTGCCCATTCTCAGAGTGCTGCAGATTCTTCCCTTTGGTTTGTTTCTCATCTGCCACTGACTGGGTCAGTGTGGAAAGCTTGCAGCCGCTGGCAATCAGCTCTGTTGGAACCTCTCCAGATTGACTGGAATTAGGTTAGCAGGACACTTAGCCCATCATCTTGCACATCCATTGTGTTGCAGGGCTGGGGGAGCAGGGGGGTGTTTAGTTGATGTCAGTAAACACTAGCAATTCCCTACCTTGACCATCTGCTAACATCCGTAATGTTCCAAGAAGTTTAAACTGCACCGGAGGACTCTCTGATCTCAGAAGTGCTTCAATCCGTTCTGCAACACCTTCCTCCAGCATTTGAACCTTGCTAACAACTAGAAAATAGAAAAGAGATGTTGATGTGAAGCTTAGTAACTACACAGGCATCTGAAAATATAGATATGACATAACTGGTCTGAATTTTATACTGCATTATGCTTCTAGCAAAAGATCCAACTTGTTAGAGAGCTCAGATATTAAGTCAGGACTTCAGGCTTCTCTTTTGAGATAAAACCTTTCTAGGAACTGCTGTTAGGTTATTTCGGTTACTTTTGATCTTAGCCCTGGCTGGAGCCAAGTACATAAGAGGATAAACACAGCATTGTCATTTCTTTCTTCTTCTAGTTGTAATAGATGATCCATCCCTTTGCCCACTCACATGAGAAAGCCTGTTCTGTGCTTACTCAACTGAAATGAGTGGCAGAAGGGACTTACACAGCCATATTTCTAGAAAATGGATTTTCCTTTTGTGTTTGAGCTCACTGTTCCCCTGTTGTTCATGCCTTTGTTTCTGTGCTCCCTAATTTTTGTGTCTTTGCACCAGTGGTTGGTACAGTAATCCCTGGTAATAATCAAGCTTGTCTGGAAAGAGTCCTAATGCTACTTGACTGTGCTAGCAAAAGCTACTTCCTCCAAAGCAATTTTCTTCCCATCTTTTGCATGCATTTTTTGTGGGGTGGTGAGGAGGACAGGACAGTGAAATTAGGGAGATAACTATTACATCCCTTTGTCCTTTTATTGGGCAAATTGAGATGCAGACCCTATTAAGTAACTTGCTCTTAATGTTCTTGTTTTTCAGTGGCACAGACTGATTCCTTTCACTAGATCAAAATAACTTTTTTCATTTTTTTTTTGTAAGCACCTGTTCTCTTTTGAGATCAATACTTGAATGAAAGACTTCTTTGTGTCTGTTTGCAAGTGTTGGCCCATATTTAATTCATGTGTATGGATCTCCATTCAGTCTTTTTCTTTTTTTCTTTTTCTCCAGGTAACACACTATATTGCTGAAAGTGATAGAGTGCACGTGTTTCTAGAAGTGATGTATTAGTGTTAGGGAATGTCTTACACATGTTACAGATAAAAACACAGGTATTTTTGTGAATTGATGAAGAAAAGTACAATGTTTTAGTGGAATAGTGTTTTGAGTGCCTACACACTTGGAAAGATCTAAAATGGGTTGTAATAGACTTGAGCAGATAATTAAAATAGACTCTGTATTGATATATTGATATTTTATAATTCAGAATCGAGCTTCTTAAAGTGCAACTTCAAAGAACATTAAGATTTACTAGTTCTGTGTGTAGCAGCCAGTGATATAGCAGTGAACTTGTAGGTTGCAACTACATTTTTCTGAAGTTTTAGGTCCTCTAATCTTTGCAGAATCAGCTGTGTTTATTGCTTCCTTAAGAAACTCCTAAGGAACGCCTGGGCTTGGCATTGCAAAAAGTTGGCCTTTGGTATTTGTTGGGTAACAGATTCTGTTGTGAGCTAGAAAGTGATCATCTCTGCTTGTTGTCGAGGGAAACTACATCAAAATTGCTCTCTTTCAAATGAGTTTAATTGGTGTCTTTGCTGCTTGTAACAAATCCTATTGTACATTTTGCAGGAATGAAGTCAGTAAGAGGTAAGCATGGGACATAGCTAGGCTTAGAGAAAAAAAAATCCCCTTTTTCGTTCCAATAATGATAGTTACATTTTTCCTGCTGATTTATTCTCCTAATTTCAGCTGCGTGGTTCTCCATGATTTGTCCCGATTCTGTGGTTTTTCTCCTCATAACTCTGTGTTAGATTGTAACTTCTGTAAGGTAGCTGGCCTGCACCTTTGCAGCACTGCATGCTTTATTAACACCAAAAAGCAATCTGCACAGGCCTTTGCCTGCTGATGTGAGTGCTGGTGGAACATCTCTTCAAAGAGAAATAAAATAAACATAGTATCAGTGAGGGGCTTACAGTGTCAAATACGTTTATTAAAATACTGAGTGGACTGACGTGGTTGGCTAGTCTGATAATACTGTAAGCCAAACTAAATAAATTTTTTGAGAGCATATTAAAAGTTGAAAGAAATAAGTGGAGCTCTGAGGAGAGCTATCTGTAAGAAAAAAATCAGTTTTTCAGGCTTTAAAAGGAAGTAGTGGAGGCGAAGCAGCAACAAGGATGTTCTGGAGCTCTTAGTTGTTTGAAGTAATGATTATGTGTAAAACTGTTAAAGCAAGCATGCTGGCTAGCTTACATAATAAAAGAGGCAAACAACTTCAAGTTATTTTATTTTCAGAAAAAAGCACTGGTGTTATGCTCTGGAGTACTGTCTGTCAGTGTAAGGACTGCATTGCAGGGTACTGTTAAGTCTCTAACAGAACATTTTTGGCCTGAATGGTACTTCACATGGAAGCATTAAATTTGAGATGAGAAGCAGCATAATATTCTGATGTGTATTAACAAAAGATCACAAAGTGGAATGCTATAATGGTGTGGGTGGGAAGGGACCTTCAAAGGGACATCTTGAACTAAGTCAGGTTGCTCAGAGCCCCACCAGCCTGACCTTGAATGTTTCCAGGGAAGGGACATCCACTGCTTCTCTGGGCAACCTGTTCCAGTGATTCACCACCCTCATCATAAAAAATATCTGCCTTATCTAAGTCAATTTTTACCCTCTTTTAGTTTGTCCTGCTGCAACATGGTCTACTACAGTCTGTCCCCAACTCTTATTTGACTCCCTTAAGTACTGTAGCTTTGAAAGGCCAAATTTACAATGAATATTGGCTTTCTAGAAGAGCAGATTTATGAAATCCCTACCAGCTATAATGTGATAGCTGCACCCTATACTCTGTATTTTAAGCTAGAAACCTTATTCTGAATTTTTGTTTTGAGCAGCTGTATGCTGTTAATATGAAACTATTTCAGCAGCTGGCAATCAGATCACACTTCATTATATTTAGACCTTTTATATAGATGAGGAATTCTTGATGAATTATTCAAACGTGTTTCTGCAGGGGGGGTAAAGTCTCTGTTGCCCCTCAAAATGCAAGGGGCTGGAATTGGTGACTTGGCCAGAGCTGCACAGGTCTCCATTAGCTGGCCCATCTTTACAAGGAATCACAGTAAGTCAGTTGTCTGCAGGCTGTGTACCTGGTATAGCAAGGTTCTGAAGTGCACTGAGTGCAGCGTGTTGAACAGAGGTGTCCCCGCTCCGCACGTGCTTCTCCAGGAGATCCAGGAGCTGATGGATGACTCCCAGCTGCACCATCCGTAAACAGTTGCCATCTGAAGAAAGAGGCCAAACCAAGCAGGTGAGAGAGGTAAGAAACTCAACAACAGAAGTAAATGATGCAAACTGAGAATTCAGGGAGCCTTTACCTTGACTGTTTTTGTGTCTTGATAAGATTGAGGCTAAAGCTTTTGCATTGTTTTTTGCAACCTTTAACTCTCGAGATGAGTGGGCATCAGCTACCCATGAACTGATGCTGAGGCACCTTCTGGTAATGCTTAGCTTGAGAGAGCTTTAGGGACAATCACTGTCAAATTAAAACCATAGATTCTCCAGTCTTTTTGTATTTTCTCAGTACTGCTGTATTTCCCACTATATATGTGGTGGAATACCAGTGGCATTTTCTACTTCTCTCCAGGATAGCTTTAATGCTCCAATTTTGCTATTCTGCTGGTTTAAGAGACTATTGTGAGACCAGAGATCTTAACCACCAATGGTAACTCTGATTACTAGTTCTGTACTGCTGTTACCCCTTGTTTTCTATGAAATAATTTGTCATTAAGTACTTACTGAAAGAATCAGACCTAGACCTGTTTTGAGAAACACAATTTCTGAAATGAGAAGTCTGTTTATGTTGCACTCATATGAAACCAGGAAAATACAAGTTCACTTAGAGAGATCTGATTTGTTTAATCCTGGTGAAAGAGCAAATTTGTATATCCAAAACCTACCACTTTGCCCAGCAATGCTTTGCAGTATTTTGTCACTGCATGTCTGTCTGTCTCCTGTCTTTGAGAAGTTGCTCTGTACAGGTGACAACCCTTTTGTTATCAGACACTGCTTAGGTCACCTCTTTAGGAAATGGGAAAGTGTTCTAAACAGCAAAAGGAAACCCTGTATACTACTGTACCCTTTCTGAAGGAAGTGTTTTGAAGATGCCATTTGGCAAATTATTTTCTATGTTTTACTTTATGCAGTCCATTATACACTTCAAGAGAAGTATATGCCTGACATCCATCACCATTTCCGTTTTGCTGTGCTGTTACCTTGTGACTGCTGTCTGTTAACATGTGGCAAAACAGAGTGAACATTATGTAGAAAGACCACATCACCTGGAGTGAATGGTTATCCATGGAATTATACAAACTTCATGCGAGTATATAATCTGGCCAAAAATAGCTTTAATGCTTCTTGTAGTTCTAACTGCATGACTGAGGAGTACAGCCTTCTAATTTTTGTATGTATAGCATGTAAAAATGACTCTAGTAATTTTAACATCTTTGCTGGTTTGGATGTTATTTCCACCTTGTAGTAGTAGACTGTGTTGTCTTTTGAAACCAGCACATACTATTCCTTTCATTCATTAACATTTCAGTTAGTAGCCTATTCCCCCCCCATTACTATATCCATTAAATAAGAATTTGTCAAATGCTTATAAAGTGTAAGTGGATATTTTCATGAGAGAGCTGACAGTCTGTGAAATAGTTGGAATTCTACCCATGCAAAAATCTTTTGATAGCATTTTATGCATACATTCTTTAAAGCTGGTGGTTTTGCTTGTGATTCTTCAAATATTCTCTTACCTGATCCTAATCTTTGGAGATCAGATATATGAGGAAAATTGCCCAGTTGTCTTTAGGAACCAGCTCTGTAAGAATAGGTCATCTCTTCTGGTCTGATAAAATTCTACAGGCAAAATATTTTGATCTTTATGACTCTTTTTGACTAACCTTAATTGCACTTAATGTCTCTCCTGCCCCCACCTTTCAAAAAGGAATGGCAGAGCATTTTTGATTTTCTCATGTAGTAAATAGGCAGAGCCTATTAGTGACTGCCTTGCTTTGATTGTCACAGAGCTCCAAATTGCTGTTCTCTCCTATGGAGTTCTTGCTTGGATAGCAGCAGAACCTCCAGTTTAATGGCTCATAGTTAAAGTCTGATAGGAACAGCCACTTTCCCAGCTGCAAAAGCTGTCTGTCATCTTTTCATGGCCTGGAAGTCATTTGATGCTGAGATCAGATTTTCATAGGATTTCTTTTTCTCTTAGATTAAAGGCTGTGCATACATCAGTGGCACATCTTGGGACATGAGAGGGATTATTCACTTTTTCCACATGAAACATCTAATGGTGGTGTGGGGAAGAGGGAGGGAGAAGAGCCAGTGACAAAGCAAGCCATTCAGTTGAATAAATGGAATTTAGCCAGTTTAAAGGCACTGAGGGCATTTCTGTGGCCTTTGTAGAGCTGTGATGCACAGTGGCTGATTCAGAACAAGGTATAAGGCAAGGAAGAAAGGGAGTCTAGGAAGGATGTGAGGGGGAGGTGGAGAGATGCGTGTATGATAGCTTGCTTTAAAAAAACCCAACCAAACAAAAAAACCCCCCAATATTCAGACAGATGTGAGGGAATCTTTTATAATAATTAAGCATATATTAGTGAAGAAAGTTGAGCAATGTTGAGGTCCCTTTTGTTGAGTCTGAAGCCAATACAGTAGCTTTGAGTGAGAAAGGACAGAAGATATGGTGGGGTACCTTTTGCTGACTGATTCAGCACAGCATGCCTGCCTTCCAGGGGTGTGCTTACAAGAGTCTCTGTGTTTCTCTCTGCATAGTATAAAAGGCTCATATAATAGGAAAGTGAAAGATAAAATGGCTTTTTTGTTTTTTGTCTGAGTAACCCTCCCTTTCTAAAAGTGACTTTAAATCTGAAATATCAGTAACTGTGTGTTATTTTTTTCTTTATTTCTAACAAAGGTATTTGCCATGAAATATTTCCAGAGTCTCCCCTCTACTAGAGTGTGATTTAGGGGAAAAAAAAAAAAGCAAACATGTGCCTACCTAGCCACCCCATTTTTCATAATTATGTCCTCAAATTAGTTCATCATCATTAGCATCTCTAACTTAAACATACACAGGTCTCCAGTCTGCAGAAAAACAAGAACGTTTCAGAACCAGGGAACAGTGAAATTTAATAGTGTTGCTTTTCTCTGCCACCAAACAGTGGCTTTCTGTCTTGGAGGGTTAGAGAATGACCAACCTTACCATTTTTTTGTAAAATTAGCAATAGCCATTGCTTCTGTCTCTGTAGCTGCATGTGTTTGAATGTGGTGCAAGTATCAATGTTCTAGGAGATAATGCCACACCCCTTAGCAAAAATCTTCTGTATGTATTTATCTGTGGCATGACATATAGAGAACATCTCATATCTGTTCATAATTAGCCCCAAAGGGAACTGTTCTGTCAGTCTTTGGGGAGGTTCAAGTCAATGATGACTTAGATTGTTGTTAGAGTTAATATTCTAAGACCTTTGCATTGTTGATTGCTTTGGGATTGAGGGTGGTGGGATGCAGTGTAAGTGTTCTGTTCATGATGTTTTATTCTTTAATCCATATTGCCCAAAATACAACATAGCAAGGCCACCTGAACTAAGTTCTCTTAGGTCTTGAGCCTTTTTGTGTTTTTCCTGAAATCAGCTTAAAGTCTTAGTGGAAAATCTGGGTCAGCAGTGTGTGTAGATGCAGAACTTACAAGAACTACAAGAAGTTACTACATTTCACTTGCTAATCCAGATGTTTAAAGTATGTACACAGATTTGGAGTAGTGAATGGGGAAGCATGAATAGTTCAATACCATGTGACTTAATCTGATGATTAGCTTTAAATTTAAAACTGGCTCTTAAGCCATCTTTTGAAAGTAAAGTTACAGAAGGGTGTGACCTGATAGCTGTACCTGTGGTTACAGTGGCTTCAATTCCTTGTGCTTGCTTTTGTGTTCTGTGCAGGGGCAGGCACAGTGGTATTAGGTGTCCTGAGGCAACATATGTGTTAGCTTGAAGGTAAGCATGGCAGCACAAGCTCTATGCTCCTATAGAAAGTGAGGAGTGTGGTGCTCCAGAAGAACTCCTGTAAGGATGATGAAAGATTTTGGCTGGGTCCCTGTTAACAGAGAGAATGGCAACTCGTCTGCTAAAGGCACCTTCTGGTTTTCTTTCTTTATGTATCTGGACTGTAAGTATTCCCTTTTTTACCTCCAAGAAGCAGAGAGACGATGAGATCTGATGCAGCCTTCACAATGCACGTGTCTTCAGCTTGTGAACTACCTTGGAGCCTCAGCAGGATCTCAGACAGCACCTCTGGCACTCCTGCCTCCACCAACTGCACTTTCAGAGCATCTGTAGAGAGCACAGTAAAAGCACATTGAAAGCTTCTTGGGTCTTTTTGGAAGCATTTTGAACTAGGAAGCTAAATCCTTGAACTTTAGCCAGTCTTCTTTCAGGTGCAGTCACTGTTTTGGTTTTGTTTGTAACAGCTTTCTGGTGCCAGGGTGACAGCGAGGCAGAATGAGCAAAGCTTTCTGCCTTGGTCTTTCCCATTTCTTGTGTTGCCAGTCATGAGCTTTCATTTCTTTAAAACCTGTGTGGGGTATCTAGGTATTTTTAATAGATTCATGTCAGTGCTTGCTACACCACTGCTTAGTGTAGACACCTTCTATGGTATCTGCTTGTTCTCATTTTTTAAATTAAAAAACCCAATCTATCTTGCTGCTTCCCTGTTACACACAATGGAGAATAGAAGTTTGAATCTGCTGTCTTACACATCTATCCTAATAGAGTGGAGTGCTACTCCCTCTCTCCTTTCCTTGTTGCCTCACCTGTTAAGCTTCAGAGCGTTGTTCGGGCCAGGATTTCACATGTTCATGTGGTTTATTTCTACTGAAAGGGTTGCTGGTTCCCTTAGTAGGATCCCATGGCAAACTTGGAACCCAGAGCTTAAACTAGTGCAATAGCCCATCTCCCCTCATTCCACCCAAGCCAAAAGGAGCCTTACCATTTTCTGCAAGTGCTTGCAGGACCTCAAAGACAATTTCTAACCTTTCATGGTTCACTGCTCTTCTCAGGTGTTTCACCAGTTGTTCAGCAACATTTGTCTTGCTTAGAGCTTCCTTAGCTGTATCTGTGTATGTGATAAAGTCAGGATTTTGAATGTTTATTTGATTAAATATTAAAAGCCTACATCCCTGTAATCTGAAGTGATTTGATACTGTTTTTGAAGACTTTTTCTGTTCTGATAGATTTGTCTGTCCCCTTGGACAGCACTGAGACAGCAAAACTCTGTCCTTTCTCCCCCCAGCTTCTTTAATGCTGTTTTTCTGTAATTCCTGTAGACCTTATGGGTGTCAAATTAATCCTGGCTTAACTTTCACTGACTCTTACAAGTCTGTCTGTAGTATGATTATTTAATGGAACAAATTGACACATGTCAGTTAGCTGTAGTAGTATATTTTTTGCATTGATTAGATGGTTCTAGTCTTGCTGGGATCCTAAACATCTACAAGATGTATGTTAGCAAAGCTTGCCACTGTTAAATCTTAATTGTTTTAATATAGTACCAGTAATTGCTGGTACTCCATGAAGGAGTAGTTACTTCTCCAGTACAGATACTGTGGCCAGTCTTTGATTAGGTCTATCAGTAGCATTTAAAAAACAAAAGTCAAAACAAACACCACTCCCCACCCCCAAAAAAAGCCAAACAAACAGAGGAAAACCCAAAACAAATAAAGCCCACAGTCCTGTGGGCATGGAAAGGCAGTGACAGTTTGAAAATGATATTTTATTCCAAGATGCAAAAACATTTACTTACCAAGGTCTGCAAGATTGTATAAGGCCAATAGAGCAACGTGGACAAGTGGTTCACTCTCTTCATAGTCAGTTAATATTCGGGCTAGTGATGGGATTACTCCAACCTTCACCAGCTCTTCCTGAAGGTCACCTGATAAGGGAAGTGGTAGAAGTTAAAGGTGATTGGATTAGGGACTAATTAAATCAGTGAAAAGGGTTGGACTGAGATGCTTAGCAGCAAGGTAGTCTGGTTCTTTCTCACAGTCAGTATTTGTAAAGCTTTTTTGCTGTGGCTTCAGGCTAATGTGTGTGTGGGAGAAATGCAAGTTTGGGACAGATTTTTGCTAAACCTCCTGTTGCTACTTTGACTTAAGGAATTACACCACTCTAAAAACATATAAAGGCAATTGCTTGTGCATTTCTACTACTGGTTCAGCTTCCCAAGAAAGTTCTGATGAATGGTATTTCTTGGGATGTATCTGAAAATTGAGTGAGGAACAGACAGTTGGCTTTTTTGTCTTTGGGGAATGGGAATCTCCACCTTATTATACTATGACTTCTTTTGTTCTGAAGGGCTGGGAGATGAAAGGTACTGGAAATATATGATAAGAAATAGTGACTCATATCGCTGTCCTAGTTAGGACAGCTGAGATCAGTTCATCATGGTGGGTGTAACCCAAAACTGTATTCTATAGCCTTCCATGTCATTTCCCAGAAACTAGACTATTGTTGTCAATAGACTATTCGCACCCTCTGCCCATAGAGCATGGTGGGTGTAACCCAAAACTGTATTCTATAGCCTTCCATGTCATTTCCCAGAAACTAGACTATTGTTGTCAATAGACTATTCGCACCCTCTACCCATAGAGCCTGACTCCTCAGGCTATAAACTAGGTGTTAAGAGGCCTGTGAGATAGAAGGATGTTTCTGTCCTCACACCCTTTGTGAACTCCCCGCCCTGAGGGGAGTACCAAGCATTCCTGCCTGAACTGGAGGATATATAATCTTGGAGTTTTGGAACATTTTTCAACCCACTCGTGGGATCCAGAGGACGGCTGCATCTCATCGCTCTCAACCAGACTTAGACCACCACTGGACTGCGATCACCAGTTCTGGCCAGACTGCAGCAGCTCTCCCACCAGCAGGTTCTTCCCCTCTCCCTTTACTTTGGACTCAAACAGGGCCCAAGGAACACCACTTTGTTCAGGCCCCAGGGCACTGGGTTATACATTTGGGGTTTTGTGGGTTGAGACCAATTGTTTGTTTGTATTATTGTACTTACTGTATTATTTTAATAAATTGTTATTCTGACTTATAATCTCTCCTTTGAGTTGGGTTCATTCCCCCTGCTGGTTAACTTTTAAACCAGCACATTTTTGGCGCCCAACGTGGGGCAGAGAGAGAGAAGTCAGAATCACAATTTCATTTTAAGCAATTGTCTATTTGAATATAGAAACTCCCTGATCACAATGTTGTCTGATGCACTCACATGGATGTTGTATTTGAGCCTGTTCATATTTCCACAGATGGGGTATTATTTGCCTGTTTTGATGCTCTCTTTAAGACCAGGGAGAGGGATCCAAATTGTTTTATTAGTATATTATGTTTATGTCATTCTAACATCAGAAGCAATGAGTTTCATGGTAAATGTGTATTCAGTCCTGTTTGCCTGTCCTGGTTTGGGTTGCTACTTCTGGGGCCTCATTAAAAATCGTACCCAGCTTTTTGGGGGAACAGGGGTGGATGGTTTCCAGCCTCTCACCTCCTTCTTCCCCTTCAGACCTGCTACAACAGTTTTTGAAAATATTGAGTTCCCTTTTGATGTTAAGGACAGCATAATGTTATTGTTAGTGTTGCTCTGTCTGCTCTGTACTGTGTACACCATGTTTAGGGTCAGAAAAGTGCCTTTTAGGGAGGCAGTTTGGACACCTGCCCCGGGAGCAGATAATGCTGAGTGGCACGGGAAGTGGGAGGACATCAGCCAGTATTTGGAAAAGTTTTCTCCTCCAATGATCTGGAAATTCACCCCTGAACAACTGCAGGATCCTGTTAGCATGATAAGACTGGTGAAGGAAAAATGCTCTGGCAGCTCCAGAGATGGCCAGCTCACAGCAACCTGCTGGGCCCTGGCCACTGCCTACCGGGCACTACTTGACATTGTACAGCACTGTCAGGGGGAGGAGAGAAGGAGCAAATCCGCAGACACCACGTCCACCCAAACCACAGCTGAGTCAGAGGGAGAAAGAAATGAACCAACCAGCACCGTGTCCACACAAACCATCGAGGAGCCAGAAGAACAAGCAAAACCAATAGCAGTCGCCCCTGTCCAGAAAAGGAAATCAAAGACTAAATCAGTTCGCATAGCAAATGATGACGAAGAGGCGGGACCCTCACATCCACCGGAGGAGACAGAGCCAGAAATAATCACTCGGTCCCTATCCCTGGGTGAGCTACGTGAGCTCCGGAGAGAGTTCACACGACAGGCGAACGAGTCCATTCTGACCTGGCTGCTCCGAATCTGGGATGCCGCAGCTAACGATACGATCCTAGATGGGAGTGAAGCCAGACAGCTGGGATCCCTGTCTCGAGATGTAGTCATTGATCAGGGGATTGGAAGGAGGCAGGAAACTCTCAGCCTCTGGCGGCGACTGTTGTCCAGTGTGAGGGAGAGATACCTTTGCAAGGAGGACCTCCACGTACAGCAAGGACAGTGGAACACGATGGAACAAGGTATCCGGTGCTTAAGGGAGTTAGCTGTACTGGAGATAATCTTTTCAGAGGATGAAAGATTCCCTAAGAGTCCAGATGGCGTACAGTGCACCTCCCAAATGTGGTTAAAGTTTGCACGACTCGGGCCAGAAATGTATTCCCGCTACTTAGCAACGCTGCAATGGAGGGAGGGAGAGGACAAGGTGGGAGCATTGGTTAGCAAACTCAGGATTTATGAAGACACTGTCACCGCCCCATTACGAGCCCACGTCTCATCTGTGGAAACCAAACTGGCTGAACACGTCCGAAGCCTAGAAGAGAAAATTGAAGAGGGACACCAGAAGCTAAGAGAAGAAATTAAGGAAGGGATTTTCCATATCTCGCCAGGACGAACAAGAGTCTCTGCTATCAGGAGCCAGCGTCCCCCAGCTAAGGAGAGAAGGTACACTCCACGTAGCGATCTATGGTTTTACCTCCGTGAGCATGGAGAAGATATGAGGAAGTGGGATGGGAAACCCACCTCTTCCTTAGCAGCCCGGGTACGTGAGCTGAAAAGAGGAACAAATACCATAAAGAACTCTTCAAGGGTGAACGTTGCTCCAGTCTCTCGTGGGCAAGACTCCAGACGGTACAGGAATGATGATACGTCTGATCCTCTTGAAGGGACCTCCAGGTCATACCCACAAGAAGAGCACAATGAGTACCATGACCAGGACTAGGGGTGCCCTGCCTCTAGCCAGGTAGAGGAGAGGGACAATCGAGTCTATTGGACTGTGTGGATTCGGTGGCCTGGCACATCAGAGCCACAAAGATATAAGGCTTTAGTGGACACTGGCGCACAATGTACATTAATGCCATCAAGATACGTAGGGGCAGAATCCATCTCCATTTCTGGGGTGACAGGGGGATCCCAGCAGCTGACTGTACTGGAAGCTGAAGTGAGCCTGACTGGGAAGGAATGGCACAGACACCCCATCGTGACTGGTCCAGAGGCCCCGTGTATCCTTGGCATAGATTACCTGAGGAGTGGGTATTTCAAAGACCCAAAAGGACTTCGTTGGGCTTTTGGCATAGCTGCTGTGGAGACGGAGGAAATTAGACAGTTGAACACCTTGCCTGGTCTCTCAGAGGACCCCTCTGCTGTGGGACTGCTGAAGGTTGAAGAACAATTGGTACCGATAGCCACAGCAACAGTGCACCGTCGGCAATACCGCACCGACCGAGACTCTGTGACCCCATACGTAAGATGATCCGCGAACTGGAGACCCAGGGGGTGGTCAGCAAGACTCGCTCACCCTTTAATAGCCCTATATGGCCAGTGCGTAAGTCCAGCGGAGAGTGGAGGCTGACGGTGGATTACCGTGGACTCAATGAAGTCACACCACCCCTGAGTGCTGCTGTGCCGGACATGCTGGAGCTCCAGTATGAGCTGGAGTCCAAGGAAGCCAAGTGGTATGCCACCATTGACATAGCCAATGCCTTTTTCTCCATTCCTTTGGCAGCGGAGTGCAGACCACAATTTGCTTTCACTTGGAGAGGTGTGCAGTACACCTGGAATCGACTGCCTCAGGGGTGGAAACACAGTCCCAGCATTTGCCATGGACTGATCCAGACTGCACTGGAAAAGGGTGAGGCTCCAGAGCACCTACAGTACATTGATGACATCATTGTATGGGGGAACACAGCGGGCGAAGTCTTCGAGAAAGGAGAGAAGATAATCCAGATTCTCCTAAGAGCCGGTTTTGCCATTAAACGGAGTAAGGTCAAGGGACCTGCTCAGGAAATTCAGTTCCTAGGAGTGAAGTGGCAAGATGGACGCCGCCTAATTCCAATGGAGGTGATTAACAAAATAGCAGCCATGTCCCCACCAACCAGCAAGAAGGAAACACAGGCTTTCCTAGGCGCTGTGGGCTTTTGGAGGATGCATATCCCCGAGTATAGTCAGATTGTAAGCCCTCTCTACCTTGTGACACGGAAGAAAAATGATTTCCAGTGGGGCCCCGAACAACAACAAGCCTTTGAACAAATTAAACAGGAGATTGCCCATGCAGTAGCCCTTGGGCCAGTAAGGACAGGACAGGACGTGAAGAACGTGCTCTACACCGCAGCCGGGGAGAATGGCCCTTCTTGGAGCCTCTGGCAGAAAGTGCCTGGGGAGACCCGAGGACGACCGCTAGGATTCTGGAGTCGGGGATACAAAGGATCTGAAGCCAGCTATACACCAACTGAGAAAGAGATCCTGGCTGCCTATGAAGGAGTTCGAGCTGCCTCAGAAGTAATCGGCACCGAAGCGCAGCTCCTCCTGGCACCCCGACTACCAGTGCTGGGCTGGATGTTCAAGGGAAGAGTTCCTTCCACACATCATGCCACCGATGCCACATGGAGTAAGTGGATGGCTCTGATCACGCAGCGAACCTGGATAGGGAATCCTAATCGCCCTGGGATTCTGGAAATTATCACCAATTGGCCCGAAGGTGAGAGTTTTCGGACTATCCTCTGAAGAAGAGGAGGAGAAGGTGACACGGGCTGAGGAGGCCCCACCATATGACAAGCTACCCGCAGATGAAAGGCGATATGTGCTCTTCACGGATGGCTCCTGCCGCATTGTAGGGACAAACCGAAAATGGAAGGCAGCTGTATGGAGTCCCACACGGCGAGTTGCAGAAGCGACTGAAGGACAAGGTGGGTCAAGTCAGTTTGCAGAGCTTAAAGCCGTTCAGTTGGCTTTGGATATAGCTGAACGAGAGAAGTGGCCAAGACTCTATCTCTACACTGACTCATGGATGGTGGCCAATGCTCTGTGGGGATGGCTGGAAAGATGGAAAAAGGCCAACTGGCAGCGCCAAGGGAAACCCATCTGGGCGGCGGAGATGTGGCAGGACATCGCTGGCCGGGTAGAGAAGCTGAGTGTGAAGGTCCGTCACGTAGACGCTCATGTAGGCAAGAAACGGGCTAATGAGGAGCATCATAACAACGAGCAGGCGGACCGAGCTGCCAGGATTAAAGTCTCTCAGGTAGATCTGGATTGGCAGCACAAAGGAGAATTATTTCTGGCTCGATGGGCCCATGACGCCTCCGGTCACCAGGGGAGAGATGCAACATACAGATGGGCTCGTGACCGAGGGGTGGACTTAACCAAGGACATTGTCTCACAGGTCATCCATGACTGTGAGACATGTGCTGCCATCAAGCAGGCCAAGCGGGTGAAGCCTCTATGGTATGGTGGACGGTGGTCAAAGTACAGGTATGGGGAAGCCTGGCAAGTTGACTACATCACGCTCCCCAAAACCCGCCAAGGCAAGCACTACGTACTGACCATGGTAGAAGGAAGCACTGGATGGTTGGAGACATACCCCGTGCCTCATGCCACTGCCCGGAACACCATCCTGGGCCTTGAAAAACAAGTCCTGTGGCGACACGGCACCCCGGAGAGAATTGAGTCTGATAATGGGACCCATTTCAAGAATGGCCTTGTAGACACCTGGGCCAAAGAGCACGGCATTGAGTGGGTGTATCATATCCCCTACCATGCACCAGCTGCTGGAAAAGTTGAGCGGTGCAACGGACTGCTGAAAACCACTCTGAAGGCACTGTGTGGGGAGACTCTCAAACACTGGGAGCTGCATTTAGCAAAGGCCACCTGGTTGGTCAACACCCGAGGTTCCATCAATCGAGCTGGCCCTGCCCAATCAGAACTTTTGCATACTGTAGATGGGGATAAAGTCCCCGTGGTACATATGAGAGGAATGTTAGGGAAGACTGTTTGGATTAGTCCCACCTCAAGCAAAGGCAAACCCATCCGAGGGATTGTTTTTGCTCAGGGACCTGGTTCCACGTGGTGGGTAATGCAAAAAGATGGGGAGACACGTTGTGTACCACAAGGGGACCTAATTTTGAGTGAGAATGGTCTGTAATGTTTCATTGTATATATATATATAGATAGATAGATAGATAGATGTATATAGGTTTAAAGGGATATAGTTTTTAAAGGGGGTTAATTTGGGCATGACATGGATGGCATAGAATAAGGGGTGGATAATGTCCTAGTTAGGACAGCTGAGATCAGTTCATCATGGTGGGTGTAACCCAAAACTGTATTCTATAGCCTTCCATGTCATTTCCCAGAAACTAGACTATTGTTGTCAATAGACTATTCGCACCCTCTGCCCATAGAGCATGGTGGGTGTAACCCAAAACTGTATTCTATAGCCTTCCATGTCATTTCCCAGAAACTAGACTATTGTTGTCAATAGACTATTCGCACCCTCTACCCATAGAGCCTGACTCCTCAGGCTATAAACTAGGTGTTAAGAGGCCTGTGAGATAGAAGGATGTTTCTGTCCTCACACCCTTTGTGAACTCCCCGCCCTGAGGGGAGTACCAAGCATTCCTGCCTGAACTGGAGGATATATAATCTTGGAGTTTTGGAACATTTTTCAACCCACTCGTGGGATCCAGAGGACGGCTGCATCTCATCGCTCTCAACCAGACTTAGACCACCACTGGACTGCGATCACCAGTTCTGGCCAGACTGCAGCAGCTCTCCCACCAGCAGGTTCTTCCCCTCTCCCTTTACTTTGGACTCAAACAGGGCCCAAGGAACACCACTTTGTTCAGGCCCCAGGGCACTGGGTTATACATTTGGGGTTTTGTGGGTTGAGACCAATTGTTTGTTTGTATTATTGTACTTACTGTATTATTTTAATAAATTGTTATTCTGACTTATAATCTCTCCTTTGAGTTGGGTTCATTCCCCCTGCTGGTTAACTTTTAAACCAGCACAATAGCAAATGTCCATATACTTGCTTTTTGTGTGTTAGAGTAATGATTAAAAAAAATTCGTTAAATGCTTTACCAATAGCTGGGATATTGTAAGATACCACTAAAAGACAGACTGCTTTAAATTTAATCTAGGGAAATCATGCTCTTCCTCATCTTGGGAGCCTTGGAAGGCTTGAATTCCAGGTATCTTGGGAATTTTTATGGGCTGAGTAAGGTTTTTAAGCAGGTGTAAATTTTTATGACTTAAGGGAAGTCAACAAAGTAAGTAAAACTCAATTTGGTCCTGCTTCTAGCATACTGGCTACGCTTGTCTCCATCCATGTGCACACTTGCTGAGGAAAACACTGATAACTGCTTTCTTTCTTTTTGTAGCCTGTCATGTAATGAATGAAAGCTTAATATCTAAAATGGTTTTGAGAATGCCAAGAACTATAAAATACAAAGTTGGACAGTTATGGTTATTTAACAGTACAATGGCACTGTTTTGCAGCAGTGTCTTGCTGAGAACTAGACCGTAACTTGTATGGCAGATCCCAGAAAGTGTCTGGGTGCCACTGTGGCCTATGCAATTGTAATTCAGGCAGAGAATTGGTGAAGTTAGTTTTTCTTTCCTTTGATGTATTTATTGCTGTGCTAGCAATAGAATTTATTAAATCATATATCTTATAGTCACAACCATCTTGGCAAATCTGTGCAGGGCCTGTGCTGTGCCAGAAGGGAAGCAGCTGTGCAGTGTGGCCATCTGCTGTAGCAGTGCTGGTGTACAGCAGTTGCATGAGCCTTGCATGTAGTTTTTAAGGGGAAGGCTTTTGAAATTATTATGTGGCATTCCTTGGCAAATACATGTAACTTGCAGGGAGCTAGTGAAATCTATACCAGGTACCTAGCATGCTTGGATTTCATAGGAATGGTGCAGAGTGGCAAATCATAGCTCTCTAAGTAAAGCTGTGCAGATCCATGCAAGGATAGGAGAAGGCAGGTTGAAGGAAGAGGGTAATGAATAGAAGATACTGGGTGAAAATTTCCATATTACTTTCAGTATGCAATAAATACTTTTGATAAGTCTAGGAGTTAAAGGTAAAAGAAAAATCTTTAACTGTTTGGGCAAGTAAATGAAAATTGTTTAATTTGTGAAACCAGCAGGCAAGCCTGTGTCCAGGCAATCTGGAGCACAATGCAAGCAGTGGTCCTCAGAGAAGACTATTCCTTGCATAGATAATATCTCAGTATTTTAAGGTTTTTTAGAGTCTGTTTTTTTTTTTTCTAACACACTTTTTAAAATCCTTTGCTTTATTACTTTGCTCTTATGACTTTCAAAGAAGATCAAGCCATTCAGGATTTGGGCCCAAGGCAGATATGTAGAATTGTTTAAGATGTGTAGGAGGCTCTGCTCCTCTTGTACTTAGAGAGCAGTTCTGACAAACTTTGGAGTCAAAAATACAGCGGGGAAACCCAGAGTGCAGGAGTTGCTTGGAGTGCCTTCAGCCTGGTACCTGTGAGCTGTGTGAATTGTATATCTAACTGGAGGCTGAAGTACATTTAAGTACATGTGCTCAGGTCTCATAAAATTATTATGAGTTACAGGTTATAATGCCTTTTAAAATAATGCCTTAGAGGTAAGGAAAATGAGATTCTCTTGTGTGGATACTTACGATTGTCATAACAGATACGGCCAATAGCCCTCCCAGTATGAAGCAACATTTCTTGGTCCCTGCTCTCCAGCAAAGGTATCAATACTGGAACCAAACCTGCTTCAATACATGGTTTCTTCATTTCCTCTGTAGGTAAAGGAGAGGGTTTTGCCATGTAGGAGTAAAACAGTTGCAATGCCAGTAGCTGGTGGCCATGAAACAAAATTCAAGAGTGGAAACATACAGCTAATGTGCTGTAATGTGCCTTGTAGTTACACTTCAGCAAACTTACCATTTTTGGCTATCTCTGAAAGCACGTGGGCTGCTTTCACTGCACATCGTGGGTTGCCCTTCAGGATTCTTGCCAGAGTTAGGAAGATCCCACTCTCTCTGAGTAGGCAGAAGGATCTCTGCTCTGTAATGATAAGTGTTAGCAATACCTGCTGCAGGTTTGCAGCCGTTTTATTTTCGCGTTGCTTTGTTTGCTGGAGTTCTGAGTGGTTATCTGTGGGATCCAAGGTTCTGATTTAGCAAGGTACTTAAAGGCTGTCTCAGTCTAAATATATGGGCACATTCATCTGCTTGAATTGCAGCGAGCATGGTTCCAGCTGATTACTCTGCTTCATGCTGAATTGAAGCACAGGTGGCAAAGCAAAGAGGAAAACAGTTTCATCTTCTCTGACTATAAAAGGCTGCTTGCGTAAGGCACGGGAAGTCAGGGATTAAGATACTATTCCTGAGGTATGGCCTAGCAATTAATTTTGCAGGTAGGAACAGCATCTTTTATTAGAGTAGCAATTAGAATAGTCAATTCCCTTAGCCTTTTTTCATTAAAAATACAGCTAGCTGACCTTAATGTAGTTAATCACTATCTGCCATGAGATTCAAATAAATGCAGGTTTATGTCTTTTTAGGAGAATGTGCTGAGACTTTAAGGACTTGTGTATAAGGAGACTAGGAAGTACTTTTTTAAATGCCTGACAGGGTCACCCTAAGTTAATCCTAGGAGTCTATAGTAAATAGAAGGTTAAATCTGGAATTTCTCTGCAGCTTCAGGTGTTTTAGTGACCAGTAGCTTTATTTGGTCACAGATAGATTTGTGATTTTGTACAGAGAGAAAAGATAAACCATAATAAAAACAATAAAACAAACCAGCCTGAGGACAACTATACTTCCAAGAGCAACCCCTTCTTGCAATACAGGTTACCACAATAGACAAAACCTGCAATGAATGCTTTTGGATTATGCAAACAGTTAAATGTTAATCTGGAGTGATACTTAGCTATCTTCAGCAAGAGCCAGGAGAATCCCATTCAAACTTTCAAGGATCTGATCTTCAGCTTCTGTACCATCTCCACAAAGCCCAAGGTATTCCAGGTGCTTAGTCAGGGTTTCTAAACAGAATGGGATAGAAAATGGGGGTGAGCCAGTATGGAAAATATTTTGAGTTCTTTATGGTTGTTCTTGTCAGTCCCAATGGCTGATGAGATCATTTCCTGAAGGGTTGAGTTCTAAATATGCTCATTAAATAACTCTTTTAATCCAAGAGCATGAGGTCAAAGGCTTGGTCCACTTCTCCAACAGCACATAGCTCTTGTACAGGCATAAACATGCAGAGGTAAATTCCATCTGGAAAAAGAAATTAGCATGTAATAACTGTGGCAGAGTTTGAGGTGGGGAGGAGAGAGGAATAATGAGAGGACCCACATCAGACCTGTAATTTCTAAATACTTGTTTATCATAAAGATAGTATCTGCAGTTCAACCAGCTGAGTGTCTGCTCTGATAGTGGCCAGTGGCAGCACTGGAAGAATGCAAGACACAAACAGATGTGATAACACACTTCTCCCTTTGTTTCTGGCAACCTGGGCCATAGATAAATACCTAGTATTTACATCAATACATTTAATACATTTTAATCTACTTTTATGCAATAAATTTGTTTACCTATTCAAGTTAATTCATAATTTTTATCTCCACAGTGCACTGTGACATTAAAAACCACAGTTTCACTGTTGAAAGAGGAATATACTTCCCTTTGTTTTAAAATATCTATCAAAACCCTCAAAATGAATTGTCTTACTACCCTACTACTCTTACTATAGTAAGAGAAAGGAAATAAACTTTACTATTAGCCTTTCCCATATCTACTATGATCAGATGGATTTTATTATATTCCTCCATTGTAATTCCTCTGCCAATTCACTTAACACTTTTATTCTTTTGTTATTTTTTTTTCTTTGGTGAGGAGCTAGATTTTAAAGTGTTCTCAAGATTCAGGTGAACTGAGATTTTGTTTTCTACTGTTAGTCTTTTCTGCAGCTATTCCAAATGACTTGTTATCTTCTGGGCAGAGGGAATTAACTTAAACCCCACCAGCATTCATAATTAGGCCATCTTTTCCCTGTGTAGGTTGTCTTCCATTTACAGACACTGAACTTGATGTGCCTCTTTATCCCAAGTCATACAGGATGATCTGATTTTTCTGCAGTTCTGTACAGTGTTATTTGAATACTCCAAATAATTAAAAAAAAAATATCCTTACTTCTACTGTTTCTAGATTGTTTATGAATGTATCAAATGACACAGGTTCTGGCAAAGGTAACCTCTAATAATTTTGGCTTTCTTTAGTGAGAGGAATCGTTATTCTGCTCTTTAGACTTCATCAGATAACCTTCTCTCATATCCCAAGATAACTTAGATAAACCCTATTGAAAGGTTTGTAGAAATTGAAATGCATTATTAGCAGTATCTCCTTTACTGATCTTCTTACCAGGTCTTAAAAAACATCTTTAGAGAGAGACAGGTTGAGCTTTACTTGCCTCCACGAAAGTCACATAGACTTTCCTTTTTTTATAGTGTCAATGTTTAGTAACTCTGTGCTTTACTATAATGCTGTAATTTACCTATGCAGAGATCAGATTTCTGTACTTTAATTTCCCGCATTTTTTGCAACTGTTTTTGTAAACTCATCCCACTCTTACTGCTTTCCACTCTATCAATTCTGTTGTTGGTCTAAATGATATTCTGCATGTCACAGTTACTGATTCAACAGTTCATGTTTTATCCCTTGTGAACTCAGGAGTATAACATGCATTTCTGATGGTGGGTTATCCCCTATTTTATTGATTTGTTCTAAATCTTCTGCCCTTTCAATATGAAGATTCCTCCATCTACTTCCTGAAGACAAAAAGACCTAAAGTGCTTGAAATTAATGTGAGAAATAATGCTGGAAAATTGATGTCTGAAGTAGTTAGTATAGTAGGATACAATATAGGATGTTACCAAAACTGTAGCAAAGTAGCATTTCTACTTTACAAACTGTTTAATTGAAAACAATGAGGCATGAATCTTGCCCTAGAAATCCTTTGCTGAGGATTAATAATTGATCATTCATTTTTGTTGTTTGATGAATTCACTAATTTCTCTTTCCTTAATGCATCCATTAGTTAATGTGAGATTTTTTTTTAAAATTAAAATGCATGACTTTAGTGCATACAGGAATTTACTTCAGAGGAATGAGAAGTATTTTGAAGAAAGGATGAAGCAAAGGGAGTGGAAGTAGAACACAGTTGAGGGCTGTTACTGCCCTTGAGAAGAAAATTTATTTGACTTAAAAAATTAAAAGCAGTTTTTTAAGAACAATGACAATTTTGCTTTTGTGCTTTAAACAAAATGCCATCTTTAGACAAATGGCTGGGTTCATCAGGTCCAGTTCTTCTGTCAAAATGTGCTGAATAAATGATGTTATATGAATGAAGTACAGTAGAAGGCAGGTTTTTCACAAAAAACAAACAAGAAAAAAACAAAACCCCCAAACAAACAAACCCCAGGCCCCCTGACCTGAACAACCTGACAGTTGAATCAGCTTTGATCTTAAACTAGATCTCAGGGAGTGGGCAGAAGGTGGCTGTTAGCATTTGACTCTGGTATTCTCTAATTAGAGCAATAGTGATATTTACAATTACATTTCTGATATAATTAGGATCTATCAAAAGATGAAAAGACAACTGGATCTCTTAAGTTGGAGGAGATGGTTTTACAAATAGCAGGGAATAGTCTATACTGGTCGCTCATGGGGTTGGTGTTGTGATAACTGGAAATCCAGATGCTTTGTTGTTTCTCCAGGGAATAGATCAGTAAAATAACACCATATGCACGATGACAAAGTCCTTGTAAAATATCCCTCTGGTTATAGGCTGTAGTGTTTTGAAATGAGTAGTATGAGCATCAAAAATAGACCAAGTAGCTGGCTAAAGAACTGCTTTCATAAAAGTCTTGCAGAAATTGTAGTCTGGCATTTAACCATTACAGTATTAAAATACTGAAACTTTTTCTCAGATCCTCAGAATTTTATCATGGTTGTTATTTATAAAAACTTCATTAATTTCATCAACATGGGACTGATTCCCCAATACTCCCTGTGTTTAAATCCATGCTTCTGGAGAGGAATTGAAGCAGACACTGTAAGACACAGCTATTTTGGTGGAGAGGCAGTAGTACACATAGAGATTGTGACTAAAATTGACCAGAAAAGGCTATTTTTTGCTTCATGGAAAATTCTGCGTTGTTGACATTTTGTTTCATCCCATGCTGGAACAGAATGTTGACATGGTGGAACTTCAGGCAAAACAGAACAATTTGTTTCAGCTCTTTTTTTTCTTTTTTTTCTTTTTTTGCAAATGTGTTTCTCTGACAGCCTGGGGCTGCCTGGCCGGCTGGTAGGCAAGCTGGAAGGGAGCCAGCCAGGCCAGCCAGCTGGTCAGACAGCAGGGAGTGCCTTCTGCCTGGCTCTTCAGGAGGGCTTTTAGCAGAATAAACATGTTCTCAAGGAATATTATTCATTCTCTTGAATCAGCATTTTTATCAGAGTGTTGCTGATCAGCTTTAGTAATTCACCATAGAAGCGGGGGGGAAATGGGCTCAGGATCTAATTTTACTTTCTCACTGATTACCTGCAGGGTCTTCTGAGTTTAGAAATCTCTTAAGATTGAAGTACAGAAGGCTTTTTTCCTGAGCTGAAGGGATAGATTATTGATTCACACATAAATCTGTGTATAAGATACTGAGTAGAACCAGACTTTTGCTGTGGGAGTTGGTTTTTGATAATCCTAGTGAGAGTAGAAACAATAATGCAGAGAACGTGCTTGTACCATGGAGATTTCATCTGGTTTCTGCACTGGGGAAAGAGACATGAAGTGTGAGCTCTTTGGATCCCTTGGACCATCACTGTGTCAATTCCCAGTGCAGATTTTGACCTATAAAGTATTTAGGGAGTGAGAAAAAAGAATCCCACGTGTCTCTCAGTGACTGATTATACCCCCTTTAAAACAGCAATGACTTATCTGATTATTTTCCTCTTTTTATAGCCTTTCACATATGTAGGAACTATCTTCTATTATTTTCTAGAGGAAGTATAGACCCTATCTTGCAATATAAATACTACATTGAGTATGACTTATTATTGTCTGGATCCTGAGCAGTGTGAAGTCTGTATGATCCAATTTGTTTGAGGGCTTGAGGCAACTTAATCCAGTCCAATACCTTGTCTTTCACTGCCACTTCCTTTAGTAATTTCACATACTAAACTTATTTTTCTGCCACTTACCTCTAGTATACTTTAGAAAATTCTTCCACAGATTATTATTATCATCATCATTATTCAAAGTGGGAAAATAAGATAATGTGTTTTTCCAGAATATAAAGATATGGTAACAGTAAAGGTCTGTATAGCTCAGTGTAATGTCTCTGGTAGTAGATGATTAAAGAACAGTAAAAGAAAACATTGTGTATCCTTTCCCAGGTATAGTTTCCTAACTTCATAGGGGTTTTCTTTGCTGAAAGTTTCATCTTGTTCAATTGCATTTAAATTGATTGAAGTATTTATGTTGAATGTTGTTTTGTAATTTAGCTTCCAGAACATGGACTAGAGATAAGTGCCACAAAGTAATTTTGGACTGAGAGAGAAAATAACTCATTCCTATTTTCTCTTATTGAAATAGTCATCTGGCCTTCTCTTGGCTCTGCTTTTCTGTAAATGTATTGTATCTCCAGGGCAGGAAACACAAGACTCTATTAAACATACCCTGTGTAACAGCTGAGGGATCAGTCCACACTGATGAACTGCTACAGTTCTGCAGGTCAAGAGTAGCTCAAAGGTATAAGATGTGTCCTGAAGAAACCAAAAATTTAAGTCCTGATATTGGAAAATACCTTTTGGGTCTATCTAACAATGTAAGAAAGGTTGACCTGCGTTCTTATTAGCGTGGCTGCCTGCCAAATAATCTAAGTCTGCATTTTGTCACAGTATTTTTTAATGCTATTCCCTGGAATAACAAAAATAATTCCTAGTTCGTGGCATCTCCCGTATAAACCTGTGGTAACAAATGTACCTGCATGCTGAGTAGAATTAGGATATAGTAGTCAAAATAAGGTGCCAGGTCTCCTTGTCTGGGAATATGATATTATATTTACTTCATAGAGGTGTAAATTGGGGATGGAAGAATCTAGAGGGGCTGGTAAGTATATGTGTGTTAAGAGCACCTAAAGCCTGTAAGGTCAAACACGTTCCTGCTGACTGTGAATGGTGCAGCTGTATGATTACAGCATTTTGCTGCAACCATGGGAAGCAAAAGCTGCTGCTTTTAACTTTGTTACCAGGGAAGGGAGGAGAAAGGTGCAATACAATTTGAGGAAAGATTTATTTATTTATTTAACAAAAAAATTTCTCCGTGGTGAATTACTGTATTTCATCTCTAGAAAGCCATGCAACTGTTTTGGGACTGGGCTGACTTATATTCTTTCCAATAGAACTATCTTATCTTGGTGCATGAAGTAAAGTATTGGAGGAATAGATCCTCCATCTCTTCAGACTTTCAAACCCATGGCAAGAAAATTGTCCTATAAATCAGATAAGCTATTATCTGTGTCTCCATGAAAAGCCACTTATGGCCATGTTAAAAGATATGTTTTGTGTCTTTGTCACTGCACTCAAGGGTGATGAGATGTAGGAGAAAAATCACAAAATTAAAAAGGAGCTGGGGAGAGAATTTAAAACCAATATCCTGAGGATGAAAGGGATATAATTATGAGCAACTCCTGACCTGGCTTTTTTTTTTTCCCCTTCCCTCTTGTTTCTCTCTACAGAGTTTTAGATTACTCATGTCTGTTCTGTAGCCATAAAGAATTCACAATAATAATAAATTTCAAGGCTTCCTTTGGCTGAGGTTTTTAAATTTTTTCTGCATGGAAGTTACTAGACAGAAAACATCTGTAGGCAAAAAAATAATTCTGCTTTGTGGACAAGTTTGCATTCTTAAAATTAGAAAAGGGGGAAGAAATATTTTGGAACATTTTTGAAAGCTTGAGACAACATTTTAACTTGCACTTCTAGTGAATGTTCACTGGATTTTCCTTGGTTTAAGTTAGCTGAACTGAGTTTAAGGTTTGATCCAGTGTGTATGGCAGGGTGGAGGTTGAAATCAAGCTGTTGTTTGTAATAACAACAATTCATTCAACTTGTGCAGTCCTGTAGTTTATGGCCACGTGGGCTTATATAGCTTTTATATCTTTTTTACCCCTGCATCCTTCAGTGACTCTCTTCAAAGAGGAAAGGAGTAGGAATGGGCAATGAGAATATTGTCATTGTCTGGGAACTGAAATATCTCCTGCTGCCTGCACTCACAATCTGAAAAGGGCCATATTTTCCCCAATATTATTTTCTCCTGGTCTAGACTATTTGTAATTATTCTCAGTGGACAAATGCATAAGAGTTTCTAAGCATGATTTCAAAATACTTGCTACCAAGAACTGGACAACAGAGGAAAGCCCACTGTGTTGTCCACAAAAAACAGCCTTTGCTCATTGCATTTACAGCCTTTCTGGACTGCACTGGCCCATCCTGAACTCCTTAGAGCATTGCTCAGTGCCTGGGATCCTGTGGGATGGGCCTTTGAACAGGTTTTGAAGGAGATTTTTGCTGTTTAGCCTGAGCTGCAGGTTGAAAGGATGATGCAGGCAGGAATTTAAGCCCAGCTGGCTAGCACTTACATTAATGCTTTCTATAATCACAAGGATTTAAAAAAATTCCTATAATCCATGTCTAAAATTCTCTTAATTGTCATAAATCAGCCAGGACAGTCACAAATACTCTCTTTGACGTGGTGTCATGCATGGCACTATTTTTTTTTTCTTCAAAAAATGAGGTAAAGAAATCACCTAGCAGTAAAGTAGAAAAAGAAAATGAACAGAAAACATAAGTGGGTCATCATCTGGTTACCATGGGTGAGGAGTGTTGGATTTTTAATGCCTGAACACCAACCATTAGATAGAAAGGTTGATGCAAGGAGGTGGCAAGCAGAAAGTATTTAAAAGAGAGATTTAAAAAGAAGAGAGTGTGCTGATGCAGAAAGGGCTTTCAGTTGGTAACACATACCTTTTGAGAACCTGTACATAGTTCTAACTTGAACAAAACATAAGTGAATAAAGAACTTGAAAATGGAATCAGTTAAAGGAGGTGTAAAAATATTGCATTATTGGAGTGGGAATTATACAGTTGAAGCTTAGAGTTTCAGAGTGCAGTAACTCAAGAATGAAGCTATAAGGGCATAGACAAAGGCTTTTTGCTTTGTTAACAGTAAGAAACAGAGATGGACAGAAGAAATTTGCAGAAAAATAATAGAGATGTGCATACTGATATTCCTTGTGATAATCCAAATTGATATATTGTCATGGTGGAAAAAAATGGCAATTGATTTTGAAATGTAGATTGTTTGTCAGGGGGGAAACAATTCTATATTTTTATAATTTTTGGATAATTGAATTCCACCAAGGAGGGAATACAGGAAAGAGTGTGCATGAGGAAAACTATAGGTAGACAGCAGATCCTATTGGCCTGTGGCTGGTGCTACACCCTGTGGAGTCAACAAGAAAAATGGCTACAGAATCCTGACTGGAAACAGATAAGTGGAAAAATATGATTATCCTAGTATAATATAAAGCAGGTCAGTGAGATAAATCAGAAGAAACCCAGCTGAGTGCAGTCAGGGAGAACACATGTGCCCAAGGGATGACCTATAGCATGAAAAGCTGCTTAATTGTATTCTGTGAAATTTACTCCTTTTTTTGAGGGAAGGAGAATAAGAATAAAATTCACTTCAGCGTAATGGAATCAAAATGTTGTAAACCTGTATGCACCTTTTTTACATGCCTGGTAATTTAACTGTGACTTAATGCTTAGGGAGCAGGTCTGTTTGACATACACCAACTTCACAGGCTAATGCTAAGCCTGAGCTCCCAGCTACTCCAGTTCCTTGTGCAAGGTAAGGAAATGCCAGCTTTTGGATCTGGAAGGTAGACTTACAGGAATAGCCACAAATGTACTACGCTCAAAAGCAATTAGTAATGGACTTGAATATTTCTTTCTTCATCAGCAACAATTTGTGTTTGGGTTATATTTTCGGGTTGATTTTTTTTATAAAAAAAGTGAGCAGGAAACTTGCTGGTTTAAGTCAGAGTTCAACTTCTTTCATAGTTGTTTAGTTCCAGGAGGTGTTGGTTTCATCATATATTGCGAAATATAAGGGCAAATTGTCAGTGCTGGCAGAGCTGTGTATGAGCAGATAATTGATAGGACAAATTGGGACAGATGGGAATAAATTGACTTCATTTATGGAAATGAATGAAATCTCTCTGTCTTGCTTGCTCACTGGAGATCTAGTTTTCTGCATTTGTTACGAGTGATGCTGGTCTCTAAAGATAGCTTTGATCACGCAGTTAATATACATCTCAAGTATGTTGCTTATGTGGTGGGCTTGCTATCTGCTTACTCTCTGTGGTTTTGCAGCACAAAGTGAATTAAAGGAACCCTTCCCTATGGTTATTATGTGTGTATGGGAAGTGGGCCATAGTCTCAGCCAAATAGCATTCAGCTTAATTTCCCTGGCTCCCTAAATTTAGCTTGAAGAGCTGTCAGTGGAGGAAAAACCAATTAGACACCATAGCAGAGAAAACACTAATTTCCTTTGGCTGACAACCCCTACAAGGGGTTTTTCAGCAAAACAAAAGAACAGCTGTGAAAAGGAAGCCTTTGTGCTGATATCAGAGTATCAGCTGAGTCCTCAACTATCCCTGCTAACCAGTCTGTGGGGAGCATGGGTGGATGTTGGAGACTATAGACAGGGACAAGAAAGCTGTGGTGCCCAGACCCCAGTGTGTGTTGTCAAAAGAAAAGATGCTGATGGGTGTTGGAGGCAGACCACAGAATGGTGAGCTGGATGGCTGGGAATGTTCCATCCCTGACTCCCAGCTGGCTGCTGCCTCTGCAGTGAAGCAGAAAAGTCTCATCCCTGGCCATGGCAGTGCATGTAATCCAGTTCTCCACAGGGACTTGTAAAGTCCCCTGGTTGGCTGTAGATGGTTTGGTTGGTGTGTGGGTGTTACTAGAGTGTGGCAATGCACAGCCAAAGCCAGAGCATGTGTCTGAAGTAAAGAGTCTTGGGCTGGCTGCACTGGGAACCTCAGCCACGTGGAATGGCTGTAGGAGCAAGGAGGGAGCCCAGTAGCACAAGAGCTACAAGGAGAGATGGCAAATAACAAAGCAAATGCAGTTATTGGCCTTTTGTGCCTGAACTCCACCTAAACAGGCACAGCACAAAGGTCCCACTGTCTGGACAAAAATTCTTGAACTTCTAGAGTTTAATTAATGATTGTTTTCTGTGCAAGTAAACTCGTAGGCCTGAGCATTAGTCTGTTCTGCTTGTGTGTGACAAATTTTGTTTGAGGCAGGTGTAGTTTTAGGAGGCTATAGTACAATGGTATGCTGTTGGACTTGAGATGGTATTCTTGTTTCCTTTGCTTCTCTGATGCAATGCCAAAAAAAAGAAAAAACAATATGTTTTTGTAGTTCTTGAAAGGACAGATCTTTTGTCTGCTACTCGTCCTCCACCTGTACCTATCTTATCCTGGCTGATTGCTCGTATGACTCCACCCAAGATCTGGAAAAAACCATTGAGAGAGGAGGGTCTTGTCTTGCAGTGTTGAGAAAGACAAGGGTATGACATGACCTGTGGAGTGGGGTTCCTTATTAATCTCAGAGGTTTCCAGAATAAAGTGGACAGTAGTGGGAATTCGCATGAGTTCTGTCAAATGTAAATTTTTTTGTGGCACTGTCTGAAGATATTTTTTTAGTACTGAGTATTACAGTGTCAATCCTTGTGTGCATTTGACCCATTTTATAACCTGAGAGAGATGTGAAGAAGATTCTTGGAAGACAGTGTTGAAGTTGGTTGCATAATGGATGCACTAGAAATATTTTTTTTTCCTGGTTAGTGGGTGTGTTTGGCTATTTTTATGCAGTATAAGATACTTTGTACTGAAAAAAAAGGATCATTCTCAAGTCTGACACACATTTTAAAAGTTATGGCCTTATAAGCTCAGTCAATGCTCAATACAAGTAACATGCTCTGCTCTAAACCTGAGTTGCTCAGCAAAATCTGCTTATTGGTACATCACTTTATCCGTGGCTATAAAGGGTTACTTTTATGCTTGTTTCCAGCAGAGCAAGAAGGATCAGATTTTAAATGTATGCAGGTGTCCTAACAATTTGGAAAATCCAATGAGTTTTTGCTGGGTAGTTTTTTGTTGGTTTGTTTTAACTTAATTATGTTGACTGGGTGTTACTTGTGTTGCATGAATAGGTTTGAGCTCTGCTGCTCAAATGGGTTGCATTGCCTGGGCACTGAAGAGGGGGGCAGGCAGGGAGGACTGGAATGCAGCCAGAGTTCTGCAAGGACTTGCTTCTGGGACCTCCCAGTAACTGTTGTGTGCTGCCAGTGTAAGAGGGTGATTATATCACACAGTATGTTTGAAAGGGAGCAGGCTTACACAGATGGACATCTTGGGAAAATCCTGGTTGTGTCACTGAAACAGATTCAATAAAGCAGTTAGCACACATTGTTATAAAGCATTTTAGGGAGTTCATGTCTATAGTTCCAAGATAACATGAGTAGCTTTTATCTTGGGTATCTTTTCCTAGGCTGAATCTTGCAATAAGGTTTTCATGCACAAGTTTATGTTTACATAATGTTATACAAGCTTTTTTGAGAGTACCTAGTTGAAAATCTTAGTATCAAGTTCAAAAATCTTTGTGTGTTCTCTCACTTTTATTTGCCTGGCAGAAATGCTTGCAATCATTACAAATTATCCGTGTAATTTTTTAAAATACCAAAATGATTATTAAAGTGTATGGGAGAGGCTTTAGAGAAAGGCAAAAAGGACACATTTAATAAAGAGAGGGAGGAACTGTCTGTGAACAAGTCATAAGATTCTTTTTGCTGTGGTGAGCTCGTGCATTTTTAGTCAAAGTACTTTGTGACTGGATTTCTTCCTATTGTTCTACTTCTCTTGCATAAAGAAGTTAAAGAATGATAAAATGCTTTTGATGAAATAGTTTTGGGGTGATAGATATTTCAACAACTGTGTTGAGCAGTGCTAATTCCAAATACTTATTTCTGATATTTCTTACTGTCTTAAAATATTCTCTAATTTGTAACATGAGCTAATTTTTCTTAAGTGGGTATCTACTTTTTCTTTCTTGGATTTGTGTTTTTGAAGGAGTTTCTACAGGTCTTTCAGTAAAACTGAGCTGCTTTTATTCCCAAGTATTTTTAGACTGAACAGGGCAGTTTTACACTCTGAACTACCATAGGACCACAGGAAAGTCCCCATACCAGTTTATAAATAAGAATATACTGTCACTGTACTTTTGCTAGACTGAGTCCTGAATAAAGTACTTTTTCTCTGTAGATTTTATTTTAAATTGTATCTTGATTAGAAAAAAGCTCTCCTCAAAAAATGGATTTTTATATTAGAATAGCAAAAGATAATTCATCTCTTTCCAAGCAACACTGTATTTTACTACCTTAATTTACCTTTCTTCAATGAAGGTGGAGGGGATCCCAAAGCACAAGAACCATAGTTTTAGGTGAATGAATATTAAAAATTGCTTGGATTGTCAGAGAACAAGAAGAGGTGGGTTGGGTTTTTTTTCAGCTTATTGGTGACCTTGCAACGCAAACAAATTGTTAACAACAGAGAAGCAAAGATGAAACCACAGATAGTGAAGTGCTGCTCAGTATGGGCCTTCAGCAACCTTCTCAAACGTTGCAAGAGCTGTGTTTAGCAGAGCACCATGGAAATGATGCTTAGAGCCTTTGAAGAGTTTGCTCAAAACTGGTGTTTGGGACCCTGTGTCTCCTCCTTCAGCCTGCACAGGTCAGGATGGCTTTATTGACTTTGGTGCAGTCTAGATTCAAGCTCTACAGAACTAGAGTGGCTAAATTTTCATTAGGTACTGGACAGCAACAGGCTTTGTTGACTGCAATTTATTTAAGTGCATCTGACACAATGCTTTAAAAATCTAAACGAAAAAAAACCACCTGAATTTAAAGCAGCAGCTCTGGGATTTCCCTATGGTGTTGATGTATTAAGGTTATAATGTTCTTGAAGCAAAAGGTGAGATGCTGAGGAATGCTGAGAAGTGCACACCCAAGGAATTTGTAATATTGTCTAGGCTGGCTTTGGTGTTCTCAGTTGTAAGGAAGGTAACAGCTTCCTTAAAAACCTCTAAAAATTGCTGACATTGTTACACGGTTTTGAATGAATATTTCTTTTTAAAATATAAGTTTGATAAACCTGTACTTAGAAGTGTATGGGTTTCTGTTTGTCATTTATTATTGTACTGTCCAAAGTTTTCTACTTGGGCAGCAGAAACAGCACCGTGTAAGCAAAAGGATGCTGTAAAGAGCACGAACAAAAGTGGGGATAAAAACTGTGAACCATGACCAGCAAATATTTCAAAAGAACAAGCCTTCTGGACAGAACATTCAGAAAATAGGACAGGTACATATAAATGATGTAGGAATAGAAGAAATAATCCACCCAAGTTCAGTTATCCACCTGAATTGCAATAGAAAGTCAGTTCTACAGAAACGACTCTACAAAAAGAGGTGGTTTAGCCAGAAGCAATACCTATCTAATACTTGTTTAGTTCACTTATATTTTGTGTCCATCTCTGTGAGTGTTTACAGTGCTTTTAAATTAAATTTTCGCCTGCTTTTTTTATCAGTGTCCCAAAACTACTGAAATGTTTAACTTCAACAATCATTTAATTGACTAGGAAGGTAATTACCCTAAATGGCAGCTCAGTTGTCAGACTGCTTTTCGAGACAGATTGTTTCACTTTAAACACGTTGAGTATTGCTAAGATTGGTTCTGCTGATGTCACGAGGTCCAATTGTGATGTAAATTGCCATTATATGAACGAAGGTGGGAGGGCTGAACCCTATGATCCAGTTAACCAATACCTTTGAATGATCTGGAGAAAAATGGAAATTAAATTCTCGAAGGCATATTTTAAATCTAATATGACAGGTGTTCCTTTCATGTGGAAACACTGTAGCTTAGTGCTTATACTCCATCTTTACCTAGGCTGAGACCTGAGTCATAAAGAAGCATTTTCAAAGCCTGGACTGCTTAAATGCAGCTCCAGTCTCTTCAGTAGTGCTTGGCAAACTTCAGTATATGTAAGAGACACATATAAGTATGTTTGCTTTGATGTACATTGTACTGCCAATAGAGAATGATGAATTTTAGTTCTCTTTCAAGTACTGAAATTTCATAAGAACTCATAATTTTCCAGTACTTTAAGTTCACTTTTCATTGCCATTCTCATAATTTTGACATTCTCTTAATTTTTTTTTTTTGAGTCAAGTATTGTTTGAAATAGGACACACAAGAATTTTAGGTCACCTATAGCACTGCATTTATCACAGAACTACACTTGAATATTTAAATGATCCTAAATTAGTTTTCTATTTCTGTCACATACGTTGGAAATTTCTGGATGAGAGAAAATTAATCACAAAGCAGAGATCACATCTATCTATAGTTAACAAGAGCTTTACTTACCCATAAAAGCTGTAGCTCTCCAGAATGGGGACAATAAAGAATACCTGATCTGTACTGTGAGCCTGTGTCCTTTACAGCTACCAAGCTGTGAATAAGGGGGGATATTTTATAGCTTTCAAGTTGATGAGCAGCCCACAGCATGCTCACTCTCTTTCCTCCTTCTGCCTGTTTCTGTGACCCTGCTCTTCAAATGCATCTAATACTCCATAATTACTTAATCCTCCACCACTGCTTTTGTTTCCAGTTCTTAGATGTCATTAACAGAAATGGAAACACAGTAATTATCGTGCTGGGAGAGAATCTTTCAGATCTTCAAAATAGTTTATATTGAATTTCCCTCTACTGTCATCCAGAAGAATGATTATTGAATCTAATAAGGGACAGAATTTTAAGGGAGACCAGATTCCTCACTGGCGTCTAAGTACAGCCAGAATTAAAAGTGTCTGACTCCTAGAAGCTACTCTAAAATCTGGTGAAATTTTATCCATGCCTGGACCTCACTTGGTGGGTTCTAAAGCGCTTGAGAAAGCTTCTCTTATTCTGCTTCACACTCACCTTTCAAGTTTGCATGGCTGAACTATTGCATGAGACTATTCTTTTTGTTTTCTGTAAAGACAACAGATCCTGAAGCTGCTATCTCTGGCTTACTGTTTCTGATGAAGTAGAATGTTTTCTTAAATATTCACAATTTTTTTTTTTTGGTAATTGTTATAAAAAAATACTGTTTTTCAAGTGATGGTTTGAAAAAACATACTTTTTTTTTTTTTTTCTATTGCCTTTCTCAGACCACTCTCTGGGAGAGCTGAACCTCTAATAAATAAGAGCCAGTTATAGGACAGCTTAGGAAGCATGTGCTGTGTTCTATTCAGGATGCATTACAACCTCCTGGTGTTGCTGCAGTATGAGTTAGAGGAAATGCTGTCTGCCAGTTAATACTATTTAAAGATTGTTCCAGTAAGCAGATTGAGCTTCCCGGTGTGGTGCTGCTTGTTGGGGGCTGTGTATTGCAGTGTTTGGGGTAGTGGCAGTGGCTGCAGGTCTGTAGTGTCCTAAAACTTCAGTGCATCGTGGAATTCTAATCACTGTGGTGATTATAATGCTGGAGGGAGTTTAAATTGCTGACTCTTAAAAAGCAATCTGATAATGAGTTTGGAGCCTGAGGGTCCTGTTAAGGAGGTGGGGATGTTTTACTGACTCTCTTGCTAGATAATTAAAAAGCTGGTCCCTTTGGCTGAGCTTATGGAGAGGGAAGATGAGCTGAATTCTGTCTGGCCTTGTTTTTTTTTCTTCAGTTGTAATGACATGGCTTGCCAAGTTGCATATGAATTGGAAAATAAAAGTCCTTGCTATTTTACATCTTGTACTGGGGAAATTTCTTATGTGTGTATTGCCTTATGTGTTTTCACTGTCTCATTCAGAAAAAAATGTGTTCTACAGATGCTGTATTTCTACAGAAATATAGTCTGTATGCTTGACTGCTGAGATCATTCATGAATAAGCTGCGTGTCACAAGATGGTGAGACTTTCCTGCCAGTTCAGAGATTGGCAGGATGAGCTGGTTCTTGTCTGCTTTTGGGTATCAAAGGTACTGCTGTTTATCGAGGTCAGAGTGCAGACTGAGGCTTAGGCAGGATTGCCACATGCTGTCAGCATGGGCAAAGGTTGGGATATTTCTTAAATGCAAGCAAGAGGAGTAAATGTTAACATTTTATTGGCAGTCACGGTAAACTGTGAAGCCCCAAAACAGACAAAAAACAGAGGGGATGAGTAGGTGGTGTTACTGCAGTATTAGGCATGCTAGAAGCATTCAGCCTCCATAGGGGCCAGTTCTAGTGTGTTTTGAAGTCAATGGGGATTTTTTCAAAGAAACGCTGGATTTTCAAAGAAACAGGAAAATGGTAATAATGAAAAAAATTAACAGCTTTCCTTGATAAAAGATTGAAGACAACAAAGGAAACAAAATGAGGTATATAGTAAATGGGTGAAGACAAGTAAGAAATCACATCAGATAAACACATCTTCAGTGTCATTCATCATCTTGCTGCGGTGAATACTAATGAGGAAACAGAGGTTCATAACACTGCACAAAGCACTGACAAACAGCCAGGTATGGAAATTCTGTGCCAGATGAACTGTGATTTTTATATGCAGGCTAATCAGTTTCAAAGATTATGGAAAAATAAGACAATCTGGGAGTCTAAATTTATAGAACAGCACTGTTGAGCTAATACATCCTTCCCATTTGAATATAATCCTGCAAATCTGTTGTAAGAGGCACTGCAAAAGGTTGTTACCAGCATCAGGTGCTGATTATGTTGGGTGCTGTACAAATGCACAGTGAGCACTTTTTGCACCAGGAAAGTTTCCAACCACACTGAAAAATCTGAGGATATCTCATCAGTGTCCTCGTGGAGGGTTAGTGGTGGAGGCAGTGAGAGGAACCAGCAGTGTTTCTTGAGTGAGGGTGGCCCAAACTCTGCTCTGGTGAAGCATCAGCTACTCAGCACTGCTGAGAGAGACAATGTGCTTGAGTCTGAGGCTGACTGTGTGCCTCTAAAGCTTCTGAAGTAAAGCTTAGTCATCAAGGCCTCCACCTGGGACACCTGAGGTATGTTTATGCTGCCTCTTCTAGGCACATCTCAGGACTGAGAGACATGGAGAAATTATTTTCTCTGCAGATGCCAATGAAAAAAAACTTATTTTCAACAAAAGAAATTATCTAGAATAAATGGAGGAGTCTTTCTTCCCCTCTTAGTTGATGGATTGCTCTAAGTTAAGTTCATCTAATATTCTGCAGTGTGATGTATGTCTTATCTGAGGATTAATTTACTGCTTTAATTTTTTACAAGGTGGAAATGTGATTTATTTGATTTTGGCTTCAAATAAACTGTCCTCTTTTCAGGGGAAAAAAAAGTGGACGGTAGGTACCTGTGTTGATCTGAGCAGTAAAATACCAGAAAAAGACTTATTGGAAAGGACTCTATGCTGGGGAATGTACACTGCTTTCATATAGGGTAGTTTCTCTTCTCTGCCTTTCAATGCTAGTGAAAGGGTATTTTATCTGGTTCATAGGGTCTAGCAGATGCAGTTATTTTGGGAAAATCAAAAGATTTTTTTAGAAAAGGAGCTATCATCATTTTACTTGCTCAGCATGAAACTTTTGTAACTGTGATGAAAACAAACCTAACAGAACAGAAGGGAAAGTGGAGGAGTTGGAGCAGGGGGTGAGCATATCAGAGAGGAGAAGTGAGAGCCTGTGGTCATTCTTCAGTAAACTGCTTGGGGGAAAGAACTGGAAATAAGCTGATCTACAACATGGCATTAAGGTGCACAGCGAGCCCTGTTCTTTTCATGGGGACACATCAGCACACAGGGGGTAGTGCACAACAACCTCACAGTGCTGGGAGAGGTGGGGCTGCAGCTCTCCCAGCGTGCTGCAGTGCTGCTCAGGCTCTGGAGAGGACATCAAAGATTTATTGCTCTCTGCAATTCAGATTACTTGGAAGTACTTTGGTGGGGAATCCATTTTAGCAAATACTATTATTGAGTTTAGAGGTATGCTTCTGATTTATTGTGAAAATTCTTATTTATTCTTCTGTGTAAAAACAAGTAATCACAGCTACCAGACTTCTGTCCAAGATTTCCTGAAAAGAAGCACACACCTCTGTTGTGCACTGGATTTACTGTACATGTCCCTGTGCACGCTGGATGTGATATGAGCATGCTGTTTGTCTTGGATTTCTTGATATTTTACAATTCTCTTGCAACTCCAGGCCTGAGTAGGCTACAGATATCACCAAATCCAGGACAAATTGCCATTATGGACCTAGAGCACTCTGGTCCCTGTGCACATGCTAGAGACAGAATTTCTGCATATCCAGGGGCCATGTCTGGAGTTCTGGCAGTTTGGTCAGGGTTTTATTGGGATGTACCTAATGGTTATATTCTCAAATTGGGTACAACATTTCCTAATGGTGAAAAAAGACTTGTTCAATGAGTGTATGAATTGCTGCTGTCACTGGTACTTCTTTTCAACATTTTTTTAATTAATATACCTTCAATATTATGAGAATTTGACCCCTAAAAGCTTGTCTACCCACTAAAAAGTCCTAGCTCTATGAAACTGGGCAGTGGTTCATCAGAACACTCTTATTTCACTTTCAGACTGGCTTAGGTTGGTATTCCTAATTATTTAAAAGCAGCAACACTTATAATATGGTCAGTAGTACTTCAGGTACATTAGGGTTGTCCTTTCCTATACATCCATGAAGTACATAGATCCTTTGAGCCTGTTTGTTTTTTAATAGTTTTGTCTGCCTTCATTCTCCATTGCTGCAGTTTTTATGTACCACTCTTAGCTTTCTCTTTTGTGTGGTGCCAGTGCAAGAAAAATACACATACACCCACAGATTTTTATGCTTTTTAGTACATAATAAAAATAGCAAATGAAAATGGAAAGCATCAGATGCCTGTTGGTTGGTGTGAGTATCTTCAACTGAGGAAAAACCACCAGCATATCCTGCCTTTCCCTTGACTTGCATTTTAAAGAAGTTTATTTGGAGGTTTCTATGATTGACAGAGACCTGAAGGAATTGAAATCTGTGATTTTTATCAACCAGAAAAAAACCCCCTCTTTAAGAAAAGGCAGATGAAAAATACCAGTCATTTCAGTCCTCATTTCTAAGAGATGCTTCTGGAAGGCAAAGAAACGACTAACAGGAATAGATGTAATAGTTACAGAATTTAACTTTGGTCAGAAAGCTTGAACATGAAGATTCTAGTTGGTGGTAATGCTGCAATGCTCCTGGTTTCTTACTTTATGTGAGTATTTTTATGAGGCCCACATGCTAATGTTTCTCAGAGTAGCCAAAACACTATTCCTAGCCCTGTTTGGTATTGCAATAGTGTCATGGAAGAAATTAAGACAAGCTCTAAGGCATAAGCACCATTAGTTTCAGGATGATGACCAAATCACTGAGTGCTAAAGAGTGACTCTGTTCTATCCATACTGGATTTGGATTTATTATCCTTCACTTCTGTAACATTTTAAGGAGTGGTGTTGGGCAAATGGTTTCTGTGGTTTCACTCCAGAAGGTCATTAATGTGCTCGAGTTTCACTTCTAATTTGCCCATGTTGTATTTCTGTCATAGTGGATCAAACACACCTTTACTGTGATAATCTGTTGCTATTGTGTGTGTTTATTTGGAAGTCTGGTGGGTTTGTACAGGCACTGCCAGTGGAAGTCCTTGGGCTGCTTGAAAGGCCATTGCACAGACTTGCACCTATGGAGCTGCATTGAAGTGCTGTGTGGTAAGATTTATTTCTTTGTAGTTTTTCATTAAAGGGGTTAAAACAGGGTTAATATTTGCATCTCTCCCTGGAATATCGAGGCCTTAGTATTTAGGCAGTGAATAAACTGACTTGTGAATTAGAAATCTGTGAGTTGCATTAAGGTAGTAAAGCCTATGCAATCTTAATGTGCATTCTCCTGAGCTCTGCTCAGGGGGGCAAGAACTGTGGATCCTTGTGACCAAAAGGCAAGTATGAAATCCTAGGTTGTCAGAGGTTCACTGTGAGAGTTTATTCATATAAAAAAGAAAGGAAAAAAAAGGAGAGGAGAAGAGGTATTAACTTTTCTATAAGTTCCCTAGCTTTGTTGAGGCTGGGAAATGTCATGTCCTTTCATGTAACTTACTTTCAAATCCTTTTTCCCTCAGGACCTTGGTGAGTAACTTTCTGAGAGAAAATTAATGAATTTTTTAATTCCTTTTTAGAGACTAAGCAATGGTCAGAGGAGTATCAGTGATGATCTGAAGGGCAACTGAGCAAATCCCTTATTTAGGAGAACTGTTCTGCCACTATGTATTTGGAAAATATTTTGGGTATTGTGTGTACCAGGCAGATTTTAAATTAGCTATAGATTTTTCATTCTTCATGTCTGGTTCAGTAAAAAGATAATTTGCCTTATAGCATGTGTCACAGTAGCAGCTGACTGCACACTACCGACTTGGTTTCAGAAAAGTTTTTTGTGGTTTTGACAGTTCATTTTCTTCTGCATTGGGAAGATTTCATCTTCATTTTTATGTTTCCACAACCAGAGCTTTAGTGGGGTGTCATCTCTGGAGTGGAAACCTCGGGATTTCAGTTAGAACATTGTGGGTACATACCAGGCTGGTAAAGCTGGTTTGGGAATGGACAAATGCACACACCTCTGTTACTGTGTGCTGAGAATAGGTTTGAAATGAGTATTCATCCAGGTACATCAAAGATTTTAATATTAGGGCTAGTGCAATGAGAATGTCTCACTTTCAGAGACAGACCTAGCCCCAACAAGCCTTTCTTAATGAAATGTTTATTGATAGGTCTCTGAAATACTTAGGCTTTCACAGACCTTTTTTTTTTGTTAAAGCCATTCTGATAATCACTAATTATTTCCATCCACGTGTGACAACATGTAGAGCACAAAAGGAAAGGTAGATCCTGCTTTCTGCAATTAGTACATTTATTACTCAGTGAAAAGGCATAGAAACAGGCATTAGATTCAGTTATTTGTACTTTATTTCTGTCAGACTCAGAGAATTCGTGTATTTGACTTCAGAATTCAAACAACACTGTAATAAGTAACATTAGTGAAATATTCAATAACTTCTATGCCACTTTTTAATTACCTATTTTTCTATAAATCCTGCTATTCTTTTTCATTTTATAATGGCGATCAGAGGAACTTCTTCACTGCTGTTGTGGATTTTCAACTCAGTCCACTTTGGTGATGAGAACATATCATTAGACATAAAAAGTTATGAGATTAGAGTTTTTTCTTCTTGAGTGGAGTTGCATATATAATTTCTAACAGTACTTGTGTTATAAGAAGTGTGTAAATACAGAAACATATCCTTATTTATGGTTTTGCTTATTGAACGTTTAGAAAATATTACAAACTTATTTTGTTAAAATATAACACCTGCAGGATACAATGGAGATTGGATACAACCAGTAATGGAGAATCACCTTTGCATTCAACCTGCTGTTGAATTATAAAAAGATAATTTGTTCATAATGAAGAATAGACCATAGTAAGTCTGGAAGTTAATGAATGTTTGGGAGGCAAACATCATGGAAATCTGAATCTTGTCTGTAATTTCAGAATTTCCACCTGTTCAGCACCTGCAGTCCTTACACCACAAAGGGATCCCTCTAGGAGAATAGTTTCTGATTGTAGATCTAGAGTACAGTGACATTTTTGTGGTTAAAATTTGGGTTATTGCTTTATAAAACAGAATGTAGTCTGTTTTTTTTATTTTTAGTTTGTAACACTGTTAGCTCTTCCTTTCTCCTTTTTTTCCAGTTCAGCTCTGACCTTAAAATGACTTCATTTATCAACCATCTGCATCTTCCTGCAGCTTGTTTTTTTTCTGAGTAGGCATTTAGTCCCTGTTCTATATACTGAATGTCTGTAGTATCACTTCTAGAGACTGCAAGTATTGCACATCTTGCTCTACAACGGATTTTATTTCCAGAAAATAAGTAATTTTAATGCGTCATTTTTGTAATGGTACAACAACAGCTAAAGAAATATGGTCTCTGAGTATTTCTGTAGAATCATAGGAAAAGAGACTGAAATAGAAAGGGAGAAAATGCAATAAATGACAGTCTCAAGGACCTAATTTTCTGTTTAGCTGAGCCAGACTCTTTGTATACCCTTGGAGTCTGTGGGAAGGGCCTGGAGTGGTGTTGGGGCAGTTCAAACTCCTGTGTAGCCTAGAGAAGCCTCAAGGTTGTTATAGTGCTCAACCTGCTTTTTCTAGGCCCCAGGAAACCTGGATATGCATATTTTCTCTACTTAAACCACCACCTGTTCTATAGTGCCCTGCTGATGCTTTGTAGCTTGTCCTTCAGCCTGTAAGTTTGCTTGGTTTTGTGAGCTGTTGTAAAGACTGTATGGAGCAACACCCCCTATGGCATGGGGAGTCATTGGGAAACTGGCTCAGCTGGTTCTATGGTCCCTGTGGCTTCCAAAGAGCTACATCTGGGATAAGAATTTAGGCTGTATTTCCCTATTCTGCTAAATATCACATAATGTTGTGTTCCTGGTAGTTACTGGGCTTTCTTCAGGGAGGATACAGTGTCTGATCCCATTTCTTCAGTGACTTACAAAGCTCTTTAATATTACACAGTCTAGCTAATCCCATTGGTTTTACTAGAATTGACTATACAGCATAAAGTTAAATGCTTGCTTCAGTCTATATTTTCTTTAACAGCTGGGTCAACAAAGGAGACTCTGTCGGGGACAAATATGCAAGAAAATCCAAATAATGTTAAAGAAAGCACTCTTGTTTTCATTTTTGTAAGAATTACAGCTATGACAATTATTACTTTAAATGATTAAAGACTAAAAATAAAATTAGTGGTACGAGTCCTGCATCACTCCAATGCCTTCTGGCATTTATCCTGTTTAAGTGCTAACTTCTTTTTGCTGCTTGATGACAACTCCACCCAGGAGCAGTCTGTCTCACTCCTGGGTGAGTTTATAGATTCATAGTAAATAAGCCAGAAGGGACTATTGAATCATCCCAATCATCACAAGCCATTACAGCTTCCCCCAGTTACCCATGTAGCATTTGTTCTTAAGGCTGACTAAACAGATCTGAGATCTTCCTGAATTTCATAGGAGAAAATGGAGTGGCTTCATGTGGTTCATTGGAGCACCCTAAGACTCAGAATTGGTGGTTAATTTAGTTTGCAAAGAACTGTTTGTGGTGCCAGTAGTGAAAAATTAAAAGCTTCTCACTAACCTACCTCATGTTAGTGTGTGACTCATCTCACTGAGAGACTAATAATTATCAGTATAATTTAATCAAAGGAGCTCCTTGTATCCCTAAGATGTAACCTACTGGATGAGAGAGTTAAAACTCCCCCCTCCAGCAAATTGATCACATTTTACCAGTCAAATCAGAGGGAGCAGGTCTCCGTATTTCAGACTTTGACCCACAATGCAGTTTGTTATGTTGACTATAAGAATTTAGCAATTACTGAATTCCCTGATGTCTCACCTTTACTTTCATGAGCTGATCTGCTTGCTTGCTGTCACGAGGAATAAATGTTCTCTTCTGCCTCACAGGTTTAGCAGGGAGGTAGCAGTACACTGAAGGGCAGCACCAGGGGCCAGCTTTGTGAGCAACCAGGAGAGCTGGGCCACAGTCTGTGCAGATGGTGGCCATGGGATAGTGTACCTGCTTTCCTGCCTGGACATTGGGGTTGTGAGGAGAGGACTGAAAGAAGGCTGAGGAAAAAAAACAATGAGCTGCTTTGAAGTTTGGAGCAGGACAGTTCCTTTAGGCTTCTGTGTACATGGGGTGTGAGTGGAGAAGACCTCTGAGCTGTTTGGTTGTACACTCAGGGCAAGTGGTCTGTGGAAGAGAAGACAGGACCTATTAGGAAGGCAGCTACTAACGTGGAGTATGGTATGTACACCTTGGTCTGAGACATCACAGTCCTGAAAATATCACAGGAACTGAATGATGTGCTAACAAACTTCAAGGAGCTCTGGTTATTCCAGCTGTGGTAGAAATGGACCTATAGGGAACTGCAGCCACCTGTGAGTGGCTTTCAGCTGGGGACTCGAACCATTACAGGCATGACTGTGCCCATGACTGGAGCATGGGAACTGAAGTGTAGCAGCATCCTGAGTCCTACTCGAGATTTCTGAGGGCAGCTGACAGCAGTTTCTGTCTTTCAGTGCTTTGCAGGGAGTGGAAGAGATCCCAACTGCTGATTATCCATTTGGATAGCAGTGAGAGAGTAGAAAAATATGAAAAAGTAGTAGTGGTACACTGTCTACCCCCTGGACTCACTGCCCCATGGTAAAATAAAGAGGTACTTAAGGAATTCTAAGATGAGCATGTGAAACTAATCTTGTTTGGCAATTAGAAATAATATATATTTTTTAAAATCTCAGAATATCCTCCTGAGGGCATGTAGGTGGCTTAGGATGACTTACCTAAAGGAAAGAAAAACTGAAGCAGTAGCCATAGCCTGCTTGTATCCATTTTACTCAGGAATGGCTAGAATATTTGCCCAACATATGCTATAAATCTCTTTGCAGGAACTCCTTTGTATGGTACAGTGCTAGCTTCATCAAAGCAAGAGTTTCTGGAGAAGGAAATTCCTCAATCACCTCTGAGTACTTTGGTCATTTTGTGGCCATATTCTATAATATATTTAATATAACAAAGTGTATTGCCTCTGCATATTTGGGTCATGGGGAACGTAGAGGGCTCATCTTCCTGTTGGGAAAGGGGAAAGGTGGGATGCCACAAGGACACAGTCCTTGGTTGCAGTGAGAGGAGGTGGGATGAATTTGCTTAAGCTGATCATCTTTCTCAGTCAGGAGCTGCTGACAGTGGGCAGAGGCTTAGTGCAGGAAGCAGCAGTAGAAGTGTAACATGCAGAAACTTAGAAGGAAGGAGGAAATAAAAGTGTGAAGAACTGCAGAGCATGACAGTGTTGGAGAAGAATGAGGAGGTGACTCTCATGACTGAGGGTATGATAAGGGAAGAGAGAATGAAGTAGAGCTGCTCTTACTTTGTAAGTCTGCCATGAGGGATTGATAGGGGCACATGTCTATTGTGAAACTTGGATCTCTCATGATGTTGCAAATAACTTTGAAGAGGGTATTTTCTGTCAGGTGAATGGAGCACAGAAGTGACTGCCAAAGCTGCAAAGGCTTGTATTGTGAAAATGAGCCAGTGGGCTTAATCCAGGTTTTGTGGTTTGAGACTGAAGGTGATTAGAGTTAAAAAAAAAAAAAAAAAATCAGATAAGTTTCAGCAATGTCCTGAGCTGTTCTTTGTCCCACAATATGGGACAGGAGTGGAGAAGGTCTTAAAAAGGCTCTAAGTGAAAGGGAAGGATTTTCAAAATCCTTTAGGTACTGCTTTTTAAACTTTTGAACAGGAACTCAGCATCGAGATGTGGAAAGTGCTGAATATGATCTGCAGCAGAAAGTTCAGCACTTATTTGCAGCAGAGTTTTTTCCCACCTTAGGAGGTGAGCAGCAAGTGAAGCTGAAAACTCAAGAATAAAAGTTTTGTGGATTTTTCTATTTGACCCTTGAAAACAAAGAAAATTTCAGTTCTTATGGTGAGTGAAATTTTAAAATTAGAAAAAAAACCACCACAAAACCAGAACAAAACAAACCCACCCAAAACCTCACCAGAAACAAAACTACCTTTGTCTAGCTGGATTGTTGGCCAGGTCTTGCAAACAAGAGTCTGATAGTCAAAAGAAATCCTTTGAAGTCAGCATTCAGATGATGCTCTGCCTTCTGTAATTCTGTAGGATTGTATTGCCAACAAAGATGACAAGAAAAAAAAGTGGCTTAAATGGACAAAAATGCTATTCCCTGAAAGTAAGTCACTTGCATGATGCCACTAAAGCAAGACATTTTGTATATAAAGCTGATGAGTCACTTAAATGATTAAAAATTTTCGTATCAGTGGCCTTCAATTACACAAGTAATCAATTTAGCTGCCATAATGCAGTGTCTAATATGATGTGTAGCTGATATGATATGACTGCTGCATTATGTATAATGCAGCTAAATTATACCAGGGAGTATATTAAAGAAAATTAGCTTTCACATGATACATTTTGATGCACTTATGGTTAGGTAAAAAAAAGTGAATTAACTGAGCATTTTCATAAGTTAATATGTATCTGAGAAAAGAAACTTGCATAATTCAGTGCATGATATCTCTTGGGTAGCTTATTGTAATGAATTTCACTGAAAACATACCAAATGCTGGAATAATTTCATGTAGCAATTAGGTCATTCAAAGGTGTCTTGGGCTTTGCAGATACACAAAGCCAATAATTCCTATGAAGCAGAATACTGAATTCCTGCTTGAAGATATATATCCTGTCAATATGCAGAGAGCTGGCTCTTGGAAAGTTGTGTGCTGGGGGGACAGGGAAAGAAGAGCAGACTATACCAGTGTTCTTTAGACAGCTGTTTGTACTTGGAGTTTCATCCTAGGTTAGCAGCTCATTACAGAGATTGGATAGAAGTAAATCAATAAGAAAAAAAGGTGTGTAGAACCTTAAGAAAAACCTGTCACTGCAGAGTTGAAAGGCAACCAATTCTGCCATGGGTGACCTCCCTCAGTTATGGTGATTTCTGCTGAGAACCAGAGGGACTGATGTGTTTTGCACTTGCACCACACGGGGCTGAGCTGCAGTGTGAGCACACACTGTGCCTGACAGTGCACTGCAACCTCAGGAGCTGACAGGAGCAAGGCAGTGTGAATAGGAGAGCAGGAGGCAGTGCATTCTGCATATCTTTTTGAACTAAGGAATTCCTTGGAGGCTGTTGCCAGGGGGCCTTTTAATCTCTGTTAAGGCTAGATCCCTGCAGACATTTAGTGAGCTATAATTGCTTCCTAAGCAGAGCCTGCTGCCTGCCACCCGGGTACACCCCATTTGCAGCTGAGGGGCCAATCTGAAGAACTTGATTACTGCTTTGTAAATGAGATGAACACCAATAGGATTAGACAGCACAATCCTAGTGAGAGGATGGTGAAGTAGTGAGAACTCTGTTTTAGTTAACTGCAGAGTATGTGAGTGGTTTGCCTTCTTTTTCTGCCCCTTTTCTGCAAAGTAATGTCTCTACAGTGCCTGGCTCATGGAACACTAGTTGTTACTTGCAAGCCTATGTACCATGTTTTCTTAGATGAATTCTCTTAAGGTATCTTGGCTTTTTTCTGTTTGGTTTACTTTACTAGCTTTCACTTTGAGTTATTTTAATAGTGGATGTTTCATTCTCCATTTGAAAAATTATGATGGGACTTGCCAGCTCTTTGATGTATTGTGCTATTGTGAGTATATTAATAGCAATGAACATCAAGTATGTACTGTTCTAATTTGGGTTGCATCCATGTCTGTACTATAGAGGTATTAAAACAGGTCCAAACTTACAGCTAACAAACCTGTATTAACCTTGGACCTTTGTAATGTCGGTCAGAACTTCAAATATCTACTATCAACTTGAAGAAAAATTGGAGAACTGCCCTTTCCCCCAGCTCCCCAAACCTATGATAAATTGTGCTGAACCATGAAGGCATCACAGGCTCCACTGCAATTGTGTGTACAACAGCTGTAGCGTGGAACATGAAGGGATAGACCTAAAGTAATCTTGCTGGGTAGGATTGCCACACTGCCAGGCAAAAATAAGCACTGATGTGACTTCTGAAAGGCAAGTGGTGTTGCAGAGTGCAGAATTAACCTTGGGAGAGTGGAGTAATGAAGGATGGCTCCATTCTCTGCAGCCATGGAGTCCAAACACTACCTTTTCTGGGTTAGTTCCCATCCCTTTTTCTTTCCCTACTGTCAGTGCTATCTATATTTAGGATTGTCTAATTTCCGTGTGGGACTGAGGAGTAATAGATTTTAATAAAATAAAAACAACCAAAAAAACAGACAGCTGATAAGACCCTTGCCACTGTAAGTTATCATTACATCATTAAAATCCTGAGTTAGCATCACTTCACCTACAGCTCTATGACTGACAGCTCTTCTGCTGCATTTCTTTTCATTAAGATGAGGTTTTAATCAATCTATTTAATTCCTAATTTACTATACTTATCTCAGTTTTTTTCTTCTCTTTTTTTTTTTTTAGTGATGGGAGTATCTTGTAGAAATAGCAGTCTGGAACCAGTACAGAGAAGATGATGAATATGCAAAGCCTGCCCATGCTCCAAAACCTGTCGTAGCCTGATTTACTAATACTTGCCTTGTATAGAAAAGAAGGTCTGGAAGAACATACCCTCATTCCTGCTTTATGTGGTGCTTTGTAATGGAATAGCAGCTTCAGAGAAACAATCATTCTGATCCAGCTGCAGACTGTGCTGTTGAGAAATTCATTTTAGCCCTTAGAGGGAGCCACAGCCTTGACTATGGAAATGGAGTGAAAACAGGCAGGTTTTGTTACACCCAGATATCTGTGACAGAGGAGGTGGGTTGGGTCTCAATTGGTTTTGTTTTCTCTAGCTTTTAATTGACGGGAACTTGTGAAGAAGAGACAAGACTGGTTTGTCGTGGGGAGTGCCCTAACATATTTGCTTTTCCAGTGACAGATTTGCAGGGTTTGGAAGGTGTCAAACAAATGTTCATTTTACCTTTCCCCTTTTACATGATCAGCTTCCTCCTGCACCTTTTGGTTCCAAGTTCTACTGTTCTCTTTTTGATGCTGATACAGCAGGACTTGAACAATTAAAATGCTGCACACTCCTTCCTCATAAAAAATGGAAAATACAAAGACACAAACCACAAAAAAAAAATTTGATTAAGGCCATGTAGTTCACAGTCTGGAAATCATGATTGCCACATTTTTTGTTTACTGGTTTTTCTATTAATTATATCCCTTTCTTTAAGGAGAGAGTTGCATTACACCCCTTTCTTTCCCCGTAATGTGTGGCTTATAGCACAATATTTTTATGTAAATGACATGGCTAAAGTGAGTTATATGGCTGTGTCATAAAATCCAAATGAAAATGCTGTTCTGCTGGCTCAGCATTAATCAGCATTGGCAGCTATTCCCTGCAGGGAATGGAGGCTGCACATGCTCAGAGCAAAATGGATGAAGAGATTTGCAGGCCTTAGCCAATTAAGCACTTCCTCTTTTCTTAGAAAATGAAATGAAAATGTTTTTCTGTGCCTTTTCCTCTCCCTCCCCCTTCCCCAGCAAATGAATCCTAGTGGCAGTGCTGAGGAGTGCTTAGCCAGAAAGATGCTACACCAGAGATGGGATAGAGTGTGTCTAGTCCCAGAAGATTCCATTTAAGATTAAAGGAAACACCAAACTTAAATTTTAAACAGCTCTGAGCTCCTTGCAGAGAGTGCTAATAGTTAGATCATCAAGTTGTGTGCCAGTAATGTAATGCCTGCAAACAAAGAACTGCATTAATAGTAGTTTTTATTTTGTGTACAGGCCTTTGAGATGTAATGTCTTTCTGTAATGATTTTAACTTAGCTTGGACTGTTGAACCAGGGGTAACCAGGGTCGAAAAGCACTGGAGACTTCATTATTCTTTTAAAATATTCAAATACTTCCCAGGAAGGCTGGAAAGATGATGGATGGCCATAATCAGGAAGTGGGTATCCTTACTTCAAATTTCCCCTGCTCTTCTGAGTCATTAATTAATCCAAATATTAATCAGACCTGGGAAAGGAAGGAAAGAGAGAAATTTTTCTTTTACAATTTTGTGTTTTGGCTGAGTTATCTCCTGTCCCTTAGCTTTCTGACTTTGTTGGCTGGAGCTGCAAAGCTCATTCATTACAAAATATGAGCTAATCCTAGAAATAGCAAGAGTTTTTATAAAAGGTTTGGTGTTTCTTCAAGGTTGCCAGTTTTAGACTTCATAGAGTTGTTTAATTTTCTGAGAAATCAGGAGAGTTAATGATAATTTCTTCATGATAAGTCAGACCATGTATTTGAAATATTTATGAAAAGGTGAACTATGATGAGAATCAGTGTCTACTAGGTTAAAAATCTAGTTTTGAATTGGCATAGGTTGCCACTGGGAACATTTCATGTACAGACAACAGATTCACTGGGATACAGAAGAGAGAAGCAGCTTTATCCCTGTAACAGGGCCATGTCTCCAAAGCAGAGAAAAATTGTTTTCTTCCTCTCCCTTTGAAAGTATAAGTTCAGAGTTATAAAATCTGTTCTTGGTTATGGAAGGAAATCTGTGACCTCTCATTTTTTGACTTTAACTGCGGTGTTTTCTCTGAATTTCTGATTGTCAGACATCTCTCTCTAGCTTACTGTTAGTGAAGAGGGTGAGCAGGAAGCAAAGCTGCACAGATGCCTGTGACACCCCTGTGTGTTATGGGAGTGGGCTGTGAAAACACTACTGTTAAAAAAAACTAAAGGAAGGATGTGAAGAGGGCAGTAGCATCTAAAATGTCTGCACAGGAAGGAAGACAAGTGGTGTAGAAATACAATGGTTCTACACAAATATTATTTCATTCCAGATAAAGGATCACAGCTAATCAGGATAGTTCTTACATTTGGACTCCCAGCTGAGGAAACTGGCTTCTCAAGAGGCTTCATCACAGTGGGCAGGAAAGCAAGTGGAGAGGCTTGAAAATAAACTGGGCTGGAAAAAGAATGAGGGGGAGAATTTTCCTGCAGTCCATCTTCTTTGTCATGGTTATGACAAAGGGGCAGATGACTATGTTTCATGTAGTCAGGTTTTTTTATCCCTTGCAATGCATGTTTGGAGTCATTCTCACTGTATCAGAGAGGTCCTTTAATAGTTTTCTACTAGTGCTTCAAAAGTATTTCTTCAGAGGGGAGAAATGTAATTCTGAAGAGATTTGTCAGATGCAGAAGAAATTTGAGGTTCTGGAATAGTGGTTAGTGATTAAACTTACTTGTCTGAATTATTTATTGCTTCTTAGTGCTTCTGGCCTGGTGGGGATATATGGAAGTTGGACCTACTGTCAAATATCCTGCAAGGTGCTCAGCATAGAATGGTAGTGTGTTGCCAGCTCCTGATGAGGGAGCTTCAGCTCCTGATGAAGCCAACAGGCTGGGCCTAGTTTGGCCCAAAATATGCAAAGCATGGATTTCTCAGAGTGCCACCCACCATTACTGTTTTCTAATAAGTGGAACATGGGATGATTTCTCAAGCATGCCTGGTATTTACTCACGTGACTGAGGTTCTCTGTACCTTTGGGATCTGCAGGGAGGTAACCAGCTCTCTTCTGCCACACACTCTATTCTCGGATTGTTATCAGATCAAATCAACTATTAATTAGTAAGGGAAAAGAAGGGACTGGTGAAAAAACCTTGATTCTTTCCCCTGATTCTCCTGGATTTTCCACCCCATAAAGCAATGCAAGTCATAAAACAAATTTAGCTACCAGTGATAGCAAAGAGAGAGAAAGAGATGATGAAAAACTGTCACTCATGTGGGAGTCCAAAGACCAAGCGGTGTGTAGCAGAGTCTTTTTATCTTGGACAGGAAATTAAGGGCAAAATTTAAGATGTCTCTTTCTGCTTCTATTGGATCTTGACTTATGGCAGATAGGGTGTTCTTTTATCTTCCTTGCTTCTCCTTTGTATTTCCAGTTTTTTATTTTGGGATTACTGCAACCCAGAGAAAAACTACATCAGGGGAAGTCGATCAGATTCACTGCTGTGATTAGATAACACTTCCACCTCTAAGAAAACAAAATAATTCCCCCACAGATTAATTCCACTTGATCATTTGGTTACCATCTTCAAATATTTTTGGTGAATAATCTTCAGGGTTGTTCATTTCCTTGCTCTTGCTGTTTTTGTTGGGTGGTTGCTCATTGAAAATTACCAGTAGCTGCCTGAAAATTTGTTTGTGTGCTGTCTTGTGTCTCCATCCTGAGCTACTTCTGCAGCTGAATGCAGTTCAGAAATGATTCTTCTTGTCATGCTTAAATGCACATAATCCATGATGACGAGTTTGTTTTTTGCACTGTGATAGTTTCTGATCAGGATTTGATTTCTGGTCTGGAAGTCAAGCAAAATAAAATAAGAATGATGATAAATGACTAAAACAGCAAAACTGCTTGCCCTGAAGCCTTTGAAAAGGTGAGTCTTTTTCAATTAGTGCCAAAATGTGGAGCCACAGCACTAATATAATTGAATAAAAGCAGAGAAACAAAGCCAACCCCCTCAGGGTCCCACTTTTCTGTACCTGACCAAGTGAAATAAAGAAACAGTAACAAAATCTTCCTTACCCTAGGATTTTTTTTGCCAAACCCTGTTTCTTAAAAAATAGTAATAATAGAAAAGGTATTTTGTTTTAGGAGATAAAATCTGTACATAAGAGAGATCCTGAATTGCAGAGTAGCATGTGGACTTGAACTCTTTAAAGCCCAAACATGGGTTCTGAAATTCTGCTTTAACTGAAGGCATCATTCAAGCTTAATCTTTGGTTTCTAGGTGAATACAGTGCCACAATCATGCTTCTAGGTGATACAGTGTCTTCTCTGGAATTTTGGTTTATGTCAGTTTTGTTTTCTGCCTAAATTAGGACATTAGTATTTTGCATACGTCAAAAGAATGATACATGAATAGATGGATTAGCAGTTAAGTTTTTGAATATAATATCATGGAAGTCATTTAAGACTTTGACAGCTCCCTATCTATAAAGCAGATATGAGGAAATGCAGACCTGCTTTTGCTCTTCCTTCTTGTGCAAACATCAAGCAGAAGGATGTGGCTCAGCCTGCAAATGATCTGTGTTTTGTTGTGACTCTGAGGTCTTAGTTCGTCTCAGAAAGTGGCTCCCTTCCCACAAAGTGCCACCCTTCCCTGGAGGAGCTGAGAGCTGAGCCCCTGTCCAGTGAAAACTGGCTCCCAAATCCAAAGGGTTTCCTTTTGCTTTGTTTTTTATATAATTAATTGGCTGTTGGCCCTGGTGCTGAAATAATATTGTTTTACCGATTTTAATAAAACTGTCACATAGTGAAAAGCCATAATCTCCTGGGAGAACACCATTGTAACTTTCTCCAGCCACGAAGTGGAAAATGAATTACCATCAGGGCTTGCAGAGTCTGCATGAATTGCTGAGAACTTAGTCTAGTTTAATTAATATTAATTTATTTATAAAGTGATAAGATTCGTGTGGCTTTTGTTACATCTGCTTTTAATTTTAGAGGCATTTTAATCAGTTTGCTGCATGACAGTATTTGTCAACACCAGGTAAATAGGACCTCTAATATGACTTACTCTGTTGAGACTAGTTAACAGCCTAGACTGGGAAATAATACTCAAACTCGTTTCTCCTCTCTTATCAGGAGAGATCAGTTCCCAAAGTGACATAGATATTGTTAGTGCAGGTGATACCTGTAGCCATGACATCACTATAAACCCTTGGCAACACTTAACACCCTTGGGAACCTATTGCTGCTGAGGGAAACTGCTTGACCTGAAAGTCTGAGACTTTCTCTCCATTGAATTTCCTTCTGCTCAAGGAACAAAGCCGATGGGTTCAAGCAAGAATCCCTAATTTTTAGTGGTTTGCAGTCAAGACCACTGAAGTGACTTTTTTTCCTTTTTCTCCTGGACTTTGCATTTTATGTGCTGTTGTTATCCTTGTCTGTTTCTCCTCCTTACATTCCCTTGACACTTGTCCCTACCTTTGGAGGATGAGATAAGCAGAGAACTCTGTCCCTGTGAAGTCAAGGAGCAGAACATGTCTGCACAAAGAGGACCAGAGCAAGAATCAAACCTCTCCTGGGCAGGCAGGTGTGGGAGAGCTCCTTTGTTGCAGGTTGCTTTCTGGAGTGCCATCAGTGGGGTTTTGTCACTGTAGTGACAAGGATAATTAGAAGCAGATTTCTTTCTTTTTCCTTTTTTTTCCTCTTTTTTTTTTTTTTTTTGGAGTCACCATGCTGCAGCAAATTTTGCGTGACATGTATATTGACCCTGAGCTCCTGGCAGAGCTGAATGAAGAGCAGAAGCAGATCTTATTCTACAAAATGAGAGAAGAGCAGCTGAGGCGCTGGAAGGAGAGGGAAGAAAAAGCCCGACTGGAGGAGGCTGTGCTGAGAAAGACAGCGAGGCGCAACCAGAGTAAGATTTGTGACCTCCTTCTATGCTCAAGGTCTGGGGATGGTGGGCATGCAACTGGTTGTGGCACAGCAGGGATCTGGAGGAGACTACAGGGAGGAGTGCCATCTGTCCCCATAGGCAAACAGACAGTCCGGGACAGCAAGAGCACTTTGTTCCTGCTCCTTGTATCTCAAGGCTGGTTCTTTCTTCAGGGAGTAATTTAATGTTGGAGTAAGGGGAGTCATTTTGAAGTGCATGTTTCAGTCAGGAGTCACTGCTGCTATTCTCTCAGCAACAGATGTACCATGACCAAGTTTCCCCTCCACTCCTGTGGGTTTTTTCCTCACCTGCCATCCCCCTCCTCACTGTCAGTCAGGCAAAAGCCTGTGCTGTTGAGGTTTCTTGAGTTGGCATAAAATGTTTCCAAGTAGCTGGAGTAGGAGATAAATTTATGAATTTCAGCTTGTCAGGAAGGGCTGTTTGTGAATAAGACATAATGTCAAAACAGCCATGCCATATGAGACTAAATTTCCAACTGCACTAATGAACAGTCTCCAAGAGATTACGTCTAGGGAATAGGAAAATAGTGTGGCAAGGCTGCAAAAAAAGTAAACAACCAAAACCTAAGAAGAAGAAACCAGAAATGCATTTTCATGCAATATGTAGTTAAAATATGGAGCTCCTTCCACAGGCTGTTATGAATGCTGAATGTGTGTGTTGACTTCAAAAGCAAATAAGCAAAATAATGGAAGAAATATCAAAAAAGGCCTCTCCAAATGTCATTTTCAACTGACTAGTCTTGGGTCCAAGTGGTTTGAAATAAACAGAACTTCTTAGCTCCTTGCTCTTTTCTCTGAGTAAGTGACTTCCAACTCTCTCCCCAGTCACAGGATGATGTTGTTAGGCTGGTGTAAGATAGAAAACATTTTCAGCTTTGAAATGTAAGTGCAGTGATTCCTCACTCAACAAGGAAATGTCAGAGATATGTCAAACACTCTTTTCCCTGCAAAATGCCAAAGATCTTATCCTATCTTTAAATCTATTAAAGCTTGAATATTCAAAAATTTCCATAACTTTTGGTAGCTGATTTTGAGAAAGTGCTTTAATGGTTATGGGACTGCAGTCAGTGTTTAAGTGTTGCTTATTTTAGTGTGCCCATGGTAGAAAGCACCCCAATACAGAGAGATTATTGGATTCAGTTGTCAGACTTGAAATACTTAGAGCTTCTGAACCTTATGAAGTGCCCATTAGATAGTTATCAATTCAAAGACTGTTATTAGAAGTGTGTTACAAAACAAAACTCTTTTCCAAGGCTCCCTTGAAGCACAGACCTTTATGAAATGACTAGACTAAGTTACAATGGCAGTCTCAAAATAAGGAGGGAATGTTCAGAACACCCTAATCGGCCATAACAAGAGTTTAAAATGTCCCCTCACAGATGGCAAGGTGGATGTTGGAAAACCTCATTCTGTTTAATTTCTGTTTTCTTCATGTTAGTGCTCTCACTGTGAATGGTGCTCTCTGAAGAGGGATGGCATCAAAATAGCTTCTCTCATAGGGCACAAAAACCTTGTTCGTGTCGATTGATTTGTAGCTGAGAAAGAATTAAAAATGCAGTTCTGCCCCACGTACCAAAATAGCGTCTTATCATTGAGATAATCTGTTATGCTCATTCTTTGTGGAAGACAGATACAGAAAAATTTAGCTGCAAAAATATTTACATGAGGATTTGTCACAGTGTTGACACCTAAATTTCCATATATAAATTATACATTAGACCTGTTCAGCTTCCTACTACAGGAGACCATTTTCTGGGTAATTAATTTTCTGATTTATGAAGAGTAAGAGAAAGAAGAGCTGCAGAGTAACCTATAGATTACATTTGCTCTGACAAAGGAATTCACAAATACACATTCAGTTAAATTTCACAATAGCCACTTTCTGTTTTACCATCTTAAATTGCCAATTTAAGGTATTGCTTAGGTCTGACTTTTGCCCACTCTTAGAAACTTCCTGCTTCCTTCAGAGCTGTATTGAAGAACTGCTGGAATCAGATTTGCAATTCAGACACTTGGTTCTGCTGAAAATATCTTTTACTTTCATGAACTGATGTGGACCAGAGTTAGAAAATACTTCTTTCAGGCGTGCTGGTCATTAACTGTACAGATACTTGTAACTGATTGCTACTGTGCAGTTCCATAATGTGCTGGTAAATGGTCTCACAGTGGAGCCAGCTTCTTGTTTAAAAAGAAAAGCTGAAAAAAACCCGACCACAAAATATGGGTATAAGATAGGAATTACTGTGCAATATTCTTGCCTATATGGCTCAAAAGGACAGAGTAGATCACAATAATCTTTTCTTATCTTAAAATATGTTGGTTTTTTTTTTCTTGAAGAAATTTGACATCAACTTTTTTTAGACCTTGAAGCTGCTTAATTTTCAGTTGCCATTGATGTATAAATGAATTTCCAAACATTTTTCCCCTGCTACACAGTGTAGAACGTAGAGTGGTTTTATTCCTGTTTTAAATTAGTGGCTACCAAAAAAATGCAAAACTACCATAATTAAGTGTTCCTTATTCCTTTGAAACTGAGGGATTTGACCTGTTTCATCTGCAAGTGTTGGTTTTGACTCTACTGCATGACGCAGGTTTTATATTCATGCCATTTTGTTGGAGCCAAGAGTTACTCTGGCTTTATAGAAATCTTGGCAGGTTGACATAGAGCAGAATACAGATGTGAGACTTTGATATCTCTAGTGTTGTTCTGAGTTTGTAAGAATGTATAATTGACAGGAAAATGTGTATGTTGCTGGTGAATATCACATTGCATTTGTATAAAATAATTTTATACTAATTTAATTGGAATTGTCTTTATAGGACTGCCTTTGAAATCCTTCTGGTTTTTGTTATAGTTTGAATAGCTGCATATCCCACCTCTTTGGGATGGGATATGGTGATATTGAACAAAAGAAGTTAATGACTTCTGTAGTTAAAAATGCTTTCTGCTTGATCTGGAGTTCTATACCCCAATTGCTACAACTGTCCATCAATTCAAGAGCTTAGGTTGGCTTATCTTAGCTTCAATGGTATGTGTGCATCCAACAGCATAGAGAAAGGGGTGGATTTTCCAAAACAGAGCAGTGACTGTGAATCCAGTCTTGATTTCCTACAGTGACTTGAGGATGAAGTGTTCTTGTGCAAGGTTTAGGTGTACTGTCTTAGGGGAACTGTAAGTGCAGAGTTGGGACAAAAAGAGTGGCATATGCAGGTCAGAATGGCCTTGTGCTAGAGCTAAAACCATCAACAGGTTTAAGGAACACTCATTAGCATGATAATTGTTTAAATGTTTGGAAACTAACTAGCAAAAGCCCAAAATCTGCATTGATTTTTACAGAAGTGCCACTGAGCACAGATTGTCCATAAATGTCCTATTCAGTACTATTAAATTTGCAGTGTAGAAAACAAAAGCACGTCCAAACCATAATAAGATATAAGTTGTTGAGAGTGTTTATCAAGCCAAATAGTGTACCAGTTTGTGTAGCTAGTCTTATGCTTAATTTCTAAAGAAAATAATATTAGTCACCTGTAGTGAATGGTAAATTGTGCCTGTCTTTCCATTTGGATTATTTAGTTCCCTGTGTCTTGAGGAAAGGTTAAAACTGAAATTAGTATCAGAATGAGTCAATGTTAAAGAAATTATTTCACTTTTGGGGGTGAATGGTATGTGTTCAGATTATTAAAGAGTTTTAATTTCTTTCCCATTTTAAAAACACAGATTGATGTCTAAAAGGGAGCAGTATATAGATAACACTTCAGAATGAAGTATTTCCTTTAGAAGATACTGAATAAATTGTTCCCATGTTTTTGTTATTTGTATCTTGCCTAAAATTATTAGCAGAATTTGGGCATCTTGTGGGTCCTTTCAAAATTGCAGCATTTAGTGAGATTATTCAAGGTAAAAGAAATATTTTGTGGCTCTAATTAAATAATGACTGCTGGCTGATACTGGAATATTGCCACAAGTGAGTTGAATTCTTGGAGGTCCATCTTCAGTTCACTTACGAATTGCTCCTGGGCAGATGGTTCAGGAACATATCTTCATTGTAATGCAACAGTTTGATTGTTCTTACTGTGCTAAAATCACTGAGAGAAATCTCCTCAAAATTTCAAGATCCCTCTGGGGTTTAGTGAGAAGTGACTGACAGGCAGCTTTGCAATTTGCAAGCAAACATATTTGTGATTAGGCAGGAGCCCTTTAACCACTACAGCTGAGTTGGGATTAAGCAAAGGACCCTGCCAATTTGGATTTTGATGCTGATGTAGTATCTAGAACGGTCAGCATTCCCAAAATGAGATCTCAAAAACTGTTGAGCATTAGGTAGCTGAAGGACAGCCATGTGGGAGGGGAGATAATGCTGGTCTGCTGCTCCTTGTTCTGACATTTATTCATTATGAACTGCAGCTTGTGGTGTTCAGTTGGGAGCTATTTGTAAACACTCTTATTTACCTGTCCTTAACAAGAGTAGCTGTGAGAAAATAAGGTAGGCTTATCACAGCATGGCTAGGAAATAATTTATTTGTATAAATGGCGTTTGTGTTAGAAAATCGTTAGAGAATAGATGGTGCTATTTGGAAGCAAGTGTTTCAAATATCCCAGGTGGATGGTTGGAGGATACATCAGTGTCAGATGAGAAGGCCAGTGAGTGGGGATGTGTTTCAATAGATGTACATGCACTGACAGTTTTTTCTGATTTTGAACTCAGAAATGTATTCCTCATGCTAAGGCCTCTACATACCCTGGTAATCCTATGGAGACATGCTCCTGTCATTGTCCATTGTCTCTTTCTCTGTATCAGTGGATATGGGTCTAACCAGAGACATCAGGCTTGGATATTTCTGAAACTTCTGTCCATATGTGGTCTCCAATTCTGTAGAACCCTGTCTTTTGTTTCCAATTCTGATACAGAAGGAGCAGTAACAGGAGAACATAAGCAAGAATCTTAGAATAATTTTTATTAGGGGACAGAGCCCAACTAATTTGAACTCGTTGACAAGTTTAAATGTAACATTCATGACATATCTAGCAGCTTGAGATGAGCTGCAGCTTTGTTAGTACTGTACACCTTGGGGCCAGAGCTTGTGCTCAGTGTGGCTGAGGAAGAGGTACAGTCAGACAGGAGCTTCTAAACTCTCTGTTCACTTCTCTGGACCTGGGGCCTGCAAGACACCTCTAACTGCCATATGACCTAGATTTTTACCAGATGGAACAAATCCAGAGGGAATTCTCTGCCCTCCTATGATTAGCAGTAAGTCTGTGCTTTTTAGTCTCATATATTGCCCTGCAGCTGACTTCTCACTTTTGCAGAAAAGTGACAGCAGAATCTTGCTGGCTACTTGGGCCTTCTCTTGCATTCACACAATCCTCAGTGCTCCTGGTATCTGCAACATCTGGCATCTGCCACTTTTTGAGAGAGGCTACTGGGTTAATGGAGCCACTGGCATGGAGAGCATTCCTGTGTTTCTCTGCCTCGTGTCCTTCCACATGTGTGGACACAGGGGTGTTAGATGGGCTTTCTTGTACATACTAGTGCTCTGGTAATGGTATGGGTTTGTCACTGTCTGCAAACTCATAAATACTTGATATGGAAAGAGAGCAGGACTGTGGCCAAGGGGAGAATGGGATTCACCCAAGCAAATTCAATATTTTCCTGCTGATTGTGCCAGTTATCAACAAAAATGACTAAAACATTCAAGGACAATGGCACCAGCTTTTGAGAGCAGGATTTGAAAGATACGGAAAAACTCAATATATTCAAGTCAGCAGTGGATTTAGCCAGACACTGATGACAGTTCAATAACCTTTGAGTCCACTTGTTTGCTATGGTGCTAAAAAGCCTCACTATAGTGGTATAGTTCTCCCTGCTTTTGTGTTCCTGTGTGCCTGATAAAAGGAGTCAGTGCAAACCTGCCACGCTGCATTAAGTAGGAGAGCCTGGTGCAGAAAGCGATCCATAGTTCTCTATTTATTCTCTGACACAGAGCCTTTATCCATCCACTTTGAGTTTCCAGCACACCCTGAAGCAACCATGCAGACTTGGTTTTATCTTATTCTCCAGCAAAAGTAAAGTCTGGAGGCTTTGTGAAAGGTCTGTGTGAGAAACCAAGCCCTGTATATAGCTTTTACTCTTTACAAGAGTCAGTTTGGATTAGGAATCAGAAATTATGGGGCCATGTTCTTGCCTTATTTTTTTAATGAAGAGAAAAAATATCAAATGAATCATACTGATGTGAATGATTTGAAAACCTTCAGTTTTGCTCTGATATTTACTTAGTATACTGTTGTATACTTAGATCTTTTCACTGCCATGGTTTGAGAACCCCAAAATCCAATTCCCTAGTCCAAACCCCCTCTCACATTTCAACCCAGTGTGAGATGGTTTCCAGACACTACACAAGACTCAGAATTGGGAAAAGGGAATATATATTACAATGACTGTACAAAACGAATACTACAATACATTATATACAATCTTAATTATCTCTACCATGACAACTGTTTACAGTGAAAAGATCTGTCATTAAAAAGGACAGACAACAGGCTAGCTCTAGATTATACCAGGAGTTAGAACAATATCTTTAAGAAACAGTTTTGAACATTGTCTCCCAGTTGAAAGTGGGCAAATTACAAAATTGTTATGTGTAACAGCATGTCTTGGCTCGGTAGCCATGAAATTATCTGGAACATTCTAGATAGAGACCACATAAATGATACTTAATTTCTGTGTTTCTTTTATTTTTTTCTTCTTTTTGGTTTAAAATGTGCAAATCTATAAGTATATGTTGCATATATACATGCCATGTGATAATGCAAACCCACTTACCTTTGAGTGTTGTCTACAGTTATCCTTGCTACATTTCTTAATTACCAGAGTCTTATTTGAGTAACTGCTTCCTCCCTTAGTATTTGCTCTCTTCAATCACTCTTCCTTTATTTGATCCTGCAGGGGTATATTGCAGCATAATTATTTCCATGGTAACAGGCTGTAATTCCATAAACAGAAGATTGAGTTTGTTATATGATCAGGAAGCAGCTGGGGAGCCATGAGGGCTGATTTTTCAGCAATGCTGAAATCCTGCAACCCTTGTTGATATATTAATGTAATCAACTGAATTTCTTTCTCCCTTTGCAAATCCTCCCCCAGATAGAAAGGCACATAACACAGTGTTGAAATTTGAGGGTGTGTAAACTGGAATGTTGGGGGGCAGATTTTTTGCCCATGTTCTTGTTGGTTTAAGAATTGAAAAGAAAGGGTTTTTTGAATATATTTTTGGAAGAGAGAGGTTCATACTCCTATGACTATTAGCAGGGGCAGAGCACAGATTAATTATAGCAAATCTTCAGTTTATTGTGGGATGATGTTATTTTTATTACTTTCCTCATTACCATCTAATTATTGTCTATATATTTTAATGGATTTACCGCAGTTAAGATTTTGAGAAGTGCATTCTGTCCTTTGAACAGTCCCTCAAAAACATTCACAGAAATTTCCTAGGTTTTCTCCTTAGAAAGAAATGAGATAATGCGCATCTATTTGTGTGTTTGTATAAAAATGAAATACAATTAAATCCTTGTACTGGCTAAGCTCAAGGAACTGAGAACAGTCTAAAGCTCTCATTCACATTTTCATCCTAATCAATGTGCTTCTAACATGTGTCCTGGAGCTAATGAAACTCTGAATGGAACCTCATCTACCCTGTAGACTATCAAAATTCAAGCTTCTATTTTAATAAACCCATAAAAATAATTTGCTTGGAAAACCAAGAAATCTTATGTAAAAGACATTGTGCTCAGACCAAAGTATAGCAGATATCTGAACAGCAGGACAAAAAACCCCAGCCCTACAAACACACTAAACTCCACAAGCTATGGTTTAGCTCTCCATGGCAAAAGTGGATCAGATTGATCAGCTTGATGTCAGCAGTGAACACTCATGCAGCCCATTTCAATTGTATAATAAATTTCAGGAGTGTTTTTTCTACCACAGAGAGAGAAAAGACAAAACAAGACTGTTTTCTAAAGCAAGTCAAACGATATTTGTATGACTACAAAGCTTTCCAGCAGGTGAGGAAGGAGAGTCAATTGTTGCTGCAGAGATCTGTAGCTGCCAAGCAGGAGAACTATGGTGGGAAGCTCAACCTCAGAGAAATAAGTTTGTTCATGGAAATAGCAAATTCTTTTGAAAAAACTTCAGCAGACTTTGAATGCTGTCCCATGTTTCTGAAACCATAAATAAGTGATCTTCTAATTTTCTGTAGTATTCCCTGTGACTGAAAGGCAGTAGGGCACTTGATGCTCTCTATCTGCACCCAACTAAGCAGGCAGACTGTGGCTGAGTGACAGCCCAGCTGGCAATCTTGACACCAGATCAGGCCTCTAATGGTCCTTGGAGTAGTTCCCTTGTAAACACTGGATCATGAAAGGGAATTGTTGGGGATGCTGTAACTGTTAAAGCAGTAGCAAACAAGCTTGGAGGAAGGAAGCTGACTCCAGTAGTATACTGTTTGCTCTAATTATCATCATTTCTAAAGCACTTTTAATTTAAACCATGAGAAAATGAAGGCAGATATAACCCAAAACCACAGAAAACACACCGAAAAACCATCACCCGTAAAACTCCTAAACCAGAGGTTCAGCTCCTCTGTTCCAATTAGCTGAGACAGTGTGTGGCCCAGTTCTCCTTTATATAACTATTTGTTTAAAGCCCTAGTCCATCCTGGAGCTGATAGAAAGGGAAACCCGACACAGCCTGATCATTGCATGCAACCGGGATTCCCCATCCCTGTGCCATCAGCTGCTGTCCTCCTCTCTCTCCCACTAGGCAGTGCCCATGTTCCCTGGCAGAGCTCAGCCGTGGCAGCAATGACACCCTGCTGACACCAGGGTGACACAAAGGCCAGGAGCAGCCTGGGGTGTCCTGCAGCACAGCCCGTGGGAACACTCCAGCACTCTGGGTGGGGTGAGACCAGCAGTGCTGCTGGCAGAAGCTCATAATCCTTGTGGGGGAGAGCTTCAGTTTCCTGTGGCTCTCCAGGACATTGTTTTACATTTCCATTGCTGTTATAGAATTGACTCTGTAAATTCAAACAAATAGAATTTTTGGTTGTGTCTGTTTGTATGTGCACACTTGAGTTGCTGTTGGTTTATGTTTTAGATCTCCTAGAAAGTTTTCACTGTGATCCGCTTGCACTGCAAATTTGAGAGACCTGATTTTGCATTTGTCTCATCTGGCATCTGTTTGGAGTAAGGAATGTTATCCAGAAACCAATTTGCTGGTCTCAAAACAGTATAGATGTAGATTTAGAGGAACTCCATGTGAGATACTAATTCATGGATGCACCAAAAAGGTTAAAAGAACTGCAAGAGTTAATGCTGTCTTCTTGTGGTGCTACAGAGTTGTTTTAGGTGAAAAATGGTGGAATATTAAAGCTGATAATCATTGATCTGAAGAGTAGGGGTGGAGAAGACCTGGTAAATTATTCAGTAAGTTTTCCTGACAAAGCAATGTTTGTTTCTAAAACACTTCCATTTCTACTCTCCAATCCAGACTAATTTTCATGTCCACTACTTCCTAGTGGTAATTATTTACCACCTGTTATAGTCTCTCCAGGAAGAAAAAAGTACTTTTGTGGTCAAGGCACAAGGCTGGGGCTCAAGAGATTTAATTTTTATTTCCTGACTCTGTATTAGTATTTGTGACTCGGCTCAGAAGCCTGCTTCTAAAAAGGAAACGTGAGGTTCTCTTGCCTCTTTCTCACTTAGATTTCAAATTTTTTTTGTTAGGACCTGTCTCTTCCTTTTATCTTTATTTTGAATCTTGAATCTTTATTTTTTTTTCTGTTTCACTTGGAAATAAAATGTATTAACAAAACATCTTATTTTGCAGAAAAATTTAATACCTGAGAGACATTTTGAAGCAGAAATTATTTTGTTTGAATTGGCCCTCGATAGTGGTAATTCTCTGCTTGCAAAGCAGACCAACACTAGTTTCCTAAAAGTATTAGGAAAAATAATTTTCTGTACTTTCATCTCGAATCTTGCCATTGATTCTGCAATTTAAAAGTGCAAGACCAGTATCATTAGCCTAGCAGAGCTGACACTATCACTGCGAATGTGATTCTGGAGGCTGCAAAGACTTTTTGTGTGGCAGAAATTCTGTTTTCTCATTGCCAGATTTTCTCCCTGAGGCGCTTATTTCTTGTTCTGCACACTCATTTTTTATGTTATTATGTGCTAAGAAACTAAAACATAAAGTTTTATGATCAAAATGTACAGTAAAGCCTATCTCCAGCTTTATGGGAGCATAGGTCTAAGGGAAGCTTTACAGGGGGCTCATTTCTTAAAGTAAAATAGGTGGTTGGATGTGAAAAGGCCTTTTCTTCTAGAGAAAACCCTGAAAAAAGGCATATGTGCTCAAGCTGAACTTGTATATATGGAGGTCTGTCTGTTTAATGCTAAAGCTCAAAATTTCCAGGTTGCTTGATGCTGCTGTGATCTTTCAGCTTGACCTGTGGGTGTGTGCACAGCAGTGTACTGTGCTGGGGTGTGCTGAGCCAACAATATGTTATACTGGTAGTTTCAAAAGAGTTGATACATCTACTGTCTATAGCTTTAGAAGAGAGATCCACTGTTTTAGAAGAAGAAAGAGAACAATTTCTCAAGATGTCTATAAATCAACTGTTTGTTTTACGGGGCTGGGTTGGAACGGTTAAGTTGTGTCTCTGAGGAACACATTAATAACTCTTTGGCACAGGAAACCTGGAAAGAAGTAAAGATAAAATTTTTCTGCTCACCTGAAAAGGTGGGTTTGGGGTTTGGTTTGTTTGCTTTTAATTTATTCTCTTTCCGTCTGATAAGGTCATAAATGAACAGAAGTAGTGAAGTTGTGTGAGAACAGTAAAAGTATTTGCTATCTACCAGTTATGGTACAGATCAATTAACATCAGGCATGTGTTTTCCAATTTTTTTTTTTTAAAGTATCAAATAAAGAAGAGCAACTAGGATATTCAGATTCCTTATAGGAAAGAGGACATGGAACACTTTTAAAACAAAAGCTGTCATTGGTTATGTGGGACTGGTACTCTTGGGAAATCGTTCCATACTTCTTAAGATGCTTTACCATGAAATGCAGTAGGTGAAAACCTTTCAGGCAAATACTGATATGACCAGTCAGGTCTCAGCAGATGGTATTCAAGTTCTGTATCCAAAAAATGCAGCATAAATGTCAGGTTGACAGGAACACAGAAATGTACAGAATGAGAACGGCAATAGAACGCATTCACATTTATAACCTGAGACATAATCTGATAGACTGGGAAAAAGTAAATGCTTTTGAGAGCTGTTGAAGGAAAACACTATTAGCTTAAATTTCCAGCCCCCCTTGAAGTCAGTACTGTTAGGCCAACCCTGGGAATTCGTATAAATTACATTTTCCAATTTGATATAGAATATTAGCTTTCATTGTGAGATCGGATACGTTCCCTGCCTTCAGTTCCTATTGTCAACACTTGTGAGTGTGGGCTGGCGGGGGCACTGCCTGCTGTCAACAGCCCCACTTCCCTTCCTCCTGCACTTGTCTGTCTGCAGGCTGGGATATCAGAAACACTTTATTGATTGTGCCTTGGGAAACTTAATCCAGTTAAATGGATACTGTCCTATTGCAGAATAAGAGAAGTTGAGGGTGAGAGTAGCTAAGCTGGTGATTGTAGAGAAAGATGTGGAAAAAGCAGAAGCAGAACCTGGCCATTTAAATAGGACCAGATTTCTTTTAACTCTTATGGGAACACTGGGGAAAAATCTACTTGGAAAAATGGTGCCCTGTCCATTTCTTCACATTTTCAAATGAGGCAAGGTACCTTTTAAAAACCCACCGTTTTCTAGCCTCAATATTTGGGTGAGAGGGTGAAATCTAGAGGACTGTAATATACAGGGAGTGATATGAACTGCTGAGCATTTATGTCCTTGTAGTGTGCATTGTTTAAAATAAATCCATTGTCCACCTTGGCAGCAGTCTTTGTGGTGTAATCCTCTATTGTTTGTTGAAGGATAGTGTCAACAAATTTGCAAGAAATAAAACATAAAAATGGATGTGTAAATCCTTAAATAAATTCCTTATTATGAACCTCTAAAATGCTTTTAATATTTGAGAGTTATATGCATAAAAGCAGTGGGAAAAGACCAAACTACACTGAGTCAGGTAGTGTATATTACTGTATATGAATGTATTCAGATAGGATCTAATCTAGTGCCCTTTGCAGTCCTGTAGTTTGTTCTTGAACATGAAGATTCACCAAGTGTAGTCTGTTTTGTAAAGAACTGTCAGGCTTTTTTGGTGTTCTTAACATCGCTCTGTCAACACAGTAACTGTAGATTTTTTCATGGTGTGTTTCTTGAAAACTGAACCAGAAACTTAATCCCTTTCGATTGCCTACGTGAACAGAATAGGCTTTGCAGTGTTGAGTGGTGTGCTCTGAGTATTCAGGCTCCCTGAAACTCTTCCTTCACACAGTGGGATCAGGAAATTCCTGGATTTTTTGAAGGTGTTCTGGTGAAGTCTCTCTATGCTCAACACTCAACATTTTCTGTGCATAAAGGATTGCAAGTCACGTTATGTCTGACTGTTGATTTTTGCCCCATTTCTTTTTCCATGCTCTTCATTCATCCCTTGCTGAGTGAAGAAAGAAAACGTGACAATTAAGTAGGGATCATTACACCGAAATTCTGGGAAATGTATGCCAGAATTAATAACTTTTATTTTTGTGGGGCAGTGAGTGTTTAAAGATTGTGTGATCTGCAGCACACAAACCCCAGCACGGTAGATCGGTCAAATCAGAAGATTTCTTTCAACCTCTAAGTAACGTTTTATTCTGACTTGTAAATCGCAAGCTTTGTTGTTTCTAAACTGCAAATTTGCCAATCTCTTCACCTGCATTTGTGTGAGAACTTGAACCAGTCTTTACATTTTGGGTTGTTCTCGGTGGCTGTCGCAGGTAACGGCAAGCGCGTGCAGTGGCTGCGTGGGAAGGACGGCGAGGTCTGGGTCTGGGTGATGGGAGAAGGCCCAGGGGACAAGCCCTACGAGCAGATATCCGAGGAGCTCATAGCAGAGAGAGCCAGGCAGCAGGCCCAGAGGGAGGCAGAAGAACTATGGTGAGGATTTATGAAACTGAGTTCAGGGTCCGCTTGGCGTAATGGGAGACACGACCTTGTAGAAAGGTTGCAGGTAACGGTGGGTGGAACTGGTAAGTATGTTCTGTGAACATTGGCTTTGACTTGCTTTGGCAATTTTTCAGCATGTAAAAAATGTGATTTTGTTTCTCTTGAATATTGAAAAACAAACATCCTCTTTTACCAAAAAAAAAAAAAATAATAATAGAGCAAGTGTTTTCCTTTTGGGGAATTTTGCTAACCCATTGACAATTTTGTAAATAAAGAAAAACAAAACAATTCTGAGATGATTAAATTTAATATGTTTGTTGTATTACGAATCTGAGCCCACAATGGGGATTTGATACATAAAATCCTTTTCAAAATGGGTTTTATTTGCATTTTGCTCGCATTAATTCTTATTCTGGCAGTTCAGAAACTGATTATACTAAGTGCCATGCTGCTGCTTCCAGCAGGGCCTTTCCCAGGTTTGGGAAAGATTCAAAAATGTTTTGATGCTTGATATTGTTAAGAAGTAGGCCACCTGTCTCGTACACTTCCTTTAGTGCAGCGCTGAAAAGTGACAGTTAAATATCAGGTTATTCTATATTATCCCTTTTTGTAGGAGATTCTTCTTTGCTTATAGTAATTTCATATTTAAGCAGGGATTAAAGGCCTCAACCTGATCTCTGCATTCCTTTTACATTGTCAATATTAATAAACAATCTAGCATAAGAATTTTTCAGACATTTGCATTGATATTTGAAAAACAATAAATTCCCGATCGTGCTTTGCTAGAAAAAAGTGACAGAAAAATCTGTTTTTGCGACCAGGGACAGAAAAAAATAAGGTATGGCTCAAAGACATCCAAGAAGTACTTGTCTAATTTAGAATGTTTTACTTTAATTAGTCATCTATCAAAAATTGTAAATTGTCTGCTTTCTGGATAGTTTCCTCAAATCTGATTTGTGGCAGGTCTCCTGTTAAATATATTTTCTTTCCTTGCATAATTCCATGAAGTCTTATGCTAATTGTTTGTGGCAACTGGTGAGTAAGGATTGATCCTCAATTTAAAAAAAATAATCAGTGGCTTAAATTTTTTTTATTTTCACATCTTTTCTGAAGGAGACAAAAAGAAGCTGAAATTACAAAGAAATTCCGGGATGCTATGGCTCAAGAAAAAGCCCGAATAGTGGCAGAAAAATGGAAAATAGAAACAGAGGATCGGAAAGCAGCCAAATTGGAGGAAGAAAAAATTCAGGAGGAATTAAAGGTTTGCATAGAGTAATTTGGTTCTTTTAACAGTGTTTTAATAGAGACTCAAAGTTCTAGTCACCTTCAGTGCATGTTTATTAATAAGCTTTAAAATCCACAGTCGTAATTTTTCATTCTGGAATGTACAGACAGCTATATGGTACTCACCAGAACAGCTGGGTGAGTGATAAGAAAAAATTACAAACTCATTCAGAAGTGCCAGAACAATCAAACTGGTTATTCAGCTCACACCTTAACAGAATTGTTCAGTCAACTGTTCTGGGTGAATCATACTGGGGGAAAAAATGTCCAGTGGTGAAATACCTCACTTTGAGTTTGTTTGCTTGAACATATTCTGTGTATTTTGGCTGAGTTGTTCATGTATTGAACTTGAAACTTGTGTCACTTTCAAAATAATAAGGGATGGATCCTTCTTCTATCCAACACATGGGAAAGACCCAGTTGGCTTTGCTAGGAGAAGTTCATTTGCCTGATTTTTATTGACTTCATAATGAGCTTTCCATGAGCTGTTAGAGTGTTTTAAAGTTTTTTTGAAATAATATTTTTTTCACTTTTTTTTTTTTTTTTGAAAATAACAATTTAAAAACTCTTTCCACTCTTTTCATATTACTGGATAAAGATGAAATCTTGTTTAAAAATGAGAAAGAAAAATACAATTGGTTCAGCATGCAGAGAAATTATCACAGTCTTCTGAGTCTGGGATGTGCAGGCTGGGACTGCACACGATTGGTGAGGCTGGGTTTCCATGGAGAAAGTCATGGAGACTCCTAGGAGATCTGCATCCAGTAACTTCCATCTATATGCCTCTCCCCTGCTGACAGCTTGCTGTATCTCTCCTTTCCTTTCCTGGCACAGTGATTAAAGGTGTGGAAGGGGTGGATAGACTTCCCCCTTGTCCCTCTGGGATGGGAGGAACGCTGAAGAACTCAGTGTTAAATTTCTGTGGTTTGATTACAAACTAGAGTCAACAAGGTACTTGTCACTGTAAAGTGTGGGACTGGGATCTGAGGGTGGCTGTGGAGCACAAAGCCAGGGCCATTCCTGCAGCCTCCTCTGCACAGAGTTGCTCATTTACCTTTGCACGATTAATTTGAATTCACAGGAGAGAACGAGGCCTTTGAAATTCCATGTCAATGAGTAATGAAACTATACCTTTCAAGTGCTTTATTAATATATGAATAATGAGCAGAGCAACTAATTAAACACTCTTTCCTTTGCCCTCTGGAAAGCAAAGCCCTCTTGAACAAAGACTGATACAGTGTTCACTTATATCTCTGTGGTTGATTTACAGGGCACTCAATGGGGTAAATGTCCACAAACTCACTGGTACTATTCTCTTTCAAAGAGACTTTTTTAAAAAGCAGAGTGAGAAACTTCTGAGACTTTTAGTGGCCAGTATTCATACTTTTCTATTAAGGAAAACTTGTTGTTCAGTCATTGATACAATTAACAGTAATGGCACCAAAATCTACTCATTTCATATTAATGGAAAGGTAATGTCAGTGTTCTGTGTTCCCACTGTTTCTCAGGACATGAGCAGGTGTCCTCCATCCAGCTGTGTGCCTGGTAGGAGCAAGGAGCACTGCTGTAACTGGGTTGAGAATATGGTTCAGTTTCTACTTTGAATTTCAAGTACTAAACATTGGCCAGCATTTCTTTAGGTCTGTTCATAAAGTTGCCAATATATTTATCTGATCAAAGAAATAGAAATCTTTTCTTCCCCTCTGGTTTCACTTAAATCCAGCATATGTAGATAATATTTGCAAAAAATTTAAATAAGCAGACCAAAATTTTTAAAACAAGACTCAGCAGAAATGAACTCTGTGGCTTAAAAAATTAGTTTGGAAACAAGATTTGATACAGTGGTTGTTTTTTTAAATGCCGCTTTATTGAGCGTGTTCATGGCATTTCCTTTGTTAATACAACAACATAGGCTAATTCCACTTTCAGCCCTGATCTTCAATTAGGTCTATAATTTGAGATCTGTTAGGAGAGACTTGGACTGACATGGAGTTTCAGCAGCAGAGATGCAAATGCAGGATTGATTCCTCGTACTTTAACACCACTCCTTTACTACTCAGAAAAGCAACTTATCTCTTACTTGGTCTTGAAAGAGCAGATCTTGGACATTGTGCTGTAGAACTACTTCAAGACAGTAAAGGCATTTCAAAGACAGGTGAATCTCACGGTTTCGTGTGGGGGGCTTGTTAATTTTTCTGTCCACTGGCTCATTTAATCTCACTTGGCTTTCCTTCTCCTTCCCATTTTACTCATTTGATAACTATTCTCGTGCAGTGGAAGAGCTACATGAAATATTTGCAGGCTGAATGAGTGGGTAGGTACCAGACAAGAAAAGAAAGTTATGTTTCTGGCATCCACATCCAACTACAGAAAGGGAATAGAACTAGGGTTCTGGGAAAAAGATGAATTAATGAATCTACTCATGTATGACTTAAATAATTGAAATAATGAAGAAATGGCTGCAGAATTAGGTGCAAATCAGTTAGCAAGCCCACTTTAACAGGTTTAAAATATTTAACATCTTGGTAATCATCCTTCTGTGATGATGACCTGATCATGTTTAAAGAGGTCTCTATATTGGGGTATGAAAAGTTCAGTCTCTGCTAATGCTTCATCCTGTTGAGGCATTTTGAGTTGGGAAATTGTAACTCTGTCCTTTCTGCTGACTGTTTAATTTCTAACCATATTGTATCACAAACACTCCTTTTTAAAATACTTTTATTCCTTTTGACCTATCATGGGACGTTAGGGCTGTCTGCACTAGATAAATGATATCTCACATATCAAAGTGAATGATGATCCCTATTTCCTTTTCCAACACTATTAGAAAATTATTGCTTTCCTTGGTGTTTCTTAAGCAGAAATGCCTTTAATTTATGATGCTAGAATATAAATGTTGACTTCTCTATTTTTGCAGTTTAAGGACAGCTATTCTTTTATGCACTTATTGCAAAGGACAAATAAGAAAGCCAATTACTATCATTAATCTTTTTGCTAATTCACAAAGGCTATGAGATCATAGGCATAATTTTCTACTGTTATCAGTAGCTGTCATTAAGAGTCTTGAACAATGTGCAAAGCTAAGGAAAATTAAAGGTATGAGTGTCAGCCAGCCAGGGACGAGTGATATCCTTCAGCTACATTTAGAATTAAAAGAGAGATGGTTTCTCAGCTCACTCTTTGTGGTCTACATAAAGCAAGAGAATATTAATTGTGAAGTACTGTCCTTATGACAACATGAGATACCTGCCAAATTTAATAATATAAGCAAAGTTGACAGCAGAGCTAGATTGCTTCTTAAAAATTCCCTGGGAGATGAAATATGTCTCTTCAAAGAAGACAGGTTGAGAATCAACCTTTAGAGAAGAACAGAATAATTAGTGCTTCAGTTCAGGAAATCTCTAATTAAACTTATGCTTAATAAAAAGAACACACTTCAGTCCTATTGACTTGGATGAGCTTTCAACATGTCTGAGTGCTTTACTGTGCCCCAAAGGGCTGTGGACCTGATTCTTCAGACAATTGCCAGGTGTAGAGTTTATGGATGCAGTGAAATGTCACCACCACTTGCAGTACTGTGGGCTCCTTCTGATGTAGCTGTGAGCATTCTGTCCTGAGCTGAAAAAAATCTGTCTCCAATAAAAGTCAAGCACTTGAGTGGGACTGTTATCTTTAAGAGCAAATAAGCTGTAAGTTCAGCTCTGTGCTTTGCTGTGCCAAGAAAACATTGAACTTTTCCCCAAAGACAGCATATTTAGAATCTAGGAATGTGACAACAGCTTCTTGCTGGGATTTGGCACCCAATTCATTATGAAAATGCCTTAGTTGGGTTGTTTCAATGGCAATTACAATAATTGAGTAATACTTAATTTTGTTTTCTTTTGTGAGACTGCAGTTCAGAAATCCTTTCTTTTCTATGCAGTTGTCTCTTGAACAATGTTGGAAATGAGGCAGCTGTTAGTTACAGTTGGGAATTGGGTCTTCAGGTTTTTCTATCCTACTTGTGAGAAACTGTGATATTAATTTGAAAGAAAAATCTCTTCCCTGGTGACATCTGTAATGACTGCACTGCTGAAGCCACTGTCTTTATTCTGGATTGCTAGTAAAAACTAGCAGAGCTTTGGTATTTTCCATGGGTGAATGGGAAAATCTGAGCCACTAAGGAGGATAGTTTGCACGTTGGGAACTCAAGCTGTGAGGAGTCCCTAAGATCCAGAGACAAACTTTCAGTAGATGTTCACTGGAATTATAGCAAGTTACTCAAGCAGAGTCTGCTCCAGTGTGTGTAGTAGATGTCAGATCTCTCCCAGCTGGGAACAGTCCTTAGCTTTGTTTTCTAGCTCATAGAAAAGAGGGTCTTTGTGAACCAGGTTATGTTGTTACTTCCCTGTATGAGACATGCATGTCCTGGGACATATCCATGCAGCATATCTATGCAGCTTCTTCTGCATAGAGCATGACTGCATTTAGTACATTTGCTTTTATGCAAATACATGCACAGTGAAGTGTTGCAAAGCCTGTGTTCCTTTCTGAGACATTGGTAGTAGAGAAGAAAATAATGTCTCTGCAAACACTTTCTTTTCTGGTGCAAGTGAGACAATTTTCTCAGAAAAAGGCTGGGAAAGGAGTTGGACATATTTCTGCCATTACTCACAGCTCTGGTGAAAACTGTCAGGTGGGTTTACAGAGAAATCTGATCTCTGAACTCAGCCAGCTGTGTTGGCCTTGCTGAGAGTGGGCTGTCCTACAGCTGGACACCCCGGGATTCCCAGATTTTCTTCAGAGGAGGGAGTCCTAAGGGCTCTCAGCTCTGTGGCAGGTAGGCATGTCTTCCTGGGGCAGAGGTGATTGCTGAGTGGGCTCAGGAGATTCGCTGCTGCTGGAACTTTCAGGGCTGCCAAAGATACTTCTCGCCAGCCTGGAGCATTGAGGGAGTCCCAGGCATCCTTTTTGTTGTAACGAAAACGCCTTATGGGTTTTGCCTTGAGCATGATGCTGGTCATTCAGCTGCCCTGCACCCTGTGAGACTCCTCAGAGAGACCCCAAGACCCGTGGCAGCCAGGAGCCTGGTTTTCCATTGTAAAAAAAATCCACTGCTCTATTTTGGCTTTTCCTCAGTGTATATTTTAAATCTTTCTGCAGCAAAAACTAAATGCTGACCTAATCTCCTCTCATCTGCCTTGGACTGAAACATTAGAACCTAACCATGACTAATATTAAATATTATTTAGAGCTGTCCATAGTAAAGTTATCAAACACAGTGAGGCACACATAGACAGTAATAAGTTTGTGGTAAATTCTCAACTGCCAGAGGATAGATAAGACCATTTAACATGTTCAAATTCTCCAGTGGAGTTAATACCTGAGAGGATTACTGCTGCCTGTTGAATTGTCAGTGTGATTTGTTTCTTCAGGTTGGTATTTCTTAGCAATTTAGCCACTGTACTGAATTGCCAGCTTCCTAATTATTCTGGAAGAGCTGAAAGGGACACGGCACAGAGTACAATCTCTTAACTGTTGGACAGAAGGTGATGCTTGTAGGTTATTACAGCTCTTCACTCTCAGCTCTGGTGTGCAGGATTGAGTTCATGGGGAGAAGCAAATAAACTGGTTGCTGTATTCTTCCAGTGGAGCAAATGTGAGAAGTCCAGTTGTTGTTCATTGTAAATACATACACTGTTTAACCATACTTGACAAAAGGATCACTGTTCTTTCCTGGGTCACACTAGCAAGGGTTGTTTCTTCTCACATGCCTTTAAGGAGTTGTACAATGTACTTGTACATGCATCCATGCACTAATTAAAAAAATAGAAATCAAAACTTGTCTTTCTTTAGAAAGGAAAATTGTATGACAAAGTTCTGGTGAATTCAGAATCAAGTGCCAGTGTTAAGTTTTTGTTGTTGTCTCTTCTTTGTCTTAAACCTTCCTCTTTTCAGCACAAAAAAAGTGGGGGTAGGATTTTCTTAGTAGGCATTCTGCTTTCCATTAACAGCTCAAACTCTACCTGACTTCTGGTTTTTGGTGGAGGTTTTTTTCTTTTTTTAGATTGTGTATTTTGTTTGTTTGTTTTTCTTTCATCTTTTTACTACAAATGCTTCAATTACAGCTACATTAAAAACAAAACCCCAGCTTGTGAGAAAAACTCCGTGTGATTCAGGGAAACTGCTGTGAGATTGATTTTTTTCCTCCTTCCTCTATATTAAATTTTACTCCATGGTTTGAGAGGTTGAATATAAAACATTATATAACCCAGGATTACCCTTGTGTCTGTCCATCTTCCTGAAAAGATAGCCTAGATGTATTGAATTGTTTTAGGTAGTGAAGCTAAGTAAATAAATATTTTCCTCATAAGAATAAAGAATAACTGATCTCATACTTTTTCCAAGAAGGGAACAGAGCTATTTATTAGCGACTGAAATATGGAATCACTAATTCTATAGGGATATTAGAAAAGATTCTTTTTTTTTTTTTTCTTAAGGAAGCTGCTGGGCTTTGAAATCAGTGTTATTTATAATAACTGACTTTTCAAAAATAATGACCTGTCCACTCAATTTGTGTTTTTAGGGCTCTGGAGATAACTGTGGGAGGACGATGTTAGAAATAATCAAAGATATTAGCATTAAATTCAATGGGAGAACAATACTAGGATTTTCTTTCTCAGAAGTAAGAGCAACCTACTGTATTGTTCATAGAATCATAGAATGTTAAGGATTGGAAGAGACTTTAAAGGTCATCTAGTCCCAACCACCCCTGCCATGAGCAGGGACAACTTCCACTAGACCAGGTTGCTCAAAGCCTTGTCCAGCCTGGCCTTGAACACTGCCAGAGATGGAGCATCCATAAGTTCCCTGGGCAACCTGTTCCAGTGTCTAACCACCCTCATAGTAAAGAATTTCTAACTAATATCCAGCCTAAATTTCCCCTCTTTCAGTTTGTGCCATGACTCCCTGTCCTATCACTACAGTTCCTAAGCAGGAGACCCTCTCCAGTTTCCCTGTAGGCCCCCTTCAGGCACTGGAAATTTGCTCTGAGGTCTCCTTGCAACCTTCTCCTCTCCAGCTGAGCAGCCCCAACTTCCTCAGCCTGTCCAGACAACATTGTTTGAACATTCACAGTACTATATTTGGGTTGCCTTTGTTGTTTGTGCCCTGGCAGTTGTTAAGATAGGACAGACAACCTTTGAATGAGGATTTTTTCAATGTATTATCAAATAAAAGATATTTACTGTAGGGAAGTGTTAATTAATATGTACTTTTACAGAATTAATATAGCTTTTGGATAGTTCTGCCCTTTCATCCTAAAAAGATGCAGAATTATACCGAAAGTTTATACATAGTGTGAACTTTGAGATAAGTAGCATCTTCAAAGACTGAACAGAAGAACCTACATGGAAAAAGAAAAATGCAAGTTACTTTTTGCAGGATTATGAGCAACATCATGAAAACTCCATTTTGCATCTCTTGAACCCACAGACTAAGTTTAGAGAATAATAGAAGTAGATTTTGGCCTCAGTTTTTAAATCTCTCCACTCATATTTGTAGTACTTAAAATAGATCATGGATTGTTTTGGTCATGCTGTGGATCCTGCTGTGATGAAAGTTTGTTTTCAAACTTAGAAATATGCCCTTTCACAAGATTCACAGTGTGCTAATATTATACAATGGAAGGTAAACATGTCTAATTTCCCTTTGAAAGCAGGAAGAATCCCATTTGATCATAATTTTCAGAATCTGCATCATACCATGTCTTAAGAAAAAAAATTACCAGTACAAAGTCTTTAGCTAAGAAACATTTGTTCAAATATATCAGCTCAGCTGATTGCTGGAATGTCTCAGTGGATTGAAATTTCTTTTCCAGTTTAAAGTAATCAAGGGGTTTTGTTTGCTTTTTGGTTTTGTTTTTCCTGTGCTCAACTATTGCTGGTTCTAGTGCAATAGTTACTGAATTCTACAGATTCTGCAGATGATGTGTGCAGTGCTTGAATACAGCAGTATCTTCGATGGGAGTTACATGTGGACTTCAAACAAGCTCTGCTTATGGACTGTAGGATAATACAGCCTTTGGAGTCACGAGATAAAACATTTTCCATATACTTTTCAGATTTTAGATACTTACATGTTCCTCATTCCTATGATAGCTGTGCATTTCAAAACATACTCTCCTCAGAGGTTCCTAACAGGTACAAAACTTCAATTATGCCTGTTGTGATAAGTAAGAAACCCAAAGTTAGAAGAGACAGGGATTTGTCCAAGGGTAATGCAGCTCCTCTGTCACAGTATGAACTGAAGCAGTGTCCCAGCTTTTGGCACGTTCTTCCTCTTTGGTCACTTGTGGCTTACTTCCTTTTGCCTAGAAAAGAGAAGAAGAGGAAAGACAAAAGGGTGAAGAACAAATCAGGCAGCAGGAAGAAATCCGAGCAAAGGAGTTGTATCTGAGCCTCAAGCAAGCTCAGCAGCACAGTCAGCACAGCGACGACGACCAGGAGTGGGAAGAACAGTGTGAGTAAATCACCTTCTCGGGATTAATGTGTTTCTGAAAGCAAAAGGAAACTTGTAGGATGGAAAAGGTGTTGCCAAAAATCTCTTCTACCTAGGAGCAGTACAAAAAGCTGTATTATTTTGGCAGGAATTACCAGCTTAACCTTATAAACAGAAGTTTCGTGTTTCTGAACCCGTTTCAATGCCTTACAGAAAATTTTTCTTGTACAGTAACTGAGATCATTAATTTTTTTCTGAAGTACTTAATGAACAGTTTTGGCTTAGTAATAATAATTCAGGAAACAGTTATTTTGACAGCTTGTCCATAGCTATTTCTGAAGAGGTAAAATCTGTCTTCATCTGTATTTTAATTGCTTCCACATGGTAACTAGATGAAGCTATGATATCAGTGCTGAAACTCACTTCATTCCAAAAGGTTACAGTAAATAATACTTAGATTGTTGATCTAAAAAAAAAATAAAAAATTCTTATGATGATGGTGATCTCACTCTATGGAGGTACTGTTCCTTTTTAGACACTGTAAAATTCTTTATAATGACCATAATTTTGATTAATTTAATTTTTTTAGTGATTTTTAAAACCTTACAAGGTTTTAAACTATATTACTGTATATGAATACGTTCATACTGTAAATAAGTAAAGGTCCACATTATGAATAAATGATATTTAATAGCTTAAATATTTAACCAAGTGTCTGTCTATCTGTCTATTGTACAGTTGACTTTGGAAGTAGGAAATTTGTTTGCAAGAGGAATTGTACATTTTTTGGGGGGGAGAAGAATATTTTCCATTTCTCACATCTATACTGATTTGATTACTCTGCAGAAAAAGGAAGTGTAATGACTGGAAAGTATTAGCTCCTGTGGGGTTATTGTAGTAATTATATGTAACACAAAAGTTAATCAACTAATAATAAAAATGGAGTTTTAGGGAGCTGATATGTTGTGCAAGAAATACCTCATGGAGTAGAAAAAAAATATTGCTGTAGTGTTACTTATTTCCTGACAGGGGTAAAAAAAAAAATTCCAAATATACAATGAGTTTATTTTATGGTTTTAGTCATCACTTCATTAGTTCCTAAGGACTAATTATGGAAGTGCTATTACCTGGAATTGATCTGATAGTGAATCATTCTGCACAACATGAATTAAATCTATGTAAGATACAGTGGTGCCATTTTCCAAGCTCATAACAGGCTATGCTTTTTTTTATCAATAAAACCTCTGTATATTACACTGTCAATAAACAGAAGGTAATTATTTCCCAGAGAATTATCTAAATCTGTGTGTATATATTTATATGGAAAGAAAAACTGTAACTTTCTGTATTTTAGGTATTTAAGAGCAGAATGAGTTGGGGAAGAAGTAACCCTTTAGTTTTGTAGAGAATTATCATCACCGGGCAACCCAGTATAGAGAGTAGTGCTATGTATTTGACATTTCTTTGATGGTACATAGGGAAAAAACCCCTACATTTCCAACCATGTTGTTAAAAAAAACCCCCCTAAGTCCAGTCTATCTTTATACTGAAATTGGCAATAAAACAAAATAGTATAAAGACTACTGAAACCAGGTATCTTTCCTTACTATTGCATTAAAGAGGTAACTGAGGATTTAAACTGTTGCTTCCGTTTTCTCAAGGAATATTCTTTGTATAGAGACAGACATCAGTAATGCAATAGAGGAGTTATGGGAGAAGACAGAGAGAAAAAGGAATAAGCTACGTAAGATTTTGGCATTTTTGATCTGTCAAAACCCTTGTGACTGCACCTCCTGGTGGGTACAGCCTGGCACCAGTGCTGCTTTCGTGTGTAAGCTTTGAGGCATTCTGGGTGCTCTGAAGGAATTGTATCACCTTCAGCCTGTGTGCCTGGATACCTGCAGGCCTGTCTGCTTGTCCTAAAGGTGTCCAAGGGCAGCTCCCATGATTTCAAGCTGTGGAGCCTGGTCAGCAACAGTAGTGCTGCCCTGGGGAACAACAACTCAGCACCTTCTGTGGTGGCACCAGAGCTGGGCTTTGCAGCCTGCCATAACTGCTGTGCTGCCAGAGTTTATGCTGTTATCAGTAATTGATTTATCATTAAACTAACTGCAGACTAATGACTAGTGTATCACATCCTTGTTTATCCTCTTATGCTTATCTCAGTGTCTCAATTTATCCCAGTTGGTTTGAGGGCTTAGAACTGTGCTCCATTAGCAAATGGGTGTGACAACTGAAGATATGAAGATGCGGTGTTCAGTGCCTTATCTCACACCAGTTCCTGGCTGGTTTAAACCATGCTATCAGACTTTGCATTAAGCTTCCTCAGCCATATTAACACCTTTCATTTCCTTAACTTTACTGCACAAGCTAGAATGTCCAGCAGACAGGCAGTAGCAAATATCTGGAAATGGGGGCATTGGAAATTGCTATGGAATTAATTAGTACCTCAGGTTCACCAGATTTCTCAGTTTTTATTTCAGTTCCAGAGGGTTTTTTTTTTTTTTGTAATCCTTCCATTTTGTCCACAAGTACCTGTGGAACACCAAGAAACAACTTATTGAAGTTAGGTAAAGCTATCCAATAGTCACTTTTTTTAAGCAATAAATAAATGCATGAATGCATAAGAGAATTACAAGCAGATGTAATATTAACATCTTCTGCCTCTACACTCTTGCAATGGAAACCATATTGCTCATTAGGAACAGGGCCAGGCACCTTTGGATCTTACCTCCTTGAAGTCAGCCCTTTGTATTCCACAGTTGGGGGGGTCAGTACTGCAGAGGAGCAGCAGGGCTTGAGCAGCTATTGTGGAGAGCAAATGCAGCAATGATATTGATGACACCACTAACTTATTTAGTAGATGGAATTTAGAATGTGATGGGGATTCATCACTCCTCATCACATTATCCCTCAGCTGTTTATTGCCAAGGCAATAAGCAAAGTGTTGCTAATATTAGTTTCTCTTGTTTGGTTCAGTTTGCTTCTGCTGTTTACCAGATAACAATAAAGGCCCATAGAACTGCTGTGTTAATTGAAATACATAATTTTAGTGCTTTTTAGTAGGGTAACTGACAAATGTAGAATAACTTAAGAAATTAGTACTAAAGGGGAAATATGATGTTGCAAGAGCAATCATACACTTTGATTTCATAAAATAGATATATATTGGGTTATTTTAGAGGGCAGTTGCGAGTTAATAAGTAGAACAAGTATATTGGTTGGCAAATGAGAATAATGAAAAAGGCTGATTCAGAGTGTCCACTGTTCAAAACTCTTATTCTTTGAGACTGAGAAGTGAGAACTAAGGCTAAGCTTTGACAGAGGAGGGTGCATATTCTTATTAATTTTGGATCTTTCTGTGGGCTGTTCCATTTTTTAGGTTTCTAGGGTGTTTAAATGTGACCTCTGTCTGTGAAAGCAGAAAAAGAATCTGCAAAACATAATAGAAAAAAGCTGTAGCATGAATATTCATCCGACTGGATGTTGCAAAAAGTATTCTGTTAGTAGAGTTACAAACCCCTGCAAACTGCACCAAGCACTGAAGTGCTCAGATACCATCTGACCAGCTTTACTCATCTGCAGACAAAAATTATTCCAGTAAAAATGTAAACATAGATGAGTGAGTTGATCTATTCTTATGACTCTCCCCAAGCACCCACTTTTGGTCTCTGTTGGAAGTAGAATACCAGGCTGACTCATTATAGCTTCTTTTATATTTTTATGTTCTTCTACAAATGTGTCTATGAATTTATTTTTTGTCTGGTTTTTAAAGGAATTCATTTGGTCTTTATCTTCCACAGAAATTTAAGTGAGTGAGTTTACTGGCAGGAGCATTTGACAAAATGCTGAATTTTGAAGTGAGTAGTCCCCAGTTCAGCTATACATTAGCTAAGCAAGTGCTTAACATAAAGTATGTACCCTCTGAACTTCAATAGGTCTCAGAGTGCATTACTGAATAGGAATGGGATTATTCAAATGCTTTCAGATAAAAGATTGCTGAACTGGAGCCATATTGCAGAGTATTTGTGGGAAGTTATTTTCCAATTAGGAAAGGCAAAAAAACCACTTTGTGATTTGTCTGTGCACTCAGAAAATCTGAAGATTGGATTTTATCTATTAAGTAGTCATTTTGAATTGCTCATAAACAAGCTTCCAAGAATTGTTAACAAGAGTGTAAAGCCAAAACAAAATAATTTAAAAATTAGGATGTATAATCATAGCACATGTTGTTTTCTGCTTTCACATATCTCTGACTGTAACTCATAGCTCTTCAAAAGCACAAAATAGATTACAGAAAATAGAAAGTTCCTAGTCTTTCACAAATTATGTGATCAAGTTCAGCTGCAGTGCACCATGAATTAATCCTCATCTGTATCAAAAGATTTGGTATTAGAACTTTACCAGGGCTGCTAATAGGGATTTACCAATCCAAAGCGAAAATTTAGAAGGCAATTTTGCATTTTCTCTCAAAAGACAGCTTAGGTTAGCATAGAGGAATAATGGATTTCCACAAACTCTTCAGGGAAAACGAGGCAATTGCCACCTCTAGGATTGTAAGAGCTGTTGCACACACTATTTGTGGTTTGTTCTCTGTTGTTGAGAGTATGTTCACACTGCAGATCACATAGACATGTCTGAGCTGGCTTTAAACTATTCATTTCTAGTAATGATAACTGTCTTGGATATATTTGTTAGCTTTCCAGGAGGGTTAGGTAACCCATTTTTGGCCTGCTCTACTGAGGCTACAGTCACATTGACACCTAACCTATATGAGCAGCTCAGGCATTTCTACAGAAACTACAGTTCCAGCAGGGCAGAAGTGTGCTTCATTTTGCAAGTCCTGAAGGAAAAGTTTCCTGTTATTGGTATCACCAGCACTGGAAGAGAAAACTGGTGTTGGAGCTGGTCTTACAGGGCCTGGCTCAACTGTAGATTTCCTGTGAGCTTAAGAAATTCCTTGTTTCCCTGTCTTGTCAGTCCTTCCGTTATTCTGTAATATAAAAGGAAGATTAGGTATATGTAAATTATTATTGATGTAATTCTTGATGCTAGATATATGGAGCTGGGGTGATGATTCAGAGTGTAAGATTTTTTTCACATATCTAATCTCCCTAGTGAAAATATTGACTATTGAATTTAGTGTTTTGCACAGGGGTCATACCAGAAATACGTTTGGTGTGAAAGGACAGCTGGTCAAGAACAATAACCTCTTCCTATTTGAGGGAGCCCTAGAAGTCCTGACTACTTTTGCTTTCTTATTGTGAGAAAGGCTATGATGCCTTTGAAAATACAAGTAATGCAGATTTTTGGCTTTTTCTATCTTAAAATATTTGTGCTAGACTAGATCCAGACATAAAGTTCTTATTCCTAGTGAGATGGTTCAGAGCCAAAGAGAGAAATATGAATATTCACAAAATTCTATTGTAAGAAAAATCTGCTACAGAAATAGATCCTGATTTACCTTCAGACTTTGAGTGACATTCTCAAAATAGAGAAATTTGTGGGTAGTGTCAGTATGGGAGGATGGTTCATGTGGCACACATTGCTTTGTCTGGAATGTAGTGATAAACCTTTTTGCAGGTTCCTGACTGCAATGGCTTTATCCATGATACTATTTCCAGTCACCAAAACCAGTTATTTGTGCCAGTGACTTCGATTATTTACCTGCAAAGTCCTCTGACAAGTCAGACTTTTAGAAGTAACTTAGAATAACATAGCAGAGCAGGTCCACAGTAGAAGCTGTACTGAACAACTTTGAAAGATAGGGGAAAGAGAGAGATGTTTCAGGGAATAACTGTAAGGAATGGGAGAGGGAGAAAGTCAGGACTCCAGTAATGAGAAAAAAATGGATTGAGAGACCCTATGCATCCCTATGGTCAGTGATAGAATTCTTCAGATAAAAATTCTTCTTAATGTGAAAGAGATGACTTTATACATATATAGATATAAATCTAAAAATCTACATACAACCTTCCCTATCCTGACATATATACAGACACATATACACAAACACATATACACGGGTATGGGTATGTTGATAAATGCAAATATAAACATTCAAAAGGTTTTCTGAAAGTTGAAATGTCGATATTTAACAGTTGCAAACTATGCTACCTCTCCCCATAGTTTTGTGATAAGAAGCTCTACAGTTTGGGAAAATGTAGCCTGGTCACCAGCCTCTGATGGTGCAGATTTATTAACGAGCAAAAACTGAGCAGGAATGTCTGTTGAAAGGAGTGTTTATTGCTGAGGAAAGTGGGCCATGAAGGTAGCTTGCTTTTTTCATTGCCAGGCAGCCTGTACATCAGTAGAGAAGAATCCCAGAAATCTCCAGGCAGTCTGCCCTCAATCTGTATATTGTGATTGTGGCAATGACCAGTTTCTAAATGCCTTGCCAAGCTGCATTGCACTCATCTTCCTTGCAGTCTCTCCGTGTGCTGCAAAGACAGAGTTCATATTTAAAGTGGCCGTTACTGAGTGACTTTAAAAAGGATAAATCAAAGAAATGTTGTAACTAATATACTTGAGCCACTGAAGTAGCATATTTAAGTGACATTATCTACCCTTGAAAATAATGACCTGTGAGATAAATAGTGAAATCTGTTACTCATGTTTTCTGTGCTGTACATTTGTTTGTTACTTTGTTTATCTAAAACTACAGGGTATGTAAAGTGAAACTGAAATCCTGCCAGTTGTATACATATGAAGCACCTATGACTCATTTATTATGCTATCTTGATGAGCTTTCAGTCCTGTATATCTTTCTACTTATGATATTATATAAATCTAAGCTTAAAGGTCCTTTCTCTTTCCCTTGTTTACCCACAATGTTTTATTTAATTTCATTTGGCTTTGAGTGCTTTTATTGTTTGATTCCATTAAACCTTCTCATAATTTGGACAAATCAATTTATATTTCTGTTTGCTTTAAATTGGGAGTGTAAGTCAGAGGGATGCAAACAGCCTAATGAAATGCAACTGTGTGGTGTTATGTCATGCATTCCTAGTCACAGGTACAGTCACAGTGGAGCAAGAAATAGTGTGTGCACTTTATGAACTGGGTATGATCTAAGCCAGGATAGTCATGGCAGGATTGCTAATTGCTACTGGAGGCAATAGCTAGCTTCTTTAATATTTGCTTCACTGGATGTTAAGGGTGTGTTTTGCACTGGAAAAATTTGCCTGCCTACAGTTATTTGTGACTCAAAAAATCATCCAAATGGGGCTTGAGGCACCAGAAAAGTGCTGATACATGATGAATATTTGCAGTACAATTCTTGGTGCATTTAAGTTATACCATTTCAAAGACAGGATTGTTAGTACATTAGTTTTAAAATGAAGAAACTTTAGTAAAAGATGCCTGACCTGCAGTGGCCAGAGCAGCAGTCTCATTTCAGGTTACAGAAATGGGTAACTCCCTGGTCAATGCCATTGTTAAGTGTGTAATAAATCTTCCAATAGAGATTCTGGTTCTTTATATACAATTTTAGAGACTCAAGTGTGAGACAACCCCGTCCATAGCATCAGCATGCCCTTTCCAATGGTTACTAATTTGTCCATTGTTACTGAAACCATTTTTAGACTGAAATTTTCAAGTTGGAACTTCTGTGACTACAAGTACTGTGACAAAGATAGCATATGCTTTTCAGAAAGAAAACAACGACAAAAAATGCAAACTACATGTTAGTTTTAATAATTGCAAATTTTGGGAGTAGCTTCTTCAATTCTAGTTATGTTCATAGAGGCAAAAAACTCTGTTAAACTTAACTTTAAGCAGCAATTAAAATCCTTTCTTGAAACATAGGACTTGATGCATTGCCGATGGAAAAGATGTCCTGAAGCAGAATTTCTCTTATTACAGCCAAAGCAAGGTCAGATGTAATCACAGTATGTTAGAGGCTCAGTTATTGCCAGTACTGATCAAATCATTGATATCTTGAGTCTGGCAGGCTTCTTCTAGTGGTGGAGCTGCATTTGAAGCACGAGGAATGTCACCCAGCCTTTGGTAATGCCTTGTAATTTATACACCCTTAAACTGAGGTCACAAAGGAGTAAAGGTAGTAAGTTGCTCTGTAAGGAAAGGAGTAAATGGCTGTTTGTATTTCTAAAGTCTCTCCTCCCCACCCTCCCCGTTCATCCCCCCCAGTGCGCCGCTCCAAGGCCGCAGACGAGGAGAGAAGCCACAAAGCGCGCCGGGCGCGGGACGAGTATCGCCGGCAGTCCCTGCGCGCCATCCAGAAGGGGAGAGTGGCCGGCCTGAGCAACTTGTTCCAGGGGACGAGCCTCAGCAACCACCAGGAGATAAAACTGAACAACAATAGTTCCAGTCCTTTGCTGTCTCTCTCTGCAGCGTCCAGGTTGGTTTGTACAGCAGTGACTTTGAAGCAGTTTTCTGTTGAATGGCTCCCTCTCCAGTTCCCACCATCTCAACAAGCTGGTCTTCAGTCGCTGGGAATTCTCAGTCTTGCTGTTTCACTTTGACCAGAAAAAGAATGTTTAAAGAAAAACAAACCCAGGTTTAATGTGAACTAAATGCCATTTGTTTTTCAGACAGATTCCTTAGAATTCACACAGAGAGAGATGAGTCCTTGGAACGTCAGTATTAGATCAGTATGTGAGGTTGTGGCACAGAGAAATCAAATAGACAAATTCTTAGGCAAGTGTTAAGCCTCAAGCCTAAAATTGCCTGCTGCTTAATAGCTCCATTTTACAGAGAGCTGTCCAAAGTTTCAGGAGGTTTTAGGTTTTTGGTTTTTTTTCTGGCCAAATCCAGTGTCTTTTTTATTTATTAATCTTTCATATGACTATTTAGGGAGCACCAGAAATTGCAGAAGAGGAAAAGAATCCAAACTGGCAGATGACTGCTAGGAAGCTGACTAATCACTCGACTCTTTTACTGGTTATTCCTTATACCATTAATTTGGCTTCGTGTGGTGATAAAGGCAATGTGAGCACTGACAGGATGGTAACATTAAATTCTAAAGAAACAACAAATATCCAAGCTCAGAAAGGAGAGAAGTCTATTACATTCTTTTTCCTTCCCAGTCAGTGTGTCACCACAGATATTCCATTGTTTGGAAATGTATTCTGCTTTGATAAGTTCTTTACCCTACTGTATTAAGACATAGAAACTCTTCCATAACAGCAACCAAAACTCCCAGTTTGAGGAGGAATCAGAATTTCGTTCTGAGAGAGCAGGTTCTTTAAAGTTACCATCAAATCAATTTGTCAAAGGAAGTCTCTCATTATTTTCCCAAACTGCTTAAACTCCCCTTCAAACTGAAGTAGTAAAAACACCAGTAAAATGGCAGATTTTGAGAAAAAACAGTCCATTACTTTGACTGAAGTTCTGAGCTCTGCCATGAAGTTATTTACTATAGAACTGGGTGGTGCTAGATGTGATCCTTTTCAAAAAGGACCCGAAAAAAAGCTGAAAAGTATTCCAATCATTATCCAGCTCATATTCAATATTATTTATCTGTTTCTAAGCTATGTTTATACTGCAAAAATGAGGCGGTAATTATTTTTTCTTATCTCTTAAGCCTTCTCACTGTCTGGCCATTACTTGATTGTGAAGGTGTCAAGAAACATAAAAGTTACTTTTAACAAATGCTTCAATAATGAATATATATAAATATGCATAATTCAACTTCTCACAGTTTACACTGGTATGGAAAGGCAGGAGCAGATGTGAATCTAAGATTTTACTTTGCCAGTGACCTGAGAGGTCAAGGAGGAGATGCACATTAAGTTGTTATTTGCCACAGCTATGAGACAGGGGTTTTTTTCCTCAAGAGAATGTAGGTTCAGTGTTACATCTCTAAGTTTTTCAACATGAAGTGTTGCTCCTGTAGTTTTTTACCTTGCCTTGCCATTTCTTTTAAAAGCCACATGAAAATAGTGTTCTTTTATTTTTACATGAGATCTCTCTCTCTTATTTCTGTATAGCTATATAGAAAACCATTTGAATTTTTTCCTGCTGTCTTTTTTACTTTGCTGAGTATTCTCCTCCTGATGAAACTCTTTGGCCTGCTTGTTCACTTTTATCCTTTTGCCTACTGTGGGGTTTTCATTTTTACTTCTGTGGTTGTAGTTCTTTTTTCCTGCCCCTGTTGAACAAGCTGGAGCACAGAAGCTGTACAGAACCTGACACAGTAATTTTGAGATTTAGCCTAGGGCAGGAAAAATGATGGACGTGACAAGCTGTTCAAAACTTAACTGAATTAGAGAGAAATGAGTAAAGGAACAAGAATGGACTGTAGAACCCTCTAATTCAAGGGGTTTTTGTCTTTCTTTATATAATGTATTGAAAAGTGAGATATAAGAAACATGTGTTGTTTGGTTTTTTCTTTTTTTCAGTGTGCGTCTATAACTGAATTCTCACTTTTCCCCCTCACTTATGGTTGTATCTTCAAATTTTACAATGAATATTGGTCAGATCTGCTCACATGCATTCATGTAATTCAGCAGTAACTATTATGTTCACTGTAATAGTTCAACAGAACCAAACACTAAATTAAGTAACACCAAGATAAACTGAAAGGAGGACTCAGCTGCATATCACCATACTTGAATTTGATATGATATACCTTACACCTTATTTGTGGTAGTTGGTGGATCTTCCACATATTTTACCTGATTTGCCTCCTACTATCTAAAAGGCACCAAAAGGGTAATGCATAGAAAGAGTAAGGGAGGCTTTCAAGTAGAGAATGCAAAGGGAATATAAGGGTTTAAACAAAAGATTCCCTCTCTTGTCCTTAGTAATCTAGAGACACAATGTATTATAGGAGTATACTCTAAGTAAAAAAATAAAATTTGCACATCAGTGTTTATCTTGGAATAAAAATGAGGTAGAAAAGAAAAACTGACTGAAACGTCCATTGCATCTTTTGTGATAAATTGGTTTCCAGTTTAAGTTAAATTTAAGTGCTTAAAAAATGTCTAAACTTCCACTGCAAATGTAAAACCCACAATATCGTTGTTTCCATAGAAGCCCAAAATACTTTTACTAGATTTTAGAAAGGTTAAAGTTGTTCAGTGAGTTATACTGAACGGAAGTTATAATGGCCATTTTGAAGCTGTGTGTTTTCTAAGTATGTAGAGGAAAAAAAAGGTTAAAATTTATTTTGTCTCTTGTTTTCATGCACTGCTAGTTCTCTGTCTCTCAATGCAGTAACATCTGGGAGCGTCCATCCCGACCCTTCTCCCGGGATGTCATCGTCCGCTGGTTCAGAGAAGAGCAGATCCCTCGGCGTGCTGGATTCGAGAGGAACACCAACAGGATTGCTCAGTGGTTCCATGGTAATACACTCCTTCTTTAGTTGTTGTATAACAAAACTGTGAGCATATACTCCAGAAATAAATGCTCAGCTTTCATCCCAAAAAAGAAAGTCTACTGGCATTGTGAAACCGAGTGCCTGTTAAAACAAGATTTTTGCATCTTTCCTATTAATAGCACATGATTTCCCTGTTTTATTTTTTCTGGTTAAGCAGACTAATCTGGGACTCGTATCACCAGAGTTTTCTTGAGGAATATTTTGGCCAAAATATAGTTGCTGTAAAATAGTAAGCCAAGCAGGAGTAGTGAGACCGAGATAGGGTGAGAAGGACTCCAAAATAAACTGGCAAATAGTGTAGTGGTACAGTACCTGGATGACTGACATTCAGGTTTTTAACTTATCTGATTTGCAAGAAGGACTTGAACTCATGTATGTTTAATCCCTTGTACTTCATAAACTTGGGCAGCATTTTTTATTTCTTGCTTCCTTTTGTAACAAAAATTATTGAATTTATTTTCTCAAAAATAATTGAGAGTGTGTGATTTTAGACAGTTTTCATGAAATGGGAAAAAACACTCCTGTGCAGATCCATAATTTGCTGAGTCTGATTGAGTTCCTATCTCTGAGACTTTTGCTCTGTATAGAATTTGCCATCCAGCTAAATCTTTGATATCAAATTCACAGGTAGGAGATTTTATTTTCCTAAGTATTAGCGATGATCTTTATACTCATTATTCTTAGATATAAAAAAAAAAAAATTCTGGCTTAATTGAGAAACTAGAACAACTTTAGAGTTTAATCTCAATTTTTCTTTTTCATTGCTGCTTTTGGTCTGATATAGCTTTGCTCGAAGCACTAAGCTGACCCTGATCTGATTCATGGTTCTCTAAGCCTAAGATGAAGAGGTGTGGGCATTCTAAACTGAACCAGACAAGGAAGATTTCTAAGCAAGTTTAGTGTTTTGTATATTTCAGATTGATTTTTATGATACACAAATCCTTCTGTGTTAAAAGACATCAACAAGCTGCTGTTTTCATTGATTTAATTAGTCAAAGACACTGGAGTCAGTCATGTATAGCTTGTAAATGCTACATACTTCCATTTCTTATGAACAATGATGCAGACACAGTTGTTTGTTTTCTCCCAGAAGACATTTGGTGTGGTTGCTTTCTGAGACACAAACTCATTAAAATTTCATTAGTGGACTTTTTTCAAAAGTACTTTCAAACATGATCTTTCTGCGTGGTCCAATGGTAAATGTTTTCCCTGCATGTGGGAAGCTGACATCCATATAAATTGCTGTGAGCAGTTATGAACATTCACACTTTAGGAAGGTATCTGGGCTTGAGTTAATGCATGTGCAGTCTTCCTAATAATTTCAGTGACTTCTGGATTAGTCTGTTAATCACTGCAAGAACTGAGGTGTTCGTGATTATTCTTTAGTTTCTCAGACTGTGCTGTTCGTGTCTTAAGGAGCTGTGACTATGCAATGACATTTATAAAAGTGAGCAAAGTGCCTTGTTTCTCCTCCCACTCAAGGAGCCTGACAGGGCACTGGTGCACTCCCAGCCTAAAGCTCAGTGGGTTTATTTGCAGGGATCCACGAGTGCTGCTTTGGTACCTGTTTGCTGGGTTAGACATTTTGGCTTCTGTAGCTCTGGTCGGGTTCATTGTAACCTTAGTGAACAATGCAGCTGCCTTCTGACTCTTGTGCAGTGGTGGAATCCAAACATCAGGTTCTTACAGGTCCACTGGTCCGTGTTTGGCAGTGTTATGTAGTGTCTGTTACATTTTGTAATGTAGACAAACTTGGAGGGAAAACAAACAAAAGCATTGGAACAAAATATTAGGAAGTATGAACACATGAACTTTTTTTCCTGAAAAAACCCTTGTTCTTTTCATTGAATTGGCCTCCAATTTGAGGGCAGGGGGAGATAGGGAGAAGAAGGCAACCAGAACCCTTTTGATCCCAACAAAAATAATTTTTCTATTCTTTGTTTACTTCTTGTTAGAATTAAGCTTTTGATTTCTATTGTATAGACCTATTTGGGATCTTCCGTGTGTTATTTTGTATTATATTTAGGGACATTATATATGACTTTTTATTATTCTTGTGTATTAAAAAAATACAGTGGAATGTATCTGACTTGTATAAGATATTGGCCATACAAACAAAAGCCATTCTGCAAAGCTAAGAATTATGACTGACAACTTGAGCCACTGGGGCAACAATAAAATTATCATTTGGATAGGTGGATGTTTCTGTGGGAAGAACTGCTGCCTAATATTCAGTGTTGTCTAGTGTTGAGCTGACAGATTCTTAAAACCTCAAGCATTTCTCAAAAAAGGTATAATCAGGTCCTTCACATCCTTGAACAATTTCTGTATTTTCTTACATCCCAATTTTGGACAACAAAATGGGAGCTTAATATTCTGCCTCACATTAAGGGCTTTTTAAGTGCAATGCACTAAGAGAGCTATTACACAATACCAAAAAACTAGATACTAGTTTCTTACAGAATTACATGTTTTTTCTGGGGTCAATAGACCTTGGCTTACCTGCTTTGACTGTCAGGTTGTTCAGATTTTTAGCTAAATTTAAGCATTAGCAAATTCACTGTCTTCAAATTGTACTATGGACATATAATATTTGCTAGTTATACAGAGATTAAAGCCTTGAGGCAGAATGTGTTCAGCTAAAATAATGAAGTCCAAGTAGTAATGCAAAAATGTCTTTATCCTTATATATTTGTCATGTTTTCCACTTCCAGTGATCAAACTGACCTGGATTCTGTTTCAAAACGTACATTGTCTGGGGCATTTTCATGGTATGTGAAATAGGGTAGCATATGGCATGCTTAATGTACCTGAAGTTTTCCTTTTGCCTTCATTTCAAGAATCACTACAAAAGATTTCATTTGAAGCAGTGTGGCAAAACCTGTAGTAAAGTCTTTAAAATCGTAGCATTTCCTTCTTTATTCACCAAAAATTACTCCTTAAATGAATATTAACTTCAACTTCATCCATCTCTATTTGCCTCTTGAAATTATCATCCCGTATCTGATGTTTTTAGCTCATTTTGAATAGGATTTACTGTTTTCTTGGTTAAAAAAATGGACATGTTAAAAATACAGACTGTAATGTACAGCTGAATTATGGATGTAAATTAATTTTTTTGCTATGTTTGAATAGTAGACCCCTGCCAAAATCCGGATCATTTACCTCTTCAGTCTAGAATGGCTTTAAAAGTTTTTAAAGAAAAAATATTTAAATTATCTGTTTTTAAATGGTTTTTATAACTTAAAACCATGTTTAATTCTGTCCTAAATCATAAAATTTTATAATCTGGATTGGGAAGTAATGAACCTTTTTTTAAGGGAGCTTATGCTCACTTTGTGGCAACAGTGGAATGATGCTGAGTAGTCAAACTGATAAAACAAAGAAGAACCAGAGCAAACAATTAAGGTGCCACTAAAACTTTCTTGGGATATAAGGTAATTGGTGTCTATATCTTTTGTACAAAACAGCTGTTTCTTTTGTACTGTTCAATAGTTGCCTTAGGTTTGAGTGAAAAGAATTATGCCTTTGATTTTTTGACTATGAGAACTAAGAAATTGGTGTAAATTTAATTAAAGGTAAATTCTACTCAGTTTGATAACCAGGAAGTTAATAATTTTACTCTGGTTTCTTATCTGCTAATTGATGAATATGGGCAGATGACTCAAACAGCTTAATGTTGTATCAAGCTGTAGAAGTGCTTTAGTTAATCTGAATTCAGAGCGTTCTGTGCCAAGATCTCAGTTTGTGGTATGCACTGAAAGTCGGAAAGGAAGTTGGTGCTTAGGATGGCAGGTTTGTCTCTCAAAAGGGCTGAAAAAGGAGAAATGCTCATTTTTGGCCAAGTTTAGCTTTGAACTGGATTTTTTTTTTTTCAAACCTCTGTGTGACCCATGCCAAGTAAAGTTACCAGCCTTCTCTAGAGTTTTTGAAGAGTTTTGCCAAACTTTGCCACAGACACTAGCAAATTGCAGTTTTCAGTTTACTGAGGCATAAGACACTGGGAGTAGAATTCCACATGGCAACAAAACTAGAGGCCCCTTCCTCCCATAACTATTTAACAAAAGGCTGCTGATGGCTGAAACATTTGTCCTTCTTTCATTTGTCCTTTAAACTTTCTCTGGTGTTTGAAATCTGCTTCGTCACTTTTTTCCCATTCCAACTAGTTTGTCAGCTGTTACTTCAGATAATTTTGACACTTTCAGCTTCAGACGTCAGGCTTTTCACTCTCACATGTTTTGTCCTGCGTTTGGTTATTTTCTATTCACAACACAGCAGTGTTGCTCTTTGCAAAAGGTGCTGATCTCGAAATATTCCCCAGCTTTAGCTGAGACCAATATTTTATGATTGTTGATGTTATTTATCTGCAGTATAACAGGGGTGTCTCAGATATGTGGTGAGCACACTACAGAATTTTTTCCCTGCCTGCCTGTGGGGTGGCTGTGTGCATATTTGCTAAGCACCTGCTGTGGCACTATCGGATCTCCACTTGCCTTCAGGTTGAAAGGAAAGTTCAGAGGCTGATATCACAGATCTGGAAACATGAGGTAGTTGCCCTAAAGGTTGTACCTTTACAGTGTAATTGCAGTAGCATGGATCCTATTGTGGAGAACTATTTTATCAGGGAAAGTCAGACTGATGGTGCAGTTACTGGCTAAGAGAGTGTTGAGCTGTGAAGAAGCAGATCAGAGCAGGTTGAAGGATGGACTAAAAAATGCTGAGAGAAGCAGAAGCTGAGTAATCTCTGAGGTCAGGGGAGCCAGGGAAGACAGTTTTCAGAGTAACAGGAACATGTTGCAGATATTTACAGATTAAGGTTTAATTTCAGATGGCTAATGTTGATTTCAAGAAGAAACCTGTTTTCAAGAGGAAAATCTAGCACACCTAAATTATGACAATGCTTCTGCAAATCAGGTGCTCTCAGTAAAGAAGTCAAGGCTTAATATTTCTGAAAGTCTACTGATTATGAGTCCTTAACAGTGGTGGCAGCACTAGGCATATTCATATAGCTGAACTGTGGGAAATGCATCTTATAAAATACAGCTTTACTGTAACATTTTCTAAGGGACACAGAAATGGCAATGGTTTGGTTTGAAAAACATGTAACAGTGAATAAAGTTTGTTGCTTTGAGCATAAAAGCATGATTTTTCTTCTGCTCTTGAACCTTCCAACTGTTCAATGAATGCTTGTTAGGAAGATGAAAAGCAAGTGTAAATCCAGCAGAAGTACAACCTTCTTGATATTAATGATCTAGTTTCTAATTCCTTGCTTTATCATTATCTAGCTTTTACTTCTCTTTGAGAAAGTGCACAGACAGTCTCTGTTTAAGTGCCCCAGGGGTCTGGGATTTTTTCACTACTAGAATTGTTGTTGAAGGGGTATTCTGTCAGAAAAAAGATACAAAATCTTGTTAAAAATCTGAATTCATTGAGAGCTTTTCCACTGTCTTCTACAGGACTTGAAGAATGCATGAAAAAATAGCTATATGCAAACTTGCTATTTAAAACATTCTGTGTCTGGGAAACCTCTGGAATGGAATCTGAGAATTCCTGACTCAAATGATAGAACCAGCTAAAATAAAAATTGTGAATGACAGTGTAGCTGTTGTCTTGCACATATTTGCAGGACAGCTCCAGGTCTCTAATTTATGCCAGTAAATGAAGAAGAGGAAGTGTGAGATAAAGAGTTAGACAATATCAAAATTTATTCTGAACCACTGTCTGGGAAAGAATTAAAAAAAAAAAAGAAGACTTTCAAGACAGTAGATTTAGAAGAGGTTATATCTTATTCTCTTCATCAAAAAAGTAGATTTCTCTGTTCTCTACCAGCCTCTTCTCAAAGAGAGAGGGCAGACACAGCTGTGATCAACAGCTTGAATATCTATAAACACTGGGGCTTGTGATTGCTGCAGGGATACACCCAGGTCGACGTGAGCTGCTGGTTATTGCTGCTCAGTTGACTTTGTGTAAAACAAGTAATGCCATAGTCATTTAGTATCAATCATCATCCCTAATCTCCCCATCTCTACTCTGTGAGGTTTTCTCAAAAAACTTTGTTAGGAATGAATGTTACCTTTGAGGGGAATCTTGGCAGGAAGAACAGTTAGGGGGCAAGTTTGGATGCCAAATTACACTCTCATCACAAAACCCTACATGAGGAAATGGGTCGAGGAGTTCCATTAGACCTGAGTGGGAAGGCATGTGCTGCTGTCACCTCTGCTGTCCCCATTCTGTGGTCAAACAGGGCACATTAGTTTCCAGAGCTGCTTAGTCCTGTGCTTTTCATCCCTGAAAAGCAGGCACTGAATGATTCAGGCACAGAATGATGATATTCATATCACAATGGTGACGTGGGATGAATGAGAGCCCTCTGCTGTATTAGATAAAGGAGTTGCTAAACACTCAGTGAGGCTGGAAAGTCTGTTTTGCATTTGAAGGACAGAAGGACTGGCTCACTCCAGTTTGGTACCATCACCTTTAAATAGTAACAATACTATTTTTGTGTTACTATTTTGTAATTTTATTTTACTTTGAAATAATGATGAAGCAGTAATTTTTATAACCTACATGTAGATATTTTATTGGGGCACAATACATGAACCAGTTTGTCCTTGCAGCTTTATATATATTCTCTCTATGGGTGGATTTAAACATAGCTCTTAGAGCCAGTATTATTGTCATGATTATCTGTTTACTTGCTGTGAGATGGAACACCATTTTTTCCTGAACATATTCTTATCAAACATCTCCTGGATTTTCTGGTAGTATTTTTTCAAAAATAAGACAGTATTTGGAGTTGTGTTGAGGTCCTGTGGTGGATTCTGGTACTTGATTATGGATGCCTGACTTAAGTCAGACCCATAACCTTACAAAACCCAAATGCTTCCTCAGCTTTAATTCAGCTCTCAGCTTCTTCCTTAAGAAGTGAGAGCTGTTTTGCTGTTTTCTGAGAAATAACATGATCCTTCACATACTAAGTGATTCCACTTGGGTCATAATGATTGTTTCAGTTTGTCAGTTCTTTTGAAGGCTTTGGAATTGTTTTTCTCATGCCATTAGAGTTCCAAAGTGTCTACACAGACAGGTTATTAGCAAACAAAATAAATGTTTTAGACTCATGGCTCCCCTTGGAAGCGAGCAAAGTATCAAAGTGAGGTAATGTGAGCTGTAACATGCTGCAAAGAGAAAGGAAGCACAAAAGAACAGCAGGGAAATTGTAGAATGAGGCAATTGAATAATTAATGTAAATAGGCTAATTGCTAATGTGAAATGAGCTTTCTTATTCTTTTACAATGCATCGTCCTTCTTGACTGCTTTTTAACTGGAAGCTATATTCTAAAGATTAGGCATGTTCTAAAGATAGAAGGCAGCAATTTTTTGGAGCAGATTTTGTAGGCACTAAGAGTCAGAGATAATAAAGAACGTGTGACCATAAAGGGGAAACAGTTGTGATGTGTTAACAGTTTCATGGTCACAAACAAGTCAGGTGCAGAGCCCATACAGTACAGTGCTAGTTAAAAATAAAGTTAAAAAGGTGTCCTTTCAAGTTTATGTCAGACAATTCTTTGCATTTGTGAAGAATATCCAGCAGCTTTTTCATAGAGTTTACTCCCAGGCAAATTTACTAATGTCTTAATGAACAAATATAGAAAGTCAAATTGTTTTACATCCTGAAGATGTCTTGCCCTCTTTATTTAAAGCACTTTTAAGATTTTATTCTCCATCTGCTTCTACTACAGCATGCCACAGTGAGCAATTATAATTTTTGTTTAGGAAGCCATCGTGGTAGATTACTGTATTTACCTGTGGTTTTACGTTACAGTTCTAGCTCTCTTTTGAACTGGACCATGTGTGAGTTCATTTTTCTATTCCTGCAGCTCCTTCAGGCTTTCTTTATCACATTGCATAAAACAAAAAAAGAAGTGTTTCTGAACAGAAAGATATACTGTTGGTGTTTGGAAATAAAGACATTTATAAAACCCATGTGACATAAGAGCATGAGTTATTTGGAAGAAACCATATCTAAAGACATAAAGTTGATGCTTTTACACAAAATAAGGAGTCTTACATACAAGTAAAAAGCTCTGACATCTACAGAGGTTGTTTATGGTAAGACTGGAAGAAATTATGGTTGTTTATGGTGACCAAAGTGAATGCAGGCAGCCTTGTACATCTGTCCAGCAGCCTGAATTGGAGCTGTGGTGCCCTGTGACATCTATTGCAGTCTGGTCCTTACCTGCAGGATCATGCTTTCTCCTTTCAGTGGCAGCTGTGTATGTTAGTTGGTTAGTTTATCCATGCACAAGGCACACTCAGATGTCAGTCACTACCAGCATGAGACATTCAGCTCATACTGTGTATCTCTAAATGCTGTATCTGGATGTTTGCTGATCACCCCCTCTGGCATACCACAGGTGTCCTGTGTAGAACCTTGTTAGTCTTGGATGAATTGCTGATGTCCTGCTTATTGTTAGTCCACATCTAACTGCTTATCAACCATGCCTCCAGCTCTTGTTCCCTTGCCAGCACACTTACAACAATATGCTTTCTGTTTCCCAGGTTTCATTATATATTTTTTTCAGCTTATGATAGACTAAGTTATATTTATTATTTTATCTGCAATATTTTCTGTTCAAAGCACAGCAAACACTTGCAGACCCAAGGTCAGTAAATCTCCCTGATTTCCCAGCAGAAGGATGCCTTACTGGTCCTTCTGTCTTGCTGCACTGAAACCACAGTCCTATTGATCCAGCCCCGAGGGGAAAGATTACAAGTTATTGGTTTGACAGCTCCTCTGAAGTAATACTATTTTCCTGCTAAGCATAGACAACTCTCTCAAACAGGGTACCAGCAGGTATTGTGTATGTAGTCATGCAGGGGTGAAGCAAGAGGCTGTGTGAAATTATGTTGCTGGTTTAGCTTGACTCCAGTTCACCCAGTTAGGAGCAGATCACGACACTTAAAGTGGTTTCACCGCAGGAGATAAACAGTAGGAGATGATACAAAAACAAAGGGAAGAGGTTTCTGTGACTCTGTAGGCAGCTAACCTCTATGTATGACTTCCCTACGTGATGTTGGCATGGAAGCAGAATGATTTGGAGTGTGGGAAACAGAAATTTGCCCTTGCCCTGCAAACATTAAGGGAATGACAGCCTCCTTTCCTTCCCTCTTCTGTTTCAGAAAGGTTGATTCTTTCTTCTTCTCTTTTCAGTGAATGAGACTGTCAAATCACAAACTTATGAATCTTTTTAAGAGGTAAGAATCCAAAAGAGCTGTGCAGATTGCACACTGATTAACATTGGCTCTGACTGCTTCATACCCTACCTCTCTATTCAAGATTAGCATCTATAATATAATAACAATAAATTCTTAATCCATGACAGGGAAGACTCAGATCTAAATTATATGTAATTCCACAGAACATTCTTCCAGTGCTGTTACCACTGTTTCTCACAATTGAACACAGCATGGATCTTACATGAGTGTGTGTGGCTGTTGGAAACTCATTCCAGTACGCTTGATAAAAATAATCTTTTGTACTTGAAGTGACCTGCAAACATTTATAGATATGCAATCCAAGCTACAAGAAAATAACAGTTCATTAGTTATGGGACAGAGCCTCCTCTCTTCTTTTCTCTCTTAACCATGCTACTACTGTTTACATGGTGGGGAGTGAAGCTTTGAGATAGTGGTTGCAACAAATTATTCTGCATAGTAGCTGTCTGTGTCCAGTTCCTCTTATCATATAAACTGGAATAGTTTCATTCATGAAATTTAGCAAAAATGAAATACTATTAATTCCAGACTCTGAATTCAAAATTAAGTAAAAAATTCTGTTTGCTTCTGTTTGGAACTTTTTCAGAACTTGAGATGAAGTTGGTTCCTCCATTAAAGTAATTTCTGTTACTAAGTAGTGGCTTCAAACACCTAATTCAGATTATCCTGCTGTGAGTTTGAGCCTGGCTGCTAGCTCACTTACCTTAGTTCCACTGTTGTAGGAAATGAGGCAATTTAGTGGCTGTTTTTTAGTGGCTTAACTGAGAACTGTGTCAAACCCCAGAGGATGTCCAGAACTGGATCCCTGTCAGAGCTGCACGTGGTTATTTTACTGGCGCTCATTAGACGTGAAGTTTTTACTATCCCAGTGTTGTTCTCATTTGACTTTCAACAGTGCTGCAGTGTCTGCTTCCCTTTACTGAGTGATTAAAGGTAAGCTTTCCCCCTGAGGAACAGTGCACTAAATCAATATGCAAGAACATTGCAAGCAGCTGGAAAGCACTGTAATTAACAAAGTTAGCCTAAAGTTCCCAAATTTAGTCAAATGTGTGAGAAGAAAAATTAGCTATCAATATTATCCATAGATTTATTTTTCTTTGATCTAGATAAAGAAGTATAGTTTCTTAAGTATGTACAGAAAATGCTTTGTGGAAATCTATCTGGAATTGCTGTTTTAACCTGAATATGGGAAAATACTTCAGATACACCATGATTTAAATTTGTATCCCTTTTAGCAATGAAAGTTCTAATGATTACTTGATTAAAAATCATGTAGGAAGATTTCTTATGAGCTCAGTGTTGTCATCTGGAAGCTTCTCACGGATGTAAATAGATTTGAGATTTGACTGTTAGTGTACCTAAAAAAATCTATGCATTCTTAAACCTTACAGAAAGGGAATATATTTAAGGAAAAAACCATTTTCCTTCACCTGTAAGAAAAGCATGAAAAGCAAAGAACATAGTATTATTTTCTGCCTAGTTATCTGCAGTAACACTCAGCTGTAAAATTTGAATTCTAGGGCTCCATGTCAACTGTGACTTTTATTTTTCTCCTTCTGTTGAGAGAGCTCTGCTGACACTGTGACTTACTAGTGCAGCTGTCATTTAAGTTTATGGAAAATTTATCTTGACAGCTTCTTCAACACCCATGAGATTATAGTGTTCTGTGTGAACTGGAAGATATATGTGCTTTTGAAGACCATTATGGGCATGTGTATGTGGTTGTACACATGTCCTTGTTTTGTACTTTTTGCATTCTATTAATTTAATTATAAAAAATGAGAGGGGTTGATCAGATTTTTGATTGTGGGCTGTATTTTGGTAAAAAAAAAAAAAAAAAAAGAGAAGGTTTTTTATTATTTAAGACCAACCTGAGAATGCATTCCATTGTTTTTCTTCTGTCTAATTCACAGTCAAGAACATTACCATTAAAACCTGCTGGAAAGTTTTCATATCTTACACCCACAAATTTCTCTGGTGATTGCAGAGCCAGTTGGAGAACTACATAGTTGCCATTATCAGCTGGCATCTACTCAGTATATTCACAATACTCATGTGTCAAAGTGGCTATGAACTGTCAACCCAATTTATGACAATAGTCTATTTTTTTCCTGAAATTAATAGTTTCATGCTGGGAGCACACAGAAGCCCTCAACTGTGTCATAAGTTGCAAGGAGACATATCATGGGAAGAGAGAAGCTGGAGCTCACTGCCTTCTGTGACGATGCCATTCTACTCCTTCCCCACCCAAATGATCCTTGGGCTGCTTTTCTGGGCTGATGTAGAAGGGACTCCAGAGTCTAAAAGTCAGCTCTGGTTGCTGGAGGTTGAACCAGAGGTTTGATGAGTGTTGTTGGATGCAATGAAGAATCGAAATCTAACTTGCCTATACTCAGATAAAAAGCAAATTGAAATTAAAATAGCATAGCTACAAATCAGTATGAATATCAAAAGGCCAGTAGAAAACATTAGTAATTCTAGCAAATTAGCAGCTTGTCAGGTGCTGTAATGTAATATTTTGTTTACTACCATGGAACTCAATTAACTTGTAGACATTTCAGTGTCCCTTGATTGGGCAAATGCTCTTACAGTGAGACTCCTAAATTAATGAAATTGTATTCCTAATGCATTCCCAGTGTACTGAACATTCCTAATGCTCAAAACATGACCCACCTAGATATCACTTCTCTGTTAACCAGTAAAATTACAAAACCTTTCCCACCCAGCTGTGCATTTTGTGTTACACTATTCAAGAGCTCTGTTCACAGAAATTTGACATTTGCATAAGACTTACTAAGCATGGATGTGTTTGGAGAGAGTTGGGTTTCAGTTCACATCCACAAGTGGATTTTGAACATCTGATAGGCCTTACTCAGGTCAAAATCTTACCCCTCTCTTTCAGAGTAGTAATTGTGAGGCTTGTTTGTTTTAGGTTTGCCTTTATACTTTCCATAAAGGCAAATTAATTGCCTTTATGGAAAGTATTTTAAGTATTCATTCAGAGATGCATCATGTAGAAAATCTGAATTGTATAGAAAATTATTTGGATCCATCTGCTAGTCTAAAGCCAGTCCTTTTTATATGCTTTCCTTTTTATAAACACTAACATGATCATTGTTCTTCAGGTGCTCTAAAAAGTGCTTTCATTCAGTACATCTCATTTTTTAAGCTTTTTTCTAAATAGGATGAGAGTATATATCCCGTTTGCCTGAAACCATAATCTGTATTTTTAATTGTGCTCTGATACCCAAATAAAATATGTCAACCCTCTGATAAAGACAGTAAATCGAGTTTCTAAATTCAAATTTGAAGTGTGTTGGGCCTTATCTTAATTTTTAAAAAAATGGGACAAACTGAAATATATATTGAAGATATTTTTAAAGTCTTTGTTTTTATAATGAAGACATTATACTGCTTTAGTACCAGACACATTGGCAAGATGTGTGGTAATGCTGAGAAGGAAAGAATGCCTGAGAATTTCTTATCTTTTTTAAAATTAATTATTATGTTTTAACCATTAAGAATGGTATGCTTTTTATAATTTGGCTCACAACTGAATGCACTGTTTTCCCCTGCTGTTTTTTTTTGGTTTGGGTTTTTTTGTATGGTTCTTGGAGATGATCTGATAAAAGCAGGAATACCCATAAAATGTGGTGATATAGGGACATCTGCCTTGCTTTTGTTTGTCTCTTTATACTTGGTCTCTGCATCATGTAGCCTCCATGATTTCAGAATATTCTTGTTCATTTTGCTGCTTCTCACTTGGCTTGATGATATTTGCCAGTAGCTTCCTATTTTTTAAGAAATTCATTCTTGTTCTTCATTTAGTAAATCCAGTGACTTTGTTTCATAGCCATTTACAACTATGGCAATAGGGGCATGGGGAACTATACTAGGACTTAACGTTGCTGTTATTCATTCCTTTTGATATAAAATCAGAGCACATTACAATGTTCAGTAATTTATTACTGTTATTATTAGAAAGCTCTTTGGCAGCTGGTTGTCTCAGTTCAGTCTGTGTGGATAAGGGCCTGATTTCTTAATTTCTCTGTATTTTTTGCACTTAATTACATGATGGACAAATGATAGAAGCTGATAAAAATCTGATGAGACGTGTTTTTTTCAAAAAACCAATCCCTGAGACTGACAGTAGTTTTAACATTTGCAGTTTTTCATACTTGTCTTCCATTTGCAGAAAGTGGGAAATGGTAACATTTACACATGCTCAGTGAGCAGGCATGTAGAGTTTTAGGTCCCAAATGCAGCTTGCATGGCAAGTCAGAGAGCTGGCACTCAGTTGTGATTGTAATACCTTCAGTGCTTAAAGTGTCCAGTGATTGATGATTTTGAATTGCAAATAATTTCATTTAAATTCTTTTTTAAAGGAACCTCTGATTCAAGAAACAATTACCCCCAATTTCACGGACTTTCCTCAGTTTCTGTGTGTTTAGAACTGTACCTCCCAGCTCTCCTACAGCAACTTCCCATCAGCCAGGCTCTTTGAAACCCTGTCTCTGCAGGAATGTCATCCCAGCCAAGGCTCTTTAGTAGTTGTGCTATTCTGTGCACTGTTCCTGTCTTTAGTCCATGTGTTCCCTCTACAGTGTCACCTGGCAGTGTTGCCTTGCAATGGGTCGTACAAAGCCAGGAAGGTTCTACTAAGAGACTCCTTTAAAAGACTCCTTTTAAAGACTCCTTTTAAAATAATTCTTCTAGTTTGCCTTTTTGCAGAAATCCAGAGTAAACAAAAATCTCACTCTGGGCTTTGTTGTGTTTTGTGCAGTGGTTTGGTAGAAGCTCAGTCTTCCATGCCTGTTCACATCCATGTTACCCTCCAAAGTATTTAGGAGAAATGGGAACTTAACGATGGCTGGAGTTATGAGAACATAAATACATTCCCAGGAGGGCTTTTTGTCTCCCCTCCTCTCCTTTCACATATCACCTTTCTCATCTTTTTCCTTGATTTAGCTATAATTTGCAGACTAGAAGATTTTTTTTCTCTCTCATTTTCAAATTCAGCAAAATTTGAGAATTTAGATGAGAAGTAACAAGGTGAGTAACAGAAACAAGTGAAGTGCTTGCAAAAGATGCCCCCAAGCTAGGATTTCCCATTCTTTGTACTCTGTTACCTGCAAGACCAAGACTGAATGAATGCAAACATTTTGTCTGCCTGGAGAAATGACTGTGAATACTGGCCACTAACCTTCTAAAGAAGCTGCCACGCTTTTCAATTTTCACACAAATCACAATGCCAGTGACTATTGTACCAGAACAGATGTGTTTTTCTTTGCTGAGCCAGGAGCAGAGCATAGATCAGCTTCTTTGCTCTGTTTTTATTACAGCACTGTACAATTTCTATCCCTGTCAGGCTCTCATGAGGTATTACTGTTTGCTTTACTGATTAGGCAAATTTTCGTGTTTCAGAAGAAGTTGCAGCAAGGTCTTAATATCTACTTTGCATGTGTCACATCACACACCCATCACAGAAGTTTATTGATAGTCTGGATAGTTTGCTACATTCTTCATACATAATAGAAATAAAAATTCAATCCCATCTGTATTGTAAGGAGGTGAATGCATCCTATGGGAATAATATTTTAAAAAAGTTCCCTATTTTGATCAGCGTACAGATATTTTCTCAAGTTTGGAGACATCCTCATGAATATGCTTATTTTCTGTGCTGTTTGAAGGAAATGCCTAGAATGTTTATATAGGCTTGGAAGTACTTACTGATTTAAAAAAAAAACCAACCAAACAGAAACAAAATGACACACCCAACCCCCCTGTTGTTGCTGATCTTCAATTGACTTCACTAGAACATAGAGGCTTCCAACTTTGAAACACAACAGTGATCCAACAGTGAAAACAATAAAAAATGAAATATTCTTCACCCATCATTTCTGTCAGTTTGCTGATCATGGATAGTAAACTGCACGCAGATAAGTAAGTATAAGAAACCACTGAAAATGGAATGGTTCCATTTTTTAAAAAATGTTCCTTTTTTAACATGAGCTTCTTTTCAGAAGCTGTTTAGACAAGAAGAGAAAACTCAGAAAAATTAAAGGATAATAGCAGAGGATTAATGCAGGAATTTCAGGTCAGAACAGCCTATATCTAAAGAAAAAACATATATGAGGTAAAAAGTTAAAGGTACTTTGTGCTACCTTTTTTCTTCTGATATGTGCAATTAATAATGTACAAAAAGAAGAGATTAAATTGTTTTCCTCCCAGCTAATGCATTCTGTAGGCTGATGTGAAAGGAAGGAAGGAAAGAAACCAACACTAGGCTTTGAGGAGACATTAACAGAAAACTTTACAGCTTTATTATACAGTGGTGTATTCAGACAAGTAATACCAACGCCTTTCTTTTATGTGCTGCACTGCTTGCTGGTGAATAAGGTGTAAACATTTTGACAGTCTGCATAAAGGGGTTTTACAGTATTTGATAGTTTGGATGTAGAATGAACTTTAAAGGAGACAGTTAGGAGGTATATTTTCTGCAGAGTGCATAGGGAATTAACTGAGCCAGACTGGCAACAATGGATGTAGCACACCTGATTTTCTGTAAACCTGAAGAAAAATACTCATTATAACTGCATTACTCATTTAGATGTGATTTTTGAAGATTCCCAGGGGAGTGAGGCACCCATTTCTTTCAGAATTTCAGTAGGGTTTTAATTGCTTTAAAGAATCTCATTTTTAGGGAATTAAGAAAGCTTCTGAGATCTGAGTTTTCTTTGTTCTAAGAACTGCAGTACCCTGACAGAACAGACAGCTGAATCCACATTATAACAAAAAGCAAAACCAACCAACCAAAAAACTCCACAACCCGTCCCTCCACCCCCAAACAAAATGAGGTGTATATATTTTTACCTATGATACTTTCCCTTGATAAATTTCTCTTGTGTATAGAGACTCAAGGCAGTCCTATGCACCTTCAAGGAGAGCTTGTTTAGGGCATGATGCATTATCAGTGTGCCTCACCCCTGCCTAAAGGGATCTCTTGCCATCAGAAACACATATTCCTCTGGGCCTTGGTTTTCTGCACGTGTCTGTGTGTAGCTCAGACCATACTTTCTGTACTGAGCAAGGCTCACTGGGGAGGGAGCTGAGTTTCACTGATGTGTTGTTTCCCAATTCTGAGTATGTCACATGTAGCAGGATGGTTCCAAAGGAGAGGAATGGTGAGGAATGGGTAATGGACTCCTGCTCACCTTTCAACAGCACAGATTTATCTCCATCTCAGGTATGTTTTACTGCATGCATGACTCCTGAGATTGTACACAAGGTGGTGAATGTGGAGCAAAGAAAGCTTTCACCAGAGGGTCCCTAAGAAGTGTCACTTCACTTGGCCTTTATAGCTCAGAGGAGGATGTCCCCAATGACCTCTGAGTACTCAATTAGCCCATATGTGACATAACCAGTGTATTTCACACGTGTATTTTACCTGGTGATTTCTAAATGCATCCCAGCTTTGCCTCCCATTGCAGTTCTATGCAGATAGGAAGATTTTATTTACCCATATTTTAGGTTTTGATTTTTGTGACCTATTGAACACAGTTTCTCTATTATCAATATCTATAAATATTACTAGGACTTACATTACCATCATACAGCACAGCATGAAATATCTGCATTCCTACTAGCATTACATAGGAATTCGGCAGCCCTGGACTCTTGGGCTCTTGGACTCTTGACATGACACTTGTGGTTGTGAAAAAATGGGTTTGAAAAAAAATAAAAAATCCACAACAACCCCCCCCCAAAAAACCCCAACAAAAAAACACCAAACCAAAAAACCCCACCAGTCATTGTGCTGTGTTTTTGTTTGGGTTTTTACTGGATTTTTGTTGTTTTGTTGTTTGTTTTTTGTTTGTTTTTTGTTTGGTTTTTTTTTAAGCCTGACCATTTATTTCAATGCCTAAATGGAAACAAATCTTTTGAAGATCTAGTCCCATGTGAGTTTATCCTGCCTTAACAGCAGATGGTGAATAGCTTCAACAGCTTTGTTTCTATTATCAGAAGTCTTTGATTTACTCCCTTGCTTTGCTTTTTTAGCCTTTATTGCTTTTATTCTGAAATAGCAGAGGTAGAGCTATTGTTACCACTCAGCTACAGCTTTTCTCACACAATGCTATTGATCTCTTCTTTCACTCTTTGTTTTGTGGCACTATCCAAAAAAGTATTGTGACTAAAAGGAAGGAGAGGATGAAACCTCTTTAATAGAGTAGTACACTGTAAGATCCTATTGCTGCAAATATTTGTGCATGTATTTAATTGTGCATGCTACTCCTGCTGGAAATACCAGAAAAATGACAAGGTGTGACCTAAATATGTATGTTATCCTTTGACTATTTTAGTCACAACTCATTCCATAAACCACCATAACTGATAACAGCATTCTTTAAATTATATGTGACATTGTTAATCTCAAAGATAACATAAAGTGTTCAGTCTAGACACCACAGTTTTATAGATTAATGGTGTCCTACCCAATGAACAGCCTTAAGTGTGTTCAGTCAGTTTAAGAGTCCACATACAGAACTGCACCTGTGGGAGAGAATTGAAGAAGTCAGCCTGAGGAAACTTGTTTTGAGTGATGTAGAGACTGCTTTTCCTTGAGAGCATACACTGTAGCTGTGCTCTAGTTCTTACACTGCAGGGAAGCAATCACTTCATCTTCCCTGCTTTTATGCTTTTGATCTTTCTGAGTGGTTGAAGGAGCTGAATTTTTCGCCTTCTCCTAGGCCAGAGATGGTTGGTAGTGTCACGCATTCGAGTATTTGTTCCATGTCTTTATTGCCCCACCTTGTTATGGGATCTCAAAAAGGTCAGATTTATTCTAAACCTTAGTTCTCCAGCTTCGGATTCCATCTCTCTTTGTGTTTATTCCTCATGTCTATCTTCATATTCTGTGTGCTCTGAAAACTCTGCCCCCTCCATTGGGTTCCCAGATTAGTTCTCAGAAGCTGTTCTTGCTCCTCATGGTTTGTGTTAATGCTGGCATGCTAACACAGGCTCTGAGCTCTTCAGAAACCACACTGGCTGCAGCTGGATCAATCCCTTCTGAATTTCTGTTTACTTTTCTGGTTATTTCTTTCAAAACTGATGTCTTTTATTCAGATTTTGATCCCAAGTAAGTTTGATTTTCCAACTACGTGATTTTTTAAATTATAGTGAAGTAGGGAGAAAAACCCATGAGGTATTTTCCTTTCCTCAAATTAGAACTTTTTTGTTTTGATTCAAAATGCCCAAGATCCTAAAGTCTGTTCTATACAAAGTTGTTTTCAGGCTTTTGTAGTGTTCTTTTCTGAAATTTATTTCAGCTTTTTTTTTTCCTCTTTTTTTTTCCTGGTTTTTTTTTTCCACAGTGAGGTGTAATCCAACTTTTGACCCTTAAACTAAGTCCTGGAGAGAGAAAGTTGATTTGGAATTTTTTTTGAAATTTGATCTTTTGCCACTGGGAAATGATTTATTCCAAATGAGATAGAGCAGTATGTCTGTCTAGCTCAGTTTTTCAGCTCAAAAAAAGGAGGGGATTGGCTGATGCTTAGTAAATTGATCCTTCTAACCCTTGTGGCTGTTTTATCACTATCTTTCAAATTACTGACTAGATCTGCCTGTATAATTAAGCAAATATAGTCCTTTACATTATTGAGGAGTTACCTGCTAATTTTTCATAATTCCTTGTGTTTACTCATTTATTTTGTGTTTACACTTGCTCTGTGTGTAATGTGTCTGTATAACCTCTAGCATGCAAGTCATTCATGCAATGATTGCCAGGAATATTTGTATTCATGTGGGTTTTGATCTAATCCCCTTTGAAACAAAAGAGATGCTGGTATTGGCTTCCCTCTGCTTTGGATCCTGATTAGTTACCTAAATCACATGCTGCCCTTAGATGTCTTAAGTTGTATAAACAGGATGAATCTCTTTCTTCTTCATTGATTACATGTGAATATTCATAGTTGTTCAACAAATCAATTTTGCATGAAATAGAAGGCTTTTCATAATGGTCATGAAAGCACTTTTGGCATGATTGCTCTCATTACATTGCTCTCATTTATTCATGCCAGTATTTGTGACACTTTTTCTCTGTGAATAAAACCTCATGTAATAGAGTGTTTGAGATCAAGCTAATGAAAAAATACGAGAAGAGAAAACATTGTCTGAGCAGACACCTTCTATTGCAGGAGGGTAAATGAGGGCTTCTGGGCTGTGTTTGTACCTGCTGGCCCTCTAATCTTAGCCAGCCTCTTGACATATATAAATGCACATTTGTATATTAAAATATACTGACCATTAAAAGCCAAATTATCTGTATATTTAGACTTATTATTACATATGGTACATTAGACCACTGGTAGATTACAACAATGGATATGATGTAACTTAATCTGTATAATAATGAAAAAATAATTTTAGTCTTGCCTTGTTGGTAAAATTCATCAGCTTTTCTAGTTTGGATTCAGGGTTGTTACAGCATTCTCGTAGCAAATATTTGTGTATTTTACCTCCTGAGTTTCACTCAAGGATGTATGGAGGATAATGCTGAAGAAAGAGTGGGAAGCTGAATTGTCATTGCATAATATTTCAGAATAGCATTTCCTGCTATTGAGACTGCTGTAAAATTGGAAGGCAGCATCAAGACTTCTTAGCTGTGCTCACTAAATTCATAATGAACCCTCCAGTTCCCATGTGAGCTTAGTACACCCTAAATATTAGGATGTTCTTTTTCCTTTTTGGAAGACTGGTGGCAGTGAAAAGAACATAATTACAACAAAGATGTTGAGACATGCCTATCATCTAAAAATTTTCATTATAGGCCCTGTGTTTTATAACTGAGGTTGTTAATTGGGAACATGTTAGTTGATGATGAATGTCCTATGATTTGAAATAACTGTCTTACAAAATGTTAATATCTACAAGCACTGCAAAACTAGAATGTTAAAAGTGGAGAGGTAGATGCATTTAATGTGATAGATGCAGTGAATCTGGGGGGCAGGGGGCTAAAACTCAAGCCAACTGATAGGGTTTCCATGCTTTTGAGAGGAGTTATTTATACCTTTGATCCTCTCTCAGCCGAAACCCCGCTGCTCCTCTATGGTTTGTTATAGACAACAGCAGTTTGTACATCTGAGAGAAATTCTTTGGCATGACAGGTAGAAGATGTGTTTCAGTGGAGTAGCTACTGTCCAAATATGCTGAGGTTTGGCCAAATGATGAGTTAAAATGATGATACTGATGATAGATCAATTAATTGTGAAATATTTATTTAAATGATTTATGTGAAAAGATTACTGTTTGATGCAGTGTTGCTTTAAACCAAGTGAAGATGTTGCAGTTTTTCCTTTTTTTTTTTTTTTTTTGTTTTGTTTTGTTCATTTGTTTTTGGTTTTGGTTTGTTTTAGAAGACAATATATAGCGAGATTGAAAGCGAAGGGAAAATTAGTTTTCAAAGCATCACTGGTTTATTTTCTAGATAATATTTCTAATTAATATCCTAACTAACACAAATAAGAGCATCTGTGAATCTAAACCTCTTACTGGAGCTTTGGGAAACCAAAGTTTCATGATTTTACCCAAAACAATTTCAAATGTTCATGTAGGATTTTCAGAGAAGTTGTCTATCTCTACAGCTGTCTCAGAAGTGAACAGTGCCACTCTTTTTCCAATTGTCTTGAGAACAGGATAATGTTTTTCAAAGGGTAGAGGGAGCCTTTCATTGCTGTAATAATCACCCACTGAAGAATTGAACTAGAGACAAATAAAGTAACTGGGAGGCAAGGAGAGGGAGGAGATGGTGGGGAGAGATGGTTCCTCATGGGCTGTTAACAGAAGCAGAAGAGAGAAAGGAAAGGAAAGAAAGTGTCAGGCTGATAATTTATTATGCCATTTTTAGTAGAAAAGAAAATTAAAACAAAAAAAGAACTTGGCTGTGAGCAATGTAGCATTCCTTACCTACTCAATGATATAAAGTGCCCAGAACAAAAATAAGGTCTGGCAAAGAAGATTAACATCATGTGGAAGCCTGCAGTGTCTTAACTCCACTGGTAGGAGTTTACTATTGTAAAATGAAAACAGATTGTTTACTATTAAACTAATTGATGCTAAATGAATTTCATATTATATGCTTGATAGTGATGGTCATTCAAAGCCTAGAAATATCCTAAGAATAGTGTCCACTCTATAATAAAACCTCTACTTCTTTACAGCTCCCTTCTTTTACAAATCCTCTGTATTCATAGAGGCTAAATTATCTAGGCCACCTCGTTCCCTATCCGGGCTGCATAACAGTTCTGACACTGCTTAGAGAACAGGTAACAGCACCCAGTTCCTATGCCAAAAACTACCAGTATGGTTTCAATCTGGAATTACAGTATAAATATTGATTATTGTAATGAATGCAGTATTTGCTGGTGATGGGACTGTTTATCGTTTCCTGTTATTGAACGCTCTGGGCTTGTTAGTGGGGCTCATCTATGTTCATTTCCAGCAGAGATTTGTCAAGGAAGTAGGCACCATAATCACAAATAAAACCTTTCATGTATATTTAAATCAGGCCAATTTGAGTGAAGACTGGGTTAACAAATTCTGTGATTTCAGAATCAATTTTTGTGTAATTCTTGGCACATGGCACCTGATATTGTTATCTAGTGATACGGCTTCACATAATATGCTGTATACTATGGATTCATATTGGTACCATCTTTTTATCTGAACAGAGTTCAGGAATTTTTAACAAATCATCTTGGAATACTTTCAATAAAACTATTTTTAGTTTTGCAAAGTGCAGCAATTGACACTGTTGGCTGAGCAGTTACATGCTGTTTCTAAACAAATGCTTATGTTTGCATGTCTACTGCCTGTTTCGCATGTGTGGTGCAAAGATGCTGTGGTATCCTTCAGAACATAGAAATGAGAGTCATTCAGCAAATTATATGTGTTTCTTAGTAGTGAGGACATTTCAGTAGGGACCTCTGAGCCCCATTGCATCAAGTAAAACTGTAAAAGAAATTAATTTTCTTAAAGTAGACTCTGAAAATCTGAATTTGTGATACTTTAAGCCTGACAAATAAGTTTATCACGCAATAAAGGAATAAATTCACCTATAAATCAACTGCTTGGTGACCAGGGTACGGGGAGAAAATTTTTTTCCTGATTGAACTTGTCCAGAGAGGTAAACTAGCTTACAGAGAAAGTGACCACAGGGTGACACATACTGCAAGAAACCCCAACTAATTTTGTCTTCTCTTGTTGTAGAGCAAGGTGCATAGGTCATTATTTTTCACTATGAATTATAAAAATGAACTCACTTCTGGTCAACAAATACAATATTCAATCTTTTCTCTGTGTGGGGACTCTTTTAGCTCACAGCTACAGTTTTTAACTGGAGGAGACTATTACTCTGCTATTGAGCCTAAAAGGTCCCAGAAGGAAATGCAGAATGATCTTTGTTTCTTGTTTTCCTCTGTGACAATGTTTCCTAGAAATGCAAGCCTGTGAATAAGTCATCTAACATACCCATGTTTATGAGCAGGATTTGATTTCTTTGTGCTCCAGTTTATCTGTGTGCATCTATGGATATGTGTGTGTGTGTATGTACAAAAACAGACAAATACTTTTTCTCCTGGCACTTGCTTTATGTTCCTTCTTTAGGACCTATAAAATACTTGTGGTCCAAAAAACTGCAATATAATTGCAATTACCAGCAATGTATTTGAAATTTAAATTGCAATGCCAAACCATCCTAATCTGCTTAAATGGTCCCTTGTACAGAATTCTCTGGTCTGATAGGCCAGTTGCATTCATGCACTTTCTTTGGAAAAGCAGTAAGGATGGGAAAAAAAATTCTTAATCACAGAATTAAAAAGCTTATCCCACCAGACTCCATCTTATAGCTATCCTTCAGAAGCAAATAGCATAAATATTATCTCCATTGCTTCTACTCCTGAATGTAAACATTTCAGTCTTCAGAAGTGACACCACTTTAATTTCACCACTGCTCTGTGTTTGTTGCGTTTGGTTGCCTCTGACAGACTTGTTACCTGCATAACTACAGTTGTTTCTTTTTTTTGCCAGGTATTATCAGCCGTCAGGAGGCAGAAGAGTTGTTGATGAATAAGCCTGAAGGCACATTCCTGGTGCGAGTCAGCGAGAAAATCTGGGGCTACGCGTTGTCTTATCGCCAGCAAAGCGGCTTCAAGCATTTCCTGGTCGATGCTTCAGGGGATTTCTACAGCTTCTTGGGGGTAGATCCAAACCGGCACGCAACACTCACAGATCTGGTCGATTTTCACAAGGTAACACTTGTGCTGGGGAGAGATCAATAGCTGAGTGGAACGAATTAATAATTTAACGAGGAGCTGTGTAATTTGAAACCACACTGGAAAATAATAATGGCCATAGTGGGGGGAAGAATATTCTACTCTAAGCCTAGTTGTAATGTTCGTAGTGTGTGTCTTTTGTTGCAGTGAATCAGAAGGCTTTTCTCCTTCTTTAAAATGCTCCAACATGTATTTGTGTCCTCTTATACAACACATGCTCTCCTTGGCTACAAATGGACTAATAAGGGCTCACAGAGCTAATGCTTTTTCAGTTTTTTTCCTGTGGAAAATTGGATTGGAAATGCCGTAGAAAGGCCTTTCAATGAAATTTCAGCATTTGTCTACCTTTTGATGTGAGGGCTGTAATGTGCAAAAGCAAGGGAGCAGGGCCCTGCAGTAAAGAGGGTGAAGAGAACATGGAGGGGTTCCCTTTTAGGGACATGTTAAGGTCACTCCTTATTACCCAAAGCAATCTTACAAGAGTAATTTACTACTCGACTTTATGTGGGTTTGAATTACTTTGCCTCTAACTTTTGTTTCCTGTTGCCAGACTGTAACTAAACAGTAACACAGTTCTGATAGCATAAGTTGTTTTTATGATCTTGTATCTCTCTCCATCTTCATCAGTTTTAATTGCTTTTTTCTTAGCCACCCTTATAATTTCTCTTCATCCTCTCTTTTCTAGTTCCTTTTCCCTTTTTTATCCTTTTCTCACTCTTGTCTCCAAGTATTTTTATACATTTTTTGCTCCTCCTTTTCTTCACAGCTTTTTATTTTTGAGGTGTTCAGCCTCACAAAGGTTATTTTTCTTCTAAATTCCCCCTCTTTTAAATCTTTTTTTTTACCTTACCTAGTTTGCAACATCTGTTTAGTGTTCTCTTAGTGTCCCCTCACAGATCACTATTACATGTCCACAAGTTATATTTCCACTTGAGGATATAGTAGGTGTCCCATTTGACTAAAAAATACGTCCTCCCCTAATTTGATGAAATCTTCTCTCAATGGCCACCTTGGAAGCCAAAATCCCCTGTCCCCTTCTTCCTCTGCCTCAGTTTTTATTGCTGAGCATGACATTATATGGTATGGAATATCCTTTTGACCAGTTTTGGGTCAACCAGCAGGACTGTGTCCCCTCCTAGCTTCTCCCTTATTTCCAGCCTGCTCTGCCAGCAGGGCCCAAGTAGGAAAAAGAGAGCCTTGATGCTGTGCAAGCACTGATCAGCAATGGCCAGAACCATGGTGTGTTATCAATACTGTCTTAGCCACAGATTCAAAACACAACATCCCAATTCAGCACAGGCTGCTGTGAAGAAAGTTAACTCTACTCCAACCAGACCCAGTACAACTGGAAAGAGTCAAACCAGAGGCTCGTCAAGAAAAGAAAAGCAGATATGCAACACCTCAAATGCAGATTGTCAGGTGCTGGATGTAGGACCTCTCGCTCAGGTAGTATCCTCTCTGCTCCTGTAGACGGGTGATGGTCACAACCAATTCCAACCAGCTCTGTTCCTGTATTTTCCTCACAGCTCATGCTAAGCAATCAGTTCATTAGAGACACATCTATTTACAGACAGCAGTAGAGCACTTGTCAGAAGCAGAATGACTTTTAGTTCCTTCCATTAAAACAAAAAACCAACACTTTCTTAGGTGTCCCCTGATAATAGTTAATAGCTGCCCCTGTAGGAAGTCTATCAGAGAAACTGGTTCATCTTTAATGTCAACACACAATTCTCTTAACTGTCTAGCTTATAGCTGTATTAAATTGGTCTCTTTGGCAATCCCTTCAGGAGGCATCATCCTGTCTGTCACGTGATTTTCTTTGAAGCTTTTCTTCCTGCTCTTTCTGGTGAAGTACACTGTCAAGAGTCTCAAAGTCTTCTGGTAACCAACTAAGCAATCTGTATGTAAATGGTTGTGCTGTGGGCACACTTTCTCTTGCAGCTATTGCTGTATCATTTGGAGAAAATGCTGCTTTTTTCAGGACTATTTTTGTCAAGAGTATACTTTCCCACCCCATGGGTTGCATGGACTTCTCTTTGAGGGTCTTTCTCGCTTTCAATCAAAATGAGCAGGACTATTATAATTAATTTTTTACTTGCTTATAATTATTGATTCATTTTGCTTCATTTTGATTAAAGAAAATAAGAACAGGTCATTCAAGCAACTCAGCTGACAGACACAAGTGATAACCACTAGCTGAAAGAACAAACCTTACAGAATAAAGTGCTACTGTGAATCTTCTCTTTTTATTATTTTCATTTAAATACTGTGTGGAAAGCAGCAATAAAATCTCAAAGATAATCCTCATAATCTTATCTAGTTGACAAGGTGGTGATCCATCAAAGGTTAGACTCAGTGATCTCAGAGTCTTTTCCAACCTAAATGCTTCTGTGGTTCTTTGATTCTGAAAATCATTTAGTTTGGGTAGTAACTTTCTGAACTTATTCTCAGTCTGATGTAGTGACTGGGAAGGAATGACAACTGGGAGCCTGCATGTGTTCTGAAGAAATCAGGCACCAAATTTGCATTGAATTTCAATAGAAACTAGATAGCTTTTGAACATGTTAGGCCCATATATAGATCCATAACTTGGATCTAAACGTTCAAATGAAGGGTTGCTATTTTAGTCAATACCATGTCTGGATCCTGGCTCATTTTGGTACATCTATAAATCTTAAACTTCTACAAAACCAAAAATGGACAATCATTACTGTAGGAATAAATGCAAGGACCAGGTTATCTACTTTTACAGTAAGTGAATTGGTAATCAGTTACTGGAAATACACACTTGGCATGTGAGTATTTAATTAATGAGAATAGGTGCTATTTGTAAAGACTGTCTTTATCCTAGTAAGGTTAATGTCTCACATTTCTGTAATCAGTCAGAAAGTTGTTCGTGTTGTGTGTGAGCACTCAACGTTGAACTCTTGCTCTCTCTGCCCAGGGAACCTTCTTTCAACCTGTGGAATGACTGTGGAAATAGCATAGGAAGACTGGCATATGTCTGTTAAATTGACCCATGAGAACATCCTTTATGGGCATCTGTAGCTGGTTTTCCTAAGTAGTGTAGCAACTTGCAAGTAGTGCAAACCTCAGCCTCTTGCATACACTGATTGCATTATTTGATAGTAGCACAGGTTGCTACCAGCATAAGTACAAGACAAACAAAGCATGAAGAAAATGATTAGTTGATAGGATCCCTTTTCTGATCTGTAATTATTTTATCAAGTGTTTATTCATAATTGGTTGCCAATGACAGTGGAGTGATGGTCTTTATTGCTATTCTTAGAAGATAGGGAAGGTTTAGATCTTTGATATTTTAATTGGTTTTATCTTTCCAGGAGGAAATCATCACATCATCGGGTGGGGAGCTACTACTGGAGCCATGTGGACAGCAGAAGAATCCACCAGACTACAGTCCTTTATTTGAATAACTGATCCAGGACTAACAGGGACACATTCTGGATAACTGTAGTAATAAATAGGTACAAAAGTAAACACTGAAAGTATTTAACAAAATTCCAAAGCCACTGGTCTTGTGGCCAAAAAGTATCCTCAAAAGAAGGCATAAACTATTCCTGCTTTGCATCTGATTTATCATTATTATTCATGTTGCTAGCAAGTGAAAGGTGAGAAATTACCAGCAAATCACTAAAGAGAACTACTCCCAGAAAATTTTCAAGGTATTGTGGCCAATTGCACTGAATGCTACCTTCCTATCCTAATTTTTTCATGTCTGATGCAGCAAGAAGCACGGCCAGGAACTGCTCATAGAGTGCTGTGTGAAGTATCAGTGTTGGTGAACAGATTCTTTTTTCCAAAGCAAGGTTTGTCAGGTTTTGTTGACAATCTCATTACTTGGTGGTGCACTTTTGATAACCAGAGAAGCAGTCTTAAAACATCCTTCTGCAGTTTGTGATTGCTTAGATAGGTAGGTGTAGCTTGAAACTTGGCATTATGCTTTTGAATTCAGGCCTACAAAATTCCTCACAGTGGAGACAGAACAAGGTCATACACATTATATTTACAATTTCATGCAGTCCAGCAGCCTTGGAAGAAACTTTACTCCTGTACAGTAAGTGGTCAGTTTATTCTAAAGAAAACAGTTTAGCTTACTGCAATTCTCTCACTGTCCTTGTCATGTTTTCTACTTTTAGATGTGCAAGAGACACACTGGACATTTCTAGCTTTACTTTACTGTAGGACCAGGTATTTTCCTTAGCAGAGTTATAAGTGATAGTGGGCTGGTATATTTGTACATAGAAAAGGTACAACTAATTACATTATCATCGTGCTATTTTATGTTTAAAAAAGATGCACATAATGTGTTCCTCATCCATTTGCTATATGTATTAACCCCATGTAAATAGACCAGGAGCTGAGATCTGTGGAGTAGTTACTTAGCTTGTAGACTATAAAAATAATAAAATATCATCACAGTAGTTAATTTGTCCTCTTGAAATTTGTGTCTCAGCCATTCTTGCACTCTGGGCTGTCACATGGTATAGATGTAGTCCTGCATTGTTTCATTGCAGGACTGGACACTACTAGGGCAGTCAATTCAGAAAATGGAGTGAGAGACCTGCAAAACTGTTCCTATTACCTTCCTGGGCTCTGTTCCCATGAATGGCCAGATAGAAACTGCTGAATATAGAAGTGGGATTTTTTCAGCTCCAGGCATTCATTTTGCAGGGCAATATTTCAAATAAGAGGGTTGTGACAGTTTTGCATGTAACTGATTTGTTTCAAGAGTGAAGTGGAAGGTGAGGGAAGTAGATGTGTACCTATTGGATAGTGTCAAAGCTGTGACTTTAATAGGCAGTTTCTCTGTGCTTTTCATACGTGATGTGTATTTTGAGGTGTAATGTGGACCAATCCATAGGTGTTACTGTAACTTTGTGGTTAATTTTTCCAAAGAGCCTCACTACCTACCAGATGCTTCCTCTGAGAAACCAGCTCTGCACTTGTTCCATCTATAAAAGGCATCTCTAGAATCACCTTGGCCTGGAATTATTCACAGCTGCACATGTTCCATCACAGAACAACTGGATCCCTACTTTGAAGGAGAAGGGGAAGGGACTTTTTAAAGTTAAGGTATCCATAGACTTACCCTGAGGCCAGAAAGCAGCAGCTGGCTGTGTAGGACTGAGGGTCCAGAGGTGGTATTGAACAATTAAGGTGGTATTTAGACACCTAGGCATCTTTGCAGACTGGTGTTTTGCCTTTATGAACTTAAAAAAAACCCCACAAGCAAACAAACCAAGAACAACAAAAAAAACCCCACCATAAAATGCCACCTTCTCTTTGGAAAAGGTGGTAGGCATACTAGAAGACATGCAAATTACAAAGTTTTTGGAAGATTACTCAACCCATGGTACACAATTCTGTGAATATTTATAGACACAATATTGAAGAACTCGTTCCACATGGAATTCACATCCAGAAACTGAAAATAATACATCTATTTATTCCTAGTGTCACACTTCCCAGCACCTGTTTGTGTTTTGTTTAGCCATTAAGAAGGATTGGAAATACCAGTTCTATATTATGTGGCCTCTTGTGATGTGATTAAAATCAGAACAGCATCATCATTGTCACTTCAGAGCACATTCCCTAAATTCTAATTTTCTAAATTTTTCTATCTGAATTCCATCCATTTCTCATTCTAAGTTTTATCTAGCTTTAAAATAAAGCCCTTGTAAGTTCCCCTGCACATGATATTACTTAGAAAACTGCAATTTCTTGAGAGTTTTATTATGCTAATAAATGGCAGAATTCTAAAGTAAAGAAATTGTTTTTTTTTTTTCTCCATAGCCCTGCAAAATTAATGAAAAATAACCAGTCAATTCATAGAGTTACAGTAAAGAAAAACTCAACAATATATACCCAGGAACAGCAGCAGCAATGAAATACAGTGCACTTAACTGAAGGTAAATTTTGAGGGAAACAAAAGGAGATTGTAGGTAGCAGAAATTAAGAAAAACAAAAGCTTTCCTTGGTAGAAATGTGCAACTGTTTCCAATATATTTGAGTGAAGTACAAACATGGAGATCTTTTCTAAGCTAACAGATGCTTCTTGCTGCCTTCCAAAAAATAAGTGGACTATGAAAAGGTAAGTCAGTTAATAGGAAGAATAGAAGGAAAAGCAGGGAAGGAGTAAATATGGAAAATTAAGAAAATAAGAAAGGGGAAAATGTGCTTATCCCATTGCTTTGAAAGTATTTTTTTTTTTTTTTTTTTTTTTTTTTGCTACTCCAGGAGGAAGACTGAGTGCTGCTACCTCCTTTTCTCTCTGCAAGATTTCATCTTTGAGCTAACAATCTACCTTGGAGCTAGATTTTACACTCTTGAATCTTAACAGTTGGGCTGGTCTGTACTGCAGCCTTGAATGCTGCATCTGCTTCACTCTGCCTCTACATGTAATGCTGTCTGAAGCTGTTCATCACTGGGTAAAAATATGTTCAGAATGCTGCCATTTCCTTGTCTGCAATTGCTACCTATATTTCATCACACAATGACCTTCCAATCTTGCTTTTTAACCTCCTTTCTAGTGGTACCTGTTGTTGAGCCGTAAGAGGTGCATGTTATGGATTTTCATTGTAAGATTTCCTGTCACTATTTCTTGTTGATGAGACCATTGGGAATACACTGAGAGACCTGCTGTGGTAATTGTGTTTCATAAGGCAAAATGCTACAGCAAGAAGGAAAACTTAAATGAAGTTTTCTCATATCTGTTTCACACCAATGACACACGAGGTCCCAAGCTTGTTTGAAGGTATCTTTGAAAAAGCATCTCTTGAGGATTTATTCTTGCTTCTTCCTGGATCCACAGATCCATCTGTTCTTTTGAATTTTGTTTTAATCTCTTATTGTACATAGACATCTCCAATTTAATACTGCTCTCTTCTCTAAAAAAAGAACAAAAACCAAACAAAGAAATGGACAGCAATCGTGGAGATTTTCAAGGTTACTCAAAGAACATAGATGCCAGTCTATTACCTCATTATTAATGGAATAATGATGTAGCATGAGCATTTATATATTAGTTTTATAATAGTTGTCCTGGATTATTATTTGAAGTACTAAAACCCTATTGTCCTGACCAAGTATTAAGCAAAAGGAGATAGCATCTGCTTCAAGAAACAAATACCTAATTTTTTTTTTTATAACAGAGATTTAGTTTCAGGCTTACTGAGTAGAAAGTCTTTCCAAAGACCTGATTCAGAGCGAGAACTTCCACTAGATTTCAATCACTTTGAATTGAATTAATAAAACCTGTTCCACTGCTGAAGTGAAGCAGGATCAATAAACTGACTACAGTAAAAGAATTTAATTTTGTATGAACTAGGGATCCACTTCTGCTCAGTCTTCCCTTGGTCACCACATGCATGAATATAGAGCACTAATGGAGTTACTCCACTCTTCACTGCAGCCTAAATTCTTCCCTTTACATAAAGACACAATAGAAACCTCATCTTGAGCAGAATGTGGCAGTTCACAGTAGGAGAAGCTTTTCTCTTCCTTTATATGAATAAATTTGTTTGCATTATTCACAGCTTAGAGTTTATTTTTCAGTGATTTTCAAGGACTGACTTTCTTTACTGTTTCATTATGCCTTTGCTTTAAGATTCCTTTTTCCCTTCCCAAGAGGATAAGGTAAGTGACCTCTGTGAATAATGTGTCCCTGGCTGGGCTATAAATTGCAAAATGAGGTGTTTGCACTTGACCAGATGCTTGGTTTGTGTTTCCTGAGATGAATCTCCTGGATGCATACTGTCTGGTGATAATGATGCATAATTGATTTTTATAGCTAATTTCTTGCCATGCAAGTGCTGTGTGAAGCCTTCTCTTCAAATATTTGTTTACTGCTAATGATTAGTCCTGTAGCTAGTATATTTACATGATGGCCCATAGCTAATGCAAATTTTCTTCTAGGCTGGAGCCTTCAATGAGTTGGGTTTTTTCACTCTTGGAATTTCTTCCATAGTTTTAAATGAAGGTAACATTTTATGGTATCTTTATTATATATCAAGAAGTGATTTTTCCTATGGAGGAGAAATAACATCAAAAGAGACTGGACATTGAGTTTGGTCCTAATCATGTTCTTTTGATCTATGTACAAAGAAAACACTTAGCATGTTAATGTTTCCTTTAAAGTTTAGCTGCCTTTTCTCCCCTGTTCTCAGTTTTAGCGAGAACTGTGTGTGGGAGAAGGTCATGTGCTCAAAACCATGAGAGAAAAGAGAGAGGAGGCAGGGCTATTTTATTCCATGTAATTTTACAATTCCATGTAATTTTACAGGCAAAGCTTGAATGAAGTATTTCCTGTGAGATTTTTCCCACTTAGTATTCAGAGGACCTATGCTGAGACCTGTGGTTACTGTTTTCTTTACACAGCAGCAACAGGAAGGTGTTTCTACTGGGTATGTAAAGGGCACAAAGGGAGTTCAATGAGTAATATTACAGTGCCCCAGGAATGGTACAGAACTATGCAGATCAAGCACATGACAAAGACATATTTTGTGCATAGGTGTGTAGAGCAAGGAGTGGCTGCAAATTCTTGTTTGCTAGAAGTTAATCCTTCTGATTGTATGATTGTCATCATTGATGGTCAGTGCATGTGAAGACATGGCCAATCTTAATGCACCTCTGATTGCACAAATTGATAGAACATAGATTGCCTGAAAGGAAAATCAGACATAGTTGTCTTAGACAAGTGTTAATAGGTAGTACTGTCGGATATTTATGGCAGAAAATTTTTAAATGTATAATGCATGTCAGGATACACAAATGCTAAACACTGCTTACCACATAAAGCATAATGAACTTCTCAATGTGACTTTTATAGCAATTAAAAAGTCAATGAAGAATAAAGCTATCCTTGGTTATACTGCTCTCCTGTAGGAAATATCAATACTGAAAACAAGAAAATGTTTTCTCATTTAGGAATTTAAACTTGATGATGGCCTACAAGTCACTTCTGAGAGCTGTACAGTGATCTGCCATTAGACAGCCAGCCTGTTGCACTTATAACTGTTCTTGATTCTCAAAGTTGTCTTGCTTGTGATAGCCTGAAGCTAATGAGAAATATGTTTTTACTAAGTCATTCAAATCCAGTGTAATGGAAGATGTGTTAAGGTATATGTTTCACTATCATTTTTACTGTTAACCTTTTCTCTCAAGGGATCCTAGAAAAAAAAAATTCTGACAGTGAAGGTCTCACTTCTAGATGACATTTTGTTACCTGTTATGTGCTGTACTCACAGTATGCTGGTTCATTCATTTTGAATTTCAGAGATCTATGTGCTACATTGGAACCTATCTCCATTTTTTAATAAGAAAACAGTAGATACATGTGTGTGAACGAACTGTTCTGTGGGATGAAAATGTTCACTCAACTCCAATGCTGAGCCCCCACAACATTCACTGGAGTTCATGTGGCAGTCCTTAGTTGATAAATATGAAAATCTTTTATTGGGGCTGCCTGTCAGAATCATTTTTCACTTTCCACAGAAAGAAATTGAGCTACTCTAAAATCTCCCATTGATAATTTTTAATGGAGAAATTTTGTTTTCAAAATGAAAAACTCCATGGAATTGTTTCAATTTTTTTAGAGTAAGAACAACATTTAAAAGTATCTAAAGGCATTTTTAATTGCATAAAAAATGAAAAGTAAGCAAAAATCTAGCACAGAAAAATTCTATTTTTTCATTCATCCCTAAAAGAAAATGTGTTACATTAGGCTCAAAATTCAATACAGATATTCAATGTTTTTGACATTTCATTAGGTATCCATTCTCTCCCTTAGTGCTAGTTTTCTTTTAAGGGAAAATAGAAATACCCAGGGAGCAGTTATTCAAAATGTCAAACCCATTAAATATCTGATTTGATGACTGAAATAAATTCATGAAGGTTTAAATAAGACCCTAGATAATTTTCTCCAGAAAAAAAATCAAGCTAGGAAAATGAGTTCAATAAAAAAACCTGATGCATGTCATTCACAGTTTTGAATATTTGGTGTTACATGCTTGGATTCTTACAATATGATTTACATTTATACATTACTAAAAAGTGTGAGCACTGAAAAATAATTAATTTAAATAGAATAATAAATAACATAGTGGAAATTAAGCCTGCTGTTCCAGTTTCTCTAAAAAAGACTAATTCTATCAATGGTTATGTAAAAGACTAAGTCTAGTCATGAACTTCTGCAAAAAAAAGGATCTAATTTTCTAAGTAGTCATTGTGACTATTCACAATAGAAATCTCATCCTGGATTGAGGTTTCTGATTAAGAATGCAAAGTTCTGACTACGTGTGCAAGTACAAAATGGAAACATTTGCAATGAACCAGTTATGTGTAAAAGTGAAACCTCCCACAGAATAGTCACTGTAGTGTGGAGAAAATGAGTAGCTTGGACTCCAGTTGTTCACCTCAGGCTGGACTAGAAACATAGACTTCATCCAGAATTCCAGGTCAGTGTGATATCAGCTCCTCTGCCAAAGAACACTGATTATTCAAGGAGACTTGGGGTCAGGAGAGAGTGTGAAAACTTTTTGAAACTTTGAAATATTACCATGAAAAGAAAAAAAAGTACGTCCCCCTCCCCACCCTAGATAAGGATCAGTTTGCAAAAGGAAAAAAGAGGCATTATGGAGCTGGCAAGACATTGTTTTCCTCTTGGTGAACAGACATGTTCACAATTTGTTGAAGTCAATGAGAAGAAAGTGGGGAATAAGGATTTCACAGCCGGGTCATTTTTTATTCATTCTGTTCTACAGCACCACACATATAGTCATGAAGTGCTAACCCATCTGTTCTCGGAAGCAGTTCAAATCCAGTGGGCTAAAAATACCCTGTCTGCCAAGGAGACAGTCAAGGTGGTTTGAAAAGGCTTGAATGCTTTAACTTTGGGACACAGATAAAGGTGATAAATTAAGAGGCATCAGGGTTTTTTTTTTCCTCTCTCTTCCTCCCCCAGACTTATTAATAATGAACCAAATTCACAACAACCAAGGAGAAACCTGCCTGCTGGCTAATACTCTGTTTGTAATCCTGTGTCTGCACCTGCCCTCAGTGCTAAAGTTCATTTCAAGTTACACTTCAGTAATTGATGATCACTTGCCATATCCCTTTATAAAGCTTTTTTATCAATGTCTTTAGTGGTTCATTTTCTATCAGCAACAAATCAATGAAATTTTAATGGAACAGAGTGCCCTACTTGAGACTGAATTATGTTGCTTTACCTCTTTCAATATCAGATGAAGTTCTCAAAGGCTAGACAGATAACAGCTTTTCAGATTTTTTTTTTGCTGATAACTTTGTTTCTGTAGAATGGTGGCATCCTTGTAATCAGCTGTAATAAAGATTGAAGACATTAATAAACTTGTTTCTACTGTGAGAGACAATGGAAAAATGTGGGGTTTGAAGCTGATAGCTGGATCCTTGTAAATTCCACAGTGGTGTAACTGGGAACACATTGACTCTTGGAATACTGGCTGGGGATTCAGGGAGGATCTGAAATGGTTTAAAAATCTGCAGGGTCATGCAGTAATTAACTATGCACAGGGAAGTACAACATGGTCATGAATTGAGTTCTCTTCTTGAAAACTGCAGGAGGAGCCTGTAACTGTTGTCAGAATAATCCCCCAGCACTGCAGGAACAGTACCATCCACGACATCCCCCTCAGCCCAGCCTGGGAAGTACAGATGTCCTGCCACTGGCCCTGTACAAGGGCTTTCCGTGTGTAAATCCTACCAGGCTATGTCTGCCACAGATTAAGAAATTTAAGGATCTTGAGAAGCTCCAACAACTCTTACATTGTCTTGGAGCCATCTGTACAGCAAAGTGGAGCAATTATTTTATTCCTTTGTAGAAATTCTTTCTTAGTCTTCCTCTAAGCCACATGACCTAATCAAGTGGTATTTCATAATGTTTTTGTGCTACTGTATATCAATGAAAGAAATATGACAAGATAAAACTACTTTTACTGAAGCTTAAACTGACTTTTCCTGGCAGTTTAGCTCCAGGCCTGTGCTCCACACCCAGGCCATGTCACACAGGGTCGGCACTGGGCGATCCTGGTACAGCACACACAGGGGAGCATCCACTGGCTCCCCGGCGTGATGTGGGCGAGGCAGTCTGAGGTTCCTCAGAGCTACCTAAGGATAAACATCCCCCGGAGATGAGTCTTTGAGCAATGATGGGGAGCAATGAGGTGCTGGGTGATAACACACAGTGGTTGTGGGGCAGACTCGCAGCCACGGCGTGAGGCTGGCTGAGGAGGCCACCCTGAGAAGAAACTCGAGATAAGTATCAGTCAAACACTTCTCTCTTTGTGTGGGGTAAAATTCACTTGATCGATTTGAACTCACCTGAACTGATCGGGATTCACTGCCTGGCTTTGCTTTATGTCACCAGTTCTGGTGGATTCCCCCTTTGCTCCTGCTCCGTGGCCCTGGTGTGTCTGAGGGCAGCTGGATGGAGGAGCCGCACCCCGGCCCGTCCTGCTCACTGTGAGAGGAGTCTCCCTCGCTGGATATTCCAGAGCTGTCTGGATGCAGTCCTGTGCCATGTCCTCCAGGATGACCCTGCTTGAGCGGGGAGGTTGGACCAGATGACCCACTGAGGTCCCTTCCAACCTGACCAACCTTGTGACCTGTGAGGGCTCGGGATGGGATCCTGCGGCTCTACCGCGGTGGCTGGAGGGGCTGGTGGCTGCAGCCGTGGAGGAGGAGGAGGATGCAGGATGGAGTTGTCCCACCACACTTTGTTCATCACTGCTCTGCAGTGAAGACTCAGAGGCTGAGGGCTTAATTTTGCAGCTTTGCAGGAGGAAATTTCCCTATCAGTTTTCCTCTGCCACGAGCCTCCTGTTTCCTGAGCCCTACCGAAAACCAGGCCTGAGAAAAAGGCCTGACAAAATCTTACTCCATGTCTTGATTCCTCTCAGGCTGAACAGAGCAGACAATTTACACATTGACAGGATGAAGCTGGCAGTAGGAAACACTTGGGAGAATGCTGAATTGCTCTGTTTTAAGAATTCTCTATCTGATGAAGAGGATTTAGTTGTGCTACTTGTGGCTGGACAACAGAGATACGAAGACTCTCAGGAAGGAAGCTGCCCTGTTGTCTCCAAAGAGAAGGAAAGGAACCCTCTTCTCCAGTAATATTTACCTGATGGAGGCAGACCAGTAGGTAAGATGCATTTTTTTTTTTCTGGTTTATCTTAGAGTCTCATAATTGTCAGGGTAACAGTGCTGCAATGCTGGAAAAATACTAGCTGATTTTTGAACAGCAAAACCCACGGTGATTGCTAAAGAGGTTATTGTTCAGTGCCCCAATTTGTTAACCACGTCCAAAGTTCGAGTCTGATGCAGAAACAATCTAAGGGAAAAATTGTCCAACATGCTTGTATCTCCATGAATCACTAAACACAAATCACATATTAGTTCAGTATTGAGGTTGTGTACAAAAATGTGAATGTTTTCCAATGATTCCAATGGGATCAAGCTTTGAATGCAAAGGAAGATAAATTTGCCTTCTCACCTTCACAGTCACAGCTGAAGCACACATTATCAGGGCAGCTTGTGTTTCCCTTAATGGAACTGTTTCTATTTGATGAAATAAACTATATCAGACTCTGAAAATGTAAATCTCATCACTAACACCTTTCTCCATACAGCACTAAACACAATTTCAGATACAGCAGAGGGAAAACTGTCTGAAGACTTAGAAATGTCAAAATAAAAATGTCCAAAATAGAATTGTTGCGCTAGAGAGTGGAGTGGCAAACAGCTATGTTCTGGTTGATTTGATGTGCTTTGCTACAGTCTATAAACTTTCAAAAACTGGGAATGTATAACACATACTGAAATCATGCTCGATAATGTAATATAAGAAAGCTTTCATATAATAGGGAATGTTGTAAATGGCTACCAAGAATGCAATTTTGCCTGATTTTCACAATGAAATTATTCTGTTTTGATTTTTTTTTTTTTGGAAAGTAATCTCAATATGCATCTTTTCACTACAGGAGAACAAGCTACAGAATATCTAAACAAAGTTAATGCTTTCTCAAGTAGTTCAGATGGAATGTTTATGTTAATATTTTTTGGGTGTTTTCCATGGTAATTTAATTTTCAACAAACTGAAGAGTACAACAGAGAGAATAAAATGTGAACATATGACACTGTAATTTTAGTTGAATAGAAGCAGCAAATAGAGGATAAAGACTCTCCTGTGCTCATTCTACAAAGCACAAAACTTGGTTAAAGAACTGCTTCATGACATACAGGAAAGGAAGCTGCTTTTAACTCAGAATGGAAGAATTGTAGAATCATAGAATAATTTGAGATTTTCAGGGATCTTTGGAAGTCCTGTTTGTACTAAAATTTTAGAATATCTTCCTCTGGATTTGTGTTGGAGTTTGCTCAATTTTCTCTAATCTTTCAGTATCTGGAATTTTATTTTTTTCCTTGTCACCAGACCCTCTGGAGGACCATAGCTGATTAATTTGTTGGTTCAATCAATAGATCTACCCATTTATTTTCATTAATTTCTTTTATATTGTCATTCTTAGAGCTCATCTTTCCATAAAGTTTTTGCCATACACCTTTTTTTTTTTTTTTTTACTTTTAATCTTACATTACAGCAGAGCTGCTGGAATTCATTATGTGTGAATACAAGCAGAAGTTCTACTGAAAAAAGCTGAAAAACATTTTACAGAATCCAACTGGAAATTCTTGCCCATGTTTCATTTTTGCAGTATTAAAATTCTTAATATGTATGTCATAGAGCTATAGAGGGGTGTTTTGTTGGTGGTTTTGTTGTTTTGCTGTGGTTTTTGCTAGTGTTCTGTTTTGTTTTGTTTAAAAAATATTTAATGGGATATTAGAGGATTTGTTGAAGGCTTCATAAGCCTAGACAACTAGAGTTTGTTCTTTAAGCTTGATATTTTACAGTGACTGCTGTTGTTTCATACATAATGAAATGCTGTTGCTAGGAGTTCACAGCTACAGATGTGGCTGAGAAAGTGTCTGGGGTGTTGGGAGGTGTATAAGAAAAAAAAAAGCAGCCCATTTCTAACCAAAGAATGCAAGGAGACAATTTGTTGTTATTGACAGCATGAAAATGAATAAATATTGCAATAGATACATGTCTACTCAACAAATTTATACCAGCAACTGAGTGATGTCTTTTCTCAGGAAGGCAAGCAGACCAGTATTATCAGCTTCCTTTATGGAGATCCTTCCTTTCAGGCAGTGAATTTGTGGTGTGAAATCAACATCTTGTTTATTGGTTTTCTTGTGTTCTTCCTCTTCCTAAGGTAGTATGCACATTATTACATTATACCATGTTTAAAAAAAAATAATCTTAGTTGCATGTCAAGAGCTAGGCTCCAAAATTCACAGTGGAAAAGGCCAACTGAGAAGTCTCAGATATTCCACATAACATATTTGAAAAATTATTATTCAATACAGACATTAAAAAAAATGAATTTTGAGCTTCGTTGAGGCACAGAAAGTTCTGACAGTCCTTGTCAATGTATTTAGACACATATTATGAGAGTTAGTCACTGATAGTAATCATAAGGCCATAATAACAATCAGTGGATCATGTTTTCTGAGACAACAAAAAGTTTGTTTGTTGTAGCACAAAGCCTCTGTACTGGCTCACTATTTCTACTTCATTCTTCTTGTTGCTCCATTTTACAGGTCTGTGATCTTCTGCTGCTCTGCTTCTTTCAGAGACATTGACATCTCCCCTTCTTGATTCCTACCTCCTGCCTGCCTTTTCTTCCTTTTTTTTCCCTTTTTGTTACATTCTAATGTTTACTAGTAAGTTGTAGTCACTTCAGTGCCCCATCAAAGTGTGCTTGACACATTCCTTTGGCAACCATGCCAGAGCAGTTATTGTAGAAAAGTTATTGTAGGAAAAGTAGAGAAGAAAACCTTGGATAAACAATTCAGTTAAAAAAAGCAAAACAATTTCAGGAAAACTGCATTTGTTCTGGTTTTATAGGTAACCATAATAGAACTCTCTTGAAGTTAAAGAAAAGTTCTGTGCCTCCACTTCCAGTCCCCTTAGGGTCTCATAAAGTTCCTGGTTCTTACTAGTTTTGATCTGAGTGCTGAAAGGATGCTCTGTTAGTGCCTGCCTGATCCAAACCTCCTGGAAATCCATGCAAGGCTGCCTTTATCTTCATCTTACAACTTGTTAAATGGCTGATACAAGAGGATGTATAAAGAATGGGAAGTCTCCAAAGAAGACCTTGATGCACCTCAAAGACCTGAATTCCATGAAACACTTTCAGATGAGGGTCTGAACTCTTGTGCTTCATATAAAAGCATCTGAATTTTTGAGAATGGCCAATCTCTAATGAAAATGTCTTTATGTATTTTTTAATCTATCCTGCTACTTTGGATGGTAAATCCTTTAAAAACTCTTCAAAATACATCAAAATGTCATACTGTGCCAAATGCCTACTTTTTTCCCTCTGGATCCTAGCTTAAAAATGAATTCTGTAGAGTAGGAGATCACTCTGGATTACAGAACAGCTTCTTAAAATGTCAGTGGCAAATAGTCAGCAAATCCCTCATTATCAATAAAATGGCATTGATATGCAGTTAAAAAGGCATTTGTAATACTTCAAACCCATATCCTCACAAACCTTCTATCTTGTAGCAGTCTCACCAGCACCAGGCAAAATACAGTTTAATGCAAGAGGGACCCTTGGGGTTTTTGTGTGCTTCATGAACTTAAGTAAAGGCTTTAGAAACTCCTGATGGACAAAGGACTTTGATTTTAATAGTGTTTTAAATGAAACCATTTAAAGTTGTTTTTAAGTCATCATCTTTCATTACTGTAATAGATATAAAATCCTTTAGTATGTTTTCAGATACCATTAATTTTCTGGATAAGAGTCTATTATTGTTTATGAAACTGCATTGCTCTGAATACTAGTTTCAATGTCACTAAATTAATCTTGTTGAGGGTTTTGATATCTGACTTGTGTTTAGTTACTTTATTCATTTACAGATATTCCTTAAAAGCTCTCTAACGTGTGAAGTGAAAAAAATCCACCTCTTTAGTGTTACCTGTGTGGAAATTGTAACTCAATAAGCCTTATGCTAGTATTTCTTCCATGTAGGTCAACTGTAAAATTCTCACTGACTTAACTGGCAGAGGAGTTAGACCTATATGAGAAACAGAGAAAGAAAACAAGTCAGTGGAAAAAGAGTATGAAAATTTTATACTATCAGAGAAAATGTGGTGGTGTTCAAAACAAAAAGTGCAAGCACAGTGACAGGCACTGGTTTTGCATTGAAGAGTACAGGTTTGTTTTATGGTAGTGCTGAGCTTTCAGCACCACATTACTGTAAACTCATCTTCTTTCTGTAGATTTTATGGCTGCAAGGATTAATTTGACTCTATACTTTTCACTTACCCACTGAGGTTTTCTGACTGGCAATTAGGTGGCTGTTTATTGGGAATCCCATTAATGGAACACAGCTCATCTTACATTAACATCTGTGAGTGAGCAGCCTGAACTGAGCTGTCCTTGAATATATGACTCACAAGGGCAAGTCTAGGTGTTGGATTGCAAGCTGCTGGCAGTCAAACATACCTGATGTATTAGGAGAGCTTGTAAAATATAACTCACTAAGAAAAAAAAGCTGACCAGAAGATTAATAGATCTGTAATTTTTTCTCCAAAAGAATTACAATGAAAATGATCTTGTAAAATGCATCTGTTATGAATTGTTGCTTACCAGTAAACATTCTTTCAGTAACATGCAGCACCAGGGCTCAAAATAGAGATGTTTTTGAAAGGAAAAACTCTCAAATTTTTGAATAAAGAGTGGCTAGATTTGACTTTCAGAAATAATCCAGTCTGAGTAAACCAGTGTCATGAGTGTGTGTCAAAGTTATTCTCCAATATCAAACCATTTTAAAATAAGATTCATGAATAGGATGTAATTTTCAAACACATACATTCTTTTTTATAACACATTACTCACGTGCTCATGACAAAAGTTGTAGACCTCTGGTTGACTTCACTAAACCTGAACTGCCTGTGTAGCTTTTCTTGTGTTTCCTGAAAATATTTTATGATTCTTTCTGCAGCCTCTGTTTTGTTCTAAGCTGTCAATCATGTTCATAATTGAGCAGTCAGCAGTGCTGACAGTGAATTGTGTAGTTGAATCTCAAAACACTTTCTACTGGGAGTACAGATTAGACTATTGCAGTGGTATCCTTCATTTAACACTTGAGTTGGGAACAGCCAGGGCTGAACTTACTTGAATAACTCCATCCAAAAGGATGGAATGTGCAAGTTCCAGAGGATAGTCTAGACACACTTCAAGGTGTAGAAAGTAGAGTTTTAAGATGTAAAAATGAGGCTCTAAAGTTTGGTGGTCACCACAACAGCTCCTCTGAGGTAAAAGTAAATAAATGCATGTCAAGCTGTTTCCGTAGTCTAATCTATAACTTGGTTGTTTTGACTCCAAAGAACATAATCCTCAGCTTCAATTCATTCCCTACATGGGGATTTAGATGATCTTCTTCCCCTTACATTGTCTAGTCCTCTTATCCTACCAGAGAAAAATTCAAGCTTATTCAAAACAACAGCACACAGCCAGTGGAGATCTTAAGTACTGTTTTGAAGTTTCTGATCAGCTGTGTAGAGGGAGTTGGTATCCTGGGAAAACTGTAATGGTGCCTTGCCATGAACACAGTGTTTCCACAACCTGTTAGAACGAGGCAATTGGATGTGGGCTAGAGACATAAGTGGAGAGAGTGTTTGCTACATGACGGGCTGCAACCCAGAGAAGGTCCACCAGAGCAATAAAGTAATGAGGAAACAAGTTGAAGCCAAACATTAAGACTTTAATACAAAATTTTAGGTACCAAACATTTACTTTGCTCAGAGGGTTTATTTAAGGCTACACAAAAAGTACATCCAGTTTGTGAAAAGGTATGCGCTGCCTGAGGAAGAGAAGTGTAATTAAAACCTCATTAAAACTGATGTAAAAGGAAGTGCTTTGAAAAAACTACTCTTTCAGAGGTTCAGCATATCTAATTTCTTTCCTTTTGAGACTAGTGTACAGAATCTGAAAATGAGAATATAGTCTAAATAGTCTTATTCACACCGATATCAGTGAAATCTTTTGCTTTGCATATTCCTGCTGCAAGCAGATGTAAAAGTATTCCTCTTGTACTCAGAGACCTGAAGTCAGTGAGCATAGTGCTGAGCCAAACTAGTAACCCTGAACCATGTGTGTGTATATTAACTCAGCTCTGACACTGTGCAAATTGTTAAGCTCAGCTCATCATTTTTGGTACTCAACTTGATGATCATCTATAACTAATAATACTGGAGTCAGGAAACTTCTGATGGGCCAAAGTTAAAGAAGGAGGAAAGGGGAAAGAAAGATTTTGCCAGAGCTGTTCCATTTTAATTTCTCTTCTTTTTTTTTTCCCTGAAGTGCATGAACCTGCTACTGAGTTTTGTCCAATTTGCATAATTCACCAGTGATGATTATTCTCAACTGTTAGAGATCTTCTTGTAAGCTTTCTTCTAGAAAACATTTTTATGTCTGATAGTATTTATTCAAATATTCAAGAGATTTAGTCACTAGGACAAGCATCCTGAACTGGGATTGTGCAGACAGGACAATTGTACTTTGGCTAGTTGCAACATCCTTTAAAAAAGTATTTTACTGAACCAAGATGCCAGATCAATGTCTTTCTCGTTTGTTCTTGGTATAATAGGAGATATTTGAGTGACTGTGGCATTCCCTTGTAGTTGGGTCAGTTTCATCATTTTATATATATATATACATATATATATATATATATATACACATACACAGACAGAGGAATAGAGCTGTCTTAAAACAAGAACTTCAACTTCAGCCTCTTACATCAGGTTGCAGGTTAAATATTTAGTAGGCTTTTGGCTATCTTGGGTAAAAGCTTTTTCTCTGTTCCTCCCTTCCTTTTCCTTACCTCTGTATTCAGAGAGACTGAATTTGTGTATTCAATGTATCTTAATGTATCTTGTAGCCTTCTGGCTGTGCCACCAACGCTGGATGAAGACATCAGAAATAGATTTGTTGTCTGGGGGAGAGGTGTGTTTACGGGGGTGTTTCTTTGGGTTTTGTGTGTTCTCCTGACTTTCTTTCTCCCAAAAGTAGAGCAAGAGGCTCCTAGCTGAAAAAAACTGGGCTCAAGAAGTTAATGAGGGGAATAACTGGAGGCTGATTGGCAGTGGAGGATGATGAAAGTGTTTCAGCATGCAGTCAGGAGAAGGCAGATATATATGACTGTATGCTTATTTGCATATCTTAAGCAATTACCTGCAGAGACAGTAAGATTGCTAAGCAGTACTAAATTTTGGGAATATGTCTGTAGTACACTACAAGCACTGCCAAGGCTAAATTGCAGACATAATGGCTGGAATAACATACCGTTATTAATCACATTTACTAATTAAGAAAATTGCACTGTTCCCCCCAAATATCATTAGAAAGAAATTATACAGTATTGACATTTCCATGAAAAATCAACAGTAAAAACAGTGTTGTTTTCCTGATAATACAAGTAATTAAATAGGAGGAAAAGCATCATCAGCACTAAATTCCATGGGTTTCAGACATGATAGCAATGGACATTGTGAAGTGGGGTTTAAAAAAGAATATGTCTACTGTGAATACTTTATATCTTGTTTACAAGATTCATCTACAAAACACCAGACAGATTTAAAATATTTATTTTGAATAGCAGAAGATGGCTTAGCTGTTACTCAAACTCTTTCAAAGACAAAAATAAGCTTAAAAAGGCAAGCAAATAAGCTACTTATGGTGAAATTTTCTATTCAGGACTGGCACATACATAAATCTGGGAAAAGTTACTATTACCTATCATTCTCACTGTAAAGCTGCATGAATGTGTGTGGTGCTCACAGCTTGAATGTGCAAAAGAATACACTGTGCAGGACAGGTGAGGATCAATGCAATTTAAACGTTTCATGGAACATCTGGGCTTTCAGTTCTTTTAAGATAGAGAAACAATGGCTTGACATGTTGACTGTGAAACTGCAAATGCCAGTATTGTACGATATTTTTCAGTATTTTGTTTTGTGTCTTTCAGTGAAAGAATGCATACAAATCTTAGAAGTGTAGCATTAACAAGAGACATTTCTATGTAGCTCATCTCCTTTCAGTGAGGTAGTGTTCATGAGAGATGTTTTGTCCATCATTGTCTAAGCAGTGACAGAACTTCCCTGGACACTAATGATAAACACAGAAACACTGTGAATTAGAATTTTTTCCCCCAAATTTCTGAAATCTCTTCTGCAAGCAAAGTTGATTTGTCTTTTCCCTTCTCCCAGTGAGAGTAGAGAACAATTTATAGTTACAGCATTTTTATCAGCTTTCACATTAGAGAACTGTTGACATGTTACTTGGAAGATTACTCTTCTCTAGACTAACCCTACTGAATTCCTGCAGCCTTTCCTTTTAGTTCACATTTTTAAACCTTTATGACTTTTAATGTTTTCCTCAGGATTCAGTAGTTTGCTTTTGTCTACCTTAAGCAGACAGACCAAAACACAGTCACTGTTCTTGCTGAACTTTCACCAGGGTGAGGAGAAGCAGAGCAATCTGCTCTGCTTCAGATTTAAAATACTCCTGTTAGAACATTTCAGAATAAGTGCCCCAAAATGTGGACCCTTATTCAGGGTTTAAACTTAACAACCAGATTTTTCCTGGCATAATCTGATGGTTTGCTTCCATTCTTTTATTTATGCTCTTTATTTCCCCTTCCTATGGGTAGTGCTTTACTCTGATTCCAACTGAATTTGTCTTACTGATTTTAAACCGTTTTTCTGATTGTCCAGGGTTATTTCAAATTTTGATCATCTCCTTTAAAATCCTTTTAAATTATCCCAGTACGATGCAGTGTGTGATTTTTTTTTTAATGTGTGTTTATTTTATTACTCAAATAATTTATAGACCTTGTGACTTGAACAGTTAAAAAAGTAATTACAGGGCAAATCTCTGAAAGACCTCACTTAAAGTCTCCTAGTCTGATACCAAGTCATAAACTATTAGTTTCTGAGATTTTTTTGCCGGCCATTGTGCAAATATTTCTAGTTTATTGTAATGTCAATGTCAAATACCTCACCAAAGCTGAGGTGTGACACATCTATTGCTTAACCTTGTCCATTGGGCCAGGTAGCAGGAAATTCACTTGCTGTAGGATCGTGTTTTGTTTACCTCATGGAGGGGATTATTTTATTTACTTATCACTATGCTCAGAATGCTGCAACTCTTCCAGGATCTTCCTAAGTATCAGATAAGGCTGGGTGGTCTGTGATCCTCAGGTACTCCTTTACTCTTTTAAAAATAGGTATTCTTTTCCCCTCCTGCTTTTGCAATCTCAGTCTTACTTTCAAGTTTCAACTTGCTTCAAGTTTCTGATCTTGAAGTAAAAGTGTGTACACCTTTGTTTCTGGGGGAGCTCTTTCCAGCTGTATGTTTATTCACCTTGCAGATGGATTGCATTTCTCTTCTAGGTGTCACTATCTACACATGCATGCATGTATTCAGGCACTCCCAGAAGTCTTTGTATGAAAGAACTGAGATCAGAAAAAGCAGGCTAGAGCCCACAGAACAATACAGCTTTTTCAAAAACTATCTCACAATATCAGTGTCTAAAAAAACATACATGAAGGAACGTTTTTAGGGATGGAAATTTACCTGTACTGTGTAAAGTGGGTGAGATACTTGCTAAGGTTCCACAGAATACATAGACCTAAGTGAACATGCAAAGTTCTTAACATTGGATAATTATTTTCTCCATTTCCACATCCTAAACTTATGAAGGAAATTAAGAGAAGTGTCTCAGAAAAATGTGAGCTGTGACTGTGACCACCAGACAGCCCGTGCTCCTTCTCAGGATAAGGACATGCAGACAATACTGAAAGCTGTTAGTACAGGGAAACCATAGTCCCAGCCTGAATTACAGGGTTAGAGAAGGATTTTAACTACTAAACAAAACTAAGCCAGTTTGTAGTTTGTATAGACGAATTTGGAACTGCAAACATACCCTGCAATTCCCCCAACAATCAGAAAACTCTTTGCCTGGTCCATAATGGAGGGGTAGAGGGAGGGCAAGCACACAAGGGTGTCTGTGTTGTTATTAGATATCATATACTTGGTGTATTCTGATCATAGGTTACAATCCAAGGGGTGAATTAAGATGTTTTTAGTGAGACATACGTTACAGGAAATCTCCAATTGAATGAGATGGTGGAAAATAATAGCAAAGTAATAAAGCATGAGTTAGGAAAGTTGCAAAAGCTACCTTTGCTCTGCAATATTTATTTTAATTCAACAAAGGGTCAGCACTGTTGCACAGATGGTTATTTGCTAGTATTTATTTAAGAATTGAAACAAGAATGCCTGCATTGTTAGAGCCTAGACTGGATTGTTGTCACTGGATATGTGCAAGCAAATAAAGTGAGAGCAAAGGCATAAGAAAACATTCAGGATATTTCAGCCTGCTGCAATTATTGGTGAAAATGGTTCAGAGCATATCTAAGTCCTCAAGAGTTTTCAGGGGAAACCTGTTAAGTGTATGATGTTGATACATAAATACCTGAATTCCACAAAAGGACACTTAGAAATAGAGGTCCTGCATAAGAACTTAGGGAAGCACTATAATAGATAGAGAAGGTAATCCTGGCTGAATGGTGTCAAAGTGCTGTTACTGATGTTTTCATGTGCTGACATGGGTCAACTTAGTGATCAGTTGAATCCAGGAGATTTTTTTAACGAGCTCAAATTACAAATATCACTAGTTATTAGTGTGTCAGAATGGTTAGAAAGTATGCCCTGGAGCTCTGGCAATAACCCTGGGGCTTGATTAGTGCAAGTAAAATGTGTCTGTTGCAAGGGAATGGAGCAGACCTTTGTCAATGTATTTTTTTCTGAGGTGTTTGTGAGCACTGCCTCACTTGCAGTGAGAATCTTTGTGGGAGGCTGAGACTGCTACCAGGTTAGGGAAAAGACTCTTAAAGCAGGATTTACTTTGAAGTAATCTAAATGACTAATTAGATGATCAATACACAGCTTAGAGCAAGGTATCTAGAAGGAGTCAATACTCTCTTCTGAACTGAACTCTGTATCTCCCAGCAGAACAGAGGTTTGTGAAGTCTCATAATCAAATATTGGACCTTCAATGCAAGTTGCCCAGCTTCCATGAGATCAGCTGAATTTTATCAGTGTACACCAGCTGAGATTTTCTCCCACAGACTTGTAACAACAGGAGATTGACAGTCGGATAAACAAAATTCACGTGTCAGGTTTTCTTTTCGGGAGCTACAGTTTATCTGGGAATTAAAGTTTAGTGTTATAGGGGAGAAAAAGCCTTTTAAACATGAAAATAATTAATGAACATTAAGCAGCAGCTAAAGCAAAATTAAAGTGGATAATCATGCCTTTCACCAGTAGTTCAGATATATGTTATTTTTCTTTCAGAATGTTCAGTCAAAAGGATTGAATTAAAGAAAGTAAGATAATAATAGCCTTTTATTTTAATTGTAAATACTTATTTCTACATCAAAGACTCCATTTCTGCTTTCAATACTGAACAGAGAATGTTTTGAAGATTTAATATTTTTTCCTAAGCCTATGTTTTTTCAACTCCAGCATTCCAAAACCAATTCTACTCTCCCAATATGTGGTCTTTCATCACACTGTTAACTTTGAGAAAAGTCTTTCCAACATTTCAGAAATTCTTTAATAGAATAAATGGCTGCAGTTACAATAACTGTTTCTTGTGGCCCATGGGGGTTCACGTGTCTAATAGTTGAGGAGCAAACATCTTTTTATGTGTTGAAAGGGAAGAATGACACATTCAGGCTTTGATGCATGTTATTGCCTGAGACTTCATCACGTTCATTAGGCCTTGAAATTAAAGTTTCTTGTAAAATTGAATGGGCTTCTACTAAGATTTGCCTGGAAAAATACAAGAGCATGGTTGTACCGAAATAAAAAATGCCTTTGTTTGTTTTTGGTTTAGTAACATTGAGAGCTACAAGTTGTATGTTTATTTTATGGGTTAAGTAAAAAACTGCGTTTTTCTGAAATGTTACCATGGCTTTAGGGATAGTAGCTCAATATGATAATTAATTTTCACGTATTCTCTAAAGGAACTTCTACATGTTGGAGATGTGGGACAGAAACCCTTATTATATTCATCCTTTACAGCTCCTAGTAGAACCTTGTGACTGCAGCTTTCCAGCATGACTTATTTCTTCCTCAGAACAATAAGGAGAATTAGAGCTAAAAAGGTCTCTTTCTGGTTTTTGCAATATCTGTCTGAATCAACCAAACTCTCTGGAGTCCTTTCATTAATTTCAGTGATTTGCTGTCAGTGCATTTTAGGGGCTGATTTGATGCCCTAGGACTATAAAAGGACTTAAAAAATTCTTAATGACATTATTTTAATTGCTGATTCTTTTATGAATATTTTACTTATTCACTTGTTTCTCCTAACTATCAATCTTACAATCCCTAAATAAATGTTGGTACCATGTCTTCTCAAAGTTATATAATGAATTCAACAAAACCCTTGTGGTTTCTTTTTAATAAAGAATTGCTTTTAATATTAAATATGTGGGATGAAGAAGAAGGAAAAGAGATAAAAAAAAAAAAGAGAGTTTCCAAAAAAGATATAAAGCTCTCCTTCTCATAGTAAACTGTGGACAAATTTTCCATGAAAGCAAAGTAACTTTTTCCTCTTACTGTAGTTTGGAATTGATTTAAACAACAAGTAGAGGCTTAAAGAGGAATAACATTAAGACAAAGAGGATTATATTGAGTACATTTAGCTAAATAAACAAACTCACTATCCCCAGTGACTTGATGGAACACAAGAACAAGATTTTCTTTGTTACCACTACTTAGAGTATAGAGTATACCACTCTCACTTTTTTTAAATTTTTAGATTTATGCACATATACTTGTTCAACATGTACGTAAACATGTATAATCTGCAGTGACAACTGTGGCGTGTGTTGGAGACACACAAGTGGAATTATTAATTCTGTTTGTTCTCAGTCTGAAATCTCTATTGTCTATAAGGAAGGTACAATATCTAAGCCTCAAATTGAAACTGGTGACCCTTAATTATAAAATCAACTAGGGGAGAATGTTTAAAAAAGAAATGGTGTTAGTAGTTACTACAGAAAGGAAATGGTGCATGTGCTACATTCCCCATAGTAATAGAAAAATTGAAGTTCCATGTTTTAAATTAGTCCATCTAGACTAGATCTTTTTCTTACTTGCACCTTGCTAAACATTTATTCAGAATGAGGCAAATGAATAATCATTCAGAATTATACCTGTAGATTAATAACGTTGAAGAACTCTTTGGTTAATTTTTTGTTTGGTGAATTGGGAAATTGTAGAGGTATACCATGAAACTACTGAAAATAAGTAAATTATGCTGGTTCAGTTGACATTAAAACTTGGAATGAAACTACACATGATTTAGAAGGATACCTTAAGGAGTTCAGTGTAGTTTTTCTTCTATACTAAAGTCACTATGTGCAGTAATTCCTAGGAAGCTCACAGTACAATGCAGCTGTTGATGCTTGAAATAGTTGTAGTGGAACCTGGGTGTTTGCAGTGCCATGTTTTTGGAGCACATGTTTACAAGTAACTGTTACAAAGTCTATAATACAGTGGCAGAGTTGCCATATAGAGAGAGCTTCATGCTGCTTCTGCTGTGACTAGAACTTGAGTGGAGTAATCAAGGTGGTTTTCTCTGTTTCATCTGGCTCTAATACCCTCTGGCTAAGGGTCAAGGCCCTTAATCAGTTCTCTGGGAGTCCTGTGTATCTGATTTCAAGCTGCCCTGATTTGTTCCATAGAGAATTCTTGCAATCTCTCATCTACTGTTATTACCATCAAGAATTTCTGTTGGCACCCAGCAAAATGAGGTCAAGAGAACTGAAAGCAAATCAGGAAAAATCTTGTGCATTTTAGGTAATCACTGTTGTACTTCAGTAGACTTCTTACAGGCACACAGTAAAAACCAGACTGAATAGCAGTCAGACAATGCTGTTTATTTTAGCAACCCAACAAGATCAAAGTTACAACCTTGAAAAGAGATATTGCAAACAATTAAATATGTCTATTACCAATCAAGGGGGGGGGGGTGTTAAAAAACCTAGACTTTTACAATAATCTGACTTCAGATTTAGAAAAAAAATCCCTCCAAGGAAGTTTGGGAAACTGATGGTCTATGATGAACCCAAGAATGAGAAAACTCAAAAAAAAAAAAAAGGGGAGGGGGAGAAATCCCAAATGGAGAGTAAACAATGGTTTGCAAGACGAAACCTTGTACTGTATCAGATGTTCTGATACACTGAGCTTTTTTTCACTTCCAGTTATGTGAAGGACAATTCACTTTGTAATGGTAACATTTGGACATGGTGTACCTGCCTGCATAGGTGTCACTGTTTGTAGTTGGGATTTTATACTGTTCCTAGTTCCTTTCTAGTGTTTGCAGGAGTTCCATAATCATCTGGTTTGGTACAATGTAGCATAAAAGTCTCCTTTACATGATGCCAAAGCAGTTGTACCACAGAGGTGCTGAGCAAGGATTTCTGCTGGGCAAGTTACAGGTTTGGGCAAATTACAGGTCTGTCAAAAGAATAGCTGATACAGGTGTAGAAGCTGTGGGAGCAGTGTTGATGGCTAATTGTATTGTAGCAGAAGTGTGTTGACTGACTGGGATGAGCACTGTGTGTTGAATGCATGTCAAGCTGATAGAGGGTGCATGTTCCTCATCAGGTTCCTCAGAAGATCTTGATCCTGAAAGACATATAAACTAGGAAGTGGGTTATTGCTGTTCTGTCCCCTTAGTGTGAGTGCATAAGTAGAAGCACTGAGTCTTCCTGCCTAAGTATCGTGGTGTTCATTGTTTTGGATATCGTGGTGTTCTTATCCTGGCCCATTCAATCTCCACATCTGATAACACTCTTCACTGCTCTGGCTCACACCCATTTCCTACACACAGTGTGTAGGCTCACATCCTTCTTAATCTGTTCTTCTGAGAACGTTGTGTTTTCTAATGAAATATTAATTTCATTTATTATGCATGGTTTCAAAACCTACATTCTAGTCTAATATTAGTCAGGAAATTTTAATATGATGGAATCTTGCAACATTCATTGTGATGGAACAAACACAGCATTAAGGCTAGTGCTTGCAGCCTTAGACAAAATTTATTAGGATTCATATAGAATTTTATAACAAGGATAAATGTTGCAGTTAAAATCCCAAGGACAGGTCAAACAGCTTTTAGATAGAATCCTGTTTTCTATTAAAGTTCTACAAGCAAACCTCACATTTCTTATTACCAAACAGAATGGATATTCTTACTATCTAATCTTATAGACTATATAATCTTATATGTCTGTTCATTTTTCTTTGCACAGGGTGACTTTGCTGATCCATGGATATTTAGTATGTAGGTGCTTTTCAGCTTTGAGAATAAGATATGAAATAGAACTTCAATGAACTTTCCTCTTGTAAAGATTTTTGGGTTGGATCTGGATTTTATTTTTTTATTTTGAAAGGGCATCTGGCTTTACATATATTTCAAGAAAAAGCTTCACTTATTGTTGTTTTCAAGAGACTTTGATAGTTTTGGTCCCTTCATCCATTATTATTTAGTATTACAATGTTTTGTTGTTGCCTGTGAAAGTACTGTCTGTTTAGAAACAGATCAGTGGAAAGTGTTATAGGTGGATATTTAGAAAGACTCCTTTTGCAAGTGGGTTAGCCATGATTCATATCATCTTGACCTGATTTGGGATAATAATGAAACCCCAAAATAGTCTTTTTTGAACAATTTATTTTATAATTCTATTGGGCCAAGGATGTGAAGGCGAAACTAGCTGTCCCCTGATAGGTGATAGGGACACTTTTCTGAAAAGTAGTCACAGAATTTTGTCAAATTGTCTCGATTTTAATTAGTCAGATCAGCCTTTGAGTTGCAGTCAGAGGTTTGATACCTCTGGGTTCTATGGCTTGGCTCTGTTTGTAGAGTAGCAATAGTACTCCCAGGCTGCAGCACATGCTGTGAAAGGCCAAGGAAGCTGATGCTGAGTGCCAGTCTGGATGCCCACCTCTGCACAGTCCTTCTGGCTCTTTGTGGGATTGGTGCTGCTGTTCTGCATTAGAACATTCATCTGCATTTCATTGCAATGCTGTTATGGTAATAGCCCTGGCATCCTTTCTCTATACAGATGCTTCCATGACTCTGCTCAGCAGGCTGCTCACACGCCTCACCAAGACAGAGAGCTAAAATTCCTCAGAGAGAAGAAGCTTTTTATTCCTTCTGCCAGCACCATCCAGAGGCAGAAAAAAAGTTATCTTGAAAAATGAGTGAGGCTTTTCTTTGCAAAATTTCGCATAAATTCCCATCTGCAGAAACATCTTTCCAAAACCAAGAGATTTAAAACATTCTCTCTGACATTGTTTTGGCAGCTAATGAAGCTTGAAGTTTAAATGAATTTGAACTCAAACAAATTCATATTGTTGCCTTTAGAAGTATAAGGAAAAAGAAAGTCATTAATAAAAGAGATGATTAAGGAATTATTATTTTATATTATCTATTCAAGATTATTCTGTCCATCTTCATTGTTTTGGATATGATTCCCTTTTTCCTCTCCTTCATTTCTGGCTGAATAGTCCTATGCCAGTCTGAAGGTCTTATAAAGTGAACAAAAAAATAAGTTTAGGTAAACTGATGAGGCCACAATTCCACTGTCTTAGGTATGCAGCTGGCTTACAGGAGCCTGAACAGCCTGAAGAAAAATAGCACTGACTTCAAGCATAAGCTAGAATTTGAGTTTAAATTTTTTTTAGCATGTGTGTCAGCTAACTTTATCACATTCCAAACCATTTATATGTATTAAATCTCAGGGAAAAAGAGTTCTATCTTTACCTCTCTACCTCACAATTTATGTGGTATAGAATTCACTAGTTTGCTCTGGTATGGAACTGAATGGATATGTTGGTTTATTACTTAAGATAATATCTTACAGAAATTATAACCACTCAAATTAGTGGTTACCTACCTAGCTGGTCACTTCAGTGCATATATTCCATTTTTACTCGTACATTCACATTTACATGAGCAAAATTCAAGTCAATTGACAGTGTCATCCTGGTTATAACTACAAGAAAATTTCCTCATCATATGAAATAAAGGGAAAATTATATTTTGACAGAATAGTCATCAAGGTAGAATCAGTACAGATTGAAACATGTCTGGGAAAATTAAGTAGAGGCACCTGACAAATAGATTCATCTTTCTACAAAATAGCATCGCATTTACTAGAATAAGGTGAAAGAAATCAAGAGACCCATGGCAAAACAGGGCCTTTTTCTCCTTTGGAAGACTTTGCTTGTGGAACTTTGCTTGTAGAACAGTCTCATATGGTGTATTAGAGATAATAAAATTCAAAATACTTATGAAAATAGTTCTGCATGTCACACATGAAAGCTTTCACATACCTTGTGTACCTATGTGTACCTTGGAAGTTCATGTCACAGTTACACAAAGGAAAAATATGGAGGGAAGACTAGGATAATACTGTGATGCTCAATGATAGTCTGCTTGTGAGTTTTCATAGATAACACAATGTGAGCATTTGCTATTCAGACTGTAATTCATTCTTCACGATAGGAAAAAAAAAGAGAATACTTTCTTCACCCCCTGCCCTCAGGAAATTGTTAGTAAGTGAAGAGCTGGCCGGGTCTAGTGCACCCCTCCTGTAGGTAAGTCACGCAGGAACTCTCAAGCATCATAAATGCACATCACTGTCACTTAAGAACCTGAACATTTATGGGAAAGAACTGCTTATACTCTGAATGGTGCACTCAGGTATGTCAATTTAAAAGTGCCATGGTGGGCAAGGGAACAAAGCAGTTTGGGATTTTTTTGGAAGACGGCATTTGAATGAAAAAAAAAACCCACAACTACACAGGAATGCCTTTATTAGAAAGCTTGATGTAGTGTTCTGTTTTCATTTATTCAGAAATCATAAGAATTAGAACAGAAAATTCAGATAAAAACAAATAAGGTGGATCAAAGCACCTGTGGCTATTTAATCTTTGGTGAATATTTAAAATCATGGCAGATTTCTTGCATGGAGTCCAATTAATACTTTTTGTAATGAAATGTGAGTGACAAAGTAAACCCAGCAACCTGGACTCTAACCCATCAGAATTTTTTCTCTCCCCTTGTTTCTTCTTTTTTTTTTTTTCCGCTTTTTTTTCCCAAGTACCTACAAAGACTTCAAGGGGAATCCTTAGATCTGATTTCCTGGATTCAGTGCCATGGAAACTGGGTGCTTTCTGCTGGTGTCTATCACATCACAGATCTTGGCAGTTGACTGAGTGTGCCAGTGTCACTTTAAAACCTGTGGGTCAGGACGTCCTTCCTTGCTGTTCCTCTGGAGGCTGTGCACTGCTAACTCTTAGAGCTGCACTTGATTTTTCTCTTCAGAACATTCCCTAAATTACACTTGCTAACAGGTTATTCATGTAGTCTTCACTTCCACACTAAAAGACACAGTTTACAGACCACGGAAGAGGTCACCCTGTCTGTAGCCTTGTCCTTCTTGATGGTTCTATTACTTGGAGTATAATGTGTGGTTCGTGGGCTTTCCCTTCATTTTACTCTACTGTGAGAAGATCTTACAGAGAAGAAAGAGCAAACTCATGTGCCTCAGGTTCCTGAATTTTCCCTCTGTTCCAGGGTTTGTATGTGAATGATAACGCTGAGTATGTGCATAGAGGGACAGCGGGCTTGCTGACAAACTAGTCCATGTCTCCTCGAGGTGCAAGATTTCTGATGCTTGGATTCTTTTGAGGTGTCTGAAAACATTCTCTCTTGCTTCTGAGTGGCCATGGCACTATGGTGAAATAAATCCAGTCCCAAAGAGGATTTAGATCACCATCTCAGTATTTGGCCTTTGCCAGTACATGACCTTCATTGTAAGAATTCTGTTTTGAGGTTTAACAAGAAGATTGTGTTAACTGGTGTAGGAGCTGAGCAGTGTTGATGTAGATTGAGATCTTTTGATGTGAAAATACAAACATTCACTTACAGAAGATCTGTAGTTTCTTCAATTTAATGAGCTTGACAGTGGAAAGTATTTTTTGTCTGCTTCATTTCCTTACCTTCATACACACTGTGGTTATATCTCTCTCTGAAATAACTTGTCTTTTAGTTGTAACAAAGGAAAAGAGCTCCTATTGCATGAGCTGCTAGCATTTACTAATACAAGATGACAAAAGTCTGATTAAGCTAAGGAAAGAGACTACATTAAGAATAAATGTGAAATAATTTGAAGATGGAACCTTTAAACCCACTGTTGCAACCTGAGGAAGAGTCAGATGGGTATGCACCTTCTAAATTCACAGCTCACTTGCACCTAAGCTGAGTCTGATTTCTAGACAACTGCCACACAGATGCTGTCCTCGGTCGTGTTTGTCCATCTCTGAAAGAGAAGGAAACCCGGCCAAGGGCAGGGAGCCTTCTTGCGGTGTGTTATACAAAGCAGGGCTGTGAAAAGATCCGACCATGAGCAGTGTAAAATGAGATGTTCTGCCTGAACGAGTCACTGGCCCCGGAGCCACAAGTACCTGGAACTTGTTCTCAGCAGGTGGCACTATTGGGCTTATCATCTTAACACAGCTGCTTCCTCACTTCATTTCTCCCTCCCCCTCTTTTTTAATAAATTGTATTCATTTAACATCATGGTGATGCTTTCTGCATGTGTCTCAAACTGCAAGTCATGACTGGGTGGTGTTGTACCACTTTAAATGCCGAGGGCAGCAAAAACTGTACAGGAGCAAGGCTTCTCGCATTGATTGTGCTGGAAGTCCATTTCTTTCTGCTACTAACACAAAACCTGTTCTGATTCTGAGTAGAGCCTATTTCTATCACGTTTTTAATGACTTATTTTATTGCTTAGATGCAAGAAATTGCATGCATATTGATAGAATATATAACGGCATAGCAAACAGCTTTGGACAGAATTTACAATGGCTCAGTCCTCTCAGCATCTTGACCTGTGTTCCAGATGTAAAATACATCCTCTGAGGGGACCTTCATGGTCTTTATGAATGTTGGCCCTGGCTTTGTAATGAAGTGCCTCCCAAGCAACCTATTCCTAATACTTTGTGTCATTCTGCAGAGGTATTGATGTAAGAAATGCTTTTAAAAGGAACATTCTGGTTTCTGTAGTTGTACTTTTTAACTTCCCTGCACTTACCAAACCAGTTTCCAGCAGCTGAATGCTCAGATTTCACCCCTGCTGCTTCACAAACTATGAGATCTTAGGGTTGTCATTGATGTAAAACTGATCATAATGAAGGTCTAATCTGCTAAAGTTGACTTGTATTATGGGAAAGTTTGGGTTTAAAAGAGCTAAGTATTCCTGATTCATTCTTGTGTGGCTGCTATCTGAATTATGTTCTTCTATTTAAAAGAAGGGTATACTAATTCAGATCTGTGTACTTTTTTTACTTGAAAAGAGGATCACCAATGAGAGATGATGAGTAAGAAGAATGAGGAATAACAATAAATACCCCTGAAAACAGTTCCTCAGTGTAATTTGTAAGAGATATTCTACATTAAGACTCAAGAGGAAAAAGAAAGAAGAAAAACTGTGACTTAAAAATGCTTGCAACTGGAATGTTAGTATTCTTAGCAGGTAAATAATAGCATCCTTCATACACCCTCATTTATGTGCATAACAGTTGACAAATAAAAAATAGGTTCCACAAGACAATTAAATGTGTCTATGTAACATCACCCAGACATTATCTCCACTTTTTTTTTATGTTGATCGCATCCACTCTGGGGTAAACTGTGCCCAAGACACAATAGAACATAGATGTGTCTGAGTTATTCCTGTGTGTAATGTCTTCTTTGCCTAAGTCTTTAATAGTAAGAGCCTTTGATTTTGGGTACTGAGCCCACTGAGCTGGAAGACAGGGATGAGAAGCAGAATGAAACCCTCACTATCCAGGGGAAATTGTCAGTGCCCTACACCACTTAGACACACACAAGTCTATGGGACCAGATGGAATCCACCTGAGGGTACTGAGGCCACTGGCAGAAGAGCTCCCTGAGCCACTTTCTGCCATTTGCCAGCAGTTCTGGCTAACCAGGGAGGTCACAGAAGTTAGCAAATGTGATGCCCATCTACAAAAAGGGTTGGAAGGCGAATCCGGAGAATTCAGACTATCAACCTGACCTTGGTGTCAGGAAAGGTTATGGAGCAGATCAACTTGAGTGCCATCATGCAGCCTGTGCAGGATAACCAGGGGACCAGGCCCAGCCAACCTGGGTTTAGGAAAGGCAGGTCCTGCTTGCCCAACCTGATCTCCTTCTATGATAAGGTGACCTGCTCAGTGGGTGAGGGAAAAACTGGGGGTGTTGTTTACCTGGGCTTTTCACACTGTTTTCCACAGCCTTTTCCTGGACAAACTGGCTGCTTGTGGCTTGGATTGGGTGCACAGTTCACTGGGAAAAAACCTGGCTGGATGGCTGGGCCCAGAGAGTGGTAGTGAATGGAGTTACATCCAACTGGTGGATGGTCACCGGTGGTGTTCCCCAGGGCTCACTACTGGGGCCAGTCCTGTCTATTATCTTTATCAAGGATCTGGATGAGGGGATTGAGTGCACCCTCAGTCAGCTGGCAGATATCAAGTTGGGCAGGAGTGTGGATCTGCTGCAAGGGAGGAAGGCTCTGGAGAGGGATCTGGACAGGCTGGATCGATGGGCAGAGGCCAATTGTATGAGAGTCAACAAGGCCAAGGACCAGGTCCTGCACCTGGGTCCCAACAGCCTCATGTAGGGGTGCAGACCTGGGTCAGAGTGGCTGGAAGGCTGCTCAGGGGAAAAGGGTTTTGGGATATGGTTGACAAGCATGAGCCAGCAGTTTGCCCAGGTGACCAAGAAGGCCAATGACATCCTGGTTTGTATAAGGAATTGTGTGGCCAGCAGGACCAGGGCAGTGATTGTCCCCCATACTTGGCACTGGTGAGGCTGCACCTTGAGCACTGTGTTCAGTCCTGAGCCCCTCACTTGAAGAAAGACATTGAGGTGCTGGAGTGACTCCAGAGAGGGGAAATTAAGCTGGTGAAGGGTCTGGAACACAAATCTGGTGAGGAGTGGCTGAGGGAGCCTAGAGGGCATTTCACCTGGAGACAAGGGGGCTAGGGGAGACCTGAAAGGGGGTTGTGCCAAGGCCAGGGTCGGTCTCTTCTCCCAAGTTGCAAGTGACAGGATGAGAGAAAACGGCCTCAAGGTGCACTAGGGAAGGTTTAGATTGGATATTAGGAAAAATTTCTTCACTGGAAGGGTGGCCAAGTACTGGAACAGGCTGCTCAGGGAAGTGGTTGGGTCACCAACCCTTGAGGTATTTAGAAGACGTGTAGATGTGGTACTTAGGGACACAGTTTAGTGGTGGACTTGGCAATGCTGGTTTAATGGTTGGACCTGGTGCTCTTCAAGGTCTTTTCCAATGTAAACAACTCCATGATTCTCAGTAGTGGGATGTCTTGCTCATTATTTTTAACACCTTTTTTTTTAAAAAAACGTTTGCTATATTCTTATACTTAGTAACATGGAGCAAGAGCATATTGCACGTTGTGTGTTAATTTTGCTTGACTTTGTGTGGGCAAGTAAGAAGAGAAAAGTGACTAAGAGGCACAGTACATGCAGTTCTGATTGTGATCTGTCCTTGTCTGCTTGAGAACAGGGGTGTGGCCATGATATATTAAAAATGTATTTTGGACAGCTAGAATAATACTGGCTACTTTTAGCAAGAATCTTGATATTTTGTTCAGAAACCGTCCATTGACCTATCAGTTACTGTCTAGGTTTTTTTTGCTTCATGAAAGAGAGTGTGTTTCTTTACTCATCACTTCTGAGGCACTAGCAGCTTTTCAGGCAGGTATTCCATCTAACTGGAGATTCAAAAGATGTAGGCATTTTAGAGCAGATGTTTCAGCAACTCATCATGGCTGAGATGCTACTGCAATATCAGAACTTATCCTCTCTTAAGACCAATAAGAAATAATGAAACTGCAGAGATGGTGATCAGAAGTATGAAACATGGCAAGTTTCAAGGATGTGTCTCCAAACCTTTGTTGCTCAAAGGACATGTGATGCCTCTAGACAAAATTGTTTCCTAACACAGCATAGAATAACATCAGCACTCTCATAATGCACAGCTGTGTATCTTGTACCCTGTGGAGCTTAGTCTCTGCTCTGGAGAATTGCTTACATGACATTGCCATCTGGATGCATGCAAATTATTTTGTTCTTAGTTTTATAAAAACATTAGCCTGGCTGCTGAGGTGAGGTCATTCAGAGTGTCTTTATCCACATGTACATAAACACACGTTCCCTGCCCAGACAAGCTTACTGTGTGTAGTGGCAAGGACAAAAGAATGACTTGATGTAAATAATAGTGATGCTATAGGTATATAAAGAATGTAACAGTTTGCCTACTTTATTTTACTAGTGAAGGCTGTCACTGCAGCAAGCCTCTTTTAGTTGTCTGTCACTTACTGTAAACTATATCTGTTCTATGGCAAGCCCAGCTTGCTGGATATGGTATGAAAATGTCTCAAACTGTACATTTTGGTCATTCTGTGCTCTTACCTGTCCCATGCTGACCTTGCAATCGCAAGACATCCTCCTTGTAAACATAATACATGATTTATTACAATTCCCCCTCAGTCAGGCTTCCAGCAGAGTAGCTGCTTTGCTTATGCCTCTTCAGAGTTCAGGGCTATATTTGCTCTCTGGTTTTGAACAGTCCTGAGCAGATAAAACCTGTTTTGTCATCTTTATAATCCTGTAAATTAGCAAAGAGACTGCAATAAGTATGAATAAAGGGTAATTCAAAACAAATGGCATTGTCCATTTGTAAGTTGGTTTGTTTTTTGGGGGAGGGTGACTTATTTTGTCTTCTTTTAAGAAGTGTGTTTAATGAAATAATGTGTTAGGACACCTTTGTATGTGCATTGCATACCTCAGGAATTTGGCAGGTTGTGTCTGCATGCTGAGATATTTGCCAGCCTCAGAAAAGAAATTGTGTTTTCCTCTATTACTGATGGCCTGTAAGGAAAGGGTGTTTGCCACCTTCAAACACCTTTTTGTTTCCCCCCCCCCCAAGCTATTCAAGTGTAATGATGATAGCAGTGCTGTGACATACGTGGGCAAGATTTAAAATTCCTTTTGGAAAAAATTCTCAAACCATCAGAGCACTTCACACTCTTTAGCTGTGTCATCCTGACAGCTTCTCTTGGGCAATGCATTGATTCCAATTTACACTCAGAGAAACTGAGGCACAAATAGGTAGATTAAATACACTGTCAGGGTTACTCTAGAGAAATACAGCTTCATTATAACCATCTGAGCCAAGGTCTGGGAATGTTGGATCTGTGACTTGCCTGCAATTACACAGACTCAAAGAAATTTTGAAATTAATGTTCATGAAGACAATTTTTCTGCTCAAAACAGGGTTTCTCCCAACTGTAGAGCCTCCTGTGAAAATTATTTTTTTCTTATGACCAGCCTGTACTTACTGATGTACAATTTGCAGCTGTGTTAGCTGAGAAAGAGGTGTCACCTAGAGGGGATATCTGTTGGCCCTCCTACCACAGAGGAAGAAGTTCCATAAAAACTGCCTTTCCTTTGACTACTGATAGGGACATAAGCACCCATGAGTGCTCAGGTGTAGGCAGTTCTTCCATTCTTTCCTATCTAATGGAAAACTAAACAGACATTTAGACTGTTTGGAGAATAAAAAATGAAATATCAGGCAAAAATATAGAAAACCTGTTTCATCATGGTTCAGTGAGAAAACTGAGTCTGCCAGAACAATGACATTGTCAGAACACTGAAATATTGGACTTGATAATTTTTCATTTGTAAATGAGAATAATTTGTTATAATTTCTACTTATTTTCATATGAATCACATAACTTGTTAAGTATCAAAGAATGAGTCCCCTCCGGGCCCTATTTGTTGTACTGTCAACCATCTAAAGAACTTGGAGACGCTAAAAAGTTGGCAGGTTCAAACACGACACCAGGCATCTGTGTTTTCAGAAGCTTGGTGAAGAATGCTCTGCTGATCTTAGCACAGCAGTTACACGACCAAGTGATTGAAAAGCAGCAGGAAAGACGCCGTGGAAATGACAACTGTAGATACTACACACAGCACAGACTGCCCATGGAACTGAAGAAGTGGACAAACAGCAGATCTGGACAATTACCTGCAGCAGTAGAATTAATAGAACTGGCTAAAAAGTTTCAAAAAAGAAGCGTTCTTAGAATAAGTGCTCTTAGAAAAAGAGAGAGTGAAGAAGAATATTTCTCAGGTTGCAGTCATGCTTCACTCATTGTAACCTGTATACTTCAGGTACTCTGCATGAAATATATCTCCCTGCTGGTTCCACTGGTTCATAACACTTAACTAGTGAGGTCTGCTTAAACATTGAGTGATTCCACCCTGAACTCAAATTAAGGTTTAAATTCTTGAAACTGTGGCACAGACATGTGACAGGTTATGAAATGGAGATAAGCTATGCCTTCTTTATTTAGAAGATATTAAGAGAGGTGATGGGTTTGGGAGAGCCAAGTGACCTTTTAGTGGCAGGAACACTGAAACATTCTTGCTCTTTTAGTTTTGTAATAAGAATATAGAATAAGAGAAATACATAGCAAAAAAAATAGTTGATGTTGCTTTTTCATCACTTATGATTTTCTGGATTATTCAACAGGCTAAGAAATGCTGAGATTGTTCTTAATAAGATAGACCATCATCTTGAAAGTATTCAAGAGTCACTGGTCTCTCCAAGTTTATACTTTGTTGTGTTGCCTCAAGAAAAGGTAGCAAGCAAATATGGTTGCTTTTAAAATATGGTAGTCATTTTTCTCCTTGTTCTACAGGGAAATAAATAAGCTGTTTTCTTCACCCATGTGAGTTCCTCTCTTTATTATCACAGTTTTTCTGTCCAGTGCAACCCAGCTCTCAGTTCTCTTTGTAGAAACCCATTAAAGTCTGTTTTGACCAGAAACTATTAAAAAAAATAAAAATCACCTAAGTAGAGGTTTAAGTAGAAAAGCTTTCTTTTGGCAGCTTCATGATAGAGAATTTCCTTCATTGCTCCCTGACTTATTAACATGTTGACTTTTGCAAGACATGGCTGTCAAGAGCATATTATGGTGCTGAAGAGAAATTACTGGAGATTAAGAGCTCTCAACTTCTGTCCTTATTATCAGTAATTACCTAAACTACTGTCCCTGATAGGAGAAATTATTTGATCAGTTTGTTAGGCGTGGGTAGTCAATACTAAAACTCCAATTCAATCCTTTTATTTTCTCTAAAATGGTGTATTGTGTAAGAAACATAGATGTCAGGGTGGATAAACAAAAATGAGCTTTCAAGAAAAAGCTATGGAACGAGGTCTAAGCGAGTCCTTGGCTGTTTACAGTGGAGACTGGTGAGAAGGGAAGGATTTTCATCTCTCTTTGCCATAGGTATGAGTGATACTGAAATTCTGTTTGAAGTTGCAGTACTCATGTTCTTCAAAAGAATGTTGAAAATCTGATGGTGCAAAAAAGAAACAAACCTGTGTGTACTAATTGGAGACTATTATTTATAGAGATACAGAAGAGGTCAGCCTGATTAGTTGCCCACCAGGGAAGACATTTCCATCAGCTAACTTCCTAGTTAGCTCTTTTTTTCATATAATTGAGAAAACTGTATTTTTTTCCATCTGACCTTGATATAGCTTCTCATTTCAGCCTATGTTGTAATTCAATATTAGTGGGTTGAGACTTGGAGGGAATGATGACTGACTTCTTAGCTTGTTTGTCCATGGAAACTGAAGCAAGGTTTCTGGGTCTAAACCAGAGGACAATGAAGGACACCCTTTGTCAGTCTCAAGACAGTACGGGGTCATCAGACCCTGCCATGCCAGCGGATATGAAAATGTGAAGAACAAGCACGCACAGTTATTTAGCATTTTAACACGGTAAAATAATTCTATTTACATGACTGTCTTCTCCAGTGACTACCAATACTGCATAATAAATCACCTAAATTATATCTAGAGAGACTTACTGTTCTATAATTGCTGCAATAAGGTGTTTTGTATGCTATGATTGCTTTCTACTATGCTTGTTTCACTTGGAAGACATCGAACCTCTTCCCCAAACAAATTTCCACTGCAATGTGTTTCATAGTCTGCACAGTAGACAATACCTTTATAAGAGTGGGGTCAGGAGAGGGAAGCAGAGTGAAAAAGTTAATGCTGAGAATCATCTAAATACGTTGCCTCACCAAAAGTAAAGCAGTAACAAACTGAACAACAGCTAGGGCTTCTTATGATGATTTCTCTCCTGTTTTTCCTATGAATTCTAGACCAGCATGCAAGGTGAAAACTTAACTATCAGAGATGCTCATGGGCAGTGAAGCGTGCCAGACTTTATTGGAATTTAAAACTGCAGTCAATGGCATTTTCTGCCATTTTGGTGCTCATCCTATTCAAAAAGTAAATTCACTGTCTAATCACAGGTTGCATTGTCAGTCTAAACAGAGTAATGCAGGCATAAGGTAATCCCACAAGAATGACAGCCAGTAAAATTACTCTTGTGTTTGCTTTTTCATTATGGAGGGAGCCTTTGAGCTTTCAAAATTAGTGGCCTTACATTCTTTGGGGCTTCCTAGGTGTGAGAGTCCAAGTTATACATGGCAATCAGATAGCTGGTCAGCTACCACTTTCCTAGGTTAAATGGTGGAATTAGACACTGATGGAAAGGAAAATAAAATATTGTGACCACTCTGTAATTGCTTCATCAGAGGCAATAGGGCTTTCATTTTGGGTACTTGCATGTGAAGACTCTATAACTGACCTGGGCAAAGAGCTCATGGTCCATGACCCAGCGAGTATTTTCTATTCAGTGATGCCCATTGCAACATTTTGTATTGTCTGGCACAAATTAAGGCAGACATAGAAGATTAACAGCCCTGGAGAAGCAGGCCGATGGTGTTGCTGGGAAGTCATTATTGACCTTTTAATTTTGTGCATTATGCACCCTCAGGGACACCCTCAGGATAACTGTATTTTAGAATAACCTCAATATTTTGACACGAAAACCTTACAAGGGCAGTAAAGCAAACTTAAATCAGACGTATTACAAACAATTCCTCCACAGCCAAGTGCAGAAGGGGGGTGCTCAGCCCTGCAGGCCACGTACCATTCTATGTACCTTTTGGATGTTGGCCTCAAGTTTAATGTTACTAAAGTAATTTATAAAGTGCCTTCCTAATGGTTTATGCAAATATTTAGAGGGAACAGTAAACACAATAGCTAAGAACTTGTTTCGCTGAGAAATGTAACTTTGAACTTATCTGTTCCTCACACAGGTGATCAAATATTAATTCCTCAGGATAAGATGTGCTTATCTAGATGTTGAATAAGGTAGTCTAACATACTAGACACCCGAATGTATAGTAATCTAGAATTCTATTCAGTTAACTGGAATCAGAAACTTGACACTGTTTTCCTATTTCTGACACAGCCTTCCCAGGCAACTTGACTTAAATCAATTAATCTTGTATGGTATTTTTGTATTACAGACATAAGACTTTCAGAAGCAAGAAATAAATACTGTGAGATAGAAAGGACAGGAAATATATTTTCTTACATGTCTTATGCATTTTTCATGGTGAGGTTTTTTTTATGTATACCCCAAATATGCACATTTACAGAGGATCATTGGTCTCCTTTCTTGAGGGCACACATATCCTTGGCAGAATCATACATTTGAACCACTGCAAAAGCCACCCAGTCAGAACAGCTGACACTGCACGAGGTATTGGTCTAAGAACAATCAGACTTACAGAACCAAGCTTCTCCCTGGTTCTATTTTAAGCCCAACACGCTTAGGGAGCTTGTGCTTTGACTGTAAATGCTACTCCCGCCCTGAGATGTCTGAAGAATTCGTGTTCTAGAGCAGTTCATCTGGCAGTTCTCGCCCAGAAGCAGACTGCTGGAAATCAAACAGCAATGGTCCCACCCCTGTTTTGCCTACATCTGGTCCTTGACAGGTGGGTCTTGCCTCTGTTTCTGCTAAGCTGAGGTGAGGTTTCAGACTGACTACAACCTCTGGCTGCTGCTGCCGTTTGCAGCAGTATCAGTCACCAGCCAGGTGGCTCTTGAGATCTTTTTCTGCTGCCACCCAGAACTCAGTGGAACCCAGCCTTTCCCTTCCCTTCTTAGTCCCTGATCTATGGGGTAGCTACGTTCTGTGTCATCTTCAAGTGTCCTTCCCACCACTTATTGTAGTTTAATCTGAGCTCTTCTAAACAGTACTGCAAAACCTATGAATTAATGGAGAATACAATTATATATATTTAAGATGGTAATGCAATACAGGCTTATGGGGGGGGTATTTGGGCCCTTGTTGACCTGAATTTTAGAAAATTGCATGGCAAACTAAGAAGGTTTTTTGGTTTTTTTAAGAATCCATGAGCTTCCAATGCAATGACAGGTTTCTTTCTCTCATATGAAAGAAATAAAGGCTGACACATCCTACAAGACTAATGTTTGCATGACAAGAATCAGGAACAATGACAAAAATAAACACCACTGGAAAACTGATTTATGGGACTTGTTTTTTAATCTACCCAAATTGTATTAGTCTAGACCTTTTACTCCAAAGCTATTACCTCAGTCTGTTACCCTAAAGCAAACTGGAGAGAAGGATAAATATTTTAGTACCAGACTACAGCCATTTATATTGATGTGCTTAAGTATAGCAACAGGGTTTTGATTCATTTGATAGAAAAATAAACTCATTATCTAGAAAGAGGAGTCTAGTGGTTAAAACCAAAGATATCATTTCATAAGCTTCATAACTGGTCAAGTGGCACTTTAAAGAAATAATCCATCCAATAAATAAATGACATGAAAGATCTAAATTTAACAAACAAACAAAAAAAAGCCAAGCAGTCTACTTTTTTTTTTGTCTTTATGAGAATAATAATATCTAACAGTATAAGTAATTTCATACTTTTATTTTGTTCCTGAATTTCTCTGAATTTTAAAATTTAAATGGAATTTGAAATCACTCTTCTTTGTGCCACTAATGCTCAAACCCTCAAAACTTTAAGAAGAGATGAAAGTACCCATTTTGCAGGCTAGGACAACTGCCACAGTTGAATGTAGAACCTTATCTGGGTCCCTTATCTGGTTCACAAATAAGTAATTATGAATTTCAACAACTTATATTTTTATGTGTGATTTTTCTACCTAGTAACAGAATTACAGGGTTATTTAAGCTGTGTACTATTCAGTAGCTGGCAAGAGCCTTGAAAGGGTTATTGGTTTACACTACTCTGTAATTAATAAATTATGCAGAATAAGTATTTTTTTACTCCAACATCCATTATGGTCTTTTTAGAACAAGCACACACTGCTGAATGAAGGTCTAACTAACTAATACACTCTGGCTATTTTTGCTTTCTAGACTGGCAACCTCACAGTCCATGTGACCTTTCATATTTCTTCTCTGCACTAACTTACCAAGTGTGACTCTTTCTGTAAGTGCCACATAATGAATAAGGTCAAGGTATGGGTTCACATTCAGGGAAAAAACCAAACCAAAAAACAACTTAATTGAGCAAAGTATGTTAAAAAAATTGTAAAAAATGTTCTCTGTGGTTTTGCTAAGTACCTGCTGATTGTATGCTGAATCTCTATTTCCATTGGTCCATGTGTGAACAACCATATACTGTAAGAAAACTAATTACAGTGGAGAAAGGAGAACCTTATATGAGTAAGGGGTTCTAAGTCCAAGCTTGGTTTGAACAGTTCAGAGTTGGAATACATGACTATATGGGGCTTCAACACTTTTGAGTTCAGGATAGGACTCATATTTGGCTAGTTTACTATAATAATGCTTTGAACATCCCTTATTCAAGATTTCTGGAGAGCTTGTAGTGACAAAACCAACTTTGTTGTGCATACCTTCTTTCAAGTCAATTTTCTTGATGTCTGAAGCTGCAAAAAGTAAACTATTACAAATTTTAACCTTTTTTCCACTGAAAAGGTAAAGAATACTGTGTTTTACACATTTTTTTCCAAGGTGTTATAGGGTTCATTACATGCAATTTTGCTTCATTGTAAGAACTGTGGCTGGGAAAACAGACACTTTCATAAGGTCTGCTACTCTACCTGTCCTATGTCTTTGGCAATCAACCATGGCTTCTCTTTAGACTGAGTAGAAGAATATTTTGCAAGAGTCGTGGATTTATCTCAAATTTTTGATTTCTTGACTTATTTGTGTGACAAAAGCGTAGCTTTATCAGAGACTAAATTGCCGTGCAGAGTTTTAAATGATTACACAAAGGTGTTCTAGTGCTAATAATCTACTAGTACAGGTGTGAAATGCAGAATATGTTTTCAAAGCAGATAATGCTGAGTGACAGCTGAAATCATTTATAAAAAATAAACAAGTATTAAGTTCCTCCATTAGAATTACTGTGACAGGATATAGTCATTACCTCTCCATTTTTTTGTTGTGATTTTTATTCATCTAATAATAACATCAATTACATGGGTAGAAAAAATACCTTGAGTATGTGTGGGAAGTCTGCTCCTCAGAAGTTTGATTTGTTGTCATTGATCCAGTTTTATGGGATATTCAATATAGGAGAGGCAAAGAAATCAAGCAGTTTTTCGTAGTCTAGAATGAGTGACATTAAAGTCTGGCTTCTACTTGCTAGCCAGTGTTTAGGTTTTCTAAGTAACCAAAACTCTAATGCATGACAAATTGGCCACCTATCAGCTTTTCTTTGCTTTGTAATACAGAACATAACTAATATTGTCTAATACTGTCAGACTTTAATGCCCCTTCCCAAGCGTTTTTGCCCTTTCTACTGTGGGAAGAAGGGACGTGCTTTGAAGGCTCATCCTTCTTTAAGTGGACTCTGCAGGAATGGAAGTTAAGCAAGACCAGACTCTAACCAGGGTGATGATTCATGTTAAGTATTTATAGATTAATTGTGCAGAAAAGAAGATGACATCGCTGATAAAAAGCAGTATGTCACAAACTTTTTTTTTCCTCCCCAGAACTGACATAAAGCAGGTTTCTAGGGCCCAGATCCTGCTGTTTTTTCTGTCTCTGTCTCTTTGGAGATGTTCTAATTTCACTAGGCTGAGGTATATCCATGGGAAACCTTAGATTTGGATTTTTCACTTGATTCAGGATTTTATTTTATTGATATGATAGATTTAAAAAAATATTATTAATCTCTTCCTATTCTGTAAGCAGTTATTTTTCAGGGTATTCAGATTTTAAGCTTGCTTTCCATCCCACCTTAGCCTCCTGAGAATAACTGTTTCTGAATTAATTCAACTGAAAAAACCCCAAAACCTAGTAATTTTTGCTGCTGTGGACTGACTTCTGGCAAACTGAGGGATTAATTTCAGGTTACTTGTCAAAATATCCTTGCTTGGGAGTTGAATTAATCTGTTGTATTGTCTCCTGAATGGTCTGTTCTGTGGGTAGTTTCTTTCTGGTGTTACTTCCCACTGCATACGAAGCACCTCCCTCACTATCAGGTGTTATCTCAGGGATTTTTGGGCTGCTTTTCCTCAGACACCTTGTGGTACTTCTCCCTGAGACTGGATTGAAGCGCTTGCCACGGTCCCCGGGGGTTAGCAGGGTAGTGGAGCACGATGCTGCTCCTTGATTTGCTGTGGAGGAGGGGGGTATGAAGTGGATAAGAGCTGAGAGGTGGGTGTAAGTGGCTGTGATCATGGAGTGCTGGAATAAGAGCTCTGGATGTAGTGGTGGGGAGAATGAAATTAGTGCCTTTGAACTGCTTTGAAACTGCTTGGCTAATAACTGGCTCCATTTATAAGGCTGATAAGTGGGTTTCTACCTTCTATCAGACACTTATGACTGAATAGAAACCATTTCAGTCTCCTGAGGAAGAGAGGTTTATATTGCCCTCAATAAATTTGGAGATCTTGTGTTGCTAATTTATGTTTTTGGTGTAAATATACATACATACATTTATGCACATATATAATTGTATCAATAGATCTTCAATGTTTGCCCACAACATGTGAAATCCTTTCCTAAGAATACTCTGAAATATTGAGCCCCACTAAAGGACTTCCTGCTTCTGAAAATGAAGCTATTGACAATATTCTAAATGAAATTTCCTAATCTCCCAAAACATTCTGAATTAAGTTTTCTAAACTCCCTTTCAGTTGGCACATTTTTTCCCATCTTAAAAGGCAGATACCTTAACATCAGGACTAAAGGCTCCTACAGTATAAAATAAATGACCATGAGATAAAACCGAATTTTTTTTAACATAAGGTGAATAAATATCCCAAGTCTGACTTCAGCTTTAGCATTGCTGACACACCTGCTAACAACCCCATGTCAAATAAGAAGGTGTCAAATAATACTCTGTGTGTGACTGTAACTTTAACTTACAAAACTACTGTGGAACTGGTATCTGACATGTATTTAGTCACTTTTCTAGCAACAGCAGCATATAGAGGAGCGTGATATGAGAATCATATACTGTGACAAAAATGAAGGTAAGAAAGGTAACAAACATAGCTTCCACATGATTTAAAGTACTGAGCATTTCAAAACTGAGTTGTCTGTGAAATGCTCAAAGAGTGGACTTGAGATATGTAAAACTGGAGAGACAAAGGAATCCCTGTTCTTCCCTCAGCTTCACTGCTTTCATCTCACGCTTCAATCTTTCATTTATATATTATAATTAAAAATTCATTATAATTACTAAAAACTAATTTCATTTAACCAGATAAAATCCTGGGCTAACACGATTTAAAATATTTTTACTCGGAAAGGAGAAATCAATGATTATATCACATACTGGAAGACTTACGGGTAGTCTGCATTTTTCAGTGCCACAGTTTACTTGGAAATACCTTTCCTATCTTGAAACCATTATTTTCACCGTTAGAGAAATCAGATAAAACCTCTTGTTGTGTTGCATTATCTCACTTATCCTTCACTTGTGGGAAAATGCAGAGCAATACAAAAGCATTAGTATTTATTTTTGTATTAATTTTCAAGTTTAAACATGAATGTGTGGAGGAGGGAGAAGTGCTTCAAATCCTTGGCTAAAATCAAGTCTTTTTAAACTTACTTATGGTTGATCAAGAGGACAAAGATTCAATTTGTAATGATGATGTATTTAGCATACTTTAGATAAAATCTTACCGTGCATTCAGGGAAATGTTTGATTGTTTGCTGGCTGGATTTGTCTCATGAGAGCTGGTTGAGAGAGGTATTAGTGGATTAGCTAAGAATTCGTTGGCCTTCAACTCAATACTAGCATTTATACTGTAAGTTTAGTAGATTTATGAAACCCTGACTCAATACTCAGGAGTCAAAAAAGGTAGAATGAATTTTAGAATTTTTCAGGAAACTCAGTGAAGAAAACAGATAATTATGCTACTTCTACAGCCATGGTCCATTCATATTATCAACACTATATACATCCATAGCTCAGAGTAGATGGAAAGACCTCTCCACAGATGACTGAGGAGAGGATGAGAGAAGTCTGTGAAGTCTTGGATGGCTTCCTGCTTTCAGAGAGTATCAGCAGCAAGTGGATTGTGACAGGCAAAAGGACCACGAGTAGAATCTGACTGTAGAAAAGGACTCTCATCTTTCAGAAGTAGCAAAAATTAACATTAATAATGTTTCACAGTAGTAGTATTGCACTGTCACCAACTGGTTTTTGTCATTGTCTCTCATCATAGGACAAATTAGGTTCACATGTGTCACTTCCCATCTGCTTTTGTTTACTTGTACACAAAGTAATGCCATTCAAAATTTGTCATGTGTTTGAGCCCCAAAGACATCACAAAACTTGAAACTGTTTCATTCTATAATTTCATTGTTCCCTCTTTTCCTTTTCTTCCTACATAAAATTCTAGTATAACTTACTTTTGAAGAATTAGTAGAATAGGCACTTAGTAAAATTATATTTTTCTGTTTCTGACTTAATTAATTGATGTAGAAACTGGATTTCAGAGAATGAGAAACAATTGCAGCAAGGGCAGCTAATAACACACTTCTTATATCCATGTAAAAATCTTTTTTTTACCCCATTGTTACATCAGATTCCATATTTTGCTCCCACCTCTTCATGTCAGGAGCTTTTTACCCTTTGTCACAACACAGTTTTGAGGTTTCAGAAACTGTAAACTGGAGAATCCAAAGTATTAGAAGATCCAAAATTCTCTCTGAAACAGGCTTCAGAAATATTACATATTTACATGTCTGCATACTTCACTCTGTTTTACGTCTCTCTGAAAATCTGTTTGTAGACAAGCAAATTTCCCACTCTGAGTTTCCTAGCCTGTGCTGTAATCCACTCCACTCTTGAACAGATGCCACACACTTTCATTCTATATGATTTGAATGACTTGCCCTTGGAGCCACAAAAAATGTGCTGAACTTATTTTATTTGATGACAACACTGAGTTTAACTCAAGGCTCAAGAGGGCAAAAGGTTTCCTAATTATTCACCGTGCCTCTTGCTGGAGCACTGACTAGAAAATGTCTATTATTTTGCTAAACAGCAAAAAAGTGTATTTATGTGTGCAGTTAGCATGCAACCTTTTCAGCGCTTCCCTGTGCCTTACATTTCTGACGTCTTTTTCAGTTGTCCTTCTGAAAATGTCATGGATCAAATCCTTCAGTAAGGACGTAATACAGAACAAACCTGACTTGTTATGACCTTAAGACTGATTTTGTTGAGCTGTATTCTTTCTGTTTGCAGAATATGGCTTCCTAACCTGCATAAGACAGTTTTTTGATTTGGTTTGGTTTTTTTTGCTTTGCATAAAAATGGTCCTAGCTAGTAGAAAGAACACTTCTTGCATAATAATCAACATACTTCCTTAAATAAGGAATAAATGGCAAGTGTGGACCCACCTTATCCTTTCAGGGAAATACCTCCCTATACTCCCTCCAGTTACATCTACACTAGTAAAGCTTCACAGAAAGGAAAGAACTTTGTGACTCTGCTTTATATTTATTCATATTTTGTCAATTGCTCTGGCAGTACATTGAAAATATTTCCTCTCAGAGTCCTGTTTTCAAATCAGCCAAACGGAATTTCCAACAAGCTCTTTTACCAACTGCATCAATAACAGATTAAGGACAACAGCTTTCAGTGAACAGGATTATTCCTGTCAGTGGTATAAACAGTACCACTGTCACTTGTTTTGTTTTGATGCTGGAATACTGGAGTCTTGACTGTAGATTCTAAGAAGAAACCTTGGATACACAGGGAAAGCTATTTTTGAACTGAGGCACTGCAGTTAAAGCAGTATTGATCAATCCACAGGATAAAGCTTGTTTAAATATTATTGGTTTCATTGATTTTTCTTTTTTTTACCATTGTAGCACAATAATTGTGAGGTGCATTCTAGATATTGTCCTCAGTTGTCATAACTGTCACTTCCCCAGAGAAAAGTGCCATTGTAAACATAAACATCTACACTACAAAATGAAAAAAAAAAAAAGTGTGTGTTATACTGGGCAGTACCTGTAAAAACAATGATTAACCAATGAAGATTTCCTTTAGTTTAATTCTTTGTATTTTGGTCTGCCTTTGTAAAACCCTTTCTCTGGGAGGGGTTAGGAGTTTTCTATTTGAGAAAGCTGAAGGAACGTGAGGGATTTTTTCACCCCCAAGCAAATTCCACTCTACTAGTATTTGTGTGGAAATAATTAATTTGGATTTAATCACAGTAAATTTTACCTATATAGCTATAAGCAGTGTGGCAGTTAATTACAAAATCACTCAAGTAGTTGTTACTGAAGGAACATAGTACAGAGGGAAGAGTATTAACCTAGCAAATCAAAATTAAATGAACCAGCAGGAAGAAAAATAACCCAAAAACCCTCCTGAAAAAAACTTTCACTTTTTCAAGGATTTATTCTTTCCACTCCTCCCCAGTTACTGTCAAAAAGCTGTCTCGAAACATTTTTTCCCAGAAATGTAATTGAAAAGGGCATCTCGTTTGCAGATGAAGTATGTCACTGAAGACATTACTGAAAATATACAGCAGCCAAATCACCAAAGGAACGTGTATAAGGATGAGATGGTCAGCAAGTCCTAAAGTGATAATCTGTTTGTAAATCTGTGTGTAGCAAGCTTTAAATAATGAAGAAATGTCAAATCCATGGTACCTGTTTGACTTCAAATGTATTCTTCACATCCACTGGGACCAAAAAGAATTTCCGAACTTGGTAATTATTTCCCAGCCAGGTCAAAAGGACACAGAGTTCATGATGGTGAGAAGGAATTGAACGTATTGACACAGTTTTCTTTGTGCAAAATTTATAAATGAAAGGATTTTGCTGTTTTTCAACAAATGTCAATACCAGCCTTCATTTTAGACAGATATTCTTATCAGATCAGTGAAACTTGTAAGCAGTGAATTTAATTTTCCTACTATTCTAAAACATGTCCAATCTTACATGGATACTGGATATAGGGATGAATATGTTTTAAGACAACAGATTGAGCTGTTTGTAACTACCAAATTTAATGCAATTTTTGCCTAAACAGCAGTTTTCTGAGTTATTTTATTTTAGAAATATTACAACTTTTCCATTTACACAGAGTAAAAACAACTCCTAAAGGTTTTTCTGTTTAAAACCATTTCTTATTTTTAGCAGTAAACAGTAAAAAGTACCCCAAAATAGAATTTTCTTTCTGCTGGCTTTCCCATAGAAGTGATTTCTTTTTTAACCCAGTACATGAAATATATACTTAATTGTGCCTTGATTTGAAGGCACAATTTAATTTCAGTGCTGATAAATGAAGAATGTTTAATTGGAATAACACTGGATATTCAGCTTTATTGTCTTTCTTGGCTGATACAAGCTTTATTTTAAAGCCCTATTAAAAACACAGCACATGTCCTGTACTGCTGTAGTGTCACAGCTTGCCCAATTCATAAGCCCTGGTATGACATGTACACACAGGTCTATTTGTATTTGGGACTATGTTCAGTTTTGTAAGAAAAAGCTCTGATCTTGATTTTTGTAATGCTCTCTGCTGAGTAGAGGATGTTTTTTGTAGAAGGAAGCAGCAAAAGAATTTAATCACCTATTGGAGCATTAATTCAAGTGAGCTCTTAGGGAAGAGTTTTGTCAGATGAATGATTGCTCTTTGGCTGGAATCTACCCAGAACTCTTGGCCTAGAATTACATTTCCTCTTTTCCCTGTTTGGTGTATCTGTGCAATTCAGTCACGTTACTCAGGTTTCCTCCAGAACTGAAATCAAAGGTCTCAACTAGAGCTTATAAGAGGAATGGAAACCTGGATGAGATGATGGCACCTGGTATCAGAAAAGAGGTACAAGAGAGCAGAATGGGTGTGTGGATGTTTAAGGTGACTGTGTCAGGCCTCGAGGTGCTGGTGACAATTGGGATATTGAACACCATCAGCAAAAAGCTATTAAAAAAACCCCAAAAGCAGTATGCAACATATTGCCTTTCTTTCCTTGAAGGAAAATTTCCAACAGATCTTAAAATACAAGTACGGTGTTTATGGCATCTCTATTTCTTAGAATATCCATAGTATTTTTTTAATTTTATTCATTCATTTGGGAATCTGAATGCTTTATCTGTGTGCTTAAATGTAGTTCTTTAGTGATGAACTATTATTTAAAATCTGATCTTTCTTTCTCAGCCACAATTACACTCCTTGGATAAATAGAAAGTCAGAGAAGTCAGAAATAAAGTGAATATACTAACTATTGAAACTTAAGCTTCGAGGTATAATGATTCCCTGAAAAAAGGGACAGCCATTTTTATTGTAAGCCATATGCAGTAGCAGGAGGGCAACCCAACAGACTAGTGAAGAATATTGCCATGAGACTGACTCTAGAGCCAACAGGAAGCATGCTTTATTGCCATGAGATTCATAACAATAACCACAGCACTGATTTTTTTTTATAGATCTTGGAGAAAAAAATAATAAAATGTAAATTGCAATCTAATTAGAGCAGAAAACACAGCACAGTTGACTGTTATTTCGGTTCCCATAGAGAGTGAGCACAGAAAAATAAGATCCCAGTCAGTGAGAAGTAATGTACTGCTCCCAAAAGATCCCACAAGATACTAGAAGCTTAATGAACACCGAAAGAACTCCCCTTATATCTTTGAATTAATTCATTTAAGTTGTGAAATAATACACATTACTTGGGTAACAGCGGGAAAAGAATTCTAGCAACCTCAAAAATAATGCCACCACCAGAAGGCTAAAGAAAGGTAAGGAAGGTTAAATAGGACAAAACCACAATAGACCATTAAAATCAGTCTCCAGAGCCACAAACAAAACACTAACCTAATTGGTTACCCACATTTACACTATGTTCAGTGCAAATTTTGTCTAACAAAAAACTGTGACAAAATATATATTAGGTTAGTGGGCTAAAATCCTATTTGTAAGCTCAGAGGGGTCTAAGTACAGGACAAAAGAGAAACATCATTTGTGGCTCAAAATCCTACCAGTAGAATCCAGGGTTCCACCACTGCTCTTCCAGCCCTTTTCCTTGTCAACTTTCTCATTTGTCAGTGGTAGAGCAGAGCTACCATTAAATTTAAATAGTGAAGGATGGGACTACATTGGAGAGAATGTATGTAAAATAACTCCCATTGTTGGTGGATATGTCTTTATTTCATCAAAATAAGATTTAGCTTATATGAACAATGAGTAAGTGGGCTTTGTAGTGGCAAATTTCAAACACTTTCAAGGGGTCTAGTTTTTTTTTATTTACATTTAAGGATTGTGTGGTAAAAACTTCAAGGATATATTTCATGAATATTCTGCAAATTTGCAAATAATGCAATATATATCAGGATTTAAGGAAACTTACTATAGCTGTAGAGAAAGGTGAGAATATGAACAGGTAATTGATTCAAAAAACCTGCTTTTAGTTTGATATTATTCAGATTTATTTTCCCTTTTCGTGATGACTAAATTTCAAATATTATATTAACCTTTTCATTTCAAAGTCTTCATCTTTCTCTTTTTCATATTCCTTCCTTCCATGTGTCATTTTCCTGAGATACCACAAAGCAGTAACACTGCTGCAGTTAATTGCTTGAGAATTAAATATTTTACAAATGTAATAACTATTTTTTGACAGTTTTTACCCTTCATAAAACAATTGAAACATCTTTCAATAAAAACAAACAACAAAACAAGGGATAATATAGTCATCTTGATTCAAATGCAAAGCTAAGGGAAAGCTTAAGTGAACCTCTCCACTTTTCTCTCACTGATGGCCATGTTCAGAGTAAGCAGCTTGAATAAATGACTCATTTGAATATACCATTAAAATAATTGCATTACTTGCACTGCTTTGTTGAAATAACTGTATGACGTGTTTTTAACTGCCCATCATTCTTGAATAATTACTTAGAAAGATCTGGATTCTTCTATGTACATTTTGCTTCAAATCTCTGTTTGCATGTTTTATAATGTGTTATGTCTGTCTTGGGCTATATTATGAGCAGATGGAAGTACTTCTTTTTAGAACATATTAAAGGAAACTGTCAGAATCATATCTTATCAAAATGTACCATTTCCTCTGGGTTTATGTGTTAAAATACGTGATAAACACCTTTTCTTTGTCAATGAGTCAATTATCAGCCAGTCAATGACTCAAACAAAAGAGTCAATGCTCTTTTAAGAAATCTGGGAAGAGGGATGGGAGGTTGCTTCTTACTTCAGCAACTTCTGAGCCTGTTCAAGGCAGAAGATACTCCAAACATACATGTGGGAACAGGGAGCTGAGAGCCTCCAGCTCCAACAGACAGTGTCAGAGTTGAATGAGAAGCAGAGGCAAGAAAACCAGGCCTAATTGGCAACAGAAGTTGGAACTGTATTGGAAAGAGGAGATGGTAATTTCACTATTGATTTCATATCAAATTTTGTCCCATTGGAGTATCCTAAAGTTTGGATACGGATGCATGAATATACCAAACTAAACTGGTCCTTCTAACTCTGATCCTTCACATGCTTTTTTATCCAAATGGAAAAGAAAAATTACATGCTCTAACTGAATGAAAAAACGGGACATAGACGTAAGTGAAAGGGTATAATTCCCTCAATTAATAAACATTGCTGGGATAATTAAGTGTTAAATAAGAGAGTGTGGCAAGTGGCATAAAAGGAAATTGGTATTTTTCTTTGTGTTCAGTGTAACATGCAAAAGAAAGCACTTTGATTCTAATTCATCACACCATTTAAGGGCATTCTTCAGCTCAAAGTTTGTAATTTTTAGCTAATAAGCCAGTTACAGGTCTATTCTAGACTGGCAACATGTGCTTACTAGTGGGGAAGTAACTTCTGCTCCCTTCTCTAAGGACACCTGCTGATGCTGAGTGAGACTCACCATCCCAGCTGCCCTGTTAACCTCCTTCATGTTTGCAGTGGCCAAGGCCAAGCACAGACATAGCTTTGGTGGCTTCAGGTCAATCTGGCTCCCCATTGTTAGAGTCTGCTGGGTACTGTCTTTTAGCATGTTTTTATCCAATTTGTGGATGAATAAAGAGCTCTGATCATCGGAGTGGAGTGCCTGAAATGACAGCAGTCGGATCACTTAGCATGTATGAAACATCCTAAATAACCCATGGGAATTAGTGTCATAAATGGACTATAAATTAAATTAAACTAATATTTAATGCAACCTCCAGAGTTGGAAGGGACCCCCAAGGATGAAATTTTTACTCCACACAGGGCAGCCTGAAAGTTAAACTGCATATCTAAGAAGGTTTTGCAAATGTTTCTGAACACTGACAGGTGTGGGGCCGTGACCCCTTCCCTGGGAATCTTTTACAGCAGCTGACCACTATCTCAAAGAACCTTTTTACTAGACTCCAGTCTGAACTTCCCCTGATGCCACTGTAAGCCATTTCTTCATGTTCCCATCACCAGACACCAGGAAGAAGAATTCATTGCTTCTCATGAACAAGTGGAGGGGAGCAATGAGGTCACTCCTCATTTTCCTCTTTGCTAAGCTGAACCAAGCTACTGTCTTCAGCTGCTCCTCATAAATCAGGCCCTGTAATAATTTTATTTTATTTGTTGCTTTTAATAATTTTGTGTACAGAATTTGGGATGGGATAAGAAATTACCTCTATCAATGTATGTGATGTCTAATAAGGAAGTAATGACCTCCTTGCATCCTACTTGCCACATACATAATGCAACATAAAGTTTTCAGTGGTAAAAATGTTGGTAAGAAAAGTCTTTTGTTTCAAATTAACAATGAATGATATGTAGAAAAACCCCAAAAGTCTCACACTTAATACTACACTAAGATTAAAGCAGTTTATTTTTTATTGTCCCAGACTAAACCAGATTATTTCTCAAACCAGATATTTATACAAGAAACACATTTTGTGAGAAGGAAACATTTACGTGGAGGAGGAAAGCCATTAAAATAATTTCTGACCAAATATTTGCAGCTGCAATGAGAACTGATGTACAGTGGAAATTCTCAGGGAACTGATTTTCATTTATAAACTGCAGTGATTTTCAAATCAGGAAGAGAGTGGGATTTAAAAAAATCTGTGGGGTTTGGCAAAAATTCTGGTGGTAATCCTTTGGAAAAAGTGTGGAAGCGAATACAGGGGTTTTACAAATGAAATTTTTGTTTTAAGAATCCATGTATTACCTATGTGGGACAAAATCTTATTCCTCCCTTTCCTTTTACCTTGATGTGTATTGATAGAGCCTCAAGGCAGCAGAAGCATATTTCAAATTTGGTAGCTGTGGCAGACAATGCACTGAGCTGGGGCAAAGTGTCAGGATGATGAAGCAGCAATCCACAGTGCTTTGTTTGCAGAGTGGGAAGAAAGGAGGAAAGCTGGAATGAGCTATAATTGGGGGGCAAAGGATCCTTATAGTCATAGATCATCTGCCAAAAACAATGTCATGGGATGAATACCCCCCTGAGTCCTCAGCAGTATCTCTTATGTGCTTATAGCTGTCCTTTGTGACCTGTGGAAACACCCTACTACCTTCAGTAACCTTGTAAAAATCTCATTTAACTAGAATTTGCAGAAGGAAACACTAGGACACTAAGTTAATACATGTCTAAAAATACATATGGCATAGTAACTGTGATGCTGTTATCAGGTGGCAATCCTTGTACACTTTAGGATGTTCCTTGAGATCACAGTGCCTTTCATTGCCATCCTTATTACACATAGAAGAGGAAGGAAGAAAGGTTTAATTTTTTCCTTTCTTTCTCTGCTAATAAGGAAATAAATTACAGACTTAACAGATCATGTTTAAATCAGTAACTCTCTTTTTTTATAGTGGAGACACTGAGGGAGTCAGCAGTTGATAATATGGAGTGACCAAAGTAGCATCTATTATTTCTTATCTGAGACATACTTAGCCAAAGAACTGAAGGCTGAATTGCAAATAGACTTACCTCTTTCTGTGTTATTTACATACTATTTCAAAATCTGTTTTTATTGAGTGGCTTTGATATTATCTTTAGGAAATGAGTGTGATGAGATATTAATTTCCTTCCTTCTAATTTTCCACTGCAGATTACTCTGCTTTGCAAAGCTAATCATAATCAGTTTAATGGAAGTGTTCTTTTCATTCAAACTTATTTTTATATTACTTTATGATATTTTAATATAGTACAGTTTTTCACCTGATTCATAATTTTCTTCAGCTAAGGTACTAGATTCTGGAAAAAGCTGAGTTTTCAGATGCATAATGTGCATGGCTTTCTCTTTTTGGTTTGGATCGTGAAGCAGCAACTGTAGTTGATACTTCTGAGTTATGACATAAACTGCAATACATAGAATGGATTAGAATGAGGACCAGTTGTGTTTCAAACTCACCGTGTCTGCTTTTAGATATCATACATTTTAGATCTAAAATTAGGTTCTGCCTGAATACGAAGAACTCAGAGAAGTGGGATCTGCAAAATGGGGCTATAAACCTCTAAAGAGCATCTGTCACTTTCTCTGTCAAAAAATTATGTTGAAGAACAACACTAGGATGTGCTAGATAGAGAAAAAAAGGAAATTTTGGGCTCTGTTTTCAAAACTTCCTTGGCTGGATTTGACTAGGAATAATGTGTGTTATTTAACCTTTTGATATACTGTTGATGTAGCTCTCAAACTGAGGGAATCACAATGTTTTGTCTGAAGAGCATGTGAGAAAGAGAAGTGAGAATAAATATTGTGGATGGTGATTTGCAGGTGCTGTTACACAGATCTGTTCTACACTTCATCGTTTTCATCTGTGTCATGCACTTCTAAACTACCTTAGCTTCACAATACCTGTTCTATTAATTTTATATTCACTATCTTCCAAAAGCTCTTCCATTAGAATGATATCAGTAAACAGGACCCCACTAATAGTTGTGACAGTGAATAATTAGCACATTGGTATTTAGGTTTCCAGGCCATCCCTCTGCTTTGTTTAAAGAAGGCAGGCGTGAAGGATGTCCCTGTGATCTGTCTTGGCCTTCATCACTGCCAGTTGTGTGAAAGTTTCAGCAGTGTGACACAAAACTCATTAACACACCAGGTTTACCAGATCTGTTATGATTAAGGCTGTTCTGTCTTCAGCAAAAATCAAATGTGATATTTTGTGTTGCAATTGTGGGATTAAGAAATAGGCTTCTGAACGTGTGAGAAAATTCAAATAGTAAATTCCATCTTAATGTCATGGGAATGGTATGAAAAGATGTGGTATGAGAAGCACTTGTAGCTGACAACTTGGCATATATGAAATAATTTTCAGCTTTGAAAGTACACTATTTTATTAGTAGTATGTGTTATAGTAGTGCATAACTGCAACTAAAATAATTATCTGAATCAGGAAATTTTAGATATGTAGTGTGTAAAAACAAGGTCCTGCATATGACAAATCTGGGAGTGGTGAATAAATAATCTGAAGAAAACTAGAAATCAATTACATGTCTTATGTTGTCTTACATACATTATAGTTATGAAATAACAGGTAAAGCAATGTTGTAGAAAACTGGTGTTGCAGAGTGAAATATCTTGTTTTGGTAGCACTTCACACTGGAAAAATCTAAATTATAACTGAATTTATAAATCTCATCATTTTAGTAATCTTTTTATTGTAATTTTTCCCCCTCATGTAATGTTTCATTTAAATATTGCAATTTAAAGATCAGCTCTCTAAATATTTGGAATTTTCATGCATTTAAATTGTTGTTGCTAGTACAAGTTGCATAACAGATCAAATAGAAACTCCTACCCCCCCGTGCTCACCCTCTGTCCCGGGAACAGAATGCACTGAGCTGTTGGGTTGGATCAACAAGAAAAATCTGAATTATCAGTCTCAGAGCACAGTGTGTTGAGGTAAACCAAAACTGCCCCTTGGTTTTTTGTAATATATCAGGCTGTAATTTGTGGTTATTCAGTAGCTGCTACCCAAATCCCTGCACTTCCCCTGTAGTCAGCTGGAGGGGATTGCACGGTTGCTGCCTCAGTGCAAGCCAACCCCAGTCATGAATCAGAGCCCTGGATATTTTCAAGAGCTTGGATTTAGCCAATTGTTCCCATCACTCTTCTCTCTTGCCTAGTTTTAGCAAGTTCTGTGAACTAATTAATCAACTCAGTCACTAAATGAGGAAAGCAGGAAATGAGTATGCTGTTTTGGATTAAAGAAGACAGTTGAAGGGTACTGGCTTTTGTGCTGCAGATAAGCAAGTTTTACTGCATCTTTCTCAGCAGTGCAGAAACTGGAATCAAGAGAGTTAAATTAGGTCACGGAAATCCCTAAAATTAAAAAAGGGTAGATTTTTCTCAGAAAGATTACATAACATGCCACCAGAACTAAGTCCCATTCATGAACCTGGAGTATTCTCTGCACAAATGCTCTGAATTGTCCACTGCAAATAGAGTTACTACTTGTTGAGGAATACATTCAGTGCAGGTAGCTTGGAGTACAGCTGGAGGCTGAGCTCCAGGGGGAGCCCAGACGAGGCTGCAAACTGCAGACTGCACAGCAAAGGACCTGTCCACCTGTGGTCTGGCCAAGGGAGGGACACTGAGGGACATGGCAGGAGCCACGGATTCCCAGACTGTCCAGTGCTTGGACTGTGAGAGGATAAAAGCCCAGGGTTTCCTTTGTTCAGAGTCTCTCCTCAGAGGCACCAGCTGGAGATGTTATTTTGCTATTTAGTTATTGCTCTGAGATTAAATTATTTGAAGGATCTGGATGTCTGAGACTCTGCTTTGGGAGATTTCCTTCCTAATGATATTTAACTTTCCCTGGAAGTGTTTTGAGCAATACACACAAAAAGTGCCTCTACCACCACCTGAAAACTTTCAAGCCGAATTTTTTTTGAATTTTTTTTTTTACTCTTAAGAGTTCATGCATATAAATTTTTATGCAGCTGATATCGTAAGGAGAAAAAGAATAAAATGTTGAGAGGTATGAAACTATGCTTTACAAAGGTCAGAACGTATAGTTTAAACCAAATCAGGTTCAAAGCACTTAATTGGATACTTTACAACATGTAATCAACAATCAGTGAACTATACATTAAGAATCAGTATCCAATAAGCCACCAAATTGGGTGCTTTCAAAGTGTTAACATAAGCCTCCCAGATAGTTTTGTGTAATTTGATTCACTCATGTTGTTTACATTTGCATTCAAGCCTTTGCAAGTGTTATTCAGACCATTTGTCAAAGGTTGACCATGGGAGCACTCTCATACTATTCAGTTGAAAAGAAGTATTTACAGTAAGTGTTTTGAAAGCTTTTGGTTAGTTTTCAGCTGTGGGTGGATGGAAACATTGGTGTTGAAAAACATCAATTCAGATCTTAAAAGACAAATGTGAATGCTTTGGATATTTTCACCCTGTCATAGCTTTGTCATGTACTTGGCCATGCTTGTCTGTCTGCTGGCACAGTTCATCTTTCTGCCCTTAACAGAACAGAACCATACTGAAAAATCAAGGATAGATCAAAGTGGTTTTGTGTGTCCTTGATAATAGATAAATATACATGGCTCCTCTTATAACTTTTACACTAACTGTTATGCAACATACTTCCCAATTTGGTCTTCATATTCATTTATATTTTACATTGTGTTGGGGCACTTCAAGTCTTGCATTATGTTCACATAATAAGTTGCTGATGAGTTATGCTACATTCTGTGGCTTATATAAATTAATAAACCCTGTATTTTCTGCTGGAAAGGACATTTGCTCTCACTTCTATTTATCTTTACTGTGTCTGCTTTATAGTTATATTTTGTAAAGGCTTCAAAATTGAATGTTACCTATGTATTTAAACATATGTGTGTTATGGTGATATCAAAGTCTTTTTTCACCTCTTAGTAAATCATCTTTTGCTTAACAAAGGCAGACAAGGATATTCAAATGCTTGGTTAAGTTAACTTTACACCTTTGTTTTACAAGTGTGTTTATTTTTAAAAGTTAAATGGTGAATAGAAAGGAGCAAGTAAAACTCATGAAAACATTGTTTTCCTCCTAACTTACCTGCAGCGAACACTTTAAAGAATAAATATGGGTGAACAGAGATTCCATTTCTGTGTTTTATTCATTTTACCTCCAAGCCTTTACTGCATTACCTAGAGGAGAATTTAGGTGCTATTTGCAGTGTCAGTAGACCACAGGACTGAACCAACTTCTCACGTTTAGCACAAGGCTAAGTACATTCAACACTCATGACAATATTATAGCTAAAAATATTACAGGATGAAAGTAATTTGCAGTGTTTTAGTTGAAGACTGAAATATTGTGCCTTTAAATACACAGGCTTCAAATTCATGTGGAGAGCAAAACATAGTCATGGTCTCTACAATCCAGGACAGTGATCTTTTCTTCTCTCCATAGCCAAAGAAGCAGAAAATTAGAGGAATGTATTTGTGCAGCAAAAGTAATTGAAGTACCCTGATATTAAAGAAAACTGCTCTCTCCAGTCCTGTCAGAAGAGGGAATAATAAACCTTGCTACAAGGTAAGTACTTTTTCCTTTCCATTGTGGTTGGCATTTTGCAGTGGTGAGCATATCCTTGATAAGGACTTGATTATGGTACCAAAGAAGATTCACACATTTTAGCAGGAATGATAACTTTCTGGCTTCTGGAGGCTTCCAAGGTATTTTTCAGTCACTATAATAGCTGTGTATTTCTTGGTTTGCCTTAGGTAAAGCTGCTGCTATCTTTGTACCTCTTTCTTACTCTGTAAAATGGTTTTTACAGTATGTCCTTTACCTTTTTCTATTGTAAACCTGTATACATGTGTATGTGAGCTATTGGGTTCAGCTTCTGATCTTTATCTTAGTATGAATTGCATAAAAAGATCCAGGAGGAAAAGAACAATCTTTGTTATTTTGATTTTTTTATATATATATACAGCAAATCCAACTGGGCTAAAGGCCCTCCCCTCATCATCAACTTCCAGAAAATTTGGTGCAGTGGGTCTCTGTGCATCACTGCCCAACACTGGGCTCATTATAAAGTCTTTCTCCCTGCAAACTAACTTATGTTTAGCACATAAGTCCACTGGAGTTCACAGAGTACATGCGTGATAGCAGCAAGAGTTACAGCAGATATTAAAAGGCAATGTAGATAACACATCTGAAAATGGTGTTACAAAAGGCATAGTTTGAAACACTATTGCAACTCTCATACTGCAATTGCACTTGATGTAGGAAGAACTTATCCTTTGTCCCAGGAACAAACACTGACAAAGGTATGTCCAACTTTTCCATCCAAGCAGCACTCCCAAGTCCTTCTGGCCAGGGCTGCTCTCAGTCTGTTCATTCCCCAGCCTGCATTAATACTGAGTATTGCCCTGGTAATGATTGCTATCATACCAATTCCACAGTAAAGAGGATTACACTTTGCATCAGGAGCCTTACTAAGTGTTTGCTGGATCTAGCAATAAATTAGAAAGACATATGTAGATTTATGCCAGGATAGATCAATTCTTTTATCTTGCCAATCTAATGAATGGCTAGGACTGGACCTTCAGGAAGACAACAAGAACTGAGATAATGGTGAAGGAGAGGCAGATATCATGAATAGAAAGAACTCCAAGTGAAGGGAGATGGGGAGAAAATAGCTAAAAACACAGAGAAAATGTCTCCTAAAGTCATTTGACCAAGGAGGAGCCAGGGATAGTAGTCTTTTTATCTGTATGCCTTTTTTGATTCAACAGTCTTAGAAGACCCAAATTTACAGTTTAATTTGTGGACTCAGTAGACAGTTAAATAGATCTTTAGGAAACAAATATTGTTTATTAGTATATCAAGGATGAAAAGACTTGGTAATAACTTTTATGCTACTCTTAATTATATTTTTCCATGCCTGTGTTTTTTTTTGTTGTTGTTGTTGTTTTTTTTATTTGTTTGTTTGGGTTTTTTGGTGGGGTTTTGATGGTTGTTTTGTTGTTTTTTTGTTTGTTTGTTGTTTTTGGTTTGTTGTGGTTTTTTTTCCCTTCAGCAATTCATGTTATTGATAAATTCTCAGTGTATTCTAATGCACCCAAGGCTCATGTTAGCACAGAAACCTGGATGATAACATAAGTTCTATATTCAAGAATTGAAATCTACTCTGTTTTCTCCTCTTCCTTTGCCATAACAATAATAGAAAGAATTGACTGTGTGAAAACTAAGCTTGTGGTGCTTATGATTGTTGGGTCATTCTGATCCAAATATTATTCCCCTGGGTTTGGTGAAGAACAGTTTTATTTTGCATTTGCATTTTCATCAATTAAATTGTGGCAGACCCAAGGAAATAAACTGTTATTTCTCATCTGTATTTTTTTTACTTTTTCACATTATTTAGAGTCAGTTTGCTCTTTTTTACCACACTTACAGTAATCAATTGACTTACAGGTGTTCTTTTTGTAGAAAACCATTAAAAGAGAATAGCATATGACAAAATAATTTCATTGAGTTTGAGATTAACAATTGTAGCCCTGCAGCAGAACTATTTGCTGAAACTTGGACAGGGCAATATTCAACCATCAATACAAAAAAAAAGTTTCAAAACCATCCTAAAGTTGATTTTGTTAAATTTTTTTTAGGACAAATACTAAGTGCTCAAACAGCATCAAAATACTCTACTTTATTTTAATATTTTGAAATGTATTTTTATGTTCTTTAATTTTGCTATTAGGTATTAATGGTCTCACGTAAACACAGGAGTTTTTTTATTGCTTCAAGAATTCTTAAGACTTCAGTCTTCCCTTAGAGTTTGAATGAACATGGATTTTTCAATCTCATTTTTTCAGTGAAGCTACCATTTTGTCCTCTGCACATTTCTAATTGTGCTCCCATTGAGGCTGTAATGTGCACAGTGGTTCTTGATTATACTGTACAACAGTGCTTATTCTGTGTATGGAGATCAGTACATGTGGCAGGTTCAGCCCCTGTAACTACTGAAATGAAACAACTCCTTTCTTATTGTTTGTGAACCTCCCTTTCTTTGATCAAGCATCGTTTTTTCCATGACCATGTGTCAACTTTCTCTGATCCATTTTTTTCTCTGCACTTTTTCTGTACTTCCTAATTTTAATATAACCATAGCAATTTGCTAGACTGTAAACAGAATGTGTACAGGCCATTTATATCTTGTAGCCACTGAAATTCAAGGCCAGTGCAAAGACAATGTCAGATATGAGCAATATATTCAAAACAAAACAGTGAATCACCTCAACTGGAGGAATGGCCCATTTTCAGTGCTCACCATTCTTTTCTTCCTCACTTTTATGGCTCAGATGTGGGACATATTTTGGATGATGGTGTTTGTTCAAAGACCTCATCTCCCTGTTCAGGATGGAATCTGAATTCCAACCCTGATACACTGTTGGCACTAGAAACAGATGGCTGTGATGCCACTGGTGTAAAATAGCTGCTTAGAGAGGTGAGCTGAGCTTGTGTCCTGTTTTGAAAACAGAAATGTCAAGAGTCAAAGAGATTTATATCTGTTTCAAAACCTGAAAGGATTTAGTATCTTCTATTGCTTATTTTGATCACAATCTATATTTTAAAGTCAGACAATTCCTACTAGAGGTATTACTCTAAGTAACAGTCTGGAAGAGGTGAAAAACTGATGCCTTGTCTTATGGGAATCAATACATCCTCGGACTTTCCAGAATGGTTTGAAGGTAAAAGCTTTGACTTAAATCTAATTTGTATCAGGAAAAGGAACGTGATGTAATTTCAATATAGATAGTGATAAACATCGGTAATTCAGCAATATAAATAATACAGCAACCTAACTGCAGGTCAAGGACTCCAACACCTTAATTTATATCATAAATCTTTGTAAACTGTTGTTGGGAAGTTTTTCTATCCTCAACATTTATTTATTTATTTATTTATTTATTTATTTATTTATTTATTTATTTATTTATTTATTTATTTATTTATTTATTTATTTATTTTTCTGTCTATCTAGCTATTTATTTATTTATTGAATAATAATTTGTTGTTAAAAGGAGCTGGGATGTATTTGAACCACACACTGCAAAACTCATTTTGTGGGACTAAATGACATTGGGAGTTTATGTCAGGGCAATAATTATTTTTCAGAAGTGTCTCTCAGGATTTCAGAACCTAGGAAAAAACAGAGAATAATATGAAACATAGTAACCCAGGGTGAGAGACAGGTGGCAAAAGCCAAGAGGAATGTCAGGCTGGAAGGTTGCCTTCCTTCCTTCAGGCCCAGGTGAGTTCCCTGAGCCCCAGTCCATCCCTGGTGTGCCTGCAGAGAAGCTGCAGAGGTTGCTGCACCCAAGCTGCCCCTACTTGTCTACTGTGTCTTCAGCTGCCACTTTCCCCCAGCACTAAATTACTTAATATAAGTGAGGGAAACAACAACTTAACTCTCTCTGAAGAGTCTTTCTCGAAACATATTGGATTTTCTGGTTATCTACAGTGCCAAACTAGAAGCCTCTGATGATAGATTTGTAGTGTGTGTTAGCAAAGCTCATTTGGATCTTTATTCTTTACATAGATAATCAAACACCCTGGAAATGGTCTTCAAAGTGCTTTAAGATGGTTTCCAGATCTACTGTAAAAATGTAAAGCTGTGCATATTTTTCTGAAATGCAGTGAAATAGGAAATAATATCCAACTTTGTGCTGCAAAACTATTTAAACAAGCATAAAGCTGTTAATGGACCTAAGTGCTAGAAGACAAAATATATAGTGATGTTATAAGGAGTGAGTTTTGTCAGAGTAGAGAATACAGTTACCACATTTTCTGCATAAGAATGAGTTTAGCTTTAAAGAGAAGTATCAAGGTTAGGAAAAAATACTTCAGTGGACTGACACTGTCTCAAAATCAGTATTTGTTAATAATTTCCTTTGAAAAATATCCCAGAATTTAAAAAAAATTTGAGAAAGTGTTGGAAAAAAAAATCAAAGTTGATTTTTCAGAGAACATTTTTGCATTACATATTAGCTCATTTCAAGAAAAAAACCCTTGAAAACTAAAATTTTACAGAAGTTAAAAATTAATCTTCCCTAAAGTAGAGTAAGCTGTGCTTAATTAACTTCTTGAAGGTATTTTTGTTCCCAAGTTTTCATTTTACTGGCAAAAAAGATAACTAAACTTCATATAAATTATTTTTCCTTAAGTTTATCTCCTTTTTTCAATCTCCTTTTGACTTAGTCACTATACCAAAAATTGAGTGATATATACAGTTCAACTTAGGACAGAGTTTATATAGTTAGGATGCCTATTATTTACTGAAGTAATTTGATGAAGCCTGTACAATCTGGTGGTCTTCATCTCCTGGAATCTTGGCTTCCTGTGAGAAGCACAGCTCCCTTTATCAAAATGCAGAGCAAAGCATGGCAACATGTTCCTCAAAAGTTCAAGCTGAAAGGACCCGTGCACTGTATATACAAGATGTCATTTGCTATTCTTGGGAGGGCAAGTATGAATTTGATTTGTGATTCTGGAAGGTTTGGTGTTTCTCTAATGTGTCCAAAATGGACACAGTTGTGGCTCTGGCAATCCCACCCTTATTCAACATCCAACAGGCAATGTTGCCATAGACAGAGTAGAAATCCAAGAGAGGTGCTAGTTCCAGATTTTTCCCATTCTCCTCTCCAGTGCTCTAGCAAATGCAGAGTCTTCTTTCATACTACAGAGCTGTATGGGACAAAACTCATTGTGGCATCAAAACTGTAGGCTGGGATTTTAAAAATCTGTATTTAAGTAAATTAAAATGCCAAAGAGCATATCTCCTATCTCAGCCTTAGTCTCCCATGGAAGATAAACAGTTAACATCTCCTAGGCCTCTGAGGACCTTGCTAGTTAAAAAACTTACAACTAATGCTCTTGCCAGTCAGCACAATTTAATTAATGAAGGAATGTGTTATGTAAAAGGAGTGGATTCTTTGTTAAAGGATGTGTTGTCTACAGTTTCTTCATCTGGAGGTTTTCAATTGCTGTTGTTATTTATCATATTCTGCTTATCTGACTGAGTTGCAGTGAAGGAGTTGAATAACCTAGAGATATAAAAATTCTGCACCTGTCCCCTTTTGGCAGAGTTCTAATCAGTAGAGTCTGTCACTCCATTGCCCGGTGTTCTCTCCTATAGTTACAGTAAAAAGCTTCTTCTGTTCCAACCTGATCTAAATTGTAATTCTGGTTATTTCTATGACATTCCCATGAATAAAAAAGTGAGACTGTGCCTCAGTGGAAATTAATTGAATGCATTCAGACAAATTCTTCTTGTTTTGTTATTTGCTTCTGAAATGATTATGCAAACTGGATTTAAATGAAGTTCCAAATATGTCCAAGCACCTGCAAAGCTTCATCATTCTCTGTTGTCCATCAAGCACAAAGTCACAATGAGACCTTGCTGTTGGAGTGTATGTCACAAACCTCCCCCTGGTTATTTCCTTCTTGCTGTCATGTGCTTGATGAAAGTGTGTTGCCATATATTAAATAAAACCCTCCAAAACATTGAACTGGAAATAAAAACAGTTAAAACCAAAATGAAAAGTGCTTTGAGTATAAAGGAATTCAGCAGTCACTGTATTAATTCCCAAGGAACATACTGTTTTTCTGCAAGTCATAATTACAGTCAAACAGTGGTAAATGCACGACCTTGTTTCATACAGTCATGCCTTTAACAAGGTTATTCCTCTCCTTTATCTTTATTTAACAGAGCCCATTGTGTTCTTATGTATGGTTTGATGCTAAAACCAATGTACTCTTTAATAGGTTTTGAAGAAAATGTCTTTAATGCATATCTGCAGAAACACTTGTAGAATCGATATATTTGCATTTCAATACACCTTTGTTTAACTGGCTCGAGATGAGGCTGACCCACAACTTGTCTCTCTGTAGAAATGCTATTTTTATTTCCTTCTTTGGGGCAATTGTTTCTACTTTGCAGTGCCTGAACACAGTTACAGTTTGACACACTGTTGTTGTACATTATATTACTAATTTAATGAGGTGGGTGGAGGTACGTGAGACACAGAAGATGATGAAAACATCAGTGTAAGGCTCTGAAAATATTTTATTCTTTTTAAAGACGTTTTGATTCAGAAAAGCTTAAAAGCTGTATTTTTCAAAAAGGCATTAGAATGCTTTATTATTTCTGCATGTGCACATACACACCACACCCACATTACACAGAGTAATACCTGTAATTTCAGTTGTCTCACATAACTAGTACCTGCTTTCGTGTTGGCAGAAGCAGCAGAAAAGATTGGGTTTGCGGGAGCAAAGAGCAATGGTAGCAAATTGTCCTGTCAGCCTTAGGCAACTACTTATTTCTCCCAGAACTAGATACAGCAAAAGCCAGACAGTGCTGCAATGCTGCTTAATGGATATTTATCTCTCCTGATAATTCTTTAGGTGGTAACATAACTTCCTCTACACTTGATCTATAGAGGTATGCAGGGAGTCTTCACACAAGTGTTGTGTGGTTTGGGGATTTTGGGTGGTTTTGGGTTGGTTTTGTTTGTTTGTTTGTTTGTTTGTTTCCTTAATCCATGTCATTGTTGAGCATGTGTGTTTGTTTAGTTTGGAAAATACCTCCTTTCCCTTCCAGAAATTTTTTTTTAGTTGTGAAAGTTCTAAAATTCTGATAAGATGAAAAGAAATCATTGAAATACTACTTTAATCACACATGGGAATAGCAAGGGAGATTTGAAACCCTAATGGCAGAAACAATGAAATAATTCTTGCAGAGGTACAAATCACTCAAGATTAGCTTTGTACTAGATTTTGAAATACTCCAGCCATTTGGGCCTTGTAGTAATGAAACATCTGATTCAAAGTAATTAACCTTCAACTTTTATTTCATCAAAGCTTATAGCCTATGCATGGCTAAATTGATGAAAGGTGGATGCAGAGACACCTTTGTTCATGTGGTTGCATAACAGAAGCACCTAAAAAGGAATTCAAGCACCCAAATCAAAGCTGAAGAAAAAAATTAGCGTCAAATTGACATTGGATGGAAAGATAAACACAAGCTATAAGTTTAATGCTGTAAAGATACATATCTGTGTGAGCCTTGGACAACTGGTTATAGCAGATTAAAGAAGATCAAAAGGAATTAAGAGAAAAAGTAGGCAACTAGAACCGAATGCTGAGAGCTTCATCTGTTTATAGTTTGTAGTGCTGGAGAGATCGTTGTAATTACCCAGTCTAACTACTTGTGTGACTTCTGGTTTGAAACCTTGTAAGTAGAAGGAATCATTACAGATCTGACTGACTGCAAATATTCCCTCCCTGGGACTAACAGTGCTCTCATTCACTTGCTGTTGCACTGAACATGTCAGGGTGTACAGGGACCTCCCTATTTGAGCACATTTGCATCTCCCATCTGCTTATTCCCTCTTGTGACGGGCAGTTGAGTTCATGTTTGTGTGCTTCATGAACATTATTTAATCCAAACAACTTTTACCTGATTTAAAAAGAGCTGTAGCTGTCCAGAGGTAAGAGAAACCTCTGTGATTTAGTTCCTTTTTATTGATAATAGAAAGTTGTCTTTGATTTATAAGTATATGTAAGTATATGCATGCACATGAGCACAAATATATCTAAATATATAGGGGTGTCTAGGGAATAATTATGAGGATTAAGTTTTTGTTATTCCAATGTAGTGCAATTAGTTCCATGAAAAAATACATAGCAGTAAACTAAATTAGTATTTCTCCTCACTATGGTGTGCATTTGTTAAAAATACTTAGTGTTTGCACTAGTAAAGCAGTTCAGATCCTTGAAGTATGCATTCTAAAGGGAGTTAGAGGAGATCCTAATGCTTTACCAGGAAAACTGCTTCACAGTTTCCTAAAGATGCCTGGTGAATACAAGGATTGACTTGGCTGATGAGCTAGGAAAAGGCACCGGTGAGGAAGGTCTGCCTTTTCAAGAAAACTAAAAGAAAACTGAAACTAATTGTGTGGGTAGATGTTTGATCACTGAGACAAATTATCTTTTTCAGTTGTGGACTTGTGTTTGTGGTTCTTCATAATCTGTGCTTAGTAAAATCACTGAAAACCTAAAAAGCTCTTCCCCACCTCCCAGAAACTCTTACACTTTCTGCTTTTTTTTAAATTAGATTATGTTTTTAATGACTTAGTGTTCTCCTTGGTTACTAAAAAAATGGTTTCCTTCTTTAAAACTCCTTCCTTACTGTTGAATTTGCATAGCATCTAGACATCTCAGTGTGGACCATTCCTCCTTTTCTTTCCTAGCAATTGCTGCTTCAGATGTTCTGGTCTGTAAGTTTACTGGCATTTCCTACCCTAGGAAATTCCATGTTACTCTACAGTCTCTTTGCTAAATTCGTCTCTCCAGTGTTAAGCAAACCATTTCCTCACTCTTATCACTAAAGGAGCAGGATAAAGCACAGCTGCTCTCAGAGCTCCTAGCACAGAAGAGATCAAATGTCAGCATCACATTACAAGAGTGACAATATCTGTTGGTTGTGGCAAAGGGTTTAAAGGCCAATGTCCACATGTTGTCCTTTAATTTCAGAATGTTTAGAAAGAGCATCCAGCAGTTTGTGCCTGCAGGCCCTGCTCTTGCATTTGGTCCTGGTACAAACAGTAAATGAGGGAGACAAGTGGCCTTGGTTGTCTGCTCCGAGCCGTGTTGTTCTGCTTTATGGTTCAGCCCAGCACCAGGTCACCTGTTTGGCTGTTTCTGGCAGTAGGTATCATAACCTGGCATTCTGCAAGTAGGAATCATCTGTTCCCTGCTGGGAAGGCAAGGATTTTTCTTTTCCTGCCTCATTTATATACTGTATTACTGAGCCTATGAAGTAGAAGCTGATACTTAGAAGAGGAAGCAAAGTTAATGAGCATAAGAACCTTTATTTATTTATTTTAGATTGTCAGTACAAGGAAATAGACATGGAAATATGTTTACTTTTCCATAGTTTTTGAATCTTTTAATGAAAGATAACCAAAACATGAAAGTTACAGGCTGCAGCCTGTGATGAAGATAACTGAATTTTTCAAATAAAAATATCATCAGTGTGTACTTCTGGACTTGTCTAATTTGTATCACTTGGTATGAGTTTTTTTTGTATTATTAACTTAGCTGAAGATTGGTACTGCTGCCATCACTGGGAATTCTGCTGATTGGAAACAAGACTCTCCTTCCCTCCCTTGCATCCTGTGTTATGTGGCAGGCAGATCACACCCTGTGTGCAGACAGCAGCACATTTTCTCTGATTGCAGAGATTGCCTCTATGCTGCTCCAGGGCAACAACAATTTGCAGATCAAAATGCCCAAAAGTTGCACTTATATCTTATCAGTGACAGGAAGATTAGCATACCCAACCTAAAACCAGTGAAATTTCTGTGCTGTTTTGTGAATTACCATGTTATGTGGCAAAATATAGACCAGTAGGTTTGAGCTGCTATACAGCCTCTAATTATGCCCTTCTTTTTAATGGTCATTTTTCATAAAACAATTCAGTTGAAGTAATCAGAAGCTGTGACTCAAGGTTTCCCTTCCAGAAGGAGCTCCCTAACCACTATCCTGGCTTCATTAACCCTCCTGGCTTCCTTAACATGGACTTCCTCTTCTGTCTGTGTTTTATAAAAATGGAGGCAAAAATTTACTTTCAGAGGAGGATTTTAGGCTGTGATTCTGTGTTGGAAGAAGCACCTTCTTTCAACCCTCCCTTAGGCTTTGTGAATGGCTTCAATGGAGAATTTTCAGCAAAATAAGGAGGAAACAGGTCAAGTTGTTTTATGAGATATAGATCATTACCTTTCTGAGGCACTGACCCAGTCAGTTGTTGCTTTTTAAAACAAGTGGCTGTGCTATGCTTTCCATGGAAGTTCACTGTGGTTCAGTGATAATGCAAGAAGAAACCCCTGCTGAAATGTCATACCTCTCCTCTATAATAAAGTGCAAGTCTGCTATTTAGTTTTAGATGAGTAAACTAGTAGCAAAATTTACATAAATAGAGTGGGCAAGGGAAGGAAAGACAAAACTATTTAACTATGAAAGTTCCCCTTAAAATTAAGGTCTAGTTCCCTAGAGAATGAAAAAATTACTGCACCATGGATTTCTTTTAAAAAGTCTTCTGCTTCCAGTTATTGAAAGCTGTATTTTCCTTCAGTATTGAATGTATAAGGGAAAATACAATTGAGTATCCTTCAGGTACCCATTAGAAGCAGCAATTACTTTTTTAACCTTCAACAGTTAGCACCGTGGGATTTAATCTCAGATGTAGACTTTAGAACAATAAAGGTTAATAAAACATTATTGTCGAGGCTGTATTATTTTCTGTGATGAAATCATTGGAACTCAAAAATTGAGTTCTACAATAGGAGGAAAGTAAGGGAGGGGGAAAAAACCACTACATCTGGATGAAAGCTAATTCAAAGGCAAGAGAAATTAAATAAAGTCATACCCAGTTGAGCTGTCCTACTCTATTTATTGATTTATTAAGCAAAATAGTTAACTGGGAAATGTCTATGGAAGATTTAATTTTTACAGATATTCTCAGTCATGAAAAAGCATTTGTTACGCTCAGCTCTCAAAGACAAATTTGTAATACTGTGCAAACAAAAATTTTGAGTAATAGGAATGCCTCAGTATATGTTTTTGATTTATTTAGTAGAACAGCTCAGAGCTTTTGTCTTTTGTATGTGTATATGTAAATATACCTACCAATATTAATACTTTGTAATTTATGTGTTATATATACAGAACCTGTTTGGTCACAAAATCTTTAATTTTGGGTAAAGCTGAAAAACCTCTCTTTAAACAGGTGAATGACTTGTAATAGCAGAGAGATACTCAACCTATTGACATGGTAAAGTTTACCCTTAAATTTGCAGTGAGATATCACAGTTTTACAATTTCTGAACAGGGTTACATTGTGACTATATTAGTGTCAGAGCTGAGCTGTGATACTGATTTCTCCACAGGTGTACAGAGGGTGAGCAATATATTTATACATAAACTAGAGCTCTTGGGATGGTGAGTTGGTTAAAAAATAATAATATAATGCACTGCTTGTATTTATGGTGTGTTCCATGTAGACAAACAGTATCCATATATGTCTTTCTGATGACAGCTGAAGACTGGAATGCCAGGGTTTTGATGGATGAGATATCATTGCTGGTACTGACTGTAAAGGTTATCTTTTTACATAAATGCAGGATGGTATTTTGATAAATTTCTTTGCAATCACAGAACAAATGCATACAGTTGTGGTTGATGCCTTTACCCAGGCAGTACAGCAATTTTACCTGTCCCTGTATTCTTAGCCATTCTTTGCAAGTTTTTCTGTTTCCTTTTTTTTTCCTCCCCTTATTCATTCAAGTGTTGTTTCTATTTTTTTTCTTATTACATGCCTGCTAATCATGAAGAATATGCAAATAAGACACCATTAATATTCAGACACACTCCATGAGTTGAATTAACCTATTTTGTTTTTAAGATGAAATTGATTATCTTTTAGCAATGGTTAAAATTAACGTGAGGTAATTAAGACTTTCCTGTAGGCTCAGGAAATGATTTTAGTAAAACTCTCATGAAAACAGTCCCCTGAGTGAAGAAGGCTGGAGTTAAAAAAGCAGACAACCTGAAGATGATTATTGCATTACTAATACTGCAGCTTGTTTTTCGAGCTTTAATTAAAATATTTACTGTGGTGGTTCAACTACACATCACAGTCAGAGATGCAACACAGTTGATATTTATTTCTCCATTTTAAGTCCATCATAAAAGGTAGCGAGAATTTTTGACAATTGTAGTAAATCCAGTCTTCAATACTGCACAGCAATTAGGAATAAAACAAGGTTGCTGCTGGCAGCTCATAATTGAAAATTGTTTCCTACATGAAGAGAAGCATTGTTCTGTTTTCTAAAGTAAAAAAAAAACTTTTTGAAAAAAAATTGGTTTGCCCCCTTTTTTCCTCTTATAATTTTTTTCTTTTCTTCATTATACCTTTTTCTTCTTTTTTTCTTTTTCTTTTTTTTTCCCCACTATAAGGGATCCCCAGATCCTTAACAGGGTCATTAAAAGAACTGGTAAAACTGTGCTGAACTTTCCGTATTAGAGGAGATGGGACTCATACTTATCTTGCTTTTAAGTGTAAATAGGAATAATCATGATCATAACATGATCTACCTTCAGTATAGGGACTCATCTTTTCATGATGAGTTTTCTCATCTCACAAGGGCACATTACCAGATTCTGCTTTTGGAACGTAGCAGTGCAAGAAGCAAATCAAATCTCTGAAGAATATCTTAAGAATGATGAAACCATTTTACCTGTAGAGTTACATATATAACAAATTCAGGAGAAAGATGATTTTCCAACTCCACAGGAACCTGCACATAACAACAGCAAGCTCAACCAGCTGGCAGCAGTTTCCCTGGACTAGCCTGGAACCACAACGACAGAGCAGTGACACAAAGCTCTTCTCATTGATTACTGCTTTCTCTTTCACTGGCTTTCTCTTTTACACACCCCAACACATAAAGACAGAAAGACCAAGGGAACAATCCTAGATTTCACCCGCTTACCTTTCCTTGGTGCAGCTACTGAGAAAAACAACAAAGCATTGGAGTCCCAAATTTTAGTTTCATTGCTTATTTTCAATCTGCCACCAACTACAATAAAGTTGGATAGAGACACAAAGCAAGTTATGATACTGACTACAAGGCAATTGCAACCTGCACATGCCTGAGGAAGAATTTCAGTACTGTTCTTTAAATACAGGACCTTATTTAAGTGTATTTTAACTGTATTAAACTGACTACAGTTTCAGCAAAGCTATCACAGATTATAAGTCATAGTAATATTTATGTACAGTGTCTATAAAAATAATGAGTAGAATTTTTCTGAATTTTACTGACAGTGCTTTAAAATTATATTAATATCAGAATTTTAAGAAAAATTTTGGTTCACATTCCTGAAATCAAGTGTCCTTGAAAGCAGGAGAAAAGGCTTGATTTGCAGAAGCCTTCAGAAGATCATAGTGCAGCTAGTTGTCCACTTCAAAAATGGAAAATTCTTTCTAATAACAAAAGGTGACCTACCAAATTTCCCAGAGTAGCATGCTCACTTTTGGTTGTATTAAAATGTAAGGTAAAAGAAGCATTCCATGACAAATTTTTGTATATATCATAGAGATTATAAAGATTGGTGCTTATTTTATCCTGGCAGTAACTGAACAGTGTTTTTTTATTTAAAATAAATATGATGTCCTCTTAAGATGACAACAATGTGGGCAGCTGCTACAGGTAATAGATGTAAAATTAATGTTAAATTCTGTATGTCCCAAGAGTGCTCAAGTGCAATGGGATCACTTAATATCACTTCCTATGAGTTAATTAGACCTCCAGTTAGAGAAATATTCTGCAGTTCACTGTTCATTAGCCTGACAGTTGCAAATGAAGTGCTTACAGTTTATGCACTGTTTAGTCCCAGAGCTATGAGAATGCAGGAGAATGTGAAAGCATTTGTGCCCCTGTGTGTTTAGAACTTTGATTGAGAAAGAATATTTTAGGAATATTTTTACAGTAATAACATAGGTTGCCAAATCTTGTTTTTCTACAGTGAATGAGGTTACTTGCTCTGAGTACATTTAATTGAACTTTTTATTTATTTTGTACAAGGTAAAATATACTTCTGGAAGACTGTGAATGCTCTCGCTTCCAAGTTGTTTTCATGATAAATGAGGTAGCTTTCTTCCCTTCAGGAGTGAAAACCTAAACTTTGGAGCCTAACAGAGCAAAAGAGTAAGTTTTGAAAAATTGGTCCCATGGCTAGGGAACAGTATTGGGATTTGAAGTGTCTGAATGTCTCTTCTGAATTCAATCACACATGTACACATGCTGTGATCTTTGGAAAAGACCTTTTGGTATCCTTCAGATGAAAATGCAGGAGTATTTTAGTTTCAGTACTTAGATGGGTCAAGCCATTATTGTTTCAGCTGAATTTCTCCCTAACTAAAATAAGGACTGTATCATTCCCTGTCTTGTGTGCAGGGTGGTCAGTTCAGTAATGGCTATTGGATTGTATTAGTGATTTTGTTGTCTAAGAAAAGTGAAAGTCACTTCATAGACGAGCAGTGAAATAAAAGATATTGTTTGAGGGCATTGATACAATGAAGGTCAGCCCATTGCAGGCTGTCAGACATGCCAAGTGTAATATTTTGGCAGAGCAGTTGACATTGACAACACCTCTGAATGGGTTTTTGCCTGGGAGTTCATAAAAGATAATGGTGGTGAGCAGATGTCAGAAGCACATAGGTTGTTCTGAGAAAGGAAGAAGAAATGCTAAGAGAAATGAGGAATACATGAGAACAGGTGATCACAAAATGAGAATGTCTGCAGGCTGACAGCCATAGGAACAGATGGAAATTGTATTCAGACTGAAGTTGAAAGGAAATACAGGAAAAGCACAGAAAGTCTAAGAGTATAGCACACGTATAATCTGCTGTACTATAGATATGTGGGTGAGAATGCTAAAATAAAATGCTAAAACCAATCTCTATATGTGAATAAATCTGTGGATTTAAATGTTGCAGAACTATACAATGCTGGAGTCAATTGGCCCAGTTCTTACTTGTTTTTCACTTTTCAAAGTGGAGCTAAAGCACTACTATACTGATTTGGTCCAGAAAAAATTACTTCCAAAAGGGCAAACAACGAAGCGATAAAAAAACCTCAGTGTCAACTGGAGTGAGATTTGCATAATTAGAATTTTGTGCAGCATCTAGCTCTGTAATCAAAGTTTTCCTGAGCTGAAAAGCTACATTTTGAGGAGGTTAAATAACGTGACTAAGAAGAATGAGGAAGGGAGAGGGTTGCTATCCTCCTTGTAGTTATGGTCATGTGGATATGAAACATTCACCGTCTCCACTGATATTTGTGCATTAGTGGAGCTCAGCCCTGGGAAGAGAGCTGAAATATCTATGCCATCAAAAAGACTTTACTGCCATTATGTTCTGATTCTTAATGAGAACATCCCCCAGCCCAGGTAAAGCAGCAGAAGTTCTGTGATATCAGCAAGCCAAGGGCCTCCCTGCCTCTGAAGGCAGGCAGAGCAGGATGAGACTAACAGGCTTTTCCTGATTTAACAAAGGCATGGGGAGGATACATTCAGCACAGGCTGGAGGGTGTGGGGGATAATCTGGCGAAGGGAGCCAGGTGAGCACTTTTCTTAGATTGTTGCCACCTGGAAGTTAAGAGAGAAACCCATAATCCTCTGATTTCTCATGGCCCATTTGAGTGAGTTTTCAGGTCTCAGTTATAACACCAGAGCATAATATTAAAAAAAACTATAATAATTAGTGGCCTTGCAGAAGACTCAACAGAAAGGTAAGGATTCTTGTTTCTCACTTAAAAATCTACTTTTCCTGCTCTGCTAGAAGTGTAATAACATGGAATTGTATGAGCAAACTTAGTTTCATTAATCCTGTATGGAAATGTCACTGTGTTAGCTGATTTTATGTGTGCCCCTAAAGTCATCCCTCCCATCACCCCCCTTTTCCCCTGAATCTTTGAGTCTCTGTTAGCAGAGACTAATCTTATGTAGGTCAGCAGTGTTTCAGCCAGTTGCTTTCAGCACGAGCACACAGATATTTTATATTGTTACAGAAAATGGCTTTTGCAATCCTCTTCAACACAGGCACAGGAGAATGGCGAGCACATATCTTTGGATATGTCTGCAATATTCAGGTTAATAACCTATTAATAAAAGCTGTTCAGCCTAGTGTGCTGCCTCTGAGACAGCAGAGTGTGATATTCAATAGCAGTTACTCTTACTGGCAGATATGATCAAATTGCAAGATGTTCCTTTGTTAGTGGCTACCTCTTTCACACGGACCCTTTCCTGATCTACTACATCTGCTTACTAAAAGTAGCTATTTATAACTGTGTTTTAAGATTAAAATAATTCATGAAGGTCCATGTATTATCTCCATGGGGCAGGACTGAAAACAGCCACATTCTGAGTACCCTCTTTCCTGTATTTAATATTACAGTGCAGTGTGACAAGTATACTATTGTTGAATCAATGTTCCGTGGATATTATGGACATAATAGAGCTGACTACAAACATGGAGAATGAGAAAGGTTTTAAGGACAGATATTGGAATGTGAATACCTTTTGTGATTTTGGGTTGTGAAACACTATATCATTCTGATATATCATTCACCTGCAAGTTCAGGGAAACTTCTATAGTAACAGACATATCATACCTATTTTAAATTATAATTAAATGTGTTCATCCTGTCGTAGGATTTACTGTACTTGAATGAACAGCTGTACAAAGAAGGAGCATAACATCATTGTTACTACAGAAGTGCATTTTCTACTTGGGAAGCTTTGCTTTGATTTGTTATTTTACATTGTTTTTATTTTATTGCGAGATGAAAATAGAAGTTTTTATTACAGTTATTAAGCATTTTCATTCTTAAATATTGGCAGTACAAGTTCCTTCTATGAATGAAGTCAAGGTACACACAAATACATATCTGTTACAGCAAATACTTACAATGCAGGATAGACAATAACTTCCCTTTAGTAACACAAACTACATTTAATACTATATGGGAATTCATCAAACTGCTGCACTTCTGGGCTTTGGAGTGAGTGTGGTAAGTGGTAGAAGTTGCAGAGCCAGGCTGTTCAACATTGTAGTCAAACAGCACATTAAATACAGAGAAATATAATTTATATTTAATGTATTTCAGGATAAACCTGCAAATGTAATTCTCACCCCTAGAGAATGGTGTGTTTAGAAAGAGACTTTCAAGGCATCTAGCAGACCATGTATATTCTTGACAGTAGCATTGTTTTGTTGTATGAGTTCTCTTCTATCACAGGTTCCTCATTGCATTTTTCATTATCTCAGAATTTTATCAGATGAGGAAAGAGAGAGACATTATTTTAGCACATGTCTTTTGGGGAAATGGGTAGTGACAGAACCAACTTCCTGTACAGGGAGCAAAATAACCTTCCCCAATCTTTCTCAAAATTTACAGTCCATTTTCTAAAGGTATCTTTAAAGTAGCTAGAGAATAAAAAGAAGATTTTCAGGGGTGCTTTGAAGGGCATACGTGCTTGTGTTCTGTATTGTACTGCTCAGTGCTACTGCTCTGATTTCTGGTATCTGGCACTCTGAATTGTCTGCTACCCAAGTTTCTTTTTAACAAAGAAAACCTATAGTCATACCCACCAATATAAAATGCTGCTCACTAATGTCCCAATCCAATAAAATAGCCTCTCCATCGTGTTGCTGACAATCCAGATAAAGAAATCTTTGCCTTTAGCTTCCCACAAGTTATGGTGTCAGTCTGCTGCTCCTACCCCCTACCTTCTAGTGTTCTCCACCTACTTTCTGACTGCTCTCCACCCCAGTTCTGTAAAATTCGTAGGTTAAAGAACTCTCAAATGCTAACTTTTTTCCTTTTCTTATTTGTTAAGCATAATCTGTAGCAGATTATAGAATTCTGCTAGGGAGAAATCAGAGGAGCAGAGGTGAGTGGGCAGCAGCCTACAGGTGATGCAAAGGCTCACAGGATGAAGACATTGGTAGCCAGATTAGCCACACCTGAAAGCAATTTCTTGACTGTGTCATATCTGTTGTTTATGACCCCAGCCCACCTGTTGCTGCTCCTGTAGCAGTCTCTGCTTTCTGTACAGAAACCCAAGTAGCAGGTGATGATTTGGAATGAAATGATTGTAAAAAAGGTGAGGGAGTGAGCGGGAGGGGAGAAAGAGTTTTGAGGGAGGGAAGGAGTCACAGTGGTTCAAGTGAAGATGCAGTAAGGGAGGATGATAAGGGGGCAACAGCAGGAGAAAAACTGCCCAGAAGGGATCAGTCACTCTACACCATGGCAATATCAGAAATGCCATTGCATTGCCAGGCAAGTCAAACTTTTTTTCAGAGTTACTTGGGTGTTTTGGGTGAGGGGAACAGCTGCCATCCATTGTTCTAAGAGTAAGGTGATTTCATGCAACTACTTGTGTGTCAACTTACTTTAGACTAAATGCCACTGAAAGTATTGGGGAAAACCACCAAAAGAAATTAAAATCAGATTTATTTTTTTTTTGGAAATACCATAACATTTACGTTATAAAACTAACTTAACTGTAAATGAGGTATAAAACTCTCTGCCTAGCATGCTACCATACAGGCAGTTTAATTAGACCTGTTTAATATTTTTTGAGATTGCCAGGTGGATGATGAGTATTGTATGAAAATAAGTGTTCTTAAAATCTTGTTTAGGTATCCAAAATTCAATTACCTTTGGAGTTCATTAGAAAAAGTAATGGAAACAAAGCAGAAAGAAAATGTAATCTAAGAAAAGATGCTTAACAAATAAGAGAGATACCCATTAGAACTTTTTTGCAATATCCATTTGCTCGTTTAGATTATCCAGTTTCTTGAAAGCGTTTGCCAATATATTTTCATAAAAGAAGTTAGAAATAGGCATATTAAAATTATCTCTGTGTATTAAGGAGGAGGTGTATGTGTAATATATCCTATGTAGTGTATATAATTCTCATGCATGCAATATCCAATGTAATGTATATATTTATGTATAATAATATGCTCTATAAATACCAATCTATTTAAAATACTGAACAACTATACATGAGTCTCAGTGATGTAGGGAGGAAGTTATAGAATTTTTAAAAGAAGTATATGTACCTCTTTTATGTATCAAATGGTTTAATGAATATTGTTTATTACTGAAGAATAGTCATCTACAATGCTGTAATAATCCTGAAGACGAAAGTGCACAGGCATCTCAATACAAAATTTATTTTTAAAGTTATAACAGAAAATAAAGTAGGGGCAAAGCAGTCAAGTAATATCTTAATTTGTCTGATAAAACATAAATGTATATTTTCAGAGACTGAAAAGTGCCACTTTAGATACAGTTGTTTCTGGTTAAGGGTTTGTTGTGGTTTGTTTGTTTTGTTGTTTTTGTTTTGTTTTGCTTTTGGGTTTTTTGTTTGTTTGTTTTGCCTTTGTTTTTTCCTCCTAATTTGTAGACGTGAAAGATCTGTTATTACTAAGACACAAGGCATATAGCTGAAATACCCTTGGTAAAGATAATTCAAAATTTATCTAACTTTTAATCTGCTTTATTCAGGGAAAGAGCTGTGCTAGCCTACAGAGATGACAGAAAACATTCTAGATGTTGTCATTCTGTTTTCCAGTATCTCTGCATTCATTAAAAACCAAAATGCAACAAAACTCCAAATATAAAAATCTTCATTCCATATTCATAAATAAAACCTTCAAGAAAACCTGTTCAGTGCTGAGTGTCTCATCATACAGATTTTTCTGTAAAAAAAAAAATCTTCATTTTGATTTAGTCTCACTCCTTCTGTGCTATTTATGGAATGTGTGTAGAACACAGTCTGGAAAACGATTGGGTAAATGGCAGCAGCCGTGGTCCTTTGCTGATAATCAGTCCTCTTTTAGTTTTTTTTCTCAATAGAAAATTGGAAAAATGGGAAAAGAAGGATGATTTTTGTAATGAATACTAGAAAAATTCAGTAAATTACCTTTTGTTGGCCTGATTTTTGGAGAAAGACTTTTAGTTCACGTTTTGATAACTGGAAATAACAGAAGCCTTGCACAAAACTTCCATAGGAATTTGAATATAAGATCAAGTTCTCAATTCCCACTTTTCTATGGTTTTTCGAAGAAATGAAACTAATCTACACTCTGACAGCTACCTCAGAGATAAACTAATTCCCCGAGATTAGGAGCATTTGGATTTTCTCATGTCTGCTAGGACTGCCCTGCAACTCACCTACAGTTTTACTCCGCATTTGAATATGTTTTCATTTGTCATTTTTAAAATGCATTCTGTTGTGAGGTGAGAACTGAGTTAATACTGTTGCTATAGACCATAACCAATTTGCAAGAATAAAATCTGTTGAGTAACTATAAATGAGGATAATAGACTCTTGGGATGTTCCCAGCTTTGCTGTGAGTAAAATACTGTAATGCAATTGCTGTCTATTATAGGTGGTGCTTTGGTCAGTCTCAGGTTGTGTGGAAATGTGTGCTTTATGCAGTTAAACAATGGGACATAATATTACAAAGTGCGTTTCTGATGGTGAGCTAACACATATCTGTACTGATCTTTTCAATTAGGATCTATCTCTGTTCTAAAATTTAAGGACACATTTCTGCAGCTGTTTAGTCTTGCAAGACACAGATACATCTCTAGTGGTATTCTCCAAAGCTTATATGCATCTAACTCTATTCAACTTCTCGCTGAGCATTGAGCATGTTTTCATTCTACTTACCAGCTCTGTAAACTCTCAGGGATGCACATACTTCAAATTATGCAGCCCAAATGCTTTTGAGGGACAGATATTAACTGAATTTAGAGAAAAGGAATAAACGAAAAATTGAGTGTCTGTACTGGAAAATATACGCAATACGAATTTTAGGAGTGTGAAGCACACATAGATTTGTTTGATATCAGTGGCAGCTGAGGTTCCTCAGCATCTCCAGAAATGAAGCAAAAGAACAGTTACCATGGAAATGTTATTTTTGTAAGTGCTAACTTAGGTGGAAGACGGGTCAAGATAAAATGTTTTATTAAAAAGCGTGAGGTAATTTTTCCTTTATGGAATATTCTCTCCTTAAATCAGTTTCAGCTCCAGATAATTCCTTTGCTGTAATTTGAGTGAAAACCACCCATTTCATTAATCACAATCACTCCATACATGCTGTACAGTTAGTTTTCAGATTAGTCTGGAGGCATACCTATTTTAAAAGCAAACACTTGGTAGTTTCTCAATTAAAGAGAAGATATCACAAAAAGAACTAGAAATTAGAAGTGAAAGTAATTTTAATTGAAAATGTATCCACCATAAATGGTGACCTTGAGCTATGTTTCTAATTACTTTTGGTTTTAAATATACACAAATAATATGTTAATATAAACTATGCAAAGCTTCATATTTACATGAACTTTTGTGAATACTTGTTATAGATGTGCAAATTACTCAGAGTGAAAATGGAGGAGAAAATCCCAGTAATTAATGTAGAATACTTGTATATGTCTCTGTTATTCTGGACATGTTTGCATGTTTTATGTTTGCTAAGGGCAAAGGGAAAGAAGTCCGGTGAACAGTATGAAAGAATTATTTTGTAGGCACATGCCTCAGAGATTGTCTTTATCAACCAATAAAGAACAAATGACAGAATTTAGGGGGAGGTGCACAGGTGGCACCCAGAACCTCGTGCAGTTTGAAGGCAGTGAGGCTGGGAAGTCACTGCTCTTCTGCCCTGCTGTGAGCTGAGCCTGCCAGAAGCACTCACTGCCTTCTGCTTTCTTTAAACTGGCCCAAGTGGGGAGCATTATATCAGCATTTCAGATTAATTTATTGCCATTCAGAGTTGAGTTACAGCCTATTACAGAACTGGAGCTGCTTTGTTAGAAAGGGCCTGTAAATCACAAAGCTGTTGTCACTAGCAGTGGGAACACTTCTAGAATGGCCAACTTAGTATATGGAGCCCCATTTCTGTTTGTCTATTTGGAAGTTCAGATTTTTACCTAATTCATTTTTGGGAGGGAAACTGGAAAGCTATATTTTAAGTAAGTTTATTATAGAATCAAAAAGATTAAGCTTAGAGTTTTTTTAGTAGCTGGGCTTGAGTTTAGAGGATGAGTATCTCTCTCAAACTGGCTGTCAACACTATTGCTAGTGTGGCTTATGTCAGAGTTTGTGAATGAGCCAGAATGTTCACTGCTGATGAACTGGAGTGACAGTCAAAATGTAGGCAGCCTGAGCCATCAAGAGGTCTGGAGTTAGACAAAAAGCAACTCTAAAGATAAACATGTAATTATGAAGATACCAACACCTTCCTGCAGGAAGGAAGAACAAGGTGGAGTTTACCATCCCTCCCAATTTTGTGACCTAATTTTCTTGCCAAGGTTATCTGTTAGTTTGTGCCAGCTTTCAAGGGAACTAGCACATCAGTAGGAATGGACAGCAACAGATAGCAGGCAGGAATCTGGAATGTGATAGGAACTGCATAACTGTCAATAGATATTAATATGCAAAACAACCAAGAGACCAAGGAGAACTGAGCACTACAGAAGATTCACCCTTTTCATGAATTCAGTTCTTTTTGCTTTGAGCAACCTGCTCCTGCTATCAGCCAAGTTTCTAAAACTTGTTGGCAGCTCAGCATGCAGCAGGCAGGCATTTGCTTCTGCCAGCATTCACTTATGCCAGGAGGTTAATCCCACATATTGCAAGGAGAAGGAAGGCAAAGAAGCATCTTGCTCTATACCCATTGTGGTGTGTTCTTCATCCACAATGAAGAGCTAAAACTTTAGCCTCTCTTTGCTTACACTGTCAATTAGGCAATGCATACACAGGTACATGCAGATGAAAAAAGAATATGACTGCAACAGGAGAGCCTATCTAGGCAGATACTGAGGAAAACACTGGAAACTTGTACTCCCATTAACAGAGATGGAGCCCCATTTCTCAAACATTCCTCATGCATACTCACGTGTTTGTAAAAAGGAAGCCACACCTCCTCTCCAGCTGACATACAAATCTGCAACTTCCTTTTTTTTCTCTCCACTTTTCATTAGGTTTTTTGTTTGTTTCAGTGTTGCTTTGTCAGGTGTAGAAAGACATTTGAATAATATTTTGCTGTGCATCTATTCATAAGCTCCCTTTTCACTCATAAAGAGGAGTAAACATGATCCAACAGGGATTCTGGTCACATTTTGAAGAGCAAAGTCTTTGTGGCATTCTGCCACTCAGATGCAGCCTACACAATGTGTTAAGAGAGGTTGCAGAAATAAGTGTTCTCTCATTAAATATGTAACTTGTTGGAGGGATTCTTTTCTTTTGGTAAGCAAAAGCCTCATAGACAACAAAAATGGAGGAAGATTATTATTAAATCTTTTAGCTCAACAAATAAGATGAATCAGCTGTCATTATATAGTGAAAAAACATTTTTCCCTGTAATTGAAGACCATTTGTATGACATAAAATATTTAAATAGTGCTTCAGTAAAGCAGGTATCATTACTGACCTGAATATTTTACTTGTTTTGAAAGATAGGAGAGAAAAAAAAATCAGGCTCAATGGGGAAGGGAAACTGATAAAAGACACAGGGGAAGCCCCAGTTAGGAAGGCATGGGTGTGTGCTCCTGGTAAATCCTCTCCCCGTGGCTCCTGCCAGTGACACCCAACTCTGAGGACCAGCGAGCCCTGGGCTGGCAGGTACACACTTGCTCAGTGTTCTTGCATTGAGGATCTGCTGCTGTTATTCTTGCCAATCTACCCTTGCTGGATTCTACCACAGGGATTTTAAATAAGGATTTGATGGGGAGCAGAATTAGAACAAGGCACTGCCTGGGATAGAGAGGGGGCAGCATTATTTGAGCAATCTACCTCAGGGAGGAAGAGGAGACGATCTGATGAAGCTGTTTAAGGAAAATAGTATTCTTATTTTATGCTGCAAATATCTGAAGTGATAGATTTAGGAGGAAGGGGCTTGACTAGAGGAATAAATAATAAGATTTGGACAGCCTGAAGCAGAGGCGAAAGGTGAGTTTAGAGAAATCAATCTGTTGAGAAAATAATCTCATGCAAACTCCCAGGGAAAATGTTTTTCTTTATCACTTTTATGATTCCCTATTTTTTTCCAACTCTGTACTGTAAGAAACATGCTATTTAAGGCTGTAGAGTGCATGTCTTCTCCCAAAAGAGTAGCATGAAGCTACTTCTGGAGTGGAAGACTGTGACTGGTTCCCAGAATCAAGACTTCCTTTTCCACTGCTAGTCGTTCTGTCATGTCTAAAATTAATGCTGGCAGAGTTCCAGTTTGTGTTCTTTTTTGGAGAGGCGAATGTGGTAAGCTCAGTTTTGGGTGCTGTTGAATAAATAATAATACATCAAATGATCAACAACACAAAGCAATCATTCCAATTCATATGTATTTTACAGAGTGTCTGTTTAAATACAACTGGAGGGAAAGACTGTTTTGCAGCCATAAATTGCAGGGGTCCTTTGATTGTTCTGGTACTGTAAGATCTTAAAAATTGTTTTTTCTCTCTGAAAATGTATTAAATTTTTTCTCTGGTGCTTCATACCGTTACTAAGAGTATTTAAAGGCAAAACAAAAAATTAATGTTATAATTAAAAAAAAGGCTCAAGTGGGGCTACAGTCAGAGTTTTACCATTTATCTTTCTAGTTAATTGCAATGTTTATGGACTTCTGCATATCACTGTGTAAACATTTTCTCTAAAAATACTTCACTTTTTCAGGATACTTAATAATTCATGCAGCAAGTCTCTAAGTTTCCATCATGCTTACATTGTTAGCATAATAAAGGAAAAGATTGTCAATTAATAGAGAATCCCTGTTTAAATAATTTGCTTTTCTTATAATGCACTTATCCTTCCATGTAAATAATTTTAAAGGAGCTTTCCCTACATAATTCTTTAATCTGTTAAATTAATAATTTGGCAATCATTTAATTATAAAATCCCAAAACACAACAAAGCAACTCACAAACTTAAATACAACCTCAGTCTATGTACAAACAATGTAAGCAATCTCTGCAATAGCTTGGCATTGCTCTGTAGGATATAATTTATGGAAATGCCCAACTGATTTCAGGGGCACAAGTTTCAATGGAAGACTTAAGTGTGTGCAAGAATAATATCCTCAAAATGTATTAAATAATTCAGTGTTACTGAAATATAACAAAAATAATGTTTTTGATGCAAGTTCTGTTGCATTCATGAGAGTTTACATAACCTTTTGAAAACTCAGCTTTCACTGTTTCTTTGTGAATTCCACATAGCTCTGGAGTCAACAAGTTGTAAGAGGAAAATGAGATTCAGGGAACTATATCATTCTTTCCTGTGCATCTCCTACAATACTTTAATTGCAAAGTAAATGTAAAATATGTTAGTCGGGATGGGAAGGAAATACAAACTTTCTGCAAAGGTATAAACAATATTTGAGAGAAAGACACCAACATCTAAGATATAAAATATTATTTAATGTTGTCCCAAGACTCTAAGGTAGAAATTTACTCCAATTCCAGACCATGGGGTTCAAATTACTTGCAAAATCAAATTCTGTAGGTTTGAAGTGGGGGGATTGCCAGTAAATCTAATAAATTAAGGGCTTTTTCCTCTATGACTTCCAATGCATTACTATAGTACTTCAGTACTTTTTAATACTTTATTAGTTTTTAGCAGTTTTCAACAAGTTGCACTGGATTTTCATTTGGAGTATTATGATGTAGCACTTCTGAAATATATATAGAGATAAGCTGAGCTTGGGATATTTAGGAAGGAAATTCTGCAGCATTAGGAAAAAGTCATACCACTGTCTTTCTCTGGGATCTTTTGTTTTCCCAGTGTCTGGTACTTGTTCAGTCTGGGAAATATTTGGAACTATATAATTTAGGATGTTCATTCTAGTACATTAGTCATGGGCACATCAGAACCTTGAATGAAGAGTATCAAAAACAATTTTCAAATGACTGCAGGATAAAATTCTCGTACATAGCAGCTGTACCAAACACCCTGTTCCCCAACTGGAGAATTCCTTCTTGTTGCATTTTGTTCCTGCAACATCTGTAAAAGTGGTGGTTGCAAACCTGCAAACAAAGAATTACTGTAACCCAATCTGGATGCAACAACAGAAAAAATCTGGCTGTAGGAAAGCATCTCCTAAACCATCTGAAGCTGAGCAAGATTTAACCCTTGTTCTTCTTGTAAGACGACAACGAGCTGTTTCAAAATGCAATTGTGATGACATAGTGGGTGGCAGTGTTGGAATGGATGCATTTGATTTGAATCCTTGCATAACAGAATGAGGCACTGTTTTTAGGCAATGATAATTACAGGCACTGAGAATCTTTCAGATTTTTCTGGATTGATGTTTTCTTCCATATCTTTTCCAGCAGCAAGGCAAAGGCATGGCTTGATTTGTTTGGGCTGCTGCATTTTCATGCAATTTCTCTGTCCTTTTACCAGCCCTATAAATAAAATAGAATTATCTGATATGAAAGCAAACCCAAAATGTCTTGCTGTCATTGGCATCTGTGAAGCTGGAGAAATCTATATAAAAGTTATTATGAATGGATTCAAGTGAGAGCACATACATATATAGAGAAGAGCATAAGCAAAATGAGATTGGAGGCTTGTGGCATATTCTTGATTTGCAAAAATGTTTTTAGCAAGATTCATCAAAATTAAAATGATTGAGATGATACTTAGACTAAAGCAGCAAGTTCAGGTCCTTCAGTTTTCAGAGTGTAACCCATTGCAAGGCAGACTCTTGTTATTACCTGCACAACTGAGATGACTAAAATCCTCATCTAAACTGAGCAGGGAGGCAGATCCTGTAACTCGGGCTTGACACCTGGTCTTGAATAAGGTACAAAGAGGAGGCTGCACCTCATCTGTTACTTTATATAGGAAAAATTCAAAACCTGAACATTTGGAGATGAATTCTATCTCCTTAGTTTTCACAGAATCACAACTTTTTATGAATAAGTTATGGTATTTGGTTTTCCAGATGGTGGTTAGGGTTGGTTTGTTTGGTTGGTTTTGGTGTGGGTTTTAGGGGGGGGCTGTTGTTTTTTGTCTTTTTTTTTAGCACAAGCATTTCACTTAGAGAAGTAGTTTTGTAGGCTTTTTTACAAATTTGTCTCTCCACAATTAGATTGTTTGAAATACTTTTTTTGTTCTCTCCTTCCCCTCCCTCCTTCTTCTCCTCTTTTCTAAAAATTTTAAAAAAGTAGTCATATTGTGTATAGGTTTATAATTCTCAGTCTCCCTATCTTCCCCTGACCCCATCTTTTTATTTTTTTTTTAATTTATCCCTTTCTGTTAGAGATAGAAAAATCAAAAAAGACTTAAAATACTACTCTCACTGTGCAGATGTTGGGATGGGGGTGGTCTTCCCAGAGAACATATACTGTTTGTAATGGTTACTGAGTGCAGAAGTTCTGAAGTTGTGCCTGAAATACAGAAAATATACTATATAGTGTGTTATCTGCAGCTTTGTTGTTGCTGCCTAGTGGGTATTACAGCAAACTAAGAAAGCCATTTATATCTCCATGGAAGGACACTGAAACACATTTGGTGTAAATGTGTATGAGTTAATGAAAGCTTAATTATAGCAGATGGAGAGAACATTTTCACTGGAGGATATGAATTAGAAATGACCAGCCATAGGAGGCTATAAAGAAAACAATCAATAGTATTAAAGTGGGCAAAATGGCTAATTCTCTTTCTTAAAAGAGCAAAAAAGGAAAAAGAGTTATGTTAGTGCTGGAAATTGCATACTAGTACAATGATAAATTCTATTTTCAAATTTCATAATGGACAGAAAGATCTAAGAGCACTCATTTAGTTTCTAATCTTTGACCTAAAGCTTTCAGTTTAGCAGGTGTACCAGTGACCCACAGTGATCTAATTTAAGTGTTATTAGAATTACAGCACTGTAACGTGAGGGTATAAATAACACAAGAAAGAGAACAATTATAGCAATTAACCATGGCATGCACCACAGAAAAAAATCACCCTGCAGCAACTTAGAAATCATTAAAGTAGCAGAGAAATTACTGAATTCTCAAAACCTGGTGCTGTACTACTGCAGAGGAGAAGAAACCCTGATAGATTTAGAAGAATGAGATCAAAAGGAATCCTTTGTGACCAGAGGGAGACATAAAAAAGGTAAAGGAAGGTATTGGGAAAAAATAAAGTTAAAAGTCTATAGAAGATGTAATCATATTTTCTTAGACTTGAGTAAGTAATAACATGTAGATTCTGAATTGGAGATCTCTTGATGCAAAGTTGAGACAACATAAGTCAAATATAATGGAAGATTGTCACATTTCTCATGATTTATGATGCAGTGGAAGTAAATACTGTCTGAAAAGAACAGATCCCTATGAGAATAAGAATTACACATTAATGGACAGAGAGTTTCCAGCCAAAGCAAGAAATCTCACAGACAATCTGTAGGTTTGGTAAGTAGCTTTGTTTCTTACAGACTCTGTCACAAGAAAACTTTCTAGTAAAGCAGATTTCAACTACAGTCAGACTAGTACCATGTTAATGATGAAGAAAGATAGAGAAAATGAATTGCCCACATTGCCTTGACTGGTCTGGAGACAGACCAGAATTAACTCAAGCAGCCTCCATCTTTTCTATGGAATCAGAAAACTCCCTTGCAGATGACAAATATGATGACAACATGGGTATTTCAAAAGGTGCAATTTCCCTCAGGATCAGGGAGCTCCTCTGTGGGTGGTTCTTGCATCTGTTTTAACCAGTTCTTAATAATATAATGATTAAAATATTTACATGTGTCCTGGTTGAGGTCATGTCCTGCTTTTCCTCCTGCCTTCTTGACGCTGTGCTAGAATTACACTGAGCCAGCATGGCAGAAGTAAGGCACAGGGAACAGATCAGTGATAGGAGATTGTGTGAAAATGAAAAGTATGCTACAAAGTCATGTTAGGCATTCCAAACTAAACTACTGGTTTGGGACTAGGGTAAGGACAAATTAAAAATTAATGTGGTAATAAGCTGTTCCAGTGAATTCACTATCTGTACTGAATGCAGCTGGTTAATACCCTGTGGAAACACACTGTGATGCACCAGACAGCAAGAAAACCATGATGTAGAATGTATGTTAAATAATGAGGAAAGAAACGTAAGAACAGACACTTACTCTCTTGTATTAGCAATAGGGGTAGTAAGGACAGGGAACCAGGCCTGTGTGTGGCAGGGGCAGGAAGGGCAAAACTGGAATACTGAGCTGCAGGGGCTGATGTGTTTTCATTGAGTAATTATTAATGCTGATAATCCATTCATGTAATGCCATTGCCCAAGACTACTACACAGGTTTTACACTCCCTGAGTACGAACAGGGATCTAACCCTCCCAGACAGATCTTTCATTCCCTTTGCATTCAAAAAGAAAAGGTGCACTTGTGGCATTTTTTTTAAGTTTTAATGCAATTAAACAATCCAATTTAACCAACACACAATAATCCAATTTAACAGCACACAATAATCTAAAAATTAACAGAGCTGCTAACCAGGAGTCAGAGAGACAACATTTCAGTGGGGCTACTTGACTGTGCTAGAGGATCTGTATATATTTCAGTGCTGTTATGGGTGAAGGTGTAAAACAATAAGCTTTAGTGATTCTTCAAATAACGCTGTTAAGGTCAGACTGCTATAAGTTGCATAAGATTCTTTCCCTGATGATGTTTTTGCCCTTGTTTGCTCTATTACATTCTTGGCATCTCATTTCCCTATGGGCTGTTCCTTAACTTTTCTCTTACTGAGATCATTGGGGTTGACAATTCTTTTATTATAAAACTCAAAATTATGGGCTGGGGTATTTTTTAATTCTTCAGGTCTCAGAGCAATGGGATTACTCAACAACCTTACTTTCTCTTATAAAAAAATCCCCAAATAATTGAATTTTTAGCCTCAATGATTTCAAAGAGCATTTTTTCTGTTGTAAGGTGAAGACTCAATAAATGTAAAAGCCAATAAATCCATTTTTAAAGTTGTTAAAATTTTTAAACCAATAACATGATGCTTTTTGGTTTTATGTATTTCAACATAAGCAATATTATTTTCTTTAAATGTTTTACATATAGAAGACTTTCATGAAACAAATCTGTAAGTTTCCTTTGCAATAGGTGTTTGAACAAGTGTGGTCACCCCTATAGTTTAAGTAAAGCATGGTCTGAATGGATCCTTTTGTACTGATCCTCATGTACTGGAATCTCCAAGAAACCTTGGATGCAGATTTCCAGGGCAGAGTATTCAAAGAGAAACATCTTCCTCTCTAGGTTCAGTCATTTATATTTGCTTTTATGAGAAGTTCTGTTCCAAATTTTGGGTTTCTTTTAGGGTAGAGAATGTCTCTTGGCATCTGCTCCTTTCCAGAGAAGCACTATTTCATATTTGTGGAACTAGTTCTTGTTACAAGCTTATCTAGTAATACCATTCTTTCAACACTGACCTCTAATTCTTGGAAGGAAAGACTCCTTCTGTCCATGTTCCTCAAAAAATAAAAGAATCTGTAATGTGCTTATTGCAGGAGTGTGTGCTCACACCAGCCCTCATTGGATTTACTGCCACTGAAGAGACAGAAATCCCAGATTGTTAGTGTCCCCCAAATTCAACCTGTTTAATAATAAGGCATAGTAACTCAGAAGTAAAATTTTTAGGGCTGAGGCTCATCTTGGCATAAACTTCATAAGTAGTTGTCAAGCTGTGTAGTATCTTGTGCTCAAAATCTGTAAGTCAGTAAAGCTGGCATAATTTTAAGTTTCAAATTACATAGCAACATATTTTCCACTCCATTCTGAATAGCTGGTGTATCAAAGAACAAGTGCATGTAATTTTTAGGTTACTTTTTGTTGTACAAATATGGTTGTTTATGATGATTCACACTGTGAAGTTCTTGGACAGTTAAATTTAATTTCCTTGCCCTGGTTTGTGCTTAGTTAATAGAAAGTGAATGCTGCTGATAGCTCTATTTGGTGAGCTTGATCTTGAAAACTTAAGGATCATTTTCCCTTTGACTTCAGTCAAGTGTCCAATCAGCATGTCTTACAGTGTCTTTGTTAGATTTTTTTATAGGAATTGTTATTCAGTATAAGAGCAGATCTCTCTGAAACCCACCATGTACAATTCAGTCCAGCTTTTTAAAGAGATTATGTGTTTGCTGAAGGACCTGGGCCCAAATGCTTGCTTGGTTTTAACTGTGTCGATACTTCACTGTCTGATACACATCCCATTGTTCATAGATCACATATTATTGATACAGACAAAGAGACAGGCATTGGACACATCTCCCATATGTCACTGGGCTGTCTGAGAATACTGAAAAGATAATAGTTACAAAACTTGCAGCACAAAGTTTTATGTAAGGTGGTATAAATTCCTCTATAGATGAAATAGTCTTGATAAGTGCAGCTTCAGCTCAAAAATTATACCTTTTTTAATTTCTGAAAAATGAGATACTGCCCAGCTTCTATGTGCTGTATGCAGTAAATGTAATGCAAAGATATGCAGTTCTAAAGGAAAGTTTTGGGTTTGCAACAAATTCTAAAAATCTTCACATCCATCTCTTTTAAATGAATGTTGAGGGATATTTGGTATTATGATATTATTGAGGTTTGTAGCCACTTATTTGGCTGTATATTTTCTCTTTTAAAATTTTAAATTGTTAGATGATTTACTGTCCTTTGCAGTTTGCTGCAGCAGTTACGATATATTTTATATCACTCGGAAAATTTCCTTTAGAGAGGAAATCATATTTCTTTGCTTTCTGTTGGCATATATAAGAAATACAACAGAAGAAACTGCCTAGTCATAAACCACTGGCTGTTCAAGACTGGCTCAGGGAAGCACCACAATAAATGTTAATTGATAGGGAAAAACCAGAGGAATTAACAATCAGCAATATTTTCCTGGAACACAATTAAAGCTAGTCAGCTCAAACTTTGAATATCAGATACTTACTTTAGTCCATTAGGAAATGATAGACCAGGAATTCATAATCTCTATTGTTACAGAAATTCTTCTGCAAATAACAATGCTCAGAAATAGTAGAGAATTCTGAACATTTAAGAACAAATAATTAAAAGGTGGAGTGGAAGTAAGCTGGTCTATTATGGCAGCCAGCATCTTGATCTTAAGATCATGTGACCACCTTAGTTTGGTGCTGAGCTCACATATGTCTCTTCTTCTAATCTTGATTCTGTGACTTTCAGTTGGCTCCAAGCAGACCAACCTGTCTTGCACCTCTGTATAAAAATTCACATGAACTTTACCTCATTTATCCCTTCTCTTAAGAAGTGAACAAAGTGTCAATAGCATCATACAAAGCAATGTGTGCAGGTGTGTATATATGCAAAAATAAGAAAAAGTATATGTGTGAATATTTTGTATATGTATGAGCAGCAAATGAGAGTTTGATCCTGGAATAGGAAAAAAAATTTTGGTAATTTGGGGACTAATGAGAATCTCAAAAAGGATTGAGACTAAATTATGATAGAACAACAATAGTAGTTTTAATTTTGTGCTACATAGAATGACAAGGTCTTGTGTTTCTGCACTAAGGTGAATCACTAACACTGACTGGAAAGGTTTGAAGGAGATGGGGTGTGTGCTGCTCAATGCTGCAACAGGCTAAAGAGCTAAATAGCCTTGGTTTTGGCAGCAGTGAGTAATCTGCAGGGTAAGGGGATGTTTATTGGCTCTTCAAGAATTATAAAGAGAGGCAGATGGGAGGGAGCACTCATGAGAGGCAGGTTCTAACTAGACTATGAGTACTCTCTATCCGTAATATCTCACAGCACTGGAGATCTGAATTAATTTTGTGATACACTATGGATTTCCAGTGCCATATTCAAGCTTGTATTAGTATGTCCAATGTTTTGGATACATTTCCTCATTGTTTCATTTTTCAGTCATAGTAATGTTGATTGTGGCTGGTTGCAGCAAAAAATGGAGTTTGCTGTGTCTTGTGCTCTGACTGACTTTAGATTAGGGAAAGGAGACAGCACTGTCACTAAATGCAAAATTAGGGATTAAACTCAGGGCAATTAACTGGCAACAGGTAGATAGAGAGCACCAAAGAGAGTTTGCATGAGCTGGGGGAGTTGTGAAAGGAGCCAGTCAGCACATGTCAGAGTGTACAGAATCTGTCTGTAGGAAACACTGGATGATCCCATCGGTCTCATACATTCTTTGCTTCCTGTTCCCAGAGGTTCCCTTTAACAAAACATGTGTGGATGAGTAGTGAGGCAGCATGAAGGGAATGCTGTAATAGATGTGTGTGATTTCTAGTGTTTGGGAACAGGTGATGCATATAGTTAGCAGGCAGCCTCAGAAGCTTTTTTTCCATTGTTGCACCTTGCATGGGTGTAAAACTGTCCCTTGTGTAGGACAAAGCAGATCCCTGGACAAGGGAACCCTAGAGCTGAAATGGCTGCTGGAGGCAACCTGGAATTTTGAAAAAGCTCGTATGTCTTGACAGAAATGCTTGTGCTATAATTTCCAACATTTTACCTACTAACAGTAAGTGATAACCCTACCTTTTAATGTGAAAAATTATTAACTATTACTAGAGTAAATAAGCACATAAAATGTTATGGTCAGCTCACCACTAATGGGTTTTGGATTTGTTGCATCAGTATGACCTATGCATGTGAAAAAAAAAATATGTAGAGAAGTTGTCCTTGATTCTTAGCATGTAAGTGCCATTAGAGGATTTTTATTTACTGCTATTTGGATAACAAAAAGCATGACAATGAGACCTATTTCATAATGGTGGACTATGGAGGATTTTTTTGGGAGGTGTTTTTAGTTCCTCACCAGGAATGTGTGAAAAATTAAAAAAAAAAAAAAGAACAAACAGGAAGACTACATTTATGTGACTTTTAAAATCTAGGGAATGAGCAAAGCTAGTTTTAATTTACTTATAACTACATTCAAATCTATTTTTTAAAATTTCTAAAACTTTACCATCTTTACACTCTCAAGGAGCACTTGATCAGACAATTTAAAGCACTGAATTACTGAATCATATGAATAATGTTATTCCAGTTGAAAGGGGAATAAAACACTAATTCAGTGCTCTATAGGTGAAATAGAAACACTGCTATAGTAATCTTCATAGCAATAAAGAACACTTCAGCTGCTGAATTCTGATGGAATAATTATTAGATTTGGATGAATAATGGATTCCTCAGCTTAATGGCTGAACTGGAAGATGAAGGAAAATCTTGAGTGAATTAGAACAGCATGGCTGTGTGTTTGTGTGTGGGTTTTTTTGTTCTCCCACTCCACCTGAAAAATTCTGTCCATTAAGGTCAGCTTTTCAGAAGAAAAATGTTTTCGGGTGAAATATTCCTGTTTGTTTGTTTGGTTTGGTTGTTTTGGGCACTTTATTTGTTTTGGTTTTTTTGTTTTGTTTTTGGGAACTCTGGTCAGTTTGTAAATGAAGCCTGTTGTTTCAAATAGCAAAGCCTAAAGGTTTCAGTTTAAAGCTGTCAAAATCAAATGTGTCAGCGTTGTACCAAAAAAAAATGTTTACTCAATCTTGTCTCAGCACTTATTTTTAAGTCCATGAAAATTACTGGTTACTTCCCAAAATTCTTTTTCATGTGAATTTAGATTGTCTAACACATAATAAGGATTATTATCTCCTGGCTGTTCATTGACTATCAGCTTCACTTTTCACCACAACCACAAGATGCTGTGAAATGTACACTTTAATTTGGACTCTGTGAGAACCTCATGTGTAGGTCAATCTTTTGCTTCTCTGTTGTTTTGGTTTTTTTCTTCTAATGCATGTCTGTCACATTTCATAAATCATTTGAATGCAAGTAATTTTCTTCACACTTTTCCTTTCTTTCTCCACACCCTCTGGAGTCCCATTTGTTGATGTGTAATTAACAGCTAGCTAATTCTGGCAGATATTTTTCATTCTGAATTGTAAATTATGGTAACCCAGGATTCAGGGAACTGTTTCTTTGCAAAACCCCTTAGCACAGGATAGGTTGTAGAGTGGAATTTTATTGGTTGTTTTTAAGAATAAGGCCAACAGAATATAAAGTGTGTTGAAAGTAGGACTGCTTGAGAATTTCGAGTGCTAAAGATTTATGAATTTTTAACCAAGAGACTGCATGCAATACAACATATTCAGCAAATAAAAAGAAAAATGGTTTCCTTTCCCCTGTTCAAAGTTTTCTGTTGCAAATGTACAGCACAGTATTCTCTGAGGGCGTACTCTGAAGACATAACAAAGCAAGTGTCCCTTTAGGCTTAATTATACTGACATCCTCATTTTAGTCAGCTCCTCAGTTGTCTTCCAAGGTTTTGGTTGCTTCACATAACAACAATTCCACTTGCAGTACTATGTGCCCACTGCAGAAAGAAAAGGCTACATGACTGTCATATTTTACCCACTGCCCTTGTGCTTCAGCTGCAATTATTGCAATTATATCTTTGGGTTTGGGTTGCTGTGGCTGCCATAGATTTTGTGACAGGAAAACATGTGGGAAACACAAGCTATTTCAGAGATGGGGAAGAAGCAGTTTAATTATGTGTAACATAAGTAGGTGTTTACTTATTTAAACCGGTAATTTTCCAAGAAAAATGAAAAAAATCTTAAATGTTTACTCTCACTGACTATGGTGTTCACCTGTGGCTCCCTTCTGTAGGAGAGACCTGTGCTGTACTATAAATACAGTGTCAAAAGTAGCATGTGCAGGACAAAATTAAGATTATGGATAACGTTATTAATAAAATAGAAGTGAAGAGCTCTTGCAGTCACTTCTGGAAAGACAGGCTATCCATTCCCAATTAAATAATTCCCTTTGCTTTTAATTTTCATTGGATATAGAAGCACCACAAGGGAACTTCCATCACTATTGATACTCCCTATCTCTTCCATGCCTGGGCCAGATCTATCTGGAAGGTGAAGCCTTGGCAGAGCAAAGAAGCTGTGGAGCTGGGAATACCCCATATTCTATACATAGGTGCCTAGCTTCAGCCCCCCTCTGGGACTTCAGCTGTGACCTGATTCCAGCATGGGATGGGATATGAGTGCCTAGTGGAGGATCTGTTGGGGCTGCTTTTATCAGAGTTCAACTGAATGCTTTTTATTCCTTTTTAGACCCATGAATTATTACACTGAAACTCTCCCCTTTTCTAGGGCATCCCTCAATGTTTTCCCTTTGTTCTGTAGGTGATTGGTGGTAATGCCTGGCTCTAGAAATTTTCTGGTGTAGAAATAAATCTTATGTGAAATTTCCCTACTTTTCCCCTGCCACCTTTGTCCTTTTGGTTTCCAAGGAAAACAGCACATGCTCTGAGAAACTGCAGATGCAGTCTCATTCTTCTCACAGACTGGATGCACAAGATGCTAACAGCCTTGAATACAGAAAGGAAAGATTCGTGAAGTTGAATACACATTAAAATTAAATCCAATTCAGTTTTCTCTCTAACTCACGAAACCTCAAAAAAATCACTACAGATAAAGGCACCAGATCTATACAATCTACTAGTAGCCACTTAACTCAGACTGAATGGGTTTTATGACTGAAGCATCTGCCTCATTTTACCCTTCTGCTAGTCCTGGACATTGTTACCAATTGACCTGCCTATGAACATGACAGATCTGCTGGGATAAAGGCAGTATTGTTGTCAGGACAAACTGACCAGTTGCATTTAGCACAAAAATAACATGTTGAAATCTTTCTCTGGTGTGGTGCTGAACACAACAAATTAATCTTTCTATAAATATATGTGTGCAATTTGCTTTAAGCTTTATGCCAGTTCTCACAGAACGCAGCATGCAGACATGGTAACAATAGAGACCAGGCCCTCTGTGAATGAAATACTTTTTACCTTTGAGAAATGTTGTAAAACTTAATCATTTGACAATTATGAAGTGCTTTATGTTCTTCAGATGAAATGTGCTACATAAGTGTGAATTAGTATTATTGATGATCTTAAGCCACAAGTTTGAATGCAAATGAGAACTTCTCAAGATAATAAATACCCATTTTTCATCAGGAAGGATGATGAAAAAATTAAGTGCCTTTCACAGAAGGTAGTAAAAGTATGAAGTTCAGCTGTGAGCTGAATCAAGCACGGTGGTTGAGTCAGTCTATTGTTACTGTGACACAGATGTGGACAGAAAAAAATAGGAAGAACTCCTGTGCAGTGGGACAGAGAGCTGCACAGAAACTCATGTCAAGGTGTATTCATGTCTGTGTTGCATCTTTTTTTGCTGGTGTTCTCAGAGATAAGCAGGTGTGCCTTCAGCAGTGGAAGCAGGTGCATTAAGTGAAAGTGAGATTCATCTGAACAAATATGAGTGCATATCACAAGTACAATACATGCACATCCAAGAAAGTCACTCTAAGCAGCACGTATCGTCAGTGGTGCAGTTCATACTATCAGAAGTTAATGTTGGTTTAAAAATGGGTTAGAATTGAACCCTTGGTACCTTTGTATTGTCTAGATCACAGTCAGTATAAGGGAGCCTGTAATGACCACCTTAGATAGAGGGATCAACACAGTAGGCCCCATAAGTTAAATTAAAAGATCTATGCATATGGTCCTCTAATAAGAGCCTGGCTTTGGCTGCTCTTTATGAGAGGATTGGTAGGTCCCTAAGATACAAACCAGAAAACAGCTACTCCCTTTCTCCACTGTCTCAGCATCTTCTCAAAACCACGATTACTGAATATGCAGCAAACTACTGAGTGAAATATCAGCTTTTCTGTAGGAGCCTTATGCCTTCATGCTGTGGAGTGCTCTCGATTCTAGTCTAAACCATTGGAGAAATTAAACATATGCATGACTTCAAATGTGTTAGCAGTAAAGCTAAAGTCAGTCTAGTGGTGCAAAATTTGTGCACATAATTTTAGACCGGAGCTCAGCATGTTTCTGCATTCAGGGATAGATGTAGTCTGGGCATCTATTTATACCTCACCCAAGTGTAGTGCAAATATAATGACCCACTTGTTCATTACTCCTCTCCTAACATAGTAATCTAAGTTTCTTGCCATAAACCAGAAGCACTAAATCCATATTTAAATGTAATAAAACTACTGCCAGAAATATTGCAATTCACAAAGCCTTCTTGATGTAGTGAGATCTGACAACCATTTCCTCTCACTTATTCAAAAAATAAAATAACAAACTTTCCAATTCAAATTCTTTACCTTGTTTTTACTAGAAAATTGGTGTAGTTTGGGTTCCTTGTGTCATACAGTTACACTGTTCATAGGAATTCTTCTGGCATGAAGCCTGTATATTGACAGCATCAGGAGTATTAAAAACAAAACTAAGATGAACCAGGGCTCCAAGAACACTAGTTCAAACAGGAAAAGTCCCTTTAATCTTATAAAATTCTGTACAAATAAGAAACATTTAAAATGAGACTACTTCAATGATGCTGCTGAGTTAGACTCCATACTGAGGATTCAAAATAGAGAGAATTAGTTTGGTGGTATTGCACATGAAAGAACAGAATCACTCTTAACTGAGAAATTTTCTCCCTCAAAGGAAAAAAACCCAAAGCAACTAAAAACCCTCTTATGAATGGAAACATTATGCAGCTATTCTTTAAAAACTATGTCTGTTTATGCAGGACTGTTTGAAGTGTATGAATCATACGCAAATCAGCTACAGCATCCAGGCTGCTTTCCTGTTTGAACCGTTCTCTTAAGAGTGGTTTGTCTTGCAGCACGGAAAAATTATCCTTTTTTCAAATACTTCCACCCTCAACCAGCAGCTGTTCTAAGCAAATGGCTCTCTGAATTCAGACGGGTGGCTGTTTATACGGTGCCAACACACAAGACAGATTTTGCCATCTATGAGGATGTTTCTCATCACTAGATTTGAGTGAATGTACAAGATAGTACTATGGTTCTCCATTCCCAGGTGCTGAACTTGGGAAAAATTAGCACTTTCCTGAATAACCCTGATTTCTCACATTAGCATTAAACATTTAGTTGATCCTAAGCCAAGATGAAAGCAGGAGGACTCACAACATACTTATATCTCAGTGTTCCCCCTTATAGTGAGAGGTTGCAGCCAGGAACTTCTCTTCCCATGAGAACCATGTGCATTTAGAGATTGTTTAAGCTACCTGCACAGTACAAAAGGATTTTACAGTTTGAAAACTCAGCTTTCAATGGTAATGTGTGTTCTGCTTCCTATAACTTAACAGGATATCTCTTGACCTTGCTGGAGAAAAGTGATCCCTTTTGATGCTTGCAAATCTCAAAAAAGCTCCCACTGAGAGAAAGTAAAAGTTTTTCTATCACTTTGCATTGAAATTACTTTGTCACCTGCACAAAATTGATTGTGACGAAAGTGAGGCGGGAGAAAAAATGTATATGTTCACACCTAAAATCCTGTAGATTCGGATCTTTTTCGCAAGGTTTTGCAACTTATACTAATGTCCATATTAATCCCCTTACGTAAAATAAAGAAGGGCAATAGGAAGTTAGGAAGTTAGCATTGAGAATGTAGCATGTGAGGATGACTGTGTTTATGTTTTTGAACTGATCACATGACAGCATTCGTAAGTCATGCTTTCCCCTTTAACCAGTAATAGCTTTTCTTTCATATCTGAATGTTTATAGTTGCTTCACAAAACTGATCATTTGGAGTATTTTAATATTATTTTTCATTATTATGTACCTGTTATTTACATTCATAGGTCCTATTGCAAAAAGAGAAAGACCAGGATGAAAGAGGTGAAGTCATTCTCCTGCTTGTATAAGTTTTTGAGGTTCAAATAGTCTGTAAATTGTGTTGTGCAAAAAGATATTGTATTTGTAAATTCTTTCTTTCCTGTTACAGAACTTCAGTTAATGTTTCTTACTTTTTCCATTCTTGTGTTACTGTTGCATGCCACTGAAATTTCAAAACCAGAATTCATCTAACGTAGTGGAGAGATGTTGACTTCAATCTCTTCTTTCATTGTCCAAGCAGCAGATTCTCTCCCAGTACAAAGGTTTTGAGGTCATAGGCGCTTCTCAGTTTCAAGATAAGGAATTCTGTTAGAGCCTTGCAAGCACAAATGAATTAGTGTTATAATTTTTACATATATATTATATTTGCATTTATGTATATAAATAATAAACACAATAATAAGGATAGTTTTAATTGCATGTACGCTGCAATGATCAGTTTGTATGTCTGCTTTGAGCATCCCAGATTTTTTAAATTTTGTTTCTAAAGTCATAGAATGATGCTCTATTCTAGTTGATATCAATGGAATTCAAACATCCTGAGACTTTGGATGAGGGATAAGATGTGATCAGTCTCCCACTAAAACAATTTTCCTTTACTGTATTCTGAGTATATTCCGTATAAGAACTCTTAGCTAAAGGCATAGCTAAGAATTTTCATTCCAGGATTTTTCTTTATTTGTCGTCAGAAAAGTCAGCCATCAGTAGGTATGTAGGCTTTATTTGATCCTTTCTTACTCTTACATACTACCTACCTTTCCTTTTAAATAAGGTCTCATTCATCTGAGAAAAATAAAGAATTTTGTTCTCCTGTATCTACAATCTTCTCTGCTCTCCCACTCTCACTGCTAAAATTCACATTCAAGGTCAATTACCTTTAACTACTGTGGGCTCCTGGCTTTGTCCTTCACTCCTAACTCTCTCTAGTCTCTTCAAATTGCAGATGTATGCTTTCAGATACATTAGTGTTTAGTTGGGATGAACAACTCTTTGTTGCTGCTGTTCTGTATTTCCCCTTCGGCCTCCATATTACCTTTCATTTTTCCTCACTGCCATTTTGCAAGCAGTGTAAATGTTAACAACAGTATTGAAGATAACCTGGCTATGACCCATTTTAAACTAAGGGGAAACTCTGTGTGGGGAATTGATGTAAACCAGCTACCAAACCATGATTAAAGGATGCTGTGAGAGGGGGTGTTATAATCAGTGAAGAGCTTAAGGTGTATTGCCAGAGCCTACAAAGTCACTGCTGCATAAGTAAAACACTTCTGGAAGGCTGAAGTGTACTTCTAACCTTCGCCCCTCGGCAAAAGGCATTCCAGTGCTGTCTTAATTATTAAGCAAATGTCTCTGTTTGGCAAAGTGCAAAAGATTCATCTTTTTTGATAGACCCTTCACAGACTTGAATCACATCCCCATATGTGCTGTACTCAATTAGGTCCAAGTCTTGGTGCAGTAAGCAGGTCTGTGGTGTATGATATTCCTGCCTCTTTTCTCTCTCCACTGATTCTTTTTTCCTCTCCTCTTTTCTGTTTTGCACACAGAAAATGGAAAAGGTGGAAAAGTTTGAGATTTGATGAAAAATAATTGGAGCCTAAGATATGTGGCCAGCAGTTTCATTTGAAGGCCACTCAATCATAAATTCAGAAGGGCACTATTGCAGGGCAAGTGCTAATGAACTCATTTGGTATTCATGAGAATGTCAATATCTATCTATTGGTACAAGTTTCATTGAAATTCAGATACGTGCCTAGGAACATTCAAGAATTATATTAAATACTGCAAGCAGCCAACTCTTCATAAGTTAATTAGTGGTATACTTTTTGAAGACAGATTCTCATCTGTTGTAAATCATTACCAGTCAATGAAGTTATACTGAAGATCTGCCCAATTGCTTGTATTGAGGTCTTGGCAGAAGTCAGAAAAAGAGCCTCCATTACATAAAATTAATTAATACTTAAAGGGAAAAAGAACATAAGGTAAAAGGAGAATTGGTGTAGCTGTGGCTGCTGGGGGTTGAAGCTCATTAAGAAACTGAAGTAGAGCTTGAGTTACCACTCCTTGTCTTTCATTTGTGAGGAAAAGGTCCATGGAAGTGATAACAATGAGAGAGCTTACCTGGCTCTTAGTTTTGCCATTGCAATGTGCCACTCTGAGTACTAGAGGCACTGAAAGCAGTTTAAGAAAGGCTGGAGCTCTGGTTACATGAAAAAGGCACAATGAGAACTTCGTGTGAACTAGCAGGAATTTTTTAAAACTGAAAATCGTGAGCTTCTGCATAACTTCTGGAAACTAAATTGATGAATGAACTTGGAATATTTTCTCAGTTACTTAAGAAATTTATTGTCTGTGCTCATTTTCTATTAATAGTACTCTTGCTGTCCACCTTTCAATTTCTGCTTAGAAATCTGAGAAGATATTTGGTATCATATCTCCATTTACTCTTGTGCTCTGGTTTTGCTCCAGCTATATCTATGGTTCATGAAACCACATTTTCAGAATAGTTTTGGTTTAAGAGATTGTTTTAAACCATCTTAAAAAAATACAGACGCTGCAGACACGGTAACAGTTTAATGGAAGATCAAAAATCTGTAATGTTTACTGTGTTGTACCAACCCTGTGGCTGAACCATTCTGCTGTCAATTATGAAGATAAGCCATGTATTTCAATTTTTCTCCACTTTCTTAGGAGCATTGACTTGATGAGGGTAGATGTGCATTCTTTTACAACTGTGGGAAGGTAGATTCCTCACAAAATCTTTCCCCTTGGACATAGATATATGCCAGGAAAAAACTTAATGTGTCTTCTAAACCCCAAAACTTGACAGTGTAGGCAAATAACTGCATATTTGTCTGTCAGAATAATTCACAATAAGCAGTGATTTGTTGTCAAAGTAAACTAGGTGTAGTTCTCTCAGGTCCTGTAGCTCTGTTTCACAACTTCCATCTTTTTAGCAGCAGCAGGTTGTGTTTTTTCAAGAGAGAGATTTACCTCGTGGTACAACCTGGATTACATCTGTTTTGTCTTTGTGTAGTGTTGTACTTGGCCTTAATCAAACATGATCAGTCTGCATAGCTTTCAGCAGATATATTCAGGAACCATTTAGACAAAGACACAGAATAATTCCAGTTGGAAGGTCCTCAGAAAGTCTCCAGTCCAAATTCTCACTCCATGTAAGGCCAACTGTCCAATTGGACCAGGTTGCTCTGATAATGCTCTGGTCTTGAAATATCCTACTAAAAATAATTTTGATTTTAACTTTGTAGAAGCCTTCTGATACAGCAAGTAATCATGTTTTTAAGCCAAGAATTTCAAAGCTACACAGGAAATTCGGATACCTCAGTGTCCATCTGTGTATTCTCTAATTTTTTATAGTACAGTATTCAATTTTTGAGTCCCAAGGTTTCTATAGCAAGCAAATAAAAGATGAATCAAGCTTTAAAGTGAAAATTATTAGAGTTCCTTACAAATACCCAGTTTTAAGAACAACTAATGCAGTAATTTCTAAACAGCAATTCTGATTTTTTTCTGTTTAAGAATTTTTGTAATTACCATTAATGTAATTACCAATAATGTACCAATAATGCTTTTCTTGCAGTTGTGTCCAAGTTGTTTGTTTCTTTTGACTGTTTTGTTCCACTGTGAGATAACATCATAACTCCTGAGGGCTCACAAAATATTACTGATATCATGACATGGTCTCAAATGTGTTATTCAGTCTGGTTGTATTAGGACAACCTATGTTGAAATGAGTAATCATTGCCTCTTGCCATTCCACTGTTACAAACATATCATAAAGGAGTACACAGAGTATCCCACATGGGTGATCTCATTAAGGTCTCCACATAGCATCTTCCAAGGCTGGTTTCTATAATCACACTGGGGTGCAGTATAAAATGTGATTAACTGTGTTATTTTATTGGATATAAACTTGATACAGCAGAACCGAGGGCAGTCTGGATTAATAAGCCAATAAGTATTTTTCAATGACCCCTTCTTGTGTCTTAAAATCCTGTAGGACATTGAAATATATTAGAAGGGATAAGGAAAAGTGAAAATAGGGCAAAATTGGAACTGCAGGTGCTGCTGAGATATTTTGGTTTTATTTTGGTTTTATTTTGTTGAATGCAACATTTCTAGACTTCTCTTTCCTATATCATATTGAATGCAAATGCATTGTTTAGCCCATGAACTAGTTTTAGTGTGTGAGCTTAGGGCCTTTGTGCTATTCAAACCACAACAGGAATACATTACAGCTGTAAGTGGTACATGTGGAACTATGGACAGCTGTACAATGCTGCTGAGGGGATATCAGTTGCATGAATCCGTTCTTAAATTCATTTTTGTGTTTATGGTTTGCTTTGCATTTTCACCTTGGGATATGTACATCACATTTCTATCCTAGATGTAAAAAATGAAAGTCACTGGAGTTTTGGCTTCAGCTGGTGGTGTATCTCTTGTGCTTTCAGCTCCATGGAATTCTTCAAGACTGAATTTTCATGTGATCAGAACAGAAGTTTTGAAAGTGAACATGAAAAATTGAATTGTTGTAGATTGCACTGAAATTATTGCAAGTATGAAAACGTTATCTTCTGGAGTGCTGTTTCTTTAGTAGGGAATGTTGGTTCCCTTATGATGTGGTATTTTTGTCACTGTCCCACTGGGAAAACAGTTCTGAAACAAACAACTTCAAATAACAAGAGAGATTATTTTTTACAAAAAAAAAATAGCTTTTCTTAATTTTGTGTGTCTTCCATTAAATAAGGGTAACACTGTAACTCAGCCTTTTGGTAAGAGGATTATTGAGGGTAAGGTATCATTTATATGAAAAACACTGAATGTCTACATAAACATTTATAAAGGACGTTCTTGTGTTCTGTGCAAGTTTTAATTTCTTTTCTTTTTGGGTTTTCTACTTTTTTTCTAGTAATAAACAGTATAGTCAATGTTCTCAAAGTTTTCCTATATGTTTAAAATTTCTCCAGTTTAGATCTGCAGAGCAAGTAGCTTCCTGTTCTGCAAATGTTTACAGCATAATGCCATGTGCACACATGCACTGCAAAATCTATTGCAGAGTTCAAAGCTGCTGAAAAGAAAATCACTGTTGATGTATGGCCTGGTTTAATTTCATTTTCAGCCCTCTGCCCCACTGTGGTTTACTAGTTCACAGTAAATGAAAATTGCTGTATAATACTTTACCAGCTATTTTTCCATCAAGCACACAGTAAATTTTCACTTTTTTTTTTTTTTAATTTTCATCAGTTGATAGTGTTAACCTGTGGCAATAGACCACTCACCTTTCCTTCCTTTGCTTCCTTAGTGAGCTGGAAAATCACACTTTGAAGCATGGGGAGACTGGATAAGCATGAAATTTAGATTTTCTGAGCTTACTTGCATAGCGTTGATGCAATAAAATAGGTGCATATTTGCTTGAAAATCAATTTTGTGTATGCAGTGAAGAATGGAGAATTATCCTACTATCTCCTCTATTAGAATAGGTCTATATACAGGGCTAGTGTACAGATGATTTTTAAAAATTAATTGTTCCAGAGAGCACCCCTGAAGTACATACAAGAAAATATATATATATTAGGGATCAGCAATTTTCTTGAAACATAGTCCATGTCCCTAAAAAGTTGATTTCTTAAAAACCTTTCAAATTTCTGAGGCATTTAAGAAATGTAGATGGCTTGTGACTTTTTGGAAATTACAATGAAAGAATAGTCACTATGAGGTTGGGTACATCACCTTTTGATGCTTTCTGAGAGGAGGCCGTGTCTTGTTTTATGTTCCACTAGCAAATGGCATTTTTTCCATGAGACTGATGATTTTACCAAGATAGCCTTTGCTTAATTTTGGATCTCACATCATCCATATCGTAACGTGAAACAGCAGACTAAGATAAAATTCCTACCAATCAATTTCAAGTTTCCTGAAAAAATGTAAAATAAGATTTAATACTGAGAAATGGGGTATTGTTTTCAACTTTGGAAGGAGGGAGATGAACAGTTTGTTACCTATGAGCAGTTTTTTCATCTCCAAATACTCTTTTCTCTGAACCACTGTTGTCCCTGACCCCAATCTGTCTTTGTAAGAGAGATGCACTTTCCATCACAGTTCAGGTATTTGAAACTTTGTTTTTATGGTGCTAATAGGATAGCAGACTATACACATGCACACTGTCAGGGCAAAGCCTGTAGTGGACCAGAAGACACACAACTGACTATGTTTAAGTTGCAGAGAAGTCTTCTCCACAAAAAAACAACTTGTCAGAGTCCTAATAATCACTGACAAAATCATGTGATTGCACCATGTAATTATCAGAATAAATTCTCTCAAGTAGCTTTCACTTGTCCTAAAAATGTTGTCATAAATTTGCAATTATTTTGTCAAAAAAGGACATGTTGTCATGTCTTCTACTCTTGGAGGTTAAGGAAAGCTATTTAGCCTGACACTTTGTTGCCTGTATGGACAGGTAACTTCAACCCTACTGTTGAATCATTGTGATGTGTCATAAATAGGCAGGATATGAAGAAGAATTTTGTTACAGAGCAAAAAGCATTATTCTTTAGTATTTCAATTTCAACGTCTATTATTGGTTTATTAATAATAATATTCCTATCTCATAGTAATCTTTCACAGATCTAAAAGTGCCCTAACCAGAAACTTTAATGTGTATATTATAGAAGTTTTCTAAAATAGGTCTGAAACGTGATCAGTAATTCAAACTGATTTAAACTTCATAATGGCTTCTAACCCTAGAACATTCTTTTTAGTACAGGGGATATGAAGGTGGAATTAAGTTTAATTTAAAGTGCTATTAAAAAGCCCATGATTCTAAGCCAGAGGTATTTCATAAGGAATGGAACACAGCTGGTAAGGTAAAATCAGGCAGGTATAAGCACACTGCAGTATTTTTTTCTTATATTTTCAGCATTAAATCTAAGATTGGCTTTTGGGTTTCATTGTCTGAATAAGAGATTAGATTTCGCACATTTATTTGCCATGACAAAGTTAAACCAGTCCCTTTTACACTCTCTGAAGTGAAGTACCAGTGGACAGTACTGCCCTTCAGCACATAAAATAAATAAATACTAGCATTCAGACTCTTGCATAGCTAGAAATTGCCAGAGTCTGTTCATTTAAATTCATGTTTTGTTGACATTTATGGGACTTCTCTGTTTCTTTTATTTCTGCAAAAAGAGCTAGAGACATCCAGGCTATCACTTGTGCTTAGCAGAGATTAATATTTACCAGAATGTTCAGTGGGAGGATTTCATACATATCCAGCTGAAACGTTAAATGAATTTATTCCTACTGAGTTAACATCTGTTTGGGGGTTCTGCCTGGAAAACATACACCTCATTAGGTTTCTAACAACTTTGTTGTTAGAAAAATCTGGAAAGCTCATTATATTATAAAAGAAAATGCCAAATATTTCTGCAAAGAAATCCTAAATGTAGGAACTTGATCTTGTCCCAAAAGAAAGTGGAAGCATGCCATGTAGCCACAGAGCTCAATGAGTGCAGCCCAAATTTCAAATAGGAATTAATTGCTGTGAATGAGAAATATAATAACAAATCAAGTGACTGAATAGTTTTGATTAATGTATATGTTTTTAAAAAAGGTTGGTCTATTTGAGAGTAAATCCTGAACGTTAAGGGAGGAAAAATTATGTAATTTGTGATGTATATAGGTGTTAATGAGAGTATAAAACAGTACAATATGTAGCATTAGCTAATTTTGTTGTTCATCAAAAGAAGTGCAAATCAGCTGTAGAACACTAATTTATATTGCAATGAGGCATCTGAAAAAATGTGATTATTTTTCTGACTAGGAATAGTAAACTGTTTTTATTACACTATTTCACTGGCTGTATCTATCTACAATCCACTTTCCATATCTTTTCATCTCAGTTGAAAAATGTGTGGTCTTTCATTGAAGTTCTTGCTAGGGAATAAAGCTGAATTGTGAGTAGTATATGAAAACCCCAACAAAACAAAAGCCACAAAAACCAAACAAATTATAACTTAAGCTCTTCATAAATTGTGACCATAACTAGGCTTGGCTGAAAAAGTTGATAAACTCTTATCTCTTAAGATGCTGGGTGTGAAAACCCTGTTCTCCAAATTATTTCAGTGAATCCAAGCCACTGCTTCTTTTTCAGTCTTCGCAGACAAATTTTTTCCTAAATCTACAAAGCATTTTAATTTACTGCAGTTGCCTTAGATATTGTAACTGATGGCAATTCCTATCCAGCAGTAACTACTGTTGTGCTTACAAATTTGCTGTATTCTTTGCATCCACAGTAGTTTTCTTCATTTTGGAGGTTACGTACCTATTGTATTCAAGTGCAGCTGTAGCATCAGGAGACCAAACTCATCTAGGACTTACAGTTTTAGCTAGACTCATGATGAAGCCTGGGCACCTCTGCTTCAGGTCAGGCTCTAACATTGTGTCTGTCAGACTGTGTACTACAGAAAAAGGCAGGCAATTCCCTATGATAACTAACCCTATTGGTTAAACTTTGCAACAGCTGGAAGTTGGCCACAGGGAGATTTTGAAGTTTTATTTTCTGGTTTTCTTGGATTTTTGTTTAAAATATAACTATTATTCATGTCATGTGTGGATTTCTTTATTTTTTTTTATAAGTTCATATCAATAACAAAATATAAACCCAAGTTTTCTAATAGATAACTGGCATATGAAAATAGGGTAGAATAACCCTGTGTACTATGGCATTTCCCCTCAACAGCAGCACTGCATGATCAAAAATATTGTAATTCCACTTTCATTTCAACTAGTATCACTTAGGCTTGGGATTTTCTGCCACAGTCTTCCTTTTTCTGATAAAAAAAGTATATGCCCAAGAGACCTGAACAGAGCAGTTTTACTCTCTTAGAGAATATAACAGCACAGAATTCTCCTGGGCTGTACATCTGGTGCCTTGAAACTTAGATTGTCTTGGGAGATGACTTGCTTTGAAAGTCAAAATAATTTCAAGGCATATATGCCATGACAAGCTGCAGAAGTTAATTTCTGTGATTGTGTTTTGAGTGTTAGAAGAGGGGTGGCTGGTGCAGTAGTACAACAGACTTGTTGAAAATCTCCATGCTTGCCTCAAAGCCAGTTGCTGTTTCTCCTCTTTGTTGATATTTGCCCATGTCAGCTGAGTGCAGCGAGCAGATCCAGGCTGGCTCTCTTAGCAGCAGCCTTGCAGATGAGCAATGAGGAAGTTGTAGGGTGGTGGCTAAGAGGACACATCACAATGGAGTGATCAATGGAAATAACTACTCAATAATGTGGAAAGTGTTTTGTTTCTTTTGATTGGGATTGCGTATTTTCTCTCTTGATCAGCTAAGAATTTGTAACAGATTGCTCTGCCCACAAGCAGAACAATATCAGTAAAATGACTTTGTTAGGCACTGTAAAGCCATTCTCAGAAAGATGATTCCTAGTTGTCTGCTGTGACATTTGCAGGGGAAGACAGGTGGGTATTTGCTGTCATAAGAAGATATTAATTGTATTCATCTATTAAGAGTGAGGGATTTATTAGAATATTTTACCTAATGAGATGAAACCTCCTTTAAAAAATCATTCAAATGTATATTTTGAAAACAAAAGTGATAATTAAAATAACTGAAAGCAACGCAGTTCAGAAAGAAGTCTGGGTGGTAGTAAGGTAGTTTATTTCTATTCTTTAAAGAAATCAGAAAAACAAGCTATGTGCAATAGTCTATATGGTTATCATTCACTGCAATTTTTGTTAGGTTGATTAAAACTCACTGTAATTCTATTGATTTCAGGAATACTTGTAGCCATACAAAACCACGCTGAAGAAAACCAGACTAAAGGGATCTGGGATTTCATTGTTAACTAAGTGGTTTTGCAAATACAAATATGTCTACAAGATTTTTAGATTTCACATACTAATAAAAGATGATATAGATAGATATAAAATAGTGTGTATATAATATATACTATGTATATATACGTGTTTCACGTGTCTGCTTTAGCAAACCTTGAAATAAATATAAAGAACAGCATAATTTTTTTAATCTCTCATCTGAGTATACATTCTGTCCAGCCTTAGGGCTAACTTTATGTATATGTGATGTCTTTATCTGCTAACTATTAAAGTGCAGCAAATTATAGGACAGCAATATCTTTAATTGAGAAGTGATAGGTCTGGGACTTGTATCTGCTTCTATGAAAGAAGAAAATATAAAGGAATCTAAATATTGGTGATGGACCAAAGACTCGAGTAAATTCTCAATTTAGAAAGATTGTGATTCAATAAGAAAGGACCTACATAATTAATACCAACCTAACAGAATATTCAGTAGAATTTATGTACATAGCTCTCCTCAGTCCTGCAGAATATCCAAGATGAAGAATTTAAATTTTCAGTTAATTCTTTCTCTGTGATGCTAGTCTGGAATAATGGCCACCTGAACAGTAACAAAAGGGATAAAAGACTTGGACTCTAAATTTAAAATAAAAATATTTCCTGTTGCTGGTAACAAGACTGTATGGAAACTACCAAATATAGTGAAGGAAGGATATTGGAACTGATTTGAGAATGTTATCTGGAAAGATCTTTTTGTAAATGCTGTGTCTTAGGGGAGTTGTTTTTAATTCCTACATCTATTTTTCTTCTGTCACCTTCATTCTTCCTTTCTGTCACTTGCCTTTTATCAACTTACTTTCCTTCCCTCTGGCTCTTCTTTGCACTACTTTGTCCTTTTTTCTTGTATCTGTGCTTTTTTATCCTTGCCTGTTTCTTTCTTGAGTCTGTTCTTCAATCTCCTCTTTATTTCCTTTATTTTTGTTCAGAAACTATTCTCTAACCATAACTTACTTCTTAGCCTTATTTTAGTCATAACAACTGTAATTATTCCTAAATCTGGGGGAAAATAGGGAAATTTCAAAAGTAAAAAAGTAAATACATTATAGCAGAAGTAAAGATGGAAACCAAGTAACTGTTTTGGAAGGAGAGGAAAAATACCCAATTTGCTTTTTGTATCTTTACATATTGTTCCTCCAGAGGATTTGGATAGGTGCATATTCATGAGAATTGCAGTTTTCTGTGAACTAGAAAATCTATGCTAAGAATACATGTACAGTGAATCAAAGCTTCGTGCTGGGAATACGCTTATCCTTGCTTGCTGTTCACAATTCTGTGGTTAAAGAGAGAAGGAAACAGGCACAGCGCCGTGCACTTCAGGTTCCAAGACACAGTGCTGCTTCTGTGTGCTGTCAGATCTTAAAATAGGACAGATGTGACCCAGATAACTCCAAGCACGTGCTCTGTTTTCTGTGGGAGCACCCTGGGGCACCGTTAGAAAGCTCATGCTACCTGTGCTTTTACTGAGGACCAACTAACCCACATAAGATGAGAGTGGTGTTGATGAACAGAACTGGGCCTGACTTACCCCCCCCCGGGTCACAGAGACATGAAATGCCCCCAAGATCTCAAACATCTCCCTCTGAAGAGGAGAAGGAGTTAGAGCAGATGGGTGCTTACTGTTCTGTGACTGTGTCGTGTTCAATCTGGTGCAAGGATTCTGAAAGTCAGGCTTGCTCTATTGTGAAACCGTAGCTCAGACAAATCCCCAGTCAATAGAAGTAGTGAAATACCATAAATGAGTCACTCATCAAAGAAGTGCTAAAGCTATAGCAGATTATGGGCAATAAATGATTCCCCTGTGCTTACAGGTTAGTTGTCATGGTTGTCATTTTGCTCCACCTTGTTTTGACATTCTGCCCACTTTGCTGTTTTCCCTGCAATTTAAAATATTTCATTTGGAAAAAAAAACAACCAAACAAACACCATCACCACCTCAACCCCCCAAACCATTTGTCTGAAGACATAAATATAGCTAGGTAGAATCTGAAATCATCACTAAACGGCAGCTTATGCTCCCACAGGAATTTCTGAGAGTTGCTTATAAGAGAGCAGAAGAACTGGGATAATGAGATATGACTTCTGTCTCTCCAACAGTGTAGTCTCAAAAAATGCTTCCAAAATTGGTGGCTTTCCCTGCTGGATGTCATTGCAGAAAAAAGTCCAGTTTGTAGCATCTGCAAGGAATACCCTTGTCCTGCCATTAAAATGGCACTGGGAAGCCTAGCTAAGACTAAATTTTAATATATATATGCCTTTATCTATACAAAAATATAGATAATAGGCATTTAGATATGTCACCTAAGTAAAAATACCCATGCAAACCGAGTATATTGACCCTTTCTGGAATCAGTCATGGTCCCTAATGAGTGTTGTAGGGAGCTGTTTTCTAAGTATTCCCTCATGTGCCTTCACTAGAAGTGACTTGTAAGGGTTCCAGCCTCTTGCTCGTGTGGCACAGTGCTCCTATATCTGACAGCTTTAGGAATGTCAGCAACAGTAAGTGTGCTTCTTCAACCTCCTTTATCTCTCCCAACCTCTATAACAAGTTCCATTACTCTGCTTGACATTCTCCTCCCTGCTCTGTATCAAACTAATTCACTATTTTACATGCTGTTTGGGCATTTAGTGTTACAGAATTGGTTGTCTAAATTTTATTTTTACAAATAATACTTTCCAATAACTTAATGACAGTTTTTTCCCCCCCATGAGAAATACTAGGGGAAGATCAATATTTAAAACAAACTTTATCCATATTTTGGAAGAAGAGGGAGGAGAGAAGAATGCTTTTAAGTATATGAAGAACTTTCAGTGATGAAAACTAATTGAGCAGAAATTCGTGAATTCATAATTTTTATATCATCAGATAGAATTAAAATAAATTGTTTGTTGAATACAAATTATAATACATGTAAGGCTAGTTTAACCCCAAGGCTTGATAGGGATGAAAACAAACAAAAAGATTTTATCAAAATCAGTATGGCATATAAAAACCATAGGTCTTGGGAAGTTAACATTGATGTCTTTCACTGAGGAAAGGAAGGACTACTATGACCAATAAACGATCATTTAGTTTCCATGGTTTTAAAAATTAATTAGAGGCTAATAGACTATTGATTTAATAAGCCAGTGGTGTCTGAATGACATGGATGCTGTGAAAAGGGAACTAGAAGAGCTACAAACTGAGCAGTGAGTTATGAACCTCACAAGAGAATGGAAAGCAGAGAAAGAAGGAAAAATAACAGTACTCAAGATTATTCCAAGTTTTAGATTTAATAACGGTTTACTTCTTTCGCTCCTCCTAGTTAGGGGATGCACTCTATTGAACTGAGATGCATATTAAGATAACAAATATGAAATAAAGGAAGATGTAGAGATGGTAGCAGGAACAACACCCTAGTTTACTAGAAATGCTTAATCTACCCATAAAGATTACTTAGGGTTTTTTGCAGATACTTGTTTTTATAGGGAACTTGAAAATAATTATTATTATGTCTAATCAGATTGAATTTTTTCATGGTTGGTTTGTTTTATGAAAAGCTATCTCAAATAATTCACTGGAATTATATAGTTCAATTTCAGTTTAGACATATAGATCATAACATGAGGCTTAGGACATAGCCCAAGTTCTTTTATTATTGTTTGCTTTCTGTTCTTTTAAGGACATCCTCTGCTTCAGTAAATTTCTTAGATTTTTCCCTCTGTGTTTAATAAATACTGTTTTGATGGAGAGATCCTTTGGGTGTGTTCCCCACCCCTGGCCATATCTGATGTAGCAGATGCTTTGATTTAAATTTTCATGTAGGTCCAAAATATTTCATTCTCTTCTAAGTAAGATTAGAAATGAAACAGAATCATCAATCAGTTTGACAAACGTTGGCATTCATTGGCATTTGCTATGTTGTTAATGCACAGAAATCCAGTATTTTTGGGAGCATTTGCCTGTTGAAAGTCTGTCTATAATGTTGGTGGATTTCCAACTCTTAAATCCATATGTTAAGATAGAAAATGACATTTGAGTTGAAGGTTTGGGGTTTGATTTTCTTTTTTCATGAACAAATTTTTTAAGCTGTTTAATGCCAATATGTTTTGTTTTGTTTTGTTTTTTTGGAGGGGGGGTGGTTTGCTTGTGAATTTGCTTGTTTGTTTGTTTTCTGTAGAGCTTTATATATTTGGCAAAGTCTTTGAACATATTTTGCATTATATCTGATTGAAACTGTGGGCTATTGTTGCTTCAGAACTATGAACAACATCTATTTTGATGGTAGACAAATCTTTGGAGCTTTGCTTCCATGATGGTTGAGCTCTTGGAAGAGCTGTAGATGACAGCAGAGTCTATCTCTAACGTATTATTGTGTTTTTCCAGGAGTTTGTTACGCACATCTCATCAAAGGCAGTGAAAAATAGAACACTGAGAGAGAGTAGTGGTGTCTGTACTGACTTTTTTCAACTCTCTCTGACTTTACTACTTTATTAGTGAGCTAAAAAATCTGTAAGTTGATAATTTTTACTAGAAAACTCTTTGCAGATAGTGAAATATATTTGATTATTTCTGAATAGTCTTGAAATCCAAGATTTCAGTACAGCATCTCTTCACATAGAATGTACTGTACTTCTGTTAGTCTGGAAATGCTGCACACTTACAATGAGCTTCAACTGAATTTAGTTGATCTGTTGAGTTGAAAAGAGATGAAAAAAGAGATGGAAAGTCCACTTCTGCTTCTGGATTCTGAAGCTTTAGATAACCAGTAAGCCTGAAGCAATTGCCTGGGAATTAGTGTATCTTGTGGACAGTAGAAATGACCAAGGTCCACAGGAAAGGCTCTGTCACCCCTGAATCGATTCCACATATTTCTTCTGCAGAGGGGCTTCACTTGTGGTTTGGACTTTTGAACCTCTCGGGGTGATGAGATGATCTGTGCTTGCCAAAAAGCATCTGCTGATTTTCTTTTAAACTGAGACCCTTTCTTGATATTTAGACCAGGCAAAAGGACCGTGAATATGACTTTAAATGTATTTACATGCCCTTCACTGTGAGAAGACTGTGTAAAGAGCACTTCATTCTACTGAAAATCAGTTTTTGCTGTCAGTTATTTAGCCAGTGGATCATGAAACTTTCAGTCTGTTTCTAACATTGTCTTCTGAATGCTGCTAAATTCTTTATTGACTTATATATTTTTATTTACTATGTGTCTAAAATGCAATTAAAATAAGAATTATATTTTTAGTTCAGATCAGTATAGAACAAAAAGGTTGTCCTTTTTACAGTAAAACAACTGAAAGCATCATTCCCATATATTCAGACCTTTCAACCAAGACAGTGGATAAATCTAACATAAAATAAACTATTAATGCAATGCCATGTAAATTAAGACCATGTCCAGAGCAAAATGTGCTTAATATTCCAACTCCAAACTCCTTTCCATCTCTTTGAATTTAACAACCGTTTTCAAGTACTGTAACTCAGAATATGCAATTTAGTTCCACTTGACCAACAAAGAAATACAAGAAGAAATTGCTTTAACAATACATTCTTCAATTAATGTTCAAGTACATTGAGATTCATCATGAAAATTCTAGATATGTGCATACAGCATTAATCAACCCAGTTGTTGTTATTGGAACTCTTGTATACAGGCTCTCCAACTACAAAAACATTTTTCAGCTAGAACACAGCAGACACATTAACAAATGAGAAAGGAATGTATTTTTTAAAAATTCTTATCCCTAGCTTTTGCCACTGTTCAGTGTTTGGAATCGAATGAGACATATTGATCTTCCAAATAGGATTAATGTAGGAAAATAATAGACTAAATCAATAAAATGCAATGTAGGAAATTGATATTTTTAGAAATTATGAACTTTTACTAAAATGCTAGTGAAATTTGGCAAATTATAGGTTTTTCTGAATAATAAATAAAGGCTTTTTTTTTACACACTTCTTAGAAACATCTAATTGAAGGATTATTTTAAATAATTTTGGTAATAAGTCTGCATTCAGTTCAGACCTAGACTGACTTGAGAAGTACTCTTTACAAAAGTTTTCTTCAACTGAGTAATAATACCAATTTCTGTGATGAAGGCACCTGATTGTATGGAAAGAAAAACTTGAAGAAAACACAGCCAGAGCTGAGCATTTGTGAGGCACTCACAAACTACCACTATGAGAGAAAATAATATCCCTCATTTCCTACAGTTTGTTTCCTTGATTGGGTTCCCCAGAAAATATATATTAAAAGAGCTGCAGAATTCGTCAGTGTTGATTTTTTTAATACCCTCCATTCCAGTCACATACTTCACCAACTTAAAAGTTTCAAGAACTATTATGTGATTTACAAAATACAACATTTTCCCACCATTTCCATCCCTTCAAACAGAGCTCTGTGTCTCAGATTAATGCTATTCCTTGTAGGACACCGAAAACAGATTTCTCATTAACAAACTGATTTAAGAAGAAAATAGCCCACTAAAGCCTGAAGACATGAAACTACTATTTTCTCAAAGGTTTATTCTGGTTTTAAACATTAAAGTAAATTTCTCCTTGTGTGCTCTGATCTCTTGCCAGTAAAAGTCAGTGGGCAAAAGGCCTTGATTTCTTTCCTCTTTTACTGTAGCACATTTTTAGCAGTGAGCAGCTATTCATTAACTTATGGAAGTCTTACTTTTGTCACATTTGAGACATTTTCAGTAGATTGTATAATCCTCTGTATTTTTTTTCTGTCAATGAAAACTGAAAGCAAACCATCTATGAGGTTTAAAGAAATTTGAATGAATCCATTTAAAGGTGTTTTCCATAAAAAAAAAAAAAAGTAGAGTTTTTTAATTGGTAGCAATATATATTAATCCTTCTGACATTTATTTAAGCAATCTATGATCCTGACACAGAGACCTAAAGTTTTACCCTTCAGGTTATAAATGACAGCACAACATTAGTTGGTTTGGAAAGCAACCTTTCAATCTGGTCCCAAATGCATAATGGGAATGTGGGTGTATAATAAAAAAAATTGACAGTGTAGTAAATTTCTATGATACTAACAGAACTGTTTATTTTATAATTTTGTCAATTTTCTAAAGTTACGTAAATGACTTGCTCAAAACCGTCTCTCAGGTGATATTTGAAATGAAGTGCCTGTTCCCTTCACAGCTATAATCTCTGAATGTCAGACTCAAATTAGGAGATGTACAGTCCAAACCAATAATTATCTCTGCCCCAGAGAGTAAAAAAAAAGATGGAGATCAGCGGGACATGAACGTGTTCAGGAAACAGAGAAAAGCACATCTGCTGATTTTATCATGAAACTCTGTTGTCTTGCTGTTTCTAGCAGCCCATTTGTTGTCAAGATCTTTAGAAGTAAAGAGAGAAATTTTGTTTGAGTGAAAGTCATGAGCTAACTATGTGACTGGTTATAAAGAGCTTTTTCCTAGCCAGAGGTGCAGCTTGGAAGAAACAGCAATATACTTGAAAATCAGATGAACAAGGAGTGGGAGCTGCCCTTACAGGTTGCTCTGAGAAGAGTTTATTCTCCTGACATGGAACTGGGTAGCGATGAGGATTAAAGTTCTGGAAATGAAGACATAAAACTAATACATGTGTATGATGGAGAAAGCAAACTGGTAGAAGATTGCTAGGAGTTGTAATCAATTTACGAAGAAGAGGATATTTGCAACTTGATTCAGAATGTAAATTGATAATCAAATTATATTTACCAAGTTGAAAGGAAGGTGCATGGTGGGTATTGAGATCCAGGAGAGTGAAAGAGTGGATGAGCTGTAACTCTGTCTGTGGTTCCCTGCCATTGTGGCAGTGCACACACATGTGGGTAATAGAGTGTAGCTCTAAAGGATTCATAGAAAATGAACTTAACCTGCCACCTGCATGAGCAGTGAAATGATTTTGACAGAATCACAGGATCAGTCAGGCTGGAAAAGACACTTAAGATCAAGTCCTGTACCTCATATTTGTGGTATTTCAGCTTCATTATTTCAAGGAAATTATGTGTTTAGGGATTATAGAATAAGGCAACAAAATTCCATTCTTGCCCTTTTACCCAGTGATTGACAGTTACATTAAATTCTACTCTCTTGGACTGTAACAAAGTGGTACCAAACTCAAAGGATTTTGACATTGTAGCCTTAGTCCAAGCCCCATGTGCTGCATTTCCTCCTTGACTTCACGGGCTTTGCTTTCATTTCTTACCTTCAGGCTACTGATTAAGCTGCTTGATTTCTGGTACTAAAGAAATAGCATTCTGTCCAAAGTGAAAATATCTGCAGAGTAAACAAACTTGTAAGCTGCAAAAACCTGTTTGTTACTTCATGTAAGTCTGTTTTAAGGAAATGGTCTTCTATAACCACAGGTTGCATGCCTATTCACGTGAGTAAGGAGAGTTTATTTATAAAAAAACTACTGTTTAAGTAGCTTCATCTAGTTGGCATAAGTGAGAGCAGGTTTTAGCACAAGGAAGACCTGAAAACATTTTCTGCCTTCTTTAATACTGTACTCTCTATGCCACCATGGATCTGAAACTAGATCTTTGTCTTCTATTGCTGTCAGAGCCTCAAAGATATCATGCAACTTATCCACACTTCCAGCAGGAATATTACCTATAACATACTTTCATAATTCTAGTGTACTGCCCATAAAATGTCACATTGTTCTCTTCATTATTCAGGAATTGAAATGTATTTTTTTTTATCTACCTTATCTGGGATAAGGATGAATGAAATCAAGTGAGACTTCACCAAAGCATAATTTTTCTGGTTTTCAGAGTTCAAAAGGCTACAATGCACACACATGACTAACACAAGTTCCAACAACCAGCATCAAACCTTTTCTTAGGACTTCCATCAAGGTTTTTCTATCAGTCTCTAACATAAGAAAAATAACTGCAAGATACTGCCACTGTTCTCATCTAATGAATGTAACTCCTGCTTGGAATCTGTGAAATTTTATTGTTTCTCTAAATGATAAAAACAAGTCAATCAGAAGACACAGGACACTGAACAAAAGTACATTGCAGCCTTAAGCTGACAAAGGACTTCTCTTAAACATTTACTTCTCTGGTAAACCTGCAACTCTGATGCCAAAATTACTTTATATGAAATGACATCAGAAATGCAGTATTTTGACATATGTTAGATTTGCTATTTCTTTCCTTTTTCTCTGACAGTTGCAAAAAAAAAGAAAAAACCATCATTTCAAAGGAAACTTTTACTACTAATTCACAAAAGTATATAAATACACTCCACCCTGCCTCTTATGAATTTATGTATTGTCCTTTTACTATTACCTGGCAAACCTTTCTGTCTCCACAATAGCATCTCTCCTTTATTGCTGCATACCTTACTTACAGTCCAAGCGTTTTGCATCACGTTGAAACGCCTCTGGAGCACAAAGGGTGAAAATGTTTGTAGAATGGAGGGCTTCCAAGGGCTTTTTTTCCTACAGCAGGTGCAAAAGGAAAATAAAAGATGAGGTAAGAGAAGTACCTGCAGAACAAATGTCTTTGGATTCCATCATACTGTCCTAATCACAAGCACAGTGGACACTGTGAAGCACATTAAGTATTGCCATACCTCTTACTTTCCCAGATACCTGGAAAATACTATGTATCTTGCTTGGCACAAAACATTGAAGGTGATTCTTAACTCCTAGCATTTGTCTTTAGATCTGGTGGTGGATAGAATAAATTTAAGACATCACTGTAGGATGTCTCTGGATTTGCAACATGTACACTCCTTACTGGGGGAAAAGGGTAGCATAGAAAACATATTTTGTTTTATTTTAAGCTAAAAATAGTGTCTCTATTTTGGAATGGTTGCCATTTTGTTACTTAGTTCTGTTACCTGGGTTAGACAGATAAAGCCCATAATGCCTCTTGTAGGCAATATTACCAATAACTCAAATTTGCATCTCCTCAAAAAACAGGAGAGAGAGCTGGTGTTTTTCCCATTCCTGTTTAATAAATATGGGGAGGGAGTGTATTGGTGTGCTGCTTGTTTTGAATAGAAGGGTTCTCTTACATTTTTTGTCAGTGAGAATTTCTCCCGCTCAGACACTTGATACTCTCCCTTTCCTGGATTTCTTTGGCAATATTTCTGACCCAGGGACATTTCCCTTCTTTTTGTCAGAATGTATTTGAGTATCAATTATCCCTAGTTTGTGTGTTTGTGTAGTAAAGGGCAAATTCTCAGAAAACATTAGCAGGATACTCAAAAAGCCATGGAGAAATTCCTAGAAAGCATCTGAAGCATTCTTAAAAAACATTTTGAAGGTGAGCGGTGGGATTCCTAGAAGTTAGTTGGAAAGTTCCTGGAAAGTAGTGGAAAAGATCTGTAAGTAGAACAGAAATTCCTAGGAAGCAGCATTGATGATTTCCTAGAAAGAATCAGTAATATTCCTAGAAAATCCTAGGGGAAATTCCTACAGAGTACTGGGAGTATTAGTGGAAAACAAAAGGAAGCATCCGCAGAGAATCCTAGGAAGCAGTTGAGAATTTCCTAGGAAACATGTAGAATTCCTAGAAACCATTGAGACAAAGTTCCCAGAAAGCAACAGGGAGGACTCAAGAAAGCACACAGAAAATTCTTAGAGAGTAGCAGAAAAAGTACTGGAAAGCTTTGGGAAGATTCCTTGATGAAAGTGCTGAGAAAGTAATTGTAGAAAGTAGTGGGCATAAGAAAGCAATTCAAAAATTCCTAGAAAGCACAGGGGATATTTCTGAAAACCTGTAGTAAGAAATTCCCAGAAAGTATCAAGAGCATTACTAGATATCATTTGGAAAATTCCTAGGAAAGAACAAAATTTCCTGGAAAGCAGAGGGAGAACTCTTAGAAAGCATAAGCATCATAAATGAAATTCCTTGAAAGATGTTACAGAATAGCTTTATTGAATGTTTAAGAAAAAAACAGATTAAGAAATCCACAGTCTTTGTGGATACCAGCTAAGGAAAACATGCACTGTCACTGTAGGAGTTTAAATGTGTTTGGTGTTGCTGCAGTTCTACCACAAATGGAATGTGCAAATTCCTGCACAGAATGCTTTCAAGGAGGTTTTTGGTGTTCTTGATGTATCAATAGTTACTGTTGGTTGTACCAGGGAAGAGAAATTGATGTTAATGGGGAGTTTGTTTCGGGATTTGGGTCCAAGATAATATGATATTTCTCCTCTAGCTGTAGAATGCACTGAGAAGAAAGAATTACTTTACCTATTCGAAGACTCCCTGATGGTACTCCATTAGCTCTCAAAGTACTGCTATTTTTCATGAAGTTCAGAATCTTGGTTACTAGCAGATTGCTTCTACAGAGATCACTTCTTTTCAATATGCCTAGAAGCCATGCTCAAAATCTATATGGGCACTAGTTCTCTGTTAGCAACAATCAGTTACAAAAGCAGTAAACCTTAGTATGTGAAGGTTCTCCTTACCCACCTCCTTTAAATCCATATTATCTTATTCTACTTAGCCTTCAAAGGATTTTTCTACAATTCTTTATTCTTTATTCTGTTTTGCCTTTTTATGCCCATTTTCACACCATTTTTAGCAAATTGCATTGATTTCATATCTGAGAATGATAGTTAAGTATTATCCTAGAATCATGATGTAATTTTGCATAGCAGAATCAAAATGTGGTTTGGAATGTGAATGTGTTTTTCTATTTGCCTACTCTGTAGTGACCCTTCCTTTTCCCATCATCTTCTTTCTCCTTTCAGTAAAAAGATACTCTATATTTCTTGACTAAGCTTTTAAAAGATTAGCCTAAGATCATCAGGAACCAAAGTGTTAGTTTTAAGCCCCACATTAGTACAGTGATTCCCTGCAGGACACTAAGCCATCCCACTCCACTCAACCCGTGCCTGCCTGAGTGTGGAAATGCTGTAAAAGTATCCTCCTGTTGCTAACAATGTTGAATTAACAAGTTTCCTACAGAAATGCAGCCACTAGTATAATGCAGCTTGGTCAGAAAGTTTCATTTCATGAGCATCTCCTATTTTCCTGCTCTGGGCATTCCAGCTATATTACAGTACTGAGTGATCTTGTTGTGCTCTTGGTGATCTCAGATGCTAAAATGTTAGTCTAAATTCAATGGAAGGTTTTAAAAAGTAATCTATGAGCCTTAAATTGGTAAAACATTTGCATTTTGCAGTTTATGAATGGATATTGCAAGCTGATACAGCTTATCTGCAACTCACATTATTCTCAGAATAATGTCTGGGATTGGGTCCTGCTTTATGTATACATTAGGAAGGGTTGAGAGAAAAATGTTTCTCCATGGCCTAGAGTTGCTTTGCATTGTTAAAATGTGATCTTATTTAAAAGAACCCTATAAGCTCAGAAAGTGAGCACATGTGAGTGGTAAGAAATGGATGTCAAGAAGGTATAATACAGATTTTGTGCCGCTCTCAGATTATTCTTAGTTCCTTCTCAAAACTCTTCCTGTGTTCTTTTGTCCTCTTACATTGTTAGGATACTTTCTGCCTTGCCTTTATATCTCTCATTGCCACAGGTGGAGTTTTCACACCTTCCAGGAGTAATCCTTTTGTCCTTTGTTCCCTGTGCAGTTTTAAATACTTCATTCATCATGGATCCACTGTTTGCTTCTTTTTGCCTGGGCTGATTCCAGCATGGCACATCCCTTGTGGTTTTCCAGCCTGTTTTCTCTAACTTGGAGGTGATTAGTGTCATTCTTTGCCTCTGACTGAACTGGGCTGAAACTAGAGATGTTGACCACGTCCAAGTTTCATGGAAAAACATACCTCATTCAGAATCATTAACAATGTAATTTTGTAGATTGTTGCATCCTGCCTGTTTCTTACAAACATACAGTGAAGGAAGGTTGTAGAATTGCACCCTGCTGGTCATTCAGAAACAACCAAACTTCCAGCAACAGAGAAACCTTTCCAAGTTTAGAAAAAAAATAATAAAAAAGAACATCATTATATTCACACAGAAACCTCACCAATTTTTATCAGTAGAGGAAAATTGGAGCTGCAAATTGTCAAACCAAATTAGACAAGATAATTGCCAGCAGAAAGATTAAAGTGGTAGTTCATTTGCTCTAGCTTTGCATCTCTGCTGCTGAGTAGCAACAGCTCCCTCAGAGGTTGAAATTATTCATTCATCTCTGTCCTCAAGTGGAAATTTTTTTATGTATCTACCAGGTGGAAGTTGCTAACCTTAATGTTCCCAGGTTATATCTTTCAAAGCCTTTTAAAAATACTTCTGTATGTTTGAAGAAGTGAAAAATACCTGTCCATAAATAGTTATGGTAACTCTGAATAATCTTGTCATTTTTATTCAGACAAATATATACACTCTTTGACAAGTATAGAATTTCTCATTAACATTTTCCACCACAGGCTTGATTTTTAGAATTAAATGCAAATAAAATGGGGTATAAGAAAAGTGAAAATCTTTTCAAGAAAAATATATTTTAGAGGGAGATAAGGACTTTCTTTTCTTTAGTCCTTCTTTAGCTCTTACAAGGTCTTGCTTTTGAAATTGTCCAATGCCCAAATTTTTCTTCTCAATTCCCAGTAGCATTGGTGTAAATAATTACAAATGGTGTGGAGTAATCTAAGTGCTGATAGCTAGGAAAGCAAATGACTTCAAGGAAAAGAAGGACAATTCTTCATTCTTTCCTTCTTATCCTTTACTGTGAGAGCTTCTTTTTACTTAACAGCGGAGATGTGAAGGGAAGTCTGACTGGAACCCAATTTTCAGTACATTAATGTTTTTAAGTCCAACTCAAAAGCACGATGGAATGATGATAAATTGAACAGGTATTTGTTACAAAATGATATCACGGATCTTAAACACTTAAGAGAAGCAGAATTATACTGGCACTAGGTGGAAAAATGACCTGTAAAAGAAAAGGATCAAACACAGAGCTAATTAAGTATAAATAGCATATTGCATCCAGTTTTCAAAATGCAATAGTTCATATAAAATAACAGTTTAAAGGAAGGAGAGAGATTTGAGCTCCAGGGAATGGGCTTTTTCCACCCTTTCTTATTGCAGTCTGTCTTTCACTGTGTGTGTTGCTTCTAACCTTAGTTCTGAACTGAATCTCATTTAGTAACACTGGAACACAGGACAAATACAAATGGTGGAAAGTTAGCTATATGAAAGTGCATTCCTAAAAGCATCAAAGGAAAAAAATTACATCAGAAAAATCGCCTGCAACACAAAGAGAAACCAGAGCAGTAGTTAAAGAATTCATTTCTTAAACTAGATGTCAGCACTCTCAGCATGACTTGGTCTCCAAATTGCAGTACATAAATTGCCAAAACTCCTACTAAAGTCATTCTTGCAATGGTGTGTGCATGAGGAACAAAATTGTCAGTGTTCTGATTTGTGATGCTGTGACTGACAAAACCACAAAACAGTGGATATAAACTATTCACAGAAAAGCTCAGGATCTTCCTAATGAAAAGAATGGAATGTCAGTCTCATTAAGTTTTATTTGCAATGGAAACATTGATGAAATTTAAAGAGATCAACATATCAAACTATAAGGTGTCAAGTCCATTTTTGGTTTTGAGTGGTTGAAGTGGAATACCCCACCCCTATCAGGGGCTTTGAACCAACCAAACATGCAAATAACATCCTATTTGCATGACTGTCAAGGAAATTATGACCAAGTGTAAGGCTATTAATGTTTTTGGTAGTCTATTTTAAGGGTCTTCTGGAAACATTTTAGAACACTGGAAAGGTTTATTACTCTTGCTTAGATCTGAAGTGGGTTAAATAATATCAGTTTTGTTTTTTTCTGTTTTGGGGTTTTTTGTTTGTTTATGTTGTTCTGTTTTCTAATTCCAAGGTATCTTGAATCACAGGAAAGAGTGAGAGCTGAAATTTTCTTGGTATTATTCTTTGGGTGTTCTAACATCTATTTCAACTTATCCTGTTTACCTGTTTGAACTTGGATAAATCACTCTACCTTTCTGCACTTGGTTATTTGTGTTCCTCATCCTTTATGTTCAGTGTTCAAACTAGTAAGTTCTCAGACTTACTGGGACTGCCTCTGCAGCTTTGCTTTCTGGGCCAGAAAATTAGCAGGGCTGAAACAGCGTAAAGCAGGCTTTGGACAACATGAAACAAGTCTGTTATCTATAAAATTATTGGCAGAACTGAGCAGTTGTAATCAGGAAAGAAGGTCCTTGATACCAAAAGAAGAATGGATGTGAGCAGGAGGTCCCTCAGTTGTTGACTGAGATGGAAATGGTATTATATTCTGTTATGCTTTCGTAAAGCATTTTCTTGTTGCTTTTCCACAGTGTTGTAGGGGCTTTTTGGTATTTTTTTTTTCTTTTGAAGTCCTAACTATTTTTGATCAGTATGTAGCAAGTATATCTTTCTTCTGCACAGTTTCATTGAAACCATGGTCTTCATGAGTTTAACTGGAGCCCTGACCCATTACACTGAGATTTCTAAAATATCATCCTATCATCCTTACTGGTTTGGGTTTTTTTGGTTTTGGTTTTGTTTGGTTTTTTTTTTGGCATGGATATATACTAAAGGAAAAGGAGCTCATAATCCCTAGTGCTTCTATATCTATTTCCAGAGTCCTATGCACTACAGCACTGCTTCAGAGTAGAAGCTGAGGGTGATAGTTCATTACTTTGCACACTGAGACCCACCTTTAATTGCAGTTTTCAGGAGCAATTGTAAACATCAAGGTGGGAATACAGTCAAGCTATGAAGAGAGAGTGAAAAGAGGTTGTGTCAACGTTGATCCATCTAAACCAGAATGCTTTGAAACAGGATTGCTTAATATGATTTGGCAAAACAAAAGCCACAAAAAAAGTCAACCCAAAAATAAGAAATTGTGAAATGAAATAATGCCTCACTGCTACATTTTTGAAGAGAATATTTTGTTGTCATTACCAAAGATCTGAATTAGTTTCAGTGTTGTGTTGCTATGCCAACAGAAAACTCATCAGTTTGTTTGCTCTTGCTGTCAGAATAATGCATTTCTGAGTTTAGACTTCCAAGGAAGCCAGCTGTAGCCTGAGTGAAACATCATAAGCTTCTTTAAGAATTGAAAACAATATCTTCAAATATATGCCTATTAAATGGTCAGAAGATGAATATTAACCATAGGTAGAAGAGTTTGTTTTGTTTTGTTTTTGTTTTTTTTTAATGTGTTTTCTTAATAATTAATAAAATGTATAAACAATCAAACAATTTAGGAAAAATGAATTTTCATTTAATTTGAAACTACAGTGATAGGTGTTAGTTAACAAGTAGATTGGGTATTCTCTAAAGGTTTGACAACTGGAACTAGACCAAGATGTGATTAATTACCCAGTGCAAGAGTTGATAAAGTTAAAATCTGTAGAGGTTCAGGACATATACAACAGTTATCTGAATAGACTGAATGAAGAATTCTTGGCATAGTCTAGTAGATAATACCCAGTGCTACTTCCTGCTTCCCATGCCACAAAATTGTACAAGCTAGAGGCATTAATATTAATCCAGCTCTTGACATTGATATAATACCCCTGGAATCTGGAAATCAGCTCTTTTCCAAAATTTATGAAGGTAGCCACCAAGGTCCTCTTCTTATTTTCCTGACCATGAAAAACATTGATTTTACTGAGTTTTTTGACTACTCTATTTCACTCTTTAGGTTATACTCTTTACCCGATTAGGCTTTTCCTCCTACTTCCAGCAGGTACATTTTAAATATTGGTCAATAATTGAAGACCATTATATTTCAGTAACCCATTTTTATCTGGACAAACTGTTAACATGTTTTGTAGCTGCATCCTGCTTACTGATGAGGATGGGATCAAAAGATAGATCCCATAGAAGGTGCTTCTATACAAGGAAAGTGGAGGTATAACAGTCTCTAGAATTTCAAAATTATCTCTGATGCAGTATATCATGGGCCTCAGCTGACATGACAATTCCTATATTTCTATTTACCATTTGAATTGAGTAGGGATGCTGTGATGAATAAGAGCATCCAGAATTAGGCTCCTAATAAATATAAATTATGTATTTTATTTGTTGCATAATTTATTGTTCATTTGTGTGTTTTTCCTTGCATGAGTTAGCCTTTCATGCTAATTTCTCTGACAGCTGGATTCATCAAAAGGATAACCAGGAGATATTTTTCATTTTAACAAATATAAATGGCAACCTGGTGCTTCCTTATCTGTTTTATGAAGCAGAGAGAATAGCTTTTGGAATAATTACTAGGTGTTGTATTGGTTTAAAAAAGAACAGACAGAAAAAAAAAAGAGAAAAATAACAATTTAATAAATAGTAGGTCATAGAATTTAGATATAGATAAACCTTATTAACTTATTGAATATATCTCTCGTGCAAAATGGACATAGAGCAAATTGGGATCCTGTTAAGTATTAAACTGATTATGCATTTGATAGTAGTTTGGTAGTATTCAGTTTCAATATGATACATACTAAATTCTGCTCAGTGAAGCCCCTCTTAAAATTTAACATGGTTGCATCAGAATTATTGCAAAACAAAATATTGATGTGATTTCAGTGTATCATTAGCAATTTTTTTTATTGGGAGGGGGTGTTAACCCCTGGATATTGCATAGCAAAGATGAGAACTTACTGGTTGTCTTTTAGGCTAAAACTAATAATGAAAGGACTGACATGTTTTCTGTTGAAGTGAATGAAGTTACAATCAACCAAAATCATCAAATTTAGCTGATGTAGGAGAGAAAACTGGTACTGAAACTTCAGGGAAAACAATGTCCTATCCCTCTGGAAGAGAAGCAAGACATTCTGACATACTTGAGACCTTGAGAAAAATGAGAGGAAATCCAACAAGACAAAATTTGATAGACAAAAAAATAAATTAAAAAAAAATCCAGTTTATTGCCGGTTTTCCTCAGAAGAGTACACAGGGATGAATAAATAATCATAAGAGGACTTTATTTTCTGTAGATTCTATTTATCTGTGTACATTCTGTGCAACTCCTAGAAAAGTCTAGACTTTGTGATTCTTTGGCACTTTGTGGCATGCTTAAATTTTTACTGGAAGCAAAGCATTCTGCTTTCCTAGAGGGACTGACTCTGAGGCAGCAAGCAGAGTGCATTGGTCGGTCAGTCTGCTGGACTTGGAGATGCAAAAAACAAGAGATGCCAAGTCATCAGGGTCTAATTGTCACTTCTAAAACCATTCACTCAAGTATTGGATTTATGTACTATTCACTCTGCTTCAGCTACAAAATAGCTTAAGACAAATTTATCTTGTGGTTGCACTGTCTGGGAGCAGAGCGGGAAATTTATTTTCACGCCCAGCCGAGTCCTTACTGGGAGCTTGGCTGGGCTCCTGTGCTGTGCCCAGCCTGCAACCATGAATTCCATGTACTGCAGAGCCAAGAGGAGGGAAAAAATCAGCTCCAGAGGGCTCACACGGTGTCTCACATTGCTCAAATGTTGTTAGATTACACTTCTCTAATACCAAGGGTGGCAGCTTAGTGCCAAGAGCCCTCAGCATCTAATCCTGCAGACATGCCTGTTCAGGCTGTACGGAGCCCCGCTGCCTACTCTGCATTTCTAAATCACAATATCTGAGACTTCAGGGCTGACAGCCTAAGAAGGAAATTCCATGGGCACAGCAGGTAAAGCTATCTCCCGTGCCCTGTCTGCATCCAGAATAAATGAGTGCCTGCTAGGAACAAATGTATCATTCACACAAACGAAAACTATGCATAAGAATTGCCCAGAGAGTCCTGTGTTTAGCCTCAACAATGAAGAAAGCTATTTTTAATATGAAGGATGCATTTTTTGCTAATAATTCAAATTTTTTTATATTTATATAAATCTCTTCATCTATATATATTGAATATACATATATATAGTTATCTGCATTGAATAATATTTTTGGAGTAGAGGAAATTGCATTTATTCTTTAAACTGTATTTAAGTTTATTCTTGGAAGACTTTGTGTGCCATTTACACTTTGGTCTGTCTCTAGAATTTGTGATTTTTGTTCATGGAGGAAAAAATATACAGTTGGATAAAGGAATTAGAAGATAAGGGCAGGAACAAAATTTATAAATAAATAAGAAAATAACTAGACAGGATCACTGTACTATGTCTTAGTAGTGTGAATACCCTAATTTCTTCAAGTTCTGGGATATCTATCAGAGCAACAGTCAAGCACAATTACTTAAAAATTAATGCAATAAATGAATGGGTTGGAAGATTAGAGGAGTTTGTGTTTCCCACTCTCCATGTTTTAGTTTTAATTTGCTTCCTATTTAACAATTAACACCAAGAATTTAATGAATAAAGTTGGTATTTGTTAATCAGGCTTAAATTCTGTAACAATCAATTCTGCAAAGAATTTAATGGATCAGGTTATTAGAAAACTGACAAAGCGGGCAAAAAAATGAATTTTCATTTTTAGAACCCTGTTTAACTGTTTCATAGCTGAAGCTTGTTAAAAGTGATTGTATCATAAGAAAAAGAGCAGATTTTAAATGTTAAAAGTATTGCAACTTTGATACCTGTTTCCTCTTTTGAAAGCTTCCCACCTACACATTTTGTGCATTTCCGTTCTACTGAGAACCACTGATCAAGTGGACATTTGGAATGGAGTGTGGATTATATTGACCATATGTAGCAGAAATGGTAGAATTATGGCTCTCAGAGTGCAGCAACATAGCCAAAATGACCAACTGCCTTAGAGGGTGTGTGCCTGGGCTCAGTTGTTGCCCATGCCAGTGTGCCCAAAAATATCGGGAGACAGCACTCTGGTGGAAGCCACGTTCCTCCTCTAGAGTGAGGGGTGCCAGTGAAAGGGACTTCTGGAAATGGCTAATTGTGGCAGTTTTCACCTCTGTCACTTTTTAGAACCATTTCTACATTTTAGGAAATTGCTTAGAAACTTCCTTGGAAAGAAGGCCAAGTGGACTCCTCGGAACCCTTCAATGCATAACAGAGGCATGGTCTGGTCATGAAGGAGAAATTTGGGTTAGGTTGGGAGCTTCTTTGGTTAGATGTTTTTGTAAATGCTAAATCATTAATTGTATGAAATCTCCTTATATAGAGGTATTTTATATAAACTATTAAAACCATGTGACATTGAGTTTTCCCGTGAATACCTTGCAACTTAATAAATGAGAATGTTGAAGTCTGTAATGTGTCCCAAAAAACTCAGCCAAACTGAAACTATGTATGAGTGCCATTAACTGTCAATTAATGTTTTTTTTTAAAATTTTATACCATGGTCACTGCTTCTCAGAGGCAGTAAGAGAAAGCTATATATCTCTAAATGCAGGTAGTTATTTCAAAAGTGTATCACTGTGACAAGCAATCATATGCTTGGAAGTTCAGGCCCATGGAGTCCTTTCTTTCAAGAGACTGGCCTAAAGCTTTCAGTGCTGAAAAAAGCAGCTATTGAAGCAAGTTTTTTCCTGACAACCTGTTCTGATTTCAGACTGATGTGGGAGAAATGAGAGGGAGATGGTGACCCTGTTTCCCAAGGAGACAGCTGTGTGCACACTCCTGTTCTGGAGGTGTCACTGTGATGTATTTCCCCTCCATCAGAGGGCTTTACTGAACAAATTGCGAGGGGTGTTGAAAGTGATAAAAGGAATGCATCACTGCACACTTGCTTTACAAGCAAGATACATAAACAGTATGTTTTCTCACAGCCACCATGTAGAAGTATCCCCAGTGCCTTTATAAAAATTGATCTGCACTTTGAAGCCATGTGCAATTTGAAATGACAGGATTTCAGTCTCCAAAAAGGGGATTAAGGAACTGGCCTCCTGATAATACTGACAGCCCTCTAATACCATGTTGCTTGACTATCACAAGCAGTACCAAGATTTTGATGATGTGACTAAACAGAGCCATAATAGAAGGATTAAACCATCAGCAAACACACACTGATTTAAAACACGTATGTGTGCATACATTTCTGAGCTGCATAATTCATAATGTGATTTAATTTTCTATAGAGTGATAGAAAAAAAGTAACTGAACACCTAGTGCATAAGATGAATGAGCAAATACTTTTAGTGAAGAGTGCTTTAGAGACACTGAACTAACACTTAAGTAATACCAAGTCTGTGAAAAACTGAAAATTGCCTAACTAAAACTAAATTGTAAATCTATACAGGGTACAGGTTTGCTCTCAACACTGTCATTTAATCCTACTTTTTCAGAAAGGTGAACTCTGGATTTGTAAAATGTGGGTGTGTTCAGCATGATAGATACCAAGCACTGAAAAACCAGTAATAATAAATGTTGGAATCTTTATTTCCTGGCAGGTGCTTGTAGCTTCTTGCTTTCACTTAGAGGTTTTTCTTCTGTCTGCCAGAATGAACAAGGGAAATCTATATTCAGAAAAAAATTCTGAAATCTATATTCAGAAAAAAATTCTTAGGTAATTTCATGAAGCAAAGTCCAAATATTGCTCCTGTAATGCTGGAAAATAATGTTGTAACTCTTTTTAAAGGAAAAAAGTAAACCCTACTTCAACAACCTACTGGATAAGGATATCTAAAATAAAAAAGATACCAATGAAAACATCAAAGATAAATTTCATTAAAGTATGTATTTAAGAAATATTTTTTTAAAATTCTTCTGAATATTTTCGCTGTATGTTTTTTGATTTGGAAGGGATACTATTCAGTATTTTGTTACAATAAAATCAAAGAATGTAAACAGATTTTAGTAAAAATTTGTGAAAAAATATCAATACAAAAAATTTTAGTAGCAGATGGAAAGAACATGAAATAGCATGCCAAGCAAACTTCCTGTGCTTTTGAGCCAAAATAAAATCTTTGAAACATTCAAAGATGTTATATGCTTAAAACCAAAATTTTTCTAAAATTTGATTTACTATGTTTTGAGGAATCAAATCCTCCTTTTCTTTGTCCACTTCCAGTTTCTACTGTCTGGTGGGAAAATACTGTGATAGAGATTTAGCACTGTCAGGAAACACAATGGAAATTAAAATCCTTAAAGGTTTTTAATATTTGTGTATAATCCTGTTTTAATTTAAATGAACTCCCTTGATAGTAACATACTATTCTTAAGAAAAGGGATAGTATGGGTAGCTGTACATGGATTTTTTTTTTCAAACAAACATAAGACACATCAATAAACCCTCCATAGAAAAGAGGGCAAATGACTTTTCTTAAGAACTAATAGGTGGTACACTTTTTTATTTTGGTACACCTTTGCATCTTACCTTGCAATTGTCATACTTGCAATTTTTATATTCTATGCTACCCCTGAAATGCACCTATATGTCTAGGGCTTTTATGAACCAAATGAAATAAAAGCTTTGTTAACATTTCTCTGAAATTATCAGATTTTTTTTCAGTTTCAGAATCCCTGGATTGAAACAGGTCAAGGTTTTAATAAATGTGCTTTTACTTGCCATTTTTAACTAAAAAATTTCCTGTTTCTCAGACTCTTCTTGCTGAAACTGAGATGTGAGGACTATGTCAAAATTACAAGTCCTCTATGAAGTTGACATGAAATTTCTGTTTTATTGATGATTTTGGGCTGTGTCATGTGAGGCTTGATAGAAGGCAAAACTCCTGTCAGGTTACTAAACATCCACTATGCCGTAGTTTTGTTCCATATTTCTCTCCTACCATCATAATCAAGTTACTAGTGTGTTTGATGCATTTCTCAAATTAAATTCAGGTTTTGAAATACATCAGTGAAATACAGGGTTTCATACAGATACAGTAAGACTTTGTTTAGGAAAGGCTAAACTCAGAAAGCGAAACAGGAATTTCTCCTTTCTTTTCTTTTTCTTTTTAATATGGTTCAATTCCTGCTGGATTCTCCAAGTCCAGAATCATCAATGATATTATGACATAAAAAGCTTTTGGGTTTTTAGCAGAGTTTAAAAAGAGACAGTGATTTATAGTGATCCAGAAATAAAATGCTATTATCTGGATAGATCAGTAATGTTAAAAGAAAGAGTATATTAATTTTACATAATATATTTTTTTTCCAGGACAAACTATATGTTGCATATTGAAAGCAAAAAATATTTCTTTTCACATTTCTCTGCCTTGTGTTCAACTGAAATTGCAAAGCTAGTGTAAAAAAAAAATGTTCTTTTACTACACTACATAATCTATTGAATTATTGCAGATAGACTTTCAAAGTTATCTCTGAGCCAATGGAACAAAGTGTTTACTTCCTTTCATCTTCATTGATATGTTTCACAGGATGTCAAGACCTGAATCAATAAATGCTCATTTTTCAGTGTAAGAGTAATCTTGTTACTCATTACTTTATGCTCAAACACAAATACCCTGAATAAATTTAAAGATGAGACAACATTTTAGAATTAGATACTTATGAGAGAAGCATTTGTGATCCTATCAGGACAAGTAACTACACTAGCCTGTGCTTAGCATTTAGTAGGTTATAGAGAGTCAGTTTTTAAGATCAGAAGGGACAATCTGAGTCATACAAATTGATTTCCTGTACAGAATAGGAGAAAGAATCTCACCCTGCAGTTTGTATCAAAATCTGTAATTTTCATTTGAGGTAGAAGGTGTATGTTGAACATTATGTCCTGACCTGCTGTAAAGATTTCAAGGAATGGAGAATTAAGCAACAGGAATAAATTACCTCAAGTAACTTGCTCATTCTTTAAGTAAGAGAAAAATCCACAGTAGGAAGATATACATTTATAGGTGGGTATCCTCTTCAGAAATGTATTGATTTCAGAAAAGAAGATATTTTCTTGCTCACAGGTACTAGAGTATTAATATTAAACACTCTGCTGAATGATCCACAGGAGAAAAGATACAGATTTTGTAGTTCTTAAATTTAAAAGCTGATCTCAATAAAGAATGTTCCCCGAAGGACATTTTATCTCTGAAATGGCTTTATCACCTTGGAGAGTAATTGTTCTTTCGGAATTTCACAAGCAACTTTCTGAACCATCAGAAATCTCACTATTTTTCAATGACAGAAAAAGTGTTAGTTAGAAAAGATAAAGACAAAAAATTGTCCAATTGGCTTTGCAGATGTCACATTGAGGATTAGGAAATACCAGGGAGTCCAGACTTTGCTTGAAGAAAGATGGTCCTATTTTCAAGGGTCATCTCCTTTCCATTCTTTGAATATCTGCCTTATTGTGAACTTTACTGTGTTATTTAACTTACTTATTTTCTCAGGCTTATTTCATTTCTTCCACTTTCCATTATCTGTGACAGGATATGTGGGGCTTGCAACAGACAACAATGCATCGAGAGATAAAATGATCTAAAAGTATTGTGACTTCACCTTGTCTTCAAAGCTGCTGCTATAGTTTCTTTGTAATTTTTTTTTTCTTACAATGAATGTTGTTTTATGTTTCTTCAGGATAATGCAGTTTAAATTCTAATTAGGACACTCAGGATATTAGTGGAGTTCCTTTCTTCCTCCCCCTGCCCTTAAAAGTACAATCAGAAATATAAAACACTTACATGCAGAAAGACATCAATAAGTAATTAAAGGCACTTTTTTGTATACTCTCATTTTCTAGGTCTCCAGAGAGACCCACAGAGAGAGAGATGGCCTTACAGGTTTGCTGATGGCACCTTCCCTCATTTGTGCCCAGCTCCTTGGCACAGCATAGTTTGCTTCCTTCAATGTACACAAGGTCAGGATCTGCAAGTAAGTCATGGACAGCTTTGTAGTTGACTTGCAAACAAGACTAATAGCAGTAATGCTGCACTGAGCATGTAATTAAGAGTATCAAGCCAAATTAAAATGTAATTGATGACCTAATGATGAAAGTACCACTTCTCATTGACTGTTCCTGGGACAACCAGTCTTTTTATGTGCACTGAATCTTCACTGATGCCTATGTAAAGAACAAAACAAAGAACAGCTGCTGCATTATGGCCTGAAACAACTGTATAATAAATTCATACATTTTGATTACTTTGGATTTATAGAGATAAAAAAGGATTCTGAAGTGAAAGTGAGACTGGTTTGCCTACAGAGATAAAGGCTGTAATACGTACATGAATATCTTGATAAGGTAATTATAGAGGGGAAATCTTATCTAGCCTTAGGTATAGCCTGGAAAGTGGTGGGTATTGAATAATGGCAACTCTCAAACTCCATTATTTTTTAGCCTCTACTCAGTCATAATGTTCATGGAAGTCAAGCAGCTATTGTAGCTCTTTCTACATTTCATTTTCTCCCTTTCTCTGTATTTCTTGGTATATGGTCAAGTCAAACGCATGCAAACACATACATCTTGGTTTTCTGTGAGTTTGATAAAGCAAATGTCTATGGTATTTTTTTCTTGCTGCATCATCATAAAATATCATATGCAAAACCCCCCAGATATTAACTTTTTCCTATTATCCAGCTATTTCTTACAAAAAGTCATGTCACACAAAAAGAATAAATTGAAATTCATAAGAAAAGCTCACCCACAAGGCCACCAACATTTGCTTATTTTTTTGACTGCAAAAATGAACAATTACAGCACAGTAGATGGGGATATATATATCTTTTCTATATATCTTTTCAAAAAGACCTTTTTGCCGTTGCAGGGATATATTGCAAAAATCTGATTAAGTCTGGAAATCCCATAGTAGGGTAGCATCTGGGGAAAGAGAAGCTGAAACAATAGTAAGGTTTCTTTGCAATATACATAGCTGTACTAACATTTTTGGAAAAAGAAGATGAGGATATGTGAAAATCTGTAGGTAGGGTATCCCAAGTGTCAGAAATAAGCAGCAGGTAATACTTTGTGGAAGCAAAAATGTTAAAGTAAAAGGACGTACTGTTTTTTAAATATGCAGGATAACAATGAGTGATCATTCTCTTTTAAATGAAAGGAAAATGGCCTCTTTTTCCATGATGGTAGTGGACTGATCTGAGTGAATATGTGTATGAGTTCATGAAATACCAAATAAAATGTGAATAGAGACCAGCTACTTCATGAAGTACCCTAGATTCAAGGGTCTGTACCTCAAAGACAGCACACTGCTACATTTATTTAAACATACATGTTAATGGCTCAGAGGAAGAGCTGATACTCCTGGTTTGCTTGTTTTTTTCACCCAGGGAGGGTCACACCAGAGTGTTACAGCCCTGATGGTGATGGTCTGCTGGAGAGGTAGACAACTGAAAGTTGCATCAGTCTTAGATGCTCTCTGTTATCCTAACATGACCCATACACCCAGAAATTTTGCATGACATAAGTGAAGATGTCTTCTATATCTTCTTTTACTGTAGAAGCAAGATGTAGCTCACGGGATAAAATCAGATAAAACTTTAGAATCTAGATTCTCAACAAGTGCCCTTGCACATACATACCCTTGCCTGTCCTGTCTCTAATTATAAGTGTGTCCTTTGTGTCATTTAATGTTTACTTGTGTTCCATATGAAGTCAAAAGTTTTCTTTGGGAAGTTCTGAAATTTCTTCAGCATCCAGCAGAAGTAAATCTTTGGAACAAGTCAGGGATGCTCACTGCCTGCAAAGAGTGCTGTCATATAATCTTGAACCACAGGTGTTTGTGCTATTTCTGTTAAATACTGTATTCTTGTCATCAATTCCTTTAGTGACTGTTTTACAGAACATGGGCTTTGTGATTTTACCAGTCTTATTGCACTTACAACAATGCTACATGCATAATTGCAGTAAATAATTCATTATTTAAATCAAAAGGCTAATAAATTAGCCCCAAAGACAGATCAAACATGTTGATCACACATAAGGATCCAGTATTTGTGCAGATCTTTTGAAGAATCTAAATTTATTCCCCTTTGAAAATGTGAGTAGCATTCAAAACTGGTAAGGAATTAAGTGACATGGGAAGTAGCTTTAATTGTTTCCCACAGGAGAAGTGGGTGAGTCATTGAATTTGGTGAGGTTATTTGATATTATGCTTAATTTGATTAAGCATGACAGAATTTCTAAACAAATTAGTGTTCAGCAAGGCAAAATTGATGTTCTAGCTGAGACATCCACTAAATTGTCCAGATTATTCTGATAAATCATGGAAACAATACTATACATATATTTAGAAAATTGGAAAGGACACTAGTCCTTTGACCTGGAATATTAGAGCAAAGTATTTGACATCAGTACATACATAAACTTGCTGAATTACACTTGATTCACTGTGTATAGCCTGCATTCAGGACTCCCATATAAATATCCCAGAATTTCAGTGATGGTGAGTGGCAATTTGCTTTGGAAAAGAGAACACTTCAACATGAAGTAACAGAACTTACTAAAGTAAAAAAGAGTTCATGTAGAGATAAAGAGTATCAGGAGAGTTATTGAATTGAAACATGATGGAGCACAAGTTTAAAAGCTGCTTGGAACAGGGCAACTTCTCCTTTGTGTAGTGGATTGGTTAGAAATGCGAGGACATATGAACATGGCTAAGGCTATGGATGAGCTGCTAAAGTATAAGACGCAGTCTGACTAGGCCCATGAGAAAGTCTGAGATAGCAGGGCCGTGAGAAAGCAGCAGCGTCCTTGGGTATCCTAAATTGAGCTGAGAAACAGAGCTAGGCATTACCAAAACAAAGGCACTTAACGAGCCACCTGTGTAAACAGTGGGAAGCAGTTAAGATGATATCACCACCTAACCGAGCACCAATAATGAGCCTGATTTCTGTAATATTCATGAACCTATTATAGAGTGTATATTAAGCTACTGTCAATCTACAATAAACGAAGTTCCTGGATTCTCATATTGAGGTGTCTAGAGCTTTCCGTCGCGACGTTATTACTGGCGCCCGTGGACAGGGACCAAGTGGGGGTCCCTAGGAGGTCAAGTCGGATCTCCTGGGTTGGAGTCAAGTCGGACTCCCGAGAGCCAAGTCGGGTTCTCGCAGCCGTGGTCGGACGTAGGAGTTTTTGTCGGTCTTGCCGTGCAGCACAAGAAGGCGAAAGGGCTGGACGAAAAAGAGCTCAACTTGCCGCCGCCGGACGCCTCCCTTTCGGGGATTTCGGACGGCGAAAGAGTTAAGTTCCGTGCTTCCAGGCCCGGCGCCCGGGACGACTCCTGAAGAAGGAGGCCCGCCGACAAAGCCGCAAAGTCTCGTGGAAAGGGCTGCACAAAGCGTGGTAACACGTTTTTTAGGTAATAGAGGGACAGGCGGCACTATCATTGCTCCAATGCTTTCTGGGAAAGCGGGGAGTTAAGACGAACTGGCTTTGCGGCAGATGCTGCTTTCATGTAAGGGCCAGGGATATGAAGCGAACACTGTAACTGCCTTTACTATCTCTACTTGGAAAGAACTTAGTGATAAACTCTTTACTGCTGCCTGTAAGGGAGAAAAAGTTGCTGCTTCCCTCCTTACAATTTGGCGATTGTTATCTGGAACAGTCAAAGGCATTAAAGCACAGTCTGAGGACATTAGGATGCTACTGGATACCATCATACGGAGAAATCGTGTAAAAAGGGAGTCGAGCGGAGTTGAAGGGAGCCGGAGCGGGACCAGAGATCACGGAACGGGGCCGGAAACAACGGAGCGGCCCCGCCAACATGAACGCGGTGCCAGCGTCTCGGCAATGCATATCCAGGACGATTGGAGACGACAGCTGCAGCGTGAAAGTACTGCTGATGGACCAGGGACGAACTTTACGAACACTATGACTGAGTTCCACCTTAAGACACTTCCAGCTTTTCATCTGAACTGTGCAGCGGGACTGCGCTGCACATTTGTGGCTGTGTTCATGGCGCTGGGTGCTTGCGCCGGGCAGCGGGGCAGTGGCGGTGGTCGCGCCGCCTGCGTGTCCCCGGCTCGGAGCGCTCCCGGATGCCGCAGAGCCGGGGGCCGGTGAAATCGCTCGGAGCGGTGCGCCCGAGTGCGTGCACGCCGGCGGCCCCGGGCGCAGCGGGCGGGCTCTGTGTCCCCCGCACTGCTGACAGCCATGGTCCCGGGGGGTGTGCGTTCCCCTTCCCTTCTTTGCAGCGAGTGGTTTTTCCCTGGTGCTGCTCCTCTTCCTAGAGTTAATGACGGTAGCAAAAACATTGGGGGGTGCAGTCGGGGGAGGGGGAAAGCTGTTTCTCTTTTTCCCCGTTACACCAATCACCCCTTCTCTGAAACGTGCCTGTTTGCAGCTGTTCTCTCCCTCTCCTATGTTTTTGTCTTTTCTTAAGCAGACCCTGTGATTAAGTTCCTTCTGCTGATCTCTCTGGGTGAGCCCAGCCCCTCCTTCCCCTCCTTCGTCCTTCGGCAATGAGGAGCGTGGGGGGAGGCAAAGACGGTAAAACACGGAAAAAAGGGAAAAGAGAAAAAACAACTTAAAATTAACAATATCCCAACTTATAAATCAAATAAGATTGCATTGTTTTTACAGCAATAGGTGTTAAGCATGCAGTGTGCTCATGGCATTCTCAAATGTTTTCTTCAAAAACAGAAAGGGAGACTGACGAAAAATCCTTTGAAGTAAGATTAGAAATAACGCGACATCCGTGCTTAGCTTTTGCATATTGCAGAAGGTTGTTAAGAATTTCCTATAGTTTGCCATTTTGCTTCTCTTACATGAAAATTGGCTGTTTCCCCCAGGGGCAGGGTGCAGGTAGAAGATTTGGAGACGGAACGATGAGACAGAAGGGGATGTAGTCTTCCCCCTGCAAAAGTAGCTTTATTGCCTTTATGATAAAATATCATTGCTCTATAAGAAGCGTTGAAGATTTCCAAGATAATATTCTGTTCTTTCTTACTGTATTTGTCTTTTACATGGAGAGTTATGCAGGATTTGCAGATTGCTGATGGCGGCTATGCCATAAATTTCCTTTGAATTATGAAACTGACAAGAAGTGCACAGCCAATGACCACTTGAAAATGTGTGTGTGATTGAGGAGTGTGTCTGAGGTGGCCACCTGAATGTTGTGTGAAAGAAAAAAGCTACATGAATGTGTGAATGTGTAAACTTAAAAATACTTTCTGCCGGTGTCAAGATTTTAGAGATGTGTAACGTGATTCTGTTGAACCATAGTGATTCCTTATTCTGAATGGGCTCTAAGTTATACAATGGATATTGACAGTTATTGTAATCTTAGTAATAGCTCGTGTTGCCTTTTCTTGTATTACTAGACGTCTAAATACTACGACAAAGAAAGCATTGTTAGCACGAAATAAAAACGGGGGAAATTGTAGTGGATTGGTTAGAAATGCGAGGACATATGAACATGGCTAAGGCTATGGATGAGCTGCTAAAGTATAAGACGCAGTCTGACTAGGCCCATGAGAAAGTCTGAGATAGCAGGGCCGTGAGAAAGCAGCAGCGTCCTTGGGTATCCTAAATTGAGCTGAGAAACAGAGCTAGGCATTACCAAAACAAAGGCACTTAACGAGCCACCTGTGTAAACAGTGGGAAGCAGTTAAGATGATATCACCACCTAACCGAGCACCAATAATGAGCCTGATTTCTGTAATATTCATGAACCTATTATAGAGTGTATATTAAGCTACTGTCAATCTACAATAAACGAAGTTCCTGGATTCTCATATTGAGGTGTCTAGAGCTTTCCGTCGCGACGTTACCTTTGCATTGAGGTTTTGTTATAGGCATGTGCACATGTCTCTTTTTAAAGCACAGATAAGATTTCTGGGAAATCTGAACAAATTCTGAAGTTATTTTGAAAACCCAAGTGGTGTGTTTAACAGTGAAAGCAAATTGTTTGCAGAAGTCATTTAAAATTCAAAACTGTTTTGATCTAAGTGAGATCTGGAAAGAACTCTCAAACTAAAATCAACCACCTGAAAAAAAAAATCGTTCTTATTCCTAAAGGTGTACCTCATATAAGATTTGGAGCAGATATCTAGGAGAAAAAAAAATAAAAAATTACCTTGGATGTGTAGCCTGTTTGTCTAATAATCTTCATTAACAAACTAATGAGCCTTACATTGTTTCATTGTAATTTACCTCCAAAACTAGCCAGTTGTTCCACCTCTTGGAAGACCTCCATCCATTTATTTCACATCTATTATTTGACAGATGACCCCATTTGATCCTAAGGCAGTGCCAGGTGGAGCAGCAGGAGAGCTCCCAGCTGTTCCAGGGTGACTAACACGGTGGGAACTGGCAAAGAACAGCATGAGGATTGATTTGCACATTAAAGTGTGATAGAAAGTGAATAAGTTATCTTCTTGCTATGACAGGGTAATCCCTTTTATTCTTCATTTCTGCTTGCTTTTGTAAAAGAAGAAAAGTACCTATTTCTCACACCACATAGATTTAAATGCGTGCTCTGTGAACTTCCAACTCTTTCTATCCCTGGAATCTGGACACTGTGACTGTACTGCAGGGTAAAAAGAAAGTAGACATACAATGATGCTGTGTGCTGTTTTAATTTAAGGATTACATTTTAATGTAAGCTGGAGATTTGACAGCACAATGCAAATTTTTTTGTGCAATCCAGGTTTTTGCAATTCATTTTTATGTTAATCTTTATCATCTAACTGGTATTCATATGCTAATTTGTTACTAGCACACCAGTGTACTCTTTTTAACATATAAGTTAGGGAATTTGTGCTATCTCACAGAGAGGCATTTAGAGAGACACAAAGTTGAGTTTATTTCACAAACTAAAAACAAAGCCAAGTGCTACTCAGACATATTTGCATTACTTAATGTTAGAGAAACTCCTGCTCTTCTGAAATTTTTGCAGTAAGCAATATGAGGGAGACAGTAGTGAGGAATATTGTCTGTATCCTCACAACTGTGTAGCCTTACTAAATTCACCCCTTATGTAATTAAATAGATCCTACAAGGATTATACTGGAAGGGACAGGCTGGGTGAACAACCAAGACACTCTTTGTCTCTATAAAGAAGTAAAGACCAAGAAGGGGAAGAGAAGAATTAATTGAGTTGAGTGGTATCTCATAGCAGACCAGTGCAAAGTACTCAACACTCTTCTGCATCCCAGCTCCACACTCTCATATTGTTTCCAGAAAGACCTGGACTGAAAGATGAGCAAATATCTTTATTTTCAGAAGGGCAATTTGTTTAGCATGTGAGTGAATATGGGCTACCTTGTGCATAAAAAGAGCAAGATTCTCTTTTTCCTGTTTTTCCTTTCCATCCTTAAGCTGAACTAGTTCAGCTTGCATTGCTACTGTTTTATTTAAACTTACTTGACTTGTAAATTCCAAAGTTTGTGCTGGGGAAGGAAATCTTTGCAGATACAGACCTTTCCAGTGCTAATTTTTTGCTGAGCTTGAGAAAATTCTTTTGGTGTGATGGCATTTCTATTTGTCAATCCTCCGTCCTGAAAAATGTTTGTAGACTTGTACGTGCTTTGATCATTTCACTATTGCCATACTTAGACTCTTGCTTTTCCTGTAAGGACTGGAGTGAATGTGTAAGACAGGATAGTGGGAGGTGAGAATTTCACACCCATCCTACCCAACCCTCAGTGATGCCTGGGAACTCTGCCATCCCCCAGCTCCAGACACCGTGCGTCATTCCTGCTCGGGTACGCGGTGCCTGACTCAGAAATACGTGCTCAGAGCTGCAGCTCCTGCTCCCTTTTTTAGCCAAATATTTACTATGGCCAACACCATTACAAAACAAGCTTCAGAAAAGCTGTACATATATGGAAGCACAGCTGTTGTGCTACAACGTACGAGTGATGTCTCTGCCGGGGTGGCCCTGCAGGTGAGGCTTCCTACTGCAATTTGCTTTAATCACAAGCTGTCTTAGTCTCCACATGCATGAGACAGGCAGTCAGAAAACTGAAATTCTGTGCTCCCTCTGAAAATATGAAAGAAGGTAAAGGATGAGAGATTCTGCTGAACTGGACAAAAAAAAAAAGGCAAGCACATTGAATTTCAGGACTAAGAAGAAAACACTTGTAAATTTATAATGGCACAATAGTTTAATCTTGCAAGCAGTGATAAATAGAATAAAATGTCTTTTTCTCTGTCCAGATGGAGAAAAGAAAGTATATTTTAAGAAGGCTATTGTGTTATAATTTTTGCAATGATCTTTGAAGTCTTTATTTGCTTTGTCCCATGGGCTTGCAAAGACAGTTATCATTCTCAAGTATGGGACTGAGGCCTGCTCCTAAGGGTACTAGTTGTGAGTGGTGATTTTCTTTCATATGTGTCTTAGTTCCTATTCAATTTAGAATGTCACTGAGTTCACTCATTCATTTATTTATTAAGGCAGTTTTTTTAAAATTAATTTCTCCACTGCTTTTGTAGCCAGAGAATTGAAGTTTCAGTTTGTTTTTAGCTGCTGAATCCTTCTTATCAAATCTCAGCAGAGCTGACTTGCCTTACCCATTTCTTGGTTATTAAGAGATCCATAGAGTCATAGCACTGAATACATATCCAGCTCAAAGGCATACCCATGTGGTCTCTTGCAGTTTAGGGAATTCTTTCAGATGGTGTCTCACAGCACTGAGACACTGGAGTCCAATAAGGAATGTGAACACTTAACACTGGAGTCCAATAAGGAATGTGAACACTTAACAGTTTGGAGGGAGTTTTGAAATTATTAGCTCAGGTACTAGTAGTAGCAACACAGATTTCAGAGACAAGATTATTTACTTCTTCCAAAAGCTACTTAGGTTGTATTGGAGACCTAATCTGTAAATCACAGACTCTTAACTTCATGTAGAGGAATTCAAGTGGTGGAAAAAAGCCAGGAATGTGCTTTCACACAGAGAGTAGTTGCTGTATGTTTAGGTGGCATGGAAATGTGTAGTAAACAAGGAAAATGCAGGAAAGAGACTGAAAATGTCAGTGCTTCATGTGGTACTGATCACAGGGTACAGGGCTGATTTTCAGCCTGCCCACTGCTTAGGGAGGAGTGTACATTTTAGACCTGTCAAAGTCTGCTAATGTTGTTGCTTTTTTATGCAACAAATTCAAATCTAGACGAAATTAAGAGGAATTGCCATTAGTGGTTCCTACTCCTCTGTATATATAAAATAAGGCATTTGGGGCCAGTTGTCCATGCTATGATGTTGTCATTTTGCCATAATGACACCAACTGGCAGCACTGCTGACAATCATATTAATGCAAGCCAGTAATGAGGTAGGCATAGCAAGTGTGTATATTCTCAACACTACTAGTAGTGTCTCTGTAATTATACTGAGTCACATTTCTGTGGGTGGTGTAAGGAGTCTTGCATTCATCTCTGGAAATGCTAAAACTACTCTGTTGTGTAAAATAATGTATACATTACATAGTAATGTATTTTTGTAAATGTAAAAATGCATTGTAAACAAAGTATTTTAAGACTTTTTTAGGAAATGTGAGTAATGATATTTAATTAGATTATTTACAAGGTTTTTTACATGTCATGTTGCAAAATGTATGTCTTTTCTTTCTGAATATGACAAGTTTCTGCAAACCATTCAAGAAGATGGGGAAGGGGGAATGTAAAGTGTGTGATAACCACCCAAAAACAGTTGACCCAGTTACTCGAGTATCTGAAAAACAAATCCAAAATTTGTAGCAAAATAAATAATTTAGGGACTTTAGGCAAGCCAACAATATAATTTCATTTTGTTAGAAAAATTAAAGGTTAAGAATAGAGCTGGTCAGAAAAATTATGTTTTCCAGAATATTCCTATTTCTTAGGATTCTGATAAGTCTGGAAGGATAGTGGCAAGCTCCTCCTTTTCCAAAATCATTCATTTGTCCATCTATTTGACTTTATAGTATTATTCATCCACTACTTATTAATTTGAATTACCCTGGGTTTGCAGCAGCTCCTGTAAAATGCTCAGGAATTTTAAAATCATCTGCAAAAATTTCTTCAATTAAGGGATGTAAATTGCAAGGGAGATAGTAAATCCTTCCATGGGAGTCTGATGTATCTTTTATTAAATGAATTATTTGGTTTATTTGAATTACATGGATTATATGAAATCCAACTTGGTAATTTTCCTTATCTCGTTTTTGAGATAGTAAGTCAATCATGAGGAATTGTGAATTGCTCTTAAGAATTAACTTAATTCTGTTTCTGCTGTAACTAAGAAAATGTTAATAGCTGAAAAATGGGCTGAGTTAAAATTAATTCTTGAGAAAATGTTAGAGCCAGTACTTTATTGCAAATTAGCATGGATTGCTTAGCATGAACCACTGCTAGGCAATAAACCTAATATGGCTTATGAAATGTGTCCTAGCAGACATAGCAAACTTCTTCTTCCCATATTGTCTTAGAATTTTGGTAGTAGTCTTGGTGTGTTTTTTTTTTTCTGTTGTCTTCCAGTAGTGCATTATAGCTTGCCTTTCTTGTGGGTCTTAAATTTGTCACAGTATGTTGTTTTATGACCTGTGGGCTCTGAATATACTGTGTAAATATATTGTGAGCTCTTCAGGAACAGAGTGTGTAAATGTTTCATGATTGCTGGGACTTGATCCAACTGTCAAACAACTGCTCTCAATCAACTGTGTGTCCCCACAGCCCCTCTAGAACTGTGTTGTTCTTACCAGGGACCATGTGGAGTGACTGAGCCGTGCACTAACTGCACAGGGAGAGGGGCAGTGCTCGCCAGCTGCGGACTTTAGGAAGTCTTTCTGGTGCAAAAATGTAACTTTGTAACTTTTTAACTGCAAAGTCAGTCTTATTCCCTCTTGTCTTTTGTTTGTGAACTGTCTCCCATTTGAACGTTTCTTACTGGCTCAATTCCTCCCTGCCCCTGCTTTATTACACGTGTCTTTTAGTCAGCAGCGTTGTTGAATGCTGTATGATTGGTATCTTAAGTTCATGAGAGATTGCAGAGACAATAAGCTTGTGAACCTGTTGTTTCAGAGACTTCTAGCAGATCTACTAAAACCCTCTAAGAGTTACAGCTAAACAGCAGTACCAAAAATCAGCCCTTATAAGTAAAACTTTGTATCTTCACAAATCTATAGTTTTAATCAACACATTGGGATTTACTTTTATTTAATTTATATATTTTATATACTAATATATAAAATATATTTACTAAAATTAACTTTAGCTTTACATTACAATTATTGACTTCTTCATTTTCCAATATAATCCTTTCTATATAGCTCGTACTGCCTGATAGAATAAAAGATTTACAATCCTGCTTGTCCCACATTACAGTTAATAGTTCAAGATAATCTATCCTTCTCTACTTCATTTTACTACTTTATAGACTGTGAAGAATTGGACTTTCAGAGGTACTGAGGATTGCTGTGATGGGTGGTTAGCACAGCTGATCTTAAAAAACATTCTGAGATAGAAGTAGTCATCAGAAACCTGGACCTCCTTATAGTGCAAGGAATGGAAGGAGTTTATGGCTGACTTGCTGTATTTCCTTCCATTAAGTTCCCATTTAAGTACAATAACTAGTGGAAGCTTGACATATAAAGGAACATTGGAGGTTTAATTTATAATAAAATAATCCAACTGAAAAGTTGAAGAAAAAGATGAGTATTAGTAAACCCCAACCATATGGACGGAATATGTAGGGATTTTGACCCTCTCTGCAGGTAGTCCCCTTCAGCTATATGGAATTAAACATTTCCACTAGAGTAATTTCCACATGGAACAAGCTGGTAGAATGGCATAAGGCAAAAATGTGCAAGAAAGTTTAAAGTCAAAGCCCAAATGGAAGTCCAAAATTGCCTTTGGCTGCAGTGTTAAGAGCTCAACAGTTGAAAAGCCTGACTGAGAGGCCTGGTTTAAGGTCCCAGGACCAATTTTAAATGCACATCCACTTTCCAGGAGAGAAAAAAACCAACCAAACAAAGTGGAAAAGTGACAAAACTCAGGGGTTGATACAAAGACAGTTTAATAGGGAAAACAATAGCTGTGCATGCAAGCAAAGCAAAACAAGAAATTCATTCACCACTTTCCATGGGCAGGCAGGTGTTCAGCCATCCCCAGGAAAGCTGAACTTCAACATGCACAACAGTTTCTTGGGAAGACAAATGCCATCACTCCAAATACCCCCTCTTCCTTCTTCCTCTCCCAGCTTTATCCACCAAGCATGGTGTGATATGGTGTGGAATATCCCTTGGGCCAGCCAGGATCAACTGCCCCAGCTCTTGTGCATCCCCAACCTCCTCACTGGTGGAGAGGGGTGAGAAGCAGAAAAGACCTTGGCTCTCTGTAAGCTCTGCTCAGCAATAGCAAAAACTGAATTGTCAGCACTGTTTCCAGCACAAATCCAAAACACAGCCCCATATCAGCTATATTAAGAAAATAAAATCTATGCCAACAGTATCAGCACACTTCAAATGGTAGAAAATATAGTATAACTGGTTGTAAACTGCTTTTTCATGGTGATCAAGTATCCTAAGTATGTACACTGGGGATCACTACTTGAAATTAAAAATTGCTCTGGACTGCAACTAGAATTCATAGAAATCCCTGTCCATGTTGATCTATTTTGGGCATTACCTGCAATTGTCTGTCCAACCAGGCTACCATGGAAACTCAAGCTATTGGAATGCTCAGCTTGTGGCTCCAGATGAAGAACTGTGAGAGAACCTTTCAAAGTTGAATGGTTGTGAATATGCATCAAAAAAACTTTTTGGAAATTTTAGGGGGAAAAAAAAGAAGCATTTTCAGAGTTGAAACTAAGTGAGGCTTCAGAAGCACAGTTGACCATGCAGGAAAATTCAGATGCCTAAGGGTCACTTTAAAAGCCTAATTTATTTACTGAATTTAGAGGATGAAATCTTACCTGAAAACCGATAACAATCGGTTAATAAAAACTCTTTCAACTTTTCAGACTATGAGAATAAATTTTCAAATGTTTAGTAACTGATGTACCTAAAGTTCTTTCTTCCCTCAGCTGAAAATAGAGTAATTTTTCTTTTTCACCTGTGAAGTGCAGCAGAAGCAGTTTGGTAACACTCTATCCCATTGGGATATTAATGCAGGGAACCCAGCCATTAGGGAAATATAAAAGTGCTTGGCTGTACTGAACTACTGTACCCCACAGGATAGAAAAAAAAAAATGAGCTGGGAGAGAAATAAAGTTGTCTAGGCTGTCTAAGAAATTTTTAGATCACCTGTCTAAGGTGATTCTTTAGAAAGTAGAGGTGTTTTTAGTGGAAATAGGTCCTTTTTATGTTATTTTAGCTTTTGTGGTACAGACCTGTCTTGTGTTATATGAAAGATATCTTTCATTCTCGACAAATTGTCTTGATCTCTAAAGACAACCCCTGTTTCATTTAATTTGAGGCTTTGAGATTCCCTTTTGCTTATAATCTATTAATCTACTCAAAATCTCATGCTAAGTTAAATGTCTGTTACAAAGCAGCCATGTAACTCATGTAGTAGTGCTAAAATCTGATAGCATATGCTGAATACAGGGTAATTTTAAGTTCAAATAGCTTGGTTATGTTTTAGATTAGAGAAAATTTGTCTATCTCCTTCTACCTACGTGCATTCAGTGGCATCTTGCAGTGCCCTAAATATGGCTTATATTCTTTTGTACAAGATACAATGTCCTGTGGTATTCAGCTATTTTGGAGGGGGAAAAGTCATCAAAAGAGAACACATAAAACAATAATTGCAAACAAAGAGGAGGAAATTTTACATATATATAAATATGTACATATATATATATACACAGCTATAGTTTCTATTTATCTGCTATACTTAGGAAGGGACCCAGAATTCAAAAATATTTCAGGCATGGGGATTGTAAAGATTCTCTGTTAGAAAATATTTATCAGTGAAGTAAATCTGGAACTTGCTAAGTAGTTCAAGATATTTTGGTGAGCTAGATCAAACATTACAGAAGCAGCCTTGCAACTTAGAGAGGGTATCACATAAATATCTATAAAAATGGAACTTTTTACTGTCAAGGAAGAAGTTACACACATATTTTTATAGTAATTGATAAGCACCTTCAATTAAATCAGGTAAGTAATTAAATTTTAAAAAGCATTTGGAATTAGGAATTAGGTGAAGGAGCAATGAGAAATTGAAATTATGTCATTAGTGGAGAAAGGAATTTTGTAATGCAACACTGTAGATAGTTGGTGACATTGGTGGAAAGGCACTGTCCTCTAATCATTCCTTGTTTCAGCTAAAATGTTGTGAAACAACTGGCAGTGTAGCTGCCTCTAGAATTCTGGATTTACTGCTGACCACCATATTACTTCTTCAGATAATTTTATTCTTCTACAGATGGGGGTGTAGTCTCCACAGTGGCATTATGAACAGGCAGGAAAGTTTCTAGTGCCTGCTGAGTGAAAAACTCAGAGGTTTTTCTTGAGTGAGGAAGGTGAAGTTTGAGGTTTGTCCTCGCTTTCTATATAGTCTACCTCCTTACTGGGATAGATATAAAGATAGATAAACTCAATAAAAGCCAACAATGTACTGAAAATTAAAGTCTGATACCTCATCTAAAAATTGTCGTTAGCATGTCTGCTGTACTCATGAGTTTTGAATGAAAGTGGAAAAAACAAGTTGAGCCCTTTTTGTGGACTGTGGAGTTAGATAAACAAGCTTCTATATTACATATCCTTACAGTGCATTATTGTGTTTTCTAATCTACCTGTAGGAAGTTTAGTTTTCTAGTTTAAACCCTATTTAGGGACTGCCAATTTGAATTGCTCTTAAAATATACACATGGTTTCCCTCCTGAAGATTAATTTTTATATTGCACGTAAGTTATCAAACCTTTTGCTTAGATTTTCTCTCATACTGATTAGTTATTGTTGTTCTTTAGTTTATTTAGCAAAAATTGCCCATGCAGTTGGATCTCTTGTTTATCTTTGAGAAATGTAGCTCTACTACCTAGGGATAGAAAAATTTACTAAGTTAGCTTTATAAAAATAGAGCTATTTTTTTGAGTGATGATTTGTAAATATTTATATTACACTAAGGTGACAGATTTTGGAACCACTAAATATAAAAATTCAGCTTTCAGAGGAAAAAGAGTAATTATCTGTGTTTATAGCCTGTGGAAAACTGTACAAAAAGCTGTCATAGTTCATCCGTGATTTTTTTACTTATTTATATTTGTTTTTCAAATATAATACTTATAGCTTGTTGTTTGTGACATAATTTTCAACCTGGTTCTCCCATTGAAGGTTTCAAGAACTGCCAATGAAACAGCCTTCACCTTTAGAAACTTTTTTGCTTAACATTTGTTTTGGATGTTTCTTTACGTGTGTTAAACCCAAAGCTTCTTCTCTAATCCAACATGTAGAAAAGGTACTTCCTTTCCTCTCTCCAGCTCTTTTTAGATTTTTTTCTTCCTTTAGACTAATCAACGTTAATTTGTTTGGTCATTCATCATTAGCATTGCTTGGATGTTTTGTTCCAGCCAAGACCTTACCAAAGCTGAACAAATTATGCTCTCACTAAAACTGAAATTCAGAACATATGGGAAGTGTTTCTTTCCTACAAACCATTTGCCCACACCCACTAGGAAGGCAACAGAATTCAATGTGAATCGAAAATATGAAAATCAATTTTTAGTACAAAAAGAGTCTTAAAGCCTGTACTCCCAAAATAAAGAGCTGTGTGATGCTTCTGTATCAGAGCATATTCTGGTACCATGAAAATGTTCTTGTCCCAGGAAACCACAAACAGCAGCCTTTGTGTTTTTTAATCCTTGGGACACTGAACCTGTCATCATGACCTGGTAGATACTTCTGTAAACTTGATGCCCTGTGGTACACTCAGAGCAATTTATCCCAAAGGAAATCAGGATAAATGTGACAGAAAAATAAATTTTATAAAAATTTTAATGTTTTAAGAGTAGGAACAATAGTCTCTATTCAAGCAACATTTTCAAACTTCTGGAAATTGCACTTCTTTGAAAAAAATTCTCAGTTTTCTTTGAGAAATCTACCCTGTACCCTAAAGCTGCACTACATACCTACTTTTAATAATGAGTTTAAAAGTCAGACAATAAATACATACTACTGGAATAGAATCTGGGAAGTAGTTGGGTTTTAAGAATAAAAAGGAATCTGTTTTTCAGTGCACAGATCCCAATGAGGAGACAGGAAATAGGACTGTAATCATAAGCAGATTCTTAGGATCATTTTTGTATGAAGCAGAACTTCAGCTGAGGCCCAAATAAGCAAATTTATAGTGGTCTAAGAATCTCATTAGGTATGAATGAAAAATCTATTGCTACAAATCTTTCTTTTACCTGAAGCAGGATAATTGGCATGTGGAAAAAGAAAGCAGACTATATAAAAAAGGTTATTTTATCTTATTTCAGATCCTGAAGGATTCCTATAATGCAGTGGTTCTGGAAAATTAAGACTGATTAACTAAATTATTAACTGCAAAGTGTATTTGAACTTCTACTGTTTTCATTCAGAAGCCTTTGTTTGTAGTAATCATCATCCAAGTTATGCAATTTAATTTGTATATGCATACATATAATCTCTCTTATATTTCCTGATTGTCTCTATACTGTTGCTTATACAGACAAGCTCTAGCAGAAAACTGGAAGAATAATTGGATTCAGAAATCCTGATTGCTTCCATTTTCTCCTCTTACACAACACAATTCGAGTAAGTCCCTTCCAAACAACATCCTTCATGTTAATGGTGGGATGTTGTTTTGTTGGTGCTTATGCTGAAAGATACAAATTAGGTAGGATGCAAAATTCTGAAAGCCTAGGAAGTATAATTCTAATACATGTTTTCAGTGGAGAGCTCCATGGATTTTTTTATTAGCTGCAGGAAGTGCTGTGTTTTGCTCAGAAAGTTGGCAATTTGCTCATAGTGAACTATTGAGTATAAGAAGGCCAAAGACCTCTCCCCTTTCACCAACACCAGCAAACTGTGCCCTTTTAGCTTTTGTTTGCCAGCTCTTCTGAATGTGTTTAGTAACAAATCTCAGGGTTGTTGGAAAGGTGAAAGCATACAAACCTGAGAACTGATTATAATAATTTCTTATGACAGTAATTCCATCATCTACTTCAATAGTTTCTTTCTGATTTTAACAGTCCTGCAATATTTAGTGAATCAGAAAAAGCTTAGACTTTATGGCACAGTGTCTATACCCCCTATTCAGAGGAAGATTCTCTCTTTATTAGCCAGCTGTTTTCCTGCTTCAGTCTTTGCTCACTACTTTTCTCTGACATTGGAAGAATGCAACACAACAGTGTTTTAGAAATGCTAAACTTTGTGGTATTTTAGGTAAATTAAGACAAAACACGAAATAAATTGTGCACATCCACATGCACAAAGAGGTTTTGATATAACATTTCTGTGTTACCACCCAATCATTTGCTCCGTTTTTTTTAATGTCAAAAGGCAACCTTTTGATCAAAATGTATCAGAGGTTGCAGATGAAGTCTTCTATGATTTCTTACCTCATGCAACTTGGAAAAAAGGCTGTGCCAGTATGATTTTAAAAGCCAGTATGATTTTATTCTCTTTATGGCAACTTGTAAGGGAATAGTTAGTCAGCTGCAGGGCTACCACATAGTGACAGAAAGTATTTAGAAAGCCCAAGTTCAACATCTACCTCTTGATTTAGTTTAATATTAGTGTGCATTAAGATGTTGCCTGCTTTAAATACAATTTTAAGCAAAATTATAAAATGTTTCAAAGTATTTTTGACCTGGAAGAAAATCATAACATTCATTTTCTTTGAATTACATTTCAAGGAACAATTTTAAGCAAAATTATAAAATGTTTCAAATTTTTTGAAGTTATTCACTTGATTACAAAGTATTTTTGGCCTGGAAGAAAATCATAACATTCATTTTCTTTGAATTACATTTCAAGGAACAATGTAAAGCAAGATGTATTTCTGGAGAAGATGTGATCTGTGGCATAACCAAAATTAAGCACAGGTGTCCTGACACACAGTCCCAAAATCAGTCCCATCATAAAGTATTCTTCCTATAGCAGGTCCTCGTTACAGACTGTACACATATTTCTTTCTGTCACTCAGCTTTGTCTGCTCTTCAGAAATGTTGACTACACTGAATTCTCTCACAGAGTTGCTTGTGTTCTCTTAGCTCAAGCTGACATCTGTCTTACACTCACTTGGGTTTGAGATCAGTTCCAGATTTAGCCACATTTTACTTTGTGAAAACCCTAAAGGATACGAAATTGCCATGTTATCAGCTCCATCGAGAGCATTGCTGCCTATTACAAAAACTATGTCTCTGCTGTGAATTTTGCAATCTACTTGCCTAGGAGGACTTAATGTATGGATTTTGGGAAAGGAGCATGTAACCAGCACCCCCCAGCTGTCTCAGGGACTGTCCACTTTGTCTGTTATTGTACCACACTTCTGGTGGCTTCTTAGTCCTTCTTCTCCCTGGTCCAGTAGAAGCTCTTTCATTCCTTAAATTTTTCAGAGCTATTTACCACTAGCAGAAATGTAGATGTTACCTTTTCAGTATCTGACACAACGTGATCTAACCTCATCAGGTAATTTTCTTTAGAAAACTGTGACCCATGGGTACAATGGATCCTGAGACAGAGAGTAAATTAGACATTGTCATCAGTATCTGTGGCCTGCCTAAAGTTCTTGCTAGGTTACCCCTTTGACTGACTGCCTCTTGGTTTGAGCATTCAGAATGCTGTCTGTTTTACAGGTAGCATTTTAGTTGTGTTGTCCAGGAATTCTATTCTTAGACTATTTATTTACCAAAACATGAAGCCAACTTTACTGAAGCAGAATGTCCAGGATGTCACAGGACTGGCACAGGGACTTGAGGCTTGGGGAAATGCTAGCTTACCGCTCTAGTGCTTACATGTTTGCATTTTTAATATAAAAACACCATAAAAATGTCAGTCAAAACTGGTGTTATTTTTCACTGACTCAACAATTTCTGGGTTTTTTTGGTGATATTTCAGTGGTTTTTTATTCTGGAAAGGTTGCAACCTTTCATAATTCAGTACTGTAGCATCTGATTTGCTCATGCTGAGGGGTGTTTTGCTCTGTTCTGGCCTCAACAGTGTCCCATAAAATGGAATTTACCATGTATCTTACACATGATCTCTCTGTCAATATGGAAAGCTGTAGTACCTACTTAGTTCTAGATATCAGTGTCTGTCAGCAAAATAGTATTTTTTTAAAAGTGATGTTTCCGTCCCTTGCAACCATTGACACATTTAATAAGAGCATTATTCAGTGTTTCTTCCTATGCAGTTTTGTCCCTTTTCTGAGGTTGCATCCAGAGATTCCAGGGCTCCATCCTGCTGCATTGTTTGCTCCATAGTCTCCCCTTGGTGCATGTAGCTGCCATGAATTTGAATGATAGTTTCCCACAGCTGTGGATGTGTTCTTGGGCTCACACAATTCTGACCCCGACCCAGCAATATAACTACTACTGTGTCTGCTTGCCAAAAGCAGTACTCTTTAATTTTATACACTGTTGTATCCTGTGCATTCAGTAGAGCCGAGAAATTGTTACCAGCTGCTATTGAAATTAGATCCAATACCTAAAGCAAGATTATAGCACTGAATTCCAAGCTAGAGGGAGTGTTTAGTGAAGGAGAAAAGAAACAAACTGTATTTACTATTTTTCCAATTCATTTCCTGCTGTTTCTTTCCTTCATTCTCCTCTTTCTCTCTTTCTCTAAACTATTAATTGTAATAATTTTAAGAACTGGAAATCAGATCTTACCTTAATTTAAATCGTATGTAAAAACTACTGCCTCGTTTTTCTGTATGGGATGCACCCCTCTATGGATTGAATGGTGTCACTCATAGTTAAGCTTTTGACTTTAAAAGTTCTGGATGCACTTAGCTTACCAGAGTTGATCAAGAACTCTAGTTGCCTACATAATATATATATGTGTATTCAGATAACTTTTATAATTTTAATAAAATTTTATCCCCTGCCAAACCCCAGATCTTGGGAACATTTAAGAGCATTTAGGAGAATATTGACAGAACTTTGTTACTGTATAATTTGGTCACTGTGAGCATTATAGCAAAGTGAAAAATGTTAGATGGTGCCTTGTATATTGTGTATAAATGGGCTGATAACGTTTCTGAAAAATAACCAACAGTCATTATTTTGAAGATGGGAAGTGACACCTTAGGAAATCTGAGGTTGTTGAAGCTGAAAGTTGGCTTGATATATATTTGTTGTAGTGTATAGATTGCAAATCCCATACAGTGTGGAGCAGCTTTGAAAGGGTGATCAACAAAGGACATATTCTTTTTTTTTTTTTTTTAATGGGTTCCTTAACTACTTCCTTTTTAACTGAAGAGTTTTTAATAATATAAATAAGATAAAGCAAGATCTGACTGTGACAACTACTTTACTCTGTGGCTACTGTTTTTTCTGAAATGAGGCTTTCTGATTACTCTGGGGACTAGAAGAGTTTGGTGCTCAAAAAAAAAAAACCTCAACCAAAAAAAACCCTAAAATAACTTTGTTTTTTATTTTCCTGAAGAACATGAAGATATTGTTATTCTTTCCAAAATGGAAGTACTATCATGTACAACTCAGATTTTTGCAGTAGTTTTCAGTAAGTGTTTAACTGCAGAAACACCCACTCAAATATTTGTGGCTCTGATCCATCCATGATTTATTTGTGTACTCATTTTGCTTTTGTGTGACTAACTCCATTACTTTGCATGATTTTGTGCACAGAAAATATTATTATTGATGCTGGCAAGGCATGTCCACAGGTAGATTTAACTGCCTGACTTTAGCTGCTCAAAGTAAAAATTGGTTACTCTTTCTACTCTGATTCATTAAATGACATCTTTCTAGGTAGGTGTGAATAATTCTTCTCCATTAACACTTTAGCAAAGATATTTTCTAAATACTGGAGGGTTTGTTGGGTTTCTTTTTGTTTGGTTTGATTTGGTTTTAATATGAAAAAGTCAGAATATAGTTTTCTTTATAAAGGATTTCTCTTTGTTTGGGATTCTCTTTTTATTCTCAGAGCTCAGTAACAGTCACAGTTTTGAATTTTCCAGTATTGCCAAAGCATGACACTTTACAGGACTTATCAGAGTTTAGAAACTCCATCTCCACATTTACAAAAAAGGCAGTTTGGGTCTATGTTATGGCATGGTATAAAGTAGTCTATATGCATTGATTGGGAATGTCATCCTTACTTTTTGAGCTTCCCTGTAGAGATGACAGCCATTGAAAGTCACAAGAGATGACAGAGATATATGTGACAAATGTTCTATGCTAAATAAAAGATATTTTGGGTTTTCTTTTCTCCACATATTAATGTAGATACTCTGTTCTGAGAGGAATTTCTTGAACTTAACAGGAACATAGAATAAGCTTCAAAAGGCTCCTAGCTTAGTAACCAGATGGAAACCTTTGCTTTGTAGGTCTTTTTTAACAAGGAAACCAGCTATATGACTAAACCTCTGTGTCACATAATGATATATAGAAAAACCTTAAACTGATTTTCTTCTGATTTGTGACTGTTAACTTGTGAACAACTCCACTGACCTCATGTTGATCTGGTGCATGCAAGAGAGGAGTCAGGGTTAGGAAAGGAATATCTTCTCTACTGGCTTGAGAATGCTCCTGTTAACAAATATTTATACGAGTTTTATCTTGAGACTACCCTGAATTGGATAGTTTCCCTTGCAGTGGAGTAAAATTGCTGCTTATCACCTGCTACCAAAAGTCTTAATGGTTGAATATTTCTTTATAGAAATATAGCTTTCAGAAAGCAAATTGGACCTCTTACTGTTCTGGACCCCACATTTACAAACCACTCTGTATAACCATAGGGACATACAGGTTTACATAAACATTTGTTTATCCCGTGCACATCATGTTTTATCCTCAGCAGTGCAAACACAGAGAGGTGTTCCCAAGAATCAGAGTCCTCCTGAGAGGGGAATTGACTGTGCTGAAGACATTTGTCACTTCTTTCTAGGTGGTGCCTGGTATATTCTGTACATAATGTCTGTACATTCTTTTTACTGGATATCCAATATGCAAAATAACAAGAAAAATCTCTTAAGGGCCAGTACACAGAACTGGGGAGCTAAAACACTTAACCCAATTATAGGGAATTAAGATGTTTGTAAATGTAACCTCTAATGTTTTTCTTTAGTTACACGGGATCATAAGGACCAATGCTGAACCCCAGGGTGTCCTGAATTTCTTTTGACAGAAGTGTTTTCTTCCTGTTTTGACCTTCAAGTGAAATTAAAGCTTTTGGGAACAATGGACTAAATGGAATGGACAGAGCCATTGGGTCCAGTTTTGTGCATTATTTCATTCTTACATTGAGGAAGGCTTATCAAACCGAGATATTCCAGGGGAAAAAAAAAATCAAAATCAACATATGGACATCTTGATTGGAAAATTTCTGGCCAGCACTATTTCAGAAGGTTATTTGTTTGTTATCATGGGTTGCCAAACTGCTTCTCACATTCATAACACAGCCATTTGATTCCAGCTGTAAAACAGCAACCAGAAATTAAGAAGACTAAATGTTTTGCATGAGTCCTGAAGTTCATTTACTGCCTATCCTCGTCTGGCTTGCTGTAGGTAATATTACTATTTCTGCTGTCCTATGGGAGAACACAAGACCTGTGATAACCTTCAGTGTGGCTAGAAAGGAAAGTGAAACGAGGTTACTTGCAAGCTTTGCTGTCATTCATTTGCTACTGTCTGTGTTCCCTGTCAAATCCTCTGTGTCATGCAGATATTTGCCCAGGATGTGATTTTCTAAAAGAGTAACTAAGTCTTTGCTCTCTTCAATGGCTCATAATTCATCATTGTCAAAAATATGCAAGCGTTTCTTTTTGTTAGATGAGTGAGAACAGAATATAAATGCAAGTGTATGAGTGACACTTTCAGCACTGATGCCTATGGTGGCAATCAATCACAAGAGGTTCTGCAAAGCAAGGTTACTGAAATGATGTGCTGCAAAACAAGCAATACTGAAGTAGGTTTGGGTAACTGGGACTTTTATTAGTGGTATCACTGTGATGCTCAAACAGTGTATTACTCACCTTACATGTTCCATTGATAGGAATGATTCTGGGAATGTGCCTGTGCTTTTCAGGGACATATACAGCACAGGAGTTAAAGGAGATTTATGCACTGATTGTACAAGTTAAGTTTTGAAATTGATGAAATTTAAGAAAAAGGATTTGGAAAACATTCCATAAATGGTAGCAGACTGCTTCAAGGATGAGTGCAAGGGAACTACTTTCCCAGTAGCTGTAAAATGAGAGAACACTAGAGAAAGAATAATTCTTTTTCCCCTGAAAACTTTTTCATGTTCTGAATGTTTATATGTAAAGCAAAGGCATGTAACACACCTTCTAAATACCACTGGGGCACTGTGGCTTCATGAGGGAATGTAGTTGCAATAGAAAAAGAGGTATATTTTTAAGCTGGTCACAGCTTGACGTTTTTCAGTCCAAAATTTTCCCCTGTCCTTCATAACTAGGAGGGATGTGAGCTGTGTTCTGATTGCAAGGGGGTCAGACCAGCTGAAGTGTCTTCAAAAGCAATGGGGAACACTGGCATGTGCTTGCAGAAAGGTCACACTACTGGAAAAAAAAGCAATGCATTTCTGTGTAAATGGGAGTGATTTATCTTGCACCCTAATTATGGGTGGGAGGAGGTTTGCTGAGGGTGCAAGGGAACACAAAACAGGAGCTTGAGTGTGCAGCAGTCACACTCTGAAGGGAACTTCTTTTGTACACAGTGATGATACAGTCATCATGCTGATTCCAAGGTGATTACCTACATGCCTCCAGTATTTAAAGGTAGTTTTACTCTATGTTAAAGTGGAAAAAATCCCTAATCCTTCATATAAAAAAAGGTGAAGCTAAGGAAATCCATGCATATACTATTGAGTTTGTATACTGAAAAGAATATAAAATACATGTTACACAGTCTTTAAAAACTCTCAGAATTTAAAAGGAATGTATTACTGAGTCAGATAACCTTTGTTCCCATATCACAAAGGATGCTCCAAACCCAGAGCATTATTGCATGAAATAGCCCTTGTTGATAAGCAAACAGTATTCTCCCTTACAGCAGAAAGCAAGAATTATGGTCTGTATAAGAATATGATCTCTTCCAAATGACAGGAAATCTGAGTGTTTTCCAGAATATTGTGCAAAGGAGACTGAACTAAGAGACCCCCAACCAAAATGTCCAGACTGCCCACTTTACTTCATAATTAGTTTGTTGTGGCATGTTACAGAATGCTCATTGCTTTTGAGACCGACAGATTCAATGCATCATTGTGTTATTTTGTGTGAATGACTCACCCTGGGCTTCTTTTCAACATGTTCTGCTTTCCAGTGAGTCAATGTCTCAATGAGCTCGTCCCTCTCTGCTTTTCTCTGTGCTATTTTGTACAGCACTGTGGAACCACAAGCCATGCAAGGGTGGTTACCATGGCACGTGGGGATGGTAGCTCAGACTTGTTGCTTTTTCCACACACTCACACTGCACCTCCTAATTTTTCTTCACTCCCTCCATGACTCAAGAATGAGTTGTTCTCTTTCAGTAGGTGAACCTCTTTTTATTATCTGCATTTCTTTCTAGTTCAAGGAGGATAATGTCAGAAAGAAGGAGTGCATCTTACCTGTTCAGCTTGTCTTTCATTCTCTTTCATTCTGTGAATGGCCTTGTAATCCTTGCAGTGGTAGATATTTGTTGAATATAAAATTATTACTATCATTGCATATGTTCTCAGCAAAGCTTATACTCCAATTAGAACAAAAAAGATACCGTCTGAATTTCCAATATTCAGAGTAGTTGATTAGATTTCTGTTACTACCCAGGCTTTTCCTCTGACTTTACTTTATACTGCTTACTTTATTTTGAAAAAATTACCAGTTTTTCATCTTTTTATCCTGAAACAGTCAGTGTAGATTATTGGTGTAAAAATCAGCAAGAACCATTAATTCACATCACCATCAACAAGTCCATTAGTTCATAAAATAACTGCAACATAGGAGCCAGGTCCTAGAATGAGACAATATATCTGCAAGGCTTTACTCTGTTTTAAGAAATGTATTCATATTAGTTTGGGTTTGGTCCTTTATGGAGCTATGGTGAGTCAATAGGCTCACAGTATAGCATGAAACCAGAGCAAGAAAGGCAGAGAAATTAATAAGGTAGATAAATATGTATATCTTATTGGCATTTGCTATTCACAAAATTTACAATGCTATTTCATTTACATGAGAGCTATGAATATCTAGAATAAGTGCATTTAAAATATTTCACTTTATAATGACTGTCACTATGATGAACACTTAGCTTTCAAAGCTAATCTTTGCTTTTACATAGAGGGCAAAAATATTATTCATTGTTGTGAAGGACACACGAGGTCACTGACATGAAAGAAGGCTCTGATGAGATCCTGCCTGCCATTCATGCCAAAAATATAGTAGACATAATTGTATTTCTCTAGGTACTAATCTGCAGACATTATTGGAGGAACAGGAGAGTCACATTTTGCTTTAACAGATAACACAATGGTCACCATATATTTCGCACAGCAAATTCAACATGTGACTTTTCACCATTTTTTTCATATATATATATATATGTGAATAATGATGGAGTACAGATAAGTGTCAAGCATATAGGTTCTGATCTCAGTCGAATGATATAAAACAGAGAATGTGTGAGTAAGGAAACACCAGAATTGTATTTATTTTCTTCTTTAGTAATTATTTGTAAACATATTTTAAAAAAACAATTCATTCTTTTTTTTTTTCCAAGTCATAATACTGAAGGAGTACATTTTCCCTGTAGGGCACTTACATATGATTCAGTATTTACATTTGCTATTAATGCAGTTCTCTATAAAGATAGCATTATGTTTATTCTGTCCACTGATAAATAGAAAATAGAAAAATGTAGGCTAATATTATCAGAGAACATCCACACTACAGTATTAAGAAAATTAAGTGGGAGGTTCCTCAGAACACATAAGCCAAATATGTCATGTGGCAGCAATGGAAATAAAATGACAAGCAATATGTTATCTGGGAGAATCCACATTAGCACATACAGTTAATCAACTGTAGGATGAAACTAATGAAGGGGTATAGTATAATAAAGTACAAAAGCTATTCATGTATCCTGAGACAGACTGTCTGTATTTTGAGGCTGTCCTCCCCAAATGTTGCCAGGTGTAATGGAGTATAAATAATTGGCTTGGAGTGCTTTGGCAGGGGAAGCACAGATGAACCCTGAAACAGCAGTATGCTTGTTAACAGATTTCATCCCTGCCACAGGCATCATGGGGTCTTTTTTCATTGTGTTACAGATATAGACATATATCTGTGCTTCTTAACCTGTCTGTCCTGGCCAAGGGCTAACTATTGACTTCCTGCTCCACTCTGTGGTGTGGGAGCAGGGCTAAAGGGGACAGAGAAGCAAAGGAGAGGACAGACTACTTTGTAAGGGACCATCAAGTGAAAGAGCGTTGTGGTACAGGAGTTCTGGAGGTATATACTGACCTCTGGTTAATGGGCCAGTGGATATCTGGATTATTGCATTACAGAAATTATAAATGAGAGGAAATCCAGCAGCAGCTACAGGAGCTTTGGGAATAGGTTGGAGTGGCTGGGATAGCTACTACACTGCACAGATTAACTGACTCAGGCTTTGTTCTTGGACTCAGTTCACAAAATCCCCACACTGACTAGTCCCTAGCCCTGGTAAAAAACATTCTCTAGTCAACCTGGAACTGAGACAAACTCCTCATTTCTAGTAAGGATGATGACATCTAGTCCCCAGATGTCATTATGAAAATTATAGGATATATTTTATGTTCCAGATCCTTTCAGATACTGTATATTTTAGATGAGAGTAAATATTCATTAGCAAAAACAAAACCAAAAAATCAGTGGTTTAAATAAGTGATGTATGCAACAGTATAAACATTTCTCATTTTATTGGCCTGCCTAATAAACCGAATACAGAGCATATCACCTTATTTTTGCTTTGTTTTGACCTTCAGTATATGTATGAACTTCTGACATTTTCAGAGAAAAAGTGAACATTTCTTTTAGATCTACAGAATGGGAAATTAATGTCTAAAATATTTCCTAGGAGAACTATTAGAAATAAATCAACAGATACTTACTTTGAATGTTCTGAAATTTAAAAAAAAGGAGAGAGAGGCATTTAATATTTACGTATTTTTACTTCTAAATATGTCTTGCAATAATTCCATGCTGGTTTTAGCTGCTGATACAATTGGTAGTATAGCAAGAATTTTAGAAAGAATAAAAAGTTATACTGTGTTTACAATATAATTTTTGAATGGAATTCATTACAATGCATTATGATTGAGACCAAGCTTGTTGAAAGTTTGATAAAAGAAATGGGAGTTTCCATGTAAAAGGGGATTTTCCAGAGTTGCAGTTATGGCTTAACAAAACAAACAAACAAACAAAAAAGGGAAACACCACTCCTGCCCTCCCAAAACAGGTAGAATGATATAAATTATCAATTCTCTAAGTAATTAGGATTTTAAGTTCTTTTCTTTGAAGCAGCTGAGGACATAGGTGACTATCTCTGATGGAATAGCTCATTGAAACTAAGTATTGATCTTAGTTGATAGGCATAATGCTCCTCAGAATTTCAGCCATGAAATCTCAATAATATAAGAGATAAGGTACTGTACAAAAAAAAAAGATAAAGAAAGAATATATATATATATATATATATATATAAGGAATCTTCCAAATGCTAACTCAAAATCTGTTTTTGAATTTTGAGTTTGATCTAGAAAAGGGGTCTTTTACCACCTGAACAAGAATTACATCAGGCAAACTAAGGCTAGACTTTATAATCCAGAATCCATCACTGAAATGGAAATTCTGGAGCTATGTAGGATTGATTTTTGCTCAATCTCTTGGGCTTAAAGTAGTTTGAAGATGAGTTAGACCTGAGAGCACATGCAAGAAATCAGTTGTATTTGCTGAAGCATGTTTTCTAGATAAAAATTCAAATCCAGCACAATGGTTCAGAAAATATTTTTGTAGAGTTAGACACTCAATTTACAAAACCTGCATTTTTACCTTAATGTGCAATATTTCCTTCTTCATCACTGTAATTCTCTTGCATGGATTATCTGCCTTTGTGTGGTCTTGATCTTTCTATAGGTATGGGTTTCAGGCTTTCTAATCAGCTTGCACCTATGAAGGTATTTTGCTGTTAAAATAGATTGATTTTGTTCATTTTTCTAGAAGACCTTGGAGAATAATGCAGTTGGTCATGTGAGACAGATTTTTTCTTTGTTCTTTTTTTTTTTTTTTGACTCAGAAGTGATTGTCTTCTTTTCAGGTACACTGTGAACACAGAGTTCAGTTCAGTCATTCTTAGGAGAGAGCAAGTTGTTCAGTCTGAGGACAGGTCACACTCTGACAGATAAATCTCATGCAGAGAATTAATGTGTCCCTAGCTTGATAATATACACCTTCAATCTGCCAATTTCTTTTGGATAGGGTGAATAGGTAGAAACTTAAATTCTCAGAATTATTTCAGTTTGCTTTGTTCTTAGGGAGTTACTGGAACTCCCTATGGGAGAAATAAGTTCTGTCATCTTGAGGACTAAAAGACATTAATAAACTCTTAGCCTCCTGAAAACAAGTAAAAAGTCTGAGAGTGTATTTTCAAATGAAGAACCCAATGGTTACCCAAATATCACAATGGTGTGTATCATGTTGGGAACCTCAAATCTAAAAGTTATGATTGGCTTAAAAATATAAAGAAAATCATATCACCTTTGGGCTTTTAATTTTTTTTCTATAAGTGTCTAAGTCTTACTACTGCACTTTGTTAACATTTTTGAGGCTTTTCTCCACACTCACAACAGCTAGAAATACAAGTTTTTCTCTCAATTTGCTCCAGAAGCAAATTACAAGAAAAGCAGGGTAAGTCTCAAACTCATATGATAGAGACAAATAAAAAACTTATAAAGGCAAAAGAATGTCTTACATGAACCAAAAAGCTACTAAAAGAATCAAATACAGTACATAGATACTCTGGAGTACTGGGAGTTTAGATGTATGTTCACCAGCTTTTGAGACTTACAGCTCAGTGAAATATAGAACAGTTAACAAATTTTCACTAAATGCCTTGCAACTAGAAATTCAAGGAAAAGTTTATCCATCCCTTATCCATCTTAGAAGGCTTGCTAGGTTGTACAGCAGGGAAAAAATAGCAAACAGTTGTTTCCTTTTTATGTAAAAGGAAGGGAGGGAGCAATTGTAGCCTACCATCATCTCCTTTGATACTTGCGTATCCGGATTACAGAGCAGAGATGTAGAAACATATGATTTAAATCAGTGGTGCTATGTAAGCCATGCAACAGTGGGGTTAGATCCTGCTGCTTGCTCTAGGAAGATTGTAAATGCAAGCAGGCTTGTTTCAACTACCTGGTTTGGTTATTGATTTTCACAATTATAAAGCAGGCTCATATATGTCACAGGAAAAGTGGAAGGCCTTCCTTTTGCCTCCAGCTCCGTCCCTTTGTCTTTTTACACAGTCTCCAACATGCACAAGACTAATATATAAAAGCTACTTCATAAATTTATAATCACTGTCATTCTTTCCTGGAAAGGAAGTACCAGGAAAAGAATAAAGTCTACACAAAACCAACTACCAACTTCTGACAACAATAAAAATTAGATCAGAAAGTCACGAAGTCATGCCTTTTTTTGTTTGTTTGTTTTTAACTTAAGAACTTTATGTAAGTTTAGCCAAGCTATCTAGGTTTCATACCACAAGTTCAAACAATAATTGAAAATAAACAAAACCCTCAAAAACTCAAACAAACAAACAAAAAACCCCACACAAACCAAACCAAACCAAAACCCACAGAAAAAGCAGGCTTGAAGCTGTTTTGCAGGAGTGTATTTCAGAATTGTTAAGTAGGTTTTGTTTAGGATTCCTTTAAAGCTGGTCACTCAACTGATATCTTACAAACTGTTTTGTCAATATAGTCTGAATTTGGCAGTTTTGACTAATTGTACAGACTTTCACTGTGAGAAACTATGAACCCTAATTTAAGTTAATCACATATTGATGTACAAGTCAATGTGTATCATGCTATGCTGTATACCAACGATTCTGTGACTTGATTCAAGTTAATTCTGTGTCTATTTTTATCTCAGTTCATTGAAGGATGTGCTCTACTTCATGGTGTATTTTGTAGTGCTCTCTAGTTTTGATTCTTTGTGATATACAGACAAGACAGCAAAACAGCAACAGAACACGGAGCAGAGGTCTTTTGCATTAATCTTTTCTTAAGGAAGAAAAAGAGCAACCACCAAAATATGACTGTTTAGATATAGAAAGATTTCCCAAGTAATGAAGGGGATACAAATTATAAGATTTTCCCAGTAGAACAAGTTAATCACACCATGATTAACATACATGAAGAGTCAGCTCCTGACATGTCAACCATCAAATAAGGTGGGTTCTCTTCAGGGGAGAAACCCTTTTTTCTTTGGGGGGAGATAGAGTGTTCATGCTGAAGCATGATGATATGAACCACAGGTACTGCTCAAGAGGCAGGATAATACATCACTCCTTCCAGTTTCAGCTTCACAAGAAGCCAGTGTTATTTACTGACTATGGTAGTTAGGGGATAAATTGGCAGGAACTCCAATTCATTCTGCTTCATGTACCAACACTGTAGCAGGGTCTGAGCTTGGGCAAATCTCTGAATTACTTATACCTCAGTTTTTCCTCTGTAAATCAAGTAAAACACAATTTTCTATTTTGAAGAGGGGAAAAAAGGATACTAATCAGATAACTTACTTAGAGGAGGTTGAAAATATCCAGTAGTCTGTATTAGACTATGATGGGAATATTCTTGCCCTGGAGCCAGTCACAGTTACACTGTGGGTTGTTCATCATTCTCCTGCATACCCAATATTCTTTGTGAGAAGATGCTTGTGAATTCTTACATGAAATAAAATAAACCAACCAGAATTCTACATGAATGGTATCGATAGACAATTACTTTATCTAATAAAATTATATAGATATCAAATGAATAACATGTACTTTTGTGCTTGAACTTGTATATGTGTGGGCACATACACTAGTGTCTATGTTTATCTATACTAGATTTGTATACATATATATATATATACCCTGCTCTAGAAAGGTATCAAGGGTATATTTTCCCTCTCATTGCAAGAAATACTTAAAATACTAATAAATTTATAGGTAAGGATATCCTAGTTAATGTCTAAACAGCCTGAAATTCCAGATAATACAACGAGGTCATGTCTTTGTTAATGTAGCACTAAGAATTGATTCAAAGTGATAATTGTCTCTGGTGTTTTGAAGAGCTACAGAACTTTTTTCTCACTTTTTATGAGAAGTATCCTCCGGATAGCCCAGTAACAAATATTTTGGCAGAAATAAATAAGAGAAGGAAATACCTGTCAGCCATCTCATGTGAAATACAAGAAGACAGTTGTTTATATTTTGAGTGGAAATATTAATAAAAGATATCATACTGTCCCCTGGCATCCTTCCAGGCATGTAACTATCATCAGAGTCAGTGATGGAGAGGTATGTTAGGTTATATCTGACTGGGCTAAAATACTATAACAATTTATTGCACTACACCATGCAAGAAAAACAATGAGAAGTATGATACTTGCAAGTCTGCAAGGCACTTAATGAAAAGGATAGCATATGTTTTGAGAGTATGTTTTGATAGCATGTTTTGATAGCTAGAAAATATGTATCAGTCTTTAAAAAGCAACTTCACTGAAAGCCTCTAAACTGTGATTTTCCACACTTGACTAACAGATCATACAACAGATATGAGAAATCTCTCCTTAGTTTTTCACTTTGAAACTAGTTGTCGCTGGCTCAGTACTAACCATCCAGTTGTGATGTTTAAATTCCTGTGCCTGTGAACTCCTCATGCACTAGATGACAGGTTACATAAGGAACTAGATCCTTGTCTGCCATAAATCAGTGTAACCAAAGTAGATCTGTCTTCATCTCAGTTGGTGACCTGAGTTAGTGCATTCATGCTACATGTGAGAGACTTGCATTTCCTTTTATCCATGTGGCGGGAAGGGCTAGATGGTACTTTGGGAGAGGTGTGGTGAGGTGGAAATGTGCTGAGAACCTCCAACCATTTCATTAAATTAAGTCACCACAGTCACAATGTCCACCAGTCCTACATGGTCAAAGCCATTTTCTCACTTCCATTATTCACTTGATGTCTATAAGCTGATTTTATGAAAACGTGAATTTCTAAAGCCTGCTTGTTTTAACCATTTTCCAATAGTGACATAAAGTAATATTAAACAAAATGCTTCAAGTACAACAGAGCCCAGCAAACTGTTCCCATCTCCCCTTCAGGTAAAAACACTGATGCAGTTGCTAACTCACATACATTGAATACATTTATTATGCTGAGTAGTCAACATAGTTAATCTTAACTTTTGAACTGCTAAATACACATCCAGATTATGCAATGTTGGGAAACAGCTATGAGGAGCAGTAGCTACATGCAGTAGCTTGCATGAGAGATTTTTATGCTTTTATGGAGTTATTGCCAGTACTTCAGCCTCTGCTTTCAAGAGCAGCAGTTTCTATGTCAGATATTTTCTTTAAAAATAATTCTGATACAATAAGGATGTATTTTTGCAGTTCCAGCCTGTAATTTAAGGTGTAGAGTATAGCACAAAAGGAAGTAAAACCGTCCTGCAAATGCAAGAGAGAAGAAGGAGTCAGGGCTGCACAGAGAATTAGCACTGCCTTATGGTCACTTTACTGCTGAATAATTCCAGTTTGCTGGTACCTGCCCTTCTCTAACTCCTTTTCTAGAAGCGACATACCAAAAATTTGTAATGTTGTCAGCCACTTATGTTTATATGGCAGAATTCCTGCAAACATCTTGGAGCACTTTACAGGCATTAAAATCAAATTAAAATACTATCTCAATAAATGAAAGGATGTGCACAGTAATTCTCATCTGAATATTAACCCACTATAAGTACTGGCTTCTTTCTAGAAAATTCTAGTAAAGAAAACAACTGTGTACCAATATATTTTCTCTTTGAACTGTTCTGTAAAGAGCAACATCCTCAGACTGGATTCTGCACTAGCACTCATAAATACACAGTAAAATTATCACAGTCAGTAGAGCTACTCAGGTACTTAGAGTTATGTTTAAACCTTAGTTAATGTGTCAGAAGAGCTTTACTGCAGCAAAGATGCTCCTGAAATAGTGTGAACAAAATCTAGATCATTTATCCACTATTCACAGAACACAGCTTTATTAATGATTGCTTACTGTGCATTGCATATGGTAAGAAACCATCCCCAAATATATTTTTTTATCTTTTCTCCACTCTAAGGCATTTGTTGCATTTGTTGCCTGGCAATAGCAAATCACATCAGAGCCATGGATCCCTTTATTTTCTTTGATCTGGTTCACCACTGTCACACAGAATGTGCTGTAGTACTCACCTTAGGCAACTCAGGAATCCAGTTGGTTGTGGTCCATGTGGCCATTTCTTTTTTTAATGCAATATCTCATTCATGGATATTTTTAAATAAGGTTGGTTGTCAGTCTGCTTCTTATTTGGTGGTGACAGCCTATGGAAACTAGAAAGCAAAAGCTAAGTTTCCCATTCTCATCAGTAAAAACATCAATCATTTTGCAAAATACTATTTTTCATAGTTGTTGAGCTGTTCTGCAAGCAAGCAGGTGACATTTGACTGTGCCTGGCTGCATTTAGGAAGCCTTTGTGTTCTCTAAGCTGTGCTCCTTTATTTACTATTTGCATTATGCATTAAATTATTGGCATGCATTCATCCATGACCTCTGGTAGATTGACTGAGGGGCTTTTTCTCTTCATTTCTCTGCAACTCTATACTAAAACAGTTTTTGAGCAAAAATCAATCAAATAAGGAATTATTTTTCAGTGGATCTCTGTTGATACCTGTGGGTGAGAAAATTTGCAAAGCAGTGATTATGTGTGCTCACCTAATTTTTATTTCTTGAGATTCATGAGCTAAAGAGAAGATTCACACTATCAAATTTAAAAAAATACTTAAGGTTTATGAGATTAACTATTTTAGTGGGTTTTGCTTTAAACTCCAAAGTCTATTCCTTTTCCTGTAATCTCCTCCCTATTCACAGTTCTTATAAAACAAAACGAAAACCAGCAGCTAAGAATCAGTCAAAAAAAAAAAAGTATCAGTTGAAATTAAAAAAGCATTATGAATCTTTCCAGCAAAGGAATGAAATTACAGATTCAGCATGAATCAATCATCTGAGTAGAAACTGATAGCATTCTGAGGATAAATAACATGGCTCTGTGGCTTATTGCTGTGTGTTTATTTTCTTTGCAAAGCTTCTTCTTGAGCTCTCCTTACAGAAACACCATCTGTGGTTTAACTGGGATTCTTTTCAGCCACGAAGTAGCTTTGGGTTAGGTGAGATTCTGTGGCATTACAGTGTTTTGGCTATGAAACCTTAAACAGTGGAATAGGGAAGAATGAACCAGTCCTTTAGGGCCCATTAGCAGTGTAAAACAATATTCTCAGGCTATAGGAGATTAGAGCTAATACTTCATAATTAATGGAAGGTAATGTAGTTCCCTGGGGGCCTCCTATCTGTAATTGATAGGAGATTGGATAGAGTTTTCTCCCTCTATTCCATATTCAGATTTCAGGAGCACATTTGGTATTGTGATATTATCTCCTCTGTAATTCCCTCATAGTCAACAGCCTGCATGTACAGAATAACGTGTCCTGCTTCTAACAGACCTATTTTTGTGAGTTTTGAAATGTTTTTAATTTTGGTTGAACCAGGGGATATTTTAAACTTAGAAAGAAGTGATATTTGGCAGGTTTCAGAAAAATTTTTAGGAGACTGAAATATTTTCAAGGCTAAAACACAATATATTAGTTGTTCTACATCAAAGCGGAACTTCAGCATAAAGAAATTGCTGGTAACAGTAGCTAACAATCTGTGATGATGATGAAGAAAGGGAGAATGATCACTTTGTGACACTCCAGCTGTCTGCATTTCAGGTCAAGTATGTACCTACCATATTCTGAATGTTAATGAAGCTCAGATTTTTTGGTTACTCACACTAACAAAAAGTGAATCCACCTCTACTGAATGCTGCCATGAGATTGCAGATTACTGGAAGAGTTCTACGAGGTGAGATTTTATCAGTTTTCTGGTAGGAAATCAAGCACTTAACATTTCTTGCTGTTTTGAGACTGTGAAAATCTTGTGACAATTTTTAGTGCAAATACAAACTGGGACAAACAGAATGACCACTACAACATTTTATGTCAATACTCAACGGGTTTTGTAATGTCAGGCTGGTTCTACCTTGTTTAGAACAGAGGAAAAGTTTGTCCAAATAAACTCAACATTTCTGCCTGAAGTGATGCATGCCAAATATAGCAGAGTTTGCCATTTGCTAAGAGCAGGATGCAGCCTTGTCTATGAGCTAAGTACAAATACATAATAGAAATACATATTGGAAAGTGTTTCAGTTTATTTTTTCCCATTTTTCTGATGTTTATATTTTCTCCCATCTCTCATCCTTTCCCTGCTGTCTGCTTTTTAGTTTTTATTCTTCAGATCTTAAAATAATTGCCATCTTCCTTCTATCCAAATCAGCATCTTCTAACTGCTTGTCTCATCAGTTGAACTAAGATTGTCTAGAGCTATTTGATTTTCTCTATGCTGCTTGTTTGAGACCAACCCACTTCTCTGACTGCTTTTTCAACGGAATCCTTCTGTTCCCCTTTTATATCACAGCTTTTAAAATTCTTAAAATTCTGTTTCAAAGGAGACAGCAGCCTTAGAATTCATATTATCCCTTCCTCTTAAAATAAGCCATTGAGGAAATCAAAGGAGGACATTGATAATCCAGTTAAAAGATCAGAGGGAGAAAAAATATTCTAACCATCTAATTCACTACTTTCTGCTGAGAGAGAGAGAGAAAGATGAAAAGTCACTGATGTTTCTGGGCTAAGTCTGTCTCTTTGCTTGATTCTTGCATGCTTTGGGTCACGCTGATGATTAGCATGCAGGAGAAGTGAGGGGAAAAAAATTAACAGGGCAAATATTCAAAACTGCCTTTTGGATCCCTTCTTTCAGTCTGGCCTGCTAGGCCATAGGGCAAGATGTGCAGAATGCTGTCCAATTAATAGTGAACTGGATGAAACCCAGAACAAACCCCAGTAGGAACAGGAGTGCAGTGCCTCGTTCTGCCCCTATGGACAGCTGAGGTCACGAGTGATGCTGACAATCCAGAGGCTCTGAGAGCTGAAACACAGGTTTAGAATAGAAGAGAAATGACTGAAAGTGACCCAGGAGGATTCATTCCTCACCACACATCTTTCAATATCAATGTTTGGCTGTTTATCTTTAGGCAGTGAAAAGGGGAGATAACACCTATTGTCTAATGATTCCCATGTTTTGCCCTTTTTCTTATAAATTTTAACTTTTAAAGTAGTTATATCTCTATTAATGTTTAGAAAAGGAATAAACAAAATATCAATTGATCAAAAGGGCTTTGTCTCTTCTTACAACTGAGGCATTGTCAAGGAAGTGAGGCATGAAACACAGGAATTGTCAGCTTTAGTTACCTGTGAAGGGATAGGATGAATATATTTAAATTTGCATCTAGTCTTGAAACATAAATATAGAACTTCAGGCAGTACATGATGGACTTCAGCTGTGTGTTGCCAGTGGCCATGGAAAGAGGTTAAGGGAGCTGATTTTGCTGGTCTTATTCTTGCCTTGAAGGTCTGATACAATATTCCATCTGTCAGGGCTTCGATTTTCTCTTTGGAAATGGACTTTCACAATGTTATCATTGTAAGTTACAAATGGGCTTTACATAGTTAATGGAAAGCACATTATTCAGGTAGGGCCAGAGGCCCAAAGAACAATCCAGTAATACATTTTAGCAACTGAGAAACTGAGTTAAAAAGTGGATGCTGTAACAAAGATTAAATACAAGTGATGCTTTCTAGCTACGTTTCAGTTCAGTATAAACTACAGGGACACAATTTGAAGACCACAAGAAGTAGGATGGAGGTGATATGAAGGTGGTCTGTCTGAAGCAAAGGTAGTGAAATCTGTGACTGGACAAAAGGAATTAGTTCTTCTCAAGACCTAGGAATTTATAGAAAGTGAAAATGAGGTAGTCAGCTGTCATAACCAAAACAAAGAAGTTCCTGATCTAACATCAGCAAGGAACAACACTAGGAAACAATCAACTACACAAGAACGTGGTCTCCCAAATAGCAAAGCTGAAGATTCAATCAGATCTCATGTAACTGTGGCTGCAATTACTTGTATTGCCTGCACAGTTAATTTAGCATGTGTGGTAGTCATTGCTAATACTCACCAGGTGACTGGTGACATTACATGGCACAATATTTCTATTTTGAACTGCTGTAATAAGTCAGATCTTTTCCTATGCTGAAGAGATTTCTCTCTGAGCAGTCATTTGTAGAGTTTCAAAGGACACAGTTCAGAAAAAATGCCATACAATGCAGACTGCAACGAAGTCTACAAGTGATCTGGTTACATGATCTTCAAAATGAACAACTGAAATTAACTTTTTTCAAAAGCTTAACTCATGTGGTGCAATTTTCCTGAGTGGTGAAAATTCTAACTTACCTTCTTCTCCTGTAAACTAGAATGCTGTGTGCTTGATGGAGGCTGAGAAAAACCTCACAGAAATACACAGCACTACATATATAATATTCAGTACAACATGAGCTGTTTAAATATTTTTTTTTAAATATAGCACTCCCAAGAAAAAAAATCTAATCAAAACCAGTTGTATTTGCCACAATAAAGCATCCAGCAGCCCAATCATGAGACATACATAGATCCAACTCTCCTTTTGTTGGTACTTTGTTTTTCAACATTTTTTAATGTCCGTAGAGTCTGATTCAGAGTTCTTGTTAGACACTAAACCAGACACCATCTGAGGCCTCTTAGGGACCTGGAAGAGGGGTGGGGTGCTGGTGATGGTGAACCTACAAGAAAGAGCTGAGAGTAATGATCAGCCCATTCACTGTGTGCTTTCTGTGAGTCCCCTCACCAGACTGCCTGACAGCTGGAAATTTCTGAAAGCTACAGGATAAAGCTCATCCACTGTCACCAAAGCCTCTCACTGGAGGACAAGGTGGATCTCAAAGTTCAGTGGGTGATGAGGGGGCACAGATGCAGAGGGGTAGAGGGGACATTTTGCCCTCTCCAACTGCTCTTTCAGCTGCTGCATCTCAGCATCTTCATAGGTCTTGGCATCATGGAAATCCCGTTTCCATGGTGACCCAGAAGGTATGTGCATTTTTCTGTATGTTCTCAGCATCATGGCAATTTTTATTAATGTGTTATTTTCACTAATAACAGCAAATAAAAGCATGAAATTCAGTATCAAATAGGAGAATTGGTACTAACTTAGGAGTTTTCAGGAAATATTTACGTTTAGCATGTTAGGAGCTTCTACCTTTTTTTAAAACTGAACTTTCCTTACTTAATCTTCAGTTGTTTTGTGGTACACTTGAAGAGGAAGCTGAATGTTAGTACTAACACATGCTTTTTAATTCCAGCTCTATGTAGTTTTGAAATCCATTGGAATCATGTGCAACAAATTATACAAAATATTGTTATCACTGTATTGGGATAGCATTTGGCTAGCCAATTTGGTATTCCATTTCTACAAGGTATTTGGTTGCTCCTCTACTGTTTAAATAGTAAAGGTATGACTATGCAGAAGCAGTGTCCATACACAAGTATTTTCAAACAGTATTTGAGAGAACATTTCTGTTCAGGCATACCTTAGACACTGTAGCTCCTTACAGATATGATGGAATAAAATTGGTACCTTTTGATACAGTCAAAAACCTTAAGACATCTAGTGGTAGTCAGAGTTATACAGATTTTAACAAGATTAATTATAGAAAAGCAATTTGGAAATTTTGGCTATTTTTACTTGTTCTTTAATTTTGCACCTCTTAGGGGAATTTTAGAGGGCAACGTTGAAAGAAGTACAATGTTCTACTGCCATTTACAAACACTGTCAATTGTCTCACTTCTCTGGGGACTAGGTAGGTGTCCTGCAGGACAAAGCAATAAGAACAAAGGGGTTTTTTAAAAGAACAGGAACTGGTTGGTATGGTTAGTTACTTACTTAGGAAATAGGACAAGTAAAGGACAGTCATTCTCAACAAGCATTACACATTTCTGAAACTTTTGGCAATTACCTTGGGACATCCATTGTAACCTGTTGTCAGATGTCTCCTTAGATCACATTGTTTTACAATCCAATGAGCTAGGACAGATGTAACTCCCTATGACACTTAAAGAAAATGCTAAAAAATGCATCTGCCCAAGGGCTGGACTTTTATAGTTTCTAGAGAAAAACAAAGCAACTTTGAAGAACTCGAGACTTTGGAAAATTAAACAGAAGCTGAGACTAAAAGAATAATAAAAAAAAAAACACCACAGGGTGCTGCTGATTAGAACTTACTGTGCATACTGCAAGAAAAAAATATTAACAAGGTTAGTCAGCAAGGTGCCCAGAATGTTCAGGAACTATATATGGATGGCTATAATGCATGATCTCCCTGGAACAGAGAGGACTACATAATAGCAGATCTTACATACTAATGATGCTATAGACACAATTTTATTAGATTAGAACAGGTGCCAATGTAGTCAGGCTGGTGTCCAGTAGTGGGAAATGCATGCCTCAGAAAAAATGGGAAGCCTTTATAAAGTCTTGAACTGTAGAGGGTTATTATTTGAGACAAATAACACCTCCTGACCTGAGGCAAAATTCGTGTTATGACCTAACTCCAAAAGTAAAGCATTTAATAGTTCTGTATTCTCTAGGAAATACTCAACTGCTGAGTGTCTCATCTTTCCTTTGACCTCTACCAAACCACTTGTCTCAATGATATATTGTGATAGCAAGCTTCACACAAAGTTATGTATCACTGTTTTATTGTGCCTGCCTTAAGTTTGTTTCCTGATATGTCTACAATGTATCACACTTGATTGGAGTTTTTTAAACATTACATTTATTATGTCATAATCAGATTTTGCCTTACATGTCTTCTCCTCAAACTAGGGAATACTGGTCAGTGCAGTCACCACTAATATCCTCATTTTGTGGAACATTTTACACGGGCAACATCTATCAAAGGAGAACAGTTGCAGAATTCTGTGAAAAATTTTCTTGCTCTTTTTCATGGACAAGAGGTCAAATATGAAATCAGAATTCTCTATAAAATTTTCACAGAGAAAATACTGAAAATGTTCAAATTTGCCAAATTAGGCAATATGAATTATAGTGTGCTTTCTCTATACCCAAACTAAAATGATTTAAAAGTTGACTTCAAATCCTTTGACTATCAAATCCTCCATGTGCACTATAGCATATATTTTTATATATGTCAATGAGAATTTTATCTCATTATTTTTAAGGTTATGCTGTGGTTTTACTTTAGCCATATTGACAAAGTAGATGAGGATCTTATTGTATAATTTCATGTTTTAGAGGTACCATGTCTAGTCTGGCAATCAGGACTTTTCCTAGATAGGTGAGTGAAATCGTACTCTTGGTGGACTATTAATCTCAGCTATTTTAATTGTCTTCCATAACATATATGGAATCACATTCATTTCTTTCCACAGAAGAAAAAAGCATTGACTATTTTTACCAGATGCTAAAGTCTTAGAAGCCAGAGTGTCAGGGGTGAACCACATTCTTAAGTATCAAGAATTTTGTTACAGATGTGATTGTACATCTGTACACCACTTTTTGACTAACCCTCCAAAGAGACTTTTCTAACAGGTAAAAAGAGCTGATTTTGTTATGAAATATTAAATTTGTTCTGTTGTGATTTGTTTGTCTTGTGAGAAATTAGTTTATGGCCTAAATGACACCTGTAGTCAGCTAAATTTCCCCATTAGCAGCAAAGTAGGCATTTAATAATAAAAAAGTGAAATGAAAAATCATCCAATCTACATTAATGTAACATAATTGAGATAATAAATTTCAACTAACTAATACATTCTGGCCATTGAAGAGCTGTTCTTTAAGGGTAATCAGAACAAAAATCTCTAAGTAAAGCTAATGAAAAGTTATGCATCATAGGACACATTGTTAGTGCAAGAATGCCTGTGCTGGGCAGCATTAAAGGGAACACCCAGCAGACTGTAAAGTGTATTGAACAGGGTGGTAGCCAAAAAGAAAAAAAAAAAAAGAAACACATGGAGAATTCTTTTTGCCTTAAATCCATTCTCTGTCCCACGCTTCCATGGCTCTTGCTGATAGCCTTCTGGTAGTACACTCTGCTAAACCTTTTTCTACAAGTGCTTAGTGTATTTCATGTCCATTGAATGATAGCTAAATGGAATTTTAAAAAAAGGGTCTGCCATTTAAATGAAGTTATGCAAATATTAGGTTAGCTCTAAGCACTTGCCATTACTTTGACAAGGATTAGGGAATCACGGTGTTTATATTTTCTGTGGGTTTTAATAAAGGGCTTTAATTCAGAACATTTAGCCTGTTCTGGGTTTTCAGTAAGAAAAGGCTGCTTTTTTGTCTCATTTTCTGATGTTGTAGTAGGCATATGATTGTAAAGCTCAAAGAAAGCTGTCTGTAGACATTAGTGTCAGTCTAAATTTGCCATGTGCCATTCTGAAGTCAGATCTTATTTTATTTCAAAATTTAAGGAGTTTTAACTTATTTCGATCTCATAATGAATTATTAAAAATTTAAAGTAACTAAACATAAACATTTAAAGGAAAAGCACAGCAAAGAGTGTTTTATATATGTGTGTTGGTATAGATATAGATATATTTCTCCTTCTCTCCCCTCCCAGTCATTTTGGACATATCCAGATACTTATTTAATAATTTAACTCAGTTTCAACCAAATTTAAACTGCAAGTATAGATAGGAAGCACTATTATAGAAAACTAGTATGTATTATGCCATCTGGGGCTAAAACATGAATATATAGTACTATTATACCTGCCTTGATCTTGCCCATCTCTTTAACCATCTCTCTATTTAGAAAGCAGGCTTTAAATAACCCTAGATAAGAAATATTAATAGTTCTTAAGAAAGTACAGTTGGATTCACCTACAATTAAAGCCTGAAACTGATACAGAATAAGCAGCAGTGTCTGGAAATGCCAAATTCCAGAGCTTGTGTGAAAGATTTAGTCTAGAAGCAGTATTTTGGCTACAGGGTCTCCAAAAAGACTTGAGGTAAGTTCAAAGCAGATTTTGGAGATAAGGAGATGGTGGTGCTCCTGCACTTTCCTTCAGAAGTTGTGAGAATCTCTTAGCCCAAAATAACATAATCCCAAAGCAATTAATTTTCAACAGTTCAGACCTCAGTTAACAGCCAGTAATGACCTGTGTGCATTAATCCATTGAGCAAGTCTGTTTGTTTGAAGCATTTTTAATCAACTCACCAGCATATGTACAACACAAGATTCTTTGCACTGAAATGCACAAACTGAGTCACCATGTGGGAGAAATTTAACGACACTGAGTTGAGTTAGTGGGCTAGTCAGCTACTGGAGGTGGCACCTGATCTGCTAAAATGGCATTTGTATCTTCAAAGAGAAGAGACACTCTATAATTTAGTGGGAGAAATGTCAAAACTAACTCCTGAATAGCTTAGAGTTAGATAAACTTCAGAAGAAGTAACTGAGTTCGAATGAACACCATGAATCACTCCAAAAAATGAAATGGTATAAATACCTCAGCAAGAAAGGCTTGTCTCTGATAAGGTAGCTACTGCTGATATGTATATATCTGAAATTTTAGAAAGAAAAAGAGGATTTCCCCCCCAAAATGGTAACACATCAATTAATCTAGTAATGAATCAAAAAGTACCTTCAAATTCTCCAGAAGTCTGAAGAATTTTAAGCATTCAGTACCTTGCCAGATCAGGCTCCAGTTTTTTTTAGTAAATCAGCACTTTATTTATAACAGCTAGAATTATTTATAACAACTAGACCTCTGTTGGGTAACAAGCACATTTTCCACTCACAGATCTGACTACAGAGTAGGCTAATTGCTGATACTCTGCACATTTCTGGCAATATCACCTGTGGTGACAAGTACCATAAATTCTCATCCTCAGAATAAATCTCTTCAAGATTTGACACAGTTTAACACAGCCATCATGTTCTGGAAGAAGCGTTTGCATGCAATGAGTCACAAGTTCAGAAGTCCCATACTGCTGCTTCTAGGTTTGGGAGAGGGATGTTGGCTATCCATGAGCTTGACAGTCTTTTTTTTTTCCATTTCAGTGAATACAAGTTGGCTGGGAATAACTTGCAGCTGGTACAGCTCTATTTTTAAATAGATTTATTAAAAGACATTAAAATTAGCCTTTCTGCTTCCCCTCAAAATTCCATCTGCTACAATTAATATTAACACGATTTCTAACTCGTCCTTTTAGCTAAAGATATTTTTAGAAAGACTCCATAAAAGGTTAGTGTGAAGAACTCACATTTTTGCATTTTTGTCAATCTGCTTGCAGAAAATGTGATCCTCCATAATAACATGTAGGTCAAAAGGAGTTTTATTTAAAACTTTCCAACAAATACACACTACAGGAAGCACCCTCAAGCAAGGTGTTTTTGAGATATTGTTCAAGCCTTCATCACCATCACACAGTGGATTCCATGAGGAGGCTGAAACAATTCAAAGGTAGCTGAAATACTGAGCTCAGAAAAAAATTGCCTACCCTCATCAATAATACATGTCTTCATCATCTACAAGTGTTATAAAAATAAAACAATAATTGGAAGTGCAGAGCAGCCATTCAAAGATATTGGTGCTCTGTTCCTAATGCACTAGTGGGTATTAAAGGTCCTTCCTAAATTAGGTCGTGCCCTTTGTTAAATTTTCTTATTTGGAAAATGTTGACCTTAACTCCACAAGGAATTTTATCTAGAGACTTCTAGTGAATTGTAGTAATATATTTGTAGATGAAATTACTCTTGACAAAATTTTCACCCAGAAGTGATCCAGAGAAGCAGTTAACCATGTAATTGGCTGTATTTGGTTCATTTTATGAGAACTTTGTACTGAATAGCTTTTAAAATGCTCTTTATTGCAAAAATTACCTTGTGTATACTATACTACTCTTAAGGAGATGTAGATGAGCGTAGGACTTCAGTTGTAGTGTACTTTTGGATGCAGAATAGCCAGTATTTGCTGTATTTGAAAATAGCATTCTTCAGAATAAAATGTTATGAAAATTGAGCTTGATTATATTATCTTGTCCCACTTGAGTCTCATTGACATGAATTTTATTGTTCATTTTTAGGAGAGGACTCATAGGACAAGTGCTATGGTTTTTATTCACAGTGCTGTTTAACTCCCAGATCTCACTGCTAATGCAGCTTTAAAACCCCCACAACAGGTATTGTATGTTTTGTGCAGATGACTCTGCAGACACACACATAAAGCAATGTCCATTTGGTACTCAGTAGCACAATGCTACACTTATTTTCAGGCCAGTTTTATAGAGAACACTGCTGATGCTCAAGACACTGTCAGCAGTAATTCTCTAAAATATAGACAATACCTACAAAAGAGTACTGAGAGTTACCTATTTACTTTTTTTTCTGGAGTCTGAAAAATCTCCCAAAATTTTTGCTGTTTATTCTGCAATCTTTTCCTTCTGCTGAATGATGACCTTTTTGTTTAATGTCTAATCTCAAGAATGACAGTAGAAGATGAAGGAATTAGTGCTTAAGCTGTGCAGATACCTGGGTATTGCTGCTGTTGCTTGGGTTGCAGAGAAAGAAAACGAGACAGGGTGAGAGTGCTCACAATCATAGAACATGGAATGGCTGAGGGCAGAGATCCTGAGCCATGTGGTATTTGCATCTGTTAATCAAAAAAAATCAAAGAAAACAGCTGTTCCTCTTTAATAGTTTAGATGTAGTTAGAAAATTAAATTTGTAAGCTCTCCCCTGTCCTCTTCACTGCCGTGTTGCATTCTGCTGTGCATGGAAGTAATCGTAGTAAGCACCTTAGCTATTGCTGAGTAAGTAAGTGAGTAAACACAACTACTACTGTAACAAGCTGGAATCACAGTTTCTGGTTTGAAAATATCTTAATAAAGGAGAAATTCATTAGCACTCAATGATTGTTCTGCTTTGCCTATGCTGAGAGCACCATAAGAGCAGGGGTAGAAAGGGAAGCAGAGGCATTTATAGCCGGTGGGAATTTCCCAAACCAAGGTACCAATAAAGTTAAGCTGATAGTATTATTTTGATGATATTTACTTAATGGTACATTTAAAAATAACTATTTTATTTAAATAATTAAAATTATCTTCCTAATTGAATGTTCATATGGTCTGTCTGACACAAACTAATGATGTTGGTCCTGATTCAGAAATTTATGTATGTACTACTTAACTATAAATATATACCTAATTGATAATTGATTCAATACTAATTAACAGTAATGTGGAAATCTGAATCAATTTGCTTTCCAAATAGAAGAATACGAGGTAGGAAAGTAAAGGCAATTTAGAGGGTAAAAAAAAAATAAAAAAATGCTGTCCCTACAGTGAACTGAAGTCCAACTGTCGTTTTCAAGTAGTGAATGAATGGAGTGGTTCTGTCTTTGTTTTATATAAACAAGAGCTGCCAGTTTCAGTTAGAGAAGTCAATATAACCTGTCTTTATGCAGGTGTGCAAGAATAATAGAAGTTTTACTTTAACCTGTCAAGGGCATGGTCTTATTGTAGCATCCCCAGCTAATAGAAGCAATCTGCACAGAAGCAGTTACAGGGTTCTGAGAATGAAGGGAATCAGTTATTTGTGTGCTGGAAAAGCTTTTCTGCAGATGCTAGTTTAATACAAGAGTCTTGGGTGCTGACAAGGGATTGGGCTAGATTGCTGTAAATTCCTGCAGCAACCTAGACTTCACATCTCTCCAGAATGCCCTGGGAATAAAGAAATCAGAGGTATCAGAAACTTCAGGGCAATGTGATGCCTTCTTCTCTTTTGTCCTAGAGACAGAGTCTTTTAAAGTGGATTTACCACTCAGTTTGCTTCCTAATTGGAAAGAAACACTGTGCAAAACCCTCACTGCTCTGTCCCTCCTATGCTTTTATACTCTGGAATTTACATGTCCGATTCTTCCACAGTCCTTATTTATAAATCCATGTTTCAAGGTGGTATAGTGAAATAATCTAATATCTTCCTGCTGGTTACCACTTTCCTGTAAGTAGTTTTAAAAGAGTAATTGAATTTCATTGCATTTAACAGCCCAGTTGAATTTCATTGCATTTAACAGCCCAATTATTAAGTATGGATTTGGGCGAGTGTGGTACTAGTTTCTCTGGAATTTTAGTGGCAAATGTTCTCTGAACAGGCCTGACAAAATATGTGTCTTATGGTTCATTGTCTCTGAGTCGTGGGACAATAATAAGGAAGCCTGACTGCAGCCTTACCTCTGTCCTGCCCAAACTTAATTATATGGCATTCTTAAAGAAGGCAGTTCTTCTGGTATCATACATATACATTCCACATAACCAAAATTTAGCATACCACAGTACTTCTTAGCAAATTTACAGAATCCCAGTGCCTGACATAGGGTCTGGTGTCATAATAATAATAATCTCAGGAACAAATAGAAACCTTTAAGAACATTATAAAATTCATCTATTTCTGTCAGGAACTGAATCCATACAGTGAATAACTGTCAGTGACTGTAAACTTGCTTCCTGTAACCAAGCAGTCCACAAATACATCTTCATTTCAGTGAACTCATTCATTAATGTACATTAAAATTATGTGAGAATTTTTTTTTAATCTAGGGTTTGTTTTCAACTTTTTGCTATGGCTGTTTTCTCCATTCAGAATTTGTTACCTATGTGTCATTCGCTCATCTTGGTAACCTAAGTTTTTCTGCAAGTCATTTTGAAGTTGGATGGGCAAAAGGGGTCCTGAAGTTCCCATTTTAAGTTCCACCCTCTCTGAATAACATTGTCCCTGTTGATCAGGTCTTATTTTTAATGATGTCACTTCTGCAAATCTTCGAAGTACCATTGGTCTGCACGAGGAATACTGTTGGTCTGCATGAGTATCATCAGTGTTTTTTCCCTGGAGGGAGGATGTGGATAAGAACAGAAGGAATTCAAGATATCAGGAGAAAACGTTTTGCTCCTGAGCACAGCATATCGTCAGGGGGAGGCAAAGGCACAGCTACGACACGGGCAGGCCAAAGTGCATGTCCACAGATCTCTCGGGCAGGAGGAGTGCAAGGGTTTGCATTGACCTAAGAAGGGAAATAATTGATGTCCATAACTTTGCCACTTGTTGATAATTGTCAAATATGTGCTTTCTTATGCAAATGGCTGCTTATTGAGAGCTGTGCAGTGCTGCTGTGGTCTCATATCCACCGTTTCAGGCTTCTTAGTCTTGGTGACACAACTTTCTCCATACGTTTGACAAATACAATAAGTATCAAGTTCACATTCATTTTGAAAACATATAAAGGTTATTTACAAACAAACAAAACCTTTAAGTGTTCTGTCATTGCTTAAGCATTGATTCACTCCCTATGAATAAACCAGTACCTGTAAAGCAAGCCCTAAGAGGCAGAACTCTCTGTATTACATCAGAATTGTTCTGTGAAGCTACCAAGCAAAGACACGTGAAAATACAGGTATTTATGGACAAAAAAGGCTTCACTTCTTTTTAAAGCCAGCAAAATTCTCTTTCCTGTGTGACAATAAAAGTCTATTTGAGTTTGAAATAATGTTTCTGAATTTTGTACTCTCGTGTTTGATCTCAAACTTTTAAGGTAGCAGCTTGCAGGGCTCAGTAGTACTGAATCTTCCTCACTCTACTCCTTTTATTGAGAGACTTAGCCTTACTGCATTTAGTTTGTATTACACTTTTGCCTATTTTTACAATTTTTCCAATATTATTTTTACTCAGATTATTGCTTGTTAGAACAGATTTCTCAACTATGCAGGTATCTCAGGAAATTGCATAAGACTTTGTGATAGCTGGAAACTTAACTAACCCCAGCAACTTATAAAGTAGTTCTGGAGTTGACGGGAATGAAAAGTGACTTATGGAACACACTGTGCTATGTCATCTCTCTCTGTGCAGTAATGAAGTATGTAGTTACTTTGGTACCAAATCAGATGCTTAAACGTTCTCTCCAGTAAACATAATCCATATTCACCTGTATGTTTGTCTCCAACTCTTTCTTTAGCATGCTTTCAAATACATTTGTAAGAAATAATCATTAACCTGCAAAATACACTGGTTTCTGCTATTTCAGTATCATGAGACAGAACTATACAGGGCAGCAGTTGGGTTTTGGATAAATAATTCATTTTATCTTCTTGTGAGACTAATTAATCAGTAGGCTTTTGTCTCCATATAACCCATAATGAAAAAATAATATTAATTAGTTTAGTTAAAGTAGTAGTACAAAGAGGCTGGAGAACAGAGTTGGAACTGCCTGGATGTTATGTGTGTGGAAAAACTGTCAAACTGCATATCACCTTGAGGGAAAAATCTAATTTTTCCAAAACTGAAAAGAAAAAATTCCAATAATTCCAGGGGAAACAGGTTCATGTCCAAAATTAGATACATCTTGTTTAAAGAGGCCCATTAGGCATGTTGTCAATTTATCAGACTGATTCTGCTTAGTTAAATTGTACCATAAGCTCCACACAGCAGTAATTGGTGTCTACCTTTTTGTGACACTTCCCAGGAGTGCTTATCCAAACCTCAGTGTCAGCAAGGCCTCTCTGTACTCTTTTGAAAGAGTTCACATTATGTCTTTATCTGCTTCCAAGTTTGGATTGGTCAAGGGTAATTTCCTAAGATTGTCTTTATGCTATCAATAAAATCTCTTGTGTGTGTCAGTGAGTTAATTGTTCTTGTGTGCAAATACAGCCTGTAAAGAGCTGTAAAATCTTGTACAAATGCTTGCACATCATCAGTTTTCATTTTTCACTGAATAAATATGAGATCACTAAAACATGTTAGTAATGTTCAATGACTAATAATAATGTTTACTGAGGCAATCTAAAATAAATAATATTAATGAGCATTCTCATACCATGATATTAGTAAAAACACTATCATTAACTTACCCTCTTTATACTTTTCATTATGTTGTTGTTAAGCATTCAATAATGTGTTTTTAATGAACTCTTATTTACTGAACAATGAAATAGCTGTCTTAATAAATTTAATTAGCCATGCAAAAATGTTAATTAAAAAAAAAAAAAGAAAAATTACATCTGTCTGGAATGCTGCAGAATGGGGTCACAGACACTCAGAGGGATGTCAGCACTGGAGCCAGTCTCTGGCCAGGGACCCTAAAAGATCCAAGTTCCAGAACTTCAGGCTCAGTGTGGCTCTCAGGGTTCCTGCAACAAGCAGGAGCTGCAGTGACTTCATGTTCTCAGAACACCTTGGAAGAGTTCTAAAAGTTTTATCAAACTGCAGCCTGCAGTTACTAGGTTTGTCTTTGAAGGAAGGACTCTCAAGGATTGACCTCAAGGTCAACTATTGATAAATCCATGCTATTTCTTAAGAGAATGTTTTCTAAAGATCTGTGAGATTTATGGTCCCACAGGATTTGTCCCACTACATTGTCCAAAACTTTTGTGTAAATTATTAGAAGACGCAATGTAGGCACAATTTCTACGTGACATTCACTAGAAAACCTAAATTATTCTTCTTTTAAATTAGGATAATTGGATCAGGTGTCTGGTTATGTGAATACAACACTAACCATGTGATAATGTTTTTTTTTTCTTGAGCTGTTGCCTAAGATACTGTATCATTGGATTTATCAAGGAAAATTCAATGCTACAGACTGTAGGAAACATTTCTTCTTGTTGGACAAATGTCAATAGGCTTCTTTTTCTACATTATCTGCATGCATATAAATATGATTTTTAATTTTTCCCTCTTCTCAGAAAATGGAAGAATTAGAAAGAATGAAGTCTCCATGAGAAAATCTTCACATAGTGAAGACTGTACTGCATGGATCGAAAGTTTATTAATATTAAAGGAGAGATTTCAGAAGTTTAGGTCAGGATACAGGTAAGCCATTTTTGTGAAATACAAAAAAAAATCAATTTTTTTTAAATAAATACAATCCTTATTATATGGAATTATACAACATTTTAGTAAATTCTGGAAGGTGGAATCCACTGTTTTCACAGGGATGGGATCCACGTTTTCACATTCTCTCACCTCAAGTTATATTTACCATTTTTACTATACTTTTTTTGGCCTACATATAAGATATAAACATCTTAATTCAATTCATTGACTTCCAGATGGCAGCACTGATTCAGTTTGGAGAATGGTCTTGCTCAGGACAACCATTAGTGCTCAAAGAAATTTAATGTCATTCATGTTTCTCACACAATACCTGAAAATATGGCAGCCTACAAGTTCCCATGAGAAAGTGAATTTCTGTACATTTCCTTTAACTGTCTTCTTTGAAAAGCCTTCCTTCCATTACAGTATCAAAAATCAGTGGGAGGGGTTTGGGCATTTTTTAAAAAAAGCTTTTTATTTTTAAATTAAGTATTTTAAATATAATACTAAATCCTTGAAATATGCACAGTTTTAGCTGCAAGAACTGCTGTCTTCATTTTAACTAACTTTTCTCTTTTGACAACAGCAGCAATTTTGTAGAGGGAAGAAATAATTAGAATACTTCGTGATTTCAACTAGCGATCATGATCATATATGTCTAAATGTTTCCAGTTTTGAAAAATAAATTTTACTACCCTGTCAAGATAATATTCAGTTTAAAATCTGAGCTTTAAAAAAAGATTTTTTTAAAAATAACAGTATCTTTTTATTCCTCAGAGCAATTGTAGACCTGAAGTCAAATTTACATTAACTCATTCTGGTAATGTGATTCTCATTTAAAAACCTGAGATTTAAAACATAGGATGTGGTTAAAGTATGTTACATGCAAGAATATCATTCTGTACTGACTTTTACCTTATCTTTTTCAAATGGGAAACACAAGAAGTATTTATAGTCTGGGGACGACTCTGAGTGTTGAGCACTCAACATGTAAAAATCTTTTTCCAGGTCCTGCAGGTGATTGCTGAATAATGAGCAGTCTGAGAAACCTTTTGGAAATTTGAGAATTTTGCCATAAATATGGTTGTAGAAGGAATAAAAATCAATCCAATCAGTACAATAAAACTGAAAATAGCATTACTAATTATTACTAATATCAGAAAATTTTGGTCTTTTCATAACAGGAGGAGAATGAAACTGTGTCCCACACCCTATCCATGAGCACAGGCCCAGGTGTACCTGGGATGTGAGTGACAGAAGGTAGGTACCACTGCTCTGGGGGCATTTCAGTCTGTGGAACAGTTCATAGGGAGCACAGAAAATATGAAAATATATTAGAATACCTTCTGTGTAGCTGAGTAGCTACTTGGTAATTTATAAAGATTATGTTCTCTTTCTTTCATCTGGCTTGCTGAATTTCTGCACTCAAGAGAATACAAAAGGGGCTGCTTTGGGTTTTGTCATTTCTGAATACATATGGAAGAAAAAGAGACATTGTTTAGACAGTTAAGACACGTCACACTAAATTTGAATAACCTGAATCGCATTAAAGTGGATTTTAAAAATGGACCTGAAACAGAGCAACTTAAATTTATTTATATCTTATAGGTCCTGGTGCTCTAAGGAAAGAATGATATGACCTATGCTCTAAGACAAACAAACAAACAACAACAACAACAAAACCCACACGCAGAGAAAACCCCCAAAAAGACCCTCCCACAGATGATTTCACTTCAGGTTTGGTGTGGTTTTTTGGAGGAGGGAGGAGGGGGGGTTTTAGTGGGTTTTTGTTTGGTTTTGTTTGGTTGGTTTGGTTTGGGTTGTTTTGTTTTGTTTTTAGGGTGAGGGTTTTTTGTACATTTGATGGGGTGAATTTTTAGAGTTCTCTGCAGATTTCATGTGCATAACATTTAATTTCTAAAAGATGGTTTGTAGTATACTCATGCAGTTAGTGTAATAACTTGGCTACTAATGTTAATCATCAGCACACTTAAAAATTAGGATAATGCAAATGTACATAAAAGTAAATTCACATTATGTGAGACTTGTATAACATTTATAATTAGGATTCATTTTAAAAGTGCCTGAAAACACTGTGAGGAAATTTAAAGTGACACGTACTACTATTATGCAAATCCAGCACTTACTAAACTCCTTATTCTCATACTAAATGCTGCTATCTAAATAATTGCTTCACAACTGGAAATTATCACCAGCAGCCAAATTCTTCTCTCCCTTCCAAGCCTTCCCTTGATCGTGTTTATTCAGTAATACAACAGTATTCAGCAGTGTTGATAAACATGCTTAGTGTTCATTTGGTTAAGCTTCAGTAAACTGAGCCTCTGGAATTAGCAATCAGTGGTTACAAGGATGCAATACATAGTGTAGTATATTTAGCTACTCTACCAGAACCTCAGCTAAAAGAGCATGGAACATTGCAAAGCTCTGTTGACATTTGTTACTTTTTTCTTGGCAGTGTCACTGGCTTTTACATCTGTTCATAAATCATTTTTAGCCTAATGTGGTGTTGAGCCTTCTTGTTTTGCAATAATAGCCAGGGTACTGTCCAGCAAAGGGAACACAAACAGAAACACAGAGTCAATTATTAGGGCAGGTAATGGTGACTTCACTTCTTCAGGTAGGGAAAAAAAGTTGTCAGGATCTGCTAGTGGAAAAAGATTAATTTAAAAGGTAATTTTAGGTGGAGAAAGATTAGTAGAAAATAAACATTCAGAACAAGGTTAAGAAACATCAGACATACACAAAATAAGCAGTACAAGCAAACTCTGCCTAACTGTGGCTGGAATCAGTTTTTCTGTTTCTACTTACAAAAAATTGACCCACCATACTATGTACAGGTCAATAGCACAAACCTGGAGCAATTGCTGAAAAGGAAAACTTCCTCTCTCAGCCACTGGAACTGAGCTACTGTGGCACTCTTGTGGAGTCAGTAGTTGTGAGAACAGAAATCCCATTAGAATTTTACCATATTGAATTGACACTGCTGCAACTGTTGTGTTTCATATAAAAATGGGGAAAAATGAAGAGATGCTCTAATAACAAACACTATTTACTCTGCAAATTAATATTTAAGAACTTAAAATATGTGATGGTGATTTAATTCATAACACATGGGTCTATTACAAGTTTTTATAGTGAGGTCTTGAAGTTTACCATTTAATCCTCAGAAGCAATCAAGAGCTGAATTCATTTGATATGGAGTTTGAATTCAATTTGCTTGACTCTCTTGCTGGCATTTACACAGTTTTCATCAGAATGCATGGAAGAGTGAACAGTAACAATATATTTTTATAAACTACCAGTGGGCATTTCATTGGAACAAGTATTTATGGCAAAGTAATTAAAGAGCAAATTTTACCACATGTACCCTCCAAACAGCAGTAGGTAAATATTCCCAATAATGAACTGTCTGAATTATTTTAGTTAGATGAAGTGTCAACAGCAAGACTGATTTCAAGACATATTTACAAAAGATGAAATCATATTTCCAGATGACTGACCTGAGACTCATCTCACTGGTACCAGTGTAGAAACCACTGAGACAAACTCTTTGCATTTGGCTATGGTCTGTGCTCATCATTTCTGAATATAGCTCTGGTGCTGTAGTTGCTATATCTGCACATCTGCTGTATGAATCTGGAATGAAAAAAATGTAGCCTTGTAATTTCCCAGAAAATACTAGCACTTCTACCTCCTCTCTGTGGAAAAATGCCACAGACCTGGGTTAAACTCACTTAATTTTAGCTAAATGTAAGAAGACTGTGAAACCAGTCTACATCAGACATTCATGTTTTGTCTATAGCCATGGAGATAGGGAAGAGAGAAGAACTCATCATGTTACATTTTGGTGCTCAAGATTTTTTGGCTGCATTACCTGTTCTAGGTAGCCTTTTCCCTTTAACAAAAGTGGAACTTCAGCTCTTGGACAAGGAAATGCTGACAGCTGGATGGCCTGACTGCTGGCCTTTCTGTATGATGCCATGGATTTCAATTAGGATTGGCAAGAGTAAGATACTACTCACTCTTTGCAAATTATGGCCCAACTTGTGTTTTAAGCAGCAGACCTGTTAGAGGGAAGACACTTTTCTTGTAACAGTTTTATTAAGCCTATTTTTAGAGGAATAGCATACAGCATATGTTTATTACTAAGTTCTTTCCCCTGGAAGCAGAAGGCAAATTCATAATTTCTTAAAAAAACATTAAAAGAACATTTTTTCTTTCTATTTATGGTCTTATTGCATGTTAGAACTCTACTGTGATAAAGGACCTAAAAGACAAGAAGTGACAGCCTTTGTCACCCCTCCTGCTAAGGGTAACAATAAATGTAAAATGAAAAACATAACAAAAAGGGATGGTAAAAGCTGTCTGTTTGGGAGTTCTGAAGAAAAGTACGTGACTATCAAAAGAAAAAAATGAAAAAGCTGCAGCTCAGTGTTTCTTCTCAGCTTCAACAAAGCTTATCCTCCTTTCCAAACAGTATAAATAGTAAGTATTCACTGACAGAAGGGAATTTCAGAAGTTAACAACTTCAAGACAGTTGATTCCTTAATGGCACCAAATGGAGATTCAGTACAAGTTGGTCTGCCAGTTCAGAAATGTCACATGATGCAAACCTCTCATTTTCTCACAAGAAATAAGGGATGAATCACTGACTTCTGTTAGGAATCAGATTTTAAAATATCAACACAGCATGTAACCTCAATAGAAACTCAAGTGTCTTTCTCTGTTATAGCTTTTAATTTCACTCTGCATGGTCTATAACCAAATGTATGTGCTGATGTAATTTAACTTTTAACCTGACTCCCTAAAAAATCATATACTGTGTGTATGTATATGCATCTATATCTACCTGTAATTCTTCTAGTCATTTTTCAAGTTGCTATCCAGTTTTAGCTCAATTGGATAGAAAGATACAAGTCTGAGATATATTTAATTCTGCAAGATTTAGAAGAATATCTAGCTGGAATAGAGTGGAGGGAAGAGAAGAGGGACAGATCTTTGTGGAAGTTCACCCCTGAGGAGAAGGCATTTACAGAACTGTGTGTAATACTGACCTGTCCAGAGTGCCAATTCAGTAATATTTACCCAGAAAGTGACACATACTAATAATTCATTATGAACAGGGCATTTGGAAAGGAGGAACAAGGGTAAGGGCAGATCAGCCTGTATTTATTCTTCACCTTGTAAGAGTATAAATACAATTCTGCTTCATATTGATGGATGTGAGAGTTCCTTCATGTTTCCACAGTAAACACACACAGCAGACTGTGGCACATATAACATTTCTTCTTTAACAAGGAAATTTCCAGAAAGAAAATCAACTCAGCTCACTGAGAAATCATAATTGAGATACTTTACTTTTATTTTAAAAAATATATGCTGGGTATATTACTATTAATAGCATATCAATGTTAGAAAAGTTGGGGAGTTGTCTGATGAGTTCAAGGAGAGGAAGAGTCAGACATGAGGTACAGTGACCTCTTTGAGCTGGAAAGTAGTTTTGAAGAAAGGACAGCATTATCATCTGACAGAACTCTGTCAGCAGTTGGATACTTGTAAATTAGAGGCCCCTAAGAACCACATGACAATACTTAATGTGCATGTATGTAGGAGGTAGATGCTTATAGAGGTGTGTTTGGAAGGCAGAAAGCTTGTATTTCCAAAGGCTTGAAGATTAAAGGTAGACTATTAGCAAGAAAATGGATTAGATAAAACTGTGAGTGACAATTCTTTAGCAGATTAATGAGGGTGTGTAAAAATGTGGTAATAAGGTTTGGAAGAGTATAATAGTGTTTTGTACCTGATGATAATGCACAATGTAACAAATCATTATTTCACAGCTCAGTGCAATACTAAGCATGATATGTGTCTAGTGAATGTAAAATTGAGTTTGTTTAATTTTATGGCAAAAAAAATTTGCATAAACTATGTTAGCTTTGCTAGAGGGTTCTGCTTCCCACCCATTATGGTGAACTACTTCTTGTCCTTTTAATATATAAAAAAATTACTCATACAAAAAATTAATTTCAAAAAATATACTAAGTTACATAACTTGTATTTTATTTCTTCATTGAAAGTAACTAATGAAGACTGAGAAAAATACCAGTTTTATGAACAAATATACAAGTTCAAGACACAAAAGGAGTCAAATGTACCTTGAAAAATAACATTCCTAAGTAGACAATAGCCTTACATAAAAACATAGCATTTTATGGTACACACTCTTCACTGTATCCTCAGAAAACTTTTAGGTTCCCTTTTTAAGATGCACAAAGTAAAGACAGTACATGAAACAGTGAGGAGAGAAGCAATAGTTTGAGTGAGAGTTGTAGTTATTCCCTGTAGCAGGTGTGTTCCCTTAATTTCCTGAAAAGCTGATTTGTTCAGCTACATTAGGACTTCCTTGTGTTATTCGAATTCGAGAATGACAACTCTCTTTCAGATGTTTTGGAAGTGAATATGGAAAAGGTGCCATACCTGCAGTTCTAAATGGAGCTGCTGATCTTGGCCAGTGCAGTCACCCCAACTGAGGCAGCCAAAGGCAGCTCTGAGGAGCCCTGCAGCCTCTCTCAGTGATGCTGACTTCATAAAATATTTGAATCACGTGCTGGAAAAGTGCCAGGAATTTTGAGCAATGCTCATCCCTGAGCATCCTGTCTAGTCCTGAGACTGTCTGGGAAGATAAGAAAACAATGTGGCTAGCCATATGTCTTTAAAACTCTGTAGAACTGTAAGGGGTTGTCTGTCCCAAAGCTGTTTCAGCTGCTGCCTAGATGGAGTCCTAAGAACTAGGAAAACCCCAGTTATTCCACACTGGTGCTGAATACTATTTCTCCTCATAGTTTCTATGTCAAAACCACAAAGAACTGAAAAAGCCGTCAGAAACTTTTTAAAAGTACTGCTAAAAAATATGTGATTATTATTAAAGCTTTAATAATTAGTTGCACACATAAAAAGATAAAATTTTATTTCCTGATGCTGCATTTCTTTCATCATCTGTTTTTCTTTAAACATACAATCCAATTTTCATAGAGACCAATCAGTTATGATATCACCTAATAACTCTGTTGGGTATTTTTCGAGCACACAGACAATAAGCTTTGTAGAGTTTCAAAAGTGAGTTAAATTAACTTTATCAGCTAAGCAATTATTCCTGTGAGCTGATGTTTCTATATCAGTTAAAAGTTTTCATTAATAGAAGTTAAAATTAACAAAAACATTGAGAAATTATTACAGCCTATGTTGCTTCCTAAAGAGGCAAGGTTTTGTAAGTGCTTAGGAAGTCACTTTATTTCTCAGAACCAAAAAGACCGCTTTTATATAAATATTTTCTTATGAATACATTCAGAATTTTATTAACTTGTTGGTCTGGAGATGAATTGTCAAGGAATTTTCTTTACTGTCCCTGTAACCTTATAACAGTATAATGGCATAAGAGCTGGCTAAATTTGAGTTTGGTTGTATAACAACATGTCAGGGAAAAAGATCTAATGGAATAATATTAGTGTATCTGCACATATATTGTGACAACTGTAGCCTCAAGGACGCATTTCTGCCACATTAACTCATTTAAGACTTCATTCATAATGTGGAAAGCCTGCAACTTGTGCTCTGAAAGGAATATCCTAAAGCTATGACCTATCAGTCTGGATAGCTCACCTTTTTCTTCATGAGTTAAACAAGAATAAACAATGAAAATAAAGTATCTGAAATATGGAAGGAACCTCTATAAAAGTAACCTGGTTTCTCACTTTATCTCTCTGGATCTCTTTCTCTCTCTCTCTTATTATTTTGCCTTAGAACATTACTGAAGCATCATTTAATAATAATAAATCTATTTAAATAATTGGATGTCAAATACTTGCCTGAAAAAGTTCCTCGACTAAGAAAATTTATATTATGTACCATGAAAACAAAATCACTGTCCTCTAGCACTGTATCATTACTGTTGTTAGAGTTCTGTCATTAAATCTGTAGTGTGATAGTATCTGGTTCAAAAAAATGAACAGAAAAAAGGAAAGCAGTGAGCTGGACCTTGAGCAGTATAATTCAATGGAATCTGAAGAAAACCAATTTAACATCACAGGTGATCTGATCCATAACAGATCTGGAAATCATGCATTCATCTTTACTTTTGAAAGAAAGAGTAGTTGTGGGAATTGACAGTGAGGACTTCTGACAATATTGACTTTTTCTAATAGTAATTACTGCAGACACTGTTTAAAAGCATTTGAAAGAAGGATCTGAACATGAAATGCTGCCAAGGGTTGGTAATGTAGCTTGTCTCTAGTAGCTGTAAGTAACTGTGACTGGTGTGGACCTGCACTTGGAGCTCTTGAGTTTTAAAGGAGAGGTTGTGCAAAGAACATGGAAAGCAGATAACTCTGAACCGTGCAGGACACCCCTATTGTAGTTTATTCCCTCTGAAAAACAATTCGGCAAATCCTGGCTTCTGTTTATGGAAATGTTTATTCTGAATTAAGAATGTATTTCATTTATTTTTTTTCCAGTGAAGTAGCAGCAGGGGAGGTTTAGATTAGATGCTAGGAAAATTTTCTTCACTGAAAAGGTGGTCAGACAGTAAAACAGGCTGCCCAGGAAAGTTGTGGAATCATCCTGGAAGCATTCAAAAGGCTGTGGATGTGGCTCCTGGGGATATGGCTTTGTCATGAACATGGCAGGATACATTAACAGTTGGACTTGATGATCTTAGAGGGCTTTTCCAAACTTGATGACTGAAATACTGAGAACAGCTTTGCTGCTGGAGAAGAATCCCAAACAAAGCTGCAGTCAACAAAGAGTAATTGATACCCCTAAATTACAGGGCACTTGCCTTTTGCATGTGGACACAGCAATCACATATAAGGTCCTTACAGGCCAATATTTAATAAGCAGTTCATCTGGAATGTCCTGTTTCCTTCATGGACTTGTGATACCTTATCTGTATAAGTATTTTTCACTGAGCTAGTTCATTTGTAATTCATGTCTAGCTTCTGTGGTTTAAATGGATCTGTGACATTTCACAACACATGCAGGTTCAGTACCTGAAAAATTACAAAAGCATCACAGTAAAGGAAGGAGCAGCCACTTGAATAGCTTTTGGGTTTCTATAGCAGTTCAGGGGAAGGAAGGACATCAGTATGGCAGCTCTTTTGTTTTATGATTGCACGTCTTAAAATAGGAGGCTTTGTAACAATGTATTTCGTAAAACTGATCTTCTGGGACTGCCCAATAAACCCAGGCAGAAGGCTCAAAGCAGGTGGGGGAGTGATCTGTCTGATGTTAAGGGACTAATGCAGCTGTGACCAAGCCCAGGAGCTGCAGAGGTCTTACCAGTGGGGCGGGGCTGCCTTTGTTTCAGGTAAGCAGCTCTCAACAGCTGAGTGCATCAACTGGTGCTGGAAATGTTTCTCCTCAAGCTCTTTAAAAGAGTGGATGTGTCCCTGGACTAGCCAGGCCAGTCTGGCAGGGCTGAACAGGTGGCTTAGCCCAGCCAAGGGTACAAACCCTAAACTACTGCCAAAAACATTTCAAAGAGAGTAAGGGCTTGAGCTGACTGCAAGCCCCCTACTCTTTCCCAGCATAGTGACAGTCAGCATATTCCAGGAACTGGAACTGGAATTCACACTGGTATTGTGATTAAACTATTTATTCCAATTGTTAGACATGTATTTTGTTAGGTGTGCCTTACATTTGTACAGCATTATGCAGTATAAAAGTTGTATTGCCCTGCTAAAGCAGAAATCCTGTGTAATAATTACTATCTTTAAATAAGTAAATTTAATATTAAATATAACCCCCTCCATGCATGGAATAGCTAAAATATCCTTGTCAGAGAGTATTGAACTCTGACACCTTCACATAACAAATATCAGTTTAGTAATAGCTGACAGGGATGGGGAACTGTGTGAATCGATCTGTACAGGATGCCAGTGAGGGTAAAGGGTTCAATAACATCTTTGTACATCACTGAGCTTTTCAAGTAGCACAATTTTTCACAAAGTTTTAAGATAATATTCTTCTGAACCACTGACCAAAAATTCCCTTATCTAAATGAGCTAATAAAACAAGCCTGGCATCAAAGGTTGCAATTATTGTTTTGGTGAATGAAGGGGAAAGTGAAGCAGATTTAACATTTTAAAATGTACTTTATGGTTAAGCACTAAACTTTCCAAGTGTGAAACAGAGGAATAAATTGAGCATTAACGCTGAAAAATATGAAATTTTATCAAATTATTCCTTCCATCTAAAGAGTCAAGTAAATCCAGTTTTATTTGATTTCTGAACTATCGTAAGATTTATATGGATTTTGATGCATTAGGATATTGGTTATTTAGATGGATGTTGCTTTCATTCTGTTTCTTATGTAAATGGTGACATTTTTATGGTGACCACTGTTGCAGTAACATGGCCATTCTGAACTTACATTGAAATTCATATACATGAACTCTGCTTAAGTATGTGCAAAGACTATTAACTCCAAGTACAGAAAGAGAAAGTTTTTGAGACAAATTGGTTAAGCTGGCATATTCAAAACCAAATATTGATAAAATTAGCAACAAAATGCAGATATACTCATATCTAAGTATGGAATACATAATGTAAGCTACTGTCTACAATATGGTATAGAAGTATTTTCTTGAGAGATGTAAATATTATTTTGTTACTGTTATTACTGGGGGTTTTGTGGGTTTTTTTTAACTTAGTCTCAGTATAATGCTATAATGTTGCTATTGTTGCTCTTTTTAAAGTCAGAAAATTACGTATTAGCAGTACCAGGACAAATAAACATAAAATCTTCTTGCCAGTCCATTACATTTTGCAGAACTGGTATCATTCTAAAAAGTCCATGTTGATGACTTTGTAAAAAAATTACAATCTGCATCTGTGAGCATATCGTGTCTTAGGGAGACTCTCCCAGCTTCAGAACTGTATGGTTTTACTTCCAGACTCCGTCATCTAGACTTGTATTAATACAGAATTAGTAATTATACGTCTGCACTGCTTTGTATATGCATTGTGGCTTTTATTGGAACTTGGCTTATAAATGCAAACAGATATAAAGCACAGCTTACAGTTTTACTGTTCCCCAGAACAGCTTGGCAGTTACTGCCCGTTCCAAGTTGCTCCTTAGTGCCAGACTGTAAATACACCAACTTTGTCATTCTCATATATCCCACCTCATGTCTTGGTAAATGAGATAGAGACTTCAGGTGCAAAAGCTGAGCTGTTTACATTGACCATCTGATTTACCTTTACATCTTCTGTGTCACTGTTAACTGTGTCTTTCCTTGTGCTTCACTCTTTTGAGGCAAGTACTATATGCAAGGGAATAAGATGCCTATTTCTTCAGGGACAGGATGAATAAGGAAACACAAACTTAAGTCTTTTTGCCATATATTAATATATTTAGATCCTTTTTCATTTTTTTGTTAAATGTGGGAGGTTGCACACAATACACACAATAAACACTTTTAGTATATCAGGTCAAGTGTTTTACAGCAAATAATCTATTTGTCTTTTTTGTTTGTTTGTTTTGTTTGTGCTCATACTGAGGTGTTGATTTGTTTGCTCACCCCTCACAAAAAGTTTGTGTTTGAATAAATCTGTGCCCAGGTATAACTTCGAAATGGTTTCTTAAGAGTGTTATTTCCCTAGCTTGAATGTGAGCTGTGTGATTAGTCTAAACCTATTTTCTCTGACTGGATGATTAATATTCTGCAAGTTACTATTACCCCTGCCAGAATCACATTCTGTTTTGTACTGTTCTGGTTTTTTTTTTAATCTGTTTAACTGCCTAGAATTCAAGTCTCATAGAATGGATAGTACTGGAAGTATTCATTACTGGTTTTGGAGAAGCTGTTGTGATACACAGCAGCATGAGACATCTCATGTTAATGTGCCTTTATTATTTAAAATAATTTCATCATTCAACCTGTGTGTATATGTATAAATATATGCTAAACATTCAAAAAGTAGTGATCTATTTTATAACTTAGACATTAAGTGTTAAAGAGAAGACACTTTATGGTGGATTGCTTTTCCATCTTCTGAATATCAGGCAGCTGATTTTCCATCTGATGGTATCCCCAGAAAAGCATAATTCCAAATACCAAGTCCCTATTGAAAACCTGGATTAGGTCAGTGAAAAGCACTAAAAATAATAATTTTGAGGGTCAAAATCTGAAAAGAGACCAGTTAAGGGTGTTTAATTCTCTAACCCACGTGATATTTAGAAAGCAGAAAATTTCTGTGATATGAACATCCCTGTAGCAATCGGTGCTACTCCTGTATTATCTCAGGAGTACCCATGGAGTACCCCAGGAATACCCACCATGAGTACAGGCAACATTGTTTTCTTTATGTCTCACGGGGAGTAAGGACTGCAGAAGCAGCAAAAACATTTAAGATCAGCCTTTGCTGGAAGTTGTCTTTTAATTCCGATGAAAACAAGTTTTCTTTGATTGTGATGAAGAATTGGAGAGGAAAATCTCTTGGAAGCACCTCAGTGACAGTACTTGTGCCTCCTCCAGACACAGGCAGGGGGACAGATGACACCAGGGCACTTTCCTGGGACAAATAGCATCAGCCTTTACATTCAAAAACAGAAGTAGTGCTTATAGTGAACTCTTCTATCCCTTTCTTTTGTCTTTCTATAAGTAGAATTGAAGGTAAAAGGGCATTCTGTCAGAAGAATGTGTACTCTATTTCTAAAAATATATAAAAAAGGACACGAATAGAAAATAACAACTTCAAAAAAGTAGGAAAACAGCCCTCCTTGGTGTTTGAACTTCAACATTTCTAATAGACTAGAAACTCAGTGATTAATTTAACATTTTAACATCTATGTAACTTATAAATCATTTTTAATGCAATTTATTTTCTGCAGACCACTACAGTTAGTCTTTGCTTGATATTACCTTGTAAATTATTGAGGCAGTTTCATACAATGCATCACCTTTATTCATTATTAAGAAGGCAAGCCACAGAACTACCATATTTTCACTTGGGTGCTATTAATAACAAGAAGAGAGCTAACCAAGGCAGGACAAGAATAAGGATTGCACAGAGAGAAAACATTTCAATTAAATTTTCTTCTTCGCTGGAGAAAAAATGATAAACATTTAAGTGAACCTAACAAAAATACTGAAATGAAATAACCAAAGCTGACTTCAGCTTTAATTGAGTTATTATTTTGTTTTTAACTAACATTTTAAAAAAATACATAAATGCTGGTGTACTAACAATAGATCTGATAATGTTTCTGTTATCCTCTATTATAATATGAAATGTAGATTTTTATTTTTTTTTAAACAGATGAGATAGGAAAATAATTTCAAATATTCAGAGAGTTTCAAATGCATTGGATTGCATGCAATGTTTATAGAACCTTTATTTATTTATTCATACTTAGTAGATGACAAAAGATAAATATTTGCTTATCACGTGGTAATAGACAAGGTGTGCTTGAAAGACAGTATTTGAAGCGGTGTCTCCTGGCACTAGGGGCCAATCTGGAGAAAGAGTGATGCTAATTTAAATTACTGACCCTGACATGAAACATGTAAAACTTTCCAGGGACATTTTAGAACACCTGTGGCACTGTTTTGTACTCTAATTCTGTACAGCAAATGGAATCCTAAGCTCCAGGTAGAGTTCCCATTACCATTTTAGATGTCCTAGATGCTTTTGACAAATATCTTCTCTGACTCGCCCCTTTCTCCAGGGATGCTCTGACATTTAACACTTTGCTGTAGTTCTGTTGAATTTGAACACTTGAACACAGAAAAAATCAGTGCAAGTCATATACTTAGTTCATTATTATATCTCAAATGTTTTAATACAAACTGTATATATACATGTGATATCTATAAGATACTAATCAAATCAACCATAAGTACTCCAGTGTCCACATTTGCATACTGAGTGTTAATGCCTTTTGTAAAATGTCTCTCTTCAAGAAGTCCCAATGGGAATATGGTGTTATAAACCTTATCCTTCTTATAAATCTTACCTCTTTATATACTTTTAGCTTTTTATTTAATGAGTCATTCAGAGTTCTGCACCAACGTTAAAAACAGAGAACGTGTTTGCAATTTTTTTTTTCAGAAATTACTTTTGCTTTTCATTTTCTCTGTGTTCTTAATATTTTTTACTTGCTTTGTCATGAACATTCGTGCAGTATTTTTTTAATGCAAATGTAATCTTCCATGTGGATAAGAACACTGCCCATGTAGATACTAGGGTTCATTATTCACTTAAGGAGTGCTGGCTCCTTTTAAGTAAACATCATTTTACCCAACCAAGCAGCAGAAGCAGTGCAATGGAATTTAGGTGTTTGAACATGAGGAACTGGAGCAATAAGTTTCTCAAAACATAATGGAAGCTGAACCTTGAAAAAAAACTAAGGCTGAATTATAGCTTAATATTTCATTTGTCATAATGAGGAAATATATTAAAGTATAAATCTGAATGTGAAATTATTTCAGAGAGAAAAGGAAAAATATTAATATCCATATCCATGTCTGCTGAGAAAAAAACAGTCACTGGGGTGGATTTCTGTTCAAAATTGTCTTATTTCCTACCTCACGTATGGTGATAACTCTGGTAATAATATGTAATATTGTATTAACCAATTCAGATAGTGCATCTACTGTACAAAGTGTTTAGGGAGCTAATCCAGAGCTTGTTACTTGAATGAAACTAGAACATGACTTTGGCTGAAAGGTAAATTGAGATTGTTGCATGGTGGGGAGTCAGCATGAGCTGCCTAGTCTCAGATAAGCTTTTTCATGATTGCTTATGTAACATGTTGACCTTGGAATAATTTCCTGTCAGCCACAGAGAGATTGTTGACTTGACAGTTTTTAAACAGTAAGTTTTGCATGAAATTACTGAGGTGTGTCTGAATGCCCAATTGCTTTAATTTTATATTGCTGATAAAATGACAAGCATTTTAGATAATTCATGTCTTTAGTAACTACGTGCCTTCTTTGGAGTGTTTGGCATTAGGAGACTTTGGGTTGCTTTTCAGCTAATCTGAAGCTGCCAACTCTCTATAACTAAAATCTGTTGAAGTTATCAAGGTGCAACAGAGGCATTTCTTACACATTTTTCTTATGTAGCAAGGACTGATAGAAGAGATAAGAGAAAAATTATGGAATCCTTCTGTCCTGTGTGTCCTTCATGAGTTTTGCAAATTGCTAAGCACTTTTGTGGTGTTTTTTTGTAAGAAAAAATAAAGAAAGGAAAACCTTTCTGCCTTCTTCTACCATCAACTTTTAGATAGATTCTTTGAGACTAATATTTTAATCATTGTCAGAATTTTTATTGAACTACCATAATGATTTTATGGTGTTATTTAGTTCCCTTTTTTTTTTAATTACATTACTCAATAATACTTTTAATTGGGTCTGAATTTACATCACCTTCAATTTAGTTAGGTTTTAGGGCTTGGTGCTATTCTGGAGAATCCTAAAATTAGAAGATTAAGTCTTAAACATTTGGGAAAAATGTGTGGATGCTGATCCTAGACAAGTCTATTTAAAAACCATTAGATGAAATTAGTCTGAATTTCTTTATCAGTTTTATTGACATCAGTTAAGATTGGTTTTAAGCAGTAAAACCCTAAATCAGAGCAGGTGGGGTGACTATGAAAATATTCATAGTATAATGGAGGGATATCCATTTGTCCTTGTCGGGATACTCACAGTCACATGATTCTGGGAATAAATACAGACAAACTAGCATGAATATAACTCAGTGTATTACCAAATAATCCCCTGACACTGCTGCTGGATCTGCTATGGGCTATAATTGATGATTAGCACAACAGGCTGCTAATATCTTATTTTCAAGTGTCATCCTGGGAAAAATGGTGTTCTGTACTAAAGCTGACTACAAAGCCTATGACAGCACAGTAATGGAAAAATATGAATTATCAAACAAGAACACAGCAATGATAATAAAAGGCTAAAGTGCTCCTAGAAATATTGTTTTTATTTATTTGTAATTGCAGGAAGTTCTGCTGAGCATTTAAATCTCTTGGCTGCTTCCACTCCATTAAAATATATAAGCAGTAACTATAAACATATCATCTCTTTATAGTATCACAGAAGTAAAGAACAAAAAGGTACTAAATGAAATAAGAAACGTTTGTGATGAGCATCAAAACTGAAAGAATATGAGATATGCACAAATTCAGGGGGACTTACTTTGATCACGTACAATCACAAATGTCAGAAATTGCTCAATGTTTCCACCCATATCATTGCATCCTATTCTCCATGTCCAAAAGCCAAATTCCTTTGCTTTTGGGTGGTGTTATAAGATGTACAAATTAGCTGTTGGTGTTTTCACCTGGACTTCACAGCACTCTGAGTGCAAAAGCTATTGGATTGCCTAAGAAAAATTGTGAAATGGAGTTATTTTGGGGGCTAGAATGGCAAATCATTCATTTGGGGCAGTCAAACAGACAAACAAAACCCTGAGCACAATATCCTGCTTTGACAGAATCTACACTTACCTCCGGACTGATGTATTGGGATCTGGTGTATCTCTAATATGGTTGTGACTGTGGGCGGTGCTGATACTACATCTGTGGGTTATGCTTAGATTATGTATGCTGAGAAATTTGATTTTAGCTGTGATGGCCACATTTCCCTTTCTTCTTGATCTGAGAGTCATTAAAGGACACTGTGAAAAGCAAATTTTTAGACTTTAGGTATCAACCATTGTTCTTAAACTGTAAGTTTGAATTGTGGAACACGGTTGATGCTTTTTATTTGATTTCTGCTGTGTGTAATGATTTTCACACATGTCAGGAACAAAACTGAACCTTCTGCTGCCTGCCTGGGAATTATTTCCCTCACTCTCTGGGCAGCAGTGCCATGGGCACAGAAGGGCTGAGAACACAGATGTTCAGAAACTGAGGACTGCATCTGTGAATTAGTATTTTTATGGAGGTTCCAAAGGGGCACCAAAAAGGCAGTGAAGTCTGCATCTCTCTGTGAACTGTGTCTGACAGGACTCCTTAAAAGCAAAATAGTTTAATCTCAGTAGCATCATGAGACCAATATAATATAAAAATGAAAGTCTGGCTTTTGCTTCCTTCTTCCTGGCATGGAGAACACCAGGTTTTGTTACACAGAATAAATGCTGCTTTTTTAAAAAAAAAAAAAGAAAGTTGGGAGAAACTTGGAAGGGGGTGGGGAGAGGAGGCTGGGGAGGGCTCTTCTTGAAGTCAGCACAGTTAACACAGAACAAGCACTGTTTGCAGATCTGTTGAGGCAGAAAATGTCATTTATATAGCCTTCTTCTAAGTAAAATCGTTGTGTCAGACGTAGTAGAATTTTAAATTTCAAATCCATGATTCATCCAATCATTCTATTTTTTCAATCTGTTCCATTCTTTTACGGAAAGTCCTTTGCTCACACACACCCATTTGAAACTGTTTTTCTTTCTTTTTCTTCCTTCCTTCCTTGTGGCACTGAATCCCTTCATTCCCTGGGATCTCACTGACACCTACCTGCTCGTTGTTAACATACCCATTCCTTTTACCATCTTGGTGGCACAACACCCTCTACCTGCATCTGCACAGCTCCCAGATTCCATCTTCCTTTTCTTCTGCTTATTCTATCTTCACATATTACCCTCAATTTTCTGAATATATCCAGCTTTCTATTCCTTTTTTTTCTCCCCCACCTTATAGTACTTTAAAATACTTTTTAACACTATATTATAAAGTAATACTTGGTCTGTCATGCGACCCTTTAATTTTTCAGTCTTTAGAGACAATCACCTAATACAAAATTGTCTTATCCAAAGGCAAGGCAAAACTTTCACCAGCCCACCTCCATTTTGCTGTTTGCATCAGCCAGCAGAGGCTGCTACAGATTGGAATGTCTATGAAGGAACAGTCTATAGTTCTGTCTGATGTGGAGACTTCTTAGTATTTAATTTTGATTAGCAACTTAAATCTAAGATGATTATTTTCCAACACCAAGATGTGTGTAGTTTGTTGCCGTAACAAAGCACTCCAGAGTCTGAAATAGAAGCAGCAAAAGGCATTTTTGTAGTGTTTCACTCAGTCAAAAATGTGATTGTCTGCTTATTGAACTAATGTGTTTGAACCATTTGAACAGATCTTAGCATTTCCATTAATTAAAGTAGATTTCGTAATCATGGTTTTGAAAATTTCTAATGATTATCATATAACATTCCAGTATATCCAAACCAGGGAATTCAGCATTTGTTAAGAGTCACGACTGAAACAAACCACAAATGCTGTTAATGAGACCTGCTGTCAGTGAGAACAAAAATTGAGATCCCTGCTGGAAATCCTGGCCTAAACCTAAGGAACCACTTTCTAAGCAGGCAGCCTGTCAAAACAAAGTGGACTGGTGGAACACCAACCCTGAGAAGATTAAACCACAAGCTTTTTCTGTTTAATTTAAGCTGAGCTTTCTAGACAGGCTCAAAGGACTCTGACACAGTTTCCAGTGAAAGTGAACACCTGACTTCCCTAAGCTTTACTGAAAACCTTAGCGTGAGGCCATTTAAAGTCTGGCCTCTGAGTGTCCTCAGTTTGTGCAGGTATGAGCTACACATTCTTCCTCACTACCTATCCTGTACTCACTCCCTCTAGATTGTGTTGTGCACAAGAGATGGAAATGACCAAACTCTGATCACAGCTACCTCATGGAAGAACATCTTAAATAAAGATATCATTTAAATGGCATGTGAATATCTGATTTTCAGTTATTCATTTTAGAGGGGGATGTGGATACCACTACGTATGCTTTTCCTTCATTTTTGTCATGAACTGTCACACTGGCAACTTTTGGACATCCCTAAACTGCAGGGATGTCTTTTAAAGGAGAGTTTTAAAGGATGTCAGTTAGTCCCTCTTGATAGTGTGGAGTTTGTCGTTGACATCTGTTTAGGAAAAAGTCACCCCACCTCAGTTGCCCTCAGGCCATAAACAGCCATTAGATTTCTCTTGATATCTGCTACCCTGAAGTGAATTGACAACTGCAATGTTGGACTGATCCTTTCTTCTTGTGGAACCTGAACTAAGTCAATAGGGACCAGAGAAGGTCACAGGATGCTAGTAGACAATAAGCCTCTGTAGCCAAATTGCCTTTTAGTCTTCTTTGAACTTAACCACTTTTTATATTTTTTGAAAATGCATACTGGTTTTATTCTTAAAGAGTAGAATAAACCAGAATTTTTAAAATATTTTTTACTGTTTAAGCCTGAGGACAGATGCATTATTTATACATGTTTCCAAGGGTCACATTGAATGTTTTAAAACATATCTCTATAGGGAGGGGTTATATGAAAAATATTATAGGATCAACTAACTTCAAAATCTAGGATTGCTTATTCAAAGATTAGGACTTGTTGATTAAACAACTAAAAGAAAAAATAAATGAGGGTGCTTCTATTGGTGAGAGGCAGGGAATAATATATTCACAACTAAGTCCTTTATGGCATGTTGTAGGAACATTTTACTTCACACGAAGCAAAAAAAAAAAAAAAATATTTCAGGACTGCTTGACAGACCTCTGATCAGTGACAGGTTAGTCTGATGAGGCACAGGACCACTAATCCATTTTCTAAACTTACATTTATTCCCTTGAAGCCTTTACCTTTTGGTATGTCTGGCTATGCAAAAGTATGAGCTGGGGAAAAGGAAACAGTAAGGTGCTCAAAAAGCTGCACAAACCTGAGCAGTGGTCAGTTTTTAGTAGCTCCAGAGGTGCAAGGTTGCCATAGCTGCTTAGTGTTAATACATGCACTGCATCTTTTTACACCTTTGCAATTTTTAACTTTAGGAGAGTGCATGGTTTGGAAAAGTTGAGAAGTGAAGCTTCTTTCATAATTACAGTAGGATTCACGAGATGAAAACTTACTTCATCAGAAATTTCATATTATCTGGTTTTTTATAATAATATGTCAGCTCCATAAATCTTCTCTCATTTTACACTCATTCTCTTATTGTTTGAAATAGAGAATCCAATGAATATACTGATACATTTAACGCTGCCTGTGTCATGCAGAGTTATAGAGCTCTACAGAGCTCTGTATCTTGCAGAATTTAACCCTCAGGTCAGAGATCTCCTCTCTTGAACTGTAGGGAAGTGTACTCAGATAATGACACATTTTTCATCAATACGTGTGTTCTGTCCTGTGTATGAGCATGTTTGGTGTATGTCAAAGTATTTATGGCTTGATTTATGACTTGGTTTTTCACTTTGTAAATACTTTCACGTTGATGCTGTGGAGCAAAATATAGTAAGAAATCTTTTTTTCCAAATGTAATTAAAAATACTTTTGGTCAAATACTGTGATACTGAGTAAAACCACAGCTTCATTAATTGAATCCCCCTGTACATATTTACACCAAATGAAGGTCTGACCTTATGTGTTTAGTTGGAAGATTAAAGAAACAAAATATAAGTTATTTTAAGAGGTTTCTAACATTCAAAGCATATATATCACAGCTTGTCACTTTCTTTATTTGTTAAATTTCTATTGAAAAAAAAATTTATGAAGATTCTATATAAAATATTTTAAAGTTATTAGCATAATAATTAGTATTAATATTATAGGTGTTGATGCTATGGAGATAGGTTTTGGGTTTTTTTTGGAAATGCATGCTGAGAAAATGTAGGTTCAAGAGGTTGGCTTGACATAACTGAACTGCATTGTAGCTGTTTTGTTTAGAATCCACCAAATGGTAAAGGTTATGGTGACATGTGCTGCTCAGAAATAAAAAATGAAAATCATGGTACTTTTAGTGAGGTTAAATGTGCAGCCTTTGACTACTTTGGATGAACAGTGAAGAATAATGTTACTGCAGTACTTACCATAGTAAATGCACCAAAGCAATGTTTTAGTGGGCTGTGTTGTACATGAAATGAAAGTAATTTAAGTATCTAATAAGAGCTTAACTCTGAAGTGTTAACAAATACAGCTACATTATACACTAGGAAAAGTATATATAAAAAGAAAGTATTTGGACACTATTTGATCTGTTTAGTAGTGAATACAACAGTACTGAAGAGCCCCAGTGAGTACTTGGGCTGTATTTAACCATGTAGTCTCTAAAAGAAGTCATACTTCCTAGTCAGTAACCAGTATCATCCTACTGGTCACAAATAATAACTGAGCACTTCACTTCTCTGTCTAGTTAAGGAGACAAAAAAATCACGATTTTTCACAGTGATGTGATTTCTCTTAGGCTCTATGCAGGTGGCAAGGCAGATGCCTGGTGGGTCTGCAGCACCAGAATCTGTCTACAACATGCTGTGGCTTCCCCCCAGCCCACAAGCTCAGAATAAACAAAGGACTAATTTCAAGAATGAGTTTCCACTGTGTTTCCTGCAGTTCAGGCACAGCTGAAATGTCTTCATTTGTTCCACTTTGGAAACCTTTGCATTAACGTAACCCTGCTTCTAGCTCTGTTCTTTCCTCTCAGCTGACAAAAGAAGAGTCAAAGTGTTGTGGGGCACAAGAGCACTGAAGTAAACCTGAGAGTAACCCGAAGCTAACACAGCAGCAGCACTGAACGTCACCCGGGTACTTATTAGGATTTCTTGCTGAAAGCTTCCAGCCAGGATCAAATACATCCCAAATTACCTCGGCACATTCTCTTGCCATCAGCACAGGAAACACTGAATTTTGTTTTGTTAGACTTGCTCATCACATTTCAGGCACTTAATTTTCTCAGGAAAAAAACATAAAAAAACCCCCCAAACATAAAAGTATTACAGTGTAAGTGCTCCTTGCTACCCTATTGCCACTCACATATTTTCAAGGCTAACACAGCAGATCTTAATAATGCTTCTGTTCTTCAGATATCTAAAGTGCTAAACAGAGGGCAAGGTTCACACTGAGCTTCACCTCCTGTGTGAGCTGCCTTGTTCATACTGTTACCCCACACACTACTTCAGTGTTAGACTGAGTTCAGTCAGGTGAAGGACAGGCTTGTATTGCTCCTGCTTGAGAAGTTTTATTTATTTGTCCTGAGAATTATAGGAGCCTTAATAAGAAAACATTAGATGGTAATGACCTGTTTCAGTAGTGACTCTTTTTTATTTTTTTTTTCAGCAAGTAATTGCTGCAAGTCCCAAACATTCCAAATCGTGTAGTTGGGTATGCTGAACAGTATGGCAAATGAAAAAATAGTGATCTAGAAAATGTTATGTGGAAGCAATCTATAAGTCATGGGGATAAGGAGGTCGATGCTACCTAGTGATACATTATATATTTGCAGAGCCTGCCTTTTGCTTAATTAAGTCCATATTACTTAATTAGTATTGAGACATGAAGGAGGAATAGATATATATCTCCTCCAAGATCCAATTTTGCTAAAACAAAAGGAGCCAGAGGAAGCAGACAGTAATAGAAATTTATTAACAAATTTCCAGTTTGGCATCTCTTAAGTAGACAAAAAATTCTATTCACTAGAGGAAAAGCATCAGCCAAGAGTTCAGAACATACTTCACAGTGACAGGTATTTAAAATTTGGCAAGCAAGGCAGACTTGGACTGAGAAGAGGACCTAGAAATTTAAGGAGAAAGTTTCAATTTATTTACACTACATAAAAAGCTTTGATTTAGCACTTCCCTTTGTAAAAAGAGTGTTAGAAGCATGTCCTCACAATATCACTCTTCACTACCAGAAACAGTCAAGATGGATCTCTTATTAGTGGAAACCAGAATTGTACTTGACTTCCTTACTGAAAGCATCCAACTCTTTTTGGATAAGAAAGTTTTACTACACAGACAGGGGCCAGTAACAGAAAAAAACACATGTTAAAGCCACTTATTTTTATTGCTCCCTTATACTTTCTTGAACATTAAGAAAGAGATGAGTCATCAGGTGCTTGAAAGACACTATTGCTAGCTGAGGCACAAGGTCTTGCAAAGATGCTGCTAAAAAAACCTTTCATAATTGAAAAAAAACTATTTTGATGCTGCAAGAAAGTGAAGAAGTTTTAAAACAGAAAATTTAGTGATCAGAGTAGCTTCAGCTCTTCAGGCATTTCTTCTGACTCTGCTGATGAATTTCCATACACTGAAAATATGCTGTAGGTAAGCATAAGGCATTTCTTTAGCGTGGTGCTTAAGTTATTTTCAATTAGTTTTCTAGTTTTACTCTTCTCAATATGTAGAGCACTGCTATTACTGCCTCCTGTAATGGCTATTTTCTGATCATCTTTACTAGCACGTAGGGAAATTCAGTGATGTTGCAATTCCCTTCTCTTTGCTCATACAGCAGGCACACACGCAGACACCCACACATTTAGACTAAGCTAAATTTTTTAATTGTGTACTGAAGTCTATTTAAACTGCTCCCAACCTGCAACAAGAGCTTCATCGGGGGCAAAAAAAAGCAAAAACTGAACACGCAGTTAATTAAATTTAGAGTAGCAGATTGGAACTCTTCTTTGGACAACTATTTGTAGATAAATTTCAAGTAATTTTCACACTGATTATTTCTGGAGGTAGACAGCAGAGGCTGCCTAATGACACCCTCAAGATTAGCAAGTGAAGAGGCTGCAAACTGTGTTTTACTGTTATAGGATAAATGATTAGAAATTAACCAACATGCTGATCTGGGTTTCATTTCAGTAAGTAGTATTTCATCAAGCTGCAGTAAGATTTTAATTAGAACTCATCGAGGGTACTGTTGCATTAGGAATACAAAAATGAAGGTGTTAAACCATTCATCCAATAGTTTAGTTCAGCCTTCTATCTCAGAAATAATGGTTTTTGTGTTAGGAAAAGCTGTTTGCTTACTATTCTGATACAGAAATTTATGTGATGATTTATTTTGACAGGCATAATATCAATTCAAGAAACTATCATATAGATTAAAAAAACAAAACACCACAAACCCAAAATCTAACCCAAAATTAATTTTCCCCATAGATAAGCTACTCTGACTGCATTTTTATCCTGTCTAATCATGATAATGACCCAATGAAGCTATTAACTTTATTAAAATTTCTCCAAAACCAGACAAAATAGTTTCCCTGCATTTTTCATGCTTTTATATCATAAGGATCAGTTTGAGACAGGGAAATACATGGTGCCATGGCAACAGATGTGTGATTTTCAAAAAAAATCAGAATTTATCAGAATATCAGAACTTCTTCTACTGATACTGAAGACAAAATAATGTGAATCAAATAAACATCATTGTTGTCAGTGTTAGTGAAAAATACATACATAAATAATTTGCTCTTAAAGAATTAACTTTTTAAAACTCAAAGTTTACCCCTTTTTTAGCAATAATTAGTGTTACCAGAAATAAAACACATAAGCAACTCCTCATTTCTAGGTATGTCTTCTCAAGATGTTGTGCAAATCTCCATCAGGAACACACCAGCATGCTGCAGCCACCATTGCAAACACAAAAAAGGGGAAATGAACTAGGAAACTGGGGGGGTTGAGCTGTGAAACATCACACAACTTTCCCTCTGTCTGATGCCCCACCCTCCATCTCTTACTGGGGCAGGGACATAAGATACTAAGTTACTTTTTTACCTAATAACACTTTTCCAAAATTCAGAATGGAATTACTGAATGAAGGAATGAATGAGTGAATGAATTATTTCTGAATGAAATAATGCCTTACTAAGGAAGTAGTAGTTTAGAGTCAGAGGCAAGTCCAGGCTGTAGAGTTAATACCTATTATTAGACATCTGGAAAACAGAGACAACCTTCTGTTTGCTCTAGTCCTTTTTGAAGTCTAAAATAGTTGCAGATTTCATAGCTGAATAAGAACTGAGGATCTACTGATTTGTTTAACCTAGCAATTTGTTCCATAAATAAAAGTCAGGAAAATATCCCAGCTCCTTCCCTCAACTAATTTAATCATTCAACTCTGACTATAAGAGAAAGTGTTAGCTGTGTCTTATTTAGTTTAAATTAACTGTATAGGAATAGGTCTATAAATATACAAAGCATGTTCAGTGTAGGGACGTCCAATTTTTAAGCAGCCACAGTTCAAACTACTTCAGGTGTCTTTGCCCTGTGAAAGCATCTTAGAAATTGAGCATGAGGCCAAGAAAAGAATGAAAGAATACAGGAATAAAATTATAATATGCATAATTGAGACTAAAGTCTGCTCACGACACACAAATGTAATTGTTAGCATATGATATTCCTCCCAGTGTTACTAAAGACAATCACTCTTGCTCATCAGATAAGTTTTCAAAAGTATTTTGATTCTCATTCATCCTCTTTAAGAGAAAACTAGGATGCAGGGGGCACAAAGCAGGAGCTTCACCATCCCCTGTAGTGGTTCCCCAGGGAGCTGAGGGCAGTGTGCAGTTCTCCTGGCCTTGGCCCAGCAGCTCTGTGGATCCTGTCCATGTGCAAGTCTGCACACCTGGTGGTTTGGTGCCCTGCAGGAGCTTTCAGGTGTCACCCACCTGCTCCAGAGGTTGTTCACCAGTTGCCTCAGTTAAGCATTCATTTTCCACATTTTTTTTGTTGTGTTTTTGTTTGGTTGGGTTTTTTTCCTCAACTTACATTCACATTAATATATTTTGACTCCAGTTCTTGTTTTCCTCTTCTGACTTGGTCAGGTGCAAACCCTAGTGCTCTTTCCCTGCCTCTGCCTTACTATGTATCTTATGATATCCTCATTAAGTTTTTTTTGGGTGACCTCTAGACCTTAGCATCCAAACTTCACTGTGCTCACAAAATGAGCAAGAGTTTGCAGTTCACCAGGTCCTTTATGATGTGTGCTCTTTCCTGTTGGTTTGGGGGTTCTTTTCCTCAACACAATTTGGAATTTTTTAGCATATGTTTTTAGCATACAGCTCTGGTGAAAAGTAAGAATGATAAAAACCTCTCCAGTTCATGATATCCCAAGCAATTTTGTCTAATAAGAAAGTTTCAATGGAGATGGTGTGTATTGGTTGACTGGAATATTTCAACCAGAGATCACAGTTTGCATTTTGAAGAGGGTCAAGTAAAACAGGTGTAAAGACAAGTTTATGGGCATGAAGGACAGTCTTTGATTTGAGTAGATATTTCTTTTAAAAATATGTGTATTACACAAACATTTTTCACACTTGCTTCTCTTGTTTTGAAAATAGAATAATTAATATCTTGTTTATATTATTTATTCGTTATAAACCATATATGTCTACCTATGACTTTCTTCTTTCTGCTTGAAAGGGAGAAAGATAATGATAGCTTTTAAATAGTCATTCAAGATATGCATCCTGGAGAACTGTAGGTTGGCTTGTCAGCCTCTCTGAATTTATTAATGTGCAAGATTATTTTTTGTTACACAGTGTCAGTTTGAAAAAAATACAGATCTCTGGGTTGGAAAAAATTGGTCCTTGATTTTCTTAATTACTGTTGAATAGTTCTGGTATAGCAAGTAATGTTAAGTTCTCCCTGTGGTTTGAAGGTACATGTATTTTCGTACAGCACAGCTCAAACTAAGGGAGGTAAGAGAATAATGGTGACCAGCAATTGCATGTGCAGGTTAAGTGTGAAGAAATTGGATCATACATTAGCATGTGATCCTTTGAAATCATAAGTAACGGGGCAACAATGATCCAGATGCAATAACAGAGGGCCTGAGCTGAAGTCAGTGCAATCAGCTGACAAAAAAGTTCAATAAAATTTAATGACCTTCAGATCAAACACAGTAAATTAAATGTTCTATGCTGGATAAAACATACTGCTTCCCCTAAATCCCTCTTTGTGTCAGCACTGAAAGCCTCTCTCTTTAAGGAGTCGAGTATGAGCACACTAAATTTCAAAATAGCTGAGATTAAGGTATAAATTTTGAAGGACCTTGTGTGGGGCAGTTCTGAAGCCCATCATAAGTAAGAACTGACATTTGCATATGTGAACTCCCTCTAAAGCAAGGCACGTGATACAAAAGCTGTTTAATAATCAAATTAAGCCGGTATTAGTGGAACCAATGAGCGTTTACCAAAATATTACTGGTTTTTTAGTACTTGTGAAAACATGTTGTTTTAAACAGTAGATTTATTCTAACTTTGGAAATACACAGTAATTTAGAGTTAATGTACGCTTAGGGATGAGAAAATCACTAATTATAGTCAAAAAATCATGGTAGAGAAGCTCAGCTGTTCTGGGAGAAGCACACAGAACAGTAGATCAAGCCAACACTAACTCGTATTTCTCTTTCCAATTTTCTTGTCAGTGACTTATCACCTTATGCTGCAATTTTACACTTTTTCTACTGTCAGTCACATTCACTGGTGTGAATCCAAACTAAGTCTACAGGCTTCAGTGGCATCACTCTGCATTTACCAGGGTATATCTGAGATCAAAATCCTTCACTATTTTAATATGCCTTCCTCCCAGAGAAGCCTTTCTTCTCTACACATGAAGTTCCCAGAGTACACTTTCTCCAGACTGATGCTTATGGTGTATAAATAATTTGGCAGGTGCATTGTATTAATATAAATGATCTGTCACAGCACTGATTTCCTTGCAGCCCAAGTGAAGTGTGCAGGAACAAAGTGGCAAGAGTGTCTGTTTAACTCTTCCTGCTAGTGCTGTTCTAAACACATTTATTTGCAGCTGGTGGGGATTTTGATACTTTTTCATGCTTTTTGGATAATGCTTTTTTTTTTCTCTTTTAAACTAAGTGACCCTTTCAGCAGGTTGATATGGAGATCTCAAGGATTTTTTTGTTGTCATCTCTCTTTCTTTACAAAACTGCATAGTTACAACAGGTTAAAATGAAGGCTGAAATGAAAGAGAAAATACAGGGTTGCAACAATGAGATATGAAACCTATTTAAAGTTAATCTGATGAAACAAATGTACTGAATGCTTTGAATAAAATCATTGCAGCATAATTATTGTTGTATTAGATAAGCCAATAAAATACAGTGTTGCCCTTATGCTTACCATAGTACTCTGTGGGCATGGAGACTGGCCCTACCAGGTAATACGGGTCTTGAGGCCAAATTAATTGTATTTACCCCCACCTTGGGAGAGAGTTTCAAAACCTTTGGATCATAGTTCAGGACTATCCTGCTTATTTAGATGTAAACAGCAGCAATATGCTGCAAGTTCCTCTCCTGTTTGATGTCGCTCTAAAAGGCTCAGTACAGGTTTTTAAGTGCCCCTGCTGCCACAGCATTACTTGGAGGCATCAGAAACTTTTCATCCTCACAATTCTGTCACTTCCCTCATTGTTGTTTTTCAGACAGCAGGACGGACACACCAAAAAAAATCTGTGCAACTTGCTCAAGGTCATACAGAAACCTGTGGCAGAAAGTAGAATTGAAATATTCTGGCAATTGTGGTTGCTTAGATATAAGTAATTCAATTCTAGAGTATGTAAGAGTAAATATTGAAACTGGATAAATTATTCACAGCAAGCGTGTTATTCAGAATGCTTAACTCCCATGTAGGTGATTTTCAGACTGTTATACGTATGTTTATTTTTCCAAAATGCTCAAGCAACAGTCTCATACATAATATTTGCTGAGATTATTTTCTGTATTCACTATTCAGCAGTTATCTGTAACTTAATTTTCTTGATGGTACACTGATTTGATGCTTTTGAATCCTCCCAGTATTTTCAAGACTACTGTGGTATTTTTTATTTTTAAGCACAAACACGACCAGACGTACTTACGAGAATTGAGAACTTTTTATCATTCCTTTGACATTATTTGAGCAGAAGGACACTTGAATATACTACCATGAAAAAAGAAAATACTCAGTGGCAGGATAGACAGGTCGTGAATTTTTCCTCAAATACTGTTAAAATTTGTTGTCTGGTATCCAGCATGCATTTATATTCTAATATTTTGTAACTCCCAGTGACAAAAAAATACAGTTAATTAGGCATGCTGAAAGGAGAACTTTAGCTACTTTAATATGCATTGCTTCTGTCAGAGAATGTTCAAACAGTGGTGGTGAATCAATTTGAAAACTCCAAGTAGGCTGGTTGATATAAATTAAATTAAAAGCTCAAGGCTGCTTGATATGCACTTTTTCAGACATTGGCTGAAATTCAGCTTAAAAAGTTACTTCTAGACTCAGCCACAATTTAAAAAAATTGACATATTTCAACTAACTCCCATTGAACTGTCATGAACATTTCTGTGTTTGCTTTCCCATTATTACTGACTACTGAGACACCTGTGTGCAAACAGAGGCTCTCCCTTCTCTTAGTATGGCCCTGATTCATTCACTGACAAAACCTTCCTGTGCTATAAGAGCGTATTAATTTTTGTAAGAATCTTAGAAACATAGTGAAACAAAATTATCCACTGTTGCTCCTGTTGGCTGGAAAACATCCTCACATCCTGCTCTACAGCCAGCAGGAACTTTGGCACTGGGCTTTAGCTTCCTGGTGAGGAGGAAATACAAGGACAAGTTCTCTGCTAGCTTTGAATCCTGCTTTTGTAGAATCACCCCTGAACAGAGGACAGTGTTTCAGAATCAGAGGAGAGCATGATCATGCTTTTAAACTTTTCCTTAGAATATAGATATTGGTAATGTTTATACTTTTGTTTTATTGCTTTTTAAAAATATCCATATTTTTCCTGATTCTGGTGCTTTTTCACATATAAGTTTAAAGAAGTGGTTCTGAAAGTCATCATTCAACTGCACCTCATTTCATGTGTCATCTCAGAATGTGTATAATTGTCAGAGCATCACTAAGCCTATTATGAAAAAATAGACTGAGACGACCTTAAGATGTCCTTTTTACTCAGAATGGGATTAGAAGAATATGTGGCTTGACAGGAATGCATTAAACCTTTTTGTGTGTAGAGATTAAAAACATTACAAGAAGCAATCTATTCTGAACAGATCTCTGTTCTTACTTAAAGTGGGCTTGGATGTCTAACCTGAACTTTTCTTCTTGCAATTGTCCCATCCACTTAGACGTAGAAGACATTGTATTCCCTTTCAAATAGCCTTTTTCATGTTTTGTGCTTCTTACCATCTTTCACCACAAGTGTCCTTGACCTCTGTTGCCCTACCTCAGGCTCGCTGTCCCTCTGGCTTCTTCCTGAAGTGGAATGCTTGCAGAGGGCATTGCTATCCTGTTGAGATAAGTCTAGTACCAGGCAAGGATGCCTGTATTACATCAGGCTGTATTCTGGTACCTGCACCCCAGGATGAAGGGTGATTTCATAAAATGACATTACATCATTGACTCACCCTCAGCTGGGGAGTCAGTATAACTTCAGACTGTTTCCTGCAGAACTTCTCCCAGGCCATTGCTCTTCCTTCAGATCCTGTAAAATTTACTGTGCCTATGTGAGGCACGTTCCACTTGTCCCTGGGAAATTGCATCCTATCTTTTCAACCCATTTCTCCAGATATCAAGATGAATCTTCCAGGTACTCAAAGTCCTTATTAGTTTCTCTCATGGACCAAGAGTCCTCCTGAGTTCACCCTTAACAAACATACCCTCCTCTCACTGCACATGACTGGACTCAGGGCAGAGATCTGACAAGCCCAAACTAGTACATCCTTGCCTTTTAGCTGTGGAACATGGATGTTGTTATGCATCCCACTAATATAGTCTAGTCCAAGTGTACCTATCTCTTTTATTAGAATGACCTCTGGAACACACTGGATAAAAGTTAGAAAGTCTGAATCTTCTACTTCTTCCCCATTCACAAAGCCTCTAGGCCTCTAAAGAATATTAAAGGAAATTAGGCTGATCTGATACAACTTATTCCTGACAGCTCCATTTTTGCTACTACTCATGTCCTTGTTATCCCCAGATGTGAAAATATCTGAATGATAAATAATGCAGTGTTCTCTGTTACTTGACGTATTTGTGTGCCATTACACAGGAAAACCAGTTACAAATTGAACTGGTCAAGCATTTTTATAGTTTTAAGATAATAAATATTTATGGACTTTTTCGTTGTAAAAATGTTTTATTTTCTTTTGAAAACTTGTAGCAAAACACAGTTTTTCCTTAAATTATTTGTATTTCTTGTCTCATCCTCCATTTCTCCCCTTCCTTTCTCTATCAGATGAAGAGATACAAAAAAAAAGGAAGCAAAACTATAAATACTATAAGAAATTAAAACTTAATCACGTTTGTGGCGTAATTTCAGGGAACTGTTAGTATATTGGGGGAAGTAGCATTCCTTTTTGCAGCATATAATATTGAAACGAACTATGCTCTGTCTAGTCCCAGCTCAGGTACTAACAACTTCTTTGATTTGTTAATAACTAGAATATCTGCTAAAGTTTTCTGTCACCTATATAAGTAAGAAAATAAGTATGCTGTAGAAGTAGTCGTCCCTTGGAAATGTAGACCATGCATAGTGATATCTGTGCATCTAGATCACATTCAAAACAAAAGATAAAATTACTCTTTGTTTCACCTTTCCCTTATAAACATGGTATGATGTTTGCATGAGCAAACACTGAAACATTGAACTATGTCAGTGTAATATTAATTTGGCCCTTGTGAATACATTTTTCATACTATCCTTAATCATATGATTGCATTTTTTCTCTCATAAAAATCCTATAATTCTGTGTAGAATTAATAACGTTCTTACATTTTCACAACCTGCTATTACCTAGATTGCTCCCCATCCCGTTCTTGAGTTGTCTTAATCCTCTCTTAAAAAACTCATCCTTGATCAAATACCTTCTTGTAAACAGTTGTTTTATCCATGAACCAAATAAAGGATATCTGTGTTTCTTGTCCTCTCCTGTTTGCCAAGTACTGCAGTTAAAAATTATCACTAATGCAGCTGAACACATATAGAAAACATCCCTGTGTAGCCTCAAAGTGTCTCACTACAATAGAAATGCCAGTTGAAAACGTATTTTTCTGCTTTTTATTTTTCCTTCATACAGAAAATGGTAATGCAGCAAGGACAGCAGTGTGTGATCTCTACTCAGAACACTGGAATCACCTGCAAATCTTCCTCTGCAGGTGATTTCCAATCTGACTTCCATTTCCCAACAGGGTTCAACAATAACCCACTGCACAGCAGAGCTCATGCTACACATGTAGATGTGTACAGGCTACAGTATGTGCAAGGAAGCACCTATTTCCCAGGACTTCACTCAATTAGGCAACTCTAAAATAAAAATGAAGTCCAAAACTCACTTCCCTATGAAAGCTTAATATTAAAGCAGAGAGCACTAGCTGGGTGGGACTCAAGTACACCTGTGCCTTATTACTAGACCACGAACAGCTGTGTCAAGTAACAGAGAGAATAAAAACCTCTGGGTTACCAGGGGAGCTTCAGTCTGGCTTGGCTTGGGTTTGAGGTAAGTAAATTTAACTTTGAATGTATTCAATTTTTGCACTGGCTGGCATAACATTTGTGGTGAGTGTACTTGCTTTCCTGAAAAGTGTCTGGGAGGGTATTATTTGAATGCAGGGAGGAATTTCAGTGGTTTTGTTTGTTTTGGGTCAGTAACTTGAATCCAATTAAATTGTTATATTTGTGAGATGTCAGTAGAGAGATCTCTTAAAATAGTTGCTAGCTATTTTGGGCTTATTAAGACTGGGAAAACCAAAATGTTATCAATAAAGTAGGACATTAAGAGCTGACTCTACAAATTCATCCATCTCACTTTATCTTCAGAGGTTCAGGTTAGGTTCTTGCTTTGTGATCTCTAGTGAAGTTTCTAGTGATGAATTAAAAATCCTCACGCAGTCCTGCACTTTGTTTGGTGGTATTGGCTTCCAAATTTTGCTTTTTTTATTGACATGTGTAAGACCTAATTAGGACTTCTCTTTTGAACCACTCTTGCCACCTGCAAATTATTTGTGAAGCTTTTTTTAAAAAGCTCTTGTTTCCCAGTGTTTTGGGTAATAAATGGCTTTTCTGACTTGTGTTTAGTAGTTTTGTTGCAGAAGGAAAACTTTTGTCACAAGGTGTAAAAAGACATTTTTCATTGACTCAATTTCCAGAGTAAGTTTTAATTACCCCAGAGAGAGCAGCTACATGGATTAGCTGGGAAATCTGTAAAATGTTGATGGATCTGTAACATCTGCTGAAAGAGTTCAGAGCATTTCAGATGTTCTTTATGAAACCTAGCGTATCATCTTTTCTGTGGAGTTGCAACAATTTTCCTTTGGCCTCAAAATATACTGACTGGTTTTCCAATGAAAACCCTGAACACGAGGCCTCACTGTCATTGCCAAGGAGCTTGGCTGACTTGCTGAGGATCAATAAGCTCTATCAATTTTTATAATATCAAACTCAGCCAGTGGTAGTGTCTCAAATGAGTGTAAGTAAAGGACAAGGAATCTGTCCTTCAGCTTTTCCACCTCTCCTTTCTCATTTGTGAATTGAACATGATACTTTCCCACTTTTATTGTGTTTTGAGGTAAATATACACACATATAAGTTTATGCCCCACCTACCTGGGCACATGCTTATGTTCTGGTTGTATGTGCCTATTTGCACACTTGTTCTCTGAAGCTTGTGCTCACAGGGTAGCTACAGATGAACTTTAAGTCCATAACAAAGTTGAACCTTTCTGGATGTTTTTACACTTTGAGGGTTTTTTTCCAGAGATGCAATGTCAGTAATACAGATAAAGCTAAACAGAGTGCAGCCATTTAGACAACCTCCACTGTAAAGAGTAGATGGCACTTGCACCAGTCTCTTGGCACTGGGGACCTGGTTTGCATCTACTGACAAAAGAGTCATGTGGGGTTAGCACAAAACTAGCAAGAAGAGAAGCCTGTGGTTACTATAGAGATGTTCTTTTTGTGTCAGATAGTATCTTATGCAGACCTAATTAGTTCTCAGTATGGAGTGGGTATCTGTTCTGTTGAGTTTATTGTCACTTTATTGTGGAGGCCTGATAATGGCTTGGTTTAACTGTGTATGGATGGCATTCATTTAATGGAGTGTAACTTCACTGGAATCCTGCCTCATCAGGGGGGCTGAAATAGCTGTAAAATTTTATTGACCAATGAAACAGTGGGTCAGAAGCTCAATGTGTACAAATCAACAGAGCTGGCTTGGGAGTCAGCAAAGCACCATCAGTGTGTCCCAGCTCTCTCGTTTCAGTGGTCTGAGAACTCTTTTAATATGGGGGCTAGAAACTCAGCTTTTCTACTTTTTTTTTTTTTTTTTAATCCACTGCATTCACAATCAGAGTTCTTAGATGCCTGTAATATTTTCTGAAATTGTGAAAATGAAGTGGTTGTGCAAGTTAACGCATTAAATCTGCGTAGAAATGAAGCAATACACAAATTCAGAGCTGTATTTTGTATAAAATCTGGGGTGATGGTGGAAAAAAAGGCAAAAATGTGACTCAAATTGGCAAAGAAAAATGTTTGATGCTTGCAAAGACCTCAAAGTCAGATTTTTCAGAAAAAGACCTCTATAGATAAATAAATATTGGCAATTCAGAACAATGCTTAGCAGGTGATGCTTTTTGGTTCTCAAAAAGTGATTTCCATGGCTGAGATGGCTTAGGTTCTGGAGTAGCCTGTGAACTCCTGCAAGTGCAGCCTTTGTCAGGGATGCTCAACTTACTCCAAAACAATCTTTCACCTCAAAAACAATGCTGTAGGATATACAAACAGTTGGTAATCTCTGAATATACAAAACCTAAAGGATTACCCACAGTCAGTGACAGAAAAATGATTGGCCAAGACAAGCAGGAGAAGTTCAGCTTTGTGTGGGTGGCAGGCAAGTTTTTTCCACTTATTCCAATGAAGTCCTAAGTATATTAAAGTCAATGTATACACCTTAATATGTGTTCCCCATTCCTTGTCAAAATAGTTTTTAAAAGCAACAGTGTAATGACTTGCACACTTTTCTCTCAGAAGATATTAACTGATTCAAATCCATATTTAGAAGTTTAAAAAACTCTGTATTTGCAAAATGGCATCCAAACATGTAAATACTTTCTGCTGTTCTGGAGGGATTTTTTTCTTTTTTTTTTTTTTTTTGATTGTCAGCACTGACATCAACTTAATATATTCTGCTTTACAGAAGTCTTATTTATTGTGACAAACCAACGTGCTGCCAGGGTGCTCGTCTGCCATGGAACTAATTTCTCATGTTGTCTGTTGTGAGAGGGGGAAATGAAAAAATCTTTTTTAGTTGCAGATCTGATTTGTGTGTGTAAGAAAATCTGTGGGCTGAGTTCTGCAAGAGAAATTCATTTGTAAAGAGGAACAGAGTTGTAAGTATGCAGATACATGGACAGGGTGAACTCTGAGTATTGTGTTTGCCAGAGCTGACATCAGAGCCCTGGAGGCTGGCAACAGAACAGTTTCAAAGCTCTTCAAAGACAGGTTTTATTATAGAGAGGTACATACATATCTTTCAGGAAAAAAACAAACAAACAAAAACACCAAAAAAAAGGAAAAAACAACCCACAAATAGAATGGCCTTTAGTTTACATAAAAATCACACCTTTATGATCCTTTTCCTACTAGATAGCATGATCTGTAGTTTGTTTATTTTTTTTTTCATTATGTTCAAGGTTGGGATTAAATCCATTATAGTCTCGTTAGTTAAAATGAGCTGTGTATAGTTGTGCATCTGATAACTGAGCTCTATGAGGGTATCTCAGAACATCAGAGTCTTACTTTAGTCTCTGCAGTACCAGAATCTTGACATTCACTCTGGTTTATTCCCTAAATGGATGCTGATTTTTTTTTTTTTTTTTTTTGAGTATGAAGATTTTTAATAAGCCCTTTCTTGTAATATGATTCACTGATAATGTTCTCTTGAGGCTTCCATTTTGCACACCTTTGCAGGGCCCCCTTTGGTAAAAACACTCAGAATGCCACTCTGGAAATGAACATGGCACACATCCACTCACTGGGTGATACAGAGCCAGCCCTCTGACACACTGAAGTAGAGGATACAACTGTACAAGGACTTAATTTGCTTAGTAAAAAGGTGTGAAATGTAACATGACTTATTACAGTAGTGGAGGTGAACTTGGGGTTGCTGAGAGGTAGGGTGCACTCTACTAAAAGTATTACTCTTTCCACTTTAATATACTACCGTTTCTTCAAGAGGATAAGTTGTAGAGGAGAATAAAATGTGGAAGGCTGACCTCAAATCCTTCATATCAGTCTTACCACCACAGTAATTTGGGGAAAATCAATATCTCCTTTGAACTGTCACTTCCTGCAACTTGGACAAATAATTGAGGGACATTCACACCCATCAAGATATTTATTCCTAAATACTAGGGAAAATTGCATTCAAACCCTCAAGCTTGGAATGCTTTGTTAGCAAACCTAAAAGTCATAAGAAGGATTTATGAAAATAATTGTAATTTAGAACCTGCAATGTAAGCCCTTAATATGGTGAGATGTCTTCTGTCACATCTTATTATAGACTGAACTGTACTGTTTAGTACAACACTTGAGGAACCAAACAGATCACAAAATTTCTGACTTTTTACCTGGAAAAAAACAAACAAAAAACCCCAACAAAATGATAAACCCACATTACTGCTGGAATGTATTGAATCTTTACAGGCAACACTGTTAAGAAAGCTCAAGGGAGAACAAGAGTTGTTTTCATCTCTTAATCCAATATGTACATCCTCTGCATTTTATTAGCTTGAAATAACTTTGCAATTGAATCAGAACATGAGAAAGGGTCTATTCTTTCATGTGCATAACTAATTAATAAAACTAGTAAAATTCAATATTGGAGGATGCCAAACTATTAAATGTGTTAAAAAATATTAAATTCATGAAAGACAAGTCTATCAAGGACTGTATATGTGGAGATAATAATTGCAGATGAACAGCTCTGGACTACTTATGTTTCTATGGCTTCTCCACTTATCAAATCCACTAAAACTGAAGTCTAGCTCTTGTCCATGGTCATTTTCCTATAGTGATTGTTATTCAACTCCTAACACATGTCATATTGTGTTGCAAAGTTGAGGACTATTTCATATTATCATACTGTCATCTAACAACTCTCTGTGGAAAAACTTGCAGTTACTTCCATTTTAAGTGAGATTTTAAACTTTTTTACAAAAAAAGTGAAGAAATACCTGAATATGTCCTAATCATGAGAAAATAACATACGGGATTTCAAAATAGCACATCAATTATTGCATTAGAGTTGGAAGCATCACTTCATTTCATCACTAACTGCTGAGGATTGAGTCTGTGGACTATGTAAAAGACCTTGATGTGTTTGAGGTTGTTTTGTTTTGTTTTTTTTGTATTTAAAGTATTGTTAGTACACTTATGTAAGGTATTAAAGGAAATCTTTATTTGCTTCATGGTCTTCTATCTTCTATATATATCTTCTATATAGCATAAATAATTATCTTGGCATGTTCAGGTTTGGTTCTTTTCCTTTAGGAAGACACTGTTATAGTATGAGAGACATTTTGGTGCTATTGGATTTTTTTTATTTTTTTTCAAGAAGGAGACCTAAGTGAATGTGAGGGGCAATAGCTCAGTTGCTCAGTGACGGGAGACAATATTTGCTATTAAATTTAAGCACCTATTGGCCAACCATTATGATGCCTTAGGGAGGAATTTCAGCACTCAGCTGAAATTTCAGCTGGTTTGTAAATCTAGTAAAGTCACAGAAGTCAGAAATTAATAAAAGTTGAGACTTCCCTGGATCCTTTCTTCCCTTCTCTCTTTTCTCTCTACTCTCTGTCCTTCTTGTGATAACAAATGCAGTTCTCCTGCAGGTAATGCATTGTTTTGGGCATTTTAAGAATTGTTCTGTCAAAAAAAAAAGTGCTTATCTATATAAAGATCCTCCAAAAGTTAATGATATCAGCTATGTCCGTTTCTATGGGGAGATTCTGAGTACCAAGTCATTGTTTTAGGCAGGCTGTCATCTCTCCTCTAGAATTTCTGTGTTTTAAGTTTTCAGATCAATGGAAATCATTTTCCTGCAACGAGTTACGGACTCTGCCACTGCTGAGGAACACATTCAGTACAGGTAGCTCAGGGTGCAGCTGCAGGTTGAGCTCTGGTTGGGAGCCCCAGACAAGAGGCCATGAACTGCTGACTCTGCAAAACAAAGGGGCCCAGGGACCTGTATTTCAGCTTATACTTTTACAATAGTACAGTGAACTCTGTTTCCAAATCTAACACAGTGTCATAGCCACTAAATAAAATCTGTTCTCTGATAATCTTCATGTCATATATTAATGTCTATCAACTCTTCTTACTTTGTCTGTCTTCTCTTTGCAATCCCATTTTGTGACAGTTATAAAAATACTTTGATATCTGTGACTGGAAAACATAAGAGCTGGGTAAGCACAACCTATCCCCGTTTAACAGCCTGTGAATGACTGCAATGGAGAAAATTTAATGTCATGCAGTCTGGGAAAGGGACAACACCTTGTAATGCTCTGTGGACCACATTGCTCTCAAATTGCCAGTGTTAAGGTAAAAATTAGATATTAGGGTTAAACGTTAAAAATATCTTTGAACGTTGCTAAATTCTCTTTGTTAACTAATCTATTACAACAGCAAACTATTGGAAATGTGGGAACAAGGATATTGGTGATCTTGAATCATAAGAAGTACATGTTCAAAGTTAATGGTTCAATGAAATTTTATAGTTGCTTTACAAGTCTGCTAGCCACTAGCCTGTAAGACAAAACAAAAAAGATGATAAACCAACCAGGAGTCTGCCACCAATGTCGTGGGATGTACCCCACGGGTGTGCTTTGTATGCTAATCAGAACCAAGTGGAGGGGAACATTTTGCTGAATACCTTCTGAATAAGAAGCAATGAGACCAGGAAATTCTGTTTGGCTCCAAGATGTTTAGTTTGTGCTCTCTAAACTAATATAGCATAACACTGAACCTTTGCTTGCATGAATTTTTTGAATTTAAAGTGAGTGATCCCACTACACTGACAGAGCTGTTGCAGGATTGAAGCCACATATGTTGTGTATAAAACCCTTACCTGCATTCACTGTGGTTTTTTGTCATAAGAATGTCACTGTTTTTTCAAGATTAAATTAGTCTAAGGACATCTTTGAACTTGAGTAGACAGATAGTTTGGACCTGCTATAATATCAGATTGTAAATCTGGTTGAGGTATCCCATACAGTAAGAAGCATTTTCTGGCACAATATAACAACAACAATCTCATTTTTGGAAGAAGTGTTTACTAATGAGGATCTGAAGGTAGGGAAAAAATCAAGTAGAAGTAATTTAATTTCAGTTTTGACTCAAAACCATATGTATTTCCTTTCTCCAGGATTACAGAAGCTGTAATATTAGGGTTAAAAGGTGTATGTTACCAAAACAGTGAGATCAAACTTTTGATATAAGAAGATAAAAGTTGAACTTAGTAACTTTCTTCCCTCTTTGACCTGCATTTTTGTCTTGCATTTTCCAGTCTTTTTTTTTTAATTACAGTAGTTCTAGTTATTCATGGGCTGCATGGGTTGCAGACTCCTGAAGCAGTGAGCAGTGCACTTGACAGACCCTCTGTTCTAGCAGATTCATTCTCTTTAAATCTGAATTAAAGTTAGTGAATGGTCATGTTTGCCAATGTTGACAGGGTATTCTGCTCCAGAACTTGTGCAAAAACTACTGTATTGTTTCCCTATTCTCATACACTCAAAGAAAAATAAAATAAAGTCTGCTTACATTTTTCATACTCCTGTATACAAGAAATCTCCTTGCCAGACAGGCCTGCTCTGGGCCTGGTGTTGCTCTGACCTTTAGAGATATATTAATGTGTCAGACACAGGTAATTCAAGGACTGTTGATGGAAATAATATCTCAATAGAAGTAGACAAGCATTAAGGAATGAAAAATACCTCCTTCAATTGTGAAAGATCATTTGAGTTGATTTCAAACCTGAGAAAGGCATTGTTTTTCCAGAATCATGTTTGCTGCTTTACATCCTGCCAGTTCTTATAATAAATGCTACCTCCAGATGTACTTTGTTGTGTCCTTCAATCACCAGTACCACAGTCCTGCAACTGCTCAATGTACCAGTGCAAGAGCATATTGTAGAGTAGACATGTCTATTTTTGAATTAGACTCAAGGCCTAACTGGCTTTGGTTGTTCTAATGTTTTATTAGTCCATGATAAGTGAAACAGGTAGCAGTCAAAATTTGAACTCCATGAGGCTTTCTCACCTCCATGTGTCTGAATGCAATTTGCAACAGAATATGTGGAAATTATGTTCTTGTTAACTGACTTTTTTTATTTTGCTTGAAGGCAGTGGTGATTTCAGATATTGTTTAATGTTCTAAATTGCTTTCAGTATACTAAGCATAGCATGCTGAGGTTTTAAAGTGTTAAACAAGTAAATATTATGGCTATAGGTTGTTGAGTAATTGTTTTGGAAATACTACAAGTTCAACTCTCCTTAAGGAAAGAGGAAAAAGACAGATAAAAACCGAAAATGTTGGTGACAATGTTTACTGCTGTAGCCTGGTTGAGGGAACAGAGTAAATATTTTCTTTTCCATGTTAATTTCAGTGTGTACTCGGAAATTATTTGCATGACATGTCAAACTAAGTGAAATCTGTTTGAAGAGATGAGTGAAGAATCTTGCATTTAGTGATTTGGGTACCCTTTAGTGGATAACTGTATGACATTTGAAGGTTGGATTTCATGTTTAGAGATGGTGCTACAAATAATGATGAAAAGAGCAGTGTGGGTGAAATGTAGATGCATAACAGCTCTAGAAATGCAGCTTGGCAGCTAGCAGGTAGAAAATAAACATTGATACTGACAGCTGGAGGACAGTAAATACCAGTAAATGAAATGAGGTGGCACATAACAAATCTGGCATCATACTGCAGATAATTGAAAAAAATTGGGCTCTCCTGTAGAACTTTATTTTAACCCAATATGGAGATACATTAACAAGGAGTAGAAACATTGGGTAGACTGCCATGCAAATGGAAACTTTATTATGTGGGCTTTGAAATCCCACATTATAACTCACTCAACAAGGAAAGAGGACAACATGAATGTTTTCAACTCTTGTGCTGGTACTGAAGACGTTTTTTCAACAGCATTTCTACTCCTCAATTAAAATTCAGCATTTGACCTCAGATGCTTCGTGTTCCAGCAGCTCTTCAGAGTGTGTCCATCCCATCCCTGACACTCAGAAGTTCTTGAAATATAATGCATTTGTATATGGCCAACTAATCTTCTGGAATATACTGCAGCGTGAGAAGTTACATTGCAAAATCACGAAGAGTTGTTGGAAAATGTCAGTTTTAACTACTTTCTTGAAAAAGCAGTTGAATGGACTTTAGTAAATAATTGACCAAACTCCTTTAGGATAGTCCTTCAAACATACAGCTGGATAAAGACTGTGGTTAGTACAGATGGCAAGTTTTCTGCAAGCTCCATGCAGAAGGGCAGCAGGTTACATCCATGTTTGGAATTGCACTGTTTGACAATTCTTCAGCAAAGTTGTTTTCTGCCACTTCTATGGCACAGTGGCAAATAACAACTCTCCTGCATGTGAAAACTGTGCCTTTATGTGTCAGTGACAGGCAGGAGAGGGTCAACCTTGCCTGGAGCCACTTTCTCTTCTTTTTTTTTCTTGCATAATCTGCTACTTACATGCAGAAAGGTGGGAGAGGAAAGTACATACTTACTGTTCTTATTCTTCTGTTAAATCTGATGTCTGTACATAGTGAATAGGCTCTCCAGATTCCTCATGGCCCACTTAATTCTCAGCTATGAATGAGTTATAAAGTTGAGTTTATAAAGTAATGTTGAGTTATAAAGTAAACGCCTGTGAAAGTGTAGTCCTTTTGCAGGAAGGGAATAAGGGGTTGCAAGAAGAATCATGAACTGCATAGTGCCTGCTGGGTTGGACATGTGCCACCCAGTGAGGAAGCAGTAACAGACATAATGTTTTTCCTAATTAACTGTAATTGTGAAATTGTAGTATGTAGCTTGACTCTCATGTTGTTTTGATTAGTCACATGAGTTGCTTAGTATTTTATACTGGATGTATGGAATAGAACATAAGTGGATGTCATCTCCCAGCAGGGTACCTGAGCAGCTTCCAGGGTATATGTTATTTAATGGTTGTCATAACACTTTGATCCTTTCCTCTAAGAGGCAACAGCAAATCAAGTGGAGTATCTTTGTTTTGAAATTATGTTTCCTGGTGATTGATTTTTTTGGTTTTTTTTGTTTTTTTTTTGTTTGTTTTGTTTTTAAGACCTTTACTTTGATAAATGTGCTAGGGAACTTCTGATCAGTGAAATCACATTGCACCTGAGGCAGGTGATTCTGAATTTCCGAAGCAGTTCACTTCCCTTACTTGGACTGGCCTCATGAGAAGCTTTGTCCTTCATTAGAGTATATAAGTTTCAGTGAGTGAGGTATGACTTCTTCTGGGCAATGCAGTAGAGCTCTTGTATTTAAGAGCTCATAAAATTTCAAATGCTTCCTTAGCTGAGGACATGTGGTAACAACATTAGAATTAATTGAACTTTTTATTTGTCTGTTAAGGCTTCATCATTCTCCCATGCTAGTTTCATGTAAAATCCATTATTTTCTGGCTTTGTGTTTTGGTTCTTTAAGTCTCTATGAAACCTATGATATTTCCATGTGTGACACTGAATTCTGGAATTACCATAGATTTAAGGCAATGCTGTATGTTCCTGAAGTGATCTGACACAGCCCAATGAAAACCCTGGACTCACAGCCCAGAAAGCTGTTTCTTCTGTGCTCAGTTCTTGAGAGGACTGGGAGCACAGTCCTGGCAGGAGCCACACACACAATAGCAGAGAAAACGATGAATGGAAAATGGGAGATAATAAGGAGCAGAAGACGAGATAGTGATAGAACGCAACAAAGCAATGAAAAGAAAGGTGGAAATTAAAGAGTCAGATGTCTCCATTCTTTGTTTTCTTTAAAATGAACTAAAGGAATTGGATAGAAAGACTCTAGTTTCCCTTTGGAGGATTTTGGGTTTGGTTTGGTGTTGTGTTTGGATTTGGTTTCTTTCCTCCCTTCCCTTAAACATACTTATTCTGATTGCAAACAAAATAAATACAAAGGTGTGATCTCCAATAGACTATTGTCTATTCTTGCTGTCTTTCCATAATTTATTATTTGGGGGTTTGTTTTCTTTTGTACTTTTTTTTTCAATCTTGTTGATTTCCCTTGTAAGCATTTAGAAGATGATAACAGAATAGTATGATCTATACATTTTACTGTTTCTTGAGATGGTAATTTAATAGCTAGAGAATTAAAATAGTTGTCTGCACTTTAAAAATTTCCTTAAATGTAAGCTACTCTTATTTCTATAGAGGAATCTGGTCAAGATTTACTGTATCAAAAATTTGCTTGTAATAGTGTAATAGCCACCAGCTACACTATTAGCTAAGAGTTCTTAACCCTGTATCTGTTTTTCTTCATTGTCAGCAGCAATCTCAAATTTCAAACAGTTCATTAACACACTCTTGGTTTGTTCCTTCATAGTGCAGGCTGACCAAATAAATTCTGTTTACAGAATGCATCCTGATGGAAATTTTCCTTCTAATTTACAGTGTTAGTTATTACTGTTCAAATGGTTTTAATGAAAGCCACAAAGAACCCCAAACAACTGAACTCCAAAACTCAGAAACCCCAAACAAAGAAAAATCCTGAAAAAACCCTCCAAAAGAAACCACAAAAAAACCTACAACAAGAAAAAACATGATGAAAAACAAAAACCCCACTCATGAGGTTACCTGTGAGGCCGTTCACTGTTTTTCATTCTGACTCAAGTCTAGGGCAGATGGTTAGAAATACACTTGGAAGACAAGTGACTAGGAGGTGAATAAATGGTGAACTCATAACTCACCTGTATCTTAGATTCACAGAGTAAGTGTAAGGAGGTAAAAAACAGTGATCAAGAGAGAATTCAGGGTGAAGTGGCTTCACATCTTACACAGCTGAGGGAGACAAGGTCCCCAGCAAGGCAGCAGTGCTGCACTCCTTTAATACACACAGTGTATAGCAGGTGAAAAGGGCTTGCCAGCAGAGTGATTCCAATGTGAAACAATGGTCTCCTATGCCTGAAGAACTATCTTTCCTTCAGAGGAATTGTTTGGGACTGCCGCAAAAGTATTTACATTCAGTACCATTGCCATAAGTTCACTGAAGCGGGCAGGGAAAATCTTGTAATAGGAAACTAATACCTAAAATAGTGGATTGTGATGAGATGTTTGAGCTGTGCTAAGTCCACAGTTGTTACAACTTGGCCTAAAGGCAGCTTTTTGTCATAAATAAGTATTTACACTGCTTAGTCTGAGTTAAGGCACTGGTATAGAGGGATAGGATCCTCAAGAAACCTAAATTGTTGTGACTTTACTGACAGCATTTAAATCAGTTAAAAGTTCAGCTCCTGAAGTTTAAAATAGATTGGTCAACAGCAGGAAAGAAACACGTGGGGTAAATTGTCTATGTCATAAATCTTAGGCTTTATTTGCTAGGCATTTAGGTGATGCTTTAATATACTAATTTTAACAGAAGTCAGAGTCATAGTTGCCTATATTTAAATCAGGAAGAATAATGAAGAATTTCATGGGGAACACCCTGCGAGCTCATCCTAACAGAAAATACTTCCCTAGATTTTGGTAGTCACCTCTACTCAATATATTGTTAGCTCATTATGTTTGCAGAAAATATTTTTTAAAAGTTTCAAGAGAGTTATGCTAAAGCATAATGCTCTCCCTTTAATTTCCAGAGGAAATGTGAGTGTTTTCATTACCTAAAGAAGGTATGAAAATAACAAGAGTGTTGTTCTATTGGAAACAAACAGTCTTAAATTGTACAGTCTTTAAACTTCTGAGAGATTTCAGATCAACAAATTGTTTTCACATCTTTGTTTCTGTATTAGGCGAGTGTAAATGACTCTTGACTCTTGTGTACTTGTACATAAAAATCTTTGTCCTAATTGTACAATGGGAAACAATCAGTGTCTCTGTCTCTCCATGTATGTAGACACAAAGTGTTTAAAATAAAAAAACTACAGCATACTATACTTCAAACTATACTGGGTTAAGAATAAAAAACCTTTTGCTCACTAGAGTTGTAAGACTGATGTTGTTACAGAAATATTACTTCATATTTACTGCAGGCTACTAGAAGGTTTACTCTTGCAATTGAGCAGAAACTGTTAAGCTTCCTTCTCCATTATTGTATGTGTTTATTTTCTTGTACCACAGTACTTCTGTAGAGTTTCTTTTGAAATATCACTGTTGTATAGTATCCAGTTTTATAGTGTCATAATTATGTAAAATATCCTTTGAAAGAAATATAACCATGCAGAGATAGCCTGACATGGTACAGCTCTTAAAATCCTGAAGCTGTTATGTCATTACTGCTTGAGCAGCTTGATGTAGTTTTGTCCCTACATTTCAGATTTGTGCATACAAAAAAAGTGATAATATAAAGGAACAGTTGTGTGTGAGAAGGCTTTTTTTCTGATTCTTTAAATGAGAAGTGAAGGGATTGAAATATAAGTAAACATTGAGCATTAAAATGTGTTATAAATTAACTTATGCTAAAAGAAGCAGATTTCTTTCAAATATGGGGTTGGAAGTCAGATCCAAATTTCTCCTATATCATGTTCAAACTTAGCATTTTTTACTCAAAGTTGCCATTTAAGTATGACAGATATTGTTTAAAACATATATAATCCTAGAGCTGTGAGACAAGGAAAGATTATGATCTCTTAAACATTAATGAAAATATTGAAAAATATTATAGTTGTATAATTAGACCATCAGGGTAGATAAAAGACCCTGGATTTTATTCCTCCATGTTTGTTTCCTGTACTCAAAATTATGATGATTCTCTTTGTACATTTTCTCACACTTATAGATGCCAAATGAGGTAGGAGGTGCTGTACCAGGAATGATATCAAACATGTGAGATACTCAAAATATCAGGGGACAGTTGGTTTCCTCAGATTTAGTTTTTCTTGATAGGCATGTAAACAAATGACAGCCTTACTCAACAGATCTTTCCTTGATGGAAATTTATCTCTTGCAGAAGTAGGAAGTCTATACAGCATTAAGGTTCTACATAAATGTCATATTCAGGGTGGAGGATGAAAAATGTCCTTCTTATATCTTTTGAGGAAAGGCCAAGTTTGTATTTCATTCTGCATGTGTAGAGTTCAATGTTAAATTTCCACCAATTTCTGTCTTACAGATGGGTTTAAAATTCCAATCACTGGTAAGCTGGGCACATTTTATGTCAGGGATAATACAGAAGGAAGGGACTAGAACAGCAGATACACTGAAAATAGAATATGGCATGACATTTTCCAAAGAAGTGGGGATTTTTATTTTATTTTTCCAACACAATATGTTAATTATAAATTACCATTAATTTTTAAGATATTTTTTTCTGTTTTTCTAAGTTTGTGCAAAAAGCATGGCATTTTAACAAACTGCATCTTTTTATCCTTCTTCGTAAGTATTTATTCTTACAAAAACATGAGTTGATTCTCCATGTGCCTGGACTTTGAATAGAAGAGATTCATTAGAGAAAGTGAGAGCACAATACTGAGTCTGTTGAAAAAATTTCAGAGGAAATCTGCAATTCAGGAGTCCTAAGATCTTCAGCCTCCTATAGCACTTGAACGTACTTAAAACTATGGCTTGACTTGAAAACAGAGATGCAAACCAGGATTTTCTTTTCTTTACAAGTTTTGATGGAAAAAAGTGTGACTGAAGTGTTAACAATAATGAAAGCTCATTTCTGGAACATAAAAACATTGCTGGGATATTCAGCTTATTTTGCTACTGTTCAGTGGAGTGTTGCTTGCTTTCCTACTGTGAGCACATTGTGTTCAATCCGTAATGCAAATAGATTCAGTTCCAATTCATTTCATCCCTATGTTTTACTTGTTTGTATCCCCCAGGGCCATTCTTTTGATGCCAGGTATTTTTTTGTTTGTTTATTCATTGCCCTGCTGCACAGCCCAGCAACACATTTTATCTGACAATAAGGTGTATCTGAAAACATGACCATTTCTCTAGAATGATAAGGGACAGCTGCTATTAAAACTGGCAATTTGTCTGTCTGGGTCACATAATCTGCATGATTTTTATTGTAAGACCCTCATTATTTCTGACCTTTCAATGTGGCATTGCAAATCAGATAATGTTACATTTTGAAAATGCCTGTTATCCATGTTTATACTTGGTATGGGTGCACAGTACATTTATCTTTCACTATCTGTCATAAAAAGCAAAGTTCTTTTTAGGAATTTCTTTCAAAGCCATGCATGTAGGCAGACTAGGATTGCTTTCAAAATTAGCTAAGATGAGTGTCATTGTGCTGGGTTATACTTAATATTGATGAATCCTTTCACTGACAAACAAGTAGGACCTGTCACAAACATCTACACAAATGTTCACTCTGCCTTTCTGGAGATTGAATGTCAAAAACTCTCTAAGCATTTTCCTATTCTTTCCACAATTTTTTTCTTGCTGAAATGCTACAGAGGAATGGTTTGTACAGTTCCTTTCTTTTTGTTCCTCCAGCTGCTGACAACACAAACCATTTATTATTGGTTGCAAATACACCTTTGCAGAATGTCATAGAGCCAGGGGGTTGTTAAATGCTCCACAGAAATTTCCCTTTTGCTTTAAGTTCATTCCCTAACTATTTTTAAGGCATGTGCTTTCAGGACATTGAGGTGATGTTTGATGGATTTCCTGCATTCATATGCAGACTCAGGTTAGATATTGATTATTTAATGAAAAAGTGTTATATAAGCATTTATATTGAAGTTGGGGATTCTGGCAAAAGAGTCTTAACATCAGCCTAATGTGCATTTTCTTCCACAGCAGGATTTTCTCTCAGACTTTAGCTCTCCATTAATCAGTAAATTTATTGAACTTCTTTATTTTAAGAAGTAAATCATGTAGTTAAGCCCTTGTAGAATAGCATCTTGAATAAGAAATTATAAAGACTAAGTATTTACTAGGGATTTAGAATTCTACTCTGAAGAGGAGATGGACTGTTTTATTCCATGATAGTAGTACTCATGAATCCCCTAAACCCTTTTTATTCTTCCTTTCAGTATTTAATTTCCAGGGGAAAAAGTTATTTACATGAATACTAGTTAAAACTAAATTCTTAATTCAGGAACTGCAGCTTCTACATCAGCAAATGTGCAGTATAAATGGAATATGGAATGCTTTCTAAAACCTCTCAACAGGACCCTAGTGCACATGCAGTTACATCAGCCAGCTTGCAGTGAGACCAAACTCCTTACAACCAGAACCCTACACACAGAACTAATTACTTAGTCTGATTCTGATAAGAGAAAATTAAATGTAAATTCTGTACCTAGCTAGTGAATGCTGCAGCAGCCTGAATTTTCTAATCACAAGGTCTCAGATCTGTGGCTGGGGTAAAAAAAAAAAAAAAGAAAAAAGAGGAAGCTTCAACATATTCTGATGTTTCCAACACTTCCTCTTTAATCTGTCATCTGCCTTGTTTTGCTATGACTACCTGAAATATTGAAAATCTCAGAGGTTCCTGTAGATTTTTCTTCTATTTTTGAGAAAAAGCATCCAATTAGTACTTCATCTTAAAGGAGGAACAGAAGTGAAATATCAAAATCACAATGTACTGTTTACACTTATTTCATGCATTAAACATTAAAATTAAAAAATGGTTCAACTTAAACTCTAAAATCTAATCTGCTTTTAGTTGTGGCCACTGAAAAGTGTGCTTTTTTTTTTAATAGCTTTTGGATATTAATACACTGTATGTTTACTTTCATTACCTAAAGCTGTGGCTTGAGACATTGAAAGTTGATGGACATGATTATTGTTTTCAAACAGTGTAAACAAAGATTTTATCAATATCTCGCAAAACCCAACATTTGCCAGCAGTGATAAAGAATTTATTTCCCCATCAAAGTAATTATCCTCTAAAATTATTCACTGAAGTCTTCTAAAAAGCCAATGATTTTAAAGAAAATTCTTTATTTATGCACAGATAATGCACTGAGGATACTCTTAGATGGGAATGGCTGGGTACGCTATTAAATGTTGAAATCTTTTATGTCTAGTTCTGGTCATTTTTGTCTTTGTATTTTCATAGACATCAGTAGATTAGAGATCAGGTCCTTAGAAAAGATTTCTGATAATCTGAGGGAGCTTGTGTCACCTCTCTGAATTCTGAAATATAGGGCATACTGACCACTGGGAAGTGTCAGCTAAATTTGGACAGAACAACATAACAGGAATCTGCTAAGCCATCTAAAGGAGTTTGTTTATTTATTTATTAAAACTGAACTGTTCAATTTATACCAGTGCCTGCATGAGGCCTGAAACTCTCAGAATAAACTTATCCTTAGTGATTCTCTCATTTCTCTGGCAAAATCAAAACCTTTGTGGACTTTGAGCAATTATTCAATTAATACATTAGTCTAAAGGTTTAAGAAATAAACAAGGAGAAGTTTATCTAACTAAGAAGTATAAATTATTCTTGAAGCAGCAAGCAGATGGGCACTTGATTAGCTTTAACAGAACATATTATTTCCATGGACTTCAACTAACTGTAGCAAATTAGGCTTTGACTAAATGAGTTGTTAGGTGTCCAAAGGCCAATAAATAGTGTTTATTAAGTTTTTAGAGGATGACATGGTAAAATGTCAAAAAACAAAATACTGAGTTGACTCAGGAAAAAAAAACAAACAAAACCAAGATGGGATTAAATAAATACTATTTTTTCTCTCTGTGAGGAAAAAGCAAAGGCAGGCAGGCAGATGGAAGAAGAGAGGTTCACAAATTAGCAAATTAAGTTCATATCTATGAGTAATATAGCCATTGTCCATCTGTAAAGCATTAAATGTTTGCTTCAAAAAGATATCCAGATCTTAAGGGTGTTAGGGAAGGTCTAAAACATTATGGGCTAAATTGATGGAAAATTCCAGGGAATAAAAATTTAATGAACTAATTGGTTTTGTTAAAAGGATAATTGAGATTGTAGAGTAAAATTTGAAATAAACATCTTCCATTTTTATTGATATATTGTGTAATTTCAAATCAAATATAATTAAACTAATTGAGCTACACTGAACTAAATAATAATTGAACTAAAACTAATAAAGATAAGATTTAATCTGAGTATTTGACTAGAAATCACAGGGTACTGCAATGATTTTAAAGGTGGTGCATGATTCTATCTGTGATTGTATCTTAACCATGCTTAAGTTTCTATACATTGGAAATGTGGTATCACTAAGGATATGATTATAACCAATGTTTTATTGAGTGTTTGAAAGAAGTTATAATAACATGGTATTAAAAATTGCATTTAAATTGCTGACTGATTTGGGATATATATACTCACTCCATGCAGCTCAAATATTATGAAGCAAATAGAGACTGACCATAGTTCTGTTCTTCTGAATCCTCCTCACAAAATATATCCTTCAGGGACTATTAGGAGAGTATAGCTTTGCTTTCCAAAACTGCTTATTTATACATAGACTCCTATATGACTCTGTAAGTAAATAGCAAAAGACAGCCTAAATATGTAAAATGCCAATAAGATCTAAATAATAGCTTCACCTCCTGGATAGTATCTCCAGCCATGGTAGCTGGAAACTTATCTTTTATTTAGAAGCTTCTGTGGAGTCTAATAAAACCTGCATAAAATTTTAAGCTGTAACAATTTCAATTTCCCTTCTCTGGCAGATTGATGAAGATAATTTTTCATTCTTTTGTAGGTATCTTTCTTAAATTCTTCCTGAATATCTGTATAAAGATACTCTCAAAAAAAAAAAAATTAAACACCACTATTTGCATAGAAAAATAGTAGAAAATATAGGTGAAAATAATTTCTCATGCACAATTTCAAGCATTGAATTATTTAGAGCTGATGTCTAAGTACCACCTAGTACTGCAAGTGAGAACAGTGTTTAGCCAGAAATTTCAGTGAAATGTGAAAAAGTGTGGTGTAAAGGATTAAAATGTGGTGCCTTTAAAATTTATTCTGAAGTTCTCTAATTTATCTTACTCTTCCCTGTCCCTCACCTTCCCTGTCCCTCAAGCAAGTACTTAAACTTCCCTGTGTGTATTCAGATATGAATTTTTTTCTCATCTGGCTGAGTATGTTCATGAATAAGTAGCTTCAATAGAGTGAATTTTATGCTTTTGTCTGGGTATAATATGTCAATATAGTACCAGAACTGAAAAAGGAGTAGCTGCCTTTTATACTGTTTGTTTTTAGTGGGAATTATTAGGAGGATATGAATGTGACAAAGATTTTTCCCACAGTCTGCAGTAAGAAATATCAGAAAACAAGCCTTTCTTATTATTATTATTTCTAGAATTACTTAATTGCTCATACTGGATTTTCCTTTCATTTTTCTGTGTGTAATTAAATTGCCATATTGTAAAAGCTTAAGAAAAAAACCAGACCTCTCAAAATGGAAATGACCAGGCTCCGTTCAAGTGCTTTTACACTATATTTTTCATATCATCTTTATTACCACAAGTCTTCCAGACCTATAATGAACACTTTAACTTTCTAGTAGCATATAATTTGCCAGAGTAGCATTATTAAAACAGTTTTTAGAAAGTCAGTCGTAGGAAATTAATCTTACTGGTATAGTACAGTAAAGTTCAAAAGTTTCTTGCCTTCAAAAGTTTCTTAAAATTAGTTTTTTTCAATAGCAATTTTGACCAAAAGAATAACTTGAAGAAACTGATATGGGAAAATTCAAATTTGCTCCACTATTGATTTGTGATAAATATTTATAGAAGGCAAAGCTGGTCAGGTCAACAAGGATACTGAAGACCTGGTATTTTCTAAAGCATTTCCTTCACAGTGGTGACTGACATGCTATGAATCATGCCATAACCCTTCATGCAAATGGGCAAATTGTGTGTGTAGCCTATGAGCAATAATAACCCCAGTGCCTTGCATTATTGGACACCAAGTCATGGTTACAGCCATGCAGACCCTCCCCAGCACAAAGCACTTGCTCTGTTACAGTGAGAGCTGCCCCAGGTGGCTGCAGCAGGGAAAGGGATGGGTGCTGAGCACCAGTAAGGGATGGGTGCTGAGCACCAGTAAGGGATGGGTGCTGAGCACCAGTAAGGGATGGGTGCTGAGCACCAGCAGGCTCCACAGCAAGCAGGGCTTTTGCAATCAAGTGCCCAGCACTGCAAACTCAGTACTGAAGTCTGTTATGAAAAAAAACAACTTCATCTTTGAAACTTTTGCTGATATCCTGAGGCCAGTGCTTCACTATTCTGTCATTTTTCAAATTGGTCTAAGTTTTCAAAACCAAGCTGAACTAAATGCCTTCACTTCGTTTTGCTGTCAGTCCTCCTTATTTTTAAAATGTTCATTTAGTTCTCTGAGTTTATTTCCCATTCTTTTTCACTTCTACATTTTGTCATTTTTCTAATTACTACATAATGTCTTCCTCCAACACGTTGCAAGCTGGATGGAAACTTTCATTTATTTCTTTGAATGTTAGGAGGCTGGTGGTGAGATCAGAATTGTTTTGTATCCCCTTCTGACCTTTCATGAAGTGAATTTGTTTGGTTTTAGTAGTGAAGATCCAAGTGAAAGGAACTCTATGGAAATCTGCAATTTGGTAACACCTTCATTCCTCATGTAACTATTCGTGAACCTGTGTTCGAAAACAGTCAAAGAAATATCTCTAAATACATGACTCAAAATTCATAGTTTAAGATATCACTAGTTTCTTAGCTCACTTTTTATGATGCTTAGTAGAAGAAAAACTTGGCAAAACAGAATTGATCCCTGACCCTCATCCATGTCAGCCCAAAGTTGACTGGTTCACTTTCAATCAATGCTAGAAGAAATTATTCCATCTTCCAGAGGAATTATTCTTAGTTCCATCATCCAACCCCAAACACTCTAGACAGCTTCAGGAGAATAATGGCTTTTTCTTTGTTTCCCTACAGAAATGGGAAATGACTGATTTGTACAACAGGTGCTCCTCTGTGTGTCCCATGCTGCTTTTCAGAACTCAAAGGTTTGAGGTATAATGCATATTGCAAAAGGTGATACAGCTGGTACTAGTTTAGTTTTCAAAATGAGCTTCTATCTCCAAGGGGGAGGAGGCATTTGAAAGTTCCTAGAAGCAGCTGTTTTCATTAAAGTGAGATCTGTCAATGGCTCATGGCTGTGAACTCACTGTGGATTTTGAGGTCCTGTTTTTGCTATAATACCAGGAACATCAGGGTTTTTCTGTTTGTTTATTTTGTTTTGGTTTTTTGTTAAGATAGAATAATGCACAATTTAAAAAAAAAAGTATTCTTTTTACTCTTAGGTAAGTCAACATCCTGTATTTTAAGAAAGGGTTATAAACTTTTTGCAGTTATCCTAAAATATTATTAGGGCAAATTGAAATTAAGAGGTAGAAGTGAAAAAACCTACCATGTTCCTTCCTTCTCTTCCTACCAGAGAGAGGAGGGAGAAGATGTGGAGCTCCCAGGGGCAGAGGTGCCTGGTTCTGCTGAAATGGTTCTTTTTCGGATGATTATTGTGACAGGTTTCCATGGTGCAAGGGAGCAATCAGAAGCCATCAGTAATCTATAAGCAGTAATGACACAGGTAATGGGGAGGAAGCTTTTTGTGGTTTTACTTCCAGAAGTGTTTTGGTTTATGCTGAGACAGGTTATGTTTGTGGTGCTGTGCTGGGACCGGCTCATTCTCTCTAATTCCCGGTTTGGAATTTCTGATGAAAACTGGAAGGGGAAAAGTGACATTTGCCATTGTGTGGACATCCTGTGCTTGGATTAGTGTTAATTTTCTCTGTTCCACATTTCTGCCAGGGTTGCACTACTTGCCTTTTTTTTCCAGGTCTTTTTCTTCCTGAATAAAGACTTTAATGAACTAAGTTTTGCAGTGTGCAAGGGTAGTGAGATAACATTGCTAACTAAATAAATGGACCTCTGCTTCAGTATTGATGAAACTGCCAAACTTTGAGTGCAGCAAATTCCAAGTTTCAGGAAGACCTTCTCTTAGAAAATTATGAGCTCTCAGTCGTGTAATTGAGATAATCTGATTCCAAAATATTTGCATTTGGCAGTTCAAATGATAAGCCACAACACTTCATTGCTTGTGCCACTTGCTTTATCCAATGATCTTATTTTCAGTGTGACTAAGGTGTTTCATACTTAGAACAACAGCTTAACTTATGAATGGATATGCAAAAATACATTCTTGAATTATATAGGAAGGAATGGAGATTTACAGAAGAGTTATCATCCTGTGCATCAATTCAAATGACATCAGAGTTTAAAAAAAATATTAGCAATGCATTTTTTTTCTTGATTTTATGCTTTACATCTGGTTCTGGCTTAATGCTGCCTCACAAAATGTGGAGAAACATGTCTTTAAATTCTTCTTTATTTTTTGAGATTTCTGCTTTCTCTTTCATCCTTTAACAACTAGATGTGCACTTATTCTGCTCTACTAAGGAAAATTCCGTATTAATCAAATCATGAGTGAAGTAAGAAGTAAGGATTTGCAGCTACATGAAAAAAAAGAATCCTGCTTGGATTACTTTGACCTTTCTCAAGTCTTACCTGCATACATTTATTCCAAACTTCCAGAACAGTATCCTTCAGTCGTATCTACCATCTAACTAAGTTTTGATCCCTAGGTTAATATCCAACAAATTTCAATGTTTTCATGTAGTTTTCTTTTGGAGAGGAAAAAATATTGTTAAGCTTCTTTTGAGAGTTTTTTGCACCCAGGATGAAGCTGAATTTGGGGGTGTTTTAATTGCTGTGACACTGTACCTTTCCTTCACACCATTTTTAACTAAGTCTGGAGCATTAACCAGAAGCTTTTCTTCCTATGATTCTGCTGTTTGGCTGTTCCTTGAACACATATAAAATGCAAGTCTAAAACTTCAATATCAACATCTTGCTCTAGTTCATTTACCCTAATAATGGGATAACTGATGTTTCATTATAAACGTGTTTTTATTCTCTGTAGGCTTTTTAATTTCTTCTGCAATGTCATATTTGCTGTCCTCTTTGTTGGGAAAGGAGATAAATGCTTCCAAACATAGATTCTTTTCTTTAACAGGAATTTTAATCCACCAGAATTCCTTGTTATATATAGACTTTTCACCAGCATGTCATTACCTTCTTGTATTATGCTATTTAATTTTGGCAGAGCATTCAGAAATAAACATTGTGAAAATAGAAATACAAAATTAAATTTGCTTTAAAAAAACAACCAAACAAAACCCCCAAACCCCCACAATACACCAAACCAAAAAACCCAGAAGAAACTAATTTTAATTATTGTTTTGGAAGGAGTCTGCAAGACATTTTCACTTTGATTAACCAATGTATTAGTTTTATGGATTTTTCTGACATGGTTATTAACTACTTTGTAAACTATGCATAATCTTAATCACCTTTCTACAGTCTAAGCCTAATCTGAACACATTCCCTGGTTGGATCTGTGAGAATTAACACACAGGTAACAATATACCTGTGGCTTTTCCCTTAAAAGTTTATTGGAAATGAGCACATCAATTAATCACAATTTCTGAAGAAAAAATTATGTTTATATTCTTCTTGGGCTAAAAAAAAATCACAAAATTTAGCATTTTGGCTAGGGCCAGCTTGTGAAATCTGTCACCTGCTGTAGTGATTTATGTGCAGCCATACTCACAATTCTCTCTGTAACAAAAAGAACATTATCACAACATTAACGTCTATCTAGAAAACTAAGAATTTGTTTAAAATAAAGCTGTGAGAACTTGAAAATCCTACCTGGCAAGGGAAGTGTTTTTTGCTTTTAGAAAGAAACAGAAAGTCCATGTTATGAACCCCAGTTGCTGGAAAGAACTGAAGTCAGCAGACAAAGTCAACAGGAAAAATATTATATTTTAAAATCTGTTCCTTGACTAGTTCTAGTTTCACACGAAAAAAATTACTTCTACTGGCAAATCCATAGATATTGGCAGTGCTGACATATTCTTCCCAGCAAAAGCAAGTTGTTAAGTTAGTTTCTGTGTGTGCTTGGCTAGAGGGACACATCCCATTCCAGGGGGACTCTCCAGAGAGCAGCTTGCTGCTGTTCAGTTTTAAACTAATCGGGTCATTAATGTGCTAAAACATGAGCTTTCCAACCTCTTTCTGCTCTCTGGGAGTACATAATGTAGCAATAGAGACACTTGTTAACTGTGTGGGAACTGCTGAGCCGGGTCAGGACTCTAGACTAGTCCCCAGTGCTTGGGAACACTCCCAGGAACCTGTCTGAGAACAGACACAAGTCAGCATCAGCCTCACAGCGAGATTTGGAGCTGCCCTAATCTTACCTGAGGGCAAGAAATGACAAATTTGAAAGTTGGGCTGAGACTGGAACAGGGATATCTCATCTTTAGGTGAGTTCACGTGACTTCAGAGTTTTGAGAATTACTAAGATGGAGTCATCTCCAGTTTTTTCCCTTCATTCCGTGTTGTGCACCGTTACATTGACACGAATCTTCAAAAATTCGAAGGTATTACAGAAGTCAACAGGAGAAAAGCTTTATATGTTCCCTTTTTGTTTCTGAACAGTCCACAATTCAAATAAAGAATCATTTAATCCCATATTACTTGAGAGAGAAGTGCTCTAAGGTACCATGAGACATGTTGTCAAGGCAGAAATAATTTATAGTCTTGGGAAGAGGCCTTTTTTCTACAGAGAAATGTTTTGTGGACCTAACCCTTTGTGCTTAACTTCAGAAAAAATACAAAGTGGACAAGGGAAAAACCAGTCACAGTTAATATGAATTGTTCAGAGCTAGATTATATTAAAGCTCAGCTTTCATTTGGAATAAAATTGTCAAATTTAGGTTTTACATATTTGTTTTTCATGGGATGTTTTGGGAGTATCTGCACACTTGATAGTCTGCATCAATTTTTTCCAGTCCTTCTGCTTGACCAGAGCTAGTTTAAGCTATCAGGACAAGTTTTCCAGCTCAACAGAAATCATGTGCTACAGCAGCTTCCACTGTAAGATGTAGCAGTGATAAAAGCAATTTTGATATCCTCAATATATTGGACTGTAAATTGCATCATAATCAGCAAACCCATCCTTTCAGTAGGGGCTCAATAACTGTGTCAAGGTGTGCCATTTCCTCTAATTACTCACTGGGTTTCATTTGAAATTCTCAAAGGATCACATGAAAAACAAAAATATTGGACTTAAAATGCTCAAGATGAGGATTGTATTTTTGTTTATACTCTTCCTCTAGTCTCTCACTGGGTTTCATTTGAAATTTGTAATATACAGAAGAAATTAAGTTCTAAGCCGTTATAAAAGGATAGGAGATATAAAAGATCCTAATCACTCTAAGATTTGGGCTGAAAGCTGATGACATCTGTATTTCTCTGTCATTATTACCATGCTTCTTATTGAACAAGAACAGAAGAGAAATAATTTTCTTTCTAGATGCCTAAAATGAAACACTTACTGTATTAGCCAGGAAGATGGTGCATCTGTGCAACCCAAATGTTCTTTTTTTTTTTTTTCTTCATAAAATTGCATGTTGCTAAGTGTACCTGAGCATAGTATTTCTTTAAAATGTGTATTGTATATTGGGGAAAGTATTTCTGTGTTTCAATTCCTTCTTCATTTACAACTGGAAGCAAAGTAAGCTGTAACATAAAATATACCTTATTTCAGCAATGGTATTTTTCCTTTCTTTTAAAGGTAATCATCATGCAATCTGACCATGTTACTGATATTTAAATATAATTTTGAGTAATATTGTAACTAAAGATAGAATTCATAATGCATTTCTTAGATCTGTATTGTGTGTGCCTAATATAAACTATTAAATCATAGTTATAACTCCTTATGAGAAATTGAGTCATGCCAGGATATTTTGGATTGACTAGAGCAACTCCTACTGTATATTGTCACTATATATTACAGTATTTACAGTAGCTACAACTAATATTTCCAAAAGTTTGGGACTTGTGATCAAATGATTTTTAGCTTTGACTATTTATTATTTAATATCTGGATAGTCCTTTTTATAATGTCACAATAAATCTAATGTGTACAAGATACAACTGAAATACAAGACTAGTAAAACTAAGGTGATAATATGTAATTTATATTCTGTCTTATTTTCTTAAAGGAAACAACTTGACACAACACTAATACTGCAGTATATGAGTGGGCTCTGTATTTTTCTAGGTATGAGCAGCCATCCTTACAACTTCTAACTCTTTATAGTCTATTTTAGAGATTCACTTTAGCATCCTGTTCTTTTCACACCTAAAGCATGAGGACACTTGATGATGTTTTAAGCATCTTAGTTGGTGGATAACCGTGCAGAAGGCTAAAGCCATTGTTCAAAATGCTTCAGAAGCTGCAGAAAATAACTGCTACTTAGAAGCTGTGTTTTCTTGGCTTTGACTTCAATTTTTTTAACAGTAAAGACATCCATGTTATCCATCCAAAGCGGAGATTAGTCCCTAATCTCTGATCTGTATGTGCATTTTGAAGGCTGATGGTAGAATCTTGGATCTGTGTTAAGGATTAATTCATGAAAGCAGCACTGGAAAAAGAGGCTCTCAGAACTTCTTGTATCTTGTAAGCTAGCTTTCCTTTCTAATGAGATAATCAGCAAATGGGATTTCTGCTGTTAATATGTAAGCAGCCTACACACAGAAGTTCTGCATCAGTTGCTGTAGATAAGGTATGGTCAGGCTAGAGAGGTGCCAGATATTGATACAACAACAATAGTTAGCCTGTCATTGGAAAAATTAGAACATTAAAAACGATTAAAATTAATATTTTGGTTATCAGAGATGCTTAAAAATAACTCTTTGTTCTGGTTTTTTTAAATGTTAGATCTCAAAATGCTTTGAAGTCAGGATTTTGGTTAGGTTTCCCTGATCTGATAAAAGGAACTTGGTGTGAACTGGAAAAATATTTTCATCAGTGCCAATTTTTATTTTTTATCTTACCCTTGTTTTTCTCTTTATTATGTCCTTTTTATGAATTAGATTTTTCTAATTAGGACATTTTCAAATAAGCCTAAAATAGAGATATTTTGTTCTGTTTTGTTAAAATAGTCTACAACGCTTTTTCTCCTGATGGTATTACTTCCCTACTGAAGAAATTTTGGCCATATAATTAAACTTGTTTTTAAGGTTTTATTGTAAATAATTCTCATAAAAACTTTACAAAACCTGGCTGTGCTATGGGACTCACTGAAAAAGATAATGAAGGGCCTTTTTGTGTTCAACTGGGCAGAATACTTTCTATCCTGCCACAAAAGATCATAATCTAACAACTTTTCCTTTTAGCTGAAGAAGTTATGTTTCTAGGTAGAAAAATACAACATTAAATAAAATATGGGCTGCAAGTGGCAGAGTTAGTGTACAGTGTGTTGATTCAAGAAACTACAGAAGCACAAAACCAAAATCCTTGAAACCACCGTATTAAACTTGAAGAACAGTAAAACCCTACATTTTGATACAAGCTGGTTTGGACAGCTATTCATTATTAATTTGAACCTACACATCTAACTACAACTTGTGCCTCTAACTCTAACATGGAGAGACTTCATACAAAAAAAGATTTTAGAAAATACTCTTTTTGAACTCCTGTGCATGCTGCAAGTTCCACAGCAAGGGCTGGGGAACTCAGAGAGCTGTCAGCCCTCCTCATTCTCAATTCCATGAGAGGCAGCTGCAGGCACACAGAGCTCCAAGGTTAAGTGTGTGGTGGGCTAATTGACGAAAGAAAACGATGTTACATTCTTTCTCTGGGATTTCTTAGTTGCATATCCTCTTCCTGCAATATTCATTTCAGTTGTATGTTCTTGGGCAAGTTCTGAATTCCTTGTGCTTTTTCTAAGACACGAATGATGTTTCCTTCCTACTGCAAATTCATTCACAGAGACCATTTTGCAGTATTTACTCAGTTGATCATACAATGCAGAAAATATTCTTTTCTTAGAAGAGAACAATGCAGTGCCATTCTCTAATTCAGTCATGTCACTGTTATTTCTCAAGTAGATGGCGTCAAAATGCTCTGGAGTAGTTAATTGCATGTAACAAATGGGACTTAAGACTATTTTTCTCAAACTGGGAAAGAACTTATGAATTAGGTATGTAGCAAAGTGTCAAAATTCACAGTCAGTGCATCCTGAGATGTTTTATGCCATTTGAATCTTTTCAATATTCAAAATGTACTTTTCCATATGGGTTTCTGAGACTTGTTGTCAGTATCTTTGTCTGCATATAATGTCCAGAAAGTTGTATGGCTTTACACTTGTTTCACCTCCTCTTCAGCAGAAAAGCATGGGGACTTTAGAGGCATTAGATCTCCCGTTTCAATGATTTTGGGCTTCATTGCTCTGTATTCTCTTCAGATGAGACAAGTAAATAGGGATGGTGTTTAGAGAAGAGTTTTTTTCTGAGGTAGGAAAGTAGAAAAGATGCAGTATGCTGAGGTCCTGGGAAAACTTACTCCATAGTCCAGGCTCCATTGTAAAGAAGCAAAGGCCTTTCTCCTGGGTGTTGCTGAATCTTTGGCATGTCCTGAGACAGAACTAGAGATCCCAAAAGGAAAGGAGTGAGTACTTGAAATTAAATCAAAAGCTGAAAAAAGGGAAAGATAGAAAAACCCCTTGTCTTTAATCCTGCAAGTTACTGAGGAAATTAGCAAAACAAAGCATTTTTTGTTACTTGGAACCTCCTAAATATAAGTACTCTCTTACTGATACAGTTTCCATAGGTGAGAAAGTTTTTGATTTTGGTATGAGGTCTCTTGGGCAGTGGAAGGAGAAAAACATCGTTCTTGGAGACACTTTCATTTTTAGTGTCAGGAGTGATTCAAGGAAAGAAATTAACATAGAGCTTGTCAGAAAATATTACAGTTGCACTTTGCAAGTGTGGTAATGTACTGAAACCTACAGATATTTCAGTGGTCAACTACAGCAGTGACTATTCATTTAAATGGAACCACTGGAAGTGTATGAGAGTCTTGTTTTCACATTAGTTGCATTTTCCAGTGCCCACATACTAAACATGTTGACATAATAGTGGTAGCATGTCTTTCAGCATACACAGGAATATTTCATTTCCTATTAATTATTTTATGTCAGTTTTGTTGTGCAGTTTAAATTAATAAATCACTTTATATCAGTCTAAAGAAGTCATATACATGCATACATATGTATTCTTTCAAGTTGTTAAAGGTGGCTTAACTCATAAGATTCAGCCCAAAATCTAGCACTGTAAATGTACCAGTGCTTAGTCTCAATAACTGTTTTTTACTTATTACATCATCTTACACTAATGTACTGATTGAGAGGCTCAGAAGTAGCTGCTCAGTGTTGTGCTTTGTCAATATTTTGTGTTCTATGAGATGTCACAGTGATCATGCAGCCTCAGAGATGAGGGTCATGCAGTCTTAATGAATTAACTATAACCCTATGTGAAAATGGCCAGAGTTCACTATTCCTCAGTGACAACAGAATAGGAAATATTTATTTCTCATTTAAAGACAATTCCTTATATGTTGGGTGTTTCGTTAGACCAAGTGCTACCATCTACCAGGCTGAGTTTTGTCTGTGACTGAAAGCACAAAAGGGTGAGTCTTGCTCAGTTTTTGCACATCTCTGCCCTTTTTAATTAAAAGGCTTAAAACTAATTGTGATGACAAGTGCTAACTTCCTTCAGCTTTGCACTGTACTGTGTCATCTAGAGAAAAGTGGGAAAACATTCATGTCCAAAGGAAAAGACAGTGTGAAGTGACAAGTTGTACTGGCCTGCAGGAACTTGATCATGTGAACTCCCTGGTGGGGAAGTTAATGTATGTCATTGCACCAGTGTAATGAGTTCACACTGGAGGGAACAGGGCTTCTCTGTTTAATACGTTTTGATTAAATGTTTAATATGTTTGGAAAATGTTACTGCAGTTTTCATTTCTATCTATGACTGGTAAAGACCTTTAATTTAGAGATTACTGTTTGTTTTTTCATTTCAGTTTTAGATAAATTTTTAGATAAATTCGATGAAGTGAAAGATCAAAGGAAAAATCACTAACATTTACTCAAAATAAATCTGTGCAATAGGGTATTAAAAAAATAAGAGGGAGCAACTATTTTCCAATGTCCAATTTCATTAATTCATGTGCATATGAATTTATCTGTGAAATAGTAAACTCTAGTATGTACTTTATATATAACAAATAAGGTATTTCACAGTATTTGAATGAAGTTTTCTCATCAGTTGTAAGCCTTGCTTCTAAAAATATATATGAAACTACTTCCTTTGAAGAATGGAGATAATCTCATGGATGAGACACTTATTTGAAACCAGAAAAGTTTCCTTTTCTGCCTCAATTTCTGTGTCATCCAACAGTCTCTCTGAAAATCCCAATTATTGTAAAATGGAAGCATCAGTTCATCTTTTTTCTTTACCTTGTCTGCTTGGCTTTTATTACTCTTAGACCTAATAAAAGCCATTCCTTGCTTCATCGGTGATGTCTGCAAGGAATCCTGAGCCCAGTTACTCAAAATATTTCCACTATGTGATTATCATAACCTGACTCCATCCATATTGAAAAATCCCTTCATTGTTGGTGTTCTTTACCTAATGGAGGACTCACAAGGTAGAAGTGCTGAACTACCCCACTTTTCTTTCTACTTGTCTGGATTTAACAAGCATTCAGCAGTACTCTCAATTCTAATGTTTGCATGACCTGTAAAAGATGTGACCACCAAAACTTGCAAGGCACTGTAGTGATTTTTAACTGGTACATAAATGATTTCACATTAATTTAAAAACAGGGAAGTGAAAAATTAGGAAGTAAACAGAATTGAATGAATAGTTCTTAGAGCAGAAAAGAATTTATTACATTAATCTGGAAGGACAGTTCTGACACCATTGGAACTTCCCCTTCAGGTCACAGGGGAACTTCCCTCACCCTGTTCTGCTTTGATGCACCACACCTGATGCAACCAAATACCCTACTAGGAGCTTGGGAGAAAATATGCAGCCATTTGGTTTGTACTACATTCCTTACACAGCTGGCACTTCTGATCAGCTGCACACTTAGTCACACAAGTTCTCCATTGGATTGTTCCCAGAAGCACACCACCCTCATAACAAAGAAAAGCTTTGCAGTGTAAGGTTGTCAGATGGTTATCTTATTTCCAAAACCTCAGGGAACAGGGGAGCTGCTGAAAAAGTGGTGTGTGCTACAAGGAAGGTTCTTGAAGATGCAGGGCAAAATACAGATTTGGTGTGCAAACAAGATAGTTTATTGTCAATTGAGCATTTGTATGACTGCGTATGTAATGTCACCTATTCACTTAATCTAGAGCTTCTGAAGATCTGTTTCTATTTTTTCCACACATCTGTAACATATACCTCTATCAACTATTTCCTCTCTATAAGAGGTTTTTATAATACCACAGGGAAATGCTGTTCAGTTCACAGTTTGTAAAACTGACATTGAAGCAGTCTATTGATTTTGTTTTAACTGATGTATTATTGATTGCCAGTTTGTGAACTATATCTTCAATATTTATAATATAACAGATAATTTACATTGTCTTGGCAAAATATACTTCCTTTTGAAATGTGCCAGCAATAATAAGTGAGAAAAACAATCACGGTGTTGGTGAGAAATGAGAACTCAAGCGATACTTCATAAGTACGAAAATGTAACATCTGTGCACTGTGCTCAGATACCACTCTTAATTCTTGATGCAACCGTGTAATTTGGAATACTGAATTCAAGAACACATACAATTTTAGAAAATTATTTAGACACACTCTTGGGTGAAAATAAAGTGTCACAGAAACGGCATTGTGGAGTGCTTGTTCCTTACAGGTACTGTTGTTAAAATATTTGCTGTTATGAAGCACTAACAGTGCTAGTCCAGTCTACATTTACATGACTATCGCCGGGACAATATTTTGAGAGAGTAGGATATATAAAATTATTAAACTACCAAAGTGTAATCATAAGAAATAGTTCAATTTCTGAAGACTGGCACTGCCTTGCGTGAATAAAACGACCTGGTGTAAGACAAGCACTGGGAGCAAATAGTTGAAAACAAAGAGTTTATAGCAGTGAAAAGCAATTGGCCCAGCATGGTGAGCAGTTGGATGTGCCTTGATGAAGGACAATGAGGTCCAAAGAGGTACCTGTGTATTATAAAGGGTAATGGAGACACAAAATATTGAACAGTATGTACAGAAAGGAATTCCATTACCTTAATTTTTATCACTACTAGTCTGTGTGTGTCTATAGAGCTTTGCAGATGTGTCAAGACAGAATGCTATTTCTGATTCCTACACAGTTCTAATTGAACAGTTGATCAAATGTACTGTTAGTATAGCAGAATTTTTCATCTGAGGTTACTACAAGCAAACGAGCATTTCTATCATTCCAAAGATGATGATCAGTCATTTTAGTTGTCAGTGAACTTGTGTATACCAACACAAAAATCACTTTGTGCTTAATGCCCCCACAAAAAGCACTACCTACATCCATCCCCATGCGTGAAGGGGTTACATATTGGTTGTAGATTTTTGTAGAAATTTTTTTTTCTGATTATCCTGTGAAGGACCTTGCTCTTAGAATAAGAACTCCTCCACAAAATTTGACCTGTTTTCACTTTATAGGCTTTTTTTAACACCATTTTATTTTCAGGCCTTTTAGTATTAGGCCACCATGAATCCCCTTACATATTTACAGGTTATAGTGAGCAGGGGTGATTTCCCATCTATTGTATTTCTGATCTCTACCCAGGTCACCTTAAGAACAGAGTATGTTCTTGTTCTGGTAAGCTCCTTGTTGGAGCTTTAAGATTTTAGTCCAACTGTTTAAACTTTCTATCAAAATGACATTACTTTTTTTCTGATGTGGTCGGGCATCACTCTCACAAAAATAATGCAAGTCAGGGAAGAATAGTCTGGCCTGTAGTAACCTTCATCTGAGTGCTTTAGAATGATTTATAGACTCTAAATTAGTTGACCCTTATAGCACCTCATGTGGCAAGTTGTACTCTTTACCTACAATAAGTAATTTTTTTCGAAATCATTCCACAGCTGGCTCTAATGAAACTGAGATTTCCAGTGCTTTATGAGTGTGGGCAGGGCTAAACTACAGCTGGGTTGAGAGCAGAATGAAAGAAAATCTAAATAACAAAATGCAAGTTGCATTTGTGCTGTTCTCTAGCCGCTTTCCTCAGTCATCTGAGGTGTACAGATAAAATTGCTTTTTAGTACATGATGTTTCTTATGCTTAGTTCACATAGTGTGTAGTCTTTCATTTCAAGAGAAGTAAGTGTAATTCTTCAAAGGCTCTTCAGGTACATCTTTGTGTGTCATTTGTATCCATTTTGGTCTGTGTTTGGTACCATCTCTGAGATTTTACAGGAGCTTAACCCAGAGGCTGGAAGCAACCACTGAAGAAAATCTCACAGGATCATGTGAGTTATAGTTGCCAGCCCTAAGTACTTCTCTTAGAGTTTCTAGTAGGCTTTTCTGTTCAGATGACTTGAAATAAATGATGGTATAATATCATGCAGACCAGGCACCTGAATATGCTTATATTTTAGTCATCACATTCAAAATCACCTGAATAACCAATGGGAAGCAAACAATGAGGGAAATTCCCGCAGGCCCGGAGATACATGAAGAGTGAAAAGAGAAATAGGGGACAGCAGAAAGTGAATTATACATGAAACACTTCTGCATGGATCAAAGAGAGAAAAGAGGAAATGGTGAAAAACAGGGAGAACATTTTCACCTTTTGCTGCTTTTCTCTGTACAGGTGTTCAAAGTTTCCATAGAAACTTGAACATAGCCTGAATTTGGGGAAAAATAGAATTTCCTCCATTTCTCCTTAACTGCTATAAATGCTATACTAAAATTGATGTGTGGTTTCTGTTTTGCATAACTAGGCCAGCTACTTCCACAAAAAAAAAAGTTACAAAGGCAAATAAATCTGTTGAGCCTTGTGGTGAATTCATGAATATGGGTTATTTTTGTGTCACTGGAGCAGTTTTGGTCATAAAACAAAGCCCAGTGGCATCAGGAGTTAAAATGGAGTTTGTCTTTTAGCAGGTGAGGCAGTTACATTCTATTATTTAAACAGATTTTGTGAAATATATATCTACAATTGCTCTTCTGTTTCTGAAAAATAATGGTGCTTTAAAGGAATAGTTTTCTAATTTTTTTATTTTTCTGCAATGTCTAATATTAGCTTCTATTAAATATGTATATATTATGTTACTTTGCTGTCTAATGACTACTACCTAGAAATGGATTTAAATTAATTAAAAATAGGCTCCTATGTAAAATGAGATATGTGTGGTTTTGTAGTTGGTGTATAGCTTATTTTTTTCTGAGGCTGGCTACATGTATCAGTAATTAGTTCACCTACTATTAGCCTGAAGAAGCTGACAGTCACCTTGGCATTATCACCTCTCATTGATACCTGTCAAGCTATGAAGGATATTTTTAATTAAATTCATCAGTATGGATTAACTTTTAAAGTGTGTCTTACTTTCCCGAGGAAGTTAGAAATTAAAGGTGTTCATTGTGGATAGACATTTTGCTCAACTGTAATCTGCAAAACTGCTCCTGAGAAAGTGCCAAGTCAAACAGTAGCTTCCCAATCTAATTAAAGTGGATTTGTGTGTATCTACACATGCCCAGGAGCAAAACATGGACCTGAGTGTATCCCAAGGGAAAGGCAGGTTCTCCTTTGTGTTGGAGAGCAGTAAGTTCGGTTCTGTAGCGGGATATGGACACTGCAGCGCTGAGAAGGTGGAGATGACATTCCCAATCTTTGTTCAAAGGACTTCATACAATTTTTGCAGGAATTTATTGCAGGAATTGGTGCCTAAAAAAAATAAAAATGGCCAGGTGCAGAATATGGGATTCCCTGCTCTGAAACGAGGGACCAGGAATGAGGAGCGTCACTGGGTACAGACACAAAATGTGTGTGGCTGGTGGGGCAGAAGGGCTGAGCAGGGTTCCACCAGGGCTCTCAGCCTGTGCCAGAGGCTGGGAACTTGCCATCACAATGCTCTCCTAAAGCCCATCCTTAGGCTTTAATACATGCCCATCCCAAGGTGTTTCTCAGATTTTGCTCACTATCAAACCATTGGGTGCTGTCCACCACACAGCATCACTCAGTTAAGCATGGACACATGTATAACATGTGGGTGTGTTTGAGAACAGGCTGGGTAAAGTTGGGTCTAGATTTTTAGAAGAAATACACACTGTGGTAATTCAGTTCTGTGGGTTAGAGCAGATTGAAAATTTCAGGCTGCTTTTTGTTGTTGAATCTTCCCTCTATTTTTTATCTCACTTAAAAAAAAAAATCTCCTGTTTATCCTAAAAATGAAATAGATGTGATTTATTTCTATGCACATAGTACTGTTCATAATTAATAGATGTGGTTTTAGATAGAGTTACATTGAAAAAATCTTTCTATTGAAATATAACATATTAATGGAAAAATAATGAATAAATAGAAAGAAAAGTTTCTTGAGATTAAGCCTAAAATGCCAATAATATTCTCCATATTAACATTTAATATTCAAGGGTTATATGCTATGAGTTACTTTTATTGTGATGATTAGCTACAAAAATTACCTTTTTTTGATGTCTCCTCTTTTTCTTCCACTGTGAATATCTTATATGATTTTAATTTTTCTCTTCCTTCATATATTTTTTGTTAAACAAAATAAGTGGTTCAGTGTGTGCACATTTTGATAGTAGTCATATTGAAGCTGATACAGATATTCTGACTTTAATTCTTTTCTGTACCAGTGAAATTATTGTAATGATGGTTTTAATCTGTGCTCTTGGATGGGCATCTAAAAAGTCTGTAAAAAGGATTACTGATTTTCATACAGTGCAGATCAAGGTATATTGGTTAGTACCTCATAGACTCACTGAAAGAATTAATGTACAATATTTCATAACGTGTTGTCTCCCAAGTTATATTGGCAGAAATCTGGCTCCAGCAGGTTGGAGGCTTGAATGCTAAATTGAGGATGTTGTTCTCATTGAAATCTTAGTTATACCTTTCATGAGCATTACAATGAGTAAATATGAATTAGAATAATAGTTAATTAGCGTTTAATTACACTGAACAAGAAAGGTGGATGCTAGACGCTGGTCAGTACAGCTTATTGAACTACTGGAAAAGATGTAACATTCTGAGGATGAGGGCTGACTTTTGCCTGCCCTCAAACAGGGTATCTCAGAATATCTGGAAAATTACTTCAATGAAAAAGGGTCTGTCTGATTCAGCATTCCTGACATTTGTCAATTTGATAAGACTATTTGCTTAAGTTTTTCATAGAAGACACCTTTTAAATATAAAAGAATAAATAATTAAAAAAGCATAAATTTACAATTCATCAAAGTTTTACAAGTGTCAACAGGTGAAAAACATTTCAGGAACAGTTAATAAGGAATCTATTAACTCCGAAAAATGCCTGATATGGAAGCTCTCCTTAAATTGTCTGTACCTGTGGTTGACAATCCAACTTTGACATAATTTCTTGAAGATCTGAAATGCACAGTTAAAATATTCTCTTAATAAGCATCAATTTTAAATATAGAAACATATATGCACACAGGACTTTCTAGGTTATCTGTTTGATTTTTTTATTACAACACACTTTATTATCCTTCCCATTACCTGAGAACTTCACTTCTGTTCCCTCTGTACGTTTCTAAAAGAAATAATTTATTCTATCTTAAAGTTTAGAGCTTTAACTCACCTCATCACAATTAAATGCTTTTTTTGTTTGTTTTTTTTAAATCCACTGGTCTCTTATCTCCCTTCAAAGAATAAAAGAACCATAATCTGAGATTCTGTAAAAATCTGTAGACAGGAAATACTTACTGCTTCCTTGATAGTGAATATGATGAATGAACACAATAACCTGGATCCAGTGTGAGATTAGCAGGGCAATCTATTTTTAAACATTAGAAGTCTACTATCATTCAATTCCTTGAAAACACAGCAGAAATTACTTCTTATATTGAAACATTCTAAGCCTTGAGAAATTACAAAAAAAAAAAAGGGAGGGGGGAAGAAATCCTTTTTCTTTGAGCTACAGCTAATTTGGACTCTTGAAGTTTCCATAAATACTGTTTCCCTAATAAAGAACTGATTGATGGGTTCTAAAGTCCTTCAGAGAGTTAGGACCTTGTTTTATAGACCTCTGGTAGTGAATTTATTCCCTGGTTTAAATCTAAAAACTCCAGCTGTTTCCAGTGTCAAATTCTTAACGACTGAAATATTGGATTTATTTAGTCATGATAAATAGGACAGCGTTTGTAGCATTAGAGGAAAATTAATTTACCAATCTATAGTAGTAGACCTCCAATCCCACAATTCAAACTCATGGAGACCATTTATGTGAAAGTCAATGCCAGCATTTTACATCATTAAAATGAACAATATGATCCATGGGATGCCAATGTAACAGCTCTCCAGGACCTGAAAAATTTACTAAGAGGTTTTCAATTTACTCCTTTGTTTAAAGTCCATGGAAACCACTTTCAGAAAACTCCTAGATATTTTTGGTTTATAGTGAACCTACAGGTGTGTGGATTCACAAACCAGTCTAGCCTTAGTAAGTAAACTAGATTTTATACTAGTAACATAAACTAGGACAAGATTTTTCATTTATTATGACATTTGTAACAGGTGTCAATTTTGACTCCTTATTATCTAAAATGTGATAGGAAATAAATAATGTACTTCAAATTTTTCATTGTAACAGGATCATTGTGTATTAACTGAAAAAAAGGTATTTTTGCAGGAATTCATTATGATTACAGGATACTTTAGAGGATATTAGAGAAACTGTTCTTACAAAGAGTTTAAGTGAAGTCCTTGAAGACAGTGACACAGTTTCATTAATTCTATAAGCACTGGTTTCACTGAGCATTCATTTTTTAAAAAGTCCTCGATCTTTAGAGAGAACTTTTTTCCCTTGGAACTCTGTAAGGGAAATGTGATCAGCATATCTCCCAGCACATTTGATTGTTGGTCACAGGAACAAAGCTGAAAACTTAAGGCAAGAATACACACATGTACATTTCATATAAAAACACATGTATCCTGCTATCATAACAGTGTCTGTTCTAGATGAGGTCTGACTCTCTCAATAGAATGAAAATTTTACTATTATACACAAAAACTTATCTTCTAATTGTTGCCTTCCTTAAAGTGGAATCAGAATACAGTCTGTAGGCAAATTTTCTGTGGTGTACATCATAAGTAAGCAGATGCATTGAAATATGGTCATGCACATCTCAGGAGCTCTTGAACTAAGTGGGGTATTGTTTACAGAGGCACAGAATTTAAAAGTCACAGGGTAGAAAGACCAGATATTATTTATCATACTGTAATTGCTGATATCTTTGTTGTAATTTCTTCCTCTATTGATAATAAAACCACATTTTATATTGAGAATTTTCTTTTCCATTTCTAGCCCGTCTTTCCCTTCCAAAATCACAAACCTATAAAGCCTGCTACAATAACATTAATTGCCAAAGCATCTATTTATATGCATTTCTGAAGAGTAAAAAAACCTGGCATACATTATCCAGGACAAACAAAATCTTGATACAATTTATGTAATTTTGCAATTAATTAATTCATGTGTCTTTTCCTTTGGAGAAGCAAAAGTAAGTCTCAATTATGCATCAAAGGACTGTACCTATCAAGAAATACTTTCCTTGATTGAGTGTATGTGTTTTATATCGTAGATAATGACTAAGTCTGAGGTATAACGTGGTCTATATTAAACTGGAATTCATCAGATTGATGCTTTGAAAGTTTTACATAGCTTTTGGAACAAGAAACTATTTTTCCAAAATAAAATATGGATTTAACTTGTGATCACTGATTGTATTATAAATCACTAGGACCTTCTTTCAGCAATGTGCACAAATAGTAAGCTGTCTTTGCATGAGTATTCTGGAGATTCTAAATGAAACAACAAAGGAAACTTTAAAACAGCAGCAGATTAAGCTTCTGAGCCTCTACAAATGTAAATTCTTGGTGTTAAAATTATGTAGACAGAAAATATGAAACTGATGTTGTGGTTTGTGCTGTTGATCACAAATCTTTCCATATATGTATTGGACATTCAACAAATGTTTCTTTTTGAGCCACCCAATTTCTGAGTAATGATTTTTTTTTTTTAACTGTTAGTTTGGCAAAATTAACAAAAAGACAAATTTGAAAGTAAAAGTTGTTGCAAAATGCCTTTTTTTATGGAAGGCTGTAAGCCAATCTTCTCATTCTCAGAGGTTTAGGATAAAAACCTCGAATAACCAACCCAAACCTCTCTCCAAACCGTTAATATTAAACTTAGTAAGCATTATAGCTAGATTTGAGTTCAGCTGCAAAGCACAGCTTGGTTATTTCTGACCTTTTGCTATTTCTGACCTAGGCTAGCCCATGTGAAACAAATGCTATAGTAGTTTCCTACAAGCCAGGAATCGATCAGAATTTTAGTTACCACTGATAACTCTATTCATATGAGCAGTTTTCATAACTTGTTCTCAGGACAGTTCCCACATTGTTTTTTAGGATACCTTTGTAGTCATGTCACCCTACTTAGATTGCTTCTTTTAACCTTGATGTTGCATTTTCTGGCCTGAAGGGCATTACTTACCTTTTGTGGAGACTGCAGGTATTTTACCATTTAGAAAAAGAAAAAATTAGACTGAAGTAATCCAAATTGAACATTTTGCAGACTGAATGGCAGATTGACAGTGGAAAATCAAAGTGATAGACTCGGTAATTACTCAGGAAAATCCATCAGAGTCACAGAACTTGTTGACACCTGGCCCAGGCTCACAAATTTTAGTGAAAATAACACAGCTAATAAGCAACCTAAAATGGGATTCAATGCCAAGGAAATACAGCTGATGGTCAGAAGTGTTATGTCCTTTCCTCTCACGGTATTTACTGCATGAGGTTGATAAAATCATTTGGTGTTTCTGCATCATTTTCCTTATGAGGCAAGTAATGTTGATTTTATCTTGGTAAAATTCAATGAAGTCTATTGACAAAAGAGCCCAACCTTTGTGCTAAACAATGCTTACTGTTAAGCTTTTCTGTGATGCTTCACAAGTACTGGAAGGGGAGCTGGAAAACTGAGCTGGCATGTAAGTGTGTGTGGATGTAAAAGGTACATCATCAGATGGGTTTCACTTGGAAGAACAAAGTGAGGACTTGAAATATTCAGTAAGAAAACTGAGATTCAAGGTAGAATCACAGGTTCTTTGTAAACTAGAGAAGAACATGGTAGAGAACACAAATAAGAAGTACTGAAGGTGATTTTTTTTTTTTTTTAATGGAGAATATTTCTAATATTCTTATCATGGATATGCACACACCATGCAGTAGAGAATACTAGAGGAAGTAATTATACATTTACCATATAAAATCTAATTATTCTTCTGTACTTTTATCTCAATAAGTGCTTGCATACTAAAACTGCTTCTGTCAAACATGTTAACTATTAGAATTTTACTGCGTTGAGGTTGAAGTTATTAAGTCAAGTGTAATTAAATTATCACACTTTTAAAGGTTTTGGACTTGGGAATACCTGAGTCTGCATTTGTTTTTCTATCGATACTGATATATGCTTGTTTTAAATGCATGAGTTTCTTTAAATTTAGGGACCTTTCTTCCTGAAAGAGATCATCTTTGGTATTATTTTTACTGATTTTCTGACTCCTTGCGAGCAGGAATCCAAATTAATGACAACTGTGAATATGGGAAGACAGATTTAGAATTAATGAGGAAATTGATTAAATGTTCAATATACTATATCTTTCTTCAAATAATGACATATATGCATTTTTAAGTAAGTATTATAAAGAAGATTTGTTTTATTCATGTCTTAATTTAGTTTATTTGTTGTTGTCATTATAAGACAGATACTCCATAATTGTTTTACCTCTGTACTGATGTATAAGGAGCTAGCATAAACTTTTATGGTGACCATGTTCTAAATCCTGCCCTTATAAATTGCATAGCTGGACAGACCGTGGGTGATCTTGAAAGTGTTTTGAAGAATATTCATGAGCCTAAAGCTTTTAAATTCTTAAAATCCCATTTAAACTTTTCTCGGTTTTATCTTTAACAAAGAACTTTATGGAAAAGCTATTCAGGAATAGCAATAAAGAACACATTGCAGTGTATGACATTCCATTTCTTTGTAGCTGGGGAGATTAATGAACTTGCCTCTAGGCTGGCCAGCACTACCTCCAGTGTTACAGAAATAAAAGGCCCATGGCTTATAATGCAGTCTCTCTTACTTAGGTCAAATGCAGCTTTCCCATCAAACAAGTTCTTTCAGATTGTTTTTCTTTTTGTTTTTTAGCATGCCAGCATTTTAAGAATGTTAAGAACTAATCGATTCTAGGCACAAAATATAACTTTAATTCGTTTCATGAATGTAAAGATTAATCCCTGAATATTTAAAATGAATCTATAATAAAAATCTAAGGTTAGGTACTTGAAATTTAGATGCCTAAATGCATGATCTGATTTTTGAAAGTACCTCTTGAAAAGATGTTAACTGTTAAAATAAAACACCTCTGGAAATGGAATACTATAGTTATGGTGTGGAACTTTAAGGACTACAGGAAGGGAACATGTCTCTCTAAATGTCTAGAAATTAATTAAAACCAAGATCCAGCTAGTGGGGATCAGGTTCAAGGAAATATTTTCAAAATTAAGTTATAATCAGGCATTAAATTTTCACAGTCTTCTTGTATGACATCTTCAATATTTTGTCTCTATTTTCCAAATTTTATTATCATGTATTTATTCGCTTGTGGGGATTTTTTTTCCTTCTGTAGTATAACATTAAGATTTCCAAGCAGGTATCTGAGGTCATTTTTATTCCTGAACAGTGGGGTTTTATGGCTTTTTGTAAACTATTCATCTTGATTTCATGTACAGTCAATTAGGGGAACCTCTATCTCTTGATGACCTTAAAAAACATTCTAAGTGTAATTTTTAGTATGCACTTGGAAAAACAGTATTCAAATACACAAAAACTGGTTCAAAAACTTACCTCCTCAGGTGTGTAATTTTTGCTTAATTTGGTTCAAAACAAAGCTTATAGTGTCCTGAGTGGTAGATAAGGTGTTCTGACAGATGTTCTGTGGGTGTTTAAACAGAAGGAAAAATATTTTTTTTTTATCTTTTTATGATCTGTTGGGGTTTTTTTCCAAGAAATTGGAATTTACTTTTCACCAAACAAACCTTTATTTGACTAAGTCTCAATACACCCACAATAGCTGGGAACGTGATTCACCCAATTAATGTATTTTAAAAAAAAAAACAGCAAAACTTTTAGTCTTCTTATCTTCAGTTTTTTCTTTCACTTTCACCATGGTCCAGCACATACCAGGATTCAGACGTAGAACTGTTCATGTTAAAGGAAAATTTTAAATTTATAAAAAAGCAAAGGTTATATTGGATGGCTTGTGTGAGTGGGTTTTATTTTAGTCAAGTATTTTGTTGACTCTTCGGATCCAATGAATTTATTGCTAGCACACAAATGTATTATCTTCAAAGTGTTCTTATCACAAAACTTCAGATTTATCATTATTTCCACACTATTGCACATTCTAGAAACCAGGTATGCCTAAAAAAAGTTCAGCTTTCATCTTTCAATGCACTAATTAAGCTAAAGCAAAAGACAAGTATTATTGAGGTATGGAAATGAATTTGTTGTCTTTTTTTCCATGAAATCAGGCACATCATTACCGAGCTGAGTGCCAAGATGTTAATTTTCTTGCTCCATGAGGATTTACAAGCTCTGCCAAACTGTCTGTTCTTATCAAACTTTACTTGGTTGCAAATGAACAAAAGATTTTAGATCAAATTTCACCATTTAAAGCAATTTGATTAATTAAAAGACACAGATTAGATAATGGAGTAAAACTCATGCTCTAAAGCATAGAAAAATAGCTTGTAAAATTACTGAAGAACATCAGGAAAAAAATCTTCCAATTTCCTACTGCTCAGAATTTCTGTTGTTTGATAATACTGTAATGTGTAACATGGAAATATATAACCAACTTTTTTCAGGTTTCTAAGAGCTATCATTATTTCTGCCTGTGAAAAAAGCACAACCCTCTGGCTGCATATTTCTTGTGGCAGTATCCAGCCAGAGGGTGTGCCAGAAAACCTTGGACAGCATTAAATTTCCACAGAGAGAATTCAGAAGTCAGTCCCAACTCCAAACATCACGAGATGCTGAGACAAAGACCTTAGCCTGGTTCAGTCAGCCTGAGCTTTCCCTGGCACCAGCTTTTGTGCTGTGGCCGTGCTGCTCGGCACTCGCGCTGGGCTTGGTTGATAGTTTGCTGCTGGTTTTACTGTGACAGGGCTCAGGGGCTCTGTCCTGGTGCCCAGGTCGGGGATGGGCCAGGAGGGCAGTGGGGCACAGGTGTGGGGAGCTGTGGGGCACAAGTGCAGGGGGCAGTGCCCACCTTGTGCAGGTGAGAGTAGGGGATTTTTCCTGTACTCAGCACTGGTGAGGCCACATCTCGAGTGCTGTGTCCACTTCTGGGCCCTTCAGTTCAGGAAGGATTCTGAGGTGCTGGGGCAGGTCCAGAGAAGAGCAACAAGGCTGGAAAAGGGACTGGAGCACAAGTCCTGTGAGGAGAGGCTGAGGGAACTGGGGCTGTTCAGCCTGGAGAAAAAGGAGGCTCAGGGGAGATCTCATCACTCTCTACAACTCCCTGAAAGGAGGCTGTAGCCAGGTGGGGGGTGGTCTCTTCTCCCAGACAACTATCAACAAGACATGGTCTTAAGCTGTGTAAGGGGAGGTTTAGGTTGGATATTAGGAAGAAATTCTTTCCAGAGAGAGTAATCAGGTATTGGAATGGGCTGCCCAGGGAAGTGGCAGATTCTCCATCCCTGGAGATTTTAAGATGTGACTGGATGTGACACTGAGTGCCATGGTTTGGTAACCACAGCAGTAGTGGATCAAGGGCTGGACTTGATGATCTCGGAGGTCCCTTCCAACCCAACTGTGATTCTATGATTCTATGATTTTCCTTGCAGTTTGCTGGGGACTGTCTGTGAGATGTATTTGAAAACAGTAGAGGTGGGTGGCAGAAGCAGTGTGTAGGCAGAGGGACCTTTGTTTTCAACAGTTTTATTTGTTATTACCTCTCTTTGTATTTCTAAACCAGAAATTCTGAGAGGAGAGGCTCTCCTCAGTGCAGCTGCTCCAGGGTAAATAGTGCTGACTGAGCAACAGGCAGCATCATGCTCTGTGGAGGCAGTGTCCCCATGTGGGGTGAAGTCAGGGCACAGCATTCTCTGTCATCTTTGTCCTCGTGTCCATCTCTCCTGCCCTCCTCTGTAATGCTGGGTTTGGAAGAAGGGCTTGTGGTCACTGAGTGCCAGCTCTGGGAGAGCACCTGCTGGCCACCTGGCTTCACAGGTTTCACATGTGAATTCCACACACAAAATTGTGCTTGAAATGAAGTTTTGCATTTAACTGGTCTCATAGGGGAAGAATTTTGCAGACTGGAATACTTACTGCTTGGTATGAAAAGGCATGGCCTGGCAGTTTGAAGATGAAATGCACTCATAGCAACTCTGCAGAGTAGTGTGGGTTCTGGGCTGTGGGGTAGCTGTATTAGACCAGTTGTACCCAGCTCTCCAAACCAGGAGATTTGGAGAAATCTTGAAACCAGGACACCTAAAACTTCATTAGGCTACTGGGATTAGGCACTAGCCGTAAATAGCAAATCATATGGAATACCTGAAATCCTATGAAGGGTTCATGAGGCTTGTTTCTTTTTTTCCCTCTAGAGTGGTCTCTGAAAGAGGATCTGGGCCAACAGCAGGACTTCAAACCTTCCAGCAGCTAAATGGATGTGCTGAGCTCAAAGTACCTTGCAGCTAAATAGAGAGGAGCATCAAAGGTCATGCTTTTGAGGGAGCATCTATGCCCAACACAGAAGGCCAAAGGTAGGTTTTAATGCACGAATGCTTTTTATTTTCCTTTGGTCATTCCTGATAGGATGGTTTATATTTTTACCCAACTTTGGCAGATATTTCTCTTCTAAAACTGTGGCTCTACAGAGAGTAGGTAGGTGAATCTCCTCTTAGTAGTTAGGCCAAGCAGCGTGGTTTTAAAACTCTCCAAAAAAAGCTTATACTGGAAAAAAGATTTTTCTGTATGATTGTTTTCAAATATCTGGATAAAAAATTAGTTTGTTTCCTGTGTGGTAATTGAAACCCTTGTATACAGTCCTTGTCTCAAGGAACATGTTTCAAAGAGAAAGAGTTTCTTGTATAACACCAGGCAAAATCTTAGATTTCAAGAAGTAGTTTATTTTTGTTAGCAGAAAGATGTCTTTCACTACTTCTGCTGCTGTGAATTATATTAATGAAAAACAGTTGAGTCTAAGATCAGTAATGGGTTGCCATAAGTATTACTTTTCTCCAGAATCTCCAAGATATGCTTCATACTGCTTTTAATTCCTCCATTCTCTTTTGTGTCTTTCGTTGAAAAAGCTCACGTACACTTTTCTCAACAGTTTGATGCAATCCTTTGATGCACACCTAAATGATAAGACCAATTTATTTTCTAAGGCATGGAAATAACTGACTGAAAAATATTTACCTAGATCATCTCATAATTTTGATGAAAGGAGTTGAGAAGCAAATGGGTAATTTTTGAAGCAGTTTCTCCCGCCGAGGGAAATAATATGGGAATGTAAGTCTCGTGAAATGTAAAAAGGAGAAAGGAGTACCAAGATTTGCTCTTGTGATGCTGATGTTTTGTACAACTTGTTCCCTGCGCTGTAAGATGCTGACAAGGGAGAGTGCACATTTTATTGGCAGTCTGAGGTTCTTCAGAGCTGACACAGAGGGAGGTGTGTTAATTCTTTGTTTTGGTTCCGGATAGAGTCCACTACTGCCTGTTATTTGAAACCAGCGGAACTAAAGCCAGTAGATGGCTTGTCTGTTTGTGACTTGTAAGCAAGAATGGATCAGGAATTCCCCTTGATTTTGAGTAAAAGAGATACAGTGATTTTCATCCTAGTCTGGGAAATAAAATGAAGTCATAGCTGCCCTTAAAAGAATGTGATATTCTGTTTTCTTTTTCGTATTTGAGAATTGTGCTATTGCAGTAAATATTTTTGTCATCAGTCACATTAAGAATAACATGTCTTTGACATTCAATGATTTATAAATAAGCAGTTAGAATGTAACGATAAAAAAGAAGGTACTTGACCTTTTGCTAATATTTATTCAGGATGATTTCCTAGACAAGAGTTTGCCACCTAATGAGTTTGGTCAACAAATTGGTGCCTTACTAGTCAATTAGCAATTTCAGGGTACTGGTAAGCAGTCAATTAGTTCTGTACTACTTCTATTCTATAGTAAGTCAGTCATATATTATGTAGCTTTAACTTTTCTTTGAGTTTGTGGGTGTGAATATCTATGACATAAAACAGTTCTGTATCAGTTTATCAAATACATAAAAATAAGTCTGGAAATGCAGGGAGGATATTGCAGAAAAATTGCAGGTTTTCCTGAATTAATTTATGCCATATAGGAACAACATAAGATTATTATATGTACAGCAGTACACCAAGAATTTACGGACCTGGACTTGTGCTCTCTTAATTCCGAATTACTTTACAAAAAGTTCATTGCTAAGAGTTGCACTGAGATATAACTACATACAAGATAGGTCAAGTAATTTCAATTGGGAAAAGAGTTTTAAAAAACTATCGTTGTCTTACTAGAAGAATTAACTTGATATATTGAGGATATGGGTATGATTTTGTGTAGGGTCTTCATTTGATATGAACTGGTACAGATCCTTACAAAGTGCTATTGTGTAAAGCATTAATATTCCCTCTGCTTCTGTAAATTTGAGATGATTCCTGATAGACTGCTTTTCTTTTGCAAGGTTTTGTGATGGGACTGGAGGTGACAGAAAGCTGCTGTTAACCCATTTCTTGGCCTCTTTCCTGCTGTTTTTGTCTATTTCTGTCATCTCTGTAACTCTCAGATCTGGTTTAACACAGGAAAGGTGTTATTTCACCAAAGCAGTGGCTCTTTCCCTTTTTTGTCTTATTGAGCAGTTGTGTGACTGCCTTACACTGTGATTCAGGCAAACTGCTGCTCATACCACTTGGTTGCACTGCTGCCTATATATGAAGGAAAATGACTTTCACACCAAACAAAGGCAACAAGTTTTTCAGCTTTTCATGGAATAGGCACCGCCCACAAGGCTGGTCAAAGAGCTGCACCAGCCTGTTAGGAGCTGGGATTTACTACACAGCCATATAAGATGATCACAGTCTCTGGATCTCCAAGACGAACCTAATGACCTAAACAAAATCATGACAGCTCTCCTCAGGTCTGATTGTACTGCCTTTATAGTCCTTTCTTTTTTTTAAATCTATGAGGTTTTTTGCACTCCCCCCCCATAATTTTCATTCATAGACTATCAGGTTGGAAGGGACCTCAAAGATCATTTGGTCCAACCTTTACTTGGCAAAAACAAGGTCTAGACAAGATGGCCCAGCCCCCTGTCTAGCCAAATCCAAAGTGTCCAACGTTGGGGAATCTACCTGAGGAGATGATTCCAATGGCTGATTATTCTCATTGTGAAAAATCCCTGTTAGATAGAGTCTTGCAAAATGCACCATCCATCTTCTTAATGTGGGTCATCAGATGGGAATGGAATAATATTTTGACCATGTCCTTGACCAGAACATAATGTTCCTTAAGGCATGCTGTGTAATGGTAAGGAAACCACTGGGAGTGGTAAGTGAGAGGATTTACACATTGTCTTCCTAGGATATAAAGGAAGAAGGAGAAAGGAGTGAAATAATGATGAGAATAGTTTTAAATGTCAGTTGTTTTCATATTGATTATATTAAAATTAAAATATTAATAAATAACAATGTACATTTTGGGCAAATGGAAAATGACAGATTAGCTTTTTACTACTCCTCTATTTAAAAGGTATGCTTTCCATCCATAATGTACCAAATGTGAAAGAAAAGTGCTCTAATAACCTATGTTTTTGCTGAAATAACTGCTAGAAGCAATGGTGACAATTTGTTATTAGAAGAAAAGAGTTTCACATATAACATACCATGCTGCAGTTACAGCAGATTTATTTTTTTGTCAGTAACGAGGTTTTTAACAGAGGGAGATGATTCTGTTTGCAGAAGGCCAAGGAACCTTTCTTACTCAATTTCATTCAGTTATCACCAATGGCACGGAGAGCTCCTAAAAGTGAGGAGTCACACTACTTACCTGAACTCTCTCTTTAAATTTAGTCTGAGATTTTGAAAGTCAAGGAACTGTCTTCAGGCAGGGAAATTAATGAATATAACACTGAAGTCTCATACTAATGAATACTATTGTCAAAATCAAATCCTTTGTTTCAGTTTACCAAGTTCGTCTCTCAGGATACTTTGTCTAAATTATGTCTGCTTGTAACAGAAAAAGCATTCCTTATCTTAAATTAAAATTCCATTAACTTCTCATTGGGGGAAAGTGGGGAATACTGTATTTTAATTCTCAGTGCTGCTTTTGTTATACTGTCTTTACTGATGCCAAAGGCCTGGTGGTGTCACTGTGTCACAAATATAGCTACATCTTGGGTCAGTACCTTAGTGATGCTGCTTAGTGGTTTGAAAGATTGACACCAGAAAAAATTCTTAAGCAAAGAGTGTAAATGAAGTTGAAGAATGGGAGTGAAGAGTGTGCTGCTTCCTGAATGCAGAGGGTTTAGATGATCCATTGCTTGCTGTATACTACATCTCCCAGGGCAAATCTAAGGAAAATGTAACCTTCTTGCAACTAAGGTGTGAAAATGAACCAGCTCCTTTCACAGAGCTGCCTGGTTTCAGAGAAGATAAGGCTTTTCAGTTAAACTCCCACAATTAAAATATGTAATGTTTTCACTTACATATATGGGTTTAATGCTTCTATATCTTACTATATATTTCTGTGTAAAGTTTACCAGTACAGCGAATGAGACAAACTACTAGTCAAAAATAGGTCATAAAATAGTGCAAGTCAGAAACTTCAGTGAGCCTTAGAAGAAAAAGACATGGATTTATGGCCTTATTTTCCTTATTGCTGCTTAGGAAAAAAATTTTTTTCGTAGTGTTTCTTTGATTCATTATTTAAGGTATTAAATAGATTAGCCACAACCATAAACTTTTACTCACAACTTGTGTGTAAAACTGATTGTACTTATTTAATTCATTCTTTTACTAAAACGGGAAAAAATGTAAAAATCCCAGATTGAGAATCCTTGAATGAGAATTTACAAGGTATTTTATACGCTAAAGATACTAAGTCATAGACATTATTCAAAAATATATTAATTGTGCTTTTTCCTGTGCTTACAATTTAGCACAGAATTTAAACAAGTTGCAGAGTCACTGAATTGGCACAGAAAGGCCAGCACAGGCTCATAACCATGCTGTGCACAATGTTTGCCTCTTATCTGTTCAGCTGAGTCATTTTGACTTTGAGCCCTGACAGTGTGGCACAGTCAGGGCCAGAGGGAATGCTGACAAAATCACATAGTCAGGCTTGGGATCTGAGAAATACAGGTTTGAGTCATGTCATGCTTGTCATACTGCCTGCACCTATTTCCTCTCATGCTGTAGATCATGAAAATTTTGTCAGTCAGTTAATTAGCTAATCCTGCTTTGTTTTATAAAGAAGTGGTTGACTATCAGATTTTGAAGGTTGGTTTTGTATGTAAAAACCTAGTAGAAGTCTGGCACAACACCAAGTGTTGTTTAGAGGACTTGGGAAAGGCTCTTGTATGATTGGATCCCTAACATTATTATTATTTGTTTCAAAAAATTATCATGAGATTTTAGACTATTTTTAGACTATTTTGCAGAACTCCTTTAAACCCAGTTCAAAACAATACGTTTAATTACTGCAAAAAACTTAACAACAGGCAGTTCAGATGTGTCAGGTAATGTTAGTTTAGTTCTGTAAATCACTGTTTTCTTAAACTTGTTACTCTTTAAAATCACAATGGAGCAAAAGGAACTCATACAGAACAAAAATGCCCAGCCAAGTTCTACTTCTGAATAAAATAAGCTTGGGAATGTGTGAACTGCTTCAAGCTTGAGGTCTTTTCACTGAGAAATACTAGGAAATATTTTAACCACTTTTGTGACCATGTGATATTTCTCTTCACAGTTTCAGTAGTATTACTGAAATATTAAGTTCAGAAGAATATTAAATAGAGATGGTATCTATTCTTGTAAAGTTTGAACAAAGTAGTCTTTATTGATATCATCTGATGTGGTTAAAGGAAAACTTACATTCAGATCATTATTGATGCTCATAATGACAGATAAAGCTTATGGACTAAATAGACAAGAGACATAAAAGGAGAGACTGGAAAGAGAGAGGGAGATAGTGGGTTGTAGCAGAATCAGAAAGAGGTTTTAATTTTTACATTCCTCTGACAATATTCTTTTATATCACTTTTGTGGTTTTGTAAGTGTTCTGAGGTTTCAGCTGGATTTTTTGGGATACTTATTTTAATATGTAGTATAATAAAGCGGAAGATTACCTCTGTGTGGAAAATTACCCAAATAGATAAAACCTCAGCCACGTAATGCCTGCAGAATCCATTTAAAATAAAGAGCAATCTTATTAATTTTACATGATTACTAAAAATACGCGAAAAACTACTGAACATAATTTCTTCCCCCTTGCAACACAATGAGTGCAAAGCAAAAGCAGGGTATTTTCAAATCAGAACATCAATAAAACAAATTTTCACACATGAAGAACAAGTGTAAGCGTTTGTTATTAAAAGCTAAACCAGTTCACCACGGAAAAGCAAGATGCAGATGTCCTTTGCTGATGTAAAGGTGCTGCAAAGTGCTCAGCTGATTTGTATAGTTGCATTTTATGAGAATGGAATAAATGAAGATACAGGGGTGCTCCTTCAAGTGATCTGAACTACTACTCTCAACCTGTTGAGTATTCAGGCAGTATTAGCCAAATATGTTGACAACTGAATCCTGAAAGCCTTGCAGATTTCTATGGTGTAAAAGAGAAAGAATAGACAGTTTGGTAAATTCTCTGATAAATATGGAAATGACTCTGTGGATTCAGTGGAGGGGTTTGTAACCTCACAGACAATATCCCAGGATTGTTGCAGTTCCAGTACAGGCTACCATTCACTCAAGTGATGCAAGTTCTACAGTTACATGAGGATAGATTTAGAAATCATCACAATCAAACGTTGTGAGCTGATTTTTAGTTCAATTCTTCTCCTAGTCTTGTGTGACATATCACGTTTCCTGTAAGGTAGCTTGTTATAAAGTGCATAATTAAGAACATGCTAAAATATATTTGTCTCAGTTGCTTCATGATTTGGGGATTCTCCTGATTGTTTTTGTGCTCCTTTCAAAAGCGTGATACACTCTACATAATGCAGCGTTGCAACTTCCAATTCTTAAATAAAATATGAAAGCCCAAAATACTAAAGAATCTGTTGATTAAACCAGAGCTTCAGTGCCAATAACTGTGCATATGCACATTATCCTCTGAAAGCAAACTCCTACCCAGCTTTTTGAATGCCAATTTTGTGTGCGTGTACAAGTGCTGAGAAGGTAGATCATCTTGTTGTTTATGTAGCAAAACCAACCTTTTACAAACAAATGTTCAGTGTATCCTTTATTATCAAGGAAATTCTATAGCAACCAAAAGTAAACCTTAAAACCAATTACTATCAAACGAATTATGTGTATCTGGAGTAATGAAAGCCAGGCTCCTCGTTATTATGGGAAAGAAATTACTCAGCAGAGAGATTTAATATCGTTCCCTAGCTGATTGATGAAGGAAAAGCTTAGTAGAGAGAATTTGTAAAATCACTTTCTATTTCTTACCTTTATTGCCTGCTCCTTGAGATAGAACAAAAAATGACTTTACAGTATTCTAATCCCTTGAACATCTAGCTTTCTGTTAGAAACAACTTCTACATGTTTTGACCTTGTTTTTGAGAAGTTCTGAATGATATTGAATGTAAAAGTCACCTTTGTTTGTATTCAAGAATGGGAAGGACAAAGAACAAAACAGGGTCTCTGAAAAAAAAAAATTGAGATATAGAGAAAAATGTTTAAATAACAATGTTTTTTAAAATAACATTTAGAAGTCTTACTTTTAAACAGCACAGAAATCATTGTATTAGATTAAAATTAAACAAGTCCGTTTTGACTGAAAAATATTTACTCATGCTGAGGAAGTGTTTCAATTAAATTAATACTCCCAAACTTAAGATATTCAAGCTCCAGGTATTTGATATCCAAATAGCCAAACAACATGTACTGCAGCAGGTTCTGACGGATAGTAATGACAGTATGTCATGTATATGTAATAAATTCAGGATTCAATTGCCTTCAATTCTACCTTTTCTTTATAAAGATGTAAATATGTAGTGATTAGAGTGGCAGTTAGCCCTTAGTCTCTTGTCTCTGCCTGTTGCTGGGGTTTGAGACTGGAAATCTCAGCTATTGTGAGACTTGAAGACTTTTTTGCCATTTTCAAAATGATGCTGATTAACTTGTCATGTTAGTCAGTGACAGTGGATTGCATTGCAATCCCTTTGCAATATTCATTTTATGATTAAAGACAAACCAAACATGTATGACTTCATTAACTAATAGAAGTGCTTACAGTGTGAATGTAGGAATGTTCCAGTCATTCAAGCAGACTAACTCAGATGGGAATGTTCCCTCTATAAGTGTTGTTAAATACTACATCAGGTTCCTTACCACCATGGCAAAAGCTACTTAAAGGTCTGAAAAATGTGTTCATTTGTCTACCATTTTGAATGTGTGTATTGCTTTTGTATTTTCATACTTCAGTTTCAAATGAGCACATTTGAGATATGCGGCGCTTATGTTTTAATTCCTTCTACTCCATATTAAATAATCACTGGCCATCAGTGATCTTTGTCTTTTTCTCTCTTTTGATGTATGCTACTGACAAAAGTGCAGGACTCGATTTTATTAATTTGGGCATCTCTTTAAAAAAAAAGTGTATTATTTTCAACAAAATAACAGTATTAATACAAATTCCATCTTTGAATTATGTTTAACTTTCATTTGTAGCTGCCAGGCATTCCATCTGAATTTTCTTTTGATTTTAAAGCCTTTGGGTAATTTTTATTTCTTGCTCTTATAGAAGAATTTCTGGACTCTAAAGAGCAAACAAAAAAAACTCTAATTCTTTAAGCTGATATTTAGTAAATCACAATCACTGCATTTCACTGTGGTAGGACTTAAGCTTAGTAGAGAAGATAATATAAGCTCAATGTTTTTCCAGTACTTTCACTTATGCAGCTGTATATTACATATTAGTACATATTACATGTTTGTAATTTGTAGTGTTTCTTGGTAGTAAAAGCATATTTGATTTATGCTTTTATTAATAAAAAAAAAAAATTGTAAAAGCTAGGAGCATATCCAGCCACAAAAATGTTTCATAATTAATAGCCTATATTTTATCAAAATTAGATTTTTTTGTTTGTTTGTTCTTTCCTTAAGACTGATGGAATAATTTATGAAGATTGCTGACAGAGAACTGTGAAAAATTGTTGCATTAACACAGATACACTTTATAGGGATTTTTGGAGTTTATCATATCTGAGTGGGTGTTAGTGCTCTGTTTGCCAGTTCATTAGTCAACTGGAAGTGGCACACAAAAAGAGAAGTAGTAGTAGACTCAAAAGGAATTTAGTGGCACATTACCAAGTATACTGTCATAGCAGTGAAGAAAGTGGCTGCACCTGCCCAGGGAAGGGTAGTTATCTTACTTCAGATATCACTTGTCTTGCATTTTACTCCCTCTACATTTTGGCAGCTCTGATGCTTAATTGCTGAAGGAGAAAGGGGACTGGGGACCTGAAGAAAATTATGGATTATGGGATTAATTTACTAGGTTGAGCTTTGATAACAGTACTGATGACAATCCCAGTGACAGTAGTGAACTGGCTAGGCTATAAAAATTGCTATACTGAAACCCTTTTGTGTAGGGTGTTCACTGTGGTCTCTCTTCAGCTTCTACTTGTCATTCAGGTTTTCCTGAGCTTTCCCTGAGATAGCATTGTAGGAGAAAGAGAAAACACATAATTCCAAATAAATTTCTGTATTCTCTGTTCCAGAGAAATAGTTGAGAAAAAAAGTCTATTTTTTTTTTATCATGGGGATCAAAGATGCACAAAATACATTATGCCCTTCAGAATGTTACATACTCTGAAACAGGTAGCACGTTATGCTTTGGACTTGGTTCAATCTAGAAAATTATATATGTTGGCCTATGCAAGCATATTTATATGTTGTACTCTATATATGTAAGATTACCATATGTATTTAAAACATATATGTGTTTGAATATGTAGGTAAACATATATAATCTGCAGACTGAATCAAGCCATTTACACTTAGGGCTCTCTGTTCCTTTCAGAATAATGTGAGACAGAGGAGACCTTATATATGTATGTGTGATAACATCTGCTTTTGCTGCTCACTTGAGAAATTCAAATAAAGCAGAAGGGAAGTAACATCTGTCCTCTGGAAATCATCAGCACAACCAGTGTCCCTGAGTGGCTCAGAGCAGAGGAGTCTGTCATGCACGTGTGCAGCTCCCAAGTCCTAAACACACTGCACAGCAAAGCAGTGCATGTGCTTCTTACAAAACAGAGCCCAGGGCTGTAGGAAGCTTTCCAGGTGCTCATGCCCACAGTTCATTCCTGGAACTGTCAAAATGTTTGGGTTGGTTCAGACCACTGGACTCTCCTGCTGTAGGTCTGTAACTTAAGCAATGCAAAATTAGAAAACATTAAATTCAGTAGGACAGTCAGAATACTCTTTCAGCCCACGCTGCTTTAAAGTTCATTTCATTAACAGTTAACTGTGTGTTGCTAGAAGTGATCTCTTGGATTTGTTTTCCTTTAATGTTTTCTAAAGACCAAAAATTAATACAAAACTTTCTTCTGCCATGTTCTGTCAAACCTAATCTAAATGCTTTGGACAACCCTGGTGTTTTTTAACATATTCTGTTTAAAACCATGTGTTTTTCAGACTCATCAGTGTTACTCATGTTACTCTTCTTACAGCCAGTGATTAACTAACAGCCTGTTGTCTAAAAAGTGTTTGATTTGCTGTGCCTTTCACTGTGGTAGAGTTTGTTCTTGGTGTGTCTTCGAAGAAAGAATTTATTTTCAGTGGTATTTCTTCATTCTTCCATAGCCATTCAAAGTTAGATTTGTTCTGAGGCCCTTATGTAGAACAGCACTGATCAAAGGTCTGTCACAGGGTGTTTATTTCGTAATACAAATAAATTTAGCCACAACTCTAAGTCCAGGCACTGGCGGTGTGTCCAGGTCCCTGCATTACTGTGGCATTAACTTCACAGAGACACCCTATAGGAGGGACTCTTGAAAAACTTGCAGTGCCTTTTTTTTTTTCTGGACTACAGTAGCCAGCTCCAATTCCCAGGGTGAGAAAGTACTCGAGGCATGTTCTGTGCCTGTGTCCTGGCTGGCCAGAACCTTTCACCCTTGATGCCTACAGCTGGTTTTCAAAACATGTGATGACTCAGGTACATTACAAGGACTGGCTGCGATGTTTTTATCCAGTTTTCAGGCTTACTCTCCTCTACAGAGATGGAGAATTATTATCATTTGACCATAGCATATAAAATAGATCACTAGAGTTAGACCCCAGAGGATTTGCTTCTAATGCTTGAATCAAGACAGTCCTGATGTGCAAAAGTTTTACTTATCTAATTCTTTTTAGTTTGTGTCCAGATGGATTTGTTGAATGTTCTGTGTCTCATTTACAAATACAGTAGAGAAGGACTCCAGATTTTGCTGACAGTTTTTATTAAAGAAAGCCCTTTCTCTCTTTAGATTTTTGGGTGGTTTTGTTTGGGGTTTTTTTTTGTTGTTTTGGTTTGGTTTTCTTGTTGTTCTGGTTTTGGTTTGGGTTTTTTTTGCATCAGAAGATGCTAGCATTGCAAACTCATTGCTACATCTTTGTGCTGAAAGCTGGGGCAAGATGCATTTCATAAACTTTTGAGAAATAGATATTAGCAGGAGAGATAGACTTGTAAACACTCTATGTAATCGAACTTTTTTTATGTGCTCTGCAATGGCTGAATATTGAATTTGTAGGTAGTAGGTCTTAAACTGTCTCAAACCTGCTTTAATAAACAAAAAATGGCTAAAATATGAAAATTACCCAGTAGTATTTTTTTTTTTATGTTCTAGCCATTCAACTTACACTGCAGGGTGGGTACATCATACAGTGCAGCTGATAATTTTTACCTTCTGGAGGAACTGATGTGTTGGATGTCTGATGGGCTAAGATTTTCTTTATAATTTTACTGTAAACTGACCAAGTGTTTTGCTGGACAGGTGAATATACAAACATAATTGTATACTGGAATGTGAGGGGTTTATTTCATTTTACATTTGCCATCAACACAACAAATAAGATCTCTGTGTTCTTGCTGGCCATGGATTGCTCTGTTGAGTCTTGGCTGTTCTGTCTTCAGCACGCTACTTGAGCAAAGGGTTAATTCAGTTTTGACTCCTTTGTCTGTCATTGCTTCTTCTTTCCTTTTCTCTGTGATTTAAACAGAATACTTCAGCCTCCCAGCTGTCAATCTGTCAGTTTTCATGAGTGCTAAATACACTAGGGAAAAAAAGCAATTTATTACATTTTCACAACTGAGGAAGACTGGATGGCTCAGGAGATTGGTAATGAGCCTGGATGCTGAAGGTAGAGATACAGCACAGAGCTCCACATGCTACTAACAAATTCAAAGATGCATCTGGAGAGACATTGCATAGATTGCACCAAAGGAGCTAAATTTGGAATGCTGTTGATGGGACATGATTTTCTTGTACATGATTGCAGTAAACTTGAACTGAAACACAAAGTTTAACAGATAAAATTCTTGTCATATGTGCCTTTCTAAGCTGTTCTTTTGGCAATTTACTGCAGATGGCCCAAGTGCAGAGTGAATTTTCTCTTCTTGGCTTCAACTTTGCTTAATAGTCAGCTCTCCTACAATATGTATATGATATAAAGTTAATTATTTAGAATATTATTGTACATTGCTAAGATGGCATAGTGTAAATCCACATGGAAACGTGTGACCAGGCTTCCACTCTTAAATAATAAAACCAATACATTGAAAGAAAACTTTCAAATTATTTTTTTTCCCTGTGAAAATTTACTTCAGAAAATTTTCAAGACTTGTTTGAGCATTTTATTAGGGAGTTTTGTGCCTAAATACTGTCTGACAGAAAAAAATATTCAATCAAAACCAGACTTTGCAGTGGGAAACTGTTCAAACAAAAATATCAAACAGCAGTGGTCTGTTGCACGTGGAGAATCTTCAGCAAATTGCACTGCTTTAGTTTCACTGAGATTTAGTGATGCCCAGGAGCATTTGGCTCCAGTTATTTCAGTCCAGTGACGTGAGACTGCACCAAACTTTGATTGAAAATTTGGAGTGGTGGGCCACTCTGAACGTGGAGGATAAATCTTTACTTTTGTAAGGAAGTTTGCAGTATTTATGTGTTATTCACTAGCCATTTTGAAATATTATCTCAATATTTGTCTGTATTTCATTGATTTACGTGGGTTCTCGTGATATTAAAAAAGGTTAAAATTGAATAGATGTGTGGGTAGCTTTTTTGATTAGAAGTGTAAAACACTCTCCTAACCAGAGCTCTCAAGTGTTTTAGCAACTTTTTCATTTATGACTACTTAAGAAATATGGATTTTTCCCAGATAATAGATTTAAAGTGCATGAAAACTAAATAATGCTCATATGCTGCTATTTTCTACCATCTGAAGCAATGTCTGAAAAAAATCTCTAGCAAAATCCGAAACAGGAGTGTTGAAAAAAACCCTACAACCCACACAAAGAAAAAAAAATAGCAAGAAAAACCTGAACTCAAAACTCTTCAGCAAACCCATCTTTACTCTTGTAGGATGCATCAACATCTATTGCCTTGTAAAACATCTGATAGAGAAGATATTCAATTTATATTGTTTAAGCATGAATCCTGATAAATAATAAATAAAGCTATTGCTTTCAGTAACACTGATAAGATAGTTTAAGGTTGAATTTTGAACTAAGGCTGTCCTAGCAATTTACTTGCATACAAGGCACATGTATTGTCTGCTGAACAGGATAATCTTTAATTAGCTTTCACTAACATATTTCCATTTGAAAAGGGGATGTTTTATCTCTCTCTCTCTTTACAGTATAAAACATTCCTAGCAAAGGAGTCTTCCTAAGAAGTATATTAAATGAATCACTGTATTACTGTGAGAATTCAGTAAGGCCTGAAGAACTGTTCTTCACTACTGTTTAGATTTTATGGAATTTAAAAGCATTCTGGTTTGTTAGAAAGAAAATGCAAAGAGACTTGGAAGATTTTCACTTATGACCATCACTAACAGTTCTGAGGTTACCTGGTGTAAATTAAATTATATTTTTTAAAAGATATTGCTTTTAACTGGCACGATGTTGTAGAAACTAGCATGAATGATTTTCAAAACTGCCACTGACTTAATGACTACAGAGTGAAGCTGCCTTTAATTCATCATCTTTGCCAGACACTCTTTTTATTCAAGGGTTTGAAAAGAATGATATTTCCATAATTACACACTACCTGACAGATGGTACAATGGCAGTGACGTATCATGTTTTACTAATATATTTCTTTATCAGATGTTCACACCAGAAGTATTTACCTTTATATAACATTGACATCAATTGTGCAGGCTGCAAAACAGATTTATTCCTCTGAAAGAGTGTTTCTAATAAAATGAATACAATGACATTTGGAGCTGCAAGCCTTGAGGCATGCATGTATCCTGTACCAGAAACCTTAATTAATTCATAGCTTAGCTTGTTTTGGTGTATGTTTTTTCAGCACAATCACTAGCAAAATTAATCAAGTATATTACCAATTGCAGTAAAATATGTACTATTAAACTTGGTTCATTTGTCTTGTCACTGTAAAATCAAAACCTTGGCATGGGTATTACTGAGAAACCTCATAGGACGGGAAATATGGTTTTTCCTGTGATCAGTCCTGTAACCAATGTCAGGTTAATCAATCTTTGACTTGTACTCTGATGTCTGGCTAACCATTCTAAACATCTGAACATCTTCTCTTGCCTTCTGGTGAGAATAACTTTGTTAGGCGTTCAATGGATGAATAGATAAATTCCATCAGAAAAATCTTGGCTATGTGCCCTTCAGTCTTGGTATCATTTTGCTCATTATTTGGACTTTTTCTGCTTGCATCTCAGCAGATGACTGACCTTTAAAGTGCTGTTCTATTCTGAACAGCAAATTAATAATAATAATTAAAGAATTACTTTTGTGGAGCTTAATGTTTATTGCCTTCATAATTTTCTGAGGTTAGAAGAACAATATTTTGGAGGTTTCTTCCTGACTGAGCACTCACGTTTGGCTTTTAAAAGACAATTCATTTGTGTTCATTTCATGTAATGTTTTTTACTTATTATCACATTCCTTTTCTATGTTCTCAGCATAAAAACAATGCAGTTGTCCATCAGAAGCTCTTTGAAGTAGAGTTGTGTGTTTTTACAGTAGTCAGAAAGAAAACCTAATGAATACATGTATGTATACATGCACATATAGGAATGACTACAAAATTTAACTTTTTTTTTTTTTTCTTGGAAACATCTTTTTTTTTAATCTGAAACAAGAAAAAATTGTACATAGCTTTGTCAGTATTGTCAGACATCTTGCAACACAGGCAAGGGACAGTTGTATTCTTGACATGTGGGATTTGCATACTACTGAATGATTACTTTTTGGTTTGGTGTTTAATGACTTTGTTTTGCCTTTAGGTGTTTGAGGTAAGCTGTTGGCTTATAGGGCTACATGTTTTGGAATCTTCATAACTGTCTCTAAATTCTCTGCTATTAAGTTCTGTGTACAATATCCAATTGTAATATAACATACTCACAGAAATATGAGAAATAAATGTCACTTTTCAGATAAAGGCAATTTTTTAATATACCTCTGCCTTATTGAAATCTTGGCATATTTAGGCTTTATCTGTGTAGTCTGGAAAATCCTAGTTATGCAACCCACTATATGCTTAGCAATCAGAGTTTCAAAGCATTAAGAGCTCAAGCTCTGTCCATAGGGAAGGCAATGTTTTTTCTATTGCTTCATTTATTTATTGAGATTCATTTTCCTTATGGAAGTGCTAATTGTGTCTGTGAGTGAACAGACACTGAGTGCATTAAAAATCAATAATGAATTAAAATCCAATTGTAAGAAAAGGTTGAACAGGTAAAAATTTCTACATGTAGTTGCTAATGGGTTTGTTTTTGCTAGATATCTGAAGGGCTGGAGCACAAGCCTTGCTTCTGTTTTGTTTTGGCCTTCAGCTGAAAGGGAAGCTAATACCAATCAGCCTATCGGTCTGTCTCCACTTGCAAATTCTTTATTAGCTGCTACTTTTTGGTATGTGAAGGATGACTAACTCATTAGCAAATGGGGACCATATCAAAGATTTTTTTTTTCTTTTTTGGCATTTGTACCAATCTGAAGAGGTCACTGTAGCCAAAGCAGAACACAGTGAGCTTTAAAAATTACCTGCCTGTTACTCATCCTCCAGAACATTACAAAGAAGATTTCTAACAGAGTATGAATGCAGGCTAAGAGGCAAGATGACTTGAAAGAGACTACTCTAAGTCCTTGTATCAGGATTGTGCTTATCAAAACTAAAAAAAAAAATTAAAAAAAAATCCGCATGTGTCTTCAATGCCTACATTATAGTTTCTCCCAGGTGCCTGGTGAAATTTGGTTATATAAATACAGAGGGGTTCATTTAAAAACATACTATTTATCAATTAAAAATATCTTAACCCAGACATTCTTATTCTACTGAAATAATTTTAGTCTTTTAAATCTCAATTAACAGTTCCAACAATGTAAACTAACAGTAATTGGCAGATTAATATTTTTTCTAAGTTCTGTAAATATAACTCCTTAGTTTAAATACAGTCACAAGGGAGGTAGAGCAAGGTATTTGTTAAATAAACACTATGTAGTTGTGGTACTTTCCCTGCAGATTGTTCAGCTGCAGTATTTACCAAAAGTCATATATGATAGAATTGGATTATTTTATTCTTGTTGTTGATATTTATATTTTACATAATTTTGTAAATTAGCTTGTCATCCAAGGTAACCAAAGCATAGTTGGTTTGTCATTGTCAGCTCTTTCATTTTTCTTGCAAGTCTTAATTTAGTTTTTCATTTGTTTGCAGCTATTGTAACAGAACATGAGTTAAACACTGTGTATCTCTTTCACACAGTGCAAGATCTAATTAGCTCATTCTTAATAGCAAATAATTAGTGATGCTTTTAATAGATACATAAATACATGGGAGGGAAATATTACCAGAATAGGAGCTTCTTATATAATGTTTTGACTTGAAAACAAACCTGATCCCTCTTGGTAATGGGAGTGTATGAGTAATTTCATAATCTCTTATAACAGAAATTAAGCTGTAGCTATCTCTGTAATGGAGCTGGTTTAATTTCTCTCTTATACTCAATCTATAAAATGGTATTTCTTTGTTTTTCCTTGTATAATGTGATAGTTTTGCACTAGATGATAAGTGCACCCTTGGGCTTTTAATAAAATTAAGGTTACGCAGCGACTTGTACTTCAAAAATAGAGCAGTAACATTTGTGCTAAACATTTGGAAGGAGGAAAAAAGCTTTCTGCTTTTGGGAACACCATTAATGGTCTTGTGACACGGAGACTAGGAGCCCATGCTAGGTGGTGTGGCACGTGCTTTGGAACTCAGCAGATCCTTGGGGCTTGCTGGTGGTGTGTTATCACCACTGTGTTCAGCACAAATCCAACGCACAGCCCCTACCAACCACTGAGGAAAAAACCCTAACACAGCCAAAACCAGCACGGGGGTTAATGTGCTTCAGTTTATACCATAGAGTGAATGGACTTGGGAACATTGGCTTCTGAGGCCCACAGGCTTTCTGCCAAAATTGCTGAATTGTTGAATGACTGTAGGTTTCCCTCTTGATGAAAGGAAATATGAGGATTATTTACAGCACGAATCTGTTATGGATCTTTTTGCCCTCCGTGTGCATTTCAGATAAAATTCTGAAGTAACCTTAAAAACTAAATCATGGTATGCTTAAGTCTTAGTTTCATATATGGTGTTCTCAGAGTGTCAGAGAATTACCTGTCTTTAAATATATATATTCTTATTTTATTTATGCATTTTATGTTATTAATATTTTATTATATTTATAATATTTCATTCTCTTCTGTTCTTTGCTCTGTTCTGTGTTTCAGGCCACATGAACTAGGGCTGTTTTTCTGCAAATGATAGAAAAAACCCCCAAACAAACAACAGAAACCCCATTTAAATTATCTAGAAAGGTCAGATTATAAATGTTTATTAAGCCATTAATTTCATTTGTTGTGACAAAAAAGTACAAATCACTCTACAATGTGGAGCATAGTCCTTACAGCATCAGCTTAGCATTGCTCGGTGAAATGTCCTATTTTCCCTCTTTCTTTTGTATGTTACTAATGGGACTTCTAGCTTAAAATTAGTTATTATAGAGGTAGAGCTATTGGGAAATCATGGATCCGATGCAATCATAAATTTCATAATGCTGTACTGCCACATGCTGTTCTGATATGTGGAAGTGTATTGATTTAGATATGTTTCATGGTTGGTGTTATGTGTCCCTAATCACCAAAAGCAATCCTCTCTCTTTTTAAACGTTTTATGAATCCAGATCTAACACTTCTGATAAAGAAAAGAAAATGTGTATGTTTTTTTAGAGTAGATGATGAGGTAAATGTGAGGGAAAGAGTGAAAAGTATAGATAGGACTGGAGAAAAAAATAATAGCTGTTGAAAATGATTAGAGAAAAAGAAAAGTGGGATGTAAATAAGAAAAAGACAAAACTACACTGTCAAAATTAATTTTAAAAATTTCTTTCAAATGTTCTAATTACAAGTCAGTAAATTTTGCTTCCTTAGGGAAAGGATGTAGCTAAGAGACTCTCTAAGCATGCTTATAGGCCTTTAAGGTGTCTTGACATTCTTGATATTTATCACTCAGATAACCTGTTGGTAATATGAAATCAAATGTTTTAATGTTCCAGTTTGTAAAATATAAATTTAATTTGTCCTCTTCAGAAGTAATAGGTAACTAAATAAAAGGTTTCATTGAATAAAATTAAAGAGGGAAAGAACAGTTACTTCCACAAATAGTGCAAAACTCAATGCACATGTAGTCCAAGCCTATGGAATGGAAAATAGGGAAGCTCTCAGCTACTATGGAGTGCTGTCTTCAAAATATATTCTCAACATGCTAAAGTGTTTCAAACAGTTACTTTTTTTCTGTTCTTGTGTGTTGCTTTTCCCAGGCTTAGATTCTGTGGTATTGAGTAGGGAAGATGATTTCTACAAAATCAGAACTATAAATAATGGAATAAAGAAAAGGTTGGTTTGTTTGTTTGTTTTCAGGGAGATGTTTTTATCTGGTTTCCATTTTGAAAATTCTTAGGACATTATAGGTAAGGTAGTGTGTAGTGGTACTGTAAAACAATACCTGTTGCATACTGAATGGAGTCTGGGTACTCATTGATCAGGACTAAGGGAAGGAGATAATGTAATAATAGAGGAAATAATCCTGAGAAGAAAAGCAGGTACAGTGTTATCCAGAGCTCTGAGAGGGGGTGGGTGATCTTTTGACCTGTGCCATGTACCTTCCCTAGCACTGACGCAAAACCTTGCAGCTTTATTTTCACTTTTGGTGTCAACTGAAGCTCTTAAACCCCTCTCTTGCTTTGCCAGGAGATTACTGAGCTTTTAGACATCAGACTTTAAAAGCACCAAGCTGCCTCTCATGACCAGGACAAATTGTCATGGTACTCTTTCATCTGTCAGCCTGACCATCTCACTGCAGTTCCCTTTACTTGAGTTTGCTTTAGACTTTCGAACAGAAGTTTGATCTTCAAGAAAATGCCTTTTTTACTATTCTGAGTTTTTTCACTGGCTGGAGTTCTCAAAAATTCTGGTTTAAATTTTTAATTGAAATGAACAGTTGAAAAACTGTCATGTCTTCAGTTCTTATGGGGAAGATTTCCCTCTACCCTTCTTTTGTGGGCAAGAGGGAAAAAAAGAAGGTAAGGGAAGCAGAGTTAAATCACATAAGTTCATATTAATGGTAGGATTTGTTTTATCTTTTACTTCCCTTCCTAATGCCCGCCTTGCACATATTTGTGAAGCTTCACCTTGTGTAAAAAAGATGAGCAGGAGAAGGTCTGTGCATAAGGAAGGTCTATGCACCAAGTGTGATTCCAGGGCTTAGGCAGGATTTAGAAAAATATCTATATCTTGATCTCTGCCTTCCAGAGGAAATTTTATCCAACACTTAAGAGATTTTTCCTGATTTTTCCTTTTTTTATTCACGTGTGTTAAGACACTGAGGGGAAATATATTAAATATATAATATTATATTGTATTATATTGTACTATACTGTATTAAATAAATGAATTTGGGAGAACATTAAAATAATAATTGGCCATCATTTGTAACTTTCCCAGAATTCTAGCAGTAGAACAAGGCACAGAGGAATTGTTCTAATGTGAATGCAACTACTGTGTTGAAACTAGATGATCTTTAATATCCCTTCCAACCCTAGACATTTGGTGCTTCACATGTTTCAGAATTTGACAGTATATTCACTCATTTTATCAGCTTTGACAGACATTGTGTCTGTGTTGCATAACAACACCTTCTAGGAACTGACAATGATTAAAAATACATTGTCAAAACATATTTTGAAAAATTATTTAAGCGAGGGACAGAGCTATGACTTTTAGGCATGTGAGATTATTTTGCAGTTCTGTTATTCAGAGAAACAAATGTAAAGGAAGAACAAACACAGTCACTCTTTAATTTGATAACCTGTAAGAATAAGCTGCACATAGAATGAAAAGTTTAAAAAAGTTTTACCTTGGACTTCAGTTTAAAGAAAAAAAAAAAGTATGATAACTACTTAAGTGCTTTCTATCAAAAAAGTGTGTAGTGTTTTGGAATGCATATTTTTCTCAGTGAAAATCAGTAAAAGCCCTATGAATATTAAAGCTTCAAGTTTCAGTATCTTTCTGCTACCGAAAAACCTATCACTAAAAAGTATGTAGAAATCGGAACAAAGAATATTCTTTTTAGACAAGTAGATTCTAATGTTCCTATCTGATAAATTTAGAAATATTAGGCTTGGTTCTTTGATTACTTTCATAAATCTATTCTGGGAAAAAATAGACATGTTTGCTCAAAGTACAATGTGTTGGAATATTAGTATTTCCGTATGAAATAATTGAGTATGTAGAATATTCACAGGTGCACGCACACAAAAAACCCTGATGTTTGAGTTACAAATTACTTCAGAGACAACACAGTAATTCTAAAGCTTTTCGTCACAGTATAGGATATATTTTTCATATCCTCATAAACATGAAATTAGACTGTGATTTGAGGAGCCTTTAAAGTTTAGTCCTTAAAATTTTGTGTTGCATTCAGTGCAAGATCATTCCTTTAATTTTGATACCACAACAGAGAAGTCTTTGCTGGCTGCCAAACTGTACAAAAGAAGGTGTCAGTGTTGTGATCCTTCTCTCCTCAGAGAGGACAGTATTCTCTGCTACCTTCTATTCAGCACTGAGGGAAGCCAGTGACTCAGCACTGTTTGATTGTAACTGAAAATAATCCCCATGTAAAACTTTTAGTTCCTCGATAAAAGGCAGGAAGTGGACTAGCCAGTTGCAGAAGACAGAAGGACACATTGTCTGACTGCAAAGAAGGAGTTTTGGCTTACCTGTCTTCTTCCTCCCATCACTGAATTTCCTGATAAAAGTTGTCAGATACAGGTTTCCTAAAAAGGTGACTAAAAACTTGTCTTGAAAAAAACCCTGAGATTTGAATCGGTGTGTTCCTCCACCTTCCCAATGTGTACTTTCTGGAAATATTTTATAAATACACATCTAGAAATCCTACAGGCCTAAGCACAGTGCTAACATACTATTTATGGGATCTTTGCAAATACTAGGAAGAGCTGCAGTACCACAGTCTATACATTCTAAAAACAAGGTGAGGGAAAAAGGAAAGAACTGATTTTAATTTTCCAAAATTTTTACCTTATTTCTCTTTGATATAATTAACTTTTGGTGAACAACTCAATGCTCTCTTCTGTTGATATATCCAGTTTACTACTATTTTTTTTTGCCACCTGGAAGTTGCTTGGTCCTTCTCACTGCTGGTTGGTTAGAATATAACCTTAGCCAGTTGTATAATCCATAGGGGAGTAGATTCAACCAGTCACTTCTGACTGTCCTCAGCTCCCCAAGAGTTTCCATTTCATGCTTGACTTCGGGCCATTCTTTCACACTTTTTCTCACTTATTACTGTACTGGACCTAATGCTCTGCTCCTGCTGTTCTACACACAAAAATGAAGTTGTGACAACTTAAAACTGTTCAGTGAATCTATCCCCTTCAAAAGGAGCCATTTGTAATTACTCATCAATCTTGTCAAGTATCCAGAAGCATAGGTGGTGTAAGATAGTGTAGCAGTAAGTCTAGAAATATCACTTGAAAAATGGGGTTTGTGTTGCTGATTTCTAATTACCCAGTAGTGTGTCTGACTGACAGACCAGTACATCCATCTCTTCCTATTCTGAGCAATGAAAGCTCGTGCATTACATGCCACCTTCTATATGAGCCTTTTAAGAAGTGCAGAAGTAATCTTCTGAATGTTGGCCTGAGCTTCTGGAAAATAACACCAGTACAAAAATCTGGCTGCCAGTCCTGGTATTGGCTTTGTGAAGCACAGGTGGTAATAATGAGCAAACAAGACAACCCTAAAACAGATTTTAATCTGACAACTAATGGGTAAATGAAGAAAGAATTTTTTTTTATTATTATTATTCTTTCAGATAAGAAGCAGCTGATGGGCTCACTTGTCCTAAAAGGGATATTAGTAGTATGAATCACTTTGGGTTTTTTGATTACACAGGCAAAGTAAAGCCAGTTTCAAATACTCTTAAATAGACTGGCTAGAGCAGTAATTTGCTAATCCTAGAAAATATTATCTGTTTGCTGCCTCTTGCTGTTCTAAATGATTAAGGCTCATGACAGTGTCAGTAGAATATTTTTTCTACTTACCATGTAACTTGTTTTATTATTTTAGTGTCAGTGGGGTCTATTATAGTCCTTGTTCCCCCTCTTCTTAGTACTCTGGTGTTTCCTACAGTGTAGTACACTTTTGAGTGGGGTGATGTTCAAGAATTTAAATATTCATCTAAGGTTAACTTTTTTCTTTGTACAACAACAATAAAAATCAAACGGGTAACTAAAAGGAAATAATGATAACTAACACCAGTCTTGCAGATAATCTAATGTCCAGCTTAGATTTTTCTGTAGGCATGTGGCAGAGAGGTTTTATTTAGACTTGAAGGAAAAAGATTTTGTTTTGCAACTATACATCCTAAGCATGTTGTAAATAACAGAGCACCTTCTTGCGTGTAACTTCTCACCAGCTAGGTTTACTTGTTAATAAATAGTCAAGATGACATGACAGAGCAGTGGCAAAAGTGGAAACCTTTATATTCTCTGTATGAAGAATTGCTTTTACACATCTTACAAAGTGAGAACCAGTACAACTGAAGGGGTACCAAGCTCAAAGCAGTGAATGATCTTGGTGGTTACATGTCCTTATTTCTGTGTATGTTGGATGTCAGCATATGTTGGGAAATAAATGTTGTGCTGCAGGATAGAGGTGGAGCAGGAATGAACACAAAACTTGCCATTATTTAGGAAAAGATCACAGTACAGAGTCCTATGAAGTAGAAGCACTTACCATCATTGCTACTGTGTTAAGTGGGAGAAGGCCTCTAGAATCAAAGGGATATTCCATATGGAATCATGTTGTGCAATAAAGAGATTCTAAGTATTAGAGATGTAGTACAACATGAGGATGCAGAGGTAATGCAGAAGTCTGAAAATTCTGAATAGAGTAACAACTTGTTTGATAAGGGGACCTATTTCTGTGGAGTTTGGTGAGTAACAGGAGTATGTGTGTGGGTACAGAGGTGATGTGTCATGGCTTTTTAGTGTGACTTGTCAAAAAATATTTGGAATTTCAGTCCTTATCAAGCTTAAACTTTCTCTAGATCTCAGCACTGCAGAGACCTCAGTTCTCTAATCTGTGAGATAGTTACCACTGTTTCAAATAGTGCTTTTCTTCCTTAAATTTATAAAATTTTAAAACTGTAAATGTTTAATGGAAAAGTACCAACTGGTAGTATTATTTACCTCTCTGTGTATAATAAAAGTCTATGTACATTTGTACATTACAGTCTATGTACATTACAATAGCATTTCTCTTTGTCCTCTGATCTTTATTTCTGTTTCATGATACTTCAGACTGTAGTTCTAGTCTCCAGATATTAAATATGATGTATAAATATCTTGCTAGAGTAACTGGAAAAAGTCACTAACAGCCCTTAAAAATAGAAATAACATCAAAACCAGAAAGGCTGTATACCTATAGAACTAAAATGAATAGAGCTTTGAGTGTTTTTTTAATATTTAACAAGCCATTTTGGCGTTATCTTATTAGGTTGACCTAGAACAGCTTATTCATGCAGATTTTTCATTAATAATTAATTCATCCTGGGAAGAAATGAAGAAAAAAAAATAACTAAAATGCATAAAGAACTTGGAATTCTGGTTCTGCTGATAGGCCAAGGTTCTGATTTCCTTATGACCATCATGTTCTACTCTCAGCAATTCCATTAAATTTAATAAATATTCCTGTGTTGCAAAGTATTGGTGGTTGTATACAAACCTGACCTAGGTCTAAAAGTAATTGTGATGGCTGTATCTTTGGATGATGAGGGCCCTCAGTTTAAAAGTAAATGTGAATTATATGCAGTGCACTCAGCAACCATTATTATTTGTGATGTTTGTCTTTATTGCTTACATTGTAGGAGTGCATAAAGTCTCCATCCAAACTGTGTGTCAGATACAGGAAGAAACAATGTGCACTTAAAGGCATTTGTAATCTGTATAAACTGAAAGAATTTATATACATCAAAAAGATGCAGCAAATATAGTGAATTCACTTCTTGGCCATATACAGCAGATTAGTATTAGAGGTGGAAGAGTAGCTTCATTTTTTTCACTGTTCCTTTAAATTAAACTAGATGACATTGAGAGATAGAAACTTGCTGTAAGACCCTAGAGTAATTCTTATTTTCTCTGGGTCTTTTGATTGTTTTTTTTTTAATGCTAACAATAAGAGAGGATTGAATGTAGTATATTCTGTCATGAAAAAAGTAATCAGCCTTTAATTTTTCACACATCAAAAACATTCAAACAAACCAAAATCATGCTGATGTGAAGGAACCATGTGTTGGATGAGATTTCCAAATGGCATTAGTTTTATTAAATATGTTTATATTGTATGCTTTCTTTTGCTTCTCCTTAGCACTTTCTCAGAAAGTTCAATACCATTAAAAAAAAGGACAGATGGACAAACACTAGTTATTTACCCAAGTAAATTACAAATTTCTTCACGGAATGCATACTTGAAATGCATTTTATAAATATGTAAAGCTTTTAGCCCTTCATGTTTGAGTGGTTTCTGAGTATTTTGTAGGAATGGCTAGAGACTTCCTGGTAAATACAAAGAGGGCAGGTTTTGCAGTGTAACCCTGAGGGTAAATACAGAGAAATCAGGACTTATGTTCTGAGGGTTGTTTGCACTTTTTTTTGTTCAGAATTTGTTGTGTACTCATAGACTCATATTTCATGTATGTTTTATAATACATATATTTTATATATTATGTAGAAGGCAGAACAGCTACAAAAGATAAATATCCAGCAAGTTTTTCATATATAATTTGAACAAAAGTACATCAAACAGTCTGCTTATACAAAAAAACATTCAACAGTGCTTTATTTCTTTTATGGTGTCTAGTGATGAACATAAATTGGTCATGCTCTGTTTTGTGCATGTTCAGATGTCACTATAAATATAATAGATCTTAGCTGCATTTTCTTTTTTCCCTTTCAGGAAGCTATTCAGCATCACTAACACAACCTTTTTATAGGATACTCATGTGCCCTATAAACACTAATCAGGGGTCATGCATCATCTGTTTTCTGACTCCTTAGATTTCTACCATCTGACTTAAGATTGTCTTACAGTGTTGGAGGATGTAATAAAAAGAAGAAGAATTACTGTAAAGCATGTCTGTACTTGTGCCTAATCATTTCTGGTGTATGGTTGGTATAAGTGTTGTTTGTAACACCAGTTGTACTGCTGCCAATCCTGCTGTGGAAATGAGATACCTCATCCCCAGAGGTGACCTGGGAGTTATCAAGTAAACATACAGAAGAACTTGCAATAGAGACTGAAACATAAATGAGGATATATTGTATTTGATCACTTCAGTTTACCTGGTCATTTCAGCACATGCAATTCCACACCTCAGGATATCCATAATAAGAAATAATATTATGTAACTGCATAAATTCTAATTTATGAACCTCAGATGGATTAACAGCAAGACATTTTAGAAGAGGCTAAAATATTAGAGCTGCAAAATTTCGTTTACCAACATCTGGAAAAGAAAATAGAATTTGCATGAAAGATTGAATACAAAATCTTACAGGTTTAATGTTGGAGAATGGCAAGGACATGGATGATGGTGCAGTTTTATTTTGGACCCTTAATTCCTTAGATCTTCCCCATCATTTCCATCACAGTCACCTTTCTTGAGGAAATGGAAACATCTGTTAATTTTCTATCAGAAATTAAAACTGCACCCTTTTTTTGGTATGAAAGTAGACATTCCTTGTTTCTGAAATCACTCAGTGTTCTGTTTCTTGAATATATCACCGAAGCCCTCTCTCAGCTTCAACAAATCATCTTTTCCCTGTAGTGAGAGGAAGAAAAGGAGGGACCATTACCATATAAGCCTACTCAGCAGATGTGACTGAAAAGGATATTAGTTTCCATTCTACATGTATTGGAGTTTCTGAGGGCAGAAAGCTACTTCCTTTCCTACTCGTCTCTGTAAGAAAATAAAGAAATGAGAAAACTATCATAAACCTGCGAATATCCTCTGAAAAGGAGAAACTGTGCAAGAGTAAAACTTAAAATTTGGTACTTTTTGTAATTTTCAGATGATGTTCTCTTGACTGTTGAACCTCATTGATCATGACTAGAATGTGTTGATGTGTAGGAAGGAGTTTGTTAGTGCATAAGTTTCTGCCCATGTATTTACAATTTCTTTTGTAAATTGGTACTAGTGGTACATTTGAGCTGAGAAAAACTGAGAAGTGAAAAGGAAAGCAGAAGCTCTTCCATTTTTCTGATAACCTGAGGCATCCTAAAAAACAAAGATGCATGTAGGGTAGACTGCTTGTATTTGTACTTACCTATTTTTCTTTATTGTAGTGGACTAAATCCTTTAATTCAAGGACTTCTCTCTAACCTAAATACCAGAGGATGACAGTGGTGCTCAACTTGTCATTCTCTTCTTTTTCTTCTGGACTGAGATTGTACTAGATTAACTTTGCTGTCTCACAGGGTTTACGAATTTAAAATTAAAAATTTTCTATGAGAATTTCTCAGCAGGCTGGCAGCAGAACAGACACAATACTTCAATAAGTGAAATCCCCAAAGGACTGTGAGTATAGGAGGAGTTGATGCTGAGCTGTGGTTGCACAGAGAAATACAAACAACTTTTGAAAGATCTCCCAGCTTCCTTCTTTCTTTATTTTTTTTTCCTTTTTCCCCTTTCAGAAAAGAATATTTTGCAACTGATGCCTTTATAGACTCATAGTTTACTTTACTTGACACCAGATACATCAACTGGAATAACAACTATCATTAATGTCTTCCTACTTTTAATTACATTAGAGAACACTGGGTTTACAATACTTTTGCACCAGGCTTTCATAGAAACTAGATCTTTCTGAATTTCTGAAGTCTTATGAATCACTCATGAGTAATTGCTTACTTTTAAAGCCTGTATTTATAGGTGGCTGAATGGAAATGTTATATGTCTGAGGTCTAGAAGTTGCTACATATAGGCATTATCAGCCAATTGTTTTCAGTACTTTGAAAACAGGCAGAAGAAATGTATATTTTCAGAAGCTAGTAAGGCACAAGTTTATATAGATGTGACAACTGGTCTTTCATGCACTACTTTCAGTGTGAATACTGCAGGAAAAGGAAAATAATGTAATGACTGGAATATGCCCGATTCACAGGTCACGATTTCATTTTCATCAAGAATTAAGATTATACTTCTACAACTGCTATAGAAAAAGCATTGCACCATGTGATAATATCTGACAGAGAGCAGGATTCATAGCTAATATACAGCAGATTTTCCACTGAAGGAAAAACTTTCTGTGTCTCAGTCTACCCAAATGGAAAGTGAAAATATGCCACTTAGTAAAGGGTCTTGGAGATTACTGATGTTCTGACTTTAGTATTTTGTTGGTTATATATTGATCTTTTGGTTAGTTAGACCTAAGAAAAGGCAGTGTAGAATGTAATGTTCTCAGGTATGTGCAGTAATTGTCTCTAGTTGATGTAATGAAAATTGGTGTTTAGCCAAGACTTCTGTAGTTACAAAGTTTGTTTTCAGGGAAAAAAAAAGGGATTCTGAAACAACATTAATAATAATGTAAAAGGAAAGTCTTCACAGTGTGTGAAACCTTCATTCTTAAGAGTCTCTTGGAAATTTCTAAATCTGTGAGATTGGTCTATAATGGAGTAAGGAATCTGCAAAGAGATTTAAGTCTCGGCTCAAATAAAGAATCTTCTGTGTGTACCAGGCAGATAAACTCACCTGGAATGTTGATTAGTCTCACAATCAACTAGCATGAGAGTTTCTGACTAGTGGGCTAGGAACTATGCTAGAAAGGAGATAGAAGATTCATTGCAGTTTAAATTTTACGTAAGGGGGGAAAAAATCCTTTTTTCTGCTTAGAAAATCAAGGCAGAAATGAAACTTCCATCTCTGAATCTCAAAGCAGTGTCATATGTGCACTCTATTTGCACTGCAACATGTGTATGCTATCACTGATAGCAAAGCAAAACTGGAATCATGTTATTTTAGGGGAGCAAACTTGAGGCTCAGAATTTAATTGTGCCTTCTATAGAGGAACTCCCCTAGATGGACATGCATCTCAATGACCTGATGCAGTTCTTCTGACCTTAGTGTCTGTTTGTCAGATGACTAAAGGTATTTAGGAACTGAAATCCCATGTGAATGGGGCTTCAATAGGGATTGTACCTATTGGTAATTTTTTACCAAGATGAGGCTAAATGTTTTTGCTCCACTTCAGAATATTATATTCAGAAGAACTGGCATTGTTCTAGCAGTATGAAAACAGAGATGCATTCTGCTTAAAGAACAGCTTGATTCTGTGAGTGTGTTGTATATAAAACTTGTGATTTTCCACTTGGAATAAAGAAAGGAGCAAAGGTGGTGGGTTTACACCAAGTAACAGTTAACAGCATGAACTCCTTATGCTGAGAGCTCAACATTTACAAGAACCTATCTAATTAAATAGATGGAAATTGTTGTGTGCAGTTCTTTCAGTAGGAATAGATTAAAACAAAACCCAACAAAACAAGGAATTCTTTAGGTCTTTCTTTTCAAAGTTGAAAGTGTTACTGTGTATGTCAACTGACCCACAATTATTTTGTTCTTGTCTGCCTTTTGATGACTTCTGGTAAACATTTGCTAAATGTACATATTCCTATGAAAGTTATTCAGATCTAAGATGCTGCTATAGGTCCAAAAGGATTCTAAACAGCCTTGAACAAACTAGTTCAACGTGTCTATTGCCATGTTTTTTCCCAAAAATGTTTTCTGGGTTTGAGTGCCTTCTGCCAGCTGCAGGTAAATGTGGTGCAGCTGGATACTGCACAGTCCTATTTCTTTTGCTCACCATTTCTTGGAGAATATGGCCCAACAGACAAGCAGAAAAGCAGAGCAGTTACACTCAGCTTAATCATTCAGCTAAAATCAATCCAAACATACCTATACAAAAAGAAATAAGGCAAAAAGCCAAGAAAAAATCCCAACATCAAACAGTAGCAAAAAAAAAAAAGAACAAAAACAAACCCAAAAACTAAACCCAACTCCTTTAGGTGAATATTTTATGCTCTGTTTCCAGCATTTAATTAATACCTAGGTCTAGAAGTGTTTGGGTGTTATGAGACCACACATTTCTCTTTGTTTTTTTCCTCAGGAAAAGTATGAAAAGGAAGTTTTCTTCTTACAAAATGTTTTTTATGGAGCTGGCTGTAGACATACATTTTGGAACTAAATGTCACTGAGACACAGGTGAATGTTTGTTAAATTGGTTCCAACCCAAAATAACTGTGGAAACCCAGAATATAATAGGGAGAGGGAATATCAGATTTCTACACAAACCAAAACACACAGGTGAGAAATTCAGATGATTTAATACAGTTGCATAGCTTAGAACTACTTTTAGGTGTTCTGTCCTGAAGTGTTACATACTAGTGAAACAGTGCTAAATCAGTTTTTGGATTAGAAAATGGGGAAAGTAGGGCTGATTTTTCTTAGCCTCCTAATGCTTTTAGAAGAATCCTTAAAATGCTTTTAAGCTGTATTCTTTTTCTTATAAACTTTATTTTAAAAATGTAATTTGTTTCTCCAACACTTGTGATAAACAAAAGAATCTGAGAGTTTTGGATGATTTTGCTGTATCAATGGATCAAAAGACCCATATTCTGTAGTTAATGATAAGGAGAAACATTTAAAGACCAAAGTAAAATTAAAAGTTTTAGTGTAATAATAACAGTCTCTGTACAGAAAAATGTGTTATGGACTAGCCTTCACTGAGAAAAAACCCTCTTGGTACTAGACTCCTTTTCAAATGAAGGACAGCAGGGGCCTGTATGTGGTTTCAGAATCATAATTCAGAAGAAATATACACATTGCTTTCCTATTGTTCCTGGAGTATTGCATGTCAAGGAGAAGGTTGTTATTTTGTCTGTGGTTGTAAGGAACATCTCAGTAAGTAGGTTGTAATTACCTTGCACATCTGAGTGTAATTGGCAACTGATGTACAGTCTGACAGAGATTTGTATTGTTTTCTGTCTGACCTGGCCACTTATGTGAAAAACAGCACACAAATGTTTGGGGTTTTTTAAAATGTTCGTTTTTAATACCTAAGAAATGAGCATAAATCCATGAAAATTTAGGTGAAGTTGAGTAGAAAGATAACTGAGGAGATTAAAAGAACTCCTCCAAAATGGAATTTGATGTGATTTTTCAGGTATTATGAGAAGGGGATTTTGACATATGAGTAGGACATGGGGTGAAAGTTTATCATTTATCAGTGTCTCCTCAATAACCATCTGTTTAGACTTCCTTACTCTTCAATGCCCTTGAGTTGAGTATGAGTTATATTCTCTCTCTTTCATTGATAATGGAAGAATTTCAATTCACCTTGTACTTGCTGCAGGGTAAGAAAACATGCAAACACAACTGCCAGGGAGCTTTCAAGTCTCCAGTGACTAAGACTTTATAAATTGCTTTTCTATAATTTCAAAACAAGCTTGTTAAGTGAGATTTAACCAGAAAACTGTTGCATATATATATATGTTTATCAATATATAGACAGATATACATGTATGTAAAGCAAACACATGGTGATAAGGGGTTTCTTTTGTCAAACAGAGATTAAGCAGAAAATTGGTGATTATCAGCACAATATTACTTATGTAGAAAGAATTACCAAAATGGGCCAGGAAATGAAAACAATGATAATTTTTATTTTACTTTCCCTCCCTCTCTCCTTAAATGTCAAGAGTTTCTCATGTAAATTACTGGATGAAGCCATACCATATATAATATCAGGAGTATCTACCATGTTCTTACAGAGAAGCAGCTACCATTGTTATATTAGAGGCATTTGTTTCTGACTTACTGTTTAAACTGCAAAACATAACCTATTGATCACATCAAGGAATGGAAAAGCCTTTGTTATTTTCAAATGAAGTTCTGCTGATTTTATCTCATTTCAAATAGTTATGTTTACCATATACTTACAGATTTTGATCTGTCTTCCTTTAACTGTAGATAACCATCACAATATGCATTAAGGCTTTTCTCCTATTGTTTTTTTTATAACTTCTCTTAAAAGTAAATAGCATATTTTTAAAAGATTCCATCAGTCTCTAATGTATACCTTGGACATTAAGAATATATTAAGCATGTCATGTTGAGGTACCATTCACTGAAGAACATTTACTTTCAGTACTTTGTCATTTACTTTGGGTTTCCAGATTTGCAGTACTCCTTTTGAATACCTTGGTGGTTTTGCTTATAGACTTGAAATAATACTTCTACTACTTTGTATAACATTTCATTGCCTAGAGTGGTAGTGGAATAGATTTTTAGGGGTTTTGCCAAGTAAAGGTGTTCCTGATAAAGGTGTATATGACAGCTAAAACCAGGGCTTTGAAACAACGTGGTTGACATTTTGACAGTGATGTTTGTGCAGTTGTATGTTTTGATGATATAACAATATCTTAATGGTTAAATGCCTCTTTATCTGTCCATGAAATTTGAACTGTCCTGTAAATTCACTGTAGGTAGGCTGTGAAAGTACAGTATTTTTGGGTAGCAGAATAAAAGGGAAATCCCTGTCACAACAGGTCACAACAAAGAGCATGAGAATCCATCATTCACCTTACTGGACTTAAGACTGGGACATGCATATGAAAAGAGAAGGAAAATAATATTTTGGGATGGGAGGACTGGTTATTGTTATGTATCCAGAGCAACAACTTCTGCTGGGTTCTCTTTCTGCCCACTTGCAATAATAAAATAACAGAATTCGGAAGCATGCCAAAAGAAATGGCACCTCATGATCCCTGTCCTTAGAGCTAGCTGAAATTTCCCATGTACTGTTTGTTCTTCATATCTTTCTGAAAAGTTCTGAAATTAAGGCCATAAAACTTGTCCCATGATTTTAAAAATCCCTACATGTAATAGCAAAAAAAAATAGAAATTTTAATACATTCATAAATAAGTTATAGTTACTTGAAACATTAGGCATGTGTTATCTCTGTTAAATTTCTACTGAGAAAATATAAGTAGATCTGGGATTAATTTCTCCCTTTTAATGATCTTGATTTAGCTGGGGAGTTGCCATGGATAGGCATGTAGGCCAGAGTACTCATTTTCAGAAAGAGAGGAAAATTGAATGTATGCTAATCTAAAGTGATGTAAAATGAATTTAAAAAAAAAAAAAAAAAAAAAAAAAAAAAGAAACCCCAAACAAACAAACAATTGAAAATACTCAGACTAGTATTACAAAAGTATACTTAAAATTGTGTTAGTTGACTCAGGCTACAGGCAAAAAAACTTTGTATAGCACTCATGCAAATATATATACATATTTTAGACTATTATTAACATATTAGCCTTTATCCCAATTTTACTACTGAGAGCAAGTCATAAATCAGTTACTTATGTTTGAGAGATTAGGGCCAGACAGATTGCTCTGCTTCCACAGGTGGTACTTTGGGTTAGCTGTTTGCCTTTTGGGAAAGCACAGTTCTGGCAGGGGAAATAAGAATGTGACGTTAAAATGGAATAAAATTCATAACACAAGACTCAAAGTAGAAACCTTGATTGAAACAGGGAGGATGATTAGGTCAGTACACAACAAGGAATAAAGGAGCTGTAAGACTTGTATTGCAAAAATAATTCTAAGGTAATGGAAAGGGAAACGAGAAATTCAAAACAAAAGTACTATCGCTGTAGTTGAGGGATCCCCTGAATATTCTTGTTAATCAGGCTATATTTAAAATTTAGCAAACCAAATTTTCAAGCAAATATTTAATCTAATTCTTGGCAAAAGTGATGCAAATTTTTGCCAACTTTCATTTTTTGACTGGTTCTTCTTTGTAATATTGTTTTCAGAAGTGTACTTGCTGCCATTCTGTCTCACTTAAAAAGTCAGAGTTCCATTAAAGGGCTGTTAACTGCCTTTCAGAATGTGCTCATTGCTCCTTGTTCCCAGTGTAAGCCATGTGAAGTTTATTCCAGTTGAAGTGGATATGCAGGAAAGGTCTCATAAAACAAGGTAACATCTGTACTGGTAAAATAACAGATGGCTCTAATCTGGCTCCTTTGTGTTTGTAGAGAGGATCTGGTGGGAAAAACCATTCCTGTTGGCAGTCTTTGATCTTAATACCTAGTGTAAACCAGTAGAGCAGGGAACATCTGTCCATAGTGACTCTCTGACAAGTGGATGCCTGTGAAACCTGCTTAACACCAAAAGTGTCTGGGCGAAAATGGTGGAGAGAGAGTGGGCTCCCACATTCTGATGGGTGTTTTGCTGCCTTTTTTGGGGTTTGGCACTGAAGTTGTGCTTATTTGTATTTGAGAAATGTTTTTCTTACCCACCTATGCACACTAGATTTTAGATATCGTACAAGAATTTGTGTACACTTTAATTATTTAAGTACAAAATTCTGTGTCGTGCTGTCTTTACTGTAAAAGTGAGGATACAAAGCTATGCAGAGTATCATGCACATTAAGGTAAATACCACCCAGAGCACTTTACATCTTGTTGTTTCTATTCAGAACTATTGGGGGTTTTTTTGCCCCAGGGCTGCTCTTTTGATAATTCTCTCTGAAAATAGTCTCCCATCTGTGACCACAGCTGACAAATTAGGTTTAAAGCTGGGACAGAATTGCCCCTCAGAATATTATCCTACTGTTCTTATAATAAAGGTACATTACCAGGTAACTAACCAGGTAATAAGAATCTGTATGAGGCCATTAAAATGTTATCAAACCAGCTTGTCTCTGATTTGAATCTACACCTTAACTAAAAAGAGCATTCTAGCTTTTACATGTATTTTCAAGGAAATTCAGCTTATACTGAACTGTGCTTTGGGCACTTAAGTATACTTTGGAGTGCACACTGTACGTCTGTTTTCTTGGTTGCCAATAAGCCACAAAAGAATATCTGTGATTGTACTTTAGTGCAATTCTATAAGTACTTAACCTCTTTGAGACTTCATATTTTTTTTCTCTCATATATCTTTTCATCGTTCTGCTCAATGGAAATTCTTAACAAAAAAACTGTTTAGAAAAATAATTCATGTGTGTGGGAGATGGTATAAAGGTACAATGAGTATGTAGAAATTCAGACGACTTCAAAAGATTCTAGTCCTTTCATGACTTTTCAGGGGCGGAGAGGAGGGTAAATTTAGTTTGTGGAGAGGGTTAATTATAATGGCCATATCTGAATGTATTGAAGGGAGGAGCAGAGGAGATTATATTAAACATGTGAATGTGTTAAATCTGCTCATGCACTAGAATCTTCTGTGACAAAGAAAGTGTAATTTGTCTTGGCTTTTCAAATACTCATTGCAAAATATTTGTATCTAAACAAATTCATGTCTTGGTGGGGGCTTTTCCTTATCATAATAGTCTTTTGTTTATTTAAGCAAAATTTTAAAATTACCTCTAAAAAGAGTTTAAAAAGTAATTTTTCCAGCCATTCATTTTGGGGAACTTTTTGCAAGATAATTAAATCATATTACAAAATACCTAATCTAACTCTGCCACTGTATAAATCTCCAAATATTTCAAGAACTTTAGGGTCCAGTGCAATTGGAAATTACTTATTGTACTATAGTAGAATATGTACAGAGCAAGAATTAAATGTGGAAGCAATGTTATACTTTAAAACTGCTGGATGTGCAACCAGTCATTAAAGTTACTCTTTATGTTAAATTAGGTATTAAAAAGGTATTAAAAAAACCCTTTTTCTCTGCTTAAAGGTAATCAACTAGGTTCTAAATAAGGGAGTGTTTGTGGCTCACAGGGCTGCTCAAAGGCACTGTGAAACTTGCCCACTTGGGAATATATAAATATGCACTTTTGTCTGAGTTTGAAAACTAATCTTTAGTTTAAGTTTTCATGCTGTGTCTTTGAGATATCACATAGCAAGGGTCTCACTGGGATAAAGAAAAGGGGATGTCTCTATGGGAGACTAATGGCTTCTGTAACCTTGATCTGCTTTGTGCTTACCATGAGCCAGGTCCCAATTTGCCCCTGCAAATTGCATTTAATTTCAGGTTCATGGAAGGCTATATTTTTAGTTGTATTTCCCCATATTCCTGTCACTTCCTTGTTCCACTTTATTTTGTTCTAATATATTTCTAGATGAAGTGAAATTGAATTTATTTTAATGGAATTTGAACCTGGCTATATCAACAGAATTTATGGGCGCTGCAGTTAAGAAACTTGCACAAAAGGGAAGAAACTACTTGGGCTTGGTCAAATACACTCATGTATTGAAGACTGGATAGCTGAGGCATCAAGCAGAGAGAGACGTGCACATTTGGTAAATTGGCCTTCATGAAATGATCCAAAAGTGTTTGTCATGGACAGGGCTACTAACTCTGGGTTATATGACAGAGATTCATACCTTATTTTCAAAAAAATGCTCATACTGAGCTGAAATTCTGGAAATATTTGGTAATTAGTGACCTGTAAGAGGTAAAACTTAACTAGGAAGAAGTTTCTAAAACTCCTAATTTCCCCAATTTGCTTGAGAGTATACCTGATTAATATTAATCAACCTATTTACCATGCCTTTCATCCCTATATGGAGTTACTGGAGAAGTAGGAAGTCTGCCCTACTATCTAGAAGCTACAGGAAAAGCATGTATCCAAAAACATGAATATGTCTTAAGAGAGCATAGTGATATTGATAAAATTATTTTAAATACCTACTGCTGTGAATTCTTAGAGAAGTTGTTCTAAATGTTGAAAGATCATTGATGGGATAAATTCCCCAGGGAAAGGTGAAAAGATCCATACACAAGTGATATTTGCTAGTGGGGTTTGTGCTTAAGGAGATTAAATCTACCTGAGGGAGCCCAATGGTAAAATTGCAAAGGCCCATAAAGTGCTTGTATGCAGAAATTCAAGAGATGCTTATCATTGCTTCCCTCAGAGATGTGGTGACCATGGATTGCAAACAAATGCAAGGGAGAGACAGCAAACAGAAACCAGAAACCATAAAATATACTTGCATGTCTGAGTTTTGTTGTGCTGTCCACCTCCCTGCACTTGCTTGAAGGAGCAAGGTTAGAGGCAGCCAGACACCTGGAAATAGCTTCTGAAAAACAACTGAGTGGTTACTCAGGGCTATACATTGTTCTTTCTGTCTTTGATCCATTATTCTTCAGGCTGTATGTGTTAGGCTGCTGAATAATCTCCTGTGACTGCCTGTGATCTGTCATAAGAACTTGTGTTTTGGATCAGTTTGTAGCTTTCAATCTCTGTTCCCCGAGCTAATTTTCCAAGCTACAAGAACAAAATGGAAAATATTTTCTGTAATATTTAATTCAGAACAAAACCAAACAGGCAGGATGAACTTAAAATCCCTATTATATGAAGCATTATAAAATATATATATTGCAAAGGTAAACACACAAATCTCTATAAAAATCTTCACTTCTAAATATAAGGTAGGAGGATGTAATATTTGTACATCTGTCTGTCTCATAGGTAGACTATAAGACCATGACATTTATTCTGGGTTTTACTGGAATCTTGCTGCATGACCTTGTGGAAGCTGCTTCATGATTCTGTGTCTCAGCTGCCCCATCTGTCCAATGATGCCTATAAAACACTTTAAGAATCTGTGGTGAATAATGTCATAGAAATTAATAATTCTCAATTCAGAGAAAGAGGCACAGAAACTTTGGAAGTAAATGCCATGCTGAAATAGTGTAAGTGTATGTAACAATAGTCCTACACACCAGAACAGGTAATGTGTAGGTAGTATCATTATGCATGTGTATATATATATATCTATAAGAGAAGAGAGGTTTATTTTGTAACTTCAACTGTGCATTTTCAGATTACTTGAAATTTTCTGTCTTTAAGACTGTGGTCACAAAAAGAATTATTTGCTAAAATATTTAAATTTCTGTTCCATTTTCCAGAGTGTTGATTATGCATGTTTCTTTCTAACTGTCTCCTTTTACTTAAAAAAAAAAAGGCAAATCAAATTCTATATGGTAGGGTTTGAAAAGTAAGGAACCCTTTTTTTTTTCTATTTTGAGATGTCCGTTTGGCCACAGAAAAACTGTGAAAAGATTAAACTGGTGTATCTTTTCTCAAATCATCATTTTCTATTATTTTTGTTACAGAGGAAAAAGTTAAACAAGAAACAGAATTCACTTTGTCATAATGCAGTTTACGTGCTTGGCCATTCCTCTTTTCTTGGCTCAAGCTGAGTTGGAAACATTAAATACTTGATTTATATAGCTGATTACTTATATATTAGCCAGATTTTTGCCACCATTACATTGTGAAACACCTTTGTGGTAAAGATATATTGAATTCAAACAATTTGCTAAAGGACTATAGAACTGCCACAATTTTACTTCAGGTACAGGCTGCAGCAGAAATTGCCCATGCCTTCTCTTTAGATGCTAAGGAAATATTTCCTGAAGCCAGTGTTCTTGATGTCAATCTTTTTTTAATATCATTATTATACTTCCTCCAATATTTCCATGATTTAGTATTCAGCTTCTTTTGACCTGTAATTTCCAGTTAAGTTCTGGGTACATGGACTTTATTAAACATAGAATCATAGAATGGTTTGGGTTGGAAGAGATCTTAACAATCATCTAATTCCAACTCCTGCTGCCTTGGGCAGGGGCAACTTCCATTAGGCCAGGGTGCTCAGAACTCTATCCAAACTGGACTTTCAGGGCTGGGGCATCCACAGCTTCTCTGGGCAACCTGTGCCAGAGTCCCACCACCCTCATTGTAAAAAATTTCTTCTTAACATCTAATCTAAACCTACTGTCTTTCAGTTTAAAGACATTCCTCCTTGTCCTGTCTCTACATGCTATTATCATAAGTCCCTCTTGTGATAATAAGTCATAAGTCATAAGCTTTCCTGTAGGCTCCTTTTAAGTAGTGGAAGGCTGCAAGCTGGAGCCTTTTCCTCTCCAGGCTGAACAACCCCAACTCTCCTAGGGGGAGAGAGAGTCCTGTGTCTTCATAGAGATGTGCTCCAACCCTCTGATCATCTTCATGGCCTCTTCTGGACTCTTTCCAGGAGATCCATGTCTTTCTTACATTGGGGGTCCCAGAGCTGGCTGAGGTCTCCAGGTGAGGTCTCACCAGCACAGAGTAGAGGGGCAGAATCCCTTCCCTTGACCCTCTGGCTGTGCTGCTTTTGATGCAGCCCAGGATACAATTGGATTTCTGGGCTGGAAGCACACATTGCTGGATCATGTTGAACCTCTTGTCAACCAACACTCTCAAGTCCTTCTCCTCAGAGCTGCTCTAAATCCCTTCTCCACCCAGCCTATATTTGTCCTTGGGATTAACCTGACCCAAGTGCAGGACCTGATTGGATTTCATTAGGTTTTCACAGGCCCCACTCTCAAGCCTGTCAAGGTCCCTGCAGATGACACCCTTTTCTCCAGCGTGTTGACTGCACTACACAGCTTGGTGTCATTGACAAACTTGATAAAACCTGTTAAAATAAATTTCAATATATTGTAAGTTTTTGTTCTTTGCATATAATTATAGTAACAACAGCCATAGGTTAGTAATGGTGTAAATGCTTCATACTTAAACTCCTAAATTCTAGTTCTAATAAAGACATTAAAACTTACTTTCAAGTAATGTATCATAAATTTGCCTTTCCCTTGAAGAAGAGTTTATGTAACTGTCAGTAATCCCCTGTTCAAATAATTGCTACCAACACTTTGCTTATGGACTTGTGGCTTCTGTTAGCTTTTTACAAAAAAACCCACATTCTCTTTTACTTATTGCCAGTTGCTGATATGAAAATTACCATTAAAAACTTCATGAATTGCCTTCTTTTTTATTAATTAAAGATTTTGTAACTAACCTATTTGTGGATCTGGAATATAAGATGATAACTGGTTATACTTTGCTGAGATAATTCTATTCATTACCAAAATAGCAACAAGATAAGTCTTTTTCTATTAACATCAGTATATTAGAGTCGTGCTCACTGTCAGATAAAAGGTAGCCTTCATAAATTCTATCTGGTTCAAATAAATACTCTTTACTTCTTTAAAAACAAGTCAAATTCATATTTTATGGTGTTTTGTTTCTGCTAATTTGCTGCAGTCATAGTAGCTCAAACAGCCTTACTGGTTATTAGCTTTCTGAAGTAATTTGGAAGTTAATTTTTCTTCCTTGCAAGAGAAAAATAATTACTGTATATATGAGCATAAAATTATTTCGAGCTGGTAGAAGAACATGAACAGAGAAAGAAATAATTAATAATTGTAAACTTGCAGTTTTTCTCAGTGCTCAGACAGTAGAGTAATGAGCTTAAAAAAAAAAAAGCTATAATGCTATTGGGATTTCCAAATCAGTCACACACAGCATCCTTCTACCCAAGGGGGGATGTCACAGTCCAGATGGGTGGACAAGCAGACGAGTAAGAAAAAAGTTTGTGTAATCAAACCCAGAAGTTTGCACCCAAACTCTGCCTGAGTGCTTGTAAGATAAGCAATAACAGGGGTCTATCCTGGCCCCATCCTGTCTAACTTTTTAACCAATGGATGAGGTAAGGGAGAGCTTGCTCCTAAGGTTTACAGGTGACACAAAACTTGAGGCAGCAACAACTTGTGCTGCGTGAACAGGAACATGACCAGCAGAGCAAAGAAAAGGATTATTCCTCTCTATTTAGCACACTTTAGAGATGACATCTGTGTCGACAGAAGTCTGGAAAGCAGCTCTTCTCATAGTTAAAAGGTGTAGGGCATATTTAATGGTATGGAGGAACAAGAAATAGATTAAAAAAATGGAAATATTGGGCTTTGTACTTTAATTGGCTAAAGTATACACTATTGCATTTCTGTTCATTATGAATCATACTACTAAGTACGTTATTTTTCTACCACAACCGAAAAGTGAAAGAAAACTTCCTTTGTATCCTCAAATCATCTGCTCCTTCATGTACTTCTGTAGCCTTTCCTACACCTTAAGTGGATACATCAACGCTCTATAAAATGCAAATTTTGCTCAGTCTATCAGTCTGAAAATCCAAGTTCAATAAGGAATGTAATACCCTGTGAAATATCCTATAATTTAAGAAAACCCTTACGCTTCCTAAATTAATTTCCACCTTAATTTCACAATAGATTAGTGGAAAATTATTAACTTGTGGACTTTCTGATTGCTGTACTGATCAAAAAGGGAGGAGTATTTTTTTAATTCTCTTTGAAGAATAATGAAAGCAAATTAAAGATGAAGGAACTTAATAACATCAAAAAGAATTATAATTTGATGCTGACCTTTCTATTTGCTACCAGTTCATTTCCTGTTCAGGATTGTGTGTTCTCAGACATGCTTTGAATGGATGGATCCAAACTGCAGCCATGGATCTAGGTGCATAATGACAGCACACAACTTCAAACCCAAATTTCTTGGCAAATTTTAAAGTTAGTGATTCCCTGATAAGCAAACCATCGGTTCTTGTCATTAATCTCATGATGCCTCTAACAGTTAGCATTGAATTTCTGAATTTGTTGTATAGCTGTAATATGAAATTCTATAATGATTTGGTTTTAGATTACAATATGATTCTATGCAGTGTATAGTTTTCGAAAATTTCAGATGTGCACATTTACTGCAGAGAAATATTTAACTGGATGTTTTAATGAAAACATCATTTTTCTTGGATTGCTCATCTACGGTAGACTGTTTATGAATTCACAAAGAGAGAAGACCATAATTATGTCTGTCATGGTACTGTTGTTGGTTAAACAAATTTCCTGAGTGTAACGAATTGTCAAAGCAAACCCAAACGCAGTCCGGTAGCTGTGGTGCACTCACAGGTAAGCAGTGAACAGACTCCTCCTTTAGTTTTGTTGGGGATTTCTTTGATTGCTTTACTACTCATACTAACCAAAAATGCAATGGTCTGCAAATGCAGAGTTGCTTAGCAACAATGAGTAAAATACTGTGAATCCTTTCAATTTTGTTATATTTGTCATCACAGATCTCTTCTGATGTTTACCTACGAAAAACAATATTGGATATTTTTAAAATCCATAAGGTCAAAAGGATCTGGAACTTTTCAGACCAGAGCTTTCCATGATATAGTTGTATCAAATGACTATTGAATGGTTTCTGCTTTCTTTTTTGTTGTTGTTGTTTTTTCTTTTTTTTTTTTTCCTATGGTTTTGTTCTTGGGGTTTTTTTTAACAAAATCGTAGGCAATTTACTCTCTTCCTTCTCCTAGTTTTCTTGGGAAATAATGGCATGTACAACTGCCTTCCCCAGCTGCATTTTGAAATGACCTTGTGGTACCGATATGCTAATGTATTCAAATGAGACATTATGTTTCAAAACCCACTAGCAGAGATTAAAAAATGCCAATATACTAAAAATAGGAATACTTTTGGAACAGGGGGATATAAATTTAGCTATGTTCACTAACACAGCAGTCAGGTTCTGAAAATAAATATTATGTCAGAAGACAGCAACAATATGGGAAGGTTGGAGCCACAAACGTTTCAGCAATAGCTGTGCTGGTTTCTGCAGTGGAGGTGTGTTGGATTAGCTTTGTTGTGAAGTAAAACCTGAGAACCTGGGTCCCACGGCCTGAGCACTGCTGGGAGTGGAAGGCTGGCACGCATGGCACAGGTGGGCAGAGCCACAGGGATAGCTTTTTGCCTCCAAAGGCCCAACTGCCCAGGTTTCTCTGTCCACATCCTGCTCTCTGTGCGTTGCAGACTCCTCTCTGTTTTCATGGCACAACAAACCTACAGCCTTGCTGAGCAGCAGAGCAGGGTGCAGAAACACCTGCTCACATCTTGGGCGCCCCTCGAGTCTGGAGGCAGTTTCAGTTTTTCCTGAGTGACTTAGCATGCAAGTGATGACAAAAAGTGGTAGTGAATTGCTCTCAGAACTGACTGAATAAATTTACCTAGTACTCAGAACATTATTGTGCATAAGACCTCTTCTCATATCCCCTTGAAGTCAGAGAAGTTCCCTGTAGTTTTTCTATTGGAGAAGTTCAGGCTGGGCAATTTATGTAAGGATTAATAGTCACTAGATATATTTGGAGAGTGATAGCTAAGTTGCCCATGCAGGATTCACTAGTTAGTTTTTCCTGTGTTTGATACATCTGAATAGTCTTTTAAGGCTGTTTAATGATATCCCTTTCTTAAACTTTGAGCTAAAAGTTATGATGTTTGTACCACATCATTTGTTTCTGTGTTAATTTGGCAATAAACATTAAATAATGCTCCCCCCAATTCTGCCTTCCCCAGAGTTTACCCATCTGATTTATTTATAGACAAAAAATGCATCTCCTCTTATGTTTGCTATACAAAGTAGATTAACCTCTGATATGATAGTTCCTTCAGTTCCTTACTGGGAGGAGTATTTGCATCTTGGCACTCTTTTCTTCAACCTGTCTGAATTCCTGTCTCTTGAACATATATTTTATGCAGTATTTCACATGCAATTTGACTGATGCTGTAGACTTTCTCAGCTTCCTAATGTCCTATTTTTTCAAACTTGCATTGTTTTGACTCTTTATCAAGTAGCACATGTGAGCTTTTCCTCCCCTGTCATCCTCAAATTATGAACTTCACATTCTGTAACAGAAATTAGTCCCTGCCCTTCATATTAATCTGCTTTCTGTTTTTTCTCTTCCAAAGGCCAATCAGATTTTCTTTGTAAAATCCTAATCCACGTTTGTTTTTAAAATGCCACATAATTTCATGTCAGCAATGGCTGTCATTAATGCATTCCTACTTCATGTTAGTTAATGTAAATATGAAATATCAGCCTTCATTTCAGTCCTTCAAGAACTGATAACCTCATTGCATTCTAATAGTTTTTTAGCACTACCCATTATCATATTTTCATTAAATAACACTTTATCCTTATCTCTAAAGTTATTCCTCCTCCAGCATCACTACTAATTTTGTGCAATCATACAAAAATCATTACTAAAATTCAGATTCATAGTCTGTCTCATAATCAGTTACCTTTTCAGAGAGAGAGAGAATGTTAATCTAATATTATGTTTATATATTATACCTTGCACAACATTTGTTGCATTTTTCTTTTACCTCCATATTGTTCATATGAATAATGATTTTCATCTGTAATGCCTGTATCTGTTTCTTATTGTTCTTAAACACAGCTACTCCTACTGATTATTTAACAGATAGTCCTAACCTTTCCCTCATAAACTTTCCCTTGTGGGTGAGAAGTCACAGTGGATTTAGATAAATATATACATACATACTTCCCTCCTCTGGTGTGGTGAGGTGGGGGTGTTGTTTATTGTTTTCTGGTTGTTCGAATCTGTGGCTGGAAGAAGCTGAACTCAACCCTAGTGAAGTAGGCAGAATTAAATAAGCTTCAAACTAAACTGTGTACCTTCAGGTCGTGAAGAGTTTCACAGCCTTGGTTTCAAACACCTGCATTTTTTCATTCAAGGACTAAAACAAGTAATAGATCATTCAGTTATGTGTACGTAATACTAAGCTATTTCTCTGATTTGCAGTGTTACATCTATCTTAAAGAAGATTTATTAGCAGGTTAAGAATCTCTAAAATGACGTTGGAGTTACGATCAAAGTGTGTGTATACTTGGTATTTGTACTTGTTTCTTTTAAATAAACTTTAAAATCTTGTGCTTTAGCAGAGGTGGCACACAAATTGTAGTATCTAAGTCTATCCTCTCTCCCCTGGGCTCTGCACTGCACTGGCAGAAATGTTTGCCTGTCACCCAGAACCACGCTGGAGTAGAAACCACCCTGACTTTTAAACCCTGGTAAAAGTTGTCTTTTATACTGCTTAAACTCAGATCCCTGTGTTCTGTCTAAAACAAAGTCTGGAGGGTTTTTTATTCTTTTTTTTTTTCCAATGTCAGAATTGAATAGCAACTCGTACAGAGTGTAAAAGCTGTATATGGCACAAATACTAGCATTATCTATTGTGTGGGCATGTAACAGGCAATGGAGCACCAGGAAGTCACTTCTGTAGGGGAAAAAAAACAAGAGACAGACAAAGCTGGGAGGAAATGGGGCCAAACAATATTAGTTCAGTTATTCCTTTATTAACACCACACTACTTGAATTGATCCTGACCATAGATGAAGGGATTTTCTTCACCTAAGGAACCAGTAGATGTAAATCACCTCCATTTCGAGACCTGACCTTAATTCAGCTCTTGGCTGTGGAACAGCTGGGTAAAGTTTACAAGCAAAATTACTTAGCTGAAATATGTCAGATAGCTATGGTGGTATGATTAGTATTAAACACAGAATGCCTGAGAAAGAGAAATCCTCTTACTGTGGGAAGGGGAGCATTTACTCTTGTTGAGGTTGCAATTACAAAGTTGATTTTTTTTTTTTTTGGTCATATTTTAAGGAGGAATTTTGCTGCCTCACATTCCTTTGACTTCTACTGAAAAAGAGACCTTTTTTAAATCAGACAAGACAGCAGACACTGCTGATCAAGGAATAATGATTTTACCAAAATCCACCTGGAACTACAGGGCAACACACCTTTCAATATATTATGCTCTTATGACTTATTAATGAAAAAAATATATAAAACTTTTATGAGACAAAACTATCATATTTTTTACTTTCAGCTATTTTCTTCTGTAGCAGCATGAGGAATGAGGCACAGTAGTCTGTTAGTCTTTCCAGGAGCATGTGTACCAAGTGGGTGACTATGGTATTCAGCATTTTAGTGTGTTGTGCAAAAGCACAACATATAGCTACTTTAAATCAATAGAAGGTCACATTTCTCATGGTAGTACCTCGTTTTGGCAGAGATAGAATTAGATTGAAACCTGCCTTTTCACCTTCTCCAGTTGTCCTACAAGAAACATTGTTAAAACTGTACAAATCCTACTAAGAAGAATCCTGATTCTCTTCAGCTGCCCAAGCAACACTCCTACAAGCGTGTTAAACAAGTAATAATGAGCTGACCACATGTAAACACTACCCAAGCACCCATAGCCCTGGATGTCTTTTATTTATTTCTGTGCACTTTTCTCATACTGATGTTCTACAGAATTAAAGAAAATTATTATTTTTCTGCAAATATCCATAGAAGTGAAATCTCTGGAAGAGATATGTTGCCACAAATAGGTTTTATTCTTTTGAAAGGGAAATAATTTATATGTGTGGCAAATACTGGATTATGAATTCCACTGTGAATCTTGTGATGGAAGGGATGTAAAGGGCTGTAGCTTTTCGTAGTACTTTTCATTTTTGTACGTATATAAGCAGCAATGTGATATATTGTTGTCTGATCTACAGTATTTGTGGTGAGATGATTATCTCCTTGAAAACAGAGTTATTTAGTCTTAGGAATTGCACTGGAGTAAACTGTACTGATCAGAGGGGATGAACAAATTGACTTTTTTAAATTTTTGAGTTAAGTGAAAATAAGTAGATAAGCCCGACTTTTGAGACACATAACTTTGTATTTAATATTTTCTGCATTTAGATGGAGTAATTTTCCACATTGGTTACAAATAATTATCATAGTATTGCAATGCAGAACATTTGTGCACGTGTGATGACAGGAGCTGTTTGGGGATGCAGGTAGAATTTGAACACATCTGTTCACCCAGGTGTGCTCATGGAGTTTGCATGACCAGCTTATATTACCCAAAGAGCAATTCCATGCATGCAGTTCCCAGAATGAGCTCCAAACCCCCAGTGAGTTTGCCTAAGAGAACAGGCCTGTTAATTCAAGCACTTTGACTGCCTTCCAGGGACTTGGGAGTAAAATCCTATCTTGGTGAAAACCCAGTGGGAATCTCACTATTAACTTCAATAGCCACAGGATTAGGCAATATGTTCCTATGTAACTTTGGTGCTACATTTTCCTCCTATAAGCAGTGCTCTTGTGAAACTAGGGATTTTTATTTCACTCATTTATTAAAAATATACCAGAATTAGGGTTAAATAACTCCTATAAGTAAGCATGACAGTTGATTAACCAAGAACAGTGTTAAAAATAAGTAAAAATTATGGTTGAATCTGGCCTGGTGCTGAGAATACATGAGCAAAGTAATAATTTTTTCTTCTGTCTGCTGTATTCTAATTGTTATGGAAATGTTATTAAAATATTTTGTGCTGCCATCGGTATTGCAAAGGTCTTCGTAATGTTTAGTTTTCTAATAATAAATAAAAAATAATACTCTATATCTGCTACAGTTCCTCTGTCAAATGCAGAGGAACTAAGAAGTTCCATATTTTCATGTTTACTCTGCGAAGCTTTATTTGAGTACTACTAACTAAATAATGTCTGCTACCTTTTCTCTGCAGTGTCTCTGCCATGCTGAAAGTTGCATAGTGTGCCAAGGAAATGCTTTTTTATACAGTACAATTATATGGAAGTATCGTTGACACCGTCAAACCTGTAAAATATTTTTTTTAGCATGTAAAACAACGAACGTTAAAAATCTGTAACAAAACTTGGAAAAAAAGAGAAAAATCTTTAATCTGACAAAAACGTTTTTTGAAAAGAATTTAAAATGTATTTGGGAAGAGTGTAGTGGGAATGAGTTTCTTTGAAACATTGCATTCTATGTTACAGTTTGATTTATTCTTTATTTAGATTAATCTGACATTAGTAAAAAAGCAATTTTCAGTTACAGGAATAAAAAATGCATTTTAAAGGATTTGCAGGTGATTTTTGCTGAGCCAGGCAGAATATATGTGGGGATATTTTAGGCACTGGATAGTTTATCTCTTCTCCCTCAAGTCTTTATTTATTTAAAGATGTATAGATGTACTGCTTACTGAATCAAAGTTGAAATCAGGATGTAATAGTCCAGGAGTTTTCTCCACTACGTGCTTTCCAAACTGTGGCTTTGCCATTTGCTGAACCAATTTTGTAGGCTCAAGGAGTATACAAAAGTCAGTTGTAAAGGAATCTTTACCAATTCCTGTGCAATGTCCTTTAAGCCTTCACCCTTTCTAGGCTTTTTCATTATTTCCTTATCTGTATCTCGAGAAAGAGCTAAAAGAGAACTCTGGGCCAGATGCAAAAATGGTGCAATTTCCAATTTTTACATCAGAGTGCTTCAAAGTTTCAAATAAAGACAGGCAACCTTTATATTTCACTTTTGTTCACTTTGGTTTGTTCTTTTAAAGTTCTGTTTTACTCATTGATGTAAATTCAAAAGACAGTGGAAATCTATTGATAGTTCTGTCCATCTACAGGAAGAAGGAATCAACACTGAATTTGTATTCAGCTCAACCAAGGGCAAAGTGAGAAAGGGAAAGTGTCGTGCAAGGCAAGTTATGGACAGGTATAACCTTGGAAACAGATTAGAATAGCTTAGGAGTTTCTCTGTGATCCTTTAATGATGGACCTTTGCACCAGCTAAGAATGTGATGAAGTGACACAGGAACTTTTAAGCGTGATGGCATTTTTATATGGAAGCTGAAGAAAGGAGGCTGCACAATTATGGGGAGATTTTGGGGTTTTTCAGGGGGAGTCTGCCCAACTCTCAATCCTGAGAGAATTGGCTGTAGCTATTAAGACTGAGCATTTACAGTGTGAACCTAGCTGAAGTGATTTAATTAGTGCCTATTCATTAGGGAAACAAGGATCCCGTGTATATCACCATATTTGTTGACATTGGATTCATGGTGGCTATTGACATTAAATTGAAGGAATTTATTGGATTTCAATCAAATGACCTTAAAACATTTTCATGTGAATTTCGTGTGGTTGAGTCAAATTTATCCATAAATTGTAAATAAATGTCATTTAAAAAAAAAATTAAAATTTTGACAGAAGTTCTAAATATTGCTAGTAGACTTCATTGCTCCCTGGTTACCAGAATCCATCATATTAACTCCTTCCAGACATACTGTCTTGTTCAGTCTTCATCAGACACTTAATTAGCAAGTACTGCACCCATCTCTTTTGCATATTACTGCCCAATTCAGAGACTGTCTACCAAGAGTTTTATATGGAATGTAAAAAGCATTCTAGGTAAAAAGTTCTCTGTTGTGCTTGTTTGATGTCATCACCTTGTCACCCGTGCTGCAGTGCACTAAACTGGTGTCTCTCTGGGGAACTGAAAAGAAATCCCATGAGAAGCTCCAGTGAGAACAGAGCTACCTGGCTGAAAGGCTGATGTTTCTTAGACAAAGAAAAGAATTTTATGCCATTCTTCAAAATGAAACTTCGTATCAGTTATCTTTCAGTTGTGCTCAAGCAGTTGTAGAGCAAAAGTAGTTTACGTAATTACCATGTTTCTGCTCTTCTTTCTGAAATAATCTCCATTGTCTTCCCAAGAGGGATTTTTCCTACTTTGTTTAGACAGAAATATGAACATTTTTATGAAGAAGATGATCAGCATTCAGAGGTCTCATAGCATGTTTCTATGTAGAAAGAATCATAGATGATATTCTCTGTGTGTGTGTGTATGTGTATGTCCTGCTACCTGCAGCATGGTTTGTATGACTGACTTTCTGACTCTATATTCATTACACTGTTATTTCTATCCAATAAACTGTCTCTTTCCTGCTACCTAAAAGTTCTTTGTCCCTAACCATTTGCACACTGAAGTGTTGCTGAGTTGTAACCAGCCACTTCTGCTGCAGCTGGCCACAAGTGGAGCCAAAAGACATCACCACAAATAGGGCCCTGGGTTCTCACACTGCATGTCAATGCAAAAAAAAAAGAATAGTTGTATGTTTTGTAATAGTAAGAATGACACATTTCTGCTTTCTTTTGTTACTGAATCATTTGCTTTAATTTATTTCGACAGAACAGAGAACAGGCCGTTATTTGCATCTTGCAATCATCCAGTCTAGGAATTTTGTGATGGAAAGGCTAGAAGAAAAAAAGACTGCACTGTGATCCTTAGATTTCCAAAGTAGTCTGTTAGCACTTCTGAATTTATATGTAAGGCATATATTAAAAGTGAAATCGTGCTCTGTTGTTTTATTAAAATTTGAGAAATTACTTTTGTAGTGAAATCTTAAATTCAAATGACTCCATGTGTAGAAATATTCTTTTCAATGCAGCTGTTGAATGAAGGCTCACAGTATTGTGCTGTTGTTGTTATTCTTTCCTTGAGTGTTCATTTGAGATTCAAATCAGAGGCTGACTTGCAGAACAGGACTTAAATCAGAAAAGACAGGTAGATCCAGTATAATGAGGAGATAAGAGGGATACATAACAGTAGATTTCACATTTCATTTAGATTTGAAACATAGTATTTAGGTCTATGGAATGCCAGAGTAGTCTTCTACCCCATTGACAAAGTGTAGCTCATTACTTAAATTAGAAATCTGATCAAAAGAAGTTTTAGGACTGAGCTGGTATTTGCTGTAGTCCTTGTATTTCAGCTGGTTTTTTCCCTGGATTTTGTGGGCTTAAAATGTCCTAATGCTTAGTTCCATAAACTAGTTCTCTTAGGGGAAAAGAAAACTATGAAAAAGAAAGACATCTCTTGTAGATGATTTCTTGGCTGGATTTTTTGAAGTGTCTTTTGAGTTTTCCTTCAGTTTTTATTTTCAATGTGAAAAGAGCAAAGGTCTATTGTTATTTCTACATCTATTTAAATATTCTCTCAAAATTTTTTTACTTTTAAATTCTACCTCACTTACTAATTCCCGGTTGCATTAAAAAGTGATTTTTATATGTACCAAAAAAAAAAAAAAAGAGAAAATATATTTATGCTTAAGGGAATAAATAATTTCCCTGGTATTACAGAGTAAATAATTCCTGTAGTGGTCACTCCTGTGGTTAGGATATCAGACTTAATAACTCAGTTCTTTTATTCATTATAATAAATCCTATAAATCCACAGAGCGAAGAAGAAAATTCTATCACATAAAAAGGCTGACAAGAATTAATGCAAAAATATCCTTTGTTCTCACAACACTGGACACAGTTCCTCATTAAACATACTGGTGAAGAAATAGCAACAGAACTCATCTGCATACCCAGCATAGTTTAATTTTATTCAGTGGATTTAATTGTTGTACCTGCAGACAGAAGATAATCTGTCACATGGCATATAAACTTTGCAGAGTGGGAAATTCACTTTAAATTGCTTTGCTATTGAATCCAATTTTCATCCTCACTGAGGGAGAAAATATTTCTTGTTATGAATGGATGGTTATATATTTTAACTACTTCACCTTTACCTCTAAGAATAACCCTAACAAGGAGTTCCTTATTTTCCACATAGTGCTCATAGCTATTTTTAAGATACCTCTGTCCACCAGGAATTGTTCTGAATAAGTGATGATTGCTCTTAGTTTGGGGAATAGTGCTGAAGTGTAGCAACCATTTTCGTTATCAAGCATGATCAGCAACTGGCCACATCTCACCCTAGAACTCAGTGGAGTTCCACAAGGAAAGCATTAAGTGCTTCAGCTCTGTTTCTTTGAATACCTGTGTATAATTAGCAGCTTTTTCTCTGTTTCATGGATAGGCTGGTGCACAAGGAGTGACTTGATAATGCTGGACAAATTGTATTTGACCAGAATTGGAGCTGAGGAACACTTGTCTTCTTTGTCTCTTCTGGAAACACCTCTCATTGTGTAGCAAATCAGCATTTGGCACTCTCATGTCCACGCTGCTGATATATCAACCCTAAAGAAAAACCATTCTCTTTCTCAGAAGTTTCATGAGCCTGCTGGAACCTGCTCTGTTTAAAAGGGATCGATATTTCAGGGGACTGGAGAATAAGCACCAGTAGGATCTGTCCTTAGCTCAGGCAATGGAGTTGCTGTGCATGTTGTTTCAACTGTGAAACCCCTAAAGTACAGGAGGCAGCTGTAAACCTATTATGGCTTGAATAATTATTAAAAATGGAAACTTGTACTGGGTGTGGGTATGGTAAAGTTGCTTGCCTTTTAAGTTGGGCTTAATTTAGTAAAGGGCGTAGACCTACTCTTGGTGACAACCCTGGAGACTTTTTTAATTGATGGTAGAAAAGAATATATGAATTATTTTTCTTGTTTGTTTTTTAAGGCAGCCAAATAGGACTGTACATATGGTACCCATATTTGTAAAGCGTGATCACTAGGAAGTGATTTACGGGGATATTTTTTAGAGTTTTGGGGAAAATAGAACTCAAATCTCTTTTACTCTGTTGTAAATCAGTTTTGGAGATGTACAGACCTGCTTCAGCCATGCCCCATTATACCCAAACCACAATATTCCTGAGTCTGGATCATTTTTACAGATTGTGTTCTTACTGTAGCTTTACTAATTACATTTTGTTGCAGTATAATTTCAAGATATTGTTTTAAATTGCTGTTTCATCCCTAAAAGAAATGCTGGCAAAGAAAGCAGCTGTGCATCATCATGTCTTGGATGCTTTTACAGTTTCTTAGACTGCAAAGTGGAAAAAGAAGGGGTAAAGGAAGAAGATTGCACTAGACCAAAGCACTCAGCCAAGAAATTTGAAAGAGCAGGTCTGATTAAACATGATATTTCACCATTTGTGCCTTTGTATAAGTGTAGCATATTATGTAAGGAATCAAACAAAATAAAGGGATATCTCTCAAAGACTTGTACAGAAAATGAATATGCAGATTCTAAAACTATCCAGTATATTAACTCACATGCAGGTAGTCATGTCAAGCTTCATAGAAAGAAATGCACATCATAGCCAGAGCCTTGTAACAGAATAGTAACAAATTCAAAAGACCATTTCCACCGTGTAAACCATCAATCAGAATTTTTAAGGGATTTTTGGGCCCAAAGTGTACTTAGTTTCCGTGTTTAGAATTTTTTCCCATTGTTTTGATAAGACCTGGATACATAAAATTAAACCTCACTTTTCTGCATTACAGTTTCAGGCTTTTCCCAGTTTGAAACATAATTTAGTGCATTTTGATTTGATAGTTGTGGAAACAACTACTCTACTCCCACACTGCCATTAGCAGCACTTTCCCCCTTCCCTTATAATACCCAGAGAATTGAAATTGTGTTGTTCTTTTTAGGTCTCCTGAGCTGAATCCGTTTCATGCTGAAATCAATGGAATTTGGAACATCTCTTTGTGCTTCTGTTATATTCAGGGGGGAATTTTTTTCACATGGGAATTTTTCCTCTGCTAGACAAGAGCTGCTGCTGCATATCTTGGGTTCTAACTATCCCCTTGATATGACTTCAGCCATCTGGGAAGAAAATTATTTAATTAAAGAATTAACTATACGTTAATAAAGAGAAATGTAAGTGCATACATCTAAGAGGGAAATGTAGGTCACATTTTCATGATGAAGATGATTTGGAGAAAAAGCAGCTGAAAAAATTCCTTTGGGCAAAGGAATATCTAATATTTTAGGACTGAGACAAAAGGTAAATAGGAAACTTAAGTGTGGAAAGAGTGCAATATTGAACACAAACAATACTCTGCATAGAGCAAAGATGAGTTTGCTATCAGAGTAATGTTTACAGTTCTGTTCATTGTTTAATAACGTGCCAAATTTTAGAAAAAAGTTTCTTAATATAGAAATATAACTGTATTTTAAGGTGATACTGAAGGAGTTAATAGGACTGGCGTGTTACTGCATCATGAAGAATAGCCATTAGAAGTTTTTCTCAAAGGTGTTTTTTGTTTTTAAATACTGTAATTATACATAAGAGAAAAGAACATACGGAGGAGTATAACAATTTATTGATAAATATGAGGATAAATGGAAAGGATATAATGCTATATTACATTTGCATTTCAAGGTGAAGTAATGTATAGTTGGCAATCTGCAGAAATGTACTAGGTCTTTTTTTGGTGTCTTTCTGGTATAAAAATCTTCAGTACCAGATTTCAATATCACCTTTACACTTGTGCAAGCTAAATTGCATCATTTGTTACTTCTGAATGTTATGAAGGTTCTCATTGTTGAATATTATTTTGTTTGTGTCTTTGTATTGTTGTAGTCCCTCCAAAATTATGCTTTTGAAACCTAATTTAGCTTTTGAATTTAAGTGGATGTTCAACGATTATGTAGGGTTGACTTAAGCTTTGTTTATCTTGTTATCCATGAGGCTTCATGCTTATTCAAAGTTTTTGGAGTGATCTGCTGGGATTCGTTTCCCTTTCTTCTCCTCTGCTCCCTCGTTCATTCAAGTGCTTCTTTTTCTCTGCCTGCGAGAAGAATTTGTTTTAAAATAACTCTTCCTAAAGTTTTTAGTATAGCATTAAAAAAGAACAGCCTTAAGACAAAAATATCAAATTTTTATGTTTGGTGGTTTGTTTTTATATTTTTAACAGAGTAAACTATTGTTCTGTTTTATGGTTTTTAAAATTTTATTTGTTAGTGCATAATGAAGCAGTTTTTGTTGGATTTTGCTCATGTTCTACTGTGATGTGAGCATGCATTATGCATTTGGATTTTATTCTGCCTATGGTTATTGTTGTGTGCATGTCATAATATGAAAGGATTAGTGCATTTTCTTTCTTGAGTGTTTATTTCCCTGTGTTGTAGACATGAAAAAGATGTCTGAAAGTGCATTTGTTATAAGATTACTTAATGCAATGCCAGCAACATAGATATCATGTGTAAACAAACATTGATTTAGCTTATAACTTCTGGGAGACTTGCAGTTAGATGGTACAGTATTTACAGGCATTTCTCAGATTCTTCATGAAGCTTTCTTTTCATATGGAAAAACTTATTTATACTTGTCTGTATTTCTTTTGCAAACTATAAGCTTGCAATTGCACTACGGCTTTGCAGAACTTTGTGAAAAACAAATTCCATCACTCAGAACCCCAAAATCCTAATATCAGACTGAATGCTGATCACACAGTAAGTTTATTCTTCAATATTTACTGAAGGACTGTGATATATACATTCAGAGTAACTAATTTATTTCAGTGAGTAAAGATAAAACTTTATTACTTCATTATTAAATCCATAATCAATCAATTAGAGTTTTATTTTAATGATTACAAGAGTGCACTCTTTTAGAAATAGTGTACCAACATTAATATTGTCATGGGTGGGCATTATTTTTCAGATTAAAATATAAACCTATAAAAATATATGTCTTGCATTGAAAAAATAACAACCTTAACTTATTTTAGATGTGATGGTAACTTCTGGCATCTTTTTCATACTGACAGTCCAATGGACTTTGGTTTCTATGAGATTTTATGAACCGTTTCCACCAAATCTCCTATGTCATTGTTATTAGAAATAGAGTTTGAATTGAGGCTCATAACATTCCTAGCATGTACTAGAACTTATGGCAAATTGTATTTCAGGATAAGCAGGAGCAATACAGACATTGTTGGTGAATTCAGAAAGCCATTCCTAGGAAGACTAGACTGTTATTTGAATAATGGATGTCTCAACCCATTTCTCTCCAGGCTCTGTATTAGAAAGATTATTTGTTGTCATTAGCTCAACACATAGAGTTTTTCTATTTCTTTCCACATTGTGCTGTTTCTTTATTATAGTTTTGTTTGCCACCCATCAGTGCATGATCAGGTGTCAGTCATGCTCTTTCCTATCTTATTTGTTTTACTCTCTCTTTGGAATTTTCTCTCTTAATTTCACAGCTGAATTTGACATTCAGGGTCTCTTCCTGAGCTGATTATCTAGAGATAATGAATGCTGCTTGTATATGCATGTATTTTCACCTTAATATAAAAAAAAGTTTTGACATTCAAAAAATAACACATCACTTATAGACTTCTAAATATAAATATATTAATCAAAGAAACCTTGCCTTCTCACTGCTTCATTCAAATTATGTTTATTTGTGAACCTTAATTTCTAAGGAAAGTATAATTATCTACGTGATGTTACATCTTTATGGATTTTTACTATAATTTTTGGTATCAATATGGTTTGATAAGGAGCAAAAAAAAAGACAAAATATTTCAACTGTAAGAAAAAAAAATTGTGTAAGAAAAATTTGTTAATAGTTGTAAATAATTTTTCTTTTTGGCAATAGGTTGGATATTGCCATATGGAGATGTAGATGAAAGAATAAATGAAGCAACTGCTCATAGGAAATACTCAAATGTTTGTGGTGGGGAAATCTGCAAGGTAATCTTTTAACTCTGTAAGGCAATTAAAAAGTCTCTGTGAATGGCATTTCCCCTCAAATACATCCTAATTTCAAATTGAGTTATGTCATGTAATCTTTACATCCATTCAGACTTTCCACTGATGCATGAGAATAGGTCCTTCCTTGGAACCATGTATATACTGTGATGAGATAAGGGAAGATAAGACACTTAAGTTCCAAGAACCTGGCTCACAAAGGGTCTGTGAATCCCAGTTTATAGTGGAATAAGATAAAATGTTCTCAGTCTGGACAATCATGCAGTAGTTTGTATTGCCTTAAGTGGATGACTGTAGTGTTTTGAAGTTATGCTCCATTAAAGGATTGGATGGCTTTTGGAATTGGCATAGTGGCACTAACTCACTTATGCCAGCCAAGAGTTAACTCCAAAGGAGGAAATGATCCAGGCACATCAGGCATATGCTTATGTATAAGGTCTAATGTAACTTTGTATGACTCCAATTAGGTGTTGGCTTCAAGGCAAATCCTGGAGACTTGCTGAAATCCTTTGACATGAATTAGAAGACTTTGCTGAAAACACATTTAACTTAAAAACGAGAGAAACAAAACCGGAACTGTAGCAAAGGTGATAATTAAAGGTACATGTGGAAATATCAAACAGGTAGCAAATACAGTGAATTTTGCAACCAGCAGCTATCATCAGTACCCAGAAGGGAAGTGCAGCATTCATGGTTGAGCAGCTGAGAAAGCCTTTAAACACTCATATCAGGAAGTAGCTGGGTATACAAAGGATTTTCCAAGGGTCCCATGAACAATAGCATAATGCTATTAGACTGCATAAAATTATGTAGGGTTTTTAGAAGTTTGTACCCAACTAAAAGGAAATAAACGCTGACGGCTTAGTAAAGGGGGCAGCTGGCAAAATACAAAATACTGGAATTGGAGGCTCAAGTGATAGTTGAAAAGAGAGGGTTCTTTGTGGTCATTTCAGACTGAGATGTCTCTGAAGCCTCCCTTCACGAAATTTGTTACCTTCCCTTTCCTTGGCTATTAATGGCCAAGAACTGCACTGAATCTTGTGCATTCAGATATGAGGGAAGAGTGGGAGAATTTTTCCTGCTACTGGAAGTCACAAGTTCCAGCCTCCCCTGTCTTGGCATCTGGCACCACTATTTGTTCAGGCAAAGTTTCCAGCTGTTCCTCCTTCCTTGCGTCATTGGTTTCTTGCAAAATGAAGCCATGGCTTCCACCATCCCACCACAGCCCACTCCCACTCATGGCCTTCAGTTATCAGGCCACTTTCTCCAGCTGGAGCTGGGGGTCCAGGTCCTGAGGCTTGGCACCAGCAAGGAGCCAAAGGCACAGCTCAGTCTGACTCAGTGATGCAAGTCTATGTGTGTCACCATCTCTTGAATTCAAGAGACATAATTAGGAATAATAGGCAGCAGATCAAACTTAAGTGCTCAACAGAAAGGGTAAGGTATAGAATATTCTAAAGCATTTTGTATATGTTAGTTCTTCATTATTTTCAATTAAGGCTGCAAATGAGCCATATAAAGAGAGTACTTCAGTGCAGATTGCTGTGTAGTTGAAATGCATGTGAGTACAATTACATACGTGCCACTTTCTGTCTGTTGAGTTGTATTTTCCATTTAGAGAAAGCAAAAGCTGGTGGAACATACATTGACAATTTGTTCCTGAATTTTCTGGAAGGTAACCATTGTGACTGCTCAGCCAAAATCAGTATGCAAGATTCAAAGCTTGTACAATTTCAAACGCTCTTTGCAAGCGTGATTTGCTGTAGTGGTGAACTGTACATCAAATTTCTGTCAAAGCATTTCTAAATGGCCTTTCTAAAATACTTCTAGAAATGTAATTGGAATGTTAATTGAAACAAGTTGAGCTCTGTGACGTTCTCATAAATCCGGGTAAAGTGCAGCAACTCTACATTTATACTACTCTAATGAAAAACATCAGCCCAGGGTCTAATGAAAAACATCAAGGCAGAGTCTTAAAACATAAATGGTGTCCAACTTCTTTGCAAACTAAATTTGGATCTGAAACCTCACTGACTTGAACCAAAAAAGAAAACCAGCTTCCTATCACTCTCTAATCCACACAGTAAAATTCTTCCCTGGAGTATAAAGAGGGTATAGTTATCTCAAACAGACTTTCACCCATATAAAAGGCCTAATTCTCTTGTCCAGAGTACATTAAATTCCAAAAAAGTCATATATCTCAGAATCACAACTAGTTTAGGTTCTTAAAAAAAATTCACCCCCCAACTTTAATTTTTAAAAAGAAAAAATATATTTTATGTTAAAAACTCTTTAGCAATTTTTAATTTAAATGACTAATTTAAACCAGTTGAAAATTAAAAAAAAAAAAAAAACAAACTCACAATTTCTCAGGACAAAGAAGTTCTGGAAAGATTCAAAAACCATATATTTTACTGGCAGTGACTTTGCTTACAGCATGACATTGGTCATCCATCAGATTTGACATCAAGAGCTCTTCACGAGATTCACCACAAAGACCCACCCTAGCAAGGTACATCACCACACTGTGACTGCAGGAGCATGTTCCCAATAAAGAGGTGCATTTGATGAGAACATTTGGTTCCAGCAGAGCCACTGCAGTTGGGGAAGAACAGAGGACAGCACATTGTTTCTTGAAGGGTATGTGCTTTACAAACAGAGGCTGCTCTAAACAGAGCAAAACTCCAGCCTGTTCAGGCTGCAGATGAGATAAATGCAGTAGTACATCACACTCAGGTAAAGCTGCACTGGGGTTGCATCATTATATTTTCCTTAAATACAATAGGAATTTGAAAACTGGAAAGAATTTATCTACGTTAAATTCTTCTAAGCATTTTAAGTAAAAGGAACAATATCTCAATTAATTCATAAAATCATGGCTTACCTGAAATCAAAATATAAGCAAATATGAAAGAGCAAGATTAAATCCTTGCTTAGCAGTATAATTTTGAGATAAATTATGGAAAATGTGGTCACAAAATACCTAGTTTATTCAAAAAGCTGGTAACAACTGCACCAAACGTAGCAGTGGAAAAATACTGGAAACAAGGACTAAAAATATTCAGGAGTACAAGGGACCTCTACAAAGTCATAGGCAAGTAAGCCTGTAAATTTTGCAGTGGAGTAGCCTAAAAAAGCAGAATCAAAAAAGTGTGATGGAACAGAAATTTAAGAATGTATTTGTGGAGTAAAAGGTTGATTGTAATGGCAGCTCGAAAAATTGAAGTAGATCTTTGTTTGTCTTAGAGGTGGATATTGAAGAAATGTCTGTGAATTATATCCCCAGCTGCTCTCTGAGAAGGTGACTGATAATACCACCAAGAAAAAAAATTCTCATGAGAAAGGAAACATTCAGAAAGCATCTAACTGGTGACAAAACAAGCAGTTAAATATCAGCTGGCAAAGTGTTAAGATTAAGAGTGATAACTGTCAGAATTTTGAAGGAAATAGCCAGAGAGGCAGGGAAGTGCTTCAGTATCCTTATGGAGAACATGAAATGGCCCATTATAATCTCATATTCCTTAAAATGGGAACACAGTTATCACTGTTATTCTGCTGGGCAAACTAAAATCTAACAAGAAACTTAAAGAAAGTCGATGTAAACTCAATATAGTAGCATTAGGGAAAATTGTAGAATCTATAGACTGAGTTTTGCACCAAATAAAGTAATATACAGTGGAAACAGTAACCAGATAAGGAAAAGAAAATTGTCAGGAGAGCTGTAATTTAATTAAGGTTAGTGAGGCCAGATTTGCTAAATGAGAGGTCAGGTCTAACAAATGTTATGGAATTTTTCCAAGCCCGCTCAGTTACAGTGTGCATATCATGTAAAGGTTTCTCTTATATGGCAAATTCCTGTTCAATTAAGATATACATTAATTATCCTATCACTACTCACAAGTGCACAATTGGTTGTGTGCTCCAGATGAAAGAGTAGATTACAAGAAAATTGTTTTTTAGCTAAACCCCAACAGCCTGTAGCAGTACATAATGACTTTGGGCAAGAACATTCTTTCCTGGAGAAAGACTCAAACAGTGCTGCCCTCTCAACAGGAACTTTCAGAGAGGGTTGCCAGGATATTGTTTGCTGTCAAATGGGTCAACAGATCCAAACCTACAAACCCCGTAATTTTCTCCACTGAGTTCTGTAAGCCTGGGGAATGATCCCAAGGTCTCATGTCTGCTTTTGATGGGGACTTCCATACTTGGAGGTGACTTACCTTCACATCGAAGTCTCAAACTTAAAATTTCTTTGTAAGCCTCTCAAATGCAGGAAGAAAAACTGTGTTTATGGGGTTTCTCTGCCATGGTTGTCTGGAGGCAGCTGTGTAGCTCCTCTGTCCAGGAGAGTGTGATGGGTTTGCATCTGTCCCTTACCCCTTTGCTGTGGGGTACCGACCATCCAAATCAACACACTATGAAAAATTATGGCTGAGGGTGAAATGTGCAGCCAATTTTGAAAGGTGCTATTTACCTCTGCTACATAACTGCAAATTTTGTTGGAACTTTGGAGGCTTGAGAATTTTTTATTATTAAAAAGAAAAATCTGATTTGTCTCTTGAAACTTTTGACGGGTTCGTAACAGCAGCAAGATTATGGTTATGATTCAGTCACTGAAGTGATGTAGTAGAAACAGTAATAGTAACACTAACATAATCTATTGCTCTCATTTTTTATTATTAATTATTTTAATTAATTATTATGGTGTTAAGATACTTAAATAGAACAGCTTGGAAGTTGACTAATCACTGGATTTGTGCATGATGCAACCTGATAAATATTTATACAAACAGACTTTTTCTGGGGAAAATAAAGATATTACAAGTAATGTATGATAGAAGAGAAGCTGTGTGGTGCCCAAACAGTTTGAGTTTTAAGCATTTAATTAAGAATCTTCTGCCCTATGTTCAGAAAGATGTAAAACTCGATAAAAAATCCTATTCAATTGAACCTTTAGCCTGGAATTTTGGAAATATGGACTATGATCTTTCCTCCTCAGTGGATTTTGTTAGGCTTTGGTCATATTTCTGGTGGCCCAATTTAACAACTGCAAATTGAAAATAATGTATCTGGGAGAGACTATTGTGGAATTCCCATTAATTACCTTATCTGGAACGTTTATAATTAAAGCAATAAGAAGTTACAGAAATATCTGTGAATTCTGACTGGAATATAAATTGATTTAATCAGATGTCAAAGAAATATAAGTTAAAATATTAGTAAAACTATATTTTATTTATTGATGATATTTCATTTGTGTGAGGTACTGCAATAACACCTTGGTACAAACAGAGTTTTGAAGAGAATTACTTGTTTATTCAGAAAATGATAACCATTTGAACAGCAGCACATGATATAAATCTCATTAAAAGGAAAAAAACTCTGAGTATATTGCACATATATTGGTGTTTCCAATCAGTGCTACTGTCCAGGGAGCAAGCTGGAGATTCTGGCAGTGTTAAACAGTGTTCCCTCCCATCACAGTGGCTTCTGTCAAACTGAGGGCAGAACTGACCTCTCTTTTCTGTCCAGAAATGTATCTGCTGCTTTCCCTGGAGTTGGTCACTCAGTGCCAGTGGACACCTGGTTGTTTGTGTACATAGCTGACAGAAGTGCACAGTGCTCTATTTCTAATCTGTTCCTTGTGATTAACACTTACTTTTCAGTAACGTAATTTAATATTAAGTATTACAGAGAAGGACGCCTCTATGAATGTGTGCAACAAAATGCACAGCTTGTTTTCAAACTGCTTTTCTTTTTATATTCAAAACATGTCAGAATCCAGTCAATATCTTCTGTGAGCATGGCCATATGTTTTCCCTCTGCACCCATGTCAGGACCCATATGCTTGACTGAGTTTGTTTTCTTCGCCTGTTCTAGAATTTTTCCGTGGCGTTGTCTCCTTATTTGTCTGCAAATAACTTAGCTTCAGTTTTGAGCTGACATTTGTGCAAGGAAACAATTATTTTCTAATTAAATATACATTAAAACTGATGGGAAACCATTAGGCTTTGAAAGCATTAAGGATAGCGTTTCACTACAGCAAATTTTGTATTGCTTAAAAGAAACCAAATGAGTTCTTCCTTCCCCAAGTATTTTTGGTTTTATGAAGATGTGTGTTGCAGTGATGCTTTAGTGCTTAACAGCTTGTGCACTGATAAAGAACCTGCAGCAGGCAGCCATTGACAGTTAAAAAGATAAACTGCTGATGAGAAACTTCGATGACATAAAACTGAATTTAGTCAGAAGGCGAAGCAGGTAACTAAAATGTTGAAGACCCAACTGATACAGGTGTTTTAAAAGACTTATCAGACTGGCTGGGGATTGGATCTATTAGTGAAGGGTTCTGCTATAACTGCTCTTGCACTGTCTCTTGTTTTCAGATTTATGAAGGTATAGAACTAAAATCGTGTATAATATCTACCATAGGAGTAGTATCACAGCTTTTCTAACTACTGCAAGTACATTCCTAGAAACCTCTATAAGCAAGCAGGACTGCAGTGGTAAAAAGTCAGGAATCCAGCAGTTTGCCTCATGGACTGAGCAAACTAGCCTGCAAACTGTAAGTCACTAGAGTTAGTAAATGCAGCACTCTAGGGTATAGTATAAGCTTATCTGGGTTTTTTGTGGAGCAGTATCAAATTTATTCAATTCTGCATGCCTCTGGGAGACAAAATAAGTCAGTTTATCTGCTTGCAAAATTAAAGAGGGTATTACTGAATGAAACCATGAAAATGAATGAGCATATCTTATGTTACCTTGGACTCTGAGAAGAAATTCCCAAGTTTCTCCTTATATCTGATGCATCTTTTTCCTATTTTTTTTTTAAGTAATCCCTCAAGATATTGATACATTATATAAGATTAATTGCCCTAAAATTATACCCTTCTCAAATAGACTATTTGTTTATCTGTACAAACTAGTAATGCTTAGCAAATCTTTTTCATTAATGTTACAGCACATCAATCACTGCTCTCACATCAGTCTTATGAACTCTGAATTCTTCTTGTTATCCCAAAAGAGTAAAATGGCTTATCCTGAGATACCAGTGCAGCAGGGGAATGAGTAAAGCTGACCACTCTAATCCATTGTTGTCCTTTTCCTTTAGAATATCCTTTGCAACAATGAATTTCTACTTAACAGTTGAAAATGAAGACTGTTTATTGTCATTATTCAATGACAATAATTCTGATTCTTCTAATATATTTAAGAAAAGGATAAAAGCTTTCTTCTCCTTTGACAGAGGCTTTGTTCAAGCTTCTTGTGTGGAATTTACTTACAAAAAATCAAACTTATGATTGTAAGGCAAAAGTGATTTAAGGAAAATAGCAGTGAAAAGGAATTTACTGGCCTCTGAACCAATGTAATGCTGAACAGATAAAGGGTATGCAAAAAAATCAGTTTAATCTTGTTTAAGGAGTTCATGAAGTCAAAATATTTTTAATTACTATTTGTCATAAAACAGGAATAAATTAGCATTGGTTGTTTTTAAGCATTGCAAGGACTCAATATTATTATTGTTATTGCACTTTTTTTCCCCTCAAAATATGTTCATTAAGACCTAACTTGTTAATCAAAACTGAGTTTGATTTCAGCAACTAAATTACAAAACACGAGACTATTTTTGTCTCAATCATTTTGCCTTTCATTTTCTTTGGCTCCTTAAAATTCCGCCTTTAAAGGGTGGTATTTTCTCAAGACTGAGGCCTAGTAAACTCTATAAATTGAAAGGTAAAAGAATGCTTATGTGTGAAACCAGGAAATGCTGTCAAGAGATCTTCCTATGAATAAAATGGCTTCAACACTTCTGAACCAGCAGTGATACTGGTTTTTTACAGCTACAGGGTATTTTTACCACAACTTTGGTGTAACTATTCTGCAGCCAATGTCTGATTCAGTGGACAGCCCTCTCTGCATTCCCATCCTTTATGCAGGTTATTTCTGGGACAACAAATACACACTCCAGGCTGTTGACAAACCTGGAAGTAAGGCTATGCAAATACATGACAGTTAGTTTGGCACATTAATGATACCTCTAATGATACAAACAGTGTTTCCCATCAGGGAAAAAGCTCATGTACTCGATGTCAAAAGGGTAATTTGAGAATTGAATTGGTCATTCTACTTTAAAAGAAAAAAAAGAAGAAATCAAGGGGGACATTTGGTCTTGTACTCAAAAGAAAAGGAAAATAAATGTGTTATTCACAAACTTGCTGGAAGAGAAAGCCTAGGAAGAGTGTTCACATTTTACATACTCAGAGTAATCTTGTTTACACATACAAGATACAGCATTTACACATACAAGATACAGCATTCTGGTTTAGTTCTCACTTCTCAAAAGAACATCTTGTCCTTTGCTGTGGTTTCAGCAGCTCTTGCTCAGTCTTCTATGGATTCTCTACCTGCTTTTGAAAGTAATAGCCCTGTCCCAGGAGATCTGGAAGTTTTTTGTCCTACGTTGCAAGTGAATGTCTTAGGGAATAAATCTTTTTTCTTGTTCAGTTTCTGACTTGACAGTGTGAGAGGCACAATGGAGAGAGAGGCTCAGAATGCCTCAAGGGAAGGGTGGCACTGATGTCAAATTTGTTTTGCCCAGGAATTTCTTTTGGACTGTCAGTTAAATGGAAGTTTCAAAAACCAGTCTATCATTGCGTACTAAGTTTTTCCCCTTTTGATAAAAACAGACTTAACTAAAATTTTACCCAGAAGTTCATTAAAAAGTGCCCAAATTTCTCTCTGATTCCTCATATACTTCATTCAGAAAATCTCTGTGGAAGGAATACTTCCAAGTAGTAGCATTTGTAGAGTTACTTTGTTATTTTTTCTTAAACCATTAACCAAGCACTAAAATAATTCAGCAGCTGTGGAGTAGAAAACCTTTCATCATGAGGCTGTTTTTATCAAACCCAGCCCAAAGTAGTTATGACAAATGACTATTGCCTCATGACCAGTGAAGTAAATTTGTAGGGATTTGTAGTTTTCAGATAAAAAGAATATTTTGTGGGCTTTCAGCATGACATCAGATGATTTGTAATGTTATAACATCTAATATGGGCAAAACATTTGGCAGTCAGTTTGCATGGATGAAAATGCAGAGCAGTACGAGAAGAAACTACCTATGGTTTAAACTGAACAGAAATTCATTTAATGGCTTCTTGTTATTATTATGAGTAATAATCATGAGAAGTAATTATAAAGTCTAGTTAGGTATCACAATAGAGTACTTCAAAGAATGAGGCTCAAGATACCAGGAAAAACTTGTCAGATTTTGTCATTCCTCTTTCATCTAAGTATCCAGGACTGGTAGCTAGTAGTCTCCAGAGCAAATGGAGACCAAAAGACCAAATTTTATCATATAAAATGTTTCAAGGATGACTAGATCCCCCTGTTGCTAAGAGCTTCATCTGGTGGCTCCTGAAGTGTACCTTAGGTGATTTGGACTAATTTCCAGGGTGTGGCTTGTAAAAATGAGCAGGGATTTGGCTCAGGGTAGCTGGGTGGGTGGGAATGAGAGGAGAGGGATGAGTTTTTCAGCCAGCCCTAGGGAGGTAAAAATGAAGGCAAGGACTGTCCCTTTCATTTTTGGACTTTGCTGAATGTAAACCAGCCATGAGATCATGTCCTCAAAGCACTACCAAGCCTAGAGTAAATCCATCAAAATTAGTGGGATCACCTGGAAGAACCAAACTCAGGAAATCTGGACCTGCAACAGCATTCAGGAAATGGGCTTCCCAATCAACCTCTCCTGGGATTTCTGTGGGTAGAGAAAGTTTGAAAGTAACTTGCAATTTTTTGCTTTTTCTTCTCTTTAATGTGACTAAAGAACTGTTTTATGCAAGTTATAGTCGGTGTATTTAAGCACGTTCTAGTCAGCTGCTTATTAGTGGTTACTTCAAGGAATGTTAACTAAAATGGATGTAGCAGGAAGGGAGGTGAGCAAGAGGAGACACAGTTGTCTATCAGCACTGCCAGTTAAAAATACAGGACTTACTGCCAAAAAACCTGAGCTGAAGTTTGTAATGGTCTATTGAGTTCAACACAGCAGATATATTAAAATGAATAGCACAGGTCTCCAAGATAAAATCCCTAGTAGGGCAGATGGTGGTAACTCCAAAGAAAAAGGTTTCCTTTACAAATTTTGTGTCCATCAGAGAACCTTGCATTTCATGAAGAGCTGTCATCAGCTCTGCCCTAAGGGCTGGGGGAGATCCAGTTGACCTTGTGCATAAACACAATGGTACAGAGCTGTACTGTGGGACTGATGTATAAAGTGGATTGGATAAAAGCTGCAGTTGTTGCCTAAGGGTTTTTCAAGCCTTTGTCATTATTCTCCAGAAATACACACAGGTTCTGACTAAAGGCATTCTTCTTCAGATCAGACCCTGTAACTACATTATGTGTTAATTGCATTTTTTAAATTTTGTTTCTGTATTTCTTCTTCAGAAGTTTGCTCACTTATTGTATTTACATTTAAATTTCTGCAGATCACAAACCTTTTAAATTTAACTTACCTTTTTTCCCTAGGACTTTTAGGATTCCTTGAACACAGTCTCCGGTATGTTTTGTGTGGAAAAATTTTAATTGAAAGGAATAACCTTTTAAAAGGTGTTCAGAATGCTCTGATTTGTCTTGCTTGCCTCTTCCTTTATTTTTTTTCATGTCAATTCTGATGCTAAGCTCTCCTCTGTCTTATTGGCCTTTCCTATTTTTACAGTCAGTGTAGAAGTCAAATGCTGTGATATATTTAGCATTTTAATGGATATACAAACAAAATCAACCCTGCAATAAAACTTTATGGGAGTCTTGTGGCCTTTGCTTACCTAAATTGGTGTCATTTGTTCTTCTCTGGAAAAGTTCTCTATATTTATATAAATGTGCTCAAAAGGAGGTGTTTTTTTTGTTTTGTTTTGTTTTCTACTTTTCTAAGTAGGAAGATCAGATGCTATGTCAGGGACAATGTGGCTATTCATGAGTGAATCCCACCTGGATCAGTGGCTAAATTTCTAATGAATTTGTGGCTGTCATATCTCCCTTACATAAGCAAAGAAATTGTAGATTTAAAAATACAGCTTCAGTGTTATTTATTTCATAGAGCAGCTGCAATTCTTTCTCTATTGAGACCTTCTCGTTTGTTACAGGTCACATTTCCACTTATTTAGAAGGGAGTATAATTTATCATAGCTCCATATCCTCTCTTACGTGACCCTTCTTAGCATTATGTGCATTTCAATGATAGGTGGAGTGATGGTAAAAATAAATAATTTTTAAAAAATTAATTTTACTTTTACTGCAATGACCATTACACTAATCTCTGTGATTACAGCAGATTAACTCTATAATGGAAGTACACAAGAAGCAGCTCCGAAATTGGTTATAAATGGGCAGAGTAGTCTTAGAGGTTAATTTTCTATAGTGGGTATTTACTAAATATGCATTATTACATATTTTACGTTTTTATATATTTGTATGGTTCATACAATATAGGGAGACAGCTCAGGAAAATTGGAGAGAGGCTTTATTTGAAAGTAATCACAAAAAGGCAGAAAGCAGTATCTGTGGGGTTTTTTCCTCACTCCTTTCTCCACATCCTCCCCAGCTTACACCTAAGAACATAAGCCTAAAAGTGTTACTCTGATATGGAGGGATTACAATGCCTAAGTCATAAATGTTTATCTTTAGCCAAAAATGTCTATACATGAAATTAATGCACTAAAAATAGATGCTTTGAACAGTAAATAGTATTTTCATGAGAAATTATAGAAAGAAATTAAGTTTAAAGTGTTGAAAATATGACAATAAACAGGTAAATAAAACATCAATGTTTACATTAATCGTGGGTAGAAAAAAAGGACTTAACTCTTGTTATTGATGGTATACAACTTGTGAATTTCATAATTCTACAACATTCTATAAAACATGCTGTACATCATATCTGCCACCTAGTTTGCTGAAGAGTGAGATCAAGTGTCTTCTAAAATATCTAGAATATAACAAGTGTCAATTTTGAAAAACACTTTTTTTCCAGAGCCTCTGACTTTTTTTCACCCCAGCCGGCCCTTCAGCCCAAATCAGCTTCCTCGTGGCCTGAAATGGCAGCAAAGGTTCTGGCAGGACCAGGTGGGTGGAAGGGCAGCAGCTGCTCCAACTGCCCCCTCTGCTCCAACTGCTGTGGTTGCCTTGCTGTGTGAGCTGGAATCTGATGGCACTCCCCAGTGCTGCAGGGACAGGAGGAATGTCTTTAGAGAAATTCTACAAGGATTGGTGTGTTGGTGTTGTATTGCAGATAAATTGTCTTGGGATAATATAGATAATAATCTATCCTATACAGTACATGTAGTATAAGCAACAGTCTCTAACTATGGGTTATTGCTCCAGACTGCAGCCAATGGATGAACTGTCTGCATGGGAAATGAACTGTAGTTATTAAACACTGGCATTGAAGGATCTAACTTGGGAAAGAGACTGAAAGTGCTTCACCTCTGTTCTTAGTTAGCTAATTCCACATTAAAATATAGAAATTACTGATTTTAAATTGTGGCAGTCATTCTGGCAGGAATTTCGTATTAGCACTATAAAGAAGAAAATTCTCCAGAAACCCATTGTTGCCACAGTTCTTTCTGGATCAGAGGCTGGACTTGAAGTCCAGAACCTTTAAACTCTTTTCCAGATGTTTTCTAATATGAAATGAAATCCATTCTGCTATGTAATGTCAGAATTTTACTCTTTATCAGTCTAAAATATAACTATGTGCCTGACCTGACATACTAGCAATCATGTGCTGCCATTTTATTAGTTCTGCTGAGCAATATTGATGCCTCTGAACACCTGTTGCTCTTCTCCTCATTGGTATCATGCTGTCCAAAGACTGAGTATTTCTAAATGTTTGATCACTGAAGTGTTGGATTTTGGAACCTGAGATTTTTCAGGGGAAAATTGATTTGAATCAACTGCACTGTAGAAAATCTGCTATAAGGAATGGGAGGCCTCTGAAAGGCAATGGTGAGAAAAATATTTTCCTACAGTGCTGATGCCCATGAAAAAAGTTAAACCCAGAGGGGTTAAACAATAGTGACCTGGCTTTTATTTCTAGGAAAATGGTTTTAAAACACATGGGTAAAGACACTGGCTGTTTGGAAATTAAGATTTCTTCTTTTTTAAGTTTAGTCAAATTTTTTGTATCAGCTACACAGAAGAAAATGATCCGTGTTTGTGATTTCAAAAACAATCCAAAAACATGGCATGGATGAATACACAGAAATAAACCCAGGTAGCTGGGGAGTTTAAAATATTCAGAAAAATATGTAAATTATGCAGCAATAAAAACACCAAAGTGTAGTAACCCCTTATTGTCTTGTAGATCAGGAATCTAAGACAGAGCTCTTCCAAACAGTGGGAGAGCTGCAGATATGAAAATTTCTGGATCCAGGACTCACAGATAAACAATTTCAAACTTTACTGTTAGGAATGGATCATGTGGTATATGGTCTTCTCATGATATTTTTTTCAGCTGACTGATATAAACTGCAGTCTCTGCACTAAACTCCCTGCTCTCAACTCTCTTTGCCCTCTCATCCAGATGGCACTAACAAAGCCTTTCCTGTCTTTTCCCTGGCATCTACTCCAGCATTCTTCCCCCTCTTGGCTAAATGGAGGGTTGCTTTGTGTATCGGAGACTTCCCTCTCAAAATTTCCAAAGCCTTTAAATATAAGGAATGGAAATGAACAACAGTGACATGACAGCACCACACAGTACACCCATTGCAAATGCCCAACCTCAGGTGCATAATGATGCTCTGATGCATGAGTTGCCAGCTCACTTCTGTGGCCTTACTGCTAAAGATAATGCTTAAGGGATGATTAAAGACTTAACACTACAGTTTCCTTCTCTGTAAGAGGGACCAAATCCCATAGTTCTTATTTGTGTGAGTCAATGAATCAGCGTGAGGTTAAAGATTATTAATGTTTATTTTCATTTTATGCCACTTTCCACTCTGTTCATCTCTATTACTCATGGATTCATCTCTCTCAGGAGGGACTGTAACTGGCAGTCAGGGATGTATGTGGAGTGTCATGGGGAAAAACAGTGCTTATAGAAATGCACGCCTAATTTAGCAAATACCATATGAATAATAGTAGCAATTTTATCTAAGGGATGAGACCATACTGCAATACACAGATATAAGACTCTGCAAGAAACTTCCTAGGTTTCTTGTGTGATAGTTCAGTGGGTTTTAGAGAGAATCTTAAAATACTTCTAAGACATTAATATGTCTGCTCCTTCCCCTTCTCCACACTGACGTAGTTCAAACCCAAGTTATATGTTTTAAGAAATTAATGTTGTCTTTGAGATAATAGAGAAGCTTCACTGGAACATCACAGGTAAGGGTCAAAGACTCACAAATATAATTGTTTGAGCTTTAAATGACTCTACATCACCTTGCAGTCTAGTATTGGGAAATTTTATTTTCTGGTATGTAGCATTAAATAATATAAAATTTGAAAGACAACTACTGTACTTAAAATGCAATGCTGTTAGCCTTGTTCCAAAGTCCTTAGCACAGGTATCATTTAAGCAACCTAAAGTGCTCTAAACTATGTGTTACTATTTTGTAGTAATGTATCAGGCTCTCAGTACAGAAATATCCTCTGAGTTTTTCAGAAATCTAAGACTTTCATATAAATTTTACCTCTTCTCAGTTTAGCCTCATTCTGACTTCACTGGGCTTTTTTTTTTTCCCCTCCCTGCTGAAATCTACTTATCCAAGTCCCAAATTATTTAATATTTCTTTCACAGGTAAAAATATATAGCTTGGCTAGCTGATGTTTAATGCATCTGCATATTACATGGTGTATATTACAGCTATTATTATGAGCAACCATTTACATAAGCTGTAAACTTACAAGGTTTTTTAGGTGGGTAAAACACGTTCTCTGCCTCAAGACAGGTGGGATCTGTATTAGGCAAGACAAAGGCTGAGGCTCAGGAGAAACCCCTTGGAAAGTGTCAGGAGCGTGTTAGGATAATTTAGGAGGCACTGAAGGGAAGAAGAGTTTTGGGTCTAATGGCTTGGTACAGGGAAAGGATTCTTGGTAGATGAAGGCAATGAAGGTGTTCCAAGTGTGGGCAGCTAATCTAACAAAGAAAAATACTTGAAGAAAATAAAAAGGTTTAGGATAATCTAAAGAACTACTGTGGGAAACTTGCAGAAAGCTGAGGTGGGCTGAAAGCAAAAGGATTTGTGTGATGAAAAAGGCTTATGTACAAAACCTTATACAAGAGGAAGTTGTATACAGTTTTGAATTTGATGCAAGAAGAGATAAAATGTCTGTGGAATTTTCAAGAGGTAAATCTTCCCTTTTACACTGTGCTGCAAAATCTGTGCTATTTGCACACTCCCAGCATAGCTGATATGCAGAGCTGATGTTCTGAGGTGTCTGTGCTTTCACCTGAGCAAATACACCCTTTTTCTGGATCCCTGTGCAGTGTGGACAATTTGTATGGGTACAAAATGTATACACATAGTGGAGGAGAAATGAAGGCAGTAGCTTTACATCTTGAACAAAATGTTGATCTTGTTGACAAATAAATTGTATGGTGTGTAACAATTACAGAGTACATGTATATTCAATGTAAAATCTAATGTACCTCCTTTGCGTGTTTATACTATACAAGTCCAAACAACAGTCTAGCTCATGTAGGACAGCTGCTCATGAGCTTCTCTAAATAGTTGTCATGTTAAGAAATGGAAATAACTAACTTACATCATATAAGCGTCCTTGATTAGCAAAGAGTATCACATATATAAATTAATAAATTTTACACAAAATCTTTTCAAACCTAGCTTACTGTTAATTTATGGTTGCTTTGACTTCACAGGCAAATTGCACACTTGCATCTGTCATTGTGATTATCCTCTGTTCCTCTTATCACTCAACCAGCTCAACCTGTTTGACTAGGTCTCATGTTTATAGGTGAAGTTCTTAGTTATTACCCTCATCTGATCTGTGATCAGATCCTGTTCAATCCTCATAGTTTAAAAAAACACCACACAACCCAAATCCCTTTCTCCTTGTGTTTTTTTATACATCATGGTTTTTCCTGTGCACCTTTGCAGTGGTTCACAAAAATATTCCCACAGGAATTTATATTGATTATGATACTGTGTAGCTTTGATATACTGGCTGTTGTTTGGTAACAGATGTATGGTGTATGTCTCCTTTGCTCGGATCAGTATGATCAAAATTCTGTTTTGTTCAGCTATTAGCATATATATCTCCCATTTTTTCTCTTTCTCTTTATCCAAAGCAATGCATCAGAAGGTCTTTTTCTAGAAGAAACTTCATTTCACCTTCTCTTCTAATTCAATTTGTGAATGCAGACAAGAGAGGAAAAGTTTAAGAGGAAAATTGATAATGCAGTATCTTGTTGAAGAATCTTCTTAAACTGCAAAGTGGAATGTGTTATTTTAAAAGAACTTAAAAAAATAACTTATCCAATTAAAAAAAGACAGTTGTGCAGATCTAGTAATTCCCTCCTTAAGGCACACTCTTCTGTTTTAAGAAGAATTTGAATCTGTTTTAAAAATTTCTTTTTAATTATTATATAATGTCTCATAGCATTTTATAGCATTTATAAATTGCTGTTGAGATCAAGATGTAACGTTATAAAATGGAAGAAATGGTGAAGTTCTTTTGTCAGGTTAGATACTTCTGTCTCAGAAAGTATATTGTTCTGGACTTCAAATAATGAAAACAAAAGCTGCTTTGTGCCTTAAACTAATGGTGATTTAATGATGCTTGCTGGTTCAGTTATGTCTGAGGGATTTGTAGCATATTAAGAGGTATGAGTATGAGATATCATCACAGACCATTCCATTCTAAATTATCTTCTACCTTCAGCGTGAGTGAGCTGATTTAGGAAGGACTGAGTATTTTGGATTATGTGTTGGCTTGCATGCAAAACTTTAATAAATAAACTGCAGAGTTGGTAGAAACACAGACTGTGTTTATATTTGGATGTATATAACTCTGACTGATTCTGTAATCACATGCAGGCTGGTATCATCAATTAGGATCTATCAAATCAAGTGACCTTTAGTTCCCTGTCAATGCCTCAAGTTGTTCAATGTAGCTGCCAATGTATGCTCTGTCATGACCTGCTCAAGAGTGAGAGTGATGTCCATCCCAGCTTCCCCAGGCCTGGGAACTGTTATGTCTTCTGAGTCTTCTGTTGGCACTTTTTGTTTTCCTTTCGATGTTTCAAATTATACCTTTCATCTTGCATTTCCTTGGAATGAGGATGATAATCTTTTGAATGTCACATGCTATCTCAGTTTATTTAAATTATAAGCTCTTTGAGACTTTGTCTTCTTTCTGGTTTTGTAAGCAATATGGGTACATTCTGGCTGAAACCTCTTTGTGTGTAAGCAGTGAAACAGTGAGTTCAGTTCTCACTTTTCTTTCAGCAATATCTGATTTACTTATTTTCATCAGGGGTTTTTCATTAAGTGAAATGTTTGGACTTAGTGAGCATAAGGGTCTTTCCAACATTAACAGTTCTGTGGTTCTGTGATTCTATGAAGTACAGTTTCTAATACTGTTGCACATATCCCTGCTCTTTACCAGTTCCACAGTGTTTACTGAAAATAAAATTACAAATTTTAGAGAGAATTACTGTAACTTGTTTGTAAGTGCCACAAAACCCACATAACATGAAACCAGTCCTCACGGATGGTGAGGACCTTAACTTTACCTTTGAGTTTCTTGACATTTGTGGGTGTTGATTATCTTTAATTTTAATTTAGCATCATTCTAATTGTGTGTTTCATAGTAGGTACCCTCTCACCTTTCCAATGTCAGTGTTATGACTCAGTGGAAATTGCTTTTTCTATTGGAAACTGTTCTCTTTTATGAGGATTAGCACCATTTAGCAACAATACCACGTACAGGAAAAAGATTTTTGTCCTGAATTCAGAACCTTCTTTCACATTTGGAAGAGTGAAAGAACCTTACGAAAAGTGAAAACAATAACACATTGAGTTGTTCACATGTGCCAACTGCCTTTATCATTCAGTTTCTGAAATAAAGGGGGAATTCATTCTTGGAAGGACCATATCAATATTGTAGGGTGAGAATAAAGGTTGTTATTAGCCAGCGTCAGGGTTACACTACCATGATGAAATTTATATTTACACCCTCATTTTCCAAACTTTATAATCATCTATGATATCACAACCCCCAACTTTTACTTCTTATAGCTATGTGATAGACATGTACAAGTCATAACTCTGAATGAGGACATCTTGCTAGGAAACTTAAGCAAAGGGAGTCACCTTCACTCGCCTTCAAAATATTTACTTTATTTTCTTTCTGTTGCCTTTTTTTAAAGCCACGATTTTAAATCCTCAGCTGAACTCAACTGTGATCACATCACTGCTGCATAGTTACTGGACAAAACATCCTTCCAAAAAGGTACAATTTGTCCCCCAGAGACTAAGCAGACTGAATAGTAAACATAAGCAACAAGGTGAAACAAGAAATATTACCTTGCTTTGAGAGTGGAAAGAGAAACATGAACAGATCTAAAGTAGTGATGTAGACAATACTTCACCCTCCCACCCAGAGCAGTTAAATGGCCTTAAATTGCCACTGGCTGAGTCCTGTAGCACGGACATGGGCTGGCTCATTAGTTCTGCTGAGAGAGATGCTGTAATACAGATGTTCTGTGTTGGACAGAGGAACTGGAATTTGCTGCATGCTTGATGTAGATATTCTAGTTTAGGACTCTGCACTGCTCTGTGGTGGCCTGTTTAGACATGCTCAGAGATGTATAAATAAGTCTAGGACAAAGATATGCGTAGTACTCCCATTCCCCAATGTCTTCTTCGTGGCCAAACAGATCTGTTTGATACTCTTGATGCTGAATTCCTATTTTGCATTTTTCTGTTGATTGTACTATTTGCCATCTATCAAACACACGCAGAATGGGGTAACAATAACAAAAGTCATGGTCTTATGTATTGGAAATGGAGTAAAGACAGTATGGTGAGATACAAAAAGTCTCATTTCAAAGTCACAAATATATGTTCATCTTATCCATCTGTGGTCTGTTTCTCTCTACAAGCTGAATAATCTATTTTTTATTTGCATATCTGTTAGCAAAAGCCAGATGATCTGGCTTGCATTGTTTACTAGGCTACTCACTGATCTCTTTCCATCTGTTTTACCTGCTTGCCTGCCTGCCTGCCTGCCTGCCTGCCTGCTCCTTTTTCTGAATAGTGTTGTTTTAACTTGCTAAGCCAATTTTTCTGTATCGTGAAAGACCTATTTTCCTTTTTAAGTAATTTTTTTAAGTAATTTTTTTGGGTAGCTATTGCAGCTTGCTTGTTCAAACGACTGCTGCAGCGAAGAGAGAATCCAAAACATCACAGCTGCCATCAGCTCACTGTAGGTGGCACCAGCAGACGCAGCAAATGCCTCCAATGCACTGCAAGAAGCCGCCACAGCGCTGTGATTTCACTGCAGCGCCCTAGGGCAGGCAGTGCACATTTCAGGTAGGCAAGCCCTGACCTGTCTGGGTAACCACAGTCTTTAACACCTACAGAACACCAGTTTAAAACGTCCTGGGAACTGTGATAATTGCTTGATGCAGCAGCACTCTCACAGCTGCACTGTTATTTTTGCTGTGAGGTAACTGTCTAATTTCCTTTTCTGTCTGTTTTATGTAACACTCCTATTTTATGGTTAATTTTGACTCTTCTGTTGCATTCACACATAATGCCTTTGTCTTTTAACACTTCATGTATTCCGAACTTCCTTCTTGAGAATATCAGATTCCATGCAGGGAAAGGTGGAAAGACATTATCTTGAAGATAAGCTAGAGAGAGATGTCAGCTCAAAACCCAATCTGACATGTTCTTTCCTCATCATACTCTGCAGTTTTCCTTGCCTTAAAATCACAAAGTGGATTCTGCTCCAAGGAGAATAAGGTCTCTTGCAGGGATTTTCTTTTTCCCCATCTGTGTTTTTTGGTGGTTTTTTTATATGTAAGGTATTTCTGCAATGCTAGCAAATCAACTGAAATATTGAAAAAGTATTTTAAAGCATACTATTTTATTTATTTTCTCTCAGTTATTTTTGCTGCTTCTATAAGAAAAAGCATATCAGGTTTGATCTCACTTCCACTTCAGTGAAATCAGATAATACAGAGTTGGGTACAGAGGTTTCCAAGGCGAGGCTAATATTATATAATCTGTTCATGTGCCACTGAAAGAGAAAGAATGTCAAATATTAAGTGCAGGTAGGATAGTGATGATTGAGGCAGGAACTGTAACAACATGAACATGGCCCACTAGTTGACCAGTTGCCCATTCAGCTATTGAGAGGATGTTAAGAAAATTCCCTTAACAATCTTGTTAAACACACTTTGATTGTAAAGGATGACTGTTGCAATTTACCTCCCTGAGGCCTTAATATGCTGAAGCAGGCAAGCTGTGCAGTTTTACAGGAGGATGTAGACTCCTAAAAATAAATTAATCATATATGATTTTTCATGCTGACAGATGCCAGAGTTCTGATGAGCAGTGCATGCTCCGGATTTTCCAACCTAATTTGGCCATAATTTTTTACTTCCCATCTCAAGATGCAAAATTAGGTACGGAAATACAACCTTTTGTTCCTAAAGGTGGAATAGTTCCACTAGTCATACGCTCAGGAGGAAGTATTATTCAGAGTATGAGGCTAAGACTGAAGGGAAGTTTAGTTAATGTTATGTTTTCACTGTGTCCTCAGATACCTATTTAGGATCAGATTTTAAAAGGCTTGAAGATATCTGACAGAATTTTCAAATTCCCCCTCAACTTCTAAAAAACCTATTTTTAACAACCTGTATGTTTAGGTTCCTGATTACTTTTGAAAATTTATTTTTTCTTTGGTGTACTTTGTTCTGTATTTTGCCCCTTTTATGAGCAAAAGATTTCTGTTCAGAGAAGTCCAGAAATAGGTGAGATCAAGGTGGAGTGTAGTCTATTGTTGCATTTGGACTCTGGCTCCCAAAGGTTCTTCAACCACCTATATTAGGCACTTATCAGGCACTACAATTTTTTTATTGTTACATTTTTTGTGTCGTGCTCCTACAACCAGCACAAAGGGGGCTTTGGATGGCCAACACTGTAAAAGTCAGCAGAAAATCTCCCAAGTCTGAGATAATTCAGCTGATGTTCTCTTTCTACAACATACATGGGGGAAAATTAATACTCACTTTGCATAAAAAGATTCTGAGATTACTATTAACATTAAAGATGAGACCTTAAGGCTTTCACAGACAGCTCAGGCCTTAGTAGTGGTTAAATGTTAGAAATTCCCAATATCTATTAGGATTTCCTACATGGAATAAAATAAATGTCATTATTGGTTTACTTAGTAAATTCATGGTGTGATCACACCTTTTATTGTCTACTGAGTTACAGTTTTCAACTCAAATCTACATAAAAGCTCGGGCAGAGGAGTAAATAAGAATGACAAGGTCTGTCAAGGCTGTGGGATGGCACCTGTATGAGGGAAAACTAAGTAGAACTTACCAAGCTGAAAAAACAAATGGTGCAATTGCAGAATATATATATGTGTGTGTATACATACATATATATATATGTATACATATATATATATATGTTATATATATATATATATATATATATATATATATAAAAGTTAGGGAGTTGGGATACATTGCTGTGATGAGAATGTTTGGAAGACCAACAAATCTTTTGAATTGCTATCATTAGCTCTCTATCAGATTTCAAGAGCATACTGAGAGCTTCAGCAGGACTCTGACCAGGATCCAAAATTTTCTTTAATCATACAGCAGGAAAGGACTTCTAAAACTACAAGCAATGCCCAAGGCATGACAAAGTAAAGAAATGTTGACTTTTTTTTAGATTTAGGCAATTTTATGATAGTGAATATGAGGTCACAGACAGTAATACTCAACCACAGAAATACAAAAGTGGGTATAACTGACTCAGTAATTTCTTGAAAGACAAAGCTCTGATTATGTCAGCCATGATTTCTCAGTGAGAAAAAGACAACCAAAATCATTCTGAGATGCATTAACAAAATTACAATTGGCAAAACTGGTAAAATGTTAAATAATACAGTTGTTTAACCCTTGTGAATTTTTAATTGTCATGGGTCTACATTCATCACATAGTGAAGCAAAAGCAAAGTACTGGGCAAAACAATGAAAAAAATTGCAGCTAAAGGAAACTGGAATGTAAGGAAAGGTTGCAGAAATTGCTGTGAAGGTAACTGGGGAAAGGCATAATTAAAAAAAAATATTTAGGAAATAAAACCATTTTCCACATCTTAATGGAAGTTATATACCCCAATTGTGCAAGTTAGTTTGAATTGAGGTAGTGGATCTCTGCTGTAAAAAAGCTTAATGAATTAGGCAGCCTGTCTTTAGCACCAGTTCCAGTATCATTTTCTTGGATGTAGCTGAACCACTGTTAGCAGCTGCAGGAAGGGTTAAAGGTAAAGCTAAAATGTCACTGATCAAAATTCATTCATTGGTTATTTTCAATGAATGAGTTTAATCCCTCCTGTCGAGACACTGTTGGCTGAAACAGTTTCATGTGGTTTCATTTGCATGTGCCAGTCACTGGTTCCAAAGCCTAATTTTGCCTGCATCTGTAAGAACCATCACCAGCTTTGGAAGCAGGCAAGCCACAGGGCAAGTTTGGACATCAAGGGCTGCACAAACCACAGGGGAACCAACTGCCTCAACCTGCAGCCTTCCCTCTTTAGACAGGGGAAAATAGAGTTTTTCCCACATCAGCAGTGCTCAGCCCAGCTTTGGGAAGGACCCTTCATTCATGGTCCCATCATTCACATCAATAGCTGTTAATAGCTCATGTGTACTCACACAGGATGTTGCTGAGAAGCTGGAGGCTCTTTGTTTTCCAGGTTGGCAGTTTTTTGGATCCTCTCTGATCTGGCTTAGTTGACAGTACAGAGACTCTCCTGCCAAGAGTGATCAATGATCTCCTGTGGGTTATCAGTTGTGGTCACTGCTTCATCTCTATCATTTTGAGGTTATAGAGCCCACGAGGTCTGCTGTCATAGCAGGTTTTCAATAATTCCCCATATCTGGTGTTAATGCCTTGTTGTGACAATCCAGTGCTATCCCATGTTGTTGGGATAGAGACATATAGGCTGCCACCCTGTAAACCTCTTACAATATCTGCTTCTGATGTCATTTATTTTCATATTAGGATTATGCATGCCTTGGAAAAAACTAAAATAGTAAAGAGAAGGTAGAATAATTTTCATTAATTCCAAGTCCAGGTTTTCCACTTCTGGAAGATAACACTAATAATTTCCTGTGTCTGCTACTTTATTGTCCATACTAGAATTCTAGATGACTGTTGTAATATTAGCTTCTTCTAACAGGCAGTCTTCTGTGCTATGTAGATCATTGTTCTGCCACCACTTCACTGCCAGAACTTTATTTCTGTTTCTTTCAGCAAACCTGACCTTTCTGGATCTAAACCTACCTGTGATTTTATGCCTGCAAACCGGACACATGTATATATCAGGTGATAAACACTTTTGGATCCTATAAGTATAAATACTTGCAGGTTACTTTGTTTAACTTATCATTTTGACATGCAAACTTTTACTAGACTGGAATCTCTCAAAGCCAGGCATAGTTTTCAGGTGGCCTGCAGAGTCATTTCAATAAGGTTTTAGTAAGAAAGGAAAGTGTTTGCACCAAGAATTCTACCAAAGGCAAGAGGGGAACAGTGAAATGGTATGGCCAGGTTATTTCCATTCTTTACCTCCTTTGTAGTTTTCATGTATTGTAGACAGGATTACAGTTACAATAATGGCATCAGCTACTGTTGGAAAGCTGAAGAATGTTCCTTTCTAGGTGAGGTACAGGGCACTCTGTGAAGTTGATGCTCAGTGCACTGGAAGGGAGGCATAACTGTATACCTGGAGTACAGGTGCCTGCCTTCAGTTAGGCTGTAGGTAAGGTCCTGACTATTTCTGAGACTGTAGGCTTCAGTATTTTGGAAGACTGGTTAAATATTTTTGTAGTTTATTTCCCCTTGAAAATGTTAATGCTCCATTCAGAATTCCATAACCCCTGATCCTCAGGAATTAACTGTTACAGTTGCAGAAGTTTTATGCACAGGTCTGGATCATGTTGTGTCCAAATAAAGGATCACTGCTAGGAAAATGAGCTGTAACTCTATAGCTCTGTCTTACCTGCCAGGAACAAGTCAAGTACAACAATCAGCTTTATTTGAGGCAGCATGGGGAATTGAATGGCTCCTCCTACTGTGTTGTTTGTGTAGATGGTTAGTTCATGGCTTTGCTAACTTGTTGTGGAACAGAATTTATTCTTGGATATGAAAGCAAAAAAACTTTATTTAGGCTGCAGTTCTCAGGAGCTCCTTTGTGGGTACTCCTTAATGACCACGGGGTTACTTTCATTATCTCTATTGCTGAATGGAACATTCATCTTTATAATATGACTATATTTTTAGGCTTGTTCAAATATTTTCAAATTATTTCAGAGTGCATATAGTTTTAAAGAACTGTAGATGTTGTGAGTGCAACCACAGACATCTCAGTTATCACGAGGGCTGAGGTTACTAAATAATGAGTTATAGTGCTGTTGTAGGAAGCTCTCACACAGTGCTCAGTGAAGAAGTTTTGAATATTAATAATTCTGCTTGGAGCTCTTATGACAAAAACATGTTGAGGTAAAAGAGAGAGATGAAAGGAAGAAAACAGAATTTTCAGTATACATAGTACTGCACTCTGTGAAAAGACACACTATTAAAATATGACCAGAGTTGGCTTCTGTCCTGGCTTCAGGATGTTAGGCTCTTAAATCCATATTTAGGCAGCCAGTAAGTTGATGTTTTTCCCCCTGAAATGCCGAATACCAGCAACTTCCTTTAACTTCCCCTAAAACTGTGCAAAGTCACCAGGGCCCCATCAGCCCCTTGGATAATGTGAGCTCAGGTCCCTCATCAGCAACTGAAGTCAGTGTGGAACTGGTGTGTCTCAGTCAGGCCAGAATCAGGTAAAACCAATAACCCTCACTGTTTTATTCAACTATAGTTGCTTGCATATATTTCATTTTCATTTTCCTCCCTTACTCAAAAATACGCCAAAACACCCAGAGAAAAAGCAAGAGAGACATGTAAATATCTTAGAAAAAAAAAACTGAGCAAAGAAAAATGAGAGGAGAATAAATCTTATTTCAACGAAATCAGACTATGAAAGGATTTTTCACTAAGAGTCTAAGGAAGATGGGCTGAGATGGCCAGCCGAGTATGTGGGCACAATAGTGCTTATTGTGATAAATGTTGTTTATGTACACTCCAACAGGAAGTAAACTGAGATTGCTTTTTCTCCACTTAAATCCTGGGAGGGGAACACTTGAACAGTTGCTGATCTTAAAGCATTGAGATTAATAGGGTTCATTTTTCCCCTTAAAAAAAAGACAAGCACCCCCTCACTCCAATATCCATGAAACCAGTAAGCAAGGAATACAGATTCATGAAGCCAGTGAGTAAGGAAAAAAGACTCAGATCCCATTTAAGTATTGAAATTAACTCTTTGGCAGTAACTAAGCGTGAGCTATTTTATCCTATCTTATACCAGTAGCAGATTCTATATAGTTGTGAAATAATGTGTGTATATTATAAACAATCCACACGAGTAATTGTAAATTTGTTAAAAGTTTAGCCAGATGGCTTAAAGTTAACATCTATATCTTTTTTCTGTATACATTAGAAGTTTCAGGAACTTAATTTATGATTTCAGAGTTGTTTTTTTTCAGGTGGTTATCTGTAGTTTTCCAATAAAACATTTTAAAATGGTATTGAATTTCAGTTCTTAATAATAAAAGCTACAAAATTCTTAATCCAGTGTCAACATTATCTTAACCTAGATCTTCTTGCAGAATCTCTCTGTATTTTTTTCCTCATTAATTCCTTTATATTTCTTTCCTAGTTCTCCAGTGAGAGAGTTAAGAAAGTAATTCTGACCAAATGGCTGTAATATCTCCTATTTGTTCTTCCAAGTGGCTGTTTGATTTTAGCTGTATACTGCAGATGTATTTCCATTCAAAATAAACTGAAACTGGCTGCCTGACTGTTCTACATAAATCTGAGTGCATTTAGACCTCTGATAAAAGTGTCCAATACACTCTTGTCTGTATCATAAAAATGACCAGGGGTGCCCTTCTTTCCAAATGTCTTCTTTTGGGACCAATACCAGCAAAATGAGTGTTTCAGGGCTTATTTTAACAACTGGAATCCATTTCTCTGTGTCTCTATAGCTATCTATCCTTTCTGTCCCTGGTTTGATGTAATGTTACTATTAGATAAAAGCAAGATATTTCATTTAATGACAGAACTTTATTTCCAGTGGTTACAAAGGATAATCTAGTACTTGCTGGTGAAGAGTATGTCCTGTTGTTTCCTGTGCATTTTTTTAGTAGATGTTTGCCTTTACATTTCTTACCTGAGGGCAAAACAGTAGTTGAGGGAAAAAGAAATCAGAAATCAAATCAAACATATATTTCAATTTTGAAAATCAAATGTATAGTCCCTCTTTGAAAATAATGTATTTCAGATGTTTTCTTTGCCAGAATAGAATTTAAGCAAATGTGCAGGCCATAACTACAGATGCAAAATGATTGTAAAATTCCACTGTATGAGAAAGACTTTTAATTATATTGCCTTTTACAGTAATAATTATACATAAAGAATATACACAGAGAGCTATAGGCTGTTATTTGTACACAAGTATTCATCATTGTAGAAATACTTATTTGTGGAGTATTACTATACTTTATATATTTATCCATGAAAAAGATACATATTTATCTGGTGTTTGATTAAGTTTCTTAGATTTGAATATAAAATGTAGACTGTTGTCTGCTTTTATTTCTTAGATTAGTAGGTTAGTAAAATGAAGGTTCATTTATTTTTGGAACTCTTGGATTAAGTAAGAATTATTGGCCAAAGTCTAAATAAAGTTTTGCCCAGTTTTTTCCAGTCAGGCAGTTTTGTCCATTCATTGAACAGTAGGGCTGGAAAGCATGAATGGTTCAAGCATGCTCTCTTCCATAGAACTCCTTTATTCTTATTCCTCAGATCTGGGCATTAGCTTTGTAACTACCATCATAACACATAATTTGAACTTCAGAACAGGTGTTTGGTGTTTTGCATCCACATGATGAAAGATTACCTGCAACACTGGAATTCTGTTCAGCAGGAGGGTTATGACTGTCACTTGATTCCTTGGTTTGGGTTCAGGTTACATTTGCTTTAGCCTGAGATGATATTGATTTTTAAGGAGTTTTTTTCCTTCTTGTAGTTACACACACTGAATTATCCGAGCAAATAGTTTTCCAGGCAGTACTGTTCTACTGGAAACTCAGTTCCTAGTAAAATGTGCAATAAAGCTGCCTTCCAATGTGGTCTGGAAAAGTGTCATAGAAGACAAAAAACTAAACTTTAGTGGTTTTCAACATACAAACATTCAGTAAACCAGCCTGTCCTAAAAAATACAGGTAAATGTTTGAAGTACTCTAATTATTCTGTTACATGCTGCTAGTAGAAATCAGAGTCTATAACATAAGAGAATTAAAAAAAAAAAAAAGGCAAGGATGGACTGGGACAGCACCTGAATATATAATGTAAGGGAAGGTCTCTCCAACAAGACTTATTGTCCTACTGCTGCTTCGTTTTTTTTTCTTTTCAGCCAAGTGGGCATTATACTGATTGTCACGTTACTCTGAGTTTTTTGTTTGCTTTTTTTTTTTGCCTTTTTTTTTTTTCCAAAACCTTTTACAAGGAACTCATGTAAACATTGCTTTATTTAGAATAGGTTAAGCCTGCTAGGAGCTCATGGATTTCCTTTTGAAAAGAAGAATGTACATGCAGTTCTGTATAGAAATTATAATTGTTAAAATGGTTTCAAATTTGAATCTCTGAAATGTTTGTGGATGATGCCTGTATGGTATTAAGAAGGCTAATTAATCAGTTATTTTAATAACCTGAAGGTAGTTCAGTAAATTTCCTGCTAATGCATTTTCTAAATACTACCATGTTTATACATTTCACTGAGTTATAAAATGACTTGTTCCCCTGACATACCCTTGTGAAAAGTAGTAGCTCAGCTGATCTTTCCAAGAGGGAAAGGTTGAATTAATGACTGATTCAGTCAGTCTTTCAGCCTTCATTAGCGCTGAATTAATTTATTAAAGAAATGAAAGATCATCTTGAGTGGTTTAATGTGTAAATTTCATTTTAAACATGCAGAGGTCCTCATCTATTTACAGAATAATTGATTAAACGTGAAGTTTAAAAAATATGTACCCTTCACAAATGGCGGATCATGATAAATTGCATGACCTTCCCTCTAACCTGGCTCTGCAGTAAAAGCTAAAAACATGCACAGATTTGTAAACCTGATTTTAAAAAGAAGGCACTCTCTTTGGAGTAAACATTTGCTATGTTAGTAGTGTATGAATAGGATAAGGTAATTTTAATGAATCCATAACATTTCAGTGTTTCAGAAGGTGGCAGTGATAGGCCTAGAAATTATTCTTATGGTTTTACTTGCAAAGACTAGAGAATAAGAGTTTTCATCTGCTTCCATAATATATGTGGAAAGTGCTTTCTATACAGAAATTTTTTTTTCTTTTTACACCTACTCATGTATTTAAATAAATGTATGAAATCTCGGACCTTGTTCTTATGAACAGGATAAGGTCAAATAGAAGGGCAAGAGGCCTGGAAGGTATTTCTTGGGTTTCCTTAAATGATACTGGTGACTCACTAGGTCATCCTTCTTTTGAATCAGTTTTGAACCAATGTTTCTTAAAGTACTAGTGGGAAGTTAGTGTGGGAAGTGCTCTTTCAGATGAGACCATATGCATCCATGAAAGTTTCCCCCGTTCTCTCTTCAAGAGTAGGATTGGGAGGATTGGATTTTTGTTTTGCCTCGGTTCACTTCATTCCGCCTACTGCACCTAAAAATGAATCCTGTAATTTTAATTATGGTAGCCATTCGGTTTTTGGAAAAAATGGACCAACTCAAAGTCTTGATTAGTATTTTGTCATGTGAAGTCTGTCAAATTGTATCCTTAGTATGTTTGCAGTATTGTAAAATGAAACTGGAATCCATAGTTCAATGTATAAAATTATTTCTTTAAGAATAGCAAATGATTCTGTCCTTTGTTATTCTTATTAAATATGTGTAGGTCTTACAAATAGCCTTTGTAATGTTTTAAATTCTGTCGGGCTTTGTAAAGATATTTTTGTTTGTTTGTTTTCAGTAGAGTTTTTTTGCTTTTATTGGATGGAGATTTTTTTGATAGAAAGATGTTTCTATGCGTATAATTTATAATTTGGTGTGTGAAAGGCAACATGAAGAACATGCTGAATATTCAATATTTTCTTTTATTTTTATTCGATCAAATATGCATATATCATTCCCCTAAGCCTCTGAATACATAAGAAGGCTGTGTGTAATGGTGCACTTACCTGGTAAAAATTCAGCTACTCTGCATAGCAGTTCAACACCATCTGGCAGCTGCAAGACAGTTCTATCTCCAGGTAACCTTCCTGTTACTGCTCTGACACCATCCTATGTGTCACTGGAAGCTGAATTTTTTTCGTGATTAGTTTATTGACAGCACAAAGAACACATGCAATTTCTTTCTGTAAGTTACTGTTGAAATTATTTTGAAATCCTTAATTTGATAGTAGAATCATGAAAGCGACCAAATATGTCAGCCTTCTTACTAAAATAATTCATATTATTGTTGTGATTAAAAAAAATGTGCTAAAAAAGATAAGTCTTTTGTACAACTTCTACAGTCTAAATATAGACACTGTAAAAGCAAGCAGCAAGCTTTTGGAAAAAGACTTGGAAGGAGCAATGAAACATTCAAAAAACCTGAAAATTTTTAGGTATATTTTAGGATCAGATGTTGTTGGTTTTATGCTGCTCCATCTGCTTTCATATTAGAGAAGCTGAAATGAGACAGGGAGGAAAAAAAAATTAACATTTATTGATAATTTCAATTCTTGTGTTCAAATGTGTTTGTATATTGACTAATTTCAATGACCATTTGTGTACGAGAAAACTCAGCATAGGTAATTTTCTATATAAAATGAAGAATCTCATCAATTTTTTCTTCAGGTTCAATGCATAGACTTGTTCCTTAGTCCAGCAGTGGAGATGGGATTCGAAGAAAATTGAGAATGTTGTGATAGTGGGTGAAAGGGACATGGGAAAATATTTGGAGTACAGTGGAGGGAGAAACTAAATTCTCTTACAGAAAATTAGGTTACTTATACATGAACTATAGCAGATGTTGACCTAGAGCACTTTGTGGGTCACAGTCTGATTTGCAGACTCAGTTCTCCAGCTCTGAGTGTGCAGTGGCTGGGTTGTCCATCCCTGGATGTGGTATCACAAGCACAAACTTGTATGCAAACAGGAAAGGTAGCTGAGAACTAACACAGGCACTGTGATTATTCAAAACTTTGGAGGAAATTAGTCCTTTGTTAATATGTCCAAGTGTCAGCATAGCAGGTACCTTTCAGTAGCAGAGAGAGCTAAGCTGACAGATATCAGCATAAACTGGCTTTAGACTTCCTGCTAAAGCTCATTACAAAACCCCAGTGTCGATAAATCCATTTCTCTCTAATTCTGAACCTGATGTTTCAACACAGATTGCTCCATGATATAATGCCCTGTCTGTGGCTGCTAAGGGACTGAGCCACAGACTAATTTAATCACAGCACCATGCATCTCTAGATGAGTATGGAATCCTATGAGATTCCACCAGAGAACAGTGTCATGGACAAAAATGTAACTTTTTTTTGATGATGACCATAAACTTCTTGAGTAAGAGAATTTGGATCACTGTCCAAAATCTTACCTAGGTATTTTCTTTTGTTCTTTGTTTTACCTTTAAAAAGAAAGTAATTCTGTGATAATGTAGTTCTTGTAAGAATATCTCCATCACTGTGATTTAAATAGATTTCACTATCAGATCACTGAAACATTTGTGAAATTCCCTAGCTACTGTTATGTATTAATAGTTCAGTGATGCTGAATCTAACTGGGGAAGTTTCTCACAAATGTAGTACATTGTTCATCAAGAAATGAAGGAATAAAATAGAGGCAGCGTGTCAGGACATGTTACAGCTTTGAATTGTATACCATTACTTGCCTAATGTGCATTTTTTTATGCAACTTTAATTGGAATGAAATGTTTATAACAAATATTTAATCAGGATTCAATGATTAAATAGGCAAATTTAATTTTGCTCTCGTTATTTTTTCCTAGGTAATCAATGCAGATGAGATTTAATGACAAAGTCTAATTGAGTACTTTCATTTTGTAAAAAGAAAATTAAAAGGAGAAAATACACTTTTTAAATTAGAAGTAATGATTGAGTCACAGAACAATTCCTGGGGATTAATGACCATCTGAGAAAGCTGAAAGCTCAAGGCTTAGCTGTGGGCTGTTAACCTCAGGTAGTCATTAATTCCTAAAGCAATGCTCCATGCCCCGATCATTATTACAACTGAGCAGGGATGGAGTAGAAAACTTCAACAATTAAACCATCAGCACTATTTTTAAATGCATATTTTTCTCTCCCATTTGGATATTTTGACACAAAGTAAAGAATGAATCAAACTATTGATAGTATCAGGTCAAAGCCATGGTGTTTTTCTTAATTTGTCTGACTGTCACTGAGGACATCCCACATTATGTGACTGCATTTGTTGAGCCACACACTGCTGTCCTGGTAGCTGTGCTGCACAAACATTAAATATACACCTGGATATATATGCCCCCAGGGAGCCTCAAAACTTACATGGATTCTTGCTCTCTCTTTCTCTCTACTCTCAATAATGATGCAGGTGCCACTGACTTGACTGTCATCAAAATTATAGTGTAGGGTAGCATCCTCTTGTCTTTACCATTCTACATGCTTATTTCCCCATCTTTCTGCAGTAAAGTTGTACCTAAATCTTATTTTGCTAGTTTTCTTGAGGCTGTTGTATGGCCTTATTAATGAAAGGAGAAGCAAGAGAGAATATCCTACAAACCTGAACTTGCTGAAAACAGTGTAAGAGCTTCTACCAACATGTTGCTGATTTGGTATGGGGTTTTTTATGTGACTTCATGAAGCGAATTCTGATGATCTGCAGCTCAGTGCTGTGAGGAGTCAAAAGATCTCATGCTATTGCTTTCAGTTTAAGATCAATATGATTACCTGATGACAACATGTTAGGTTAAATTTGTCTTTATCTAAGCATTCCTTTTATACATATTATGTAATTGGTTTACATAGAGAGAGTCTACAAATACTCCCAAGTCTTGGCAAACCATGCAGTTTTATCTAAAGTCACTCACTAAGTGGTTCACAAAAAAATTGTTCAAAAAAAAAAGCTTCAAAATTCTTCTGCTAAAACATTTCAGCCTATGAGTCAAGGGCAGATTACCAGACAAAAGCAGCTAATCCGAAAATCAGCAGTTTATGGCTGACTGGAGCAAAAAGACTAATGAAGCATAGAGAGCTAGATGGGTCTCAATAAGATGTTAATAACACATCTGCAAAGAGGTGAGTGAGCCAGTCATGGCAGGCCACTTGCTAGAGAGACTTCAGATGAGAGAAGGACCAAAGATTGCTGCGTGCATACCCTAATCAGCAAAATCATTGTCACAGTGTCACTGTGAGCACAGAGAGCCCATAGAACACAGGTAGTGCATCAAAGCATTTTGGTGTCATCTGCTGGATTAAAGTGCAGCATGTATGAGAGAGAATGTATGGCCTGCAGAATAGGCATATGAGGGGCAAAATGTATGATGTTTCTTGTTTCACACAACTTTGACATCTAATTTATTAGTTCCATTTACATTAATTCAAATGTGAGTAAAATAATAAATTATTCTCAAATTAACGTAAACCAACAAAAAATCTAGGGCAGCTTTGATTATTTAAGTTGATTATAACAGTTAAATGTTGACAGGATAATGCATTCAGCAATTATTCCACCGAATAATAAATCTTTTATTGCAGTTCCCTGCATGTCAAAATAAAGCTCTCTATTTTGAAACAATCTCTGCTAAAAGTTGCCTTTGTGGTTATGATCTCCTGTAGCTGCTGCATGGAGGAATAAATTGTATGCTTGCACATTTTGCCAGTCCATCAGAATGTTGGTAAACCACTTCATATGTAATGTAAACATTAATGGCAGCAAAGTTAGATGTAGGGCTGCTCTTATTGCCCCCCTGCCTACACCATCCATCTTTGCTCTGTGTCAGTCATAATATTTGGAAGTTAGAATTTCTATTTTTAAGGTTTTTTTCCTGAACTGGTGTTTAAGAGAATCCTTCTCCTTATAGTCCAGCATAGTCATTAGTGAGGAACACAGCAGCTGCACTTCAGTGATTATTGTGGAGATCCTGGCATGTTGGACTTGGGGGGGAAACGGGAAGAACTCCATGTGTCTGAATCTGTGACAAAAGCAGTGTGGTTTAAAATGAAAAATAAGCCTAAACCTACTTCTATTCCATCTATTTCCCAGCTATTTTCACAGATTTTTGTCTCATACCATTATTTGATCTTGTTCATGTGGGCAGCATAGCACAGCATGGGCAGCAGGTCTGAGAATAAATGAACAGGTATTCAATAACTCATTGCTGGATTGGAGCTCAAGTATAGTACTGCTACTTCTCTAGCTGGTGCCTAAAAATGTAGGAAACTTCTAAGTAGTTCTGTGGGCAGTGTGTAAGATGAAGAAGGGCTTGCAGATCATGTGTGATTTTGAAAGATTAGAGAATTAGTTTGCACCCATGATGGATACAAGATATCTCATAGTTTCTGGTTAAGTGTTTGAAAATTATTGTAAAATAGCAAAATATATCAGGTGTGACTATGATATGAAAACAATAAAAATGTTAAAATTCAATTCCTTAGTGTTGAACCCTGAATGTTTGAATTTCCCAAGGGGAAATTTATTTTTTGTAAATGAAATCTTATTTACCAAAATAGATTTCAGCCACCAAAAGCCTTGATTTGTGTATTTTCAAATTTTTGCTAGATTGCCCTCTCTGGGGTAATATTTTCTTCTGCTCCACAGACAATATGTTTGATAGTCTGGCCAGAGGATCTGATACTCTATAATTTTATTTTATTTTTTTTTTGAAGGAGGGGTGAGGGTGGTAATAAGAGATTTGGGGTTTCCAGCACTTTCAAAGTTGTGAGAGAAGGACTGAAGGCTGTCCATATAAGGGTCATTAAATAAGTTTGCCTTTCTCCTCTTTCATTCTGTAAACTTTTGAAAAAAAGTCTCAGTCATCTGAGCTCACGTTAAGACATGCAGTGGTTAAGGATGGTTGGGATGCTGCTATCCAGCCGTAGACTTCCAGCAAAATATATTTTGTTAGTGGTTAGGGCATCTTAGCTCAGTATTTCTGCTTATATTCTTAATCCTCTGCTGTTTTTAGCAAGTGTTCTGTAGGTTTTTATAGTAGTTTAGATTTATGTATTGATACCTTAGAATAGTTTTAACTGTAATCACAAACATAAAATTAGATCTCATCAATCTCTGTAGATGGCCTGCTCCATCTTATGTCTAAGTTCATATTTATGTAAAAATGTCAGACTTAATGGCTGGGGAATATTTTCTCTGATTAAACTTACATTTGAAACAAAAAATAAGGATTTTTTTTTTCTGTTAAAACCCATTATTTAAACCTACTTTTTCTTGATTTCCTTTTTTTAAATTTATTTCCCAGTAAGAGGGAAACTTCAGATTCTATGTGTGATCAAACATATGTTTTACATTTTGCAGTATAATTTAAAAACAAATTCATTTAAAATAAACATTTAATTTTATGACTTCATAAAATATATTGAGTTAAACAAATATAATTAATTTTCACAATTATAATAAGAAAGGAAGAAATAATTTCCATCTGTATTCGTCATTCCCTCGGTATTATTAAGACAGGTTTCTTAATTTCTGAAAATCTCCACAAGATACTATAAATGATGTTACTTACACAAATTGACCAAAATCCAAAAAGGAGCATGTTTATGCTAATACCTGGAGGTATATAGATGCATCTATAGGCAGAGACATGCCTTATTTTCTTTCCTGAGGAGTACATAATAAAACCTTCCATAAGGCTGGCTTTACCTTTGTATTCACAAGTCTGCAACTTTTCGTGGCTCTCGTTCAAGGAAAAAAAAGGTTCCTTATTGGTTTGATTTTTGTCTGTTTTCCTGATGTAAAGTCTTCCAGCATCAAAGAGAAAGTCTATCATCAATTTAACTGAGTTGGGCTGGCCTGCACCACTGCAGATATTCACCAGCTTCTGTGGATTTGAGTGTCAGGCTTCATTCACAACCAGTAATTGCTTCATTCTGTCACCAAAAACTTTTTAACAGCGAGAACTGGGAAAAGAACAATTTCAAAGATTAGTTTACCCAAAGTGTATTAAAGCAAGCAATAAATCCTATAAAGATTTGAATAAATTGCTTCCTACAAATGTGGACAGAAACTTAAATAGGGGACTGGGAGTAATGTTGAGTGGCCTCTCATACCTTACACTCTGAAAAGTCACTCGTATTTTCTATGTGTAAGTTTAGTTTCTAGAATAATTGGTATTGACTGTCTTCATTAAATTCATTAACTAAGTTGAGCAGAGATAATTTTATAATAACTGATGCAAATTCTCTATTTTTATTTCTGTTATCATTCTATTACAGAATAAGGGTCAGATGTGAAAAGGAGAAGGCAAAGAAATTCAAATGCTCCGGGTTCCTCATAGTGTTTCCAGCTGCAGCTGGAAGAGATGTATTGACTTCAACTTGTTTTGACTCCACAAAAAAGTGAGTTGCATAGCCAATGAATACACTTGTGTCCTAGAATCATCAGTTAAGACTCAGGAATGCCAACCCCTATGATTAGAATCTGACTTTAAGCTATTGTTCATGACATTAAGACTGGAAAGATGTGTTTTTCCTCTCAGATAATGGACCCGAGCAGGAAAGATTACAACGTCCTGTGGGAGACATTATCTGAGTTCAGTTTATACTGTTTAGATAGGTGGAGTGTAAGGCTACAGCTTCATGACTCCTTATCTCTTCCAGGGCTTCAAGTAACAACATATGAGCTCGACTTTCTCTGTTTTATGCACTGGGAATGTAAGAACTGACACTATGTTCAGTTTTTATAAATGCAGAAAGTGGTTCCCAGCACTAGTTTTTCCTTCTCTGAGGCAGCTCTGCCTCCTCCATAGTAAGGATACTTCTATGCCCTCCAGAGATGAATTCCTATATACTTGAGAGTTGAAAGTAAAACTGAATTCAGTATCATCATATAAGGCTACAGTTAATGCTTTTGCACATAATATTTTATTACCTTTGTGTGTTTCATAGTTGTTGAGCTTATAAGTTAAGACAAATCTTTTCCAGAATATCAAAGTGACCTATAGGATATTTTTATGTGATTAATTATTAGGCACTTAAAAGATGATATCATAGAATGGATTATGTTGGGACAAGCTCAGTGGAATTTGTTATATAGTGAAATTTTGGAGTGTGACCATTCATATTAACTAATGTCCTTTCTGTAACAGACTATCTCAATTCATAGTGAAAGATACAGAACACATTCCTCCTTTTCCTCCTCCTTTATCTGTCATCTTTATCTTCATTAAAATATGGATTAAAATTCTTATCCTCCTTCTTTATCTCCATTAAACCACTGTCACTTGAAAATTTTTGTCCCCCTGGTTGGTTTTTACAGTCTTATTGTGCTTTTCTGGTGTAGAAGAGTACACAAAATTTTCAGCTTTCAACTTTTCATCCACATAGTTGTTTGGAAAATACTCTGATACTTTTATGCAGAGATTTTCTTTTTTTTTCACTTCTTTTACCTGTATGGTATAGCAGTAATTTTTTCTTTGACCACCAATCTCTTCCCAAGAAATTATAGCTGTGTAAAATATAATGCCATTCAGTTAGCTTTTTTTTTAATGTGTGATTCCTTAGCAAACAGGCCTTTTTTTCTCACACTTTATATGGAATGTGCTTCATATTGTGTGTTTCAACCAGCAGTTTAAACATGCCTCTTGACTGGTAAAACATGAATGGCAGTCTCACTAGCCCATCTGTTTGAAGTATTTTTGAAGTGCTAGAGCACAAGCCATAATATTTATGAAATTTAGTATTCATTTGGGTAGGGACAACATTTTTTAACTTTAACTCTTGTTTCTGGTTTTATCGCCATAAAGGAGAAATACTTCAGAAAGGAAAACATACTGAAGCCTAATTCTACAGACAGAGGCAAAAACTTTACATTGAATAAGCAAACATTTGGGGGTTTTTTCCTTTATATTTTCCTGCAGAAAATAACATATATCCTGAAAAGTTTGGGAGCAACTTTCACACATTTGAAAGCACAGAGCCTAAGTCTGCCTAATTGTGTTGTCAGAGTTGAGAGTAAACCCAAGAAAACTAGTATAGCTCCAGCAGCATATAGCAAAACGTAACTAAGGTAAGTGAGCTTGAAATTGGGCTTACTGGTAGCAATTCTTCTCTTAAAATTTGTTTATTGGCTGTGCCAGATAAGATTGTTGAAAATCAAATGAACCTGCAGGATAATGAATATTTTACCAAGCCAAATATTCATAATGTAAAAACAAGCTATTCTAACTCTCACACCATGAATCTAAAATAAGTATCATGCAACCAAACCTGACTTTGAATGAACCCAGCAGAATATGATTAAAAGTACAGTAATCGGTAGGTTATTTGGCTTTCATTAATTTTCCTTTTTCTAGCATCATATTCTTTCTGATATGCCTTCCAGCTCTTCTTAGCAAAATGTATTTTTAAATTCCAAGCGGGTTTTCTTCGACTTGCGTCATGCACTAGAGTTTATGCATATATGAATGCAGAAATTAATGTAACCTGTTTGTACATTTACCACATTATATCCACCCCATTAGTCTCCCTAATGGCTTAGTAGTGGTTCCTTCTGTGTCTGCTGTGCTGATCTCACCTGTCACTGGGCCCACAGTGGAAAAGATTCTCCTGTTCACAATAATAAAATTTACAGCCTTCAAAACTATACAGTAGTATTCTTCACAAGAGTCTAGTTATGTTCAGAGATATTTTTAGCACATAACACCCCTGGAGGTATTTAAAAGACTTGTGGGTGTGGCATTTAAGGACATGGTTTAGTGGTGGACTTGGCAGTTCTGAGTCAGTGATTGGACTCGATGATCTCAGAGGTCTTTTCCAACTTAAGTAATTCTGTGATTCTAAGGGGCAATGTTAGGTCTAACACAGAACCCCAGGATGAGTGTGTAAGTAGAATCAAAATTATTTCACTCTAAATCAATAAAAAATTATCTAGGTGCGTTCTGGGAATTATAAAAATTTATATATAAAGACATTAAATTGCCAGGTGCATTACCTTCCAATTTGGTTTAAGTCAAATGAATACAAAGCGCAAAACATTATTGCAAAGAGTAACATGGTCACTTAATGTTGCCTCTTTTTCCTCTGTAGTTTGCTATTTCTTAGGATGATGGAATGATTTTCCCTGCAGTTTAAACAGACTGAATAATTTTTAGATACATTTCAGCTGCTTGTATGCCAAATTGGAAGTATGTTGTGAAACAAATGCTGTAAGCTCTGTGATTCTCTTCTGTCTCAGGAACTATGAGGAAAAATATACTCAGTGGACAAATAGCAGTTTTTCTGTGCAATGAATAGCTAACTATTTTTGCAATTAATTATAATAGTACTTTTTTTTTCCAGTTTAATGTTATCATTTAGCTTTGTGCTGTGTTTTGCCTGTCTGTTTTAATTCTCTGTGCATTAATCCTGAAGACTAAGTGATTAGTATGTTGGATATTTTTCTAAGTTATTACAATATATGAAATTTCTTTCATTTCCATAAAGTTTGGAATTTGACTGCTTGGATGTGTTTTTTTTCTTAAGCTTAAATTCAAATCTCCCTATAAATTCATATCTCTACTCTTATATAATGGGTACTAGACATATCACACTGCTCTTTGGAGGTAACCATGGCATCCATGTATTAAACAAGTGTCAACTGATTATTCTTCTTCATCATTTCACTTTAACTCCTTTTAAGTTGGGTTATAAACAGAATATGGACTGTCCTATATCTTCTGTATATATCCTGTTACTGTCTTGGGGTCCTGTGGTGCTTGCAGGCAGTAATACATGCAAATAAAATTCAGAGGAGCTGCTTGGCAAAGGAGTTGGTAGGAGAAGTCTTATTTGGTGTTTTATAAATACACAAGATTTTTTGTGTATGGGACATCATGTATGGGACAAACACCCTCCACAGGCTGTGGCCTCTCTTTAGTGTCAGACCCATTCCAGCCCTCCTTCCACTCCTGCTGTGCTTCTTTAGGGAATGTTCAAAGCCAGTTTTAGCTGATTAATGCCAACATAACTGACTAAAGTTTCTCATAGTTCAAATCCTGTCAGTAGTATGGATGTCATGCATCATCTTAGGTATGAATAACGGTGAATTAAAAGGTAAGAGCTGTGCCTGCTCTCCAACACTGCTTAGCCAGCAGAAATAATTCCATACTGAAATAAGAAGCTGCTTTTGTTTAAAAAAAAAAAAAGTTATACAACATTTTTATGATTTGGAATTCACAATGTAATTTTTTTTTTCACTTAGAGTGAAAATAATACTTAAAATAACCATTTTCAGCCAGTATAGGAAGAGGATGAGAAGAAATCTTAAGACCATGTGATTTCTATTGGGAGGAGAATCGAGGCATTATTTCTGAATTTCTCACAAATTCTTGCTTTTATTGCTGTTCTGCCTGGTTCTTCTCCACTGACACATCTGGCACTCTGACTTTTTCTGGCTTTCACAGCTGATTCTGTCAGGGTACATTAAGAAGCCTGTAACTGTCTCATGCTGCTACTTTAAATTACAAGTCCCAAGTCAAGGCTTCCTCAAATCAGAGGGGGATGTCTATACTAAGAAAATCCTAGAAAAGTAATTCTCAGGGATGTCTAGTATAACTCAAGTTCTGCCCTGGAATCAGCTGAAATAAAACTGGTACCTAGCTTAAATCCTACATTTGAATAACTAATGAGGATTTTTAATGACTGGGTTTTATAGTTTATGGTTGATTGTACACTAAGATAGTGACTTCTTGTGCCTTGTTTACTTTTTGCTATTTGAAGGGCATCATTCAATGTATTATCCATATGACTTCCTTAAAATGTTATTTAAATTTAAACTTTCTATAGCAAAGTCAGTGTTTTTATAAAACAATGTATATGTTTGCTACTGTTTGCAAAGACCAAAAACTTGAGAATAGAATATTGGAAATATAAAATATCTACCTTACTCTCTTTAATATTTTAAGGATATTGTCAATCTGAGATAGAACTAGTAAGCCATTTGACATCCATAATGCTAATCCATAACCAGATACCACTGTAGCAACAGGCAGGTGCTTTTTGTGGAGTTCATGATAAAGCAGTATGGACAGTGGATTCACTGCATTTAAAAGGTGCAGTGTAATGAAAAAAATGAAAACCCAATGCTGTTTAATACTACAGGAATAAAAATTTCTGGGAAACAATAAGTCAGTTGGACAAGAAGAAGAAAAAGAGAATACTGTCTTGTAAAACAACATAAACAGAATTAAGGATGGATTCATGACCAGATTTATGGGCAAAAAGGGTAGGCAAAAATATCAAAACACTCCAAATCAAAACAAAATGAAAGTGATAGAGGCAACTATAAATAAAACTTAAACATGAGGCTGCATTTCAGTTATACTTCCCTGATCATCATTTTGAATTAGGTTAAAAGAATAATATTAAATGTCTACTAGGAAATAAATAATGTTGGCTTAATATTTTGTGTGTGTCCAGTATAACATGATAAAATGTTTTTGTAGTGAGGATTTAAAGAAAAAATATTTTTTGTGTTCAGTGTAATATTTATTTATATCACTGTTCCATATCCTCTGTTTGAGGAGATCATCCAATCCCACCATAAGTCACAAACTTTTATATGTCATTTCAATGGCATTAAATTAATACAACTGTGTTTAAAATAAAATCCTCCAGCAGCCAAAGTAAGAAACTCAGACACCACCAATAGAATGGCATAGAAATTAAAAGATTATTTATATGACATAAAAGAATATCTGATGGGTTTTGAATCCATTTTAATTATGGATGAGTCCTTTTCAAGTTTTTTGCATACCCATGCTTATCATCTGGATTTAAGCTTGCTTAAAATCTTTTCCACTAATTTATCACTTGAAATTTTGCAAGGACAAAGTAGTGTCTTGTCTCCAGTTAAAACAGGCAATCAAAAAAAAATTGTTACAATGGTCACGTCACAATGATGAAATTCAAAACAGGTGCCCTGAATGTACTGAAGCAGTAAAAGATAGTTTAGCCACATTGATCAGCAGGAGGGAATCAGTTTTACAAAGAGCAAATACATTTGGCTATGCTGCTTCCAGGATGTTTGCAGCTGTCCTTTTGCTTCCTTGTGTGAAGTTCAGCCAGCACCACCTTACCAGTCACTTCTCGGAGATTTGTTAGCACCTTTCCCAGCAAACACACATCTTCGAGCTGCAGAGAGAGGTTTAAGTGCTGTAGCATTTAAATCAGGGTACATTTCACTAATAAAAAGTCTAGGTCCTTTCTTCTGAAAACAAATCTTATGTGATCATGATTTTTTGTGTGATTTCTTATGGAGACTCTTGAATTTGTTATCTAATTTCAACCAGAAGGCAATAAGGGTGGGAAGACAAACCTCAGACAGGTCAAAGACAACAGGTGAATGCTATGTTTTCCCAAACTAAAAAGATTTAACCACAAATAGCACAGAGCTATTTATAGGAAAATCGGTATTCTCATAGAAATACCACTGCTTTTTAGGCAACTAATCATTTGTTCATGCTCTGCATTTGACTTGTTAGAGTGGATAACAGAATGTTTTCTTTAGTCCTGTATAGAGATGTGGATATCTGTGGATTCCCATTTTGCATATCCAGAAATGAACTGACACTGGATTATTTAGTGCCTTGGAACTTTCCTTGATGCTTCCCCAAAGCTGCTCTTCCTGCAGTGCTTGGTGACAGTGGCTGCATTTTTCCAGTCTCATCTGCTCTTGCCTACCAGAGAAAGTTGTGGCTATTCCTGATTTAGAAGATAAGAATATATGTGTCTGCCTGTCATCCCTGTCTTCCTTCTCACTTCCTCTTTGCTAACCAACTTACTTTTCTTAGTAAAAGTTGTGCCCAATTTCCCTTGGAATTAGTGATGCATTTTTTTTAAGTTCTATGGGACCAGTATCAGGTTGCAAGTTATTAACTGCTTTCTGGGGTTATGGCCACAGTCTGTGGAAATTGTCACACTTCCAACAACTTCAGTGGACCTCTGTTGATTTATAAGTGTTGGGCTGAAATCAACAAATTTTAACACCTTTAAATTAAAAAAAATTGAAATTGTAATATAAGGATTTATCAAAGTCAATGGCAAAAAAATAATTTATCTTTTGAGAAACAAGTGTATTTTTTAACATACTTAAGAGTAGTGTTTCAGAAAGCACAAGAACCAGCTAGCATCTAACTACCTTGAAGTCAGCTTCAAGGCAGAAAGTGAGAGATGAAGAGACACCAAGCTTTTACTGTGAATCTCATCATCACTCACCAACACACTGTCCGGGGCTTGGTCTTCTGAATTAAGCTCTGAGCTCAATTAAGGTGAATCAAGTATTCATTCCTTTTGGATTAGTGCTCTAATAGATACCAATATAACCCTTCAAACTTTTTTTTTTTTTGAGTGAGATACACCATTTTTCAGCATGTTATGATACCAGGTTAAAAACAGTGTTTCACAGAAGTTATCAGCCAGTAACTTTCAAGACAGAATGATCTTTTAAAGTACATCAAGTTTGAGCTGGTCCCTGACAAAGTATTGCAACTGGTAAATGTTGATAAATTCTGAAGTTAACTTGAACCATTTCAGATTAAAGTTACCACTGGTGTAAGGAAGCCTAGCATGAGATGTGTTCTGCTTCCCTGTTTGGTATATCTTAAACAGGAGTCACTGCAGTTGGTGCTAGCTTTTCCTGGGGAGTTTAAAATATAATTTTAATTTTTGTAACAGTTAACTGGTCCTTGCAGGTCAGAATCAGGCAATCCTCCCAGTTCTGCTTAATCTGTATCAAGGTATATAAAGCTACATGACAGTTTTACAGAGAACTTTACACATGATAAGTATGGCTGTCTTACTGACCACAAAGGTGAAATGTTGTTAGTGTTGTATGGAAAGCATGCTTCTCACCTTCATTCAAAACTGGATTTAAAAAAAAGAAAATGTTATCAAACAAAAGATGATTCCAAAAGGAGAATACAGCTCCAACAGCTACCAATAAAAAAACTCTCTTAGAAGCTTCTTAGGAGTTTTAGAAATATTATCTGCTGGAGTTCGTAACAGAATATAAGACTGCCAAAAGAGCAATTATTCATCATTTAACATCTGAATCATTTCTTGCTGACTAAGAGGAATACATATCAGAGAAGTCAAATAATCCTTTCCCATTATTGTATATCATTCACGAATTCCAGATACTATACAAATGTGCCATTAATCTAAAAGGAACTAGTGTTTCTCAAAATAGCACTTATAGTGTTTAAGATAATATTTAAAATTATTTTCAAAGTAATTGGGCCTTTTTAAAATATGTTTACAGTGTCCACTATCAGAACCACCCTTTCAGACAGTATCAGAATTTTTTTGTAATGTAATGGGTATACATTTAGTGGGAACCTTGTCTGCACTTCTCTATATGTTTGCATTTCTGCTATAGAATAAAAAACATACAGTCTGCTACCAAAGATGAACAAATCTTATAACTGAAAAGTCTGAAGAAGCTAACATTAAAACCTTTTTTTTTGGAACTGTACTTGCCTTTAGTTTATTCAGAGTCTAGACTGAAAAGATCCGTGATGCATGTTTGCAGATGTTTGCAAAAAATATAGTGCTGATGATATGAGACCTCCAACTGTTTCGTTTGTTCATGATACCTTTGAAAGTGAGGTACCTTTGGCACCTTGTCACTGATGAACTCCTCACAGCTGGCCCTGTTTTCAGCAGGAAGAAACACTACATGACCTACTGAGGTCACGTCCAACCTGAATTTTCCTCAGATCTGTATCTAGTTAGTAGCAAGGTAAAAGGGAAGAGGCACTGGGATGAAATATGATGAGATTTATATCCTTGAGTGTCCTAAGAGGGTTTTTTTGGCATTTTTTATAAACTTTCAAAGTCACCCAGATACACAATTTATACAGTAATTTATGTAGTTATTCAGGAGACAGTTTTGACCTTGTAGTTTGTTCACATTGTGCAAAAGAGCAGAAGTTGTAATTGTCAAGGCATTGGAATAAAGCCGTTTGAAAAAAAGGTGACTGAAGTGTTTATCAGGTTTTATAATGAAGAATTATGTAATCTAGTCATAAGGAATATTTATTTTCTAGCTAGGGTAGTATGAGCACATTTGGAGCACATGCATCCTGACTTGGTTTTAGTCCCTGCTTTTGAACAAGGTACTTGCTGTAATGAAAGACAGTAGTAGTAGTATTTGCATAATATTAAATGTGCTTTTGCTGATAGAGAAACTTGGACCATTTTTTGGAATTATTTTGATATCAATGTGTGTAATATTATTTCAATGCCACAGAAATTATTTGCATTTGTTACTGCCAGTAGATCTCAATGCAGTAAAGTGCATCTCTGATGTGATATGCAGCATCACACTTCTGGGTATAAAAGGGTCAGCAAAACTTACACCTTTGCACCAACTGCACAAGTACATTTGTGTTCACATACATGGATCTGGAAGTTTCTTTTTTTTTTTTTTCTGGAAGGAAGTAGGATCCTGTCATGAAGGCATTAGACTAGGAGTAAGGGTTTTCTTGCTTGTACCACAGACTTTTTGAGTAATAATCTGGTTTGACATATTAAGATGTGATGTTGATAGGTGACTATAAAGTAGTATGTGAATACATTCTTATTGAAAGTTGAGTTTTGTAGGCAAATTACTTAACTCAGGAATGGCTTTCAGGAGCTTTTATTAAAACCCTCCCTCTATATTCCCTATCTTAAGCCTAAAAATATTCATGATTTAGCCACAGAAAACAAAGTCAGGAAAACCTCTAGTCCTAAATCTGTTAACTTCATGGTATATCTAAAAGCAGCTTAATTTAAAGAAACAAATCTTGATACCCCTGGTTTAGAATTCAAAAATCAGTGAAAATCAGCTGTCAACATCTTACCTTTCAACAAGATTCTCAAGTAATGCTTGTATTGTAAATTAGAGAGACAATACTTATCCTTCTACCTACATTATTAATACAAGTAATATTTATGGTATTTCTTCGATCATTAATACTGTATTACTTGTATTACAAGCAGTATAGCTTCCAGATCTCTTAGTGGCTCAAGCTGGAGAGAGTTATTTAAAGAAGTTCCTGGATTAGTGGTGCCAATAAACTTGTTATCTTATATTCTGACTTAAACATTTATGACCTTACCTAATTTTTGGTGGCTTTTAAGAATTCTTTTCCATTATTCCTGTATTTGTTGGTCTAGTAGATGTGTGTAAGTGAGACTTGTAGGCACTGAAATGTTGCTTAGCAATTTGCTGAAGCCATGGTTTTTCTATTGCTCTCCTGCTGTGCTTGAAATTCACCCATTTATGTTTAAGTGTGACAGTACAAAACAAGCAGAAATAACCACTATTTGTTTTATCATGTCTATGGGACAGATTTGTCAGCCTTTCATCAAGCATTGTCCTCAACAGGATTTCTGTATGATGAAGGACTGCCGCAGTTAGTGCTTTGAGTTTTTAAATATTGCACTCTTTGTGCCTGGGTATTGATAAATGCACTACTCTAACACCATATTTATTCTTTATTGAAAGTAGGCGCTTGCTTTGCCTCCCTCTTCTTGATTCTTGTTGATGTCAGACAAATTTACATGGATGATTGCTCCCTTAGCATGCTTATCTATCATTGTAACAGTGAGATATCACCACCAGTGCAAACCGGAAAAGATCACCCAAATTCTGCTATTTATTTAAAGGACACATTAACCTTCAAAATCTGATTTATTCTTTATTTACCCATCCCTGGTCTCCCACACATTTGTGATGTTTTTCTATAAACTGTTCCCATGAAGCAGGTGACTTTACATTGGTTCTAATGGCTCATTTTTCTGAGTATCTGTCTCTTGTTGCTGCAGTATCAAGCCTGATGAATTTCTGTTTTTGTAGGGAGAAATGTAACCAAAACTCCAAGCTCATTCATGTCAAATATTTGAAATATTTTTGTGAAATAACCTCGTGGGAGACTGGAAACCATGTATGTGACATTTTTTACCCCCTATTTTCTTAATTTCTTAGGGGTTTTTGTTTGTTTGTTTGTTTTTCCTTTCTCCTTGGACACAAAAGTATCACTTAGACTGCAGCATTCAGTTAGAGGTATCTGGTGTGATATGGGTTTTGTCCTGTGTAGTATTGACAGATGGGCCACAGAAGTTTCCTCCTCCATTCATGTAATTAGAGATCACCTGAGCACTGCTATCTGTGCAGAAATTGCTCATCATGATCACCAGCGTTCTAGCAGGAATTCTCATTATTGTTCCCTCTGCTCCCCAGTGGCACAGTGTGATAGCACTCCATCATCCCTCTGAGTCTGCTGTCGTCTCCTATTTATCATCTCTCTTTATGTACTTTCAAATAGGTCCATGTATATGACTGATGCACACTCCCATAGGATATGGATTGACTTCAGAACCTTCCTCAGGCCAATCAGTCTGATTCCTGTGCATGCTCATACTGAGTGCTCCTGATATTATTGTCATCTGAGATTAAAATTTCTGGGTTAAGTTCCTTCATGCTGTTGATATTAGTTTCTACTTACCTCTCTTCATAGGATAAGTGGGTATAAAAGCAAAAAGAAATACAACAAAGCTAGTAGAATGACCTTACAATGTTTTTTTAAACATATAAAATTCCCAGAAGTCTTACTGGTGAGAGTTTGAAAGGAATTTTAAGTATCTAACTCCCATCTGAGACTTTGAAAAATTTAACAATGGTAATTTTCCTTATATCACATGTTCCCCCCTTACTTGCTGAAGGCAGCAGCACACACAGCCAGCAAATGAAAATATGGTACAGCTTCAAATAGAATGATACCATCATTAAAAGCTGACACAGTCAGCATCTGGTTTGGCATCCTCTTCAAAAGTAATCTTGCAGAGCTACAGCACTGGACAAGGTGGCCCTGGAACAATTTCTTGGTGGCAGCATTGAGCTTTCTGGGTATTTTTTTCTTCCATGATAAAGTGAAAACAAAACACTTTAAATGTCTCCATGTACCTGAAATTTAATTGATTGAAATAGATTCTCAAAGAGACCTTTCCCAAATCTTGGTTCGTGAAGCCCAGCCATGAGTGACTTTATGACTCTGTTCTGTTTGGCTGAAAAAGCATTATTCAATTGAAAAATCTTTAGCTGAAACCACTTTGGCTCCCTCTTAAAGGCAGTCATTTGACCATCTATTTTAATAAGTAATTTTTATTAGCATTTTTACAGTATGTGAACAAAAGGGTTGTCCTCTAAAAGAGGTGCCCAGACTAATGATAATGGTGGACTAGATTCAAAATGGAGACTTATAAGACCAGAGCTGTCCCTACTAAAGCTGTAGGTTTTAGGTTTTCACAAAATGCACAGTGAGATGTTAGACCCTTACAAGTGGCATTTACACAAACCAGTGCACAAACCAAAAGTTTCATATTATGCTCTTTCTCATAAGGAATTCATGTGCTCATCTGACTTGACTCAAAACCCTGAACTCCCTCATGGAACAGACTATTCAGAGGAAGAAAGTCTTTCCTTCAAAAAAAGGACCTTATCTTTTAGGATAAAGATATGTTAGTGGCTAGAATATTTTCATGTGCTATGAGCCCAAATTCTTTCATTGCTTCATGGGGCTTTCTTGTTCTCTCACATTCTAAAATAGTGTCCAAATTTACATAATATACAGTAATCCAGGCAAAACATCTTGAAGATTTGCCAGTGAAGCAGCTGGGGATGTATGAACTGGCTCCACCTGCAAACCAAATGCTTGTATGGATTACAGACCATAAAATAGTCTGGCCTTGATTGGCACACCTTCTCCATCTCTCAACATATACAACAGCTGGGCTAGAGAGAGAGAAAATATGTAAATGTCATGAGTTTACTCTGTTTTGAGAGACAGATTAGATTTTTAAATCATCATCTTTCTAAACTTATTTTTCTATATTATCATTCAATTAGAGTTTAAATTCCCTGCTTATATCAAGGCACTTTCTTAGAAATATGACAGTTCATCACATACCATAATAGGGAGAATATAGTTGATAACACGTTTTCAACAGACTATAAAATTGGAAATTGCTGATCTGATTGTAAAAGTCATTCAAAACGGGTTACCTTTTCTGGAGTGCTTCATGTGAGAATGTTTGGCTCCCATTTTAGCAAGGACATTCAAGGAATTTTCTGGTGGCAGCTGCTGATTCCATTTCCATCTCTCTCTCTTCACTCTGGGGTTAAGAAGCCTGCAGAGCTTTTATTAATCTCAGAAGAGAGAGTATCAGTGAAGGGCTGTCAGGATGAGTGACAGACGAGAGATCAACTTTTAAATGCATAGTCAAATCAAATATATGTTATCCGGAAAAAGAAACAGGAACAGAACCTCAGAAATTTTGTTTGGATTAAATTCATTTCATGTATATCAACCTGAAATGATGGATGTAATTTCCTGTAAGTAGAGTTGTAATTTCCGACTGATTAGGAGCAGAAGGAAAGCTTTTAGAATAAGACTTAACTTCAGAAACCTACTTCTCATTTGCATATAACAGGTATGTTGAATCCCTCTTTCTCACCAGATTCATTGCTAGGGATGCATCACGAGTTCTTAGTTGTTACTTGTTGATTTTGTGGTAGGTGAAGAAAAAGTTTTCCTGTTATTGTCAAAACAAATACTGATACTTAAAGTAATTAGCTACTACCATATGATACATTTTAAGCTTATAAAATTGAATATTTAATGATATTTTTCTCCAACACCCCAGTCAGTTATAAAGTTCAGTAATGGATTGTAAAATCTCTACAAAAGTGCTTTTGACTTTTCAAGAATTTGTCCTCTGTCCATTTTCATTTGGTTTTATGACTTTGGGATTTTGAATGAGGTTCTAGCATGGATTGGGAACCTTCAACAGTGTGTATTGGTCATTTAACACTATCACAGATGATGAAAGATATGCTTTCATCCTGTTTTTGAAAGGTTTCAAGGGAATATGTGTTCAAAAATATCTATAATAGTGAGTCTTAATTAGATGTGCACAATTAGACAAAATTTTGCATTTACTGGCAAACTAACACAACTGATTGGAAATCTCATTTAAGGTGAAGTAGGAAGTAAAATATGATTGGTCTTTGTTATAAGGTGAGTCAAATGGAAGATAACTTCAATAGCTACTGCATAATTAAGGTGCAGAGTGCTGTTATAGGAAAGCTTTCAGAATATGATTTCAATGTCTACACTTGGGTTAAAGGTTAAATTCACTCTTTAACATTTGTCAGCAAGTCCTTGAGTGTCATTAGCATAGTTGAAAACATTAAAGATCACCATTATACTTCTCCTCCAGAAAATGCGGTGCAGCCCAGCTGGTGTTCTAATTTCTGTTACCTCACTTTCCTTGAATAAATATCTACACTTATAAGATAGTTTCTCTTAAAATAACATTTAAAATGGGTGTTTTAATTGAAGGTAGAGTGCGACAAAACATATAGATCAATATATAAACATGAGTGAAACTAATTCATAAATCCTGTTTTGGAGTAACACCTTTATGTTTCTGCTATTACTGTGCTGAAAAACAGCTATGGTGTTATCATGCCTCACTTTCCTCTTTGGAGTGGGTTTTTTTTAGCTTAACATATAGAAAGTTCTTTGTAGTTATTTTGGGTTGGGTTTTGTAGGAGTACGCTTCCGTGGCCTAAAGTAAAATCTCTTAATTGCAGGGAGGGCAGAATGCGTAGTGCATTTTACATATTGAATCTTAATTATTTCATCCATATGTATAGTCCCATCTGCTTAAGCACACTGCATTCAGAGAACAGGGTGGCCTTCTTCCTCATTCCCCCACCTTGAAGAGGATTTCAACAAAGCAGCATAATCTGTTCCAAACAAATAATTGATTCTTTCTTTAACAGACCTGGATGGCATCATCTGTGGTTAGCTGTAATTTCAGCTGCTCCCCAGTATGGTACACTTTAATTCCACTTAGTGACACGTATCTAGCAGTAGGTTTACAGTCTGCCTGGCTGCACCATCATATTAAATACAATGTGGAAGTTTACAGTGCCTGAAATTTCCCTCTCTAAACATCTCTGCAGACCAAAATCTAAAGCCACTCTGGAAAAACAAACGAGAGACTCTTTCATTAGAGTGTTGAATAATGAGCTTATTTGGTACCCATACTATTCAAATCTGTTCATTTGGCTTCTTAGAGCAAGCAGAACTTTTTAAGCTTTTATGTTGAGGTAATTATTTATGAGATTTGCATAGGAGTATGTCAAGATGGTAGTGATATAAGATTGTATTTATGGGAGTTAGTACACTTAGATCTGTTAGAATTTTGTGTGCTCATGTGCATGGAATTTCAGATAGAGATTTTGAATAAATTAATAAATATTGTGAAAAACCCCAGATGAATGTGTTTTGCCATGGAAACCTGAGAATTCGCTTGCAATTTGTGTAAATAATATAAAATGTTTTATCATGTTTCTCCTGTGGTGATACTGTTGGTAAGGCATGGTGTTTATGGTGTGCTATTTAGAAGGTATGAGAGAAACAGAAAGAGCTTTCTGCATTCTTAAAGGTTGAATGGATTGCTAAACAAATTTGAAGCTGCTTATGCATTCTAGCACAGCTGCAGGACTTGAGCAATGACTGTAGTTGTTGTACAAATAGTACTGAACAACAGCCACAGTTCCACACTGGGTTGGTTCTTTGGGGTGGGAGGGGAGTGTTGGGAATATGATGTCTGTAATGAATTACTTTTTAGAAGAAAATATTTTACTAATGGGAGTTCTGAATTCACTAATCAGCTTAAAGCCCTGGACATTTGACTTTAGCCACCAGCATTAAATTATATACTCCAGAAATGTCAACACTGGATTTAACAGTCTTGCTATAAATAAATTCTCCTTTGTTTTCCTAAGCAACAGTGTTATATGTACATCTTTTTATAATCCAACTCTTAGTGGAAAGGACACTGAAATACAGCAACTTATTTGTCCCATAAATTCATTGTAGAAATAAGTAACATGTAATTTTGCATATTCCTATCCATTCTTCTCTTGAATATTGGTCTTCTACAGATCTAGAGCCAGACCATAAACCTCAAAAATTCATTTTTTTAAGTTACTATGATCTCATACCTCTGGTCAGAATGGAAATATCAAACGAATGGGATTTTATACAGTATTTTGGCTATGTGGTTTCCACTTCTGATTATATCAACATTTATTCAGGAGGCTGCAAATAGGGAGGGAGGAATGAAAATGGCTTTTTTTCTTTCTTGAGGAAAGAAAATTGTTTGAGTAGAGCTTGTCATTTTTTATCTGCTTCTATATTTTTTTAAATACTAAAGTTCATTCTTGCTTTAGAAATAAAAATATCTTATGTCTTTTCTGTTTCTATAAGGGAAAAAAAAACTTTTATATTTTCTTTGAATCAAGGTAACTATTTTGAAAGATGAGGCAGGAACATTTTGATTACTTTCAAAATGTTACCAGTTCCATTTTGTCACATGTTATCTCTTAGAGAGGACACGTTCCTGGACTTTTTTCCCTCTGAATAGTACTTGAGTCCTTCTAACTCTTTAGAAACATGTGCATATACCTTGGAGTAATTTAACAAGCCCCTGAGGATGTATATATTGCAAAAAAAAATGTATTGTACAGAAATAACATGAACCCAGACCAAAATATGGGCTGGGTTATGAAAACAAAACAAGAGACTTTGGCAGCAAAAAAAAAGAAAAAAAAAAAGTAGAGTTCTACATATTCTTTCTAAAAAATTTTACAATACTGAGAGAAATTTCCTGCATTTTTTTAATGAGAATTATTATCCAAGGTTTCAAATAGAATGTCCAATAAAAGAAAACCACCAAGGAAGCCAAATTCTATTCTAAAGTACTATTATTTGAAACTTTTGCTCTCTTAAAAGTACTGTGACTGAAAATCATAAGTCTCCTTAATTTGTTATTCTACCATGATTTTGATGTTATTGGAAGTAGTAATTAAGATCATTAGAAGAACTGAAGGTCATTAAAATACACAGAGGGAAAATTATTTTTCTCTATTTTTAAAATTAGTATGTCTTAAGTTTATAGTAATTTCCCTCTTATTTTCTATCACACAGAGAAATTTGAATAAAAAAAAGAAACATTGAAGGATTTATTTAAAGAAATCCAATACATGGGGTTAATAGTGTGACCAAGTTTTGAGAGGATATTCTGGAATTTTTAACGTTAAAAATATAGACACAGAAACACACACAAACTTCATAATCCTAAATAACCTTTAAAAATACATTTATGTATTTTAATGTATTTAAAAATACATTTTATTCTCTTAGTGTATCAGCCTGAAGATAATTGGGATATTTAACATAAAATTTACTAAACTTGTTAAGAGACTTAGTATTTACGTAAAATTAGTATTCATGTAAAGACTTCTCTAATTCCTCTTGCTCTTCTGACTGAAGGCTCATGCCTGGACAAGGAAGTGTTCTCCATAAACAGGAGAGGGACCTTGACAAGGTATGGAGAGCCAAATGGTACACTTACCCATATTTAGTCACAGAGGGAATGGCTGGTTTGATAACCAGATAATAGGAACAGTCAGGTCAGTTGTGCTCACCTAAAATATCTCATTTTTTTTTCACGTTTCACATCTCAATTCAAATGATAAGACTCTAACTTTTGAGTTTCCTGCCTGATTCCTTGCTTAGCTCACACAGCCCTGGTCTTAAAACTATTTTCAGAGAGAATATCTAATAGTTTAGCTGATCTCTGGGAATTGCATACCTGTGATTCAGTCCAAATGAGTGTGTGCTTTAAGCAAAATCTTCCCAAATTACTAGTTTTGCTTTTCTTTCCCCCCCCTGCCACCCAGGTATTTCTATTCCCAGCCTTCAAAAGGAACTTTCACTATCCAGAATCTGGAAAAAGAGCTTTTGCAAGGTTTGAAGCTGTACCATAGATACAGTGCAATGAAAGTCTATCCCATCAGGTTTTTCTGCTCACTGGTCTCCAATCATGACAAAAATATGCTTATTTGGTTACTGGCTGCTGCCCTGTAAATCTTGCAGGTTTTAAGTATTTTCTGTAAAAAGCTGTTTTAGTGTCAGTTCTTTTTCTTTCTGACCTGGCCCTGAGCAAAGGGGCAAAAGAAGACATGTGGAAGGGAAAACAGCAAGAAGTTAAAAATGTTTGCACAAGGAAATTACAGGAATCAAAAAAGCATGAATCTATGTGTACATTTTTATCATTTTGACACACAAGAGGTCAGGGGTGTTCTGTCTTGTCTTAAAAGAAGCTTTCAATAATTAGTCTGGTAAAAGTAAAATAGCACTATGTAAGATAATAAAAGTTATAAAAAGCAATGCAGAGAAAGCAAAAAAAGCATTTTCATTTAATGGAAATTAAATTCAAGTCATTGTTGTTCTCTGAATCATCAAACCAAATAACCTTGTACACTATTAAGTGACATCATTTAATCGTATGCACTTTTCTATTAAAATTTTAGTTGACTGTGTAAGAAAATATACCCTTATGTTGAGCATAGCTGCTTTTTATTGTTTCTCTTTGAACAGTTATGACTCCCAGAGCTATATATACCTGTGACTTAGTGGCAGTGCCTGTATTGCAGCTTTACTGGAGTTAGTGTTTGCAGAACTCCAGTTCAAGCACTGCTCCAATAACCTGATCAAAGTCCTTTGGAGACAATAGCAGGAGGCAAAATGTTTTAGGGAACTTTAAAGTGTGAAAATAGAAAGTTACAGGAGTGAGGACTAGTCAAGGGGTTTTAATTTAAAAGTAATTGGGTAACTTTGAATATTAAAGCTTTGTGGTGCAGACATGATTTATTCCAGCCGTATACATAACTTATTGCTTTTCTCCTACACTGTCCTTGAATCATGGCTTGAAAACTTCAGAAACCATACATTTTTACATTTAAATCCTAATATCCAACAAGGGAATCATCAACTTTCTCAGCTATCAATTTACAGAACATCATATTTCCTTGGAAGACACCTCCCCTGTCCTGTCACACAAAATCACATTCGGGTCTCATTCATAATCCATATGCTATTGATTTTCAGTTTGGGAACTTGTGAAGCACAAAAAGGAGGATTCATTTACCCACACCCTTTTTCTGTTCCCTTCAGTACTGGCTTACTGCTGCAGTTTGGTCATGTCAGCAGGGTTATACCTCTGAGAGTATGGTCTGTTAGTTCATATGAGTGAGAGAATCATTCATCAATTAAGGTTTTAAACTGACACTCAGTAGTCTGCAAAATGCATCTAATTTCTCTATATTCAGCTGTAATATAAGCAGCATCTGTAACACTTTCACAACTTTTTTCTGTCTCCTCTGTTTGTGTTCCTCAAGCAGGATAATGTTTATTCCTTTGTGAGTTTGTGAGCTCTAAATCAGTAGAGATCTGACCCTACTGAAAGCCCCGAGCAGTTCAGTGAAATCCGTGCTATGGGAATATACAGATGTGTGATTTTTAAGGTAAAGTAGGAGATCCTTAATTCCCAGTGCCAAACTATAAAGTCCTTCTAATTAAAAGTATTCTTAAGCTTGAAACTTTGCCTGTGTCCAGGCTTGACACTTTTTGTTTGTGAGTGCTCTAAGTTTCATAGGTGTGCCTCGCTCTTGGATTCTTCAGGAAGCCATGGAAGCTTGTGGAAAAAAAGTAATTTTCTCCTCCTCCCATAATAATTATATCAATAAAAAAAAAAAATCCCATCTTTGAGATTTTTCATGAGAATAAAGGAACAAAAACATTCATGGACAATTTCAGAGGTGCAGAGATGGTTGCAAAGACAGGTAGGGTATAAGGTGACGATGTTTCATCTTTCTTTGGTGTGACATTGGACTCACAATCTTAATATGGCTGAAGTGCTGCCATGTGGTTACACTGCAATTTCAGCTCTGTGCTGCTTGCATAAATTGTTAATTTAAGTGGCAAGTTATCCTTTCATCATGCATTTTTTTCACCTTAGCAGTTGAATAAACAGTAAACTGAAAATTTTCACCCTTTTAATCCAAATGTAGATTTTCATCTTTTTAATCTGATGAAAAATTACCATCCTTAAGTGCAGAAAATTTGACAAAAATTACTTCCACAATGCCAAATTCTCTAACTCCTAACACTGGCAAGTAAACTTAGGCATATGCTTTGATTTGCATTATTTTTTAATTTCCACTTTAATTTTTCTCCCCTTCATTTCTTACTCATCATGCATTCCTTGGATCCTTGGATCTCATAATGGTCTTTCTCATTTTTCTGTTTCCATCCCTCTAGTTTATCTGTTCTGAGTTTTGGGTTTGGTTTGGTTTCTAGTGTCCATCCCCCTCATTAAAGAAAGCAACTCAGCAGTAACAATTTCAATTATAGCAGAGCAACGATGGGAGATTAATGCAATATCAAAGCGTGGTATGCTGAATATGTTTCAATTTTAATTTATTCTTGAGTTAAAAAGAAATGTAGCTCTACCTTATTTCCATAAGGGAACGAATAAGAAAAAGAAGCACCCATAATAATGTTAACATGGAGCGTGAGTTAGAAGAGCTAATGATTACTAGCACACAAAGCTTTTCAAGTTTTAGTAATTCTCATCTCACATGTAAAGAAAGTCAATATATATCAGATAAATACTTTTGTTTTCCAAGTATTATCTGCAGGAATTCAGTACTTCCATTCTTTTCCAGAAACACTGACAACTGTGTCATAAATGCATTTGAATAACTTCTGTCCATTTCTATGTGTTGCATAAATCAAGACTAACAGCCGGCAGGTTTTCTGGATTTTTTCCAAATTACAGACTTACTGTATTGCATAGATAGTTTGCATGTTTAATGAACATTTTCAGAAAGTTTACAGAAAACAAATTATACTTTGAAATTAAACATCTGATGCTTGAGTCAGAAAGTAACATTCTGATACATTTTTATTGTGTTATAATGTTTTATGTATAAATATTATTATGTCCCCAGCATAGTATAATTCTCATTTTGTAGTGTTGCATGGACATATACATGATTTTAATTTGTAGATTTAAAGAAATATTTAGTATTTAATTTAATGTAATGATGTAAGAAGTGTAACATTGATTTAGCTCAAATGTGTTGACAAGGTGTTGACATAATAAATAAATCCAACATTGTAATATTAAATAGCTTAAATACTATACATACATAATTTCAAATTGCTAAAATGCTTGGCAAAAGACCTTTGGACTTCTGAAAACTCTTGGTAAAATGCTATGCATATTATTATTAGTACTAGATGCAGAAATGTGCCTCCCTGTGCATCATATGATGACTTCACATGATATCCTGAGTGCTGACATTTGGGGAATAGCAGCTTACACTGAGTTTCCTCTTTGTTTCTTAGCTCTGAGACACTGATGGTACTGCAGAATCTCCTCTGGGAACAGTGTCACAATAATATACATTTTTAAAATCTAGTTTAAAATAGTTGCACATGACTTGCTAATAAAAGTAGTATCGAGGTAACACATACACTATTCTGTCTATTCTGCCCAATAAGAGATTGAAATTAGAGATTGATGATTGATTACAACATTGCTAATGAATAAGAAGCTGACTTCAGCTGCAAATAAGGGTAAAACAGATGGCAGAGGTGTATGTGATGGCCTCTAATGTGAGGTAAACACAATAGCTCTCTCTCTCTCTCTTCAAACACCACTTACTTAGCAATAACGTTGACCATTTTCAATAATGGCTCAATCTGTCCAAGAAAAGAAGTCATTCTGCTCTGTGCTACCATCTTCCCTCCTGCTGATGAACGATTTTACTTCCTCATTTTCGTTGACTTCGGTGCAGCCTTTAGCATCATGCCATTTCTGAGATGCACAGAGATTTCTGTCTTTACAGTTTAGCTTCATTTTTGTCCACTTTCCTGTTCTGCTGTGCTTTTGTGCGTGTGTCTATGGCTGTGTGTGTTGGTTTCCCTGCACCAAGACCTTCCCTGCTGAAGTTTACAAAAGCATATTTTGGTGATCTGTATTAACCTTCCTCATTAGTTTATTGTGCCCTGAAAATCCAGATAGAAAATGATGCTACAGTGCACTTCTGAGTTGAAATGTCAATGTTTTGTAAAAATCTGAGCTTTTTAAAAATGCATTACCAGTAAGAATGTTAGTGAAAGGTGATGTGCCTATGTTTACTGCAGTTGCTTTACTCTGCATGTCAAAATGCAGTGCAGAGGTTTTGGGAGCACCTGTCTCCACTCTTACCTCTGTTTTGCCTGGTTACTTCCTACTGACATTTACCTATTTTCATATTTACCACCTTGCATTTGCTGCTGTGAGAATCCCTAGCGTTTGGGAAAACTTTGTGACACTTCTCTGCCTTTATAAGTCCCCTGAAAATATGTGCTGCTTCTCTCAAGTATTTTCCTTTCTTTTTGCTTCCACTTACTTTTTTATCACTGCTGTTGTATCATTTACCTTAAAGCATTCCAGGACATAGTCTGTACACTATACAAAATAGTTATATTGTTCATTATTAGGAAACCATAGTGTCTCACATGTAATTGCTATAAAGGAAATCACAAGTTGGTCAGATGTGGTATTCAGGCAATCATTATTTTAGTATTTGATTTGACAGAGATCAGAACAGATAAACATTAGAGAGTTAATATTTGACTAAACCTCTTTGCCTGATGTTACAGCTCTCTTCAACTACCTTTTATTATTTTCCTTTCCTTTCTTACAAGACCTATAAGAAAGGACTATTGCCACAAGACAAAAATGACTTTATGTTGAATGATGCACAGCTCCATTTAAATGCACTCTTCTATGTGTGCAATATACATTAAATGGAAATTGAAGAAATTGTTTGGAAAGAGTAAACCATTTATAGGAATAAGAGAGAGCGAACACTTGTATAAAACAATACAACATTTGGATAAATACTTACAAGATAGCAAGAGGTAACTATTTTGGATCAATTTCTGAGCCTTTTCCTCGATATCCATAATTCATGTCTGATGGGAAAGACTTCCACACTAAAATTTTGAATGACCTACGCAAAGAAATGAGCTAACACAGAAAGAAACTCAAAGGGAAAAATAGGGATTAATTTGGCATGTAGCGATCATGGACTGTCTGAGATATCTGATCTCAGGGCTCTTGAAATAAAAGCTGGAACTCATGCTATAGACGTGATATAAAGGAAAAGAGACAGCTGATGAAAAGAAAAAGAAAAAAAAATTTAGAAGAGGAGGTTTAGATCCACTGTTTTAGTTAAAAGTTTGTAACATCTGTGGCCATACAGCTTGTTGTGGTATATGTTGAAATGAACTTTAGTCACTATAATAACTAGAAAAATATGCTAGAGGGACTTTCAGTTCTGATGCTGATTGAAGATGATATCTAACATATACTTACCATGATGGTTTTCTATGTGGCTGGCTGTTGCAAGCTGCTTCTCTTCTGCTTTAAGATGCAGCACGAAAACAACACTTTGAACAGTTTTGGTTTTTTTCCTACTCTTTCCAAACAGAAGGAAAAAAAACCCTAAAATTGGTTATATCTATTTGGGTTTTTAAGACAATTTCAAAACTATTACAGGCACAGTTTTTTTTGTTTACAGAACATAGGTATAATGATATTTAGGAGAAGCTGGGAAACCCTTTTAATTCAGATAAAAAATTTCAGTAAGCTTCTGAGGAATACAACACAACTGTAGATGGAAATAAATGCTCCAAGAGAAAAGCATGCAATAGTTTAGTCTGAAGATGCTAATTTATTTCCACTTTACTGATTGCCTTTGATGTGTTCTGTTTTGTGCCTTTTGGTGAGCTAGAGCTATATATATATATAAATATTGCTGATAGCTATATAATTATGGACAGATGGACAGATAAAATCCAACTGAGAGGCACTTGTTTGTCTTCACAAATGGAATAAAGTTTGTTTGTTTGTTTTTATTCATATCAAAGATGTAAGGAAGCAAAATAATGTCTGCAGTGGTGGAAACAAGGCAGAAGGAAGCATTTCTTAAGTCCTCTGCCTCCCAATCCCCTTCCCTCCAAAACAGTTTTGCTGACAGTATTTGAAATCAAATCTTGTGCCACAAATCTTCCCATTTCTGTGATGGGCTCATACTGGAACACAGGCCATGCAGTTTTGGGGGAGAAAGAACAGCACAGCAAAATCCCTTGTAATCCTCTCTTGCCCCAAACAAAGCAGTTCAGTGAGTCATTTTTCTTCTTATCAAAACTAAGTTTTTGTTCAGCTTCAGCATTTTCATCTGTGGATCAACATCTAGAAAAGGAAAAAAAAAAGGATAAGGGAAGAGAGATGGGAAAATGTAAAGACACAAAAAGCCTCACTGAGCTTTGGTCAGTCATGTGGGTTGATGTCTCACAGGCATTCCTTCAGAAAAACTGCAGCCTTTGTAACAGATAGACATTTATTACCTTCAGAAATGCTACAAGGTTATATTGCATTTCTAATGTGGTGGGGGGTAATATTTTAAGCAATTATGAGTCTGGGGTTGAGTTTAACAGACAAAGGAAATGGTGAGTCAGCAGTCTTGAAACATGAAGAATTTGTAATTATTTGCTCAGTAAGATGCTCGATTCAGAACAGACAAATACACACATGTAAAAATGGCATGTAAAGCATGTGAACCCCTCTGAGATACACTGACTTCAAAATCTGCTGTGATGTAGGTTGCTGTCATCAGGGAATGGATTTGGGGCTTTGATTCCTGCTGTTTGTTTTGAGGTTTTTTAAGTGTTCCGGGAGCATACCTTAATCTTTAATGTTGAATAAAAAATGACTGAAAAGTGAGCCCTGGCTCCCAGGCAGACTGTGCAAACTGACTGACACCCGTAGCACCAGAGCAGAGTGTCTGCAACCACAGATGCAGGCTTTGGACCAGGATGATTTCACATCACAGAAATGCTTAGGTATCCCCCAAAGCTTGCCTAGGATTTTTGTCTTGGAGAAAGTTCTAGCTGTCACAAAAAGACTAAAGAGAGATAAAGCAACAGTTAAGCAGAGTAAATGACAGGAGGTCCAATACTTGGCTCTTTCTGTAGCTCACTTTTCTTTATCAGTACTGCTGGAGCCAGAGTATGTGCTCTACAAGGAACTGTGCAGTCTGAGCTTCTGTAGTCAGTGAGACAGGTTTTTGTGAGATATTCAAGGAAGCAATATCACTGATTTGTTTATCTCCCTGAATAGACAGGGTTCTTTTCATCCAGGATCTAGTCCCTAATGAGGTTTCAATCATCATGGTCTTAGAGCATATGGATATGGAAGTAGCATATTACAAATAATCAGAGAGCAGTAAAAAATACTGACTGTTAAGTAACCAAATTAGCTAAAAAGGGTATAAATAAATGCATAGATATTACTATACTGTAATTCAATATAATACAAAATGTGTGGGGTTTGGCTTTCCAAGTAACAAAAGAACAGTGCAATGCTGACACTGCATGTCCTCCTTCCTGCCTAGAGCATAGTTATTATAGAAACTAAGTACTCATCCAAAACACCCAAAGTCATTCATCAGCTACAATAATTTTAATAAATATTTCCTGGATTTGTTGTTTTTTTTTTTTTCAACTTTCTATTGTATCTTTTTCAGAGAGGTAAAAAATCTTTTTCATCTAAGTGCACTATTTTTAAACCCTGAATAAGTATTTATTAAGGAAAATATATATGTCTTCTAGAAGCTAAATGGAATTTTCCATCAGGATTTTAAAGACTCACACAATTAACACACATGGTGAAGGGGATGATGTGTTTGCTTGTTTGTTCTGCAATGAACTTTGGTTTCTAAGAGTCATTTGCAGTTGATCACATACTCTTTGTTTATCAATTATTGGCTCAACTGATCCTTTCGAGCCCTTGTGTGCCACTTCTGGACAAATTGCAGTCAATCAACCTATTTCTTTTGTTTTGTTCCATCATAAAATGAACCTTTATATTCCTTAAGACATGAAAGTCTCTTTGATTTTGGGGAAAATGATTACATAAATGGGGGAGATGATTTCATGGAGTGTCTCTGTGTGAGGTGTATCAGCTGGTGTACGATTACTAATGCTTTTCCATGTTTATATAAAGGCTAATCAAATTCTTAGGGTGTCTGTACAGACATGCATGGGATTGTTCTTGGCGTATGAGACCAATATTTCTTGGCAGATATGAAAGAAAGACATAATCTCCTTAGCTGCCTTATAAACAGAGGGATTTATCAGTGGGCTAGGATCCAGAATACCCAGATATGCTGAAACTGAAGTTTCTTTTCTGGGATGTATTTCAGCACATACCAGAAGGAACCACAAGTCCATCAGCCCCAAACAGATTTTCTGTTTATAGTACCTTAGTTGCTCACACTTGAAAAAGCTGCAGTGAAACAAAGCTACCTTACAAGCAATTGTCCCAACTTTTAATTTATGGCAGCAATAGTGGAAGGATGCTGATTCAAAGGCCTGTCATGTTTTCTTTAAGTCTGTATTTCTCCCCTCAAGCTTAGAATTTTTCTTGTCATAAGGATTTGTCCTACTTTTCTACTCTCGTCTAACATGTCAGGAGTGCAGAAAATCAGAATTAATTTGCAAGTAAATGTAAATAAAACATGTAAACTCTCAGGCAATCTCCTTTAACTGCCATGTTGTGGTATTGAAAATCACTGTGTGTATATAAAATTTTAAATGATGGTATAAATTTTTGTAAATCCAGGCTGAGTATATGCTTATTGAAAGGTGGGTATTTATGAATATAGGGCACACAAGTAAGTACTGGGGTAGATGCTGCACTCCACTAAGAACATCCTAATTATATAAGAAGGCCTACATGGTTTTGATGTCATTTCCTGAAATGGCACCATGTGTGTCAGATGTGTAATTTCAGGGATGGAGTGACAAATAAGCAGTTGGATGATTACTAATATGGTAATTTTATATTTTCTAATTGTGATGAGTAACAGTCGCCCAACTTCACCTCTTGCCAAAAATCTGTCTCTGGTAGTTAATTTAATTCCATTGATACTTGGTTTTTTTTTTTTGTCACTGATCTAAGTAATCCCTCTGGAAAGCTTCTGATACAAAGTCGTCCAGGGAGGATGTGGTACGACAACGAATAAGGGCAAGGGACAATTTAGTGATGACAAGGAATGTAAATTGACTGAGAATCCTCTTCACATTCATGAAGATCTATCAGCAACTTATCTCTTTGTTTTTTCTGCTTTCTTCCATACAGCTACAGTATCTCAGGTTTTAGAGGGGTTGTTTTTTTTCTCCTTTTGCCTTTGAACAATATGAACAGTTTTCATAAACTGAGGAAATGAGTTAAGAGGTGCTACTATTAAAGAAGGAAGCCACATGTTGATGGAAGACAAGTGGAAGGGAAAGACAGATGGGATAGCTCCCTGAGGCTCATGGGGAACAAGAGAGGATCCATAAAACAACTAATATACCTGTGAACAACACAAATACAGGCTGATATGAGGAGATGCTCTTATATCACTTGCCATGGAGAATGGGACCACTGTGCTAATTTTAACATGAAGATTTCCTTGAAAGGGTGTTTTATTTTATTCTATCACAAAGGATATTGCATTCCAAATGACATTTAAAAGTCATCATTCAATGCAGCATTTTTTTTTATTTCCTATAGCAGAGTCTGCAAATAAATTTAGCAGGTGTTATTAGAGCTGGTAGGGGGTGGAAAGCAAATAAAAATTGCTGATAGAGATTTTCTCAGTGTGCCACTGCTGGGATCCTGCAGAAACTAGACAGTCTTAGTTAATGCTGCAGTATGTTGCTCTTCATGGGAAATCTATCTCTTTTTATTTGATTTTGCCTGTGAAATCTATCTAGAGAAGAGGAATTTTCCATTCACCTTTTCTAAGATCATTTGATTTTTTTTGTTCAAAGGGGAAGGGCAGTCTGCAGCTAGTGTATGGTAAGCCAGTGTGATTCGTTATCAGGAATATAAATGAAACATTTTCCTACAAGCTCATCTTTTTCATTTTCTGTGTGGGCCTACAAAGTTCAGTGGTTGGACTATTCACACACTACAAGCTATTACACTCTGCCGCTTTTACCTTGCTTTCATCTTCTTTTCTTTTTCCTTAAAATGCCTAAAAGTAGGCCAGCATGATGCATTGATTGTGGACTAAAATACTTCTATATCCTGTGTTCTGGATTTTCCAGCTTTAAAAGTACTCTGAAAAAAAAATGTGCTTACATGAAAACGAATGTATTCAATTTATTGTTTTCTATTGTCTTCAGTAGAGTTTATTTTGAAAAAGTAAAAATAGTTCCTGAAACAGGAAAAAAATGGTCTTGATTTGCATTTAAGTTCTTTTGCAAATTCATTGTTTTGGGGGAAGGAAAGAAGGATATTTTTTATCAGAAAATACATAAGTCTTGATGGTATTGCTATAAAGAAATGGGTAACAACTTTAGGATGAAGTTGACGCTGGTGAAATGACACGACATTTTTCTGCTAGAGGAATTCTTTTTTTAAGATTCTTTTCTTTTCTGATGATTAAATTCCCATTCTGGTCTCCTGCAAGGCAAGAAAGTGAGCTCTTCTCCCCTATCCCTGTATACTTCTTCCATGCACTTTTGTCATCTTTTTGCTGCCTCTTGTTGCTGAAACTTGTTGCTGCCTTTCTGGAACATATCTATCTCCCACTGTCTGCACCTTAATCAGGACATCTCTTACAGTAGGTACTTGACCAGGATTTCTGTGAAGATAATGAATTGTTTTCCACAAGCAGCGTTTTGAATGCAGAGCTTGTCAGTACAGATGCCTCAGTTATTCTCCTAGCAGGGCAAGAGAATACAGGCAGAGCTAAATTTTCTTGCTCTAAATTCACTTTGTGCCCCTGTGCAGGGATGAGTTTTTAGTATTTTGACTGAAAAGGGATTAAACTGTTGGTAAACCTCTGTATATTCCCTGTTTTCTCCACTGCACACTGCAACCTCCCTGATGGCTGCTGCCAGAAGGCTCTGCAAGGTGTAGGGAACACACAATGAACCTCGTCCCTAAAGTCAGGCTGTGTGTGTCACAAAATGCCATGGCACAGCCAGTGACATCTGGGAGCTCCCAGATTAGGAAAAAACACATTCCTGTTGCTGGTCAGTAATTAAGCAGCCAGTGGCTGCATGTGACAAGCAGAAGCCAACTGTGCACTTGTTTTCCTCGTGTTTGTTTGTTGGGTCTTTTTTGATTACACAACAGTAAATGCAAATTACATTCCCCGTAGGTACTTTGGCTTGTGTCAGTGGGACCACATTTTCTGTGGGTTTTTTTTTTAAAGAGCTTCATATGCCCTTCCTTTTGATTTTTGCCTCTCTTTCCTAATAATGGAGAGAACTCCTATGAACCATAACTATGCCTTTCATATTTACAGCATTCCTATCATATGTCTCCTAAATAGGTAGCTTTGTCAGCAAAAAAGAGAGGGGTTTTCCCCCTCCTATTCCTTTCTTCACAACACTTTCTATGAGATCTGAGTTGATTTCTCTCCTGATATCACACAGCTTGAGTGGCACTGAGAGAGCATGGTTTAAAATTGCCAAGTGAGGAAACAGAAATTTAACAAAATAGTGTTAAGTTACTTTGGTCTTGGCTTCTCTTTGGCTTCCAGTATGCCTTTTCTGAATTTGTTATAAGGAACAAGCACGTAAGCTATACTGAGCAACCTGTTTACTGGCAGGAATACTAAAGACTTTTAAAAAACCGTGTTATTTTTCAGAATCATTTTAGCATGTCCTGTGGTCAAAACACAGAAACAATAAAAAAAATTCAAATTCTTTTCATGCCCTACGGAAGGTTTTAAAGGTATTTTTTATTTCATGAAGGCATATTATTGGCTCAGTCTTCACTAATTACTCCATATTATGCTGTTAAACTATTAAAACCAATTGATTCAATCTTAATTCTTAAAATTCACATTTACTTGAATAGAATTGGACATTTTTTTCTTTTTCAAGGTCTGCCCCCGTAGGATTCAGTCACATAACGTTATGCAGAATTACAGCACTGATTTCACCTTATTTCAAACTTGTTGTTTCTTAAAATTAAAGTAACATTAATAATGCAACGTTGAATTAGGAAACGACAGCATTTCTAATAGAATTCACTGAGATGGCATGTGCACTAGTACAGATAGTGTATACATTTTTGCAGAAAATAAAAAAGGAAACAGAAGCAGTATTTTTACTCATCAAGGTTGACACCTTGGGCTTCTCCATATACCTTCTATTCCTTACAGAACTGCAGCATCATGAAGATAAGCGTTCTTACACCCTTCTGTTGAAACAACTTTGAACATTTTCAAATACAAAACCCCATATCCTTTATCAATGAAGAACTTATACTAAATAAGAGTATTCCTAGAACAATGTTTCAGTGTATTTATTGACACTTGGAATGACTACACAGTTTTTTGTCTAAAACGTTAATATTTCTTTCTTGGAAGATAAAATTTGCCATATTCATATTTTGAAAATGGAAATCAAATGCAAATCTCTTTGTGCAGAAATCTGACATCTGCATTTGTGCACAGAATTATTTTCTGAGATGTACTGAAAGGTTTTCATTTCATGATTAGAGCTTCATTGATGGTTCAAAAGGTTTTATATTTCTTGCTTTTTGTTGCTTTTTTTTATTCTATACTGTAGTGGTGTTACAAAGATTTGTTTTTCGGTGACTGCTGAGAAATTATTGTGGAAAATTGTGTAGAGGAAAATAATCAAAGATAATTTATGTGTCTTCAGCAGAAATAGTAGAAGATTAAATTGTAATTTTCCACATAAAATATGAAAATCTAAATCCTTGTATTATTCCATTTTTTCCCTTTTATATTGGATTTTCTAAACACATAATTGTGCTACAGTCAGGAATGAGTGCCTACTGTATTAGTAGTCCCATCTGATATCAAGGAGAATGTAGAATAATAAATTGCTAAGCACAAAGAGAGGAAAGGCAATGTTACAGTTGGGAAGCTGCAAAAGGTATAGCAAAAAAAGAAAATGGAAAATATGTAATTTTCAAAAATAACACAAGTGAAATAGCATTTTAATGCTTTGAAAGAATACTCATAATCATCCTGAACCTATAATAGCATTTTCATATCAAATTTAGCAATCTGAACATTTTTTATATGTATATAAGTTTAAGCCACAGAGTATATCCAGTTCCATCGTAGGAGTTCACCTAATTAAAACATGATAGTTCCACAGAGAATGTGAAACTAAACTCTGGTAAACTATATATAATTTGGTAAATCGTAGAGTAGAACATCAAGGTTAACATGCCTGTTGCTATTAAAAAAAAAAAGGTTGGATTCATTAAAGGACAGTTTTAAGATGTTTTCAGATGCTTACAAATCTGCAAATCTGTAGCAGTTCTTGCTGAAAGTATGCAGAGCTGAATGCATCATGGAAGTCTATTTTATTTCAGCCATAAGCCAGTCACTTGAGTCAGCCATTTATTTTTCAGGCCTATTATGGTCCAGCCTATGCTAGTGGAGAGAAATGACTTGACTGACAAACACTTTCCAGCAATGTGCTTAGTGTTTTTGTTCATGAAAACTGTAGATAAATAGATCTAAGAACAATTAGAGGGTTCACGTGGATCCAATATCATTGGACTATTTTGTACAGGAGATACAAGACAAAAGAAGGATGTGCATTGTGAACAGACGGTGGTTCTCATTAGGCTTTTAATTTGTGTAAATTCAATTAAATATCAGGTCAAACTTGATGACATTAAATCAAGGAAAATCCATCATCCAGAGCCAGATAGGAAGTTAGGTCTCAAATTGTACTGTACTTTGGCAAAGTCCAGGAGAGCTCAGTAAAAAGGCAGTACACAATAGCAGACATAATTATGTCCAGAATACCTTTTTTTTAGGGAGGAGGAAAAGATTCTAGTTAAGTGTTAACAACAGTCAATATAAAGCCATTCCGATTTTTTTTCCTTATTGGCATACAACAACCCTTCTGACAGAGGTGAAGGTAGAGACTAGGTAGAAATTTTCCACGTTGTCCTGAAGGTTTAAGTTGCTCTCACATCTTTAAGCTGCTTAATCATTCTGTATAAAATTCAGAAATAGGATTTTGAGGAGCATTAGCTACCCAGCTTCTTTTAATTTTTATTGGAATTTGGAAACCTAACTTCTGGCTCTTTATAAGGACCACCGAATCACAGCATCTTTAGTTGATTTATGAAGTTCCACCTGTCCTGTCTGTAATGGCACAGGGCACGTCTGCTCAGCAGCCAGACCTTAACTTGTTAGCCAGCTCCTGCAGGAGCTCACCACAGGCTGGCAGCTGAAAATTCATGGAGCCTTTCAGGGAGGTTTTGCAACTCTGCTGACCTGGATGCCTCTATAGCAGTATTGATCCATACAGACAGCTAACTTAAAAGGATATGGGTATCTTTACAAGAGGCATTATAGACAGAAAAAGAGGGAGTTGCTTTCTTAGATGTTATTATATAATCTTGCTAGGTCATGATTAAAGTACTAACAATATGAGAGGACAGAAGACACCAGAACACACTAAGTGTTCAAAGAGCTTTCCTTGATAGTTTGCAGCTTTACTTATTGGACTTGGAAAATACGTAGGCTTGTGAAGTCAATCTGAAATCTCTTGCACTGATGCTGCTGATATACCTGGAAAATAATGATGCAGGCAAAAGTACAAGCACAAATCTGTTCACATAGTCTGTAGCATTTAGCTGTGCTGATATTCTCTCACTTTGCTTTATTTAAAGTTCATACACCGTTAAATTGCATAGAACTTTCCATTAAAAGTTGCCTTTCTCTTAGGACACAAGTCTACTTTAAGCTGGCAACAAAATCTTTGTGGTTCAGAAAATATTATACATGAGAGAAATAAAGTGGACCTTCTAAAAAAATTTCATTCTAAATATAGACAAAGATGCCTCTCAGACTTGTGTACCTTTTATTTGTAGTCTCCAATTTCACTTTACACTTTGCTGTGATAAATTATTTGACTGTTCTGAATGTGTGATAGTCAAAACTACTCTTCTGTGACTTAAGTTGAAGACTATGAGAGTATTATTGGAAAGCTTCCTTCTTCTTGATATCCATAAGGTAGTATCAGGGTTAGAATATGAGTTTGCAGTTACAGTAATTCAGATATTCCTTTCCTCTTTCAGTCTGTTATCTGAGGAAAAAAGTACACCTAATATTAACATACCTTTAGGCCTGCAACATATTTTAAAAGCTGCTATTAGAGGATACTATTAGAAGGCTTGACATACTTTAAACAGATTAATATGTACCTTAGGCCAGACTCTCAAGTGGTGTAAAGCTGCCAAACTCTGAAAAGTCAACAGTTATTCCAAATGTCTGGGCCTTCAAATTTAATCCCAGTCATTTGATCTGTCCTAGAGAAAATTTCATTTTTCACACTCCTATGAAGGTTGATATGAAAATTGATATTCACACAAGGTCCTAACTGGCAGTGAGGATTCTGTGGATTGTATGTGCAGCAATATGGAAGTTTAACAAATAGTTATGCCTCACTAGACTTCAATATCTGTTTGGAGTGTACTCAATCTGGGTATGTGCCTAAGGACAGAATGGTGAGCATTCTGGAAAATTAGTAGCAGGTCTACTCACATTTCTTCATTTCATATGCTTATGACATGCCTATCTCCTGTTTATGTTGACTCCAGACAATGCTTTATTTCCTACCTTCTAGATACAATCCCTCTGAGAGTGCCCTGTCCTTTCAGAGAACAAGACAGACTAAACCAAGGTGAGATGATAAAATTTACAGCCTCTATATTCAGAGGAGGGATTGTGTTTTAAAAGCAGATCTAGAAATCAGAGGAAAGTATCAATATTGACTTATTCAGCAGTCTAGAGAAAATTTTGACTATTTAGCAAATTATTGCATTAAATATCAGACTTGGTGTTATTTATTTTCTCCCAAGGAAGTTATTTTAGCAATTTAATAATAACTAAGTGTCATAAACTCTTTGAGCCAGTACTAAAGAAAGTCCACAGACTATACGGTCTGGCTTCCCATTGTTATGGTCAACAATAAATTATATTGATAATAACTTGCCAGAATTGTTTGTAACTATTTTAGGTTCCTGTTTCTTTTGCCATTGCATTTTGATACTTGTACTTAGCAAAGTATTTTTTGCTACTAGATATTTGCAGTGATGTCCCTGTGGAAAAAAATGGACTGCTTAATGCACTCTTGTCTTAGTATCAAGCAAACTTCAAATGCATTGTGTGGCTTATTCTTAAAAAAAATAAACTTCTACAGAAGAATTTAGAAATGTGTAGATTTTTAGTCTGTGCATAATGTCAAGCTGCTCAAGTATATGCTCCAAATACTCAGGGAACAACTTGTCTCATCTTAAATATGTTTTTATTTGGAAAAAAAAAAAAAAAGAGGTTAGAGTGCTTTGTAGTATGAGGAACAAGATATTTTCTCCCATTTTTATCAATTTACTATATTTTATATACTATATTACATAGACCCTCATGTTTTGAAAATATCATCACATACAAAGTGTTGAAATGTATAAGAACATGAATATAAGAGTATTAATATTTTCAGCATCCGGTAATAAAATGTTTTGCATAACTTAAATAACAAACAGACACTATTTATGACACACCCTTTGCTTGACCAGTTTCAAATGCTTTAGTGTCTTTGGGGGGGGGGCAAGTAAAACCTTATCAGCTGTTGCCAGTAAGTATTACAGTTGAAAAAATAAGGGGCAAAAGGTCAGGCTAGAGAGATGTCTATACTTCATCTGAAGTTAAAACTCAAATAATAAACTTGATTAATATTTAGCTTTACTACTACACTAGCAATCATATTTTGAGGAGCTTTGTTTAAAAGTATTATCTAAAACACTACTATGAAATTGTGAAAATAAGTGCACTTATAATATAGAGGGTTTTGTTACACCTTTTTGGCTTACTACCTATTAAATTGACAGAACAAAACAGTTGCTGCCAGGTAACAACAGGTTTTTGAAACTTGTTGCCAATCTCAATGCCATATATGAATCACTCCTTTTCTCCAGCTGTCACATCTTTTTAGCTGTTTCAATTCAGTTTGCTTGCACGAGGTCTTTTACCTTGTAGTTTTGACACAGTTCTTCCATTTTAAAATTGCACTAAACTGAGAACTTGTAGTAACTGGGAACACTTAAAAGACAAGATGTTACCTGCAAAATGTGATGCTGATTTATAATTGCTACAGGTTACAAGAATGGATGTTGATGTTTTCAAAATACGCCTCCCACTTTGGAATGGGATTTCAGAAAAATTCTTTAAAGAATTCCCTTTGCAATGGGAATTTCAGTTCACATGAAACTAAAGTAAAAGCACAGGAAATGACAAGGAGACAGCTGAAACGGGCATTTTTAAAAGTCTTGTGCGTGCCAAGAGTTCACTTCTGTGTCATGTTGTCTATGAGCAGGGGAGGTGTTGAAGAGGTGTTGGCTGGGACAAGACATTTAATTGTTTGGATGGTACCTTCACTCACTTCCAGTGTACTGTGCTTCAATTTACCTAAAATGAGAATAATGCATACCTTAAATGCATGCTGCATTTAGACTTTTCTATTTGGACTACAAAACTTGGGCCACTTCAAGGGATGCTCACATTGCCAGGATACTTTGTTCTCCTTTACCCATGAGCAGAGAGAGTCTGGGTAGAAAATATCACACCAGATGATCTGGTTAGGATGGAACCTCTGACCATAAACACCAGTGTTGCTAGTGAAATGAGTATTTATTCTGTCAACTGCTGACCAAAAGACTTTCCAGGCTCTCTGAAAAAATTTAATCTTTCCCTGGGGAGCTTTTTGTATGTGTGTATGCTCATATTAAGCAGGAAAGAGTCACTCACGAGAGTGATGGGAAAAAAATCCACTTATATTTCTAGATTTTAAGTGTAAAATAAGCAGTTGTGTGTGTATGCAAAACATACACACTGTGGGATTATAATCCATAATTAGGGTTCCTGTAAAAGAAGTGCCCATGCATAGACTAATGACATTTGCATTAAGTGTGCATGTGGATCTAGAAATGTATGCACTAAAACAACAGTAGGTGGGGCTCTATCATTTATTCAATAACTAACTTTTTTGCTTTTCTGAGATGAATTAAATGCTTTTTCTGGGAAGGACTCAAGGTGTAATCATCGATACATAACAGAACCAACTAAACTGCTGGGTTATCTAACATTTTGCACCTTGACCATCCACCCACACTCTCCAGTCTTGTGTGGCTGCTATCTGCCCTCTTCTTATTTCCCACTGGGGAGGAAAGCAAGAAAAACAGCCTTCAAAAAGCTGTTTCTGACTTTCTTTGCTTTATCAGTTTATAAAATATTCTTGAAGACTTCTTACTATGAAGTATGAGACTTTGCAGAGAAAAGAAATTAGTATTTTCATCTCCTTAAATATTAAATGTCTCAGAAAACACCAACTAGCTTGTGATGGCTGCTTATTGTCATGAAGGCTAAAGCAGCAGTCCTTTGGCCATTCCATGGCATCTTTTCTATGGAAAAGCAGTTCTTTCCTTACTAGTAGCAACAGGCTTTCCAGAAAGAAGTTCCTTCCTGTGCTCCCTCCTTGGCTTATTCTCCCTACGTCTTTTTTACTAGGAATAATTGTCCCTAGCCTGTTCCCAAGATCTGCATCTTGTTTACCAGGAATACAAAGCAGTACAAAATTCAGCATTTTTCAAGAAGAGGCTCCAAAGCCTCCAATATTTAACAGATCTCTTAGATCTTTCTTTACTCTTCACAGAGCTGTAATGTTCTTTAATGGGAAAGGAGCTGGTGAAGAGATACTTCCAATGGCTTTTTAATCTTTTAAAGCCAGTGACAACCTACATTGATAAGGGGCTACTGCTGCCCTTACATATATTTACAAGCTATTCCTTGCTCAAACTGTTGGAGTGGTGTAGATTTATCCTTCTAGAAAGTTTTGTCCAGCCCCTCACTAATGTGTCTGTATGGCAATTCACACCTGTGCTCTGGAGGTGGGATTTCACAATTCTTAGAATGAATATTTGTTTTCTCTGACAGAAATTACCAAACGTTTCACCTTGGGGCAATTACACAAGTGCCCATGAAAAGATCAGTTTTCATGCACAGGTACCCACAAAGGGAAAAGTGCAGGAATAGTCTGAGTGCTCACCAAATGAAGCACAGGTATGAAGCCACATATGGGAATAGAATACTCCATTCTTTCCTGTTAAAGGAAAAAAGTGCATTTTAAATCATTGCACTTCTGAAAGAAAGGGTACACAGGGTACTGTGTATCAGCCATTCACTGAAAGTGATAAATGTGTATTACTGCAAGTGTCTTTCTATATGTCTGTAACTACATCAGATGACATCGCTTCAACTGTGCTTTGGCTAAAAATATGGCTTTACATCTAAAGTTCCATCTGTGTTGTTGTAACGTAATTCAGCTGCAGAAAGTGAACTCCTGCTTGGCTGACTCCCTGTGTCTTTGTACTGAGAAATATCAAGGAGAGTGAAGCAGAGAGCAGTTTTATCCATATATGAAATATACTTCTCCAATGTCCTAATCTGGAAATCATTTTTGTTGAACAAGGGAAAAAGCCAAAAAATGAGGGGGAAGAAAACCCAATAAATAAAAAATTGGGCTCAGGAGGCCCAATTCAATATTTCTCTTTAACATGTCATCCAGCATTTCAATCTGGGTAGAAAAAAGCAATTCCATTTTAAGGAAGCTTTCAAAAATTTGGATGCCTTCCAATTTGAAACAAATGTTCAAATCTTAACATTTTCTACTGTGTCCAATTAGAATTGTAGGGCAAGCTTGTCTGGGAGGCTGCACTTGAACACAGAAATGAAAAGGCTAGAAATTCCAGGCTCCAAAAATACCTCCGTTGCTGTGAGTGAGGTAGCTCAGAGCAGCTGACCCTACAAATAGGAACAAACAAAAGCCTGCTGGTGTGTCTGGTCTAAGTTCTGTTAGCTCCAGCTGACCCTGTGAGTGATCTTCGTTGACTCTAACAGGCACAAGACAGTTTCTGCTAGTACAAACAATTCTAAATCTTGTCTTGATCTTTCCAGATTTCTGTGTGAATATATGGATTTCATGGGGTATCCTGACTTGTCTTTCAGGTGAATTGTCAGTTCATTTCAGAAAACAAATATATAAATGCCTGTGGTTGCCACAGTCTTCTAAGATTTTAGCAGCATTTTGTCTGTCTGAGATGATTTACTGTTTTTTATCATAATTAGTAACACAGTTGCATTATGTTTTGGAAGCATTGGCTAAAAAACATATGAAAGATTGCTTGAAAAAAAATTAGAACAGTAAGGGACTTCTTTCAATGAATGTTTTGGGGTCCTAGATGGATTCAGAAAACAATATTCTCTCATTTCTGTTGGCTGCAAATCTCCTGGTAGATGCTGTCACTGCATGTATGTATTAGGTGAGATTAACAGTTCTAACTTCTACAGGAAGGTGACGTGACATGGCAATTAGTATTTGTGAAAAGCTATCTGGCTACTTGAAGACCTGCATATATAAAATGTGTGATTATATTCCTTACACAGACGTAAATGGGATAATTTGCTCTTATTCCCTACGTTTCTTATTGATTATCCCTTCTAAGAATCACAAGTGTTCTTCATTCACAATTTACATTTCCCTTTGAGAACTTTTTGTGTAGCTCTAGGATACTAAACCTTTATTAAGCTGTATCATTTTTCAAGCTCTTTTTTTTTTTCCTTTCTTGGATGATATGCCAATACCTAATTACCATTGCTATTCTGATGTGTTTCAAGCTGTGGGCTTTTTATTCTTACATACAGCAGGTGAAAACACCCACATTGTATAAAAACTCTCTCACTTTCTCCTACATTTAGATAATAATCATGTCATCAAAGCAGAAATTAGTGACTAGAACCTGTAAGGGTGAATCCTGCCCTGCTGAAATCATATTGAAATTACGTTCACTGCCTTATACCTCATTCTTATGAAAAAAGAAAATTACATATGGATTTAGTCTATTGCTGTCCTTTCTATGACAGAGCAAGAATAGTATTTAAGGGGTTCCCAAACTCCTAGCCAGGACCTATTACAATCCTGAAAAGAAGCATAGCAAGTGCAAAGGGAAAAAAAACCCAAACCACTGAATGAATCTTAGTTTTCTACAAAACCGGGTGGAGATAGTCTAAGAATCTTATGAAATGCAGTAACATATTTTACTAACTGCAGTAATGTTACTCTGATTCATAGAGTGACGGGAAAGCAGTCTCTTAAAAAAGGTTCTAATACTGTTCTAGTAAATAAACTCTCAATAATTATTCATGTCAGAGAAAAGCCTGAAGGTCTAGCCAAGATAGATAACTGACTGTGCAGGAGAAGTTTGTGTGCAATATAGTGTCACCTTGAGGCTTTCATGACCTGTGCCTACCACTAAGCCATGTACTTAAGCACCACATCTACTCTTTTAATTACATACCTCCAGGATTGGTGACTCCATCACTTCCCTGGGCAGCCTGTTCCAATGCCTGACCACCCTTTCACTCTAGAAATTTTTTCTAGAAGGGGACAATCCCTGCCCTGGTCCTGCTGGGCACACAGTTGCTGGTACAGGCCAAGAGCAGTGAAGGCACTTGCCCTTTTGTTATGCAGTGAGGCCTGAGGGACATCAAGAGCTTTCACATAGGAAATGTGGAAGCTATCAAGAGAACTGAACTTTAAACTCATTCTGCAATATTTCTGCCAAGGGATTAAGCCCTCTAGGGGACACCAAGCCTTGGGTTGGGTTGTGCATTGGTCCTGGCCATGTGAACAAAGTTGCCTGGAGACGGAAAATCTCAAGTTAAAAGCTGGGAACTGAGTGACAATGACACACTCCTGAAACCCATGTCCCTTTTGAATTGTGGTCTATGTCTGCACAGGGCTAAACCTCTAACAACTGGAGGGACTGTTAACAGGCTGAAGAGATTGTTCTGCCACAAGCTCACTAAATGGGCTTGTTGTGTTAGAGCTGTGGTATGGGCTGGAAGGTTCATGAGCTGTTTGCTCAGGGCAGGGAGGCCTTACCCTGATTCTGTGGGAGCATTGAAAGCTCTGCCTGGGTGAATAAGACAGCAATGTTTTCCAGATTATAACAACAGAATTCAACTTGGGCACTGTGATTACAACAAGACAAAATTCTACTTGTCTGAGGGAACAAAAGGTTACAAGCAGAAAAATAATTTTGTCTTGATATAGAGAAGGCACATTTGATGCATAGTTAGATGACTTTTAGGATTGCTCTGTCAAACATGTCTTCTGTGTGTGCTAAAACAATGCCAGCAGAAGTGATTTAAGAATAAATGGGTAGTGTTGGTTAATATCTAGACAGCTTGGATACAGCTGCTCGGGATGATATGGATCTATGTGTTTGTGGCTGCATAATGGATGTGTAAATTACACAACGTCCCACAGTGGCAGAGTGTACATCAATACTTTTACATTCATTTGCTGATATAAAGCTGTAGTTTACAGCCTGTCAGGATGATATGCTAACAATTTAAGTACAGAGACCTCATACAGCAAGGCAATTAGGTAAATTAAGTACATAAGCTCGAGTTTAATTCTAAGCCTGGGACCAATTACAATGAAACCAAGAAAACTATTTCCATGTTACATTGTAGTCACTGCCCAGCCTTGGAATTATTCTACAAATAGCATTGCAGTAATACTGTATATGTCTGTGACAGAATCTTCTGATGTGAAGTCCACCAAAGCTCCTTAAGTAATATGTGTTATTTGGTTCTGTTGTTTCCCAGAGAAACAGGACTCTCATTTACCACCATCATTAGAGGGTTTTCAGCATGAAGTTAAAAAAAAATGTTATTAATTATAAATTTAGCAACGCAGTGTGAAAAGCAAACTATAAAAGAATAGAAAACTCAAATAAAATCTCTCATCAACTTCTTGTCCTACCTATGCCTTTATATTTTAAAGTATCTGTCTACTGCGCAAGCTAAGAGGTCAGTTTTGTAATATCAGCTAGTGTCTTTCATAGTATTCTTCTATCATTAGGTTGCCTTCATTTAATTTTTGTTTTCTACTGATTGCTAGTCCTCTGTAAAACCTCCCTCTGCTGAACTGGGGGGTCTCAGTCTGCTGTAGTTGAGCTGTATAGACCTATTTACATTGTATTCTGTGGACATATTAATAGCACACCTGTGAGCCTTAACAAGGAGGATTCCCACGTCATCTGTTCAAAGGATCATTAAAATCCTGATTAATCTACAAATTTACTTTTTCTATTAAGAAAAAATCAGTTGAACTGTATTCACAAACCAATGAGGTAATATTTAAAAGTTATTCATCGTAAAATTTATTCTTGTCCTCAAAATGTCACAGTTTTATTTGTCTTTTGTTTTAGTAGCATTCCTCAGAGCACACCTGATGTACTTGTCAGCAGTACTGCTTTTGGGGTTAGTATGTCATATAAACACTGCAGAAATACTATTTAACTCAGTGTCTGCTGAAGGCTGAGATGTGGTTGACTAGATATGGTTAATGTGGTTCCAACACCATCATTTTTACAGGAAAGAAATACCACTTTATATACCAGATGGTGAGAGAATGTTACAGTTTTAAAGTTTTTTTAAAATCCATTACCCATGAAAAAAATGCTCTAGTTCCATAAACTTACTTCCATCTTTCCTTAAAACACACTATGCATTCTACAATGCTATTGGAAACCTGAGTTTACTACCAGTTGTACAGATAAAAAAAAATGTTAATTTTTCAGACTTACTTACCTTGAGCTAGAATTGTAGTATGAGTGGATCATGAGCATCCAAGCAGTAGCTGTGTACTGAAACAGAGCTTGTCAAGAAAGGCATGACTACTGGAAAGTACTGAAGGTGCTTTTCAGCTGCATCTTGCTTAAAGCTGTTGAAGTGTTAACACCCTGGAGTCTTTTATTACTGTCAGGAATTATTAATAAATGAAGATAAAAGTATATGAACTAAGCACTGTAAATAATAACTGTAGTCTACAAGCTAGAAAATATCTAGGACTACAGAAACTGCTTTACAGCATATAAGAAATGCAAAAGTGGTGGAAGGGATTACTTCTCTCATTGTCTCACCCACTCCTATATAGACTGACCATGCCTCACCTAATCCATTATCCTGTCATCACTGGCATATAACAACAGAATATCATTTTTTTATTAACCCCCAGAAATTTAAACTTCAGAGGAAACAAAATAAGCATGCGTATTAAAATCTCTGCCAATAGCTAGATTTGTGATCTGCTCCTAAGGAAACATACACTGTAATTTAATTTTAGAAAAATGGCACCTGGCTTTAAGTAATGGGTTAGAACTCAGCTAGTTGCTGCTATGATACTACCTATCTGTAAAATACTATCCAATATATATCCATTGTAAGTAGAATCGGATTAAAAGTTTAAAAATTACAATTTCTAGTACATGAAGTGGCCAATGTTGTTTTCTTATGGACAATTTTGATTTGGTCATAAATAGTATGTTGAGACACTTCATCCCGAGTGTACATCCTTAGACAACTGTGCTGCCCTCCACATATTTGTATTTAACTCTGTGAGAGAATATGTTAGTAAAAAAACCCCTGGAAATATAGAAATATATCTGTACGCAATTCACTGTCTCAGTGCTTTCACGTGCACCTTTTCAGTCACTCAGCATCCCTCTGAGGAATTCCATAAAACTAACCAAGTAAAAAATAAACTATATTAATATATTGGAGAAGGGTATTTGTTCTCTATATATTCATTTTTTTGGATCCAATTAAACTTGATTTTGCTGCTGTTGTTTTTTAATGCTATCCTACATTGTGACTGCTTTTTCCTATGATTTTTTCGTAGTTTTTAATCATATAATGTGTTTGGCAGTTTGACACCCATAATTTTTTGGTCATAAGTATTTAGATTTTCTGAGAGAGCCTAATTTGCTGTTTTAAAAATTGGTATGGTGTAGACATCACTCAATTTGATCTAAGAAGTTGTGTGGTGTCATGTCCTAACAATCTACTACGCTGTAATCACTATTTGTATGCAAAGCACTGCAATTAGAGCAATTTTCTTTGCTGGTGATTCTGAACTTTAAAGAAAAACAAATTGGAATAAAAATGCAAGTTCTTTACACCTCAGTATATTATACATTATTTGAATATAAAAACTGACCTTCATAGCTTCAGATGAATGAGAGATTGCAATTTCTCCTGATCTCAGTTTTAAGCTGTTCTTTTTTTTTTTTTCCTATCTTTCTGGTTGGTCTTGTTTCCCAGCTACCTTGGCCATAGTTGTATCTTCTAAATGTTTCTCAAGATCCTAGGAAAGAAGAGGACTCTACATTTAAAACTGAGAATTCTAAGTCTCTTGTTATTTTATAAAAATAGTAAGCGTGGTCACTTGTGAACTAATAGGTAATTCAGATTGTGTAGGCATGTCAATATTTGGCTCTTACAGGGTATCTTTTATCTCATTTACTTGACTAAATTGCAAACTTCCTAGAAGTTTGATAATAAGAATAAAGAATATTCTATACTAATAAGAAAGTTCTCTTTTATTCAATAGACTCAGTATGAAATGCGAGTCTAAATTGCTGCACTGCCATAGGTTGCATTTTTGAACAATGATTTCAAAAATATGTTCTTCGGAATCTTCCTGTTTAGAATTAGGGGTTTTTTTGGTTGTTTTTGTTTGTTTGTTTGTGTAGTTTTCACAAATAAAGTACACACAGTGGTTGCCAAACTAAAAATCTTATTGTAATAAGAAAGATGATAGGACAAGAGGAATATATTTCATCAAATGGTGAATCTCCTTATCTTACTGGCTTTTATGAAAAAAATAATTTCTAATTAAAAATGGTTTTGATTCAGTAAGTAAAGGCACGGAATGTCATAAGGAAGCAACTCCTCACGCCATCACTCCAAGTACTCTGGTTTGGCAGGGAACACCTCTGCTGGCTTTATGGGGGTAGTCTTACACCACATACCATGAACATTTCCTGAGCAGTTCCCTCACTATTTATAAAACTTATTCTTCATATATTTGAACTGGATAGGTAATGACAGCTGCTGAACAGCACCAGCCTCACCTTGCTTGGTGCAGGACACTGCTCACCCCCATGGTGTCACGACAAGGAACACAACACTGGCGTTGGTTTCGTTCTGCAAGACAGTGAGTGCTGTCAATATGTAATAACAATAACATCATATGATGTGCAGTACTAGTCTGTCTTTCAGTGTCACTCTTTTGGCTTAGTACATCTTGTTTCAGAACTTCCTGAGCTGTAGTATGCAGTGAAAATTTGCTGTCTGCTCCTACAAACAAGTAATCTCAACAGTTTCATGTTCAAACTTGAGTCAGTTCTCAGTTGCTCTGTGAAGATTGTAAGAAAATCATGTTCCTGTTGAAATGCAGAGAAGCTCTGCTATTAACCACAGCTGGGACTGGATTTCACCCTATGATTCTGTCAGGTTTTTGACATTTATACGCCATCCTCACTTCTTGAATCTTAAGATTGCAACTAAAATGTAGCAATGTTTAAAAGGAAGGAATGTGGTTTTCCATTTGCATAACTTTAATGATCGAACTGATTGAGCTTTACATTTCCTTCAAAGTTCCCACTCTAGCTGGCATTGCTAGCATTGAAATTGCATATATGTCAAAACTAACATATTTTTAGAAAGTTTTATGTGATAGGAAATGGTGTCTTAAGATGAGAAGTGCTTTTCATCTTAGCAGGAATTTTTATCTCACTTGTGTGCAAGCAGTGTGCTGTGGAGGCAGTCAGACTGTATGTAGCTATATGTACATGTTTGCCTGCCTGATTTTTTTCTAACTCAATCAAAAGAAGCTTTTTGGATGAACAAGTAGGAGATGAAGCAAGGACCAGAGGCAAGACACCCTTCTGTACATTACCTTCTAAGGATTAATGGTGAGACCATTACTAGGGAAGTAATTAAAATTGTATCTGTGCTTTATCAAAAGGATGCTTAATTGTTAAAAGCTTCCTCATTTTAGAATAGATAGACAGTTCAGTATTTAAGGACAGTTTGTGCAAAACCAGTGAACGAAGACAGTAACTGAAGGATGGATTTACAACAACTAGTATATCCTTGTGTTCATGAGGTGCAATAGGTTTTCTGAGACCAAAGGTTAGAGATTTTCTGTTCTTTCTATCCACACCTATGTATGCTTTTGAATTTATATATGCAGCATATTTATCTTTTAGGGGCAATTTTCTATTAAAAAGCTGCTTGTCACAGGCTGCTAGAGGACATTTTCTTGTAGATGTCAGTACAGCTTGTCTTGTCAGCAGGGCTGAGAAATGGAGGCTGAATTTGAGGACTGTTTAGAACACCTGATTCTAGGGCATATCCTCAAGAGTGCAGAAGTAATGAAACTATAAGCTGATCTTTCCCTGCCTTATGAGGGAGGGTGGAAACATGTACTCTACATCTTGACTTTTAAAATGGTAGAAATTCAGTTAAACCTTTCTTTCAGGCATCTAAATTTGTGAAAGTTAGGTTTATAAAAAATTCATGCAATTACTAGCAATTTTAATGGAAGCAGATGATCTGAAGCATTTTTGACACAGATGCTTTATATGAGATGTCCAAAAAATGAAAATGAAGATTTAAAAAAATTCTGGTTTGAACAATATTTTGCTGCACTGTGGATATTGTTATTTTGTACTACATTCTAGTATAGAAATACAGGAAGTGAAGAAATAGCAGTAGAGGGCACCTTATGAAGAGGCCTTGGGGACACTCATGATTCCCTGACCACAGGTTTGGATGATCAGGAAGCTACAAATTTTGAAATCTTAATTGCTGACCTCCGAGTTCTGAGTACAGATTTACCATTCTGCTGAGCTTGATTCTCTGATTATAGAGAGATTGACTGACTGGAGAGGCTTCTCCTTAAAATAGGTTCAGTTTCCCAAAAGAGATGAAGGAAAATGTGAAATACTGTGTAGAATAAATGAATAGCTGAGCAGTGTATGAAGTCTAGCCACTTACTCTTTGGTGACAGCACTTTTAAATAGAAATCTTCATTTAACACAGAAAAGATACACATAAATTCTGGTCCTGCTTTGTGTTTGGGAGCTTACATGATTTTGTTCTCAAAAACCCATTTTATAGCTGTCTTGTTTAGGGATTCCTCCATGCATCCCAGCTGATGGGGAGAGATGGGCTTCAATTTCTGACTGCCAGAATTGCCTGGTGGGTCCTGGATGTGTGATTTGATCTTAAAATATGATTCAATAAAGTGGCTCTGCGTTATGTTTCTTCTAAACCCAGGAAGCACATGTGTACTTGTATGCAAAACTGAGCTGTAGGAATCTGCTTAGCAGCTGATTGGTGTCTGCTTTGGTACCAAATGGGACAAAGCCATAAAGCTTTGTTCCACTGTATTCTGTTTAATCCAGAGCTTCAACATCTTCCTTCTCAAATTTATATCTACATTTACACACATATACACGTCTACATTTATATACATAAATACACATTTATGAAAGCTTTGGCACTCTTCTAATAGTGACATTAAAAACATAATTTTGTAGGGAAATAAAGAGTTTAAAATTAAGCCTTATGTGACTGAAAGCTTGTTTTCTTTAGCCAACTAGCTCAGCTGGTCTGGTAAAAAAAGCAAGAAACAAAACCCAACAAAACCACAAAAGAACACAAACTCTTTCAATAAACCTTTTATTTCTTTGTTTAGCATGCTTACCACTATTAAAACATCAGAGTATGCAAGGTATGTTGTTATTGGTATAATAGTGCTTATTAAATATTAAATCCCTGATTATTGAGCCGTAGAGAATAACTACCATGACAAAGGCTGTGCATTGATACAGTCATAGTACATACAAAGAAGTAGAGTACTATGATTCAGAATTACTGGGATTTTAGATCACCTAATTCATCTCTAGTTTTCCATTGGATAAATAGATGTTAACACCTGCAACGTTAGTAAGTGGAAGCATAGACTTGTACATTGGCACTTAATTAAGGTTGAATCCTAGTTCTTTAAAAAAAAGTCTCCTATTTTTAAAAGTCTGAAATTGGACTAACTCTTGATAATTCCATAGGTTTTAAAATGCCAAAATTTTCATAGTACATTCTTCATTTTTTTCCTTTTTTAAATAACAGCTTTAAATACAGCTGTTTATCGATTAACTTTCCATATGTTGTTCTCTTGAAATATTTATTCATTAGCTATCTTGCTCTAGGTATTGTTTTACTTCTTATTGTCCCACCCTACTGTCTCTCCATTCACAGATAAACAGAGATCATAGAGTGGTTTGTGTTGCAAGGGACGTTTGAAGATCATCTAGTCCAACACTCCTGCAGTGAGCAGAGACATCTTCAGCTAGACCAGGCTGCTCAGAGACCCATCCAGCCTGATCTGGAATATTTCCAGGGATGGGACATCCACTACCTCTCTGGGCAATCTATTCCAGTGCCTCACCGCCCTCACTGTAAAAAATTCTTTCCTTATATTTAGTCTAAATCTACTCTCTCCTAGTTTAAAACCATTACCCTTTGTTCTATTGCAACAGGGCCCACTAAAAAGTCTGTCCTCATCTTTCTTACAAGCCTCCTTTAAGTACTGAAAGGTTGCAATAAGGTCTTCCTGGAGCCTTCTCCAGACCGCACAACCTGAGAGATCTCAGCCTTTCCTCATAGGAGAGATGCTCCATCCCTCTGATCATCTTCATGGCCCTTCTCTGGACCCACTCCAACAGCTCTACGTCCTTCTCATGTTGAGGGTCCCAGAACTGGATGCAGCACTCCAGGTGGGGTCTCAGGAGAGCAGAGTAGAGGGGCAGAATCCCCTCCCTTGACCTGCTTTCACCCTTCTTTTGATGCAGCTCAGGATGGGATTGGCTCTCTGGGCTGCAAGCACTCATTGCCAGCTCATGTCCACTCTATAATCCACCAGCACCTCCAACTCCTTCGAGGTAGGGCTGCTCTCAGTCCCTTCATCCAGCAGCCTGTATTGACACTGGGGGCTGCCCTGACCAGATGGAGGACCTTGCACTTGGTCTTGTTAAACCTCCTAAGGTTCACATGGGCCCACTTCTTGAGTTTGTCCAGGTCCCTCTGGATGGCATCCCATCCTTCAGGAGTGTCAACTGCACCTCTCAGCTTGGTGTTGTCTGCAAACTTGCTGAGGGTGCACTTGATCCCACAATGTCATTGGTGAAGACCAAACAGTACCGGTCCAAATATAGACCCTGAAGGACCCCACTTGTCACCCATCTCCATCTGGACATTGAGCTGTTAACCACTTGCCCCCTGGATGTTACCATCCAATCAATTCCTCATCCATCATAAAGTCCATCCATCAAACCCATATCTATCCAATTTAGAGAGATGGATGCTGTGTCAAAGGCCTTACAAAAGTCCAGAGAGATGACATCTGCAGCTCTTCCTTTGTCCACTGATGTAGCCACTCTGTTGTAGAAGCCACTGGGTTGGTCAGGTAGGACTGACCCTTGGTTATAAGGCTCCAGAAGACTAAGATGATCCCAGATATGGGGGCAAAAACTGGAATATTTTATTGAACATGTGAGTACAATTTAAGGGTCTTGGGGGCTGGACATGTTAATGAGGAGGATGAGTTATATTAATTAATGAGTTATATTAATTAGGGGATGGTTTTATGTTAACTAGAGGATTACACAGGTTTCTGCTGCAGTTATACAACTGATTAATATTTCCCTTAACCAGGATTAAATGCGGGGGAAGAAAACAAAGGGGTTTCAACACGGTTTGGTAACTTCACCTCAAAGTCCTTCCTTATCCTGCTGCAGGAGCCAGGTTAATCCACATGGTTGTACATCAATGGGTCTTGTGAGGAAGGTCCAGTCCTTCAGACTAAGGGATTTCTCTCACCTCTGTTGCCCAAGGTTTACCACATAGACCCTAACAGTTCTTTTTCTGGGGGTATTCAAATTTTGGACTGCAACACTTGGTGAAGCCATGCTGGCTGTTCTGAATCACCTCCCTGTTCTCCAAGTGCCTTAGCACAGTTTCTAGGAGGATCTGTTCCATAATCTTCCCAGGCACAGAGGTGAGACTGACAGGGTGGCAGCTCCCAGGGTCCCCCTTTCTACCCATTTTAAAAATGAGTGCAGTGTTTTCCATTTTTCCAGTCAAGAACTTCACCTGACTGCCATGATTTTTCAAATATCATGGAGAGTGGCTTGGCAATCACATCAGCCAACTCCCTCAGGACTGTGGGGTTTGTCTCATCAAGTGCCATAGATTTACACATGTAAATCTATGTCATACATAGATACATATGTCATACATAAATGCACAAGAGTGATAAACCCAGGATTCTCATCTCCTTTATTTTTCATAACTCTTTATGCTGGTTGAAGCTAGTTACAGAAAAGTTTCTCATAGTTACATAGGGGTACTAAGAAAAAAGTTTATTCTGACTCCTGTGTTGAAGGAAAAAAACTCATGTTTTTTTTCTACATAGTTGAAATCCATGAAGAGTAGAAGTGCTTGGAAAATTTGAATGATTTCATGGATGTCTCAAAGCTTTAAAGATGAAAGATCCAGCTTTTCTTCCTGATTAAGTTGTGAGAATTATGAGATCCTGTGGGCTTTTTCTACTTCAAAGGGTCATTCAAATATAACTGTAAGGATGGATGCCACAAAATTATTTCCATAAAGTCTGATAGAATGAACTCCCTTTGTTTTATGTGTAAAGATAAGGAGGTTGCTCCCCTTGGCTTGTTCTACCTACAGCTGTTCTGGACATTCAGGGAGCTTTGAAGAGGTACCTGCTAAGCTGCTGAACCTCCTAAGTTGTAGGAGCCTGACATCCAAAATGTAATTCTCCCAAGGCAATTGCCTTACACTTGATACCAATTAGGTCATATCAGGAATAAATGCTTCTTAACTTATGCATTGGGAAATGGAAATCTGGCCTCCACGAGACAGATTATATCCCAGAACATTTAGGACCAGATCCTGTTGGCTATGGGAGAAACAGCCTGTTACAGCAGGGAAAGTGTTGAGTCAGCATTGTTCAACCTTGCTGTCTTTGAAAAAAATCAAGGCTAAAACCATGAATATCCAAACTTGTTACATACGGCTTTGAACGTCAATGGCCGATTTTGACATTTGGAATACAACAAGCACTGTTTCAGGATGAACTCACACAAGCTGAATATGACCATGAATAGCTCCTAAAAACTGCCCAAACGAAACACTGATAATAGAGCTATGAAAACCACCATTACAGAGCTTTGCCAAAATGAAATTAAGGAACTCATAACAACAAAGTAGTGTTCTGAATATAAGGAAATTGTGATAAAAGAATTTATCCAAGACATAAAAGCAAATCCATAGCTGAACAGGGGTACTTGGCACCTTGTCTATACTACAATAAAACATTCTGGTAAAAATAAATTTCTGTACGAATGCTAATACCATGAAGAAAATAATAGTTCCACCATTATTTTTCTAGGATCTCCACTAAATCTAGTGATCTTAGCAATTTCTATTGTCACGGTTTTTCTATGTGTTAAAATCAGGAGCAATATTTGCCTTGATCAGTGATTTATTTGGTAATTTTTGCCAGAGAAGTCAGTCCTTTTGGATATAATTTAACTGCTGGGACCAATGAGGAAGTTTTAATAAATCCCTTCTCCCTATTAACTCTGGACTTCATGGGAGTGTTAAATTTATTTTAAGTTCTACTTTACCCATCACTATTTTATTCCTCCCTCCAATATAGATTTCTGGTGCTTCTGTAGCCCTGCTTTGTTTTTGATCACTGTAATAGCTTTACAAAATAACTGAAATTTATATAAATATAAAATGTCTCTTTTTTATGTAACAGTTATGATTTACTGTTTATCCAAAGACTGTGACAGAAGATAATTTTATTCATCATCAAAACTAATCATGACTGAAAAAAAATCAGTATTAATAAATAATTGTAGTTTTAAATAAGGCTATAATTTAAGGTTCAGTTCAAAGTTATCTGGAGGTGCACTATTTGCCCTGTCTTGCTACCCTTGCAGATTTACCATTTTAAAGAGCATTCACCCTGCAACTGAAATAGTAGAAACTAATTGAGTATCTGCATGCCTCGTGCTCTTCCTAAATTGGACAGTAGCTGTTATTTTGGGTTAATTTCCAGGGGAAACTCAAAAAGAATATGTTGGATGCTTCAGACCTGTTGATGGAGGAGTTTTCAGGGTTGTGGCTCTGCAGCAGAGCTGCTGCTGGCACAGATCCCTGCCCATCCCTGGGACTACTGGACAGAGGAGGACCCAGTCAAGCACCCTTCTTTATCTCAGGTACATTTTAATTGTTTATAACTTCCCCTTTTTGCCCCTTTGGTAGCACATGGAAATCAGTGCAGAAACAAAACAGTTTGTTTGTCACCTCTCTGCAAAGACTGAAGCCCTTAGAATGGACAGCCCAACTAAAGGTATGTAAATCTTTAGTCATTATTCCTTGTGATAGAATGCTAAAAGGGTGAGTTTTTCCAAAATGTATCTAGTCTCATGGCATGTAGCAATATCCACCAAATAACACCTAGCAACACTGTTCTCTGCACTGGGCAGAAGTTACATGGGAGAGCAAACAATTTTGAACTAAAAATTTTGAACCAAAGATCCTAAAGTCTAAAATATAGTACAAATTCCCTTTTTGCCTAAGTGGGATCAGACATCCTTCCTGGGATGGAAAAAGTGTAGATTTTCAGGAAAAATTTTGGAAGTGAGTCAGAATAGTGAATAATTTCAACTTTCTGGGTTTTTAAAAATAATTTTAACAGTCTGTTGATGACCGATTGCTTCCCCAATTGCTGTTGTCATCATTTGGTCACAAATCTTGGAAAGATTTGGATTTTCATTTAGGGCTTAGTCCAAGATAATGTGCAGTGTACTGAGAGATTTCTGCTGACTTCTTCACACTTTGGAACAAGCCTTTTTGATGGCATTTTCATGTTTATTTTCAAATATTTCTTCCTCTGGTATCCTAAATTTATGTTCCTGATAAAAATCTCAGGGCTTACAAAGGCTTGAAGAGTAATATATTAATTTCTGTTATGCTGCAGTGGCTTCAGTATGTCACAAGGGTATTGTTAAGACTAGTCACTATATTTCTCAGCCTGAAATTGCTATTGTGTTCTTCAGGGACTGATATAATACCAGCACAATCAGAATTTAAAAAGTACTTTGATTTTACTCTTGCCCAACAGAATTTATCCCACTGAAATCTTTGGAATTTATGGTCAGCTAAAAGCAGAGAATATTGAATATTTGGTTTGATAAAAAGTGAGTCTGTCAGATAAAAAGTGAAATCCTTTAGAATTTCAGTTATATAGTAATAAATTCCTCCAAGGAAAGTATTCAGTTTACTAATATTTCCTTAAGCATGTTTTATAGGATTTGGGGTATGGGATTTTTTGCTAATATCATGTCATATTTCATTTTGTCATTATAAACAATGTGAAGATAAATATTTGAGTTGTATATATTCATTGGTGTACATTCAAGTGTAATTCTAAATATTTAGTGGCAGCCTCAGCACTTGCAAAAAGGCTATTCGTGGGGGCTGAGGACTGTTGAGGAGGAATCAGCACACTTGCACTGTGTGAAAGGGTAGTTGTATTTTATCCAACCAACTTAGCCACGGGATTGTTATTCAGAGTTTATATTGCAGTGAGAGACTCTTCTTCTTAACCCAAGATTAATGGTCACCCATCTTACACCTGTCTGAGACTGACTTAATGCCAACTGGCAGCTCGCTAACACCTCCAATGGTTGCTGTGCTTTTGAACTCTGCAGTGCATTTCTCACTTGTTGCACCTTGTGCTGTTCCTCCTGGGCACCAGGAGTATTCACAGCATCCTGTGTAAAAACACAAAGAGGAAAACCTTGGGTGCTACATTAGGCACAGGTATCTAGCCCAAGTCTCTTGACAATGTGTTAGCTGAATAAAGCTTAGTCTGTTTGGTTTGCGTAATAGCTATTTTTGCAGTCAGAGTGGGAAAGAGTTCTTTAGTTCTGAGTACTGGTTAATGGGATCAGTGGAATGCTACTTATGCATTTCACATGGAAGAAGGAATAGAGTTACATGCTGACCTCAGACAAAAAGCAGGGTTTTCCCTGACTGTGAGCCGACCATTAGAGATGCGGATGTTGTAGCTAAGCTGGGGATGAAAGCTAAGAGGAAGAATTAAAGTAAAGAATATTCAAATGCCCTAGTTTGGGAAACAGCATAACACCTATTTATATAACCAGCCCCAATTCCAGTATCCTTTGTTTGGGAAATTTTGTTTGCCACAGTCAATTGCTGAACTACCAGCAAGTGAGGTGGGTGCTGGAGCACCTCAGCTTCAGGAGAGATTGTTTATGCTGTCAGCGGCTGATCACACCATAAAGCAAAGTAACTGTTGAGGTTTTGTTGCTCTTAGCTTCAGATAATATTTACATAAATTAACAAGGAATGTCTTTAGATACTTTGTAGAGCAGGGGAGGAAAGAAAGGCCTCTAGGTCTGTGTGGATGTGGGATTGGAACATAGGCATCCTACAGGCATGTTGTTTTGCTGCAGGAACGGACATGGCTCCAAAAGGGTCTTATTTTCCAAAATTGAATTTCTGCTTCTAACCCAGTTATCCTGAGGTTTCTTGGACTGATTTCATGACAACAGTTAAACAAAATCTAACAACTTTAAATCACTTATTACATTTCATTATTTGAAATAATGAGTGTAGGTGGTTCTGTTTGGAGGCATGTGTGAATCCAACCAGGAATAAACCCCTTGTAACACAGCCATTAGCTGTGGCATACCTATTGCACAGCCAAAATGTAACCCCCGTGACAAACAAAGTGATATATGCAGAAATGGTAGATCTGTTTTGTGTGTGTCATACCAGTTCTTAAGAAAATACCACTTCTGACTCCGTCATAGATAAACAATTTTAATCCATCCCAGTCACAGATGCCCCGAAGGAGATACTAAGGCTTTCTTTGCATATTATGAAGAAAAGTAAGTCAAGATAATTAAATTATGTATTATTTTCTGATCGTAATAAGCATATTTCCAGAAAAAGTAAAAGAGTTGGGCTATGATACAAAATGAGTAGGAAGAAATGCAAGTGAGATTTACCAAATACCTACGTAAATTAGAATTAATGCACTGAACAGATTCAGTTTAACAAGAGTGGGCTGATTTCAGAAAGTGATTATGATTTGAATATTAATTTTTAAGGACAGAGAGATAATCTAAAAGCATCCAGAGACTGTGTTTTTGTACACATCATAACATTTTAACTCATGACTAAGTTATTACAGGAAGACATTTCCATATATTGCCTGCATTTAGGTGTCTGTCTAGATGAATGGCTTTTTTTTTTATTAACTGAAAGACAACCTATTTGAAATACATTTGCATTCACTATAGGTTTAAGGGAAGCTTTCTATATCAAGATCCATGCCATTTCATATTTTTAGATTGAAGGACCTTCTTCAATAGGCTAATAGTCAATGGTAAGATCTTCATTAACTTATCAGGGTAATACCTGTTTTTAAGTAATTCACTTAAGTAAGGCCCATTGAAAGCATTCCACAATCAATTTCCAGAACAGTTTGTTGACCATGAATGATAAGAATGGGAAATTGTAACAAAAGAAGCCTGAAAATCTTTACTCATAATACAGGAAGTCCTTCAATATTAATCGATGAGATGGCTACACTTGAGTCATCTTAATGGTATCACATCCTGATGTCTTCCATTAAAACCACTACAAAATTTAGGAGCTGACAGTTTGAAAATCTTAGTGGGGGGAAGAAATGCAGCTGAGACAGATGAAAAACTGAAAGAGTTCAAGACATAGTCATGAGAAAAATAAGAGCTCTCTTTCTTGTGACAGTTGTAAAACATTTTTGCTCTTCCAAGAAGTACATACAAATTATTTGAGGATGTATACAAAGAATGATTCATGTTGAGCTTAGTGAACAGCAAAATGGTTATGGAAGAGGCAGGAGCTTAGAGACATTTGTACAGGAAACACAAAGCCCAGAGCAGGATAAAAATACTCCAAGGTTGCAAGGAAGGTGGGGACTGTGTAGGACAGGTACTCCACACTGAAAGTACCTGGTTCTATATTTCCATAAGAAATCCTGGGTTCTATAAAGTCAGTGACAAAGCCTCCCTGGATCACCAAGACTTCCTGGTCTGTCTCATTTACTTGCTTTACTGGGAATCCATTTGTGTATTGGGCAGTGCTTATGTGGTTCTTTCTAAATGCTTTCTCCTAAATCTTTTGCCTCTTCACTGAAGGAGTAGAAATCCATATATTCATGTTTTCCAGTGCTAAAGTGGGGGGCAAGGGGTTGAGGAGTTTAAATAGTACACTTACCTTATGAGCCACTTCCACTGATTTTCCAGATGGATGTTAACACAGAACTATCTTAGAGAAGCCACCAAACTCCAGATGGAGTGCTTGGAGTGACAATAATCTAGATGCCTAGTCATTATTAGTCTAGATGTCTAAAATATAATATTGATATTACATTTCAAATGCTATTAACCTTTATTTAGTCTAGATGTCTAAAACATGACATTGATATTATATTTTAAATGTTATTTACATTTATTCTAGAGAAAAATTCAAGTAGATACGTTTCAGTTGCAATATTTGTCTCTTTATATACAGAACAAATGTATTTCACAGTTTGTTTCCAACTTTTCTGCTCAATTATTCTGTATAAATATTAATACACTTTTAAATACAGTACTAAGGAAACTATACTTATGTATCAATACCATAAAGTGATACCAATGAAGTGACAGATCAGAAGAAAAGGTTAAAAACATCTGTATATATATAATTCTATAGAGCATTTCCTAAAATTTTGAAAATGGTGATTAGGCCACCTTTGGTAGACTGCTGTTAACCCTTCAGTGACCATCCTAGTTGTCGAAATGTTTGTCCATTAAGTGAATGGAAAGCACACACTGCTGACCACACTGAACATGGGAGTTCAACTTTGGAGTAGACCAAATAAGGTGGAGTAGTTTCAATATCAAAACTTGTGTGGACACGTCCAGAAAACTGCAACCTCAGTACGTGGCTGTGCCGTCAGTTGCCCTCCGGCTGCTGTAAAGAACTGTTCTTTTGTTGTAGGTGTCTGGCGGTTTTTTTTTTCTTTAGCGACTCCCTTTAGAAACAACAGCAACAAAACGTTGCCAATTGTTAGTTGTCGGATAGCATCAGGGTCGGAGAACATCTTCTGTCCTGAGCCCTGGTCTTCTCCTGGGATTTGGTGGGATCCGTCTCGGAAGGTGTCTCCTCCTCCCCCCGCACACATGTCTTTTCTGACACACAGCACCAGCCTATTGGATTGCTACCACAGGATGGGTTCAGGCGCTTCGCCCACACCCCCGCCCATTCTCTCTTCTTGTTCTTTTCTTGCCTTTTTCCTTCCTCTCCTAAGCTCCGCTTGCCGTAGCATACACCCTCCCGAGGGGTTTGCCTGGATCATTTATTTATCTTGTGCGCATTAAGAAGCCACCATTAGGCTTTGGTGGGAGGCGCCTTACTTTGTGCGCGCTAGCCTGCCTCCGCGGCGCTGCCAGAGGAATACACAATCGAACCGAAGCTGCAAGCTTGGCAGGAGCTGCCTCTGCGTGCCCATTTATTTGCCGGATCCGTATTTTTTTTTTTTTCCGACTGGGTCATTGCCGCTCCCCTCCAGGGTTTCATATTTTTTTTTTTTTTTTTTTTTTTTTTTTTTGCGTGTGTGGATTATTAATTTTTTATTTTTTTATTTTTTTTTTTTCGGGAATCCTCGCCGGAGTTTTGATGCCGGGCCGGACTTAGCGCGGGCGCGGAGGAGCTGCGCGGAGCCGTGCCTCCTTGCCCCGGGCCCCGCCCGCGGATCGGCCTCCCTGGCCCGGCGCCGGCCGCGGGTTGGCCGCGGGGCCGCGGAGTGGCGGGTGCGCTGCGCCGCCGCCTCCCCGCGGAGCCGCCGAGGGATGCTGCTGCACCGCGGCCGGGCATAGGCAGGAGCCGAGCGGGCGGGGGAGGGAGCGCAGGGAAGGAAGGAAAGAAGGAAGGAAGGAAAGAAAGACGGAAAGAAAGGATCCCCCCTCCCCAGCCCCCGAGGGGAGAGGAAAAAAAAAAGAGGAGAGGCGAGAAGGTGCGTGAATGTGAAGGAATGTACCTGCTCGCCGCCGGAGCCGCGCGATTGGGATAAAAAAGAAATAAACCGAGGAGGCTGATCCTTGCGACTTATTACCCGGAAAAAAAAAAAAAAAAAAAGGAAAGAAAAGCCTTAGAGCGGAGGGACAAGAAGAAGAGCGACGAGGCTGCAGCGAGCAGCGCTAGAGGAGGGCGCCCGGCGGATGGCGCGGCCGTCCCGCTGACTCCGCGGCCGCGGGAGGCTGCGCGGGGCGGCGCGGCGCGGGGCATGCCGTGCCGGCGGCGTGACTGAGCGGGGCGCTCCCGCCGCCCGCTCCGCTCCGCACCGCGCTCCCCTCCGCCGCATGCCGCCGGCAGCCGCGGCGCGCTGATGCCCCGGGGCCGCGGCGGCGCTGCGGACGGCCCCTAGGATGAGCGAGGGGGCTGCCGGCGCCGCGGCGCCCGGGGCGGCGGAGGCGGCGGCTGCGGCGGGGGGCCCGGGCGGGGATGGGGCCGGGGGGCCGCCGCGGGAGCTGCGCTGCAGCGACTGCATCGTCTGGAACCGGCAGCAGACGTGGTTGTGCGTGGTACCCCTCTTCATCGGCTTCATCGGTCTGGGGCTCAGCCTCATGCTGCTCAAGTGGATCGTGGTGGGCTCCGTCAAGGAGTACGTCCCCACCGAGCTGATGGACGCCAAGGGCGTGGGGCAGGACCCCTTCTTCCTTTCCAAGCCCACCGCTCCCCCCCGCGGCGCGGAGACCACCGCCGCGGCCACGCCGCGGCCGCCCAGCCGTGTCAGCCCCCGCCTCACCACCATGAGCCGGGCGCCCCCGCGGCCCCCCGGCACCCGCGGCCCGGCGCGGGGCGGCCCGCGGCCCACGGCCCCCCGGCACCCCGTGTCGCCGCACACGGCGCCGCCCGCCAGCGGCCCCCCCGGCACCCCCGGCCGCGGCGCCCGGCCACCGCCCGCCGCCCCCAGCACCCCGCCGCTGCCCGCCTGGCCCACTGCGGCACACGCTACCTCCTCCTACAAGATCTACGTCCACGACTCGGCGCCGTCCTGGACCTTGTCTCCCTTCCAGGAGTCGACCACCACCACGCCGGAGGCCAGCACGACCCCCAAAACCCGTAAGTGATGCCGCCCGCCCGCGCCCTCGGGCCGCCCGGAGCGCGCGTCGCCCCGTCCGGCCCCGGGGTCGGCCGAGCGGCGGCGGGGTCGGGTCGGTCCGGGGCGAGGCGCCGGTCGGGCGCGGCTGCCGTGTCGCTCCCGTGCGGTTGCTGCCCTGCGGGAGGGAGGCCGGAGAGCCGCGAAGTTTGCGCTTCTTTCTCCCTCCCCCGCTTGCGCCCCCACTCCCCCGGCAAGTTCCCTGCTTTTGTGATGGATGTTGAGGCAGGAGCAGCCATTTGAGGCGACTGGTTTTTCTTGTGGTTTTTAGGAAAGATGCAGATCCCCCCCTTTTCCCTTCCAGACTGGTCTGCGAGAGGTATTTAGGAGATGCTGGGAGGTATCTGAGCGAGAGGGATCGTTGATGACAGACGCAGAAGGGGCAGTGAGGAGAGTGGTCCTCGGGAGGTGCGGAGTGCGTTGTGCATGTGCTTGTCTGCTGGTGAGGGAGTTTGGTTTCCCGCACACTCGTCTCCCTTGAAAGAGAGGAGAGCGGGCTCCGCAGGATGCTCCCTCCGTCCCAGCGCCCGGCTTCTGAGGAAGCTGTCGCCAGCTCCGCCAGGAAGGAGCCCAGGGCACCCCGCGGATATGCAGACGCAGCCCAGCGCTTTGCCGGCTCCCGTGTGTAGCCTCAACACCGTCTTGCCGTAGCTGACTATTTTTTTTTTAAGCAGAGGAGGGGGCTAGTTCTCCGATTGATGCTTGGTGGCTGGTTCTTTCCGCCCTCCCAAGCACAAACTTAAGGATTCGGGCTGAATCCGAAAATTCATTTGGTCTCTGTGTATCAACTTTCAGCTTCTCATAAAGGTTACTTAGGACAAATGCAATCCTTGCCAGAACAACTTCTGTGTGGTGCTATTTAGTGAAATGCTCAATTATACTGTGTTATAGTAATCTTCTGCTTTTTCTTGGATGCAGTAGAGGAAATGAAAAGCCACCTGATCACTTCTACAGCCTAGCGTTCCCCTTTTGCGTGCTAATGTATGGCTATTCTGCCGGAGGATTTTGTTAGCAAGTAATTTGAACTTTATTTTGTCTATTAAATCTATTTGCTGATTAGCATTGGGGCAGAGAGTATAGGCAGAGCGAGGTGATCTTGTGAATTGACAAAATCGGGAGAAGAACAGCAAATTGGATATGAATGTGTGGGTGGCTGTGCAGGTGGCGGATGGCTGGGAATGATTACGAATAAAACTATCACTGAATCAGAAGAGCAAACAAGGCAGTAACTCGTTTCTCCTGTGTCTGCCACGATAATTGACAGAAGCATCCCTTACAGGTGTGTCTGAGCCTGCATGTTCTGTAGGTACAACCTATGGAAGTCAGAAGTTACCAGAAGGAAAATCTTTTGTGGAGCTGAACCCAACCCGTTTCACTGAGGACTAGGGAGCTGTATAGGGCACTTAGAAGCAAAACAGCAAAGGAAGCTAGATTTTTGACCTGTGTCTCTGTTTTAAATCCTTGTGTGAACCAGATATGTTACGTGGTGCTTCAGACTGCCGTGACCTGTGTGCGTGTGCCTGGGCTTGCCAGGTGGGATCTGTCACGGTCTAAGTGCTCCCTTGCAATTTCTTCCTTCCTCTTCTTTCTCTCTCTTTGGGTCTGTAAGAGAAATCCACAGTAATTTCTGCCCTTCTATGCTGTCTCCTTACAAAGTCTAGAAGGCAGGAATATCCTGATTAATAAATAATGTTCAGCTGGCAGGACTCTCCTCCATACAAGACACACCAAGGAAGAAGAAAAACCGCAATCTTGAAATGTTCCTGGCAGTTGCAGAGCCTCCTAACTATTTTTTTGTTTTAGGGAGACTGCTAATACCTTTTACAGCAGGGTGTTTCCCTTCATTAAATGGAGCTCAGTTATAGGATGGAAATGCAAGAACTGCAAATCCAGCAGAAATTGACCCTGTTTGGGCACATTGATAGCAGAGATTATCATTAATGGAAGATTAAATAGATTACATAAAAAAGGATTTGAATTTGTAGGGCATGTGAACATTTTTTTAAAGCCTACAGCTGTACTCTCCAGATACATATAAGCATCTCTGAGGATACATGTAAAATTCTTTGAGGCTGCAGTATCCACTGGAGGGGAGAGGGAGGAGAAATGCAATTTTTTTGCTGTGAACTGCTGACATGGTGTGACCCCAAAGCAAGTATCTGCATCTGCCACTAACAGCTCTTAGTAAGAAAAGGAATTTTTTAAATCAAATTCATCCTAATTTCCCAGGTTGAGCTGCATGTTCCTTCTGTGCCCGTTGCTCCAGCTGCTATTGAAATGAAAGTCATGGATCCTGTTGTACCACGTGAATACAAAATCTGACATGATGAATCTCATGCCCCAGCTTTCAAAATAGTGCACGCCCTTGTGTGATCCCCTGGCTTGGCAAGGCACATATGTGGGCAGGAGTCATAGGTTATTTAACATTTCACAGCTTTTAAGAAAAGCAGCTGCCTGTATTTATACTGATTGGTGTCGCAGTTTATTTAATTGTTTTAACATGTTAAACGGGCTTAAAATAGGATTTAGGAAAATGGAAGGCAAATCAGGAGTTATTTCTCCAGAAAGCTGTATGATTGCCCACCTGAATGAATGTTGGTAAAGCCTTTTCTCTATGTGTGTATTCCTCTGAGGAGATGTTGTGAAATCTCTCTTTTTTGTGGGTGTGCATAATGACAATAATTCTTGGTTGTGTTTCACTCAAAGTCAAGCTATCTGTTAGCTGTTTTGAAAGTTCTTGATGAAGATCCTTCAGGTTCTGACTAAGCAAAAGCCACTTACTCATCAAATCTCACTCTGTATCTTGTGCCTGCATGTGTTTTCCATGATCATATAAGACCTATGGCTTTTCAGCAATAGCTTCTTCATCCAGTGCTCAGCATAAAAGCCAATCACTGATTTAGAAGGGTAGGCCAGCCTGTAGATCAGAAAAATCAACCAACTGACTGGAATATACCAGTGAGGTTTTATTTTTATCAAGCCATTGGTTTCATTTTTAAAAAGTCATGCCCTGATTTTTCCAATATGCATTTTTCATGGTATTCTGGCTTCTTCAGTAATGTTATTATCTTTAAATTGAGATACTGGACTTATAAGAATTCCTGTGTGAATTCAGCTATGAAATAGCACTGTGGTTTCTCTCGTGTTCATATGACCAAAGGCTAATGCACAGAACTGAGGTCAGGCAGGTGGGGCTCAACTAATGCATGGTAACCAAGAAAAGAGATGTTACAGAACACTCTAATCAATAAATCTTGTGAAGTCCAATCGCAACCTTTTTTTGAGTCCAGACTTCATCCTGAGTATGCTTTGATTTCCTGCTAAAGATTTTCTGGTCCAGCCGTTTGTCCTAGTCATGTCTCTGACTGTTTGTTATGCACGGCATGGGTTCAAGTAACAAGCATCTGGCAGATGCACAGCTACCAGCACTGACATTTTGGTAAAAGCTGTTTGTTTTATTTTGCACTGACTCAAATATCTTTTTCACATTAAGGATGACACTTAGATGGAACTGCGGGGTTTTCACCAACTGGAGGGTGTTGTGGGAGGTGCCAAACCGTAGTAAAACCAGACCTACTCTTCCCAGAGCCCCAAAGCGTTCTGCCAACAAATGACACGTAGCTGCGAACACTTCGCGTTATGATCGTGAGCTGTCATTGAAATGGAGGGGAGCACATGTGACTGGAAAGCACGTGCCTTTGGCATTAACTAAGATTAATATGCCAGTTATGTATCAATTTTAAGTGTTTCAGAAACTGCTGAATTGAAAAAAAAAATACTGAGGCAAACAACTGGGAGTTTTAGGAGCAATGGCTTCTTATTTCCACTTACTTTCTGTTCTCATACCTTCTGTCAGCATACCACAGAAATGATTAGATTTGTGTTTCCCATCTTAAATACTTGTCAACAGGAAGACTACCATCAAGATAAAAATAGCAGATACAGAATTGTAGCCACTCCACTGAAATGAAAATTACCGTAGTTGTATTTTATTTTTTCACATTTTACAGTTATAACTTGTTTCATCTGTTTCAATTAAGTTGGATGACACTGGACTTAATTCCATTTTCCATTTATAATCTTCTTTCTAGTTAGGGACTAGTGCAGTTATCACTGAATTCATAAAGAAGTGGAATATTCAAGTAAGTCCCACTCAGATATGTACATTGATTCTATTTGGATATATTTCTTCTCTCTTGCTTTTATTAAAGTATTCATTGAAATCCTATGACCTAGGAAACTTTCACAGCGCTGGCATGATGAGTGGAAGGGATATGGATGAAATTATTCCATGCTGATTTTTAATCCTGAAGAAAATTCTTTTGGGAACTGTATGGTTTCTCATTGATTTAACCTGTGATCACTGGTAAAAGCAAAGCCTTACATTTTATTTGGCATAAGTTTTTTGCATCTATACAAAGACATTATGTGATATATTATATGTTGACAACAGAATACTATTATTAAATTAAAGTATTGATTCATTGCAAAGTCTTATGCTGAAGTAATGTCAGTCCCACAGAAGTAATGTCTAAACCCACAGAAAATGGAAATTAAAAATTAAAGCAAAAGACCTGTCTCTATCTACAGTATTGTGTCTAGTGTTGCAGTACATTTATCATCTGACTCATTGCTTTGAAACCTCCTGCAAAGCCCAGTAAATACATGGATTGCCATGGATTTGACCTTGACTGTATCTTTAAATTTTATAGCCCATTTGGCTTTCAGAAGTACCTATAACAAACTGGTGTTTGCTTTTGCTGATTTCTGTTGTGACTTGTATGGAAACAAACAGCACAAGGAAAAGTACCTGGTAAAATCATGTGGGATGAGTTGGTCACTTTTGTTTTTCTCTGAGCCTGGTGGTTTCTTTTTGAGCTTCTTTTTGGTTTGAACAGCTTTGCAGCACTCCAGTTTGAGTGTACACGTGTGTGCACACAAAACAGGAGCACGTGTTTGTGCATTTGCAGTGTGCCAGTTTTTGAGAAGGATCGGGACTTCAAAGCCTGTAGTAACTCCAGGAACAGTCTTTGCTAAACAAGACAGCTGCTTTGGTTCTGCTGCTTGTCCTTGCACTGCAGTTCAGAAAAGAAATCTGGTGGTCTCATGGTAGCTACTTAGACTGGCGGCTGCTAGAATGCTAAGTTGAAGTGCATCTTTTTTAATTTGGAAGTCCCAGGTTCTTCTGTGTGGAAGGGATTTGTTATCACTGTTGCTATTAAGCACAGATACTTTTTAATTATTATTTTGCATCACAAGAGTAGGGAAAAAAATGAAATACTTTACGTTATGGAAGGGTTTCCTTCCTCTGAGGGACTTAGTTCTTGGATTGATATGGTGAGAGGTAGGTCTGTCGTTCACAATGAGGTGGCTGTGCTTCAGATCAAAACTGGGGCTGTGTTTTTTCATTGCTTAGGACTCAATTTCCAGAGTGGACAGCTTATAAACCTGCTTTCCTACTTTTACCTTCCCCTTCATACCTAATCTCAAGCCACTCTGCTGAGTAAATTACATCTTCAGTGGAGGAAAGTAACTCCCTGTGAGGGCAGAGCGAGGGCACTTCTCACCTGGACAAGAGAGAGGAAGAACATTCAGAAGGCTCCTGGGTAATACAGAGAAAGTAAATGCACATGGGTGGGCAAGTGCTTTCTGAGTGGGTTTTTACTTTCTATCACACAGGTTTCTGGGGCCCTCTGGTAGAATGCATTCAAGAGGAAAAAAAATGAATAAAGCAGCCACGAAGAAAATTAAAGTAGCAACTGCATTTATAAATTTCTGTGTCCTTTTCACGGAAGAAATACCTAATTGGATCGACTCTTCCTGGTGAAACTTGGAGATAGCAGGGAGAAATACATTAACTAAATGCTTATTGCTACCTGTTTAAATGTTTATTTCTGAAACTTTGTTTCAATATTCTCAATATTACCCTAGTAATATTCAAAAATACAGATAAAATAATTCTTCCAGTGTTTCATCTTTTCCATCCTCCAAGAGTAGTATTTTGCATTTCCAAAGCTGAGTTTCTTGTGTAGCATAGAAATAGGAGGATTCTGTGACTTTCAGGTCTTTTTTTACAACACATTACTCTTGATTCCATTTTTTTTCTCTTTTGTGGATCTATTAACTGCTGACTGTAGGAGACAAACTATTCAGCTTCAAAGATAATTCATATCATGTTGAGAAACTGATTTCTAAGTCCAAATTGATTTATTTTTTTTCCTTAGTGTGTTTTTTCTTGGCATTTCTGCAAGAATTAAGCCTTTGAGAAAAGCTCAGGTAGAATGGAAGAGGCTTGCTGTCCAATAAAAATATAACTGGATAAAAACATAGAGTGAAACTTTGGTCTGGAATACCTGAAGAAATTCATGCTTTCGTCCCTGTAAAATAAATCCAGCAACTTGCAAAGTCTCTCTCCTCTTTTTACTTTAGCATCTTTTTGTTTGTTAGTTTTTGGGTTTATGGCTTTTCCTTTTCTTCTAAAATTAATTAATAGCTTGGCAATTCTAAGGGCCCTACAGTTGTGCCCCATCCTTGCCCCCCACTTGTATTTTGCACTCATAGGAAAGAGGTACATTAGCAATGCATCTATATTGTCAGCGTGATAGGTGCTCTTTGTAGAAAAATGAATTAATATTTTATTTTTTATGAAAATTCAGATCTTTCACTGAAGCATTTTGTAACTGGGTTAGCAAAGAATTGAGAAAAACATATCCTGATAGTATTCCTTGTAGAAGTTGTGCTGAATTAAGTAGTTTACAGTCTTCCATTTTTTATAATGAAATTGCTATATGGCCAATTTTTGCAAACATACAGGCCCAGCTTAGGGTGTGCGAGTGATGCATTTTCTTGTTTATGGAGTTATGCATCTGCAGAATCAGGGCTAATTTATGTGAACATCTGTGTGATTATGTCTGTTACTCTGCCTTAGATTGCAGTGTGAGTGCTTACAAAACATGCCTGTGTAAGTAAATGTACATCAACTTTTTAAAAGCTGCCAACATTATTTAAATGTGCTTATTAGAACTGAGTTTCCATTAGTGCATTTTCTTTTGCGTGTGTTTTCTACCTTGCTTATGTTCTTAGCACTACCTTGAAAAATATAGCACTATTCTGTTTACTCTTTGCCTGAAATAAAGTCTCTAGTAAAATCTTTGTGTTCTGGGGGACTGCAGTTGCTTAGCTATAGATTGTCACAATATACATGGGTCGTGAATCTTTTTAAACATTTCTTTCAAATTATTTTCTTACCTGATTTTTTTTCATTATTTCTGAAAATACTTCTGGGTTTGTACAGTTTTTCTCTGTATTAAGTTCTCAGCTAGATAGATGCCAAAACTGACTTTTTCCTGAACCTTATAGATAGAAAATGTTTTCTAAAACATTGGAGATGGGGAATATGTATTTTAAGATCTAGTCGTTTTCTGAAACCAAGACTATGAAATTATCTTCACGTTGTTCATTTCACAGCATCATTTCTGTTAAAGTTTCAGGTTTCTAGTTGAGCAGAAACTGAGCCTTGATTGCTGGCTGTTACCAGATAGAGGGGCTATAACACTGCGTAACAGCAAATCATTAAATTAGTATTAATAGCAAATAGCCTCTTTTGCAGATCTGATTATTCTCACTGATGTCAGAACTTGTAAAGCAAGAATTGAGATAAGATGTATTTATTCTCTTGAAAGGGTGTCGATGGTCTGTTTTTACTGCAGTGAGAAGTTGTTTTTTCCTGAAGTGGTTGACAGGGAAGGTAGAAAACATGCAATCTAGCCTGCAGTTGCTGTGCTGCTTCTAAACGTAATCAGAATTTTAACAAATACAAAAGAGTTATACCAAAAAGTGTTGCTAAATACAAAATTGTGCTGCACTGTGCAAATGCTAATGTTTACTTATGTCTCCCAGTTCAGTGCATAGTAAAATAGCATTTCCAGTAGTGTGCTCAGAGTGGCTGAGGGTTGTAGCTATCTGGCCTTCTCCGTGGCTGGGTAATACTGTTAAATATTAAAAAGATGTAGTGAACCTTTGTTTCTTCTCTCCTGGTGAATTACAGTAAAAGTGGTTAGCGGGTTATCATTAGAATAGTGCTAAGCTATCCCAGAAGTTTTGACTTGGAATTGATTATATAGTACTTGCTACAAAAAAAATCTAGTAATTGTCTTCCAAAGGGGTGTGCTTTGTTATTGTTTTTGTTAAGAGTTGTGCTGTGTGGAGAGGAGATTGTTTCTCTTGTTCAATCTGTCAGTGAGTTTACAGAAGAGAAGGAGGATCTTTGTTTGAAACCCAGAGATATGCTGCACTGAAGGGGTACAGTGGTTTTCCTGCCAGACTTTGCACTGCCAGGATTCAGTGGGCAGTGGGTACAGGAACTTAACCAAGGGGATTATTCTGATGAGTGTCAGTGCTCCTGATTTAGAAGGGTAGAGGTACTTTTGTAATTATTTCATAAGTAGCTAAACCACATTAGTCTTTAGCCTGAAATCTGGCCCAGCTACATAATGGCCATAGTGTTGAAAGTTCAATCCCCTCAATTTCTTTTTTTTTTAATAATAGCTAGAAAACTAAAATGCTATACATAAATACATACAGAAATGAGTTTTTCCTTAAGCAGATTGGGTATCTTTTGACTTTAGATTTCAATCTTTATTTTATAACATATGCTAATAGACCATACTGTACATTTCACAGGGTCAGCTGCTGATTTATAAGCTGTATCTCAGTGTCTCGAAGTTGATTGTAATTAGTTTTCATCAATCAAAAATGTTAGAAAAATACAGGTTGCAAACTAACAGTTTATAAATCATGCTATCTAACAGGTGAAAGCAATTACTGATGCTGGTTTTGAGTTTATAGCATACAGACTTTGAAATTCACTGATTATCTCAAAGTAATGTAGAAATGATGCAGTCTGCTACTAAACTGTGTTTCTGCAGCGTGTTTTCATGGTGCACACAGGCTCTTTCTACTAAACCTGCTTTGTACTTTTACCTCAACTGATTGCCTTCTGAGCTGTGAAGATGATGACCTTGATGCTCGTCATTTTAAAAACAACAGAGCAAATGCAACGTTCACAGGATACTTAGAGTCTCATTTGTGCTGGGGAGGGTGAACGTTTGCCACTTGGTGACTGCTGTCACCTTGCCTTAGAGCAGAAAGGTGGCTGGTGGTCAGGGGAGGTGACAGCAGGAGCTGTACCCATCCTCCACTTGTGCACAAGGAGCTCTTCAGCACGCTCTGGCCTGATCTGGGAAGACACAACCTTTGCCTTGCCTCTGTCAGCATTAACTATCCTGCCTTGTTCTCTGCAAAAGCACAGAGGGAAATAAGTGTCTCTAATACCTTTTCATATCTGGAGCACATTCATTACAGAGGCTTACTTAGTCTTAAATGAAAAGCAAGAAAGTAACTTAATATTTTAAATTGCTTTTAGAAGTATCTGCCTGCAATAGGGAATTCTTTCAGGTTTTAGGTCTTGGATGGCTGGATTTAATCTGGATATATGAAGTTGTAGTGCTAGTGTGTGATACACTGAAGAGGGGAGGAAAGAAGGGTCTGATACTGTAATTGTTATTTTATAAGAAGCTGGAGAGATCACTTGCATCTGCCGAATTTCAGTAATGGGTACAAGGCTTGATTACACCTTGTGTTTACATATAAAAGCTGCCCTGTGTTACCTTGGCAGACGTAGGGGATTTGTAGCCAGCCACAGCTTCACTGCTGGAAGGTGGATCTGTAAAGGTGAACTAAACACACACATACTGAGGAGCCACTGAGCTCCTCATTCACAGTTTGTTTGCAGTGCATATTTTGAAAACATGGTAATAATCAAAATACCTTTATCTCTGACTTTTACGGTGCTCCTGACTGGTCAGTGATGTACTTATAGAAAATAAGGTATATTGGACAGGCCTGGAGATAAAATTCCTTACTATAAAGAGATGATGGAGGTAGAGTCCTACAGTGAGGGTGCTGTGAGATTCTTGTGAGATGTTTTATTTGTACATTTGTCTGCTTAAAAGCAGTGTGGGTTTATTACGGAGCTTATTTTTTTAAATGCTTTTAAGAAGATACTGTAAGATTATATCTAATTAATTAGACACATTACATTTGAGTTATTTAATTAGAGATTATTTTTCAACCCTCCCTTGAAATTCTAACACTCTCTTAATGTTTTTTTCACATTTGTAATCCTGTTTATGAATGCAATCTATATGACAGCATAGACCCTCGGACTTTTTTCTTAACAAATATCACTTAAAGATAAATTTGTTGGTTTTGTGTCATGAAATAGAATTAGAATCTGAGGAACTCATCTCATGTGTAACCGAGAGGAAGCTGTAGGCTGCTCGGCAGTTCTGTAAAAAACACAGCAAGAAGCAGGATAGACCACAGACAGGCACTAGATTGAATGTCTTACATGAGAACTCTTAATTAAAGCTTCTTAAAGAATTTAGAGTCCAAACATAATGAATTTCTTCTAATTATCACAAGATTTTGGTCGAACTCTTCACGGGCAAAGAGGTAATTAAAAGCTGCTGAGTTCAGTTCAGCTCTCCATAAATGAAGGTGGAGATAATAAAAACAGGTAAATAAACAAATTAGGAGGATATTAAATATATGTGATAGGCAATTTCAGTAGTAATTATGGAAAACAAGTTGATGTAAAAAAACCCTTCAACAAACCCAGAATCCCAAATGCAATATCATGAGAGTCAACATTATTTCACATCTTTGTTCATTACTTTGTATAATGACTTCTTACATTACATAATAAAAAATGTTTGACTTGAGCAGTGTTGAGGTGTTACAATAGTCAACTGCTATAGAATGACTTCTTCACTATTTCAGCTTGCTTAGTAGTCTGCTGTTCATCCCAAAAAGTTGTTAAAACCTCAATGAAAGTAACAGATCAGAGCCTATTAGTTACTGGAAGTTGGGAGACCAGGAGTGGTCATTTCTTTTCCTCAAGCTCAGGGTGTCTTATTTGTGAAATAAAGGCATGGTGAAGAGGTACAGGTGAGAAATGAGGTGTGCTTTAATGAATAATCAAGAACTAATAAGAAAATATACTTCACGGGTCTTGTTTTAAATTTCAGAAAGTACCTGATATCCTTGATTGTTCTGTTGTTTGTGTGTCTGATCATTTTCAATAATTCTCTGACAGTGAAATCTATTGGATTTTAACACTAAAGAGGAAGGGACAGAAACTTTTTTTATTTTTTTTTTTTTTTGGGGGGTGATTTAAAAGTGTCTCTCCAAATATAACCAAGATCTGTCCCCAAATGAAATGGGTGTATCTGACAGGAGGGCAGGGCTGTCTGTGAGACACCCTAACACGCCAGTTACTCAGCTTCGTAATTCTTTATTTTTGTCCTGCAGAATTGAATCAGGTTGGAATTTGGGACACTCATTAGGCCAAAACCTGCCATTATGACAACCCTATTTATATCTTTTTAGCTTAACTTTGTAATCACTTGTCACTGGGAATTTTAGTAACTACTATGTTTTATATTGCTGTCTTGTTATATTTTAGAACCAAAGTGTTATTGTTGCCATATCTCACATCAAAAGGAAGAAACACTTTCAGTATGGTGTAGTCTTCTATAGATAGAGTCAAAATGCTCTCTGAGTAGGTGGGATCCTAAACCAAATCCAAACCCAATGAGGTAAGTGAGAATAAGTGGGCTCTAGCTAACATTTAAAATAAACAGTTACAAAGGAGCGACTTGCTTAGCCTAGTCTGTTGTTCTGCATTTGCTCATAGTTGACTTCTGTAAAGTGTAACTATGCTGATCTCTTAAGAAAAAAGAAATCTAACAATAAAAGTGCATTTATTAGAGGGGATCTCAGGTGGAGAATGAGACAAGTTTTATTGCAGAGGTATTGTAGATCTACAAATACAATTGGAGAAAAACGGGCAAATGATTTTTCTGTGTCTCTTTGGTGAGGGGATAGAATTTTTCGCTTTCCAACCTCCTTCCAATAATAGGATTCCAACATCAACAAAGTTTGAGTTGGTTTTTGGTTTTAGTTTAAATTAGCTGAAAATGTTTTTCGTAACTTGAACTGATATGCTTACCTTTCGGGTGTAAATAGGTAAGTGTAAAGCTTGCTAAGTGTTCTTTTATTTGTTTATTTATCCAGCTGTTAGGGGTTTAAAAACAATGTCTGTATCAGAGAAATTTACTAATGGTGGGCAAGAAACTGTTTATCATCTTAAAATGCTCATATATTCAAATTGTCTTAGTATTATGAAGAAAGGTTTAGTGTCATTAGTTATTACTGAAGATAAATATTGTATTAACACCCAGATGTATGACCCCCACACAGATGTTCATGTGGAAGGCTCACTCATTATGAATTTCAAATGAATTTCATTATATGAAATGATTTATACTGGTGCTTGAACAGCATGTTTTGGTAATAACCTTTTTAATGCCTTTAAGACATTTAATTGCCATTAAGTGGCACAGTCTGCTGATTGGAAGGGAGAACTGGGAGTATTTTAGTTGCAAATAGAATAATGAAATGGATTGAAAACAAGGAGGAATAATAAATGAATAGATGTGTGATATTAACAATGAGATTGGCATCCTTTTTATGACCAGAGTATGTGGTGTGCATCCCCCAAGGTGGGATATCTGCTCCCCAGGCAGTCTTGGGGCTGCCTACAGGTAGCTGACTGCTGAAGTCAGTGGAAGCTCTGCAAATGGCCTCACATGGGACAGTTAAACTCTCCCAGTCTGGAACAGTTACACCCAACTAGAAGGCCCTTTTAATGAAAGGTGGGCTAGTGTCTGTGTAGAAGGCTTTTGACAGTGTTTTTACATTCTGCATGACTCTCAGTTGTTCTGTCAGTCTTTATTTGTAACAGTTGTATTGTAACCTCATTACAAGAACATCAAAACACGAAACCAGTTTGTACTTTCAGGTAGCTTTGCTTTAAAAATAATGTGAAAGTTAAATTTTTCAAATTGGTATGCCTCCTTTCCTTGTGTTCCAGTTGTGATAATGTGGTAAGGTGTTCAGATGGTAGTCAGGTAAGCATCAGGAGAAACAAAATTATTTTTGTGGGAATCTCAGGTTGAAGTGGTTGCCTTGCCTTGGAATTTTCTTGGGGATCTGCAAGTGCAGCTCTTTTAGTGAAGTTTGTAATTTCTAAAGAAAGCTGCAGTGTAAACATCAGGTCTTGAAAGGAAAGAGTGTGTAAAAACCAAAAAATTGTGTGAGATACAGTGTTGAAATAAGGTAATATTTGCCCATTATGTAAGTTCAGACAGCACTTGTAATCTAAACAACCACTGCAGCAGTCCTGGAGAATCAAAGGCTTCCTTAGTGACTGTTTTGACCCAAAGTTTCTTATGAAACAAATGGCTAATTTAAGTAGACTCCACATGGCCCAAACAGTCCCACTTGCTTCTGGTACTTTTTTGTGAGGTTCATGTAAGAGTCATGGGTGGTTAGAATTTCCTTTCTGATGTCTCCATACAGGAAGTGTCTGTTCTTCAGAAAGTGAAGTCATACAGGTTTGCAGCTTCAGATTGAAACAGTTGTATAAGAACTGAACTTCCAGAGGTTTCAAGGTCATTGCTTAATGAAGATTTACATTAAAAAGTGTAGAAATCTCAAACTCTTTATTAAGCAGTTCAGAACAAGAAAAAAAAAATCTGCAATTCTCAAACCATGTGGAACTCCACCAAATGACTTGACTTCTCATAGAGATAAGCAGTTGATTCTGTAAATGCTGTGTGGTCACTGTGAACTACATCAAAGAAAGAGTGATTTTTAGCTGATTTTGTAAACACACCTGAAACAAAAAGAAATTTACACGGTATATTTGGAGTTTTTACATGAAATCAAGATATGATCAAAGGAGGGGTTTCATACTACACATTTTAAAAATCAACTGTAGCTTGGACTTCAACTTGCCATAGGCATGACATCTGATATATTCATTCTTCTATGTATTCTGCTGTATTTGCTTCTCAAAGCATAGAATGTAATAACTATATTGAAATTTCATTGATGGCTTCTGTAGAATCTTTTAAATAGGAACATGTAACAGTTATTCCAAAGTGATATATTATTTGGAGGATATGTATGTAATAAACCAAACAGAAGCTGTCTTTCCTCATTTCATTTTTCTGATATATATACTGTGCTACCTGTGCCTTGCTCATGCAGTGGAATTGCAAATACTGTTTTCAGTGTTCTGTGCTGATTCTTCCATTGTTCCTGTGCAGTTAAGCTCTTCCAGAAATACCCAGAGAGAACAGGACAGTGGAGGTAGGAGCAGAGGTCTTATGCTGAAAGGAAATGAGAAGAACAGATTTAGAAGCTGAGGAGATTGGAAAAGCCAGTGGAACTGTGTGTATTGTGAATATTTAGCGTGCTTTCTCTTAGACCTAATTTATTATGGTAATGCTGCTGCCAGCAGGTGAATTATTGAAGAGCTAAAAAGGAAATTGCCCCCGGATGATACGTTGTGCCCACAGTCAGGTGATACAGTCTGGGAACAATTCATGTTGTGCTCTCCAGCAGGATGCTGTAGTATTTCTCCCAGGGATTCTCCTGGAATGGGGTGGTACTACCAAAGAGAAAAGTAATATGAGCTAGAGAGAGGATTCCACGTGTCACGGGCCATTTCAGTGGATCTTTTCAATTTGCTGAACAGGAAGATTTCCTAGCCAGCCAAACCTGTTTTTTTGGCCCTGCTGCCTCTGCACTGTGTTGAATGAACATTTTATTGTTGTCATCATGACCTGAGTGTGCCGTGTTCCTCCACCCCTGAACGCTGTTGAAAAGCTGCCACGTGTCTCAGTGAACAGAGAGTAGTCCCCAAAGTTTGTGTTCACGATAATGGTGCTCACAACGTTCCTATTTTGATTTTAGCATTATTTAATCCAAAATGCTGTTTTTCCAAAAGATTTATTGTGATGGACAGCCCCATCTTTTAAAGTAATAAAAGTACTCTAATAAGAAAGTACTCTAAATTCAGAATACCCTTTGTAGTTACTGTGGAAGTCCAGTGATGGCATTGTGTCCTGCTTGTTTCTTGCCCAGTTCCATCTGTCTCACCTCAGTTTTCATTTCTCTGCCACTTACTGTACTGGAGTAAAAAATACTGATGTAGGCAACTGCAAAACATATAATAATATGTTGATTGTATTCAAATAATACAATAATACTTGATTGTATTCAAATACAACAACTTGATTGTATTCAAAACTTGCTTAATTCTTACGGGTCTTTTCTAGTCTAAAAAAATCTTATGAAACTCTGGAGAGAAAAATATTTGGAATATCTTGGCCCACCTTTGTTTGTGAGAGTCAAAGTTATAGTTTGACATCTGTTCCTGATTATCCGTTTGTTCTGGTTTTAGGGTTTTTTTTATTGGATTATATTTTATTTTTTGGCAAATGGCCTGGAATTTGCAATGAGCTTTAGAAAGTAATCTTCTAGAATCTTTCCATGATGCTTCTTTTATGTAAGTGCTTCATTTTCTCTATAAGTGGTTCCTACTGTCAATTTAAAGTTTGTAGGAGATGTTTCCCCATCGTATTCTGGGGTAGAGATCAATGAACAGAAGTAATTTATTTTAGCTGCAGTATCCATAATTGATACCTTGTCTTTTAGTAGAACATTTCTTTCATAGCCTTCCTGTGACTGATACACTTAAATACTTTATTTATTGCCTTTACCTAATAGCTTTTAAAATTCTCTTAGTTTCCTGAATAATATGCTCGGGCTAGATTATTATTTTGGAAAGGATGTATTGTTATTTACCTTGCTCTCTTCCCCTGCTGTGTTCTCCTGCTCTCAGGGAGAGGAAGAATTCCATACCCTCCTGGATTAGATGACAGTCTTATTCGAAATTCTTACATTTTATGTTCTCAGATCTTCCTCCTTCCATTTAATTTCCTTCCTTTTTCTTTTTTCAAATCTCCCAAGTATTTTGAAAAGCTTTACCAAATCTTTGTAATGGCTGTTGTCTTCCTTGTCATCCCCCCATCATAACTGAGCTGCATCATACTCATGTTTTGAATCAGCTTCTGTTTTTCTGTGAGAACTGAGTCAAAACTAATTGCTTGATATCCTTTTCTTGCAATTCCAAGAAGCAGCTGTTGCTGCTAGAGACAACAAAATGATAGACTATAAGAACACAATCACATTTTCCTGTTTACCGTGTTCTGTGATCTTTTAAGTGGCCACAGTGGAGTAGAATTTTCTGTATTTGCTTGCATCAATCAGGTAAAAAGTTGTCAAGTTATCCACTCTGCTCTGAGTCATTCCATATTTCATGAGGAAGAGTTTGAAGACTTTTTTTACCTTTAGCGATGCTCAAGTTCCTCTCTGCTGGAGTTTTCCCATGATCATTGCATTTAAGTGACTAAGTTTTTTATTATCTTTACACATTAAGAGTGTATTTTCTGTTGCACGCGGGGTTAAATATTTGAAAATGACCTCCAGAAATTTCTGTTTTCTTATAGCAATCTAGATTTATCTTCCAAATTCTTTGTTGTGATTCCTTAAATTAACATTCTAGTTAATTGTGTAGTGCTCAAGGAGATGAATTCGTGTGCTGGGCCATGCCAATAAGCTGATCCTTATCCTTCATGTTCCTTGCCAGTCCACATGTGGCTCTGAATACTTCTGGGTTGGCTTTTTTCATCTCTCTGCCTGCCCATGACCACATGAGAGCTGTAACTCCAGTTACACGGAAGATTTGTTGGCTGAGGAGCAGTCAGAACAGTTTGTCTCTGATGCAGGCTCGGTTTCCTGGTGGTTTCTTCCTTCAGAAGACCAGATTGCCATTTGAGGAGAATGCCAACAATGCTTTGAAAGGTTTCCTGTGTTTTACCCCTTTTGAGCTTCCTTTCCATTATGGTATACTGGGTTTACAGCTGCTGGATTTGCCTGATGTGAACCAAATACATCCCTAAGATAGCAGGACTAAATCATTCTGCCCTCTCCTCAGTATATGGGTAATTTCTGTCTTAATTCACCTGTAACTGCTTCTTATGTGTAACTTCTTTTGGATATACTGACTACTATACTTTTACTTTGGAAATTTGTGTTTGTGGCTGTATGACTCTCTTGAATCCAGAAAAAGGTTATATATTTTTGCTAGTTATCCAGGTAGTTCTTTAAATTACCTTTCTTCGCTTTAGATCACTATCTGGTACTTTGAAATTATAATATAATAATAATAAATTTGGGTGGAGGGGACATGTACTCTGAATGACAGATGTCTTCACTGTTCCATCACTTTAAAGGAGGTCCATTTTTCATTTAAAAAATATGCTCTCTGGGCTTTTATGATTCTCTTCTGTTTCTCAGGGAATAATTTAAACTTTCCAGAGTATTTCTTTTCATAATTTAGCACCTTTTTGACACTTTCTGCCTCTGAATTTGATGTTCTCGCTAATTTCCAGAAATTATGATTCAAATAAATATTTCAATGCCCTATGAAAGAACTTTAAGAAATACAGTAGGTTGATTTTATTCCTTAGATATGGTACTAACTAAGCTTTATTTTGATCAGTTAATTTGCAGTGGCTTTATTCCCCTGAGCAGGTAATTAAATGAAGAATAACACCATTTTGAAAGAAAAAGCCTTTTACATTTCTTCACATTTCTCAACATTTAGGAGAATATAAAGCAATATTATATTTAAAAGAACAATACAGAATATTAAAAATAGAACATCTTATTGTATATTAGGTAGCACCATATTCTGTTTAGGATGATACTGGGATCCTTTTTAATTTGCATTTGTATAGCATGTTCCAGTATATTTGAATGCATTTGCTTTTTAAGAGGTTATATCCAATAAAACTCCTACTGTACATCCTTTTGTATCTAGCCACCAGCCCCATTCAGTGCCAGTCATTGTTTTAAAAGTGTCATCTGGATTTAGTATCCATTTGTTTTTTTCTGTTGGAACTATTTGCCTATCTTCACCAAATAGTAGGCACAAATAAAAAAATTATTTTCAGATTTGTGAAGAGTTCTGTGACATTGTAAACTTTAGTATAGTGATTTCAAAACTTCCTTAACAATTTGCCCAAAATCTCTGAAAATGCAGAATGCTGGTAATATGTTTAATTAATTTGATAAGCTTGTCTACTACTGTTTGCATGTTAAAAAATTATTTTTACCAGCCAATCTGTATGTCTGCATGTATATTTTTACTGTGTAATCTTCATGCTCAGTTGTCTTCTGTGGGCTAAAAATGTTATTTTCAGAGGTGGTCTGACTTCAGGTTGTGCTTGATACAGCAGTTTGTGGATTCCCAACATTTCTATTCTAGTCTTTACAGTCCTTACCTTTAGAAAGTTTTTCTGATGTCTGGTATGACTCCAGTTCTTTTGTTCTTTGTAAGGTGCACAGGTAGAATAGATGATCCCTCTGCCTCAAGTTTGGCTTTTTTTTCTTTTTTTTTTTTTTTTGAGGGGGGGGGTTGTCACTGTTTTTCTGTCTGCTAACCATTAGTTTTCAGTGCTCTTTGGTTGATCATTTCTGCTTAGGCATCATACATGGTGTTTGTCTCAATTGAAGAACTTTTGAGTTTTTCAGATTGTTATCTGCAATCAGTAATTTTGATCTCTGCTGTCTCCAGAAATCTAAGTAAAAATCTTGAAGCGAACCACTTCTATGGCTCTGGGAAACAGAAGAATTGTTTCCTTTACCAACATATGACAGAGGTACATTAATAATTTTGAAGTTATTTCATGAAATTAATATCCCTATTCTCTATTTATGTCAACCTCCATCACTGTTTTCTCCTTTCATAAAGTGATGTTAGTCTTAGAACTGGTTAATTTATATCGACTTCTACTGGTGTTACCATGCCCATTTTAGTGTTTGTGTCTCGTACAATTCTAGGTGAGACAATCAGGATTTTAACAAGGTGAGAAAAATCTTTTTATTTAGTGTTTATTTGGAATGATACAACCACTGAAATTTTCATGAAACTATCTCCATTGCTTAATAAAAATGGTTTATACCCTTTCATAATAGGAGATTTTTTTGTGAAGCAAATTTGAAACAAAAAGTAGTATAATAATTTTTATGCATGTTAAGATTTTTTTCTATTATTATTATAATGATCCATTTCCTATATTGTTTTTATTTTGCAGCACACAAAACACAGGAGGGTGTAGACTTGCAGCTGATGATATTCATCTGATTTATTTCTTTTATCTGGTTTTGAAAGTTTTAGTACTTTTTATGATCTCTAATGGTTTACAGGTTGAATAAGTCTTAAGAAACATTAAAGACCTGGTTTGATGACTAGTTTAATGCTTCTTCCAAGAACAATTTGTAGAGATTAGGATTTAGTGAGATATCATTGAAGGATTAGCAATTGCTTCTTAAGGCATTCTGAGCTGACAGCTAATGGATAACTCTCCTTGATAGCTCTTTTATAGTCCGCTGCAGTTGGATAAAAATCAATGAGAAGTGAACTTAAGTTTGTTTATGCATTAATTTTGGTTTTAACAGATGAGTATAGCTGCCACAGTAATTTACTTAATAAGTTGTGCCATTCTATCATGATCTAGATAACCTCAATTAACACAAAGATTAATCCTCAAATTCCTCTTCAGTAGTTTTTCCTGGACTGCACAATGTGAAGGAAAATGTTCCCAGCATGTCTGAGCAGACAGAACACATGCTCATCAATACCCAGATAAATAGAGCCCACTTTTCCTCGTGTTTCCAACCCTCCCTATGTGCAAAGTAAAACTGTGGTTATATTAATTTTTTTCCTTAATCTGTTTTTTTTCCAATCTTTTTTTTTACTTATCTGTTCTACTATTATTTGAGCTAGAAAGCTAGTAATTGCTTTGAGCTTTACTATTAGCTGAGAATTCCAAAGCACATTTCAAATGTCAACAGAAATAGCAAACATGGTATAAAATGGCTTTAGTTTTATAAATTGATAAATAGGAGTTAAAAGAACTATGCAACTGTCAATTATGCAGGACTCTTTGAGGTAGCCTCAGCCCTCATGTTGAATCTACTAGTGTTCTCATAGTTGCAGTCTGATTTAAGCACTCTGCTTCTTATCTGTAGCTGTCATACCTGTTGAATATTGACTGAGAGACAGTTCTTCACTTTAAAAGTTAATGACAGGGAATAAGTACGATATTTCAGTCCCAATATTATCACCATTTATATAAAACCAAACATTGATTTATCTATTTATTATTTATTTATTTGATGCTGCAAAAAAAAAAAAATCCAGTACATTTGTGAAGAGTAAAATAAAAATATCTGTTTCCCTTCCCTTAGCAGTAACTAGCTATGGAACTGTTTCTCTGCAGTAGGAAGGATTACCTGAAAAAGGTTTTAGCAAGACACCTATTAAGAAACTAAATGTGTGTGTTGAGTGAGTAATATTTAACAGGGAAATTTTCCTGGGAAAATTATCTAGACACCATTTTTATAAATTCAAGCAATTAATGTATGGGCGAGCTATTACAGGAAACTACCACATAAGCCATTTTATACTACAAAAATAATCCATTATACACTTCTAAAGTTTTTCTCTAAGTAATAACGATCAAGAGCTTTACTTCATAACCAAACAAAAGCTTCTAGGCTGCTACTGTTAAACATTTCTTTCCTGCCATGCCTTTGGTAGGATGCAGCTGTGACACAGCATTAGCAATTCCGCACCTGACAAATTGTTGTATAAATAGAGTTGGAATTTACAATTATTTTTGTAGGTTTTATGATGCCATTTCATTTGTTCTTTCATTTGTTTCCTAATAGTGATGGTGTATTCTCTTTGAAATGCAGCATGAATTAGATAGCAAACATAAATTCCTAAGATCTGGGCGAATGTGTATCTTCTTGTCTAGAAATATTCTCCCTGGTGGACCTAGTTCAGTTTATAGGTTTATGTTCTAATGCATTCTTAAATTTTTAAAACAAATTGCTATGGATAATCTTCTTAAGCAAACTGGTTATACCCAAGTGGTAGCTCTAAGTGTCTGTAACCTTTGTTTTCCACAAAAGCAAATATTAATCCTTGCTAAGCCAGAAAAAAAAAAATCTAAACATTAGTCGTCCCCGTCCTTGGTGGTATTTGCCTGAGTAGTTTCCTTCCTGTGTTCCTGCAACTTCTTGCAGTACCAGATTACTATTCCTCAGTGTCTTCTGTGGAAGAGCTGTGTGGTGCTGTCATCCATCCCTGATTTTCACCCCCACAGCCTGGGGGTCAAGCTCCAGGGCTTCCCATGCCTGCGGACATGCCCCGGGCTTGCCGCGACATCAGCCTGCTCGGAGCATCAAGAGCAAGCTAAAATCTTTAATGTCATCTGAACATCCCTGCTATTGCCATTTCACCTGTGTCTCTGCTGATGGCAGACACCTTTTAAGAGCACGTTAATGCTAGAAATAGTTTACTGGTTTTAAAGCAGTTCAGTGATTATTCTGCTGTTAGTAGTAGTACAAGAATATTTGGCCTTAAGCACTAACTAGGCATCACTGCTGTCTCAGTTAAAACAAAATAATAGTTTGGGAAGTGTTACTTTATCCCTAATAACAGAGAAATGTGTCTGGAGCTTCTTTACAGAAGTGGTCTTTAAATTTAGTGCACTGTGAGCACCTTGGAGCCCTGCTACTGAAGAGCCTGTGATGTAAATAGGACATGGAAGTCCAGTTTCTTAACAGAGAGAGGGTGGTGCGTCAGTGATACCACAGCTCAAATGCTTTGACATATTTCTGCCTTCTGGATTAGTGACATTGAATTCAGGCTGTGTATGGCTTTGCTTGCAGAATTTCTATACCTCAGCAGTTGAGAATATTTCTTAGTCTCAATCTTCTGCACTGGAAATATTTTTTAATAAGCACTGCTGTGTTTCCACAGAGACTTGTTTATACAGAGATCTTAATGCTGACCAAGCAATATTAAAGCAAAACCTGTGAAATTTTTTGAGTATAGCATCAAATTGAAAAACCTGCAGAATGCAAGGAATATGAGCAAACACTTTGTCTTAGGTAGCAAGTTTCAGTCCAGCCAGGGGAAGTGCTCTGTGGTGCACCATTTAGTTTCCTCTTGCAGAAGAGAGCACAGCTTAGCCTAGAGGGCTGCAGGAGCTGAGCTGCCAGCCTGCACACTTGATGTTTTTCCTTATTGCAGCCCCTCAGTGTTGGTCATTACCCAGAGATTAGTTTCAGGTCATTAGCCCAGAGAGGACCAAACATCCCGTTCCTTCAGGTTTTCTATAGTTTTGGTAATTTGGTAGGTTCACCATGTCTCCTAAGGAATATTGGATTTTGAGTTTTGTTATTTTTATTTGCCTACTAAATGTTAGTAATATCACCACAATTTAATCTCTTCTCTTTTAGCAGTTGTCAGCCCTACACTGATCACTTTTAAGATTATCTAATTGTATATGCAAAACATCCCACTTATTACAGGACTTAATTTCATTATATCCACATGTAAGTCCATCATGACTACTACCATTATGATGCTTTAATTTGAGTTTTTAATAAGGGCTTTGATCCTGAAAATAATTACAAGCATTCAATTATAATTGTGTGTTATCGATATATATTATGTATGTACATTATTATGCAGAGAGCTTACTCACATGCAAGTTACTGATGTATGAGAACTTGCATAATTAAATCTGTATTTTATCAACTTTTGGAAACACACTGTTATTACCTTATATGCAGTAACATTTTTTTCAGGGGTACCCAATTTTCTTTTCAGTAGTGATTTAGACACTTAAAAGCTTTATCCCTAGAAGGGGGAGTAAGTGTATGTAAATGATTTTGGTGTTACGGCACATGCCATCCCTTTGAACTTAATGTTTGTAAAATTGACTAATTGATTGCTGGTGTACATGCATGCACACAGATTTTGCTTCATTACTGAGGTGCAGCCTCTGACAGAACATACATTTCAAGTGTGTGCAAAACAGGATCTAGCAGCTGAGGATAACAGAACCTAAGATAAACCTTCAGGGAACTTAGTTCAGCAGTACAATTCCTCACTGCAAATTAAAAAAGGTCCCTTGAAATATATTAGTATACCTGTGCCTTTATGAAAATGTGAAGAACAATTACTTTAGTAAAATTTTCCTGCCCTAGTTGCTTTTGTTTAGGGGTTTTTTTTCCTCTTTTCAGTATTTTTTCAATATTGAAAGAAAAATAAGGCTGAGAGAACTCTTTGTTAAGAATCCAATCTTCTTTTCACCTAAAGTTTGCATTGGAGGAGTTTCCATGAAGCATATTTGTATAATTATATCTCAACTCTCAAAACATGAAAAGCTGTTTCTAGTTCAGCTCAGTAGTTTGTTCCTGGGGAGCCTTATTTCCTCAGCCTACCTTTCAAGTTGGGTGTTATTCCTCGTGGATCACAGGATTTTCTTCCCCATATCATGCCTTGGAAGATGAGTAGAATAAATGTGGCACACTTCTTCACATACTGATTCCTCTCTGTTTATCCCTTTTGGGAATGAGGAAAGGACTCATGTTGTCACAGGTAATAACATCGTATGAAGTTTTTAATTAGTGTTTTATGCAAAATACAGCTACCTTAGATTACACAGAAGACCCTCATTTTGCTGTGCTGCTGTTATTTTAAGTCACTGATCGCTGAGCTGAAAGTGATTATGATAATTTTGTTTGATATGTAAAAACACAGTATAGTCAATGTCACAGAGTAAACATGGCATACTTTCCAGTTTAATACATAAATATATGTATGTGAATTTGAAAGATGTTAGAAGAGAATGGAGTGGGAAGTAATACTGAAACAAGAATACCAGTGATAACTGGGAACTGTGCAAATCTGATTCATTAGATGCCAGAGAATACAACTCATTAATCGTGAAAGAGAACTTCTTTGGATTAAAAAAAAAATCATTAAAAAGGGAAGTTAATCAACAAGGGAGTAATAAGGATGAACATAAATAGATAAAATGGAAAAGTGATAGCACTGCATGTTAGGCAGTGGACAGGTGCTAAATGGTATCAAGACCGTATCTGAAAATGAACAAATATAAATTACTGTAGTTTGTGTTACAAACTGTTTGGCAGCAGTGAAATTCTAAAAATGGCACAGGTCTAATCATAGCTAAGTTTGGTAGAGAACACTGTAAGGGCGGTTAAAAATATAGTTTTTTTTAAATAATTGAGAAGAAAAGAGAAACTGTATGTCATACAGCAGTAATAAAATTCTCTTGATTTTTACAAGTAAGTAATTAATGTGTTGAACAGTTTGGTATAAAGTTAGAAAATTTTGAACTGTTTACACCAAAAAAGAGTATTCCGCCTCTGGAAAAGGAGCTTCCTGAATGACTAGTGTGGATTTTTAATCAATTAAGGTATTCCTCATATGTTCAAAGAGTCTTGTGAATTACTACTGATATTAAAAACCCATAAGTGGGATGATTGGGGTAAGTATAGGTGAGGTAAAGTGACAGCTGTGTGGACAAAATCTTGGTAAAGCCGATGTGGGAAAGAGCTGTTAGTTACCTCCTAGTAGTCTGATAATAGTAGTGGAGAGCAAGTCTTGTCTGATTTGTAATATTCTGAGAGAATCTTAAGTCCAGATGATATTTGTGTTTGCCTTTGCATTACTCACTTAATTTCATCACACGGCACTGCAGAAAAAGAAGGATAATGCTTTTGAGTGAACAAATGGTGTACAAAGTCTATGTATGTATGTATCATGTAAAATTATGTTTAATAGACCAAAAAATAAAAACCAGAACAATTGATTTGGTCTTGGGGGGCAGCAGACTGAGAGCATGGTGTTTGCTCTGGTATGAAAGAAAGGGCAGGTCCTTGTATCTAACGAGAGGATTGGAGATGTTCAGATGAATGTTCTTTTTGTGTGCTTGAATTCTTCTCACGTACAAATATCCTCCAGGTTTGAATCATGACTCTTTGCACATTTTCAGTTCTGATCCCACTCAGACCTACTCAGCTAATGAGGTTTAAGATCATTGCCTGAGGTGGAAAGAGTATGGCACATCAGAATTCACATTCATGTTGTTTTACACTTGAGTGGAAGTAGCAGGGAAGGAGTTGCCAAATGTACTGTGCTTTACAATTAATATTTTCAATATGTATTGAAGATTCATGTGTCTCTTTCTGTTCTTCATTACTCAATCGCTGTATGGGGTATCAAATAAAGGGGAATAAAAATTTTTTTCAGACATAATTAAAAATCTGTTTTTCTGAGTGTTGCACTTCACTGTTTTGCAGGTGACCGTAACTGTCATGTTAAAGATTATTAGCTGTGCTTAGTGTTAAGCTGAATTTTTAAAACTAAAACCCTACTCAACATTTTTTTATGCCATTTTTTCTTTATCTCGAGGCAGTGTGTGCGACAAATTAATTCAAAAGAACCTACAGGATAACTTCTGGAGTAAAAGCTGTGCTGATATCTGGTATAGCTAGTCTAAACTGTGTTGGTACTTTTAAAATGCATTTTCTGTATATGAAATAGTGTCCACTGAGAAGGAATGAACTCTTCACTTACAATCCATTACTTGTATCTCTGCTGCAGGTCCTTATCACTGGAACATATGATGTTGCTGATAAATTTAAATTTTGAGTTTTGTCAGTAAACGATGTGAACCAGATCAGATCTGTGCCCTTTAGACTGAAAGGAAATGCATATGACCTGTGCAACATCCCTTAGTTCTTTATTATCTCTGAGTGGTCTTGCACTGGTACAGAAGAAACATGATATCCTCTGCTCTGAGCAGAACCTTCTGTTTCCTCACATAGATTATTTTAAGAGTGACGAATCAGTAACAAAAGCAGGGATTGTGGTGCTTCAGCTGGAAGTGTCATCTGTGTGCAGTTGATATGTCAGTTCCCTTCAGCTGTGCTGCAGGAGTACCTGATAAGAGCAGGCTGCTCCTTTATTCAGTGGAATTCCCTGCAAACCACTGCTGCAACCAAGTGTTTAGTTCTCCTCCTGGCAATATGGGACATTCTTCTGTGCTGTCTCCCTGCTAGATGAAGCAAAAAATGCTGGGCCACTGTGTGTACTTTTAGACAAGATAGTTGAACAGCATTATGTGTACCCAACACAGGATCACATAAATTGGTAGTAATTTAAACGCCACTGCAGTCGGTCAGTGTAGAATATTATCGAGGAAATACAGATAGTTGGGACTTCCTCGTTGTGTGACTTAATTACAGTGTTGAGTGTGCATCTGTCTGATAGAGTTGCTGTTTGCCACGTTGGTGGAATTTCATGGGGTTTGTGTGTCGGTGATAATGCTGAGCTTGCCAAGTTGGAATGAACAATTGAGATGTTTCAGCTGACCAAAATGAATAATTTATTAGTTAGCACCTGAAAATTACCAGTCTCGGGGAAAATGTTAAAGAATAATAATTTTCATGTAATTAAACAGAAAATGCTACAAACCCTGTCGCTTTCTGGTTGCCAAGTCAAATCGAGTGGGGTGTGTTGCTGTCAAGCACTGAAATTGTGAGTAACTGGGGTTGCTAGTAGATTACTGATTTAAACCTGATTTTTAAGTGCCCTTTTGGATTTGATTCACTCAATGGAACTTGTGTTTCAGATATGACTGCTGATGCTCAGGGCACAGACCCCTGTCCAGCTGTGTCAAAAGCAGCTTTTCAGTGGGAGTTACAGCTCCCCTGTGCCAGCCCTGCCACATTCTGATTGAAGTGAGTGTTGTTGAACAAGAGTAGTGAATTGTGGGAATCTGGCCTAACACATTGATGACTTTGTCCCCATGCTTCTAGTTTGCTTTTTTCCCCAGGTATTCTTTAATACTTGGAGCTGAATTTCCCACATAGTAGAATGCTCTTGCTCAGGAATTGTTTAAAATACTTCTCTAGAGTATCTTCAAGACAGAATGCTTCCTTTATTAGATCATTATTTCTCTGAAGTCTCAATGTAAGAGCAGTTTTCAAATAAAACTGTTGGAGTCATTGCCAAGCATGGTATGTTACCTGGATCTGGCAGTCAGGAAGTACTTAGGAACTCAGGAAAAGCAACAGTTTGATGCTACTGGGAAGTCCTTTAAACTGAGTGAGGAAAATGTAGGAAAGTAACTGCAATCTCATTTTCTATCTTGAGAATGGTGTCTAAAAAACTTCACTTACTCAAACTGGGATTTAAGGCTAGGGACAGAAATACTCGACTTCTATAAAAACTGGTAAAACTGGTGTCAAAACATATGTGGGTTACTCTATGACAGTATTGCAGACTTTTGTATTTGCCCTAATAATTTAAAGTCCAACTTCTGAAACTGGATAATAATTTAGTGAAAGCAAAATTACTGTATTTCAGAGGGAATTTTTAAATAAGTAGTAACACTGAAGCCCAGAACAAATTAAAAAAGTAATAATAAAAAGTTCTGAATATTTTCAGTTGTCAGAAGAGCTCCTTGCAGTTTGTTTTTCCTTGTTTTTATGCTCTCTTACCATTGGTAGCCAGCATTAATATAGGAAGGAATTATTCTAATTTCTAAAGGAAAAAAATAAAAGGACAGTGACACTTCAGATTTAGTTGCTATCATTTTATATTACCAGTGTCTTGGCAGATCATAGCATCATTTAGCAAAGTTTGTTGGCCCTGAAAAACATTACAGCAGTTGGCTTCCAACAAGATTTAAACAAGTGTAAATGAACCTGTTGCTCCGAAGGTGCCTTGGGCATTGTGTTTAGTCTGCTCTGCAGTAGTGGTCTGTTGCTGTTTGTTCTTGCTGTATCTGTCATAGATACGTAAATAGGGATAGGAAATGCTGCTATGGAGCTTTGAGGAGGGGTGACAGTTATTGATGCAATGCCCAGGATAAATCCCTCATTTTTCACTCGGTGACAAGATATGTAATAATAATTGTTCTGGACAACTGTTGTGCAATCTGTGGTCTGAAACAACTGAGTTTTGGGCTTTTTTGTCAAAGACCTAATAAGAAGCTCATTTTTCACAGAATCCCATTTAGTGCATAAGGAACTTCTCTGTGCAGACTTTATATAAGTGGTTTTTTTCCTTGTAGCATTTAATTCTCTGAAAATTGCATCAGAGCTGCCACTGAATGTAACAAAAATTAGCATATGTGATTAACTTTGACAACAAAGGAAATGTCAGTCTAATTTTTCTTGTTGAAGAATAATGCCTATAATGAAGAAAATTATCAGGAAGTTGGGTCACTGGGCAGTGTAATAGAGTTGGCATCAACCATATCCAAAGTTGTTACTGTACACACTTAGTGGGTATTATGGTTATCTTCTGAAACAGTTAAACAGGTCTAAGATGTTTTTTGACCTTTCATATGGGATATTACTTTATTTAGTTTGGAAAAGCAAACAAACAATGGGAGTATTTTTAAATTTTAAAGTTAAAGCTGAAAGTTTTGCTAGCTTGCTAAAGACCCAGACATGCATGGAAATATTAGGTGAATATTACCACTAAGACAGTGCTGATGTGTCACACATCTGAAAACATCTTTACTTGAGCTCACTCACCCACTGAGTTACAGAGGTAGAAAAGCTGCAGAATAATCCTGCTAAAACACAAGTAACAGCAGCATGTTCTCTGCACTTTTTGAATGGACTTTATAGAATATATTGGGCATCACTTTCTGATTGGCATGAGAAAGCAGAGACGTGGCTGTAGTAAGGAATATTCTCCATAGCTCCATGTCCTGCACTAGAGAGACATAGAAATTCATCCCACAATTCTTTCTTACTGAGTCAGAATACATCATTTCACAAGCTGTGCTATAGAAGTTTTCCAAAGACAGCCAAATTTCTTAACCCATAAATCATAGTAACTTTTGGGAAACTTGTATTTTTAATTGCAAGAACCCTTTTGATGTCAGTCAGGTTGTGAAGTTGCTTTTGGCCATATTACCTGTAATCTTGAGTTAAAGATTTCATGTGCTGGAGTTTACGTAAATGTATAAAAACTTGCCCACTCAAGCTCATAAAACCCTGCTTTTGTTGTCATCTTAAGTAGCCTTGAAGATGTTATTTACTCGTATTTAACTGAAGACACTCCTACAAAGTTCAGTGAGAATACATCCCTGAGGTGTTTATTTTTATTTTATGCAGTTGTGGAAGGGTGGCTATCTTTAATAAAGCCACAGGGAAATTTTATTTAATAGTGACCCACTTTAATCATGCAATAATCAAATTGTCCTGTCATTATTTAAAGAATACTGCTATTCATTTCATTCTTGCAGTTACATTTAATTTTTCCTGTATTTTTAAAAAGTAAGCCTTTTTCCAATGTTCATTTTTAGCCTTTAATCTGTTGGGGTTTTTTTTGTTTGTTTGTTTTTTGTTTGGTTTTTTTTGGTTTTTTTTTTGTGGGGGTGTTAAGTTTAGGGGAACTTTTTTCCTTTTTTTTTTTTTTTTTCTTTTTTCTTCAGGTTATCTGGTGATCAAGTCCCTGAGCAAGCTGATCTACTAAACCTGCTTTGAGCAGGGTCATGGAATAGATTATCTCCAAGGAAGTATCTTTTAGTCTGAATCACTTTTTTTATCATATTTTTATTATATAGGAAACATTGATTCCTATGTAATGCAGTAAACCCTTTTATGAGCTGGTAGCTATAAGGGGGGATTGTGAATATGATTTGTGAATGAGTGTTCTAGATCATCATTACAGGGCTCCTAGGGACAGGAATTCTCTGTAAGCATGGGCACAATTCAACATCCTCAAGATGTTTGGGGAAAACATTATTTTTAATTTTTTTGTTGTTGTTTGTTTGTGGGGTTTGGGGTTTTTTTGTGTTTTTTTGGCAACCATTGGCAAGTATATTTATTTTCAGTCTGCTTTAGCAGTAATCTTATCTCTGTGAGTGATTGCAAGTGTAAAAATACACAGCTTGCTGAAGTAATTAACAGTGTGAAGTGGTTTGTAATTTCAAGTAAGTATAATATTTATTTTCAATTACTTCTGTAACACATCACACATTTCTGGTGAGTTTTAATGGATCTATGATATCAGTTCTTATACAGCATAGGGAGAACAGTTTTCCCTGCCACTCTGTGTAATGCATTTCATTTTGACCTGGAACTAAAATAAATATATATATATATGTGTATGACAAGAAAAATTAGTGTTTTCAAGTAGTATTTTACCTACTGAAAAAAGTACATTAATATCATCCTTTTAATAGGTATTCAGGTCTGCCTGTACTTATTGACCATCAAAACAAAACCCTCAGTAAGGCACTTCTGTTTCTTAATAGTTGCCTGTGTTGTCCTACAGAGTTGTTCTAAATTCTGGAATGTTTTCTAAACTCCAGTGTGTGAAACTGAAAGGGGAGAGTTCTTTCCTTCTAACCTGATTTCCTTTGCAGTGGGTCAGAACTCTGTAAGTGGTGGAGTTTGGCCCAGTGCATCCAAAGGATGGGGAATTGGTGTAACATAAATTTGGGTGCTGCTCTGTCAGAGGAGGGCAGGATTCAGCCAGCTGTCAAAACAGGGATCAAAGTCCACTGTCCTTTTTGTTTCATGGCACTGTTGTTTTAATTTCAGCAATGAGGAAGATGTGTGCTTTTAGATAGAGAAAATTGTCTTCACCCTCATGTCCTCTGTGCAGGTTGGGGCCATCTCCCCCCTACCAGGTATATTTCTATTTAAACCACTGAATCAGGTTATAGTATTTTACAATAAAATACATTTGCATTCACCATTCTAACATTCACTATAGGTGAAGTACCTTTATTTTGCCTGAAACCTCTCTTCTTTTATTCCCTGGTAGGTTAATATTTCATAGACTTACATGGTTGTTACTTCATTTTGTTAATAGACTTCTGTCATCAACCAGAAGTATGACATGGAAGTCTTTGTGCAAAAAGCCATTTATTCGGTGTTCACCATTCACCTTGCATTATTTTTTCATGTATATTAAATATATCAGTGTGATTTCATCCTTAGTGTTGGCTCTTGCATCTTGTTCTTTGCTGAGGTGTTTGTTTTTTTTTGTTTCAAACAGCATTTAAAAAAAAAATTGCAAAGATAATTTTAAAATGTCGTGGCATTTACGGTATTGAATTATTCAGAGGGAGCAATAAAAAATAGTTTGAAACTGCTGTTAAGATTTACAAAGAAGTTTTTGAAAAGGAGGATTCTAATTTTTAGCAAAACATTTAAAATGTAAAGAAAAATTACTTAGTTTTAAAAATTATATTTAACTTAAGAGATAAAGCCATAAAAAAGCTTGTCATATCAAAGTTAGTTGTACAAATCTGAAATGTCAAAAATTACAGGTTTTAGAGGTCTAAAACAGCTGAAGGAAAACAAGCTTTGTAATAAAGATTTGTTGCCATCCTCCAGGAGATGAAATGCAGATAGGCGGATGGATATCACTATAAACTACTATAAAGGAGTAATTCTCAAATTAGGCACAAGTCAGCATTTGGGACAGAGAGCACTGGAGGACAGACACTAAACCACCCTGCCCAGTGATTTCTGTTTCTTATTTTTTCCAGTTCAGAACGAAGAGAGGTGTCGAGGAGGCCCCGTGTTGCTACTTTCTGTTCTGTGGAGGGACTAGAGGGCTCTGTGTTTACTGCTGGCCATTCAGCACCTTGCATGAGCAGTAGCACTAAGATAATATTTGTGTGACAAATGGTAACTAGAAATGTCCTAAACTAGAGGTGTGATATGCGTCTCTTTATCTGCTGAAAGCTTAGACAATAAACATATGGAGTTGTACTGGGTGTATTTGTTATAAAATTAGAAGCTTTTCTGTTTAATCCATTTAAGAAGGGAATTAAGAACCCTAAAATGTTAATTTTGCCCGACCCTATCAATGATTTAGATTCATGAAACCTTTAAAAAAGGTCTCCCTCATTTTCTGGCAGTGCAAAGGGTCCTGTTGGGCGCAGCTGAGATAACTGATGGAAGACACGAGTTCCAGCTGTTGTAACCAGGCAGGATTCAGGTATGGATTATATGGGGAGCATCACTTACTTTAAAAGAGTAGCTGTTAGTCTTTATCTGGAGGACAGCAGGGTCATCCTGGCAATGGAACCACTCTGCCAAGAGGGAACGTGGGTGAGGGCACATGAGGAGACAGACTGGTCCCTCTGCCATACGACTCACTGCTGGGCACCCTTCCCATTTTGGCTGATTCCTCCACAGCCCAGGAGCATCACCTTGCTTTCCCTTCATGTCCTTGAGACAGCCCACAGAAACAGCAAATTTAAAAATTCATCTTAGCTCTGTACCAAGGAAGGGGCAATAGCATGTGTGTCTGCTTTATTAAGCAAAGAATCTAAACTTTTGGGAGACTTGCTAAACATATGGCAAAGTTCTTCCCTGAAGCTATTTTAACTCATAATATGGCTGCTCTCAGAAAAATTGCTATTGCTTGGGCATGTGCATAATGATTTTTGAAGATGTATTATAAGGTAAAGCTCTCCACTATGTTGGAGAGTTGAAGTGAATCCATAAAACTGAGTCTTATAAATATTCACTATTTTGACTGGCTAGATATTTCACCTGTTTCCTGCAGGTGGTAAACAGGAGGGAATAGGAATTGCCAACAAATCAAATTACAGAACATTGAAAGTGTCATAGTAGTGGTGTTCATTATGTTCATTCACAGAATATATGAGTCATTAAAATTCTGATATTGCTTTAGAAAGATAGAGTTTGTAATGAGAATGAAAAAAAAGCCATTACTTGCATTTCTCTTTCTGGCAGTGATTGTTGGGAAAATTAAGGATAATACCAAAATGATTACCTGTTTCTCATGCAGTTTTAGTTTTCAACCCTAAATGCCCTGCCTGACTGAAGTGCTAGAACAGCAGACTGAAGAGGTGCAGTGAAAAAGTAAAAAGCTGTCAGATTTTGTTATTAATTTTCTCATGTTTTCAAGTCTTTGAAGTTTCTTTTTTCTTAGGATGAAGTGGTTTTTATTTTTAAGAAAAATATATTTTGAAAGGTATTAAATGCTTTCCCTGTAGAATAGATTTATTTTTATAAAGTTCGAGATTATACAAGCATATATAAGGTTTTGCTGGATGCTCTTATTTGTTACAAACACACTGAAACTCCTTTATCCAAAATCAGAAAGTCAGATGGAATTCATCTGGCCCTTTTTTATTTACAAATCGGTGTGGACCAACAGCACAAGTAATTACCAGCAGACTGTTGCCTTAACCACGGCTGTATTAGTGGTGCTGATGTTCTTGTGTCAGATGTGAATGCAGGCTGCTCTCCTGGTTCCCTCTGCACATCAGTGATCCCTTTGGCTCTTTCAAGTGCTGCTTGGAGCAATGTAACTGCTACTTCACTGCTTCTCTTGAGGAGACAAGTTTGTACCAAAATAGATGAAATGAATGTTTCTGGCCTTGTCTGTGGCTGTCACTGAGCTGTTCCATACTTCACACACATTATGCAACTTTGCAGCATCAGCCTGTCTCTGAAAGAGGTGAATCAGAACTAGCAAATTTCTGCAACTTCTGAGTCTACAATGCTTAGCATTTTAAGCACTTCTGAGTGATCTGTTCATCGGCATTTTTTTGTTCTGCTCCAGGTTTCTGATGTGCCAGTGCAGCTCTCCACCTCCAGCTTTGTGTCTTAAGTGGCAGTAAAATACTTCACATCGTTTTTATAAACTCATCTGTCTTAAACAGTCTAAAGTCCCAGAGTCAGAGCTCTGGGAATCTTTCTTAGATCTAAATGGGGAAGAAATACAACAACAATAGCTGTTTTTCTGGAGGAGTTTAGTAATTTCCAGGGGCTGTCAACACATCAAACAAATAATTGAACTGTTTTGTTTCTGTTGGGCAGAAAAATCTCTACTTGGAACCATCCACACCTCACTGCACATGCCCCCCTGTTGTATCAGGTTGTCCTGTGTGCAGTACACTTAAGTTAGTGTTTGAAAACATATAGTTCTAGTAATTCTCTCAAGATGGTATTATGCTCAGAATTCAACTGTAGATTGTTACAACAGTGCTTAAGCTAATACAGTAAAATCACACAGTAGGTACTTTAAAGGCCAGGAGAGCCCCTTGTTTGCAAACACTGAAGGAATGGTGGCCACTCTGCATGAATTCTGCCTCTGTAGTGAACAATTACTGGGTAGTAAAAAAAATCCTTTCCAGATAAAATCAGTGATATAGGTAGTGAAATGCAAACTAATTGCCACCACAATTTGGTTTGTGATTGATTTTAACTAAGTGTGTAGGACAGAAATGAATTACGTTTAAAGAAAAATGTAGTGTAAGAGGTTTTTCTTATTTAATGGGTTTCCAGTCATGATCCTGTGATGCATCAGATAGCCAACTCTAATATGATTTTGGTTTTTATTCCAGAATCACAGGAAATGTTTATATCCAGCTTTTTAAAAGAGCCTTTTATTCAAGCAAATCAAAAGTATAAACATTAGAGATGATCTCTGGGCATTTTTAAAGTGAGAAAATAAAATGTGACTGCATACACTAAATTGTATTTGTAGATGGGAGGAACACAACTCTTGAAATGGAATATATTCACTGGAGGCAAAGGCATGTTTATGTCTACTGATCTTAAGTTTACTGACCTCTCATAAAGGTTACATTTCAGTGATCTTTTACAATTTTGTGAAGGGAAGACTTTTTTTTTTTTTAATCCTAAGGTATTCAGGAATGAAATTATTGCTATACTATGTTGGGAAAAAATGCACATTTGTTTTAAAAATGTTCTTGTGTAGATCAATAGGAATGGAAAAATGCAGTTTCGTACAGTGCATTCCTGAATATTATAAGATACAATCAGTTTAAATCTGGTGTAACTTTAGAGCAACTAAATTCAGTCACTGGAAGGCTTGCTCTTCACTGTCTCTTCATGTCAGAGTTCTACAGTTTTGTCAGAATCAATATGTTGTGTAGGGTGACCTTCACGATCCAAGAACCCAGAAGAAATAGAACTATTTAAGCAGAGTAGGGGTAGCAGCACAGACATATGATAATAGTGACCACAGTGACAGCTGGACACTGAGGTGCCTGAGCCATTTCTACCTTGGGAGAGAGTTTAGAAGCCACCATATGTAAATGTAGCTTTATATTTTAATGTAATGTAGAATTACAACTTATTTTCATGATTCCAAGTAAGGGAATTTGGATGTTAGTCTGCAGAGCCCTCCATTTCCAGAAAACCATCATTTTTCTTTGGACTGTAATGATCTATTATTTACTTAGTTATGGGAAAACATCTTCTACCATCTATCTAGGATTTATTTTGACAAAGTGCCTGTAAACATGTAACTGTGTGAAGTTCAGAGTTAGGCTGCATCAGTCTCTGGGGAAGGGGGACAGAGAAGGACAAGGGACCAGGAAAGGAAACTGAAGTTTGATGAATGTCTGATGACTGTAGTTTTCGTGTGATTCATTTTCTCTCATCTCTGTCTAAAAGTTTAGGTGATTTATCATATACCTGCTCCTAGATCTCTTCATTCACAAAAAAAGAAAGCTCAGTAGACTAGTTTAGATGTTGATGTGTACACAGTAGGTATTGGTTAGAGGAATCTCATGTCACTTTTCTCTTAAAAATGTTAGTTCCAGCTCAGAAGCAAGTCTTGAATGTGTGAGACAAACACATGAACTGGTGTAAGGTAACTGGAAGATGAGGGGATGAGACAGAGGCATGTTTTGTAACATTTGGGATGTTCTCAAACTGTCTATCCTGACAACTTACATGATTTTAAATGATTTTTTTAAATTATTTTTAATTGGATTTTTTTAATTGGCATTTGTTTGCTAAACATGTCACAAAATATTTATAAATTTACCAGCAAACATATTTATTATTTCAGAAGATAATGGAAAATCATCAGCTGACTCGGGAATTTCAGCATATTGTGATGAAGTGACCTAGAAGTCAGTAAGTATTTGGTATAAGATTGAGTTCTTTTTGGTTATAAGTATTGTTCAAGTTTGTAGTTGAAATTGGCTTTTACTGTTCAGGAGAGTCACCTGTTTTGTGACTGGGCCATCAGTAATAGCCCAGAGTAGATGAGAAGCAGAAAAGGTAAAACATTATATTAAAAAAGAGAAAAAAATCTATTATCTGTAGTGTCTCAGTCTACTTGCTTTAATAGAGTGTTAATCCTGCCAGATTTGCTGGATTATGTGTGGTAGTTCCCGGATATGTGTTTTTAATCTGATGAGGGCACATCCTTCAATTCTTGATTTGTGGTAGCAGAGGTAAAATGTCAGTGATTTATCCACTGTCCTTTGGCTTCTTTTAAGGCATTTGACACACCTTTGCTATTTATTGTTTTTCAACACTTTCACTTTTGTTGGAAGATAGAAATGCTGACATTCAAACCTTTCTAATTTTCGAAGGTGTCTGCAGACCTACGTCATATCCTTGACTGGAGTCTTTCCATGTAAAAATATCCCATTTCAGAGTTAGTTTCAGAGATGAGAGACAATAATCCTTTTGATTATTCTCCCTTTGTCATTGTAGATTCCCTGGGTCCACCCACCTTCTCTGACCCTGGCTTTGATTCCAGATTCTGAAATTCGGTTTCTTGTTTTGCCTTGTTGCCTTAAAACAAAAGGGAAAATGTTTTAGATTACTAAAAGCTGTTTGGTTTTGTTTGTTTGTTTGTTCGTTTGTATACCTTCCAAGGAGACTTAGAGTTTACAAATATGCAGAAGTCCTTCATGCTTTTGCAACGTGCACAGAGCAAGTCAGTGGTTGCTGTATCTTCACAAAAGACAGGTGGTCAGCTGAAATCAGAGAAGGAAATAGGTGCAACTCTGCTTTGTTTTCTCTCACATTATTTTATTTTTTTATATGTCTATGAACTCATAATATATGCAGAAGGAAACTAGAATAGATTCATAGATTTGCAGGGAACAGATACTGTTGATCATGATGAAGTTATTTCTTTTCTGAAAAGACAAGTTTGGTTATAATGGCTAACATGATAAACACGTAACTGATCCTTTCCTAGAGATAACCTTTGCAATGCTGCTACAGTCAGTGTTAGTTACCTGCCACAGAGGTGTGAATTGTGCCAGCTCAGGCTGCTCATGGCAACCTATGTGGGGCTTTAATTCAAATTTGAGATAGCATGCCTTAGGTTAGATCTCTCTCTTGCTTTGTGTCAAGTTTGGAAATTGGTTTGAGTTCATAATTTCTTTTAAATATGCTCCAGAAGGAAGTTGTCTGGTTGCCTTTTTTTTTTTTCAGCTAAGGCAAAGATGTGAATAAATCTCACAGGCACTTAAGGATTTTCTGTATCAATGTTTGTCTGTTTATTGGTGAGTTAATTTACACATGTGGATTTGTAATGGACAGCATTGAGTTTTTCCTCATCATTTACAACAGAAAACAATTAATGCAACCTACCCTTGAAGGCTTAGCCGACCACAAATTACCACTGTGCTGGTGAACTTGATTGTTCTCTCTAAGGTGTGTGTGGTTGTTTCCGTTTATATGGGTCGTTAAGGAAAAAGGAAAATTTTTGAGTTAAAATTGAAAAATATTTTATTTAGCAAATCATCACACTCTTCCCAAGTAAAAATCGGTACTTTGTATAGTTTCTGACAATATTCTTTGGACTTAAGGTGATTTTCAGAGATGAATTCTAGGAGCATAAAGCAGAATTTACCTTTTAAGGAACAGTCATTAGTAATCTGTCCACCTCTCAGTACATATTCAGAGATGTCTTCTCTGATTATGTACAAAGAGAAAAAGACCAAAGGAATTAATTCTAATTAAGTCCTCAAAGAATCCCATAGCCAATAAAACCACAAGAAAGATCTAATCTATGACCAAAGAAAAGAATTTCCCTGGCCTTTACTGGCAAACAGTGGGGTTTTTTCCTGGAAGTTGAGTATATGTATACTTTCAAAAATATTTGGTTTCTTGAGTCATTCTTCTTCTGTTAGATTCATTTGAATGTCATCTGTAAAATGCCAATTTTTCTATTATATTCCTTCATTTTTCTCAAGCAGAACAATTGCATTTTGTCACCGTGTGCTTCCTTTTAGATGAATGTGTGAGTACAGGATTCAGAGCATGAGCTCTGGAGACTAAATTTTTGTTCACACCCTTCCATAGTCCTCTGGAGAGTATTCTGCCTTTTCTGCTTTCCAGTTTCTGTCCCATTTTATGGTGGCGAAATCTAACCCTTGAAAACTAATTAAGAGCTCTATGCTCTTTTATTGCTTGAAGCTTTTTATGCTTTTACAATACAAGTATGTGAATGCTTTATTTTGAGTTCTTTTTGCATAACATTAAATAGAAATCTCTTTACTGTGTTTGACTACTGTGTTGGGCAGGAGCAGTCCCATGGAAATACATTTAGGTGTCATTGTAAGGCAATCCTGAATGCAATGCAAGCAGTTTTCCTGAGCTTAGACTCACTTAACATCTATTTTATTTTCTGCTCAGGGAAGGACTTGTGTTCAAAACTGCCATGTTAGTGGAAAGCTGGAGATGGAAGAAAACAGATTACTCATAGCTGGTGCAAGGCCACATGATGGGTGACTTTATTTTTAGAGTAGGCTAGCGCAATCTAATCCTGGAACGTTGCTTTGAAGGATGCTTTGCTTCAAGCAGCTACTATGTAGGTTACATTCCTACATTATTAATGGTGTAACCGGAACAAAAATCTAACAAGTTTAATATTTATAAAAACCTCTATCTGGAGGTACCTTTCTACCCCAAATTAAGAAGACTTGGTCTGCTGTGGGTTTCCATACAGAGATGTAGCTTCATGCTGTGTTGCCATCCAAGCAGAAGAGTCTGTGCTGTGGGATATTACCAGCCCTAAGGGAGCAGTAGGATGTGAACCACTCACAAGGACTGAGCTCGCAGTAAAATACTTCAGTAATAACTTTTCTGTCGAAAATCTTCACTGTGCATAGGAGATTAATCACCATTATTTGTCCAGTATATCTGCTGCTTCATTTCAGTACAGTTTACCTCAGTATGTCTCAAATAAACAAATTGATGGTCATTAGATTTTCAATTATTCAATCTGTATCATAATTTTCAGCCATTTATTTTCCCTTGTATTTTTTCATAATGTGTGGATAGTGAGGAATAACTTCAAAAAGCATCTGAGGTGGTAGTGTGTTACTGACCTTGACAAACTGTTAAGTATATTAAGTACATTTATTTAAGATTATAGGTTTAGCCCAAAAGGTTCAAGTTGTGTGAAAGAAAGTGAGCTCAGATATATGATAATGCTATAGAAATATATTTTTAAGAACTGATTATAAAATGGAAGTTTCTGTTGAAATCAGAATATATTACTTTGAAATTTAATATTTTTTCAGAAATTAATTGAAAGAAAATGACCTGCCTTTATTTTATTTAACGGAACATTTGGCTATATTATGTCTGTACTTCGTCAGTATAACTTTATAGATTAAATTTTATAGATTAGACCATTTTTTAAAAGTACAAGGAAGAACTGAAAAAAACTTTACCTTTTGTTGAAACAGTGTTTTCATTTTTTGTTAAACATGATGCTGGAGAGTCTGTAAAGGATGTATGTATTTCTCCAAAGCTCATGTTTTTTCATAGGTTTTCTCATAATGCTTTTTGTGTTACCAAAATGAAATTCACAAAACCCTAATACAGTTCTCTATCTTATTCCATTACTAGGCTGATTCAAAGCTGAAACAATATCCAAATGTGTACATTTACTGTGAAATCTCTTTCTAGCTATATTAGCCAATCCCACCTACTCTAGGAATAGAAAGGTGAATTTCCTGTGTTTCACAAAACCTTTTAAAGGTACACTTTATCCAGTAATTAAAAAAGTTTGAGATAGACTTTGCACAGGATTGCTGTGGCTTGTCTTCCAGCTGGAGATCAGCTGCTGGAAGATTCATGTCTTGGTGAGTTGAAAGTCAGTGTACCACTCTCCCAGATCCCTGGATTTTCACAGATGTGACATATATGATGTTCTGAGGTATATAAAAAAATGTGTGGAATTTTTTCCCCAGATTTTATGCTTTTGAAATACTAAATGGCAGTTGAAATATTGCTTTTTTTGCTTAGGAATAATTGCTGCATAATTCTCTATCAGATGCATTTCCAGCAAAATACGTCCAGTCATTAAGTCACACATTTAAAGGCCTGCAGGCTCTCCTCTTTCCCTTGTTCCCTTTTCTGTAAATCTCGAGTATTTAGCAACTTCAGTGACATCTTTTTTCTTTTTTTTTTTTTAATCTTCTGTTTTTAATCTAATATCCTTAATTGATACCAACTTGCTGTGTTGGTTTTCAAAAGAAATCTCTCCTTGTTGCATTGGTTCTATGTGCCAAGAAAAATCTGTCTGAATGAAAAATAATTAAAATGGCATAGTGAGTTAGCCTGTTAGGCTGCATAAATTGGCTTCCATTTCCTAAACTATTTTGAGTGACAGTAAGTGTTTCACTTGAATTTCAGGGCTCTGATGACTCACCTTTTATGTAGGCACTATGATGGCACTGTTGATGCCTCACTATGACAGTCTTAATATAGCTGTAATTGTGCTGAAAGTACTCAATAAGTAAAATCATTGTATTAATCTGGATGTTTTCTTTCCAGGCTCCCACAGAAACATTTAACTCGGTTCTTTCTCGTGTTTGCTTTATTCTTACACCACACTTTTGCAGGGAGAGGGGAGTGGAAGTATCAGATGGAGCCAATTCAGAAATCCTGATTCATACTCGATGGCTGCTCCTTGCCTTCACGCTTTTCATTTTCCTCACGAGAATTTCAGTGATTCAGGTGCAGCAGCCGTTGTGTGGCCATGGAACTCATATCTGTACCTGTCTGTCAGAGACTGCAGGTCAGCTGCAACAGTGCTGGGAACTCCAGGAATAAATTCTCCTGCTTGACCTGTCTGATGGAACAATAATACCCCCTTCTTGCACCCTGTCTAATCTATTCACAAAGCTGCTACACACAGTGAGGATACAGCTGAAGCACATGGCTTTGAAACTTCAGGACAAATATCTTGTATTTTGATAACAGTTAATAATCTGGATTTCATAATTTTTCATTTAATCATTTGAAAGGGTAAAAGTCTTTCATAAAAATTGTGAAGAGTTGATTGCCCTTTCTGTAATTCTAAAAAGCATAAACTATCTTAGTAGAAATGCCTTTAATTATCATGCAGGTACCTTGATTAAGTAATAGGCTTGTTGATTTTTTAATAGTTATTTTTCAGTCTTTTGAGATCCTTGCAACCCTAATTGTTAGGAGAATTATTTAAATATACCAGGCAAATGAACATTTTCTATAATTAAAAAATAAAATTAAATATCTCCAAGTTATACTGATGATTTTAGAGGGACATAGGGTAACGGTGTTAATGCTCTGCAGTATCTTTCATGCAATAATTTCTTTAAGAATGTTTCTTGAAATCCAGTCCAGTGGACTACAGGTAATATTTTTAGAGATAAGAATCAGAAGTGTCAGATGGGGCTTCAGAAGAGCAGAAGGCCTTGCATGTCTTTCCAATTCCTCTAGAGTGTGGCTTCATGGTGCAACACATTCATCTTGCTGACTGTAGTTGAATTAGTAGTCCTTTGATTTTTTTCTTATAGCTGGAATATTTTTTTTATATCTGTGTCTATTTTATACCAGTTGAATGAACCTAACAGAGCAGTCTGCAAATTTATATATGCCCTGACTGTGGGTACCACAGTTAGTTTTTCTGATGTCATATATAAAATAATTTAGTAATTCATTATAAAAGAATCACGGTGCCCTTATGGTCTAGCAGAAGTGCCAGAATGCTGGATCTCTTTACTGGTGAGAGGCTTCTATAATTTGAAAACTGGTGTGAACCCCTTAAACTCTTCCTGTGTGATTATAGGAAGTTCTTTCAGGAATCAAAGATCATCAAAAATGAAAAAAAAACCCTGTAAATTACTTCAAAGTTGTCAGACTGATACACAGGTAAATTTACAAAATGGACGTTGAATCACGTTGGCACCATGGCTAAAAATGATTAAGAAGAGGTCTTCCCACATCCCTTACATAATAAATTTTAAAATAAATATTGATTCTCAAATTTTAGATGTGTATATAAGTGACTGTCATTAGAACTTATGGTTCAGCTGAATTTTCTGTTGAAAACTTTTCCTATTGAAAACTTCCTATTGAGATAGTTTTAATCCATTTGAACATAGATATTTTATGTTTACATTTCAGCTTAAGAAGTTGTGATGACATTTCTTTGTGGTTTCTCAATTATTAATATATTTCTTACTTTTCTTGTCAGTGTTCTTGAATGTGAGATTGACTTGCATTTTCTCAAAGCTTAAAATGTCTATTTTATATGAAGTCTCTGGTTAGGAAGAAGTCCTGCCACTGGTATCTGTGCTTCACTTAGCATTTTTTCACTACTTTTGAAGTGGTAATTCTGGATCTTTCTCTTTTCCTAAGCACAGAATTGATATAATTTACAACTTTTTCTGAGTTACACATTTCTTAGTAAGTATTAAATAGTGTAAAAATATCAGGATACAAAACACCTCTTTAGAATAATTATTAAAAGGAATAAATTATAAAATAAATAAAAGTGAATAAAATATAAAAATCAAAGTATGTTGAATGCAATGAAGTTCCACATCTGATCATGGCTGGTCATGTGCTGTGAATGACCTGAAAGCAGCTATGTTTCTACTGGATGAAGTATAGTTTGATTTTCATAAAAATGAACTTGCTAATAGTAGTTTATTGATTTGATTCAAAATGTAGCACTTAAAGAGAAAATCAGTTCAAATAACAATGAGGCTTCTGTCAAAAGTATTGGTTTAAAAAAAAATGCCAGCAGAATTTATATTGTGTCTTTCTGAATCCCTCACCTTGCAGTGCATTAATGTGTTTATACAGTTTTGCTCAGAGTAAATACATTGGGCAAAGTCCTGGCTTTGCTGAAATCAATGTTAGTTCTATTCATTTCATTAATGTTCATTGACTTCAGTAGATTTATTCATCTGCACAAGGTAGACATAACATTTATTTTTCTTGCTGAAAAAACACTAATTTAGGAGGTTTTCCTTTACGAGCCTTAGTTCACACACAGCCTCTTCATTTATCTGCATGAAGAAGTCCAAATGTGGGGATCTTAATCTGTGCATGTGAGGTTACAAAGATAATTTCAGTATTTCTGCATTTCAGGCATCATTGAAGCCCATGGGAGCTGGAGGTGCTTTTCAGAAGTTTTCAATGTGGAATCTAACTCTAAAAGGATTGAATAAATTAGCTATTTTTCCTCTGTACAATATGGCTTCTAAACACTGAATGAGCTAAACGATGTGCAAATGTGCTCTGAACATGCCTTAGTTCTAAAATTGGAAAGTATACTGAGCTGCTACCATACTTTTTTCTGATTAGTGAACATAATTATTTTGTGAATTACTGAAGAAGTCTTGAGCGTGGCTTGAGGGAGTCCACCATTGCTGCTGGAAAGCAGTTATACTTTCAAAGGGTTAAATTGATGCTACGATACCAGAAATTAATTCTTCCTTGTGCTTTTCCCCATCTTCAACATTAGACTCTGTCAAATCAAATTGGCATTAACTCTGTCAAATCAAATGCAGACATTTTGACTGTGTCTTTACTTGAACTACCTAAGTATGCCTGCAGCCTTTTTCTCCCTGGGCAGCTCCTCCCAGCAGGTTGCACTCAGCGGGGTGGGATCCCTGGCAGAGGAGCAGGTACACACCTGCCTAATGAAGATGCAATTACCTGTCAGGGGTTGATCTGATAGAGAGATCAGTGTGTCCTGTGCTACCCAGAGCAGTTCAGTACAGGTGATGGGTTTATTGCTCTGATTTAGTTAAATTTTTTTGGTTTCTCATTTGCTGACTTAGTGTGAAATTGAGAACTAGCATTCCTAGGCCGAGGGTTTCCACCAAGCTTTTGTTCTCACACCTAATTTTAGGGAATTGCTAGTTATAGAAACTGTGCAATAAAAAGTCTAGTTGTTAATTTTTAATGAAAATATCTCACTAAGGCACAAAAAAATAAGTGGGTTTTTTTGTTTCATTTGGTTTTAACACATTTAAATTAGAATATATGCACAAAGTTGTGGCATAGAAGTAATTTGACAGAACTGAAGTTGATGTAGAGTGTGTTGCATATGTTCTTCCTATGTAGCTAAAGGGAATATGTTTATTTTATAGCTTCTTGTTTGTCTGAAATATTCCTTTGAGATTATATTTTCTTAGACTTAGCTGTCTGGAATCCTGATATAATTCTAGTTACCAAATATCATTTTAATCCCCTCACTGGGCTAAACAAAAGGAAATAAAAATACTTTATCTTTTTATTTTTTTTTTTGGTGGTGCAGATTTTTGCATGCTAATCCGTTTGTTCAGGCTTTCAGAACACTAAAAGCTCAAGTGATTTTGCTGAATCCAATTATTGCATACACAATGGGATTATAGATATCACAACAAATGTTGAGAATCGAGAAGATTCATTTCATATTGGCATCTTCAACCTTTCAGCATTTAGTGTCTAAAACCTGAGCAGTATATAGCTTGAAGTTTCATTTTGCAATTTAAGGAAGACAAAATATATTTTTTAAAAGAAAGTCTAATGAGATCCTTGCATTCTGAACATCTGTCTTTGGTAATATAGCAGGATTTAATGACACTACTAGCATGTGAAGCTATCTTGCCTCTGTTTCTTTGAGTATCTACATATATGAAGAAGTTTATGTTGCTTCTGTTTGAAAGATAAAATGAAACTGTATCACACATGCAGATGAGATATAAAATACGATATGCAACTTGAAAATGCCTGAAAGTTGGCATATTACGCTAGAAATATGAATATTAAAACTTGTAAACCAGATAAGTTTATCTTGGCAATTTCTACCTGTATGGAAAATAAAGAATTAATTTATATGCTCTCAGAAATTATAAGCAGGAAGAAGAAATGGAAATTGCAGTGCAAAAATAATAATTTTGATCGTCGTTCATGAGTTCCAGGTAGACTTTGTTTCTTACTCAAGCTTTTCTCTATCCCATATTTTCATAAACTCGGAAATGTCTAATGAGGAGTCCACAAATGCAACACAAACAAATTATTATGTTGGTGGGATGATGGGTGCAGTGTTTTTAGGATAAATCAGAGTATTTAAATTGGTTTTACCTAAAAACACCCTTACTGTGTTTGCTGGTATATATTTTACAGTTACATTAATGCTTAAGCTATAATTGAAATTAGCCTAATAGTTGGCATAAAATAACAAACTGCTTATCAGGGCTACCTTTTTTTTTTTTTTTGGTATATATACACATAAGCATATCTATTCCTAATCATGTCATACAAAAGAAATGTCTGTTTCTGACAATTTTACAGTCTGTATATATATATATAGATATGTATAAGTACATATATTTATACTATATATATGCATGCTTTTATACACACTGTATTTGCATATGTATGCTTATTTTTACACATTTCAGCAGAAGCAACAGAATTCTTTTCCTCCTAGAAATACTTTTTAGCTCTCTTCTAGCCAGATCTTTAAATCCTTTGTCCAGAATTAGGCTTTGTGTTCACATCATTTTTATGCAGTAGCAGTGTGTCGAAATAAACCAGGAAATAAGTGGCTGGTCTGAGCTGTCTGGCATGCAATGTTGACTTTTACCGTAACAAATAAGCAACATCATTTCTGCTGTATTCCTTTGAAGTTCCTGCTCCCACTGAAGATTTCCTTGTGTGTGTAATCCATGCTTCTGTATTTCTTGTATCTGTTCACTGGGAAATACAGCAATAATTCTTCCATGCATGCATTTATTCTGTGTTAGAGGTCCTGTGTAAATAGTCCTTGAGCTACAATAGGCACAGCATAAGCATCCTGCCTGACTTGCTGTCAGGCTCTAATTACTCTGATCTGTCAGCACTGTGGTTTTCTCTGCAAATTCTGCAGTTCTCATTGACTGGCAGTAAGGTTAGTGGAAGTCAGCTACAGGGGCTGCAGCTTCCAGAAGTGACCAAATCATAAACCTGCTTTTCTACAAGGCATTTTCCTTGAATTTGGTTTCAAGTATCTTGATCATAACACAAAATTTTCTCAGAAATGCTTTAAAAATGCTATATATCTGTTTAGTTTATGAAATATTGTTCCTTAATGAAAGCACCTAAATCTGAGAATCTCCTGTCTAATATTAGATGTACTTTCTTGTTTCAAGGTAATATAAGTTAGGTTATGCTATTTCTTGCAGGCAACAAGGAGGATTTATCGTGCAAGAATTTTCATGTTTTCTGTCACAGTATTATTTTTCTAATGTATATGGCTATGATTTTCCACTTCAGCAGGGTAATAATGTCTCAGGGGAATGACATATGTGTAAATTGAAATTACAGACAAAAAGGGGACACTGAGCTGTTCCAAACATTGCTGGTGACTGTGAGGTTGGATGTGGCCTGATTGCTGCCCATATGTTTGAACAGCTCTGCAATGGAGATCACCACAAGGCGATCAGGGAGGATTTAGATGGATGATTTCCACAGCTTTGTTTGAGGAGGCAGAGATGAGACAGAGATCTGCCCGTGCCTTTTTCAAACAGTGGCACTGGCTTTGGGTGCTGTAAATTGATGGGACACTGCAGTGTAGGAGAATGGGGGTTACAGTCTGGCTGCAGTTATAATGTGCAGGTGATGAAAGGAGTAGGGTCGTAAAATCCTAATAGTGATTTGAGATTGCATACATTGTGTTGCATCCAAGATTATTTCTCTGCTATCAAATAAAAGATCTTGTCTAAGCTGCTTTAGTTAGCTTCGTGTTTGGTAAGGATAGACTACAAATCCTCACACGTGTCCAGCCTCTACGGCAGAGTCAGGGTAATCAAGATTTGCAAGCTTTTGGAACAAATAAATCCCTTGCATTTATACAGACAGATAGAAATCTCCATGTATATAGCTAGCAGAAGACTTTATGTATATATAGCTAGCAATTTTTTTGTCTCTTAACTAATCTAAATAACTACCTTTGCATTGTGTAAATAACTGTGAAATGTTGGTAAGGTCTGTAAAGGCTTTTTTGCAGCTTTTCTCAGTGCTGGGATGGGAATGTACAGGGAAGGATGCATTCAGTGCAGGTGAACTGTAAACAGTTAACAGGACAAATAGTCAAATAAGGAACAGTTTTTGGGTGAAAGTGTTGGAAGTGAAAAAAAGCCTCATACTGAAATCAGTCAGGCATACAATTTTCTTTTGAAAGTAGTGGTTGAAATAATGTAAGAATTGTTATACTAGATTATTGATAGTCCATTTCTCAGTATATAGGGTTTAAGACTAGTTTCAAAAGAATGGCAGGCCTCCTTATGTTAGTAGCAGTACAGGCTTGAAAGTTTTCCTCAAAGTGGAGGTCAGGTCAGAGAGAGAATGGGGCTGACTCCTCCATCTGCTCTGGAGGAGACAGCAGCTACTAGTCACCGTGAAGAATTGCTGTCACTGAGAGCAGCATGTACTGTGATACTGGGTGAGGTCTGTTCTGCAGACCTGAGAAAGTAGGAATGCTATCATTATGTTGTGTGTTAATGGTGACACAAGCCACATTAATAGATGGGTTTTTTTTAAAAAAATGCTACATAAACTCAAGGTATTCAAACTGCAAGCAATTGTGGGCACAAGGTATTATTTTCAAGGGCAGTACAATAATTGGAAAAATTTCTCGTGAGTTAAGATTATATCCTGTAATTCCCTTCCAAATGTAACTGTTAGCTTTAGAGAGGAAGTGTTGTAAGATGTAAAAATGTGCAGAGCACAGAGCCATTATAAATGAATGTTCTTTTTCAGGTCATGCACATTAGAAAATTTCTTCTTTTCAATTGCTTTGAGTGCTGATAAACCCAATTATTTCAGTGCAGCTTGATGCTTCCCTCGCCCCCTCAAATGTTCTGGCTATATCAGTGGCCTACTTACATTTAATAAATGTCTATTTTTGGTTTGAGATTGATCTAAAAAGCACCTGGTTTAAAAAAAAAAAAAAAGTGAGTTTTGAAGGTATTTTTTCAAATGAAATTTAAATGAACACAGTGGTTCAACAGATATTGCTAGGGCATGTATTCTTTATTGTGTACAGTATAAAATTTCTTAGTATGATACTATTGGCTAACCAACTCTGCCCATTATGAGTAGTTTGCTCCTGTGTAAAATTAGTCTACAAAGTCTTATTCATCAAAAACACTGTAAAATGTCTACGCAAGATATATGATTAGGGTCCAAATGTTGTGATAATAAAGACTGAAAATTTTATTTCCTCTTGTGAGAAAAGGCAGAAGTGAGGTTGACCTGTGGATCACAGGAGATTTTAATGCAGATGTAGTTGTTAGGGATCAGTCATACTTTAGCAATTAAGCACTCTGGGTAAGATAAGGATTAAGCCTAAAAAAAATTGCTGATATTAAAATCCTAAGTTATTACTTACTGTTGTAAGAATGACTTAGAGATTCCTGTCACCTGGTAAGAAGAAATAATTTAACATTTATTTTACCTGTGTGATGGAAGGCACACGAGAAACAGCTGTACTGATATGAGCTGTGCTTTTACAAAATGCTCTGGAGACTCCAGTCTTTTAAGCAGACAAACAAAATTAACCTAAAAACCCACATACTATTTCCTTCTGTCCAGTGTTTTCCCTTCTGTTTAAAGAAAATATTCAGAAAAAGAGAATAATAAATCAGTCAGAAATAAAGTAGAAAATTTTGACTTAAGGCAAAATTTCACTGTTACAGCAACCGTGTGAGATGCAAAGTGGGGAGGGCGTGGTGACCTCTTGGAGGATGCCATTTAAAAAAAGTTCAGTTGTTAAGTATGACTTGGAAACCTTGGAAACCAGTTTGATTTGAAATTTTATATATTCCATCCCACATATGTACCATCAAATACCTAATTGTATGTAAATAACGAGATAGCAAATTATTTTTAGATTATAATTATTCTGTTTTTTGTGAATGGAGGAAATATTGTTCTCATGCTTAATTATTACAACATAGTTACTGTTTTGAACAATGTAAAGAACACATTTAAAATTAATCAGTTTATTTGTAAAGTAACCATTCCTGTTTCAGTGTGCTAGAATCTAGCATTTTATTAAAAAGTAAGAAAATGCCTAACTTCATTTAAATAATAACAGATACTCTTTTCTTGCTTCAGGAGAGTGATGTGTTCAGTTAAAAAAGCATCCTTGTTTTGTGACCCTGAGATACTCAATGCTATCAAATGTTAGGCATCATTTGCTGACGTGCCTTGGTGAGGGGAAAGGTTTCCCTTCACTGTTTGGGGCAGCCTGTGTTGGAATACCCAACTCATGTTTGAAAAGCCATGGTTTCCTAACATACTGCAACCTGTATGGACAGCTATAAAGGCTTCAGAAGGGGAAGATACAACTTTATAAATGGTGTGCACTTACCCTTCTTGCTTAGAAATGGCAGAGGAAAAGCCTAAATGGGACAGCTAAGGACAGTGTAGAGTTCAGCTTGCAGAGAAGGTTTTGTATTTGAGTAACCTGTCCTGTGAACATCATTAGACCATTATTAGCAGAATACTGTTACCAGATAAAGGCCAGAGAACATACAGGATTCAAACATGATTGTTACATCAAAGCTAAGTTTCCCTTACACACCTGCAGTTAAAAAGGCTTCCTAGATATGGAAGAAGCAAGTCTGGAGCAGTGGAAGCACAAAACCTGTCAAGCAATAACTTGTGTAGTGTTTGAGATTATTCTCAAAAGTGAGAAGGAAAAAAAACAGTGTGACAACTGATCCGTGTTATATTTTTCCTCCACATTCTCTTCAATTTATAAAGAACTTAACTGTCATTTGTCATACTGGTTTTTTGAGTCATAGTTTCAGTAGGAGACAAGGAAAGGAGCCATGACCAGATACTATTTAAGCTTTAACCACATGCAGAGGTGTAGTCAAGGCATGTACCTTAGAAGAGGACTGAGTTAATGGTCTCAAGTGTCCACATAGTTGCTTTAATTCTGCAATACACATTGCAACTGCAGAAAATGAGTAATTTCACTGAAGTGAAACAAAATCAGTGGTGCCATTGAGGTGCCCCAGCTGAGGTGGAGGTGGCATTTAAAAGCTGAAGCGTGAAGCCAAAGCTGTTGATTTCACCATAGAAATGGCCCGATTTTGCCGAGTTCAAACCCGTTAGTTGGCTGAACTCTTGCACACTGGTTATGTTTCAGGTTATTTTTGAATGTCAGGCACTTGCTTGGGAAGGCAAATTTGTCTTATAGATTTTCCAAGGTTAGTGAGGCCATCCTGTGTTTCTTGTGAGTGCTTTGCCAATTCTCACGCAGTGTGGAGACAGGTGTATTAGAAGCAGTGCTATTTTCAAATCTTTTTTTTTTTTTAATAATAGTATTCTTGAATATTTTTAAGTGGCTGCTTTTGTTTAAATTGGGTATTGATTTACTTCTTCAGTAAACTGGTCTAAAGCATTTTTCATAACATGAGTGTCAACTAAAGGAGATATTGCCAAAGACATTGCTAGATCATTTCCATGTGTCCCACTGATCTAGGAGACAATAGTTGTTGCATACTAGGGTTTTTTAAGTACCATAAGCATGGCATGATGCTAGAGTAAGAATTGCTTCATGTTATTTATCTTCAGAAGATGAACTGTCCAATTTCATTTACAAGAGAAATTGAGGAGGATATTAATCAAGAGACAGAGGTAATTTTCAGGGTTTATTTTATTATTTAGATATATAACAAAGCTAATTCAATGTACAGATCTGAAGAGACCATTGCTTTTGTCTTCCTTCCCTGTAGCCTGGCGTTTATGTTGGGATTTGGCTTCCATTCAAGTACAGCTGAACTTTTTGGTGGTGTTTGCAGCAGACTAATTTGTCTCCTCTGGGAGACATCTGGCTAGTTCTCTTTAAAGAGCTGCTACCTGGTCCTCCCCAAACTCTGGTGACACATGGCAGGACAGCTGCAGAACAGCTTAATGCCTTTCTGGACAAGATTTTGAGGAGGAAAGGAAATCATGGCTCTTCATCCCAAGTTGCCTTTCCTCATGTCAGATGATGAAATACGCACAAAGATGTACACAAACTGCTTGTATTTCTAAATTGCTTTTTAAAGGATTGTGGTTGTGATAGCCAAGAATGAGGATAAACATCCACCTCTGGGTCACACTTCTGCAGTTAATATGCTTTATGGAATTCTGCAAACCTCTTCTGCAAAAGGTAGGATAGCACCAATGCTGTCATGCTCCTGTACAGGTGTTTCATGCTCATTTTATTAGATTTGTGTATTGTAGCATGTAAAATATTTATGTAAGGTAAATCATACAAGGCAAAGCTGATTTAATGTGTACAATACAGAAATAATTGATTAGATTTAAATAAAACTATTTGACGGTTCTGAAGTAATGTACAGGATTGTTTTCATTTCCTGATGATTCCTGAAAGAACTAATTGTGTTTTCACAGGGAAGCAGTCAGGTTGCATTATTGGGTTGAATATTGGATGTGGTGAGCTTTTGTGTTTTGTTTGGCTTGTTTGTTTGTTTTTAATAGCAAGGTAAGGTGATGCCTGCACAAAGCATTAATTTTTCATTGAACTATTACACAGAAAAGTGCAGACAGACGTGCAAGCTAACAGTCAATGTTAAATATAAGGGGATATAATTTCAAATTAATAGAGTTGTAAACCAGGACAAGTACTGCTTTTCAGAGGCACTGAAGAAGATAAGTATTTAAATGTTTATAGCTATGATCAGCCACATAAAAGTTAACGTTCACATGTAAATGACAATGGTGATTGTATTTCAATATTAACACCTATCGATATGAACTGAGTAAAGAATGGCATTCTCACTTCAAATGAATTCTCAGTATTTCAGTAAATTTTATTCTCATGAAAGGTCAATCCTGAAAAATTTATGTCCCTGAACATTATAAAGAAAAAATAATGATCTTAAAAATGCAGTTAGTATGTTTTCCCGTGTGAATGTATATTTCATGTTTCTAATTTAAATTTAAACTATTCTTTTTTTTCCCCTTAAAATGTAATAGGCTTTGAAGTTTGAATCAAGTTCATAATTCATGTGGTATAACTTTATTTTGAAAATGTAGAAGCAGGCTATTTACCAAATCAGCCTTATACTGTAAATAGAGTTCATTTAATCCAATTAACTCTTCTTACTGAAAAGTGTTTGTTAAGAAATACATAAAGGAATATCATACCTCTAGTAAGCCCAGGTGCTGTAGGCTGAGAAGGAAAGCTGACATCTAAAACAGCTGGAAGTATTTGGAGTTTGCAGTCGGTGTTTTTTAATTGCCAACGAGATGCATTTCACTGTGTACTTATGATGTTTAGAATTACCCTGTCCTTATTTGCAAGTAAGAAAATAGAGCTGAAGAGAGGACAAGATAATCTTCATGTCAAGTAAGACAAGTGTGATGAGCAGGGGAATCATCTCTCCCTGGAATGCAGCAGTTGTGTCCACTTTGGGGTTATCAAATGTCCAGCCGAGCTACAGATGGCACATTTTCAGGTTCAGAAACTTCTTGTGAGTTCTCTCCCGTTGGTTTGGGTCTGATCTTTGTTTTTAAACTGCCTTTTTTTTTTTTTTTTTTTTGGTTTTGGTGACTGAAACAAAGCAAACATATATGTAAAATGTGCAAAAGGGTTTTTTCCCTGTCTTTAAAACACGGCAAAAACGTGAGTCTCTAAAATGTGGGTGATAGCTCTGTGGACATGGAGCTGCTCTGGTCTCAGTTCAGGAATCACTGCTGCGAGTTTCATTAAAAGACTGTCAACTACTTTTAGCTAAGTTGTCATTCTTGGATTCCAAATCTGCTGCAATAACTTTGCCCAGTTCTTGTTCTTGTTGCAGCTAATCATAGATTCTTAAGTACTTGGGCCTCACTGGGAGGATACCTCCCTCCACACAGGGATTATTGATCCCTGCCACAGAATAACAGGATTGACATTTGAGGAGGATGTGTCAGAGTTGCAGAGAGAATCTTTTGCAGTAAACCATATGGTCCTCAGGTCTCCTCTGCACCAAGTGTTTTTAACAAAATATCTGCTGGTTTTCTACAGACTGCAAGAAACAATCTCCTGATGAACCAGAAGGAAATACCTTTCTTCTTGTCATTCCTGAAAAAGAAATAATGATGGAATGAAATGTGACAAAAATTATAGTTACATTTGCTGCTATTCTTGAGGAGTACCAGATTTCTTGCAACTTCTGTGTTACTGATAGGGAAAATGAAATGTGTTTTGAAGCCCAGAATATAACTCGTTCCAAGCCTTTATTTTGGTTTCAGAAATGGGTAGATTTTGAGGAGAAAAAAAGAAGCAAAAATAGACGAGGTATCTCTGTAATTGCTTTCACACCTATCTGCAGATACCCTGCGTGCAAGTAATTTGGCAGAACTGCCAGGTTAGGTGAAGAAACAATAAACAGCTTTTCTTCCACTAGGCCAGACTCATCTACCTAGGAAGAATATTTGCAGATGGAGCTAACAAACTGTAGCTGTACAAACAGAATTAAATCAACCTGATGTTAGTAAGGGAAACCCATGTATACATAGAGTTCACAAAATTGAGAACATGTTATTGCTTCTGTTTTGCATCTGGGGGTCTACTTATCCCATTACCAGCAGAATTCAGTGGGTGTTGGATGTGGTGGACAGGATGAGTCTGTTCAATGCCTTGCAGAATTTACTTTCTATGTTTGTGTGCCTGTTATGGAACCTGATTTAAAAATGCACTGAAACTCCTTTATTGAAAAAAGATCTTTTTTTGTAGGCAGGACAAACTATAGTGAAGGATATGCTCTAAAATAATTTCTTTGTTGGCATATGAAAAGAAGACTTGAGGTCTTGAGCAGCTCAGGTATGTAGAGAGCAGATAAAGTGCTGACAATTTTATTTAATTCTTGTTTAATCAGATACTTAAATGTTGAATGTATCACTCAAGAACATGATACGGACTTGTAATACCTTGTGGAGGACTGCAAGTACAAAAAAAAAGGATTAAATTCCCAGGGCTTGCCCATGTCATAACATTATTAGAAGGGCCATTTCATGTGCTGTGCACCAACCCCCATGCAAACTTTTAATGTGATCATTAAAATGCACCAGAGATGCATTTCTGCATCACTAGCATCACTGTGCTAGTGATTTAAAGGACAGTGCTAGACATTGTTAATGTTGCAGCAGATCTACAGAAGGAAAACTAGACTTAGGCAAAACACATGTAGTGACGTTGTTAGTGAAAAATGTTTAATTTTCACATCTCGAAGCAACTTGTTAATCATAGTAATAAGCAAAGTTTCTGTACTTTGGGATTTTTTGATTTGTATTTGTTGATTTAAAATTACTGACTTAAAAAACATCCTGAAATCATTGCCTGGCTAATTTCTTGAGGTCATTACCACTAAAATTACAGCATACCAGTAGAATTATTAGAAGGATTATTTTTTATGGAAAGATAGGGAAATGTGGGTAGATAACCTGGGGGAAGTTAATAATGATACTTTATTTGCTAATCATTAGGATTTTTTTCTTGTGTTCTTGTATGTATAAATTTGAATTGATGACAGTTATGTTCAGTTATTTAATGTATATCCAGCAAGCAGGCAGAAAAAAGGGGAAAGGGATACAGAAGGGTCATCCCACCTGTTTATAGACTCAGGTATTTCAAACCATGAGGTATTTTTGTTATTTAAAGGCCACGTCTTGAAAGCTTTTATGAAATTTTAGTCACATCTTGTCAGTAATTGGCAATGTGTAGTTTTACACTCCGCGTTTTACTAAAGAGATGGAAGTTGATGTTAAATCTTAATGACTGTGTGCTTATTTCAGAAGGCAGTTCCAGGACAACGGTTTGAAATGTTTCAGAAGTCATAAAAAGTGCAGAGCAGTGGGCAGAAGCCACGTAGGCTTTTGACATTCTCCACTGAAAGACACAAATGGGTTTCTCTTAAATGACCACGTTACTTCCCATAGCGAGGGGTATAATCATAGTCATGAAAACTGCCTTTGCATTTGCACAGTCTAACACAGACTTTGGTGTGTATAGTTTACTAAGCAATTTTGATATGTAGTAAGTGGAACAAAAACTTTCCCTCTCCTCATATTTTTTTTTCTCTCTGATAAACAGTATCTCCTTTCATTGAAGGTAAATGTACTTGCTTTTTCTCAGTGTCATTATTTACAAAGAAATTCAAAGCTGTGCCACTGGAGTTTTGCATGTGTTGCTGACAAACAAGATGTTAGAGGAAAATAGCCCCGAGACTTAACGAAATATGTTGAATTGCATTTCTGTAGTAAATATATTCATTTCCTCTAGGAAAAAAAAGATTTAGGATAGTTCTATGCTCGGTCTTACAAGGCAATGCTAGAATCTAGTCAAAGAAAATAGTATTTGCAAATGCTGTATCTGTAGTAATTTTCTTGTGGTAAATTGCTGCTAACAAAAAAAAAAAAAGGGGGAATTGAAAACAGAATAAAACCAACAAGTTAAACTTCAAAAAACCCTGAATCATTAGGCTTCTAAATCATACAGATAGTGGTCTTGGTTCCTTCACAGGCTATATAGGTGAGTTGGATTTTACTGAATTTTTTCAGAAATTCAGGGGAGAAAAGCGGTATAAAAACTTAGAGTAAAATTATCTGTGTAGAAAACTGCTTTCCATGTGCATTAAAAGATCTCTGTCAATAACAAGTATTGGATAAGAATCTAAATAGAATAAAATTCATATAGGTCAACTAGTTATGTGAATTTATGCTGTGAATTTAGTCTTTAATAAGAACTCGATGACAACAGGATGTCATGTAGGGTTTCATTGTATTTAACAGCTTAAAAATGAGTGGAAGCAGTTTGTGAGAAGTACCCAAGTTTCTGGCATTATACCAGTGACTGTGAAGACTGTACAGACAAGAAGAAGTGAAAATGAGACCCCGTTGTTGCTGCACAGTGTTCTGAAGGCATGGCACTAGAAAACACCCCCATTTTTGCAAAGCCTGAACACCTTCAATGTTTTGTGGTTTTCATTATGGTTTGGGTGGGGGTTTTGTGTGTGTGCTTGTCAGTTTTGTTGAGGCATGCATTTGGTGCAGGTAGCTTGGTTTGCAAGCTGCAGGTTGAGCTCTGGGTGGCAAAGCCCAGGACAGGAGGATGTGAACTGTCAACACTTTGCACAACAAAGGGCCTTGGGACCTGTGGCACAGCCAGGTGACTGGTTACTCAGAGGCACAGCAGGACCCTGGGAGGAAAAGTGAGACTTTCACACACTTGTACTGTAAGGGGATAAAAGCTGAAGGGTTCCTTTGGTGGTGCCTCCGAGGAGGCACCAGCTCAGGCTGTTTCTGTGTTACTGCATAGTGAATAAATTGCTTTATAGAAAGAGATATCTGAGACTTTGTGAAGGGAAACCTGGGGTCTAACCAGTAAGGAAACCTGCTCTAACTGTGCGTGAGGTGCTGTGTAGGGAGCCAAGAGGGGACTCGTGGGGTCACTGGAGCCACTTGCTGTGAAGGCGCTTTGGTCCCAGCACTGAAAGTCTGATGTTGGGAGCACGACTGCCAGAGAGTAGCACGAATGGTCAGACTGGAAAGTTTCCTTAACAGTTTAGGACTGGGAGGAGGGTGAAGGGAAGACTGTACTTGCTTCTCAAGAGTAAACACCCTACTTTCCCACTGACACTGTCTAAACCTCCAGCAGGTTTGGCAGTCCTCGCAGGCTTGGTGCTGGATGTAGCACCTGCCTGGCACCGTAGCTTTTCCTGTGTGCCATATGTGGCTGGTGATCCCAGTTGTTTTCCTGATGGTGCCCTAGCACTGGGGAACCCTCAGATGCCGGTCTTCCTGCGAGGGCCCTGCAGGGTGCTTCCCTGCCCAGCACTGGGCTAATGGCATGCCCTTTCTCCTTGTCACCACGGGGAAGGAGTCGACCCCGTGGGATGTCCCACTGCAAGGGCACACTGGTGAGAGGGGAGTGCTGAAGCTGCACGTGTAGTGCTGGCTGACAGGGGTATGCAGGAGGCTTGGGGGAGTTAGTGTGTGTGTGTGTGCTGCAGGGTCTCCTCTGCTGCTGCTGTGTAAGTGTGTAAAGCCGCTCCAGCTCCACCTTCCCCTGCTTGAGATCTGATGCTGTGGATTGCTCCCACTGTGGAGAGGGAAGGGAGCCAGCCGTTCGCGGTATGCCAGTCATGCTTTCCCATCTCTGACTGCTAATGTTTGGCTGATTTGCGAGAGCAGACGCAATGCAGTCTTGGAGGAGGGTGTGTGTGAGTGGGGGGAGCTGGCAGGAGCACCGGCATCCTAATGTCGCAGTCGTTCTTCAGTCTCCCCCAGACAGCAGTCGCTGTCCTTGCCTGTACCAGCCACTTACTCATTCACAGCGCAAATGTTCTTGTTTGTATGACAATGCTAATTGAAAGAGCTGTTCCAACTTCAGTAGCTATTTGTTTGGTTATATCACAGACAGTAACTTCTAACTTAATAAACCAAACAGACAAATGTTCAGGAGTTGCGACAGCAATGTTAAAGTGTTTAGTTTTTTTCCCAGTGTGACAATGTGAATCCAAAACACAGTCCCCATCTGCAGCCAGCCTGTAAATGTTTAGAAAGAACAGTTTAATAACTCTCATCCCTGATCTTCTGTAGAGTTAATTTAAATGAAAGGTAGCCTAGTTTGGATTAGAAAAGTGTAATTCTCAGATTATACAATTTTAACCTCCTGATCTGTTTTTTACTTTCTCCATCTATTTTTAATACAAAATTTGCTAAAAAAAATTTATTGAGTTCTTATTAACTATCAATTTACTTGTATTAAGCTATCTTAATGCACTGTTTGATTCCATTTAAATTCATGATACTTACAGATTTTGTATTTTAAACTGGGCTGGATACTCTGAACTAGCTAGAGTGTCCATCACTGGATGCAGGAGAGCCACCAGTAAGAAGGTGTGACTGCAGGGTTAGATTTATGAGGATTATGTGGCAGGTAGAGGAAATCTTTGTGCTTTTTTCATTCTGCACATCTTTCTTCAATTCCCAGTGTGCTTTCAGTGCTGCATCTTTCTTGCATGTGAACTTCAGCCATTGATCACCTGCTATTTTACAGTATGAAATCCTCAATTCCAGTTGCAGATTTAATCTCCTGTAGAAAAGGAACTGTGACCGTGGCTGTTTATGTTCGCTTCAGCTGGTTTATTTTAGATTGAAAGAGTGAAGTCGAGGAGCTTGGATTTAGAAATGAATTATGACTACTTTGCAGTATTGTCAGCCACTGTGTGCATGTTTTGACCTTAAACCAGGTTAGAGATAAATCTTATTAGCAGTACTGATTTGCAAACAGCTAAATCCTCTGCCAACAGTAATGAAAGCTGGAAAACTGATTTCGCCAGTGTTACTGGAGCAGAAATTTCTACTTTATTGTTTTACAGCATGGTGTTTGAAATACAGTTTTCTCATGCCAGTGAACATATTAGTATTAAATCATACTATAGGAGAAGGCATCTTGGTTCTCCACTCCACGTTAGCTGGACAGGCAATCTAAAAGTCTGCATGATTTTATAGTGGGTGCCTTCAGGGAAGGAGTGTCAGGATTAGTCCTGTACAACCTGGCCTAGTATCTGTCATTTCTTAATGATTCTAATATTACATAGCATTTGAAATTTTTTGGTTACTGCTGTTAGGCAAATACATAGATGTTTCAGAGAGATACAAATATTTAATAAAAAAGTTGCTATTCTGGGTAGTTTTCTGTACAATTTGTGTAGATGCTAGTGTTTCCTGTTTGTTTCAAACATTTGTTTGGAACTTACTGGAAGAATCTGGCAGCAGGTGCTGCTTTTAATAAAGGATGTCTACCTGCCAGACACCATCAGATGGTAGGCACAGCCTGTTTGAAAAAGGGAAGTTCTTTAAAGAACAGTTCATTACAGTTTCTTAAAATTTCCACTTTTTTTTTTTGTAACCACATATTGTCCTTGCTGAACATATGAGAACTACAGCAGAGTGATGAAGTGGATGTTTTGAGGCAAGTCTCTTGTTATGACTTACATATATGTGCTGGGCTTCAAGGATTCATCTGTTCAGGTCCTGGACATTGAGGGCAGTTTCATGGATTCAGGTCCAGCATGCTTGAGTGCTGCTCAGGTCCTGTGTGAGGGTCATAGGGAGCAAGTGCAAACACAGGTTTTTATAGATCCTCCTTTGATGTGGGTAACTCTGTGTGTGTCCTGTGTCCCCTGATTGTTCTTGGGCATCTTGCTGTGCTTCTGCCTTGTGACCTGTTCCTGGGAGCAGTGGTGGAGCTGCACGTGTGCCGAGGCAGGGGGAGCTGCCTTGGGCAGGGAGAGCTGGGCTGGCAGGCAGAGCCTGCGTGGGGGAAGGATGGCAGCTCTCAGGGGGCTGCTGACCCTGCCAATTCCGAGATGTACCATCAGTGTTGGCCCTGGCAGCAAGGTAGTTCCTTGATGGTCACTGAAAGCCAAGTTTTTTCATCACAGATCCACCAATAACTCGTCTGTACCTGGGTGTTTGAGCATTGCCATATGTTTGTGTAACCAGACAGCTGGGTTTCTCAGGCAACTTCAGAAGTCCCAGATGAGATGTTCAGCTTTGTGTGTATAATCATCATTTTGGGCATTGTTCTGCCCATAGGTAGACTATTAGCTGTGCTCACACTAACTGTTGAAAAAAAATACTTTTGCTCTTTTTTCAAGTGTAACTATTTAACTTTAAAAAAAAACAAACAAGAAAAAAAAGACACCGTACTCACCTCCCATGTCTTCCCAGAATTAAGGCTATTGCATGTAAATTGCAGAACCAGGTTTTGCAGGTTAACACTTGTAAATTTTCTCGTGATTTTTGTATGCTCAGCAGAATTCCAGTGCAAGTGCAGTTGATCTAAGAGAAAAAAATTATTGTGCCAAAGATATGATGACAACTGAGTGCAATGAAATGTTCCAATTTCCATCAAAAACTAATGACCTTCTTGGCTGAGGAACAGTATTTTAGCTACAGAGCAACAATTCATTGTAATCAGTGAACCTATTAGCTGTGAAATTTGATTCTCTCATCATGGACTGTTCACTTAGGTATTTCAGATAAAAATGAATATGCATATCATTTCAAGACTAACATTGTGTACTGTTTAATATATTACTGTAGCATTTCTGTGGCTTAGGAAAGTGAAGCCTTAAACATTTTTTCAGGAAGAGTTGCCTCATGATTGACAAAAATCAGTACTTAATGGTGCTGTTCTTTATGTCAGCAGTCTGGTGCTTCAGTGGAAACTTGACTGGTTTCAATTTGTTGTCTGATCAGGAATAGAGAAGCAGTTTCTTCTTCCTCGAATGGTTCCGTCTCTTATTAATGACTTTTATCATCAGGGGAACTAAATGGAAAGATATCCTTAATGGAGTCAAAATATTTTCAGAAATGAAAATTGTTTGTATGAATAATACTCCAGTCTTGTTAACAGCATTTTGGAAACCAGTAATTATGGACTTTCTTCTCTATTGCCAGCAGTGAAGCAAGGAATAGGGCTTTTCAGAGACAGACTTGTAGTAAAAAAAAAAAGGATCCTATATTTGTATTTTGTGTAAAAATTATTTATTTCCAGAATCCTAGACCTATTTTATGTAGGGTTATGTATGTATACATCCTTAGCTGCCTGCAGAATCATTACAAGCTAAAACAGTGAAAGCAGCAAGCTTTCTCTTACAAGTCTTAAGTTGTTGCCGTGCAGGATTCATATAATCTGAAATTGCTTCAGGCACAAATGGGGCACTTGCACACTGACAGGTCATCACAAATGGTTACTGGAAAAGTGAAGCATGGGGAACATATATAATTGAGTGGCTTTGTGTCTAATTCTATTCCCATTGAAATGGAAAAGAAAACAATTACAGTTTGCTTACACAAAGAAGAATCACGTTTGGGAACTACAACATGACACAAGGGAGATGCAAAGGGAGTTGAGTGCATTTTCTGCTTCTGTGACTTTGTCTTTTGTGTCAGGAGAACAACTGAACTAAGCACGTATTCAGTAATTTGAAATTCTCTACTAAAAACATAAAACTGTAGAATTTTTTGTTGAAGTGTAAGGTAGGGATTTCTTAACTAGCAGGGTGTTGCCTGTTTTTGTCTTGGTGAGTGACTTGATTTTTCATTGGTTGTATAGTGGAGCAGCTGCAGCTCTACAACTTTTAGATGAGAAGATTTTTCCCTTGCCATGACCAATTTGTATTTCTTTCACCAGCTGCCAGTAGCTCATATTTACCTGCTTGAGATACATCCTTTAAAAACAATGATCATCTCTCAGTTGACTGATGACTCTCATTGCCTTCAGATATGTATAAAGGTATCCAACTTTAGAAACTTCAATAGCATCATTAGATTTGGTTGTGTCAGGAACATAGCAAATAATACGCTGAAAATTTTCACAGTTTTCAGGTCAGAAGCCATAGTATTGACTAAATAGCCATTTTCTCCAAAACTTAATTCTTATATAGAGTTATATCATTTTTCAAATTAAGATCTCCAGACTTCTTGAAGGACTTGTTTTCTCTTTTAAAAAACAAACATGGGAGGGGATTGCTTTTTTCTACTTTGTTCAGAGTTTTTTATTCACTTTTAGCTCTGCTGGTAGTCAGACATCAGACACTAGATCTGTTTGGTTTTTGCATCCAGTTTGTTGAAATTGCTGAAATTTTAGAAAGTTTTGAGCAGCTGGAGTAGTGGGCTAAAAGGAAATCAATATAGAATAGTTATTGCAGTTGTCCATTTCTCCTGCAGACACAGAAAATTTCTGGCAATGTGGTCAGATCATGATGATAAATCTTTCCTAGTAAAACCTCCCTTAACTGTTGGTGCAATTGTAGCTGGTTTAAATGCATTTGGGAAAGTATTAGCTCTTCCATTAGATTTGATTCCATTTTAACTGTGGGTAAGCCATGTATTTTTGTAGCTAATGCTTTCTTTTCCAGTGATGATGCATTAACGAAATAAAATATGGTAAACTGTGACAATGTTTTAAGCCCAGGGAAGAAAAACAGAGCTTCATCTCTTACAAGTCCTTAAATTAAACTATAAAATTTTCTGGAATACTATGACTTTTAATCGTGATACTGTTTTAAGGTGATGGAATTTCTGTTGTGTGTAAGAGTGCTCTTGTTTTAAATGACTGTCATCTAGAAAAGCAACACTTGAATTTTTAAAAGACAACCCCAGTAAATGTAGCTGACTAGAACTGAGGTGAATTTCTTGTCCATTATATGTGAGTAACAGATGTCACTTTGAGCATCACCAGTTGAATTCTGTGGTTGTACAATTGTTGCCTTCAGATTTGCATTTATAGTTACTGTAAATGCAATAATAACTTCCCATTGAAATAAATAGGGTGATATGTGTAACCTCGTGCTGCTGCCATCAAAGCACTATGTAAGAAAAGCCAACTTTTAGAAAGAATACTGAAAAGAAGTTGTAATTTGTTAATCTAAAAAACTTCACAGAAAAGGACAACTAATTGCACCATCATTTTTGCCTTGCATTTTGAGACATTTGAAATGTTTGTATGAAGAAAGGATAGCTCAGCATGGTATCACTTCAGCTCTTTAGATTTAGTTTACAAAAATAAGATTTTTGATACAAATACCTTTAAACAAATTTGTCAAATTCAGATTTTCTATAAAAGTAAAATATGTAGGTTTTTTTTCATGCTATTGTGTTTATTTTTTTCATACTTACCCAAATGTGAAAAACATGTCCATTTTGTACAGACTATAAGGGAGACAAAGTGCAGGCAAGGAAATCATCATAAAACTCATTAACTGGAAAAATGTAAATACATTGCATCTTTAATGCATAAATAAGCTATTTTGTGTTCTTAAGGCCTTTAGCTCTTAAGGGCTAACGATTTAGTTTCCTTCATAGAATCGTTAGACTTTAATATTAGTGTTCCTTTTCAACTCTGGAAGATTCCCTCTCTAATTTCCGTATTAGCATCTGGTAAATACAGCATTTATCATTCAGTATGCTGCAAAGATAAGAAAGGGCTGGACACAGCTCTGAGGAAACTAGCATAATTACTTTATATGATCACAGACATATCATTAGAATGAAATTAATAGTGAGGGATGTTTGACTGTAATTCATCATCAGGCAAAAATAGTGAGGTCTGTAATATTAGCAAAACACAACAAATTGAGAGACTGCTTTTGAAAATACAAAGTAATGTATTAATGGAAAAATCATGTTTATCTCCATGGCTCCATGGCACTCCATTACGTGGGTGTGCATGTTTATAATGCACAAACTGGCACTCTGGTTTGGTCAGTTCATGCTTTGAAGAAGGTGATTACTCTGCATGCATCTGATCCTTCCAACTGCATCTAGAAACCTGAAAACCTTGCTAACTGCTACTCTGTATCTGACCATCATCCTTTATTGGCAAATGGAAAGAAATTCAGAAGCATTCAGAGGGAAGTAACAATTATAAGGGAATAGAGCATTTCCACTGATAATGGTTGACTAAACCTCTGTATTTATTGCACATGTTCGTATAGTAAGTGATAATATTTTGAGTTATGTTTTTGTAAGTCTCTTGCTAAAATATTTTTGATCTGTGCCATAAGTCTCTTAAATTCCGCCTTGGTGTAAGTAACAGTAGAAATAGTGATGTCTGAGAGGAATTAGGGAACGTGGTGGGTTGACTTTGGCTGGATACCAGGTGCCCACAAAGCTGCTCTTTTACTCCTCCTTCACAGGTGGACAGAGGAGGGAAAATAGGAGGGAAGACAACTCATAGGTTGAGATAAGGCAGGTTACTAAAAGCAAAAGTTTGTGTGTGCACAAGCAAAGAGAAAAAAATTATATTCTTTACTTCCCCTCACGAAGCGACGTCCGGGCACTTCTTGGGAAGTGGAGCTTCAGCACGTGTGGAGGTTGCTCCAGAAGGCAAACTCTGTAAATAATGAATGCCCCCCCTTCCTCCTCCTTTCCTTAGCTTTTATATCTGAGCTGATGTCACATGGTATGGAATATCCCTTTGGTCAGTTTGGATCAGCTGGCCTGGTTGTGTCCCCTCCCAGGATCCTGAGCACCCCCAGCCCCTGGTGGTGTACAGAGACAGAGCTGGTGCTGTGCCTGCTCATCAGAGGCCAAAACACTGGGGTGTTATCAACACCTTTCCAGCTGCCAATGCAAAGCACAGCACTGTGAGGGCTGTTGTGGGAAAAATGAACTCCATCTTAGCCAGGTCCAATGCAAGGAAACGTAACATTCTATGATTAGCATGAAAATAGTATAATAATTTAATGAAATGACAATACTAGTAAAACATTGCTAATACTAATTACTAACACTAATGGAAAAATGTTGGCTTATTATCAAGAAACACTTGCTGAGGAAAAGGTTCCTGGCATGTCTTCCTGAGAAATTAAAATACCTGTTCTTTACACCACTTAAGACTTCTTTAAGATTCAGCATTTTTTTTAACTGGAGATAATATTTTTAAGTGATTTGGAAAGCTGTATCATTTCATGATAGTACTAAATATTGACATCCACCAAAAAAAATTTCATGCATCCTTCTGTATATTCTCTTATGGGTACAAATGTATATTGGCATGCAAAGGACATGAGGAGAGAGCAGGGAAATGTAAAGATGAAAGAAATGTTTGCTGCCTGTTAAGTTTCAGGGAAGCACAGTTTATACTGCTTTTGTGCTTCCCTGAAAAACAGAGTGAAGACACAAAACAGAATAGTAAAACGTACATGTTATCCTTTTTTATGTACAATTTTAAAGGTAAACCAAGGGCAATCAAAGAGTCTATCTTGAATATTAGAATTTGGCTTTAAATTTCAGATGTTGAAGAGAACAATTTCCTTGGCTCAATGTACCTGTAAATTCTTTCTGTGTTCTTATTTCAGACATCACGCTGAAAAATAAGTAGTTAAAAGAAACTCAAATTTTGGCATTCTAAAGGATTTTCTGAAGTTTTGTTTCTGTCATATCAGTGAGAATGTTCCTAAAGAGAACTAGTATTTGATCAATAAAACATTACTGAATACACTTTAAACTGAAGCTATACTATTACCGGAAAAGGAACACATTTGGAGCTAAATTAATAATTAATATTAGCTAAAATTAATAAATATTTTAACAGAGATAATGCAGAGGGCTGTATAGGAATTTCCTATTTTAAAGTCTGCCTGCAGTCAGCCAGTTGTGATTGCTTGACTTTCAGTTGTGAATTTGATTTGCCATATGGCATGGGAATAAGAGACCCAGGCTTACCACAGGAAGATGATATTGATATGCAGACTAAAATGGAAAATTATATTTCCTTCCCAGATCACAGTAAAGAGTGTGTTGGATGTTGACTTAAGGCTGTTGTGGCAAGCAAGTGGTACAAATTCTGTTTAATGCGTGTTTCATGTTTTCCAACTGTGACTTGAAACCTGCTGACACTGTTAGAAGGAGCATTAATGCTTTTAGTTTGTTTTTGTTGTTGTTGAGTGGTTCCTGTTTTTTCTGAGCTATGTCTCCTCAAACTGACACAAAGAATCCAAGTGATGCTACTTATCCCTGTCTATGTAATTAACCTTCACTGGTCTAGTATGGAAATCATATTTTCAGGGGGGTTTAAACCCTTTTATTTCTGAGCTTTTTTCTAAACTGAAGACAGAGTATATGACAGAAATAAAAGGACAAATTTTAATTTGGTGGGACAAATACATTTGATACACACCCATCCTATGATGTCGTGTCTTTTTAAACTAGACTAGAGACTTGAGCTTAACTCCAGTTAATTAATCATGCTGCACAGAGAATCCTAGATTTGAAAAAAAACCCAAAACATTATGTATGGATAATATGCATCAAAGCAGCTTCATTGATAGTCCACTGTATTCCTGTCCTTTGAGTATATGATGATTCTGAGCTATGTGGAGAAGAAAATCACTTTAAAAGCTCTGAGAAGCTATTACAAATGGATGGGCACATCTGGACAAGGCAAATCCTTTGTCTTGGCAGTCTGGTAATTTTTGCAATGAACCTTATGGTTTTCAGCTTTTCAGTGCCTCGACATGAGCTGTGTCAGACAGACCTAATGTGATGGATGAGTTCAGTTTTGATTGGATCAGACTCTCTGTCAGAAAAGGTCCATCTGGAGTATTACCCTAAAAATTAATTTCCAATCCTACAGTTGAGATTTTTAGGATGGAAGTTGACTGTGGTGTAAACCAGCAGTAAGCAGAAGGCCTTATGGCTGGCAGGTGCTTGTGTGGAGGTTCTTGCTTGCTCTGATGAACTTCTCTGGTGTAAAAGTTATGTAGATCTCTGTGTACTCCCAAGCTCTGCATATCGAAATTAAACCAGCAGACAATCATTATGTTCTTAGTTGTGCTCCAAGGATAATAGATTGAAAACTGCTTTTTTTCTCATGTACTCAGACATGCAAATCCTCAAGCGTAAAAGGAGAAGTTCTAAACCAAAATGTATTAGATGTACTCTCTTTGAAATTGGGAATTCTGTTAAGTATGTGTTATACATATATATGACCTTATAAAAAGAACTGAAACAGCTTTTAGATTTATAAATACATCAATGTTTTTAAAATGTGCTAGTAGTTTCAAAGTTTCTGTATTAGCAAGGAAATACATTTGATTAAGTAACCATCTGGTAAAATGTTTGCTACCAGTGAAAACACTGCATTTTGGATTTTGCGTGTGCCAACTTAAAATGTGGGTAAGAGTTACAGCTGCATAAATTGAGTGGGCAGTAATTGGACCGTGTATACCTTTCAAGCCTACTGCTATCAATCTAAATAAATATTGTTATTCTCAAAGCCATTTTGCTTAGCTGATCCACTCCATCTACAGTCGTTTTACTGCATTTTAAAATTTCTGCAAAGAATTAGTTGACTTTGAGTAGTAGTGTCCGTAGAAGGGCTGGATAACCTGAGTTTTAGTTGACTTAACACAGAAGTAGTTAGGCCCTGTGCTCCATGCATAAACTATCAGTTGGGTCAGGCTCATTGTCACACGTGTCAGACCTCATTGTCATGGCATTTGGACTTTTCTCTCCAGTGTGGTTAAATGACTTGTAGATAAAAAGTATGTGCAATTTGGCATTCCTAGAGCTCGTGCTGTGGCTCTGGCTGCGTGGCATGCTAATAATAACAATGCAACATGGTTTCTTTAGAAGAGTTGCTGTGACTTCATTCAGAATTGTTTTGACCATTAGTGCATCAATGGCTTTGTAGAATGCACTTATCTTTTTTACTTGTAGACTGGGGAGCATCTGTAACCTTTCCAAGAAACCATCAGCATTCATTCAAAATACCTCAGCATGTCGGAAAGGTAAAATATTTAAAGTAGGAAATGTTAAGATGTGCTGATTCAATATTTCTAAAAATTTAACCTGGAACCCATACTTGTCCTCCTTTTTTATTTATTACTTTTTTTAACAATATGATAAAGTTTTTGAGGCCTATTCTTTTAGTCCTATGAAATGAAAATATTAAAAAGATTTACTGTTTGTCCTGCATTGTATTACGAGTTGTTACCTGTGGGAGAGTGGGAAGACTAGATACCACTGTTGTTTCTTTAATCCCAAGCAGTTTTGAAGTGTGATTGCCAGAGGTGAAAACCAACTTGTTTTTACAGCAAGAACTATTCTAATGCAGGGAATGCAATACCACTTGCTCTGTTCATAATTTACCATGTACACTGCTATGTCTTCATTTCATATACTCATGGAATGAGTAATGAAGTGGTGGTTATTTTATAACTCCATCTCTTTCTCCCTGACATTAAATATTGAAGCTATGAGCCCTTTCTGAGAACAATGAGATGACGAGCTTAGGAGAGTAGTTTCTTTGATAAACAAAACATGGCACTAAATACAAATTAATTGGAATTCTGCTGGTTGCACTTACAAATTAGAGGAAAATTGTTGGTAAGGTGTTTTGTGAATACTGTGCTTCATGAACATCCTACAACACTAAAAAATTGTTCCGAAATTGATGGAATAAGTTGCCCATGGGTTGCTGAACTTAGCTCTTATTCAAAGTGAAAGATGCTGTGAGAAAGTGAGAAGAAAGCTGACAGAAAGACACGACCATTAAATAGTTTCTTTAACAATGTAAAAGAGCAATGAATAGATATATGTTATCTCCCACTGTTAAAAATGCAATTCTTGCTTTCCTATTATGTGTGTTAGAGGTCTGTAATTTATGTTATTTTTCTTTAAGTAGAGGATGATGATAGAATATTTTTTGCTGCTATTTCTGGTGTAATTTTATTGTGAATGTTCAAAATTAGGTCTTCAGGTTTATTTCAGCCAAGCTATACTGACTTAACTTGGAAGTTCATCTTTTTATGTTCTCTGCCCAGGGTTGATTCTAGGGCTGAACCTAGATGGAAATCTTGTAGAATACAAAGCAGCATTTTCTGTATTGTGAGGTGTGTTGCTTGCTGTGAACCAGGGTGATTTGTGCAGTCAGTGCATTATTACCCCACGATGCAGGGGATTTACACACTGCACATCAGCCAGGGGCCACTGCACCTGTCAGACTGGCCAGCCAGCTGTCAGAATGCTTTTAGCCCACTCACTCACTGCTTGGGTTAAGGAAGTGGGCAAGAAAATAACTCCAGAGAGGACAAAGAGCTATTCCAGCTTACTGTGATGCTTCAAAACACAGATGCATTGAAACACTACACCACCAACTCACCTAACATATGACTTTATCATTGCAGAATATATACATTAATTCAAAAGTTAATACAAATCACAAGCTAATCCACAATTAAGTGAGGTCCTATTAGATCTTGAGTGCTGTACCATGTTGTTTCTTGGATCCTTGTGTTGCTACTTGTTGACTTTAGGTTAGGACCATTTCTTTTTTATTCTCTTCTCTCCTTTGATTCCATAAGCAGTTTAAGCTCTTATGGAATCTTTTGTTCTGTCTAGTCAATGTCCACCACAGCTTGCTGACTCACTTCACATTTTCCTTCATTTATTGTAGTCTTCTGACAGTCTCAGTCTAATTCATGTTATCACTGAATTTGGTAAAATGCAAGAACACATTCTTTATTACAAGGTCTGCTTTGCCTCTTCTTCTTGCTTAGCAAGCACATGACCACGTTATTCTGGGAGCTGCAATGTGACTAAATAACAATATCTCCCATTGCAAGTGGAGTATGATGAAACTCGTGACATTCTGCAAACACTGTGAGGATTCTTTAACACCAGTATTGGTGTTTTGGTGGTTTGGTTCTTTTTTTGGTTGTATGCAACATTTGTAATAAAGGAAACACATCAGATTAGTGTGTATTAAAGCAGCATTTGCTTTTGGACATAGCTCAAATTCTCAAATTATAGTCACACCTCCCAGGTGAAGTGAAGTACATTGGATCAAATCACATATATTTTGCTATCACTTCACATTAGAATTATAACATACTTTCTAATGTATTTTATATTTCATGATCCAATGCTATATGTACATATATTGTTCAGATACTTTAAAATATCATCAAACAGAATTTCCAGAAATAGAGGGTTGTGGTGGCAATTGCTATTCACATTTTTGGACACAGTACTTGATAGTGTCCTTCTAGAAAATGGTGCTAATTAAGATCTTCCAGTTTACAAATATGCTTGTTTTTCCAGTAATGTTCCTAAAATATGTACTCTGCAGGATGACTACAGGATACATAAGTTAAAATATAATGTAGCCATCTGCATAAATATTAATTAAAAAAATCTTGTGGAAGGGGTGTGTGGGTGGGTGGAGGGAGGACGTGGGATATGTGTGTGTGAGAAATCCCCAAAAGGAAAAATTCAGACTTGAGTTGGGAATGTGGTGGAGAGAAGACCTTGGAACTTTTCTGGGGAGGAAAAAACCACCCAACCCAAGGGAATAAGACATTTCAGCTAATTGAAATATGATATCCTGTGGCAGTCAGTTCTGTGATAGTTTCAATAACTAGGAAGAAGCCTAGATGGAGAGGGCTTTGTTTCTGCCCTAGTGAAGCCCCAGATGGGTTGTTCTGTGTGTCAGCTCAGCATGTCCAGGCCATTTGTGTTGGTGTGTGTCATTCACAGCCCAGGCTGGAGTGTGGCATCTGCCATCTTTTAAGTCATTTAAGCCTTGTTGCCATATGTTAATTGTTCTGTACTGTTTAAGCTTTCTTCTAGGTGTAATATTACACTGCATAGCTACTTCTCTGTAAAGAATGGAGTAAAATTAAGAACTTCTTACTGAAATAGGGTCATTTAAACTCAAGAATATTTTTTCCTTCTGTTATTGTTTTTCCTTACCATGCCAAAAGTTCTCCTTATTGTTCTCTAGCCAGACAAGCAAGAGTGCTTGATTCAGACAGAACATCGCTTTTTTGAAGGTGGATGCATCAACAGTGGTTTCACTGTTTACCTGTTTCTATTGGAAAACCTCCAGCTTTCTCTCTCCTGCTTGAGCAATGCTACAAAGAGATCCTCTATAAATAGAGCACTGAGAACAGCAGGCTTTGTGACAGGAGGGACTTCATAAGTCACCTGGAAGTTCATGCCTCAGAAGCTGGTGTCTCTCAGCTCACTGGCAGATGTGACTAATGGACTGGAAGGCTCCGTCTGCCGGCAGCGTTCCCACTTCCCAGCCACCTTCTCTGAGAGGGGATGGACTTTGCTTATGTGTGCTGCCTTGTGTTTAGATCAGGTCATGTAATGTGATTTATCTTCTATCAATTCTGCTGTCAATTTGGTTTGGCTTGGAAGTAGGGTTGAGTTGAATGGCTGCAAAGCAGAAAGCTAGTGATTGCTGTTGCTTTCAGTGAACAAGGCTGGCATAGAAAATATTTTGCATTTTACGTGGTTGTAGTGGTAAAAATATGTCAAAATAACAAAAGTAAAGAGGTCTGAGATTTTGAAGTGAAGTGTCTGAAAATGGATATTGTCTAGTACTTTGAAAAACTTGCTTTTGAGTGGAGACATGCTAATTTTTTTCATAAATGTTAGATTTACAGGTGGTATTTTAGGTCTTCTCTAAACTTACTTTAAAAGTCAAATGTGTCTTGTCTTCCTTAATACTATTCCTATGCAACAACAGAAAAATAAATTGATTTTCTGTATCGATGTGGCTATTTCTGCCCAGGCTGTAGACGAAGGACATGTTTTTTATTGATTTGGCCCTGAACTTCCCTGACTCTTGATGAGCACAACTGAAAGAACCACTCTGGAGGTAGTTCAAATCAGCAAGGGAACTAGTACCACTGCCTTGGCCACACTCTTGTTTCTTCACTGTATGAATTATACATTGGATTACTATCACAGTAATAAGAACAGGATCTGACAATTAATGTATGACCTATAGTAAGAAAGTTGTTCCTTGGAGTGCTTGAGCTCTGTATAATGATACATGAAGAGATTTGTAATATAATTGTAGAGGAAAGTTGATGGGGCTGAATCCTTCAACAGTACTGGAAGTGCTTGAGTGTCCAGGACATGTTGTGCTTGTTTCTGTCAGAAGACCAAATGAAAAACTATTAGCTGATGTTTAAAGCTATCTCGGGGCAGATTTGTGTAATAGTTTCCAGCACACTGATGGAATGCAGCTGGGATGCTTGAGTTTTTTAAATTCTGGATACTTCACCTGTAAGTTTATTGGGAACTGACTTTTGGTGCTGAGGGGTGGTTTGAAATTTATCCTCTAGGAGATCTGGAGATACTAACAAAAATACAGGCCATCTACAGGACACTTTGCAGGACCAGGCATTTTTATATGGAAAAAATACTGTGTTGCATAAGGCTGGATTCTCTTCTCTGTCACTTGGGTCAAACAGTTTCAGTGCTGCTACTCCTGATACCTCACATGGTGTTTTTGTAACAGAGGAAGTTAGTGCTTCTTGGATAACTTCTGGGTTTTGTTTCATTTGTTCTTGGCAGACACACAGGCTTGCATTTATGATAGAATCTTGACTTTTTTGGAAGCTTTCGTGTTGATGACAGAACAAAACATGAGTATGTCTTTCAGAAAGAATAAAATCTTAAATAAGGTGCTGTGTCATTCTCCAGAATGAATCCTTCCAGTAATGTGGTTGTTCTCCCTCTTTATGCTAGTAGATAAGATGAACTTATTATTTCAACTTCATTATAAAGTCTCTGGTTTTAAGCACAGCTAAATCACGTTGTCAGCACACTCCTTTGTAATATCATCCTTTAAAAAACAATCTTGATAGCTTTGCTGTATCCAGCCAAAGGCAGAGATAAGGCTGAGCCATTTCTTGTGTGTATGTAATTTAGAAATCAGCAGAGAATATTTCTTTCACAGGAATCAATATAGGATGAATATAAAATTGTCAGGTGATAGCAACTGTGTGATGCAGAGATTAGTGACTTGTCCTTTTATTATCAGGCACTGTGCTCAAGCTGAGATACAACAAATCAGAAATAATATTATGCTGCATGGGCTTTAGTAGTATTGAACAAGAAGAGCTAAGGTGTATAATACCCCAGTTCAGCTGGGAAATATTAAGCACTACTCTAATCTCTTGATTTCTGCTCTGATCAACGATGGATTCTCAGTGTAGTACTTGGTTGTTGATCACTCTTTATCACCAGAATAAGCCTTCTCCACAACAACAACAATAAAAATAATTGTAGTGAATTCATACTTGTACATGTTTATGAGGTAGGATTACTTCTTTTAGGTGCAGTTCCAGATGGGCTCGGGGCAGATGCATCAATGAGGAAGCCAACAGGGGATGAGCAGCCTCCAGCTGGGAAGGGGGGAGTGTGACTAATTCCGGTTCATTAAGGAGGAAGCCCTACCAACACCTTTCTCCTCAATCTTTGACAGTGGTGGTTGCTATGGAAACCTTCCTAGGGATGACCTCTTTTAGTGTTTAAATAAATAAGCTGAAAATTTTGTGTGTTTTTTTTTTTTTTTCTAACAGTATCTGATTTTCTTTGAGATAAGCAAACTGTGAATGGATTCAACAGGTATCGATCTAGCCTCTAGAAATTATACATTACATAGATTCAATATGTTGTGTGCATCTCAATATGTCTGTCTGCTTGCCTGGAAAGCCTACAGACAAGGGCAGGTCATGGCCTGGATATCTGAACCCAGCTCAGAGTTGCAATTTTAATTACACTTGTGAAAGATCTGTGAATTACCTTGTGAAGCATCAGTTAATACCTCAAATAATTAGCTTTGATGAATTGAGTGAGTTGGGCACTCCTAAGTAATTGCTTTGTTTCACTTGAGAGATTTTTGCATTTCAGTGGTGGGTTAGCAATTGCCATGCATGATTTCTAAATCCACTTGTAAACACTTTGGGAATGAATACAATCAGGAATAGATAAGGAGTAGTTGCCTTGCAAGAGATTGCCATAATGAACCAGGGGGAGGAAAAGGGTTATGTTAGCATGAGAAAGATTTCAGTGGCTGTATTTAAACAAGTAGGTATTTGAGTAAACTATGAATTATCAGTAGAAGTAGAACATGAAGATCTCTACAGCTTGCCAAACCCATTTGAGGTGATATTCAGTTCCACAGAACAATAGCATCTCACCTGTTCTTGTGTAGAAGTAGGCCTTGAAGAGGTGATCCAAAAATTACTTTAGCTCTAGAAGTGGACCACCAATTCCAAAAATTTACGAAGACAGCACTGGGGCATCCTCTACCTGCAGGAGGGGGGGAAATGTCTGTGTGCAAGCCAAGGTGTTCACAGTGCCAGGCTGGACTTGACGAACAAGCACAGACGTTTATAAGCAGGCTGTAATATCAGGCTGATGACTGGTTGCTTCAAGAAAAATATCTCTTCACTCAAGGTGCTGTGTTGTCTGGATAGGTTTGTCTGATGCTTTTGCAATGTCTGGCATAGGACAATGCTGATGAAGTTGCATCTATTTTAAAGCATTCCGAGTTTTTACTGTTAAGGCAGTACCTGCCACCTTCCAAGTCTTCACAAAAACATGCCAAGTCAGGATAAATGCAATTAATGTCTCGTGGAGACTTTCTCAAACAACGTGATAGCTTCTAGTTCATTATTCTGGAGATTTACATACAAAAGAAATAAGAGAGCAGTAAAACTGCAGTAGTGCTGACACTAGCATTAAAGATGAATGCTTAGTACAGCAAAGTGATGGAGAGCACATAATTGTGTTCCCAGTCACCTGAGCTGAAAGACATTTTTAAGTGAAAAATTCATTCAGAGACATGAATTTTGACTGTACTTCCAGTGTCATGCACTGTACAATGTAGCATAGAAGATTCAATTTATGCTATAACAAACTAATTCTAAAACAGATCATTGCACCAAGCACAGTTTACCATATTAAAAGAAAAAGAGCAAAAACTTGTCAAATAGAGTTGACATGAGAGACTTACATAGCCTTCTTTCCCTTTATTTGAATAATTTCTCAGAGACTTGCAAACCTGTTAAAGAACTATTTTCATGTTCAAAATCTCTGTCAACTGGAATAATAGAATTATCAAGTAAATTGTGCTTTTCCTGAGATTTATGAATGTTTCTATCATGCCAAATTGATCTGCCTTTTTTCTACACCTGAAAGTTAAACATGTGTTCTCTTGGTTTTTTGTTGTTGTGTTGTTTTCCTGTAATTATTTAACCAAAGAAAACTACTTACAGTGATCTCTCAGTTCTGGAGGAAAAAGCCAGTTTAACAGTTTTAACTTATCTCCTTTTTAGTTTCTAAAACTGATTCCATTATTCTGGTAAGCTAGTACCTTTTAAAGATTGAACTAAAAGTACAGTCTCACAAATGGTTTTACATGTTTCCATTACTCCATGTAAACAGTGAGATATCAAGCTCTTAATTAGCGAATTCATGTAAATAAGCCTGCTGATACACTTATCCTTCTAACCTTTTTTCGGAGTGGGAAACACTTGATGAATTAAGAAAAGGAAGGGATTGCACAGAAAATGATCATGTGTTCCTCAGTCCAATAAAGGATCATAATAATTCCCTATATAAAGAGAAAATGGTTGTTCAGCCCCTACGAAACCACTTTTACTCTGTTACTTTTGCTTGTTGTTTGTCCATTTGGTGTTCTGTCACCCAGTGCTCCCTGCTGCCCAGTGTCACCCTCGTGCCCATCATGCAGCTTCCTTCCCTGAGAGGGGAAAAACTGTTAAAAGCCTGGCAAAATTTTTGTTGTCAGAAAAAGTATAAAAATATTGATATAATTCCTTTTTTTTTTTGATCCTCAGATAAAGATTCAAGATTTCTTCTTTGTGCATAATTAATCTTGTATCTTTATCTGCTTTTAAGGTTTTGACAGGCTTGTTATTTTTTCTTTAGATGGTTGCATTTTTTATAAACTATTTCAGCCAGCTTAAACTTATGTAGCATTTTAAATCCTTCCATTGTACTTGAAGATAATGGAATTGAAAAGTAAACAAAAAACCTCGTTGTTTTTCTGTAGGCTTTGTTTTTTTATAAGTTGACTGTTAAGTTATCCAGGAATTGCTTAGACTATAAACCTGAGGTATTTCAGGGGAAATTATTTGTGTTGTGTTTATGGATTGTAGTTTTCTGATTCCACCCAGGAAGGCTTTTATTTAGAGAAACAACAGAACTTGATAGCACCTGCTTCTGAGTAATTGCTCTCCAGGCAGGCTTAGTCTGATGCTTGTGCCTACTATCTGGAGATCAAAGTCTCTCTTTTTTTATTCTTAGCATGTACAAAAATCTTCATCTTGTAGATTGTTTTGTGAGTTTCTCATACAAGAAGCATGAATTGAGTAAAAGAGCTAATTAGTAAGAACGTGGTATCTATTTTGGAAATAAGCTGCATTTTTTGAAAGGTGTTTGTTTATGAAAATGGGAGGGAGGAAGGTATCAGCAGCTTGGTGCATCAATTTCTGTTGGAAAAAAAGTGTTAGAAAATAAGAGTGGAGGCTGCAGAGTAGATTGTGTTCATTGTGTGTGTCCTTATTTTTATTCACAAGTACTGATGGTGGAGACAAAAATAAAGTTTGTAGCTCTCTCTTCACTGACAAATTCCCTATATCCGAGACTTTATGAGAATTTCCTCCCTTCCTTCCTTCCTCCCAGAATTGAAATTTGGAGTTAAACTAAAAGAACATAATCTATTCTATCTAGAAGTTTGCATTTCACTGCTCAGCAAAGTCAGCCAGATTTGCGTAATTTCAATGAATACTTCATATCCTTACTTTCTTGATTATTGATAAGGCCAGAATATTGGAGCAAGGCTTTTATTTTACATGCCAAAAAGAGTTTGTTTCTTTGCCTGTAGCAGTTGGAGCAAAGGATCCTGGTGATACAATTATTATGTACATGTACTACAAAAGCATCTTACCTGAACCTGGAGCTTCAGTCCATTTGGGATTGTCATCATTAAGAGACACACACTTTGTTGTCCCATTGCAGTTGAAGAGATGACTGAGATGTTGGAAGTGCTCTCTCATCACCTGCAGTTTTAAACAGCAGGAAAAAGAAAACATGAGGAAAGCATTTGGAAATAACAGTATTGTGAATGGTGATAGCAGCAGATGCAATGTGAGTGACAATCAGATAACTTCTTGGTCTGGTAAAAACAGATGTGTACAGCAAATGCAATCAGTATTCCTTAAGGATCTGTGTACTTTGTTAAAAAATGCAGGAGATGACATGAAGCAACCTACTGAACCTCAAGCTGTAATACAGCAGAAACCAGTGAGTGCTGTGCATTGTGGACAACATTCCTATGGACGGGTATTGTGTGTGCTGTTGTATAACAGTAAGGCATAGATGTTAATGAAAAACAAGTATGACTATTGCCTTTTTCCAACATGCACCCTTTATCAAATATTAAGTTTGTTTTTATGTTGAGTGTTTCCCTTCTTTCTGTCCAAACTTTCAGTAGTTTCCAGTTAGTTCCCTACCCCCATTGAAGTCTTCTTTTTTTTTCCTCTGAATCATTTTATTCAGTGTTTTTAAACATGTAGAACAGGACTGTTTCAGAACTGAATTAATGTTTATCGTAGAGTCATAGAATCGTTAAGGTCAGAAAGGACCTCCAAGATGATTGAGTCCAACCTTTGACCCAACACTACCATGTCAACTAGGCCATAGCAGTAAGTGCCACATCCAGTTGTTTCTTGAACAGTTCCAGGCATGGCAATTCCACCACCTCCCTGGGCAGCACATTCTGATGCTGGACCACCCTTTCAGTGAGGAAATTCTTCCTGATGTTGAATCTGCACCCAGCCTGGAGCAGCTTGAGGCTGTTTCCTCTTGTCCTGTTGCTTGTTACTTGGGAGAAGAGGCCGACCCCCATCTCACTACAGCCTCCTTTGAGGGGGTGGTAGAGAGGGATAAGGTCTCCCCTGAGCCTCCTTTTCTCCATGCTAAACTCCACTTACGTGGAATTTGATTGGAATTGTCACAAAGACACTGAGTTGTCAAGTTTCTTTCCAGCATTCATGCCTGTAACTCAATTGCACCTTTCCTCCTGTGGTACATTTGTGTTTACTTACCATTGTTACTAATCTAAGGTAAAAAACCCAAACCACTAAACAGGGACAGCCAGGACTCCACTTACAAGAGGTGAATAAATAGAGCTGGGCTCTTCTCTGGATTTCTAGTTTTATAAACCAGCCTTTATAATCTCTTTCATAAATGTTTAGTAGCTTTTAGACATAATTTTGGACAGATCTGGAGCAACTTGTATATTTTTAAATGAAATGTTGCCTGTTTGTATGCCAGCAAATAAAGTAGTTTTTTGTTTTAGGAAATTAGAAATCAGTATAAGTAATTTATTGGAGTTGTGATGCTAGTCAGAGTAAACTGCATTTAATTTTTGTGATGATCAATCTGTATTTCAGTTGAAGGCTCCAAAATCTAAGTGAGCTTAGGGTCACAGAACTGTTATTTTCTACCAGTGAATCTGTCTGCTTTTTTAGTTTTGTCCCAAACTGGGAGTTGACAGAACTGGTCAGTTAAAGTGTAATATTTAGTGTAATATTTTTGTTTCATTAACTCAGTTGAAAAAAAACAACACCTTCTGTTTCTCACAGGTTTAACACATTTGATAATGACAAATTATACTAGATTAACTCTAGATCTTAAAAGTTACGATCAGTAATTCACCTACTTGTCAGTAGATCTAGACCATTTCAGATTGTTTCAGGAAAATAATTAATTTCTTTACTAATTTGTTGAAATGACTGTAGTTACTGCAAATAATCACACTACTTCAAAATAAAGTAATTCTAGGATTTTTAGGAAGATTAAGGCATCTGCACATGTCTATGAAGCAGGAATTTCTTTCTACAAAAAAATTCATAAGAAGGAATTTTTTAGAACATTTGCCTATCTTGAAAAGTACTGCTTGGGAAGCAGTGCCACAGCTGTTCTTTCGCAGACTAATTTGAAAGAAATAATTAAGGTCCTGGATTTTTTAAAATCTTTTTGAGCAGCATAAAATCTGTGAGGGTAGGTTACCTCAGCTCGGTTTATGTTCCGTGGCCACTGTCTTGTTTTTCCCCCTCGTGGGAGCTGCGGTTTTCTTGAAATAACTTGTTTGTGTGTTTGGAGAACTGAAATCGGTTGGGAATAAAGTGGAAGATGGCTTTCAGAGGTGTGTGCTGGCTGCTTGCCCTGAGGATCCTGGCAGCACTGTGTGCTTTGATGGCTTCCAAGCCACGCGTGTCTCGCGGTGGGTGCGGCTGTGTCCTCACCCACCTGCTGGCTCCTGGTGCCAGCACAGCCGCTGTCGGGGCTGCTGGGCCCCGCTCTCCTTTCAGACAGAATCAAACTAATTATTATTCTGTACTCCTCTCCACTCATAAGACTATTTTGGTAGCAATTATCCCCTGACAGGGATCTGCCTCTGCATTTAAATTGTACTCCATCCTTCTTGTGCCCTGCAACCATTCGAAGAGATAATACTCCCCCTTTCCTCAATTAAATACTTCCTTTACTTTTGGAACTTAACACATTGTGTTCCCTCCTGAGATCCTATTTACAAACAACTGCTGTTCTAGATATGATAACGCTAAAGGCAGTTCAGGTTTTCCCTTGCCATGGTGCTAATGTTCCTTAAAAGTCTTAGATATAAAAGATCTGAAAACATGCTGCGGGTTCTGTGTGTGTTTATCCATTGTTCAGTCTCCCTGCTGGGATTGCCAAAGGGGCTGAGGCACCAGAGCAACTGATAGAACTTTAAATTAAGAGAATGTAATATTGTGACATAGGTGAACCTATTTAGATATTTTTTTAAAAAAGTTTAAAAATAGATAATATACTGCCAGGGTAGAAATGTTTCTCACAGCTTTAGGACCTCAAATGTTACTGTATCACTGTCTCAAAATTTGGGGGCAGGGGGAGGAGTGGTGGTGTTATGATTTGGTCCCCCCTTCTTGATTGGTTTGTATTATCCCCTCTCATTTTCACTGAATGTTTTCTTCCTCACATATTATTGGCCAAGGATTATCTAAATACATTTAACTAATATCTCTGATTTTAATGTTACCAAAATCCTTATTGTGTCACAGGTGTAACCATGCAGATGCCTGAATTTTTGCTTTGTAAGTCAAGCTAGAATTCAGCTGACTGAGAACTGTACAGATAAAAACTGGTAATTTATTTCTTAAATGCTGAGGAACAACCAAGTGACAAACCTAAAGCAAATTCTGGATTTCTACCTTGGTTTAGCCTGAATATATTGTTTCAAGTTAGTCTGCTCTGTAAAAAATAGAATTGATCTTGGGAATGAGGTTAATTACAGGAACAAAAACAGTCCTGTCATTACAGATGCTAAAATTTTTTTTCAGTTCAGTAAAAGTAAAATAGCTACTCAAGATGCATTATTTTTTTAAGGTGAATATTTAAAATTCTTGTTTTGTGCTTTGTGACAGTATAATGGCAGGTGATTTAATTGCAGAAACATTGTGAGGCAGGTAGAGGGTTTTTCAGGAACTGTGACAGAAGAGTGGCAGACGGTAGGTGGAAGTGTTTTCCAAGTGATGGACATAGTCCAGAGTTATTGTTCCTTGGGACAGGTGATGCTTGTTTTCATAACAAGTGGTAGCATTTATCAAAGGCCGTTTACTTGCCCAGATGTAAAAAAAAAATAAATCATGACAGTCAACATATCATGGCAATCCAGTGAGGAGGAATAGTGCAGTACGTGCAAGAACAGCTGTGACAAGTGGCTTATATGCTAAATGCAATGCTCTGAGAGTGGCTGCAAACCCAACAGCTGTGTTACTGTTGATCTCTATTAGTTTCACAGATCCTATTTTCTTAAAGTGCTCATATGCTTGTTTGTCTCTCTGTGCTGGTTACCAGCTTTTTACTGGATTAAACTATTGGACTGCCTATGAAATTGTGGGAGATTTAGAAGTAATTTGCTTGGTTCTTTTGTACCACAGTTTTTACTCCAAGAAGAAGGGCTTGATATTTGATACATGTTTTGAATTGAATTTAATTCCCTGGAAATGGATTTCAGCTTGCTGCTATGAACTCTGTCTGGTTTGCTTTTATCTTCCAATTTCTAGGAAGGCAGTTAGACATTGCAGTCATAAGGACCATAAATATGGTATGTTAAGAGAAGAGAGAGAAGGAGAGCTGACACACAGAATGCATCTCCAGTACCATTGCTTGAGGCTCTATGTAAAAATAAGCTTGATATTTTACAGAAGATAGTCTTTGTATATACCAAAAGCATAGTTCTGCAGCCTTCACCATGGCTGATTTAGTTAAGTTAATAACTAGACTTTAATCTTAGAATCTAACAAGTGGAATTAGTAATAACTATTAACTTTAATCAATGTTCTTACTGGAAAAAGAGTAATTTTCAATGTTAAAAAATTTTTGGGAGCTGGATCAATTAACTGGTTGCACTTTTTTACACGACTTTTTTGGCCAGGTCTCACTGGAGAACTCCATGCAGAGACTGTCTTACATGTCTTACCTACCCCACAAGTTATTAAGGAGCAGGCAAGAAGGGCACGATGGCAATCTTTGCTGGAGGGCATTGCAGGTTGTGTCTGCTGTGAACAGTCACTGCACAGTGCAGCCTGCCAAGAGGCCACTCTATAACATGTAAGCATAAAATTAACTGTAAGAATGTGAGTAATCTCATCCCTTTTCAGTGAAGCATTTAAGCACGTGTTTATGGTTAATGATTACGTCCAGATGAAAGCAGTAGGATGATCTATGATTAAAGTTAAACATATGTTTCTATGATTTCTTGAAGAGGAATGAAATTATCAAATGCTTTAGTGCTGTGCATCACCTCACAGCACTGTATTTTCCGGGATTAACTATCAGATTCTCCAGTGGAGTAGTTTTAAAAATGTTCCATATGTGTGAGGTTCAAATACATTGTACTTAATTCTCTTACCTATCTGTTTTGGTCTGGATTTTGGTAAGATTATTTGCACTTTGCCCATGGAATGACTCTGAAGTGCTGATCAGAAGAATTGGGCTTGTTGAGGTCCGGATCCTAGACTCAGAATCTGACCTTGTAATGATATACTATCTAGAACATTTTTTACCAACTTGTTCTTTTCAGTAAGTACTTTTAGAAAGTGTGATTAGTACTTGCTTTTGGGTGGAAAAAAGCACACAGTGCTTTTATGGGGAAGAGGAAAGAATTGAGGAAATGTGCTGCTTAAAATCACTTTGAGCTTTGAGTTATAGTAATTTTTATATTTCTTATGTTTTATGTCTTATATGAAATTTTTAATATATTTTTTTAAAAAAAATCAGCCTTTTTCTTTGAATGTCAGGCTTACCACCATCTCAAGAGTAATTTCTTCACCTCATTGAAATTTTCAGTGAAATATGGCCAATCTTACATCCGATCTTCAAAAGTCTTTTCCATCTGCTTTATTAAATGTATTGTCTCTTCTGTAGCATTTTTGACACAGAGCATTGTTATCCATGTAAAGTGAAGAAAGAATTAGAATAGTGTATAAGCTATAATTGTTTGTTTGTTTTTGTTCTTAGCATAGTGTAGCATAGTGTAACATAGTGTAATCTATAAGATAGAGGTTATAAAATATGGGAATTAAATTTCATCAGTTTGAAATCCCTACCAGCCCTTCCCTAGGTCTAACCTGCTGCAGAGGCCTTCCCCTGCCTTCTGACTAGTCAGAAGAGAAGGTGGAAGTCAGGGAAGCAGAGACTGGAATTTTTGAAGGCATCTGACTGTTTTTGTAAGAATAAAAAAAAATAATCAAGCGACAAATCAATATATAAATACTTTTGATTCCTTATGCTGGAATATGGATAGGCAAGAAATCTTAATGGCTTTGTGGGCTTTTTCACTGCAGCTCTGCTGCCTTGGTGCACTGGAGAAAACATGCTGTATTAAATAGATTTGATGGAAAATGTGTTTTCATTGTGCATCAATTTAAGATGTTAATTCTTATTGCATCACATTCTGTTTTCTGGCTGCATTTGCTAAATGCCACTATTATGTTGTAACACTATTACAGACTTTTATTCTAATGTTACAGACTTTTATGCTAGGTGAAGCTGCTTACACATTATTTGTGATATTTATTTGGACGCAGATGATGGGAAAACCATATTAGATAAAACTGAATTATGTTGCCAAGCTGTACACTCTCATTGTTTATAAACCGAGGCAGCAGAAAACAGTTTAAAAGCAAAATTCATACTTTAGACAGCCTTCAGTTTTCAGAGCGTTGTCACTCTCAAAATGACATTTCATATTCCAACACTTAAAATTTGGTTCAGATTCTTTCTCAAATAAACATATTTTTTAGGTTTCTACTGTGTTTCTTGTTTATTTTTGTGGACCTACTTGTGAATGTTTTCAGCTGAGTATACTTGTTGACATTTCTCCACAGTGGACACAGGTGAATGGCCCCAAAGAAGTCAATCAAATTGCAGTGGGAGCTTTTGAGGCTCATTTTGAACTGTGAATAGGGATGTGCAGACCTCTGTCCTACTGCCTGGGTATAGGCTTTTCTCACATCCAGAGTTTCTCACACCTAGGGAGATAGTTCAGCTTCAGGCAAGGATCTCAGCAGCAGCCTTGTCATGTTCTTGGAGCCCTTCAGGATTTTTTTCATTCCTCCCAAAAGGTGATGCTATTGCAGCAGCTGGTGATCAGGGACACCAAGAGCATACCTGAGGCCACACACACACACCTCTGTGCAGATTTGGACCTTCCTGTCTCCCATTTCTTTCTGGGGCAGTGTAAACCTGGTATCCTCTCAGGGTCTTTACAGATACAGCTTTTAGTTCAGCATTTCTTGAAATTGTTCAAAGAACAAGAATCGTTTGGCTCATTTGCCCTCCTGTGACTTGGAAGCACTCAACTCTTCAGCCCACCTCCAGAAGGAGAAATTAGGCATGCCAAGATTTGGATTTGATAGCAGCAGCTCAGCTAGCTGCTCCAGGGCAAGGAGTGCAGAAGTTACTGGTAACAGATATTTACCTAACACAGGAACTGTCAGTAATGAGAGACAATTAGGAGTTCATCCAGCTCCTGGAACCAGCTGCACTTCTAACCCACAGTCACAGCTAATTGGCACTCTGGCCCCTGAAGACCTGCATGCTGCTGTGGTACCCCAGAAGCATCTGTGTTTCTGTCTAACTCGGAGACGAAGGTACGAAGTTAATCTAGGTGTGATGGGGAAATTAAATAATCTGTCTGGCACGTTAGAGAACAAGGGATATATGATGTGGAGTTTTTTCGCCTTGGTTAGTGATAAGATTCATTTTGTGATGTCTCCTTGTAGAAGAATGTTGCCGAGATATCTTATTCAGCAGAAAAGTGGTTAGTATAAAATTACTCCATGAGCGCTTCAGAATGATTTTGAACGAGCAGGCGGAGCCTGTGCTGGATCAGCACTTTTATCTTGTGTGACTGTATTGATTTTGATCCAGTGCTGTCAGCTTTAAAGCCAGATTTACTGTACTGTCAAGCCACAAACTTCAAAATCTCTCTTTAATTGAAGGGAAGAGTAATATGATATATGCAGAAGAAAAGTCATTAATCAACGTTGTCTTACGTTTGGTCTATGAATGGAAGAACTGTTGTAGTAGAGACTTTTAGGGCTTGGACTTCATTTTTTTGCATTCATTTTAGTCTGTTCTCCCCCATACTCACTAGAGGAAAGTTCTACCAGGATTCCCTTTATGGTTTATTTAAAACTGTAAAACCTGCAGCAAAAAGCATGTAACCTCTAAAGCCAGTGTTTAATTTAAGGAAGGATTTAATTAAATTAAATTAAAATTAGAGAAGAGGAAGATGGGGCTGAGAAAGAACAAGGGCTGGAAGATAACAACCTTGAGGAACAGGCATTGACATCAGGAAAATAGCCTTACAGAAACAAAGAGAGGAAATCTCAGTCTTATAGGCTTGTCATTTTTTTCTGTCTGCCTGTTTAATGATTAACATAAATCAAAATACAGAATTTATGAAAAAAAATGTTCCAGTTGTGTCCTATGTGTTCCCATTTCTTCTTATGTTTTGTATTTTACTATTATGCTTCTAATGCTATAATTGGTAGGAATCTAATTACTGTGTCTTTTTCAAGGAGTAATTTACATTTAAACTCTTTTGGAGTGTACGTGTTTTGTCTTTGATGTCCTTGATTAGTAATTGCAGGTCTTGTTGTCAAATGTTACATTTAAAGCAAAGCACTTTCATATTTCTCTACTTAGGTTTATCTTAGCAAGTCTTCTGCATGGTGAAACATTCTATAACTTGTCCTATTAAGGTAACCTAAATTAATTTTTTAAATATTCTCCTGTTTTTGAAAGTTGAATAAAAGAAGTTCAGATGTGTATGTTTGTTACAGACGCAGATGAATGTGAACCCACTGATAGGAAAAAAAAATCTGTGATTTAAAACATTGTTCTGGGTGTGCAGATGCTCTCTTTTTGCTGTTAGAGTGGTGTGTTTACTGGCTGTGCAACTTTATGGACACAGCTGTCAACTGTGTATTCCATATGGATACTGCAAGAGTGCAGTTCTTATTTTTCCCTTCTGACTGGGGAGCAGAGTGGTGTCTCAAAGCAAAAAAGGTTTAAAACCTTACCTTGCCTCTTACGACTGCCAAGTCTGTTTGTTAATGCATCCTGAATATCACTGCATCCATACTTAGCTTCCCTCTGCTTCAGCTCATTCTTTTAAACTGTTGTTATTACAAAGACACTTGTCTGCATTGACTTTTATTTCCAGTTTATATTTCTGTTCTAGAAATTATATTTCTGTGTCTATTACATCTCAGTGTTTCCAGATTTGAGGTAAAGTTCGTATGTGAAGCAAATGTGCTTTACATCTATTGTCTTGTTAAATGGCCCATATTTTTATAAAGAAAGACATAACTTGTTTAACATTCTCATTTTCTGACATGACTAGGCTTTCTGGCATGTGTTCTTACATGATAGAAAAAGTGTGGAAAAAATAGTATTAATAACACTGAAATATATAGCATTAGCCATTTCAGCACTCACCTGACATTTCCCTACTTTTTGTCAGGAGGTCCGTGTAAGCACCAAATGCTGGAAAATAGTTTCTGAAAAGCAAGGGCTATGTTTGTGTATCCTGTCAGAGGTGAAGAAAAAAAGCTCGCCTGAACTTTCTCAAAACAGCAATTTCAAAATTTGATTCCTCAGAGAACAAAATATCCATTTAATATATTGCTGCGTTTTTCAGCAAGACTTTGTGTTTCCAGATTAATTTACATTTTAAATTGCCCTGAAAGCATTAATTTACTGAGCTAACATGGGAAGTGCAGACCAAAGAGCTATTTAGTTTACAAATGGTACCATCTAGTTTCAGTGTAGGAGTGCTTAATGGGTTTCAAATATATAAAGAGTAATCGTCCTACAGATTTTGTATCCAGTCATGTTATTAATGTTTAGTTGTACTATTTGCAACATTAACTGTTGATAAACGTGAGTCAGCCATATGACTTAGAATGAAATCACTCCAGTTGAAAACTGCTGCGCCAAAATTAATGAAATTCTATTCAATGGTCAATTATTGGAACATCTCTGAAGAATAAATTCATTGCAGTATTGTATGAACATAGAAATCTGCAAATATCAACATCAATTTGAAATTTTTATTAATTTTTGAAGATTGAATTATGGTACAGCCACGATGTTTATGTGTATTTCTGGAGTACAATTTTCTATAACTCTGGTGCAACTCAAGTAAATATGAATACATAAATAAATAAATCCAGAGCAATTATAACAGTTTGCTTACATGTGAACATCTTTGCTACTCCTTTACTTCTGTCTCTGTGGTGCACTTCTGGTGTATGAAATATTTGCTCACCTTTGATCCATGTAGCTTTTTTGATGGGCAGCACACAAATAGTTGGATCTTATTAATCAGCAAAGCAAAGAAGAGAAGAATGAAAATAAAATCCTTTACTCCAGCAAACTCACTGGCAGAATGTCATGCTAGAAACTTGCACGTTTACAGAGCCTAACAGACTCTTTACTAGGGCAGTGTCTTAATGTTGCCATGGCTTTATTTTTTATACTGTTTTTTCTCTATCCTGTGGAGGGTGGTATGAATTGGTGATTTGCAGCAGGAAGGAAGCAAGTTCTTATGCAGACTGTGCCAAGAATGTCCCTTATTAGAACTTCAGAAATTAGTTCCTCCTATTTTTGAGGGTATTGAAGGGTGTAATAGCATTAAAGTCCCCAGATATTGTACTCTTTAAAAGACATGTTGTGCAGTTAGAAAAAAAGTGTGATTCTAAACATACTTGAAGATAGAATGGTTTCTGAGACCAGGCAGGTCAGAAGAGTAATGGGAATGCTCAGGAATGGTTTTTCCTTTCATGTGAAAACCCCCAAAAACGTTATTCTGCATTTGAAGCTTTGGTATTCTGGAAATATGGAAACAATCAGATAGGAAATTTGACCCTTAAAACCATCAGTAATTCTTACAGAATATTCTGAGTCTTGAGGAAGCCTCTGCCAAAGAGTTCTGTGCTTCTCCTTTTAATAACCTGAACATGACTGAGACTTCTTTTTACCCCACCTCTACTTGGTGTCTCAAGTTTGGGACTCTGAAAGCTGAAGTTAAATGAAAACTGGTTAGTATTTCAGCATAGTCCACATATTGCTCTGGTCCCTCTCTGTCATGTCTCAGATCATAGAGATTGCTTGTGCCAAAGCTTGTATTTAAACAGCCTTCAGTCTGCAGCGAGGAGATCACCTGTCTGCATGCATTTGATTGGAGGCTTTTCTCCTTTCATGGCTAAACTGTGTGTGAAAATATTGCTTAATAATTGATGTGAGTGCAAGAAGTATGATCTAAAGGTGCGTGTGTTGGTAAGAAACATTGCAGTTACATGAAATGCCTCTTTCCCATGGAAGCAGTTGCTGTTAGGCTGGCTTTTTTTTAATGGTCATTTCTAGAGTGCTCTGTGGGAGAGGTTTTTGAAATTATTCTGTAACAGACCAGATGTCAGAGCTATGCCTAAACATTAAATATATCTGCTGAGAGAAGAGGCAGGTTTGTAATAAACTTTTGGATGAAGTCTCCATCACATCAGAAAATCTAGGTGAGATTTGGGTTAAATCTATTTTCGTTAAACATATGCTTGTATATAAATTTAACACACCCCTCTCCACCCAGTATTTAGAAAAATAACATGATTTTTTGAATTTCTGCAGTAAAACTCTTTTAATTCTGCTTGTTTCTGATGTGTAAGAGTATCTTAAATGTATAATTTAAATTTCTGATAATTAATACAGAGGCAAGGAATAGATTAAATTTGTTAACTGATTAAGAAAAGGAGAAAATCAAATGCTGCCTATAGATACATATATTCCCCATTGAAATTTTTCTCCAACTTTGTACTCATATGATTTAAAATTAAAGCTTATATTTAAATTGTTTGTTTAGGTGAAAACGTTTTAGTTATTTGTGAAATTATTTACTAAATAATCCACAATAAAGTCTGAATGTGTTATTTATTTTTTTTTATTTATTGAATTTATTTATTTACTATGAGTGAATCCCATGCAGTTGATGTGTTTATCTCTAATAACACAGCAGTGCAGTACATAGAAAGTGGTAGGAACTGCTTTGTTCTTCCCAGCCACAGCGAGGGTGTTGTGGAAGAATAACCTGCCCTGGAGTGTCCCCCAGCAGCAGATGCCCAGCATTGCTCCCAGGTGTGATTGATCACTACAGTAAGCACAAAGGTTCTTGCTGCTTCTTGTTTCCTATACTTTTCCTCCAAACAGGTCTTGTCAGGGAGTCTCTACATTGAAAATCTGCTGAGAACAGAACATGAACAATCAGTGAGACTTACCAAAGTTTTGCTCTATAATTTCTTCTCCAGGATATCTATTGAGATGAAAGTTTTAATATTAATACCTATTTTATTTTTTTTGGTGCAAGGCTGAGCACACAGTACCTTCTAAAAGAGACAGCTTTTCCTGACTGTTTGGGTGTGTAAGGACACAGTAAGCCTCTGTGAAGGAAGGCTTTGATGTGTTTCAGTTAGTATAATTAATAAAATATTATTATGTCTATATTATATTTCCTTTCTGTTTGCTCTGTAACTGTAGTGTGTAACCTTGAAGGATACAACCTGTTTCAAAAATAAAATCCTTGCCTTCATGCTGAAAATATTTTCTCCCCTGGGCCTCGATAGCCAGTGCTTTAGTGTCAGAGAGCACTGCCCTTGCAGTCCAAGTACACTCCTGGTGCATTTAAACATTTGAACATTTGTGGAGGGGGATCTGCTGGACTGTGGCCAGCCCAGCCCAGCTGAAGTTGTTAATGACCTTAATTACCTCTTGGTTCCATGGCCAAGCTGCTGAGCAGCTTCAGCTGTGCCTCGTGGGCTGCCTGGGGGCAGTGCCAGGAGACTGAGAACACCTGGGGCAGGGCAGGTGGGAGCATTTTTGCTGACCTGCCAGTGTAGGAGACCGGCTGGGGAAAGTGTGTGGGGACTTTTGCCTTCTCTTGAGGAAAAATTAAAAGTTGGATGACTAAGGATGTTGGTAACCTTGAGTCCTGACCCTGTGGAAAGGTTCAGGGTAGGTAATGTGACTTGGGTACTTTCACCCTCAGAGAGATGAACTTGCCAATTTAAAAATACGTGTGAGGTTACTGGTGGTGTTAGATCTGCTGGAACAGCCCTGGCAGAGGCTTACATTGCAATTTGAGTGTCAAAGAAGAGCAGTGTGTGGATCACATTGCAAGTAAGTGCTATTTTGTGTTGTGGTATTGTGATTTATTCTGTTGTTATAGCTGTGCTCATGCAGTGACCCGCAGGCTACATTTTATGACTCTTTATTTGTCCTTCAGCCTTCTTTCCTCGTGGACCTTTTATGCTTAAATGAGGTCTGAATCAATTGTTGCAGTAATGCCAGTAGATGTTATTCTTTGTATGTAATGCAGTATGTGAATATAGTCCTGTGCTGGGAGAGGTTTACAGTACAGAGAGGTTTACAGAGGGGTGACAGCAGGAAAAAGCAAGTATTTAGTGCAAGTCACGTAATCCACTGCCATTTAAAACCTGGAGATTTTCCAGAAACATGCTGTAGTCCCTGGCAGTAGCCATAAGGAACAAAACTTCCCATGGGTATGTGTGTGTGGTGCCTGAGTAGAGGAAGATGCTGCTGCTGGTTTTGCCTGCAGTGTTTCAGGCACGAGAAACAGTGATGGTTGTGTTCTGCCTTCTTACCAGTCCCTGTGCTCTGGCTTTATGTGCCTGTTGCAGACAACTTTGTTACAGTGTCAGACGTGACTAAAGGTACCTGCACAGCTACTGCAGAGTTGTTTTTGGTAGCAGGTTAGGAAGATTTGGGACCTAGTGTGTCCTGCCGGAGGGTGGTGTAGAAGGTTTGTTGTAACTTGTGTAACATTAGCTAAATGCAGCTCGTGAGATCACTAACACTGAATTATTCTCATGATGCTGGGTAAATATTGATGTTTGTAAAATATAGAAACTTAGTGGGTGTTGATATTTTTAAAACTTAGTAAACTGCTAGGAAAATATTTTAATCTCTTTATTGTGCTCATTTCTTCATAAATATTAAAATATTACCATAGCACCCCTCTTCACGGTATCTAAAATGGTGAAGAAATTTATTGCACAGAGTCTGAATTTTTATATGTTGTTGGTGAGAGCTATGCAGCTGCTTTAACTTTCATGAACCATAGTCTTCCATCTCTGGGACTCTTCCTCCAACTTCTGCCCAGACAGTGTGCTTCAGTTTAAATAGTGATGATCTGTGAATGTAGAGATGTGTGACCACTGTTGCTGTACATGAGCAGCATATGTACCACCTTCTGTGGCTGTGGATAAAGCTGCTCCCTTCTGTTTCAGCATAGCTGTGTAACACATTTGAAAATGTAGCTTTATGTAATTCCTAGTAAGAGAAAACTCTCTTATATGTGGATCAGGGATACGGTTTTGTCCACTGACACCTGGAAGTTGGGAAAAAACAGTAAATAGAAATGTGTGGATTGAGTTTGCAAACTAAGGGGTAACTTTTAAGCTAATATACAACCCTCAGCTAAGGTACTTGGAATGGCTTAATCCTGGGAAAAAGATATTTTTCATTTTTTAAGCTGCAGCATATTCTCTGCAGCTTTTTCTGAATTTAAAAAATGTCTATTTGTACACAAAGAGCTGTATAACAGGGATGAATAACTGAATGCTAGAGAAAAACTATCTTTTGTACAAAGCCACTAAAATTCCAATGGTTTTTGGTTTTAGAGAGAAAGCAAAATGTTTTAACATTACCCTTTAAGGAGTTTGTGCTCTTCCATTTTTCTTCTCAAGGTAACTTGTTCAGATGTGAAAATTTCTCAGGTGTGCATTTAATTCTGAGCAGGACAAATTACCTATGCTTATAGAGAAAAATATGAGGCTTAGCGAGTTATCTGGTTGTGTTCCTTTTCCTACATCATCGGAGTGTGAATTTAAAATTTATTTTGCTTAGTTGACAATTAAAATCCAGAAAAGCTTTTGTAGTACAAAATTCACTCCATGTGATTCAAGATTTTCTCAATTTTGAATAGTCTAACATAAAAATGGGCATGACTTGAGGGATGAAGCAGAAAAATTGATCAGTATTTTTATAAATGTTCTTTATAAACCGTTTTTGAAAATACTTTTACATTAAAGCTTCTAGTGAGAAAATCCTGAAACCTGTCCAATACAATGCTCTACTAATGTTCACATTTTGTGAAAGTAGGTTTTACAAACTGAATTGCTCTGTCCTCTTTTTTTTTTTTTCTTCCCTGCTCTATCAAGCTCTCTTCATTCATATGTGATAGCTGAGAAGTCAGGGGAAATGAGTAACTGGAAAGGCTGTAGAGGATCAAACTAGCAGACTAAGGGCTAGTTTTGATGTAAGGTACAACCTTCAGCAAGGACAGTGAAAGCAGAGTAATCCTGAGAAACACCTGGAGAAAAACATTCCTGAATGGCAATTTCTTCTGTGCTTCTTGTTTCATTTGAGATTGGCTAAATTAAGTTACTGTTCAGAATACATTATGGAGCCTTTCCTACCAGCAAAAGTCTTTATAAGCTCTGCTTTTACTATCTGCTCTGCAGGGACAGGAAACTATTGGTATTTATGCCTTCCTTTCCTAGGATTCGAAGTTTGCATAAGAAATTCAGATATATAGTGATTTATCCTTCCTCCCCACTCCCCCTTATTTGAACCAATAGAAAAGGCTAGCTGTGTTAGGGCAGATTTTTGGGGATCAAGCAAGGACAGAGAGCATCAATGAAAAGCATGGGTTTTATCTGAAGTTTGGAGTTTTTGAAACAGTGTTAGCTTATGAAACTCAAAACACAGATAAAACTTAATCTTCCCTATGTTTATGAGTATTTAAAATAGGTTAGCTTCACAGCATATATTTAAGAAATATGAAAAAATAAAATCCCTCCTAGAGAGCAGAGATAATATCCTAATAGATGTATCTAATATCCAGTGCAGTGCTCAGCATATCAACATAATTATTAAATAGACAGAAATGGATCCTCTCAGAACTCCTTATGTGTGCCCCATGCTTCACTAGATCTCACAGACCTGACTTGTAAATGCTAATTAAAACTCTATTGCAATGAAGGGAAACATTGCAGTAAAGAGATGTGATTCAGTGCTAACAAGTACTTGTTAATGTTATTTCTTGTTTATGATGGAGGGATTTAATCCTAACCTAATGTAGTGTCTGTGCTGTCGAACACATCCTGCAGGAGCTGTGGAGATCTTTGAACACCACGAGGAGCAGTTCCCTTCATACTGATGTGTGCTTTTCCTAAAAATGGGGACGATTTGCCTCGACTTCAGAGGTGTTTTCTGACTGAGTCACTGCATGTAAATTGCATGTCAGTATGATATAGATTGAAATCTGAGATACTGCCTTTATGAAATGCATGCTGTTCTCTAGCACTCGGCCTGTGCTTAAGTGGTGGCTTAGAGATGGTTTGTGTGACCTAGAGATGGTTTTCTTTGGTAGGTGAACAAGTGTACTGCTTAGGTGACAGCTTAGACACAAGTGTCCAGGTGAAAAAAGCCATCCAACTTTGTCTTGTATTAGTTGAATAAAACCCCAAACACCTGCAATGGCTAATTTCACTGAAAGGAAGCATCACTTTTGTGGAGCTGTCACTTGCCAAATAAGTAGAAACAATCAGGTTTTTTGTTTAAAATTAATTTTTCATCAAAATAGCTTGGAAGTTGGCTCATGCTGCAGAAGCTTATGTACATACTCTCTGTACCCTCATCTAGAATTCAGCTGGCTTTGCCATACATGTTTCTGAGCATCACAGATGTGCCTATGATTTCATTATTAAAAATAATTCTTCCTTTATTTAAAATAGCCATAGAATTACCCTGAAGTGTTTAAGAGAATATGTATATGGATGTAAATGGCCTGTTTCAAGGGACTGTAGAAGATGGAGGAGCTTTTTATTCCTGATCCTGGAGAAGGAAGACAGTATAGTGCTGGATGAAATAAGTGGGTGGTCTCTAAACATTCACGTTTTGTAATTATACAGTTGAGACTATGACAGCATCAGAACATATGAAAGTCAATATTCCCAGTTCACATCATCTTTCTCGAATAAGAAAGATGCAGTCTTGTGTTTTGCTAATAAATGTGTTGACTGGCTCTTCCATCTGTTACCAAGGTGTGTATTTTGAAAAAGCTACTGAAAATTACAGGAAGGGTAGAAGAGGTTTCCGAGTCTTGTTCAACACTAGCTGGGTGATGTTAAGAGATCACAAGTAATAGGTGAAGCATCAGTCTTATGATAGTAAACTTAAATATGTGCCATAAAACAGGGTTGCTGTGGCACAAATAGTGATGCTAAAAATATGGTCGCAGTTCAGTCACAAAAACCTGAAAATCAAAATGAAGGAAGTGTATCTTAAATCAAGGAAATAATCAAGCAGTGGTGCAAAATGTGTTCTTAACAAACTTGATACTTGTCTTTTCCCAATATGCTAAATCATTCAATGTACATAAGAAAGGGAACACCTTAATCATTTTTAGCTAGAAATTTTTAATAGCTTTTTAACTAACTGGAGAGAGAGAGGGAGAAGACAAGCTAATGTACGGAGGTTGTGAATGAGGTGTGGAAGGATAGTCTTGTATAAATTCTGACTGCCCCATACTATAGTGAGGTGGACTGGAACCAGATGCAATAGGATTGATTTTCTCTGAGAAATGTCTAATATGTCTGCTTTCCATAGGAGACTTCAGGACCAAAGGAAGCTAAGAGTGTTATTTACTGTGTGAAATAGAAGTGCTGAAATTATTAAGTAAAATCCCAATCTGGTATTACTATTCCACCTAAAATGTATGGCTTATGTAGCTGGCTTCTGCTATAGTTGCTTCCATGCTATTTTTGTTGCCAGTTTTTACACATCCTCGTGGGGAGGGGGTTCTGCTAGAGGAATGAACTACTGACAAGCAAAACTTATACTTAAATTTTTGGGCTGCCATGCAGAGAAACCAACCAGTATAAATTCTCTGTAGTTACCTCCTTTTTTTTTGTATTGTTTCTGATACTGTGTTCTTGGCTGTGGATGATGGCACTCGCCTCTTTTGAGTATAATAGCTGAGTAGGTGTAGAAAACACAGCACTGGCAGATTCAAAGAGCATTTTTTTGTAAAGCAGTGTAATAAAATATTTACAAGATTTCATGTAATGAACTAGGCAATTATGTGTGAATTGTACTGTCTTTAGTTAGTTAGAATAGGCAGCCTGCAAGCATTTACAGAACCTCCTTCAGAACAGTTTCAAAGCATATTTTATGGAGCAAGAATATTGTTACCTTCTATGTAAGGTTTCATTTCATCACATCACAATGGAGCACACAAATATTTACAGATGAGCTTTGGAAAAAAAAAGGAGGTTAGGAATTCTATTAAGACTTACAAATGAGCTTGTACAAGAATGTGTTCATTTCGAACCTGCCAGAGATGCAAGAATAAGTAACAACCTTCTCTTATTGGAAGGTTGTGGGCAATTTGACATGCTGGGGAGTGAGATGCTGGAAGGGAGTGCTGCAAAAAGGGGACCTGGGGGTCCTGGCTGATAGCATGTTGAATATGAGTCAGCAGTGCCCTGGCAGCCAGGAGAGCCAACCATGTCCTGGGGGCATCAGGCAAAGCATCACCAGCCGGTCGAGGGAGGGGATTGTCCTGCTCTGCTCTGCACTGGGGTGGCCTCACCTTGAATATTGTGGCAGTTTAGGGCACCACAATACAAAAAAAGATATTAAGCTCTTAGAGAGTCTCCAAAGGAGGGCAGTGAAAATGGTGAAGGGCCTTGAGGGGAAGTGTATGAGGAGCAGCTGAGGGCACTTTGGTTTGTTCAGTCTGGAGGAGACTGAGGGGAGACCTCATTGCAGTTACAGCTTCCTCATGAGGGGAAGAGGAGGGGCAGGCACTGATCTCTTCTCTGTGGTGACCAGTGACAGGACCCAAGGGAATGGCCTGAAGTTGTGTCAGGGCAGATTTAGGTTAGATATTAGAAAAAGCTTCTTCACCCAGAGAGTGGTTGGGTGCTGGAACAAGAGAAGTGGTCACAGCACCAAGCCTGATAGAATTCAAGAAGCATCTGGATACTTTCAGGCACATGGTGTGACTCTTGGGGATGGTCCTATGCAGGGTTAAGAGTTGGACTTGGTGATACTTGTAGGTCTCTTCCAACTCATCATATTCTGTGAAACCTGATTCTGTTCTAGTATGATACTCCTTTGTTTATTGAGCAAAGGGGTGCAAATCTGGACCAACAGACTAGAATGTGCTTTCTATTTTCCACCCTGTAAGTCCAGAGAGAGTGATCTAACAGTGCAAAAGCAATTAACCAGCACTGCTACAAATTTATTTTTGGCTATATAATAATGCTGAATTTAATGACTAAAATCCATTCATTTAGAAGTATTTTTCTGAACTAAGGAGAGGAGGGACTGTAAATGTTAGAACTGAGTCTGCTGGTTCTCATATGGATTCTTAATGTAAGATTGCCCAAATACTTTAATGTCCAAACTGCTCAGTTCCAAAAGAAAATTGATTGATCTTTCATCAGTCTTTGTCTGTATCACTTTTGCTCTAACACTGTAATCTTCTCAACACAGATGGTAAAATGCCTTGATCTCCCTCTTACCCCCTTGTCATTGCTTTCTGAAGTTAGAATCAGCTGCCTTGTGTGAAGAAGTTAATTGAGCCACTGAATGCAGCTTCTTTTTGTGCAGAGGAATTCTGCCTAAATGACTAGTCTGCGTTCTCTCTCTTTTTGATTGTGTAGGGGGGATATGCATGCAAGTCTGTTTATTAAGAATATCATGTCTAGCCTTATTTATAAATGAAAAAAGGCCTATCTACAACTTCTGTCAATCCTGAGATATTCTGAGATATGCTGCCATATTTTTCACTGTTGTAGAATGATCATTAAATGGGACCACTGATCTATTGAAGTGTATGCAGTTAGTACTGCAAGGGCATCTTAACTGGAGTTTGATCCCTTTGGTTGTTTAGACTTACCTCTGCACGTTGATGTTTTTCTCTTCTGTGGCCTCACTAACTGGGAATGTAGCTGCCAAACAGTAGTCTATGGGAATATTTATTAGGGAAGTACTGGCCTTAATTCAAATGCTTATTTGTATTGCAGTCTGATTAGCTCAGAACTTGAGTGTCTTTGATTTGCAATGTATGAGCTTACAATTAAAAAATGGGGAGCAGAGGCTGGTGGCAGACTACCGTTGCATAATCATTTACCTGAAGAAAAGCTAAATTTGTCTGTGAAACCATAGAAATTGGTTCCGCTGACTCTCCTGCTGGCCTATTTGAAATCCCCAGCATGCTTGAAAGAGTTGGCGAATGCTCCAAAAATAATGAGAAGTATTTATATAAATTTACTCCAGCTTTGATCCATGTTCTGAAAGAACTGTGCACACCTTCAGGAAAATGTATTCATTTCTTTTGATGTCTCATTGATTTTTAAATGAGAACCTGGAAAGTGGTGGAGAAGCAAAACTTATTCTTCATAAAAGCAAGGAAGGACTAAATAGTGTTACTAAGTTCAGACAATGAGTTGGCACAGGCTGAAGGAAATTTGCTTTTTACTGTCTGTGTTTTTTGTCTCACGCAGTCTTATGTTTGTGTTGTATGCAAAGCATTATCAGTGATGAGCAGATTCTTAAACCCCAAAGAGAGGCAAAACATTATAGGTGCAATGACAAGAGGTGCAGAACAGCTGAGCCATTTAAGGAACCTTCTAATTTCTAAGGGCTTTTGTATTAAAGGAGAAAATAGGCAATAGCCTTGGGGCATCATTAGCATTTACTTGTTTTCATATATATTGCAAACAAAGAAACTATTTTTTTTTTTCATTTTACAGTATGAACCATGGCACATCTCTTTCTTTCTAAACTCAGTATAAATGTGGTAATTGTAGTTAAAATAACTGTTAAAAAAGAAAAGAGTTAAGTCATTCTGTAATGGAGAATTCCCTATGTGCTGTGAATTGCTGAGTCTAATAGAAGCTCCTGAATTTTTTTTTTACTTTGTTTTTAAAACATTAAGAAGTTTCTCTGTAGTCTAACAGATAATATTTAAAAATCCCTTAAATTTTGGTTTGTCCCTCTATAGGTTAATAGCTATTAGTACATAGTATCTATGAAAAACAAGGTTATCATGTCATAGTGGCATGGGCTAGATATTTCTGTTTAAGTGATGGCTTAAGAAGTATGTGTGAAAGCTGTGACACCTGCTTTTGGCCATTGGTAAGAAGTTTGGTGTTTTTATGCTACATGGTGTGGTTGCAGAAGTAGTAGTTGTAGTAGTTGTAGTCAGTCACTGGATTATAGGCTATCAACACAAAGTAAAATCACTCATCATATCTCTAGTCCTTTGGAATATTTGCCATGCTAAATTAGAGAAGTATTAAGCACCTGCCTGCAGTTTCGCTCTTTTTGATTTTTTTTTTTTTCTGCATAATCAGGTATAACCTTTAATTCAAATAGTGACATAAAGGGAACAGATAGACACAACAGTACTTGGAAATTGAAACATCTGTTGCGTGAATCTAGCTCTAAAGTTTTGATATAAAGTTCTGACCACTGATACTGATATTGTGGAACATAGAGAGGTTTCTTTTTTACTAGTCATGTTATTGAAAGCATTAATTGAATTACAGCCTGAGAATACTTGTGACATTTTACTGCTTATTTGTAAGTTTGCTTCTTGCAGACAGGGTGTTTTTTGTTAGATATGTTGTATGAAGCAAATATTTGTGCACACTTGCAGTGTGGGCCTGTCTCATGTTTGACATGTTCTAGGTATTTTCTTATGGTCCAGTACAGAGGTGCAGCAAAACTACCAGATCTCCAAAGCAAGGAGACATCCACTCCATTCAGCTCCTAATGCATCTCTCCTTTTGACTAATGGGGGTTTGAGGCTTTGCCTTGAGTTGTATGTGTTTATAAGAATTAATGCAGTGCGACATCACAGCTGAAAGTGGTGTTCTAATGCAATTAATAGTGCTACTAATAGCTGTGACTTCAGACAACACAACTGTTCCTCATCATTATGTTCTGAAACAATTTTTGTCAGTATCAGTTTTTTTCCTTGTACTCTATTAACGTTGTCTATGTTTTTACAGATTTCTTTTCTTTTTGCTAAATGCTGCTAGTGTTACCTTACTTAAAATCTTTCAATTCCCCAGTGTAATCAACTTGCTCATAATTTTTGATCTGCATTTATGAGAGAGAAGGTACATTTATGCCACTTCAGTCCCAATCCTCATTTATTTTAATGTTCATCATTCTGTCAGTTTTCCCTGTTGGAATATGTCATCTTAGGTCACATAAAGCTCTTTTTCTTGGGCAGATAGTAAAGCTAAGTTCTCTGAACTGATCTCTCAAAAGATAAAATTAAATGCGTTTCTGAATTGGTGTCTTTGAAGTCTGAGTGTGTTAGAGAATAATAAGATGTACTGTGGGGTTGTGGGGTTTGCTTTGTTTGATGGGAAAATTCTGTTTTGTGTTATTAAAATGCAGTGGCAAATGAGATGCTGAGGTCTGTCTGTGCTGCTGAGGAATATGAGTGTAAACATACCCTTGCTAAGGTTTCAAGAACAAGCTGGCATAGCAGTTTCAGGCTTTCTGTGCAGGGGCAAATCCCACCCAAGACATGACTAAGAAACTGTGGCTGTAGCAAATTCCATGGTGTTGTAATTCAGCTGCAACTGTTTTGTTAGCAACTGGAGATTTACAAAAGTGCCCTGGGCAAGATCTTGCCACCCTTTCTGGTGTCTGCTGAAGCTTAGATGGAGTTCATGCTTTTTTGGCCATAATTTTTGTTCTGACAAATCAGGTGACTTAGAACCACGGTATAGTATCCTCATAGTATCCTGAGTTTTAATCAAGCAAGCAAAAATTTTGCCAATAAGAATGAGTAATAAGAGGATGTTTGCAAAGAAATAAAAATGTCTGTCTGGGACAAAGCTAAGAAAGCATATTTACAAAATCTTAAGGTTTGTGTTTGCCTGAAGGTTGTGGAGAAGGATGGGCTTATTTGTAGCATGGCAAATTGAATGTATCCCAACTCTCTGAATGTAAGGATTTGATGCTGTGAAACTGTAAGTGCACCAGTGGATGGATTTCTATTTCGAAGGGTTTTTATCTGCTCTTTCAAAGCCCATGCATTTATTAACGTACTTTGTTAGCAGAAGTAGGCAAATGTTACCTTAACAGTGAGCAGAACCTGCCAATGCAAAATAAGTGTGAATACTTCCCTGCTGGAAAGATAATTCTCTAATTAGCCTCCAACCATTCAGTGATTGAAAATTTGTGGATGCAAATAATTTTCAGATTATTTAAGTCACTTAAAATCAAGGATTCCTGCAGAGCTGGTAGAACTTATTTGTAGCTGAGGTGTTTCTGACTCTGGATCACACTAGCAAGAGGAAAATGTATTCATTCTCCTTATTATCTTAGATACAGTGTGTGCCAGACTGATGAAAAAAACATGTCTAGAGGTAATTGTTTCCAGTATGGAAATGTGTGTGTTTATTGGGAGAACAGAGGGATGGAGAGAGGAAGGGGGTGAGGGAAATAATACACTGGCCTCTTACATGTTCCTCTTGTTAATTCTTCATTCCTCTTTCCCTCAAAGCCTCTGCATAGTGACCATGCCTTTTAGATAAGGAAATGTGCTGCTTTGTCTCCCTCTGATGGAGAAGCCACCTGTCATCTCAAAAAAACCTGCTCACACAGCAGGAGCTGGGGAATGATTTCTTTTAGCTTGGAAGCCTGAGGTTAGTTTTTGAAAAATGTGCTATGGCCAGACTCTAAGTTAGTGTTTTCTGGCTTACAGAACAATGAAACTTTCTTCTTGTCATTTAGGGTCTGCTGTAGAACACAGAGTGTTGAGATTCTTGGCAGCCTAAGTTTTAAGTGGCTTTTAAATCCATTGCAGCTTGAGTTTTAATTGTACACCATCAGCAAGGAAGCCAGTTGGACTTGGTGGGATCACGTTGCCTACTGTGTTTTGGCAGTTCTAGTGCAGCTTAGGACCACCTTGCATGTCAGTCCTGGGCATGAGATAAGCAGCCTGCCAAAATCCAAGTTGCCTGAGGTAAGAAGAGCCCCAGGAGGATAGGTGGTGTAGGATGGAAAGCACAATGAGCTGTCTCTCCTGGATGAGGCTTACCACGTGCTAGGGTACATGAGGCATTGCATTGCCAGGGTGAGGAATAAGGTCAAAGCAAACAGAATGCTCGGTTTTGTTGTGTCCCCATCGCTGCAAAGGTGTCAGTTTTCAAAATATTCTGTGATCATTGTCTCCTGTATTATTATCAGGCAAGAGTGATTATGACTGTCCTAAAAGATGACAAAGGTAGGTGTTGCTCAATATAAGCATTGTAAATGTTGTTACTGTAGGAAGACTTCTATCCAAATACATTTTTTCTGATTAAAAGAATTTCCCCCACTGTGTTGCTTGTAAATTCATAATTGCTTTTAATATATAAAACATTAAAAGAAATTTCATGTAGTAAAACCAGGTGTAGGCTTATTAAATTAGAAGACTTGAACATTCATTATAATTATATTTTAATTGTTTTTATGATCTTGAAATAACCATGTATGTGATTGAGAGATGGATGTTTGCAATATTAGATAATGGCAATATTAGATCAAAGCTGTTTGCGTCTTTCAATTACCCTGTGCAGTACTGCTGAATTTTCAATTATGTTAGTAGTACATTAGTAGAGTTGAGTGTGTTGCCTCTTCAGTGCACCACCTGCTCCTGTAGTTTCATGTAATCTGCAGTGCAAGAGAGCTCATTTGCTCAAGAGAAGTAGAACTGACATTATTTAACTGATGAAGAATCAATTTTTATTTACATTGTAGTTTTCAAGAAAGGTAGCATGTAAACCCATCAACCCTGGGTTCAGGTACAGTTATTTGCTCCTAAGTAATTATGAAGTAGTATGTAGAACTCAATCACATGGTGTCACACTCTGATCTTGCTTCATTAATTTGCAGGATCTTGTTCATCTTCTCAAGTAGGAGAGAACCCACCTTGGGTTCCTTGCACAGCAAATATTGTTCTGGTACAAAGTGAATAGCTTAAAATTGCTTTCACTATATTCTTGTTTAGTAATGATTTCTTGTTTCTGTATGTGCTGTCCTCAGCTAATAGAGTGAAAAGTCTCCATTTTCTTCAGCTTTTTTTTTTTTAAACTTTCTGCCACAAATGTCAATATGTTCTAGCTTTCACTCACCGTAATGAATGATACAATAAATGTGGCTGCAAGCAAAAAGAATCCATTTTCATCCAGACCACCTTTCCTTCAATCTTACCATGGTGTCTAACCTAAAGACTATAGCTAGATTAAAGTTTCGTGTTACATACTTCATAAAAGCAGCGTAAGTACTTTAAGCCTCCAATTCTGCAGTAAATATGAGGCAAAGGGTTTTCTCTGACATTTTGTACATTCTCTGTGAGAAATCTCTTAGCTGCTTCCAGGTAACGTTTGACTTCTTGTTAGATATGCTCATTGTGTTTCTCTTTTGAAATCCATTAAGAATAAGACCTGGAAAAAATTTTAAGGGTTGATTTGCTCTTTGTTATGTTCTCATGAGAACTCATTTCAGCAGTGCTTTTGTTTATTTAGTGACTATTAAATACACCCTTTATTTCCAGAATTGTATTGCTGTGGTCCTAATCTGTAAAGTTTCAAATCTTTGTACAAAGGTGCCTTCAAGACTAAGTGACCTCTCTCTCCTCTCTTCCCATCGGAGTAGTTTCTACTTTTGATCTCATCCCACCAGTGAGGCTTCCAAAATCAGGTTCCAGTGAAGAGGTTTTGTAGTTGTAAAAGGCTGTATGTTTTTACTCTTCCTTGTCCCTTAAAGTGTGTTGGTTCTGGGTTCATTATTTCAGATATCTCACCTAAACATTCTTCCAAGGTCACTGTAAGATACATCAAGACAATATTGAACTTGTTGTGTTTCGATGTAACGGGTAAGAGTTGCAAATAGTAAAAATATCAGAATGTATGAAGTAAATTACAAGGAAAAATATTTCACAGCAGTTTTCTCATATAAAATAGAATTATGCATAGAGGACTTAGTTAATTTAATCCTTCTTCTTTAATCAGTGTCTACAATCGTTAGGAAAAGAATGCAAAAATTATATTTGCACGTACTTCTAAATATGAAATAGAGCAAAAAGGATTAGAACTGAAATGAAGAATGCAACGTTAATGTATATGCTGAACAAAACTTTTAGAAAATCAAGCAGAAAATAATTATTTTGAAATAGATAATTGTAGATTTCTTTTATAACTATTCTCATTTATAACTAGAAAAACTGGCAGCCTTTTAATGAGAAGTGAGTACAAAGCTGAAGTTTTAGCCAGTTTATAAAGATGCATTTTTTAATGTTTCCCACCTTAAGCAGAGTGTATTTATTACTCCTAAATGTCAGATCTGAAAATTTGACTTGTGTAGAGGTAAAAATAACTCAAACCAGCCCAAAGACTGTATTCTGCTTCCTTGAGAATAGGATCTTACTAGAGCTGATTATAAATAAACCAGTGTATTTGCCTTTGATATGATCCATGATTTCCTTGCTGCTTTTCTGAATAAAATAAAATTTCACTCTCTAAATATAGTTAGAAACACTGTTGAAATTACAGCTCCCTTCTAACATAAGTGGATCAATGTCTATACATGTGTGAACCCACAGGTATGCACACATAAATCTCACTGGTTGTCTGTGAGGGTAGAAATTCAGCCCAGCTCTGTGGGATTGCAGTGTCACATGTTGGCCTAACCCTTCCTTTGAGGACACTTGCTACACTTCAGTGGTTTTAGGATTAGTGCTGAGGTGACTCATCATCCTTTGTCGTTTGGGTAAATTCAGCACATATCATACAGCAGCTTCCAAAGGTTCCCATGGGAGCAGTTTATGTTACTTGAGGTCTCTGAGTCTAGGAATTAAGAAGTTCAGCAAAGCATAGAGGGCAGTTGGCAGTTGACTTACAAAAAACCTGATCTGAAATGTGGCAGAAGCTTGCTGGTCCGAAAAGGGGAAAGTAATTTGTTGTAGCAGCAAACCACAGCTGGATAGCAAATGGTTTAAAAACATATTTTATGAATGTGCTTATTTTACAAAAGTCACGTGACTCCTAATGTGTTAAACTCTCTTTTCAAAAGTGATGTGAAATTTTGAGTTTTCCGTATGTTAGTTTAGAAGACTTCTGTTATTATGCACAATATTATATAATGGTAATTGCAGTTGCTGTTTTTATGTAGCCTTTCAAAAAGACAAATGTTAAGAAAAAAGTCAAATTTTCATTAGAAATATTTGGCATAAATCATGTGTGATATAGAGTGCAATTAACACATTTTTATGACATTCTATTGTGCTTATTCCATTATAACTATTCTGTTAGGTTTTCTATTTTGCTCAGATGAGCATATGCAGCAAAGGCAAGTTATCTATCCTGATAAGTTTCAAAGAAAGTTATTTGAAGATCATCTAAAAAGCATGATAGGTATTAAAGGTAATCTAGATGGCATGAGCAAAGAAAAAGGTGTTTTGAATATTGTCATATTTCTCTTAAAAGAGAATTCAGTGATGTGGAATGTTTACTTCTCCTTAGCATGCCCTAAACAGGTCGCATAATATCCACCAGGAAATTTTGAGTAAGTATGGAATGATTTGTAGATACATTTTTGGACTTTTCATCTATTTTTGGAACTTATATTTCTGCCAATTTTTAGTTTTAAATAGAAGTTCCATAGAGAAACTATTCTGTATATAACGGTGGGACTATAGGTTTCGTATTCCATCGACAAAGCCAATAGATACAGTCACAGTTCAGAGGTACATATACTTTATTTTTTTTTTTTACCATAAATTCTGTATCTAGGAAATTCAGTGAGACCATGTAGAAAGACATGGATTGCTTGAAAGCAAGTTTGTGGTAAGTGTTCAAGTTTAAAGAATTTTGCTGAAAAGATGATGTAACAGTGAGGCTGCATATAGCTCTGGTCTGAGTTCTAGTCTTGTAGACTTTATCTTCTTAGCCATTCGTGATGTTGCCTACATAGACTAGGTAGGTCCAAATAAGTACAACTAGATTTCCTATAAATTTGTGTTTGTTTCTTTTTCATGTGTACAAGTCCTTGTAAAAGAAAAAAAAAGTGAGGGAGAGTGGGTGGGGAACAGGAGAGGGTTGTATCCTGTTCAATCAGAAGGGCCACAAAACATACCCAAAAGTCTGTTCTTTGAGAAGATTTGTTCCTTAATTATGCAATGTGGAGAAGTTTGAAAAGAAAAAAATGCAGTCACATGAGCCAAATGCAAAATGCAATCATTCAAACCCCATTAGGTTTGTCTGAAGCTGTTATAAACTGGCTTATTCTTATGTTTCCTTTAAGGATGTTCAAGTGAATTGTTTTGGCCTTTGAGAGAAAATTAGTTTTGGTTTTGATTGTAAATCATAAGATCTTTTTCCTCCTCATGATTAATGAGATAAGCTGCTTGAAAGACTGCTTAATTTAGTGATCTAAGATTTAGAGAACTGCTTTGAGAGTATTGGTAAGTAAATTTGTTCACAGTATGAGAGGTATTTAAAATAACAGCAGTAGCTTGAGAAAGGCTGCTCTCCACTTAAGGAGGTAACATTGCTAATGAAAGTCAGTTGTGTGTGGAGAAACTAGAGCTGTACTGTGTCACCCTCCTTAATTTAGAGCAGCCAGTTATAACTCAGGTTGATTGCAGTCCCTTTTTGCCATTAAAAGCCAGTTTTGTAGTTGTGGTCAGTGTTGATCCTCATATTTTATCAATTAGGTAGTCTCTGAAAGCAATAGGAAAGGAAGGCAAAACGTTCTTCCGTGCCATTTGAAGAACTGTTTCCAGGTGCAGGTCTTTGGACAGTACAATCTGACTGGATTCTGTGATTTTCACACATTTAGTCCTCTTGCCATGTATGGTTTCACCCAGTAACAAGGCTGAGTACAGTTTCCAGGGAGTCTATCACTGCTTCATCACCTTGATTCTCTCCTGCTTCTGAAGTTTTGTACAGCTGGGTGGTTTAATTTATTACTTTTCCTGTCATTTGTCTTCTTCTTTGTCTGAATTGCCCTTAATAAGATATCCTTATATTGCACACATCCTTGCAAACTGTATATTCATTTCAGTTAGAAAGAAGTGGTTCAGAGCAGCTAACAGGCTTGTTTGTGTGCATGTCCAGCCTCAGCAGAAATGTTCATCTGTGTGGGACTGTAGGTCCCAAGAGCTGGAATGTTTGCATCCTGTCAGCCATTTGGCTGGTTGTCCAGGGTTGTTGATTGCCGTGGCTCTGGACTTCTACACCTTCTGCACCTCGTTTCTAACAGTTTTATGCATGTTATGATCAATCTGACGGGGATAAAGAAAAAGGTTAAAAGACTGTGCTCGTATGAATTGCCATGGGTTTTGTGTCTTTTCCAGAAGTTATAGCAGCTACATACTGGTCAGTGCTCAGTATCAATGACTGTACACTGGGTTCAATAAGACATTGAAGGAAAAATACTGAGTGAGATGGTGGCATCTTTTTCTTCTTTTGCTTGGACAAACAATAGGAACAGTACATAAGCAGCTTGCTGCTTAATGTTGTTCAGTGAGGTCCATTCAAGCAGATTTTCTGCCTGTCTTGTTGGCCCAATGAATGAATACTGTACAGCATTTGCTATTTTTTAGTTGGTTTATTACTTATTTTTTAGACATGAAATGGTAGGTAAATGCTTTCATGATATGCAGAGATTAAAAAAAAAATACCTAAATCGAAGTAGTAGTTTCATTTGAGTTACCTGCTTTTGGCAGTGTCTCATTTGACTCTATAGTAGTATGCTGTGGTTGCCAAAAAAATCTGGCAGGAAACAGGAAAGCAGTAACTAAGTCTTGAAATATAACAGCCAAAATGCTGCAGTCCTAAGAACTTCCACATATCTTATTGGTATTTGTCTCTTCTGCTTGTTGCCTTGTAAATGCCTGTATCATCAGTTTTGTTTACATCTTTAAAATGAGTGAAATGCAGTTTCTCACTTTTCCTAATGCCTCCCTTGAATGTGAATGTTGTCTAATGCTGTGTTTCTACTCTTAACAAGAGCTAGGCAAGTTAATTTGAAAAATTCACCAGCAGCCCAAAGCTTGTAATTGCCCACCTGGTGTGCAAGATGTACCTTTATTTAATAGAAAACTTCAAAAGCTCAGGGAGTTTAATTAAAGTGTATGGAATTATGAAAAGTGAGATTGAAAAGGCAGCAGAAACGGAGGAAAAAAGAAACAAAAGAAATACAGGGAACTGCAAAAACTCTGTTGTAAACTTTCAGGGAAGCATGTGCAGGTGAGTTCTTGAGCATCAACACAGGAGGTGCCTTAGCTGCAGAGCAGGAGTACAAACACAGCTGTTAACTCTCACACTCAATCCTGATTCCCAGACTTGTCAGAATTGGCCTACTGTATTCAACTTTTTTTCCTTTCATTGCAATTGCATAAAATATCTTCCTTGATGTGACATTTCTAGTCCAGCCTGGGTGGAAATTCCTGAGTCTTCAGTGGGTCACTTGAATCTACTGGGTTGGTTTTAGGAATTTTTGTCTTCCAGCCCATTTATTCAGAAACAGTGTATCTAATGAAAGGTGTTGAGAGCTTCTGGTATTAAGTCTTGCTGAGGCTTGATTTCTTTCTTACATTGACATCTCCCTGTATGATTCTTATGTTGGTGTTTAGTGTAACAGTCTAGGTAGGAAAACATGAGGAAAGAAATCAAAAGAAATCAAAACTGCATGGAACACCTTTTGAAGCATGTGTGGAAATCCTTCCAACTAACAATGGTTTGGGATTTCTCCTCTTCCTCCTTCTGCACCCCCCCCACCACCACTGTTTTGGGAGAAGTTGCTTTCCTGGCTCTGTGGATGGGAAAATCTGAAATTTTGCATTGATCATATTTTACATGCTCACAGCATTTATAAGATCTTGGGTATAAAAGGGGTCATGAGTGCTAGTGTCAGCAATAAAAGGGGAAAGAAGCCTTACTTGTTTCTGTAGAGACTGGTTTGCATCCTGGGTCAAAAGCAGAAAGAGACAGGGTTGAAAAGAGTTGTCGAAGTTATCAAGCTGGAAATGTTTGGAACCAAAACTTGGAGATACTGGTTAAAGCTAAGAGACAGATATAGAATAATGAATATTCATTTGTACAACAAATCTAAATGTTTACAGTAGAGCTCAGATAGAGGTGTGCTGTGGGTAGGTACTCCCTTCTTCAGGAAAATGGGCAGCACCCTTGTTCTTTGAGCTCCAGGGTCACTCCTCTGTGGTTGCTTGGGCAAACTGAGGATTGTTCATACAATTTTATCTCTGTATACGTGTTCTAAAAAAGTTCTGAATCACTGGATTCATGTAATCCAGTGATCACTTGCTGATATGGACAGAAAAGGCTAATGTAAAATTTATTAAGTACAAATAATTATTGAAAGTTGTCATTCAGTATCACAGTTTATACTGTGATATGGAGCTAAAGTTAGAGTAGTAACAGCTGTCAAGTCATCCAGTTTGTCTGTGAAATATTAATGTGAATGATGTGGAAATTTTTCACAGTTTTATTATGAATACCAAAACATCAGTTTGTCTCAAGTTCAAAATCCTGTGCTATATATCTTACTGAGCTTGTGTTTGAGAAGAAAATCAGGAAGGACCAAGGAAAAAATAATGAAGGAACAGAATTTAAAATAGCTAAACACCAAACTAGAGAACAAAAACTTTGTGAAGAAATAAATTAAATTCTGATGGGACTTGGAGATAATGGACAGGTACTAGTTCAGTAAGGGGCAAACTATCATGTCAGATGGCAAAACACTAAATCAAAATGTAAGCATGTGGATAACTGAAGTCTGTATTTAGACAAATGGAATCTCTTTGTATACTTCATATATGAAGATCTGAATATGACTCCCATTGAAATCATCAGTGAGGTGCAGTGTGGGGTACAGATTAGGACAGTGCTATAGGCATGGCTTTTGCATCTGCTCTGTTATTCAGTGCTCTCTGCTGTGAAGGTTCAAGTCAAACAAATTGTTAAAACAATTTTTAAGGTAAAAGTATGCTTCCAGTTCTTGGTCTGTCTTGATTTATTTTTTTGGCCTAATCTATGTATTTTAAACTGCAATAATCACTGGTAGAATCTAGCCACAGATACTATCTTCTGATAGATGAAATGTCACAGGAATTAATAAAGTGGGATATTTTAAATTTATATTCAAATCTTTACCTTTTTTGGTCACTAACTAAAAGACTTGTACAGAGTTCTTTGTAGTTTGTTGTGATGGCAGCAATGATTTATCATGATCTTTCAATTTTTCTCCCGTGCTGTCTAGTCATAAATAGTTGTCAAACGATTTTATGTAATGATAGTGAATTTCCTCAATTGCTCTAAGACATGGAGTTGAATAATATGTGCTAAAATGGCTTGGTTTACTGACAAGTTATATTTGAGACTTGTGGGGGAAAAAAATTGAATGTCCCCCTGCCATAGATGTTTAATATTTAAAGGAGAATATTTCTTAGGCGAAAGATTAGGAATTAGAGTCAGAAGACATGTCAAAGGAGTTTGTATTGCTTCAAAATTCTTAAAACACAAAGGCATTTACCTCTTTCTAAATGCAAATATACTTCTTATTAGACCTGTCTCAGAACATGGCAGAAGTGGTTGATGTCAGTAGTTGCTTGGGCATGGGTTACTCAGCCACTGTTCTGGTTCTGGTTCTGTTCCTAGCTCTTGGTTATGTTGCTGCAACTCCTCTGCTGAAAAAGTCATAAATGTTACTGTGTGCAAAGCACCTTACTGTTTCTTTTCAGTTAGTCGGGGCTAAGTCTTGACCTGAGGAGAACTGAGTATCAGCTTAAGGAACTGGCTTACAAGAAAACCAGTTTATCTTCTCGAAATCTTTGTTTTCTCAGTTTTCCAGTTTTTCTTAGGAGTGCTGCAGCACCAAGAACTGCAGAGAGAGGTTGTTGTCTACCTCTTAAGGGAAGACATGTCTTTGGATACAACTTAGGTGTGTTTTAGCCTTTTCCAAGCTGTTACTGACATGGTTGTAGGCATAGACATCTTTTCTTTGTCTCAAGCTGTTGACTCTGTGTTTTTTTCATCACATCCTTCAGTTATAATTTAGTAAGATTTTGTCCATTTTCTCAGTTTCTTTTTCTGTAGGGGAATATATCTTTGATCTCCTCAGTCTTTGTAGTATATCATTATCTGTTGGCATTGGTGAGACTCCCTTCTATTTTTTTTAATCATTTGTGAAAATGGTATCTGGTTTGTTTTATTCGACGAGCTGCTTTAAATAATGAATTTAGGTTTAAGCTATCTACAGTTTTTTACCTAACCCCTTACACTTTTGTTCAGCAATCTAACAGACTCCTTGTCTGATGGCTTCTCTGCAGTGGTGAGGGAATTTACAGATAAAGAGAAAACAGGAAATTTGTTCCTCTCCGTGGGTCTGATGGAAGGAGGTCTGCATGGTTTGAAGTAATAAACAACATAGCCTGAAAGATTTAATGTTTGATTCTCTATGCATGTACAATTGGGAACTCAGGTATTTCTCCCAGATTCCTCACTAGGAGTGATGGCTGTTCTATATAAGTCCGTAATTTTACTGTTCTGTAAAGATTCATCTGATTTCATCTTCTTTTTCCCTTTCTACACTGATTGAGACTTGAAGTCTGTTCAGACAGGCTGTCGAGGTGAAACATTCTCAGTATCGTGCATGTTGGCTTACCAGCCTCTGGATGCTACATTAATTTTTCTGCCCTTCCAAGCATTTTGTGCCTTCATGAAATGTGAATTGTGTAGTGACTTCTTGATGCTGATTTACTTGTTGTCTTAATTGAACACAAGGCTTTTTGCTGCAAATATTTATGTAAAGATAATGTATTTATGTCATTATGTGGCAAATACTGGATACTTTTTTTTGAAACAGCACCATTAATTATCAGCTCTAACTATACTGATTCTTGAGCTGTGCTCAAGTTGACTGTTGATGTGAATTCAGGTGAGTGAATTCACATGATAAATAGTGATAGATGTGATAAAACAGAAGCAGAAGTAACCTCACAGTACACTTGGTGTGTCCAACAGGGCATCTTTATGATGAAACAAGCCTTTAATTTTTGTAATAACAGATGATTTGTGATTATTTTAGATTAAATAAGGGACAGCAGCAGAAGCTGATGCCTCTTTGAAAGGAAGAGAGTAGATTTTTTGACAAGCCGTATTTTCTGTCTGTTTACAAAAGCCATGTTTTGCTTTGTTGCTATTACAGTGCCAACAGGAGGGAAGAAATTACTGTCTTTTGTTAGAGCTGGATGCAAATTGTACTCCTGTTACACTCAGAGAAAGCCATTCCTTTAGAGCCTTAATGTTTCATGAAATTATACTGGGTTTTGATAGGAATGGAAAGACAATGGAGAACAGTTTTTAAAAAGCTTTAAAAGGTTGTGTTTCAACATTTTGAAAAGGATTTTGGGTGTTCTGCATGACATAAAGCAAAAAGTTACCATTGAAATGGAATACTTACTAGGGCACTTGCAGTGGGTTATGTGTTTTTGGTTTTTTTTGTTTGATTTTTTTGTTTTGTTTGTTTGTTTTATTTTGTCGTTGTGGGTTGTCTTTTTTTTTTTTTTTTGAATATCCAGTTTTCTGGTTATCTTTAGGAAGCATTTTGATGCTTCTCATTTGGGTTCTTAACTCTAAAGGGGGTTGGATGCCAAAAGCAATGACTTTCAAAGAGATCTGCAAAGTAATTTCTGGTAATTCACTTAATACAAAACAATGTTGAAATATTAGGGTTGCAGATAAGGTGCCACATCGTCCTTTGCATTATGCAGTGCTTGTTTGCATTATTCTCTGACTTAGAGATTCGTACTTACTAAAGATGAAAAATTGGATACTATCCCGTTTTCTGAATGATTTTTGATCTTGAACGTGGGTATATTTCAGCAGTAATAACTGATTACACAGTTTGGTTTTGTTAACTTGTGTGTTGGGGTATTTTAATTCTTGCTTTTGATTCGTTGGTTTCCAATTTTACTTCCTCTGTTAACTCTGCTGGAGGGATGGCACAAAGACAGTTTTAAAATCACACAAAGCCAAATGGTGCTTTTGTGGCAAAATCACGTTTCTGATGTCATTTATGGCTATAAATAAGATCAAATCATTAGAGGACCAACCTGGTATTCCTGTATAGAATTGCTGCCTTCTGACTGATGCACAAGATTAAATGCTATTTGTGTAAAAGGGAGTCTGTTTACTTTATTTTAAAATAATATTTATGAGCAGAACAAGCACTAGAAAGAAAGAAACACATTAAAAAAGTAAATATAGGTATGTATTTTAGCCCTAGAGCATAAACCCTGTCTATCTGGGCAAATTTTTATTGTTTTTATGACATAAAAAGCAAATATATACAGAGCAAAGTGCTAGAATAAGTAGTCCAGGAAGCATTTATCATCCAGTCTTTATCATCCTGTTTTCCTTTAACACAGTAATTTTTTCTGGAAAGATCCATCTGACTCTGTACTGGTTCAAAGTAATTTTTTTGGTTTGGTTTGGTTTCAGTTGTTTTTTGTTTGTTTGTTTGGTTGGTTTGTTAGGTTTTTTGTTTGGTTGATTAGTGGTTTTTTTTTTTTGTTTGTTTTTGGTTTGGTTTGGTTTGGGTTTTTTTTGTTTGGAGAGGGTATTCTAGTCCATATGCTATAGCGTAGTTATTTTGTTACCAGAATTAAAGTGATATTAAAACTATAGATTTAACCAGGCTTCAGTGTTACCCAATATTTTCATTAGCAATCAGAATAAGGGAATAGTGAGTCTATTACATCCAATAGTGGGGACAGATGGTGTATTGTAGAAGAGGGGACTGCAATCCAGAATGGTACAGCCAACATAGAGAAATGGTTGGAGACAACTGAAATGCAGTTTCAGGGACAAATGTGAAGTTGTGTGTCCAGGGCAACTAACTCCCTCTTCAGATAGAGGCTGGAGAGAAACAAGCCAGGCAACAGGTCTGCAGGAACATTTTGGCAGTTTAAAATGGTAACACCACTAAAATAACATCAATGATGCTGAAGACTTTTTAAAAAATAAAATATCTAGACAAGCGTTTATCAAAGATAGTGTGGGTATTGTTGAACTTCTTGGGAAAAGGGTGCATAAATTGTCTTCTGGAGCTTCTTTCCAGATTTGTCTTCAGTGAATGCCTGACTGAAATCCTTTCAGCTTGTGGTTATCTGTGAAAACCCTACTGCACTGTGGACAGACTTATATAAGAGATGGAAATATATATTCCTAATTATGTTTTAACAACCATTACATTACTGTAACATTGTCTGGGAAGAATTGCCATTTAGTAATGCTAATAGATTTTTAGTATTTTTTTTTTTTGTTATCACATACATGAAAATAGAAAAGTAATCGCTTGAACAGAATGAGCACGTGTACTTCCTGTGCTTACTGAGATTTAATTTTAATGACATTTTTTAACCTTGCAACAAGACCCAGGTTTGCATATTTCAGCCCTTGTTGGCATTTTCCTTTAGCTATTCACCTAAGAAAGTTTTTATTTTAACATAGTGTAGCACTTCTTTTAGATCCAGATTTTTAAAAATTAGATTTAAATATGGAAGTTAGTGGAATGGCAACATTAAAAGCAATTTAATGGCTTTTAATTCAGCACTACAGTAAAACATCAGTGATCAGTCCTAGTGATCGCTTCAGAGATCAGAATAACATTGTTAACTTGAAAAAAACTCTTCAGGTTTGCCTGTGATTTTGAATCAATCTGTCTGCTTTCTAAGAAGCCACCCTTGGCTGGTCCCTGTCAGATTGCTCAGTGCTGCTTGATAAGGTGAAGCCAGATATCCCCCTGTATTGTGCTGTCGCTGTATCTCGGTCCTCATCAGTATTGACCTTTCTCTGGAGGAGGCATATCTCGCAGACAACACTACTCCTGCTGTGTTTTGTGTTTTTTACAGATATGTCTTGGATTACACTGGCAGCACAGGCTCCTCATTTGTCACCTGCAGTATGCTGTGCTTTGTCCCAGGTCATGAAAGGGAAAATGTGACCGTGTTTAAGTCCCTCATCTGCTGCCTCTCTTTTGCATACCTTTGCCTTTTCCACTGCTGTTACAGAAATTCAGAGCCGGCAGGGTGAGAGCTCTGAATCGCTGCAGCAGCCCTTGTGAAAGTAAACAGGAAAAGCTGCAGAGCAGGGGTGCTGAACCTTCTCATGTCCTACCTCAAATTCACAGTAACTGTAGATAAATGGCTTCAAAGAATAAGAAGAGCTGCACAAAAGTACTGGAAACAAAGAATATAGCATACACAAAGAATTAATTAGTAACTGAGATAACTGACACTGTTAGATTTTTTAATTGAACAGCAGCAGCAAGAACCACATAGATTCCCCTGTACTGCTAGAGGAGGGGGAAAATATGCACGATTAAAGCAGATGCTGGAAAATAAGGGGCTCTTTGTTACATCTACTGTGCTTTAATATACTTAAGCTGTGTTTATAACCATTAATTTTCCCTTTACATAAAGTTGTTTTAAAAAAAGATACAGAATTGTCCCGTCTTCAGGAAGGAGATGGTCTTGTACTGCTACACAGTGTAACAGTGGCAGTTCCACTGTGCTGGAAAGGTAGACAGCACTGATTTTAGGAGAGTGAAAGCATTGTATCTGTGCAGGTAAGACCGGGGAGAAGGAATGGTTGAGCTCTTTTGGAGGGGGATTTCCATTATGAAACCTTCCAGACGATCTGTTGCTGTTTGACTGAAGAAAATACTTTCCTGTGAAGTGTTTCATTTTTGTGCTGCAGCCTTTACGTGGTGCTGTTTATCTCAGGTGTCCCTGGGTGAACTGTGTATCACACATTGTGCTGTGAATCTGTGGGATCCCAAACCTTATTTCTCTAGTTTTGATGATCAAAAGGCATAGTAAAGGACTCTTTTTGTTAAATAGTGTTAAATGTTGAAGCTGCACATCATACCCTCGATTAGCAAGAGGATCCAAATCCTATCAGTCTCGAGGATCAAACCCCCCCTTTGGTACTGGTATTGTTAAAAAAGGATGAACATAGTTGGTGGTGCTTGTCAGTCCATCAGCACCCCATAATCATGACTGTCCTATTTTAGAGAAAGCTCTAAGATCTTAAGCATCCCAGGTTATTATTCTACTTCCACCATAGTAGCAGAGCACCCAAATTACAATGTGAAAGGAAGCCCTACTTGCAGTGTACTGCAGTTCACGGGCACAAATGTCACCTGTGCATTTGCACTCCATTAACTATTGAAAGCCAGTCCTACTTGTCTGTTTAATCATGTTTTTCAGAACAGTCTGTGTTGAAATTCTCTATTTTACCATTGACATCTCTGGAACTGGTTACTCTGCAAATATTTTCATTGCTATTTGCACTATGTTAATATTATATCTCCATGAAGCTGTGTGATGGCAAATACAGCTGTAGTTTCATGGTCTCTTCTTATGGTGTTCCACACAAAGAGCAGTGCAACCTTTGGCTTAGCAGTGGTTTTCCTCCTTCAGTCAAAATGTCAGCATATTCAGAAGGGAAGTGGTATAATTATTGAATGGGATAAGGTTTTTGTTTTGTTTTGTTTTGTTTTTTTTTAACAAGAAGATAATGAGTCATTTATCCTCATAAGTTCTCATCATTAAACTAAAAAACTAATTGTGCCTTGGTATCATGGACTTTTTGAACTCTAGCAGAAATTTTTTGAAGCAAAGGCCCATCCTGAAGCTGAATGTGTGAAGTGAGAGTTGAAATGGATCTGAAGGATAGACTTAAACATTTCAGACCACAGCAGTGTATATACAATACAAAGAGGTTTTTTGGAGTGAAATTATTTTATTACTTTAGTAATATATCAATTAAATGAAGGGTTGTATTAACATTTTTCCCCTTGTTCCATATTGTGAATATCATCCATAGTCGTTCTACTTTATTAACTTAGTGCATTTCTTCCAAAATAATTGCTGGGATTCCCATGTCACATACAGTCTGCTTTTACAAAGATATATTACAACTTATCAAAGAATCATTTGATTCTTTGCAACTAGTGGTTTGTGTTTTTTTTTTTCCTGGCAGATAGTCAGGCTGTGAGTAGATTTTCCCCTAAATGCTTGTAAATACCATAGCTGAAGCTAACTGGTTTTGATTTTTAACTATTAATTAGTTATGATATTATTCAAGATTAATGATAGAATATTCTTCTGAACAGTAAGTGGTCAGTCAAAATAAGACATCACAGCATTGATTAACTCTTATTCATTTTTAAAATGTTCATTAAATTTTTAGAAAAATGATTGTTATCAAAATCCAATAGGCATATCTAATTAATGTGAATGATATTCGTTTCTGTGCCTTCGACTTCACTGTGGGATATACTTTGGAATTGACCACAAATGTAAATAAACTGTAGAGCACTTGCAAAGGTTGTACACAGCAATTCATGTGGAGTTAAGTTGTTTAAGTTTGAAACAAGGGTTTGGTGTAGTTTAGTTCATTAAAAAGTCTAATTGAATCAAAATGGTTGTAATTTAGTTTGGTGAATTAAACTGTATTAAGGGTTCTGTAATTATGAAATTCTTCATGATGATTTATGAGCTTTATACGGTTCGATTTTGTAAGGGAAAGTTGCAAGTAAATTTAAACATATGAAGGGAAATCTTAATTGGGAGCTGCCTCTGTCCATTACCCACTTTGTTTTGATTCCCGTCCTTACTTCTGGGAATTTTTTCCCTCTTCCAATCCTTTATCTTAGTAACCTATTTTGTTTTGTAGTTGATTATCATATACTTATTTTCCACTCTTAAAAGGATGTAGCTTATATCACGGTATCAAAGTATATAACAGTAGCACAGTAGTTCACTTTCAAATCTGATTTTATACTGCTTCAGAATAATTTTTGGTGTGATTGTCGATGCAGGCAAGTCCAACAACTATCCTGTAAAAGTCATGTATTTAGTTAGAATAAACCTTTCTTGTCTGGTAATACTATATTATATTACTTTTATAGTAACATTATATATATATTATATACCTATTGGTTTCTTCCCTCGAAGTGTGTTCTATAATATGTTTTAGATTTGAATTAGGCTTGGATTTTGCTGTTTTTTGCCCTTAAAAATGTGTTAAATCATTGGCTATCTCAATATCCCCAGGTATCGGGATATTGCTGGACTAGCTCCTAATTTTGAAACATAAATGTAATATTGGATCTCAAAATGCCTTAGTATGTAGGATATACACAGGGTGCTGCCTTTTGTTTGCTTTGTACACCAAAGTAACCTTAAGCCTGTGTTATTGTGGGATTATAAACACTTCATTTTGTAACTAAAGAACTGGAACTCACACTATGGGACCACAAGGATGAGATCTCCAAATGGACTAAGAGTTTTTTCAAAATTTTTTTAAATGCTTTACCTATTAATACTACTGCATTGTTTTCCCTACACACTAACTCCACTACTGCCCTGTTGCTTATTCAACTGCACATCTTAAATTCTCTTTCTTTGCATATGCTTGAACTTAAAATTTTCTATATGTGTACTGCAGTGACTGCAATTTGGAAGCTCTTAAACTTAGGGGGACGATGATGAAATCGTTCTTTACATATACCAGCACTTTCAGGGAAAATTTAAGGGTGTTATTTTGTTTTTTAAAGGCTATGCTAGTAATAAAAGACTTAGGATTTAAAGACTTAGGATTTATATTTAGTTTACTGTCATGTTTACACAAACTTTAGGAGAAAAGCTTAACTGCATGTTTTGTTGCTGTATAGTTTCAACATTTAAATTGATATTTACAGGAAAAAAAAAACATGGTGAGGGGACTAGAACAGTTCTTGATTTGCATAGACTGGTATATGAAATATTAACTCTGTTTCCCAGACTAAAAATGTTTCAAATGTCACTCTGACAGCTGATAAATGCCATTTCAATGGCAGCATTTTTTTTTTGTCTTGTTTTCATTTGGGCTGAAACGGTTTGTGATGTTTGTCTTATTTATTGCAAGGAGAAATTACAACCAGTGAGGCCTAAGCTAAACAACCAAGGCCTAAGCTCTGCACAACCAAGGAATAAAAAAAAAATATACATTTTGTGGCACATGGGAAAAAATGCAAGGATTTGTTTTTCAGCCACAGTGAATCTATAGTAATGGAGACTGCTGCCCTAGGATGTAAGGGGCTACATAAATAGTGGAAAATTTACAGGGACTTTTTGCAAGTTGCAGAAGTTCTGGAAGTGTCAGTTAAGATAAACGTAAGACTGTCTAAAAGTCCAAAATATGCGACTTTCTGTCCCTGTTGAAATAATTTTTCAGTAAACAAAGAACATAACCACATCAAGAACATCCCAACTTCAAAAAAGTGCGGGTTAATGGTTTCAGTGCTGTCTTATTTTCTCTAATTACTGTCATTTCTGTATTGATCAGAGAGGATTAATTATTTACTACTGCAGAAATGTACTAAATAATTCTTCAGATTAAGTATTTATATGGATTCTGACATGCATTCTGTTGCTTAATATCATATATTTAATGTTAATTAACCGCCTCACGTCTTGTATACATGAAATGTATAGAAAGATTGGCATGTGGTGTTCTGATCAAATATGTAATAAAATTTGGTAACTTGGAATGGTCACTTAGGAAGTGTGAGTTCACTGGAACTTCCTTTGCCAAGGTCAGAGTAGTTTGAGTACGTCAGAAAACTTTTTATATGTTTTGATAACGCAGTTCCAGTGGCCTGAAACATGGATGTCTGTCCCAGAAATGTAGTTTTAATCAATTAGTAGTGTGGTTGTTCATATTGATTACAATCCAGTGGAAGCATCTGAGCCTAACCATATCTCTTCTGCCTTGCAAGGGAGAGAAGCAATATACAATCCCTTTCCAGATATTTCAGGAAATAAAACTAAATTTGGTACCTTCAGCATCTGTACCAAACAAGAGTATGTCAGGAAGTCCCCTCCCTTGGAAGTAGTGTTAAATTCTTGCATGCAATTCTTGCACACAGCCCAACAATCTAGCAGTGTGTTTGCTGAGTGTGAGTTACCTGTCATTGAACTATTTGTGTAAAAAACTCATAATTGTAAATCAAGTTACCCACTGAAGCATTTCAGGTCATCAGAGGAGCTTTGGAGCTTAAATTGAGAATTTTGTATGCAGCAAAGAACTAGAGAATTCTTATTTTAGGGGTAGTGTTCCTAGTGAAGAGCAGTACTTATGAGGAGTATTTACTTGCCTTTAATCATAGAACACCAGATTGGAAGGGATCTGAATGTTGGGTACTTATGGTCATTTCTAGAAGTTTAGGCACTCAGTGATGAATGGAACCCTGTATGCTGCTTCATCTTACATTGTTGGGATTTGCTGGAAGACAAGCAGAAGATGGGCGATTAGTTAAGAAGGTGGTATAACTTCAAAAGGCTCAGCAACAGATATTTTAGCTGCTGTCATGGATTTCAGAATAGTAACTGGATTTTCTTGGTTGACAGTGAGAGCAGCTGTCCCTGCTTCCCACTTCTTGTTGAGGAAGAAGTAGTTCTAAATGTGTGTGTAGAGGGCAGGGGCAGTACTTCTTAAAATTGTTGTTGCTTTACTGTCTTGGAGGTTACTCCTGTAGTGTAGCTCCAGTTATAGTTGAGAGGATTAGAAACTAACAACAAGATACAAGCCTGTAAACTCTCAATCAGCAATAAATGTCTGTGTGTAATAATTAGAACTAAAGATTAGCTACTGAAAGGTAGGAATATCACTTCCTTTTTAAATACAGACTCACTTTGTTCATTTTTCCTTTAAGTTACTTCAGTTACAGGATGACTATCTGCCATCTCTGCCTCAGAGTTACTTCACTGATATTCTCCAGATGCTTTGTTCTTATTATATGATACCTTTCACTGAAAGTTAAGTGGAGAAAGGGAAACCCATTCCAGGGAGCTCACTTAGTCTGTAGACTCCAAACACAACTCAGCAAGTCATTGGCATCCTACAGGCTACCTGCTGGGGCAGAGCTACAAGAGCACTTGTAGGAAATGCATGATAATAAATATTCTCTGAAATATCTCCAGTTATACTACTGAGTAATAAATCATTGTTACTTTAAGTAGACTCTATGCAGTTTTTTATAAAATAGGTTTTCTTACTGCATGCAAACATTTTTAAGTGTTCAAATGAGATATGCCTATGCATTATAAAACTGGAAGAAATAAATACATTAGAAAAAAATAAGGGGAGTAACTATTAAATATAGAGAAAAAGTACAATTTTAATGTTTGCTGAATATATTAAAAACAAGTGTAGTGTTGCAGTAGAGAATGAAATGAGATCCAACCTGTTCACTTTGTAATGGTAAAAAGACAACCCCAAAACTTTATGTATGAAATGTCTGTCAACTTGAAGTTAATTTTTTAAATTAAAATTTTTTATTATACCTATGTATAGACTGATGTGGCAGGAGACCAAAATGATGAAGAAATAACACTTTGAGACATTTATTAGACAGATATACTAGGGAGTATTTGTCTCTGGAGTTGGGCTCTCCAGAAGTCCTGGTTGCAGCTGAGCAGAGCCAGCAGGTAAATCATTCCAGGTTTGTTGAAGTCACTGTGCTGTATATGACATATTAGCCAAAATTCCTCATCAAGCCACGTGTGATGCTTTTTGGTGTTCAAGAACACATGGATTCATCCTGCTACACACTGTGATGTTACAAAATTAATTCAGAAAGAGCAGCACAGTGTGTCATATTTTCAGTGCATCTGAGGGCAGCATCAGTTTCCCGTGGAAGCAAAAATGAAAAGTTTTCCTCCTATTTTTAATTCTTATGTCAGCGTTACCTTGGATGAAAAGCAAATGAAATGGTGCTTTTTGGCCTCACTGCAACTTCAAAGGTGAAGATTTTTCTGGGTTTGGATGAGTTCTTTCAAGGTAAACATATTACAGTTCAAAGAATACCTACCAGTCTTTGCAAGGAATGCTGTCAGATTGCAACTTTCTCAAGCTGTTCATTGCACTCTGCTCACTGCTTATCTCCTTCTTTTATTTGGCTTCCATGAAGATTTATTTGTTTACTCCATAAGGAGTACAAAAGTAATAGCATCAATTCACTACATAGGATAAAAGGAAAAATATAGGCAAATATTGATGCTTGCCAACATCTGAAAAAAATAATTGTAGAAGTATTTACAAACATGGTTAGACTTGAATTTTTTTCACTTGTGAGATGGAAGAAATAATTTGCCAGTGGATTTTCTAATCGCTAAAAATAATTAAGACCTCAGTTGAAGAGAGTAGATTGGAAAATGAATGAAAGTATCCTATTTGTTGTCAAAATGGATATATTTTAAAGTATTTCTAGATTTTCATTGTGTTTTGTTCTGGAAAGTAAACTAAATAGTCACTTAAATTTCGAAAGTAATTTTTCTTTTTTTTTTTTTTTTTTAAATTCAGTTAAACTAGCAACAGTATTACTGTAAGGCAGCCGTGCCCCAAACATTTTAGAGCCTATTTTAGATGCTCTACCAGGAGATTATTGCTCTGATGATGTAAGGGAACAAACTTGCTCCAAACTATTGGGAGGGGATTAAAAATCCCAACAGAACACCAAAAAAAAAAATAATTTAAAGAAACCCTTTAGAAATGCTTTCTTAATGAAGTTGAAGGTTTTGATTACACACATTTATTGTTAAAGAAAAATAGACTATTTTTACTATTCTTATGGTTATTTTATATGCCATTTTTTCAATAATAATGTAACAATCAAGAGAACATCTAGTTTGATGAAGGTGTCAATGGCTTCTCCTTGAGGAATCTATTCCAGTAGCCTACCCTAACCATTAGAATGTTTTTTTCTCCTAATGTCTAGCTGTAATATAAGCCTGCTAAATCTTGGAAATCTTTCTATATTTATGAAAAATCATGCAACCTAGTCATTAAATTGGACTGTCACAGATTGTATTCCCAAATTGTCTGGAATTGTCTGGATTCTTCTCCGTATCATATTTATCCTGGTCTCTGTATCTTTAGGAATTACTTTTGTCAGTGTTTTAATTGGGACCTAGACTGGCCAATGGAATGGACCAGCAGAAATCTTATGAAGTTCAGTGAGGAGAAATCCCAGGTGTGCCATGGACAGTGGGAGATGTGCAGAGCAGGAGAACAAATATGGTAGTTAGAAATGTTAACAGGAAGGTTATGATGGAATATAAGGAAAATAGCTTGGGAAGTGACTAAGCATTGGAACAGGTTGACAGGGATGTTGTGGATTCTCTGACTGAGTGTGTTTGAGGTATATTCAAACAAATCCATGAGCAACCTGTTTTAGTTCAAAGTTGCCCCTGTTTAAGCAGGAGGTCGGACCTCCCAAGAGCATTTTCAGCCCTGATGATTCACAGTCTGGGATTCAGAGTCGCTGTTGCATTCTTCCAGCATTAACTGCAGCTCTGTTTTGGCTAGAAAGCTATCAGTTTCTTATTGCAGATTACATATATGTGCAATGTAACTCTGACTGCTTTTATAAATTAAAACATCAGATTCCTTTCCTGTCTCTGGGTTATGTGGAGAAGCTGAGTCAAAGGAACTAATTTGACCAGTGGTTTTTTTCACCCCTATCATTATGTTGCTGTAAATGCTAATGAGCATTTTCATCTGACCTTTCTCATAAGCCTCCTGCTGTTGCATCCTTTTTCACTGTTCTGGCAAAGTGCTGGGAAATGAGCACAGTAGCTGGAGAGGCAGTAACTGCTACCTCAGGGTAGTTCTCTGCAGGGTTTAGAAAGTCAGAGGCGAGCTCTGCTTCACTACTTGAGTGAAGATCTGTGTGCAACAGAAGAATTTGCACTGGTCTTAGAATGACCTGTGTTACTGAGCAAACAACTGCTGTGTTTTGCACTGGCTGATGACTGTGGGTTTTTCTTTCTGCCTCTTCAGCTGTTTGGCTGTGTTCCCAAACAAGCAGAGCTGAGTAGTGGTGTTGGTGTGCATGGATCACTGAGGCGAGGCCTTTGTAACAGATAACAAGAAGTGGTCTGCTAACCAGCTCTCAGCTGGAAAGGACATTGCTTGCAAATTTATCTCCTTCCACGTTTAAAGCCTTGAGGGAAAGCAAAGGAGATGCTGAGTAAAGAGGCACAGGTCCTGTGCAGGAGAGGGGGGCTGTAAAACACGTAGACCAGTATTTTGCAAACAGGCAGATATTTACAAAGATCAAATATATTTTGAGTAGCACAGTGAAGGAGTAAAATCTGGGACAGACTGACTTAAAACTATGTCATAAATACTAATCAAAAGAGTATTTGATTTCACAAGGGGTAAAACTCTGGGAAATAAATTAATCACTCCTTTTAAAATGGGTTTGGAATTCCTTTAACCAGCCTCCTATCTTGTCTTCTTCATAAGCAACCAGTTAATTATTGCCAAATAGATATCCATTCATTGAAGTCTTTTTGAGTGAGTAGTACAGTCTGTATATTTATTTTTTTTTGCGTAACTCTTCAGCAATTTCTTTGTTCATTTATTTTTGGTTTTAATGGTACACATTGCAAAGCTATACCTATTTCCTTATAAATTTGGTTTTGTAAAGATTTAAGGATTTTCTAAGACAAAAGTAAGAGAGACCAGCTTTTCCTTATTGATTGTAACTTCTTTTCTATCTGATATATACATATATGACTGGAGTTGAGTAACAAGAGATCTGAACAGTGAATCTTAAATCCTAATGAATTTATATGACCAATAGTTATACTTCATGCTGAATTTATTTATGGGCTTATATATTTATTTGGATCTTGTTCCTATCAAGAAGACTTCATATAAATGTTTAAAGTCAAGTCAGTGAGACTACTCGTGCATATATATTTTTAAGAGGTATAGAATTATGACAGTACCTGTTCTATGCTCTTAAAGGGGCATTTAAGGCTACAGATTTATGTCTGGACTTCACAGGACTTCTCACTTCAACTTGCCTAATTTAATCCATATCAGATATTAAACATTTTGCCTGAGTCCTTTTTTTGACCAAGATTTTGATACTAGAAAACTTTTAAAGTCTATTGTGTGTAGTGAAAGTAACCTCTAAATTCATCTGCCTAATAACAGAGGCCTGGTCCAGGGTTTTCAAAAGGAACCTATTAGCTTCTAAGAAAAAAATCTCGTTTGAATCGTGGAAATAAACTTTAGGTATCCTGAGTGCTTTACAAAACCTACCATTTGGATATTGGCTGAGTTGGAAATGTTGACATAATGTGAATTGGCATGTGTTTCAAAGAATGTTATCTTGGTTGGTGCCTAGGAGTAGGTTGTTTCTGTATCCTCTTTTTAAGTGTTGCTTTCATAGGAAGAGTGATAGTTTATCTGAATTGCTCAAATATGAAACCAAGTACAAAAATTGTTCTAAAATATGAACTTGCAAAAAATCCAAGCAAGACAACAACTAAAAAACGTATATAAGTGATTTTGATGCATAGCATTTTGTTAGGATGTTATACTAAACTAGTAATCATATGCCTGTAGACATGCCCTTCTATTATGGACTGATGCAATTGTCTAACATTTCATTAAATGTTGGATGGTATCAGTTTATTGCTTTTACTTCATGAGGAGTAATTTAATTTCTGGAACAATGAGTTTTTAAAATATTCTGCATAAAAATTCTTGTGTTATGAATGTAAGAAGCCATAGTTGTTATTGAAGAATGTGAAGTTGAAAGATCTCCATTATCTAGTTGTTTCATAAAAATAAGGGCAAGCCCTACTATTTTCTTGTCATTTAAACTCTGCTTAGAATAAAATGTATTGTGTCAAGTCATTGAAATGACTTGTCATTAATTTGCCATTAAAGCCAACAACTCATTGAATCATGGGAGCAGTCTTGCAGAATATCTATCATGAAGAACCGGAAAGGTTGGGAAGCTTTGAAGTGTATTTCAATGGCCAATTTTTTTTTTTTTTTACAGTGTTGTGGGTGTTTTCCCTTTGTTGTTTCTAGCCAAGCGTAAAGAACATAATGAATGGATATCACGCTGAAATGTGGGATCTTAACGCCACTAATTCAATGGCTGTGTGCTGGGCTGGGTGTCATGTGAGATAACTGCAGTTCTCACTGTGATTTGCTCTGCAGCCTTGAATAAATTACAAACCTTGCACAGTTCCCTGCTCTTTTTAATTTTTTTTTTTTTTAGATTAAAACTCTTGAGGAGGAGGGAAATAAGCTTGTAAGCTAAAACGCTTAGGTTTTAGCTAATTGTAGGTATGTAGTGTAAACAGCTTGCATCTAAAAACGCTGATTGAAATCAGTCCTGCTATCTTCTCACAGCAGATGAGAGCAGTAATGAATTCAACTAGTTTGCATATACAGCTTGCTCTTAAGCACAGCGGCTCATCACGTGCTGCAGTAACCTGAGAACTGAGTAAATATTTTCACACTTAGTTGACCAGAGCTTCGTGCTTCTGAGAGTATAAATTGCCAGCAGAACATGTACTAATTAGTTTAGAACTCGCTGCAGTCACTGCGGCGTGAGCGTGCAGAGCCAGAGGCACCGTCTGTAGGCTGCACTCAGCCCCTGTAACAGTTTCATCTGTTCCACCGTCTTCCCTCGAGTCTTCAAACCTGTGAATGGTCTGCAGTGGAGACTGCTGCACATGTCCCCGAGGTGGCGTATCTTGGATGCTAAATCCACAGGCAGCCAAGTGAAGAAGAGATGCCAGTATCAAAGCACTAAATGCAATCAAAATATGAATACTAATATAACTTAATGATATTTTTGTCGTTCAGAAACTTCTCTGAGTATCGGTCACATGAAGGCAGAATGCTAGATCAGGGCTACCCAATTTTAGGAACGCTGATACGGGTTTTTTTTCGTCCCTCTTCTGCACAACCAGTATTAACACACAGAAAAGACAGTCCTGTTCTCCAAATCCGGAGACCTTTTAGAGTTTAAGACTTCTGTGTTGAAGGTATGTCAGTGAAAGTTAGGACATGGCCCAACACAAGTGACACTTTTAGGAGCTCTGCCTTTGGACAGGGAATAAATATTCAGCTCATCCTCATGTAACTGCCGTGGAATAATTCAGTAAAACAATTTAAGAGGTACTTGCAGTGGCTCAGTAAATCAGACTGCACAAGAGCAAACTGATTAGATGAATCACTGACTCTACAGATGCACTGGAATAGAATGTCATGTGACTTTATTTTTAAAATGAGAGCATTTAAATGTGCAAACCTAAGTTGCTAAATAATAACCTCTGGTTCAGATGTGCAGTGCATCAGCTTTCTGTGTGAATGTTTTTCAGACAGTGGGTAATTCTCAAAGTACTTGTTTCCTTGACTTGAATGGACACTCCAGGGGCTCCTGCTGTGAAGAGGCTAACATCCTCTAATCCAGGCCAGCAGAGGATGCAGTAACACACCTGCCTGCTGTTACTGACGCGCCGGGTATCTCTCTGCCACCATAGGCTACTGTACAGTCTGTACTGGAAAAACCTGTCCAAATGAGATGGACACTTAATCCCAAGTGGCAAAGATAGTCCTAATTTTAGGTATGTGAAATCAACTGTACTATTCATGCAGGAAACCTAATCTGTAGGCGTGATACTTTAATAAAGATTGGACTGTAAGGTTTCCCAGACTAGATTAATAAAGTTAATTGCTTTATGTAACTAACTGTCATTTCTAGATGTCTGGAATTAAACACATACTAGTGAATCAGCAATTTAAATCAAGACTAGACTGATGTACAGCAATCTTTGAAAGCTCAACAGTGAGGGTTCTCTGTTAGAGCTTCTGATCTCTATGATATGCATAATGTGAAGATAGATAACTGAGAGATAGAAAAAAAGGAAACCAGGGCTTCTGCATTGTCTGGAGAAGATAGCATGCCAGCTGGTTAAGAGGAGAAGCAAGAACATGTTCTTTTTTTGGTTTAGTGAAAAGAATTTAAGAGTTTGAGGTTTTCTTGGTTTTTTTTTTCCACCCATCTCTTTTATTAGCATGTACCCTTGTTGCATATCTTCTGATTAAGTCTGTTTTTTCTTGGGCTAGAGGGTGGGATTTACTGGCTGGGATGGTTGCTTTGCTTTGCTTTTAAATGAATGACAAAGCACTTCTTATCCAGGGATTTGGCAGAGCTGTTTTGCAACTGTGTAAACTGGGACCTCAATAGATGCCATAACAAGTCAACACACCTTCAAGCATGTCCAAAGGAAAACAGGAATAGATTTCATCTCAGGTGCATAAAAACTACTGTGACAGAGGTCAGAAAAAATAAGATGATGTTCCTGTTGCAGATGGTAACTAATAAGGCTGTCTGATGTGCAGCAAGATTCTGGGCTGTGTGATTGACCCCTTGGGTCACTGTGCAAGTGTGTGTTCTGCTTTGTTTGCTTGGCTTATTGCTGATTTTTAAGTAAATATTTGGCAGAGTACCTGTAGTAATTAGCGATGGACTGTGCTCAGAATTTATCTTTCATTGTTTTCAATAAAAAAATATTTACTGCTTCATCAACCCAGTTTTATTTCACCCAGGTGAAAATGTATGAACAACAATCCACTTCACAAATCCAAACCAGATGGGTGTAAGACACTGTGCATTTCAATATGTGGTAATTTAGATGTTCTGCCTGGAAAAATTACTTTATTGAAACCAATCAGAGGAACAAAATAATATTTACACAGACAACATTGTGTGCTTTTTAAAAGACATAAATGAAAATGATTGCTAGGGAGTGTTCTCGGAAATAAATGTGTCATTTGTTTTAAGATTTACAGTCCACCACCATTACAGCAGTTATTTCAAGAGCATGCTTCTTGAAAAAGAAGTTTCTTAAAATACTGGTTTATACTATTTTTATTTTGATTTCGTATAGACGGGAAGAAAGAATATTGATACAGGTCTTGTAGTAGAAAAACTTTGCCTTACAAAATATTACAAAGTACATCATCTTTAATATATTAAATGAGCATAGATAGGCTTAAAGTATTTTAAATAAACTATTATTTCATAGTAATTTCCTTACAGTAGGCTGTGCTCTAGTTATTATTTCAGCGAGTTGCTTTGCCAGATGCTTCCAAGTTGAATGCTTGGAAAACCTTTTGTTGTGCAAATATCATAATGTGTTTTTTGGACATAACAGGACATGGGGTATTAATATACATGTTTACATATATACAGAGTGTCTGCTGAAAGAGCTGGTTGATATGAGCCTTTTTGGTTGGGGGGTGTGGCTGTTTTTGTGTTTTAAATGGAGTTTGTCATTACATTAAATTCAAATTAAAAAAAAAATACTTGAAGACAACTTGGATTTATAATTTGATATTCTCTGGTATCTTTTTGGCCTCCTGTTGCCCTCACGTGCTGCACAGCTAAGCCAGGTCAACTATTGTGAAGAAGTAATGGGAAATAGCATCGTATGTGATCAGAAGTATTATACCTGCTTTCTTCAAAAGGTGCATGATAGGATATCTCTTCAGGATATTTTCTCCTTGATATATTTAATTTAAATTTCATGTTGAATACGCAGTTCTTTGAAGGTTTTCTAGACTTTTCAGCACAAAGCCTTGAGCAACCCAATCTAAATTCAGTGTTTGACTGAACTTTGAGAGGGAGGCTGAAATAGCTAACCTCCCAAGGTCCCTTCCAACTTTGATTCTGTGACTTTGTTTTTTGTGATTAAAATGAGAAATAGCTGATTAATTACTTTTGCATTTTAGAAGCTTCTAATTACACCTTAGTCTGGTGTTTGGGGTGCACATTCTCATTTATAAAAGCTGGTGAAAATGAAAATTAATGAGACAGTGGATCTAGAATGGTTCAGGTATACTTGCTTTATTTTCTGTGCCATAAACACTCTGTGTCACATGTGTCATTGTGTTTCTCTGTGGCTCACTTGTATTTCTGCTGAAGGTTAATAATGGTATTTTTCTCTTTATTTTGATGTAGATTACAGTTTTTCAGGACAAAATTTGTCTCTATGTATTTTCTTGAAGAAAGGGGGAAAAAAAAGGCCAAACAACTACTTTTTGTTGTGGTTTCATATTAATTGTGCTGGGGGTTGCCAGAAGACACTGTCACTGCCGTGACCACTGCTGGAGTGGTCCAGATGGGAGTTTGGCTGAACCTCCTGTTCAAAGGTGATCCCATTTGAGCAAAGAGGGCAGTTTTGAAAAGCTGTTCTTTCAAAATAGGCTGCACTTTCTTCTGCCCCCCCAGCCCCTGAATTGTGGGCTGCTTTGTGGGGATTTTTTTTCTGTGCCTCTGGGATGGCAGGAGTTTAGTTTTGCGTTTGTAGAGATAGAATTCTCTGTAAGAGATGTATTTGAAGATCAAATTCTATGTTTACCATTTTGAAGGTTCTCCACAAAACTAGGGTGAAAATTAGGATGGAGAAGGCAGGAAAACTGTGGTACTTATATTAATATCTTTCTAAATGGACTGGGGCTGAATCGAGGGATATTTGGTTTTGTATTCTTTCCACCCCCTTCATAGTCCTGTAGCGTATCAGTAAATGAGGCCAAGGAGCTGTCGTGATACAGAGATTTATTCAAGGTGCTTTTCCCCCCACTGAATATCTAACTAAACTTTCATCTAGTGGAATAAAATTTTCCGTAGTGCTAACCTAGAGAAATTTTGCCTTCTCTAGTTAAATTGAAACAAGTCGAGAATGTTAACTGCTATCAACAGTGTTTTATAAACATTGCTTGGATACAGTTTAGATCATAGCAAATAAACCCAGAGAATATTCTCTGCCAGAGAATAGTCTCTGACAAATATTGGATCTTAAAACGTTTCATATCATTAAAGAGATTTAAGATCAGTAACTAATGTGCTCAAGCCTTTAACATACTATGTTTATTGATGGGATTGCAAATAATGAAGTAGCTCTTTGCTGTTTTTTCTAGTACCTCTATCAAAGTGAACTTGTAGCTCTTGAAATACCAATGTCCCCAGAGGTACCCAAAGCTCCACGGGGAGGGTGGTGCTATATATTAGAGTTTTAAAATACTAGCTGAAGCACAGAATAATTTTTCAGTCTTTTTCATGTTGTTGCCTCTCCCTGGATAAAACTGAAATGAGATGTTAAAGTTGTTTACCAGCAATCCACCCCATAAATCTGATATGTTCATAAACAAGCAAGCCAGAGTGCATGTATGTGTCCATATGCATGTATGTATGTGCATGACTGAATTTTAATTAAAAACCACAGGTGAATTATAAGATTACCAAATTAATGACTTCAGTCTATCAAGCACAAATCCTGCACGTGGCTGTCAAAAGTTACTACTGATGGCACCTGCCTGGTTCCATAAACAATCAGACATAGATAGGAACACCCACCAATCTAAATTTTCTCACTGCTGCAACCAACCAATATATATTAACAACTCTGGCCTCTCTTCTGGTGAAACTAAACAGTGTTTGTGCATGTATAGATTCTTGTATGCCACAGTTATATGAGTGTAAAGCAATGAAGGATATCTGCAAAATTAGACACCTCCATCAGAAAGGGGTTGGGAAGTGCATGTGTGTCTGTCAACAAGCCCAGACGAAAGCAGTATGGAGACAGTGCAATTAAAAACTGAGTAGAGGGAGGAGATAAGTGCTTTTGTGTGTCTGCACCATTAATAAGGATGGTGGTATGGGTTTTTGTTATTGGTTTTGGTGTTTGTTTTTTGTTGTTTTTTTTAAAAAAAATTCATTGGTACGTCATAATTATGAACATGGTAAGCTTAGATGTTTGCACTGCCTGCATATGTAACTCTTCAGTCATAAAGAGTGGAAAGCTACCTTAGTAGTCCTCTACAGTTCGTGACCCTTTTCACAGTGTATTTTTCTCTTAAAACTTGGGAGAAAAATTTCCTAGGGGAAAATCTTAATTTCCTGCATTTTGTGAAGTACTCTGCATAGCTCTGATGCTAGACAAATAATATGAAATATAGCTCACAGCAATGTGGAGAATATTAACATCTACAATGTGAGACTAACCGTTCTTGGTTTTAGGGCAGATTCTGTCCTGATTTGAGCTATACTCTGATTTTTTTGGATAGCTCAGAATGGTAAACTCTCAACCCTTGACAGTTCTCCCTATGTAAAATGTGTCCCAGATATGAAAACTAAAAAAATTGCGGATCTTCAGATTTCTTCCGGCGTTTCAAGGAACGTTCAAAGTACACAGCCTTTGAAATAGTGCCTGAATCTGAATTGCTTCCTGATGTGCTCCCAGTGTATTCATCTGTGTAGAGATGGCAAAGTCCCACACCCTGTACATTGTGCCTCTGGTGCTGAAGAGGGAGGGAAGGGAATAGTGAAGAGGTGGTTGCTGGAGTTGTAAGCTGTGTGGGGGTGGATGGGAGGGTGGGTCTTCACTTCTTAATTACAATTCATTAAAAATTAAGCATCACCCTGAGAGAGATGTGAAGCATATGAGTCCTTCCTGACTACTAAAGTAGGGCAGCAAGAACTTGCATACAAAAGCAAATCTTGGTAGGAGTGAAGTTCAGTTTGTTTCAAGATGTCATGAACATGGCTGCAGCTGTTGGAACGCTGAATTTCAGCTGGAGTTTTATAAATGGGCAATCTTTCAGCCATTTGCCTGGTTGGTTGCTGTCCTCAGAAATCTCACCTGTCTTTGATGGTGCCATGATGAAATGTGAGCCTGGGATAATCACCAGAAGTCCTTACACTGCATTGGTGCACGTGGAAGGACACTGTAGGTTCTGAACTGAGATGTGTTGTATGAATCGAGGTTTCTCAGACCCGTGGCCTCATGATGCATGTGCAGTTGTGTTGGCATGGAAAAATACAGCATCAGTGATCTATTTATTTTCTGAAACAATCATTACCAGCCCTAATTGGCTGTGTTATGATAATGATGGATACAAAGATTTTTGAAATGTTTCTTGGCACATCCCAAATAGTAGCACTATTCAGATATTAATCTGAGTAGCCCCAGATCTGTGGGCTTTTCTGATACCAGCTGGGACTTTATCCAGCCATAGAGGGTATCTGAAAATCCTGATTTTCTTCCGTACTTTGCTTCGGTGATTCTGTGAATTTTTCATTTCTAAAAGTCAGTTCAGGTGTGATCTAGATCTTTGTACCCAGAAGCCACTTTCTGATTTGAACTTTGATATAGCAGTAAAATGTGCAGAGATTTTCAGTAATATCCATATCTCATGTGTACTCACAGATGAGTGTGCCACCCTTATGATTAAGTGTATGGCAGGGTGTACTGCTCCCTTTGTTTGATGCTGAATTCCTGCAGCTTATCTGCATTGACAAGATGTGCAGAACTGATGTGCTCTGTGTCTTGCTTTGCTATCAAGTTGCCACCTCAGACAAACTCTACATGCAGTGCGTGTGCAAGTGGGAAGTTGGGTAATAAAGACTCAAGATGTTCATTCTCTCTTTGAAGTCCTTGTCATCTAGTGGGAAGAGAATTAGCTAGCAGAAACTATCATCTTGCATGTTTGACATTACTAAGGCAGTAGCATAAGAAAATACATAAATCTTCTGAATAACCATGAAGCATACTCAACTGGAGAAAATAGCAAGAAAATAGAGTAGCTGGCAAATGGAGAGATACAAGCTGCCAAAAGGGATGTGAAACATTAATTCCACCATCTCAGAACTGATTTTTTTTTTTAATTGTATTTATTTTTAGAGGCACCAGATGCCAGCCTTATTGCTCATGCAAACTAGATGGTCTGAAAATTGTTCTAGCTTGTTCTAGCTTACTCCAGCTTCCAGTGCCCCACAGAGGCTGTTGCAGCAAAAATGAGATCAGCTTGGAAGAAAGAAATTCTGACTCTCCTTCTAGACATGGATGTGTCTCTGTTCTATACATGCCAGTGACTGTTCAAGGGGACTGGCATGAGATCTGTTTAAACAACTTCTGCACTAACGAGCTGTTTCCCTATGCAAAAGATGGCTAATTCAGCCCAATGCTCTATTGAAGCCAAAGATTTTCACTTGCCTACGTGTTAGAGAACTTCTGAGGGTGTACTTTCCCCTACCCTCAAGTTTTCCATGCTTTTGCACAGGTTTTAATTAGGTCCAAACCATCACACGTTTTCTGCTGCTTCTGAGAGCATTCAGTCTAAATTTACTGCTGGCAAAAAGAAAGTGAAAAATGAGGCGATGCAAAAATAACTCCTTCGAAAAAGGGAAAAAAAAAATCAATAAAATCCCAGATTTAAAATGAACTGCCTTGTAATATCACTCTGAAAGGGTACTTCTAAACCAGGCTTAGGTGTTTGGTTAGACAATGGGGACTTTTCCTCTTTTTAACAAGTAATGTTGCTAACCTTGTTTTAATATAGGTCTAATTGGAGAGAAAGCAGTGGTACACTTATACCCTAGTTTAAAGCAGTGTAAGTGGACTCGTAAACCTATATTTGTGCATAGATTGAAATGGATAAAATATGTAAATAGATACTGATGTATATTTATATAGGTTGGATATATAGGTAGGATATATAGGTATGTGTCCTAACTGTATACCTGCTATTTTCAGACATAATGTACTCCACTGTTTATTGGGTTATACTCCTTTAGCCTTGAGTTCATCCAAGTTACATCTCTGCTATGTAAAAGGTAGGCTTACATAGAGATATTAGGTTGGGTTTTGTAATTCCAATGTTTTTTTCCCAAAGGGACCTGCAAACTGTTCGTGTGAGCATGTTTGGTTTTGGACATCCTGAATTTCCAGCATTTTTGTTTGTTAGTTGTCTTTGTCACTTTCCTTCCCCTGCCTCGTATTTTATGTTCCTTTTAATACCTGCTACCCTTTGTCATATATATATATATATATATATATATATATATATATATATATATATATATTTGGAGAAATTATGCTTTAGCACCTGATTGATTTATTTATTCTTCCTTATTTCACTTAGTCTCTCATTCCACATCCTTTCCTGATATCCTTGGTCAGAACTTGCACAGATAAAACAATCTTTTCTCTGAGAAGATTTACATAGGAGAACAGTAGGGCCGATAGTTTGCAAAGGAAACCATCTTCATGTTTTCTGGGGAATGGCTAAGAAGCAAATGCATCTTGATTAGGGCAAACACTTGTGTCTTGTCTCTCCAAGTTAGGCACTAAACTTGAACCCGTATGAACTAGGTGAACCACTGTTTGAATCCACTTTCCCCATAATTTAAAACCTTAAATACTTGGGTATATATGTACATATGTGTGCGACCTGGGCAACATTACATCAGAATAATTTAAAAACCACCATGATTGGAGAACAAAGTCAAAAGTTAACCATTCACTGGAAGAGGGGGGAGCAAAATACTGTAATGAGTAACTATTTCTGCCTGGACTTCTTCCCAGAAATGTGAAATGGGATGCTGTTAGAATTGATTAGTGGTAGCGTTCATCTCTTGTGAACTTATGACAATGATTACTGAAGCATTTTGAAACCAGCTTATTTATCAGCTGATTTATTTTTTTTCTTGGCCTTTTCCACTCTTCCAAGAGTAGCACTTGTGCTCTCCAGAGGGGATATTACTAGGATTTTTGCTGCCGCCGCCAAAGATCTTCTGGCACAAAAAACTCTGTCTGAGTCAGCTTTGTAACATGACAAATTCAGAGACAGCTGCAGCAATGATACATTAGCTGCCTATTGGGCAGCTTCTGAGTAGACAATAAATCTCCTAGTAGTTATAAAATATCATTAAAAATAACCTAACACAATAACAGTTGTGAAATATTGTGCTTATTTTTCTGGTTAGCAGGTTGAAAGATGGTAAGTGGTATAAGTTGGAACAGTTATTCAGTTGTGACTACAAAGGTTGTATATATAAGCTTTAAAGAATTAGAAGCCATCAAAAAAGGATAATGCAGTTTTTCTGTTACCTTTTCTTACCCAGTTGTTAATCGCTCAGGTTGTATTCTCATATTTCAGTGATCACAGCTGTTGCTTCTGTATGTGTTTTTCTCCAATCCAGTGGCACTAGAATGGTGTATATGGTGCATTTTCCGAGTGAGAGATGTTATAATGGAATTAGGCTGCCATTGGAGATGCTCAATGTTGCATTTCCAGAGCTGGACTTCTGTTGCTGTTTTGTAGTTCTGTTAGGATTATTAATGCTGCAGTTTGTAAGTTAAACTACTAGTTTAATTGGCTTTTTCTTTACTGTACTAATATCTTCAGTCAACCAGAGCCTGCAGTCCTACTTTTTATGTCTAATTATGTTCCATTTCTGTGCCCCAGCCTACATTTAATTTGCACAGAAGTGGAAATGAAGTTGTCAGTGACATCTCGCAATGACTCTCCTCCCCCTTACTTTAGCTATATCAGATGCCAACACTGCTGATTTGTTGAACCTCAAGCTGTTTTGTTTAGCAGTGCAAAGCTGACTGCTTTGCGACCATCAGACTGGTACAGTGAGACACAAAGTGCTTGTGATATTGTCCAAATTTCTCATTGGGAAAGGTAGGAGATATTTCAGTTTCAATTATATACTGAATTAATCTGAGTAATAAAACAAGGACGCAACTTCAGTATGGGAAATTTCATGTTCTGTGCTAGCTAATGCTGATAGATAACCTGGGTTAACATGGATTTGATTCAGGAGTGCAGGAAAACTAACAAATACTTCTGTTTTCTATTTCATGCGAGTTTCTTGCAAAGACAGTTTCACTGAAAGATGACTGCTACAATTGTGCTTAGTCTGTATTATCTAAACCAATTAATTGCAGAGTGGAGAGAACTGAAGGATGAGACTGCATCTTAATGCTTCTTGGAGCAAGAAGAGAAGCTGCTACAGATGTTTCGTTCTTTTCCTAATGTGAAATAGGGGAAAATTATGAATATCATAAAAATATTGCAACGGTGCAAATTTGTTGATGCTGTTTTAACATCGACTTTACCCTTTTTGACATGCAAGTAGTGGTGGCTTTGTTCTGTCATGCTGTTTTCATTGTAGCTTAAAGTGTGAACGAAGACTGAGGTTTGTGTAGCCTTGGAATTTATGCTGCTGGAAGCCCACCCTGCAGACCTCATGTTTTCTGAGTTTGTACTGCATAGGAGGGGAAAACTGACCATGTAATTTATTTTTCCCTCCATTACACTGCTTATTCAGGTGCACAAAATTGGAGGGGTGTTGAGTTATTTTGGTATTTTTTTTGTAAGCTTTAATTTTAAAAAATATATACTATTTTTCCTTAGAAATTAAAAAGGGGGGGGGAGGCAAAGCATAAGACCTACTGAATTTGTTTAGTCACGAATGAGTAGAAAATTAACCTGAATGTTTTTGAGAACTTTAAAATTCTAGTTAGTCTTAGTCCTCAGGGACATTTTTAGTTCAAGATCTTCAGTGGAGTTTTAAATAATTGCTGGAATGTTTTTAATCGCAGCTTTCACAACTATTTTGTTAAAGGGTACACTGTAAAGGTTGATTCACTTATGTAAAACCAAAAAATCATAACCCATACCAAAACAAGCGGATTACACCGAAAAAGAGGAGTGAGAGTATATTTTTTGCATAGCACTATGCTTGCCTGCAGTAATACTTCAGTTGCTCAAAACTGATTAAGGATGAAAAATACGATGCCGAGAAATATTTATAACTCCCAAATGCCCTGGCAGGTAGAATTGCTGGTGAAATGCAATGCTACCAAGCAGCTCCTGGTCCCATTATCTTATACCACGAGTGCCTGGAAGTGAAATAGCTCCTGATAATCAGAGCTCTGTGGCAGTCAGTGCTGATTTTGCCTGGATGTTTGTCTGCAATATGTAGTACAGCTCTGTGTATGCAACGAGGAAGGAATGATTGGAAAAGGAGTAGATGGTAGAGTGTTAGATATTTTTTTATAAGCCACTGAATAAATGCAGACATTCAGATTTGAGTGCTCTGTGTGCTTCTGGTGCTGTGGTCTCAGAAGGACTTAGTAGGACTTAAAATCAACGTGGTGACAATGATAACTTATTCATTTACTAGTTTATCACTGTTGAAAGATTGATTTATATATCCTCTCTTGATGATTGTAGCAGGATATAGCCACTGTAGAGATTACTAAATATGGTTGGCAAGTAAGTTCCATTTCCTTTTGGTAGCTAGCTCTCATGTTAATTAGGTTTCTGATACTTTATAATCTTCTCAGTAGCATTATATAAAAGAGCTGTGTGCATGTTTCTCTTGCCTGCCAGTGAGCCATGCTCTAAGCTACCTGCACTGTAGGAAGAAAATATAAATTAACTTTTAATATAACATTAAAATTAATGAATTAAATGCACTGCAAAGGGAAATGCAGATTTTAAGTAATAACTACATCTCATCAAACTTAATTATCAAACGTTGAGTCAATAACATATGAGACCTATGATACTTCACTTGGGGTGGCTAGTTTATGAAACTAGAACTGTAGAACACAGTGGATGGTTCACAGTAAGCAAGACTGTATGTATGTTGGGTTATTGCACTAAGGCTGTCTGTGTGTTAATAATAAGCAGCCAAGCCAAGACGTTTTGTTTTAAAGTCATTTTGTACCAACATAATAGTTTCTGTTGCAGGGAATTTAGAAGAAAAATCTGTCTCAGTTATTAAACAATGACTTAGATTTGCATCACGGATGTTGAACTCATGATTTGTTTTAAATTGAAGACTAGAGGGGGATGCAACTAAATGTGATTTGAATGTGAATCAAAGGCCAAGGTTTCATGAAATAGAAAAAGATAATGTTTATATTACTATGTGAAATATTTCAGAATATTTGTACAGATGTGATATTAGATATACCTTTGACATCTCTAGTCAAACTTAGCCCTAACTTGGATTTTGTTGACGGAAGTCAACAAAATTTTAGTAGCCCACATGAGAACCTCATTACCTGGCTCTTTCTTACCACAGTTCACTGACTCTTTGCTGTGTTGGAGCAATGTAGATTTAAATTAAAAAGCTATATGTGATTTACCTAATTACTTGCCTTAGAAAATGCTGGCTAATAAAGCTGAGCAGGTTGTTGTGTGCTGGTAGTAAGGTCAAGGGGATTTGCAGCATGTGAACTTCTTACAATTGCATGTCAGAAACAGATGGAAAAGTGTTCTCACCTGAGAAAGAGAACAAAAGAAATCTTGTAAGGTAATCCATACATGAGAACGGAGCAGTACAGGATGAGGGAGCTGTAGCAAAGATACTTTACCTTCTTATGCCTGTGTCCTTTCTGTTCTGGAAGACTGAATTAAAAGAATCAAAGTAAGGAAATGAAATTAAGAAAAAACATATGATGTTGAATATGTGGGTTTTTTAATGAAAGAAAATGTTGAGAGTAAGGTCGATGTTTCATAGTCTGACTTTGCATGTCCCCATAACAAGGATGTCAAAATTATAAATGCGGTAGTGAATAAATTTTAGATTACATGCCTTGGAAATATGCACAGGCTTAGAGTTAAAATTGCATTTCTTACTTCCTTTGTTTCTATTCAATGCATTGCTTGACCTATTTCAGCTCCTTGGAGAAAGAACATCACACTGACAATCAACCAACCTACTCATAGCTTTTTAATAATTAGTATTTTTACATGAAACTGTTTAGTGTTTCCCCATAAAACTAGTATAATTATTTTATTTGATTAGGTATCTGTCTTTTAGCCTACAGTAATTTGACAGTGACTGTAAGAAATGATTTATTAAATGTCGAAAACACAGTGCTGGATGATTTCTGTACAACTTTAAGAAAGTGGTAAATCATCCAGAAGAACTATAAACCACAGAACATAGATGAGCCCTGGTAACCTCAGTCTTGTCAGCACTCAGTGACCAGTTTCCCTGCCCTGTGTAGCCATAGGCCTGGGTTTTCCCTGTGCTACTGCTTCCTATAAAAATCTGTGAAATCACACAATACTCTGTTTCAGAACTTTCCTATATCATAGTGTGTATAAAGATATGCAGATAAATATTGTTACAGATCTGTTGATTGAAAAAGTGTTGGTGTTCAGTGACAACACTTGCCAGGTACCATTAGTGATGATACTTTCATTATCAATGTTAGCATTTCTTTCTTTAGCAGTAGCTGGGGAAGCTAAAGCCCCTCTATGTACTAAACAGCAATATTTATCTTCAAGATATAGGGTATCTATCATTACTCTTCTCTGATCCTTGCATCTAAACTCCCACCCCCACATGGTGCTTCACAGGCAGAAGAAGAAAGAAGACAGCTGTGATCTAAGAAAGAGAAAGATTAGGAGAACTGTGACTTTTTTTTTTTTACTACATGCAAAAAAATTTGTAACACCACTTTTATACTTATGTTGTAGCAATATTGAATTGTTTAGGTCATTGCACTTCTTGTGTTTTCTTGAATTCTTTCTTGATTTGATTCATTAGATTTTGGTGAGGTGGATTCTTTTTTATTTCAGAGCACTGGTAATTGCAGACATCACAGATATATGCTATACTTGCTTTCTTCTAGCATCTTTTAATCTGTCAGAATTGTTCTGGTTTTGGGTGTGTTTCCTGTCCCTGTTCTCCTCCCCCCTCAAAAAAAAAATAATTTGCTAGCACCTCTGCAACTCTTCTTTTAATTAGTTTACTATTTTGTTTTTGTGCTGAAAAGTCATTTCATTTAACAGTATTTCAGTTTCTCCATCTATTGGAGGCGATTTTCTAGAGCTATTTTCACATCCTCAAAAGGCTACCCCTTTTGGTGCAATAGTGCCATCCACTCTTGAGGGCTTTTGGTGTCTCCAGAGATGTCAGCATGCTGAGATGGGAGTGCTAGGGGTCAGACAAGAGAGAAACCTTGATGTGGGTGATGGATCCACTTTTGGTACAATCGTGAGGATGCTGCTTTTTCACTGAATTCCGCCATTAATTTCTTTTAGATCAATTAATAAGTCCTACTGAAGCCCAACTGAATACATGTCTGATTGGCAAAAGCACTCTGCACCCAGAGTGCCCATCAGAACTGTCACCACTCAGTTTTCAATCTAACTCTTCACTTTGAATGCGAAAACCTTTTAGAGTTTTAGTCACTGCTGTTTCTTTGGCTCCTGGGTATTGAACTTGTGAAAGACCCTGGCCTTTTGTGCCCCACGGGGTTCTCTCCTGAGTCATCTCCCATTTGTTCAGCTTTCACTGGTTTCAGTTGGAGCTGCACAGGAGAATGCAGCCTCTGATGTGCAATTCGGATGAATTTCAGTGCTGTTCAGGGTTCAGTATTTGAGTTCTGACGGATAGGATCAGATAATACCTTTCAAAGTGATGCCAGCATTATTTCCTTTTCTCCTTTTGAGTTTCACTTGTGAGATACCATTAGGTGGGCACATTTTCGTACATTGTTTTTGCTTGGTTTGATTTTTTTGAAGTCATGAAAGCAAAGGTATACTTTTATATGTAAGAGTTTTGCAGCCAGCAAGAAGTTCTCTAATAGCACATGATATTTTGCTAATAATGCACTAGTAACTTCAAAATCCTTTAATGTGTTTTTCAAGATAGGTATTAATACTTGTTCATTCAAACTGTGAAAACGCTTAGAAAATATGAACATTTGTTTCTGGAAAAAGGTCACACTTAAAGAATTAATTTAGGAGTTGCTGACAAGGGAACGTGTTTTTTTTTTTTTTTTTGGAGAGATGACTTTTTAATTTCTTCTTCTGGAGCTTAAACTGTTGTTTCTATGCAGTTGTGAATGTGGTTCTGCATCCTGGTGATATGGGGAGAAAAGCAGTCTGTTTAAGGGTGTGCTTGTTTGTACTGACAGAGAAATGTTTCATAGCAATGGGCTGGTTGGGTTAATACCACATGAGCTTTCTTATATAATCCTCTGAATTAAATACAAAGGAAAACCATTTGTACCATCTCTCAATGATGATAATTTCAGCTACCTCCACAATCTGACTGTGAAGACAACTAGTGTAAATGATGCTGTTTTATTGCATCTGCTGCTTTATCAGTTTGTTGCTAAATTATACTGATTTGTTCATTTGAATCTGAGGGATAATAGAAAAGCTCCAACAAGTCCCATATCTATAGCACAATTTTGCTTTATATCACAATGCAATCAAAGCCTTTAAAGTGTTATTGGATTAAATAAAATTGTCTCTGGCACAAAATGGCTGAGGGGCAGCTTCTTGAATAATCTGTATTCAGAACTCTATTGCTAGTTTATACAAAACTGTAAATGCAATAAAATTTTTCATATTTTTTATTAAGCTTTTGGTTTTAATCATAGATAAATACATGCAAAAATTCAAGTAAATTTAGAAAGAGAAGCCTGTTACTATTTTAAAACCCTGAAGTTTTATTTTTTTTAGTTCTCATAATTTATTACTAGAATTTTTAAATTTAATTATTCCAGCACTCTTCCATGGCTAAGGCCATCTACTGTTCAGTTAGCACAGACAAAGCAAGTTCTCTGCTTTGCCATTAAAAATATCTGTGTCTGGAATGTTCACTTAACAAATATCAACAACTTAAGAAAGAGTTTCCATTAGCTAAGACTAATTCATAACAAAAACTTGCAAGTAAACTTTTAAGTTTTCCTCTCCTTCTCCCTTAACAAATATCATGCTGGGACTCCGTATCTTCTCCCCCTACCCTCCTTTTGTTTACTTCTAAGAGGACAGAAATAAACATTTTAGGTTTTGTTTTTCAGGGTTCACTGTAGTGTGAGTAAATATGCAATATATAAACTATTCTGTGTGGAAGTTTTGTTTTTTTACAAGACCCTTTCTAGTAAGGCTACCACATAATTCTGAAATATCAGGAGAGGAGCAGCAAGTGACTATTAAGAACTTCAGGGAACCCTGGTTATACCGAGTCATCATAAATATTTTGCCATTGACTTCACTGAACATAAAACTTAGCTTCCTGTGTGCTATTAACTGACCTTTGCTGTTGCCTTTATAGAATGCAGTAGTGATAAAAGAATACATTATAAAAAATGTTGAGGTTTTTTTGAGAGGGTATTTTTTTTTGATGACTGGATTTGCATTGTCAGAGGAAGTTGAGTTGTTTGTAACTTGCTCACTTATTTGCAGTGCATTTAAAAATGGGATTGGGGTTTTAAAATAAGCATCTCACTTTTTTGTTGCCTCAGTAAGCAGTGGTTCTCTGAGAAATGATGCATTATAAACGGATAAAAAGATAAAGGAAAAGCGAGTTTGCGTGTCGATATTGAGTCTGTAAAGCTGGTAATACCCAATGCTAGTCAAAATATGCAGTATTTTTAAAAAGTCTTTGAGTGTTCGAGCTCTGGCATTAAACTAAACATGGTATCTTCATATTCCTCTGTGGCAATGCACCAAATATTTACCATGGTGGTGTTAATAAGTGAATGTTCCTGTGTAGTTACAAAATTTGGATGCCTGTTTAGTAGTGACTTCAGAAAAGTTACGCGTAATCTTTTTGTCTCTTGATCTCCTGGGTCATTTTTCCTCACTTTTCCCGCACCAGATAATGCTGTCTGTCTGGAAAAAAATGTTTCCAGTGAGGGCCATGTAGTGTAGGTATCATTTAAAGGTGTTTTGTTTGAGATGTAACCAGAAAAATCTGTTTGTAAAGTCAGAATGCTGTGGGACAGATGTGATGGATGGGCATGGCTGCTGCTGCAGTCTGTGCAGAAACAGCTGCTACGAATGCCACTGTTTCCCAGGATATTTTAAATGTTGCATTCTCTCTTTTCCTGCATTTTTCCTCAGTAGTTACAGGTTTATCAATATCAGAGCATAGTACTGGAAACAATGAAACTTCTAGCCTTGATGGAGCAGATAGTATTTCTAGTAACCATATCATGCCTTGAAGATAATTCAATAAATTAGCTATAAAGAGCCATCCTGCACTGGTGTAAATATAATGAAATATATGAATGAGACAAGAATACAAATTCACTAACACTTTTTTTAGACCAAGTTTTAGAACTATACAAAATTAAAATAGCATCTGTAAACTTCCTGCTGATTTTTATGCAACATTCCCAAAGACTGCATTTTTTCAAACCAACTCCATGTTTATACATAAAAGATCTTGAAGCCTTGCCTTGAAACGTGAGCTGAATTCTTGTTCATTTGATTGAACAGTAGTATCTGAGAGCTGGCAATGGTATATCCTTTTCTGAGGTATGGGAATCATGCATAAACCTCTGCTGCTATAGTAAGGCAAGAAAAAATAGAGCAAGAGTGCCTAGAATTTTTTATTCCAATTTAATTGGAAAGATCCTGGCAGAAATCAATAGACCTTACTGCTTTTGCATGAAACAAAATGAAAAAAGACCTTATGTTATCCATGCTGAATTCAAGGACATGCTTAACAGAAGTTCCCTTTTGTTACCTATAAACATTTGAGTCTCTTATCCATGTTCAAAGACTAAAATAAATTAAGGAGTTGTACTAGTAAATTTGTGAATGCCTAGATTTTATCAATTCTTAAAAAAAAAACAACTAAACTAAAGCATCACAATAGAATGATGTTGATTTACCGTGTTTCTGAAGCTGTGAAGGACTATTCCACCGCGGAGAAGTCAATTCAGTATTTGTTTAAGAGTAAAAAAAAAAAAAAAAAAGAGACAATAAGATTTATTATTTATTACAAAAAGAATCAGGGAAACTGTAATATTCTCTGTTGTTTTGTTATTTCCATACTATTTAGAACAAGTGTTTAGATTTTGTTTTTATCATTATTTAATGAAGCTGTAACAGAGTTCGTTTCTCATGAATGCAACACGAAATAACAGCAATATTGTAACTTTTCAGAAAACTCATATATCCTACACGTGAGTATATCCAGCAGAAAGTACCAAATAGGTATATCTAGGATATCAATTAGTAACACAGCTTCTGAATGCTGTGAATGACCTCTGGAGCTCTGATCTCTGCAGACCAGAGGCCTCTGTACAGCTCAGCTGTGCATAGTTAGACTTAACTGAAAATTGGCCTATAAAAAGACTATATTTGGTGTAAAAAAAACCAACCAACCAACCAACCAAAAAAAACCCCAAAAAACCAAAACAAACAAAAAAACCCCCCAAAACTACGCAAAACAAAACCAAAAAGAAACCTAAAAAAAATTATGTACTTTTCAATGTAAGGAGTGCAGTCCTTTTATTCTTTCATAAGAAGCCACCAGCATCATTGCCTACAATGGTTGTGCTTAATTTGAAAGATGAGAGACAGAACCCAAAACAAAAAAAGAAAAGCTTGAGATCATGTCCAGTTGGAGAAAATGAAGTGTCACAACTTATGCCTGTTTATAAATAAAACAGAAGGGTTGATTAATGTTGAACAGAGAAGTAATTAAAATAAAGCAGAACAAAACTTCTAAAGAATATATTTAATCTAAAACTTTAAAATGCTGACCTTGACAAGGTATTTAATTATGAGAGAAGAGGAATATCCTTTACTTCAGACAGTGTGCTCTGAGAATTCAGTACATCACTAACTCAAAGACATGCTTTGTGATACTGCCTGTCTCCCTCGTTTCACTCTTGTCCTTTGGGGACACCTCAGATTACTTTGGTCTGTGTACTGTAGCTGCCTTCAGAAAGGTATTTGCACAGATTGTTTCTTCAGAGGAAGCTGAGAAATACAAGTGTTCTGTTCTTTAAAGCTGGATCAAGCTGAGTTTTTGCTCATCAAACAGTTTTAGTTACCCTTTGTAATTATCACAAGTACTTTCAAATAACATCCTCAGTTTTCCTTATTTAAAATGGATAGAAATATAACTGATTAGTCAAGTTTATATTGATTTTTTTTCCCCCTAATAAAGTTTTAAATGGTCATTTAAGTGCTCCTGTGTAAAACTGACCTTAAAAAGTAACTGGGCTACCTTTTCTCTGTGTCAAGATATTTTTGTTACGTAAAACCTGATCATTTTTGAAGCATTAACAGTGAGATGCTGGTAACTGTTTACATTTACAAATATCTAGTATAGTCTCCAAAATTCAACTTGATACATTTCAGTTCAGGGTTTGTTTGCAATAATTAGAAACAGTAGTTTCTGTATAGTCTGCAGCTTTTTGTAAGTTCTGGCATGGGGGAAAATGACTTGGCCTTTCACTTGGAATTTGTGAAAACGTTTGAAAGGAGTTTATTTCCAGGATTTTTTTTCTCTCCCCTGAAAACTTTGAACTACAGTATTTTCTCTCTGGAGAGGGGAAAAAAAAAAAAAAAAGGTATTGTATACAAAGATCAGGGTGCAGATTTTCTTATTCTTTGCAAATGTATTATGTTAATCTTCTGACACTTAGTCTGGACACAAGAAAAAATTGTAACACTGTTTTATTTAAAATACACTAAGAACAAAAAAAGTTACTTTGAAATATTTTTGGAGTTATCTGAATTTTTCTTGCAGAACCATAGTTACAGGTGTCTTGTGGTTCAGTGTTTTGGTTTTCAACTTTGGTGTTACCTTGGTGGATATTGCCTTCTTATTGAGTTATGAGCAAAAAGCAAGTTAGTGTGCTTGTATAATTCTGAGTTTGCAAGGTTCTCTGTCCATTGGGCACTGCTTCATTCCTTTGACAGAAGACAGCAAAATACTCTGTGGTAGTCTGTATGGTATACAAGGAAATGTTCTTTTGCTATTTCAGTATATATTAGATCCCGCAAAGTGATCAGGAATTTAAACTTTTTCAATTATGACTGAATATGAAGATTGAACCGTGGCTCTGTGGAAATCACCATCTACTCTGAAAAATCACTCTTCATTAGAAAAAAACCTTGTCTTAGTGAAGAAAAATTAAAATATCTGTCAGTCAGACATCTTCCTCTGAAAATTTCACTTTATTGTTGATTAATCCAAATGGATTGGAAAGGTTAAAGAGGTTTATTAGAAAACAAGAATGATAGCTCATCCGGACATGCTGTCAACCTATTCCAAATCTAATTTTCTATCTATATCCAAAGGTACAGCCAAAAGTTCAACCTGTAGTCAAGCCTTTTAACTGTGTGGGGGTGTTTGGATGGACCTATAGAAACCTACAGATGATGTACCTGAAATCACACAATCTCTGGTACATTGCTTGTGTTAAGTTTTAGACCAGGTTTTGTGACTGGTGAATCAAATTAGCATTGATCTTGAGTACTTGACTTTTTTTCTTTCTTTTCCTTTCATTTTATTGGTGAGCTTTATGAGGGTTTCTTAGATTTATGCTCTATTAAATAGTGTGGCTCATTTTTCATGAAAAAATTTTGTATCTTATTTAAAACCATATCTGAGTGTATTCATATGAAAATATTGATCTGATTAAAGGATACTAAGTAGGTGTCTTCACATTTTAGAAGGGATACTTTGGAAATTGGAAGTGATTGAAATTATGCTCCAGCTTTGTTGCAGTCTAGTTTGTTTTTCTGCATATATTTATAAATATAAGCATCCTCTTGTGAATCGTTTAAGAAACCTGACTGTAAATATTATTGCAGTTGCATTGGGGTTTGCATGCCTTGTGCTTTTGCTTTCTGTTGATTAGTCTGTCAGTTGATGTTACCGAGACCAATTTGATCAAATTTATGTAACATGCTCTAAGAATATCCAATATTTAACCTCACAGCATTTCTTTCCTTTTTTTTGTTTTCTCCACAGACACCACAACGTATTCCACCGAGCGATCTGAGCACTTTAAGCCATGCAAGGACAAGGATCTTGCATATTGTCTCAATGAAGGGGAATGCTTTGTGATTGAAACCTTAACAGGATCACATAAACACTGCCGGTAAGTCAGTTGGGAAGAAGTTGCAAAAGGAGTTCTCTGTCCAAGGGACAAAGCATTAGGAAAAATTAAGCGTTCAGATGGAGAATGTTAGGAAGCAATGGAATTCGTCCCCGGTTTGGCTGCATCCCTCACAGTTGATGAGTTTTTAGTAGTCTGTAATATTTATAAATAGAAATACAGAAATAAAAGAAGCAACATTTTCACTTTTTCATAGATAAGAAAAATCTTCAGTATTGTATTTTTTAACGATATAAACATGTAAGGATTAGTGTTTCATTTTCATTTTTTTACGTGTAAAAGTCTTTTGTTCCTCTGCATACCAGAAGCATCCCTTTATTTTGGGTACTGTAAGTAGAACTTTGACAATAGCTGCAGGCACCATTCATTGAGAGAGAGGAAGGGCTAGTGTTGTCAAGAATAAGGGTTTCTTCAGTTTAGTTACTGAAAGAGAAAATGGACTGTAATAGCCATATAGCTGTTCAGGTTTATACTCCTGAACTTCTGTTGTTAGGTATGGACATCTTGAATGTATTTAAAAGAATATCAGAAAAGAAAACCACATCACTCAATATAATTATTATAACTGTGGTGGCCAATAAAAGGGAGTGAGATACAGAAGGAATACTGTAACATCTTCCTAAAGGTGATAATATAAAAAAAATCTGAACTATTCAAGTATTCTTTTAAATAGCAGTAATCCAAAATGAAAACCTGTACTTTTGATGTTTTAATTGACTCCTAAGATATTGTGTATGGCATACAGAAGGTGAATTGAAGACTCTCATATGCTGAATTCTAAACCGAATGTCTAAATCTACGGAAAACTCTCAACATAAATAATAAAAAGCATCTAAGACACTCAGAGGGAACTTTCCTGAAGGATTTGGACCTTGAGCTGCTAAATCCCACTAAAAGTAGGAAGGAAGTCACAAAATCATATGTGCCTGGTTTGAAAGTGGAAATTTATGGATTTAAAGATTTGTGAAAGTCTACTTATCATCAGAAGAATATTCCTGAGATTTCCATTTTTAATACTGTGCTGGTAATGTTTCCCATTCAGTTGAATATGTTTCAGTGAGCATTCATTTTCCTTCTTTATTTTATGTTTTTTTATGGCATGCTTAAATTAAATACAAGTAATTTATTATGGAAAATTGATGTCTCTTTCTACTTCCATCATAAAACTTCACAGGTGTTTTTTTTTCTCAAAGCAGGTATGGTTTTCAGTCCTTTTTATGAGCTGTTAAGGGAATTAGATCACTCAAATATTTCAGTGTTTTTCGTTGTCAGAATATTCAAACTGGACAAAAATAATTCAAATTAACAGCAGAGAAAATGGATATATATGAGAACTTCTAATTAGGCCGGTAAATTTAGTAGCTAAACAGATTGGTTTTGTAAACTGTATAGATTACATTTTTTAAATATCTGCAGTAGTGTATTTCATAAGAGAGCTGCTTTCTTTTTTTGTTTGATTGTTTGTTTGACTTTCAGGATCTTTCCCGTTGCCTGCCTTTGCCAAATTCTTGTTTATTTACTGTGATTCTGATAGTGCAGTCTGACTAATGGTTAGAAGCTTTTCCATCCAAGCTTTTCCCCTTAACTAAGCAAGCCAGAATGTTGACTTCTCATTCTTTACAGCAGAGTGAAGTTTATTCATCCCCTTCTCTTATGTTGTCTTTCCATAGGGAAGTACCAGTGTCATTTGTGGATCTATTGCTTCCATGTGTGACAGATTTGCATTGCTTGTACAGGTTTCTGGCATTGGCACATTCTCTGGGAATTAAACATCTGCTTGTTTCAGTAGGTGCTTTGAACTGTGCAACATAAGAAGACATGTATAAGGCAATAAAATTCATATGGCTAAAGAAGATGCATTTTAAAATTTAAAAGGTGATTAGTTATATTGCTTTGTTTAATGCTGCAAGGACCTTCAACACTACAAGCAGCAGCTTGTTTAGAATTACTTTTGTACTGGTATGTATGTCATTAATGAAGAAAAACCTTTAAATTTAACCTACAAAGGCTGTATCTCTACCTTGGTAACAGGCTATGTCTCTCTGTCAGGACTGTAGTAGTGAGTGTGATGCAGGTGTTTTTCTATCTGTAGCCTGTTACAGTGCTCAGAAATAACAGCTAGAATGTACACATATAGAAAAATACAATATTGATGCACTGTATTTGTCCTCTAACTAGTAAAAAAGAAAAATTTTACTAGGGTTATGGAATTCCCATGGCAATTAAAAGAATCATTTGAATGCAGAATTATGAAGACAAAATGATACTTTGTTCTCAGAATCAAGCTGCATTGTATATTCTCATTGTGAGTTTGATTTTGCATCTGTTCTGGGAACAGAGCACCAATTTACTGAAATGGGAATTTGCCATGTGGAACAGCTGCAGATAGAAGACCTTGATGGAGCAAAAAACTTTTCATCCCACTTTGTCAGGTTTAAAAAGTGTTAGATAGAGGATGATATGCTTAGGGGGTTGTGCAGTCCTTCTTGTTGTGTGTACATGTTTAAGGATAACTATGCTAATGATAAAGGGGAAAAGAAAAAAGGAGGGATTTGATAGGAATTAATAAATACTGGAGTTATATCCCAGACCTCTTCTGTATCCTCCTGAACCATACTGTCAATGCAAAGAGACTAAACTGCAGCTCAGGCACCTTTCAGAGTTTACAGAGTTCATCATGATATTGTTTGAAAATAGGAGGAGATGAGCACGTGTCGATGTCCCGCTGTCAGTGATGGCACTGGCAGTGGGATGCTGGAGAGCACTATCTCTGTGGCTGGTTTCTGTTCCATGAGATATGTGCCTTATCTACTTTGAACCTGTAGCTGTGGAGAGTGGGGCTGACATGCACCCTTGGCAAAGGGTAAGGGGGAGGCCGTGTTGCAGGAGACCACTGGGAATACAGTAAATGAGGAGGCTGAAGGGAGTCCTGATTGTGCATCTTCTGTTCTTATCCACCTACAGAGGTGATGTCCTGAAGTCATGGGATTTTTTTTTTTGTTTTAAACCTAATTGACAACTTGAGGGGGAAAAATAAAAGTGGTTATAGTTTCAAATTCTCTAACTCGATTTTTATTCAAACTTGTACATTTTACTCACTGTCTCTTTGTGCAAAATTGCCTGGGATGTGAACTGGCAAGGGTTCTCCTGCGTGGTTAGGTAACAGATAAGATACACTGGATGTTGTTTGTGCTATTTCGAAGGTGTGACTTCAGTATTTATTTTTGTGAATGATTTAATATGAGCTTGTTTTAAGGATAGGGTAGGTCAACAGTAAGGGAACTTCATATTTAGCTTCTCCATATGCTGAAATTTTTTCACTGTTGCCACCTTGAGAATTTAAGCTGAATGGTGAGAGTGCCTTTATTTGTAATTTACCCAAGACAAATCAAGTCCACAGTCAACACTGATACATCAGCATTTAACTGGGTATTACATAATACAGGCTTTAAAAAAAACTGTTTAGGTTTTCTCTGTACAAGTTTGTTTCAAAGATCCAGTCTCAAGTCACTCTGGGATTTTCTTGAGTTTACCTTTGTATTTTTTTGTTTGGTGCTTTTTGTTTGTTTGAATTTAGTTTGGGGCTTTTTGTGTTTGGTTTGTTGGTTTTGGTTTTGTGTGTGTGTGAATGTTTTTTACTTTTTCCTTTTCTTTTTAGTCCCTAAATTTTCTTTTTGTTAGCCATTTAGGACTGGAAGACACTGGATGAATGATTGGCTGAAACTTTTGAGGGGAGAAGAGGATTACACTTTTAAAACTTGTCCTCTCAAAGAAGCCATGAAGACTATTGTGTATGCACAGGAGGTCTTTGCATTGGCAGTGAACTCTGATGTACTCTTTGTAGATTTGAGTATATTGGGTGAGATACTCCTTTCATGCTGAGCTCCTGTCCTCCTTCTTCATGAAGCAAGCAGTATAAAGCCTGAATAAGTTTTTTAACAATGAAGAGGGAAAGAACAGACTCACAAATACACAGTAAGCAAAGCGTCATTTCCAGATGACCAAACTACAGCAGGTTATAGATATGCATCCAAAGTGCACTATTGTGGTTACAATCCCAGATTTTTCAGATTTCATAGGATAGTCTGCTTTTAATGCATATATCTTGTTCTGGTGAATAGTAAGCTTGGTGATCTTGCTCATTTTTATTCATAAATTTTCAGGTTTTTTGTTTAGTTCATCAAAGAATTACATGAGTGTTTCTCAGCTGTGTTTAAAATCTGTCATGGGACCAGAAGGATTGACTTCAAATTTAATGAAAGTCCAGTTTGGATAAATATTTATATCCTGCAAGGTTTTATTGTGAGTCTTCTGCATAGTAGTAACTGTAATCCAGGCATAGCCCTTGCTGTCAGTAAAACCAGGAGAAAGGGATCAAACAGATGGGACTTAAGAACAGTTCTGAGCGTGGCATATGATACGTGCACTTAACCATAAGTTAAAAATCTAAAAAGCTAAGAATATAATCTCCCTGATTTAGTTACATGGCTTGTTGTCTAGGCTTTCACAGTCTGACCTAGGTGTTTTAAAATACCAGCCACTCCATTTTGTGTGTTCCCCCTTCTTTTATTACAGTGGCACTTTTCCAGAGTGCTTCCAATGTGTAAATAAAGCAAGCCCAGAAAATTATTCACTATTGAATAAATTTTTAAAAAAATCATTGATATTACAATATTTCAAGGCTAGTTTTATCAAAAGTAATCCATTGTATTAAGCTGACAAGATAAGATACAACTACAACATTTTAAAGGAGGAAGAAGGCTGCACTTGAAATTTAAGATGTTTTTCATGTCAAGGGCAATCAACAGACCTCCTGTTGTGAAAATTATCAGTTTATGGGCGTAGCTGTAGCACATATCTAGGTTATATTTGCGTAGTTGCACACATCATTATCTGGAAATAGCTCTGTCTTTACTTTCATGTTCACTGTAGAAAACCTGAAATGAACTTGAAATACAACATTACATAGCTCCAAGCTGCTGTTAAGTAACTCTTTAGCAACTTTAATATAGATATTACGTTGCATTATTATTACATCACCTGCTTATTGAGCAGTGCTTTCACAGCCTGTGGTTGCTCTCAGCAGTGTGGTTGTTTCTGTTAGCTCAGATGAAATAGTCTGTGTACCTAAAGTGTTGTGATTGTGTGATCCTGTTCAAAAACTCAGCCTGGAAGAAGTCAGGTAGCTGGAACTCTGGCCAAGAAATCTTTCCCATGGAGTGCACATCCCCAGCATAGAATCAACTCGGCTATGTTCATATACTCAAGTAATGCTAGTAAACAATAAATAAGTAAAAAACATTATTGCCTTCAGTAATATCAACATCAAATCTACAGTTTGCCTACCTACATCTCCCTTTTTTACTGGAAAACATCACACTTTTCTTCTCTAGTTTTAGGTATTTCTTTTCCTTCATAAGAAAAACAAAACCAAAAACCACCAAACCAGAAAACACTCCCAAACCCCAAAGCACTTCTGTGCATTCACTTTCAGGCTCCTGCCCCTTGAAATTGCCTGAAGAGGTTTCTTGTCTTTGCTGTCACATACCTCTTTTCTTGTTTTAAACATTTTTAGATAAGAACTGCGAAGAAAAATGGTTTATAAATATCAGGGTGAAAGAGTTGGTGTGAAGGCCAAGATATCTGTAGGACTCTTACTTGTTACCTAGGTATTCTTGATACCTAACTTCTTTTGATTATCCAATCTTACATAATTTTTACCAATTGGTCTGAATTTTTTTTCAGTCCACACAGAAGCAATGTGCTCTTTTAATTAGAATCAATTACTCAGAATAAATATTTTGTCCAAATACTAAATTTCACTTATATAAAACCAGTACTTTTTACGTTATCCCTACTGTTTTTCTAACAGTCCTTTGAAATGAAACCTTTTCAAATCTGATGCTATGATATAAGAATGCAATAAATAACAAACAGATTTTTAAATTTGAATCTTTTTACTGAGGTTCAGTAATGCAGGAACATATGATATTCACATGAAACACTACTGTATTCAATAACATCTGATTCATGCTTTCATAATTTAACATTCAGAAGATAGAGGCTCTTGAGAAAGCTTCTTGTCAAAGCACTTCAATTATTGATTAATTTTGGCAGTATCAACACTCCATTTTTACAGTGTTTTTTATTTACAGATTTTCCCCTAGATTATTGCATTTAGCAGATATTTGCCTTCTTCAGTCTGCTGTAACTTCTGTGTGGTAGAAAATGCTTTCAGCTTGAAGAATACATAGACATATTTAAAAACCTTGTGAAGATCAGTTACTTTCGAATATCTGCAAAACTAAGAGTTTCAATGCAGCAGTGTAACAGTCTGCATTTCAAATGTCATGGTTTCCCTTGATGTGTTTACAAAAGAGCACCCTTCAGCACATACTTGAGTTTTTGAGTACTGCAGTAAAACAGTGTTTATTACTGTTTCTGTTCAAATAGCATCATTCCTTCAAGCAGCTCTGTGCACCAGAGAAGTCACTGGAAAAACATCTATTATCTATTTATCCCTCTTAAACATTTTCTGAAAACAGTTCTCTATTAGTCTTATTATTTTGGCAAGGATAAATTAGTGTAATGGTAAAAAGAAATAAGAATAAAGAATAAAACAAAGCATCATATTTAATGATAGTTTTAAGTTTCTATTGGGAAGCTGTAGTTTGTATTCAGAGTATTTCAGGTTTTATTTGCTTTCTGCTGAGTACCTTAGGCCAAATTTTCTAATACTTTCACTGTGGAAAAAAAAAATAAGTTACTAAATAGTATGATTTCCTAGTTCCTTTTCTGTCTTTTGAAGTTGTGAAATTTGCACTCCTGCTTAAGGTTGTGATGAAGATGCACTTTTCCAGTGGGAGCAATAAAGTAAAAGTCATAATTCTGTACACATAAAATGCATGCCCAGATAATTAAGTTACACTCTAAACCACCTGTGATTCATTTGATTTAAACAAATATCCATAAAAGTAAAATAGAATTCTGAGTCTATTTCATCTGATTTGAAATGCTTATTCAAATTAATATTCTTGAAAGAGTTTGAGGACGGAGAGGAAATAAAGGAGAAATTGTGTAGCTATACATCCAAGGTTAATGTTGAAGCTTAAGAAAATTAATGTTTTAAACCAGTGTCAGCATGGAATGTTGAAAAGCCATGGAATTAATTTCTCTTTCTGAGAATGCTAAAAGACTAATATATATGTTTTCAGTTAATGTAAAATATGGGAAAACACAGTTACAGGCTTAGCACATCCCCCTGCCTGCTCTTTTTTTTTTTTTTAAGCCAAACATCTGTAGTTAACAGATTATAGTATCTGACAAAACAGTGTTAATTCTTTCGTTTATGTATGTTCACAGTTATTTCCCAGACATAAGAGAAGTATCCTTTCTTAGGAGAACCAGTAATGTCAGTGAAACAAAAGTATTTCTGGAAGCTTTAAGTAAACTCTTCTCCTTCTGGAGGACTGGAAGAGAAAGAGACCAAATTCAGCTCCCTTTGGATTTGGCAAGATCCCTTCAATTGATTGAATCAAGAGTTGGGCTATAACCCTGAATTTTGGTAGAGAGAAGTGAGAAATGTAGTTGGCAGCTCAGGAGCTGAGATAGATTTTTTTGTTTGTTTGTTTGTTTTTCTTGAGGCTGCTAATAATTCTTGGGTTTCTTGATTTGGCACCTGAGTGGGAGATTAGGGAGCAGTACTGTGCTAGCATTTATTCTCATGTCTCACTTTTAAGAATACTTAAAGCCAGTGGAACCTTTCATTTTTACCACCACCTTTTCTTGTGCCTACACGCGTTTCTGAGGCTGTGTCTTGTCATTTATAGGTTAGCAAAGCATTTCAGTTGTATAGCACATCTCCTCTCGTGGAAATAACTCAAATCCATTCTATACAAAATACAAACTTCCGTTAAGAAAGTTCATCTGTTAATGGAAGAAATTGCCTCTAAACTGCCTCCTGATTCCTAGTTCTAAAGGAAAATAAAGTTGTGATATGTGCAGAAAGCTGTTTACATGCTGTCTGAAACTAAATACAAGATGAAGAGGTATATTCTGAAAATTAGAAAAATACAAATTGATCAAGTCCTTCCCCTGCAAAGGAATATTCTGTTGATCAAGTCCTTCCCCTGCAAAGGAATATTCTGTTAATTTATAAGAATTGGGGTTTCCCCCTTACTTTCCAAAACCCCCAGTGGAAAAAGGCTTGCATGGCTTCTATAGTACACATAAAGTATTTGTAGAAAAGAAAATGAAACCTTAAAATGTATGGGTGCAAATATTGATGGCATATATTGCATCTGTCTTGAAGCTAACGTATGCAAATATTCTGCCATCAAATTCTGCTTCTAAATTAACTTGGAAATGAGTTAGGGTTGTTGTTGTTCTTACCTCCCTTAGGCAAGAAAGAATTTGTGAAGTGCATAATGCAGACATCTGATATCTCTCATTTAAATTCTCATCCTTGCCAGTGTCTTAAGTACACTGAAGGCAATAGCATTTCCAATCTAATCCTATCTGCAGACAGTCTCCCAGAAGATTTGCTGGGAAAAAATCTTGCTAGGAGAAGAAATAAACTCTAGACAATTGAGTCCTTTGAATAGAAACAAATGCCAACTGTATCAAAATGCTAAATACCAGAACTTTAATCCACCAGAATTCTAAATTCATCTAAACGAGAAGAACAAACAAAACCACCTGTTTCCTCTGTCCTTCACTGCAAAGAAAGCTGTTCTTGTTATCTCAGATAGAAACAGAGGAAGTGAGGCAAAAATGTGTAATGTTGTGTAATGTTATGGAAACTGGGTTTTCTGAGATCAGACAGGCAGGTAAACTGTCATATATGAGGTGTATTAAATGGATAAATATTGTGGTTCTTATCCTGTACCCATTAATGTAGTGTTAAGGAGCGGATGGATTGTTTGAATTTTAAACACGTTCCTTGAAGTTGTTCCAGTGCAGAGGGGTGAACTCTTTAGGGCAACCTGCCAACAGTATATAATAAGAAGTCGATTTATATAAAATGTATTCAGTGATAATGCCAGAAGGTTGTAATGAAACACCTTTTGGGTTGTGTTTGTGTCTCATCAGCTACTCTGTGAGACAGCAAACTGCAGTTTTTACAAGAATTGTGCTGTTGAAGAAGGCCAGTGTCAGAAACCTAGAGTAATAACTTCCCTTTTACTTGAGTCAGCATACAAAGCTGTGGTCCAACTCCAAGCTGCCTAAGATAGTTGTGCCAATGGTACCTTGTTAGTTAAAAATGCAAAGGATAACTAATAAAATTCAAAGGATATATGACAGAGGAGTGCAAAGTCAGGAGTTATCTCTGGAATTGCTTCTGAAAGACAAGCATCTGCTATAAAGCTATATAAGGCTTTATAAAAATTAAGTTTAAAAACAGTTAAAGAATATTTGTCTGTTTTGCAGTCTGTATTATTATGGTAGACATCATGGGAGATTATTATCAGCAAGCAGTTGGAGAAAGTGTTTTTTCTTGGCATCAAGCTTGTTAAAAGAACAAAGAGGGGATGTGTTACTGCCTTTAAATACTTTCTTTTAACTCTTCTGAAGTTGTAGCTCATGAAAACAGTACAAATGTTTCAAACATAAAAAGCAACTGTCTCTGAATTGTTTCAAAATTTGCAAGAGAAAGGAATTTTGATCACCAGTATTGAAAAATTTTTAGATACTCTTCCATGCTGTTAACAATTCTTTCCTGTGTGGCACCTGAAGTTTATGATATCATTTAGGTGCATAGCTATGATGGGAAAAGTGAGATCTGAAGGGATTTTAGTTTTGGAGGATTTATATAGGGATGCTATTCCAGTAAATAAGGAAGAAAGTTCATTGGTTTTTCCCCTTAAATCTTGATATTATTCAAGCAAGTTCAATCCACAGCAGCCAATTTAGAGACAAAAAAAAGCAGGAAGATTATCTTTCTTCAGAGACACTTCAGTTAATTGCAGATACAATGTCTAATATAGTCTAGGGAGAATGTTGTTAAAGGGCTATTTATATATTTTTACTGTATTATGTATATAAAATATATAAATTTTCTATTTATATAGTTTCAATGCCTTCCTAGGCACTCTGTGTATGAAATTAAGTATTTATTAGGCTTTGTGTCTTGGGAAAATGGAGAGATGCACCATAAATTATGGTTATAGGTTTTGTTTTGGTTTTGCAGGATGGAAGTCAGTTTGATTTCTAAATATATAGCCTTTTTCTATTTCTCTACAGATTCCTCCCCATGCTTCTCCCCCCACCACTGTTTTTCATTTTCAATTATATATATGGGAAATTCAAAGGCAGAACTTGTTATTTTCAACTAAAACACCCAACCCACAACCAAAACCAAAGCCCTCAGGGCTTTTGGTTTCTTGGCATTTGTAAACCATAGAGGAATAGAGAGCAAAGAGGAAAAGAAAAAAACGGCAGAGTTAATTGCTAATGTATGGTATAAAATACATTTCTGTTTTGTCAAGATTCCTAGGTCTTGGATGTAAGTATTTGAGAAAAAGTTGCAAGTTATTGAGTAGTGAAAACATGACCAGAAACACTCAAGATTTTTTGTCTTTAAGGCCACTCTGAGTAGGATGGGAGCCATTCCCAGTGTCTCTGTTTCAGAGTCCAAATGTAAACTCTAATTTTTGTCATGCATTTACTGAAAATCCTGGTTACCGGTGTCACAGTGTATTAAAAATGTCCATGTGCATTGAACCAGAGGAAGGATTTTGAAGATCATCACTGTGAGAACACTTCTTTTAAGTATCCCTGATTAATACTGAATTTGCAACTGCACTAAGGAGAGTATTTTATTATTAGAATCACTTTGGTGTTTAATTGATGACAGACATAAAAAAGCAATGTATATGGTATGTACCTGAGGAATAAAGCCAACAAAATCAATCCTTAAAATGTATATTTGTTGGGCATTTTTGAGTCTGATTTTCAGCTGTCACAATTATTGGGAATTTTCTTCTCTTTAGAGCTCTGTCATCTTTAGTAGATGTCTGACAGAATCATAGAAAAATGGGCTCAGGAAGGATCTGGGGATGTCATTCATGGTCACACAAAGGTAGTGAACTTCTGACAGATATTTGTCTGACCTGCTCTGAGAGACCTCTCAGACTGGAGGTTTTATGGTTATTCCCAGGCAATACATTTGAGTGATCTTTTGTCTTTCCCTTGGAAGGTCTTTTCTGACATCCAGTCTCACATTTTGTAGCAGAAGTTCAAGCCTGTTACTGCTCATTCTGTTCATCATGCAAACCTCATTGCATTATTTGTAACTTCTTTTTAGAGCTTAATTAAATTTACTGTGTTCTTCACACAGTATGCCTTTTTGGAGGCTAACTTTTCCAGTCTTATTTCAGTCTTACCTGAAAAGTGATGCTTTTCAGATCTGGAATTCTTGGTCTACTGAGTTTAAGTAAGCTTAACATATGAAGATGGTTTTACAAAGTTTATACCACTTCTGGGGTAGAATTTGAAGACTGATTCAGTCTCATTAGTGACTGTTGGCTGAAAAAAAAAATCCTTGCATTATCATTCTTCAAAATATTTCAAATTGGAATGCTAAAAATTGTTAATAAAGAACAAATGACTTTAATAAAATGCTTCATGATATTTTCTTCAAAAGCCCTTGTGAATTGGTTTTATTTTCTCAAAAGGAATTTTCTGCAATGAAAAATTGCACCTATTTAATTAATCAATTTCAGCTTACAAAAAGCCTTTTTTTTGGTATCATCCCTCCCCTTGTCCTCTCCTCCCCCAGTTTGTCTTTTTGAACCATTTTTTTTTTTTTGTAGAAGAAAAGCCAACAGTGTTCTGACTGTTAGTTAAAGCTCAGTGGTGACAGTAGTACAGGTGACTATATTTTTACAATAGAACTCTAAAACATCCAACTTTCAGATCTCTGTTTTTGCCTGATGGCAAGTTCTTCTGCACACCATTAGCTAGTGAAAAATTTCATCATGTAAAAATCTTATTGTGGAAGGGCAACAAGAGGAGAAAAGGCAGAATCAAAATAACACCTTTTTTCTAACTTCTCACTAAAGTCTTAAAGCCCAGAGACATGTAATAATGACTTTTAAGTGTTGTGTAGGGTTTTTGCTGTTCCCTCCAGAGTTATATTAGCCACAGGAGATGACTTGCTGTGATCTTTATGCTACATGTGTTGCTCATCTGTTGTTTCCCAAGGTGATCATCCCTGGAGTAAACGTGTAACTTCCTGTTATATTTTAAATCTCCATTTACACAGAATCAACTCCCATTGGAAGCAAACGTGAGGATACCCATGTATCCTAACATCTTGTCTTTTGTGGTGTAGTTTAGCATGCTGCTTGTGATCTGTGAGTACTCTGATCATGTCCCAGACCTTGTAACTGAGCAAAAATACTACAAATAGGTCAGTGGATACGCTGTGGATGTTTCACACTTGTCAGAAAATCCTTATGGTGTTAGGTCATTAGTGTGTCTGCTGAGAAGTACTGTAAGACTCAGAAGAGCTTTAGTTGGGTGTCTTTAAACAGAGCTTTAATTATGAATAGAGCCATGGTATTTTATTTAATGTGTATATTTTAAATCTCTGAAGAGCATCACAACCAAATTATTTTAATTTATGCTTTCTTTTTTATCAGCATTGATTGTTGAATATAAAATAGAGCTCGAAAGTACTGCTTTTAAATTTGTATTTTGAACATATCGTTAAACATTTGCTTATTTATTTGACTCTTGTTGGAAAGTTCAAAGGAAGCACTGAATATTAAATATAAATTGAGTATTAGATCACCACGTTCTTCTAGAAAGATGACAGAACAAAAAATTGGACTTACTATGTCCTACTTTGTCTTCCCTTTGAAATAAATGCAAATAGGAAATTAAGTGTCTCTGCACAAATTATTGCCTTTTTAGTTGTTGTCTGAAAGAGAAATTTGTCCTGACCATGTCAGGTTGTTGGTGTGTGTTGTTTTCTGCACAGCTGTGCTTTATTCTCCTGGTAGGGACCTGCAAATGCTGCAGTTCCCTCCATGGAAGTGCAGAGCCTGCATGGTTTAGGAGGCTGGAGCTGGGATGCAAATTTTCTGCACTATTCAGCTGATTTCAGTAGTCCTGATCAAGGTCTTCTGACTCCACACTACCACAGCGATAATTCATAATAGGAGGAAAATTAAAATTGTCTAGTGCACTGTAAACTTTAAATCCACAATAAATCACTGGATTTCTTTTTACAACAAGTTGAAATTACATAATTCTAATCAGCCATTACACCTTGAATGGAAACAGCAACACAACACTGTGATTGAAATTAAATAAAGAATTTAAAAATTTTGAATTTTTTTTTGCCCTTTTTAAATAAACATTTTTGTAAAAAGATAAAAAAAATGCAAATTAAAAAATAAAAGTTGGTGCATGAAAACTCAAGTTATCCAGTCATAACTTTCATGGTAGCTATCTTTTGTTCTTGCAGCAAAAATACAGTGAAACCATGAACGTTAGACAATATTAAACTTTCCTTATAAAGTGTGGATAATTTAAACATATCAGCATATTCAAGGAATAAGTTAGCATTTCATTTTGTAGTGAATGATGTGTCAAGTCTGTAGTTTCAGTTCTTTGGTTGAATACAAGCCAATTAAAGTCTGAGCTGTGATATGAAAAGAAGTATGTTGTTGTTAAAGAAATGATACCCTGAAAGCAGATGTAGAGTATAGCTGTGTTGGAACAAAGAAGAACATTCTGCAAGGTAAATTATAAGACATCCTGGATGTTCTCTCCAAGCCATATTGGATTGTGTTTTATTTTTAATAAAGTATGATCTGTGTTAAAAGCCTTTGTATTTTGAGGAAAACTGTGTTTATGTGCCAGAATTTATTGTCATTGGGATTTATGTTTAAAACTGTCTGAAAACCTTTTTTCTAACTTTGTTTCCATCAGGTACTGTGTATTTCTTAGCAAACAGCAGTAGTTGTTTTTTTAGTGAGTGTATAAGGTCTTTGCAACAAGTGTTTTGTCTGTCCCTTTCCTGTCTTATGATGTTTTATCCCGAATTCATGGGGCAATTTCCTTTTATTTTTTAAAATCATCTTACAAAAAAACCAGAAAACAATCCTTTTTTGTTGGCTTGATTTTATAAAATGTTTATTGAGGACAGGGGGAAAAACATTCAGAAGTGGAATGAAGCCTCAGTTTGATCATACTGGCTTCAGGAAGATCCCTGCAGACAGGCTGCATTCCTTTGGCTGCATTTCACACAAAAATATGTGAGTTTTTTCTCCCCCCCCCCCCCCCTTTTTTTTTTGCTATTTTGATTTTGAAAAGTAAAAAGTAGAATAATAAACACAATATCTAAAGTGACAGGAAGTTGAAGTTGATGGGATTGCTGGCAGACTCTTTGATGCTGCAGAATGGAACTTGGTGTAGGAGCTGCACTTGAGTCAGGCTGCCCCTTTACCTCTGCCCTTCTTCTTTGAATCCCTTTCTATTCATTTCTCTTCTTTCTTTAAGTCCCTCCTGACATTGTTCAGATGGTAGTGAGGTTCTGACTTTCTGGGTCTACTGCCATCAAAGTCTGAAGGAGGGCTGTCCTGGATGGAACACTGCTGGTGGACTGTGTCCTGGAGGAATTTTTCAAGTTGCTGTGACTGGAGCTCCCAAAAGGGCTTGTGAGGATGACCAAATCCTAAAAATGAATTTTCTCTTATCTTGTCAGGGAAATACCAGCAAAAACCTGAAACAGACTTTCACCTCCCACTCCCCTCCAGGGGCAAAAGTTTATTTCAAAGATTGTCTTGACAAAAGAAAAGGTGGATAATGTTACTGGTATAAGGCTGTGGTTGCTGGCTGATGGGCATGGTTAGATCAGCAGAGGCTGCATGCTGATTATTTTTGAGGACTCCAGAAGAAAAGATGGAGAATGAGAATTTTGATTAGTAATCCAGAGAGAACATGGGGAACTAAAAGTAGCATTTGATCCATTAATAAGCAAGCAACCATTAAATAAGACTAACTGCCTAAATATAGAGGGTTTTGTATTCAAGCAGCATTGAAGTCTTTATGTGCTGAGGAAAATTATGCATAAGGGAATGTTGTTCATAAATCTGTTGTGTTACTTTCATGCTAAATTGCTGTGGTGTCCATGTGACTCACTAACCAAAAAACAGTGCAGAAATCATTGGAACTTCATGTTACTGCATTGTCCAGGGTCTACATAATTTTTTGTCTTTTTAGAACAATGGTCCATTTGTTTTATATATCATTCAGTGTGTTACAAAAGCTTTCAGCTCTATGCACTAAATCAGTTCACATTACAGAGCAGCAGAAGAACATGACAGTAACTGGTCTGCCAGAGTATGTGTCAATGTGAGATACTGATCTAGTGTGAGAGAGAAAAGCTTTGCCAAAATGGACTCGATAAGCAGAGCATTATTTACATATTGCAGTATTGCTTCAAATTATACAGGATGTTGGCAAAAATGATAGTAGTACTGGGGAAGGGAAATAGGGTTTCCTTTTCTCTATTTGACCATTTTGATCATTGCATTCAGGAAAGAGATGTTTGTCTCATTGTGGGTATCTATAGAGATGAAAAGTCAATACTAGGGGGTTTATTATTTGATTTTTGGAGTGGGGCTGAGGGTTTACCTCTCTACATCGAAACTTTAAAAATGACCACTGTTCTGGAACTAGGAGTTGCAAACTCAGCAAAACAAATTTCTGTCAAAAAAGCATTAATTTTTTGAACTCAAATGTTTTATTCAAAACACCTCATGCTTACAAAAATTCTTCTAAACTGACAAACATCAATTTGTGAATGGTTGTGGAGGGCTTATGGTTGCTTTACCCTCCTTCCCTAACAAACATTCCTGGATCCTGGACCTGTTGATTCTGACTGGGGTGTCCCACAGGGCAGGACACCCCTCATTTTGACCAAGTCTGATGAGCCTTGTAGGTTATGTTTGTCATTAACTTGCTTGCACAACTATTGTAGCATCTGCTCCTCCAGGTTCTGCACTATGTAGGTTTTGCCAACATGAGTTTACAGAGTGAGAAACCTGGCAGAGAAGGTGGTCAAATAATTAAGAAAGATGGTTCCTTCTAGCATATTATTCTGTCCTGTTGCAAAGTAAAATAAAATTTACAAAAAGGATGAGTTGCTTGGACAAAGGCACTTAAAATTCAAGATCAGTTATTACTGCTATGTTTTTTTGTGCAGGAAGTTGGTGACTTGCTATTTAAGGACAAAAAAAAGACAATACCTGAATTTTTGTGGAAAAGATTTGCTAATAGTGAATATGTCAAAACTTTACTTTGGGTCATGCCAATATCAATCATTTCCTGAACTAAACATCAAACTTAATATAAGTAATGATGTTAATGTGTTAAATGTTTAGCCATTATTTATATACCAAATGTCGTTAAATATAAACTTAAAATTATTAATAAAATTGAAGTCTTTGAGGCTAAAATGATGAATTGTATAGAATTCTCTAGAGTTATTGTAATACCATGTTCTGATTTATGAGTGATTGAGCAAGAAACAACTATCTCCTCTCCCCTCTTGTAGATTTGAATAGTTACATGTGAGTGTATATTCATCTATCTTAATGTTGACTTTGGAGCAAGAGGGTGAAGGATTTAGAAAAATACATCAGTGTAAGGGAGGTAACATTTTTCATAGATGTCATTTTCACTGTTTCCTACTTGGAGTAGTTATTACAGTAACCTGTGAAGCTGAATTGGGTTTATATCTGGTAGATCCAGTGCCTGTGTAATTTGCTGGATGTACAAACCACTTTATAAACCATTTCTGATTAGAAGAATTCTTTTTATATAGATCTTAGCATCTTCAAGTTCTTTGCCTCCTCACAAAATTTGTATGTTTCGTATTTATAACCCAGATAAAAAATGTGGTAGCAAGAATGTTTCGATTCAAACAGCTTTTTTCCTCCTTTTTTTTTTATTTAATTTTGAGTTGGTAGTGTTACAGGCAACACGTGACTAGATATCCTCTTACTTAATTTTAACAGTAATTTAAAGCCTAATTTGCTTGAAAACCTGAATTCATGTCAAAAGCTAACAGCATGCATGCAATCAGTGATCTGCTGCTGTTGTTGCATTAGCAGCGTGGTCAGCATCTGACATCAGCCTATAATTAGCACTCACTAATTTGACTTTCTTAGATATTCCTGCGGATTAGTCTTTTTAGGCACAATAATTTTGTCTCACACTTGAAAGAATATGACAAGTATACAAACTTATTAAGCTAGGAAGAGTAAGAAGTTCAATATAGAGAAGAGTAAGAAGGAACTTTAGATGACAGAAAGTATGATGGTACTACTCAGACTGTATTTTCTACTGGAATTGTTTGCAAGTTTATGAAATACAAAAGCTAATTGAATATATTCAGTGATCATTTGTGATTATGTCTCCTGAAATTGAGGAGAATAACTGATTAAGGAAATGTACATGTTAGTGAATGCAAGGAGGGGCTAAGTAAAAGAGATAAAAGAATATTTAGGAAACAACAGCAACAATTAGAATTTGATATGTTTTTTTTCTACATACAGCTAAAGTGAAAACATCACAAAGCAAGAAGCAGAGGTGCTCTCTTTTGGAAAGAACTATCAAGTTCTCATAGCAGTGGTTTTAAAATGCTCACTCCTGTAAAGCCCTGAGCACTCTGTGTTTGGATAGCAGTGACTTACAGCAGTGGAAATGTTTGGTACACTGCACTCGCTGTAAGGATTTTTATGTCTACCTCATTTTTGCAAGTAATGCACAGTAGAATATTTCCAGATATATGAAAATGGATGAGACAGTGGTGATATATGTAACATGTTAGCAAAAACCAGACTGTATGAGTTTTAAATTAAGTGCAAAATTAATTCATTATGAATTATGGATAACTATAATATTTGCAGAGATGAAGTGTCTAGTAAAACTTATTATATGTTGAATTTTGGTTATCAAGATGATTGTGCTCTTTTCCAGAGTGACTTCCTTTCGTTATGTAGTTTGATTTGCTGATGCTGTAAACATAAATCAAAAACCAAGATGCTGCATATTGACAGAAATTGAATTAATTGATTTTTATGGATATTGTTGCAGACTTATCCCAGATGTTGCGGTTTGTTGGGTTAGGTGGAAAGACACTGCTGTTGGTAGTTTTTTTCATAGTTTTCAAAGATATGCTTCTCTGTTCTGGAGTTCTTTCCCCCCCAGTTATTTTTAAACAATACTCCATAATCACACTACATGTTTGATGAAACCAAAGAGATCACAGATCTGTCTCAGTAGCCCCAAGTGTGTTCATCGTGTTTAAACCTTCATTTTGGTTCACTCATCTGGCATTTTGTCATAGACATCTAGTAGTAATCTCAGGCTCATGGCACAGCCAGAGTTGCTCCTAATCTTTTAATTATTTGTTCAGTTAAATCCCATTCTGAACTAGGTCCTGACAGTGTATCCTTAGAGCCATAGTGTTTCCAGGGTCATATTGGGAAAATGGTCTCTGTAACCCAGACATTGCAGTTTCACCCCAAGTACTTCTCATTCCTGAGTTCACACTGCATATCAGGAAACATGTGCTATATATGCTTTTATCTCTTGATAAAAGTACTTGTTGGACAGAAGTCTTTTCTCCAGCAGAGAGAATTAATCCAGATTCCCTGCTGCCTCTCCTCCATGCAAAGTGTTTTTACTGTGTGAGCACAAAAAAGCCATGTTCTCCCAGTTATCTCCTGATAATTTCCTATCAGAGACTGTCCAAGCATGAGAAACCGGACATTAAAATTTGACATAAATTCTTAGGTATGGGTTATATTGCTTAATAATTTGCTGATCCTCATAATTATGAAATTATGCTGCAGATGAGCTGCTTTCTATCTGCCTGTCTTTCTCCTGCATGTGAATAATGTTTAAGTGCTCTGAAAAAAATAATTGCAAAGCCAATAACTGAGGAAAAACAAATAATATAGTAGGTGAAGACAGTGTGGCTCCAAGGAATAAAAAAAATTGTATTTATTTATTTAAACTGTCAAAATTTTACATGTATATATGTAAATATGTACATAGGTGTGTGCATATATGTGTGTGTGTGTGTGTATAAAAAAGGTCAATCTTAGCTATGCCACAATAAGTAGCAAATGACAGACTTTTGCAGTAGTGGCAAATTGGAAAAATCATTATTACTTAGCAGGGAAGTAAATTATGTACAGTATCTAAATTTTAAACACAGAATATAATGCTCACAAGTAAGCTTACAAATACACATGGCTCTTCAGAATGTTGGGCTCTTATATAGGAAGTTTTTTAGTGATTGTGTTAACAGAAGCTAGAGAACCTGGTATTTTCTTCTGGAAGCTTTGAGGGATTGTTTCCTTAAGCATCTTTTGTTGTTTGTTTTTTCTGAAAACACTTTTTGTCTCCTTTCTATAATTACAAATCCCTTGCAAATTCGTTGCTCTGTGTATAGTTACAGAAAGGACCCAATAGTTTGAAGGCATAAAATTGACTGTGATGAAGTGGGATGGTAAAGGGGTCTTCTCTAAAATTGTCTTCTGTTACTGCTGTAATTTATTTTTACTTAGGGTGTGGTGTAACCTTAAAAGACTTACCATGCTAATCCTGGAACACAATTTTTAGGTGTAGAGAGAACTGCAGCATTACATGACAGAATGAGCTTACATCATTTGGAGGGAAATGTGGATTCATGCTTAATGAATCATTGTTCACAAAAGGATCAGAGTTATATAACTATGTAGTAAAAAAGAAAAACCAAAATCTCAGCTTTTTAGTACTTGAAAATGTTTGCAGACTAGCCAGGAAAAAAGCTTAGTGTCTGTAAATGGGCAGAATTCCAGATAAGCTCTTCCAATATTACTTGAATTGAAATTCAGCTATTCCCTATAGTAAAAACCAGCAAGATGTAGTACCCATCAGTTGTTCTCACTAACTTAATGTGTTGACATTTCAGAAAACAGGCAAGCAATGCTTGAAAAAGAAATGTAAACTTTTTCCCCTTTGTAAATAAAATTTAAAAAGTGGCATTTATAAACTAAGTTTCGTACAAGATAAAGGACTATTAAAAAAGCTTAATTGAATGGGTCCTCAGTCAGAAGATTCTATGATAATTTACCACTGTAGGTTTCATATTAATTATTGACAAATGTAAGCTTTTGCAAGTCTCTTTAACACTTTATTAGTGTTTTGTGGGGAATAAGGAGAGTGACATTTTTTTCGTTAAATTTCTCTTACACAACAGCATCAATAAATGTCTTTTTTAGAATCATCCTTGAAGTCTGAATATGGAAATGCTGTTCTCCTTTTTATTTGTACTCAGCTGTAATAACAAGGAGGTCTAACAGTCATATGAAAAATTTACAATTATGAATCCAAAAATGCTAGTTTGCGTGTAGCTAATAGAAACCGTGTGTTACCCTTATAATAAATAAGTACTTCATTTTTGTTTTTTTTTTCTTTAAAAGGTGTACAAGAGGGAAAATTAAAACAGTTTGTTGGAGTTGACATTGTGCTATGTTTCATTGTCATGGAGAACTCTTACTCTTTTGTCCAAATCCAGAGCTTCATTCCTGGGATATCTGTTAGAAGGATCTGCGATGTGCATTAAATATCATTGGTTTGGTTCCTTCTTTTTAGGAGTGACTTAGTCCTGAACTTTTCAGGAGTAGTCATCTGCTCCTAAAATAGGCTACAGCTTTTAGTCTCTGATGTTTATTGACCAGATGACATTCAGACTTTTTGTCTGTCCTGTTTTCGAATCAAGAGTCAAAGTTCATTTGGAACATTTGCTCTGCCTTTTTGCCTGCCTTGATATTTAGACTGCAGTAAATCTGGAACTTTGATTCCCTTCTGGTAGAAGTTTGCACTTGCTGTAGGGATGTCTTGATCTCATGGGATTTGTAGATAAAGAAAATAGTGTCACAGTCAGAGACTTGCATGTACCTTCAACCTATCCTTGGTTTCTTTGTGTGCTTAGAATACCTTTAAGCTATAACACCTTCTTTATAAAATAGAATATTTTATATTATTATCTCTCAAACACACAACTCCAGTGACTTCGTAAAGTGGGCTTATAAATTAATGCTGTTGCATTGGAGATTTATTATACATTACAGTTTTGTCTGATGGTGGAGTTAGTTAACTCCACCCCAAAACTGGGTGGAGTTACCCAATATACTTTTTGACAGCCAAGCCGATTGTCTGTCCTTTGACCTGATAAATCATTATCAAGTAGATCTTTGTTTTGTGATTAACTCCCTGTTCTTTGATAAGGACTAGTGCAAGTCTGATGGGGGAGCTGTCAGGTTTATGTTGTCACATGGGGTGGGATGTGCAAGCTGCACTGTGGATTGCTGCAATGATTTTAGTTTTCTCTGATGTTACATTAATCTGAGACTGATCAGTATCTTAAATACTATTTAATCACAGGAGTAACTAAATAAATAATGAGAAGTGGCTTTTAGTGGAATAAAAAGTCTATCTGTATATCTATCACTCACTGAAATTTTGCCTACAGTCTTATATCAGACACTAATATTTTGGGAGTTGTTCTTTTAGTCTGTTCCCATTTATCTATTAGTTTCCTTTTCATTGTGTTATAAACCAATCTGTCCCACTAGCAAGGTCAGATGTAAATCTTCATGACTGCATTGACTCTTGACTTCAGATTTTATAGATACTTCTATTATCTTCTTTTAGCTCCTGCTGGAATTGAATTCTCTGGGATTGCCATTTCGTTGTCTTAGATGTGATCAAGCAAAAAAAACATACTTTATGCATATAAACAAACACCAAATCAATTTGCTGCTCTTGCATTTGTCTCTTTCAGGATCTGGGTTTAATAACAAATAAAGGAAGACAGGGAAATGGCTTGTTTACAGCTTATTTGAAGCTTGTGGGAGATTTTGTCAGGTTTTTCTGTTACAGTTGAGGTCAGTCCATTATAAATGACTTCACTGATCAGTGAATGTACACCAGTTCTGGTTAGTCCCAGGTCAGTAATACTGTTGTATTTCGTTTAGTCCCACTTGGATTTCTGTATCAAGTGTATGAATACTTGCTTCAGCTTAAGCACCAGCATGGTGCTTTATAATTTTAAACCTCCCACTGTCAAGTTATCAATATATTTTGGCATGTTTTACCTTATGCAATGCATAAGGTGGAATTCTGTAGTTATGGTAATCACTTGCCTTAGCTATTATGAATAGTTCTAACAGTAAGTACTGAATCTTGGTGTCTATTATAAAATCAGGTACATAAACCACCTCAAACTAATACTTATGAAATACTTGTTTTCTGCTATCGTCAACTTTTAATTATTATTGCAACTATTTATTACTTGCAAATGGGCTTTTTTGGTTTAATTGTAATTAAACCAAGATAATAGCTTTTTATATTCTCCATGATAAATCCTGATGAATTAGTAAACTTATCAACTCTTCTCATCTATTTTTCTTTTCTTTTTGGGATACATATAATTCTATGTGTTTTAACCTAGGTTTGTATCTGCAAAGGAATCTCCAAGTACTGTCCTCAGTTTTGATACAAGCACACAATTCCACATCAGTGTGTAAAGTCCATAGGTAAATATCATTTCAGCAGTAGAACATTTATTTTAAATAACAATTAGAACTATGACCCGTAAGTATTGGCCAGATTCATTTAAGCCAGTGACTGAGAGCACAAAGTTAAGAATATATGTAGAACAGAAAACTGTACATGCTGTTACATGAACACATTAAAAACATTATTAAAATATAGTTAAATGTGTTAGTCTTATTTTTAAATACAGTATGACACTGATAAACAATAAATGGCCAGTGAAAAACAACTTCCTTGTGTAAAAGTATTCCACATATTGCCACACTTGGATCTCTATAATTGGCATACAACTTTTTCCTGTCATATTCTTATAGCTGTTGACTGTGGGAATTCAGCCTTTCCTGGAGGAGAGGTTGAAGGTTTTGTCTTTTAATATCCTCATTGTGGATGCTGAATGTAGCCTTGTTCTCAGACCACCTTTTAGTGCTTTGACTTGCATATTGTCTATAAGCACTTTCTAAAACAGGTTATAATCACTAAGTACTGAACTTTGATTAAATCTGTTGCAAGTACTTTCTTGGTATATCTGTTGCCTTCATCAGGTCTGTGGAAGTGTTCAGCAGTTGTTAGAAGTCAGCAGAGCTCTTTCAGCATGTTAACTTTACAAGTTTACTACAGTTGAGAATGGTATATGTAGTGATGGTGGTAATGTGTGGCATAAGACTATATAATAAAATAATGTGTTAAAATATACTGCATGAAAGAGCATTTCCCTTTTCTGAAGTACATATGTGAAGCAGCAACAAGATCTCATATGAAGGAGAAAAATTCATCCACTAATTCTATAGCCATCCAAAAGTGATCCAGTTATTTTTATCACACTTTCTCTGCCAGAGTTCCTTATCTGAAAAGTAATTCCTGTATTTCAGACTCTGAACACAATAGTGAAGTGACAACATACTCCTACTTCTAGTAATTACTCAACATTTTAACATGGAGAGGGCATGAGATTAGGTTTTGCACTTGATTTTTTATTTGTATTTGGCAAATATGTTAATACTTTGCGTTTCCTAAATGGTAGGAAAAGCACTAAAGTAGATGTTGTGAAAGATGGCTGGTGAAGTGCCATGTCCCTGTGCATGTGCATTCATGTATAACCCAGCTGCTTTATAAACCCAGGGGCTTAGAGCAGCCTCTTTTGACATGGGCAGTTTTAGGTAAACACCCTGCAGACAATTCCGTGCTATTTACATTCCTGCTTTCGTTTTCTTAGGTGTTTTTGTCCAAGCCGTTTGCCAAGGGTGGGTCCTGCAGGCACCCTCTTTGCTATTGAAAAGATAATCATTTAATCTGTCGTTTGAGTTCAAAATCAGTACATGCTCAGAAGAATCAAAGCCCTGTCAATTATCAGGCTATCAAAGTGTACTTTTGTGGAAGATTTTTCATGCCAGGTACAATATTACAGGTTAGGGGTTTTTTTTAACAGAATTAGCAACCAGAATAAGCTTACATTAGATCAAATAAATTAGCTCTGAGACTGGGGTTAAAAGCTGAAAGTTTGTCAGCCTAATTGTAACAAATTGTTGGTTTGACATACAAGGTTAACGGCAGCTAAAAGCTTAGAAGGGGAAAAATATCACTCAATCAATAGGGAAATTCTTTAAAGAAAAGCTTTGCTAGGCTTGGGTATCTGAGGGAAGCAGGGCACACACTAGAGGACAAAGAAAAATTTTGACTTAATATTTAAGAACCTTTTATAGATTGAAAAAGCCCCAAATGTACAAAATTTAATTAGAAGCTAACGATTTGGTGTTGTGGGGAGCTGAAAGGAACAGAACTGGGAATGGCTTGTTTGAAATGACCTTGCTGTCAGGGTTTCACTTAAGCTGTTAGATGTATGCAAAGAACTGCCAGGAAATCAATAAAATAAAACATTGTGGTGGTCCAGTATGGAAGCGTGGGACATAAATTACCATTTTAATTTTCAATCAATACGGAAACAGATATCCCTGAAGCAGTAAAACATGACCTGCACACAGATCTTCATTGCAGGACAAAAGAGAATACAACAGATATCCATAAAGCTCTCAATAGATGTTTTCAACAATGTTACTGGCTGTATTGGTTCGGTATAATTGGTACTTATCTGTTCCTGATTGGGAATATCTGCTCCCAGAGTAAAGAAACTTTCTTCATAGTTTATCATTTTACAAAGATTTTTTGACAGCTGGCTTTAGAATTTGCAGGATGGCTTTGGATGTCCTTGTTTTGTTTTGAAGTTTAAAGGTTTGATCAGCATTTGAAAAAAGTGTCTGGTATAACCATGAACAGGGGTCAGAGTAGTGCTGCTCAAAAGATACTAAGGAGGGAAATAAAGTAGCACAGAGAATTTTATTGTAGACCATAGTTTTATAAGTATTCAACATTGATTGTTGCCATAACCTGTTAGTTTATGATGGTCTTTCATGTCTGTTTGAATGAGTTAAGTAGACTGTTTCTTTTGAGAAGGTAAAGTTATTAAGTAAAATCCGATTGCTTTTCCATTTGAATGTGGAAGTAAAGGAACCTGAAGATCTAATCCATTGATACCTTTAATTAGCTTCAAACCCCATTTTTAGGACAGTAACGAGTAAGTTTGTAGTGCTTTTGCTCGTGCTTCCAGATGGTCAGCACAGGGTTTGAAATGTGGAAGGTTAACTGGGAAGGACTTGTGGTTGACTGGAAGGAGTTGTGGTCTTTATCCAGCTTCTAACTAAAATGGGAGGAAAACCATTGATATGCATAGGAGCAGTTTTGCCATCAGGTGCTATCATATGGACTTGAAGTTGCTGGAGTTTCCACAGAATCAAGCCCTTTCCATAGGTTGTTTAGTTCAGTGACAGTAGTTCAATGGAGTGATATAATCAATAGTTTTCTGCTTATGCTAAACCAGCGAGAAAACATTTGTGATACGGGTACAGGACCTCCGAAGGACTGGGTCATTGGCAGGCCAAGGGCATCTCAGTGAAATTGTTTTGGTAAAGAGGGCTTTCTGAAATCTCTTAGTGGGTTTTATATTGTGTGATTGTTTGTGTACTATAAAGCAACTCCTCTCTATGAAGTTTTCATTGAATTTCAGATTTGAATGAAATCGGAATGAAAATAAATGCAAGTTATTTCCATTTATCTGATTTTTGCAGCAATTCTGTCCAGCTGAGGAGTTAGCATAATCTCTTTTCTGAGGCACAAAGCTGTCCAAATAAAACAAGTCAGTCATAAACTCACTGAATGGTTCAGTGTGTCTCTTCCTGACTTTATAACAAAACTTCAAGCAGAATGCCAAAGATGCACATAGTTGCATATCCTGGAATTCTACCTATGATCAGATCATGTGGTTAATGGCTGCAGTAGGTCACCTCTTTCTTCTGTCAGGAAAAAAATGCTTAAGAACTTTGTGTACTCATTTTTTGTTTGTTTGGGGTTTTGTTTGGTGGTTTTTTTTTTTGGGGGGGGGGGGTTTGGTTTTTTTGATTGGTTGGCTGGTTTGGGTTGTTTTGTTATAGGGAATGGCTTTGTTAGTAGGAGGTTAGCAATGTCTTCCCATTTCTAGGACCTCCTCATTAAAGAAAACCATTAGCACCCTCCAAATATAATTAAGGGAAGGGGAATGGGTATTAATCAGGTTTTGCACATCTGCTGATGCACTCTACTTTAGAACTATTACAGAGAAATGTTATAAAAAGTAGATGGCTGGAAAAAAACAGAGGAGGTCACTAATTATGCCAACCTAATTGTAATTTTGAACATCCTGCTGGCAAATATGTGATTTTGCTCCCCTTCTGAAGCAACTCTCTTGTGTCTCATGCGAGGTAACTTTTATTTTTACACCTTGTCAGATAATTTCTAAGGCTCAATGTTCCAGTGATACACAACCATAGGCGTTTGATGCCAAGAAGTTTCTAAACCCCTTTTTTCATTAATCTTCATAACTGCATGATTGTCTGCAATTAATAGAGTGACTGAAAGATAAAAATCCAGTCTTCAGCTAGAGAACACTTCAGTAAGTTAAATGTATTCAGTTGGTTGAGTAAGTACTTAAACATCTGCTAATAAAATCTGAGTTCCATTGGGAATTATCTTTGTTAACTCATGGATATACTGAACTTTAGAAAAGGATGGACTTCACGCTTCTCTTTAAAAGGCAAAAAGAGATGGAGGTGGAAATTGCATATCAATTTAGTCAAGATATTGGGAGGCTGGGCATGAATATATTTTATAGATAGATATTTACGTCCTTTTTTGGGTTTTATATCTCAGATTTGATCTTAACAATTGACACAGCTAGCAAGTGCTCGTACATAATGTGAATACTAGTGAAAATACACCTGCAAAATCTCTCTTCAGGTTGTGGGATCAATTCTTTGCTCTTCATTAACACCAAAAAAAAATAAAAGTGGAGGAGTAAGCAGGAGGCATGTGACTGGGTTTCACATTAGAGCAGAGAACAAGTTTATCCATTTATCTAAATTCTATTAGATTGATACTTCTACAGGAAAATAGTAGAACTTTTTTGTCAACTAGCAGTTTCCAAAAACGTTTATTGTCTTCATAGACAGGTTGAAATGACACTAGCTGGTTTTCAGGCCATAAATAAGTCTTAGTCTCCTTGTGCATGTGTGTTCACAAGAAGTTCTCAGCACTCGGGGCCAGTGCATGCTGTGGTGTTCCCCTAAAAAAAATGAAAGGAAAGGTTCTGCTTTCCATAAATATGTAGCAGAACTGTTACAGATTCTTCTGAAATTGCAGAAGAATCACACATCAGGTTTCTAGTTTGGAGGAGGAGCATTACCATGCAAATAGGTTTGATGCTGTTTTTATTCTATGGTATATATCTCCAGAGACTGGGCAAGTCATTTGTTGTAAAAAGTAGAGGTACATGGGATGTGTTACAAAGTGTCAAAACTGGTTTGCAGCTTTTAGTTGGCAGTAGAGTTTTTCTGGGCTGTTTGTGATTCCTGGGGAACTTGTACAGTTTGTTCTGCCCTTTCTTCTGCAGTCAAATAAGCTCTCCCTTTGCCTAAGGAGATCTGGGAATTTGGGGGGAATGGCGATTGTAGAGAGAGTTTTTTTACTATTTTTGATTATGTTTGTAAAATTAAATAATTATTCTGTACAAACTGTTATTATTTTATTTCCGTTACTGATTCCAAACTCATACTGCCTTAATGCTTCCCAACTCTATTTACTTAATGGCCCAACTTCAATCTCCCAAGGAAACATAAAAAACCTTATAATGGATTGGTATCAATGTGGTTTCTTAGATACACATCAGGTAATCTGACTTTAAAGCCAAATACTCTGAAAGGATAACCTTGGATTTGACCACTGCATTTTCAATCTCTAATCCAGGTCTTTGGCAATTAGTAAGGTAGATGCAGAGCATCTAAACTGATTTTAGCTATTAGGTCAAAAGAAGCCTGGACAAGCTTTTGCTTACGATAAACTATTGTTAATAACAAAAAGGGACACAATTTATATTAATAAATGAATTTTTACCTAATTTCAAACCTAATGCTTAAAAAAGGAGAGGGAGGAAACTCTTGTTCAGCAGTTTTCCATATTAGTGCTAAGACTAGTTACAAATTCTCACGGACAGATGAAAGATGATAATTTTGCTTCAGGAAAACAAGCAAATGTACATGAAGAATGAGATACCTGCGTGAGAGTGAGGACTCCTCCTGATAGTAGTAGTAGTGTAAAATACAGCAGTATTTTAAAATGGAACAAATTCCCCTTTAAACCTAAAAATTATAAAGCCTCTATTAGTGTGGTATTTTTATGTTCAGTTATTATTTGAGGTAAGATACAAAGCTACTTGCCTTCTATAGTTTTCTGAGTGTATATATACGTTTCATAGGCATATCTGTGTAAAGTACAGAGGGAAAGAGAACTATAAGATCAAACATGTGGCATTATATGCAGCTGTTATTTCTGACATGTAATAGAGTTCTGTCTATGTGTAAAATATTTGTGGAGAGAAAGAGTACAAGGGGGATAGTTTCATCCAGGGGTAATACTGTTTAGTTTGTTGAAAAGACATTTCATTATTTTCTCTCTTTTCTTTCTTGGAAAAAAAAACAGTAAGTGTATCTAATTTGAGGCAAAGAAATTAACATTTACTTTGATTTTTTTCCCTTGGTATTCTTTGAACAGCCAGACACATTGACTACTGATGAGCACATAGGACTCCTAGGTTTTATTTCCTGCTCTAACTCCTAAAGAAATCTAGTGTTTATTGCTAATTAACCTCTTACTATTACTCTTTTTCTTTGTAAAGTAGTCCTGGGGTTTCAAAAAAGGAAACAGAAGTACTAGTAAATTTGAGAACAGCATTATTTGAATTTAAGATTTCAAACCCCTTATAATGTAAAATGAATTTTTGAAGTTTCAAAAGTTTTGTAATCCAAAAATTCTTAAATTAGATGTCTCACTATGGTGTATGAAATAATCTGATGTTTACAAGATAAGTATTCAAGAAAAATGGAAAATGCAAATAATTTCATTTTTTTAAATAAAAGTTCCTACACTTGCCTTGTCTTACTTATATCACTGAAAATACCATACATTTAAAGGTAGTTGTACACTTCTAGGCTTGACTGAATCTGACACCTTCCTAGGGTCATTTTACTTTGGAGCATTGCAGAGTTTTTCCTTAAAGGCAGGCAGAGTCCAGCCCCCTGATCCTGTTTACATGGAAAGGGATAGTTTTTGAGAGCTCTGTGCACCTACCTGCCAATGCTGGGTTTACACTAAATGCATTATTTTGCAGAAAAGGGTATTTACACATGATGTCCAACATAGTCCTGTCTGGGTAAGGTATTTTAAGAAACCATACCACTGATGAAAGAAATATCAGAAGGAGTAAACAAGTCAAGGGTATAAGAGGGATGCCCACTTTGCCAAAGTTTTTTTTGTTACTTTTTGTTGTTGGAGGTTTAGTTTGGGGGGATTTTTTGCCATTTTTTTATTTTATGAAAGAAATAGGTAGGATTATAAATGTACTTTGATCACATCTGACAAAAGTTTTATCTCCTCTGAGTCAACAGATGCAAATATGTATTGCCACTCTTATGCAGAGAGTGTCCAGAGCTTCTGAATATTTATATAAAAATTAAAAATTATGCATAACATTCACTGAAAAGATGAAAGAACAGAAATCACCAGCTAACAAATACTGATTACCTCATCCTATCCAGTCTTCTTAGAAAGAGCAAAGAGAGCATTAATACAAAATTTCTGCCTTGCTGCTCGGTGCCATCATGCATGATTTGGGTGTATTTGATCAGGTGAATCTCCCAGAGAAAACTCATAAAGGAGCAGCAGTTGCCTGTGAAATAAATACAAGCTCTGCTGTTCTAGTGTTCACTTTCTTGTGCTTGCACTGCCAAGGCCCCTGCATTTGGCCAGACCTGTGGCAACTGCCTTTGAAGAGACCATGTTCACTTCAGGAAACTACACCTCTGCTTTTAATGGTATCATTCATTAAAGAGAAGCAACTTATTTGTTCATTATTCAGGGTGTAAATTTAAAAGCATTACAATTGTTTTTTCTTTTTTTAAGGTGAATTATACTCTGTTACAGTGGTGGTTGCAGTTAAACTAATTAGATTTACTGTGAAAAGAACATACAGGCTTCATAAAGTGGATTTATGGTTTCAATTCATTTCTAATTTTGAGTTTGTGGTTTTTTTTAATTATAGTATCTTTGTGTCTCTTGCAGAGGCATCACCGCATGGTGACATTTAGTCAACATTTAGTTGTGAGGTTAAATGTTTTAGCAAAGTTAGTCCTAGCTTGCCTCAAATAAATTGTAGGATTAATTTAGGGTACATGTGTGTGGTTTTGTATTCCAGGGATACCAGGGATGTTTTTGTATTCCAGGGATAGGCTAAATTGCAAAATTCTCCACAATCATTATGTAGCAGACCTAGCTGTTTTCACATCTCTTCCATTTGGCCAAAGATGAGGTCTGGGGGAATGCTTAATGTTGAGTACTGTGTATGGTCTCATCCTTTTCATGCTGTTGTTTGAAATGTCACTCTCGCAGTTGGAATGATCTTAATCTCACCACTGTCTTCTTTCCAGACCATTTAGCAAGGACCTTTAAAAATTTGTACCAGGAGTTTTATTTACAGCAAAATATTTTCTTTCTTTCTCCCCAGAATTGACTTTTGTAAATTCAATTACACATTGTACTATACAGGATAATCAAGGACTGAGGCCTTTTAATGTGGAAAATACTCCATGTTTCTTAAAATTCTTTTTTCCATTCTCATTTTACTGTCTATTTCACTGGTGGGGTTTTCTTCTCCTTTTTGAAAAAGCACTATCTTGTTGATCATGTTGTATGTGATAACCAGATATGTTGCCACTGCACATAGTACTGAGGATTTCCACAGGAGAAATTTCTTGACAATTTTTTTCTTTTAACTTACGTAAAATGCACATTCAAAATGGACTTCAGGTATCAATTATGAACGTGTACCTGAATTCTGAACACGCTTGTTATTGCATGAAGAGTTCTTGATTGGATGTACCATCAAAAGAAGTCAAATACATGAAATTTTAAGAGGAGAGATCATTTGGGTGATTTCCTTTCTTAAAGTTTAACTCAACCTAATCTACTTCTGAAACTAATTCTGATTTTTTGCATTCCTGTATACAACGCAACTGATATGTATGTTCTGCAAAAAAAATTTGTATGTGAGCCTGTTGGGTCAGCAGTAGATGTATCTCCACTAAACAACAAATCTGAGAAACAAGTGATATCTTTTAATGGTATGTATTGCACATGTGGGTTTTGTTTGTGTTTCTTCCATTAAGAAAAAAAATAACAATTCTTAAATGTGTCTGAAGCTGCAAACACATGAAAAATTTCATTCTGAAGAGCTTTACTCTTGTGACAATATGTGCATCACACATATTTCTGTATTGACAGCTTACTGATGTGCATGGTATCATATCAGAACCTTCATCTGTGTTCCCTTACCAGCATAACTAATAAGTTGCCCCCCGTGGTGGCCAAGAGCATGTTTGAAGATCAGAGGCTTTCTTTAATCCCTGTAATACCTCTGTACCATCTTCCAGCCTGTGTGATACATACTGTGTAAGAGAAACGGTGTCGTTTACAAGGGCTGAGCTTGAACCTGGTATTTGGAAAAGCAGGAGGGTTTAAGAATTTACATTCATTATTTCGTAGGCAAATTTTAATAAATTGCTATAAATGTGTAATTTGTAACCTATAAGCTATCTTCCTCTGGCAAGTTCAAGGCTGCAGAACAGTTAGTTTCCAGTTGCCATTCTTTGGTGCAAAACCCTGATGTGGTCTTCTGAGTCTTTTAGACCCAAAACTATTATTTTCCCTGTAGGGTTCTGGGCTGTGTGCCAGTTTGTTGTGTTTCTGTGCAGTATTGTATCTGTTGCTGCCTAGTAATTTGCCTCTGCTGGGTAAGTGCCTGCCCCTCTTTCAGAGCTCATAAACAATTCTGGAGAAGAAATAATAGGTTAGATGACTTATATTTTCAGCCATGTACAAGTGGTGTGAAGGGTCAAGAGAATATCCTCTTCAATAATCCACCCTTTTATCAGAGGCCGAGATGTGAACTTCAGATGCTGCATTTCAGTCCTCCTGGCCCATGGTGCTTTATTCAGTAGAAGGCATGTTTGGGCTTTTATCCCCTGGCATTGATCTGAATTACTGCAAGTAGGAGGAGGAATCAATTCTCTTTGGTGCTTGATTTGAGCTGCCTGAACTATAGAGTCACATTTTAATTTAGACTTATTTCACAGGGTAAAAGATAAGGGCTCCTTCCAGACCTACTATTAGATCTCAAGGTTTCTGTTATAATTTCAACACTTATCCACTTATCTCATGAATAAAAGGTTTCTGTTTTAATTCTAGTAATCCCCCATGTGAAAGCCCCTAGCAAAAGGAGATTCATTGCTGAGAGCACAAAAGTAGCTACAGAATTCAGTTATATTGATTTCTCCTGCTTAGGTAAGGGAGGGATGGGCACCCAGCTTTGTTAATAGCACTGTGCCTGCACTACCCTCATCTACTGTAGCTCTATACAACATTCCCTAGCTGACACCCCTTGCCTGTAGTTTGAGTTACTGATCTTATACAGTTGAAAGCCCATAAATGGATTGAACACTGACACTGAGGCTGACATCTCAATGCCTTGCAGAGCTTCACTGTAGCAACACGGTCTTTGCTCTTGAGATTTTTGTTAGTGTGATTTGACTGTGATGTTTCCTATGCCAACATATTTCAAATAATTATTGTTTTTCAGTGCTTGCGTATCATTCAGGTCAAAGGGAGAAAATCTTCTTCCCTTCTTTATTTTGTGTTTAAGTGCAACTGTCAGAGGACTTACCATCACCTCGGGTTATGAGCTCATGGAGTTTGAATGACTGAGTTAGTTGTTGCTCCAGATTATGGTTCAGTGACCATCTGTGGGTCAAACTCCATCTCGTTGTCTGTTTTCAGGTCTTTAGATGAATTGCAGCCTTATTGCTTTTTTCCCAAACCTTTTCAGTCTGACAAGTCAAGCTTGAAAAAATGAAGGTAACAGATTATATCAACTCGTTCTCATATTTGCAATTGAGCCATAAGAGCCTCTGGAAGAATTAGAAGAATTTTTGGCAGCTGTGCTGCTGGTAATACCTACAACCTAGAAGCTGGATGCATAAGAAAATGAACAATAATAGAGGTATGAAGGAAAGGAAAACATGGTTATCTTTCAGGTAAGAATGACAGTACAGTTTGGTTTTTATTCTTTCTCAGTTACTGAGGACTTGATCATATGGATTTTTTGAAAACATGTGAAGTGAAAAACCTTGTTTGGAGGTTGTGATCACTGAGATTATGTGGAGCATTGTGTGGAAAATTCTATCAGTTCAGAATCAGCCAAGCTAGCTTGGAATTGCTGAGGGTGAATTTAGCAAAGGTGGATGACTTAACAGAGAACTTGATGAAGAGAATAACACAGTTACATTAGATGCATGAGCTGTAGCACTGTGTGACCTTTGATTGTCTCTGAGGGACAGTGGCTCTCATGGTCACATTCTTACTCAAATCCAAGTACACTAATGAGTAAGGATTGCTTGACTCAGGTTCCTAAAGTCAAAAGTACCCTGTTAAAATTCTGCTGAACACACCACTAGCTCAAAACTAAAACACTCTTGCTTCAAGAAAAAGGTATGTTAAGCAATAAATGTGAAGTAAAAGTTACAATTTACTGATATACTTTGCTTTTTCTTACCAAGACTCAATTTATTTGTCTGATGAACTATGTGGCAAGACTACCGTCACTGTTTGCTGCAGTCTTGCATTTTTTAATGGATTAAAATCAGACTTCTACGTGCTGATTATGGTTAAATCCGGTGTGTTTCAGAGGTGGCTGTCCAGGCCATGGAGGTGAGCACATTCATCTGCTGAAACCAGCAATTCTGACGGACCAGTGATTTCATTTTAAACACTATTAGCTTGTTCTGCGCTGGTGAAAAATAAATCAGCTGTGACTTGCTTGCCTTGGGGTATTTTTTTCTTGTAGCTTTAGCATTGCTAGTCATTGTGGAGATTTTTTTTATTTTATGCTGTGAATAACAAGAAGTTTGATTTGCTGTAGAGCTCCATGTAACTTTTGGTTACAGGGAGGAAAGAATTTTGCCACAGGGAAGCATGATGTGATAGACAGCACATCTAACTTTTCCAATGTGTAGGATAGTTCCATAAACTCCAGAATTTTGTAATGTTTAACAACCACTCTTTTGCCACTCTCTTGAACAGACTATATGCATTCTCCACAACCTCTTCAGGAATTATTTTAATTATAGTTTTTCAGTCACAAGTGAAACTATATGACCTGAAATTTTTGACAGCTCTGCATCCAGAAAGCAAAATAAGAGCATGTAGGTAATGTTCTTTTGTACAGAGTCAGTTAATTTCCTCATTTTGGAGGTGATATAGTTTGGTAATCTGTTTTATTGTCAGTTCCTGCTTCTTGAGCAGAGTTTCAAATTATATTTATTAGCATGATACAAGAATCATCATTTATACCTGCAGTATTAATTTGACTTTTGATTTTAAAATAAAAATACATGTTTTCAAAACTTATGCATTATTGACCACAATTAATTGTCATAAATCAGTGCACTATCTCTCAGTGGGTTTTTACCAAAGTTTTATGCTCCAGAAAATTAGCTCTTGCTGTGGACACCTAATCTCAAAATGTATCTGTTTGTCTTGTATAAGTATTAAGAAAAAAAGGTGTGTCTTCAGTTTGCTTAAACTTTCTAATCTGTTCCCTGTGTTCTGTACTTTTTTTAAACACAACTTGACAGCGTATTATGCAGACATGACACATAAAAGGTCATCTTACATTTTTTCATTTAAAGGTATATGTTGTAATGTTCCAGGTTTAGACCCTTTGGCTTTCATCCAAACCAAACTTATCAAGAAATAGAGCCCATCTGCTACCACAAACACAAAATATTTTAAGCTCCAGGCTGCATAAGTATTCTACAAACACACCAGGAACAAGCAGAATAGGGTATATTTGCACTAGAAAATTTAATGAAGTTTTGAGAAAGGATAGCTTTGAAGGTTAAAGATTATCTAGGGCCATCAAAGCCTCTAACCAGTGAGTTGTAAAGATACCTTGTTTAAAAATTGCTCTTGTAAGTAATGTGTCTTTCTCTCTTTCCTTCCCTCCTTTTAGATGTAATGCCTTTCCGTTATTGTTTCATGCCTTTTTCACATCCTTGTTCTCACAAAACAGTTACACTTTTTATATGTGCTGGTCTCTGCCAATACTCCATATAATAAATTCACCATATATCACTCAAAAAAACCCCCATATTGAATCTTCATTCAAGTTATCTGACTTCTGTACATGTTTATGTGTTACTTTGCATTACTTAATGTGTAATGTTTGCTGCAGATGAATTATTTGGCAGTGTATAAATGAGATCTGAAAGGAATATATTAACCTTAAATTGGAAAACCTAGCTAATATTATGTATGTTTTGGTGCCACATATGGCACTGGTGTTCTGGGTGATTCTTCTGTAGCTGTAGTGTCCACAATTGGACATGATGTCCCTGTTTCAGGGATAATTTTTACTTACAGTGGCATTGGGACTACGTTTATTGTTTGAGGTAGTTTACAATACAGTGGAGCTGAGGTGATAATGAGGGCTTCACAGGTACCTTCTGACTGGAAGACCATTCAGATTCTGAGCCCAAACTTCAGTTTGGGAAGTACCAGACTTTGGAGCTGGAGTTAAAGAAAGAAGGATACAGATTCCATGCCCAGAAGGGAATTCTGCAACATTGGGTTTTGAAGTCTGATCAGCTGAAGTGTAGTGCTGGCTAACCCCGTCCTTCCACACGGGGAGTTATTTCCTCTCTGACTTGCCTGGGTGTGTGCATACTGGGCTCTGCTGCTTTCTCTGAACAGGGAACATAAAGCCTGACAAGACCAGCTTGAGTGCAGCTCATGGTGCTTAACCTTGAGGCTTCAGCTGTGAAGCTGGGTTTGATCCTTCATGAGAAATGGATTTCATTCAGGTGATTGTTATCCTTCTCTCTCCTGATCTGGGATCATAGGTAGGTTCAGCAGTATGCCCTTGAGCAGTGTTTGCTGTGGAAAACTTGAGTACCACGCATTTATTTATCACATGGAAAGGGTAATATTACTGTTGAGGGTTTTCTTGCTTTCATATTTAAAGAAAGTCAAGTTACCCTTAAAGTTCCTTGTGCATCAATGTAACTCTGCACTGAACAAAGCAAATAAGCAGGAACTCTTCTTTTCCTGTGAGGAAATAATGGAAATCTCAATTAGCTGCCTGCTATTTCATTTTTCCTCCATGCACTTAGACATTTAGCACTGCAGTGGTTTTAATTTTCTTCGATTTATATAAACTATTTTTTCAGTTAGCTACTTTAAGAAATTTTTACTGTGATTTAAAAATATATATTGTAAGCAGAATTGAGATTTTTTTTTTTTGTTAATCTCAGCAGAACTCTGCTTACTTGTAACAGTCAGAATTGTGGTTTACGGATTTCAAGATAGCTGTAGGACTGGGATAAAGTACTACCTCACTGAAAGGAAAAAAATTGTTAGGAGTTCCTCAGATGGGGGTAAAATAGTAATAATAAAATAAATACAAGGAAAGAAATCCTTGTAAAGTGATCTGATTTTGAGTAGGTGCTCTCTGATAAAACAAACAACAAAAACTGGTTGGGGCCTGTGACTGTCATCTGAAAATCCTATTGAGTGGCAATAGCCAGTTTAAACTCTGGCAGTTATATGTGCTAGCTGACAAAGTAGCAATTCAGTTTCTAAACAGTGTAATAATGTGAGATGGCCCTTTTTGATCCTTTCAGTGAAATACCACTTTGCTTTGTAGTTGCTTTCTAATTAGAATTTTCAGTGCTGCTTTGTTAATAGAGGGCTGCAAAAATAAGTGATGTTGCAATTCCTGATGAGGAGTACCTTGCTTCTAATAGCTTGCTTCACTTTGCAAAGCACTGTCTAGTAATCCTCTCTGTGGTGAAAGAATGTAAATATATATACATACAAAGTAATCAGAGCAATTAATGTTCTGGACCGTCAGTGTGAGGAGGAAGAGGACTCTTGAGTCTGATGGCTAAACTGCTTTTGGCAAGTTTCTTTTACCTTTAAAAAAAGAAAAAGTAAAAAGTGTTTGGGTTTGTTTTTTTTCTGTCTATGAATAGATATTATCTAGTTATGAAATATTTACTAAAAATCATATAAAGAAAATAAATGCCAAATCTGTAGAATTATTTGACTCTGACAGACATGTAAGCTATCTGTTAGCATATTTTTTTCATATTAATTTTTTTTTGGCTAATGCATTACCAAGGTCATTGACAGGCCAACACATGGGTTTGCTTTTAGCAGACAGATATAGTGAAAAAAAAAGCTTATGTTTTAGAAATACAAAATAAAATTAACAGAACCCCTTATTTCTGAAGCGCTATAAAAAGTAGAATTAGAGACCCCAGGAACATGTCTGCTGTCCTCCATAAATAGAATTAGGTACACTTACCCATGTAATAGGTAATGAGGAATGAATATGCTCCTTCTTTCTTAAAGTGGCAGAATTTTAGGGTGTTTACCCTTGTCTAGGTGCTCAGCTTTACTCACCAGGGCTTTATTAAATCCAGAACAATTTTGTAATAATCTGAGGATGGGAACAGTCTCATATGTAGTAATGGTATCAATGAATATCTTGGTACTGGCACAGGATACTGGAATGGGAGCCTTATGGAAACCTTAAGCAAATTGTGTAATTCTTCTAACTTTTAGATCCATGAATCTACACCTAAGGCAGTAATTAACCTACCAGTTAAGCAAAAGCAGCTTCCAGTTTATTGTTACTCAACCTTTTACTAGTTTCCCAGTTCTCATGGTATATTAATGTATATCTATTCAGCCGAGTCAGGAACAGCAGATTAGAAAATTAAGGAAAAAAAAATTAAAGCAGACTTAATCAGAGGTTGGTTTCCTTTCTTTAGTGGTTGGAAGTGACTTGTGGTTTTGTTTTGGTTGGTTGTTGGATTTTTTTTAAAGCATCTACATTACTTTGGAAAGGAACTTGACTTTTTTTTTTTTGTTATTATGTAGATTATTTTGTGAGATTGCAGAACATAAAGCATTCTGGTTTTTGGTCTCTTTGGAACATACAGTTCTGCTTTTTCTACTAGTATGATTCCAACTGGGTGCTTTGTGTACAATAGTGACAGCTATTATATTGTCTATTTAATTACAGCTTGCTCTGTAAGAGTGGCAGGGCTGGCGTTTAGTAGATTTGTGGCTGAAAAGCATTTCAAGGGGGTATTAGACACATCCCTTCATTTCAAATAGAATGTGTTTTAGTATATGATTTGTAGTTTAAAATAAAGCACTGGAAAATACTGATATTTACTGGAACTGTAATCAAAACTTTCTGTTGTTTTTACTTGAACAGAGCTTGACATGAATGCTTTGAGTAATTGCTTTTTCACTGGGAAGGTGCTTAGGAGAACTCTCCTAGCATTCTGAAGTCAGAGACATCTTGTTCGACATCCTCTTCAAAGGAGGGATGATGTAAGGTTTAAATCAGGTCTCTTGTGACCCTTTTCCAGTGGAGTTTGGGTGACTGAGGGACAGAGATTACACCACCTGATCTGAATGGTTTGTTTTGGTGCTCAGTTGATTTGTAAAAGTGAAATGTCTCAAAAAAAAAAAAAGTTCTGGGCTGTGTTAGGAGCCTGACATTTGGAGACACCTTCAGTTTTTTCTCTTCCTAATTTTTTAGTAAAGATGTGAAAGTACATTGTCTTCAGCAAGTTTTCCATATGTAATCTGGTTTCCATGCTGTATTTATCTTACCTAAAGAGCAGAGGTTTCCACCTGCTTTCCCAGTTGTGCCTTTTCAAAAGGAAGTGTGTATCCTGCATATTGAAAAAAAGAAGTCTCTGAGTGTAGGCAAAATGTGCTGAATTTTATACTTGGAAACAATGCAGTTCTCACCTAAAATACTGCTTGGCTTTTCAGTGTAACTAACGCTGTTGAAAGTGTCATCTTTTAAAGTTGCTTTCATTAAATTGATGTGCATACATACAGGGTGATCTAGCCAGGCTTGAAAGCAATATAAAGCTTAGTCCTTATATTTGGGAAAGAACTGCTTTGGAGTGCAGGGTAAGCCACAAAGGGGTTGGATGCTTGAGATGATAAACAACTGTTGACTTTCTTTGTCTGTGTTAGAGCACTTCCTCTTAATGGAGCTTGTGTCAGCAGTGTTAAATCCAGAAGCCTTTGAAGAAACAGAATGAGTATCTCAGACAGATATCCAGGATTTAGGCCATCTGAAAGGTTACCCTGAGGTAAACTGAAAGTAAAAATGTTGTCTGATAAGAAAATTCTGCTCCCACAAAAGGGAGATATAATAAACATGTATTTTTCTGCAGGTGCACCCTTTTATTTTTCCCTTGGAAGAATGAGGAGAAAAGTACAGTGTCAAAATCTGCATTTAAACTAAGGAACTTTATGTGAGAAAGTATGGCAAGGTAAATCTTTAATTAGCGAAATAGTATAGCCATCTTTTTTTGGAGGATGGGAAGGGAGGAGGAATTACTGTTGCATCCCCTTCAGGTTGTGTGTGATTTAATATAACCAATGGGAGACCATCTTAAAATCTTGTTAACAAGGTCACAAATATTTTATCCTGTTTAGACATTTTCTTGTGCATAAATTAATTAAGAACAGTATAGGAAAGAGTTGTGAGCTTAGTGTTGGGGAAAGCATAGATTTCATAGTTGAGCAATAAACACTCTAGGAGTTACTTTCCTTTGTTTCACCTTGAGCAGTGATAATGTGGGTATTTTAATTGATGATGATGGCTTGTATTATAATTTAAAAGTCTCACTGGATGGTTATCCTTAGATAAACTTAAAGAATTCATTCCATTATTACCATTATTACTTTGCTTCTCTTTTGTGAAAGCAGTCAGAAATCTGTGGTAAAATAGTAAAAAAATAAGGATAAACCAGTCTAATCAATAAAATGACAATATTCAAACAGCAACATTGGGTTCTTTGGTCATCATGTACTCCAGTTTGCTGTGTAACATTAGGCACAAGATGCTGACTTCATGCAGAAGTTTGCATGAGGTGAGTTGGGAATAAGATTCTGCATCTTCTAGGACCATCTAGAGTTTCAAATGCTTGAAGAATCACTTTCTGACTGTTATTCTGACCTGTAAATATAAGAAGAATATTTGACAAACTCAAACAGAAGTAGTTAGCCATTCTTATGTTTACTAACCAAAACTTCATTTTTAAAAATATCGTTGTATACAAGAAATCACACAAAAGAGACCAACTTCATGAAGGTGTGGTAGGAAAAGCTGCTCAGGTTGTTTTTTCTAAGTCTTCTCTCTTATTTCTACTGTCTGCCACATAACTTGTCATTCATTTTTTTAAAGTTACTATAGTGATTTATATTTTCCCAGCAGACTCTTGAATTTCATGCACTGTAATTTGCATTTTAAGAATGCCTATGAAGTGTTCAGATACACCTGACTAAAATATCATGTCAGTTTTAGTTCCTCTAAAACTTTAGTTTTAGACATTCTTTAGTGGGATGTCTGCCAAAATTGTTTATCAGCTGTGGTGTTTTGATTCACATATCTTCAGGTTTCTGGGAGAATTCAGAAAGAAAGAAGGGATGGTTCCAACAGCTGAAAAAGAAAAACTAGAAGTCTTTAGGATTATCCAAAAAGATTTTATTACCTCTGCACTAAAACCCTCCTCCGGTTCTCTTTAACTGTATTTATATGTAAATATTTCTGCACTGAGAAATAGCTGAATAATCTGACCATGAAGTGGGGGTTTATGTTTGTCAGTAATACACAGAAGAAGAATCTGACTGATTTTGTTTTAAAAATTTGCAACCTTCTGAGTGTTGTGAAGAGTCTTGCCAATATGGTTAGATCATTTTTTATCTTCAACAGAAAGAATCATTTGGGAATAATTGTAGGCTTAATTGGGTGGAATCACACTGTGTGGTCCCATCTTAAGTTCTTTAGTGTCTTCTTTTCATCCTAGATGAATCTATCAGTCTATCAAAGATGAGATGATTTTGTTAATTTTCTTTTTTGAGGTCTTCATACAATTACTTTCTTTTTGTGAATGTCATCTGCTCTAATTAGTTTGTGCAAATTTTTGCTTTTAATGTCTTGAATCTTTTTAACAGAGTTAGTGCCTGGTTTTGACTATGAGATATGTATATAATTGCTTTTAAAAAATGTATTTATCATATCTAATACCAGTCTTCAAGTGTATATTTGGCTCAAAAGAAATAAGATGTAAGGATCAGAATGCTGGAAATTAGTACTTCAAGTGTATTGAATTACAATATTAAAGCTAATAATTATAAAATAACAACCTTCCAGTAATGATTACTGAGTGCAAAATGAGAGCAATGCAAAGCTCTGTTTGTTGCCGAATCTGAATAATGGAAATATTTATATAAAATAAGGAAAATTTTAGTGATTAGTAATGGTAAAAATTTTCAGCAAGGAGGGCAAATTTCACCCTGGCAATTTTAAAAAGCGAATAAATATGTAACTTTTAAATAATTATCTCCCACTGATGTACTTTCCAGTCTGTGATGAAGGTGAGTTGGTGTATGTGAACAGGCTGGAGACAGAGCAGTCACATCTGCCTTTCCAGCAGTGCCTGACCAGTCACCAGCTGTGGTCAATAGCCAAGTGATGGAAGATGCAACAGGTCTGAAGTTTGTCAACTTTCTTACTCCATCACTTCTGGGGTTCTTTTCCCATCAGTTTTACTTGTGGCTGAAGGAATCATGGAGTTAGAAAAGCAGGTTTTTGCAGGCTGCTAGAGGAAGATCCTCTGTAGCCTGAAAGCAGCAGAACATCTCCCATTTTGTGTTTAGAGGTCCCTGAAGCAAGGAGTTTGAAAGATTTCAGAAGTTTTGGTACTTAGTGGTTTTTTAGATTTTTTTAAACATTCTACAAATGTTATTGTATTCTGATTTTTCTCTCTTTAATCAGTAAAATTGGAAGTTTTTGGTGGTGTCTTCTTTTGCCCAGCATTTAAGTAACAAGCATGTTTTATGGAGACCATGCTATTGATTTCAGTGTATAAAATGAAATATTCTGTTTGCTGTTTTTGCTTGTGGATTTGTCAGTCTTTGTGTACTAATTTACTCTGAGTTTTCTATTCAAATAATGCTTTGGATAGAAAATATGTTTGTGATTTATGTTTTTATTAGTATAAATTATTTTCATTATATTCAGCTACCAAAAATATTTTAGTAAGTATATTTTTCCTATATTTTTACCTATGTATGGATAGATGGCTAATCCAATCACTGGAAAAGTCCTTTTTTACAATAATGGAGTGAATGTCAAACTTTTCCATGTGGCAAAGAGTTTTTCAGCTGTGACAATATTCAATCTGTGCTTAGTCTTATGAACTGAAGGAAGCTCCAGGTGAATTAGTGGGCAGGGGCTGCAAGATTGAGTAATGGTGAATTATCCTACCTGCTTTACTTTTTCTGGTTACTAAAATGCAAGATTCCTATCAACTCCAGTAACTTTAGATATAGAGAATCTTTGTTGTGTTGATTTTCCTCAAAGAGCATTACTTTCATACTTAAAAATAGCTTGAAACCCATTACATATAATAAAATATATGAATAGTAAAACAGAGTAATTTGGACTTTTTTGATACATTTAGCTTTTCAAAAGCATCACACATGACACATTAATAATACAGTGATTGATTTTGCAGTTGGGATGGTTTGTCAAATGGCTTTGAATGTATAAGAACAGTAATACTTTCATGCCATTACCTTTACATTTAGACAAGCATGTTAAACTGGTATGCTGTTTTATATTCCTCATAAAAGCTAAAGCATCCTTTTGAATACTTTGCATATTCCTCATGAAAGCTAAAACATCCTTTCAAATTTTTGACATATCCAGTGAGAATGAAGGAAATAATTTCTGTAAAGCCTTTCTGTTCCTATGAGCCTGAAAGTCCTGTTTAGTGTTAGCATCTTGCTAGTATTTTTTAATATTCTTGTTTGTTTCCTTGGTGGGGTTTGTTTTGTTTGGGTTTTTGTTCATTTGTTTTAGTTTGGGTTTTTTTGGTTTGTGTTTTTTTTTTTGTTGGTTGGTTTGGGAGTTTTGGTTGGGTTTTTTTTGTTGGTTGGGGTTTGTTTTTTGCTTTTGTTTTGTTTTAATGTAGATGTGTAATTCTGTAAGGCAAAGGAGATTAGTACTAGTGTTTGGGGAGTTTACCAAGAGGGAATTTCATTCTAGGTAACTGCTGTTTTTTCATCCTAAGTAGACATAGTTCTTTTGAAAGTAATAGAAATACATGAATTGGTATTCAACTGAATTGGTATTCAACTCATCCATGTGAGTACTTAAATTTTCTTTGACAAAATATTTTAGGTGATTTGGGTGTTTATGAAAAGGCATATGGCAGCTGTTTCTTTGCTAAAGCAAAAAAATGTTTTCTCATTTTTTTTTAATATTTTAACACAAAAAATAGAAAAAATTGCAATCCAGGTAATAAATATTAAGATCTGATCTTGCATTTTACTGACCATAGTGCTGAAAGTTAATTGTGATACAATATTCTTGCTTAAACACAAGCCAGTGTAACTACATTTTCTGCTGCTTTTTTAGTGTCCGTATGGAAGTCTTCATCCTGGTTGTGGCATGTATTTTCCCTTTACCTTATTTGCTAAGAAAACCTGTTGAAAAGGATGATGTAGCTCAGAAACTGCTGGTCCATATGTATATGAGTGTGTTTTGGTGTTGCATTACTATTCTTTCCAATAGACAACATTCACTCCAATACACAGAATGTAGTGGAGCAAAGGCCCCAGAGTAGATTCCCAGGATTCTAGTGCTGAGACAGAGCAAACAAACCAGGTGGGAACAGGAGTTTGGGTTTGGCTAAACAGTGTCATCACAGTTCTCAAGATGATTGCAGAGACTTTGGAACTGATTCATTCATGACATCTCCTCTTCTGAATAGCAGAATGGAACTTTTTGTTTCTATTAGACATGTCTTTGAGAAAGCTGACAGTAATTTCCCAGGAAAATGTAGTAAGGAAGGTATGTTCATACTGTTTTGATTTATTGGCTAGTTTATTTACTAGGTCACTGTAAATTGATTTATTTACTTGGTCACTGCTTGTCTAATGTAGTTGGTAATCTAAGCTGTGTTATCAGCACAGATCTTTGTTTATTTTCTAACAAGTTGTGTCTGAACAGCTGGAAGTTTGCATATGACCATCCACTGTAATTATATACCAAATATGCTGTGTTGTAACTGAAGACCACTGGCTAAAGAACTGGAGGTTAAACATTTCAATCTTTGAGAATGTTAGAATTTTTTAGGTGTGTTGGTTTTTCTTTGGTATCGTACAATCAAAGCATATGCTGAGTTAGAAGGGACCCATCAGGACCTTCAAGTCCTACTCCTGGCCATCACAGAACACCCCAACAATCACACCATGTGCCTGAGAGTGTTGTCCAACTTTTTCATGAACACAGACAGGCTTGGTTTGGTCTGGTTTGTTTTCTTAAAGCTCAAGACTTCTGAGGGTTGTGCCCAGCTGACTGTCGAATCTCTGTAGAAATGAAGACTCCACAGTGCCTCTGGGCAACTTGTTCCAGAGTGTTAGCAGCCTCAAGGGGAACAAAGTTCCCTTACATCTAACTGGAATTGCCCACGTTCCAACTTTTGTCCCTTGTCTCTCATCCTGTCACTCTGCACCTCAGAGGAGTCAAGTCATATACCCTCCCACTGCATAGCTGGAAGACAAGAATAGGATTTTCCTTGAAACTTAGGTTTTTAGGCTCCCTCAGCCTTATAGATGATGTGCTTGTAGCAATCTGACCACTTAGTGGCCCTCAGCAAGACTAACATCAGTATATTGTGGTTTTTAGTGAAAAATTGTCACTGCTGCATGCAGTTAAAAGGAAAATAAGAAAAGTTAGCTTGTTTGGGCTAATACTTTTTTAGTTTTCCTTGCTTTCTTTTAATTGCTTGGTCTTCAGCATTTTGGTTGCAGTAGTTTCAATATCTAGTTGTGACAAAATCATTTTGTATCTGTCTGCCTTGCTATCCATGTCATCTGTGTTCCACATGCCTAGTGCATTTCTTCATATTTTATTATCATTCAAATATTCCAGATTGGTTTTTACTCTTTTTTTTTTTCCTGCAAGTAAGATGTATGGTTCTCATGTTGAATAGCAAAACCACAGGAACCTTGATCTGTCATAATTCTAGGACAAAAACCAAATTGTTTTCCATCATGTTAAAAAAAAATAAAAAAGAAAAGGGGAGGCAAATACAATTTAGGATAGCTTCAGAAGAAAGTCCTTTATTTAGGAGCTTATTTACAGTTTGCAAGTTATGAGAATTACCAAAGCTTAGAAGAAGAGGGGCTTTCTGGGGTTTCATTCCCCTCCTTTGTCAACTATTTTAGGCAGCTGGTAGATAAAAACACTTTTACCTGTCTAGTGATTTATAGTTTCAACACTGAGAAACTTATCTCCAGAAAGTATCTCTGACATGGATTAATTTTGTGGTGCTACACTTTGACTTTTTTTGAATGTTTGCAATAAGGTTATAATAAGGTATTTTGAGCTGAAAAATGAATTTTTTTCAGAAACATGTAATATTTGTCACCATGTTATCTAGGCTATTTATAAATAACTTGGATGCCTCAGGAAGATGAATCCTGTTAGAATACACTAAGTAGCATGATTGTAACAAATGATACATAGGCAAATGTTGCTCTAACCAGATTTAAAATTTCCAGCTAAGGAAAACAGGGCTCTTCATTACCTGAGATACACAGATCAAATCTCTTTGAGTGTGTCTGTGAAAAGCTTTGTCTGAATTGTTCCACTTATTGTGAGATACAGTTGTGAGAATATTTTAGGTAGGCAGACAGATCCTCTTCAATATAGAGAGTAACCTTACAGCCTGCCATGCTGGGTATTTCTCAGTGGCTTAGATTTTTTAATAAGTGATGTGTGACTACATAGAAAGCAATGTGAAATATTTTTATATTCTCTATTTCTAACTGTGCTTCTTTCCCTAAAATTGGATAATATTGGTATTAATTTATAAGATAAATAAATAAAATTTAAAACCCAACAAGGAAAAGGGAGTTGTGGAAGAAAGAATCCTGCCCATTGTCATATGATTTGAGGTTAAAAAGATCAATAATTCTGCCACAGAAGGGGTCTGCACCCAAGTATTCCAGTAACTACCACAACAAGCAAGGTAGTTAGTTACAGAATCACAGGGTTGTTAGGGTTGGAAGGGACCTCTAGAGATCATCTAGTCCAACCCTCTGCCAAAGCAGGGTCACCTCTGGAGCAGGTGACACAGGAAAGTGTCTGGGTGAGTTTTGAATGTCTACAAGAGAGGGAGACTCCATGACCTCCCTGGGCAGCCTGTTCCAGTGCTCTGCCACCCTCAGTGTAAAGAAATTCTTCCTCACATTGAGGTGAAACCTCCTGTGGTTTGGTTTATGGATGAAGCTGTCCTCCTCCCCTCCACCCTGAGCCACCACCTTGCTGGCCTGGGGAGCCTGGGGATTTCTTTAACGATCAGCTGGTTTCTTAAAAGCATTTTTATGTCCTTCCTGGTTTTTTCTGCTGAGAGAAGAGAAAATTTGCATGTGAAGCACGTTCAGTTCCTCAGACTACCAGTCTGAGCAAAATGCTCCTTTGTGTGTGTTGTAATGATTTGGGGCATGTAGGCTGTGGAGACAATTGCAGTGAGATCAGAGTTGTTCCTGAGTGTGCACGAAGTGTGGGAATGGAGCAGGGAACAGAATTTAATCACTGTGCAAGAAATTTACAGCTATATGCAGCGACAGTTCTTATCCTTTCCTGAGCAGGTTCTTCTCCAGAGGTGTCCACTTGTGCTTTTCTCAGGTCTTGAGATGGTCTCTGAATCCAGTCATCATCCTGCACACTAACCCTACTCTTCAGCTCCATAGGCATGTGGCTGCCTAAGGAACAGTCTGCTTAAAAATTACAGTAAGACTTCAGGTGCATGTGTCTCAGTTTTATCACTGCTATAGAACCTGATTTGTAGTGCAAAGAAATTGTTCTCACTGGAAACTTTGCCATAAAAATATTTCTTGTGTTTGTCTGACTCTGAGGTAGCTTTGCTGACATGATTATTTCTCTCAGTCTGTTATGACTCTGCAGTAAGCTGATTTACCATCTGCTTTCAGGATGTGTGTTCCTGGCTAAAACATGATGTTTCCAGCTGTCACATGCCTGATAGCGTTAGGTAAAGAAAATAGCAACAAAAAAAAAGAAGAAAAGCCATTAAAAAGTTGCTTCATCTGCTGGAGAATATTTTTCAGCATTCAGTCTTGAAGTTATTAATATGTGAAATGCTTGAGGCCTGGACAGGCAGATGGGATATTATCCTTTGCATCTTAGTGACTTTTGCAAGAAGGCATGATTTTAGGGGAGATATTTTTCTGTGTTCACTCATTCCTCCACCCAAACATAGTGTACTTCATAAAAAAAACCCCACATAAAAAAACCCCCTGATGTTCTGAGTTTTGACATACTCCATCTATTTTGCTTTGTTTCTTCGAAAAATAAGCTTTTTGCCTTTGTCAGTAATTTATAAAGACCATTCATTTTTGCTGCAAAAGTTAGAATTATGTACAGGAGAAGGGTGGTCATGGAAGATTCACTTTTTTGTTGCACCTTCCCTGTCCACCCCATCATCCCAACATCTACCAGATCACAGGAGCCAGAGATGTTGCTTACAAAATTTAGAAGCAAATCTCTAGTTTTCTTCTAAATGCTTCAGTTTTCATAACAAGTATTAAGTGAATTTTAGAATTAACATTCTATTTGTGCTTCCAGAAGAAAATTAAAATATCAACCTCCTAAAATTAATGGCCCTAAACTTGGCCCTAAAATTCTACGTTTAGAATGGCTGTGGAATAATAGAGCAATATAAAATTCTTAGATACGTGGCAAAGATTTAACATTTGCAATACTTTTGCAGCTGCAGCTTTATCAAGCTGTTCAGTATACCATAGCAGGTTTTTTGTTTGCTAAATTTCCTTCAATAATACAAAAGGATGTTAAACCTTTATTGTAATACTACAGTTTTATATCCAGCATAGCATCAGGGTGACCAGCAGGTCAGTCTGCAAGTCCACTTAATTCCTTATTCTGTTTACAATGATGACTGTAAAAAATGGCTGAAGTATCTATTTTACCTCTCTAGCTCTTTTTTGGATCAAACACTTCAGGACTGGATGTAGTTTCTATGTACTTATTAATCTTTAACAACCTTCTCCTACTCAAATGTGTTCAGTCTTCCTTAAATCTAGATATAACCTTTACTGCTCTAAACATCCATTAGGAAGGAAGTTCACAGATCAACTGTTTGTTGGGGGATGAGTCACATCATCTGGTTTTGAAGCTGTTTCCTCTTAGTTTCAGTTGCTGCCTCCTGCTCCTTATTTTGGCAGACAGAGTAAAGAATCAATTTTTATCGCCTTGACCTTGAGGACCGTGGTTTTATAGGCGTTTGTTATTTTTCCCCGGAGCTTTGTCTTTCTGGAAAGAGACTGAAGTGGTTTTTTGCTTTATGAAATTCTTGCAGAGAAGTTCTTTTGACTTTGTCCATCTTGAGTTTCCCTTCCTTTCAGTTCTACTGTATCCTGTTTCGAGATCAGGGACCAAGCTGACACACAGCATTGATGTGGACAGACCATGGATTTATACAATAGCAAAACGAGTTCTGTGTTGTTTTCCTGAAAGTTCCCAACTTCTAGTTTACTTTTCTGAACAACTACCAATACATAAATTTTTTTCCCCATTTGTATTTCTTTCTGTTTGTCCATTTTATCTGTCATTTATTGGCCACTCAGTGTCGTGTTGTCATATGATTGATTCTTATCTTTTTTTTCTGAACACTTAGGAGAAGCTTGGTACCTTACTTTTCAGCTTGTTTGCCTTTGGTCTTTTTATGGTAGCACTCAATGTCACTGGTACCAGCACAGACATTTGCACAATTCCATTGCTAGAAAACTCCTCTTGCTGGGACAACCAACCATTCACTCCCATCATTGTTTGCCATGTTTTGCAGCAAGGGCAGAGAATCTTTTTTTTTTTTTGCCTGGATACTGAGTTTTCTGAAAAGTCTTTTAAAAATCAAAGTAAATTGCTGCCTTCCAGCTTTTATCCTTATACTTCTGTATGCCAAACTTCCTTGGCATTCTAACTCACTTTTACATTTTTATATATATATATATATATATATATATATATATATATATATGGGTGACTTTTAAAGATCAAATAAGTAAACCAACTATTAAAATTATTTTTTAATTATTTATTGAGAGGTTATGTTGGAAAGCAGGAGTGTATGTGGCCAAGTGTGTTAATCAAAGGTCAGGCCCTTTATTATAGCCATTGTTATCAGTTACTGAGAACAAGAAATCTCTCTGACTTAGCTGAAGATGGTGACAGAATTGGTGAAAAGGTCTGAGGCTGAAATTGGAGAAAGTGGTTTTTTGGACACTTGATCACATGTTTAAATCATCAATTCAACTTTGTTCACCTGTGGAGTAACCAAAGTACACCCTCTGTCAAAATGAGCAGGTCTTCCCCATCCAAGTAAATGGACTAAAGCATGTTTTTCAGAAGGCATCCAACTTCAGTTCAAAGTTTTCACTGAAAGGAAAGTGGAGTGGTTTTGCCTTCGTTTAAAAAGTGTACCTTATTTCTATTTTGTATCAGGATTGTCTTGCTATCCAATCTGGATTGTCCTTTTTTCTTTTAAACTGAATAGTAAATTGACCTCTTCCTATTAAAGTAGTTCAGTGCTATGACATCTTTTCAGAACAGTGGATTGGGGAAAAGATAAAATAAACCCCTCAAGATACTATGAACATTAGTTCTGGTTATTTTTCTCCTTATTAACAGAAACAAGGATGTTAGAAACAGATGAGATATGAATCTGTAGGTACAGTCAGATATGTTTAAAAAACTGTGGGTGATTTTTTTTTGGGGGTGTGTTTTGGTTCCAGTCCTGCTCTTTGCATGCAGTCCATACATCTGTGCCCAAAGGAAGCCATGTAGATCTTAATACCCATGGAAAGCTGGTTTGTAAGATTGGTGTCCTGATTTGCATCTGAAAACCCAGTGATTACTGTCAGAATGCTGCAATCAGAGATGCAAGTTGGAAGTTCCACCGTGTCTGTCCTGTGTAATTTCAACTTAGAAAATTAAGGTGCTATGCATATGCACTTTTCATGCAAAAATTATAAATAGGTCTTGAAATTGTTTGTTAAAATTGTTAGACAAAAATTATTAAACAACCCTACATCTTCTGAGAAATCTGCATTCAACTTAGATGAACTCAGCTCAGGATTAGTTCATATTTTTAATGATAGATAAGTTTTATGAAGTGTGTGATGTGATGTGAAGTGGCACTGTGTAGATTGAAGAAATAGATGAGGGGGTTGATTCCAGTAATGTAGAAAAGAATCTCAAGTTTTACTATGACAGGTGAGTCAGAGCAGAGCTATTTTGTTAAGATTATATATAGCCTATTTTGAATTGGTTATTTTACTCATCTGTAAAATTTCCATTTGATAAATGCTGCCTGCACTATAGTTATTTTTCCTGGGGAAAAAAAATTGATTTGTGGAAGACTTTGATTGCCTATAAATTCATGCCAGTGTTTTCCATTCTCAGTGGTTCTTCCTTCCACCTGCACCCACCTTGAATCAAGCTTTAGAAACAAAAAATGGTTTTATTGATGCTCTGTGTTATTGTATTAAAAACATTCCTTTAATTTCAGATCTGTTTCCATAACAAAATCCTTGCCCTGCAAAGACTCCACAGAAGTCAGCTTGGATGTTTGTGTCGGTGTATGTGTGCATAGGGTTTCTTAAATCTGAGATGAAATATATATAAATATATATAAATATATATATATTTTCTAAATCTGATGTTGCTTCTAGGCACAGTAAACTCGCATAAGTCAGAAATCCTTTTCACTTGTATCTTCTTCCTTACAAATATTACATTTTTTATCTACTGTTAGCCCTTGCTATAATTACTTCGTTAACAAAATTAGGACAGGACTTTAGTGCTTCACTGCAGCATTTCCAATTATCATTACTTCTGTTTTCAGTTATAGAGTATGCATCTGGATTGTGTTTCATTGCTTTAGCTCAGGCTCTCTAAACACTCAAGAAGGAGTCTAAAAAACCAGAAAGAAATACTTGGACTGAAAGACTACTGAATACTTATTTCTTAAATGTTTGAGATTTTTTTGTTGTACATTATTTTTTAATGCATTCCTGCAGCATAACTTTTTACTTCAGGGCATGTTATGGTATATATTTATAATGAGGCTGACTCTGTTCTTTCTTACTCTGGTGCACATGACTCTTGTGAAGTCAATGGGCTTATGTGAGACTTGCTAAAATAATATTCAGGCTATTAATCTTTACTTTATTCTCACATGGAAGACAAGGTAATATTTAAGACTGAACTTATGGTTATTGCTACAGGTTCCAAAGTTGTTTTATTCTGTTGTTTCATATTTTTCTCATTTTTCCCTCCTCCTTATTTTCTTCCTGTGGAAAATTATTATTTCTGAATATTGAAGACAAATCAGGAGTAGAATATTTTTATATTTATATTAATATACAACGTGAATTGGTATTCATACCATATAAGAAGTCAAACCTCTGGAGAATTTTTCAAAGGGATTATGTGGAGTTAGATTGAAAAGGTAAGGAGAATATTTCAAGACAATCTTCCTGCAGGGTAAAAGGCTCAGTGCAAGATTAGATATACATTATTTGTGTTGTTGCTTCCTCTAGAAGGAAAGTAAAAGAATTCTAATGCAGAGTTCAAAATGAAAAGTAATCCAGAAATTGAGTAGATATGAGTTTTTTTCAGAAGTTAGTCTTCTTAGATATCTGTTTATGCAGAATATCAGGCTGTCTGGATGTAGAAGAGTTTCAACACCAATTCTCCTTAGGCATTAATGAAATAATCCCTTAGTTAATGATACCTGTCTCTTATGTGTTGGATTATAGGGATCATTGTTTATGGCACACTGTGGCTAATAATTTATGAGGGATTTCTTTTAGGTAAAGCTATATGGTAAAACTACAGAGATGGCTGAGTCATTATTCAGAGAAACCCTCGGGAACACTGGACTTTTTTAAGAGAAAGTAAAAGAAGGTGGTGCAATACAAAATCATGTTTGCTGTTGGCTTACACTGTAGGGAGGAATGGACAGGTAGGAGATGAAGGCAATATTATGTGGATAATTAACAAAAAAACCTCCTGACTATATTTTTTATGTTTGAATTAAAGTTGTAAGGAGCTACTACGTGGTTTGCTCAAAGTTGACTATGTTTTTTAGAAGTGCATAAAAAATGTAAGAAAGATGCAAAGATAACTAAAGATCATTTTTTAATGAGAAACCTGAAAAAAGAACCATCTAACATGCATCACTTCTGGAAAATGTGTGAAAATTGCTTGTCTCATCCTTTGAGAATAATGTGGTATTGGTTTGTGCTACAATTTTAATGGCTTTTTTTGATTCAAGTCAACTTTCTCTCTGGCCCTTCCTGCCAGATCTCTGCCTGCCTTCTCAGTTTGTTGGAATGAAAAGCCAGCAAACAGCATAATAGCATCAGTTTACTGCTTACCTCAGCTGCACTCAGATCCAGTGTAATATGTATCGTACCATCTGTGTTCCAGCCCTGAGTGGCAGGTACAAAATAAATTGTGCTCTCCACTTCTGTTACATCAAGGTCACACTGCAGCCCTGGCTCTACTTTGAGCTTTCATTTCATCAGGTCTTCCAATAATCTAATCTCTTGTAGTCAACTAAACATATGGGACAGGGAACAAAAGAAGAGATTGTTCTGAGGAGGGCAGGAGAGAAGGAAACCTGTTACAGTAACAAATATTTAAATACTCAAGCTTGATCACTACCACAGGTTGATAGAGTGCTATCTTTGGAAGTGCAAAGAGCTTTACCTGCAGTGTTATATTGATGGGGATAACTTCTTATGTACAATTCCTGTTTGCAAACACATATTCTGATTTTGAATACTTAACAGCATCCGTGTAATTCAGTTTATTGACATGAAACATTGACGTTAGTTTTTTGCATTTTGGTTAATCTTTACAGAACGGTGGCAAACCACAGGAGCCATACATTATCAACATACAGATACTTTTGTATCTCTTCTTCAAGTATTTTGTATCTCTTCTTTTGTATTTGTATCTCTTCTTCGAGAGAAGTCACAATTTGACCCACAAGCTGTATCATGCAGTATTCACTAAGGACAATATAACTGAACATTACAATCCTGCTGTCATTATGACTGTAGCTGCTGTACAGAGGGTGCAGAATTTAGAAGAATACTACATTCAGCCCAAACTGATAGCCCAAATAAATTAAAAACTGTTCATTCATTGAAATTATGTTTATTTGGATATTTACATTCCACAGACATGGTTAAGAATGTTCACCTTGAGCAGAAGTGTGAAACACCCAACCAGTTACTATGCAGAACACGTAACTCGTGAAACCTTCCTTGTTTAATAAATGAGACTGGGAAGTTTGGTGGGAAATACACCAAATACTCCTTGTAGCTGACCACTGAATTTTAGTAGACTGCTTTGTAGAAAGTGAATGGGAAGAAAACACCATTTCAAATTCAAAACCAAAAGGAACTCCCCTGTTGCACTTATCAACTCTAAACACATTCCTAAAAGGTCTATTTAAACATGTTCAAGAGCATAAAGGTGATATACCTAGTGTTTTTACATCATTCAAGGAGAGCAGAAATAAAAAAATGTGATTCCTTTCCAGTGATGGCTTCACTTCCAATTTTTATTTTGGTTCTCAATCAGTGATGTCATATCTTAAAGAAAGTTTTCTCACACTGATTTAAAGAAGGACGTGCACAAAGGATGTCACTTCTGTTATGATGGGTTGTAGTTGGATTTGCTTGTGTTATGCTATTAAGGGGCATATTTTCACTAGGTCCATAAGAACAGATCAGTAGTTGTTCAAAAAGTTTCCTTACTCGTATAAAATAATTTCTGTAGAGGCAAATGCAAATCCGCAGTCAGATCTTCAGTTAAATTTTTCAAATTATTTTTCTCTCTGTGCAAAAAACTGTTTGCTTTAATTCTTGACCCGTTGTTATAGAATGATATTGTGATTACCAAGTTTTGAATGCTGCTGCTTCCCAAGTCTGACTGAATCTTGTAATTTCTCTTCTTTGGATCCTAGAATAGTTTTTATATCTTTTCCAGCAAATACAATGTTATGTCTTAGCCTTTCCATGCATGGAAACCCTTTTGGGAAGCTGTCCTTACATTACACACTTTTGAAATGCTCAGAGCTACCATTGCATGAAATGTTTTCCAGTATCTGTAAAACTCAGTTTTTATCACTTTAATATCAAACAAAACTCTATGCCTATGAGATCAGAATGAGTAATGGCTAAATTTTGAAGTTTATTTTAGAGTAGCACAGGTTCCGGATGGAATAATCTTCTTATCTCTACAGATTATTTTTTCCTTCAATATAGAACATTTATTCTCCATCACTTTTACATTATAACTTTTCCATGATATTTTCATTAAAATGAAGGAGTTGGAAAATGGGCTTTTTGTCAGCTCATCCTTTATCTGTTTTTTTTTTTTTTTTTTTTTTTTGTAGGGATGACTGTAAATCACAGTTAATTCAAATGCAGTGCCTCTCCTAGTTCATCCTCTCTTTTCTGTGTTTGTAATTAGCAGGATTTTGGTTTGTTATTCTGGTAAAACTGAAACAGTACATCATTGCATTTCCCCAAAGAAGTAGGTGTATGCCATCAGCTTAGTGCATTCAGTTTAAGTGTTCAGGCATGTAAGAGAGAAGGAAAGATGGAAAAGAAAGCTGATGGCTGCTTGCTTTTGACAGTTTTATCTTATGTTCTGATCAGCAGTCTACTGCCTTTGGAGACCAATTTCATTTAAAGCTCTGCTCAACTTCTAGTGCTTTGAAAAAGTCTTATTTTTGCGATATTTTTAATGCTTTTCTGTTGTAAAAAATGGACTCTGGTGTCATGCATCAATTATATAGGCTTCTGAGATGGGAAGGGAAAAGGAAAATAAGATGTTTCTGAGACCTTTAAATAACCTACTCAAAATAACTTTTTCCCTGAATTTCATTATTTTGTTCTGACCTATATAGGTTAGAAGCAAGAACCATGTCCTAATGGAAGAAAAAAATTCTAATGATATGAAAGTAATGGATTTTACAGACCATCTGTTTAAAACTGCTTGAAAGGTTTGGGTGAGTGAATGAGGGTGTGCTTGTCATGGGGCATGAGCCCCACAGTGGTGATTCATTAAAATTACGTTGCATGGCCTTAGGATGCATATGATTTGTTAATGCTACAGCATAGCTATGACTAAGTTTGGGAAGATGAGACATTGATTAATAAATATTGTATTACTGGACAGTATATTTATGTTTTGCACTGTTAATTGAGGAGCCAAGTTTATTGTAATAAGCCTTATTTCATAAGTTAATACAGAAATGAAATGGGCAGATAGACTTCTGTGTCACTATGGTTTCAGAATATTTCAGGTCATACTCTTCACTTAGAGTTGTATTTTTTTCCCTCACTTTGCAACCTGATAAGAGATAACAGCTTTACCACCCACCCTGCTGCAATTTTTGATGGGTTTTGTTTTCAGCTGTGAAGCAACTTAAGGACTACTGAGAAAGTGGGCTTCATAAATTCAAAGCACATTTTTAAGTAATTTGTTGGGTTGGGGGTGTGCATGTACACCCCGAAGTCTAGTGTTTTTAAAAAATGAATTCAAAATTCTGAATATTTTTCTGAAGTATTGCATCTTGTAAAATACTTGTGTCTTTACCCACTTCTCTTGGAGTGTTCAGTTTTCTGGAGTTCTTCAGTCCACTAGGGCTTTAAAAACATAAAGGTTTTGTGCTTCTGTATTATATGATTCATGTATTGAGCATTTGATGCCCAGTTTCTTATTGTAATACCTTCTTGCACAGGGAATTTTTGAATGGTTTGTAATTTAGATTTGTTTTTTCCCCTTTCCATACTGAATTCTGGTTCTTATGTCATGTTTGTTACTGAAAATAGCTTCCCTCCCCACCCCCCCTTTTAAGACTACAGTGAAATGGTGTGAAAATCACTGAAACTAATGGTTGATCTGAAAGAGTTTATTGTAGATATCAGTCTGGGAAAAATAAACCACCTATTTGTTCATTGCATACTTTTCTATTTCATATGAGTTTTCTACCATTTCTTCTCCGTTTTATAAATCTCATTACTGATTATATCATGGAGAATCCATATATGCAATGCACAAAAGTTATAGAAGAACACCCAAAGCACTCTATAAGAAAAGGTCAAGTTAGTGAAATAATATAATAGCACTGATTTATTTTTTTTTTCCCCCATCACAGATGTGAGAGAACAAAAGTGAAAAAGAACATTTCAGGATGAATCATTCAACAGATATGATACTGTGGCACACTGTCACTCAAGTAATTTCTGGTTCTTTTCATTAACCAATATTTGAGTCTTTGTGGACTTTTGCAGTCTGGTTAGTGGGGATGGCAAAAAAAGTTATCAGAGGCCCAGTTGTCTTCTGTGTTAAAAAAAGTGTGAAACAAGTCCTGTGTGTGAAAGGAATGAAGACTGGCCATAACATTATTGCTGGTAAGAGGAGACAGCAGGATTTTTTCACTCCTGAGGGCATGACCCATATTACTTGCAAATGACCCACATTACTTGTGTCTAGCCAGGGACTGAGGTGCTGTTCAAACTTGGCAGCTTAAAACATTGATTTTATTTTCAATGTTGCTCTAGTCTATTACTGGCTAAATAGCATTTGCTTCTGGTCACAGAAGAGGAGAGAATGTGATAGGGAAATAGCAGTAAGGAACATATGGAAAATGTGTGAAGGGTATTAGAGTGAACTAGGATGGCCCATGTCTCACTGTGGCTCTGTACAGGTGTACTCAAAATGGAAAATATTATCATTCAGATGGTGAAAATAATTGCTGATTACTTTTAACTGTTTTCTTTCCATGCATTTTTATATGCAGGCTTCCTGTGCCTGTCTTTCATTTTAGTACTGTTTGCTGTCAAAATTATTGTTTATTGCTCTGTATTAATCAAGCTTGATTTGCATTTCACATGTGTTTTCAAAAGTATGTTTATATACTTCATACAACACATGCTTACACACACATTTAGACACTGATTTATATGTATATATGCAGGCATACACAAACACAGAAATATATAGACCTACATACATAATAATGGTTTAGAATGCATCAGGAAATAATGAAACCTGCTAAATGTGTGCAAAGAGTAAGATGCTTCCACTTTTTTGTTCTGTGAAATGTCTGGAACTTGAGAAAACTAGAATATAAATCTCCACTTTATTCAAGTGCTACAACTTACTTGAGTAAGTAGAATTGTGCCTGGGAATAAAGTGCCTGGGGAAAAAAAAAGCAAGCTTTTTAATCTTTCTCACAGTTGTTAATCAAAATAGAGAAATTAACAGTACTTGTTATAATAGTTCTTGAAATAAGTATGTCATATATTTATGAATTTTAAAAATGCATGAAGCTTTCTAAATAATTTAGGATTATGTTTTATAATTAATTATATAGAAAAACAATAGTCTTTTCATTTCAGAATTTTGTTGAAACCTTGGAGCATTTTATTCAGAAAGTTTTTTTTTGTTTTCATGTAATAAAATGTTGCTATGTATCAGATGAGCAGCTATCGTGAAAATGTCATCTTGTACATGCAAATACTGTCTCAAAATCATAACTGAGATTTCCACCGTGTTTTACACATGAAATCATCACTTGGTTCTTTACAAGCAACAAAGTCCTGCAAACAGAATCGAGGAGGCACAAGAAAAAATTTGCCCAAAACACATGTAGAAATACAAGTGGTTTGGGATTTACTAAGGAAAGAGAGCAATTATCACCAGGGCAGTCTTGTTTATTTGCATTGTTTGCAGTGTGGCTGAGATGGAGTTAAATCTCCACATCATAGCCCTCCCAGAGCTGAACTATGGAGTTAAATCTCCACATCATGGCCCTCCCAGAGCTGAACTATGAAGGTGTTGCTCACACACCAGTGTTTTGGCTGCAGCTGAGCAGTGCTGGGGCAGCATCAAGGCTGTCTCTCCAGCACTCCCCTCTTACCAATAGGCTGGGGGTGGGCAAGATCTTGGGAGGGGACATAGCCAGGACAGCTGACCCCAGTGGACCAAAGGCATATTCCATATCTTAAGTTGTCTGCTCAGCAATAAGAGAAGGGGGGCAGGCTCATTCTCCAGTATTTGTCTTCTGGAGTGACCACTGTGTGTACTGAAGCCCTGCTTACTGGGAAGTGGCTGGACATTGCTTGTTGATGCAAAGTAGAGAGTAGATAATTTGTTTTCTTTTTTGCTTCTGTATGTGGCCTTTGCTTTTATTAAACTGCCTTTAACTTGACCCGTGAGTTTTTACCATCTTATTTTATCCCCCCTCCTCCACCTTCCTGCTGAGGACAGGAGTGACAGAGCAACTTAATGAGCATCTGGTGTCCAGCCAAGGTCAACCCACTACAGGCATAAATATCAAGCCTTTTAGACTGACATGTGGCTCATTCACCTGCAATTCATTTCTGGTTAGCTGTCAGTACATAAGGCTTCTGATATCTGTTATTAGCCATATTTATTCATCTTGTGCTCTCAAAATACATTTACATGTAGAAATTTGATTGAATTCAATTTTACCTTCATAACTGTTTCATTAATCTGTGGAATTAGGGAAGACCTACTGATGTTTTGTTAAGGGGCAAACGTATTATGTCTTCCTATATAAAATGAAAGCAGATTTTTTTTTCAAAAAAACTGTCCCCAAATAAAGCTTTCTAGAAGCTTCTGTTTACTTACATAACAAATTCTTTGTATATAATTTAAGCTATTCTGCAGTATTTCCTTTTAAATTACAATACTGGTAACAATACTGAAAATTATTGACTGCTTATTGTACTTGTAACTATCCTGCTGTTCTGATTGAAATGTTAGTCCTGCTGGTCTGATCATGTACCAACACGCACATAATATTAATTCTTCCTTATAAGAACTGTAATAAATGTACTGCTCTGTGTCCCTTCCCAAGGTTAGAGCTATCTTGAGCTTTTTTCAGTTAATAGACCTATATGTGTCAAAATAACTTATTTTTCAAACTCACTGGCAGTGGCCTGAGTATTCCTAGATCAGCTTTTTCGTTCAGCAGAGGAAAGCATTTTCTTTGGCCTTGAGAGAGAGAGGTGTTCTCCATCCATATAGTAATTTTTCCCTCTTCTCAAATGAAAAGTACCTCTCAGTGTGAAAGTACCTCTCCTAACTCCAGAGTAGGAAAGTCTCTCTCGTACATCCAGAGAGGAGGAGTCTTTACTTCATTGTGTGTTATTGGATAACGTAGTGATGGGATGATGTGCTGAACAGAGCATACACTGGGATGGGCAGTGCTAAGGCAGCTTTTCACATTTCTTTTGATGCTACTGACTGTGTTGATGGTAGCAAGGGACAATAAATACTTGCTGTTTTCAGTGTCATGTATGTAGCACTTAGTTCTTAATGATTAAAGAAGCAATAGAAATTATTGTTTTCACTGTTAATGTTAATACATTTTTGCATAAGAATGCATTTCAGTGCTCACATCATTTCTAGGAATGTTAGATATTGATCACACATGAGCTGTTAGTCGTTTTGGAGTAACTAAAATGCTCATAAAAGTCATTGGTTTCAAAGACTGCTTCTGAGGCAAAGAATACAATGGCAGAAACGATCAGATTATCTGACTTGAACCCAAAATTTTATTTCAGAGCTACTCGTGTCATTCTCCTGAGAGAAGACAAATACTGTGCAGAGAGCTGTGTTCTGAAAGCTGCTTGTGAATCAAAATTATTTGAGTCCTACAAAACTGATGGACAATTCTGTATCAACTTTATCATCATTGCAAGTCATATTGTTCATTAGCTGCTGATACATGCTCTACTCCTACATGTAGTTATGAGTACTCTTGCATGTAATTTACTTTTGATTCCTGCAGTAGAGAAGAAATTGAAGATTTTTCATTTTTACTTGCTGATTCAAATGTTTATAAAATTCTGAGTTTATTAAGTACAAAGCATTGTAGAGGTTTCCTCATAGGCAATGCATGTTTTATAAACTGTTTTGCTTATGATCAGGACACAGCCATTTTTTGACATTTGCAAATCCCAAATCTGGTCTCCAGTCATTGAGGATATTATCTGGATTTGCAATGATACATGGAAATATATGCAATGGAACACAGAAAATACTACGTGCTGTTGACAGGTTTTGACAACCTTAATCCTGATCTCATCCAGTATGTTTCATGCTGTTGACAAGGAAACTGTTCTTTTTCTTTCTGTTCATGTGTAGCATATATTTGAAGCATTCTGAGGTATTTGTCATATTATAAATTCCCATTTTAAATGTACACAAAGATTAGCTTGGTATCACCGTTTGTAATTTTAAATTTCAGGGAGAAGAAAAGCAGAGAGTTTCTTTGAATTACAATACTGTATGCTTAAGAAAATGTAGTAAAAATGGGACATCTTCAACCCCTTTCCCTGCCCAAGTGTGAGGTTATATCCACTCATTGTTCCTGTCATGTAAAAACTCATCTCAGTTGCTATGGGCAGGAGGGAGGAGATGGCTCTCTGTGCACAGTGCTCTCCTACTCTTTTCCCATTACACTCCAGAGTTCAAGGAGCTCAGGGTGTTAGGAGGACTCATCCCTGTCCCTTCTATATGCTTATTAGGACATACAGGTCCAAGTCGTGAATTTGGAGCAATGATTTCACAGAATCAGGGAGACATCTCTCAATATTCTTCACACATAATTTTGCAGAGACTTATTTAAGACTTCATGTCAGTGCATGTGGGACCCATTTTGGAAATGCTTGTGCTTTTCATGGTACTGGATATCTTAACAGGAGAACCATGTTACAGTGCATATACCCCATGCTGTCACGTGGACCTTATTTGCTACAGGGCCTGTTAAGTAGAATATTTTGCTGTATAACATACTCCTAATCTGCTATTTTTATCTTTAGAATTTTGTGCAAAAATGATCCTTCTTTGTGAAAAGATTTTCAGTATTTTTGGTAGGCTGCCTGTCTCATTGAAGTGGAAGAAGTGTTGCATGCAGGCTTTTTTTAGCCACATGATACTTTTCATTCACCTAGCATATGCTTAGGAGCTCAGATATCAAGTGCTTTACTTTGGAACAAATACTCTTGGTGAGAGTAAATATGGCTTGATGGAGATAATTGAATAGAGGAGTAGCATAGTGTGATTTATGAAATTTGGCAGAAATATATTCCAGCAAAATTTTATGTGAAATACATCATAGTTTATCAATTACTGAAATCCTGAATTTTTTTTTCTCTTAACCAGAAGCCATAAATTCTTCTTACTCAGGAAATAACGGATAGATTTGATCTGTTAACTGGAGGAATTCTTCTCCAGGACAACAGAGGAAGAAGCTGAATAGATGAGCTTACAGCCTGTAAAGGCCTGAATCTGGGCAAGTTAGGAACAATTTTTACTTGAAATTTAGACAACTTTTCTTCCTTTGACTAATCCATAGGGGGACTTTAATATTTGCAAATACATTTCTTGGAGATTCTTTGCAGTCTGTCAGCTCTAAGCTGTAGAGTTGCTGTGCTTTCAGGCTGGAAGCAATTGTGACGAGCAGGAGGATACGGATTCTGCAGCCATAAGGGCCAGGTGCTCATTTGGTCCAAAACTATTTGGAATGGTTCAGAAAAAGATGTGCTTTACCTTTTCTAATGTGAAATGGTGTGACTCTGAAATGGTCTGCTCTGCAGATTATGCCCTTGAGCAGGATTTCCCAAGAGGAGAGACAGTGCCAGGTGCCATACCTTGTGTCTTACACCACAGCTTCTTGCACTGGGTCCAGTTTAAGGCAGGACAGAAACTGCCTCACAGCCCTGCAAATTCATGTTTGGGTTTGAGGATAGGAGACATAAAATGGGAAGCCTTGTAACAGCAATACCAGTCTCATCAGACTTGCTGTTCCCTGTGCCTTGTGAGTAAATCAAAGGTAGATGGTTATGCTGAAAGTCAGAGACGGCCATCCTGTCACTGACCATTGTCTCATGTGTTTGGATAACCACAGATCAAAGTGAAGTATTTAGATTAATTTACAGTTCTGTTGGAATTCTAGAAAATGCAGTTGTCAAGAATAAGGGGAAGATGAAAGTGAATGAAATTTTTTATTCTCTTCATTAGTGTTCAGAATATGTTATTTGGATATAAAACTGTCTCAGTCTGTTAAATAGTTGCACAAAGTTTGTGACATCTTAAACCTCATTCTGCATACTAGGCAGTAAGTGCCTCGAGAAGGCACAGAATAATGCAAAATGAGCAGCTAATGATGGTAACTGCATAATACTGTGGACCTTTTGCCTTCCCATGCAGATAAACTCCGGTAGAGTTTGCATTCTTTATTGAATATTTCAGTTCTCAGGTAACTCCTGTACCTGAATTGATACAGTGGGAGTAAAAGTTAGCTGTGGCTTTATCCACCACATATATATTCCTTGAAGGGTGAAAATATATCTGAAAAACCTGTAATTATACTTAATTGAAGTCACTGCAGCAATTTGTTTCCAGTCTGTTCTTACGAAGAATGTGGAAGATAGATAGGTAGAGACTAATAGATCTCAACTGCAAATGGATAATAATCTTACCAAATATTCCAGTAGCATTTTAAAATGCTCTCCAGCATATCATCCTTTTTACTTTTGTGTTGTCTAATGAAAGGACTGAGAATTTACAAAAAAGGGTTTCTGAGGTTTTATCCTTCCTTGCTAATCTCTGTGTTTATTCTTACACTGTGTGACATGATCACAGCTATACAACCTTCTAGAGTTACATTTGATTGTCTACCTGTGGAATGTGAAGTAATTCAAGGCAAAAGAACATTAGTAACTTTTATTTCAGTTGGTAGATTTTATTAGAAGTGGTAAGTAAAAAACCTGGCATGTAAAGACATGCTGGGATTATTCTTTTATAAGAACAAATTTGGACTGGGGTCTCTTGGTGAAGTGGGAAGAGTATTTTAATGGGATAATGAAGCATCCCAAATGTAGTTTATTTCCATTTTTACTTTGATATACCATTGTATTCCTCCCTGGCACCTAAAAGAACCTTGTCCATTGTCATATTTTTTCATTTTGATTGAGAGAAATGTAACATTTAACCAAAATAAATGAAGTATAACCTTCAGCTGATGAATAAGGCTGCCCAGTTTATAGTTGGACATGTAGATAATACTTAGTTGTTCTTAAAATGCCTGTAAAATATAGGTAATGAGCAATATTTGTGTCATATGAGTTTGAGTCGATGAATAGAAGTATTCTTTCCTTTATGCTAAGTTACTTTCCCTGTTAAAAATGGCACCAGCTCATATAGACATAATAAATGCTGAAAGCTGGTTTGCTTGTAGTGGACTTCTTTATTAGCATGAAAAAGAAATTTTGCTTTTATTGAGTTGAACATAATAGGCCTGATAGCAGAGCCATTACTGTCAGCTCTTTTGGTGGAGCTTTGGTACAATTGTGTTTCGGGGGAGGTAGATGAATTCTTTTTCCGTGCTGGAATATGTGGTCTAGAGAATAACTTGCAAGAACCTATGTGTCAGTACCTCAGTTTTGATAGGGATCTGACTGTTTTTCTTAAGCAAATTAGGGTATGTTCCAAGATGAACCATGAAAAAGCAAAGATACATCTGGTTGGAAAACAATGTCAAGGAGTAATTGTCAGCAGTTTTCTTTTGCACCAAGGTTAATATGCTGATCTAGTGTCTTACTTTTATTTTAAAGGCAATAGTGGAGCTTGGCATTTGTGAATGATGCTAATGTGGAAGGAGCTGAAGACGTTTTTGGTTATGGGAAAATAATTTTGACAAATTGGAAGGACAGTCCCTGAAAATACAAAATGGTATAATTGGGAAAATGAACTCTAAAGTCTAAGTAGTGCTGAGTAGTAAAATCATTCTTTATACTTTATGTCTGACTCTCCTAAATAAGTTAATAAGGTGATAGTGGGAAATTAAGGTAATTGCCTTCTAAGGATATATTATCAGAACTCCAGTTTGCATTTAGCTTGAGGGCTTTGTCCAGATTTCGAGCCCCCTTTTTAAAGAAAAATCTGGTCAGTTGAATGAATTCCATTGAAATACCAAGAAAAGTGACAGGCAGTTTAAATAAAGTAATACATGAGGAAACATTAATGGATTACAGTTGTTTTGTTTTATGTAAATGAAGACTCCACAGAATGTGAGAAGAACTTTAAAAATGCAGAATAGTCTTTTAAAGTGTTTGATTGTTCTCTGAGAAGGCTGTGTGTGGGATGGGAAGAAATCATCTGTTTGCACTAGCTCAGATGTTTGGATATTAGGAGAAGATTCATTCTCAACAACAACAACAACAACAAAAGAGAAAGGAAATTTTCTTGTCTTCGATATTTTAAAGTAGTTACCCAAATATCAGGTATAACATTGATGTAGTTAATCACTCATGATCCTTTTCTGGTACTAAACAATGTATAATGGGATGAATTTCTGGTACTTAGTCCTTTTTTTGCCTTTAATTTCTTTCACAATCTTATTTCCCTTTTTTAGTGACAAAATGTTCATTAATTATGGTTGTCAGCATTCCATAATTCTAATGTTATTTAATGTTAGCATTAACATTGGTCCATAAATCCCAGAAAAGCAATATCAGAGATGTATGCTTTGGGGGTTGATTTTGGTTTTGTTTTTTCTTTTCATTTTGTTTTAAGATTTTATGCCATGATATTTTGGGGGAGGTGAAAAAGTAATTGATACAAAAAATGCTGCCACCATCATTTGTCAATTCTGAAACATAACTAGAAAAGGACAATATGTCTTAAATGATATGCTTAATATATAAAACCATTGTTATAGTAAAGATTGTGATATTTATCTATAATTTGTCATATATACTGTTACTGTGGAAGATGCTATTTTATGTATATTATAGATTTTTTTTAATCAACTTGTGAAAAAAATTGAATATATTGTAGTCTGGTCATTCTGATGTTAAATCAGGCAGACCTCTAGAGGGAAGAATCTGACAACTTATGATCATCACATTTATAATCAATTAGAAATATTCAGTACAGCAGTTTTAAGAAATCATCTTAAAAACTACCATATTACAGGAAACTGTAGTTAGATCTACTACAGGTCACAAATAAAATAGACAATCATACATCCTGCAAAACCTAATAATAGTAATCATCTGCAGAAGAGTAGCTAAGTAGCAAATGTTAGGGCTTGAGCAGAAAGTCTGAGTGCTGTGCTCCATGAGTGCTCTTAATGATTCATGAAAATGGAAAGATTTCTCAGTAGGGTCTGAAAACTCAACAGCTACCTTCTTAAAAGCACCAGACTCAAACTTGCCTTTGTAAGGTGGGTCAGATGTGTTTCTCACTGTGGGCATCACCTGCACCTGAGATGTGGACTTCGGCACAGATAAATAAAATTAAATTGACTTTGATAATGCTGTAATTTATAAATCTATAATATAAGTTATCTGTGTGACTTTTGTAACTGTCTTGCTGAGTTGAGGAAGCAGTAAGTAAAAGTCTGACCAGGACTGTCTGGATGAAGCTGACAGATATTTATATACTTTTTTTTCAGCAGGCACATAATGCAAGTGTGTTTCTTTCAGGAACTTCTTTAGCTTCCAGAAGAGATTAAAATAGGGAGAAAGATTGATTCACCTAAAAAGTAATCTGGGGAGATGTGAATTAACTCTTCAGGTTCAGGAAGTAAAAGTCTTACTGACTGAACCACATTTGGCATCCTAACTTTGTTTCTGTTATAAACGTTGTGTTTCCACAAGAATTCCACGAGAAGCTGGAAGAGCAGGGCAGTTACTGTGTTGTGAACTCCGTGGTTGCTTGATGGGACTCTTAATTGCTGTGGTTTGGGCTTTTTTTGCTAGAGTGAGTTGAGTCTCTCCAGTCTCCTACTTGGTTTGTGGTTGCAGCTCGAGATGTGAAAGGTGCCAGTTACAGCCTGCTGGAATGAGAACAGTCTCTGAAGCCTCACAAGTTTCCTGTGGGTTATATTTTCACCAGGATTTCAGTGTCTTTTCCAGTAGCATCACTGTCAGTGATTTCTGGAGATTTGTTTATTCTGACCTTTTCTGTGTTGAGTAAAGGGAAACCTTTGTGAGACAGCTCACAGGTGTGACCTGAGTTCTTTGATGTGTCACATAAAGCTTTGATTTCTTTGTCCGCTCCCATACTAGCATTGTCCAAGGATTGCAGGTTTGCATTCTTACGTATCTGCCCTTGAAAATTTTAATAGGGAATATTTTTAATTAGTAGAATATAAATATTTTAATGGTATCAAATACATCCATTTGCCTCCAACATTCTACTAAGAACTTTGAGGATATAGCAATTGTATTAATTTAGTTATTTGCTCTGTTATTTCCGAGCTGTTTCTTATTTTATGATTTTAAAATATCTTGTGTCTGACATTCTTGACCTTTCTTATCCCCTTACAACACAAAACTGAATCTGTTCAGTAGAGCTCTTGAAGTATCCAGATTGAAGACTCCAAGAGTCTTGCACTGGAAAGAAACAACACTCTTTATAATTATATCTTAGGAAGAAATAGATCCTTGAAGGCTAATTTGACAGAAGAATCCCAATGAGTATTCTTACCTCTTCTGGTAGAAATGATGACAGGGGTTAGGAATCTTCTGATGCAGGATCTCTATATAAAATCTGAGCAACTCTGCAGGATTCCTGGAAAAGACTTTATATAATGCCTTTTCCCTAATTTGTTTTGGTTTTTTTTCAGGAGTCTCCTGTTCTATTGCATCTTGGCTCAAGTGCCATCCTTTATTCCTTGAAATTCTTTATCTTTCATAATTCCCTTGGCTATTAGAAACTCTACCGTTTGCTTTAATCTACTTCTGAGTTTTTATGATTTCCTGAAACATAATTGAGTGTATCATAGTTTTATGAAAGCCTCAGAGACCAGTGGCTGAAATTACCAGATTTTTACACAAATTAAATATCTTTCTTGAAGGCCATATGCTTCCAACATTGTATGAGACATTAGATATACCAGACACTAATTTATTTCTCTTTTGGAAGAAAACTGCTATACACGTCTGCTGGGAGGATCTCAATGCAAATTTCTAAAGACTACAATAAAACTGCTTCTAATAAAAAATCAATGACTATTACAAAAGTGGAAAAAAATAAGGCACTGTATTCTTTGGAGTGGGGTGAGATCTCCTGTGTGTTGAGTAACTGGGTGCATTTATGGCAATTATGCAGCCTAAAAATAGATATTTTTTTTTTAGCACCATCTTTTTTTTTATCTTAAATTTAGCTTTAAACCAAATTTTAAAGAATAGTTGTATTTAGGCCAATGTCCTGATGCAAGGGGAAAGAGTTTGCAGTGCAAGGTCTCTGAAAGGAGGCCTTAAAAAGAACTTAGAAGTAGCAGAAAATTTCACCTGAGGAACGACCGAGTCCTCTGTTTTTCTAGTTCTGCTTCCAGAGTTCACGAGGCCTCCAGAGGAGATTTTGCAAATGGTCCTAAGATCTCATCTCTGATGTATCTGATGTCCCTAGTTAGTCAGAGTGCTTTAAAAATAACCCCCTGATCCTAGTGAAAAGTGGCTGCACAGACTCTGTGCAGTGGGTGAAGAGATCTGAAACAATAGGCAGAGCAGGGCCCACGACGAGTGGTGTTGCTGGAAATAAAGCACCAGACACAAGGGGTTTTTGCATTGCCTTGATTTTTGTATAGGAGAAAAATCCTTTTTTTTCCCCACCTATAACTGCTATTAACATAAATTTTGCTTATATCCTGACTCATGTGGTGTCTCCACCCAAGGGTCACGTGAAGAATGTGTTGGTGTTCCACATTATTTTTATTACTTATTTTGTCTCAGGAAAAGTTCTCCCCAAAAAATCAGAATAGTCTACCCCGAATCATCTTTAAATTTTAATACATTTGAGATGTTTATTTTTAAAAATTTATAAATACGTCTTTGTTGTTACTACCTAAAATCTGTTTTTGAAGAGTATAACTTCCCTAATCATTTTTGTCTAGGTCTAAATTAATATATAGAACTAGCCTTAGAATTTAAAATGCTTGTGTCTGTTTTAGTATGGATAAGAGGCATATATACTTCTATGCACTGTCATTAAAACTAAACTCTCTGTTCTCCAAATTACATTACACTGTGTTTAAATTACTATTCAAGCTACCATTTACTTTGACTAATCAGGTTAATGGATTTGAAAATCTGCTCCAAGGATGACAGGTAGGTGGAACAGAAACATCACACTGCTACTTAAATCCAAATAAAATAGCATAAAAGTAAAAAGACCGGAATATGAGAGTAAGGTTTTCTTCTGCATTAATCTGACAGTTTAAGAGTGTTTCTGCCATGTATCTTTAGTATGGGTTCTCTAAAATGTTAATCTTTCTGCATGTTTTACAAAAGGAACAGGCAAAATTAAACATTGACATTACACATTCTTATTTAATAATTCTAGCTATACATAATTGTAGCACATGATTGCTGCTTATTACTGGAGGAAGATTATTTGGAAGAACACTTGAAATTCTATTATATTTGTGTTCTGATTAGATTAATTTATCATCTTTATAGACAAAAGTGTAGTGATTCCATGAAAAGGGGGAAAAAAGTCTTCTTTCTTGGGTAGTTTTTAGACCATTTGTGGTTCATAATTAAGGGCCCTTTAAAATTTGGTTCATCTCTAGTAGCTGTAGCAGGATTTGTATGTCTGTGACTCCAGATGTCAACAATTTGAAGATGATGCCAGATATTCTGGTTCCTTCTTAAAGGTCCAGATAATTACCTATCCTATAAAAGTTCTAATTGATTAATATATTATTCATTAGTTTTGCTGGCAGAACAACCTTCCTTTATCTTAAGTGCACTAGCAGTTATAGGAATGCATCTAGAAGAACTGTCTAGGACTAATGCAGTGAACACATGATACAAGCATGCTTCTGAAGTAAGTCTCTCTAGACACAGAAGTGCTTTAGCCTGATACTCTCCAATCCCCTGAATGTCAATGTGGAACACTCAGCTTATGTCAGCACTTTGATATGTCTTTAGTGCCCTGGAAATGCTTCCTCACTGGTTCAGAACAAAAATTCATGAGGAACAGCTATGCCGTTTGAAGCTCAGAGAGCAAAGGCATGGAAAAGCTGCAAGCTCCAAATTTTTTATAATCTTGTTCTCCCTGATTTTAGGCAGCACCCCAACAACAGAATCCAACCATATGAAAACCAAAAATTGTTACCTTGTTACCAAAGTCTGACCATTGTATTCATCAGACTCTACTGTGTTTATCCTTATGAGACCTCTGTGTGACTGAGCCAGTAGAGATGCTCAAATCTAACTAGTGAGGACAAACTAGGAAGAAATGACTGGCAGGCTTTGGAGAGTCTGTAGTGTTTGGAGGAAAGTACCTGTTTTTGTTTTGGAAACAGTACTGGTGGTTTGGGCATTCAGAAGGTAACTTTTTACAGAATGAAAACTTAAACCCATACAAGTTGGCTCTGTTCTGTAATGTTATGCTTCTGTATTTCATCCCTGGGCTCGGACCTACAGACTGAATTTAGCTGGAGCCACCTGCAGGTGGGGAAGCCTGAGGTCTCTCGTTGCCTCAGACTTCAGTGCATGGCTGGGACTAGAGCTCTTGTTTGTTCTTAGGTGCCAGACTCATCTACTGCTTTGTAATACAAACTGATTCAGAGGTGCTTATGCTAGAGAGAGAAGAAAAATACTAAAGCAGATGGTACAGATGTGAATCTAGATTTCTTATTTAGCACTGAGATGGCCTTAGGGAGTCAAATCTTGTAACAAAGCTTTATTTTCAGGGGCACAAATTCAGGGGGAAATAAAAAGTTAATGCTCCAGAGACACCGTAATAATTGTATCAATGGATGCCTTTTCACACACATAAACAGCCCTACCTTCTCCTTTGCATTTAAAAGGAGCTCGACCAGCAGTCTCAACATATAAAAAGATGCAAAAAATACACATTGGATAATAAGTAGCATAGATAGATATTCTGCATATACCATTGGGTTTACTTTCCAATGTGAAAATCAAAGGAAACGGTATTTTTTAAGACCTTTGAACATTATCAGGTACCAGGTCTAGTATGGAAGTTCTTTCTGTGATGTTGAAACATGGCAGATGCTTTAAAAGGAAGTACAGTCAAGCATATCTTTAAAGGGTAGGTTAATCTTAAGTTTATATATATTTTAATGTCACCCTATTTTTTAATGGCTGGCTTAAAGCCATTGAAATGTAAAGGTTTTCCTTCTCGCCAGAACAGAGTAGATGTTTGTGACCTTGCTTTTGAATTCTGTGTCTAGGTGCTATGGCAATGTGTTTCATTACTACTGAGTTGTTGTTTTCTTCAGTATTATATTTGCTTGTGCATTATATGTACTGCTTGTCAGTCTCTTTGGATTTTTCCTTGGTATTGCCTTTCACAAGAATAAAACCAGAAATATTCCTGAAATAATATTGCTGTCAAATTATATGGCTGAAAGAGGTTTGAGCTACAGGAGATTCATTCTCTCAGGATCATTCATTTTGCATTGAATGTAAAGGGTAACCTGTTTGTTATAAATTGGAGAGGCTTTCATAAAATCGAGGCCCATAATGAGGAAGAAAGAATATGCATGAGTAATTTGCAGTCTTATAATGAAAGATTGCCATGGGAAACCAGTTAGATCAACAGATGCTGAAACCCTTGTTATGATTATTGGCATGTTTTTCTTTCACTTTCCTTCTAGCCTTCTGAGTCATGTTGACCTGAGATATTTGGAGATCTCCATGTATTACAATGAAATATTAACATTGCTGCAGATATTCAGTAGTAATAATTTAAAATTAAAATAATTTGCATTCCATATATCAGAAACCTGAGTTTCTGGTGATAATTGAATAAAATTAATTGAATCATCTTTCGTGATGGTAACACTGTGTTCTGTAGTGCCAAATCCCAGCGGTTTGACCCAGTTTGCTAGGACTTAGCTAGGGTGCTTTGATACAAGTAAAAGCTTGAAGGAACTCTTGAAAAGCTTATGTTTTGAAAGAACAGTTTTTAAGATTATATGATTAATACCCATTTTTAAAAAAGGAATTTAGAATGACCTGGAAAATTACAGTCCAGTCAGTCTCGGCTCTGTGCCCACTAAGATCATGGAGCAGACCCTCCTGGAAACTGTGCTAAGGAATGTGGTGTTGTAGGTACACTGGAGAGAATGGATGCCATCCATAGGGACCTTGAGAGGAAGGCCTATTTGAACCTCATAAAGTTCAACAAGGTCAAGGTCCTGTACTTGGGTCAGGACAATCCCAAGGACAAATACAGGCTGGCCAGAGGATGGATTGAGAACAGTTCTGGGGAGAAGCTCTTGGGCATGTGGGTAGATGCAAAGCTCGATGTGACCTGGCAATTTGCACTTGTAGCCCAGGATGCCAGCTGTGTCCTGGGCTACGTCGAAAGCAATGTGGCCAGCAGGTCAAGAGAGGTGATTCTGTCCCTCTGCTCTGCTCTGGTGAGACCCCTCTGGGAGCACTGCATCCAGCCCTGGGGTCCTCAGTATAAGGAGAACATGGATCTCTTTGAGCAAGTCCAGGGGAGGGCCACAAAGATAATCAGAGGGCTGGATCATCTCTCCTTTGAAGTGATAGGACAAGTGGGAATGGCTTTCAGCTGAAAGAGGGTAGATTTAGGTTAGATGTAGAGAAGAAATTCTTTACTGCAAAGATGATGAGGCACGGGAACTGTTTGCCCAGAGAAGTTTCGGGTGCCCCATCTGAGGAAGTATTCAAGGCCAGGTTGGATGAGGCTCTGAGCAACCTGGTCTAGTGAAAGGTATCCCTTCCCATGGCAGGGGAGTTGGAACGAGATGGCCTTTAAGGTCTCTTCCAACTTAAACTATTCTATGAAATAGAATTCTTGAAAAAGATAGGCAGCAGTAAAGGTGAGAGTATGGTCTGAATGGTCCTTCAGCATATGATAAATAAGCAAACTTTGTAGAATTTCAGTTGTAAGTTTACAGAATTCTTTTAAGAAATTGTTTTTAACACATATGGTAAGTTTCTTAAAAGTATTTGCAATAAGCTTGGTATTGTGACTATGCATGCATACTCTGTAAAATGTGGTACCTTTTTTCCTAATGAAGACTCAAAAAGCATTAATGATATTTCTGCTAAACCAGAATTTAAAGGCACTGAATACAGACTCAATTAGTTAAAATCTTTTGTCTTTTTTCCCTTTTTGCAATCTTGACTTTTTGGATTCTGGTTGGAACAATTGTGTTTGTTCATAGGAAATCTTCAGAGAGGTCATCTTTTCATAAAATGTCAGGGAAGCAGCGTGACTACTTTCTTTATTCAGCAAGTCCCTTTGAGCTGTTTCGAGGAGGTTTTTCTTAGTTATTTCATCTGGTTTCTGACTGTACAGAAGATCATTCTACTCCTCTGTTCTCTTGACAGAGATGTGCAAAGGTAACTTGCATCAGACCCTACTTCCTAGTTTCATTTTTATATTAATAGAACATTTTTACTACTGACATGGGAAGAATAGGGAAGCATTGGAAGTGCTTGGCTGTCTAATGGTTGACAGCAAGCAAGGGAAAAAAACCCCCAAAACCCACAAAAAAGCTACTTTTAAATCTGGAGCTGACTGAGGGGGCCCTCTTTGCTGTGGCTTAACCTCACAGTGTCTGTTGGATCTTTGTAGAGAAATGAAATCTGAATTGTTAGGAGAAAAATTGTTGCTTTAGCTCCAGAAACAGTGCTGGGCTTTTTTTTTGTTCCATTTCAGAAAAAGTATGTTGGTAAGATTACCATTGTCACTTTTGTAGTATGCTGTAGCTCATGTCTGAAATGAGAGTTTCTGGAATCCATTGTGAAACCAGAAAGGAAAGTTCAAGGTACAAATTCAAAGATTTAACAACATAAACACTTCAAAAAGAGTATGAATATTCTCAAAAGTATATATTTGTTTTGGCCAAGTAACTTACAATACCTCTATTTTTTGCTGGTTTTTAGAAAAACTTGTGCTAAATCTCTGCAAGGCATAAGGCAGATCACAATTTTTGTAATTTAAAACATCTGCCATGAGTTTTGTAATTATTATGATAAAGAAGCAGCCAGCCTGTCCAAATTGTTCAAGTCTGAATGCTGTGAATGTTAGACTAAGCCTCTTCTGAGACACAGAGCCAGATTTAGTGTGCACATGTTAGTGAGACTCTGCATCACACTTAGGAATAATGGCCCAAAGACAATGACCTTGTAGATCACCTTAGTATATCCTTGCCTGCTTGAGAACAGATGAGGTAGTAAGACATATTGGCATTTGTTGAATTAGTAAAATTTTAGTTGAAATATTCAGTGTTAATCCTCCGTGTTGCAGATTTTGGAAATTTAATATCCTGTACCATGAGCAGTCTTTCTTTACCCATCCACCCTTAGTCACCTCTGGAAAATGGTACCCTATCTCTGTTTGCAAGCCCACATACAAAGTTCCTTCGGCATTTCTTCCTGCAGGAATATTTTGGTGTGACCTCCTGATTTACTGCCTTTTCGTCAGAATTTTGTACCTGGAACTGAGTTCCACAGTTGCTTTTGCAAACACCTATCATTCTAATTTCATATAGTTCTTTTCTCAGTTGAATGTGTCTTGGGTTTACTGTCTTAATGTTTAGAAATGTATTCATGCTACAGTTTATGAGTCATCTCCAGGAATTTTGTATTACTATGACTGAACATTCTATAAGTAGGAATGTTTTCAGGCAAACACAGCTTATCTTGAAGATACTGAGCAACCTAGTTACCATTTATACTTTTTTTTAACATGAAGCATTGGTAAAACCCCATGTTAACTAAGTTAGTGAAAGAGTAGAAGTCAAAGTACTAGACTAAAAGAAAAACTGGTGAGGAACAGAGTCAAAAAATGTGTTGGAAGTCCAGTTAGAGACTGGGGGTATGTGCATCTCTGAATTAAAAACTATTGGAAGACAATGGAGCATTCACCAAGTCTTGTGCAAAATTCTTCTGAGAGCAAGTTCTTGGGAATATAAGCTGCTTTTGGACAAAATGTTTGGAAAAATATGTCAAACTCTGAACAAGGTGATTGCCCTGCTTTAAGTGCTAGGGTTACAAACTAAGACTGCATGTAATTGCATGTGAGGTAACAAGAATAGACACCATCATCAGTTCCTAATAGCACACATACACATTGTGAAGCCTCAAATATATAGCATTCTCGAGGCAAAAGGAACAGTAGCAGCTGTATCTAAGCCATAGGAGAGAGGAGAATCAGAAGCTTCATAGTTAATTAACCTGAAGTTGAGAAGCATTCTGGTATGTCAGTATGGGACCTAGTTTTCAGTTCCCACTCCTGCCAAGCATGCTGATTTCTACTGAAGAAAACAAGATGGTGCTGGACAGTGCTGTGCTGCAAGTGAGGTACTCTGCTGCAAAACTGATCCTTCTTACCCTTTCTCAGTAGCTGTTCCCCTATCACCCTCTGAATCAGTGCATTTCTGTGTTAAGCCGGTGCATCTAAACATGAAATTAGAAAGGAGGATTTTTTTAACAACAACAACAAAAAAATGTATTTGAATCGTGTCTTTGAAACACGTCTCTTAAAGTGACAGGACAGAAAAATTGTGACATTCTCATTAAACCAGTCTTTTCTAGGGCTTGTAGGAGTAGAGAAATGCTCAGTCTTGTTCTCTCTCACTCCTGTCAATCTAACTTTCATCTATCAGACCAGATGTAACCTGGAAAGAACTTCATGCTTTTCAATCACATTTGTTGCACTGCAGGGTCAGTCATTTTCGTGCCAATTCATATGGAACAGATTTGAGACAAATCTGAAAGCATTTATAAATAAATAATAAAATAAAGTCCCATCGCATTGGAGATGGTTAACAAGTACTGGTCTATAGCAGTGTCCCCTGCTATTAAGAAAAAGTTGACAAAAAGCACAGATGTAGTTAAATAAATCTGTACAGAGCACAGATTTGTTAGAGAGTCTCATTGCAAGGACTGAATGAAAGAGATATTACTCCAAATTTAGCTCAAAATGCTGCATTTGAGTGCCATGTAGAACTATGGTCTTCCAATTAATGGGGGGAGAAAATGAGGAAAACTGCTGTGGTGGCTTGTTAATGGAAGCAGAGAATTGCTAGGGAAATACCAGAGGAAGGGTTACAGTGAGAAAGAGCCTAAAACCAGATGAAGAATAGGAGAATGAAGCATTGATAAATAAAAATACATAAAGGAATATGTTTACCTTTAGTAGCTAAGGGCAGAAGGCAAAAAAGAGACAAAACATCATTAGAAATCATTCAAGGAGGAAGAGGGCCTCCTCAGGCAGTAGTTCATATATTATTACACTTCTTATGGAGTTACTCCTCTTGGTTTGTTCAGTTTTGGAGGACAAAGAGAAGAGACCATGTTTGAGACTGGACAGGGAGACAGGCAAGTGCCAGTATAATTTGCTTTGTGAGCAAAAGGAAATTGTTCATTATTTCAGTTCATTTGTAGTCAGTTAACTTTGCTGTACCATTATTGAAATAAAAGTGTAGAAGTACTGCAACAGAGTATTAAGGAATAATAATATCTGTTGAAAATGAGCTCCCTTTGACACTATAATAGCATTTAATTGACATTAAATAACTCCTTTGGAACCATTAAGAGTATGATGTGAATACAAATGTATGAAACATTTCCATCATATTGAATCAACATCTTCACCAGACAAAACTACATCATTGGAGCTTTGAATACTTTCATTTTTGCAAGTGAATTTAGTACTTAGGAAAGTTCTGTGCTTACATTTCTAAAGACTCAGGTTGCACTTGTTTGTCATAGCAGTTGTGCTAACAGGGCATGAACTGGAGGAGCTGATCAGAGCTTTGTGCAGCTTGTCTGGCTTCTCCTCGAGACTGCTGGCACTGTCCTCAACCATCCAGGGATGGACACAGTCCAGGAAGAAATAGCAGCTAGGAAAACAGATGAGTAGATCCATGAATTGTCACAACATCATTTAATCTTCTCCATGCTTTCTTCAGTAATAAGAGTTCTAACAATCATGAAAAACCAAAACTTGTTATGTTTTTGACTTGGTTTCTCAGGGGATAGAGGAGTCTGGGTGAGAGCATCATGAGGTTTTTATGGGTTTAGTGTTGCTTTCTTCTCACCCTGCTAATGTATTCATCTGTTCCTCTTCATCTGGTACAATTAAACCTATTGCAAGTACAAGTGCACCCTGTGCCTAAGAAGGAATGGGCTGGATCATATTTGCAAGAGCTCAAGTCGTTCTGAGATGCAATAAAACAAGCATGGAAACAAAATGAGGCTTTAACTGAGCAAACTGTTGGCATTTGAGGTCTCTGCAATTCAGAGTTAATTGCAGATACTGGAAGGCAGTGCATGGCTTTGTTAAGCCCATTATGGTCTGTGGGTCTCTGTCTGGATTTGCCCATAATTTGCCCACTAATAGGCTAACGCATGTGGTACAACAGATTAAGGTATTAGATATGTTAATTTTGGCAAGATACTTCTCTTCTAACAAGCAGATTAAGCCATAGAAATCTACTGATCAGCATAATAGAAAACAGCTCTTTTATTTGTACTCTCTAACTTTTTGGAAGCCTACTGAATTTTGCATTTGGTTCTTAATTGGGAAAGGGAGTACTTTATTAGAAGGCATATTCCACTTCCAACGGGATGCCTTTGGGAATCCTATCAGTGCACACTGGACTTTTTAATGTATTTTGAGTAATTACACGGTGTCTTGTTCTGAAGTAAACACATGCAGATACTAAAGCAGCCTTTTGTACAGTTAACCTATAGCAATTAATCAGTATTTAGGCCTAGTTTACTGTAAGGTATTTTAGGGAGAGAAGTCATTCCTGCAGTGACAGATGGAGCATTTCTTTATATATGCTTTGGTGCAAAGCAAGAGCTAAATTAAATTTGAAGATTTGAATGAGATTGTGATGTCAACACTTATTATTTAAGAAAAGCGTGGATCTGTGTATGTCTTTACAAATGCAGTTGTATTTATGGGACCCTGCTACTTTGGGACTTGGCTTTTCAGAAGAATCCACAGCCTCTCAGTGGGAACTGTGTGTCAAATTCCTTTAGGTTGACAGTCTAGTACAAAAGCTTACTTTAGAGAGATGTTTGTAAAGTGTTGTTTTCGTGCTGGAAAGGGCAATAGTGATGTAGTTTGTTCAAGGAAAAATGTCTAGTAATAGATAATAACTTATTTTGTTGTTGCAGTCATAGCAAAGAACTGCTATGAATATTTGGAGTAATTATTCCAAATGCATAGCACTTTCCAAAATAACTGCATTTGGAAAACAGCTGCTGCATAACCTGAGGGCAGGAAGGACAGCAGGTTAAGATGCATATACCTACACCATTGAATTTCCATTACTGTTCAGAGTTACTGTGGACAGTAAAGAAACACTGAAGATTATTTATTTCCCTATTTTTCAAGACCTTTGGATAAGTGAATTTCTCTGTACCTTCTCACCCCGCCAAACCTTGTCATTCCCATGAAAACTGAGCCCTGTGCCCAGGGCACAGATTGCTGGTAGGTATTGGACCTTGGGGATTTTCAGTATTCCAGTATAAGGAGCCAGTGGTTGTAGGAGTGATAAGAAGTACAGGGACCATTTGACTCAGCAGTGCTACATATGGAAAACATATGCTTCTGAAAATTAATGCTTTTTCCTTGATAACATGAATATTTATACTTATATACTTAAAAATATATTTATATTTCTACTTTCCAGTTGAGATCCCAGCTTTTGGAGGGGTGGCATATATTGCCAAAGAAGGCTAATGAACCCCTTTGAAACATGATGTTTCTGGAGATGAAGAAGGTCTTAGTTCTCAGCTGGGGAGAGGTGGAGTGCTGAAAATAGAGAATGGAGAAAAATCACAGCTTCATCTTTCCTGGTATTATCATAATTATCAGGATTTAACTGCAAATAGGTGTGATTTGGTATAGAAAGGGACCATGTAACCAGTGTCAGTTTGGAGATGAAGTTGCCTGCCCTGAGAAGCATCTTCTCAGATCATAGGTAAGAGCTATGCCAGCATTGTGTGCTAGGGTTTGGATTAAATGAGGACTTCTTGGAATAATATCATTTTTATTGGATGAATACTGATTTGAGAGGCAGATATGTCAGGCAGTAACATTATACAGACTTATACCAGAAACTCTGTAGTTTTAGGTCCCGGCTCCACAGGTTCTGTATCATATTTGGTTTCTGATGTTTTGGTTCTTTTGGATGCTTTTTTTTTTTTTTCTTTTTCTATGAGGAGTGTTCCTCTCAGTGAAAAGGTTCTGATTTAAAGTAGGATATGCTTCAAGGGGTTATACTGCACTTAGAGACATCTTTTTCCAGGCAAATATTTTTAAAATGGGTAGGTATTTGCCCGATATTTTGCCATATGTCCAGAGCATTTGGCAGTTATATAAACCACACTTGCTCTGCGTTTTCTTAGATTGCTGTCCTATATATGGCTGTGTGTTTTTAATAATACGTTGTTATCTCATCCTTGTGTATGCTTTGAATAGAATGCTGTGTTCTCAGAACACTTACCTGATGCACCTTGCTTCGAGGCACAAACCTGATGGTTTGTGGGGACTGCTGGAGCAGATGCTGTTGCAGAGAAGGGACTGGCTGTGCAGTTCCATTCCGTGACTTGGGGACGTGTGTGCTCCCCTGGCCTGCTCATGGCAGACCCTGGGCTTTCCCTCTGCTCACTAGTGCCTGGGCCACTATTTTAATTGCTTCTGGATATGATTCAAGGTGATGAGCTTCGCCTGGAAAGCCCCCTCTTGCAGTGCTTCACATAAATGAGTTGCTTTCAGTAGCATCCTGTAAATTAAAACACATACAGACTAAAGGAGAATTTTCTCAATGGAGATGAAATTCCATCAGCTCTGGAATTCTTTCCTCCATTTACACTGTATTTTAGTGACCTTAAGGATGTGCCATGAGCTTTGTCTATTCACTCAAGCTTTTATCTATTGAAGTGAGCCTAGAAACCACTTGCCATGAGTCACCATTCAGATTGATGTTGTTTCAGTTACTTATTTTTAATACATGTTTAGAAGCACCATTAACGAGGAAAAAAAATATAGTGATGATAAATTATTAATTCTTTGCTTAGATAGCGTGGTGCTTACCTCATTCAATACCTGCAGTGAGTCTGAGGAAGCTCTGAGAAAGAACTGATGCTGTCACCAGGGCGCTGTTTCGTTTCAGCCAGTGTCCATGGAAACCTTTGTCAAGTTTTATTTTCTCGTGTGGGTATCAGAGAAGTACAGCTTCCAGGGGGAAAGGCTTTGGCCACTCGACCTCCTGGAGAACAGCCAGGTGAACTGTCTACTTTTTGCAAGCAGGCCATTTTTGGTGCTCAGAGAGCTGTACTGCTCAGTACAGCTGAAAATGTGGACAGCTTATTATGCTGTGTAAATCTGGGGAAGAAAGAGTACTGTCACACACAATTCCTGCCAGTTTATGCTCCTCAGAAGCCTTCCACAGCCCTTCCCTAGTGTCCTGTTACAGTACTGATGATGATGGGGTATTTTACTATGTCATCCTCTAAATGCAAGAGTTTTTTGAAAACAGCAAGATATTACATGGAATCAGAGATGGAGCAAGAGAAGCAAAAATATTCCTGGCATCTTCATATGGAGGTAATAAATGCAAATTTGTACACTAAATGCAGAGCTGAGGCTGTCAAAAGAGATTCTCGTCGATGGTGTCTAACACGTGTGCACAGTTGTCATCTGGCATGTTGGGTCCTGAGCTTAAAGCTTGATCTACCTCAAGGAGGATGGTAAAATTTTAAACCCTAGAACAAATGCACATATAAATGCAACTTAATATGCACAGAATACGTATACATAATCTTTGTGCAGGTTTATATATTTTTGTTATGTATTTTTAGCACCCATACTTTTGCTGCCTTGCCTTTGAACTCCTTGGGACAAGAATTCAACTTTGGTTCTAGAAAAGATCTAACAAGTTATTTAATATAAAAAGGTTTTAGCAGCTCTCTCTTTTTTTCTAATCAATCAATCAATCTCTATATTTCTTAGCTTTTGTGTTACAATTTAATTTTTAAAATGTAGAATTTGCTTTTAGTGCTCTGTTTAAATTTCTCCAGTCAAAACACCAATCTAAAGTACACTTAAATTGGGGGAAGGATTGGACAGCAGCTACTGTTGTACAGAGCAGAGAAGGGCTGCTAGAATAATGCCCAGCTGATGAGAAAAGAGATTTCATATAAAATGAAATTAAAAAAAATAAAAATACCCCCCCCCCAAACAAAAAAGGAGAATTGAACATGAAATAGATTGAAAACTGAAATGAGAAAATTAATTTTATAAAACTAGGCAGAGGTAGCAGAGCCTTTTGTTAATGAGAATAATTTGTACATATTTTTGGACAGTTGCAAAAATGAAAATTGGTTTTAAGTGCTTTGCAAACCCCCCCGAAGTATATTGTAGGTACTTAGATGTGATGAAGAATAGCCACTGGGTGCCACTGTTGAGTTTCAGAGCACTGGGCAAGACAGAGTTTCTGTGGCAGCCAAAATTTGTAGCTGAGAAAGAGTGTGTGGGTAGTAGTTTTGCAACAGAAATAAATTATTTCTGCAGTTTTAGGGTTTGTGAAATAGAACCACAACCAACATTTTCTTCTCGCTGTTTCACCAGATATTATCATATCTGATAGTAGATCACTGTGACAGGTCCAACATGCCTCTTTCCCTGCATCCCTGCCTTGCAGTGCAGAGCAGAAACAGTGCTAAATGAGGAAGGACTATAAACTTGCTTTATTCTTATGAAGCATTTTTCCTCTTATTGCAGACTTTTGGGCAAGCACATCTAGCCAGCCTGCAGGTCTTTTTAAATAACGTGTTCTCATGTATAGACTGGTGCTGAAGTGTAGAAGACCCCAGTTTTTGCATGGCTTTTCATCAATGATTTTCTTGGTCAGCAGAGTGTAAATATGCTTTGGATAGAGCTTGTCTGTGCTTAGAAAAGCAGGAAGAGTAATGGTGACTCACAGGGTGATCGTCTTCTGAGAGACAAACTTCTACAATGAATGTGGTTCTAAATAGCTTTGGTTTGGGGAGTAGATAATTAGAGCTTGCTGAATCACAATCAGTTTTAATTCCTGCAAATGGACAGTGTTGCATGAAACAAGATTTTTGTGTGGAGTTACACATTTCATTCTGTCTTGTCCAGAATAGTAATGTTGTGCAGTCTGTTTTTATGATCATTTACTTTCAGCCAAAATAAAGAAAAGTTAGAAAGGAATGTGTCTGTGATATGCACGGCACGTAGAACTAAAGGAAACTATATCTGAGTTTTGAGTATATTTTGAAGCTATGGAGTGGGATTTGGATTTTAGGTCCTGATACAGGAAAATTACTTAAAGAAAATAACTGGTTCTCTTGAATTCACAGGCTTGAGGTTAACACCTTTTGCTGGGTTTTGTTAAAATGAGGCCTCACACATTGTAATACTTTTGATAAATATTTTGCTCATAGCTCTGATGGGAAATCTGTCAAGCGTAAACAAGCTGATTTGAGCTGCCATAGGCTCCACCTAAGAACCAAAAGAAAACTCCTTATTTATAATTTGATATAGAAGTCCCTTTGTGGGGGATTCTATATATATAATCTATGATAGGATTTTTAACCTATTACTTGGTCAGTTGTACAGCTGCATAAACTTTCCAGACAATGATGTGCAGACAGAAAGTGAATTTTAGAATCTTTAGGTTTAAAGATTGATTCCTTTCTGCTGATAGGGAAGAATTCTACTATGTCCTTACAGTAATAACCTGGCTTTGGGTTTGGGGGTGGGTTTTTTACTACTTGTTCCAAAGATTTTTTTTTTGTCTCATGACCATTTCTCTAATAAAAGAACGAATTTAAAAAAAAAAAAAGTAGTATAAACTCATCCATTTATTCTTTCTCATGCCTCTCAATATGTTACTTGAAAATATTTGAAGTGTTTTCAATTTATTATGCTGAATTTGAGAATTAGCAGGACTTATTTTTTAATGTATTTGATGAACTGGAAGGTGTTTGTGTCAGGTAGCTTATTAAATATCAACACTTACAAGAAATTTTGAGAAGTTAGTTAACAATTTTGATTGTATAGTGTTATAAATAAAATAATGAAATCTCTTCCACACCTTTTGTGGTTGCAAGTGAAGTAGGTCTATTTCTTCAGCTATGGGCAAATCAGCTTTCTGGGCAGGTCTGCACTTAATGCAGTGAGTATGGGTATGAGGCCAGCCTCCATCAGGCCTCTGGATATAGGTAATATCTTGATTAATTATATGATTGCTATTTATGGTTGTATGAGTGCCAAATGCTTAGACTGATTTGCAGTGCATTTGCTGTCCCAAATATGTGTGGTGTCACTGACTTTGGAGCAGCTCTCCCCAGTTTGTGTTGCCATAAGGGAGCTACAGACACAGCTACAACTTGTGAAGGTTTAGAAAAGGCAAATAAGTGAACAGTAAAGCATAGTCCATAGTCAGCTACACAGTTCAAAGTACCCAGGATTCTTTTTATTCAAGATACAGATTTTACTAATTACTTTAAGACCACCACATAAAGAATGGAAATGACTTTTCACAGAGCTCCATTCTCCTTATTTTTCTCTCATTTTGTACCGTTGCTGAAATAAATCCTACCCAAACCTTTCTATTTTTATGTCCTTACCAATTTTCAGGCTCAATTACACCCAAATTACATTGCACAATTCTGTTATCGTGACATTTGAATTTATTCCTTTTATACGTATTCTAGATTTGCATTTGTATTTTGCTCTGGCCTTGCATAAAATACCTCACTGTGATGCTTTGGTTAATTGATTAATTCACTTTTTAAAGATCTTTGACATCTGTAGTGAAAGCTGCTGTAGAATTTGTAAGTTAAATTTATCAAGTCAAGGAAAATCATGGAGGAAAAAAAGCAGTAAAGGGACAGTAAATCATGTTATCATTTGCATGGCTGCTAATGTTAGGATTTTAAAGAATAATGATCATGCAAATACAGTAGAATGTGTGTTGTACTGGAGTGAGAAGTTCTGTATTCATTTACTTTTCAGTTAAGTACCCCACTTAAATTCTAACACAAATTTTCACTGTTTACTGATCTGTTGAGTTAAATGTTAATCATGCACTGTTACTGAAATATTTTTTTTACTAGTACTAATGTGTTCATTTCATCATAGCTGAGTAAATATATAGCAAAGAAATAGCACTGTGTGTGCAAGAATTTATAATAGAAACTAACTTCAGCATTCCAAGTCTTTCTTTGACTCTCTGACACTGTTGTGTGAAGATGAAGGTTTCTGACTCCCTCTAAAACTTCCCAGGTGAAATATGATTCAGTCAAAGCAAGTCTGGGAGCTGAGATTCAGACCAAACTTTTAATCTTTAGAACCTGAGATAAAGTGTCCTAATGTCTGAAAGATCATTCTTAAATGGTCATTTCCAACTAGCTTAGTTGAGTCATTAAATTTGATCCACATGCCTATCTGTACTTCAATAAGGCAGAATTCCCATTTTTATCCTTGTATTTAACTCCTGTCTTCTTTACATGTCAATTATAAATTGTCTTTTCCTTGAAAAGATTTTGCCACAGTAATCCAAAGTTAATTTCTTTCTCCCAAATTAAATGTAAAGTAACCAAATGTTTTCTGAGAAGTAAGGTTTGCTTTTTCAAGTGTGTTTAGATGCATAAGATCTTCAAATGTGAAACAAAGTAAATGTTAAAAGTCATAGAGAAAGCCTAGTATGCACCATGATGAGAGCACATTCAATTGTCATAATTTCTTACTAGGACCAAGGGTTTCCTGCCCCTTCTGGAAGTAATAAATCCCCCCAGTGATGTGTCTGCAGCAGCAGCAGAGGCAGAGCAGATCAAACTGAAGTGTGCACTTTGTTTCCTCCTCAACGTGATGGTGGAAGGCATCACTTCTGCTGCAGCAAGCTGCACTTTGCTGGTCTCAAAATAGTTGACTGTCATGGCAGAAGCAGAAAAAGTAAACTGTAGATGGAAGTGTAATTTCTAGAACGTTGTAATGCTGTGCTTTAAGGAAACTAGTCTCCTCAGGGCTCTTCAGTTCCAGCAGCGTTGCTGTTAGTAGGTGTGTTTCAGCAGGGGTGAAGCTTGTTTCACACACAGCCATGGTCTCTCTTCAGGGTTACTGCACCATATGGCAGTATTGATCTGCTGAAATAAACCTTAGTGTGGTGTATAAGCTGGTGTAACCATTGACTTTGTCCCAAATAAACTGTGTCCAAGCACTAAAACAATATAAACTGCAGAAACGGTGTTTGTTTCTACTTATTATGGGCGGGTGTTACAGAAAGGATGACATAAATACAGCTAAACATGAACATTATTCATAGCTACCTCAGTCCTCAAAGATCAATGGCTATAAAAAAAAGCCTGCACTTCATTGGCTCTGTAAAAACAGACCATTTCCTGCTGATCTGTAAAGATTTTTTTTTTTCATTGTTTCCTATTACAGGAGGAAAAAACTTTTGGATTTTAACAACAAAAAAAGGATGAAAAACCATGTAAAGCGAAACTTTGTAGCATTAATCTGAGGTGCTTGCTGAACTTCATGAGTTTTTTTCAAACTCCAGTTCCTTAGTAGCAGTTTTATGAAACTTAAATCATTAAAATATATATTGGAAATGTGTGGTGGGAAGAGGGATAAATACTGTGGAGGCTGCCTGTTTCAGTTCCTTACAAAGTCATACATTCCTTGTAATACTGTTAAGTCTCTCCAGTGGTCTTAGAATATTCCACTGGTCTCTCAGTTTCTTTTTCATCAGTTATTACAAATGCTCTGTCAAAAATCATACTTAGATTCAAGTCAGTAAAATCACATACACACACACAGGGAGCACTCTGTCTGGCAGAGAGAGGTTTGAGAGAGGATGTTGACTGAAATACGAGGAACAATAAATCCCAATGATGTGATGGTGCCTTGGGTTAGTGCAAGGTTGAACTGTTCAAAACAGATTTGAAACAAGTGTAACTAACTGGCAGGAGCTAATGAAAAGGGACTTCAGTCAGGAGAGACAGGCCTAGCTGGGATGCATCTCGGTTCTCTGGAGGCAGATGAGGTCCTGTGTTGTGCTCAGCCATAGTTATCTGAGCGTCCTGTCATGGCTGGGTTTCTACATCTTCTGGATGTACTGTGGCATTGCAGTGACATGGAGGAGATCTGAATTTATTAGAGCTTGATATTCATAGTGACTCTCCCCACTGAGTTACTGCTATGGTATCTATGCATGCCTGAAAGAAACAGTGTGTGGCAGTGGTGGAGAGGGAATTGGAAATTGAGCTTGCTAACTACTCAGTTACAGAACTGAAAATAGCTCGTTTCCACTCATTATTTCACGGGTTGAATGTCCTAAAGAGAAATTATTTCCAAAACAAGAAGGAAATGGCTTGAAGTGGATGCTATGGTTTCTAGATGTGATTTAGACCACCCTCTCAATTACTTTTTAATGTGTCCAAATTCCCAAGCACCCTACTAATTTGTAGTGGTGTTATTAGCAGGTGGCTGCCAGCAAGCAAATTCTAAGCCGTAAAAAAAAAATGTTGCCGTTGACAGAAACAGCCCCACAGAGACATATTCATCTCAAACCTGAAGGCAGACTTAGACACTTGAAACATATGTTGCCTGAACCAGGCAACAAAAGAGGATTTACCTAATTAAAGATTTACTTTGTTTTTTCTTCATTCACTTTGTCTTTCCATTTTAAGGTGATCTGCCCTTTATTCATTCAACAACAGAGAGGTCGAGGCTGAAATCTTAATGAAATCACTCACAGAGGAAAAAAAATATCTGTTTTGCTTGTAAGTGCTGAGAGTTCAGGTTCTTGGTCATATAAGATTACAGTTAAAGACAACAACGTTATATTATTTGGTTCACAGTCTTGCCAAATAAAACCTGCTTTTCAGTCCTGTGGTTGTTTCAGTGTTTTGTTTGTTGAGTTGGCTGGAGGGGGTTCAGGTGTGGTGTTTATATGTGATATGTATATCATTCATGTATGTGTTCTCGTTCAGTTAACAGATTGCTCTCCTGGATTGTATTTTCATTTGGATAAGCTTAGCAGTAGACTCATTCTGTGATGTAACTCCTTTGGTCAGGGGCAAATAGGTCTTGAGTGATGAATTTTTCACAGAATTTTCCTCTGAGTACAGTTGGATTTGATCAACTGTGTTTTCACCCAACTCCTTTTTTTTCTGTTAGAGCAATATAGAAATGGAATTTGTATTAAAATTTGTTAAAATATTCTAGTCAATGTCACCATATGTTCAGTTAAAAACCTTTTCTTCTTTTGTCCCAATGGGATTGACAGCATTGAGTGTTCTTAAATAGATAAAATACTCTTTTTACTGAAAACTAAGCTGCATTATATCAATCAAATAGGATAATCTGGCTGAACTGAGGCAGCAACTCACCAGCATGGCTATAAATGAGCCTTGATTATTGTCTGCAGGAATGCAGTAGGAGGTTAATAATATCAATAATGATGACAGTTGATGCAAATCACAGAATTAAAAGTTGGAGCTGATTTTTTTTTCCCCCAGAAAAAAAGATTTGATAAGGCAGAAACATGATAAATTTGAAAGCCAAAGCATATTTACTTTTTTGTGCCATGTAATTATGTAATTTTTGTTTATACTGATTGATTTTTAACATTTTTTCTATGATATCCTATTAAAAAAGAAAAATCACATTCTTGATTTAAACAGTACAGTACTTTTTATCAGGCCTGTCAGCAAGATCAGTGGGATTTATAGATTGCTGTAAGCGTGCTGTTAGAGTAGCTTTTCTACTGAAGTTCCCCCAGGGGACGGACTTGCTGTAGCAGAGCTTCAGTGCATAAAGAACCTGTGCCCTCATCAACCTGTTCCCCACCATTTCTGCCCCCAGAGCAGAGGTGGTGTTGAGATGCTGCCCCTGCTGAATTCGTGCTGCCACCTGAAATGATCTGAGAAAGCCATTGCTCAGCCACAGGCTTTCTCCAATTAATTTCTGTGTTTCTCAGCAAATGGGCAGGATGCAGCTGTTGAATACAGGCAGTTGTGGCTGCCACCAGGCAGATGGCAGTTCCCATCCTTACCTGTCCTTGTGATCCTGACTCCAAAAGTGAGACATAGAAGGGTTTGATCCCTGTTGTGCCAGAACAGTGACGAGCTTTTCTCAGGAAGAGAATATGAAAAAAAAAAATGCTTGTTGAGATACCATAATTAATGTTGAACATCATATAGATCTTGGAGTCAGAAGTGTTTAAAATGACAGCAAATTTTCCTTTGGATTCCCAAACTCATCCTGACTTACAGCTGTGCTACTGTGCTGCATTTGGGTTGAATTTGTGTTTCTCATTTTCACTCTTTCTTATAGTCAGGATATTTTTTACCTCTACCAGGTTTTGTTTTCATGCCAAAAAAGTACATTTGTTTTGGAAACCTTGGAACATTGTTGCTAAAACAGTGTTTTATGGGTTTATTGCAGTTTTTCTGAGACTTTTAATATCTGTTTTTTATTTTCATGTCAGTAACTCTAAAAAACCCTAAAAGCTTTATTGAAGCGTTTTAAAAACATGTAAAAACATGATTTATATTTTTTCAAAAGTCCTAAATAATGAAGATTATAAAAATATTAAGAGACTGGTTGGACAATAAATGATAGCATGAAAAATGTGCCTTTGAGTATCAACTTAGAAAGAAAAATTCAAGAATTGTGATGTGGCACAAATACAGGTTTTGAAAGAAATTTTTTGAAAGAAATTATGATGCTTAGAAGTGATCATACAGCACAGTCAAAACCTTTGAACTTTGTATTACTTTGAGCTAAAAAATAAGAAAGGTATCTAGCAGAATTGGTAATATTACTCCATAAGGTGTTACATGCTCAGGCTATGAGATTGTAAATAAGAAGGATTTGGGGAACTATGAAGTACATTTTCTGAACCTTACATAACAGCTTTCTTGAGCTTTCATGACAAAATGAGATCTAAGATGGATCCATTTTTATACTATATCCTTATAACACGTTTAATCCAGCATAGTCATAGCTGTGCAATGCAAATTTAATGCAAAACATTTAATCCAGTATATATATCACTTTTTTGTTTTATTGAATATCAGTAAGAAAGGGAATTAAACCTAGACAGAACCATATTCTCTTATATGTCCATGTTTTTGTGTCTGTTGAGATTATTAAAGGGCACAGAAATTCCTCTCTGGCAAAGCTGGGCTGCAGCAGCAGGGGTTCTGTAGGAGCCAGGCTGTTCTTATTTTTGTACGAAAATCTTGAGCTCTTTTATGTGTAATGGAAGGAAAGAAAAAGCTTTCTGCACCAGGTGGTCTTAAACTCTGTTTTGAAAATGGATTTTGTACCCTCTGGAAGCTTCATTCATTTTGCATACCAGTGCAGGGAATAAGAAACATGAGCCCATGGAGACTCCTGAACTCCTGTGCAGGGTGCTCGAGGGTGACCCACTGTGGTCCCTTCCAACCTGACCCATTCTGTGAGACACTTGACTGAAGCACTGATCTTGCAAGCAGTTTGTATTCTGGTGGAGGTGGGTAGACTGTGGGACCCATCTACATTCAGAAAACTGGTATTTTTGTTGGTTTCTAAATAAAAGTATTTCTGAAAGCAAAATAAGCTATTTCATAGAAGATCGCTTGTGCTTAGGTTTTACTATCTCTGTGCAGAGGCCACAGTTGTAGAACTAATGTAGGACTTCATGATTCTTTTTGTTTTTAACAAGTGTGGTCCTTGATGCTTCTCAGCTAAAAGTAAGGCTTTATCTGTCTACAGTCCTTGGAAAATTGACTTCTCATTGATTACTACCTCTGTGTGTTGCAATGGGTTCCTTTTTCTTCTTTTGTTATTAAAGTTCAAATTTTATTTCCTTGTATTTTCATTTCTTCTTCTCACATATTATTTACCACCTCATTTTCTTGCTCTAACACAGAGATTCAATCACAATTTTCCTTTGTTTTATTAACACATTACCCTCGTTTCCAGTTCCTGTTATCTGCTAAGGTTTGTGCCTCCTCATGTACACTTTCTTCTGCATTTGTGCTTCCCTCTCCAACTTCCACTGCTCTCACTGAAGCTGATCATTCCAACTTTTCCTTCCTTGGACTGTAAAATGTCACAGAACCATTCTTTTTGCCATTTGATGCCATGCTGATTTAATCTGTCAGAAAGTTGGCATGTGAGGATTAACCTTTTCCTTAAGTGTTTTAACCTTAAGTGAATTTACCAAAAACATAGAGAAAACAGTAATGTGCTAAGGGTCCTTGAGTAAATCATAGTACATTAGTCTTCTCTTTTAATTTATATTCACTTAGTAAAGCATTTTATTTTAAAGATACAGGACTATGTCACCATGGTTAAGTATGTTTTCACCTTTACTTGACATGACAGATCAGTAGTGATCAACTCTGATCAGTGGCTTTTCTTATTAACAGATTAGACTTTTTTGATTCTTTGACTAATACTCCTGAAATTTCTCCATATCAGATTTGACTTTCTTTAGGGATTAGATTTACTTCTGTGTGGAGTCTGCTGCTTTAGAGTGGCTGGTGACACTTTTTGTCTTTGTAAAATTCTTGTTCTGAGGGCGTTGACAACTAAAACTTTAATTATAACCCTTCTGTGTCTATCTTCTGTAACATCCTCAAAGTGTGATAATGAACAAAGCAGATTATTTTCCAGCCATTTCTCTAAGCCCAGTATGAAGGACTAATTCTAATTTGCAGTAACTGCTAATTGCATACCACTGTGGCCAGTGCTGTGCCATGAACATGCTTCTTCAGGTTCTCTAATAGACTGTAAAGACGTGGATCTGTTAAATTTAGTATGCTGAAAATTTTACATTAGTGTTAACCAAAGTAAAACTGTGAATTAAATGTAACTTGTGCATAGGCATCTTGTTATGTTAAGACCCATTTTTTCCTATTTTGATTTAAAAAGACACCTCTCTGAACTGTTCTGTCTTACACAGTGTTTGAAAATAAGTAACAAATAGGTAAATTTAGCATAGCCATCGAATTTTGTGGAGCGAATTTGGAAAATATTGAGGTCAAACAAGCTCTGTTTTCCCTGTTTTAAAGAATCCTACTGGTTTGCTGTAAGGCTTCCCTGAGTTCATTGGTCATAAAGTCTTAGCACCTGAAGAGTCATTTCTAATATTGTATAACTAAGGTTAGTATTTCTTCCTAGAGACTAAATTAGGGAAAAGCAGCTTTCAGGCAGCATTTTATGTTTTATGTTGGCTAGGTATTGAAGGTGTATAACCCTCAACTAGTAAGTTCATTCTGTATGTGAAATTAAACAAGATGAAATATGTCTAATGTGTTCAGTGTTTTGAAGTATGGAATTCATGTGAAGTTTAATCTGTATGACAGAAGATGAAACAGTGCCTGTTAAGATTCAATATTTTCAAATTAATTTCATGTTCCAGTTTTTTAGATTGCCTGTGTGGAGATCCTTGGACCATGGCTTATATGTTTTAAAAATCCCACCTGTGTTAAAAAGCTACATTAGTAAGAGCTTTTCATTAAAAGTTCAAAATAAAGTTTAAGCAGACTTAGACACAAAACTGCTATGAGTTTAAACCTGCTTGCAACCACAACCAAATGTTTGACTAAAATACTATTTAAATCCACCAACTGCATATAATAAAACAAGCAAACAAACAAAACCAGAAGAGCTGCTGCTTGAGCATCTAGAACTGGAATAAGATGCATCAAGTAAATGTCTTTTAAATATTTGAGTAACTTGAAACAGTAGCTAAACTTCAGTGAGATTTGTTTCATTTTATATGGCAATAGATAATTTTAAACATTTCTATAAAATATAATTATTATTCTGTCTTGTTAAACCTTGTACCAATTTTATGAATTTGTGCAGTACAGAACTTAGAGAAACTTACTGGAAAGAAGAGAGTCATTCCTCTTGTAGTTTTGCCATTATTTTCTACGTGATTTTATGTAAGTGATTTCTTTCATATTTCAGTCTAATAGTTCCAATGTAGAGAACAGGGTTTTTTAATGCTATTATTTTCTTCTTCAGAGCTATAAAAGGGTTCATTAATCAGAATTGAATTTTTTTCAGAATTGAAATTTATTAAAATCTTACTATTCAAACAGAATTAAATTTTTTTATAATTTCTTATTAACCTAGTTCCAGTTTCCTACCTACTGTAAGTAATCCTGCCTTGCTCATCTTTCATCATGAAAATTTTGAGGTTTTTTTTCTTTTTTCCAAGTGCCTCAGTAACCCCCTGTTTTTCCCCAAGAAGCTGAATAAGTAAGAGCCAGCCAGCCAGGCAGAAGACCGAAGTAATTTTACTTACTGAAGTCTTAGAGGCAGCTCTTGATTAACCTAATATATGAGTAGCTACTTCCACATAATAAAAGTTTTAATTAGTATGGCAGATGCTATTGCATAAAATACTTTGTAGAAATCCAGATATATAATAACTTTATTAAATAGTTCTGTAGTATTGAAAGGGATTGTTCTGCCAGGATACAGGATCTTCTCTCAAAAAAAAAAAAATAATACAACTTCTGAATCTTTGTTAATAACATTGAAATATAAAGTCTGAATACTCATTTCGTCTGAGAACATTTTTATTTTTCTGATCAAGTGCATGGACAATAGAATGGGGTATTCATTCTCCCTTCAGGATATTGTTGCTCTGACTGTAAAATCTATTCTTTGCATGATTACAGCCCTTTCTAACCATGAGGAATTATATTTTTCACTTTACACATTCTGTCCTCTTAATGCTGATTGTGGTGGGAGTTTTGGAAAAATACACTCCTGTGGTTCTGTTGTTCATAGCTGGAGAAAGGGCATTAACTAGGTCCATGTAGATGACTTACCAGGCATTGGCAATTTTGTTATCATCATTACCATTTGGGTACTAAGTGATAATCAGAAGCTGCAAGAAATAAGATTTTCTAGGATTTCCTACTCTGAGGTTCATCAGTCCCTTTATGTTCTATGAAATGCCTCTGCATGAGCAGGCAAAGAATAAATTGTGAGGGCATGAAGATGCAACAGTGCCTCCATTGAATTTAATAAAGATTTAAAAGTAGCAAACTTTCTTATTGCTGTATACTATATATAAAAATGTATATGCTGTATACATGTATAAAAACTATTCTAGGATAGGGATGTATCTGTCTAAAAAACAATAGGATGTTTCTTTATAAACATGCCTTAGTATCCATACATAATTTTTTATTATTTCTGCCTTCTTTTAGATGATATGTTTTCCCAAGAAGCAAAATTCATCAAATTGCCATTGGCTAAAATGCTGTTGTACTTAAGGAATAAGGATCCCTTTCATATCTACAACACTGAGTATAAAAATGAGCAGAATAAGGAAAGTTTGGGCTGCTGGAGTTAAGGCAGAGTCAGTCTGAACGCTATGAAAAGCCTTATTGCACATAGCTGAAATATATATTGTGTTTGCAATTAGCATGTATTATATACCTGAGCATATGGAAGTAAAGCTTTAGCTAGTGTTTCATGATTAAACTATGAAAGTTTAACAGCCACCCTCAAGTCAGCAGTGTGTTTTATTGATACTTTCAAGTGATAATCAATAGAAATTGACAAAAGCAGCAACAGGAAAACAATCAGATATTAAATTTTTGTATCATTTTTTATCTGTTTATTTCATATTTAAAGTGACAGTATTTGGGATGTTCTAAACTTCTGTGGATCTGTGTGTTGGCAGTGAAGAAGAAAGTTATTAATACATTTCTTTGGATTAATTAATTACCCTGAAGTGTTGTTACTTTTTAGCAGTGTCATGTTGCAGAGATGCCAAAATGAAATCAATCTGTGTGTAGTGACAAGGATTCACCATCATAATCTTTTGTTTCTCTTATATTTCTGAGAGCTGATGGAAAATAATCTTTGGGGAAATTAAAAAATGGATAAAATAGGGACCATGAGGTGATCCTCAGAGTAGGCTAAGACTGAAATGAGTCTCCCATTCCTTGGCCAGTTAGTCTCCCTCTCTGCTTTCTCTCCGAAGGCTGCAAGTATATTCAGTTGAATACTGCTTCAACCAAATGTAATAATTTCATTTTCTTATAAGTAAACTATGATTAGTGCTCTAGCATCAGCCTTTGAGAAATCAGTTAAGCACAGTTCTGTCATGGTGGTTTGTTGTTTGAGCCTATACCTCCTTTAATAAAGTGTAGTTGGGGGAGTTGTTGACAGTTTTGTTTTGCTGAGTAAGTTGGGAGCACTTTTTCCTTATAAAGTGTTTTCTTCAAGTAGAAAGAATACAGTATAGGCTGAAGTATTTTTATGTTTTACTGAAGATAATGATATGGCAATATTTCTCAGTTCCTTCCTGTATGTTTTTCTGATTCTTTTGTATCTGAACCTACCAACTTGCTGCAAAATTGCGCAAGTCTTTAAATGATTTACAGCCACTTTGGTGGCTTGCAAGCCAGAGACATCTAAGTGCTTTACAGGAGGGATTTTTCTCCTTTTCCAGTCTTTGTGAGAGATATATAAAAATATTTCAATATGTAGTTTATATGTGTGTGTATACATATATGTGGCTATACATAAATATATAGAGAGAGTTCAAGTTAGGCATGTAGTTTCTTTTCAAGTCCTGTGTATCCATCTGGAAATTACTTTGATATAATGGTCTTGCCCTAAACATTGAAATACCTGTGTCTTAAATATATTTTTATATATTGCTATACTGCTGGCTGTCAGTGTATACATCTGATATAATTTTTAGGTCTGTTACATTGTCAAAGAACTTAAAAGAAAAAACCCAAAGCTGAAGGAAAGCACTGACATGGTTAAAACTGGTGTTCAGGTAGTTAGATCAGGAAAACCAGTACTGAAAAAAGGAAAAGGAGATGATGGCTCTTGTGACCACATCAGTCCTTCTGCCAGCAGCATTTGCCTGTTTTCTCTAGTGAAATGAGTCTTTTCTTTGTCTTCTGCTATCCAGACTGGTAACTTCAGGCTTTCAGGAACCCATAAAATCAGCCTGTTTGCTGTTGTCTTATTTTATGACTCTCTACAAAGTCTTCTAGAGCAGGAATAGAGTTAAATTCATAGTTGGCCTGGGGAAAAAATTGAGAGATTGTTCTCTAGCCCAGTACATAGGTGGAACTTCTAAATTTGAGACTTCTGATTTTAAAAGTTTGTTAAAAATCTGTGAGGCATATTAGAGGCATATTGTTGACATATGTTTTTTCTCAGGAAGCATTTTAAAATGCAACTAAATGTGTTCCTAAAACAGGGTCTTGTAATAAGGGAGTAAATGACAAAGTATATTTTCTTTCTATACAAGTGATACTTTTAGAGTAGCAATGGAGAACCCCTGTGTGCAGTATTTTTCACTGTGGTTCCAGGTTAGTGCTGAGACAGAGAGGAGAGAATCTGACTCTGCGTAAGGTGATAATGGTCTTTTGGGAGTTAATGAACAAGGGAATTGCTGCACTGAGGTTGGCTCCTAGCAGAATATAGAATTAATTGAAATCAGAATGAGAAAAAAAATACAGGAATAGCTACTGATAAAGCTATCTGGAAGGGGAAGGTCTCCTACTGTTCTTTCTGGTTAGATAACCTCCTCAATGGACTAAATATTCACTTGTGTGTATCCATATTGCATTTCAAAAGGAATAGAACACAGCAAATCTTTCAGTGCTGTAAATTTGGTGGGGGGAATCCAGCTGTCTGTGTCATGATTTTTTTTTTTTTTTAACATTTAAGATTTGAGTGTGTATTTAAAAAAAACCAACAAAACAAAACAAACAAACAAAAAAACCCCCATATGAATTCTTACTTGAATTACTGGAAGTGTTTGGGTAGCTGGTTTTTATCCAGCTGGTTTTGTGACGTGATCACCTGGAACTGGTCCAGATGGTTCCCAGCCCATGATAAGAGTAGCACTGGGGCATGCTGCAGGAACCTTCAATTTTATTTTTTTTTAATTACTGTTTATAAAAGTCAGACAGCTGTGCAGCTTGTGATTGATTGCAGCTGAGAATCATAGACCAGTGTTTGATTGTATTTTCCAACCTCATTCTAGGTATTTATGTTTTAATATTCTTATTGTCTTTCTGTATGTGTCTAATGAATGACTGTAGCTTGTTTCAGGATATAAGCCTTTATGAAAAAAATCCGTCAATACTAATTGTTGGGCCTCTAATATCCTAGAAACCACAGTGGCATGAACCTTATGATATGTGACATTTTAATTTAATATCAACCTGACGACGAATCTCACTGTTGCCAAAGGATGCAAAAAGGGATGTTGTAAGCATTCTCAAAACCCCCCCAGGTTTTGTAAATAGAATGTTTTATAAAAAACTGTAGTATTCTTAGGAATCATTTTTTCAGTATTATCTCTAATGCAGTGTAATTGTATGTATTTTGTATTAAAGGTACTCTGTGAAATTCTCTTACAGCCCAAACATAATGTGCACCTCTGAGCTGTTTTACTCATGTAAAGCACTCACTGAAATGAGCTTCACTGAATTAGTTTACAAGACTTAAAATCCTTTGCATAATGTAAATTTGGATATTTCAAACCTGGTGATGTTATCTTGATTCTTTTTCAATTAATACACCTAGTATTTCATTTAAAACAAGCAAACCTGACTTTTTTTCCATTAAGAAAAAGAAGAGATTACTGATTAAGCACTAGAGGTTAGAATACAATGATGATGATTCTCTGGTTTACCTGTGCAAGGTAAATTACATATTATGTATTTGAATAATAGGTTATTTCCTGCTATTCTTCTAAAAGAAAACCCAGAAATATGTAAGGAAATAGCTGGGAACTCCAATCCACTTGAGTCTTAGATTAAGGACCTAGGATACAGTCCACCTACATCCTAGGTTGAGTGTAAATCCTGGATGTATGACTGGAATTGTACTGAGGCTTCATTATTAATATTAGTCTTGTGTAGCAGTGGGAACCTCCCTCTCTGTGTAAATATGTATGATGCACTTCTCGTCATGAATAGATCCTGGGCACATTTTCATCAAGTGTTGTGAATTTGAGAGTTTTTGGAGTTGTTTTTCCCCCAGGGAAGCTCTGTAATGTCCAGTAGAGGGTTGGAACATAGTTCATAATTGGGAAATATTTTGTCATATAAGGGAGGCTGCCTGTCCAGCCTTTCCAAAAGTCATTTAAATTTTGGATGTGGGAGTGCTTCTATTGAAACTTCACACTGAAAGTTAAACATGGTTAAGAGCTTCTTTGGAGCAAGGAAATAAGCTCAGAGTGTGACAGGATCAGCCTCTATGGTTCCAGTTTCGTTGACTGTTAGACCTTCATGTATTAGAGCTCTGAAAATGAGGACTAATTATTCAGATGCATAAAAAGGGATCTTCTTTTGTGCTTTAAATAAACAATTTTGAAACCATCATTTTGGGACCTGTAGTTTTATTGGATATTTGAAAGAGACATTTATGCAATTCCTGTAGGCTCTGTCACTAAGGAATAGTATTTTAGGGATAATGAAAAGTTCAGGTAGGCTATAGAATATCCACATCATTGTAAAAATTCAGTTTTTCAGCTTTGGAACATTTATAGGACTTAAAAAAACATAGTTGAATTTTATGAATGTCTTGGAAAAATTGTCTCATCCTACTCGTCTGAATTCATTTGTTATGTTGTACAGTCTAACATCTGTTCAGAGTTTTAAAATAGTTAGAAATGACAGCAACCCCCTTCTGCTGGAGCATCCACAGGAGCACTGAACTGCCCCAGGATCTGTGTTTACAGAACATAGGCTGCATAAAATGCAGAAGATTAGGAAAATGCAGAGGGAGTTGAAACTGTAGACAGCAACATATTTCATGTAAGTTTTATTTATAGTTGTGAAACCTGTGTTTACTGAGAGCTCAAGTAGGTGCATAAACAGACGAACAAAAGTGATAAAGTACCAAACAACGAGTATAGTGCTAGCATAAAAAGAGAAGAAAAAAGAATTGTAAATCTTTTGTTCTCTCTACAGTTGTGGTTTTCTTTCTTAAACTTGCTTACTGCTTATGGAGGAGGCACTTCTCTCATGCCAAGTAGGAAAGGAGCCTGATCCACCCTGCAGCACATAAGGAAATCTAATGGAATTAGTGAGAAGTTCTGAGTGGTGTAAGTGCTCAGCCTCTTAACACAGTGTACAGGCTGTAGGAGAAGGTATTCAAATCAGACAGTAGTTCTGGTGACTCCGTCTGCATCTTTGCATTTTTATTGGATTCCAAAAACTTGATGTTCCTGTGAGAGGTGTGGGTCCACAATCCACACTATGCTTTCACTTTTAGACTTCATTCCATCTAAGAGACTTGCATATGTGAGCTGCAGGCTTTTTGAGTTAAATACAGTGGTCTTGGTGTGCCAAAACATCAAGGGGGCCATAGTATGAATTCTCCTTCAGAGCAGCCTGAGCTGTTTTCTCTCAGGAAGGTCTTTCCAGGCTGCTTGACAAGAAAGCTGAGTGAAGAACTGGTTTCACTCAAGAGGCATCGTGCTGGTAAGTACATGTGGCTCAGCTGGGCACATTTCCTCTCTGCTGCAGCAAGGAAGTTTTATTGTCTCAGCAGATGGCCAGAAAGCCTGAAACATTGATTTAATTAACTGAAATCCCACCACCAGACGGCAGCTCTTGTGGCTGTATCCGTGTGTAGAGCAGAAAGCTTAAGGGGTAATATTGTCCTTCTAAAATTAAATTAAGCAAGTGTTGGAACGTGTAGGAGTTATGTAAACATATGTAGTGGGTTGGGGAGAGGAGAATAAGTGCTAAACTGGTAAGGGGATTAGAGTGCAAAAAGTCTTTTGAGAGCACTGCTGTTTGTCCTCCTGAGGGTAGGTGAGGTTGTGGTGAGTTGTTGAGTAGTTGTGGTAGCTGGAAGTCAGCATGGGTTTTAAAAATTTTTCAAGTGTGGTAGGGAGATGGGCATGAAAAATAAATTGTGGGCTTAGTGCATGTGAGGAGACTTGCCTAATGTTAGCATTTGACTGCTAGGCAAGCTTCAATTTAATCAGAAAGAGAAGTAATGTTACCAGTTGCCTTTTAGTCCCGCTGTATCTAGGTGAGCAAAATGGTGTATGGTACCAGCTAAAATCCAGGTATCATCACATACTGTCCACATCTGTACACATACACCCTCCTTATGATAAACTGTGAATGGAAACACAAAAGTTAGTATCCTTTCCTACTGGGAATACAGGAGCAGTAGAAAGGCTGTGCAATAAATTTGATTCTCACTGTATCATTAAGATAGTGGTTGGATATTGGCTGGACATTAAGGTGGTGATGAAAAAAACTGAGGCTCTACTTTGATAGAGCAGTCCCGTGACTAATTCTTAATTTTATTTCCACTTGCTCTAAGAAACCTTTGTCCCGTGTACATATTTCTTCTTCCCGAGGAAGGCCTAAGGCTTGGATAAGCTTGGGTATATACAGTGAACTTCAGAGTTGTTTTTACTGTGCTTTTGCTGTAATCTAACTAGTGCTGCTTCCCTTTTGTGAATCATTTAAGGCCCTCCTCTTTCTGAAATCCACGGCTCCATATACCGAGATGGTGGGAACATACAGAAAGGTTATGGGTGATTGTTGAAATAAGTGTCTTGAGGAAAAATTCAGTAAGCCTCTGGCAGAGGTGATTGGAAAAAAAAATAGGTGTAATGTTTTAGAAATGCTTTTATTGTACTGATGGTTTTGGTAGTTGCTTTCCAGTAGTGAATTAGTACAGATCACATCAGCTAGACTTGAGAAGAATGGCTTGTATTTTTACAACAATCTGCTTTGCTGTAAAATGCTTTCTCCAAGCTGTATCCAATCTTTTGCTTTGCCTCTGTCTCTGATTTAGCTCATGCTTCCTCTTTTGTGTCTCCTCGGGGAGCAATTTACTCTATCAATCAAAACAGGATAAAAAGGTCAAAAGTCTTCAAATGTTTCAATAAAAAAGGGGTAAAAAATGGAACTAATATAATCATCTCTTACATGGCATTTCATTTATGCCATTTATTCTTTAGCTCAAAGTCAGGTGAGTTACTTTGAAAGCAATGATGATGAAAGCAGACCTCAAGCTCCAGGGCATGGAGGGGAGAAAACAATATGTATTTATAGAGCCAAGATCTTTCTTTAGTAAGTAAAGGAGCCTGTATGACTGATTTCCATAATTCATATGAACACTTCACTTAGAAAGCAGAGAATGGTTTTTTTTTTTTTTCAGATATGGAAATTTGTTTTCCTCTCGTCTGCCTCTCACGATGCTGAGTGATTGTTAACAATCATACTGGGATTTAGGAAATATGCTGGACTTAGTAAACTTTGCTTCTCTAGAATTGATGGCATTTGTGGAGATTTTGTTCTGGGTTGGGTGAGAAGGGGTTGATGTGATGTTTGGGGTTTTGTTGTTGGTTGGTTTGTTTTTTATTGTGGAAATTAATGTAATTCTCAGATAAATGATCTTTCTGTTTATCAGAGAATTGTTAAGGTAGGAAGATACCTCTACAGATCATCTAGTCCAACCCCTTTTCAAGCAGGTCAGCTGCAGCAGGCTGTTTAGGACTGTTCACTTGAGTTTTGATTATTTCAAGTGATGGATACTCTGAGCAACCTCTTCCAGTGTTCTGCCACTCTCACAGTAAACCAGAGGGGTTTAAATGTTTAAGTGGAGTCTCATGTATTTCAATATGGTCTCATTGTCTCATGTCTTTTCACTGGATAACACTGAAAAGAGTCTCTCTCTGTCTTCTTCAGTGTGTGTCTCCCCCCTGGCATTTCTGCACATCAGTAATGTCCCTCTTGAGCCTTGTCTTCAAGCTCAGTAATCTCTCAGCCTCTGCTCGTGCCAGACACACCAGAGCTTTAGTCACCATACAGCTGCTTCTGGGCCAGATCCAACATGACATTCTTCCAAGAAAGCATCTTTGAGAGTTTAGATCCTGGATCGACCTGAGCCCTGTGGGTGACTGTGGCACTTAGAGGATAAACTGCTTCTGAGATGGGGGGGGTTAAACCTGTAGAAGAGAAGAATGAAATCTAGTTTGCAAGAACTGTTAGAACTGCTGAAAGATAACTACAGATAGCTGGAGGGAAAGGAGGAGAGAGAAAGGCCTCAGTCTTCCAAAACTCCAGGAAGGTGCTGGAGAAGGCTGTTCTTCCCTGTCTGTAGCACCTACATTGTTTATCTGCTTCATTGATTCCCTTCCATAGAACTCTGAGACTCAGGTTATTAGCAGTGATAGATATGCAAAACTCTTCTAAATACTTGAAACTTTTTTTCCTGACTCTGGTAGATTTCGAAGAAAAGTAAAAAAAGAAAAATACTTCTCAGGATTGATGGATTTAATTTTCTGTGATACGACTCTGGAGACAGAAGTCTTTATATTAAGTTGTAAATCTTTGCAGGTTGAGTTTGTTTAAATAAGGAATAATTTTGTATTTAATATCTGGAAAAACCGTTATTTATGAAGCCAGGAAGATGTTTTTGTAGATGATGAAGATGAACAATTTTCTTGTGTTTATGATTACCATCAAAAAATGAGACATGAGACTTTTGAAAAGCATCATTTGGAATACACAAAAATATTTTTACCTGTGTAACTGCTAAAATTAATGCAGATATGCCTATTATATTATTTTTGTGTAGTATTCATATGCTTCGGAATGCAAGAAACATATTCCGAAATTAATGGAATAATGTCAGTTTCTTATGCGTTAGAAGCCAGGATGGGTTTAGGTTTCTTGGAGTTTTTTAATTTTTTAGCAGTTAAATGCTGAGTTGATTGATAAAGTCAGGAGCTGACATGACAAACCTAAGTACTTTATTTGATGCATTACGTTAGATTATGTTACCCTGAGGCTTTAAAATGCTGATTTCTAGCTCAGGTTTAACTGGACTTTTGCCCCAGAGATATCTGCTTTGATTCATTTTGGGTTTTTTCCTAACTCCAGAGAAAAACTAGAAACAAATTAAGGTGAATGTGGATTTAAAACCCATGGGTTTAAATCAATAGTGCAGTCTTTAAGAAGTTCAATAAATGTAAAAAAGGACAGCAGTGTGTATCTTAATGTTATTTTTAAGACTTCAAATGTTCAATTCTTGGGCTAGCTTCAAGTTGGTAACACAACTGTATTATTCTCTATTGCATCAGGGTATATTTTTTAATTTTAAGTCAAGAGAAACCATTTCACTGTAAATCCCATGTGGATGCTTATAGGTTGTTTAGCACAAACAAAACTGAAAGGGATATGAGGTTTAAGTGCAGTTGATGTTTCTTTCTTTATACATCTTGAACTCGGACTAATATGAAGTAAATGAAAAGTGTATTTTAAACTACAAGTATATGGATTCCCCCACTTGCTTGATGCTGGTTATCTTTCTAGTTTCTTTAAAGGATTATTTGTAGTCATATATTTTGAGAAGTTCTTTTCCCCACTAAGAACTTGGTAGGAACGTATTGGGGCCGGAGAACTGTGGGTTTCAGCATCAAGTGGATGAAATAAGGTATTAATATGTTACTGAATCTTTTCCTTTCTCTGTAAAATGCAATAGCATAGCTCTAAACCAACTTTTACTCCCTTTCCATTTTTCAAAGCATAAGCATTACTTTCTATGCAAAATATGTTATAAATCATCTTAGCAAGATAGAATCTAAAATTAATTTACCACGTAGATCATTTAAGTGGTGGAGGGGAGTAAAGAGGCGAAAACTTCTAACAGAAAGAGCCAACATATTTTGGCAATAATTAAGACTTTATGAGGATATTTTTCAGAGTGGTTCTCTTCTGTTTAGAAACATACTGAGTTGGTAAAAATAAATGAAATTAATGAGCATCTCATTTCTAATAGACTTGAAAGACAGTAAAGATAACCAGCAAGGAAAAGGCTATTTGGTATTATGGGAAAAAGCAAGCCTGGTCATTTTTTATTTTCTGATCTGATCTGTGTACTTACTGATCTTTAAAAGAACTTACTAAATACTTACCACTGGGGGGAAAATTCACTTCATCAGAGGCAGAGATAAAATTATAATGACGAGTTTATAGAGTAATTAGTGCAGTCATGGTATAAATATTTTTGTATATCAATTCCATGCATAAAAGTGAGACAAAGATATTTTACTGCAGGGCTGGTCAGACTTTTGAATAATCAATTTATATGTAAAGGTAGTTATTTAGCTGTGCAGTTACAAGGAGAGAAATACTAGTAGATAGCAATGGTGTGAAAATATCAGGTATGGTAATATGTTACTTAGAATAGTCTGTGACAAAGGGAATGAAGAAATGTCCATGTTAACCTTAGAATAAAGACAATTTAATCTGGAAGCAAAAGCTGTGCATGCCAGCAAAGCAAAACCAGGGATTAATTCACCACTTCCCATCATCAGGCAGGTGTTCAGCCATCTTCAGCAGAGATGGATCCAGCACGTGTAGTGGTTACTTGGGAGGCAAATGTCATCCCTCTGAATGTCACCCTCTTCCTCCTTCTTCCCCCAGCGTTTTTATATTGCTGAGCATGACATCATATGCTGTGGGATATCCCTTGGGTCATTTGGGGTCAGCTGTCCTGGCTGTGTCCCCTCACAGCTCCTTGTGCATCTCCAACCTCCTCACTGGTGGAGCAGTGCAAGAAGCATAAAAAAACCTTGACACTGTGCAAACACTGCTCAGTAGTAAGGAAAATATCACTGTATTATCAACACCAGCACAAATCCAAAATGCAGCCCTGTACCAGCTACTATGAAGAAAATGAACTCTACTCCAGCCAAAGCCACTCTACTGTTCTATATCAGAAGGAACCTTTATATCCTATTTCTAGAAAGGGACTCATATCCTGCATGACAGTGGATGCAAATGCCAAGCTTTGCTTTTTAGTTCCTTGACATATTAATATTTTAGAAGTTAAATGTAAAAAAGAAAATTAGAATATCCTAATTTTCCTTATAGCCAATGTTTAATGCCTGTTTCATTAACATAGCTTCACTTCTTAAAAATTCTCAATATTTTTCCCTGAAGAAAAACATATTGAATGAATGAGTGAGCTTGACAATGTTTTCAGCAGAAAATGACAAAGATGTATTTATTTCATTACCTGCATAGCTTTAATGCTTACATTGCCAGCATTATTGCATGTTTTTTTTATAATTTCTCCTCACAAAATTCCAGCTGTGCTGATCCTACTACTCTGCTATTCCAGCAGCATGGGGAATGGTGCTGCTCTTTGGTCATGGGCTGAAGGTCACATAGGAGGAGAGTGGTGTGGCTCCTGGAGCAGAGCTGCAGAGCAGGCATCCTCTGATTTCTTCCTCATAAAGGCTTTAGTATTGAGAAATTATTTCCTTTGAAATAAGAGTGAATAAGATCAGAATGACCTGTTCTGCTCTTTTTGTGTGTATGTGACAGGAAAAATTTGGTAGCACTGTCTACTGGCAGTGTGAGCTGTGCTGCCTTTCTTTCACCTGAATTTAGAAGAGAATTATTAGAAATACATAACTGAGTTCAGTTGATTTATGATTAGGAATTCAATAGAAGCAAATGTATTCCTCAAATTTCATAGGGACGTCTTGTCAGAGACTAATTCTAATCCACAAAATGTTCTTAAATGGGACATAATGACTTTTCTGATTGTTACTCTCTGCTCCCATTATTTTGAAAATGGAATCAAGAAAGACTCTTGTATTTATGACCAGGATTTTCTGGCAGCAAGCATGTCAGATTTGTGCTACCTATTGGAGTTACCATTATTTCATAATATTCCAATTCTCAAAGTTTGCTTTTTTGTTGGGCTTGGCAGGTGGTGGCAGAGCATGGATGACTTTTCATGAAACTGCCTAGTTTTAAAAAAAGTATTGAGAATAAATGCAAATAATTCAAAGGTAGTAAGTCTTTTTGTGAATGCTGTTCTCTTCTATGCATAATTATTTTTCATGTAGCTTCCATTTATTTGCTTGAATTCAAGCATAGCATCCTAGACCATCCTTAGTTGAAGGGATCCACAAGGATCATGATGTCTAACTCCTAGCCCTGCACAGGAAAGCCCTGTAGTTTATATGTCCTAATGTAAGAGATTTTGGCATTTTGCAAAGCTGAACTGCTAGGAAGGACTTAATTGTCTCAGTAGTGTTGACCTGGATGTAAATATTGACACAGTTCTTGGGATCTGTCTTGTCTCTAATAATGTTTCTGTTTCTGCTGTTCTTCTTACAGGAGCTGCAGGAAAGTCAGCAAATTAAAATGTCCTGGTTTTCCTGCTTTCTGCCCACAAGTAGCCATGAAATTACATGTTTAGGATTTCTGTGCATTCGCAAATAGCTGGTAGTGGGAATCATGGCACCAGAGAGCTGCTTTGGGTGTTGGGCAGTTATTAAAGCAGACACCAAACAACAAAAATTTGCCCCTACTTCTTCATATCACATGTTTGGGAAGCTAACCTACTTGGAACTTTTGTATTAAAAATAACTTTTAAAATATTTGGATCAAAAATAAATACCGTGCTTGCATCTCTGCTATAAATTTTTAAAAACCACTTACCATCCTTTAAAAATGTTTTCTGTTAACAATATTTATTATATTAGGCCATTCTTATTCTTAAACTAAAGCATACATTTCTTCAAACTAATGCATAGCTTGTATTCACCAGCATGCCTCCAACTATTTCAGTGACTTTAGGGTTATTCAAGACTTACCAGCTAACTGAATTATTACTTCTAAACAGAAGCTGAGCAAAAAAACCTTTATTCTGACTTTCTTGTAGCATCACAACATCCTTGGGCTTTGGTATGGTTCAGTTCTTAACTCTGAAGAAAATCTTGGAATTTTTGTCTGCATTCCTTGTTTTCCATTGAAAAGTTTTCATTTTCTACAAATAAAGAATGGTGTCAGGTACTGTCTGTAGTCAGATGGTATTTCCTGCAATTAATACAAATCCCATAGTCTGAAACATCCAAACCCTCCTATATTACAAGTACTTTGACTGGTGAAACTTAATAAAGTTGCATTAATAACTTATGGGCAAAACCACTTGAATCACTGGTACTTTTTTACCGTGTGGGTTCTTTTAACTCACAAACAAGAAACTCATTAAGAAAGGTTCAGGTCAAGATTTCACAGTGGAACAAAGAAGGGAGTTTTTTCCTTGTTCTAATAATGTCATTTCAGCTTCAAGTAATTTTTCTGCTTATTTAGTGTAGTAAGAGTCTTGCCCTATTGCTCCTGTGGAAGTCTGCCTGCATTTTATGCAGATGACAAAGTAACAGTTATTTTCACCCCAAGACTTTTTGCTCACTGGTAAGCTCTTGATCCATTAGCAGGAGAGCTTTAGCTGCCAGTTTTATGCTAAATCTATGTATGCCATAATGTCATTACAATACACACAATTGTCTTTTCAGAAAAAAAATATTCTACACAATTCTAAACCTTTCTGTATAATGGGGCAACTTTAAAGATTCAGAGTTTCTCTAGGTAGCAACTTTAAATGTCTCCAGAGAGTGGCTCGTTTGAATTCTAAAACTATTATTTTTCCGGGTTCTAAATTATGCTCTAATATGCTAAGGAAGAGTTATTCTGGAAAATTTTTCTGTATTTGAACTTTGCCAGGCAATTACATTGTATGTCAACTTGTTCTTGTCTATAAAATGTGATGTGTGCAGATCATATAAAATGCAGGAGCAGAGGAGCAGAGGCATGTTTGTTTCCTGCCATAAAGTGAGAGGACATCATTTGTGCAGGCCAGCTGTTGGTAGTTAAGGGTATTTTAAATGACATCTCCAGAGTGACTTCAGTTATTCTTTCTAAACCAGGCATAAAAACAGGTACAAAGCAAATAGCTCACTGAATTACTGAGGGGTTTTGAGTGTCTGGCAGAGGCACTCTGTAGATAAGCATTGGCTTGATGTGACCTTGAGATTTTTAGGAAAAGAGTAGTATTGCACGTAAATATTACTACTAGACAAGTGTCTGAGTTCCTGTGTGTATTTCAAATTTTTTCAAAAATATTGATTAGAAAGTTTTACTGAAATTTAGTCTTTTACTGAAGAATGGTCTTAAATGTGCAGGGTTGGATTGGAAATCTTGCATGACTCATTGTAAGCAAGGGATCCATTTTACTTCTAGCTTGGGCTTGAAACAGAGACTTTAATTACTCTTTTTGAATTGGAAAATATTCAATTAAACAAAGTGGAAAACGTATTTGAAAATTTTGAAGAAAGTCCAGGGCTGTTGCTTTTATTAAGTAGCTGGAAGCAAAAGACTTCAATGTTGAGCTTGTGATATTTGTGGGGAGGAAACTGGGCACAGACACATCCAGCAAACCTGTTATGCTACTTAGCAGTGAGTTTGCCCCTCTCTTCAGACTTGACTTAGTGTTTTAATTGCCATCTTTAACAAATGGCCACTGGAAGGGCAGGTAAGTTCATACCAAGTACTTAGATAGCATCTGTAAATCTTATGTCATTCAGTTCTTTTATTGATTTTTTTAGATATTCGCTTTTCTACAAAAGTCCAGTCCCTGACAAATGTTTTCAAGAACGATTACAAAGGGCTTTTGTTTATAAAGATGGTAATCTTGGGCAGACATAATGTAAACCAAGGGTCTCCTTTTCATTTGTTTTTTCAGTTATTGAATGTGGCTTTCCTCTGGCTTTAGCTGTGTGAGACTTTGAATATAGTATGAAATCACTTCCCATTTATTCAAAAGCTTTCTCAGCTGATGAATTCCATACATAATGGAAGACTATGTTCATTTCTCATCCATAGTAAATAATTTATCACAGAGGTATATTGTGGAAAAACCTAATCAAAGTGTTTCAGTTTTTCTGGTTGGTTAAATTCAAAATAGCAGAGAAATGATTGCTTAGTTAGTTGGTTAAACATTTTGTTTATTATATGAAATTCAAAGGTGGTTCCTAATGCTTTTTGTGGTTTATAGATTAAAGTTGTTAAGGAGGTGGAGAAGATAATTCTTATCCCTTGAAAAGAGTAAAATGTGTGTTAGTGTGAAATGTTCACCTACCTGTGGATATACTCCAAATAAATTTGATAGCAAGTAACTATCAATAATACATTTATATACCTTTGGATGCAAAACCTAAACTGAGTTTTAAGTGAACACACTGGTCTAGAACCATGATGTAGCAATTCTGCTTAGGCTATATGCACTGACTGAGAATATGAAACTTTCTCCTTTTTTTCCTTTTATATATGTAAGGGAACACCTTCAAATTAAATAAAATTGGCCTGTTGTTGATGGGGGGGGGAAATGATTATTAGTTCAGATGCTGCCGTAGGTCCAGATGACTTGAATGCCTTTACTAACACATCATGTTAATTTTTATTTCTTTTTCTGACCTACCTTTTATGAAAGGCAAGGAAGGAAAACCATCTATATCAGAAGAGGAATGATAATTCAGTAGTTTCAGCGTGATTATGGATGAGGCATTTAAGTCAAATCCACATAACTTGTTTTTAAATGTTAAAAGCCTCATTTAGTTCAGTGGTTCCTACAGAAGATTTTGAGAATTCATATTTTACTACAGTGTCCCCATTTAGTTTCTCCAAGTCTTGAAGGATCCTAAAACACTGGAGTCAACAAATTAGTTGAAAGTTGTATTATATAAATCTGGGCAGTGTCTCAGGGTCTTGTAGCTGTGACCTTTAATCTTTCTGCCATTTGCACCAAGAGCATAATAGTACCGTTTCAGAAAGCTGCACTGACAACTTACATACTGCAAAATATAGTGATTTATACCAATCATAAACAGGATTTTTTAAAAAGTCTGACTCTATAATTTCTCTATTGGTGTTAAAGTGATTCAGCTGACCTGGTTTCTACAGAAAATGCTGTAGAAAAAAACCTTTTCTTACTAGTCTTTTCCTGCCTTTTCAATATAATTTCATTTCTGGTTACTTGCTCTACTTATTTTTAACAGCTACAACATTTTAAAAGAAAACTTAAGGAAAATTGATTTTTGGGGGGTTTTATTTGGTTTGTTGTTTGGGTTTTTTTTTAAATTGATATTGTTCATTCTCTAAGAATTGTACAATTTCTTTACACAATAGTCAAGCTTATTTATTTAAGGAAAGTCAGATGTATATCTTAATTCAATCACATAATAGATTTCAAGGTCTTAAAAAAATAAACTATGTTCAAACCCTGATAGGAAACCTTTATTATACAGTAAGTTGCATCTCTGTTGTGGGGATTACTTAAAAGAATTTTTTTAAAAGATGAAAAAGGAAAATAGGAGGAGAGTGAGTGTCCAATCCACAGTTACCCTCACAGTTAAGAAAAGCCTTTCTCTTTTTCAGTTTGCTCATAAATCGTTGCATTGGAAAAGTCATGCCAACTTGGAAAAGTCTTTCCATTGTGAAACTATAGGACCAGATTTGCAAAGAGAAAAATGTTGTCTCTGCCAGCATTACTTGTCTCCCAAGTTCTGCAATTTCTGGAAAAGCCTCCAATAATCATTAGCTGATTTGCAGTTAAAATGTTACTTCTGGTTTGTATTTCATGATAAACTCTTGGTGTAAACAATTACCTGATAACAATAGTAATTCTGTCCAAATCTCAACCCATGACTGTTTCACTCATTTATGCATGGTGAGAGCTATGTTGTAAACTTTTTCTCCTCTTCCTCCTCTCCCATCTATTTTGAGCTGAAATTGTATATCTGATTTATTTTTAAGACAATACAAGAACAGTCCTTCCTAGAGTATACAATACCCAAATGATCAGGACAATTATGCAATATAGAAAACCTGGCTTGAAGTCTTTAATCCTTCACTTTCACACCAAAAACTGAATATGAATCTCACTTCTCAGGTGAGTGCCTAACCATCAAACTGCAAACTATTGGTTTTTATGAAGGGTTCATTTCCTGTCCAGCTTTGAGCATGGTATCCACATTGTTCTCAGTTATGATTCAGTGGTCTAATCTGTGGAATCTAGGAAGCCTGTTTCCTGCTTACAGTGGCTGCATGTGTTAAATGACAAGACATCCTGTCTAACCCATACTGCTAAGGTTGCTTTTTTTCTTCCTTGCGAATAAATTCTTCCCCTAATAACAGTCACCAAATAATAAATACAAATTTCTGGTTGTTCCAGTTAAGGTCATTCTAGTTGCAGACACAGAAGCCTGTATTTAGCTTACCTGCAGAGCAGAGGAATTATTTGTCATTGTTTACAGCACATTTCAGGCTAGGCTGTGGGACAGCCCAATGACCTGTACAGTGTCAGGGCTTGCTACTGTGTATTTATTGATAAGTGACTCTCTGACCCAGAATGAAGTGTGTAGCATTCTCTGTGTGAAAATAAATACTTGATCAAAATTTATAGACTATTAGAATATTTCTTTATTATGAGCTCAGATTTCTCTCTTGGAGAAATAATAGAGAATAAGAGATGCAGTATGTTCTCTTATTGGCATCTGATCATTAGTACAGTGGCTGCAATGGTGTCATGAGAAAATAATTTGTGACTGAGATTAGGAGATGGATCATTCTAATTAGTAGCATTTTTGAGACTGATGATTTCTAGTTTTACAAGTCAAAGGAAATGTGTTGGTCTGCATTCACTGCAGAAATTAACTTTCATTTTTCATAGGTGCTAATAATTCCATCTTTCAAACTGGATTACTCTGTTTAAGAGACTAGAATCAGATTATAGGTTTATATAAGTTAATATTTTGGGCATTGTGCTATTAAGACATATCTTTTAAATGTCACAAATCACATTTGGCTTAGGATATGCTTGTTTTCCTGGTGTACAGTGTTACAGCTTTCTCTTCTGGCGATGTCTGTCATTGAGATCCCAAATGCCATTTTCAAAACTTTCATTTCCGATGAACTCACATATTTTATGTTTGCCAAATTCTGGACTTTGTGCAGACTTTCATGCATACTTCTTTACATGGTCAGAGGCAATGTGATCACCACACTTGAGGAAGGAGAATTATTATTTCCATTTCAAGTGGATGGATATCATGTGGAAGGAGGAAAGAGATGGGGATTCACACACTGTCATCTTTCATTGCCTCTGCAGTTTGCTGGTGCCACTCTCTCTCCTGCATTCTGTACACTACCATCCCTTGAGAACTAAATATTTAGGTTTAGTAGGGATGTGGAGCTCTATATGGAAGAAGTATTTGGGGAAAATGTAATTTGTGATGTTAATGGCTTCTTATCCATAAGTTTTGTAAGTCCTTCCTTAACTCTTCTAAGTAGATTCCCCTTTTTCCCTTTCTGCTGACTTAAATATATTTTATTCTTCATCTTTGCTTATCGTGTAATTTGCCACACCCTCAGCCCCATTCCCTTCACTTATTCTAATGTGTTCAGTCTGAAATCTAGGAGATTGAAGTACTGTGTTAATCCTACAAGTGATGCAGTCATCTGTTTGAAATCTCCTTTGACTCCATAAAGTCTGAATACACAAAAAAACAGCTTGGAAAAATATCCAGAGGAAAAGTGTGTGACCTCTTTGACTAGAACATACGTATATTAGTGCTATTTAATATGAACAATGGGGACAAAAGGACTGAGTACAGTTTCCTACTCTACTTACTTTGTAATACTTAAGTGCAAATATGCTTAAGTAGAAAGGAAAAAAAGCTTAGCAGGAATGAGAGATGTGTTTCTGCGTGTGTGTTCTCACCCAGACATCATTGTGACTGACTTCACAAAGTGGAACACACAGTACAGTTTGTCATTGGTGACCTTAAAAAATCATATAGAAGAAAGTACGTTACCCAAAAAAGATGTAAAGAACACATGATAAAATAATCCTGGTTGGATTTAGCAGATAACATTTAGGCATGTGCTGTTTGCAAGCATTTTAGCAGCTGCAGATTAGCTCTACCTGTGATTCTCTTTTCATACCATTTAATCAGGATTTAAATCATTCCACTTCTGCAGTACAATTCTGTTGATAGTTTTGGTCTAGAGCCTAGACAGATACAGTCATTTTGGTGAAAATCTGAATGCAAAATAGAGAAGTCCATTTTCATATTTACTTTGCAGAGAGGCTGTAATTAACACTATTTATGGAGCCCTTTGCCACGATCTGCACTTAAATGTGTGCCCGAGCCTGCTCATACAGTGCATTGCTTCAGCACAGGAGGGATTGCTGGTGCTGGAATGGACCTTAGGCTGTCCTTTACAGCCTTTGCTGTGGGGGCCCCATATAGAGAGCAGAGCTTTTGCTTCACTACAAGCAGTATCTTATCCTAGGTTCATTTTCTTTTTCTTTCTTTTTTTTTTTTTTAAGGCCTGTCTAAACCATGTTTGTAAGTGTCACATCTGCATGCCTTTTAATTACCTTCAGAGATGGTAATTAATACCCCTTCCCTGGGCAGCCTGTTTCAATGCCTGGCCACCCTTTCAGTGAAGAATTTTTTCCTAATATCCAACCTAAACCTCCCCTAGCATAACTGGAGACCATTTCCTCTCACTGTGTCACTTGTTACCTGGGAGACCAACCCCCACCTATCTTTGCAGCCTCCTTACAGGTGGTTGTAAAGAGCAGTAAGGTCCCTCCTGAACCTCCTTTTGTCCAGGCTGAACACCCCCAGCTCCCTCAGCTGCTCCTCATCAGACTTGTGCTCCAGGCCCTTCACCATCTCTGTTGCCCTTCTCTGGACACACTCCAGCACTTCAGTGTCTTTCTTCTAATGAGGATCCTACAACTGGACACAGAATTCAAGGGGCAGCCTCACCATAGTACTTATAATCTGAGTGTGTGTTATTACATTAAAAGATTATGTCTGTTCTTTGATATATCATCCATCTCTGTACTAAATTTCAAAAGTAACAAATTCCTCTCATGGCATGTTTATCAGAGGGTACAGGCAAGTGAATATGTTGCTCTAAAGTCATCCAAGTCAGACAGTCAGCTGATTACTGTATGCTCCAGTTTCACAGTGATGAAGAAAAGCAGCACTATATGTATTAAAAAGTCAGGAGAAGAAAATATATGGTAGAAAATACATTTTAGGAGAAGAAATCCATCCCCATCATTATCTCCAAACTGCATAGCATATTTGTGGCAGTGAGCAATTCAGTCAGGTACCAGGGTTGCTGAGTTTTACAAGGGAGGAGTTGTAAATCATGTGACTGTGATACATTCTGTTCAAACCCATTGCTCTTACAATGTCTGGAAAGAGAAAGACACGGAGGTACATCTAACCTAGTGCCTTGTACTGGGGTGATACTTTGCCAGGTACAGAAGTCTCCCTTCAGATTATTTTTGAGATCACCAACTTTATTGGCCTCTGCTGTTTTTGCAACTGATAAGATGTAACTCTTGAAAACAACATTAAAAGGAAGGTGGAAATATCCACAGCACCTTTTTCCATTTATACAGGATACAAAAATATTTTCTGATATAGACTGATATATATATATATATATATATATATATATATGTGTATATATATATGTGTATATATATATATGTATATATATATGTATATATATTCTGATATAAAGACTGATGTTTTGTTTTGGCTCCTGACATGGTAGGATTTGGATTGAGACACCCAAATCTACCTTAGCAGTTAATAGGAGTAAAATTTCTCTCCTTGAATTTTGTCTTGAGCAATTAATTAGCTGTACTAAAATTAATTACAGAATTGCAGAATCATGTAGGTTGGAAAAGACCTCCAAGGTCATTGAGTCCAACTTTTGACCAGTCTCCACCCTGTCAGCTAGACTATGACACTAAGTACCATGTCCAGTTGTTCCTTGAACACCTCCTCCAGGGATGGTGACTCCACCACCTCCCTGGGCAGCCTGTTTTAATTACCTGAACCATCTGACAGATGGAATAAACGGTGCAAACTGTTTCTCTTCAGTTATGTGAAAAATAGAGTGACAAAGAAAGGAAGGCAGGCGAGCTTCAGGCTCAGATGTGCCCAGCTGGCAATCAGAGAGGAAGGGAAGGGGTTGCTCCCACTGGCTTGAGGGTACTGATAGCATTGCTCTGCCTGCCCCTGACCAATGGGTGTTCACACACACACTGATGAGCATTCAGTACAGCTCCTGCAGGAGATGCTACTCTGTGACTCTTTATCCTCACATGCTTTTATGACTTGCAGACCAACAGTTTAGGATAGAGAGTTTTAAGTCTGTAATAGGGGGTTTATGACCAAGGCAGGTGTAAATGTGTCAAAAAGTTAATAGAAGATGCTAATGCAAGAATATCCCCACTTGTGTAGGTTGTTCTTAAGCTTTGAAATAAGACTGTGGTGAAGAGTTTCTGTTTGATGCGAGGCAACTTCTCGTGTTTCAAAATCAGAGGCAAAAGATTCATGCAGCAGTGTCTGAATATATGTTGACTTCTTCAGTTTTTCTGACTAGTGGACAATTTTGATTAATAGAACATTTTTTTCTTGACTGATAAATTATGACCACTGTCATATGATCCTAATGAAAAAAACCTTAACAGTTTTTTTAAGGCAGTTGTTTTATAGATAGATGAGTGCTGGTAAGAAGCTGATCTGCAAAGTAGCACCCAGGATCTATCAGGGAGAAAGGCTAAAAGGGAGGTTTTGAAATATGTGGGGGGTTTAAATCTTTTTCTTACTGTAGTTTTTTACTGCATTTTTGTGTCTTATGGGAGCATATTTGCGTATTTGCTCACAAATGTTCTTACTAATCCCTGAATCAATGCTGGCGAGATGCATTTCTCATTGAAGCATTAATTTATTAGACCAAAAGTATTTTAAAAGGCAACTTTTAGAAGAAACCTTAGTAGAAGCATTGTGAAGAAGCAGATAACTTCTTGTCCTGACATTATCACATCATTCAAATTGCAGTTGTCAACCCTAATGAAAGGTGGTGATGCTGATTTGAGCATATTGCTTATGAGATGTACAAGAGCTTTGGGAGATAAGAAATCCCTGTTGCTATCATTTATAATTAAAGTGTCCATCACTTTTCTCTGAAAAACTGCTTGACAAATAAATAATTAAAGGTCTGATTCTGATATGCTTAGTTGAAATGAGACTTCTGAGAACAGTCCAAATGCAGTAAATGCAATCTCTTCAAAGTAAGGTTTCAAGATAAATAATAGTGTTACAATCTCAGTCAAAGGCAATTCTTATTTGTTGAGCCAGGAGGGTATTCTGTGTGCTTTAAAATCTAATCTCACAGGCATCTGAAGCTTCCTGCTTACAAACAGTGCCTGATGTTGTTTATCATGTTATCTTTTAAGCACAGTAGAAACTGATATTTAAATTATTGGGTACTAACTGTTCCCTGCTTTTTCAAACAGCCGAAGATAAGTTGTTTATCTGATGGTTTGTACAGTATGAAGCTTTATAAAGCCTTATGTTAACTAATGAGTTTATTTTATTGCAAATATGTCTATTTCGTGGAGCATTTTTCTTTGATTGTTTTACCGAATTGATATTTAAAAGAATAGTTATGCAAAAACGATGTTTCTTGTCATACTTTCTAAAATAAAAGCTTTGAGGGAGATTTTTTTTCAAATACAAATGATTTCACCTGCTTCCATTGTGTTCCAGTAATAAGCTCACTCCCAGAATAGTTGAAATAACTTGCATACTGTAGATATGCAAGCATCTCACAGTGTTGGCAGGGAGAATTTCAGTTGGTTTGGTACCTTAAAATTAACCTTTTACTACCGCATGCGTATGTTTGTCATTTATCCCCTTTTTCTCAGGTGCAAAGAGGGCTACCAGGGCGTCCGCTGTGACCAATTTTTGCCGAAAACCGACTCAATCTTGTCAGATCCAAGTACGTCAAATGTTTCTCTTCTATTTTTAATCCACGCTAGAGGCTGTTCTTGCCATGTGAGATGACCCTTTGCCTGTTGTCAGAAAGTCCATACTATGGGCCATTGCAGCTGTTGGTGCTGCTCTTGGTGATAGGACAAAACCACACCATTCAGCCTCTCTTCCTATAAAATATACGCTGCTCCAGCAGGGCAGCCCATCAGGGGACTTGATTCCTTATGCTTTGGGATAATACTGTCCCTGCTTATAGCAAAAACATTCATGTTTCTCTGCTTTTGACTCAAGAATAAATAAAACGACATAATATAAAAAAGAAAACAAATATAGACTGCAAAGCGGTTCCTTCAAAAGAAAATAAATTCATATTGTCTGTGGCTGCAGAGATTATAATCTCCATGGAAATACTTTATATCAGTGTGCACAATACTCAATTATGTTTCACTTTGACAAGTAAATTTGCTGTGAGTCTGCAGAGTAAAGGTGTACTTTCAGGTAATAATGTGGAGACCAAGTAAATTTCTATTATACTGATCAATATATGTCAGAGTAAAAACTGCATGTCTCTGACTCCACTGTTGCCCTTTCTAAACAGTGTTGACTAATAAAACTATGTCAAAAATATTATTCAAGATGATTCTTTTGGAAGTGAATCCATTTACTAAGTAAGTGTTTATCTTAAGTTTTTAAATGAAGTGACATACAACAAAGGGTCATATCCAATCTCTCGGTTTTGTTCTTATATCTGGAAACCGTAATGTATTAAGTCTTCTGGTTTTGAGTGCTCTTTAAAATTTGATTTGAGTTGTTTTGTTTGTGTTTTTTTGAAGAATAATGCTTGTTTTTCTAGTCTTTTTTTGTGCTTTCTGTTTATTTCCTTGTGCTTTTCCATGTGAAAACCTGTTGCCAAAGGCACCTGTTGTTTTGTAGTTCTCTGTGTTGTATAGCTCCCATTGTAGTTTGCTTTGTGTTTGGTTTAGCTTTTCCTTTTGCTTGACCTTTAATGATAAAGAGCAGAGCTTAAAGTGAATAGGCAGATTTTACCTCTGCCAGGTTTTATGTGCACGTGTCAATATGTGTCAAAGAAAAAAGTAGTTTGTATATGTGTATATGTCAAGGAAAAGGGTAATTTGTATCCTAAAAGTGGGGGCAAGGGCAATCAATTAACAACAGGACGGGGTGGTACCTGTCTGACATGGTTTTCACGGGGAGCTCTAGCTTTAGTCTTCTCTCAAAGTAGAGTTGAAATCCATACAGATACTATACAAAGCCCAGAAAAGGCTCCCAGATTAAGCTGCATCTAACAAGACCAAAAGCCCCATAGTGTTTATCTACTGCAGACAGTGTTGTTGTTTCTTTGCAGCATTGTGTTGGTTGCACAGACTGCTTCTCTTTACTTAGGAAATGGTTGTTTACACTGGTGGGGTTCTGACTGCAGTGTTTCCATAGCGTTTTTCAGCCACCTGATCCTGCTAAGCTTTAGTTCTGCTGAAACATCCTTTTTGCACTTTCTGACAACAAAAGTTTGTTTGTTTTTTTTTCATTTTATTGAGGTTTTCTTTCAAAATTGTGTAAGAACAGGAGACTTTGCCTTGGTGTTGCAGTAGATCCACTGGCCACACCCATGGCCCAAAAGGAGCCCCTCTTTCAATATAAATGAAGAAGGTTAACATGAGTTAGGTACTTTTCCAGTCAGTTTTGAAATTTAACTTATATTTAAAAAGAGGAAGAGCTCCTGTTCAGGTGCATTTCTGTGTGTTGGCATAATGTGATATATCTCTGTGTATGTGTGTGCATATGCACGTGTTCTAAGCATGCTGAGCCTGAAAGGGAGGTAGTTGACTTTTCTGCTGCAATTGGACAGTGATAACATTTTGTTCAAGAGTTAAATCAATAATGTGTTTATCTTCCTTCTGGAGAGGAAAAAAAAAATTAATACCACGCTGATGATTAGCACTCAGTGGCAGAGGTGTTTGCTATTTGCATAACCTGAGGAGTGTAAAAAGTATTTGACACAGTAGCCAAGCACAGTACGATCATCTCCAAAGGCTCTGGGGCTGCTTTGCAAAAACTTAGTTTTGTGGTTGAACATGTATTTGGATTAGGAAGAGAACTGCTGAAGGGTGAATTCGGAGATGGCTTCAGAGAGAAGCAATTTTTTAAATGCAAGGCTTAATTTCTTAAAAGTTGAGCACTGAGATGGGGGCTCTCGTGTCTGGACTGCACGTAGCCAGACTGACACCACTGATTGGTGTCAGTCAAGCTTTATGAACAAGTTTTATGGGATTGCTTAGGGCGTTCCTGGTGGTTAATGTGCTGCTAATTATGCATCTGCTAAGACTTAGCTTATTTGAAGTTTACATGCATGAAATAATGAAGCAATGTTTCTATCTTACCTTGCCTGTGATAGCACAGGTTGCGCTTTCACAACATACCCTTGTCATTAAATGGGAAGTGAATCTGGACCACAGTCACTTGGAAAATAGTAACAATATTGTTATAAAATAGTTAAATATTTACATGCACCAGAGTGTTTTGATTTTTCATTGGTTTTTGTTATAGTTTTTTAACTAGCCTGCTAAAACAAACCAAGGTTTTTCAGCACAGCTATTATCTGCATATTATTTACATAGCGACATCAGTGTTTTTAACACCAGCTTCTTACCTAATTTTCGATGTATATTAGGTAGGTCTTGACTTTACATCACAGATATGATATACAAATTATGTAATACTTTATATGGATTAATATATGCTAGATCATGTACAGTTAGTTTAATTAAATGAACTGGTTAAGATGTTTAGGATTCTATTTTCAGGAAACCTCTTGAAACTACCTGATGGTGTTTCAGAGTTCCTGAATTGGCATCCATGGCTTCTTACAGTCAGATCTGCCACCTACTAGGTTCCCTGAGCTCAGAGTTAGGATTGAAGTCCTAAGAAAAACAAATGTACAGCACACATAAAACAACATCAAAACACTCCAAGCACAGGCCCTTCAACTGGACTTTTAAACATAACTTCCCTTAATATCTCCACTCTTAGCAAGGTTTTCTGGCTCTAAGAGAAAGCTGTTAAGAACAAAAAAATCCAAACATAAGTAGTTTGAGAAGTTTGTTCATCTTGGAATATGGGAGAAACCTGCCTAAACCATGGGAGCCACAAACACATGGGAATCTAATGAAATTAATGAGGGAAAAAATGCTGCATGGCGATGCAACCCATGCTCACAGTCACTATCAAGAGGAGGGAATCTGTTGGCCGTGAACTCTCTCTGTCATCTTCTCTGTCATCTATGGATGACATAATATATCATGATATAATAATGGGACAAAAAGAACAGAAAAAGCAGTCGCATGCTGGAAGGAAAGGACAGGAATATATTTGGAATGTTGCTTCAGCTTTCTTCATTTGTGCTAACTTCTCTATAAATACTGTTAATGGCAGTGGTAGAACACTTACATTTTCAAGATTAAAAGTACAACTTTAGCATAATTTTTGGTAAAAGTAGTTTTACAGGCATGTGTATCTGTAGGGTTGGGAGCTTATATACAACATGAATTGTACAAATGTGCTCATGTACTATCCTTTATAGTGTTCTGGATTAGACCTGCCTGGCCCAACGAGTCTTGAAAGGTAAGTTGTATATAGGCTGTAGATATTTCTTTCAATTGGTTTTTGTACTGAGGCAAAGTGTAACCTTTTAAACTTTGACTGTTTTGTGCTAATATTCCAAAGTGGTTAATAGGGCATTGAAAATGGGGTTGTCACATTACCTCATTTTACCAAACAACTGAACTCCACCTTCAAGTGCTTTGTCCTAACGCAGCAGTGACAGATACTTTCCTATGCAAAATGTGTATTTCAGCTTTATAATGTCCAGTATTGATTTTATATTTGCCATGTCAACATTCAAGTTGTTCCATTTGACTCAGAAGCGTAAGTAAAGAGGGATGCCCTATCAAATACTGGGAGTATATTATTCTTATTCAGTCCTATCTTAAAATAAGTGCATTATTTTCTGGAAGAAGGAAAATAGGACAGAAACCTTATAGGTCACTAGGCCATGCTCTGCTGTTGCAGTCAACCCCATCACATATTTCCTTCCATAAGCTGATCATACTTCATTTGTAAGCCACTTGTAATCGAGGTGAACTAGCCACTTGAAACAGGGTTTGTTTATCATCTCTACTCTGAGGATTTCAAGACTTTTTAGCTTCCACACAAATCTTATGCCCAAATTTATCAGTTATGTTCTTTGTTAAAATGCTTTGTTTCTACATTGATTTTTTTTTTCCTCTCAGTTTGCACAGTGTTGTGCTCTGGGTCTGTTAAACTGGCTTTTTCAAATGTCAGAAGTCTTGTTCCTATGGAGTTATGTATAGCCTGTGGTCTTATAATCCTTTAACCTGTGACAGCACAGCACACATCATGTTTCTCTTTGAATCTCATCAAAGAGAAACCTGCAAGTGTCATGTCTGGAATCTGTGGTTACTCGTTCCTAGATTACCTTTTCCTGTAGCAAAGGATCAAAGCCCCTTTCCTGAAAGATTGGAACTGTAATAAGTAAAAAAATTCCAGATAGTTTGCAAAGGAAAAAAAAAATGCCAAAAAGATAATTGAAGCCCTAAGACTCCCACTCACTTCCTCAAAAAAACTAAAAAAATCTTAGGCATTTTGCCTTTTTTATTTTATTTTTATTTTATTTTTTATTCCCCTATCCAGTTTTATATAGGTAAGATCATCGGATAGTGTAAGTTGAAAGATAAGTGGAGAGTTCTCAGGACAACTCGGATGGTTCAGCTTCCTGCTTTAAGCAGAGCTGGATTTGGAGTCTGTGCTAATTGCACTGGACACTGCAAAGGGACTCTTACTAAATAGAGGATAAAGAGCATCACAATCGTGAAATACCTGTAAAATTTGTTTTTAAATAATTGGAATACATAAAATGAAACTTCTGTATCCCTCACTGAATTACTGATTTTTCTACATCCTGAATGATTTTCTTGTCAGCTTTACTTAACCTTTCTGAATTTGTCAACATTCCTCTTGAATTTGTTTTTTCTTCCTTTTTTGATTTCTAGAAGGCATTGGAAAGAATAGAATTTTGCTACTGTAAAGACTTTGAAGGTGGCATGTAGATAGGGATAGTTAGGAAGAGATACCCAAAGGTGAATATCTGAGTTTTGTAGATGACAAATTGTTCTAAAACATAGACTTAACATGGGACTTGTTTAATCCCAGAGAGAACTTTTGAAATCTAAATCTAAATCTGAATTTTGTGACTTAACTTTTTCTTAAAAAGGAAAGGTTTTTAAGCCCTTCTGCATTAATTATTTCTTCTGTTCAAGACTTTTATTCAGAAAAAGCATATGGAGGGAGTGGTTGCAGACCAGACTTCTTTTGTAGTGACTGTCATTTTATGCTGTCTTATGAGAGTAATGGCAGAGTGCCACATCACCTGTGTGTTCACAGAGCAAAAATTATTAATATTGCTCTAGGAAATTAAACTTTTGTAAAAGTGAAATAATCAAAAGGTGTGATTTATTGCCTTGTAAAATTAGATTTTAATAGCTAAAGATGTGGTGACCACAGTCAAGGGAATTCCCTGAAAAATGACAAGTCAGTATAAGGTCTGTTAGGCTCCATCAAGTGGATATGACAATTCTCTTAACTACAGTCTCTTTATAAGGATGTATAATCAGAGTTCCTGCAGTTCACATCCATCACAAATCAATCTAGATTAGTCCTGATGCATTAAAGATTGGAAGGAAGGGATTGCTTTAATAAAAGTAGTAATAAAGGAGAAAAGCAACACAGTCATTCCAGAAGTTTTAATGAGTTTAACTATAGGTGAGAAAAGATGCATCAAATGAAAGACAGGCTTGGGAATGTGAAAACTCAGCAAAGTAAGATAAGAAAGAAAATATATCCCTGGAGCTATGAGGGACATATTTTTCCTCCACTTTGATCAAGTGTGTGGAGACCTCAGGATACCATCTGTCAGTGATGACGTGTTTTCAAATTTGAGTTGAGTTGAAGCTGTAAAATTTTACTTTATGTGAATAGTATGAAACTTCTGGATTTGTTTTGTTGTTGGGTTTTTTTTGCTTTTTGGTTTTGTTTTTTTTTTCTTTCTTTAAAATAGGAACTTAAGCTTTATTCTGCAGAACTGGAATGAAATGCTCAAAATCAGAAGTGCAGTGTTAACCAAGAATTAGTAAAAGTGTTTGCCAGTGATAACTGGAAGTGGGAATGTGTTCATTGTCAGAACATATTGAAAAATTAAAGCCCAAGAGAGATTAATCGAAATCACAAATTTCTCACTAATGCAGTGGGCAAAGAAAATCACTATCAGTTTTGATAATATGGTTTCTTATAATCCTAAATGCAAAATTTAAATTCATAGGAAACAACTAGTCGTATTTGTTCCTACAGACAAGCTAACAGTAACTTGTGCAGAATGTGCAGTATAAATGTTATTCAGTGATTTTCTTTTTCTGACTTATTTTTTTCTCTGTCAGTACTGCAAAATGGATTTCAAAAATCATAAGATTGATGGTAATACTCATGTTCCCAATGGGGAGGTGACTATTTTAAATTAATTCCAGAATTCTAAGTTTGTCTTGCTCTTTTCAAGTCAAAATGGCAACAAAAAGGCACCCAGTAGTCTGAGAGCTGTTTCCAGGTAACATTAAGTTGAATCGCTTTCATGACTTTTGTATGCAATAACAGAGATGGGTTTTTTCCCTTACTTTCATTGAATTATCAGTCCTGTTAGTTGTCCTGTTTGCACAACTGCTCCCCACACCTCCTGGCATTCCTTCTGGAAAAATCAGTTGGGGGGTTACAATTTATTTCTATCTAATATTTCAACTTTAAATGAAATGTCAGCCTTTACTAAATTTTTATATATATATATATATATATATATATATATATATATATTAAGATAGCTAAAATAATATTGAAGTAAAAAGTCATACAGGTTTATTTGGAAAAACAGAAAAAAATCAGTCTGAATTCGACCAAAATCCTTTTATTAGTTTTAAAGGAACATCAATTTCTTATTCTTCTCTGTCCATCTCTTCTTCCTCTGAAAGACAAGAATGTATTGGCATCTGGTTAGTCAACAATGTTTTATTTTCAAAACTTTTCGTTTGAAGTATTCAGTTATGTCTGGTTTTGCCATGGGTTTTAGGCCATAGGTGGTCTTCTAGGATTCAGCTTATCAAGACTACATCTCTGTTGAAATTTTTTGAAAGCTAGAATCAGGTAGATGCAGTATCTTTAACAGCAGAGGGAAAAAAAAGTCCTTACTAACCTCAAAACCCCTTATTTCCTTCTTCTTCAAAAATTGCCTGTATGTGGAAGGATAATAATGAAATTGAGAATTCCTTTTATTTGGTCTCAGTATAAATCCCAAGGAGGAAAGAAAATGGAGATATCTAGCAATACAAATCCCAATCAACAAGAAGCTTTCATCAGGACATCTTTTTGTAAACCATAGTTGCTAAAAATCAAGCAGGAAGTTAAAAGTCACCTTATGCACAGGGATTCAAAGGGTGCCTCTCCAAACTACCATTAATCTGTGAAATTTGGGACTTGCGTCTAGTTAAAGAATTTCTAGGGCTTTTGTGTAGTGATTTTTGCACGTGTATTTTGAGGAAGCTTACCATATGATGGTAGAAATACTCAGCTAGGGCTTGTTACACAACAGCTCCAGCAGATGGCTGTGGATAGAGGTTAAAGTCTTACGTAAGTCTTACTCTCCCGCTGGCTCTGCCACAGCTTTGGGGACACCTCGGAGCCCGAGTGAGAGGCGGTGCAGTGCTTCCAATAAACAAGCACCTTCTGAAGTGATGAGCCTCCGAAACATCGACTTCTCCTTTCCCTTCCTCTTACGAACACATTATGATTTCCTAAATCTGCTGTTGGCCATTCCGTGTCTGGAAGACTGCAAGTATAAATATAGCTTGAAGTATATGTTCTTTGACACTCTGGAAGCATCTAACTTAGCCTGATGCCCTAAGTAACTAACTTTTCTGACTCATGTGCTCTTCATACTGACGATATGTTACTGTTGGTGTCAATCTCCCACTGTCTTTTGGAAGGACTTCTCTGATTTTGCCTGGACGGACAAGGTGCAGTCAATCATTTGACTTGTCAGATCACATTTGCAGACCTTCTAAGAGGAAAATTCAGCAGTGCAACAACCATAGTTCTTCATGCTCAGGCAGAAAAGTATGAGCAAAGATGGCTCATCGTGCGATGACATGTAGGAAAATGGCACAAAACCTGACAGTTATTTAGCTGAAAAGCATTCATTTGGTCAAGTTCTTGTCTTTGTAAATTAGCTACTCATTTGTCCAAAGAACATTTCACTTTAGCAATGCTATTTCACTTTATATCACACTTTCGATGTTAAATGTTTGTAATTGGTTGAGATGGTATGATATAGGTTTCATAAAGATGTCATAGCCTGTTGCAGGAGCTAGTAAGAACACATGGAGAAAAGAGATGGATGTCTCATATTGGCAGCTAATCTTATACCCTTGAATGTATCTATCTGTGTTAAATCTAAATCTGAACTGGACGTTTTACCATCTCCTATGAGTGGTTCTGCATTAAAATGATTGTAGTAAAAAATGCAGTAGTACATAGGCAGGTACTACTCCAGTACATGGGGTGTGATGTGTCCTGTCCATACTATGGTTATATGACTGAAAGTAATAAACAGCAGGAAGACAAATTCTGCACTGCTTCTTACAGGCACAAAGCTCAGTCCAACACACACTGTCTTTAGAGTAAAAAAACATTTAGGGGCTCATACATGAGAGCTGAAGTTTCCTCCAGGAGGATTTCTGCTGAGTGTGCTGATCATTTTTCCAAAACTAATTCTTTGTAAGAGCTTCTGTGCTCTTAGCTGATCTTCACTCTTTGCATTAAGTCCATGTTCTGCTATAGGGATGCTTATTAAGGCAGTTATTGTTGTTAGACTTTTCAGTTCACATGGAGCTTTCACCAGTGTTAATTCAGCTGATTTGAACAATCTCTGCTTTTTGAGGAAAACCTGTAATAAGTGTATTGTTCAGATTAATGTAGTGAGTGCTCTGTGTTGTTGTGAAGACCAGATGCTTTGGGGGTAATGTATGTATATCCATACCTTCCTAGGAGAGAGCAGTCTTACTGAAAACATTAAGGGTCAACATTACTATGACTTAGATTACCGCATCAAAGTAATTATTTTTTTCTAGGAATAAAAATAGTACTGAGACTCCTGAAGATATTTCCAGGCTCAATTCTTAGGCCTAACATAGCACTTACATTTGACAGCAGGGAATAGCCATCTCTGGTTAAAACTTTACTGTGCAAACCCAGCAATTTATGAAATTATTATTCCCTGGATCAGAAAGATCAAATGGTAAAATCTTTGTCTCAGTGGGTCTGGTATATGTTTTGTTAGTGAATCATTCAAGGTTACATTGTCCTCTTGTGACTTTCATGCCATGTATGACTACTGTTTTGCTAGAGATTTTTGTTGACCATTGAGGAGTTGAAATTGCCAACCATGAGCATATATATTCACTTTCTTCAGTGATAAATTTGATCATGGAAAGAGTTTCTTAAAGACAGAACAGATCGGTGTTGTCCAAGGAGCAAACCAAAGAACAGGCAGTTTCTTGATGAGGCTGTTTGTAATGGGAGAACTAGATTCACTTCCAGCCCTGTCAGAGAGCACCCTGTTCCCAGGGCTCCTGGCTCTTTGCTCTCACTGCAGGTACCAGTTTGGTGTAGAGACAATGTGTCCAGTTGTTTGCTGCTGTGAACAGTTGCAGGTTAATAAGAGACCTGGCAAACAGAAAGTTTCTCTTGTGACTTCAGTACACAGCCTGAGTAACAGGTTTGACAATCAAACTTTGAATGGTCCTTTGAGGAAAACAGAACTGAAACACAAAGTGAGTGAATGTAATAGCAGCCTCTGCTTGTCTTTGCCCATTTCCTTTTTACAAGTAGTTCTGCTCTTTGATCTTGTTTCTGTCTTCCCCAACCATTTAAACATCTCAGCTGAGTTACCATCAAGAGGAAGAGATTTGAGTGTACTACATATTCTCCTTAAATACCAGTTCTTATTTTTTTTCCACTTCAGCATCTGAATTGTATTTTCGTTAGTCTTCACTCTCTGCTAATCTCTGCTACCATTCATTATTTGCCACGTGCTTTTGCTGTGATTTCTTCCCACGTTGTCACTGCATGTGGCCTTTACTCCCTCTCCAAAACCAAGGTGTGAATCTTCTCTTTCCCATCTTCCATACGATTGCCTCAATCACAAATTGCTTTTCACAGGCTATCTGATCTGTCTCATTTGGGCTTCCCTTTCTTCCTTATATATAATTTTTACTTTTGTCCCATAATGGAATAAAAATTATAATTTGCAGTTTAATTAGTATCCAAAATGTTCTTTAAATGCTTACATTGAACAGATGTCCACATTCCATTTTATTTCCGGAGGAGTTGGCTCCAATTATCTCTGAAGATACAGAAAGAGGTTAATACCTGATGCTTATCAGGAGAAAATATCCTCTGTGTGGGCCGTTTGTGAAAGGCAGCATCTAAATTTAACCAGGGTTCTTGTTTTGTTTTAATAAAACTGATTTTTTTCTTGAAAATGGTTGCATTTTCAATACAGAAGCTTTTTATGTGTCTCAGTGCTTTCATTGGGAAAACTTCTTCAGGTTCAAAAGGAAACCATTCTGATCTGATACAGGAAAAGAGGCCCAAAATTAGCAGAGAACAGAATATTAGTCCATAACAGGTGGAGCACAGGTTCAAGTCCTTGTTCTGCTTGACCTGATTTTCCTCTCTTGCAGATGAATGCCTAGGTCACAGCAGAGAAAAGAGAATGGGTCAGAGTCTTCTTGAGTTTGTGGCTGTAGGGGTTTTTTAAAAAGAGAAAGACTAAGCTGGTTTTGCTGCTTTCCAGATAGCTCTAGTAGCTGGTAGACTTGAAATCTCTAGTATAGTAAAAAGTGTATTTTTACAGTATTTCCCTACCCTAGAGAGAGCACAAGACAGAATTTTGCCTTGATGCTCATCTATATTATAGAAGGTGCTAGAGTTTACAAAATGTAAGATACTAACTTATGTCTTGATCCTGGAAAAAACATACTGATGCATATTTTTTCTCAAGATAAAATTCTCATGTAAAAGATATTAAGCAGTTTTGAAGCATCTGACTGAACTATTTGCATAAGTTTGTGGTTTACATCACACATTTGGCATTTTCTTGATGAGATGACCTACCACATTTTAACTTTTTCTGGAAGCTGAGCCACTCCAACATAGGAGCATGGCTTCTGCTGGTGAAGGAGCTGCCCCAAATGGCTCCATCTGAATCTGGCAGACAATTCAGTACACTGAATTTGTAGTGGGAATAGTGTCATTTTGAAGGAGCTTGTTGGTCTGTGGAGATTACAGTTCTAATTATAAATGTGTATGTGTGTGTGTATATCTATATCTTAATATATATAAAACTAAATGGTATTTTTTTTCTGTAAAGACTTTAAATATTCCAGTCTGATCTAGCTGTCTTTTAAAGTTTCAATCTCACATTAATAACATATTAATTTAATGTTTTTATCAGTCTCCAAGTTTTAAGCAACCCACGTGGTTAGGTTTTCTTTAGCATTCAGTAAATATTCAAAGACTTAAATGCTTCAAAAGCCTTAAAATACTGTATGTACACTTTTGGAGAAAATATGGCTTGTTCCAGAAGAACCTTGGTTAAGCCATATGTGTAGATTTCTGAACAACTCCAAGTAAAAATGCTATTTACCAATGTAGTCCTGCTATTCTCAGTAAATTAATACTAATTTTATAGGCATTGGAAACACCATGTCTAAAGAAATTCAGATAAACTGATTCAATCTCCTGTGTTAATGGTGAAGGTCTTAATCCACTGAAAAATGGGAATATTTGGCTAATTATGTATGTAAAGCCAATCAGTATAAATTCATAATTTATTTTGGAAGGCAGAACAGACTATTTGAATATCCTAGAATATTGCAGATCAAAGATCACATCCAGTTCTGCAATATTGTTATAAATTTTGCTGCAATATTTAAAAACAGGTGGCAGGGGAAATTAGTTTTTAGTTCAGGTTATGTCTCCATGACAAGTTTCTGCAAGTTACAGTGTGGGTTTACAGTGCAGGCAGCTGTTCTGTGGTAACTGCTGCTTGTGGGATAAAATCCAGCCAGTGCCCTGCAGTTGCACTGAGAGGAGGCTCCCACCAGGACTTCACAACGTGGCTACACCCAGTAACTTGCTTTGGAAAATATATAGTTTGGTGATGGGTGGAATTAACTGAAGCTACTCTGAGTTAGGTGCCACATGGAGCAAGGACAGCTGGCTGAATCATCCAGGAGATGACTCTTCACCCCTATGGCTCTTCACAAGGTAGTAGTAGGGGTTTTGACAAAGATTTTACTTTCTGTGTGCCTGCAGCTGTTGCAGTCTGTACTTAATTGACCTGCTTTGGCAAATTAGTGCTGTCTTGTTTGTCCCAAGTAGGATAGATTTAAGCTTATGAAGTAGGAGCATCCCAAGAGACTAAAAGTTACTGTAAAAGGAAAAAATGGAAATCCCTGCACAACAGGAGAGGTTTATTTTAACCGGTATCTTTTTGTGTATCAAACATGTGACAAACAGGGATTCTCGTTGCCAGAGAACCATCAAAAAAGAGTAATATAAGATAAAGCCTATCCTTGCATGTCTCTATCTGGTTGTAGTAGTGCAAAACTGACTTTTCTGTGGCCGAGCACATGTGCTGAAACTTCGTGCTACAAACTGTGTGAACTCTTCTGAAGTGTTCTGTTAGATCCTGGCTGCTCAGTTTATTCACACAAAACAGTGAAATCACAATTTATTAAATAGAAAACAGGAATAATGTGTCAGGCAGCAAGCTGATAAATGGAAAAAGGCAAATATTTTCTGGGAGACCATAATTTTTCAATATGGTACATTTTTGCACTGAGGGAAAATAAGGGAAATTGATGGATCACACCTAATACCAATTTCATCAATTTTGAGTTTCTTATAGCTGTTGACTTCGCAGTCATCAGTAATTCTAATTTGAATTTGTGTTTAGTTGAGCATAGCATGGCTTTCATACAGTAATGGAGTTATAACATGCATTTGTTTTTAGAATTTATTTCTTAAATACAAAAGAAAATACCACATGAAAAAAGCAAAACCATTATCTGACAATAATGTCACTGTATCCTGCACGCAGGAGGATTTTCAGAACTTGGAATCAATTATGTGTAAGTCAATACTTGCTATTTGGTTTTGTAGAAAACTCTTCCTGTTTTTCACTTGTGGTATGGCACATTCAGAGCATTGTACAGCTGCTACTTCTGTGATTGACCAGCCACTAAGGGGCTGCTTGTGGCTTGGATGGGTGCACTCTTCCCCGGTGTCAAAAACTGGCCCAGAGAGGCATAAAAGAAAAAAAAAAGTAAAAAGGACAGAAGTTTTCAAATTTTCCAGCAGTCCTGGCTGACCATGGAGGTCTCAATTGACTGCAAGTTAGCAAATGTGGTGCCCATCTACAAAAAGGATTGGAAGGAGGATCCGGGAAACTAGAGAGCTGTCAACCGAGTTCAGTGTCAGGGAAGGTTGTAGAGCCAGTTTGTGGTATGTGCAGGACAACGAGGGGATCAGGCCCAGCCAACCTGGGTTTAGGAAAGACAGGTCCTGTTTGACCAACCTGATCTCTTTCTTTGTCAAGATGACCTGCTCAGTGGATGAGGGAAAGGCTGTGGATGTTGTCTAACTGGACTTTATTGAAGCCTTTCACATTGTTTTCCACAGCGTTTTCCTGGACAAACCAGCTGCTCATGGCTTGAATTGGGTGCACAGTTCACTGGGAAAAAACCTGGCTGGATGGCTGGGCCCAGAGAGTGGTGGTTAATGGAGTTACATCCAACTGGTGGATGGTCACCAGTGGTGTTCCCCAGGGCTCACTACTGGGGCCTGTCCTGTTTAATATCTTTATCAAGAATCTGGATGAGAGGATCAAGTGCATCCTTGGACAGCAAGTTGGGCAGGAGTGTTGATCTACTGGAGGGTAGGAGGGATCGACAGAGGGATCTGGACAGGCTGGATCAATGGGCCAAGGCCATTTTTATGAGATTCAACAAGGTGAAGTGCCACATCCTGCACTTGGATCACAACCCCATGTAGTGCTACAGGCTGGGGGAAGAGTGGCTGGAAAGCTGCTCAGGGGAAAATGACCTGGGAGTGCTGTTTGACAACTGGCTGAACATAAGCCCAGCTGGTCAAGAAGGTCAGTAGCATCCTGACCTGTATCAGCAATAGTGTGACCAGCAGGACCAGGGCAGGGATCATCCCCCTGTGCTCAGCACTAGTGGGACCACACCTCGCATACTCTGTTCAGTTTTGGGCCCCTCACTACAAGAAGGACATGGAGCTGCTGGAGTGTGTCCAGAGAAGGGCAATGAAGCTGGTGAAGGGTCTGGGGCACAAGTCTTATGAGGAGTGGCTGAGGCAAAAGAGATTGTTTAGCCTGGAGAATGGGACCTCAGGGGGGGTTTCTACAACTCCCTGAAAGGAGGTTGTAGACAGGTAGGGATTGGTCTCTTCTCCCAGGTAACAAGTGACAGGATGAGAGAGAATGGCCTCAAGTTGCAACAGGGGAGGTTTAGGTTGGATATTAGGAATAATTTCTGCACCAGAAGGGTTGTCAAGCATTGGAGCAGGGTTTCCAGGGAAGTGATGGAGTCACCATCCCTAAAGGCATTTAAAAAACATGTAGATTGGCACTTGGGGACATAGTTTAGTGGCAGACTTGGCAGTACTGGGTTAACTCTGTGATCTTAAAGGTCTTTTCCAACCTAAGTGATTTTATGATTCTGTAATTCTAAGGGGAATGTTACTACATGGGTTTGTATGTAGAAAGATAACAAGTTTGGCCCAGTTGGGGTAGTGATAAGGACACTTTCTTAAGGTGTCAACAGCTATAATGGTAGTTGCTAAATATACAGATGCATCTGCTTGGGGAGATCGTGACCTATTTCAGTTGGTTCTTGTTTTATGAGCTTTCTGTGCCTTTGACAGTACATTCAGAATAACCTATTTCTCCCTCCAGGACTTCTCCTTTCCTCAACCCTGCATCAGTCAGACACCTCATACCAAAAGTTGTTGTGAAAGTAGCTAGGCTCTACCTGATTTTTCATACCACCCTGCAGATGTATGAATTAGGCTAACCTTAACTTCCCTCTGTAGTTAATGGGAGAGATGTACTTTCCTGCTCCATCAGACGTTAATTAGAATATGGAAAATTAAGCAAAAGCCAAATTTAGATGTTATAAGGCAATATGTAGAGGATATTAGCAATTCTGACTATTTAGGAAGCTTCAATAAGACAACCTGAGGGAGACTCAAAGTCATAGTTGCTCAATGTCTGTCTGATTCTTAATAGAGGGAAATTATTCAGTATCTGCTAGGGCAGATCTGCACTGAGTGCAGGGACGTCAACCCTGCTGTGTTGGCAAAACATCATGACATGCTTAGCTGAACTCAGTGACTTGGAAGCATCACGAAACTGAGTGCCAGAATTCAGTATATAAAGGATGAAAATGTTTCCCCCCACCTCCCATTAACAAAGTTACCATAAGAGAAAACTGAAAAAGAAAAGAAAGATGACAACAGAATTATATATATATATATATTTCCTATGGGCTTTTGCTTTTTCTTTGTAATCAGTTTGTTGTTACAGTATAGTACTCTCCTTAACCCAAAGTATAGGAAGAAAAATATGAAAGTAGTTCACACCTCTAATGTCCTTCAGTACCTACAGATATTGAAGCTGACAAGTAGTTTGGAGAGCAGGATGGCAGATGGCCTGAGTGAAAGAGTGAGCAGAAGCAAAGGAAACAATATTGCCAAGAGCCATAGTAAAGTTTAAAAAACAGTAAAAGTAGCTGTGTGCTGATACTTGAGAAGGAGGGAGTTTGGAAAAATATGAGATCGGAGAATGAATTAATATTACTGCCTAAGTGCATCCTATTTTATTCTTCATGAAAAATCCCTTACCAGCAGATTATATGTGGTAGGAGTAGATAAACATTTAAGCAGTACACGGTTGGCTCAAAAAAAGACAAAACCAAATCAGGGGGAATACAAGAAAAGTACGACATTTTAAGATGAGTTTTGTGGGGGTTTAATTGTGACAATGAAGGAGTAGGGGCAGGAGGCCAGGAGAAGCAGATGGAAAGTCATTCTCAAAGTGATGGATGTGAACAAACTTGGCATTCAGGTCTGCAGAGCCCCGTCTGCAATTGCTGACTTGGGCTCATGGTCAGGCTCTGGCTCCGGGGTCACACACATTGCTGAAGAGGGACTTTGGGATGTTCTGAAGGATTGCTGAGTGTCTGAAATTGCTGGCCATAAAAAGGTAGAAGTGAAAAAAAATTAGAATAGACACAGCTACTTTGATCAATGTAGTAGGGATGTTAATCCCTAGATGCTGACCATAGGGTGCCCTGCTCATCCCTGGTGCATGTTAAACTCAAAATGCCACTTTCTGCCAGAGTTGTTAATGAGAACTGTGTTCAGACAAGGATGGCTTTTAGCACACGTTTACAATCAAGAATTCAATTCAGAGCTCTCCTCTATACTATTATTTTTATTTCAGTGGTTTTGATTGATAAACACTGAAAAGGAACTGCATGAAGTCAGGTTTGGAGTGGAACAGCTATGGTTTTTTATTTTGGTCTCTTTTGTTCATGAAAAAAAGGTTATACACAGAGCTGTTTTCATTTGTACAGAGTGTGGTATTTACACTGCAAAAATTAGATGTCAGAATAAGTGGAGTGACTGAGAAGCAGCAGTGTGTACCCAGTACAACAGTGACTGTGTAGATGAAGTGTGGATGTTTTGTGTGCAGAGTGGGATGTGCTGAGATTCTGACATTGATACATACCTTTTTTCCTTGTTGCACAAACTGATTGATATGGTTGCTACATTTTTTATTGATAACAATGCAGAAGAAGGACTATTTTTTTCTGCTTTAATGCATGTTTGCTTAAAAAAACAAATTTCTATTGTATGCTTTCATCAAAGAGAAAAGTACTACATTATCCATGTCAGTACTGTGAAATGCATAATGTGTTTTTCTGAAGAAGAAGCTAGGCTGACTGAAGAATTTTATTTTGTTTTACATTTATCTGTAAACTTGGATCAGTTGTCCAGCAGTTTGATTGACTGATGCAGCTTCTGTTTGACACGCATCCAAATGTACTCATTTATTTTGCACTCCTGTTATTATCCATAAATCTCAAGCCCTAGGTAGTAGCAGCTGCACCACTATTTGAATGTAAAACAATGCATCTGCTGTGTCAGAATGCAAATCTCACACAAAAAAGGAAAAAGTAAAGAAAATGTGCAGTATTGTTAGAGGACTTTTGGCAACCGTGGATATTTAATAATATTTAGGCTCCTATATGTCTTAAGTAATTTTTGAAGTTGTACTTAGACTGTGTGAAAATTAACTCCTTAATGTTTCTGAAACACCTGTGAATAGATTAATGGTTGCTGTAAATTTTTGTTTGCGATTTTAGGGCTTGGGAGTTTTTTCTTTCTCTTGAGTCCCAAATGGTGGTTTTAGTGTGTGCCTTGGTTTGGTTATCTCGGTAGTGGATATAATATTTCAGAACATACATTGGGCTGGATAACTGGTGATGGGTAGAAGGTAACATGAAAACTACTCAGTGAGATGGCAATTATTTGTATCTGATTCCCTTTCCAGCCTTTGGTTGGTACAAGGAAGAGGAACTGTTACTGGAAGGCATTATAGATGTATATAAAAGGTTGTGGAGAAACAGTTGACTCCCAAAACTGTAGAGAATTTTCCTAGAATCTGTTCTTAAATTTCATATGTGTGTTGTGACTGCTTCTGAGTGCGAATCTTGCAAATGTGACAGAGTCCAGAGCTCAACCAACCTTTTTAAAGGGTGCCATTAGGTACATGGAGTAACAAGTTTTCAGTAGTCTTGCAGGAAGGCGTTACAGATACTAAATTGATACCCCAGTATTTGGTGTACAAGCCTCTTTACTCGGAGATGGGGAAGTTGTTCTCAGTTATGTTGCCTAATAACTGTTGTCGTTAGTTTTCAAAAAACAGAAGCAGCCTTTATCAACACTGAAACTGGTCGAAAGCCAGAGACACTCTCAGGAGCCCCAGTGCAGAAGAGGGAGGAGGCAGGGAGGGAGCAGAATATCAAGCAAGAAACAAAAGGCTCCCTGTGTACCTGTTTCTTTCTTTGTGTGGGTGGGCTTTGTTTTACAAAGTCAAGTACGACAGTGTGATTTGTCTGATTGTAATTCTTCCCAAGGAGATCTGCATTGGGAACAGACAGTTTCATAGGACTACCTTGAGGCAGCTTACCTTTTCTGCAGTTATGAAATATAACCAGTGAGTTCTAAGGTTTAGTGGTAATGTAGCTCAGACCACTTAGTGATGGGGTTGCATCGTACCTGCTGAAGCTCTTCAGTGCAGCCAAATTTGAGAGATGTGTTTGCCCTGGGCACTTCTAACCCTTCTGTTTTCAGCAATAAGTACATTGAGTGTAGGCTTTTTCTGTTTTTAAACCTACCCTTTTAAAAATAAATTCTCTTTTGTGTATAGTACATAAGCATTCATTACTTTACACTCTTACTCTAAGCAAAAGCCTTTTTCTCTTTTTTAGTTAATAAATCCAGTTATTTTCACAAACTTATTCTTACTCTTTCGTAACTTGCCTTTGTAATATATAAGCAACTAAAAAAACCATGGCTTCTGCTTAAAAGTAGGATTTGAAAACTTAATACATGTGAATTTCCCTATTTCTGTGCTCATTTCTTGAGTTGCTGGAAGTTGTGTTCTCACAGACGATAGACAAGTTTTCTCTTCTGTTTATATATACCAAAAAAAAAAAAAAAAGGAGGGGCAAAAAGCTGAAATAGTGAATCCTAGAGCTGAAATTTTTGGAACCACACTCACTAGAATTTGTAAGATCAGGCCATATTTTAGATATAAATATAAATTCTGGCTCTTGACTCAGCGTTTTGCTGCCTTCACTAATATCCTGCACAGATGCAGGAATCTGATCTACAAATAAAATGCGATATTTTTTCCATCTCATAACATGACATTTGTATTACTCAGGTGGCACAAAGGGAACGAAAGCAGTGTGTTTCCCCTAGGTGGAAATTCTGCTTCTGTGAGACTTCTTTGCTCTTGAACCCATTGTGGCAGCATCTTTTTGGCCATTTTCAGACAGCAGGCAATCTGTAAAATAAACTTGTATCTTCAGTATGACAGTGCAACTATAGGCTTTTTCTAGTTTGAATATACCAATAAATTAGGAGACTATGAAATGAGGACAGAGAAAACGAGGCCTGTCAGTGTGTAAATGTAGTGGTAGCTATTGCTGTGAAGTACTTTGATATGGAGTGTCCTGTCACTTAGCTGCTTATTAGCTTCTTGCTAATTGCCATTGGCAGCACATTTAAATTACTGTACCACTCTGACTACATTATATGAGTTTTAATCTAGCAGTTTCTTATTTGACTGATTAATTTTGTGCTGCAACTATATTTTACGATGTTTTAATTTGCTTGTGACAAATTTATTTCATACGGGGTTGTATGACTTTCCAAGATCCATTTCTGCAGTGCAGCACTTGCTATGCTTGTCCTGTGGCTGAATGAGGAAATACCCAAGCAAATTTGAAATTATGTAGGTCAGGTTGAGGAAGCAGTTTAGCTGCAGCAGCACAGAGCTCAGCAAATGCCAATTAATTTGCCTGCATGTATAAATACTGCTTTGCCTGCCCCTCTCCCTAAAGAAGAAAAGCAATTTTGTCCATCTTCAACCCAGTAACTCTCACAGGCCCCTTTTCCACATAATTTACATGTATTATTCACAGCGCAGTTTTCTTCACTGTCTGTCCTTATTACATTATTCTGATCTCGTTCGAGTGCATGACAAATCTAACAACAAAAGCACAGAGTTCAAGGTCAAAAAGAATGTTTTGGCCTATGAGAACATCTTCAAAAGTAAATAAAGAATAAATCTGAAACATAATGAATCTGTAGAACTTATAGACCATAAAATCACATTGGGAAAAGAACTGGGTTGCTGTCTTCTCTAAACTTCTCTGTTAGTGTGTTAAACTTCCCTAATGAGCTTTTTTTCATTAATGGCTAATTAAGCAAACTGTTCTGTTCACTTATTGCCCTTATGCTCTCAAAGCTCCTTTTAGTATCCGTGTTCAACATGCCCTTTATAAAATACATTTGCTTGTTTTTCTCGTCTGCCATGTCAGTCTCCATTCTGCATTATCAGATAAAATAAAGGCTTTGTGTCTGTTGCATGTAATAATAACATTAGTTTTGACCCAAGGGCTTAACCAGAACTGAAGATTCTGTGAAATTAGCAGTTAGGAAAACAAGCTGGTAATACTCAGATATATTTAATGCAATTATGGTTGCAAAAGAATGAGCAAATTCTCTGGTCTGAGCAGGACACATCAAACATGGAAGTTTTTCACAACTTCAACACTAGTACCATTTTTTCCTAGGCCCATACTCTATCATATCAACCTCACTCTCCCCTTATGTGTAAAAACAACCAGAATACTTTTCTAACCTATACATCTGCCTTTTTTCTTATGTCCCATATATCTGTAGCTGAAATAGAATTCTTTATTTAATCTAGCCATTAAAAAAAACCCTATTAGTGTCACCAAATCTTACAGTTGTGCTCTCAGATGGGCTAAATATCCCCCTTTTCTAAATATCTGTGTCACTGCTGATGCATTTCCTTAATTCACTTTGCACAGCTGTAACAAATTACTATTTTTTTTTTCTAACACATACTTTATGCTTGTAAATGCTCTTGAAAAATCGCTGAGAGCTCTATGGAGGCTGCTATTGTAATAATTGTAAACAGTTGTATAAAATTATGCTGTCATGCTGTCTTTTCCAATTAAACTCCTAACATTTTTGTATGGGATTTAAAAATCTATATAGTAAATTGGAGAGAATAGGTCCTTGACATTTCTATTAAAAGGCAAATTATATTTCTTCGTGCCATAACTTGAGAAAAAAATATAGGCAGTCAGCCTCTTTTTCTAAGATGAAAATGCACTCAAATACACAATTTAACAGTAAAGTACAGTCCTGAAAAACTACAAAGATTTTATCTTTCCATCACAATCACAAAAGCATCTTTTCCAGTTACATTAAACACTACCTTAAAGTGAAGGACCAGCACATACAAATGTGATGCACTTTATCTGCTTGGACTGGCATGTTCTGCTGAGTGTTGCTGAGTGCTTTGTGGTTTTCCTTTCCTAATATTCAAAGTAAGAGTGGGACAGTGTCTGACAAGGCAAGGCACAAGGTGTGGTGTCCATTTTTGTGTTTAGCTCATTTGCTGTTCCACTTTGATTACTCAAAGGGGTGAGTTTGTGGCATCACAGAGCATCGTGACACTGGAACTTTTGCAGACACTTAAAACACCACTGCCATGTTTCTTTTGGTAGCATATGTAAAAAAGTGGGAAGTCATATTCCAGTGTGGGGGTTTTTAATACAAAAATAAATAGGAGAAGGTGGAAGGGAAGGAGCACTGAGGAAGAACAGAACCTGAAGAATCTGACCCTCAATCTCAGATTTTTTTGTATGAATTCATTATAAATCCTTGGAACAATTTGGAATGAAAATTATTTCAGTGTGGCACCATTTTAGTGGCTGTCACCTTATGTAAGCACAGTCCATGCTGGCATCTCTAAGCTTTGTCACTCTGGGTTTGTATTCTTTGAGAAGCAGTATAAATACCCTGTCCAGACCACACACACGCTGAAAAACTTTGAGTGGCCTGTGAAATGCCATCATAGTCTCAGGTTAGTTCAAGGCCTCAAATTTATGCATCAGTTAGGTCAGAGAAATTTATTGCGAAGAGGACAAAAATAAATGGATTGGAGTTTAAGTTCTTTGGCACTGGTTTATCATGGATGTAATGGAGACTGTGCTGCAAAGGGACTCTGCTGTGGAGCTTGAGGACCTCAGTCTTCCAGAGCTGCTTAGGCAAAACCTTCAGCCAGTGCTTCATCCCTCAGAGATGGTACACTGTCATCTTTAAAGACTACAAATACCCATCAAAATGATTGAAATGTCCTGACTTGGTGGCACATCCTGCACGTCCATTAGGTATATTATAAATACCATTTCTGAAAAAAAGAGAAGAAAACTCACTGGTACCAGTGACTTAACAAAATATACATTTACTGGTAAGACATATGGAAGGTCACATCCAGATACACAGGCTATCCCTGTCTGCCACCTTCAAATGGCAGGTGAAGGAAATAAGTAGACCTTATTTATATAATTGAGTAGCTAACCTCCTTTATGATCCTCTTGAATGCTTAAAAGATGATATTGGTAAAAAGGTTTGGTTCATTCCTAATAGTTTGCTGCAAGTAGTTCTTTGACCTAATATGCATTGCATTTTATGGCCATAGACAGGGAAAGCAGAAATGAGCACAACCTATGAAAAGCAGTAAATGGTATATAAAGTTGTAACATTAACTTAGCTGAGACGTGTGCTAATTAATCTGATTCATCTTATCATAGTGGAGTTTGATTTGTATTGTTATTGTTATGTTACTTTTCCCTTGTTATTTCATTTAGTAATGTCCATTTAGATGAGATGTATTTTTGGTGAATGCATTTCATAGAAAGAAAATACCCTGCTCTCCCCCATCCCAGTTATGTGCATGTCCAAAGGGGAGGACTGGGAAGAATGGTCTCTAGTTTGCTCAAGAGGGAAACATTTATCCTCAAAATGGCAATTTCTTAAGAAAATGTTCGTAAACAGTATAAGTGTTTTGTTTTGGTTTACTTGGTTATTTTGCCCTGCAGTGTGTTTAATTTTGTTAAAAGCAGCTTAATGGACTGTAAGAAAATGAAAATGTGCAGTTGCAGAGCAGCTAATCAGACTCCATCACAGTGACACTGACTTGAACTCAGGCAGACTAGGGCTGCATGCCTTTTTTTAATGACATTTGTCATCTCTATCTTCAGACACTTATATTAGAGATTAGAGTATGACTCTACCACTGACTGAGATTACTTTCCAGAAATAAGGTTCATGGTGCACGCTTCAAATCTTAATAATTCTTTAACAAGCATTTCTTCAGGTACTGTGACAGTTGGTAGGCAAATATTTAACAACTCCTGTGTAATTACTCTGCATGTATTTAAACTTGCTTAAATGGCATACTGAACAGGAGAGAGAAGTCAACAAGACATCAGAATTTCTATTTTAAGTTGTCCAAACAATCTAAACAGCATTAGCAAAAATAATAAATAAAAGAAATAAAAAGGTATTTATAATGGTCTTGTGCAGCAGTGTTTAGCACCTACACAAAAGACAGAGAAAGGCACAGCATACAACTGTATTTCTTATATGACTATATGTATACATAACCTGTAATTATCACAACGTGGTTTCGTAAAAGTTGCTTTTAAAAACGCTATCTTAGAATCTCTGGCTTGAATTTTTTTATTCCTTTCTAAAACCAAAATATTTTTTTATTCTAAAAATCGTTCCTCAGTGCAAAAATTGTTTATGGAAGAGAGTTAGATCTTGAACTGTTTTGATTTATTTCATCTGTAAGTTGTCACACAAATATGACGAGAACACATTTTCTCTATTAAATTCCCTCCAGTTTATAATTCTAGATAAAATCCAGTTAGTGGGACAGGAATTTCCTTCACAGACAAAAGGGATTTAAGGAAAATCTCAGTATTCATTGCAACAGTTTTCTCAGAGCTGGACTGGTAGCAGAACAAGCAGCCATGGCACCCAGCACAGTCCTTCCTGCACCTGTTAGAGGGAAATGGAAGGCAGATCTTGTGTTCTCTCCCATGAGGAGTCTGACTCAAAGGCACTAGTCATAGCTTTTTACCTCTTTTATTCTTGCTTAATAGTAGGAGGTTTTTTGCTTTGTTTGTGGTGACTCTGGCAGCACCAGTAGGTACGTGGTACATTTTTGGCTCTTTTAATATGCTAGGTTTTATAGGAACATGGGGAGTGATGGTAGAAGCAGTGATCAGGTTTTTTAAAAACTCATTGTTTGAGTGAATATATTGCTGATCCAGTACAGTAATTGATGGATGTTCCAATGTCTGTCAGGAAATTACAGCTGTATAGAATGATGGCCTGGGAAATATGTCAGAGAGATGTCATTGGGTCTATAAATACGCCAAGTGGATAAATATAAAGGAAATATAAGAATGATTGAAGCTGAAAGATAATGTTGGTGCAAGAACAAATGGGTTTAAGTTGGTGCAGGATGAATTTAGACTGAAAATCAAAGGAAAATTCTTACATGTTAGAAAAATCAGGTTCTGCACCTTGGAGCTTAAGATGTATTCAAGGCCTCAGCTGGTCAACATAATAGTAGGGTAGTACATGTGGCTCAGATTAGCTACCTTTTGCTGGATCTCCAAGGAAATTTCCCCTGTGAGTACAGATTCCAGCTGTTGGTGCCCTGCTAGTTTTCTGCTAATGCAACTGTTTGACAAGAGTAGGAGTAGATAAGGATGGATATCTCATAGAAAATGTAGATGTCTCAAAGCTTACCTTCACTACCTAGCATGAGCAGTAGTAGCAATATCTTGGAAGAACCAGTTGCAAGACCACAAGATGTTCCTAGACTGCAACTCATGAGTGTTTTTCCATGCACCAATTACTACAAGCAGGTGTACCTCCTCCTGCAGAGTAGCTGAATGTGTGAAGGTGAGACCAGGTGCAAGAGTCACTTATCTCTCTCACAATGTAGGAGTTACCCCAAAGAAATGAAATTTTCAGCAGGGCTTAAGACTTATAAGCCTAAGATGACTGGTTCCCATTTTGAAAGTGATTTCAGCTTTGTTTTGCAAATGTAACATTATTGGGGTTTTGTATTTTACAAACGTATTTAGATGCCTAAGTTTTTAATCAGGTGTTAGGCTCTCATGTTTTATTTAAGGGAAGAAAATCTCTGCTCCTTAATGGAAAGTGCATTTGGCAAATGAAAAATAGACACAGCTGGTTTTTTGGCTTAAAATATTCTTGGAAGTTAGTTATATGTAGTGCACAGCTGCAGGAAAAAAAAAGAAGACAGCAGCATTGCTGCTGCTGACAGTGTTTTCCAGCTACTGAATTCTTCAGAAACCCATCTGGACAAAAAAAATTTGGTTTTGTCTGTATACCTTAGTTTACAGATAATCTGTATACCTTGGTAGAGCTAATGGTTTTATAGCAATAGTAGGAAGCACTTTTTCATTGATATCATTTGTAAAGCTACTCTGAAATGTAAATACCTGTTTCTGCTGCTGCTGTCAGCTCAAGGAGCAATATAGTCCCTTCTTTAACACAGATTTCAGACCACATTTGGTGTAATGGACTGAGGAAGCAGCAGGAACAGATTGTTATTCTGTACAGCATTTTAGGGAAAAAGACTGCTTTTGGTAAATGCAATATATGGAACAGCTGACTGGGAAGATCTGCAGGCAGAGTCCCAGAAAATACAGATAATATTCTGCCAGAGCCATAAAGCTCCTCTGAAGAGCAATATTTCCCCTTCTTTAACTGTTCTGGAAAAGGGAGGATTTGGATTAAAAGCATATTCTAGAGGTCTCTCTTCTGCAGTTTACTGACCTAGACATGTTCCAAAGGAAAAGTACCTTCACAGTCTGATTAATGAGTTTGAGTAGAGTAATATATGTGGGATTTACTCTGCCAGGCATCTTCATGCCATTGGAAAGGAACTTGTCTTTCGTACTCAATACAACCCCTTTAAATCTCCTTCTCAATCCTGCCAGGAACATAACAGTAAAATAGATGTGCTGGTGGAGGAAAAAGAGATGATAGCTGGAATTCCTGGTTTTGAAACAATATACAGGCAAAATACAATAAATTAAAAAAAAAAATATGATGCTCAGTTTAACAGACTCAACTTGCCAAAGTTTGCTGTGAAATCACAATTTTCATCTCAGGTCAACAGCAATTCTAGTTCAGTGGGGTTTGGAGCAGGGACTGGAAAATTGTGCTGCTCAACTTCAGCACCTTTTCACCATCTCTTTTCATAGCTGATCTTATTTGTTACTTGAAATTCTGACCCACAAGTATAAATCACAATAGAAGTGTAGCTTTGTCTCTTTTTTGCCTTCAAATGTATTGAGCTTTGTGAGCATATTACAGTGTGTCTGACACATTTATAACTATTTCCTCTGTAATATTGCCACTGCAAAAATGGAATTTTTCATGGAGACTCCCAGCCCAGTATCCACGGTCCTGTCAGTTGTGAGGTCACTTGCCAATTTTTGCCTCAATTTAGCAGGCTGTGTTGGCAGATAAAATACAAGTCCATTTGATAACCCAGAGCTTTCCCCACCTGGCCGTGGCCAATGTAGCTGTATTTGTAAATGAATGAATTCACAATGCAGTTTCATTTATCAAAAATAAAATGAAAATGTGCACAGGTAGCAGGACTGTTTGCTGTCCTTCTGAAATACTGATGTATTATGTATTGGTCTTGTAATTTGAAAGCATCTTCTTCTTGTTGGGTCGCGTGCATCTTTGGTTTTATGACTTGCTAAAAAGATAAGACCTTTCCATACAATATCCTGTATTTCTGCTAGAAATAGCTTGTAGTGTGTTTTAGAGATTTGATTGGAATTTGCATGTGAGATACAGTAGTTCTTGCTTTGTGATCATATACACTTGTAATTTCTCAGACTAGTACGTTTTAAGGGGGGAAACCTTATTTCATCTGAGTAGCATGTTGTGGAAAGTCGTTGTAAGTTGAAGCTGTAGTAGTGTTCACTCATTTTGCTCTTGTACAGACCTTGGTTCAAAGTTCATTTAGCTCTCATGTAAAGGTGATTTCCATACTCCTGGCTCTAATCCACCAATAATAAGGAAAAAAAAAACCCAGATGTTTTCTCTATTTGGGTTGTATTTAAGTTTTAGAGATACGAAAGCTTTGGACAGTACAGGAAAAGTACATATATTTTAACCCTACCTAGATGTTTCTCTGCCCTCTGAGGTGTGGATATGCCAGTGTTTACCCTGCTCTTGAATCACAGTTGTGCTGGGTCAGTACTCACAGAGCCACACCTGCCCAGCAGCACAGGACCTGCTGTGCTGGCTCACCCGTTTGCAGAGCTTGAGAGTTGCTCAAGGTGTGAAGTAACGTGCCCAGGTGGAGCCAAGCATGGAAAAGGAGAGCTCTTCTTTCTAACTCGATGATTTGTAGGAGTAGCCCCTGGGGGAATAAGAAGTTTTGACTTCAGCTCACAGCTTTGCTCTGAGCAAAGTCCTACGGTTTTGAAACAAACAAAAAACCCCAAACAAACAGACAAAAAACTGCAACCAAACACACACAAAAAACTCTAACAACAGTGACAAGACAAAGCAAACAAATGAAACCCCCACAAATCTAAGCAGGGTATAATATTACTTTATTTTATTTCCATTCTCTAGGCCATCACAGAACTAGTTTATGTACCAACATATCTGGTTTGTTGTAGTGGAAAAGAATATAGACCTTCCTTTTGCCATGTTTTTGTTTGTCAAAATAATTTATGCCCTAGTGGTAATGTCTTATAAGGGAAACATTGAATTCCTCAATACTGTTAAGATCTGACTCAGTGTAAGATAAAATTCTATCTCAAACCTGGAAGGAAAAAGATTTTTAATGTGGGGCAATGTTCTCTGAGATTTATTGGGAACAGTTAAATTCTTTTGAGGCCCCTGAATGTTTGTGTAAAGGAGATGAAACAGGAAGAAAGAAAACAAGTGCACTTTGGTCATCCAAAGCACAGGGGTCACTGAGGTGTCTCATAAGGGACAGGCCACAGTGGCTCTTCCAATCTTGCCTACTGGCTGTTGCCTTTTTCTGTGAAGACTTTTGACAAACTAGCTCCACATTCATTTAAATCCCTTTGCCTAGCTTTTAAATAATGGTTTGTGTTTGTGAAGGTCATAGAACAAATTCTCCTCCTTTTTATTCCTCTTTTTGTCATATACTGTTCAGGGGAGGGGGGGTTGCTGTAGTTGTGAATTGGCTCGAGGGGCAGATGTAAGATGCCAGTGCTGCAGGTGTCACCATGTAGGTATCGTTCTGGTTCACATTTGGTTCACATCTGATCTGTGCACAAGCAATTCATTTATTTGAATGGCTCTGACAGAGCGATTACCCTCCATGAGTTTAATATTTCTATGTATGGGGCCCTTTGGCACTGTTCTCACATTATATTCATAACAATTAATTGCAGTGTATCACCATATACAAATGAGGGCAAACAGCAGCTTTAATTTTGTTGCTCTCGCTGTCGGTGATTCTGGATTGTGTGCACATCATACAGTTTTGTTCTAATACTGCTATTTTTTATTGCTGGCGATGGCTGCTAATGATTCTTTTTATCATAGCCCTGCCTGCTTCAAATCTCATGGATGAGTCATATTATTCATCTCAAACATTATCGTTTTTAGACCACCTTTGTTATGGGTATTTATAGCAGTTAATGTTCTAATGTATTTATAGCAGTAAAGAATTTGAACACTTACAGTTTTCACACACAAAAGCAGTTAAGTCGTTTTCCTATTGTTACCTACGTATCAGAAGTCATGAATTCATGACTTGTATCTAAAATAACACAGGATGCTCAGACTCTTTGAGGAAGATCTGATGGTCATTTCTTGTCATTCATTTTTACTGCTACTTGTTTGTTTACGTTGTTAGCTAATGCTTTCTAAGCAGAATCCATTTCCATAAACTTTCCATAAATAAGGCAGCATAGGCATGGAAAAAAGCCATGATTGCATTTGCCTGTTGTATATCTGACTTCATAGTATGAGGAATTATACTATCTGTGGGTTCATAAACACAAGTTGGTCTGATGTTGTCAGGACATGTGTGCCAACACCCACAGTCAAATAGAAGTGACACCATTTGAACTGTTACAGCTCCAGGTAAGAGAGACATTTCCTTGGTGCCTTGATAATATTCCTCAATTCTGTACCCAACACTGCAGAACTGTTGTCCAAGTCACTGTGCTTCTCCATCAGACTTGCCTTAGTATTGATCAGCCTGAACAAATCATTCTCAGATGTCAGGAAAGGATTTTAACTTAGAGAAAAACAGAGCTCTTCTGCTCCCATCTGCTGTTTGAGGTTTGATATCATAAGTAGGTTGACAATTGCTACTATATTTCCATTAAGAAATACAGTGCACCAACTTCAAAGGACAGAGTTTGGCAAAGGCATCTGGTAGATGACTTGAGAGAACACTCAGATTGGAGTACTGAAGTGTTCTGTCCTTCAAGAAGCCTTTTTTTGAATCTGAAAACACTAGATAAGAAAATATTCACCTCAAGTGTCTGTGTATATTCACCGGCTTTTTGTGGAATCACAAAAGGTTTTGATAGAAATTTCTCAGGTAACGAAAAGAAACAAAAAGTTAGTTTTTCTAGCACTTATACCTGAACTTGTCCCTGTAATGTTTGATACCACACACTACGTAAAAGCAGTGCAAGCAGTGCTATGTATGTGCACGGTTTGCAAACAAACATGCAACAGCAGCTCTTTTAAAGAAACTGTAACACTATAGTTCAGTTGTAAAGTTATTAAGGGGAGTTACATTGGAAAAAAAAGGAGAGATGTGCCTAGATTTGAAGTCATTCCCTTGCTGTACATCTTGCAGGCATGGGAGAATTGCACAGTAATGGGTTTATTTTTGTGAACTGGCATTTGGTATTTCCTCCCTTGAAGGAGATGTTGGAGAAATGCTGTGTTTTCTCATAAAGTTCACTGCAATAGTCTTTAAAGCTTTCAGGTGTGTGGCCCTCTGAAACTGAAAGGAATAACAAGAAGAAGAGATGCTACTCTTTTTCCTCACTGAATAGGGCAGATCTACGTAGCTGAGAACACCCTCTTTTAAATAAAACCCTTTTAAGCATTACAAACACATGGATTGCTTGCCCACAGCTGAATCTGAGGCATAAAGGGGCTTCCATGCCTGGTTTCCTAGAGAAGGGACTCTCAGTAAAATTTGGAAGAACATCAGAGGCCTTAGGGTAAAACTTGTGGTGGTTCAGGAAGATGGATTGAGGGACTCCTAGTAGGAGTACCTATTACACAGAAGACCAGAGAGCCCATAAGGCAGCAAATTCCACAAACCTTGATAAAATTTTGATTAAAACTTTATCCTGTTTTATTGTTTTCTGAGCCTGTAACACAGGACTGCTGGAATGAGGCCCAGTAATGCTGCTGTGTAAGGCAGCCACTTACACGGTGTGCAGGAAACATTCACAGAGTAATTGCAGTAAGTTCGAGTAATTCTCTTTCTACAGCTTATATTATTTAAAATGAAGCAACATGAGAAAGTGTCTTCTTTGTGCAGCAAATATAGTTGCTATTGTCAAAAACGAATTCCTAGAGAAATGTAGTTTCCCAAATCAGCACAGATAAAAACCAGTCTCTTTCTAAAAAGGTCTGAGAGTCCCACATCTTTGAGTCCCTCAAATCCTTTTGTGCAAAACTCAGACCAATTATCTAGGCAACTAAGTATGTATGTAAATAAATGTGGCAACTTTCTTGTCATTGGAGGTGGATAGTTCACAGCCATTAAAAGCTTTGGTTAATATTGTAAAATTTTTGTGTAAATACGTGTACTCTGCTGCTACCTCTTTGTTTTTTGACTGCAGTCGAACTAAATTACTTGGAACTTTAGGGAATAAAGCTGTATTTTTTTCACAAATTGATGTACATTCCTTGTCCTGAAGTTGAAGAAAGTAATTAGGTTTTAAGAAATTGACAAAAACCTACAAAATTTTCTGTGCCTTTAGAGAGCAGTAAACAGGATTGCATCTGAAATATTTTCCTGTAGCAGGCAAGTGAAGGACAGCTTAATGATCTGTGGAAGAAATAAAGTAACATTTTGCATGAAAAATGTTTATTAAATGTCATATGTTCATAAGATGAGGGAGCTATTAGCAATTCATTTAATGTTTCTGTGAGGCTGGTTGTATTTTACAGACCCATATTATCAAACATCCATTTGGAAATAATAGTGAAAAAAATCCCTGTAGTAATTTCTAAAAAACTCATAGACTTATTCCATCCTAATGGACACTTTGCATCATTCATTTAACCAGAATAATATTCTTCACCCACAGAACACCTCAATCAAGTGAAATCTTTCATGCCTATGACAAGATAAATAATCTAATTCATACACATGGTTCCAAAAACTTTCCAGACCATATGTTTTGGAAGTAATGAATATGCTTTTGGGGTTTGGCAATAAATATGATTCCCCTCCTATCTCCTGTTTAGCTGTACGAGACCTTGTCACAACATAGTTGAGAAAGGACCAGTTTTGCCAGTGTAGAGGTTGGCGTTTTCAGAGGACTCTGCGTGACTAACCATGCCAATTGCTAATGAAATTCAGTGGAAGTGCTTAATGACTTAAAACATCTAAGCTCAATGCAAATAAATGCATTCAACCCCATCTCCAGCATTCCTGCAGATAAAGGCAGGTCCATCTGCAGAGGCAGTGTGATGCCACTGTGCAAGCCTGGATTAGGCTTGAGAGGTTGGACCAGGATTTTATGCAGAGCAAGTCTTGGCTCTGCAGGAACCATTGTATTGGTGACACAAATGGATAGAAGAATATATTTTTCTATCACCTAGTTCTCCCAATGGTTCCTCATTGTGGCAGTGCTGAATTCACCCACTATGCAACTGAGACTGGGGGATAAACTTAGTCACTTATATCTGCCAGGGAAAAGAATTCAAAATCGTAGAAGTAGGTCATGTAGCTACATTGGTGTTTTGTCTTTGTGTAGTGTTCAACACTATCAGAAAACCTGGTATGGGAGGCTGGACTTTTGGATGGCAATATAAAATAAGTGTGATGTATGGAACCAAGAAAGGTGGGGCAGGGTGAGGGGAGGAAGAAACTTTACAGGAGATGGTAGGCTTCAGTAAGGAACAGGAACATAAAAGCAAAATGACAGGTTTTGCAATTACAGTGCTAATACAGGGGTTTACTGATCTGTGAAAAATGCATAATATCAGAGAAATCTTGAATTTTTTTTTTCTAGGAATATTTATCAGAATCATTGGTTGTAATAGTTTATGCTAATCAAGTAACCAGACTATAATGTGCAATGTTTACTGCAGTCTCATTGTGCCAGGGGAGGTTGATCTCAGAGTGATCACACTGGTTTATCATTTTCAACATATATTTAGAGAACACTTCATAAATAACCTTGTCACCATGAGATATGAGGTCTATGGAGCAGCTTCATTTACATTTGATGTAGTTACTAATATTCACAGAAACAGCATTACATTTTTGGGAAGTAAAAAAGGAAAGCATCTTCAAGTTGTCTGACTGGAGACAGTGTTCTGTGTGGACACACTGTTTACATGCTGATATTCTGGGATGAACTGAAATCTTTATACATGTTGGACACTTCTGTTGATTTATGAATGCTAAGTAAATAAGCAATAATATATCTGTGTATGGCAGCAGCTAACATTTACCTGCTCTCTCATCTCATTGCTGAGAACAATGGGTTATTTAGAGAAAAATAAAACGTTGCATTTGTCTGACACCTGTTCCTAAACATTTTGGCCTGGATCTAATACAATTCTTAAACACATTCTTCAGGTGTTTAGTGAGCTTAATAGGGTAATTTAAATAAACTCTTCCTTTATTTGAAATTAGACATATTTGTTCTGCTGAATTTATAGCTATAGTAGTAAAAACTTGTACTGATTTACAATATTGTGAAGATCAGTAGAGATTGTTTCATGAGGCTAAGCTCTTTTCATTAATATCCAACATAATGCCTCAAAGAGAAGTAACTTAGTCTGTTAGCTGCAGAGATGATAGCTTAAGGTCTTAAAAGTGATAGAAAAGAGGCAGGTTTAATCCTCTGAGTCTGCATGCTGCAGGTGAGGTAAATAGTGGAAATTTCCAACTTTTCTTGAACCTGAAGATGGGAGCGTTGCTGTTATTTATTTGCAGAAGTTATAAACAGTCTTTCCACTTCTGTGATGAAAACCACATCCACAGGCTTTAATCACTCAAAGGGAAAGAAAATCAACAGTTTGTTCCATTATTCAGCACTGTGTATAATTTATATAACTAGGGGCTTTGCTGGATGTTTTTCAAATTTTCCTTTGTTATGGAATTGATGGGGAGGGGCAGAATTCTGTCCTGAGGCTGTATTATAGTCCCTTGAGAGCCCTACAAATACTCACAGCAAGCCTAATTTTTTTCCCCCTGTGCATTTTTTTCCCTTTAGAAAGAAACGAATAAAGCAATTAACCTTTACACATTATCTTCAATATTGTTCTTGCAGATTGAGGACTTTAATTTGGTTTAAAATAAAATTAATTGTATCTATACCGTTATTTACAGAATGTAAATCTTTTCTCATTGTGTACACTGAGAATATGGCAGACTGTAAAGTATTTCATAGATTTACAGTAATCTTTCTTTCCTTGTTATCATTTTTTTAACTGTGATTTATAATTTTGTCAAAGCCAGACCAAGTATCTTGTATGTATGATTTTCATTATTGTGTTTTGCCATATGTGGGGCAAATTAACAATATATTCTGTAGCTTACTATTATACCAGTTAAGGTGTAGTGAACCATATTACCTATTGCAGGAAAATTTTTATCTGGAAAAATTTTAGTAGTCCTTTTTGTCAGAGTGGGTAAAAGGAGACTCTAGGTACTAGGTGATTCAAGGTCATTCTCAGGATTTAGTTTGGTCCAATTTTAAAGGTCCGACAGAGGGAATTTTCTGTTATGTCTTTCAGAGAAGATACTTTGAAAAATCAGTAATTGAACTATCTTACTTTTATGTTTCTTATCCTCCTGAACAACCACAATCAGTTTTCCAACCTCCAAATGTTTTGAAGAGTACTTTTGTGTAAATTAATGACAGAAACAAATTGCTAGAATTTCTCTAAAACAAAGAGCAAAAAATCAAATTTTGTGTTCTTTAATAACTGAGATTTTTAAAATACATTAATACACGCCGTTGCTTTTTCTTTTTGATACTAAAAAATCAACCAACCTCTGAGAACATTAGTAGTCACTTTTACAATGTAGAGAGAAAATGGGAGCAATTCCTACTAAATAGAGAAATCCCTTGTCCCATTACTCTATGTGAATGGGACTTTACTTCACATGCAAAGTGAAGCACCAGAAAATAACAGACTTGAGGATTCAAAAAAATCTATATTTTCATATATTATTTTTTTTAACCAGTTATGGTTTTAACTTCATTAAATATACAAATAGGCTGACAAGTGCCTACTGTCAAACAATAAAACATAACGAATAAGAGAGCAGCAGTTGGTATCTTTAGGTAGTATCCTAATCTAGCTGTCTTTGGAATTGAAGATTTTTTCTTTATTTCTGACAAAGTTTTATTGGTCTAATACTTAGGAGTTAAACTCTGTCCTGTTCCTTCCAGACAGATAATCTGTTCAGAGTACTTGAGCTGTCCCAGGGTAGCTTGCAGCATATTACCATGTTGCATTTTGTGTTCAAGACAATAATCTACCAAGGACAATTTAACAAATCTTTCGAGTTTATTGGAAGCAATAAATTTCATTTGCAGAGGAAAATACTTTGCTGTTGCACTGATTTCCTAAAGCTGTTTTGATGCCAAAGTCAACTTATCCTTAGAACAGATTAAAATGTCTGCAGTGGTTTACAATGAGGACTTTCATGTCCAAGATTTTTCATCTATAAATCAGTTAGATTTACATGTTGAGTTTATATTTCTATTGATAGTGTTAGTATGACTAAGAAAAAAGCTCCAGCAAACCACAATCCATACACAAGGCTGTATGTTTTTTTGTGAAGCACTAATAAATTAATCAATTAGTGACTGCAAATTAATCTTCTCATCCTTGTTATCGAGTATTCCCAGGTGTTTATGTATTTATAAACTATAAATTGAAAGAGCTTTAATACTAGCAACAAATTTGCATAATGCAGGGACTATAAGGCACAGTATTTGTCCCACATCAACAAGAAAATACAGAAATATTCATAAAATAAAATATAAAAGTGAGTGATCTTCCTATCTGAAAAATATATTAGTTTCTAAGAACATAACAATACCAACAGAAAGAAGGAATCACAATAACAAAAATAAAATACTGTTGCATTATTTGGTTAATGACCCCATCTTGTGGAGCAGCGCCCACGCTTCAGCACATTAATAGCTCTCATATACATTTATTTTAACTGAGTCCTTAAAGAAACTGGCATTTCTTGATGGTGAATTACTTAGCATTCCACTTGCTGTGTCCAGGGAAGTGCTCTGCAGGCAATTTGTCATTTGTGTTATGGCTGTGTAGCAGTATAACAGTTCTTTGTCACACAGTGGCATGCCAGGGTCGATACTTCACATTTTAGTGTTTGGTTCAGGCTCAGGTCACCACCACAGCTCACTTCCCCCCATTGCCCTTGCTGTGTAATTCCAGGTGCCATGCCTGTGTCTCACATGGACCTGCTGACAGAGTTTTCTTGCTGTTGTTAAGAGGGGGAAACCCATCTGCAAAACTGGAGCTTGCAGAATCATTTATTTGCACCACAGAGGTGCAAGTGAGAGTGATCTCTGGACTGAGTCCTGCTCACCAAGTCATAACCAGTGCCAGCCTGTGCTACATCTGCAAGAGTTACAATTTCATTGTTTTCTATTCCCAAATAGCTGCTCACAGGGCTTGTTGAACTATGCTTAATGATTGGCAGCCTGGATATTTTATTGTAAAGATTTATCCCATTGGACATCCTTTCATCGTAATCTGGGTAAATCAGCTTTGCCAGCAATATATATTATGCTGGTTGCTGAAGTTGTTTTCCAAGCACATGAGATATTTAAAATAAATAACCTGACATGTTCCCACCCTCTTCAGTTGAGCACATTTCCCAGGAAGGCTGCATATACCCTTAACTCTCAGTTATGTATGAGCCACTCAACTGTGAACTGAAACGCTTTTTTTCATCTTTTTAAAGGAATATTTTGTGCACACTCTTTGAGGAAGTGGTTTTAACCATGTTGGTGAACTCAAAGCGGAGATTGCAGGCTGCAAATGGAAAACATGTAGAGAACACATATAGCCCAGTTAGGAAAGGAGGATTTTTTTTTCACCTGTTCTGAATAGACTTAAAAAGCTGATATTGCATGATCTTGCTTCATGTGTCAATATCCTTAGTTCCTTGGAGACCAGATTATGGTGCTTTGATCTCTGTTATCATTTTTTAAGGTAAGCAGTTTTCAACTGCATTTTGATCTAATTTACAGAAGGATGCAAAGATGTGAATTGCATGTAGACAATATTTGCAGATTTCACAGGTACAGAAAATTAGAGGGGAAAAAAAACAAGCTACAAATCTCTGTGAATACAGTATGTTTAATGCACTTTTGATATATCTGATCTCATGTTCTTATAAAAATTACATTTCTGTGTCATACGTACTAGAGATGTTTGTACATGACATTTGCACATGAATGCAAGAACAGATTAGAAGATTGCAATGTGGGATACATATATCTGTGATTTTTAATTCCATATTTAATACCAAATGGAAAGATTCTTGTGGGTGTCACCAAATTTGCATAATATACCTTCCCTAACACCATGCTAATGAGGTATTTATGCTATATAGCATCATCTTGTTTTCTTTTGAGATGCCTATTGTGTCTTCTGCATGAAAATAAATATGGGATTTAGCAACTGTTATATAGGTTTGTATGCTAAATGAACTGAACTGATGCTTGATGCCTTCTCCTTGAAGGATTGAAATGTTGTAAAAGGTGAACACTTCCAGCATTTTGAACAGAAACACAAATATTCCACAGTCTCATCACAGGTACCAGAGTTGGCAATAAAGTAAAATGTTTAACTGTTTGTTTATTTTAGAAAATCTTTTTATTTGCTGTGTAGTTCTTAGTTCTTAAGTGGACTTTTGAAAGTTGCAGTACATTAGTTAATGGGACCAAATGTTTCACAAATCTCCCAATAGTACCTCTCAGCTCCAAGCACAAACCAACATATCAGTCTTTCTTGTACCCACTCTGCTCTTTTCCTACTGCTTTCCTCTTCGCACACATTGCACTTGGAAACTTTGGCAAAATCATATATTAATCTGTGCTGTATTAAGGAAAAAAATAGTTAAAGTATTTATCTTTTATTATATCTTGAAGAGAAATACTGCATTTTCATCAGGGGGAAAAACCTCAAACAAAACAAAGCAAAACAAACCTTCTTTGTTCTTTATAAAACCAGTTGTTACCTTTCAAGGAAAAGCAAAATATTTCAAGTCTAGTGTGGGAGAGAACTGCATTTTCCTGCCTTTCTGAGTTTCTGACCTTCCATAGTCTGGACTTGAAGCTACTCCTCCTTTTACACTCAGTTCTGAGAAGTCAGTTAACACCTTTTCTGCAGTCCTGCCCCTGCAGAATGGAGAGTTTGTTATTATTTAATTGCATATCGACTTATGCATACTTCCCAATGACTTAAAATTGAATTACTGTTTTATGTAAATTTAAATCACCTTTGCTCTAAAATATCTCTCCATTAAAGACATATCTCCTAATTCCTCATGTGAAAAAAGGGTCCTGAGATATTTAGAGGTCCATGTGGTAATTCAGTCAATATTCTAAAAGCGTTAACACTTTTGCTTCAGTTCTAGATGTCTTGAAATTATTGCATCATACCTGTCCAATGGCTAAGTAGGGAACGTGGCTGCTCTTTCCTGAAGTCAGATTTTCTGTTGTACAGCAGTTAGCAGATCTGCAGTCACGTTGGGTGCAAGTGTGGCTGCTGTGCTATGATGAGAGCTGCAAAACTCAGTAAAAGCCTTCCATTCATCTCTTTAGGTTTTGATCTCTGTCAGAGAAAATGAAAGCAAGAACCTTGTCTAACTAACGGCAGTAGTTAGCATGTTGAGAGAGGAGTTTCAGGAGGATGAGAAAATGAAATCCCTCTGGGTGACTGGCTTGAGGCACTTAGTTGAATATAAAGTAAAGGCGTTCCTCTCCTTCCCCAAATACACTTCCCTTCTTGTGACAGTTGAGTGCCCTGAATTCTTGCCTTAGGATTGCCCTTCAAAGGGCAGGGCTGTGCCTCTCATTTGGACCAGTACCCAGCCAGCAGGCCCCTGACCCCACATTGCATCTTGCAGCACTGCCACAGAAATGCTGAATGATACCGCTGATGATAAAGGTTATATTTGCATTTTAGTCTGTTTCTAACATTTCTGTCTCTTTTCTCTTTTTTCTTTTACATGCTTTCATGGGTACAGCAGACCATTTAGGAATTGAATTCATGGGTAAGTTTTAATTTCTCTTCCTTTCGCTTCTCATATTTGTCTTGGTACCTGAAGAACCAAAGAACATGGAAGTTAATGGGAGGACTCCCATGACCTCCATCAGTGGGTTTTGGATTGGGCTCCTGTTATTTTTACCCATTACATTTGAAATAATATGAAGGTTTAATTTTTCTCTTGTCCACTGCTATAGAGCTTAAAAACTTCATAATAATGTTTTAGTATTTCATTGGTATTTAATGAAACATAACGTAAATGTTATGTGGCCATATCATGACAAATGAGGAATAATATTCCATATAAGATTTCAGGGTAGAGTTAATGCCTATTTTCATGTAAAGAAAAGTAAATTTTAAATTAGAATTTCTTATTATTTTTAAAGAATTTGGTTTTGATTACAATATTAAATTTAACTAGGTTTAATAAGAAACATTTCATCTCAATAATGAATCAATCTTATAATAATAAGAGACATTTTCATCTCAAGTCAAAGAAAAGGGACAAAGATCCATAGTTCAGTGAAATAATTTAACTTGGTTAGGAAAAAGCTAAAACAGGTGTGAATAATTGCTTCTTACAATTTTGGAAAGGAAAATATTAAGTTCTGTTGGCTGAGTTGCTGCTCTCTGATGTATTTGTAGCCTAATGAAATGATAGGCTTAACAGGTCACCATCTCTCAGCTGGTGATCTTCAGAGAGTACAGGTAACTTTCTTGAGGAGGCTGAGATTCATCCTTAACAGTTATTGGTCTGTTGCATCCTACGTATAAAAACAGCTTGGATAAACCATTAAATATGACTGAAAACACTACAATAAAAAGCTTGCAAATTCCTATTTAAGTAATTTAAAAAATACTTTTATTTTATTGTTTCCCTATATTAAGTTTTACTGAATTTCTTTTAGGTTATGAAAACAAGAGTCTGATAGTCTATCCATTTTAAGTGGCAATATGGGGATTTTACTGACCAATTAAGTATAAATTGTCAAGAAACCAATATGGTGATGAGTATTAACTGCGTGGCTGGCTGCATTAACTAGAGGATAGCCAGCAGGTTGAGGGATTTTTTTCTTCTGCTTTTGGACTTGTGTCATACCTAGAGCACTGTTTTCTCTAGAGAACTGGTTTTGTGATCTCCAGAAGTTTTATTTTTCACTTCATTTTATATGAAGCTTGAAAAGTGCTAGTGGAATTGATGCAGGTGTTTTCACAGACTTAGTGGACAAGCACAACTGGGAAATGGTTACTTTAAAGGCTCTGCATATATCCCAGCTTTCCTGCTTACTTAAATTGTGAGCAGCAGTCTTGAGGCATACAAGCTGAAGGACAAGCATATACATAAAAGAAACTGGATAAGGAATACAGATATATAGGATTCTTACAGTGAACCTTTCCATAAGAAGCAAAAAAGTGTTACCCAGGAGGCAAAGCTGAATTATTTTAACTTTCGAGTCTTTTGGTTTCTTCTTTTTTCTTAAGACGTCTCTTTAAGGCTTGAACTAAAGCCAGTCCCTGAAGTCTTGGCTCAGAGTAGTTCTCTCATATGAGTAACTTTCAAATATTCTTAGTTAATATTGGAACAGATCCTGATGGTATAGAAGTTAATGGAATCTTTTGTCTCAAGCCTGAAAATATGATGAAAGCAGACTAAAATGAAGCTTCAAGTTGTTTTCTGTGGGCTAGGAAAATAAAGCTGCAGAATCGTATTCAAAAGTGAAATAAATGTATGTGCTTCCTAAATCCTCCTCTATATGAAGATTTACTTTAGGAAGTGTGAGCATGTGTGGAATCATTACTGTACACATATGCAAAGTACAAATCCCCATCCTCTATATCATAGTACTGGTGACAATATACTCATCAAATTAGGGGCACTCATGCAAAGCCTCTTTGATGAGTTTACTTCTGTACTGTGGAAAATAATAGCAATTAGTGCAAAGAGTGTTTTCCATTTACAAAAAATAACAATGTGTAGATGCTGCAGAGTTTAGCTTTGTTTGTACATGATTCAGGAAACCCTCTTTCTAATGTTTTCTTTGTATTTGTGGACTCAGTTCCCTTAGGAATTCCATTTCCATCATCGTCTTCCAGAAATTTTGCTTGAAAACCGTGTAAACCTGGATTGCCAGGGAAAGTTGAACTCCTACCACAGTAGGCAAAGCTGAAATCTTACATAGGTAGGAACATCTGTCTATAGGGGTGCCCCAGGGGACAGATGAGATGTACACTAACTACACATCTAGTTTAGTGTACATTTGCCAAGGAAGGCAGAGAAGGGTAGTCATTCCGCTTTTTTTTGCTAGACAATAAAGGATCATTGAAGTGTACATACCTACCCAGTACTTTTACTGTCCTGTTAGGGATCTGTTCTCCATGAATTTGTATATGCTTTTATGAACCTATCTTCCCCCACAAGCTCCCGTGGCAACCCATTCCAGAGCTCAGTAGAAGCTGTATGCATTGCTTTTTCATTACCTTTTGAAATCTGCTTCCTACTAGATCCTTAGTCCTCACACACAGTACTTTGAGAACAAGAGTTATGTGTTCAGTTTATGTACCACACTGACTTTTGTGTTAACTTCTCTCATGGTCTCACACCCCCTTCTCCACCTGGGTGTTCTCAGGTTTATGTTCCATACAATATTCAATATTGTGCATTACAAAATTTGAACACCTGATGCTTTAATATTGCTGCTGATGTTGGTTTGCACTATCTGCTTCTTTGTATGAATAGCAGAGATGAAGGCAGGCATATTAACGTGGCATATCTGTTTTAAATTGTTGCAAATGTAGCAATTAATGTACAGTTCTGATGTATTCATGTGCAGCTCCTCTTGAATTAAATGAAAGCCAAGTACGTGTTCAAGGGACACTATATCCTTAAAAATGTGGATTTAAGTGTTGTGATCAGAGTGGTCAAGTTTTATGAAATTTCTGGTGATAAGGAAATGATTTGTGCTTTCTAGTATCTCAAAGAAAAAAAATTAAAAAAAGTCTTGTGTCTGATACTTATCAATTCCATTTCCATCTCTGATGCAATCTACTGGAGAGACATTGTGCGAGGTCTTTTAATCTGTCTGTGCTTTAGATTCTTGGTCACAGTAAATTTTGTCAGGCTTTCTGCATTTAGGTTCCTCGGCTCTCTGGGGAATTTCTTTCGGTAACACAGAAACTATTTCTTCACTGTCTCCTTGCCTGTGCTCCCTGGTTCCTCGTAAGGGAGCACAGTGATGAGTGGGAGAACATTGCACAGCTCACACAGGAGGGCAGTGCACCTGGTCTGTGTTGGTGCACGTGTCTGCACGGTCCCTGGTGTCTCAGCAATGGTGATACGGGGGGATTTATTTGAATTTCCAACACAGAACTAGATAAAAGTTGCCTCAATGTTCCTACAAACTGGAAAGCTACTAATTGTATCAACAATTTCACGTCAGTGGAAAGCAGGGTGGCTCTTGGTAACGTTTATGTGAGCAAGAGAGATCGTATATCTTGAAAGAAACAGCTTTTCTTCAATGAAAAAACTAAATGATGTATTGTTAGCATTAAATAGCATGGGGATACAAGTATGTACAGCTTACTATTATTTTTTGACTTGGTGGTTTAACTGCACTTCAGGGCTGAATGGTTTACTTTTCTGATAGAAAATTTTTTGAAGCCAAATATCTCTGATAGCAAACGTGATCATTTAGGTGCAACAGGTAGCAGCTGAAAGCTGAGTTGTGCCAACTGACCTCATGCATGTTGTCCCAGCTGCAGAGTAAAATCATTGCCTGAGAGCAGCCTTTGAACCTGAGAGTCATCTGGAAATGAGTGTTCTGAGCTGCAAGTCAGTACCTGGGACAAGGAGCTGTCTAAACTAATTTCTTACACTGCGGATGAGTAGAGTTAAGGCATGTTAAAGGACGAAACATGATGGTGAATGAGTATTGGAATAACCTGCTACAGCACATGAACAAGTATGACTGTTTCAGCAATTCCCCCACACCATCTAATCTGATGATCCAGAATCTTTATCTTTTATTCTGTGGCACTAATTTATGATGGATACAGTTCAAAGTAAAATACTTCAATAAAGTGTAACAGCCAGGTTGCTGCAGTTTTGATGGAAATACAGTCATAACATGAAGTAGTCTTCATCCTTGGGCTGCTTGGCAGTTAAATCACTAACGATGGTAAACAATTTTGATGCAATAACCTGAATCTCCCCATGTGGGAATTACAAAAATGATATAGTGGTTGCTCTAGTTAGTCACTACTTTTAACTTCTTTATACTTAGGCCTTATACAGAAAATTAATATTTTTCCTTAGAACTACTTATTTTTTCTCAAAAAAATCAGAAGAATCTTCACTGAAATCAATGGAGTATGAATGATACATAATACCTTGTAAGTGCTGAATCATTAAATAGCATTTAATTGAGCAGAGCAATGAAGTAACTCAAGAATGGGATCCTACTAAAATTTATATATCTCCTTGCAAGGACTACAATGTGAAATGTATTCAGTTTTCTGTACTCTGACCAGCTGTTACTACTGGAGAGGATGGTGCATGCTGTATTTTCACTGTGCTGATTCTCACTCCTTCCTCATTGTGGTAATGTGTACCTAAGGCTCTGGGAACACATGATCCAGTTAACCAAGTGGATTCTGTGACCTTGTGTCATGCACTGTGACAGATGCATTTTGATTTTTTTTTCAAACTGCAAAAGTTGGTTTTGCTGATGGGCAGGATAAGCAGGATTGCAATGACCTTGTATTTTTCCTGTTTGCGAGAATTAAAATAAAATAAAATAAAGTGGTAAAGTTCATTAGTTCCTGCACACCTCAAAAAATGTTGAGCTGGTGAGCTCTCCTCTGAAAATCAATGTCTTGTAGCAGCAGCCAGATAATGAAAATAAATAACCAGGGTGTGCATGGATGGTCCCCTTGTCTTAGTTACCATTTAGCAGCTCTTATCTGTTATGAAAACCTGTAATGGTCCAGTCCTCACTGGAAGGGAGGATGAGCATTCAATTACGTGAGCAAAGAATGTATTTGTTCTAAAGGATATATGTTTAAAAAATAAAGTTCAGTTTTCCCCATATTCCTTTTTAAAAATATAAAGCAGGCTGATCTTGTTCTAGTATATGGCACACTGAATATTTTTATGCTCTTGTTTGCACAAAGTCTATTACTAGATCACAGTCATCCCCCAGAATTATGAAAGCATATCTGTCTAATAATTATATTGTTATTGATCATAAATAATTTAAAATTAATCATAATCATTTAAAATATTTCATCTGCACTCCTTCAGTAAATTCGTGAAGAACTAAGAAGGGCTATTTTGATAGGCATTGATACTTGAAATGTTTACTACTGTCGTTGTCATCGCTCCTTGAATCCCTTTGTTCTTCATCCTGCCCCAAATTTTCATTACCTTCTTCTGATTTTATCTTTTCAAATTCAGTAAAGCCTTTGCTCTTGGGACTTTGTCTTTCTGTTTGCTTTATGAAATACCTGTCCTTTTTAAGTATGCTGCAAAATAACAATAGTATCCTGAGGCATGAAATGGCTTGAGATCCTCAGCACTTTCCACTGGATTCTTTTAGCTGGGAAGACGAGTCGTTTGTCATCTCTGGAGAAAAGAGACATGAGCACCAGAAGAGAGGTTTTATAGGAACAGCTGATGTCTGTGTGGAGGAAGCAGAGGTTCCTCAGGGGCTGCAGAAAGCTCTGCCAGTGGTTGTACCTGTTTAGGAAAACATGCCTCTTAAATGAAAGTCAGTGTGCATTTGGTGAATAAGTTGCAGGCTGCCTCACATCTTGGCTCAGTTTGGGGCATATGGTTTAGTTGAGAGGGAGAGATTTTTACCTAAGTAAAAAGTTTTGTGACCTAGCTGCCATCTTGGTGCAGAGCTACTGTCTTTACTTTTCTTGGTATATCATTTTTCCAATTTATCTTCATTTTCTGTACTGGCAATCAACTGGGTTGAATTAACTTGTGTTTTTTTTAAAAAGGCAAGACTAAGATTCACCATGTGGTTAAGTTATGTGTGGTTAATTGCCTACAATGCTTTATCAAAATAGTAACTCTGTGAAGTGGGTGGATAAAATAATGTTAATATATGTAACTTCGGTGACTTTCCTCAGTGTTTGATTTCTGCTGCTCTCTCTGACTGAACTTCTGATCATTTGTGATGGAACTTAGAGAAATATTAAAAAAAAATAAAAAAAAAAATTGATAACACAGTATACTGACAAGTTTAGAAAGCCAGAGTTGGGTTTCTCTGTTTTCATGGGGGCCAGGTTGGGAGGAGGCACTGGTTGCACTGAGGTATCAGTCCATAGAAGTGAGTATGCATCATCCATAATGCTACATATAACCATTAGTCTGTCTCTTCCAAGGTGAATGTGTGCTGAGTTTCGTTCTGTGCTGATTGTGGGGTATTGGTAAGGTCAAAGTGTTATCTGTGGATTAGAAAAGAGTTTGTGAAGCCTCAAAAATAGATGCTGTGTATAAGCCTCCCGGTAAGTTTCTGTGTACCTCCTAGTGCCAGGTACAAGCCTCATCTGCATGATGATGCCAGCTTCAAGAACATTCATGCTGTCTTGGCGCCTCAGGGAGAAAGGATGTGTGCTTCAAGGCTGGGTTTCAACCGAGGACACAGCATCTCACCTGCATACAGAGGGGCTTTGCTGTATTATATCTCTGTGTACACATATCATGGTGCATTCTGGTTTGAGATCAGGCTTGTGCCCTAGGCTCTTGCAGGGCTGGTGTATCTCAGAGGTAAACACTTTTTATCGTGAAATACAGGTAATTGGATGGCTTCAACACTGAACAGACAGCTGTGTATTTAAATGTGACCTTATACCCAGTCAGTTCATAACCTGCATTTTGAATATGGTATTTAGGTAAATGTTTCACTGAGCTTGAGGAATTGTTAAAACCGACACCACAAGGGTATGCTAATGTAATTAGATGCCTTGCAGTGTATTTGGCCTTGTTTGGGCTCAGTTACAGTTCAACCAGATGCAAAAATCTGTAGACAGTAACTTGTATGCTACTGAAACAAGCCTAGCTGGGCAAAGGTGAGATCCACATGTCGAAGGTCGTGGTAGAGGCAGCTGCCAGAAGATTTGCCAGTGAGACTTCGTATTTCCAGCTGAGAGAGGACCTTGGAGGAGGCTTCAAAGCAGTAAGTACAACTGGACATGTCCATGAGAACTTGGCTGCTGGGGTGGGGTTTTTTTATTAGTAGGAGGTTGTTCACTGTGTGTTGAAGTTATATTGCTACAGGAGGAGAGGCTCCAAATGCCCAATCTGCACCACATTTATGCAGCTGGAGTGAATCAGTGTTACTTTGTCCTTTTCCTGCTTGAAGGTGCTGTGTAGATGTCAAGTCCCATTCAGTAAATGATGCAAGGATTTGGAAAGCAGAAGGTAAGTATCTCAATAAATGCTCCATGACAACAGTGTGCTTGTGATGTATATTACAATTGTATAGAAAAATCAATGTTTTTGACAGTGAACTAAATCTTTCTGTGTCCTCTATGCCTAGAACGGGTAGAGATGGTGCCCTGCCAGTAATTGCTGGAAGCGGAGGAGAAGGGTAAGCAGTGTGGAAAAATTGGCAATGCTCTGTGTAGAGCACTGAGTTATTTTTTCATGAGCTTCCTTTTCTTTTCTTTTGCAGGAGCGGTAGGATATTGGCACGTGGAGAAGTGCAGAGATATTCCTACTCTGGCTGATTGTTTTTAATAAAGTTATTTTTATAGTAATTGAAAATTGTCTCATGATCCCCTTTCCTGCATCAATTTATCCTCGTTTCGTACGTGTCTCTGCTGAAAAATGCTGTTTATCCAGTTGCCAAATGCAGGAGCCCAACAGTTTTCTGGGAAACGAGTGTGAGCAGCAGAAAAGAAGTGGGGGGAAACAAGTACTGTGTATGAGCGTGGAGGTATTGTTTTTGTATGCTCAATTCTTAACAACAGTTATGATAATCACGGAATCACAAACTGTTGCATGCAGATGACATCAAAAAAGATAACTTTTTTGTTAACCACTGCTGACTTTTCTTCTTTGAACGGTTAAATAAATCACCATGAGGTATTTTCATGTGGTATGAATTCAGAATTTTCAGACACCATTTGGACCATGTTTGTATAATTTACTCACTACAGTTACTTTTATTTCATCAGTTATCCAGTAATTCTCATATGAATTGATGTAATCCTTTTTTTTATTTTTATGATAAATTAATTATGTACTACTCCATGCCTGCATTAGCAAGTAAACTCTATTGTAATATAGTATTTCTCTATGGTTATTCTTTTACATCTCTTGGTAATTCTGCATTTAACATTCAAATTGAAAGGAAAATCAAAATGGAAATATAAAATAATAACCTGGTAATGGAGGAACATAAAATGGGACAGTGTTTAAGTTCTCATCAGAATTAACTGAAACAATTTAGGGTCCTTGCTGTTTGATAGCAAACTACAAAGTAACAGAGAAGAGCTAGACAAAATTAATTAGACCAAGCAGTTTACAGGAGATGAGAGTGAGAGAAAAGCAGTTTATTTGCAATTAAGAGTGATAATACTTCTATTAGTAGTTTCACACACATTGCTGTTAACTGCTGGGACTGTAAGTTGTTTCTGTCATTGAAATGACGACCTTAGTCTCCAGAAGTAATGAAAAGAAGATGGAGTTAAACCTTCTGCAGAAGTTCCATGTGGCAGTGCCCTGCCTAGGCCTGGCCTCCATCGTTTTGGTGACCAGCAGCACTTGCAGCCACCTTGCCAGGCCACTGTGCCATAAGGAGGGTAAAGCTCTTCAGTGCTGTAAAGACTTGAGTGTCTCAGTGCAAGCCAGGAACATTTAAAATTGATGCCTACAAAGACTTTGGGTGTTTTCAGAGTATTAGTTGACTGTAAATTTTGAGAATTGAAGTGTTGAACTTAATAAGACTTGCTTTTGTCTTGCTCGTGATTTCTCGCTGAAACACATGGAAATCAGTGGATATTACGATAATATTTGTGTTATTTCTAATGTAATTTACATAACCTGAAATCAGGACCAAGCATGTGACTATATTCACATATGAAATGAGCCTGTCCTTTTCCTGTTTGGCTCCAAATCATCTAAATCTAAAAGAACAGGTAACTCTCTCAACAGTAGTTACACAACTGAGTCTGTATAAGTAATATTGTGCAATTGTGCAAAGCTAGGAATATCTTCCTTTCCTCGCTTGAACTTTCTTCTGCTTCCTACCTTTTCTCTTTTGTACCCTCTTGATTGTTTTCTTTTTTTCTATACCTCTGTGAACTTTCCTTTTCTGTTGGTTTCATAAATCTGCTGATCAATGAACTTACTCTGTTTAAGTGTGTTGCTGTTTACAGGAGAAACTACAAATCAGTTGTATCCCAACTGCTCTATTTGGCTTTAATGGAGAGTACAGCATGCACACACTGAAGTTTATTCATTTGTAATTATGATGTTCCCTCCTGTACCCAGAAGTGATGCAGCATTTGAAAAATGGAAGTCACAATATACACTAAGCTGCTCAGCTCATAAAATAGGAATGCTCAGAAAATGAATACAGCAGTGTTAAATAGAGTTAATCTGAAAAAAAAAATATGTTTTTATCACTATAATATGTACTTGCATGGGATATTAATGAAAAATACCAGATACTTTGCTGTCTGTATTTATTCTACACTGTGCTTATTACTCTCATTCAACTAATTTAAATTTGTTTTCAAGATAAGGACAATTTGCTCCTGAGGAGGGAAGTTTAGATGTCTTCTGTGCTGTATTTTTATTTGAGTCTGTAAAGTAGAGTCTGTGCACTGAATATAAGGCCAGCTGGGCTGGAGATTTTGTACATCGCAGTGGATTGACAGGGTAGACCTGTGAAATTGTTGAACTATAAATAGTTACATGGAGTGCATTGTTAGGATGTGTAACATAAAAAGATAAGACTTTATTAAATTCAAATTAATAATCTGCCTCAGAATAGCACTGTGACTTCTGTCGATTTTTGCTGCATGAAATTTTTTTATGCTTCTGTACTTTAGGTAATGGACTTAAATCAAAAAGAAGAAAGTGGCCTTGGTTGAGTGTTTGTTAAATGAATGATGCAGAGAAAATCACCAAAACAATTAAACATATTATTTCAGTAATTTTTTTTCCTTGTAAATCTCTCTAGTGTGCTTTTAAAATTTCTCTTGCCCATTGGAAAGTCTCTTTTCAAGGTAAGGTAGTACCGGGGCATCTCATTCTTTCAGTTAGTGACTCTTGTCTTGAAATAAGATGGCTGATCATTGGTGGGAGAAGGTGAGTGAGTCCTCTAAAAATCCTACAGAAACAAATCAAACCCTATTAAATTAATTTATTCCATAAAGTGACTTAAAAATGAACTGGGGAGAAAAAGTAGATGTAATTGTCCTAAGTTATGTTATTTCTTTGAATTTAAATAGGTATTGATGTGGGGGTTTTTTCCAAAAATTACTTATTTTAAGCTACATGTTCTAGTCAAGATTTTGTTCCAATAAAACTATGAAAAACTATTCAATAAAACCTCAGGAAAAATGTAGATATTCTATTACTTATTTTTTGCTGAATAAAACTGGCAATTTGAGAGAACTACGCTGGATGGTCAATATCTTACTTGTCAGTGTTGGGTCAAAGTTTATTATTTGACTCTGATGCAATTGGTGTGGATAGAGGACATCTGAAAAACAATTAAAATGTATGCCTTGGTGTCGATGCTGTTTAATTGAACTTTTATGGCAGGTGTTGTTCTGCACAAGGGGTGAGTAATGTAATGCCATTGTCTTGCTTTTTCGAGTGATTTGTAATTTTTTCTATATCTTTTAATAGTTGGTAGTATTCATGTATCAGCTATTTTTATCTTTTCATTGCCTCAATACCTTTATGGCTTGGATTTAGCATCTGTAGGCCATGAATCAGTTTGGTGATCATCCTGTTCGGTCTGTTCATTTGTGTGCAGTGAAAATCTAACAGTCCTTGTGCAAAGAAAATTCAGAATCACCTATAAGTTTGCAGCTGTAACTCTTATTGTGACCAATGCCTTGTGAATTCAGTATTGAAATGTGCTTTTCAAATACCTTACTGCATGTCCAGCCTGGATTCCTGGATTCTGGTAGTTCTAGTTTACCATCTCACCTGTGAAGCAAAACTGGGACATAGCCTTTTCTCCTTTTTGGTACTGTGAAGAATGTGATGGGAAAACAGTTCACTTTTTAAGAAACCTATTCCCTGCCTACCTGCACCCCAAAATATGCTCCATTTCATTAATTCCTTTTTCAAGTTAATTTCTAGAGTTTCTTCTCTCAATACAGTATGTTAATAAAAATTCATGAAAATAGCAATACGTGATTCACTTGTCTGGGAATTATCTTCCCATAAATACTTCCCATGATGTAACATTACTGTTTTCTCCCATTCTATACTCCTTATTCTTTATGGTGCCAAGGTGTGTACCATCAGTCATTTCATTATCCTTTAGTCATCTTTATTGCTTGCTGAGACTCTTTGATATCTTCATCTTATCCTTCTTTCTTTTGTTCTCAATGTTCTAAAAGATATTGATGCTCGTGTTGATAGCAGAGCTGTGCTGATAGACCTGTTTACAAGGTCTTCTGCTGCTCAGAGGAGTCTGTTCCTCACTGTCATTACTCCTGTGTCACTGTTGTAGAGAATAGCTGTTTACCTGTTTACTTCCTTTAGGTGTTTTTCCTTTTCTATTTCATTGTTTAACACATCTCTGTTTGCAGCCATCTCTTACTCCCTGATTATTTTGGTATCACTATTCCTTCTGCTTTTGAAGCTATCTTTTTTTCCTTAAAAAAGTCTGTAATGTTAAATTTTCTGAATTATTCATAAGGCCATATATGAATACCTGCATCTATTATTCAGATCTTCTTATTTCTTTTATGCTAGAGCCTAAAACCTCTTTTATAATTCAGTAATAAATGAGAGCCTTCAGTTTGTTCAGAGTTCTTTTTGCTGACCTTATATTTATCTCCAAGGTCTCAACTGCCTTTTAATTAATTGTGTGGAGCCCTGTAGTGCAAGGAGCTACAGACTTGTTAAAATAATTTAGAGTATCCTTCCCTCTTTGCTATCTCTGTCTTTATGCACTAGCCTACCTGTGCAATATGTTTGAAGTGGTTCTTGGTCTAGAATATATTATTTACTAGCTATTCTGTATAATTTACTAACATACAAATATTTTTCTCCAATTCTTAATCTTTTATCTGAGAATATTACTTGACAGTTATTTCCATTTTACCTTTAAAGAGGTGCTAATTTAATTACAGAAAGGCTTATTTTGCTTTAAGCCACTTGCTCCACGTTCTTTTTTATTTCTTTTTTATTTCTGTTCCCCATTGTCTGAAACTTCTGTCCTGTAGTGCAGTAGTTGGTGTGCTTGTGAGCTCCCCACTTACTTAAAAAGTATTTCTAGAATGGATGTCACAGAACCACTGAACGATTCAGAGGGGAACGTGAGGACCTGAAGGTCTCTGATGCTCAGAGCAGGGTCAGCTCAGGTGCTACCAACCTGCTCAGCACTTTATCCAGCTTAATCTTTAAAAACCTGGGACTGCATGACTTCTCCAGGCAGCCTGTTCCAATGCTTGACTGTTCTAATGGGAAAAGGTTTTCTTTATATCGAGACAAAAGTCTCGATTTGTTATTTGTCTAGAAATATATGTGCTTGTCTGGAGTAATATATTTTCTGCCACTTGATGCTTTGTAATTCAGACAAATAGTTGCTTATTGATACTCAATTCTCTGCTTATTTACAATGTTGTGCTCTTGGTAGGTAAAAAAGAATTTAGTCTTAGTTTTGATAGTCCTATTTTTCTTGTCCTGTCCAACCTGTACTGCTCCTCATTTATTTATGTCATTTTACTACTAGAAAAAGTATGTGATATAATTCTAAAATAAAGCTCTTTCTGCAGCTTTGTAATTATCCAGAGCTACATTATAATATTTTATCAGCTTTATGCAAAAGAAAGTTCTGAAATTAATAGGCTGCAGTACATTGTTTTAGATTAGATCATCATAACTGAAATGCTAGGAAATTAATCTCTTTTAGACATCTTTGCTTATGTACTACCAAGAATTTTTCACCTGGTACCTGGTTTCACATTAAATTCTGTATTTAGGAAAAAATATGGAGGAATAAGTGGAAGCATTGAGATTTCTAATGGCCACAAAGACGTGCGAAGCATTTTAACAATCTTGACAGTCAGTGTACATAAATACAATATGTAATCTGCTGGGATTTCTGATATAAGACCATTTCACAGAATTCAGTCATAGGAGTACCAGAAACAGTAGGATTCACTATCAGTTTTTTCAGCTCTAAATTTAAAGATCTTTTGGGTCTAGCAAAAGAGAACTAGAAGCTATTTGATACAGCTTCAGCAATGCAGTCTCCTCTTCAAAGGGCCATTGTAGAAGAGTTACAAATTTCAGAGAATGCCATCAAAATAAGGCCTAGCTTTAAGTAAACAAAGTACACACACTTTGTTAAGTACGTACTTTTATTAGTAAACATATACTTTTGCAATAGCCTGAATCAGGAGCATAAACATGAAAAGTGGATTACCAGTCAGGAGTGATTTATGCCTCAGTGTTGAAAATCTGTGAAGGGATTTTTTGATTGTTCTTATGCTGTTCCCCTTCTAACATTATCTGTATTTAAATTGCTTTAATTGCATTGTATATTCCAAATCTATGAACTTTAAGAAGCTTTTAATAACTGTAAAAATGAATAAAATGCCTTTTTAGATAGCATTTTTACTCTAATATCTTACTGATCTTTGTGTTTTTGTGAATATTGGCATGGCAGATATGAGTGTAGTATTACTGAAACATTTTGTATTAAGAATGTTTTATGACATTGTTCTAGACTGAGATACATCTATTCCATGTTTATGGTGAATGGTGTCAATGAACAAGCAACTCAAGAAATCCAAGTGAAGTTAATGGCCTATTCTTTCTTTTCTGGTGTCTCACCTTATGAGTGACCAGCCATTGTACCAAACCCAAAAGTAACCTTTTACATTTTTAATGATGACATTGTATATTAGGTTTATTGTTGCGGAATTTTTTTAAATTTGTCCTACAGTTTGTTAGAGCTGTTTGATGGTAAAAAAAAAAACTCTGTCATTTTGGTCATACCTGACCTGTCCCACTTAGCTGGGAACAGCACAGAGAGATATGTCACAGGGCACAGACACCCCTACAGAGCAGGGGTGTCTCCAACCAGCAGCCAGTGACTCCATCCGAGTTAATGGAAAGGGGAGCTGGCAATGTAGCACAGAGGAGAACAGAAACAGAGTTGCAAGAGGGTATCAGTTCACTGAAGGAACCCATATAAAGAATTTTTGTACAAAACCCATATAAAGAATTTTGACCACAGTTTTGCTTTTTCAGCCAGGAAGGGATCTCTCTCTTTTTGAAGAATTTGATTCTGCTGTGTTCCTGAATATCAATGTGAGATTTCTCTTGTGCAGTATGATAAAATGTGTGGTTGCAGACTGACTTGAAACTGTTTGTATAGTTGTGAACAAAAGTAATTTCAGATAACACGTGCTCTCATTTACATGTTGACAGAATTGTATCTGAAATCAATATAAGTGATTAAAAAATATATGAAAACCATAGTTTTGTATCCCAGGTACCAAAATAGATGCTAACTTACAGTTCTAATAAGAATATTTTCCGAGAAGTAATGCAATTGTGATTTCTTTATGTAATCTGGCATTCACATCTTTCATTATTGCATCTGTCAAGGGAGATTGGTTTTACACTGGTGGGGGATTGAAAGATATAACTGACAAATGCTCCTATATCTTACGAAAATTTACTAAGTGGCTAAATGTATAAATGCATTTCTGTATAAGATGAAACAAAGCTTAATTCCTGACAGAAGATCTCCGGGGAATCTGTTCTAAAATCAAAAGTTCCATGAGCAAAAGTACAGCTCAAGTAAAATTAAATAAAGTTGTAAATCGAAAATTGCTGAAGTCACAAATTTCTTTTGTCTGTGGAAATAGCTAAACCAGCTACCTAGTGTATGGATTCCTCTTTTATTTTCTGTAATCCTTTCTAGCATGTACATACACACACTATATTGAAGTAATGCACAAACGCACACAAAAAAAAATCCCTTTACTGTCATTTTAATCTAACCTACTGATCTAATTGTGCGTCATGTAATGACTCATCTCATTTTGTCCAGGCACAATTAAAGCAATTTATGAAAGTACATGTTCCTTCCCTTAAGAATGCTGTTAATATGGATGATAATGTTGTGGATGCTCTGCTTGTTGTTTTTTTTTCTCTGAACGTAAAGCAAAAATAACCACTTCAGGTTGTCTACTGCTAGGAAATATTACAGAAGGAAATGGTTTCTTATTTTAAATTTAATCATTCTTGGTTAATAAGTTTGTTACTACTCTAAAAATCTGAAGTACCATGCTGATAAGAGGTTATGCAGTTCATTATTTTAATGTCACCAAATTAGAAGACCTCAGCTCCTGAGATGAACCAGAGTCCATTTCTAGAGAAAGCAGTCTGTGGTGTAAGAACTGCTTTGGCAGCAGTGCTCACATTCCTCCACCTCCCTGAAGAGGCACAAGTGCTGTGCTGAGTAGCTGAGCTGCTCACCCCCTTCCCATGTATGTCAGGATGTGTTCACCCACGGGCAGGTACGTGTGTGATTTTGATGGTCAGTTCAGCACTCACAGGCAGTGTTGCCAGCCTTTTTGTGAAACTGCTGGTTGGCACTTTTTGGCTCAGCACAATGTCTCCATAACTGCCTGGTAGGGAATATGCACCCACCTCTCCTTTATGATCATATATTCCCTGGTATTTGCCTCATTTGTCTTATGCAGGGATAAAGAAACATTTGAAACTGTGTCCAAAACCACAGAGGTACCTTTATAAAATAAGCAAATTCCTTTTATTTTTCACTCTTAGTGTTACACTCAACATTTTCAAGAGCATTTGTTATGAATACAGCGAAGAAATAATGTTCTCTTGTCCAAAATGCTGTGTATGAAATGTCTGAGCCCTTCTCTTTGCTGCTGTGCCTTTTGGCACCTACTGCTAAATTGCAGCTTTTTAGGGAGGAGACAAGTAGTGTCTGAAAAACATTCTTGTCTGCTGCATTACTTCCCAGTGTTGTTGGCTCAGCATGGAGCACAACGGATCAGGGTTGTAAAATGCTGTAATCCCTCCTGTTGACCCATGTTTTTACTCCAAATCGATTAAGACAGAAGCTGATGCAGGCAGGAAAGGTAAAGAACAGGGGAAGGTCCAGTGCCTCTTCAGGAAAACAAGGTGAAACCCCTTCAGTTGTTGGTTAGGAGGCAGCTTGCTCAGCTGGAAAAGGCAGCAGTGATCCTGTGAAACATTGTAATTCTGTTGCTGTAGAGGAAAAGGGGTTTGTTTCCTGTTGTTACTATAAAAGCAAAGTCTGGGAATGATGGTTCCCATGGCAAAAGTGAAGCCAGGAGTTTTGCTGAGGAAAAAAAATGAGTGTGTGTTACAGCCAGCCTGCATCTGAGTCAGAAAATCAGCGTCGGTCTGGGGAGAAACATCGATAAAATGTGTCTTAAAGAACATTTTATGTTCTTTAAGAAGTGAAGGTTGTTTTAGAGCTGGTGGTGACCTACCGTGCAGTGAACTACTGCTGTACATTGCTGCTTTTGCAGATGTGAGACGTTATTTCTGGCTGTTCTGTACCTGAGATGAGATGTCTGATTGAGAGAAGTTCACGGCTTTGTGTGCTACCTAACAAATGTATCACTGCAAAGTTTCACAGTGGGATTTAATTAATTTTGCTTTTCACGCCATAGTATTTCTTGTGCATATTTTTATTGGCGTTTCTGTTATTGAAAATGAACTCATTGGTTTTCTTTATTTAATTTCTGTGACATTATGCATGTTTTTAATTTAGATTTCCAATTTACCCTGACAAAACTCTTACATATCTCCTTGTACTACATTTTTAACAGTCTAAGTGTATACTCTTTATTGTTTTGGTGTTATTAATGGATAATTATGCTGAAAATCTACTAGAAAGATGTATGGTTTTTTGACATATAAGATTATTGTGTTATGTAATTCAAAACCTTAAGATCGGTCCAATTTTAAGGGGAAATGTAAAATTAATCACTCCTCTCCATATCTTCCACAGTAAATAGCTGTTGTTCTGTACTTTTAGGTACCTGTCACTAACTTGCCTGCTTCAGCAACAGCAGATAATCAGGCACTGACCCCAAGCTACTTATCAAAGTAAATTTTCCAAGCTGATACTGATTCTAAGTTGTTTTACATATGGAAAGAATATAGTATATAAGAAGCATAATACTGTAGAAGAAGAAGAATATAGTAGAAGTGATATTAGGAAACCATTTATCTGCTTATCCATCACAGGTGACTCGTAAGGTAAAAGCAGGCTACATAACACACTAGAGCACAGGCTTAGAGCACTTGCAGCATGAAGGAATGGAGACATCTAAAGAAATAAATACATGGAAGAAGTTTGCATTTATTGTCTTAAGTGTGAATGAATCTTGCTTCCAAGTGCCATAAACCTTCTCTGTACAGAGATGTGCATTTCCCCAGAAAGCACAGCTTTAATTTAATAGAAAGTTTTTACTGTTGACACTGGGAGAAGGCTTGGTAAATATTCACTTCAACAGAGCTATGCTCACTTAGTCCCTTTGAGGACCTGTCTCTATTATTTTAATTAAAAGCAGCAGACAAAATCTAATCATGCAGAGCCTGCACCATACCAAACCCAGAGTCAAAATGAACTCTGTGCTCGGTGTAAAACTGAATTGAGCAATCGTGTCATGCAACCAGATCTTCTGCAGCAGGCTCTGAAAGGCAATGTCATGGGAAAAGCAAAAGAAGCAACTGCAGCATTCACTTTTCCTTATTATTGCCAGAGCCATGCCAGAAATGTTGTTAGGAAGCAACATCTAATTAAAACATTCTCAGCTTAACTTTAGGGTATTTCATAATCTCACCCTTGGCTTTGTCTTTTTATTAGCAAAAGGCTTAAGTGACTGTGAAATATAATGAAAGGCCATGGGGAGGGCTTGCACACCACAAAGCTGCTAATCCATTGGAGACCTATGTGGGAAGTGAACATTTTTGAGCAATGGTGCAGAGCTTTGAAGGTTATCAGGACCTTTTATCTTCTAGTCAGCTTTCTCTGAACTTGAAGCCCTATCTGTGTGAAGTACATCCCAGCAAATATCTACTAAGCTTGAAATGGAGAGACTAATGTATTGCTGCTTTTCCTCAAATGTTTTAAATCTGTCTGATTTACTTGTTTTATGTAGCGTGTGGGAACCAGAGTGAGAGTCCAGGACATTAATAGCACAATACAAGTGTGTTTAATGCCCCAGAGAGTTTATTGTGCAGATTATTAGGTGTTATTCAGTCAATGTGGGTTTGACAGTGCAAATGTCAAATAGAGATGTATATTTTCCTTAACCTCATACTAAAATAAAAGATCAGGACTGATCCAGTAATAGTAGGAGTGTAATATTTTCCTCTCAGATTTGTTATTTTTACAGAAGAATCTGATCAACTGGGAACCAGAAGAGAACCTCAGTTCACTTTCATATTTTATTTCATATCTTTTATTCTTTTTATTCAGCATGGAGTAGTCTGAGTCATAACTAGGAACAAGGTGTCTGAGAAAATACTCGGTGACTTTGACATTCATACTCAGTCAGTCTACTTTTGTTTAGTCTTGCAAGCAGTCAGGAGAATAGTTTGCTTTGTGAAGGAAGAACTAAACCTCAAGAGCATCTGAGAGGATTAAATTATATGAAGGGAAGTTATTAGGCAATTTTAAAAAAGGGTATTAGCAGAATTCAGAATTTCTGCTGATGAATAGATCTCCTTTGCTTTGAGTCTTGCCATTCCTAACCACACACTACCAGTGATCACTCTGGGAGCTGCCATGTCAGTGTTTAGACATGCCCATGTCAGGCACTTCAGTACAGCTTTAAGTGACAGCAGTGTTGGGCTGTCCCCAAACTCATTTACCAGTGAGTAATCATGTCATGCAAAATCCCTTCCTGCCATGCTGCACCTGTGCTGCTGTGCTTGCCCATCAGTAGCAGCTAACACAGAAGAACAACTTAAATTAGCCACTCAGTTTAAACCAAAATGCAGCTGAAACATTCATTAGGCTCCTTGAAAAATCTCAGCTGCTTAGGCTGAGACCAGTTGCGGTTGGTTGGTTGGTTTTTTTCTTAATAGTTAAAAGTACTAACTCTGAAGCTTGACTGAAGTTTTAGATCTTTTGAGAGGAGAGGTAAGCTGTTTACTTTACAGTTTTTTATTGAAAATAACGGTGTCCCAGCTTGGGGTAATAACTTACATAAATATGACTTCTGACTTTTTTAACTCTTGTCACTGTGCCTTCCGCCGGGCTTTAAATATTGTTGTGACCTTTATCAAACACATTATTCATAGAATTAATACAGATACCATTAGCCCAGGAGTACTGAAAAGTACCATAAACCAGAGTGTTGGTGGGTTTTTTTCACTTGTTACTTAGCTTGAGTCATTTCCCTGTATCAGATGGGTTGCCATTGAGTTGAAGAGTTAACCCTGGCTGTGATTGGTGTTCACTATGTTCAGATTGCTCCTGACCTAACATAATTACCTCCTAACAACATAATTACCTTTTATGTGTGTTTTATATTTTCAGTCTCAAATCCTTGCTTCCTCTTTTGTATTACCACTCTTACACATAGTTAGCTCTTTGTGTGTAAAACATCTGAACTGGGTTGATTGGATGGCACTGCTTATGCTGCCAGAATGATGTCTTAATTAAACTTAACTGGATAATTTTAAGTACTGCTTAACTGAAATCCTCAGTATAAAGCAGTCCTCCCTGAATCACTAACTGACTTTTTTTCTACTCATCAGCTGAGCTCCTCCTAACTGTATTCAGATGTAGGAGCAGCGTGATGAGGGGAATCACTGGTAGGTCTAGTGGCATTTATTCCCAGGGTTGCTGTTTAGAGGAGTTCACTGTGTGCCATTAAACTGTTCACCTACATGGAGAGTAAATTAAATCTTGGACTTGGCAGATACAGAAGTCTGTCGCAGGGGGAGATGTTGAGGCAGACTGAGTTTTACTTCTGTGGCAAGGCTCTAGATGGGAGAGAAGTGGATGTGTGGCAGGATGGATTTTTTCTGACTCATTTCTTTGTTAGCCACAGGGGTTTATATGGGCCTTGCTTCCTTTCCTGTATCCCAAAATCCTATGGCTGAGAGTGTATTCCGCTTTAAATAATGGGAGTTTTGTCATTCACTGAATTGCTCATCAGCTTCCTAGAAGGGATACTGCAGAATTTCTTTTGGAAATAGTGTGTTTACCATGTTCCATCACAGCCCATATGAAATGTATGTCTCTTAGGAACTTAAATAGAAACAAAAAAAAATTTGCTTCAAATACTTGCAATTCTAGAATTTTTTTTCTGCAAAGAAGCAGCAGGTATTCACAGAGAAAGCAATGTGGTTGATACAACTGCAGCTAATTCACTTCTTTCGTTAGTCAAATGTTTAGAGACAATTTGAGTTAATCAACCTGCTCTTTAAAAAATATTGAAAAGGCCTTACAAATTAATTTTCAATTTGGAAAGAGCATTTGCATTAAAAAAAAACCAGGAAGGATATGCACATCTTAGCAGAGTGCAATAACTGTTAAGTTAAAAATAATTAGGATATGAAATAACAAATGTCTCTAAATATATGTAAAGTACAATTTTCAGTAAAATATATTAACTCAGTTTTTAAACTGTTTCTTCGGTTAGTATATAGGTTGGGATTGGAAGCTCACTTTTTTCAATTAATGAAGAGAAAACTGCTTGATACAATTCAGCTGTTTAACCATGCATTGCAGATAAACCTAGTCAATTGATTATCTGCATCTCCCCAATAGTTTCACTTTGCTCATTAGTGATAATTGCTGCTCATTAGTGGGAAAAAAAAAAGTTGTAATCAATGTGTTAACATCACAGAAATAGCAACACAAAGCCTAATGTCCTTAGTGCAGCGTTTGTCCAAAGTCCTCCTCCCTTGGCACTTCACTCTGTATTTTATTACCTGATAACATTTGCTGCAATTTAGGCTCAAAAATCATTTGCTTCATAGTATCTCTTATTTCACATGGCTATAAATTTCTGAAATGTTTCTCTCAGTGCTGTGTTTTTTCTGGAGAGGAAATTTTTTTGGAATGCAAGAATCTTCAGTGGTCCAAAGAGCAGTGCTTAGGCATTATTTTATTTATATATATTTTTAAAATGGAATGGTGTTATTTATAGTTTTCCATAGACTTGAGATGTTTCAACAGAGAAAGTTTAACAAAGTGCAGTTTATCTGAGGAGGAAAAATTTCTTAGGATTGGATTTATTCACAAATTTTTTTCCTCTTTCTTCATTGCAGCTTCTATGAGATGCTAAATTGCAGAGCTATTACTGACATTAGGTTATTTGATTAATTTAAAAGGCTTTTGCCTCATTTCATATCTGAATTTTTTTGAATATGTAAAAAGTCTTATATTTCATACTGTCTTATGAAAAAAAATTGTTTGCTTTTGGTTGCACTGCTGAATCTCTAGTTTTAGGATAAGAAAAGAGGAGTTTGTGCCTACACAAGAGAGGTAGGGAGGAGCAGATGGTATTGTTTCTTGTCTTTAAAGAGGTCTTACAAGATTACAGAGTTTTTCAGCCAACAGGGTTTTTCACTGGAATCATACTATAAACTAGTTTAGGGACAATATTTTGGTACTGAATAAACATATATAGTAAATAAAAGTTATCAGTGAGAGTAAATAAAGCAAATTCTAAACTCAAAAAAAGTTTCTGACCAACTTCATTGGTCTTACAAGGTTCTTGTGTCCTGAGATGACTTTTATATCAAAACAAACCAGCTTTGTTGCAAATCAAGAAAAAATATTTAATTGAATTCTTAAATACAAAGCTAAGTAGATAATGTTTTCTGGAAGCTTCAGTATTAACTTCTTATCTTAGAAGTTATTGTGGTTGGATGGTTGGCTTTTTGTTGTTTTGTTTTTTGTTTTTTTTAAGAAAAGACAATAGATTAATACACAGAAACCAGATGTTTAAATTAAATATATACAGCTTCATCTAGGAGGGTTTTTAATGTATCCCTTAAGAGCAGCATCTTTGTAGTCTGCTAGGTAGGATTCTTGTAAAAAAATCTTTGTAATTAAATCATTGTAATTAGCTGTTATAAGATACAAGCATCCTATTTTTCTCTACAGATAAAAAGCAGACAAGTTTATTAGAAATCCATTTAGACATTTGTTAATTTTAACAGTAGGCAAAATTCTCATACAGAAAGGTTGAAATAAATTTATGTAGTACTTCAACATAAATTATTACATTATTACCAAGAGTTGCATTCCTACATGGAGAGCAGTGGCCAATATTAAAACAAGATGTCTTGATTTGTAAGCTAAGCAGATGGAAATTTTCATAGAAGGTTACTTAGAGATTAAAAAGTCAGATTTTATCCTCCTGGATACCTACAAAACTTAACTTCATTGATGCTTTGCCTTCAAGGGTATTTATAATTTAGGAGAGAAACAAGTGTGATGTTAGACAAACAGAATAAGTTACAGTAGGGTATCATGTTGTACCAATGCATGCCTTGAACATACATATACACATGAGCTAGTTAGTCCATGTTTTGGAGTTTATTTAGAAAAAGAAAGAGCTGCATATTTTTCTGAAGAGAGATGTTTGGCATCATTCTTTATTATTCTGAGAGAGTGAAATACCTTTTTCCCCTGGAAAAACCCAATGGCTTTTCAGACTACTGACTTTTCTCAGGAAATGTTCTACTCATTTTGATTGTATTAGGGACTAGCTTTCGTTGTGGGTACTTGCTTCAGGCACCTAAACTTGGTCAAATTATTAATCATGGAATTCATATTGCCAGAGGAGATTTAGCACAAAGGAACAAGAGCACTTAAGGAAGACTGACAGATGGAGAAGTGTGTGTGGGTCTGTATAAAAACCTTATAATGCCTGCTGCAAAAATCCTGGTGTTTAGCCCAGTATTCTGTAGCTCCAGTCTTTCTTAAAGACAAGCTGATGTTTATCCATGTCCTGTCTGTGTTATTCAACCTCTTTTCAGTGATAGCAACACGTTTACTGAATTTGCAAACAAGATGTCTGTTGCATTTCAGCGTTGTAAGAAGTGACCAGTTTGTATCTGGGAAGCTGTAAGAAATTAAGTTTTTTCCATTTCTTCAAATCCTTCCTTCTTGTCTGTGATAATTTCATCCCCCTCTAGCTATTTGCCTATAATAGAGGAATACCTACATGTGTCTCTTCATTGGTTATCTGAAAATTTTTATTCTTAGCTCTGGAAGAGTAATTTAAATTTAGAAAACAAACAAACAAAAAACCAAATGCCTCTGGATGGGAATCTGAACCTTGAGATTTTCTTTTCTTTATCTCAGAGGGTTTTGCTTCATTATTCATAGGAGAGGGCTTTATATCACTTGTACTTTGCCAGCCACAAACTTGTTCTGTCAGTTTTAACCCATTTATATTAAAGATTAATTAACAAGATTTGAGTTTTCTTTAACCATTGTGGAAGCTTTGTGGAAAACCCTAGCATGTGTACATAATTGCAACACAGAGACCACAAGAATTTAAGATAGTTGAGGTTGCAGTAGAATTCAGCAGAACTTACACAGACTTTCCAAGCACCCTGATTTTCAGACGACTTGGGAGGATTATTTTGCTTTTCTGTTTCCTTTCTCAGACACTCTGGAACAGTTTCCTGATGGTGAGCCAACACTAAGCTGGAAAGCATAGAAGGGCAGGCTTTGATCCAGAGTATATTTCGATCTTACATCTGAAGAATGTTTCACGTGATTTTGTGATATTGGATGTTAGTTGTAAATTTTTGGAAATTAATCTTTCAGAGATTCTTTCAGAAGCATCAGCAAAGTTTCTTTTCTACTTTGGGGTTGTGGTTCTTCTCTGCGTAGCAGTGAAACAGTGATGGCCCTCATTGCAGTTGGTTTAGTTTTTATCAGAAGAATAAAACTTAAGGACTCTTCTGAAAAAATCCCCATATCTTTCTCCACCATTTGAAACGGTTTTTTTGTGAGAGGGACTTCACAGAGAAGAATTGTTGAATAGCTTCTGTCTGTCCTGTTTGCAGACCTTTTGAGGGAAAGAGGACAGTTTCATGTAATTATACCTCTAAAAATAATTGTCTTTTTCAGTGACTCAGCCTTGGTTACTATAAATAAGTCTTGGATATCATAGGTAGTTTTAAAAAGTTAAACCAATTACATTACTAGCAATAAGCAGTGAGTAATTAAAGAAACCTATTTCAAGTAGCTTGGAAGTTTCTTACTGATGTAGCACACTTTCCTCAGTATTTGCAGTGAGTATTTTACAGAGTTTTAAAATTATTTTTATAAAATGTAAAATAAGTAAACAGCTCTTACATAATTGGTTTCTTTCTAAAAATAGAAATAATATTTTAACTATTTGAAGTACATTTTTTTTCATTTTTCAGGGTTTGAAAGAGGTTCACTTCTAAATTTTATTTATTTATTTTTTAAATTACATAGGGAGTCCTCACTAGTGTTTAACACAATTTCAATTTATCTGTTTAAATTTAGGAGCCTGCCAGAAGGAAAATTTTGCTTCCAGAGTATTTTGTACTTGAACTGAATATAGCTGAGAATTATTGCACAAGCTGACTTTTGTCAATGATGGATAACATCAGCAAGCATTTAAGACTGAACTATTTTTGCAGTGTTCATAGTGGTCTTAATTTAAAAAATCTGATAAACCTGTTAGTAAGCTACAAATGTACTGCAAGTATAAGAGTTAGCCCTAAATTATTTCCCACTCACTGACCTATGCTTTTGAATGCATTGAAGCAAAAATACACACTTTAACACAGTCACTTACTAAAGTTCAATATCCCATAAATGACCTCAATGACTAGATGAATTTGAAGGCATCCACAGCATTTGATGGAGATGTCAGTCATGGTTCTCTCTATAAGTTCAAGTAACACAGGTCAGAAATCATTGCAGGACATAGTGTGGCTCATGAAGTTATGGAAATGTAGGCTGATTTTAGAATACCTGGAGTATAATACTGGTTTTGCCAAAAGGTTAGAACCAAAAGAAAAAAATTGGGGAGGAATGACTCAGTATGTCATTTCCTTATGAGACAACTAACAGTGAAACCTGGAGCAGGAAACGGGTGATCATAAATACACAGTCTGTTCAGGGGGCATCCTGGTCAGCATTTCTGAATCCTTTCAAAATGTCTTGTAGGATTCACAAGCCTTTGCCTCAGAAAACATCTGCTTTCTGCAAATATTGCAATTGCTTCTGTGAAAATACTCTTACTGAGCTGAAGTCTGTCATTTCCCAATGGGGCATGATCAGTGAAGGCTTTGCTTAATTGGGATGCGTAGGTGGTTGTTGATTCTCTTGTCTTTATTTTCTAAAGTCTAATTCTGCATTATTGGAACATTTGATGTTCCATGTGCCAGTTAAGAATACCTGGAAATGGATTTTTTTGTTCAATAAGAGCAATTTAAGACACAATATAAGAGAGCAGCTTACATCTGAATGACAGTTCTTGTTCCAGCCAATGTATAGTAATGGCAGGTCACACACACTCTGTTTCTACTCTGTTATGACTCTAGTTATCAGTGAAATTTTCTTGCATGTTGCAAAGTAGGCCAGAATCAGTCCCACTGTTTCAAGCAATTCTTGCTCTACTCTGCACAATGCTCCCCACAGGTGGATTTTCATGATTAATCAATCCAAAACAATTCTTAAATGTTTCCAACTCAAAAATTAGTCTTAACAAGGTGGTAATATATATATATATATATATATATATATATAAACAAAACTGTTTTAGAGGCATCTAAGCTGAGGTTTTATGTCTCCTTTATTGTTAGCAACTGTGGAATCTGTAAATCCTTACCTTTTTAATGGTGTTTTATTAAATTCATTTATCTTAGTTCATAACGACCTCTTTTCCATATTACCTCTACCTTCTCTGGCAATATTGTGAAAATTGAAATTGATGATGGCAATATGTTGGCAACTTGATGAATCATATGTTTTCTGATTGTTTTTTAGAGTAGGTATAAGATATATACCACTAAGGTGATGAGTAAAAAAGGGTCATCTGAAGGAATCTCCTCTCTAGTCCTGCTCAGAGAAGCAAAACAGATAGGAGCTGTCAAAGAGGATGCATGAAGAGCAATACATTTTCCTTGGCTTTTGCAACACCTGACAGCAAAGGAAAAATTCAAAGACAGTTAAGATGTGCAGAGATTTTACCTAGCTGCTTTCTTGACAATTTTGCAAACTCGATTTTTCCTGAATTAATGACATAGCCTTCTAAAGCTGCTGGGAAATATGAAGGCATCTCATTTCAAAAGACAAGTAACTTCATATGTGGGGGAGAGAACAATGAGAGGCAGAGGCAGCGGGCTGGCCAGCAGGGAAGCCTTTTTGTGTGGAATTTCAGTTGCAGTCATAAAGGCATCTCCGTGAACCTTCACACCTTGCCCATGGCCTTGGCATTTGTAAGCAGTGCTGTCTTCTGCAGTCTATTCTTTGGTGTTCTCTCACCTTCTGCTTTCGTGCCGTGGCAGTGCAGCAGCTGTTGCCTCCTGCCTCCCTGTCAGCCCGCCCTCAGCCGCTCAGCGCTCCCCGAGCTCTTCAAAACACGGCTCGCCCAGGCAGCAAAGAAAAACTGGGTCACAGGCAAGCCCAAGTAGGCCGAGTTATTGCTATTCAGCTGCTTTTGTGTGAGTTGTTCTGTTCAGGCCTCTTCAAGTCTGCTTATTCTTTTCATTAAGCCATACTCAGAGCCGTGATGTTTCAGCAATGTTTGTTCAAGGCTCAACACCCGTTTGGCCCTATAGCTATAAGCTGTCCATCGTGACTGCCACAGAAAGTAACGGGGAATATTTTTAAAGGACATGAAGCTGAGGGACACAGAAAGGGCTGTTGTATAAAGCATGAGTCAGAAAACACTTGGCCATTACTGCTTAGCAAAGTGATCTTTGTCTTAAAATGTTGTGATGAACCAGAGGAAGTGCTTACTTCTGGCACAGTATTTCCATTTGCAGTTTTTAGATAAAAATCATGACCAGAAATGTTGCAAATGTTGCAAAGCACATGAAAAGCTGCCCTGTGCTGTCAGAATCAGTACTGTGTATGACAGCTCCTGGCTTGCAACACCCAACTAGGCAGTCTGTGTAGGAATGTTTATTACTGGTACCACCAGTCAGGCTTCAGCTGAAAATGTTTGACACTGGTGTAATATGTCCTTCACTTTGCCATGCCGTGACTTGTAAAGCTGCTCCCTTTCATGCAGTCATAAAATAATTCAGGAGCTCTCCAGTCAACTGATTGGATGCCAGAAACCTCCAGTGGTTGTCCCAATCTACTCTTCACTGGTGCAGTTCACCACTGAGCTGTCTTCATGGGAAGAGGTTTTCCCTCAGAGGAAAACTCTCTTGTTTCAATCACTGTTTGTCTTGTCCTCCTACCCTGTGCTGCTGGCTCCATCTTGTCAATAACTAGGGACCAGAGATAATTTTATTTATTTATTTTGGGTTTTTAAGTCACTTTAACTTTGAAGTCATTGTGTGTGTCATTCTGAAAATATTTTTCCTATTGTTGAGTTTAATTTCTTATTTTTCTATGGATTATAAGAATGTATGTTAGACTTTATGGTTTCAGATAACCATGGATCCTTTTGAAGTGGAAAGTTTATGGTTTTTTTCTGACAATTACTGTGCTTTACTGCTGAAAAAAAATCAGCCTATATAAGGGATTTTGAAATTTAAAATTCTATTAGTTAAAGATATGTTTGTGTATTTTCAATAAAGGAGAGAGTGGACAAAGTTTATCGTGTCCTGAAGGATAGCACAAAGTTTACATACCTTGTACATGTACATGCTTACCTTTAAGCTACAATTTGCAAGTGTTTGAAGTCCACCTAAATGTATTAATATAGAGAGATTAAACTATATGTTGGCTTTTGGTTTTGGGAGGCCAGGAAGAGGAGTAGAAGAATAAATAAAACTGTATTCTCAAATACATAAAGAAATGTCTTTGAACTAGGAACACAATTAGGATGTAGCATTGATGTCATGCAAAATGTCAGTTGTTAAGATTTTAATCCCCTTCTTCAGTCCTTCCGAAGCGCAGGACTGTGGTAGGGCTTGCACTGCAGCAGTCCCAGCAGTCGCATTCACATCCAAGTTGGCATCTGAGCAGCCTGGCTTTGCCAGCTTGCTGCCTACCTGCAGGCACTGCCAAGTGCGTGGAGCAGATCCCTCCCCGTGGGTGAGCGCCGGGAGCGCCCTGCGAGACGGTCTGGGGGCTGAGGGCTTCATTGTGTCTTAGCACTGCTGCTCGCATTTGTAGGCTCTGAGCATCTGCCATTGCTCAGTAGGAACAACTGGATATTATCCCTCATGTTGGCAAAAAGCCTCTGGAGGATTAAAGGAAGAGTGTAGCTGCTTACAATCCCCATATTTACTTTTCTGTGTCTGCCAGCACAGTCTGGTTTTCTCTCTGATCATTTATCCAGCCTGGACTTGAGTGTCGCAGTCATTATGGTGAGCGAACAGGCACTTGCTGTGGTGGGGAGCTGACTGACAAGAATATTTTGTGAAAAGGTGAGGGGGATGCTGCTGCATCTGTAGAGGTGAGGGACAGAACACATCAAGCCAGACTGTTTCCAGGTTCCACTGGCTCATGGAATAGGCAGGGAAAATCAGCAGAGCAAGTAATGGGTGCACAACTATACAGTCCTTTAATCTCTGCACACCTGGGAGGTTTGAGTGGGGATGGCTTCAAGGGGAACACAGATGGACAGCACTCTGTGTGAAGAAGGACACTACTCCCTCCATCAGCCTCTCCTTGTTGTCACATCCAAGTGTTCACTGGCTTGTGAGAAGCCAGGTCAAGGAGGTGGGGCTTGGAACAAAAAGAAGGCAAAGCATAAATACATAGTCCTGTACCTGCAGAGTCTTGTTCAGAAGCTGTTGTACTCAGTACTTGTGACATCTTTCAGCAGCTGACTAAGCCCTTGTCCTTATCCTCTGTGCCCTCACCCTCCAGAGCCTTCCCAGGCAGAGCACCACGTTTCTGTTAAAGTGTATGAAAACCAAAATATATTTCAAGTTATTAACGATTGTTTTCTGTGGTTTTCCTGTCACTGCTCGCACCATATTTCTGTAAAAAAATCTATAAATGCACCCTGGTTAAAACAGCAGCAGTCAAAGAGATGGCACTTAATTATGATATTGCTTGACTTGCTGTGAGCTCCTGACGATGTAGCCATCAACAGTAACTGTCAAATGCACTTTGACAGCTTTGCTGTTAGCTTGAGATTTGAGTGGAATGTTCAATATCAGCAAGTGAGCGAGATATAGGGAGAATTTCCAGTGACAGGGCTTTGTTGATAATAGCAATGCAAGCTCTGAGATCAAATAAAGTATCAGCTGGGAAATTAAGATGATATTACATTACATGTTAGTGATGCTTAGGATCTTAGGAGTAACAACCCTCATCAGCTAAGGAATTACTAAGGCAAAATTAAAGAATGCTATTGCTTTATAATGCCATAATATTTTATGTAATAAACTTCTCAGAAACTGTCTTTATGGAGTTACATATAGAACAATTATGTCACTTATCCATTGCCTATTCCACTTAATGGTCTTTGGATTAGTCCGTTTATATATATCTACATCCTCAGAAACCTTAATAAACTCTGCAGTAACTCGTGCAGTTTGTGTCCAAATGTCCTTCCCTCTGCTTCCTCCATTTACCAGCACAACGTTTGGTTGAACAAGGGCCTCGGGAGAGCTGGAAAGCTCAGCCCAGTATTGATTTTGCAGAAATGGAAGAATACATGTGGAAACATAATGACTGGGGAAAAAACCCACCAAAACAAAATCCTTCTGGAAAATAATGTTATTTAATTTTTTAAAAAAATCGCAGTAATTTTTTGTAATATTTGCCAGTCTTGAAGCTTTTGTGATTTATGCTTTGAAGCTTTTTGTGTTTCTGTGAAAGACTGTGAGTTTTTTTCTGTAGAACACAGAAGATATTGCATATGTCTTTGTTCAGTGGAAGACCAGTAGGTTACATTCAGACTTCATAATATATTAAACTATGTGAATTTTCTTACCTAAGATTCAAAAGGCTTCAAAGACATGACATGAGAACGGTCAGGAGTGCTGTCAACACAAAGGTGGCTGGAACTGTGCAGACTCCCTTAAGTTGGTGTTTGGCTATGAAACTAAATTATTAGCATATTGCATGCCCTCCTTGTCTGCTGACTTAATATGGTCCTGTCACTGACTGTGGTTTGATGGTGAAAGACCTCATTTTAAGGGGCTGAATTTGCATCCTTTGGACCTTCAGTAGAAGCTGGAGGTACTTGGAGCTGTGATACTCAGTAAGCAGAAGTGACATAAAGAATAAGGCTTGATGGTAGATCAAGTAGATGAAGTTTTAGGTATTATCTAGGAGGTTTCAGTACCTTACACAGAGCAGGTTTAACTGTTATTTCAGTAGTGTTGTTAACTACTTAGCAACAACTACAGCATCAGAGTGTTATCGACACTATTCTCATACTGAATCCAAAATACAGCACTGTACCAGGTACTAGGAAGAAAATTAACTCTGTCTCAGCCAAAACCAAGACAAGTAGCTGTTAGTTTTAGCTGTTGGTTCAGTACTGAGGTGCTAGCAAGCAGTGGTGCTGTAAAGAGTCTTTGTACCACCTAAACTTGCAGAGCACTGAAAAGGTTTAAAACCCTCCCACTGTTCCACTGGAATTTTCTTTCAGTGTGTTTTTACAGTTGGCTTCTTTGGTACCACTCCACTGCCATTCATTTTCCAGTGGCTGCATGAGTCACTGCAGCTGGTGCTGTCCTGTTCCTGGTGGATTCTCTGGCCTGTCATGCCATCCCCCCATGCCAGGAAAAGCACTCACACAACCTTGACATGGGGGTTCTCTCTTGCACAATGTGAATACACACAAAGCAAAAGCATGCAGAGAGGGGATACTGGGCTCTAAAGTTTCTTCTCAGTCGAAGAAGAAGGGGGCAAATTGTTCTGCCTCATTGCCCTGTAAAGGTTTGGCTCTTCCTGTTGACTGGTGTCTAATTCCTCTTGCTCTTCTCAATCTCTTTTTCAGTTTCATTTGTGGTAGCAAAGGCAGAGCTCTCTGTGTGCAGAAACCAGTAACTACTATACTTCTTCTGAGACTAAATGCTGATGGCTGATGGAGTTATAACTGAGTTGGATGTGTTTGGCTTGGTGACAAGAGTATCACTGTTGGTCAGTGCCATTCTACACCAAACAATAGATGGCAAAAAAAAAATAAATGCTCTGCAGGGCCCCAGCCCCCTCCATTTCAGACATGACATGTCTTTTTGGGGAAAGGGAAACAGTTTATATGAAAATGCCTGCTGCTTCCCTGCTCTTTCCTGCCAAGAGCTGTTCCTTTCTCTTCTCTATTGCAGGAATTCCACAGCATATAGGGCCACGTGCAGTCCTTATTGTGCAGGAAAAGCTTCTGCAAATCTTTAGCTTTGTATCTCAAATCTGTAAGTTTTCACATGAGATTAGAGCAAGAGTTCATGTTGTTTGGGTCTAACTGTTCTGCCCATAATTTCACATCATACTACCATGATACTATTTCTTCAGTGTCCTGATGCATTTTAGTACAAGTGTCCTCAGCAGTGGTCAAATGTAAAATAGAATTGAAATGTTTCTGATCTTTTAGTAGGTTCTTTTTCTCTCCACCAGCTATCAAGTATCTCTCCCGTGGGAGTATTGTTCCTTAGAGGGCTGTTCCTTAGCTGCTCATCCCTTTCACATGTCAGCAAAAGTGCAGGCAGCCATCAGGCAGGAAGATTACAGCCAGAAGATCACAGTTTTAGACAGCTTTACCCTTTTTATCATAAGGTTTTTTCACTGTGCTCATTGTCTAAAATATCACCATAGATCTTTAGCTGTCAGCCTTTATTAACCAAATAAATTTTTCTCCTAGATCCAGACTGTAAATTAAGTTTGAGGAGGGAGGAGAACTGGCCTTTATACTTGTCTTTCTCTCATAATTAAAAAAGTTAGGGTTAAAACTTTTATATTTAGGTGGTATAAAAAATTATTAAGATGGAAGGTTCATATGTAATTTTAATTCTTATTAGAATATAATAGGAATGTAGTACAGGTTAGCTTACTGAGTTTATTTTTGCAATAGTAGAAGGTCTTAGAGAGTCTTAGAATTGCTATAATAATTCTAAAACTGAACCTTTCGGCAAGGAAAATTAGCGCCTGCACACAGAGGACTGATGAGACTTAGGTGATGAATTTTGCTGGTAAATGACTGATCTTATACATCTCAGAAGTAGAATGGAAATAGATAAAGTTTGTAATAGAATTGGGTTGTCTTACTTATAAATTGTAAACACAAACCCACTTCTAACAAGAAGTTTTCTCAAAAGGAAAAAGCTACTTCTCTTCCCTTAGCTTTCTATAGAGCTATTTCAAGCCTAAGATTTAATGAATATGTTGCAATGAATGTACTTAAATATGGCTTTGAGAGTTTGTTAGATTTGAGTTCTGCTTTGCAGGTGAGGCAAGTCCCCAAGTTCCCTGCAGATAAAAGGAAACAATTGTTTCTTAGGACACCCAAGTTAAAATTAAGTTACCTTCAGAATTAAGATCTTACTGTTTAGAAGTGTTTATCAGATTTTCACTTTATAACAAGTTGCAGTTACTAAGAATATTGACACTGCTGTAACCATAGACAACACTAGATATTCCTGTGTAAGGTTAGCCTCTCTTTTTTCTTTTTCTTTTTTCTTTTTTTTTCAGATAACTCTTCAGTGTTTGACTCATTTTATTTCAGGAGATGTTTGTTCATTACTTTTGATTGAGACTTCAGCTTTCACTCACCAACCTAAAATTGAGAGCTCAAACTCAGGTTTACAACACATACCTTTGCATACCTTTTCATCATGAGTCTATAACATTATACTTAATTCATTGCTTCATTTTTAATATTTCATGCAAAACTAGTGCCAATGCAGCATTAATGTCATAGAATTAAGTACTTAAAATAGGTCAGACAAGTTGAACACTCATCCCTTTCTTGTCTGCCTTATGTGTACACAGAAAATGATCTCACTAGTGTTGAATACCAGTAGTCAAACAATGCATAATGTTGTGCAATTGTAATATATAATGGGCTACATCTATTTCACTTCGCTTTCATTAAGATCCTTCTGCTGTGGACATTCCACTAGCAGAGGAAAATGTATTTCGTTCATCTTTGTTACAATCAGAATTATTGAACGGTTCTTCCCAAGGCAGAATCACTGTCAAAACTATGAAATGCTTTATGAACTTCTGCCAGCATAAACCAGCTTGCTCTGATTCCACTTTGAAATGGGAATCTGTGCAATTAACCTTGACTCTGTCCTTTCCGTAAATGATAACAGATACAAACTTCCTCTTCTGATCTGTTAACCTAAGTGTCTTGAGTTGCCTTTAAAAGGGAAATTCTACCCAGACAGAAAAAAGTCTTTGGAATAAAACTCAGTGTCTAATAAAAGTAGCTGAGAATTAGAATAAAACATGGTATTTTATGTGAAGTAATCCATATGCTCTTAAAGATGTTGAAATATAATTATCTTAGATGGGTTTATCTATTTCATGTATTTGCAAGGACTTCATTCCTTTAGAGGTTAATAAGTTTATATTCCATTTTATCATGTTAATCACTGAAATGGAAGAGGCAATATCCTTTTGGTTACAGAAAGAACAAGGGTCTTGACTTACCCAAGGTCAAAGAAGAAATTTGTGAACTCTGTCTTGCAGCATTTCAGCTGTTTTGTTCTGCCTTAGCACAAGCTACAGCATATGGCAGAGAATCTGTACAGTAGGCTTTTGCAAGTGAAAGAACAGAAAACTCTTGGGAGAGCTGAATGTCTGATGGTGAGGCAATCACAGATTTTGTGGAACAGGCAGGCTTTTTTATTCTCCTCATGAATTAAATTTAGAATGCTGTATATAGTTCAGTACTTGTCACACATAAATCTTAAGTATATTGAGAAATATGCTTTAACAACTCTCTTGCCTTTTAACTTACGGGGATCCATATTTTATTGGAAATCTTGATGTTGTGTATGAGGTTTCCATGTAGGCCTCCTCTGCTGTTGTATATGGGACTTTGAGGGTGCAGGACACAAATTAGGGTTTAAGTGTCAAATTATACTATTGAGGTTCACTTCAGAAGTGAGGTTCTGGCTCTGCAGGGCATTCCAGTACCACGTGACCTGCTGTGGCAGAGAATGAAGGGAAATGAAAAAAGCATGGCAGTGAAGTCACAGTGCCCACTTTGCTGCACCTGTGTGGTTCAGTTTTTGCATGGGGACAAAAAAAACCCCAAACCCTCCCTGCATTCTGTCTTGTAGTTTGTTGAAGAAAAGCTGTTTTTATGTTCTGTCCATTAGGCCATGCTTCCTCTGTTGACTCATCTGTGGCAGGGGTCAAGAAAAAGGTGAAGAACATTATCTTTAAATTTTCTGCTGAAAAATAAGTCATAGAATTTTTCATTGACATTTATCAATGGGAGAAAGCACATGGAAAGCTGCTGGTTTTCGTGAGTACCAATGACAAGATACAGGGCTTCCCATATTTATTTTATAGCATATTGTTACTTGGCAGCAATGCAGTGGGTCCTCTTAGGGGGAGGGAGTGAGGAAGGTAAGGAGATGCTGAATGCTGTTAGAATTTATACTTTTGAGGCTGTGAGTAAAACCTTAGCATAAGAATTAATCTGGACATTTATTCATTTTTAGGGTTTATTTTTTTCTTTATAGAGCAAAGGTTAAATGATGCATTTGTATGGTAAATGTCATAATTTCTCAGTTGGCTTGGTTTGAATAGTCAGTAATCATTCTCTGTGATGCTTGTGACCATACTGAGATTTTATTCAATAGCCATTGAAATAAACACAAGGGGCAAAGTTACTATTTTTGTTTTGTTATCGTTTTGCGTAGGCCACATGCTGTTCTTCGTATTTGAAATCCCTTTCAAAGATATTTCAACTCAAAATACACAATAGAGCTTGGAGGATCCAGTGATTATGTCTGGCAATGATATTGTGGATTTAAGTCCTAACAAAACCTAAAATAATCTGTTTTAATTAACTAAATTATTTTTTTCTCAATAATACGATTAGAAGGACCTTGTACCAGCATTCTTACTTTTATAATAAAGTCACAAAGAAGAGGCAGATTTTAGCTTCTGTACACAAAAACCCCCTACCATATGCTTTAGAAATAACAATCATAAGAATGTGTCTATCTTACACTTTTTAATCCTCCAAAGATGTATGTGTTTGCTTCAGCAGATCTTTCCATATGCATAAAGCAAATAGATTGCAGCTTGTAAGAATAAATTTTAAGGGCCAAGAGAATTAAAAAACCCAAAACCTTCCATGGGTCACCAGTAGTCATTCTGTGTTTCATAATAGCAGTCAATGTGTGAGATAAGCTTAGAAAATTTTTTAGCAGGGTGGAAAATTGGAAAGAATCAATAGCATAAATGACAGTGGGCTAGACATGTAACAGGACACACAGTGAATAGGGACTTTTCTATGGGAACCCATTCCAATGAACTTTCAGCAGGCTCTATGTCCCATGTGAGTTTGTCTTGTCTTTATGCTCTGAGAAGACCTTTCTTTCCATAATTTTTATTAAACAAATAGTCTGCATCTAAACAGTTTACTGTGTTACCTTTCAGTACTGTGGTCGTGTTTATCTTGGTATAGGTTGTGTATTTTTTGTAATTGGAATGCTTGATGGAATTCACATTCTATAGTCTTAATCCTCAAATGGATTATCCAGGAATATCCATGGCAGTTAATATTTTGATTTGTAGCAGAAATATTTTCTTGGCTGCTCATTAAATGAGGAATCCTCTCCCAAGAGAATTTGTTTCAATAGACTGTAATTGAGGTGATGTACTTCACAAGGAATACATGAATATATGTGAATAAAGAGAAACTAGCAATTTCAGTCACGCTTTAAATTACCTTGGAAAGTTAATTTCAGTGTGTAAAAAATGTGTATGCACAAGTTGATGCACATCTTGAGCCAAGGAGAAGGAATTTGCAATTCTTCTCTTTTCTGCACTTTGATTTTCTACAGCTTTCTGCTCTGTGAGAGCCCAAGTGCTGTGCAGTGCTTAGCTATAGGCGTCTGCCTGATTCAGGCCCTATTCAGTGCTCCTGGGCTAGAGAGGATCTCACCTGTGCCATGTGTGTTTAGCACAGCTAAAACTTCCCAGTAGTGAGGTTGAATCAAGGCAACCATGAGGAGACCTTCAAAGTTTGCAGAGAAGGGCAGATTACATTGCTGTGAATAAGAAGGTGCTTTTTAAATAAAGGCAGTGTGGAAGATTAGAGAATGGAAAAATGCCTAACTGATTATATTTAAAGAGGTTGGAGACAAAAAATGGGTGAAGTTCAATACATAAATAAAGATTTAAAGGATATAAAAAATGGACAAAGGTGTCTAAGAAATGGTATGCAGTTAATCAATAAGTACTGCTTTAAATATGCACTGTACAAAGTAAACAAAAAGGAAAGAGAGTATTGATCAGCATGTGTTGAAAGGTAGTGACAGGGACTAATCTGACTACACAAAAGACTTAAATCTTCACATAGTTGTTTGAGCAAGATAATATTGTCTGGTCTCTGAACTGCTTTTATCTTTGTAAGACTTATTCTAAAGCATCTTTAACAAGACAGTGATTGCTATTCAGGACTGACAAAAGAGCATAGCTGCATTAAAATTACCATTTCTTAAAAAAAACCACCTAGTACAAGAAAAAAAAATAAAGTATTTAATGAGGTCTTATGTTAGAAGGAAAAGCAAAATTAAGCCTGTTTGCATGCCTTACTTAAAAGAGTTTCTTTTAATAAATAGGGTTTTTTTAATTATATGGAAAGTTAAAGTGAAATTAAAGTTCATAATTATGTATGTTTTAGTTGTTGCTTAGGCAGTAGGAGCTGAAATCAGTATTCGGGCAGAACAGGTTAACAATTGCTGAACTGAAGAATTCCTTAATTATTTTCAGTGTGACTCACCTCAGCATATGAATTTAAAGTTTGTAGGATTAGTCCTTTGTGTGTTGCAGTGGAAATTGAAGGTGGGTGATAGTGTTTACACAAGCTAGTGTTCAAACCAAACAAACAAACAAAAAGAAATTAAAACCCCAAACGTTTTCTGCATTGCCAGTGAGGATTTACTGGTTTATACATGCCAATGAGGAATGAGGTCTAAAGCTGTACTGGAACCAGTTTTACTGCAATGTGAACAGGATTTCTTCTTTAATTACAACCTTTCAGTTATATTTTACACGGATAAAAAGTCTATTTGCTTCTTTTTATTTTTAAGACAGTATAGTAAAACTACGACTTGTAACATTTCAAATTTAAATGAGGAAAAAACGTCAACAGAAGCTGAGGACATTGTACGTTAGAAATGGCTTCTGTGTCATTGTGATGTTCATTAGGTGAGCAAGTAGAGAATTAAAAAATAAAGATTTGGTCCTTGCAATTTTATTTTTAATATCTTACAAAAAAAGGACTGAGACTTACCAGAGACAAATGATTGTATTTAAGACTCCACATCTTCAGTAACAGCACTGTGATATACTTTCTTGAGAAATTATAATTCGTACTCATTAGGATACTGTACATAGTCTTTAGTCATTATAACACCAGATAGTATTTGACTGACATTCCCACTAGGTATAGATTTTTTTTTTAGTATTTGCCTAGATTCATCTTGGTGTTGTCATACAATATTTGTCATGAACCTGAGACTTACAAACTTGGAATTACTGCCATCTACTTGACATATGTGTCTGGTGTTCATCCTGACGGGTGGGTCTGCATTGAAGATCTCTAACCTAGAAAGGAAGTGTAGATTTGTCAGTGTGCAGTGCTTGTACTGTGCTTTGAGAACCCTACATGTAGACTTTCCACCTGAAATACGTGAATGAAAATACCGGTTTATATGTTGCATGCTTGGAGAAACATCTTAAAAACTAACAATCTGTTCAGCATGTTAGCACTTTGAACTTGAAAAGTAGTTGAAATAATTAAAAAAAAGTAATTATTAACACTTGAGAAGCTATTGTTTGAGTTTATGAATCTCCAGTTTCTTATCAGCTTCTTTCTGCTGACTGTTTTCCTTATTTTCTTAGCTTTTTTTTTTCTTTCATTCTGTTCCTGTTTTAAAATTAATTCGAATATTATGAGACTTATAAAGGAAATTTGTTTCTTAAAAATAGACTCCTATCAAAGCAATATCTGGTGCATTGTAGCAAAGTACTCACTGGGTTCTTTCCAGGTTCATTGAATTAATTTTTTACTGCCTTATGTTGTAAATAAACTTTAAGTACAGAGAATGACGTGGGAATGAGGCACTGTAATTACATTTTTGGGGTAGCTAAAAAAGAACTTGGACTCTCCTGGGACATTGCAAGAGTTCTGATGGTTCTTTCCTTCAACCAGAAAAATTCCACGGTTGTTGGGCTCTTTATCCTATTGATGGTAGAATCTTTTGTTTAAAAGGCTGAAAAAATGGCACGTAGGGCAGAGAAAATATTAAACTGTCCCGATTTTCATTATTTTTATCTCTTGCTGTGTATTGGAGGAGGCCACAACTCTCTGAACCTTTATGTAGATGAGAGGTTCAGAGGAGCATCCATTCCTTGAGGAACTGGCCGACCCAGACCTCCGAGCCTCTCGGATCTGTCGATCGTTAGCGAAAACACGACGTGCTGAAACCCGCTTTTCGCCAGGGCTGTTTTCTGATGCTTTCCTAACTCTCCCTTTTGCTGTTCACAGAGAGCGAGGACGTGTACCAGCGCCAGGTGCTGTCCATTTCCTGCATCGTCTTCACCATAGTCGTAGTGGGCATGCTTTGTGCAGCGTTCTACTTCAGAACAAAGTAAGAGCCTTCGTCTGGTGTGCTCCTTCATTAGCTCCTGTCCTTCCTACAGTTTCTCCCCTCCTTTTCAAGCTGTTGTTATCTCTGGTCAGGCCAGAAATGTTCCCCATGGCTAAGTCCCCTCAGAAAGTAAACACAAGTAATATGTGTTGTTTTTTCTATTTTCTGATATCAGGAGAGAATAGATTGTGTCATTTCTAGTTCTTTTTTTTTTTCTTGACAGCAATAATTTTGTGTCTTTTGCTATCAGTGCAATAATCACTTTCCTTTCTTGAAAATGACAGTTTAAACATACCATCTCCCTTTTGCATTTCATTTCATGTCCCTAAAAGTCCCATTTATTCTGTATGCTGAGAACAAAAGTAAAGTTAGAAATGCAGAAAGAAACAAGCTGTCTGCAGATATCTGCAACCTGTAGCTAATAGTTGTAAACTGTTGATGTGAATGCATTAGTATCTGTGATATAGAAGCACTTTGACTTTTCCAAGTATGGTGAAATAATCTGTACTAAACTATTTTCAAGAGAAATACTTTCCACTCTATTCTTTTTTCTTCCCAACTGAACATTATAATATTTATTGTACTGTGTGTAATTTGAGTTGCAAAAACCTCATAGCAATTACTTGACCTGCTTGTCAGTGCCACTGTATCTATAAGTATGTTCTCTATGGTCGTCATCCTTCATTCCTGTTCCAGCTGGAGCTAAGGAGAGAACACATACCAATGTAAAAAGTACCTGCATGAGGCTAGTTAGGGTGGCTGAGCACCAAAAACGTGGAGGTTTGCGCTATTTAAAAGTCTGGATGCTTACCTGAATCCCCCTTTCTAGAATTTATTTTAATGGCTAGGAAATCTGATGAGGACTGCTTTTTATTTAAAATAAATTACAATTGATATTTCTGTCAGGAAGAAAAAAAAAAGGAACAAAAAAAAGAAGTTGGAAAAGTCACCAGGTCTTTTTTCCCCCTTTTTCTTTCCCTCAGACTGCAGGGGTAGTTCGTGCGTGACTTGGGTGGATATTTGAGTGGTTCATGTTTTTTTGCTGAACACTCCTACCTGTTCTAATGTCTTGAGAGATTTTGTTTGATTGTTTTTTGGGCATCCAGTATGACAGTGATGCTAGCTGGGAAGGACAGACAGGCAGGACAGTTCCTCTCTGCAGACTCCTTTATTGTAGTGTAATTTGTAAGCAGAGACAGCCATTTTTGTACTGCATTAGAAATGTCATTATGCATTTTAGATCTGCAGAAGAGCGAGCGAGAGAGAATCTACCTGGAAAGGCTTGGGGGTTTTGCTGAAGAAGAGAGATTCAGAAAAGGCAGAACGGGATTGTCAGTAGGAAGAACATGCAGTCAGTGACAGAGCATACTGTGAATAAAATGCCCCTCTGTTATTCACTTGTGTTCCCCTTGGTTTGGCACTGTTGTAAGGAGTGGTGCAGAGCTGGGCTGGAACAGCCTTCAAAATACCATGACTTTGATGAGGTGGTGAGGAGAGCTATGACTGAAAATAATGAGTGGAAATAACACTTCAAAGATGGACTCACAGGACAATAGTGCGTCATAACTCCGGAGGAGGTGGGGTGTTGGGTTTGGGATTTTATCTGCATTATAAATATGATAGTTGAGAAGTACAGGGAAGAGTTGAAGTGTGCTTATGCCAGGAACTGAATTTTGAAGAGTTATGAGAAAATGAGCCCCTCTGGTTCAGTCAGGAGGTCTTATAAAATATTTGAGTAGAGTAATGGTGAGATACTAATCAATCCCTAACGCCCTGGCTGTGGCTCCATCTAGCACTGTCCAAAAAGTAAAAGTGTCTAGACTGGGTCTCATAGAGACCATGTAAAATAGTATTGTAAATGTAACATTGAGCAGTGTCTTAAGGCTGTAAAACCCAACAAATTTGAAGTGCCTCAATGTTTATCATGTGTTAGCTTTTAGTCAGCAGATATTCGGGAACTTCTTTCTCGGGTATACGTATCCTGACTATGCCTGAATGTTATCAAAGCATTCCTCCTGCATGGGGGATTATCCTTGGGTTTCATTTGATGTATAAAAATATATAAAATATTGCTAATAGATACAGAAATTTTGAATAGTGGACCTGTTAAGAAAAAAGCCTCCCTGAAGACACTGACCCACAGTTTCTTAGTCTGACAATTCTCTAATACCATCTGCTAGAAATAGGCACTTCCCTATGCACCATTGAATTAAAAGTCCTTTAAAATAGAATCAATCTGAGGAAGTTTAGGACTATAATTAAACTCTATGCCCTTCTAATTATTCCTTTTAGGTTAATCAAGAAAGTGCTGGAAGTGTTAGCAACAGACGAAGAGTACAGTAATGGGCTGCCCTTTACAGCTTAGACTTTTATAAATGACTAGTGACTTTATATCTTGCTGAAGTAACAACACTTTGTTGCCATATAACTCTAAAGTAGAACACATAAGGCCCATTTGTTTTGAAAACAAAAATTATAAAATGAATTTATTAATCAGTAACTTTGAATAATTAATAGTTTCTAGTTTTATAACTGTGCATCCTATAGTTTGGAAAAATAAATATGCAAAAACCTAATATTAATGTTAGGTTGCATGAACATAAAAGGAAATTAATGATTAGATTGTTTTTCTCAGCAAATTATCTTCAGGAATCTCAATTGTAATCTTAATGATTGCAGTAGTGAAGCTGAATATTCCAGTTTTACTTACAGGTGTTTGTATACATAGAAACAACTCTAAACCCAGGTTTTCTACATAAATCCAAATTAGAGTTCCCAAAATTGTTTTGTTATTTTCCTGATTAAATTCTAATAATTTTTTATGTATTGGAGACATTCCCAAAGTCTGATGCTGTGATCATGTTTCACTGTCATTGTTTATACCTTATATGAAGTCTCCACTCAAAACCCTTGGATGTTCCATAACCATTCTGAAGACCAACATGCAGGTGGCTGGCTTTCCAGTAGGATATATGAATAGATATGCTTATTTCCTCAGTTGTATGTAACTTAGCTGTTCAGAAAATAGTTACTCATACAAACGCTAAAGTTGTTTTTATGGATCTCCCCTGGAATTTTATAGAAGCTAAAGAGCTCATTTTGATATTTTACAAAGTAAATTATTCAATTTAATTGGTTTCAAAAATTAGTAGGTATTAAAAAGAGATTGTTTCAGAATCAACTGACTAATGTAATTTGACATTATAATCCTTCAGATTATTTATCTGTTTGGATTATTCCAGTATTAACTTCAGAAGTTTCGGATAAGGAAGAATTTTGAAAGTTTTAAGAAGTTTTTTTGCTTGAGAAATTATATCCTCACCCACCTCTGTAAATTTTACTAATTATGAGTTCCTAGCTATACTCAAATTATGTCACTCATATTTGTACCATGTTTACAATGTCAATTCATTCTTTTTCATTTGCCATGCTTTTTCAAAAAAGGACGTAAATAGAAAGCTTCAGAGATATGTCTACAGTCCAAGATTTATTAAAGTTTATGACCTGTACTCAGAAAATATGCTGTAACAAATACTTACTTCTAAGCAGGTACTTACAGTTTGATGAATGGAAGCATTTGCTTACATTGACATGTTGAATCAAAACTAAGGAACTCAAAGGCAGGGGAAATTCCATGAATTTGTTTTAATATATTAAAAACTTTACTATTAAAATTGGGTGTCTGAACTGGGATACTTTTCATCTCTTGCTTTCATACTGAGGGAGCTTGTCCTTTCTCACAGGCTCCCCCACTGACCACCTAATTAAGTCATTTTCCTCTAGTTTCTTATGCTTTCCTGCAGTAGACACAAACTCCACTGTGAAGTTAAAATTACTTTTATTAATCATTCAGTGTAACATTCATTGGCCTGACTCAAGTAAGATGCTGTCAAGCTTGACCATGTCACAAAGCTTTCAGCAGTCAAATCACCAGAAATTTTTCAAAATGTTGCTAAAGCTTTTGTGCTAAAATTTCAATTTCAGTATAGAAAGGCTGTATTTTTTTTTATTTCTTATTCCCTGAAATAACATCCTTCTGAAATCTGACTCTGAACCCATTGCTGTCCAAAAGCTGCTGGTGGCATAATAAAATGATGCTGCTGCTGGCAAGTCCTTGACCTTGGTGGGTGGTTTTCAGGGCTGTTGGAGGTTCACTGCTGGAAATGCATTTTCTGGGGAGAAAAAAGAAAGAAGGGAAGGAAGGAAAGAAATGAAGTGGTGTTGTGAAGTTATTTCTCATGATTGTTTAAAACTGATAGTCCAAGACAATGTAGCTTATCAAAAGCTGATAAAAAGGCCTTAAATATATTTTGCTAACAGTTTTTGCCCAACTGAGATATCTGTTTGCAGAAGATAAAAGTAATATTTAAAGTTTGCTGTCTCATATCCTCTGTCATGTGCAGAACTTAATAACTCAGTTTGTCAATGTAGTGTGGCAGAAACAGTGTCTTTATTAACAATGTAGTTATCTCCTGAATGATACAAGCTATTCATCCAGTGGTATTCCTAGCTCTGACATTGTGAATAGTAGTATAATATGTCAACTACACAGCCTCAGATGCCAGACTGATGGTTTTCTTTGAGGTTTAAGCATGTAAGTAAAAGCTGCTCTGTACAGGATGGGTTATAGGTCAAGCCTAATCAGCTAGCAGAAATTTTTGATTCTTCATCAGTTTTCATAGCCAACAGGGGCTAATGCCTGTTATATTTGCCAAAATATTTTTTCCAAATCAGAGCAAAATGCTTTTTTATTATTCAGACCTACTTGCAAGCTATTGTTAAATATGTGATAGAGGATCTTACAAAATTCTGCACTAAAACAACTAGCATGCTATTATGGTAATCTGAGAATAGAAGATATTTTAAAACAGAAGAGCTCTTTTTTTTCCCCCTCTTATAAGCCTTGCCAAAAAACAACCACTGCATTGAAATATAAGACACTAGTGAATTAGCTCAGCTGGCTCATCTAATACAGTGAAGTTTTGAACAAAGGGAACTATGGCTATAAAAATATCGTGGCTATAGTAGAAGATCAAGTTAGCTCTTTCTTACATGAATTTTATTTCTCTCTGCAGGAAACAAACAAAGCAAATTCATGAACAGCTGAAAGAAACACAGAATAGGAAAACCTACAGCCTAAATGCTTCCAGCATGATGGCAAAGTCGGAGTGTATGGCACAAAGCCAAGTCCAGCTGCAAAATGTAAGTAATGCTGCCAGCTACAGCACTTAATAACCTGGCTGAGTTCCTGCTGCTGATGGCAGCACATCCTCATGCTGCTATTAGCATCTGAGCAACGGGAACAAGAATTCTCACCTCTTTCATAAAAAGCTTTCTATCAGGCCTGTTAATGGAAAGCAGGGATTTTTTTTCTGAAGTTGTTTCAATGGATTCTGGTACATTTCGTTCATGTAGTAGTAGACTTTGCTGAGCTTTCCACTGCATCTAGCAGTGGAAATTACTAATATAGTTTCCTTCAATACCGTAGCTCATATATGTTGGTTATAGGTGAAGTGGGGTCCTTGATCTTAAGCGATGTCAGGTCTTCCAATAATAAATGAACCTGCATGAAAAAATGTAGAGATTTGTCACAGCTAATTCAGAGTAAATTCAAAATCTGGAACTAAATTTACACATATAAACTAGTGCCCAAGGGAAGACCATGCAGATGGTCTCGTTTATCTGGGTCTTTAGTTAAAGGCAGTTTAGATAACAGAAACAAATTCGTTTGTTCAAAGTAAATCTGAAATTTATTTAGTCATTTTCTGTATGTAGTTATATGTAAGTTAATACAGTCTCACAATCCTGAAGTGCATAGAGAATATTTGAAATAAGGAGCTTGAAGATACCTTGCATCCAGGGCTAAATAAATCAGTTATTTTCCAATAAATGTCATCTTCTCCCTTGGTCACACACTAAATTAATACTGTCTTACTTTGAACGAAGTCTTTGGAAGAACTGAGAAGGATCCTGGTAGCAATATAATAGGAAAATATAACAGATGTGTTAAAGCCTTTCTAAATTATTAACTCCTTTTTTTTTTTAAAGTATCTTAGCATTGCTCAAAGGAATGACTACCTTATTTGCCAGATTCCATCAAAATAGTGGGAGTTTAGCAAAAGTGAGTTCTCATGCCCACTAACTCCTAGTTTACATCCAATTAAGTAAGAGATAAGTATGAGCCCTTTTAACCAATTTAGAGTAAGTAGAACTTCCCTGATGTGACAGAGAAGTTGTCAGAGCATTGCTTATGTTCACTTTAAGTTCTGTTTTGTAGGAATACCATTGTGATGCTCCTGTATATACTCAGGATATGCTTCGAAATGCAGGAAAAATATGCTATTTCAAGAAGGAAGATTGCTTCACTAAATTGATATAATCACAGTTTGGGGAACCTTTTGCAATTTTTTAATTTCACTTTCAGTTCATTCAGTCATATATTATTTCTAGCCCCTAAAAAAAAAAAGCTGTTGGGAGTGTTGTTGGGTTGTAATGATGACAACAATAGGTAAAGTTCATGATCCTTTTGTTCTATCATGTAAAGTAAGCCTTGGTTAACACTAAGAAAATGTTCTTTGCCTTTTTCTCACTGTAATTCAGTGCTATATTTTGTCAACCCATCATTTCCATGAACTGTTTGATGTCTCCTGAGCAGCTAACAAACACATCAACAACCTTTATTTCAGTTTTTTTCTTTTGCTCTAGCAATAACCATAATGACTGAAGTAGCAGTTTGTGGATTCTGGACATAAGGGATTGAAAGCCACCATTATATTTATTATTTTAATCCAAATTTGCTTTTCAGTTCTTAATGCTGTTCAGACTGTCATTTTCAGTGCTGGTAATTAACACACCATTTTCTTGTTCTTGTGGCTGCTTGCCACTGTTTTCTCCTTGCCATTAATGCATTCTCCCTTTGGGAACAAAGATACTAAGGAAGAAAAACAGAATGACCTTGTGCAGGATATAGCATAACAGTGCAGGGTAATAATGGTTTCTATTGTTAGGAAGATTTTAGTGCAGGAATTCATGCAGGCAGCTCATGAAATATTTACAAAACCTGGCAGCTTGGAGGAGAAAAAAAGGGCAGGGGTATGGTGAGGCAGCAGAAAAAAGAACTTTGAAAAGGTATTTCATAGGAATGGCTGAGTGACTCCCCCTCGGAGACCAGAGATCTGCCCTGGGTGTATCTGCTGGGTGGGAAAGGACCAGGCAGCAGCGTGGGGCACAGAGCTCTCCTGTGGCTCTGCTCCCTTCTGTTGGTTGCAGCCTGGGTGTGATCTCTGCCATTCCCATCTGCAGCTGCCACCACAGGGGTCTGGGGAGAAATCTTAGTTCTCTTTGTTTCCAGGAGCTAATAGATAAATAAATTAAGACAGTTATTTTCTGGAGATTACTCCCCCAGTCTGGCATTTTGGTTTATGTAATCCTGGAAGCTGTTTCTTTTCCCATGCCACATGCTCCTCTTACAAGCAAGAGAGTTTTCCCATTTATGTCACCTTTGTGTCTTTCCCTAGAAGATTTTCCTGTATTTTTCTCTTGTCTGTTTTGAATAGACAAGATGCTTTCAGGTTTTTCACACAGCTCTTTCTTCTTCTATAGAGAAGAATACTTTTGTGTAGGCCTGAGAATAGTTGCATAAGGATTCTTATTCTTTATGACTATTGTGAAGGAGCCATCACCTTTTGACTGAGAGGTTGCTATATTTAGTAAAGGATCCATCTATCTTTCCAAATATTGTGTTGTTCTAGAAAGAGGTTTAACTTATTTCCCAAGACCCAGGGTATAGCAGAGAGTGTTTTGTGGCTGTAAAGAGCTTGACCAGTCTCTTCTTCCCACACTCAAATGCATTGTATCTCCTCCACTCCCTCCCTCTGCTGCTCAGTCGTGATCCTGAGAAGTGAAATAAAGGGTCAGATTTTGTCAGGACAGTTGTGTTCTGTCTGAACTCCTGCTGCTCGTTGTGGTAATTGTGGTAATTGTGCTCACCTGTAACAAGTCTGTTTCTCTCCATAGCAATATCATTACTTTTGTAGACGTACAAATTAGATGAAAAATACTATAATCAGGGTTCATAAATAACTGTTTGAACACAGCTTTTAGGATTTCCTGAATCTCCTTCAAGTCCACTGCTTTTCCCAAATATTCTGGCAGCAACACACTTAATTTCTTGCTAGGTTGTTCTTGCTAGGCTTTCTAGCCTCTTGGATTTAGAGACTAATGCACTGGTAATCTTGCTATAATTCTTCAGCCAGGAAGAGATAGATGTGCCAGTTTTTAATTCAGGATCTTTGAAGTACACAGGAGATTCAGATTTATTTCACCTAGTGCATGAAACTGAGGTCTTCCAAGTATTATGTACCCCTTCCCAAAGAGATTATACTCTATCCAAGAGAGATTTAAAGACTCTGCTCCAGGGGGCTGCAGCAGTTTGATCTCCTCATAAGCAAAAAGAAGAAAATTGTCATTCTCAGCTTCCCCCCCTCCTTACAAAGACAAGTCCTCGGTGCACCCTCACACACCATGCAGGGGCAGGAGGAGGTGAGGTGGCTCCTGATTGCTACCTTCTTTTTCCACCTTGAGTAGAGAGTTTCTTTAAATTCTCACAACTTGACAAATGCGTCATGGGGGTAAAAAAAAAAGGGGGGGGGGTGAAACCATACCGTCCCTTTAGTGTTTCTGAGAATTGTCACGGCTGTTTAAAGTGGTCTTTTTCACCTTTGTGGTTTTTAATACCTTCTCCCGTGGTACCAAGTGGATCTATTAATCCCCCATCACTTTCCTTCTGAGGTGGCTAATATGCTTTTCGTGCTGTACTGTGTGGTTTCACTTTTCACTACATTTGTTTTTAATAGCATGCAGTCACTAGCTCCAGGTTTTTGATATTCTTATAATGAGAGGCTAAAATATGCTCTTTATATGTCTTGTTGCTTTTTGTTGATAGTAGTAGGAAATAAGTTATTTTTGGTCACTGCGATGGACATGCAATTACTGTATTGCACCATTCTGTTGCAATTCTGTTGAGCAACAGATACACTTAAATCTTTTAAAGGATTAGTCTGTTGTTTTACCTGAATTATGATTTGGTTTATCAGCCAAGATCGAGAGCAAAATTCCCATTTTTATATCTCATGGCTACTTAGGAAACACTGCCAGAATAGACAAACCTGAGTTTATTGTCCTCTGTCTAGAGGTAGTGTTGGCAACAAAACATACAGAGCATATGGGAACAGCTGTAAGGATGTTAAATGTACCACCTGATGGGCTTTTGTGCAAGATCAGCCCATCCAGGAATATCACTGGCTCTTTTTCTCCTTGAGTTGACCTCTCTGAATGTAATTTAAAGCTGACCCTTCTGCCTTATCAGTTGTTTTTGAAATGAGATCCCCACATCACCTCTCTTGCAATACCACATGACTTTCTGGACCTTTTATTCTTACTACTTTGGGAAAATCATTGAGGGGGAAGGGCTAGGTAAAGCCAGGGGGAGGGATGGGTGTTTTGATTTGCATAACATTAGGACAACAGTGTCAAGCTGTTCTGTAGCATTCGAGTGGCATTTGTTATCCAAGAATCCTACATTTTAGAAGGAGGAATACAAAGCATGGAGCAGAGGAATTATGTGCTCACAGTAATACAGTAGGTCAGTGGCAGAGGCTTCTTTCCTGGCTCAGGCTGCCTTCACAGTTTCACTTAGCATTAAGTAGCAGGGGGTGGAATTTTATTGTGAAAATATTCAGTAATTGTACATAATAGATGATTTTCTCCATGAAACCATGAAAAATTGAAAATTTGCAAAATACTTTTTTTAAGAGCTATCATTATTCTTGAATTTATTTAGCCATATGCACCAGTGTTTTTCAGTAATTGCTCAAACAAGCACAGATAATTAACCAAGAAGACAATAAAACCATTAAAAAACCCGTATAATACAGATAAGCTTTCAGTGATGCTGGAAACAGCCCTTTGAAGGTGTTTCACAGCTTATTCTCCATCATGGCTGATTATTCAGGAGCTCAGAACAGTCAGAGGTCTCCACAGAGCTCAGCCCAGGTGAGAACTGAGCTGTGGAAGCAGCAGGATGAGCTCTGCTGGGATATGTCTGGGGAATAATCCTATCCTATACTTTTGGGAGCACTAACTGATACTGGTGTAAACTCTTCACAAAAAAATGAAGGTATTTTTCTCCAGAAGGGATGTGGCACTTAAAACTAAGCTTAAGAGGGATTAACCCAACTGTGTTTAAACCTATTAAAATGTACAAATAATGTGATACATCCAAATATGTTCAATTACGTTGTTCAAATTCTCTGTATATTCACACCCTCAACTTAAACTGTGATTCATATTTTCATTGTAATGAATGTTATGACTGTTACAATAACAGTGTAATAACTAGTGTATCTGAAAATGGCATAAATGTTTGGTTAGGGGCAAAAAATACCTTGAAAAAAATGTGCCAGAGTGGTTCTTGGTGTTGGACCTTCAGTACAATTTGCTAATCAGCATCAGAGCAGCTTCGGGGGTCCTGGTTTTCCTCAGTTGTGATGAGGAAAAACTCTGTGTACCACTGCTCCAGCCCACATCCACCTTAAATGTGGATGTAGTGAAAGGCACAGCTTATCTCTAATTGATGTTCATAATTCACTTCATACCCATGGTCTTATAAGGCATTCAGACCTTCAATTTTTTTTCATGAACAAACTGAAAAAAAAACAGAAGTAGCTTCTTGGTACTAGCAGCCCATTCTTAACATAGCTCAAATTGATTTATTCAGGTCACAAATCAAAGCCAGTTTCATTTCTGCAGCTGGCAGGATAACTATTAAAGTTTAAAGCCTTCACAGACCTTAAAAGTCATACTTCTGTCTGAATATTTTATCTACAACATTTACAAGTGCCAACTAAGATCATGGTAACTGAAAGAAATGGGAGTGTAATATGCTGCTTCTTATTACTTCAGTTGTGTTTACTTTATGTGTGTGGCAACATTTTGCACATTGCTGCTCTCATACCTTTGCCTTCATGTATGTCAGCAGTGATTTTGGCCCCATTTATGTGGATATTTCAACAGAAAGGTGGAGAAGAGCATTGGAGAAAAGTGTGAAGGTCTGTTACTTTATCCACAGAAATCGGTCATAAGAAGTGTGGGTAGATGGACTAAACATACATGTAACCCATTTTTAAAGGAGAATAGTCTTCTGTGGCTTTCCTTTTTTATCTTGCTGAAGTCTACAAAATTGTAGATAAGTGGGAATCAGATAATTCTGTATTTTTAAGGAGTTATTTGTCTTTTGTTAGACAAAATAATTATGAATAACTGTATTTTGAAAGAATTCTTACTACCTTCTCCATGAATTTTTGGGCTATTGTGTATGCCATAATATGGCATTTTTTACCACTGCAATTTTTTCTGTTATTTTGACTACTTTAATTTGTATTTCTTTATAAAATATGTAATCATGTAATAGCTTCCTCAATACCAATTTATTGTGAAGATAACATGGATATCTAGGTATCTGAAAATACAATCTCAGTACAGAAAGGAAAGCAGAGCAATTAGTTTTAGTGCAGGTCCTTGTAATGCAGTGTAAAAAATCTGCAGAGTGATGTATTTTTAATACCTAAATGGAAATGTGGGTTAACCTCTCATATCTCTGAGATATTGCCCAGTAACCACTAAGAACATGAATTTTCTTACAAGCCCAAGTGCAGCTTTTTCTATACTTTTACTTTCTGGCTCCATTTAGGATCAGACTCTTCTTTTTTTTTTCTTTTTTTTTTTCTTTTTTTTTTTTTTAATGAAATTTCAGTTGAATCACAAAGCAAGAAGAAAAAAATCTGTTCTTGTTCATGTCTGGTGTCTGCTTTGCAGACCTCTGTGTCTCAGTATGTGCCCAGAGACTGCCCTACGCCTACACCTGTCACAGGAAGAATTATGTTTACAGTGTTCTTACTAGCACAGATACTCCCAGGTCAAAAGCTTCAGACCTGTTCAGAAGAGATATCTGGCTCTGCAGATAGGATTCAAATATTTTTCATGCTTATCTGATGACACAAATGCTGTTTCAGTTTGGTTTTCATCATCGTACATGCTGATGAATGCAGTGTTTGACTGAAATCACCAAAGGACCGAAGAAGTTGCTGACTGTCCTCCGAGATGTGTTTTGTGATCTCAGTCTCTGCATGGAGAAGCACAGAAACAGTGTTCCTTATCATTATGGGCAGATCAGTCCGTAATTTTGCTGCTAATGCAGATATGAGCATTTTGATGTGGAGAACGTAATGGGGATAATGAGTACTGGTACTTTCCGCTGTGTAAACAGTACTGAATGAATGTATTACTTTCAATCCCTAATTTTGATTTAAAATTGCATTAGAGCACTTCTTACCCCATTCTAATATGAATTCAGATGGAATAGCATCAACAGTGTGCTTTGTCTTTTGAGTATTAATTAAGTTTATTCTCTCTGCTACAGTATTCAAAACCAGACAGGCATCCGGGGCCTATTCTGCACAAGGTTATGGAGTCTAGTTTTTCAGGCCCTCAGTCTTTCCCAGAGGCCTTGTCTCCTGACAGAGGAACTCAGCCCATCAAGCAACACAGGTGAGCAAATGGCTGTCTGGTGAGAGCTTTGCTGGCTGCCGAGGGATGTCACTGAGCTGGTGATGCGTGTGCAGGGTTGTTGTGCGCTGGAACTGGGTGAGGTGCTGACTGGTGTGGTACCAGCAGAGCCTCAGCCCACTGATTAAGCAGATGTCCAAGCATTTTCATAGCTGCAGACATAAAAGGTAATAGCAGTGCTTACTAACTTCATCTGTGTTTTGTGAAAGTCCTGGAGGAAGCATTTAAAGACTCTATTGGAGCTGCAGACACAGACCAGTGAATGAAACAGCTGTAGTATGAGAAACCATTAAAAACAAGACTTTCTTTATCAATGTTTGTGAAGTTAATGGCTCATTTGCTGCAGAAAGACTTGGTTCTAAACTTCTAGCCTTTTTTACTACTTTTTTTAAACAAATGATACTTGAAATGAATAATGGCTTATTTATGAAAACGTGGTGGCCTTTGGAAACTAGGCTTAAAAAAGTTTGAATGATTGTTTCTAAGAGGAAGAAAAAGAGGAATGTCACCCACCTCTGCATAGCATTCAGATGAGAATTATCCTTATAGCCTTTTTGGATGAGAAGGAGTGCAGGTGCTTCACTGCAGGACTAGAAACTAAACTGGTGTCTGGTATAAGCAGTAATGCTGGTCAGATGGCAATGGTAACATCTGGTTCGGTGCACAGAGAGAGAGAAAAAAGGCTGCAAAAAAATGAGTCTGGAATTTTTTCAGCTAGATAATCTGGAGGGGGAAAGACTTGTTTATTAAAAAAATAATTTTTTAAAATTATTTCAAAAAAAAAGTCTCAGATTGCATGAGGATATGATCTGCCTAGTATATGCTGCATTTTTCATTGCAGTGTCCCAGCCAGCTACATGTTCTTGTTCATTTGAATGAATAATTTGCCTAACCTACAAAGTGCAGTATGTGAGCCAGAAAGGGATATTTTAGGTCCTGTCTGCTTTTACCTCACTTAAGCCTTTAATTTGGCATGAAAAAATAATGCCAACTGTCATGTCAGATCCATTTCTTAGGTCTTATTCCTTATTACACAGAGATTTTCAAAATATACTTAATAATTTTATTTAACATAGATATGAACTGTGGGACTGTGGCTTAGAATGCTTTCCACAGGAGTTCTGAGTAGAATTTTATCGCCATTTAGTCACAAGGTGAAGCTTAGAAAAAACACAATTACTTTCCCTTACCTTTAATAGTATGATGGCAATATCCAAGTTTGATATGTCTTTACTTCAGAACTAATTTAAGAAGTGGAATGACTAGTTAATTTATAAAAAAATCTTTTCCAGTTTTATAATTTAAGATTTATTATAAAAGACCCTGTTTGCTTTATGAAACATGCAACAGACTTGAACATCTAAGACTTATAAGATTGTATTTAATTTATGCACCATGTGACAGCTTCCTATTTTAATTTCTAAATATTGTTCAGTATGGACAAATGGTCAGTGTGGCCAAATGAGGAAACTTTTTTAACAGGATTATGTTTTATCCTAAATATCCCTTCATTCCATTCCAGACGTGACATGAACCTGGAAAAATTATAACAGCTCTGCAGGTTCTCTCTTTTATGCTGTCATTAAATTACATTGTTGTTTTATTTCTGCTTGCTAAGAAAATATTTTGTTCTGCATCCAGACCTCTTTTCTCTGCTGGTGTTTTCAAGGACACAGATGGTGGGTTATCATTTCCTAAAATCAGGAACTGGCTGTTTCCAGTTCCTAAAACTAATACAATTTTTACCTGACAGTAAGACTGTCAACATAGGCAATCACTTGGAGTTGCTGAAATGTAACTGACAGAAATAATTTTCCATTCAGATTAGTAGATAACAGCAATTTTCCATCTCTACCAACCTCAGCTGCATGCAAAGAATTAATGCAGAGGTTAAATTGAAAACTGAAATTTAATCTCCAAAAATATTTTCCCTGTATTATTATTAACCTCCTAAAATATTTTGCCTGTATTATGCACTGATATAACAGTAGAAGAATGTTACATCATCTGCTTGCATATGTAAAATAACTCTTCATACTGTCAGAATTCAAAATCAACAAGTGTGTTTAATCAGTAAACTTCCTGTAAAGTGTACAATTTGCTCAAAAATTCATCTTGGATTATCTGTTGATTTAGGTAAGAAGAAAACCCATACTGTCTTATTTTCTAATAGATAGAAACAAATTAGAGTTTTGTCAATTATGGGATTGAGTTGGGATCCCTTTGAATAGCAGTTTTCTTGGTAATTAGTCATCCTGACTTTCATTCATTGATTCAGTCATCATTGATTTTAGAGGGATTCATTTCAGAGAATAACATGATGAAAGCCAAATGCAGATGCTTTCAGCCTGGAGTGGTTGTATTGTCTTACAAAACCACCAAAATAGGATAAACTTACTCTAAAATTAAAAATAATTTGTGTTTTCATTTTTAATGAACTTTTAACACCACAAAAACCATGCTAAAAAGAATTTTTTTCATTTGGTAAGGATTTTATCTATATGCTTCCAATATAATTGATCCAGTTTAAATTAAAGAGTAAATTTAACTTATTCTGTAAATAAGGCTATTGAATTTCAAAGAAGTAGTAATGATAAACTAAAGCAACTAAGAATGAAAAGGCAGAGGAAACCTGAAAAGAAGAAAGCATAAGGAATATGGTATTTCCCCAAAGAAAGAACATAGTTTTCTGCAGAAATTTACTAAAAGTAATGTCTAAAAGGAATAGGGTATATGGAAAGAAACAAACTATATCACAGAGGGCAAGAAGTCATGCTTGAAGTGAACATTTCTAGGACTCATTGAGGGTTAAGAATTAGTGGTAATACTGAAAGCAATCAATTGTTCCTGCTGTGAAGAAAAAAAACAAAACCAACAAACAGTACTGTACAGGAAAAAGGAAAGCTGATGGTGGGACAAAAATAATATATGAAGCTGTTAGGGCAATCCTGAATTAATATATTTCATTTTTTTTTTTAAGTTAGAATGGTTATTTGAGGACATAGGCAGAATGGGAATAGAATCAAATGTATGGAAATAGACATTACTGCAGTCAAAGTGGAAGTAAAATGTGGAAATCAAAGCTTTCAAGTCAAGTTGGTTTGGTTAATCCTGATCAAAGAAATCTGGAAGGAGAACCAGCTCATGAAATTTCAAGTCTAGTAGCAAAATCTGTAAAAATGGGAGCTGTAACATATGATGATGGAATAGCAAGTGTCAAATATTTAGGAGTATGGAAAATTTATTGAAGTAACTGAGGGCCAGTTAGGTTGAATTAGACTAGTCAAGGCTTTAGGACAAATGTGGGGGAAGCAGATTCTTGGAGTAGATAGAAAAAAGGCCGAAAAATATTTACTAGTTTATCAGCAGCAGCTCCTGCAACACATCACTGATGACTTTCTTTGTATTTGGTGTAGGTGAGCTCGATCTCCACGCAGTCCCAGTCACTCTTGTCACATGTGTCTAATGCCTTCAATGGGAGAAAGCAGGGAGAGACAGAAAAACTATAATGTGGATACACAGAGGTGGTTAAGAGGGAGATAGTGAGGAGTTATGTTGAAAAGGTAAGTGCTGGGCTGAAGACAGTCAACAGTGGAGCACTAGTGGAGCACTCAAGGAACTAGTTAATGTTGGGGGCAAACTTTGTTTAATGTTTTTGTGCATGAATTTGGCACAAAAAGAATTGGAACATCCTGAAAAAATTAGTTAAGAATCACAGACTCAGTACAGATAAAGATTTAGATATAAGGAGTGAATGGCATAACTTTAAAGGATGGCTAACAGGGGTGGATTGAAGTTCAGCTGTACTAAATACAAGGTCAGGCATTTGGGAACTGGTAATAAAATTTAAGAAACAAATGAGGTAGAAAGGTTTCAGTATATACTGCTTGTTAAAGGATAACTAAGTCACGAAGTGATGCAGCTGTGCAAAAGGTGTATGGGATGAGAGGAAGTATTAATTACAGCATCTTCTTCAGAGAGTCAGAAAGATTAATACCATTTCATGAGATACTGTTGTCACTTCATTTGTATATAGCATGAGAATGTACCACTATTATCTCACCTGGTTAAAATGGCCCCTTGATTATTATGGACTCAAATTGCATTCATGAGCTAATATGAGGAGTCAGTGATCCATGTTCTATGGAAAGTGTTAGACTGACACTGTCTTGTGTCAGTATTCAATTCAGGAGACTGGAAAGAGTGTGTGACTGCTGCTTATAAATACATCTCAAAAAGGATAACAAGGAGTTAAAGACCTATTCAAAGTGAAGGAGTATGATGGCACATTTGTCAGAAATAACTGTAAACTAAAAAGAAGTTTTAAAGTTTTCAATATAGAACAACTTTCTGTGGTGGTATCCTGCATATCATTGTAGTTTTAGGATGGAGGTTGATCAGTGCACTACAGGGAGTATATGATAAAGTTATGGCAGATGATTAAACTTAGTGCCACTGAGGTACCTTGAATGCTCTGTTTTCTTTTCCTGTTGCATCTCTCACAAGGGTGGTGACCAGATGATATAGGTAGCTTTGAAGAATTTATGTAGAGTTTCAAAGTCTGGAATCAGCCCCTACACATGCTGTTCCTGAATACGAGAATATGGAATGGAATCAACAATGCTTAGATTTGTAGATATAGGCTGGCTGCTGGAAAGCATCTCTTTTTAAGATTTTTCATGTTCTGTTGGCAAATTTACATCTTAATGTGTTCATAATGCGATGTAAAATCAATTGTGTTTAGTAATTAACTAAAAAGTAGTACAAGAAGATTCAGAGTTACTGTAAAAATACTGCTGGTCTTCTCTTCATGAACACAGTTACCTGCACTCGGGAGTTGTGTATGTGCCTCGAGAGGAGAATACTCCACCTGCAGGAACAGACTTTGTTCCCACTCGGTTGCTCAACCTAAAAGAAAATTTTCACTGAAAGCAACCTGCAACAATGAATGCCAAGTTCTTAATTAAGTGCGTTTTTCAAACCATTAATTCATCAGAACTATATTTCACCCTGCTTTATGCATCACTTGTGAACCAGTTCATGCATATTCTGATTTTTTTTATTCTGGAGTAATTGATTAATAGATTTTAAGGACATATCTGCTACAGCTTTATGTATTGGTCTAAATTATTGAATGGCTCAGTTATGTGGGCTGATTTCTTTTACCCAATTAGAGTGGAGTGCAGGGAGGAAGAAACCATAATGATGGGTAAAGGACAATAAAGTCCATGAAGAAATCCAAAAGGCATTGTTTGCCTGAGAGGGAGAAAATCTTCATGTGAGTGCTAGAGCAGAAGTCTGAGAGGGACTGTATTGACACTTTTAGAGGAAGATGTTGCTGATGTTTGGATCAGTTTTGTGAGAAAGGAAGAGCTTTGTTATGCTGGAGTTACCTTTTCATAGAACTTTTAACAGAAATTGTTACTGTCTTTGGTGCTTGAAGAAATGAGTTATCCTGCAGCTTACAACTGTGCTGTCTGCAAGTATTTCCCAGTCCTTAGTGAATTCATCTTGTCCATGACCACAAATGATTTCCGTTCATTTTTCCCCCCTTTTTTTCTGTCAGAAATGTTGAAAGCATGAGAACCTCCCACTGGTAACAAATTGGTTGCTTCAGCACTGTCACTGCTGGAAGCGCTGTGGTTGCAGGACAGTGTTGGCACGTGCCAGATCCCTTCAGTCTGACCAGCACACACACCTTTAACAGCCCCTGGCATCTAGTGCTCCGTGGAGCAGTGAGACTTTCAGTGCAAACTGAAGTCCAGATTTATCTACATCTTTGCTGCAGTTTATAGCTTTTACCTCAGGTACACCTGTATGTGTTGAAATTACGTCCATTACAAATGAGGAGCTTTTGTGAATTTGCATGTGCATATTATTAGATAGGAGACTGTGTGCTCTCCTCTAGCAAGGAGGATGCACAAGGGCATCAAATCAACCACAATTAAAAATTTAAAATTTCTAGTTTCAAATATTTGTAATCAGTCTAAAGTCTGATAATCAATTTTTTTACTTTTGTAGAACATTGATGAATATGCTTCAGTAAGTAAACAACCCTGACTTTCCTTATCCATCACAAATTATTCATTCAGCTGCATCTTTTGAGATCCTCTGCTATAATAATCTGAGACTCTCCTGAGCAGAATTGGTCAATTATTTTGTGTTGTGGTGGTGTTACTTTACAGAATATGAACTGTAACTCACAACTTGAACTCAGCCTTCAGAACTGAAAGGCCAGTATTTCATTTTTTCAAAGAAGTTTTTTCACAGCCTCCTTAGTAGCGAAGGAAAAATATATTTAAGGAAGCATCAAAAACCCTGGAGGGAATGCTATTGCTATGGGTTATTGATCTTTTCAGTTAAAAAGCAATAGAAAAATAAAGGTGTAGAAGAAAACAGAGCCAAGGTGGTGATGGAACACTGCTAGCTTGAGCAGTAGGATAAGAGACCATTGAATTTATTTCTTATTTTAACTTTGGACGGAAAAGGTTGGTTTTAATTTGTCCAAGATCCCACTAGTTAAAAAATGCAAATTATTTTTAAGTCATACTATAATAGGAAAAAAAGAAGCAAACTTATCAAAAGTCTTTTGCATTGCTGAATTTTATCAAAAGTTTGAATTATTCACATAGCCAAAAATAATGACTTGTAAAAGGCACCTACAAAACCTATCTTAAGTTATCATTAAAGATGTAACAGAATATTAGGTAACACATGCATTTCTGAGACCCAGAAGATGCCAAGAGAAGTAGGAGTAGCTGGAAAATGAATAGCCAGTCACACCATGCAGTACTGTGACCTGTTAACATTAAGAATAGGTTATACCTTGTCTTAATTCTGTGTTCCCATATTTTTGATTTAGTAAAAGCTAAATTTATGGTTTGCATACCAAAACTGTGGATTCTTGATACCTTTTAATTCCTGCATGAGATGAAAAAAATTCCATTCTCCTTCCAAAACACTAGAAAAATGTTTACAAAAGCAGTTTTCTAAAATAAGTATGAAACTACTACTTGTTTTTATGAAATTCAAGTTTATATTAAATCACATAAAGTAACAACACAGCATTGATCCATGTATACAAACAGGAAAGCAATCTGTATATGAAACAAGAACAAAACAATATAGAAATCTTGTTCAAAGTGGAGGAAACTTGTCTTAGATGGCTTCTTCAAGCTGCAGTTCATAAACTTCACTTATATTGTTCACTTACACTTTTTTTCTCAATTTAGTGTTACTGTATCAGGAAGCAGCACATTGTAGGCTGTAATGGGCTCTCAGTTTCAGATCTGATTTTTGAATTCAGCTGTGGGTATGATGGAGCTGTGCTGTTTGTTTGTACTGTCTGAGGAGTAAGTAACTCTGTGTAGTGGGATTATGATATGCAGCATGGAAAAAAGAAGCATCCTTCATCAAGTGCAAGAAAACATTTAATATACTGGGCAATTATTTTCATTCTGAGAAGAGAGGTGATGTATTAAATACAGCATAAACAGCAGCTAATGGTGGATTATAGTATTATATTTCCATAGAGAATTTCTACTGCCATCATAGACCGCCACAGCAAAGTTTATGAGAACAGTAATCCATGTGTTATTAATCCTGAACCTTTACTTTGCAGAATTTTATGCTGTTGTTGTGATAAGTTTTACTGTACTCTCGGTGTTTTTCCTAGAAGTCTCTCTTCATGCTGCAGCCCAGGACAGAAAAGTGGGATGCTCCATCGAAATGCCTTTCGGAGGACTCCTCCCTTGCCTCGGGGTAGGTTCAATGGAATTACAGGACCAGCATATCAACAGCTAGAAGAGTCAAGGATCACAGACCAGGACACAATACCTTGTCACGGGTAAGTAACAGTATAACTGAGCTGAGCCTCTTTGGGAGTGGCTGCTGTTGGGAAGTTAATATGCTTTGCCATGTTCCAACTTTGTTGTAGTATACTGTGGACCCAGGTTTTATACTGCTGAAAGCAAAAGAATGTTTTCTGCATACTGGCTCTTTGAAGGTAATATGTTTTTATTTGGCTGGCTGCTTTTTTTAAGCATTTCAAAGGCTGTAGAGAGAGGGATCAGGACAAACTGTAAGTGATTGGCAACATTACTCCTTATAACTGTTTTTTCTAGCAGTGCTATGATGTTCTAGTAATTTATGGATAGCATTTTTTTCTTCCATCAATCAGCACCGGGCAAATAAGAGAATTAAGAAGTTCAACTTTTTTTAATAAATCAATGTACATTGTGAAGTTTGTTTTCTATAGACTGAAGACCAATCACTTCACATAGGTTTGTCTTTGAAAAACAATCCCACTATTTTTTTTCCTTTTTTAATTCAGTTTGTTAGAACATTGACTGTGAACTCCAACTGTACATAAAGTCTGAATTTCAGAAGTGCTCCTGAGCACCTGCAGTTGCCTTTGAAGTCTTTTGCAATTGCTGAGGTATTTTGTGTAATATTTACATATCCCTATAGATTTCCAAAGACTTTCCAGGATCATTACAAGCATATCATATATATAAAAGTAGGAGTGATATCTGGAATAGAATGAAAAACCCACCGGTTTCATGTGCACACCTGTAAGTCACAGTGAAGAGTTACACTATGAGAAGGGAGCTGCAGGGTTTTGTGTCATAACTGGCTTTATGAAGTGCAGAACTGAGGTCACCCACGTGTTATATTTTCCTTAAGGATGAAAGGAGCTATTATCACTAACCACTCTGATCTCCTGGCAATGACAGCCACAACATTGTTACGTGTGTGTATGTGGTTGTCATCACATGTGTAGGCACCCATCCTCCAGTGCTGCCCTTGGCTCACTGTTTTGTGGATGAATCTACCTAACAAAGCTAGCCACAGTAATTAGGAAAGACAGACCAAGAGCAGGGCTTACCTGGGGAGGGGGAAAGCAAAGCAGCAAAAGGTTTGTGTATCTGGTGCCATCTTTTAAATAAGTTTGACTCACGCTTCTGTCATTGTTACTGTTTGCTTCTTCTGAGAAAAAAATTGTTTATTACCTCTTGCAGTAAATGTATTATTGTTCATTTGTATGATAATGTGCATATAATTTCTTGTGAAAATTGTTACTGAAATTGCAACCCTTCCTGAAAGGAACAGGCTGACAACCTTCCCTCTCCAGCAGACATGTCTTATAACGTGGGCTCTGGGGAGTGCTGTAGTCTTCTCCTAGAGAGAAGTGAGATACCAAACAGCAAAGCTGTGGGTAGTTGTATTTTCTTTTCTCTAGGAAACCAGTGTGTGATACTACAAGTATCGTCTTGTACTGGTCTGTATTTTAAATTTTCAGTTCTGCCAAAGTTTGATATTGGGATGAGCCTGTGATCTTCTGACCTCAGTCTGCTCAGCACTTCATGCCTATTTTGTGCACTAAGGATGTTTAGCATCTAAATATCTGCTGGTTTTACAGTGTTGGTATTCTCATTGGATTTACAGCCCAAATAAAAAGTTCCCTTGTCCTTTGCAGAAGTTACACTGCTTCCTTTCTTCTCCTTTAAACCTCCATCTTTCCTTATAGGAATGCACAAATCAAAGTTGTTTTATCTCCCTAATTCTTAGAGCATTCTGAACTTTGTCCATCAGCAGTTCTGGCTGAAGTTTAGTCAGATTTTGTGTGTTTATACTCGATAGAAAAGAGGATAATTTAGCTGATAGTGTTTGTTCCTCCTGCAAAAGTGCTTCTCTTCACATCCCACGTTGAGAGGAAAGCTTTTGCTGCCTTCAAAAAGCACCAAATCGTGATATTTGCAACACGATCTAATATTGTTTGAGTCAAATACAGGTAATATCAGTTATTTATTCAGTGTATTACTTGAAAGGGTAGAAAAACCCTCTTGAAATGAGTGGTTTAAAGAAGTCACCTCTGTGTCAGTTATGTCTCAGACAGGTTCCAGTCCCTGAGGGTGTTGTGAGTTGACATGCAGTGAAGTGGACAGTGGTTTGATCTCCAGCAGTCAGGGACCTGGCAGGAAGGGTCAGCAGTAAAACATTATTACGCTTCTTTCAGTTTCATTCTTTAATTTAGACTCAAACACTGTATAACATAATTAATTACTGTTGAATATTTATAAATGTTTGCTTTTCTTTTGTTACGTGGTTTTAGGAGGAGGGTGGAGAGAGAGCTGCACTTTGAAACACATGCAGATGAATTAATTTATTCAGACAAAATAATTTTTCAGATAAAAAAACAGATATTTCTTTGGAGGAACTATGGTTCTGGGAAAGTTAATGATAGGAAAATGTAATTAAGGTTCTGCAATTATAGTTCTGAGTCTCAGTCTATTGAAAACAGCAGCAGTCTGGTGTCACACATAGAAGCATGGATCAGTTTGTAATTAACCAAAAGCTGAGTCTCACGTGGTTTAGATGTAATACCCCTTCCAGTTTAATACCTCACCTGTTGCATACACTGTATGCACTTTAATTCAACCTCAGTCCCTCTTTGTAAGCCCTGTGAGCACAAGGCAGAAACATGTAATTCTGGCATAAAGTTGGTATGTTTAGCTGTATTTCAAAAAATATTATAGAAATATGCCAGGCATTGCGTTACATGTTACTGCTGCTGCCAGTTAGTTTTCAAAATAAAAGGAATAATTGAATCTCTGTTATAGAACTGGCAAATGTTACTGTTTTCTCACCAAATCCATTTTAATTCAATCTTTTCTTGTTTTTGCTTATATATCATCCATATAAAACATCCATTGCATGTGAAATTCATTAAAAACATTCACTCCCTTTGTTTTCAGGGTGCAGCCCAGAATATATTTAGGGCCTGAATTACCAAAAAAGGGACTAATGCAACTGATGCGATCTCTCCAGCTATAGTCGTTTGAACAATTATATATAAGCAAAGGAAACAAGAATGGGCACAACCCAAAGGTCTGCACTGTTTTGTTTTCATTTTTTTTTTTTTTAATTGTCCTCTCTCAGGAATAATATCCCCAATTAGTATTTCATTCATGAGTCTTGAGAAGTGTTCTAAAAAGCTCCTCCATGAATGGCTGCAGGTGTGTCTAAGCACAGTGCAAATGTAATTAACCAAAGCTGGCTCAGATATAATATGTAGCTGCATCTGTATAGCGTGGACAGGAAATTCTAGCACATATCCAAAAAGGCTGTTTGCTCTATTATTCCCTGGAGTCCCACTTCCCAAAGCACTATCTCTTTCCATCACATGGCAGCAAAGTTCACAACACCTCCTCCTTATCACAGAGCTCCCAGATGCATGTGCTGCTCTTTTGGGGATGCCTGGAGACCTCTGTACAGACCTTCATGTGTGCATGTGTACACATGAATATGTGTCAGGCACTTGTACAAACGCAGTGCCACCACAGACGAGTTAATTACAGGTCAGTGGCACTCTGCTGGAAAGGAGCCTGAAGATACCTCCTGCTGTCTCCTGGCTGACACCTCGCAGGGAGGATGGGCCAAAGGAAGCCTTTCCAGTTAATTCCCATTATGTGCTAATGCTGCACTATGGCTGTTTCACGGGATTCACTTTCTTTTCATTAGCTCTTTTCCTGCCCATACCAAAAAGCAGCGAGGTACATATGAGTAGAAGGATATCCCTAGTGAGGTCCAGCAGGATTTTCAGAATAATACCCTTGAGGTCAGAGCACTTGCCTCCACACCAGGTCTAAATGTTGCTGTCCTCATCCATGGATAAAACATGTTAGATTCCCCATTAGCTTGCCTTATTAAATAGTGATAAGCTGATTATAAATAAAGTATATTCTGGTACTGAGGTAATGTCTGTGGTCCTTAGTAACATGACTAGTAGATGTAGTAACTCTTAGAGCACCATATTTCTAGTAATACTACTTTCAGATGGGAAACATCTTTTTTTTTTTTTCATTGTTTCCTTTATTTTATATTTAGTATACTTTCCATTTCTTTTTTTTTTTAACTATTTTTTGTAAACAAAACATTTCCCTATCAGAATAATGAATTTGGCTTTGAAACAAAATGGAAATGCTGATAAATTTCACCAAGTTGCCTCACAATAAATAAAATCATACTGTGAGATGTATTAGTGGAAGATAAAGGATTGGGGTTTTTTTAAACAGTATTACAATATCAAGAGAACACAGACATTTGCTCAAGCCTAATATATATTAGCTCTATTTCCAGATGAAATCTAATAAAACAAACCAGGCCAACATTATGGTAAAGGCTATTGAAAAAATAGACATTTTTCAGAGGTACACTGCACTTAGATGCTCTGATTGTTTGAAGGGGAGTACAATCATTTCTATGTAAACAAAGACTACACAGCCATGTGTGTTTAAAGTTCTTTTTATCTGCATCTTTTTTAAGTGTTTTCCTAAAATAACCATTTGACATTGAGAGTTCTGACACTGAAGAAAGTATCAATCCGTTTCTGGATTCAGAAATGTAGGAATGGAATGTCAAATTTAATTTCAAAGCAAATTAATAATACATTATAACTTCTGAAATCTTTTAAAAAGGAATTTTCATTACTCTCATGTACTGGTGGGCAAAATGAGACTGAGGGAAAAGCAGTGGTTTGCCACTGGCAGATCTGAGAATCAAAAGCTGTCTCCAGAGCCTATTGTTTTCCCCAGGGCCCCACCACTGCCAAGTGCTCCTAGTGGAAGGGAAAAATCATGTGTATCCTTTCAGCACAGTTCACTAAACCTCAGTGTCCCTGCTGCCAGTTGCATCTGACCACTTGATGTAAAACAAAAACCTCTTTTTACTCTTTCCAGGTATTCATCCAGTGGTTTAAAAACTCCTCAGAATACTTCAATAAATATGCAACTGCCTTCAAGAGAGACAACCCCATATTTTAATAACGTGGATCAGAAGGACTTGGTCGGCTATTCATCTTCAAGGGCCAACTCCGTTCCCATCATCCCGTCTGTGGGCTTGGACGAAGCCTGCATGCAAATGCAAAACGTTTCTGAAGTAACAGGCATCAAATGGTGCAAAAACTCCTATTCCGCTGAACTTGTCAATGTGAGTTCCCCTGTCAGTAATTGTCATATAGCAGAACAACACGAAGTGAAAATATTGCTAGAAACTGTGCAGGAGCAGATCCGGATTCTGACGGACGCACGGCGGTCGGAGGACTATGACCTGGCGAGCGCGGACGCAGAGAGCAGCGCGAGTGAAAACACGGCCTTTCTGCCCATGAGCCCCTTGGCCAAGTCGGAGCGAGAGGCGCAGTTTGTCTTAAAAAACGAAACGCAAAGAGACTCAGTATTGACCAAGTGACTTCGTGTGGGGGTTGTGGGAGGGGAAATGAGAGATCTGTGCGTTCGATGCTTTGCTAAACAGGAAGGGAGGAAGTTAAATACAAATTATTTATATGCATTAATTTAAGAGCATCTACTTAGAAGAAACCAAATAGTCAATCGCCCTCATATCATAGTGTTTTTTAACAAAATATTTTTTTAAGGGAAAAGTTCCAGGAGGGATGAAGCGTGCATCAGGTGCTTTCTAGGCAGGATTACACAGTTTCAGTTACAGAGGATTTTACCATGGTCCCGTTCAACTGTCCAAAGTCTTAGGCTATGCATCTTCTTTTCAGTAAAGTCCAAGACCATTCTTAGATGCATTTGTGGTTTCAGAGCAGTGCTGCAGCGAGCTACTGGCCAGGGATTCAGACCCTGGGGACCAAGTCCCGTGAGCCCAGCACAGGTCCAATCCCCTCTCCCCCTCTCCTCTTGATTCCAGGTTCATACCACAGAAACAGGCACACAGATTCCTACTTCTGAGTTCTGGTACCTGCTGTGGAATGAGGACATCCCTAAACTGAACATATTCTTAACTCTCGACCTTAATTTGATGTGTCGGTCAGCCAGGAAAGTCAATGGAATCATTTAGGAGCTTTGGGTTTTGCCAAGCGTGGAGAGGGATTGGGTTCTGTAGAGATTCAGTGGTCAGAAGCCGGTGGCTGCTCCATCTCCTGAGCTTTGCCTACCAGAGCTGCCTTGGTGGAGAGTTAGGAAGAACAAGGGAAAATGCAGAAGTGTGTATTACAACAGGTGTGGTTTTGGTTTCTGATTTGAGGTTTTTTTGAGTGGCACCATAAACTCCGTTGTTCGTTAGCACCCCTAAACATTTCTAAACTTTTACACTTTGAAGGCATTTGTAAGCTCTCAAGGAGCACTTCTTGGTGTCTGTGTATATTTTTTTTTAACTTACCTTTTATTATGGGTTGTTCAGAGAAGAGTCAGGGAGATCCAGTATGATCAAAATCCAGCTGATAAGTGTTCACTATGCCTAATTTGTTCCTGCATTCAGTTCTCCAGTTACTTTAATTAATTATGGCTTAGGCTTGTGAACTTTAAAGTTTCAACCCTGCAGATGATTCAGTATGGACAGACCTGCAGGCATGCACAGATCTGAGTCTAATGGGGCTGTATAAGAGCAGATGGTTTCCACCAAGTCACTCCCTGCAGGGGATCAAGGTCTTAGAGAAGTGCCATTACCTGGCTGCTGTATCCTAGTCACATTATAGCACTTTTTCCGTTAGCTTTCTTTTTAGTCCCTCTTTCCCCCAGAAATTGTAACAAAATATGCCAATAGTGCAATGAATTGGGTTCGGTGACACATATTACTGGTTTTATTGGTATTAAAATATCTGCTTATTCTTGGGGGGAAAAGTCAACTATAATAAATAATTGCGAAATAGCCTTCCCTGGTTAATGTCAGAAGATTGATTTTAAAAAAACAGTATATACAGAATGTATTTAAACATTCCTTTGCAGCAAATTAATGGTTAAATTTATTAATGTGCCCCAGACTTTCTAGTTCACAAGTCTCAAGACTTCCCAAAATAGCACAATCGATCACGCTGTGCTGTTGTATGTTGAGTCAGAATAAAGCAATATTTTAACCTCTGTCAAGTAAATTTGGAAAAGAAATGCTGAAGGTGTATGTCATTTCTTTTGTTAAGGCAGTAAAAAATAATTTACAGTCTTCATTCAGCAAATCTTATTTTGGGTTCCTTTTGTGGTTTTGATTTCGGGGTTTCTTTTAAAGATAAAGTTGATGAAATTGTCTTGTTTACAGAACTTTCTATGGCTGTAATCTTTGCTGTGTGTTTTCAGTAGAAATATATTTGAGGGCAAACTGTTGTTCTGTGCCCCAGGATGGAGCCTGTCTTGTTTGGACTCCCTTCTGCAAAGACACAGAGCTTTTGTTGTATCAGTGAGGTGGATCGCCATGAGGTTTGGTCTCACCCTGATGTTTTTCTACCGTATGTTGTGGCTGGGCACAGTCTCACTGTGTGAATTGAGCTGACTGTGGTGGGTGTGGTCCCAAGCCCACACTAGATAAATCCTCTGAAAGACAGGGTGTATTAGGTGGGGCTCAGCTTTGCATCCCTACAGTCATATGACTTTTCTGTTAACAGCGTTTACATCCCACCATCTGAGGGCATGAGCAAAGTGAGCTTGCTTCTGCCCATAAGCCCTGTGAACATACCTGTAATATAAAAGCTGGTTACTATATAAAGCTCTGGTTCAACAATTTGTAAAGTATGATCACTATTAATAAATTTTTCACCATTAATTTCATCGAGATGGTCTCTCTGCTAAAATGTGCAGAATCCTGCCCAAATTGATGTTTCAGCATTAAATCTTTTCAATCCAGACGTAAGACCTCCTCACCCCCAAATTCTTCCAAACTCTGCAGTTTCACCTCTGGCAAAATAATGGAAACACACAACAAGATTTCAGTTGAAGAAAAAACCATATCATAAGCAATGCCTTTATGGAGTGAATGTGTTCACACAGCACCCCCGAAAGACCCAAAAAGAGGGGACAAGCAATGTATTTAAGAGAATGAAATGTCTAAGTGAATGACAGATGAAGATCTGAAATGGTGAGGATATCTTCGGTTCGTGTTAGAGATGCGATCTTGTACTCAGCAAAGGATGTGTGACTGTTATATGTTAACTGTTCTATTCAGTTTTCAGCATGTTTGAATAGAGAGACGTTAATATTAACCATATGACAGACTAGTGTATTATTTGTTAAGAGTATTACTTCAGATCTTATTGAAACTGTCATTGTTTGCAGAGGAAAACAAAAAGGGTTGAAAACGTCAAACTAGGTAGCCTTAATGCCGTTTGTGTGGTTCTCTAACACAGCTGTTTTCCTCTGTGGACCTTCCTATTTTACAGTGAATGGGACAACATTTTCTCCGAGGTCTGACAACTCATTATGTAAAGGATCCCTAAGAAAGTTGTACTGAAACAGCTGAAGTGGTAGGCCAAATATTGCTTTACTTCTGGTCCCATTGAACTCAGTGGATTGGAAGGGCTGTGAATCAGTGCAAAATGCAGTTCATTCCTAAATTTACATCTGTTCCCAGCCTTGGAAACAGTCTGTAATCCGCCTAGAAGAGGCTCTGAATTGAGTCATTTACCTGTAACACAATTAAAAATTTTATCTGGCCTATGAAGTTCCAGGTGTAGCCTGGTGTGAAAATTTGCACATGTAGCATGGCATTCAAGCAAACTGGGCAAACAGCTGGCTAAATAAATTGAACTTTCTCTGAACTGAACAGAGAAAACCTATCTCCCTTCAGCGTAATCCTGTGGAGGAGAATTATGGGAGATGTATGTCCTGATATTTTTTTTCTTTTGTTTAGAATTTTTTCAAAAACAATCCAAAATAACTCTAAAAAGAACCCCAGTAGAACAATCCCAGCAGTTGAAATGGGAAATGTAGGTAAGTATGGGCACATTTCATAGTTTTGATCACTGAAAAACTCTTTGGTACCCCATGACCTAAAGCTTAAATGTTTTAATTTTTGCAGGATCATGTTTAGATCAACAAATGCTTCCATGAAAAAAGAGCTGTTCAGAATGCTTTTGGTTTCTAGCCACCTAGCCATGGTCTCGGCTGGTGTTGTCAATGCATATGACAGGGCATATTAATAGAGGATCACATCCCAAATCTGTACTACTGCAAGTCCAGTGTAGTGTGACAAAGCTTAGTAGTCTACCATATGATGTAAGCACTAGTGCACTGATTTATGGAGCTACCTGCATTTTGCTTATGAAAATCCCAGCAGTGTGTGAACACTCTCAGTGGAATACGGTGCGAGGTCCATTGGCTGAGTGATTGGTTTGTCAGGTCTCTCTGTCACAGGGGCTGAGTGGCCCTGGCCAGGCTCTAACAGCAGTGAACTTACCACCATGTGGCTAATTCCAAAGTCAGTCATCAGAATCCTGCAGCTCCGGGTTTAAATTTTGAAAAAAGCAATGAGTTGATGGCATGTGGTCATGATGACCAGGCGTGTGCTCGATATGCTCCTGAATTGAAATGTTCAGTTAATTTGTGTCTATTTCTCCTGTAAGTAGGGAGAAAATCTGGATTCCTTTTCCAATTCATCCCCAGCTTCCCTCAGTCTAATTTTGGACGTTACTTGAACATTTCTTACTCTTACAAGAAAGTCTGAAAATAAAAACCAAAGAAGAACTCTTTCAGAGTTCTAGCTGCAGTAAGTAAAATTGAAGCTTGAAGGAGCAGACCTGGAATAAAAACTGTTTTTGAAAGTGGTATTAATATCAATTGCATTTCAATAAAATGGAATTTCCCTGTAAACCGTTTACCACTTGGGAAAAGATAGGCAGAACGAGCTTATAAAGTGATTTATTATGTTGCCATGAATTTAAAATGTTCATCTCCCAGCAGATTGGAGAAAAGCAAATATTTAGGATAGATTTTTCAGCTTTTGTGATTTTTTTTTTTTATTTTATTTCAGTTAGCCCCACAGATCAATGATCCATTATCTGTATTGTCTGTCCTCTTTTGTGGTCCAAATGCTGGACTGTTAGATTTCCTTAAAGAGAACAAGATTTTATCTAAATTTTATTTTTAAATTATTCATAGAATAATATATTTCTTTATCTTGCTGAAAACATAAAGTAATGCAAACTTTTTTTTTTTTTTGTGCTGCATTATTGCTGAATTTGCAGCAAGATTATGCTGCCTTTGTTTTGATATCTACTCACATGAAAACAACTGTGACACCCAGTTTTCAGGTTTTACACTTGGCACTTCCAAATCATCATATCAAACAGGACTTTTGTATTTTAAATAGCAAAGTTCAAACACGACATAGAAATGAAATAGCTACAACAGCAGTAAACTTATTAAGAAAGTTGGTTTGCGGTTTGTTGTTTTTTTTCATTTTTATTCCATAGCAATTAGAGGATTGGGCCATGGGAATTGGTAGTCTCTTGCAAGGAATACAGTCACAGAATATATTAGTGGCAGTGGAAAGTCATTGCTGTAGCCCAGAACTAGAAAAGCCACAGGGGAGGAGGAATCAGTCATCCAGTGTGTGCTGCAGGGGGTAAAAGTGCTTTCATTTTAATAGTAAAAACCAATATAGTTGTTTTTCTGTTGAAACTGCCATAAAAGGTAAATTATCTGAATTTATTAATGACCATGGTGGTAGTGTTTGAGAAGAGTAAAAGGGGCAGAAATTCCCAAATTTGCAATGCTTGTCTGGCCCCTTGGAACAAAGCTAATTATGTTTTGATTCTTTGTTATTACAGCACAGTTTTCAGTGCTGCAGAGACAGAGTGATCACACCTCACTGACAGCCTGCACTGACCCTTTCTTGCTTGAAAAGATTTAGCAATTTCCTCTTTGATCAACAGTCCTGTAAACAAGGGATGATTTATTGAAGTGAAAATACAGCTATAAGGTTAGGGGTTTTTTATGTAAGAAACTATATTTAATTTTATAGCTATAATGAAGAGAGGTTACTGATGACTGAAGAATGTAAATAATGTATGTAAGTGGCATGGAAATCCTGTATTTGTACCATAGCTTTTGATAATACATTCTCTTAACACCATCAGGGGAGACCTACATGCAGTTTTTATATTTTTTTCCTTAACAGGGACAATGGTCTGTACCACATCACTATAGTGGCTAGGCACTGATGTACCCTCGTCCTTATTTTTTCCTCTTGCATTGCAAGACCCACTTCTGTGCTGTCCCATGCCTGCTCTGGTTTTACTGAAATAACTGAATTTGTAATGATTCAACATCTTTATTCACATTCAGTTTTACCTTGCCCTCAGCATCAAGAGTATCAGCCTGACATTTGGGACACTGGGGGTATCCACTGAGTAAATTTAAGGCCTAAAACAGTTTTATGCACTTGCATTTGTCTGCTTTGTGTTGACCTAACAGGAAATCTTTGCCTTGAAGAAGGATTTATGCAGCCCATGCTGCAAGGCATTTTCCCGCCCTTCTTTCATATCAGTATTTCCAATCTCTTCAGTCAGCTGCTCTCTTTGAGTTCTCCTGCCCAGCACTGGGAAGTACTGTGAGATTACAGACCAGAAGCCTCAGACTTCTTTTAGCATACCAAAGACCAGAAGTCATCTGAAATGTCCTGAGCTATAACTTCAGATACGACTTTCTGCCTCTTACTAGTAAAATGTCTCCAAAGGTTGAGGTCTCTGAAATGCATTGCATTAAATTACGTAATATAAATAATGCCAAAGTGCATAAAATTGAGAGTTATATGGCAAATATTATTTTTTAGTGTATGTCTTGCTTTGAAGGAATACAGAACGAGAGCTCCCAGCTGGAAACTAAAAATACAAACAATAACACAAGAATAGAAAATAATACAAAGAATAATTAATATTATAAAATAAGAAATAGTTCCTTGCTTTCTCTGAAATAAACAGTCATAGTTGAAGGTTATCGAGATGCATCAGGGAAATGAAGAAGTTTCAGTGAGGCTGTTTTATAAGTTTTATGTCTAAGAGCTTTTCTCAAGGAATTCAGGCTTCCCTTGCTTGACAATAATTAAGATGATGTTTCCTCCATAACATTACTCCTGTACAGAGTCAAATATTGCATACCTCAGCATAAGCAGAACAGAAATGCAGGATAGGTTTCACTTTGGCTTTCTGACTCAAGTTGGACTCACTTGCTTTAGATTATCTCTGATCTATTCCAGGAAAGAATAAATTAATATCAAAAGAAAAATAAAGAGACACACGAACACTTAATGATTATTTTTTCAAAAATCTACCAATTGGTATTAAGATTAGAGCCATCTGTTGAACTTGAGTGTTCTAGAAATAGCTGAGATTTTGACTGTTCTTGGTGGGGGAAACAGCAAGTAGTAGAAGTATTACCACCCCCACCACCCCAGCAAGATGCACACTGTGAACAACTGGAGAATAGGGTAAGGAGCTTCTCCTGGCTATGGCACAGCTTTTTGCATGGGTGAGGAGGGATGGATTTTGTATCAGGCCAGGTCATGTCTTCTGAGAAACTTGTCCTTTATTTCTTTCTCAGATCTTTCTCATTTCAGTGAAATTGTGGTCATCAGCACTAGTTTGGTTTTGGGTTTTTTGTGACTTAAAAATTCTAGGATCATTTAAAGTGTTGAATTTTGGAAGCAGAGACTTCTGAAGAAAAAAGTAAAATTTCTTCCGTGATTTTTTTACGTCATCTTTAATTGAAATTCTTGTATTATGTTAACTATTTTTTAAAAAGTTAGATGTTACAAATCTAAATGCAAATATTTAGATTTACATGATGTTAATAGGAGATGGGTAAGATCTGTGTTTCTCTCCTGGTCTAGTTGAAGACTCCTCTGTTCATTGTAGGGGGGTTGGACTAGATGACCTTTAAAGGTCCCTTCCAACTCAAACTATGCTAGCCATGTTCAAGTTAATTCTTTTATGTATCAAATTGCCTATAAAATGTTGAGATTTCTGTGCACATCAGTGGCAACTTTGGATTTTGCATGTAAAGGTAAATAAGATATTTACAAAGAAAAAATGGACTATGTAAAACTTCCAGGTCAGACTGGTGTTGCACAAGGGGCAGCTGTTTCACTGAAAGCACAGTTAATATGAAGTAAATGAGGTTCTCAAAGGAGGGTGTTTGTGGTGGCTCAGCAGTTGAGCTGTCTGAAATAAAACCCAGGTTTCTACCTCTGCAGAGCTAACCTATGCTCCTTTCTAAAACTGGCCCACAGAGTGTCTGCAGCTCCTCCACCAGTGACTGTACCAAAAGGCAGGTGACAGCACTGACTTCTGTGAAGGCTCCTCTCATTAAATCAAAATGAAGTAATATGAACTAAAAATTGATGGGTCTGATTCTCCCAGGTATTGCCAGGTTATATTGAGTTCCAGCAGGAATGCTGATTTACAGTTTCTGAGGCTGTGGCCCGTGATTTGACCTGACCTGCTAGTTCTCCCTGCCTGAGCTGGGGCAATCTAAGCAGAAATATCTCTGCCTATCAGGGTAACTTCAGAACATCATTAAAGCAGTTTGATTCCAGCTAACCTCATTTTTTATACTTCATTGCATATTCTCCTTGATTATTGCAGAGGTGAAGCTGCTTCCAGCTTAAAGTTGTTATCACTGATCTGTCTTTACCAGAGTAACTGGTTGGGATCACTCAGGTCCAGTTCTGACAGTGGTGTAAGGTCCTCCAATTCTGCAGATCAGAGCTGGCTCTTGCAGTCCAACATCATATCTATATCATAGAATGGTTTGGCTTGGAAGAGACCTTAAAGATATCTAATTCCAAGCCCCCTGCAGTGAGCAGGGACACCTTACAATAGACCAGGTTGCTCAGAGCCCCATCCAACCTGGCCTTGAAAACTTCCGGGGATGCAGCATCCACAGCTTCCATGGGCAGCCTGTTCCAGTACCTCATCACCCTCACAGTGAAGAAAAATGTACAAGCACAACTGTCCCTATTTGTTCTGCAGCAATTGTATGCATGGATCAGCTGTCAGGCTGATCTTTCACATTATCCATTTTATTTAACAAAGCTATCTCTTAAATATAGGTTTTATGCTGGTTCTCTGTATGTTGTATAGAGAAGCAGTGAAGGGAAATTCAGCCTGTTGGCATTTTCACACCAGCTAACAATGGTATGCTTTTTTTCAAAGCAGCTCAGAAGACAAACCGTAAAATTCTGACCTACCTGGTCAGAGCAGGGTTATTATGAGCAGGTTTTGTCCATGTATGTTCTTATCTAATTTGTCTTTTTTCCTAAGAAATCATCTTTCTTCCAAGAGCCCATGTTCCTAAAAAAACATTAAGTAAAGGTAAGGCAAGAGATGTGCTTTGTCTTCTCTGCAGAGGAGACAGGGACACAAGTAAATGCTAATTACCAAAAACCTTTCCAGCTGATTCCACTCATATTTGCACAGACAGGTGATGGTAAAATGACTCTATATGGTTTGTCACATCTATTTGCAGGCTGTGACATATATAAACTGTTTTGAATTGTCTGTGGTTTGTAATATCTTAGATGGACTTTGAGGGTGCAGGCGGTGTTCTGGGTTGTGGGGAAGCATCCCACAGGCTCAGACCCTTCTTCAGGCAAGGAATCAGGTTTCACAATAGGGGGGCCTCCTAAGCTAAAAATTAGAAACTCTCCCAAGGTTGAGATAAAAGGGCAACTTGGAAAAAAACACTAGAAATCACAGTCCTTTAAAACAAGTCTCCTCTTTAACCCCATATGGATTGGCAACAAAGTTGTGATTTTTATTTCAATTTCCCCAGTAAGTAATAGAGTAGTTTTGCTTTTACATTAGTTTAAACCTGTCTCTAGGTGGTTCAGAGGGCAAAGAGAACACATCACTATGTGAACAGCTGTGCTCTAGGAAGGTGGTTGCTCATGGGCAACTTCCCATCCTTGAGGGTGGGATCTGGTCATCAACACTTTGCCTGTCTTCCTTAATGAGCTGAGAGAAGACCAGGCAGTGCTCTGCACTCCTTGCTTCTTAGCTGCTGGTGAAACTTGGAGCAAATCTTTGTACCAGAAGCATTTACAAATGGAACAGAGGTGATGGAGATGGGGTCTGTTCACTGTGAATATCCAGCTGGGATAGCTGGAATAACTGCAAGGGAAGAGTTGCCTTTGCAAATCATGTGCCTGATTTGTTGGTTAGATAGTTTTTCAGTACTCCCTATTTAGTCAACAAGGATGTTAAGATGTCCAGAAATAAAAGTGGAATGATTGGTTCCCAGTACTAATCTTAATGGCCACAAATCCAGTATTTCAGAGTTTTTGCTGAGCACTTAGCAAGTAGAGTCAATCAGGCTTCACTTAAATAGATGACCTTTTATTGCAGAGTTACACCTGATTTCATACTTTCCTTTATTGATCACCACATCTTTTCTATGTCACATAAAGTTATGCTTACCTTAAAACTGATCTGTAGATGTGCCTGAAACAGCACCTAATGTGAACATGAAATCTGAGTGTTCTCAATGTGTAGGGCGAGTCTTGTGAAACCTCTTTTTTAGCAGCCGAAAGTCTTGAACCATTCACTGACAACTATTTGATTTCAACAAAATTGATTCTGCTGTCAATAAAATCACTGATAAACACTTGAGTTGGATTTGGGGCTTCTGAGTATATATATATATATATATGTAAAGCTACATACACAGATTTTCTTTTAGAACATAGAAATGAATGCTCCAACTTAAAGTTTATTCATCTAAATAGCTGGAGAGAATATCCACTTAACCACATAGCCTAAACACATTGAAGTATGGGGGAAAAGGTGTTTATTTTCACCTGTGTTTATTTTTTCACCGGTAAAAACAAATAAAAAAAAGAGAAGAAAAATAATCATAGTGCCTATGACAAAGATTGTGTTTCAAGGAGTGTGCAATGTGTACCTTGATTACTTTAACTGCAAATGGAAGCCGCTTTTAGACGGAGTGTGGTTGAAAGGAAATATCGTTAGAAAAAATGTCATGCAGCATCCCAGGAAATGTTTTGGTTCGATCTGTTTGGCCTCCGTTTTTGTGGAGCTGTACATTCCTGTCCATGGTTCTAAAGGATAAAAAAAGAACTGATTTCAGAATCAATCTGTATTTTGACTCGTTTTTATACTCTCCACACCCAGGCTGGTTTATTGTATGTGTGAGTGAAGCTGAACAGTATAATTTTTCTATTTAGTATCACAAATGAGTTTTACTGCGTTGCTGAATTCAGTCCTTTTTCCCTGCTCAAGTGGTATGCTCCTGCTGTCTGCAGCCATCTCTCGCTCAAAGCAGAGGTTTCATTTGTTCACAAAGCCACAAGAAGGGTTGAGGCCAATCCATCTGAAGACACAGGATCTCTTCATTCAGCCTTGCTGGTGGGAGGATCAGCCAGGGTTAGCTGGAATTTGAGACAACAATCTCTGACATCTCGGCACGTGGAGAGGCATCTGCCTGGAAAGCCCAAGATTTCTGCTGCAGAAGTCAATCCTTCCAGTCTCACCTGCAAGCCTCTCAGCTTTAGGCTAAATGAATCAGGTAGAAAGGCTGAACTGTCCAAAATAACACATTCTCAGGGAGGATCAGCTGAGAAGAGAGGCAGAGATGGCAATATCCTTAATTCTGGAGTCCCAACAATAAAAAAGTACAACTTCTTTGCAAAATTATTTCTTAGCTGAACACAGCAGGTGTCACAGCAGCAGCCATGGGGACGGGGCAAAATTTCAATGTCACCCATCCCTGACCAACTGGGGGCCCCCTCCCGGGGCAGTCACAGCTGATGTGGTGCCCACCCCTCCTCACAGCCCCTGCCACCTTGTGTGGATGTCCCTGCCTTCCCTCTGTGCCCAGGGTCATCTTTTCAAGCACATCACCAGAAGTTTGTGCTGAACTGCTCCACGCTGAACTTATTCATCATCCAAACCCCAAAGAGGCTTTCTGCTCGAGTGCCTCCAAAACGCTTCTGTAGCTGATGTCAGGTACCCCTTGGCAAAGCCCCAAGTCCCTGCAGCTCCTGCCCACGGTGTGCTGAGCACCCAGAGTCTCAGCTGAGGCCCAGCCCATTCCCAGGCAAGGGAAGGAGGGTGCAGGGCTGCAGGTACTCCCTGGATCCACCATACCTCAGTCCGCCTCCCCCAACATCACTCCTGGATGCTGAACTGCAGATCCCCATTTCTGCTAACACTTGGGCTTTTCCTGTTGGACTTCTTTATTTTCTTTCCTTTTTTTCCCCCTGTGTGGTTCAGAATAGCTCTCTGAATCTGACACTTGGTTTCTGCTAATGCAGGTTGGCCGTGTGAGTCCAAGTGTTTTGAACACACCAGTGTTACAAAATAGCAAAAAAAAAAAAAAGCTTTACTGTCAAAGCCACACTTCCAAACACTTCATACCCTGGGGCTGAGGTAGAGGCACTTGGGTGAGTTTGATGCTGAAACCCACTGATCTGATAAGAAGGTTTTTCCTTTTGCCCAGGGCTAAGGGCAGGTTTGGGTGGGGGTGTAATACTGCCCCAGGTAAGGCTCCCTCCCACAGGGAACCAACCCACAGCTGTGTTACGTGGAGCTGTTCAGGTGGTTTGCAATCACAGCTGTAACCACTGAGGACACCCTTTGTCTTCCCAGCAGTGGTCACCCATTCAGGTCTCTTTCCTTGGTGTTCCTGCAGCAGAAGGGTCCTGTCTTGCTGGGAGGAGGCAGCTCTGAAGATATGGCTCTGGTAGGAGGCTTGTTTTCTAAATGCGCTTTTTGGAGGTGTTTGGGGGTTTTGTTTGTTTGCTTTTTCCCATTTGGTTTGTGCTGGATATTTCCTGTAGTGGCTATTTTATTTACTCTGTGGCATAGTAACTGAGTTTATTAGACTGAGCAGGGATTAAGGTATGGGAATACAACAGTCTTACAGTTTTATCTTAAAGCTTTAAATTGACTCAGAGCTATGGTTGATTGTTTTGAAAATGTGCAGGCTTGCTAAGAGGGGATCTCTGCAGATTTCCTCTTCACCCAGGGGTAAACTGCGAGTTCTTGTCTGCTCCCTTCCAGAATGGAAAAATCTGAAGCTTATTTAGAGCATGGTTTATGCCATGATAGGCACTGCATACTGTCCAGCCATCCCATAAAACAGCCTGCGTGCTGAGGAACTCTGAACTTTCTAAAGGTGCAACTTCAAATGTAACAAATAAGAATGCAGTGAGAATGGCTCATAAAATTCCCGTTAAAAGTCATGTTTGATATCTACTTAAAACTTCATATTCTTGTGGAATGCCTTTTGTCAAAGACACATTAATTATGAGTGCTTTCTGAAGGAAGGCTATAGCAAGTGTTATACAGCTTCAGGAATGTCCTGTGATGATCTGTATCCTAACAGCTGAAACCACTTTGCTTAGGCACTCATCTGCAGAGCAAAAACTTTCATTAAGTCACTAAATATTTTTAATTTGTACTCTTCACAGATCCATAGTAAGCTGCTAAAGTTGCTAACAGGTATACCTCTCAAACTGTATTTAAAGTTATGTCTACTGCTAATGGCAAACACTGCAGTTACTTACTAGCAAAGTGCTTTTAAGAATGTCTTTGGTACTATGCAAAATAAGAATAGTCTTATTATAAGCATCTTCTTTGTTAGGACTTGCACACACAGCTCACAGTGAAGTGCTTGTTGACTTGCAAAACGTCTCTGCTCCAGCACAGCTGAAGCAAAGATGATGGTGAAGCTCTTTTCTTTCAGTAGTAGCACTATTCCCAAAAAAAGGGTTTGCTACCAGTTTAATCCTACTTAAAATAATGCAGTTATATCTATAGGTTCTGGATGTTTTCTAACTTTGAGTCAAAGAACTTGTATTTCTTTACTTTAGTATGTTGAGAGGTGAAATTAGAGGTGGACAGGCAGCAAAAGAGCAACCACTCACAAAATCCTGGGTTTACCCTCTTTTGGCGAGTTTGTGGCTGTCTTTTTAATTATTCATAAGCATTGTTACAATAGGATTTACTGAGATGCAAAGATGCAAGGAAGAGGCTGTCATTTTGGGAGGCTCTGGCTATGTGCAGGAGAGGAATTGGAGGAAGCCAAGGCCTGGGGAAAGGGTGGGTCTCACCTAAGATGAAGACATATTTGGGGATATCTGTGTGCTAAGGACTTAAAGGACAAAGTCTCTGTGAACCTCTTCCATATTCAGCTGTGTGTAAGCCAGATGGACAGTCCCTGATCAGTAAAGTAGAGCAAACTAGATGGAGGAATCTACTCTGAAAATAAGACCAGAAAAAGGAGTGACTCCAAATACAAATTCTTACTCAGCATAATCCTGTGAGAGCAAAACCTGAGAGAGATTTGCAGGTGAAGCCTATCATGTTTGGTGCCTGGCTGTTCTTGACCCACAGCTGTACCTCCTAACTCATCAGACTGACAGATGGCTTGGGCCAGGAATGGTGGATGAAGTAGACTGACTAATCCAACATAACAATATGTTTTCCAGTAAAGCTGATTTATTTTTAAGGATTCAAAGAAACTGGGGGGGGCTGGAAAATTGAGGTATTTGGTTAGTTATTTCATTTGCTTTTTCTCCTGAAGTCAGGCCAAAGGAAGCTACAGCAATTCAACTTTAGGAACTAACCTGAGGAACAAGATCTTTTAACAACTAGTTCCTGTCGCCTGGTATGGTGGATAACATTACTGATTCTCCAGTCAGGTTGGGTACTGCAGGCATACATGTCTGTTTTGCACTCAGCATCTCTCAGACTCTTCTCACTACTTCTCTCTTCTTTCAGAAAATGTTCCAATGCAGTGGACCTGGGCTGATGGGATAGAGGAAATATGGCTTCTCCCCAACAGCTAATATAAATCCCTACAGCTCCAGTATGTCCCCTGCTATCTTTTTGGTGTCCTATGTGAGGTTGCCAGTTGTCCTTCTCAGGGTTTCTCCTGTGTTATCTCATGCTCTAGTTCTTTTTCTATATCATGTTTGATAGTTTGCTGCCATTCTTCTAAAAATAGTGCTGCTATTCTAGGCAGTAATTTATACTAGGGATAACAGATATGACAGCTATTCAGGACTTTTTCTTTAAAATAAAAGAGTAATTGCGGTTTTGGCCCAGTCTCCAGGAAATCTGGAGGGCCTGAGGCTGGCCTCATAGCCAAAATTGGGTCAAGGTGTCTACAGGGGTGGCAGAAACTTCCTAAGCATCTTCATGGGAGATGTGGAGACTCACCTGTTGAGGTGATTTGTGAACTCACTGCTGTGCCAATGCAACTTAAAGAGCCAATGCTGTAGCAGTAGTTTGGTACAAAGTTTTATGGTGAACTGCAGCTTAGGGATATTGGTTGTCCTCTTTGCCACCGGCAGTGTAAGGAACATGTAAAGCTGATGTAGTGTGCAACACATCAACAAGGTGAGTGGGGACAGGTGGATGCAGGTGTCTGACAATTTCCCTGCAGCTGGCAGAGGAGCTGGGAGAAGCCTTTCCCTCTGAGGTGTGATTGGTCTGTGAGCTTTCCAGAGCATTGCAGAGATCAGGTGCTTTTTGGTTGCTTCTCTTAGTAGTCTGTATTTTACCACTGACTGTAACAGCTTCTTGACTGAAACTCCATGGGGTATGCCTTGCTCTAGAAGATTTCTTAGTTTGAATTGAACAGCATTTGTAGATTTATTGGTGATAATTTTTACTGTAAATGCAGACCAGCAAGGTATAAACATGTAACTTTTGATTTCACATCAAATGAACCTTTTATTCCTATCTAGTTACTTGAGCCAATGTAGTTTAAATTCTCTAAGGCAGAGCTTTTTCTCTCCATGAATTAAATGGATGAACCTCTCATAGAAAGCTTTCTCTAATTGTATTACTGTACTGGGCTATTAATTCCTTTCCTCAATAAGCTACTATTTTTTTTTATGGCTACAGTGACCTGAAGTAATTACAGTCTCAGTATTAGTTGAAGCCTTTCAGTTTAACGCTCTTCTAATGAAATTTATTGCTTCTACTAATGTCTTACAAATACTCTGAAGAAATAGCAGTGCATAGAGAGAACTTCAATGAGCACAATTAGAACAATAGCTGAGGATACCCTTACGTAAAAGTCCCTTTTTTTCCCCTACATAATCACACTGGTGTATCACAAGCCTGTTTGAGAAGAGAAAGAAAGCATTCATTATTAGTATCCATTAGATTCCTTTTGTATGCTAGAAATAATTTATTTTATCTAGTTGAAGATGGTGGAAAAATAAGATGATGATTTACTGCATGTTTGCAGTCTGAGATTGCCTAGAGCCCAAAAATTCACAATGCTACAGGCTGAATTTGTCTTTCTTGTACTTAGAATTGTAAAATGCTGAGCTGCTGTTGTGTGCAAGAAGTGGTGTTAGTTGAATACTTGCTGATTGTCTAATAGCTGATATCTTAGGTGGGCAGTTCATTCCATGTGTTATGAATGAAGGTAGATGGGAAAAACTGAAAGGATGTTTGTCACCCCAGAGGAAAATTTCTCCCCTGAGCTTCTTGAAAGATATGTCATGAAACCAAACAGCAGTGAATTTCATGATTTATGGATTAAATATCACTTTAATCAAGAAGACATTTTAAGTAGCCAGCTTAATCATTGTCATCAACTTCATCAGGGTGATTGAAACCATCATTACTTTAGCAACTGATTAGCAAGAACTGGATGTGGTCTTTCTACTAATGCTGGAGGTGCTCATTAGAAGGATGTCAGAGGTCCCTGACTCTATCTGGTGTTTTTTGCTGTCTTTTGCTAGGGGGTATGTGGATTTTTCCTTACATTAAACTTCTTTCAGTATAATTCAAAATAATTACTATTTTGTATTACAATACCTAAGTATTTATGCATAAAGCTTGTTCATAAAAGCAGAGTGCAGAAGTCTGATTGTTTCTTAGGCTTTATAACCAAGGCTAAACAAATCACTATTTTAAACATGGTTTTTAAAAAATATAAAAGAAAGGATTGGAGTTCCTGAAGGAAAATGAACAAATTGCATCTAAACAACATCAAATCTCAAAGCAATGCATGTTGGAGGAGACAGGTGGTTGATCTGTGCTCCAACAGAAAAACAATCCTACCTGGGCAAGATTATCAAAATGATAGTCAGGTTGGAAGTTAACATATAAAGTTCTCTGTCTGGAACAAGGAGATAAATTAATAAGAAACATGATTCATGTGTAGCATACACCTGGGGTATTTGGGTTAGGTAAAGGAAAAAAAGAATTTTTCTGTTAACTACTTTAGAATAGACCATTTATGATATAAGCAGAAACAAAGTCTTAAGAAGGTTTCAGGAGCCTGAAAATGAGTCTGATAAGCAACTAAAACAACCATACAGCAAGTTAGTTGTAGAGGTGATTAATCCAGCCATCCAGAGACCTTGGGGGATGGGGCTTTCTGTCAAAGTGAAGATAAGCTTTTCTGGTTAGGAAAGCAGCCCTCTTGCTCTAGTTTTCAGATAATTAATTCTTCCTAAAAATAAAGGGAAAAGTCTTATTTTTAACTTCATGATGCTAGCAAAGGATTGGGAACTTGATCAAAGACACAGGTACTAGCAGTTTTATCAGTAATCTTGAAAGAATTTATATGAAATTATTCAAATAATCCAAGTTTTACCTTGGATTCCTGGTAGGGGTTAGCTGTTGGTCTGATATTATTATAACAAAACCTAAATAAAAATTCTCCTAAAATCCTTCTCAGCACATGGGAAAATTGAGCAACTCTCAGCTGAATGTGAGTTAGACGTGAAGATTTATAATCCAAGCACGGTGAGTTTTGGCAAAAACTGATGATGCACCTCATCTGTATTCAGATGGAGATTGGGGAAAGGAATCCAAGGATGTTTTTGTCATTTTGCAGTGATCACCATGGGAAAGGCAATCATTCCCAGCAGAAGCCCTCTGAAACAGCAGCAAACAGGTAACAAGGAGGGCCCTTAGTGACACTCAAAACAGCACAGATGGACACAATTTCAGATTGGTTTCAGAATGTATGGAAAGCCATAACTTTGAAACTAAAGGAAACCTTTTATTTATCTTCATGGCTTACAAACTGAGCTTAATGATGGGCAGGACTGAAAGGAAAGTGCCACTGAAAGGAAAGTTTAATGAATGTGGGGAAGGCAAGAATGAAGGTATTATAAGAAGGGTTCTTGGACAGGAGAACAAGAAATGGCTCCCCTACCTTATTTCTTGTGTTGAAAATCATGTTCTTGTCATCTTGAAAGATGTGAGAGGCCACCTGAGGCCAAGACATGTACTGATTTAACAGCCATAATTTCTTCCCCTTGTGGGACAGGAACACTTGTGTCAGTCCTGCTCAGCTTTCTGTGAAAGGCATTTCCCCAGCTGTGACAGCCTCTTTCCAGTACCAAATCTTCTGGAGCTTTTCTTGCTCTTTGGTCCCATATGTATTGGTTGCTAAGGTCTGGAGTACTTGTTTTCATTATTATTGGGATATTTCCCAGAATATTGGATTCTTCAGATTCACACAAGTGGCTTGCCAGCTGTTAAAATATTTCATGGCACTAAGTAGAGCTCTTCCAAAAACAAAACCGTATTCTCTGCTATCACAGGGTACATGGAGTTGACATTTTGGAGCCTGAAGTTGGCAGAAGGGATTTCATCAGGCTTGCTGCACCAGCACAGGTACCCTTCTTCAGTGCACAGAGAGTTGTGCTGTTGCTCTACCTCTCTGTCCTCCTGAGTGAGCAGGGCTGGTTGAAGGCAGTGTGGCAGCAGTGCTGCCAGCACCCTCTGAGGCTGTGCTATGTCCCTGCTGTACATGGCTCCCATCCTGGCCCTGCTGTCAGCAGCTGATGCTGCTGCAGCAGAGCTCTGTTTCAATCAGGCTAGTGTGAATCAGGTTAGTTATTGCTCACGTGTGCAGGAGAGATTGAATCAAGTTTCCATTTTGTTCTTTGGGCTGACATGCTTTTGCTTCAAATGAGTGTTCCTGCTGTGGCTGCTGTTTCAAAACACATACTGGAATTTTATTTCTATTACTGCCTATTAGTATAGTCTCTCTCTCTTGCTTACCTTTGTTTCAGACCCTGCAGGTGGGCTTAACAGAAATGTGCCCTTCCGTCCACTGAGGTTTTGTTGTCCCTGTTGCCTAGAAGGAGCACTTGGTACCATTAACAGGCTTTTTATGATGGTACTATTGTTTTGAGAGAGCGTTTTGGAGTGTCTGTGTGCTTGGCAATTGCTGAAGCAGCAACACCTGTGACTTTCTGGAGAGAGGAGAAGTGAGCTGCAGGCAGACGGACTGTGCTGGGGATGGCAGCAGGGCTTGGCAAACCCGGGTGCCTGACTGTGCTGGGGCCACGGCTGCCTCAGTGTCCTGAAATGAGGAGTCCAGGCTTCTGTTCCCATGCAGGAGGGCAATCAAACCTTCTAAATGTAGCAAATAACTCTGGCAGCAGATTGCAGGAGAGCCAAAAGCAGCAGTGAAATACACCTGATGGTTCCTGGTGCCTTGTCAGCAGTAAATAATCTTGCATGTGCCCTGACAGCAGCTCCCAGCTCTGCTGATGAGGGCTCTGCCACCAGTAACACTGGCCTCTGTTCAGCCAGAAGCTGGACTTGGAGGTTCCCCTAAGCCATGTGGATAGGAGCCAGTGTCTGCTAAAACAGTGACATGGAAGGAGTTACCATAGGGCAAGGTAGTTCCCAGCTCCTAATTCTCCCTCAGTTAGCAGTGCAGTCACCAAATTAGTGGCTATGGGCAGCATTGAGAAGGACAAGTAGAGGGCAGGTCAGCCAGATTCTTGGAGTATGGCATACAGTTTTCTGAGCAGAAGGAGAGCGTAGTTATGCTGTTCTGTCCGTACCTTAAGAAAGGATTCAATTGTTGCTGTAATGAAAAATGCTATTGAACTCCTCTGCTTCTGCCTGGTTCATATTTTCCCAACATACTTCCTCGCAGATTTTTTTATTACTACTATCTGTTCTAGTTGATCTAATTTGGTGGTCAAAATGAGCAGATGGAGAGGGACACGCTATTCCCTGGCATGTTCTAAACGACATCAGCCCAGTGAGTTTAAGCACCAGTGCAAATAGCTGAAGCTTGAATCATAAACAATTGTTGTATCGGACACAAATGATGCGTCTCAGCCTGTTAACGGAGTAGGCACATATTAACCTCCCACCAGCATGGCAGCATTTCAAAAAGTTCAGGCATATACTGTCTTGTTAACCTGCTTAAAGGATAACAAGTATTTACTTTTAGGTTGCTGTGGAAAGAGATGGTGCATTTGTAAGAGGGGTATTTTTGTAGATGTTAAAATTACTGAAACCTTTGAAAGTAAATCTGCTGTTGACTATAATAAAAGTAAATTGCCCGTGTGTGAAATAGGAGTCCCAAATACACATAAAGATCATTCTGGTAAATTAGGGCTGTTTAGTTAAGGAATGCTAGGATGAAAAATGCTGAGAAGTGATCTGGCTTTGGTCACTTTCAGCATCGTTCATATTAAGTACTTATCTTAGAAGTGTTAAATGAGTCATCCTTTTTTTCTAAGGTTAAGGAAATAAGTCTATCATGGAGTTTCAGGAAATAGGGCTGAGAAAGGCCATCAGGAAGCCAAAGTAACATCAGCTTGTTTGGTGGGTGCTGTCTAACTTTCCTGCAAAGCTTGTGCAATTTCCCTGAACAACCCTTTCTACTCATTTTAAATTCTAATCCTTCAATGCCTTTGCTGCACGTGAAGGCTTAATTTGGTTTCTTTTTCGACAAGCAGAGAAGTTTGCAATTGCCCACTTTGTCTGTAGTGCTGTGAGTAATTGAGGACTTACAGATCTCTCTCAGCCTGGTTGTCCCTCTCCCCAGGTGTATTGTTTGGGAGCCACCTTGCCCTCACAACTCCCTTCCACTTAAGGAAGACTTCAGCCAGTGTCTCCCCCAATTACAACAAGGAAAACTCAATAATTACCAGGTACAGTTTTACCATTAAATCAGCCTTCATGTTACAGTTGTTACTTTTAGCCCATGTTTTCTCTGTGTTTTATCAGACAGGATAACAAAGGTCTTTATTATCATTAAGACACCTACTTCACCCCAGCTTCCCTGCCTACAGGATCTGCTCTCCTGTCCAGAAAAGAAATCGGACTGGTACAGTTAGTATTTGACAATCCCATCTTTCTTACTATTATCTGCAGACCCTGGTAACACTTAACCCAAATGAATTGAATAAATGAATTCAAGAGCAGAAATACTTTGATTTCCTTCTGTGTTCCCACAAATAGTTTCTTCATTCTGGCATCCCTTAAGAAAAGAGACCGGTCAGCCCAGACCTCCTCCTTTCTCCCACTTATTTCTCTCACTTATTTCTCAGAGGCACTCTGCTTGAGCTTTTTCAGTGTTTCCAACCCCTATGTGAGCTCTTAAAGATGATGTATAACTGTTTGGAGAGAAACTGACTGGAGCAATGTCTTCTAAGACAAATTCCATAAAGCCCAAGGGAAGCGTTTGCAAAGGCAGGAACACAGAAGCTGTGTGCCCAAACACAAGTATTGAGGATCATGACAGACACAAGCAAAAATCTGTGGCAGGCAGTAGGGAAATGCAGCAAATAAATGGAGGCTGCTTGCCTTGTAAAAGGTCCCCCCTGTATGTGCTAATAAACCAGATAGCTGTATTTTATTTACAGAGCAAAGGAAATAAGGCAGTTCTCTTGCAGCCAGTGTCCTGGTAGGTCTGAGGGATCTGTTTCAGGTCAGCATTGGCAGTGCTCACCCTGCCCAGGCAGACACTTGTACCCCACCTGATTTGCACCAGGCAGTCTTTGAGACTTGTGTACTCTCTGGTGTAACTACACACAAACTCCAGGCAGTGTTCTAAGCAACACATCACTTGGGTTTTTGAAGAGAATGATTTAAAGTATGGATTTTGTGGACTTCAAAGAACAGATGCACTAAACCATAGTGACATTGCATGTGTATTTTAAAAGCCTATTCCTTGGATACCCAACAGAAGTTATCACAAATTAATTAGTGTTCTTGGAATTCATGTATTTAATGTCCTCTGTGGGAGTTCCAGTTAAGAAAGAAAGTATTTTTACTTATTTTTTAGTGTGGTTACTGCTCTTCAGCTAGTTCAAGGTAGTCAATTTATTAGACATTTTAAATCTTTAAATACAATTAAATACAATTATTGACTAAACAGAAGCCTGAGCAACCTCTTCCACAGACTTTTCATAATTACAGTATGGCTAAATGAAGGTCCAGGAAATAATTTTTTTTTTTTTTGTCTTGGGATATCTAATATGTAGTGCACATTAAAAATGGCATAGGAAATGTGGAATCAAAGTTCTTTACACTACAGTAGCTTTTGGGAAAACTGAGAATAGCAGTAATACTTGACTTGTGTGTTTTCTAAGTGTTCTTATGACTCACCAGTGACATTACATACCTGGGATATGCTTCCCTAGGGAGATGGGAAGGAACAACTGTTCACATCAGGACCATAGCTAGAATGGGTACGAATAGGATTGCCTCTTCTGCCCCAGTCAGTAGGAAATCCCTGAGTCACACTACTGAAGAGTAATCATACCTTCCCAGTTCGTAATCAAAGCAAAGAAAAAGTTGTCTTGTCCATGGCCTAAAGGCTTCTTAAAAGCAGGATGAACTTTAGGTTACTTATCTGAAAGGAAGCTGGCTTCCAGTTTATCCTTCAGTAGTTAATAGGAAGTTTGTTGGTGATAATGAATTGTTTAATCAGAATTTTACTCACCATCCAGGGAATAGAGCCTCAAAGACTCAAGTGAAATTTTCAAAGCATATGCATGTTGTAGCACCAAGGATGGTTTTTCGGTCAGATGTGCTTTTAGCATCCTATTTTGACAGAGTTGGGTTGTGTATATGTGTATATATGTGTGTATGTATATATATACTGATTTCCTCTAAATATTTTGAGTGGCCAAAGCCCAATGAAAATGTTACTTTTCCCAAGAAGTTATATTAGCCATCATTAACCTTCCAGAAAACTTAGAATTTTTTTTTTTTCCATAGACCTGCAATGAAAAGCTGCAGCTTGGGTATGTGTATGGGTTATGTCTCAGGCTGCAGAGAAAGACTGATGGAATTACTGAAACTGCTGGAGATGTACAGCAAAAGTTCCTCCTGCCCCCACCCCTCCTCTTGGGAAGCTCTCCAGCCAGAGGGTTGCATTTAGTGCCTGCTGGGGAAAACCGTGCTAGAGGATCTTGGAGAGCAGGGAAAGTAAAAGGAAGAGATTGGAGGGGAGGGACAGGAGGAAAAAAGTAAAGAACATGCACAGAAAAGTTAATACACAGTAAAATTAGCCTCTATGTTTCCTCAGTAGTTGGATTATTTCAGCAGTTTGGCAGATGAGTTACTTGTTTTTCTATTGAAAGTGGTAGCAAGGAGTTGCATTAAGAGTGGCTGCAATGCTTTAATTTGCTCTTAATTAAATCTTACTGCATTCTATTTCACTTGTAAATTTTCCTGTGTTTATGGGTGATTTGAAATTCAGACTCACAATTCATGCTTAAATTGCCATTTATGCATGTACTTTCTATGGTTGCTAATGAAAATTTAACTCAGATTTCATAGCACTACTTTTAAGAAAGTAGGTTGTTTGCTTTTTCAAATCTCAGATACTGTTGACTGAGTTCAGAGCTTAAGCTGAAAATTCAAGAACATCTATTTTCTCTTGTGATTATAACATTATAACACTGTCAAGATATGCATTTTGGTCAGTGTTTTTCCTTTCAGCTATCAGAGAACAAAATGAATGGGGAATAGACAAAGAGGTGTGCTTAAAAACAAACAAACAAAAAAACCAAAACAGAGTCCTCCATATATGTATTGGTATGTACTTGCTTTCAGTCATGAATCAGTGAAATGTGAGAAAACTAGACTAAGTTCAAGCAGAGATCATTTCACTATAATTTGGCTGTTGGGCATCAGCTTGCTAAATGTGAGCCTTTGCTTTTTATACTCATAGGTCTGGAAAAAAATTAATTACGTTTTGTCTGAGGAGGAGAGCAAATAGGAAATCAAATGGAGAAGGTAAAAAAATAGTGATCATAGCATTAAAGGCTAGCAGGCTTCCATATAACAGCCAATTTGAGATTAAAAGGATGTTAGTTTTTCAGCTGTGAAGAGACAAACTCTTGGTCATCATCTTGCCAGCCCACTGACAGAAGTTGTGCTTGGTTGTAACTTTCCTGTGTTCAGCTGATTACCATGACTCTGTTCTTGTACCAGCTCTTACCTCACATTTACAATCCATTGTACTTGGAAATACTTGTATATATTTGATGTGATGTGCCCAAACGCAGCTACTGCTCGCTCAGGGCAAATACAGGAAAGCACATCCTGGCTGTGCATCAAAAGGAGGATGGTAAACTGGACAGACCATTGAGCTTAAGGACCAATGAGCAGTGGCACAAATCATTATAGAAGTGGTAAAAATAAGTTTGATTTTGCTGGTCCAAAACAAATGACATATATCACTTCAAGTGAAAGAAAATCACTGTTACCAGAACACTGCAAATGGCAGATGAACAGTCCTGAATCCAACCAGCTTACTTGTTGATACAAAGCAGAGCTAAAAATTGTATTCTGAGAGAAGCTACTCAAGACAACCATATGGAACAGATAGAAGAGGAATAAATATCCATAACTAACTCCTATTTGCAGTTTGAACAGTCTGAACAATTCCTGGTGTTTTGAACAAAAACAATCGCTGTTGAATAGCATTAAAACTCAGGTGATCTCTTAAGACAAAAACAACTTAATCTGATTTTTCTATCCAATGCACAACTGTGGACTTTAATGTGGACATCTACTTTAATACCTCCAGTTATTTTAATGAAAAATGGATATTGTAGTACATTCCTCAGAACTAAAGATTGCAGGCAGTGAAAACAGACCTATTCAAGTCAGTTTTACATTGCTTTCTAATCTCTGTGGAAAGTTACTTATTTAAAGAAAATGTCATTTTAATAATTAAATAACATCTCTAGAGTTTTCACCTCTGTGCTTTCTCAGGAAATACTGGATGGCACTAAGCACCTACATCCTAAGGCACTTCCCAATGAGGATTTCTGGTAGACCACTGTGAATATTTTGCAGAGCAGTTGACTGCACTTGTGCATTCCTTTCAGTGGTGTACGTTTGCATTTTATGGATTATGCACAAATAAGGGAAAACATCAATTTTGAAAGGGGAAAATCCTATTTTATGTCTCATTTTGAAGATCGGTGTTGTAATTTAAACACTATAGTAACAAAAAATGCAGCCACTGAAATTCATGGATAAAATGCAGCCAAAAAAGTAAGATGAGAATTAGGGGGGGTGCACAATAGCACCTCTGTCAGGGTTTGGGTTTGGTGGAGAAACAGCTTATTTCTGTGGCCCAGTGGCCACAAAAGCAGATCTGTCCTTAATGGCCAAACACAGCTAGACTTAATGGCTTCCAAATATGTGAATCACAATGCATTGGGGAACAGGGACCAATATAAACTGTCCATTGATTAAGATACCAATAATGCTCACCTTGTATGCCCAACTCAGTGTAATTCAACTACAGTATATGGAGTGATGTTTTTTACATTTACTTTAATGGCTGGCTAAAAAAGGAGTGTACTGGTGTCTCTTAGGGCTTATAGTTTTCTGGGATGTTTTTTGGGTGGGATTTTTGATTTGGTTTTTTGAGGGTGTTTTTGTGCTGGTGGTTTATTTTGGTGTTTGTGTAGCTGTGCAGTGGTGCTTGGTATACGTCAGCTACAGAGAGGAAAAGTCACCTGGGGAAACCTTGGCAGATTCTGGCTGGAGGCCAATTTCAAAAATTTTATGACTGAATATTTGTTGCAGAGAAACAAAGAAATGGTAGGCAGAGCATCCAGAAGCAGAATAAATTAACCTCTCTTAAATTCCATCAGGAAACTCAGTACAGCAAGGGAAAAGAAAAGCCAGGGAAGTTTTCCTTCCCTTTAAAGCTTTTCTAGAATGAATCTTTTATGATGGGTGGCTGCAACATCTTTCCAGATGATAATGAATGTAAAAACTCCAGGTTTTTAAGGCAGAGAAGATGGAGCTTAAACAAGAATAAGCTCAGGGTGCCACTTGCACTGATAGTTACCTGTAAGTATTCCCCTGGGGCATGAACTACAGTTTTACTCTGTGAGTAATGATGAAGCTGTCATTTGAGAGTTGGGGGGGCGATGGGGTCTGTGCTGTTTGTTCTCTGAGTACTGAAATCTGGAGTGACTCTGGTGGTGGGAAACACAGAATCCTCCCTTCTGCAGCAGGCAGGGACCAAATGGCACAACAAAGAACAGGCTACGAACACTTGTGCAAATGTAGAGAGAGAGAAAGAGACACTTCAGTGAAAATACGGAGGAAAAATGAACAGCTTAGTAAAAGCTCCTTTTTTGTCCTTGTAGAAAAGGTGCTCAGTAATAGGTTCATTTTGACTTCTAAAGGAATTTCTGTCAAATACAATTATCAGGGAAGACTACAGCTGCAAAGGTATCAAAGCCATGTTTGCAGAAATCAGCCTTCAGAGCACTTCAAGATGGAAGATATTTGTCGAGTTTCTTTACATGTCATTTCATGTTTCTTTTCTTTATGAATTTTCCAACTGTGTTACATGCTGTCTGTTTAAAGATGAGAATGCTCCAGCAGTTTTCTTTTTTAAAAAGTCTTTGGCAGCTGCATTGTATTTATTTATTTATTTATTTTCTCTGTCTTTAGTTGAAAAGAAAGGCAGGAAAGTGAAACAAAGCACAAGAATAAAACAGCCTGTCACACTGAAAAACCTCAGAAACGTAAATAATAAACTTCATTTACTAGGTAATTCTCTTTGATATTCTTGTTTTTCATATTTTAACAGCTCTCAGTTAAGACAGTGTTGCTTAAATGCAAGGGAAATGTTTGTCTTGACATTGTTAAACTGAAAGAAGCATCGCATTTGTGTCAACAGACAACCAGGTTTGAAAGCATGTCAAAAATATTTTGAATGCTGTTAGAAAAGCAAATGCTTTTCTTCCAAGTGTCTGAAGACTAATTTTGTTTATATTCTGGATAAGACCAAGATGATATCAAGAAATGTGCATTATTGGCTACTTTGACTTTTGCATGGCATGTATGTTCCATGTTGAAGGTATCTTTCTGTTCATGAGTCTTTAAGGACTTTGGTGTTACACATAGATCAAATATTGGTAGCCACTCTATACACAGATCTATTCTTATCTCTGTAACCTACCACAACAATGACTCCTGACTGATGAACTGAGCATTAATTTAAGCACATTTAAAGGAGGAAAAAGAAATTAAATTGATTTCTTTCTCATTTTTTGACTACTCAAACTAGCTCACAACTGAAACACATTGCATAACCTAGTGAAAATTAAATGTCATCATTTGGCTCTAAGGGGAATGACCCATTGAATTAAAATTAGGAAGAATACTGAATTGCTTTCAGCTGTTCTTGCAATGGGCCACCATTTCTAATGATGAGTCAAGTTTCCAAGTATGTTGGCAGAGCAGGAGCAGGGAAGGTGGATTGTGTTTGCAGGAAAGCATATGTTAATTAACAGAGGTGTTTAGTGACCTGTGTTTTAGAGCTGCAGTAAGAGTGTCTTCATCACTGTTGTGCCAGGGAAAGCACTGTTCAAATTATTTCAGGGGAAGCGTGTCATGTTTAGTTTAAGGGCTGGAAGCAGGAGCTCTGAGCTATTTCCATTATGTAAAGTTTTCCCAGTGGAAATAGCAAGTCATGCTGCTACTTTACCTTATCCAATTCTCCTGTGCTCTCCAGTGCCATCAGCCCCTCTGGGTAGATGTGTACAATCCAGTGGGATCTGGACAGGACTGTGAACGTGCAGAGGAGGAGGATCCTTCATAACCAAATCAGTGACAGAAGATTTCTCCATCCATGACTTCCTACTGAATTAATTTAAGACTTAAAGAGAACAGCTAAAAACCTGCTGCCATATTAAAAAGCTTGTGAATTCTATTCTTTTTCTTGGGGGGAAAAAAAGTCTTGTTCAGTCTCTAAATGCCCGCAAGCATCATCTTGCAGAGGCATCAAATTCTTGTCTCCTCTAAAATTCGAGTGTGATTTGCTGAGGCTCAAAACTGCAGCAGGACGACCTGTTCCTCCACCAGGCAAAACCTCCACCATGTATTTTGCAGTGTCAGTTCAGTGATATGAGTGAAGAGGATACGTGACAAAGCAGGAGGCAGAATCTATTGCTCATACTTCGGGATGTAAATCAGTCAAAGATAACTTCAAGTGGGAAAGAAATCTCTTCTCTATGTATTTAATGCCTGGCTATAAATTTGAGGACTCTAACTCCCTCTCATGCAGCAGTATTGACTAATGTGTTTTTCATATATACAAGTGTGCATTTGTCAGTTTGTTCTGCCCACAGTACAGACATTCACAATTTTGATCACAGATGAGGACTCTCCTCTCCTGAGATTTTTTTTTTTTGCTAGAACAGATTCACTTTAAAAGTCTGCAGAGGATGCTGTGGTTGTATCAAATAGCACCCAGGTGGCCATGGAGCAGCATTCTTCACAATCCAAAATTTCAAAACATTATTTCATAAGAAAAACAAATTCACAGTGTGCAGTTTTCTGTCTGCTCACAGGCCACTAACATCATAGATATGATGAGAAGGACTGTTAATAGAATCATAGAATCAACTAGGTTGGAAAAGACCTCAGAGATCATCAAGTCCAACCCTTGATAGTTAAAGTAAGTTCAGGTCACTTACTACATTTCCTAGTTAGTACAACCACATGCTTAAAACCATCTCTCCTGATTATTTTTTAGGCTCTAAAAGAACAGTACTCTGGAGCCCATGTGAGCTATATACAGAAGCCTCCTGAAAGAAATTTCTCTTTTAAGAGGGTGAGAAGCACTAGAAGCCTCTAATTACAGCAGTGCAAACTGTCAGTGCTTGTATAGTAGGCTATATTAAAATGTAGTTTGTGTTGGTTCACTTTCAAGTCAAGATAACAACCTCACAGGAAACTGGGTTTTTACATCAATTAATTAAAAATTGATGTGCCTCCAGTGCAGCCTAGGTAAGGAGGCACTCACCCCTCATACTGCCAGACACTCGATGAAGCCTGCCCTGCAAAGCCAAGCAAAGGCCAAGTATCAGTCATTGCTAATTCCCTGCTGATGCTCCTGCAGGTAGCTTGTAAAGAAGATCCAAAGGCTATTTAATTTCACTGTCCCATAACAGCTTTATAATAAGCTATGTGCTTCTGTAATAATTTACTGGTTTAATTACATTACATTGTTCAGGCTAAAAAGATAAGAAATAAAAAAACTTATAGGCATATTTCCCTTTAGTGCTTAGCTTTTTTTAAGGCTGAGGGAACAGGATAGGAGGGGCACAAAAAAAGAGAGAACTAAACCTCACTGGCTTGAACCAGAGCTGTGGGGTGGTTGAACACATGCAATCATTAAACATTTTCCCATCACACATGACACTAAAAATAACTTCCTACACATGTGACGTTCTTACAGCACGAAGTGGAACAGTGGCATGAATGATGGGCAGCAGGCTCTTGGAAGGGCCTTTATGATTTCATAGCTGTAGCTTGGTAAACTGCAACCTTGCTCCTTCAGGTTCCTCAGTAGGTGATGGGGGGGGATGGCACTATGATAGGGATTGACAGACTGGGTTGGTTTTTTTCATGGAGATATGTCCTCTCCTTCCCCCGGTTCAACAGTGGGTATAGCTAAAAAGTGTACAGCCTGAGGTGATGTGGTTGCTGCTGAAAGGCTTGATCCCTTCTGGGATGTGACAGCATTTCTAAGCGCTGCCATAACTGTTCTGCTGTGTATCAACACACCCTGAACTGTTACTGCCTGATGAGTGTTTGTTCGTGGTGTTGTGTAGCTGCAAGGAGAAGGTTAACAATGGGAAAACCTGCTACTTAGTTCATTAATACTGTAGATGTTATTTAAAAAAATATTAAAACCCCTTTTTACACCCAAAGTTGTTTTTGTCCAGCTGCTTCCTGCAGATCCCACTGGAGCACTCAAAAATAAAAACAAAATTCAGTGCACCAGCAGCGTGCTGCTGGGATTTACCTCTGACTCATTCAGGCAGATATCTTCTGAAGGCATGTACGTAAGGTGTGGGGGAGAGGGAATAACCAGCATAGATATGGGGAGATATTCAATAACTTTTTGATAAAGCTAAGAGAATCCCTGTCTTTGGGCCACACAGAGCATTGTTTCTTTGTAAACTGATTTAGGAAAAGTTCAAAGATTGTGCTGAAGATCCTTTATTTGTAACTGGCGAGTGAGGGCTTCGTAATCTATGTTCAGTTATGATTTTCAAAAACTGTTTAATTCTGCAGTTGATAGGACTTCTGCATATGAAAATTTAAGCATATACTCATGTGCTAGAACAGCTTCCCTGCATTGGAGACTACTCCTAAGTGCATTTCAGCACAGGAATTTTTCCCTGTGTGCATGCAGTTATTCCTCAGAGAGGACAACCCCATCAGATGGGATTGGGTTTTGTTTCATGGCTGAATTAGGCAGAGAAAACGTGTGTATTAACAAACCATAGAGGTGTTCAGGATTACAATAAGAAGCTTAAAGATTGGAGAACTTAAAAAAAAGATAACAGGACTAGGATACTTATTACCTGTGATGCTCTTGGGCGAGGCTAAAGAAGGAGAGAGTTATTGGAGCTCAGACTTTTTCAGGCAATTTTGGGTTTGACCGCTCCTTGTGCTCTCCTCTTGGCTTATGCTGCTACTGCCAGTGCCAGCTGAGCTGGGGAAGGGATCAGGACAGGATCCCTGTCCTTCTGTCTGTCATGCTTGCCAGCATGTACTCAGCCCTCCTTGCAAGTGTACTCCCTAAGGCATCACAGACTGATGAATTCTAAGCAAGAACTCAGGGGAATCACTCAAAAGATACCTGCTGACAGCAGGAAGCTCTTGATTGCGCTGTTCCTGAGCATTTTGCTCAGGTTCTTGTCTGCTTTGCTTTTGTTTTTCTGTGGCCATGTTAATGTTCATTCACCATGGGTATTATTAGGAGCTGGAGCACAAATATAGGAGTCTGTAATAAAACTGAGGTTCCAGGATATGTTTTTGCTAGAAAGGGAACAACAAAAGCTTATTTTCTCTTGAAGTAGCTCATCTGAGCTTTTAGCGATCAGAGGGAGATTTTGCTTGGCAGGCACAACAAGGACTCTTGCTTTGTATCAGAGCAGGGAGGGGGCTGTTGGTCACCTGAGCTGTGCTGCTGCTTGACTGCAGACCTGCTTGCTGAGCAAAGGGAATGCCACTGTGCTGCTGGCTCCCCTTGCCGGGCTCCTTGACACCCAGCATATTCCCAGAGTATTTTCCTGTTGCTCTTCTCAGGCGTGGGTACCTGAGGCCCCTTCTCTTTTGTGGAAATGTACTCTTTTGCAAGTTTCTGGAGCTTTTTTCTAATTGGTTACCAGTTGTGACCTGAGTGGAGAGATTTAAGAGAGCAGACTTCCATCACCACAGACTTGTCTGGGACAAAGCTCATAATGGCAGAAAGCCAGGGGTCAGTATATTAAAGCAGAATGCAATAATCCATTCAGTTGGCAGGCTGTCTTGATTTCCATATAAATGCAGAGAATTATATTTGACTGTGTACCTTTCAGGCATGTGAAATGCTAATGGTAAAGTAATTTTTATGTCCCTTTATGTTTTGATTTAGTTATTTGATAAATGGAATTCTCTCTGACATTCTTGCCATTCTGTCTTGCTAACCAATGTTTGAACAGGGATAATTTTAATTGGAATTAATGACTACCAATGGCATTTATGCAGGTCCTTGGCTCAGTCCTGGAAACCTGAATTACTAAAATCATCAGAGGTGTCTAAAATGCCCTGTACTTATATATAGTCAACAGTTTGGTCTGTGGTTCTGAGCTAAGAAAGCATCTTTAGCTTGTCTTCCATATATCCTTAGCCTGGTCCACAGCTGTATCACTAAACCTAATTCTAGCAAGAGATTTTGTTGGTAATAGCATGCTGTCAGAGTCTGATTTTTTTGTTGTTGTTTGTTTGGTTTTTGGGGGGGTTGTGTGGCATGATTTGTCCTAAATTCCTTTGGTACTTATAGGTTCCTGACCATTACAAGCACCATGCTGGTCTTATTTCAAGCAAGCTATATGATAAATGTTATGATATATTTCTCATTTTCCTTTAAGTAATTCTTACATTTGGTCATGTATTATTAATGACTATAAATTAACATCCTAGAAGTTGGTATATTTATCATCTGATGGTATTTTTATTTCTTAAAAATGAGAAAGGAGCACAGATCACAGGTTACCATGCACAGATAAATGAATTGCAACTCAGAAGGAAGAGTCATAAATTGTGGCCATCTTCTCCTTTGCCAGAGCAGTGCTGGGATGGTGGTGGATGGGGGAAGTCAGACCACTGCTGGTCTCACCTGGAGCTGGTGTTGAGCTGGGAGTTTTCCTATCACAGGTTCTCGCTCAGTGCAGGGAAGTGGTGAGTGCTCCAGGCAGCCCCTGGAGCTGCCCCAGTGCAGAGCCGTGTGCCTGGGCTTGTGTGCAGGCAGAGCCCTGCAGGGAAGTGTGTCCCATGAGGGCAGCAGGCAGGGCTGGGCAAAAGTGAGACACTTTTAATGGAATCACAGAACATACTGAGTTAGAAGGGACCCACGAGGATCACAGAGTCCAGCTCCTGGCCCTGCACAGACCATCCTCAAGAGTCACACCATGTGCCCGAGAGTATCACCCCAATACTGAACTCTGTCAGGCTTGGTGCTGTGACAACTTCCCTGGGGAGCCTGTTCCATCCCCCAGCCACCCTCTGGGTGAAGGATCTTTTTCTATTGCTTCCATGTAGCTCCTGCTGTGGTCTGTTTGTGGACTGCAGTGACACGAGACATCAGCTGAAACTCGAACTTGGAAAACAGCAGGTGATAACTTGAAGGAAACAGGCAGAAAGATGTGTCTGCCAGGATGAGTGTTATCTCAAATGAAAAGCAGTGCCTCTCCCCAGCGAGCCCAGTGGCAGGACAGGACTGCCAAGGCAGTTCTCAGCCTTAACAAATGATTTCCCACTAACAGTACTTATCTTGTATTAGTGGCTTTTTATTATCCTGTAAGTGTTTCTCCTCTGTAACAGAAGCAAGCTGACTTTCCATAGATAATGCCAGTGTGGGTAGGGTATCTGTGGGTGGGAGGGCCCCATGCTCTGAATGACAAGCTATGGGTCTGTCTCTGGAGAATGCAAGATGCTGTTTTATTGGGATGCTGTAAGATTTCTATCTAGTGGGGAGTTCTCAAAAAACATGCAAACTTCACCCTGCCCCCTGTTTACAGTGTATCAAGGTTCCCAGGAAATCTTTGCTTTGGGAGTACCAACAAACATTTTCTGCAGTGAAATACATTCCCGAGGCTTCTGAGCCACAAAACTGAGCTCATTGCCAGCTTCTCTGCTACTGCTTTTCAAACGTGTTTTAAATTTTATCGTTCCTAGTATATAATGCAAAACAGGCACATCAACAGTATAATAAATCTTTTCTTATCTCTAAAATTCTTTTCATATTGCCTTGTTCCCAGAAGATACTGCTGCTGTTGTGACAACTAAATAGATAGAACATCTTTAGAGTTCAGATATGACTCATGGTATATTAACTTACTGATACAGTAAACCTAAAAGGGAAGAAAGGAAAAGATGATAGTTTGCTTTTTCAATATATTTCTTCAGGTTGCTTGACATTAAATAATGCAAATAGTACATAATTATAAGTTGTGGGTTTTTTTACTCAGAAAGCTACCTGTCTAAAGAGAATCTAAACTTCTCTTTTTAACAAAAACAATTTTCTTTTGCTAAGAGGGTCTTGCCATCATATTTTCCATTTCCCTGTCCCCTCATACTAATAACAGAATTTTGTATAATAGGGAAATCCAAAAGATTCTAATTTACACAGAAATTCAGCTTGTGTTATGGGAAAATGTTTTTCTTCTGCCAGATTTTTTTTTCCTTGTAAAAGAGAATATGAAGAATATGAAGGTATTTCATTCTCTTTTAAAGAATACAAAGGGAGATATAGAATGACAAAAAGGACACACTGAATTTCCAGTGGAAGTCCTGGTACTGTGGGCACCTGCCTTTATTGCTGCGTCATCCCTGCAGACAATGAAACATGGACTCTAAGTAGTAGAGATTTCTGTTTCCAGACTGTGGACTCTTTTATAAAATGCTACTTATTAAAAAAAAATATATATAGTGTACCTTGTCATCTGCTTATTACTTGCATATGGTATTTGTCACTGCTGGCCACTTTCTCTGCTGAATTTTCTCTTTCCTAGGAATGTTTTCTTTTTGCCATGTATCACTGGACATTCATTCCAGTTCTTTCATTCAGTGCCTTCTCTTTCAAAGTTTCTAACCCCAGAAGACCCAGTAGAAACATATGTGAGAATCATTAGTAAGATCACCAGGGTCTATTCATACAAGAGAATAAATCACACAAGTCTCTTCCAGTTTTCAACTTTATCAAGCATCAGCATCCTTGCTTTACTTCTCATGTTAAGAGAGACAGGCAGACACACTGTGTTTGGCTCTGTTCTGATCCTCTGGCTCATCTTTCTTGATATTTTCCTGAACCATGAACTGAATTGCAAATAATAGGATTGCTTATATGAAAGGCTACCTCTTCACTTGAGTAGAAACCATGAATTTGGACTCCTTTAAAATGGCTCAATGGCATTTCATGTACTTTGTTCTCTGGTCAGAAATTCAGGGTCTTCCATTTCTAAATCTGATTTCCAGCTAAAATATAAATGTGTCACGTTGACTGATCACCCTTGGAAGTTTATATGCTTTTAGAGTTAAAGGTGTGAATGATTAATGCTTTTGCCTAGCTTAGCTATGAATCATTATATGATGCCTGATTTTCCTTTCTAAATTTCTGTAGCTGTAGCAAATAAGGTGTTTAAGGGAGAGGGGAGGAAAAAGGGTAGAATATGACCTTCCTATTAGTTGCACTTCAGATAAAATAATATTCTTGCAAGGACATGGTTGTGTTTGAGTTTCTACCTACCCTGTGAACTGTGACAAAGTACAGAATATCACCTGCAGGCTTTTGGAAGTAAATCCAAACATAAAAGCCTTGAAAGTGGGAGCAGCAGACCAAGCTGTCAAGATTTAAGTTTTAATACAATCTTAATTAACTCTAGTATTACTTCCTCTCAAGGACAATTAGACATTTTCGGTGTATTCAAATGAGATATTCCGCTGGGAAACACATTTTTCTCCATCTGGTGACCAATATTCTTTAAAAAACCCTGAACGTCTCGTCTCCCTCTTTTGTGGAGCAGGGGGGGTCCTGCTGTGGGACCCTGCTCCTTGCAGTCCTCTCACCTGATCTTGTTTGGCCTTTACTAGTGGAGTGATCAAAAAAAATGCATAAAGTTAATGGCAAGTGTGTTCAGAGTTTTATCTAGACCTTGAGAGCCAGTGTTGTCTATCCTGTGTGCAGGTAACTCCTTCGAATTACTGAATTGAAAACAACAGGGCCACGACTCATCTGAGTACAGGCATCTGCACTTTAAACAAAATGCATTTTCCCAAACAGCCACCCACATTTTGCTTGATTCATCTGCTTGGGTGCTATTTCAGCATCCCAACAGCAGAAAGCATTACCTTTCTTTTGCTCTCTGAGCCCTGAACTTGGATATCTGATGGGGCAGATGCAGTCTGGGAGGGGCAAGGTACCAGGGGAAATGCTTCACCTCTGCTGCCAATTTAAATCAGACCAAACAGGAGACCAGAAATGGATTTGAGAAGGAATGAGGGATTAAAAGCACTGGGTCTGCTCTCAGGGGGGCAGATGCCATGCATTTGCCTGGCAGGCATTACCCTGAACAGAGTGATCATCCTAGAAGGCATGGAGTTAGTGGCTCTCATGACACTCATAAATTCCACTTGCCATATTTCTTCAGTGGGGCAAGGAAGATTTACCATTTGTTGACTTCACCTCTTAGGGAAAAAGTGCTTTATCTTGTGCTTATTTTGTCATAAATACTGAGGTAGAGCAGAAGAGCATATTTTAATTTATAAAAACAAACATAATTTTGGACAGTCTTTTCCAAGATAAATCCTTTCTTTGCTGAGATGTTTGAAATGAAGCTTTCACATGGAAAAATATGAAAAATAATCTGTGAGCTGGTGGCTACCCACTGAAGAGGAGATGGCAGCAGTATTGAGGGGTGTGAAACCATTCTGTTCTGATAGTGTCTAGCTGTATACCAGTTTCTGTGCTCTTATTCAATGGCTGCTGTAGCAAAAGCACTTGCTTCACCTTATGGCAAGTGTCTGTTTCTCCTAGGGGAGACAGAGGGCTCAAAAGAAGATAGGAAAAGAGCTTCAAATTCTTTAGTCTGCCTTTCACCTGTAGTACTTTTCCTTCCCTCCCCAAAATGATTGTTGTAGCCAACCTCTCTTAGAGAGAACTATTTTTTCTCAGGCACTCATAATGTTTCCATGGCTTGGATCACTTGGGAATGCAGCCTCACACTACTTTGGGGACTAATTGCACAGAGTAATTACTGAGTCCTCAGCCCTCACAATGATTGTTTTATAAATAATTCACGCTTTAAAAGTTGATCACATTTATGTGTCCTGAAAGAACTGTGCAGAGTAAAGAATTCTCTGAAACTGTCACTGATTTTTGTCATATGGCACAGGAAGAAAAAGTCACAGGGTGCAAGTGAGAGGATGCTGCAGGATGCCAGGCTCTGTGTCCCTTCACCTGGTGCCCCACGGCCCTGCCAAGGGAGAGGGTCTGAACAGTTTGTTCTGGCCCAGTGGATGAGCCACTCTGTTTTGAAGCAGGAATGGCAGAGCTCTGGTGCTCGGTGAAACCTGCATCTAAAGGCTGGCTGTAGATGAAGAGGTGAAGCTGGGTTTCCAATAAAAGGGAAGGGAGCTTATAGGGGTCTATGTGGCTCCATTAAAATCCTTGCCTCGGGCTTTTTCTGCCTGCTTCAGAAATTCAAATGGATATGGCAATCTGTGTGCTGTAGGGGGACTGTGGAGGTAACAGTATAAAAGTGATGGAATGAGAATTTAAAATAGTGAATGTGCAGTGGCTGTGTAAATGACAGACTACAGATGGGGTTTTGCTAAATATATTAGCATGATCAGTGAAGCAGGGTGACAGTATTGTTAAAACCAACACTAGAGGGTTTGTACAGAGCAATCAATATCCCTTCTGGCTGCAGTTCCCAACGTCAGGTGAAGAAAATGTTTTAATAGATATTCAGTTCATATGTCTGAAGTAGAAGCAGTTTTTGTATTTCTTGTGGTAACAAATGTGCTCTTCTCTCCCAAAGTATGTCAGGTGAATTTTTTTCTCTTTTGTAGAAACTGGAAAGCCTATTGTAATAACCAAAAAAACCCACAAGTGGCAGTAGGGCAGTGGCAGGTGAATCAAACATCAGCCCCAGCTGATTAGCTAAGGCTGAGTGCTGTCTCAGGATGACTGCTTGCAGGTTAAAAATAAACATGTGTATGTGTGCAGCCTGAAATAGTAGCGAATTGTATTGAATAAGTAAAATATAATGTTTATAACCCTACCCCAACAATTTATAACATACCTACTTCTTACTACAGAGATCAGAACCATAATCAAGAATACTTCTGAAAGCTAGGAAATACCGTTTGCATATGCATATTCCAGTAAATAACTTTTAGCTGCTTTCAGGATTTATGTCATCTGCAAAATAATAGTTTTCAATATAGAGAGGGATCTTTTAGAGAGATTTTTTACTGCTTTAGCTAATGGTACCTGTGTGAATTCTGTAGCAAATCTATAGGAGCCAAGAGCACACAGCTTGGTTTCTGGTTTTGGTTTGCATTTTAAAGTGGAGAGAGGTGTGTGTGGGGGGAAAGGACACTTGGTCTCCCAGTGCTCAGGAGTGCACCTGCTGTCACTGTGATGCAGGAAGTGCTAACAGCTCACCACTGCCATAAATAGCCTATACCTGGGTGTTGTCATCACTGAGGTATTTGATAGGTCAAGTTGAGTTGGCAAACTTGAGTTCATCACTCAGCTGCTTTTGAAGGTTGTCACATTCATTTAGTGGTATTTGCATGAGTTGTTTTTTGAATGATGTGGCTCCCTGAATCTACTGTGACATTGCTGATCTATGAAGGTCTTCCCAATACTATTTCTTCCCCTTTAGATGTGACATGGGAGAAGTGTTAATGGGTTTCCTTTAGACTTTGATAGTTATCCTCAGTTACGCTTTATTTTTTTATGGATCAGAAGTGGCCTAGAGTTCAAGTTTAATAGTGGTGATGGTCTAACCACAAAGACAGGATCTTTTTCCCAACCCAAAACTTAACAGACCTTTTTTTTTGATGGCCTCTCCTGTGTTTACTTTACCAAAAAAACCACTTTAGAAAGTAATCTAAAAGGCCAGGTTAATTATGGAAAGCTTAAATGTGCTCCTATTGTTTGTGGCTGTGAAGGAATAATATGTTCCTGCTTGCACAGCAAGCTTTGTTTTAAGCTAGAAAGAGCACTGCCCACCAGCCAGTCCTTGCATTGGGCACACAGCCCAGTCTCCAGAGAGCTCTCCAAGAAAAAGTCCAGAGTCAAGGCTCTTGCCTGAAGCTGCATTGATCCCAACCCTTACAAGCACATGAGAGAAATTATGGAAATTTTTTTCCCCAGACAGAATAATGTCCCTTTCTACAAGATGTGATCTTCAGAAATCAATCAATTTTGGACTTTTGAGTAAATTCTGGCTGCTCCAAATTAAATTGGAAAAACTGATTGGCATGGAAGTAATTCTTCTAAGTAAATTTCTGCCTAGATCTCTACAATAATATCGATGCAGATTTCATTAATATGTTTCATTAATAGGATTTTCATTAGGAATGAGTTTGAAAATGTCCTAATATATCAGACTCTGAGGACACCCATGATTACATCCAGTGTCTTTTTGGAGCTATACTTTTTTTCCCTCCTGTATCTCTCTGCTTGTGTTATTAAGCATTTCTAAACTTCCTGTTAGCACGTTTTACAAACTAAAAAAACAGTTTTGTTTTATTTGCATTTGTTCAGTCCCTTAATCTTCTTACTCATTACTTTAAGACATATTATCCTTCTCCTTTTTTTAATACAGAAGTGGTAAAGATGAAAGTCTAATCACAGATGACATCAAGTCTGGATATAGGATTCTGGCCATGCCATCTCTTTTGTTTTTAAATACATCTTCAAATAAAATCTTGTTCTACAAGGAGTGAACATGTCCAGACCCACACATTGAAAGGACTCTCTGATTCCTGAAAAGTCAACTTTCAACAAGAGAACAGGGACCTTAAATGTGGTTGGTGGACAAGTCTACTTAAGAGAAGGATCCCTCTATTTAAGGATCCTTTTTAAGGATCCTCTATTTAAGGATCTATTTAAGGAAGATACTTATGCATAAGTGTACAGCTTTAATTGGTCCCGTTTCCAGTGTCTGAAATAATGGGGCTTCAAGTCATTGCCCTTCAAAGGTTTGGTTTTTGTTTTCTTTCTCCCCATTCGAATCTGTTCATCAACATTCTTATGCTGTGGAAATATCTCTCTAATTATTTTTTAAAAAAATTTCCCCTCTCTTTTTTAGAAGCGATTATCCATAGGACTTTTGCAAACAATGTACATCAGCTAGCTTAAGTTTATTCTTTTAGAACAAAAAAAAATGCAAGTTAATGAGTGTCGCATTTCAAATTCTTGAAAAACATTCATACAAGGCCTTCTGATCTTCCAAAACACAGGCATTTCTTGTCTGGAAGGTGCTATAGGAAGAATCAGGGTAGCACAATGGGAATTGAGACATTCATCAAAGCCTGATGTGCAACACGGTACTGTAGATATTTCTTTTCATTCAAAAATAGCAAGAAAAAGAATTTTGTCATAATTCTACTGACTTTAACAAACCAGGCATCAAGTGCCTACTTGGTCAGCTCCTTTGCAAGCATCGTAATGAAGCAGTGTGGCTTTGCAGAACAGATTGAGGAATATGTCTGAAACCTAAAGAAAAGTGCAGGTTATAACTCTCCTGAAAATTCATGGTAATTTCCACTAATGGAGCAGAAACTTGTTTGACACCAACTTGCTGAGACACTGAAAAAGAAATTGCCCACAAACAGTTGCTTTTTAGAGATACCCAGTGGTCAAGTTTCAAAGCCAGGTGGGGTTTTTTTGGAATTAATTTCTTCCTTAATCATAGTGTATTAAGTGTAAGTAAATTGGCAAAGAAAAACACGTTATTAATATCATACTTCAAATGGCATTGCCAGGCCTATACAGAAGTTTGTGAAGAGAAATTAAAATGCTACAGATTTCTCAGGCATCAGAAACATGATTACGTTTCAATTTATTTACCTGTCTAAGAATTATTTTTACAATATTATCATTTTCTAAAGTTAAAGCTGATAGAAAAGTAATGTAAAAATAAGAACTAAAGAAAAATCTACTAAGAACAACTGGGCAATATTACTTTTGATTAGCATCGATTATTTAAAAATGAGCCTTGTTTCACTTCTCTTGTGTTACATTTTATTTGGATAAGATTTAGGAACAATACAAATTTCAGTGCTACAGTAAGGCATTTAGGTAGAAATTGAATGTTTACCTACACTTTAATTACACAAAGGCATTATTTCAAACAGCATGTACACAATGAAATAAATTCCTCCATAAAGTAACATCAAATATATAGACAATATTGTTCTCTTTTCTCAAGACCAGATAACAATGAACCAATTATTCTTTACTGCTTTCCAAGAGGGCTTCCCATTGTACAGAGAGGTTTAACATCTGGATCAATGCCTGCATGGTTCTTAATGAAGTCCTTTAGCTCTTAGAAATTATTGAAAAAGCATCTCCTGTGGAAAACAAAGATTAGTTTAGCTGGATGCCATGCTGAGCAACTGATGTTTTTCTTGGCTGGCACACTACAAAACTGCTTCCATTATCTGTACCAACTAAAGTATCTCCAGGCTTTAGTCCAGTAAACAAATATTATTTTCTTGTCATTCAGTGCACTCTGTAGCTTCTTGGTTTTCTTTAAGAGTGAATAAATCAGGCCAAACTCTGGCTGTTGCCATTGCATCTTGTGCTTGCATGTTGCCTTGCACTATTCCCATAAAGGAGACACAAAGGGATTCCTGGAAAAATCTATGCATATGACATAGTCCTAACTGAGAAATCCTACATCTCTGTCCTGTAAATTCCCATGCATTAGGATTTTTCAGGATAAGGATTAAGCTGTGTGAGAGGACTGTTGGCAAAGTACAGAAAGTATGTGCCAAAGCCCAAGGAACAGCAGAGAGAGACTGCCCTGAGGTACCAGCCTTTAGTATTTTTACAAATTGCTTCCAGGTATACACTTAGCTCAGAAGTTAAAGGATAAAACAGTTTAAAAAGCTTTTGATGTTTTTCACATGCTTTTTTCCCCTTTCCCCCCCACAATGCACTTGTGATCAAGGGCAATGTCTGTGAATACCGTGGGTGCTCACCCTACCAGCACACAGCCCTGGGAGTGCACACAGCCCTTGCTGTGACAATCAGACACCCACTGGTTTTGACACTGTGGTCGCTCTTATGCAAAAAAGTAGCAGGCAGGACTTGATAGAACCCTGTCAGATCAAATCACACCTACACCTGGAAGAGCAGCATTTCTTTTAGCAGTGTAAGGTGTGTGAGGAGCCTGTGAGCTGATAATTTCCTTGGATCACAGATTTTATTCATAGGCCACTTGAGCTGTTCTCTCAAACTCTTTGGCGTGCCATTCCACTCCTCTGGGTTTTAATCTAGCCAGTGGCTTGCCACTGGGGCCTCTCTCTCTTCAAGGGTTCTCTGTAATACCACTACTGTTGGCTCCAGCAGTGGTCAGGCTCAATAAATCTCAGCTGGTGAATAACTTTGATGTTTAGTTGAAGGGATAAATGATATGAGACAAGCAATCATGAAAAAGTATTGTTCTGGTAAAGTGAATCAATGCATCATTAAAAATGTCCCATTCCAGGACCTGTGTTTAATGGGATGACTAGGGGATGCTGCAAGAGCTAAGCAATGAAATCTTTGCTTTCCATCCAAATGTGAGGAACAGTTCTACATCTGAATGATTATTTTAATACTCTCTTTTCAAATTAAAACATGCAGGGAGAGACATACTGAAAAAGGGACTTTGGCTAAAGGCTTCCCAGCAGTTATACCCATGCTGATGAACAGCACGGTTCCGTGCTTTCCAACGGGGGAACTGGGGAAGTGAAATTTCATCTGACAGGTTTATTTCTACATTACCACAATTTTGGCTGAGGGCAAAATTGATTAAAAAAAACACTTAGGATGTAAGGAGTTGTAGCTGTGTTTCTATGCTGAAGTTCTGGCATTAATCTAGACTCGGCGGCACTGGTTACAGGAAGAGGAAAGGTAATTCTGTACCAATTTCAATCTCTGCTTATAAATAAAAGCACTGATGTAATAGAATTTTTTTAATGCATGAGGTTTAGGAATTCATATGTCAAGACAAGTGCAGTTGAGAAGTGATGAAAAAAGTGCATTTAGTAAGAAGCATCTGCAAATGTTGTGTTTAGCAGGGTAAATAATTGGAATAAATACAACCTCTCTGGAGAAAAATTGTTATACTAGTAAAATATTAGTGTGATTATTACCTATAGAAACATAAACACTATTTACAGATCAGTGTATATAGAGACAGACATGCAAACAAGGACAAAAGCAGTAACCTTGTAGAAAGGAGCAAATTTTGAAGTCTCAGGGAAAAACACAGAAGTGATAGACAACAGATTCTGCTTTATCTTTTGTGTCAACCCTGTTAGTCTGGTTTTGTTCAGTACTTTACATAAACAGTGCTGAGGTTATGACACAGCTTTGGTTTTTGTTCATTAGCCAAATTGACAGAGGATATTGCCCAGTTAAGGCACCAGTTAGTGCTTGCCCTGCAAATGCAGTTTGCATTACTTACAGTGTAATACTAAAAGGGAGGGGATTCTGTCTTTTCATGCTTAGGGTGTAAATGAAGTCAATACAAACCTCTCCTCGTAAGGAATTCTAAGAACAAGTTAAAAGATTCTGTAAATAAATAAATTATTAACATTTTGAAAAGGATGAAGAAGACACAACAAGATGAAAGATTTGTCAGAACTAATAATCCAAATGTTTTTGTGTCTCTCAACCTGTGAGGCCAGTCAATCTTCTAAATTGCCTTTTTTGATTTTTTTGAAGTCCTAGAACAAGTACCTAAATGAGACCCTTTAATATTTCATGGATTGCACATCTTCTAATCTGTTCTTTATTTCATTTTTATGAAAATTACCCTTCAAATTAGTTTTCTTCATCCCTGGAAGACCCATATCTTATGCATTATAATTTTTTTTATTATCTTGATTTGTGTACAGTTATGACTAGAGAAAATTCCAGCTTGAATTTCCAAAATAACTCAAATAACATACATGGCATCTAAATGACGTTACATATCCCTCAACAAAGAGCATTTTGGGTGGCCTTTTGAAATATTTTCACTAAGCAAATTAAAGATTGTTAATTCAGTTTTGTGTTTCGTTCTCCAGATTAGCTTAATTCCATAGTAATACTGGTGGCAAACAGTTCAGATATTAATTGCCAACCTCTCCTAACATCCTTCTTAGGAGATGGTGTTTTCAGGAAAACAAGTGAAAAAGTTTCCTTTTGCAGGGAAACTGAGAAACGAGGCACGTGGCACTGATGCATGGTGGGAAGTGATGGAGACTAAAATACCTTTGCTGAACATGTTGAACTAGTTGTTATTGCTGCAAGTTCTGTCCTTACAAAGTTTTGACATCCAGTGCTGTGCTTGGGTTGGGAGGGCCTGCCAGCGTTTTCTTACCATGTGTGTTAACCCTGACTGTTTTTCAGTGATTGGGGTTGGAAATGAAGCTTCTCCAATGTTGTACTGTCTCAGTTGCTGTTATAAGGGAACTGGGGGATAGTAATGATGGCTGGGATACTCTGATAGAGTGAGAAACCAGGCAAATCTCTAAACTCCAAGCAGGCAATTGTTTGGCAAGTAGTTCATGATAATCTAAATGATAACACCTGAAAAAGCAAGAACTTATCAAACAGATTAGTCAAGTGACAGTATCAAGACTCCAGTGCTGCATTTCTGTCTCCAATGGCTTCAATCTTTGATGTTGCCTAATCCCCAAGGTGCTGATCTCACAACTGCTTTGATGAGAAAAGCTCGGAGCAAGGTGGTGATCTTCACTCTTCCCCAAGCTATGCTATCACTGGTGCTTATAAGTCCTTTTCTATTAGAGAAAACTAATCTGGTCCAAGGACACTCAACCTCTCTCCACAGGACAGGACTGCTTCAGCCTATCCAGAAAAGTGTTAGCCTTGGTGTAAGTCCACCCTGCTGTGGATGCTGGTCATCCAATTCATTCCAATAGCTATGGACTGGAATAGCCAGCAGAATTAAATAACCTCATGATTTTTATGCAACTATGCCAAACAAGTACGTGTTATGCAACATTTCCTAAGTTGAACTGAACAGCTGTGTGGTATGCCTGGGGTTCAAGGCAGGCAGGGAGCATTCCACAGGGAGTTAGTGGTCACTGAGCCTCTCTCCTGGCTGGAACTGTCAAAGGAGCCTCCTGCTTCTAGTCCTGATTGAGTCTATTGAACAGAAAATATTGTAGACAAAGAGTTTTCAAACCGTTTTTCCTAGAGGTTGAATATGAATCCTTGTACAGACCTGAGGGCACCTAAGGAAAGGGCAGGGGGCTGGCCCAGAAAGGAGAAGCAATAGCACAAGACAGCCCAAGCAGGTTCCGGTGGGCACCTGAGGAGCATAGGCTGAGACATACACTCACAAACAGCACTGACTGCAGCTCCTTTCAGAAGCTTTTGTCATGTTTCATACTGTATCTTTTGTCCAAACATACTTTTTTGGGGGGAGAAAGCTGTTTATACCTCTCCTTGTGTACATCGGGTATGTGTTGTATTGAGCTTATCTCCAGATGATTTAGACAATACTTTCCCCTGACTGCTCTCACTTCTGCTGGTTCATTTAGATGCTTCATCTCCCACACATGGTCTCTAAATTATTTGTATTTTTTGAGTGTGCCCTGGAAGCTTTGCTAAATCCGTCTTTCAGATCAGGCATTCAGTTCCACCCAGAAGCTGAAAATATTTGACAACTTTCAGTGGTTTTTTTCTTCTATCTGGAACTTAAAAATACAGAACCCTGTGAAAATGAACAAGAAGCCCTGTTTACGTAAAGGTGGTAGAGCTTTGCTGCATATTCAGATTGTATTTGAGGCAAAAATTAACATGCAGATGAGGTTTTATAATTCTTCATCCTTCCTGCTCTTCCTTGTTTCCCTGTAATGGATTTTGATTTATTTGATGATGGGATCAGACTTCTCTATCATCAGGAACCTTCTCACATTTTCTGCTAAGGGAAGGGATGGTAAGATTTGCATTTATGGTTTTTTGTGATTTTCGTTCCACTACAACCGAGATTAGAGAACCCCTGGTAAAGAGAAGCTTTTTTTCCCTTAGATGCAGATCTATAAAGTAATGATAACATATATATATATGTACTGATAAGAATTATATAATACATTGTATTAGTAGCTGGAGGTAAGGAAAATTATTTTCTGTGTAAGACTATAAATATGTTAGGCAAATTTTTGCAGCTGAGGAAGTTTCTTCTGTGTATTTTCATCGTGTCATTCTTGTCAGAGAAAAACTGCCACAAATTTTAATGTACCCTGGATTCAATAGTAGCTGGTAATGAATCTATGATTCTACAAAATGCCTGTGAAACAAACACAGCCTCTGTTCACATTTTTCTATTTTAATAGCCTTCCTATAACTATCCTAGTTCACATGCGTATTCATCAAACGTCTTTCCTTACTTGCTGGCAAAGTAAGCTAACAGTATATGCATTAGTCTGTGCTGTCCCAAAGCTGAGATGTCCCCAAGCTTGTACATTCATTTCCCATTAAAAAGGGAAAAACACATAAGCTTACAATAGATGTCTTCTATTTAGCTTACTTGTTTTTATTCTGCATGTCTTTCATTATTAGTAAAAACTTTTTATCAGCGTTACCATAGAAATGAAGAATGCTAATTCCTAGAATCATGCCAAAACTTGTTTTTCTTTCCTGTTTACTTAGTTGCTCTATTGCAAACAATGCTTGCTAGATAGCTGTGAATAATTCAGAGCAGCTACATTATTTGACCAGCTTATTTTTGTGTGCAATATCTTTGCATTTGAGCAACACATTTCCCATGCTGTTTTGGAAATGATTCTTGTGAAAATATGCTGAATTTTCAGGACAAAACCATTGATGGATTTCCAGAGGGGGGTAAAAAGAAAGAAACTAACAAAAATCCCTAAGCTTAAAGAAAAGGAAGGACAGCAACTGAAACTTCTTTTCACTTACTGAGTAGTTCTTTTCTCTTTGAAAGCCATTTCGTACTAATTCATAAGCTGTGTTTTTTCAAACTGGAACATATATGTTTTAATGGAACTTACTGATCATTAAGTATAAAGCATGTAGTGAGATGCTTTTTAATGTTTCTTCTGGGAGCTCAGACTGTCAGTAGAATGTAAGGCACTGCAGCTGTATCAGCTACAGCCATCTACAACCTACCTGAGTCATTCAACCATAACTTTACAGTTTATTTAATTTTGGAATACTAATTAACTGCAGAGGAGGAGGGTGAAGATATTCTAGAACCATCCAATAACTACATTTGTAATGCAGCAATTAATTAGAAAATTAACTCTCTTAAAATAACATCTCAGTATTCCATAATTAATGTACTTAGAGCACTCCACTATGAATCTTAAGTTTGGGAATTTCAAAATATTCCTACTGTAACAACTGAGTCCAACTTAAAAATCAACATGTTCTTTCTGCTTAATGCATCATCATCAGCTACTGCAAATTGCAAATGACCTAGAATCAAAACTTACCAAGCAATTTTTTAATGTAGCAGAAGGTGGAAAATAATACAATTCAGTCTTTCACAGCAATACTGACTCTGTTGCACCAACAACCTTGCTCATGTTTCATGATACTGTGTAATTGGAAAGAGACAAACAAATCAGAGATGTACAGCATCTTTTACATAGTATAGTATTTTTACATAGCCATCCTCTTGATTATTCTCCCCCCAATGCATATATTAGGGCCATGAATAAAAGGAGAGAAGAGGAAGAAAGGAAGAAATTATTACCTAAGTGTAGGATCCTCAGTCTGTCCTCTGGCACTGTGAATAAGATGATTGGTTTTTTTAGCATTTATAGTACTCCAGTCTGTGTTTACAGATTTGCATGCCCATTTTCTATCACTTACCTGTTTCCTTACAGCCTGTTTAACTCAAAGGTAGTATCTCTAGTCTTTTAGTATTGGATAGTCCTTTTGTTTCTTTGTATGCTTTAAAAGCAACAGCACCTCGGAGCTGAACACTAGAAAAATACAGGTAGTAAATAACTGATTCAGCTCTTAAAACGAACTTCACGACTGACGAGTTTCTCCAAGAGATAACAAAATCTTACGTTTTCACTTTAACAATGTACAACTCCATTTGTAACAGCACCATCTGGAGACACCGCAGTGTTACAGCCGCTAAACCCTCACCCACGTGTTTGAACACCCGGAGGGCGTTCTGCATGGTCCAGCTCCGGGTCTGCAGTGGTTAGCCATGGCTATGTCCAGGCATTTGCACGGAGATAGTGCAAATTATCCCTCATGTCATTAATCACTTCCACCTCAGAATTACATATGCACCTCAGTGTATGAGGCTTTTTTCAAAGCCATCCACCCTAGAAAAGTTACTACAGCAGCAGTTCATCATTAGACATTACACCTTGGAGTTTTCACATCCTTTCGGTCTTTCAAACCATTTTTGCCTTGCAATATATGAGTGTCTGTCTGTGCAAGCAAACTGGTGATGATTACTTCCATCAGCCTTGGTACCAGTACTGCTGACCCTTCTCCCACTGTACACAGGAAGATATCCCATCAGTATGGAGCGACTGCAGCCAGCCATGCAAGGTGACCAACATCCAGCTGCAATTAGCAGGTAATGCTTTTGTAGTCTATGGTTTCTCTCTCCACTTGAGAAGGTTTTGATCAAGAATGCCAGTTAAAAAAAAAAATCCTACTGTTCAGTACATGTATTATTATCATTAAATCTTCATCTTTTCTGTCTCTTCATATGTCCTCCTTTAAATTAAAAAATGGGAAACTCAATCCAAATTTTCAAATCAAAGCAAAATTATTGCTTCTGGTAAAACTGTTGTAAGATTGTTTTAATGTATATTACTAATATTTTCTTGTCCTAGCTATGATTACACCATTCACAAAATGTTTAGAAAAGCGCATATTAGTGCATATCAATAACGAAGGATTGAATTTGAGTACTTTTATAGTGCTGCTGATAAAATTCTCACTTGCCAGAACAGAGTGTGCTGTAGTAACAGCACTGTTCAGCAAGAGCGTGGTGCAGCTATAAGCAGAAATCTGCTTTCCCCTGGCAGGCTCTGTAGCACCTGGGAGAGAGAACAGCAGAAAAGTGGAAGATTTAGCACCCTTTACCATGTTTGTCCACGCAGTGATAGCTGATGTCTGATGCTTGTCTTTGAACTCTGTTTCTAAGAAGAATGGGGCGGAGTAAAGATCTCTGCATCCCTGACTCTTTGATTAATCTCATTTCACTGTGCCTCGTCTACATGGCAATGCCAGGTAGCCACTGCCTGCTGCAGACAGCCCCATCTTCAGGTTTTTTACTCCTATGCAATTTGTGGCAAGTGACCCTGGTTCTTCCTCCTCACTTGATGTACATTTGGTGTTATTTTTCTCTCCTCCATATCTGCAGAGGAGCAGATTCCCTCACTTCCCCGACCTCCCCCCAGGCTCTGGGAAGCACACGGTCTGCCTGGTGCCCACAGCTCTGTTCTCACGGAATAAACCACGACACGGGTTCTGCTGGGAGAGCCCACCCGCACTCCTCTGGGGAGCGCCGGGAACACGAGCCAGGGGCTCTATAAATGGATGAGCATTTCTGAGGCACCGAGGGAGGGAGAAAGTGCTAATGGTTTCGTCTCCAGAAATGGACCACGGGGATTAGGACACCTCAGAGCTGTATTTTTTTTTTTTTTCTGCACTGATGACAATTTTTAATCTCTGTCTTTAGCGCTGCCTGCAAAGTGCTATCCTCTTGAAAGAGTGTGCACTCACTGAAATAATCACACTTTCCCTTCCCCTCTGTCAGCTATTAATAGTGGTAAATTTTAATTGCATATGTAAATAAAAACACTGTGTACTCATTAGTTTAAATATGTTTTTCATTAGACAAATGAAAAGCTCCTTATATATGATGCAAAGCTAAAAGGAGAATATTAACAACATGGAGCAGTTCAGGAAGTATAGTGACTTGAATTTTTAAACTTATTTCTTAGGATAAAAATAAACCATGTTTTAAGGGATTATGATGGGTAAATTTTGCAGTACAAGTGTCTGGAAATGGAAAAACAAAGTTAAGTGACAGAAGCATGGTTATGGTGTCAAGGCCAATGCATTTAAAACTTCTACTAAAAGGGAGATAGCACATAAACTTGTATTACTATTTATAGCATTGGCTATTTTGGAGATGGTGACTGGAAGGTGGGTAGTATTTTTCAGTTTCTATTTAGAAAAATCCTGACATGTCTCACATTTTGATAACTTGAAACATATTGCTCTCAAATTACATCACTACTTCATCGTTAATTTTCAAACTCTTGGAACTCAGCACTCCAAATACACTTTTTGCTTTTTAGGGGCTATGCAATTATAGTGAAGAAGATATAATTTTTCAGTTCAGTAATCCATATTTTCAAGCTTGGAGTGTATTTATCTACCTACGAGGTCATAACTTGTTTTCTTTCTATAAAGAAAACACCCAGAATTTCATAACCAATTTACTTGTAAATTGTCTTTTCCATCTCCTTCCACTGTTCTGCTCACGGTGAAATGAGAGAAATCTTATCACAAAGAAATTTAGTAAATTAGTGTAATTTTATACAAAAGCCTGGCCACTTAACACTCCAGACACATTGAAAAGATGCTCTGTGGGTGTGCCTCTCCAAAGTTGTTATGACTCAGAACAGTTTAACAATCTCCCTTTTGGCATTGGAAGGGATCACATTGCTTGTGTGGTTATCCACTGAGGTCAGTCATTTGTCATTATAAAGTAGATATGTATCATAATAGCCAAACATGTGTTTCTTAATTAGTATGAGAATATAAAATATATCTCTCTCCAAAACCTAGAGCACCAAATACACTTTCTTCTCAATTGCTTTAGTAAGAAAGCCAAGATAAAAAACATTTTTATTTTATAAAGATAAACTTGAATATCCTTGTCTCATTTATGCTTCCTCAGTTCAAATTCTATCAAACTTTTATATTGGAGAACAGTAAAATTTTTATAAGCAAGATGTAGTGAAAGAAATGCAAGGGCTGGTTAGAGGGCAGTCTCTTGGAATTAACACAGAGCCAAAGCTTCAGCAGTCTAAAAAGGAGTATGTTAGTCTTCTAGATTCTTCATTTGCCAAACTAAATTATAGCTAAGAGGATCCATAGGCAAGAGAATAAAGGCAACAGAGATTCCATTTTGTATGAAGAACTATTGCACTTGACGTGGTTCAGGGCGGATTAATAGATTTTAAGACCAAAAGGGACTACTATGATATGAAATTGGAGTTTCTACAAAAGAGAGGCCAGAGGGTTTCACTTACCAGTTCCCTGAACAAGTTCATGAATTCTGTCTGAGCTGTAGTGAAGTTCTGAGGATCATAGTCAACCTGGTTGTGGCTGAAAAGTCAAGAATGGAATATTTTCTTTTGCGTCGTTTTACAGAAAATGTTTAAAAGCTCTCCTATTTAAAAAGCAGTGCTCTGTGTTTGGTTCAGACAAGTGAAAAATCAATCTTCTAGTCATTGCATCATGTTTTGTTTTATCCTACCAGTGGCACAGGGATAGTAAAGTTGAGGGAGAAAAGATATTGGTTGGGTCAAACAAGACAGTCCACAAAGAATCTGTGAACTCATTTCCAAAGGATTTGAGCATAACAGCCCCCCATGCCCATTGTTTACAGTCTAAGGTGAATTAGAAACCAGGCACACCCTGACCTTCATTATAACTCTAAACATTGTCCCTGCTAATCAGAAGTTCTTGTTCATCTATAATCCATGCAGTGTTTCTCCAAAGTTGTGAATATTCACAGAAAGTGGTTATCTTTTACAAATGATTGCACCGATCTCCAGATGATTCCTTTGATTCCCACCTACCATCAGATCCTCTTTAGTGATTTCTCATGAGGTTCCCCTCCCTCTCACCACTGAATTTCTCCAGGTATGAGAAGATATATTTCAAAGATGCATTAAATATTGTACATAGGTATCTTCACACACTGACACAACTCACTGTAGCATTTAACAGCTCCTTCTTCAGGTTCCTCAAGAAGCTTATGGTAGAGATGAGAAATTTGAGCCTATGTAACACTTTAATCCATAGTAAGCTCCGAAAATATTTAAATTCTAGATACATCCCAACTGAGTGTTTTTAATGGTAAAATGTAATGATGGTAGATGAGGAAATACAATTTCTGTATAACTCATCTAAAACTAGCTTACAACATTTTTATCCACATTCAAATGTCTTATCTGATACTTGGCTCAGCAGGAAATGGTAACATGTCAAGGAGCCAATTAACATTATCTCACTCCCCTTTTTTTTCTCTTCAAATTCTCTGCCTTATGAGAGCTACTTCCAATTCTGTTCTTACTCACAGTTAAGTTGACTGAGCTTGGGTACAGTTCTGATTTGCTGATACTTCAAATGCCACTGGAACCTCTGAATTTGGATGAAATATGAACATCCTCACAAGGGAAAACCCATTCATCAGTGTGCCATAAGAATTCTGGAGGGCTACTTCTTTGTCTAGTTTGAATTATATTATGCTAACTGTGAAACTTTCTGAACCAAAACATTATCGAATGGCTCATTTTGTACAGTGAGCAGCATCAACAGGAATGTGATTTTGAAGTACAGTCAGCTCGCCAAATCAAACTTAAAAATGAGAAAACTGGAGTGATTTATAATAGGGAGAGTTAGAAAGGTAATTGTAAGCTGTAGCTGACATTAAGGAATACAAATAGGAGGGGTGAGAGAGGTCTGTGATCCATGCATTGGCATATTAAGGTAGCTGTCTTTTATAAAAAAGGGAGCAACTCTCAACTGTAATAAACAGAACAGTGGAATTTTACCTGACTTCTTCCAGTGGCAACAATAATATCCTTGCAAGACAACACCAGAAAGGAGTGCCCATAAAGGGGTTCTTAAGCAAGAAATTAAAAATGTTAACTCTACATGATTTTTTAAAATTCATATCAGCAGAAACTGCAGCAGCCCTCTGCTTTGGATTTTGTTTTATCTTTTCCAAGATTCCCAGTTACAACACAAGCATCTCACGAGTGTGCTGAGCTGGAAATGAGCTGGAATGATCTATTCTAGATCATTTGCTAGCCTCCATTTCCTCTTCAGGTGACTATCTGTCATGTACCTGTTAGTATAAATTTCAAGTTATGAAGGGTCATTCACCAATATAGAGAGCTGTGGGAAGTAAAACAGGAAAAGAGAGAAAACTTATCTCCAAACTGTTCCCTTAATGCAGTCCAAGAGAAGCAATTAAAGATACTATGTGATTTAGGATCTGGTTTGTATTATGTAGTTAAAAACAATATCTTGCCACTGTATTTGTTCTACTGACTTATATCACTTTTGACTTACCATTTATCTATATTTAAATACGCCATAGCAGCAACAGCTGTAGTTCAAGTCTCAATATACTCAATTGATTCACTGTGAAGCATTTATTTACCTTCTTTGTGTACCTAAGGAGCATGAAAATATGAACAGTGAACTAACTTGAAACTGGTAACATCCAATAAGGAGGTTAACCATAAAAAAAAAAAAATCCAGAAATTTTATCGTGGATCAGTTTTCAGTGTCTTCCTTGAGCTTCTCCCCTGTTTGTAAGAAATAGTGGGGTTTACCATGCAAAGTGGAATGGAAGACAGCAACATCTTTTTGAGATGAATATCTGTAATGTTTTGGAAGCTACTGTTGCCTTGGAGGAAGGCTATAAATCATGCCCTCCCAGGTGAGTCTGGTAATCTATCTAGCCCAATAAATACATAGTCACTAGGGATGAGAATATAAATTTATATATGTGAAAATATGAACAAGAAATTACTAAGCAACTTGTGCAAGATTCACAGTGATCCGATGTCAGTGTCTCAAGATTATTTGAACCCCACCTGGGATGAGCTCAGATGTGTGCAAGCCTTGATCCAAAGCACGTGGAAAATGACATGCAGATCATGAAAATGAATTTTTGAAGAAACACTCTGCTGTGCCTAACTGGAGTGACTCCTTTGAATTTAGCTGTGATCATTAACTCATGAGCACAACATGAAAATGTACTTCAGTTGGTGATGTCTGGAAATGAAGGTAAGTTATGGAGATATGCGTGTGATCAGCACATTATCTCCATTTCAGTGTATTGAACTGCAAGCTCTGAGGTAAGGCAATAGACTTCAGTTTGCAGAATTGCTGTTTAAATATTGGAATTCCTGGGGACTCAAAAGCAGACTACAAGTAGCCTTTAAAAATATACAGTTTTAGGTACCAAGTCAAACACTTACTGATTCAGCCAGGAAACTGTTTAAAAAGACCATCTCCAAGCAAATTAATTACTGGGAAAACAAATTTCCTCTGCCCTTTCAGCAACACAATTTCTCACACTCAGACACAGCAAAGGTCTTAAACACCTATTAATGCTTATACACTCTCATCAATTTTTAATATTTGGTGATGCTTTGATTATTGTGAGACCTATCATTAGTCATAAAAACATTCTTAAACATTTTGCTACTAAGGTTCTGCTCCAAAAACTATGGACCATAGTGGGACATGTTGCAGGTTGTTTTTAGGGATCCTAAACTACAAGTGCCAGAATAAATGACAGACAGGCATTTTTATTTTAAGACTTTTCAGCCTGATACTCCCAAAGAATGCCTTCTTAGGAACGTATTTAGGCATGTTTTTAATTCCTGTTGAATTTTATGATCTTGAAACATGTATCTGAACTGATAAATTTGGAATAGGGTAGGGGCACACATTTGAGCACAGGTTTGAGAAGTGTCCTTCTGAATCTGTGCCCAAAGCTTATCATGAATGTGTCTATTCCTGCTGTAATACTTAATTTTCTAAATAAGTTGCAAAATCACATAAAAGAGAAACTTGCTAGCAAGGCTCATATATATTAGCCATTCATAATTAACTTCAGAGAGCAGAAAAGTCTTGCAGTGTAGATACCAGGCGTCCATTGATGGATAGGGAATATACAGGCTACTGCAATAATGTCCCAAGTGTTCCTTTAGCTCATTTCGAGGGCAGGAGCACGTTAGAATTAAGTTGTGTGTATCCATGTAGACCAAAACCTCTCTACTTCAGAACAGTTTACCTAGTTTCTATAAGGCTACCACATTAAACAGTCGAGAGCTGCTTCTACAGATATCACATTTAGCAGCAAATCTGTGGGGGCTGGAGGGGAGCAAAAAGTGCTCTGCTTCTCTGCCTGCTTTCTTGAACTGGCTTCTTGCATTCTGTTAATTTTCTAACTTTAACTTTCCCAAACTTAGTTGTCTCAGGTGGAATACATCAGATCTTGTCCCAGGCCTACAGAACAAGAAATCAGCATGAGCTTTTGTCCTAATCAATGGTGTTTTACAACACAATCTGCATTGAATTAGTTAAGGTCTCTCGCTTCTCTTGTTAAAGATGCTCTGAAATCTGATAAACAGGAGCTTTGAACAAACATTTTTACTAGTTAATGCACAACAAACTTGTCCTCAATGCCTTTTTGTTAAACAGACCGAGTAGCAAGTGTTCCATGGTTGTATTGACTGTTATGGTTGTCAATAGGTATCTCTAGACAATTGTTGTCATCAGAAATTTTACCATTTCCTTTTCTAAAATTCCCACTAGGAGCATTCTGTTGAAATATCTTTATAATAGATTTTGTTTCCTTGCCCAGCTATATGCTCAATTCTTACTGAACCCCAGAAGTTGAAATTTTAAAAATGCAATACCAACTTCACAAAACATGATCCTAGCATTGCTACCCATTGTGGCTAGCCTGAGCAACCTTTTCTTTCTCAAACAATGGTGAGAAAAAGTGGCTGTATGGCATGTACTGACACATAATTAAGTTATTTTTAAAAACTATTAAAAGAATATTATTGATTTGTAAATTATCAACAAAGGATGCAGCCGAAGACTAGAGCTTCGATCCAACACAAGGGATAACTGAGCTCCGTTTGGTGAAGGTCAGAGATTCAGCTGGAAATGCTAATAACCCAACCAGAGGTAAAATCTAAAAATCTTAGTAAGTACAAGTATGTTGAGACCAGGGAAACTATGCTCTGACATTACTTAGAAGAATGAGATTCCTCATTGGATATTGACCAGAGGAAATTTGTTCAATAAAAATACATTAAGTATCTTATGAGTAAGACAAATGCAAGCAATATTAATGCTAAAAGGTTATACTAGAAGATTTCTAAAGTGAAGCTGATCTGTGTTTCTTTTAAAAAAAAAAATAGATCAGTGATTAGTGTATTGAAGGGTACAGAGTGCAAGTATAATTTTTCTTTTTTTTTTTCCCCAAAACATTTTGAGGTTTATAAAAATGCTGATTTCTGTTTGCATAGTACATAGTTGGAGATACTTCTTTAGTTTATGGGTCCATATTTTTTTACTTTTTAACAATTGATTTTCCTTTAGCTATCTGCAGTTCTTGTGACAATGTCCAGTTTGAGAATTTGACTTTTTGCTCATATCACCTACACTATCAAATAGAAGATAAAACCAGGCATCACGAAATAGGAGAACATGAAAAACAGATTTCCCAACTTAGCAGCAATACACAGGGTATGTAGAGAAACCACGAACTCTTACAGTTAGTGAATATCAGTAGAGCTCTAATTTAAAAAAAAAAAGTGGAAAATGCCACAATGTAAAGAAATATTTATTTGTAATAATGAAATATGGGCATTAGTCAACTGAGAACAGTAAAGGGTATTATTAAATACCAAGCTAAAAAATTGTGAATAAGAAAAAAATTAAAGCAAAGTTACTCTCAACTATCTGCTGACAAAAAAATGTATCATCCTTCTGAAAAAGTTCATAACTAAGTTTGCAAATCTCTGTATTTTTTTCTTTAACATTTAGGGAACAGAACTTGAAATTTATTGAATAACTGCTTTTAATACAACTGTGCTTAAGGTGGGTGTGGGTTTAACAGTGGGCTTGAGTCTCTGAAGAGAAGTGTAATTATGTGGATTTAACATATGTGGTTACTGTAAACCTTATGATATTCCAGTACATCTTTTATTGTATTATGCCCAATTTTTATACTGGATGTAAACCTATTTCAGTGGTCCATGTAGAGTAGAGGACAAACCTAAACCAAACACTTGAGTCAGCAAAAAAAACCAATTTGGTCTGTCTTATCAGAAAGATCAACCACTTTAAAAGGGACATAATGATGCTTTTAGACTCGACCTTTGCATGAATGTTATACAAACACTGGACCCTCTTCCCCAAGTTACACCACAAATCACGAAACGAGATACCATTAAAAACATCATGGAAAATCACCCACCTTTATGTATAATAATGGGCATTACCAGCATCAGTATGTGTTTTGGGTAATGAGAAGTAAATTAGCACCCCAGCCTAAAAATTATTACAAGGCTTCGTTAATTGTTTAATATTATTTGGGAATTCAGGAACTGCAGAAGTAAGGGGAGCAGGAGGGAAGAAAAAAAAAAAAGTCCATACTTCAGCAATCCCAACCATCATTTTTGGCAATCAGTCATTCATTTACTGCATCTCTCATGTCTAATAACTATTAATGCTTTCCTTGGTAGTATGCAAATGTGCTTTCATAAAGGAAAATACCTATACATTTATCTAAAATTGACTGCTTCCACTAAAGTTACAAACTAGGTTTTTACTGAGCATTTTACCTTTCAACACCAGGCTCCAGCTTTGGGACACCTTAACAGTTGGTTCCTTTTGTAACTGACTCCAGTTACTTTTGGAAGCACATTTTTTTTCTACTCACTATAGAAAAACCTCAGCACATTTCTGTAAGAAATCAAAGGTATAGTTTTTCTCCTCAGATTCAGAGTGTAATTCAAAGAGTTTTCAGATGTCTCCTCTCCAAACAGAAGCAATGAACGTACAAAATTGTTTCGTTTCCAGACATACACCTAAGGTTTATAATCCTTCTCTCTCTTTCTCCTCTATTTCTCTACCACTCACATCCCCCAAGAAACAAAGGTGTATGCCAGGCAGACAGTATAACTATCTTTGCTAGCATCTGTTACAGACCAATTTCAGTGCTATTGCTTCTTCCTTTCTCATTCTGTGTGCATGAGCTGGTATTAATATCTCCAAGGAAAGTAAATGCATGAATCAATGTGTCTGAATTAAAGAGGGCTGAACAAATGAAGCATATGTATGAAAAAGCAGGTGTTATGTTTGTACATTCAGGTGTTGTGCTGTGGCAAGGGACACAGCAGGGAGGCCACATCCAGCCTGACCAAGGGCAGGCTGGCCAGAGGAGGAGTTGAAGAGATTGACCCTTCATGCCTGTGGTCATAGCCTTCCTGGGGAATAAGGTGTAGAGTGGGACAGGTTCTGTGTCTGCTCCACTGCCACACAGGTCTCAGAGGAAAGGACTGGAAACAGCCGTTCCATCAAGCCATTCCATCAAGCCCACGGGAGCAAAGCAGAAGGAGAAAGGAGACAGGACAGAGCATCAGAGGGCATCAGGAAACAGGGCCAGAAGACTTAAAGATGTGGTGGCTGCTTGTGAGGTTAGTGCCCGGGGTAAGAAGTTGCTTCCAAAGTGAGATGTTTTCGGAAAATGCAGCGTGTCCATCCTGGGAAAATAAATGGGGAGAAGGGGTAGGAGCTTTCAGAAGCCATTTCTGAAAACTGCTGCTGAAGGGATGTGATGTGTGTTGCAGTTGCCTTTCTAGCTGTTCCCATTTAACTTGGAAGCAGCCCTTGCCAAAGCTGCCTGTGGAAGTGCTGTTTGTCCCAGTACTGCTGAGAGTGGGAGGGCAGTCACTCACCTGCTGGCTGATGTGTGGTCAGCTTGTTCAGAGCTGCTTCCAGCCCCACGTTTGCTGGAGCATGCCTGCACCTCCTGGGGAGACAGTGCTTGTACTCTGTAGCCATCCCAGCCCAGTTCATGCCCTTGTCAATAAGGCAGCCTGCTGCTAGTCAGTGAGTAATGGCCACAGCCAGTGCTGCATCGACACTGTCCCCAGCCCCAGTGGCTCTCCCTCATCCACTCATCCATCTTCCCTGCAATGCAAGTCAGATGTTTCACAGTCAGCCACCCCCAGCTATCCTGCCCTAAAGGCATGGTCTGTTAGAACAATTTTAGCAAAACAATAAGAGGAGATAGAAACCAGTAACTGGCTTGTAAGGGAGAAGGGTGGTTTGACTGGAACGTGTGCGAGTGATAAAATACCGTTTTGTACTGTTCAAGTTTGCACCTTTCATGATAGAGTACATCTCTACTCATTCTGCCAGGCCATGTGACTGTCCTCTCCTGTGCTGAGTGCAAACAGTGTATGGCCTGGGAACTGAATCCACTTCATGCTATATAATGTTCTGAAGACTGCTATTTTGCTTTATATGATAGCAATAGGCATTTTTGCAGAGAAAAATATGTACAAGAAGCTCTCCAAGGTCAGTATAACAGTCTAAATAGCCAGATGCTATTTCCATGTGAATTACAAGGTTGGGCAGCCAAACAACTCTTAGTCATGTAAATTATGAAAATACTGAGAACTGCAGTGCAGACAAGAAATCTACGGCTGCTGAATCATTTTCTCTGGTTCAAAAATTACTATACCTTACCCTTTTGTTCCAGATTTTATTTGCATTGAATGATTGTCTTTCTTCCTGTCAGATATTGGGATGGAGCTAACAGCTTTAGGATATTGTTCCTTTATTATTAAAAAAGTCATTCAGCAAACTTGCAGAGATTCTTTGAAGACATGAGGAAAATAGTACAAAACTAGTATTGAGCTATTCCTCTTAAGATATCTGCAGTTAAAGTGATTACTAAACCCCAGGACAGGTTTAAGGGTAATCCAGATGAATATTGTTTTCATCAAAGCAATAGTGAAGTCATCTGCTTTTTCCCTGTTGCCTTAGGACTGACATTTTAGAAAAGGCATACCAAGTGAAATTGGGAATTATTTTGCTCCGCTTCCTTTAAAGTTCAATTTTCATCAGTTACTGCTTGTAGTTATCTGATGTAAGAAAGACTACTTCCTTTTTGAAGAGTATCACAGATAGGTTTTGTTCTCCCACTTTCATTTGGGAAGTTAAAAACATACTGTCTTTATGGTAAAAAAAAAACAACCCACAAGATGAAAATGCATTCCTTTTTCTGGGACAATAAATAAGGGCTATGCATGAAACAAACGTGACTGATTTGAACAATGCATAACCAAAATACTGTGAATGCAGAACAGATATGAGAATAGCAGCATGTGTTACTGCTACAGACTCCAGCCTCATCTAAGAAATACCCATAACTGCTCGTCCTTTGTTGCTGCTTCTGGTCATTGCTAACTGTGGAATGCAACAGTTCAGGTGTTAACTCTAATCCCAGAAGACCTTAGAGGCTGAAATCAAACTGGCAGTTGCTATAGAACAGAAGTGAGATGCTTAAACTCCTCAAAGCCACTGGCTGCTACTGTAAAGTTGAATGTAGAAGTAGAACAAAGAAGAAATTGTGAGATTTGTGAGAGCTACCCTGAGAGTCCCTCAGGACCAAATTAAGCTTTGGAGCTATCACAGCTACTGGGACACCTCAGTTGTCCCTCTTTGCCTTGGCAAACAGATCAAGAAGCCACATTAGTCGGAGGGGCTCTTGTTTGCCCGTTATGAGGCCCTAAAGTACTCCTTGGTAATCAGACCATGCCCAGGAGAGGTAACTTAGAAAGTCCAGGCACCTCCAGCTATGAGTGACTCTGAGAAAATAATCCATGGAAGTAACTGAAAAGGTAAGCAGAAAACAGAACATGCATGGAGCACACCAAGCAGCACCAGCACACAGAGGTTTACACACAGGCTGATGAGGGTATTCTCTGTCACGTTTTCCTACAGTCTGCCCTCAACAACACTTGAAGCTCCTAAAGGAAACAAAACACTGGTATGGTCTTCTCAGAGATTTTCAGTCCAAGAATGAACTCCACATACCAAACTAGATGCGGCTTCTACAGCTCAGATTTATCCATTTGAAGATGAATGCTACTTGGTAGGAAAAACACCAGGAATGGGTGCCTGGGCGCAGTTTAAGCCTTGAGAACGTGACAATTATTTTAATTACATCAGAAGCACTATCACTTTAGAAACTGCTTCATCAAACATAAAGTCAAATGACAACAGACAGTAATAAAGAAAAATACAGGGTACAACATTTCATTAAACAATTTATATTATCAGGATTGTTCATGTCAGGACAAAGTGAGTGAAAAATGCACCTGAACTAGCATAATTAGGGTTAATAAGGCCTTTGCAGTGGCATGAATAATTACTTAATCCACAGGTCAAAATCAGTCTCTTTGGGTTCCTCTGATATTTTTTTTTATTTAATAGAGTATGAGGATCATCACAGAAACAAAACAGCCCTGCATCTGGAGGAGGTCTGTAGTCCATATAAACTCAGTTATTAAAGTTAATTCTACTCCATTCACCGTTTCTTCAGTTTGATCACCCTATCTCTTCTCTAGAGAAACAGCATCCTTATTTTTTTTCTACTTCTTTTCTGTTAATCTTCCTCACTCTTACATGGCTTCTTACAGTGATGCTGTCAGCAAGATGATGCCTAGTCTCAATTAGAAAATCAATCAATATTCACATAATGAGAGTTCTAGCAAAACCATGTCATTTAGTTCAAAGACATGGATATATTACTGTAGCTATTCAGGATTCAAGTAATTTAGGGCACCTCAGTGAAAAAAGATAAAATAAAGCTGAAAGGCTTAGAGTTAGTTAATTGTTACTATGGCAACTTCCTAAATAAGCTTTAGATTCTAGTCATTTTTCAGTTTATTTGGAGGCAGAAAAGAATCATTAAAGATGAAGCTTATTTAAAGCTCAGAGCAGTTCTGGAATCTTAGTTTCCTGCTGTTCCTTACAGAGTTACTTAAAGTTTGTCCATCTCTACAGTGAACTATGTAAAAGAACAAGATGCAGCCAGCATAGATTAAAAGATGGCTGCGTGTTACATAGCAATGATTTAAATAACTTTGGCAATTGTATTTTTACATTGTTATATCCCAGTAGGACGGTTTTAAGAGTAATGTGTGGGAAAGAAGTGGTCCTCAGTAAAGAATGCTCTCACCTCCAGAAATGAAGTGATTAAGATCTGATCTTCAATAATGACCTCTGCCAGTGAGTGCTTTGTCACTTAGCAATATAAGGTGCTGTCCCATAGAGTTCTTCCTTCCACAAAACCCCCATGTGGAAGAGTGGGAATACATTTTAGCCTAGTCTTTATCCAGTGCTGTAACAAATCTGATAATTAGAAGCCAGGAAAAGGGTTGCCATATCAAAATCTTGCCATGCTGATCATGTCCATTTGTGTTCTTAGTGTGAATGAATATATTTGGCCTCTGTGGAGCTGCATCACTTGATAGATTTAAGGAGCCTCACTTCTACAGACAGAAATGGAGACAGCAAAGAGTTGGGTAAGTCTCAGTCACTGCACATTAATTGGGTTAAGATTCAGATCCATATCAGCCTAAATTTTTTTTGTATTTTCTCAGCAGCTACAATTCCCTTCCTTAACCACTCCATGGTGCGTGATAAATCAGTGGAGGTCATGAAACAAAATCGTGTCTCAGTAGGAGACACTCCTTGGCTTCTCACAAAAGTGAATTCATACCTCAGACCAGTTTTTACTCTTCTGTAGGCTGGAAATCTCTGAAGTCACTGAGTCATAACTGCAAAGTTGTTAGGGAATTATGCCTTAGGTGTGAAGATACTTAGAAGATACCCCTAGAGGTGAAGGTCTAGGCAGGGTAGACTGAGGTAGTGAGTTCTTCTCAAAAAAACCCCAACCAAACAAAAAATAAAGGCAGGACAAGTTACTTAGCTGAGCTCAGTGCTCCAAGGGTGAACAGCAGCTGGTATGTAGGCATCTTTAAACCACCCTCAAGAAGCTTAACTGTGCAAGGTGGGGAAACTGTGGTGTGTAGGTTTTGCTCAAAAGGAGGTAAACGAGGACTAGAAGAGCCACAGACTGTTTTGTGTGTGGCCAAGTCAATATGACACCATCATAAAACAACCCCCTTCCCCTCCACCTGCAAGCCCATCTGTCTTTCTGTCTGCTGGATATGGGGAGTCACCCAGCCCAGGACACACCTGGCTGTGTTTGACAGCCTCTAGACTTTCTCCATAATCAGTGTAGGGGAAACAGGCTCTGCCAGGCCATGGTGCATTCCATCCTAGGGATTAAACTATGAAAGACATCAGGGAATTAGCCTGTTTCTCTTCCCAGATTGTGAAATAGAGGAGTGTTGAAATAATGTCTTTTTATTCTTTTTTGAAATTGAATTGTTCTGCTCATTAAAAATAACAAACAACAAAAAAACCCAACAAAACAAACAAACAGAAAACCCAAAAAACCCCCACAAACCTCTGTTTTGAAATATAAGCTGAATATTAAAGCTTTTGATATAAACCAGTCATAATGGATGTAAGTTCAAATTCAGACTGGTTCCAGGATACTTCATCAGGCTTAATTCTCTTGGTCTTTCTCCCTTTTTTTGCCCTCAGGTAACTACTCCGGACTGTGGGGTTTTTTTCTGATTTAGAATAGTAAAAATGCTGTTTCAAATTTCATATGATTAAAAAGAAATGTGCATCCAGATGCAACAGAAAATGTTTTTCTCTTCCATCTCAAAAGGGAGAGGAAGGTGCAGGAATTCTACGTTGTTTATTACTTTTTTTCTATGGAAATCCAGTCACCAGAGTTATAATTCAGGAAACTATAGTCAGGAGTAACTTGGCTTAATTTATAAGAATAGAAAAAAAAAGAAAACTGCTGAGGAAAAAACAAAGGAGAATATGGTCTGATCCAAAAGAGCTTGAGCATTATTTATTGTATTTTATTTTCTTCACTGTTATACAACCACAGCACCCGGTTGTTTGCTGTGTTGCAAGGGAAGTATTTTCAAGGTTAGCACAGAAGTAATCAACCACTCAATGGTGGTATGAATATTCATATCAAGACACATTATGAGAAAGTAGATAGAGGCAAATATGCAATTTAAATATAGACTACAGCAGGAAACGGGACATGAAACAGTAATTAAACAGTGAAAATTACATGTTATTTACATAGGTAAATACACTGCAGGGGTTATGCATGTGATCTTTTCTATTAACATTTGTTTGTTTGTGATTAAACCTCGATTTAAAAAAGAGAGGTTTTTAAAACGTGAAAATGGGAAGCAAGGAACACTTTCTTTGAACTAGAAAATCTGCATTGCTTGAAGGATTACCAGCTTGGGCTGTGAGCCAGGTTTCACAGCTAACGTGGGTCTGAATACGCCTGTACTGCAGAAGCTAGTGGTGTCAGTTCTCTAAAACACAGGCTTTCTCCACAGCCCTGCTTCTGCAATTCATTCCTCTTTGGGCTACTGGAAGCCTGCAGGTGCTGGAAACAAACACCTGAGCTCCTATTACCCAGTTTAGATGGAAATCTACCACACTACTGGATTTCTCTTGGGAAGAACAACTAGGAGGGGACAAAAGCATTTTTTCTCTTCCTTCTGCAGGGAACAGCTAGTTTTAGACTGTTTCCTGCTTTTCCTTTTAGAAACAGGAATATGGCTCTAGCCTAGATAGGTCAGCACTGGTATACTCTGAGTCTCCACAACCATCACACCAAAGGCAGCAGTACTAATTTTCAGTTCTACTCTGAACTGCCTCATCTCCCTGGATTCCTTCCCCATGTCTTCTCCTTCTTCCTTCTCCTTTAGCCAAGAGGAAGGTGAGAGTAAAGGCTTAACTAATGTATCTCCTGTCCTCCCTTCAGCCAGCAGCATTCTTGCCTTACCATGACCAGCTGCCATAAACATGGAGTTGGAAAGTTTGGAATTAATGAGAGGAAGAGGGATGGAAATAGATGTCAGTCTTGCAAAGGCTCTTTTGTTCCTTAGCTTTTTGCCTGTGGGTTGCTTTTGCTTGGGTATCTCTACTGCAGTTGAGTCTGCAAGGAAGAAAAACAACTTTAGAGCACATGACATTTATTTATTGGTGAATACATGCAGTGGATATAGGGCTTTCCAAATATTCTTGTGATTCTGGATGAGTGTCTGCTGAACAAGCAGTCATCAGAGAGGTGAGGAAGGGTTTGCCTCTGCTCCTTGGTGTAGTCTGACCTTTGATGTTGCAGATTTGCTGTCTTCCTATCTTTGCTTTTCCTTCCCTGGTATTTTACAGCTTTTCATGTCAGTGTTTTCCTCTTGAATCCCTGAGCTTTAAGTAACCCCATCTCAGCAAATACTGTTGAGTCTATTATTTTGCTTTTCTTAGCCTGTATGGCTTTAGCTCATGGGCTTGCTCATGCCTTAACAGCATTTTTCTATAAAACTCTATCATGGTGGCAATTGTGTTGTGTAAAACCAGGCTGGGGCTTGTAGGGAGCTGAAGTCCTCAGCCACAAGGTACAAAGGGTTGTATTTTCAACCCAATTCACATTACCTGCCCCAAGGACGTAAAGAACTGCAGAATAAAAGTCAAAGAAAAATTTGCAAGACAAGTGCATGACACTGCAGTGCATTAATGTTGTCATGGAATTCCTGACTGTAGGTGCTTAGCAAATGCTCAGAATCCAGGCTCAGAGGGCACTGCCCTCCTGAAGCTCCTGTGCTTCTGAAAATAGAGAAAGGCAGATGTTTCACAGGGGCTGGGTGGTGTCTCAAAGGGCAAGTATCTCAAACTTGAGTATCTGAGCAAATAGCAAGCTGATCAGTCCCACTTGATTTTTAAAATTCACCTAAAATATGGGTTACTATCTATTTTTTAAAACATAATTAAGATTTCAGTTTAGAAATCATGATAATGCAACCTTTGTTCTTGGTTATCTTTCATTTTCAGTTTACTTTTCATCAAGAGACAAGTGTTTGTAGGTATGAAGAAAACTCTATCCTTTATGCATGCTTCAATGCACAAATGCTCTGTGTGAGTGTGTGTATCTGTCCTCTTCAGAGGGCCTGTGTAGATCTAAGGATTTGCCACTTCTCCTCTTGGAGGTGGCAGCACATTGGTCCTTTTTCTTTATAGAAAGTTTATTACGTTTTGTGAAGCCTCTTGAGAGTTTGTGGACTAAAAGAGTGCCTTGAGATAAAGATTATTTATTATTCATCACTCCAAATACATTTGTTCATACATTTTCAAGCTGGGAACAGTGTGTGATGAGACAGCTGCATAGCTAGGACTCTTCCTCTAAGCATGCAAATTATTTTTCAGATCTGAAAAGAGGTGATGGGCCCAAGCAAACTTTTTTATTTTTTTTTCCAGCCATATCAGATGGGCCAGTGAAAGCTATTACTTCTCCCCATAAAACATGGCACTGGGAGATCCCAAAAATGAACTAAGTCTTTGATAACAATCACATTGTAGCTAACAGAACAAGCACACAAAAAAGGAAGTAGAAATATCATAAAAGTCACCTAGTCTCAGATTTGAATCTTTAGTATGAGGAAGGCATCCTACAAACAGAGCCACCATAAGTATCCCTTATCCCTGTGTGTCAAGCTTCTTCAAGTAAAATTGCTTAAGGCAGCAAGAGGCAATTCAGCTGAAGAAATAAAAGCAAAACCAGTCTTCTTGCAGAAACTAGACATTTTGTAAAACCAAATGGAGCAGAGCAAAGAGCGGATCTCCATGACTGAAACGACTGTGACAAGACAATCTCTCTGTATATCAGATGGAAAAAATAACAACAGACTTCTCTGTGGAAATCCAATTGAAACTCACTCATCAGGCCTGGGGGCTTTCTCAAAAAAATGAACATTGAGATTGTAGCAACTCTTCTTCACCTGTTCAAGTGTGTTCCAGTTCTCCATTTTTCCTCATTGAAAACAGAGGGAGGATTAAACATGTTCTGTAGCATTTGGATCCAGTTTGAAATTGCTAAATATTTCACAGGAAGCAATTTTTAGGGGGATAATGTCTCTAACTTGAGCTGAAATCATCTGAGCGCCTGGCATTTCAGATCGAGGGAAGGACTGAGTTCCACAGAGCAAGCCACATTTGTTGCAGTCACTGCACCACTTCTAGAGACTTTGACACAAAAATGTTTTATTCCACCTCATTGTTTGGCAGTAAAGATAAGCCTTTGCGGACGAAGAAAGCTAATTTCAATCTTTCCTGCTAACAGATTAGTAGTCAGTTCCAGTTAGGATGAATCCCAGAGGATTATTTTCCTCCCTTTTATACCATTCAGGGTGGAGAAGTGTTACAATGATCATCTGAAAGGGCTTATATTTCTGTTAAGGATAAGTACAAATTTCAACAGTGGTTTGTCTCTGAAACCTGCAGGTGACTTTTTGAATTACAGACATAAGACAAAAGAGATCCCATTCTGTACCTTGCTGTGCTCAGTAGTGCACAGTACTTTGGTGGAGTCCATTTTCAATTAATGACTCTTAGGGAAAGCCAGAGCTGGGTGGAGGAGGCTGGAGCAGAATTGAATCAGCAGAGTGCAGCAGTCTGTTAAAAAAAAAAACCCCACAGGTGGCACAGGGTGGACAATGCAGCTTTTTGTGAACTTTGTCATTTTTTTTTGTTGTTGTCTTGGGCTCAGGGATGGGAGAGCTGGCTCTGGGGAGCACCCACCCTCTTGTCTTTGTCTGGGGAAAACCACGTGGCTCTGGACAAGGGAATGGTCACCATCTTGTCTTTTACCTGGGGGGCCACGGGGAACTAAGTTAAGGTGGTGAACCCCTTCTGTGTATAAAGCACCTTCTATTTTTGCATACTTTGGTTATTAATATTGCTGCTGTCACTATTTCTTATTTCATTGCTTTTTGCTTTCAGTAATTTGTTAGTTTCTGCCTTTGACCCTCTCTTGCCAGAGCAGAGGTGTGGGAAAGGGGAGTGGCTTATTTGGAGTTTAATTTCCAGCTGGTGTTAAACCACCACATGCATACCTTTCAAAAAATATCCCTCTTAGCCCTTCCCTGACTCAAATCTCCTCTCTCTCTTCCTCTGTTAGAACCTAAGATACTTGTAGGTAAGAACAGATCATAGCAGAGGGTCTAATCCCAGGTGAGGAATTTAAGTAACACTGTACTTCATTATTTCTTATATAATTTTCTTTCACTTTGGATATTCCATTTTCTTTCTTTTCTGTTTTTAGCTCTCAAGAGTGATCAGCTATTTTTTAAGGTATTAACTAGCTTATTTCCAGCTTAGAGTCCCTAAATGCATAGGCTTCTGCTCTGCAAGATGTTCTCACACAGTAGACATTCTGGCATAAAATCTTAAAATCCTTGGTTTGGAAAAGGGATTCTGTCATATCTCTGCATGCTGCCCAAGATAGCAATGACTGCCTGAGATTTCTGAATGCTGTTTCAGATGATTAATTCATGCCTTACACACAAGAACACTCAGAATATCATGATGAACTTTTGCATACAGGAAAACAATATCTCCAGGTATTTGTGCTCAAGATTTGATTTATATAAATGACATTTTGCATGTAAATATGCAGGCACTCATTTCACTGCCTGCCAAGAGGCATTTCAGCTAAACACAATGACACTCCTCTTAATCTAAAATGTCATGTTCTCATGTGCACCTATCACAAAGGTTATCACACACATCAGAAAGTAAACAAATTATTTGGCAAATAATTAAGCCTTGCCAAATTTTTGCCTTTTTTTTTCCTGGTTAAAATAACTTCTGTCAAGGAATATGAGTCCCCAAACAAGCATCTATCAATTTGAGTGCCTGACTTAAGATGATATGAAAATACTAATTGTCTTCCATTCACCCCAAGTAGAGCTGAGTCCCAGCTCCAGAGAATGACAGTCCCTGGGCTAAAGTCCTCCAGGCAGTCCTGCCTGTAAAGCTACCTTAGAGTTTTATGAATAACCAAGGGCCTCATTTTGTTATTCCAAAATCTGTACTTGCACTGAGAGCCTACATAATCACTTTTGATGGGAGATTGTGCTGGCTGAATGTGTGTTGAGATCTGTATTTCTTCAGAAAAGCTTGAGTGGCAAACATCACAGAGCATTTCTTATTTTCCTTCTGGAGTTAAAAAAGGCTTTCAGGCTTCTGATCTACAGCTGGAAGATGTGATTGGCCACTTTAGTACATATTTACTGAGTATCTCTGGTGTGCCCATTGTCCACTCTACCACCACTGCAGCAGGACTTTCCCAGGCCCCGGGATGTTTCCCCAGTCCTGAGGCTGCAGCAGTAGGACCTCAGGCACTCCTGGTGACACTTAGTGTCTCTATCTACCTATTGATTTGCAATGTAATGGGGAGCTCTGGGGAGAATATAAAACCCAAGCTCTGAAGGAGAAATTCAAGTCATGATGATGGCAAGAGCCTCACCCTCCTGTTGCAGGTCACAGTCATTGCCTCTGTTGCTGGGCAAACTTCTCTTCTGCTGTAGAGCAATTCTCCAAATTTCAGTTCGTTTTTCACTTCCCCCCCCCCCCCCCATATTCTTTTTAAGTAATTAAAGTCTGAATTATTGATCCCTTCTCTAGCAAAACAACCCTGGGGTCTATATTTTGTCACAGGTGTAGTAAAACTGCTCTCATGCAACAGCTATCCTACAGGGCAACACTGCCCGCAGCTCAGAAGTCACCTTGCTTCCCACCCTGGTTTGTTGAATGGGAAGCCCCAGTGAGGCTTGCATCATTTTAGTCTCACTCATGTCAGATATGGTACGTACACACCTTGTTTTGTGATGTGAAAATTAAAAAAAAAGAAAAGTAGCTTTCCAATTACATACCCGAATTTTCAATTGAGAGATCTTGGACAAGATTTATCTTTCCAAAGCCTCGCACTATACACAATGAGGCAAAGAAAAAGAGGACTGTAGTCTGTCTGACGAAATTTAATATTTTTCACTTTCAAATATAGGAATATAGGACTAAAATGCAGGTCTTGTTTCTTTTCACTTTCTTGCACTTTTGAACCTTTTGTTGAAAACAAAACAAGAAGATACAAAGGAAACATAAAAAGGAAATCTTCTTTCATTTTCCATCATAACAAAACTGATGGTATGTTTCACTGCATTCCTCCTACTGAAGGAATTTTTTCCCAAAATCAAATGGCACAAATATATATATATATACACTCACACCATAAATTAAGGGGGCCTATAGAGGTTGCTGTTTTTCACATGGTATTACTGTATTTTTCCAGTGAGATGGCTAAGCATCATTCTCCTGTCCTTCAGCCCTGCCTGTGAGCTAAGTACCAACTTTATTTTCCCTCAGATATTTTTCACTTAGGCAAGCTCCCAAGATTATGAGAGGCAGCCTGTTTGAGTAACAACTAAATGAAACTAGCCTTCAGGTTTTAGTATAAAGGAACATAAGCTCTAGTTGAATGGCTTAAAAGTCTGAAGGTTTGCTCAAGCATGGATCCGAACCTCAAATGAACACAAGGATCACACACATTTCCAGGAAAGTTCCCAGAAGGGCCCAAGTGTCCTGCATTATTGCACAGGCATAGGAAAAGAAGGGTGGCAGCTTGCAAACTATCAGATACTTTAATCTGAAGAGTTGCCCCTGCCTCTAACCTGCTCCTGAAGAGGATGCTGATGAGGGTGTCAGCTTTCACAGGTGGTGGATCTTCCCAGGAGCAGCAGAAGTCCTCTCATACTTTGACTGAAACAAACTTCTTTCTTTCCCCTGTGAATATTATCAGAGACATTAGAGAATGAGAGAAGCACAGCTGTGGGATGGGGACACAGCTGTTTGGGAATGGAAAGGTCACAAGGGATGGTCTAAAGCAGAGGATGAGTCAAATATTAGGGCAGAGGAAGAATCACAGTTGCCTGTACAATTCATACTTTAACCAAAGCTTGGTTTTAAATCTGAATTTTCCTCCCTTCCAGCCCTTACTTCCTTTCTCCCATTCCCCCACAATGTAAAACAGTTTTATCTGCAGAACTGAGAAGTCTGTAGTCAAAAATCAGTTTTATCTGCAGAACTGAGAAGTCTGTAGTCATTTCAGCTCTGTGCCTGTACAGTCAGGTTACAGTCAGTCTCCAGGCCTCAAACAGGAGAAGCAGAGTTCCAAGTAGATGCTGTTGTCCTGTAAGACAATGCTGCCCATTTCAAAGGTTGCCCAATTATTGCTCCTTGTGCAAGAGCCAACATCCCAGGAAGAGCTCAGCCTGAGCCAAATTGCCACTTGTGCTTGTAACTTACTCTGTGCATGGTAACCTCTGGCTTAAAACCAAGTTTGTGGCACTTAACTGTAGATGAGATGATGGGCTAAATTGCTTCTTGAGTGGCTCCCACAAATAAATATTTGAGCCAATCAAACAAAACCCAAGACTGAAGCAGCAGCAAAACCAGCAATTAATTTAAATTTGTCCTTGAAAACGCGATTATTTTTGGGGCTGAAAATAGTTCAGTTACAACATTTCACTGAAAGCCAAAAGACACTATATAAGCTGTTTTCCAGGATTCAGAAAGGGAAAAAGAAACCATGAAACCAGCATTGCATCCATTTCAGCCCTAACTCTGTGATGTCACTCTGGTTCCACATGCCATCAGGACAGCAAGAGCACTTCAGCCTCCCGAGTGCATGGTATGAAAGAGCTGGTGAGGGGCTGTGGTGCTGCACAGACACCAAATTCCCACCTAGAGGGACCCTCTCACGAGTTTCAGCTTCATACTATGGTACACACCCTACCAATAAGAACTGGGAACAGGGAACAAGACTGTACCTGCAGACCATTTTGATCATCACCACTGGCAGAGCAGGGATGTCTTTTTGTGTAGAAACCTCTGTGTTAAGTGGAACGTGCAGAGGTCTGGACAAACACAACAGAAGCACAGAATACTCTCTGATGTGTATAGACAGCCCCTCTAGAGGTGACAGCACACTCTAGGCCACTCATCTTTTAAGGTCCCATCTGCAATGAGAATTAGAATTAACTTTTTCATAGATGTTATTAAGATCATTCATTCATGTGAATTTGATATTTTTGTGCTAAAATCCACGAGGTTTTTTGTGCAGTTCTAGGCATGTCATGTGCTTATGAGGCTGGGCCCTGAACTGGATTTAAGTGCAGGTCCTTTAAATTGCTGCATTGTCCCAGGTCTTCCAAGCTAGTGCTTTCCAGTTCTTTTCTTGGATTTGTGACTTCCCCAAAAGGGAGTCACATTATCCAAGGGAGATTCAGATTACCTGACACAGGGCTGCCTTCTCTTTAAGGACCTCTGCAAACCTGTCCATATGCCCCTAAGGGAAAACTAATGTAAACTCACTGCCTACCAGTGCTTCCCAACACCCAAGACCTTGGAATTAAACTTTTGCAATATTCAATTATATTGTATCAAGTCACATGTACAGAAAACCTTTTCACAACTGAAACATTGTCAGAATCATCTAGTAAGTCAAGCTACCTTTTATTTCAACAGCATAGTTAGTGTTTTTCACATAATATTTAGGTGTGAAATCATTATCATGAATAATTCAACTGGGTTTTTTTAATAGTTTTTTTTGCTATTCACTCTCTCCATTATCAAAGAAAACCTGGTGAGTAGAGTGCTGCAAGAACACTAAATTCATGAGATGATAACATAAAAATATATATGCTGAAGCATTTCTAAGAGGGATTTATTATTCCTGAAGTACAATATAATTACAGCATTTGTTGAATCTTTGTTGTCATACTGTCTTAGACCTATTTGTTAAAAACTGCTTGCATATAATGTGTTTCTTGTACAAAGCAAACCTGTGGAACAGAAAATAGCTGTGCTGACATCATTATGATAGGGCAAAGAAAATAATATAAAATGAATTTACTAAGAGGTTAGAGAGTATCAAAAGTATTGCTGCATCCATTTAACTCACTGATTAAGTCAATTTGCTTTATTCTTGCACCAGATTCCTCATTCCTTGATCTTGGCTCATGGTGTCTTTTCTTATGCCCTACTCTCACTCTACAACTAGTTATTTAATATATATTTTTTTACATCTTTCTCATTCATTATGTGGTGTCAGTGCTTCATTTACTGCACCACTCTCTGACTCTTTGTGGATGAAAGATTTATTAATGCCCTCAGAGGCTTTTGGTTGGTTGCTTGGTTTTTATTATGGAATCTGGGCATTTAACATAAACTGATGTGTTTATTTTCACAGCACCTCTATGAGATATTCTTCTTTCCGTTTTACATATGAGGAATTAAAAGATAAGGTGCAATACTAAAAGATGCAAAGATCAGTTTATTTGTCTTATATACAATTTATAAGATATAAATTAGCCATTTGACTCATTTTCAAGTAACAACTCTGCAAACCAGAACAGGATATCCCTTACACAAAGATTTCATGCACTTTAATAAGGAACTCTGATAAGTATTGGCTTTCACTGGTTGTGCAACAATACTCATGAGGGTTCTGGTAGAATTAAAATATAGTTCTCCAGAGCAAAATGTATCCTTTTAAACCATAGGACTGTCTTCTCTTTTCTTAGGCTCCTTGTCTCACTGTAAACACTATCACTTTTTGCCATAAATGCAACATTAATGATACAGGTGCCATTATAGTACTCTGACCACAATCCAGAGCTCATATCTACAAAATATGACTAGGCAATGAAACATTCTCTCCTGAAAGCACATACCAATATAGGTCAGAAACTGAGGTGATATTAATTATGTTTTCTGGTGGAAACAGCTCTCCTATCCCACAACAGGTCACAATTTTTTTTAGTCCACTTGCCAAACTACAGAGGTATTAAAATCAAGAAGATTTAAGATACTTGTGTTACAGATTAACCAATGTTCTTTCTCCTCAGAATCTTTCTGGTAAATGACAGAAGAGTCTTTCTTGATATATGTAAAGTTTATGCAAAATATGATGGTAAAATGTAGCAAAGCTGTAAGCTACTCATAATGGGTTCCCATAACTGACAGTGTTTAACTAGCACTTCTGGTTTTGGAGGTTCAAGTAAATCAATAACCTCCAGTTAGGAAAAGCTGGTCTTGGTGTTGGTAATGTCCTGTATTTTTTTGTAGTATTGACTATTGCAGCCATCTTTGAAATATGCTTCCAAGAAATGATACATGATTTGAAGACCAGTTGATTTAATCAAGCAGGCCAGTCCCTATATTCCTATGAGTTAGTCTGCAGGAATGTGATCTTTTTTGAAAGTATTTTTTTCTTTAGGAAACGTTAACATTTAACTATCTTTATGTGAACTTGGAAATTAATCCTTTCTCATTATTTCGTGTTGATTTTTAGAAAAGCTACAGCTGGGCTTTTCAGTTCATAGATGTGATTATCAGCTGATTTTTGGCTCAGAAGTCAGAAAAAAAAATCCTACTATTTATTTAGCTAATTTCATTTAGTTGCAAAGTACCACTGAGCATGCTTTTGAAAAGATAACTGTGAAGCCAATATTACAATAATGGCAGTTAGTGCAAACTAGTTAATTCTAATTTTCTGTTTAATTAATTGGAGTAACTGTTCATTAGGAGAAAGGGACATTCAGGCATAGATTAAATAAAAAAAGTAATTTTGAAACTCTGATAAAATCGAATGAGATGCCAGACACAGGGCAGGGAAGTGTGTGGGATCATGGCATCAGCTGTGTTTAGGACAACTATTTTCTTCTTTTAAAGAGGAAAAAAAGGAAAATTAGTAAGTCAACCTTGGTTATAATTTTATATGGGTTTATGGTAACTGTTGTCCTTAAAACATTCAAGGCTAACTGGCAGAGAATGCAGGTTTATTAACTTTGTGTTTCATGGAGGCTTTTCTAGGCATGGCACAACTCTATTGCATGCTATTCACCTACTTGCTTCAACAAATGAAGGGCTTTAACTGTTGTTTTATGGCTGTGCTGGGAAGGAGCATGTCTTGTCTATTTTTAACAGCTTTGTGTCAGAGAAAGACGTATCTTCCTTTTCAGGCTTTTCAAAATAAAGAGACCTTAAAAATGTACTTCACTTTTTCAGCTCACAGTGCTCACACAAACAGAAACGAGGCAGGGAAGAACAGGGAGGTCAAACTTGCATAAGCACACTGTTGCATATGTTGACTGCCAGGAGAAAGAGCAGCATGCAGCTGAAGTGAATGCAGTTTGCAGAGAAGACAGAAGATGCTACCCTGGCAAAGTCAAATTTCTCTTTCAAGCCATGTGATAGGGCTTAGAACTACTATTTTCTTTTAGTAATGTAGGAAGCATAAACAAAAATGGATTTTCATGAATCTGACATGATGTTTTGAATAACAAAGGCAAAAGGAGCTTTAGAATTCCTTTGTTTTAAAGTTCATCAAATATATTTTTCTGCTTCTATAAGCAAAAAGCTGAATTTCCTAGCACTATCCTTCTAATAAAGCTCTACTTCTTTTCAGGAATTCCACTTGCTGCTACAAAGAGGAATCCAGGAGAAGTTGACCTCCTTATCTTGAATTTCAGATGTAAATGAGTAGCTAAATCTGACACCAAATGATTTTAGGAAGAAAATTCAAAGTCAACAATTTCCTTTGAAAAAGCCATTTGAAACCTTTGGGGAACAGATATGGAAACATAATTTGAACCTCATTTCCCCCCTCAAGTGATTTGGATTAATTTCAATAAATCCAGTGTTTACTGTGCACAGAACATCTCCTCTTTCACCCCAAGCCCTGGATGCTTTGGACTACTCCTTCAGTCTGTGCTTTCTGTGTAAGTGCTTCTTCATTCTGCTCATGTAATTCAGATTTGGTTTTACCTTCAAAAAATGCTTTCAGTTATTCAGATTAAACCTGCTGTACCTGTGGGAGAATTGCCTGGCTTTGCACTCAGAGTGTCACCTCAATCCATGCCAGTGACAATCTCATCTTTGCTTGTCAGCCACCTCCATGGATGATACTCGAGGGCTGGGGGAGAAGCTAAACTGTCTGGCACTATCTCTACTGGAAAGCACCATTTGTATTTGTAATGCAAAGCAGAGATTTTAGAACGTGATCTCTTTGACAACAAAGGCTGTAGAAGATTAGGAATACTTAGATTTGCAGTTCATTAAAAAATGTATTTCCCCCTGTAGAAGGAATTGGTTTTCTCATTTGCCTTGTTTCTCTTGAGTGTGTATTTCCATTTGTGCCTTAGTGTATTCTGGTAGTTCTACAAATTGTGGATCTTTCCCTGCACCTTTCCCCCCAACCTCCCTCCAAGTTCCTCCGGGACTATTTTATTCAAGTCTTTTTAGCATTTAAAATATGTCGATGATATCATTATTCCATTTAAAGTGTAAGTAAAATTGATAGTATGAAATGTAAAAAAGCAGTGCAAGGTACTATTATTAATATGATTATTTTCATAATAAATACAATTACATTTTCAGTTTTTCCTTGCTTAATCTTTTTATTTTTTTCCCATCTCTGAGACAAGTACATTTTTCATTAGTTCTAATCTACTGCTGAGAGGTAGTTCTTTGCTTCTTCAGGCAGTATTAAGGTATTGATGACTGAGGTGGACAAAATTATTAGTAGAGAGATACAAGCCTTTTATCTCACTCACACTGGTCTGAACTCAAAGGAAGTCAGCTCAGTGAGCAGAACTGTTCATTTTCCTAGGGGGAAGAGCAATTGGGTTCTCATTTTATTTTCCAGTCCACAACCATTTTACTGAAAAATCATGACAATCTACAGGCTTGTAGGTAATATCAGGAAAAAGAGCCACAAAATACCATTTCATCCCTAGAAGTGTCCCAGTATTGATTTTAAAGGCTCTCTCTATTCTGTTTCACTGGCAGGCTACCACCAGTGACATATGACTACAATAGAGCAGCTCTTGCATCTGGGCATGATGGGCAGAAAAATAAGTCAATGCCATAAGAACTGCAGAGCAAAAATGGTGCAAATTACCCTGAGGAAGTGATTCAAGACAGGAATATTCAGGATGAAGAGGTAGGTTTAATTTTGATGGGAAAGAGACCAAGCTGCTGGGGTTTTACATAGGCTAATTCTCATGTGATACAGTTCTCGGGGGGGAGCTATTGCTTTTTTTATTTGAAATTGGGCTGTATCTGATCCCACTTCTCGTCTTGTCCACTCTATGGAGTGATCATGGAGAGACTGTGAGCAGGTGGGGTCTGAATTGAAGGAAAATACTGGCTTTGAAGCCTACTAGTTCACGTGAGTTCCCACACTTACACTACAACTGGGACTAATCAGTGGATGATGTTTTTTCCTCTGGGTTTTTCATGTTGCTTCCCAATCAGCACTGACTTGAACTAATGCAAGCAGATACTTCCAAACCTAAATCTATATCCCTAAGGGTAGTAATTCAAAGTTGAACTTGTTGATGTAAATTAAGAAAGACTTAATTCAAAAGGCTTGTACAATGATTCATCCACATCTAACCCTGGGATTTCTTGATCTCTCAGCTAGAGGAGTGGGTTGAGAAACTAGAATTCTGTTCTTACTAACACTGTCTCAGTACAGTTTGTGTTGTGGGATCATTTTCATCCTGTGTATTTAGTTTGATCACCTGTCAAATGGGTCCATAATTTCTAAAACTTTTTTGTTTGTTTGTGTGTGCATGCCTTGCTCTGGTAAACTGTTTTCTAACTGCATGAGGTTGCAGTTAGTGAAATGTCTGGGGAGGGGGCTACATCAGTTGAAACTAGGGTGAATTGTGCACGAAGCATGTATTTTCCACATAGACATGAACTCAGCATAAAGAAATAAAAAATATTTGTGCAGGCTCTCTCAATGGGAAGTAAGTGAATGAAAAATGAGAACTGCTCTTAATCTGTATGATACCTTAAAGAAGCACACAGGAACCAATTCTGCCTTTCAGCCACAATTAAGGGTTGCAGAGCTACCCTAAAATCTCTGTAAAGAAAACACAGTATGCAGCTGCCATTCAAAAACTCAGCCCTCCAGGCTACCTGGTGGAAAGGCTGAGGTACAACACAATGTTAGAGGAGCACTGGAGAAGAAGATAGCAAACAGACAGGTTTATTCACTAAATGAGCAGCAAAACCCCATTAAGTATTAAAAAAAGATGACCATACAGAAGAGGAGATTAATGTACAGTTTTGAAACATGGTCCATAATCAGTGCTTAGTATGTATGCTGGATGAAACCTCAGAGGCTGATTTTTGCAAAGATTATTAAAGATTGGACTAATTCCTCTAGTGCCTAGGAAGGAACTGTGACTTAGCTCTCCTACTTACCCTAAAATAGTTGGCAGGATCTAAAGTTGAGTCCTGACAAGACTAGAGTTAGAGCACAGTTGGGAGTTTTAATCCCTTTTCTGGCACACAGGACAGTTCTTGGCCTCTGCTGCTATATTGGGTCCTTTGCATGCTGCCAATGTTGTGTCCCTTGATTTTCCCCTTCTGAGCAAAAGGAGCATCTGCCAAGATTTGCACATACTTCCTGAGCCTGGTAGCCCTTTCACCTTGTCCCAAGCACTAAACAAAATATATGGAGTGGCCATGGATATAATGAATCCAGAGTGAATTATGAGCCACTGTTAAAAAACACATTAGTTCTGTAACTTGAGAGGTGAAAGATGTCTAATTAGTAAGAAAAACAGAATAGAAGGAAGAATGAAGAGATAGCAATAATGAGGCAAGGGAGAAAAAAGGAAGCAGGTGTTTAGTGACACCCACAAAGAATAAAAACATATGAAAGCAACTATTCAGGAATAGGCAAACTCTAATTGAGCCTTTTTTCGATGACACTGTAATATTGTAAACAGCTGAAGGGAAGGTTTTCTGAAAGAAACAAGCATGGATTACAAGAGAAGAAGAAACAATATTCATTAAGCATTTCATGATAAAAATGATCATCAGGCTTCCTAATGCAATCCCTCATTGCAAATATTAGAAATGCTTTGAAGTCTGATGGCTGTTCTCTCTCTTCTTCCTCTCCAAAAATGTGGTTGTCTAAAGATAGCACGTTGTCCTACAGAAGCATACTTCAAAAATTTTCAAATATTGCCATAGAGAGTTTGTTTTCTTTCAAATTATATCAATTAGTTTTGCTTTTTTAATTCTATTTAAAGGAGTCTCTAGGTCCAAAATCAGCTATTAGATATTCCCTCAAACATGGAGGAGCAAGGAAAACACAAGTTTATGTGAGATGACATGGGATATCAATCATCCTCTAGGAATACCAGAGAATTACAAGAAAATAATCTCTGGCTAATGTTTGCACCAGAAAAGCATTCTCACTGATTCATTCAGATGTCAGCTGGGTGGTCATTCCTTATTACTAAAACCTGTAGTAGCTGAATGTCTTTACTCTGAATACTCTGACCAAATCCAAGCTCAGTATACTGTAGTCTGAACACGCAGCTTCTGGAAGAAGATACTATTTCTAGACAAAGATTTAAGAACTCTCAGCACAAATACTAATAAACTCCATATATATTGCTTAGGAATTGTTAAAAAAAACCCTCTTTAAACAGAAGCACTTCTTCTAGATGAAACATGTATGCCAGATAATAAGTCTACTGTGGAAAAGGCTGTCAACACAGGCATTCAAGTCTAACTCCCTTGGTGCTTTCCTAAACTGTGGTCAAACAAACCAGCAGAATAGCCAATGTTTTGGTTAGAAGCACTCTTAATGTACAGAAGTTCATAAGACTGATGTTTCTGTAAGGCCCTCAAGTGCTGGGATGTGAAACTGAGACATCTATTAATCTGCCCAGTGCTGGCTCCATGGCTCTTGCTGCATGCTTGGCACGTCTGTCATCTGCTCCCTGTGTGTGTGTTCTGTGTAGGGATGAAGAACAGGTGCCAAATTCAAGTACAGGTTGCTACCTCCTTGTCCATCCTTTCATTGGAACAGATTAGAAGGAGGCTGAGGGCCTCTCTTTCCTCTGAGGGGGAAGGTCCAGCTGGCTGTGCTGCTAGGGAGGCTGGACCACCCCCAAAATCTGTGGAGAAAGCGTGATCCCAGAGATGTGCCTGATGTTTTGTATTTAGAGAGATGGATTGTGGATAATTAAATAATAACATTCAAATTCAGCAGATGCATACAATTGAAGCAACTTAATATAAAAGTATGGAAAGGATATTATAAGAAGTGGGGCTATTAGCTTTTTCTCATAAAAAAAGTCCTCTTCAAGAAAATCTTTGTTCCCTTAGTCTGTCCTGCTAATGTTTAGTTTTCTGCTGTACTTATATATCTGCAGAACTATAGCAGAAGGCTCGAAATCACACAATTTATTTGCACTATGTTTATACCATACTAATCTCAGGCCTCCCTGTTTCCTCTGATGTACTCATGGGAGGTTAGGAAGACTTTTTATTTGTTTTGATGTTCTGGCTTTGGTATATTATATCTACTAACCTCTGCAGCATTGTGGTTTGGCTTCAGTTACAGGTAGGATTTTGGCAAGGTACACACAGTAATCTGCACTTGATGTATTATGTTTTTCACACAAGAGAAAATCTGAATTCTGTGGAGAACATGTGTTAGTAAGCTGACAGAAAAAGCAAAGAGCATGAAATTTAGATGTGTTTGTTGGTGTTTTGCTAATCCACTTAGCATAAAGCCAAGCACAGATATAGAGCCAAATGGGAATTTTCTCTGCATCAGATCATGAGCAGGTATTAAGGTTTGTTTTCTACCCTCTTCTACAGAATGAGTCATTACACCAGGCTCACATGGCAACTTTATTTAGGCAAGTCACTGCTCTTACAGGGATGTTATTAGCCCCATGACTTTATTATTAATGCTCCATTTGTGTGCAGATAGAGCACATTTCAATGGACTTGTGAATGGGCACGAGGTAGTATTGTGTCTCCTCAGCTGTGAGACGGTGCTTGGACCTGTCTACAAGAGATATTGCTGGCATTTTTAACAAAATGCTTTGGAGCCAGGACCCTGCAGAGCAGGAAACCCCTTTCAACCCTGTGCTCCTAACCAGTGCAGTGAGTGTACTACAGAATCTGCCCAGCAAATGGAACAGGCAGGCAAAAGCCTCTATGAGGGCTGGCAGAGATTCTAAGCATAACCTAGACACCAGGCAGATCTACAGTGCCACACCACGGATGGCTGAGTGTGTGTACCACAGCCAAACTTAAGAGCCTGTACAATTTTTTGTATGGAACTTCAGCATTAACAAGGTTAGATAGAGGATTTTATGACTGAGAGTGATGCCTTAATACTGGGAAAAGGCCACAAAAGAGAACTCCTTTTGTACACAGCCCTAAGCCTTGTCCTTTTAATGCCTAAAAAATGCCATACACTTCCATGGTAAGCAATTTCTACTTTTAGTGAAATACCAAAGAAAGAACAAAAAGGTGAGTGCCATGAAAAGACCATCGTGTTGGTGCCTTCACTTTAGAGCACAGCCCAGTGAAATGTGGTCAGCACTGGTGACAGAAGGCTGAGAGGCACAGGGAAAGTGAGCTCTGTACTTTGTTATTTCCTATTTTACAACAAAGTTCAGCAGGTGAATGCTGTGAGCTTTTATGGTCAGATGGTTGTTCATAACAACTTTGGCTGTTTTAAAGCTCTGCTTAGGTTTTGGGTGAGGCTTGGCAGAGAGACGCTCTTTGGCTTTGGATAGTTTTGGAACAGTTCTGGTTACTCTCTTTTACCTGGGCTAGTTTTGTTATCATTCAGCCAGTCAGCCTTTTGCACGCGCTTTAACTTTTGACAAACGGACTGGCTTGGCTTTCAGATGGATTGAATTCTAGGTGGTTCATCTCGCTCCAGAGGAAGCATGCCATTCCTCACAGAATACTGTGTCACCACCCCACACCACAAACCAGAGCTCTGCTGCTGGCACATGCTACAGAGCTGACTGGGGCCAAAGAGCTGTATTTCTGAGCATGCCAAAATCGCTAATGTGCTTAGCTTGAAAACCCGTTTAGCATTTTAGTGCCTTTTTAGTGTTTTCTGCTCCTAAAGAGCCAGCACTCAGGAGACCCTCTGGCACTGTGCTCCAGGGCTGTGTGCTGGGGTAGTGGTGGAGGGGGAGGCGCTGGGGTGGTGCTGCCAGTGCCACCAGTGCCATGGCATCGTGCTCCTGGCCACGTGTGGAACGGGGTCTCACAGGCTCCTGCCTTTGGTAGCTGAACAGTGGCTTTGATCAGCAGCAGCAAGGTGAACTTTTGAGCAGGAGTGACTGTGTGAGTGTGGCTTCATGATGGCCAGGAGTTCACAATGCCTTGGGAGCATTGGAGGTGTTGCCTGGGAATTGCGCTGTGCATATGGATAGAGTTAAAACCGATTCATTGCTGTGGGTTTTTTTTTTTGGGGGGGGGGGGGGTGTTTCTGGGGTGTTTTTTGATATTTTGTTTGGGTTTTTGTTGTTGTGGTTGGTTGGTTGGTTTGTTTTTTTTTTTTTTTTCTGGAATGTCTTATCTGGGGGCTCTTAACACTCCTCAGGTTTTTGCTATTTGGCCAGGGTGCGGTCCCGCCCGCGCTGCCCCTCAGTGCTGACACTGGGGCTTTCCCACTCCCTGGTTTGGGTGGTTCGGGGTGTTTTGTGGGCTCTACACGTTCCTGGTGCATAAGAAAAAGTCTGTCTGACCCCGTTGAGCCCCCCATGAGTGAGGGCAGCGAGGGAAAGTCTGTGACTTGAGTTCCCAGGTGGCCCCTTGTAATCCTTCCTCACTCAGTGAGATTCTCTCTGCAGTACCAACAGTAGTTTTGGATACTCAGGCTAACAAGTCTTCCATCCCACGTAATTTCATTGTAAGTATTGCCTAGCATGAATTCCAAATAGGAGCGTTTTGTTTTGTCAGGTGGTGGAAGGGTTTCTTCTTTGTTTTTCTTGGTTTATTTTGTGAGCTTTTATCCTAATGCATGGCTATTTCAAACAAAGTCTCCAAATTTTGAATATGAAAGTAACATCTGGGTTGTTTTCAATACTGTTGAGAGCAGGAAATGCAAATAAAGTTTTGTATTTTAACAAAGCACTCTTGGATTGTCATTCTAATGGAAGTTTCCTACATCCCAATTATCCTAATGTCAGGCAGGGATTTGCAGGCTCTTGCTTCAGCTGAAAAAGAAACAAACTCGGTAAATGTTTCAGTGCAAAATGTATCCCTCAGGATGACTGTCCTTTTTAATAGCACTAACTAATCTGCAACTCGCAGTTTCTTCTGCTTATCATATTTGAAAGTCTCTAGGCAATATATAAAATCTCCAGTGCAGATTGTATCAGGCATGGACTATTACTGATAAGCTGACACCCAGCTCTTCACATATACAGGAGACTGCTCCAAGCTAAACTGTCATGGAAAGGAAATGCTGACCTAGAAGTGTTAGGAGTATCTGTAGCATTTCATTGGGGTGTGTATTTGACTTGGGAGAGGGTTCTTTTCAGGCCCACATAGCAAATAACTGCACCAACATTTCCTGTTGGCTTTGCTTCTTGGATTTAATTTGTATACCTATTGTGGTTTGGTGTTGACTTTTTTGTAAGTCTCTGCTTTTTGTTTGTTGTATTGTTTGCCTGATGTCTCAAATAATTCAGTCTTTTTCCAACTGTCCTGTATCGCTGTGACAAACCTGGTTCAGTGTAAGAAAGAAAACGATGAATAAAGTGTCATGGAAGTTTAGTTTTGTTAATGTCCCTTCATAGTAAATTCAGCAAATAATACTAATATACAGATAGAGTTGTGTTTCCTTATTTCTAGATTCATAGTAAGCTGTAGCATCTCATCTCGAAATATCTGCTGAACTCAATGAGTGTGACTAGAAACTGCTAACTAAAAATTAGTCCTAGAGCACCATGTGGGAAGGCTCACTTGTTTCTGAAGCAGGTATAGAAATTCTCAGAACAGATTTACTCACTTTTTTCCTTATGCAAAGATTTTTTTTTCCAGAGTTTTTAAGAAAAACCTAGACTACTTTAACAGGAAGGATAATGTCTCTTTCACCAATAGAAAAAATTAAAATATAAAAATACTTGGTTACTGAGAAGACTGAAAAGCACAGCAGAATAGAGTATGACAGCAGGGCCAAAGAGAGCTCTTTTAAAATTGAGAGGAAGCTTGCAGTTTGGTTGAAAATATGAACTAGAACTGTTCTGAACTTCCTTTCTAAGTATTTTTCTTGGAAATTTTACCTTGGATAACTATTTTGTTTTATCCTAGTGTCTAACTGTTGTGCAGATTACCTGTCAGGGAAAACCCCCAAACAAACAACCAAACCTGCCTTCACTGTAAAGTTTTCATCTCTGTGTATGTGAAATGTTTCCTTTGTCCATTGCCAAGACAAAGGATTTGGTTCTTCACATAATCAAGTAGTTCACTCCTCTTCCTCCCTTTTCAATAATTTGTATTTTGAATCTCCTAGAGAAAGATGGTAAAATAAGAGGTGATGAGGGTGATGGTGTTGCCATAAATCAGATTTATTGAACAACTGGTTTTCTGGTGTGTTGTGGCATAGCCATATTGCTTCAGGAGGCTTCAGAGAAGGAAATGTGTTGACAGTAAGTGTTGGAATACTCAGGGATGGTGTTATAGATATAATTCCATCAATGTATTCTTTCTCTTTAATGGTCACCTACATGGTATTGTCTCATTTCTCATTTTACAGGATGGGCATATTTGCATTTCTGCAGCTGCATTTATATTTATAAATTAAGATTTGTTTTGAAACAGTTCTTTTGAAATGAATTGTAAGTTCTTTTCTGTAGCACTGCTTGTTTATACATTAACATGATTGTTAGTACTGCATTTGACCCACTCATGCAATATTTGAATATAGATCATATAACTGAAGTCTTGTTAAAGCACAGTTTATTTTACTCAAGAGAACACAACTGCAAAGATCATAGTGCAAAAGGCATCCCAAAGGCTTGAGAATTGTTCTCAGCCTCTACTGCAAGAGCTGTAGCTATTTCAGCCTGAGACTTCAAGCAAGGAATAAAAGAGGTGTAGAAATATCCTTATCCCTAAGCTCAACAAATCTTTGGAGAGAGTTAACTGTCTTCAGTACAATTCCAATCCTTTAGTCCCCTTGCTCTACACAGCTGTGTTAGAAGTGTCTGTATGGCAAGGGTAGTTAAAAGCTTGTCCAGTAATGTGTTTAACTGCGTGAAGAACAGGCTTATATGATGCTTTGCTAATTTAGCTGGAACTGCTGTCCTTTAATAATGTGCCAAGAAAACGGGTAAGAGGTAACTTGATCTGAACGGTACAGAGCTTGGGGCTGCTTTCTTCTCTAAAAACCAACCAAACTCCAGAGCTTATTTGTTTCAAAAGGACTTATGCAGAGAAACTCCTGGCATTGCTAGCAGGTGTTCAGAAGAAATTCATGTCCAGTTTCCCAGGTTCCTTTTTTTGCAGTTGTCCTAGTGCAGTAGAGCTAGCCAGAAACATTTTTCTTAATATTTTAAGGTTATGGGAATACTACAGAAGAAAACAAAGCACTAATAGTAGAACTCAACTTTAAAGCATAGTTTATAATATTGGGACCTGAGGGAAAAAAGAGCAAGAAACAAAACCAAATTGTAAGCCCTTGTCTTAGTTTGCCTGACTAGATTCCATCTGCAAATGAAGCAGGTGGGAAAGTAGCAATCCTGAACCAAGGAACTGCAGCAAGTCAGTTATTTGTGCATGGTACAGACACGAGAAATATAGCTGACACCAGCTGCTTGCCTCCTGTAAATAGAGGCAAAAGATGAGATTAAACCTGGCCATCAATTCTAACGTGGAAATACTAAAGCATCTGTCAAATATTTGACACTTACGAAACCAAACTTCCTTCAGTCTGGCACTCCTGGAAGAGCATCTGGCAAAAAAAAGAGCAGAACCTGGAACAACTTCAAATAAAACCTTGCTTCTGGAAGGAGATTGCTATGGTAACTAAGTTATCTTAGCCTCACAGAGATCCTTGCTCCTCTTCCCTTTAAACTAGCCAAAAAGCATCGAGTGTCCCACAGGTAATACACATTCACAAAACAAGTTTATAATTTCTAGTAGTGAAGATATTTTGGTATTCTTCTTCAGATAGCTTACAAATCCTTATGTGCTTAGAAATTAGGTCTCTAATACTAGAATGACTAAGGAGTGAAGATGAAAACTAAATTCAGTGTGGCGGTTTCCATGGAACTTGTCACTTTGGGAGTGAATATTGTAATGAATACTTGGGAAATCTTGGTGGTGGTTTATTTCTGCTGTGTAAAAGGCTGAAACATAGTCCAGGGTTTCCATCGGGATTTGAAAGTATAATATGCTGAGCTACTTGATCTGATAATTTTCTTTTTTATTTTTCTTGCAAATTATACATCTTTTAGCATGGTTGTATTATAAATCTTACCTTGAAAGCCTTGTGTTGTATTGGCAGAAGATGAAACCATAAATATATTGTCATATTCATGACTTTCTGAGGTCTAATCTTACTTCTAAATGATGTTTCATGGGAGTATCATTTAGCTACACCTCTCCTGCCTTTTAAATGGAGATAGAATTTGTTTGTCACATAAAGTTGTTCTGAGAATTAATTGCTTAATGTGGTATGTATGCACTGCCCTGAAAATGATGGTATATAGGTGATGAACATTATTACCAGGTAATTATTATTAATATACTGAGTTATAATTAAAGCAACTATTGGGAGATGAAGAAGGTAGTGTCTGATTGCCTATTTTGATGTCAATAATGCTACGGTCATAAACTTGATATAATGTGGTGAAGAAGCAGCTCTGGGAATAGCTGCTACTTTTAAGGAATCCCTTTCATCCCTGTGAACTAATGGTAAAATGAGTATACTTTTTAGCATTTACCCTCCCAAGGGAGTGACAACTGTAACTACTGCCAGACAGGCAGAGTTTAGCATGAACAGAAATGAAGGGTCCTGCACATCTCTGGACAGGAGATTGGTGATCTCTGGCAGCATCTCGAGGGTTTTTTTGTGACAAAAGAGGTAAATGGTGCTGAGTGGTGTAGTATTTTTTTGTTTCAAGCAAAATGTCCAAAGTACGTGTTAAACTAAAAGAATTTATTAAAAAGAATTCTCTTGACAGTTGTTTTTTGAACATAAACAGGTCATTGTGTTGCAATAGGAAAAGATCTGAATGCTGATCAAATATTAATACTTTAGTATCCAGGCTGGTGATGAATTTATGAAAGTGGGTACTGTAAGACTAAATGTCAGATATGTGCACTCCCTGTTTCAAAATTACAGTGTTGAAATTGCACAGGTAAAATTTCCTGCTCTAGACTGGATGACTATTTAGTACAATTTCGTCTGACCCCATGAATTAACAGCTCCTGCAGCTTCAGTAGTGATGCATTTAAGAAATAATGATAACCGGTAAATACCAACACAATAGCTTCTAAAGAGAATTTGTTAAATCCATATCTATGGGTTTTTTGGTGGAAAATGTAAGAAAATCCAAACACTACAAGGTGGAGGATTTGGGAAGTTGATTCATTATGCCTTGTTATTTATATCTAAAATGACCTTACAATTCTGATAATTGTCAGGAAAGGGAAGAATTCCTAGATCTGAAATATTCTGTGGGCTCAGTGAAGTAATGGTGATTGTTAAATATGAATTTATTACACTAATTCTTGATCTCCTAAGTGATCACACTAACCTAAGAAAGGTCTTTTGGTAGGTTTTTCTGTTAACCAAATAATTTTGATGCATGAAGTTTAATAAAAGAGCTCATTTAACATGTACCTTTTTATATTTAATCACAAGATACATGCTAGGTTTTCTTCAAATAGTAGTTCTAGTCTTTCATTTTGCAGCTCTAACATTAAGGGGGCAAAGAAGGGCAACGTAGCTCGTGTAAGGCCTGGAGTAAGAAGAGGGGCTGAGTGAACTGGGATTGTTGAGGAGAAAATGAGGCTCAGGGAGACCTTGTTCCTCCCTATAATTATCTGAAAGGAAGTTGTAGTGAGGTGGGAATCAGCCCCTTCTCCCAGGCAAGGGGCAGGACAAGAGTAAATGAGCTCAAGTTGCAACGAGGGAGGTTTAGATGGGATATTTGGAAAAGTTTCTTCATGGAAAGGGTTGTCAAGCCCTGGAAGAGACTGCCCAGCTTAGTGGCTAGGTCCCAAACCCTTGAGGTATTTAAAAGATGTGTAGATGTGGTACTTAGGGACATGGTTTAGTGGTGAGCTTGAAGTATTAAGTTAATGGTTGGACTCAATCATGTTAGAGGTTTCTTTCAAGCTAAATTATTCTATGATAACATTTACATGAAATTTATTAACACAGTCAAGCTATTTTGGCTGATTTCTATCTAGATCATTATAATACAAGTCACTTTTCTGTGCTCATTTGCAACATTCCTTTTTAATGGGAGCAATTAAATTCGATGTAATTCTAATTTTTTTTTATTTGACATGTTCTGCAATATTTAGTTTTTTGCCAATAAATTCTTTGGTCTGTAACAATAGATGGCTGTACATTAGCCTAGACAGCACTCCTAGAAGAACTCTGGAGTTTGTTGGATATCAGTTACTGAAAATTTATCATGTATTTTGGGGATATTTTGCGCTCTCTCTGTATGACATGCTAGAAAATTATTTGAAGACATTAGTTCTGATTTACTTTTTTTGTCATCTGATGTCAACTACTTATCTGGTTTGTGGAACAGGCTGCATTTCTAGATCCAACTTGTATAATATGACTCTAAAGCAATCCTTGGTTTTACCAAGATCTCCCAGTCTTTCTCTCTTCTGATACTAACATTTCAAACAAAGGCACATCTCAAAAGACCCTCTTCATATAGTACAAATATCGATGAAGATCAGTGTTTGCCCTTTTCTGATGCTGACTTTGGGGTTGCTTGCAATTTATGTTGTTTCGTTAGGTTTGTTGTGAAACTCGGTCAGAGCTGAGAGCCAGTTTAAACAGAAGTCCTGGGTTAAATTGTTTGTGATCATTGCATCTGAAGAAGGCAGATGCAGAAAAATCTGACAAAAAACCCCTCCAACTTGTTAACTTTTTGTTCTGTTTTGCTAAGCTGTATCAGGCCTAAAGCAGGTTTTAATACAAGTGTAATGGGTTAAGGGAGCAGCTCTTCCTTTTGTTTTCCATCTTATTTTCTAGGGACCCAGTTTGATAATGGATTTCAATTAAAAAAATAGAAATCCCACAGGGAGACAAATAGGTATTATCCAGCTTTCACACTTCTGAGTATTTTCACTGCTTACCACTTACTATACTTGATAATAAATTTTGGAGGGAGAGTATGACTGAAGTTTACTGACGTTTGAAGACTTATTTCATGCTGACATTCTTGGCATAGTCCTCTGCTCTTTTACTCTTTCTGCATGTGTCCTTTCTACAGTTTTGTGTGTTTTTATTCATTCCTACATGGAAACTTCAAAGAAAGAAATAATCTTTAATCTTTTGACTCTACAGTGAGTTGTTTAGGAGAGAATGAAAAACACTTTGTAGATGGAATAAAAGCTACAAATTTTCTTACAGTAGGCTGTAGAGGTCCCAGACAAGAAATGGCATCTTACTCTGGCAAGTTTTCTTATAGATAAATAGGATCTGATGCCTAATGTTCTCCTAGTCTAAAGCAATGGTACAACTGCATGTGCCATGATGGGGAAACCTGTTAATGTGTTGGTTGTTGGACAGAGTTTGAGGAAACAGAGGATGAATAAAAATACTCCAGTAGGACATTACTTCCTTTTTGTTCTGCCCCCTCAAATTGAATCATAGAAGAAGCAGAAAGGAACAAGGTCTTCCCAAAATCCCAAGAGCTGAAAGTGACACATTCTTTTCTATGAAGAGGTGATTGTGGTAATCCATAAGTAATTAGATACGCATGAAGTCAGCATTACACGGGTTTAAAAAAAATAACACAAAAAACCAAAGCAAGGCAACAAGTGCAGGGTGAGTAAACGACTTGCTCAAGATCTTTTATAATTAAAATAAATTGTGTTTTAGTTGGAAAATGAATATGAAATTTAAAGTTGAGCTTTTATATTTTTCTCATATTTTTGGTGCAAGTCAAGCAATCAGAACTTAATTACTATTACACAACAGGAAAAGCACTCAATCAGTGGATCCTATGCAGAACAGAGATAGGAAAAAAAATGCCAGTTTGTCTTCAGTTGTCTCAGTCATGTACAAAGTTGACACCTGCAGCAGTGTTAAAGGAGCTGGCGTGATGAGAGAGGACAGATTTAGCATGAATATCATGCAGATTGTGGGGCATAAATTTTACTGATTCACTGGTTTTGTTTTTAATGGCAAACTGCCCAAAGCCCAAAATGTATGAATAGAATAAGTTTCTCTCTAATTCACTGAAAAATCAGCAGCCTAAGGACATGCTGATTTATCCTGTATGCTTCTGTTCCTGGTTAGTGCCATCTGCCAGTATGACCTCATGTCTCTGGAATGCTAGTTTTTTAGAACATGTGTATCATGCTGGACTCTAAAGCAGATCCTCATTTTGTAAAACTGCACTGAAGATTGGTCATTTAATCAAACAAATTGTAATTCTTCCTGCTTTTATGATATTTTTAAACATAAAATTCTTTTAACTATTTATGCTATAAAGTTTTAGAGCAACCTCAAAGGGCTATTTTAATCTCAATTATGTAGCTGCTAAAAGAAACTATTAAAATTATTACTAACTTCATGCTCTTAAATATCTTGTTTTCATCCTAGGTAGTTATGCCAATACTACATTATTATAACACTTTAAACTGACAGAGCAATATTGATATCTTTTGTGGTTCTGCCACCCTAAAGGATGATGTGTGCTAATTCTGAAGCGAATCATTCAGATAAATATGGATAGCTTGTTGGTGCCTGTTCTCACAAACTACCCTTTCTGTGAGTTTCCTTGAATTCTGACTTCTTAGTCATTAATTAATAAATATTTGCTATAAGAGGATGTTGTAACCTTACAGACTGTTAAAGATCTTCACACAGAACAATTTTAATCAGGAAAGGATACAACTCTGAGCACCCTGGTCAGTGCCAGTGTATCGGGGGACCAGATACACACAAGGTTGGCATGAGGAAATAGAAATTATTACTGAGTAACCTGGGCTGTTCTAAATTACTGTTACATAAACCTTCTTGATAGGAGCTGCTGTGAACTGGCTAAAAAAGCAGAGTCTTAACTCCTTATGTAAGTCAGAGTTGCTTGGATTGTTATGTTTGGGTTTTTTCCCCAAATTTTCAATGATAAAAGAGGAACATCCTCTTACCTACTGCTTTCTAACAACTGACTTATCCTTCTTCTGCCAGGAGGCTCAACTTTTTTTGTGCTACTTCCAGTCCTATATAGTTAAGGCTTGTCAAAGTTCAGTGATGCCTTTGTAGTACTACTTCTAGGAAGGCAAAGTCTGGGCTTCTGGACTTCCCTCTGCAGAGAACTCTTCTTCTGATTCTTCCTAGCAGATACACAGCCCTGTTATCCTTCTCCCAGGTCTCACCTGCGTTCCTGTCACTCTGCCTTATGACTTCAACAGTATTAAGCTGTCTCCCACTTCTGAAAAGTAAGATCCCCTTTATTCCATATCACTCATTATTTTACTTCATTAAACTCATGCCTGGACAGTCTTCCAATTACTGATGATCTATGTGCATAGTGGTTGGAGTTTCTTCCTTTTTCTAATGGAAAAGAAGGAATCCTATCTCCCTCTCACCAAAAAATAGACTAATTCCCCCACCCTTTTATACTTTATTTTAGGTTGTTACTCTGCCTGCATGGCACCCTGTCAAAAAGATAATGATCTGAGTGGATTATCCATATGTTCACTCAATATTTACTGTATATAATGCATGTAATAGTACACAGTACCTTATGATTGGTACCTTTATACTTTATACCTGATGTAGAATTTGGGTGCTAAAGAAGACCGATATTGACTGGTGTTAAAAAATGTATGTATTCATTTTAATAAATTTACACATAGGTAGAAGTCTCAATCTTCTATGCTGTATAAGCTTCATAGGTGACACTAATAGATTCATGGAATTTCCAACCTAATATTTAGAGAAAATACTTCAAAGTGCTCCTTTAGGCTACTCAAGAACAAGACAAGAACTTTTAGTGCTTTTGGGAGACATATCTCCCTGTTCTTCAGAGCTATCTGTTACAGTATCAACACATCATGTCTCAGTAAAAATAAGGTAGGTTTTTAATATTAATTTAATATTAATTTTACCTCAACTTGCTAACAGTTTGTAAGGGATGCACAAGCATATATAAGAAATTAAGCAGTTCTTTGAGAAGGTTTTCGCATCATATTGCCAGGATGTTATGCTGAAAATTAAAAACATAACACAACTGTTATGGAAAATATTCTGTGTAGTAGAAATACCTGTATGGAAAATAAAGAGCTGTCATTGTAAGTCTGAAAAAGTCTAGTTACAAATGGCTATTGGTGTTTTATAAAAACTGTAGTGCCTACATTCTGAATAAATGTTAGCATTAACAAAGAAGCCTGGCTGTATTGGAACTTCTAAATTAGCGTGACAATGTAGCCAAAAAAAAAGAAAAATACTCAAGTGAAAACTGTTCTTTTGGGATTTTATTCGTCTTGTTCATGTTGCTTTTTTGGGGCAGGGGCATTTTGACTTTGAAGAAGTGTTTTTCATCTTTTAATCATGTGGCTGTATTTTTGAAGATGAGGTTAGAGGGAAGATGACTAGTAAAGAACAGTCATCTAGGCATTTTGTATGTAAATGGTGTTTTCTTGTGTTGAAATCATTCCATCTCCAGAGCATGTCCTTACCAGCAAATAGGTGAGGACATGCTCTTTAGGATCCTTTAGGATGCAAAATATATTGCACAGTCTGGACATGTTCTGCTATGTTATACCTGATCAATTCTTTTGTCCTGCTACTTGTGATGAGAATGCATCAAAGTAGACCTGCTCTCCATTGGTTTTAAACATTAAATGTCACTGATAATGCATAAGAAATAAACAAACCAAACAACATTGTTTAGTCACCACAATTTTAATCTAGGCTGCACTAAATAACTAAGTCTTTCGGGGACTGGGAGGTCACATATACCTTTCCAATTCCTTTTCACTAAAACACTGCATTCTACAATTAACTGAGAGCAAATATGTAGGTGTTCCAGCTTGGAAAATATACTGTTATCAGAAAGAAGGGCTGAGTGCTAACCAATGAAAAGCTATACATGGTGAAGGCACAGTGGATTTTTACTAACATCACTGCTGTTAACCTGTACAGTGTTATTTTCCCAACTGTATTTGTGTAGGAAATGCTGCAAATGCTGACTGCCTGATGGTAACAAAAATGCTTTCATGTTGGTGTGCTCTATCCATTAGTGAATTCTTTCCCAAGTCTCCTTTCAGGCATAGCATAGTAGGTTTTGACCTCTGGAATGTAAAAGTATTTCTCCTCTAAGGATGCCTAGAGGAGGATATCCACAGAAGCAATAAATTAGAATGTCATCATTGCAATATTTTATTGTATTGTGAGCTTTTGGGGCTTTTACTTGAGAAAATAAAGGATTGCAATCTGTGAGAACAGTCAGTCAGAGTCAGCTGAATTATTCTTGATTTTGATGAATTCTCTGGAAATAACATTGACTTTTAGAAACACTGGCTATTTAATATCTTTTGAGAGAATTAGAATAGCATATAAGCACCTATACCTTGTGATTAGGAAGTGTTATTTATCTTTAACAATTTGAGTAATACATTGCCACTTAAATGGTGGTGTTCAGTGACAGTCATTTCTATAAAAAATCTTAATGCTTCTTCTTGGCCTTTGGTAATGTGTGATTATTTTAAAGAATTGCTTGGAACCAGGAATGCACCTCCTGATAGTTTTTAGATGTCAGGTTGTCAAAAGTGATCAGTGTATCCCCATTTTGCCAAGTTCCAGCTTCAGAGATGGTTGGATTATTTACTGTAATAATAATAAGTTAAAAAAATTCTTTATCAGATGCATTAGAAAAGCATGAAAATGTCTGCTACATCTCTTAAGCTAGAAGGAATGGTTTAGGTTTCAATATATTCCCCCCAAAGAATTAAAAATGTAATTATTATGCAACTTAATTCTTACTAAAGAAGTGTTGAAGTTGAGAGCTTTCACCAAATTTAATGAGTTTGGAATGAGAAAAATGAGCAAGGCAAGTGGAAAAACAGGCTTAGTCTCCTAGGATTGGAAGTCCATCTCTGGTTTGGACACAGCAACATGCACTGTCTGTCCAGAAAACTTTGCAATGAACTGCAGGTAGATGCTTGTGAAACACAACTGTGTAGTTGTTTTCTGGCAGAAGAGTAAAATAATATGACAGATGGATATGTTGAAAACAAAGGGTCCTGGTACATATTAGCAATAAAATAGGTACAGGTATAATAAAAATTTGTAATATATTCTAGCACTTCAGGTAAACTATTAAAGAAAAGCAGATCAATGCAGGAACGGTGAGAAGATGGTGAAAATTGTGAAATGCTGCTGGGCACTTGAAAAAGCCCTAATAGTTATCTCAGGTTCTGGGTGACTATTTCTAAGGCTGTCAGTTTTCTAAGGCTCAGGCTTGTTCACTGCCTTAGATTTGTTTTTCCAAAGTTCCTCATTTAAATTACGTGTTCACTCTATTGTTAATTATCTGGGTTTCTCAGACTGAGAAGTAGTAGATGTTGTAAATTTTGTTGCTCCCCTAAGTGATTAACAGTTAGCAGTGATAAAAATTCAAAAGCTAGTTAAATCCTCAAATTTAATTAGTTTGGTATTCATTTGAATTTGGCAAATGCCTTTCTGAATGGAAAAAAATAGAATTTTTTTTTTCACAGTTATTTCTAGGATATTGCCCTTGTTTTCTTCTGTTTTAATTAGCATTATACTTGGTATTTCCCCATGGGTTTCATTGACAAGGTCTAGAGTATGTAGGTTTTTGAATGACAGGGATCTGAATGTGTTGTTCTAAACTTTGAGAGGATGCCACGTATCTCTAAGGGCCTAATTGTGATCTTTGTTCTGTACATAGTCTAGGACTGTCATGGAGAGCAGAGGGCATCAGTCAGGTAGGGCAGTGAAATTTCTGTGTTGTAAGTTTGCACCTGAGTCCCCTTGACTTTTGGTACAAGTCCCAGCTCATTCTTCCATGTGCCATTGGGGACAGCTTTGTGCCCATTTTCTGTGACTGTCACTTGTTACAGACTACACAGTGGTTGTAGCATATTTTATAGAGGGGGGGCTCCACACTGGTATAAAATTGTACAAAGTAGGGAATTGCTTGTCCATGCATGTTTCACTTTGCCTTAGCTGTTGATTTTTTAAACTCATTTGCCGTAACGGTTTAAAAAGTGCACTAATTTAACCTGAAATAAAGCTTTAGATAAGGAAGGATCTGACAGGAATGGTTATCCTACTTCCCATATTCTTTCCTGAAGGAAACTCTCACCTTATGCCTCTTAAATTAGTAAGAAAGTGGTTTTTGAATGCAGTTAGAGGGGGAAGAATCTTCCTGAGTCTGCTCACAGTGGGTTTTGGACAATGGCCAAAGATGTTTAAGGGAAAAGCAACTGGGGTTTCTTTGGGTTTTTTTATTTCTTCTGCAGCAGGAATTCAGGATTTTCGTGTTGGGGAAAAGTGAGGCTAAATGAATTGTGCAAACAGACATTAACTGCATCTTTTTTATTACTTGGAAGCAATGAAATGTTATGTAAGTAAAAATGGTAGGAGAACTGGTGTAAGGCCAAAAGGTGAAATCCTGTTTTAGCTGTGATGAGGCACAAGAGGAGACATCCCTCTTCCTTGTCATAAGGTTTGCTTTTAAATGCTATGGTACATAGATTGTGTAAGAATCCTTTAGTGATAAAATGCAGATACATGATTCTTGTGCAGCTGGGACCATACCTTGTGAGATGCTAACTTTGGGAAAGCAAAAAAATTAGCTCTATTTACTGACAAAAATTTAAAAGAGTGATGCTGCACTGACTTCAGCAGAACAATTGTTGGAACTACCCTGTAAGGAGTCCAGGATTCCTCACTGCCTAAATCATGTCCAGCATAGTGCTAGATCATGAGTATGGGTCACTTTCCACGTCTGGGAGTCCAGTTATTACTGTAACTAAATATTGGGAAAATATTTTGAAAGCTTTAAATGCTTCAGAGAACTTGAAAGCCAGATACTACAGAATATAGAATACAGAGAGTTTTCTGAAGCATTAATATGTGGGTTGTAAATAACTGGGTTCGACCCTTCTAGGTCTAGTTCTGAACACTTGTGAAACTGCTGTGCAGAAACAACAAATAATATTTTTCCTTTCAGGTCTTCCCACACCTGCATATTACTGGTTCAGAACAAGACTGTTAAAATCTTCCTGTATGCACCTTGAGTTTGCCTGTAATGCTGTGTGTGTTCATCAGATGTACATATTTCATAGAGTTCTTATGAAGTAAGTGAATGAAAGAGTGGTATTTAGCAAGGTTTGTTTGCTGGGCTTATTACTTAGACCCTCTCTAGATTGCAGTTTTTTATCAGGGAAGAGGGGGAGTTGCTGAAATGTCAGTTGCTCAGCACAAAACTCCTGGGAGATAGGATTTACAGTCCTGACCTGAATCCATGCAACCTCTCTGAATTCTGGATTGCTGAAGTGCTGTGCTGTCAGTGGAAAATAGCACTGTGCTGTCACTATTCCAGCAGCAATAAACATGTACTGCATCTGTCTCATGAATACTAAACTCCCATGCAAAGTTCAGATAGAAAGTTTTTCCCATGCATCAGTCATGTTTGCTCTTTTTGTGTCTAACTCCTGGTTCCGTATGTAAACACTTAAAAATAAGCTTCCAATGGCTAACCTGCATAAAATAAATTGGCATTGGAGACAAAGCTCTTGGAGAAGTTAATGTGATGTTTAGTGCAAACTCCCTCATTGATCCCAAATGGCGCTGCCCAAGGATTCAATAATTAAAGACCCACTTAGCTATTTTATTCTAAATTATTCTTGTATTACACTCTTCCTTGCCCCTCAGTAAACTCCAAAGTCATTTAAAATGGTAGGATTGATAGTGGACAGTAGTGGCCTTACTGGTTACATCTGTTCAGTTAAATTTGATTTGCTTTGGACCATTCTCAGAGTGAGAGAAGCTGCCATGGAAAAACCTATGTCTGCATTATGAAAGAGTTTTACCCTCCAGCATAAGGAACAAGTGGGCAAAATTCAAGCTGCCATGTTTTTTCTGGGAATGATTCTTGTTATCTGCCGTCTCTAGAACCAGAGAATTGTTTAGTGGAGTGTGATTTGCTACATGGAAAAACTATTTGAGACTTAAAAATATAACAGTCAAAACAGGTTTCAATGCCCCTTAACAGTGTAGTGTCTCTTTCCTGGCACTGCTTAATTTGCTAGTACAAATATATCTTTGGATAGGGTTCATTTTCAAAGCTAGAAATCTAGTCTAAGTGTTGGGCTACAGCTGACAGAGAAAGCACAAAATAATTCTTCCTACCCTAACCCCTCTGCCTGAATTTCCCACTGAATATATAAGCAATGCATAAGGCAGAACCGTGCACAAGTAGATGACATCAACCCTTTTAATTACCTGTGCTACCTTGGAGAAGATATCTGTACAGGAAAGTTAAACATAAGTTTGAAAAAAGAAAGTAGAAAATAGACAACAGAACATCAAGACGCAGGTTTAGAAATGGTTGAGAAAACTGTATATTTGTAAGATCAGTTAGAGAAAAGCACCGAGGTAAAACAAAGTAAGGAGCGTAATTGTAGAGTGTTGGAGAAGGAGCCTCTAATGAAAAGCAAGGCTGTGAGAGATTGTGGAGGAGAAACAGCAATAGAAAAACAAAAAAGGGTATTATAGCACTCTTAAAGGAAGACCAAAGTAAATGGAAATGGGAGACTAGAGTTTTAAACAAACAGAGGACCTGAGAACTAGTTTAGTAAAACTTAGGCATTTAACAGGGTGAATCCCTCCAATTTAAAAATCATGTGTTTGGAGACCTTTGAAGAAAAGATCTCCCCTGAGTCTCCATGTAGCAAGTACTTTGTAATTAAATTCTAGTCTGCTGGATTCATATTCTGACAGATAGAAGAATCCTTGCCTCATTGCATAGACAGTAAAATAGAAATGTTCTTTTCTAATAGATATATAAAGCAGCAAGGATATTTTAAAATTCCTGTCAAATCACTCCATGTAAATTACCTAATCAGATACCATAGCTACATAATGTAATGTTAAAAACAGCAGAATTACACCATTACAGGAATCAGCTAGCCCTGTTCCAGATTACAGGGTTTTATAATTACAATGTTTTTTCATCAACCCACTCCACTTCATGCTGTCACATATCTTTGGAATTGTTACACACATTTATCTCTGTATATGTTTCCAACTTCCTAAAAATTCATGTTTTTCAAATTTTTTTTTCCTAGAAGTCCTTTTTTTGGTGAATGCTGATGCTGGCATGTTGGATATATGCTAGTTAGTGTAATGGCAAGACAGAGACTCTATTTATTCAGGAATACTGAAATCATAAATTTGATCCAGTATCTGAGTGATTAAACATGCCTATTGTCAGGTAAGGCTCTTTGTAAAATGCATCCTTTTTTCTTGAATATAAGGCTTTGTGCTATTTGAAAGAAATGAACACCTTGCTCTATGGTGTTCTCATGTGTGTTTCATTAAAATTCTTCTTTCTAGATGTGAAAAGAACAAGTATTTGTCTTGCATTTTTTTCTGTATGTTAAATGCAATGAAATTTAAGTAATTCTGCAATAATTTTAATCAAGGCAGAGATTGTAAACATCCCTGCAATACCGAAGGTACATGAGAGTGGACAAAGGACTGATAATTTCAACATACAGAAATTTCTGTTTAGTATTAATCAGATTCAGCTTAAATGGCAAAAGCAAGAGCCTATGGGTTTTTTACAGTGGCTGAGTTTGGTTAGTTGTTTTTTGTGAGTGTATGAGGTAAAGTGTTGTTAAGACACGTTTGTTGAAATGTTGGATGCCTTTAGTTCAGGGCTGGCAGGAACTCAGTTCAGCCAGCATTTGTCACTGTTGTTTCCATATGGAGGAACCTGGTTTAAAACCAAGGCTCTGATTGTTGCCCTGTCAGATTACTGTTCTTTTTCATCTATCTTTCTTCTGTAGAAGTGAAAGTAAGGGCCACCTGTCAGAGTCCAATACTGTCTGACCAGGTTCCTTTTAGATATTCCACGCAAGGATGGTTTAATGATTAACTATCAAGTTTATTTGTTTGATGTATTTGGTGTTTCAAGGGATTTTGATTTAGCTAAGTGATACAGCAGTATACTGAAATCATAACACAAACATCATATCACAGTCTCTGTATCTTCACTTGTTGCTGGTTGTCCACAATCACTGAGAAGGAATCATAGACTCATAAAATTGTCTGGATTGGAAGGGACCTTAAAGATCACCTAGTTTGGACCCTCCCTGCCATGGGCAGGGAAACCTTACAGTCATATGTGGGTTGAAGCTAGCTGTCTTCAAAGTTTGTTACTTGTCCAATTTTTTGAATTTATGTTGATCTGAGTCCTATATGCACTTCCCCATTCCCACTAATTATCTCAGGAAATGCTGTTATATAACCAGGTGACCCTCTGGTACAGCAGTATACCTAAACACAAAGGTTACCTCTAGCCCTCCTTGCATTGAGATAACTTCAGCTTGCTTTATGATAACTGCTGATCATTCTTTACATTATTCCCAGAGCTCATTATTTTTGCCCATCTCCTCTGAGCTGCTTTCCATCATGAGAGTGCAGTCACATTCCACCCCTTGGCTTAGACCAACATTGAATAATTGATTACTGGCATCACCCAGTGAGCTTAATACATTCATCATATGAGTGACCAGCTCTCTGAGGAACCAAATCCTCAGCCTTAATAGTTCAGAGTTACTTGTGTTGACTTCAGAGCAGCACTTGACTCTTCACTGTTTATACTGATCTTCAAAATATCCTAGTGACCTATATAAATGAATATTTGGCCACTATGGAAGTATCTGATGGAACACTAGTGTCCTAAGAAAAATATTCAGTTTAAAAGAATTAGTGTTACTATAATCAATGTTTCTGATTGAAACATTGCTTTCAGTGTTTCATTGAAACATTGAAATATGGTGACATTTCAAACAATTTGGCAGCCCTAAAGATTGGAGGTGTCTGGAAAAAAAAAGAAAGTCTGGAAGCTCTTAAATTTATATCATGGACCTTTGAGATTAAAAAACCACTGAGCTCAATGCACATTTAAAAGCATTATTTCTGTATTGCTTTATCATTCCTCCATTCTTCTGTTTTAAAAAGCTTGTTGAACTGGAACCGTTCTCAGCATCAAAACTGTCACTGTTCGGATTAGCCAAAGATCAGGGCTGTTTTGGGTTCCCTCTGGCCCTTAGAATACATTTCCACTGTTCATTCACAACTTTTCTTCCCTCACAGCTGACATGAACCAGTTAATAGCAACTCAGAAAGTAAAGACATGCTGACCAAGAAAGGAATTAAATCAAAGACCTGCTCAATTTCTAGCTAATGGGTTCTCTTTTTCTGCCTGCTTTTTTCTTAAGTTAATTTGCAGAGTAGAGTCTGGACAAGAAACCAAAAGAAAGTACCAGCAAAGACTGGCAGAAAAGCTGCAAGTCTAGTTCACTGATGTTATGAACATAACACTGACCCAGACTGAAAGAACAGGTTAGCATCAAAATAAATATGCCCACCTCTATGGAAAACATGAGGGAGGAAAAGGATATTTGGCTTAGATAGGAGATGAATCTGCTTATACAATAGAATGCAAGTTTCTGCATCTGAAGGTGACCTGAGGAAGATGATGTGTCTGTGACTTAGCCTGAGTAAGGCTGACCAGGAAATTTCTCAGAAATATTTTCTTCATAAGGCTAGAGGAAAGGACAACTTCAGCAGCTCGTTCTTTCAGAGTAACAAATTACTTTGTTACTGCAGCTTCCTTGTTGCTTTACTGAAATCAGACCATTTTGCACAGACCATTTTCAGTTCAGCAAAGCTGAGGAAGGGCTCTGACAGATTCCTGCTGGGTTTGTAGCTGGCTCTCCTGCCTCAGCCTTTGGCAATCTGCCTGGCAGGTTGACAAGCAACAGAGAACATGACAAACTAGGGGTTTCTGGCACTTGTGCTCATCGCTCCTTGAAAGGTGAAACTTGCAGGCTTTTTAAGACTCATGATTCCAAGGCAGCTTGGTAGGTGGACTGCTCCAGACTGAGGACTTGTTTTTCTTTTAAAACTGTAGCCTAAGAATATAACTAGCATAAATGCTGATCACAGATGACAGCTTTTTAAACAGCTTTGAAGAAATACAGGCAGGAAAAAATTAAGTCAAAAGTTTTTCTAACGTGTGGAGGGGAAACCTTTCTTGATTTAAGGAGAAAACAAATATATTTTTATTAAATAAAAATATTTATTTGACATTGCTGTTCCTCAATAGCGAAGTCCAAAGTTAAAACTGCGACATATTACAACAATAAGACTGTCTTAATGGGCTGTTGTATGTTTGTTTCAGTAGCTTAAAATCAGGTATTCTAAATCTTGTTACCACATGTGGATTGTGAAAATCATATGTGAAGCAGATCAAATGAAATGTAGAAGCTTTGTTCTTTGGTGGCTGTCCTGTTTTGGCTGAGTGTGTTGAAGGGAGGCAAAAAGTAACAAACTGTGAAGGCTTGACAAACTACTCCATAATGAAATGTTAGCCTGACATCTGAAATAAAACTGTGGCATCCTCAAATAACTTGTCAGTGGTTATAGATCAGTCTAGAGGTGGCAAAATATTATTTGGGCTCTACTAATAGGGATTGTACAACCTAGTCTGATGCACACCAACTTTTCTGGTATCAGTGTGAGTTCAGAATTAGGTTTGGTCCTTTTGAGAGAGAATACATCTCATCTTTGAAAACACAACCCCCTACCACCACTTTGCTCCCCTGTTCATACACAGTAGCATTATTGCTCTGTGTCTTTGCCATTGGTGTTTCCAGTGTGTGAGGTCTCCCAATAAAGACTGACAGAACACACAGAATGTGGATTTTTTTTTCCCTGCAACTCTTCTTTCCTTTTCTGAGGTGGCACTGGGTTTGCTCTCTTGTTTCACTCCTCAGTGATGGTTCAGTTGAAATGTAAATGTGTTCTGAGCATATTTTTCTAAAACCAGATTCAGGCAATTTTATTTATGCCTGAAATATGTGCTTTAAGAGAACAAAATAAATTTGCAGTGCCATCTTGTAAATATATCTTCAAATTCTGTTAGCTTTCATCACATTTTGATCAACTACCTGATATTTTACTAAGCACAAGAATTCAGTTCATTTCTCAGTGTCAAGCAAGAAGTGGCCATGAATATGATCTTAGCCTCACAGGAAAAATGTTTTCTTTCAATAACATTCTGCAATCTTTATCCTATCTAGGATGTACATCATACAAACCCTTCTTGAGCACCGTTCTAACTTTTCTTTCATTTCCTCTACTAAAGATTGCCAGGTCTGTTCCTTATCTTGCCCTGGAGCTCTACTGAAATTTCCCATAATCTTCCCACCATATATCTTTCAATTCAGTACAAATTGGCGGGGCTACTACAATCAGCATGCATATATCTTTCTTTCTTCTGCCTTGTGCTTCCCCTCCTTCTGCAATGCATCTCTACATCCTTTTCTGCCTATAGGAATCCATTCTTTCTCTAGACTTTGTTCTGGAAGTTAAGCAGCTGTGTCAGTTCCCTGATTAGACCAGGTCTCACAGGCTGCAATTTGCTTCATGTTTCTTCTTGGATTCACACACTTGAGTTCCTCCTTTCTTGTTTATTATGTCTCTTGCATTCTCAGAGAAGGAATGGAAGGATCCTGATCCAATGTGTCAGTGTCTTTTAAATGATCATTCTTAAACCCATCTTTTTCACTTGCAAGCCATGGCCTCATTATTTCTTTCTGGTTCGATAACAGTTATCCATCAGTGGCTTTTTCCCTGAGTAATGTATGGTTCCTTTTTATCCTTTTAAACCCTTTTGTTTTATTTCAGATCCAGTGTGTGCAGTATCTACTGTAGATAGATAATACATGCCTTCTTCCTTTATTGAATAAGCAAGTATTTCAATACAGAAAGTTTAAAATAAAAACAAACAAACCTCTACAAAGCCGTTAGAGCTACATTTTCCTTACCCTGCATTATGGCAGGTTTTATAAAAATCTATTTAATTGCCAATTTGTATCTCACAGAATATTAGCACTACTTCCATAGTGTTGCTACAGAAAACAATTTAATTTCTGTATGAGTAAAGAAAAAAAATTACTGGGCTTTGTGCTATTGGATCATTAAAAAGGATTTGAAATGAGGCAAGGGTCAAAAGTGAACTTCGGTTTAGCTTGATCAAAAGCAGAAGCAAAGCAGTAAAATCATCATATATGGTCTGGAACAACAGCTAATGTGTGGTTTATGCTAATTTTAGTGGTCCTACAGGAATATTGTACTTCAGGGTAACCATAGACAAAATCTGGTGGGTATATCTCTAGGAACGTAGTAGGAGTTTTACACACACATGTCCCCATAAGTGCTCTGATTAAAATAAGAAAGTAAAAGCTTAAAAGAGCATAGTTAAAAGTTTACTTCTCCTACCTGACCTGACAGCCTATAAACCAGCTGCCTTTCCAGGTCTGCCCCATCAGGGATTTCTGTTGTTTACATCACAGCCAGAAGATCGGCATGAAGACCAGAATCTATCCCTGCACTCTGTTGTTCTTGCATTCATTACTGCTCAGTGATCTTCAAAATTTTGGCCATGCCCTTGGGAACTGCTTCCCACTGTTAATGGTTTGTTATAATTCTCTTGAAGACCATGTAATCTGCTGAATCATTATCTGGTTCAATTATATATTTCATTGGTTGTTTCAGGACAGGCATTGCCATCTTGCTTTTCATTAAGTTTCCCATTTTTAGTGTTGTCCTTCATGCACAAAGCTCACCCGTGGGCGTATCCAATAGTCATCTGTTCTGATTTCTAACATATATACATGGAGGCTTTCATGAGGGGCTAGAAGGTCATGGTTTGTGATGGTAGAACTAGCTCAAAAAAATAGTTTTTCTATGCTTTCTCTGTGTTACTCCAGTAGGTTGAGAATGTGTATTTTTTTCTATACCATTTTTTGGAGCTCCTGCTTCTCACCTTGTCCAGAGATGGGGAAAAATCTTGCAACAAAAGTGATTACACACATACTCTGTACCTGTAGCAAAGATCAGTGAGCTTGTGAAGTTCAGTTTGATGAACAGCAGTAGGACATGTGCTGTCATATCTCTGAAAGTCAGTCTGAGGTGGTTACTGTTTTAGCCAATGGAAGTCTGTGTGTGTTTCATAAAGTGTATTTTAAATTATAATCCAAGCTCTATTGTGCTTCATGGTCATTGCAACAGGAATCTCTGTTGGTTTCCTATGTCGATTTCTGCTGAAATGTTAGATAAAAGAATAATTGCATAACCCATATAATTGCATGTCACCCTCTCATAAGCATTCAGATCTGATTAAAATAATCTCTTCTGCCATCCTGTTTGTATATTCGTAAAGGTCAAATGTGTTATTAGGCTTGACTGTTCAGCTGCAGGATACAGAGGACTTTTTAGAGCATCTGTAATGTGATCCGCACGGAAGCCTTTCTGCTTACAAAATGACACCTATCGGTCTCGAGGGTCACAGGCACATTTTTTCTTACCTACTCCTTTGCAAGTCATGGTGCCAAATCTAGTTGAGCCAAAGGATAAAGTGTGAACCTGACCAGAAAGCTGCAATGTTGCCTTGACGATGCTCAGTATTGAAATGTTGTTAGTCTAGAGCCAATTATCTTTTTGTGATCTTTACACTCATGTTGCATTCAGAACACTTACTGCAATAGTTATTTATGGGGAAGTATATGTAATTCCATTTATCTTTGCCTCTCTGAACAAATGGAGCCTGATACTCCCTACATTTAGTGCAGCATATTTGAATGCTATAGCTGCTTTCTCTGGGCTTGTGGTCCAGCTACAACTGCCAGGGTATCACTTGGACATGTAAACCTGCCAGTATGCACAGAAATGCCACAGCATTGTGTGTGAGGTGTGTTTTAAGTAATTTTAACAAATACCTTGTATGTTCTGGAGAAGCCAGAAGGACATATTTTGTCTTTGAGAAGTGTAGTGACATAAACATATTCTGTGTATTTCATGTGGATGTACACATCCAGATATAAAGGAACTATATTCGATAGAACAGGAGGTACTGTAAATTTAACTCTAAACTACATCCCATTTTAATACAGAAACCAGAGGCCTTGGAAACATGCATTCCTGAAAGATAGTAAACATTTGAAGCAACAGAGGTTTAGATTAAGCCTCAGGGCTGGGCCTGAGGGGGCTTGAATCTAATTTCCAGACCTATAATAGATTCCCCATATTATTTTCAAAAAAATAGTTTTGTCATTCAATGCTAGAGCGCTGTCTTCTGTGAAAAATGCAAACATTTTCCAGTACTGCTTGCAATTTTGTATAGTCTCCTCTGATAGCTCTTCCTGCTTTTGTATAAATCAGAAGCCCCCATGGCTCTCCTGCTCTCTACACCTTTTTGTACCTTCTGACTGATCTGGTCAAAAGCTTCTCAAATTAGGTCAGAATTGATTGTTACTTTAAGAAAGGATAGGAAACACTTAAGCAGACTGACTTTTCTCCCAAAGGTGAACTTCTCAGAGACTCTTCAGTAACACAAATCCAAGGGCACCTCTTAGATTTGTTCTCAGTGACTCTTGCATAACCAGAATATGTTAGCAGCCTTGATAATCTGTGAAACGAGTTAGTGTTTTCATTCTGTTTTCTTGTCTTGCAGTTACCTTATCCTTTTAATTAACAATGTTGAAGTTATCCACAGTCTTTGGACAGGCCAAGAATACAACAATATTGAAAGAATGTGGGTGAGGTGATAAAGGCTGAATGATGGATTACATGGATATTCCTAGTCAGGCTTTGGTTGTCTTGTACCTTTAAACACCACCTATCTTGGTCATTCTATGAATATACACTTGTTTTTACTTTTAAAATATTTTTTTAGCAAAAAACCCTTCAGGATTCTTTTCTTGGCTCAAAGTAAAACAGAATAGTTACACTGTATAAGTATGATACAATGGACAGATGAGACCCTTTCCATTTCTTAATATTCTATCCCATTGTAGTCAGAATCCTGTGGCTCTCTGGGGAAAAGAGTTCAGACAGTGTGAAATAAATTCCATCTGGCAGTCACTTGTCCCATCTCTACATCCAGAGCTCATTAGAACTAAACAGAACTCTTCAAAATTAAATGAACTTTCCTACTTAGACAGTGATTTGGATACATTCCTCTCTTTATGTAGGACCTTTTACATCTTTCAGATGTAACTTCTTAATTCTTTAAAAATGAATGAAATGGGAAAATTGGGAACATTTCTGTTTTCCATCTCTGTTAGCAGATTCTTTTGCATGGCTGCACTAGTCACAAACTGCTCCTTCACAAGCCTGAGTCCCACCTGAAGATATTTGCTGTAGGAATTTAGTTTTAGCTTACATTAGTTTAAAGCCACGTTTATGATCACAGTATACGAAAAAACAGAGGTATTTTATATATAAACCTGTATTTTAGAAGCCACATGTATTGCATGCAAAATATATACATAATATACTGCTCTCCAATGAAGTCTAGGCCATACACACCCTTCAATGGCACCTACTGGTATTACAGGTGTTAACTACGGCCCTACACCTGTACACTCACATCTTTAGAGAGATTCTTAGATCAGTGATGTTGTGTAGGAGCACTGTGATCAAACAAAAGCAGTCAAAACTTTATTAACTATCCCTACCTTCCCTGATTATTTGTCTCCTCCCATTTTAACAGAATTTATTAGTATTTCCTTATATCCAAGATTCTGGATGTGTAGAGTTGGATCTGATTTGTCAGGGCAATTGCAGCTGGTCAGGGCACTTGTATGATGCAGGTTGAAGTACTTTGCCATTTCGTCCCATGGCTACTAATTTAATGAGATTAAAGAGAGATCAGACAAAGCAGGATGCTTATGGGACATGGTAGACATGTGCTTTAAACAGAGTTAATGCCTACCTACAGCAGGATGTCAGGGTCAATGCAGGAGTTCTGTCTCTTGAAAGAAGAGAGAGCCTATTTTTATCTGTTGGTCTGGTCAAGCATACATGTAATCTCTCCAGTTCTAAAGAGTATTTAGGATAACTTGGCAAAGAATTAAACCTCTTCCCTTCTAAGAGAAAATTCTTAGAAATTCCCCATCCACCAATTACATAAACCCTTTCATACCATAAAAGGAACATCCTGGCATGACAACTGCCCCCCTGCTTTTCCATTGCTCAGGACAGGGGCTGTCTAGGCCCTTGGCAAACTATGCATCGTTGATCATCAGCTTTATGGGATTACAGCAAGGCATGTAAGCACAGTAAGGCATGTAAACTTTGATTCCTGAAAGTTTGTGGGCTGGTTGTATTGCTTTTGTGGTTTTTTGAGAGAAATTGTGGCCCTGTGTTTTGAAACTCCCTCTCTTGTTTTTGTGGGTTCTTTTTCCTGTTTGTTTGATTTTGTTTGTTTGTTTTTTGCTTCAGTTTGTCTTGGTTTTGTTTTCATTTTGGGTTGGGTTTTTTTTTCATTGTCAGATTATGGGAAGATCTTGAGCTATCCTAAAGAACTGACCTTTTCCTCTGGTGTTATGCTACATGGAACCAGTTGATCCATGCTGACTTCAGTCCTAGTTCTGAATACTTAAGAAGAGCAGTGGCAAATCTTTCCTACCTTTAATCTCATGACTCTTCAGGGTGTTACTTCACTCTGCCTAACTTTTCCATTATCCATTTACTGTCTCTGCTTCAATACATTTTCCTCTTACTGCTTAGCTTTCTTTAGCAAATAAATTATGTTTCTTGTTTTTTTAGGAAACTTATCTGTCTAATGTTCTAGCTTTTTAATTCTTATGTAAGTCAGTGTTGTAAACAATTCACTGACAAAAGCTTTTCTTTATTTTCCTGAATACTCATTGAAAGCAAATAGGACTTGATATATGTAAAATTCAACCCTGCTCTGGATATAAATAATAGTCCACAGAACAGGTTATTTTGGGGTTGGATAATAATTTCCATTAAAAGATAGGTAGTTCATGAGAAGGTATCTCAGATGCAGGTATTTACATATAATGTGTGTGTGTATATATGTAGCAGGTACTTTTAAATAGAAGTATTAAACAGAGTCCTTTCTAGACTCTGTTTGCATTTTTCTCAGGGTTGGCATTATATGTAATGAAAAAAAGTTAGAAAAGCACAAATTCTAGGGATAAATCATAGTGCCTTCATATGTGATGCAGCAGTTTAGACATGAAAATGCTTCTGCAACACCTGTTTGAAGCAGAAGCTTCCCTTCAGCTAGGAAAAAAAAAAAGGGGGAGCAATCTTTTGAAAACATCTTAAATTTTGATGCAATACCTAAACTGATTCTGTTCTCATTAGCATAGCTTTTGAGCCCCCCATTTAATTGGCCTCAATTACTGTCATACAATGCCAATCTAGTGGCAGTCTAAGCCTGAATTGTCTAAATTACAATAAGGATGGATTTGCAAACTTAATTTTAATTTTTTTTTAAATTCTTAAAATAAATGGAGAGGTTTGCGGGGGGAAAAAAAAGGCAACTCTGTATATCCCAGTTTTTTAACTGCTGCTAATTGACAGGATGTAACTGGCTCAGAAATGTTCATGAGAACAAAAGATGATCATTCAAATGGCAAGGTTATGACAAGCCTCTTTTACCATTTTCTTACAGATACTCTCCTCAAATGGGAAATACCTGATGTTTAACAGCTCATCAAAGTGGGTGTGCAGTCTCTGAACAATATCCTACACCTTCCAGAAATTGCTTCTATAAAAGCAGCGGCTACTTCCAAAGGGAAAGGTAACCCTTTGTCATGTGAGACAGGGTGTGCCTGCCCTTGAAAGATGTGAAATGCAGCGAGAGCCCGAGGCATTTATCAGCTGACAGAAACATCGCCCTCTTCTGGGAACAGAAATGCAGAGTAAGTTGTTGAGGATGTTTTTCAAAAAAGCAAATGAGGTGTTTTGAACTCTTTTATATTTATGACTGTATTACTCTGAGGCTGTTAAGACTTTTAATTTTGTAGTTACCCCACCTGCTGTTTCATTATTCAAACCTTTGGTCTGATTAATCAAAAATGTATTCTGCAGTCGGATCACACCAGTTCTATAAAATTTGTAAGCATGACTATACTGTGAAAGCTATTCATGACTGAAATAATTTTTAAAGTTTCTGATATGTGTTTAAGTGTCTTAGGAGAAAGCTGTATGGCAAAACAGGAGTGTTGCACCTAGAGACAAAACATGATGCTTCTGTGAGGCACTTTTCTTCCTTTTGTATAAAGCTCACACACCCAAACACTCTACATGCAGAAGGAGAATTCATGTGAAAAGTTATTTTCATGAACACTTAAAGATGTAGTATACCAAAAGGGTGTGGCTGACAAAATGGCAAAAAATGTGGAAAAGCTTGGCCAGTGCAATGCCCTTAATTCATGTAGTTTTGATGCATGCAATTCTGTGCCTCTAAGGAAAACTGTCATTGAGCCATTTGTTTTAAAACACAAATATTGTATGAGGAGAGTGTGAATGAATCTTTGCACTTCACTTAGATTAATAAACCTCTTTACACTAAAGTTGAGCTTTTACTGGCTCCTAATTTTGCTGAATACTTTTCCCACAAGAGAAGGTGTGGTGAGAACTTCTCTTGCAGTTCATGTTTTCGTGAAAGTTTTCATTTGATATCTGAATAGCCTTTACTCTATTGTAGGCTAGGGATAATTTAATTCTTGAGTCTATTCATAATTCTGGCTGTGGAATTTATCTTTCCCCAGCTTATGTTTGTACAGAATCTAGCACTGGAATGCTACTGTGTGTCTGGACTTCTGTTCCTCACTGCAGTTGTTGGTAGCTTGTATGGGAGTTCCTGTTAGGCTTTTTTTTTCATATTGGTGCTGCCACATTCAGCAAGTATAATGAGGTAAGAAAATGACAACAGCTCTACAAAGCAAGTTTGAGGACAGTAGTGTCCAGAGTTGAGAGAGACAGAAGGTAACAGTAGAGAAGCTTGCATTAAGGACAGTATTTTTTTCTGTTAATTTTGCAGTACAAATATTAGCAGTAATACTGTAAGTGGATAAATTCTTCAGACTAATGATTTCAGTGCAGCTGAACACTCTAAATCATAGCTTTTCCTAGTCCATTAGACCCAGAAAAGAATGAAAACAGCTTGTCTGATGTCTGGAGCAGCTCAGAGAAAGAGTATTAATTCATGAGGAATATATTATAAGAGATCTGTTAAGATTAAATTTACAAAGTGAAATTTTCAATCATGTGAGATACATTTTAAAGAAATAAAATTAACTTGCTTTTGGGAACCCAGTACTTAGTTGACCTTTCTGGTTGCAAAGCAATTAGTTCCATGTGCAGTGCTTTGGTAGTACAAATGGCAAAATGTTGTGTGGAACTTAGTGAAAGTGAATTTTTAAAAGAAGGAAAAAACTGCTAAAAATAGAAGTGCATCTCACCAAATCTTATTCTAGTCTCATGTAATTAACTTTATCCTGTAACAGGAGCATTGGATCCAGGTATGTGTGTCTCAAAGCTCTGCCTTTCCATTGCAGGCTGCATGACATGACCATGCAAACATTTGCTCACTGCACCTCCTGAGTCAAGGGGGAAAGACCCTCACAGACAGGATTTCTCACAGCTACTTCTTTCACAGCCTTCTCAGTGGTTTTCACAGCAATCTGATCTGAGGTTACAAAGCTGCAGCAGAGGTGGCTAAACCCCTCAAAGTTTGCAGAGCCTGTTGGTGCTCTCCAGTTGCTGACACATGCTAACAGCTGGATTGTTCCTCCTGAGGAGAGGAGGATGCTGGAACCCTTAGGACCAGCCTCGTGCTTTGTACTTATGTGGGGAAATAGGGTGGGTAGAAGTTGGACAACCAGAGGAGTATTTGGTCTGAATTAGTCTCCACACTAACAGTTCTGGTCTTGTAACCACTCATTTATGTGCTGTTTACCTCAAGGAAAGAGAGTGTCATTTTCTGAACACGGTTGCTTTCATTTAAACTCTTTTTAGAAAGGTCATGGGAAAACTTTGCTGTTCATGATGCTCAGTGATATTTTCTGGCTTTTTAATTGCAAGGACAGCGGGCATCAGTATGAACAGGGGATATACAGATATCATCCTTTTAAAGATCTCAAGAATAAACAGGGTTATTTAAGCATTTAGTTGACTTGATATATAAAAAGTTACTTTTACTCCTATCTTTCTAAAAGGGATTTAACATAAAAATACATTTAAAAAATGATCTGGAGAATGTTATGCTCGTTTTTTATTTATCCACACAGTAAGCATTGGAGCTTTCAGCCTAAGAATCCCAACTATGTTGTGGATGGTTTCGGGGTAGTGTCATTTTGTCCCCCTGGCTAAACATAATCTCTTGTATTTGGACTCCCAAGAACTACAACTTACATAAGAGAAGAGAAAAAGTTGTTCTGGGAAATATATTTTGAAGGGGCAGCCTGGCTGTGAAGGCTCTTGTAGAGAGGGGATGGTTCTTCCTGTTGTTTCTTCTGAACCCAGCTTATTTGCTGATGCTTTATCCTGAGGTAATGAGTAAAGGAAAAGGAATGGAGGGATGAGTTGGTCTTTTTAATTCAAAACCCAGGTGGATCTTCATGTCAAGAAGACTGCAGGCTACCCTTGCTGTGCAGTTGATCAATAGCATATCTACTGAATTGGGGATGAAACCAGAATAGGATTCAAATCAGTTTGCACCTTCCTATCTCTCTTCATCTGGTGCTCAAAAGTTACTCTTTTACTTGCAACTTGGACAGACATTCATGCATTTTAACTTTGCATACAAAATTTAGTTAAGATTAGGAATCTGTTTTTATATTTACTTAACGGAAAGACACAAGTTCCTAATTTAGAATACTGGCACTTTGGTTTTGGAAGCTCCATCTATTTTCTCAGAAACTTGGGTATTTAAGTCTGAGGCTTAAAGTTAGGAGAGTTGTCCTCTTTTAACAATATGGGCACACATCTTGAAAATCTCAGTTTTAATAGACAGCCTAAAACAAATGTGGTAAGGTAATCAGAACCACAGTGGTAGTGGGCAGGGGGAAAACTGGCATGACTAGAAAATAATTTGCCAAGAATTAAGCAGAAAATGTCATGGACTGTAGAAACACAAGGTGTAAAATGTTGCTCTCCTTTTGGTTTTTACCTGTCTTTTGAGTATGGAATGTGGAATCTAACAACTTGAGTTAAATATAATGACCTGGGGAAAAATATCAATATTCATTAAAAAGCAGTGAATTATAGACTTGCAGAGCAGTTAATGTTGGAAGGGGACCTCTGGAGATGATATATTCCATTTTCACTGCTGAAAACAGAGTCAAAATAATATCAACATTGAATTTGAAATGAAGAAATAACTCATTTTCCATCTAATGCATTTATTCCCAACTAAAAATTTAGAAACAAAACCCACAAACTATTAATACAGTTCTCTGTTCACCTGCTTCTTATCTGCCATGCATCTCAAGGGCTACACCACCTTTAGTTCAAAAAGGCTTTGTAAAGTCAAAGGGAGCCCAAACGTGCACATCTTTCAGTATCAAAGCATTTCCAGTGACTGCAAGTTGTGTGATGGTTAGTAATTTTTCTTGTAAGTTGCTAGGAAAATCGCGATAATAAGTCTAGTTTTGCCTCATTTCCTTACCACTGTAGTGGAGTGGTAAGGAAATAGGTGATTATTCAGCTATGTTTTGCCCATGTTTAGTTGCCATAACAGCCTCCTGCCACTTTGAGTATTGTGCATAGCAGCGCAAAAAATTTCCATTTATCAGATCTCTCCTGTAACGATGCAAAACAGCACAATGGGACAGGACTATGAACTTATTCAAAGTCAGTATCATTATTTCTAATTGTTCTTTGTAGCAAAGGAAGACAAGACAGTCCTTTTTTTCTAAAAGGGTTCAATATGCTGTTGTACTAATGACACTCTTGCTCCTAGCAGCTATTCCATGCTCAAGGTTCCTATTAATAACATTCCTTGCTTCCCCCAAAGCAATTCTTATCCAAAACCAAGTTGTGCACATATTGAAGATAAAATTTTACAATTGAATTGTTGCTTAGAATGTTGCTTAATATATTATCTGCAGTAGTTCAGAAACACTAATAACACTTTACAACTGGAAATGAGACTGTTCCTGGCCTCAGTTCTATTATCTGGGGTAGATCACTTGAGTAAAATATATGTATTGAATTTTTTCAAGTGTATTTTGGCTAGAATTGGGATATGGAGGGCATTATGCATATATATTAAAATTATTTGTATGTAAAATTTTGAGAAATAGGAATAGTAGGTCCTCTTATGTGTGAGCATTGCAACATCTATTTCATTAAAATAAGCATACAAAGATCACTCCTGTTTCATCAGCTCCATGCTGGCAAAATATTAGCATTTAAAATTCATTGCTACTCTGTGATTTAGCATTAGATACCATTTTGTAGAAACTTGGACTGGGTTCAGATTTGCAGTGCTGGGTGAGATACACAGAGGATTCTGCTTTGTGTCTTCTGCTCCACCTGCTAATCAGTGCATCTCATTGTGAAAGCTGTTACAGCCTTGGAGCAGTGCTTTGTCTGGTGATTCAATGTACTCGCATCTGCTTGGGAAAGCTAGGCAGAATTCGGAGAATCTTTGATATAAGCCTCTAGGAAACCACTTCAGGCTTTATTTTAGCACTAGGATATCCTGAACTTCTTAGTCCCTGAGACTAGTGACACCTTTCCAACTTTCCTTAGGGGAGACTGCATAATTTTAAAGGAACCTTGAAGTTTACAATTCTGTTTGGCACAGGGATGAATAGCCAAGTCCCAGCCAGAGAGATTCTGCTTGGGCTTTTCTGTATGTAAAGTCACATTTCTGGTGGCATAATAATGTGTACAAAACCTCCTCTCTTAATTGATGCAAAGGGCATGTGTTGGTCAGTCTTAAAGCTTGCCAGAAATCTTTAGTTGTCTTAAAACTCATCAGAATGTCAAAACATCCTAGGTCCTTATCAGATCAGGAAGGAGGGGAGTGAATGGGACCCCACTATGTGCAGCATGTTCAGGTCATTCTGTGATTATGTTTTTTTAATCCCCACACTTCCCAAAACGTCTAGGGGAATAGTTTGTAACCAAACCTCAAATGGATTACAGAATGTAGGATACAGTAGACTTTGATAGGTATAATGTATCACTGCAGGAGGTCTCCCTGCTGCTTTTCAGTCACAGGCTATGAACGTGCCAGATACAGCTTGGTGTGTAGTATTTGATTTGATTCATTACTCAGCCTTCTAACTGCAGCCGTATTACAAAACAGGCTCAGAGTGATATCCCTTGACTGAAAGATTACTGCCCAGAAGGTGGATGTAAGTGCAGTTACAAGAGGCAAGGTAAGCAGGTAGAACAGCTACAATCATAGAATAATAGAAGGATTTGGGTTGGAAGGGACCTTACAGATCATCTAGTTCTACCCTTCCCTCCCCCTACCATGCACAGGGGCACTTTCCACTAGAACAGGTTGCTCAAAGCCCCATCCCACCCCACACTCCTAGGGATGGGGCTTCCACAACTTTTCTGAGAAATCTGTTTCCGTGCCTCACCACCTTCACAGTAAAGGATTTCTTCCTAATGCAATAAGAAATGCTTTAATCTTCTGTTCTTTCCTATGGTTTGCTTGTCCTTTTGACATTGCAAACCTGACCCAAATACCTGTCGTAGGTTCCTGTGTGACATTACATACATTTGTTATAGTCCTCAAAACATGGAGGTTAGGTAAAAAAAATTTGGGTAATTTGGACAATAACACGAAGTCAGGAAAACATAGTATGTTTTCTCAACATAGTGAGGTAAGACTCTATTGCATGTGTGCTCAGAAATTTAAGAGTTAGGAGGGAATCCAGTGAAGTGACAGCAGGATACCAATGCTTCCCTCTCTGTAATACAGAAAATGCCAAAGTCCCACCAAAACAATGATGCCTTTTATTTTCAAGAATATTGAAAGGAACAGGAAGAAACCCCAGAAATTAACTAAAAAAAACCAAACCAAACCAAACCCTGATTTGTCAATGCTAAGAATTTGCCAGAGATGAAGGAAGTTTTCTTGAAGACCAATAACTTATAATCTTTGGGATTATGACAAGGTATATCCACTAAATGTGTACCTCAGAATATGAGTCAGCTATGGTATGATTTCCCTGAGCATACTTTAAAAGATTATAGGACATTCTGTTCATTAAAAATGGCAAAGAGCTGAAAGAGTGTACACGAGACACATTTTCACAGTGCTAATCTTTAGGTATCTCTTTTTTGTTAGAATCTACCCTTTGGAATTGGTATGAATAATGTAAGAAGGCAATGCCCTGACAGTTATTTTAGATTCTGCTTTTTAGTTGCTTTAGAGTTGCTAATTATCTTCTGATACCATGGAGAACTGATGCAGAGAATCTTTCATTCCAACAACCGTTGACCAGCAACCTTCACTGTAAAAAATTTAAGTCCCAAGATTTTACTGGCTTAAAAGGGTGCAGATCTATTTATTTCAGTGGCATTAAGCAATTTTGCACCATCTAAGGATTTTGCAGATTATTATATCTAAAGCTGTATAGTAGAGCCCTTATATATTTCATAATAGAAGATGATAAATGGTATCAGGATGAATTGTTACATTTCTTTGAAAAACCTCTCGATTCTTTAAAAGCTTCAACTTATTTGCAAGTACTGGGGACTTCATAATATTAAAGGAAGAAAAAATCTTTTGAAAAGATATTTTTCCTAAAACCAGAAAAAAAAAATCTATCCAGAAAAAGGAGAAGAATACAATACAAAATAAAATACTATAAAGTCAGTAAATCTGTGTTTTTAAGGTTTCTTTGTCTCCAAGGGAAGGAAATTCTGAAATGAAATAAATATTCATGCAAACAATCAAAAATTACTCAGGGGAAAAAAGGTGAATCTGTAAATTTTTTTGAGAAAATTATGCCTGAGGAAATAAAATGATGGAATTGTTAGGGCGAGTGCTAAAGAAGATAGAATGTTCCTGAGTTGCACTGTGTATGTAAAGAAAAACATGGGAGCTTTCACAGGTCCATTGCAGATTAAGTCTAGTGTGGTAGCAGTTTAGAAAAACCCTTTCAAGCAAGGAGAAGAAAAAAGTTTAACACTTAACTCAAAAATGGAAATAGTCCAGTTAATATGAGGAACTTGGACTAGCTGTGCATCCCTCTGAAGACAAGGGGAATAAACAAAGTATATTTGGAGGAATTATTGGCTGACTCACGTCGTGTCTTTCAGCACAGTTTGATCTCTTCATAAAAGTTCAGCAGGGAACACCCAAATAGTTTTGACTCATTGCTACAGGGAAGTGGCCTTTTGACTTGGTGGTATTTTTGTCCAGGTTGTTAGTATGGCTGGTTGCTGCTTACTTGTACTGTAGCTGACACTGTTCATCACTGTTATTTATCACCACCCTGTCAGAAAGTGCTGTTGTGCCTGGCATTGTTCAAGGGAGAATAGAGAGATGCTGTCTGTCCTGGAAAGTTTGCATTTTGTATACTGAGGGGAAAGAAATGTGTGATTTTAGGGTTTGTAACTTACTATCCTGGAGTCCTTAATGAATCACACAAAAATACCTTCTTCTCCTCATTAACCACAGAGGGGTTCTACAGTGATGAGCTCTGCCATAAGATCTACACTGCTGTGAGTGAGGTGAGATGACTGCCCCCCAGTATGTCACAGTGATAGCCATTATAGGATGTCATGGCTCACTGGTGCTTAAATCTTTAACAGCTTTATATGTATGTCATGTTTACATGTGTTTAAAAGAAGACAGTTGCAAACAACATGTCAGAGAGTGACTGCAGGGGGAATAATAAAGATATTTACAGTAGTATTCTGAAAATGGAAGGATGGCAGCGTAGAGTGTCTGTGCGTTCTCCAAGAGACTCTGAGCACTGACATGAACTCTAGACAGGATCTATTGGACCTCCTTGCACCAGTCTTTGATCTCTGTTGTGCTGTAGCATACATTTACAAGCATTACAGTTTATATAGCATACATTTTATATGCTGCGAGTGTGGTTTGGGGTTTTTTTGTGATTTTATTTTTGGTTTGGTTTGGTTTTTGTTTGTTTGTTTAGGGTTTGGGTTTGTTTGGGGTTTTTGGGGGCGGGGGGTTGGTGTTTTTCCTTCAAAGGAAAGATTTTGGCAGAAAAGGTTCTGTGACACAGTAAAAAACTAAATCAAAAATAAAAATGAAGGCCATTATGGGACTGGTGACATCTTCCTCTTGATCAGGAGGAGAAGCCTTGCTCATCCTGGTAAATACAGGCCCCTCTGTAGCCTGACCTTGGTGAGGCAGGGTGAGAAGGTAAAGCCAGAACAAGGGAGAAGAGAGCATGTCAGTGATCTAATCAAATCTTCAGAGGTAAGAGGATCCAACAACAGATCAACACAAACAACCTTGGGACAGTGAAGCCTCCTAAAGCAAGTTGGGCTAAAAAGATGAGAACTAACCCATAGCAATTGAAGTTGTATGACTGCAAGATAAAAATATAGATATTTTAATGTAAAAACTGGTCTGGCTACTCACATTTGGCTTCATGCATGCTTTGCTTCCAGAGTTTCACTGGTAGGCCTGTCACTGAGCAAGTGCATAAAGCTTTTTTGATGCATATGCATCAACACATAGCATAGACTCATTAACGTTGGAAAACACTTCTAAAATCATCGAGACCAACTTCAACCAAACACTGCCAGGTACACAGAGAGCAGAATTGCTCTTCTCTGTGTTAACTGATCACCCACAAAACAGCAGTTTAGGGTCTGATTGAATTGGTATCTCAACACATCCTTTATCCCACCAGGTACCATAGAGAATTCACCAAGCAGTTTGCCATAACAGAGGATACCTGTTTCTCCAAGACCTGTTATTCCTTACTTTCCTATTGTCTTGGAGGTGCCAAGCCCAGGTGATTTGTTGCTTCTATTAGATCTTCACAGGTCTCAAAGTGATTAGTGGAGGTAAAACAACTGCATCTGGGTTTTGTTGACTAAATCATGCTCAGGCCCTTGGAATAAAGGAAGGTGTGTGGGAAAAAGGGGTTGGTTTGAGATTTTGGGGGCAGGGGGTTAGGGTGTGTGTTATATTGCCTTTACACAATTTTGCAGAAAAAGAATAGGCTATAGGCATAGATGATTTTGTTCCATTCACTTCTAAAAAAATAGCTTTATGGGGTAGTGAACAGTCTTGATAAGGCCTAGTATAGACGGTTCATCTAGAGAAGAAATTTTGTACTGCAGGACAAATGTGGCTTATGGTGTAAATAGAGGAAATAAAAAAACATTCTACAGTATGGTATAGCTATGGTGCAGCAGAGTGTGACCTGAAGAGCAGTGTTAGATTAATGCAACCTAAAGTGCTTGCATTTTTAATTCTAGAATACCTGAATAACAGGGGCTCTTAGGTAGATGGCATAAAACCTTGTGTTTCTTTTCTTTCCTGTAACTCCAGTCTAGAACTGACTCTAGAACTATGCTGATCACATTTCTGCTGATAAAATATTAATTGTTTTTCAGTCTTTGCTGAAAAATCTGAACCTAGGTATGGTATAGTTAAGCCAAGGGTGAAAACAGCCAAAAAATGCAAATCAGATGGTGAAAATCTATGCCTGGAAGAAACACAATGGGATATCAAGAAAAAAATAAAATGGTAAAACGAAATCCCTTAACCATTTGCATGTGGTGCAATCAAGATACAACACTCCTGATAGCTTTCCAGGGGAGTACTTTGTGCCCTGTATAGCTCAGGAATCAATGGGGTGATCAATGTGATCAAGCATGGTGCTGTGTTCTCAGACACAGTGCATCTGTACCATCTCCAGCTGTTGCAAATTGGGGTAGAATTTTGCTGGTAAACCCAAGTCACTCTCTGCTGCCTCTGCCTGAGCCTCAAACTACAACAGCAGTTATTCTGCGCTACCAGGATTGTGAGAAGGAGCAGAATGGAACAAATACAGGTAAGAAGTGCATTTTCCATATCCTTATCTCTCTTCAACATGTTTCACAGTGGACTTCTACTGAATGAGTTGTTGCCTTAGCAATACTGATGTACAGAATGAAGAAGAACGTTTTAGGGAAGCAGCTGGCAGAAGCCTGGATTACACCTTCCACATGGAGGATAAGTAGGCTGATTGAAGCTGTCTGTCAAAGTTTGGTAGAGCAGTTAGTTTCACCTGCCTTATTGCACTGCAAGTCAGGGTTGTATTTTAATGTGAATTAGTTTTTTTAAGCTGGAGGCTGGAAGGAATTTGTTTCTCTTATATTTTCTGTACCGTGTGCAGAGATAAACAGAAGGCAGTGTTAGGCACTGGTAGAATGTGAAGGCTCATGAGCCACATAAAATTCCTTACATGTTTACAGTACCTTTTAAACAAGAAGACTTTAGAAGGTACTCTATATTGAATATAGGGAATATAGGAATGTATATTATGTATTATGATGTTATAATGGTTCTTGATAGAAGCTAATACAAACTCATCTGTCTATAACCAAATATAACTAATATATTTAACATGCTTATTAGTCCACAAGCTTAATTATTTCAAGAATAGTTTGTTATCTTGTGGAATACCACTGTGTATAGTGAGGATTTTGAAGTGGGCTAGTGATGGCTGTATTCACAGTTCACTGAAAGATGAGGGAGGAAAATAGCATTGATTCAGTTAAGTTTTGGTCACAAAACACTTGATCCTGATAGCTACAGCTGTAATAATTAGTTGTTTTATCTGTTAATTGTGACACAAGCCTGTCAGTGCAAAAACACTTGCAGATAATTATTACTAGTAGCTGATTTAATGAGCTGCAGCCCATATTTTGGGTTTTGATAATCCATTAGAAGAATATATAGCTTGACTTCAAGGTGATTAGAAACCTATTCGCTAGGTTTAATTGTTTTGAAGCTCTTCAGAAATATTGGCCAAAGAGGGTTGATACCAGCCTTGCATTGTGTAATCTTGCTTGTATGCAGCCTAGTCACTCTATTGTATATTTATTTATACTCAAGATTCAAAGAATAGACAGCAATGGATTGGAGTCCTCATGTCATTTGTGTTTCTTAAACAGCTACTCAATAGAAAGGGAAAAAATTGATTGCATGCTGGATGCCTAGTGAGACTTTTGCTAAAACAGATACACAGTGAACTGATATTCAAATAAGAGGATCATGAGGGTTCAAACTGGAAGTAGACTAGAGTACTTTGTTTAAAATCTATACTCTGCTACATTTTGCATGTCTCTCCTGATTTACTGCTTTACTTATGAGAAGAGTGGCTGTGGGTTGTATTTTTAGTAAATGCAATTAAAAAAAAGTACAGAGGATGTGGAGAACAGAAAAACAAATGTCTGTCTTTCAAGATTAAAACTTTTTTTTAACAAAGCTTTTGCATTTATTCACACTTGCACTAGAACATTTCAGAAAAACTCTCCATAAAAGATGAAAAGAATGATATTCAGCATCCCCTTGTTCAAGAGAGCATAGTCAAAAAATAAATAATTCCTACTGCCATGACAGTTTCTAAAATCTTGTTTAGTTTTTGAATGTCACAATGATATTTTGTGTGAAATGCACTTAGAATATGAAGGAGAACCTTTTTAATATCTGTATGAAGCCAAGACAGTGGTACCTTGGTCTATCTGGTGCCCAGCATCATTAACAGAAATGCAGGTCAAAAATACAGTAATTGAGTCTTTTGGTCAGCCAGTAATAGAAATTTGAGGTCATCAGTTTAACCAGACACAAGAATATAAATATGAAAGACTCTTACCTATGGAATCTACATATTAAGGAACAGGATCTGTCTTTTTTCACTCTTTTTTTTTTTCTTAAGGATGTCATGGTTAGGGAATACGGATGAAATAAGACACACAATTTCAAAATTAGAGCTTTCAAATTTCTGTCCTAGCTATTCTAGTATTATATAACTTAGAGATATGTGGCAAACCTAACAGTTGCTCCATCCTCTCTACTCCACACTGGTGATGCCTCACTAGAGTGCTGTGTCCAGTTCTGAACTGCAGCACGAAAGAAATGGACAGAGAGCACAATAAAGGGCTGTGAAGATTATTGGGGGAGTGCAGGATCTCTCCTGTGATGAAGGGCTGGGATGGTTCAGCCTGGAGAAGAGAAGGCTTGAGTGAATCTCAGTGTATATAAATGCCTAAAGGAAAGGTGCAAAGAGGATGGAGTGAGAAGCTTTTCAGTGATGCCTGATGACAGGACCAGAGGCAATGGGTGCAGACTGAAACACAGATTTTGTCTGAACATAAGGAAATTCTTTGCTATGAGGATGACTGAGCACTGAAACAAACTGTCCAGAGAGGTTGTGGAGTTTCCATTCTTGGATATATTCAAAAGCATTCTGGACATGGTCCTGCACAGCCAGCTTTAGCTGTCCCTGCTTGAGTGGAGTGCTGGACCAGATGACCTCCAGAGGTCTCCTGCAGCCTCAACCAGCTGTGATTTACATTCAGTTTGCATAAGTCCCTCTAGACAGCTCTTACTAACAGATAGTATTTGCTAAATAAAAGCCAGTTACAGCACTGGGTTTTCTGCAGAAGTTTCAAGACTGTAGAATTAGTTCTTATACAGCTTTTGATTTTCACACACATGGTGTAATTATTCCTAATTTTTATCACTACAGTTGGATAAAAGATACAGGAAATGCACAAAATACTGTGATTCTCAAGGCCAATAAGGATAAGTTAACCAACCAAATAAAAATACTTGTACTATCTGCCACGAAAGGCAGAATAATATAGAAGAAATTTATGTTAATGAAGTTTTAGGATAGGCGTAAGAATTATTCAGACACCAAAGGATTTGATAATAGACCAACATAAACAGAAGCATCTGTCTTTCTGAAGTACTGGCTGATTAAGAAAATTACTGCATGTGTTTAACTAAGCTTTTCTACTAACCTTAGGTTAGTGGTGAGGATTAGAGGCTTTGTATTTTTTTTTTAATGGAGAATTTTTAATTTCATCTTTGTGGAAAGGGGCTTAAACAAACACTTTCATTTACATGTTGGGTTTGAATATTATTTGTAGATCTGGAAGCTGAAATGTGTAAGTAGCTGTAACTAATGGGGAGAAAGGATAGAACAAAAACTGTTGGAGGGTTTCTTTGCCTCCTGCTGATCCACTTGGATAGAGAAGATTCTCTGAGCACCTAAATCACTGGAGTTTAGTGTCACTTGGCATTACTGAAGCAGCTATTGCACTGTGCAAAGACGAATTATTTTCCAGAAGACAGACTCCTTTTCTGCAGCTCCCACTGTTTTCTAGAGGAAATACAGGTGTTTGGCAACTCTTCTGAATGAGGTCACTGGATTCTTGCAAGATTTACACTACCACAAAAAAAGTTATAAGCTTGTCAGTCTTTTTAGAAGCAACTATGTGCTGGTTTTGGCTACAGTAGAGTTAATTTCTTCACAATAGCTGGTATGGGGCTGAATTTGGGATTTGGTGTTGATAACATGGAGGTTTTCATTGTTGCTGAGCAGCACTTAGACAGAGTCAAGGCCTTTTCTGCTTCTTACCCCACCAGTGAGGAGGCTGCACATGCTGAGCATGATGACATATAGTATGGAATATCCCTTGGATCTGTTGGGGTCAGCTGTCTTGGTTCTGTTGCCTCCCAACTCCGTGCTCAGCATATATAGCTGGAGGAAGAGGAAGAAAGGAAGAGGGATGATGTTCAGTAATGGTGTTTTTCTTCCCAAATAACCACATGACGGAGCCCTGCTTTCCTGGGAATGGCTGAACACCTGCCTGCCCGTGGGAAGTGGTGAACGAATTCCTTATTTTCCTTGTGTGCACAGCTTTTGCTTTCCCTATTAAATTGTCTTTATCTCCACCCACGAGTTTGCTCACTTTTACTCTTCTGATCCTCCCCCCATCCCACTGCTGAGAGGGTGAGCGAGCAGCTGTGTGGGGCTTAGTTCCCATCAGGGTTTAAACCACAACAAACAACATCAATAAAAGTTTTGGGGAGTAGGCTGCTGTAGTATTACATGGACTTTAAAATTCCTTTCATGACTGAACTGAGTAAAATCCTATGAGGGTATAAGAAATAGCCCTGTCACAAAATCCAGTTGCTGAATCTGTGTTGTAACCTAAGCTTACAAAGAAGTTATGCAGCATGTGCTGCCTTATCACTGAAAAACCCACAGTTTACCAGCATAACACTATAAGTACTTACTCCTAGGGAAATCCATGTGTGCTGCAGCATGGCACACAAGCAGCAGTAGCACTAAGAGCCCATCAGGCTGCTGCCACAGAGCAAACTGAAGGAATGTCACATTTCTTTTTTGATGTTGCTGTAGTCTTAACAGTGAGCAGAAAAGAGCTGGCTGAGTCAATTCCAAATTTTAGCAAGCTACTCCCTTGCTGTGGAGTTTTCTGATGGCGAGTAGAAGAAACAAAACAAATTAGAGAAATGGATATTAATGCTCCCATAAACTAATACAGAAGTTCCATGAACTTTTCTACAGAAAAGACCCTTTGAGTAAAGTGATTCCTCTCACTTAATATCATTCCAACCAGGAAATAGTAGAGAATATAGCATATCCATAGAACAGGAGTATTCTAACATAACCACATACTTGTATTTCAGGTGTGCCATCAGAACTGATCTTGCATTCTTTCTGCCTGCACCTGGGTGCTTCCCACAAAGCAGTAGAGTTCCTATAATGAGAAAGCTTAGTCCTCAGAGACTTAATTGAGCAAGATCACTTGAGAAATTCCTTTACATGAGTTTTAAAAAGTTTGCAGACTATGGCTTTTCTCTCCTCTACCTTATCTTTAAAGAAGAGATCCATTAGAGGAAATCAATTTGTTCATTTCACAGTGTCTTCAGTACTGATTTTTTTCTCTTCTGTCAGGTTTATATTTACAAGCAAAGCAATTGAAACCCAATAGCAAGTAAGCCCAGGTGGAGATCCTTCCTTCCCAGGCCTGTGTTCAGGAGTCAAAGAAAGTTACATGCATTTCTGGAAGGTTCTTAGAAGTCTTAGAATTTCCTCTTGTTCATTGTTCTCCTCTGTAATGATTGCTGTTTTGCTTTGACAACAGTATTGTCTGTAGATCAATTTAACAAGCACACAAATGTGATTTGGTAACACCAGCTCAGTATTGTCACCTCCTTAGCTGTTTAATGAAGCAGCACTTCCCTCCTCTAACTTTAATGGATTACTCCACAACAGAATGAAACTCATCCACAAAGAGCAGCAGAGAGAGCAATTACTGAAAATTTCATCAAAGAAAGTTTCCAGCTCATTTTGTCAATTTAGTGAGTTGTCTGTAAAGTTAAGAGACACATTTTTTTTTAATTTTACAGCTGTACTACTTGTTTATGGGTTTTTTTTTAAATTATGTACCGTCATAGTTATGAGATACATTTAGGAACACTGTGTTCATTTCAGGGCAAGGGTTACTCTGTAGTCACTGTGTTAAGCAGGGAACAATAGTCAACCTTATTATTTCCAAGGGAGCACGAGGACAGAACATTTCTTTATTTCAACCAAATTACCTAATCTAATTTAAGGGATCAGGAATTTACTGAAACCTTGAATGAGGTACAGCTTTTTTTTAGTTCAGGAAAATCCAGAAAAGAAAGAATTACTCTTTGCCTAACCTTTAGTTGTGCAAAACACAAGATTTGTAGGGTCCTGCATCCGCAGTGCAACCAAGGACTGATTTTTTGAGCCTATGCAATGGATTTTTCATATTTCTTCACAGTTCCTCGAGACAAGAATGCATTCTTGACTTAAATTTCTGTAGTCTACAATTCCATTTTTCATTTGAGCAAACAGTGGTTTGGATTATAGGTGAACAGCTGTTACTAATAATTTCAAAATGAGAAAGCCAGCAAAGTACACTAGCAGAAATAATCCTTCAGGAATTACTTATGTGAGAAAAAGAAGAGGATCGAATTCTGTCAGCAGGAATTAGTTCAAACACATCAGTGAATATTGCAATGCTTTTTTAAAGGGAATATACAATTTGAAAAAAAAAAAAAATCAGTGAAGAGGGATCTTTTTTGCATCTTCCCAATTCTTTTTGTCAATAGTGTGTCTCTATGTGTGAAATGACTTTGTACATTATGAGATAATATATAAAACATGTAAAAATGCATATATTTTCACATACATATATAAAAAATTATAATCTCAACATGCTCATCACCCCAAGTTTTTTATGTCTTCCCATATTGATTTTACATTCTTGAATTAGGCCTCCTGTCTTTATTTTGCTAATTTGTTGTGTCTTCTTTTGTAAAATGTAGTATTTTTGAGAATGAAAAGGCATTGCTTTCTTTCTGGAGCTCTACCTGGTTGAATCTCTTAGATATCACTACTCAAAAAGAGTTACACTGTGAGCACTGTACAGTGTGTGCAATTGCTTAGATAGTAAAGCTATGGAATGTATTCTCTTTCACTCTCTAATGAATTCCTAATGACTATCCATAGTCATTCAAAGAGATAATTTCCTTACTAAGATAATCTTTTATGTACCCACATTTTTGTTACATGAGCCATTATTGTGCTTTTCATGTCTCAGCCTGCTTCCACCTTTTTAAAAGGCCCTTCAATTTTGCTGCTCCCTTTTTTTAATCTTACGTGACATTCTGTACCTGAGCACCTTTGGCAATCCTTGAGTATGCTTTCCCTGTCTGCAGAGAGTCTGTTTTGGCTCATCCTACTTCCACAGTGCAGCTGGGCATGCTAGATTGAATTTTTCTGCTTCATACTTGCCAGCTGCCAGACCTTAATTCTTTCTAAAACCAAGAATTATCAGACTCCTCAACTTTTTCTCTCATTACCGTAGCTTGAGGCCCATATGGCAGATTTACATAGGAAGACAAAACAAAGCAATTCTGCAATTATCCTCAAAGCAAAGGCTTCTCTGTTGAATCAGACAGTTCCACTGCACAGATTTTAGTGGAGCAGTCTCATGTGTCTTTCTGACAAAGAGGCAGATTAAACTGGGCGCTGAGAGCACTGAATTTTAATCTGAATTTCAGCATTGGCTGCCTATGTGTCCTATGGCTAGTAATTTCACCTTTTGCCTTTCAGATTGTAAGGCCTCCAAAAGGAGGACTGTTTTTCCCTGTCTTGCTAAATTTGCACAGTGCTGCTACAGTAGGCTCCAAACCTCAAGCATTACTGCATCAGAAGTTTGCTTCAGTCACCAACATCATATTTGTGGTCTGAAACAGTCTTAGCTGCTTCCAGGTATTAGAGGACCTTGCAAACATTTTCAGCTCAGCTCTTGAGTCATCATTCACTCTGTTTTACAGTGAAAGGATTAGGGATGGGAAAGCCTTCAAGCTGCAGTTATATAATGACTGTACTCTGTCCCCTAGAAGGACATCGTATCCTTGATTTGAGGTGAAGCTCCATCAAACCAACAAGTTCTTCCACTTCTGAGAGATGAGAGCTGACAGATAACACTTTAAATGCATATGTTGTTATTACGCTAGACTGAGTTAAGGTAGCAAAGGTGACAGGAGTACAGAATGCTTGAATTCTAATCTGGATTTCTGGGGAAACATTAATTATAAAACTGTATTTCTTTGTCACTTCTTTAACAGTACACAAATTTTGTTCTGAGGATAACTCCAGCAGCAGCAGGAAGTCAGAAATATGAAGGTGTAACTGATTCAGCATCACTAATATTAGTCTAATGGCAAAAGTGCATTTCCCACCAACAGTCTCCCTGAAGCACTCTGGAAAAATTGTTTTAATATTTTGACCTGATCAATTAATATAATGGGTAAGATTTCCCCCTGGATCTTCCTCAGTATTACTGTAAATCTGAACCTGGCATGACTCACATAGAGGTACTGAATTGTCTTAGCGAAGCATATATTTTGCCATTTGTATGAAACGTTTGTCAGTGGAGAGATGAGAGGGAAAAAAAAATGAACTAAAAGTGAAATATACGTACAACACACCACTTTTCTTCAAATGCTTTGTTTTCCCTCTTACTTTATTATGGCATATGCCTTTGCTCTTTTGATTACTGAATAGTGTCCAAATATTTTTCTTTCATAATCAGGAATACAGGCCACTGTATTGACCTCAATCTTGTATGTCTGATTGTAGATTTGTTTGTTAAAATAACTCCTATTCAGCAAGGTGTTGATCCTTGTGAATTCACAGGGGCAGGAGAAGGAACTCAATAGTGATGGTTGCTGTCTTCTTTCTGTTGTTTCTGCTTTGCAATTCTACCTTGGAAGTTACTCAGCAGGTCCTTCTCGAGTGCTCAGTTGGTCATATAAGGTAAATAAGGGGAAATACTGTAATTAAATGACCAACTAGTACCTGGTGTTGAAATTGTGAACAGTTTTTATGGTGGGTTTCTTCTTGGCAAGGTGCCACTCTTTCAGCAGTCAGTTGGATCCCCGAATGACTCCGGACCGGTGTAAGTGTTAAATCAGTGATACAGAGTGACTTCCTTCCTGCTGTTAAATGGCTTGGTGACCCATTGTTTCCCTTGGGCAGAACACACAAATACCAGCCTGAAATGTTACAGAGTGCTTTTTGTAACACAGTACCTTGTGCCAAAGGCAGGGTAATGTCACAGAACTGCTCAGTCTGAAGCAGCCCCTCTTTACTCCCCCATACCCCATTAGCGAGAAACAAAAGTTTGAGACATGGTATTGGAGGGGGGGAAACCCCATACTGTTTCCAGTAGTTTATCTGTAGGTGAGCTAAAGAGCAGAGAGAATGACTTAGGTCCTCTTGCATTTAGCAATGGCACAAAATACAGTGGCACTTTAGAAGATTTTGGAAAATATTTGGATACTGCTTTCTAGAGTATTGTGTATTAGAAGAAAAGTGCTATAAGTCTATCTAAGCTTGGGGCAGAAACTTGCAGAGCCATAACATTAACAGGAAAGTATCAGAAATTATGATACTGTGAGGTGGAAAGTTACACTGTTTTATCCTGCCACAATTCCATGCATTATGCTGATGTAGGGTGACTATCCAACAGGTACTTTCACTCACCTGTTGTTCATTCAGTAACACAGCTAAAGATATGAGGAACAGACCTCCTGTAACACCCTGAAGAGCTGCCTGTGTTGCAGAAAGAGCTGACTGTACCTTCGTGTTTACTATCTGATACCAGCCCTGAGCTCTCTGTGATTCCGCTGCTTTTGGCTTGTCTGCTCTGATTTGGTGCACTTTGTCTCTTTAAACCTCAGATCATAACTTTTTTGCTTTATGAATTGCTGAAAGAAAATTTTCAGAATTAATGAGACTGTTTGAAAGAAAAAAGAGCAATTTTTTCTCTTTTTAGCTACACTCTGGTCATATTCTGGTTTTTTTCCCCTCTGGTTCTGTTTTTTCCTATTTTCCAGTAAAAGGAGATATGCCTATCTGTAGTTACTAAACTAATTGATTTAAGAATATGCTGGTTATCATGACATTCTGTATGAAATCTCTCATACTTGAAAACCACTTAGTGGTTTTTTGCATGTGCACTTAAGAATTAAATGTACAAAACCCCCAAAAGTCTTTATCAGTAGTGTTGCATTGCTTTACCTCAGTCACAATTAACCTTCAGTTTATGTGAAGCAGCAGACAGTGTCCTTGTTTGCAAGTTCTACAAGTTTTATGTGAGCTGTACCATGACCTTACTAGCTAATAAAAATATGTATTTAAAAATAGATAGAAAAGTCAGAAAGGAGAAGGAACTTCAGAGTGGCAATGCTGTTTGACATCACATGTCCTTTTCTCACCTAGTTCTCCTTGTTCCCTACCCATCTGGTTGATAAATAATCTCTGTGTTGCTTGTCTCTTTTGTATGAAAAGGCTCATTTGTACCTGCAGCTAAGGAATGGGTTTATTTTTTGTATGATCCTGTGTCAGGAGTCCTTGGTGTGTCTCCATATCCCTATATTTCTATTATTCTGTGAAATTTTGGGTATACCCATCTTGTCTGGGACCCCAGGAGGAAATGTGGGAAGCAGCAGTCACTGTTGCAGACTGTTCCCACTGCCTGGATGCTGTGGAGCAAGGAAGAAATGTAGGTTAAAATGGCTGGGCTGCTGCCTCTCTCCTTCCAGTGGCCTTGGGAACACCTGGTGGATGCAGTCCTGCAGGGAACTTGTTCTGTCACATTCCCTGTTTCTTAAGGATAGTGTAAAACAGCTCTTAACTAAGAACTTTTACTGGGAATAGCTTTTTTTTTAGGAAACTTGAATGGTGAAGAGGAAACACATAGCAAGTTTTACACGTCTGGGGAATTAGAGAGTAGGGCAGGTATTCTTTCATTAAGGACTTTGCAACTAATAATGTGCTCTGTCAAGGAAAATTGCTCATGACTGTTACTGTTGGAGCACGTATTGGGGAAGGTCACCTCTAAAGCACCAAACATCCTTGAATAAAAATACAAGGAATCACAGTGATGTGGTCCTGAATGGTGCAGGAGCAGATGGACAGAAGATAAATGATCCCTGTACAGGGTATGCTGGGGAATAGCTGTTCTATGTGGCCAGTGCTTATTGCTGGGATTATACTCACCCCTTAGCCACTTGTCTGGCTGAGTTACACCAACAGCAAGCATGAAAATGTTTCATTAATTTAAGGGCATTGAAACACTCCCTAATAAAGGACTTGACATAAAAATATTACTGCAGCAGTCTAGATAAGGTTCAGTACAGTGCCTAAAAATGTGTCTTCTGTGCCTTGTAAATCCTCTACCATTTATATCATTTGGTCCATTAAGGAGGCTGGACTTTTTTTGGTGGATATGTTAGTTGACTTTATGACTAATGATCAGTGTTCATACACAGTGATAAACCAGTCTGCTCCTTCACCACTCAAAAACCTGCTGACAGATAGCAACAAAATGGCATCAGATGCCAAGCAAGAACAGATATCACTCTAATAAGCTAAGGGAGAGATTCATAATTCATATCCAAGGTCTTATTGTAGCTTGCCTTCTTCTCTAATAAGGTACAGGAGTCTGGCTACCACTTCTGAATATCAAGCACAGCAGAACAGCAAGGAACTATTGTCATTTGCTTGTGCTGGGCAAAAGACTTGCTCCTCTCCCAGATAAACTTGCAAGCTATGCACCAAGGGCAACATGGAGTTACCCAGTTGATGACAAATGTTGTGCATCTGGAAACATGTTTGTCAGGAAAGAAACATTACCTTAACAAAATTACTGTACTTGAAATATAATTCCAACATAAGTTGCTTTATATTGGCTTCTGTGTCAGCAGGTTCATGGAGAAATCATTTTGATGTAAGTTAAAAAAACAAAAAAAAGGCAAATAAATAGCCCCCCAAAACCTCAACAATAAAAAACAACAAATCCCCCAAAAAACAAAACACCAAAACAAAACAAAACCCCACAACAGAAAAAAAAAAAAGAACCTACAACAAACCAAAAACCAACCATTCAAACTAAATCCCAACAAAACCAGGTCTCCTAATTGACTACACACTAACGAGTGTGTAGAACCAAAATGAGACTGACTTCTCCATTGTAAGACTGAGAGTAGAGAATGACTCAGAAATTCTGCAGAAATTCAGTGTATTCTACAGTCAGAGTTCTTCCATAGGGAGGTAGTTATTAGGATACTGCATAAAAAGAACCAAGAGAAGAGCATAACAGATAGTGCTAGTGGAAAAATCCCCACTTGCTAGTCTGCATTAATAGAAGTGTCTTTAATGTTTGTTTTAAAGAGTAGTAATATATTGGTTTTGGATTAAGGGCTTTTGTTTTAGCCTTTATATTAAAGGAAGATGAAGTATCTTAACTACAGCTGTTCAGGTAACTCAATATGGGAGCAGGTACCCCTATATAGTAGAACAGCCTGTATGCTAAAAAGCATATAAATAAATGAAAAATAAATACAGAAAAGGAAATGTATGGCAGTATCTAAAATAAATTGTATATGTATTTTTCCTATTTCAGGGTATTTTTTTTCTGTTTAGGGTGACAGTGATGCATGTTCTTGATTCTGGATTTATTTTTATACTTATTTGTATATGTTGTAACTATTGTTTTACCTGAACTGAAATACTTTTCTTGTTGCATTGTAAATATACACGGAGCTATAAATACCAAATGCATATTTTCATCCAGTGTGGAGTGGAAGATACCTTGGGTTTTTTGTAAACTCTGTTTCTATTACAAAAGAAATCAGTATCATACCTGGTTTACAAATTCAGCTTTGTTTGTAGCTGTTTATCCACAAGGGTTTCATTTTACCCTTTTTTTTCTTCCAATTGACTGAGTTTAATCTTCACTCACATATCATGCTTCAATTTTCTAAAAAGTCTCCAAGCCTTGCTTTAATACCTTCTGAGAAGACAGTTTATGATCCTTTGTCCTGTTTTAGCTCATCCCATTATTATTCTGGTGAACTTTTCATGTCTTTTTTTTTGTAGCTTAGGGGTTTTCTATTTGTTCCATCTCATTTCACAGGAGTGCAAATTGTAACTTAACTCCTAGGAGATGCCACCTTTCTTCCAGTGCCAGTATGAATGCCCATCCGAGTTGTATAAGTTCTCTGGACTGCAGCTCAGCAGGTAGCCATGGAATAGATGAACCTGCCAGTTTGCAACAGCTTTTTCAGAGAAACTGTCAACAAATAATTCTGTCATGGATGTTTTTCTCTAGACAGACCATATTAAGTCCTCATAAGACTCATTAGACTGTCCACTGACTCCTGACATAATGATATTTATTCTGCAATGTAATTAAGGCCTTCATTTAAGGACTTTGTCTTTTATCAGATCTCATTTTTTTCACTCCTTCATTTGCAAGGGAGTATACAGCAGTCTCATCAAAGAACAGCGTGTGAGACTGCATTGCTGTGCTAACTTAGCTTATGGGACTACAGCAGCTCAAGGCCATTGTGGTGTTCTTAAACTGTTTTTTATTTCCCTCGCTGGTTACATCTTTAAGCAAATCTATTTTTATTGTGCTGAAATTTGCCACACCAGGTCTCAGAATGCAGTGCCAGGATCACCCCCTGCCTTGTGTACTAGGTGGCATTGTTCCTACCATCAGGGTTATACTTTGTTTTTTTTCTTTCCATCCTCCTTCACCATCAGCTTCTTTCCAAGGACATTTGACCCTCTGTTGGCTCAGCTGCTCTCGTTTTCATATTAATTGCCCTGTATGGAAGTATCAAACTGAATCCAGCTCATGGTCTGCCTCTAAAGAGGAAGATGTGATAATTCTGTAATTTCTCTAAATTTTATTTCTCCTTTGTGTCAAGCATGATTTATTGACTGGTCAAGGTGCTATTTTAAGCATGCAGAATAGACATAATAGATGTTTGTACCAGAGTGGGGTCATGGACACAACAACAAGAAAAGCAGAACGTGGTTGTGACTCTAGGGCTTTTGTGCACTTGATTCAGTGTATGGGTTATAATGACTAAAGGAAGTGAACAAAGTGTTGGAAGTTAAACCAAGGTCTCCCAATCAGCAGAATACTGATGTGCAGTTAGAGGCTGTGCACTAACAAAACTGTTTCTCATGTCTTGTTAAATGTCACTGTCATTAGAAAAAATATACAGGATAAAGAGCAATAATAAAGAGGCCTGTGCATCTGTCTGTGCTCTGAATAGCTCAGTGTGTGCTGTCTTCCCACCTGTAGTGCTCGAGTTCTCTGCACAGAACATATACCATGAATGAAGAAAAAGCTGTGGAGAAATAAGATTGGCATAGACTCCCAGATAAAAATTTACTAATTGAAATAAAAAATGGTTGTAGATATAAGGTCAGCATTATTTACTCGGTCTCAAAAGCAAGGAGAATTGCTCAGAGTGTGTACCCTGAATTGGAATTCAGCCCTGTAGAAAGTACTGTGAAATGGTAAGTTACCAGCATGATCTAGTTGAAAGGGGAGGGTCTTACCTAGGGCATGAAAGCACACCCTTCAGAGAGGATGTATAGATGTGTGGGACAATATACATGCTTGCTTTTACTCAGGAAGGTGCTGAAAGAGAAGGCTGCTGTGAAGAATTCTTCTTCTTCAGTCGCTGTTCTTTCAGTCAGTTTTTTTTTCCCAGTTACACAGTGTGATGAGAAGGCAGGACAGGGACTGTATCTCTTACTGAGGGACAGGCTCATTAGAACCAGGTTGTCTCAAATTGAAAATAACTAGAGGATTAGGTATAATTTAAAAAAACCCACCAAACAAAAAAAAAGCAAACCACAAAGCAATATTTAAATCTCTTCTGCAATGTAGGTGACTGATAAAAAAAGTGGTGTTTTCAGTTCCATGGTCAAGGAAAGAATAATTGAATGTGGCTTTTTAAACCATTCTCATTTTTCTTTTGTCAGCTAGCAAGAAATAATCTAAACGACATTTAGATATTGTAATATGCAAACTGTTCTAAAGCAATGAGTTTGGTTTTGATATTCTTTTAAAAGTTAACGTAATTTTTTAGGCATTTCTGACACTTCTACTTATGGGAGAAAACTTGCTACACATTAAACTTTTTTTTGGAGCAGTGGGTAAAATGGAAGAGAGACTTGGCAAGCATTTCTTTAAGCTGGCATATGGTACACAGAGGATGCCAAGGTACAAGTAGCCAGACTAATTAATGCTGCTTCCTGGACACTACTGGAAACATTTTGTGTCCATCCTTTCACTCTGCCTTTGATACAACCATTCCTTCACTCCAGTCGCCAGAAGACACTTGAATCTCTTCTTGTAAAGCAAAGAAGGACGTATAAATAGAAAGATAAAGCAATATTGTGCCCATATTTTTTTTTTCAGCATCAGCTTTTACATGCTCTTGAGTGTGTGGAGCCAGTGAATGACAATATAGTCAGTCAGGCAGTCAAAACAGGGCTTTGAACCTTTCCTGAGATGGGATCAGTAGCAAAAACTCATGTTCAAGGTTTTGGAGAAATCCTTTTTTTTTTTTTTTTTTGGTCTCCTGAAACTCAGTGCTGGGTAAATATTCCAATTATTATTGGAATTTAATTGCATTTGGTATTTTCCACAACAGATAGATCTGAATTCATAATAATTCAATTATTTACTTGAATAATGTAGTCTAGGATGAGAACTTCAATGATAACAAGACAATCATCAGTAAAGCAGACTCTGCAGTGAGTTTTCTCCACCATAAAACTACAATGCTCCACAGCATAGGCCTTTGCAGCAAATACAAAGCTGTTACCCATTACTAGGTCTGGTATTTGAATGCAAACAAATTTTTTGCCTGCTCTAATTGTCCCTCAACAAAAATCAAAACAAAAGCAAAAAAAAGCAAAAAGCAAACTAACAAACAAAACACATCCCCAAACCCCACCCAATTTATTAAAAAAACAAGAAATTTGACAAATAGATACTGGATTCCAGATTTGCAGAGTAACATCTTTTCTTGGTTTCATTTTTACGGTTTGCAGCAGATTTTCGCTGTTTATTTTCCTGCAGATGATTCAGGAATATTCAATAATATTTCAGCAACTCCAATTTAAATGCCTTTTTTTTAATGTGCTATTAATTTTGATTTTAATTACTTTTAAGAAAATGCTTGGGTTCAGTGATCTTGCTATCAAAATAAATTACACATAGTTTTTTTAAATGCTTTGCCAATTTATTTCTACTCCAACTTTGGGAGTGAGCTACTTTAAGATGCTGTTTTGATCCTCTCTACAATCTGACACTTTATTAACTATTATCAAGAATCAGATTTTTCTGTTCCTTTACTAAGGATTGTCATCACCTAATGAGTTTTGGTCACAGTTCTTTGGAGATTAAAGACTTTCCATGCAGTTTGTCAGTACTGAGTTAATCAGTTTGCTACTAGACTCATTTTTCCTTTCTTCCCAGACTTTAATTGGTGCTGTATCTAAAGGTGTGCAGTGACTACACTTCCTATGGTGTCATTTCCACTTTGCTGCAAAGTTTACATATAGTTATGCTTTAAATACATGTGATGTGTCTATAAGTTTACATGGCTTTATTTCGTGCCATCAGCGTAGTCTTCTGTATTCCACAACGAAAATTAGGCTCTTTTATTTGGGATAAAATGAAAAGTTAATATCTTCTTCTATGTATTTTCAAATTTGAGGTGCCAAAACCTCTGTTCAGCCCTTTATTAGGTTTACCTTTGCGCATTTTAAGAGAGGTGTTAAATTTGGAGTTAAATGGCTTCACTTAGGTGATGTGTTCACTCAAATACTGTGTCTTGGTGCCACTGTGGATCAGCAGCTTGCTTGTGTAACAGGTTGTGGTTGAAGAGACACAGTAAAGACTTTTGGATAGTGACAGTTGAGGAATGTCTCTGTCTTGGAGCAGGTTGCAGTCTTACAGTTTCTGTGACTTAATGGCCAAGCCACAACTCTTACTATGAAATCCATCTTGAGTTCTCAAGAAATTAAATACTAAGTTAAGATATGGATCATTAGGCTGGCTTCTGACATTTATTCTTGCAGGAGATACCCCAATTGGTTAGAAACAATCTAAGTTTGTTTCGTTGAGCTTTTGGGGCTTTTGTGGGTTTGGAGTTTCTTTTTCGTTGTTTTTTTTAGAGGATTATCAGTTTTTATTTTAAAAACGTCTGAAGTGCAGTTCTTACAGGGACTGTAGGCTCCTATGTCTGACCTTCCAGAGGACAATCTTCCTCTGTTTTCTGTGGGCAATCAGTAATGAGAAGAAAGACTATTGCAATAGCTCATGTTTTACAACCTCCCTTCCCCTGCAGCTCTAATATTTTTCTAAGATTGGCTCTTCTAGTCTGTGGTAAGTGAATACTGATCTCATAATAAATTTAGGAAGTGTTGAATCTTAGGAATTAGGTTTATATGACTAATTCAGGATTTAGGTCTTTCTTACATAGATTTTGGTCAGTCATAATTTCTTATCTTTCTAAGCTTTTCTCCAACTGATTCTATGATTTAAAGTAATAATCTTGTGGTAAGAGGCCCACAAGTGCTTAATTAGACTGTGTGCCAGAATAGCATTCCATTGATAATTAAATATGTCAGTTTAATGCAGTAGGTGTGACTTAAACATATTAAACCACTGGGAAGTCATTTGAGCTGCCTACTGCACCTGAAAAGAATGCAAAAACAATCTTTCTTTTGAACCATTAAAATTCTTCATGATTGTTATTTATGACTTGCAGTAAATATTTAAATTTGAAAATCCTTCTTCTTTCATCAAACATATATTTCTCTTTGCTGCATCAGCAACCAGGAAATGTGATCACATGCACCTTCCTGGCCTCTGCTTTAGGAAAAAAAAATTTAAAAAAAGAAGCAAATACCTAATGCATAATAAAGTGTAAAGTACCCCTTGTCCAATATAGACCTAAAGTGAAATAATTTCCTTAAAGTAGGGAATGCTAACACAGATCACATAACAGAACCATATGTCATTATTTCTAAAGTAGAAGTTGCTACTAAATGCCTATTTTATAGTTGCTGCACAGATATAGCACTGTGGGAATGAGTTTCATCTCTGTATCATTTGTTTTGTCCCTGCATCTTGGTGTGCAAATAGGATTTGTGCTCAATGAGGCACCAACACACTGAAAGTAGTAGAATCACAAAAGCACAAGTCTTGGGAGAGATTCCCAACCTCCTGCTAAGCATGGGCCCAGTTTTTGGTTGCTCAGGGCCTTTATCTAGTGAAGTTTTTACTACCTCCAGGGATTTTTCGGCAGGTAATTCAGCATTGTTGGTTTTTAGGGAGATAATTTCTCCAAAAAATTAAACCTGCTCCACAATCTGTGCCCTGTACCAAGTCTGCTCAAATGTAAACCATAAGGAAAACAACCTTCCCCTAGAAATGAGGCTGCTGTTACTACAGTGTTGCTATACTTCTGGATATCCAGGGTTCACCAATGGAAAAGTTGTTATACTTGGGTTCTTTTTTGGTGGTCAGGGAAAAGGAGTACGTGTTTGCTGAGGTACCATGAGGAGCAGTGTCACCACTGAGTCTCGTGACAGCAGCAGGGCTGACCAGAGCTCTGCTGGGTACATCCCCTTTTGAACCCTTGTATGAAAACCACTCTCCTCTCTACCCTGTCTGTGCCCAAATGTTTCACATTACCATTCACATTTCAGGCATTACCAAGTTTAAATTTTACCCTATAGTCACACCACGGATTGCAGAGTTTAGCTGACAAAAAGCACAGCAAACTTAATTGATGATGTAGCAAATGGTTGATTTAAACTGACATATTATTCCTTTTTCGCCAATTTTGCTGGTGTGTAATTCTAGCTTTTTAAAAGTTTATCTCAATCTGCCTCTGATTTTCACCTCTTGAACCTGCATTGCTTTCTATTTGTGACACGAAAATTAGTTGCCATGGAAATGATTGCAGCAGGAACAGAGGATCTCTTAAAGAGGGGATGGGAAAAAGATTGCACATATAAGCAGATGGGCTTAGCAGTGAGCAAGGAGGAAAAATCACCTAAAAACTAAAGTGTAAGGAGCAGAGAAGCTCGTTTTAAAAAACTCTGTCTATATTTTTATTTGTATACCACATCGTCTTAAACATTTGATGGTTTCCCAGAGCACTGTATGTCTGTAGGTGTTTATTTGATGTGCCAATTTATTTGTAAGTATATCCCTATATTTGTGGGGACTGAGTAGCAGTCTACTTTTACATAGTAGAATGAGTTGCAGCAGGTGAGCAAAGGCCCCTCTGTGAAACAGGTGTAAGAGGAAAGGTTCAGAGGGTTCCTTTGCTGGTCCAAAAAATGATGCAGCCCATATTCCCCAAATGCTGAGCAACAAGAGCATCTGCCTGATGAGCACGGTGACAGCAACCTGGAGGGCTGGTTCTGCTTAGCTATATTTGAAATTTTTTCTTATCTTAGTAAGGATCTGACCTGAGATATTTCAAGGCTAATTCTTTTGATTTGGATAAGAATGGAATAAAATCCGTGGTGGGATTGTCAGGCTAACACTGGGATGGCTTTGACTCACAGCACTGACACGAAGATCCTTCTCGATTCGCTGGAAAAGTCAAACACAATTTTCATTATGGAGGATTATAGTCTTTCTATCTACATTTCTATATCCATAGTGATGGGAAGCTGACAGTCTCTTCACACACGATTTTATGGAGAATGCTCAGTAGATTCAGCTGTGGTGTGATTGGTGATAAGGACATTTTCAGGGAAAGGTAAACTAAATTTCACATAATGTAGGTGACAATATTTAGGTCTGTAATTGTTTTGCCTAGGTATAGTGTAAATCTAGACATATTAAAAGGGTATTTATAGATGTCCATTTTGTTGGTCATTCTGGAGAAAAAAAAGCCAATAAGATCTGTGTGTTTGCACAGTGAGAATGTTGAAAAGCAATGATCTCTAGCTATTAATCAGAACATCTAGTCCTCTACAAGGTGGCTGAAAGGATCACAAACTGTCTGGTTTGAGATCTTGTTAGAAACAAGCCTTGTTTCACCATATCTTCTGAAAAGATAGTGGCTTTGATACTTTCTGTGCAATTATCACCTATAGTGGTCGCTGCAAAGCTTTTTATTGTGTATGTCCCAGGTAAAATAGTTTGGCTCCACCTCTAACCTGGAAGGTTGGGCCTTAGTGATATGGTACTGACTATGCACCATAATTACAGAGCTGCTGTCCTGTCATGCTTTGGCTTTTGCTGCCAAAGTATAAATCTAAGCAAATACCTCAGAAAGCTTTTCATGCAGTCGCTGGAGTAAAGGAACGCTAAAGAAAAAAGCTGAACATTTGGTTAAGTTAAAGGCTATTCTTTTGTTTGGTTTCTGTGAATATTTTAGTGTATAAAAAAAAAGGTCTGTACAGAGCATGAGATTTATGTGCATGAAGAGTATTTGCCAAAAATCACATTATGAATTTATACAGATGAGTGTTTAATCAGAAGACCCAAATTTTAATAGTTATGCTTATAAATATAAATAAAAAATACAATGCACAATCCAAGTTAAATCAGAAAGCTTGATTTTTGCTTTATGTACTCAAGATCAAGGGCTCATCAATAATTCCACCATGGAAGATTATTTATAGGAATAGTTCTTCAAATAATTAAATTATGACATATTAGAATATTTTAAACTGCTTAAGGCCAACTATAAATAGAAAAATAATTTTATACAAATTACTTGTTCTGGCTGGGAACTTCGACAGCAGTGGTCAATGTCATCAGAGTTAGGGAACATCTTATTCTTGGCATCCATTTCTCTAAATTTACAATGAACTTGAGCCCATCTGCCACATCTCCATCTCTCTTTATTGCTTGGCAGTAAATTTTGTGGCTTGCTCTGGGACAATATATTTCATTTATTTTGAGTATTTTTGTATCAGCACATCACTCAAAACTCACTCAAATCTTAGTCTTCAGTAAGGCTCTGTCATAGATGGGCTAAATACTACTTTTTGTTTCAGCAACTTTTTTGTTAATTCTGTGCTCCTTTGTGGTCCTGATGTTTTCAAGGGGGGGGGGGGGGGGGCTGGGATTTTTGGTCTTTCATTTTCTGTGAACAGAGAAATTAATGAGAAGTGTATCTTGTGATACCACCAAGACAGACAGACAGGATCATAATAGTTAGGGATGGTAAAAAAAAAAGAAGTATTAGATATCAACATCACTTCTGAGGGGCAAAAAGTCCTTAATGAGGATTAGACTCTTGTTGGAGCTTAGACTGGGAGTCTGAACTGTCTCATTTGATGATAGTGAACAAATGCACTGTTAGGTAAAATAACACCCTGCAAGATATATGTATATTGCTCAGAGTTGGATTTTTGTTTTCCATCCATCTTGTAATTAAATTAGTATCAAGAGCTTTATTTTTTTAAAGATCCAGTAGATTCTGTTCTCGAAATTTGCCATCAAAATACTTTTGCTGTTCACTCTCTCTCTCCAGAAGTTGTAATAATACTTTGTAACACAGAAGATGCAAAATAAGCATTTTAACTGCCTACTTAAATATTTAATTTTAAATGCCTATTTAAATAAGGGCAAGGTCATTGATGGGTCAAAAGCAGGATTAATTTGGTTTTCATACTACCAGTACATACTCTTAAAAATCAAGGATCTTGCAGGGCTGAGATAAAAAGGCCTGTAGGTGTCCCTTCCATTGCTCCTCAACCATTTTGATGCAGCAGTGAAATGCTGAGCCTTCAGCAGGACTGGTTTGAGTTCAGCGTCCTAATGAGCAAGGACTTGGAGCCCTTTTTCCGCCTTCCACAATATTGTTTTGAAATGTTCTTGGATATTTTTAATTATTTAAGGTCATTTTCTTAAAGGCTCATTCTGACCCTTTCTCATGAGTCAAATTTCCTAGGAGCATTTCTAGTCTCATGCAGTGAAATCTTTTGAAATATCTCTTTAAAGTATCTTTGACCAATGTTTTAGTTGTTTTCTTTCTTGATAAGTATCCGTGTAATTTATGGAAATTATTTCATTGCGAAGGTAAACATTTTCTGTTTCTTATATTCTAAGCATTATCACTTTTTTATTATTGTCCAAACATATACTATCATGAATCCGTCATGTTTAAATATGTTGTAGTCAAAGACTCATGTTTCCTACCTTTTTTTTTTTTTTTTACAAACTATATATAATTTGGTTTTCAAAAGAAGTATAAAAGTGTGAAGTTTGTCTTGCATAACCTGCAGCTGATATTTTTGGGCACAGTTAAAAGCAGTCCTTAAAGTGAAAGGATCCAAAGGCTTCTGCACTTAATTGTACACAGAAATCACATTATTCATGGAGACTTCATTGTTTTTATTTTATTTATGCACTCTTTGTGAACTGGAAGAAAAGGGGCTTCCTACTGATGTCTGCATCTAACAGTTGAGACTCCAGTAATGGATTTGTAGACACCTGAATCCCTGAGCTGTGGGTTTATATTTTGGCATGAAAAAACTGAACATTTTGGACTCTGTGATCTTAGAGGTCAGATCCACCCTAAGCAACCAATATCTTGTAGGAACATATGGAGTGTGAATCAGGCTTGTGTTGCTGCTCCATCATTACATTCCTTCCTGGATGAGGAACTTGCACAATGCTCCTGAATGGTACCCCACAGCTTTTACTGGCATCCATTGATGCAAATATACAGATTTTGGTAGGCAAAACACTTTCTGCATGTGCAACAACATCGAGATGCATGCACAGAGTATTAAATGCTTCTCAGCTGTGACTAGGGTTTCTAATTTAGTGGAGACAAAATCAAAACCACAAACAGGATCTCCCTGTGAATGTTGGAGGCTACTTATTTTATGAAACCCTAAGTCATAGACAGTGTGGTTATCACAACACACAGTGTATCTTCTTACTTGCCTGTTCTTTTACGTGACAGTAACACAACACCCTAAACAAGAGAGCATATTATTAGACAGTCTTTCAGAGCAGAAAGCTTTTTGCAAACTGAAATGGACATTTCTGACTGAGATGTGAATGTTTTGTTTTCCTTTACCTCATGAAGCATCTGGTCTTCTGCTTCCCTTGTTGATAGCAAGTACATTCCCTTCTCTCTTCATCAGAGAGCACCTAAAAGCACGACCATAAGTATTCTGTGTCCTGCCACACTTAAATGGTCAGCTGACACCTCCACAATAAAGCCCAGCTGGAAAGGATTTTTAACTTGACCATTTTTAATTGATATCTGGACTTGATGGCAAATGAGATCTCTGAGCACTGCGAGATTTTGGCTTTTGGTTTTTTCCTTAAATACATTTGATTTAAATTACTGAAGACACTTTTCTGTGCTTGCTTAGATTACAAACCATTATTTCTACCATTTGGAAATACTCCTGTTTCCAGGATTTCTCCATGCTGGAGCAGGCATCATTTTCTTCTGGCTATTGGCTACAGTTAACTGTGCCCTGCAGTACTTTCAGCCCTAACAGGTTAGATAAATCTGGCTTTGGAAGGTCCGTTCAAAGCAGCTGGCTGTGAGTACTGCAGATTTATTTGGTGATTCAGGTACCAATGCAGGAGAAACTCTTTCTTCTGGAGCATTTTCAAGGGTTATAAAACTTCTGCCTATGTATAAGAAGAATGGAAAAATTTTCTGTGCTTTTCTCTATGCAATACTTTCTCTGGGTAAGTAAGATGCAATAGTAATCAGTTAGAAATTTATTCAGACCTCTTTCTGGGAGGTGATTCCTATCCTCTTACTAAAGGTCTGTTATTGATGGGCACAGTGCTGGCTTTCAGCACTCCCAGTTGTATTTTTGAAAGTGATGATAGAAGGAATTGCCATCCTGTACCATTTGTAACACGTGTTTGCCCAGCCTGACTCCAAAGTGAAACTAGAAAGAAGCATTTATCCTAGGGAGAAAGCTGGAGCCAGATGAAGAGAACAGGGTAGCATTTAAATGACTCTTGTGTGATACACCACCAAACATTTGTCGTCAGTGTAGCCAGGCACTTCCCATCAGACTGCCTCTATATTCCTGTGTTTGCCTCCTGCATTCACTGAGGTTTATTGTTTTGCATCTCACAGCAAAGCTTTTGGTGCTCAGCATCCTTCCTGCAAACTGTCACTGCTTGGTTTAACTGCCACTGTCTTTGCCCTGGCATACATGAGAGAAACACTTGTTATCACACCAGTTGAAAGGCATTTTAAGTTGTTCCCTGCTGTTTTCTGCTGTGTGTTGCTGTTTCTGAGCTGAACACATGCCTGATTATACGCTAACTTGAACCCAATCTCACACAGTAATGGTGTTTGCTGGGCTGGCAAACTGGACTTGGGGATTAAACATATATTAGGATCATGGTTTGAATGAGAATCAGCAATGTTACCAAATTAAAAAAACTCAGTGCTTTGCAAGCATAATATAAACCTGACACATATAATGAAAACCAAAGTTAGCACATGAAATTTTTTCTAGGTCATATGTGTTGTAGTGAGTTTGCATAAAACTTCAGTCTTTTTCTCAAAATAACAAAGGAAATTATTTTGTATTTATTTATGTGATTACATTTGATGCTTTTGAGCAAGGATTTTTTAAAATGCTTTCACATCCAAGTTTTAAAAATAAAGAGGAAAGATCTAAAGATCAAGAGATCAGTAGAAACCAGTAAGCTTCCAATACTTAAGTATAGCATTCTTCACAGAACGGGTGATTAAATATTGGAATGGGCTGCCCTGGGAGGTGGTGGAGTCACTGTCCCTGGAGGTGTTTAAAGAAAAACTGGATGTGGCTCTTAGTGCCATGATCTAGTTGGCAAGGTGGTTTTTGGTCATAGGTTGGACTCAATGATCTCAGAGGTGTTTTCTAACCTAATTAATTCTGTGATTCTCAACCACTAAAAGCAAAAGACTCACTAAACCAGTAAATACTATCTCCATTATCACATAGCAAATATGTAAAGCAGAACTGCACTAAAAGGTGTTTCACAGTCTAAAAAGATGTTACATAACTCTAATACTCTGCATTTCAAAGACTAGTAAAAACGTAGTCTAAAATCTCAAGAATTTAAATTCAGAATCTGGAAATGAGTAGGAGCTTACTATTAAGGAAACATAAACAGCAGTGTGTTAATTTAAAATGGTTTTGGCAATAGAAACAAAATAGATATCTGCTTAACATAACAACAAATGTTCTAGTTTGGATTGTAAGTTGTTCATATTTCATACGCCTGCATGAGTTTCAATGAGATTTAGAAACTGGACTACTAAATCACAAAAGTGTTGTGAAACTGTGATTTAAAAACAAGCAAACAAACAAAGCCTAAACAGGGCTGTACTTGGACTTGTTGAAACCCCTCTGTGTCTGACTGTTTCAGTCTTACGAACTGAACTCTGCAGTCTCTCTGCTTTGTGAAACTTGGGAGTGTCTTTCCTGCTTCTAAACACAGTGGGATCAGGATGTGAGTCTGTGATGTTTCTTGGGCTGGACCAATGCTTGCTGCTTGTTTATAAGAAAATGGAACCGTTTAAATAATGAATAAAAAAATAACAAAAGTTTTAAGGCTAATGGAGTGTTTCATCCTTAGGATTTTACAATGCATGGAAATATAGGAAATGAAACTGCAAATTTGCCACCATGTAATCCAGCTGGAGGGGAAGGTAGAGGGAAGGGATGAAAGGCAGCTCAGCCATCAGCAGGAGCTAAAGGTGGATACTCAGAGGTAAGGTGGGTTTTTTTTTATTTTTGTTATGATGAAAAATGTGCTGCCACAGCTGTGTGAGATAATGACTTCTACTGATTTCCTGGTGGGAAACCCTATAATGAATACAGCTGCTTACACAGAAAGGGGTGTATAATCTACCACACTGCTCCCCATTCCTCACCCAGTAGAACTATACTTTGACTTTCATGTAAAAAGATACAAGCAAGACAGGAAGCTGGTATTTGTTTTGGTTTTTATTTGTTTGGGGTTTGTTTGGCTGGTTTGGGGGGAGTGTTTTTGTGTTTCTTTTGGGTTTGAGGGTTTTTTTGGGGGAGGGCAGAAGAAGCATGCCCATTGTTTTCCTCTGGTTCTGTGTTGTGTATCCCTGCCATCTCATCTGTGATAGTGACTCTGACCCTCAAACCACCCACAGAAGAAATGCTTCTCCAGGCCAGCCTCCCTCTCACCCTGCCACAGTCTGTCTGCAGGGGTGAGAAGGCAATTAATTCTCTGTTCCTGTTCTGACTGGTCAAAGCTCTTGACAAGATGTCAGTGCCTACTGTGATAGCAGTTCTTAGCCTTTTTTTCATTGTATGAATACCTTACTTGGAAAAGAGCCCTGAGCTTGTTGAAATAACTCCACAGAGACTCTGAGAGAGCCTTGATATTTTAAGACCAATCAGTAAACTTCACTGGCTTTGAAATATAGCCTTTCATTCAGTTATCTCTAGTCAATTCAAGTTGTGGTGTCCTCACTCTCTGCCACTGTTCAGCTGAATTTTGGGTTTGTTTCAATGCTTTCACAGGGCACATATAGCCTTAGCTCGGACTGTGATAGTCAAAAATAAATGCCCATGAGAAAGGCTTCCTTTGAATTCTTATAAAAACAAACAAACAAAAAATAGAAGTATCATAGAAGATGCTCTTTGCTGAGGAAGCCACTGAAGAGCTGGAGAGCACAGCAAGGCTTTCAGTGCTATGCAGAGGAGGAGCTATCAGATTTCTGCCCTGATATTATGTATATTCATTAATATGCTTTCATCTTCCACTTTACCCCTACCAGAGTGGAATACTGAAACTCTAGTGGGATTTCTTCCTTTCTGTAGTGCTGGATCACAAGGGAATGAAAAATCTTTGACCAAATACTTGCTCCACTAGTCTAGGATGGCAAATATGCAGGAGTTGTCATCAACAGTCTCTCACTCTTATTAGGTATTTCCTTGCTCTATGAAGGGCTATTCTGTGAGCTGAGGAGCTACACAGTTTAAAGTGAATTCATCTAATAATAGTTTGAAAAGTCTAGGAAGGGAGTACAGTTCAAAAAATTGTTGCAAATGTATATGAGTGTTTAAAAGGATGATTTCATGGGCCACTCGCTGTATCAGATGCGTCTCTTGACACAAGATGAGGGGTAACTTCTCCAAGTACCTTAACCTGATGAAGTATGATATATAGCCTTTAATTCTTTATGCTATACAAATGAATGTGTGCTTTGGGATACCCAGTAAATAACATACTTCTTATATTCTTAAAACGTAGTGATACAGGCCTTATGGAGGATATTCCAAAAGCCTCAGCTCCTGCTATTGCTCATCTGGGTTCAATAAGGCTGCTTGGTTGGAGTTCTCTGGGAGTAGATGAAGGAAGGAACTAGAAAGAATCTTTTTTTTTCTTTTCTTCTCCTAATAATAAGACCACACGAAAATCTGCTTCAGGAAAAAAAAATAAAAAAAAAAAAAAATGGAAAAAAAGATTTTTTTTTTTTCCAAACAATCACTTTCCTGAACATAATATTATGAAGGTGACTCATTTTAAATTCTCTGTCATTTAGGGAACCATGGTATCTGTACTGCCTCTTGGTGTGTCCATTAAGCAGCAGCAATACATTTTTTTCCTTGGTTAGTCACTCCAGTGAGTTCAATTCTGCAGGCAGAAATGTCTTTTACTCTAAATATTTTTTTGTTCCCAGTCTAAATGCATTATGCAAATAATTCACTTCATAAAAAGATAACAAATGTTTGTGTAGTTTGGTTTTTTTTTTTTAAACAGCCCCAAACATGATAGTTCAGGAAGCCAGTGTAATTTTAAGAGCTTAAGAATAAGCAGCTACAGTATAATAGGATCTGAGTTTTATGCAAATAAAACCATTATGCCCATTACTGGAGCATAACAAAGTAGAGAGACCTCTGCACTTATGGGCAATATGACAAGTGCTTTATTTATGATAACTCTTAGAATTTTCTCTTGGCATTTTCTTGCAGTTTCATGTGGTCTCCAAAAGGCAGAGTTTTATGTTACTGAAAAGAGCCCTCAATATACTAACAAATTACTTTGTGCAAAACAGATGTTCTTCTGAGATTTTGTTTTGTAGCCTTTTTGCTCTTCAGCAGTTCAATAGTCTTGACACTATGAAGGAATTCACTTCAGTATATATGGTTTATCTAACATAAACAGGAAGGTAGGAAAGGTCTTTGCCTGTATGATTAAACAGATCTTAAACTTTACAAGTACAGTGTGTCCAAAGTCAACAAAAAAATACCTTTCCATGGACCAAACTGCAGAGTCCCCCGTTAATTCTCCTACTGCACCAGGCAGTGAAGTATATGAGTTTTTTAGAGGTCTACTCAGATGCCCCAATGACCTGAACATCTCAGTCTCGTGTCTATTTGTCATTTTATTGCTCAGGTTTTTGTATTCTACAGACAATGTCCTATGGCATAGAAAAGCTGAGTGATTTCCTAAGTCTGCAAAAGTGCAGATGTGATCCTTAGCTCTGGAAAGCCAAGGCAATATCTTGATCATCCTTCATTTCTAGGAAGTCTGGTTTGTGTTCATTGACACCATGCTTCTGATAATTCAGTTCCTTCCAATTATATGAAGGAAAATACCAAACAGCTTTGGGCTAAGGTGTGCCTGAAGTTTATCCACCAAAGGCTGCATTATACTGACTCTAAGGACCAGAACCTGACATTAGATTTGTAGACAAGTTTCCTAAGACCCATCCTGAAGCCCAATCACTCGGCTTGTTAATTTGGATTGACTGCTTAGTTGAAGGGACACCCAACATTGAAAAAATTTGGGTTCTCATTTCTTCTCAGCTCTAGTTTTCATTCATCTTCCAATTTAGAATTAGAGAGTGATCAGATATTTCTTAGTATCACCATTTTTTTTATACATCTTTGTATCTCTGTATTTGTGAACGTGTACAAACTTAAACATACGGCATCCAAGGTGCTTTCAATGAGCACCTTGATAAGAATTAAATCTCTAAACATTAATCTTACCTGCCTGTAAAAATAAGCAGTTTCTAGGCTCATTTCCATGGGCAAATGGTTACAACTACTAGAGTACAATTAATCTTTGCTCTTTAGACTAGACTATGTATTTTTTGCCCCCTGTCCTGTATTATGGCAGTGTGCTGTCTCCATAGGTGTGAGTTCCAGTGCATTGGCATTGCAGTGACCAGTGAAGGGACTCCTCTGTGCCACTTCAGCTCTTAAAGCTTTGCCATAAAAATTATTATTGATCTACTTTTTGAAAAGTAAAACGTCCATCCACCTCAGTTACTGGAAGCTTACAGCATGCAGTGAGGAAGTAGCTAAAGATGTCTTGTTTCCGTGGTGGCATTTTTGTTGCTGTGTCAAAGATTGTAAAGCATAAACACCCTGGATTTCAGGGAAAGCACAACCTAAACCCTTCTCACTTTCGCTAATGATATTATTTACTATGTTAGAAAATAAAAAGTAGGCAAACCTACTTTCTCTTTTGCTTCCCAGGTAAGTCCCACTCAGCACAGCCGGGAGCAGCATAAGAGAGAGAAAATTGTGATGCCTTGTAGTAAAACAGGAACAGAAAATATACAATGTCCCTATACATTTTCAGGTTATTATGGTGTGTTCCAGGAAAAAGGAAAAGTATAGCTGTGTCAGCCACAGAAGGAATATCAGTTTACATCTGTTTGAACTCATCACAGTAATTTCTATTATGAATCTAATTAATCTTGGCTTAGTTCAATCAGTACAAGTCAAAGCTTATTCTCGTCTCCTCTAGTCAGTGCTGGGTTTGCTATGCTGGTCATTTATGCCTAAATGGGGCTATTGGCAAGGGAAGGCAGGCCTGCTTTTCAGAAATAGGAGGACTATTGGGACAGTAATGCTATAGCACCTGTTGTGTGCAGCATTCCCATCTGGAATAACCTCATTAACATTGCCCAGCAGTTAAGACTGCAATGTAATTGGCTTCAGATTTTATGTGCAATACATAAAAATGTGACAACAGCTCCTTAAAGGCATCATGCAGCTGCCAGCTGACCTGCCTCCTTGTCCTTATTCATCAGGGGGAGGGATTTGTCAAGAATATCTTTATAAACAGCTTTGAAAATCCAAATCTTTCTGATTGTATTCATTTATGATGGTCTAGATACAGGGCAACTGTAGAAATTTATGGACAGAACACTTCAAGGGACATTGTCAGCAAACTACCATCCTTTATATGTGTGGTAAGACACCCACATCTCATCAAGTAGTCTTTATGGAAATATGTGAGTGCCACTAAATAGCCCTTGTGGGCTCAATATAGTTTCCCTCAGTGAAAATACTGTAAGTAGAAGTACTTAGGTTTACCCTTAGTACTGCAGTAAGCAGAAATCCAGGTGTTGTGTGTAATTAAATGGAGATAGCAAGGTTAGTGAAATGTGCAGGTTATGCTGGCAAGTGTTAGGATATATAAGGGGGGTTCTTCTATTCTGTGTGACCTGGTAGGGCACAACAAACATGTTTAGCTTCATAGAGTAGCTTATGGAAAAGAAAAAAATACCTATTTATAATCAAATTTATACAAATTTATTTCTGGAACTATCAGCTTTTGAGACAAACTTAAAATCAGTCAAGGCATTTATACTTAGAAAATTCAATTCCAGAACACCCAAAGTCTGTTTAATATTGGTACAAAGTTGTTTTTCACGTTTCAGTAACTCAGTTTAATACATCATTGACTTGCATCTCAAAAGATTTGTGTCCAAGTCTTGGCATTGAAAGAACTTCCCTGCACAAACAATGAATCCTGAGACAGGAAACTTGCCTTTTAAGTCACCTGTTCATGTAGAAGGTGGCATGGGATTGCCACCCAGAGGCTGTTTTACTTTTGTGAAGTAAACTGTGATTCCCTAAATGAGAAAACTGCTGTCAATAGCAACGGCAGCCAAAAGCTGACATGATGCATCAACATGAATTATTTCCTTAAAAACACTGCTTAACCAACAACTCCATATGTATGAGGCAAATAAATGTTTTTGGTTACTAAGAGATGGACCAAAATGAGGACTGGAAAAGAATGGCAGACAGATGCCTGATGGTAAGCAGAGTCTTAAGAAGAGAATGGAATTACAGAATTGGTAGACTCATTTAGATGGTGAAGCATTGCAAGCTTTAAGGCTCTGGATTTAGTTATTTGAATTAACATATGCAGAAGCAGAATAGACTGATTAACTCAAATAGGTGTCTCATGAAGTCATATAACCTGTCATTTGTGACCTGCATCTATGCAAGTGGGATGGGAATAACCTGCCAGCAGAAATGCCTGTACCTAAGGCCACTGGGAATTCCTTGCAGAATTCACTTGTAACTCTTATTAACACAACTGTGCAGTTATATGTTGGGGGACTGCAGAGAGAGAAGAGGTTAATGGTTCAAAAGTTTAAAATTTGGGAGGAAAATGTAATTAAATACTATAAATTTGATGGTTTTATAGCCCAGGATTTCAGAGAATGCCCAGTAAAATAAGGTTGATTTATTTTTACTTATTTTTAATTGGTCTCTTACTCACCAACAGACAGTTATAAATATATAAAGACACCCTCTGTCCCTGCTTGCTCTGAAAATACAGTATTTGAACCACTATAATTTTTTTCCTATTAAAAATCTAATTTAAGCAGAACATTATACCTCTTTACAAAGAAAAATACCCATATATATATATATATAAACACATTTAAATAATTTTTAAGGTAATCATTAATATAGACCTAATTTTGTGCTGAAAATTTTCAAAACCATAAGAAAAATATAAATTAAATTTAACCAACCTCTTGATATTATTTGTTGATGAGAGGTTATACACTTAACTATTTAGGTCTGGAACGCTGTACCTTGGTGTCTTACTTGCTGAATGTGCTGATGTTGTTCTCTAAAACCAAAGGATCTGCTTTGACAAAATATGAATTCTTTGACACCTTCAATATAAATAGTTGGTTGTGAGTGACTGACTCACTCCTACTCTTCTTCCTAACACAAAATATTTATAAGCAAATCTTGTAGAATTTCCTGGTACTTGCAGCTCCCAAGTAATTCTCCTTATGAGATGATGGGTCTAGTTGTATTGTAGACTTTGAGTATAACCCCTTTTGTTACACATATTTCTCAGCTTAAATTTCCAGCTTAATGTAAATAAAAATGATTCAACCATATTGCTTAAATGAGATAGGGTGAAATACGTTGTTGTGTTATACAGTTTCTTACAACCATTTAATTGAGAATCCCCTGTGTTTTGAAACAGAGACTAAAAATTTGGCAGGAGGCTGATTTACTATCATGGCTGTGCCTGAGCCTGGCCTGATACCAAATTTGAAAAGCAGCATCTTCCACATGCTCAGCAGAGGCTTGTCAGAATTTGCTGGAGTTCTGAGGACGTGTCCTCTCTTTTGGGGCTGCTGGGGCTCTTTGAATGTCCCTGGAAGTGCTGACCCTGCCAGCCATGGCTGCTCCTGGGCAGGGCACTGGGACAGAGAGGCAGTGATGGTAATCCTGGCAGGCAGGATGTGTTGGATGGGACAGCCCACCTGAACACAGGAAGGGCAAAACAACCGGTGCACTTAGACTGGGAATGGGCAACAGCAGAGAATAGCTGGGAGAGCTACAGATTTAAGAGAAAACAAACACTTTTTTTCTGTCATCTTTAATTTTATTCCACTTAAAGAATCCACTCATCTCTGTGCTGTGGATTGCCCCATTTACTAAAGATGTAAGATCTTAATCTGCAAACAACCTCTTGGAGATAACCAGTGTATATCTGACTTTGGTTTCATCTGATTAAATTGGTCTTTCTCCACTTAAATAACAAGAAAACCCTAAGTAAATTAAGCTCCTTTGGGCTTATGTGAGGCCATTTTTACTTTCATGATTGTCTAGTAAGCTTTTCGTGGCAGTGTACTGTTTCATTGCAACTGTATCATGTTGCTCTGAGCTGATACAGCACTCACAAAATCACACTACCATGAACTGTCAATGGAAGGAGGTTTTTGGTTTTATTTTGATATATGTGAAAGGGAAGGTGAAAAAATCACAATAAAATAGCCAGTAATTTTATGTTCTTTGCCTACAGTAGTACAACAGCAATACAAACCTGGTGACATGCAAATAACAGTTTACTAATCAAATCTGCAGAATTATTTTTTTTGGGGTGTTTATTATTGCATCTATTTCTGGGAGATATTGTCAGACTATCTGGCTTTCTGTAGCCACAATTATGTGGATGTCTTGTGAGTAATGCCCATACACTTAATACAACTGAAAGAGCCAGAATGTTTGTTTCCCCCAAGATCCTGTTTATTTTTATTCATTCAGATACAGCCTCATGGAAGCAATGGGTTTGAAAGAAAGGGGTAAACTGTTTCAGAGATCAGGGCATTTAAGTCAGGTTTTGGTCTGACTCAGTCTCTAGGAGGAAAACAGAGTTGGCTGCTGTGGCTAACTACTCCAAATGCTGTGCTGGGGACACAGTTCCAGTTCATCACCCTGAATTGCTTCAGTTATTTTTTTTCAGTTTCTCTCAGAGAAATATGCATATATGTTTCTAAGTACACAGGTGACTTGAGGAATTTCTATTGCCATCCTATTCAGACAAGATAGTTCCTCTGTTCTGGTGACTTTCTGCAACATCCATTTCATGCTATTCCTCCATGACTTGAACTCAACAGTACCTGCCATCCTTCAGATAGATACTATCTATTAAATCAGCATTAGTACTTTCCCCCTCAGAGCCCCTAGAGCAAACGTGTCTGAAGGAGATTTTGAAGGATGGGATGAGCTGTACTAGCTGGATCTGCTCCTCCTCTTTTGTTCTATTTTTGCTGCTTTTCACCCTTCGCTGCCTTATTTGCCCAGGTGTCATTGCAATAGCTGATAATCTTTTCAATAACATACAAAAAACTTGCCTCAGTATTGATTGCTGATAATGCAGCACAGCTATACAAAGGGACAAAATACCACTGGAATATAAATGAGATTCAGTTAAAACTGAGAAATTAAATTTTAACATATGTGTATTGCAGACTACTTGTTTTTGTGGAGGCATGAAGGCCAAGCACTCAGGTTGAATCTGTGGGCTGTGACTGTGTAATTTGCCTTAACAGGACAAGCCTGACTTGGTCTAATGCTGTTGGCATTCCCCACTGTGTGACCAGTCAAACCCTTTGATTTCTCTGTATGCATATATGCAGGATAGTACCTGAAATGGGTACCTGTATGATACTCTACAATATGATCTGTTGATGGAAGATCATGATAAGGTCATGATGGAAGAGATAAGAGAAATGCATTTCCCAAAAGAGAGTCATCCAAGGCTTTTATCATCCCTGCTGCCCTTGATAGAGATGAGTGGAGCCCGGTAAGCAGGGACTGAGATTTCCCAAAATAGCAAACATTAAGTTTTCTTCTGTGTGTCTTTGCTCTGTTACAATCCAGTGTAACTCGTTTTGCATTTCATAAAACACAGCCTGGGATTTTGAAGGTGATGGTCTTTCCATCCCACGTAAGAGTTCTGCCCACCTCCCTTGGTGGCTGAAAAGGCATCTTACTGTGAGAAACAACAGAGCCTAGAGGGGCAAATGATGCATGGACTGATGCATCCTTGCATTATGCTGTGTTTTTATTTGTGATACAGTCCTCAGTTTGTATACAACCATCAAAACACACAAAAGTCAGGAAAAAAAGTACTGAGAACTGTAATTTTTTTCTCTTCCTCGTTTAGTTTATATTTGTCTCCACAAAACTCAAAAGCTGTGTAATTATGTAATTTAAGAAGAAAATATTTAATCACATAAATAATTCCTGACACCAAAAATAGTAGTGTTTTTAAAACAAAACCTTCACAGAACCATTTTGTCGAAATGCAGGTTTCATTGATCTTACATCTTTTACAGTCTTAATTTAAGTTCGGGATTTTGTGTCTGAAAAGCATGGCAGATGAAGGGCTTTTGGGCAAAGAACCATGCTTGATCAACACTAACATGTGAATGCATCTGATTACAGATGTGAAATATGATTTCAAGCCTACCCCACAATATCTAAAGGGATGCTTTTATGGTGTGTTGTGCTGACTCAGTAAACAAAGTGCCTTTTAAAGTGTCTTCAGGAAAGTCATGAAATTCACTTAGAATTTTCTGTGCCCATGACCATAATAATTTAAACAGTGTTAAGGATGTTCTCTATGAGGATTGTCTATTAGCATTGTACTAAACAGCAGCCAAAGCTACATACTCCACACTGATAAAATTATTTTTTAAGGGCAGATTCTGTTAAACCTACTCATGTCAGGGAATGATCTGTAGATGGAAGATTGTAGATTGTAGATTGTAGATTGAAGATTGAAGATTGTAGATTGTCCTTGAAAAAAAACTATGAGGAGGTAGAGTAGATGGTATGCTCTGAATTAATTTCAAAGTCAAATTCTCTGCAAATCTCACTTCTTGTTTTTCTCCACAGTTCTGAGGTTTCTGTGTAAAAATATAAATGTTCATATTATGATGCTTCAAGGTTGGATTGAGACTATGATTTGACATGCAGCTACTCTGCATTATAGCAACTTTTCCAGAGACCAAACCTGTGGGAGAAGCAATGTTGATCCCAGAGTGAAATTCCAATCCTTCATAAGCCTCCACGCTCAAGTTTCCTATAATCCTTGCATTCCTCTAAACCAGTTTTAATTCTAAAACTACTTTTCTTACACAGTGTGAAATTTGTATTGCTGAAATCAAACGACTTGGCTCCTGATAAGTAAATGGAATAGCTTAGGAGACAGTATGCACCACTGATGCCACCTATGTTTCCAGATAAGCTTTTCAAGCTCTGAGTGCAACCTCTTTTAGGAGACTGATTTCAATTAAAAAGGGCTATGCTGTATTCCTAGTTTTGGTATGATTGGAACATCTCTGAGACTTCAGTGTGACTGTGGAGGCTTGATAAGCAAAACATTCACAATCTAATAAGTTCTGTGGCTTGTTTTGGCTGGATTTATTTGGGGTTTGCCTTAGCTTGGAGATAAAAATAGCCTGCAAAAGTGGTGAAGAGTGAAAGAGTTAACTCGGGATTCATGAAAAATGAAGCAGATAGCTGGGACTACTTTGGTGGTATGTACCTCTGAAGCTAGAAAATTAAGGTTCCAGCTGACTAGTCAAGTTACCTGTAGCGAAATAGTGTTCAACCACTGCACCAAAAACTTCACATATTGAAACACTTTCTTTACTGTCACTGGAGTTGTAGAGAAATTGCAACTGAGAGAAAGTGAAGATGCAATTAATTTATAAATAAATTAATAAAAAAGTCTGAGATTGAAGAATTTCCAATTACTACTTGGATGACTTTCTTTGGTGAACAGATAAGAGGTTTCCATCCTTTATTGATGAGGATTTCTCCATCAGAAGTCTTAAAGGTGCAACACTTGAGGACTACTTTGGGAAGGCAAATATTGATTACAAAAGATATCTCTGATAAGGATCTCAGTGACTTGAAGTCACGTTACAGAATTTTTACATCAAAGATCTGTCTTGATGATGAAGAGGACTGCTCTTGTATTTACATTCTGTTTAGAGGGAAACCTCCAGGAAATGTATCATCCAGGAAAATCCCTTGCATGTTGATGGCACTATTCTGGATGGAGGTCTTAGTACTACCATGGAATTCAGGATTGACCATAAGGTGGAGAAAAGCATAGCTGAGAGGAATGCCATTCCTGGCATCAGTTAATGCCTAAGACCTTTGGCCTTGCACTCTAGCATCCTCCTATTTCTTTCTATATCACAAGTATACGTTTTTGATTGTACTAAAAAAATTATTGGGAAGTTCTATTTTCAAACGGTCTTCTAATGGCAGAGGTTTTATATTGGGGGACAGTGATGAGTGTGGAGTTCAGTAACAGACAGTATTCTCAAAATTCACAACAAAGAGGCTTTAAAAAGCAAGGCTTTTTAAATCAAGAGCAAGTGTCCTTTTTGTGAATCTTTAAATGTGGAGACAGTAGTCTGCTCCTTAAAAACTAACACTTTTCAGCTTTCAATCTTTGATATCAAATAAGAAGCTTTATGAGAAAATGTGTTACAGCTATTTTGGATAATAATATCAATGTTTTGTGCAAACAAATCCTGGTAATTGTAGGAAGCATTTTCAGCCACTAATACAAATGTGTATGTATTCTGCTGATTATCATTAATGCTGAGTTCCCCCTACTGAACTGATCTTCATTTTTTTAATATTGTTTGACTAGGCTTGAACTTTATTTGTTTAATTTTTGCTTCCCTGGGATCCTAAATGTTAATCTGGTATGAACTCTATTCAAAGCACGCATTTGAGAAGGGAGATGGCCAGTAGCAGAATTCCATTGCTAGAGGCTCTCTGGCTACACCCAGAAATGTCTCATATTTGTCAATGTTATTTTCCTTCCAAGAACATTCATTAGTTTAACTGAGTTCTATAAAATCTCACTGACCCTGCAAATTTCTACATTACATCTGTACCTGCACCATTTATATTTCCATAATGTTGCTCATGCAGTTTTACAAAACAGTCTGTGTATTGACTGAGAATTCAGCAGTGGCATCTCTATGCTGCTACAGGGACATGGTTCTAGAAATCTATAGTTGCTCTATTCCATCATCTGCTGATTGTGTTCTGTAGCCTCATTAATCTAAAACAAAGATGAGAGTTAGTTCACTGAGAGATTGGATTAATGTTAACTTGGGTACTTTTCCAGTTGTTTGCAACATAGGGCATTCTCTGTGTCACACACACAGAGAGATTTGTACAGAAAATATAGTGCTCTTACATGAAAATAAACTGGATTTTCTCTATAAAGTGTTATCAAGAAGTGTAAAATCTGGTCTGGAATGACACTTTCTGGAGGAACATTTCATTCATAGTTTTAGTGATCTGCAGTTCCTGCAGTCCTGATTCTTTTTTCATCTTAAATGCATTGTCATGCCTGTACTTCCTCTTCCCTCCCTTGCCATTAATATTTCTCGTGCCCGTTCCTGTATCATCTTTGTTTCATTTGTCTCTGTTTTCTGCCTGTGATTACACATGGTGCCATGCTCAATGCATGAAATAACCTCCCACCTGATGCAAACCAGAATGTTCTTTGAGCAACACGTACAACCTTTCTTAATCCACTAAACACTCAGTCTACAATGGCATTTTCATATCCTACTTTTTTTGGTCTTTCATGCTTGTACTTAAGATATGCAGTGACACAGCATGTACTGCTCATTTTTTTTGTTTATAGGAAAAACATTGTGAATGATTACAATACTACAGCAAATCATTTGGGTTCCTTTGCTGAAATAGTCAGAGATATAAATCTTCTATCTCTTTTAACTTCAGTATTTTTCCAATGGAAATTGGATTTAGATAGTCTATAGAGCTGGGGTTTTATTTCCTCTAAGTTATATGGGAACATAAAGTCTCACAATCTCACAGATGCATATTTTAGTACCATGAAGTTCTTTAACAGAGGTGACCTCATGGGAGGAAAGCAAAAGACAATTAGTTTGTGACCCTAAGTGGTAGTGTGTCTGGGAGAACTAAAGACTAATTGAGCTAAGCCTTCACTTGACTGTTTGTTTTCGTAACCTAATTATTAATTTCACAATGACTTCAGGCAATGTGATTAATATAAGCTGTGAGAGCAATCAAGCTGAAAGAAGATGGTAATGGACTACATGAGGGTATTCTTGTTCTCCATCCTTTTATTTTGCTGTACTTTTGTAAAGCTCTGCAGCTGAACTATGGAATGTCCTGAAGCTACTTTGGTAGCCAGCAGGTATATCAAGCTCAATCTATTGACAGGCACACTGCCATCGGTGGCAGTGTTTAAATCAATAAAATTCCTAAATAGATTTTTCTATTTTGTTTGTTCTTTGGTCCTTTCCTCTGTGTCATCCTGTATCATCTTCAGACATAAACAACGTATAAATGCTCACTTGCCATTTACAGGTCAGGTCTCGTTCTTCAGACAGAGAGACTCCTTCCCAGGAGACTCTTTCTCTCTTGCTTATTATTTCAGCTCTGTCATGTATCAACCACGCCACTCAAGTTCCATTACTGCTCCATTTCCCCCTTTTCACAAGGCATAAAAGCCCTTTGTCATTGGCCTTATTTCCCATATTGCTTTAAAGCAATGTGATGCTTTTCTGTAGATGAACAAGGTGAGGTTGATTGAATGAGAAATTCTTTCATGTACTTGCCTGCATTAGACTTTTAAATTGCGGGGCAGAATTAAACTGGATATGCAGAGATGCTTTTATAAGATATTTAAAAGTCCAGTTCTGCTGGCAGCTGGCCTAGATAGTCACAGTATTAGATTGCTTCAGCAAACTGGAAAAACATGACCTTGACATCTTTGCTTCTGTTGGCTTGAAATAAAGGTGGTACCAGTCACTTGCAAGTAGAAAAAATACCTTATGAAGCCACAAGGGATTAACAAAGAGAGAATTTTGGAGCCTAGATGTGCTTGTTTTGGAGCAGGTAGTCTTAAAAATCTCAAGAGGAAAAAGCAATTTCTTCAGTTCAGTTTCTTATTTATGGGCATTGTATGCTAAGTGCCTTTACAGTTAGCTGAAAGATGCCTCACACTTTTATTTTTTTACTATTTTGTCCCTAAAAATAAACCATAGGCTGCTTAAATATATTTCATATGTGCTGCTCAAAATCAAAATGAGTGCATAGCAATAAAGCCAGGCATACTCACGTTAAGATAAATAGCCCACATGTGGAAGAAGAAAGCTGTATCATCATTAACATTTCATTTACACTGAGATAGTGACTGTAGAGTCTCACTCTGTTAAATCAATACAAGCCAATACTGGCTTGTACTGATAGAAATGCCTTGGTCACAATAAATAAATCCATGTCTCTAAAGTAATTCCTTCCTTCTAAAGCGTTTTTACATACAGTTGATATAAGAAGCTCCTCCTGATGCAATGGATAAATGTGACCCCACACTTGGTCTTCACTTTCTGGCAATAGCCTAAAGTAGAATCCTAAATGTTGTTTGTACTATATTTTAGTTATTTTCCCAGGTGTACTGTTTGTGTGACACATTGATTCATTGATTCAAAAACATTGACCAAGGAGAAGTTTTCATAATTTTATGATTTAGGTAACAAACTTGCTTCGGTGGGGCCTTCACTGCTTATTAGGTGCATACAGCATCAGGAAAGGAATGTCAAGGAAGACTCTATTAATTTTAAAGCAGCCAATAAATTGGTACAGATTAAAAGGTCAGATTAAAAGGTGTCAGTACCTGAGGTGTATTCCTTCCAGTAGGATTGGAAACAAGAGTTCCTTGTCAAAATGAGGTCCCACTAAAGAATATGAAAACCCAGTGATTTGAACACCATCACTGTAGGGTCTACAGAGGAAAAGTGAATCATCCTATTCTGTAAAGCAGAAGCTGATTCTTTTTCTTCATGTTTGAATGTTTTCTTTTCAGTGAAGTTGACATAGGCATGTCAAAGCCAAAGAAAATCATGACTATGAGAAGAAATAGAATTGTTTTGGGCCACAAAACAAACAAACAAACAAACAAACAAAACCCAACAGCAAGAAAAGTACTGGCAAATGCTGGCTGCTCATGAACACAGGAAATGTGATTGTATTTTGGATGTAAAGCAGCATTATATCTGCCTTAAGAAAAAGATGTTTACTTCTAGTTAAGAACTTAATGAGAATGTGCTGGACATGAGGAAACTAAACAAATGTGAATTTGTCTGCCTTACATTGGTTTGGGAGCTTCCCCTATGGAATGTCCATCGTATCTTAAAATGTAGCCTAGTTCCTTCCCTACACCTGCAGCTGGATAGCAGATTACATATTTCACAGTTGAATGCAAGAAGTCATTAGGTCCATGCTATGTTTCTGTTACTGTATATGTGCCACCAGGTTCACTGCAATTAGCAGCCCTTGTACTCCAATTATCACTAAGGAACTACACACACACACACGCTCACCTTTGCTATAATAAGGCAAGGTCTACACGTGTATTATGTCAGACAAGCAAGTCAAACCTGCTCCTATGGCAACAGTTAAATAGCTCATCTCTATTAGCTCTGACTTCTCCATAATCCATGGCTTTAGTTTTAGGTCTAATACAGACAGGCAGAAACAACAGGCTATTTTACATGCAGTGTTAAGCCTGGGAAAACTATTTCCTTGTAGTAGTGCAGGATGGCTCCCATGGTCTTAAGGCATCGGTAGAAAGAGTCCATGTTGTCAGAGAGCAAAGCCTAATCATGAAAGCCTTAAGGCACACTGTTTATCTTCATTTCTACTGCCTTCTCTTTGCATGGCTCTCATTTTGTTTGATTGGTGGGGTTTTTTTGGTTGGTGGTTATTTGTTTTTTGTGAGTTTTGTTTGAAGGGCTTTCTTACAGCACTAACACATTTATTTTTGCTGCATCATCATCTTGTGGGAGATAATTTCTATGACTCCTCCTGAATTTTTAGGTTGTGCTGGAAAGTCTTCCCTTCAGTGTCAGCAACCAAATACTTTTCTGGCATTGGTCTGTCTGCCTGCTCTTGATGTTTGCAGAATGGTCCCTGTACTCACCCTGTCTTTTTGTAGAACAGCGTGTAAATCATTGACTGAGCACCACACCAGCAGTAATGAAAACGTGTAGTAAGGCACTCTACAGTAAAGGTGTTTGAAATTCTCTTTGAACAGACAACATTATCACTGCCAGTGGTGGAGCAGTGAGAAAGATTGACAGACATACATTTACATTTATTCCCTCCCATTTTTTTAAGCTCTTAGTTTTGGAATTTCCTTGATGTTTCTTTTGGTAATCAACAGGTAGTGGGTTCATCTTTCTTTTTCAGTCCCTCTCATTTTAGTTTTACCAAAAAATGGTGCCATATGAATTATTTTACAAGGCATAGACCTTGCAAACTTTGGATAGACCTGTAAACATAAAAGACTAAATTTTTTGGATTAACTATTCCTAAACATAGCTGAAGTTTACATGTCAGCATTTCAGAGCAATTCCCGATAAGGAACTGTTTAGTATGAGTGCAGTGTTACATGGGTTTCTATTCTTTGCTAAGAACAATTAACAGCTGGCCAAGACAGCCAACAGAAAAAAGCCCCTAAGAAAGCCCAAGGTTTTTATTTTCCCCTCTCATTTCAGTTATTAAATTAATTTATTTCAGAATTGCATGGTTTGTTCTGGAAGAGATTGCAACAAAAATCCAAAATAAAAAGAGGAAAATTACAGAAGGGAGACTATAATTTCTGTGTACATAGTCTGTACAGCCTCCAAATCTTGACTCTTGAGCCACAAGGTAGGGCCTGCCTTTTGTCCATGCTGTCTGCAGTATGTGAGTGTCTGCTGCTAAGTGGTTTTTTGTTCTGCCCGGGGTTCCTTCAGCAAAGATTTGCTCCCAGGTCAGAAGCAGACTGAAAAGATGCTGTGTGGAGATCAGAGAATTAGGACTGGCACAAAGATGGACACTAAGCCTAGTTCTTTACAACCATGTGTTAAGTCCCATGGTCACAGTTCTGGAGTGTTTGAACAACTTCATGCAGAAGGAAGAGATGGAAGGAGGAGAAAAGTTTAACAGGGACAAGCACACAAGGAAAAGGAAACCAAAGGAAAGATTGAACTGACAGGACTCAGAGGCAGAATGACCCAGACTGTCTGGAACAGATAGCAGGAGAGGAGTTTGCTGCTGGTGTTCACAGTGCTTCTGTATCTAATGCTTAACCCAAAGGAGCCTCAAAGCTGTCTACCCCAATACAAATATGAAAACTGTAGAGATAGGCATTTGCAGTCTTCCTCTGTTAAGAGGGGCAAAAAGCCCCCCTAAACACCAAAAAAAGCAAAGAAAGGAGGAAAAGCCTTGGGTAAATACAAATAACTTGAAAAACGGAAACAGGTCTACTCTGACCAGTATAAAATAGGAATAGGCTAGGAATTTTCTACAAGATTACTCCTAACATCTCTGAAAGAAGCACTCAGTGGCAAAACCAAACATTTCCCTACTTTTAAATGGTGCAGTCACAGCTTTTCCGGTCAATTTATTTATGGATTATTATGTATATTCTCCTTTCTAATGAAGACTTCTGTTTGGGAAGAATGTTCAAGGACATAATTTCTCTGCTGAGGGAAGGTTTAACAAAAATGATAATTACAAGCTGCTAGATCACAGCCCAAGTCTGTCAGCAACAGTTCCTTTTGTGCAGGATATTTCCATAAATAACTGGGGGTTTAATTCTGAACTGGTAAATGTTTAGATATTTTGTGAAAGGAACTGCCTTAATATTAGGGGAGAGAAACACCACACAGTTCTAGAGAAACACTGAGCAAATGGGGGTTGTCCTTACTTGTCTTCACAGTGTGATTTTGCTTGCCTGAATAACAGTTTGCTGGCTGAAGGAAGAAGAACTATTTATTTAATCAGGGAATGCAATTAACTACACCCATCCAGAAAGAGAGCATCTCATTTCAGTTCTCATTGTCTCTTCATAAGGAGTTTTTTAGGAAGCCCTTGAAATTTATGGGGGGATAGTGCTAATCTTTGTTACTACTGTTGTTTTTAAGCTTATAGGAAACAATTCTGACACCGATGTCATACAAAGTAATTTTAAGATAAAGAAAAATCTCATCTTATTTACTTCCTCTGTGATATTTTTGCCAGTTGCTCCACAGATAAGTCTTTTGCATTCACATCTGATGAAGTGTGATACTGTTTTTCTTTATCTAATTCCTCTGTCAAAAGAAGATCTGGTTCTTTCACCTCTTCCCACCCCTTTTAGACTTCCTCTGGCTAAAAGATTGTAGAGGCAACAGCAATATCACCTTTCTTGAAAATGTCTCATTGTCCACCATTTCCATATGAAATCATCTCATATGAGACTGAGAAAGAACTTATGCAATATGGATTTCCTCACCTGGAAGCCCCTGGGAGTAACACCAATGTTGTTTCAGAAAGTTTAAACTTTTTCACAGCAGAATAAATCTAAGGTCCACTGATGTCACCAAAAAGATCCCCAGCAGTTGGGACAGATTTTTAATTATGTCCTAACAAAATAAGGCCCTTGAATGCAGGATAAAACAAACTGCATTAAGACTGAAGACTTGGTTGTTCGTGACTGCTTATAGATTATGGTATAACTGATGAGTGGGTCATCAGTGTCTGAAGGAACACTTTGATGTGTTTTTCCTACACATGATAGCTGTTTTGTGACACCCACAGCTACCATAAAAACTCTTTTGTAGGTCTGAATCACAACTAAAAATGTATCTTTCCTTCTAGGCCTGCTTGCTAGCAGAGTCTGTTCATGAATTAATGCCCTGCTAATATGTAAAATTAGATCAAACACAATTTATAACTTTTTCTTCTTCCTTGGCTGGTGTATAGGTACATTGGTGCCTTTTGTAGCTGCACAGTCTTTCTATTCTCACTGGCAGTTAACTCTCATCCCCTTTAAATTGTGGAATATTTGAACAAATATTTGAACACTTGCAAATAGATGGGACACTATGAAACTGGATTCAGGCTCAAAGGCCTCAGCGTGGCACTCTGACCTACGAGCCCTTTAGTTCAGAATGAATCTCCTCATTCTTATTCATATGCTGTGATGGACACATGCACACAAAGTTTTCTTGCTGAGCCCAATTATATTACAGCTGCCTATCTCTGAGAGCTGTAGCTTTCTGAAAATGGTGCCAAATTCTGCCTGTCCCTTGGAGGATTTGTTTACCATGAGACCAAGATGAACCCCCTTGGGCTCACTGCCTTTTAACAGGGATCTTTTCCTCCCTGCTCAAGCAATGAGGCAGACCAGCTGTGTCTCTTCAAGTGTCTGTCGTTATGGCAAGTGTTTGCTTTCCTGAAGTATGTCATTAAATGAAAAGAAACCTTAGGATTGTGGCTTTGCAAGTTATCACTGCGATTTTTGATTTCCAAAGTTCCCTTTAGACTTCAGCTGAGAAAATGCAATGGTAAAAAATTACAATGAAAAATAGTTGTCAGAACTCCAAATACTTGACATGATATTTTGGTGCATTTTATTTTTTTAAAATGCACTGGTAACATTAATTTTTTACCTCAATTTTGTCACTTTTTCTGACATTAAATGGGAATTGCACATGCTTTAATAAATGGATAAGGAAGGTGCCTGGTGTGATTTCTCAGCTGAGTGTTAAATACTATGTGCTTTGTTGAAATGCTCTATTGTGACTTGCACCAATTGCTCCAGAGAATTAAAATGTTATACATCTTGTTGAGGAACAGCACTTTTGGGAGGACTAACTGTTCTTGCTCCTCAAAACTGGAAGAACATCACCAGCACAAAAGTATAATAAAGTTTTGGTGCTTTGTCACTCTGAGAAATGCTATGTTTGGGAAATTCTGTCTGCAATTTGTTCATCCAATTGTTCAGAGAAGAGGATTTCTCTGGCTGTTACCCTGTCCTAAACACAGGGTCAGGCTCCAGGGGAGAGTTGAAAACACAGTGATATTATTGTGATGTATTAGGAATAGAGCAATCAAAGTTGCAGTGCTTAGTGTAGCCCATGAAATGCAATAGCTGGAGGCCATGTCAAATAAATTCCCAATAGTGAGTCTCTTCTGCCCTGCATCATCTATTGATCCTGTAACTCCTGCACATGGCATAAGAGAACAACAGTTCTGCTACAAGCATACCTTTTGTACTTGGAACAGGTTGGGGCAGTAGTTTTGTTCTTCAGTGACCACAATAAATTGCTATTGGTTTGAAACTTTCCATTGCTATTGTAAGTCTTGGTATCACAATAAAGCAGGATGTATTTTAGTGAAATTTCTACTTAGCTTCAAGCTAACATATTTCAAGTTGCTCTGAGGCTTCTCCAGTGTGTTACTAAGCATAGACAGCAGAAACACATTACACTAAATTTTTGGAAACAAAGGAAAAAATATCCAGGCAACATGCAGTTGACTACTGTACATGAAAATAATTCAGATCTCAACTGATTTGAATAGGAGTTGTGAGAAAATTAATTTAGAGTGCCCGTAGCTCTTTTCAGTTAGGAAAAGCATGATTACTTGCATGGAAATTATTTTTCCATCACCTTGTGGAGAAATTAATTATGACACTAAAACCCTCAGGACAGAAATGAACCCAAAATACTGGTTATGTATTCAGCAGTTGGTGCAGATACCACAGTTTGTAGTGTCTGATACTAGGAAGGTGTGTGTAGGAAGACTGGACATGAAAGCAGATTAACTAACAGGTAATGGTGGCAAAAGCAATAGGAAAAAAGGTCACTAATGTTTCATTCTAATTCCAGCATGTTTTTGTGAGAACATCTGTGGAAAAGCAAGTGAGCTGAGAATCAGCTGTGCTACAGATGCGAGGTCTGGAAGCGAGCCATTAGTTCTGTGAAGTGATTATGCTTGAGTGTCATGTCCTTTGTTAGGCCAGTTCCCAGCAGGTAGTCAGAACCATATTAGCTGATTTTAGTGCTTACAACATGTTTTCCCTACTGCTTTCTTCCATTAGCCAGTGATTGCCAGCACATGAGGAGACTGAGCTGCTCTGGGGGTTTGTGCTTTGTTGCTCATTGGGGGCCAAGGAGCTGCAGCTGAGCTCGAGTCAGCCCTGGGCTTTGCTGTTGAGCTGGGACCCAGTGGGGAGGAAATTGCTGGTTTGGGGAAGTTTATTTTGCATTCAGCAATTCTTTTCTCGCGTCCTTTTCTACCCTCCCTCAAAAGTGGAGGTAAAGGCTGCTTGTTCTGTCTCCGCCCATGGCTTGGTACCTTAGGCAGCTGTATTTTTGGTTCAGGCTCCTGTGTTGCCTTGGGCTAAGCAACTGTGAAGGGAGTGGGATTACATAGATGACAGTTAAGGTACAGCATGTAAAACTTACTCAAAAAGACAAAACAATTCATTTTGACCAGGAGTAGTACCATCAGTGGGGGAAAAACAATTCATGAAAGATTTAGGAAAGCAGCTGAAAGCCAGACCTTTGGCCAGTATGAAAGATGTTGCTGCACGGAAGTCTGGTCAGCCCCAGCTCAGAGAGAAGCCTGCAAAGAAGGTCTGAGGAAATGAGAGAAGGTAATGTCTTATACACAGTATGTCATATGCCATATAACTCTTAGAGGAATGGAAGGAATGGTGTAAAATTGAACTGTAGTCCACTTTTTTTTTCCTCTCTATTGATTTGGAAATTGCTGACCAATGTTGTAAGTAGCATTCCTAGTGGTAAAGATCAGATGCAAAGAATAAAGTGTATGTGGATATATATATACTCAGCATTAGGCTCTCAATGCATCAAAGCAGAGATTTTGAAAAATGTTTTGTACAACGTGAGCTACAAAATGAACAGTGTCTTCCAGAAGTTATCTCAACTGTAACTTAAACAGCTTATAACAACAACTTCCCTTAAGCCTGGGCAGTGCTGATGATACTGGGAACTTTCCTCTGTCAAGTTATTAACACTTCTACTCCTAGTTAATACTGTACTTTTAAATTACAAAATTATAATATGTAGGCAACTTTCAGCATACTGCCCTAGTTAAGTATTTGAAAACTAGAATTTATGTTTTAAAGTTGTACAAGAGAGGTGCTGAATTAAATCCACTTATAGAGATGTTTGAATTTGGCAGTTTTGTCCTGTGACATGGCCTTAAACATTTTCCCTTACCCTAGGCTGGATAGCAGATGTTTAGCAAAACCACTAAGGTAAGGAAAAGTGTTGCAGTTGTTTGAAACTTAACTACTTTCCTTGTTCACTTAATCTTGTGACATCTGCCCGGAACTGAATGTACAGGAAGATACGTTTTAATTTTTAATTAAAATCTGACATCTTAAAATGCTTCTGGTACTCAGTGAAGACTGAAATACAAGTTGCATATACAAACTGTATGTGAAAGAGCCCGTTTACTGTCCAGAATATTCTAAAATGTGTGAAGCTGCTGTTCCTAACTGTCCGTCTCTAAAGCTGAGATTGTTGCAAGCATCTTTGAACTTCAGCAGCTGTTTAAACATTTATACAACAGTATTGCAAAATGTATGTCTATGCAGGCAGCCTTTTTAGCTTGGAGATATAATGAAATGAGCAGAGGAGTACATGAATTCTTCAAGTGCTCATTTATAAGTTTTTAGGTTATTTATTCCAAAAGTAATGAAATAGTATTAGTATTGGATAGCCTTTGAGTATAAAGGGAAAGTATGAAAATGCAATGATCTTGTGCATGGTAGTAAGATATTTTTCACTGTGGACTTGAGAAAGCACTGAAGTACACTGAAAATACTGTGAAATTGGGAACTTCTCTGTGTGTCAAAATTCATCAAGGAGCAGGGCTGTTTGTTTGAATTTCATGTATGTACAAATTGGTCCATGCCCCAGGTTCAAAAACAAGCTGGAGGTAGGCTGTTGTTTCCTGCATTCATGAAGCATTATAATAAAAATGATAGTGCAGGATTGCAGCTGTGAGAAAAGTTTGTACTTTCTTGTTTTTCTTGTGTTTGTACTCTGTTGTTTTACTCTTCATTTAATGAAACATTTCAAGGTCTTGAAGCATCTAGCATTATGGTATCTATTTAGTACTATTATCAGCATCAAACCCCACTGAATCTGTATAAAAATAACCATTCAAATTGCATGTAAAAATGAATATCAATATTCTAGGTGTCTGATATTTCAAGAAAAACTTGCTGTTTCAATAATCATTTTTTAGGCAAAAAAAATTTAATTTTTGAATGTCTGTTTGTTTTCCACAATAAGAAACATTTTAGGCTTATAAAATGTTAAGATAGAACTTAACAGAATTCCAGGGGCTGATGGGCTAATCATATTTAAAAGCAGGAAAGTGGATTACATCTGGGCCTGTCTGAGCACATCAAGGTCCATAAGAGGACACATTGAACTGGAATAGAAGATAAGTGTGTGCCACGCTGTACTGCAGTTTGCTTCCCCTGTAAGTTTGAGATGGTGGTTTAGCAAAGGACTAGCTGGATAGATCAGGGTGCTTTCAGAACACCTGATTCTAAGTGGAATATGGGAGCTTAGCTATGTGCTCTGACATACTGCCAGTGTCAGGGAGCAGGAATCGTGGCGATAGCACTGGAATTCTTGTATCATTGGTAGAGTTTCAGTCAATGATCTTTCCAGTTCCACAATACTCCATCAAAAAAGGCAATTCCTGGGTAACATTCTGTTCTTCTTACTGAAGATTACAACAGTGGTTGAAGGGAAGATAAATTCACTGAATATCGTATTTTATACCTTTATAAGGTGTCGGGGCTAGTACCTTCATCAGTAGGCATCTTTTAGTCTTCCTTAGATTACCTATCTATTTATTTGAAAAACTAGATTTTAATTTTATTTTTTTTTTCCTCCCACAAATTACAAGTGCAAATAAGAAACAAAAAGCTAGTAGTGATCTAGAGTGTGATGCTATCTGGGTAGTGCTGTAGAGTCATTTCAAGCACAAATAAACAGGTTTTTCATACTGCTTGACTTTGAGGTCAGATCATGTTTAATGATGTCAGTCATCTTGACATCTAAAACTATGTTGGGCAAAACTGATAGAGTGTACACGAGTTTCTAATTGTTACCAGGTCTGAAACTGAGACCCCATGTAAAGGAAATAAGGTCACTCAGTATTTGTTTTTCTCCCTGCAATGAAAGTTAATGTTAAGATGCTGCTATGGGCATTTTACATAATGATGGCTTTGGATTTTCGGTCTGTGAATGTAGTGGTTTTAATATGTGCTGAACTGATGCAAAATTCAAATTAAGCAATGTAAATATTCATTAGCTATGATGAAGTTAAAGCTCTGTTTTAAAAAAATATTGTTTGTTTCATTCCTGAAGGAACTAATGGGCTGGAGCGCTTCTGCTAGCTGCTCCTGGTGTCATTTGTGTTACCTCCCCCAGTTTGACAGTATGTGCAGAGTGGCTGCATGGAGAGTAGCTCTGCTTTCACTGAAGTTACCTACGGAATTTAGCAGAAGGATAAAATTATGTTTTCAGCCTTCATTTTTATTGACAGTGTAAGTACACTTGGGGCAGATCACTTTAGCAATTTAATAATTTCTGTTGGTAATTTCATAACTGCTTTTCCCAGATAGCATAAAAGTCTATTTCTGATGACCTATGTGGAGCAAACCCCGCAACTGACAGTTGTTATTTTTATATCCAGTTACCCCCGACACCAATAGACACACCAAGTAGTTATAAGGAAATGTAAAATTCTCAGTTTAAACGACTACAATTCATTGGGAATCCTCTACACCCTTTTGTGAGAAATTGCAGTTGGTAATTTATTACCTCCTGGGCAAAAAAAATCCTCTTAGTGTAGCTGTCTGTTTCTAGCACTGCTTTCTAGTACAGTACTTTCTGTTCTGTCTGCTAGCTCCTAGAGTCAGATACCTTCTTCACATACAAGTAACTAGAAAATGTGGAAATTTATCATCCTGTACCTTTTGATAAGGAGAAAAGACAAAACTCCCAGGAAAGACATTTTGAAGCTATGTTCTATTTCGTAAGGTTCAACTTTTCAACTACTTTGCAGAGGTATAAATACAGAAAACTGAGCATGGTCATTCAGTATTGACATTATATCCTTTTTATATTGACATTATATCCTAAGTGCATTCCTTATTTCTGTACTGGAAGTTGTATTGGTGAAACTCAGAATGGACTACGTAGGCTTTGCTGCAATCCTGACAATCTGGCAAATCCTCTGCACTGGAAGTTGCTGAGTGCAAGGGAGGATGTAGTGGACAAAAGAGATTCTTTGCAGATCTGTCAGCCAGCAGATCCACATTTTCTCTGCTTAAACAGTTATTTCACTCTCGTTGAATATTTGTATTTGAAAGCTTTGGGTCTGAGGCAGTCCTTGTCAGTTTGGTGTTTCAGGTAGGAGCCTCTTCATGTTCAGGAGTGCCTCTGTGAGTAAAGTTTGCATTGCCCAAGAAGAGGAATGCAATGTACTGTTTATAGAATTAGTCATCTATTGAACTTTCATGTATAACACCTTTTAAGAAGCTCTGAGTAGTGGCATTTGATATTTTGTAGTAGCCCTCCTTGTTTTGCTTACTGTCACTGCCATCCTCAGCTAAACAGGGAGAGGAAATATTACAAAAGGCCAGTTACTGTCACAGGCAAATATACTATTAATATTGGGGATATTTAATTTATTACCAATCAAATCAGACTAGGATAATGAGAAATAAAACCAAATTTTAAAACAACTTTACTCCACCTCTCCCTCTTTCCAGGCCTCAGCTTCACTACTGAAGCTTTACTCCTCTCCAGTAGTGCAGAGGGACAGGGAATGGGGTCGTTTCACATGCTGTCTCTTCCACTCCTTCCTCAGGGACAGGACTCTCACCCTCTTCCCCTGCTCCAGAGTGGGGTCCCTCTCACGGGAGAGAATCCTCCAGAAACTTCTCAGTTTCTGTGTCTTTCTCTCTTTATTCTAGTATGAGTTAAAAATGACATGGTAGAGCTCCCTTTCCACAAAAGACAGATTTCCAGTCTCTCTGAGTGTCTAGGCTTGTAAAATAGCTACAGTTCTCTTCCAACAACAGAACAAAACACATTTGTGGATCCTTGAGAAATGCAGTTTTATATGCCACTCTCTCAAATACACATGTAGAAAATCCCCTGTGTCCTGAAGCTCAAATAATGAGAAAAGCGACTATCAGGTGAATCCTTGAAATTATGGCAGATGGCTGTATCTGACTTGATATAATTTCATCTTATCAGTGATTTTTTTATTATCTCAAATGTCATCCTCTGTGGTAAATTACATATTTCATCTGTTCTGCAGGAACAAGCGAGATCAGGACTGAAACGCTATTGAGCACACTCCCATCTGCCTAAACCAAGGGGTACATTTAATGAGGTCTCTTTTTTTCTTCTGCACTTCCATTGTGCCAAATGGAACTAAGCATGGCATCAGTTGGAAAATAATGAAGGTATTTTGTTTTGTTTTTTTCCATCAGAGCTTCTTAAAAAAGAAAAGAGAGACTAGAAATCACGAAACTTATTTTCATATAAGTTTTTGGAGTTTATTTTGTTTCCTTTTGCTTCACATTAATTTCCAATGTAGACCACATGGGATTTCTATTACTTCAGTTAAAAGAGATACTCCAGTTAGAAATACAGCTCCAAACAGCCTGGTTCAAATCAGAAAACTGCCCTGTCACTGATTGTGGCTCAGGCTGGGACATTCATCCTTCTCGGAACTATCCAGAGCAGCAATTGTGTTGGCAAAACCATTTGAAGAAAGAGTAAGGAGAGTTTTTCAAAGAGCTTACTGACAGTTCAGGATGCCCTGTCCTAGAGGAGTCTGAAATCCTGAATCTTAACCTGAGAAGATTTGGAGAGCTTTTAGAGTGCATAAGAGAGCCTAACCCTTCTGCATCTAAGCCAGAAGAGTGCATCCGGGCCCTTTAATTTGAATGAAAACAGGGTATGAAATTTGAATGCAACAGTACTTTTTTACTTTTTTTTTTTTTTTTAACTTGTAATAGAAATCTGGACTAATATGAAAATGGGTTTATTTGGAGGTTAGTTTTCATTCAATTATTACAAGTAGAATGTAGGCTACGTTGTGAATTTCATTGTAGCATGAAATACTTTATTCTCTAAAAGTCTCCTAAGAAGCAGAAGTAATTCAAGCCTGCAATTGCACCGTTTCCTGCCGTGGATGTCTGTTGGATCTCAGAAACACAAGAGATTTCATTTTTTCAAATTCCTTAAAGGCACATATTTTTTTTCTCAGTGCTGTCAGATATTGTCAGTAGACCTCCTCTATCTAATTAAGTGGTCATTTAATCAATCTTCAGGCAGTAGTTTTTCACTTTAAAGGACCTTCTCAGGGAAAGGCTAAGTGCTCCTCTAAGGCTGTGAGATGTCTTTCTTTAGCGCTGTTCAAAGTCGTCTTATAGCAAACTGTTGCAGCCAAATTCCTAAACCTCCTGATAAAAATCAAGCAGTTCACAGTTGGCATTAAATATTCTCCTTCAGGAATAATTTTAGTTTGAAAGTGAAGGAATTGCTCTGAACTCTTAACTTGGCCTAGTTGGAGACCAAGAAGTCGAATGACTGATACTTTCTGTTCGCAACTGAATTACTTGAGATTTTGCTTTGAACTAGAGCTTGGGGATTTTTTACAGCAACTTGCATGCTTCATTGCTCTGGTAACTTAGAGAAGCTTTTTGATGCAGAATTTTTCTACTTAACACCAAAACTGAGATGCTGATATTGTGCCATATAGTTGTGTAAGGTCTGTTTGACTCAGGAGACAAATGTCCCTGTGCTGCAGCAGCCTGTGTGGGGCACCCTTGCAGCTCTGCAGGATTGGAGGCTTAGACAGGCTGAGCAATATCTGTGCTCCAGAAATACTGTACCTCTTCTTTATTGTTTTCAACAAATGACTACCTAAAAATGGCATCAATAGTCTCCCAAGCGATCTTATACTGCTCGCTAGTTTTTGGTAGGTCCTTTTTGGTTGATTCTTCCTAGCAGTTGATTTTATCTTTTGTCTGAATCTATCCTTTTAGCTGATAGAGCTTCCTAGCTGGGACTAATGATGGCATTTTGGGCTGTAGCAATTGCTGCTGTCTATTTTGGTACTGCATTTACTGACTCTTGTCATGCGCATTCATCTCTGCTCCTTTCTGTCTTACTGTTCTTCTCCTGCTGAGCTGTATTGTTTGTCCCACGGGCTCCCACAGCAGGCAGAGCCCAGCTGCTGGGCAGCAACTTCAGGGCCCCCTGGCTGGGCTGTCACACAGCCACATGGCTGATATAACATCAGTCCCCTCTCAGCCCCACAGCCCGTGCCCTACATGCCATGCCCACAGCGATACCCGCGGGCACAGTGCGGTCCCAGCCCGGCAGCCACAGCCCAGCCCGCCCCACAACCCTGGGCCCTGTGAGACATAGGTGGGTACAAACCACTGAACATGACTGGTGGCCACTGGTGGCAGGCTGAGGGCACTCCCACTTGTACAGGAGCAGAGGGAGAGGCGACCTTTTAAAAGGTCCTGTGTGATGGTGACGCCAGTCACCGATTGATAGTCTTCATCCATGAGTGACAATGCAGCCCCTGGTGCTTCTGGCACCAGAATCAGTAGGTCATCTGCAAAATGTGTGACAGATGAGTTTTGTTGGCAGATGTCTCACAGCCCCCAGAATGAACCACGGGGTTTTTAAGTGGTGCTTCCAGTACAGCAGAGGTTTATAAACACAATAGTAAGTTTCTTGATTATGTAGTGCTGTTAAGATTTCACAGAATCACAGAATGTGGTTGGAAGGAACCATAGTGGGACATCTGGTCCAAACCCCTGCTCAAGCAGGGTCATCCTAGAGCACTTTGCTCAGGGTTGTCCACATGGCTTTTGAATATCTTCAGAGAAGGAGACAACAACCTCTCGGCAACCTGTTCCAGTGCTTGGTCACCTTCACAGTATAGAAGTTCCTCCTTTTTTTCATAGAATCATACAGAATCATAGAATAATGGAGTGGCTTGGGTTGGAAGTGACCATAAAGATCGTCCAGTTCCAAATCCACTGCCATGGGCAGGGTACCTCCCACTAGACCAGGTTGCTCAGAGCTCCATCCAACCTGGCCTTGATCACTGCCAGGTATGGGGCATTCACAGCTTCCCTGGGCAGCCTGTTCCAGTGCCTCACCACTCTCACTGGGAAGAATTTCATCCTAATATTTAATCTAAATACCCCATTTTAGTTTGAAGCCATTCTTCCTTGTCCTGTCACTAAATACCCTTGTAAAAAGTTTCTCTCTGTCTTTCTTGTAGGCTCCCTTCAGGTACTAAAAGGAATTGCATATACAAAATAATTACCTCTCACTAAACAGGACAATAGGACACAAAGAAATGGAATGAAGCTGCATAGAAGGAAGTTCAGATTACACACTGGGAAAAGGTTCCTCAGTAGAGGTTGGTTGGTCACTGGAATGGGCTCCCCAGGGAAGTGGTCATGGCACCAGTCTCATCAGAGTTCTAGCAGTGCCTGGACTATGTTCTTTAGTCATATGGTTTAGTTTTAGGTAGTCCTGTGAGGATCACAGAGTTGAACTTGATGATTCTTATGGGTCCCTTCCAACTTGAGATATTTTACAATTCTGTGATTCTGTCAGATTTCTTCATGGGGGAAAAATAGAATTAGTCAGTTATGTAGCATTAACCACCAAACAGTACAATTCATTTCTTAATGCCACCAGAAAATGAATGATAGCAGCAGTGTTTATAATTTCATTCCATTCCATATGAATCATAAATTTTGCAATTTATAAAGGTAAAAAAGGATTTCTGAAGTGTTAAATCTCCAGGAAGGGTGTTAATCCCTTCTCTGTTTGATGAGCCTCTGCTCTAATAGTCTAACACTCTTAAATGTCCCTATAGACTGAGGGTGAATTAGTTAAGCTGTGTATACTGAATTGTTATATATTCACAGTACACAAGCAACAGATTATATTAAGGAGAAAGGAGAGACATTCCTGTCCTCAATTGCCTAGAAAATTATAAGAATTTTGAGACTTAACTTCCTTCTTCTTTTACTTTATTACAAAATATTTGCTACCTGTTAAAAGTGCCTGCCTTGAAAATTAAATGGATACACATATATGTGCACTGACCTTGTGTACAAGAACAGGCAGTGGAAGCTTCCTCATTGTTAATTCTCAGTGCCTTCCCTCCTGAAAGGAATGGTATAGTTTGTCCTCCCTGTTCTCCATTTCCCTAAACAGATATATTTAAAGGTAAATTCTGTGCTCCAACCTCTTAATTGTTCAGCTTTTTAAAAGACTGAGGATGTATTCTGGGTGATCTTCTGGGTAACATCATCCTCTCGTATTTGTCAGTCAGAACAAGAACATCAGACATTTTTGGTTAGGGAGCACCTTCCAAATGATCTTAAGGGAGAGATCTGGCACCATAAATCCTATGTTTTTATGTATAAAAGACTTTTCTCTCTGTGGAGTTAATAGTAATGCAGAGGTTGAATGGCACGCTGTGTAATTGAGGTAAGATTAATAATTATTTAAAAGCAATGGTCTTGTATTTGGAAGACTGAGTCATTTGTGCTTTTTAGCAGCTGTTGTGGTTTTTTGCCTTTTGAAAGATTAAATTAGCTTTACATTATCCTGTGTTTTCATTGTTTTCTAACTCTGTGACAGATGTTAGCTTACAGCATCAACATACATAGGTAGGAAGAGAAATGTTTTGTATTTCCTTCTGCACCCTGAGTCTGGTACTATTTTGTGGCTTTTTTTTGTTAATATCATGGATAATGAAATAAAGAGTGCACTTAATACATCTGCAAATGGTAATAAGCTCTAGGGAAAGGCCTTGAGCACTCTGAAAGCGTACAAGGTAATCTTGGCCAATTGGTGGAATCATCTGAAATAAAAAGGATTTAAAAAGGCTGAATGCAAACTGCAGTACTTCAATAAAAGGCTCTGTCTGCCCATACACAGGACAGGGAATGGGCCAGGCAGAATCTCTGTTGACAAGGAGCTGGTCATTGGCCCTGTATTGTTACCAAATTAGTTGACTCCAGATATCACTGTGTGATATAAAATATGTGCCCTATTAAAAATAAGTCTGAGATATGAAATCTTTTGCATGTCACTCATCCCTAATAACATCACTGCTCTTGTGCTATATCTGGTTTTGAGTACCACACTTAGAAAATTCTGGACCCAGTAGGGTGGGACCAGAGGAGAGCAGTAAGAGTAGTCCAAGGTATGTGAGCTGTGAGAAGAACTTTTAATGCGTTAGATGTAATTAGTTAATTGAAGAAAACACTAAGGAGTGCCATATTAACAGTCCTCAAAGGCAAAAAATGTTGCCCCAAAAGGCAAGGACTTTCAGTGAGCAATTGATTTGAATTGAAAAAACTCTTAAAGTGCCCCAATGGCTGAGGAGGTTGAGGAATTTCCATTGCTGTTGTTTTTAAAGACTTAGCAGGCAAATCATGTGCTAAACGTACTTTCGTGCCACATGGCTGATTTCTTTCACAGCCAAACATTTCAACTGCAAAATAGTAGAACATTGCATTTTGGCATGTCTTGTGAGACTTGTGGTTTAGGTTTTGTGGTGTACAATGCATTGATTTTGATTATCACTGGAGAAGTTTTCAAAATTTGCTTTTTTCGTGGTATCTGATATTAGGTTTAAGTTATCAGGACAACAGTAGCTGATATCAGGTTAACAGTTGCTGGCAAGTTTTAATAATTGTAGAGAACCTGTCTATGTGACTGGAATTTTCAAGTCACACTTGGGTACCAAAATAGTTTCTTTTCATTGTTTCTGTAATAAACTTGATGACGAGTTTCTCTCTAAATCTGGTTTGTTGGGTTTGGGTTTTTTTGGGGGGAGAAGGGGGTTTGACGTGTCCAAATCTATTACTAAAGAATATTATATGTCTTTCCTGCAGTGCTATGCTGCCATGTGTGGCCTGCTTTTGCCTTTGATCCAGAGCAACATCTGGTCTCTGTATCTTGGGGTATATGTTTGGATCTTCATTTTTTCCAGATCTGATCCAAAAAATGTAGCAGTTTATATTCACAATAAATTCTCTTTGCACAGTATTTAACACCAGTTTTCTTGGGTTTCAGACCTGTGAAAGGATTATTACACTGGCAGATCATTTTTTTAAAATCAAAAGGAAAATATTAGATTATATAGTTTGACCTCTATCTTTAAAATATTGCCCAGCTAATATTATAATGAACCAAGTAACTTTCTTCAATATTACTTTTCTCCACTTCAGGTGTCAATATATGGACAATTCATCACTTTTTCCTTTTATTTATTTCACTGGTTATTTGCTTTACTTCTATAAGCTCTATAGAATTTTGCTCAGGAAGATATCAGAGAAGACTCACTTGGGTTACTCTGTTATGTCTGTGGAAATGAACTTCCATAGAATCCCAGAGAATTTTGCTATTAGCTTATTTAGTGTTTTTTCTCTTAAATCTGCAAGAAGTCGTTATAAATTCTGTTGCATTCTCCCCTCAATTTCATATGATTGTATGTTATTTCTGTAAAATATGTCTATGCAACAATTTCAAAGAGGATTTCTCAGTTCCAAAATTATTATAATCGTAATATTATGATTAAGGTCACGTTCTTACAAATAAGCATATGTGGGAGGGCAGAGTTTATATGAAAATGAAATAGCAGTAAGCTATTCATCCTCCTTCAACTCTCCTTCAAAAAAACCCAATAACTCTTCTCTGGTCTTGAGCATCTTAGCTCATATTTTTATTACTTAGAAACTTCCAATTTCACATCTTCCAAGTCCCAGTGTTAAAACAAAGAAGTTACTACCTGGTTCCTTTTCATGTGGGACTTTGCAATGGTTGTTGCACACCTGGCACACAAAGAGGGACTGGGTGTTTAAATACTGAGAGACGTAGCATGAGAGATAAATTAAGACGAATGTTAATTACATAATTGCTCAGCCACTTTGCATAGTAAAACTTCATTACAAAGTGAGTTCCTGCTCACCTTAAGAGAAGCAGCCAGTAACTGTGATTTACAAGGCTATCAAAACTATGGAAATGCTCGCTTTAATCAGAACTGTAATTATGAGGAAATTTGCTGCAGGAAAATTTACTCACAGACTGAAGATTAAAAAGATCTGAGTGTTGTCTATCAAAGCACAACAATTAATTTTTTTTTTCCCCAAGCCCAAGAGATCCTTGTGGAAGAAAAAAACAAAGCAAAATTCTGTCCTTTGATTACAGTGGAGAAAATAAACTGCAACTGTTATTGTGACTTCCTCAGATAACAGCAGCAAATGTCTACAAACGGACATACACACAGTCAATGAATGGATTTAATCCACTCTCTGAGGTTGGAATTGCCTATCAATATAGCTACTTGTAATTACCTCCTTCATATTAAATAATTCTCTTGGCTTGAATGTAACGAAACCACTAATCTAAAGAGTCATTTTTCTTATTCCCAGGGCTTCTGTAGCCCCCGCAGCTGCCATGTGAATACTTGTAATATTTAATGCACTTGTCTTTCCAACAATTTCTGTGCAGCCGACTCTTCCTTTCCTCTGAGGAGACAAAGATGCTGTCATCCCTATTGTGAGCAACTGGACAGAGCTTGGCTACTCAATAGAAAAGGGCAGTATGCATTAAGTGAACTAAAGGACCAGAAATCCTTTGAGAACACTGATGATTTTTTTTAAAAAATTATCTTAAATGGAAAGATATATTCAGATAGTGGTTTCCTGTCAGTAGGAAGAAAGAACGATTCTATGAGGCAAAATTAATCAAACTTGGAGCCTTATGAAATAACATTCTCACACTTGCTGATGCAGCTGAATCACAAGGGCATGTGGAAATGGCACAATGCAGAATAGTCACCATGTTATCTAGAGGCCTGGTCTGATCTAATTAACCCTTCTCATAGGCAAGGTTAATGAGCCTGGGTACAGTCCGGCACAGGAGCTTTTGTTTTCAACTTGCTTGGAGCTGTCCTAAGGCTCTACTGCAGCAGTGCAGCAGAGAGATGCAAGTTATTAAAATTCAAACATGAAATGTGTTTTAAGGATGCTTGTGTGGTTTAACACAACCCAATCTTGTAATTAATGGGTCTCACTCCTCTGGGATGAGTAACTGTCTCAGCTGTGACTGTGAGCAGCACTTCACTGGAGGATGGCAGCAAGGAGCACTGTAGGGCAAGTGTCTAATAAAGGCCACAGAAGAGGTGGAGTGGAGAGCTGGATTGTGGAGCTTGGAGTGAGTTCATCTTTCTTACTGTCCCACCACAGGCTGCACTAGAAACCAATTTCACTCCAAAACTTCTGTACAAATTGCTGATGTTAACAAATGTCTCCTTTCCTATCCTACCCCCAATTTCTGATAGAAACCCAGACAACCTATTACAGTGTTCTCCATAAGACAAGAGCGTGAGCTCCACAATCCAAGGGGTTCCATTTGGCCTTTTCTTTGCAGTCACAGACCCTTGTACAGTATTGTGGAAACATCTACACATCACACACTTCTGGACACAATGCACAAATTATTTCCCCCAATACAGGCACACTAGAGACCCAAATTGTAAGTCATATTGACATGGTGGTCAATGGATTGTCTCCTCCCAGCAGTTCCCTTACTTCCTTCCCTCTTTCCCCACTGTCCAGAAAATCAAAAAATAGATTAATGAACTGACTTACTGCTTTTGTTTCTAATTTCAAATAGTTAATGGAGAAAACAATTTAGAATAACTTCACTTTTTTTCCCTGTAAAGGTGCATTTAATAAAAATCACAATAGTTATGCAGACAACATGTAATTTATAAATTAAATAACAGTAATTCTACTATAAGCAGAAAAAATGGATAGTCTTTCTTCTAAAATTATTTTTAACTGTCATCTCTGATGGTTTATTCAAAAGGAATGCAATTTATTTCACACTAATTAGGCTGTACAAGTAATGAACAGAGATGTGGGAAATTTTCTGTTTCTTCATAGAATGTTAAGCTGTGGTCTTTCGGACCAGTAAAAGATCAGTGTAATAGAACAGTTCAGCAATAACTTTCCAGTGAATAATTTATATGATTAATTTCTGTCCTTCTATGTTTCACTGGATTTCCCATGTGTGGATTTCCCATGATCAGTTTTCTCTGTTACTCTATTTACATTGAAATGGTATAAACAATTAATGGCCTTTTTTCTTTTCCAAACCAGAACTCTAATATTGGCCATTTCTTCTTATGGAATGAATTACCTACGTCTCATGGTCCTGAGTTTCTTACCTCTGGTTGTTTTACATGTTTTCTAAAATGGGATTTTTTTTTCCAATCGATTATACAGTTTGATACTTTGAGTGAATACTTGCATGTATGAATTTCAAATTCATACATATTTGAACAAGTAAAATGCATTTATTGAAAAGTTTGCAAAGTAAATATGAAAATGGATACTGATTAGTCCAAATATAATTTCTAGTCTGTATATTTGCTATCAATTTGTTCCATCACATGCTCTCATCTATGTCATGTACTTAGATTAAATGTTTTAGCAGGATTTGTTATAAAATGAGTTTGCTACTGAAATGTCAGCTCAGCCCCACTTTTAACTTAGCTATATTGGAAACTGAGAGTAGTGGTAATAATACTTAATGAAATGTCATCTGAATAGCTAAGTGATCTGAAGGTGCTTGGAAAAGAGAGTAGATAGAACTCTTCTCATTTGCAGATGGGGGAAACTGAGGCCTAAAAAGATTTTACAACTTGCCCAAAGTCATTCAGGACTCTGGAAGAAGTTACAATAAAAGTATTTCAACTTCCATTTCTCAGCTTGCCATTACAGGATCCAGTGTTTAGTAAGCAGAGCCTGTGGCAAACATGCCACAGATTGAACTAACCCTTTAATAAAGAGAAACAGAATGTTGATATTAAAATAGTGTTTTCCAGTAGTGAGAACTTTCTTTTAGATTTATTAATCTTAGTACCACTTTTTGATGGCTTTTCTGCTGTCTCAGGTTTCTGATAGGCATATAGTATCTGTAGTTCTACATGTGTTTTTCTCTCTAATGTTCTCCAGACACTGCAGTCTGCTGTTCTCTGACATCAGTCTGTGCTTGTAAATTCTAAAAGTGAAGCTGTACATGTTAGTCTGTGTGGTAGCCCATGTAAGACTTATTTTTTTAAGCAATACAATGTTTTGAGGTTGCATTCTCATCCTGGCACTCTTGTATAACTCAGGAGTAACTTCAGTATTACCTGAATATTAAGTGGGACAGAAAAATATCCTTCTTCATTTAGGACTTTTTGTTAGAGAGAGAGCACTTATAATTCCCAAGATCATACAAGACACTTATCTTTGATATTCTGAATAAAACCTGCCCCCCAGAACAGTTCCATTGGCTTTCTGCACAAGAGTTTCCAGTCCTCTGGAAGAGTGCAGTCCTCTGGGTGATTTCCCCATTTATAATGTTAGATGCTCCTTTTGATTTTATCTGGCATATTTTTTCATCTCTAAAATGAGAACTACAAGACATTGTTTCTTCTGTTGTTTCCAATTTATATTTTTTTTATATATCTTGATGCTCCTAGTCTTTTCTCAAATCAGTTTAAATTCTTTTATCCTAAAAGTCAGCCAAGAAATCCTTCAGCTATAGATTGTTTTGTACTTAAATGAAGAAAAGATTGTGTTGCTGTTTCCACAAGGGGATAAAAGAAAAGTAGATTTGTTGCAACAGCCTTTTTTTTTCCTTCTTTTAAATATATGTGTGTTTTGTTTTCTTTAAAACCACAGTGGAAGCTTTAGATGAAAGAGTTACATGCATAAGTTCAAAGTCTCTCCTCGTTGATCACTATTCCCACAAGAAACATGAATGAGAAAAGGTGGATGAGCAGAGCCTGGCTGGACTCATCTCATCAGCTTGGCTAAAAGCAAATAATAGGGGTGGAGAAAAAGTTCTTTTAATTTTTGTTTGTTTACTTGCTTTCGTTTTTATTCCCCTCTAGGCACAAAACAAGCAAACTGAGCTCTATTTAAAAACAGAGCTTGCCCTTGCTCCCACACACCATCTTTTCATAATCAGAATCTTAGTAATCTTGTGTTAGACTTTCTCTATGAGCATTGTCAAGGATAAAAAAAATTCTAAAAGAGCACCTGGGGGAAAACTCTGCAGTCTCAGGAAAGATAATTTTCTACCTGATTGCATAAATAAGAGAAAAAATTGGTGTGTTGAACTTCTTCTATCTGTTAGTATTTAGGCCATGATTCAGATAATTGTTTCTCCTTAGGGTGAGGCTTCTATCTGAGCTCTTCAAAGTACTTCATCCCTGCATGTACATTCATTATATCATCATAAAATGATATCCAGAAGGAATTCCAATGAACAGCAGTGGATTTCACCAGAGACTTTAGGATTTAACAGCAGGATTTAGGTTATGTCCTTTGCAGCTTTCTTCAGCCAATGAGTTTACTTAATGAAGCTGTGGAAATTTGAAAGGCAGATATATTTTTCTTATACCTTAGGGAATAGGACGATCTTGAGTTGAGATGTTGGGAGGAAATTGCCTTATCTGCAATTGCCTTTCTCAGATTTTCAGGGCCTGACAGTTCTGACACCAGCCTCTTGGAGACATGGTAGTTGGAGTAACCAGGCTAATTGCTGGCTTTTGAGTGGTTCTGGATGTTCTGATAATCTTTATTTCTTTATTTTCATAAAGAAATGTAATTAGCAGTTGCTTCAGCCCTATGTGATTTGGTATACCTACATATAGCAGACTCCACGATCGTATCAATGCATAGCTTAGAAAAGAAACTCCATCAGAAAATGGTTCTGTGCTTCTAAGAATTGCTGTACTATGGGTTTTTTTCTTGTTTGCTTATAGAACTGTAATGTAATTCCCTCAAATATAATTTCCATCCACTTCCAGTACAACGAGGAATAGTAGTTCTGTCATTTGCCACTGTTAAATCAGAGGTTTGTTAGTAGTTGTAAGAATTGATAACTGAGATCGATGAAGCAATTCAAATAAAACCTCAGTTTGTAATTGTGTGGTATACAGGCAGGTTTTTAACCATATTTGGTCTTAATATTTGTTGAGCTTCACAGAATGAAGATGAGAACTAAGAAATCTCTTTTGTCTAGCAGCATAGTAGCTTACATAAAATGTACTTGCTGAAATTTGCCCATTGCTAGTTGATAATATTTGTACTTCTCATCCTTAGTAAGAATCACCATATCATTTTTGCCACCTTCGTTTGGAAGGATGATAAATTACTGGTTCACTTTGCCAAACTGTGGAGCACAGATGGAATTGTCATGGTGGCTAATGCTTCTTGTACTTGTGTGTCTGTCAAAAGCAGTAACAAGCAACTGCTTGGTTTATTTAGTCTTCCAATGTCCAACTACTGATGGATTCAAAAGAAAATATTTTCAGACCAGCCCTTTGGCGGAAAGTCCTGTCCTGTGCTGGCTTCTCTGGCTGGGAACTACACTTCTGTAATCACTGCTAGGAATTCCTACTGGCATCTGCTTATTGGCTCAAAACTTCAGTATGGAGGAATTTTAGTTTGGAAATACACAGTCTAGTAGTTACATAATCAGTACTCACTCATACATCCCCTCAGGGTTCTTGAAGGGTTTGTCTCTCACCCTGTCTTCATTACAGGAACTCACACTAGCTATATAAAAATTGAGATAACTGTTAAAATTTGAGTGACATGCCAAATTATGAAACCAAAATTCTTAGCAAGTATGTAAGGGATGGGATTCTTTGGTGGTGAAAGAGAGAGGGAGGCTTATGGTTATGCAGAAATTTCATGTTCAGTTCTGCTGATCAGGAACAGTGTTTCAATCCCAGAATCTGCCCCATTGCAGATCAGAACCCTTTCACTCCACTTTCATAGTTCCTAAGGTCTACCTACAATCTACCAAGTTTTAACCTTTCTCCTGAGACTTGTAGACTGCATTCAACCTCTTTTCACTTATCTCAGAAAGCTTTAAAGGTAGTGTGATCTATAAAAAACTGACAATTTCCCCATTTCACAGCTACCCCCCAAATACAAAATAGGATAGATCATTGAAGGCAGGGAGTCCAATGTTTATATGGAAGAGTTGGCCTTTGAGACATAAAATCAGAGATTGCTATATCATGTTATCCCACTGACTTGTTTCAAACCAGATCTGGGAGGATCATCACTGTTGGAGGAGAGGATTGAGCCATCAAATGATCTTCCCACAGGGTGTTCTTAAGGCCTGGAATCAAAGTGGTAATCTGAAGAAAATCTGCTTTCTGTCTTATTGCAAGTTCCATAAATAACCAGATTTTCTCTCCTGGTTATTTGCTGACTTACTTGACCTGTCTTTTCATTTTGTACAGTAAAGTTGCAGTGTTAGGTAGTGCTTCTGCTGCCTCTTGGAAGCTGTTCTCCAGGCAGACTTTGTGTCTGATGCGTCTGGTTTGTGTTCATAGATGCCTAAGGCTTAAACAGAGAGACTTTGTCAGCACCAGGATAAAACTGACATGGCTTTTTATGGGGCAGCTGTCAAACCACTGAATGTCTGACTCTTACTGTTCAGATGGAGATCTGAAAACAACACTGCTGCTGTGAACAAAGTCCAGTCCAAAATTGCATCACAGAAAATAAATAAAGTCAAATACAAGATCTTCTGCTCTGCATACTCTCTGCCCATAAAAGCATGGCTGTATGCATGTAAAACAATGTTTGATATAAACTTTTGTGTAGTTTTATTATGGGAGAAAAATGACTGTTTATAAAACTGACAGTTTAATGTTTTTCTACAAAAAAATCTCTTAAGCCAGAGAGGATGTGAATAAGTATAATTGAAAAGCTGAGGCAAAGTGGTAGTTTTAGTTCTAAATTAGCTATTTAAGTGAGGAGGACAGCTGTTGAAAACTTGGGCCTGTATTATCTCCTCAGTTTTTCAGCAGAATTGTTTTTCAAAATCAAGGATGTTGTGACACCTGGGATTTGATCAGTGCATAACAAGTTACTGCATTTAGAAGAAAATTGACATTGGTAGCTATCCTGACATCCTGTCCAGAAGGAGCAATTCCTTTGTAAGCCACACTTCTTATTCTTTGTCAAGCTGAACTAGGGTAGCTGTGAGGTACAGCATGCTGAGATACTGGAGAAGGAGCAGTAATTCAGGCATTGACAAAAGGCAAGGTGCTGTTGTTGGAACCTCATGTAAGCGACACAGATCTGAGTGCTACTTTTGGTCTGACCTGCGCAGATTTACAATCATTATTGTCAAAACAAATGTCAGCATCTCTCAGGGAGAAGGGGAAAAAGAAAAAAGTACAGCTTCCATAAACAGAAAAGTAAACATCAAAGCCTAATATTTCACCTCATTAGTTCTCATTAGGATTAGGAAGGCAGGTAGTATGTCAGTGGGACTGAATAATTATGGCATAATGAATCTTCTTGACAATATGTGCTTCTCCATTGGGCAAAGACCATTGAGAAGAGGGAGGCTCAGCTTGTGACTTCAGTTTCCCATTTTTTATTTCCATGGATATTTTTTCTAACACCGAGTGTGGAGTGAACCTGAAAGCTGATGGAATATTTGTAAATTGGGGGATTAAAGTGGATGAAGTCTTTAAGAGGGGATAGTTTAACCCCTATGTACAGTACATAAGTAAAGCAAAATAATATTGCTGCATCCTTCCTTTCAGTGCTTGTACTCCATTTTTCAGTGATCTTTTTTAATGCAGAAATGACCCATGGTTGTAACATGTCCCAAGTAGTGGTACAATAGTATTGAATTTAGGGCCCAGAATTCACACACACTCTCTCCAGGTCTGTAGCATCTCTGCATTTTTTACACTAAGCTTATAACAGATTGTTTTGCCAGTCTGGATAGGAATCTGTATGGCAAATGCCAATGAAAAGTTGAGTTTAGTCAAAATTAGGATTTGAACTAATGCTTCCAGAGTTTAACCTAATGTACCTCTAAGTGCTCTAGAAATTTGCATGGCTTACAAATGCTGTTATGTACTGACCACAGTAGGACATGCTGTGAGTTAGATTCATGTTTGTTCCTGTGGAGTATAGAGAAAACAGCAAGTGTCAGTTTGCTTTAGCAGTCAGGGTTACAGCCTTGTTCCAGTGGGAGACAGATTTATCAAAGGAGAGAAGACTTCCCACCACACATAATATCCGTGATTCTTTGCTGATTTTTATTAGTTTCTGTGATAAACCACTTAATTTTCCAGACAAAAGCTTTATTTGAAATCTGTAGTTTCTAATGTCCTCGCATTGTTTGGGGGATGGAGAACATTTGGGTTCTGTAGGATTTGCATTCTGTATTGGTTTTGTGTGAATATGGTCCATAGTTGCCATGCAGGGATAGTGCAGCCCCCTAAGTACCTGCTTAACTGATGCTGTGACACTGTTAACAACAAAGGGGTTCTGTTTGCATGTTCCTAGGGAAACAGTAATACCTAATGTATTGACCATTTTGTAATGGAAGTTCTACTTCACAATGGCTTTTTCCAGGCTGGTAAAACCTCTGAGGCAAAGGACCCTCTTTTGTAAAGTTTGTTTGCACAGTGAATTTTTCTGAAAGAAAAAAAAGCAGAAATTAAAACTAGCCAGTGACAACGTGATGTTCTTCTGAAGTAAAGAAGTATATATTCAGTATGTATTCTGAATAGAAAGCTTTTTGCATGGGTTTAATATCATAAAGGATTAGAGTCTTGTGCTATTTTGAGACTCCAATTTTCTTAACTGTGCTTGTAGAAGTTCCTCAAGTGGAAGACACATGAGGTGCTGGCTGATCCTGCATTTTAGCCCAATAAAGTTAACAATGTTATGGGATTATAGAGCTATGGATGGTTCTAACTACAGCCATAATGCTAGTAGCAATTTGAAGAGCATAGCATGTTTCAAACTGAAACAAAGAAACTGAAAGCCAAGAAATAAATCACAAAAGTCCCTGTTTTGTTTTTTGCATTTGTTTTTTTTTTGGTCTTGTTTTAGTTTTTTGTTTTGTTTGGGTTTTTTTGTTTTGGTTTTGATTGGGGGGGGGTTGGTTGGTTTTTTTTGTTTTGGTTTTTTTTGTTTTCTGGTTTTTTGGGTAGTTCAGGCACTTAGTAGACCCTGTGGTCTACTGAGATCTGTGATGAGAGAGTTTTAAAAGCACAGATTGTACCTAGAGCAGATGCAAGCCTGTTTAATGTTTAAGCACTAATAAAGACATGTTCAGTGCCACATGTTTTGCTACAGAAACTGGTTCAGTAAAACACAAGAGTAATCTTTGTGCACAGAGATGGCAGAAGGACTCTTCCACCTATTATGGCTGCTTGGTAGTTCATGTAGGGATAAGTATAAACCCAGTTTATGTAGAGAATCAGTGAAAAAGAATGCTTGTAGGTGAATGACTGGTGTTTGCTTATTGCTTCTTCGAGACTGTTGAAACATGCAGAAAAGCTCTCAAAATCATACAAGATTTTTGAGCTTTTGTGCCACCATTATTGCCTGGAGTCAAAGAAGTTCTTGCTTAGGGAGTCAGGTGCTTGAATGAAAGACTTGCAAGTGTCAGGAGGAGTCATATTCTAGTAATGTGAAGTCAGCTGTTTGCAGTAACAGAGGAGGTTAGATTTCTGGTTTCTTTTGGTAAAAGCTTCATGTTAGCATACTATTTATTAGTGATTAGAAGGGAAGAAGCGATAAAAAACAAAACAGAGGAAAAAATATTTTTGAATGGGTCGAGGACAATGTGCTATCTACAAAGGATCTCAGACTGAAAATCTTGTCTTTGTTTAACATCTTGATGAAGTATAAAGAAGAGTTCAAATCCGTATTCATTAATGATAGCCTTCATCCTAAATACAAAGGTATTTTCTTCAGTTGTAATATAATTCTGTTTCTAATATTGTGTCCATTTTCCCTAATCAGAAATTGTCATTTAAAATTTGAGATACTTTCGCCTCATGCTTCTCAGGGCCTTATTTTCAATGCTGGCTTTTTTTCTCTAGGATAAAAGCAGCCATAATCCACCAAAATCCCAGGACTGCCAAAATTTATACGCATGATATGTTTGTGTGTGTGTGTGTGTTTGTTTCATAGCTCCAATATATTGTATTTTCATGTCTTCCTGTCTTTGCAAACATTTCCTTATGGCCTTGTCAAAATTGCTACATTGATCAGTGGGACAATATATGGACCAATCTTAAATGCTAGGTTTCTAGCTAATATAGGTGTCTTTGAAGATGATTTCAGTTGTTTATACATTACCTCGCAGGGAAAATTGTCTCTTGGCACACAGGAGGAGTTATTTTGCCTGTGTATTGAGTAGGGTTATTTTGGGAAGAAAATTTTTTTTAAGTTTTAGATTGAAAATTGTGTAGAACTACTTTGGGGTGGCCACAGAGTCATAGATCATGAACTGCTCAGAATCAGCTGTGTAGGGCAAGAGGGGTTCTGATTTATGCTGAAGGAATAAAGTCATGTTTGGGAGGCTTTGTATGTGCACAAATGTGTTCAACTGTAGTAAAAGTACTTCCTCTAGAGGTTGGTGCTGGTTTTCAGAGAGGGAAAGCAGTAATTTCTGTAAGCAGTCAATGTTAGTATAAACACTGGTAGTTTTCACAGTACTAATTGATGCATTAAGCTTGTTTTGCTGAACCATGTGCAAAAGATCAAGTTCAGCAAATATTTTTCAAACACACATGACAAAGAGCAAACTATATGCAATCGTAGTTCTAGTGTGTTTTAGAGACCATGACAAATAACTTGTAACAGAAATGACTACCAATGAGTGGGGCAAACTCAGCTTGGTGAATAATGTGTTCAGGGGCTACAAGTGTCATTTCTGATGTGGTGTCTTAACAAGCAGGCTTGGGATGGAGACATTGCTCAAGAGGTTTACATATATCTGCTCCTGTTACTTCTGTAGTGCTTCCCAATATTCCTGCTGCTGTGCTGTGTCTACTTGGTATTTTTGACTAACATGGCATACTGGGATTTTAAGCCAGAGCGGGAGGGTCTTCTCTATCTTTGCTCCAGCTGTACTGTACCACTGTATATTTATATAATTTACTGCCAGTGTTCTGTCACTGAGAAAACTCCACTTTCCAGATTGATGTAAAGGCTCCCCTGAAGTCTGGGGAGCTGAAAAGAGAGTGCTGACATGTTGATTTTTGAATGCATGCTATCAATAAAGCCAGCTGCATTACTCCAGCAGCCACGTGGCTAACACAAAGTTTGCGTAGCATCACGTGGTAAAAGGGCTTTTGATGATAAATTTTCTCAGCTACACGCAGCACTTTTTAGTCTCTGAGGTACACTTCCATCTCTGACGAATTTGAAATTCAGTGCCATTGGAGTTGTTCTATGCCTGAAGAAATGAATGTTGTGGCTGAAAGAAATGAATGTTATGGTTTCCTAACTGTGTTAAGTAAGGAAATTTTCAGATTATGAAACAGCAGTGGTACACTTCCTGGGTTCCTAAAATATTTATTAAATGGATATCTAACACCTTCAACCAGAAATATGCCAGCATAGCCTGCTGGCCTAGTGCAGTCCCTTGTGAAATACTAGATGATAGAGTCAAGTGATGTTTAAATGGTAAGGAAAACAAATAGCCACTACTGCAAAGGGCAGGGGTTCTTATAGCAAATGTATTGTCATGAATGTACATTGTAGATGCTAAGATTTGCCCCAAAAGGAAGGTACAAATCTCTGTCCACACAATAGCAGCTACATACCTGATATCTCAGAATGCGAATGGTAAAATAGGTGATACCCACTGGGGAGCCAAAATTACTTCAGATTCATTAATCTACTTTGAGTAATGCCATATATCTATTTAGTCCCTAATGATCCCATTTTCTTTCTTACTTTTTCACATAACTATCTTGAAATACTTTTTTTTAAATAATTAGAGACATGTATTCTGATGTGCTGGATTTAGCTGGGCTAGAGTTGATTTTCTTTGAGGTTGCTGGTGTGGGGCTGTGTTTTGGATTTGTGCTGAACACAGTGTTGATGATGTGATGTTTTTGTTATTGCTGAGCAGGGCTCACACAGAGTCAAGGCCTTTTCTGCCTTTCTGCCACACTGGCAAGGAAGTTAGGGGTGCATGGAAACCTGGGAGGAGACAGGTGATCCCAGCTGACCAAAGGGATTTGCCATACCATATGACATCATACTCAGTATATAAAGTTGGGGTAAAAAGGAGGAAGGGAGGGAACATTTGGAGTGATGGGGATTGTCTTCTCAAGTAACCATTACATGTGATGAAGCCCTGCTCTTCTGGGGATTGCTGACCTGCGTGCCCATGAGAAGTGCTGAATGAATTCCTTGTTTTGCATTGCTTGCATGTGTGGCTTTTGCTTTCCATATTAAACTGTCTTTATCTCAGCCCTGGAATTTTTTAGCTTTTACCCTTCTGATTCTCTTCCCAATCCCACTGGTGGCAGAGTGAGCAAGCTGCTGCATGGGGCTTGGCTGCTGGCTGGGGCTAAACCACCACATCATTTCACTGTTTCTCACATTGTTCTCAACTCTTGACTGGCTGTCTGGTTTACTACATGCATTCATGAGCCTGTGCTCCTTTAGCATTTGGAAGATAAAGGATAATCTAAAAAAAGTTTTGATGCAGCCAGGACCAAAAAAATATTGGCAATGTTTAATCAGTGAGGGGTCCTAAAGGCTAAAGGCCCAGCTAGGCTTATGTTTCAGCTCTGGCTTAGTATTATTAGTTGACCTTCTGTCATGGGAAGATGATTTTAGGTAGAAGTCTGCTGCCTTCCTAACCAATACGAGACACCAGCCCCATCTGAGAGGAGAGCAGAATAGAAATAAGGGCATAGCTCCATATAAAAGTATTTGCAGAGGGAATTTCCTGGGCTAGGAAGAATATGTGTTGACTAAGTCAAGGCAATTTTATGACCCCCTTCATGCCACTTAGCTTCTAAATATACACATTGCTGAGCAATCTGGAGCAGAGCAGTGGTAGATTATTAAAGCCAAACATAAAGAATAAGCCAAATTGTTTAGCTTTGCACATTTTACATAGTCTGCATATAAGTGAGTTACATTTGCAATGGGAATAAATACAGAGCATATCACTGATACACAAGGCTAATCAATTAAATTCAATTAGATAAACAGGGCAAAGAATGAGACTGTATTATATCCCCAAAAATTCCTGTTTCTCAAAACAGCACACAAATAAATACTCTCTGGCATCACACCGGCAAATCTGAAGTGTTCTGGACTATATAATTTATCAAGGGTAACAAATTACCTCAATCTTCTGTGATTTTACTTTGTAGTATGAATAATCTACTTTTATGTCTCTTTTATATCTCTATATATCCTAAAATACGACTGAATATCATTTCTTTAGAGTACAAGACCATTGAATAGCTCCATCTCCTCTCCTTTGAGGACAAACTACTGGCTTCTGAAAACTGTTGTACTCTGACAACTTCTCTTTCCAAAGACAAACCCTCCCCTTTTTTTTTTTTTTTTCAAGAAGTACTTTATTAAAATTATGCTTGGGAATAGGTATTTTGAACTCACTTATGTAAGCTGTCTGCAACTATGAAGTCTCTGAGAATTAGCTGTTAAAAAAAAAAAAAAAGACATTGAACCAACTGAAGGCTGTGTTCTTTCTAGGATACAGAGAGCTGTTTTAACTTTATTTTCTCTAGCTTTTAATTAAGCAACATGTCAGTTTTGGTGTGAGGGAGATACTTGCCTCAGATGCCTGTGTGTGTGGCTGTGCATTCCACGCTTCAATTACACTCCACGTTCAAAAATGTTTCCTGAAATCTCTTAACTGTGTAACTATCTGTTTAGAGATACTTCTTGAAGCTTCCTAAACAGCATTGTGGTATCCACCTGTCTTGAATTTAATATGTGGTGCTGTTCAGTTATGCTGTGTTTTGTACAGTGAGCAACAAAGCCAGCACGTCCAACAGCAAGTGTGAGGACAAAAGGTGACACGTGTGGTCCTTGAACAGCAAAGAGGCACCAGTGTTCAGGGGGTGTTGCACAGCTGGCAGGGGTTGTGCAGGCAGAACTTCATGACTTCTACAGCATGTGATCAGTGTTAGTGTTATTCCTGATCATAGCAGGTGCGCGGGTGGAGGGGAGAGGCTGAAGGAATGTATGCCTCTAACTTGCCTCCTGTTTTCAGCCTGTAGCAGGCCAGCAGAAAGTAGCTTCAAAGAATGAGGTTTATGCAATGAAGTTGTAAAATGGTCTTGCCTCTGCCCTTGAGCAAGGTTTGGTTTGGGCATGGGCTTCAGTGTAAGCTGGGCAAAATGTTAGACCTGTTTTTTACGAGACTTAAGGGAGTTACCGGCAAAGACAACCTACCCCTTTGTCCTTACCTTTTCTAATGGAAAATCTGATTTTTTTAGTTTATTTCACTTGTCACTTATACATTTGTCTTCAGTGCCTTCTTCTTTCTCTCCCCTATCTAATTATATTTTTAAAAGTGCAGTTTTCTGCAGATTTTAGAGGCATCAGCAGCTCCCTTTCTTTTGGCATCCTAAATAAGATGAACACTCACAGATAGCAGTGGGAGGTTAACAATCACCTGCTTTAATCAAAAAACTTTACATTTCAAATGTAATCTAGATCTAGGCTGGGGAGAGCTTTCAAAAAATTGTGATATGGAACAAAATGGCTGCAGCTTAGATGTTATAATTGGCTATTTTGGGTTAGATCATAATTCATTTTTTTCTATAGATGCTTTTGATCAAACAGGAAGAAAATACATTTAAAAGCAGCTGCTGTAATTAAGATTAAATATCATACTTTTATTGTATTTTAGCTTCTAATAAGCTATTACATTTTTTGAGTCACTTTGTCTTACTACACTCTTGACCGCATATATTCAGAAAATGTACTGGTAATATTTTTAGAATAGAACCCATTTTATTTCTGTTGCTTCAAGATTTTTATCATATTTTTATTGCCTGTTTAACACCTTGGATTTATAATGGTTCCATGAGCTTTAAATGAAGACAAATAGAAGGCTAAAAACCCCCTAATACTAGTAGAAAAATTTATTAAAAGTTCCTGCATGGCTTACACTTCACTACTTTGTGTGACTTGTGTACCAATGCCTCTTACCACTGAAGCAGGAATGAATTTTGCTACTGACTTGGAAGGGATAGATATTGTCCTCATAGCTCTGCTCAGACCCTGGCATTTTCAAATTGCATTACTCAGTTCCTCACATGAGATTCCTGGTTTCTCCCAGAATTTCGCTTTCCAGTGGGTGATTTGGTCACCATCTACAAACAAAAAATGCATTTCGCTTGACTTGCTCTCAGGAGCTAAGTACTGGCTCCATGCCACTGAGAACAGACTTAGAAGGATTTAGCGAATTCATCCATGCAGCTCTGTTTTAATTGCTCCTGCATTGCTGGGAGTAATGTTTTACTGACAAATATCCAAGTGCTGCAATTTCATCTTTATGACTTCTCTTGCTATGTGTGCAAATCATGTTCTCTGTCTGACAAAGATCACACTATAACCTTTCCTTGCCCTTCCCTTCTCCTTTAAACCCTTTTCAGAACAACAACCAAAAAACTATATGACACTTAACAGGAGCAAGTTCTATGTTACACTCTTGTCTGTTAATCTCATCCTATTATTTCTTGTTCTGAGGCTGGGTATTAATGATGTCAGTCAGTGTTCTTTGAGGTGAAGAACAGAGTAACAGACCATGCTACTGCTCTGAGGACTCTTTGCTCCATTCATGATGTTGAAAAAAGCAAATACTGAAGGAATTTGGCCCCCATCCATATTGTGGCACTGGGATAATTGCCTAAGTACCGTGGCCACGGTGGTTTAATGTTTTAACCATCAGTGATTGTCTCTGAGCAAGAGATATTGTTTAAAACAAAAAATAAGTAAATTAGGTTCATTTTATTTTGAATTGCATGCTTAAGGCAAAAAGGCTCCTCTACTCTGGATTACTTTGCCATTGATGTACCACCTTTGTGAGTATTCTGAAGGCATTTACTTTTAGTTGTGTGATTTAATTATATTTTCCAGTAGGTTTGGCTTGTCTACTAACGATGTTAGGCTGGGGTTTTTTCAGTTAATATAAAGTATTTCCTTTTTTCTCCCATTATTCCTAGAACAGCCTGAAAGATACAGCATACTTTGCTTTTCTTGTTAATTTATTAGTGCAGAGAGATGATATTTGTCTGATGTCTCCTATGCACATATGTTGCCTGCATTAAGGGAATATTAGATTCCTTGTAAAGCATATGAGCAAAAAAAATGTTAGTCATAATGCAACCATTCATCATCTGATGCTTTAATTCTGAGGACTATAAGAGAGAGAGATTGTTAGAGTCTAAACATAATTTTCCAAATTTTAATATCTGAAATAAGTTTTCAGGGCCGTGATTCACAACATACTGTCACTTTTGGGGATAACATGTTTGGCAAACAAATGACCTAAATAGTACCATCATTAAAAAAAAAATAAAAAGGAACACACATCAGTATTTTAAGTACTTTCTGATGATGATGACTTTACCAAGCTTGAGGATGCTTGAATATAATTCTTGAAACAATAGGGCCACTCTTGCTTATCCTGAACAACACTACTCTTTCCAAGCATCCTCTTTGGTTACAGTGCAATTATTCATAGAGTCAGTACCACAGAGTCTATACAGTCACTTTCCTTCATCTGTCTCCCACTGTCTGCTAAATATAGAGTCACAGGATTGCTGAAATTCCAGGTACATCTGGAACTTGCCTGCTCCAAGCCCTCTGCTCAGAGCAGGTTCAGCTACAGCAAGTTTCTCAGGACCATAGGTGCAGGTGCCTTCATTTCCCTTAGCTGAATTTCATGACATTCCCGTTTGCTCAGTTTTCTGTCTTACCAATGTCACTCTAAATGGCAGCACAACCATTGCTCTGCCACACATTCCTTGCAGTTTTGTAGCATCTGTAAGCTTGCTGAGGATGTGCTTTTTCCTATTATCAGGGTTGTTAATGAAGATGTTAGGCAGTGTTCACCAGTTATCAGGTATCGACCCCTGGGGTGAACCACTAATGACTGGCCATTGGTTATGTCACTGATTGCAACCCTTTAAGCCTGGCATTTCTGCCACTTTTCATCAGTTTGTCAATGAGAATGCTATTGAAGAACGTGATGAAAGTCTTGCTGAAGTCCATATAGACAACATCAGCTACTGAGCCAATCATTTAATTGCAGAAGGCTATCACCTTAATCAGCTGTTACGATTTCCCTTTCAGAAATCCATGCTGACTACTCCCAGTTGCTTTCTTGGTCTTAAACATTTGAAAGTAGTTTCCAGGATTATTTGCTCCATCAGGGATTGAGTTGTGATTAACTATCCTATAGGTCCCTAGATCCTCCTCCTCACCATTCTTGAAGATAGGAATGACATTTGATTTCTTCCTGTCCTGAGGTGTCTCCCCTGATCACCGTGACATTTCAAAGATAATTGAAAGTGCCCTAGGAATGACACCAGCCAGCACTTTTAGCACTTGGGAATGCCAAATCCTTGCCTTTTCCATTTTTTTATCTACAACTTGCAAGTAACAGTAATTAATTAAATACATAACTGTATCAAAATGGCAACAACTATTTCACAACTTTTTCCTCTTAAAGACATAGTTACCTTAACTGCTCATCTATTGAGCTCTATTGCCAAGTGGTATATTATCAGGTGTAGAGTTTAAAATCTTTGACAAACATAACAGAAAAAGTCAACTATTTCTCTTATAGCGAGGAGGGAGGGAAGTTTGCACTTCTAATTTTATGGTGATAATTATCCTACTGTCATTATTCTGTCACATGCTTCAGCACAGATTTATTAAGCTGATATTATATGCCTCCTAGGCTGGCTCTTTGAGAAGCAGATAAAATTCTGTCTTTTTACAAGCCTGCAGGCAAGAGCTAATTCAACCAGGTTAGTCATGATTTATGGGCATTTATCCTAATCAGCTTTTCTGACAAGCCTCCCATTGGGATATCACTAGGTTTGAAGCAGACACAAAAGTCTAGTTTCATTTCTCATTGTGAGCTGTGCAGAACTTTTCAATTCAGACACTTCTGTCTGAAAACTTGGTAAAACTGACTTGAACTGCAGCTGTACTGGAAAGGTAAATACCTATTTCTAACAGCTTACCAGGGGCACTGAGTGTAGTGTACAGCTCATCTGTAGCTAATATTAGGGATGCTGTTGAGCACTCAGGTGATGCTTCACATTTTTAGTGAATATTGATCTGTCTAACCTTTATATAATTCCAAATCCACCCTTTTGGGGTAGTTAATTCTTTGAAATGTAAGGAAATAGAAACAAAGAAATTAAATGATCTCTCAAACCAGAGATTAAAAAACAGAATTATTAAAAATAATGTAAAGAAAATAATCCATCTTTGCACACTGAACAGTTGCTGACTTTGGGGACTGTTGGCACTGTTTCACAGACAGAGAAGTATGTGAAGGGCTTCCTTGATGTTCTGAATAATGATCTGCCACATGGACCTAGTGATGGTTTTATTGCCTCACGTCCGTGAGGGATGTTATCTTCTGTGACATTTTTTCTGGTTACTCCCTCCAAGAGTGACATTTAGAAGGAAGTAAATGTTCATTAAATGAAAGATGTCATTCTGATGTGTTTAAGTGCCTACATATCTCCTGAGTGCACTGGACTTTGCCTGTTGGGGAGGATGATGAAGTACGGAGCAAATTTAATGAACAGTCCTACAGCTGCCCTTTTTAATCCTTCAATAAACATTTCCTCTCATATCATTTTTTTAGGATTCAGCTTTTAATACTCAGTGTGGCAAGAAGCACTTTTTTTAAAAAAATGGTGGTAATTACAAAATTCACACATGAATTGGGGGGGTGCAAGGCAGCATTTGTTACTTTGAATTAAGAGACCTAGTGAGGTTAAGGATTTGGGCAATATGGTTTACATCATCAGTCAAACCACAGTCTTCCTTGGATGTAGATGAAATCGAGCCTGGAGAAGACAAGTTCAGTTTGAAGGATAATTTGTTTGTAATTTTCCTCTGGTTCTGAGTCTCTCCTGTGCAAACCGTGACATTTATGAGAACACCAAGCAATGGTTCATGGAAGGAGCATTGTTGATATTCTGGAGCATGGTGGAGGTTCTTTGGTGTCAGAATTATGTAAGCCTTATAAATCAAGCACAGTCCCAGCTAATTTAACTGCATCTTGTGTTCTGTGGTGGAAAGGCTGAGATCTTCCTCTCCAAGGAAGCCTGAAGATTTTAGCTCTATGCAGCTGCTTGGGTCTGATGATGTCTGGAGTTTAAATACCAAGCAGAGGATCTGGAATTCAGCTGTTTGGAAGGAGGTCATCAGTGTTTCATTCTTTCAAACTTCTGTAGCTGATACTTACAACCTCAGCTGTACACTTTCCCTTAACCTGCATCTGAGATCTTAGTTACTTAAGAAGAGATCTTAGTTCCTCTTACTAGCTGGACCAACTTTTAAAACAGCAATAATAAGAGCACTTATCTGCCAAGAAAACGGGGTGAATAAGTTCCTATAGCTAAATAAATGAAAAGCAAAAAGAATAATGCAGTATATTTATCCACATTTGCAGAAAGTGTATAGAGCATAGTTTCACTGGAAGCCATGTCCTTCATTCTGATTTACACTACCAAAGAATTTGAAGTGGTATCAGAGCCCCCCATCCTGCCTCTTTTTCACCTCTCCATTTGCAGTTCTTATTCTTCAATGGTATTTTTATTTTCCAAAAAGCATAATTGCTTTTTGGTGGGAGAGTGTACACTTTAAAAAAAAATTCAGATTTGCACTCACCACTCAGGCAAGCATGAAATATTTGGATTAATACCTAATGTATTTCTTTGTTTTCCTGGGTACAGTGATAAAAATATTCCAAGTTTTTTTGTAGCTTGTGCACATAGAGAGTTTTCCTTCTGAAAACTGCAGTTAACAGAAAAAGGGAGAGAGAATTAGTTAATAAGCTAAGTCCACTTTCAGAATGTGGACTTATTTGAATAAAGATTTTGTATATGAAATTTTCATTTACATTTAGAACTATTTTTCACCCATCCCTGCTTATTGTCATACAAGTAATAGGTGACCTATGAAAAAGGAAGTATTTTACCTTGTAAGCCTCATAAGCAAACACCTTTTAGTGACAGAAGCTAATGTTTGTCCCTGAAGGAAAACCTTTTCCTCCACTGTTCTCTGTAGTTAGGAGGTTTCCTTTTAACAGGTAACAAAGCAGCATCCCACAGTCCAAAGGCTGCCTTAGGCTGATCTAAATATTCATTTATAGGAAGAAAGAAAGTAAATTAGACATTGGCAGGTATTCAGAATGTATCTTCTGCCCCAAAGCATAGATTTACAGCTCAAGAAAAAGTAGTGTCTCATATTACAAAAATATCAATGTGAACTTTTAATATCGAGTTCAGGGATGTTCAATTCCAGAATTGTGGTTCAGCCCATCAAAAAGAAAGGAATCATCTAGTTGTGGTGACAGATTCATACTCAGAATATTTATGCCACAGTCATGATTGATACATGAATGTAGACAGATCAGTTTGTAGATTTGTGCTGTTTCTCTGTCATTGGTTTTGTGTTTGAGTTCATCATTGCAGACGTTGAGGTGCCGTGAGGTGTGTCCCTGAGCACACAGAGACCCTCTGTTAGCAGATTTATCTGAGAAATTTGCTACAAATTATTAGTCATCAACACCTTTTATTCTTGATTGAAGTAGTTCTGTGAAAATGTTATGAGGGAAGCCTGCCTCCAGCTAACGATAAACAAATCACTGGCAGGGCACATAACCCAACAATTTTGCTTATACTTACTGAAGTAGCCAGCTGACATCATTGCAGGCAGCAGCAGGGCAGTCCCACCTGGCCTGCTGCCAAAGCTCCAAGCTCTCCCAGTCAAAAGCCATCGTGAGCTTACACACTGATAGGCACGTAATTACGAGCTTCAGCTGAAGTCCTGCTTCTGCTGAAGTCAGTGGCAAAATTCCCACTGATTTCTCTGGAAAGCAGTAACCTTGTTTCATGCAGCCAGCCTAAGTATTTTACAAGTGATTATCCTGTCTTTAGGTTATCCTAAAGTTTTACCTGTGCACACACTCGTGACAGTTACAGTGGCTATTTAAAAATTGCAAAGATAGGAGGGAAGCACTAAATAATTGTGCTTTTGAGTTTTGCTGTGGAACTCAATCTGAATAAATTTAGTCAAGGTCCCAAAGTAGTTTTCCTTGCAGGGGAAGAAAAGGCTGTCATGGTTGCTTGACCCAAAGATGATCTTCACATGAGCCCTTAAAAACCTACTGATCCTGCATTTTCACATTCGTGATCTTTAAAATCTTCTCCAGCATGCAAATTAAATTCTCTATAAAAGATGTTTGAGAAATATTGTGTTAAAGTGTATGGAGTGGTCTCATAATTATGAAATCATACACCGAAATAAAATAAACAGAGCTTACTCAGGTGTCCATGGGCAGTTGTTTATCACTTTTTCCTGCAAATGTCTTGCTCACGAAATGCCTTGAGTTTAAAAACATAGTCCTAGAATCACTTTTTTAAAGGATTAAATTAAATTCAAGGTGAAAGTGTGTTTTCCAGTATTAGGTAGAAACTATGCTACAGTTAACTCTTGATTGCTTAGAAAATATCTCTGGGCATTATTATTCATTTTCACTAGAGAAACACATTCAAATATAATGAAATACCCTCTAAGTGATTATCAACAGAATTGTAATGGACTTAAGTATGACAGAAAGAATTTAACTTCTACTTTCTATAATGGAGTTAATGGTCCAAATAAAACAGCGTGTGTTTTAGAAAAAAAAAAAGAAAATTGCTGTGCAACATAGAATCTTCCTTAGGGTGTGAATTTTCCATGGTACCATATCACTGTTTACCACAGACCAGCAAAGGAAGGTGCCTTTGGTGAGGATTCAGGTGTTCTGGCCAAGTTGTTCTTTAGGCCAGTGTCACTGTTAATGGAATAAAGCTTTTGTTATGTGTTAATATGATGTTGACATAGCAGGAGTCTGGCTGAAATGTGGCCGTGGCATGGAAGAGGCAGCATTTGCCAGAACCTGTCACAGTGCTTTACTGTGACATGTTTTTTCTTCCTGTTTTCTTCTACTGCTTAGACAATGCAGTTGCTCTGAAAAATTACTACCTAGAAAGGGCACCCTGTATTTGTAGCCTCTCAATAAACAGCAGGTCAGCTCAGGTTGTATACTACAGGTCCTGCAAATTTAGCCAGGAATTTGCCAGGCCAAAGGACTTGTTCTACTCAGACAGTAACACATAAAAAGATTTTGGGGTCTATCTGTGGTAGCATTGTATTTCCACTGATGTTCAAACTAAAATAGGCTCAAGGTTTGTTCACCACAACTACTAGTACCACTTAGACACGTACACTTTGCTTCACCCACTTGAAAAATGGATCCAAAGCTTGTCTAAGTTGAAAAGGAATTGAATTTTAGCTGTGAGGCTCCACAGTGATTTTTGGAAAGTGTCCAAACAAAGGGTTGAAGGTCAGTGAGCTTACCAACACTTCAGCTTTCCAGGGGCCATCGCTATCCCTGTTGATTTACATCAGTCACACCTTGATCTGAATAACTCCTACATTCTTTAGGAGAAGGCTCCTGTCCTGGAAGTAGACCTGCCTGTACAGGCAATAGCCCCAAATGTAGTTCTGTGGTCTTCTCGGGATTTATATCTTGGAGTGAGCCCACAGGAATGAGTCCTTAGTGTGATAGGCTCAACAGGCAATAAAAGGTATACACAGGAAAACACACAAAGTGTACAGCTTTATGAGAAAACTTCAAGTGTAATTTTTGTCTAACCCAGAGAAATTATTTGAAGGCTATTAGGAACACAGAAGGACATTTGCAATGGCAGCCAAACAGAAAGATAGATCAAAAGCCTTAGTTGGCTTGTTTATCATAAGAAAAAAATAGTCTCATGAAGAGCTGGTGAACAAAACTTATTTTGTGCCTCCTTTCCTTTTAGTGTTGAAAAGCAGGAAGATTTATGAATGCCTGACAGGTATTTTCTTTATAATGAAATGCACCCCAAAATATTTTTAATGGTGGTTTAATTAAAGCACAACTTGTTTTCTTTATTTTATTATTTGGACTGTGTTTGTCTTTTGCTTGAGTTTCCAGCATGCCTTTTTTTATTTTGAGGTGGTGGGTTTGGTAGGGGATTTTTTTCCCCTACAGAAGTTTGCTGTATATGAATATACTGTACATTAATCATACCAATCAAAAATTAATAGATTAACCAAAATGGGATATAAATGCATAATGTTATTCGGTAGATACACTAAACAGGGAAGCTGTCCTTTCTTCCTTTCCTTGAAAATCAACTCTGTCTGGTACCTATAATGCATATTTCCTACAAAATGTTATAGAGTATTAGGGATAAAGTTAAAAGCAACACTGACTTAGCTCTAAGTTCTGGTGTGGTGTCAGTGGTGACCCATGAACAGCATTTCATTCAAAATGTGCATTGTATGAAAACAAATATAGTCTGTAATCCAAAAATCTTAATGTTTAAGGTGGAAAGCCTGAAATCGGTGCCACTGCAGTTCATAATATTTTTAGATACAGTTTGATCATGTTTGCTGCAGAGAGGTAATTTTGTTACCATCCTTTTTTAACAGTCTTGGCCTATGTCAGATTAAAAAAAAAAAAAAAAAAAAGAAAACCAAACCCAAAACAAACACCCCCAAATAAATCTTTTTTTAAAAAAGAATTACACCAAAATGGGAGCTACTATAAAAAATTAAATATACCAAAGTGTCTCATATGTTGTAGTTTGAATTATTATGGACTTATTGGAAGGAAACATGATTAAAAGAGAAACTTCCTGAACACACCTCATTTCTTCTATTAGCAATGATTATTCATCTTTACCTAAACCATCTTTTCTTCATTTATAAATAATCAATGTTACCGTGTGCTGAAAAGAAAAAGAAAAATATCAAGTTCAGCATCTCAATTTATTCAGTTCAACATGAGGAAATATAAAGACCTCTTTTCAACTGTTGTAAAGGAAGAAAGGGTAAAAAGAGGAATAATGAACCAGCAGTAGTGCTAGGTAAATGAGGTTAAATTGAGCAAGTCTCTTTTAACTCAGTTTGTCACAAACTCTTATTAATGTTTAAACAGATGAGATATTAAGCATTGTTTTCTCACTTCTCCAGAGAGATACATGGAAATGTATCTTGGACAAGGACTAGAGCAATGGACTCCAAAGTGGGGTGCACATATGACTATCCACTGGGGTGTGGAAGAAACTATTTTATGTATCATTAGTAAAATATTTTTCAAAATAGTGCTTATTTCATCTTTATCCCATTCGCTTTTGATTTCCATTTTTATAATAATAATATGTTAATAAAATAGTATGTGTATAATATTCATAAATATATATATATGGGTTGCATACTCAAAACTGTTTGCTGATAGCAGTGTCAGATCAAAAAACAGTTTAGAGACCACTGTGCTGGAGAGCAATTACCTACATGACAGTCCCACACGAGAGATAATTTGTGATCATACGATTGTCTGATGGTATTGATCGTGCATGGTTGCATGAGGAGTGGGTGCAGATGGAATTAAATCAGACATAATGCCTGAAGAGTTTGCAGAAAGGCTCCTGTTGATTTTTAGAAGATGTGGTTAAAGATGTTAGAGAGGTGATAGAAAGGTTAGAATGCAAGAAAGTGATTTTCAACTCAGAAAAATGAAACAAATAGTTTTAAGAAAAATAATCCAAACAATCAACAGTGACACTGGAGAAATCTGTAAACCAGTTGTGTGGATGGAGAGTTATTAGATAAGGGAGGGGGAATTGAAAGCTGAAATAAAGCAGCAAAAACGGCCAGAAAGATTATGAGTAGAACTGTGGATGCATGTATTATGGAATAGGAATTAATAATTTATGTTCACTTGGCTCCAGTATGGCTGTGTCTGGAAAACTGCATTTTTTCCAGGGTATTGCTTTATCAGAAAGCTGTGAACACAAAAACTGAGGGATTTTAGGAACAGTAAGCTATTGGAAAACATCACGGTTATGAGGTTACATATAAAAATTAAAAGATTTATTAAAATGCACCTGTCTTGCCAAAAAAAAAAGGAGGAGTAGCAGACAAGGGAGAGTAGGGTGAGTAGGTGACACTCTGAGTGTCTCAATGAGGAACAGGAGAAATGAGAGAAGGGTTAAGCAAAGAAAAATAATTATGGCTTCTATATAAAATTCTTAATGGCAAGACGATAATGATCAAGTACTTAAATTTTTGTAATGTTTATGATACTCCATGTTTTCCAAGCACATAAAAAGAAGTTTCAGAGTTTAATGTTTCAAAGATGTACAATAGCTGAAATAGCACGAGTTTCTGAGATCAATAGAGAGTCTGAATAGACCACAGAGGTTTAAATTGATATCTGTTCTTCTCCCAGACCATTTCAAAGTGGTTAAGTTCTTGCATTTCTATGTGCTTTCCTATCATTTTATGGAAAAGTGCATATTACTGAAGGGATACTTGTCTGGATTATTTTATATTCTTGATTATGATGTTCTAGGAGGAAATACATGAGACATACACCCTGAAGTTATTTAAATTATGACTCTATGTCACGCAAAGACAACAAAAGCAATCAGTAGATTCTTTTGAGTGTGCAAACACACTGTGATATTAGGTTATCACAGCCTATAGGTACTGAGACAGCCTGTAAACACTTCTGCACAGTGAGGTCAGGAAAGAGGTTGTCATCCATGGACTTGCGTGGGTGCACACAAGGTGAAGCACTTGCGTAATTTTTTGGTAGGATCAGCACAATTATTTTTTCAGTAAGGAATTGTTTTCCGGATCAGGTTCAAGGTCTCTTCTTATAAAGTTAATGGTTTTTCTTTCCTTCCTATACAAAATTCACCACTGTTTTCAAAAAAGCAGTTGACTTTTGATGTATTTTTCGGCATGAAATACAATTAAGATCTAAAGCGAAGAACCCTAGGTGAAGCATCTTTATAAAGTGATGGAACAGTTTTCTAATGCATTTGTCACGCTGTTTCTGACTATTCCATGACCCTTCACAGAGCTGCCTGTGAACAGTTGTATATGGTTTGAAGGTCTTGTGGCTTTTGTTATGTGTTAGACAAATGTAGACAACAATCAAACCTAATTTGCTTCTGCCAGCAATTTCTCTTTATCCTGCTAAATAAAAACTGCCTCCCTATACACCACAAACCAAATGAGCTCATCTTCTCTGTTCTTGTGTCAACTCACTATAATTGTTCACCAAAATATCTCAGAAAACTGTTACTCTAATGCTAGTGATCCCAAGATGTCAGTTGTCTTCTATCATTGTGTTGCACAAGTTGCCTGTGTCTTAATTAGTTTAAAAGACTTTTTAAAATGTAAAATGACAAGATTCATACTGACATGATTCTGATCTCAGGGTGCAGAAAGTCAACTACAGGAAATTCTGTTTAAACATAAAAAGAACTTTCTGGTGCAGGCATGATCGGACACTGGAACAGGTTACCCAGAGAGGTTGAAGAGTCTCCATCCTCAGAGTTACTCAAAACCTGAGTAGATGCAGTCCTGAGTGACCTGCAGTAAGAGACCTTGCTTTTAGTGGGGGAGATTGGCCTGAAGGATTTCCAAAGTTCCCTGCCAACAGGAACCATTCTGTGATTCCGTGAAGAAGCCAAGTATTTCCAGCAAGAAAATATTCTGTTCTAGTAGTTGTGGTATTTGTAGTTTCTTTATGATCTCCGGTGTAGGGTCTTATACCCCTCATACTCAAATAATTTCCTCAGTGCTATCTGAAAACTTGGCTTTGTGTTGAAAATGGTGAATCTCTGTGTTCACTTCAGATTACTAATAGCAGCTAAGCTATGGTCGGGTGATCACCTTATATACAGACACTCTTCTTATTATTGACTGAGTAGCAGATAAACAGTAGCAAAGAACATCCTTAAGGGATACTTTGGATGAAAGAGCAGTACAGAGACAAAGTGATATAATAAACTGCTGACCTTTATTTCAGTGTGTTACAGGCTTTTTTTGTGCCTTTCAGGGAGTGTCATAAAGAGTAAGAACAGGAGAGCTGACAGTTGTATCTAAAGGAATTAAGTAATAATGCACGCATTTTATGTAATGCAATTAAAACTGGTTTCAGAATTAATTTTTTCTTGCAGTGGACTGAAAAAGATGCAGAATGCCAATATTAGGAAAACTATTCCTTGCTTAAGAGAGCATGCTTAAACTGAATTCCCACTGCAGTCTTCATGCAGGATCCAAATGATTTCTTTCCCAGTGCTGTTCAGGTGATCTCCCACTCCCACAAGCATTCACAAAGAAATCCTTTTGGTATGCCCTCTGTAAAGGAGATTTCCAGAGTCAATCTGAGGTGCCATGTTGTCACAATTAAACTGGCTGAAGTTATATTTTCTCAGAAGAGAAGAACAGGCCTTGTGTATTTTATAATTTGTGCAGTTGTGTAAGTTCATGAGACCCTGAGATTCCTTGCAGATTTTACAGATGGCCTCACTTATGACCACAAAAGAACCAACATCACAAAATGTACAAGTGAATGGGGACACATCAGACCAGGTCCATGAGGAGAATACCTGACTGAGAACCTTTTCCTGCAATGTGACCTCAGGCCACAATGATCAGTACACATCTGATGCCTGAGGCAGATAATGCTCTCCCATTTGAAAGCGTGCACCCCATAAGCACTGCATCCTTCTCTTTCATTTTTCATTTGTATCCCTGTACTCTTATCTGTTTGTAACTAACCTGCCCACCCTGTCAGATTAATTCTTCTGCTGCTGATTTAAGGGACAGTACTTTGAGGTAATATTAGCTTCAAAGGATAATAATGTCAGAGTGGGAATCTCATACTGTGATTAACCAAAAACTTTCTTATATTAAATTATTAAATCTTAAACTTATTAAAACCATGTGTAGATGTAGTGCTTATGGACATGGTTGAGTGTTGGACCTGGTAGTGTTGGGCTAATGGTTGGACTCAATTTAAATGATTAAGTTGGAAATATAGTTCTATAATTAAAAATTAATTCTCTAAAGTTTACTGCCAAGTTGAATATGTATCTTGGAATCTTAGTACAAGTTTCATTTAGGCTTGATATTTCAAACCCCTGTGACTGAAAAATGAGGAATTGAGCTTTTTATTTTTGCTAGAATGGATTAGACCATGAGGACATCAGAAACTGTTCTGTTTGCAATTACAGTGAAATTTAATAAATCAGAAGAAATGTTAATCTCTAGTTTGACTCCAGTAGAGTGATGCTTATGTTGTAAAGGGCTCAAGTTGCATCAGATTGATATATGGTTTTTAAATACACAACATCTTCATGTTGCTGGGCCTTTTCTGTGTCTTAAATGTTTCTTTACCTTGCATGAGGTAAACTGCTGCAACATTATCGAATAAAATTTCTGCCCTAGGATTTCCAATATATATTACTTCCTTAGCTTAATGGTAAAATCAGTGCAGATTATAATTATTTCATTGACAAGAATTTGGTCAGTTTGTGGAGAAAATACCTGAGAAATCCCCTTACCATTACATAGGATGAAAAATCCTCATAATTAAAAGGTGTACCTCTTGTGTTGATGTAATTACACCCTCCTAAAGCAATTCCCATTTGTCTTTGAGCTGATTTTTTTTTTTTTTTTTTGAGTGAACTGTACATGGTCACTTACCAGGACGTTTTGAACTCCTGAGATGTTTGAAAGAGGGTAGAAGTTGTAGATAAAGCTACATTCTTACTTTTTCTGTGAAAAATAAAGGCTGGATAGAGTAGAAAGGCACAAGTCTTTGTTGATCAAGAACAATTGGCAGAACTGAGCTGTTGTGGGTGCTGCATGGAAGCTGGTGTGCCAGTCAGGAAGAAGGCATTGACTGGTCAACTGTTACTCGAACTAGGTATTACACATCCTGTTTTTGTCTAGCACAGATGTCATGGAGATGCACAAAAAAAGATGGATGCCTTGTAGAAGGTGAGGGAAAGGGGAAAATGTATGCACACAGAGGCTTTGTCCTACTGCTTGTGCAATGAATTGCCTAATGTACTTACCTTGATTTCTTCCTGAGACATAAGGAACAACACTCCCATTTTACAGGCTTTTAGGCAAGGCTAGATGAAGTCACCTCATCAGACTACAAAGCAGGGGAGTGAACCCTGGTCTCCAGAATCACTGATTATTCTTGGAACCACTTAAGAGAGCTATAAATATTTTTGATGCAAACAACCCCTCAGCAACAGTCTAGCATCTCAGTTGTGTGGTAACTTTGTCCAGTTCTACTCAAGTCTCATGGTTTTCTTTTTTCCACATAAGCATGATGCTTTTGCAGTGGTATTGTTCAGATCTGGGCTGATAGAGACCTCAAGAACATTGCTGAAAATTGTCTTTCTGGAAAACGGTTGTATTTATAAATGGGGACTATTAATTCTTTCTAAAGGATGAGTATGTCCACTTAACCTATTGCCAGTGCACTATGGATACTCCATTGTCTGCTGTAGACATGTGAGCTAGTTAATGGGAAAGGTCAGTCAGTACTTATTAACATTAAAATCTCATTTAGATTTGCTGATCTCCTCGACAGTGCTTTGGTTCTCATGGCACACTGAGTTTTATACTTTTTCTGTGTTTGGAACCGGGGGTGTTTCAGTGCTCTTTTTTAAAACTCAAAGGATGAGTTATGTGCCATGGTGAATGTAGATCACTGCTGCTACATCTGAACTGCTGTTGAACCTCACAGCATGCTCCTGATGCTCTTTAAACTCTTACCAAGTCTCTGAAAATGTAGAAGAGCTGTGAAATTGAAAGCTTTTGGTGTGGCTGGCACACAACTTTCTCGGCTTCTTGCCCATCTTCCAAATGGGTAGAGCTCCATCACGAACAACCTTCTGGTATCCTGCTCAGCATTCCTGGTGGGCAACTAACAAGACAGTCAGCCAAGGCTCAGATGTTGAAAGAAAATCTGGTTTGCATTGTGCTCTCAGCAGACAGTAGGGGCATAGGCTTTAGAAAGGCATAGTCACAGTATTTCCTGTTTGTCTGGGAGTTTGTTTGGTTTCCTGGGTTTTTTCCCCCTCTCTATTTTTTTGAAAGCTATTTACTAGGACAGACAGAGAGTAATAATGATGGGACATATTTGCAAACTCTTCTGAGTTAATCAAGCATACAAGTTAGACTGAGGGCAATACTGGCTCTGTTCCCAATTCATATGTATTCAGGTGATCTATATAACTTGAAGAACTGTTAGAAGAGTTGTTTTTAATCATAAAATATGGTTCTGTGCTGACCATACTCATCCAGTTTCTGTGAACCTAAAAAATTATGCTTTCTATCTGGTAACCAGAAATTTCTGTGTGTATTCCTAATGGACATAATTACTATTAGATATCTGTTTGCTGCTGAGCTGACCTTACTTGGTATTACAAATCAATAAATCACAGGCAGACATTTCTGTGTCGCCTTTCTCAGGATATGAATTCTCCTACTACATGAGCATTTCTATTTTAGAACAGTGTAACCTACATAGGCGTGTAAATACTGCAGTCAACACCACAGTGCCTCTTCCTGAAGAACACCTCATACGGTCATTAATATGTGCTATTTCTGCTTTGTTCACTTGCCTTTTCTGCATGCAGGTACATGAGCTCAGCTTTCTTTTAGCATATCCAAGGGCTTCCTCTTTGTTTAAGTATATATTCTATCAGAAAAGTAGGGTTAAAATCCTCTTTTCCTGAGCAGTAAAAGTGATGAAGTTCGTAATGATAAAGTTTGCGATGAAGTTTTGGGTTTCTTTCCCCTTTCATCCCTGTGTCCTGAAGTGTTCACAGGAAAGCTCTGACTCCTGTGTAGATGAATATCTGATTATTACCTGTAATACCTATGCCTTGATTAGTGACTACGTGCTCTGTCTTGGAGCTGCAGAAGAGTTTTTTTAGATTGCTGAGCCCATGCCACTGAAGGGGCTAAAGCTGAGGGCTTGGGCAGGTGCTGAGACAACACTGCTTCCCAAGGGAAGGCAGTCTCACAGAAATTCCTTCCCATTGGTGTTTTCTGAGTGACCAGCCTCTGCACATTCACCATTGCATATACATTGCATTGGCAGGGGTTTTGTACCTCCATTGCTGAAAAGCAATTACATATTAATACACACTGAAGTGTTGAGTGAAAAATATTTAAGCTTGTGTCTGATACCACATATTAATAATAACATATTTGTATAATTAACTGGATGACTTCTTGGAATATAGGACTGTACCTTTTTTTATTACTTTACCAGAGTGTCATATGTGATTATTAATGAAAAATTATAAAAATCTTCATTCAGTTTCCAGTAGAGAGTAAACTTCATGTTTTTGCTATTTTCATTTGCCACGTGAAAGATAAATAAAAAGAACTAGAATTTAAACTTAAATTAGTCTATTAGAGGAAAACCCAGTATCATGACAACTTTATCTGATAAGTGTGCTTTCTTGTATATTTTTAGTCCATTTTTGTCTTTTTTTGAAGATACTCCCTCCCTTATGTACAATGTGAATTGCAACTTACTGTGCCTTCTCAGCCTCCACTAGTACTGACACTACACAAAATATCAGGAGCAGAATAAAATTCCTCTTGTCTCTACCCTGGACCATACATTCCCTTTACACTTTTTCCTTCTTCTGTGAGACTATGGGGCATTTTTTGGATACTGGATGAATCTGCCTGACTTGCTAGTGTATGAAAATCTCTATCTGCACAGCTATAAATGACCGTATGTTTGGATTTTATTGTGGACTTCTGAAAGATCTTTTTTTTTTCTTTTTATGATGCCACCAGACAATGTTTATGATCATAACAAGACACTCCAGACTGTACTTTGTTGCCTCAGAATCACAGTCTTTTTACAGTTGAGGACTCTTATCTATCCACTAGTCTCTTATTCCAGCCCAGAAGTGTGACTGTGACCAAACAGCAAGCCTCTCGGTGTCCAAATCCTCCACACCCTATTATAGTTGTCCTCAAGATTCTTTGGAAAGACCTGCCAACTTTGACAATGTACAAAATCAAATTGAAGCTATCATATCATTCTCATTATTCTGTGCCCCCAAACAATTCAGGGTATTAATAGAAATGTAGACAGCTCAAATTGTTGAAGGTTTAATCTGGGTGATTTTCGAATTACTTTCCTAGCAAACAAGACTGAAATAAGCCGAGTTATTTTTTCCATCTGAAAGAATATGATACTCCCTGCAGGATGGTTTTGATTTTTGAGTAGTTCCATTCCTAATTTATATGTCATTCTCCAGAAACAAAGGTTAGGCCAAAATAGACAATTGCTTAGTTTTAAATTGTCATGTTTCTAGCAAGCAGCCAGTCTTGCTCAGCTGACATAATCATCAGTCTGGCCAGAATCTCAAGACTTAAGGATCAGAAGAGTCACTTAAGATTCCTGGTCTAGTGGAAGTGTCCCTGCCCAAGGATTGATTCTATTTTTAATTCCTGTGAGGTGAATTCACACTTTTCAGAAATATCTGACCTTAAGTTAGGTTGATGTGGGACTGAGATGCACTGATATCTGCCATAGAATTACAGTTTTCAAACACAAGGACAAGATCTGCTTTCAGAATCAATTGATCACTGAGGTCTGTCCTCCATTGGGGTTTCTCTGGAAGGATATATTGGTATCACAAAAAAATGGAATGCCTTTGTTGCAAATGACACCTGTTTCAGGACTGCTAAAATACAGAGGCAGAAAGTTCCACTCAGTGTTCCACACTACCAGAAGCTGTCTTTCCTCTCAGTGAATTAAACAGAAGAATTGTTAGTTTGAATAGATCCCGGGAAAAAGAAATCCTCATGCTATTTTATCATATTCTAAAAGGCATTTGTGCTGACCCTGAACCTCCTGTAACTGCTCTAAATTAAACGTGCCCTTCATGCTGGCCAAGGGGTTCAGTTTGAAAATCTCAGCTTTTATCAGTCCAACTGTGGAAGACTGAATTAACAACAGAGGTCTAACAGAGCTCCTTGAACTGAAAGAACTAAGCCAAATACCAGTTTTATCAATTTGCTTTGGAAATGAAAACACTAATTATTTATGGAGTTGTGCAGTATTTCATGACATGCAATTTCATTTCCGACAGATCACATAATTGTATTACAGTGGATGGGATTTGTAAATGCAGGGTACTGATCCAAGACCCTTCACACTAAAAAGCTTGGATGATTGATAAGGATAAACTTTGATTTTTTTTATTTCTTTCTAATCTGTTTTCTTGCAAGTTTTAATGAATTATGAATGTGTTTGTGCATGTGCCCAAGTGTAAAAGAGTGCATACTTTCTTCAGCCATTTTCATGATGGCTTTCATTGAAATGACCTTTACAATAAAGATTCTTGAAGGGAGTAAAGCAGATATGTTTCAGTAGATATATTGGAACAATGAGACCTTCACAGCTTAGGGTGTGTCTCTTTGGTCCAGGTAAAAAACTTCAAACAACAAGGAAAAAAAAGAACCTGTACTGAAAGTTATTGTTTTTAATTTGTATACAACTTTTTTTTCTGTCTCAGATACTCTGACCTCACTTGCAGATTCTGCCTTCCTTCTGACATTGGTTTTATTTATTTGAAAATTGAAATTGGTGTGTGAAATTAGTGTGTGAAATTAGTGTGTGAAAATGTTATCTAGCAATTAGAATCATAGAATTGTTTAAGTTGGAAAAGACCTCTAAGATCATTAAGTTCAACCATTAACCTGGAACTATCAAAACCACCACTAAACCATGTCCCTAAGTGCTACATCTACATATCTTTTAAATACCTCACAACTACTTCCCTGGACAGCCAATTCCAATACTTGATAACCCTTTTGATGAAGAGGCTCTTCCTAATATCCAACCAAACCTTACCCTGGTGGAACTTGAGGCCATTTTCTCTCATCCTGTCACTTGTAGCATGTTGTTGACCTTTTCCCCTTGGATTTATGGGGGCTTCATTCTACACCCCATCCCTGTTTTCCAGCTTAAAGAGCTGGGTACCTGAACAACTGATCTTACTGTTAAAGACTGAGGCAAAGAATGCATTGAGTACCTCCTGCATCCAGAATAGGATGAAGATTCTCCTTAGCACTCATTTTGTTGCTAATATATTTATAGAAACATTTTTTTTTTGTCTCTTACAGCAGTAGCTAGACTAAGCTTTAGTTGGACTAGAGACCACCAGTGCTCTGCTGAACCTTGTAGAAAATAATTTCCTATAGCTAGATATTTTTTACATAAAATTTTAGCTGGCATGATTTGAATGACTCTCTCCTTTTTTCCATTTGTATTAAGCGTGACCTACCTTAACTTTTGCAGCATCTTGTCCCAGGGTAAAACCAAACAAAATAAAAAGAGCAAGAATGTTATCTTTCTAAAGGTCATGTCTCTTATGATTAATGTGTTGTTTTGAACACAAATATCACTTAGCAATTATAATGTGAATGCAACTACCAAATTTTTAAGAGTAAAAGGGCTTGCTTATGTATTTGTTTAGAGTTATGCTACCCAAAGCCATTTGGAGAATGAATGTTTCCCATAGGTATCCACACTTCATTTGCAAATCAGACCAAAAAATTGTAAAGGCCATGAGTTCTTTCATATTTTCACACTGCAACCTGTGATTTCAACCTGACATTTCCCGTCTGCCTTAGATGAGTGGTTTCTGTACTAGCTTTTATTCTGTTGTTAAATACATGGTTAATAATGTGGAAGGTGAGGGGTGAAGGGGGGAATGCTCATAGAATATGGATGAAGGCAGAAGGAGCTTTGTTGTCTTTGGCAATCATAATTACTTTCTTTTTTCTCTTTTTTTTCCCACTTGTGCAGAGTGAAAGTGCTGCATGGACTGTCCTGAAATGCCAACTCTCTGTCAATGTCATCCCTCAAGGGTCGAACAGGGACTCCCTCTGACAGATATCTGTGCCTTAAAGGTAATTACCTTAAACTCAGTAACACTGAATTAAGCACTGGTTATAAAGCAAGACACTTAAGACCAATATGGAATGTAAGGTGTTGCTTTGTGTTTGTTTTACAGCTACTTTGTTTACACTGTTACATATGCTGACGACATAAATTAATCTTCTTGCTCTCTTTAGATCACATGAACTGTTTGTAGTGATACTAGAGTGGGTGTTAGCTGGCACAACAGCAGACTGCATTGATGTTAGTGTTGCTGATAGTAGTAGTCAAAGGAGCACAGGCTTGAAACTCGAGCATCATGGCTCTGCCCCTGTCTCTGGGTGACCTTAGGTGAATTCTTTGTTTCCTCTCTACTTCAGAGGCCTCTCCCCTTGCTGAAGAAGAGATCCAGTGTACCCCCAGCTGTAATTGCAACTGCATCATTTGGAGGCTTGTGGTCTAAAAGCTGGGTTTTCTTAATCTTTTAACTGACTATCATCAGTCAGTAAGATCAGTATTTTTTTCAGTCATACATTTAAAAAATAGAGTAAGCAGACTGGGGCTGGGAGGAGTAATATGTTTCTTTTGGTACTAGAATTCTATTATTTAGAGCTGTGCACTGCATTTTTATTCTCAAAGACTGCACATGAAATACTATTTGCTGACTTCTCATCTATGTAATTAGAGCAAGTCCAATTATCAGAAGGGTTCTTCTGAGGTTTGGCTGCTCTGCTACGTATTCACTGTTTTCCATCCATTAAAAATCATCTTCTTTACCTTGTAGAGTAAATTTTTTTAAAAGTTAGAGAAATTATTGTCAACTTATAGAGAGAAAAATAGGGTGCATTTGATTTTTTTTTTTCTAATTCCATACTTAACTAAATAGCTATGGATTTTCTAACTTGTTTTATCTGAAAATGCAACAAAACATTTCTGGTCTCTAACAGATGTCGTGAAGCTGTGCTTTTTTCTCTAGACTGTTTTAAACACATCATGATAACACTCTCCTTCCTTAGGACCCTTAGCAAAGGAGCATAAGAGGCTTCCCACGTACATCCAACTGCAGATTTAATTTTGAGATTACTTTCTTAACTTAGGGAGCAATTGCATTCCCCATTTGTACTCAGCCTTACATATTCTACAGCTCTCTGTGAGCAAGAATGCAGCCCATATTCTTTATGATGCCCTGTATTGCTAAATGCATAACTTCGATGTCAGAACTATGGCTCAGCTTCTGTTTGCAGTTCACTTTCTGAAACACAGATCCTGTAGAAAGTACTGAATTTGTCAGTAAGAATTCTAATACATACATTCTGTTTTCTCAATCTGGAATGCCCATGATAAATTTTGAAGCAATCAGGAATACAAGGATGGCTTTAATAGCACCAGGTGTGCTGGTACAGCAAATGGCAGAGAAAGTGTTAACACTCCCCTGTGCACTGACAAAGAAAAGACCTCAGCTGGACCCACTGATTGCTGAGATTGTCAGCCCAGCAACCCTGGTGACTTGGGAAATATTTGCCATGTTGTAAAAAGAAACTCTCCAAATAGAAAGGTTTGCTACTATGTAAATGTGAATCTTTGGGTTGATTAGAAGATGTGAGAAAAAACTTTTCCTTATTATCTTTCATAGTTTGTTTCAGAGGTACTTGCAGTTGCCAGTAGCCTTTCTGAACTCTGTCTTTTCCACACTGATGGTTTGTTTGTTCGATAAGACTCCTGAAAGTGCCAAAGTAGAAGAAGCTTTCACCTATGAGTATAATTCAATTTCTGTATGGAAAGTGTCTTGACTCTTCTTTAACTCTGCTTTAACTTCTTCAAACTGAAATTCCAGGTAGTGGTAGAGAAGGCAAACTCATACTTTCTGTCTTGTCCTCTTATCCACTTTGTCTGATACTCTACTAGCCTGCGAGGAAAAATGGAAGGAACTGGATTTTAGCCCAAAGACAAGACAGCTGAGGCATGCAGCAGGCTTTTAAAATATTTTAAAATTTTCTGCAAGGAGGAAAAGGAACAAACTGTTCTGTTCAAATTGTGAGACAAAAACTAATATGCTTAAAGTGGAACAAAAGGAGATTTAGGAGGAGCCTTGTAGAAAGAATGGTCCACGGACAAAGTTAATTAAGGACTAGAATAGAGTGTATGTAGAGGCTGGGGAAGCTTACTCACTGGAGGTTTTTAGAGTGGTTACAGAACCATCTGTCAGAAATGCTTCAGTTGATTTGGGGTGGGTGGATGCACCAGGTGATCCATTTGAGTCTTTCTTACCCCCTTCTAGGATTTAGAAACAATAAACTAAAGAAAGGGGAAGGACTACCAAGCATCCACAGCAGAGTGACTTTCATACTCCAGTTTGAGACAGACTGGCTCACTCTAGCTCCCACATCATGGCAGTAACAGGGGGCTCCAAAAGTACTTAGTGTAAGTGATGTATGTGAGTGTGTTCTGTCAGCCACATGCAGTCCTGTGCTAAAGGTAAAGAAAACTTGGACAGCACTAACCAGGGACTCCAGGGAATCTGAACCCAAGATATCTAATTATACACAGAAATACTTCCTACACAACACATCTTGAGAAAGTGGTTGGTGCAAGGTATTAAGGAAAGGAGGTCTATGTATGACCAGCCTCTTCATTGCCATGGGGCTGCCTAATCCCAAAGAGCAAGATGGGATTGCTGTGTTTGAGCACCATGAGAAGGAGTATTTGAAGGGGGTACCAAGTGCTGAAAATATAGCTGTGATCAAAAACTTTTTCACACACTGCACGGCTCTAGTCAAGCAGGTCAAGTATTCTCTGCTACCTTCCCACCAGGCACTTGCAGTGGAGGTGTGCTGATTGCTAGATCATTTGCTTTAAAGTAATAAGGGTGGTTTTAGAGTATTTGTTGTAGAGATGTGCATGGTTCTGATTTACCATGAAGCGTTGTCAGTTTTAAAAGAAATGGAATTATGCACACTTGTATTAAGTTGAGGAATGGGATAGGAGTTCTCATCTCAGATGATACAGTTTCTTTTGTGTTGTATTTGATGACTTTTGAGTAATAAAATTACCTGACGGGATAGAGGGTTAATCTAGTTGTTCTTCCTGTAAGCAGCAAACTATTTTTAACTGAAGGTAAAGGGGTTTGTTAGTCTGTAATATCTGCATAAGTTGCACAGTGTTAATTTTAAAAGTTAATTTAGTTCATTTCTCTAGGAAATATTCTGCCTCCAGGAATTATCCTTTCTGCAGAAACTGTTCTGACTGTTTTCTATTGTCTATTAACATGATGCTTTGAGGATATTTTCTATGGGAATGCTCAGACTTAGAGATGTGCCCACCTGCAATGATATAACTAGCAAAGCAAATTGCATTATCCTCTCAGTAAGCATTTTAATTCTTTATTTTTTTAACCTGAGTTCTTGTAAATCAGCTAGAGCAATCAGTTTTAATGACTCCTCCAAGAGAAAAACAAACAACAATGGAAAAGCTTTGTTTTTTAAGATTAATCCAGAAAAAAAAGAGAAGAGGCACCACATTTTTCCCTCATCAACCCCCCCCATACATAACCAATTCTCATTGCTTGTCCTGTGCTGGAGTTTATGAGCTTCCTGAGCATACAAAAGGTAAAGCTGAGAAGTTGTTTTTCAGTGTTTGCTGTGAACAGCAGTCATCCAGCAATCTGCTCAAAGGATTGTACCAACAGTAGGGAACAAGATGGCCCTGGTCCAAAATACTCTGATTCTGGTCATTACATATTTAGTGATCCCCAAGTAAGTTTCCATCAATAAAGGGCTGAATTTTTTTGCACTGAAAGCCAGTGCATGGTTTCTCAGTTTAATTTAAGTAAGCCATCCTTTCTTCCAACCACCCTTCCACAGTGTATTTCTCTGGCACGGTTCAGTTTTGAAGGGAGAGAAAAATTGGAAGATCTTAAGGACTGAGCACAAAACCAAGATGATTAATTGACTTCTTTCTGATTGCCAGGCTTCTGCTCCTTCCAGTTGTGGGAAATTCCCTCAACAGTAGTGTTGAGAGCCCTAAACAGAAATGGCAAAAACAATGAATTCTTTAGATTTGCTAGTATTCTCTCATTTCTCAGCAGACAGAATGTCTTGATTTGTGAATTTTTAAGATTGTAAGTTACAACCATAGAATCATAAAAAAGATGAATTTGGAAGGGATCTCTGGAGGTAATCATCCAAATCTTATAGATGTTCTAAAAGTCATGGGTTACAGTCATATAATTCTAAATCTGGTAGTTTATTTATAAAATCATAGAATATTCTGAGTTGGAAGAAACCCATCAGGATCATCAAGTTCAACTCCTGGCACTGTGCAGGACACCCCAAAATCATGCCATGTGCCTGAGAGCATTGTCCACATGCTTCTTGAACTCAGACATGATTGGTATATTTAGTTGTTAGATGACTGTAAGACCATATTTTGGAGACTTCAGGCCAGAAGCCCTGTTTTAAGGCAGAGGAGGGAAAAGTACATTAAAATGACAGCCTAAAAACTGGAAAAAAAAAAGAAAAGAATGAGAAAGGACATGATTTAAGGACATTATTCCACCTGAGAAATTATAATGTACAGTGGAAATGGACTTATTATTTCCAACTATCCCAGTTGCTCTAGTAATGTACCTCCTCCCATGAGCAGTGGCTTCTCTGTGTCCCAAGAACAGTTGTGTTACGACCCTTCTGCCTCAAAGACAGGGTTTTAAGCCTTGCACTGTAGCAATCATTTTCATGTTTAACAGCCTTATTCAGTAATAGCAGTGTATACTATTATTACACAGCAGCAGAAACAAGCTTGAAGCCCATTTCCATTCAGACTTTGCTCTCCCTGCTTCCTAAGCCATGTCTCCCACTGTAATACTCCCAACTCTCCATCATTAAGGAGACAGCATTTCTGCAGATGGTTCTAATGTATGCATTTAGCAGATGATAGCTTAGAAATTGAGTCTAATGACCAAAGCATGCCTGCCTTGAATGGTGGTGAACCAAAACAAATTTCAGTGTTATGATCCATGGTCAGACCGGTTATGGAAAATATTAAATCTTTTTTTCTTCCTAAATGGTTGTTTAATGAAGATGTAAAAATGCCAAATCAGGTCCCTGTGGCAAATATAAGAAAATTTTGAATACTAATAATTAGCTATTTGGTTAAGTTTCCCTCCTGTCATCCATCTCTGCATGAGCCTGCCATTAGCAAGGAGCAAAGAACCAGTCCACAAAAATGGTGGTCTCTTCTGCACCTAATTTCTAGAATGAGTTTTATTGACTTAATCAAAATTGCCACAAAATAATTAAATTATTTAGAAATTTAAAGAATTTCTGAGATAAAAGGAAATGTGGGAAAAGATATGGAAAAATGTTTTTATATTGAAGAGTTTTTTCCACATCATGGTGCTCAATATGTATTTTATTTATTTATATGTTATGTTCTTCAAAAAGGAAATGAATGTGAGACAAGAGGCTCCTTGGAGAGGAAGGGACACTCTTCTGCCCTTAGAGCCATTGGAGAGCAGCTTCCAGTGCCCAGGGGCAGGCAGGCAGGGGAGCCCAGCAGCAGGAGTGTCTGTGACACAGTGGAGACTGCTGAGAAGAAACGGGGACAGACAACCTGCCAAAACTGCAAGATCTCTTTTGAAAGCCTTCTGCGTAATTCTAGTGGGTTCAGGATGATTTAGTGATGAGGCTTTATGACTTTCACTGGATCTTGCTGTGCATCTTCTCAGTACTTTGTCAGTTCTTCCAATAACTCTTTTACCGTCTGTAGAACAACAGTCTTTCAACAAGTAGACTTGGCATCTGCTGTGTGCATAGCAGCAGCTTCTGCTGAAGCAGTAAGTGCAGTTCCAGTGAAATTATGCAGAGTGTGCTGGTGAATTAAGATATTAATTTTCTGTTTTCTCCACCGGTTGATAGTAAGTTTTTGCTCTCCTTACATGATGCTTGGAATTATCACCTTTTCTTAATGATACCACCATAATTCAGTGTCACAGTAACAGAATCAGACCTTTTCTTCTTTAATCTATTTGGGTTTTGTTTTTTTTTTCTTTACAACTGCCATCATCACATCTGTGATGAAATCGTGGACAAGCTTGTTTTCCCACCATTTAAGGTAGAACCAGTATACTATTTTATACTGGGTTAAAAGCATGGGTTTCAGATAAACAGTTCCATGAATTGCCCAGCTTTTGACGTGTTTATATACTTAGATGGGCACCTGGGAAGCTGTAATGCTCTGTATATGGGTGTATTAATTTACTATGCCTTAGAGATGGCCAGTACAGCCTCAGAAAGTTCATGTAAAAGAAGCAGTTATCTCAGATGAGCAATAAATTCTAACCTACCTCTATAGGAGCTACAGGCTGAATACCATAATTACAGCAAAGATGAGTAACTGATTGTTAGTCATCTCCAATTTCTATTCTGTTTCATCTTTAGAAGATAGGAACCTGCTCTGTTCAACTGGCTGATTTTAAGAGTGCTTGATCAGCAAAATTGCATAGTAGAAGGCAAGACCAAACTATTGAAGGGATTGAAAAGAAAACTTGATTTGAAGAAATGCTTTTGGGGTTACTGTGCTGGAGCCGATTTGGATTCAATTTACACTCCGCTTCCTTCATATTTTATGGAGCTTTTACTTTCATGACTATGAACAGCAACTGTCAAAATCCACATCATAGAATTAGGCCTGTGGAGGCACTTTATGAGTCGTTCCCCTGGATAGCTGTAAAAAGAGGAGAGTCTCCACAGTATAGCTTGAGATCAACTAGACAGCTTCCCATGATTAAAGCTGTCCTGCCAGTATCCATAAAGGGATCCAGTTTTTCCCTCAAAGCTCTGTCTTTCTGAAGTGAAACTTCCCTCATTGTTCTATTGGAGGTCCCCTATTTAAATGGCCTCAGGATTAAAGATGCTGTCAGATGGCACTATGAACTTTTATTCTACTTGTAAAGACATGAAAAAATTTCCAGCTCTAGCCTATTCGAGTTATAATGTCTTTTTATAGGCAAAATACTTATAATGAGAAGATACTTGGTCTTTTGCACATTATGTAATTTCACTGGATTTCTCACATGGCATATAAAATATATAATGTAACATAAAATATGAGATGTAGCAGAATATAAGAATGTTTTCATGGAAACATCAAGAGTGGCAAGTGGAATTGATTATTCAGTGTAGCGTGTCTTGTTTGAACTGGATGTTGCTCTTGAACATTTAATTGGACTGATAGTTTAGACTTTGTTGTTTTACAAATGCATGGCTTCAAACTAACAGGTAAGCACACCCAAAGTGCCCTCAGTGGTGTGAATACACCCAAGAACTTGCTTACTGTCTCTAGTCTCTCATATGGTAACTACTACTTAAAATTTGAAGGGTTGATTCTTGTGAGAACTGTCTGACATAGCCTGCAGGAGGACTAGCAGAGACAAGAACGCTGCTCAGCACGAGCTTGAAGTTGATTATGGCAGATATTGGCATTCTGTCTAAAAACATGTTTGAAGTGAAACATTTTAACCACAGTAGACTGAAATCTGTCATTGTTACCTGAGCATGTGTAATAGTCTCTAGGCAGCCTTTAGAGCAAAATAGTTTAGTTGCAGAAGGCTTGGTTCCCTGAAAGCCAGGGTTTTTAATGTAAAAGACTAGGAAATCCAAGCAGTGGTGGAAAATACAGTCCAGCCTCTCTTGAACTGCTAACTAGTAGTTTACATTTAAGCAACAGTTCTTGAATGAGGAAGTATTTACAGCTCTTAGTTGTCTTCTTTTTCACTCAGTCCGTCTTGAATTAGCTCTTCATCAGTCGTGGTTCTTAAGCAGGGGTGTGTTGTACTCGCAACTGGCATGACCATCAAATCTGGCCTTGAACACTCCCAGGTACAGGGCAACCACAACTTCTCCTGGCAGCCTGTTCCAGTACCTCACCACCCTCAAAGTGAAGAATTTCTTGCTATTACCTAATTTAAACCTGCCCTCTTTCAGTTTGAAGCCATTCCCCCTTCTCTTCATTTAAAGAAATAAGGAAAATGTCCATTAGTTAGGTAAGGTCTAGAACATTTTCTTGTCATCATGATTGTTACATGAAGACTGCTGTCTTTTATGGTTGTTAGAAAGTTATTTTCTTACTTGCTGGAGAGTGTTAAGGAAAGATAAACTGCAGAACTCCTTCCACCCAGCAGCACAATGATGTTCCATGTAGCTGTAGGCATAACCTATCTTTGAATCTGAGTGAATTGAAAGGGAAAACTGAAAACTGTAGAAGAGGCAGGAAAGAGGAGTCTGTTGGGTTGTGTTGGGGACTGGGTGTATATATCCCCATGAACAAAGAGTGTAACAAGAACGCATTGCGGTCTGAGGATTTTAACAATCATCCACTCTTCTTCCTGAGGTGTTTCCATTCTAGTGTGGCTCTGCCATCTGAAAGCAAAGTGCCTCTAAATCTAGGGTACATTTTAATTTTCCAAGAGTATCCTCCTCTACCTTTTCCCCCCCTCATTTAGAATTTCAGTGCAGCTGTGACTTAACAACTGGGCAGCAGCACATTCCTGTCCTGTGCAATCACCCTGTGTCTGCCCAGTCCTTTTGATGCTATCAAGAAATCCTTTCAAGAGCTCAGCCCTGTCCTTGTGTGTGTGACCATATTCCAAACTAGGACCCAATCTGCTGCTCTCACTGCCCTCTGGTATCTATTCCACTTCAGTGAAAGACCAGATTCATTCACCCCAACTTGGGTCTCTGGTGTCACATTTCTTGCTCTCAGAGAATTTGAGCATTCACTTCCAGCTCAGAAAAGGATAGTGAGGAGAAGGGAACACTTGCTGTGGGATCCTGGGTCTGGTCCTGCTGGTCTTCAACACATCATGGGCAGCAGGGTGCCAGCCAGGGCCCTGCTATGTCCAGAGGTTCGTGTCAGTTCTTCTGGATCTATCCATCAGACATCTCTCATGCTCCTATCCTTACTATTTCTTTTCTGTGAGAAAAAAGGAAATGCAGAGGCAAAAAGGAGGTCACAAATCAGGGATGCAACTAAATGAAGATGTGATTAAAGTAGAGCAGGGAAAAAAGAAGTGCTTAATGTTTCATTCATGCTAGGGAAGGCATGGATCAGTCCTTGCGTTATCCAAACTAATTTGTCTTCCTTTAAAATACAGCCTTTTTATAGAGATAAGCTTGCTTAATCAGAATGTTCTTTGATGAAAATATATCTGGCTAAAGTGCTAATTCAGTGAGCATTTTCTTAACGGTGCCATTGTTCGAAAAAATCTGTTTTGGTCTGTAGTACAGAAAAGGTGGAGTGCCCTGTGGAGCTTTTCTGTATTAGTATGCTAGGCAGTTGCTTATTTCTCCATTCACTAATCCCTCAGCAGAACCCATAGATTTACCAAGACAAATAGAAATATTCACAATACTGTAAATAGGCTCTTGGTTGTGAATAGGATTTGTTTGCTAGCTGTCGATCACTCTCTTTCTTTACTGTTCTTTATGCTATTGTTTTCAAAATCAGTGTCGTGAAAAGTTGGGAAAGTAAGTATTTTGAATGGATTCTTCACAATATGACACCACTTAAAAGCTAGATGTTGTCACAGGCAGATGCTTAATCAAAGCTTAATCAACAAACTGGAAGAATCAAAATTAGTTGATGATCAAAACAAAACATAAATGTATTCTCTAATTGATTAGAGTGGCTTGGGAGGTTCTGTAAATTAAAAGATTTTGCCCAGCTGGAATAAAAATCAACCTTTCTTCCCATTTTCCAGCCAGAAATAATGTTTAATAGCAGTTCAAAAATCTCTGCTCCTGAGGAAAAGTAAGAAAAAGATGAATGAAATAAAAATGGCTTATTCAAAATACCTGATAATATAGAGTGCTACTTTGTATGTGTCAATTTAATCAGGACTGGGGTTGAGGCAGGACAATAGGAAAAGTTTTGCAATGAAACATTTTTTGCCATGTATTTTCTTTCCTCTCACAGAAAAAATAATCTGTTAACATTTTATATATATATATTTTTCTAAGGAGAAACCGTAGTGGGAGGTGGGGGGAACAGCTCTCCATGTCAAGAAGTGCTCTCCTTCAACCTACACGTAGCTTTCATCATGTCCCATGGGAAGGAGTTGTCACAGGAGATCACTTCATCCCATGAGAAAGGATGACCCCTGTGCTTTGCAAGCGTGTGATGCAGGAAGGGAGCCTGCCCTTCCTGGTGGGTAGCATGTCTCTGGCAGGTGTGCAGGGTCTCAGGTGCAACTTTTCCAAACCAAAATATTTTGGTTTTGGGCCAAAACAATATTTCAACATAAATTTTTTCATATCTCTAAGTTTGTCCAGAAAAAGCAGTTTTTTAATATAGGCTAATTTTAGGCCTACAATGGCTACAGACAAAAAGTGTAAAGCAGATATGAAGCAGATCTGAGCATCAGACTGGTGATGCAGAGGGAATGTAACATATTGGGTCAACAGACCAACACATCTGAAGTCTTTCTGTATTTCTGTTCCAGTTATGTTCATCTGTTTGTCAGTTCATATGGGAGGAGAAGTGTTGACATCTAAAATCTGCACTGAGTGAACTGGCAATGACCTTAATATAAGTTAAACAATACTTTAATTAATTTTAAACTATTTCAAGCAACTTGTATTTCCCAGTTACTGCTGCCACCATAGAAATCATGAGAAATACTCCAGGACACTGGTGCCTCAAAATCATCTCTACTCAGGGAATTGGAAGGCCATTTCTAAATTATGAGATTAAAATGATGCTGGCTGGTGCTATTCACAAAGACCTGCACGTATCTGCATTGAAGTGCAGTGCAGACCTAACCATCTGACTTTGTAGTCAGATAAAAATCACAGGGAAAGGGCTCATGGAATACTTTGTCATCAGTCATTAGAGAATTAAAGAATAATATTTTCCCTGGTAAAAGTAATTGTAGGCATATTTATAAATAACTTATTTGCATACTTAGTGAGGTGGAGGGTATTGTTGGAGACCTTCTCCCTTTCAATTACATTTGACATGCAATAATTATTTTTCTTTTAAGAACACATCCAGTAAAATGAAATGAATATGAAAAAACTGTCAAGCATGCAATTGTAATGGTATAGCATGAAAAGCTGGGAAGTTAAAAAGATGGCATATTGAGAGAGACATCTAATTTCTGAGTCCTGAAGTTTAATTTTGGCTGCACATGGCATTCTTAACAATAATAGAGGAAAGGGGGGGAGGAAAATAAACCAGATAGAGTTTGTCAAACAAAAGTTTTTACATCTCAGAAATGAGAAGCAAAGACTTGGAGCATGCATCCAGGGAAACTAGCTTTTCTTCCCTAGGTGTATGGCAGCTTCTCAGTCAAGGTCTTAGGCTAATTCTCTGCTTTCCATGTCTCCATAGTGTATGATGAGAGATACACCTGCAATTCAGAAGCCCAGTAAAAGGAGGCCACACATTTTCAGAACTGTGTAATTTTCCAAGGTGCAGGCAAGTGAATGAAGTACAGAATCAGCTGCTGGGTGTACTGCAGAGCATGGCACGTTGCAAAGTAAATCAGCTAGCCTGCTACTTAAAAAAAGATTGCCAGGACCATTGTTACACAGAAAAATGAAAAGCAGGATAAATTGTTTGCAAAAGTATGACGGGGAAAAATAATAAGAATGATCTATGAAATGAGGAAAAAAAAAGTCTACTGATTTCACACCAGAATGCCCAGCAACTTTGGAATACTATAATTCTTGTCAGTTCAGCTGCCTCCAATTAAGTGTGTACCATATGTGATATTATAAAGATCCTCAAAAATTCACTAGACATAATTATTTTTTGGGAGAAAGACGTAGTGTTAAGTATATTTTAGATTTTTCTCCTTTCTCTTTGCATCCTACCCTCTTTGCTCCAAATGGTTTTCTTTTTAAATGCCTAAATCTGGATTTCCTGGCAACATGGATGTTTTATAAATTAACTGCCTCTGCCTAGCAACTGTAGAAATATTTCAGGGACAGTTAATGATTTACAACAACTCAAAACATAATGCAGAGAAAACCTTACATGCCAGAGTGGCTCTCACACTGTCCTTGAGAGAACTCGTTTGCAGAGAAAGAGGTGCCACTGAGGATCTTAGAATTTCTAAAACTCAGAACACCCTTTCTGTTGACAGCTCAATGTTCTAGCATGGAAAAAATGCAACACTTGGCACCCCATCGACCCTTTATTGGAATTTGAGCTTTAAGGTCTACTGCTACAATATTTGCAGATCAGTCACACAAAGAAAGCCTTTTTTTTAAAAAAAGTAAGTTTGTATACAAAGTTGCACAGTCTCCTTGACTCAGGCAAGTATATTTAATTTTATTAATTTTGAAATGCCATAGGAACCATCATGGGCTTATGGTTTTTCAAGTATGTGGAAGTGAATCAGATCTATTCTTCTAAAGTTTGTCTTTCTCAACTGCAGAAGTGCAATGCATGAGGAGGTACAAATATATAAGCAAATGAGGCAAGGCAGGGCAATGACAGAAACATAGGCTCTATTGCATTTTGAGGTTGCATGTTTGGTATTTCTTTCCCCTTTTTATTCTACCACTGCTAGTGGTATGCTTTCTGTCACTTATTTTCTTCTAGGGCTGTCTCTGAGTCCCAGCCCTCAGAGTGCCATGTAAAGAAAGAGTTTGCTGGGAGGGAATCTAAATGAAACAGATAAGAAGGGTGAGAGTGCAGCTGAATTAAGATAATTTGAATTAAGAAGCTCTTATACAAATAGATCCAATCAACATGTCTCTCTTGAACTATAGGTGTCAGAAACATTTACATTTTAATGACATTAATTAAGATATGGGGCAAGACCCTTGAATTTCCCTGCTACAGTCCTTGTCTTCAGAATGGGAGTGGCTGAAGGACATGAGAGGTTTTTCATATCTATTGATTATAGTGACTGTACCACAGAGCATCCATCAGGGACTAGAACACACCTGGAACAGAAGCAAATGCAGAAAGCAAGAACAAGAACCCCAAAGCCCAAAATAAATACCCTTGAGGTGATTTCAAACAGCAAATCCTCAAAGTTAACACAGAGCAGTTGTATACCAGCAGCTAGGGGATAATCAACAGGAAGACAATACCCTTTAGTATGACTGTCTCCAGAGCTTTGGAAAGGTAAGCTATTGAATTCTGACTGGGCAGCAGAAATCAAGAATTGTAATGAGTAAATCGGATAAGGCTGAGTGCAACAGGACTTTACACAGACTTATCCCACACACTTTGGCTATGGCTCTTTTCATTACCATTGCCTTTTTAGTAACACTAAATTCAGCTACAGCTGTTTTAAAACTGTGATTAGAGATTCTGTGCTAGGCAGAGAAAAAGGAAAAAAGGAGCTGTGTCAGCCCTCTCTTTCCCTTTTAGGTTTCATGCAGCATTCATAGAGGAGCCTCTTGAAAAGGAATCAGAGTGCAGTGAAAATGCATTCTAAAAAGGCCTTTGATGAATCCTGAAGCTACCCTGTTGCTTTACACTAGCTAAAAATACATGCTACTAAAAAGAAAGTAATCCTGATTGTATTCTGGTAGCATCTTCTTTCAAAAAGGTGTCATATATCTATGTCCTATCTAAGGAAATAGGTGCCCTCCCAAGCCTGCCAATAGCTAAATAATTTGGTCTGAGCAAGTCTCTGAGATGATGGAATTTTCTTGTAGCAATGTGCTTCAGAAACACTTTGAGAATGAAGGGTAATGGTTTCATGAGATTCCATTTGGTGGTGCTTGAAAAATAGTCACAGTGCTTGTGTGTTTAAGAGTCATTAAGTGAAGCCAGTTGCAGACTTACTGAGATTGCAGGCTGGTATTTTTGCCACAGTGTGTCTCATGGTATGAGTTAAAGTAAATCCAGTGCTATTACTAGAGATGGAACTGCCAAACTGCAAGCCTACACACAAAGTTGCAAAATGGTTTAGAAAATAAACTATCCAGCTGTTTAAACTTGCAAACAATGTGTAGTTTTAAGTTCTATGGCTATGATTGAATTTGGTCCAAGCACAACATCTACTGCTGTAGAGATTTTCAGTAGTAATTTCTGGGGTCAAAGAGCTGGTGCTCTACCAGACCCCTCGTCTTCGAACACTTCAAGTGAGAAGGAGTGAGCTAAAATGGAGCAGAGTGCAGGACAGGTCTTCTGTCTGTGAGCAGTAATCTCTTAATGCTCTGAAATTCTTGTCTCAAATCCTCTAACCTACAAAATGAGGTTGCTGCTGCTATATTTCTTAGCTCGTCATCCTGAATGTCACTACCAGCTACATTGTTAAGTCTTTCAAGGGAAAAAACACACAACCCTCAGATTTTTAAACAGTTCCATCTGTATTTGGCAGTAGCCAAATTTACTTCTTTACAGCTACCTTGGAGCTAGACAATATGTTCAAATAAATAAATAAATAGAGTCTGCGTTTCCAAGAGGCTTTAGAGGATGAACAGAGGCAAATATTAAAGGGCAATAATAAAGGAGTAGGAGTAGACAAATTTGGGGAGTGTAAGAGATGAATAAAGGCAGAGACTTTTCTGTATCTGAAATTTTCTTTAGCATTGTGAATTTTGTTGTGTCACCATGGCATGCTGCAGATGCTAAAGAAATGACAAACCTCAAGGCTTCTGGCTTACATTACCTCTTCTGATATCTCAAAACTTCTGAAAACCATAATTCAAGTAGTTACCGCATAACAATTTTTCCTTATCTCAGGAAAAATTTCTTCCTGTGCAAAAAGGCATTTGCATCCCTTTTAGATGCCAGATTTTCAGTTCTGTGGAGAGCAATGGCGTTGAAGAACAGACTAGAAAGAGGTAGAAGGGTACTCTGCATGGGTTTTGTGTAGTGGCACATTCCTGTTCTGTCAAGGGGTGAATTTTGTGGAAAGGAACAGGTCTTGCAAATTAGCAAAATGGGCTTGAGATGTGTCTGAATATCAAAGGAGGGGAAGCTGATCAGTAGGAGAGAGAGCACTATTGATGTTAACCATCACCATTACAGGTTTCCTTCTGAGCACTTAAGACTTTGTAATGCTCAAGCTTCCCAATTCAGGGAGTCCTTTGTCAGTCTAATGCCCCTATTGATGAGGCAGGGCCAGACATAGTTCCTTTCCCTCTTACCTTATAGGAAAAACAGGGCTGAGAGAAGAACAGTGTAGAGGATGACTTTGCCCTCATACTTACACTGTGATATCTGAAAGGGAAAGGGCAGTTAGGGACTGACTGAATGAAGCTGGTGAATGGCTGCCATCCTTAGGACAATTTCAGTCTCTCATAGGAATCCCCTGCAGTGTGTAACCATAAAACGTTGAGCAACTATACTGTTTAACATGGTGTTAACATTCACATTCTTCATAATGTGACATTCACATTCTTCATAAATTTTGTTGCAAGTTGCAAAATAATTAGTGTTCACCTAAAGACTTATCTCCTGCAGTCCAGTTATAGTTTGGAATTTCAGCCTGATTTTTTTCTTTCCGGTGTTTTTGCAAGCTTCTAATGATAGGATGGCAATGAAAGTGTAAAAAAAAATATTTACAAAGGCTCCAACTAGAATAAAATAGGACAAAAAGAGTCAGATATCCAGATCATTAGCTTTTGTGAAAATGAGAAAACTCATTACTATTTATTTTTTTGCTGTGGACTTTTAATAAACTATTTCAATAGATGTTTGAGAACTATATATGAATGCTACTATATTTCTCCTTTCCTACATCATGTCTTTAAGACTAGGTGGGCGTCTGAAGTGCAGTGAAACTTTTCACTTTTGTGAGAATTGCACTGTGTGTCATGATGGGAAGAAGCACTAAAGAGTGGTGCATTTGACCACTATCCTTTAAGAATTTGAAACCTCAGTTCCAATCTTGGCATGAATTTCAACTGAAAAAAGTAAATACTTCGTCTTTAACTCTTAAATTTTCACTGGTGCCCTTGACGAAAGTATCCATTTAAATAGTTGATGTAATTGTGTAGCTCTTCCTCTGTTGAGGACCAGAGAACCCATAGCAGGGTTATTGATTTTTAAGGGAGAAATGTATGTCTCATACTCGGTGCATAAAAACTTCCACAACAGCAGATTTTTTTTCAGATTGGGAACAGGGAGCATTTTCAGATCAGTGAGAAAAAAATGAGACAACTGAGTCCCTGAAATGAGCTGCTGGAATCATTGTCGCAGTTCCAGGTTCAGTTTGGCACTCACCATGGCTGCACCTGCTGATGGCATTATGTTGACAGGTACAAATCACCAGTCATGAAGGAGAAAACCATGAAACAGGCAACAACTGACTCTGACTGCATAAAGTAATTACCAATCCCAGAGCCCTTGGCAGCAGTACCTAAAAGGAAGCAGGTGGACCACCAGGGACTCTGTGTTTTCTCCCCACTCCCCAAGTACAATAGCCACCAAACATGCAGAGACATTTTGCAAAGTGCTGGCTAAAGAGAGTCTCCCAAGGATGTGACAAACTCTTCTTTTACCTGCATCTTGCAAATATCTACTCTCTTTCACAGAGATTTTCTGCTTGTATTTTGAAATCGAGTGCGTTTTGCAACTTAAATGAATGTGCTGACTGTAAGCAGAGAAAGACGGAGTTTTTGTGTGGTGTTGAGTGGTGTGAGTTTTAGTTTGGCCATGTGTCTAATTAGGTGGCTTTTTTAGTGTGTGCTCTGTATAGGCTAATTAGAGGAGTCTGGCCTACATCCAGGTTATTTCTTCCTTAAAGATTTGGTTGCTCTGCAGCATTGTTGGAACAGATTTGTCTTTCTGGTTCAGACTGCGAATGAAAAAATACCACAGGTGGCAGAATATGAGCAGAGAGCGTTACCTGCCTTGTTGATAAAGACAGACTGTAAGTCCTAAATGGATGATATTGGCACTTGTGAAAAGTCAGTTCTGTTCCTCACTGATTATCAGAGACATTTCAGCAAAATGCCTAGCAAAGCTGCAATCACAGTAATTGCATAACAATTGCAATCACAGGCTTGTTTGGCCTTTCTGGAAGCAGAACATCTATTTGTTATACAGCTGTGGATAGGTTTGCAAATGACCTGGCAGTATCGGGTTTGTTACTGAACTGTGTGCGTTGCTGAAAAAGTGCCTGGGGATCCGGAGTAATGTATGGACAGAAATTTATGGGATCTATTTTAGCTGAGCTTGGCGCAACACAGAGGGGTATCCAAACAAATCCTAGCATCTCAGAGGCAGCGAGGGAGCAAGGAAGCTTTCAAAACTGAAGTCTTTGGAGCTGTTTTCCCTCCCATTGCTTTTCCTGGTTTCTGCTTTCACTTCCCATACGTATATCATGTTTATTACTTCCTTTCTAGTCACTTCACTGTAATACTTAATAAGAAATTCTATGTGTGACTCTATTAGCAGGCATATCCTGCCCTTCTTTCAGACCCTTGATGATAGTTTGGCACTCTTTCTCACTATTTCTTGCAACTGGCGGTGGATTTATTTCTGCTCCATGTAGTCCCAGATGCTGACCATATGAACTCTAATCCTTACACTAGAGCAGGGAATTGGTTTGCTGGAATATGTGCAAATATAAAGGCCAAATCTTGAGCTCAATTTGTGCAGCAGAATGGAGCTCATCTATTGCAGAGAGCTGTAAGACTTGACCCTGCATCAAATGAACTAGATTGTGGCATAGAGGTGGTGAGGCTATACAGACATTGGGCAAGGAAGGATATGTGTGATATTAAAAGCAAAAAAGAGCTCTGCACTCACTTGAAAATTGGAAGAGAATTGTGCAGGAAAAAAGTTGTGCAGGTGGGTTCCTCAGGCAGCCCCTTGGGCAGTATTTCAGCTACCCTCTTCCACTTATGGGAACAGGAAGTGCTGCTGTTACCACTTAGCAGATGCCATCCCTCCCTTGCCTGTTTGCACTCTGTTCAGGTGGCTGTTATGTCCTTCCTACCTATTTCTGTCTGTCCTGTTTCAGCTCTGCTTCTCATGTTTTGCGCTTGTTCTCATTTGCACTCTCAGCTGTTTTTTGGCCCTCTTTCTTTTTTCCCCATTAACCATGCTCCTCTTTGGAGATATTCAATGTAAATTGACAGTCAGATTTGGGTTTGGCACAAAGCAGCCATCTGAGCTGCAAGCCCTGCTCTGAGACTGTGGGGCTGCATGTGGTTTTGGTGAGGGATGCTGTTAGAAGATGAGTGGGCAGAAGGCATCAGCTGCTGCTTTTAATTACAATCATGGGTGCACAACGAGGAAGTCCAGAGTGAAGCTGATTTCTTTGCTGTTTTTTCTCTGCATTTTTACCTCACTGAGTGGTACTAATTTCTCACAAACCTATCAGTTGCCTTGAGAAACCTGTCCCAAAGCTTGAAGGTCCTTCTCAATCTCAAACAAATCATATATTGCAGTCAGGAGGCCTAAGAAAGAGTTGGGGTCATTTTCCTCTTTTCGTTCATCTGTGACTTGGAAAGGAACAGGTGTGATTGTGGCAGCAGGGAGTGGCTGTTTGGCTCAGTGAGCTTCACTTAGCTCATGACTTTTCATGGACTTGTGGTGTCCTCAGTCTTGCCCAGAAAGTTACATGTTTCCCCACAGGTGGAAGTAAGTAAGTCTTCCAGGTTTACCACACAGCCCATTGAGGGGACAGGAAAGATGCAGAAGATAACAAGTGAAAGTTCATATGGGAGTCAGAATACTAGTCCCAAACAAAGTCAAAGAGTCATTGTAAGCCACTAAATGGGGTAATTCTTGCTTGAGAGCCAAAGGACAGCATGGTTCAACATCATCTGCCTAATTTCCAGAAAAGGGAATATGAAAATACAGTGGAGGGTAAGAAAGCTAAATCTCTGGTGTCAAAGTGGAAGAGGCTTCAATTAGAGCAAGAGAGGAGGTGGAAACCGAGTGAGCAGAGACAGGAACAGATTGTGCCAGCAGTAGGAGCTGAAATGGAATCTTGAGTGAGTCTGCAGCATGTAGGAACATCAGCGACTTCGGCAGGAGCTGGTACCCTCCTCCTCAAGGGGAAGATAAGTAAAATGCATGCAGATTGTCCTTATGTTATCATGGGGGAATCTTGACACAGAGGTGTCTTCTTTATGTTATCTGTTACTCCAGGTCAAGGATCTGACACTCTCTGATATAACTGTTAATTGACAGTGGTTTCTCAAGTCACTGTCTGATTCCACAAGGACTGAGCGGGTGATCTGTTGTATGTAGGGGAAAATGCATGGTTCCTCAACCTGCTTTGAGTAGACATCACTATTCAGCATTTTGGGAGGGAAAAATGCCTTATGTTCCTATTCCCAGGGAACTTCCAGACACAGCTTCTACAGCTCATTGTATTTTTACATTATCACAAATTAGGGTATTTTTCAATGACTGTTGCTTGGCCCTTTGATCAGTTAACCTTATGAAGGAAGCAGAATGAACTTAAATCTCCGAATAGGTAAAACAAGCTATATTTCATTTCTTGCTGTTGAAGTAATCATGTCTGCAGTGAGTTTGGGAGTTCAAACCTTCATTTTTGACCCTAAGGAATGAAAAGCCCTTAAACCTCTAGAAGAGGGTAAAAGCAAGAATGTGTGGAATTAAAAAAAACCCCAAGCCTCAGAGGATAAAACTGCACAGTGAATTATGATTCATGCTGCAACACAGATTGTAGCTTGTCTCACACAAAGAATTATCAGGAAGCAACAAGCAGTTAAGGATGAACCCAGAGCATGCCTGCAGTTTTAATGGCAGGAGCCAATCCTTGCTAGGCATGTTTGTTGTTTCAGTGAGCCTGACAGGTTCATTTTGGATGCTGCCACCTGAAGAGCATCGTTCTCTTCCTCTCTGACTCGAGCATAAGCACGTAAGACAGTGATCTTGCACGAGGCTTGATGTTTCAGGCAGTGTGTATCCTGCTTGCAGTGACATTAGCGGAGCATTTTGGCACGTGCAGGTGCACTAACAGATTGTAAAACCACACTGAAATCCAAGAAAAAGAAGCTGTTCCCTCAGATGGCTCTCCATCCGTTGATGCAAGCCAGCCAGCTCTTCCCCCTTGCATTTCATCCCAAGACTTGTCTGGGTTATTTTTTGTCTACCTCCTACTTACAGGCAAGGTGATAGGGTGCTGCTGGTGGTGGGTATCGTTCCAGTTGCTCTTTAATTTTAAAGACTTCATTGTCAATTCACAGCTGTACAACTTAACTGGAGAAAGAGAAGGCAGGCATAGCTTCTTTTCTCTCGCTATTTTTATCTAGTGCCTGGTTCATATTATTCTTGTACCCCTGTTTTCTGAGATTAAGAGCAAAAAATGGCCCAAAATATGACAACCTTAACGTGTCTCTGTTTCTGTGATCAGTCCTGCAAAGCCCTGTCACCCTTGCTGTGACCATGCTGGTTACAGGTTCCAATAACCTGATTTGCTGGAGGAGGTGTGAGTGCCCCAGAACTGTGTTCTTGTACTGATCAGATTTTCCTGAGAAAGGATCATGTCTTTCCTCACTGTCTCTGATGTAAATTCTTAGCATATTGACTGGCATTAATGATCTAGGACAAAAGGTTCTCCACGTCCCTTTTCAGTAATGGAGAAGTTCCTGCACTTTGTAAAAAAATAATGTTTTTCTTTGGTTTTGGAAGTTCTGCAGTTTAATGAGGTGAATGTTCCTCTTGAGAATGACAGTTTTGCTACTTGTGCTGTTTATTTTTATGATGCTTTATGTCCTTGAGGTTTCACAGGTTGGAATATACTAGGAAAAGCAGAAAGCCAAAAAGCAAATAATGTTTAATATCTGTTAGGCATTCGGCTGACACAGTGAAAAGGGAATATGGAGTTACTGGTACTTTTTTTAAAAACTGGCGGTTTACAAATTGAAATAGTCCAAGTGAAAATCTCAAAATTACATAAGAATTGGCTTCAGTGGTTCAGATTATTACGTTTTGTGGGGGTTTTTTGTGATTCCTTCCTTCCTGCTGCAAACACTCCAGGGACACTTAAACTACCTAGTAATGATAGGCAGCTAAAACTTTCTGTGCCTTTAGGATTGCTGCAAAATACAGAGCCCAAATCTACCATCCTGTGGTGAGCTAAGGCCAGGGAAGCCCCCATGCCATGGTGGGAGAGGGACAGAAGGAGGTGTGTGTCTAGGGCACTGCCCCTGCCATGGCATATGGGTGAGATGCCCCCCTTGGGACAGGGGAAAGCCCAGTGCCCAGTGATTTATGTATTTTTTCCTTTGGTCCCTCTCACTAAAAGCACTGAGTTGTACCAGGACAGTGTGTACCACAGTAGAGCGAGCAAGAGAGAGAAGCCTTTCTGAAAGGGTCTGACTGCAGGGTGACAGGTAAAACTTCCATAACTTTCCATGAAGACATTAGCATTAAGGATGGCCTGATTTAGTAATCTTTACCTTTCTCTTTCAAGAAACTTTTTGTCATATTGTCCAGAATAACAAAATAGCAAAGGCCAGGAGCTGTGCTAGTGAAGGGTGACAGAGACTGCAGCCCAAGTGATTGCCTGGCAGACAGCCACCCCTGTGGCCTGTGCAAAGCATAGAAAGGGTTAAACAGTAACTAGTGGCATAAAATAAAAACAATCAGCTATCTGAGCTGGCCTGAGAGAGGAATATCCTCAGCACCACTTCCACTGGGACTCACGAGATCCCAGGCAGCTCCCGCCTCTGAGCTCCTTTCTGGAGGTGTCCCATCTTCCTTCCACCCTTGTCCCTTCAAAATGCGTGGGTTGGGGAGCAGCCAGAGCAGGTTGAGGTGAGTGCCTGTGTTTGCCCAGCTGGCTAGCACCACCTGTTTCACCCTGGGGACGTGTCTGTGTCTCCCATCATGCCTGTGACCGAGGCCTCCAAGACCCTGAGCACCTTCTTTACTACATGGTTTTCACCAAGGAACTGTAATACCAAACGAGGACTTCAACAACGATTAGAAAACCATTTCTTGCCTCATTTTTAACTGCCTGTGAGTGGGGTCAGTGCTCATTGTGTGTATTCTCAGTAGTGTACAGCAGTCACGCAGCTCCTGCAGAGAACAAGACCAATCCTGCCAGATTTACAATCTCTCAGTACCATGAGAGATTGTTCTGTGGTTCACGGGCTTATACCCATTTGTTGGCCATGAGGAGCCCCCATGCATGTATAAATATGCTTTGGGACCAGCTCTGCATGCCTTGTTGACCAAGGTTGTTAGCTATTATTGTGACAGACATGATAGCCGAAAAAAATATGAATGAACAGCAGTGGAGAAGTAGCATTATTTGTGAAAAAGATTCATATTGAGCAATTTGACAGTGGGGAGTGCTTTCTCCAGGCAGAAGTTTCCAGTAACGGGGAGAACTTGGTTTTACTCAGTGATTTTTTTTTTTCTCTCTGTCTTTGTATCAGAGCTCATTTGTTTCATACTGATTAAAAGAAAAAACTTTGGATCCAGCAGAAATGATTTACGGTTTAGTTCTTTAGAATAGGAAAATCAATCAAAATATTTTAAAAATAGAAGATAATAACTAGAGCTGCTCATCAAGATTTAGGACTAACTGCAGGCTTGATTGAGGACTCTAAAATTAGCTTTTATTTTATTTTTCGTGTAAGTGTGTGCAAAGCACAACATAATAATTAACAAAATGAATTGTCCCTGAAAAATGGCTTAACTGGATCTTTGTAGTAGATTAAAACAGAATATCTTTTCCTGCTGTAAATCTCTTCAGCAAATGTTCTCTGCAGGCAGTATGGTTTGCACCCTCTTCCTACCCCTGAAAATCAAGGTTTGGTTAATGATAAAAAGGACAAAGAAGCTGTGATTATAAGAAGCTAGACCCAAAATGCAGTTTTACTTTTCAATGTAAAACATTTTGCATTTCTCCAAAATTGTAATAAGATAAATAAGAACAGGTGATTTCTAAGGTAAGTAAGTTTTGTGCAGAACACCTTATAGGCACAAAAAAGGGCTCTCTAGAGGCTGAATCCCTATTCCACTTACTCATAATGCTGGGCTGTAATGAAGTCACTTAGCTGCTCTATTGCAAAACTGAAAATACTTTAATAGATCATCTAAATGCGGCATCTGGGCATCTGTTCCAAATGTAGTTGGTCTCCTTCCTTCCTTCCCACAAAATAATGGTACTTCTTTATTCAAATTACCTTACTTTGTACAGGGCAATGGTGTTGTTATGAGAAGAAAGCAAAAGTTAATTGCTTAAAATAAAAGTAGAAAAGTGTTTCCAGCACGGGAATTGATAGAGATTTGTGTAAGACCCAAATTGGCTCTCTCTTGCTGCCTTTAAATTAATAATAAATAATATATATATGTATAAACATTTCAGAATGAGTTAATTTTCTTCAAATGAAATAATTGTCAAATTTAAGCTAAAATTTCTGTTACCTACAAAGGCACAAATGCTTTAAGATAGAAAAAGAATTAAACTTTTCATCTTAGAGGCATCAAATCAAATATCTTCATTTCAAAATGGTGTGGGGTTTTTTCCCAGTGGAATTTGTTCCAGAAGAAATCTGGTCAAACATTAGCAAAGCTGTTCAGTCAATCCAAATACTTGGACATGTATTTTTATTCGTAGGGAAAAAAAAAATCTGAAAATGTTTTCCCAGCTCACATAGTTGAAGCAGGCAGAACTTTTTTATCCTCCTATGACCTCCAAGTCCTGGATAGCTCTTTCACTTAGGTCTGAACTTCTTCTAAATAAAAACTACCAAATCCAGGGCTGTTTCATGAACCATAAAGTACATTAGCTATCGAAGGGAATGGAAACTTTCCTCCATTTACTGAAGAATTAATAAGCAAAGTGCAATGACGGTTACAATTTAAGAGGCAGGAGCACAGCCCTGGTTGCCTGGAAACAGGAGGATGCCTTTGGAAAGTCACACCAGGCTTGCTTAGGAGAGCAGTTCCAACACAAGCTGATGCCCATCTTGTCCTTTTTGAAAACATGACTTTTCTCACTGCTTTTTATCAACACTATAATGAGTTCCAAAATTCGTTTAGTCTTTACCATATATTTCAGTGTGAGGATATATCAAGTGGTATCCAGGAATTAGAGATGAACCTGAATAACAGTCCCACATCCAAACTTAGAAGAAATGATCCAGCATTCAGATTTCATAACTGCTCTTTTTCTTGTACTGGTGATCAAACTGCTCAGAAGTGTTTAAACCTGGGTCAACGTATATAAATAGAGCAAGCAGGTTTTGCCAGAAGCCACATATGAAGTTGGGCTCACTTTAAAGCCTGTCTTTCATCTTAACCAAGCTGATTTAAAGCATTGTGCATAAAATAAGTTATATGTCTGCAGGAAAACAAATTTCAAATCCTGACCTGTTGTGGGAAAACCAAAAGTAATCATTGTATTAACATTGCCAATGCATTCAATTTTCATACATGCTTTCCATGCAGCCAAACCATATAAATAATATCCCCTGCAGTAAAAATACCTTAGAAATTCAGTATATATTATGTCTTATGAGTATGGCATTAAAATTAAACCAAATCTGGAAGGCACTAGGTTAGTAGAAAGTTCAAAAGTTTTTGTAAAGATTCCAATAAGCCTGGGACTGTGTTCCTGGGTTGGTCCAGCACCAGCTCAACCCAAACCAATTACCAGCTCCAGAGGTGCCCAGCTGACCTACACTGCCAGCATTTACCTGTGCCATTTTGTAGGCATATTGAAATCTGGTGACACAAACCTTCACCCCCACAGTCAAAGGAGTAATCATGTAATTCCTTTGAAATGACCCCCTGGGCTAGTCTGAGTGACACAGCTGGGGTCAGCTTCACCACAGAGCCCCACCTTTGGCTGTGATGACCCTGTGAGAAGGAAATGCAGGTATCACAGGTTTCAGAGTCACAGGCCTTTGATCACTAACTTGATGAAAGTATCCAGAATTTGACCTAATTTGGGGGTTAAAGAAAAAAATCAAAATCAAACAGTTTGTCTAAAATATGTCTGCCTTCAACCACTATTTGTGCCCACTGCAAGTGAGAGTGGGAAATGCCTTGCCTTTTGAGTTGTGTTTTGCAGAATATTTAATGTTCCCAGCTTCTGAGTAGAAAAAGTAAGCAGACACACTAAGAATAGACCTTGTCAGAATTTCCAGGCATGGAAGGAGTAACTTAATTCAAAAATGAGTAAATGAAAAAAAACCCAAACCTGCTTTAGAGGGCAGAAGTGGATAGATTCAGGATACCATCCTTATGCCTTACACACTCTCTATTTGATTGCTGGAACCTTTCATTACCATAGTTTCCCTCTGTGTTAAGGTGGAGATAATGCATTTTTCCTAGGACCATTGTGACAGCTAGTGCTTTGCCAATTGCTTTGATGTCTTTGAAGGAGAAAATACTCTATCTGTTTAAATTTAGACTGACAGAACACTGTGAATCAGGTGCAGGTGGATTTGACCAGATTCCCGTAGAGCCCTTTATTGCGTGAGGTATGGTGGTTTTATCAAATACAGCACTCCTTTTTTCATAGCTTCCCCAACCATCATGATATCCCCCATGACCTGACACTTTTGCTAAGAATTGTTTGTTCTTGCATAACTCCTGTGTGTGCTGAGAAATAGGAGGAATATTTCATGAGAGTCTTTGTGCCTGGTAATTTTATCAGTTCTTATCAGGTTGCAGAGAAAGAAGTGGCAGTAAATTGGATGTCTTACCTTGAAAAGCTTTTGAAAAGAAAACGTGACATGGTGAATAGATGCCTGGAAGGTAAGGGGTTTTTTATTCTTGGGTTCCAGGAACACAGACAGGTCAATATGACAGACAGTTATGTTAGTATTCATGAGGTAACTTTCCCTTTGCCTTGAGAGCTTGCTGTAATGGCTTGAGAAACATGCTCCACTGTGGTGGCTAAATGGCAGATCTATCCAGCATCAGAGGCTGGGGGGGTGGTGACAGGTCCTGAATGCCAGTAAAGCAGGAGCTGATGATTGCTGCAATTTGCCAGTGGCTGTGAAGTGCCTGAGACAGGCAGTGAAACCTTCCCTTTTACTTCTTTTGTGTGTGTTTATCACAGTGCATAGAGAATGCTGAATGGCAGCCCAGACAAGTAAATTTTCTTGTGTCAGTGGGTCACATAGCACCAGGCAGGCATCGTGCCAAACATAGGAACCCCTCTAAGTATGCATCCTGGGATCTTAAAATGGTTCTTCTCAAATAAAGAAATTAATCTTCGTATTATAAACCCAAAGGAGGAAGGGGAAGTGAGTGAGGGGGAATCCCTTGAGTTTAGCCAGTCCTCAAAAATGGTCTACTTGTGTAAAATCTGAATGTTAAAATTGGGTGAATATCCAGCTGCGGATGGATTAAATCCTTCATTTTTTGAAAAAATTACTAGGTTTAATGTCTTCATTTCATTATTTTTCCTAGCTCTTTTCAGTACTCCAGGCCAATACTTCAGCTGGCATAAATCAACATTATTAGGCATAAGAGTATAACAGCAGCTGAGGCTCAAGAGCTTGTATTAAATATCTTGATTTACGTTTAGCCTTACATTTGTGGTTCCTTTCCTCTGTGTTGTTTTTGTTGTTGTTTCTAGTTTGTTTTCCTATCTGTAAGCGAGACCTCTTGCTCAACACCAAAGAAATAAGCATGTTACATCTATTATGAACAGACTTGCTGTAGATCCCTGTATTTCAGGCACTCACAGCAAATCTTCCACTGCTGGGGCTTGGCACGTTATGGCTCACATGCCATTGCTTAGTCTTGCTGAGGCAGCATCCCCTGGCAGTGCTGGCAGTGAGCAGCTACAAAGGCAGCATCAATCTTAGCCTGCTTCATCCACTGTCTGTGCCCAAATCCTACCTTCCAGCCTGCAGGAAGGCAGGTCTTGCTGTTCTTAATTGACACATCAGGAAACAGAAGCCAAGAAGAACCATCTAGCCTGCCTGGCCCTGTTTGCTGCCTAACCATGGATATACACCCAACCTCATGAGCTCTATCTTCTGCTGCTTCTCTGATGAAATACACTTAGTGACTAGCACAGCCAAAAGGAGGCAGATACTCCAAACAAGAAGCAGGCACCAACACATGAGGGTACAAATTATGGGCTAAGCAATTAAAGTTTTGTCTGATTTAGATGGAATACATTTGGAGATGTTGAGAGAATTCAGTGGATTCAGGCTTTTGTAATCCATTTGCTGTTGGGAGAGGCACAGAGTCTTCACAGATCAGGTCCTTGGAGCAGAGCAGACGGGTCCTCTCCAAGCAGTTCTCCTTACCAAACAGGAGAATAGGGGTTACATTCTAGCTGACATGTGGGATGCCCTACTGGACACAAGCATCCCCCCAGCACTATCATTCCAGCTAAATGTGTTATCATGGCATACATTTTGCAGGCAGATGATTTCAGCTTTTTTGTTAATTATTATTATTAGGCTGTGTAGAGAAAGCAGTGTGAAGAGGCCTCGTTGCTGCAAGCCTGGAGGTAGTTACTGAAACTAGACTTTATAAAGCAAAAAACACTCTGTCTGCCCCCAGCCTCTCTGCAGTGCCTTCACCCATGTTACAGCTGGGGTGACACACAGGAAAACGCTACAAAACACCCAGGGACTGCGTGTGTCCCTGAGAAAGCAGAGGCCAGGTCCTGTGTCACAGGGACACCTGCTGGAAAAAAGCCTCAGCAACAGCTGGGGGCAGAGCCAGGGTGCTGGACCACGGGTATGTTTTGAAATACAAGTAAATTCTCATTTAAATGCAACCAAGCTCTCATTATTTTCTTTCCTCAGCTAATTGTACTGCTCTGGGTCTTTGTTAAATTTCCCAGGCATCAGCACATATGAGCAGATGATTAAAAATTCTCTTTGATTTACAGGATTGCACAGATGACTGACCTTGTGCCATATTATAGCACTTGTCAAAATGCTGCTTCTGTAAGAGTGTCTCTTGCTCCTGCTGTTTCTGTGAAGAGTCCTGGCTTAGTACTTAGGGAGATGTGGGGCTGCACTGTCCCCCCTGACCAGAATGTCATCTGCAGCTGATGCTGCTGCTGCAAAACCTTGAGAAGAGGGGCTGTGTATTTTGTTCTTTCACATAAGCAGAGCAGCATATTACTCCTTGCATAATGCTATGTCTAAGGACAGGCATGTTAAACTGTTACAGACAACATCCCATACATCCTTTTCCCTGGTCCTCAGGGGCAACAGGTACCCTCAGAAGCAAATTGAAAGAACAGACCTTATTCCTCAGGATGAACTGCCTGTCATGCAGAAAAGGGAACACTCCTTTGTGTGGTGGGTATTTCTATCCTTGTGCTGTGGAGCAGTAGGGATAATAGCTGTTAGTACTGGCTTTAAAAGATTTACTGCTTAAGCATTTAGGAATAGTAAGTCAATCACTTTAAATCACATCTCTAACAAGGAAATTTCATTCTGAATTCTAAAGTATTAGTAGTACCCTTAGGGGCAGTATCATTTGGGATTGGTAAGGCCATAAAGTACAGTTCTTTTTTTATCTTGTCCACTAAGCAAGCGCCTTTGAATCATTCTCCTGCAGCTGTGGTAGTGTATTGCTAATTGTACAACTGATGATGCCTGGTCATCATCTCTCTGTGCCTCTAGTGAGCTGTTTTCAGTTCCTTCCATGCAGGTCTGTTTGCCTTTCATCAGACAATTCACATCCCCACATACCTGAGTCATTTATGATGATGAAAGAGTAGTGATCTGTAAGGTATTTGAAACTGAGGTCCCTTTCTGAAGGGCTGCTCTCCAGCCACTCTTCTCCCAATTTATCCTTGTGCCTGACATAAGTTACTCTGTCCTAGGTGCATAATCTGGCATTTTGACTTGTTCAGATTTATCCCGTTAATCACTGCCCAATCTCCCATTCTATTTAGATCCCTCTGCAAGGCATCTTGAAACTGTTAATGCAACATTTTCAAAAACAGGTATGAGATTCTGCAAACTGCTGATGTCTCATACTCTGATGCAAAAATTAAAAAGGTGGGGCTCGTGGTGATGTGAGTTCCTCAAGGAGAATGGCATTGTCTAGGGCAGGTTTCAGTCTCTGTCAATAAAGTCATTGTGCCCAGGAAAAAACAAAGTCATTTGCTGTTAGCTGAAGATGAATTTGGTAAAACTCAACTTCTGCTCTTCCATTCCTGTATACATGCAAGGCTGATAGCTGAGAATCATGGCCATCATTCTGTGACAAATGGGTGTAGGTGCACGCCTGTTAAAGCACATGTATAAAACTGGGGTAAAATTTAGCACGTTAAATATTGTGAGGTCTCTGTTCTCCTCCTATAGTATGTAATCTTCACCCATACTGTAGATCTAGGCAAAAAGGCCCTTTAAACCACTGAGTTCTGCAAACACAGCTTCTCCGTGCTCAGATGATGGCTATCAATCATTATAACTTAGATTAGCTCTCAAGTCCATGCAAAGACAAATCTCTCCAGTCTTCTTCCTTGTCACCACTATTGATGAGCATCAGTCAGAAATTTCACTTCCTTTGATAATGTCATTTTAGGTGTTTGTTTCAAACTTTCATGATGCATAACCTCTCATGGAAAGTGACAAGTGATACAGTTTCATAGTACAGGTGCTGTATGATGCTGAACTGGAATTTTGGAAACAAATGTTTTGTACAATATTTTCTCAGTACTCTCAGAATCAAAATGGGTAAAACTGGAGCTTGTGATGTACTAATAGTTGGTGCTGAATATATCTATATATAGATATATAGTAATATATCTACTTATTATTTATATATTCAGTGCAGGAAACTGTCTGCCTTTAGTATTGTTAGTAAATACAGCAGTGTGTTCAGCAACTGCAGAACCCAAAGTCATATTTATATGCAGGTAACCAAGCAGATGAGCTCAATGCCATGGATAGCTGACTAGGAATCACCTCAGATCTGTAGCTGGCAAAATTCCAATGTTTTTGCAAATAAGCAGCTTTGAGCAGCGTAGAGACTGCAGAGCTCAAGACTGGCATCAATTCAGTGCTTGTGGCTCTCCCAGTACAGCAGTAGCATGAACAGTATATGCAGCTGTGTGTACAGTGAATCCAGGGCCATTTTTATCAACACTCATAACAGGGACCTCTGGCACAAGTAATTTCACATCCCTGTTGCTCGTCTGGAGCACTCGGACATGCGCTTCCAAAACATCCAGTTTCATGCAGTGTTTGTGCTCATTTCTTGTGCAGAACATCCATTTCCAAGATACTGTGTATATGGTGTGTATGGACTGTATATGCTATGTGTATGTATAAACAACCACACAGTGTTAGCAAAGTTTTCTCTATGTATTTGGAGCCTGCTGAGCATGTGTCTGCAGCATTGTAATTTTCCATAGGCTGCATTTTAAACCCCCATCTGGAACAGCTGCACAGCTTGAACAGTGCTTGCTGCACCCTGATTTACCCTTTCCACTCCTGCCATTGCTGACTCAGTTGATAAGCAATGCCCCCAGCCTCTGTAGTGTCAAGCCTGATTCAAGCGGTAAAGCCTCTCTAAAGTGAGGGGTAACTGTTTTTCTCTGTAAGGTAGTCTCAAATAATTTTGTCTGCCATGTTTCCAGACCCACATGTGACAATCAGCTCTCGTGATACTACAGTGTCATGTTCTTCATGTTTTCAACAGTCCCTTTCCAAACTGGCAAAATTTATAGTGTTCATCTGCAGCACTTGCTTCAAGTACATACAAACATCATTATGACAAGAGTACAATACCATTTTTATCAGCAGCTTGTGAAAGTGTGTATAGTTTGCACTTGCCTTTGGCTCCACATAAGTTTGTGCTTTCCTCAGGAACAACCCTTGCACTGGTTGTGAACACGCAGTATCCAGACATGGATATTGTACTGGTCAAGCAATAGGAAGGTTACTAGTACAGGTGGGAAATAGAGACACTGAGAAATTTACTTCAATAAGTAAAGCAACAGAAGTAAGCTTGGCATACCTGTAGTTGGTGGTAATATATACAGATGCATGTGGAGAAATTAGTCCATGAGGAAGGCAGGGTCACTGATGTTTGGGGCTTTTATCTCAGGGGAGCTGAGCAGAGGAAATCCTACACTTCACCTATCTGTTGTTAGGAAATTTTACTTAATTAGTGCAGAGAAGCTGTTACTAAGAAAGAGGACAACTGCAGACCATTCCTTTGAACTTTGCATGGGTTGGCTCACAGTGGCTCTGGGCAGAGAAGGAGCGTGACTGAGAGCAGTAGCAACTCAGTGCCGCCCTTCTCCCAGCTATAGGAAGTAAAATCCATTCCTGTGGGATGAGCTAACTCTCACTCACTGAGCGAGGTCAGCCCTGCCAAGATCGAGCCCCTGAGCCCTCCATCTGTAAAGAAGTGCTTTTAGTGATGATACTAAAAAGATGTCCAGATGCTCTTCCCGTTTTGCATTTTCAGGCTGCTGCCAAACCAACTGGGAAGCCATATTGTACAGCTGAGGCAAGTCATCTCATGTATAAATTTGTGTGTAATTCGTAGTCCATGCCTTTATTTTCCAACAAACTTTCTTTTAAAGGTCAAACCAGAAATTCAGGAAGGTATTTTGTCTCTCTCAGGGACAAAATGCAGCTTTATCTCAGTTATGGTACCCAGTTGCTTGCATGGAGTGTTAAGCTGGCTCCTGTTGAAGAAGAAATGTTCAGCAGGAGAGAGTTTAAAAGTAATTAGCAACAGGGGAAGTCAAAAAGGTAGCAGTACAAGTAGAAACTAGTGCGTAATAATGATTAACTGGAGAGATAATATGTAAGTGGAGAAAAGAACAGTTAATTTATCAAGATAAACAATAAGATAGTTAAAATTAAGGGGAATAGAGGAAGAGATAATTAAAATCCAGTATTGTTAAATACAAAACCACACTTTGCAGTAGCTAGATATTTATTTTTTAATAGAGCCCAACTGAGCAATTGAGGGAATACAAGGTATTGGTAAAGAGCTCCTAAAAGAACTGTGAAGCATCAGTGTAAAAGTATCGTTTAGGAGACACTTAATCTGTGTGTAAACAAAATTGTTTTGCTTCTATTTTGCCATCAGCACAGAAAATTGCAGTACATCTCTATCTGTCTGCATCTTTGTAACCTCTAACAGGATGCAAATGGAGCATAAGAATGTGATGTTGGTGTAAGTCAGAAGTAAGGAATTTTTAGTGCATTCACTCTTACTGGGGTGAAACTCATACCAGTGTACAGTACGAGTGATATATAAAAGGTATATAAAATAAGGTGTAGAAAGCAACTAATACTACTGTGCTACAAGAAGGCAAGCAAAGGAGATGAGAATAAAGAGGATGTGGAAAATGGAACCACTCCTCTGTCCTGGATCAGAGTTTTGCTTTTTTGTTTTTTGTTCATTTCAGGGTCTTTGTTTGTTTTTTAGCATTTTACTATTAAATAGAACTAGGTTGCTAATAACATAGTGTGGACCAAAATTTTGGTGATGAGAAAGCAAGCAAATTTGAGCTTCTCTATAGACATACCCTTTCTACCCTGATTCTTAGCATTTCTGAGTATAAATATTGTTGGAACATGAGTTTGGAGCCATATGCAGTCAGAGCTACAATATATATTCATACAGTTACCTAGGGATCAGTACAATTCTTGTGATTTATAGGTGTCTGATTATATTTTAAATTATTGTGTAATTACAATTTTGGCATGGCTATGTGTTACATGTAAGTCTTAAGAACTACTTTATTTCCAAACAGTAACGAATCACAAATAATAAGGGCAATTAGGAAAAGAAATTAAGACTTGTTGTAGTTTTAGCTGCAGAAAACCTATGCTACATCACTGCTTATAACTTGCATCATGTGGGAAGAGATATTTGGAGGTGAGGAAGAATCTGTGCTAGCTCACTTTCCCTGACAAAGGGCCACATTTTCGGCAGATGTACACTCGTATATCTCCCTTAGCTTGAAGGCTGTTAAGCTATTATCTCCCTTGAAGGAAATACACTGTGATCAATGCAGTAGTGAGGATAAGAGAAGCACAAAGATGTCCATAGAGGTGCATCTGCAGCAGAGAAGTGGCTTGACTAGAAAAGCTTTTAGCCCAGGCTGTGCTCTGAACATGGGGTGCTTTGGAGACAGAAGTGCTCACAGGGCTGGAATTCCCTCAGCATGAACCAGCAGCTGAGTGTGCACTCACAGGAAAGAGGAGGCATTGCCTCTGCTACCTGTCAAGGAGAAATGTGGGGCCAGAGAACTGCAATAATGGCAGCAAAGGTGTTCATGCTCATACAGAGCCTTCTAGTTGGCAGCAGTAAGAATGGCAGTTGTTGCAGGGCGAGGCTATGGACTTGGACTTTACAAATGGGGCCTTACCCTCGTTTGAGGGGAGCAGAGGGAACAAAGGCATTCAGCTCTCTGGCACAATGGCAGAAACAGAGCCAGCAGTGCCATAAGCAGATGAGGCCCTCTTCTGGTCTCCTTCCATTGTTCCTCTTAGATGGCTCCCTTTGAAGTCTTGCCTCCTGTAAGAAACCAGCCTGTGCAATGTGTGCTGCTCCTCTGGGCCAACTAGGTGTCTGGGAGGAGGAAGGAGGTACTGGTTTGCCATCTGGAACACAGAATTCTTCAGCTATAGGTTTTTAACTTCTGTTTCTGTTAAAAGATGAGAGGACAAGACAGTATTGAACAAATTAAGTCATTACCTAAAGGAACAGAGAAAGGGTTCATGTGAACTATTTGAGTCTCTGTTATTTGTGTTGATGAGCACACTGGTCGTACAAGGTCTTGAGTGTCTTTGCTTGCACAGTTTTCATCATTTTAGAGGTTTGGTTGCACACTGATGTTTTCAGCAGTTCTCAGATCAAAAAGGGGAGTGAGGTACTTCACCTAAGGAAGGATCAGAATAGTGTGCATTGGGTGTGATTAACATAATTGCAATCACTGTGCCCTTCACTTCAGTGTACAATGAAGTAAAGCCATAACGAACATGGCAGACAGTTACATGGTGGGGTTGCTGTTTCTTTTTGTTAATTAGTTTAATAAATGATTATTAGTGATACTGAATACAAGAATGGGGTTTCTGATCCTGTCCTTTTTAATCCAAGTATGCCAGTTTTACAGAGGTCAAACAATGTCTGTCATACAGTTTAGGTTTTTTCCTATCTCGGTCACTTTGTGGGAGATCTTGGCTGGAAGGGGAGCTCCAGCAACAAAAATACCTTGCTATTTCCAGGCATACCTACTCCCTGGACATTTGTGATGTTGGCATTTTTCATTAGAGACAGAAACACTGTGAGTTTCAACTTGCTTATTCTCTATATTCCAACAATATTTTTATGCCAAAGATATTTCGCAGCTTATATTTAAGTTGACTTAAGGTTTTCAGTTTTCCATGTAGGAACTATTTTGCATGTACACTGAGAACGTCTTTGATTTTTATACTCTTAAAATGGGGGAAAGTATGGGAATTATCACATCCATTCATGGCCTAAAAGAGATGAGTTGAGTGAAATTAGATGGTTTATCCAGGATTACTCTGCCAGGCACTGGTATAATGAAGAATGGCAGTTTTATTTTCTGTCCTACCCCTGATGTTGTGCCATGGTGACAGGCAATGGGATTTTAAATATTCACTGTAATTTTAGGGATGCCATCTTTCTGTCTTCCCTTAGAATGTGTGGTTGGGTTTCAGATTTGACAAAAAAAACTGGATATTGCCAATTGCGAGAGTGAGCTGGGTGAGGAAGTTGTGTGAAGAGGACTCAAAAGCTTCACAGGAAACTTGCAGCTAAGCAACCAACATCCATGCAAATACCTGATTTTCTATAGAGTGTTTTTTAAATTATCAAGAAATTTAAAATGGGGAAAAATGATCCACAAATGGGACCACAGGTCAGGGGAGTCTCAGAGATGTATCTACTATGATAATGTTCATGGCTAGCTAGAGAAGGAGAGAAAAGATGATCTAGAATGAAAAGAAAACTCCCCAGTGTCTGCTTCTTTGTTTAAGTACCAGCAGGCACACATTTGACTGCAACCACTTTGTGAAGGCAAAAGACATTAAAAAATGTGTCCTTCCTGAGAGTGTTCCTACTCTCTTCAATCAGGCAGCCTGCCCTAGTAATGTTACCAAGGCTGAACTTCAATGGGAAGCTGAAAACTATCTAGAATTTGGGGTTTGAACATTTCTAAAATTTAGCGTTCAATAAAATATATTGGAGGGCATATGCCACCATAATTTTTTTTAATGCTGTGATCCCATTGAAAAGAAAATAATTTTTCCCTGGGTGACAAAGTCTTTCCAAACCCTGTTTCACTACAGCAGGAATTGCCATAATGGGACTGAAGCTGATTAAGATCTACAGCAGGTGACAAGTTTGAGAAGGAATTGTGTTTTCATGATTTAAAAAATAATAATGGAGGGCTTTTCTGCTTTAGATGCTAATACGTGTCAGCAGCAAGGTAAAAGATGTCTTGGAAAGTGCTTTTTCCACAGATGAAATGTATTGTAAGAAAACACATTTCTCCATATTGCAAGAGTAAGTGAAAGACAGGCATTGTAATACCATTTACATTTATATATCACCTTCATTCTGAAAAAGGAACAGTTGATTAGAGATTACTCTGGAGAGAGAAATCCCTTCACCCACCCCAGAAATGCAGTCACCCCCAGAGAGGGGTGTAGCAGGTGTTTAACAGCGTATGGCACAATTGTGTGAACAAAAACATTGCTGCCAGGTGAAACATACTGGGAAATTATATGCAGGCAAGGATGCTGTGTGCAGGCTAAAACTAGCCTGGGGTTTGAATTAAAGCAAAATTGGATCCAGATTGTGCTCACCTTTCTCAGCCTGTCACTAAACATGGTAATGCTTAAATGCAGAACTTGGATCATTGATTTTTTTTTTTTATTTTTTTCACTCACATCCACTTCTTTCTGTACATCGTGTAGAGTTTCCCCTCACAAAAGAGAAGCTGCCAAGCTCTAGCAATGAGAGCACAACTGAACCAGTTCCTAAAAGTGGAGCAGTGAAGTTCAAGAAATGACCAGGGACCACACCACTAGAAAGGTGATCCACTTGCTACCCTAATATGTGTTTCCTTTCACTTCTATTTTCCCATCTTTCACCTTCCATAATATCTCCTTCTTAAATGGGTTCTTACCCCATTTCATGCAGAGATGGCAGAGATTCTTTTCTCAGTGTTGAGTTACCTAAATTGGATGTCTGGGTATCCTCCACAGGTGGAATAGTCCCAGCCAGGTGAGACATCATGAAAAAGCTCTGTCCCTTGGCCAACAGAAATATCACAACAGATTTTTGAAGCATTCATTGTGCTGGGTTTCTTAGGTCAGAATTTTGCAGACCATGTTTTCTGTTGCTTAGGCCATCAATGTATAGTTTTTGCTGCTTCTTCAGTAGAGATAAGGCACAAGATATTTGGAGCAGGATGTAGATTTCAGCTGGAAATAAGAGATGTTTCTTACAATAAAAAGCATCTGAGATGTTTTAGAATTACTTGTGTACATGATACTGCTTGGTATAATTCTAAAGTGCCTGGCTAATTGTATAGACAATTTTACACTCAGGTGGCCTCTGGCTGCTTGGGACTAGTGAGGGCTGACCTGTCAGGTCAGAGCTGCACGTGGGCAGAAGGTTTTAGCTACACCCCTCTTTGTTCCTAGCACTGAGGACTGCAGAAACACGACACAATAACTTGCTGTTCCTGTTTCTTATTCTTAGAGCAGATATTATTGTTCTTCTGCACACTGGAACACTAAGTAACAAATGAACAAGCTATATCTCTGAGAAAGTCTATTCTGAAGAGGATTGAGCTCTAATGGCAATGATGTGCTAATCTTGACTTCTTTTTAATGTAATCAATGCCCATATCTCCTAAGTTAGTTGCCATTTCCAGTAGTGGAAAACTAATTTACACTGATGTCCAAACTTTGGGGATCTTCATGTGTGCACACACTTAAATTCTTGGCAAACTGTTGGAAATGACTTTTTAAAAGTCGTACAGGAATTCAGTGGTACAATCAGGAATAGACCAAAACCCTGACTCATTTGTTGCTTTCCTGGTGTGCTCTTAGCTGATGGATACCTGCAACCTCAATTAACTCATTCCCTGTCCTAACTGTTGTTTGTGTGCCTTCTTCAGGGAGCTGCATATTTAGTCTTTCTTAGCTCTGCTTTAGTACACATCAAATGTAATCAAATTCAAGCTACTATCTATCAGGAAAGAGTGAAATGAAAATTACAGCTAGGCACTCAATTTACAGTAATTTGTGATGTTAAACACTGTGTTTCCTATCTTCCAATGTGTGGCCCTTGCTCCAAGAAATTGAAAGCTTTGTTTCTTAGCATTTTGGATGTAGTAGGAACAAATATGTCACCTGGAGGTAAGGAGTTTTCAAATCGTTCAAGAATATTTATACTTTTTAAATTCAGCTTTGCAAAGGTAGAATGTATGCAGCAAATAGGTCAAAGAAGCGTTAAAGCTTCTTCCCGAAGTTCTTACCTTTCTTTAACTGCAGATGGATGTTGCCTTGCTTTGGCATAACTGTGAAAAATGATCCATAAACTCTCTGTTCATTCACCTTATTCACATCACTACCTGCTCTGAAAATTATCTCTGGGGAGGGAGGTAGGAGGGAAAGGAGTCCCAGCTCTCTTCAGCAGTAAGCACAGCACTGGTCGTGGTGTGGGTGTCACCATCACAAGTGACTGATTTGCAGCTGATAAAAGGGCAAAATTCCTTCCCCCTCCTTCCCAGGAATTCTAGGCCCAATCATAATGATAAAATATCCACTCTACAAAAGAAAGATTTTGGTTTTTTCATGACAAACTCTGCCAAAATGTGGTTGGAAGCTTAATGCCTTTCCCAGTGGTGATGTCTGGGAGATATTTCTGTGCTTTTAGTGATGAACTCACGTAATGAAACTCATGCCATGCAGTAGCTCTAACCTGTATTGGGAGTGGTAAGTAAACTGCTCTCATCTTCTGAATGCTAACTGGTATTTGCTATCCAGTTTATGGTCATGAATTTCCATGACTATTATAGAAATATCCTTGCTTTTAATGCCCCCCATATAATACTACAGAAATTCTACAATTTCTACAGAAGTGCTGCATTTCTCATCTGCTCATATGAGTGAGTTGGGGTTTGTTTTGTTTTCTGCACAGCAATGCTGCTGCATCTCACAGACTAAAGCGATTTTTTTACCCCACCAACACCAAGGAGGCAATTTTGGATTTAATTCAAAATCTGAAAAGTGTGTGGGAACAGAATGAGGATAGTAGTTTGAATGCTTGTCTTAGTCTTTCCAGTTTAAATAACCTTAAAAAAAACCACTTGACAAGGAGGTAAGTTACTGAATCTATGCTAGTCTAAAACCAACGTGTGTTATTACAAGCTATTATTACTTATATGATATTAATGCTTAAAAAATATACTCTCAAATTTATTCTGCTCTTCCTCATTAACTCAATGATGAATGCTTTTCCAATATTACCAAATCAAAGTTCCATTTGGCCAAAATTTCCATTGATGAATAGAGGATTGAGATCAAGCAAGCGACAATGAAAAGCATGGGATGGATCTTAATATTGTTTTATTATTTTATTTCATTTTTATTATTATTATCCTGTTTATTAGGTCACTATAAACCTGCATCTGTCCCTGCTATATTAAGAGAGACTCACGATTTATATGCAGTGAGTTTGGCAAATATAAAAGCAGATGAATCTACTTCTGATTACTTGTTTTATTAAAAGAAATGCTCGAGCTAATGTGAGGAGAGGTTATTTTTTTACTGGTAAGAAGCATCAATCAATAACAGTTGGTTTATCATGCCCATTGTGAGAGTGATAAACCAAATGTTTACCCAACTACCATTTCACTGTAAATTTTCCTTTTCTTTCTATGCTATGCTTTTAAAGTTGTAGATAAGCATTTAAGGATTATTCAAGTGGACTCTTTGATAGAAGCTTTCCTTGCAGGTTGCAAAGCCATATGGTCAAAATCTCCAGAAGACTTCTAGGATAGTCTCATTAAAGGTTGAATGTACCCACCTGGCACGTGAATGAGTCCTCACCAAGTATGGTTTAGGGTTGTCTTACAGTATTAGGAGTCCGAAAAGTAGACTATTGAAAAAACTTCTTTTTTTCTTTTTTTTTTTGTTTTTTTTTAACTGAGGAATATCATTATGTTTTCGAAAGTTCTCCACTGGTAAGGTGGCAGCTCTTCTTTTCTAGACTTCTAAGGAAACACTGATGGTTTTCTGGAAATATTCGCTGTGTGTTAATATTTAACACATTTCAGTAGTTGCCTCAGTGCCTGTGCACAGGAGATGCCAGTGGGGGCCAGAGACTCAGAATTCTTGCAAGATAAGAGTTATCAACAGTGAGGTGCTCATGCTGCAGAGGAAGAAAAATAGTCAATGATTTCATTGGGTGAGAAGTTATTTTCCTTTTTCCAGATTAGCAATCTGTCTACCTTAAGTCATTTCCATAAGACACAGCAGTCAGAACAAGTGTCTGGTGTGTCATCCTGGAATATCTGTCTGTTCTAAGGCAGCTTATGGGCAGAGAGAAGATCCTCTGTGAGCTCTAAGCAATCAGAGCTCTGAAGCAATTCGATGAAGTCAGTGGTAATAATTGCTTAGCAAATGCTGTAGGTACCCTGAAGAGCATGCAAATAATTCTCCACAGTAAGCAAAGAGTGCTTGAGGTGAATCTGAAACCCCAGTAATTCCCTGATGATCACTTCCAGAACGTATTGCCACTGCCCAGGGTCCTTCTTTAATTGAGTTGAATTTTACTGCTAGCTGAAACATTTCACTTGTCCCACTGGGCCAGGGGTTATAGACAGGCCTCCTCATTTTTGCTTTGTGGAGAAATCTTTTTTTTGTGTTTCTGCTGTCACGAGATATGATTCTGATTGTTCTACTCTGATCAATATAGAGCCTTTTCAGACCCAGAGCAAAAAATTTTCATGTTAAGTCCCCCCTCTCTTCTTTTCTTCCTCATTGGTCCTGCTTATGCATCATCTTTCTGGATTGTGGAACAGAACCAGAGAAGTCTGTGGGCTGAGGTTTTCTGTGTCTGTGACTGGGAGCTGAATTTTACCTCTCCTCTATGAGTGAGGTTATTTACAATCCCCTCTTCCTGCTTCAGTTCCCTTTAACCTCTTGGGAATGCTTCTGTAGTGTTTTACCCAGGCTCTTTCGGCTCTAGAGGCAAAATCTCTCATGTTGCACAGTATGTTTTCTCTTGATCATTTATGTATAAAGTCTCTTGATTTTTCTTAATCCTCCCTTGCTTCCACAGAACTGTTCCCATCTTGTACTTAGGTACAGTGTGAAATCTTTTCGGATTAATTTAATGCTACTGAAAGATACTGGGCTGGCAATATACAGAGTAGTAACCTCTATTCACAAAATGAGAGCATGAACCTCCTCAGGCACAGCTGAATTGCTGTGGCGTATCTTGAGGTGATTGGGGTGACTAATCAATCACCAGGAACTGGTCATGACACATGTTCAAACTTCTGGTCACTCCTGACTGATAGCAGACAATTGCTGCTTTTGCTTTTGGTTTTGTTTTGTGTTGGTTTAATCAAAAAATGTTAATAGAAAAATGTGGTGGCTACTTTAATAGTATGCTAATGCACTCATTGCCAAAGAGACCCCCAGCTCTGTGACAAGAAACAGGGAAAGGTTATTGTCTTCTCAATGCTGAACAAGGAATCTTGCTGCAATGTGTATTTCTCTCTAGTCCACCTGTCAGTGGTGGCAGACTTGAATAAAAATGTTCCATCTTCTCCATTTGGATTGGTTAGTTTTTCCTTGCTGGCATTTTTCATTGCATCTGGTATATTCTGGAAGCCAACACAGAAGATCCTGAAGTGCTCTGTAACTCCACAAAGCAGGGAGAATTACCACTGACTTGCAGAATATGTGCTTGCTTCTTTTCTGTACCACATAAAAATCATTTTTGTGCTTGCATAGCACTTACCAGATGTAAGTGCTTACCAGCACTTACCTCAAACTGGAGAAGCTTTAGAAAGCTCAAACCCAGAAAGGAGGGATTAAAAATGAAAGGAAAAGCATGCAGATGGCCTGAGGGCAATCAGCTATTACACTCAGTAGAACTGTCTTTTTGTCTTGGTTTTCCTGCAGGTGGAAATTGTTGTCAACACACGTGAAAAATGTACTAAACTTGAGTGTAGCAAACTGCGGGATTTTTAATTTGTGAGGAGGAGACTGAGAGAAGGATCGTGGTCCTCTCTTTTCAGCTGCATGGATAGTACTGCAGTGCTAAAGCTGTGGATCAGCTCTAGGGAAATAGGAGAGAACTTCCCGTGGGCAGGATCCATCAGTAAACCATGGCCTGACATCACTGCACATTTGTAACCTGTAATCAAATACTCAGCAGGGTATTAGGTATGTTTTCTTTCATGATGCACTACCTTTCTTAGACAATATACCATTTCTCAGTCGTGTGACTTTGTCTCCAAGGCAGCTAAAACTGCAGATTTACACAGCAATTCTGTAGAGGAGAGTAAATCAAAGAGGGAGAAGAAGAACTCAGGATTTCTCTGGCAGCTTGATGAAATGCATGTTAAGACTAAAACTAAACTTAAAAATATCTCACGGCTCCCACTTGTTTCACAGACACTGGCAAAATGTAACCCCTGGCTTAGGTTTTCCTGACAGTTCCCTCATTTCTGATTGATCAAAATGTTGGTCCTACTTGTTTTGTATCACAGAAACACTGCTTTCATGTAGGCAGTAAAACAAATAGCAATGTTTGCATCTCACAGCATGAATTTTTTCCTTTTAACAATATCTTTACAGTTAAATTTCACTTTGTTAACTCTGCAAATACATTAGGGCTCCAAAACGAGATGTCCATCTTATGAATATCTTATAGAAAGTCCTGAGGGATCCTGGCAGAGTTCAAAATGAAATTGGCCTCATTCTTTTACCTAAGCAATTATTAATTCATTTGGTGGTACTTACTGTGTGCTCCTTCTGCCCTCAAGATAGAAGTCAACATTTCTTTAAGGCTTCAGGCTGGCTTTCAAAATACATGCTACAATGATAATGAAGCCCTGTTACTTAGATCCTGGCTCCAAGGGCACACAGGATTTTTTTTCTTGCTGAATGGGATATGAGATGAGCAGTGCCCCCACAAGTCAACTGTGGAGCACACTGTGAGCTGCCCGTCGGGTGAGGTGTGGGCACATGCAGAGCATTTGCAGCACAGTACAAAACTGCTGAACCACAGCCTCCCCCTGAATGCAAAGTTAGCTGATTTTGGCAGAGAGTATTTCTAATCTGCTGCTTTGGATTTTCATATTTTGTAACATAGCTTTCATCTCTTTTCTGAGGGAAAAAATAAAGGCAATATGTAAGGTTGGTTGGGGTCCAGTCTATCTTTCCAACCTATACAAGAGATGACTTTTTTGTTGTCTACTTTTTTCAAAGAAAAATATTTCAAAATAGTGGCCCTGATTTACAGAGTGGGGAGCTTAAGATTAAATATGTAAGAAGCATCATACCCAGTACCCAAGTTCCCACCTGTTAAGAAGAGTGGGTCAGTTCATCCTGCAGAGAGGTGTAGAAGCCCTTGGGAAGCACAGAGATCCTGCAGCAAGTTCCTCACTGACATCACCAGGGGCCAAGCCTGGGACACCAGAGTGTGGTGGCTGGATGAGCCCTGAGGGACTTCAGGCAGCCAGCACTGACGTGGATTTTATGGCGTATGTTTTGTGACATTCAGCTTGTCACAGACAAGCCCAAGGGCTGCTGAAGTGCCAAGATGGCTGTAAGCATTCAGCTGCAGCTCAGGATGTGCCCACTCTGGGATCCTGTAGGGTTGGTACATTCTTGATGCTGTTGGGCATGGCAGTAATGCTCAGAGATACACACTTCTGATTTTGATGATACCTCCCTCCTAAAAATATGGGTCTCAAACTATTTGCCAAAGCATCCAGCTTGGTGAAAGTCTGCCAGGCAGGAAGGAGGGGAAGAAGCACTGCAATCCCAAAGCCATCAGCAAACAGTTAAGGTCCAAGGAGAACACTGTAAAACCCAAGGTAAGAAAACACTGCAGTGCTGTGTTACATGACTAGTAAAGCAGACAAATATGATCAAACACCCACAGTACATTTATAGGGTTTAAGTTTTGTAAAGTGGATTAGAGGCATTTTTATTCATTAAGGAGATAAAAACCTGTTTGCTGGAACTCAAGGGTTTTATTTAAAAAAGTTTGAGTTTTATAGGTGGTGAAAGAATCATAAACAGAGCAATGAAATGGTCAGAGAAAAAAAAAGTAAGTTGTGTAAACTGCTTTAAAAAGAGCAAGAGCATTTCTTTTTCTTAAATCCCTATTTAATGGATTAATGCATTATTAAAAAAGATAGATGATATACATGGATGGGAAAAACCTTGGGCCTATGAGTTTTCTCTTGTCTTTCCTATTTATTACAGTTTGTCTCCCAGCAGCATTTAGATGCACTGAGACTGAGGCCACTGTGATGGCTGTAAAGAGGCAGTCCTAACCTGGAGAAGCATAAGTTGGACTGGAAAAGTCAAAATGAGGGTGGGAAAAAGGGAAATAGTGCCTTGTGTTTAAAAATGGGCTTGATGGTTACAGGCAAGACTCAGGTGAACTTGCAGAGCTTGAAGCAACCCCTTTTATTTTGATGGCTAGTATGGGGAGGGCTACTGGGAATAAACTTGTTGTCTTATTATTTGCTCTGTTCCCATGTCATGTTTTCTCTCTTTTCCAGTTTCCTCCACTATATCCCTCTTACTCTGTAGTTTTTCTTTTCCTGGCCCTCCTTCCCTCCTCTCTCCTCAGTTTCCTACCCATAGCACTCAACTCCCTGCAATTTCCCTTCAGAAGCTGTCAGCCTTTTTCTATTCTATCTCCTCACCATCCACCCTCTCCCTGGCATCTCTTTGGAATTATTTGGCAGTTTTGAAAAAGGGCTTATGAAATAAATGAGATTTATAACCTGAGCACGTGAGAAATTTGCTAACGGTCTGAATTACCTGACAAAAATAAGCTCATCAGGAAGATTCACTAGGGATTAATTTTGTTGGGAAACCTGGGAAATTTTTTCCATTTTCTGCACCTGGTTGGGCCTTCCAAATGAGATACTAGGTGCCTTTTCAGCTGGCAGAGGAAACTGTGGTTTAAAAGAGATTTGTGTTAGAAACAAGGTACTTTTCTCTCTCTCTCCTTTTTTTTTTTTAATGAGGGCAAAGAGTTATGTGACTACAGCCAAGTTACTGCTTTGAGAAGTATTGGTTGTAAAAGTTGCAGAACTTCCTGTAATACTCATTGCAGCAGGGTTTGACCATGTACTGTTTTTTAACAGCACACCCATGGGTTATGCCATACCAAGATATCCCTCTCCATGAATCAGATCTCTACCACGCCTAGAAGCTACTTTTGGGGAGCAGAGTTCAGGTAAGATGTGGATCTGAAATTGCATTATATGGTTTTCCTTGACCCATGAGCTCTACAAGTGTGGATCTGGCAAGCTTAGCAAAAGGAACCTACAAGACAGCTCTGTAATTGCTTCCCATCAACCCTTCTTGGTGTAGGATTTCATCCTCATTTCAGGGCTGAAACTGTTTCCTTTCACACGTGTATTAAAAATAGATGGAAGCCAGGATATTGGGCAGGTTTCCTTGAAGAGCAATTTTTAAATTTTAAACAAGATAGTATTACTAATCATGGAGAAAGAGAAGATGAGCATGAGATTTCTGGAGTATTTTCCTGCCTTATAGCACAGGCTCTTTCTGAACAAATCACTGAATCTCTTTAGTCCCTGAATTAACCATCCTTCAAAATGAAAATGAAGTATTTCTTTTTCCATTTTGTGTGCCTTGTGTACTGAAGTTGAAAAACAGCCTGGCTATTGTCACTCCCTGATTGTGTACCTCACTTTTGTAGTGAAAAGGGAAACTGTACTAGAATGAGGAAAATTAAACCATGTGAATATTATTCTTTTTTTGCTTCACTTTTAATCTTCATGTTAAAATGGTCTCAAGCCTTCCTCCTTAAGTCTGCGAATTTAAAATAAAAACACAGGTTCTCAAAGATCTCTCCAGCAAGGAGGAAAGACTCTTGTCCCAGTGTTCCCTGGAATTAAGCCACAGATATGCCTGTTGTTCAACCTTCTGCTTTTGCAAAGTAGGTTTATTTTTGCCATTTTTTTGCAGCTATTCCCAGAGATCTTCTATTGAGGGTCCCAAACATATGCCAGCTCAATTGTCCTTCAGTTTATTTTTGTCTTCCTGCAAGGTAACCATTCATCCATGGAGTAATTTCTTTAAATGAGGCATTTTAATCCAAATTGCCAGTTAATACCTGCAGGGTCAGCTTCCCTCCTGATCAGCTCTGGAAATGAAGAAAAGCTTCAAAAGCTGCTGTAAAGTTTTGCTTGCAGAAATTCTGCAGGGTTTTTGAAACAAAGCAAAATTGGTAGGGCAAGCTCTGAACCTTTAGACAAAATGCAAAACTGTATGGAAAAAAAAAGTCAGGTGTCAAATTAACCCAGTCTCACAGGTCATGTGGGTCTGGGTTCGGTTCTGAAGGACCCTGTGAGTAAAAATGAGGCTGGAGTCTCACTGCACTGTACTAGTTCATTAGTGTAGAATGAGCAGGGTTATGTTCTTCTGTGTTTCTTCCTCTTGAACTGATTGTCTGATTGTTAACTGTGGTAGAGTAAAACTGAATGATCATTCCACTTCTTCTAATTTGTGTGTTTATGTAAAGGCAGCTACTGTAGTTTCCAGTTAAACTTGAAGGGAATAGGGCAAGGATTTCGTCAAATTATATCTGTGCAAGTGTATTTCCTTTGAGAACATAAACCAGACATTCAGACCACCACCCAAGCAGCCTTCCATATCAGAGTACATATGGAATTTGAGGGAAAAGAAAACTTCCCTCTGTGTATTTACGTGGCTTTGACTTATTTGTAAATATTAATGGATCCCAAGTGCATGAAAAAAGTCTCTTAACTAGAAAAATCATGTAGATCTTCTATTACATCTCCACTGGAGCTGCAACTGAATCAATAGGTTCCTCTCCAAAAATTAGAATGAAAGGCATCCATTAGAGCCCAGCATGAGAATTCTTCTAAATGATACTGGCTGTCCCCGTGCAATACTGAAGAAGGAAAGCACATGGATGCAAGCCAAGTTCAAATACACTAGCTAAATCCATGTCCTGTTGCTCTGTTGAATCTATTGGTTTCTGTAATCTGCAAGGAGAGAAAGCTTCTGAACTTTATTGGAAGTATTTTTAAGGTTTTAAGCTTGCAGTCCTACCAAAAAAAAAAAATTGTGTTTCCATTCCCCCTGCTATTTCCCAACTCTTCTGCCTGCCAGCAGCCAGCTAGATTAAAGAATTTATACTGAGAAGAATTACACAACAAAAACAACACCTGTAATTAAAAAGGCTGTAAGTTATCAACCAGTGCAGTATAATTAAAAATGTCAGTAATTGTAATTGTTCTCTAGTCATTCATTCATGGTTTGTTCCTTTTAACTTTATTATAAAAGGAAAAATATGGCTACCTGTCGATAATAACTGCATAGGCTAAGGACTTTGTACACCATTAGTTGGAGGGGATATAAAGCTGTTTATATTTTCTTGTAAATAGTACAAACCATGTCACAATGCCATTCCATTTATTGGACTCAACCTTTAAGCAATCTGTCCATAATTGCACTAGAAAATGTTCAGAGCAATTCTCCAGGCCCCTATGTGGACATTAAATATCCTGAATAACATATGATTGTTGTACTCTGAGCACCAATAATAAGCAGAGCACTGAGTGTTCTTGCTTTTAAAGCAAAAAGTAATTGTTTCTGGAATACATGCATTTGAAAAAAAACCTCTGGGTGTTTTAACTGATTATAAATTATTATTATGTTTTGACTTTGGAATAATGTATGTAATACAAGGATAAGGAAGGGATAGGTTAAAGGGAACTGTAATTACATACAAAATTGAAAAAAACCCTCATCATGTTTTCTGTCATCCCAATTAATTTAGCTGAAGTTGTACAAATCCTGCCTTCTAAGATGGCATTCAGGCTCAGGATGGCTAAGAGTTGATTGCAGTTTTGCTTAGAGTTTTGCACAATACAGAAGTGCTGCTAAACCCATCCAAATATTCACAAATATTTCAGCAGGTTTTGACTTTGATTCCCTCTTTTTCCCCTCTACAAATATAAATTCAGTTACCGTACCTGTGTGGATGGCTGAGACTGACCACTCTGATATATATAATTCATTCAGTTTAAATTAAAATCTACCATCCCTTGCAGGTCTCTTATCCATCAGCTCTAGCTGACGATGGCTAACAGAGAGCTCTTAACTGTCTCCTTTTAAGCCTTCCTTACTACTCTGTTTTACTGTGAAAAATACCTTTCTTTAAACTTTAATGAGACATAATTTTATATTGGATATGTCTCAAACCTGCAGGTATTCATTTTCTAAGATCTGTAAGATATGGCCTACTGCATGCATCTTAACCGGCATGCTTTCTTCTAAGTTCTGCCATTCTCTTTGTATTTTTGATTGCTACAACACTATTTTCTTTTTTTCTCAACCAATGTGTTATTCCTCAAGCTTCTGCTGCAAAGGTTTTTTGTCCTGACTATGTCCTATTCCTCTTTGCATCCTGGTTCTACCATCCCTACTCTGTAATTCATGTGTGGCTTTCCGAGATCCCCTCTGCACCCACCCAGTGCTTAAAAGTCCAGTTTCTGCTTCAGAATAATCATGAGTAACTTGGTCCACATGTTAGATTTCCAAACAAGTATATTCATACCTTCTGCCATCAACAGGCCTTGGGATGAATCCCTCATAAGCTTCTGCTGCTTTACCTCATTATTTGCCTCCAGGTGCCTCTTTCAACATGGTGACTCTCTGTATGTTGGAAATGGCAAGATCCATTTTTACCTGGGGGCAAGCTACACATTTACCTCTGGAGGAGGCATGTGCACAGGCATTTCCCATGGTTCAGCTAATGTGCTGGAAATCTGCCCTCCAGCTTTTCTCTCAGTAACTTCTTCATAAGCCACACCATCAAGCTTCACTTGTCAGCCTCACATTTGCTTTGAGCTAGGTTGATTTCCCTGGTTCTCCCTCAGTGGAATATTTAAACTGAAAGAAACTTTCTGTGTTATTAACTATTTTGCCATAGTGTTTCTTTAAATTTTTTTTATCATGGAACTTTTTTCTCCAAATAAAACCTTAAAGGGAAAGGGTACAAAGTAGGCCCAAATGCTTTCAATTGCTGAAGCAAGAAGTCTGCAGTGAAGCTTCTGCTTAACAAAGTGGAAAATAAGAAAGCATATTTTATTCCATCGTTTATTAAAATTAAGGGAATGAGGGCCTCATTTGCTTAAAAAATTGTCCATTAGTATTCACCTGGTGGCAAGGAGCCTTAATCTCAGACCATTAATGAAAACAGAAGCTCATTAAATAGTAATTCTTTTTAATAGCGACAGGAGCTTGTGTTTGAGCAGAACTGTTCCAAGTTCCCATGTAAATTGTTCATGATGATCACCAATAAGAGAATTTTCTGTACCTCTCCCCACTCCCAAGAGCTTTCCTTCCATATGTAATCACTTATGAATGCCAGACATGGGAAGAGACTTGCATCAAGGGAAAGAGGTTTCACTGTCAGATTTCTGGTGCTAGAAAACAGGAAAGAAGCCCTTGGATACAGAGCAGGTGAAGTAATTCTTGAATAGGGGAGGAGTGTCCCAAGAGACACAAGAACTTTGGGGGGTCTGTGAGTACTCTTAGCTTTTGGCCAGTACTACTGTGGTTTTAAAACAACAGGAGGCATGTTGAATTCTTCTGCTTTGGCAGCTGCTGCTTGCCCTCTACTAAGAAACATACCAAGCCTACATCCTGTTGATTATCTCTCTCTGACCATTGCTATGCTTTCCCTTCCTCCAGATTATTTAGTCATTAATGCCACCTTGTTGCTGTGTAGGCTGGTTGTCTTGCACTATCCAACTATTCATGTATTAAAGACTTAAAGTAATGGACAGGGTGGTCTTGTGCTCATTTCAAATCCATAGCTTAAGTTCCTATTCCCCTTCAAATATTGTAAAATATTCTGTGCTCTCATTACAGTCCTCACCTGTACAACTGCTTTGCATGACATAAATCACTACCTTCATTTCAGGCAGCTGAGTTGCTTGTGACTCTTCTGATGAACAACTTCAGACATTGTGGCCCTATTCCTTCTTTAATATTAGTCTGTTCTCTCCCCCATGCTACGGATGTTGCTGAACCAGGCATTGTTTGTTTTGAGTATGTGTGTGGGAAGATTGCTTAGTGTTGCTCCTTAGATGTGGTTAATTCAATTACTGCCAGATTTTCCAGGCCTCTTGACATTGTCGTGTATAGCTCTTTAGTTATAATATCATCAATTATTTAAATTTTAATTAGTGCTTGCGTTAATTACATGATCCTTTACTGCAAGGGGAAAGAGATCTCAGTTTCCACAGCTATATGACCATGGTTTGTCCTCAGAGGCATCATTGCTAATACTCATCAAATAGCCATCATCCTGTGGGTATGCTTCTGTGGGTCCTTGTTGTCTGAGGACGTAGCATCTCTAAGAAGTTATTAAAGCTTTATGTCACTGGACTGGCCTCCAGTGGATGGGAGCTGACACATTCCTAAACTCTGTCAGGACAGTTTTGTCCTCCCTACTGCCAGTCCAAACACAGGTGCTGCTGGGACCCCTGGCAGCAAACCTGGCATATGTTTATGCTGTAATAGGCAGAGTTGCTGTCTGACTCCTCACACACACCCCATCATCTTGCCCAGACTGCTGGGAGGCCTGGGCAGGGTGGGCTGTGGGAAGGTCCTGGGGGATCATGTGCTTACTTGCTTCAGGCAGATCCCCAGAAAGATCTCTTCATACAGGTCACCAAGATCTGATGTTACTACATCAAAAGCAGGAGGTGAATTCTGGTTTAGGCTGCCAGATGAGACAGCTGTCTAATGGAAAATCTGGCTGAGAAAGGTTTAAGATAAGATTGGAAGACTGGCATGACATCCCAGTAATAGCCCTCCTTAGCTCTTTTGACTTCACTCTCTGTTGCAGATTGCAAATAGCTTTTTACAGTTAAGATTTGCATCAGCATCCATAATTCCACTGTGTTATTAGCTACTACAGTTGTTTGGGGTGACAAAATCTTCTTCTGTGTTTAGCACTCACTACTACAAGAGGTAGATGTCATGTGCAGCAGCAAATACTGTGGCCAAATGCAATGTATCCATTAAGTGTGCTATTACTGTTCCTGTACTGTATAAACCCTGGGTTTGTTATAGCATGTGTTCTGTGGGCTTTTTTTTTTTCTGTGACTGTATCTAGACAGTGGTTTTTTATTTGGTGAGGTTTTTTTCCAGCAACTAGTGGTGGGGTCTTTTTCTCTGCATAGAGCATAGCAAGTAAAATGTTACCCATAGAGGGTTAAAACCTGCTGAAAGAAGGGATTTTGTCCCTTCACACCAGAAAAGCTGTGCAATTCACCCTGCCCTGGTGGCTCTCTTGCCTACAATGTGCTATTCCACTGTACCAAGCACCTGTCAGTACTTAAGAATGAGAACAGCTTTTTGGTGTAACTGAACTAAGGTGACAAAAAATAATAATTTCATCTACTCTGTTGTTTTGGGGAATGATATGAAGGGTGGATTTACAGGGACCAACAGTAAAGGAGCTGTTGCTTTTCCCTTCTATTCCTTGTCATCACTTACCCCCCTGACTACATCCCTGCACAGCCACGTGGTACAAGCAGCATTTGTTGGTGGCCTCTTGTCAGCATTACCAACACAGCCCCAACGAGATCTGTGGTGATTCACACAAACTCTGTATCCCATCTCTGTGATGCCCTGTAATGGCCTCATCCATGGAGCTGTGCACTTCCATCACCCAGGTACTTAAACTATTTATAAGAAAATAAATTGTCTTTGTCTCATGATGATAGTCATAATGTGTCTTTTCTGGAAGCCAAAACCAAATTCTTCTTGTTACAAAAACACGGGTAATTTTTTATGGCTAATTAAAAACAAGAAAACACAAAACCAAGCACAAACATAGATACAGAGAAGGACATGTCAGTAGTAGGATTATCTTCTGATGCTGTGCCACATAGAAAGGAATTAAACAAATCCAGGATGTATATGAGGGTTGGGGGGTTTTCTGTTAGTTTTTTTGTTTCAATAGTTTAAAAAAAAAAAAAAGAAGTTGGGATTTTTCAAAGGATCTTTTTGTGCATACTAACAGATTTTTGTACTTTAATTGGATAAATCTGCTACCTTGGTTGGGTTTGACACAAAATTTTGTAAAGTCTGGCTGAAAAAAAAAATTGGATTGGACAAAATAGCTTTCACTGGAAGTCTAAACTTTTCATAGAAGCACATGCTTTTCAGTACAATAAAATAAAAAATGTAATTAAAGTCTTGCCTTTCCTCCAATAGTGGTTCCAATAGATGATGTTGAACAAATCCTTTTTCAGCTGCCTGGAGCTAGTGATGATCATAATCACAAAGGGAATAAGAACATGAAAGAATAATCACAGCATCATAAAATTGCTTTTGCAGAGATTTTTGCTTTCTCCTAAAAATCTGCATTTTTCTGATTCTGCTTCTACTTGAGGTCAGTGGCTGAATTCCTACTAATTTGAATGGAACCACAGCCTACTTGCTTCAAGATAAAAATGTAACCATGATACAACTGTAGTTGTTACTCCCTTTTTTGTGAGCTAGCAATGGACATTGTTGTGACCCCTTACAAGTCCTTTCTTGGTATGTAAGATTTAAACAACGACCTACCAGTTTGGGTGTGGTGACTCCACAGCACTAACACAGATTTAAACAACACTAAATGCAAACTGGTGTTGCAGCACTCTCTGTCTTAGCTTGTCTGCTGTAAGGCATGCTGTTTTATAACTAATTATATAGGCTTCATGTTAACCTGCAATAAAAACATACATTTTACAAGCATGACATTAGATCTTTCGTGTGGTCGTAGTTGACATTATTTCCGCAGAAATACGTGATATGCTGTGATCCACAAAGCACTGCACACACCCATTAAATATTGAATGAACACCAACACCATGGGGAACATAAAATATTGACTCTGAACAAATGGATAACTCAGGGTAGGGGAATGCAGAGATTTTTCACCTGTAGGTCACTAGTCAGAAAAATGGCTCAGATTAGTGCCAACACCACACCAGATGTAACTTGGCAGGTGTTCATGGCTGAAATGATTTATGTGCTCCAGCTTCTGTTGGACAAAGGGTTGTATTACACAAGCCATGATTGTTTGTAGCACCCATAGGACAGATCGTTGTTTCCACAGAACAGTTAAGGTTTAGAAAGACTTGGTTACCGTGAACTTTTCAGGCATGTCTAGGACAGAGTTTTAAGACTTGAAAATCACACAGAAGTTTTTATTCTTGCTGCAGAAAGAAGCAGTTCTCCTCCTCCAGGAAGGCTGGGTGGCACATCCTACAGAGTATGAGACAGTGATGTGACTGCACAGCCCATTCCCAAACACTGTTCTCTGTTGGACACCTGATCTTTTCCAAGGACAGCACATACCACCTGGGGCTGTCTGCTCAGGGCCTCCTACTGTGGAAGCATTTCTGAACCAGTCTCACTCCTGCTGCTTCTTTGCTTTCCCTTCCACTCCCTTGCTGTATGTTTGTAGCTGCTCCTGCCTGCAAGGGAGCGGTCATCGATGTGTTTTTTAAGTTCAGGAGACATAAAGCAGATGTTCTTAGGACCTTGACTGGGCACCCACGAAGAGAGCATTTCCATAATGACTACTCTTTGCATCTCCCAACTGGACTCATTGTTATTTGTTCCTCTTTTGCCTGATCTATGAATTCCTTACTCATCTCTTCAGCAAAAAAAGCACAAATTCCTCTCCAACAGGTACCATCTTTACTGACTATTTGATCTTTTTGATGTACTTTATCCTTTGATATGATTATATCCCTATCTATCCCTGCATCTGCCTTAAAGGACATGTCCAGTCTATTGCAATTCTTCTGTGGATGCCATTTTGTAACAAACAAAGCTCTCCTTTCTCTGAATCTCAACTACAGTAACAAGTATAGCTGTCATATATCATTACTGTGGCTTCATAAATCCTGTCCTTTAGGCAGTAAAGGAAAGGTTGAAGTACTGGTATCTAACACAGTAAACTGCTGTGATCTATAAAACTTATGTATTTTGCAGAGTAACAAAAGTCTGTGCTAATAGATCTCTTACTTTCAAACAGAGAAGCTGAAGGCACAGTCAACACTAGCAAGTACAGTTGCTTCTCTGAAGGTCCTAGTGTAGCAGAAGTGCATAGGATTTGTCTTTAAGACAGTAATAGGACTGATTGCTAAAAAACCCCAGTGAAATCAGAGTGAGCTCTGTTGATCCATGGGCAATGGAGACTGGAAGGAAAATGGTATGAATCTATGGGTAGGAGAAAACTTCTGCCTTCCAGCTCCTCCTGTCTCTTGATGACTGACATGGAAAAGCAATGTACAATGTCTTATCTCCCTCAGAGACAGCTGTTGAAACTTCTAGTTGTCGCTGAGGTCTGGGCTAGGTGGGAGCTGCGACCCTGCATCTCAGAATGGCAAGTCACTGCCTCTGCTCCATGCTTTCAGAGACAGCAGATTGCTTTGCACAGTGCCCAACGCTCATAGTGGGGCAGAAGAAGAGATCCCACCTCTGTGAAAACATCAAACCCACATCCTGCCCCAGCTGTGTTTGCCCCATGCTGGTGTGTGCATGGGTGCCTGCATTAGTGCTACATTCCACAAACGGATGAGGTGAGCTGGAGGGCATTTATTCTGCTGCCCTAAAAAGAGAGCCCTGTTTTCCAAGAGCTTCTGGGCACCTGTTTCCTCTGCCTGCTCTGTGCGGTGTAAACAGCCTGTTTGGTTCAGAGAGCTGCAGAGAGTGCTCACTGCAGCGGCTGCTCACCCAGTGTCAAAGGGAGAGTGCATAGCAACTTCGGGCTAAACCTCTGCCTTTTCCTGGCCATCCCTTAGTATGGGAGTAGCAGACAACTCCTCCTTTGTTCTTCAGACTGTAGGGAGGGGCTGGCGTTGCCACAGGTGTTGATGAAAACACAGGTGAAGGTGAGAGAGCTTCAAGTGCCCTTACAGAGCGGAATAAGAGCATTGCACTAATGGGTACTGGAATGGGCTGCCCAGGGAAGTGGTGGATTCTCTGTCCCTGGAGGTTTTCAAGAGACTGAATGTGGCATTAGGTGCCATGGTCTAGTAACACTGGTGGTAGTGGATCAACAGTTGGACTTGATGATCTCAGAGGTCTTTTCCAACCCAGCTGATTCTGATTCTATAATTCTATGATTTGTGCACTTTTTGTGTAAATCCACATCTTGTGAAACTAGTGGAAGTAATTGCATATGAAAAAGCCATGAAGGAAAGGAAAAACACATTGGAGATAGGTAACAAGCAGATTTTGCCAGCCCAGCAGACTGGGTTTTGTAGGGAACTAAACTCATCATCAAAAAGCTGGCTTATGTACTCTGCTGTGCTCATAAGCAAGAGAGGCTATTCCAAGGGATGGCTGCAAACTGCTTTTTTAGAAACTGCAAAACTGCTACACCTGTGTTTTGTGTCTCTTTTGAGGCATTTCTTTAATGACTGGGGTGAGAGCTGGGGGAGATAATGGCAAAACCACATTTGATTTCTCTCTTTCAACTGAGCCTGGGCAGGCAGAAATGGACACCTCTGCTGTTGATTGTAGCACAGATACGCAGTGGCACAGAGCACTTTGGCATCCAGCACATCCGCTGCTTGCCTAAATTTACAAGCAAATGAAATCTGTAAGAGCACTACAAGGAATTCTGAGTGGATCCCATTCCTCTGCTGTAAGGTCATTATGCAGCACAAAATTAGGCAACCTCAGCTAACAGCTGATGTCCCCGGCACACATGAGCCCTAAATATAGCAGAGGCTGGAGGAAATTCCCCCATCATTTTCCAGATCGCCTGTGGGAGTAAAATAACAACAACAAAAAGGTAAAAAGAATGTACAACTCGGAGAGCATAGTCTGACTTGCAAATACAGCTCGTCAGTGCAGTATAGAAGCCCCTACTGAGTACAGAGATGAGTCTCTGTATTTCTGCTGTGTGCTGCTCTGGAAACCAGGCACTCCTGGGCAGGCTGCATAGGGCTGAACTGAGAGTCTGCAGCCATAGAGCAGAAGAGGAGATGCTCACAAACACCTCCCTGCATAATGTTAATAAGAGCATCAGGCTTCAAGTGGGGTGGGAAGAAAGCGTGGATGTTTGTTTGGGTGTCTTAAGATATGTTGTTGAAGAGAGCTGGCAAAAAAAAGAGAGTCTCTAGAGATATGAATGAAAGGAAAGATGTCACCAGCATTTAGAGAATAGAGAATGGCAGGAATTAGTTTGCCCCTCCTGCACAATGCTCTCCTTTAAGGTGTGAACTCCAACGGCATGGATTTCTCTGCAAGATCAGGAGGAGAAATTACAAGCTTTAGGCAGCAGTTCAAGTTGATTATCACATTCTTGCCTCTTCACACCAGCATCTTGGTTTTGACATTAGCATTGCAGAGCTGCTGAGAGGCAGCAGATGCCCAGGTCCTTGCATCAGATCTCAGTGGAGGAGGAATTAGGCCATATCCTAAATGGGTGGTTTAGTTGTCCTTGTTTTAATTACAGATACTCATCTGTGCTAAAATGAGTTGATCAGAGGGCACCCTGGGAAGCCTGGCATTCTTCAAGAGGTTTCACCTGCAGTGAAACCTGACTCCTGTTTGCAGGACTGAAACCACCAGCCAGGGGCTCATCCTGAGAAGCCTCTGTGGAAAAGCTCTTTTCAGCTTAGACCCAAAACCACCAGCATCTCTCTTCCCAAAAGGTAGAAAATCACTCCAGTGCCAAGGAAAGTGTGAAAAGTAGTATGTATGTAGCTGTGGCGATTTTTTGTCTTTTCTTGAAACAGATTACTTTTAAAATGGAAAACATGCAAACTCTGCTTTTCAAAGAAATAAATGATTTTAAGTATGTAAAGGAAAGATCTTTTTCCCTTCTTCCACTAGTGGAAACAACTCAATTACATCTGAAAGCAGAGATAATCCCTGTTTGCTTCCTACATCCTAAAAATGTAGGAAAATGTTTTAGAGTAAACTTTCCTGTTTGTTTTGGTGGGAAAAGAGTTGTCCAGCTCCTCTTTTCAATCATGTTTTCTTTATTTATTATTTTATACTCTGGTAGTGTTCAAGTTCACCTGAGGCTACCAAAATCTGAGAAAATTCATTGTGTGTCTTTCAGAATAAAAGATGCTTTTTCAGCGAACATCAAGGAATGTTTTCAAACTTTTCCTACATGAAAAATGCTTTAATATTTCTCCTTGGAAAAAAACTCCAAACGTCATTAATCCTGAAAAATAATATTTCTTTATATGGTGTACTATAATGCTGTTCATTTTATTTCAAGTAAAATTGATAAAGATTTTGAAGAAATTGGAATCAGAAAGGCAGTAGGTTTCATTTTGAAAACATCTTTTTGTGTTGACTATATTTGCTAATGGTGTTGAATATATTTTTTCACCAATGAAACGTTCAGAGGAACTATTTTATTAGGTTTTGTGTCTTAGAGATTTTAAAGTTTGTAGGTAATGTTTCTTAGTAGATGGAACCATAGATGACTAACTCCTTTGGACAGAGATTAATTTCATTTTTGCATTTGAATTGAGTTGGTTGTTCCAAATAAACGGGGAAGCAAACTGGAAAAATGCTTTTATAAGCTCTCTTTATATGGTCACAACCACCTGGAAGGCACAGACTCATCAAACACATGCTCTTTGGCAATACTTTAACCTCTTCTTAAAAAAATTCTTCAGCAATCAACAGTCATGAAATCAAGAGTTCCACTTCTGCACAAAAACAAGTTTTTAAAAATAATTTTTTCATTTTTTTTCATGACTACAAACCTCCAGAAAAAAAATCAGGAATTAAAAAATTATAGGATTAAATAAACACCCAGGTTTGAATTCTTCCATCACTTATTCATGGAAATGCTGATGTTTTGCACAAAGCCTTTTAAAAAAATCTTACTTTGAACATCAGAAAGTATTGAGGTGAACATTATCTTCTCCTCAAAAATGTCTAGCTTTACATAAGACAAAAATAATTTGGAGGGAATAGCTGTTGTAATGCTTTTATTTCAGAAGCATTACTTTTATGATGTAGTTGGTCTGTAAAAGTGTGTCTACATGTTAGAGATGCAAAAGATTTAATGATACATAAAAGCTGAGGTAGGATGATAAGGGTGGAAAAATTTATAGCCACAGTTGTTGCTTCTTTGAATTGTTGAGTTTACTAGACTTTTTGTTTCAAACAATGGATGGCAGGCAAATAATAAAAGAGAGTGACACAATATCCAAACAGTTTCCCTGGACTGGCCAGATAAGCTAGAAATGCTGGTAATGCAATCTATGGGATTTTTAATTGACTTTTCATGAACAAAAAAGCAATTAGAAAAGGGAGAAGAGAAATTTTTAAGAATAATGACTGTCAGGACTTCAAAGAGCTACCACACTTTTCAACTTTGAAGGAGAGTAACATCTTATAACAAAAAAAAAAAAAGGCAGAAAATTAGGGAATTTAATGCTTGTTCTGGTTTAATGATATTTTGTGGTTCCTAGACTCTTTTAATAGTTATATCATGCTTACCATTTTGTCTTAGGCTGAGCTATGAATGTTAATAATGGTTTATACCTCCTGGAATGTCAATTACTGGCACATTTCATGTGATCTCCGGACTCACACTCAGTGTGCTTAAATGGAAAAACATCTCTTCTTTGGAAGCAAAACCTGTGAGGATCTATGTGAATAAAGCACGTGGCTTGTGCTTTAGAACACTTCAGTGAACACATCTTGTTCAACATGATCTGTTTTTCTAACCTAGTTGGGCAACTAAGTACATGAAGGAAATTAGGATGAGTGCATGTGTTCATAAATTTCAGCATGTAGAGGGTTTTCTCAAGGCAGAAAAAAAAATGGGGAATTCCTGATACTTAGGAGAGATGGTCCCTGAGAAGCCAGAGAGTGCTGGTGTGTGAGCTTGCCAGTGGCTAGAAGGGGCTTTGTGCTCTCACAGGAGCAACCTCCTTTGCAAGGGAATTGAAAAGGAGGTGTTTGTGCCTGTGATTTTCCCTTTCGAGGGGCAGAGGTGGTGGGGTGAGCTCAGCTCTGTATTGGGCTTTCAGAAGCACCTATGAAAATCTGGTGTAATTTTATTGTTGCATCGGTGGGAACTACACACTGTGCTGGTCTGACAACACAGCACTGAAAAAAGAAGCTGTTATAGGCTGTCTTTTTTCAGTATATCCCAATATAAATATCCTCTGACATCAGAGCAAGTTTAGTTTCTGTAGGTTTTGTCTAGCACTTGTATAAAGACTTGAGCTACAGCTCAGTCATGGGAGGTACCAGCTAGGAAAAAAACACACCTGAGAGCTGACTGCTGGAGAAGAGGAGCAGCAGCTTTAAGAACAAAAGATGCCTGGAGAAGGAGAAGCTGAATATGGGGTGTTCTTGAGGGTGGGGGAAGAAGGTCCTACTGTGCTCTCTGCTGCAGTGGAGGGTCTCTTCCTCCACAGGTGCCAGACACATGCTGAAAGGGTGACTTCTTCTAAAGATACAGGTGCCTCCACCAGCAATCAGGATAATGGCAGGCTTTGCTTGACTGCAGCTGATTGAAAGACCCAGGGGCTCTTAAAGCTGTGGTTGTGTTTGCAGCCAGAAGGGTTTGATGGGAAGAGCACCAAAAAATGTGCAAGAAGTTCATTCCAGCAAAGGTGGCATTTGTGGTTCTGTTCACTGAGTCCTCTTTTGTGCAATGTCATTGGCTTGCATCCATAGTCTGCCTGATGACAATAAATAATATCTTCTTTTCCTTGGATATTTACAGCTATGTACATTTTATCTATACGTCATTTCTTTCCTGACTAATTGTGAAAGCAAACTGGGAGTGCCCCAAGAATGTCATGGATTGTTCTTTCTCATATTCAAAATGTAACAGGAAGACATGTTTAATCTCTTTTGGGGTGGGTAATTTTGAAGTAACATAGGTATTCTTTTACACACATACTAGAGAGCTTTTTTTCTCTCTCTTTTTTTTTTTTGAACTTCCAAAACTTGTCAGAAGTCACTTCCTTTCTTTTTAACTTTCCACTTCTAATTTTATTTAGTGTCCATGAAATCTGTCAGATAAATAGTGTCACATATCTGAGCACAACCTGGGCAGCATGTAAACTTTCTGCATCTTGCCTTGAGGGTTTGGGAGTTTTTTGCCACTGTATTTCTGGTAAAACAAGGGGAATTATTCGCAATGAATCATTAATCTGGCAAATTTTGCCTTTTTCCTGTTGGTTCAGAAATTGCCCAAGTAATTTGAAGCTCCTGGGAGCTAATGCAAGTTCTTTCTTAAGCTATCCACTGAATGAGATATGTGAACAGCACTTTGTCTGAAGATTGTACTTGATAGTCAAGATCTGAGACTTAGAGTGTAATGTAAGTCTAGTAGTTTAGACTTGAAATTATCTAAAAATGGCACACTGACTTGGATATATTAAAATTCATGGCTTGGGTGCTAAAAATGCATAACTGTCTCAAGTGCAGCTTGAGATATTAAGACACAAAATGATGTTTCTTCACTATCTCACTCTGAATTACATCAAAACCAAAATCTGTTTTATTCCTGAATGCGAACTGTAATGTTTTAAGGGATTGAGTTCTCACTGGGGCTTTTGCATATTTTGGTTTGTTCAGTTAACATGGCTCAGAAAAGGATTATTATGCCCCTTTTCTGTGAGTGCCACCGCTGAACATCACGAATCCTTGAGCTGCCCAAGGCACTGCATGTTGAAAGAAACAACAGGATTTTTTTACTGTCAAGGAGGATTCAGGAAGATTTTCTTGAGGCTTCTCCTGTTCAGCATAGTTTATGGTCTCAGACACACAACACAGGGCCACAATTCCTTCTGGACCTGTTGCACCCTCCCCAGTCAGGTCAGATAATCTTAAATTGAATGATTGCCAGGTGCATATGCATTAGCATGACTGTAAGTCACCCTTTATTTTGTTGGGACAGGTGGGGACAGCACATATGCCCGTAGCATGTATTTTAGGCAGAAGTATTTGTCAAGTGCTGAACTGAATGTAACTGGTGTCACCTCTATTTTACACTTTATAATTACAAACCCCCTTAAGTTCTTATATCTCTGTCTTCAAAGTGCTGTGTGAATAACTAATTAAATTAATTAATCCACCTGATATAAAAAGCAGATTTTCCTTTAATGTGATAGGGCATTTCCTGGTCCCTCTTTTTTTATAGGAGAGGAGCAGAAGAATAAATGTAGACGTGTAATTAGAAGGACCTTCACTTGCTTGGCTGAAGGCAAGCCCTGGTGTTAAAGATGCTTCAGGGCCTATAAAGACATTTCCTCAGCATTGCCTTGCAAAATGGAGTCATCTGTCATGTTCCTGCAAGGCAGCCAAGTCTGAAATGCTTGGTGGGGGGCATGGCTGCTGGACCCCTTCCAGTAGTCAGAGCTGAGAATTAGAAACCACAAATTAAACAACTTCCTTAGCCTGGCATTGGTTTCTCAGGTTCTTTAAGTGCTACAGGGTTCCAGGTTTCTGCAGAAGCTTGGGAAACTCTGTTGACCAGCATGTTGCAGTCTGGACAAGCTGTATGCTTGTTTACCTCCAATAAATGAGTGCAAAAGTGAGGATATCTGCAGATGGAAAAATACAAATGTACAGTTTCAGGTGGCAGTGGGCAGAGCTGCACATAGCTTTTATAAAATGTACAAATTCGCTTTTCTTTAAATTTCATTTATTTGCCATCAGGGGCCTGGGGGTTACAAGTCATGGCTGAAGCAGCACTGGTAGGGTTAGCAGGTTCCACTCTTCATCTCTGAATCTGTATCTCAATTCCATGCCTACTTTTGGTAGTGTTTCTTTATTTTTATTTGTGTATATTGTGCACTTACAAGTGCACACACATTAACTTGCCTTTTTCTTTTTTTTTCTCTCTCTCTATGGTGTTACTGTTTCAGAGGGAGTGGTCTTGGACTAACAGATGTGCATAAGTAATCTAAGGAGGGGGGAAAGAATGAAAATAGTAAAATAACCACCTCCTCAGCAATTGATGACAGTGTCTAGCTAAATCCTTAAGCATTCTAGACATGCAGTACCCAAATGTGTAAAAATCCTTTTTGTAGTTATATGCTTCAATTAAAGTAGAGGGGAAGGTGGAGAGGAAAGGATTTTAATCCTGAAAATGACTTTATAAGTGATTTTACACATTTAACAAGTAAAGAACTGCTAAAACAGTGTCAAATTATACCAAGGCAGGACAAAGAACTTGGTGATAGCAATAGTGGGACTGAGATCAGCAAGGGCTATTTCTGCTCTTCCCTCCCTCACTCCTGATGCGAGAGGCACTTGGGTTGAAGCCTGAGAGGCTCTGCAGGTTGGGGGACAGTGTTCCCTCCAGCTCTGGCCAGTGTGGCCATTGGGGAGAGGCAGCAGCAGAGCCCAGGGATTGCTAAAGTTTTTCACAGCCAGCAAAAGAACAATGTGTTTTTGACAGCCATTTCTTCTGAATCAACCAAGCTAACACCAATCTGAATTAACTACTTTATTTTATTTTTAAGTCCATAAACATGAATGCAAGTATGTCTGGAGCAAGGCAGAGAAAAATGATGAGATTAGTGCAATGTAATGTGTATAATCTGAGACAACAAAACACAATATTTACCTATTCATTGCCTTCCTTAAACAAACATTTTCATTTTGCTTGATGCCTTGGATATTAGATTCCTGAAGATCTTTGCACTGCTCAAATTGATGTAATACTCTCTGAATGACTGATGGCTCCTGTTAAAAAAAAATCTTGGTTAAATGACTAACGTTGGAGGATATGAGTTTCCCCTAATTGTACACAGAAAGGGATTGCTGCCTGATCCAGCTAAGCAGTAAAGCATGGGGACAGATGACATGCTTGAAGTGAAGTGGTGGTCCAGATGACTGACTGAGTCAGCTTGCTTGAGATATGTCTGCAGGAACACACTCCTATAGTCTCCTTTGAATGCAAAACCCCTGGAAAGTTATACTTGTCTTGCTCTGATTTCCTTTTCCCTGGCATTTCACTGTTCTTGCTTTTCACTTTTGCTATTATTCTGACCTGCCATCTGCAGATTTTCTGAACCTTGAGCAGTAGCTGTGACTTTGCTGTGAGAACTCAGAAACTCATTAAGAGAAGCACTTGGCTTTAAGCAAATGTCACATCACATTACTGTAATTCTCAGGCACTAGCTAGCTCTTAGCTTGGCCCATTCATTCAGGCAGAGCCCAGAATACCTCCTTGCTGCATCATAGAGATATTCTGATGATGCTGATTACTTTTGTCTGCATCTGTTTTGATTGATAACTCAGGCAATTATTAGCATTCCACACACAGCAGGAGCTTTGCTCAGCTCTCGTCAGCATAAGAGGACAGTGGTGAGGAGGAAGGGAATTTGTAAGCAGTATCCCAGGGAAAATAACATACAGGGTCAGAAAGTATTAATGAGAAAAGTGCTACTATAATTAGATGCTGTGCATGTGTACAGTACATACAAATGGCATTATGCTCTTCTTGGGATGCAGCACTGAGATCTTGAAGCAAACAAGATGAAGATATCCAAAGTATACTAGCAGCCTTCACAGGGCATCTGCCTTTACAGGTGAAAGCAAAGGTAAAACTGAGTTTAGGATTCAGCAGCTATATACAAGAATGCCACTTAATTGCTCTTCCTGGGCTACCTGTTTAATTCATCATCCATTATACAGACTGCAGAAATAGCACAGGTTAGTTTACAGGGCTCTGTAACATTGCACTCAGAGATCGTCAGAAGGGTATATCTTAGAAGAGCAGAAGGGGGATGAGGGAGATTTTTGACCTTCCCAGTGTACTAGCAGGTACATTGGTCCAACGTTGCTTGCCATGCTTTGTAGCCTGCATCTGCCTACACAGCCTCTTCCTCCTCCTCCCAATTTACATGGGAGGCTTCATCCATCCCTGATGCCAATACTCTGGGAAATGTCTGTTCCATCAGAGTATCAAAGGAATATTAAAGTAATCGTGGCAAAAAAATAAAAAGAAACCTTATTGTGCTTGATGTATAACTCTAAGAATCTGGATTTCAAAGCATGCTAATGTCTTTCCATAATCTAGATGCTTATTTTGGGCCAGGAGCACGACTGAAAATGTCCCCAAGTTCCTAGTGCACACTGAGAAAAATTAAAAAGCTGCTTGAGTACATAGATAGGTAGATGGAAAACATAGCTCTTGATCCTGAACTGCAAGCGATAGATTAAGTTGTGAGTGTGTTGTGTTGGCTGTGGCAGGAATGCACAGTGAGTAGATAGGAAATAAAAACAGTAGGGTGAGCTTTTCCAGGGACTTGAGTAATCAGAGAATATTGGGATTATTCCTAAAAGAAAGCTTAGTTTTATGTTGAAGTTTTCTGCCCTACCTGAACTGAAGTCTGCTACTTTTTATGAAAATTATAGTCCTGTTTGTGTCATTGAAGGCACATGGCCATCTGAGAATTGAATCCAGCCTGTTCTAACTGCTTACTGACTCTCATGGTCACAGAAACATCTGTGTTCTTGGTCAAGGAGTAGAAACTCTTGAGTATGGCAAACCATGAAGAAGGGGGAAGTCCAACCACCAGCGAGAAGGAGATGTGCCTAGTGGAGGCTGCCGGAGATGTGGCTGCAGAGCTTCCTCCCAGCACAGCTCAGCAGCTCCAGAATGAGCCGAACAGCCCAGTGTGTGTAACTCACACAGCTCCTGAGGCTCACACTCTGCCTGCTCCTATGTTTCTTGGTTTTTCTTGTCAAGGCAAAGCTGGGCTGGAGGCATGCACAAGGGCTCAGCCTGGAGCACAAAATCTGCCTCTCGTTTGTCATGAGATGTAAATCCCTGAGGCTGGAGTTTATGTTAGTTGCTAACTCAAACCCTGGTAGCTCTGGGAAACACAGATCTCATTTGAACCTGTGAAACTCACTGACAAGGGTACTGCTAAAATCAGTATCTGGTTTCATGGAGTGCAACAAGATTTAAATCTGCAAACAGTCTGGTCTGCACTGGCGCTGATTTGTTCAATTACGTTTGTAAATCTCTTGGCCGAATGTAGAAAATTATGAAACCTTTTGTTTGCATTTTTCCCCCATATAATTTACATATGGCTCATGTTAGTTGTAGTGATGAAAAGACATAACAATGTAATTTCCCTCTGTAAAATCAAGGACTTGTGTTTAGGGGCATGAGAAGGGCATGCCCAAAGGAGGGTGATGCGTGAGGTATTGATGGACCTCTACTGTTGCTAACTGGATTATGTCTGGTGGGCTGTCAGCCTGAAGTTAGTGACAGGGCAATAAGGATCTCATCATAAACAAGCATACTTGGGGAGAGGGAGTGTTTGCCACTGGTCTGAATTTTAGGGGTCTCAGGTGACAATTTGAATGAGTCACTGATGTGCTGTTCTGCCAGGAAAATTCATTCAGTCCATTATCAATTTCCCCTGACATTCACAAGCCTCATAGGGTTTCTGGTGCTGGTTATTTGTTACCAGGCAAAAAGAATTTGATTTTCATACTCCTTAAGTGAAACAAAGTTGGAAAAACAAGTAAGACAAACAAGGTCATCTCCTGTGCATGGTTTTATAAGTTAGATTCCATTTCACTCACACAAAAAAAAGTAATAGCTGGTTTTCTTATTTCTTTGCAGCTTTACTTTGACTCAAAGTAATGTGTGAGCTTTTTTATTATTTTTTAAGATAATATAAAAGACAGATAATAGAGATGAAGAGAGAAAAATGCACAGTTCCTTTCAGAAGGAGCATTAATCTCATTATACAGGATTGGTGACTTCCTTTGGGTTTCCAGCTGCACAGTTCAGTACTGATACATATTTTTGGGGTCATTACTACCATTGCTAAATAGCTGTTACTGGGGCTTTTCCAAATTGAAATTCTTATTTACCAGAGTAGGATTCTTTATGTTTTCACTATGTGATGTTTAATGAAAACATGCATGAAAAGTAGTCTTCAGAATGGCTGCCCAACTCTGCTTAAATGTACCCGTCTCAAGAGAAAATCATCATGTGGCAGCTCTCTTAAAGAACCTGGTACTTTTTAGTGGAGTGCAAAGCACCCCAGTATTAATTTCAAATTAATCTGAGTTACACTTTCCTTAAACCAGAACCCAGAAGAAAGTACGTTCTTAGCTACCTGACATTTGGGGTTTTTCTAATCTTTTCCATTCTTAGAAGATATAAGTCAGGTAAACCATAGTATTCCACTGCCACAGAAATGTGTGGGGCAATTAGCTAAAGAGGAAATTTATAGTAGGATGCACTGGCTGTTTAGAGATTAACAATGTCACTAGACACCTAAGCATGGTAAACACTGTGCACACGAAGGACTTGTATTTCTTTAAAACTAGTACTGAGAAAAGGTAATAGGAAAGAATTTCTGTTATCTACTGCATAGCTGTCCTCAAAAAATCTGCTTTAAACTGAACTTTTTAAGTCCATCCATATAGGACAGGAAGAATAGCCCACAATGAAAGTAAATGGAGCAATATCTAAAGATTCTCATCTGTGATCAGAGCTGCACATACATACAGAAAGGAAGGGAGAAAGATCCTCTTCTTTCTTGTCTGTACTACTGTCATGTGAGAAAGTGAGAAACTCAGAGTGAAGCAGAGTGAAGTGCCACAACCTTGTGGTAGTCAGTGAGGAAATGACTAGTGTTTAAAAAAAATATTTCCCATCCCAGTTTGGGGTTCTCTTGGCTGGATGTTGCTGTGCTGGAAGGTGGGTAGGGAGGGGGGGATTACTCCAAACCTTGTGCAATATTGTGTCAGACTTCAGAGGTGACTTTTGCATAAAAAAATAAGTTTACTCAAAAGGTACTGAAGAAAAAAAAATATGGCCCAAAGAAACCTAACACAAAATTGTCAGGCTTATTTGTGTCAAATATTGAGGGGAACCACTTCTTCAGGTGAATCAAAGGATGTTAAAACCATGTATCCACTCATGACATGCACTCTGTGAGCAAAGTATCTATACTTAGAAGATGCTTTTAAACCTGCACAAAGTGCTCCTGAAATATCCTTGAAGTGCAGCATGATGAAGATTTAGAAGGAAACAGCTGCCCTCTGTGATGTTTTTAGATAAGAACTAAAACGGGATAATGATTTCTCCTGAAACATCAGGAAAAATATTTTTAAGCAAAACCTTCCCTTTAGGTGGGATACTGCTCTTGAAGCTCTTTTATGATTACCTCAGGTTTGTGGTCCACTATGTAGGATCAGTGTAGATGATGTACAGATGAGACTTCTATGAGAGCTTATGTATTCATTTTGAACATCTAATTTTTCTTCTATCAAGTTCTCTTTGTCAAACAGGGTTTAAATAAGAATTCAGAACATCAAATAACAGATGGCAAACACTAGGATATTAAAAGAAGAAAACCAAATTGCATTTCAGTACACATTTCCTTGGGGAATCTTTAATTTTCCTCTCCAGTAAGACATTGCCTGACCTATCCCTTGTAATCAAAGCAAAGCTTCTCTTGGCACCTCCAGTTGTTCTCTGAGTAGGCTGGGATACTTGTTCCTATCTGACCGATCTCAGTCAAAACATCTTTGCTACGCTCACCCTGGAAGAAGACCAATAGTATTCAGGAGCAATGGATCACAAAGTAAGAGAAGGATTTTTTTTCCATGTATCCTGTTATGTCTTTTCTGCAACTCGCACAACACGAATGGTATGTGAGATAGTGACCAGTGGGATTTAAGTGACAGTGCTCTAAAGAGAAATGCAAAGTGACATGTGGAACTGTTGCATTTGGTACCTCAGTTCCTCAGGCTGTCTTTTCGTTTGTCGCTACTAGAAAACTGTCTTCAGTCTTCCAAATAAATAAAATAAAATACTTTGATCTGAAAAGTGCCAGAAGTATTAGGCTTCTCTTAGGGATCAATCTAGGTGAAAGGAAGGCTGGTCCTCCTGGCAAGGAAGTTTTGTATCTATAAACTACTGCTCCTCATTCTGTGTAGAGCACTACAAAATGATAGCTTTATATTTTCATTTGCCTACATGACAGTTATATTTCAATAACTTCCACAAATTGGATATTAATGATTCACACTCTCCAATTTGTATATCCATAAAGTGGAGTTGCAAAATCTAAAAAAATCCCAAAGACCATACCTAGGTACTCCCAAGGTCTTCCTCCTGATTTGCTGGCTGATCCTCCATTCAGCCTGATTTCATGGCAGTCAATGAATAAAGCAAACTCCATTGCAGTATCAGCCCAAAGAAGGTGCCCACTAACAGCCTGGTGTGTAGCAATGGGGAAGGAGCTTTCTGGAGAGGAGCAAGCTGAACTTGGTGTCTGGAGGCTTCACAAAGCATTAACCCTTTTTGGAGCACCCTGTGGTGATAATCAGGAGCTGTGGTGTGCTGGAGAGCTGGAAGCAGTGACACAAGGACAAGGGCATAGATTGTGTTGGCAAACCTCTAGTGGTTACTTTGGCACGCTGGCACTGCAGAAGCAATGGTATGAGCATTCAACTTTGAATCCATTCTCCTAGTTCGCTGGAAAGTGTTACCCATGTGGCCTCTGGTGTTTTCATTATTTCCCTGTATCGTTGGACAGGGACACTTAGCCTGGCCTCTGAGGGTTTACAACACCCTGCTGATGTAACTGGAGCCATTGTCTCAATGCTGATAGGAATTCCCTGCTCTCAGATTACTACTCAGAGCAATGGACCAGCTTTCTGCTTTTCTCCTCGAAAACTGTTACTGCCTGTAAATGCTGTTACAGAAATGCTGCTGATCCAGAAGGGCAGGAGCCTTTTTCTGGTTGGACAATTAGTTAGGCGTTAGTTCTGCTACATGCTCTTTGTTTGTTGTAGTGAACTAGTTTTGATTGAATATTTAATTGGGAAGGATACAAGGAATGCACGGAAAGTACTTTGCAGAGCCCGAGCTTTGCTGTTCCCCTGCATGCTTGGATCCATTTTCTGGTGTAACCCCTCCAGCAGTCCATCAGCTGTTCTGGTGTACATCTTCCTGATGCTCCCTTCTATTTGCTGCTCTCACTGGGCCCTGAAATGCCTGATGCTGGCATCAGTACAAGTCTCTGGCTGGTGGGCAGAAAGCTGAGCAAGGCCTGGGCTCTTGGCCTCTCACCTCCCAGGAGGGTGCCCTAGCCATTAGGGCCTTTTCTATATTTGAAACATCTTTTCATGTCCAGTACTTCAACTGGCTAATTAAGACCTTACGTCTCAATGGTTTGCTATTGAATCTTCATTAAAGTGGGCATAACCTGATTTTTCTGCTGAGGAACAGAGATGGATCTTTCAGTTGGAGCTAAGGAGCCAAAGTGCTTCACATGCCCACAGAAAAGTAAGTTTCTTGAAATGCTGGGTGTCCCTCTTAATAACATCACTGGTGAGGAGTACTCGTATCCTCTGTGTTCTGGGAAGCCAAGCACCAGAGCTGCTGAGAATGAGTGAAGCAAATATTAAACAAAAATGTATTTGCTTTTTTTCCCAGCCTAGTTAATGATTTTGGTGCCAAATTTACAAGAGATTTGTGTAAGGCACATAACTCCTGTGCTCACTTCGCATGTGCAGTTGATGGGAGAGGAACCTGCTCCCTGTCAGGGGGTCACTTTGCTTCTGCTGTCTTCCCATGAGCCCTCCAGAAACTGCTTTCCCTGCAATCAGTGTTTAACTGTTTTCCTGTGCCATTCTCCAAGTGGAAATCTTATTTCCTCTTGGTGTTAAGTAGTGTGCAAAAGACTTCTTTTATGCATTTTTAAACAAGTTTGAACTGCAGCAGCTTTTTCCCTCTCGGTTCAAATGAGCTTAGTTTTCTCCTTCTGGGTGTCTGCACTTTCAGGGTATCCACTGCTAATGAAAAAGCCTTCCTCCCAGCTCTAAGATTCAGCTCTTGCCTAGGAGGGCACTGTTTGAATTGAGAAGGATAATTATACACTGCTATATTCCCTTGCCTTATTCCACATGCCATAAGAAATTGTGCAAAGAGACAAGGCAGCAGCTATGAACTGCTGATACTACTGTTACTTATACAGTCATGAAAACAAAGAGCTCTTGCAAATAGCAGTGCTATTAGTTTGTGAGCCTTGGTCACCCATGGGCCTGGGACTGTGCCTTTGTTCCTTACCTGCAGTCCCCTGTTTCTGTCCCTTAGCTCAGCACCATGCCAAATTAGACAAAAATTATCTCTGTGCTTGCACAGCTTGTGCTGAATCCTCAGCGCTGGAACAAAACGCAAGCTGATAATAATCCCTGCTATTAGACCATTTAAAATGGGTCAAAAAGATGACCTAATTGTGGTAATTGCCTTCTGGCATTGCCTGTGCAACAAACCTTTTGGCTGTGTGAGTAGGCATGTGTTCAACAGTAGGCATTCCTATCCCTTATAACTCAGCTCAAAGATTAAACTTCCATTTCACAGAGCTGCCATCTGCTGCAGCCAGTGTCCAGTCACTGAAGAACCTTGATCACTGATCTTACACACAGCACTGGCCTTGTCCCTGTGCTTTTTCACACCACCTTACTGGAATGACTTGCTGTGACTGGAACAGACTGAATAAACCAAAATACTCACAGAAACAGTCTAGTGGGTGAACACAGATGTTAACTAGCTCATTTATTCCCTGTCTTGATGTAGGATAAAGTAACAAACCAAATAGTTTTGAAAAGATATGTTCATCCAAAGAATGGCTAAGTACAAGTTCTGAATAAAGGCACTAATTGAGTGTTTCAGGCTTGATGCTGTCACCTGCAGCCATTGTGAGTGTGATACTACTTTTCTCATAGTGCCATTGAACTGAGTGAGGCAGCCACTTCCCTAAATTCCTCCTGGTCCTGGCATTTGTGATAAGAAGATAGGATGGCACCATCTGAGCTGAGCTCAAAAGAGCTCAGACTACATTTAGCACTCTCTCCACAAGTTTTTGTTTGCACTACTCTGATGGGAGAGAGACATGCCAGTATGTATCCTGTATAGGAGTTTTGGGCTGCCCCTATTTCCATCAGAGCTGAAATGCAACTTTTAGCAGACTATAAATAGATTAAATATTGTCATTTTAATTACTGATTGGGGATGTTTAAACTTGGAATCCTTGCAGGCATGGAGGTGGCCTCAAATCAGTCCTACACCAGGAGCTGTCTGGCTGCCCTTTGGGACCAGCCCAGGACTCATGAATTTGCAGAAGTGACATACAGAGAGAGACCTTATGGCACAGACCAGGTCTGGCAGGAGGTGACTCTGGACTGGGATGTTTGAAATGGGTTGGTGATGTGGACCACCCAGTGCTCTGGAATGAGTGTTTTGAGTGGCAGGTACGTGGTATAGTAATCTCTGAAAGCCAGATGGAGTGGATTTAATGTTAGAAGACATTTTCCAGGGATCAAAGCAGTTCATAGAAATAATTCATTTTTACCTTTAAATTAAAAGAAATATGATAAATGTTAAAATGGCCCTTAATTCATGAGCTTCATATCCCTGGGGTATGATTAGCAGCAGATAACTGGGTGTCCCTGCTGTGCCCTGTTGCTTAGTTACGCTACACGAGTACACTGTGCTTTCATTTTCTGTCTTATGTGAGCAGAAGCAGCATGATATAAAAGTTCAAAAAAGTGGAAGACTCTGAGAGTACTCTCAGCTGTATTCCAAATCACTTGGGCTCCAGCAAGGCCACATGCACTGTGCTTGCTGTGAACGGAAAGGAGCTTATTCTGATTGTGAGTGTAAATCGCTGGAGACTCCATTAGCAGCTGCTGCTGCTGGAATAAAACACTGCAAACAAAATCAGAATCGTGCCCAAAAGACTGATCCTTTGGGGGAAGTAATTTATTTTCATTGTGAGAGATTAGCATCACAGTGGTATGATAAACTTCAAAGGCTCTGGAAGAGCTATTGTTGCTTTTAAGTAAATATTGATTCCTAAAAAAAAAAATTAGTAGATTGCATATTAATCTCCTAAAACAGAACTGCATTGAAGAGCTGGATGCTTGAGGAATGCATTGTGTCTTTCTTTTTACCAGCTTTATTAACGAGGGTTTGGTTGTATTGTGTAAAAGCAGAGTTGGCCCATGCTGGGTCTCACAAAAGCCACTGGTCTGGTGTAGCTGAGAAATCTGGGGAAGCTCCATGGAGAAAAATGTGAGGGCCTGCACTGGAGAGAGAGCCATCAGTGGGTTGCAGGGTAAGGCTTCTGTTCAGCTGGGAGATCTACTGACTGTATGGAGAAGTGGAACGTGTCTTTCAGAGCTCTTTCTTGCTGTCAAAATACTTACCTTTCTATTTCATTTGTCCTGCTAATGGATTCTTAAATACAGACTCATAAAGGTCTCATAGGAATTAAGAGAAAACATAGTTTTGCTTGAAAAAAATTGTCTGGCAGTTCAAATAGTTTTGCAGAAATTCTGGAACACCTGATTCTAAATACATGGCTGTGTGATAGCAGCAGTTTCCTTGGGAGACTGCTAATACTTTTTTGTAAGATAGCATGGAGAAAATAACTTCATATAATATTGAAGCCATACTTTTTAATGGTGATTTAATAAGTGTATGTGAGAAATTAATTTTCCATTTCTAGTGGGGGAGGTGAGGGAATTGCTGGTGTAGTAAGGCAGAGAACTGGCAAAAGGGAGGATGTTCATGAATTGACAGTTCTGTTGATAGGTTTTGGATGGTGAACAAAAGATGCAGTTTTCTGGCAAAGAGCAGCTCTCCTGAATGCCATCATTCCTCATTTGTTGTTAAGGGATATGTCAATCAGCAGTTGTTTTTTTCAGAGTTGGAAGTACCTCTGATACTGCTGTTGCTACATGAACTTGGTGGGAATCTCTTCTCCTGCAAAGTCCAGAGTGAGCAAATTCAGGGAATCTTGAGGTGAACAATTATTATCATCTTCATTTGACTGCCTTTTGACAGATGGTAGGTCCAAAAAGGTAAAAGCAAACCAGCAGCTTTGCAAATTTTATCACTTTTATTTTCCAGTATTTTTATGTGGCAATAGATATACTTCTCTCTCAGATGTGTTCTGCTTATTCTCATCATTTTACACTGTGATCCCTGCTTTTAACATCCTTGGATTTAGACAAGCAGCCAGCCTCCCTGTATCAACAGACAGCTGCATAATTTACAGTTCCTTTCCTGGCTGCTTATTAATATGAAAGAAGTTTTAGTTTTATCCTAGGCAGCCAGTCTTTCTTCCCCTGTTACCTAATAGTTAAGATATTGCATATTTAGCTAGAAATGCATATGGACAGGAGGTCTCATTTGCACTTAAAATATCAGCAGGCTCCTTGGTTGAGACATTTTGCCTGGTTTTCAGCTGACAAGCCAATAACTGTGCAGATATGTAGGAATGCAGTAGGCTGACCTGGTCCAAATGGACTTTTCATATTCATCCCATCTGTAAGGGACACCCTTTTTAGAGTTGGGGGGTGGTGTTTTCCAGTTTGGTGTGAACACATCCAGTTGGTAAGGTAATGACCAGCCATGTGCAATCATGGAGAGAAAGAAAATGCATGCCAGTATGGATTTCTTTTTTTTCCCCTGAAGTGGAAATCTATATATTTCTTTCTTACTACTTTACTGTCTTTTTGCACAGCGACTTTCTGCTTAATGCAGTAGAAAGTATGGTTGCTGGAACATTCAGTGTATCATTAAAAAGCATAATAAACAAATAGCTTATAATAAAACAACTTATCTAGGTGTTAAAGACAACTCATTTTGAACTAGATGCATTGGAGGGAGGTCTCTCTGCTTGAGGATGTACTCAGATCACATTTAGTGACTGCAGCCTGTGCAAGCAGGAGCTGCCCTGGGCAGAGGCAACTTCCCTGCCTGGTTTGCTGCTCTTAGTCAGGTGAGCACACAGGGGTGAAGGGAACACTCTCTGCTTCAGCTCACAGGAGCACCAGAGCCTGTGGAAGGGAATTGCACCAGCTCAGTGCTCCCTTCCTGAAGGCCTGTGACAGCCTCTTTCATCCACACACATCTCTGAGTCCACACATCTAAAGTCAAAAGAAAAAAAAAAGAGAGGGGAATTAGACTGACATCTCACTATAACTGTAATTACTACCCAAGAGAGATGGCAAGACATCATTTTGAAGCTAAATATCCCCTGGGATAATACACATGCTGTCCAGCAAACATTTGGTTTACTTTTCTGAGGAAAAGTCCTTCAATGGGAAAACCTGCCCAGTCAGAAATGTTTGCAAGTGTGAGAGTGCTTACAGCAGGAGAGATCACTCCTGCCTCCTACTTTTTTCTGAGTGCAATATCATTCAGTTTGACATAGTTTTAAATCAATGAGGATGATAATTAAATATTCTGTTTTAAAAATGAAAAATTGATTTTCAGCAGGAGGATATTTCAATAAGGTCAGTAGGGGCATGGCAATGAGTAAATCACCTTTTGTTCACAGTTTACAAAATCTCTGTCACAATAACTTAGATTTGTAAGCATTTGTAAATCCAGTTTCCCCCAAGGGAAAAGTGGTATTCAGGGTTTTTTCCTAGAAAAAGAGGAGGCTGGCTCTGCTGCTTATATCAATAAGCATTGATTGAGTTCAAAGGAGCTCTGAGGATTTACACCTCTGAAAGTGCGGGCCAGGAGATGACTTTGAGACACCTCTAACTGCAGCCTGTTCTTCTTGTTGCCTCTGATACCACAGAGTTCATTCAGATGGTGCAATTTGGTGTCCTCTCTGCCCCTGCACAGATAGCAAAGGCACCACTTAGCACCTTGCTAAGTGAAAAGATGTGCCCAGTGGTCCTTGGCTAAAACTCTACCCTCTACTCCACTGGTCTTTGGCTCAATCATAGCCACACTGTTTTGCTGCCTGTCTGCCACTTACTGCTTCAGTAGCGACCAGCAGGTATGGGCTGCTCGATCCTGAAATCCAGCCATGGGTAATGTGTGTGGCTTACTTCCTGTAAGCCTGTGCTGGTAGTTTCTCAGCTTTCTGACCCATCTGAAACTGCCACAAAGCATAGATGTGATTTGATGAGGTGGGGAGGTATGAAGAGCTGTAGGATTCCCATGTTCCCAACAATTTTAAGTGTTACAATAAAGAGCAGTCTCTCACTGGGTCTGGACAGCAAGGTCATGCACCTGGAAGGAACTGACTGGGAAGATGACTGATGGCTGTCTTCTCAGGGTGGTTCCTAAGCTGTTTTCTTCAGAGAGACAGAACCTGTTGGGATGTATTCATTTCCCATGATAAACCCTCAGCACAGCCCAAGGGTCAATGAGAGACTCTCTGAGCTCTCTGAGCTACCAACTCTGCTGTTGGTAATAGATGCTGAAAGCTATTTCTCATCCATGTTGCTATCCTGTCCCTTGAGATCGGTGAATTATATGGCATTTCTTACACACACAAAACTGGATCTAAGTTCTGGTAACTCCTGCAGCAAGGAAAACATACTTCTCTGTTTCTCTTGGACATTTGCTCAGATCTAACAGCCGTGGCTGTACAGCAATGTACTGTTCATCAAACTGAATTTACAAATCAGTGAGAATAAGGGGTAACAACCTAGGTCCAGATTTTCATGAAGAAGACTCAGCCTTACCTTTTCTGGCTTACCTATTTCCAGTTTTATCACTAAAGTCACTAAGTTTGTTCTATGTTTTCCTAAAAACTGTTTTTCTGTGGTCACAGTGAAAGTGAATTTCAGATTTTGTGAACTTCCATTCAACTAATTAGACAGAAGTGGTTCTAGAAAGAGATTTCTTTTTATCCTAGATGGCTTAAGAAACTGAGGATCAGTAATAGAAAGTTGTAGATATTGGCTTCAGAGAATATTGTGATTCTTGAAGAAATCTGAGTGAAGCTGATGGATTTAGAAATGCTGAGTATTAGCAGCGTCATATTCATACTATCTCTGTACCTGTTCTGCAAGTGCAGAAGGCAGGGATGGAGATGTTTTCTTTTTCTCTAGAAGGTTGGGCAGGAGAAAACTCTAAATGCAACTTTTCTAAAACTTCAGTGATTTTGCAGCATGGGGAATGCAGATGAGAGAGGAAAGGCTGTACCCTCTTAGCTTATTTTAGCTGACTTGGATCTGCAGTCAGTAGGACATGAGTACAAATAAACCTGGTGTTACAGGGAAGCAGAGTAGGAATTGCCTCTGAAAGAGGAGCTGGGCAGAAATCCCAGCCAGAGACTACTTGAACTGATTGACTTGTGCAGTTAAAACCTGAATTAACACGAATAATGAACACTAGATGAGAAAGCTGTTCTTGGGAACAGCACTGACTAACCTACATTTTAAACCTACAGTGCACTCCTGTCTTCATTGGACTCCTGATAATTTCTTCCTTGCTTTATCATACCGTGAAAAATGTTTAACTTTTCCTACCTAAACACACACACGTACACTTGAAAATTGAAATAGTCTCCCGAAGTTCTTTCTTCCAAACTAGACGTGTTGTTCAGCTTTCTGAAGCACTTGGTGGCCACTTGAGAGTTTAAGTGCTTACATATGGAAGTGGATTTCCAGCTCTGCCAGCCGTCAGTGAGTTGGAGGTGTGGGGTGGAGGTGTGTGTACCCTCTTATCACTGGGGTGCATCCTCCCCACGTCGAGGAACAATCATACAAGGTGACCTCTTTGTGACACGGGGGCTCATTTAATTTCAGCAGTTGCTCACATGCAACAGAGCCAAGCGTGGCTCCTGGGGAATTCTGTTGACTTCAGTAGATTTACCGTGGTGTAAATCAGGAGCCAAGTGACAGGAGAAGCCCATATGTTCTCCTGGAGTGCTGATTACAGGGGAAAGGAGCTGGATCAGAAGAAAATGATTGCACCCAGATTGTTTTCAATGTTTTAATGACTAGCTTAAGGCAGCAAATAAAAACAGAATCAGAGGTGATTTATATTTATGCTGAAATCTAAACAGGTCTGGCCCTAGGCATTTGCATTTGTCCCTGTCTAACACTGTGGCTGACTTCAGACCTCTTGGACTGCAAGAACTGCTGAAAGAGTGAAGTTGAAAGCTACTTGTGTAAGTCAGTATCAAAATTCTTGGAGAAAATATAAAGGACAGGAGGTGGTGTGCATGTATGGGAAGAATTGGGTGGCAGAGGAAGAATACTAGAATTGCAGGGAAAGAAAGCACTGCTGTTCATGGGAAATACTATTTTTTTTCTTTTTATTATTTTCCCTTTTTTTCCCTTTTGCTAGTTTCAGCCCCAATTCCCTGATTAGCAATACCTACTCTGACAGATCTATCTCATTGAAATCAAGAATTATTGGACCATTCCCCCAGGACTCGGGTGTCTTATGTGTTGTATCTACTCCAGAGCTTCAGCTGAGTGGGAGGGGAAAAAGGGCTAAGACTTTAAACATGACTGAAAACTTTTGTAGCCTGTCCTGAGATTTCTTTTTTTACTGCCTTCTCAAAGTCCCCAGACAGAAGGCTGGTTCTAGAGTAAGAGCAGCATCAGGCCTCACACATAGCCAGAGCCAACCAACATCTAGGGCAGCACATTGTTAGTAGAAGGGAAAAGACCATGACCTGGAGCCCCATAAAGTAAGGCTTGTTGCAGCTATTAAGGGAGAAGCTGAGGTGTTTGGAAGAGCAGCCACTGGTATATATTAATAGGAGAGAAGCACTCTCTAAGTGCTTACCATTGCACCTCATCTTTCTTTGGTAGCAGGAGCAACCTACCAGATTCTCTTTGTTGCAGCTTTGTCACTCCAAAGTTTAGTTTTGCTTACAATTCTGGAAAAACCTTTGGCCGTGTCTGGCAATGAGGCTGAGGATCACAGCTGTTAGATCAGCAGGCTGGGTCTCAGTTCACCCTGTTTGGGTATCTCAATGTCCTTTGGGATTGTGAAACTGAGAAATGCTGTAGTCTGACCCCCTGAGCAGGGAAAGATGGCCCTTGCTATATAGGCAGTGAGGCTGTAGCAAAATGTGCATATTAAATGGTATGTGCTTTATACACGGCACAGCCTCTCTTACATTCAAATTCACCTAAATGAAATGGTGAAGTCTGTTCTTCCTCACCCACTCAGTGATTTGGTGTAGGTGTTTCGGTGACACACGGAGTTCATTACACCATTTCACAGCTTCTCGCTAATGCATGCCACAGTAGAAATCTCATTCATGGATGACACTGATCTTATCACAGATATTGATTCATCAGCCAAGGCTAGGAGCTTTAATGATGAGTCTTTCCTACACAGCTCTTTGATGGCTCTGATGTCTGGTATCAGTGGAATAAGCTGGTGTTGGCTGATGTAGGGTAGGTGGTCTCAGTGGAGGCTTTTTTTTTCAACTGAGGCTTCCCTGTGGATCTGTGAGGACTTGATGTGTGGGTTTGGATTAGCTATTCTGCTTCAAAGGGATTCTCAATTTCTTTTTCCAGCAGTTTCTGCTGAACTATAAGTGTCTATTATGAAATAGCAGATCAAAATGGGGAGAGTGAGGTGAACTGCTGATACTTGCTGGTTGTGATTGGAATTACTCTTCCAAATGAAATCTGTCATTAATAAATTCCATTTTTAAAACTTAGTCCTGGAAACTGGAGTTTGGAATGTATTGGAACAAAGAACACTGAGGAAGGGAAAGTTAACTAGTTTAAAGCTTTCCAGTTTCGTGTTCATTAATCTGTTTTCATTCTGTTTGGGGAACGTGGGGAGAAGCAAAGGCTGGAATTCCTGTTGAACTGGGAAATTCATAGGGACCACAAGGCATTTTAGTTGCTTAAGCTTTGTGATCTCTGGATTTCCAAGGTTCAGTTAGAAAACTATAAGCCATTTCAGGAATGAGTCACTGTTAATCGTCCTCAGACTTCTGCAGGAGGGTTGAGTACTTGATGCATTTCTGTTCATTCATCTACTTCTTGCAATTATAGTGTATATATATATAAATCTTTGTGAACAGGTAAGCAATGTCCTGTGGCAACAGTCTATTCTCTTCAATACTGTTAAAAATATATAAAGCCATGCAGCAGCCCACATCAGAAAAGTGGAGGACACAGACTCGGAGAGAGAGATGTAAGGGACAGCACCATCTGCTTTGTTGACAGCCACTCGTGCAGAAAGGACAAGGCACTGATTAATTTGTCAAGGACTCACCTGAAGAGCTGTGAAAGAAGTCTGATAGGTGTGTGCACAATGCACAAGGGGTGTGGGGGGCAATGAGATGGCTGTCAAGACGAGAGAAGGGTGATTCGACCTTTCAAAATGGGTATTTGGACATCTCGTTTGGAGAATGGGGAAAAAGGCATTAAGTGACACAACTTGGCTGCAAGACAGCGATGGAAGTTGGAAGTTGTTGCTGAGTAGCAGAACACGAGTACAGTAGTATTCATGGGGCACAATCAGATATGAAAAAGAAAGCGCAGCTGGCTGCTAACCCTTGGTTGTGTTCACGTTTTTGGGTTTGGTTTTTTTGTTTGTTTGTTTTGGTTGTCTGGTTGGTTAAGTTTTTTGTTTGGGTTTTTTTAATATATATTTTTTTCTTTCACTGAAACCTATGTGGACAAAGGCCTGCTAATCTCCACTAATTGCTTTCAGGCTCAGTGTACAAAGGTCTAAAAGAGCCAGCAGGATGAGTGACTGCCAGGGAGAGGCAATGGAAGGATAGGACATACCAGTGGTCAATGGGAGAGCTTTCAAGCTGCAGATTCCACTCTGGGCTTTTACTTCAGGCTCTGACTTATCTGAAAACCATGTTTGCCATGTAGGCAAGTTGTGTAATTAAGCAAATTAAAACCAGTCTAGAGGCATTTTGTGACTGTCAGCCTGGCTAACAAAGACAAAAGTGCTTCTTTCTCAGGAAATCTGTAACAAAGAAGAATTATCTTCTTACAATTGGTGCCAGTAATTTAGATCAAAAGAGAAGAACGATCAAATATGGATGGGAAAGATTCACAAAAGAATTTTTGAAGGGAAGGGAGTTTCAAGCAGATTAGTAATGATCTCATAACTTTTATCAATTATCTGGAAATCACCTGTGAAAGAGACCTGAAAGATGATGACTGATGTTAACCTTTTGGGCAATTCAAAGTTCTCTATTTATGGTATTAGTTCCCTACGGATCAACAAAAAATAACAGGTGAAGACCCCTGACTCACAGGTCTTATTACAGCTGGACAGTTTATGACAAGGGTCTGTTGCTGAAATAAGTCCATCTGACATATCACATTTGAGTCCTCTAGAGAAGCTTCTTCGTGAGGGCAAAGAAGAAAGAAAGAATTCTCTTCCATCCTCAGCACTGCATTTTTGGTAATAAAGGGATTAATACTGCATCCTCTTACAGAGATATGTATACACAAAAAAGGAGAGTAAAATAGTAATTATTACTCAGTTTTTAAGGACTTCATACTAAGACTGAGTGTACAGAGTTCTCAAGACAGGACACTTTGAACTGGTTGTGTACCTTCCTCAAGTCTAATCCAGTTCACTAGTAGTAAGTGTGAGAAAGATGAGGAAGGGAGAGTATTTGAGGATCTACTGCTCTGGAATGCTCACACATTCATTGCCAATGATTGGCAATGTGGATAATGAGAAGAGACATTAATCACAGAAAAGGCATACATTAAAGGAAACTTCCAATTTTGCTGCCAATTTTAAAGGCACGGGATGCTTAATGAAATGGAGAATTCCATTTTGAACTTGTTGGGAGCAACCCAACAGAGCAATGCAGTCTGATCTTCCATGGACAGGCAAAGAGGGACTGAGGCACAGATCCCTTTCACTTCTGCACAAAATCTTTACTAATCCTTTGGTTACAAGAAAGATTTGTCTCAGTCATAAACTCCTACTTAGACTTCTGAAATACTACCCAGCTGCAGGATTGACATTGGACCTGTGGAGACAGACCTCTGCCAAAGTATAATTGCAGGATTGGGGACTTATGTTAATCAGAAGTCTGTTCCCAAATCTGTAGAAACCATGGAAAGACTCCCAGTAATTTCAGCGGCTTTGGCTTAGACTTTCATTTGTGCTTCAGCTAACATGTATCAGAGAGAGTTCTAACTGCCCAGCCTGGTAGGTTTTAAGATGTTAGTGTCCACCTCCTTCCAGGTTATAAGCAGATTCATGTCACTTGAGAAAACACAATTCCATAAATATGAGTCCTGGCTATAAAAAATTCATCTTAGGATAAATGTGTTTTTCTTGCTGATTTTTTCACTTTTCCATCATTTACAGCTCTGCAAAGCCTTTGTGAAAATTGCTTTCTAGCACCACATAGATTTCTTGCTTCCTCTGAACCACCACAAGTAAGGATATAAGGCAGAGAAGGTCTGGAAGTGAATCTGAAAGAAAGACAGAACAGTCTTCTTACTTCAAGCCTTACCCTGACCTGGGGTCTCTGTGGACAGACCTCACTGGCTTCAAGATCAGGTTCTGTCTGGTTAATCAATGCAGAAAGTCTGAAGGGAGCTTATTTCATGAGCATTACTTTTGAAAAGATTTTCTCTCTCACCCACTTCACCATTCTTGACTTCTTCCCCTCTACTGCTGACTCAAGAAGGTCTCCTCTTTGGATTCCATAAGCACAAGCAAGATTGGTTTCTTCACCCCCCCTTTTCCTATCCCTCTTCATATTTCTCACAGCTCATGCTTTTCTTCCCACTTTCCCTCTTCTCTTTATAAAAAGCCAAAATGCGTAAAAACCAAAAGCAGCAACGTGGAAAATAAAGTGGTAAAAAGCATCTTATATTTTTGTGGAGGAGACGGGAGATCTGTGTGCTAGAACAGCTACTGAAAAATATATGCTGGTCACCTGGTAAGCACAGTATTGAGGAGTAGATACAGGTATTTCAGTAGTTGCTTAGCTCTAGGCAGAATCTGAATTTTGAGTGAAGGAAAAAAGTTATTATCTCTGGAAACATGAGGGAGAAGGAGTCATATTCCCAAGCCATGCCAACAGAGAGGTACAGTGCTGCCCTGACAAGGTTCTGGCTCTCACCAGTGATCCTCAGGGCTCTCACCACCTCTGTAAAATAGTACTATCTGCAGAGAGCGGGTTTAATTTTAGTTTTATTTCTGCATAGTTTGGGTTTGGCTTTTGGTTTGGTTGGGTTTTGGGTAGTTTTGTTGTTCTTGTTTTGGTTTGGGATATTTTTTTGTGGTTGTTTTTCTTAAACTTTTCTTGTTATTTTTCTTTCTCGTGCTTAATGAAATTTTGGCTGGTAAACTGCCTCATGAGACATCCCAGACAATTCACCCTGTGTTTTGCATGCTATCAAAATATATGGATCCAGCCTGTGCAGCTGCTTGCTGTCAGGTTCATTACATCCTGAGCAGCCATGCCCCCAAGTGATTTCTGCTGAGGCCTCTCCTCATTCATTGTGGGAGATGACAGATTCTGCAGAGAGAGCAGCTGATGTTCACAGAGGTGGGAGTGGAGCTGCCTGATTGATTGTCCACAGAGGACAGGTAGGCACTGAGCTGGTCTGCAGGGAAGTCGTGCCTAGAAGGATGCAACAGGCAGTTGGGTTTTGTCTTTCTCTGGAGCATTTCATTCCTGGATAATGCATGCTTTGTTTTGCCTTTGTACCAGATGATACACTGACAATGGCTATGGATTTTTAAAAATTTATTTTCTTTTGTTTCACATGTGTTCCTAGAAATTGGAGAGGAAAATGATGCTGTGATCTTCAGACAAAGCCAGTTTGTCCTCTCCATAAAAGCTTAGTATGTTTTACTGCATCCAGTGTTAAATAATCTAGAAGTACCATTACAAATAATTACACCTTGGTGCCTTATCACCTCAAACAAGGAAGTGAGAGGGTGGACTTTCAGAGAACAATTCTCCTAAACACACTTGTATAACCCCACACGTTCAGGGAATTATTGCTGCCTTAAAAGAGTCAGTTGATGATTGCAGTTAGGCAGTGAGCATGGCACATGCATGTGAGCTGTGCAATCTGCTGCTCAGCACCCTGTCTCGGAGCACACGTGGTACCCCTGTGATCCAGGGGACACCAACAAGGCCATGTCCCTGGGACAAGAACTGCCACAGAGTTCTGTACTTGTGCCTGGATTTAATATACAGAACTTTTCCAGCAGGGAAAGTTGGCATGGGTGCAACATCTAGTACCTTGCCCTGAATAGGTGGCATCTCTTACCTTAGACAGCAATGCTGTTGGTCGTTGCACTGTTACACTCCACAACTACTGTGAGGATATGGGCCAGTGGCACCAGTAGTGACCCCATGGTGGGAAGTACCATGAGGAGGACACCTGGATCTGGGCCAGCATTGCAAAAGCTTCTGGGCAAGGCTGATGACTTCAGTTTCCCTGGAGCAGCACATGGTGTGACTCGACTTCTAGTGCTGGTATTAAAGCCCAGCTCTCTCCACATGGCAGGATTTTTAAATGACAGATGCATGTGCTTCTATGAAAATTATTGCCTTATTTTCCTAAACCTTGGCTAAGTGGAGCTTGTCAGGTGAACAGTCAAAAAGAAAGGCACAAGAAGAACTGCTGTCATGAAGTTACCATTTACAAAGCGTGTCTGAATCTGTACACAGTTCATCTGGGCAGCTGATGATTTAAGATCATAGTTCAATGTAAAATGACAGAGAATTTGGACAAAGTTTAATAATAGTCTGGCACCTACAGATAGGGGCAGGGAAATGTGAATGTAGATTCTGACATTAAGGGAAAAAACACAGTGTTTAGCACATCTGAGCACTAGGGTCAAGTATTTTCCTGTCTCCTACTCTATTACAGCATTAAGGTTTTTAAGTGCAGTGAAAACAAGTACCTGGTCACAGAAAGGTTCTCTGAGCTCTACCTTTGTGATCCTGAGCTGAGTTACGTGGCAGAACCCAGAGTTACTCAACATTGTATTGAATCCCCAGCAGAGATTTGAGCTGATGGCAGTTGTGTTTGTAAGGTTAGAAGTGCTCTTTTATGTCATCCTGCACGTAAGGAACCTGAGAAAATAACACTCAGAAGAGATCATGGGGAATCCTTCCTTCCCATAGGAAAGATCTCACGAACTAGGCGGAGTAACTCTGATCTTCGCTCTGCCACTGGCAGAGGGGGACTGCCAAATTAAAAGCATTTCAGATGCAGTGTGCCCTAACTTCCACTTGGGCTGGAATGGCTGTTTAGCACAATATGGAGTCAGGTGCAATTTAAAGCCTCTAAACCAGAAACTTGGAAGTTCCCTTTCCCAATTTGCTGCTGCATGCAGCTCCCCAGATGGCTTTGGCATAGAAGCATGTTAGGCCAGATCCAGTTCTGCCTCTGCACCTTCTCTGTAGCAAATACACAAATCCAAATTATTGTTCTGGTAACTGTTGGGGGGTTTTGTGTTTGGTTTTGTTTTGGGTTTTTTTGTTTGTTTGTTTTGTGTTTTGGGGTTTTTTTTGTTGTTTGGTTTTGGTTTTTTCAGTTGTGGGGTTTTTTTGGGGGGGCAGGAGGGGTTGTTGTTGTTGAGGTTTGGTTTTGGGGGGTTTTTTTTGGTGAGGAGGGAGGATTGGGGGTTGGATTTTTTTCTTTTTTGTCCTCTTAGGCTATCTGACATCCTGCATTTTTCTGCATAGTTGTTCCTCATGTCTAGATATGTTTTAGTAAATTCATTACTGCCCCTCCCGTTTTGGCAGCTGCAAGGGGTCTGTCTCCCTCACTCCTCAAAATAATAATTGATTTTGGAAAGAAAGTTCATATTGTTTACTTTATAGCTATCCATTGCATCTACCTTGTCATTCAATTATATGCCTCCTCTTAAATCTGGGTTAGTGGCAGCTCTTACCTTGAATACTTTGGTCACCTTTAATGTGATAACAAATTGCTGATTATCAAAGAAGCGTTAGCACTTATTTAGACTCCCACACATGCTCAATCTAGATTAGGGTATGTGAGAAATAAAATGAAGGCATGAGAATGGTTGGCTCCTTAATCAGTATGCTATTAAACAACAGAACACAACCCATTCAGTGCCCATTACTGAAAAAAAAAAATTAAAAAGGGGCATAATTGAGTATTTAATATGATACATGTGATGGAATGGACATCTGGAAAAAAGCTAATGTTATAGCCTATCATGTTCTAAAATAATCAAAGGAGAAGACAAGTGAAGAGTGTGTTTCCTATAATGGTTATAGGAAGGGATGAAAATTTGCCTTTTGCTTCTGACCATTTGCCTTTATGGAGATTTCTGTCTGTCCATTGACTGTTACTGTCCAACTGTAACATGGCCATAGTAACACTTAAATCATTTACTACACCAGCTCAAACGACCCAGTCATAGAGTACTTGGGATTTTTTCTCAGTTTTTCCATCCAAATGAATAACAGTGTTGTCTTTTCAGTTCTGTATCCCTGTGTTGTTTTTTTTTTCTTGAGGACATCTTAAATTGAAGTTTATATTTAAGACATGATTCTGCTTTCAAGTCTCCAAGTTAATCTCTAATAATGATCATTCTGGGACAGCAATTCCTGTTCCTTTGATTCTATTCTATGTCTTGGAATTTTTCTTAAACTTTATTTTTGCAGTCAGAAACTCATGTAAGGATTTCTTCTTATAAAACCACACATTTTTAGTTTTATACAAAACATCTGAAGAACATTAACAGCAGGGTATATAGATGCTAGGAAAACAAAGAAACTTGCAAAATAAACTCTCTGATCTGGTGGTTGATATGCAGATAAGGAAAACAGATAATGTTTTTTGAATTATTAGTTTAAGAATGAGTTTTAAGGCTTTGTTTGGAATTAGTTTTGGAGGCACTCCTCTTTGCTTCTAACTTGCCACAGAACAGTACTAACTCTTTCTCCTGTATTTTTTTTTCCTGTCTGAAAGAGCAGAAAGAGGCACTTCTATTTATTTATAATCTCTTAAACTGAGATACATAGCTTGGTGTTCTTGGCAGATTGCATAAAAGACCCATATATGAACCAATAAAGAAATGCTCCCAGATTGATTAGGCACTGGATAAGACTTGGGCAGAGGAGAGCTGGCCCAAATCCATTTTAAGTTAGGAGCAGGTCTGAGTTATGCTTCATCTCTGCCTGCCTTTTCCTGCCTGCAGCTGTAGTCCATTGAAGCTGTTGTCTAGGATACAGGCAGGCTTACTTCACTCAGCTCATGTTTTAAGTGCAGGAAGAAGGATGGTTTGGGGGCTAAAGCATGACTAATGCAGACATCCATGTGGCATTTAACAAGTCACTTATTGTAATCAGAGCTGCCCTTATCTTACAGGTGGGAAAGTGTGCGTATTTAGGAGGCACCTTGAAAAAACAGTAACAGGTGTGAGAGAGAGAGAACAGACTGACATCTGCATCTTACAACTACATCCTTCTATATTATGTATTGGTGTTGCAGGTCTGAGAGGGGGAATAAGATCATCCAGTCAATTTGCTTACTTCACTCAAGTTTAAAACTTCTTCTTCAAGCTTGCCTTCCTATCATCCTGGATACTCCTAGGGACCAGAGAAGCTACAGACAGTCTCCATGCACTATCCTGGGCTGCAGGACATATGCATCTAGATCTGTGGCCATCCACCATGAATGGGTGAGAACTAGAAAGCCGTGTGGTTCTTAGGCTGTCCTCACTGAGCAGCTTTCCCTGGCAGTGGTGACACAGCCAGCAAGCAAGGAAGAGGAAGGTTCATGTTTTTCTTTTTACAGGCTTCTGGAGTTTCCTTGGTAGGTGATTATGGTGAGGAAGCAGGAGCCCACCATTTCCTGCTTGCTTCTGCCAAGGAGCATCACTGAGGTTCTGCTAAGACCACTTCCATTAGGAGACCCTTCACTTAAGAAAATGAAATCTCCTATGTCACAGAACCTCATAAAATTACTAAAAGGTGCTACTGCAGGCGACTGATTTGGAGACATGGGATTTTTCCAAAACGTTGCTGTGTTCAGGCTAGATATGTAGGGGCTTATGCAAGTCAGCCTTTCCCTTCCTCTGTTGCAGTAGTTTTCTATGGAATGAAAAACAAACTTCAAAGCAATTAGCAAGTGTCTCTGGAAAGTGGTGGTCTGCCTCTCAAGAACAGGTATACAGGAAGGATCTGATAAGACTTTCTCTCTCTGCACTACAGACCTTTAATCAACATCCTTTAATCAACATACCCATTATGTCAGTAGGTTCTGAACAGGGAAAACTACAGGGAGAACTCTGTTTATATTATTTTCTCCATTGCTCTAAGGAGTGGCAAGGAAAAAAAGAGCAAACAACAAATCCCCAATAATCACAGGTCATAAATTCTTCATCATGTGAATGGCCCTTAGGTAGGTACATCCACCCAGGGAGGTATGTGACAGCTTCTAGGCACAAACTGCTGCCCTCTATGCAGCCTACAAATTGCTGTGTACACTAGCTAATACTTGGCTGATGGGCTGGGCTGGTTAACTGGAAAGTACTCTTGACTAAAAACAGGCCATTTTTCTCCTTCAAAGCAGATGTATTTTCTCATCACCACGTTTCATAGTAATTCAGTGACACAGAGTTTGCTGTGCCAGCATCATTTTCCCTAGCTGTTTGATAACCGTGCTCTGAACCAGAGCTGCAGAGTATCTCATTATTCTGCTCCAAAGGCAGGAGAGGAGGGTTAGATGTGAAGAAAAACATCTGTTCCTGAGCATGTCATAAGTAAGGTTATACTGCCAACTGCAGTATAGTATCCGGGATACTGCAGTCAGTATCCCTGCAGCAGCAGGTGTAGGAGAGGAATGAAACGAGATGAAAGGAAAATCAAGATGGGAAAACCTCATTGACTTTTTTTCTGCAGCACTGAGTTTAACCTGAGTTTAATATCACTTGAATTTAAAATATTCAGGAGCTGCTGCTTGCTAATCCATTTGCAGAGTTGGATGAAAGCTCCTGTTATATTTTGAGCGTTTGCAAAAATCAGAAAGAGTTAACTCTAGAGGAGTCTCTCCTCATGTTTGTTCCCCAGTGCCTCAGAAAGGAGACCATTGACTCACATGTCAATGAGGGAAGTCAGACCATTTTGAAATGTTATGAAAGCAGCATCTGAGGAGAGCTGCACTGCTGTGAGAGGCTGAAATGTCCTTCCAAGCAGCGCAGGTACCGAAAGCATAGGGAAGAAAAATGCAGAGCATAACGTCTTGCAAAGACACACGAGCTGTGGATCAGCTTTCTTAGTACAAAATCTGGAGTCGGGGGTTTGTTCTTTGTGGTGCTGCTGTCTCTGTCTGTTGTGATCTGGTCATCCAGTCCCAGATATGCAGAAGTAGCAGGTCAGAGAGGCCTTGGGGAAAAGACTGACGGGATAGCACTGCCATCAGCTGGCACTGCTGACAGGTCCCTGGCAGGGACCAACAAATCTTGAGGCAGAGAAAATCAATAGGCACTGCTGAAATGTTTGGGTTTTGCCTTTTTGTCTCTTGTTTCTCACCATTTTCTCTGGGGTACAGGTCTGGTCTTAACCTGCTAGCTATGAAAATCCTCGGAAGTGCTTGGATATGACACTAGGTCTCTCCAGCTTCTCTGCATATATCACATTTAATTTAAAATAAATTTCTAATGGGAATATTTGACATAACATTTTTCAGCTGGCAGAGCATTGCCCACCACATGCTGTGTCTTGCTTTCTGGAAGGTAGTACCACAGGAGAGCCTGAAAATTACTTTCTTGTAATGGGACTGCCTTCTCTTCACTAGGTTTGCATTGATTTTTCTATCATTTTCAGCCAGGAGTTAGAGGACATTTTACTCTTGCCACTCCAGCATCTGAAAAGGTAAAGCAGTCTGCCTGTGGTATTGTAGTGACTATTTCAGCATGGCTAGAGTTAGTTGAAAAACAGTATTTCAAAGGTGTTCTATGGATGACTTTGTTTTTCAGCTGCCTCTTTTAAAAACATAAAAAATATAATAAATTATAAAAAAATTATAAAAAATTATAAAAGGGAGACTAGGGAAAATGTGGGCACTCTCTGAAAGGAAATGGGAGACTTTAAACTGAAGGAGGGTAGGTTTAGGTCAGATAAAAGTGAGAAATTCTTCACCATGAAGGTGGTGAGGCACAGGAACAGGTTTCTCAGAGAAACTGTGGATGCCTCATCCCTGGAAGTGTTCAAGGCCAGGCTGGATGGGGCTTTGAGCAACCTGTCTAGTGAAAGGTGTCCCCACCCATGGCAGGGGTTTGGAACTAGAGAATCTTTAAGGTCCCTTCCAACTCAAACCATTCTGTGACTCTGTGATGGACACACCTTTAGTCATGGAGTTGTACAGCAAAGCAGCAATGCAATGAGGACAGAACAAACATATCCAGGAAAACACAAGCTTGGGGGAAAACCTGATATTACTCAGCCTATGGTTATTTGACTTGAGGACATTTTGTGTCATGAGGTGCATTATGTTTTGACTGCTTTTGACTTTTTTTTTTTTTTAACTGACTCAAAATATTGAGGATGAGTGAGAGCAGAAGAGAAGCTAATTGGTGTTTTAATGAGTACTACATTAAGTAACTTACAGATTTGGTTATGAGAGGAGGAACCTTGCATTTTGGGATCACTAGTTCAGCCCCTACTAAGACTAGCAGTAACCCTGCTCTTTGCATATTACTTGCTCTTTGCATATGTCTGTGCCTCTCATAGAGAGGGAGGAAGAGATTTTTCTAGGTGCCTTTTCCCTCTTTCCTGGAGGCAGATTCTGTCGAGATCCCAAGGACCTGGGTAGGGCTGGTCATTACTCCCACTGCTAAGGTAGGATGTGGATAGGATATGTTACCCCAAAGCATGCATAGCATACCTGAGTCCTTTCACAGCTGGTTTTCCTCCCTTCATTAACTTACTTTCTTTTACAGCAAAAAAAAATGAGAGTTACTTTCTATTGCTAAGACAGGAAGGCAGGTATATAGTTGCTTAGTTTAGCTGAGGGATTCAGGAGTGAGTAAGGGTGCTTTTGTAAAATGATATTCAGCAGGTCCAGAACATTAGTGTTTTCATAACACCTGTTAGAGCATTAAGATGGAAAGTCTTGCAGCAAATGAGATGAGCTTCTTTCAAAAGGTCTCTTTTGTTTTTTTAAAGCTTTTGGAAGACTCCTGAGACATGAGCCCAGAAGGCTGCCCATTTAATAAATGAGGGACCAAATTTTGTTTAATATTGTCTGTTTCAGAGGAGATGCTCCTGGCAGATGCTGTTTATTGAAACAAAAGCTTGATGGGTTTTGCTAATGATGGTGTACCCTACAAAATATTTATGTTCTGGGAATACTCTGAGTTGTGATCTTTTGGTAGGAGTTTTTATTGATGGAGTCTAGTACCCCATTATGGCAAATTTATTCTTTCTTTTGAGTTATATATATTAAACCTTTTCTCTGTCATTAGTTTTCCTGTCTTCAAAATGAGAATTAGCATTGCAGAGTATTATGGTATGGGTGAAAAGATGAATCGTTACTCTTTAGAAAGGTAATTAACCTCCAAAGGCAGCTGCCAGAGAGCTGCCATTATAACACGAGCTGCACTCTTTTTCAGTTTTAGACTTTTGCTGGCCTCCTCCAGCCCTCAGCGGTGTGTTGTTTATCAGCACAGTTCAGTGAAAGCAGGAAGATATATTTCTTCAGCACAACGCCTGCAAGAAGCAGGGTGACAAATTTTGGGCTTTCACCAGAGTAACACCCTGTGCTTTCCTCTCTTCCCGTCAGGATGCACAGCAGGGCTGTGACCTTGGCAGTCCACCTGAGCAGGTGTTGGCAACATCTAGTGATGCTGATTAACTGTGCTTGCTCAGTGTAGGGGGGGCAGCTCATTAATTCCAGACTGTGTAAAGGAAATGGGAGACCCTTAGGGTAGGGCCCTTAGACGAGACATGCTGGTCTGTGTCAGGGAAGGACAGCTTTACAGAAGGCATGTTGACTCTGTGGGAGAGAGAGAGAAGACAGAAAGAGCATCTCTCTCCCTGGCAGTTCAGGTTTGAATCCTGGTGTGAGTGTACTGTAGCGCTGAGTGAGAAATATTTAGTCTGTCTACAGGCAGTTGTGTGCTAGTAAACAAGAAACATTGTTCCAAACAGAGATGATTAACAGCGACAAAAAAATATAGGAACTGGGCAGAAAGCTTTATTCTGCCTTGATCACAGCTACCCATTATGTCAGTAGGTTCTGATTTTTTCAGACTACTGGTAGGTGTACACTCATGAACATGCGACTGTGCACTGATCTCACCCTGAAGGGACTGTGGATTTATCTCTAATGCTGTCAGATTTATTTACAAAAGACAGAGTACCCTTACAAATGCACCATTGTGCTCTGTTATTTGGAGCAGAGTGAAATCTTGTCCCAATGGACAATGCAAAATGGAAGGAGCTTTTTAAGGCTCTGCCCTCCCAAATCAAATGTCTTCTAATTGAAGCCATTGAAGAGTTTCTATCGGCATGCACGGAAAAAGGAAAACACAGTGTTTTCAGATTTCAAACAGAATGCCCTGTAAAGGATGCACATTTTGTTGCAATGCTGGAGAGGTGCTCAACTTTGTGTGACAATGATAGGAATAACAATTAATTTTGGGGGTCTTTTGTTGCTGCTGTTGCAATGCATGTTTTCCTATTGTGACAGTTTGGGTCTCTGTCATCCTTCAGTGACCAAACTGTAGTTTAGCTTTTCCATTAAAAAAGCCAGAAAGATGATAGAGATGATCAAGAGACATCTCAAATAGGAAAGACTTTGTCATGCTTCCTGGGTGTCTAACTGACAATTAGTAAATGCCCCTGATTTTTTCCTAGATAATTCTGTATCCTTGATACTTTTTTGTGTTATCACATACTGAGGTTTGTACACGCAACCCCGCTCTGGAGAGAATGCTCTTGCTAGTTTAGGGCAGATTTCTTAAAACTTTGAGGAGTTTCCTCCTCCTCTTACATGTCTGCTGCAGCACATGTATCCAGACACGGTGCCACAGCTGTACATTCCTTTGCCTTCTCCATCCATAATGTCACTGGATTTTTGTACAGATGGGCATGTGAATATCTGTTTGCAGAAAAAGCAAGATTTCTTTTACAAGTATCTCTGCTTACATAAGAAGCAGGTTTTCCTCAGCAGATAGTGCGTTCTCTTTAAAGCTGGGCTCTTCAGTAAGTTATCCAAATGCCACAGTGACAGAATTAAACTCCAGTTAGTGTACAGGCACTAGGAATGCATCTAAGCAGTGCTTTCAGGTATGGGCAATTGCTGCTGCTTGAACACAATTGTTTTCAAACTCTGTTAGTGATTTTTATTTTGCTGTTTATATTGCATTTCAAGCATGAAATTATGCATCCCCTAAAGTGCAATGCTCATTTGGATCCATGGGTTCCAGCCTCTCACAGTTAATGGGAGTCTCTGCACTGATCTTGGCAGGCTCTGGACAAGTGTAGGCAGAGAAGACTGGTTTTGTCCCCAAATACCGAGCAAGCTGCACCTCCTCTTCTGTTATTGAGAGCTCAACTCATGCAGGCATTCTCCTCAGGTTCTTGTTCCATTCCATGTAGTAAATAGATTTCATGTGTACATCCTCACATCCCTATGCAATCCTTGAGTGGTAGTAACGCTGGATAAACAACCGCCCTGTGCCAGAGCTGTGCTTTCCTAAAGCTTTGAGAGTTTTTGCAGACGAAGCATTTCCTCCCAACAAACACTGTTGTATCTCCTGACAGATGAGTCTAGTAAAAGAATTGTGAATTTGTGTGGGTTTGTTTCTCTTTGCTGCCCCTGCTGCTTGAAGTATTCTCAGGAAGGTCAACTGACCTTTATCAAGCCCTGGCCATTGGCAAGATGATATCCATAATGAATGTACTTCAAGCAGCCAGGGCTTCAACATGAGTGTTTTAACATCTGATCCCATCAGTACAAATAGGGCAAGACACAGAAGATACTTGACCTCTTTTCCTGGAGGAGAGCAGCTTCTGACTCTTTTACCAGATAGGGCATAAAATATCATATATGTATGATCTAGCTAGAAGAATAATGGGTCCAATCCTTCGTTCAGTTGAATATAAAACTTCTTGCACCTTTTTTAGTTTTTTTCACTATACATATGACCTGTATTGATGTCTGAGCAGATGCAAAGGTTACTATCTCCTGCTATTGTCTAGGTTTGTTATGATCTCACTTACATTAACCTCTAAAGGAGAAATACCTCAATTAAATCATAAATATATGGAATAGTAAAATGAAGGCAAATAGCAGGCTTGGAGCTGTAACACCTACTTTTCACTTCCTGTGAAACTGGACATAACATCATTAGCTCCACATAGACCAGTTTTTAATAACACTTACCTCGTGATTCCTCCATATCATGATAGAAATATTTTCCCAGTTAAGTAGTGATGAAATATCTAAGGATGAGAATTGATTGAAAGATGGCAACATGCTAGCCTAGGCCTTGAAGTAAATACAGTGAGGTATAGGGTAAATCAAGTGCTTCCTCACTACACTTACATATTTTAATCCATTACTTTTTTCTTAAACTGAAGAAAATGACCCATATGAAGCCAAGTATAATATAAACATGCTGCTGAAGTAACCCTTTGTCCACCTTAGGGTTTTTTTCATGTGCACTGTCAGGCCAGCCAAACACAGAGTGTGCCAAGGAAAAATACTGATGGGAAATCACAGTTCTTCACTGTGTTTAAGAGAACAAAAATGGGAGACCTCTCTGAAGGGAAAAGGCTCATGTATCAGCCTGCTGCCTTGTAATTTTTGTTTGCACATGTATTAAGTATGACACTTCACTTTCTTAGTAATAGCATGGCTTCCTGCTCATTGTGAGTGGTGTTTATTGCACGCTTCTTGAGGTTTTCATGTTTGATTGTCTCCTTGGGGAGAAAGAGCTGAAGTTTTGAGATGGACTGGGTTTCTTGTTTAGTGCCATCTAGCATCTTTTAAAGGAATTATATCTTTGCCTTTGAACATCGAAACTGGGATTTTGTGATGTATCATTTATAAATGGAGAGACCAGCCATACCCACTCAAGTATCTCTATTTTCCCATTTGTACAGTACATCCAAATGTACTTCTGTGTCATGCTATATTCAAAACTGACCTAAAATTAACTTGAGCTTTTGCTGTTGCACATGGTTACTAAGATTAATAGCAGAAAGAGTCATCTGCATTGATTGTTTGAGATTAAAACTCTCCAACTGCCCTTCCCCACTCCCCAGTTTAACCAGCTTTTTGCAGCTCTCCTTTGACACTGGGAGGCACTTGAGTTTGCTTCTCTCAGTGATCTTGAGGGCTGAATTCAAATCATTCTATATGGGATTTCACTATCTTTGAAAACTGAAGCAGTATTGCCTCCTCTGTGCAGAAGGTGTCGTTAAGTGATATATTTGTTTTATAAGAAGATTAGTTCTGTAACTCCAGTCTGAGGTTTCACTTGCACCCTGTTGTTATGCAGCTGTTACACAGCTAAATGCTGTGCTCAGAGGGTAAGGACCAAGTCAGCCCACGAGCAGATGAGGTCCCTGGGAGAAGGGAAGAGGGAAACAGCAACGCACCTGAACTGGGAACTCTGAAGAAGGGAATTTCTTCTCATTTCTTCACCCAGATGGTACTTGGAGTTTACTGAAGCACTTGTCCTACAAATAAACCAAGGCTAAAAGCCATAGGCAAGAGATAGAAATAAGTGACTGAGGTTAAAACTTACTAGGACACCTACACTTCTTTGACTAAAGACTGACTTTCAAATAAAGATGTTACCATCAAATGCATGACTTTTCATACTCTTTCTGTAAAGCAGCGATTTTGTCAAACACAGGAGGGAGGGTAAAGCCAGACAAATTGTGCAGTAACAGCTGTAACTAATCAAATAAATGGGAGAAAGTAGAATTTAATGAAGAAAAAGTCACAGTAAATGTGTCAGGAAAGGATCTACAGTAAGTTGTCACCTACTAGGTGGTGGGTGTCCTTGCCCCAGTGATCACGTGTACATTATGTAGCTTACCTAGTTGCTAAAGGAGGCTTCCATTTCAAAACCCTGATCAAAATCTGTGTCCTTCAGGTTGGTTTGGATGCAAACCAAAAGTGCCAAGTGTTATTTCTGTTCTGATAGGCCAAAATAAGGTTTAAAATTCAAACACTGCAGATTTCAAAGGCGTGTTCATACCTGGGCCGTTTGTTTCTTGTCTGCTTTAAGCTGTCCAGTCTCTGTTTCATGTGAGCACTGAGTCACTGGGCAGCCATTCTGTTGCATTAGCAGAACACCTAATTTAAAATGATCCTTCCAACTGAGCCTCCACGCAGTGTCTAGTGAGCTGCAAGAGCTTGCCTGTGCTCACCTGAAAAGGACTAGCTGAACATACTCTGATTTCCTTTTGAATGACAGTCATCTTTGCACTGTTGGAGACATCTTCATCTCTGTTAATGCACAAACCACAGCCTGTTCTGCATCCTGGGGAAAGATCTTCCAGATCTGTGGAACTTAATTCTCTGCTAGATATTCTTTTCCCTCTCAGCAGCACTGCTGAGATTTGGGTGTGTTGTGGCTTTGGTGGGGGTGAATTTGCTCTGGAGGCCTGTTAATTTTTCTTTTTTGTGCAGGAGTCAAGTGGCTCCTCATGTGAGGGCACAATAACCCTCTTGGTAGTGATTGTATACTAACATTTGATCATTACATGCGAGTTGACTTATTGTTCTATACAATTTTAAGAACAGCTAGGCTTCCAGCTACTCCCTTAATGATCAGAGAATACACAAGAAAAGTAACAGTTGAAATCCTTGCTTATACTCAGAAAATTATGAGCACTTATTTCTTCTTCCTAATTCAGAGCTCAACCTGAATTAGAGATTTTTATTATACTTGTAATGTTATTACTATAACTAAATTATAGAAACTTACTTTTTCTTCTGTACCTCAGATCTAGATAAATGCAAAATCAGAAGCTACTTGAACTCATTTGAGATTAAATAAAAGAAAAATGAGAGAGAAGCTTGAACAGGTGGAAGTATTTCAGGGTGTTATCACATATTGCCCGAGCACTTAGATTCCAAGGTGATACATACCTAAAAATGCCAAAGACAGATGCATTTGACATTATCTCACCCTCTAAATGCTTGGTAAAATTACAAAATAATCCTGAAACAATAGAGAAAAGGATTTTTTTCTTCTTTTTATACCTCCACCTGTGACAGTTACCCTTAAGAAAGCTTGTCACATCTTTTGATAAAAGGTCCATCTTCAGTTTTAAATGGGAGCTATCTATGCTGAAGCATACATTCAAAAGCACTTTCTATAAACAGTCTCTCAGGAGCCTTTAGCTCCCTGCTAATATAGCAACAACAAAAGTCAGCTCCTGAGTCAAGCTGTCCTTGTTGGAGGTGGCAGGTAGGAAGCCTGGCAGAGGCTGCATTTGGCATGCATGGCTCTGAGCCCAGCTCTGTGCTCCTTTGGCCCCTGGCAAGTCACTTGTTTTTATCCCATGTGGGCACAAAGGTAGATTGTTTCATTTACACCCCCCCCCGGGGGAGTTCATAGCCCTTCTGCACAAGCAAAAATGATTCAAGCCTGTGAGGAGTCAGGCACCGATTCCTCTTCTCTCCTTGAAAATCTGAGGCAACACTGTGGAGGTAAATGAAGCTGCACTCTGCTCTCACAAGCAATTTTAGTGATATGTCAGATAAATTTATGTGCCTCAGAAGAAAAAGAAGGAAGAACTTAGGCCAGCTCCTCACCAGGTGTAGCGTGGCTGAATGCCTTGCACTCTCAGGGAACTGTGTCCATTTACTCCATCTGAGGATTTGTCCCCAAGTCTGCTGTTCCCTGGCCTTTGCAGTGGCAGCTGCAGGAGTTTGGATGAAACAGAAGCCTGTAATGAGCCCAAGACTGTCTTCCCCCAGCCACTCCTTTTAGCATAGACTGTTGTCAAGAATACTTGCTTGCAGAAAATGCACTTTGTTCAGTGATGAAAACTCCCTGAATTCTGCCGAAGGACACCGTTTTTCTCTACCACACGTGCACTGTGTCCAGTAGAGATTGATTAACAATAAAAAAAAGAGCCATTCAGAGTGAATTTACTAAATCGTTCTGCAAGGAGGGAATGAAAAGGTCTGCATCACGCTGTTTGCTTTTCTGCACTGAAGGATCTCACCGGGTCTGCAGCACAGGAGAAAGGCAGTGAGGGACAGAGGCGTGGATGTGAGCACGAGGGAACAAGGATCTCTGTGGGGCTGCAGGCTGCACGATATGAGGAGAAACAGTGAGTAGCAAGAACCTTTCCTTTGAGACAGAAATACTTTAAAAACACTTTTCTGACAGGGGATGTCTAGTATAGACTTGGCAGGGGAGGGGCTGGGGAACACAAGAAAAGCCTGACAACAATAGAGCCTGCTGCAGTGGTGAACTCGAGAGTGCCACCCAGAGTACCTTTTGGCATAATATATGATGCTCTGTGTGGATCTGGAAACTGGGAAGATTAAAGCAGATGATCTTTCTGCATGTAAAGCAGCCAGAGACAGCATGATGGATCATTACTGAATACTTTTCTGGCCATGCATAATTGCGTTCTGATCTTCCTTGTTGAAGCACTACTACCATCTCTCTCCCAAACTGGGATGACTTGCATTGGAAGCATGCTACTGCCAGCTATAGTAAAATGTTAAAATGGCATCAAAACATCCTACAGCAGAGCAGCAAGAGGAATCAGATAACTGGCTATATGTAGGGTCTGGAAAATAAGTGTCTGTTTGGATTTGATGGGTGTGTGCTTTGTTTCTCTTTAACACTTTGTGGTTATTTCTGCATTGTCTGACGTCTGATTTTCATGCAAAGTACAAAATAGCAGAGGGGGATTGTTTTGTCATTTAGTTTCCTGTCATTTCTATTTCACATTTGATCAGAAATATTGTACAGTGTATTTACTGAATAAGGGTTAAATAATCCTTAACACATAGTGTATGGCTATGTAACACAAAGATTTTGTGAACAACACAGAAGCAGAAAAAAATACCTCTTGCTTACAAATGAAAATCAAAATCAGAAGCAAAGGGACTGTATGTGCTGGGATTTTTAGCTGCTCTGAGATACAACTACTGAGGGACAGACAGGTGGTCTTGGTCTGCACAGCTGAGCTGCAGGTCTCCTGGGGACAATATTTTTGGTGACATGGTTTGTACTGCTGCCCTCTGCATTGGTTAGAAGAGATTTATTGCTGGCTTGTCAGTGTGGATCATTACCTGCCTTTACATCTGTGGGGTGTCAGCTACTTCAAATAGTCTATAATTTATTCCCTGCATTAAACAACTCTTAAATGCACATGGTTCCTATGAACACTTAGGTGCCTTTCACTTCTTAATAAATACAAGTGAGGAATGCAGAAACTGTCAGAAAATGTCTTCCTCTCTCTTCCCTTCCCCAGCTCAGTAAAGAAAAACTGGAAATTTGAGGAAAGGTTTAAATCAAACTTATGTTCAGATTTTTTTTTTCTCAGAAATAAATAGTAAAAGGCATTTTGAAGCAGGGTTTAAAATGGAGATATTACTCCTTCACTTAAATCCCAGAAGCATTTCAGCAGTCTTTATTTCAACACTTATCATATTGGTAATTACTCTTGATATATATATGTAAGTGTAGATACATCCACAAACAGTCTTGAATTTACTGTTGGTCCTTAATATTGGGCTGTGCTAATTAAGTTGTAATGAACAAATACACATCATTTGCTTTCCAAGATTTTTCATCTAGAAATGTGAGATTTTAATCTACATTATGACATTATTTCTCTGTTTACATAGTGTTACTGAGCCCTTTGGGTATAACCTTCAAGATTATTGATGCTTTCTATTTTCAACATTTTAATTTCTGTCCTTAAAAAGAGATGTCAACAGGTGAAAATTGTACTTTAATGCCTTATTATGCTGCTCAGCTCCATCTCTAACACTATGAATATTTGTCATTTATTCAAAATTAAAGAATTCATGCCATAAATATATGGCATGGTATTTCTTATGTGATAAATAAATGATACAAGTAATCCATTTTTCACTTTCAAAGATATAAATATGTTTTCATTTGGATCATCATATAGCTAGTATAGGTATATGATTTTTTTCAGTGCTTCCATTTTTTTCTTTAGGGTGTCTGGAATTGCCTAATTCCAATTTGCACAGGACTCAATACAAAATGACATGCTAATGAAAAGCAACTCTAGACGGGAAAAACTCATTTTTTTCTGACCTCAAAATATTTGCTTGTCATATGAGTCACAGGGAAGAGAACCATTTGGCTCAGCTCTTGTTTTGGCTCCTGTTTCTCTGAGCTGTCCAGAGAGGCACACAGAGCTCCTCTCTGTCCCCCAGCTGCACTGCAATATGTTTGGAGTTGCTGGAAGTTTCATGGCATGAATTAATGCCATGCTGAGCAGTGGCCTGGTTGTGTGGCTTTGCTCAGCCTGAAAGCAGGGCCCTGGAGAATAACTGCAGGTAGTTTCCAGGGGACAGGTTTTCCACAGTTGCTCTTCATATTTTGCCAGTGCCAGACCATGGCATGTCAGGAGAGGCCAACCTCTGGTCCTTCACTGCAGCTGCACCTTCCTAACAAGCTCTAAGTTGGTACCTCCTTGCTGAGGAGAGTCAACCTAGTAAGCCCAACTTCCAGCAGGATTAATTGTATCTATGAAGTCAAGCACCTGTAATGGTTGTTCCTTTTGAAGCCAATTCTCATCCCTAAAAGGATTCTGAGAGGCAACTACTGGCTGAGCAGTCCTGTGTTTCCATTTGCAGCCCGAACTCCAAGGGCTAACACCAGAAACAACTCCATGTTCCATAGCCTAAAGGCTACCTGTATTGAGTCCTGTTCAAAACACATGGATGTATGCAACTTCTCTGTAGTTGCAGTTGTTGTCCTGCCTCTGGGTCACTAGTAGTGAAAAGCAGCTTCTCATTTAGGAGTTTTGCACTCTGCTCCTGCAGCTGAGTGAAGCTGAAGAGAGGTGGCAGCAAAACATACTGGAGTTCACATCAGGCCCCCAGAGTCATGGGAAGGCCCTGAAGTATCCCAGGAGATCAGAAAGCCTGGAGAGGGGTCAAGAGCCATGTGTGTGTTGAGAGCACAGGAGAGAAGCATAAGGAGAGTGTGTGTGTTTCCATTTGAGAGGACAGATGGGTGAACTTTGTGGTTCTCTTTCCATCCCCTGCTAGGTGCACGTTCCCCATAAATTGCTCTAGAGGAGTTGCAAGGAGGAACTTCAGACACAGAAGAAAAATGGAAATGTAAACCTGTTCCATTTAGAAATTACTGCATTTCCTTCAACCACACAGTCTTTTTCTTTCTTCTGATGGCAGCATCCCACTGATGCCTCTCTGGGCCATTTAACTTTTTAAAAGCAGTCCTGGATGTGTACCCTGGTGGACTGCACGTAGAGATTATCCTAAAAAGCCACAACTTACTGGTCTGTCAATGTGATGTTGTGCTCAGGCAGGTTGTTGTTCCATTTCTTAGCGATGCAGGAGGTATTTAGTGCTACCAACTGCAAGTTGCTCTTTGATGCCCTTAAATTTTTAAGTTTAATACAATTGCTGAGGATTGCACAGGACATCTCTGAGAACCTGCAGAGTACTGTTCTGAGCTCTTCACAGCAGAAAGTAGAAAAAATGTGCAGGACTCTAAAACAAGCTCAAAGTAGTGATGAAACTCTCTGCACCCCTCAGTTTGAATTCAGAGGTTTGATCTCAGAGCATTCTCTGAGCTAGCTCATGTTCTCTGAAGTTCTCCATTAGCAACATGCATAGTTAAATTGAGATTTCTGTACACTTTGTACACTGAAGGGATTTCAGGAAGCTTACTGGTTTAATGCTGGAGAATGGTAATAGAGCTCCATTAGAGTTTTCAACTATGGTGTCTGCAAGAGGACAGCATCTGCCACAGCTGTTAGAAGACTGACTGACTTCTGTTTTTAATGGAAGCCACCAATGAGACTCCTTTTGTTAAAGAAGTGTTCACCTCTAATTATTATAGATAAGTCATAAAAAAGTATTTCTGGCAGCACATAAATCTCAGAGGGGAATAAATTGTAGTTACCTGAAAGCCAAACTCAATTTCCAGTTTTTGTGCAATTGGAAAATTCTCAACTTCTCAACTGAGAAATTTTCATGCCCCTAAGATGTTTTCCTTTGGGAGTTGTGGGTTTTTCATTGTTTTTCTTCTTTTCTGTGATCTACCTCTTAGGCATAGTCCATTTTCCCTCTAGAGAATTTTGTAAGACAATGCACTGAGGAATTAGTTCATGCAAGTCATCCCTGAGCACAACCAAAAAGCCTTGAAAGTGATGAAATGGTTTTGTGTCATCTGTGAATGCATTGATATTTGTCCCTATTGTCCTTCACATTTTCAATTCAAGCAGCACATAATTTATCACCACTGTTGTCAAATGCTGCATGTAATTGTGTTTAGTAGAAAGCTTGGTGGGAGAGAGGGGAGAACAGAAGGGGGGAGATAAACATTCACTTTTTCCCAGAAGTGCAGAGCAACTCTGGCTTTGAATTCGGTGGCCATCTACTCCTTTCAAGTACTGCCATGGCATTATATTGTTAAAGTGGAACAGCATATCAAATGTAAGAATGTAGTTCAGCAAAGGCAACAGAGGTAAATGTCTTACTGGAACCATGCAGAGCATGAGACTGGAGACATTTTGAGGGTTTGCCAAGGTGAACAGTTGCATAGCAGCCCCACTGCTCATTCCCATCACTCTGAAAATTAAGTTACTTTTATATAGGATGTCAGTGCACTTCAGTGGTCTCCTTTGAGTATCAATATTATTCTACTTTTTAAATGGTTTAGTCCTTTTAGCCTCCTTCAAGAGAACATGGTTAACAGATGGCACCACCTAGATTGGGGATGTCAGCTACAAAAGATGCTATTGTCACACTTTAATTTCTATAGGAGAATGTGGATTTGTCTGTGTTCCCTGGCTGTACTGTATTCAACAGCCACGGAGTCCCAGTGGAAGGCCTTACAGTCAGATCCCTTAATGTGTACTTTGCACAGCTGCTAATTAATCACACAGGGAACACACCTATAAAGGATGGCTATGAAGGTAATAAAATGCAAAGGGGACAACCTGCAGATAAGGGCCTCCATTTTATTCTTCAAGTTAAGGCTAGTGCAGATAGCTAGAGATAGCAGGTTCTGTGGCTTCTCCCTTTCTCCATTTCTCATCATAACCTCCTGGTGTGTTGACTTCTACCAGAACAGTACTTTGGAAAGTGTTCTTGCTTATGTCTCTGTCAAAGACACATGGGTGCATTTTCACCAAGCCGCTTCGCTTCTCTTAGGCCTAAAAAATGGATCTTCCCTCTAGCTGTTGTCTCACACTCTGGGGGAGCTGCAGTGCAGGGAGCATGCTGTGAAGTGACAGACACCTAGATGGATTTCACTGCACCTGATAAACCTGGTTGGGAGACAGCCCTTCTGTAATTTTCATTTTCCTACTCACTTAGAGCAGCACTGAAGTCCACTGCTGTTGGAAGGAACAGGCTCAGTGCCTGCAGTGTGGGGCAGCCTAAATGTAACAGGGAAAGAAACCTTTTTTTCTTTCTGTTGTCTATTCTTATGATCAGGAATGGAGATCCATGAATTGCAGTAAAACACTGTGTCTCCCAAGGTGCTTAGCTCATGGGAAAAATGAATGTTGGGACCTGGAACCACAGCACCTTATGAACTTTCACATTAAGCCTAGTCTTTTGGTGTGATGTATTTAAAAAGAGGAGTTCTCTTTAGTCTGGTTTGTTTCTCTGTGGAATAATGCTGGTCCTTCTATGTGGAACAGTGCTGTGGTATTTTACTCCATTGTCAGAAACTTGGAGGGCTTTGCCTTTTCCCCTGTTGAATGCTGAGTCTGTGCTGTGAACCTCAGCTGGCATTGCCTACTTAAATAGGATGAAAAAAGGCAAGGACCGAGCCAGTCACCGGTATAGGAAGGCTGGACCAGAGAGCCCCCTCGAGGTACATCCAGCAGTAACCACCACCTCCTACCAACTACAGAACTCTCTCAACCAGCCTGGCAGGGAAAAGCTTTTCCTGCTGTGATGAAACCATGCCCCATGCACCGACTGTGAATGAGAAGTCTTGTGCTGTAGCTCCATACTTGAAAAAGAAAAAAGGAAAATAGTACATGGTCTGCTCTGGTGTGTCTGCCCTTTGGGAACATTAACAGTGAGGAATGTCTGTCTTAAGCAGAAGAGGGAATGTGAGGGATTTGAGCAAAAATGGTCACCAAACTGGTAGTTTGATGTGAGCCCTCACTGTGCCAGAAGAGTGGTTTGTCCCCTGCTAATAGATGAGCAGAAATGTCTGTGCCTCTCTAGGATATTAACAGCAGTTTGCTTCTGGTTTTTTTTTTTTACATAAATAGATTAAGCTTTAGCTGTGCTCCTATCAGAAAAATTTTCTTTGTTTTTTTTTTTATTTTTTGAATAATCATCAGACATTCTCATCAGTCTTGTCCTACAAGCAAAGCTTTGAAAAAACCCTGAAGAGCTGACTGAACAGTTGCTGTTCTTTCAGCATCTGTAGCTGTTTAATATTTTGCTTGCCTGTCTCTTCAGGTACACAGGGGAGACTGAGCTGCTCTCTCCAGTCTGTATGAAGACAAGCAGAACTTGAGCAACTGGGGAGAGAGGACAAAATGCCACAGCAATGCCAAAATTTCTGGCTCATGTTCTTGATCTCTGCTGTTCATGTGTCAAAAATTGGAAGTGTAACTGGGTGAATAATCCTCAGGCCGTAAAATTCATAAGTGCTTGGGTTTCAGCCAGCTCTTTCCTGGGGATTTCGTGGGTCCAGTTTTAATTCTTCCTTCCATTTGATGTGGAAATCATGTAATTCATGCAGTCCTGGAGGCATGGAACCAGGCAGTGGTTTCTTATTGCTATTTTATTTATTAATTCATTTAAGTGCTGTGGTGACCTGCTACCCCCCTTATAAGATCAGAATTTTATAAATATTTAAAGCAAACTGACACTTGAAGGGGCTTCATATATAGTTCTGGAGACTTTATACCTACTGCCCTAAAGTTGAATGGATTTATATTTGTTAAAACAAAAAAAAATCCCGATACTGTCTGTTGTAATATAAACACCTGCTGTGGTGAGGTCAAACATCAATGACCTCAGTGACAGAGGTTTCTTTAAGCAATTTCTCAAATAGCAAATGTTTCTTTCACGGACCAATTGATTTTTGTGTCAAGTTTCTGCTTAAGAACCTCATCTAAAATCAGATTGCTACAGTGCCACTACAGATCTTGTCTCACAAGCTGAATCCTGTGTTGGACTTAGTATCTCCTATCACTTTTAGGCTGATACTTACCTCTTGGCAAACTCTTCATGCATAGCTACCAATGGATTCAAGAGACATTTCATGCCTAAGCCAGGAACTTATTTATCTCACTTCTGTGGATTGAGAGTGGAAAGATGGAGAAGGCAGCTGTAGTACAGGGTACTGACAGCATGTCTTGCTGTTATGTGCTGAGAATTATGTTGAAACCATATACCTAACTATTTTTATACATCTGAATCCTGTGCAAGAACTTACTCTTTAGTTTGCTCAAAATATGGCTGTCCTGTGGTGAAACTACATCAGGATGAAAATTAATCTCCCTTGGACAGTGGTGAGAGGAGTTAGCTGTGCTTGGAGTTTGTTTTTGGGGTTTTTTTTTGACACAGACCTGAATTGAGATGGTGATGCTGTAGGCTTTTCTGTGATTTTGCAGAAATATCTTAATATTCATGATCTACCATAACATGTTAATTATGTATGTTTTGCTCTCCCTCATTCTGCTTACAGTGTGAACATGTAGAAAACTGTCATTAATTCTTCAGGGCCAGTAACCTGGATTAAGCCTTGCAGGAGTTGCTGCCATACATGGCGATAAAGCATCAGAATGACATCTGGTTGTGGACATCTTAAGTATAAAAGCATTATCAGCTCTTGAAGTCTGTGCTACAAGTTATTTCCATGAGGTGGAAAATGCTGCCTACTTTTATTTTTCCTTGTATAGAAAGGAGTAATAATAGGAACAAAGGCTTGAAGATTTTTTTCATAAGTCAAGGACTTCTCTGCAGTAATCGGACATTGCTTAGTTGCTTTTAGTTTGTGGTTTTATTATTATTATTACTATTATTGTTATTGTTATAAGTGTGGGTTTGGTGGAGTTTTTTTAAATCACAGCTTTTCATCCCTAGCTCCACCAGCTCCCCCGTTCCCTCAGTAGTGGGCCAGAATTTTCTACAGTGCTTGTCCTTTAAATAAGTTCTGTGGATAAACAGAGACTTTGAAAAGATGACAGAATCCAAAGAGGATGAAAAATCATCCCAGTTTTCTCTAGGGAAATAATATCCTTGATATAGAGTCTGAGGTACTTAGCTTTACTCCTGTATTATTTTTGTGCTCTTTTTTCCCCTTCTCAAAAAGATACAAGGACCTCGCCAGGCACAATATCAACACACAAACCACAAAGGACCCTAAAATGTATCCCGCTTCGTGCCAGGACAGCAGAGTAAAATACTGCAGCTTTCTGCAAGAGTCCATTTTGTGCCACTGGATTACAAGAGAGTGTCACATATAAAATTTACTCCTATTTTCTGACCTAGAAAGACAGATGAATAATGTAAGATTGTCATAAAAAAGAAAACCAGCTCAAGATTTATTCTTTAAAAGAACCAAATTCTATTAATTCCTTCCTCTCTAGTTCCTTCTTCTTGACCAGCTCTCTAGCAATCACTTCTAAATTTCAAGTTTGCCTTTCTGCCAACTTGGCATGCCATATAGAAACAAAGCTTTTCAATAATATATGTGCTGTGCCTGCTCTGAAAGCATATTTTGGCAAGGGCTTTTCTAACTTGAACTGGTATCCACTTTCAGAGATTACTTTTCTATTACTATTTAATTTCAACACAGCCTGAGAGAAGCTGCCATCCAAGGTCCCGGAGAGCAGTGCTACATAGGCAACTGCTTCCTGTAGGAATTTAGGACCCATCAAGGAGCCAGAGAAGCAACCCTGAAAAGCCAAATCCTGCGTGCAAAGAGCAAAGCCTCTCACTGTGCTCCCAGTGAGGTTCAGTGCTGTGACTCCTCAGGGACTTCTGGGGATTCATGAAGTTGTTATATCCCAGAGCTAGCCCAGTGCTTATCATCTCTAGTGATGCTGATTACCACTGAGGGCAGGTTTTGGCACTGGGGGCTGTTAGGACCTAGACTAAGAATATTTCATTCCACGGGGAGCGTTCTTTTCTTAAGAAACAACAGGTTCCTACTGATTTCTGCCATGTCAAAAACAGAGTGTGGGCCAAAATTATTGGTAGCTGAGACATCAGTAACTAGGGCAATCCTTGCTTCACTTTTACAAGGATATATTCACAGATATAAGTCCTGGCAGGGAGGTTCTTACTATTTTCTCTGATCTGCTGAAACACAGAAGATGGACATGACACAATTTTCTTGGGTTTAAGTAATCTGGAATTATTACAGCACTTACTAGTTCTAACTGGAATGAATACAAAGTGTCCCTGAATTTAGTCCACCCTTAAAAGCTTATCATACCTAACATTCTTTGGATATTCAATTACTGCATCATTTGTGCTAACAACATAGAATCAAAGAATGGCCTGGTTTGGAAGGGACCTTAAAGCTTATCTAGTTCTAACCCCTCTGCTGTGAATTGGGACACCTCCCACTAGGGCAGGTTGCTCAGGGCTCCCTTCAACCTGGCCTTGAACACTTCCAGGGATGGGGCATCCACAGCTTCTCTGGGCAACCTGTACCAGTGCCTCAGCATCCTCACAGTAAAAAAATATCTTCCTAATATCTAATCTAAATCTACTCTCTTTCAGTTTGAATCCATTCCCCCTTGTCTTGGAAATGCACATGCTTTTGTAAATAGTCTCTCTCCATATCTCTTGTAGGCTCCCTTCAGGTACCAGAAGGCCACAATTAGGTCACCCCAAAGCCTTCTCTTTTCCAGGCTGAACAATCCCAATTCTCTCAGTCTTTCCCTGTAGGAGAGGTGCCCCTCTAACCATCGTGGTGGCCTCCTCTGGACTTGCTCCAACAGGTCTATGTCCTCCCAGTGTTAAGAACCTCAGCTACAATGACCTGCAACGTTGTCTGTCATGCAGGAGCAGGACTTCTAGTATTGGTCATGGGTATAAAGCTGTAATAATATATTTTAGAAAGTTATTTTAGATAACGTTTGTGACACAATCATAAAATTAAGCTCCTTGGTATATTGATATTTGTGCCCATGTAGTTCTGTGAATAATTTTATTGAAAGCCATGTAATAGGGTGAATTCTTTCTAGAAATTTGAAACTTAAGAGATGTAATATTTTTTAAAATTAAAGCAAAAATTAAAGTCTGTTCTTTCTTCAATTCTTATGGCTTTGTTTTAGAAAGCCAGACAAAGTTAAGAATTGCTGACGTGTGAAATGCTGGCAGTTTAAATGTATATTTTTCTTCTGTTAGGGAGAAACACAAGTGAAAGAGAAACTTCAAAAGGATGAGGGTTTTTTTAGTAAAACTTACTTTAGAATGTACATCCTTTCTTATTTTGAGATTTGGCTGGGTTTTTTTCCAATTAGATTGTTTTTTCTGGTTCATGACACTAACTGTGTACTAACACAAACTGATCATGTGTCAAGTGACACGTTTTTATTTACAAAGCATTATGGATAGATGTTAGGAAAATAGTTCCCATTTTCATGATAATTTTTCTTTCTGCAGTGGTAAAACAGCTTGATATTTCATAAGATGGAATTGCAACAATTTTTCAGTCTTTTTACGTAAAATAATACAAGCTACATTACCAAATAACTTTCCATAGAAAATTTAGAGAAAGTGGTAGAAAGCAGTGCCATGTTTCAACTTCAGATTGAAACCCAGCATTTTTTTCACTAGGAAAATAAAAGTAAAAATGTATGACCACTATCAATTCTCAGTGGTAGCAATCACTGTGAGTAGTTTTTTGATGGTATGTTTCCTTACTCCATCAAATTGTTGCATCTAAATAGTTAGCTCTGATCCTTTGATCTCCTTCCTCTATTCAGCTCACGTATCTGTCTGTACTTCCTAACATTGGCACATAATGAGGAATTCTTTATTGATAGTCAAATCTCTTTCAGTTTTGTAGCCACTGTAAGCCTGCTATATTGCATACATTTGTCGATAAACTACAAGAATGTGATTTATTTGAATGTCCCTAAAGCCATCTTCGCAAATGGAATTTACTTACAAAATGACGTTCATCTGCTTTGCAGAATTGTTCCTCTCAGGTACTGTTCTCGTTTTGACAAATCTGAAGCACAAAACCAAAGCTAACAGAGTAGCTTTAGCAGCCCCTCCATGTGTGACTATCCTTGGAAAATATCAGTGGTTCATGTTTTCACAGTTGTGTTTTAGCTCTTCCACAGATCTGTTCTCTTGTTGCATACCTGCCTCAAAACTCCTCTGTTTCTCCATTTTATCACCAAATTTTTGGATGGTATTCATCATACACTTAGTGTATCTTCAGTTGCAAGAATGTGTCTATGATCTGTGGGTAATAAAAGGGAATAAGCTCATTGAGCATTTGTTGAGCAACTCACTGTGGCTGGAACACATACAAAGCACACATGGAAGGATGGGATGGGAAACCAAATGCAGCAAAAATTAATTTTGATCTCTTACTTATTTTCCTCAGCACACCAACATCTCTCTTTACAATAACACTGGCCCCACTTAGAGAGGATTCTGTTGTTAACTATAGTGTCATACAGTGAGTCTCCTGCTTATCACAGCTGCCACATTACTGAAGTTTCTTGGCATATGAAGCCGTCAGCTTGCTGTATGGAGCCAGTCCCATGTCAAGCAGCTGCCGCTTCATTCATAACCTATCTTGAATCACTCTGAAGGCTGCTTGCCTAAAGGGACATTCAGAAAGTCCTTAAATACCCAGCTTTTCTTATCTAAAAAGGAGTTCTTGTAACTTATAGGTAGCACCTTGGTTATGTGCATTCAAGGGCTTTTTTTTTAAGGCCTTTTTTTTTCTTCCTTCCTCTTCTAACATATCTCAAGTTTGCAGCAAAATCTGTACTTCACCAGGCATGCATATACCCAGTGCACATCCAATCTTTGACCGTCTGTGTGGATGCTGTTAACATTATTTATACATTACCAGACACGGTCTGGAAGCAGCAAGATAAAAGCTGTATTTTATGAGTGCTCCCAGAAGCACTACCCTCAGTTGCATAATTACCTGTGGCATCTGCTGGGAGATGTGTGTTATGAAACGGTGTGAGCTATTAATTTGCATACAACTATTACTCTGCTTTTCCCCCTTTTGTCAACTGACCATGGCATGCTCGACAGTCTCTTCCTCACCTAGAAGAGGAGGTTAACCCTGTTTTTTTCTGAAAACGGGGCACCTGATAAGTAGTACCTGTGAAAGGAAAGGAAGCAGATGGAGGTGTCCCACACTATGTGTGCCTGTGTGTGCATGAGAATACATATGAGCAAGAGAGAGGCTGCACAGCAACACTTGGATGTGCCTGTGTGTGCAAGAGAGCAGGAGAAACAGGTTGGTTGTGTGCTGCAGGCTTTCTGTTGGCCTCCTGCAGCATTAGGAAGAATTGTAGCTAATCAATCAAGCGTATAACTCTAATTAATAATGAGGAGGGGCATCCTGCCTAATTAGGGTTTCCCCGCTGACCCTGCAGGATGTTACTTATGTACCTCATCAAATCTACATCCATTCACTCTACAAAATATCACTCATGATTAACTTTTCTTTATGCCTGATGCTTCAGCTGCCTGCCTTTCTTTTCTCTATACTGTCTTTTCTGGTCCCTCTTCATAAATGCAATGCTAGACAACACCTATTGCTTCCAGTCTTCTAAAGAAAGCATTAGTTCAAACTGGATGCACTTAGTACATGCTTCCTCATTTTTGCAGTGGGCAGGAGAACAAGATTTGGATTTGAGAATTGGAAATGCTTTCTGACAGTGAAGATGCTGAGATAGACTTCTCTGGGTAGGTGGTCTCACCAGGACTGAAAGGCTTTAAGAACCGTTTAGATTATTTTTCACCAAAAATACTACAAAGTGTAGTTGAGTCTGTTTGGGGGCAGGAACTTAAACCTGGTGATCTTTAAAGATCCTTTGCTTCATCATTATTCTTCAATTCTGGCATAATAAATACTGCAGGTTCAACTCACTGCCTGCCACTGTTGCCAGTTAGGAGGTTTTCAGGGGTGGGGGGAGTAAATATAAAAGGAATTAATGTAGCTGGTGAATTTTGTTAGTGACACCTTTAGGTACCTCCAGACATCAGATGAGATACTAAGCTTACCTTGAGAACACAGTTCTGCTTCTCTGAGAGCCCTTCAGCAATCAAGGTTCTCCATGTCTGAGCTTTCATGACTCCTTTAAGGAGCTGTTTCACTCATGGCTCTGCAGTGGTAGTGCCAGGAAGCAGACAGAGGGCACACAACTCTGGTACCATCTCATCTGTCCTTCAGGTAAAGGATTGAGGCCCCTAGTGTTCCTTCCATGCCCCTTAGATACTTGAGGATTTCAAGCATGCTAAGTTGTGTTAATTACAAACCAGCCTTCCTGCTGCAGGAATCGTTTCAGGACAGGCAGTGATTTCAGGCTGTAGCACTCCAGACTGCTTGCTGCATATGCTGCATGCAGAATGCCACTCAGAGCAGATGAATGTCATCATACCATAAGAAAGTGTGATGTATTCCCCATGTCAAATTTCAACTCTGATAATTAAATTCTTTCCACCTACATTTCCCTTACCATTTCAATGGAGAGAGGTATATTTCAATTCCTTTTCTAAAGATTTATGTAGGATTAAAGGGGAACTGCTAAATGTTTCTTGCTATCCATTCCTCAGCTGGCTACAGCTGAGAAGTAAGACTGTGAGCCATCTGTATCACTACATTTGAATGGTAAAGTGCTTTGAGATCTTTGGGAGATGAAAAGCATTTCATACCAAATAACCCCTTCAAAAGTGTATCATTAACTTCTTATAAAATAATGTCTGCTCTTAATCTTAGTGAAATAACCTGGAGGTCTCTAACACACACTATAGGTCTGAAGCAAGACAAGATGCAGGTGAGCCTGAGCCATCAAACTCAGCACCTGATCAAAACCTGTACAATGTCTGTGCCTCTCCAGGTTCACATTTCTGTTTTTTCTTTGTTTCTGGATAATTTCCAGTTGAACTGGAGGTTTTTCCTGAGTTTCTTCCAACCTATTTCTAAAACCACTGCTGTCATGAATGAGCAGAACACACTTTCAGTGTTTACTTCTTTTATTTATATATTTTAAATATATATATATATTTTTTTAATTTACTTTTTTTTTAAAATGAGCCCAAGTATCTACACAAAGGGAAAAACAGTCAAAATTAACCTCACATCCAAAGGAATTACAAGAGAGGAAATCCACAGTATTCTAGTATAGAATAATGCCCAGTATAAGCCTATTCTAGTATAGAATGATGGTGTCTCATTTTTAAAGTTCTGGGTTTTTTATGAAGAACTAAAGCATGCAGTTAAGGGAAGTACATAAGCAAATTTGGTTTGCTGGGGAGCAGTTAGCTGGGATGACAGCAGCTTTGCCCCTGCAGACTTCATGAACTGGCACTACAAGGGACACTGTGGTGACTGCAGGGACAGGGTGTTGATCTGCCTGTGCCTGAAGCCCCTCTGTGCCTCTGGTTGTGGCTCCATACTTTGGTGTCTGCTTAAAACTCTGCTCAATGCTTCAGTGTTTCCCCAACTGGTGAGTCTCATGGTCAGAGCTGAAGAGTTTCTAGATTTGAATCAATAGTTGCTATTGCTGTTTTGTGTCAAGACTTTAACCTTTTTTTAAGCAGTTGTGCACAACGTTAATGAGTCTCTGCAAATAGAAGTCTGTATTAACTTGGCACTGGAGTTTCTGCCCTGGAGTTTGTTCAGACACTAAATGCAGCTGAAGGGAACCTCTGAGTTTTATTCTAAAATGTTAAGTACTCAGAATTTCCTCTCCTCTTCAGCGGGTGCACAGCTAGTCATTCCTCCTAAATGACCCTGTTAGTTTGAGTTAGAGGCGTTTAGTGTTATGACTCAGCCATTACAAGCTGTGTCTTGCTAATTCCTCCCTCAACTTCCCTTCCATTCTGAGGCCAGCTGATGGATGCAGAGATGGGGCTGAGTGAAATGCTGAAACCAGCTCTCTACTTGTTGTGAGCTCTACAGGAAGTAGAGTTTTATCCACTGGGATTGTGAGCTAAACTAACAGGCCATGTACAGATTCACTGTAGTGTACACACACTTCACACATATAAACTTATGTTCAGTATCCCAGTCTCTATGGTATTTCTGAGAATTGCTCAGGTTACTGAGCAAGATGCCTAGAATGATGCTTTCCTTTGAGCATTCTTCATACTTCAGAAAGTTTTGTTGTTTAATAAGCACTTACACCTTAAATCTTGAACAGCATTTCAAACCTTTCCTGCCATGTCATCTGATTATAGCTCTGTTTGCTTCCCAGACAAAATATGCAAATTCCCACAATATGTCTTTACAGTGAAATGAGAAATTACCAGAATTTTATTGCTGGTTTTATTCTCTGCTACCTCCTAGACAAAAGCCACCCTCGAATCGTTTCTCTCATCTGGTTGGTATCAGCTGGGCTGACAAAGTAAAACCATCCAGATCAGAAATAATTATGAAAGCTTAAGGGAAATCTGAAATGTGCATGTTCATTCGAAGACAGACAAAGCAAATTTTCCAGATCACTGACACAAGTGAGCATATCCATGTAGGTTTTGTTAAAAGACATTTGAGAAAAAGAACCTTCATCTTGTCAATTGGATGGAAGGAATCAGGACTCAAGTCTGAAAGTGGGGCATCAGATGGGGCGTGGATTATGGAACACAGAACAATTTAAAAGACTTTGCAGGATGTAAAAACAAAATATGACAGGCCTGATCCTCTGTTACCCTCAGGCTTCTGAAGGCACTCATGGTTGTTTGGGAAGTGCCACAACAGAATACTGAGAGCACAGGCTCTGCTGGGCAAAGTGAACTGGGGTAAATGTTTCCAAGGGTAGAGCAGAGGGAGGCATGGACCTTCCCAGCCTTGAGGAAGGAGGTGGAAGGTGGATGGACCTGCTTCTGCTTCCATGGACCTATAAGACCTGTTCAGTACTGCCTCCATGAACACTGGGGTCTTTCTGGTGGGATGCTGCCAGCTTTTGACTTCTCCCACCTTCCCTAGGAAGATGAAGGGGAAGCAACATGATAATCCTGAATAGAGGTGCTGGGACAATAGAGGTTTCATTGCTCTGCATTGTGCTAGCAGAGACTAGAGCTGCAGAAGATGGAGCCAGCATGTTGGCCATCAGCCTTGGGACTTCTGGGCTACATGTTTGGGACCCATCTAGCAAATGGCTTTCCTCAATAACTGGAACATACAGCACATGTTGTAGGGAAGGTATCAGGCTGGGAGGGAGAAGTTGAGAGCCAGCATGGCCTTCAGATGCCAGATTCCTGACTTCTGAAGGGACTCCCCGAATAAGCCAGAGGTGTGGCATCAGCTCTGGCATCACCTGTTTGCCAGCTGGGACTGAGCTGAGTCACAGGTCTGTTTTTTCCATGTGTACCTGCATGGACAGGGCAGCAGCGTGATGATGCTGCACAAACAGGTTTGAGTGTTCACTGATTGTGTCCACATCACTGGCTGGGTGAAGAGTAAGTCTTCATCTCTCCCAAGGACACAGGAGACTTTCGAGTTTGTGGAAACACAGCATTATAAAACCATCAGTGTAAAAGAGGACAATATAATTTTTTTAAATACAACTAGACAGGTGGAGAGATTAAATTATCATCCATTTATTCTTTTGCCACCTAAATCCCAGTATTTTAAAAATATCTCTAGGTGACTTAAAAGTGGGTCTAGACTTTCAGTAAAATATTGATACAATTTTTCATTTCATGATGTTTCAAGATTTCCACATCAACAAGTTGGGTTGTTTTTTGTATTGTATGCAGACTGAAGTAGAGGCTAGAAATGTTACCTAAGACTTATTCCAAGTGAAGAGGATTTGGCAGTGGTATGTGTTTGAACTTACTTGCTTTGCAGAGATTTCTTTGCTTTGCACTTCCTCTGATGTTAAGCTGCCAAATAGCATAGCCTGGGCTCTTTTACTGGTTCAGAAAGGACAGCAAAAAGTTTCCTCAGAAGACCACTAGAGGTTAGAACCCTTCCCCTAGATTTGATTTGCTGAATTCCACTTGTACAGAAGGCAGAAGCTTTAGTACACTTGGCAGAAAAGACTATTGTCATTAACAGCTCAAAATAAGCAGTTATCTGATAACGCTCATAAACTGCCTTCTGGGGAGGGAGTTTGTATTTGAGAGGCAGTACCTGAACTGAATTACAAGGTGGGTAAGAACACCCTTGTTTTCGTGTGAGTGGAACAGAAGGGCACACTGCATCTCAAGTTCACTGTATGGGATTTATGCTACTTCACTGTAGTGTGTTACAATCATCATAAGAATATTTTTATGCTGCTTGAAAACTGTTGTAAGGGGTAAACGTGGGAAGGGGAAAAGAATGGACATTAGTAATGTTTCTATCATGTATTTATTATTTTGTATACTTAGAAGTATAATTTTTTAGAAGCTCAATAAAAGTGGCTGTTGCAAGAGAAATTGCAAACACCTGCATGTTGGTAATTTCTCAAAGCAATCAACATACCAATCCCAGGTTATGTTTTGCTTTAGTGTGATGTTGGCATAAGGTCATATCTGAGTCCAAATATAGGTTTGGAACTTCCCTAAACTTCAGAGACAATTAGATCTGAAATTTGCTTTTCATCATTCTGCACTATTTACGTTGGAGTAATACTGCTGAGAGACCATGATTAGGAGAGAGCAGGATGGACCGTTGGTCTGACTCCATGTGGCACTTACAAGATCTGAGTATAAAGAGCATCAACATTTAAAATCAACTCTCAGAATTTCTCCTCTCCTGCTGATAGCAGATGTTGACCAAAACTAAAATTCTAGACTGGTAAAATTCAGCTCTACATCTCAACTGTGTGATGAGACAGGCTATGCCTTCAGGTTTAGACTGCTCTCACATTTCTGGCATGTTTTAGATACATATTTTTGATGGGATCGTGACTTGGTAACCAGAACTATCTGACAATCTATATAAGAATAAGATTGAAAGCTTTTTCATTTGTTATATGTTTACAAAGTAGTTGTTCTTCTTTAATAAAATGATTCCTTTTGCTTCTGGATTCACCTGCACAGATACTGAAACCCAGCAGGTTAGTAAAATAGTCTGAGGAAAGGAGGAGTTACCTAATTTTATTTTAGTATGTTACATAGTTTTCTCTCTCTCTGAGGTGCTGAGTATGATGTATAAAAATGGGGCCTCTTCAGGTATTTCTCCCACTCTAATGCTTCATTTGTATTGTGGGACTTTTTTCTGGCTTTGCTAAAGAATTAGTCATCCACTTGAGAAAGTTCATTTAAAAGCTCAGACCTTCCCAGAAGAATATTCAGCTTCTCAGATGCAGAAAATCCTGTGTATCTTTTGTCATCAAATACTTGGAGTATTTTCAGGCAGAGTAGGATGATGGCATAGACAAAACATGGGTCTGACATCCAAAATTCTTCAAGGAATTCAGGCAGTTAACAGGGTTTCTTTTTGTATTTTGCTCTACAGAGAGTTTTGTTATCAGCAGAGACAAATATAATTCTTGTGCAGTGCCATTCCCTGATTCTGAGAGGGCTTACACATATGATTAGATTTCAGTGGAGCAACTTCTATATAAATTTAAACAAGAATTTGTTACAGGACTGGAACTATTGTGAATAAGATGCATAGAACCTCTGGGATCTTTTGATGAAAGGTGCTGTTATCTGTATCACTCATATCAGATACATTGCTTTTACATGAGTGCTGTGGTTGTAGTCAATTCATTTTCTAATGTTTAGACTAAAAGATACAAACCCTGGGTTACTTGAGAAGAGAATCAACATATCACAGGCACTGCATGTAGATTCTTCCCCAGCACAACTGGCTGACAGGTATTTCATGGAGTTAAAGGTCATATATTCTTTTGTGTGTCAGGCTACATTTTGCAAACAGATCAGGTATCTTTGACGTTTGTATTCACACACAGTGCTTAAAAATTCTTCCCTCTGACTGTTGTGGAGGTCAGAATTAGCTAGCTGGCTAAAATCCAATGACCTGACTTTTCTTTTCTGCTGGCCACCACTGCTGGCTATTGTTAGATTCAACAAAATCATCCAAATGTTTATAGGCAGCCACTGATCTGTGGCCAGAGCAGGAACACTGTGGACAGGCTCAAACAACATCATCTGAATAAAAAGGCATCTGCTGCTTTCTTTGGGAGGTAGTACAAAAATAATTATTTGTTTTCTCTCCATGCGTTACAGAGATGGAAAGGAGAGCTGCTTGCAGCTCTTTTCTCACTGGAGGATTCAAACTCATCATCCTTCTGAGAGCCCAAGACTGAGGCTCTCATTTGCCTCAACCTGTGATTCCTGTTATATTCTGTAGGCTGGACATCACAATCAGTAAGATCATCACAGTGGGCTTAAGCTTCTTAACACTCCTTGAAAGCACACCCCAGAGTCAGAGAGTTCTTTCCTGCGTGGTAGTTGCATTGGAAATGTGCCATTTCTTCAGAAAAAGGCTGAAGTCTGGATCCTGCTCAGGATGCATGTTTGCATCTGATTTCAGTGGAATCAGGATTTCACTCAATTCAGTCTATGCACATGGTCTCTTTGTACTCACTGATGTGCCCACCACCTGAATGACGTGTGGTGTATCTCTTTTCTGGAGCATGTGTCACATTTTGTATAGATTTGTCTGGTTTCCTTCTCACTTATAGAGATACCACCTTATTTGCCTTCATACCCATTAGTTTTATAGAATGCTAAAGAGAATCTGTATTTAGCACGACCTACAAAGAGCAGTGGCTGGGTGCCACCATTTTGTAAGTGATGCAGAACTCAGCCAGAGACTGAGGGTTGGATGTGTCTCTCAGAGCTAGTGGTGTACAGTCTGGCATAGTCAAGGAATAAAAGTAGCTGTTGATGCAGCATAACCCATCTGCGTTCGTTCAAATTCTACCTTAGGAGGAGATAAATCTAGAAATGGTTATTTCTCTCTTTAGCTGAAATGGGAATGTAGCCAGAGAGTTCAGATACAGATACTTGTTTTGTAGACCTGTAATTTGGACAGACAAATCCCTGTTCACATGTGCCAAGCAGGATTAAAGCCCCTGTGGCGAGTAGGATATGCAGTGCAAAGCCTCATAACCCTACACACTCGAAAAATTTTATGAAGAGAATATCTGTGTAGCTGTATTAAAAAGATACTATGATACATGTTAATGACCTGTTTTTCCTTAATTTACCCACTAGTATAACTGCATATATAAAACTGAAACAGTAAACTCTAGGGCCTTTATCTGTGGTTTTTATATGGGATGTATCAGAGTTTGGTGCTATGAACTTGGAGCACTTTCCATACGTCTCAATGAAAGCCAATAAAATAATTTTTGTATCTAAGGTAGAAAAAACATCTACCTTTGTAGTGCAGTGACCTCTGCCTGTAAAAGTGCATTGGGATAGTTTTGACTGCAACAGTGAGATTTTAAAAAACACTCTGAAGTAAAAGCTTCCTGCCCCCACACACATGTTTTTTAAGGGTCAGAAGTGAACTGTGAGAGCAGCAGAAGTCTGCCTTTGTACTGCACTGCAATTGGTACGTGTCCTTGTTAGAAGGAAAATGATCCACGTGAAGGAGGATGTCAACAACTTTGTTCCTTCCCACATGCTCTTCTTAGAACTGAGAAAGGTTTTTTTATCGTCCAAGTCCTCAGGATCATAGTTTATGAGAAACTTCATGCAAGTTTAAAACATATTTGAGTCTTTTCTTGGTGCTGATACTTACACAAGGCTGGTTTCTTCAATTATTTAATATCTACTTTCTACCAGCAGTGACTGGCTTAATTTTTTCTTTAGCTCTTTGGTTTTGTTGCAGGATTTTGGTTTTGGTTTGGCTTTTTTTTTAATTTTTTTGTCCCTGAGGTCACACCAAGGATAGCTCAGCAATTTGAAAAGCAACACACTTATCAGCTTACCTCCCCCCTCAGACACTGAACGAATGAAAACAAATCTATAAAGACATTTAATTCTGGCACCTAATGGCATGCCAGGACCAGACTCACACTACATACCCAGTAAAGCAATGGCTACAATCGGGTGAAGGGGATGGGTCTCAAGAAATGAAGGTTCTTTTAATATTCTTGTTTCAGAACATCACAAAATAATAATAGGGACCAATAAAGAGATAGGCTCACTTTTTATCAGGAAAATGAAAACTGAGTTCATTGCACAGTCATGTGACTCCCATTAAGGGTTTAATAAAGACTCCCTTTATTGTTGGATCATGCTATAAATAAGCAGATGGTGGTGATTTTGGGTCCAAATTGTTGTTTTTACATACAAAATGTCTTTGACTAGCAGAAGGAAAGGTTGAATAGCTTTAAATTAAACAATAAAAGCATGCAGTATTTAAAAAAGAAAAAAAGATGGAAGCAAGAGCAACAATACTATCAGTAGGAAAAGCCTCAAAGCCTGCAGTTCTGGCAATGTTTTAAAGCCAAGAGAGATAATACATAGTTAAGGTTACTCAAATACAGTAAATTGGAAAATCAGTGGTGTCTTGCTGATTTATAGCAATACAGTTTTGCTCCTATGATTTTATTTTCAAGTTAAGACTTCAAATACATTAATTTAAAAAATATTTAATAAGCTGTAGCCATAAGCCTGTTTTGGATGGCTCTGGCTACACAGCTTGCATCTGAAATTTTATATTTTTAATATTTGCTTTTAGCATACTTTTCAATTGAGCTGCTGAAAACCTGCCTACCTTGATTTACACCCTCAGAAGGATTTGTGCTATAAGATCACTACTGCTTTATGTTTTAACATGATCCTCCCCCAGCCCTTCCCAGCTCCTGAAAGCATGTACAACTAAAAAAACTCAGGACAGTGATGCCCGCCTGACTGACTTCAGTCCTGAGCAGCAGTGTCTACCCAGGAAGGGCTTTGTGCCAAAGAAAAGTCATGTTAGATTTATGCCTTTTCCTTCTCTGGATTAACTGTGTCCAGTGTAGATGACTCCTGGATGCTTTCACATCTAGATACATTTTCTAAAAGCATTCAATATGCAATATTTGAGAGCAGCATAGGTAATAATAGCACGTGGAGCATTTGCCATGGAGCTCTAGCTGGTCTCCTTGCCATGAAGGTAAACCCAAACAGCTGCACCATGACCACTGTCAGTGCCCCTCTCAAACCATTACTAGGATGACTTGGACCTCCCCCTCTCCCTGTGATGCCAAAAGCAAACTGGTTCTCCTGGCTCCTGGAAGCTCCAATCCAGAGCCTTGCCCAGGCAACTGCCAGGCTTTCTTACAGACTCTTCAGTAGACAAAACTATTGCATATAAATGTTCTTGGTGGCAGCTGCCCAGAGCAATGCACAGCAGTGTCTGGCCCCTGGTGCTCTGGGGTCACTCAGGCAAAGGACTGCAGCTCCTGTGCTGTAGGGAAGGTCTTGTGTCCTTGTTCATGGGAGCTGCAGGGCCAGCTCTCTGTATTCATGGCAGAGGTTGCTATGCACTGCTTGTTATGAGGAGCTCTTTCAGCTCCTTCCTCGCTCAGGATTCCCATGGTACCAGCCCAACCTACTTGTTATGTCTGGTAGTAGCCATTCCTCTCCGCCCTGGTCTTGTATCTGTGCAGAGTCATAGGACTAAACTGCAGCATGTTGAATTTAGGTACAAATAAGACCATTAGGAAGGTCACGTTGTAAACTAAATCCAGAAATTTGCTGGCCTTCACTTCAGTTCTAGCCTCCTGTATGAATTTGTCTATTGGGAGAGTAGCCCCATGTGCATTAGCTGAACACTGAGACTGAGCAGGAGGGAGCTCATGGCCCCATTGAGTTTCCCTGGAAGGACAAACTGACCCTGTGAGAAGGATGAGGCGGGGGAAGGCAGCCACACAGCTGAGACAGGGTAATCCTGCTCAACATTCCTGTGCAGCTCATGGCTAAACAGCACATGTTGTAGGGGAAGGTAGCTTGCAGAAGCTTATGTTCTCGAACAGAGGATAAAACTACTTTGCCTGCTGAAAAAGTCCTCCCAAGCATGAGCCTTGTGACCTCTTGAGAAGGGACAGTGTTCCCTACAGCTGCTGTTTTCATTTGGGTAGTTAAATTCCTAATGAAAGTAAACTACCGGAGGAGAGCAGAAAAGCTGGAGTTTGTCCAGGTAAATATTGGCATGTAATAATTGCAAGTGAGCTTGTGTTTGCTTCTCTGGGAACGGTTCACTAAATTCATGTGTAGGCTTTGCCTCACCTACAGCATAAATGCAGCTGTCTCAGGGGAAATATGGAGGTTATTTAATAGTGCCCAGCAACGACACAAAACAACTTAGGGCAGGAAGAAAAGAAGAGCACCATATTAAATTAAAACTGCACAATGCAAAATTTAGGAAGACAGAATGTAATTATCCACCTTGGACTGTGGCCAAAGCACTGATGCTAACAGCTTTATTACTATTAAGAATTAAAAAAAGAAGAAGAAAAAAGTGCCATGAGAGCCAGGGAAATCCCAAAGCAGTGAGACCTCGCTTTCAGCATCTCTTCTGAAAGATGGCACCTCAAGCAGCACAGTGCCCATTAGCACTATGCCAGGGTATTGATTCAGTACCTACCAGGAAGCAAGAAGGCCACCCACTGAAGAACATGCATAATTAAAGCTAAAAAATGAGTTGCTTTCATTGTGAAATACAGAGTTCTCATAGCAGCGAATACAGGAATACACCACCAGAAAAAAATTAGTTTGTACTTCACCTCCAAGGAATTTTGCAAAGGTCAAGCACTAGAGCCAGCTGGATGCATTATTTAGTGACTTGACCATTTTATTACTGAATATTTCATTGGGTTTGTTTTTACAATCAAATATTTCTCTTCATGGTAAAAGAAGCTATCACTAAATCCCCATTTTTTCTGTGGTAGACAGTGAGAGAGAGGCAGCCAAAGGAAGCAAACATAACCAGTTGTCCTTGATGTTTAGCATTTAGTTCCTTTGGGTTCCTTCAGTCACTCCTACCCTCCAATAAGTTTCTCAGTGTTACTCTAGAAGGCTGCAACAGAAATCAGGATCCTTGTTGCTGCCCAAATAAAATTCAGTTGTCTTCTGCAGAATTACTCCATATTATACCACGAGGTCCTGAAGATACATCATCAAGTACTTACAAAGTTCCTTGGGCACAGGAGAATAGGGAAAGAGAGGAAACGAGTTGAAGGCAGAGGTGCTCTGGTGGTAGCAGAGTTTTTGCATTCTCTGTGCAGACTAGAGACATGCAGACTGGAAATGACCCATATGTTTTTCACAGTTATGATTTCAGCCACAGATTCAGATTCAACCTGGATGTAGTTATCTACCTTTTACAGAATGGGTGTCTTGCTAAAGGAAAATTGAGAGATTTCACCTTGATCAGAAATTTCATAGCTGAAGGAAAAATCATCGGAGACTTTAGGGCCTGTGTTGTGCACAAGTTCTTTTCAGGCTAAAATTCAGTAAACCTGAGTAAGATGGTTACTCAAATATGCTTTTGACTTCCACCAATCTACTGTGCTGTTTTGCTGAAAGAGTAGATCAAGAGTTTTAGGAAAACAGATACAGAAGCTATGGATAGCCTATGCAAAAGTTGCATTTTAGCATTTACTTCATGCTTAAAAATATGGACACTATTTGTCTCAATTCTTTATATGTTTGCTTTTTTTTTTCCTTAACTAGGATATCTCAACTTTCCTGGGTGCTTGCTAAATTATTTGGAAGATCCGAATTGAAGAGCAGAGCCTGACTTTTATGAATAAATACTATTAAGCACTTGGAAATCTAGTTATGTTAAGTCTTCACAGGCAGCAGCTTCTACTGCTTTGCTATATAATATGCCCTTCAGTGCCTGTGCACTTACCAGTATGATTTTACGGGTATCTGTAGTAAGTTGGAATATTTTAGATTAATAAATTACATAGCACCATTATTATGTGCAGGTTGTATTTGCTGCACATTTACAGCTGAGACTTACTTTCCATTGTAAACCTAATAAACATAGATCCCTTTATATCATCAAAAAAGCTCTATCCAATTCAAATAATGCATTAAGTAAAAAGTCTCAAGACAGGAGAATAAGGAGCTCTGTCTTCACTGGGCTTCATCTTATATGCAGAAGTCCATATTGAGAGAATTTCAGAATATAGCAAATATAGCCAGAATACACCTACAATGCTTCAGGAGAAAATTCTGCAATTAAAGGCATTTTGCACACACAGATTCCAATGGGTCCTGCATAAGCAGACACCATTAAGAACTCTTGTTTTACAAAAGCCTGCATATTTTGAATAGTTATGATTTATCATGGATGACAGGTTTTTCTCTCTGCAAGACAACGATTTTTCCACTCTTGGTTCCTCTCATTTTGATCAGTGCTGAGTACTTTTCAGAGTCCTTACCTATGGTGTCTGCATGAAAACAAAGGTAAACTTTTAATCAGTCTTGCTCTATATACAGAGAGTCTTTCTTTATTAATGAGTAGAAAAGACTAGAATGCCTTTTTCTTAGTCACCTAGTAATTTCACTAATTCCAACCTTCTTAGTGATCACACTACAAACCACAAAAAGATGTACTTTAATTTCTTATGAGACAAAGAGCATACTGTATGTGGCCTTCATTAAGATCCCATGTACTACCAATTACTCAAGCACCATTAAAAAATGAGCTAAGACATTTGTAACCTTCTTGGCCAATACCACGTAATTACAGCATGTGTGTAAAAAGAAAAACAATGATCTGATGCTGTAGCATCACCATCAGTACCAGAGATATGGATGTGCACAGTGAGTCAAGATCCATTTCAAGTGTCATCATTGCTTCATTTGGAGCTTGGATGTGCAGGGGTTTCCAACAGCTAATGATAAAAAGGAAGAATCATTTCCAAGCTCTAAGTCAGGATAACTTGGCTGGATTGTCACCCACAGTGGAGACCCACCCCAGTTCTCTGTGGTGCCTCTGCTATGGAGCTATTCTGCCATGCCTGAAGAGGATGCAGTAAGCTCACAGATATTAGCATTTTTCATCCTGTGTTAGCACATGAAGACTTGCTAGTCCTAAATGATCCTCTTCCTTGTCTTAGCATGAAGCTGTCATACAGCAGGTTCTAGTAAAGCCATCCAGAGGGGGCTGAGCTTTGAACCATTGCCATCCACTCCTGCTGGTATGTGGCATGGCCTCAACATGGCCCCTGAGCTCTGGAAGCAATATTTTTATAAAGCTCCTATATAGTGACAAAAAAAATTATCTAAAATTCATATATTGGGATTGCTGTAGAGGCTTCTTCATAGTTAAGATTTTTTTATTATTATTATTATTTTACAAATCAAGTTATTTCACAAAAATACTCAATTCAAAAATGCCACATTTTGTTGAAGAGGTACCATCATGGAAAATAAGATAAATGAGAGTACAGCCACATTCATACTTATGAAGAAGGAGGAAGGGGGGACATTTGGAGTGACGGTGTTTGTCTTTCCAAGTAGCCATTGTGCGTGATGTAGCCCTTCTTCCCTGGGGATGGCTGAATATCTCCTTGCCTGTGGGAATTGTTGAATTAATTCCTTGGTTTTGCTTTGCTTGTAGGTGTGGCTTTTGCTTTCCCTATTAAATTGCCTTTATCTCAACCCACAAATTTTCCAGCTTTTACCCTTCTGACTGTGTCCCCAGTCCCGCTGGTGGGGAAGTGAGCGAGCGGCTGTGCGGGCCTTGGGTCCCAGCTGGGGTTAAACCACAACACAAGGTTACTCCCTACCCAAAAAAATAACCCTGATTCGACTAAAATCCTCACTTCCATAAAGAGGAAAATACTAGCTTTTCTCTGAGTCTTGGGATTTTGTTATTACTATTGATTTAACAATCACATGTTCAGATACTGTGGTGACGGGCAAAAAATGATGAAGAGGCTCGATAATATCCAGATCAGTATTTTATCTGATTTTTTTTCAGTCTGTTGTAAGAGTGATACAGCAAGATAATAGCACTGACTTCAGCCCAACCTGCTGTAATAGGGTGGAGAATCAAAACCAGTAACCACCTCATGGCAGTTGCATCAGCTGCAGTAAGTACTCCAATACCCACTAAAAGAGGAAATCCCTTCTGGTCTACTTTCTGGTATTTTGTATCTTTTTATCATCAACAAAAATGCAAAGGGCTTTGGTTGTCTTATTTTCCTAAAATGAATGATGCTATAGAAAACATCCATTACTGCTTACTCTTTAGCTGGATGTTATTCCCAAGTGCTGTGTAATCATTAAGTGAGCTTTAATTTAACAAGTGTGCTGCTCTTAGCACATTTTTACTTATGTAGCAGTAAATTAACTATAGCAGATTATAACTGTTCTCCATCATTTAGCAATAAGTAAGACTCCCCATAAATATCTTTAAAACTAAACCAAGGTGTTTTTATGGTGCTTTTTCACCACTCGTTATGATCACAGTTGAAACAATATCCATTTCAAAGAAAAGACTGATTCAAAATTCCAGTTCATTTGCTTTCTGGCTACTGGGGAGGAAACTGCACCACCTGAGGTATGTCTCACTTGGCCACCTCTGGTAGATGAGCAAGGCTTTGATAACAGGGATGGGAACACTTCAATGGCCTAAGTGAATTTGCTGGATCAATGAGGCATCGCTGCATTTCCAGAGTGATTTCTTTCAGTGTCTCATAGTTTCACACATTTATATCACAGATTTTGCTTTGCCAGCAATCAGCAGCTAGTTTCTGAAAAACTACGATGCTAAGGGCCAAATCTTAGAAATACAGCAACCAAACCCAGAGCCTTATATTTAGAGGGGCTCTCACCATTTTTACCTGCAGCCTGCTGAGTTTGTATGTTAGCTCAAACCTCTGTGCTTGTGTCTAAAGGGGAAAAACTCCTGAAAGACTGTCCTTGTGTGACACTTCTCTATCTGCTGTCTAGATAGGTAGGGAATGACCATGATTAATTGGAATAGCTACTAAAGTAATTTCTTGAGAACAATGAAGATATTTAACCTGAATATTGTTTTCTCCAGGGCTTTACCCTGATCCTTTAAGATTGTGCACTTCAAAGGGAAAAAATGGATCTGGCACTTACATTTATGCTAGGCTGACATTGTTGGTTTGCTGCCAAAGAGGCTTATCACAGAGGCACCAGCTGAGGGATCTCAGCCACAGAACCTTGGTGCTAGCCTTATAAGAAATCACTTCAATGGTGACATGGAATATCTTTGTCCATTTAGTCCTTGAAGTTACAGAAATGTCATCCCACGTTAAGTTAAATTACAGCTTTCTTATATAGGCACATGACCCTTCAGAATCAAATTGATGCCATCAGCTTGTTTCACATTTCACAGCCCGGAGCAAAGTCTTACAGGATGAAAAATTTGCTTATAAAAATCCTGCTCTGTCTCACCCTCTTATTGCCCCCAGCATATCACAGACCTCTTCATCTGGAGTTTTCTATATTGTGGCTTTGTTGGCTTTTTATTTTTTTTTAAAGGACAAAAATAAGCATGACATTAAAAATAGCTTTTATTCTTCTGAGCTCAGGAGGGAAAAAAACCAAACTTGTTCTTGCATTTTCATACAGTTAAATTTGCATTTGAAAACTGTTTAATCATAATAGTCCCTTGACACTATTCTCAATCAGAAATGTTCTTCTGATTCCTTGACAACTCTTTCTCTCCCAGTTAATGGGGATTTTGGTCTCTAGCAGAAACCAGCAGAGAACAAAATAACCAAAAGAAGCTAGTGGAATTTGAGTTGCATAGGGGTGTTAAATAATTATTTTCCCAGTATGTTCTTCTAAATATACAGAATGATGGCATTAGATAGGTAATAATCCTTGATTTCTCTCAGTAGTCTTAGCTGAACTGTGAGATAGAATTGTTCCTCTGGAAGCAAACTGCCTATTTTAGCTTGCCAAAGGAAATATATTCATCCAGTCAGGCAACTACAAAAGGACAGAACAGGGATTCAACCAGTATTTTCAACAGTACCATTTTTTAACATGTAAAAACTTATCTTTTCCTTTATACACATCATCAAAACAAAGTCTCTCCTGTGGAATTTGGGAATTTTTTTGAGAGAGGATGTTTTGGAAGTGGTCCACTGTCACTAGAAAATACAGTAAATATTGCTGTATTTAGAAGCTGGATTTTTGTCTGATTTGTATATACAACAGTTCTGCTGTGTCCACTCTTCTTCTTGAGGATTTATTTTTTGTCAGTCCATGTTATTTAGATTTTTATTATTTCAGTTCTTATGCTATTCTGAAAACTGAGAGAAATATTTGTAGAACATCTTATTTTTTCAAGGGTATGCTTTTTTCATTTGTAAATTCTACTCTTTACAGTCTATAGCAAAAGGCATATGTGAGAGAGTCTAATACAAGTTATTATATTCCTACATTTCCATAATTTAATCTTGTTCTCAGTTCATGTGATGCCCCTGTTTCTCTGCCTCAGTACAGGTATGGTCAGACTTTGTGTAGAGGCCTCAAGGAAACGGGTATTGGCATATGTGGCTGTGCTTAAAATTATAAAAGGGCAAGTTCTTTAGGACAGGATAAAGCCCATGTGTGATGGGCAAACTTCTCTCAGTAGTGGTGCTTGTTTTACAATATTTTGAGAACATGTGCTTCCCTCTCAGTCTTTTCATGGATAGCCATATGTCAGGGAGTGCTGGAAGCAGACAGCCAAGAGTCATTACAGGTATCCTGGTGATAGCCTGTTGTCATGACTCTGCCTGTAAAAAGACTGGAAATTTTCATCAGATATGTAATATTAAAAGCATGCTGGATAAATGATGAAAAGAGAAATGGAAGGTAACTGAGTTGTTTAACACCTTAACTAAGAGGAGAAAAAATAGGTGGATCAAAGAAGCCTAAAAACAAATCTGTTTGCTCTTTTATCATCAAATGTTAACTAGATTCTGAGAGGTTTTCATTCCAGATGAAGAATATTTGGCTTATTTACCAGAGTGCAGAGGCTTACATTGAAATTATAGTCTTGTATGCAATCATCATGGGATGGGACATATCAAAGACACGGACAGTGGTGAATTCATGGAAGCCTTAAGTTTGGCTGTGATCCTTAGAGGCCCTGGTATCGTGTGTTCAACTCTCACACTGCGTTTCTGCAGCAGTTCATTGAAAACAGAGCCTTTAACTTCCTTTGCCAGAGTCTTTGATTGCTTGTCTGCATCATGTGGCTGCTATCAGTTTACAAATAAAGAAAAATTAAAATTGGTTTATGAACTGTTATTATTATAACGAGTTCTTCTATTAGCTAGGTCTAAATGTTTTCATATATTCCACACCTCTATTGCCCTTTGAGATTTTTAACTGTTGTTTTCTTGTACATTAATAATTTCCTTGTATAATTGTTCCCAAGAGAATGAGCTGAAAGAATTATGAATTAATTTGCATCTTTTAATGTACTAATAAACTATCCAAGAAGAAAATTTCACTCTATCCAGGTGGAAACCAATCACTTTAAATAAAAGCTTACTGAATTTCAAATAGGCTTTTTTTTTCCAAGAATTTGCAGAAGAACAGTGCTTTGCATGTTAAAAGTAATTAGAAAGCACAAACAGCAATTTCAGAAAAAGCCCTAGGTCATTTTTTTGCTGCAGCATAGAGTTCACAGGCATTTAGGAAAATGAGTATTTGTTGTACTGAAACAAAATGAATAGCAATTTCTTGGAGGTTAAGAGGTCTTATGCTGTAAATGTAGGTTTCTCCCTTCCATTGAAAAATATTTTTAAACTGGTTTAGCTTTTTTTTTCATCTGATGTAAATAAACAATGCGTGCTATAGACTAAAACAGGGATCAAGAAAAAGAAATGTCCTTTTATGTACAATTTATTCAAATAGAATCTGGAGTGAACAAAATGTTCCATCTTCTGTATTCATTTATAACCACACAATGTCAGGTCCTTGTTCACCATAGCACTCATCTTCATTTATCTCTGAGCACTTGAGTAACCAAAGCACTGCTCCCAAAGTAACTAAAGAAACAAGTTTTGAGCATATACTCTAGGTTAACTACATTAGAGTGCTATTCCACAGTTACTCACAAGCTTGAGCAATTTACTGAACTGAGGATTTGACACCCAAGTTTATATACTTTCATGTATTTTAACCTTGTTTAAATCTGGGAATAGAAATTAATGCTGTAGTGCCCATTTTCCAAATGAGATGCAAAATATCTAATTAATGGAAAAGGTAAGTCTTGATATCGAGCATCTGATTTTGGAAATTTATTTTAGTAGTTGATAAAGTTTAGCATTAACATTTGACAGGGCAAAAAACATTTGTTTAAATAGCCACAAACTGTCAAGGCCAGAATGAATCCCACATTTTGCAGCTGGTACAGGAGAGAGAACAGAAGAGGGAAGGGACTGATGAAGGTCAGGAAGAAAGCAAGGATAAAGCATAGCAGGTTTGGAAGCAGACAAAAGAGTGTTGGAATTGTGACCAAGTGGAAGCCTGGGGGAATGGTGCAAGTGGTGAGTAAAGTCTGGTAGACACTTGGTGGGAAAAGGTCACGAAAAGAGGAAATGGCAGTGCTAGGACAAACAAGGGGGTACTGCTAATAATGCAAAGGTAGCCTCTTCCCTAAGGAAGCAGATGCAGATTAGAGAAACAAATTCATTCATCAGGATTATTGATATGGCCACAGGGAATCAAACCTACAAAAAATGTTATTACAATCTGGATGATGTATCTTCTCAGGAAATAGAAAAACAAAGTGATTTCTAAAAACAGGGCCTAAATATGAGTGATCAAAAAACTGGACACAGGAATTTTTCAGTAGAACTGGCTGTTCAGACTTTTTTCACCTTTAGGGCTTTGAAGAGCACCAGCTTCTTTATCAACACAGTTTGATATGATGCTCCTTTCTCTAGTATGCCAAAAAAGGAAAACATTGTACTGTCTGAAGAAAATCCCAACAGAATCTGTTTCTCTCATAAAGCTACTTTGTGACATCCATATTCCCATAAATTCTACCTGAAAGCCTTTTTCCATAGTAAGTTTAAAGTTTGCAAAATACTTGCAGAGCAAACTTGTATGTGTACTCAGAGCACTGCTTGTCATGAAAAGTACTGACAACAGCAGAACACCTCCAGCATTATGAAAACACACATTTAAAACAGTTTCTATTTTTGTTCTTTCAAGTGTATTGTTTTATTTTTCAGGCTGTTTCAGAGGTTGCAAACAGATATATTGTTTGCTTTCTACTCTTAAATGATTTTTTTAAACAAATGTATATATCTATTTAAAAATATCTATGGTAACTACTGGCTATTTTTGCTGTGCTCAAAACACCATCTTTTACACAAAAAAAAAAAAAAATCCATTCCTTAAATAGCCCAGAAGACACTATTTTACATCAGAAGTGCCTGCCATGATGGATTCATTTTATTTTAGCAAGAGAGATAAAACATGTGAAATTCCTTATAGCTGGTGCTTGTTATTACAGTGCACAGGGAATTTCTTCACAAACACACCCAAAATTTTCCTCCAATTACAGACTGAAGATACTTTTGCTTAATTAAATATATATGCAAGTCCTCAAAATATACAAGGTGCAGTACAAGTTTCAGTGCAATGCTTTTTAAAACTCACAAGGTGCCAAGGGGGGAAGACACTGACCTCAGAGTCAGCACAGTTCAGTACCATTGAAATGAAGCAGCTGTCTATTTGAAATGTTTTGAGATCTGGCTGAATAAACCAAGACCCCAAAAATTCCCACACCTGTAGAAAATATGGACACTGCTTCGCTTTTGGCACATCCCAGCCTGCTCTTGTTGCACAAACTCCTGCATAGAAGGAGTTACAGCCAAACACTTTATTCTTCCACGGTAAAGTAATACTCTGTTTAATGGCATTTTTTTCTTGCCAGGGTTTGAGAAAGACATCAGCACTGTCTCCCCAAATTCCCTCTACACTGCAGAGTTTAATGATATCTAATCTAAAGTAAGAACATGATGCTTAATGAATATGCATTTGTCACATGAATAGCAGGAACAGATTAACTCCAAAAGTCCCCTGTAATCTGCTGGGAGAGATATGTGAAGTGCAAGAGTCAGCACAGCCAGAAAACCTTCAAAATATTTTTCTTCAGCTCTAACTTGAAAAACTTCAATGGTAAAGCTTACCTAAGGAGAAATGGCGCTAACCACAGATTTATTTATTTCCTGCTGATGAGCAAGGCCACATGAACAACTGAGATTTTTTTTTTAATTGCAGGAGGGTGTCAGAGCTGCCAAGTTAAAAGCTTAAGCTTCCAGATTGACACTGACCCTATTTATTAACACAATAATGGGCTTGTGGCTCCTGTGGCTTCCCAGGATTTCAGAGAGCTATATTTAAGAGTTTTTTTGCTCTCCCATTTCAGGCAGCTGGCAAGGCAAAGTGCATGGTTGAAAGTACATCATGTGGTGTCTCCTGAAAGTTGACTGCATTGCTTATGATCCTCACTTTCATGGCAAGGCAACAAAATCCCTTCAGAAACCATTTATCTCTAAGAACAGAGGCTGACTTTATTTTTTGGAAATACATGATGTTTCTCATACGAGACTTGAGGAGCAGAGCTTGGAGTAGTCTTTTGGGAGTCAGGCAGTCAGATCCGCTTTCCCCTTGGGCATGGCAGCTGGAGAACACCATCCCTTAAGCCCTGGCATCAGCCATTTAGGGGAAGTTTCACTGCTGGGAACTAGCAGGGCTGGGAAGCAGGTGAAGGGCTGCTCCTCACCTGGCTCCTGCCTGACAGAGAGGCAGGGCTTGGAGCCTGCCCCATTGCCTGCCATGCCAACTTCACACATTCCTTCAGGATACTCAAGTCCCTTCACAATGGTATTTTCAGGTCTTGCAGAATTTCTAATTAGACATTAACCCTTTAATATCAAACTGTAATTGATCCTGCCTAGAGACATGTAGGATTTCCAACAAACACAGAATATGTTGTTGAAAACATGGCCTATTGGAAAAAAAAAAAAAAAAAGACATTTTTATGTCAGTACAAGTTTTCCTGTTTATATTTTTGATTACTGAAGAAGTGTTTACCAATTTTCAAAAAAACAGTATTTTTGTGGAGGGTTTTTTTATGTTTTTGTTACATATTACCTGGAGATAATGTTTACTGTTTTCCAAACACCTCTAATTGGTGCATATCAGTCCTAAAAAAATAAGTGCTTCAGTTCCTTCAGGAATCATCATTATAGTAATATTTCATAGACTCATAGAATAGCTGTCGTTGGCCAACCCTCCTGCACAAGCAGGTTGCTTAGGACTATGTCCAGTCACCTTTTGAAAATCTCCACAGATGGAGACTCCACAATGCTCTGAGCAACCCATTCCACTGATCGATCACTCTTATAGTAAAAAAAAAAAAAAAAATCACTAAAAAATTCTTATGCTTAAACAAAATGTCTTGTACTTCAGTTTATGTCCATTGTCTCACTGGAAATCACTGAGAAGCGTCTGGCTCCTTCTCCTTTACTCCCTGCCATCAGGAATTTACACACATTGATAAGGTCCTCTAAGCTCTCTCTTCTTCAGATAAAGCAGTCCCACCTCTTTCAGCCTGTCCTTGTTACTTAATCACCTCTGTGGCCCTTTGCTGGACTCTCTCCAGTATGTCCATACCTTTCTGCTTTCCAGCTGGACAACCCCAACCTGTGCTGGTGAATGGGGCTGTTCCTCCCCAGGTGCAGGGCTTTGCACTTCCTTTTGCTGAATGGCATGACATTCCTGTTTGCCCAATTCTCATGCCAATCTACATCCCTCTGAATGGCAGCACAACCAGCTGGTGTAGCACCCATCCCTCCAAGCATTGTATCTTCTGCAAACCTGAGGGCACGCTCTGCCCCATCAGCCAGGTCGTTAACAACGATGCTAAACAGCACTAGACCCAGCCCCAGGTGGTGGCTGCACAGTGCACTTGAAGACAGTCCCATGAAGGGAGAGCACATTGGAGTTAAAAAGCCAATTTTTATGTGCGCATTTGGCTGCTGTCTCACCAAGGAGCCTCTGTCATGCTGTTATCCCTGCTTTTGTCAGCATGAGCTCCAACTACTGCAAAAGCCCAGCCAGCTGCTTTGCAGCTCTGCAGCAGACCCAGGTGGCACAGGGACTGAAGCTGCTGCCTTCCTGCCCGAGAGAAAGTCAGGTACAGTGGTGCCAGCAGAGAGGATCCAACCTGCTGCTTTCAACTAAAAAACTCTTTAGGACATAAGAGGCCACTGTTTACCCACTCACACATGGATTTTGCTAGCTGGAGCACTTCCAGTGTTGGCCATCTAGTAGAAAAGGAGTTATCTGCTAACAGGCAAGTTTCTGTGAGAAAGCTTCAACATCTGAGTTTGCTGCAGGGTGGGCTCTGTGTAGATTTGGGTTGCCTCTGACAAAACTATGTATTTAAGAAACAGTTGGGAAAGAGCTGGATTGAGTAGCTTACTTGAAAGTCCCAGGAGAGTTCTTAACATGATTATATGCTGTAGTAAAAGAGATGTTTGATTCCTTGCATAAATTATTACTATTAATAACTGAATTATAAATTTAAATATTAATTATTCTAATGAATCCTTTAGTACCTAACAATTAGAGAGTGTTACAAACTCTGAAATAAGCACTACAAGTCTCTAAATAAACAACATATTCACGTGGGTTGGCCTGAAACTGACATTTTTTCTTACATTGTAGGAGAAAGCTCTGGATTTTCATTTATTCCAACAGAAAGCAAACAAGTGTCAGAGTTAGTAAGAACTGGACCTCAAATCCCATTAGACTTGGCCCCCTTTGATGGAATTTACACCCTTCTATCATGCATTCTTCTTCTTCATTCTTCTAATTCAAATTCTTCTTCAAGATCGTATCTGCTGGTGCATTTTCAGACCTCTCCCATGTGCGATCTCCGTTATCTGACCTTCATCCTGCAAACTAGCAGTGCACTGTATTTTCTTTCTTATAATTTAAACAAGGGGTCTCCAAGATATGGAGAGGCTAATGTCACAATTCTCAAAAGCATGTCTGTAACTCTATTTCTGGACTTAATTCTATATTCAACACTTTTTTTTTAATATTTATATTTTGCCTTTGATCCTGCTAAAGACTCTCACAATGTGTTTTACTGGGCTGTGAAGAACCATGCCCATATGTAGTGTTAAGGTTGAAACTATAGAGCTGTAGTGGGGCTGCAAAAGGGGCTCCCAAAGCAAACAGAGTTTGCCAAAAAGAGTTCTCTGAAGAATATTGAGTGTCTCAGTAGTGCCTGGCTCATAGCTCATTCTAGAGTTAGGATTAGCTCTAGCACTGAGAGAACAAGAAATGCTGATATGCAGCTGGGATGGGGCTGGCAAAGGAGAAATAAGGCTGCCGAAAGAATTCTTCTGGTAATAGTAAGGGTCTGGACTGAGCCGTGTCACAAGCCTTTGGTTTAGGGTTAGTGCTGGTGGAGAGTAAAAGCCAGAGGTCCAGTTGGAGCTGAGCTGCCAAAGGACTGCAAGAACTTCAGAGAGAAAACTTCCCTGAGGAATTGATAGTCCAGGGAAGTGCTGCTCTGCTTTTCCTAGGGCTCAGTTTAGCATTAGGGTTACACTCGTTAAGTACCTCAGAGCTCCAAGCAGAGTGATGCTGGAAAGAAGCTGCCAGAACAGAAATAGTTTAGCCCAAAAAGGGAATGTTTAGCCCAAAAAGGGAATGTTTAGCCCCTGCAAGGGCTCTGGACTGCTCTTGCAAGGCTGGGATTAGGGCTGGCAGCATCCGCTTCTGTAATTTATGCACACAATATTGTATTTTATGCTTATCTGGTATGTCAGCACCTTAAAGCATGTAATATAATACATATGAAAGAGAGATGTAACTCCAAAGAGGTTAACAAAGGGGGAGATTTATCTCCTTGTTCATGCTAGACTGCTGAGCCGTAAGGGAAGGGAGTGCAAAGGTCCTTAACCTTGTGACACCCTGAGAAGGGCAAGACTTAAATTCACGGGCAGCGAGCGGCAGAGGTGACACGGGGGCCGTGAGGTGGGCTGGCACTTAAAGGTCACACTGGTATAACATCCATATATCCATATATCCACATATCCGTATCCCGTTAATACCTCAGTACAACATCCACACGGCCCCGCACTCCCCTCACACCCGGCCGGGGCGGCCGCGCGCCCCCTGCTGGCCCGGCCGCCCCTCGGCAGCGCCGGCCCCGCCCGCGCCCTTCCAGAACCTTCCCCGCCGCCTCAAAGATGGCCGCCGCGCGGCACCTCCCCCGCCCCCTCCAGCCAATGGCGCCTGCGGGCTCCGGAGTCACGTGGGTCGGGCGAGCCAATCGGAGCAGGGAGCGCTAGGGGCGGGTGACGTCAGTTCCGCTGCCGAGGGGCCGGGGCCGCGCGGGGCCGGAGCGGGGCGGGCGCGTAGGAGGCGGCGGGGCAGGTACGGGCCGGGCCGGGAGGGGACAGGGGTGTGGGGGGAGAGGCAGGGCCGAAAACGGGCGAGGGTCCCCGGCCCACCCAGGCTGAGGCGGACGCGGGCGCCGCCCCGCCGGGCCCGGGAGGGGTTTGAGGTGCGGCGGTGCCTGCGCAGCGCTGCGTTACGTTAGTGCCGGTTATGGCCAGTTAATACGCGGGAATGTCCGTGGGGTTTTATTCTGGTTTTAGCTCTCTTGCTCTTTGTAAAGCGCTTGAGGTTGTCTTGCTTCAAGTATCAGTTTCCAGGGGGAAAAAGGCCAAGATCCCGGAGTTGGCACTGTGAGTTTCTGCAGGCCTTGTCGTCCGGGTCTGGGTGTAGTGGGACAGGTCGGGATGTGCCTCCTAAAGTACTTCCCGTTATGGAAGCAGGATTTCATAGCTCTGCTTCAGAGCAAAGTAGCTTTCTAGCAGCAGGATTAATTTCGCACTGTCACGTCTCTGTGGTTCATGTGAGCTGTCCGGTGCTCTGCGTGCTTGTTCTCACTCGTGTTTATTAGGGTTACCTTTATTTAGGATACTCTTAGATCATACTGGACGCTGCACACGTAAGATATGACCTTTGAAAAAAAGGTACTGGTAGTTGGGATGTCCTGTGATATCAGAGGTTGTGTGTATTCATAATTAAGGGGGGGGTGTATAACGTGCACCGTTTGTGGCAGTGTGGGGGTAGTTTTCACACTGCCTGCGGAACACAAGGGCTGTGTCTGTCCGTCTGGCCAGGAGCGGCGTCCCTGTTTTCTGGTCAGGAGTGCTCAGTATGATCTGAACCTGTGTTCTGGGCTGTGACCTTGACTGAGTGCTGTACCCACAAAACCAACTAATTCTTTAAAGGATAGCTTAAAGTTTGTCTTAAAACTTTTTTCCATCACGTATGTTGTGCTGTTTACTCATTTGGGTTTAGACTTAGATGGAGTTTAAGTAACTTTGGGGTAGCTTTTTGAGCATTTATGTGGAGGGCAGAGTACTCATGCAGTGTTATGTCTCAAAGTGAGGGTTAGTTGCCAGGGTAACTCAAATGTAAGTACGTAAAGGGTCTTGATTTATTTTATGGCATGAAAAGTAGTGTGTTCTCTGTTTTTTAGTAAGCTGTGAGAGAGAAGTCTCTGACGGAAATGGGAGATAAATACAAGTGAAACAGAGTTAAACTGCATTTAAGAAGGTTCTATCTCTTATTACAGTACTTATAGTAATAATACTGGTTTGACTGTAGGCTTTTTTTTTCATTTGGGGATTTTTTTTATTTTTTATTTTCTTTACTACTTTTATTGTGGTTGAGAATAAGTAGTAAGTGTGCCTTGTCTGAAAACCTTGTAAGAAAATAGTAAAATGTATTTTCTTGTGTATTTACAGGAACACAGTGTGCCAAGTTATCTGAGCAACCATGCTGGCTGCAAGGCTGGTGTGCCTGAGGGCACTGTCATGCCAGACCATCCGCCCTGCTATCACTCAGGCTTCCCCAGCCTTGAGGAACTCCAATATAAAAGCATACAGGCTGTGGCAGCCTAACCAGGTAATGTAAATCCTCTTTCTGATGGTCCCAACGGCAGGTATTTTAAAGAGTTGAGTGTATTGCCAGAAGAATCATTTTGCATGGGGTACCTGCTTTGAATGATCAAAAGTCTTCTGCTTGTTTGAGGTACCTACCTGCTCTAATTTACTGAAGGAAGAATATTGCTCAGTCCAACCACAGGGTTTTTAAAGCATTTGAAGTGATACCTTCTGTTCCAATTACTTATTTTTCTCTTGGAATTAATGGGGAAAATAACTTAAAGGAGACAGTTAGAGATGGATAGGCCCTTACTGTGTAAAATGGGAGGAACAGAAATTCTTGTCCTGTCTCCCTGTTTCCAAGTTACAGTCTTGAATATAACATTAAAGTAAAAACTTTCTTTGTAATTATTTTAGTCCCAACATGTGTTTAGAGCTGTAGCCCAGGTTAGAGCAATTTCTGAGCTATGGCAGGACAATCACAGATCTAACCAGCAACTTTAGAAACTTGTCATTATACTGAGGCACTGTCTGTTTATTCTTCAGTGGGAGATGTTGCAGACATGCTTTCTAGCCATGCAGAAAGCAACTGTAAGAGGATGTTGCTCTTCTGTCACCTCTGTGGTGAAAGAGCCACTGGCAAGTTCTTCACTTCCATTGTGTTTTCCTCTTAAGTGTTCCAGGTTTGTAGATGTGTTGGGTCTTTTTGTGTGTGCGAGTTTTCGAGTGTTGGGCAGGATTTTGTTAGCTGCTAAACACACCAAAACTGAAGGGCTGTGGTAAAGGTCCTGACTCGTAGAGCTCTGGTGGCTGATGGCAGTGCTTTAGATCTCGAGTTTTAGTGTTAAACTCACAGCTTTGAGTGAGTCCTTGACTGCTCAGGTGCAAGTTTAATTTAAAATTTCCTGGAAAAAATGGTAAGAGAACTTCAAAAGTTGTTTTTGAACTTTAATATGAGTTTATTCTGTCTTGCTTTTGCAACTAAGACATTGAGTAGCATACTATAGTTACTTGGAGCTTGTCAGCCTTTAAAATCTTGAGTTTATAGGCCTTGATTCAAGGTTTGTTCTCTAAATCAAGGTTAGAATTGAAAGCAAAGAATTCAGGTTGCTTTTCCAAATTTAATGTCTGTAAAGCATAAATATTGTGCTAGAATATTTTTTACATTAAAGTGTTTACATGAATAGTATTTTAATGTAGGAAGCAAAATTTTTTTTTACAAAATAATAAAGTGTTTAGTATGGTGGGACAAGAGTAGATGAAATGCAGTCTGAGAACTTCAGCTTCTGAAATTCACTGCATTGGTTCTCTAATTGTAGAGTGTGTGGATGTTTTTCACAAAGGTTTCTAAACTTTAATGTTCAGTTGTTTCCCCTGAACACAGTTGCATCATATGTTTGGGAGGTAAGCACAGAGTATGTAACAATTTCAAGTGTAGCAAGTAAGTTGATAAGAATGTCTTGTATTTTATTTCATAACATCTTTTTTTATGCTATTTCCAAATCTAACAGTGTTATGCCACCAGAGTAAGAACAGGTGTAAGGCGAGGAAGACTTGGCCAGGAAGTCAAAGAAGCAGCATTTGAACCATCTGCAGAAACTGCACTTAAAGGTAGAGTAGTTCTGCTTTAAATACTCAGTATCTTTGTACCTCAGCTGAAAACTTCCTCAAAGGAATATGTTTTTTTCAAACTGTTAAAGAGACTGAGAATATTGTTTCTTACATAAGTTTGCTTAGTGCTCTTCAAACAACTGGAGACAGTTTCTCTGCTTTTCTTTCCTTGTGAAGTTTAAAGCTGCAAATGTGTCACAGTACAGAGAAATTCCTTGTCTTTAAGCTGCTTTTGACAACTAGTAAGTCACAAATTATTGTCTCTTAATGGAGATTTGATTTGCAGATATCAAAAAATAAACTAAAGTTGCTTTGCACCTCTACTCTGTGTACTGTTTACAGGAAAAAAATTCTACAGCGTGTACAGTTTGCAAAAAAGTGGTTTTGGTGTTACAGTTGTCTAAGATGTTGGCTTACTATGCTTGCTGGTATATCTAAATGTTTGTAATTTCTGTGGCTTACAAAGGGATTTTTACTTAGTGTTCAACAGAACAGACTTGTAAATGTCTAATTATTGCATTGAATTAGCAAATAGAATATGTATATTGGCTGGATAGTGTCTTGACTATAACACATTAGGTAATGTAGTCTTAGAGTTACACAACTGAAGGTATTTAGCCACAATTGTTCTTCAGTTATAACAATGTTTATGATTGAGGCTTACACTTGTAGCAGTAATTGATGGGTGGCACAAATCAGGCAGTAAAAAGCAATGGTGAATCAAGTGGCAGTGTTACCCATGAGCTTTGGAAAGCCCTTTTCAAACCGGTGTGGATATAATTGCTACAAAAAAGCCCTTGAAGGAGCAAGCATTAAGAGCAGATGAATGAGAGGAAAGGACCCAATATCTAGGTTTTGTACTGTTTTTTAGCAAGTTGAATAGTGAAATCGTATACAAAATCAGCTGACAGTTGAACTCTTCCATTAGAGACTCTGTTAACTGGTTTTGTGTTGGAAATCCTGTCATGTGATGAAGGTCAGTAAACCTGGCACACTATGAGCTGGACTCTTCTTACTTTTTTGTGAAGCTGTATTGTGTTGGTGAGGTGAATCTCAAGTTTTTCCCATGTAGCTCACTGAGAACTGGTGATGCACTGCCCTGAAGTTAAGTGGGCTTTAAGAAGGAAGATTAGCACAGATCAGCTATTGCAGATACAGCAAAACTCATGTGAGGATGTTGTTAACTATCCAAGAAAAAGCATTCATGAGAGTGTGGGGTTTCTATTTCTTTATACAGCTGATCGCCTGGGGAAAATTATTGTTGCTGGAGGGGCTGCTGTTGGCCTGGGGGCCCTGTGTTACTATGGATTGGGCATGTCCAGTGAGATTGGAGCTATCGAAAGGGCTGCGTAAGTAAGATGGCTTACTTTTTTAATTAAAGAGTGCACTAAGCAAATCCCCCTCCCCTTCATATCTGCTCACCCAGTGTGCACACAGCTTACACTTTTTTTAAGCTCTGAACAGAAAACCCTTGCCTCTGTCTCTGCAGGTTTTTAAAGCATATAACTGAAAGCAAAACTAGAATTATTTAATTATCCAGTATGCTTAAATGGATATTGATCTGACTTCCTTTGTTTTGCTAAATCTGAAATTTATTTGTGAAGAGTATATAAACTTGTCTTATGAGGTTTGCCTCAGATAACTTTAGAAGGGTGGCCTTCTAAAAAACGTATTGCTAAGACCACTTTGCCTGGTGTTCCTGTGAGACTGTTCATTAAACTTTAATACAGCTGTTGGAAAGAGAGTCTCCACTAAACACAGGGGCTTAGCATAAGCCTTGCTCTAATAAATGTTTTGCCTAAAACTTTGGTGTATTGCTTTTTGATCAACCAAAACCTGGCTGATGGCAAAACTGTGCAGTCGGACTTAAAAGATAGTTAGTGATAAGCATGGGCTTGGCAGAAGTGTGTGCTTGAGACATTTTGCTTTGCTTTGCATTTGTATTTGGAAGCAGCTATCTGCATTTATACTGAACACTTGCTGGTTGTATCTGTGAGAGGCTTTTCATATGTAAGCTGTGTCTGGGGTTTTTTTCATCCATGAGCCTTGAAGTAATGGGTCAAAAGAGTAAAATGGGAGAAAATGTGTGCGCTATGTTTAAGTTTAGTATTATCAGGGAAAGTTTTCTGTCCATGCTGTGAGCAGGTGATAGTGCAGAAACTCATTCATGTCTAGGTCTGTTACTATTGTTAGAGCTCTCAAAATGACGTTTGTCTTGTGGTGTCAGATAATCATGTGCACTGTGACTCAGCAATTTGTGAGCTGCTCAGGAGGCAGTGTGCTCACTGGTGTGTACCCAGTACACATTCCATAGGCCATTTTCCTGGAACCAGTTTGTTATATATGTACTATTCTCTGTTTTTCTGTAGTTAAAAGCATTCATTATTCAGTTTCCCCTGTATGCTTCCTCCTCAGAATTGAATTATAGTTAGCATTATTTGTAACTTGTAATTATTTGTATTTGTGTTTCTGCAGAGTTACATTAGACTGTACCAACAAAATTGAAAGGTTCAGCCCCCCTTGCAAAGTAAACTCGTGGCAGAAGTTGCTAGACCACATCACTGTTATGAAACCTCCCTTATACCCATAGCTATAAATATATTTAACAGCTTGATTGTGTTTTTGATTGTTCTCCATTTGGAAACTGGTAACTGTACAGTTGTGTATGACTGCTTATTTTTCAGTATTTGGCCAGACTATGTGAAGCAGAGAATTCAGTCCACGTACATGTACTTTGCGGGGAGCGTTGGCATGACAGCACTGTCTGCTGTGGCAGTAAGCAGAACTCCAGCACTCATGAGCCTTATGACACGGGGCTCCTGGCTGGTAAGTTCATGGTATAAAAATGAAAGTATTTACTGAGAAACACCCTCAAATGTGATGGTTGATATAAAAAAAAAAAAAAGAGAGATGTAAACTAATTGGTGAAAAGTAAGGCAAAACTTCACTTACATTCGTGTCTTTATCCATAAAGACCCTTCAGGTGTCCTAATGATATTTTGTGATTTAAGGTTTGGTGACTCTAATTACATGCTGATGTGGATTTTCTATACTAATTTGATACTTTGTCAAAGACAAACTACATGAGCAAAAAAAATGCTATGTCATCCTTACCAGCTGTAAGTAAGAACCTTTTATAAATAGCTACCTGAAGCTCATGAAACTGTTTCTGTTGCTGTCTGGAAATGGAAATGCAGGTCTCTATGCATTCTTACACCTCCCTGTACTGTCCTGTATAGCTCTTTGAGAGCTGTCTCCTGTTTGCCAACGCTGAACCAATACTGGTGGGCAAATCATCCAGGCAAAACATTAACAAAATCTGTCTGCTTAGTGCATACTCAGTGTGTTAAGTGGAGTGAAACGATAATAGTTAAATGCCAACACCTACATAACTTAAGGAGATTAATTAAATAATTCATTCTTGGTGATAAACCAAAGTTGTACATTTCTGACCAGTCTGGGAGGTGCTGGATGATTCTGCATGGAATCATCAGTAAGAGGAGGTAGTGAGGCTAAAAAGCCGTTGGTAGCAAAAGATGTGAACTGAGTATTGGCTTTGGTGGAGAAATGTACAAGAAAAAAAGTAAGGCTAATACATTTCAGGTACCTTAATGAGAATGAGAGTAAGGGGCAGGACCATGTGTTTTCTTTCTGTTACTTACATAGCTGAGATTGTTGCCAGCTTAACCAATAAACGTGTATTCTTAGAAGACTGAGTAAAAATAAAATGAAAATTACTGTAAACTAAGATCTACAAAGATTTGATTGTAACCTTACAGGAGTAAAACTGATGAACACTCATTATGAATTAGGTTGCTGGTTTCAGTAGAATTACACTACTGACTTTTAAACTAGGAGGTTAGAACAGAGACCATATGTCCTAATGCTAACTTCAGCTCTGTAATTCTGTTTCTACAGGCAATTGGTGCGACTTTTGCAGCTATGATTGGTGCTGGAATGTTGGTCAGGTCCATATCCTATCAAGACAGTCCAATAGCTAAACATGCAGCTTGGATGTTGCACTCAGGTTTGTGATTTTAATGTTTGTTGTAGAGATGTCTGTGCTTCAGTGTGACCAGATTCTTACTTTAACAAAACTTTAACTTTAAAGTCAATTTTTATATACTGCTGTAGGAGAGTTAAGGTTTTTCAGAGACCATTGAGAACTCCTGAATGTCAGGGAAGAATTGCTAAGTGTCCTTAACAGAACTCTAGTGTTTTTCATAATCTTCTAGAAGAAGTCAGGCTCGAGTTAAACTTGAGATACGTATATGACATATAGGATAGAACTAACTGGTTTTGTAGCTCTTTGGTTTTGTGACTGCTTTCTGCTACTGTAGCTTCTGTAAGCACTCTTGCCTATGCTAACCATTTCAGTATTAGTTTACTACTGAGGTATGTGTCCATCAGGTATTTAAGCTGTGAGTACAGATCAGTTTCTCACTAAGAATACCTACTTCAAATAGCAGTGGCTATCATTTTTCAAAACTCTTTTGGCAGAAATATTTTATGGTTCAGCAAAGCCACATGGATGCTGGACATTAGAATCGTATTTGCCTCTCCAGAGCTTCTCTGCCAAGAAGTTATGTTTATTGTAGCGATTGTTATTATGTTAAACAACCTAATATGATAATAATTAACTAGAGAAGTTTCATACAAGACTAGCAAAGACTAGCAAAAAATCTGACTTATTTGCCTAACTGATAATTGTACCAGACATCTGTGCTGCTTTTTAGTGTCACATGCTATTATGTAGTTGATTAGTCCATGCCAAGTATCTCTTACCAGCTCTGTTTTGAACCGATCAGTATGTTGACTTTTGTTAGTCTTTTTTCCAAAGACCAGCTCCCTGAAGTACTCTCCAGAGCTAGATAAAAGTAGGTCATGGAATTTAAGGTTACTAATTTGTCGTGCTCCCTTCTAGATAAGTGCACAGTCAAGTACATTGATATTTTGTTGTGTGAGTGGATTAGTTTGAGCCATGCCATCTGAATGGAGGGGGAAAAAAATCAATTGTTTTGAGATGTGATGTTCCAAACCTTACATGTGTTTTGTTTTGCTTTGGGTAGGTGTCATGGGGGCGGTGGTGGCTCCTCTAGCCTTCCTGGGTGGTCCCTTGCTGGTCAGAGCTGCCTGGTACACAGCTGGAATCGTCGGAGGGCTCTCAACTGTGGCCATGTGTGCTCCAAGTGAAAAATTCCTGAACATGGGAGGACCACTTGGCCTAGGCTTAGGCTTTGTTCTTGCCTCTTCCATTGGTAAAATACTGTTTTAATACTGTCATATAAAGTAGGCTATGAACTTAAGCTACTAAGGTGCAGCTCACATTGAGTTGCAGGCTGGTCTGTCCAGTTAAGATTCACCTTATATAGCCCTGGCAACTCTAACACAGCAGAAACTACTGTTATATTTGTTCTTGAAAACAAACGTGAAGGTACAGTTCTGGGAAATGTTAGTCTGACAAACACCCACTAGTGGTGGCTTATAGTTTTAGTTACTGCCGGTGAGTGGGGAAGACAGTAAATGTGATCTTAGTTCTCAATCCCCTTGTTCTTCTTTGTGTTTCTAGGCATTATTGTAGTCATAGGGAGAGAAGTACCTTCACATGAGAAAAATACACAGTTCCCCAGGGTGTTCAAAATTCCTGGTTGTATATGTGACATCTTCAGAGTGTGTGTATTAAAGCTCTTGGTATCAAAACTGCACCACAAATGGAGAATTGAATACTTGCTGAAAAAACATGTGTTACAGTAACTGAAGTTTGACCTAACTGAGAGTAGTAGATACACAGTTTTCTTTGACACTATTGTACATTCCTCTCCAGGATCCATGTTCTTGCCTCCTACTTCTGCTTTTGGTGCCGGCCTGTATTCGGTAGCCGTGTATGGTGGATTGGTGCTCTTTGGCATGTTCCTGCTCTACGATACACAGCTGGTTGTCAAGCGGGCGGAAACTCTTCCCTACTACGGAGTAACCAAATACGACCCCATCAATGCGTAAGTGTTCTGTGCTAGCAGAGCTGATCTCGGTGTCTGTGTAAGAATTTGCCCCAAACTATATTGAAGTATACTGTAAAAACAGCCTTTTGTTTATTGTTCAAGTGTACTGCTGTTAAGCGTGAAAGATCACAGGTTTTAAAAATAACAATGAGAAGACAGATAGTGAAGGTAAAGCTGAAAGCATCTGTCTGAATTGTGAGAAACAGTATTGAATGTGTGATGTCACGTGCCTCCAGCAGTACATTCTGAAAAGTATTTTTGTTTTCTAAAGCATTGCTGAGAGAATTTATAGCTGCTTTCTGAAAATATCTGTCAGTATTAGCTGATACAAAAAATGTTAACCTTTCTATAGGCATTAAGTACGTAATAGTCTTTGTCACTAAATAAAAAAGCTGCAACGGTGTGATAGGGAAGAAAGCATTAATTGACTCAGTAAAGAACAAATGTGACTAACAAGTAACTTCTTTGTAAATGTCTGTCTGATCTTAGGTGAATTCTTTACTTCCTTGATTCTGTTTTCTTCTAATTAAAGTAGAAGATAAACAGACCAAAGTACAATATACTCCTCTAGGAGAACAGTATACTGTCTGTTAGGACTTCTGTAAATAGTTCTTGCTGGCAGAGGTGGTAGAGGAAAAGCAGGGGTGTTTTTTGACGTATCAAGCATTGAGGACAATCATAGTTGGGTTTTGTTACAGATGCTTCATGAAGGCTTTTTAAATTAAGTATATTGGTGTGAAATGCCAAATAATAGTATTTCTGTTCAACAATATTAACTTTGATTTCTTGTTTCCTAGATGCATGGGTATCTACACCGATACACTGAACATCTTTATTCGGGTGGCCACCATGCTTGCAGGTGGTGGAGGTGTCAGGAAAAAGTAAACTGAGACTCTTCTTCACAACTGTCTTGACAGCGTACTGAGTGCACATACTGAATAAATATTCATGGTTTAAAGCAGTATTGCTCCAAGTGAGAATTTTAAAGCATTTCAGCATATTGTTTCAGTGCAATGTGATTCAGACTTAATAGTTTTTCTTCAAACACTTTCCAGCTCTGTGTTTAAAATAGTGCAAACTGCTTCTAATTGTACATTATTTTGGGAAAGTAAATTATTTTTAATATATAAACAGTCTTACCAGCTTTTTAATGGGTTTGATGGCAGTTCAACTTTTACTTACTTTCTTTTACTGTGACTGCATAGTAAAGGAAGTAATTCCTGAACTGGTATCCCATATGCAGGTAGGGACACAACCTACTTCATGAAATGCTGCTTAGATGCATCAATTTTCAGTTAAGATTACATAATTTTATTTCAGTGACATCTTAAGAAAAACTGAATAAATTATATATGGCACTAAATGCAGTAATGACTTCGACCTGGGCAGAAATTTCAGAAAGGTTTAAGCAGTTGTCAGAAATGTGTTGGATTTGACAGGTGAGGTGACCAAAAAGTGTAAAGGAGACAAGATGTGAAAACTATGCAATGTTTGTCCCATATGAACTTCAGTCTCTTTCTGGAGTAAACATGAGAATTCCTTGCTTTAATGCTGACTGGATATAATAGCTAGGTTATTTTGTTATAGATTTATAAAATCATTGAATGGCAATATACCTGTGTCTTTCTTCTGGCGACTGTATTTCTGTACTGCAGATGAAGGTTGTCCTTCGTGCTCATCTCTTGGAACCTTGTCCAATTGGCACAGAAAGAGGGAATTGGGGATGGCATGCTGGAAACCCCAATATCTTAAATTTACCATACTGGTGTGTGCATTAGTCTGTTTACCTCTTCTCCAAATTGGGATGTATAACTTGGTCTAAAAGAAAAGTTCCCTAATAGTGAAATTGATTTAATAGTAAGAAATTTATACTTCACAAACTCTATATGTTGGAATAAAAGGTGAGTTCTTGGGCCAAGAAATTTCGACCTAATGTCAACAGCTCAGATTTTCAGTTTCTGGTAAATATGCTATGTTTATCTATTGACCTATGAACAATAAAATTCTAGCCTCACAAGTTGACTCTTCTCACTTTTGCTGTGTTAACAAATATTTTAGTACCCCTGCACTAATAACGTGGTGATTTTTTTGGTTTGTTTTGTTATGGTTACAATTTCCTTTGTAAGAGAGGGCATATTCCTCCATATAAAAATGTGCAAAGCTGGTTTTCAGTTTTGCTGGCGAGCATCTTTTGGGGATGTTTCCCTGATGTCTTCTGAAGAGGTGTGACTTGATTCTGTGATCATACCTTGGTCCAGAATCAGATGTGTGAATAAACAGTAAAATGTAACTAGTTCTGAGCACTAAATAAGACCACTTGTTTCATCTCTCTTTCTGGACTAGGTTGGGAGTTCTACTTAGCCCAGTCAAACTTTTGCTTACAGATGATTAATTTGTTGTTCATAGCGTATTGCGTAGTATTTTTATTTTTTTCACAGGTTGATATGTAAGGGATTAGACCTAAGGGACCTAAGCACTGTATTGTTTGGTATAAGACTTTGAGGGTCCAAATAAAATTTAATCCAGGAATTTTAGGACTCTTGGAACATTGGGATTAGATTTTATTTTGAAAACAAAGCTGGGAAGAGTTCTGAACAAGTGGGAAGTTGCTGCTTTGTCCCTTCTGAAATGCAGCCAGAGGAAGCATTGCTGCTGCAGTGTTTTTGTACAATAACTCTTTGGCTGAGCACTTCCCCAGGATGTGTGGAACATAATTACCACTTGTCTTTGAGAGGAATCACAGTCAGTTCTTCACCTGTAGCAGGACTTTTAACCTCCAGCTAATTCCAAGCTCTGGGAAAAGGAGCTGTGCTCACTGGGCATTCTGGTGTCTCAGGAGAAGTTCATGGAGAGCTTGTGGAAGTCCTTCAATTTATTGCCCAGTGATGTCCGAGCAAGAGAAAGTCCCAGGTTCTGCTCCCTACTCTCTGGGCAGTTTCGTGTGTTTTGGATACACATAATCACTAGATAAAATACATAAACATCCCAGGTGATAGGAACCCCTGGAGGAAGTTTCCAAATCTCTAATCTTCAGCTACCCTTTGGTAAGATCACTTGTTTCATTTAGGATATAGATACTGGTCTTTTAGAAGACAAATAAGTTTTGACTTCCTTGTTGCTGTTTAATTTGTCCTTTAGCCAACGTGGTGAGGAGGTATGTGCTGCTAATGAAACATTTATATGGAACTATCTTTACAAAACCAGCTCCCTCACCATCTTTGAGCTGTAGACTGAGTAGCAGTCTGGTATGACAGCAATAAATTTGTGCTGTACTGCTTCACTGATCTACCCTTTGTAGAACACTTCTCTAGGGCTCTCTTAAAAGCCCTCACAGATGTTTCTGCATCCCCATTACATTCTGAGACTGATACAGTAACGTGGCTGCTTCACACCAGTGTGAGATGGACACCAGTGCCTGATGTACGCTGCTGTACTGCATTTACTCCTTGTGTGCTTGTGTAGTTACAAGGGTTAGGGCTGATTTTCTGGAAGTAATTCACTGCATCGTGATCCTCCGTGTTTGTCACAATAAATAAAACACTGTTCTGGTGTCACCTTAGGGGGTTCACACCTTGCGGTGCCTCTGTCCGGGCATCCCGGGATCGCTTTGGGGGGGTGGGGGAAAACCCGGGCTGGGTTTTGGCCGGAGTAGGGAATTGGGGAAATCTCGGCCTGGATTTTTCCAGAGTACGGGATGGGGAAAACCCGGGCTGGATTTTTCCAGGGTATGGAATGGGGGAAAACCCGGACTGGATTTTGACTGGAGTATAGAATGGGGGAAAACCCAGACTGGATTTTGGCTGGAGTACAGAATGGGGGGAAACCCAGACTGGATTTTGGCTGGAGTACAGAATGAGGGGAAACCCAGACTGGATTTTGGCTGGAGTACAGAATGAGGGGAAACCCAGACTGGATTTCCAAAAAAAAGGGTTGGACTTGATGATCTCAGAGGGCCTTTCCAACCTGGCTGATTCTGTGATTCTATGACTTCTGTGGATGGGATTACAGCACTAACGTATTTTCCTACTGATGCCTAATGTGGGTCTCCAAAAAGGGAAAAACAAGATTAAGAGTTGTTCATTTACATTTGAAGTCCTAAGTCAAAAATTAAGATTTATCTTAATTAGGGCAGCTCTGATCTGATGCGGGATGAAAATCTAAACCCCTTGCTACAGCCAGAGCTTCTGTATTGTTACTTATATGTATATGAAATAACAACTGGCACCACCTACTTAGCATCATAAAATTCTGTGGGAGTTTTGGCAGGTCCAGTCATGACTCAATGATGTGTAAACAGAGTTTGGCTAAAAATTCCCCACCTTTTACAGGAATTCCTTATTACGTGTGCCAAAGAACATTAAAGACGTGAGTGTAATGTTGAGCCTGCAATTAAATTATAATCTGATCCTAAATATTGGTTATAGCCACTTTCTGAGGATCTGTATGATGTTTCAAATAATTCTGCTTTAAATCATGATCTAAATAACCAGCTGCATAATTTTAATCATTTACTTTGACTTTAGCAAGCATACAAATCAGATTTTTTCCTAAGAAAGTGTTCTTCATTCAGCTAATATAGGTAAGAAGGCCAGATCTGAATGATGTACATGTTTTCAGTTTGCACAGCAGAATGCAAGATGAAATTTAGATCTCATCTTATGAAACTATTTAGTGTAATTAGCTTTGCAGTTTTCATCTGGCTTGCGCCACCTCTGCTGCTGGCAGCTGTGAGGTAATGTGCACTGATCTTGAAACCTGTATAATAGTTCACCTATAACACAGTAACACAGCAGCCTGGTGTCTTTATACAGTTCGAATTGAACTCAAAAGACAAAGGTGTTTCCTCCCTTTTCCTGCTGTCATTAAAGAGCAGAACAATTTTTTACCTCTTCAATATTTGAAAATAACTAAGTAGTGTAGCATCTTTTTGATTTGAACTTCAGTTTATAGCAAACATAGAATTTAGAAATGGTTGCTGTAAATTCATTTCAAAATTTAAAATGGACCATTTAGAAAATGAAAAAAGAGGAATGTATTTAAATGTATCTACTTAGTATTTAGGTAAGAATTGAATTTCTGTTTCAATATTCAGCCATCTCAGTGACCTTTGGTAATTGTAATGAAGTAGAGACAGATTCTTACAACACAGGAAACAATACATCAATCTGTGGCAACCTGTCATGAGGATGCTGTTCAGACCTGTAATCTGGCAGCTGCTGCAAAGGCTCGTAACCTCCTGGCACAGGCTCTGAGATCAGGCACTGACCCAGCATTTGCCCACCTCACTTTACCAAGCAAGAAAGCTTCTGAGCACATCACATGGAACTGACACACTCTAGAAACACAAATGTCTCATTCACACTGCCTAATATGTCTGACCGATGACTTTTAGATCTCACAACCTCTCCTTTGCCAATGATGAGTAGGAATAGGTCCAGATAGACATCCTGTCATTGTTAGTTCCTTCACTCAGTTTCGACACCATGTGGTCTGTTCTTGCAGACATCATTAAGCTTCTGAACAAATCTTTAGTACTGCTGTGAGGCATTTCTTTTATGAACTTGTACATAGGAGGCTAAGCTTTGACTGAAAGGTAGTGGTGGTGTTTGGGGTTTTTTGTGTGAATGAGTAATCTTGTAATAAGTTATGTGTTACATAATTACATTCTCCCTTCTGCTACTGATCATGTCTGAAAGTGGATTTTTAGTTATCACAGTTTCATTTAGAGAAAGCTGACACAAGTAGCTGACACTAAATCACGGATGGAACATTCTCCTCAAATGCCTCTCTCTGGGAGGTGGTAGGAAGAAGAGAAGTTGAAATTCATACCATTATAGAAATGCAAACATCTTTAGCCTCTAAATGCCTTAGTTCAAGTTCTGGACTTCATATTACCAACCAATTTTGGTTGTGTTAGATGATCAGCATATCCACAATGTATAGAAGAACCAGGAAAAGGTGACAGTGGCCAAGTAACACCATCTGTCCCCACTCAGGACAAAATTGCTCTGCTATCCCTGCAACCACTTCCTGTCAGATCAGCAGAGATTGGGTTTAATCTATGTTTTTAAGAAAGAGATCAATATGCAGATCAATCACAAAATCTTTCCAAAAGCCCTAGAGGCTGACAGCTGCACAGTGTTTTCTGTTTTGGAGGCTTGCAGCTGAATTAAACACGTTATCTATTCAGGAAAAGGAAGATTGAGATGCCTGCCCAGACATTTGTCATTTTACCACCTTGTTTCCTCTTACTAAGTTTTCTGGAACTAAGCATTGGGCAACCAGACTAGTAACTTTGTACAAAAGACCTGACAGTCTTCATATTCTTCTATCATCTTTCTGAAAGAAAAAGCAACAAAGGAGTCCTGAGTGAAATAAGGACGAGTCTTTTAGAGCCACGGTAAATTGCAAGAGGGATAACCCTCCCTGTTTAGGTGCCTGTTTTTTCCCTCTTCTGGGGGAAGAAGTGACACACAGTGGGAACAGATCTGCCTCCATAACGAGAAGTTTACACAGCTCCTCTCATCACTCCATCAGAGAGGTGTGAGCTCTGGCGGATTAGCTGTCAAAAACAGTCTCTTAAATCACATCTTGCTTGAACTAGAGAGGACTGCACTACCACAAGAAGAAAATGTTTCCATCATGTGTACACACTGAACAGTGCATCCAATGTAGATGTTGTACTGAACCCCTGGCTCGTTTCAGTGTGCTGTTTAGAAGCCAACAGCTACCAGGTAAACCAGTCACATCTAAGGCCTTAAAACCTAGAGAAAAAATCTAGAGAGAACACATTAAGAAAATGGGGAAAGGGAAAGCATCTGTTGTTCCATCTTCACCACAAAGTAAATAGAGCTACAAATTCCAGTGTAATAGAGCTATCTAGGAGAGTGAACTGTGAAGAGACTGGAGTGAACACACAGAACTCAGAGACCATGAACATCACACATGAGACTCACAGACACACCAGCTCTGCAGAGGCTTCACCTGGAGGGCACAAGCTGAGGAGTGGCAGGACACTAGTTGAAAAAGCTCTGTCAAAGATGCTTTAAACCCTGCTCCAGGACAGTCTCTGAAGTGATAATCAGCTCAACACAAACTGTTAGGATAAATGATAACCTCAGTTTTGCTCTTCATTCCGATCTTTGTTAGCTGTCATTACTGCTTCTAGTAACTACTACTACAGCCTGCAGTTCTGCTGTTCCCTTCTTCAAAAACAGAGGCCAGCACATGCTGTATTGCTTCACCATAACTTGTCTATGTTGAACTAAATTAATTAATTTTGTATTTTGAAAGTTATTAATTGCTCCCTGCCTTCTCGCAGCTCAAAACTTAGTTTCATTTATCTCTAACAAGACCGTTTGCTCCAACTGTTTTATTCTTCATATGGCACAAACAGCTGCTTCAACCTTCTTAGAAGAAATTTTCATATACAAAATGCAGATTCTTCTTAGAATGGCATGACCTTTAAAAAATATTAATGAATCTTATATTAGCATACCACTTCTAGAAGCAATGACGCTATGAAGATTGCAAACTTAAGAGCTTATCTAGTTTCTTTTTAGCGAGCACAGAGGGACACTCTGGATCATGCCTGAGTTTAACATTAAGAACTCAAACTACCTTCTTCAAGATTTTGAGACATTCTTTGTGGCTTTTGAACATGAAGTATTAATGTGGACATAATGCAAATCTCAGAATGCATTCCTCATTTCCCTGGATGATTCAGAAATACCTCTGCACTCAATTTTCTTCCCACCTCACCTGGGACAGCGGCAACAACCTTTTTTCAACCACAAAGAAGTACAACAGCTGCTTCTCCTTTCATAAAATTAGTGCCTTAAAGGAGACTATTGTACAAATGCCTCAAAATTCCAGCTGACAAACTTTAAAGTCACAGGTTAGTGGGCTACACAGCAATCTGGGTTTTCATTCCATCTCCTGTCTCCAGCCACTCCCTTTAAGCAATTCTGTCCTACTATTTTGTATGTTCTGTTACCTTATTTGCTAAAGACTCTTCTTTCTGGGCAAGTCTGAAGACGATACTGATTTATTGCTTCTAGTCTTCCATTTTCAGTTTGCTTAACATTTCCTGTAACATTAACATTTACAGCAGCACAAGAAACAGGGCATTAAGAATTAGAAAATCTAACCACAGTATTGATCATCTTTTACAATCTGAAACTTAAGATATAAAGCACCTAAATTCCTTCTGAAAATATTCAGTTTAGGAGAAAAAAACCCTCTCAAGTATATTTGCTCCTAAAACTGCTAAGCAAGACGTACTGAACGGAGTCTAAGACCTACTCAAAATAATCTCTCAAGGTTTACAATTAGACCTCTCAATTGATGAAAAAAAATGTTTACAATATCATCACCCCAGTAAGTTCTGTTGATAAATCTATACAGTATTTTAGTTGTAGAAAGCTTCGAAGTTTTCTGTTTGCATTCCAAGAGCAGCCTGACGACAAGCCAGCACAAGCTCTCAAAGGATGCTCTCCTTGAAAAAAATGGGTACCTGTTCTTGTTCCTATCAAACCCCTCTGTGGGGATTTTGGGTGTGCAGTGATGAGTGTACAGGTTTGCCTCATTTCCCATCAGAGTGGCTGGAAGGCTTGGATTGTTCTAACAGAGGAGACCAAGTAGCAGCCTGTCTTTTCCAACAAGTGGGGCATTTAGGTAGCACGTGCTGCTCCCTTGTTTGGGATTATTGGTAAAGTTACAATGCAGATGTGTACCTTTATAAAAACAAGTATCTGTAAACACTTCTGTTGCCAATATTATGTTGTAAATACCTCAGAAGAAAGACGTTTTGTTTTTTGAAGTAGGCGTTGGCTGCACCTGTAGTGCATTTAACATTCCAGCATTTTTGCTTAAATGAGCATGGCTGGAAATATCAGTAGCCATCATGTGATGAAATTCTGTTACACAAATCATCTCCCATCTTACCTGGTTACCTTTCTCTTCTATATTCATTTTTTATTTCGTATCATGCCCCCAGGAAGAGAAGTTGATGGTTCTAGTCAATACTAAAAAGACATAAAAAATTATTTAGCTATTGTTGTGGTTTAACCCCAGCTGACAATTTAGCCCCACACAGCTGTTCATTCATGAAAGCTTTACCCATTTATCACTGGAGAGACTATGAATTTGATTACAAATCAGGTTTTTAGTTCTGAGTTACTATTAAAACATTCCATTTACCTGGTTGCTACCTATATATGGTCATGTGAAGCCACAAAATAGACTTGTCAACAACATCCAAAAAAAAAGCAACACCCAAATCACTCCATAATGAAGAATTTGGCTTAGAGTCAACTTGGTAGAAAAAGACTGACTTTACAACAATATCCTGAATTTTGGTCTTGTTAATTTCTTAATTGCTAAAATATGTAGAACAATTAAAGACTTCAAGATTTAAGTAATATTTGTTTCAAGATTTAAATGTGCAGTGGGTTGAGTTCTATGGAATTAGGAATATATAATTTTTTACTATCTTAATTATCACAGCCATACTGAGAATCTCTATTAACTGCTTATATCTAGACGCCTTTTCAATGATAATTATTGTCCTGTACTGTGTAGTGTCATCATGTGTACATGAGCTTGCCTAGAACTTTCTCAGAAAGCGTAATGGAGATAAAATACTGTAGTCACCAAGATACTTGCTTCAGTGCTACCACTATTCAGACAGCCTGATTGAATGTTGCAGAAAAATGACTCTCCAACCAACCCTTTCATGTGCCTTATTGATATTGCAGATCTTCTGCAGACTTTTGTGAGTAGGCTGAGTAGTCCATGGAATTTTCCAGCTCCATTTTAAGCACACAGTTTAAGCTGGGTTTGTTTTTATTTTTCTTGAAAAAGATCACGTCTACTTATTCTCCCCTATCCGTGCATTGCTCAAAATCTCTCATTGGTTATTTGAAAAAAATAAGATGTAACAAAACCAGCAGAAAACTGTCTTTATCTATCTTTTTTAGTCACCAGTAAGAAGAGGATTTCAAGGGTTGCATGCTGTACTAGTCATTCCGCACAACTTGCCTGCCTATACCTTTCCTTCTTGTGTTTTACACTGAATTACCATTTAGCCTGTGCCATGTACCTGGTACAACTGCAAGTTTTAAATTCTTCAGTAAACTTTAGCCATGGTCTGCTAATATGAAAAGTGTTGGTGATGGAATGGAAAAGATTATTTCAGGCAAGCCAGGCTGAAGAGGTTCTGCTGTGACCGGCTTAGATTTCACCATGTGCTCAAAGCTCTTTGGGCCAAACTTTCTTCTCCATTTAGAGTTCATCCAAAGCAATGTAATGTTTCTGTTGGTACATTGAAGCTGTAAATTTTTATTCAGTTAGCAGTAAGTCCCTTTAATTTTAATGTCAAATATTATGCTTCTAGTTTACTTAATTAGTTCTAGTTTATATGTTTTATGTAACTAGTTTTTTTATCAAACAACTGGCAAAATCTAGTTGGGTAATACTAATGATTTTTTTCCTTTTAAAGGGAAATATAGAACTTCTCTACAAATTAAAGTATTGATTGGGTGTTAACCAGCAAAAATGTTGATTTTAAAAGTACAAAAAAAAGGGCTTATATCCATGTGTTTCAGTATTCAAAAGAAGCCTGAGATCATAAAAACAGACAACATCGTTGCTCTGTTCCATTCATTTTTCTCTGCATCAACTGAAGTGTAGAAGTCTTCCCTGAGATGCTCAGCAGTGATGTGAACTGAAAGCCTTACTGCAGCCTGAACAATTGAGGTGTGCCAGTGGTGAGGCAGGGCTTTCACAGAGCACTTAGAAGATAATACTGTCTGTAGCAAGTGCTGTTAGTGATCTGATTCTTGAACCTTGCTAATGTCAGCCCTGGCAAACAAAAAAGACTGTCAGGCGTTAGCAAGCTTCACAATATTTGGATATTGCTAGGTAGGAATGTAGAAATAAGCTTTCAGGTAGGAATGTAGAAATAAGCTTTCAGGGCTAAATTTGGTAGATAAAGGGGTGACCCAATTTGGAAGGCTGCTGATCCAGTGCAAGAAACAAACCAAATCCCAAACCTGAAATATGAACCCTTTGAAAATGCAGGACAATATATGCGCACCAGAGTGAAGCCTTTCTGTAATTCCAGTCCAGGTGGCTTGTAGATACTGCTTCCACCTTTTAAGGCTGCATAGGTCATAGCACAGTCTGTTATCTGAGGCCCAAATCTTATTAGATTAAGCTGTGAGAATCAGATGCTGCCAAACCTGAACTTTTGCCTTTTTTTAAGACTCAGCTCTGCAGTGGATCCCTGCTTGAAGGACCTTTTTATTTTTAAAAAGCACACTCTGTGAACCTTGATACCACATTGAATTTGGTGACTTCTTAATCTTGATTGTTATCTGGAGTCTCTGTAACTTAATTATCTAGATATAACAGATACTGAGAAGTTAATAATAAACTCAGAAATCTGCTGCTTAACCAGCTGTCTTGTTAATTATGTTAACAACACGCTGGCAATCGCTTTGATTAAAACACCCTGGGTTTGGCTTGCTTTTTCAGGCCCAGTTCACTGTCTGTGCAGATTAATTTCAGCTGTGCTTTCTGTCCTTCCAAGCACGTAGAGGAGCACACCGGGTCACCTAAAGAGGCTGCTGTGAAGCACAGGACAAGCACTGCATGGGAGCACCCCTGTATACTCCAATATTCCACAGCAGCTGCTCCTGTTTAACTGGTAGGACACTATGCAGCCAATTGCTGCCTGATTTTGAGTAAACTGCTTCTCGTAATAGGAAGGGCTGGGTTTTTTCATCTGTTGAAGTCCAATACAAAGGCCAAATCTCCACCCATCCTGAACAGAGCATTCCTTTTGCTCTACCTTATAAAAAGGTATAGTTGTGCCAAAGGAGACTAGAGCACTCCTTCAGCCTCCTTGAAAACGTCTTGTGACCAGTCAGAAGGATGAAGATCCTGGCACTTTGTGGCTTTTTGTTGGTATGTCTCCTGTGCCTCAGTGCCTTTGCTGCAGCAGGTATAGTATATATTCTTCTAACACCACTGTCTCTTTTCCTGCTCGTTCTTTTTTTGATATAAAATACTTATTCTCTATATTGTTTTTAATTAAAGGAAACAAACAGAGCTTGACAGAAAAGGAGGACTGAATTTAGGAAAGGGCTTAGACTGCAGAATGTGGTTGCATGTCAGTGCTTTGGTTTGTACTGTAGTGTTTCCTCTGTTATTGCCTGTTGCCTGTAGTATAGTGTGATTAACCTTTACTTTAATCTGTGTTCTGAAACCCACTCCTCTGAAAAAAATTCCTGTTACATTTTTCCAGGAGATAACCATCTGCCAATGTAAAAATAATGTATTTTCTGAATAGTGGGAAATGAGTTAAATAGGAAAAGTTTCTACCCTTATGAAACAAGGGAACATGAATTGGTCAGGTCACTAGAACTGGAGTAAATGAGAAGTTCTTTATAAAACGGTGAAATAGGTGAAAGTAGCTCTTCTGACCTTCAATCCATCTTGACTTTTTTCCCCTTTGTTTTTTTGTTGGTTGGGGCTTTTTTTACCACTGATATTCCACACTTTAATTGCTGTATTACATTGTGGCACCTAGTTACCATTTTGCAGTATTCCAAATTCAGAGAGCAGCTGAAATCTTAAAAACAGAGGATTTTCCATCTTTCTGTAGCCACATCCCTGGAGATGTCATTCTGTGTTTTCAGGACAGTTCAGTAGAAATTCTAAATTGAAAGGTGTAACTTCTAGAGTTACCTGTGCAGATTTGATGTTTGACATTGTAAATCTCTCAGACCTACCATGGTTCTTCATAGTGTGTATTTTATACAAGATGTAGAGAATGAATATAAGATAAGGAAAAACAAATAAGCTAAATGTTCAAAGGTCAGGAGCAGCAGACTTGCTATGCCTGATATTTTCTAGAAACCTTGTAAGAATCACTTTATGTGTAAATATGAGCATGGAGAAACATTTGGAAGTTGTCTTTCTAATTGGTTAAATCAGCTGCCCAGTTTTCTCACTTACTGGAATCTGCTCTGAATGGTAGAGCTATTTGCCAGAGTGGTGGTACCTGAAGTCCTTCTGCTCCCTTTGCCTTTTCTGCTTCTGTTTATTCAGGTTCCCCATGCACTTTGAGGAAAACTTAAGGAACAGTACAAAGGATGTTGAAGAATTTCTAGATGTGTGTTCAGGACCATAAAGAAGCCTGTCCTGGAAGGACAGGAGAGAGAGCAATACCAATAAAATGCAAATGAATACATGCAAGATCCTGTAATAATGTTCCCCTTTTGTTGATGTGCACCCTAAGGGTTTGGTGCTTCATTAAGGCAGAAGGTGGGAGGAAGAGTACAAAGGACACTGTTCCTTATCTGTAAGCCCTGATGCACAAGTAGAAGTACCTGGGTGTGCAAGATGAATGCATTTTTCATGTAAAACCTGTTACATCAGAATTTAATTATGGTGACAAGACACCTCAATTTTGATGCTTGATCAGCCACCATCACTAGCCTTGGCTGTAGAACTTGCCACAGGGATTTCCAGAAACACTGAGCATATGTTAGATTTTGTTGATGAGAAATCATCTAGCTCTGGCCTTTCTGCTCCACCTCAGCTCCAGAGTCAACCCTTCTTTTCCCTTTACTGTGTCCAGCACCTACTGTGTCAAGTGCAATCGATAGCTCACTTATACAGGTCTAGGAGGGAGGGAATTATTAAATGGCTTTGCTCACCCAAAGCAATTTAAACTACACTCCTCTTCATCTGAACAGAGAGATGCTCTTTTTTCCTCTTGAGAGTCTTTTTTATTTTCATTAAGTGGTGTAACTAAAAGAGTGCAGTTTTTTCCCTAGGTTAAAATGGCTGGAATTTGTTGCTTGTACTGCCTGCCAATGTGACATTTCAAAGGATAAAGAAATCTTGGCAATGTGTCTTATATATAAATATAAATATAAATGTGTGTATATATATATATATATATATATGAGTAATGATGGAAAAGAACAAATTATTTCCTGCTCCACACTAGGGACAAAGCTATGTACAGATTTAAAGATCGGTCATGATAATCCTTTGTTTTACAGATCTCTTCATACAAGGATTTTAGTGGTAAATAAAGTAATCAAAATGTCTGTGGACTCTAACACATTTAGTGTATATGTACAGTTATTTGCATTATCTGTCTCCACTGGTAACAAATTATTTTTTCACCCTTAGGTCGGGAGGTTAGAAAAGTCTGCTGCTCAGTAGTACCCAAACACAACAAAAAAGCACATAAAGGTAAAAAGGTTTACAGATTCATTACATTAATTAGGTAATCATTATTATTAGGTAATCTTTTCTCAGGCAACTTACTGAGTGTTTTGATTGGAAAGAAATAAGATTACAATAGAATCCATTTAATGCTCACATGGTAAAATAATCAAGAGAAATATGATCTGGTGTGATTAAAGGAGAGGAGTATCGTAACATAGTTCCTCTGATAAGAACAGAGGTTGCAAAAGTGAAGTATTATGGTGGCTTTGCCTTGCTGTATTCCATCACCATCTATATATACCTGCATCCATCTTCATGTTTTTAGAGATCAACCAAACTGTGATTCTGTAAATTCCTAAAAATCCAATTTTCGAACCCACAGCTCTACCAGAAACAGAAATTAACTGAGGTTGAATTTGTCCTAAATACGTGTGTGTTAAGACTGCCCAAGTAAAAATCCACAGTATCCCTGGTTTCAGTGAGACCCCAGTTAAAAAAAAAAAAAAAAGCTAAGCCATGAAAAGTCCAGGATAAAAGGATTAGGTATAGTCTTTAGAATAATGCTATCTTAAACCTTAATGTTTCTAAATTCAGCAAAATATCTAGCTGATAACTTCTGTTAAACTCTAAAAATACAGAATTTGATTTAAAACCATCTATTTCCTATTTCTCATCTTTTCATCTTAAAATTACTAATTTGAAGTTCCAAGCAAATTTGTTCTAGCTGATAAATTACCTTAAATGCTTTATTCTTTTTGTATTTTTGATAACCTAGGTGGAAATCCTTGCTTTTCTCTACAGTTTTCCTTTAGCTGGTGCCTTTTCTTCCTTTCCAATCTCCCAGTGATGACTCATGGGCTCTGTTTTATAGACAGAGTCTCACTGGTATCAGAAGCAGTGAACACATTGTGGAGTTATTGTGGGTCAGGGGTTTATTGCTGCCTGGGGCTCCTTCTTATTTAATTGGCAGGTGTAGTAGCAACTGAGGACTTCAGCTATAAAGGATCCACAGCACTAGCAGGTTCCCAGCCCATCCACAGGGACTGTGGAGTGCAATGCTGGAGGCACAGAGGTGGCTCCTGTCACTCCTGGCCCGAGAGGGATCACATATGCTGCCTGGCTGAACCTATACCCTTTCCATGGTACTGACACTTCATGCAGTGAGCAGAGCTGTTACTTTTCAATCTGAGATACCTTCTGCTATCTGACAAAGAAGCAGGTGTTTCAGGCTTCTTTCCATGCAACAGGCATGAAATCTCCCTGAAAAAAGTACATCCAAAGAGAATGTTCCTCTGAAAGCAGGCTGCTCTTTCATGTGAATAGAGTACACTGATGCTGGTCTCATTGGAAAGTAATGGAAAGTACTCTGCTGAAGGGAAGAAAGGAGTACAAAGGAAGCACTCAGTTAAAACACGTGAATTCACCACAAAGATCTCCTACAAAGGGAATCCAAAATGCCTTCCTCTGTTGCAGACCCAATAATGATCTTTGCATGCCATGTTTCTCTGAGTGCTACAACATCTTAACCATCTCCTGTCCTTACCTGCAGCCAAGCCTTTTTTAGGTCAGGGATTTCTGTTTCTTTGCCTCTGTATAGGGTGCACCTCTCTGCTGCAAATGACTTCCTCAGATCTGCTTATATGACAGTGCTTGATCTGAATTAGTTTCTACTCTTACTGAGAGGCAGCTGTAAAACTTTGTGCCTAATGCAGCAACTGCCCAAAGCTAAACAGTGTTTTGTTTCATGTGCAGTTCTGGACCTGAACTGTATGATGCTGGCTTTGTTTCGTGTTGTTGCTCTGGGATTTCTGGGTGACTTGTGCTTCCACGTCACTGTCCTTTCTAGGGGCATGTCACTGGGTTTATTCTGTCTTCAGGCAAAGTGCATAGACTGTTTTTCAGCACTGCTCTGCACTGTTCTTTGTGCCATGGGAAGCTGTAAAGCCACTTAGTGGATAACAGTGTGCCTTAAGGAGAGAGTTAATTTAACCATCCTGGCTACTTCTTCTGAAGTAAAACCACCAATTTCCTAGAATGCTGTTCTTCCATCAGTAACAATCACTGTCCTAGAAAGCAAATGTTTCAAGCCAATGTCAGCCTGTGGCTTCTGTCCAGGAAAGATGGAGAATGTGATGATAGTAAGGGGAAGATGCTGTTTAATGTGTCAGTTGTGGAATTTGAGCTCAAGAGAGACAGTAGTACCATCTCTGTGTTTATGAAGACCTCTGTCTGACTGTGGAAATGTCCAGCAGCAGCAGCCTAACTTTCAGTGATTGTGTATCCTCAGCAACCTAATGAAAGGAAAACAAATCTTTTTCACATCCCTTTTTATTTCAGATCACTGCTAATCTAAGTTTGCCCATACAAACATGGCTGAGCTTCATGTATTAAAGTTTTGTGCCATTTTCCACACCCCCAATTAAAAAAATCTCTCCATTTTCTCTCTTTTCCATCTTTGTTTTTTAGGTGTAAGTTCCAAAATGACTCCAAAGAAAATAAAGAAATACTGCAGGCCTTGTCCTCAGTTTCTGGTGCCTCCTGGACCCCTTCCACAGCTAAAATGAGAAGACTGAGAGGGAAAGGCATCTGCCCATCAGCACATCTCACAGTGCTTCACTTGATTGAGGGCCCTCCTTTCACAGACAGCACATGCGTGTATATTGCTTTTTGTTTGGGAAAGGCTTCAGTACTGTTTATTCCTTCACTCAGGCACCTTTGTTTTATTAATACTAACCTGGCAGTTAAAGAGTCAACAAAGTTGTCTGGCTGCCACCAGACTTTGTATCAGTTGCATATTCCTCCACACCAAACAGGGATTTAGATCCTCGAGTACCAGGAGGAGAAGAACTGGTTGAAGAGGTGGCTAAATCATGTTGGTTTGCATTTCTGGGTTACCTAAAAGGTGGCAAAGGGCTGATGCTATTGTTTCTAGTTATCAGTATACATGCATATTTAACCTTTTCTATGAATTATTTATTTTGTATTAACCAAGGGGTTTGCTTGTATGTGAGCATATGATGGTTTTTCGTCCAGCCTTTGCACATGGTGTTTGCAATCCACTTAGAAGCAGATTTCTACAAATGAGAAAGATCTCATCATTTAGAAAGGGCTGAGAAATTGATAAGCAGGTTGCTAAAATAATGGTAACAGACCAGATTCAAGTAAGCTGTTCAGTATGTCTTCTGAGGCTAAATCTGACTTGAAAATCAAAGTGGCTTGTTCTTTATCTTGCTATGGAGTGTCATCAGGTGGTTATTAAACAGCATCCTGAAAAGGTGTTAAAGCTAAACAGATTTCATCTCTTCTTCTGAAGCCAGAAGGCAGCTGTTCTTTTAAGACACCTGAGTTGTGTGATCAGCTCAATAAACAAAACTTACTAGAGCATGAAATAAGTGCTAATAATAATACCAAAGGGCTGAATAATAGAGAAACTGAAGCATCCTCTGACACTTCTCTCATGTATCTTCTGTCCTTTCCTAACTGTTCTCTGCATGTGCTGCTATTTCTCTGCCCGGGGGAGAGTCCTTAAAACAGAATTACTTGGTTGTTCATAAATCTGGTTTTCCTTCTAGTGAATATGAGGAGGAGTAGAAAGCTTTTCTGCTGCTGGGCAAATTGCAAATAGTAATTTTTCCCTCAGTACTCATAGTACTACTCTTTCTTTTAACATAATTGCCAGTATGATAGAAATGGTCTGAGTGCCCTTCACAATTTGGGGGAGTTGAATGGGAACAGTCAGAGCCGTGCACACAGACAAATGCAATTCCCATGGGTCAAGTTTATGGGCCCTTACTCATGGTCCTGCTCTCATTGGCAATGTTTCTATTGTACTGAGCAATTGAGCCTATTTCTGGGTCTTCTGTGTGCCTGTTATTACTTTATTTTTGTATTGGTTTTGAGATTAGATAGATCTGACATTCAGCTTCCTATTTTTGAAGAGCTGACCGTGCATAGCATTTTTATATCAAGGATAAAGGAGCTGCCAGTCCTCCTCACAAGATCTCTGAATCAGGAGGTTGGTGAAGAAACTGTTTCATTTTCTATTGCTGGTCATGGGGCCAACATATTTTATTTCTATTGTCTTCTATAGCTTGCAGAAGGAATCTGTAGAATATAAATGACAAGTAAATGTAAAAGCTTTTTTGGTATTTAATGTGGTTGCAGTAGGGTTTTACTCTGTAAAATATGGCTATGTGTTTACAGCTCTGTATAAAGCATTGTTAACAGGTCTGAAGATTTTGTTCTCCAGTGTGAACTTAAGCCCTTTTATATCTGAAAATGCTGTATGATTTTCCTCTCTGCCCTACACCCTCCAACCAGTGTGTTTCACACTCTCCAATCCTCCCTCAGGCAAAATGTTCCCTCTGATAACAGAAACGTAAGCTACAAAGACCATTAACACAATTACAGAAATACTCTGGGCCTCTGGAGAGATCCCAGTGCATAATTTAATGCACTTAAGTATTTCTCTAAGTTACCAGATTGGCCTCAACCCCAGGTTGAGGGCTATTCAAGTTAAAGATGCCACTTGTGTGAGGTCCTAGTCTTGGCTGAACAAACTAAAGCAGGGATCTCCAAATTATTTCAGCGTGGATTGTGACTGCTGCCCAAATGCTTTTTCACTTCATCTAGAGGTATCAGGATCTCGTGTGAAGTAATTCCTCAGCAGTTTGACTCTTATGTACCAGGCCATTTCCCTATGTGGTAGAACAGAGGTACATCTGATCATGGTTTCGCTTATAGGTATCTATTCCTCCTTTTGTTTTCCTTTCAGTGCTATGCATATTTGTTTGGCATTACCAGAGGAAAAACATATTTGCTCAGTGGCTTTTCAAAGTACACAAGCTGTATGCTTACATAAAGTAGTAAATTTAGCTTATCCGAGCTGACAAATGCATTTTTTGTATCTTATGTTTTTGCATGCATTTGGCTGTCAGGCAACAAAATTGCACAGCCCTTAAGTTCCAATAAAGATGTTTCTGAAGCATCTCTATGCCTGCCAGAACAGATGTTGAATCCTGGTCTGACCTTGTCAATTAAGTGAGCCAGGTGGCTCCTCACTTTGTTTACAGCTTAATACCACCAGCTAACACACTAAATCAGTCTGTCTTATTTGGCACTGTGACTGTGAGTTGTCAGGAGCACAGGAGAAATGATCCCTGCTGATAGGGACTGTTGCTATAGAGGCAGGTTTGGGGATCTCTTTTTTTTTCTAAGTGGGTAGTAGAAGAAATAAAAATATGTATTCTTCATACAAAATATGATCCCAAAAGGTGTGATGGGGGCTCTTCATGTTGGCTTTTCAGCCCTTTAGACTGTGTGGCCCACAACTGATGCAAGGGCCTGGGCATCCTCTAAAAATTCAGGATTTTGGCTATGTAGAAGTTCTGTTTACCCAAAGCATGGACAACAGAGGCAATTTCTTGTGATTCTGTTTGCTGAGAAAAACTACAATGCTGCATGGACAATGTCATCTTAAATAATAAACTCGATTGAAATATAAAAGCAGAAGGATAGATACTTCCTGTTGTAGATATAGAGCTCACTCTTGCCCAAGCTGAGTGGGTGGCTTTGGTATCCATTGGATCAAGTCTGAAGACCTACTGCCTGATCCTGTTTTGTCCAAAGTTGTTGCTAATTACTATCTCATGAGCAGCTTTAGGAAAATATTGTCAGACAGTGGAGGCAGATCAAATTTTCCCTCAAGTTTGTTCTGAAAAGAATTTATCCAAAGTCTGGCACTTTTTCTTCTTGTAGGTTGAAGGTTAGGGGAAAACCCTCTTACACATCAGCCTTTTTTTGCCTCAGATCAACCAGTTCCTATTGGATGTAAGCAATTGTCTCCACCATAGCTAATTTCTCTGAAGGACTCATTTTTGTTTAATTGCTGTTAGGGAGCAAAGAGAGCTCCCTTGTGCTACATTAAATGATGTGGGCAAGGGTGTTGGTTCCAACCCATGTATGTTTGGGGTTCCCAGTAGGCCTTCAGTATTATTTTGGCAGCCACTGGGTAACCTACTTTGGTTTTGGACATAACTATCGCATCATGCTTTGTCTTTTGATCTTAGAGCAGGGCTACTGGTACAGAAGGAATCCCCAAAAATTACTTCTGTTTTCAACATCTTAATGATGGGGGTCTCTGCTAGAAAAGTTTGGTATCTGGATATGGATGTGTTCAAGTTGTCATTCAACCTTTGTGCCAACATTTGTTTGTGTGTTTCAGATGCACTGGCTCTGAACATCTTCAAGTGGAGGGGGGGGATTTAATTCCACATTTTCAGGCTGATGCTCCACAAGGGAGCTAAGGATAGAGATTTGCTGTAGGATAAGCACCTTACACTCCCAATGCCATCTGGTCAGCTTCTGAACATGATCAGAGAAATCAGGTCAATATGTGCCTATGAGTGATCCTCAACTGGACATGTCTTGTCTGACTTCTGCAGCCTGACCCAATCACAGCAGTCTCTGTTCTCACAGGAAGCTGTCATACCAAGCCCAGTTACTGCCAGACACTCAGGCTGCATCCAGGATGTTGGCTCGAGAGCTGGTCCCTCCCAGCTGGCAGTACAGCACAGACAATCACAGGTGATGATTTTAACCTGGACTGGGAGGCACTCAAGCCCAAGCATTCAGAAGTTCCATGCACACAAAAATGCCTGTCCATTAACTGCCTGATAGGCACTTGTACAATTGTTTACCTCTATTGTTGTGCACGTGCATTTGTGAGAAGTGTAGTGCAGTCAGAGCAACTACTATGTCCTGGCTAATAGGGTGTCCTAGTGCAAAAGATGAACAGCCACAGGGTTTCCCTCACCTGACAAGCAAGATGTCATTTAGATCAGTGAAGAAAAGTGGTTTTCTGCTGTCGTGTTGTTTAGTCTTCAGCTCTGATGCCAACCACAGGGGGGAAAAGCCATGTTCCTGAGGCACCACTTGGTGCTTGCCTGGTCTCTGAAAATCATGTCTCTGTAGCACCCTCTTACAATTGCCTCCCAAGACTGAAGTGCACTGGAAAACACTGTCTTTGGTAGGTGAGTTCTCCACACAAAAATTCCTGTTTGCATTGTCACAGAGCCCTGTGGCACAGTCAGTGCCAGTTTTGTGGCATGTTCACCGAGCAATGCTAAAACCTATTTGCATCCCAGAATTTTCCCCAAGAGATCAATATGCCTGTGAAGAAAGATGTTTTCATACAGAAAAAAGTGTGAAGAAGTCCATCTGTTTACGAATGCTATCAGAGAAACAGTGAGATGGTTGAAAACAAGATTCTGTTTGAGCTGAGATAATGCAGCAGTGTCTGCAAGTCCCTCTTTAAAGTGTTCTCTTAATGGCTTTCCAGTTGTTCATTTTCATTTCTTGGGAAGCAATAAATGATAGCAATTGTCACTGAGCTCTTATCTTGAAGTTGTTTGAATGTACTAAGGTTAAACAATTCAGCGTTTTCCTTTTACTTAGTTAAATATATACCAATACTGCTGCTTTATTCTGCAAACATCTTCAGGTGTGTGACTGAAGAAAGGAGAGATGAAAAAAAAAATCTGAGCTGAAGATTTGTCTGCCAAAGCCCTATGTGTGTCATTGACCTTAACCTCATAAGCCCCACCTTTGATAGTCTTTGAAAGGAACTGCCCTTAAATTTACATTTAAGTAAAGACTCAGCATTTTTGAAAACAGATCCCTAAGTCTCAGAAGTGAAGTTGACCTGCTTTTTGTAATTTTATTTAAAAATGTGCTTTGCACTTTTTCCTGTCCATTGAACAGAACTTTCCCCTTCCATCCTCAACATTCTTTCAGTACTTTCTTTTGTTACTAGGCATGATTTTACAGTTTTCCATGCCAAGTCTTCCTCCTTGTCTGCTTCACTGAATAGAAAAGTAACCTTTTGTCTCTTGGCTTGATGGTCCCCCAACTATTCTTTGTCTATGTGGGATATTATCTCAGAGAAATTCTGCTGTCTGAATTCCCTCAAGATTTTCTCTTTGTGCTGAACAATTTTGTCTCCATGAATTTCTGTCCATGTGTCTGACTGGAGTCTACCTTATAAAAAAGATATGGTATGAAATGGTGCTGCATTGCATTTGTTGTTTTCAGACATTATTTTTGTACCAAGGACAGTTACAGGATTGGAGAACCTCTGTTTCAAGGCACCATATAACTATCCTGAAGCCAGGGCATGAGAAGGGACTTTTCAGTCATTTAATTTGTATCTCACTGCAATAACTTTGGATCGTGTAATCTCAGTTAGCAGATGTGGAAGTCTCAAATATCTTATTAATTCTTCAAATTAATATCTACTGTTTAGATTCTTGCTATATAGTTCTATTGATTCCTTTTATCGATAGATTGTTGTTAAAAAAAAAGGGCAAATAAATATAGTATTTTGAGATAAGTACTAAAAAGTGTGGAAGGAGACAATAAGAGCAGAGTGTTCATAGAGCTGATCTTTGGGGTCTAGCCAGGTTAAACTACTTGTTTGGAGAACCAGTATATGTGCAGGACTATTGACTGTAAAATTCTCTCCAGGCAAAGACTAGATAGTTGATAGAAAATTGAAAGTGGGAATAGAATTATAGTTCTGCATGTTTCGGAGGTAAAATAAATTACCTCAGAGCTGCATATTTAATACTCTTACAATAGAAAATTTGTTGAAATGTATGTTGTTTTCTAGGTTTCTAGCACCACTTTGGTTTAGGGCTGCCTGAAAACTCAGGTTTCCTCTTGATACAGCAATCAGAGGGAAAGGCTGAGCTATGCCCTGACCAGTTGGATATGCCATATCCTAAAAAGGTAATTACCTCGGCACTTAGGCCAGTCTGAGCTGCTGAGTTGTGGGATTCCCTTCTGAAATGGTTAAGGTACACCCCTGCATTTCCAAGAGAGGGGTGGTAGGAAGTTCCATCTGCAACCACAGTGTCATTCATTTACCTGAGTAAAATCCAGCCCCTGTGGCCAAAGTGCTGCTGTGGTCTGGAGCTGATCACTATCAAGGGCTTTAGTTCACCTGTAGTCTTTGCATTCATCCCATTCCTGTGCATTCCTGGACAGCTGAGTTTGGCTATACATGGCAGCAAAAGGAGCATGTTTAATTCTCATACCTTCCCTGATTCAACAAGCCATTTTACTCTCTTGTAAGCAGGGCATCCATATAGGGATGTCCATGGCACATACAGCAGTCAGGAGATTTATGGGGAGAACACAAGTGTTGCTTTGCTCTGCCTAGACAAGTCTTGTTATTTTTCTCAGCCACGCTGAATAAACTATAAAATCTTGATTTATTCGTTATTCACACCCCAACTCTTGAGTTATATGTATAATTTTTACAGGCAAAACAATGAACAATACTAGTTCTTTCATAAATAACTTGGACTGTCTGGCTGCTGCTAAATGGCATCCTTCACACAGATCTCTGTCATGCTCCACGGCACCACATGCATCACAGATCACGCTGCTGAAGTGAATGTAGGCTATCTAAATATACCTGGATATTCTAGAGAATATTTGTTCATTTTCTATCCCTGTCAAAAGAAAATGAGGAGAGTGATTTGTAACTTCCAAAGAAGTAAATTTACTGAATTGTAATGGATTTTGCAGTGGTCTTTAAAAGCCTCTAAGCTAGTAAAATGGATAGCAGGAACTTTAATTACTTAGCAGCTGCAGAAAATATTCCCCTTTCCCCAATTACCTGCAGCATCTTTTTTGCAAATGCTATAAAGCACTCTTTGGCAGACTAAAACCAGGAGAAGCCGTATCTGAGATGAAGTTACTTCTTTTCCCCAGGAATTCCCCAAACCTCTGCTGCCACCCACAGTAAATGACAATAACTCATGATAAATCATTTAGGCAAGTGCTGTGAGATTTTTGTTTTGTAGATGAGTATTTCTGATGGGATGAAAGTGCCACCTGTTTACCTGTGTGGAAAAAATGTCCACCAGTTTGTTTGGAGAGCACTTTGTTGTGTGTTTTGAAGTCACTGTGGAAGTGCTGAAATTAGTGGGTATTTGGTGTCTGTTCTCCCTGGTTTTGTGCCACTGTAATTTCTTAATTCCTCTGGAGATAAGGACATCGTGACTGGGTGCTTCCATTCTTGTTATCCAAACGAGGACACTCCAAGGGGTTCAAATTGATGTAACACTTGTAGTCACCCCTCTAAATCTTGGTTATCCTTTCCATGAATGAGGTGTGTTTTTCTTCTTCTGTTTTGTGGGGTGTATCTTCCTGAATCAGTTGAGTTACAAAGTCTTCTTCATGCTCTGTTTTATCAGACTAGATATAAGGAAGACATTTTTTATGATGAGGGTGGTGAAACACTGGAACAGTCTGTGCAGAGAAGCTGTAGATGCCCCATCCTTGGAAACATTCAGGTTGAACAGGGCTCTGAGCAACCTGACCTAGTTGGAGAGCTATCTTATTGCAGGGGGTTTGGACTAGATGAGCTTTAAAGGTCCCTTCCAACACAAACCATTCTGTGATTCTCCTGCAGACTGCTGGGGTTTAATGGAGCTGCTCAGTGGGGTTGCAATATGAAAAATTATGTGTAGACAGCTGAGTTATAACTCATGTTGTTCCTTAAAACTCTTCAAAACAAACAGTACAGTATCACTTTCAGCTTTGTATTACTGAGCTGACATTTATAAATATTGGCCAAGAGCATTAATGATCACATCACTATCTTTCGATTACTTTTATGTGAACTTAATGATCTTGTGCTGATTATTTACAGCTCTTTGTGATAGATATGAAAACTGAACTTAGACCCCTATGAATCAGAATTGTAACAAGCAGCTCATTTTCCTTTTAGATGTAGAAGTTATTTAATTAATAACAAGAGAATACCAGTGAGAGGGAGAAGGAGGTGTTTACTGGTTTGCATTTTAATCTGTTGTGACTACAAAAAATTCAAAGTCATTTTAGCAAATTTGCATATTCCAAATGATGGGATGCATAAACTCTCATATAGGAGGTGGCATTTTTGTTCTGGCAACAGGGAGGATCAGAGTTTGGTGATCATGGCCAAGCACACATCTCTGATTAGATTTAACCACCAAAACACGGAACTGTTTCTCTTTTGCCATTCCTACTGTGCAATGGTACTGCAAATCTGTTTCTCTCCCACAGCTGGTAATTCAAAACACAGAGATGGACAGTGAAGACTTCTGAGGGACTTCAGTCTTTTCTGTCCTGCCATCAGACTAGCCCAGGTTTCTGCAGATTCCACAGCACTTTGTATAGTTTCTTTCAGCAGCCAGACAGAAGGTATGGTGCTGTGCTAGGAAAATGCAGAAGATAGGTCCTGTAAAATTCTTCACCACCAAAATCAGTCATCTGACATGGTCACCAACAGTTGTTCCTAAATTTTCAGCATCATTTTTGGTCTGTAGTAATGGAAATGACACGCCCCAGTATAAGTCATCTCGCAGTCCTTTGCAGGGAGATTTTGGTGGGGAGGAACGATGTAGTTTGGGCAGGCAAGAGACTTTTGTTTGGTTTGTGATGGAAACTTCATGTTTAACTATGTCTCAGCTCTGCTGAGACAAAGAGCTCTATGACCCCTCCCAGGTCCCAGCCAGAGAGCAAACACCCAGACAAGTGTGGTTGTTACATTTATGTTACCTCAGCATGTCCTGCTGCTGTCAAGGTGTTTGGAGATCAGCTTTGACAATTCTTGCTCACACCACTCTGTGAGACTTGCTACTGAACTGACCCTTTGGTGTGCAAGGAACAGCCCAGCTGTGGTTACAGCTGTGTCAGTGTTGTTAGAATGTCTGTCTCACCTACAGTGTATGTCACAGCCCCATCCTGCTCCCGTTCCTTTGCTTTCAAGGATAAATAAGAACTTCTGCATCCCATTCAAAGATGTGAGAATAGGGAGAGTTTTAAGAGGGTCTTGAAAATGACCAAGGCTCCACTTCTCTCCTTCATGGTATTGCATCAAACAATTCTGACTGAATTGTGCTGTGCATCACACCTCCAGGTACCAATGGTAACTTCCACAGCCCCCCCTAAGTATGTGATTTACAACAGGAAGGCCAGAGTGTAATTTGGAGTTTTCTGTACATGCTGAGGTTTATGTAAAGTGCTCAGCACTTTTTATGTTGAATTTATTTACACACACAAATGTGCACACAAAAAACGCTGACCATTCCTCTCCAAGGTAATACTTTATGTCATATGCACCCAGAATTGGAGGATGAGCATAGTAAAAGAAGTAGCTTGAGCTGTTGTTATATGAGTGAGAACGTTATTACTTATCCATATTGTCCAGAGACTAGAAACAGACATAAAATCTGAAGATGGTACATGGTTATTATAAAGCAAAGCAGGACAGTGGAAAATAATATCGTTATTTCTTTAATTTTATTTTTCTCATTATTTTTAAATCACAAATGCAATGTAAGCAGAAGAAAACTGACCGAAATGCAATTCATGCAAACCTCACATTGATATGCTGAGCAGGCATTCCCCAGGTGGGCAGCTCTAATGTGATCCCCCTGAGGTGGAAGGACCACCCGCGATGTGGAAAGAGTAATTTATGTCTGTGCCAGCTCAGCCTGTGCCCTCTGTGCTCAGCATGGGTGGCAGCAAGTGCCATCTGGGATGGCAGTGACCCAGCAGGGCACTCACTGGCTATGCTGTGAACAGGCCTTCTCCCACCCCCATCCCTGCAGGGGGAATCCTGAGCCCATGGCAGCATTGCTGTGCTCCTGGGGAGGTTTAGGTGCTAAAAGCGTTTGCATCTGTTGCCAGTTCTAGTCTGGCCAACATTTTAGGCTGTGCTTTGGGACTGGGCTCAAGAACAGCTGTCTTGGGTGGGGGCCACGATTCCCCTGGTCAGGGAATGTGGAAACAGAAAAAGTGCAGCTCTCGGTACTGGTGGAAGCCATTTCTTGTCAGTCAGACTTGGTTAAGGAATACTACTGGTCTTGGGCTCTAGGTGGGGTTTAGGGCTAAGAAAAGTGAACATGTTGGGACCCAGGTTTTTCCAAGATTCTCAAAGGCTGAGAGAGATAAGAGGGTAGGAGCTGGCAGAGGACTGTGTGTGGCTGGTTTTATGTCTGGGCCCTGTGTCCAAGAAGTTTCTAATTTTGGTTTAGGGAGTGGGTTTTTGCTGGGGGAAATTCCCATAGCTCAGGGCATCCCCAGTGTTTTACAATGCACATCCAGCAGTTACAACTGTGCTGCACTGGCCCCAGTACACCCCAGCTGCTGTCAGAATGGGAGAAGTCTGCAAAAACCTTCATTGTGTTATTGTAGCATCCTTCAACATTTAAAGGTTTATTGCATAAAAGTGCAGGTTGTCTAAAAGATTCCTGTGGATATTGCTGATCAGTGACCCAAACCCAAAACTTGTGTTCTGAAAATATTGGATATTTCTGATTCTTTTTTTGTGCTGAATAGTAAACGCACAGCACTCTGGGAAACTATTTTGTTCATATCAGATGGGTATATTTCATTCTTCTTTTATGTTTCTTGCTACTTGATATGCTAGAAAGATATGAAATAGAAATTTCTTCTACACAGAGAGAGGGATCCTTCCATTCCCAAAAACGTTGGAACAGAAAATATTGCTCTCCTGAAACCCTCTGCTGCCCCTCTTCTTCCAAAGGAGAAAATTCATCAAAATAAGCCTGGATCCATGAGCTGTGTTGGCTGCAGTCAAAGTTTATTTTCTGACACATATATATTTCTATCTAATGTTGCTGTGTTAGGTATGTATCTGACTGTGCATAGATGCATATTAGCTGGGTTTCCAAACTGTAAGTGGATTAAGAGCTCAAACTCATTGAAATTCAGGAGTGAGATGTTTTGCTTCCTTGGAGATACAGGCCCAAGAGATTTAGATCCCCGGGGGATGCAACCAGGGGAACAGACAGCTATTAACTTTGACAAGAGCTCTCCATCACTTATTCTAGGAAAATACTCTGTAGAAAAACAGCATGTTGTTAGCTGTGGATTGAAGAGGCAGCTGAGAGGACATTCAGGTGCTATTTATGTTTTCTTTTGGGCACCATGCAGGTACATTTCTGTGATTTTATCAGTGGTTTAATACTACTTTTGACAGAGGTGGCGTGATTAAATCTGTAACAGGGACTAAACTTATATCGATCTTCTAAATGTGTATCTGCTCCCACACAGTTTTCAGCTTTGGATCCCCATATCATGAATTTAAATGCACTAAAAATACATTTGTTTTTCTTAGTTGCCTGCTGCGGGTTTCCCTCAGCTTTACAGGCCTCTGCTTCAGTCACACATTGGTTCAACACAGAGCTTTTGCAAATACTGCTCTACAGGAAGAGTCATACAGAGTCACACCAAAGGTCCAGTCTCATTCACGATGACAAAGAGCTTCTGGCAGGGGGTAATGTAATGCCTTGCTGAGCCAGGGTTTGCATCTGTATCATCACATTTGCTAGTTATCAATGAACACAACCTTCATTATTTTGTCTGATTCATTTGGAGCCTATTTGGTCTTTTGCTCTCTGTACCATCCTCTGGTAAGTTCTGTTATGGGTGGCAAGTTTTTTTGATGTTGGCTCAAGCGTTTCACTTTTCCCCTTGCAGGAGCCTTACAGCTGATTTGTTCTGCAGGCAGAGGTGTCCTTCCAGCAGCACTGTAGATCCATGGGGATCTGCAGGAGCAGACATGCCCTGCCCACAGCACAGGAGCATCACAGCACTGCACAAAGGCCTCTCCCATGGCCTCCTCCACCATTTGTTCCCCCTGCAAAGGTCAAGGGGGAATGTGTGACAGGATCTGACTGCCAGCTCCCTCTGTAGGACAGATATATGGGAACTGCCCAGCCTGTCCCTCCCCTCCGTGTGTGATGAAAGCTTTCCCTGCAGTGCTGCCCACCTTGCCCTCTGCACCCCACAGGCAGGGGCTGGGAGGGGATACTCTGTGTGGGGTTATCTCCCAAGGTGTGGGGACAGGCTGCGGGGCACCACTCCAGTGCCAAGGGGCACTGCCAGGCAGGGTGTGCAGCTTCTGCCACGTTCCAAAGCATTGCAATGGGGAACTCTGTGGCTAATTAATTTCTTAGACGTTTCTACCACGCTGGCTGTTAATTAAAAAAACCAGAAAACTCCATTAACACATCCTTAAAGGGCAAGTGCTTTACTGCAGGTCAAGTTTAAACAGCTAAGCCATGATGTAAACATATACTTGCTCAGAAGCTATGTATTTCCACAATGGAACTCCTTTTAAGCAACTTTTATCTGTGAACACCTTCCCAAACTGGCTGATTTTTAGCCCTATAATATATTGGATGATATATATTTTAAGTTAGTGCAAACACCTTTTATATGCCAAAACAAGCAATGAAAAAAAGCTACTTTGTTAACTTTTCTGATGTGTTATACTTAAAAGCACTTTTCAGTATATTGGTTAAAAATTGCCTGCTGAAAGTAAGAGGTGCTTTCAGCAATTCGTGCAGTTTAAGAATTAAATGATCAGGCCAGCTCAGGAGAAGAATATTGCAATTTATACAATGTTGTGTTTGGAGGTTTTTTGCTATCATAAATGTAATTGTTTTCTTTAAAATGGTAACAATCATGTCTACTGTTTATTGCTAATATTAGATTTTCTTTTTTTGTGGTTTCTCAAGATTGCCAAAGCTAAAATAAAAAGAATCCTCTTTTAGCTCTCAAAAATAGAGGACTGGCTTAGACAATTAAAGACAGAGTTTAGAAAGAAAACAAATTTCTACTTTACCTTCTCCCTGACTTCTGTGTTTGGTCAGCACAAATACAGTACTAACAGCAGAACCTATGAGAGTTACACTGATTCCTCCAAATCTTGTCTCAGAGATGAGTCCCACAGCTCCCTGCAAAGTAATTGGTCTAATTAGGTGGTAGGAAGGAGCTTCTTTAAATTCCTCAGAAATTAAGACGTGTCATCCGCTTAACATCTTAGCATCTGTTACTGCCTCTTGCACATTTCTGCACTACATCAGCCTGAAGGACACTTTCCTGGACATTTCAGAGAGAAAAAAACCCCAAGCCCCTATAACAGAGAAGAAATTGGCTCTTTTTTCAGTGGGATGAAGCATGTAAGGCATTTCAACCCCTCCTTATTTCTCAGTTTGGTGCATGTTTGCCTGGGTGAGTACAATAATCAGTTTGCTAAGTAAAAATATAGGAGAATACAAACATAACCTTAAATCCTGTAGTAATCCTTACTGATGTGGTAACGTTGTCCTGAAATATTTTCCTTGGCAACTGATCCCTGTGCAAATGTTACCCTCTGTGTTTATATATTTGGAGTTTTGTTTCAAATGGGCTATTTTGAATCTCTAACAGTCAGTCAGTAGAATGACAACTAATTTGTTGTTTCTTGTTTTTTTTTTTTTTAACTTTGCTGTTGTCTGGCAGCAAGTAAGTAACTGTTTAATTATGGCTAATTGCTCATGCAATAGTAGGCATAATTTTAAGACAGAATGTGCTTAGAACACTGGGTAAGAATACTGGCTAAGGTACCAAAGCACCGGAGAGTTTCAGACTTGTATGTGTAGAGTAGGAGAGAGGTGTGCAGTCATGACAAGCTGAAAAGGTTCATTTTTCAGTGAAGCTGTCTGGAAGTGGTTGAGACTTTTTAGAGAGATCTTGTTACTTGTTTTATTTCTGTTTGTTTGGGGTTTTTTTTAACGTACGCTCTCTATTTCCTGCTATGTGAATACTGGTACAGTGGCATGTAGAAGTAAAAATATCCATACAGATACAGTTCTGAGAGTCCATTGCAGCAACTGGGTGTGTTATGCACTCATAGTATTCCCAAAACAGCTCATGTTTACTGAGAGTCAAGTAATTAACTGAGACAGCCAAATAACTGCCACCTATAAAATGCTTTTCTTTGGCTTCTGTTTTGTTTTAATTGCAGTTCAGGCAAATTATGCCCCCTATTTCTTTGATAATGGAGCCAGAAGCACGAACGGGAACATGGCACTTCTCAGCCTTTCAGAGGACACACCTGTTGGTCAGTATTAAAATTAGTATGTTTAAACTGTGAAACTGGAGTTGCTTGCTCTTATGATTAACATATATATTTTGTTGTAGATTGTTTTTATAATCTGTGATCCTACATGGTTTTCTTTCTAGATTCTAATTGGCCTCAATTTAAGATGACATGTTTGAATTGTAGCTGCAATTTAAAACACGAATTTTAGCTCCCTTTTTTTTGTCCATCAATCTATTCATAACTTCACAGCACAGAACCTTTGTGGAAAGAAATAAATTCACAGTGGTGAGAGGCTTCTTACCAATCCTGTAAATGCTTCTGTACATTGAATCTGTACACTGAAAAGTAAGAGCCACGATTTTCTTTAAACAGTTATCAAATTTTTCGTGTTTACAGTACAAATGGTAGAAAATGTTTCCACTTGCAGTGAAAATTGCTTTGTCTAAACAACTGATGGTTTTCAAAAAGGTTTAGTTTTGGTTTAGAGAAAATTCAAAAATTGATACAGCTTTCAGATTTCAGCATTTTGATGCAGGTCTATCTTCTTTAAACTGTAGTTGCATTAAGAAAATATAAGAACAAAAGATGATTTATAATCCCTATTTTGCATGGGAGAAGAATAATTTCCTAACATGTAAAAAAATTACAGGTAAAATATATTACAGTGGTGAACACCACCTTTTCTTCCAACTTTGCATTGAGGTTTTGTTTAGAATTTTCTACTGTTTGTTTGTAGCTTTTAAAGGCTAAATCAGAAAAATATTTACTTATTGCAAATTGAGTACCAGAGGACCCCTTTACTAGCTGCCTCATGCACAGAGGAGAGAGATGGCTCTGTAGTGAGTGCTCCCAGGGCTTAGGCAGCTGAGAGAGGTGAGGATGAAGGAGGGATCAGAGGGCACAGCCTCCTGTGGAAGCCTGACACTGCCACCCACACCTTTCTAAACAAAACCAAGGTCACTCACTGCTTTGGGAAGCAGCTGCCTGGGTTTGCTCAAAGTCTCCATTTTTGACCCAGTGGTGTTAATGCCAGACAAGAACCGTGCTGGACCTTCTACAGCATGGGGAGAGGGTGATTGGGAATTCTCCTTTACCTGCTCAGCTTGAGAAGAGGAGGGAGAGAAGGCAGCATGTAGCATAGAAGTGACACATCTTGCTGATGAACGTAAAAAGAGCTTGCTTATGATGCAGCAGGAATTTGCTATTGCTTAGTCAGGCTCAAGTGGAAACCTCAGCTGAAGGCCAAGAGTAATGTAGTGGCACTTGTAAGAGCCAAAGGCAGACCAAGGAGCTGCATTTTTTGCTGTACTTCTGCCTGGATTCACGTGGAAACTGCACTTGCTCAGTCTTGGCAATCCCTACAGTTCTGCTGATTTCTGGAGTAAGATTAGCCAGTGGAATCACTTGTCTAAGCATAGCTGAGGCTTATAATGCCAGACAGCCAGAAAATGGGACCCCAGCTCAGTTTGTTTGGGGTGGTGCTTGCCAACTCCACCGCTGAAACCGCAGGCAGTGCAACTTGCTTGCCATCAAACTCCCACTCCCTGATGTGGTGCCAGCTCACAGGCATTTACAGAGCATCAGCCTCTCCCTGCCACCACTGGGAGCCTTCAGCCACCTGCATGGGGATGGGGAGCTAAAGATGGCACAGAGCCACAACACAGTCAAAATGTCCCTCCTGTCAGGACTGCAGCGCCACACGGTCTCTCAGATGACAACACTCCCTGCAGCAGTGAAGTACAGCACTAATTTCCACCCACTGCTTTTGACTGGGGCTCCATCAGCCAAAAAAGGAGAGGGTGCATGCCTCAATAGAAAACAGCAGAGTGAGAGATCAGAGCTGTGTTAGTGCTCCTGTAACTAGCCAGAGTAAGAATAATGAGGAATACCCGATGGGCTTCTGCATGTGCTTTTGTAACGTTAGCAACTAGACGGTGTACAGATGTCCCTGAAGAGTTTGTGCTTTGGTTGCAGCAGTGATAAAGCTCAAGCTGCTCTGTCTTCAGTCCTGCTGTGCATCATGCCTGCTGGCTTCATCCAGAATGTGTTTACATGTGTTTAAATTGGCTGGCTTGTACTTCTAATTTGATGTATAAGTGTGCTTTAAAAAACAAGAGAGAAGCAGCTTCTTGCTGAAAGCTCCAAAGGGCCTGTAGAAACCCTTGGAAAAGGGAGATAAGGCCTTACTTTAGAGAAGTTCAAGTGTGGTTGCTTTGCCACGCAGATGCCAGTGCTTCTTTGGGCTAATTCCCAGAACACCTTGCCAAACAGCTATGAGTACTGCAAAGTCCTCTCTTTTGAAAGCACTTTTGGATATTCCATGAGAGTGTGGTTGCTCGGGGTTTGCTTAATGTAAACTGCTGCTGGTACCTGCTGCCCATGCCAGCACAGCCACTCCTCGGGAGTGCTTTGGCAGAGAGGCTCCCAGAGGAGGGCACAAATGGAACCGACAGTTCAGTGCTGCAGTGCTGGGTGTGCATTCAGCTTTGTACAGGGCAACAGTCCAGTGCTCACATGAGGCCACAGTCAGCTTTGTGCCAGGGCTCAGGGAGGGCTCACACATTGCCCCTGCTAAATGCCTACCAGGCTGGCCCTTTTCTGTGGCCCCAGTGAAGGGTATCGCACTGAAGAGGAGGCTGTTGTTCTTCAGCACTCTGCCCCAATCTCCTCCAGAAGCAGGAGAAGGAATCTGGGCTCCCATGTCCATGTGTAGCCCCAGGCATCCACACTCCAGGAGTCATCTTTTCATTTTGAGCAGGATGATCAGTGACAAAACAGGGGACTTAAAACTTCCATATGTTTGATTCTGGATGGCTTCACTCGGGCTTATGTTCTGCAAAAATGGGCAGGTTGCTATTAGGTCTTCTCTGTCCTTACATAAAAATTGGAGTTATGGGCAGGATGCTTTTCTTGGCAGCAGCTGGTGTCTGATCTGAGCAATGCCATGGACAGCAGCTTTAATGAACCTCCAGAAATTTTACAGTCTTTGGCCCTGCTGAGATTGCAAGCAGTTTACAAAGTGGTACGTGTTAGTTATATTCCCAGGCATGTGCAGGCAAGGGACATGCAACATTTTGGAACACTGAAAGGAGACAATGGATTCTCTGTGTGACTGTAGAAAAAGAAATTGCAGTGCTGCAGCTGCATGGACACATCAAATTCATTCCCATGCTCATATCATCCCTAACTTGACTTTCTTTTCCCTTGTCCAATTTTGCTTATTTACAGATAGTTGATACTATCAAGTCTACCAAGTTGCATACATTGTACCATGTTATCATAAAACCAGCAAATACTATTTCTGTGTGAATGCTTGAAAGTATCTGCAGATTTCCAGGTGCTATTTGTTGCTGCAGAGCATGAGACCCCTTAAGGTAAGAAGAGCCAGGACAGCAACCCCCTCCAGTGCCTGGCTTAAGAAGAATTGGAAAAGTTATGAACTGCAATAGCAGTTGTAGTTTGTGGCTGTTTGGCAGGGCAGGTGGGTAATTAGCTCTTTGTGGAGAGTTGCCTGTGTACATGCAAAATGTGTGTGCTCCTAATCAAAGTCTTAAGCCATGAGTGGGATGCTATTTCAGGTTGTTTGTTTCATCTTACCTCTTAATCCCTGTAAGACCTCATTGTGGGGACAGAGTGGGGCTGGGAACAGCTGCAGGGCAGGGGATTGAAGCATGCTCAGAAGGCCTAAGTTCATTACTCTCTCAAAGCCCAACCATCATCAGTGCTCTGGAGATTTCTGCATGCCTCTTATCCTTGAATTTTCCTTTCTGTTTTTACCCTTGCCCCCAAAGTGAGCACTGCTCCCCCCTATTAAAGGCCAGTTTGCAGTGGCAGTTCTTTGATCAAAGCTACAGCTGCCTATCACTGGCTGACTGACCCCCTCAGTTCCATCCGTCCTTCAAACTTACCCTGTTCCTACATGCTCCTGATCTCATTTCTTCACATCAGTCACAGCTCACTGTGTAGAGGTCCCCTTGTCCCCTCGGGTGTCTGCCATTCCTTCCTTGTTTTTATCCCCCTGATCCACTCCTAGGAAAGCTGGGAGGCTACCAGAACAGAAGTGTTAGGCACAGCCTGCCTTCTGCACCAGTGTGGCAAAGCAAGCAGTGCACAGAGCAAAGCCCCTCACAAAGCTGGACACTGCTCAGAGATGTGATGAGGACTTGCAGGTGTTACAGCCTCCAATGTTGTTCTAAGTCTTGTGAGAGAACCTGCAGATACATCAGAAAATCGCCCTCAAATGACTTCTCCTTGGAGTTGGTTGCTGTGGGTGCTGCAGGGGCACGTTGTTGTCTGTAGGGTGAAGTTTCAGGCCCCATGCTGAGTGTTTTCTGCAATATCCCCTCTCCCTAGGGCAGGCATTTGCAGCTGCAAGGCCTGTTTCAACTGCTGCTATAGCAGCTGTGGCTTTTGAGCTGCTGATCCTGGCCATGTCCCTGCTTTGCCAGCCAGCTGGTGCACCAGGGTGCAGGGAGGGAGCAGGAGTTGCCTGGGTATGCTCTGGAAGGAGTGGTAGCTGGCAGTGAATGAGAAAGGAGACATTTTTGAGGTACCCATGGTGTCTAGTCCATGTCCTCCAGGAACCTGTGCTCCTCTTTGCTTGGGGTGAGCTTGGAGTGTAAAATAACCATCTGTAGGCTTTGTGTTAACTGTCCACTTCCTTCCCTGATGGGGAAATGACCCTTGGCTAGGACAGGTGGAAAGCAGGCATGTAACCCCAGGCAAGGTGGTATTTGCTGTGACACTGGGAACAGAGGTATCCTGTCCTGGGAATGTGGCCATGGATATCCCTCTCAGCATCTTGTTAACAGATGTCAGCTGTGGTGGCAAGGACAATGGCAGGACTAAGCATGAGTCCAAAATGTGCTTGGCTTGTTTAACTGATGGGGGGGATTTGATTGCTGAGTGTTGCACAGCAAGAAAGGGAGAATGTGTGTTCAGTGAGAGGGTAAAACCAGCCCCAGAGCTTGTGGGCAGAGGCTGGCTGTGATTAAATTTGAGTCAGAACTGAAGTAAAATGGAGCAATGGCATCATGGGACAGCCATTTAGCCCGAGTGGCAGGAGCAGAGAGCAAATGACTTTTTAAGATGGAATAGGAAAACAGAGTGAAAGCCTGGCATTGCTCCTGGGAAGTAGCCATAGCAGCAAGCAGTGAGTAGCTCCCCAGGACTCCCCTCTCTCAGCCTGCTGCACCATCCCCTAGGTACTCAGACCATCCTGCTCTTCCAGCTGGGGCCCTTACATGGCATTTGCCATATCCCCAATAAAGACTCTTCTGTTCCCATATGTTTCTGACAGGGAGAGGCTGTTTACATGGTATTCACTGATTAGATTTTATCTGTCTTTTTCATTTATTTCCTTTTCAGCAAGTAGAGGCAGCACACTGAGAAGAGATTTTTAATTGGCATTAACACTGTGCTGAGAAGTGTTCCCGGGGGTGTTAATGATATGGAGAGTACTGTGCAGTGAAATTACAAATTGGAAAAAATAAGGAATTATAATGAGTTAGAAATAAATTTTGATCTACAATGAAAAGGCACAGAAGTGTTCTGTACTATGAAAAATGAAGTATCAGCTTTAGCTAAAAAGCAAATGGTCCAGTTTAAAGATCAATGATGTCCATCATTACTTGCTCAAAAACCTCAGTAATCTCAGTCTGTATCAATATTAATGTTTTTTCTCACATTTAACAGCAAGAAAAATCCCGTCTTGCTTATAAGACAATTCATAGAAAATGTAGGAAAGAAAACTGTGATATTGGAAGAACAAGCCCTGGTTCAAATGTGTTCACATAAACTTTCAGAGTCTGTTTTTCTCCAGCCCTGCAATCCCTGAGGAGTGGTCTATAGTTGGTGAACTGCCAGCATGGGTATTTCAGGGCAGCCACAGCACTAGACTTTGTGCCTGGTCATTGCTCACAGGCTCCAAGAGACCTCAGATGTGATGTCCATCCTGGTTTTCCACTGCACAACACTGATCAGCAGCTACCAAAGATAATTGTGTGAGCTAGAAACAGGCAGGATAGGCAGAGGTATGTAGAATGAAAGGCACAGGAAAAGCTAATAAGAAGGGCAGAAAAGCAAGTAAGAAGTAGAAACAACTAATGACCAAAAAAAGGCTGCAGAAAAGCAGTGTATTAATAACAGTGTCACTCAGATGCTGACAGTTGACACCTGAATTCTCCCTTTGGCCCCCAGCTGAGATATTAAGACAAAGCTTTTGGAAAACAAGAATAAATGAGTCAATACTGGTGTTGCAGAACCTTCAGAAGTCTTCAAATATCTGTCTCGTGTGTAGACAGCAATATCAGGAGGCAGGTGTCTTTCAGGACACTATTTTAAATTAGCCCCAGTTTATTCCTCTCTTTGCATTTCCTTGTACTTACACAGTTCAGCTGTTGCAGTCAGAGAAGCCTCATCATACTGCTCATTGTGTTTCCCTAATAATTTTCTGAGATCACACTTACAGTGTGTTGTTATTTTCTACTCTGTTTTGTGGGAAAAGTGAAAGAAAAATGTAGAAAGTGTTTTGTAGTTTTGTGAACTTCTTTTGCAAGTCTTGACTATTTGTTGGCCAACTGAACCAGCTCGTAACAGGATCTGTTGTTTGTGCTCCTGTAGGCTCACTGATTTTTGCAATGTGAACACTTCTCTGTACAAAGTTGCCCAAATATTGCCCTGGTAATTATCATAAGAGAGTTTGCTCATAAGTGAGAACAGATTCCACATGGCTTGGCATAATCTCTTGCTATGCCAAGAAGACAGCCATGTTTTCTAAATATCACCACTGATTCCCCAATGTTGCATGTCCATTAAGCACCGAGCAGCTTCACAGTTTGCATGCCAAGGAATAAGCAAACGAGATCTGAAAGGCTGCCTTGCAAAACTGAAGAAACATTTGAAAAGCTGACCTCTGAGTGCTATGGGCACGACATCAGCCAAAGCCTTAGAGTTAAACAGAAGCTTGTGGATCAGGTCAGGGGAAAACCCCACTGCCACTGCAGAGGGGAGACGAGAAAAAGATTGTGATTTTTGAGTATAGAATTAAAAATCTCTGAAACTCAGGGCCAGAGCAGTTTAAAACTAGAGTCTTCTGGATTCCCTTTAAAGTGTTCTTCCTTAGCTTTGTGCTGATTTTCTTAGCAGGGATCTTTCCATCTTATATTTGATTTGCATGCATGAACAAAACCCACTACTAACCAGTGAGTCACTTGGCTACAGTATTTCCAGTGCAGAGGACTTCATTAGATGTAAAGCACAGTTTCTGTGCTTAACCTCTACCACTTGAATATCTCAGGTAATTTACCCAAGGCACAGTGGATTGAAAGGAAACAACAACAGTGGTTTATATTTCAGGTTTAGTTAACTGGTATTTGTAAAGTGCTTGAAGTTATTTGAATGAAGGTATTAATGCACAGGAGGATGACAGACATGGAATTTAAAAAAAATAATACTAATAAACACTCTTACCATATTTTGAAAACATGAGTGTTATAACTCCCCCGGGAAGTATCATTTATGATACACAAAGTCAGTTTACTGGAAAAACTGGCACAGTTTCTCAAATGTTTAGAAATAGAAACAGCAATCTCTACCCCCGGTTGTGAAGGAAGTACATTGATGAGTTGAAAAACTTTTTCATTGGTATGAGCATGCGTGGCTGTATTAAGTAGAGAATTTAATAAGAGAAAGCTAATGAGGGGGAGTAAAGTAGGAAAGAAAAGCTTTACATCTATTAGTTCTGAAAGTGGGAAAGTCTAAAAATGTCCTTGCACCTCCTGAGTTCTAGAGCTTGGGTCCAGTCCTGCAGGAGCACTCCCTTCATTTGCCAGATTCTCTGCCTGCTAGTTTGCAGTTCTCTTGTTCCCACAGAGCAGAGATCTGTGACGGCCTTTTGGTACTGCTGAGATTGTCACCCAGTTGTACATTAGCATCACTTTGGCTCACTTGGGCCAAGAGTTAGTCGAGAGCTTGTCACCTATGTAAACACCTGTATGTGAGCAGTACTGATGTAGGTTCAGTTCCACAGGAAAGGGCCTGAAGGGACAGAAACCAGCACTCATAAATTTGATTTAACCAGTTGGCTAAAAGGTGGTCATCAGGACTATTGAACTGTCTGCTTATCCATACTTCCCAGTAGGTGGGTTTGATTTGCAAAACCTTTGCCTGTCATGGGGTAGATAAATTCCTGAGGAACAGGCTAGTGAAATATTCACTGATTGAAGTGAAATGCTGTTGAATGTCAATTTTTCAGGTACCCATGTGTACACTCTGAATGGAACTGATCCAGAAGGGGATCCTGTGACATATGACCTGACCTATGAAGCTGGATCGAGACGCTACTTTTCTGTTGACAAGAACCTTGGAAATGTTACGCTGATCGAGGAGCTTGACAGAGAGGTACAGTCGAATGGCACCACTCTAAGTTTTTGTAGAGTTTTCCTCAGTTTAATTTGATCTGTGGCTTTGAGGGACAATGCCAGCTTATTTCACTTGAATCATTTAATACACTTTGCAATTCTAAGACATGATACTTCACTCATCCCATAGTTTTCCAGTTGACTTGTACCACTAACACTGCTATCAAATTTTTCAGCTGCTATCTGTCCAGCTTTTGTCAAAAGAGAAGTTTATTCTTTATTTCTATCTTCTCCCACCCACACCCCATCAAGAGCTTAGGGGCAGTTACAGTCCTCAAATCCTCAGACAGGGGACTTTCCTGTCATTTGGAGTAAGTAGAAATTTGTGTAAGCAGTGTTCCAGGACACTTCTCTAGTTTATCACAGCCCTTTAACTATGTGGGTTAAAGATGTTCCCAGCAATAGTGGCCTAAAGGCAGCCTTATTCTGGGAACACAGGCATTGAATCCTTCACATCTCCTTCACAGAGAAAGGTATACAGTACTTGGTAAACCCTTCAAAATACTGCATGCTGGGACAGAAAAATTTTGAACCAACCATGCCTTTTTAAGGGAATGTTTCTTGGAAAAGATGAAAGATTTTCATTAGCACTTTACAGAACAACAGAGATTCCCAAATCTGTTGTGTGACAACAGGTCACATTCTGGGACAGTAGCCACAGAAAGTCCAAGGAGCCCAGAGGTGGAGTTTCTGAGGGGTCTTCCTAGCCTGTGCTGTGATTGCTTTGTGGGATTAGTTGCTACTATCATCTACTTGCCTAGACACATTTAAATCTGCAGTCCCTTTTACAATCAGGGCAAACACCATCTCTCTAACAAAGCAACTTTCTTGATTTACAGAAGGAAGATGAGATTGAGGTTATTGTCAGTATTTCAGATGGCCTGAGTACAGTAAGTATTTATGCTGTAGCTTGTCAAACTCTCTGTCCCCACATACCTCCTCTTATTAAATTACCTTGCAGGGACTATCTCATTTTATCAGAAAACATAATGTCATTAGAGTTTTACTTCCTGTTCCAAGAGCCACTGAACTCACAGTAACTCAAGTGTCACTCCATCTCCTTGCTTAGCTATTTGAGGATAATGTGGTGTGAGCTGAAAGATGAACTTAGTGGCCTGCAGAATTACTGCAGAATTGCAGCAGCTTCCTATGAGGTCTCCCTGCCACTGCAGAAGGATTCATGCCTAAGAAAGATACATAGGCTTTTTGGAGAAATGCATGATATTATAGGAACTAGTGCTGGGGACCCAAGAACTGGCTGTCCCTCCACCTCCACAGTGTTTCTCTAGCATGACATTAAGAAGATTTGCTTAGGCTCAGGTGGTGGGAGTTTTCTTGTCTGCTGCTGGATAAAGCTTTGATCATGTCTAATCATTAGGGACTTATCTGAGGCGTTGCACAAGCATCCATTCCTACTTCCACGAATTTTTTTGGCATTTTCAATTTGTGGACTGATGCTGTTACAGTCAGGATAGTAGTCTGCCAATAGGAGGACATGGGCTTCATTACTAGAGGTGCCACAAAAGCAGGACCTTCTTACTATCCACAAGACTGGATAACATTAGAACTCCTCCTCATCTCAAACAAATTAATTGAGATAACTGCTAGAAATGTTTGGGAGGTGCCAGCATCTTACAGGCAAAACTGCCCTGGCAACCTCTGTAAATAGGAAATAATGGAATTGCATCCACATTGCAATGTCTACTTGCAAATAACTAGGAAACTTTGTTGGTCAAATACATTTGCTTCTGAATTTTTTACAGGAAAACACAGGTTTTGTTTAAAATGGATTGTTACTTATTAGTAGCATGTATTTGTACATCCAGATTATGCATGCTATTAACCTAATATCATGATACCAAACAAGGCATAAATGAATGCTCATGGCTTTCAAGTACCAACTTTTATGTATACCATGAAATGTGTCATGGTATCTTGAATGCCATAAAGAAATTAAAAAATCCTTAAAAATCAGACCCAATCTGTAATTTATAAAATACTCTGAGGCTTATTCTTTAGTTTTGAGGTATCTGAGTGTTCTCCACAGAGGAAATTCTTCTGGATTAGAGGATTTTCTGTATTCTTGTGCATGTGCTCAGTCTTGGTAGTGCACAGATGTTCTATTGCAACACAGTTTGTCATTGCCTTTGACTACAGCTTAGCAGGCAAATAAATGGGTACATGTTGAAAAACAGCTTGAGTCATAAATGTGTTCTTTATATTCTACTCCAGGTTTCTGAAAAAGTCAGGATCCTTGTAATGGATGCTAATGATGAGAGCCCAGAGTTCATCAATACACCTTACATAGTCGGAGTCCCAGAGGTTGGTGAAGTTCCTTTGCATAATGGAAGTGTATTTCTATAGGATATAAAGAGGGGCTAGTATGTTTTCAGCAAAACAACAAGATGTGCAGGAATAACTTGCATTCTTTTGGTTTAGGGTTAGGGTAGATATTTAATATTCACTTCAAACTTAGGGAATAAGTCTGTAGATACTTAAGGTGTGCTGGTTTTGGAGTAAGGTCCAAGATATGAGTCACAATGGGAATAGGATACACTCTCTTAGATAAGATTTTCTGTAATTTTATTCTACAAAGTATTTCTTCCTTCTACTTCTCCACCTCTTCCCTCTTTCCTTTCTGCTCTTTGTTTCCCTCAGTGCTCTTAAATTCTTTCTACCATCACTCTCTTTTTCTGCCTCCTTGCATGCTCATTTTTCACTTCTCCTAACTCACCTGGTTTTCTACTTCTGTGTCACTGGTAACTCTTTCTGGTCACAGAACACTCCCTCCAGCAGCAGTATCTTTAAGATTGAGGCAATAGACAAAGACACGGGTTCTGGAGGAAGTATCACCTACTTCTTGCAGGTAAGGTATTGTCTGTACCTTCAAAAATCTTATTTACTGAGATCTCAGAAAGCAGATTAAAAATGGATTTTGAGGGTGGGGCCTGTCCTAGTGCCTATTGGACCAATTTTGTACTGTGCATAAGAAAACAAGCATTGACAAAACGTATGTGGTTTGACTGCAAGCAGCCAAGGGCAGTCCAGCAGGCAGGAGAGGGAGTTGGATTTGTCACTGATACTCCTGTGCTTGCCAGCAGGACTTCTCATGGCAAGGCCCTTCCTTTGGAGTGACAAGGAGAACAAGTTCAGCAAGTAATTTTGTATGCTTATGGGATTTCTAAAGCACGAAATGGCTTTCTTTAGAAAGCAAAATGCACTGGAAACCCAAATATGCCCTTTAGTGTAGCAGTCTGGTGCATAATTGATACCTGGGTCCCAGTGTGAAATATGAGGTTCTAAGTGTTCTCACTGACAAAGCTGGGACTGCTTGACACCAGCTTTAAGTTATTGCCCACTGCTGAAGAATTGAAAGGGCTCTGTATTTAAAGCTGAATTTTTGTGTTACAGATCTGAATTCCAAAAGGGCAACTTTTTTCATTATATCCTTAATATTCCTTCTTCCTACAAGCTTCAATCAAATTAGCTGCAGTTCCCCTTATTCAAGAGGCAACAACAAAAAAAAAAGAAAATCAACAACAAACCAAAAGTAAATTTGTTTTAATATTTAATTTGGACACAAATACAGAAGCAAGTTAGAAGATATTTACATAGCACTAAAGCTAATCCTGTTAAGAGCTTGGGTATACTGTGAGAGAACAGCTTAAGTACCTTATTGAAATTTAGCTTTGATTTCACAAATTATGATCCATTTAAAATACAGTCTGTGCAGGATTCAGTTTCACATAGAGCTTTTTCCAGTGGGCTGATAGACTACAAACCAAGGAACAGCAATTTCAAACTTCCATGTCTAGTTTACATCTTTGTGTGGTGAAAAGGATACTAAATATGTGTATTTGTTGAAAAAAATGTCTTTTGGCACAGTCTCTGAGAATTCTCAAGTCGCACAGAAAAAAACCTCTCCTCAAGTTTGGTGTGGGTGGGTGGTGTCTACTGAAACAGCCATGATTATCTGACAGTGGCCACTGTGTATGGATACCAGAACAGAGGTGTTTGTATGGATACCTCCAGTTCAGAAGAAAGGAGGGAGGTATTTTTTAGGCCTCTTTGAACATCAGATGTCTTTTAGACTTTGCTTGTATATCGCAAAAAAACCACCAAACCACCACTATATTGACAATAATCTATACATGCAACCTTTCTGCTTATTTTTTAATATTGTAGAACTTTGAAACACTAAGGGGTAACACCTTTTGTTCTTCTTCCTTTTCCCCTCATCTTTTTTTCTGTTCAGCCTCCTTGCCTCTCTCCATGCAATGAACGCTGTTAGCCAAAGTTTAAAATTTCACAGCGAAACACTAAAAGATTAAAAATATCTACATTTGAGGTAACTGATTTATTCTGAATAATGAGAGGCTCGTGGTCGGTTCATGAATTGTTCATAAACACAGAGGTGAAATTCATCAAATACATTATTCACCCAAACCGTATCATTATTCTAGTCTTCTCCCTTAGCAGATGAAATACAAGACGAATCCCTATGGCAATCTTATTTCCATACCTGTAATCTCTTGCTGTTTCTTCTTTCCTTTTCCTCTAGAACATCCACTCTAACAAGTTTACAATAGACCGTCACAGTGGAGTGCTGCGCATCAAAACAGGGGTCACCCTGGACTACGAGAAATCAAGAACGCATTTTGTTGTCGTCGTAGCCAAGGTATAAGGCTTTTATCTGAAACTGGAGGAGGGTAGGGTGTTGTGTTTGAGTAGGACTGATTAGTTCAAATGCAAGAGTTGTACGTGCAGGCAGCAGTTACTCCCTCTGTAACGCCCGGAGGTGTGGGGGATAACATGGAAAAGTGAGGGAGGAAAGGTAACCGGTGTCTGCTGCTGAACAATGTCTGGAGGATTTGGGATTGGGTTTCCCATATATCATTCATGTCGTCTGTGTTTGGAGAGTCACCCAGAAGTGAGGGGTTGGTGTGAGCTGCCCTGGCTTTAAGAAGCAGCAGGCTTTGAGTGCAGGCAAACGCTCAGGGCTCCCTCATGCTGCCAGGGCACAGCCCTACCATCACAAGGACAAAGTCCCAGCAGGCAGACAGTGCAGGTCACAGTCATCACCCACAGTAAGACACAGGGCACAACTGGACCCAGCACAGCACAAATTATGGACTTCTTTTCTGGAATGATCTGTGGGTGTTTCTTTCTTTCACTTCTCTTTTACCTCATGGCAGCAGCTTATTCAAATCCTGCAAATATTGCTGCACATCCCCCCTTGCCACTGTCATTCCCAGCAGAGCTGTGCCTGTGACAGAGGATTCATAACAGGCATTAAAAGTTTATAGATTCTGAAGTAAAGTCTTTCAGGATCCTGTGGGGACCTGTCATACAGACAGACTCACATGGGTTCAAAGAGGACAATTTTGCTGTTACTTACAAGTTTCTCATATTTTATGAAAAATGTATGAACCTTTTTATGTATTTATTTAGCCAAGGTTTGTTTGAGGAGAAGTAACAAAATTTGCCTTAAACGCTGCCTTTGGGGCAGTAAGGAGGAAAAAAAAGAGCGTCTCTTTTCCAAAAAATGGAACTTTTAGGATTGGTACAGCAGATATGTTGAACAATTCTCACTCTCACACACCAGCATGACCACTGACCTCCGGCTGGTGCTCTGAGACTGAGGGTGTTACAAGCTTCTGAAATTGCGAGTCATCTTCCTAATTGGCTCTGCTGTATCAGTCATGCAGAATTGACTGTAGCCAAGTCCCCACAGACTGTTTATACACCGTGGCTGTCTCACAGTTCTCGGCTGCACAGCTCCTCTGTTCTTTCACTTTATCACGTAAGAATCCCTAAGAGACTTTGAGCATGTGCACGGTTTATTTCCCCCAAGAAATGCACTACCTTGCTACTGTGCATTGTCCTGTGCTTATGACAAGACAATATATGGGATGAAAAGCTGTAGACCTTAGTTGCTAACTTTTAGTGTCGGTTTCTAGCATTCCTTTTTTTCCCATCAAAAAATTTGAATTCCCTATCCCCTGTTTTGTTAATAAAATATCATGGATGACTGTATATTTTGGCCCAACCACTTTTAATATAAGAAATTACTTATGAGACACTGCAAGCTGTCTCCCTAATCAGAGAAGGAGCAGGACAAAGAGGAAAGAGAAGGGAATAGGGCAGCACAGATTAATTGGTGTGTTGAGAGAAAGATTCCTGGAACTCTGCTTCTGAAGGGTCATTAGGTCCATGCAATGCCATAAGCTGATTTGCAGACATTTGCAGAGGCACCTGATGATGACTTCTCTTCTAGGATGGTGGTGGGAAGCTCAGGGGAGACAACAAAGTGTTTTCAGCCACAACAACAGTTACTATCAATGTGGAAGATGTTCAGGACACTCCTCCCATGTTCATCGGGACTCCCTACTATGGATATGTCTATGAGGATACGCTCGCAGTAAGTGCTGGTTTTCATCTGTGGGAGAACAAGTGTGGCCTTTCCCATCTCAGTCAGGATGGCCCTATGGTTTCTAGCACAGGTTTTATTGGAAATGGGACCTTAACTCTGATTTGACTCCTGAGTGAAATGAGCTGACCTAATCTCAGACTTGTTCTTATTCACATCTATTGTGAATTTGCCATGCAAGGCTTTCCTCTGTTCTCATTAACATCAGAAAGGATTCTGCCCATTTATGTTGGTCTAAGCACAGACAATGACTAAGAGCTCTTCCATAGCTCAGACCTCCAGAGGCACTTGGCTGAAGGCTTAAGCAGGTTGCCAGTTACCTCACCTGAACACATCATGCTAGAAGCCTTTGTGTGTTGTGTGGTCTCACAGTGCTCATATTTTCTGTCTGTGATCACTCTGCTACCAACAATTGGTTGTGTAAGATGTGGGGAGAATTTATGACCAAATACCCCAGACTCTCTGTGTTGTCCCATGGGCATCACCTGGGGAGAAGCAACCCTGACACCTCCAAAATGCAGGATGCTTTCTGATCAGTGATGGTTGGCTAGGCAGAACGGGCCAGGAAGTCTTCCCAGGCCTAAAACCCACCAGACTATCAAGCAAGCAAGGATATACTTAGGAGAACCAGTTACAACTGGGGACTTTAAGCCACATGTTATGCTTGGAGCTGCAAACTAATGAGTTTTCTCTGTATCTAAGCAGTGATATGATGCTGTGTATGGATCAGCTTTTGCCCTGATACATAAGATTTAATTAAAACTTTCCTCATACATAGGACAAGAAACAGTATCTACCCATGAAATTACCCAACATTAGGCTATTGATCTGTTTAACAATGTGATTGCACACTGTTCAGCTGATCTTCCCTTGAGTTTCAGGAATGATCATGTCTTTATTTTCTGTCCTTGGCTCCAATGTATACTGCAGCCCTTGCATGACAATATACTGCAGTTCACTGCAGAGGCTGTTACGTTTCAGCAGGGCAGAGAAGTAATGCTTGTGTACTTTGCAGGTGTTTAGAATCAATGATATTATGTATATCGATTTATTCTGCATAGTTACATATAGATCTTGAAATAACTATCAGGTGCACACAGGAGTTAGTGTTTACTGTGGAAATGGGAGTCAATAAATGTTAATTACATCCAGCTTGAGCTCATAACTTACACCATTATGATATAATGATGGGAGCACGAATCGGTCCTTCCCAGTGTGGGTTTTGCTATTAGAATGAACTCCACAGAGAGAAAGGCAATAGCTGATTTTAGTGGTGTTTGCACATTTGGTGTTAATTTTGTAAACTTACTTCTTTTCTCCTTGGTGAAGTTGTTAGGATTTACAAGTACTCTGTCACCTTCAAAGGAATTGCACTGTATTTTGCCCAGTAGGCAGATTTTATTGCTGCTTCCAGCATAAATGATAATAAATACAGTTCTGTATTTCCAGTTGGTCTAACAAAACCTTGCTCTCGTTTGAAAAATTCACTCAAGGGTTGTCATGAAAATGTTCCTTGTTGCCATTTGTGATTAACTGACAGTTACTTCAATGTCCCCTGTTTTTGCAGCCCCAAACAGTAACACTTTAGTTCACAGGCCTGAATTGCACAGCTCATTGCCAGTTGGGTGAGCATTTTAGTGTAACAGTCATCATCACTCTGAGCTGATAGGAATAGTCATATGAGCAAACAGTCCCCAGTACGCAAGTTCTGTATGTATGGCCCATGGCCACGTTACTTGTGCAGAGAGAATGGCAATGAAGGTTTAAGGGCAGTTAAATCACCATCATTTTCATCACAATTTTATGCCCTAAATGTTCTGTGGGCCAAGTTGCTTTGTGATCTCTGTTTACTTTTGCTGCCTGTCTGAACTTAACAAAGTAGAACCAAAGTGACCTGATGACTCCTTGGCAGCTGCTGTGTCTCAGCAGACTGTGTGGCCACGGGGCACACAGTCATGCAGGAGCCTACAGAGTAGGCACCAGAGTGAATCTTGGTATGGACCCAAACTAAACCTTGGGTTTCAGATGGGTTACTCCAAATCCCCTGTCCAAGTCTGTGGCTCAAGTCAGGTGTCCCTGGCTGTGGCTTCCAACTGCTCCTGCGACCAGCCAGCCCTGTGGCCACATGGGGTCTGCAGCTGGGTCACAGCTGGAGTAGTCACTGGAAACTATTTAAACTGTTGATGTAGGAACAAGGCAGAGTTAGTCCAAGAAACAGCATTCTGCAAAGCCAAGCACTTGGGTGGGAGTCAATGGCCCTTTTTGGGTTCCCCATACAGCACAAGCACCCACTCTGCCCCCAGCATCTCACTGCAGAAAGACTTAGAGAAGTTCAGTTTATTAACATGCAATTGCAATTTCACTGCTCTGTTCTTGGCACACAGACTCTGATCTCCCATTTCTCCCCAGGGCTCTGAGGTCCTCACTGTTGTTGCTCTTGATGGGGACAGAGGAAAGCCTAACAGTATTCATTACTGCATCGTGAACGGTGAGTAGGCTTGTCATGTATGAAATTTGAAGGGCACTCAAAACTAGATCTGACATTAAATTAGAATAGGATATGCTAGAGCTTAATAAAACTGAGACAAAGTTTCATGAAATAATGTCAGGTACCTCAAACAACTCCACGGCCCTGTCTACCAGAGAATAGCTAAGATACAATTCAGTGACTTTTAATATCTACTTCACAGAACTGTGCTTGGAGCTGTTAATGTTGCTGATTTGTTAGGCATCAGTAGCCTGCTTGTCATTTCAGAAAGCATAAAGGGAAATGCATTCACTGCTACTGAGCATCTCTATCATTTAATCTGGGAAGAGAGAGACCTTACTGGGAGACCCAGACATGGAATTTAGAGGCACATTTTTATTAATACTGTGATTAAAGTGGCTAAACAGTGAAGCCTCTGATTTCTTGGAAGAAATTATATTTGCTGGTGAAGCGACACTGGCGTACACTACAGTGGAAGAAAGCAGTGTTATCAGAAGATTAATGCTTTCCATCAGCTATTCTGAAAGTGTCTGCCACATGTCTTTTAATAGCATAAATGTGAAACTTAGCTGAATTGATGATTCATTAGCTGGTGAAGTCAACAACTTAGCTCAACTAAATACCAGGCTACAACTTCAGTTTTGTTTGTTCCCTCTTCCTCCAAAACAAGACTTCCATTAGCAACTAGGGACCCCAGTTCCCAAGTGTGAGGGATCCCAGAACTTCGTAAGACAAATCTGAGGTGTAGTTGCAGAGCTATGGAGTAAGTGCTTCATTGTGTTACATGACCTAAACAGCCAGGTCTAGACAGAACAGAGAGGGCTGTGAGATGGGACCCATGCTGAGGTTTCTCTTTAATGCAAGGGAATAGATAGGTAAAAGGAAGAAAACACTTAGAAAGAAAAGGTTGTAGATTGCAGAAGATGGAAAATGAGAAAAGGTGAAAAGAAAGGTGTAGAATGAGCAGTAAAAACAAACAAATAGGATGAAAATATGATAAACAAGGGGGGAATTAATTAAGGAGAATAAATGAAGGTGTAAAAAATGGGAAAAAGTCAAAGGAAAACAAGTTTAATGTGAAGAGATATTAGATTTCCAAAGAAAACAGAAAAGGACCAAAAGGGTTCTCTGGGATAAAAAAAAGGTAAGTTTTCAAGAAAGAGTGGAAAACGAAGATGGAAGGGCATGACAGATAAGTAGCAGAAAATACAACTTAATGGGGAGCTGGATTTCCTTATGCACATTAATGAAGGATTTTTTTTTGTGCTAAATGGAAAAGAGGGAAAGGGAATATGTCTTTAGTGCACAGAAGGTTGAAGAAGAAGAGAACAAAAGATCTCAACAGGTTTCTAGCCCTGCACCTCAGACACTGACATTATTTGTTACAAGTCATTATTCCAATATCTGCAGGCTGGGTTGTCAAAGGGCAAGAAAATACTAACAGCAAATAGGAAATTATTTGTTCTTAATAAGCATTTCATGTCCAGGGAGTGTGGGATAATAATGGAAAATGCTCCTTTCCTCTGAACATGCTGTACAAAGGAACACATATAGTGCTACGTACTCTGAGTTACCAATTTCCCTGAGATACCTAGACAATAACATGAAGTATGGTGGCTTGAAACCACTATTGACTTAAGCTTCTTCTCAGTCAGAATACGCTTTCCAGTCCAATGTATCTTAATAATTGGCCACTGTGTGAGTCGATATCTGTTCAGTGTTGTATCTAGTGAGCTTTAATGAAGTTACAGTTATTGCAGGTATTAGCAAAAACAGGATACTATTGGATGGTTTAAAAATCAGCATTGGAATTAAGACTGAGAAAAAGAAAAATGACTGAGCCTTCAGGTCATCATCCTTTATTTCTGAAGTCTTGATCACCTTCATTTGAAGGGATTTCCTCCCTTTTCCTCTCGAAGGTAGACTCTGCTGCAACACTTGGTTGTGGTCAGTACTGTATGTGAGGCAGTGTGCAGGGATGGCCACAGCCCCTCAGCAAAGCAGGACAGAGCCCCCTGAGCTGCCAGACAGTCCCCTTCCTGGGCACCAGCCTGCTTTTGGCTGGGATGGCAGGATGGGTCCTGATATCATGATGAGACACTGCCGCCTCTCTTCAAGCTGGCATTTGCTTCAGCACAAATTTAGGAAGTCTCTAGGGACTGCAGCCTGGGACTGATCTGCTCTTCAGATCGATGCAAGCTGGGTGGTGGTAGCAAAGTCAGCCTGCAGCCCTATCCTGCCTGTCAGACTCTGCCTCAATGCAGAAACCTTGGGGTTTACCCAGATACTCCAAAAAACCCTTTTTGTTCAGGACAACCTTGCAACAGGTTGAGAGGTTTTTTTAACAACTAAATGTTTAAGACCAGAAGATGCTTCTCCAGAGATGCTGTCTGCAGAAAGAGTAACAGATTGTCAGACTTCTCACCTTAGCTGATATTAGTGAGAGAAATGTTCTTGTTTCTCAGACTTAATTATGCATTTGCTAATTACAATGACAAATGTCTATTTTTGTCTAAACCAGCATATAAAAAAAGACAGCATAATAGAAATAAATAAAAAATTTGCATGCCTGTTTGCTGAGGCTTGAAGGGAACCTTACCAGGGTGGGGAGAGAAAAGTGATGACAGCTACCCGTAGGGGCAGAACTCCAGTGAGCCATTCCTAGGAGAGGAAACTCTTTTTGGCCCTCATCTGTGTTTTCATCTCACTGTGACCAGTCATAGAAATGCTTCATTTTTCAAAAGTGGAAAAGATATGCTTAATGAAGTGTACAGTTGATTGCTCATGCTTGTTTCAGAGAAAGAGTGTGGCATGTAACTAGAGCATCATGGTTTTATTGCAGGAAGTGAAGGTTCATTTGAAATCAACAACACAACTGGAGCCATTTCTGTGATAAAAAGCCCAAATCAGCTCAAGAAAGAAGTGTATGAACTAAAAGTTCAGGTATGTTCTGTGACCACTTTCAGGCAGCTGACTTTTCCTGTTTTAGAAACTACCTCCTGTATTTGAACAGAATGCCAGGTAGTATAAAACAGAACAAATTGCTTTTGTTCCTTGGCCTATTTAGTATCTCAAATTACTTCTTTCAAATGAAGTCATCTTGTCCTAATTTCATCTCTAAGTCTAGAAAATCAACGTCCTTTACCATCTGTGGATACCTGTTCTCTGTGTTTCCAGATTTTATTGCTAAACTGGGAATTAATGTCTTGTAACCTCTGTATGATAAGATAGGTAACAGTCAAATCTGTGATTATTAATAGGACTGGGACAGATCATTCAATATCATATCAGCATCCATTCCTGAGGCACTGATCAGCCATGTACATGTTGACACCTCAGTGAGCTAACACCTTGATGAGTTGGTATCCCTGTGACAGGCTGCATTATTTTAAGTAATTTCTAAAGACAAAGTATTTGAAAGTGTAGAGTTAAATTGTGAAGACTAGAGTGTAGAGAGTAGAGTAATGTTTAGAGTTAAATTATAATCAGTTTTCTTCAGCAAATGCATATTATTGTCATGGTAAGAACAATATTGTCTAAAGGCAGCTTTGAGGCTTTGCACATTGCCAGGACCACTGTAGCATCCCCAGGGACCCTTGCTTGCTAGTGGGCTCAAGCAGCATGTTGTACCTGGGAGATCACAGAGTTCTCATGGTCTCAGTTAAACTGGGGCACCATTTCTTCCTCTATTCACACTGCTTCACTGCAGTCTGCTAGTGCTTCTCAGAGGCAGGATGGGTTAAGCCCTTGCAAGCTTTTCTGATCTCCTAATTATCTATGTGGTGACCCAGAGCTTTTGCAGGCTACAAAATCTACCTGAGGAACAAAAAGGGTGTTGTGTTACCCAGTAAAAAGGCATGTTAGAGATAGCCTTTGCTTTAAAAACATCAGCCAGAGTTTCTGTCCTGGCAGAAGAAATGTCTTAGGTTCAATCCAGTGAATCAGGCTGCATGTTGGAGTTGTTGAAACCCAGATAGGTTTGATATTTTGGTTCAGAAAAACAGCTAGGTTTGCCTGTCTGTCCATACTATATCCAGTTTAAATTAAACTCATCTAGAATTATAAGTCTAAAAAAAGTATGTATTTTTTTCTTTTTTCAAATATTTACCTAAATAGCCCAAGTACAGTTTTTCTCAAAGTATTCAAGACTGCAGTCCTTGCAGCAACGTGACAATGAACTACTTGTGGTACTATAGTAAATTTAAACATTGTCTTCCTTTTCTATTCTGTCAACACTTTAGGCAAGCCATTACCTTGCCTCTATTGGATTATTTGTTTTAAAAGAACTGTTTTCACCTAGGGTGAGTTACTAAGCTCACTAAACTAGGAGATTTTTTTTCACTGGGGCTTTGTTGGGACTGGTTTATTACCATAATCTTCTAATCATCATAAGCTTTAGTGTGAAATGGACTGAGGTTTTAGAGGAAAATAAATCTGTGAATCTTTGTACAAGCTAGTGTGTTAAGGTGATTTGTACATGTGGAAAAATGCCTGAACGTGAATCTGAGGAAAGAGAAAATACCCTCCATAATTCCTTTCTTTCTCCTGCCTGCTGCAGGCATCAGAAGTCAGCCAGGAAGGTGACACCTCTGAGCACACTTTTGCCATGGTGACTATACGTGTGGTCGACCTCAACAACCACCCACCAACGTTCTACGGAGAAAATGGTCCCCAGAACAGATTTGAACTGACCATGTATGAGCACCCCCCAGAGGGTGAAATCCTAAGGGGATTGAAGATCACAGTCAATGATTCAGATCAGGTAAATGGACTTTCACTTTTCCTGTCTTATTTTCTCAAAGACTAGAAAGAGCTGTCAGATGGGGAAATGTCATTTTAGGAATTCAGCTATTTTACCTGCATTCCCCAAAAGCCTAGGACAGACACAGTCGTTGTAGGGTCCAATACCACAGAGAACCTGGACCAAGAAGTATAGTTAGTCTGTCATATACTGTCGATGACAAGGCTGGTCCTAAACCTGCAGCCCAGTTCTTGTGGCAACTGAAGTTGAACAGTCCTTATGAACTTCCCCTAAGTATTGGTTACATTCAATTGTTGCCAGTGTAATATCCAACAACGTACTCCCTTTGGTGATTTACTTAGAGGTTCCAATCCCTTTAGTAACTTCACTAAAGGGAAGATGCTGTTTGTATCATCTCCAGCCCCTGCAGGAAACAGTAGTCTGTACCCTTACATTGTTTTTATTACAATATGTTGTCCTTCTGGCCCTTATGTTACAGTCAAGGTCTGCAGTGCATGCTTTGATAAATCATTCCCACTGGACTGATATTTTTAGGTAGTCTTAAAAATTATGCCAGAGCCAAACTAACTCTATCCAGGTAAAGGGAAAGGAAAGAAGACTCCATCCATCTGAGCCTGCAGTCTACTGACCTGTGATGCCAGTAGATACTATGGTGATGGTTGCTATAGGGATCCCTAAATACTGTATGAATGACATCCATCTGAGTTAGCCTGAGGTTAGGTAGTGACAAGAAAAAAAGCTTAATGCTTCTGAGAACTATATTACTATTGGAAAGGGCTCTCTTCTGTAACTGTGCTCAGTATTGTGCTGGTTTGATGGTATTGTGCTTTATCTTCCCCTTCCCTTCTGCTGCTCTGCAGCAAGCAGATAAATGACTGCTTTCAAAGCAGTGCTATGTCTATCCTGCTATTGTCACAGGGGCTGCTGCTGCAGAAGGAAAGAAACGAAACCCATCTCTTCTATTTAGAGACAAAACATATATCTAGGCTGACAAAATATTCAGGCTGCAAGTTAGGCTGTAAAATAAGTGGAAAACATTGATAAATACACTGTATAGATTTCTTCAAGAAGCTTCCTAGTGCAGTGTAAGGCATTGCTCTAGAGGGGATGGGTTGCTTTTCTTTTAAGGCAGAGAATGCAATGTTTTCCCTTCCACATAAGATGAGTATGTAGAGAGGAAAAAAATTAAACATGTCTGTTTCTGTCACAGCCATTAGTGACTCTTCCTTTTGGGGGAGTGGATGGTACAGGTGAGGTGGAGGAAGCTGTGGGCAAAGTCTGGTGTAGGCCAGATAGAAATGCCATCTTTACATGCAAGAAAATCAGGCAGAAATTTCTCCCCCAGACCTCTTCAACAGGCAGAGCTTAGGGCTCAGTGCTGCTGTTCCTTCAGTCCTTCCTGTGTCCCATGGCTGTCTGCTTGGAGACATTGTCTTGCTCTGAGCAGATCTGGGTTCAGTGGACATCACTGGCAGAAATCACTCAGTTGTTGGAAGGAGGCAGTTCTCTTCCCATCCCATGCCACCCTTCTTCTAGTCATGTACAGTCCCAAGTGCAGAGGACTTTGTGTGGTCAGACTGTCCACTCTTGCCATCAGCACTATTTTCCATAGTTCAGGAGCTCTGGTGCTGTGTGTTTGGCTTTAGTGTCCAGCAAAAGAGACCCTGTCGTCATCTCTGTAGCTGGGGACTGGGTTTGTGTGACCAAACAATGCAGACCACTGAGTTTGGATCCAAGGTCATTTTGTTTCCCTTAAGGGACTGCTGCTGAATACTTTTTCTCTTGACATGAACTCGGGCTGCATCCAGAGCTGCTCATAACAAGCCCTCCAGGGATACAGCTGAAAGTAGAGTTGTCCTGTTTGCAAGTTATTATTAGAAATTTTTCATCTCAAGATTCATGCTAGGGGGAGAACATGACACCAGCCAGGCAGTGAATCTGTCTGTCACAGTGTAAACATGACATTGTTTGAGAAACTGGTGAACTTAGAGTTTGGTGTGGTGGGCTCAGCTCATTTTCTCGTCTTCTCTGTAAGGCAGAAATATAAGAATCCCCATTTCATCTTCTTTCATGTTCCAGTTTGGTTTAAGAGAATCAGTCTGACCATCTGGCTCTGGCTCATTCTCCCCAACTTGCACACAAGTGGTGGTAACCTTTTGGATACTGCTGCTTCCCATATTCTTTCCAGCTAGAAAGTTTATCTCTGTCATGGGATTTGGCTTCTCACTTCACCTGGAGCTGACAAGTGTGTGTGTAAGATTTTATTCTGCACAAGTGGAGGTCCTTTCCAACCCCCAGGTGCATCAGCTTCCAGAAGGTTTAGTGCCTGCAACTCTGGGCTAGCTTAATCCAGTCAGTGCAAAATGTGGAGCATCACCTCTGTTTGGAAATTGCATGTCTTTGTGACTCTGCATCTTGATCATCCCTAAAAACTCCCAAGTTGTGAGTTCTTAGACAGAGACCAAACACTGGAAGTGTGCAAGGCCTGGTGGATGGGGCTCTGAGCAACCTGATCTAGTGGAAGGTGTCCCTATTTGTGGCAGGGGGGTTGGAACATGGTGAACTATAAGGTCCCTTTCAGCCCAAACCATTCTATAAGACTGGGTTTTTTAGGGTTCCATTGTCCTTGCTCAAGTACTTCAGTTGTCTTTCCTTAGCAGGAACGAGGAAAAGGTAGGACTTACCTGCTGATGTGCATGTGCTGTCATCTCTGTCACCTGCAGTAGCTCACAGTGTGTGGCACGAAGCCCAAGGCTGCTTGCCACAAGATCCCTCTCAGCCAATCCTGCTGCAGGTTTTTCCATTATGACTGAAAGAATAACCAAGCTTGTCAATCTATTTTAAGAAAAGCTGTGTCTGTCTTGTGACCAGGGCTGGAGGGATTATACAACTAAGCTTCTTAGCAGTCTCTTCCCCAAGGGATGGAGAGCAGAGGGCTCTAAGCAGTAAGACCCATTCTTATTTTGTACAGTTTGAAGAATCAGAGCAATCTAGGCTGTAAGAAATGCATCATTCACTGAAAACCATGCTGTATCTGCTTTTGTTCACAGGGAGCCAACGCTAAATTCAACCTCCGTCTTGTTGGACCTGGTGGCATCTTCCGAGTGGTTCCCCAAACTGTCCTGAATGAGGCTCAGGTTACAATAATAGTGGAAAATTCTGCTGCTATTGACTTTGAAAGTTTCAAGGTGTTAACCTTCAAGGTACTTTTCAGGTCCTCTTTGTCAGTGTGTACATTGTGGGTATGATGGCTTCTGTATCTGAGGTTATTTAGCTTCTTAATCCATCTGGAGCTGTCTGATGCATTGTCAGTGACATGATATTACATGTAAGGGAAACTCATTTCTGCCTCTGGTTCATCACCTTCCCAAGGTTTAATGGATGCATCTGTGGACTGATTTAGCCTGGTCAGTGCACAGTGTTGATTTTTATCTCTCTCTGGAAACTGTACATGTTGGTGGCTCTGAGTCATTCTAGACTGAACCCTGAGGGTGTTATTTCTGCTCTCACAATAATAAATTCACAGGATGAAATCCTGATTTCTCTGGAGCCAGAACTTTACCTGCTTAGTGCTAAGTAATTTGATGCATGATCATACTTTTGAATGTTGGCAGGCTGAAGACCCCAGCTGACTGGAAGATAATTTCCCAAAATTGCTCACTGCCTTTGTCAGAATCTATCTATGTTATGGCCTTTTGCAGGCTGACCTGAGGCTCACCCATGCTCTAAACCAGCCATGCAAGAACCAGCTTTCATCCAAAAACTGAAACCTTCCATTATCACCTTCCCTGATGGATTCTCTGGCTCGTCAACAAGATAACTAAGTAGTCTGGTTTTGTGTCAGCTGCCTCTGAACATCAGTGTAGATGGTTCAGTTCTAATCGCAAAGATTTGCATAGACAATCAGTTTAAAAAAAATGCCAAAATTATCAAGTTGAGTATTAAAATATGCTAGTTTTGTAATGTACAGAAAGTGGATTTTTTTGCACGGTCCAGAAGCCAAAATTCCTGAATTTTGTTTTCCCCCTTCCTGTATGATTTGCTTTGTGTCCTTAGCAAGTTTCACTGCAGTACGTTTCACATCTCCTCTTGTAATGTTCCTTAGCCATTTTGAGCTTCATAGGTTACAGATGCTACAAAAATATGAGGCGTCATTACTGTATTAAAGTGAAAGATTCTGAAAGGGCCATAGAGTGCTACCAAAACTAATTACAATAAGTGCACATTTATTCAGGTTAAACTACCGAAAGACCAGCAAAGGAGTTACACATGGCCTCCTCGTGAATACTAATAGAAATCAAAGTAGTTAATGTGATTTCCATGAATACCAAAAGAATTAATTACCAGGAAAAAGTATATATATATATTCTTGTAGCTTAAGCAGTTGCTAACTTTTTTTTTTAAATGAAATTATTTCCACTGGAGAAAGATTTTCAGAAAATATTTCTAGTGGAGACCATAAGGCATTGCTTCAAAAGTGCAGCCTTTGTCTCAATTCCAAATGGAAAAGGTGCAGTTGGATGATATGGTAGCAATATATGGTAGCAAATACTTTATAAAGACCTCATTGCTGTCTTCATTTTCCTGAAAAGTTCAAATCACTTCCTACCCAGTTTCAGCTGCTAATGTACTAATTCTGGTTAGAATTTTGGATGAAATATTTTAATGTTTCTATTTAATGTGTATCTTACAGCAGCTTTGAGAAGTTATTTTCAGGGTTTTTTTTGCTGTAAGCAATGATCCCTCTCCTCTGGTTTGTTTCTAAAGAGTAAAATGCCAGAGTGGAATTAAAGCTAATTCAACTGGGAGATGCACTGAAAAACTTCCTAAGCAAAGGCTACTAGAGAAATCTATCTTCCATTTGCTCTTACATGTAATTAGTAGTCAGGACTTCCTTCATTTTCAACTGTCTAAAAGCTCAAGTGGTATGGCAGCTATGGTAATTCATGTGCCTCCAGCCTGGCCTCTTAGATCTCAAGTTCCTCTGTCATGGGGGCCAGATATTGCTGTCCCATCTTGTCATGAGCTGACATGCTTTGTGGGCCAGACCTCCTGCCTCCACCTCCTTCAGCTTAGAGTACACTGTGCCTTGGTAGGAGCCTGGACATTCTGCAGACACTCACATCTCCTGCAGAGAGGGACCAGATGAGGCTGCTGTTATCTCCAATTGCCAAATCAAACTCTATTTAAAAATTTACCTGTCACTTTTAAGATTGCATGTCAGTTTGCTCTTCTGGATATTGAGTTAAAAGTTGATATGTAGTCCTGCAGAGTAATAGTTCTATGCTAATTTTTTTCTCTCTGCATAAAACAAACAACACAGATCTACATAAGATACTGCAGGCAAGTATCTGACAAAAATTCCTCCATGAAGGAAGATGTTTTCAGCATGTTGACATAGCTGGACTGTGGCTGCTAAAAGGAGAGGAAATAAAAATTAGTGTAGAAAACAAAGTAAAAATACTAAGCTCTCATAAGGTATTCTAAGATGGGCTGATCCCAGCAGCAAAGATTATTTCACTGCAGATATTATAATTTAGATATAGCTCCACGTGCACGATAAGCACTAAGATTTTATCTCTGTCCTGCTCAAGGAGCTGAGATTGCTCATGGGCAGATTTTTGCTGATGTGTGTATAACTGTCCCTTCAAAGATTTCTTTTGCTGTGGCACCACCTGAGACTCCTAAACACAAAAGTTAGCACAGAGATGCAGTGACCAGGCTCACCTTTTAGAGCAGATGTGTCCTGAGTAACCGCAAGCAATCCTTCGAGATTAATTTCTTCAAGTACCCTTTCACACTTTATTTCCAACCACTATAAATGTTCACACAGCAGGAACAGCCCTAGGAGATGATACTGAGATAGCCTTTTCCCTGTCTACTTATACTGCTCCCCACCCTCCCTGTCACCTCGAGATGATAGAGGCATTCGAGTCTGGCAGAGCAGGGGCTGGAGCACAGTGGGTACCCGCAGGCCAGTCAGCAGTGCCACTGCTGTTGAGCATCATATGGAGCTGTGCCATGGTGAGAGAGTCTGAGGGCCTGGCAAGTGATTAAAACCTGTGCAGCCAGATTTTTCAGCTGAGCCTGTCATGTCTCAATTAGTGTCCTGCTCACCAGTCTGTTACTGGTGTGCTGTCCCCAGTAGGGTCCTAGAGCCCACATACTTTGTGTTAACTAGGTCTCTGCCCAGTCATGGAAACCAAACATTAGACCATGGTTCATGGTGTTAGTCATTTGGATGCAGCCAGGGCAGAGCCCAGGACTGATGTCCTGGTGCTGACTCTGTGTGATGCACACACCCGACAGGGACAGACACCTGAGGCAGAGACTGTGAAGGTCCTGGTGCCTTTCTGTTGCTGAAGCTGCTCTTCCTTGCTCAGCCACACACCACCTGAGCTTGATGCTCTACCAGATCAGGTGTCTTACTGAACTTTTTGTGTTAAACGAAGAACAGGAGACAAAACATTCTGTGCTAAGTAGCTGAAGTCCTATGCTTATCTGTGGCTTTGGAAGTGACTCACCAAACACGTGCTTGGGTCTCTTCCCAAGTGGGGATGTGAGAACTCGACCTACTGAGAACTACCACATGCCAGATGCCTGGGTTATCCTCTTCCTTCTCTCTGGTGGCTGCTCTTCCCTGCATCAATTAGCCGTGCGTTAAGGGGCAATGTGAGAACCCAACTTGCTAACCAAACATTGCCAGCTACCCTCAGCTGAGGATCAGTTAGGCCTGTCACTAGCATTAAGCTCTGCTAACAGCCAGCCAGAACATCCATGCTGCTGGCTTCTCCCCATCCCTCGTTTAGCTGTATGTGGTTGCCTGTCCAGTCAGATGAGCAGAGTTAGGAGAATGTGGGATGCAAGAGTTCTCTGTTCTCCTCAGAAATAGAGAAACAATTCAAAAGCCCCTGTGGGTATCTGATACAGTCCTAATCTGTATGAGCGAGGGTAGAAGTCCCAAGAAGTCTGATAAGTAGGAATTCTCACAAACCTTGGGAAATGGGATTCTGCTGTACGTGCCTGATGCTTGACCATCCAGTATTTGGGGTAGGGGTAATGCTGTTTCCAAACATCCCAGAGCACTGGTTCTCTCATCTCTTTACCCTGTTTGGTGCAGTTTATTGTCCTGACTTCTTTCCTGAGGAAGAACTTTTGCTTCTTCTGCAAGGGATTGTTACGAAATTATTCAAAATAATTCAGTGCTTATGTCTCCCTAATTTCTAGGAACTGCCCAGGGATGGGTGTTTACCTCTGTTATGGCTTTTCCAGCTGTGTTGGTTAGTTATGACCAGTCACATCTGTCACATGAAATCTAATACGCCTAGGCCATTTGCTGACCTAGCTCATCATCTCCCTGGGTTTGAGCCGTCTGGTCCAACCAGGCCAAAAGGCACCAGTGAGCCATGGGTGGCAGAGGAAGCTCCTTAAGTAAAAAAACAATAGCTGCTTTGTACTGACTTCCTGGATTTCTCTCCTTAGCTTCTTGCGATAGAGGTGAACACGCCGGAGAAATTCAGCTCGACGGCTGACATAGTGATTCGCTTGCTGGACACCAACGACAACGTCCCTAAGTTCTCCTCTGACTACTACATTGCCAGGATCCCTGAGAACTCCCCAGGGGGCTCAAACGTGGTTGCTGTTACAGTAAGTTTCATTCACCTCTTAAGAAATGCTCTCTCTTCTGTGTTTCTGTGAAGACTGTTCAAGTACCTTAAAAATAGTGGACAGAGGCAAGTAGTAAATCCTACTCGCTATTGAGCTTCCAGACTGAACTCCAGTTCCCTTCCAGAATACACACACACAAAAAAAAAAAACCCCACTTCTGGAAAAAATAAGGTTTTAGGCAAACGTTTTCCAGAACAACAAATTTACTTTGGTTTTTAATTAAAGGCCATCTGCTTTTAAGACAAATCACATGGCCTGTGAGTACTAAGAAAGCCCCAGCCAAATCAGTGTCCAGTGGGAAGATTCAGTTATGGCTAAGCAGAATTGGATTTACTGGATTTGCTTGCTTAAGTAGGAGTAAAAAGAAAACAACATGGCTGCTTAGTAGGTATTAGTCTCCTCCTCCTGGGAGGAATCTGGCTGCTAAATGCATAATTAAACAGTTAATGAAGGCAGGAACATAACATTAAAATGTTTAGGGCTGGGACAAACATATGATACGTATGTAAGTATCTTCTCATAGTGGGAAAAATATACCTATAGATTTTCCAGTTATCTCACATTTTCATAGAAAGAAGGTCAGGGTTTTACATGGGCCCTGTGTGGTGGAGGAACATTTCCAGCTGTCAGTGTGAGCTGTATCTCTTTATTGCAGCTGCTGGGACTGGAAGCAGACCTCATGTCACACAGCCAAAAAAGCTGCTGGCCACTTGGGGCTCAATGGGTGATGCAAGTCACCTTGAACAGGTCTCATGGGTAAGGATGGTGGAGGCAGGTTGCCAGAGATCTCCAGCACAGGCTGGCTACAAGTAAGAAAGAAAATTAAATAATCGGAATAACAAAGTGCTGAAGTCAAATTTTAGGGATGGAAGAATCAAAAACGAAGTTGGACATAAACAGTGCAGAAAATATTAATAGAGGAAGCTAATAGGAAAGCTTTAGAAAACAGAGACTCCTAAACATCACTATCTTAGAGGTAAGAGGAATAAAAAATTCTAGGAGGTGGGCAGCAAAAAAAAAAAGCAATTTAAAAAATGTTTGCAGAAACAACAAAACTAGCCATTCTGAGCCAAAGTTCACAGGACAACGTAGCTGAGGAGTCTGTGTAAAATTTAGTCATGTGCTGTCAACCTGACCTAGATTCACAAATATACTTGAAAAACTAAGATGCTCCAAGTATGCAGAATGGCAATTCTGGAAGAAGCCCCAAGTGGGCAAATGTTTTAGGAAAAGTTAGACAGGAAAAGTCAGCTGCGGTCAAAATGGTGAGGTGAGAGAGTCTGACAAGCTCGTGCCAAAGAACAAAACAACCCCTATCAGTAGGGATGCAGGTGTGTTATGTTAACCATGCAGGAATCAAAGACATTGTTCCAGTTTTCAAATATTCAAACAGGAAGATGAATGAATCAGCCACTGCCACCATGAGTTTTGATGGCCAGATACAACAGTATAACATAACACCTCCTCAGAGCTATCAGAGAGGCAAGAGCTTATGGAAATAGCTGCTACCAAATCAATAGCTTTCCTAATCCTGAGCTAAGAGAGGAAGCCAACAAGAGTATGAAACAAAGATATCATCTGGCATAGTATTTGCGTTACTAAAAGTCACACAGGCACAAGAGTGATTAAAACATAAACAAAGCTGAAATATTGTGTATAGATTGAAACATTTGTTATGCATTACTTTAAATTGAATCAATTAAACAAGCAGAAGCTTAAAAATACTCTATATAAAGTAAATAATTTTGCCTAGGGAATATTCATTAATGTTTAACTGATAATTAGGGAGGCTTGAGAGCGGGCAGTGTGTTCACATCATTGAGATTATCTCCATCTCTGTCGAAGGAGAACGAGGTAACTGTGGATGGATGGGGCCATCTAGCGTTGCTCTCCCTGCCAGAGTCCCCAGGCACCGAGGACAGGCGGCATCTGAACAGCATTCCTGGGACTGGCAGTGACATTTCCCGGTGTTAGATTGTGCAGATTTGCTCATGCGATTTCCCACTAAAAGTGTGATGACAAAAAGAGGGAAACGCATTTGGGTTTTTCACGACCTGTTGTTAAAAGGGAAATGGAACATTTGGTTTTGCATTTCAGTAAAGGATGACTCTGTTTTCCTTTTCTTCAGGCTACAGATCCAGATTCAGGGCTTTGGGGAGAAATCAAGTACTCTATCTATGGAACAGGAGCAGATCTGTAAGTAATACGTAAATAAATGAAAATACATAATCTCTAAGCAGAGGTTTTAAGGAATTTTAGAAAAAACTAACATGCTTATTCTCGACCTGCTCATTTCCAAGGACGTTTATGCCATGTTCTTTGTGAGTTCTCTGAAAACAACAACAGAAGAACTAATGTGATCATTAAACATCTGCTTCATGAACCCAAGGAATTTTATCCACAAACCCCCAAAGACACATAAGACAGCTGAAGTATCTACATACAGGATTTTTTCAATCACTATTTGAAAAACGCCTGTAAGAGAAAGAGGAGGGTTTGGCCTGATTGTGAAAAGTCAGTTCTGGAAAAAAAAAATCCCTTGTTCTTTCCTCTTGCCTGTCCATATGGCTGTACAAATAGTTCAGTTTCAACTCTTGTCAAAATAAATCAAAGAAGACAAGACATTCAAGAATATAAACTTCAGCTTTGGAGGTCAACTGTTTTGGATGTTATATTTAAACCTAGTAGTCCTGCATCAGGGAAGAAAAAAATCTGATGCCTACATGATTTGGTAATGATACCTACCGCTCTCTCACTGTCTTTGGGGGCACAGTTCTGGGGGAGAACATCTCTGTTGCTGTGTCCATCCCAGCGTGGTCCATCCCAGCATCTGGCCCATTGGCTGGGGCTCCCAGACGTGGCTGGCATCAGTGGCATGGCTGTCACAGATATTACTGCTGGATCCTGCAGCTCCTGGACGTGGTGGGGCTGCAGGGCAGAACACTGGAAATGAATGAGCTTTTCAGGCACTCATCCCCAGAATCCGTTTTTCTCTGCACGTTATCCACGTGGAGCTAAAGCCGAACTCTTCTTGTAAAGGTGAAAGCTGTTTAGGAGACACAATCAAAGTCCAAAATCCAAGATGTTAAGGGTGAACGTCTTCTGTAGCCAGAAGGATACACATATAGGAGCATTTCCACGATGGATTATTTTCAGCCTCTTCACTAAGTCTTTAAGCTAGCTGCTAACTGCAGAGAGACAAGCAAGAAAAGGTCATGTCATGCAGGCAGACCTCTTAGGTTTAGAATGTAGCAGCTGGTGCAAAGAAGCTTGTGAAGGTTGTTGACAAAGGATTTAGGAGACAAAATATAAGTGCAACTTTATTTTGATTGGCATTATGGGGATGCTCAGACTTGCTGTTCTTATGCTGCTGAATGAGGAAATCATAATGTGAAGACTTTTTTTCTTCCTTCTAAAGTATTCTTTAACTTTCTTGTGCCAGAATGGCATAGCTCTGAAAGGCTGGATTGATTTTCTAGTTCTAGCATCTCCAGATCTGCTGAACACACAGTTTGATGCAAATTTGAGAATTTCAATTAGAGGTATGATGTTTTATGTTTTAGGTGTTACATCAGTGGATGTGCAGTTACACAGGCAGAAAAATGAATTGTACTAGAGTAAGATAAATAGTGTTAACTGTTGAAGATAAAAACATTATGCTGATAATTTTATCTTGGTAATCCAAGCTGCCAGTGGGAGTGTTTCTATTTTTCCACTAAAATGGGAGTGATGAGAGTACTCTCTGCATGGTTAGACTGGGTCGGGTGCTAAGGAGGCACTTAGCACAGGCACTGTCTCCTACCTAGAGTTTACACAGCTATTTCCACCTCCAGGTCTTGGCTGTCATCAAAATTTGTGTCTATATTTAATAGGGTAATGAGAATAACTGAAGATTCTGGATTACTAAATGCCCCTTTTATAATCACTTTCAATTGGATTCACAGTGGGAATACAGAAAATATTTTGTTATCCTGTACATTATTCAAAGGGTATATAAAAGCTTTCATCTGTTAAAAGCCCTACTGCTTGGAGTCTACATCAGCAGTCCATTTTAAAAAGGTACTGCATTGGTATCCTCTCTATAAATCCAAGCTTTGGGCTGACACTTTTGACAGTGTCTCAGTAATTACAAATGTGTAGAATTGAACTTGAAACAGATAAATCTGAACACCCACTCCATCCCCAGTGCCAGTCTATGGAAAAGTGATTATTTTTTGAGAAGATAATTTGCCCTGCAGTTTGGGAGATTTGAGAACAGACATTTTTCTTACCCATTCTGAGAAGAGCTTAACTATGATATGCAGCACACTTCCCTTAACTATCCAGGTGATATAATAAATCTTAATTTATGCAGGACGTGATCTAATACATTGTACTGTTAAACTGGGGGGAAAAAAAAAGTAAAAACAGGCTTAATGTTTTAATGCAAGGAAATCACTCTGGGAGAAGGCCATCACACCGAGCATTTACTGAGGACAAAGACTTTTAACAGAAAATGCAGCTAAAATGGCTAATGCACAACAGATAGAAACACACAAGACACTGATAGTTCTCTGATTTTCAAACCCAAAGGAACTAGACAAAAAATAGGTAGAGCAAAGGATTTGGAAAGATCAGCCAGACAGGAGTTAGGTGAAGAGAACCAGTCTTTGGGCACAGCATTTCAGTGTTTACAGCCTGAGGCAAAGTTGGGCTCTAAGCATGCATTAAGTGACCAAAAAACTCAAAAGTCTTTTCTTGCTTCTTTTCCAGGTTCCTAATCCACCCATCAACAGGCATAATTTACACCCAGCCCTGGGCTGTGTTAGATGCTGAAGTGAACTCGAAGTATAATTTCTATGTGAAAGCAGAGGACACAGATGGAAAATACAGCTTGGCTGAAGTGTTTATCACCGTGCTAGATGTCAATGACCACTCTCCAGAGTTCAATGAAAACATCCAGGAAAAGACGATGATCATTGGGTCACCGGTGAAGATAGAGGTGAGGGACAGCACTGCGTGTCACCGAGCAGAGCTCTCTGGAAAAGCCCCAGCTCTGCTGTTTATTCTGAGGGGTCATGATGAATGTCTGAAAGCTGGCTTTTCCTGCAGCTTTATTTTGCACATCCATTTGGATGTAACAAATGGATTAAAGTGTGAATTATAGTATTTACAGGCTGCTGAGAAGGAGAAATAAATTCCATAGGCAAAATATAAAATGCTGTTGCAGTATTTGAACCATCAGCTGGTGGAGGACTATATAGTCATCATAAGAAGTCCAAATAAGATGAGTGAATGAAAGTACAGGGTTTTGAATACTTAACCTTCCTGACACCCTTTGTGCTCAACCACACGACTTATTTCCCTTTGCTTTGTAGAAATGTATTCATTGATCCAGTGTGGAACAGAAGGTAAAAAAATGCAATAACAATTCACAGGCAAAGGAGCAGAACATCCTATGTTACACATATTTGAATGCGTATCGTGAAGCCTGATTGCACAACATATAATGTTAGTAGAATAAATACCACAGCACAAAAATTAAGGCAGCTATAGTTTATGGCATGGAGGTAATTCCATTGTTCTCTATCACTTCACATTTGTCCTCCACGCTGTGTAAGAAGTTCCCCCGCAGTGGACCATTTGCATTCTACAGATAGGTTATAGTTCAGTTTTTCCTCTGGTTATATTTAATCTCACATAGAAATCACTTATACAAAAAGAACTCTAGACCTGCTGTTTTGCACTAGAAAATGTAGCATAGCTTCCAAGATAAAATAAAACCAGCCCAGTCACGGCACGGATATTATCAGAAGTGAACGCTCAGAAGCTTTTTGTCCTCAGGCAAAGATACAAATAATAACACCTTTGTTTTTCACACTTCCCCTCCCAGGCTATAGATCAAGATGCAGAAGAACCCAACAATATCGTGGATTATTCCATCATGCAAGCAGACCCAGCCAACGTGTTTGACATAGACCAAAGCACTGGGGAAATCAAACTGAAATCCTATATTCGTTCCCTGGACATCATCCACAACATCACAAAAAACAAAGACTGCATATGGTCATTGGTGGTACAGGCCAAAGACCGAGGCTCCCCGTCCTTCAGTACCACGGCAGTTCTGAAGATCGATATCACAGAAGAGGTAAGCAAATGTTTTAGAAAAATCCTCAGGTGAGACAATCCTTGAGAGGCACCAAAGGGCAGGCATTGCTTGATCCCTGTCTGAGACTTTGTTGCTAGCTCTGTTTTGTAGAGTGTTTCTAGAACCTTGTGGTGAATTTGGATTCTACGGCCACAAATGTAAAAGATATTTTGATCAGAAATATTGTTAAGGTACAAAGGTAGGAGCATAACATGATTGGAAGATGAATTTCTTGTATCTGATTGTTAGAGATAGATGTAAATTAAGGACTACAGACTCCTGAGAGTAAAGGTAAATCCTAACTGCTAAATTTTGGGGTGTTTTTTTCATTCAGGAGAAGAAAAAAATCATTTTCCTTACAAAAATGAGTGGAAAGTAGCTGGGACCAGAATGAAATAAATCAGAGTAGTTGTGCAAGTCAACATAAATGACATAGGAAAAAGTAAAAAAAACTTTATAGAAATGCTTTAAAGTACTTAGAATTTCGGATGTGAGTTTAATAACTGAAGTATTATTAGCAGATGAAAAAAGAAGACTCTAAAAGATAGACCCTGTAGGTTGAGAGTCTTCTTTTAGTCCAACTTTTGTGTCAGCCAAAGAAGGAGCAGCGATTTATGGTGTGCAGCGCATGCTTGCATGATTCTTAGTTATTGTAACCGCCTTGCCATGCCTTTAAGTAGGTACCAGCAGGGAGGAAATGGGCTTTAAAGTAGATGAGAAACACATCATTAGCCTGACAGTCTCTGGACCACACACATACTGGGCAAAGATGCTAATCTCATCCTACAGATAGCAGCTGGCCATCTCTTTGTTTGGTCACAGTGCTCCCACTGCTCCTTTCTCTGTTACAATCTTCTTCTCTTTTCTCCATCTCCTCTTATTCTGCTGTTACTCCTTATGAACCACATTCATGTGATTGTTCTTGTATACAGTTCAGAGCCTGCTGCAAGGTAAAAGGTGTCCGCAGAGATCACTTGAACTCATCAGCAAGATAAACTTGGCCACCAGCAACGCAGGAGTATCTCCTGGTCCCTGATGTCAGTGCCTGTCCCACCAGGACCGCCAGAGGACTTGGGTCTGCCCTAGCAGGGGCTGCCTGTTGGGGCCAGCCAGCCCTGTTGCAGGTGACAGAGCTCGGCATGGGCAGAGCATGTCACTGCAAGGCTCTGCCACGTGGAGCTGGGGGGCTGTGCATGCTGGGTCTCTGTGAAAAGTCTAGAGATTTAGCCATTCCTACACATGTAAAGGAAAAAAACTGCTTAACACTTTGATTTCTCAAGGAAACATAAGTTGTGGAGGGGTTTATATAACAAATAAGAACTGCCGCCCGCAGCCAGCAGTGGGAGCATTTGCCCTCCCTGCCTTGCTTCCAGGCTGCTCAGGGTGCACATTCCACGAGTGCGTGGCACCAGGTGGACCCAGGCACTGTCTCTGCTGTTGACCTTCAGCCTTCCCTGCCCTCCTGGATGAGCTGGTAACCTCTCCATGAACATGTGGGGCTAAGGTACAGAGCTGATGGGTGTGGAGTGCAGAGAGGGTGCCCCACACCTCCTCTGCTGGGGGAGAAGGCGGCAAAGCTGATACTTTGGGATAAAGAGCTTCCTGGATTTCCTTCTAGCACTTGAAGCAACAGCAGCACCTGATGAAAGAATGTGTCTCATATGAAGCCCCCTCTGTGCTTCCTCTTCTCCCCTCCAGAGGTACAGTTTTGGCAGGAAGTGAGGGAGTGCCTCTCCTGATAAAGTCTAAAGGGAAGCAGAGAGGGCTGGGAAGACATGGATTCTTTTCAGTTTTTCCTTTCTTCCCATGTTCTTCTCAATGCCAAGTCCCAACACAGAGCCTGAGATAGCAACAGCATCTTCTTTCTTTGAGTAGGTCTCCTCAGCAGGATCTGGACTACTAATCTGATGTCACATCCTCCTTAAGCTTTTGTACATGTCTCCATTACTTCTTCCATTGCTTGCAATTATTTGTGTTGGTTTTGCTTAGTTTGGTTTGGTTTTATCCAACAGCATCACATCCTTTTGCAGAAACAGGTTTCAGTTTTCATGTGTGTGAGATGCAGTGCCAGTGTACAAAACCCTTGCTCATTCCCTGTGTCCCAGGGACAGTGTGTCCCAGTCACTGCTAACACTTTGTGAAGAAAACAATCTGTTAGTATAGGGATATTGCACACACACACACACACACACTCTCTCTCTGAGGCTCTTACAAATGTACATTTCATCCCTCTGTGCTCTAGCTGTACAAAGGCTCTTATTTTGCTCTTTGGTGGACATTTATATATTACTGATTTTGGATAAGGAGGGTATTTTTGAATGCACCCTCTAGAGGTTTCCTGAAGTGTTAATCACAGTAAGTAATTAAATGGGCATATTTTCTAATTAACGTTTACCATTGCAATTAGCACAAGACTGTGCCCTTTGAGATGGATGCCTTGTGGCTAAGTTCAGCAGTAATGCACACCAAAAGGACCTTTTTCTCCTGGAATAATGCAGTGAAAAAAAAATCCAGGGGCCTTTTAATTTAACTGAGTCTGATTTCATGGAAATTGGTATTGAGTGGCATCTGGTTATTTTCTATTCTTTCTCAACAGATTAAAAAACATCTGCTGGAAAAACCACTCTCTTTTCATCCTTATGTCTTACTCAGAAACCTGGAGCTGATTCCCGCTCCTGATCCTGAAGGTTGGCCTCATGAGGGCATCCCTCTGCCTCTTGACTCCACTGAGGTTCTGCAAATATAGGGGGGCGTTTATTTACACCTGTTCATGGACTGAGGCTTAAGTCCATATTTAGACAGCATAATCTGTAGTTCTTAATAGCTTTGGCCACTCATTTAGACTTCTAAATATAGCTGGTGAGTCTCAGTTTTAGATTGTCCTAATTGAAAGGTTCAACAAAAATCTTCTGTGAGTTAACATGGAGATGTCCTCCTCTAATCCTGACTCTGCAACCATGGGGACTACGGTTGATGACACTAAACAGCCTTTGCCACATTTGCAGAGCTGTTAGACTCTTCTTTCCACAGTTCCATGGACTTGAAAAAAGATTGCTTTGGTTTGAGAAGTCTTGCCCCATGCTGGTGTTTGTATTACAAAGTGATGTAAACACAGCTTTCATATACAGTGATAGCACTGCACTTTGGGATAAGCACTGTAGGGGCAGCCTGTGTTCTACCTCGGATCAGGAGTCACTTCTGAAGCAAATCTCCTCATCATCCCTACATGCTGTGGGATGGCCTGTGTCTCACATAGCTCCAAGCACACAAAGTGGACTTCTTTCAGATGAAAATGTATTTGGGGACACACTTAGTGTGCCTTGGCGCTAATAGGCAGTCCATTCCTGCAACAAGGCTGGAGCAAAACCCCAGAAATGCTGAATATGTGGATGTGGGGTCCTCAGAACCAGCTGGTTCATTGTACAGATCCACTTGCTCAAGTCCACGCAGCCTGAGTTGTCAGTAATAGAATCATAGACATGTTTAGGTTCGTAAAGGCCTTTAAGATCATCAAGTCCAACTGTTAACCCAACTCTGCCAAGTCCACCACTAAACCATGTCCCTAAGTGCCACATGTTCAATAATCTGCAATAGCTTGATCTCTTAACAGCTTTGTCTACTTGCTTAGACTTTTAAATATAGCTGGTGAGCCTTAGCTGGTCTTGTGACTGAACAGCTCAACCACGCACTCCTGTTGGGTCCAGCTTTTGGATACATGGCCCACTTGCTCTGCTCACTGCCACCCATGCATTAGGAAAGGTTCTGGAGAAACTGCCACAGCAAAAAAACAGCAGTGAGCAGTGGTATTTTAACTCTTGTGATGCCTGTTAAGAAAGAAAATGTTTCTTTCAGCTTCTGGCCAACAGAGATATGGCAGCTTTCATTTCATTACGTATCTGCTTTTGTTTTATATGTGCTCTTTTGTATACACTCTTCAAAATACAGCATGCCTCTCATGAAAAAACAACAGCTTCAGCAATTACAAAGTGACACTATTTGTTGACCCAGCCCGGTGGAACTGCTGGTGATTGACAAAAGGATCTGAAGGTGTTTTAAATGTCCAGGGTAGTGCTCAGGGCCAACCTGCTTCAACTGACTTGTCCAAATGCTCTCAGACTTTCACTATTAGAATGTGCTCAGACCTTTCTCAGAGCTGTTCTGGGTATTAACTGACTGGGCCACAGTGATGGCACAGACAAGAACGCAGTTTTTTTGGTGACAAATGCACTTCCCATAAGCCTCTCTGAAGGCTGACTAAGATGATGAAATTCCTGGGTTATTCCTCCTATTTTTCCTGTGAGTGTCACAGCCGTGACAAGTAGGAATTCTCCCACTGTGTGCTTACAAAATGCCTGATGTTTTTATGCAGACATTACAAAAGAGTTGTTATTCAAGGATAATTCTAGACAAAGCTTTGTATAGTACAGGTCCAGTAACTAGAAGAGAGGCTGAACCAGCTAACTCTTAATAGTTTTAGTTTTGGTATTAATTATCTCTTCATCACTGGAAGCTCTGAACAGGTGACAAACTTGCTGAGACCAGGGGGTTGAAAGAAGCCAAATGCTGAAACTACCCCTACAAGTTTCATCAGTTTTTACCCCTGCAACTGTAGTACACTAGCAACATGTACTTCTGTCTCATACCATTTATTCAAGGGTTTCAAATACCTAGTGAATAATTATCAGTGAGATACAGCATCTTCTTAAATATATGTCATCTTTCTCCTTGTGTTGGTCCTATGCTTTTCAGCCATCAGTGCCCCGCTGCAAAATAAATCTTGACAACACTCATAACAAGTGGACTGATTTGAGGCCATGTACTTAACAAGGTTTTATCTGACACTTAATTCATCTGACTTTCATGTGAAGTTAAGTAAACCAGGGTAGAATTTCTGTCATCTGATGGGATTTAAGTACAAAAAAATCCGTGAAATGCAGATCCGCAAAGCTGATGTGAATCTAAGCTCCACCAAAGTCATGGGCTGCTCTGCTTTTGGTTTCTAGGTCAGGTCCATTCCTAATCTATGTGCCATGCTGCTACCCTTTATTCCCCAATCAGCCAGGTGTTTATATGTGCTTCCTAACTTCTTTTAGTATTTCTGGATTCAGTTCGACATCTTTGCAACTGCCTCTTCTCCTGTACCTAGTTCAACACTTAGCTCTCTTTATTTTATAGGCTCTCAATCCTATACACATTTCAGTCTAGTTCCCCAGCTGTATTTATAATAAATACTGGCCTCTTTCATATATAACCATGTGAGGGTTGACCATTTCTCTTATTTTTGATATTTCCAGATCAAGTCCAGGGTAAAATCCTATATTTTAGGCCTCAAGAAGCGTCCATGGACAATATTTGGAATATGCATGAGTGGCGTCCTTTCCACCATTTCTGTTACAATGGTGATCTCCACCATCATGTACTGGAAAAGTGTGAAAAGATCCAGGCTCCACCCGCAGGGCAAAATCCGCAAAATTATACGGGGACCTCCGAGACGTACAGTGTGCTAACCTGGGAAGTGAACTGGCCATTCATTTGTCCTTAATATGCCATATGTAGCGTATGTCATTTCTTATTTCTTTTCTTTCTGAAAACAAAGCTCTTTAACTCTACTCATCTCCCCTACCTCAAAGAGTTTTGTTATGTCTGTAAAAGAGTACGTGAAAACAGAATGCAGCACATACCTGCTAACTATTCATTTGTACACTGCCATTTTATAAAATGAAGTTTTCTCATATTCTTTTCAATGCCATGCTCAGTAATTGAGCCAATTATTTTCGTGCTCTGTTCTTGCAAGTTAAACAAGCACCGTGGTGACATGCAGGAATCTGTCCTAATTTAGTGGCAATACTTCTGTAAGCTTTTGTGTTCAACAGTCATCTACCTCACAGTATTAATTTGCCCAGTCTCCAGCCCTGTCTAAATTCTCCACCCTTGGACTGGCTCTTTGACTCTCATGTTTCTTAGAGACAACTTCAATCAGCCCTGCTTGTTACATATTTTGGACAAATGAAATTTCTGGGTCATTGTCTGTCCCCTAGAGTAAGTCATGTGTTTTCTTTGTACTCCTTTACAGACTCTTCACAAAGGGCCTATGGCCGCCTTTTTGATGCAAACTAAAGATAACCCCATGAAAGCCTTAGGAGTGCTAGCTGGTGTCATGGGCATAATGGTGCTGATAACTATCATGATCTCTACTGCCATGTTCTGGCGCAACAAGCGATCCAGCAAAATCATGCCGGTAAGAAGGATCATAAAAAAGAGACAGATCCCGCCATCCCGGACAGTCAGGATGGAGTGGCTGAAGTTCAAGAGGCCCAGCAATGCTGCGGAGAAGTTTGTCGTTGAGGATGATGTCAAGAGCCTACCTGAGAACAATGAGAACAGCAACAACAACATCCAAGTTACCCCCGTGCCACCATCAGCCCCCTTGCCCCCGCCACCCCCTGCCCTGGCTCCCAGGAGCGATGCCCCAGGGTGGCGGGTGCCAACCGTGTCCGGCTCCCTCACTCCCAAGCATATAGTCAAGCCACCAAAGAAGAAAGGTCATAGCAGCACCCACAATGCCCTCGTGTCAGAGCTCAAAATGAGGTTTGAGAAGAGGAACGCAGCTACCGGGGAGCCCCACATCTAGGTGCTCTCAGCAGCCCCCAGAGACTGCAGACTGTGGCTGTGCATGGATGTATTTACGTGCTGTGCTCCTCCCCCTGTCTGTCAGCACCCTGTGAACCGAGAGCAGCTCCTCACTGCGATAGCCACCCCTCACCTTCCACCAGGACCACATGCTACAGAGTCACCCCACCCACAGAAGTGCTGTGGTCTGTGTCCAGTCGCGACTGCAATTCCTTCAGCCCGTGTCCCACTGCTGCTCCCTCCCTGCAGCTGTCTGACCACGGTGCTGAGTACACCAGCCACAGTCTCCCCAAGTGAACAGGGACTCAGGTTGCCCCCAGTTTGGAGGTCTTTACCCAGAGCCTGGTTTTTCAAACAAGATGCTCTGCAGTCAAGGCCCTGGAAGATGCTGCTTCTGAGCTGGTCTGGCAGGTGGGTTTGAGGTGCCCAAAATCCCATCACTTCAAATCCCAAACCCACTTTTGAAAGCATGAGCACCAATTCAATGCACAAGTCTCCTACAGCAGTGACACTGCCCTGTCCTCAGGGTGTAACAAGCTTTGCAACAGCTGGTGGAGTGATGTGCTCACGGCCTGAGTACCTTCATTCCCAAAAGGTAAGCGGGCAGACTTGGAGAAGATCTTCATTTTCCTGCAGCTTATGCTGGGTTTTGCCAGAGTGCATTGACATGATGCTGCACTTTGCTTCTGCCCCGGACTTGGCTGCTGAGGAGGAGACAGGAGGGGCTTTTCAGCCTTCCCTAGACCAGCTGGGGCAAGGTTGGAGCACAGAAGCTCAGTAGCAGCACTCTCAGTACTACCTCCTTCTGACACTGAGCCCCAAAAAAGGAGGAGCCCAGCAGGAGAAGGACACGGATAAATCCACAGGGAAGACAAGGTAAAACTGAGAGTCAAATGATAAGTGAAAAACATAGACAAGTGCTGGAAAGTCACATATGTTGGTCAGGGAAGTGTCTGGAAAGATCATGTGGTGTTGTACACTGCTAGCAGAAGGTGTCAAGGAATATATTTCATCACCTCTCCTGGCTTGTTCCAGGGACTGGTGAGTGCAAAATGAGGTTTCCATAAAATATTCTGGTTTGTCCTATCAGTATTTTTGAGTGAACTATGCAATAGTTAATGGGAAGGGGGGGAAGGTGGGAAGGTAGCTGACACCTTTTTTCTGTTATGTGACAGTAAAAAGCCCCTGAGGGCAGAGCACTTTTTTCACTGGATCTACCCCACGGTTTCTCCCTCATGTTTGTTTCTGAGGAGATGTTTTTCAGCTGGGCATCAGGCTGGGAAGAAGGCAGAATGGACTGGGCTGGCTGGGCACCCTGCACCCTCTGCCTGAGCTGGGCACCCTGCACCTTCTGCCTGAGCCCTGGCCCTGCAGAGAAGCTGTGCTGTCATGGATTGACACTGGGAACATCAAGATGGGGAACAAAGTCAACAGGACAGGACACTGTGTTAATTCAAAGGGTTCCTGAGAGTTCTCCAGCTGTCATTTCAGTTGAACCAGCAGACCTGGCACTCCAGATCTCCTCTTACTCCACTAGCTGGAAAAATTCCCTTTTTTTGCAGTAGGACTTCATCAGTTTAGGGGATAGATGGTTGAATAAGAAGTTACCCACTTACAGGGAAAATCCTGTATTTTTTAATTTCAATCCACCTAGAAGCCAGAGGGTGACCGTGGCTCATGTTACCCGTGGGCTGAGCCAGCAGCTGTAGCCAAGAGGTACAGCAGGGTCCCAGCTGGGGGCCATGATAGAAGCACTGCACCCAGAACCTCTCCTGCCATGTCTCTCCTTTTCTCCACTGTTTTCTTGCTTATCCCCCACCCCTGGGGCAGTGTGGCCTGAGGCCAAGGCTCTGGTGTTGTGTGCAGTCACCTTGTCCTCATCCCCTGACTGTGAGCTGGTCAGAGGGAGGGGACATGCAGCCCCCAACCCCTCTCTTGCTGCCCTGTGCAAGCACACGCCCTCTGCTGGTTGTGTCTCTGCCAGGGTCTGCAATGTTTCCTGAGGTTCCAAAAGTTTGTTGTTTATTCTCCATACTACTGTCTTCCTGATGTTGTTTTAAAGCCAGTATTCAGTGTGCATTCTCTAATGAGGAAAGCCTATAAAGACCATTCAATTAAGTGAGATTTAATAGGAATTACAGGCTTATAGTCTTAGAGATTATATTTAAGAGGCAATAAAGATGTTTTATTACTATGTTGTAAGACTCTTTCCAAGTTACTCTGTATTTCAACTTCAAAGGTTTTTGTTAATAAATTTAAAAAAAAAAACTGCAAAAGGTGCTTCTGTGCATAGTGTGCTTCTGCTTGCAACAATGCCTTGTCATGTCATGCCTGTTGCATGACCAAAAGGGCACAGGTAGCCAGGCAGCTTTCTAGGATGGGCAAATGGACCCTTTTGTGGGCTGCAAGTCAAGAGAAGGGCTATGTGGTTTTTGGACAACACCAGGCTGGAAGGAGAGCAGATGAGAAGCAGGATGCCAAGTGGCACAGGGGGTGGGCAGGATCCCATAGTGTTCTGCAGCCCACTGCAGCATGGCCCTGGGGGTAGGAAGGCTCCTCACAAGGCAGCAGATTCAGCCTGATGCCAGTGGGTATGTGATTTGTTACGAACTTTCTACATTTGGTGATGGGATGTTTTGTCTTTGGCTGTTCCCTTGCTGTGATTCAGCAGCTCTCTCCAATCTCTAGTGTGTACTAGTGTTTCTCTGTGTCGACTGTGATGGAAGGCCAGTCATTACAGACAGTGCTTTGTTTTTCACTCCCCTTCATCCACAGCCCCACGCTGGTCCTCAACCAGCATCAGCTCATGCCTTACTCTGTATGCACTGTCTACACAGATAGCTTTTCCAGGTCAAGGTTTCCCTGCTTGGCTGGCTGCTTCTGCCCCTTCCTCACCACTCTAGACCCCCTGTGACATGTGCTGCAACTGCCTGGTCTCCTCCATCCCTGCAGCCAAACCCCAGAGCTCCTTGGCATTCGGGTTTCTTTGCAACTTGTAACTGTAAAAGGCTAGAGAGGAAGCAGAGGACATCTGTGTATTCTGAAAATCTGTCGTGTTTATTGCTTTGACACTAAAAGACTGACAAGACTAGGAAGTCCTGTGAAGTATTCACACCAAGAGTCCGCAGTGACAAAACAGGTCTCTGTTCAAAAGCTGTGCAGCATGTTACAGCAGAAGGAGGTGCTGGGAGAGGAAACATGAGGCCTGAGGAGACACAGCATGGAAAACACACACCAAAAAACAAAATACAACTAGAAATCCAAACTACCACAGCATGAAGCTCACATTAGGTTCTATCGCTGCTTACAGCTGGGGTGCCTACTGTAGATTTTTATTTTTTAGACAATCTATAACAACACATGACAATGGCTGTGGGTCTGTGGGCCACATGCTTTGGTTGTGCTGGAAAGCGTGAGGTCAAACCAAGAAAAATAATAGGTCACATGTCCTCAGACTCCTGAGAATCACAGCGGTGAGCTGCTCTGCAAGCAGGAAGCTGTTTCTTTTAGGTGCTTATTAGGGCTTTTTTGTCTCTACCAAGGAAGCAAGCTTTGGCTTCAAAGCAGCGGGATGGGCAGGCACCTGTCTGCATTTAGGGAAAGTGCCTGGCTTGCACCTCCAGCTCCCAAACCCCTGCTCCACCATGTTCTCTGCCTCTGTCCACTTGCCTCACCAGCCTGTTCAGGCTGAGCATCCCCATCACCCCCTGCAGCCACAGCACCATCCTGGGAAAAGGGGTGCAAGTGATGGGGAGCGTGGGAGGGGAAACAGCAGTTCAGTGTTTGCCTCTGAAAGACAAATTGTTCATTTTTCACCGGCTCTGGTTCTTAACTTTAAAGAATATATTAACAACACTTGTGTAGCAATAGGCACAAGTGTGTGTTAGAGTGTGCATGCGTGTGTGTGTGTGTGTGTGTGTGTGTGTGTGTGTGCGCACTAGTTAGTCTGAAAATAAAACAGTCCTCTAATATATGTTTGGACACAAGTAAAAAGCCTGCCCCTTCTCTCTAGTACAAAAAACCCTCAAAACCAAAATAACTCAAAAACCACGAAATCTTGTGCTGTGGCTGTATTACACTGGGGTGTTCGGTAAGCACTTGCAGTTTTCCTGTTTGTGGTACAACCAAAGCTGTGAATCTCCTAGGGCTGCATAAACCTTAAGGAGGAGTAAGAAAAAAGACCACAAAACAAAGCAGAACAAAAAAACCCACCCCCAAACCCAACACCTCTGTTCAAAATAAAAAAATTTTTCTCCAAGTAAAAAAAAAATTTCTCCATCGTGTTCACCCAGTCCTCCCCACCACTCACTGCTGGCTACGGCCACAGCCCTGCTCAGCTCCCCTGTCCATTCCCAGGAGGTGGCACACAGGAGAAGCTGGCACCTGGCGCTGGGCAGAGCTGCGAGCAAGAAGAACAAATAATTAAAGATGTGCCTGTGTGAGTGAGTGAGGGGAGACCTTTGACCTTTGTCCAGAAGCATTGATACTGGTTTGGGGGTTGTTTTTTTGTCAATGCCGGTTTTCTTGGTGTGTCAGTGTGCGTTGCTCCATGACAGTGCTGCAGGGGCAGCCCAGGGCTGTGGAGGCACACCTCCACACCTGCGGCCGGACACGCCGGGCACCTCCATTCCCAGGGCTCCCCAAGCCTGCTGCAAACAACAGTCATGTGTCCCACCGTGCCCCGAGTCCTTGCAGCACAGAGCCGCCCTCGCATGGTCCTTCGAGAAAACCAGCACATGCCGTGGCTCGAGGTGGTCTGTGAAGGTGCTGCAGTGGCCGCACTCGCAGGGCGGGCAGGGCTGTGCTAGTAGAGGTCGGCGCTGTTCCTGTGGGGAGGCCGGGTCTTGCCAGGCTCCTCACGGGCTGGGGGCCGCCGAGTGCCGCGGATGTCCTCGGGGCGGCAGAGCCCGTCCTCGCTGCCGGCGGGAATGCTGTCCAGCGTGCTCTCCTTGCTGCCAGCAGCCTGTGCCTGGCCCCCGCGGCGGCGGCGGGGGCAGGCTCTGGGGCAGCGGGCCAGGCAGCCGGGCAGGGCCTCAGCGGTGCAGGCGTACATGCCGGCCGGCACGGCCAGCACCATGGCGCACACGATGACCACGATGTGGATGAGCTTCTCACGCTGCTCCATCTGGCTGACGTCGCTGCCCGTGACAAAGACGACACACTGGCCCTTGCGGGGAGCCTGGTTGCGCACGGCCACGCACACCTCGTATTTGGTGGCGGGCAGCAGGTCGGTCACCGAGTAGGTGTTGACCCCGGGGCCAATGTAGATGGTGTCCTTCTGGGCGGCGTCATAGCGGCCCACCAGGAGGGTGTACCAGGTCTCCCCCGGCTCTGCTGCTGCCGCCGCTGCTGCAAACCACTCCAGGGTGATGCCGTAGACCGTCTGCTTGGCAATGCGCACTTCCACGTGGGCGCCCGGCTCAGCGGGGGCGATGGGGGCCCAGCCCCGGGGAGTGGTGGACGCCCACGGGGCCACCACACGGAGGTTGATGGCCACTGAGGTGTTACCCAAGAAGTTGGCGGCTGTACAGGTGTAGTTGCCGGCGTCTGCTGGCCGTGCCGCTGGGATCAGCAGCTCAGAGCGGACGGTTTCCTCGCTGATGGGCTCAGTGGTCACTGCAGAGAGGCAGAGGGAAGTTGTGTCAACAGGTAGGGCCCCTTTTGTCTGTGGCAGAAGGGAACCACCATGCCCTTGGGGCAGCCCTGAGACCAGTGTGGGATGGGGCTCCAGCAGGACCTGCCCTGCCCAGGGAAAAAGGAAGAGGGGCAACAACAGTGTGCCAAACCACACAGAGCACATCAGGAAAGTGTTGTCTGTCTGAAAGGCAATAAATACACTGGGACACCCAAGCACAGGAGACATGGAGTGCACCCAACCCCTGCCCCAGCACAAGTTGCTGGGGAGGCTGATGTGGGCAGAGGCCCATGTGCCATGTGCCATCAGCATTCTTAGGTCAGGGGAAACCAGGGAGAGTCACTGAGGAGGCACAGATACATTTTGGACACGTGCTCCACCCTCTGTTAGGATTGAGTATGGAAAAACGTCAGACTCAAAAGGCTCAGGCCAAAAAGAAGTGGATGGAGCAAGGAAGTGTTGGGCTGGAAGTGAGATGGAGTTTTAAGAACAGTATGAAACCCTGTCAGCTACCCAAACAGGGGTGTAGGTTGAGAAAAACCTGCATGTAATTAATTCAGCATGTGCTTGTGCAAAGGCATAGAGGTGCTGCTACAGTGCTGCAACTGAAGCAAATATCAGCCCAGGATTAAGGGCTAATGCTATCCTATTTAGCTAGCTGGCTTATTAGGAACACACAGAGCCTGTGCAGTGCCTGTATGCCTATTATCTTACCTGATGAAAATAGCAACTTGCCCTATTGAAGACTCTTAGTAAAAATAAATGTGAGGGAGGACGGATTGGGAGAAAGAGGAAAAGCTTTCATTTTATGAGGCCATCACTAAAGAGTATGAATAAGCAACACTTAGGGAGAACAACCACCTCTGTTTCAGTTGGTAGAACATGCATGGACATAGACAGGCAACAGAGCTGCATTGTTTTGTGGTCTGTGTGGTATTTCTTGAGAAAATATATGGAAATATTATAGGAACATACAAGCCTATGTATATGTGTGTGGGCTGATACACGTGTACATACAAATATAATTATATATGTGCATATATATATGTAGTGTATAATATATACTGTAAATATACATATATATTTAGATAACTACATATTTATTCAATATGTACAACTGATATAGTATTAATAGTTCCTGCATCATGTGTTGTGAGGAAAGAGCTACTACTGAAAATCCACACACAAGATAATTGTGTGAAAATGAGGCCATGCTCTTTTCATCTTTGACTGATATCCTGCATGAAGCAGCTCTTCTTATGCTGGTCAGACGTACTCAGATGCATAGGGTGATTAAGATTATTTGGATTATTGCCACCACAATAACTGTGGTGCTCTAAAGGGGCTGAGAGTTGCTGTGGCGACTGAGATGGCCTGCAGACCTATGTAAGTAGAATAGCAGACCATACATTTTTAATGAAGAAGAAAAAGGAAAAAAGAAGAAGAAAAGCTTTGCTTACCATTAAATGCCCTTAAAAGTTTGAGTGCATAGGTCCACCAGACAGCAGGGGATGGGCTGGCTTCCACAAAGCAGGTCAGGGTGATGTTTAGCCCCGCTGGGACTGTCAGATTGGTGTCAAGGGCTGAGGTCAGGGGCTTCATGCAGCTGTTAAGCTCCACTTCATGAAAAAACTTCCCTGTCCTGAATTTTGGGCTTGAGCACGTTAAATAGGAATTCATCAGAATAATAGGTGGGCCAACCGACTTGATAAACTGGACAAATCCCCGCAGGCGACAGTCGCAAATCCAGGGGTTGTCGTGGAGGGCCAGAACAGCATTGGAAATAGCTTCTATCTGCCCCTCTGTCCTCTGGCTTCTCTGGTAGACAGGCCAGTTGTAGAAGACATCCCTGGATATGATGGTAAGCTGATTTGAGGATAGATCTAAATAGGTCAGGTTGGGCAGATAGCGGAGTGCGTGTTCTGGAAGGACATCCAGCCGGTTGTGCTTCAGATCCAGGATTTTCAGAGTCGGGGTGTCTTGAAATGCTGTCCATGGCACTGAACTTAATTTGTTCCCTTGCAAGCGCAGCTCCTGCAGAGCTGGCAGATATTCCAGGCTCTTGATGTGCATCACTGTGATGTTGTTAAAATTGAGCCAGAGATACTCCAAGGCACTAACATTCTCAAAAGACCCACGAGGCAATTCTGTTAGGTGGGAATTTTCGATTCTAATTTTCCGGATGTCCTGAGGGATGTTTGCAGGGATCTGCCTCAGCAGTGCAGACATGCAGAGCAAACTCCTAAGGAGGAAAACAGAAAATTCTCTAGGTCACATACCACGTTCATGTCTAACAAACCAGTTCCCTGTAGAGGATGACAAGCACCTGAAAAATGACATGGTATTGTATATAGGGCATGCATAAGCCATACATCATCCTTCCATGGGTTTTATACCAATTTTCCCATGAGGAATGCAATTAAGTTATAAAAATTGCTATGTATGCAGCTACATATCTCAGGGAAATAAGAGAAATCTCACTCTGTGCTTAAGCTAGTACTAGTCAAGTGTTGGAGGAGGCACTCCATGCACCAATCTGGTTTTGATGCTCACATCATTGGCAAATATATATGAGCTGCTTCACTGGTGCTACAACAGGGGTAACTAGCGTTCTTACCTTCCAAAGCTGTCTTGAGAACACGAGCATCCTGTGATACAAGACGAAACAGATGGGTTTATCTTGTGGAAGGCCAGAAGAAGAAGAAAAATATGACAAACAGGGTCCATATTCTCCTTTAAGAAAGCACTGTGCAGGGGTTTGCACCAAACATGCCAACAGCCTCCAAGAAGCAAATCCTATTAGGTGTAATCTTCCTTGACGCAGAAATAAATCCTGAGGGGGACCCAACCCTAAAGAAGACGTAGTATGGTTCATAGTCTGTGTCAAAGTGCTAAAAATCACTTCCGGGGCCACTCTTGGCATTCATCCTCTAGCTGAGGGGATTCTCACAGACATATTTATTTGGTTGGTAATATGAAGATGGAGCCAAAACCACTTCTGTTGCCAAGCCAAGTAATTAATCAGGCCTAATTACCTTTTTTCTTTTTTTTTTCTTTTTTTATTTCAAGGGATCTGTCTCTGTCTCCTGTATTTTAATGGAATTTATCAAAGCAGAACACCACAGTAAGGGCCAGACTTCACAGCTGGAATTCGTCAGTGCACAGTGCTGTATTGCACAATCCATCCAGCCCCAAACCCTGCCCACAGCACTGTGCAGGGTGTACTCATGGTGAGCATGAAATCTACTCCCCAAACTTAGATGTTGTGCCATGGAAATATAAGTATGGCACCGTTTTCCTCTGAAACAACTCCACCTCTCCCTTCCTCACTAGCTCAGTCCTTACATGTTGGTAATGAAAATAGCAACTCAGCTGTGGCCAGCCTGTGGATTTCTCTGAGAAAAGAGTATCTGGTAGTCAATCTCTTCCACAAATACAAAATTTCAGTGCCATTCTCTGGGTTCCCCTGTAAGATGTTCTGAGTGCCTTTCAGGCACCTTTAAGAGCTCAGTCTAAGTAGTTCTATTAGAAAGCACTTTGGTAACCAACTTTTTTTTTAAAAGCCAAAATAGCAGGTTTTGTTTATTATTTTCAAGGAGTTCTGCATTCTCCTGGGGCCACCTAGTGTGGATGAGCTTCACTACAGCATGCAGAGGAGCGTGCCTTGGAAAGGGGCTGCACCTCACTGCCCATATGTGTGACGCTGGGTCACAAAGCAAGATTAGCCTGAACCTACTTAACCTCTGACCCGTGGGACAAGGATAGAAAAATATTTATAGCGTGATGGCTTAGAGCTATACCTGGCTCTCAGGGTGTGTGCAATAGCACAGCTGCTGTAAACCTACAGAAGACATAGACTTGATTCTGCAGCATTTAAATCGACAGGAGCTTTTATTTCATGGCAAATCAGTGCAATGAACTGTTGGGGAAACTGCTGGGGACTGATGCAGCACTCTGTGACTGTCCCCTGTGTATAAGCAGCAGGCCACGAGTATTGGCCCTGTGGGGCTGTTATTGCTTGCTGTGCCTGGCATCTAACCATAAGCATATGGGATTTTTTAGGGGATATTTTCACTGAAATGTTCCTTATTTGTCCATGGTACAACACCTGATTTTTTCAACAACTACCCTACATTTAAACATGTCGGTGAGCCAGGACTGAAGAAATAACGCTGCTGATCTGTAGCACAGCAGATGCAGTAGCTATAAAACCCCCATCTGGGGACAGGGGTGGCCACTGGGGACATTTCTTGGTGAAGCTGTTGCAGTGAGAGTGGACCCAGAACAGCCCCCATCAGCCAAAGCGGAGACTCCTTATGCACTTTCTGTGTAGCTTAAACAGCAGAGGGAACACCCATCAGCAGGGCTGGCTGGCTAAACTGAGAATGCTGCAAGAGCAACAGTGGCAGTTGCCATGGGAGGATGTGTCCTTCCCAGTTATCCATCAGCCACTGAAGCAGAGGGACTCAGGGACCCCCATGCCCACCCAGCATGGGTGTGGGCCTCTGGGAAGACAAATACCACAGTCAGCATTGCCTTTGGTCTTCTTCTGTAGTCTGTCATGAAAATATTCCCCAATAAAACAATGATATTATTATTTTATAATAATTTTATAATTTTACACTTTAGTATAACTGGCAATAACAGTAGTAAACTACTTATGATGTAGTTAGAAAATAGCTGGGTGTCAGGAGTTTGCCCATGTGTGAGCTGCAGGGCCTTCAGCAGAAGCAAAAGGCAGAAGCAAAAGAAAACAAGTGCCTTGATGGTGTTCAGCTCTAGAGATGATGGGACGCCTTCCTGTGATGGGATAAATGGCTGAAGTCCACCCAGATCATTGACTTGTTCAGTCATCCTGGCCAAGTATTCACAAGGAATAGCCAGATCCACCAGTGCATGGGATTCAAGGGAAATGAGATAGAAAACTACCCACTGAGCTGCACACATGCCCCCAGCGAGGCCACTGGGGTGGGATGGTTTGGCTGTCCCAGCTGTGCTAGAAGGGCAGCAGAAGGGATTCACTCTTGGTCTTTTAAGGCCCAACTTTGTAAAGACCCCTTCCTTACCACCTTCACACTCCTACTCCATGGCACACAGGGAGAGTAATAAAGCATGTAGCAGCTAAGTCTTCAAAAAATCCTTCATGAAAAATGAAGTGTTATTTATTAACAGGTTTATATACAGAGTAAAAACTACTGGTGAGTTTCCCTCCATGTACATCTTTGGGAACAAAACAGGTGTAGAATGCCCAGTGTTCTGGGATGCAGCAAGTAAAATGATATATCCAAGGTTCTCTGTTAGAAATACATTAATTTAAATAAATGTGTTGCTTAAGAGACAAAAAAAAAAAAAAAAGAATTGCAGTTGTTTTCCTTTTCCTGCATGAGAATTCCTCCCAGTCCCACCTATCCTCTACGAGACTGGAAAATGGCTTTTCAAAGAGTGTTGTTAGTACCATGGGGCAATGCTCTGGTTGTTTTCATGCTGATATTTATTTGCTGCTTGAGAGGCCATTTATCTAAATATTTCCAAATTCCAAGTGCATTCAGAAGGTTCACCTGAGAGACTAGTGGTGAATTACTTATCAAAATCAGATGACTTAATGGGTAGCAAATCTACCCACTCTCTAAGGTAGAGAGAGGCAGGGAAGGAAAAGAAAGGACGGGATAAAAAGTAAAGGAAAAAACTCCCCCTGTGTTAACCACAGCCCTTACATTCATGTTCCCTACTGGAGTGGGATTTTGCCTTTTTAATTCAGCCCAGTTTATGCCTGCTTGTAAATTTAATGGTCACTATTGTGACAGCAGATGTCCACTCAGTTCAGCTGCTATTTACATCATGTGGCATCCTGGCCAAAGCCAAAATGCAGAACAAACTGTCTAAAACCCGAGCTGTCAAAATAAATCTCCATAGAGACATTGTCTGCTAATCCATGGGAAGTGGAGTTTAAGAAGCTGCACCAATTGCCAAAGCAAAAGCCAAAAGGACACCCATTGTGTGCTCCATCTTGAAATGACAGGCACACATGGGCCTGTAAGAAATCATGTCTAGGCTAAAGCTTTACAATTAGTCCCTCTGCCAGGGCTTTCAGTGCCAGAAATCCCCACAGGGTAGCACATAAGAGTTGAAGGCTGCAGTTGGGTGATTCAGATACAGGACTGTACAGTGGCAGCCCTGGCTTTTGGGAAATTTGGGCACCGCTCCAAGGCTCACTGCTGCTCTGAGAAGCTCCTTCTCCTGCTCACTGAGGTGTACAACCTTATTTCTCATCCATTTGGACCATTGCTGGCAATTGCTAAATTCTTTATTTATAATCTTGAGTAACAGGAAAATAAAATGGGAAACAACTCTTCTGTTCTGTTTTGTGCAACAGTTTTTTTCTTCTGTTCATGGACTTTAAAGCTGGTGAAGCTCACAGCAATGACTACTAATTAAATATATCCTGAAACTGTACAGGGTTTCCCAGTCAATTCTGACACTGAGGGACTTGGGTGTCAGCTTCTTTGGGACCTTTTTAGTCTTTAGATTTTATTTTACTTTCAAAATCATTCCTCAATGTCCATTCAGTTTTTAAAACATCTTGAAAAATATTTTACTGTCCTTCTTGACACTTTTGAGTTGTTAATTTTTTTTCTCAAATTTATGTCTATGTACACACACACTTTTGTGTCCTATGTTTTTTTATCATTTAAATACTTTTTAGTCTATTCTTTCCAGGCACTTGGAAATAAATGTGAAATTTACCACACTTAATGCAATTATAGCCTTCCAACATGCTTAAATCACACTGTGGTCAGTCTGAACATTGCATTTGTGGAATTTTTATGCATAGGTGGCATTAAAAATATTTGCAAAGACTTTATAATTCAGATCCAATGTTAGCCTTTGTCTGGATCTCCTCACCAGATAATCTCGACACTTTTTAAGATGTTTGGAAAAACATTTTCAAAGCCTCAACGTGTGTTTTTACATTTCGTCTTGTACTTGAACTACTTGCAGGACTGAATTTTAACCATTTTGAGCACATTATTTCATTTATTTTCTGCTCAGTTCCCTCATTTTGATAGCTGTTTTCTAGCAGATCCTATTAAGAAAATGAAATAATAAAAATTTTTAGGTACAGTTCAGAGCTATTTGGATTAATTTTTAAAACATCATTACCTTCTCCTTTAAACTTTATCCTTATTTTTTCAATTTTACACTACTCTGATTTCCAAAATAAGTACTAAATGATACTGTAGAAGGAGGAATTTGTTATATATCACATGTAATGCCCTTCAAGGAGTGGCTCATACTGCTCTCCAAAGTGCTCAGCCCAGGCTGATGGTGCAAACCTCCTTATTTTATTCCTAAGTATTCCTGACGTGATCCAACACTCGTCTGAGAAGAAATTTTAAAATAGTAATAGTAGGGAACATTATACTCAAAGAGATTCCAAACTACGTTGCTTAATGCCAAAATATTTGAAATAGACCCCAAAAAGAAACAAATTGGTCAAAACCTGACACAAAGAGATTATTAATGGAGTAAATATTTCCAAAAGGGAAAACTGAACAGAACAAAGTGTCAACAAATAATAATTAAAAAAAAAAGCTACTGATGCAGTAATTCCAAAAGAGATTCAGATGTTCATTTTGGTTCTTACAGCACATCTTGAGAATTGACTTTGACCAAGAAAGAAATTGTTTGCAGTGATGAATATTCTCCTCACCCTGCTGAAATTAGATGCCCCTACAGCTCTTCTATTACAACAGTAACAGAAAATCCAGTGAGATATTTATCTGTACATGTCTGATACTACTGAAAATCTGACCCAGAGCCTTGAAGTCACATTCAGCAGAAAATCAATCTGCTCAATGCTTTGAAATTACACTCACAGTTTGCAAGCATAGGGTTTCTCCCATGACCCATGCCAAATGACACAGAGCTTGTACCAGTTTCTACCTATTGCCTGTCTTGCATGAATCACCAGTGCAGTAGTTAGGCTTGTTTCGAAGCAGCAGCAGTTGAGATGATAAACTGTGATGCCTCATCTATGAGACAGTGAGAATAACCACAGGAAAGAGAAAAGAAAAATCATGTTTATTCTACTCGGGATCACTATTTATTCAAAGTGCAAAAAATATCCAGTAGAGTCTGTAAAATTGAACACAGCCACGGTGAATGTCACAGGATGATCACTCCATCCTCTCCTCCTCACAAGCAAAGAGCAACAGTGCTGTCCCAGCTGGTGCCTCTTCCACTGCCAACTCACAGACTGTGTCATAGCAGGTGAGAGCTGCTCCTCACCAAGGCTGGAGGCTGCAAATTACCCAGCTCGTGTCTCCAGTCAGCTGAAAAGTAAATACCTCTGGTTCCCAGACAGCTCCTGTAAACTTGACTTACAGGCAAGTCCTTGGGCAGTAGGTCCACTCGGTTCACCACAGGAGAACTTCAGGACAGCCTTGATTCCTCAGGATCTTACCCATCCAGGGCCATGGCAGGGTGATTTCTGCACAGCCCAGTGGCTGCAGATGTGGGCCATCATCAGGCTTACACACAGCACTCCTCGTAACATCACAAAAACTGCCACTGGAAGAATATTTTTCTTCTACCTTGGAGAGAGACTAAAAATGCTCAGAAATGCAACTGTATAAATAAGTAATAAATCTATTACATACCACATATTCCATCAGTTAATTTGTTGTATTAAAATACATAATTTTACAAAACATTATTTGCAAACCCAAAAATCTACATAGTCCAGTGATAGAAGTAGCACGTATTATTTTATACAGGGTGTATACAATAATAATTTACACAAATTCTCCCAATACAAGTTCTTTATCATTAATGTAAGGAATACAGGGACTCTCATCAGAAACTACTGTAATGTATCCCTGTTGAAAGTATTTATGTTGAGATCAAATGACTTGATTTTTCCATCAGGCCAAGAAATCTGCCATAACTGTAGAAGGACTTGCAAAATTCATACAGGGTTCCATTCCAACCCATGAATTTTGTTAATTCCCACTGTACATACAGGTCCAGCATGTGAATGGAGGTCCTTTCAATAAATTTACCAACACACATTTCAAAACAATTCAGAAAGCTTTACCACTTTAAGTTCAACTTTAAGTTGAAGTTACCACTTCAGCTTGGCTAGATCTCTCCCACTCAACATTTGGCAGAACATATATCATTTTCTTCATGAATAATATTTATTACAGAGAGAAAAAAGTGTTATATACATTTCAATGACTGATCAGCTCACCCTGACTATGAAAGTACATTTAGATTAATATTAGACAGGTTTTTTTCAGGGTTCTTGAACTTGTAAAATGTTTGAAACCCACAAGTCTGCCCTGAGCCTCTGCCACCATTGAGTTCATAGTCAGTTATGGCTGATGTGTGCATGGCCAGTGATCCATCACAGCATCACAGTCTCCTGCTCTGCATGGAGCAAGTTATTTGCACGACCAAGTCACAAGTGCCTGGCTGACCATGTGGGTCTTCACTATCAGTTTTGCCAGGAGCACAGGCAGCAATGACAGAGCTGGTTTGGGAGATTTTTGCAAAACTGTCCAGTGTAGGTTTTCCAGCATGATTACAAAGCATTACAACACCACACACGATGTACAAAGTAGGCTATTACATGATTCTTTTAACTAGCACAGCTGATATAAAACATATTCTACTAATTACAGTAAGGTAAAAAATGCCAGCTAGGACCAATACTGAAGGATCTGTGCTGTACTGCTGTTCAATAATATCTTAAGAATAGTGTTTAGGGCAAAAATGCAATCAGAAAATGTTATTATGATTCTTGGGAGTGGATTGGGTTTTGTCTCTTGATTTCTATCTCCTTTGCACATGTCTATGAATTCAGAGTAGAGTTGTTATTATGTTGGACATATTAGAAAAGGTTGCTGTGATCTACTAAGCATCAAACTGCATTTCATGCAAACACAGGGAACATCCAAAGTGAGACTCTCAATCTTCACTTTCATAGATATTTATAGTAGAATTACTAAACACTCCCCCGTTTGTCAACCAAAAGAATATCAAAAGAGCTGGGAATAAAATACCTAGTATGTTGCAGAGCAGGTACTAAACAACACCAAGCAGAACACACTCAGAAATGTTGCTAATGTCCTCACACTTAGTGTGCATGCTTCATTTTACAGGGGAAAAAAAAAATAGTCCAGAAGAACGAGGCCATTATCACAGAAGCTTTTGACTGGGTACAAAACACCAAACCCCAAGTGGTGTAAGCAACATGTTTCTGTAAAGCTTGGGCACCATCTACCCTCTTGCATCCTCTTCCAGAACATGTTGTAGACAGAAGTATTGACAGGCTGGCCTGCAGTGCTGGAGCACAGAGTCATATATACAGCCACATGCTTTCCACCTGGCAAGCTGACAATCATCCTAGCTACTATCAGCAAAAGTATTCATTAGGTTGTCCCTCTATCTTTGGTATCGCTTCCGAGTCCACGCTGGAGCGGGCAGACAGCAGCCTGTTTGACTCATCAGGGGTATGTCTAGTCAAGTATTCCCCTTCCACGCCTTTTGCCTTGGCCCCAGGAGACAGGCTTTCAAAGGTGACATAGGATTCCTGAATTTCCTTGGGTTTTCGCACGAAGCACTTCTTGCAGCGCCTCTTCAGCGCTCCGCAGCAGACCACCAGCGTCAGGGGAACGGCGATGACACAGGCCACGCTGATGACAACCACGTTGATGAGCTTCTGGGTCCCTCCTGCACTGGCAACTTCATCCGTGGAAAATATGATGCATTGCTCCTTCCTGGGGATCAGTCCTTTCACACAGACACACACGATGTATTTGGTCTTTGGCAGCAGCCCATAGACGGTGACCTTGGTCTTCCCCGGCTCCACGTTGATCCGTCGCATGTCCCTCTCTCCAAAGATGGCATAGAGGACACTGAACACCGTCGTGTTCTTTGCCAGAGGTGCTTTCCAGGCCAGGGTGATGCTCTGGTCGGTGTCTCCTATTACCCTGACACTCCTCACCATTCGTTCTGGCTCCTGCTGACCAGTGGGTGGGCTCACCAGCAGGTTTCTGGGGTTGCCGTCTTGTTCCACATCCGAGAGGAGGCCCTCTCCGGTGCCCACTCCAGCCCCCAGGGTAGGCACAGTGGAGGTGGTGATAACATACCTTGCTACTAGTTTGTCATTGTAGGCAGCTGCTTCCATCCCACTCGCCTTCCCATTCCATGTGCCTTTGTTAGAGTTAGGGTCATCTGTGCTTTCGGAGTCTGTGATGATGAGAGAGATGAACGCCTCTGTTGCTCCCAGAAAATTCTTCGCTTTACAGATGTACTCTCCAGAGTCAAGGTAAGAGACTACAGGCAGGCCCAGAATAGACCAGCTCATCCCATCACTGGAAATCTCTTGGTGAACTGCAAGGTAGGAAAAATATTAAATAAATAGTCAATAATAAATAGAATTAATAACATGCTTGTAAAATATTGAAATTCCATCAACCAAATATCTGCTCAATACAGTAGAATCATCATTTCTGTTTGCCACCAAGAATGTTACAAAATCAAAGTAAACCTAAGAACAGGACAGTAACACTAAAATTAGGTTATGTTGGGATTGAAGCTGCTTCAAAATGAATATATGTGTAACATTTGATGGTATTTCCTCCAAACTGATGTACAATTTGAAAACATAACAGAAAAGGTTCTTCCACTTAAAAAAAAAAAGTTTACAAATTCTTATGTAGGTACAATACTTAAAAGAGTGGAAGGAGTAGGCAGTGACATGATCTATTTAAACACTAGATGCAGTCCTCTGAGGCACAGAAAATACAAACAGCAGAGATTTTATTCTAATAACTGCATATGGACTAGTCCAGAGTGTATGAAAAAATAATTGAAAAATAATAACCCTTTTACTGCTAAATTATTGCAGGCTTTTATACAGGCCTGATCACTTACCACTGAATTACATGTACACAACTGAGTGTTGATTTTCTGGCTTGCTTTACCTGGAGGCTAAAACAAGCTTTTGTTGCCTTTTTCTATTTGTGCAGGAAAATAAAAAAGTTAGGATTCTGTAGAAGGGTAAAGAACCTTCTTCATTATTTAAACAGCCTCCTTAGGATGAGCACATGCTACCTCTGCCCTTTCCCACTGCAAGGTGAACCAGGGAGACGTCTGAAAGGCAAAAGTAAGACAGAATGCAAACTTCTCCCAAACCCTCATGGGGTCAGGATCCAGCTTTGGCTGGATCCAGCGCCCCTTCCATTGGCAGTGGAGTACAAGGTAGCAAAAGTTACTTTTTCAGTTTAATTATTTACTAAATGGGCAGATCAGAAAACATGCAGACAGCCTACCTACGGCACTTCCCTGTACATACAGACTGTGGGCTGTTTCTCTCTCCTTTCTGTTCAGAACACTAACATTTCAAACAGTCATGTTACAGCATTGGCACTGAAGCTGCCGTTGTTGAGAAATAATGTATCTTTTCAGCCAACTGTTTATTGAAAGGTGCTAAGGTCTGATTTAATGGGGCACAAAATACATCGTTCTCAGTTGTAGCTCAAAGTAAACTCAACATAGGCTTTCAGGAAACCATTCTGTTTGTTGTTGTTTTTGTTTTTTTTTGGTGTTCTCTTTCAAGTGTAGGAGGGATGTTCACAGCAGGATGGGTAGACATTATCATTATGAGGAGCAGGTCTGCTATATCCTGCACACCATGCACAACAGAGCAATGACTTGTGCAGACCTCAAAAAATTATATTTATTACAAGTAGTTCTACTGCTGTGAAATAAAAATGCTCTCTTCCCTGTTCTGTGCACCAAGGAGCCCTGTAACTCTTGGAAGATCAGACCCCATACTTAGCAATTTATCTGCTGAGTTTAGATCTACTGTGGAAGTCAGGGCCAGGCCTGGAATACAGTATTATTCAGGGAAGGTTGCAGGGATGAAGGTTCAGGTCCTAGGACGAAAAGCTAAGGACAATTGTATTCAATACAGCAAAAGTATCTTCCCTAAATTCCCCACACATTAAAGAACGAACATTGGAATTTTAGCTCCAAACATTCTTGTGAATGCAAATGAAAACATGATCAGTGACAAAACCAGTGGCTGTTTGAAGACTTGCCCCACAAGAGGGGTGGGCACAGAACAGGTACTCAGACCAGGTGGTCAGTGTTTCTCCCACAAAGCTTTTTCCCAAGACACCTTGTCAACCTATCAGAAATTAATGATTTCTTGCAGACATTGCCACTGCAGAATTAGATCCTTCAGCAGTTTAGTGGCTTTTTTGTTTTTTTAATATATTTGCAGCCTTTTCTTTCTCTCTACAGCAGATCTAAATCCCAGTTGAGTCCACATCAGACATCTTTGCTAACAGACATGTTTGCTAACTGATTAACAGTAGCTATTCATTATCTCAAAGATGCACAGAATAATTCAGTAGGAAGCCTTGTCAGTGACTGAATAACTCAGTAACTGAGAACAGCCTCTTGCTACAGTTGGACACATTTCATTTCTTCATCTCCAACAGATTTGCAGAAAACTCCTTGTCTCACCACCACAATTGCTATGAAACAAAACAAAACCAAATTTTTACACGTTATAGTATATATTTATCTGATCATATTTTCATCAACATGTAAGTAATTTTATAATCAATGGAAAATCACATTGTAGTAGTGGATTACACACAGTACTATTGTGAATTACAGTGAATCTTAATCTTGCACCACTTGAACCTAGGAAGGTTCTGTTGTCATAGAAGCTTCCATTTGCTGAACAGTCTGTAGAAAATAAAGGTACAGGTCTCTATCACTCATTCCCTGTGTGAGAAAAGGCTAAACCAAGCCCACCTGTGCCGTTCAGTTGAGCACCGTCAGCTCTCCTCCAGCTGAGCTCAGGGATGGGCACCCCTGTTGTCCCACATCGCAGCAGCACAGTGCTGCCCAGGATGGTCTTCACTTTGGCTACAGACGTGTGTACAACGGGGCTTTGACACTTCCTGAGCTCCACCTGGCTGAAGAACACTCCTGCAAGGCTCCTGGGCGTGAAACATTTCAGCCTGGGCTCAATGAACGCTATGTTAGGAGACTGGAAATTCAGGAAATGGACCATTTCATACAGACTGCAGTCACATACCCAAGGATTGTCTTGCAAGCCTGTCAAAAGAAATCAGAGCACTAAGTCACTCCAACAGCATCTGTTGTTTCTGCCACTTTTATTTCTGTTTTTCAGCAAGACAAACTGTGATAAGCTCCCAAACTGCTCTGCAAGAACTGCCTGTGCTTATGCAGGGGTATGTGGGGTGTGGGGGAGTGATGTCCTGACAGCCCCCCGAGCCTGATGGATCCCATGGTTGCCTGTTAGTAGAATGGAATAAACATGGCTTGCTAAAGTGTCTCAAAATCTGGATCGGAATTATTCATATTATGAAAACATTGCAATTTATGCACCTAAAGAAGCAAAACAAGAAGTTATTAGAAACACAGTTGGTTCCAGGATGAAAAAAACGAGTAAGCATGGGAGAAGGGATGTGAATTTTTTTGGTATGAGGAGACTATGAAGTCTCTTCCTTAGATAGGTCAAGAAATTCTTCTCACTGGACACTATTAAAATATTATCCATATTGTCATGCCTACTTTCATGCCTACAATAGGTGTAGGTGATCCTACTTGACTGTAATAGTTCTCTTCCAGCCCAGTTATTCTAAGTTATCTTCATTATTTTAGTAATCAGCTAAAATGACCTGTTTTTCCTGAAATACTAATTTACATGGGATAAAACAAAAGAACTGTTTTAAGGATTAAATTGAAGAATATTCCTGCTATGGTATATAAAAGAATATAAATAAACAATAACTATATTAGGAATATACACACAGAAAGGGGTCTATTGAAGAGCATACTCCTGTTTCAGAGTCCCAGAATGTTTCTCCTTTTGTTTTCATTCTGCTATCCCAGTTCACAGCTATTGAACTCAAATTCTGAAAAAAAATGAGACATTACTCTATGAAAAATGGACCTGTGAAGACAGTACTGAAAAAGCAAATTTGGAACTAGAGCAATGCATATCCATGAACAGAAGTTGCTGCATTCTTATTAAATCTGTGTCATCCTACTTACAAATATTCCCATCCAGCTGTTCTGTGGTCAGTTTGTGGTCTCTAATGGTTTTAGCTAGCAGAATTGGCACTAGGGACATTTATACCATCTAACCCAGGCACACATTTGAAGCCTAAGCCAGGAGCATGGCTCCCAGGCCTCCTGCCTGCCACAGGAGTCAGCTCTGCTTCCTCTAAGGGGGCTCCACCTCCTCTTTTCCACAGGCAGCCCAAGGACATGCCCTGGGGCTGGCACCTGCCTCAACGTAAAGAGTACTAACATTTCCTCCATTCCTGGTGGGAGGAAATGACAGCTGCCCACCCTACAGTGCCCACCCTCCCTGGGCCCTGGAGCCCTGCAGCACGAGTCATGCAAGCACAGGCTTTCCAGCCAGAACCTAATTTTGACACACACACAGACGGTGCACCACAAGGCTCCACGAGCATCAAGGGGGTGTTTGAATTTGCTACAGTCAACAGAGACACAATGCTGATCAAAAGCCCCCAAGGTCTCAAACAAAGTGTTTTAAAGATGCTGCTGGAAAATTTCTTCTGAGATAATTCCACATCATCCTCCCTGAGCTCGGAAGAGGATGTGAAAGTGATGGGTCTTGGCAGGAGGTCAATTCTTATAAATCAATGCATGAAAATGAAGAGGACTAAATAAAGAAAGAAAGTACAGCTTGATTCTGTTGGTTTATGGTATTTTTGCTAGCATACTTCTTTGCAGCTTATTTCTGACCTCATGCACTAGATACCAATGTATCCCAGATTACCTGGCAGGTGCACCAGCTCCAGCTGATGCTGCAGCACCCCCAAAGCCCCAAAGTGAGCTCTTTGCATCCCTGCACAGCACACTTCCATGGGCTCACGTGGGCAACCCTCATGTGGAACAGCTTGCACCCTTGGCACAGACTTTTAGCCAGCAACTTACCACAGGAGCTACATCTTGATGTAGTCTACAAACAAGGGCTCTGAAGAGAAGTCCCAGTGATGCACTGCAGACAAAGGATGGATTTGGCTGACTCTTTATTATTCATGACTTTTTATGCCTCCATTAGAAGCAGTCATGAGCAGAGTGAAACAGAAACAAGCAGCTGTGTTCTCCCATTCTGCTCCTGTGAGGGACATGCATTTTATCTACCTGGTCCCTCTGAGTATCAGTAGGACAGTACCTAGAAGCTGGAGTGTCTATACATTACTGCATTAATTTTAGTATTATAGGCATTTGCCTACATGAATATTTTAGGATCCTGGCACACTCAACCTTTGCACAGCTGGATATGTAAACACTCAGGTTGGCCAGAGCATCAAGGCACGATCTGTTCTTCTCAATAAAACACTTTACTACTCTATATTGAATGGAATAACATTTTTACATGTAACTTGATGCTAAAAAAATTAAAAAAGTATGATCTAGGCAGTGTCTTGCCATGAATGAAATGGGCAATCCCAAACTGCCAACTTTGGTTTAAAGAACTTGTTACTGCATCTGGCAAAACAGTACAATGAAACACCTGCTCCTCTCCTGATGCTAATGAAACCTTAAACAACATCTGTAAAGGACACTAAAAGTTTTATAGGTGGCATTTTGTATCTTTTTTTTAAGTCTTGTATCTCTTTCCACTGCAATCCTTTTTAAAAAACTTTACTCTCCTAAATTTATCCAGGGAACAAAGAGCAGCAGGTACTTGCCAGAGCAAGAGGAAACTTGCAATGTCTCTGATGAGATTATCAGCAAGTGCCTGAACTCACATCCACGCTGTAGAGGCAGTATACACAGATGCACACAGCCCCCAGACCAAACACACTCAGTGGAGCTGGATCAGCTCAAGGCAAGTGAAAACAGCAGATGGCAACAACTCTGAAACATCATCAACCTACCGTGGATTTGAATCAGCACTCAAATGTTGAAAGACTAAGTAGTAATCCCCTGAACTAATAAATGTGCTGAAATCTCACTTGGGGATACTGCAACTGAGAGTCAGCTGACACAAAAATAGACAATTGCCCCAAAGCCATACTTCTGAGGAGCCCAGCATTGACAAAGATACAAAGATTCAAGCCAATAATCAAATATATGGTGTAATACGCTGGGTTTGATGAGCCTGAGGTGAATTTGTTAACATGTAAATGAATTTATGCACTTGATATGGGGTATTAAATTGAATATATACAATGGCAATGTACTTGCTACGGTAACACAGTGGGTGAAAATGCTGCAATAAGATGAGAAACTCTTGCCATTCGTGCCCCCTGCAAAATGACAGGCACTTCTCTTACCTAGGATGATCTTGGAGTTATCATTGGGGAAGTAAGGAACAGCCTGGAGGTTTGCCCAGGTGGCAATAAGAGCCTGAGGAAGAGTCATCAGCTTATTGCTAGACAGATCCAGGTATGTGATATTCTTGATGTAACGAGCAGCATCTGGAGGGACTGAGGTAAGTTCGTTGTTGTGCAAATCCAGAAGCCTTAGCTGTGGCATGCCAGCCAGGGCTTCCCAGGGGAAAGCTATTAAATTGTTCCCATCCAGCCTTAGCTCCTGTAGACGATGAAGACCCTTGAAGGTGATCCCGCTGAGGCTGGCCAGGGAGTTATAGGGCATCCAGAGGTACTCCAGGTTGTGAAGTAGGTGGAAAGCCTCTCCTGGCACCCTGCGAATGGCTGTCTTTTCTATCCGAAGCTTGATTGTATCTACGGGGATGTTCACAGGAGGGAGGGTCATCTCTGGGTCATTACACAGCACTGTCCTGGTGGGGAAAGACAAACAAAGGTGTGGCTTTCTTTTATTTTGAAAAGGTTTTGAAACTTTCTCTCAATGCAAGATTTTGGTCTGCTTTTGTTTTTTCACAAGATTTCTTCTTGTCATTTCTTACTGATCTCTACATCATCACCATAAGGACATCAACATTCATATGCACCTTCTCACTGCAGAGATTGCAGCACCGTGCTACTTCTGGGGTGATGTGAGTCTGGCCCATACAGTGTTCCTGCTGTTTTTTGCTTTCAGGTTTTTTTAGAGTACTTCTGAGAGACAGTAGTGACAACATTGATGCACAACAGAGGATTCTAGTGCAAGTTAAAACAAAATGATCCAAAAATTGAACAATAAAAGCCATATAAAAAGAAGCCTTACTGACGTGTCGGAGGATAAGAAGTTATATAGGTTAAATATGACACAGGACCTTTGATTTGAAAAATGAAGATAAGAAAGTCAGCTAACAGCTCACTGGAAATGCACTAGAGCAAGCTCTGCTTTACTGTGAAGTAACCTGGAAGGTGTGTAGAGGTGGTAGCAGTCACTGCACCACAGGCATGTATAGTTATGAAAGTGAAAGCACAGAAAATTAACTCTTTGGAAAATGCTACACTGAAAGCAAGGCAGATTTATGTGTTTTAATCATTCTTCCCATTCCTAGTCTCTGGCAGTCAAAGTATGAAAAGTCTGCTGCATTTTTGCAGCCTTCATACAAAAAAATTGTGACTTGGGATTGTAGATAGCCATGAGAAATGAAGGGAGACAAAAAAGGTCTCTCAGACCAAACTGCATTTTAGTTTGCCTATCAGCAGGTAGAGGAAGGCAAATTCTTAACAAAATACAAAGCCACCTGCAAAAGATAACAAGTAAAATAGTCATGTTCCACTCCACATGCTAAACAAGATACTGCAAGAAATGTAATGTGATCAGTCAAGTAACATTTTCTTATCACACTGCCTCTATAAACAGAATATTGCAAAGCTGCCAAAACCAGATTGGTTTTGGCTGAAAGCAATTATTCCTCTAGTATCAACAAAAACATAGAACAACACTGAACTGCTCATGCAAACCTCCCAGAGTTAAATGCTATTTGAGCCTACAGTTAAATTGTTAATTTATAATTAAAACACAGTACCTTACTCTCATTGTGGCATTAAATCCTGCCCACTCTCAGCTGAAAATTGAGATTTTGAGGACGAGAAAAATCTATCAAATAAGAAAAATCCAGAAAACCTCTTTCAATAAAACATTTTTTGTGTGTGTAGTCATGACATAAAATGTTTGCTAACAGAAACACCATGGCAGTAAAGCAGGGTGCTTCTCATAGTGTCCTTAAACTATGTCAGTGAGCACTAAACATCTAATCTATGGGATAATCTCCTTCTGCTAGTGAGAAATATGATTCATAACGCAGGAAAAAAAGGTGACATTATGCTCCTTAAGGGACTAATGGATATTTGCATTATTATGTATCTTACTAAAATGCACAACAGCTTTTTCCAGTCACTGCAAGGAAATTCCCCTGGGAACTGTGACATTTATGAAGCAATAATTGGCTGTCATGCTATTGCTCTCCCTTCTAACAATTGCAGACTACTTGTGTCTCTACCATGCTTCTTACTGGCAAAGTTTATGGTACTAAATCTATAGCACTAAAAAAGAGATAAGAAAGTAGATCTATTTCATGAGGATCCAAAATATTTAATGTCAATACTGTGTTCTTGTCTAGAAAAAATTTATTCCAAAGGATTTTGCAAATAATGTATCTCTGTCAAAAACCTCCTCTACTGTGACCTGCACCTTACAAAAATGTAGCCTCTATTCCATTGTCAGACAATTACTTTGTGATTACACTTCAGAAGGGTTATAAAAAACAGTCCTCCAGAGAAATGTACATAGTATGACATTGCATTCAAAAATGGAGGTCCTTCTGGTCTTGTCTTCTTTTTTAATTGAAAGCTTCCAGTCTGAGAATTAACTTCTTTTATTTTTATGACTATTGTCTATTTTTTTTGTTCATTCTCATCTACAGTCTATTGCTTTGCCTAAAATCTCCAGCTGAAGGATTTTTTTAAGTGAATCGAATTGCCGCTTTTGTTACCACAACATAAATCAAATCTAATCACACTTTAGCAACAAATCAGCAGAGCAGAATAAGACTTCTTAAAACTAGAATTTTCAGCACAAAGGTAAAAAAAGCCAAAATGTTTAAATTTCATTCCCTTTTTGCCATTGCACCAGCAGTAATTATGTCACTTCTCACAGAGATGCCGAAACGCTTTCTCTGAAATCAGCTTACTGCGTTTTCAGAAGCTAATCCTCTGCAAATATAGCTAGAGCACACGGCGACTGGAAAAAATAATGGACACAAAGTCTGGACACAATATTTTCTCTCCCAAGCCTCCTTACAAAGGAGAGGAAACGAAACCCCCGGCACCCCGAGAACGAGCGGCAGCCCCCGAGGAGAGTCCCGGCATACCTGGCTTTGGTCCCTTCACTGAGGCTGTGGAAGGCGCAGCTGCACTGGGATGGGCACGAGCCACTCGCCCCTGGCAGCCCCCCGAGCGTGAGGCAACACAGCAGACTCACCACGATCCACATGGCTACCTGAGCATGGAAGGACACCTGGGCTCTACACAACGTGGAGGGCTTCGCCTATTGTTTTATCCATTGACTGGTCACATCTTGTTAACTCCCTTTTGTTTTCAGCCACACTGTGATCTTCCAGCCCTCGCTGAGTCCATCAGATAAAAAAGGATAGGCAGGGATTAAGGATGGGGACTTGAGTTATTTTCATGAAGGTGCTTATTGCTTCCTGGAACAGTACTAACGGCATTTCTTCCTTCAGGGAGCCCCTTCAAAACACCCTCCTCAGGAAATTTGTGGCTCTTGTGCAAGGAAAAACAAACATACTTTCTGGGGTAAGGTAACTGTTATCTGACCAGGAATTAGCAGTCATTTACTTCCTCATGGGGATATTGGGAAGATTTAAGACAGTTATTTGTATTAATGGAATGTAAGCCTCCTATATAAGAATACTAATATATATATATATAGCAATGCTATTAAAAGGCCTTATTTTCTTTTAAAAACTCCTATTTTGATCAAGCAATTATTGAACTGTCGGCAACATGCCTGATATCGATAAACAGTTAATAACCTAGTAAATATGCACATATTTCAGTTTATATCAGGACTAGCACATGCTCTGACTTGCTGACAAAGTAAAGGTCAGATAAGGGACCAATTTTTGCTACTTGATAAGGGAGTAGAATCCTATTCATACTAACAAAAGACATCTCATGTTTATAATGACTATTATTTTCCAATGAGCGTGAAAGTATATAAATTACTTATACCACAAATGCACAATACTCTTACGAAAGTAAAATGCTCAAATGCTTTGGAGAAACTGATAGATAATTGCTTTCAGCCTGATCAGATTGCTACCCCCCGCTTCCCAGACATACTGCATTATAGCTTTGGCAAGAAAATCAACCCCTGTGCCAGACACAAAACAGAAAACACAAGTTAAAAGTTAACAGAAATGAAGAGGGACTGAATGGAGCTGAAGAGCTAGTGATAAAGCACTAACCACTACTCCTGCAGAGATGCTTTAGAGAGATATTTCTCTTCCAGTTCTGGAGCTCAGGAAAGCTTCAGTGCCAGCAAGTGTTACAGGAGGGAGTCTCAGATGCCCCACTCCAGCCTAAAACATGAGCAACTCTACTAAAATCCTGGATCTGGCCATCTGCTTCCCCCATAGAAATGGGAGTGTGGGATAAAATGTGGCTGATTGAGGCAGAAGCCATCCAGCATCGTGTTTGTTGGTCTTTCAGCATCAGTCACCAGCTTTCCTTTTCCTTACCAAAGGTCAAAGAAGAAGGGAAAGAAATTACAACAACAAAGATTTCTCTAAACATTAGGTTTTCTTGGATCTTAATTATAGTCATATTGATCAGAGAAAAAGTGCCCATCCCACTCTCTTCTGTCAGTGTTTGAAGTTGCTGCAGCTCTTCTGTCCACCTCTTGCAGATATCCATCTCAATTCAGATTTCGCTAGCAGAGAACTACAGTTCTGTACCATTTTAATAGCCTGGTTGTATCTACAGCTGCCCCTCTGCAGAGATGCATGTTAGAATGAAATCAAATGAACTGCCATAAAACCGAGGAAGAAATATGAACAATCTGGTACAAAAGGTATTTTGGAGGTTAGAAGAAAAGATGGGGGAAAAAATTGAAATAAAACATTAAATAAATAGATAAATAAATAAATAAGGACAAAAAGCCCTCCACCACAGACCATTCAACATGTAAAGGCTCCAACCGAAAGTGCTATGAGAGACAGACACATTTGGAAGAGCTGTTATGGATGTTACTCCTTAAAACTCAAACTTCTTCCAGGTTTGTGCAGCTATGTCAGGTCCCTGACAAAAGACCAGCAAGGTGGAAAGGATGTTCTAAAATAAGCTTAATACAGGCAACTTCAGTTGCCAGTTGCTGAAGCTGGTCTCTTTTCATGTTGGCAACAGAGGCAATTAAGGGTGCCCAGTTCTCCAGCAAAGCTAAGTGCAGAAGGCTACGTGGTGTTACTACTCTCACATCTCCTCTGCTTCCCTACTGCCTCCTGTTCTCCTGTCCAGGCTGAGGATCCACCTCTGCAAGGAGGATCCTTATAGGATGTACTGGCTGAGGTAGCTCCAGCCCCTCTTCACCTCTCTTTTCCAGCATTCCTCCTTGTTGCCAACCTGTTGATTTTGCTTCTCCTTTCAAAAACATAATCAGAAGTTACCAGTCAGAAGTGCAGCAGTAACACACAAACCCACTGAAGTTTAACAAGCATGCTCCAGCAACGTTGTTCCTAACAAAGATTGCTCACCAGGATTTCTGCAGCATTGCTGTTCTCATGCAGAATTCATCCTGTGTTCTTCAGCAGAATGAAATTAAACTGGCAATTTTTCAATAATTCTGGGTAATGAACTCCCAGACTTTCGAGGTAATCTAGATGTGGTTTGGGGCTAACAATTAAACAGACATTTTATGGTGCCATAGTTTCACATAAGCTTGTTTCACAAGTTACTCCGATAATTAATTAAGGCTTGTAGCAATCACTTATAGAGAGGATGGCCCAAAGGATTACTTTTCACCCTGCTATTTTCACATTCTACTTTTACTGTCGTTCAAAGCAAAATTCAAGTGTCTCATTATTTATTTCTGACGAGATGAGAACATGATGCAGTGCTGCTCATTAAAGATCCCCAGTCATTCTCTCATTGACTTCCATTAGGTCCCATTTCTAGATTTAATGATTTTTCAGTTCCCTTAATAATCTCCGAGCTGAGACCAAGCTTATCGGGTTTTTTAGTGTGCTCATTGGTCAACTTGCCTTGCTGCCCAGACTCTGCCTCAGCTCAATACTCTCAACAGTGACTGAAACATCTGAAGTTAAATTCTAATTGAAAAAGCAATTCAACATAATTAACCTCTTGCCTCTATTTTTTTTTTCCAATGCATCTGATAAAGTGGTTTCCCTCCATTGGATCTCTGGAATAATAAACTTGTAGAAAGTAGCCAGTAACTGTATGGTAAGGTTTGCTTTCATGAACCTCGATTTTGCCTCACTAATGAAACATTTAAGTTACAACTAAATGCCAGGAGCAGTAGAAGTAAACTTAATTTGTAAATCAACAGCAATCAATAAAGCATGCCTTAGCAGCAGCTAATACCCTGCACTTTGTCAAGAAAGCTGCTATTTAGTTAACATGACAGACTCACTTCTGAACGAGAAAGACCTGGAGGTAGGCTGAGAGATTAATAAAACAAGAAAAGAAGTAACATTCAGGTTTCTCATCTTGGAGTGTATTCACAAGTGTGTCTCTGAAAGAAGGAAAAGAGAGGGGAAAGGACCAGTCAACTAACAACCCAGTTATGTTTTATCAGCACTAACATGTTTGAGTTTTTCCTCCCCTCTGACTATATTATCTTATAATCCTTCATTGATACATCACCACTACATGGTGCAAATGATGTGTTAGGCAAGAAGCCACAGATACACCCCTGTTAGGCTTGATCTGAATGGTCAAGAGAGGGGGACTGCCCTCAACCTGAGGAAACTCAACAAGAGGTTCATCAGTGGGTGAGGAAAGCAGCTCAGGTAGATGAAAGACAGAAAACTGGAAGCAAAATCTGGCCACTGTGTTCAACGGACTATGAATTCACTTTTACACACAATTCTGTTTTTTCCTGAAGCACTGATTGCAGTGCAACAGCTTTCTAGATTTTCATGGTATTTCTAAGGCTTAGGTGTATTACCTCTTCCCAACTATTGAACAGTTACTCACACATTATGCTATTTAATGTAAAATGAACACTCATTAGATAATTTCCTTGTAAGTGCAGGTGATATTCGAGATTGTAAAATCAATATCAACTTTTGCAGTGCAGAGTAAAAACAATTTTTTTCATGATAGGTAGTTCCATTCCATAATGAAACTAGTGGGAGTTAGGCTCTCCACTTACAATTCTGCACTCCAAATCATACAAATTGTGCTCCTTGCTACTTACCTAGGAAGGGAAGTAAACAGTTTCTTCTCTGCACCAAACTAAAAATATCAGTTGGAGGAAAAAACATACAAAGAAGCAGTCAGCAAGTGTCATTCATCTGAAGTGTAAGAATTTGTTTTGCATTCTCCTAGAATAACCAGATCCTCTATTTATATTTTTGGTGTAAGTAAATACAAAGCAAATGGGGTCAAGCTCTACTGTCAGCAAAGTTCAGCACATGGCAATCTTTCTTATCTTTCCTTGGTGGGGTATAATTCAGAGAAAAAAATTTGCTTTGTGTTTAATAAGATTAAATTAATTATTTGGCATAGTTTCCATTTTTCCTTATACAGATTTTTAAAGTCAGAAATGTTTTATCAGAAGATTCTACTTACGAGCTCAAAAGCAAAGCCTGAGTGGCAAACTCAATATGCTCACCTAAGTCACTCATTTTTAATCTGGCAGTTGGACAGAATTTATTTTTACTTCTTTTCCCCATATGAAAATAGAAAAATATGGCATAAAGCAAATCAAACAGCATATTTTAGCATAAATGAAAAGTATAAAATACCTTATTATCATGATTTTTGTCTGAAAGGTTTTATTAGCAGGCAACACGGGCCAGACACTAAATCAATTTGATTAGGTAAATGCATCTCCAAGAAGCTTCTTGTACAGTGGAAAATCCTTCCCACTGATGCAAGTGGAGAGCACGTTGATACATTACGTCATTCTAAATTGGATCTTGCACTTAATGCTGATGAAGGCAGCTCCCCAGACCTATAGGGCCAAAGCCATTAATAGACCTCTAGACATGCTGAAAAAATACAACAAGCCCAAACAGGTTTTGGCATGGAACATTAGAAGTCTATCAGTGGTATTTCTTTTCTGCACACATTTACCTTAGCATAGATTTACAGAACCACAGCTCTTCTACTCTTCTCCAAAGGCCCCACAGCGACAGGCAAATTCCACTGAGATTGGACATACAGGACCCCAGAGCAAAATTCTCTGGGACAAACTCCCAGTACACTCCTTTTCAGAGGGAAATCAGAAGACAAACTAATTATCTCTCTTAAAAGCCCTCTGCAAACCCATCTTTGAGGCTTAGTCTTGAGCACCAATGAGAGAGTGAATTCGTGTTGCCCTCTAGACAGGAGCTGGAAAAACCTTCCACCCACAAAAAATAAATGTACATTAAATATGCGTAATTCCATGTCAGTAAATATTTTAACTACCATAAAAACATCCTCCAAGGTAATGTCAAAAAAAAAACAAACACAAACATGAAAACCACAACTGAGTTGCACAGTAAATCTTTTTGAGAATACTGATGCTTCTGACTAGTTTTGTTACACACATAAGAAGGCCTTTAAAGCTCAAAACAAGTATCACCCATACATGCCACAGTTATCTGTCTGTGAGCTTTCTGCTATGCCAGCTCTCTTGACATTACAGCTGCTAGCAGAGAGAAGAAGAAAAGGAGGGAAAGAGAAGCATTGCAACAAATCCTCACTGCTGGAATGTACAGCTTGCAAAGTGCTGACTATTTCACACTTTTACTCAAACAGTGCCCAGGAGCTCTAGTAAGGCACAGGCACCCTGAAAGTTTTTATCAAAGACCAACACCTGTGTGTCTAATGGAGCACAGCCAAAGAAGACATGACACAAAGATTAGGGAAAGAAACAGATAAACAAATCAAGTGTATCATTGACTTGTACATATATATAAATAAAACATCTAGATGTAAAGTTTAAACTATCATGAATAGAAAAATTAATATATATGCTCTGCTAGTCATAAGCTATTGACTGATTTCTGATCAGAATAGTAGCTAACAGGGAATTTTTACAAGTCTTCTGAAGAAGGAAAGCAAACACAAAGTAAGACTGGAGAAGTAGTTATGTGTCTGTACACACATGCACACACCCACAGTTACCTAAACATACACCTAGAGCAGCATAAATGTCTGTCTGGCAGCATCATTTTCACAGCAAAAAGTACTACTCTTCTCTGAAATGCCTCAGTCACATGCCACAGTCCACATACACATAGTCCATTTTCATGGTTGGACATACCACAGTCATATCTGAAATATGTATTTTAAATTACAAAAAATTTCTTAGGTTTATATTCCTGGCCCCTCGTCTCTATTGTACCTTCATTCCCTAATTTCCAGTAAGCTTCCCTCAGTTCAACAAAATCAGCTAACTTTGGGCTTAGCATCCTCAGCTGGATGACAGAGGGGTTCATGCAGTAATATTGCTGACTGCAACAACCTTTTCTGATTTGGACCTTAATAGTATTAGTCTAATCCCTGCAGAGTCACCTCTGCTTAGGAAACAGTGATTGTTTTATTTTGTTTCCTCAGGTATGCAAGAGCTTCCATCACTGTTTATCTGGCTCCTGAATGCAGATGGAGCACAATGTTTTACACAGCAACCCTCTGCCCTCTTTCCAGTCTGACAATCACCAGCTTTCCTACTCTGATTTACCTGTCTACAACCTTGAGATTTTGCAGCCCAAGTATATGCCCCTGTGGTAGTTCTAGGAAACTTCTGGAAAGCTGCAAGTCTTACACACAGGGACCAAGAAAAATTGGGGGAAAAAAAAAAAAAAAGAAGAAAACAGAAGAAAGAAGAAAAGGTAGAAAGAAAGGGAAAAGGAAAGCTTTTTCCTTGTGTATTTATTTTCTTGATGTTACTTTTCTCAGAGCAAAAAGTTTCTCTCAGTCTATTGTCTTCAGTGATACAATGTATGTACATATATGCATGTGGTGGGGTCATAATTACATCGCCTGTGCAATTATTCTTATTTTTATCCTGATTGTTCTTGGACTAAATGCTTTATTATATACATTTTGGTTTCAAACATGATTATTTTTGAAATGTGAGAGGAGGAGTTTGGAGAGGTAATAGCAGAAAATCAGAGCATGCCTCAGGTAGCCTCTCACCCCCACAACTGTCCACAGGAGGCAAAAAAGAAAAGTGCCATGCTTTGGTCTTTCTGTTTTGCTTTATGGGCCATTCTTCATATGTTCAACCCTTGAAGAGATATATCTCACTGGCCTAAATTTGATGACCTATCCTTACGAAGATAAGAGTGAGAAAAAAACCTGGGAGGATGAGGGAAGACTACAATGATCAGGAGCTTCCTCTAAGCGCTGACTCGTGTGTCCCATCTGCCTGCAGGCACAGTAATATTAAACTCATGCACGCCCATCTTCTGAGAAACTCAGTTTACTTCAGAGGATCTTTGCTAGGGCAAAAGCAGGCCTGCAGTCCCACTTGGCCCAGAATAACCCTGGGGAATGCTGATGCTCCAAGGGCAGCAGCAGGAGGTAGCACTTGAGCTGCAGCCTGCAGGAAATGTATAAGGAGATGAAGTTTTGGTGACAGCTGTCCCTAAGGAATTCCCACAGAAGCAAGGGGGTGTGCAAGGTCCTTGGAAGATCCTGTCATCTAAGGAGAGTTTAATCACCTGTCATAAAGCCATTAAGCTTTTCTAACAATACATTGGGAAAAAAAACCCAACCAAGCTTCTCATTTTCTTGACAATTTGCTCCTCAGTGCCTACATTTTACCCTCAACAATTCTAGGCATTTTTACCTTATTAAGTAAATGTATCCACTAAATTTTTTTAATTATTGTTTGCATTTGCTTCAATGTCTTACAAAAAGTGATTGACAGGTTACTTTATTTTGCTGAAGGACCATAAGCAAAATGATTTCTTTCCTGTGCATTCTGTCTTATTCCAACATGGTAGATTACCTATAAGATGCCCCTGTAACACACAGCTCACATTTTTGTCTGTCTTAAAGGCAATCTTCTGATCAAGACTCTACTTTATGGTGAGATTCTGACTACCAAATATTCTATTTAGAGATTGATTGGGTTTTTTTTTACTGTAAAAAATTAAAAATTAGCAAAACTGAAGTAACTGAAAACTGAAAAAGAGAGCCTGGAACTATAATTTGGAAATGGCTCATCATGAACACTCCTCCCCTCCTTCATTAGCTAACTACAAAGCAAACAATAATTCAGCAACATTCTCACATCAGAGATGACAACAAAAGTACAACTGAAGGTTTTGCCTTCATCGTGGTTAATTCTGTTTTGTGAGATAAAATAATGTGGGTTTTAAAAGTTTCATTATTATAAAAGGCAATTCAGCCTAAAGAAATTGCTTATTAACTGAGCTCAAAGGATTGGATAACAGAGGCTAAAACAATTAGGCAATCCTTAAAAAAACAGTAACATTTTATGGAAATGGGGGGGAAAGCCCTGGTTAATTCACAGGTGTGGTTTACAAATAATTCCCTTGATTGTCCCTGAAGCGCACTAAAAAGTGCACTTGGATAACACAAGAGGCCTTGATACATCTATTGTAAACAATGTTTATTTGATCAGGTTCCCACAGGAGCCCTCAGGAGAAGAAAGAAGCCTAAAGCAGAGAGGAGCAGGCAATGACTGTGGTTAACCTCAAGCTTTGAAAGAAGTGGAAAGCCACAAATCTTTTACATTCTCATACCAACAACTGGGTTGCTCCTTAATATGGTCACCTGAAAGGTAAGCATCACTCTGAAGTCGTCTTTGGGCTTTCTCAAGTCAGTGAAGAGGAAGATGTGTCTCTAGAGCACAGTTTGTCCTGCCCTAAGATGATGCTTGGGAGCTGCGCACTCCTTGCAACAACAATAAAGAAAAAGCCTAGATAATTAGCACATTTGGGTTTTATATGGGAAAAATTTAGATGTGATTAATCCCTCCCTAAATAAACACAGATCTTATACTGAAGTTGAGGAAAGCTACACTAAATTCAGACTTAATTAATGTTTATGAGGGAAGTATCAGCAGAAAGTTTGGGGAACTCCTGATGCAGAGACATTGGTAGAAGACCACTAAGACAAGCGAGATATACGATACCACAGTGAGAGAAAAAACGAGGTGCTTTTGTCATACATGGTCCACAAGTTCATTTGCATATGTGATCAGTAGCACAGACTCATTGAGGAATATTTCAGAGAGTACCACATATCTTTACAAGAGCAATAGTAAACAGACTTGCACACCAGGAGAGCTGGTGTGCAAATCCCCCTGTAATACAACTAAAACCTCACTTGAAAGCCCCCCGTGAGTTTCTTTCGAGAATTGGGTACTGGTCTTTGAACTGAAAGAGTTATTATTCTGCAGTGGGAAGGCCTCAACCCCAAGAGGGAAATACCCTAACAATGTTAGGTCTATCCTGTATTCTGTAGGACTGCCTTCCCCTCCAAAGTCCTGAAATACATCACTGTTCAGCAGAGAGATAGCATATCTATATGACCCCAAAACTAGTAGGCTAGCTGAAAGCAAAACATATTTATAGGTGTCTAAAAAGCATTTTGAGAGACAGGTAACAGATCAAGGCAAAAATTCTACATATTTGATAACAATCATGTTTGGTACATCCAGCAAAGAAGTCTAGGATGCAATTAATGTTCTAGTAACTTTACTAATTTTCTAGCCTGGGTGGATTCCCATATATTTATCAAATATGTATTCAATTTAGTATGACTTAAGCTACCTGCCTCTGCAGAGGTAACTCAAACAGTAAAGGTGATGCCTCTCAGCTCTACAGCAAGTTTTGACTCTCTAAAGACTGAAGTACAGCAGTGCTCAGGAAAGCCAGCCCCAGAGCAGAGACCAGGCCAGGGTACAGGTGCCCTACAAGTGAGCCCTTTCCTCTACCTTCCTCTGCAATGGCAGCACCTCCCAGCCCTACCTCTCCATCCTGTTCACAGAAAGCTCAAACCCTGCTCTGGAGCCCCTCACGTTCCTTCCCACCAGACCTGGGGCTGCCACGCTCACTCCCCAAAATCACAGCCATTGCTCCTACCTCCCCCAAGCCTCCTTGGCTATACCCAGGGCTTCACCACATCTTCCTACAACAGCTCTGGAGGCAACTGCAGAGAAAATCAGATGGAGAAGAGTGCTATGCTGGTAGACTGTTAAGGAGAATGGTTATTAAGTGGCCACAGGCTTTTCCAGAGGGCTGTCCACGTGCTGCTCTGAGGACTTACTCCCTGCATCGTCCTTCCCATGGCCAGTGCCAGTTGCCGATTTGCAGTCTGGGGCATCCTCTAAATCACTCTTACCAAAGGGAAACAACTTTACACAACTGCAGCTAGAAGGTCCCCAGACAATATGCTTTCTGTTTCCTTTCCTAGATGAGAAGCACTTCCCATGAGGACCAAGATTACTGCTCGCTTCAGTGATACCAGACTGAAGTCCTGTGTTGCTGCATTCCCAGCCTGCTGCTGCTGAAATGCTGCAGTCTGTCATTTAAAGGCATATTTCAACAAAAAAAAGTCTAAAACGATTTGCCTAAACCTGAATAAGAAGAAAGGATTAGGAAGGCAGAGGAATAATAATACATCAATTTAAGAAAGTTCTTGCTGTGAATATAAAAAAGTGTGTCAGTAATCTGCATTGATTGCTTGAAGAAAATTCAGAGGGCATGAGCGCTCAGTTATCTTTGTACTGCACCTTTTTTTGTTGTGTTTGTACCAATGCTATTTAACAAAGATTAATATGCTCCCACCAAATCCATACAGTTTTATGAAATCCATGGAGACATCTGGCAAGAATCTATCAGAACTTTTTTCTCCATATTCCCTGCAAAAACATTAGTAACCAGTGAAGTATTCTTAAGTGAGAGGCTGCTGGCTGGGGTTAAACCACAACAGTTGGAAAAAGGAAATGGATGTTTTATTGATGCAGAAAGGAGATCAGTGGGAATTCAAAATATAAAGTTGCAAGAAAACATCAGGTTGAGCAAAAGACCCTTCCCCTGAATTTGGAAACAGTGAGTAGCTATTAAAAGAGTGCATAAGAAAGGGATCACTAAAAACTTCATCATTTAGGGAGTTAATAAATGTCTTTGGCAAACCTGTTATCATTTGCATGTTTTCCCTGGCCTCACAGGAATACATGATGTGACATCATGTCTTACATAAAAAGGAGGGAAAGGAAATGAATGCAGCTTTGTTTTACCAACTGGAAAAAGAACTATCATTAGGAGATTCTTTCAAACTCAATTATTATTCCCTATTTGCACTTTCTCTTTGCTTGAAGAAACCCATTTATAACCTGATTTTACAACTTAATTTAGCAGCCATATTGGACCATATACTATCCCATACTATCCCAGTGTAGCATTAGAAAATCAGATTAACACAGCATCAAAAAAAAGTACTGAGAGACTGATGCATAAAGTTCCTGTTGACATCAATTACACTTAAGTCAGATGTCGAAACTGGAAAGTTTGCCTATGACTGACTTGTGCTACTAGACTCTGCAACAATAAAGTAAATAAGGTTTAGGCATGGAAATTGTTAAGATACTTGAAGAAAAGCAGCCAACAAGTTCATAATATTCAGCCTAATAAAGATCTGCTAAATCCAAGGGGGTTGGGGTAGTAGCCTACTTTCATGGAAAGATTAGTTTTGGAACGAGCAAAGTCTGCACCACAGACTTTAAAACAGACCACAAAACTACCAGTGTCCACATTTGGGAGATTTGCTTGGGAGCAAGGGTGAAGTACTTTTGGCAGGCAACTAAAAGCACCTGAAAACCCTCATGAGGGTGGTTCAAATATCTGGGTCCTTTATACCCAGTCCAGAAGAGATGTGCAGCTCTATGTTGACAAGCGTTACAATGAGCCATCCACTTTCAGAACTGTCACACTAAAAAGATTTACAGCACATTTACAAGACCTAGCCCTAATTTTTTGCAAGAACATGCAATGATCACTATTAAAACACAGGTTTAGATCAACCATTTTCCCTGCTAGGAGGAGGCAGGGCTGTCACCTTCTCTATCATTAAGACATGTAGGTGAGTGAAAGACAAACATAATGATGGATTTATGTGGTGCAATGTAATTTTACCCTGCTTAAACCAAACATCTGTATAGCCTAACAAATATCATGCCCTCCTGAATCCCACTTCAAAATGCAAGAGCATATCCATCAAAATGATTACCTACCTCAAAAAAAGCTGAAAATTGAATGCCAGAGATAAAAAAAAGCACAGCAAGATGGTTTCACAAGAGCCTTGAAGCTCTGATCAGTTCTCCTGGGCATCACAGCCTGTAGGCACAGCTTTCAGAAAAAAAACACAAAAAATCCACCACTATCTTCAGCCAAGACCACTGACTGTAAATGCACTTCCACCATGTAGTCAGGAGAACTGAACAGGCTCTGGCTGTGTCTGGAGCAAATTCACACTGCCTGACCCCTCAATCAACCAACCCCCAGGTCAGCACAGTGTGGGACCTGAGCTGGGGGAAGCCAACATCCCTTGTGCTTCAGCAACCTTTTTGCTCCCATTTTGCTCTAGAATTGTGGGGATGAAGAAAGTTACGTGTCAAAGTAGTGCCACTATCATGCCAGTGGCACCTTGTTAAGGCAATGAGTAGGTCTGGGGAAAAGTAGTAAGGATGAGAGTTGAAGAAAAAGGAAACAAATGCACTAAAAAGGGTAGGATGAAGTACCATTAGAAGAAAACAACCATATATAGTAGTTATCATAGCTATCACTACTCTAAATGTAGGCTAAAAATTTAGAAGTATGGCCAAGTTGCTCACTTCTAATGGACAGGCATTAAAAATTACATAAATAATAGTAGTACAGTTAAAAAAGTATTGTTTGTTTCCCTTGGAATCTGAAAGCTGCTGTCTTCCATTCTACAGGATCCAGGCATTCAAAGAGTTAGTTAATCAATCAATAGCTCAACAAATGAAAGGAAAATGGTTGAATCTGTTGGAAAATGACAAGGTCTCATTTACATCTCGAATCCACTGTGTGGTTGGAAGTCAGCTGGGGTTGGACAAGCTGCACATAGTACATACTCCAGAGCCACAGTACACGACTGCAGTCCTCAAACATCTCTCAAAGGACAGTAAGTAAAGTCCTGTGAGCACTCACCACTGGGCAGCTCACATACATCCTTGTATGTTTAAGGTTCAAAATCAGTAATTTGTGTTTGCCTTCAATCAGGCTGTGCCACTGTGCATATTAATTTAAGTCTCAGTTACAAAGGGGAGATATGTTACTATACAGAACAGTTATTGCCTCAAAAATGCACTGGCCAGTTCCTAAAAAATGGGTGAGGGGAAGACCTACAAGCTGCAGAAATTATCAGTTCATACTTTTCCTCTAATTACCAACTCAATGAGTGCCTCTATTTTTCAGGTCACTTCCCAGTTATATATTACGTTTCCTTTGTTCCACAACCTTTAATTCTTTTCCAGTCTTGCAGAATTAACTGGACAGGTTTTTTAATCTTGTCTCTACAAAGAACTTGTTGTAATTGCAATGAATGCTTTCATTTTGCTGGTGTCTGAAATACGATTTGCAGGAGAAGGGGGAGTGCGGGTTGATGCTAGTCCCATCATTAATAACATTCTTGCAGGGATTGTAGTGGCGGGAGTAAAAACCCCAAAGCTTTTATATAATAACAGCATGTGTCTGCACGTGAGCTGCTCCTTTAAGAAGCCCTGGGTCACTGGAAGTAGAGAGATCTGGAGAAAAGGCAGCCCTACAGCTATAACAGAGGGCAGAGGTTAAATCTTTTGACATATTTGCCATAGGAATGGTCACTCCACACCCTCTCCCTGAAGGCTTCACTGAAATAGAGGTGTTTGCCCTGGGCACTGCCCTGCTGGTAGAAGGTAAGTCCGATGTGGGACCTCAGCAGCAGTAAGACTTTTTCCCCTATTATTTGTGATGAGAGGGGGAAGAAAAATTGAAATAATCAGCAGCATTTGTGGTACACTGACCGTGGTTACTGTGGCCACATTACCAGTACTTCTGCTGAATAAATCAAGGGGAGCTCTAAGCTGTTTGCCATGAAGATCTGCACTCTATGCATGGTTGTGGCAGTGAAGTACTTCTCAAGATTTGGGGACTTAAGATTTTGTTGTTGACTTTTAAAGACAATTTTATCTTCCTCAAGGGAAGGATACTGAAATGACTGATGATCTCTCAATAAACTTGGACTGCTTGTTTTGTGGGCTGTGATGACTCTCTTATAATCCAACACCATAGATCCAAAATAGCCTGTGAACTCTCAGGACGCATCCAGATTGTGTTGGTAGAGCTGCAATTAAGGGCTGCTGGGTAAAAGTAAACAAATTGTATCAATTTCATTTAGCCAATGTGGACTTTTCTTAAGGCATAAGCCACTTTGTTGAGAGACTGCAACAAAACTGGGAACTTATAATTACCTGGCAGTTAGCAAAGGGGGTGCCAGGGACCTGCAGCTGTTGAAGTTAAAATAAAGTAAACGACACCTAAAACTAGATGTGGTCTAACACATTTATGATTTAGTAAACACAACTATTTTCTGTAGGGCTTTAGGCAGAATGTGCCCAGCAGATTGGCAGTAAAACTCTTTGTCAACAGACTTAGCAGATCAAACGAAATAATTAAAGATTAATTCACTTCTCTCACTGAGAGAAAGGTGATGAACACCCCTCTTTTTATTTTTTGTGGCAGCTTATAAGTGCAGTTTGCAGGAAAGCTATGGGGAAGAGTTGCATTTACTTTATTAACTGGACACATTTGCTGATCTGAAAATGAAAATTCAAAGCTATCATTTTTAAATTTAGTAAGTTCTCTTTTTGTACACTCATGCTGACCTTCAAGAGAGCAGAATGTGGTGAAGCCTGAGGCTTCAAAAAACAAGGGAAAGACAGAAAAAGTTGATGTAGTAATAACTCTTCAGCTCTACTCTAAATATGCTCACAACATATCTCTCCTAAAGGCTTCTTTGCATTTGGGAGAGTTGACAGCAGTTTTACCCTGTGGGTGGGAGGTAATCTGGCAGGGAGGAAATAAGAACAGCAGATCTCAAATGGCTCCAAATATTTCTCCTGGAAATATTTTGTTATATGTTGTGTAATAAACACACATCAGCTGTTACTATGGTTATGCCATCAGCCATTAATGCAATTAAGGTAGAAGCAGGATTTTAGACTAGAAAAAAATCATCCATCTTATGTAACTGCAGAATTAAGACAATGAGCATAAGTAACTACACTGCTTTACAGAATTAGGGGATATAGAGTTTTTCTGTGCTACATAATTTCTTTTTCCAAGAAGAACACAAAGAAAAAGACACCGTGTCTCTCATCTAAGTGAAACTTAGAGATTGGATGTTGAGTCAGAGCCTCATCAGAGCTAAAATAATTCAGGTCACCTTGAAAAGGGCATTAAAGGACAAAGCTTGAATTTAAACCAGTGAAAAATGGGTTTCAGGGTGGCAGAGCTCTATGCTGGGTGAATAGCTGGGGTTGCTTGGATGATTCTGTCTGGGGACCAACATTTATTTATTTTTTTAAATCTGTCAGTGACTGCTTTTCATAATTAGATTATTCCTTTCCATGTATAGTCTATTGACGAGGGGCAGTAATAAGATTGAGCTGATGTGATTCAAGCACTGTGTAGGCTAACCTTAGACAGAAGCCCAAAGGGAGCCAGGCTGACTGAAACACAGCTGAGGGATTTCTCTGCTTAGACACAAAAGAATGTTATAATTGATATTGAACACAACCCATTTCTCTATCAAAGGCAGGTCTGGAGATGTGTACACCAGCAGCATATGCTGGCTGTCAGCCCCCCTGAAACTGCCTCCCCTGCATCTCCCTTGCTCTGAACTATGTGTCCCTGGATGAACTCTGACAACTCAGTTTCTCTTATTATAACAAAAAGCAGAATTACAAGTAAGATCAAACCATTTCTGCTCCACGTGACTGGCCATATCCCTGATGCAGTTTGGAGCATTGGCTTCAGCTGTCACCTCCAACTTCTCTCCTGAAAGCCTTTGTAACTCGCGTGCAGACCGACCACTACAGATTTATTCCCTGCGTGCGCATGAGTTTCCACTGTAATTATTGTTCCCTCATTAAAGAAAACAACAGCATCACTGTAGATGTTTTCCATTCCCAGTTGAATCACGCCAAACAATTCTGTCTTTCAGCCCTGCTCGGTTTCTGTCTGAATGGCTTGACAATCCTCTCCTTCCGAAAAATCAAAGAGCTCCGAACGCCCAGCAACCTGCTGGTCGTCAGCGTTGCGCTGGCTGACTGCGGGATCTGCATCAACGCGTTCATCGCTGCCTTCTCCAGCTTCCTAAGGTACATCTTACAGCTTTTCCTAAGGGATGCTCAGAGGAACCACGTGAAAATTAATAGCTTAAGTTGTAAGAGATCAGAGTAATTAAATGACTCTCTCTCTCTACCACAACACATAGCCAACCTTCTTATTCTCTCAGTTTGAAACGGGAAAATGAAACTCTACACAGTCCTACCAGGCAAGCAGAAAAGCAAACTTTACTGTGTATAATCACTGACAGAGTGTAAGATTGATTATAGAAGATATTTAACCAGACAGCTTTACCGGTCATTACAGAAGCTACTTGAATACCAAAATACCATTTCACTAAACCTCTAGATCGACCCCAAATTTATCTGCAAGTCTTTATCTGTTTGCGATTTTTTTATTAACCTATCCATTAAAGCATTTATTTGAGAAGTTTCTGGAAAATTAGAATGCAGATCTGTTACCAGGGAGTTCACATCAGTTATGACACAATTGTTTTTCTACATTTTCATACATGTCAATCATTTAATCAGAGGACAGAAACAATATCAAGCATTTTAGTAAATAATTATGACAAACAAATCACAAGCAAATCATACTCAAAAAACTCACCACCACTATATAAAATAGCTGATGAATAATTTCACCTTGGTATCATATATTTACACTCTGGAAAGACCTTTAATTGAAAACAGAAATGCATTTCAAGCCAGAATGTGACCACTTTATTCTCTCTTAATGGCTATAAAAAGTATTTACAAATTAATAAGTAAATAAGTTCCAATGGGGCCTTAATTGATAATATTTTACCTCCTATATAGGTCAGTCTTGTTTCAGACACTTATGTCCAACTGTAGTCAATAAAGATGCCTTTACAGAACTGGAGCTGAGAAGCCAAGGTCAATACATCAAAATGAGCTTGGTTTTAACCATTGCAGGACCTTTTCTTTCAAATAGGACCACAAGTTTCCCAGCCCCTCAAGCAGTAAGCTGTCTCCTGTTCCAGGGGTAGTCTCCTTATGTATCACACTGGTGTTCTGTAAATATATGAGAAAGGAGATTGCCAAAGATTTCTGCCTCACAGCTGTGTTTACAAGCATAAGAGTCAGTTTAGATGAACACAGAAAGAAAAAAAAAGTCATGGCTCCTTTTCATTCTGTGTCTGCAAAGACATTGGGAAGTTCTTTTCCTTCTTTTTATTCTACGTCTGCAAAGATATTGGAGGCCTCAGTCTGGCTATAGAGAGTATTTTTATTTGTTGTGAGCTTTTGTACTGTGTTGCATGGTGAACTCTGACTTTCAAAAATTCATTTGCTACTTTCACACACTGACAAATTGGTTGCTCATAAAGGATACAAATTTTGAAGATGTGGATAACTGGATGAAATGTAGATTTCAAATTTAAATTTGAACTTTTCAATACAAAAATGCAGGGTTATATTTTCTTCTCAGTATTAAGAGTAGAAATAGCTGCTGTACTGTATCAGACATCACAGCAAGAAAAATGCTGGCATATACCTAAAGGCAACCACAACAGCATCTTTTACAATGTCTCTTGGAGAGCTCGAGCACAGTCTTATCATTTTACCCTCTCTGTTAATGCAATTTCCAAACGTGTCTTCATCTTTCTCCATCATTTTCTTAACATATTCCTTGTTTGTTGACAGATACTGGCCCTATGGCTCTCAGGGCTGTCAAATTCATGGATTCTGTGGCTTCCTGACAGCACTAGCCAGCATTAACTGCAGCGCTGCAGTCGCCTGGGACCGATACCATCACTACTGTACAAGTAAGGGCCACAATTTACTGAGCAACCCCACCCAGATTCTGCTACAAGGCAGCTTGCTTGGGTTTCTGAGAATCAAAGAAAGCACATATTTATTATTTGTGTATCTTACACGTAAGTTTGTTTATTTTACCCACTAGAGACAGAGCAAATATAAACAGTTTCTCCAAAGGACTTCTTCCCATACAGGGAGCAATCAACAACCACCTTCAGGAGATATTTCTTCTTCCAGATCACATCCAAGTCGTGACACTCTTGCCATGATTTCTCTTAAGCCACAAGGATTTTTAAAACAAAATCCCAAACAAAATTTTTCTTTCACATCGAGGAAAAATCTATTCACCTTGGGCTTTCATCCAACACCCTGCTGCACACCAAACAGATATTTATGCCCATGCAGAGTTTACTAATTACTGATGAATTTGATGTAGCTGGAGAGCTGCCTCTGCAGAGACAGCAGCTGGAACAGAGCCCATGCAGAGGCATGATCAGGCAGACAGAGCTCAGCAGCCCCTTTGTGTGACACACAGGCATTTTGGGGTGCCAGAGACATTTGTGGGGTTTATGTTTTATTCCAGGCCCCCTTATGAGGACTGGAACTCGATACATTTGTTCCCAAGCAAGGAACAAATTATCTGCAAGTTTCAATAAAAACAGCAGAGCTATTTTTAAGTATTAATTGATATGAGCAGGAATGTATTCAAGTGGGTTTTTTTCCTTAGTGAAGGCCATGTTCTGTTTCTTTTTTTCTTGCAATTTAGTTTTTAACTAACTCTGACACCTTAGCTGGATTTAATGGAAATCTAATGTTAGACAGGGAGATCAACCTATGAAAATAAATTTGTCCTTTTTTGTCAACTTATGAAAGAATATTTTTGATTTAGGTGAGAAGTAGAGATTGACAGGATTTACGAATATATGGATTTGACTTCTATCACAGAACTTCCTCCCAGTATTTGGCAATACTTCATTTGTGCATTCAATTCAATCCAAGAGTGGAAATGTCTGCTGAATTAGGGTGCTGAGTTGGATTTGGTGTCTGTAGGGACTGCTAGGATTTGTGCTGGAACTCCAACCGTGCACTAGCCACCGCTGTGGATACAGGAGAATAACTCCATTCTCTTAGCTAGCCCAGAAGTTGGGAAGCACAGTAAAAGGCTTTATCATCAACTGTAAAACAAATTGGCAGCCTTGTGAGCACTGGAACTGGCAAAACCTGCTGTCTTGTAAATAAAACACGGTGCACAGGGATGATATTCCTTTTGTATACCAGGATAGACCCATGCTGACTGCTCTGTGGGTGTTTTCATGGGGACTCACCTCTCCCCAGACAGTGGCTTTCACAGTAAATGCAGCAACTTAGTACCTGTCAGTCCCCACTTCCTCCTCCAGTTTACTCTAAGTAGCCAGAGTTCTCAAAAGTTATTGGGAAGGGACTGAGTGACAAGCACAGGGTATACAGTTTCATGCCCTTCGTTATGAAAAGGGAAGAAGACACAATATGAAATACAAACCTATTCTGAAAAGACAGAGAACCTCTTAAAGGTCTTTTCCAACCTTAACTGATCTATGTTTCTTGACATCCTGGCACTCAGCAATGTTTGAAATGCCCTAATCTGCACTCTTTGGCCATTTTGGCAGTCATGTGGGAGCTCTGCCGTCTGGGAGAAACAGATGAGGTCCTCCCATGTAGATATGCAGCTTTTATGTTTCCTGCTAAAGCCTGTTTTTTTCTAGAAGAATGAGGAATCCAGAGCACCTCATGTAACCACACTGTTCTCAAAAAAAGCTGTGTCTCTTTGGCGATGTTGATAGACAAATTCAACCCTCCTTTTCTTGTGATAAAGCACAGGTTGCTCAGACCACTTCACATAACATTTTCTAAAGGAAATTGTAGACATTTGTTGGGGAAGAAACTGCTGAGCTGCAGTGCTTCAATGCCCTCCTCTGTTAGCATCCACACAACCTTTCAGGCACAGCCTCCATGTGATTAAAGCAGCAAATGGTGAAACACTCCCAAACCACACAGGGAATATATTCAATCTGATGATCCTGTTGAGGTGAAAAGGTTGCCAATTTTTTGTTCTGCAACTCTTGCAGGAATTCAACTCAGGCAAGGAAATTCTTTTTTTCATGTCTAGATAAAGGACCCCAAAAAAGCAGGCTGTAAGCTAACTCCATACTAACACCCCTTGGACATCAAAATGCGTTTGGAGCTAGAAGAGCAGCATCTGTATTTTACAAGAGAGAGCCTGAAAATAAGCATGTCTTGGAAAGACATTTTGCTCTCTGCAACATTGACTTTAATGCCTTTGTGTCATGACTTCCTCCAGTCATGAGCACACACTACATTAAGAGCACAGGCAGAGAGACCCTAAGGGCACAAACTTCTTTACTTTGCTCAAATTGTTACTTACTGATGGCCAAACATGGCTGCTACAGTGAACACTTTGAACAACAAAACCTAAAACCCAGAAGGTGCTCAGGCCCTGGGGCTACTCCAGTAAAACCAGCCCTTTCTAGTTGCATCCTTCACATGCTGATTGCAAGGAAGATTAACTCATATTTCACAAACATGCTATATCAAGCCTCCAGGCTATACTGTGTTCTCAATCCATACATTAAACTCCTGTTGACACTGGTGCACGTTGCATGCCTGTACAGAAGGTACAAAACACCTTTGCCTAAAAAACAAAGCTATCAACCTTGTATCTTCATTAGCCAGGAAATGATAATCCTTCCAAACTCAATTACATCATCTCCGATTTTTTTGTCATGTCCTAACAGTTTCCCAAGAAAAGCTTTGCTGTAGCATTCCTCATCTTGACACTGGATTATCCAATATCCGTATTTCTGAGGAAGAAGGGGCTGACGGGAATGTGAGAGATTACTACGATGATAGGAAAATTTGGGACTTTACAGTCATTCTGGATGCCAGTAACACAAATTTGCTCACCAGCATTCTGAAAACAAACAAGTTTTTAAATTTGGCAGTCAGTACAACCCTCAGTGACAAAGTGCTAGCCTTTAGAGTGCATTGATAACTAGAGGAGTCACTCTTCAGAAGTGAGGTTGATATTAACTGGTATAAGGACGAAAATAGTATTACCACCACACGTGATAGAGAAGGTAGAGTTTCAAGATATTTTACTCTGCCCTCTTTTGGTTTTTTTCTGTCAAGCAACCACACTGGGCAACTATCTTTTCATCCCCTAAATGTAGCTTTGGGGCCTATGAGGTGCTTTGTTCACAGCAAGGAGAAGAGAACCAAAGAAATAGCCTGAAAGTATGCAGTAAGAGGAGAAAAGGCAGGGAAATATGAAGAGTGTCAATGTCAATCACCAGCAAGATGGAAAACCAGATAAAATTGTATTTCAAAATTTGATCATTAAGGTGAAAAGAAGAAAACAGAAGTAGTTTTATGTTAGCACCTGACAGTGAAGAAGGAAAGGGCAAACTCTGAGGAAGTTGTCTGTCAGCAGCCAAGCATTCAGGACAGAGGGTGACAGTTTATATCAAGGCAGACATTACAGTTCTCCCTCCTTGGCCATTCAGAAAAGAAAAATGTCCTGAATTACGTTAACATAACAGGGGAGGAAAGAGGCAGCAGCCTGGGAGGCCTCTCTGGAGCTGGGATCAGGCAGGCAGAGGGCAGCTGGTGGAGATCCCAGGGGATCAGTGACCTGGATAGCAGGCAGTCACCTACCACAGAGATGTCCTTGCTGAAGGCATCTCAATCAAGCACATTATTCATTTTGGTAAGGAGGTGTCACACTGCCACCAGAAGTTTGTGGAGAGGGGAAGGATCCTGGTCAGTTTTTTCCCTTTCATAAGTACAGTTACAGTTTTAAAAGGAAAGAAAAAAAAATCTAGAAGATTTTATACTTGCATTTAAGAATTAGGGGGAAATGGAAAATCTGAAGTGATTTATGTCATTACTTCTGTCTATACTACAAAAGAAAATATGAATAAAACTAGCAGGGATTTCACAGCAGTATTCGACTTCAAGAAGTAGAATCGCAGTGAGTTTTATCTAATCCTTAACATTCAAGGAAATCTGGGTTGTTATATCAGTATTCAAAAATTACCAAACTACCATTTGTTCCAATTTCAGCTGTCAGCTCTGTCAAATTAGGAGCAAATCCTTAACTCATGTCACATCTACTGCAGCCACCCTGCCACATTGCCTTCATCTAGTTTTGCACCTGTATTAGTTTTCCCTGACAAAATATCAATGTTTATATAGATCTTGCATTTTTCGCTGAAGCAGAAGGTAATCACCAGAACAGCTCTATGATCATGGAGAACCACAGCAAAAAAAAAAAAAAAAAATCAATGGAGTAAAAAAATCCCTTAATTAGGTTATTTTAAAGAGCTTTTTCTAATAATATGCACAAAATAAGCTATTACGCATTGCAGCTTTCTTATTTCTACAAGAAATGAGTACTTGTGAGCACCAGTGACTGGTGCTTTTTGCAAAGCAGATTAAGTAGGTACTAACACCTACTTTACTTATGACTGATACATATTTTTGCTTATAAGACTTTCAAATATCTTCGTCTTTGACAACCTTCTAATCTTAAGTGATGCATGCCATGAAGTCTGGTACAAGCCATGTTGTTCTGGAATATATCATAACTTAATATTATACAGCTATTATAGCTAAACCATTTGCAAGAATGAGGAAAACAAACTTTTTTCTGTCCATCATAGAAAATCCTGTTCACATTTTGATTGAGAAATTCCCTTTGAACAGCAGGCTGAAATCTAGCTGAAAGGCAGCCACTGTGTCGGTGATGTATTTTTTGTTCTTTCTGTGAAAATCAGCTAAACATTTAAAAAAATCATAAATCTTAAAAAAAAAAAAAATCTACATTTGTAAACGTTCCCTCAAACTAAAGATGGAGATATAGTTTGTGGTTATGCCACCAAATACTGGCCATCATAATCAAAAGGATGAATATCCCATGCTCTATCTAGCACTTTCTAAAATTTAAGCTCTTGACATCAGAATTTTAGTAATCTTTGAATGATGGGGGGAGGGTTCTGTTTATGAGAGTGACCTTGTTCTGTCCCAAAGCAATTACAGAAGCCATCTGAAATCCCCTGTATTTATATTGCACTATATGGAAAAGAGAAGCTTTACTTTTGCTTCTCAAAGGGAGAAAGCCAGAGCACAAGAGTGATTAGACTTAATATGACCAAACTGCAAGCACTGGGCCCTAATTAGGAATTATATCTGTAAGCATACGCTGAACTCCATGCCTAGACATTTAATTGAATTAGGACCTACACAGCTATTATGTTAAATTTTATCAGGCCCAAAAAAGTCATTTAAAGTAAAGCAGTGGCCTGCTGTGCACAAAAACAACCAAACTGCTTTCCACCTAGGCTCTTACTGTCAGCCTTCTCAGGGGAGGACATTTTTGCCATGTGAACCAATCACAATTCTTTCACTGTTCTTGTACTGAAAGTATTTTTTTCCGGGTAAAACTACAATAATATCAAGCTTCTATACTTTTACATTCATACATTTTTAGCTGCTTTTAATGTGCGAGTAAATATTTTCTGAAGGGTCAACAAGCAGCTGATTTCACCAGGTCTGCTTCACCATTAATCTCATTTTGCAAAAGGTTAAAGCCAAAAGGAAAAACTTAATTGTGTTAGTTCTGATTCTCTCTTCCAGTCTCCAAAATAGGATTCCTTAAGTGTGAGGAGAGAGAATAGAGGAACTCAGCCCCAGATGAGATTTCCAAAGGCAGGCTGTAAAGACATGCCTGGGGCCAGACTCCATTTTTGCATAGTCCTCTATTCTACATCTAATAAGAAAATGGTGATCCCTAACATATGTGGAAAAGTAACTAAAATAAACTTTTTCTTAGAGTTTTTTCATAGAAAAGGCACAAACATTAAAGCAAAATTTAGGAAAATAAAGAGGAAAAAATAGCAAGTTAATGAAAAATGAGAAGTGGTGCCTTGCTGAGCTCCCAGAGCCCTGCCAGGCATGTGGGCTCCCCAGGGTGGAGGGAACTGAGGCAGGGCACTGCCAGCCACAAGCACGGGGTGGTTTCCCCTGGAGTGTTCTATGGGCTGCACTTTTCCCATTAAAGAACTCAACATGGCAATCTTCATTAAAGCCACTCTTGATAGAAAATACTTGAAAGCCATTTCAGCATGAGGCCTCACAACTCTCTTGTTGCCTGCACATAGCCCACAGGCCAGAGGAAAGATGTGGCACCAAGAGACTGGGCACCACGAAAGATCCCACAGGTGGTTGCAGACAGGGGAGTAAGAGTTTCTCCAGTTTTTCTGTGCAAGATGACAGCAGGGAAGGTGGGATTATATCAGATGAAATCAATGCAAGGATCTTTTTGTTACATGCAAAGATCCATAAGGTGCTGGTGTGTGACCAGGCCCCGGTGCCATCAGAGTGCCTCAGTCAGGGCCCATCGTGCTTTGAAACCTTCACAATACTGCAGCAGTTCATGAAGTGAAGGGATGGGACAAAAAGAGAACAAAATTTCTGCCACAAGATACCACAAAAAGTAACTGATATTAACTATTTTACAAAAACTGCTGAGAATCAAAAACCCCACAGGATTTAGTTCAGGGTTTTTTCAGAATACCAGAGGGCTTACCACTTACAAAATTTTATTCCCAAAGCAATAAAGCTGCTTTTGGCATAAGCTTGTTTTAAAAGATACACAATTCAGATCCAGGTTTCAGTGCAGTTGCTTTTGATAATGCCTTTAAAACGCTGCTAGAATATGTAAAACACAAAGCAAAGCTGACAGCTTATGTAATAAGCTTTGTCCCGGTTGAATTTCAAGTTACAGTTGTGTAAAGCCAAGATACAAGAACTGCTATGTAGAACACAAATGGACATCTTGGATGCTTGTTTGAGCATATACCTAAATTGCACTCACTTAAGAAAGATACAGCTTAAGCTACTTTGCTTATTTGAAACAGAGAGATTACGAATAATTACAAGTAACTAAAAAGTTTTACTTGTATTGCTAGTTCCCTAAATCAAAACCTATTCTTTTATTTTCATCTATGTAATTCTAGAGTCATATTATGTCAGTATTACAAAGCAATATTTAAGCTTTTGAACCAAGATATATCTTCTATGTAGGAATCATATGAAAGACAGATATCAGTCATTAATAATTCTTCACTAGCAATTATTACAAAATAATGTTTTAAATTACAAAAAAAATCAATTTTTTTTGTAACTACCATATTAAAACAGAGTATTTATAAAAAGGATATTCTTTACCTTTTTTCCTGGTATTTAAATTGAAATGTGTACACCTGTTCTTTTCCACGACTAATTTTTGAACACCTGCACCAAACAAATTTTCCAAGTTGATTTTTAGTGCAATTCAAACTCTAATTCTTTTCCCTGAAGAACCTGTGGAAGATAAGAAAAAGCACAGAGGTATAACCAGCATCCCTGTAAAAGGACAGTTTCACTAACAAACTCACTTTATTTTCCTTCTTTAAAATATACAAGGACATTACCACTCAAAATAGCTACTGTGGAGTTTGTGGTCTTTCCTGGAGCTGCCACCTTATAGAGACCCCCAGTTTGTGTGGCCCCATATGCTCTCCACCCATGAGTCAGCCACATCTGACCCCATGGCAGGGCCTCACCTCACACACCTTATCCCCAGTCCCTTCTGAGAAAGGTCAGAACTGGCTGAATCTTCCTGCCTGTTGTCATGATGCTGCTGTTAAGGGCAGACAAAAAGATTGCTTCCCAACCTCAGCGAAAATTACATCATTACTTCTCCCTAATGGGAGATTTGATTAGAAAGGAGCAGTGGGGAAAGTCACCGTTCTCCTTGCCGGTGCAGCTGGCGTCATGGATTATTCAGCACGGCCATGACGACAGACATTAGCCTCCATAACAAAATTATCCAGACCTTTTGACACGCAAGCAGCAAGACTAACACAATATCCTGCAGCAGCAAGGAGGCCTGCCTGCCTCTCCATGAAGAAATACTTCCTGTGTCTTCTGAAGTTTCTAGTCCTTCGTTTCATCCATTGACCTATTCCTGTGATATTTTATGAAACCAAGTGAGATAGGCACAAGTGAACATTTTTATTATAAAATTAGAAAAAAAAATCACTAGTGCTGAGCTTCACATTTCCTGTTCCAGGCTAAGCAATGATCTTAAGGGCAAAATTACTTGTTCAGTAGTATTTTTAGAATGAGATCTGTTGTCAGGTTTTGTGTATATATTCATATATATATCGATGAATAGCAGTTTTAGAACAGAGTATATTTGATATCCACGTGTGCCCTGCACTCCCAGTCAGGCAGGAAGGAAGTAGGCAGGGGTTGGGGAGTGTGTGCAGAGTCACATTTCAGATCTGACCCACACCCTGCAATGGGACTCTATTTTTTCAAACACTATTTATTGCATCACCCTGTTCCATTCTACTCTTTGCCTCACCTGAGTCTCTAAACACTTTCCCAAAACACAAGAATATAAGGTTTATAACAGCAGCTGTATCTCCAGTGTGGTACAAAGCTAAGCAGCAATACAGCATTTGTCTAAGTAAAGCACACAAAAGGGAAGTACAGTTTGCTATTTCCTAAAGTCTAAAAGCTTCCTTCATATTTTATGCCAGACTGATTCCTCCAGACACAGGTCAGCTTCAGGGTACAAAACACAGACAGCTGTTTGTTTCTGCCTGAGGCCCAAGGCCAGACAGTTTTTCCCAGTGGTTTTGTTTGGATCATGGAGATTCCCTTTTCTCTTCCCACAGGGAGCAGGCTGCAGTGGAGCACGGTCATCTCCATGATAGTGTTTGCATGGCTGTTTGCTGCCTTTTGGGCCGTGATGCCCTTGCTGGGGTGGGGGGAATACGACTACGAACCCCTCCGAACCTGCTGCACCCTGGACTACAGCAAAGGGGACAGGTGAGGGCCAGGGCCAGCTCCCAGAGGGGTGGGCTGGAGGCTGCCATCCCCCGGGGTGGCCTCGGCAGCACACCAAAGCTGCTGTCCCCCATCACTGCTGCTGGGGCAGATGTCCCTCCCAAAGGCTGCCTTGACTTGCATGGTGACATCTGAGAACAGCTTCCTCTGGGGGAGAGGCTGGTGCCTATGTTTCTGCTACTCCCTTGCTCATCTATAAGCTGCATCTTTTCTGTGTTTAGGACTTAAACCTCTTTCGAAGGGGTTTTGAGTTCATACAGTCCAGCGCAAATGTCCGGACTGTAGGGTTGTTTGGGTTTAGAAAGCAAATACCTGTCGTAATTTTCTACAGTATTATTCATCCCACACAACAGCATGGCACAGTTTAACTGCCCTTCAGCAAATGCTGCAACTAAAGCATGTTGACAAAACTGGGTTTAGCAATTTTAAAAATACAAGTTGGTAAATACCAACAGCAAGTTTACATAGATACATTAGACAGGAATTAACGACCTCTTTTTTTTCCCCCTCCTCACCCTTTCCAGAAACTATGCCACATACCTTTTTTCTATGGCTACTTTCAATTTCCTGGTCCCGGGCTTCATCATGCTGACGGCCTATCAGTCCATACACCAAAAGTTCAGGAAAAGTGGGAACTATAAGGTAAGAAAGTTCCCTCAGCCCCTGCAATCACCTTGCCAAAATAGGGCTACATCCAGTGGAGGCAAAGTCCTTGAAAAAAAAAAAAAACTATTTCTTTCACAAAGGCTTCGGCTCAGCTCCTTCTGTGCTGACTCCCCAGTGCTACTTGAGTAGGAGGGTAGTGCAACACAGGATAGGGCCACTTAGAAAGTTCATGGAAACATTATTCTTAGAGATTTCAACATTTTACCAGATGGTCACATCTGCCCCAACCTAGTGCTGTAAACAGTTCCCCATCAAAGAGGGAGTTGGACCAGTGATCCTGAGGATTTCCCTCCATCAACTCTAGTCCAACTCTCCTCACAAAATTAACACAGAATATTTGCCAAAAGCATATCAATATTTATCCAGAGAAATTTAGCTCAGGAAGGATTGTTATTTCCTGCTTTGCTACAAGCCCTTAGCTTATCACTGAGGAAGTCAGACAGAACTACAGCTCTGAACAGAAACACGGAGGCACCTCATGGGGGGAAAAGGGCCTTCCCATACACATTGTGTTTTCACTTGGCTGAGGAAATTCAGAAATCTTTATGAGCTGAAAACAAAGGTTTGTGCATGGCAGTTTTATGGGAATGTGGTGATTATATGAGTTGTTTCCTTAGGTGCAGGCCATACAGTCTGGGGCATTGTGCATGGCTGGTGGGCACAGCCTGACCCCTGCACTCAGTAAAGACAGTTAGTTCTCAAGGGGAGTGTTATATCAGCAAAGAGACAGTCAGGCAGACTGGTTTGTAGCTGACTGGAATAAATACATGTGCCCTCTACATATTTCTTGAATAAATCTCAGTGATCATTATGTCTATTAGCTTTTTTTTCAGTGAGTTTACATGCATGTGATTTCTTTCTTATGATATTCTATAGCTGTGCAGACAAGTTACAATTAAGAAAATTTAGGGACGAAATTATTGTTTCTCTAGTCATTAATACTTTTAAGATACTTGGAAACAGCTGACCATGAACACCATGGATAGGGCCCCAGCATAAAGGACAGAGGAATCCTACTACCACAATGTAGCCACTGCATCCATCTGTTGCACTGCCAGAGCAGTGGCTTCATACAGTATTTGTCTGCAAGACCATCTAAGAAGTCAGCAATTTTACCTGTTTTTAAATTTTCACATTGATTTATCCCTTCAGCTGCAATTACTGGCCTTGGCTTCCATATCTAGAACACATTCTGATTTAACTGATCTACCATAAGGTATTTTGCCACCTCTGCCACTCCCCACCCACACCTGGGACAGGGCTTTGTGCCCACTGCACAGGCAGCCCTGGAGGCAGAGCAGCAGTGGGGTCACACATCCTGTTGGCTGATCCTCTCCTGCTGCTGAACACAAACCTCTCCCATCCATTTGGTGCAGGGTGTGATTGTGAAACGCAAAGGAATTTATTGCTCTTGTTTTTCAGTTTAACACTGGTTTACCACTGAAGACACTGTTCATTTGCTGGGGTCCCTATTGCCTTCTATGCTCCTATGCAGCAGTGGAGGATGTGATGTTCATTCCAGCCAAATACCGCATGGTAGGTCTGTGCCGCCCGGAGGAATCCAGACAGTGACATTCTCCTTACTCCCCTCTCTCTGTTCCTATGGAACAATGCCAATTTACTCACAACTGGGTTTACTTGTTAAAACACATATACATGAAGTAGATCTTTTCCTCAAAGCATTCTGTTCATCTACCACTTTCAAGGGAAAGCAGCTAAGCACAGTGATATAACAAGCAGTGCATTACTGCTTTGATCAAGCAGAAATTTGGGAAGTCAGGGATTTTTTTTCTTCAGCAGTCAGGGGTCTGTAGCCTGTTCTGCTTCATGGTGTGTAGGAGCTTTTTGTGTCCTTCCCAAAGTCAAGTACCAGCTCAAAATTTTCAGTTTTGAAGAGACTGATTGTCTCATTCATGTCTCTAATACTTTGCCGTCCTCAAGAAAGTTGTAATTGATCTCTCCTAAGGTTATGCTGCCTCCTCTTTCCCCTTTATTCTACGAGTCTTGGCTCCAAAACCACCTCTGGGACTCAGTAATATCATATGAAACCTTTCAACTTTCATTCAGTCCCCAAGAATCAGCCCAGCTGCAGGTCACCAAATTCATTACTGTATTCGTTATCCCACATAAAATGCATTAGCAACATCAGCCCATTTATTCATCAGAAGGTGTCCATGGCACAGCCTTCACTCCTCCTAAGTGTTTGTATCCACTCTCAACTGAAATATCCCTGTTTCAAGCAATAACAATCTAAATTCTTTCACCCGGGGACTATAATTTCTGGAGCAAGGACTTCCAACCAACCAACTTGCTTTTACTTCTCATCTTTCTGGGGGTAGCACAGTACTACCATTGGAGACAGGCATTTTTTTGGTAAAGGGAAACTGAACCTAGGCTGAAATCAGCCAACTGGCTCCTCAGTGCATTTTGCTATTAATAAATATTGTGTCTCACGACAGATTCCTGCCCTTGTTGCCAAGGCTGCGCCAACGGTGGATGCCTTCGTATATGCCCTGGGAAACGAGAACTACAGAGGAGGAATATGGCAGTTCCTCACAGGACAGAAGATTGAGAAAGCAGAGGTTGATAACAAAACTAAATAACCCATTATGGCATTAAGCAAAATTATTGCAGGTACATCAGTGAAAGCAAAATGCTGGAGAAAACTGTGTGCATTCTCTGATATGTATGTGCAAAGGTGGTTCCACATTGGAAAGGCTGTGTATTGGCTACAAACAATGAAGTACAAAAAGAAAGCCCTCCAGATAACTGTCCAAACCATCAGGAGCTGCTTGTCAAACAAGCTGCCTTAAATCTGTGTTGATTGTCATCAGTCTCATTTTATATGTCACTGCAAATAAACTATGTGCTGGAAAGCATTTTTTTTTCTCCTGATAAAAGCTAACGTAAAAGCTCAGCAAATTAACTGAAGCAGGATATTCATTTATCCAGTGAGGCCTCATCAGATCAATCTGTGCAGTTTGCCCATATGGTAATGTCTGGATTACTAAAAGATTAAACCAGTATCCAGTATTACACCACATGTCTGTATAAATACCTTGTTCATCTGAACAACTCATTTTCAATGCCTCCAAAATGGGAGTTCCCAAATTTCCATCATGAATCTGATATCCTACTTCCATAAAAACATTTTAGCAGGCATGTTACCCCAGTAAGGAATATTAGCTTGGCTCCTATTCAAATGAATCACTGTGTGGCATTCAGCTTTATCACACACTAAACTGCATCAGATTTTGCAGCTGCTACTTACTAGGACAATAAAATGCTTATAGTCCATCATAAAAAACATTCATCTTTTTGTTGAACATTGAGCAAAAACTAAAGGGAGGTATGAGTCAGTTTCTGTTCTAAAATGTCATAAGGATAAAAATTAACTTCACATCTGCCATTAAATTCCCCTATGATCTACATGAGTGAGAACAATCACTGAATCAGTTGTGACTGAAGAGTCTAAGCAATTAAAAAGTCATTTATTTTATAATTAGCAGAATTTATATGTATTCTAAATTTTAAAATACATTTTAAACACTTGTATTTGCTCATATTGCCTATGGGATGAAAAACTGTCGGTTGATGTTGCCTGTTACTACAAGATGTGCCTCAGAATGACCCATTTGTTAAAAAATATGTGTGTGACACAGATTATGAGAGATTGTATGTAAAAAGCCAAACCTAATTGATACTTACAGGAATCATATGGTTCATTTCCAAGCACTGACAGTGAAACGGCTTTTGGAACCAACCAAAGAAAAGGCTGATCTGTCCCTTTGATGCCTTCCAACATATTAGAAGGGAAGTTGTTTAAGGGTTACGAAAGGGTAGATGGTGCAATCCTGGAAGCTAAACAATCAGTAGGTAGAAGGGACATTCCCCTCACGGATAGAGATAGAAAATAAATGTCATTTTCAGACAGGAATCCCAGGGATCCCATTCAAAAATGTGCTTTGAGACTTTGCAAGGCTCAATCTGGTCACAAACTACCTGACAGAGCACTGAATAATGCCATAACAAAATTATTCAAAATAATGACATCTAAAGCTGACAGGTAAGACTTACATCTTAGGTACACATAATATTACATGAGCAGATGACAAAATATTTGCACTGGTAAGTGCAAAATAATGTGTATGGGCACAAAATTACCTTTAAGTATATACCTACAGTGACAGGCTCTGAATATGTAATTATCTCTTTCTCAGGAAAGAAACCTGGATAAGTCTTGCAATCATTAGTTCACTTGTCAGGGGGGTCACACCGACAAATCCCAGCAGAAACACTAAAAAAGGAATAGGTAACAAAAGAGGACACATAGTCACACCATTTGAAATCCGCTTATTCAGACTTATTGAATAGGGGGCATAGTTTGGGTCATTCCAAGTCACAGAGGAATAGATAAACTAGAAAAAGGCCACAGCGATGATCAAATGCAGGGAGAAGCTTGAATACAGCAGGGATGAAATTAAGGAGAGTGCTGGCTCAGAAGAGGTGACTGATGAGGAAAGCAGAGACAGCCCTATTGAACCAGGGGTTCAGGGGGGTGAGAGTGGAATGAAGTTTGCTGCTTCCAATAGCAGGAATGACGAGACATACAGCAAAATTAATTTGAGATGTGTATTTCCTGAAGTTCATGGTTTGAGGAGTGTTCTTCATGTCTGTCTACTGAAACACATTATGGCTTACATAACAATACTGTAATAGTGTAATAAATAACAGCTTCAGACATTTGGTTAGGGACTGAGTCCCTTTGACTTAAAGGGAACATACCTCAGGAACTCATCTCAGGCTTCAGCTTTTAGTCAATTTTCAAATTGATTTTTGCCTTGCTTTTACTGTAAACTTTTTATTGTGGGAGTAGAAAGCAGCAGAGCTGTTTCTTTGTTCTGTTGGACAGCTACAAAACTAAATGTGCCTCTGCTTAGGTTAGCGTTTTCTTTTTTCATTAATTACTGAAAACTAGTGATGGGTAAAGCTGAGTATTATTACTTAGTAAGTTGATAAGTGCTATTCAAGCCTTGAAACAAACGGGGCTGTCCTGAGCAGCATTCAAAGCTATTCTCTATGGTTGCACTGAAGAAATGCAAGGTAACAAGATCACTGAAAACTTTCAGACTGAGGGATGGTGCAAAACTTACCGACATACTTCGAAGAACATGGACCATGTTCATACAGCCCAGTGTATTGCCATAAATTTTGTACCACAGTAGAGGCAGTACAGTGCACTACAGTGACATGAGAACAGGTTGTCCCACCCAAGAGGGGCCTCCTACAGCTCTCTGGAGTGAGACCTCACTTCAGATGGTTCCTGTGCACTGTGTTGCTCCCCTCTGGTCAGAAATCCCACCTGGTTTCACTCTGCACTTCCACACCTGAAGATATACATAAAACCTGCATCATTTCTCCGGTCATTTATCTCCACCCTAAGTATCTTAAACAAATACTTCTCAGCCACTCAGGTCCATAGCTGTCCCAGCCTAAGGGCTCTTTCAGACAAGTTACAAAGATTCTTCACTGAGTGAAGAGAGGCAAATAAAGCATTCGAACAAACCAGGTGGACTTTTAATACCTCCTCAGCTCTAGTTCCTAATGTCTTGGCTGATGACTTCCTCCACCAAAGAGTGGCTCACTTATTGGATCATGAATAATCTCACTCTGAAACAAAAAAGAGACAGAAATAAACATGAGAGTTTCCAATAACTGGTCACCAAGTTGTAGCTCTCACTGACTACTGGTCACTCTTCTAGCTATAACTAGTTCTTTCCACTGCTTTACCCATATTAAGAAGAACTGGTTGATGACCACAGAAAAGTGCCTCTACAATTTTGCTGTGTTTTAGGAAAATATCTGGAAGCAAACTGCAGTGCACATGCTTCCAGTTAATTACACAGTTTATCCTTAGCCTTTGCCACAACACACTGGCCCAGTACCCCACGGCACTGATAATTGCCCAGATCTTGCCAATGGATATCTGTTACCATCCTGATAACACCTGTCGCAACAAGGTCCTGTGTCTTGAGTAGTTTAGGCAGCAGCATGCAAAATCCCATCATGTTTTTGCACTCTGGAGAATCCCAGATGGCTAGAAATGGGATTTATATTACCCTAACCAAAGTACAAGACAGGGGGTGGCCTTCAAGACACTCCCATACAGGTGGTATCCCACCTATTATCCAAAGCAAACTGCATAAGAAAAAAAAGAGGAGATTCAGCCTCAGTACAGCCAATATGAATGTCAGTGTCCTGTCACTAAAGATAAGAGTGACCACAACAACCTGCCCACTTTTAAAAGTAATTAGATGGCACTTCCAGCAACTTCACATTAGCCATTTCCAACCTTTGAAGGGATTGAACCATTGCTCACAATCAAAATAGAAGAGGAAAGTGTGGCTCTCCTTAGGGTTCAATTACTTGATTCGATATCCAACCACTCTCAACACCCAGTGATCTGCAGTATTATATCCAATATCACTTAACCACCCTACTTTCCCTCTTACAGGCAAAGTAATTCTGCTTGTTTGTGTCAGAGTGAACATTTTGACTCATTGATGAAAAACAGAAACAGAAGGTAATTTTTCCTCTTTACCCCTAGAAACAAAGTGTAATTTCTTCAGATTTTCTTTCAGCAGACAGAAATGCCTCACACCTTAAATAGCATCTTTGCAGTTCTATTTTCAAGGCTATTAAACACCCACAACTCCAAATGAAGTTACAGCATCCTCGATAATGCTGCAGATCAAGATCTTGCTGACTCAGTTTTCCCACACAGCTCACACTTACAAACACCCAGCAGTTCAATTAAAAGGAGTTGAGTTTTTCTGCAGTGCACATTCTTCATGTTCTCCATACACCTTCTGATGTGTTTTTCCCTGCAGCTCCAGTGCAGCTGATGGGGACACTACAAACTGATTTAGCAATAGAGTCAGAGGAAGAATTTTCACTCTTCCCAGTCTATCACCATACCACTTCAAAGTGCATTATTGTAAAACAGCACAGTCAGCTGGTTTTGTCACCACAGAGAAAAAAAGAGTATTGCCAAATTCCTAAGTGCTAATGACTGGTTTGGTTCAACAAGCTGGGATACAAAGACTAAAAGTGTAACTTAAGATCCTTATAACATGATGACAGCAAGTGTTAATCACAAGTACTTCTCCTTCCTGTTATGTCTCACCTTAACTTCTGTTCATGTTTCACCTGTGAGCACAACTAATTAGAGACTCACACCTCAGCCTGTGATATTGAGAGTTTGCATGTTGGAATAAAACTGCAAAAATATTTGGCACCATCTGCCTATTTATATATATTCACACTAGGATCACAATCAATGGTCTGTATGAGGTATCCTAGACAGCCTAACACAGTAAATATTCAGAAGGTATTTTGTTTGGAGACAGTCATTTCACTTTCTGCAGAGAAAAAAAGGGAGGATGGATCTGGTACATTAAGATTATGTAAAATAATAAGAATTTTCAAATGGTAAACACACATGCCCACATACCAATCTTAGGTGTTTTTTTGGAGTTTACTAATATAATCATTTGTGCATCATTAAAAGAGAACAGGATCCAATAACAGCAACAGAAAGTACAAAAATTCTAAGATCTCAATGAGATGCAAGTCTGAATGATTATCAATACAACTGAAATTGTACGTGCAAGACTTAAGAATTATTTTTTTAACACTTTGAGACCCTTGGATTTCCACAGACTGTAATTTATTCCAGTGTTAGCCATGTATTATGAAATTTTTCAAAGCAGGTTTTGTTCAGAACAGAACACCAGATCATAGAACTACCAGAAGAGGAGAGCTAGCACTCTGTAAAGGTGCTGTGCTGGGCTACAGATTTTCCTTCTTTCAGAAGCAGCAGGAGGCAAGCACAATGGAATACAATTAAGATTATGCACCTAAATGTTTATTTAATGTTGAGAAGTATTGCAGATGCAAATTCAAATACCTATTTCAAAGGAATCTAAGTTTCATTAACCCAGGTTTCAAATTAATGTAGACTAATTAAACACTGTTCAGAAAAATGATTCAGAGGACAATACTTTTTTCATTCAGTCTCTAATGGTAGAAAATGTGCTTGCTTTAATAAAAATTTGTTCTTGTGAATGGGAAAAGTAATTGTGCAGTTATAAAACAAGGTCTGATATCTTTACACAGTGCTATCAAAAGTCAAGTTTTAAAAATAATTATTTTTAATTGGCAGTAGAAGAATGTGACTCCAGGAAGACAAACACTTGTGGCCTACAAACACATATGCCTTATTTTTAAAGGAAGGACTGAAATGGTGACAGCAATAGTTCACTTACATATACACCAGGCTGGATGGGGCTCTGAGCAACCTGGTCTAGTGAAAGGTGTCCCTGCCCATGGCAGGGGGATTTGAACTAAATGATCTTTAAGGTCCCTTCAAAACCAAACCAAGCCATTCTATGATTCTGTGATATGAAAATCAGCAAAGAAAATTATTTAATCGGAAGCAGAGAGCAAACTTTCAAGTCCTACAGCAAGAGTGCTAATTTTTCAATATGCTTTAGATCTTGACAGTGAAAACAATCTGTATTTTGACAGGCAACACTTGGAGACTCTAATTGCTGGAGAAGCCAGTCTAATTTCCTTGGTGAACAGTGAAATAACAGATTTTTTCGCTCATGGTGTTCAACAATTTGTGCCCACTGGCCAAGATTTGTTCCACTGAACTATACAGGGAGGTGCTATGGCAGCATTCTTGATTTCTTTATCAGTGAGCTGACCCATCATTCGAATAAAAACAGTTTTGCAAGTAAATTATATCCCATTAGATGAGAGATCATTGTGCTGAAAAGCAACTGTACAAGCAGAAGCTTAAGGACGCTATTAACTACAGATGGGGCAGGGAAAATACCATTAAACAAATAGAGGGAAGGCAAAAACAATGTTTTGATGGCAACATTTGCCACCTCTTTCACTACTGAACCAGAGACAGATCAAACTTCAAAAGGGACTGGCACTCCACTGTAATGCTTCTGGCTCAGGAACTCACTGAGTGGCAGCATCTCCTAGATAAGACATGGAATGGCACCTCTGATGTATGGATCAAATGCTCTATTTCCCAGAGGAGTTTGAAGCCTTTCCTTCACTAGGAAGGTTTCAACTTTCTTGAAATAGATAACAAGCAAAAATCTTAATGGAGACAAGACAGTGGGCTGATTGAGTTAGCCCTTTATCTACAAAGAGACTACATATTGCATGGCTATGCAATATATCAGCTCCTGGAGGATAATCCCCAAACCTGAGTCTGGTCCCCAAGCTCTCCCCAAAAGTGGAATCCACACAGAAGGTAAGGAAAATCATCTTAGACTATAAATCTGAAAAAATGTTTTGTTTTTTTATATTTTATATCCTGCCCACTTGGCTTTTGTCACCACACTGAGTCACTTCCCCACAGCCTATTTTCAGCAGAGATTCAAAGCCTGGGACTAGGCAACTCAGAATCATTGAATCTGAGTTGAAAAATACCTAACCATCAACCCAGCACTACCAATCCACCACTAAACCATGTCCCTAAGTGCCAAATCTACATATCTTCAAAATAACTCCACCACTTCCCTGGGCAACCTGCTCCAATGCTTGACAATTTGGCGAAGAAATTTCTCCTAATGTTCAGTCTAAAGCCCCCCTGGTTCAACTTGAGTCCATGTCCTCTTATCTTATCACTTGTTACCTGGGAGAAGAAAGCAATGCCTTTCTTGTAGTGAGGGGCCCAACACTGAACACAGTACTCAAGGTGCAGCCTCACAAGTGCCTCACCAGTGCCAATACTGGCAGATTTTAAAATACAGGTCTTAGGCAGATATGGGGACATTTTTAAGACAGAGACTTTTTCCTGATCAACTTTTTGGTTTTGATTTTCCATCCTATAGTCACATATTTAGGCAACATAAAAACTTGGGGGGTAGTAACTAAGAGATAGATGGGTTACCATTACAGGATGACCTGAGTCATCAGGGAAAATAGCTGTAACCTGACAAAATGTATTTTGGTAAGATCAAGTGTTTGAGCTCCAAGAATGGCAGTTGCTTATATTTATATAAGGGAAGACTTTGCTTTGAAAAACAGAGCTCAGAAAAGGATTTAGGGGTCATTATAGATAATCTTCTCAATGTAAGCTGTCTGGGCAATGCTGTTGCAAAAAGGACTAATGAGATTCTTGAATATGGGTGAGGGAGAATAACATGAAGCAGAAATAATGAAGGATTTCAGCATTGCTTGGTAGCAGTGCCAGGACCCTTACTAGGTTAGTGAATCCTGTCCTGGTGTCCGCATTTTAAAAAGGATTTGAAGACATTGGACAGAGTTCAAGTGAGTGTCACAAATGAATTCTCTGGCTTTAACAAAAAAGCCCATGCCTTCTGACGTGATGGGTAAGAAGTTCAACATATTCAGCTCACTGAAGAGAAAGCATAGACATACCTTCATCACACTGGGAAGGTAATTGCTCTTGGGAAAGATATACGTGAGGAGCATTCCAATCTGCCTGACTGAGATCCAATGAATAAAAGCTGAATTTAGAAAAATTCAGCCTTGAAATAAGGGAAAATTTCCCAATAGCAAAGTAATGAAAGACAGAAACAGCTTATCAGGGGAACTAGTGAAACCACTATCACTTGAAACCTTTTAGACAAAGACAGATAGCTCTGAAGATACCCTTTTAGCCTAGTTTCAGGCCAGATGATTGTGGTTGTCCTTCTTAGCTTGGTAAGCTGTGAAACCATAGTTCCCCTATGCATCCTTTATTTCCTCAGCCCTTGGTGAAACAGGACTGCCTACACTGTAATCAATGTGCTTGAATGCTTCCATGATGGCTCAAGTGAGCTACAGAGGTCACGACTGTCAAGGACACAGAGTTCAGAGTTCCAGTTGTGGGCCCATGTTGGTCTCATGCTCAGGGAGAAGGGGTGACAGGGGGAAAGTGTTCCTGACTGTGACATGCATGAGACTGAAAGCAGAGAGGCATCTGGTGGATGAACTATTGCTTTTTCTATCAAGAAAACAATCTCTTTTTCTCTACATCTTGTTTGTTCTAACAGAGGCATCTCCATTGCAGTTCCAAAACCAGCTATGGGGAGCAATAGGCATCCCACAGGAACTTTAAACAAATTGGCCTGTCATACATGGGAAGTGAGACTAAATGACCTTACAGTCCCTGAAGTTGCTTCTTTTTCTTGCATTACCCCAAACATGCTTTTTGCCTTCCCTTCTCAGGTCACTGGACAGAAGCATAAAAAGAGAGAAGCAAAAATACTCACTTGGAATGATCTTTTAACCTGGTGTCCCCTCCTAGTTGCTGAGTGAATGCAGTGACTTCCAGGCTACATGAAGGTAAGCAAGACAAGATGAAACCCTGTCAGTTGAGCAAAACTGAGTGAACTCCAGCTTTCTCCCACCCTCACGTCCTGCTCTAACACAGGCAGTCAGCTCTGACAATCAGTTAAGATTTTGATAGCAGGTGTAAAATTTTGTTCTTGGGTAGCAGTAGAGAGTCATTAACCCTTGTGAAGCTAAGAAAGCTTTCATTTACATTAGGGCCAAAACTGTTTTGACATGTTCTGCTGCTTTCTCCAAACTCACCCACAGAGCAGTTGGAAAGTGGAGCATATCACAGACATGGTCAGATCTGATCCCAAAGTATTTGCTGAAGGAATTCACACTAACCAACTGCACTGGTCTAAAAATGTAGGTGTTTTATGGTCCCTCCCTTTGTTTATTCAGAGGCAGGGTCCTCCAGGGGAAACTGCACACTGGAGGGCACTGCAGACAGACAGACACACTCTGCTCTCCACATCTGTCTATCCCGCAGCAGGTATCAGCACCTCTGGCACTATCACCTAAAGATATTTGAAATTGAAGGTATATAGCAATCATAAATGCAACACATGAAGCAGCAAAGAGTTTAGACCAGAAACATCAGTGGAAAAAAAACAAGGTTCTTGACTCCAGAGAAAACCCACTCAGCAGCTGAAATTAGAAATATTAATCCCATGGCATTGCTCATAATTAAAGGCTTCATCTACCACCAAACAGCTGTGTAACTACTGCTGGCTAAAGCTCAGTGCTTTGAAATGGGATTAGGAGGAAATGAAAAGAAAAGAAAGCATTGCAAGCATTGGTAAGACAAGCAATACCTTCGTGTGTCTTTTATTACATGGACCAAATAATAAAATCAGTGTCATTTTGCAGTTACTCTTTCTGTCAATTCATTACCAACAGAAATGAGAGTAATACAAACAAAACAAAGGAATTCAGGACTACAAGCATGTCAGCATCCTATTACCCAGTAGTCTATGCTTACATTGAGCCTTTATTAACTTCTTTTTGCTGTAGCACTTCAGAGACCTGAGCTTGCCATTTGTGCTGGTTTAGAGTTATTTTTCTTTATAGTAGCTGGCATAGAGCAATGTTTTGGATTCAAGTGTTGATAATACAAGTATGTTTTCCTTATTGCTGATCAGCACTTACACAGAGTCCAGGCCTTTTCTGCTCCTCATCCCACCCCACCAGTGAGAAGGATGCGGGTGCACAAGGAGTTGGGAGGGGACACAGCCAGGACAGCTGACCCCAACTGACTCAAGGGATATTCCACACTATATGGTAACACACTCAACATATAAAGCTGGGGGAAGAAGAAGGAAGAGGGAGACATTCAGATCAATGGCATTTTTCTTCCAAATACATTACATGTGATAAATCGTTACATGTGATAAAGCTCAGCTTTCCTGAGGATCCCTGAAGACCTGCCTACCCATGGGAAGTGGCAAATGAATTCCTTGTTTTGTTTAGCTTGTGCACGTGGCTTTTGCTTTCCCTATTAAACTGTCTTTGTCTCCACCCACGAGTTTTCTCACTTTTACTCTTCTGATTCTTCCCCCATCCCACTGCGGGGGGAGTGAGTGAGCAGCTGTGTGGGGCTTAGTTGCTGGCTGGGGTTACACCAGGACACCACTGAAATCTGTTCCATTGAATTACCACCACAAGAGAATACAATGCCTCAGACAGGATATGCAAATAATTATCTCTCCTTGGGTGTCTAAATGGTGCGTGTTGTTTTTCTGGCTGAAGAGTATTTGTAGGTATGGACAAATGACAGGACAGCAACAAGAAAGAGTTATCCTGTGAGAAAGGTGCCATATGGTACACAAATCCAATTAAGAGGGTTTAATTGTTATTTAAAAGCCTACAGACAAGCAGGAATAAAAGGGAGCCCAGTTCAGACAGTCTCTGTATGCTGATTTTGCTCATATTTCTGTCACAGTCAGAACGCAAGATCCATCCCTCCTCCTGCTGGTAGCCTTTAAATATGACTGAAAGAGTGTGGAACAACCCCCAGTTACTCTAAGCAAACACCAGTAAGCCAGTACTGTGCATTGTATCTCCAGAGTCACCAGACTCCTGCAGTGCCTGGGTGCTGGCAGCCAGTCCTTTCTCAGCTGCACTGACAATTTCACTCAGAGAAGCTGGTTCATCTGTAATGCAGATGGAATTTTCATGGTTTAAAATTTTTTTGTGTCTCTTTTCAGAAGTAACTCACACTCCTGACAGAGCCATAAGGCTGGGGCTGCAAACAGCATTATTTGTCACTAGCCTATTTCTTCTTTTCTCTTTTTTTCTCTCCAGATGATTGAAAAGAAATGAACTGGGAGGTCTTTTCAGGCAAGGTGACTGTACTGTGACCAAGGGGTCATACTGGAGCTACAATCTGCATTGGTTCCTCACATCCTGGTCACTGTCCTGGTGGAAGTCACACAGATGAGTAGCTGGCTAAGTACTGCCTCCAGCAACCAAAAATAATGGCACAGAGCTGGCTTGCCAAACTTCAGGCAGTGCAAAACACTGATCTCTGAAAATGTATCCTGGCTGCTCCATCAAGGGTATAACTGAAGTGTCTAGTTTGACTTTATTAAATTGGTGTATGGAAATAGTACATAGTTTAGAATCAAAGGCTTTGGTTAAAGCTATGATTGCAAAGTTTTAAGCAGGTCAGAGGCTCAATTAAAAAAAATTAAATCCACAAAATTTAATCCATCTTTACCTTTTTGCTTCAATGTGACTCCTGTTAACTCCCTAAAATTAGATTTTTAATCTCAGATTGGCACCCCATTCTCTGCCACTCAAGTAGCACAGTGAGAAGATTATGGCCACTTATGTAGTATCTATTTTTCTATAATCCTTTTAGCACCATAAATGCTAAATATAGCATCCAGTTTAAATTAGCTTTAACCTCAAGTTGACTCCAGTTAACCATGCAGGAACAGTCAGTTAAACAAACAAACAAACAAACAACAAACCACACTCCAAAGCAAGGTAGAAATATTCCCACAGTTTTTAAGAAATACATATTAAGCTGTTCAATGCATGTTAACAGATGACCTCAACAGTGGTGAATTGTCAAAAGGTTTTTGGAAACCTGGGACTTGTGAGCCATTAGGCTGCCACACACAGGTAGATTGGTTACAGTACTCACCCTTACAAACAGCCATCCCAAAAAACTCAAGAAATTGGGGCTGCTCATGCAGCTCCTTTATTCTGGCTATATTTGCAAATGATTAACACTGAACATCGAAGCATTTCTGCAAATCAACCTCCCACTACTTTTTCCAGGACAATACTTCTTAATCCTTATGAGACCTTCACAAGAAAAACTGATATATCCCCTAACCAGGGGAGGACCACCATGAGACCATTGTAAATCAGTAGCGAGAAGAGCTAAAACAGGCTCAAAACCTAGAACAGAAATTACTTCAGTACAATGACTACAGGGAACCCTGCCTTTTCCTTGGCAATTGCTTCAGGAAAAAATATGTCCTCAGCATCAAAAGCAGGGGTTTCAGGGGGTCTCCCACACTCAGACAGGGATACCCATAAGGGGCCTCAGGGAGTCAATGCTGGCTCCTGCTGACTGCAGCCAGCTTTACAGGCTGCCAGGGCCAGGGATCACTCCATGATTTTAACTTGGACATTTATAGGTTACATACTTACTCATTAAGCTATATGTTCCATTTCTGACTCTACAACAGCACTTATTCTGGACCAACTCTGTTTCTTCCTCAGCCAGTTTGCCTGATGAGTGTAACAGGAAATCAGTCACAATAACCAGATCGTTCTAAAGTAAACAACCATCAGGTGCAACACCCCTAAAGTTACAGGTTCATCTCAAAACTTAGTACTAGATTTACTGAGGCTGCAAGTTTCTCCATGTCTTGTCCTTTTCAAGCACCACAGAGAGAGACAGGAAACCCACCCTCAGCAAGTCTGGCATTTTTTCATACTCCAGGGACAGAATGACTGCCAAACCCTACCCTGGCATGGGAAATGTTGTAGAAATGCAAATTAAAATATATCTGATTGTGTCTGCCTGTCCATTTTGCTTCAGCTTGTTAGGAACAATTAAACAGATGCCTAAAGCTGAGCAGTAAAATGAGTACCCAGGAGTTCTTCCCACAATTTTCCTCCTTCATTTGGAGGACTGCCATACACACAGATTGAGATATTCTCAAATGTTCATTACTGAGGTGCACTCGTCTGTTAAATACAGATTAGAAGAAAAGGATAGATAGAGCTGATCAAAGGAGAAATAATGAATCAGAAAATGTTCTTGTGTACTACCATGGCCACTACTGAAACACTTGATGAGCTTCTGTTTAAAAAGCGATGAAATCCCAGCAAAATAAACAAACACACTGACAAAATGGAATTGAGGTTCTACATCAAAAGCAGATCCAAACTGGCTGTAAGCAGGAACTCCAGAGCCCATGGTACCCTCATGCTGCTCCCAGAATGTTTTTCCTTAAGAAGAATCAAATTTCTTTTACTTTCTGGAAAAGTTGTATAGTGGAAGAATAAAAATGTTTTCAACTATGCCTGGCTACAAAACCAAGGAGCAATAAGGTAGTAACCAATATAGGACATATTTGGAGGAAATATTTTGAGTCTCAGACTGAGCATCTCAAGGAGCCCAGCAGGAGTGCCACTGCCTGAGGGGCACTTGGTCTCACTGAGACATGAGGGGAGAAGCAGCACTATAGAGAGGAGGGGGGATAACAAAGATGAAAGATGAACACAGTGGTAGAATCACATATTTAGAGGAGAAATTTCTTCCTATTTTTCTGCTATATTATATTTGCAAACCTATTCAACTCCTGGCTCTAGCAACCTCTTTCACTCAGACCAAATCCCCTGCAGGTGGACAAACATCCCAAGTAGGTTACACACTCAAGAAAAAGAAGTCACCTGGCTTTCATAAACTAGGCCCTTTGGAACAAAGTCTGTTTACTTTTATTCTGCAGAATTTCTAAAACTTGCTCACTGATACTGTTAAAGTGATTAGCAAATTAAGCAATTATCTAAGCTCTCATTTCCTCCTGAAATACAGGTTAGTTAAATCTTCTTAGGCTCTGCCATGATACTACAGGTACTACAGGACATAGAGTATGAAATAACATGTCACTCCAGATGAAGGGGGCTGTAAAAGTTTTACTCTCCTCTTTATTATTAAAAACAAACAAACAAAAACTCAGACTCCATCATAACATGAGAAAACCAAATCTTTGAAATTGGAAGAAAGAGATTAATGTTATCATATGCCTATAATAGTGAAGAGTCAGTATGTCTTAACCATGTGTTCCTGGTTAAAATAATACATCCACCAACTATGTGACAGTGACAGGAATCACTGTAGCAAGTGAGTCAGAGAGGTGATGTGCTGCAGAGAGGGGCTGTAATGACTGAAGCACAGCAATGACATCCCATAAGTATGTCCATGTCCATACAGGGGAAACCCTCAAGCTGTGTCAGTGTAATGGCACATACCATGTGAGCCATGCTGGCTCTGCACTGCACTTCCCTGATATTGCAGCCTCTGAGGAAAACAACTTGTTAATAGTTTATCCCAGTTCACCACCTGCACGAGCATTTATGGGGAACATAGAAATAGCTAACACTGGCCAAAATTGGTGTGCAAATGAAAACTCTTCTCCTTCCCAACTCAAATTCTCTTTATTTGGCCCTGTGTTACCATCACCAGAGAACACAAACCGGCAAATTTCCACCACAGGGGAAAAATAGCTGGACTTATGCCAAGTCACCACATCCTTTGCCTGCAGCCAGAAAAAGCTGGTGCACACCTGAGGTTGCCCTATGACACTTCCCACCACTGGAGCAGTCTTAGTGGGCCCCAAGGAAACCTCAAACAACCCTTTTTTTCTTTACTAGGTTTTTTCCTGTCATAAAAAACCCAAACAAACAAACAAAAAGAAACCAACAAAAAAAATACTTCAAGAAATGGGAGCATATTGAGAAAAATATTTCTTAATTACTGCACTAAAATTTTAGGCTTAGCCAAAGTCCCAGCTCTTCCTAATATACTCTGTAATGCAAGTCCCCTGATGACAGCACTGGATTTTCTTTTTTTTCTTTCTTTTTTACCATGGAATGAGCTTCTGCAAGGTGCTGCTGGGTCCCACTGGTGGCTCACAGCCTCACTCCACGCTGCCTTTTCCAGAGGCCTGAGGAGGCCCATTCCCACTGTGCCCAGCTACAAAAAGCACAAATAACCTTGCACACAATTTAGACAAATTAATCACATTGAACCCCATCTACTACCCCAAAGAGTTGCTGCAGGAAGGATCAGTGGCAGGAGAAAACACAGCAGAGGCAGAAGGCTGTGTGGCCATTTGATCTGCTCAGCCTATGACAATGTCACAGCTGGGAATAGAAAAAAAAAAATCACTGGGCATCTCTTGGTTTTGCTTTTTCTGAAAAGTCAACATTCCTACCATGTTATTTCTCTCTTGTTACAGAAGGAGAGTCACAGAGCCCGCAACCTCTGTTCACCCAGTGTGTGCACAGAGCACTCTAGGGTGCATATTCAGATGTAACCTGCCAAAGGTGTTAGCAAGCCCTTACCCACAGCCCATCAGGACAGGTTTACAACACCTAATGAAAGCATTTGGGACTAGTATCAACAATGCACAGTAGAGACAGACATTTATCTTGAGGACTGCAGGGCATCCAATGCCCTTGCCACTGTTTGTGACTGCCACTGTTTATTTAGCACAACTGTCCAAGCAGCATTGGCCAAGTGTGCCAAAAGAAAAGCTCTTCTCTCCTACCATGGCACCCCTGGAAGGGAAAAGCATTGACAGTTTCTCTTGCTGTTAGTTTACCAGGCTGTCTCTCCCTCCAGAAGCACACTCATGTAGGGACAGGAGCCAAAGATAGGGAGTTGTACCCACTTAGCTATTCCCAACTCGGGAGTACCTTCCTTCACCAGGAGCGAGCACCATCCTGCCAGTCCTGAAGATATGGTAGATCTCCCAGAGACCTCTCTAACCAGGTCTATCATTACTTCCAAGCAATGATAAATTGTTTCTAGTAAGAGCAAAGTGCTGGAGAGAGAATGGTCTCTGTATCTCCTGCTGAGGGGATCTGGTGTCCTGAGTATCCACTAGTCCATTTAATACAGTGACCTGTCTCCATTTACTAAATTGATTTGGCATACGAATGTTTGCACTACTGAGTGTATTTAAACTAATGGCTGCTAAAGCAGCTTATGTGACCTTTTAATCTAGCTTTTCCATAGAGTCATTTGTGGAATGACTGTTTGAAAGGGAAACAGACAAGAAATTGGGGCAAAATTTACGCTGACAGACACTGAAAATGGGATGATGTGGCCACAGCACAGGCAGATTTGTGGCTCATTCAATACCATTAGACTGCTTTCCCCACAGCTGAGCTTTTCTACAGGCCACCTAACTAGAGGTACATGCACGCTCCCTGTGAGCAGACCTCAGGCAAGCCCTGAACAGGCTGCACTTCACAAAACTAATTTCATCCTCTGAAGCAGAAAATACAAATTCCCCTTTCTCCCCAAGGAAAGGGGAGATGGTGGAGGATGTGACCAGTTGAGAGGAGAGCCCCAGCCAGGTGGTTCATTCCCCTGTGCTCTCAAGGGGTTTGACTATCATTAAGCACCGAGGTAAAAAGAGCACTGGTCACTGAGTGACAGCTTCAGGGACCTGCTGCAACGTACAGAGACTGGCTCTGTTCATGGATTACCTGATTTATTGAGCAGGTATAATATTCTGCGTCACTGAATGGTGGAAGTCTCTTTGTGCAGTTTTCCCTTAGAGAAAATAACACTGATCTCTTACAAAACACTCAGATGTGTTATCTATCATCAAATATATCTGTATCATAGTATTTTCCTTTTCTAGTTCTTCCATACCATTTTATGGTAATTAAGTATGCCACATCAAAAACTAAATCAGTGCAAAATCATAGTGATCCCCAAAGTGTCAGACAACTCATGTTGTTTCACCATAGCTAATCAAAGGACAGCAAGCAGCCTTGCAACAGTAATAATTAGATTTACTTCTCCTGATCTGTTGCACATGACCTTCTGATGTGTGCTGCAGGCTCACCTGCCCACCATGCTGGGGAACCACAGACAACACAAGGACCAAGTCTAGGCAACCTATGCATCCCATAACTCCTCCAAAGGCCCTCTTCTAGGCATTGCCCCTGCTGTTCTAAATATGATCAACAGATTCACATAAAGTTCATTTTAAAAATGAGCATTGTCTAAGCCTTCTATTCTGACATTGATATATCCTTACCAGCGCCGGTGCAAACATTGCTTCAAAATTAGAGACAAAAAACCCAGTCTAAGACCTTCTCCTTCGAGGGAACTGGTGCTGCCTGCCCCATCAAACATCTCCACCTGCACAGGTCCCCCCATAGAGCCAGGGCTGCTCTCACAATCACATATCCCCTGTGACAGTCCCACTGCACTCACAACAGCCAAACATCACCATCTGAGACCCCCTACTTAGAGCAGGGATTTGGTGATCCAAGATATAAATACAGGAAAATGAGACAGGAAAGGACACATAACAGAATTATGATTTCTATCTTTATTTTCCTGAAGAAAACCCTATTCTGTCAGTGTGACTCCAAAGGTGAAGAGTCAGTTCCCATTGCCTGTCATAGCAAGAAAAGAAAAAAAATCACCTTTGGATAATCACATCCTGGGGATAATCATGTTAGCTCAGCCTGACAGATGCTGCAGATCAGAGAAGCAGGAGGAGCAGATGCAGCATGATGTGGGAGCCCAGCTCTTCATGAAAGCCACCTTCACTCCTGGGTGGTTGGAGCCATGCTCTGGGCAGGGGTCTCTGCTTTTCTGGGCATCCCACTCTCCCACAGCAATGGCAGCACCTGACTGTTGCTGCAGCATCCAAAACTACAGAAGGAAATGGCATGCTCTCCTTAAACCACAAGATCTACCTGGCAGAGGATTTCTGAGTGATTATCATATATCTCAGGTTGTCCCTGGACTTCGATCACCCAAGAAGCGTGATAATCTCCAAAATACATGCCTTGAAGTGTCTTTACCAGTAGCAGAAATTACAGTGATGGATAAAAAAATGAGCTGTGCTTTCCACACGCTCTTGGATCTGGCATGAATCCCGGGAGCCAACTCATGCCCTCTGCTGGGTCAAGTGCAGAAATCGCATCTCTCCCTTTGCAATTGCCAGCTCAAAAGTATGACACAAGGTCATCTCCAAACACACCACATCAGACATTTGCTGACTAGATACTTGCACTCACGGCTGGGAGATGGAAGGTCATTCAGTGCTGTGCCTCCTCTGAAAAAATAATATTACTTGGAAGAAAGCTGCTGAATATAGATCATCAGTCCCAGACTGACAGCACGAAGTGGGGGAAAGCAGAGCACTGAGAAGGGAAAGCCACAGGTCTCTGTGATAACATATCTTTGGTTTTAGAAATTTCTTTTATGTTCCTCTACAGGGGATAGCTGCTATTTCTTTCAGTCTTTGCTGAAGCTTTAGTAAGAGACATGAACTACTTCTGTAGGATTTTGACTTAGTAGTGGACTATACAATTTCCTGCAGAAATCAGGGTGTCCTCTCTCAGCACCCATCCAGACTGTATAAAAAGGTTGAACAAGTAAGACCAGAACCAAAGGGGTGTTTAAATTCAAAGATGGCACCAGAAGGATGCCTGAAAACACAGAAAATATTCTTTGGAAGAAGGCCAAGAGGTACATCTCAGACTCTAGTTACAAAATAGTCAAAACACCTAAAGCCCTGGCTGGCCCCTCCATTCAGCAACTTGTCTAAGGAGCCCAGCCAGGGCTCAGCTTGTGATTTATTTTAGACTTACAGGACAGAGCTGGCTATAGCAAGTCAGAGGGACGTTCATTATCCGGTCTCTTCAGGCCAATGGCCACTGGCAGCACATCTCACTGCAGCCTAATCGGCTCTAAGCAGCCCAGACAGAGCAGCTGCCATTTGCTTTGTGCTCTTGCATAAATGCTGAGGATTTTACTCTGAAATCTGGATTTAACAAACTGAGAACAAATAAAGATAGCTGATCGTTACACCCAAGCATCCGAGCAGACTGCCCTTAATGGAGAAGAACTCTGCCAGAAAGAAAGTCGTTTCTCATACTTTTAAGATTTATATATTTGTTTGCTGTTCACCAAATCCATCATTTGAACAGTATTAATCTCCTACATTGTGACATGTCTCCACTGACATAATCTTAATGCATTACTGAAGTTACAATAGAAAGAAATAAGGAAAAAAAAAAGACAACGTCACAAGTGAATTAATATTTGACCCATTGATCATAAACCAGTGTACACATCCTCAGAGAGAGGAAACTGTTGTCGTGATCCTCATGATTCTTGGTATGCCCCAATAACTAAGTTCCTGCTCACTTCAGAAAAGCATGTGGTTTTTACAAGCAAAAGGCGGCATCAGATCTTTGTGCTAAGGAATGAAAAGGCAGAAGTTTCTCCATAGCTAAACTATGAAAATAAAATGTTTTCCCACAAAAAAAAAAAAAAAAAAAAGACATGCAGAAATGCTGTGCTGTCAGTAACAATAAAATACTACCTAGAAAATAGTGAGTTATTGTAGAGGGAACCCCATTCCCTGCCAGACTGCATCTCCTGTAGCAACTAGCATATGTGCAAAGTGAAATGAAATTAAATAATGCTTCTCCATCTGCTTACACTCTGCTTCTTCTATGCTCTCTTTTTCCTTTGCGGTTAAAAACGTCCCTAAATGCTACGCAGTAGATAACCGGATGTGGGGCTGAGATGAAAAAGAAAAGGGCTTTTTTCCCAAAAAGAACCCAAACACACGCTACCTTTGCACCCCCTACTGGGGAAAGAGGCACGAGCAAACAGCCCAGAGATCCCTCTCCCTATCACCCAAATGTAACCACCGAGGATGGGTTTTATCTCAAACAGTTCGTTTCTTTTAACCCCGTGATATCAGTTCGATTCTGATCATAATCTTCATTGACTTAAGCTGCAGTCAGTGAAAAGTTTACACGTAGGATTAGTGCGTAGTAAGAAAGGCTCCTGGAAATCCCTTATTTACCACATTTTTGGAAGGTAACTCAATTCTTTTCTTTTTGTAAGGAAGGAGTCCTCTTGTGCTGAGGAATAAGGCCGTCTTAATACCAAAACAACTCTAGTAGCAATATATTATTAAATAACATGTCAGGAGGACAAACATTTGCTAGTTACTGAAAATCGAGCCTTTGCTATTGACAGACAAAAATGACTGTGGCAGATTTTCTGTAGCAGGGCTGGGAAGCCCTTTTTTGGAACCTTGACTCTCTCTTTTAGGTCAGCAATAGCAGATAACAATATAATGTTTTTATTCTGCTCAGTATTTTTATTAATATAAATAGTGATCCAAGGGAAAATTTTCATGTTACTCAGTAGAAACGTGTTAAAAGGATCCAAGAAAGCTACGAAAGAAGTTAGGTATTTGGTTATCCCAGTTTAACTTGTTAGATAGCAATAGACCTGTTTTTGAGAGCATCTCTGCTATTACATTTATAACCAGAAGGTGGCATTAAATGGCCACAAATCTGCTCCAAGTATCTTTAACTGTTGCCTGGCAGAGTCCTGGGCATTTCACAAAGCACAGATCTGTCATTTAAGATACTGGGGTAAAATCCCTGGAATTAGAGCACTGCAGTCAACAACTAATTTGTGCTACACTAGCAAAAAAAGTGTTTTATTTCTTCCCTCCTGTCTGTTCCTCCTCATTCAACTGGCCTCTGGCATATCTGCCCTGCCTTTTCTGGAAGGCCACTGAAACCACAGGACTTAGAAGGACCCCATATCCCCTTGTGTGTACAACATGTGCAATACTCTCATGTGCAGCAGTGCAGCAGAATCTCAAAAACTCAAGGGAATTTCAGTGGAATTGGTTCCTATGATCCTTACCATGTATTCACATCATCTCCTTTGGAAAGGTCACATTAGAGGAACTGGGAGCTGGCTGAATCCTCAGCTGGTTTGCAGCAATTCTGAAGGCCATGCTGCCACCTTGGCAGGTTTTACTGAGAAAGAAGTCCTCTCGGTCCCTGGGCCACAGATGGGAGCCCTACCCAAGTGCAATGGAAAGATATCCAATGCAACTGGGTGCACAGACACAAACTGAAAGCATCTCTCACGTGGTTGAAGCCTCAGGAACAAAAATGCTCACACAGTCACCTGCACACTGCCACCAAAGAGAGCCCCAGAGTTTCCTCCACGTGGCTCAATCGAGCAGGAGGCTCTATTCCCTCCTGCACTGCTCTAGATCTGCTCTGCTCCCCTCAGTCCCGGGGCTGATAGGCACTCCTGAGCGGTGGGACACCCCAGAGTGGGCACTGCCCTGGCTGCTCCAGCAGCTATCTGTCACGGATGCAGAAGAGCTGTCCCCTGACATAAAAGAGTCAAGGTTAGAGGGATGCTGGAATACCCTGGAAATCTGTTGTTACAGAGTAACCCTCACCCCTGCACTGCACGCAAAGTGAACAGCAGAATGGACGAGCAGCACTAAGACAGCCACGGGCACAGGTTGCTTGGCTCCAAGCTGCCCCTCGGTGCAGTGGCAAGATTGCCAAGTGGACTGTAACAAACAGCAGAGCAGGGAGAGAAGAGCCAGGGCCCTGTTCCCCTTGGCCTGCCACATTTCCACATCAAGTTGCAGTGACACCATCCTCTTTGAAGGAGAGGGCTTTGCTGCCAGAGGGCCAGCCGTCAAGCAGACAATCCTGCCTAAGACCATGCAAACACAGGGTGCTCTGCCCAGCAAGAGCTGCTGTCTCATCACAGGCTGTGGCATACTGACAGAAAAACAACAAAAAAATGGTTTTTCTTTACTAAGATAGCTCAAGACGGTTATTTAATTTACTGTTTTTAATGAGTGGGTCATTACTCTTTTTTTATTGAAGTCTTGTCTTATTTATTCTGGTGTGTCACTCCAGCCCACTGAAAATAATACATCTGGGAGAAGAAATTGCCTTTTATTAAAAAAAGTATAACTTTAAAAAGAAATAAGTAGGAATCCCAAGTCACTAACAGAAGGATCGACTTCAGGATATTTCAACTGTAATGCAGGATAAGGTGACAAGGTGAATACTGGGACTTCCTTCTTTCTATGATCATTTCCATGCAAATCCAAAGGAGACTCTTGCAAGGAAGAATCCAGTTGTTGGAATTATTTTTGTATTTACACAGAATAAGGAGCAATTCTCTCAATGAGCTTTGACCTTATCTCAAACTATATTTGTAGTTTTGCTTGGGATAGAAATAAAGAGGAAAAATAATATTTTTTTCCTGCCCTTCATATAAATAATTCAGAGATTTCTGAGTGTTTGGAAGCTTCTTTGTTTTGAAGAGAGGGAAGGGGCTCTTTAGATGTGATGGACATCTAAAGAAGAGATCAGCTTTGTCAACACCCATGTGGCAGCCCAGACAAGATGAATATATGCATGCAGAGTGAAAGCAGAGAAATAAAATTCAGGGTTGGAATAAACCTTGCCACTTGGGCTGCCATTCATCTGGATCAGCACAGCCTCCTGACAGCCCACAAATCTGCATTTCCTTTGCCTGGGACTTGGTAGTGGAAGGACAGAGAGAACAGGCTGAGACTATTTCTCAGCCTGACATGAGCTAGATGTGGTCGAGTCACATCTAGACCTCCAACACAAGCATGTTGGGGGGGTGTTATGTGTGAGCTCTATTACTGCTGCCTCAGAAAACTTAAGGCAAGGAAAGGTTTGCAGTGAACAGACAATGGCAGGTAGCTCTGATCAAGAGCACAGAGATGCTCAGTTTGTAGCACATGAAACTGCTGGAAGATTGAGTGCTCAGAGAGACTGAGGGAAATGCAAACAGAGCCCCCGGAGGGGAACCATTTTTCAGCAGGTCACGAGCAAGCCAATAATGATTTCCACTTCATTTGTATGTGTGCTAAACATACTTGGCATTACTTCAGAGACTGGGGTCAAAAGTTCAATGATTATAGATCTTTGCTAAAGGCATTGTGCTAGAAGATGCAGCTGGATAGCTGCTAGGGGAGGGTCAGAACCAGGTTTGCACTAACCTTTACCCCTGCCCTGTCCTAGTAGGGTTTCCCAGCTGAGATCCATTCTATATGCAGCTGGCACACTGAAAAATAGCCACAAAGCTTATCTTGCATGTTACCTCAGTGCCAGGATGCTTCAAAACACCGAACAGGAAGCAGAGCAACTAGGGCCAGTATTCCTTTTGCATCTCCCAATAGCCTTTCCATGCTGCCAGAGTCAGCAAGAGCCTTTCTTTGCTCCAGACTCTTTTCAGCACGTCCTCCAAAAGCATATCTAAGTACAACAGGCACAAAAATTGAGTGATGCACATACAAGCAAGGGGGAAGGACAGCCATCTTCACTATCAGCTGCCAGGGAAAGGTAGGTAACTACAGAAGGGTAAATTAGAGCACTTGAAATTAGCCAGTGCCTAACACAGAGAGTGCAAATACTCCCCCTTGCAATAAGTCAGCATACACACTCTTGATCTCTCTACAGTTGTTGAAGCCCTTGTACATGTTTCAACACCCACTGCTTTCTCAACACACAGGACAGCCTTTTTCCAAGTACAAACACAGTACCTGGTCTTAAGGGTATCCTCAAGGGTCTTAAAATGGGACCTAACTGTCTGCTTAATATCATTTCCCCAGGGGAACAGCAGATGGCTGTTCTGAACCCCAGGGCAGCTCTAGGACAAGCAGGCACCCCTGTGAGCACCCCAGCCTCTGGAGCAGCACAGCAGGGTCAGCAGGCAGCTCCCTCACAATCACTGCCACAGCCTCTCTGGAAATGGAGGATGCTGCACCATCAGCTGCTTCACTGCTGGCATTTCCATAATGCAGCAGCAGCAAAGCCAGTCCCAGCACTAGCTGGTGTGCCTTGAGCCAAGAGAAACACTTCACAAGCCAAGGGTCAGACAGCCAATGACTTAGTTTACTGGAAACACCACCAGCATTTTAACCTCACCCTTTAGGCTTCAGTGGTCCAATGGACTCACAGTGTCAGCATCCCATGCTCAGAGATACAAGGTGGAGTTTCCTCTCCACCTCTAAACAAGTGGTCCTTACACTCACCCTTATGGTCCCAGTAGAATTGGCTGTTACTGCTTGGGGATGAACTGAAGAGAAGGTGACTTGCAAGCACAAGTTTCTCTGCCTGAAGAACATAACAGAGCTGCAGGGGAAAAAAAAGAGGGTCAGGTACACAATCACAATTCTGGGAGTGTCCCTTTGCACCAGCTCTCGATTTCTTCTTGACTCCCTTGCCTTTTTCTGAAACATGCCTGTGTGGCAGAAACTCTCACGACTCACTGAGTTTCAGCACACAGTTTGACTTTCTTTACATTGAACTGGCAGGAAAGGAGGAGATTTCTGTTGGCCCCAGGTGCACTACATCGACTGTGTTTTCCAAGCACGAGTAGCCTCATGGAAAAGAAATCTTCCAGGGAAGCCACAAGTAGACACAAGGGAAATGGAGGACCAGAGGCTTCCATTAACTCACACAGGGCTTAGCTGAACTGGATTCAGGTAATGAATAGTGGCTGGTGAAGACATAGGCTCGTTTTTCAAGGGCTCCTGTGCAACTTCCTTAAACTTAAATAGGAGCTTGCAACACATACTCTAAGGGCATAAACCTGATAGACATGCATTGTCAATTTGACTTTTCACGAGGCAGGGAGGGGTAAAGGAAACAAACTCATTTCTTTTTTTAGCAACTCTCCCCCTTCCCCCTCCTTTTTTCGTAATTAAATTCACCATAATGACCACTGTAATCTAAATCTAATAAGAAGTCTGAGTTTCTGGTTTCCATTGGCAGCCATTTGCACTGCTCAATTTAGGCAACTCACTAAAGCACACGAACAATACTGCAAGAGAACCTTCTTGAGTCAGTGGGTAAGAAGAAAAGCTTACCTAGACAGTATTAAATCACTAAAATTGATTGCACCCTATTGCTTATGCTCCGATTGCACTGGCTGGAAAGGTATAAGCTGGTTTATTTACACACACACACTAGTGAACTCATTCACACACAGCTGATTTCCACCTCGGAGCAGTAAAAATTAATAATAAAATAAAATTAATTATAAAAAATTAATAATAAAAATAAATTAAACCTTATCAGCATTTGGAAACCCCAGAGCCCCACTGCCAGATCCTCTGAAAACGCATCAGCCTCCTCATGAAAGGCTGGGGCTGGGTTCCTGCAGGGACTGGCTGCCAGAACTACCACGGCGCCTGGTTGTCACTCTCCAGCAACAGATTATTCCCTGGTATCGACCCCCCTGCTCTGGGTTAATCCTTTTAATTGTCTCACCACATCTTTTCCCATTAGGCTGATGTAACTTGTTTAAGCATACACAGATTGATTTATGACAGCACTAGGGATGTTAATCAGATGCCTGCTCTCCAGTTAATGCACGCTTAGTGAGAGATGCAGGACAGCAGTCTCCCACATGGGAGCTCTAGCCTTTTGCCTTCAAATCAAAGGCAGCCTCCCAGAGAGAGCAGAATTACAGTGCTCTAAGAATAGGTGGCTTCCATGGGTGCTATGGGTAAGGCAAGGTCATTGCATCCTGCTCTCAGTTCTCGAGTGCCATCTTCTTTAAATATAGCAGCAATCAAGGAAATGGAAAATCTCTTTAAAAGTTCACTGTTAGAGGAAATTATTGGACCCCATTGAATTCCTAAAACCTTGTCAGGAGGTAAAGGGTTCCCTTCAAATGCAATCTCATTTGTCTCCAATTAGAGATACCTTCCTTCACAGTGTACATTCAACATCCTTTAGCTCACTGCTGCATGTTCCCTGTGTTTCCCTTTTACTCTAGGGATGTGCATAGTGCATAAGCCTGCAGAGAACAGCTTTCTTTTCCATACATGCAGCTTAGGTCACGCAATGCACAGAATATATAGTGTTCAGATACTATGGAAATAGTTAAAAAATAGAGTTCTCAACAGTACCAATAAAAGTTTGAAAAGTCTTCGGAAAAAAATAGGACACCCTACAGATCCAAAGTATTTTCCATTCTATTGCCATGTTCACAATTAAATCAATTGGATATATTCAGTAAGAATGAAGTTCATCTGCAGGTGCCACAATCTCACTGCTTAAGAAAACTGAAATTCTGATTCTGAATCTAACCTACATAACCAAGCATTCTTTGAGATTACAACAGGGACAACACCAGTCCCATCACATTTTGACAGCAAATCCCATGCATTTTCCCACCAGTAAGAGGGCTCAGAGCAGGAGGTCTCTCAACTGAATCTCCCAGGTGATACTCCTGCTACCCAGCTGGTCCTGCCTTGGTCAGCAAATGAACTTCATCTCCTTAGACTCACAAATCTCTCAGAGAGCTTTCAGTGCAACTTCTAAACACAAAGTTACTGGATGTGCTGACAAATCTGAAGAAAAATTTACATAAAAAATTGCAGAAATGATCTCTTGAACTGAGTTCCAGACCCGTGTCAGACTCTTTGAACACAGCAGAGGAGAAGCAGGTTTGAATGCAACCGAGAAAAGAGAAGAGCAAGTACAAGGTCTAAAAGTGACTTAACTGATGGCAGTCCCAGAGGCTTTGGGGAGGACAAACATTCCCACAGCCAAGCAGGGGCACACTTCCAGAACCAAGTAACAATGGAACACCTGCCCTTTCACAGTTTTCTTACCTGACTTCCCCTGCAGCCAGCCCACAGTCAGTGATACCCCTCCATCCGTGCTGTGCAGCTTGGAGCCTGCTCACAGCAGCCTTGCAGCCCCTGAGCAGGGCCAGGGCTGCCCTGGGCAGGGAGCAGGAAACAGCCCCTGGGCACTGGCCAGGCCAGGGCACTGCCCAACACTGCCTGTCACTCCTCTGCCAAGCCCAGCTCTCGCCCAGCAAGGGTCTCCAGAAGCGTCAACCAGCCCCAAGGAAGATTTCCCAAAGCCCTGTATTGGCATAGATGTGCTAAGGATGAGACACAGGAAGGAGAAAGGAAACCAGCAGTAATTCCACATGCTTCCAGCCCAAGCAGGGAAGCAATAGGAGGTGCCCTGCCCCTGAGAGCCAGTCAGTGCAGTGCAGATGCCCAATGTCAGGTATCTTGTACTTGCAGCATGCTCTTTGAGAACAACCTTCATGCTGAGAGCAACTTCTAATATTTTCAAACAAAGTAAGAAGCAACTGTACAAGCACCTTCAGATGATTCATGAACAAAGATCAAAAAAATCATCTAATGTATTATTAAGTATAGATTATTATTCAACTTTATTCAAAAATACCAAAGGCTGCTTTGATAGATCTAAAAGCACCAGCAGGAGCCACCACCCTTTGTACCTTGCCAAGAAGAGCCCCCAGCTGGCAAGGGCCACATGGTCCATATACTGCTCTGAAGCTGCACTGACAACAGAGATCTCAGTAAATAATACAAGTGACAAAAAGCACCACAGAAGCACTACCTCCACTCTTCTGCCTCTACCAACAGTCTTCACCTCTACCAAGATTTCACTCCAACAGCAGCTTCACAACAACACTAGTCCATCCTAACTCCACCCTCCTCCTCCCCCAGCAGGAAAAGACTCAATCTTATAAGTTCCTGAGGTACCAGCCATGATGCACACCTGATTTCCCTTCCTAAATTTGTATGCATACTAATCCTACACACCTGCAGGTATCTACAAGGTGGCTTCAGTCTCCACCCATTTTATCTATGCTGCAGAAAGCAGCATTTCCTCCCCTTGTTCTCACGTGTTTTCAATGTTTTGAAATGCCACAGTTATTCAGTGTGTTAGGGCAGAGTATGAAAGCTAGAAACATAACTGTTTATGAACTAAAGAATGCAATGAGAAGGGATGGGCAGGATTGGTGATAAACTCTGCTGCAAACAAACCTAACATATAATATATGCACATGAGTAAAGATCTAAGGCACTGAGTAATTATCTAGGTTTATCTTTTCTGACTTTCTTAAGCCACATTGAAAAGTAGGATCCACTACAACATTATGTTGTCTTCAGACACTAACACCTATTCTGCCTATTTCACACTTTACTCAGAATTGTCTCCTTTGCAGTAATTTTGTAGAAAGGCATTACAAAATTGCCAGATGCCAAAGCTTTTCTTGGCAGTGAAATTTCACTTAAATAGTGAAGATATATCCTGTCACTGGGATAGGTCATTTACAATATATCCTGCAAACATATATTTAATTATTTGCCAAGATATTTGCCTCCCCATTTGAGTAAAACATTCATATTCAGTTCATTCTGCTTGGGATAATGTTGATCACTTTACAGATTGCCAAACCAAAATATCTGACAGGTTTCTTGAAATATCCTTCTTCTGCAGCCAGCATGAGGAGAATGTCCAGAATGATGGAAATTTAAACTGTCAGCAAATCAGATTGCCAACCTGATATCCCTTTTAAAGCCACAGAAACTATTTGTGAGTCTGTGGGAGACATGTTTCCTGCTATCATAATTCTGAGAAGCAATGAGGAGCTAATGAGGGAGTTGATTTGGACTAGAGCAATGTCCCAAAAATGAGCAGATATGAGTGGCTAGTGGAGAAGCATGTTAAGACCAAGTAGCATCAAAACATTTCTTCAGCTCTTGTTTCCTGCAAAATTGCATCAGAAATGAGTATATGCATGAACTTAAGGGGTTTTGCAGCAAGGATAGATTCTGTATTTTTACAACTGAAAGGCTGAAAAACATGGTAACCTTAGGAAAAAACATATATTTTCGTGGTTGGTTGGAGAATATTTTGACAGGCTTCTGTAAAAGAGCAGAGGAAGACATGAGAGGACAAAAATGATGCTAAAGTAGTAGGAAGATAGGCAGTCATTGGGAAGAACAGCATCCTCCCAGGTTTTATAGATGCTTCTTGTGTCTCAAAGACGGACACCATTTGTCATCCTCATCTATTCTGGGACTGACACAGCAAATGTTTGAAGGATGTAAAGAAGAGCAAAAGGTGGTTTAAGGTGACACACTGTAGACATAGGCTTAGTGGGAACAAAACAGGAAAAGAAATTTTAAACTGAACACCAGGAGACTACTCAAGCCTTGAATTTTATTGGATAGCTAAGTATTCTCTAAGAGAGAAAGTGGAAACTCTATTTGCTGAGCTATTTACAACTACAGACGTGAATTTATCAGAGAGAATACCCTGTACTTCTAGAGTTGGAAGACACGCCATAATTTAATAGCTCTCTTTTAACTCTAACTGAAGAACTGTCTATTACAACTAACAAGAACATCAACAATTGCTAAAGCTAACATAAGCTTAGACACAAATCCTTGAATTGCTTTCTCTCTTACTGTTCACATCTATTTTTCTGTCTCTCTCTAAGCATTACTGCCAAAGAATGAAGCAGCATGAAGTATAGATATAACATCAATTAAAAAAAAACTGATCATTTACCACCCCTCAAAAAAAAAGGGTTATGACAACCATTTATAAAAAGAGCAGTTTTGCTTATTGAACAAAACTTTTACAGAAATGGATAGGCACATTTTCATGTACAATCCTCATCCCACGTTACACCTGTATCCCACATGAAGGCTGTGCCTCATGGCTATTCCCACCAACACCAAAAGCACCCTTGGCTGAAGGGGCTAAGGCTTGCCCAGCCAATTCTGCCAACTAGCCCAGGAGGAACCCACAGCAGGACCAGGGACACCAAGCCCTGCCTGATATAGACCTGCCCAGTGCCATCACATGGCACCACCAGCCATGGGACTTGCCAGCCCCTGCCAGGACTCCCTCTTTCCCCTGCTCTTCAAAGCTCCTCTGCATGCCTTTGTGTGCCCCTGCCTGTACCCATGTTGTCCATCTGTGCCCGACAGGAAGGGCAGGAACCTCAGTTACTACTGACATACACAAATATGTTAATGGCAAAGGCAAAAAATCCAATGTTTTCTCAACAATTCCACTCATGACAATAACTTATTGACTTCCATTTGCCATCCCAATCATTTTCTGCACAAAAACGCTTTTGAAATTAAGTTGAAAATGGACCTTATCTTCTATCTCCTCCCTTTTCCTCTACCACATTTCTAAATATTATAACATACTTGTCCAACTAGGTGAGCCTTTCCTATGTGACAGAATCAGATTACCAGATCTTTTAATCAGAAAAGAAACACATAATTAGTTTAGTCCTAAGTGCTAAAAATTATTGTCATATCCTTAAGAGGACAAGTCTCTATTGCAGACACTAAGTACTCAGGCTATTAAGAATATTAATATTTTGCAGACCTGTGGAACTCTAAGTCTCTGACTCATTGTGCTTGGACATCCCACAGCAAAAACTTTTTCTCCTGTGGAAGGCTCCTAAGGATGCACAATTAACTTAAGTCCATTCTTGACAGTCAAGTGCATCACAGCAGTTGTTGCTTCTCTCCCTCTTTCTCTGTAAAATCACAGAGAAAACATCAAAATCAGCATCAAAACAACTGTCATTCCAGAGCTCAAGGACTATCAATTCAGTAGGTAGCAGGACAAGCAAGAGCAGGCTGTACACAAGTCATTTTATCTGTTTAACTACTCAGATATTTATTTTGATGTTTGGAGAGAAACCCTTCTCATTTTTCAAAATTCCCAATGCAGGTAGGTCTTCCTTTTTAAACTAAAGTGAGTGTTAGAATTGTGACCAACTGGTCATACTAACCCTCATTTTCCCCTCACATTCAACTTAAACTGATACCTTCATCAGACACGTAGGTTTACATGCTCACATAGGTTATATATTTTTGGGGGGACTTTTTCTGAAATCTTGAAGATCTTAAGTATCCTTTCCTGGGCCCTGGGCTTCTTTTGGACTCAATAATAAATTCCTCTTTATTGCTCAACAGTCATCACGAGCTCCTTTTCCTTCATCTCCAGCCTCTAGAACAAAGACAATGATAAGAAGTCCTGGTGCAGCCAACTCTGCTCTTTACATAGGCCTAAAATCTTCTCTATCTCCTTGACATTAACAGTGGCTTTTTGAAACCGAATGTTCTGCACTGGAGGACAAATGAAGTACATCACCTCCTCCGCATTCCTCCTCTCAAACTAAATAATTGCCACATCTCTCTGGGTTTTGGGATAAAAGCACAAAATTTTAAAAGTCATCTCATCTCACCTTGAAGTCCCTTCCCAAACATAATTATAAATTTCTAAGCCAAACACCAGGGAGACTTTTTTTCTTACTTTAATTTACTGTGAGTCCCTCAACTTGGACCACGTTTGAAGGTACATTTTCTCCCCATTAGTTCTGCCTAGTCAAAGAAACTCACGTAGCGATGACGCATCTCTTGCAGATAAGGGTATCCGCTGATTTGATTTACTAAGGAGGCTAAATTTATTATGCAACATTTTACAAGTATAATTCTGCTTTCTCTTGATGGTAATAAATTCGATATCAACTCCCCTGAGACAAGAGAACCAGTCCTTTTATTATCCAGACATGACCCCCAGAGCCAGATTCCATTTTAGAGACGGGAAATGACCATATCTCTGATTAAAAGGGAAACTTTAATCAAATAAAGTGCCTCATCAAGCGAGAGCCAAGATTCCAATACTCCTGACTGCAGCACAGCAATGATCCAAAGTCATATCTGCCCCCAACCCATTACCACTTACTGCAAACGTGATATCCATCCCAAACAGGAGATGCATCCTTCAGCAGTTCCATTATCATCTGGGTAGCTGCTCCTCCTGTGCTCACAGTCCCATACAGAAATATATTCTCAGGCAGACCCCAGGGTCTGCTTGAGGAATCAGATAAGGATGGCCTTTGTGATGTTTGGTTTGGGTTTTTTCCCAACTAAATCAACCTCACAGGTGACAAATACCTTGAACCATGCAGCCAAGTGCAGCAACCATGGCTTTCAGCTCGGGACCCTTACACGGCCCTTACAGTAAGACTCTTCTATTCCTTCTGATACCTTTCTTCTATACCTTGAATTTAGCTTTTGAAGTGTTTAGGATAATAGTTTATTCAAGTCCCGGGTCAAGAGCTTTATCCCGATTTTCAGTAGTGTATTTCCATAGTTTTACAGCAGGTGTAATAAAGGAATAACAAATAATGATAACAATGACAGAATGGATGTCTAGGGGTACTGTTATTTTAACTGTGCTTTAAGGTTCCACTTCTGTGCAAGCACCATTGGATCTGTATGCCACTCCATGCAGAGATCCATTTTAAAGTCTTTCTGGCCATGTAGACAGTTTTCTTGCAACAACTGACAGATAAATCATCTCCCTTTCAGCTGTGAAAGCCCGGCTACGCAAGCAAATGAAGGTGCCCGAACTCCACATCTACTCAGGAATTGCTCGGCTGAAAGATCCAGTTATTTCATACAGCCTTCTGCAGAGATCCTCCTCGGATCAGCCCACATGTCATTTCTGCTACAAGAATAATGATATGCTGCTTTATGGTACGAGTACCTTCTTAACACCAAAGCCTCTGCACCGAGTGAGGCCCCTTCCTCCGCAGGGCTTCCAGCTGCCACACCGGCCCGGCCAAATGCGGGCAGAACGCAACATCACCGCACTTGGGCATTATTTCCCTGGTGTTTGTCTCAGCGTTAGACACGCTCGCACGCAGGAAGATAGTTGCTCTCCTGCTTTCCAATGAAGCTTCCGTGGTCTCACACACCCCCGAGGAGGGGCAGGGCTCAGCCCAGCCCTGCCTAACCGCGTTCCCGATTAGCCCAAGCCCCCCCGGGCACCCCCGTGCCCTTCCCTGGCCCGGCTGCGCCGTCGCGGGTGGAGCCGCGCCGGGTGTTGGCGGCGAGCCCCGAGCAGCTCCCGGGTTAGACGGCGGCAGCCACCGGGTCGGGTGGGCAGGGAGGCGCAGGGTGGTCGGGGAGGGGGCGGCTGTTCTAGGCGGCCCCGGCTCGGGGACAGGAGGTGTTTGCGGCTCGCACCGGACAGGGGCCAGCCGGTAGTCGCCGACCTCCGCCGGCTGGCCGGGCTCCGGACCGCCCGCCGAGGCAGCGGCGGCACAGGGCCGAGAGCACCCGGGACCGCTGCCCGCAGCACCGGCGGGCGCACGTCGGAGCCAGCCCGCTGCCGCCCAGGCCCCGAGGGCAAGCGACGGAGAGAAGGCTCCGGGAGGTTGCAGGAGAGCCGGAGGCGCGTCCAGCGGCCCCCTGACACCCACGGCCATCCCCGCCGTCGGGCCGGCGAGAGTTACCGTCGGGCCCCCGCCTCGGGGGCGGTGCCGCCGCCCCCCCGTCCCCCCTGGCACACCCCCGGGGGGGAAGGTCCCGGCGGAACCCCCTCCCCGCCGGCCCCCGGCTGTGTCCGGCGCGGTGCAGCGGGGCGGGGCGCGGAGGGCGGGCGGCGGGGCCGGCGCGGTGGCGGGGGCGGGTGGGGTTTCCGTGCGCGGCGCTTATTAGTGTGGTGATGGAGGACCGGCCCCTCGGAGCCGCCTCGCAGCGGCGGCGCGGGCTGGCGGCGGCCGCCGGGAGGTGAGCGGCGGCGGCTCGGGCGGAGGAGGCGGCGGGGCCGCCCCCGCCGTGCCCCATGCGGGCGGCGGGGCGGCGGCGGCGGCGCTGAGGGCGATGTCGGAGGCGGGGGGCGCGGGCCGGGCGCGGGCCGCCGTGGAGCGGCTCTCGGAGGCGGTGGGCGAGCGGCGGCGGCAACTGGGCACCGCCATGGGGGAGGCGCGGCGGCAGCGGCGGCTGCTGCTGATGGTGGTGTGCGTGGCGCTGCTGCTGGACAACATGCTCTACATGGTCATCGTGCCCATCATCCCCGACTACATCGCGGCCATGCGTGGCGGCGGGGGCGCCGCCGGCCCGTCCGCGCCCGCGGGGGGCAACGGGAGCGGCGGCGGCAACCGGAGCCTCCTGCCGGCGCGGTACCCGCCGGCCACGGGGGGCAACGAGGACGTGCAGATCGGGGTGCTCTTCGCCTCCAAAGCCATGCTGCAGCTACTGGTGAACCCCCTCAGCGGCACCCTCATCGACCGCGTGGGCTACGAGGTGCCGCTGCTGGCCGGGCTGGCCGTCATGTTCCTCTCCACCGCCACCTTCGCCTTTGCCGAGAACTACGCGACGCTGTTCGCGGCGCGCAGCCTGCAGGGGCTGGGATCGGCCTTCGCCGACACCGCCGGCATCGCCCTCATCGCCGACCGCTACGCCGAGGAGCCGGCGCGGAGCCGCGCCCTGGGCACGGCGCTGGCCTGCATCTCCTTCGGCAGCCTGGCCGCACCCCCCTTCGGCGGCGTCCTCTACGAGTTCGCCGGCAAGCGGGTGCCCTTCCTGGTGCTGGCCTGCGTCTGCCTCCTCGACGGGCTGCTGCTGCTGGCCCTGGCACCGCCCGGCGCCACCGGGGCACGGGCCAACATGCCCGTCGGCACCCCCATCCACCGCCTCATGGTCGACCCCTACATCGCCGTGGTGGCAGGGGCCCTGGCCACCTGCAACATTCCCCTGGCCTTCTTGGAGCCCACCATCGCCAACTGGATGAAGGATTCCATGGGGGCCAGCGAGTGGGAGGTGGGCCTCACCTGGCTGCCCGCCTTCTTCCCCCACGTGCTGGGCGTCTACGTCACCGTCCGGCTGGCTGCTGCGTACCCCCACCTTCAGTGGTTCTACGGGGCCCTGGGCATGGCCATCATCGGCGCCAGCTCCTGCTTGGTGCCAGCCTGCAGGAATTTCGGGCAGGTCATCATTCCCCTCTGTGGCATCTGCTTCGGCATCGCCCTGGTGGACACAGCCCTGCTGCCCACCCTGGCTTTCCTGGTGGACGTGCGCCACGTCTCTGTCTACGGCAGCGTCTACGCCATCGCAGACATCTCCTACTCGGTGGCGTACGCCCTGGGGCCCATCGTGGCTGGCCAGATTGTGCACACCATGGGCTTTGCACAGCTCAACCTGGGCATGGGGCTCGCCAATGTGCTTTATGCCCCCGTCCTCCTCTTTCTCAAAAACGTCTGCCAAATGAAACCCTCTCACTCTGAGAGGAACATCCTCCTTGAGGAAGGACCTAAGGGACTCTATGACACCATCAAAATGGAGGAGCGCAAAGGCACAGGGAAAAGCCTGCAGCCAGCGGGTGAGATGGATGAGAATGGCATGGACTCGTACCACAGGGACCTGAAAGGGGTGTCTGAGGAGGACTCATCAGACTATGAGTACAGTTAGATTTCCCCCATGCAGCCCAGCCCCATAAGCAAGGAAGGACATGTGGAGGAGAGAGAGGGAAAGGGGGGGATGACAGTGTTACTGCATTATGTTTCTGTACTGATGTGCAATATATACAGTTTAACCTTTGTCATGATGTAATGGCTTTCTTCTAGATTTATTTTTAATTGGTATTTCTTTCAGCATTCTGGCAAAGTGGAGGGGATGGGGAATGGGGGGACAATACTGAAGAAAGTTATCGGAGTAATCATTGCCATAAATCTGAGGGGATCCTTCCAAAAAACCTGCCAAAAAAGAAAACAAAAAACTCATCAGCCTTTTAGCTGGGCTATAATTGTGCAGAGTGTCCTCAAGCTGAAACTGTGTGTGACATATTGTATATCTCTGTAAAAAATACAAGAAAAGCAAAAAAAGTATGTGTAAAATTTCAAATGGCTTATTCAGGGACTTAAGAAATCTTGTGTACATATACTCAGACTTTCAGTTGGTTTCATATATTTAAGAAGAGCAACAACTGTCACACTGTCACATTTTATTCTTCCTTGAGAATAAACTGAAGTATTGTACTTTTTTTTTCTCTCTTGTGCTGCTCTCCAGTAAGTGCAATATGCTGTATTATGTTGAAGTCCAAATTACAAGAATAATACAATCTGAATAAATGGAATTGAAGGGGATCGATTGTCTTTTGTTTTGTTGTTGAGGGCTGCTTGAGGGAGGGAGCTGGTTGTGCTCATTGTAACCCCTGTGGTAACAATTCCCCATAGCATCTATCGCAGTAGCTACCAAAATTGCACAGAAGAGGACCCCAATACAAAATGTTCTCATTCATTCTTCACAACATAACAGGTCTGAGCAAACAACATCTCACTGCAAACACGCTACCGCTTGCCTAAAAACAGCTCCTTGTGTTCTTATGCGAATTTAATTTAATGCCCACAATGATGAATTTCAATTTTCGAGTATTTAAAAAATTACATGACCAGCAGTTAAGAGACACAATACTAGAAAATGCCTTTTGTGGTGTTAATGCTGCCCCAATTGCAACGTGTCTGCCTGGGTTGACAGGGATTAAACAAAACAAAAGATGGGTGAAATACTTCATTCAAACATTTGCAAGAAGTGGAAACCTTCGATCTAACCACAACGCAACCAGACTGCATAGTTTTCCCTGCAAATTTCTGTTGATATGAAATAAAATCGTTTATTTTAATTCCTAGCTTATTAGGAAACAAAATAAATTACTTTTAATCTCAAGAGAGAAAGAAAAAAATTACAAACGGCCACAGCGCCTGCTTAAGGGCTCCCACCCGTCCCTGGGGATCCGGGCGCCGCGAGGGACCCGCGGACTCACGGCCGGTGGGTTCCGCTGGGCTGCGCGGGACGCGCGGCCCCGCAGCTCCTGCCGGAGCGGGCGAGTCGCTGCTTACGCGGTGCAAAACTCATGAAAACAGCGCGACGGCTCTTTGGCACAGGGGTTTGGCGAAGGAGCGATGGGCACCGCGGTGGGAGGTGAGCCTCGCTTCCCTAAACCGCAGCCGCTTCTTTGCGGTAAGCGGCCACAGCGGTGCCGCCTCCGGTCCGCCGCCCGCGCTCCCGCTGCTGCCGCCGGCCCCGGGGCAGCTCCCGCAGAGCCCGGACCCCTCCCGGCACCGCTGCTGCCCCGTCGCAGCTTCCACCCCTCCCGGCCTGGTGCCGGCAGCCCACCGGCAGTGCCGCCCGCCCCTGTGCGGCCGCGGAGCCTTCGGGAGCCGCAGATGCCCCGCGGCGACACTGCTCGGCAGTTGCGACAACCCCCGTGGCAACGCGGGTCAGCGAGCGCAGTGACCCCTCGCAGTCCCCTCGCGGACCCTTTTCCCCGCCGCACAGGGGACCCCGACGGCTGAGCCCGACGGCGGTGAGAGCACGGGCGAGCCCGGCCCTGCCCGGCTCCCCCCGCCCCCCTCACGGGGCACGGCGGGCACGGGGCGAGCTGGCGCCGGTGCAACCGGCGGGCACAGCCTCCCGCACGGGCGGAACGGGCGCGGGGGCAGCGCAGGCACCAACGCCTGTTGCGCGCAGCGGGAGGGGCGGGTAGGGCAGGGCAGGGCAGGGCAGGGCAGGGCAGGGCAGGGCCGGGCGGCGCGGGGCGGGGAGGAGCCAGGCAGCGGCGGAGACGAGCCGCCCTCCGCACGCCCCCGCCCAGAGGGGACCTGGCCGCGGAGGAGGCGGCGGTACCTTGGACAGAGCCGCCGCGACTCGAGAGCCCGCCCGGCACCGCTCCGGAGCGCCCCGACGAGCAGGTACGGGCGGGCGGGCTGCGCGCCCCGCGCCTCCCGCTGCCCCGACGGCGCGGATGCAGGCGCCGGGAGAGCCAGGGGCTTGGGAGCGGGGAAAGGGGGCGGCGGGTCCCCCGGAGCGGAGCCGAGCGGGCTCCCCTTGCCGAACTCCGCGGCTCCGGCGGCACCCACGGGGCCGCTTCGCTGCCGCCGCCCGCGTGTCCCGCCGCGACGGGCGGTTTGGGAGGGAAGGGGCGCCCCCGGGACTAAGGCTCGGGAAGGGCTCGGGACGCGCTGGCAACCTCCGGCGGAGCGTGGGCGCTCCCCGACGGGTCCAGCGCTGCTCGCAGGGAGCTCACGGCCGGCGACAGGGCGGCTCCTGGCTCCTCTCGCAATGTCAGCGGCTGCAGCAGCGCGCACTTCACAGTTGTATTCCTGATAACGCAGACATCCCTCTCAACTGTGAGCAGAGATTCCTGAGAACTTGAAGCTTATTCTCCTGATAACACTGAGAGTGAGGATGACTAGATAGACAGGGGCTGAGTGTATTGCCCAACAATACTGTATACTGCAAGCTGCCTCCTGAGTCCACAATGTATAGAGAACTCAACTATAAGCACATGGGCTTATTTCAGTCCTCCTCTGCTATCTGCTAGCAGAGAGATCAGTGCCTTTTGTTGTGGATTTGAGTTGCTGCTTTGAGCTGTGGGGAAGGCCACCCGCTCCTCAACCTGCTGTGACTCGCAGCCCCCCTGCTAAGCCTCTCACTCCAGCCCTCCGGCTAAGCCCGCTGTAAATAAAAACAGCTAGGATTATTTTATATTTTTTTGCCTAATAACTTTGACAATGTGCCTCACAGCCTTCTAGTGAGCAACTTTGAAGTTATCTTGAATTTCTGCAGGATTTTCTCCCGTGTCAGTTTTCTTGTCCTTTATTAGGCAAATACAGGATTGTGTGTGATGTTAAGCTGTCACCACTTGAACCACAGACAAAGCCTCCGTTCATCCCCATGCCAGAGAAAAGCACAGTTCAGGCTACCACCTCCAAACTCCTTATCACACTGTTTTTACAGATATGTGGATCGAGTCTGTTGGTAGTAGCATTTCCCACAGACACAGTACAGATTTGCAGCGGGTGCGACGCTATATTGCAGTTTGACAAAAAACATAAGGAAAGAAAGAACAAAAGTCCCAGTGAGAAGAATGCCTGCAGGATTTTCCCTTTAAGGGAGTACAGTTTTAGGGGCTCTAAAGACAAAATGGCTGCTCTGTATTTGAACACAGGTGGGGAGCCAGTCTATAAACAACTGGTCTTCCAAGAGTTACAGGACATGACCATTATTTGAAGTGCTTTGACCCTGTGTTGCTAGGAATAGAGTGCAGGGCTAAGTGAGACCAGTGCAGCACACGAGAGGGAGAGAAGCAGCACAGTGTGTTAATGTGGCCTCTCCATGAGGGAAATCGTCTCTCACCTGGGTTGAAATTGTGAGCAGATGACGGATCAACACGAGTTTGCTGTGTGGCTCATTGCAGGGCCCCGGGGACATCTCTCAACCTTATACAACCTATTTCACAGCACATGGCTCCACTGAAAGCCATTGCAGGACAGGACCGACACCAGGTGTCAGCGACCACATACACATTGGCAGAGCTGGAATAGCCAAGCCAATCCTCAGGAGAGGAATAATGCACAGCCATCTCTGCCCATTGCTAAGCAGAACTCTTCATCTCACTTTCTTACACTGTAGGATTTTTAACCAAATTGTTCTTCAAAGCTGTTTTAGAAATATCTCAAGTGTCCTGAATGTATAGTCCCAAAGATTACAGAAAGGAAAGTATTTCCTACATAATCAACACGTGTTGTCTTTTATATTTCACATACACACAGTGGAAAGTAATTAAATAAATCCAAAAAAACTGTAATCCATCAAGATCTGACTGAACACAAAGAACTTGCTCTGCTTTAGCTGCATTTAAGTACTACCATAACTGAATGACAATTGCTTGGTGTGGGCACTGTTATGTCAGAAGAAATACAGGTGTCATATAGCTTATTTTTGTGTAGAAAAGCAGTAAGATGCATCTTTAGAAAACAAAACCAGGATAAGCACAATACCAGAGAGACACCAGTGGAAGTATTTGCTCTGTCACAGATTACTTTTGTGACTTTTGGCAGGTTAAGCCATCTCCCTGGATAGTTACATGCTATTTGAGAAGACTGCTGTATGAGGCACAGTGTATGCCACTGCTGCCAGTCCTCTCACAGCCAGCCTGCCAGCTTAGGCAGGCTCATGGGGTCCCCCAGCCCACATCTTTGCCCCAAAGCACGGGCACCCACTGAGCTTCTAGGTTGCAGGGGGCAGAGGCACATCTCCATCAAGCTCCTTTCTACAGCTTTTACGTCTTCCAGCACAGCAGCTCACTGTATCCATGGAACCGTGCAGTGACAAATACATTTAAACACTGTGGTGCTTTCATATAAAATGGTAGACAGAAAAATGCAGCCTTACTATTACCTGTGTCAACATAAGTACATTCAAAGAAAAGTCACCTCTTTCCTCCAGCTAACATATAACAGTCATACAACAGTGCACGGATCACGCCACAATAAATTGCAAAGTAAATTACAGTGACAAAATAAACCATGCTGAGAAGGTACCTTTTATGAGCATCAGATAGTTCTGAATATATAAATTTATAGCAAAATGAGACAAACAATGTCAGAGCAATCTCCACAGGGTTCAGTTTAGCTACTTTTGACTGTTGTACTTCTATTTCTCTTCAGTTTTGCATTCTGAAGCTTCTGTGTATGCTTGCGCAGGGAATACTCCCCTCATACATTTTGGTTATAAATAATGGGTACTGACAGGACTTTAAATCTTTTCTATTTCCAGAACTGAGGCGTGAGGCTCCATAAGTGCCCCCAGGTGGCTTCAATTTCTGCCCTCAACAAAAGATACCAAAAGAAATGCAGAAATGCCTGACCTAGAAAAAAACACGCAGAAGACAGAGAAAGATACATGCAGTAAAGATGAGACAGTAAGTGACTGTTTCGGGAAAACAAAAAGAAAAACAAAAAGAAGAGACTTAGCAACTTTTAATACTGTAAATTAACGTAAATTGATACAATAATTGTAACCCAAGCTCTGTTCCAGAGCCTATTTCTTCATTTCAGGGAACGCTTCTCATATCCAAATATGCTCTTTCTCTCAACATCCTATGAAGAATTCCAGTAAGTGAAATATTATTTTACAACAGCAGATGCATTGCTACCAAGTCAGGGATGGCATGTAATTATTTTTTAATAGTACAGAACTATCAAACTATCACATATGATTCATTTTAAAGCTGCTTTAGGAGATGCCAGATGTGTATGCCTGTAAGAAGTCAACTCCTTGAGTTTAAAGCTTTTTTCCTAAGCAGAGTCATGAACTGTTCAGTAACCTTATCCAGAAAGATAAGGCTGAAGCCAGGTATCAAAAAGAAATACTGTTTAGCACATCTGTTTCCATTGACCAAGAAATCAATGACAGAAGAAACATGTCTTGACTAAACATAGCTTGAAACTGTAGAATTGCCATTCTCTTATTTCTGAGATCCAGGGTGCATTACAGGCTAAATTGGATTTGCATTTCCATTAATAACAGGTAGTCCTATGACACTTCTTACGAGTATCTAAAATCTTCAGTTTCTAGATAGGGAAATGTAATGCAGCACTGACTTTTCTGTGCATGTCAAAAGGCAGAGCTGGTATTTGAGCTCAGAGGACAGTGAGTCCCTGCCTACTGTTCAGACCATTTTCTCCACCCCCTCCCTCCCTGCATGCACTAGCAGAGAAGTCTGCAGCTAGATTTGCTCTAAGCAGCAGGTGGAACAAGGTGACTGCTAGTCCTTTCTTCCACCCAAAATGACACTCTGGTCCTGCAATCCTGTGAAAATCAATGTCTGTTACACCAAGATGTAGTAAAAAAAAAGGTGAAAATTGCCTACTTTAGCAGAAATCTAATTAGAAAAATAAACCCTCCAAAAGTTTATGGCCTACACCAATCACTAATGGCCAAGCATAGCTGCATTAGATGCTCATTTCTAAAGTGGGAGACACAGCCACCTCCCTGAGGAGCCATGCTTAGAGCATCACAGCCTTTTGCAATTTCCCAGTCTTTTATGAATTATCTCCTTGTTTGATTTTCCCACTGCCCCCATATCTGCTCTGGCTTTTAAATTACTAATTACACTTCACTTGGTTAGTTCTACATTAAAAAACAAAGGAAGCTTAATTGCATGAGTAGCATGATACTCTTTTCTTCCCAGATACTGTTGCTCCAAAACAGGATGAGGAAAAGGAAGTATAAACAGAAATGCTTTATCAAGCCTTCTAGGGGTGTTCCAGACAGACTGACAGGGTAAAACACGGGTTTATTGAGGACTGTACATAGTCAGTACTAATAAACAGGAAGACCAGTGTGTTTTCTATTTCTGTAGTTTTATAACCACTCATTTTATCAATCAGACAAGTATTATCCCATGGTTTTACTAATCACAAGCTAAATGAACTTCTTTACTAATGAAATACCTTTTATTCAGGCATTATATTACTATGCTGTCATGTATTTGCAGATTTCCTAGAGCCTAGCTGAGACTGTATGCTTGCACCATGACTCGTCATCCTACGATTTCTAGAATTTTTAACAAGGAATATTCTCCTTGGTAGTTTTCCACTACTCCCCTAGTCTATCCATTCGAAAGCTTTCAAATAGAGTTACTGGAGAGTACATTTGCAGTAATCAGGCCTTCAGCTGCTAAAACAGAATACATCAATTAAAAAATGGATGCAATATATTAATCAGTGACAAAAGAAAAAAAAAAAGAAATAAAAAAGGGGACAGATTAGGAACAAGTAGAATTACTTGCTTATACATATATTTTTTTTTAATGACTAGGCAGTGCCAAAACTTCCAGTTCCACCACTGCAACAGACCTTAGGCATGTACCTACAGTGCATGAAACACTTGGTGCCAGAGGAGCAATTTAAGAAGACCAAGGTCATAGTGGAGCAGTTTGGAATTCCAGGAGGCCTGGGAGAATCCTTGCAGAAAATGCTTGAGGAAAGAAGGGAAAAGACAATGAACTGGGTAAGCAAATACAGATGAGAAAAATAATTACTGTGTTGGATGATGCTCGTTTACAAGCTCTTTCTGTTTTTCTGTATGGAATCGCTGTTTTCTTTCAGCTGGTCAATGCAAACAGGGGTCACATCAGATTCTGACAAGGGGAATGAATATTTCCAACATACTAGGCTAGATTTTTCAAATCATGTCAAAATCTGTATCATTATTATGTTTTCAGATCAACAGTTTGTTGGCATCAATGAGGACATTCATTCACCTCAGGTACATGCACAGAGGTGTCAGCAAGACCTGTAGGAAGCACTATATTACATCAGTTTGGGACGTAATTTCTTCCTTTCCCTTTAATAACAGGATTTAGATTTTTTTATTGAAATGAAAAATGCTTTCTGATAGGGCTATAAAAAGTGCCTTGCATACACATCTACCCAAAGCTCTGATCCACTCAAATTGTTCTGGAATGGAATACTTCAGGATAGGAATTACTCTCTTAAAACTGAGCTATTATTTGCCATTCACTGTGACACTATACCAATGTATTTACCCTGAAGTATTTCCTTTGTCAAATATACACATACATGTATATCTATCACATAGACCATGCTGAGACCTCAGCCTTTTAAAAAGTCCAGCTTTCTACTTCCCAAGACAGGAAAATTAAATAACCGTAGCTGAAGTAGATTTTATCACTCCACAAAGTTACAGTTCACCCTATCTGCATTAACCGTGTGGCAGCTGAAAACAAGAACTTTATTGAAGTCTTTCCATCCCAGTAAGGAAAATGGTTTCATGGATCAGTGAAATCCTGCAGGCTTGCTACTCATGTCAGTGAATTGTGGCTCTCCCTGTACTTTTCAGTTGTGTGACGCACAAGAAAACTCCATCAAATTGCTGCTATAATCAGGGAAAAAAGGCTACAGTACTGGCAGTGCTTTTATTTTTAATACAGTGCTTCACTTCTGAACGAAATGCTGCCCAATCTTGTCTTGTTACTTTGATCATAGAACTTCATGGCTTTGGTGTCCAAGATAACCATCATTTAATGTTCCTGATAGCAGTGTTCCACGAAACAGCTGCTCATTTAACCACTTATAGCATGAAAACTACAGAGGAAGGATACGTAAACATTTTCTGAAAATATGTCAATTTTAAATACTGGTTATGAAAATGAAATACCTGATTCTTAAGATAAATCAGAAATTGTTTTATTCAGAATTTAACTTGCCAGGAGTATAGTTCTAGTATGTTCTCCTGAAGACTCCAGAGATTGTAGGGGAAGCATCTGTTCTAACAGCAATGAAATATCTCAGAGGAAAACTTTTTCAACTGATGCATGCATTTGTAATTATTTTTGCATAATTTCGTTGTTGTTTATAGTTACCATATGCAAAGCCTGCCCGCTCAGAAAGACCATTTGATCATTTTATGAAAGCCTCCATTTTCCAAATAATGATTCTTCAATCTTTGCTTAGACATAAACGAATGCAGTTACTGTACATCTGTGTTTTCAATAAAAATGGTTAGAAATTTAGTAACTGTGTCTGGGTCAAGCACCAGCAATCTGTATTTGTGTCAGTGGACACAGAGAGGATTCTCCAGGGGCCTGATCCACATGCCAGTATGCGCAGGACCAAACCATCAGGCTTGGGAAATTCTTTTCCTGCTCTGTCTTGCTACAGGACAGGATCAGTAGAGCATCTTGGCATCACTGACAAATATTTGAAGCCCCTTGAGGAAAGCCATCACCAGTAAAACTCTGTCCCATCTCTTAAACATCTTCTAATCACTATGCAAGAGTTAACATGTTGTACTCAAGCATTTTTTGGTCGTAGAGAGAAACAAACAACGAAATACCCAAAGCACCACGATATGGAGCTTGTTTACTTCTTAATGGAACACGCTGTAAATTGCCATTGATTGAGAAACAGGATTATGGAATTGTGGCTGACTGCAGCTGAGCTGAGGTCGCGGAGCCCAGGCTGAAAATGCTCAGCAGCTCCATTAATCAGAGCCCATGCCTGACACCAGGAGCACCAAGCACTGTCCCCTCACCCCCGGGCTGCCTTTCCACGTGCTGTTTTGTAGCTTTAAGATTTCGTGTCCCCTTCCCTTAGGTGTTTAACTACTGGCTGGATGACATGTACCTCAACAACCGGCTAGCTCTTCCAGTCAATTCCAGCCCAGCAATTATCTTTGCTCGTCAGTATTTCAAGGATGTAAATGACCAGCTGAGGTAATGTACTACGACTTTGCAGCTTTTGCTAAATGAAAGGATATTTTAAATGTACTGCTTTTGCAAAAAGACAATCAACTTTCATTAAAAAATAAGGGCTGTAGCCATTAAATGATTTCCTACTAGGCCTGCTGACTGAGAGCAGTGTTTCTGGGGTTACTCATGCTAATGTTCAGAAAGGAAAATGTCATTACTATTACATTTATTGCATGAAAAAAATGCCATGAGATTTATATTTTTAAGGAATATTTGCAAAGCTTTTTACTGTATGTAATCCGAGTAAACCACTTTGTGAGGAAAAAAATAAATACTAATTTCTGCCATATAGTTTGAAGGAAAATAATCTTTAACATGCCATCACTATGACTCGTAGCCACCCTGCAAACTGAAAAGGCCACGTTGGCATTACATTATCCCTTTCAGATGCCCAAAAGGGCACCAGAAACACAGGGGATCTAAGAATAAGAATTCAGAAATCATTTTTCCCCAAGAACACTGCTTCCTTCTGGCTCATAATTCCCAGCCCTGAACTGATCTTTCTCCTTTGAGCTACTGTGGGCAATTACTATCATTTAAAAAGAGAAAAGGTAAGCACGTAGCCAAGCACAGAATATACCTCTCCAGACACCCTTAAAACAGGATTCCATTCTTCAGCCTTTGCCAAAACGTTTCCTCCTTTTAAAACAGCAAAACAAACCAAATCTACCTTCATATAGTGCAATTTTCCTCTTTGCTTTTAGCACTCTCTAGCTGCTCATTACTGAAATAATTAACTGCATGTGAATTTATGCTATTATAAAACAGCCAGAACCTTGAAACCAATATGCATTATTTTAACATTTTGTGTAGACAGCTAATGCATCTTTTTACTTTAGTTTAAACATAACTATAAATGCTTCCATTCATTACTGACTAAATTTATTGTGCACAGAGCTTTCAAAAAACCTCCACTTTGCATTTTCTAATGCACGTGCTTTAACAAGGAAATATTTTTCTCAGAGCCTTCCATTCTGACACAGTGCAAATGGACAATGTCAGGAAATAATACACCTGTCCTCAGCTCTGCAAAAAGAATATCTGCTTAGGACAGGAAGTACTCTAATAAATTGGACAGCTTATGAGTATTGATATAGAAACCCATGTAAAGGATTCTATTAAATATTCAGCCTCTGCTCCCATTCTCTAAATAAATGCTTTCAGGCTTCCTCCTGTGGTCTGTTTAACCATTTGAAGGGACTGTCTGTAGGATTTCATATTTCTCTTGTCATGAATTAATTTAGGTTTTGGGTGGGGGCAGGGAACTCTTCTTGCCAAGCCAGAAGACTTTCTCCCCTTATGCTGGGTCATCAATCACTCCTCTGTCTCTCAGAAACAGCCCAGTGTTGCCCAATGACAAAAGACTGATGTCACTTCTATCTGCCACTTGCAGGTTTGCTGCTAATCTCATTTCAGGAGTGCAAGACTACAAAGCTTTACTGGACACGTAAGTAGCTTGGAAGGAGAGCTGCTGCTTGAGTACCCACAGGGCTTCTGATTCAAAGATGCTCTCAATGCATAATTGGGCTGTATTGCACTCCTCCATCACTTGGAAGGGCTGGGGTTCCAGCATGCTTCGGGGAAGGGCTTCAGCAATTTTTTATGCACTTTATGCTTTTTTTACTGCAATGTAACAGGCTGAAGAGGGATCCTTTCTGATGGCTGGTAGCCATCAGTCTAGCAGGCACAGTGCAACCTAAAAGGACAGGCACAATCTGTCTAACAGAGTTTCCGAGAACACCAGAGGAAGTCTGTGCTCTCCACACCCACAGAGCACCAGCACTGTGGGTACAAAGCCTGCACACCTTTGCTGGAACCCTCCACCTGCCAGGGCACTGCACCCCCTCCACGTCCTGCACTCTGCATTTAGAACCAATCCTCCCTCCCCACAGAGAAATAACACATTTAGGGGAAGGAAGCCTCAGCACAGACAGGCTGGCTCAGTAGTCAAAGTAAGTTACTTATGCAATTGTTACTTTCTGTATATAAATACTGGGGAAATACAAGATTCTTCAAGTCATGTATGAAGTAACTCATAACAAAATATTTACATAGCAATTCTTAGCCTCACTTAGTATGTTCCAAGTTTACTGCTGAAACCACTGCTCCCTGAAGAATAGGAACAGTGGACAGCCAAGCACAACAGAGACCACACCATAGTAGAGAACAAATAATACGCTTTAACCAATTCTTATTTGGATGAGGAATTCAAACAATAAAGTTCCTGTCATCTATGAATAAGATAAAAGAAAGAAATAAGCTGTTTGATGTTTCACTTCAAAAGTCTGACAGCTACTCAGAAAGTATAGAAGAGCTACTTATTTAAGAACATGTGCTTTAGTCCAAGATATGCCATGCAACTGCATACACCAGCACTGGTGTGCTGTGAGGTACTATTGCATACTGCTGGAGTTGCATCTTTATATGACAGCATCTGAGATGAGATAAAGGAACCACATTGCTCAAACAAAAGATAATTTAAATTCTTACTGTTTTGACCCCACTACTCTAGAGCCAAAGACTCCTGTGTCAGATTTGCTTGTCTTAAATCAATAGCCACTGAAATCCTCACTACCGTATCCTCATTTGTTATTACTGTTTGCTTGTCTCTGTGTAACTATGAGGACACCATAATTGTAACATTTTCAGTTCCTTGTTGTTAAGGACTTGTACCAGAAAGTGTACTGCTACCTTCTCTTGGATCATCCCACATGCAGATGTACAATACTTCAGCCCAAACTCAAGTGTTTAGCTTTAACTGTGCAGATATTCCATGCAGTTTTGTCAGGACTAAGTATTTCAAACAAAGGCTACCTTGCTAACATAAAATAGTTGTAGGATCTTACACAGACATATAAATCAGTACAAGATTTTCTGGCGCCATCAGTTGGAGTTAATAACACCTTTCTTAACTGCTATAAGTACAGATTGTCTTCTATATAATCTACCATGCTATCCCACTATTTTCTATTATGATAGATAAGTGTTGTTAAGTATAAGGGGATTTCTGCATTATGCAAAATGTGGGAGAACACCACTAACCCTGTTTTGCTGATAAGGAACAAAAATATTAAGCACCTTTATGAGGAAATAAGCGATACAGAAAGTTTGAAAAGTGGAAACTAAAGTGCATACCCCTGGTTCAGAACTCCAACAGTTCTAAAGACACGGTTAAACAAGATAAACTAGCATAAGACATTACCCCTTATGTATGACAGTAACCCTCCTTGCTTGCTTCTTTGCCTTTGCCCCTCTCTGCAAACTGGAAGTTTAGTCCTCTTTTTCTGAGGGAAAGCCTCTGCACCACAAGATCATCTTCCTCCTGTGGTCTCTGCAGCCTCCCTCAACCAACAGAACCATTATTTCCTGCTGCAGCATCAGTGGGGTATTTTACAAAGCATAATCATAATTGTGATATCACTTTTTTTTTTATGGCCACTAAAGAAGCCTTTTAGAAGTTGTTTTCAAATGCCTTCCAATCAAAAAGGAATAGGTTTTCAGTGCATATTACCCCATAGGTCTAAGTAAGAATTAGCACAAAATCAAGGATCTGTGGAAAACAGAAATTCCCTCCTATTGCCCAAGTGATTCCTGTTCATCGAGCAAGGTCCTCTCACACACTCTCTTAACAACTCTGCACAGCACAGGGCCACTGTGATTTGCAGGGAATTTCATCAGTACCTTTCTTCAAGGTGCTACTTCTTTTTCAGCTGTTCTGCTGACTTCTGCCCTGCCAAGTTTCCGGAATCCCATCTAGGCAGGCTTCCTACGTGCATTCCAAAGCTGCTTGTGACCTGCTATTCTTTCCATTGCCACTAGATGATAATGCAATTGCTTAATGAATATGCATGAAGCTGCCAGGAATGATGTATTTAACTTTGGTATGGGAATTCATCTATTTCCCTTATACTGTAATCTCATTTTATTATTCAATTTGTGTTATACCTGATCTAATTGTAACAGAACAAAGGACAGATTAGATTTCTTTTCCCTTCTGTCTCTCTCTCCCCTCTTTTCCTCTTGCTTTGTTTTTCTCCTTCTCTTTCTACAGCCATGCTTTACCTGCTGATTTTTCTCGTGGACAGCTGTCTGGTCATCCTCTCTGTATGAAGCAATACTATGGACTCTTTTCTTCCTATCGCCTTCCAGGACCTACCAAAGATACCCTTGTGGCCCAGAAAAGCAATGTAATGCCAGAACCAGAGCACATCATTGTTGCTTGTAACAATCAGGTAAAAGAGTTTCTTTTTTTTTACCTTTCTATATTTCTTAATTTGCTTAAATTCGCTCCAGAAGAGCCTAATCTAATCTCTGTTCAGAAATGCAATTAGCATGCTACGTATGAGCTCACTTCTTACCAAGCATTTGTGGTCAATATTTCCAAAAGATGCTTCTGCAGCATTTTTGTCCCTGGCCCACATTATGCTCCAAGAACAGCAATGCAGAAAGTAGGAATGTGGCAGAATTCATTTGCTCTCTCTTTCAAACAAAAATGTTTAATACACAGAGATGAAACCACAGAGAAAAAGTATCTGCTTAGAGAGCATTTGCTGGAAATGCGCTTCTCTTGGCAGTCAAGTATTGGCACACAATATAATGGCATATATATCACCCTGATATATATGTGCATGGCATATACACCCTGTAGGGGGGCCTAAGCTGTGCCTGAAGAAGTTAGCACAGGTGCACACAGAAATACTGAAGCATTACAGTGAATCTGCCCCAACCAGTAACTGCCAGTGAGCAGCAGAGTATATCAGCTGGGCAGAGTATCTTATAGCCCAGCCTGACTATTTGCAGTACTGGAGTCATGCCTGCAGGCCCTCTTGGAATGAAGGGGTAGATTCCAGTAGTCCCTTTTCCAGGAAGTCCCATTCTTCACCCCAATAGGAAGTTCTCTCAATTGTCTAGGTTATTTTTAAACAAATAGTACCACGAAAATTATTTCCATATTTTCTGGGTTTATCTCTTCAGGTTTTTTTAAGCTTATTCAAATGGCATATTTTTATTTGAGTCCAATACACAATGGAAGTCTTCTATAGCAACTGGTATTACATTGGCATTAAAACACAGGAGGGGTGAGCCCTGGGCCAGACCCCAGCAGTTTTGTACTCCACTGCCTCCAGGCCTGGCTCTCCAGGCAGGACTTCAGCACCTCAACACCTACCCAGGCAACAGCAAAATGTTGGCCCACAAAGGGTCTGACTGTTTTTCTGACTTCTGTCATTTTTTTGCAGTTTTTTGTTTTGGATGTTGTCATTAATTTCCGTCGCCTCAGTGAGGGAGATCTTTTCACTCAGTTACAAAAGATAGCCAAAATGGCAGAGAACGAAGAGGAAATGCTGCCTCCAATTGGCCTGCTGACAACAGATGGAAGAACAGAGTGGGCAGAGGCCAGGACAATCCTTATGAAAGGTTAGCAGCCACAACCCCAGCTTTCTCTTCTTCATCATCTTCCTCCTCTTCCTCCTCACCATCACTGCCTTTCTTTGCTGGAAGTGAACGTCACAGCAAATATAGGACTGAATGTGCAACATTCCTGCTGAATTTTTGCAGCAGCAGGAAACTCAATATGTGTAAGTGCTCAGATGTGTGTTACCAGGGGAGCAGCAGATACAGCTTGACCCTTTGGCTGTGTATGTTTATGTGCTAATGCCATGTAAAAACTCTCACTCCATTCTCTGTTTTTCATCGCATAAATTACATTACATCAGATTTTGTGATTTGTCTCTTTCTTCATATCCATTTTGTACCAGTAGGAATGAGGCATTCTCTTAGCTTTTGGCAACTCTCAGACATTTTTGATCTTATCTAAAAAAGGCATCTACAAATTAAGCACCTATTGAATCTAGCTGTGTACTCACTCTAGCCAATGGAGAAGGTACCACAGCAGATGCAACCAAATCTTAAGTAAGTATCTAGGAAAGACACCAGTTATTATCTGGGGACAGTTCTCTCTCTCTTCCAACAGGCAGCATTTAGTTGTCTCAGATTCTGGACTTGAATGTCAAACTTTGAAACAGTAGAAAATAAAGGGTGGGGTTAGTGATCTTTATTACATCATACCTAATGTATTTTACCAAGAAGCTAAGTGAAGGAAACACCCTCTTTTTGCCATTTTACATACCTGAAGTATTCACTTTTCCCTCCTGAAGATACTGTTAACTCATCTCTTTATCTCCAGGTCAACAATGCTACAGAAAATATGCTGTTTTACCAATGCCCTGGAATATAGAAGAGTTGCCAATAGTCTCAAAGTATGTTTACCATCCCAAGGAAGATTTCCCTTCACTTGTTCAAGTGTTATCTGTGCTTATAAAAACTTAGTATAGATAAACACACACAGACAGAGTCCTGGCCATTATTTCAGCAATATTACATAACACCAGTCTCATCTTTAGCCCTTCCTCTTCTCTTCCTTCCTTATTTTAATGACAATTGAGGTAAACACCTAATTATTTGTTTGCATGTCATGCTTTTAAATAAAACAGTGAATGCCTTGAAACCTGCCACAAAATCATCTTTTAAACCATCAGAAGAAAAAAAAAAAATCAACAAAAACTAGTAGAACCATCTCTAAAGTGTTTTTAGATGGCCTGGCATTTGCTGAAATATTCATTTTAATCAGGAAGCAAACCAACTCAGTTATGGAGCTGAAAGAAAACAAAATTCTGCACTAGCAAATATCACCACATATCACCCTGGTGTGAGCCTTCTCTAATCTAAGCAGGAATCCCATCCTGGACCACTGATATTAGCACAGCTCCTCTATATAGGTGAATGCATTGCTGTTACACATGGATACAAGATCATGAACAGCCCTGCCTAAGTAAAACCTGTGAAGTGAAAGGGGTCACTCCACAGCTGTTCTTGTTCTGGGCAGGCCAAGAGAGGATGCTTTGAGACTGAGAAGACCTATACAGTGCTTTACAGAGGCTGTGAAGGAGATATATCCATGGGCCTGCACAGACATGAAAATAGATGATAGGTCTTCTAGGTGAGAAGATTTCAAAGATATTGTAATAACCCCAGCCATCACTGATTTATAAACACAGTATTGTAACTGTCTTCAGGATGCAGAACCAACTCACCCTTCCTAAGTAAAGGAGTGAATTCTTACTGCTATAAGGGCTCCAGTCCCATGCATACTATATCTGAATTTGATTCAGTACTGTATTTTCCTTTTTAAAACTAAAACCAAAAACCCCAACTAACCAACAGCTGAGTGGTCAATTCAATGCAACTGTGCATTAGAAAGGCAGAAGGACAAGAAAAGTCTTGCAGGGCCTTAGGCTTGTTCTCACACTTCTCTGTTTCAGCTCTTGTCATGGTTCCTGAGTTCTTGTGCAATTTATCGCCTGCTTCACAGAATAATTTTTTCAGTGTTTGATCAGCTCTCTAGACATGTCTGTTTCCTTCTGTAAGGCCATCTTTCCCCTACTTTTCTGTTTCTAGCAGAGCTTAATTTTATTCACTCTAATACCTACACTCCAGATACCCTGAAGCCATATGTCAGATAGGGGCTTCGCATCTGTCAAAGACGTGTGGGTAGCAGCCACAATGAAATATATATAAACCTATCAAACAACGTAAAGCAGGATGCTGAGCAAGCTGGGAATGGTTTGTAAATCACCATCCAAGCTGTTTTTCCTCAAAGGTGCCTGTCTGCAAACACCAGAAGCTGATGTATACCAGGCAACTTCCATTCACAAGGATCTTTTCAGCCTTTGCATCAACATACCCAGACCATCAATGAAAAAAATTCCACAATTACAGACAGCCCTGCAATGGGAGATACTGAAAGAGCTTTACAGCCCAGAGGACAGGGACATGTCTTCTTCCTTATGAAGTTTATGAATGCTTTTGAAGACGCTCTATACGGACACCAGTGTTTCACATGTAGGGTGATCACTGGCAGAAACCTCAACATGCCCCACCACAGGCAATCTCCTGGCTCAAGTGTTTGTAGGAGCTGGCAGGCACTCCAGGTGCCTTCCCTAGGGCTCTGCTTCTGTGGGCAAGGGAAGACAACACTCAGCACTCCACCAGGTCCCCAGGCAGCCTGCAAGGAGTCAGGCTGACCATCCCTGCCACTTGGTCCCGTGGCTGCTAATGTTCCCTCACAGGAGCTGCCAAACAGCAATGGACAGTACCTTACCATAACCTGCAAAAGGTCACAGCTCCCCCTCTCCCTTCTCAGTCACTGCTATCACTTTGCTTCTCCTTCTCCTGACACCTTTTAAATTTCTTGCATATTTGAACTCTTTTTTACTACAAAGCATCTAGAGAACGAACCTGGATGATAACAAGCACCTGTTATTTTTCTAGCTCCTCACTAACCAACGTTACTCCTTCTAGAAAGGTGCATTTTTTCTTACTTTGAAAAATGCTGTTCTTTCAGAGGATCAATCTACTTTCCACATGTGCAAACCTTAAAAACATGCACATATTGAAATGGCTCCACGTATTTCAAAGGCAAATCAGAATTAATTTAAAATATTTTTCCATTCTTTCAGCTGAAATCATCTCCTGAATTGAGCACAGACTTGTTGAACTCAGCACAGACTCAAAAGAAGTTTTGATCAATCTGAAATTCATCTCTCTAGTTAAGAACATCCTGAAACAAAAATCATTTACACCAAAATTTAGCAAAACCAGTAGATGAAAGCTGATCTGTTAAGAATGGAAGGAATTCTAAGCTGGCATTCGAAAGCCCTTTTTTCTTTGATCTTGTTAACAACCATTTAACAGCAATTAATAATGTTATATGCTTTTAAATAAAACAAGTTCTTGTTATATGCTCCACACTTCTATCCTTTCAATTAAGAGCTGTATTAAGTGCTCACAATCAGAAATTTCCTATGCTTCAAACTGGTACTCAGATGCAAACAAATCCTTAAGCTTCATAATATTTCTGAGTTAGATAAAGAATTGGAGAAAAAAAATCCACAGAAATACACCAAGAATAAGGGGGAACACTCTGAGGACAAGGTAAAAATAGTCTCAGTAGTCCAACTCTATAAGCAAGGATAGGGAAAATAAACAGAAAGAGATCCAGAAAAAGCCCATTTTATTCAGCAGTACACTAGTGACAGGAGGGAAGTGGAGTGTGGCAACCCATGGCTTTGGCAAAATCATGTTCAAAAACTAAGCCTCACAAGCTCATCCACAGATATTTTCCTCATGTGATGTAGGCAATATAACCCAATGACCAGGGACAGGAGAGAGTAGAGGGGTTTAATACAATAACACAAAAACAATATGAGCCCTGTTGTAGGGTTTCAGTGGGAGAACAGCACAAAACCAGTACAAGCCCTGCTGTTCCAGAGCAGAATACTGCAGCAATAGCGTGAGCTCTGACATTTTCTGTTTTCCACCTGTCCTCTCTGTAACTGTTATATATAAAATAAGTAAGCATTGCTGGCTTTAAGAGTAAAATAGATCCATTTTGTAATATAATTACTTCAGGAAATGAAAGGCAGAGAAAGAAAGTGGATATTATTGAATCATACAAAAGATACACAGAGATATTACAAAAGTTAACACGTGAATTAATGCCTTGGTATAATGTTTCCTTGCACTGAGATGATCTGCTGTGGAGAGAGCTCTGCAAGCACCAGCTCACTGCAGATCTCCGATGCTGTCCAAGGCAGCAGGGCTCCCCAGCCAGTCCTGCACTTAGAGGTAAGAGGATGTGAACATTTCCCTCTTTTATCCCCAGACTCTACTAACCGGGACTCCCTGGACATGATTGAGCGGTGCATATGCCTGGTGTGCCTGGACAGCCCCAGTGGGGTGGAACTCAGTGACACAAACATGGCACTGCAACTGCTGCACGGGGGAGGCTACCACAGAAACGGGGCCAATCGCTGGTATGACAAACCTATGCAGGTAAAAACCTCACAGAGCACCACGATGTTAACTGCACATGGCAAAGGACTCCCACTGCCTTGTGGTAGGGACCACTTAGAGGCAAGTGGGAGAAAGAGGGGGAGGTGGTGCCAGCATCTGGCCAGGCAGGGTTGGTGTGAGCAAGGCTGTTCCTTGCAGGGCAGGGGAGGCAGACTGACTGCCTTGCTGGCAGAGTCAGGGCATTCTCCAACACAAATGCACTGCCACGTTTTCTGAAGCTGCCCTTTGCACTTGAGGGGGTAAGACAGATACACAGACATAGGGGTAGGTAGACATCTGGTATAAAAATGAAAGCAGAATGCAATTTTATTACACTCAATCAAATGAAATAAAAATGCTGGCCTAGCATCCCAGAGCGAAAAAGAAAAGCATGATATTTTTCCTCTGTTTTCTTACAGGTTTTCCTGACATCCTAGAAATAGTACAATTTAGCATGTGTTTAAGTCCTCACTTAACAGACTGTTTACTCATTTAATGACATCCTTGTTGAGACTTTCCTGGAAGTATTGACATCTCCAACCTTTTTCCCAGTCAGATTTTGATTGTCATATTTGAAAATGTCTCACTGTTATTTTCACACTTTGCAATAGACCCAGGGTGAAGCAATGTATTAATCTCCAACTGTCAACAATGTTGACACCTCATGAAAAACTGAAAAAAACCCTGACTGATACATGGCTTGCATAATGCTTGTTGCTCTTGCCATATCTAAGAACAGATAAACAGAAAAGAGAAACCCCTAAAATAATTTCACTTCCACTGACTTACCCCAGTGAAAATACATTTCAGTAGCCATTCCTGATTTATGCCACTGCAAATGACATTATTATCAGACTCCAGTGCTGCATTTTTGAAGAAGAAATCATTTGTCTTTAGTTAGAATCCTGTTATTTGCAGGGTCTCTTGTTGACATGTTTCATGCAGATGAGAGTAAACAAGATTTCTTTTTGTTTACTATCATAAGGTAGCAGAAAGAAAATAAAATTGCATAGTATATGGGAGAGCTTCATCTGTCCAGATGTATTCAGGCCAGCAGTTTAAAAGTGAAGAGAAATTCTTAGGGAAATAAGATTCCATTTTCTTTCATGCATACACAGATTATGTAGGAAGCCATTCTCACAGTAGAATTTGTTCTTTCCCTCCATATTCTTCTTCACCTTTGCAGTAAGGTATCAGAAAATGTTCAGGTGAACCTTTTGCATCATGCACACACACTGGGAAAACCTCCTGGAAAGCAGGAAGGCAGGATGCATGTGTGTGATACAAATGCACAGAGTGAGCTGAGGGAGAGAAGTCCAGCCAAATATACTTCAAAAGAAGTGTGGGGCAAAATCCAGAAAAAGGACAGGAAACATGTGAGACAAGGTGCAGTATTGTCCTAGACATCTGCTTTTGTCTGAGATGCAGAAATAACCAACTGCATGAGTGTATCACAGAATCAGAGTGCAGCAGGTTGTCACCAGCTATGCCACATGTACACAATGAAATAAAGAAGGAAGACAAGTAAGAGGGAAATGAAGAAAGCACCTCGAATTAAAAAAAGCTTAAAAACAAGCTATGAGAAAGCTACCAAATAAGGAAGAGCTTTGTAATAAAACGGGACCTCACGGATTTCCCAGATCTAGATGTTGCATTGCTCCCAAATGTGGAAGGAGAGCCCCGGCCTGTCTTTCTATTGATGGGGTTTCTGTACCATAAAACACATGCTAAACAAATTTTCAGACTCCCACAGGAATTGCTAAAATTCACATTATCACAGGTCTCAGTCCAAAATAGCAGCATGAAAGGTATTCAATGCAATGCCTTTCACAGGACAAGAAAATCTCCTGTGACAGGCCTCTAAGTCACCCACTGACCTATAAGGCAAGGAAGATCCTGATATGAGCAATAAGAAAACCACAGGAGAACAATAACATGTTTGTTAGTTAGGTTTCCATCACGAGCAACTTATACAGGGAATAAATCACATTCTGGCTATCTTGCTCCTGTTCTTTTCCTTGTTTAGTTTGTGGTAGGAAGAGATGGAGTCTGCGGCACCGTGTGTGAACATTCCCCCTTCGATGGCATCGTCATGGTGCAGTGCACTGAATATTTGCTCAAGCACGTGTGAGTTCCCTTTCAGTACAGCTTTTGTACCCACTCCTGCCCCTGGGGAAGCCTCTGCCAGTGGAAAGTTCCCCCTGATGCACTAAGACCCATAAAACTACTGGAAACCAGTGATTCACCTGCTAAAAAGCAGTGTTTAACAGAGAGGTTAATCCTGTGACTTAATGATTTCTGTCTCGCATACTAACAGGAAAGAAAATTCCAAGAAATTAGTCCGAGCTGATTCAGTGAGCGAGCTTCCTGCTCCACGGAGACTAAGATGGAAATGTTCCCCTGAAATTCAGACACATTTGGCATCATCAGCAGAAAAACTTCAAAGGTAGAACAGATGCTTCATTTTTCTCAACAGTGACTGCAAGCTGGGAACTACCCAGCACATTGTGTGTAGGCATGGGTTTCCTCCTAAAGGGCTTCCTGCCCTTCTGTTCCTCCTCATCTTCCCAACCTGGACATACCTAGCACCTTTTTGTGGGCTGGAGCTACTTCACTCTATTCAGGAATTGCATTTCCATTGTTTTCCTCCCCTGTAAATATTAGGAATGCTAAAATCCACCAGAAAAACAGTTTAGTCCTATTTTCACAGGATGCAAACAATGCAGATCGTCTGTTTTTGTGGACATCCTTTATGGGTTTGAGCTGATTCAATCTGAAGCCAGTGCAACAGGGATACATAGAGGGGACAGCAGAATACAACTGGTTTGAATAAACAATTTGAATTCAAGAATGTAATTTGTTTGCCTTCATATTGCTCCTACAAAGGCTAGTTCTTCTGACTCTGTTTCCACACTGTAGAAGGTTTACATGATCTTTGGGAGTGGAGATGGCAATAAGAATTTATTTCTTTCAATACTCAGGCCTGTGATCTCTCTGTAGAGAATTAACACAGTGACTGCATGATCAGCTGTAAGTATATCCAGTGTGGTTGCACTAGACAAGACCTCAAAGTGGCTAGAAGCACACATAGGAATGGGAATATTCAGGATGCAGAGTAATTCCTTTTTGTTTTTAAATAAACGTAGTAGTCCTCTAAATTGGAACTTGCAATGAGCTTCCTCGGCTTTTAAATGCACCCATTTCTTACTCAGATGAACAGACTTGAGTGCCTTGAGCTCATGTTAAGGCTGCACAAAACAAGCCTGGTGTAGGACCTGTATGAATAAAAGTTACTGACCAGGAAAAGGTTACCAAAGGCCAAGACTGTCTGCAGAGCAGGAGCCCACTCACCTCAAAGTGGGTACAGGCAGGAAAAGATCTCTGGGTTTTATTTGCAAACAAAAATGGAACATGACTTTGTTTAGTAGTGAACAAGGTAGTGTTAGGTTAATGGCTGGACTCGATCTTAAGAGTTCTTTTCCAAGCTTAATGATTCTATAAGATTCTTGCATCTCACCCTGGAGTAACTGCTTCTGCTTGTTTTCCAGGATGGTGGAAAATCTGGATTTTATTGCCTACAAGTTTGAGCACTATGGAAAGGAATTTATTAAGAAACAAAAGGTTAGCCCAGATGCCTACATTCAAGTAGCACTTCAGCTGGCATTCTACAGGTAAGGTTAATTCAGATCATTGGAACAAGGTACACAAGGTAGTGGGTTTTTTTTAAAGAGAGTCCATTTTTAACTCAGCACTCAAAAAAATGCCTCCTTCATGGAAATGAGTGATCATGCCTAATGGCTGTAGGACAGGAAAAATAGAAATGGACACCTGGTTCCCAGACTACTCCTTTTCTTTGCTCCCTTTCCCTCTTCTTGCTCATCATCCCTGTGTCCCACACATGCCATTCCCAGCCAGTACCTTCCCCACAGCTCTCCCTGCCCTTGGCATAGAGAAGAGGGTGAGGGGATGTGGCAGGGAGTAGCAGGGTTTTCTGTAGCAGCAGCAGCTATAGGAGTCCAAGTCTCTGGGGCAGAAACACTCCCTTAGCACTGTGGGTGGCTTGGGAAGGACGTGGCAATAACCCCAAGCTCACCACACACATACCTCCTGCACTGCAGGGTGAAAAGCATCCACAGGGGAGAATTCTACAGCAGCATATCAGATCAGAGTTCCTACACAGGACAGTAACTGCTGCTGCCTCCTTCTTCACAGACATCCCAAGATTTGATAATATCCTCTATTTTCCACGGTATTACCAAAGTCAAAAGCTCCTTTCTACATTGCCAGAACTCCAGACTAGAGATCAGTGGCATGGTTTCCTGCAGAACAGCCTATTACACAAGTAATTCTGACGTGGTCTTTACCTGGTCAAAACTAGGGGTGCCCAACACATTTTCTGTACTCCATTAACATCTGTTAAATATCCATTTTTTGTATATTCCATTAACCAACCTTCAAAAATGACCTAGTCCAAGATTTTTGTCTGGATTCCAGCCATGATATAAATTCCATGTTTGCAAAAAAACAAACTTAGGGGACAGTTACAATCTGAGACCCTCTGCTTCAACTGAAAGACATGCTAGGTCTCCTGAAGCAAGGAATTGTGGCTATATACCTGCACCCAAATTAAACAACAGTTCTAATTGCTATGTGGGTTTTCATTTCAGCTCACAAATAGTACCCTTTTCAGTTTTCTACTTTTCATTCACACACTGAGTGTATTTTTTCTTATGTTAAATAAAACATATTTCAAGCCCATAAATAAATGATTAATTACACAATTATTTTATGATGCAGTACAAATAAAACATTCCTTGAGATATTTCAGTAAATTTTAGTTTTACTAGCCTTGTTTTTACACAGCAAGTCATTTTTTACTGGCAATGCATAACTAAAACATATACAGCTGTATGTAGCTTCTCATATTAGAAGGGAGTGAGCATCGATCTTTTTTAAGTTTCTTATAGAATTCTATCAACATTAAGATGAATACCGTGCAAAACATAAAAGTGTGTCTGTAGCAATAAAATGTACCAAGCCTATATTTCTCTTAGTCTTTGTGACTCCTTGAAAATAATTATTCTTTGCTTTTCTTACTTCATTCTGTCAGATGCCACAGGAGGCTCGTCCCGACCTATGAAAGTGCTTCCCTACGCCGCTTCGATGAGGGCCGAGTGGACAATATCAGGTCTTCTACCTCAGAAGCATTTGCTTTTGTAAAAGCAATGACTGATGACAAGACAGCTGTATCGGTATGTTGGTCTTCTTTGCCAAAACACTGAGTAAATAATGCATTCATGGTCCCTAGTCTCTCATTTTTTAACTGTTAGCTGAGAACATAAAGGCATAGGGCAGGGTAGCAAGCATCACAGGATTTTGCTTTTTGTACAAACCAACCATTAAGCTAAATATAAATACTCCCTTATTTTTATTTAAGCATCCAAAAGATTCAGAGCTGCCTAAACAGGACATTATAAGAAACAAAACATCTGATTTTAGATTTAGTACTGTCTTATGAATGTTCTGTCATCAGATCCAAATTCAGTTCCCTGGAGAGATCTAGGCTGAACATGCAAAGTTCAGGATCATTATACTGCCACACCAGGGGAATTGCCTGGCAGGACCCCTGCAGTAGTTAGCTCTGCTGCAGACTGCAATGTGTGATGTAATTCCCATGCTTTGATTTCTAGATAAGGTGGATATGTCCTGGCTGATCTTTTTTGGTTTAGAGTTGTGTTTCTATGAAATAGAATTAGTTTTATAGGATTCTCAAGGGAGCTGAACCTGAATAATGAAAAACTTCATCAAGCTAATCAAACAACTCTCCAAACTGTCCTGATACCATACTGCAAAAAGAAAAATTAAAATTTCCTTGCTCTGAGACGCCACCATCTGTTTCCAGAAGCATGAGTACTGTACAGAGTAGATGGGAATGCCAAGAGGTACAGCTGAGAGTATAGCTGCACAAACAGCATTGTGCACTGTCCCCCCATCATCCCTGGAGAGCCTCCCTCCATGTCTCTCTCTGTGCTGCTTCCACCCACTGCACTTCGCTGCCGTACAGGGAATTTCCAGGTGGCTGTTTAGATGCAAAATGCTGCCACAATATAGGTTATTTTTCACAGTAAGCCCACTCCAGTGGCAACAGCCCACATGGCTGTTCTTTAGAATTCAGCATAGCATTGCTAGAGTCATTGCTGGAGTGTAGATTAAGTGTAAATTAATGAAATATTATAAACCAAGCTCTAATGTCCCAGAGGATGGTGAAAATTTGCCCAGAGAAGTGCTCTGTTCGTCCACTGCCTCTTCAGTCTCCTTAAGGTCACCATGCCCAGAATTTAGCTCCTGATGAACAAGACTCAAATTCCATGGTAAAATGATAACTCAAAAACCCTGTAGTAATTCCCTGTGCTGAGTGGGTAACTCACAGCAGGTTATGAGCATGCTATTACACATAATAGCGACTACCTTACAGAGGACAAGAAGAGGCTGTTGTTATTTGCTATCAGTGTCCTGTCTGACAAGATGACTCTTGATCATATTTCATTGGAAGTTACTGCTGTGCCCCCCTTCCTCTCCACACGTGTGCTCAGCACAACCCCAGCCCCAAAACACTTGGCAGCAGCCTGACTGCACTCCTGGGAGGAGCCAGCCTGCTCCTCATGGGTGGTTTTAACAGATCCTCCTTCTTCCTTCCAGTAGCCTCTTCCTTCCTTCCCTATTCCAACACTTAGTAACTTTTGCAGGTCTCCCAAAGCTTCAGCATTTCTCAGGATTTCCCCACCCAAATCCGAGGCTGTGCTCCCCTTTCACAGCACCCCAACTTGTGCTGCTTCATGCAAGCAAGCCAAGGAATGCCATGCATGCCTAGACTGAGCTCAGTCTCAGCTCCCATAGCTTTCCACTGCATGCCTTGGCAGCAACAAATAGGGAGAATAATGGTTTCATTCCCCCTGGAAAGCCTGCCATCATAATGCAAACCAATCCACTGATAGTTTTCCTGGCTTCTTGTCCACTGAGAGATACAAGGGACATTTATACTGGTCTGGGATTGTTCTTTCAAACAGACATTTAAAATCTTTGTTTTGATGTGAAAATTATATATATTATATATACATAATATATATTATATATAATATATAATATACATTATATATAATATATATTATATATAATTATATATATATAATATTATCACAGAAATAATATATATAATTATCACAGAAACATTAGAAACAAAATTAGCTTAATACAACTCTATTCCAAGGTGATTTCTTTAGACCTACAAATTGCCTCCGAATGTTAAGGGGTTATTTCTATTTTTTGGAAAAAGATCTGCATCACTTGCTTTAAGTAGCCTTGAACTACCCAAAATATTTTTTTTGTTAATAGCCATTAATTAAAATAACATTGAAAACCATTTTCCTCCTGATGCTAATAAAAATTATCCTCAAACCATAGCTTGAACAGTCACCAAAGACTGATTGATTCAGATTGATTCTTTAGCAGGAGAAATATCTCATGCATTTGACACTTGCTGTAAAAGCAGCAGCTACTGACACTAGAGAGATTGCTTGAATAGCTGTAAATTAATCAGATTTAAAGACTGCCTTTGGTAATTTAATCTGTACAAGGGAACTAAGTCCTAGCTCTAGCCCTGTGAAAAAATATCAGACTCTGTATTTTGAAGGTCCCTGATGGTGACCTTGACTTGCTTCTAAAATGAATTCTTTGTTCAAAAGATCATTCATCGTCCATAGGAGCTGAAGGTCTCCTGTTTATCTGGAGACCCAGACATTTCTGGCTGTTTCAGGGTCTCCCATAGTTGCAGTGTGAGACTTGATGTACAGCAGGGCAGCACTTCTTAGGATGCTTCCCTTAATATAAAAGGCTGCCATTTGACAGGAGTCAAAATTTACTAGCTTGTTATCTGAAATGCGAGGCATCTGCAGAGGGTAGAGCAGCCTTGGAAAATTCTAGATGCCCTTTCACACATGGAAGTAATTTTTCAACTGGCTAGTAAAATATCAATAATGGCTTTCATTAATATCACTGTCATTGTCTAGATAAACCACTCTGGAGAAGATACACTGCCTGTCTTTTCTGAAAACACTGAATTACACTAAACAATAATTTTCCTTATTTCAAATGGAGTGATTCAATTAGTAATAATCTATACCCCCAGAATCAATGGAAGGAGTCCACAAAAGGAACTACAAACCCCCACCAATAAACCTGTTCAACCCTTGCACAACAAGGCACCGTTGCTGATCAGGACATTCATCCCTATGGCTTCTCATTTATAATGAGCACTTACACCTGAGGCAGGAGCAAAGGACATTTGAGAGTGCTTGTGGTTTGGCTGTTGGTTAGTTGATGGAAGATGCTATTTCTTTGAGAATTTATTCAATAATACATATATTTTGATTACCTCAACAGGATTCTGAGAAGATGCAGAGATTTAAGGATGCAATAACAGCTCAGACTAATTACTCTATTCTGGTGAGTACAACCTTCTGCCTGTCAGAATAAGAACTACTTGGCTTTTTCAAGAAAAGTATGAAGATACAATCACTAACTATTTTAGCACTAGAAAAATGTAGGCATCTCCAAATAGGAAAGTATCTGCCATGTCATCCTTATGAACATTTCCAATGGCCCAAATAGCCACATTCAACTACCCTCACCTTAAAAAACACTTCCTCAAAAGCAAGATAACAAAATTCTGCATCAGACATAAGTGGAAAGACCATGACTCTCTGGCATTAGCTCTCTTATCTAGCACTGTCATGGAATATGACTCTCTGTATCCAACCTACTCCCAGTGAATGTGCATCTGTGAAACATTTATGATTTATGTCTGTGTCATTGTTAGGAGTCCCAGCCACAAACTGGGATTGCACTAACCTTAGTGTTGTGCAAATTAAAAATTCAAAAACGGCCTCCATCTTAAAGAGCTTGCAATCAAAATTTCATAAAGGGATTTTTTTTTATAAATACTGAAGAGTTTGGAAGGGAGAACAGTAGCCAGGTGAAAGAAATCTTTCTTCTTCGTGCTCTGTGATCAACATGAAAGGTTAGCCATGAAGACAGCCAAGCAAAATGGCAGTGAGGTGTTCAGTGGGGTATGACAAGCAGAAAGCCTTATCAGAGATGAGAAGTATGCAAGGCTTAAAGCACCCAACTTAACTGCTATGTAACATGCATGAAAAATAAAGTTCCAACTGCAAAATTCAATTCCCCCAAATTTACGGGTATTTAGACCCATAAACTATATCATTGCAGATAATCTCAAGACAGTTGTAACACATCAGGAACATTTTTTTTCCCCTAAAACTAACCATCGATGCATTTTCTTATATTTCTCTTCACTAGAGGAGAGAGGTCCCTATCTGGGATCTGATCCTGAGATGGACTGGTATTCTGGAAAGTGTATTCTGGTATTCCAAAGTGCCATTTCTAATAAAGGTCATTAACAATGAGGGAATGATTATAGCAAGTTCTGTTTTAAAGACCTGAATGCAGCGTCTAATTAAAGGAAGAGATGTTCTCCAGTGAAGAAATCAGTTTAGTATCAAATACAACTCATTTTCTCTTGATTAAAAACGAGAGAATTCAGCCTGAGTAATGCTGTACATCCCACTGTGCCAAGACAAAGCACAGACTTATTCTATAAACAACTTAGTCATAACACTCATGAAATTAATAAATGTTAATAACCAGCTATGATAAGTGAATTTGCTACCTATGGTTTTGCCTCAGACCATTGCCTAAGAAGCCCACATTGTTGAATGCTGTTTAGATATTCATAATATGCAAGAAATCATTCACTTTCAGAAGTGGTTTCAAAAACAATTCTGTGTTTCAAGCCTTGTGCTGATAACCCACATTTTAGAAACTGATACTCCATGTAATCTGTACAGTGAGGGGAAGTCTCACTTCAGGGCAACTGTCTCACCTGAACCATCTCAGGGTAACTTCACAGTGAGCACAACATACTCTAGGTCTACTAGGTCACAACCAATGGAATTTCTGTACATCTCTTAAAAAGCCAACCAAAAAAAAAAAAAAATCTCCCCTCCAAGCTCCAAGTCATTTGAGATCCAGAAACTGTTATAAAATTCAGCCTCCAGTGTAGCTCATGGGAAAATTTTAAAACTGCAATTGGAAAAATAATTTATCTTTAAATTTAAAAAGCTCCCCAGGTATTTCTACTCACCAAGCTTCCCCTTCTTTCTCAGAATAGCAAAATGTAATTGTTGTGCCTTTAAACTCTGGGTAAGACTTAGATGGTCTGACTAAATTGTGTGTAACAGACTGAAATGTAATAGCTCCTAAGAAAAACAAAAAAAAAATCTACTTCATAAAACAAAAAGCAATTTACTGATTTTATTTCCCCTTGTTAAGGCTTACTAGTAGCATTGCTATCTTAAATGTGGAGCTCTAAAATTCAATTTAGCACAGTTTTTTCCTATGCGTTGACTCACAGTTTATTTCGTTAGCCTGTCTCGGCCTCTCTTCAGACATGACATTGATCTATGTTGCAAAAATGTCACTGCTAACAGCCTTATAAATCTTGTGTGATAGCAAAATATTTCCTTTGATTACCAAGTTGGTTTCCCTGTATGGGAAAAAGAGCGTAAGCACAGCCCTGATGTATGCCACCTTCCTGCAAGCATCCTTACTCTGTCTGGGCTGATGAACAAATAGCCCCCTTACCAATGGGTGCTAGTCCTTATTAAGCCAAATAAGACTGCACTCCCAACCCCCTGCTTCAGGGGCTTACCAATGGTTAAAGCTATTCTCCTTGTAAGAGGAAAAGCAAACTTTGTGCTTTTCTTTAATTTATTTTTTTTTTTAATCCTTAAGAGGAAAACCAAGCTTGTGTTCTCTTTTAAATCCTGCCTTTTCTTAGGCTGCTTGTTTCCCTTGTTACAAGGGGCCTGTGGCACAGGGATATCAGTTCTGCTCTCACTGTAGTACAATGTCCCTGGTTCAGCATTCTCTTCCTGTATGACTTCTGCCTGGATCAGGGATGAGCTACAGCTCAGTCCACAAAATCAGTGCTTTCACCAGCAAGAACAAACCTGGACTGAAGGATTTTAAATGCAGACATTATCTGAGGCAATTCCTACCTGGCTGGAACAAATTTTGATTTGGTTTCCTAAGAAAACAAAACTCTGTAACTATCCTGTCTGCCAGTCTCCACTGCTCATTTTTGATCCTGTTAGCCATCTTCAATCACATTTGCTAGCAAGGCAAAGATCTTAAAGTGAATAAATCCCTTAAGTCTGGAGCATTAGGGAGCTGGGCAGAGCAGAGACCCAAGCAGGGCAAGCTGATGGCAGAAAGCCTCAGTGCAGGCTCAGCAGCAGTTCTTGTACCTGGCCAGCCAGCCACCAATGTGCCACTGTGGCCAACATTCAGCCCCCACACGTGCTTCCTGTCACTTAGCCTGAGATCCTCAGACAGGACAGGGAATTGGGGACATTCAAGAGCAGGGTAGGGGGCAAGCACGGCTGGGTCTGCGTTGGGGATCATGGTGAGCAGAGACAGGGGCAAGCAGGACAGCAAGTAGAGACTGCTGAGGGCCTCTTGCTTGTCAAGAACTTTATTCTCCTTTGTTAAACCCTGTTTAATTTAATCCTAGACTCCTGGTACCACAACTGTGGTACTATCCAACTATGCTGTCTTACACTTAGTGTTTCCAAGTGCCTCACTGGAGTGAGGGCTCAAGTAATGAGATATTCCAGCTCTGCAATGAAGCCAACACAGGGAGTGGGGGAAGAAATTGGATATTTTGGCAGTGAATTAAATAGCAATGGCATTCTATATCCCCAACCCCAGTCTTCTCAAGCAGTGGGATATGCTAGTGGATCTGTGAAGGATCACTGGCAAATCTATCTCTTATTCTGTGAGCACTGCTATATTTTTTGTGGACCCCTACCAGGTCTTTGGATCTAGATTCCATAGAATGACATATGCTTTAACTGCCAGAGTGAGATGCAGGTACCAAGGCAATGAAAGCTTAATTTGTTCCAATTTGGAGGTGTTTTGGAGCCTTCTATCTTAAAATATAACCCTCATGATGCACAGAAAATTCCAAAACATGCTCAGAAATTTCTGGTGTCCCATATGCTCCCCTCAGCACCCCTGGAAGCCCAGCCCATGATATTCAGCTCTGAGAGATGATAAACACCCAGATAACATCAGCACATAGTACATCTCAAGACTGTTTCCATCCTAATTTCTACATCTTCAGAGCACCACATGAATTTCTAGTTACTGATCCTCTGCAAAGTACATACTCAGAGTAATAGCTGAACATTACAGGCTTTACATCACTCTAACCAAGTTCATCAACTCTGACCAGAAAAGTAGGCAGCAACAGCCCAGAAAATGCCTCCAAACTCAGTTAAATGCTGGTGTCTTATCACCCTGTACACAGGCTATTACTGGAATGGCAATAGACAATCACCTGCTGGGGCTCAGAGAGGTGGCACGGGAACACTTCAAGGAACTGCCAGAGATCTTTACAGATGAGACATATTTGACAAGCAATCGATTCATCCTCTCAACCAGCCAGGTGAGTTTCTCCTGTTCACTGGTCTTGCTAAGCAAAGGTTAATTCATTTGTGTTCTGCCAGACTTTGTGGCTCACCATGAAAACAATGTAAAAAAGTAAAACAAGCAAAAGTGGTCTCATCGAGAACCATCAAGAAGTCTGCAAATTGCTCCACATTTTTAGTCCAGTTTTAGTCCATCAGCACACTAAATCAGCAACATAAGCACAGTAAAGACTGAATGGAGTTATCACTTCATTTGCAACATTCCAGAGCCCTTCCCGGAAATTCTGGAAATGCACACAAACAAACTCAGTAACATTCACAGAAGGGCTCAGAGTTCCCTCAATTTCCATATTACTTATGTTCCCATTCCCTTTCTTCTCCTCCTTCCCCCAAGCTCACAGCTCTAGTGGGAAGTGACAGTACAGCCACAAGCCAGATGGGCTGCCACTCTGAGAAACAAAAAGCTAAGAGCCATGAGGACATTTTACTCTTAAAAGTAGCTGTGTTTGAAATCTTTGAGAGCCTTCAGTTATTCACTCTAAGACTGCAACCCACGCAGACATGCAACTTAGATTTACAGACATTTCAGACGTACAGATATTTATGGGTTTACAGTTATTTGCACATTCAAAGATACTCTAAGAGTCAACACTTCCTACATTTAATGTTCTGAATAAGGAAACATCCTTATGGCATACAGCCTAAAAATTAAGTGTTTCATTGCATGTAGTAGTAGTCCTAATGAAAGAAGAAATCTATGTATGAATTCATTAACTGAAACACTAACCCAACTGCACAGACTGGAACTATACAACAAAAGAGAGCTATAATATCATGCTACAGCATAAAACCTTAATAAGTAATTTGATCTTGGCATAATGTTTGTAGGCTTTCAGACATGAGTGAATGTAACCAACACACTACTACATAAATTCTCTGAGAAACTATCCATGAGCAAAGAGTGCTTCTGAATAGCTTTATGGCCTTCGGCTGTTGCACAGCAAATTTATCTGACAATTCTATGGCTCTATTAGCAGGACTAATGGCTTGTTCTACACCATTAAAAAGCCAAATGTCGTTTGTGAAGGCTCATGTACACAAAGTCTGAAACATATAGATTTCTAACACATCTTTTATTTTCTGCAGTAGAAAGTGTTTCGCTGCCTTATTATGCCATGATTAAACTGGAGTGTGATAGAATTAGAGCATCTGGATGCATTAAAATATTTTTATACATCATCCCAATTATAAACTATTATTAGAAATGGACAATACTAATATCTATAATTTAATGCAGTCTTCGCATTACAAGTTTAACATAACCCTAGGATAACCTTTAGAAATTAAAAACCTTAGACAAGTTTTAGGTACCATGATTTTATGTATGAGAATTACATAAATTTCCTATCTGTAACAAAGCTTATAGCTTTTCAGTAGCTATATAAATTAAGCAAAGAAATGCAGTCTAGCTACTTCAAATGACGCCAGTTTTTAAGTGATAGCAAACAAACAGAGGAACGAAATTCTATACCGAGATCAGCTTTTACCTTCCAAGGTAAATCAGCTCCAGGTCTGGACTTCTGAAGCCAGTGATACTCCACAAGGGGGAATTCACCACATTACCAGCATTTGTAGCATTTGTTTATCCTTCTCCTCATTCCTAACCAGCTGATTTCAGGTCTCCTGATTAATCAGAGATCACTCCTTCCCTTCTCCCTGCAACCAGGTTCCAACTACTATGGAAATGTTCTGCTGCTATGGGCCTGTGGTGCCCAATGGATATGGGGCATGTTATAACCCTCAGCCAGAGCATATATTATTCTGCATCTCAAGCTTTAAAGAATGTAAAGAAACCTCCTCAGTCACGTTTGCAAAAGCTGTGGAAGAGAGTCTCCTAGCAATGAGAGATCTGTGCAACAAATGCAATTCTGCTGTGGCAAAGCCACCTGCTAAACAAGATGCAGCCACACAGCTGCAGAGTGCCAGCAAACACTAAGAAGATGTGGGAATTATTCTCCTGATCCACCTCATGAAGAAACATGACATAGTTGTTCAAAGGCAAGATCGTACTAGTAATAGAACAGTGTACAACCAAAGTGTCATTTGTTTCTCATTGTTGCCAATATTTACAGCTCTGTGTACTAAATCTACCATTTCTTGCTTAGGAGTCAGCAAAAAAGGTTTGGTCTCCCTGGCTGAAATGAAGGAGGCAGTAATACAAGTATGTGTTGTACTACCATTTCTAACCATAATTAACTTGTGCCGTATTATCACCTAAAAAATTGAGTAAGTTTGTATATGACATGAATTAAATACTAAGGCACACCAATTAATCAACATCCCCTTGCAAGTAGTTCTAAAATAGTCACATCTATTCCTGAAAGATTTGCATGTAAAGAAAAAAAAAATTTCCCCTATTGGGAATTTTGAGAGTAACACTGTAAATAATACGCTGATGCCATTATATCTTGAACATTTGCATGATGAATATTTAATACCACCAGTCTATTAACTATAAAAGAAAAACTGATTGTTTTTAAGAGTGGCCACTGTGCATTTCCACAGAGATTAAAAACATAACACTAGTGTTTACATGTTACCCCAATTCAAAAATGCTGCAGAAATAATTTAGCCTTTATTCTGGTTTGCACTGGCCTCAAGCACAGTCCTGTTCTGAAAGTAGCATATTGGAGACATGTTCCATCACAGAGAGCTGGGAGAATTTTGTCCGTAATGAATTGACTTAATTATTTCTTTCTATCAGTGAGCAAAATCCAGTCTGACAGAGCAGCAAAGCATAAGTACCATTCAGTCCTACTTAAGACCTTTTCTGTTTGCATGGGAGTGAATGTAGCGACTAGCAGGAGAGTATATGCAACCAAACAAAATCAAAGAGCAATAACTAGAATGAAGAGGCAAATTTGCAATATAAGGAAGTCTTCAAGCTGGAGATATTAATACCAGTTTTAGAGTATTGGTACTCATATCATCTTTGCATCATCCCATGTGAAGGGATTTATAGTTTATATTTTTAATAGCATAACTAGGGTATCATATCCTGCAATATACAGTAAATTCAATCAGGAAAATAATAGAGTATCTAGTAATTCCTGTATTATGTGAGCGTTATCCTGAGGGTTTTCTCATTATCTCTTTCATTCCCTACAAATTCTTCCAAGGACTGATATTTTCAGTCACTTTCTCTCAAGCCAAAATATGTTGCCTTACTTATAAGTATTCAGTCATCACTGTTAGAATACACCTCACTCACTGACTAAAGACACTTACCTACCAACTCCAGTGCAGATCCCTTGCTACACAAGCTGGAACACACTCTGAGGCCTGGCCAGGGATTGCTTACTTGCCTGTGGAGAGGTGGAGATACTTTTTCTTCTTCTGTAGACTGAACTAATCCCATGCTTAAGCAGTCTCAAGCCTAAAAGCAGAAGAAGAGATTTATTACAATAAACTAGAGATGCAGACGTGTTTCTGTTTAAGAACTCTAGATACACACTCAGTAGATTCTATATGTCTGTGCCTATTTTACTGCCTCTTTGGAGTTGCATGCATGCAATTAAACAGTCTGCTAGATAAAGGATATTCATAACCCCATAACTAAAGCACAGTGGGCCTGATAATCAATTGGAGAAAAGTCAGCTGTGTTGGAGTAAATCAGCTATGATGACTTACAGACATTAAGAGCTGGGCTCATTTCTTTAAAGTTATTATGTTTCACTTAAAAATATGATTCATTACTTCATAAGCTTTGGTTCAAATCAAAGATAAAAATCTATTTTTAGATTATATAAATAATATTATGGCATAAAATCTTCCCCAAAGTTATCATAAAATGGTTTAGGCTGGAAGGGACCTTAAAGATCATCTTGTTCTCACTTCCCTGCCGTTAGACCAGGTTGCTCAGAGCCCCATCCAGCCTGGCCTTGAACACTTCCAGGGATGAGGCATCCACAACTTCTCTGGGCAATCTGTTCCAGGGCCTCACCACCTTCACATTAAAGAGTGTCTTCCTAACATCTAATCTACTCTAATCTAAAAGTTAGGATGTAAAAATAAATAAATAAAAATCAAGAAAACTGCCAGTCGAACCAAATATTCACTTAAAGAATACACTGTTCAAAATATAACTTTTAATGGTTCCTATACTATAATTATGAACATTTCTTTAGAACATTCCTGGTAATTTTTCTTTGTCACATTTCACTACATTTTTAACATAAATGTAGCACTACATCTTTTCATAGAATTTTATGCTTAAAATTATAATATTTGAAGTGTATAACAATACTGTAAATATTTATTTGATAATTTATTCATTTTCTTCTAATTAAATATATAATTTTATTTTGTATTCCTACTTATATAGGTACTGATAGTTGTTTCTATTTTTACTTGAGGTCCAGTGACCCCGCATCCTTCCCATTTATTCAGCTAACCATTCCAGACTTGTATCTTAGCGATCTGGTTTTAGTATTCAGCCTGAACACCTGAAAGGAGCAGCTTTGATGAACTCACTCCCTCCAGAGGAAGCCATTTGTGCACATACTTTACCTTAGCCACTACCCCTGCTAAAAGCACTACCTGCAAAGTACTTGACTTCGTGCAAGAACCTTCAGGCTCAGTTCAGGTCTGTTTAAATTGGAGAGTCCTGGTTAAGTTACAGATGGATAAAATTCACAGGGCATCACAAACTTGTCTGTTTGACAGCAGGAGCTTCCTAAGGGACTGTGCTGCTTCTCAGTTAACAGAACCCCATACACCTGTGTGGGATGATCTCATACTGCAGCTGCATCTGTTAAGGATTTCAGGAAATAGGTAGCTTTTTTACATTCTTATTTAAAATTATTTGTATTATACGAATGAAGTTACTTTCTGAAGTTTAAAAATACACACTTCTATGCACTTATGGAAATCAAATGTGAAGCTTTTAAAATGTTTCTAACCAGAAAACTGTGGAATAGATTGTTCAGTATAAAAAGAGAGAAAATTTTGATTGACAAACCAAGTGTAATTACATTAATGTAACAAGTGGCAATGATTTAATGAGCCTCTTGGTGGGACCCGGGACACACAGCCCCCCTGCAAGGGAACTCGGAGAAGGTAATTGTTTTGCTCTCTCCGTGGGCGTGCACCACCGTTCACGCAGTGCTGGGATGGAGGAAATTAAAAAGCCGATTTTTTTCGTGAAATTTTGTATTCACAGCGAGCAAAAGTAAAAGACGTTCGAGTTCAAAACAGGAGTGTTTCAAGGGTGTGAAAGCCCGAGCTCGCTCCTTTGACAGGAGCGCTGCCAGAGCTTCTGTGCCACGTGTAACTTGGCAGGACGTGGCTGTGACAACCCAGCGTGTGAGTTGCAGACGACATAGAAATATTTTAGCGATACTTTTATTTTTATAAAAAAAAAAAAGTATAGATTTATGACAAATGTAAATGCGTGTTTATAGCACATGTTGTTCCTGTTCTGTCCTGTCTCTATCGAAATACATTTATCTGTCTCTATCGATATATACGCGCCGAAGCGCACGCTGGTAACGCGAGTTCAGCTCGTTCGCAGGCGGAGCTCCGCACCGCAAATAAAAGCCACTAGATGAAAGACCTTTGTCGACTTTTTCTGCCGGGCAGCCCCGGAGCCCCCGAGCCCCCCTGGCCCCGACACAGGGACCCTCAGGGGCCTGTGGGACCGCACCCACGGCGGCTCCCGGCGGGTCCCAGGGGCTCCCGGCGGCTCCCAGGGCTCCGTGCCGCTCCCTCGCGTCCCGGCCCCGGTCCCAGATTCCATGGAGCCGTGCCCTGGGGAAGGGTCTCGTATCGCACGGCTGGCAGGCTGCGAAGGGGGCTCTGGCAATTGTGCCAGAGCGAGAGGAGGAAAGAGCTGCTCCACAAACACCTCCATCTTTTGTGTTTGCTAAAATCAGCTCCCGTTACAGCGTGTATATGTTTTTCTTTTCCAGTTGCACAAACTCATTAAAAACGCGGTCTGAAATAAACTCGTAAACCAAAGATGAAAGCGTTTAACCCCCACATTTAGCCACAAAGCAAAGTACTTGAGAGTAAAAAGTGACATTTGTTGCTTACAACTCAGCTGTTATTTGCAGCAACCAACACAACAACGCAGGCAGCAGGTACCCCCGGGCTCGGAGCAGCTGTGCCACGGTTCGGAGCTCCGGCCCGGGCAGGTGAGCGGGGCCGTGGGAGCGGGACGGGCCGGCTGTGCCGCTCCGGGCACTGCTGCGGGCTGTGCGGCGGCCCCACGGCAGCTCCAGCAGAGGGGCAGCGCCTCGGGCATCGCTGAGCCAGCGAGCGCGGCACAACTCTGCTCTCCGTGCCGCAGGTTGCAGCCATGCATCGCACACAGAGGAGGGTTGTAGCTCTTTTTTTTTTTTTTTTCTAATTCGCCTCGTTGGGTACTGGTGTGGTCTATCTCCTGTTTATTAGGGAACGAGCAACACTTTTCCGCTGTTGCTTTCCAGTCGTGAGAGGACACATCATAAAAATTTCTGCCTACCAAAACGAATCTAAGGTTACAAGACAAGTCAAATTGCACGTGTGTGATCTCAGGTATTCAAATAAGTAAAATTTTGTCATTATAAAGGCTTTAGATCACACAGAGGCACCAAAAAACAATATATATATACTCAGTATCAGATAAATCATTATTTGCTTGACACTGGAAACTTGAGAGCATGTGTTAATGCAATGTATGCACCACTGGCAACTCATTCAAGTTCTCTAACTGGGGTTGGTAGATCATTGCAATGTACCTGACACGGGGAACCTGATAGGGTGGGCTTTATGATTTAGAGCCCACGGTATAGAGATGTTACCCCTCTCATCCATTTTATAAGTGTAAATTAATTGTCAGAGATTGCCATTAAAGCTTCCTAGAAAGCAGCAAGAGCTGTCTGATGAGGATGGCAAAACAGCAGCAGAAGATGAGAGTATGCTGCTTAATGCAACAGACTCTTTCCTCAGCCACTTTCCCTACTTTTTCTGTAAGCTGAATTAAAGTGCTGCAAACAGCTGTCAAAGGTGAAGGCAGTTAGGTTAAATGTTTGAGGAATGCTGACCCCTGCAAGTCATACAGCTCCAGTGGAACTGGGATACAGAAAGCAGTGCCTCCACCTGCCAGAATAACTGTGTTGGTCAGCACAGCCTGAACACAGAGCTGAGAGAAACCTGGAAAGGTGAGACCCCAAATGTTTGACTATACAAGAATCTGCTTCTGCCTTGTAAAACAAGTCAATAGAAAGGAATGAATTAAAACAAATTTAAATCTATGGGGGCCCAGTATGTGATCTTTCTGTGCTGCTGGAACTGCATTATCAGCCAGTTCTCTTATTTCCCCAGTTCTGATTAATTTACAACTTTATACAATGTACCATAATAAATCTAAATAGCACCCAATTCATCAAAAAAAAAAAAATATGTGGGTCAAGAGATGATTTTGTCTGTTCTGGTTTGATTCTCAGCTTCACAAGAATCTCAAGACTTTAAGGTCCCGAGGAATTACACTTTCAGTAGAAGCAAAATGAATTATGCATCAATGAACAATTAGGTTATCAAGGTTGTTCACTTAATGTTCCAGCTGTTCTATAATACCATCTTAATGCTTATTGGAGATTTCTTTTGTATTTAGTCTCATTCCATGGTACTTACAAATAAATACATTGTGTTTCTTACAGCTGCTGTGCCAGTTAATAGCAAATACAAGTACAAAATTAATTTCTTGCCTTTTACCACTAGAACTAGAAATGACAGAGGGTGGAGGCTTCATTCAAAGGAGATCAATTAATGTAATAATAGTGAAGCCAGAGATTAAAGCTGACAGGCTTTGTGGGGAGCACTTAACTATAGTTTTTGCTCCTTGCCCTCATAAGTGCTAAAACTTAGATGCACTCAGAGTTCACAGGAAACCAAGCAAATACAGTGCTGGCCACTACTTCTTTGTGGTTTTCCGACTGTCCTGCAGGCAGATGGACATCAGCTTATTCTGGAAGATACCAGATTGGAACACTGTAGAGCTGGTGGTCATGGGGAGATTGTATTTCATTGCAATACCAATGACCTGGATTTTGATAACTCCAGAGTTTCATTCATTACAGTCTCTCTGAGAGCACTTGCATTTTGAAATGAGTGCTTCCTAAGGCATAAACAGTCCAGGTTCCATCAACATTAACACTTTTAAGCTCTGCACTGCTTTATATTCGAGGCAGCTTGAAGGGCACAGTCCGTAACAGGGGATGGCTTGGGAGTTAGGGCCATGCTTGGGAGAGCACCATTCAGGGCCATCCTGCATGCACCAGCACACAACCACAAGAAAAACTGCTGGGTTTTGGTCCACAGAGGTATCAGGGCTTCCTTCTGCCTTCAAAATAGCAATTTTTTTTTTTTTTTCTTGAGCCCTAAGTTTCTTTGTGTGGGTTTTTGGTTGGTTGATGGTTGGTTTTTTTTGTCTTCCCCTTCTCCCTAGCAAAACATAGATAATACCATTTCACTGCCTAGCAGAGAGTAATTTTGTTATCATTTTTTTGCAGCAGGCAAGACAAGGAGTTCAGGGCTTACATTTTTCATCTCCTGGGCAAAAGGCTTGCAGAAAACAGCTGAAAGCCACTGCTTCTCCACTCCCCACTTTTCAACAGCTTCTCTAGGGCTGGGGACAGGACCTGTGAAGCAAAAGCAGCAAACTGACCAAGGACAATAGCTTTTCCAGCACCACAGCCCTGTTGGTTTCACCTTCTTGAAAGGAAGGCAGACAGGCCAGGAACTGAGAGGTTCCAGTTGGAAATTTTTTCCAACAAAAGACCTTTTTGTTGTTGTTCCAATCCTAGACAGTGAAGTACTGACTAGCAGGCCTTGCTGCTGCATCCACTTTTTGCTGTTTCAAATCCAGATTAAAGCTGAATCCATCTCAGATTACGCAGTTGACCCAGGCAGAGCCTAGCTGGGCTCAAGTACTGTGAGGGAAAACACAAAAGAATATAAACTCTAGGATAAGAAGTAGAAATGTAAAAGGCAAAAAAAAATCACTTACATGCGTTGTGTGAGTTGTGGTTTTCACCTTTAGGAGGTGATAGCAAGCTGGATTCACTTTGTGAAGAAGCCAGAAAAGTAGTATTAAATGCTTAAGAATTTACAGGGACACATTTCCTTCTACCTTGGATTTCTGTCAGGCAATTTACTTGCATCACAAAGATATTACAGATGTCCAGAGGCTCTTCACAGTTCTAGGTCTCTTAATGAAGCACTAGATAATGTTACACCCATGTGTCAACTGAACAAGAATATAACTCCTTTTGCAGAACCAGTCATATGTTACTACCTTGAATGTTACAAATTCATGTAGAACTAACTTGTATGTAGATTTAATAATTTGATTTTAATTAAAAGGAGACTGAAACTCCTGGATGTCTTTCATTCTTTCAACTTTTATAAAGTTTCCTATGACAAAGATAATTTCAAAGTCATTCACAGCTTATGGCACTTATTTATACAGATGTGCCAGTTCTGCTCTTGGCCACAGATATCTCAGAGAAAATTTGTGAATCATTGGACAGCCCAAAAGTAGAGAGAAAAAAGTTGGCATAGCCATAAGGACAGGATTAAAGCTGTATTACCACAACTAATCTTCCATGTACCTCAAAAGTAATGCTGTCTTTTCTTCTCTTTTCCCTGCAATAATTAGGGTATGAATCTTCTTTATTGCTCCTTATTTGTCAACATATACTCTCAACCTCAACATCATTTTAAAAATGCTTTACACTCAGGTAAATTCAGCAGTTTGCAAGTAATTATATGTCAGAATGCTGGTACCCTGAGCAATATTCAGTTTGGCCAGTAATTAGATATGAAAGAAGGAAGTGGTTAGTCTTTGCATCTTAATGGAGTGGTGTGAGCCAAGAAACACAGGATTTCCTGGGGCCTAGGAGCACCAGGCAGAAAAGCTGCTGTTTCTAGTGGGGCTGCAGGAGAGATGGGCTGCCCAGCATGAAACCAAAGACAACGAAATCCTGTCACTCAGTATCTCCTACCAGCTGTAATCTGCAGGGACATAGCAAACCACACTTACAGTAACACTGGTCTGACACAAAAGTGCTGTCAAAATAACACTATCACTATGTCCAGATACAGTCCACTTCCCTAGAGATGACAGAGGCATTAAACCAATATTCTTCAGTAAGAAAAAAAATACTCAGGTTGAGCAAAGCAGAAATTGTATTGTCCCTTTCGAAGACTGAAACATTTTTGCTTTCTGCAACACTGATATAACCAGATTAGAAAGTTGGAACGTTCAGACTGAACCAGATTGAGAAGAGCAATACAATTAAGCTTGGCACAGAGAACAGCAGCACTTTCTGCAGCAGGACAGCAGGGAGTTTGTTCACACCTCACTGTCCCCCTGAGTCTCCCTGTAACTACTGAGCAGGTTGTCCTGACCATAACCCAGCTCCAGCCTCCAGCTCCAGCACAGCCCTGGGCACAGGGAGGGCTTTTGACCAACCCACCTACTGTATTCATCAGTGAGACACCAGCTGATGGCCTTCTGCTCTGGCAGTACATTGTTTATTTGCCTCTTAGGTAAATGCAAACTAATTAGATTAAGTTTAAATAATGGTTATTTCTGGGCAGAATTTGCTCACAAAAATAGAAGACTAAAATCCCCTGACCCCTTGAGTATATGGAATGCTGTGAGCATCAATGGAAGTGCTCCAGGCAGATGAACTCACCAGTGTGATTGGTTTTGGTTTTTACTTTTCAAAGAAAAAAGAAGATTTTAGTTTTGCTGAGTTTGGTGCCCTCTGTAACAGTATTCTGAGAACATTTCTGACATACCTCTAAGTTAGAATAAGAGCAGTTTTGTGGGGAGATATTAAGCCTTGATAGATCAACATATTTAGCTGGAGTAAATACAAACAAGCTTTGAGGAACACAAAGCTGCAGGTTTGAAACAGCAAGCTTTCAAGATAAGCATGGGTTGAGGACAATTGCTGTGACTTTGCTTTAGAGTAATACTGTGACCAAATTGTGACAGTGAGATATCTTCCAGTGAGACAAAAAATTAGCTGCACCTAAAAAGAGACCTCATAGCTCCACGTAAAGGAGGCCCTGTTACCGTGTTTTTGTTACAGAAGGAAAAAATAAACACAAATTTGCAGTAGTCCTTTCAGTTTGGTGCCTGTCCCCCAAGCACTACCTTTGACTAGTTGCCATGGCACTGGCAAGCAGCTGGATATTGGAAGGCACTATAGTAGCCACTTGGACAAAGGCATGTAATATTTTTATAGTGAAATAACCAATTTTTTCCTCAAAGTCTCCCTCATTTTTAAGGGGATTGTCTGCCCATATATAATCATGGCCATTTGAAAACTGAACTTAGCCTGCAAGTCTTCTCCACAGCGACTTTCATCCAGACTATTGTGATAAAGTCAAATCAGGAGGAAGAAAACAGCCACAGCAAATTATTCCAGTGCTAACACCAACTAAATTGCTGTGCAGCTTTTATGGTTTGACTAATTGTCTCATTAAGGCACATTTCTGATCACTGAAATGGATCTCAAGTATTATTAATCACTGAAAAAACTGTACCACTAAGAGCCTCTCTCCCTCCTATCCTTGGCACTATTTGCAATGGAAAACGCTCAAAGGCTCCTGTTGATTGGAGCCCTGCTGCTGCACAGTTGGCAGTCAAATGGTACTAATGGCACAATAACCCAATATAACTAAAATAGTTTGCCTTTTAGAGTTACAATCTCTTATAACGTGATTAAGCTCTATCAAGTGCATTTCTTTACGTTTTGCAAATGGCTCAAAAAATTCTGACAGTTTTTCCAGTAATTTCTTCAAAACTGGAGGGAGAATAATAAATAAAAAAAAACCACATTAGGTATCAAGAAACAAATTAAAAACAAATGATACATTAAAAAAAACGGATGAACACAACTGCACTAACTCTGAGCTGCACAGCAGCATGTTTGTGTGGCACCCAGTCCACTCCCCCTGTGGCACCCAGTCCACTCCCCCTCACAGAACACACCTCCAAGGACTGGGTTTGTCACAGTTAAGTGCAGACAATTTGGTGAACACTTAGTTTAGGATCTGGCTTGCCCTGGGCTACCTCTGTAACTGGTGGGGAGAGGCACCTCCACAGAGCAATGCAGATCTCCACAAAGTACACACTGTAGGATCTCTGGGTTCCTAATTTAGATGCTTTTTTGGTGTTTGGTTTCAAGCAATATTAAAAAATATGAAGCTTCTTCCTCCTACAAGGAGCACATTTGAAAAGGAGCAACACACTACTGAGGTGCTCTTTTCCTTCTCAGCAAACAGGAAGCCTTTGCTCTTGGCCATCACTCCCAGTGGCTGCCACAAGCCATACACTGCAACAAGACACTTCCCCTTGCACGGGGTAAACCTGTAGGAGCTTATCCCAGAAGTTATCATGTTAAAGACAGCAGGCACTTAATTTTCAAGTAGCTAATTTTCAGAAGCCTAATGCAGAAATGGCACAGCTATTGCTGGGAGAGGTGTGTACCATAATGGTCACCAACTTGATTTAAAAAAACCAAAAAAACCCAAAAAAAACCAAAACCAAACCAAAACAAAACAAAAAAACCAAACAAAACAACAACAACAAAAAAGACCTCCAGAGGCCTAGGAGCTCTTCCATGGAGGTGGAAGTGGTGCATGGAAAGGAAATTACAATGGTATTCCTCAATATTGGCTCATTCAAGAGAGAGACAAGATGCATCACTAATTTAAAGTTAATTTGAAATGTTTATTTGCTACAACTTCCAGTTTTGATGAGTTTCATGAGACAGTTTTAAGAAAAGACAGCCCCACACGGGCACTTTTCAGCCACAGAAATATTTGCTCACATATATGTGTATAAGTAAATGTACCCAGGAAGGCATCCACTGAGGTCATATGAAGTATAGTCAGAAATATTACGGATTAGTGGCCTTTGTCATAGGCTTTGGAATTAATTCTGGGGAACAGAATATGCTACAGAGATCTCTGTTTCTCATTGGGCTTTGTTACAGACACAGGTACCACAAAGTTAGAGTTCTGCATAAATCTGTTGAGCTCATGAGCTGTGCAATATTGTGCTCACCATGAAAAAAGTGATTTTACTGATGAGTCTAATGAGGGGTTTGAGGGCTGTGATAAAGGCCTAAGAAAAAAAAAGGGATAAAAAAAATTATCACACTTCATGTAGCATGTCCCTAATTTTTTAATGCACATAAATATCAGAACAGTGATGCTGAAAAGAAGGAAAAATATTAGATTTTTTTTCCTGACAGTCCCTGCAGAAACTATTTATGTGCAGTCATAAACTGACATGCACACTCAGATATATTTTCCTGAAGCTGGTACAGTTTTGTCTAAGCAAAATCTTCAGAATATGTATGTGTATACAAATTAAAGACTGTCTGGTTTATAATGAGAAGGGTGTATTGTGGTATAAATATTGCAGAGCACATTAAATAAACATGGTCACATATGACCAAGTATCTATTAAATGAGCACATCACAGGAGAAGTTAATTATCTAAGAGTGTAACTAGGAACCGTTTAGAATCACTGGAGATTAAGTTGCTTTATTTCTGTTTATCTCTCCATCTGAATAGGCAGTAGATTGTAGCAATGAAGAGTCCCTCAGCTGCACAAAGCTTCAGCTCTTCATCAACTCGAAGATGACAGTTTTGTCAACGCCAGCTTGAAGCCATGATAAACCAAAAATTGTCCTCAATGTAATTTTGTGCAAACTATGCTGGCACAAAACAGTATTTAGGATGTAAAAGCGCAAAATATTTACAGTTCTTTTGATATCTTGTGTTGTTCAGGGGAAGGAGGAAAACTTACCTGGTAAGTATGTGCCTCTCTCATAATGTTGCAGCCTAAAAAAAGTATACATGGACTTCTTCACACGTGTTAGTGTCAGATACTAATATTCCAGGAGTAACATATAACTTCAGTATATTAATAAGATTTTTCTAGAGCCGGCAAGTTATCGTGTTTCAGTCCACATGCAAAAACGTGAGTGGAGATGGAATTTGATTTTGCTTGGGCAAGGAAACTCATGAAGAAAACTTTCCACTATTCATTCTATACAATATAATCAACATTAAAAACACTGATTAATTAAGGATATGTTTGTGCAAACTGCTATAGCACAAAGAACAACTAATGAAGGATTTAATCACATAAAATTTTTGAAAGCAAGATGAAGCCAATCCCCTTAAATTACTTAAGTACTGCTTAAACACTGTAATTAACATATAGTAATAAATATTTCATCTTTAACAAGCCTATTGGGAGCAGTTTGTTAAACATTTATTTCTAGTCATGGGAAATTATGTACGGTCATTTTGTCATGTTCTATATTAGACAATATTATTTTACCCTCTTTATTTTACACCCAGCAGTGGATACACTCATTTGGGGAAATATAATCTTTCCTCTAATGTGAATTAAATATACTCTTCCTTCATATGTCCTTTGCTTTTTACTAATTAAGTTCACCCTTGCAAAGTCCTGGCCAGCACATTTACTGTTTACATTTACCTGATGGCCTCTGCTGTGGAACTGACTTACTACAGATACTGGAGTTTTATTGGAAACCCCAGCAAGGCTATCCAAGGCATCACTGCAGAATTACCCTCACAAACTGGGCAAGGTCATTTTGGGACACCAGAGAGAAGAATGCAGGTGTCCTTTACAGCCCAGCCAAGCCCCAGACACAGGGTGCCAGGGGTGTGTTCTCAGACACCTTCTAACACTGATCCACACCTTTTCCTTCAGCCCAGGTAGCATCCCAGGTGCACAGAGAAATCTCTGAGAGCACTAAACATCACTGCCCTTCCACCAAGTCTGTGTGCAGACAGCTGCTATTGCACTGCAGGGCCAAATCAAACACAGTTATTTAAACCAGTACTAAAATAAGCCCATTATAGAGATAATGTCTAATACTCACCCAAGGAAAATGACCTAGAGCCAAGCCAAGCTCTCACACAGACCTCCTTCTCTTATGAGAGTCTGAGTGCACCCTCTCCTGAAGGGGAGGAGAATTTTAGGCTGACTGGGTAGAACATGGGCAGAAAGTCTGTCTGTGCTCCTTTACGAGAGGATCAGTGAATTTATGGGCTATTGAACAGGAAGTAAAGATTTCTGCAACAGAAATGATGTTTCTGTGTTTCATGCAGCATCTTTAGTGATGACCAAAACTGTTTTCCCTTCTAAACAAATTAGATCTCCATTTGCCATTAATGACTCCATCACTTACATATCACAAAGGAACTGCCTGGTGCACTTATTAATAATTGAAAACTTTGAGGAACTCTGTGAAACATTTTCAATCAAAGCTAATAAATGTCTAAAATATTATTTTTCCTGAATAATTATTCCTCTTATTCTTTTATTCCTTTTGGATAATAGGTTACATTTTAAATAATGGCATTAAGAAAAGCACAAGCTGAAGTAACAGTTGAGAGGTATCTGAAACCAGAAGTGGTTTCAGTGTTAAAAAGCATGCATTAGAAAAGAAGCAATATTCATCTCTTTCCTCCTTGCAAGTATGTTGAATTTCTATTTTAGACTTCATGCTGCTTCCTGATATCTTACACTGATAATTAAGAAAATGTATCCACTTAATCTCTGTCTTTGTTCTGCATAAACATGAAGAAAAATTTTCAATGATCTTTTTAATCAGCAGAGTCCATGAAATCAAGACTTCTGTTGCTACACAACTGGACTGTGCAGAACTACCAAGCAGCCAAAAGGACCAAAAAAAACGAACAAAACCTTTTTTATCAGAGCTGATAGAAATTTTGAATGCCTTCTGCCATTTAAAGTTTCACATTGTAGTTATTCTACTCAATTGCCTTCATTATTCAAGAACAAGGGCAGAAAGACATATGCAAAATCACGCTAATATGCAAAGATTTTGTTTATTGATTTTTGATTTATAATGGCGTGTTTTCCTCAGCACAGAAAGGCTGTGTGACAGGTACTGACCAAAGCTCCAAGACCTGCAATCTTGTCCACAGGACATGGAGAGAGGGAGGAGTAGTGGTCCAGTGTCTGCCCATCCCAGCAGATCCCAGCAGATCCAGCCTGGGGATTGTGGCTGCAAGCCTGGAAAAAGTTGGGTTATTCTACACCTCTCCTCAGGGAAGGAGGAGTAATTGTTTTATGTGTTTGTTTTGTGGGGGTTTTTTGAAAACAGAGCAAAAAAATCCCATGCATTCCCTATCACCTTTCACTCAAATGTCTCCTTAATTTTTCCAAACCAACCTCACTGCACTCACACTGCAAGTGGCAGTATTTTACATCCCAAGCAGCTTTAGCCATTGGCCTGCAGCAGAAATCCACAGCCACACTCACTGTTTTTTTCTAGGCCTTAAAGTCCTCAGAAGCTCTGCTAATAATTCCAGAAATAGCATTCCCTTCACCCCAGGGGCAGAATGAGACACCCCTACCCAGTTCCCACCAGCCCCGTCTCTTCCCTGCAGCTGGGAGCCTGAGGCCCTTCCCATCCCCGGAGCCTTTCCCAGCAGCCTCGTTCACCATTCCTTAACTCCAGTCCTTCCTACTGCAGAAATGGCCAGCAACACCCCACAAGACCCACACAGGGACCCCTGCCCTGTGCCCTACAGGGCCACAGCCCCCAGTTCCAGGAAAACAAGGTGAAGTGTTTTGAAGCATTTAGGGGAGGACAACAGATGAGATAGAGATGGGCCAGCTGGGGCCAAAACCTGGGCTTTAACCAGCAGCATTTGCTTGGCTGCCCCCACAGCACACACAGGCCAGTCCCATCAGCCATAATTAGGTGCTCAGGTGCACTGGGAAGCTCCTCAGCCTGGCAGGGGCCCTGACAGCCCCTAATTGTGTCCCACAGCCCAGCACCAACCTAGGGAACCGCCTGTGCAATCAAAACATTCTGAATTCACTGAACCAGGACAAAAGACAATAGCAGACTCTTTTATTCTATCTTTGACCAGACTTGTTAACTTTACAAAGATATTCTGTCTGCTTTTAGGTAAGATTTCCTGGCTTTATGTAATTTTTCAGTGTGCCTCTATTTCGTGTTTTAAACAGTGTTCAAAGTCCTCTGTGCCAACATCAATTCAAAATACTTATATGTACGTGTGAGCATAGAGCAGAGGCTCCCAAGCTTTCATTTTCATATTATTAGCAGCAGTGGCTATTCCCAGCCCTGTATCAGAGGCAGCACATGTGCTGGTTGTGCACCAAGGTAAGAGCTACCCACAGCTCTTGAAACAGCAGCCAGAGAGTCTAGCAAGGGGTTCTTAAAACAAATAACGAAACAACAACACACACTTTCATCTACTCAGTTCAAACAATGCACACACATTCCTGTTTTTTGTCTAGTCTCATATGTTAATTTTCACCTCCTAGAAGGAGCAGAACGGTTCCCTTTCCAGAGAACAGGTTACTCCTCTGCTCTGGGACAATGACTCCGACTGCACTGTGGGCAGAGCAAAGGTTTCCACCAGGCACCCCCCTGCTGTTAGCACAGCTCATCAGGTCCCTGCTAGGAATGAAAAACAATTCTGTGACAGGAGCTGTTTGTCTTCACCAGTCTCTTGCTGCCGTGGGCACGGATGGCCTGGTGTGTCCCCCACAAATGCGGTGAAGTCAATGGGCTCTCACATTTGCTCTTTCTTCCAAGTTACAAAGCTGCCATTTGAATTTCAGTGCTGACTTTTTTGCAGGAGAGGCTTATATAATTCTTCAGTCCTCTTCAAACACTCTACGAAGATTAATCGATTGCTGTAAAAGGTATGTAACTTGTCCACTAGTTCTAACAAAGTATTTGTTTTCTGTGAGATCACAGAGATTTCTTAACCTGGTGTAAAGCCACCACAGCAGAAACTTGCATCCACTGTTGACAGTGCACCTACTTAATGTGCACCTATTTGAGAACTTGGTGAAAGAGTTTCTTAATCAAGGGGCCTCGCTGAAGTGCCACAGAATTCTGCAAGTATAAACTATGCATTTAGCAATTTTTAATGCTCTAGTAAACTTTTAATTGTTTACCATCTGAAAGCTGAAGGGTCAACATATGAAATTAATTCCAACGTTTAGAAATTAGAGAAGTTAATTCCAGTCTAGTTTCGGGATTTTAAAAACTCCCCTTGAAATAAGAATGCACCCACTTATTGCTTTAAAAAATTGGAAAATAATAGAACAAAATATTCTAATATAACCTCGATTCTATTACCAATTTTAACCCAATGGTTTTGAATAATTATCTTTTTCTAGTCCAAATGCTGCCTACCTCAATGCTTGTATATTTAAATAAGCCATTATTTAGGAAACAAACAGAAAACAGAAAAATGACCTGCCCTAGCACTCTTACAAATGGGATGTTAATGCTCAAAAGAGAAACTGTCAAAAATACCAGCCATAACAGAGAATTTTCTTCTTATGTATTTTTATTTTATTGGGTTTTTTACATTCTTTGATGGAATTTTTATGCAACTATTATGCCACAATCTATGATACACAATGAAAGTGGAAATCTGTCATTTACCATTTATATTTCTATGTTAATTTTGTTTTCTACCTCTGCATATGCTGTGGCATAAGTGCATTTATCATACTCCATGCAGCACTGACCTGCCGTATGCAAACTGAGAATACAATAAACAGTGCCAGAAATATTTAGCTGCTCTCAATTCTTGCTACAGAAACAAGCATTCATAAAAGCATTAAAATACTTTGGGTGACGGTTACTGCCTATGAGCTTAATGTTTTGAGCTATACAGAGGGACAGGAGACAATATTTGTGGCTGTCAACTGCAGTACTTTCTGAGTTCATTAGGTTTCAAAAGACTGAATTAGCTTTAAATGCTTCAGTGAGAGAAAAAGCCCAAAGCAACCAGCCTGATTTAAAAGGGTGTTACTGAGTTTCACCAACATGAAGTCCACAAGTGGACTTCTAAATCCCATGGTAAGTACCTTGCCACATTGATTTTATGCTCTGACAGGACTGTTTTTTCACCATCATGTTGTATCCAGGCCAAACAAAGGGACAGCATAAGGCACACATCCCTTTTTGGTAACCTGCTTGGGTAAGTAGTTCCTGATCATAGTTGAAAGTTTTTAATACAGCTGTTTATTTTGATGAGACAAGAAGCTTTCCAGCACCACCCAACTCCTTGAATCCAACAAAAACTGTTGTGCTCCCCTGTGTCACAGCCAATACAGCAGCAGCAGCAGGGTTAAACCTACTACCAAGCACAAAAGTGTCTCTGAGGAGTTTCAGGGCAGGGAAGTGGAGATGGGGGGGATGTCTCATCTATGTGTTTTCCAGTCTCTTGCTATGCTGTATCCAAGTGTCTGCTCAGCAGACCTAGGATAACCCTGCAGGCACTGCAGGGCCCTTGTGTAGCTGGTTACAGCTTCAGCACAGGCATGGCCATTCCTCTGCACCCTCCTGCACCACTGACCTGCTCATCCCACTGTTCCCTCTGCCAGCCAGCAGAAAGAAGGGAAGAAGTCTCCTGCCACTACACAGGTTGGTGCTGCAGAAACCTGCAGTCACAAGATCCACCCAGAGCCAAGTTCTCCTGGGGCAGAGGGAACAGGAATTCTGACAATATTAATTCTTATATTGGGAGGGGAGAGCAAACAGGGCTCACCTGCCTTCCAGCACTGTGGAGGAAGCACAAGCAGTGGCTCTCAGACCACCCTGCCATGCAAGCACTATGTTCTGGGAGAAACAGCCCTGGCTGCTCTCTCCCCTTCAGCACCTGCTGCCCCTCAGCCACCTGACACAGAGCCAGCTTCTGAGGTGGTTCACTTTTATGTCCATACTGAAAGTACATGCAATTAATATCCTAATTGACAAATAAACACAAGGGACCAAAGAAATCAATTCTTACTTGGACAAAACCACAGCATGTGCCTTTGGTAAATCAGCAACAGTTGCTTGCCCACCTTCCTCTTTACATAAAAGAAAGGTGAGTCAATCAGGAATAGCCACTTCAGAGTTGAGTTAGTATCAGCAAGGAGATGTGAGGCAGGAAATAGCACTGGACAGAACAGAGAATGCATTGCTTGTTGCATAAACACAGATTTTTCATCCAAACACAATCTTTTTAGGGGTGGTACCAGGTCAAAGAGAAGCAGATTCTAGTAGCATGGTGAGGGAAAGTAGTATGTGTTTATCCAAAATAAGGATGTTTACAGGATCCCACAGTTCCCTAATACCACACAGCATCAAAGCAGGCAGCCTGGGGAATGGAAGCAATTGGTGCTGTCACCTCTTCCAAAGTCATTTGATGATGAATTCTCCTGCTGATGACCCATTTCTCTGTTTGCTGTGGTCTTGTGCACCCTTCTTCCCTCTTCAGTTACCTCCAACAAACCTTTTCTTGGTCCCTTTTATGTCTGCCTTCATCACCCTCCTTGACCTTAAACCTAAGTGGTCGACACCCCTTCTGTTATCACCCAGTTTAACAATTTGTAACCTCACTCTCTATTTTCAGCCTCCTCCTCACATCCTCAGGTTACTTTACCATCTCCTTGCAACAACCACAGCTGGTACATTTCGCTACCAAAGTCATCCACCAGCTCGCTGGTTTTCGGTTCCATTACTCTTCTCCAATACATAGACAGAAACAGCTGTCATTTACTTTCCTTGTAACAAAGCCTCTTGTGTGCATAACTATGGTGCTGTCCATGCCTGCTCTACTTACTTACAGTAATTAGACAGTGCCCACGGACTGTGATACAAGCCTTACCGAGCTAGACCTTGGATCCTGGGATAGGAGACACTTCTTGTGTCAAAGACCTCCCAATATAAACAGACAAGTGACAAAAAATGATGGAAGGCAAGTTGGAATTGTTGTTTCCTTACAAACTGGGAAGCAAGGTACATATTAATGAAATCAGCTGCTGGATCCTTTTATTTGGTAAAGCAAAGTTACATAATTTCCAGTATTTTCCCCACTTCTGTTTTCTTTTGGATGCAGTGTTTTGAGAGACTACTAGCCAGAGATGGGTCAGTGCCCTGAAGTTAGAATGTCTTTCCCTCAAAGGCCTCCAGATTGAAAGCTGTATCCAAGAATCTCCTGAGTGACACCAGATGCATGTTCTTGTTGCCTGTGGCAGCTGCAGCAGCAGGCTCTCGGCCAACATACCTGTGTGACAAAAAGAATTGGGTAGACAAATGAGGTGAGAAGAGAGACTATTTTGACAATAACAAGCATGAGAATATGCTGTTTAACATATTCAAGTCAGCTTGGTAGATTTGGACATTTAGTAATCAATCTTTCTTAAATAAAAATCAACCTAAGTTGTACCAAATTATACCTTTTGGTCAGCTTCCCACTCTTTTCCCCCTCCCATCATTATTAAACTGTGTCTTCTCCCCCATCCCTCCCAGGGCAGCCAGCTACACTGCCTCATAATTAGATAATTTGCTTTTGGAAATGAAGATTCTCATTCCTCTGACAGCTGCACGGGCAGATCTGAGAGTCAGTCATCTAAAATAATGCAAAGGTACCTGGAATGAGCTCTTACAACAGCTGTTTCCTCCAGAAACCTAACATTTGGAAATCCTTAAAAGACAGAATCTTAGACAAAAAGAGAGAAAAATCCAAGAGAGCTAAGTGCTGCACTAAGGGGCAATAAATACAGAGCTAGTTGCTACTGGTTTTCTTTTAGAACTACAAGAAGGAGCAAGATATGCATGTTGTACTTGAGAAGCAGTGGTATAGGCTTTCTCCCTCCTTCACCAAGAACCCAGACTCAGAGGTTTTGATTTGTGAACAACCTAATTTACCCATTAATACCATCCTCAAATCAAAAAACAAATTTAAAAGGAAAAAACCCAAAAACACAAAGCTTGAAAACAATCCCAAAGACATTTAAACCCAAACAAATCAGCTCAGGAGACAGAGTAATTGTTTTGAAGTCTCATACCAGATAGGTCGAGTGTGGTTCACAATAGTGCGGAAACGAGGTTTGACATAATCATAATATCCACTGTTTTTGTGCTCCTCCTGACACCAAACTAGATCAGCACTTGGATACTTCTCAAGTTCTTCTTTCAGCAAGTCAAAGGGGAATGGTGAGATCTGGAAAGAGGAGGTAACAATTGGCAAAGCTTTCTCTTACGTGGTTTAAGCCCATGGTGAGTCATTACTTTTTCATGGAAAGTGACTCATGTTTCTCTAATTGATTTAATGTTCAGAAATAAATAAACACATATTTTATAGCTGTACTAGTATGAACAGAAGTAGGTCATAGTCCAGATCACCTGCACCTCTACAGCTTTTTTGGTGAAGCAGCTATGGCAAGTCCTTAATTAGCGAATGACAATACACTTCAAAGTGTCCTGTTCACAACATTTAAACTTAACACACTGGATATACAAATTTAAGGTGCCATCATATTGTAACCTTCACTTAGTTACATTGTTCTGGAAAAGTCATCAAGCGTTCTGGATCTCATTGTCCAGTATACTACTGATGTGTTCCTTCTTCCAAAGGCCACAAAGGATTAAAATATGTCTTGTAAGATGCCAAATGCTACAAAAATGCTATTACCATTCATTCTAGCAAGTGGTGCCTATTGAAAAGCACTTCCTTGCTGGAAGTCTCCCCAGGACTCTGTCTTCTGAGGATGAGGGAGCTCACCTGTTCAAGTCTGGTTATAGCTACTTGTTTCTCCAGGTCTTGACTCTTTCTCTCTTTCACAAGATCATAGTACACCTTTCCTGTGCAGAAAATCACTCGCTTGACCTCATGTGGCGCCTGAGCTGCCGGACCGTTCTCAGGAATCACACACTGGAAAGTGGTCCCTGTTTGGAGCACAAATTAGCAAAAGTGCTCTCAGTGGAACTGATGTTTCAATAAAGCAGCCCAAGTAACAGTCCTCTACTGAGCAAGCAGCAGGTTACAGTGATCACAGGGTTCTCCTGCCTCTCCATTCTTGCTTTTCAGACCAGTAACTCTGCTAAAGTGACTTTCAGCAGTTCAGTTTCAAGAAGTTAGAACACTTAAGACAGAAACATGTTAACAGTGGATTATCTTTTAGCTTTGTGTTGTGCATTACACCTTCACTTTTAAATTGATTGGATAGCTCACTTTTGCTTCCAGCTCTTTTTTCAGAGAATTACCTGAAATACTGTTTCTTCTTTCCAAGATGATTTCAACCATGTAACATTAATATAGCTTTACAAAATGTTAGAATATTCTTATATGAAAACAAACCACATATCCATAATGCAACTACATCTGGCAACTGCAGAAATATTTACACAAGTACACACATTACTGCCATATATTTAGGTGATTTAAACCTCTGTTTGAGAGCTAAAATGACATTATCCAAAGCAAGAATTAGCATAGAACTGAGCCATATGTATAAGTGATAATGTTTAAGTACAACTTCAGATGCATATCCTCACTGCTAGAGATATTTTCTCCTGCAGTATCAACTCCCAGGAGTACAATTTGCTTGGGATACATGAAACTGGAAGAGGGACTTGATGGTCTAAAAGATCCTTTTCTCTGCTCTCTTATATGAATTATTAGAACTATTTCCACATTAACCAACTGCAGGGCAGCAGACAGCAGCACGACCTCCTAGTCTGAATCAGCACACCCACTCACCAGGAGAATAAGCTCCTGTTTGAACCATTTATCTTGGGGGAAGAAAAGCAACAGCACAAACATATGACAGAGGAACTGATTTATGTCAGAATTATCCTGTTCCACTGAACAGCAGAATTCATCATTAAAAAAGCCTGAATCTGTGCTTCACTGGGTCAGCTGGAGTCATTCTTCCTCTCCTCCTCAGTTTTCCATTAAAAGCAGAGTAAAAAGAGATAGCTGAGAGTCAGCAATACTTTGCTACCTTGCTGTCCTCTTCAGCAAGAACAAGCAAGTATGTCAGAATTCAAATGTTAATTATGAATTTGGCCACTACTGAGGGTTAGCCTGAAGTAGAGGGGACTCCCAAGACATATTGACAAATCACAAACGCTACAGAATTTCTAATCTGACCCATTTTACAAAGCTTTTAAACAGCAATAAAACCAGCAAATACTGCAAGCTGGTCTGGCCAACCATGTGCAATCACCATGACTCCCTGTGGTCCCCCACCAGGAAAGGGAACAGGGAGGTTTTGGAGGGTGAAGGTATGACTGAGGATGGGCTTTTCTGCTCTGGCTTCATCCCAGCTCACCCCACTGGAGCTTGACCACTTGTCCACTGAGCTTGAGAATCAAACTTTACTCATGTACAAAAAGGAGGTAATGCAATATTTAAGCATGTTTACACACTGTAACTTGCTCTTAAAAAACTGAGCAGTTGTTCTCTTCTGACAACAGTTAAGATATTCACTGGAACTGGAGACAGACCAGCACACCTTATGCACACTTTCTCACTCTGAGTGATCACTTTACTCACCCACTCCATTACAGGTCACTGAATTTCCTCATGCCACTCCAACATAGCCTAAAACCAGTGCAAGGCAGGAAAATAAAATGACTGCAGTTTTTGGTATTCCCTCTGCAGTCACTACATATCTCTTGGTGCTGATGGCCTGCCAACCACAGCTGGGGTGGTGGCCTGCAGCTCTGAACTCCTGATCTCACTTTGGATCACTGGCAGGACACAGCAGCCCCAAAACTGAGCACTGTAAGAAGAACTGGGCACCTTACTCTTACAAATGGGCACAGTGTAATTAGAACCTATGCCATTCACATCTGGGGGTCTGGGGCGTGGGCAGCAAAGAGAACAATTAAATTTTTACATGAAGAGAAAAAGAGCAGAGAGACATAACAGCCTACTGAGGGGAACATCCCTGCAGGGATGGGAATGCAGTTTTTCACTGCTTTAAGATTAATGGCTGGTTACAAGGTAAACCTGTTAAAATTGAGATTCTACACTTGAAAGCAGATTTTTCAGTAAAAGTCTATGCTAGATCTCACCATGACAGCTTCACAGAAATTATGGCAAAAGAAAAGGCAAACTCTCCAGAGCAGATTCTCAGTCTGACATGCAAGTTGGTATAGCTAATTATTTGTCCATAATACTTTAAGATCACCTACCAGTCACCATTTCATCAAAACTGGATTTAGCTTCTGGATGCCTCAGCAGTGACTTGGGTGTCAAAACAATCAGCTGTAAGACAGAAATTTTGCCAGCACTCAGGAGCTGCTTTATCTACATTATTACATGCAACATTTGTAACACTGTTCATGCACAACCCACAAAGTGTATATGCTATGGAATAAATTAATGTGAATAGCAAACACAGTATTTTTGTTTTGAAAGCCATGGAAGTTTCAAAATGACTCAAAAGATTTAGGTAATCTACTTCTTTTAAAGGTTGTCAAAACTCATCACTTATGCTTCTTTCTGACAACAAATCAAACCACAGGCTATGAATCAGTAAAACATTCAACAGTTGTATCTTAGGTTTTTGAAGTTCCAGCAATTAGACAAGCACATGACATTTATGCAACCTGTTAGCTACATTAGAGGTATCTTGACAAGCTCATCTGAAGATCTTCCTAGCTTTGGAAGCAAAGCTGAAAATCAAGTTTTAGAATCATAGTAAGTCAGAGCTGAGTTTCATCAAAACAGTAACTTCAATCTGTGTTCAGTTAAGATTTTTCTCCAATGATTCTTATCCTTTTGAGCAGCATGTCATATGCAAACAAGACTCCTCTTTATGTGAGGGTTAATATCCCTAAAAAAATCAAGTCCATTACAGTAACTTTACCGGCTTTCTGAATGGCAGCAAGATCTGTCTTCGGAGGACATGAAAGTAGTTGGCTGGAGTTGAACAATTCACCACAATCCAGTTGCATTCATACAGCTGGGAAACTTCAAACTGCTCACTGAACTCCTGAGAGAGACATTCAAGGCATTAGAAAAATGTGCAAAAGATCAGAAAAAAGGCTTGAATGCCACCCTTCTATTTCTGCCTCTCAGCAACTCCCTTCCTCAAAAAAAAGTTAATTAGCAGCTCTCTGCTGAGAATGTTTTATTAGCTAGGAAAGCATCCCTACAAATCATTTGCTTCTGTTTCTTCTTCTTCCTAAAAATGTATGCAGACATACACAAAAAGCTTCCATTAATTTAAATAAACTGAGAAGTCCAGGAACGAAGACTGAGGAGGACTAGGACTTCAGCAGATGAAAGACATGAAATAGAACCTCTTTGAAAGAATGTTAAACTATAATTGAATTTGTGAGTGTACAGTTAACTGTCACTCTGCCATTTTTGGTAGGTGTTCTATCCTCTTGTTTTATTATATTAATATGCTTTATGTTTATATATCTTATTAATACAGGGGAGGGTTTTATTCATAGCTACATATGTATATATTTGGTAAGCATATATATAGGCACAATAATCTCTCTACAGATTGGTACAGAATTTAACCCAATTTCCCAGTCTGTGGCTTGAGCTCCTACCTTCTGTGATAAAGCTTATAGCTTGCTTAAGTAAGCACCTGCTGTAGTGCTTAAGTATAGTCAATCAAACAGGTCTTTACTGAGAGTAAGGTGACAAAAATCCTTTTCAGTTGAGGAGGAACATGATTTTGGAACTATCATTGCCTGAAGAGTAACAAAGTCAAGACCAAAACTGAAATATTCTTTTTTGTTTGTTTGTTTGTTTTTTAAGGCTTTTCAATAAATGCATGGCAGTGTTTATTAGGAAACCTGCAGTAGGGAAGTGGATGCCCAGCATCCTGGAGAGCTATGTACTTTCTCTGTAGAAATGAATGACCAACCTATGAAAGTCTTAGCCAAATCACAATTAGAAGTTGCTTATTTTCATGCTCCCAGCAGTACAATTTAGCTCCTCTGCAAAAAGCAAGGAATAGTCTCACTTGGCCTTCTTTAGAAATTGTCTAGAGACACCTATTTGCAGTACACACAGCAATATAAACAAGCAGAATCACTGGCCCTGAGGAACAGCCATAAAAAGATCATGCTGCCAAAGATTAATTGTATGTGACCTCAGCTTTGCAATGAAGCAGCAATACTGCACACTTCCATTACTTCTACTGGGATCAAGTTAATGTTACACCAAGCTAAATCTTAACCTGCTACACCTAGCTAAAAGGATGCTTCTTGAAAGAAATATCTCTGAGACATGTAGAGCAAAAAAAGGACGTGGCCTTTGACAAAGCTACTTACTGGATAGGCATCAGAGTCATCATTGCTCATCTGCAGAAACCTCTCAGGCCTGGCTGATGAATGCTCTGGACCCTGGTAAAGGTATCATTTAAAACAACATTAAAGAGCCAAATGAGCAGTTAGACATCAGTCTAGATCATTCACTGCATAAATACCTCCTGTCACCCTGGCAGCTCTGCTCCATCTTGCACACCTGCCCCCAGCAGCAGTGAGAAGCGAGGACACACCACAGGATGGGAATTCCTTGTCTTCTACTAATTCTTTTCATGGGAGATTGGGTTTAACATGTATTTCCAATGCTTTTACTAGGTTCAAGTAATTTCTAGCCTCAATAGAGCTGCACAGTAAAGACCAGTGAAAAGGCAGTAGGTCCATGTGGGCACAAGAATGACCTTACTAATGCAGGTCAGAAAGGAGCAGGAGGAATGTCAGGAACAGAAACTCCAGATGGTTCAGTGTACTGCAGTGACTCACACTTCTTGCATGATGAATAGGAGCAAATACAAAGTTAACTGCTGACTACCTCTGCTATATTAGCAACAAAAGCAGACACAGGATCTCCCTCGTATCATTGTTCACTGTTCAGTACAGGACCAATTACCTGGATGAATGCTTCAGCTAAAATGGATCAAAATACATATACACATTATCTGCCAAACTAACCTATGATTAATATCTGCTTCCTCAAGAGGTATTTTATGTTCTGTCATTACTGAACACGCACATCTGCTGTCTCACCAGCAGTATCCAAGGTAATTTCTTGAAGTGCACCAACATTGTTATATCCATTTTACATTAGCAAAACATGCATGCTGGCCACAGACAATATCAGGAATAAGGAGTGTCACAGAATCTGTTATCTTCCTTTCTATATGTCCTTGTTTATAAAGGATGAGATGAAGTTGTGAGGAGTATGAGAAGAAAAAAAAAACCAGTGTTTTCATATATTGCTAATACTGACAGCCTTTTTTTGTTTAAGTGACAGTTACTGTTAGGAAGGACTTTCATTTTGGAGACAGCTGTGAAGTATTTTAACCCAAAGACAAACTATTACACCTCTCAACCCTCCCTATGGCTCCTCAGTTCCGGATGTTCATGAAAAGATTTTTTCTTTATATGACCGTCTCTCATCATAACTTCCTCTGTTGAAACCTTAACATATGATCTCCAAAATCAGTCATTGACACCTTGATTCAACACATTATTCTCTCTAATTCCAAGGGCAGGATTCCAGAGTCCACAGGAGGGCCACAAAGAGGATTAGAGAGCTGGAACACCTCTCCTCTGAAGACAGGCTGAGAGAGTTGGGATGGTTCAGCCTGGGGAAGTCATAGCCCCATGGAGACCTTACAGCACCTTCCAGTGCCTAAAGGGGGCCTGCAAGAAAGTCAGAGAGGGACTATTTACAAGGATGTGTGACAGGATGAGGTGGAATGGCTTTAAGCTGAAAGAGGGCAGGTTCAGATTTGATATGAGGAAGAAATTCTTTGCTGTGAGGGTGGTGAGGCACTGGCACAGGTTACCCAGACAGGCTGTGGATGCCCCATCCCTGGAAGTGGTCAAGGCCAGGCTGGGCCTTGATGAGGCTCTGAGCAACCTGGTCTAGTGGAACATTCTGTTGCCATGATGAGGGGGTTGAAACTAGATGGTCTTTATGATCCCTTTCAATCCAAACCATTCTATGACTCTCTGATTCACTCTACTCCACAGACTAAGGGAATTCAAAGGAAAAAACATTCTGCTGGCAACAAATGAGTAACATCAACAGCCAAGAACTGTGCCTTGTATCACTATTCTTCTGAAGTGTGCCTACACTTTTGAGGTGCCAAATAATCTGGTCACAGATGGGTAAGGACTTGGGAGCAAGGAGCCAACATGCAGAGAACTGTGGTGCACTGTAACAGTCCAGTATATTGCAATACCTCTGCTCTATACATCTGTTTGCTGTAAATCAAATCCTGCATTAAGTACAGCCTACACATGGACAAACACAGTGCTCCACAAGCACACTGCATTCAATACACTGGAAACAGAGATGTTACCAGCAAATAATTACAGGAGAGACAGCGAGGCTTCCCTAACATACACACACAGACTGCCCCAGCAACAACCTCAATCCAGAGCCTCAACGTCCACATCCATCTTCGATTTCCCTGCTGACACCACCAATCAGACTGCCAGCAACTGCTGCATGGGATGGGGTAGGGTTTATTTCTACTGTGACCACCTATCCAGTGAGACCTACACTGAATCCATTAGCTACTTTCAGATGAGTCCCCAAGGAGCCATTAGGCTGCAGAGTCTTTCAATCACAGCCAACTTGCCTGTGAATGCATGACCTAGAGGTGAAGGGATCCATATCCCATTAGAATCCTTCCCCAAATCATTTTGTCCCCAACGCTGTAGCTATAGAGAGACTAACGCTCCTGTAATGGAAAGATCCTCTGGGAAGGCAACAGATTTCAACAGCCTGGTGGGATCCTTAAGTGTTCCAAAACCATCTGACATTAGTAGCAAAATAAGCATATTTCAGAAGACCTGTGCAAATCTTCACTGCCAAAAAGAAAGATTAAATGTATTGTAAGTAGCAGAGAACAGACCCTTCAGCTGAATGCTTTCCTGTAGAGCACCACACCTCCTGCTGAGGGCTCATTCAGGCTGTCCCTCAGGATTCAGTTAAAAAAATTAATTTATCAAAACTCTTGTGAACAGCATCAGACCCTTTATTCTTTATGCACAATGGATGTGGAAAGCCATTCATAGACATGAATGCACCCCGGTATATCAGGACGGGGTTATAATTGGATGGAAATAAACTAAATTGTTTGTGAGAATGGAAATGACGCAGTTTGTGGTGGAAGGGTCTAGAGCATTTATACAGATGGAGATTGCCACTGTGGCACATACTATACTTCTCTTAGTAGGAAACTAGAAACATACATGCATCATGTATGGTTAATGTATCTGAATTCATGAAGGTTAATGTATCTGAAAAGGAAAAAATTAACCTTGCCTGACAAGATGTTCATGTAACTTTTAAAAATAATTTAAAAGATTTGAAAACCAATTCTACTGCTGATATAAATTTCATATAACATTATATACAGAGCATTCCCCTGCCCTTTCCCTCTAAGACACTGTCTAGTTCCTCCTACTAGCCACCAAAGAAAAGAGAGTCAACAGCTAGTGGAAACATTTTCCTTTCCCTAAAGAGGGAGATTTCTTATTACATCAAAGTTAATCAAGGTCAATTATTTTTGAAGAAGTTTTAAAGTTGCTTCATATCATTTCATTGCAAGAGGACTTAGTGCAGAGTTTACACAGACATACTTTATGCAAAATAAAACCAAGCGAGCACTCCTAGACACTCACATTGTACACTAAGAATCCAGCTTTCTAGGGAAAGAAGGCAGTGTCTTAGGGAAAGATACCAAGAAAGAGAGAGAAAAAACAAAACACTGGGGGGAAAGTGGTACATGCCAATAAGGAGGATACAAAGCTAAGAGCTCAGAAATGTTTCTCAGGGTTTTTTTGTTCTTGCCTATCAGTCTAATCACATTTTTTTCTGTAACAATGAGGCAGTCCAACATGCTAAACAGCGCCTTCCTCTCCTGGGTTTCTCTCACCACTGGATCCCCAGGACACCTTTGGCTTTTACAGCTGAAGAGGAAGGCACTGTAGCCAGCATTTCCCTTCTGCATTTACCAGCCAGCAGCCCTCACCATTCCTTCCATTCCGTGGGGCAGGAGCAGGACGATCCCGTTGTGCCGGACCCACTTGGCCTGGCCAGAGCTGATGAACTGGTCTATTATACACTGTGCTGTGTTGTGGAAGTCACCAAACTGGGCCTCCCAGCACACCAGGGCGTTGGGACTCGCCATAGCAAAGCCAAGTTCAAAACCTGAGAACCAAACAAGCAGGAGAATTAGAAAATAAAGAGATTTGCTGAGAATTCGGTTCATTTCTCATTAAAAATAAATCCAAAATAAGAGCATGAACTGGATTTTTGTAGCCCTGTTATAAATCATGCTGTTTTCAATACTACCATTTCCATCAGAAAAATCGGGAAATTTCCAATCCCAACTCCAATCCTTCAAATGATTCCTCAAACATTTCAATATCATACAAGGTTTTAAATGAACAACTAAAACCCTCCCTCAGCTCCAACTTTTGAGTAATGTTTTCCTGAGAGCTCACTACTATCTTTTCCTGTAAAAACCCACTTACAGCCCATTACCAGTTCAAAAAGTTACTTATTAATTTTAATACTTGCACAGCCCTGCACAACACTGGGGGTTTTTCCCCCCTCTCTCATCTGCAAGTGCTGAACAAAATGACTGGTGACATCAATTTTCGGTCTACAGACAGGATCATAGTCTTCAGATATTCAAAAAAGCTTGAACATAATAGCTGCATGAAAGACACATCTGGGACTTGGATAAACAATCCTTTCTTTGGCAGAGTTAAGGACCCTTTGGGTCTCTGCCTCAGTGGCAGAGGAGACCAGAAGTGCTCTTCATGGAGACAACATCACTACTCCAGCTATGAAAACAGAAAGATGTGACCTTCTCCCTCTCTACTGTCTGGTGGTTTTGGTAGGAGGTAAATGCAGAAATTTCCCTTAACTTGTGCTGTTTGAACTGTAAATTCATCAGCTCCATACAGAGCAGAAGTGCCACACATTCCCAGTACTCAGCCACGTCAGGTTAACACAGCAGGACGAACACACTGCAGCAGGAGCTCAGATGTCCTGCACAGAGCAAGCTATGCAGCCTCTTGTCTGCTCCAAAAACTTGTCAAGGCCCCAAAATAACTGAAGGCTCTACCTCTTAAAGGCAGAAACAAATTATTGCTCTCCTTGAGAGACCTGCTGCAGTACAATAAAGCCCTGGTTCCATAACAGGACCTGAAGAGATGATTGGCAAAGAGAAAAGAAACCTAAACTGGTACTGCAACATGACCTAGGTAATTGATTGCTAGCAGCTCTGCAAAGGCAAAACATAGAAAACTATGAGGGTGTTTGCATGTGCTATGTTGCTTCTGCTGTGTAACTTTCAAAAAAAATGCAGAATTTGGTGTCAAGTCAGAACATGAAAACCTAGCCATGTGCAGAGTACCTGTCTCAGTTTTATAACCATGCTTACAGGTAAGGTTCCATAGTGAACATCTAAACATAGAAAATAAATATTTCATTGATAGATACGTTTTATGTTGAAGCTCTGCACACAATATAATGATCTGCCTTCAGATACAGAAATGCAATATGGGAAGACTCTCATTGAAGGTTACACCAGCAGAGCAACTAGCTTTGCTGTTGTAAAATTTTATTTAAAAAGATACAGTAGTGTGTGGTAACTCTTTCCTCACTGATTGCAAGACTGTAAAAAACCTCAGAGTGAGCTAACAGGCTAATATAGATTTAGTATCTCTTTCAGCTTCTTTAAGACCTGTACATGTAACTGAAGTTGCAGAGTCCCATCCTGCTACCATTGATGTACACTGAACTCAGCCTCATGTTTTTGCTACGTACATATCCCTGTAATTCCCATTTTTGCTGTTTGCCTTACTGTGATACATTAGTCATTCAAATGCTGTTCCACAGCATGTTCTACAGGCTTGATAGCAAGACTGGGTTAGGCAAAAATGAACACAGTCTCTGGTAATAAAATACCTGTACTGTTTAATTTTTCCCCTGACTCCCAGCCTGCCCCCACCTCCAAACACTCACAAGAGTAGTGTACATTTAATTAAGACAGAAATGCCCCTAAGACTGGCATTTGGGATGCAGAGAGAAATCCCTTCATATCTATCTAGAAACTATGCATTAATTTGGGTTCCTTCTCTATTTCACTTACAGACATTTTGAGGAATACAGGACGAAAATAGCAATTTGTAATCCTTATGCTGTGGGTAATATTTCCTAGATCCAAGGGTGGCTATGAGCCAAAATACAATCATAAGTCAGGTTCCTAATATGCCTCCTAAATACAGTATATGAGTAAAACCCAATGCCACTTTGTGACCATCAGTATTTTGTAAACTACAGTAAACTGTTGCAAAGCCATGAAAAATCCCAAAGCCATTGGAACCATAATTTCTGACTTGATCAAACCCACTATATGGCTCTGCCAATCATGAACTTCAAAAAAAACTCAGGCTAGCTGGAAGAGACAAGCTTAGCATCTTGACATTCTCCACACACAGGAGGCTACTGCAACAGGTTCACCATCAAGTGATGGCTGACATCTCTCAGATACTCATAATTTGTGATTTATACCCTGGTGACTGGAGGTTGTAGTCCCTCTAGGAGAGTCTCCCTTTGTGGAGTTCAGTGGATAAGAGAATTATTTTAAAGGGAACTGTAATACCAAAAAGATTATATAAGCAATATTAGAAAAATACCTAAAATACCTTTTAGATGGTCTGTCATTCCAGGCACTAAAAAAAATTAACATATTATGAGATGGAACAACATGTGGCACATACAGCATATGTGCACATACAGCATACTTTAATGTTAGTGCAAAGTAATTGATTCAGCTAGGGAGTAAGATCACAGGATCAAATCAAACCTGTTCAAACCTTCTTTATCTTGTTTCAGTGTTGTTCAGCGTTCACTTTTGTTTTCATTATCAGAGGGACACTCTGAGAGCTAAACTAAGATTGAGGTCTCTGTGTGCTGGATGCCACAAACATATACAAGTAGTTTCATCCCTGAAAGTTTTACAGCCAAACTGAGGGAAGAGGGAGTGAAGGAAATTGAGAACTAATAAACATGTGGTTACAGAGAGTTTAAACTGAGTTGTTCAGTTCCATAAGGAAAATCCTCAACAAAATCGAGACTAGTCATGTATCGAGTCCGTCTGTAACACTAACATCAAGAACACCCTTCCAACACTTGTCATGCAGTTTTGACACAGGTCATCTATGCATGAAACTGAAATTGCTTTAGGTTAACTTGATGAGTACAGCTAAACTGGGACTGCTACAGGATTTCACTCTTCTGCTCCAGGAAGAGGCTCTTCAGCCAATGTCAGAATACAAACTTTCCTGGAACATTACTAGAGGGACAACTGCAGGACAAATTAACTGCAAGACAAATTGACTGCATGAGCAAAAAAGCAACAAGAGCTTCCAGTGAAATTGTTTATTCACAGAGATAACAGTTTTACAGGTTGTTTTTATAGTGTGGCTTCATAGCCTACTCCTTTGTAATTCCAACCCAGCTTTTTGCCTTCAATCACCATGACAAGAAATTTTGAGTCACTTGGCTTTTGGGCTGCTGATCTCTGAACAGTCCATCCATGTCTTCAGCAGATGTTAATGATCCCACCAAAAGGCAACTAGTAAGTTAGAGGCCAAAAGGACACTGTTAAGTCAGACAGGCCTTTTCTCTGTGAGTCACCATGACAGGTCACTACCACCAAAGAGGGCTTTTGTTGACGTGCCTTTAGCCTGGTTGCCTGAATGGCTTTTCCTTCAGAAGATATTTTTGATATCTGGCCTCCTCATTTGTGTAATTCTATTGTCCTTAAAACAATGAAAACAGTGGAAAAATTTACACAACTCCTTCCATGCATGTTGTTCCCAAAGGTATCTGAAAAATAGATTTCCCTAGATAGGCTTGAATCCCATTCTAATTTTACACAAGCTTTAAGAGACCATTTCTACTGATTGGGTGACATGGTTGAGAAAATATGCAATATGTTCAAGACTTATTTGTGCATATGCTGCTCTCTGTAAGGGTGGGGTAATCTAGCTTTTAGAGAAGAACAAACTGAGGTCTTGATCACTCAGAGGTATCAGTAATCACACAGTGCTTTTCAAAGAGTTTGCAGCTCAGTGCACACTTAAAATTTGGTCACAGCACATACGTGATTTTACTCCATATACCAAAGACCACTGCTAAAATTCACATGCAAAAAAAGAATACAATTTCTCACGTCTTATGTTGTTGCAAACTTTGTGCTAGTCTCCACAAGGTGAAAATGTTCTAGGTGAAGCTGCATCCAAAAGTGTGATCTTAACACAGATACCATTTGCAAGCTTTCTGACAGCCGTAAAAATATCTGGGAAAATATATCCAAATGCAACCTATGCATTCTGATTAATATTTTGAAATTAATGTTGCCAATTTCATGGCACATGTGTCTGTGGTAAACACATTCTTTATATACCAGAACTCAGTTTTCCACCAGGGAAATGACAATGAGAGTTCCTAACATTAAAACTATAGCAATTGTAGCAGAATAGTTTTAACTCTTGAGAGACTAGGGAGTCTGTCAAGAATTACTGCTCCTACCTGCATGTGGAGAAAATCACTTAAAGAGCAAGATCTGAACTGCTAAACTAAGAAAAATTGCTGGTGGAAAGACACCTAGACAGATACAAGGTGAACAACCCAGGAGTAGTGAAGTGCTTCTCCTGAAAGAGAATCTTTGGGGCACCAAAGTCAAGGTCAGGGAAGGTGACCTGAGCTAGAAAGTCTCCACCACTCTAGAGATGGGACATGAACTGCAGGGGAGCAGGTTCCTACCCAGGCCTCTCATGAGGGCTCAATCTCAGACTAGAATAAACAATTTTACAAAAACTGCAGCAGAGACCTTGCAAACTTTATTGTCTGTATCTGCAGAAACAAGAACTGAATATTTCTTCAGAATGCTGTGCGGATCTTGTGAGTTTAAGGGATTAACTCTTACACAGCTAGAAAAACGGGGAACAAGTTTAAGCTGTGAGGAAATCCAGTGTCAAGGCAACCAGGCAGCAAGACACAGCTTTCAAAGAATGACAGATAAGGAATATGCACACCTAAAGGGTGTTGGAGAGCAACCAGCCAACTCCAAACACCAGGCAGCCTCTCAGGGCTCAGAGCACACCAGAGCACGGGGAACCAGGACCCAGCACAGCACTTTGGTAAACTTCTAAACTGAGGAGGGAGGGGGAAGAAAGATACACAGCACTTGACTAAGGCTGCAAAACTAATGTTTTAATTGCTGGAGTTCATTAAGGTCCCTAGATGACAGACCTAGCAGAAATACTTGTTTCTATTAGTCCAGTTCCCGCTGTGCTCCCTCGCTGTTCTTTCATCACTCTGGCACAGAAAGAAGTGTTGCCAAGCAAAGTGGCAGCTTACACAGCACACTGTGCTGTGTTTTTCCCCATAGCACATTTCATGATTGTCATAAGAACTGTAGTTTTTCAATTAATGTAAGTAAGGCTATAGCTATAGCTTAATTCAATATGATTCCAAAGTGACTTAGGGCATGAAATGTTAGCTAATGGTTAAAAGGGTTTATCAGAGCAGGGATTTAATGTCAGAACGAGGAGAGTTACACAGACAGATTTGTGCTATGTTAGCAGAAATTCTAAGCACAGGGACTACAGACTACATGCATCCTTTCACAAATCCAAACACAGCCCAGAAGAAAGTTAAGGTAATACCCATCTGGTGCCTGACTCTATTAAACAGAAAGACTGGTACCATCTTAGAACTCCATGCAGACACCATTAATTACTGCAGTCTGTCCTACTTCCTAACACAGTTTCTGACAGGTAATTGTATTTGCTATCCCTAACCTTAAAAACACACTGTTCTGACTGAGCAGTAATGCTACATATTTCATCCTAGGTGAGTATTGCAAAAAAAACTTTACACCAATACCTGTCCTCTTCCTTTCACCTTTTGCTTTAAACTTGACTTTTCCCCTTGAAAAAGTATCATGTTTCAAGAATTTCCTGAGCTATGCACTAGTTCCAAGTCTATCTTGCCTGATGTTCCCTGGAAGTTCCCAGTACAGGATGCTACAGCCCAAGATCTCTCAGAGGCTGAATCTGAATGAAAGAATCACATCTCCTGGACAGAGAATCAACAGTACACAAGTCATTCTGAGGGCTGTAAAGAAAGACAGGAAATCCTTTCAAGTATTTAAAAACTGCTGAAGAGGTAGCATAGAGTGTCTCTAAGTTACTTTTGGTTTTCTCCTCTATCTTAATCAGCAAATATACTCAGACACACTTCGTTTGCTTAAATGACTTCACACGGCCATCATTTATACTTCCAGACATTCAGTTTCAGTAAAAGGGAAAATTTATAGCCAACTGAGTGGATGTGCAGCTAAATTATAATAATGTGGATATATCTAAAAATAGTAGACACAGGATTTCAAACAAGATTATCAGAGGTTGTTAAATACTCTGATGTAATGACCCAGGTACACACACTCCACAGCTTCCTGTACACAAACCATAAACAGCTGTCTGAACCACAAGTTAATAAGACTGCCTTTGTTTTATTTCAAAGTGAAATCAGTCTTGTCAGGGTATCATTTAAACAGAGCATTGACACCCCAGGTGTTCCTACACAGCTCAACAATAACTTGGTGCAAAGCTCACAGCTCTGAACAGATACCAGCTCTTGGCTTATGTGCCTGCCAAGGAAATAATCTGTAATTTTATCATGTTTAATCCATGTTTACTTAGCTCTCCCTCACAGAAAGTAAAGGAATTCCCCCAATGCTTCTGAGGTACTGCATGTTAACACAGTCATAAAATAATTTCCTAACACATTTTCACCTTTCTATTCTCTCACAACTCTCCCAACCCCCACCAAATACTTCAATACACTAATCCCAAACTGTTCCTTTGAACTGAATTATATAGCAGAAACAGCATTAGAGAAAATAAAGTGTTGGGGGGGTTGGTTCTCCTGAAGAATCAACTCCATGAACTGCAAACATGCACTTATTCTTCCATGTACTAAAGAGGAGACCCAGTGATGCTACAGCCACACAGGTATCAATTCTAATAGCTCCTCTTTGACTGAGAGGTTTAACTAGAAGAGACAGGTTCACACACTGCTGCTCATCCCAACACTGTCTCTCTGTGCAGACAATACACAAGAATAAACCTGTTGGAAAAGGTCAGTATGTAAAACCTAGCAAGGGAGAGGAAACTTCATTATAAAACCACTTCAACATAGAAACATAGCATTTTTGGTTTTAAAAAACCATCCCAACAAACACACAAAAAAAGCCACATCACTTATCAACTATTTCTACGAATTTCATCTCCTTTAATGCCTCTCAGACAAAAGGGATTTAAAGTTCTTGACAGTTAAAAATATCAATATTATTAGTTTTGAAGAGCCTGTCATCCCATCTGCTGAAGCAGAACTGCACAGAAATGGTACTCTTGTTTTCAATGTGTGAACGAATCCCTATTTTACCCTACTGCTTGTATTCAATGAAAGTTACTAAATCAACTTTCACCTATTTTTTGCTGGGCAAGGTGGAAGGGGCAATAGTGAGCAGGATGAGATCAAGAAAGAGAAAGAAAGAGAGCCCACCTGGTTAGTTTTTTAAAGAACAGAATTGTGGCAATAAGAATTGCCCTTCAATATCAGCATATCAACACCAGGCTTCCTACTGAGGTGTAATTTTTGGAACAAAATCAGATTTCAACAGAAATATCCAGACCTTTGTCACTTCCGTTTGGATGTAAAAAAATCCCAAACGCAGAAACCTCTGACTCACTCATAAAATTCACAGCAACACAGTAACAGGCTCAAATTAAGAAACCCCAGAATACACTGTGAGAAACAATAGGAAATTGGAAACAATCATTCTCTGAAATTAAATTCTTGCTTTTTATCTACGTCAATTATTTTTCTCACATTTATACACATCCTCGCTTGCACTTTCCTATTGAGAGTTTACATTTACATGTTAGGGATACAAAAATGTGATTCTGTTCACAAGAATTCTACCACAGAACCAACAAAAATACCTAAAAAAACCCCCTCAGTTCTTCAGACCATGCTCCAATTATACAGTTTTATACCACTTTAATTTTTAAATTATTAGCAATAGGTAATATGTAGCATTGTAAAAATTACTAAGTAATCAAATATTTCCAGAACTTTGAAGCAAGCAGCTATCTATTACCATCCTTATCTACTAAAATGTTCCATCTTTTTCCTTCACACAATATTTCATTATTTATCCATAGAATCAGTAACACTTTGATAAATTATTAGATGTATTTGTTTTGTGCTCCACATTCCTCTTGCCACCCTCATCATGTCAGAGTGAGGTTATCCATTCTGTGTGGCTGAAGGTAAAATAATTCACTATGATTAATGCTATCACTAACAAGAATTTGCTTTCTTGAAATAGCACATTCAGAATAGCAGTTCAGATAAGGCCAGGATGGATTTTTATATCTGTGTTACAAACTGTCAGTTCCTCCCCTTTTGAGAAAGCATCAGGTGCACGTTCCAGCATTGCCAAGATCAACCACAACAGATGGATGCTTTCAAGTGAATCCCAAAATTGTAAAATGTGGGGATGCTTAAGGGATGTCAGACCCTGGGAGGAAGAGCTTTGACACCTATTTCATATATAACCATTTTACAGCTTTTTTTCCCCACATTCTTTTCCTTGCTGAAAGCTCTGCTCCTTGTGCAGCAGAGCTATTAAAACACGAGCCCATCTGTCAGAGACATACCTAAGACCCCATATTCGGACAGGGAGCTGTTGCACACGGTGTAGGGGGCCTGCTGCTCCCACAGGTGATTCATGGGGACACACGTTCTCTTGTCAACTTCTTGGTCGTGAAGCACGTGATGGCGATGGCTGCAAAGAGTTTTTGAAGAAATTTATTAACCAAGCATAACTTTGGGCTTCAACAGAGCTGTTTTCAAAGCTAAAGCATCAAAGGTACGTGCAAGCCACACAGTTGTCTTTGCTAAACACAGCACCCTGGTTTGGTCAAAACCATGTGGAATACAATCACATCTAAATACAAGTGCTGCACTGTAAGAACTTTCACTGACTATCCAGGCTTGTTCTCCAGAACTCACAGAAACTGGAAATACCTCATCACTAGTAGAACCTGGGAGGAAAGGGAAAAGGATGGGGAGGTTGTTGCTATAAAATAGAATGATTAAAGTAAAAAAATGCAGAGGAGCAAAATTGTTATTTAAAAAATTTCATTCTTCCTCCCTAATAGAGAATCTAATCATTCTTTTCCTTAAAACAACTGTTGTTTGTCTTTTATGCAAAAAAAAAAAAAATAATCTAATCTAATCTCAGCACCAAGACTCAAAGAAGTTGTATCCTCTTTCCTGGTATTTCCACTCACATGCACCATTTACAGTTCTCTAGAAGACCATTAATCAGCATTAGAATGGGGCACCGAGGAATACTACCAAAACAGAGATGACTGAAGTAATTACTGTAATCCATTTACTCTCTGAGCAGACTAACTGAGTGAATCACAACAATATGTCCAGCTTTACAACTGCTAACATAAGGACAGCTATTGTACTGGTAACAATACTGTGCATTGTATAGCTGCCAACACTGAACTAAAGTCTGGATCTTTTTGTACTTCCCTTTGCTATAATGAAGAGTAGCAAAAGAGCTCTGAAATTTATTTAGAGGTCAACAACGTAAGGCCAGAACCTTGAAAAACAGCACAGGGAGGGAAGTAGATAGACAGGGGAAAATTCAGACACCAGGCAGCTGTTTGGCAGAAACCATTTTTGCCACTGATGTTTTGGTTTTGCCATTCAGCCAAAGATAGAAGGCCTAGATAGATGATAAGCTCCTTGAGCACAAAGTCTCACGTTTACCTAGCAAGAGGTGATTAAGATGGACATAGATGGACAGCCAGAAACATTCAGACATACAAGTCAGATGTGTGAAATTGTCAGGTTTACTGACATCAAAGCAGTACAGACTCAAGTCTCTCTCCCCTCCTTTCCTTCCCAAGAGCGGGCCTCCAAGATGAGAAGGGGCCAGGTGCTTCTATCTGCAGCTTTACCCAGCTTCTATCTATTGATAGTGTTGAGGACTGAAACAGGAAGAAACCAAGCCCTCACACAGAATATTGACAGAAAGGACTATTTTCTAGACAGCACTTCCCAAGTTCCAGAACAGTGAAAACCCCCATCATGTTGTTTTCACTATGGCAACACAGCATCTTCAGTTCTTCCCAAATTCTAGCCTATACTCCCTCTTCAATTAGTCTCAGAGATTTGAGACATTATGTACTTCAAGGACTTTTGGGAGTGAAGAAGGGAGTTATTACAAAGAGAACATAAAATGACATAAGCTTTCTACATGTTTGCAATGTGCTTTTTTCCAATAAAAATGCACGAGTATTTGCAAATGTCTTCAGTTGTCAGGGAAGTTGCTCACTCTTATTATAAATGACAAAGAAACTCAATTACAGCTAAAAAAGAGCAGCTTTATGTTTTAGATGTGTCTGTACCACAAGTTAACTTTTCTACCTATTCCTCTGGTGAAATGAGTTTGAATACAGTAGATTGAGCTAAGTCTTACATATTTCTATAGTGTTCTCTTCTGTTTAACAGAGTAGTTAAATACTACCTGACTTCCTCAGGTCCAAGGCATTTTTTTCATCTCACTCTTTATTGTCCAGCTGCCTATCACATTCGTAACAAAAATTCAAAATCTCACCATGGACTGGTATTTTGTAGATCCCACTACCCATCAGGCAAACTCAAAACCCAGCAGTAAAGCAGAACCAGGTTCTATAAATCAAACATCTGCAGTATCAGCTTCAGTCCTGAACTTCACAAGAATTCACTGGAATGCCTTTTTACTCATTTTCTAAAAGACTGAATAATAAAATTCAGATAGCACAGGAATCCTTAACTAGCCTTCACCAGTCTAAATAGCTTTCTATCTGAATCCTTTTTTTTTAAATTTTTTCCCTATATTGCTGTGAACATAACTTCTCTATCTTAAACATCAAGAAAATCTGGAAAATAGTTCTGAAAAATCCTCTTCCTCTAGTGTGAGAACTGGGAATACAGAGAATCAGTATTTGCAAGATAAGTCTACAGGTGTGCTAGACATGACTAAGCTCACACCTGAAATAGGTAGGCAAGTTGCTGATCAATGAACATGGATGTTCCTGTCCCAGGAGATGCTCACTTTACAAGACCATGGTACTGAAATCAAGGAGGATGAGAAGCTGGAGAGGGGGGAAATCTCCCGATTTTCAGTTTTGTTTTCAAATCTTGTCCAAAGGATTTTGTGAAACTGCCATGAGAATGGAAGCAAAAGGAAGAAAGCCCAAAAGATTGGGTACCAAATGAAGCTCAGCACAGAAAGAGAGTACTGTACCAGAGAAGACAGGCACCCAGATTTATTTCTCTTTTCTGCAAGCACGCACAATGAAGCACAGTACAGCTGCTAGTTCATTCACCCCAGGAACTGGCATAACATCAAAGGCTTCAATTAAATACATCATTAACATTTTACTCCACAGAGAATCAGGTAAGGCAGCAAACTGTATATGTATTACCAAGTGATCAGATTCTGCCTTCATTCATGCTCCGTAGTCATTAAAAGTCTCAGCACAAAGGATCTTATTTGACTTTAAAAAGCCTTGCCAACTGGCAACATGTTTGTTCACAGGATATGCAAGTTCCAAGCAGCCACCACTGGAATGGTATTTAAAAGACTCCATCTCCTGCAGCAAGTCCCCTTATCTTATTTCTTAGCAATTAGATGGAATGCAGCTGAATTTTTTGTTAAAAAGCGGGGGAAAAAAACGTAATTTCTGCTTTTCAGCAAGAGAAGGAAGAAAGTATTTAAAAATATTTGTTCTGCCTTAAATACTCTTCTTTAAAATGCTGTTTACAGAGACAGGAGATTTGATTATTCTTGACTGCTAGAACCTATAACATTCAGAATGATGCTGAATAGCCCCAACTTCCCCCTCCCTGCAGAAGACCATACTGTTTAAAAAATGCCAAGTTGTTTCTGTAAGTATGGGACCACATTCAACAGTACTCACCTGAAAGTACCTCTCTCCACATCCTGCCCACTTAGTCGGACATGGATCCCTTCCTTCAGGACAGAGCCAAAAGCCATGTACTCTGCTAAGGCCCAGTCAACAACCCTGTTCTTGGTCATTTCCAAGCGGGCTTTCAAAATCCGAGAGAGTCCTACAGTGGAATAAAGATCAGAACTGAATGGACCTACTTCAGAGAAATTTTATATTCATATTACATTCACTATTCTCCTTCTTCACTGGCTAATGGTGAGTTAAACAGAGATCCTAAATAAGGTCTACAAATTGTTTTTCTGGAACTGAACCGCTAGCAAAGTAAAAAAACTTTTTTCCCTGGTAACGGGTTGCATAAAGTTCATACCTTGTTTTTGAAGAAGAAAGTAAGATTGGCTGTGTCAGAAACTACTGAGGACAATTAAAAGACCCATGGTGAAATATTTCTTTAAGATTTATTTCCACATCTCTAACACCAAGTACTTTTTGTAAGAGACTGAAAATATTAGCAATTTGGTTTGTGATTTTTTTTCTTCATTCCTTTTCTCATTTTTTCTTGGCATTTGTCTTATTGGACTTTTGGAGATGTTATAAAGTGAAACAGGCTGGATTGATCAATACTATGAATATCATATAAATAGAAAAGTGTAGCAGCTTCCAACAGATTTTCAGTTGGTAAACAATAGTTGGTTTTTTAGTGAAGATTTTATAAGACCAACTTACCTTTTTAATTAGAATGTCTAATACTAAATTTTATTGGGTAACTATAATTTTTAATTCATCAGTGTCACAACAAAGTGCACAAATGTGTAGAAGAGCTTTAAAGTTTATCCATTAAACTGTATCTGCTCAACAAGCCTGCAACTGATAACTGGGAATGCCCTATCATCATTACTTGTGTTTAATTGTCCCAAAGGAACACAAACACATAGAACACCTATGGCAGACACACTTTTCTCTAGAGTCACCCATCAAGGAGAAGAAAGATTAGCTAGAGATTTTGTACAGAAAAAATCTCTTCCTCCTAAGTGCATATCCTACAAGCCAACAAAAGAAAAAAAAATCCCTAAAAGTGCCTCCGTATTTCCCCATGGAATGAACATGTTATTACTCCCAGTAGTTGCTAGATTTTAACCTGACCAGGAAGTAAAATTATCTCAGAACTCAGAAGTAAAAGTATCTATTTACTTTTTTTTTTAATTTTCTTTTACTCAGAAGTAAAAGTATCTCAGACAGTGTTGGGATTCCACAGTGAAAGAGGCACAGTTAGCTTCTTACTGTAATAGATGCCAAAGTCAGAACTGAATCTCTTCAGAACAAAAGCTAAGACTTTTTGAAAAAAATGCTATATATATGCTGTTATCAATGCTAAATGGTAAGTTGAAAGAAAATCTGTCAGAATTTACCTACACAGTGTCCATTCAGCTGTACTAAAATTCAGCTCATAGTAGATCAGCAATGTTGCCAGGTCTGAGAAAGTCCCAACTGTATTTCTGAGCAGAAAGTCATCTAACTACAAGAAGTGTCTTAAGTGGACCTCAAATTACCTCAGGTTTTAGCATGAGAAAACCCCACTTTAATAATGCCTCCTGAGATGGTGTCTTACTTCCCAGTTAGTCCCACAGATATGCTGCATTTTCCACAAGGACTTGAAGAATGAAAGAAGGTATTTACTTAATGTTACAAAAAACTTTTACTGCCCTCAGAGGAGAATCTAATTTAATGAGGTATGGAACAGAAGTGATGTGATACTGAAAGAACATTATGCTGAGAACAAGCAGCAGGACCTTCACTGTCACATTTTTCTTATCCATAGAGTAGAAGAGTCAAAATAAAAAAGTCACAGGTATTTTCCTCTTTGGGAAAAGGCCCAGCAACAATTTCTGTGCAGAAATACAGAAAAAGAGCAAGAGATACAAAGAGCCCAGCTGACCTGAGTGTATTTTGAAGTCTTTGACTGGCACTGAACTAGCTACATTGCCAATGTGAGTCAGCAGGTCTTCTGAAATGCCAGTGGGAGGACAAGACATGCTCTTGGGTTCTCCATCCACATTAAAGAATCCTGGAAGTAAAAGTTTTGGTGAATGTTCAAGGACTGTTTAAGAGATATCTATATTATCTACAATTTATTTAAAAATTCACAACTCTTAAGTGACATTCTAAGCAGCAGACTAAACCTAGTTCTTCACCTTTCACTGGGAAACACAATAATTTTGGTTGTCTGCATGACAACATAACTTCATCTTACAGGCACACAATGATCTGCTTTGTTTCTGCTTTCACTCCCTGTGAAGTCCAACTATGTGGGCAGAGGCAGCCAGTAAAAGGTATATGACACCTCAATCCCTCATATAAAAACAATAAAGCAAAAAGAGCACGAGACACACTCCTTCTTCTTGACAGCAGAGACAATTAACAGGACAGGAAAGCCACTTCTCTGCTGAACTGGGAAGACATCTTTTTCAAAGTCACACCTTACTTCACATGTTCTTTTAAGCAAAATATTTATTTCAAGTTGATCTGGAAGAATGCTATATTTACCCTTAGCAGGGGCTAATCAAAGGTCACGTAATTCCATTTTAAAGCAACATTATCTGATAAAATCCATTTAAATCCTGGATTATGGACTCAAACTAAAAGTGCACTCAGATAACACTAGGATAAGTGAAAGGACACTTCTTACCAGGCCAAGGTGAATCAAGCCAGTGCTTGATATGTAGGATCTTATTATCCTTGGATCTAGTATATGCTTCTTCACATATTCTATCATACTTCGCAATTTCTTCCTGTAGAACAAAAATCTTTTTTAAAATTGATAAACACAACACCCTTGTATCATAGAGGTGACACCTATCATTCAGTAGGATAACACATTCTCTAAATAAATTATTTAGTTCACAGGACAGGTGTTACAGAGGACTGTACCAAGAGCTGAAGCTGCAAGCATTACTCCAGAATGAGACAGAACTGAAGTACCAAATATAATTGACAGTCATACTTCTAAGATCAGAACCATTCAGCAATCTTACTCCTGGCTACAGAAGCCACTAAATACTGGAAAAGAACTTATTAGAAAACCAGTCTTTCTGGGAGAGTCTAGTTAAGAATCTGCTGGCCACCCCTGTCAAGGCAACAGATACAATGCCATAATCTGCAGAGGTAGAATGCCTCTGCAATATCTATGTTTCAGTCCAAAACCATGCTCAAGTTATTGAGCCACCTAATCTTCAAAGGCATTAACAACAATGCTGAGCTCAGTCTGTACAGCAAAACATCCAGGATCCATCCAGGATCCTGGATCCAGTCACCAAAGTCCATGTCACTACTGGCACACTCTTACAATGATTCAGGAAAGTTACTTCTGCATGAGCTGTGATCACTCCTGCAGATAACTGAATCCACCTACAAAAACTTTTTTCTTGATCTGCAATATCATGTCACTGCATAGTTAGCCACACCTTCTCAGAAGGTCCTTTGTTGCAGCTGTACTCTACACACTCATTTTCAAAAAGGTTAAGGTAAAGACCTAACCAGTCTAATGCAGGCACCAGACTCTACACTTCATCCTTCTGGAATACTTCAAATGATCTCTGAATTTAGTTGAATTCTTGCAAGAAAATAAAAAGGATAAATTGATTCTATTGCATCACTGCTGAACAAAAGCCTGCCAAGGTTATCAATATGAAGCTACAATTATACCTGTGGGTGTCTTGCTGCTGAATCAAGAGTCTAGAAATGAAGAACAGCTGACAAATGCCTCTATTTTCCAATATTCTTATCTGAGCACCTTTTACAATCTCAAAACTGAAGCAAATTTTTCCTATGCAATATGTATTAATTACTTCACAGTACTTTCAGTCCTTTTGTTACAACAATACTATCTATTTTACATGAAAATCCAAACCAAATTGAAACACAAATTGTCAAAGGGTGAAGACTTCTCACAGTGAAAGGAAGGTTTTCAAGCAGACAGCATACAGTGACAGTTGTGTCTTTCTACTGTACAGCTCCTTAGGTTCCCTTCAACTCTGTTGATGTGTACCTCAAACTCCTGCAGTGTCACAGTCCCATCTGCAATCAGTTTGTCAGCATATTTCTTCAGCACTGGCACCTGCTTGTGGATCTGTTTGTACATTAGAGGCTGGGTGAACATGGGTTCATCCATTTCATTGTGCCCTCTCCTACGGTAACAAACCTACAAAGGGAAAGATTGTTACTCTTGGTAAGGCAAAATGTAAAATGAAATCCTTCCATTTCATAGTTTTACAGATATTTTTAAGAGGTTTATGGTATAAAAAACACTTATGGCTTTTTGTGGGTCTGCTAGTTGTTTGCCTTTTTAAAATGAGGATGCTAAAGGCCTTTAAAATCAAATGTTTCTTTTCTAAGCCACAGAAGAATAAGAGAGCACAGAATGAAAAGTTAAGAAAACCAAGACTTACCAAGTCAACCACCACATCTTTATTGAATGTGTTTCGCCACTCTGCAGCCACATTGCACACATACATCACTGCTTCAGGGTCATCAGCATTCACATGAAAAATGGGAGCATTGACCACACGAGCAACATCAGTAGGATATGGAGATGAACGGGCCATACGGGGGTCTGTGGTGAAGCCAATCTAAAAATGACAAAAACTTCTATTAAAATAATTTGGACACCTCCTTCTACTCTGGTTTGAATGCTTGAGGTTTGCATTTAATAGTAATTTACACAGCACTAGCACCAGCTTTTCAGTTTGGCTAGCTAGCTTCTTTTTGCTCTCTTAAAAACAAACCAAAGCAAACCTAACCCAATTAAGTATTACAAATTGAATTAAATAAACGTAGGTGATAAAATACTATCCACTCAGAGTCACTAGATACTATGATCATTTTCAGAAACACCCCAACCATTTTAATAAGCAGAGGGGACAATGCACTCAGCTAATAACAATCAAGAATAAAAAGAAATAGGAGAGCAACTATTCAGCAGAAAAGTTGATTGGAAAATGCTCTACTTGTTACCTGGTTGTTGACCACAACGTGAATGGTGCCATTTGTGGTGTAGGATGGGAGGTCACTAAGATGAAATGTCTCATAAACCACTCCTTGTCCTGCAAAGGCAGCATCCCCATGTAACAGTATGGACATAACCTGAGAGGGAGAATTAGACACATACATCCACACCTATATTAGAAACCAAAACTGCAATTTAAGCTTCTCAGCAGGATTTCTTTCTCCATATTTCTGTAGTGCTTATAAAATAGAACAGTATTTTTATAATACAGTATAAATTTCTCTGAATTCTGCTGCCTTTGTTCAGTTTGCAAACAAAAGAAAGCTTTAAGCCTACTTTCTCAAGTCACCCTTGAGGTACCGTGTCAGAAACCTTATCTAGTTCAACAGGTGATATATCCCTTTTGTGGAGAAGGAAAGAAGGAAGATTCTGTGCTATGAAACTACTGGTAAACTATTTTCATTAAAAATACTCTGAAAAATTACCATTAAATTTACTATAGTAAACAATTTTTACCTTTTTCCCTGCTGTATCCCCTCGATAAAACTGCTCAGCTTTTGTTTTCCCCTGCACAACAGGATCAACTGCTTCCAAGTGAGAAGGGTTAGCCATCAGGGATAGAGTGATTTTCTTGTTTGTTGTTCGGTTGATCCTCTCATGGTACATTCCCAGATGATATTTTACATCTCCAGATCCCTAACACACAGGATGCAATCACGATTCAGGAATGTCATTCATACCTGCTGCATCTGATCCACTACTCCTAAAATTTGTGCCTCAGCCTGAACAATGCATCTAGTTAATTGCACAGCAGTATGCACTATGGGTTTGACAACATAATTCAAATTGGAACACTGCTCCTATTCTATTACCTTACTGTTGCCATGCAATGTTGGGTAAATACTTACAGAATATTGATACTCATTACATTTATATAAAACAAAGAAAGATGCTTAGAGATTACGAACTCAGTCTAACTCTTACTCATCTACAGTCATTCCTGAGATATTTTCTGCATGTTAGAGGTACAACATAATCTTTACATTCATTAAGAAATTTCACCAAATCCTGTTCCTCAAACTAGAAAAGAAGGCAATGCATTTCAGCAGCTGATAATGCTACTTTCATAATAACCATGACCAAACCAACTAAAAACTACTTTGAATGTAGACCTCTCTATACAGATCTCTTGAAAAAGCATCTCACCTCATCAGCTGCTTCAAGTTTGGGATCAAACTGACAGAAGATCTGCTCCAGCTCTTTTCGGATTACATTAGCCAATACATTCAGCCGACCTCTAAGAAAATTCCAGACACAGTTATGTCTCAAAAATGGCAGTAACAGAGTCAACAGCATAAAACTTACAAAACCTACAAACCACCCTATCAGAAATTTGCAAAAGTTCACTTCAAACTTTTGAACCTGATACCCTTGATTCAACTCTTCTTCCAATCGCAAAGTCCCTCCGATGGGTTCCCTCAGATGTTCTATAATACCTTGCAATCCAAGTGAATTTTTTAGTTATCTAGCAGTCTTTATATTAATTATCTTAAATAATTAATTATCTTAATTATTAATTAAGTCTTTCTATTAATTTATATTAATAATTAGTTAAGGCAGACTGCAAAAGTGAGTTCAATACTATTCACTAAGCTTTCCCACTTCCAGATGCTAGGCGACACCATGGCTGCTGCCACTTTTGTTTGTAGCTTCAAACTACACTGAGGAGAGTTTCTCTACCATTTACCTGTGAGACCTGTAGCCTCTCACTGACAGGCACTTGTTACAGTTCTGTGTTCCCATTACTTGCTGAGATTGACTCTTCCTACCTCAGCTTTTTTAATATCAACTTTGTTAATAAAATTCTAGAACCTAAAACTTAAACACAGTGAGCCCATTTGTTAGGGTGTTTCCATTGACATTACCTATGAGGCATCCCCATTATAACATATTCAATTCCCATTTCACTGGATTTGTCAATGATGGTTTTAAGAGCAGGAATCATTACTTCACATCCTTCCAAACCAAATCTCTTTTCAGAAGACCACTTGCGAGCAAGGAAGTCTTCAAATCTTTGCCAAAAAGAAACACAAAAAAAAGAGAGTGTTTGTGTTAAGATAATGTAGCAAATAGTGTCAAACATCTTTTAGCAAATAAAATTACACTGTTTTAAAACATCTGTGAATACAAGTTTTTAGGCCTCTGGTATTAAGTCACACATAGGGAGGAAAACAGGAAAAATTAAGTCTTCTTTCTCTTCCATCTGAGAAGTATTTACTAGGACTTTGAAACAATTAAGAGTCTCCATCTCGGACCAAATTCACTTCCCAAGTTAAACTCTGTTCCCATGTACACAAATACTGACCACTGGGAAGGCAGAGTGACAGCAAAGAAGTCTCTCCTATGGATTGAAGAAAACATAGCAGAGAACCTGTATTAAATACTTGTAAAAAACCAGAGTAGGAAGCATGCCAATTCCATAGGTCCCATTCAATGGCAGGGCTCCTGAGACTGTGTGATGTAACAGCTGGGAGCTTGCCAAGAGCCAGGACAGTGGTATCTCTGCCTCAGCTGCAGCAGTGGAATGATGTCAATCCCTGACAGCTCTGTGTTCTCTCACTCTTTAATGCATTTGGGCCAGAGGCAATGTGAGCGGTTAAAAAGTACCTTTCAACAAATGTTGAAAGGATTATATGTTGTAAAGCTTGGAGATACAAAAGGCAAAGAAAATACATCTTCATCAAAGTAACTGTATTGGTTACATCATCTGTGCAATGCCTCAACTCATAACACTGCCATAATCCATTAATACTCAACTTATTCCTCACTTAGAATGCTGACATTTACCTCTTTAGACTGAAATCCTGGAGGCAGTGAAATGAGTTGTTGCCAAAAGACTCTCCTTAGCTCACCCATTAATACCTTTACAATTCAGCCATCCAAGCAACAAGCCAGATCCTCAGCTAAGGTATTCTGCAGAATCCCTCAGGAAAGTCTGTGGGACTATGCCAGTAAACTGGAAGTGGGGTCCCATGGGAACAGCAAGTCCTACAGGGTGAATCAAAGCAGTGTACATGCAGTTTTCCTCCTCTTTGCAGCTCCAAGTTAGGCCAGTTGGACAAGCAGCAAGTTCATTATTTGAGGCAAATTGCCACTGAGTGTGCAGAACTACAGTATTTCACAGTCCCATCTTGCAAGTCCCCCACATGCCACCACGAGGGCACAAAGGCTGGCAGCCCATCCACTGTCACTCCACACATTCTGTACCCAGTGAGGAACACAGCTCATGAAAGGGATAATCTGGAAACGTTTGACCCTGCCCAGATCAGACTCCACATCAGGGTCTAACGTTTACTAATGCATATACAAAGTAGTTCAAAATGTACAAGGAGTATTTTACAGAAGGAGGAGTTAAAAATGAGCCTTGTACAATAACCTATCGGTAAAAATCAAAAAGGACGAGAAATCCAAGCTTAAAATTCAGTTTCAAGTACCTGAACTCTGCAGTACTTGGAATGAACACTTCTGAAAACAGTATTCTGGAGCAAAACAATGAAAACCTGCTTCACAAAGCCACAAATCTCAAGAGCACAACCAGGTTTCTAAAAAATCAGATTTTTTTCCTAGATCATTTTCGAACCATAGAATAAAAAATGCACTGGAGAAAAGAGGATAGAAATTTTTGTAAAACTATTTCTCTTCCATTTTCAGGAGAGAATTAAATTGGCAGAAGATGAACATTTGGCTCCTTCATCCTACTAGAAATTCCAGATCTTTTCACAGTTTACACAGGAATAAAAGCACCAATTCTTGTCTTAAGATAAATGGAGGTGGTTCATATTGAGCACCTGTTAAACAACAAACAAACTTACTCAAGTGTAATATTCACTTGGTCATTAAGTTACATTTTTATTTCTGTTTGAATGAAACTTTTAACCAAACATACATTCTTGCTATAATATTGGCTAACAAAACACCTGGAAAAAATATCTTTTGACACCTCCAATGAGCACTTCACTTTTATGTCTTTGAACACGGAATCTTAACAAAAAAATGTGCCTTTATAAATCTCTGACACTTATGTTTATCAAAGGACATGCAAACTGTTTCAGATTGTAAAAACTGGAATGAATCTTGTGTCTGAGAAGTCTTGTTCTAAGGATAAGAGGATAATTCAGTCTCTGGGATCACAGCATTTCCACACAGATAGCCACAGTGGAAGCAATCAATAAGCTGTTTCCATATGTGCTCTCTTACATTGCAGAGACTAAAACTGCTGCTGTCGGGTCATGCAACAGTGCTGCACATCTTGGCACATCCCAAAAGGAAAAGGGCAGAAACAGGACTTGAAATAACATTCCAGCATTGTTCTGACCCCTATTTTCTGAAACAGGATACAAATCTTTAACACAGATCTATATTACTTGTCTGTTGAAACAACTTTTTCCCATTTTATTTCCTCAAGCCAATGAAAACATTGCCCAATATGCCACTAAAGGCTGGACAAATGTTACAGAACACAACCTGCCTTTTAAGATAATGGAATACTGAAAGTCACAACATAGACCTGGACACAGCTCACAGCACACGCTGTCCTTTGCTATCACAGCCAGGTTAACTGCACCCACCTGGGCTCCAGATCTCACTGACTCTATTCACCTCAGCAGTTTACAGGTGGCACCAGCTCCCAGCCAGCAGCCCCAGAGCAGTTTCCCAGCACCACCCCAGTACCTCATTGAGCGCACCAGCCTGGCCAACAAAGTCCTTTTTTCCTCGTTAGTAAACTTCATAATTCCCGGGGTCTCAAACTTCTGCCGGATCCACTGGCACTGCTCCACATCATTGATGAACATGAACTCCAAGCCAATGTGCTGGCAGTAGGTGTTCTAGGGAATGAAAACACCAACAGAGAAGCTTTAGGAGCTAATGGGCCACGAAAAAAACAAATACATTTTTTTTAAGTTATATTCTCTGTTACTCTTCTGAAAGCTATATTGTCATCTTCCTCTTCCACAGCATCTTCCCCACAGCAATTCTATAAGTGAATAAATTATTTTACTGAATCTAGTTTTGTGCCTCAAAGCTTTCTCTACAAAGTAACAAAATTTTGAAAATGGAAGATTGTCATTTGGTGATGTATGTAAAGCAGGCCAATAAACCCACCTTAACTGGCACATTTCACCTAACTCAGTACTGTTCTTACAGGCATAGTACAGTCTTTTCTTTAGATGCATCAGCAAAGATTTCCACTAATTTACCAAAATTTATCCTGTCTTTTTTAAATGTCACCTGAAATCAAGCAATAAAGACAGTGAGAAGACAAGTATGAAGTCTCATGCCAATTATCTGATAACTGTCGACTTTCAGAAACCTGGAAATCTGAAAAAGAATCTAAGCAGCTGAGAGCAGAGAAAGGGCAGGGAGAAATGCAAAGACACAACAGAAATTTTATCTCCTTGCTCATTTTTTAAATTTTCTTTTTCTTACCTTAAAAAGAGTGTTTCATCAGAAAAAATGTTTCCAAATTACAAGTCAACAGAAGTAAGACCTAGTGTGAGTTTGAGACAAAACCACTGTGAACAGAGAGGTTCAAAATCACTCATACAGAGAGCAGTATGTGCTCTCTACTGCCTCTAAAAAGGAATTGAATGTTAACTTCAATTAAAAAAAAAAAATCCAAAGCTCTAGAGAGAAGAGGAAACCAGAGAGTTCTCTCTCCTTAACACGAATCAGTTCCTTGAGGCTTTTAGATTTTGCTATTGATTTTGTCCATGTATTTGCACATTGCAATTTTAAAGATTTTCTCTTGAAAATTGCTACACAGATAAGCTAGAAGTACAAAAACAAGAAAAAACCCAAATATAGAGCTCAAATGCACAACAGAGATAATATGTTAACAATTTACCAAGCTTCAGCTAAGCCAACATAAAAGTCAAACTGAGGATATCCAGCACTAAGTCACTCAGCAGTCTGCAAATTCATTACCATTCCTACTTGCTATTTTGCTTTTTGGAGTTCTCCTCTAATAATAGTGATTCCTTCAAATTAGTTTTGCTTTAAATTATTTCAGCTTTGATGACTTCTTATGGCTTAAACCTTATCACCTGTCAGACAATGAAACTCTACAAAATGACTGGGGATGGAAAACAAGGAAATCACTGTCTACAAGCTACAGCCGGGCTTTCATGAATTTGGTACCCAGCCTTCATATTTTATCTCAAGTAGAAGTCTCACTAAAGCTGAGGATCTGAAGGCAACCTCTGAACATCCTGAGCACTGTATACAGAGCTGCTTTATCTGTGGTTCAACACTTCAAAGACAATTTCTAAAGGCTCTACTCCTTTAAAGCAATATCAGTTCTTGACAGAGCGAGGGCTCGAATTATTATTCTACCATATTCACCTCTTTTATACTCACCCTTAATCTATACATTTCAGATATCCAGGTAATGAACCCAAAGGTGCTGCTACCTCTAGAAACAGTACAGAGGTTATTTTTCATGTCACTTGAATTCTTTACATGCTCTGTTAATAACTGACAAATTAGAAGTTTTTTTTGTGACTGACAACTGGAAAAAGTTCACTTCTGTCTGGATGAAAACAACCATAAATTCAAAAATGTCCCACTGACCTCCAGGCGTTTGATGATCTCTCGTAAAGAAAGACTGTTCTCATTTCCTCCTATGAAGGTGGTTGTTGGCAGCTGAAAGACTTTGTCCAAATCTGATTCATGCAAACCATAAAACCCTACAACAGGTACATTATTGATTTGCAGAGCAGGGCAGGAGACAAAAAGGAAACCAGCATTGTTTTTCAAACCATGGCAATTATGTTTAATAAAACAATATTAAGAAAGAAGGTACCAGAATAAAACTTGAAAATGTGAATATTTTTCAGGTATCCATTAGTAAAACGCACTTTAGTCTGGATTTTAAAACTAATGTTTTAATTAAATAGTCATCATTTAATTAGAGGATAAACCATTCTTTCTTAAATGCTCAGATAAAACAACTGAAATTAAAATGACCCAAACCTTTTTCATATTTTAGCATATTAGCACATATGCCATTGATTCTCCATACTATATCTTGCAGTTCACTGTTTAGTAAAACAACTAACTGTGATGATTGGGATTTATTCCTTGCTCTGTCATAAGCAACAAACACAAAAACAATCCCTCCTGACAGAGAGAACCAGCTGGTTGGAAGCATACTACATTAATAGATACACTAAGAGAAAATACACGACATGCTCAATGTAATGCAGTACAAGCACTCTGGTAGAACTTCCAAGGTGTTCCTATTCACTCTCTTTCTCTTTTTAGGGGAGTTTGAAATAGTCATGTAATGACCTGCACACAAAGATTTCCACACCCCCACCAACTAAAACAAGGAAAGCATATGTTTAAGCATATTGACCCATCTTGCTTTAGACATACCTAAACTTCTTCTGGCTGAGAATATTATTTAAGAAAATACTTCACTTAACTATTATGCAGTTTCAAAAACCAAAATACACAGCAGATAAGACTGAAAGACTGGTTAAAGACAAGTTAAAAGCTTTGTATGATATAAGTTTAACCTAAACCTGTTAAATGAAGAAAAGAAAAATAGCTTCTTACAACTGTAAGAAGCAAATGTATGACACTTATAACAGATATTACATACAGTTGTAGAAAGTCATATGTATATTAAAACTATGTATGTCACAGAATTTCTGAGTTGGAAGGGACCCACAAGGACCATCAAGTCCAACTCTTAACTGAATGGCCTGTACAGGGACTGAACCTGTGACCTTAGCACTGTGCTCCAACCAACTGAGCTAATCTCAAAGGTTATGTGTGTATGCATGGGTGAAAATATTTTAAAAATTAAAAACAGCTTCTTTTTAACTTTGAATTCTTTATCTTGGTTCCAGATAAGCTGCAGACATGCACTTTAACACTGACAAGACAGCCTGCACATGACTCTTAAATCAATAAAGAATAGTGCTCCCTATTCCCTACTAAATGCCTTTTCTGAAGATGAAAAGGAAGCAGCAATTTAAAGATGAAATAATAACAGAACTTAGCATTTAGAGTTGAAGTCAGGCCACAGGACTGCATTGGCACCACTTTTACTATATAGCACTGTCAGTAAATAACACATTCTCTGCTTTAAAAATAATATATTTTAAATTTTCATTTTGGTTTTAATAACAATTTTAACAATATATTAAAATTTCAAACCTGGAGCAACCAAAAAAAAAAGGGTAGGTACCACTACTTCTCCTTTTTGGTATCATAAGAGGTGTTTTCCCAGCAGGAGGTTAGAGGGACACAGAGAATGACAGGGGTTTAGTGTCATTTGAAACAAAGCAGTGCTAACTGTTTTGTTGGGTTTTTTTCTTTGCTGACTTTCCCTCAGACTTCACAGGCTCTTCATGTGCTATCATGCATAAACCAGAACACGTACAGGAGTGATCTGGGCAAACACAGAACATCTGTGCTTTGTACTGCAGCACCACATATTTACTGAAGCATCACCTCATGTTTAAAGAGATACAACCTTACTGAAATCCTGAGAGCAATTTTATAACCCGAATCGTGCAGTAGGTACATCTGTGACTACCTGCATTTTCAGAAGCAACTCTCAGAAGAAACTTCCTACCACAAGGTTTCTCAAAAAGAAACCAGAAGGAAGGATGAAGTAAATGCACAGAAAAAAAATCAAACACTAAAATACTTTCTGTACTAGCAGAGACCTTTCATAAGTTTCCTGCTTGGAACATTCAAGGATGGGCAACATTTGAGACCCTCCTCTTTTTTGCTGTGCCAAGACTAGGGCAGAAATTTTGTTTGCCCTCACAAACTGAAATCACTTCAGTTACACTCTCAGAGACATCTCATTCAGAGGTCTCACATATTTTTCCTATGGGCACAAGGGCTTCAGTGTGATGCCTTCTGACCAGTCACAACACTGTACTAAACTGTACATTCCAAAGAAATGTGCACTGATGTGCTGGCTCTGACCCATGCTCCAAACTATATTCACTCACTAAATGTCTAATATATTTACTAGTAGGTACTTTCCTTTAATTAAAGCTGACAAACTTTAGAGAGAATGCCCAATTTGTGTAAGCACCTCTCAATTTACAGTCTTAGGCACTCTACTGCCTTTATGTGATCAGAACTGTTTCTTTCCCTACCACCAGAAATAGAAAACACAGCAGCAACGAGGCAGTAGATGAGCTTACAGTAAAATTAAGAAGAATGTGCTTTATCTACTGCTTGCACTACGTTTTATGTCTGGTCTGAAAAGCTTCCCAACACATCAAAGAAAAATTGATTCAGTGTCTTCATCGAGTAGAAAACCACATTTTAAACAAACCAGGTAGATTGAAGAGTAGAGAAAAATCAATCAGGTGGGTTTTTTTATTCAAGCAGAGAGAGGCAAAGCAATTGATCAGTGCAATTTCTGAGACCTGCCCTCCAAGCAACCAGAACCACCTTTACCAGGGCAGACCTTGTGCACCACACTCTTCCAGTAGGAAACTCAAGTGATCACCATTGGATTATACCCACAAGCAAAGAATTCTATGCTTTCCACCTTTTCTTTTGATAAATTCAAACAGACTTCTTCAAGACATACAGAAGGAATAAGTATCATACACTAGAATCCAAACTGGGTATGAAATTTTCCCTGAGTCTCTCTGTCCAGTGTTTTATTTATTGCTTGTTTTCCCTATTGACTAGCCTTCAGATGTCCCCAGTTCAAACACATATCAAACATAATGGTGTAAGAGTAATTTAGATTACCAGAGTCTTGGCCTAATGTATTGATTAGTATTAATTTCTGGTGTGGTTCAAAAATACAAGATTCAGCGATTTTATAGAGTGCTTATAATCATCATTCACCAGAAGATGAATTCACAGGAACCTCACCTGTGATCTCAGAGTAGAAATTCCATAGTCCTGAAACTTTAGCCCCCTTACAGATACTCAAAGGCACTATTTCATGATACCAGCAAGCAGAAAAGGTAGAAGGTTCCTTGAAATGTGGCATCCCTGCCCATGGAGTGGGGTTGGAACTAGATGATCTCTAAGGCCCCTTCCAACCCAATCCTTTCTATGGTTCTGTGAAATGTCTTATTTAATCACCTCAGCCCAAGGAGACACAAGAGCAAAATGAGCAGTGCAAGTAAGGAGGCAGGCAGACATACACACCGAGCTTATCGATCGTGGTAATTAGGTCAGAGGGAACAAACGAATCCAGGTCTGCATCCAGAATTCCAAGGGGATCCAGCTGAGCCACATGGTGACCACGGATCTGAAAATGGAGGGAAGTAAGAGAAAAATGAAATCACACTAACAGAAGTCAGACAAAGGGAAAAATTCACTGATATCTCTCCACAGTATATATCTCAGCCATTACGTCAAATAAGCAAACACCACTAATGTGGTGAGAGGGTCACATATTTCCCAAATTTTCTCATAAGAACAGAAAAAAAGCGTTATATCACTGGCTACATATACTACCTGTATTAAAAATTAATCAATACACATTAGAACATAACATTTATTTTATCTGACACGCAATTCAACTGGGATTACACTGAAGTTTAAGTGAAGAAAGCCACTAAAGATTACTCTCAATCTCTGAGTAAAATTAAGAAACTATGACTAGTCTATAGGTCTTATCATTTGCCAATTCAGTAATTTTGTATTTCTGCTTGAATCTTCCTTTCTGAACCTGCAGAATACTAAAATACAGCACTGCTGACCTAAAACACTGATGGGTGCTGAAGTAGTTTATATTGGTAGTGAAAGGATTGCTCTTCCTGAGCTCTGTTCTGCATCAAATAGCATCTGATAGCATCCACTTTTAATTGTGAAATTTTGGAAATTTGATCTGCAATAAAAATTGACATTCAAGACACAAAAAAACACAAATTGAGTGGGGAATTTAGCCAGCTTTCAGTTATAACTGGTGTCAATGCATGCCACAAGGTGCTATAAACTAGTGCCTTACATTATCATATAACATTGCCACACAAGAAATTTTGATTCAATGGAGCCACAAATATAAAACAATTTTTAATATGTCTCTTATGTGTGACTCTCATATGCCAGATTAACTCATGAAAAGCTTTGTATAGATGAATATATGAATATTTTCTCCTTAATTTTTTTCTTTTTAATGATGAATTAAGATCACTTGGGTAGAATTTCATTCACACTATGAGTATCCTAATTGTCCCTTAAAAAAAAAATGAAATTATAAACTGTATTATTAACAGTGAAGTGCATCACACAGTCATAGAGTATGATTGATCCAAATATTCCATATTTGCAGGAGAGTTCATAACAAAACGGTTTCCAGTCATAAAAACACCCAGAAATGCAGCATCTTTTTTAGAACCCCCAGCCCTGTAAACTCAGCCCGACTTCTGCAATTCTTTGCATCTCATGAATCACCAGTAATAAAACCCTGACAGGCCAAATGATGCCCACGGCATCCTCTGTGCCATCTGACTGTTTACAGCAGCACTAAGTCTGTCTGACTGGAACTAAGCAAACAATTCTGTCTCAAGCATCATCAGCGGGAAAGAATTCACCTCCTCAAGTTACATCTGCTCTATACTATTAATAGGAAGAGGAAGAAGATCAGCAAAAATGCTAAAACCCAGAAGAGCAAATCAGTAAAATGATGTCCCATATTACACTTCAGGAGCATTTAACTAAATGACAATATTTTCCTCAATATCAAGCTATTCTTAATAACTTCTACTACTTTCACTGGCTACAGGAAATAGTAACATCTGCAAAAATTGGAGATCAACCTTGTGGAAATACATGCATAAAAAATTTTCATCAATTGTCATAACTTCGACTAAATGCAAGTATAGACTACCTGAAACCAGACCTTAAAATCAAGACTTCTAGACTAAGATGTAAAGAAATTAAGGAAAATAAACAAACAATAAAAGCCAAACCAAAACAAAAAAAACACCCCAAAATAAAAGAAGACTCAAGAAATCAATTTTTCTAGACGTGCTTTTGTTAAGCACACACATTTCACTGGAAATCCCTGTTTCAGTGTGTCCAGTGCTCTACATTAGAAGAAGCAATAGATTAACTGCCTTTTCAGAAGTCCAGCTCAGCAGACCACAAAGCAGTTTGCCACAAAAACCATAAAACACTGACAGGTTTGAGAAATGAAAATCCTGTATCCTTCTGCATTTCACTTCATTATCAGGCAAGGGAAGGTCACAAATTATTATGCCCCTTCAACAGTGAATTGAGAGGGTATTAAATACCTTTTAAAAAACAGACAGTTGCCTTAGGCAATCCTCTTTGATTGTTTGCTGCAGACACATAGGTGCCTGCCATTTACACAGACATTTCTGTTCCATCTCTTGACTTGGACAGCACACTCTTTCAAACACAGGGAACAAAATGGCAATCCCTGAACTATTTTCAAGTACATCACGTCAAAGCGGCCTCACATTCTCCAATTTTCTCTAATTCTTCCCCAATTTTTTACTGCAAGCAATAGTGGCAGTTTTCTATACACCTATTTCTAAGCAAATCTCATATATTCTTTATATTCACAAGCATTTATACTCTTTTACAACACCTTTCCAACTCAAAGGTGACAATGTGATGTGTACAAAAAAAGGCTTTCAACAAGTTCCTCTTCTGTTCTCTGATGACATCAGACAGGAGTTAAAATTCTTAAGGCAGGGCAGAACAGATCTGCTCAAGTCAAATTGTAGAAAACTTCTTGGGAAGTTACATACTTATTTAAAAAATAAAAATCAAATGGGAATATTTTGCTCAACACAGATCTGGTTTTCGGGGTTGGGGTTTTTTGTTTTGTTTTACACTGTTTTTAAGCCTTTTATTGGAATTAAAATACTAAATAGAAGTCTAAATAAAAATATTTAAATTTGTTTTACATTTAGAAAACATGTAACCAAAACCACTGTATTATTTCCAAAATCCTCCTTCATTTAGAGGAAAAATAAAGATATTAGGTCTAATTTCTTAATGTCATAGAAGGGTTAAAAATTTGAGTGTGAAACAAAGTCAGCTTTGATGAACAGCTCTCTAAAAGAAATCCATCAAAGCTGACCCAAACTCTGTCAGCCTTCCAAAATTCAGCTTCTAGTTAATTCATCATTTCTCCTCTCTCTTTTTGTCTATAATCCTGCTCAAATCAGGAATCTCAAAATTCTCCCTAAATGTAAGAGAAGGAAAGTACATTTCATCCTTTCTTACAAAAAGTAACATTTAGAGCTGTAATACAAACTTTCCCAGAGGTGAAGGCTTGGATCATGGAAAAGTCTGCTGTTGAAGAGAGGGGAGTGTTCTTATTTCACTGCACACATCTGGAGATTCCCTAGTACCAGTATACACAGGAAAACTCTCTTCACATGAAGCACAGTTACTTCAGATAATGTGGCTTTCCAGTTTGGTCAGGCAACTTACTGAATCACACACACACACACACACACAAAAAAAAATCTTAATACAGTCCAGGGAGCCAAAAGAATAGCAAAGGCTAAGCTTCGACTTGTTTGGCTCCTGCTCCTTGTAAAGGGACAAAACCCAAGAGATTCATGTTCCCTTTCACTAACAACTATCTCCATAAAGTGCTTCCAGGCTAAATCAGATGACCAACAACAGGCCTGTAGGTAATATGGATAATGAGTTTGCTAAACCAGAGGATCTCCCCAGTCTGAATCCAGCACTCCTGTGTTTAGACACTGTGCAGGAAACAAAAAGCTATGTAGTTCAAGGTATTTTGGATCAGAAGAAAGACAGTAGTTAGGCCCAGAAGACAAACAAGAACATAAAAAGGAAGAAAACTATCGTTTGCAAAGTAGAGGCCCTCCCACACCTCCCCCCAGAGAACACTTACTTGGTATGCTCTGATCAAAGACTGCACAGCAAGGTGATCTTCAACAAGCTTTTCAGCTTTACCCGGTGTCTGGGCCAGGCCGTGGCTCTGAAGAAATGATGCTTTTCTTTCCAGCTGAGCTGGCAGATGGGGATCCTGTGCTTGGCCAACATTAGCATTTCGGAAGAACAAATCCCAGGACTGGACATGTGTACAGAGAGGAAGAAGGGAAATTTGTTACCTCAAACAGAAGTCTCAACCAAAAGCAGGTCCTTCAAGGTGCAAATGCACCCCATTACAGTGCTAAGTACCACAAATTACCAGCAAAAAGAGAGCACTGACATGTCCAAATCTCAGTAGCAACTGTGTGTTTTATTTACATTTCTTACACTGAGCTTGCTCAGTGGAAAACTCTCCAGCACATATGAGTGCAAAACACCTTCATCCACTACCCATTCACACAGCTCTTTTTAACTGTGCTATTTGTTCAGGCAACCAGGAATGGATATGATATTATGTGGCTGGTAAAGAGCCTACAAAACAAAGAACTTTAATAAATGAAATTAATCCATTCCTTTAATGATACTTACAGAATTTATGAATTCTATAATTCATAACTGAATACACTATATCAGAATCAGCCCTTAAGGGTTTTTCTTGAAGAAACTGTTTAAAAGCAATTAAAGTTTTTTTGAGTGAGGCTTTTGTTCTAAGATGCCTTCCTCACCAGCTTAGGTCACCTTACTATGAAAGAAATTATGGACCTGGTTCAGGTCCAAGTCATAATTTTAGAAGGGTACTTATTTCAGAAGCTGAATCACAACAAGCAAAAGATCCTTTCATTTCCATCTGTGCTTTTACACAAGCTACTTCACTCACATATGCCCAAATCTTGTTTTCCTGAATTCCTTCCATTCTAATGAGATGGTCACTGTCCCAGATTAGAATGGCATTAGATACATGAATGCTAACAGACATTGGGGATGAAACATCTGAGATGCTTATACTCAACCAAGAAGGAAGTCTGCACTAGCAGGCAACTAAGCAATACTTGTGCCCAGCTTACAGTTGCCATAGAAGTTAATGAAAGTCATAAAACACTTCCCTCAGCTGACTAACTCCAGAAAAAAAAGAAAGCTATTTCAAAACTTTAAAATCTTTGTGACTGGAATAGAATAACAGATATAAATTTAATTTTGTGCAGTGCATGTTATTGACCCTAGCTGTGAGCTTCAAACTAACACATCTCAAGGAACCAAGGGCCAGAAAAGACAAAAAGTAGCCCAGGGAGTTTATTTTAAAAAGATTACTTAATATATTCATTGCAGAACACACAAAACAATCAAAATAATGTAGTAAAAACATGGCACAACAGGAAAATATTTATAAAATCACGTTTTCATTAACAAAAGGTCTTCCCATTGAAATTTCTTCAAGATTTAAGGTGTTCAGAAACACCATGAGAGAATAAAAGAGCTAAACATCATCCAACCTTCCAAGTTCAAGTTATGGAAGTGGAGGGGACCCGTTGAACCTGTAGATTAGAACCTCATCATTAGCATTTGACTCCTTTGTTGAGTCAAAACCTTTTCCTTTAGATGTAAAAGCACAGTCCCACAAACAACTGAATATTTTTTTAGACAAGTGCTCTGCCCAGAGAGTTGCTAACAAAATTCAGATAGACTTGCCCAACAAGTGACTTGTTTAAGGAGAATCAGCACAGGACCCTTTCTTCATGCAAACTCACGAATACAAAGAACACATTTCCATCTGAAGATGCAGCCAGTTGGGACAGAAAGAACCTATACTATTTTTTCCTATCACATTTTTGAACTTATTGATTTGCTGGGCAGGCTTGACATTTAATCAGAGGGGAGGGAAAATACATCATTTGGCTACAGAAAATTAGTTTTTTCTAGATACACATCCATCAAAGCCTTTACAAATTTCTATAGTGTCTTTCAAGATTGATACCAGATTATAGTCTTCAAGTCCTGTGTATCAATGTCAGTCTTTGGCAACAGCATTTGCCATGTGACTGAACAGACAGAAGACCAGCTTGGTCTCACAGCAAACCTGCAGCTTCTCAACTAAATTCATAAAGTTCTTCAAGAAAATGGTAGAGGAGACTTATAAGAGAAAAATACATCTGCAAAAAAACAAACTTACTATAGTGATAGATGATACATTCTTTTTTTTTTCCTTCTGTCAGCAAATCTATATTGTAGTTAACCATTATTTTTTCAAGTAATATAACACCATTCAAGTGATTCAGTGGCAACATTCTACTCTCATATAATAAACAGTGTTGCACTTAGAATAACAAGTAACATATTCGTTATCCTGATGGTTTGTTTTTTTCCTAGTGACATCACAATATTTATCAACTGCAGTGAGGACAGTAAAGCCTTAAAAGACACACACTGAGCATCACTACATCACTTAAAAAAGAAAATAAATAAAATGAAGTCAAAACAAAACAAAGCCCCCACACTTTTTCCTAGTACATAAGCCAAGGAAGTGATTACACACAGTAGAGTGGCTGCATGCAGGATAACATGGCAGGCATTATGTACTCCATATCCAGCCATGCAGTTTTGTAATTAATCTTGTGATAGTAATAACTGAGCCTTGTCAAGCTTCTCTCTTATGATCTATGGCCCTGACACCAAGCTTCAAGGAGAAATAATGATGCTTTTTTCAGAGACTACGTCATTTTATTCTGATCGTTGTTTTGGCTACTCTAAGGATGGGAAATTCAAAACACAAGGAAAAGCAGGTAATCATCAGGAATGGATTTGCACCAAGAATAAAAGCTCCTATGTACATACATGCATATTCCTTGAAATACAACCATGTCATACATAGAACAGAGAGATTCTTAGAAACACTGAATATGCTCGTTGGAATGTGACAGCCACATTTCAAACAGTTTTAAATAAACATACGAGGGAAGAAATGTCCAGTCAAATCTTCTGAGAGGGAAATCATTAGGGGAGCCTTGATTAATTGGAGTTTCTAAGTAAAAGCAAATAGAGTATGATTTTTAAAGCCTAGGGGGGAAAAACAAAAAACAAACAAACAAAAAAAACCCAACCAAACAAAAAACCCTGAGCATTTCCATCTAATCAGGGAGACACGTCTCGTCTGAAAAGGGGCTATCTGAGAAGAAGAAACATGAGGAGAAATAGGATATAAAGAGGAAAACTAAACACAGTGTTATATCTAAAGACCTAGCACAAACTGGCTCTCTGTGCTAGACATACTGAATAAAACACTGAAATATGAGTGACCTGCAGAGAGTCAAATTATCAACAATACCATAACCAACACCACATGATGTCTTGACATTATTTTCCAACACTTACACCTCTTTCCACAGCAGAAGGACAAATTCACAACTTGTCTACAGTCATAAAATTATGGCATGAATTTTTCTGTATTTTTAAGAAAATGGGGTGATTTCAACCCTTAGCATTTTTAACCTGTTTTATAAAAGCCCAAACTAAACAATTTCCATCAGTAAAAATCTCAGGTAGGTCCTCACAGTTTTCAGTTGATAAAATCAGATGGATTTCAAGAAACCAAAAATTAATTAAGTTGATGAAACAAAGTAAAATTAATTGGAAACATTCTTCTCCCCCTCACTTTTTTTCTAGGCTGTGAAAAACCTACTAATTTAGGCAAGAATAGCTGTAATCCATTATTTCCATCAACCTTCTTCTTTTAAGCCTCATAAACCAGGGACACAGTGAATTTACTTTGGTTCATTACTGTTGTAAGTATATTACACATAGTTAACCTAGAAAAGAATCCACATGTTTTTATAACTGTGCTAGTTTAGGCTGGGGTAGTTAATTTTCTGCACAATAACTGGTTTGGGCCTGGTTTGGATTTGAAAATGGGGTTGGTAAAATAGAGATGTTTTCATTACTGCTGAGCAGCACTGACACAGCATCAAGGCCTTTTCTGCTCCTCACTCCACCCCACCAGCTGGGGGTGCACAAGGAGCTGGGAGGGGACACAGCCAGGACAGCTGAGCCCAACTGACCCGAGAATTATCCCCTACCATAAGACATTGTGCTCAGCAGACAAAGCTGGGGGAAAGAACAAGGAAGGGGAGATGTTCAGAGTGATGGCGTTTGTCTTCCCAAGTCACCGTTACACACATGATGGAAACCTGCTGTCCTGGGGATGGCTGAGCACCTGCCTGCCCACAGGCTTTGCTTTGCTCATGTGGATGGCTTTTGCTTTCCCTATTGAACTGTCTTTATCTCGACCCATGTGTTTTCCCACTTTTACCCTTCCGATCCTCTCCCAGTCCTGCTGGTGGGGTGACTGAGCAGCTGCGTGGACCTTAGTTGCCAGCTGGGGTTAAACCACGACAAAAATGCATCTTGAATTGCCTGGGATCCACTCCCTCGGCCACACCCTACTTCACCAGGACATTCACATTCCTCTGTCAATTCACTTCTGCTAATTTATCGGCCACTGTTCAACCTACAAAGCGCATCACCTCATCAGGATCCATCGTCAGACCGTGCCTGAACCGCCAGACGAACTGGATCTTCTTTCGGCAGGACTTTCAGCATTTCCACCCACTCCCGAGCAGCAGCAAAGTAAGGAGCAGGTCTAAATTCTGCGAGGCCTTAGTTCAGCACCCTGGCCAGCTCCGGGCGGCCGAATTCCCAGGCTCAGCGCTGCCGCCCCGCTCCCGGCTGATGCAAGGCTCTGCCCTTGGGCTGTGCTCACCCAGGGGAGCTCCTCACCCCCTGACAGGTCTGCCGGGCCTCCCGGCAGCGAAATGCGCTCCATCGCTAAGGGTCGGAACGAGGAACTTCATTCTTCCGAGAGGAAGAAGTTCACCACTAACCAACATAATGTAAATAAAATAAAAACAATGTCACCGTGATGTCACCACCTGCGCTCCTTATGCCTGAGTTCATCCCCTCAGTATCCTCAGTACAAAAGGGCTCATATGGATCTACACCCCTCACACATCATGAGGGCTTCTCAGGAGTTAGTTCAGCACAGCCCCACAACGTGCTAGTCCAGATGGGATGAGAGAAGGAGACACTCCTGGAGAAGTTCTCTCCAGCTCCAGGTTAAGGGATAACATAATAGACCTAGAATCTACCTCCTATGTGAATAACAGTCAGTCTTCAGCATTGTCACTGCATATATCAGCTTTCAGCAGGACTAAATTCATACACAACATCCAAAAAACCACCCAGAACTGCCTTTTTTGGTCTCCTTTTTTGTTTTCCCTCCCCCCCTCAATGTGCATCACTTCCTCAAGCTGTAGACACATAATCAAACTTAGAACAACAACTTTTAAGTGACATTTTGATATACCTGCATCGAGAATACGGGAACAGACAACCAATTTGGTAAACATTTTGGGCACAATTCACATTACTTCCCTAGAAAATGACTTTTCTGTCTTAGAATTTATCAGACTTCTCATCAGCTTCTTAAGTTACTATACATGTATCACCATAACAGAGCCTTCCTTGTCAGCAGAAAGCTTGTTAGAAAATAAGTCTATGTATTTTGCCCACAAGAAAGGATTTGGGCAATAGATTTAAAGTTCAAAAAAAAATGAAACAAATGTGTGTTGCCTGGATAGAGAGACAGAGAGACAAAACAAAATATTTTTCAAGATACTTCAGAAGAATTTTCTGACAATTTCAGATTCAGTTTTAAGGTTACAACTTCCACAGCTACCTAAAGGGAACTAAAAATTCATCTTCTTCAGAGAGTTAGGAAGTACCAATGTCAACACACATTATTTAAATATAACATATTCTATGATACAAGCTTATTACAATAAACCAAAAAATGAAATGTATTTTATTCTTGGATGTTCTTCCAGGTGTAACTAGTTACTTAACACTGCTTGAACAGCATTTCCACGGAGGAACAAAGTTTCAGAGCAGCTTACTATTTCTGGTCTGGACTTGTTCTTCCCCCTCAGCTCATCATGCCCATGGCTCCTCTGTACTTTTATAGCTGCAATATCACATCTTACAACAATCAATATGCGGGAAATTAATTTCACGGTTTTCATTTCATACAAGCCCTTTTCCTGAGCTTTTTTTAAAAAAACAAGTTAAAAAGTAAAAAAAAAAAAAACCATACCACTCTTGAACCAATATTATCATTTGAAGGTGAGTTTTAGACTTACCTTATGCACACTTTCAGGGTTTTCAAGCCATGCATAGTACATTTCCTCCACATAACTTGAATTGCCCCCACTTAGGAAAGGTTCTGAGGTTCCTGACGAAAGATACCGTTGGCCATGTAAAAATGCCCTTCTGGCTATATTCTGCTTTTCCAGAAGTTTAGTGCCATGACACTTCAGCACAGCTGCAAACAACTTCAGATGACTCATGTTTGTTTATTAGACAGACGATCCAAGTCTATTAATAAGACAAAACCAAATTTAATCAGAAAAAGAGACAATGAATTGCAAACACTTTTCAGCCCCACAGTGAAAACTGATGTTTATGGCTACAGTGCTCTTCAACAAAGCTCAGGCCTAGGCATGAAGCTCACCTCAGGGTTAGACCTAGAGCAGTGGAATCGCTGCTGATGGCCATCCCCACATCAGCAGCTCTCTCACAGCTCCTGTAACTCACAACATTCCCCTGAAGCAATCACCCCTTGTACCGCATGCCCTGAGCCCTGGTTCCCTGGCAACAAATGAGTCTGCTAATCATTGACTTTTCGGGAGCTCTGGGCAGCCCCAACTGTTGTTTCTCTGTTTAGAAAGCTGCAACCTTTCACCAAGTCAAGCTGGGGTAGGTTCAACCAACAGTGTCAAACACGGACGCCGTGGTTACAGAAATTTATGCCATGAGTAATGGAGCTGACAAAATAATTACAAACATTAGTTAGGTGTTCATATTGACATTAGCCTTCAATCAGTGTTACACCAAGAAAAGGCTCAGGTTAATCTGTTCTTCTATCTAGCAACATTTATCTTGTTCTTCCAGTGAACTCTTAGCTTTGTAACAAGGAGAGAAGATTCCCTGCAATTTGGAACACAAAGGCAAAAACAATAAAGGTTGAATCTTGGGAATGCTGAACACGATCAGCTCCAGTGCTAGCAAAGGGAATCAGAGCTCACCTTCAAAATAACATGAACAAATGCAGCTTGCACTTGTCCCAAAATAGAACAGTCTTAATGCTGAAGTTCCTACAACTGCAAAGTAATAGCAATAATGTGAAAAGAAACTATTGGTTTCATTTTCACTGTAAAAGTATTTGGAATCTACAACAATAGAGAAGGTTACTTAAGAGGAAGTAAAATTCAGATTTAACTCCAAGGTGTCTCTCATTTGTTTTGTTGTCTACCGAGAGAAATAATTTATTTGGTCACAAGGTAAAATACAATGTTTTTTGTTGGTGGTGTGACTAGCTGAACAGTTGCTAAAAAGAAACAAAGGTACTGAGCTGCCAAGTGAACTTCAAAGTGTTTTAAAAACAACACTGTCATTTTGAGTCATAGAATACATTTTAATGTTCTCCATTACATATTAAGTTTTCTTTATCTCTAATTCAAAAAGTAATAGATACCTTAAAAATTTTGTGTAAACATTTTCTGTATATAAAGCCCATTAAATTATTTTCTTACTCTTTTTCCTGTCACCCCCTCGCTTCAGAAAAACAAAATATATGGTTATAAAACTCCTAAATTTCTAAGGGATGGGAGGAGCTGCATTTTTCACCCTCTGATTTAAAAGTTAATATTGATCTTCAGAAAAAAAGCAAAAGAGCTCTTACTAAATAAAACAGTATTACTCCTTGTTCTTCTGTGGCATTACATTTTTAACTCCCCATCTATTTCAAGTGCTGGTGACCTTTCCTAGTTGCTGCCTTGAACTGTATCATCCCAACAGGGAACTCTTCTCCTTTGACACACCAAATTCCCTTGTTTCCACTTTCAAGACTTCTGCAGCCTTTTCCCTCTCACCCAGTAGCAGATCTGACACGTAGTTCCTAACACCAGCTGCCATCACCCACTCTGAATGTTCCAAACAAGCACTTGCCCACATTCTCCACAGTGCCCAACACATGGGAAGTATCCTCCCAAGGCAGCATCCTCCTTTAATCCTATGAACCCCTCAAAACCACACACTCTTCTCTCTCCATTTGGCATTTGCAGCAAAATGCCAACAGTTAGGATACTGATATGCTAAATCCCCATACATCAGCATTATTTCCTATCTACCAATATTCACTTGTCATTTCCCATTTCACAGATTGAAAGTTTACTACAACACCAATTTCCTCCTGTGTCAACACCCCGTCTCTGATCTGGGCTCCGAGGCAACTGTAGGAACAGAAACACTACCAGCACCATTTTGAAAGTAGATTAAGTCCTGCAAAAGCTCAGAGTGACTGCAAGAGCACTGACAGAGCTAATACACCACCTGCATACATAATTCTCTTTAAGATGTAACCCTGTGTATGCATGATGTCATTCTGGAAAACTTGGTAAGATTTCAACATGTTATAACAGGGAGAACAGAGAGGTCACCATGGCACTTACAACTTTATGAGAGAAATTATTATTCCACCTAACTGACTGCATGCAAATCTCACCCTCTGCCACCAAACTCTTGCACAGATACCTCAGGGGTGGACACTCATTCCTACAGGGTTACCTACCCTCATTCAAAATGGCTCTGCAAAGATCTAGGAGATAAAAAAACGAGAGAAACATTTTTTTCAGTTTATCATACTACAGTGGCAAGCTTCTTAAGCAGGGGTAATTTCACATTCTTTGTTCATAATACGTCTGTCTGAAGAATGTGCAGCTCTTTTTTCTAGCATTTAGTAAAGAACACATAGCAGAACAACAACAATTTGTCAGGGAGATTTGAAAATGGATGCAAATGACAAAATATATAACAGAAACAAAGAGCTTGTAAGTGGTACCAGTCACTTCCAGTTCCATTTAAATTTCAAAATGGGGTCAGAACCATACTTCAAACTCTAGCTACTGAATATGCAATCTGTAAGAGCTATGGTCACTCCTGTGAAGATATACAGATCACAGGTGAGAAGAACTGTTACCACAGACATTATTCCTATCTCATGAAAAAGTAATGCATCCATTGTTATGCATGTATGAAACAGAAATGGACAGAGTCACCAATTGCTTAATTCCGGTCAGATTTCACTACAGACTAATACGACTCAAAAAACCTGACTTCTTCCTAGTTCTTCCTTTTGCACACACTGCTTTTCAGCACAGATGTCAGCTGTCAGCAGCTAAATAAACCAGAGACCACCAGCGTGATCATAGACCATTCCAGCCCACTCAGCCTTGAGGCTGTCAGTCAAAAACCTGCACACAGGACAGCAGGCAGAAGTCGGAAGTAGTTAGACCTGTTCCACTCCACTATGCTTCCTAAACCAACCCTGAAATGGAAACAGTGACTGGCACAGAATCAAGCTGAGCCAAGGGCAACCTAAAGGATGGTATTAATTAAATCCCTACCGGAGGTCAAAAATAAGAAAGAAGCAGTGAACCAAAAGAACAACCTGATATTTAATGCACCAAAGCACCCTCAAAATGGTGGAATTAAATGAAAGCCCTGAGCAGCTGAAGATTTCTGCAGCTGTTCCGTCCCAAGCGGCGAGTTAGCTTTCACCTTGGCACTTCCAGCTCTAGAAGTGACCTAATGTCATGGGCAGTCTTGTGAATTATTCTACCCAGGTTTCTACAGGACAATAGAAGCAGGTAGAAAACAGCAAGGCACTTCTGATTACAAAGCCTTTATCCAGCTCTTTACAAAATCACTTTAAATATAAATATGTTGCACATATGAATCATTATCCTCCTGGTATTGCCAATGCCCTTACCACGTTTCTTAACACACAGGAAGCCCTGCTGCCAATGTTAACAAATGATCTTTATGCTCTGCAGAAGTGGTCATTAATAAGCCTGGCCCATATTTCACAAAAGCACTCCTTCATCCACTATCATGGTCATTTTCTCTATATTCCGCATACAACTCACTCCTAAAGCACTTTTTAAGATTGAAAAATTCTAATAAAACAAGGCTGACAGTGAAAAAAATGCATGAAGATAATAAAGTTTCTCCAAAAGTCACAGATAATTTAAACTAGTGATGCATGGAACATCGTTATTAAACAAGGCTACTTCAGGGATATAAACCTCCACGTGCTAAATGTTTCTTCTCCCCCCAGCACAGATGTACCATGCTGCACAGAGAATCACAATTCTCCATCCAGAACTTCGGCCTGGAGGAAATTTTCAAGCGGCACGTTCGCCACAAGGCACACACTGTAAACCTCGGGCAACGGAGGTATCTCAGTGCCATGAAACCAACGGATTTATTACTGTCCCCTCGGAAAAAACGCCTTCAGTGGGTACCGAAGGGACAACATCACCGCAGTGCCACAAGGATATCAGCACCAGGGTACCAAGGGGATGACACGACCGCGGTACCCAAGGGACAACATCACCGTGGTGCTCCAGGCTACCAACGCGCTGTAAGAGAGCAGGGGGCAGTATCTGTGAGGGGTCGGGTTTGCTCTCCTGCCCCTCCCCGTACCGCAAGGACGCGTCCTTCCCCGGTGTCCCGCTCACCGCGGCCGCCACCGGGGCCCGGAGCCCGCGGGGCTGCCGGAGCGCTCCCGGTGCGGCGGGGCCGAGGTACCACCGGGGCCCGGGCCAGGAGGGGCCGTCCCCGCTCGCCCCGCGCCCCGGCGCCCGGCCCGCGGCGCGACCGCCCCTCAGCCGCACGGCGAGCGGCCCCGGGGACCTGCGCGGCCGGGCCCGGCCTGGCCCCGCCGCCCCCCGCCCCTCACCGGCGCGGACAGACCTGCGGGGGCGGGGAGGGTCCGGCGCATCCGCGGAGGGCAGGGCAGGGAGAGGAGGGAAGGGCAGGGCAGGGAGGGCAGGGAAGGGCAGGGAGGGATCGCCGGGATCGGCGGGGCGGGGGCCGCACCTGCGTCACGTGGGGCGCGCGCGCTGAGGTCACGGCGGGGCGGGGCCGCGCGCGCCGCACCGGCACAGCCGCGCGCGGGACACGGCCCCGCCCCCCGGACACACCCAGCCATGGCCACGCCCCCGGACACACCCGCTCCTGGCCACGCCCCCAGATCCAGTCATAGCCCCGTCCCCCCGGACACACCCGCTCCTGGCCACGCCCCCACACCAGTCATAGCCCCGACCTCCCCGGACACACCCAGCACTGGCCACGCCCCCACACAGTCATAGCCCCGACCTCCCCCGGACACACCCAGCACTGGCCACGCCCCCTCGCCCCCTCAGAGCCCTGGGCGCCATTGCGGGTCTGTGTTCCCAGGCAGCCTTTAGGAACACCCCCCCCCAACAGCTTTTGTTAAAATATAACTAATTTTGTTTAAAATATAACGAGAGCACTGCTCAAGTGAATCGTTTTGAAGGGTTATCCAGAGGACAAGTTGTTCACAGCACTCCTGTGCAGGAATGCCTGGAAGTTTCACCCAGGGTATGTAAAGTGTCCCCAAGGGCGCATGCGTGTCTCTCCAAAATTTGTTCATAAACTAGGCTGACAGTAGTAGACCTTGACCAAAACGACAGGAACTACGTCTGAGGGGGTTTTAGGAGTGAGTTATTGTCCCAAGTTATCTGGCCAATTATAAAACGCAAGGCAATACCATTTTGAGTGTTCCTTTGCTGGCAGAGTTCTTATTTATACCTTTCAAGTTTTCTTTTCTCCTGGATGCCTTCAAATTACAAATGTCTATCCGTTTTCTCTCATAATTCAGAGATGACATATTTGTAATTTACCTTCTCTCTATCAGCTTACACATTGCATACAACCAAGTTCAGTTGTCTATACAGACGCTAAAATTGGTATTTTAGGTAAATATTGACACCATGACAAATCCCAGTCTTTGGTAACTTTCTGAGTAAATAATAAGATACGATTAATGGGAAAACTTGGCACACCTTAAAAGGGGGAAAGAGAGAAAGAACTATAATTTGTTTTGTGTTAAGAGTATAGTGGAAAAATGAGTTTATCAGGGTCAGGTGGCACAGAAATGAAAAGTAAAAACCTTAAGAAGGAACACAACAGGCTTCATCTGAGGCTTTATCACCTAATGGTCACACAAATTTTCATGAGGCTTATTGGTTGTTACAATTGTTGATTAGAGGAAAATTAATTTCTTCAAGATGAAAAAAAAAAAACCTTAATCCTCACATAAATACATCAAAAACCTTATTATCCTCTCAGCAGTTTTCCTGGCAGCTGTGCACCTTCAAGGAACTGATAAATACTGCAGAGCAAAGGTGTGAACGATGTCGTGTTAACTTTTTTGTGATACAGTATTTAGTGCTGGGAACAGATTGTGAGAGGTTTGGCAGGAAGAGGAGGCCCTGCAGGATGGCCTGTCCCACCTCAGTGCTGCCCATCACCACTGCCCAGGGACCTGCTGAACTGGTACCTGCAGCTGGCCAGATGCTGGCTGGGCCTTCTGGCAAGTGGTGAAACATTATTAGGTGCTGCAATTACTACTTGAGTTTTAACCTTATTATGAGCACACAGAAACCATCTTTAGAGCAATCATGTTATGCTGACTGAGCATAAATTCAATTAAAAATTGCAGTGAGGACAAGCAGACCTCCCCTTCACTCCAGAGGGAAACCCACATGTCAAATCTGACTGTGAATACCATTGCAGCAAACAGGGTAAATATGCTTGGGTAGACACTAAGATATTACAGTGTATTTCAAGTGCTTATGTTGTTCCTGGAAGCCTTTGCCCAATTTCACATTTATGTTCTTTTCTTTTTTATTTCTTTTTTTTTAATTTTTCACACAATGGGAATTTGTATGCTTGAAACAGCAAGATTGTGGTTTATTGTGCTTTGAAGCAGCTCCAAAATTCTCAAATATTTATTGTGGCTGGGTTGTCCCACCAGTCTGCCCCAGCAGCTCTTGCTGTACTGAAGCATTGCCTTGCTGCTGCCAGCTTTCAGTGTCACTTTGTCACCAGCCTGCAGCCCCTGAGCAGAGAGCCTTCTTGCCACGCCTCCATTTGCTCTCCAGTGAGTTTATGATGGACAATAAGCTATTTTCTTGTGATTCCCATTTTAATTCTTACCATTTCCATTTACAATTCACATTTACCTGCCCATTTATGTGTTCACTGGTATACTTACCTCTCCCACTTACCAGCCAGAGGGAGATCCATACACTGGCTTTGCTTCCTGCTAAACTATCACACTTTGTAATTGGCTGGAATGGAAGTCCATCAGTGCAATGAAAACTGAGAAAAAATACAGTTTGTAGCAGGCAGAGCCAAGTGTGCCAGCCTGCCTTGTGTCATTCTCATGCCAGCTCCACACTGAGGAAGTGTTATGTGCTAGAGAAGTCTTGCCTGGATAGTCACAGCACAGGATAGTCACAACAGCACCCCTGTGCTGTCAGATGTGAAATTGCTGTGCTGAAAGACACACTGCCTACCCGTGATTCATTTTTTACGTTCATCCTTATTTTCTGTAGCAGCTCAGTGTCAATCTAACATGTTTGCTTACTTAATTCTGCCTCCTTTCTCTCTCAACTCAGGCATGAGTTAACAGAACTAGAACCAAGCTGGTTTTGGAAACTCACCATGTTGCCCACTGAGGGCACAAGGTGACTCACTCTTTGTTCCACGGTGTGGTACTCCACACCTCCCTCATGCCTTGCTCCTGTCTTCACTTGGTTTTGGTATGTGGATCTTCCTCACTTGCAATCAGCACTGCTGTTCCTGTGGTTAATTGCTCCACACAACACTCCTTCCAACACAGCAGGACTTCTCAGTGGGCTTGTTTCTTCAAAGGATAATCTCATAGGAGGTGGTCTGGGTACAGGATTACTCATAGAAGGACAATCTCATTAATAGCTTCCCCCCCTGAGATAGATACATTTATGTATTTTTGGCAACTCTTCATTGTTGTTGGTAATGTAATTCCAGTAGAGACAATGTTTACCAGAAGTTCTCTCAAGCCAAGCCAGGAACTGTATTTCCCTTTATTTCTCTATGTGTTTATTACACAAACAGTCTAGAAACCAATAGAGGTTCAAATCTAAAGTACCATCTTTTCTTAGAACAAGGCAATTTGGAAATTGTAAAACATGCTCTCACTCTGAGCCTAACAATAAATGCTGTGAATGTTATACAGACTTTGCTCATTAGGCTTGTCTAATATTTAAAATTGAGACTTAGAACCCTCAGAGCACCCTAGACCAAACAGTTCCAACAAATGATTCAGTTTTCAGAGGGGAGGCTTTGGGGGATTTACTGCTTATCCTAGGTAAACATTTCAAATAAGTGCTAAAATCCCTTTTTTAATCCCTGCAAATAGTAGCAGAGTAACAACACTCAGTCTTCCAGATGGGATTTGCACCAGTTCCTTGTACAACATTTCTCACCCATTTCTGCAGTGCTTTCAGTTGGAATATTCTGAAATTAATCTGGCAGGCTCCCAGATTCCCCCCCAAGCACAGCAGCCTTCCCTCGGCAGGGACATCACTCGGGTTGATGGCAGCTGCCTTGACCCTTCCCCCCAGAACTGCCCTGCTACCAGATGCACTCACACAGGAGGGTTAACCACAAATTCTTGCTTAAACTCCCCCCAGGATGTAACAGAGTCCAGCACTCTGCTCCCATTCCATGCCATACCCTCCCTGTGCAGTATCCAGCACCCTGCCTGCTGTTAAGCACCCTGTGCTGTCAGCGCTCCACTTACATCTGTTAGTGTGAAAAGACATTAATTGTAGACATACTTTTCAGCCTGCAGTTCCTACCATATCTTCCAGAGGAAACAAATTACTTTTAGCAGCAGCTGACGATTGCCAAGTGCTGCCAGGCAGTTCCTCTGGAATATTTCTTACTCAAACTTCTCTGGGTTTGCTCCACAGCTCTTGTTTTTATTCTAGCAGATATATCTGCATTGAACGCAGATCCCTTCCCGGATACTTCTCTGTTGTAGCTACAGAGCCTTGTTCTACATGTTTAACTACTACAGAGTCAACAGGTGAAACCATGAGACCCTATTGAATCAGCAGCAAATTTCTGCTCACTTCAGTGCTTTCCCCCAGTCTCTTTTATCTTCCTTTTTTTTGTCAACGAATCATTTATCAGGCTTTTCTCCCTTCCCAGTCCTACTTAGGAGAAGCATATTAATTACATATGCAGAAAAGTTTATGTGAGGAATTTCACATGGGTTGTTTGTGTTCCCTTTGCTTGCTGAAACCTTGGCTTTGTGCCATAAGCTTCAGTAATATCCTTGACTTCCCTGAACAAAATTCCCATGGCAAAGGAGACATGCTGCTGGGTGTCTGAGGGACAGAAAAATCAGTCCCAGTATCACACTGCTTCTTGCATTGGGCAGGTTAAATGTGAGGCAGCAAGGGAAGCCAACAGCATGCTGGGCTGTGCCAACTGAAGCAGAGCCAGGAGCTGGAGGGAAGCAATTACTGCCCTTTAAGCTGTAGGGATAACCTGGGGAGGGGAGGGGGTTCAACAGGAAGACAGAGCCAGCTAAGCCAGGCTCTTCACAGAGCTGCATGGCAGGAGGATGAGATGGTGGAATAGAAATGGTTCAGTCTAGACACAAGGAAAATATTTTTTGCTCAGAGGATAAACAAACATTGCAACAGGGACCCAGAAATATGGGGGATCTTCCATCCTTGGAGGCTTCCAGACACAGCTGAACAAAGACCTGATCAGCCTGGTCTAACTTCAGTGTTGATCCTGTTTTGAGCAGGAGCTGCCCTGGATGACCTCCAAGGTTCCTTCAAACCTGACTGAAGCATCTGTGATTCGTACCAATTTCACAACAGAAGTCACGTCAAACCTAAGGGTAAGAATGCAATCAGTATGTGGTCAACAGGCAAACTCATGTTGATAGTTTATACAGATAGCAGCTATCTTGCTTTTAATTATTCTCTGTTCTAAAATTTCAGGCTGTATTGCTCTGGAGGAAGCAGCTTACAAGTACAGAGTGTTTTATTGGAAGACCAATATCACTGAAGACTGTTCCTCGATCGATTCTGGCCAACAGGTTATCCTCAAGTGACTTTATTGTCCAAACATATTCCTGGGTAGAATCAAACTGCAGGAGCCCATTTGTCTGGCCACAGATCTGTTAGAGAGAGACAAGCCAGACAATAGAGACCATTGAAAATCAAGAAAACACAGCTTCTAGTTGGTGGTTTCACGAGTCTCTCCTAATAAATTAGCCCATTACAACTACAAGAAAAAAAGCAACTATCGCTGTAATTATTTCTTTGATATTTCACTGTATTGTCACTTAATTCTCAGAGTAAACAAATAACTACAGCAGATACAAAGCAGTGAGTCAGTAAGAGACGTAGGTTAGGGAGGAACTCTGGCATACAACATTTATTATAGCTGCCAAATAATGAATTCATGTGGAAATTAGCAAGAGCACTAAACTTAATTTGTCCCAGTATTTTAATGGGAAGTTAGTACATTGGCAGGCAAAACAGCAAGAAGTCTTCCCACTTACTGTGGAAATAGATCACCACTGGCACTGTGAAAAAGCCTGCCAGCATTTGGCAGAATAACATGAACAAAGCACTGCCAACTGCCCTTTCCCTAACCAAGAAAGAATGTTCTATGTCACCAGTGGATTAGGAGAAAACTGGTAGAAAATCGTTTTCAGAATTTGCAGGTGTTTCATAAGAGAGTCCTAACAAAACCAGAAAAAGATAAATCGGTTTTGATACCTTTCTTTTGGTTAAAACACACTGCATTTTTTTAGGTTGTCCCTTTAGGTGAAAATAAAACATGAAGGTACCCTGACTTATAATACTCAACTAGAAAATTATCCTCATCTCTTTAGAACTATACCACTGGCTGCGTTTTCTTCAGGAGGATCTATTTTGATTTTTAATGCTATTTATCAGGATGAAGGAATGTGTAATTATCTTCCCACTTCTTTCATTTGGAAGAAAATAAATAAGGCAAGACAGTTCTCCATCAGCTAAAACTTCTGGGGTATCAGAGATTTGCAGCTCTCACTGGGAGCAGGGTTTGCTAATGAAGCTTTTGAAGCCACGGTGGCAGTGTCTGATTGTAATTGCTGAAAGGTGACTCTTGAAGAGCTTTATTTGCACTAATCAACACCACGTTGTGCCTCAAAGCTAGAGTTCCCTTAGATGCACTGTCCCTACTGAGTTATTCTGCAATAACTAAACAGGCTTTTCTGTTTACTTCTGTTTTTCAGAAGTAAAAACATATCTTGTTTTTCAATGGGATCCTTTGGAGCTCCTCTTCAAACTTGTTGTGCAGTTAAAAGTTCATAATTTCTTTCTAACACTTACCTCTTGCAACCCCCAACTCTTTGTCCTGTGGTGCCTGAGCCAAAGCAACCATCAGTGAAAGTACTAATGTAAAATATCCAAGGGTCGGGGTGGGCTGTGAATATCAAATCCTTTACGTGCAGAGTCACAATCAGTACTTATTTTCCTGACAGTGGCCATTTGGAAACATTACATTCACAGTGCTGGACTCAGCTGGACAGTATTAGAGAGAGATTCTGCTTCACAGCTGAAACAGCTCTGTGCTTCCCTTATTTTTTGTTGCCAGTTAACTGTACAATTGTTCCCCAGTAGGAAAGAAACATCTGAGCTGAGTAGACACCTGAGCATCTCAGTTACCAAGGTGAGGTTACTGTCCATGCTTCACATGGATTGTTGGTCCATTAGCAGCCACCATATCACTTTCAGAAAGAAACTTTCAGAAAAATAATGTTGGTGTTAAAGGAAAATGCAACACCTTACCTCAAACTTGCCTGCAGTGTGTCATTTTGGGCTTGTTTTATCATCTCAGAATAAACTGTTTTAACTTGGCTCCGAATTCCTTTCAGACTAACTTGCTGTGCAGTCCATGCTGTCACATTGCACAGATCCTCTTATTTTTCAGTCCTCACCCATCGATGCCAAGCTCACTGAATTGCACTAATGCTTAAGTTGTGGAGCTCAGGACACAGTTCCAGCTGTCCAGTCTCTGCAGGCCAGTTACCAGGGGATGTCAGGATGGCCTACAGCTCCATTTGAAGGCATTTTGAGCTGCGTGACATCCTAGTCTGATTAATCATAATATCCCCTTCAATGCACAGAACACTACATGAAGAAGATCATCATTAAATGAAAAGCACGGCCCACAATAAGGTGAGTTTTGGTGGTAATGACGGTGGGTTTGGAGTTTTAGTGTTATTGTTGTGGCAGCCTAAAGCAATTGCAGATGTTGCCCTAACGAACAGACCTTTCCTGCACAGCCCCATTCCCCTGGATGTGCACAGTGCCTGTGGGAGGCTGTCACTGAAGCCAATTATACAAAGCTATTGAAAAGTCTGTGAAGGTGTTTGGCAAGTGAGAAATAAATCCCACCTGTCGTTTTCTTACTCAATCCAGCTAGCAAATCATGGTCCTCACTCATTACCACCTCGGACCTTGGAGCAAGGGAAGGCTCTAGCTGCAAAGAGCAAGGATTGCATGGCATTTTGGGCACTGTGATTAGCCCGAGCCTTAAGCAGACGAGTTTGCACGAGGCGGTTCAGTCAATACTGTAAAGCCACTGAGCGCAGCTGTCCCCGCAGCGCTCGCCTGCCACAGCGGCTTAGCGGGGGCGAGCCGGGAGCCTGAATTACGACTCGTCCTGCAGACAAGGGCGAGCCTTTCGGGCCAGGGCTGAGATCATCGGCTAGACACTTCTGAGGAGCCATCGGAGCAGTGAGACCATCAGACCAGAACAGAGAGAGATAAAGCAAGCACTTCAGTAAACAAAGAGGCTTTTGCAAGGAATTAACACCCTCTCAAGCGTGGGACAAAACACGCGAGGGTTTCACCCACCGAGCCGGGAGCTGTGGCACTGTGTGTTTGACCTGCCTGTGCCTGCTGGACACTGGCTGAGGGGACACTCACGAGTCCCTCGCCTCCTCTTGGCTCATTCTTTCTCTCAGCCCACTTCAGAGAATTTCCCCCTCCTGGGGACGTTCCAAATGCTCATTTATCAGAGGCTTTAAGATACCAAACTACCAAATACATTAGAATACTTGGGCCACTGGCTGCTGCTTGTGTTATATCTCGGCCCTTGAGAAATATTAGGGCAGCAGAGAATGCCTGGCACTACTTGTTGTTTCAAGACGTTCATTTTGATCCATACATTCCACCCAATAAACATCGGCCAAGTATCACTAGAGATCACAATCTGAAGCTGGATTTAACTTTAGTCATAGCTCTGTCAGGTCATTGCCACAGAAATTTTGAGAACAGTAAATCCTTCCCTTGCTCATTTAAGTATATAAAAGCCTTATTTTGGTCACAGATTAAACATTTTTCATGGTTACAATTTTACACTGGACTGTAGCAAAAACCAATCTCCAAGTAATGTATTAACATTTGGAGGCTCTCTGAAGGTCACATGTAATCAAGATTTGAGGCAAAAAGAAAAGGATGCTTGTTTAAAGCAAACAGAAATCTTATTAGCCTTGAAATCCTTCAAACTACTGGGGCCAAAAGCTTTCCTGGCAGCCAAAAGAGGTTCTTGCTGTCAGTCAAGATAACAAAGCCCTTCCAAAACTGACGTGCAGAAGGTGCAGGTTCATCTGAGTGTTTCCAGCTCACACGCAAACAACTGGGAAACAATTTTAAGACTTCAAAAACTTTAAAACAAAACCAAACAAAACAAGTCAGTCAGAAGATTCAGAGCCAGAGCCGCTGAAGTCATATGACTTTAGGAGGTACTTAGTTGTCATTAGAAACATCTAGTCCTCATGATTGCTCACAATCAAACGGCCCAGCTTCAGACAAGAAAAAAAAAGTGCTTCGAATCTGTTGCATTTTAAATTCAATCTGCTGGGTTTGGCTGCCTAGTTTTTGTGTTTGTGGAATTGGCAGAATGAGGGGGGAGTGTGCACTCAATCAATCAGGAGGTCTCTTTTTTTCATCTGAATGCTCAGGAAATTGTCATCACCAACAGTAAAGTCTAAATGCCATTTAGCTGAGATTTACAACGTGGATGAATTAGATGCCTCCTTTTCTCAAAGTTGCAGTATGTTCAATCCTTGTCCAGAAGACACCGATTTTATTTTTTTTTTAACTTTTCTTGTCAAAATACAAAAGTTTTGATTTTCCACAGAATGTAACATCAAATATCCTTTCATTCCTGACCCACATTTGCCGCAGGTCATGTAATTATGAATGAAAATGCCACTTTGTTTATATGAGTTCTATTTATGACAGAGATTAAGCTGTGAAATTTGTACTCCTGGCATCTTATTAATACTGCTCTGCTGTAAAATTCCTCAGGCAACAGGGGAAATAATGACTTAAAACTGCAATAAGATTACCTTACAATGCAGGCACTTTGAAGATAGAGTTAGCTCTGGATTTGAAAATACAATTTTTTAGGACCATATCCTTTATATAAAAGGGTACGAAACACTTACAATTACCTTAATTTATTTTCAAGACATTTTGGTTTAGATCCAATCAATTCCTAGTACATTAAGGAAAATTTTGTCATTATTCATTAACAGGATTTAGCTATTCACAGCAATTTTCTAAACCTTTAATTCTGAAAAGGTAAGTCTTCAAATCTTGGCAAAATTAACTTCATGCCGTGATGAAACACTTTGATCTATACAATATCTTTATTGCATCTGGTGTGCCAAGATGCTTTGATAAATGAAAAAATGAGCAAATTCAGCACTTCCCATCAACTTCCAGCTGAAAGGTGGTGTACATGTGCAGAGGAGCCAAATCCTCATTGTCACAAGGCCATGGAAGAGGATTCTTCTGAAGTATCTCTAAAGCAGTTGACATAAACTACATCTAAATCTTAAGTGGACACAATTAATTGATTGGTTTAACTTCCTCCCCTTTCAAATGGAAGTAAACAAAACATCTTTCTGCTTAGTTATAATCCACACTAATGTCATAGTTGAGGATCATGAACTTTCCTAAGTGTCCCTTTGTAGGTAACACCTGATGTTGAAATAGCACAATAGAATAATTCAACAAATACATTCCCTTTGTGAATGGAGCAGATTAAACTCCAGGGACAAGATCTGTAATACTGTGCTTTTCACCCTGATCAGTCCTGCAAGGCCAACAGTGCCAGAGGGGACACCCTGCCATCTCTACACATGGATACAGTTACTTACTTGCCTGGTTATTCAAGATCACAAAAGAGGACACCATTAACATGGGAAGACACACAACCCTGTGGAAATATTTAACTGAAAAACTACTTTCTGGTGTTCCAGGTACGCAAAACAAAACAACTTGACCTAACCAGGCAGGCTGCAGAAAATTTTCCATGTTTTTCTTATTCCCAATTCTAAAGTTGTAAGATTTTGGCCATGGAAGGTGCTTAAGTTTGTGATTTCCCCACAGAGTTCCAAAATGAACTTGACTTACCCAGACACGCTCAGAGCTCAGGTTGCTGTTTTCAGAGAAACCTCACCTTTCTTTCCCTCCCCTGTAAGCAAAGCAAGGCTATGTCAGTGTCCAGTCAGGACAGTCTTTCACAAATGAAAAACATTAATCAAATAGGCACCCAAGGGAACTCGTACAGGTTTCTCCTTGGACACCAACACACGGGAGATGGCAACCCAGCAAATGGAACACAGAAACAAAAACCAGTTGCCTCCCTAAAGAGTTTTCTGCTATCTTTGCAAAGACCTGCAAACTTGAAAACTAAAGGCTAATTGGGAACATACATCCATGCCCCTCTTGTAGTTGGTCTTGATGACAATTTCTGAGAGAACTCAAACATCACATTTAGAGAGCATGACTATAGCAGACTCCTGTGATAAATGTGAAAACATTGAAGTTTACCCCTGATTCTGTCTTTGCTTTCCTGCTCTGTTCTGTTTTTTAATAGGTACTATCAGCAGTTTCTGAGAATAAATATAACTGTTTCCAACAAGCAAAATAATTTTCTGTCTGTCTCCACCAAGTGAGTGTAGAAGGGTGAAAGCACTGTCTTCGAGCAAGAAGTCTCCTAGCACACTCCTCCACCCTGAAAAGATGTCAGATGCTCAACAGCCACTACAGAGCACATCCAGGTAGGATTCACAGAGGTTTAATTCCTCACATACTTCAGACCTTGTTCCCAGTGTAAACTGCAGTTTACACAAAGGCTCACAAACACTGTATTTCCAGGCAAAAACATCCTTAATGCCTGTAACCTTTAGCTAAGGTCAGACATTTAAAAAAAGTGACAACACAGGGATGTATTAAAATAAAACAGTTTGCAATTTGTCATTAGTACCTTCCCACAAAAATAGCCTGGGAAGGAAATGTCATTATTTGCATAGGGACAGTGATTAGATGCTAACACATGTAACATATGTCTTCCATCCAAGCTGGTAGTGTCATGTGTGGCACTACATTCTTGTTTCTTGTTCTGTTAACTCTAAACATGGACTTTAAAAACAAATCTGCCTCATTAGTCTTTTGCCTCCTTCTTATTTAGCAAATGCAGTTTTTATCTGTGCAGAATCTCGATAACTAATAGGAAGCAGCTACAGTAGGTATAAAAATTCCAATAATTTGCAGAAGGCATCTCTATAAAAACAAACAAACAAACAAAAAGGTGTTACTGAACTGGGCCTTCCAAGTGAAAATAACAGAGCAGGGAAAACAAAGCATCTGTGGGAAGTTCTGTCCAGAGTAAGTAGGTTCTTACCTGCGTGTTACTTAAATTCTCCAAGAGAAGATTTATACAAACCAACATTTAACACTTGGGTAGAAGGAGGAGTTGAGGCTTTTCAGTAATCTTTACCCAATCAGGCAAGCTCTTGCCATTTTACACCCAAAAAAGAAATCCCCTCGTATTCCATTACTCTGCAAATTTGAACATCAAAGCGGTCCTCTTAGATACAGAAGTTGAGTATCTAAGGGCAAAATATCTCACATTTTTAGTATCACCTGTTTAAAATACCATTAATAACTAAAGAAAAATCACAGCAAAGAAACAGCACAAAAACCTGTCTTTTTCTTGTTGTTTGGCAGATCAGTTGTGCAAAGGATTTTCAGTGCAATCCACCTGATTTAGAGGATTGATGTGTTTGAACTCCTGAGCAAGCACAGCCAGGTTGTAAAGACAGTGCAATCTCTCTCCCTCTCTAGTGCTCAGGTTCCCCTGTGCCCTGCTTTGCAGATTTACAGCAGCTGATTAACAACGATATTAATGATCCACACTCCCAGTCGTTCGCGGCAGCTTCTTTAATCCCCTGCAATGCCTGTGCAGGCACAGCAGAGCACACACCCCCACCACCACCCAGTGTCCCACAGCACTGCCAAGAGGACTTGGAACACGCCAGTGCTTCCTTTGACTGCAGCCCAAGTGCCACTTCCCAGAAGCGTGCAGTGAAGCCCCGGCTGACAGCTCAGCTAAGCAGGAATTGATGGCACTGCTGTAATGGAGTTATCAGTGACAGATACCTCCTGTGCAGCTTCCAGGTCACACTCACTTAAGCAATGATAAATGAGCATGAAACACTGTTAGCACAAAACAAGATCATAAATACTGAATTCTGAGCTAAAAAAACTAACAGCTTCAGACAGCTGTAGCATCTTGCAGTTTCTATGATTTTATGGATGTTCTCACTCCTGTCACGAACGTACCACAAAAAAAGTGAAAGACGACTTTATGCAGATATTCAAAAACAAAAAGAACCCCAGCCATCCTTCCAGAGCAAACATTGCATCACCCCACACTGACTAACTCACAATTACCTCAGTGACCCTGACAGAGTTTGTAACAGCTCTAGGAATCCCAAGGTCTGACATCCATCTGTCCATCCTTCTGCCATATAGTGCTGCTCAGGCCGAGAGGATGCAGAACGTTTAAGATGTAAACGTCAAAAGTGTGACATTCAGTTGTCTGTAACTCCTCTATCCAAACTGACATAGGTGGGAAAACAATGGGAAAAAATGGGAAAAGCACATGGTGAAGCAAATTGTGTTTTATTCGCAGGGATACCTTCCCAGGCTCCAGTTGCTTTTAAGAACTAATACAGAGTATTCCTGAAGGTGTTTGCTGATTACAGTGAGATCAGTGACAGGAGAGACTGGCAGCTGCTTTTGCACTGCAGCAGCAGAGTGTGAGCACCTTCTGCCTCCCCCCACCTGGGGTTTACAAGGTACAACACGAAGGGCATCCACCCTTCTCCCTCCCCAGCCATCACTCAGTCAGAGCCCTGCCATCCCCAGCTCGTCCTGCTCTCGGCCAGACACTGCTCATGGAGAGTGGGATCCATGTATGACAGACTAAATCCTTCAGTATTAACACTGCAAACTCAGTAATCACAGCTGCATATGAAACCTGGTGCAATCATACAATATTTTTGTCCTAATTTTCTGCAGTGCTAAAAAAATGGATTCCTTACTGCCTTAAAACAAGATTTTTGAAAAGCAGTTTGAAATCTCATTTAGGAGGATTTCAGCCCCACTCTTACAAACTCTATGAACACTTACGCAACATGTTTATTATTTATACTTTTTAGGGGGTTATTTGCTTTTGCTTAGTGACATTTCCTTCATGAAGTTCAAAGAGTATTCCCAACGCTTGCTTACCTAAAGCCTGGGAACTAACATCAAAATGCCTGCAGATGGCCATACACATGGATGAAACCACACCCTCCCAATTTACAGTAGCTAATTCCTTTTTACAGTGCTGCACAGATGGAAGCAGCCACTACACTGTACAGTAAGAATAAACTTCTCAGTTATGTTTAATATGACAACTTACTGCTGAAACTAACTGTAGTGCTGTGCCATGTGTGTTCAAATGTGCTGGAATTTCTCTGTCCTGGAAAGGAAAAATCACAAAACCTTGCTTCGGTCAGAATTTTTTAATCATATTCCTACAAAATTATGTAAACATTAGCATACATATCCAGAAAAATCAATATAATATAATGGTGCATAAACTGTAAGTTTAGAGGACTGTCAGGAACACTTGAACAGTTTATAAATTAATATATACAGTATTGGGTACTCTTCATCAGATAAGAAAACCTCAAAACTGAGCCATTTAGGTGCAAGAGCCGTAAAACAACAGAAGTGCTCCAACACCAAACTTGGCTATGAGGCAACATTGCAATCCACATGACTGCCTGTTGTAGTTCCACCACAAACATTCCATTTAGCCACTAAAAAGTATAAAACAAAAGTTTTGGTAGGAAGTTTATTTTTATTGGAAATCATATAGCAAACATCCCTAAAGTAATAAAAAAACCCCCAAACCCGGAATACTCCATAAACAGGTTTCTGGAAGAGTGAAACTGAAGCTTTCTAGGCTGCACAAGGAGATCATCAGCATCTCCATTCCACTCTACTTCCAGCAGAGCACCAAAGGCCTCACTAAAAGAAAAGGTTTTGGGTAGTTTGTAAACAGAGAGTGGTGGGTGGAGGGAAAAAGAAAGATGCAGAGCACATACTGGGCTGACATGCAGCATTCTGGGCAGTTCAGCTTTTCCTGAATTAGAACATCATGAGAATGTAACATCATTGTTAACTTGCTGATTTTGGGCTATTTTGCTTAAAGAAAAAACAAACAAAACGAACAAAAAAACCCTCCAAAAAAACCCCAAAAACCAACCAAAAAAAACTCCCCTACTTAAAAAACCCCAACCCCAAAAAACCCCAAGAAAAATAAATTCTTCAGCCTGCCTGTGATTAAAGTCATATTCAAAGCATTCTTGCAATGTTGCCCTTTACAAGATCAGGAACACACCACAGAATGCAGGATATGTCACTCTTATTCAGACACCACATTAAATGAGTTACTTTCCTCTCCTCCTGTCCATACAAGCATAATTCATAAGGGAAAAAAAACAAGTATGGTAAACATACCCTAATGAATGATCTCAAACAAAAGGCATTCTTCCCCATATTAGAAAATTCTCAGTATCACTGAAACTACAGACTGTATAAAAAGACTAGGATTATCAGGGAAGCACTTGACACTGCAAGAACTCTTTTAACTGAATTCTTCTAATATGATCATCAGAGAATCCTTCCAAAGTTTAAATTCTTCTGTTTCTAGAGTTGAAGTAGAATTTCATTCCACCATATTGTGGTACATTTTTCATACCTGACCAACCACTTCTTACAAAGAAAATTCATATTGCACTAACAAAAATGCATTTAGCTACAATAAAGGGGAGGTCATATCTAGCCATCTAAAGCTTTTTGCTCTATTTTTTCCAGTTGTTTAGGAACAAATTCTGTTAATCTCTTCTTACAGGAAATCCTGAGTAGTAAGGTGAAGAAGGTTTGGCAGATAGCACCAGTTTTCCATCACTTGTCATAATTAACAGGGTACATTTATCATCAGCAATGCATCTAGAAGCACTATCCTAGTTTAACCTAAATGCCCAAATAAGATCCAATCAGCTAATAAAACACTGTTATTCCTATTAGCAGAATCTGAGCCAACACTGAAACATCAGGAGGAAAAGATTTCTGCTAAATCTGAGGACACAGATTGCAAACACAGAAAGAAGCCTGAATTCTAGCACGAATCTTTTCCTTATAATGGACAGGGGTGGAGAAAACTACAGGTGGTGGGAAGAACAGGAAAAAACCCTTAAACTGCTGTGTCCATCACCTTCCCCCACTTAGGCTCAATGCCAAGGCATAGCACTCTGAAGGTGTTTATAAACAACCCAAACTCTCCCCTATTGCTTCCCCCAGAGCAGCTCAGTGAGTGCTTTATTGTGAGCCAGACTGCCAACAGCTTCCAGCATTTAATTACCAGGGTGTCTTTGAGGCTTGGAGAAGTTTTATCTGACATAAGTCAAAAGGATTCATTGATATTAGAGGCTTAGGTCACTACATTTCCTGCTGCAGTTTTACTTGTATTGCTAACTCGTAATAGCAACCATGACAGACCTGAAAATCTAACAAAGAAAGGCTAAACTTAGGAATTTGGGCTTAATCCGAGCTTAAACTACTAAAAGACAAGTCTCACTGGATTGGCCCTGTACGTAGACCTGAAGAAGTTTCATCACAGATGTATCTGCAGTTTTGTGTAAACTATCAATGTACTACAGCAACACTAATTTGGTATTCACAGGTAGTAACAGCACAGTTTTTACACATCTGTTTTTACACTCTGCATTGTTACCATTCCCATGTCTAAAATGACACAGGTGCAAACTCCTAACAAGACCTCATGTCCTTATCTGTAGCCTGCAGACTTTCCTCCCACTGCTATGTGATTTGTTTCCTCACTCACGTTATCCCATGGGGATCTTATACTCACATATATGCACACTGTGATAAAGGAGAACTGATATGACAACATAAACACAACTAACAGACCTTAATTCAAATATCACCAGCAGCACTGAATCTTGAGAAACTTCAAACAGACTAAGACCTTGCTCAGTGTGGTAACAGATAGCACCACCAAAATGGTATGGAACAGTTTCACATGAAAATGTTTCCCTCTGCTTTGGTCACATTTCTCATTTTCCCACTCTCCCGTACTTGGTTTTTTCTCTACTTCTTCATGCTCACCTTTATGCCTGATTTGATAGAGACCATGCAGTTGTGAAATGCATTATAGCTCCTCCAGAATCTTTCAATTTTTAACCATTTATTAAAAAAATAGATTAAACCCAGGACATTTGAAGTTAAACGAATGAAAACTTTGGTAAGAACACTGATGGCACCGTGGTAGTCTTTAAGGATTATGACAATTTTCAGCAAGAACAATCATTCCATTGCTTCTCTCTGACATCATCCCAGAGTTCCATGGCTGCCTGCACTCCAGCTCTGAGTCTGTGTAAGGAATCTACATAAAGTTCTGAAAAATAAAGGCAAAGGAGTACAGGGAAATATTCTAAAGTCTTTCAGCAATCTCTTGAGTGAAATACACATGTACCAAAATATTCTACTTAACAAGGTATAACACAATCCAGACTTACCAAAGAACTTTTTCTGTACACACATGAACAAGGTTTTCATGTATGAAACCAACCAAATAAATCTAGTGTCTCAAAGGTGTTTGTAGTTTTTTTGTTTGAATGTTATACATAACTATGCAGTCAATATAGATTGAGTTAAGCCAGCTCATTCATTATGTCCAGCATTTCACACAATATACCAGTGGGAGGAGATAAACATTATTCTGATCAGATACATTTATTTTAATCTTCAAAGCACAACCCTTTTTCTTCTTCATCATCATCATCAGTAGAATCTGCATAGGACTCAATGGTGTTGTATATGAAAGAGTACAGCTTGACATCTGGCCCTGAAGTGGAACAGTTTCTGCATTCTTCATTGTAGTATCTCAGCAACAGCCTATAAATGTCCCCTTAAAAAAAAAACAAAACAAAAAAGAAATAATTAAAAAACATGTAAGAACATGCCATATGAGCAATGCATGATTGCAAATGAAGGCTGGCAATGCACATGCACACAGACATAGTGGCTAGGAATGTCTCTCTAAATGAGCAGTGGCAGAGGAGCCATGTAATGGGAATGTGACTGTTTCAGGTTGTTCAGAACATAGGATGGGCTCCCTCAACTTCCTGCACCAGCTACCCCAACACTGGGCTTGCATACACATTACTTACAAATGCATTGCCAATTGCACTGTAAGACAGATCTGTACTAGGAATGTGTAAGCAGATTTCCCCTTTTTAAAGTATTACTGAGTTATATTAAAAGCTTTTGCAAACCTTCTACCTACGACATATATCTGTGTTTTCCAGATTCTACAGCTTAACTCCCAAGTGAATTAGAAAGAATTCCAGAAGTTTTCTAACAGATTACACTGCTGACCCTGAATCAGAAGAGTTCCCCATTCTGGAAACAGGTACAAATAAACCAAGACCTATGTGCTTGTGTTCAGGACTTGATGATGATAATTCCATTGGAAAATTTCTACTCATAGAGATGGTGAAGTCTCTTTGCTGCAAGGAAAGATTTTTTTATGCTCACCAATAGTTTGGCCCTTCTCACAGAGAAAAGTATGCATGCTGTAAATATCCCGCATCAGCTCCACATCTCCAAAGGTAAAATAAACAATATCACGTCCAGCCTCAGCAGCTGCCAATATCTGTATTAAGGCTGAAACAACAAAAGAGATTATACACATAAATACAGGATCAAATCATTTGCTGAAGGGAAAAACACAGCCTAATTTTACACCAAAGAATCACAGCACCCATCTCCAGGTGAACACTGCAAAGCAATCTGAACAATGGGTAGTTAAAATTAAGAATACTGGGCACTGCAGCTCAGATGCTGCAGTATTCTGCTAGAGCTGCTAGTGACAACCACCCCTACTTTGCAGATAAACAATGTGCTTGAAACTCAGAGGGGTTTCTTCTGGTCTGTGCCAGGACTCAGCCACTAATTAGCCAATAAATGCCTGTGGCAGCACAAGGCAACAGAGCCCCATCTCACATCCTGGTTTGAGCTGCTTGCATCAAGCCACAGACAGTGGGGTACAAACCATTTCCATGCTCTGTCACCTGTCAGAAGGAATGGAGCCAACCCTAGGTAAGCTATGCAAAGCAGGAGCTGACCCAACTTTTAGCTTCCCAGAGGAGATCTGTGGTTCTGCAGCCTCTTACTGCACAAATTGAAGGTGCCCACCACACCCGTAACAGAGACAAGCAGTGTGGAACACGATGGCTCAGGCTGACCTGCAGGAGGTGAGTGCTGATGCCAGGAATGCAATTCATATTATTTAACCTCCAGCTTTCTGTCACACTCACTGGACCAAGCTGCATCCCTCACTGGACCGAGCTGCATCCCTCACTGCACCCAGCTGCATCCCTCACTGCACCCAGCTGCATCCCAAGTTCTGTCAGTGGCTAACATTACAATATAGAGAAGACTCTGTTCTTCTATATGGAGAAGAAAGAAAATGCTTCCTATTTTGGAAACAGGTTTTTGAAGATTCATCTTGAGAAGTGATGTGGGGTATTGATCAACAGTCCAGCTGAGCCAAGCTAATGACCCACTGCAACTGGAGAAGTGGCTCTGGTCCACTTCTCACCCACCTCCTGACTTTTCTGCAGCTCTCAGGTACTCAAACATCTCATTGTCCCAATTCCATTTACCAAACTGGCAGAAAATTGTAGGAGTTGTTTTCTGCTAGAACAGCAGTTGAATTGGCTGAGTGAAGGGTCTGCCAAGAGCCAGAGCTGAGGCAAGGGAGGGCCCCAGACCACAGAGCCAAGAACGAGAAAGAGGAGAAGAAGAACAAGGACCCTCTCAGGTAGCACCAAACTTAAAAGAGCACAGGTCTTTCACCAACCAGTCCTGTGAGGCTGGAGTGTCACAGAGGCAAGTGATCAGTCACACCTTCATTCCAGGGAATGTTACAACAGTCCAAATAATGGACCCCAGCAACTATTTAATCTATTGCAGCTTGTCTTACTTCAGAGCCTACTGGTACAGTTCTGATATTAATTCTTTCCTTTTCTACCCAGTAAGTAGAGTTAATTAAAATGTGATTAATATTGTCTTTGTAAAGATTAATGTTAAATAAAACAGCATACATACTGCATTGCCACCTGCTAGTGGAAGCTAAATAGAAAGCTGTTCATAGCTAAAGAATCTTTCACATTTTTAAACAGAGATCTAGTAAAATATTGCATTCTTTAATCAAAAAAACCCTCTTGTAAACCCATTGCTAAAATTATAAATTACATGATTCACATGTGGAATTAATCTCAATCTGGGAATGATACTTTAATTAAACTACTGAACCAGCTGTGGATTTAGTAAAGCTTCAGTAGTTCAGCTTTTAAAGAGTCCAATTAACTGGCTTGCATAGGGGAACAGAACCTAATGAATACTATTATTCATTCCATACAAACAATGCAGTTTCACTTTACAGAAGACATTAAAAATATCCTCCTGTTTATTTTGAATTGCTGTAAATCTTATGAAACTAGGACCAAAGTTTCTGCCAGGACTCAGACTTCTCAGTCTTCTGGCCATTAATGACATACAGCACCATGTGACATTTCCATGCCACTGATACAGGCAGAAGCCCCACGAGAAGAGCAGGCACAGCGATGCCACACTGGGGCCGACACCCGTGCCCAGGAGGCACAGCCAGGACCTCAGGAACACCACAGCAGCACCTCAGCAGCATCTCCATGGGGCCAGAGGCCTGCTTTCCTCTCCTCCCACTAATCCTACAGGGGCCTTTTTAAAGCACTCTTCCCAGTGAACTTCCTAAGCAAGAACACCAAGTCAGCTAAGGAGCACTTTCTCACAACCGACAGAGGTTAAATTTATGTATTTATGAGATGCCTCATCAGATCACTTCCTTTGCATTTGCAATAAAACAACACTTTTCCAGTGTTTAGACAGTTGCACAGAGCTCCACCAGCTACTAATTGTCCTCTGGTTTCAAAAGCAAGACAAGATCTTCCAACTTCTCCTGATTATATAAACATATTTTTTTCAGTATTGAAAGTCTTGAGTTTATACTGAAATTCTGTAGAAATTTCCCTAACTTAGCTGGAATCTGGCTTGTTTACATACCAGGTCTTTTTTATCAAGTCAGGTTATTTTTTTTCCTCCCTTAAGAAGACTTAAGATTTTGCATCATTTGTGACCTTGAGTGAAACCATATTTTATACACAATTGTGTTCCTTTAATTTGCAACTCAAAAAGATCATGACGAAATATCATAGTGCATTATGGCACTTATCCAATTATATCCAATTGCATCAAATATTTTGGGGGTTCTGAAGGCTCTGTTACAGATCCAGATATTAATTCTTAAAGGATAAGGGTGGATATTTGAGAATATAGGTCAAAAAGTAAGATTTTAAACTATGAAAACTATTCTGTCATTCCAATACACTATCAAGCCACTGTAGACAACAAAAGCTATTTACTTGGACTCAGTGATGCAGTGAGCAACCCCTATTCTAAAAGACACATCTAGTGTTGAGAAAATAATGAGTTAAATCAGATGAGCCATAGTTTTATCAGAAAGCCATACATTAAAAAAAATATACATGGGATAATGAAAGTTGAGACCCAAGACAAAGACCTTATGCAAATTAAAGTGTTTATTAAACCTCCCTAACACAAACGAAATATGCTCAGATCCTGCAGTGAATACTGCTCCTGGTATTGACAATCTGCACTTGGCAGCCCATTTTATCTAATGGACATCAAAAAACAACTGTCAGGAAATCAATGAGCATTGAGAAAAAAATAGATGCTCAATGAATAAAACACATTAAGAAAGAAAGCTAATGAAGCTAGGAGCCTGATGATTGTTTGTCTCAATGTAGCTACTTAAAGCCATTCAGAAAAGAAAATTTTAAATACTCTCCAAATGTCTGGAAACAAGAAAAATGTAAATTTCTACTTAGGACTTATATATGAGTCAGGGTATCAATTTACATGTCAGGATCCATCAGTTCTTGACTTGATGGAAAAGGTCTTAAATGAATGTAGGCATGTGATATCTGCTGCATTATAAATACTCTAATTAAATATAAAAGAACATGAGAAAGTGAGTGATATAACAGGCAAGTCAGGAAAGAAAGAAGCATGTCTAAGTGACTGGAAACCTCTCTGGCATACAGCAATATATTAAGGAGCAAAACTAAACATGAAGCATTGCCAGCAAATTTGTGAAGCCTTGCAAATTACCAGGTACCTTAAACAGCTCTGCAGAGATATGAATTTCAGACATAATCTAAAAAGTCTGCTCCAGAAAGGCCAACTGATTTATATGACTGACAACTGCAATGAACATGTTCTTTTGAGAACTAAAACTGTGTATCTGTGCTTTTGAAGGTTTCAGTGCTACAGGTCCCTCTAAACCTGGCATTTTACCATCACGTACTTACCTCACACTTTAAACTGGAAACAGCACATAAAAGCAGTGTGCTTTTTTATTGTTTAAGGCCACATTACTCATGGCCTAAAGATCAAAGCTAATGAACCAGTTCTATGGATATTTTAACTACTATTCCAATTCTTGGCTAAAATGTATTAATTAGAATAAAACCAAAAAATGTACTTGAACGAAAACATATGGCCAAGGATCAAAATCTAAGTTATTTGATTCTTTTGGACATAAGGAAACTTCTGCAATTTACCTTTTAATCGGGAGTCCCCTCCAAAGGCACCACATCCCCAGTTTCCTGTGGCTATTGCAGAGAGATGCTGGGGTGGAACATTGGGTCTAGAGAAGCCACAGTAGGCCTGCATGCAGACAAGAGGCAGAAGAGGAATTTCATAGGCAGCCTGGTGCAACACTTTCAAACAGTAAGATGACAACAATAATCAGTATTGTCTTCTAGCAATGCCAAATTCAAACTACTTCAATATACCATTAGTCTTCCTTTAAATTTAAGATCAGTAACAAAAACATTTAAGGCAAGAAGAAGTTTGCCTTATTTGGATCCAAGCTAAAAATTAAGATACAAGTGCTGAGTCCCAGGGATTTCACCACAGCTACTGGAACCTTATCAGGATATCCAGAGCAGAGAATAACTAACAGTAGATGGTAGCATGTTTGTTGCTTTTGGGCCTGTTTAAATTACATAATAGCTGAACTGCTGTATCCAGTATCACCAAAATTCCTCAGAACTCAAAATAAAATACAAAATGACATCTTCCAGTACAGGTCTAATAAAACAAATGAGGGTAGGAGAAGAAAGTGTGATATTCACTAATAAACCTTGAGTAAAGGCAGGTACTTCCATGTACAGAAGAAAAGATAAATCTCTTTGGGAAGTTTTTCAACAGTACAAAAATGTATTGAGTTGGTACAATTGTCTAATACAGAAGTACCCACAGTTTCACTCCAATCTGATCTAAGCTGCAAATTCAGACTTCTGTTATAATTCAGTTAAATTCAGCAGGGTGCCCTGATTCAGAGTTTACATAAGGAGCACTTACACATCATCAGGTGCATGCAGCTCTGTCAAGTCAGAGCCATTAGAGTGATTAATGTCCAAAGCAAGTTTGCACCAAACTCGTGGGCCAAGCAAGCCAGTACACTGGCTGTGGGGACAATAATTCTTCAAATTCCATCCTCCCAGCTGGGAAATGGATTGATGTTGGAACAGGATGCCATTTTCTTTTCAGCTTTTACTTAATAGGCATGTATTTCTCAAGTTACCAGGACATGGAGAACAAAACCTGTCTCGTCAGACACAATAAGTCATCAGCAAATACTTGGGAGGACTTCAGCAGCAACGAAGAAAAATATCTAAGTAAGTGCTCCCATATGATTTTTCATAGCAAACAAAGGATAAAGAAAACTCATCACTTTTTTTTTAGAGACAATGCATCAATATTTTAGATAAGTTTCACCTAGGAATGCAGGAATATGAAAGGTTTCTGTGCAGCTTTAAAGGAGTTACTTCCATATCAGAAACAGAAAAGCTGTTACTTTTGAACTACATAAAAGAATCTGATTTTAAGTTGTAACAACTTCTAAATAATATGAGAGAACATACACTTGAAGTTGTGTGATGCTTACAGTTGGTTTGTTTTCATATAAAACTATTACATATAATTCTCACACTCAGCACCGTTTGAAATATGTTCTGCATACCAAAATTCTTAGGGAAGCATTTCTTGTCAAACATGAAGCTGCAGCTTTTTTTTTAATTGGGGACTATAAAAATAGTCTTAATGACATTTATGAGTGGGATTGCCAGTCCAGTTATAAGTCAGTTGTTCCCCAGGATTTGGAAAGTGAAACTTTAACTGGAGAAATCATTGCTAGCGAGAGTCTTTACTAGGCAATCATTTCAAGGGGTAGCAAGGATAGAACAGTGACATGTCTTACACACAGATCTGCAAACCTTCATGCTGAAATCAGAGACAGTGATTTATTTTTTTCTTACTCTGAACAGCTGGCTTCAGACACATTAATCTTGTTTTCTGGGTATGGGTTAAACCAAAAACAAGGGTCAGCCTCAGACATCTAACTTTTGAGAAAACTAACTGGGAATGAACATCTGGTTCTTTAAGACAAATGATCTTAGAGAAATCATACACAGTTATAATAAGATACATGTTTTAAGAAGAATCACTTGAGGTTGTTCTCAATAATTTCATAGTGTCCAACAAAATAACAGACAAACAAAAGAACTTCTGGATCCCGAGCTCTGTTTACTAACACTTGTATTTCAAAGCCTGTCTGCATATACTGGGGTATATGGGTCCTGATTTACTAAATCATACTAGAAATGCAGTTGCAGCTTATTCCATCAACTTGCTTTTACCCACAGAAAACTCTTAAGGTTAATATTAAATGAAATGGAAAACTCCACCACAGTACATGAAAAAAATATTTGAATAATTAAAATACTGAAGAAACTCCAATAAGCTTGATCAAATCTTTACTGTAATAAGCAGAGAATTAACTCAGGCTTAAAATTTTCTTTAAATACCAAATTAGTCCTCATAAAACAACATCAGCCAAACAAATACACTTTATACAAGTTGCAGTGATCTACCATAATTTATTTTAAAAATCCAAACTCAATAAAACTAAAAATCGTAGGCAGATCATAAATTCGCTGGTGTGGGTAATCTGAATTTTGTTCTAAGATATCACTGAAATTTACAAAATGTACTTAACTGTCTTTTTCAGGGCTAATTTCATTATCGACCATGAAGAAACAAGCCGATAAATGTTACTTTAGTCAAGATGCTAAGGTTTTACAACTAAATTAAATTAGTCCTTCAGCACTGTACATCATCTTGAAGGGGTGTATTCCTCTTCTGGCTGAGAATCTGGGCAGCCTACTCCTATGTTTGAATTTGTTTAAAATACATCCTATGTTATTCTACACTCTGCTATACTACAGAAAGCAGGAGGCTTTAACACCTGCAGCACAGAGCCCTTATATTCAGCACCCAAGCTAAAGCAGATGCTGCATCTCTAAATGTAGGACACTAAGGAGACTTCATCATTAGCACATTCTGAACCCCAACATAAGCACACTAATACAGCATAACTGAATTACCATTCTTGTACTCAACTGCTCAGTAAAAACAGCACTGCCATTGCTGTAACAGGCCTTTCACCACCTGTGCCTCACACCAGCCATGCAAGGCCCTCTTCCAGCCCAGCAGCATTTGTACCAGCTGAGAAAGATTTGCTATGTGAACTGGAGACTGATTCCAGATACAGCATGTTAGGAGATAAAATCTGTGTGTGGGATAACAGCAGAAAACATGGGCACAGGTTGAAAGCTAATATCTCAACTATAAACAGCTGGCTGATAGCAATTACTAGTCACTGAAAAATTACAACCCCAAAACCTGGGAAAAGACTGCTTTAACTTCAATTAAAGAGCAGCAGTGAAACAAGAAAACCAAATAACAGGAAAATCTCAGCCATGTAAATGTTAAAGCACCTGCAATGGCTAGGGAAAGTAACCCAGTGTTCCCAAACATTATGCAGCACATAGTCCAGGGCAGAGACCAAGGGCTGGGAACCATCTCAAATATCTTCTTTAAGGACGAAATCCCAAAATAGGCAGAGGACAGGAGAAAACATGCCCACCACAGTTACAGCTTCCCTTGTCAAAGAGTTCTTCAGCCTGGCAACTTTGGTGTCTGAGACTATCAAGGACCACAGACACTGCAAAGTGCAGTTCTGTATACACACAGAGAACTCAGGGAAAGGTCAAGGACTGACAACTTCGAATACACACCGATAATGATTAATAATTATTAGTAGGAAGTGTGCTGGTCTCAAATGTAAGTCTAGAAGTTTTGTTTAAAGGATTAAAACTGGCCTGATTTGTCAGTCTTCTGAACACTGTGTGCTCTAACTGGCATGTATATACACATATCCAGCTGCAACCACCCTTACTATTGTGAAAATAAAGAATGGGGATTTATGAGCAGCTGTTGATGACTCAAGAAGTCATCAACATATGAAAAGATAAACTCTCAGGTAATATGCTGATACCCCAGGAGCAGAGAAGAAAGGTGCAAGAAAAGGAAGTGGCACCACATCTATGAACTGTCACCATGTTAAAACATGAGGCACCTCCTTCTCCACCTTGACTGCACAGCTGAGTAGGATTCAACAGAGCAAAGCACAGGAAAAGAACTTAATACCATAATTTTGAATCATAGAATGATTTCAGTTGGAAGGAACCTTGAAGATCATCTAGTTCTAACCCCCAAGCCATGGGAAGGGATGACATTCACTATATCAGGTTGTTCAGGGCCCCATCCTAGCTGGCCTTGAACACTCCCAGGGATGGGGCATCCACAGCTTCCAACCTGTTCTAGTGCTTCCCCACTCTCACAATAAAGAATTTCTTCCTAATATCTACTCTAAACCTGCCTTCTTTCAGTTTAAAACCTTGTTCTGTATAAAAGGTCCCTCTCTCTCCTTTTTTAAGCCCCCTTTAGGTACTGGAAGGATGAAATAAGCCTCTCTCTGAAGCCTTCTCTTCTCCATGCTGAAGAACCCCAACTCTCAGCCTGTCATTTAGAAGCAGGACAGGGAAGAGTCAACAAAACATATAAGCAAGTTTCATTTATATTTTTGAAAGTATTTTATACCTTTGAATGGTGTATCAAAGGACGAGAGTTCTTTTTCACCATCTTGTGTTTAACATCGGATAGCAAAACCCTGAAGTTCATCTTTTTTTTTATATGAGAAACAACTAAGCAAGAACTTCCTTAGCTGAAGACAATAATACAAAAATATTTGAAAAGGTACTATAAACATTAGACTGCAGGCTGATTTAAGAAGTTACTGGCCTTGTTGAGCTCTCTTCTAATTTTCTCCGGACCAAACTGATCAAGGAAACGTCTGAAGTGAAATGCATCTATAGCAACAATTTCAGTGTGGCGGCGTTGCCATTCATCCCTAGAATTGGAGGGGGAAGAAAAGTAGATGGCATTAGTTGTTTAATATTGGCCATATAACCAGAACTCAAAATGAGTAGTTCTCTGCAAAGCTTCTCTGTTACAAGCAGTTAAAAAGGTGAACTCAAAACAGGCAACGGAGTGCTCTCTCTGTGGGTTGGGAAGGAAAGCAGCAGCAGAAGCGAGACAGGTTGCACCATAAATTTGGGCACAAACATGAAAGAAACCCAATTACACAGCACTATTTATTAAGTACACCAGAACACTGCAAGGTCAGTGTCTCTCTGTCTTCCTGCTACATTTAAATGAGTATATTGTGTATGTTTCTCTACCAAATGAATAATATTTTGTATACACTATAACAACATTGTCGGAGAAATAAATTCAAGAGCTCAGAGCTTTCTACTCAGATTCATGATGTTAAATCTTATTTTGCCACACATGGACTGCACTGTTGCACCTGAGGTATTATTGTCAAACTTCATGTGACATTACAATCCACAGTATCTTAACAAAAATGTGGATTAAATACATACAACTATAAAAGATGTTGGTCTAAGAACCAACATATGGTCAGGTACCACTTGTTAGCATTAACATCTTACTATTAATATAACTTTCTTAACTTGTTTGCTCTACTGAAGAGAGCAGCATCAAGTAGTCAAATACTCTATCAAGGCAAATGCTAGGAAATACTTAAGAGCACCAAGGTATTAAATTTGTAACATTTATTTGTTCCTTCACTTAAACTTTACCTTGGGGTCTTATCTTCATGGCTTCTTGCCCACCGATAAGTTTCTGCATAGCCTGTATACTCACTGTACTGCTCAGTACCTGAAACAAATGATTTTCCATATTACTTATAAAATATGTACATATTTTTCTCACTTGGTGAAACTCTGATAGGAATCACTGCTTCTCCCAGTGAACATGCAGCTCCCAGAAGCAATGGAAAATAGAGAACAAGATCTTCTTGTGAAGCTCCTTTCCCACAGGTGAGGAGTAGCATCCACCACAGAACATGACAAGTGCAGATCTACATCTGCTGCCCAGCATAATAGCAACAAGACAGTTTTCAACTTCACCACTCCCTAGTTCAATAGCTTCCCAGTACACTGCCTGTCATCTTTAAAGTTTTACCAGCTAATATCTGGTTAACAAGAACTGTGATGGCATCTTGCCTTTCTTTTTTTTGTTTTTGAGGTTACTTACTACCTGTAAACACAATGGTAACAGTCACTGCCATTAAAAATGTGGCAGCCCCACTTCAACACAGTTTAGCAAACATCTGGGCCAACAGTTTAGGAAACATGAGAAGAAAAATATAAAGAAATTCAAATGTATTTGGTGAGCTATATGTTTATGCATTTTATTATTCTAATGAGTTTTATTTCTCTAACTAAATGAAATCCATACAGCTGAAGAAAACCCTGATGGTCAGAAACCAAACAGATTCCAACATGCCAGTGTTACCCAAGTTGTTGCCCTACAGGCTCTTGAGGGCAACTTTACACAACCATAAGTGGGGCTGTTAAAAGCTTTGTCTCATTGCCCAATACATCTCTTCCCTTTTGTTTTGTTTTACATTGGTTCAGCATCATTTCTGCACTATGGTTCCTGGTAGGAATTGTCAGATTTCACAGCAATTAATGGCACTGAATGGACTAAAGGCCACTGCTCTCAGCTGCAGTGCTCAGCACCACAAGCCACTTCTGTAAAACCACAAGGACCCAAGAAAACACTGTCTGGAACACACTTGGCTGCTCCTGAAAAGGTCCAACAGTGTATCTTGGCAAGCATGAAGGGCTGTAAGAAAGCAGCTTATTAAGGCCACCAGTAATTTCAGCTACTGTGCTCTGCTCTACCAACTCCTTTTGAATGGTTTATCCCAAGACCAAGAAGGAGCACATCTTAACTGAGAACAAGGATCATAACCTTTCTAAAGGGCTGCCTTTCACCTCATTTTGTAGAGCTTCAGGACCTTGCTTCAAAACCTGGGGATTGTACAAACACCTAAAAGATATACTCCTGAAGTAATGCCACAGAAAAATCACAACTTTTCCCCCAGTTCTGAGCTCACACCAGCTGAATTTGGAAGGAGGGACTGAAAAAGATAACTTGTTTGGAGAATTTCAGTTCTAACAGGTATGATTTGGCACAAGTTATAAACAGTAAGAGTAAGAACAGAACTGTTGAGCAACCCCTTAAGTAATGACACCAGCTATGCCTATAAATAGAACAGGAAAAAAATAGATTTTAGAAAGAAGTGCAAGCTGACAGCACAAAACATCTGACTATTAAGACAAGAGTAGTGCCTAACTATTGTGTAGATCAGCAATACCCTGAGAATACAAATGTTTAAATTTAGTCTAGTTTTCCAATCTCTAAAATAAAAATACAATTAAAGTTGAACAATCAAAACCATAAAACTATTAACTTTAAACCTCACTGACAAGGGAATTTGAATGTTGGCCTTCAGTAGTCTCAAGCACAGGAAACAAGCTGTTAAAAACTGTTTAAAATTATGCATATCCTTCAAGACATTTTGCCCATTTATCCTTATTAATTTTAACTGCCAAGGCTTATCAGTGCTTCTTTAACTCCTCTGCCCTATTATCCACTCATTATTTATTTAGATTTGTCTAGATGATAAATCACACTGAGGGCACACAAACCCCACTCAAGGCTATTTTGAGAAGTTGCTATGCAAAATGAGTGGGATGGTAAAAGATTCCTCACCAAGAGTTCACTTCCTGATACCAAACCATCTCAAAACTGTTGATGACAGAGTATGCCCATGTATTCACACACATCCGTGCCCTCATACAAAGGACAACCACAAGTAGCTTCAATATTCAGAAATCAGCTTTCTAATTGAATTGCAGGCAATCAACCTTCAGCAAGACTCTTCCTGACATACATAAAATTCAGTTTTACTGATATGCTTGGAAAAAGTGTCCAAGCATACAGCAAGAAAAGACAGACAAGGGAAGTACGTGACTTTTCTGAGAGCTCTCTTTAGAGGACAATACAACAAAACTTCCACCTTCAAGAAGGAAGTATTTCCTTTGGTGTCTAACGTGTGGAAAGAAAACACCAGGTTATCAAGATATTGTACCAGGATAGATTAAATGATAGTTAAAGTATTAAGCTGGCTTTTTCAATGTTCATTGTTTTCATTAATTTTTATGGAATTGCAGTGTCTGATGACAAAAGCACCAGGAAACAAACAAACAAGCAAACACACACACATTTATAAAAAAATCAATAGCAGAGAAACTCAAAGAAATCACACAAACTCTAAAGTCATGTTCCAGAAACCCAAAGTTAATGAAAATCAATGACTTTTCATAAGTGAAGCTCTGGAAATTTGTAAGGCAAAAATGATTATTCAACTGGCAGCACTTTTGCCTCTGAACTACTGGGATATAAACTTTTGTTTCTGGGAGAACAGAAGCAGTACGGGATAAGCTGGATAAGCTAATGTTTCTGTTGAATCTTTTTTCTTCCTATTAAAAAAAACAAAGGGGTAAAAAAAGGCAAACCACAAATAATGCATAATAGCAGAGTTCCATCAGAACTTTAAAAAAAAGCTACAAAACCTAAAAAAGCCAACCTAAAGTCAAAAGAATCTCTATACAAGTACCATTCAAAAACCTATACTTTGTGAAACTGGTAAAAGTTACAGCATTAGACAAAAAGTGAAACTGCCAAGTGTTGGTGTTTATGGGATCTCATCAACCTAGAAAGATTTGCACCTACGACTAACAATAAATAGACCTTTCTCAGACTCCACAGTCCAGCTTTATATTTGCATATGACTTGTACAGTATTATAGTGTTTCCAGGCATTGGGAAAAACTCCACTATAGTGTTCCTCTAGTATTTCTTATGAGCTAGAGATTTTACCTCTGGAGAGGCAGTTCTACTAGCACTGAATAAAAAGCAGATGTGAAAATTGCAAGAGTATAGTTTTGTAGTCACCAACATAAAGGCACATTAATGTCAAAAGTGAGGGGAAGGTCCTTCTCTCCCTTTCAGTCAGTTCTTCCAATCCTTATCTTGTACCTCCTTAAGTCTTCTGGCTCTCCTGACACTGGCATGATCAGCCTGCTAAATCCAGCTGAAAAACCATTTTCCCCTGAGTAAATTTTCAGCTGAACCAATTATCTGATCTCATCTGCTGCCTGGGTAATGTGGTCAGAAGCCTCTAAAAATGCATTGCTAAGATGTGGTCCAGACTGGCCATCTGCAGATTCAAAGCAAACATGGAACACAGCTTCATTGCTCTTAATGCTGCCTGAGTACATGTGAGCTCAAACAGGGGAAAAACAGAATGAAAAAAAAAATCTGAATGAAAACCACTCACATTCATTCACAGCTCTGCCAGAAATGCAGCTGTGGGAACCTCTGGCACTGCTGTTGACATTTCTGTAGGTAGATGTCTGTGCTGAAGAACTTGACTGTTTGCTTGACCAGTTCCATATTCATTACAGCAGTGATATTAACCAGATACTGTGCAATCACAACAAATTTAATTTATCTCCCAATTTCTTGGACTCCTCTGCAAATTTAACCTGCACAGTTATACCCATTAGGCCACTGAGTCAAGATGCATCACAAAGAACGTAATTTATCAAGAGGATTGTGACACAGGGGAGACTTGGCTAAGCACCAAGGTGGAAGAGCTCCAGGGATTAAATAAAAATGATGGAATGGATATTTCCATTAGTGAAGAACACCATATCACAAATACTAATCGCAAAACACTGTAAAGTACTCAAGAAAACTAAATGTTGCTGCAGTGAAAAAACGTCCTCACCTTTATTTGTCCATTTTTTTTTGCAGGGGAATGGAAGAAGGTCTTTCAAAACATTCATTTAGAGTTTTCCCCCATCAGTTATTACTCAGATTGATAGCTGTGCTCTATTTTTACCCCCCTCATCCAGAGAACTTCAGTGCTTTAATATGTTAATACAGTATCATATCCAAAATATACAAAAGAAGTTTGTGATAGCCAAGAATTTTTTTTCTGACTCATTTTTTTAAAAGGTAATCACAAAAGCCAATTTATCAAAAAGTTTTCACAGAAAAGGCATTAATTCTGGCAGGGTGGAAAAACAAAATAAAACACTGTCTTAAGAAGATTACCAAGTATAACATTGAAAACAAAAGATGTTCTGCCCAGTACAATCAATAACTCAGGAGAGAGTAAGCCTTGCAAGATTTAAGTTCAATTTTCTACTGTGTATGCCTGTAAGAGAAAGAAGTGCTATAGATGGACTTTTCCAAGAACTGTATTCTAAAACCTATACAAAGTCTTGATTTTTGAGACAGCTCAGGTACCTAAACACGATATTTTTACTATAGCAGACTGAAAAATATAAACATAATCTATTACAATATTTACCCACAGGATCTCTCTGATCGTATATTTTTTCTGTACAGCTATTCTTTAGAGTAAATAAAGTATTGTAGCATCATTTTATTTTTCAGTCATGAGAAATGCTCACTGTTCTCATGTATAGAACCCAGACACACACGGTGTGACCTGGGCCGCTCCAGTTTTTAACAGTGACATTTGGTCTTTTGATGCAAACTATTTTGATCCAGTGGATAATAAAACATTCCAAGTTCTATGACAGAGGTGGACAGAAAAAGGAAATCTCTTTCAGCAAAGCACTGGACATGCACAGCCCCTCCACAACATACTGGAGAAGCAGTTAAGTTTTTGATGCTGTAATTGCAAACTCACAAGCAACACAAATACATGTGTGTAACTTACAGGATCAAAATCCTTAAGAGACAGTTCCTGACTTTCTACCCTTTTTTAATGGATGCTGATTTTTTCCTCTTCTGCTTCCTCCCCTTTTAGGTAACCAGAAGGTAGTTCCTCTTCTCAGTCTTCAATCCCACTGATCACACCAAATGTTTCAAATTCCAGACAGGAACAAAAATTGCCCATCCTTTAACAGAAGCATTACCCACTGATAGTTGGGACCAGCTAGTAGTTGGTAATTGTGGCTGTCACCTATATTGTCAACAGTATTCTTTAGCTAGAGACACTCAGGACAAAAAAGTTCTGTCTGTTTGCTCTCACTTTTTATTCTTTTTGCCTGTTTCACAAAGCATCTATTGGAACATGGTCTTAAGGGGTGGGATAAAGTAGGAAGCTCTTTGTCAGATGAGTACTGACTTTTTTTTCCTTCTTTTTTTTTTTATGCCTAAAGCATTTAAACATACTAAACTTCAACCTGAAATATATTTTCTATATATAAAATCAGAATCAGATGTGAAACATTTTCTGCAAAGACTAACCTGTGATGATAAGACATTCATTGTGATCCAAGACTTCGGTGATGAGTCTTGATACAATCAGTTCTGGATTGATTAAAAACCGAATTTCTTCTTGTACTAGTCCTGCCCCAGTCACACCACCTCCAACAAAACGGTTTGCAAAATCAACCTAACAAAAACACATTCAGGGGGATTATGAGATAAGCAAATAGGGTAAAATCCTTTCATTTACCAAGGTAAATAAAGTCCTGTACAAATTCAATAATTCTGTTGAAATCTGCTGCTATCACTTAAAAATACAAGCAGAGGGACTGATTAACATGATCATGCCTTTCTCTTTTTTTCATTCCACTTCTCAGAAAACGTAAGACAAGTGAGACATTACACAGCAAAAACAACTCTGGCATCTCAAATACTCTGAATCCAGGTTTTGTGGGTTTTCCTTGAAGAGCACATATTTAAGAATAAAACACATTTCAGTAAATGTGAAAGATGAAAACAGCAAATTAGAGCAGTCCTTTTGTTTTTTAGGGATATTGAAAAATCATTAAGTTGTCCTTTAATAAGCATTCTGCCCCAGCTGTCCACACTGAAGAATTTTTAGATTAGCAGTGTCCCCATAACAGTTCTATACCCATAAACCCTTATGAATTCTCCTTGAAATGCACTAACAGAATCCCTTACAAATTCTCCTTGAAATGCACTTGAACAAGGCGAGTAATTTTGACTATTAAGGTTTCTGCTTGAAACAGAGAAGCTCTGGACTATTTTTTGCTGCAATAGTACACATTTTTGCAAATTACAGTTTCATATAAACAACAGTTTTACAAGGATTTTGTTTATTCAATAAAGTAATTAATATTTATGCCAATTAACTGCCCACAGAAATTTATTATTTTTAAAAGTCACTTCATCTTCCAAATGCTATTAGCTTCTTACTGGTTTTTACTTAGATAAGAGCACATATACAGGAGGAGAACAGAACTTGCTGGAGTGACTTGAACACTTGTGTAGATTACAAATTGATCAGGAGTTAGAGGCAAGCCTAAAGCACACCAAGAGCCAGACACTACAGCAGCAGGTGCTCCTTTAGTCTATCCTGGAAATACCAACACATTTCCAGTTGTTTGAGATTTACTGAACTTGACTACAAGAAAAAAAGTTACATGTAAGCTACACAAATGTTCAGTGTGCCAAGGCCCCAGAAGCACTTTAACTGTGCTGAGTGACCCCTCAGCCTGTGTTACAAACACCCCCCCCTTCCTAGGCAATACTTACTTCTACAGAGTGCAACACTATAAAAGTGGTTATTATTGAGCAGTTGCTGAGTTCTTAATAATTTCAACACTCATTTGAATGCTCATGTTTCATAAAGTCATGAGATATTTTAAAGTCTGAGCAAAAAGCATTGGAGAAAAAAAAAAGTCCTCCTATTCTTTCTACTCCTCTTCCTATGCAGTACTTGTTCCTGCTAAGAAAGTTCCAATTTTGTTGGAACTTTTGTTTTGTTTGTTTGTTTGTTTTGGGGGTTTTGTTTGTTTGTAGTTTGGGGTTTTTTGCCTGATTTTTTTTTTGTTTGGTTTTTTTTTGGTTTGGTTTGGTTTTTTGTTGCTTTGGTTTTTTTTTTTTGGTAAAAGAACTCTAAAAGGCAGTCTATTTTTTTTTTAAAGAAAAGCAGAAAGCAAACAAAAATATTGAAAACTCAAATATGTTCCTTCCTATAGATATGGAGAGGACACCTTCCTTATGAATTTCTTTTGCTGACTGCCTCCCAGACTGAAACAGTGGTGCTGGCAGCAGCAAGAAAGTCTCCTGAACTACTGACCTGGTCACTGTCTGGGGCACAAGAATAATTTTTTAAAAACAAACTGAAACCCTTGACAAGTCATCATGATCACAGCCTGAATCTTTTATCCTGTCAATCTTCAGTCCTGGCTTGAACCAGAAGACCTGAAGCTGTCCAGGGCTTGTGATTTTCTGTCAGCCATTTCTATATCAGGTAAATGTGCTACCTAGAGCTGGGGAACACTGACAGTGTAAGACTGCCCATGGAATTAATTCTGATGTTTCTTTTACACTGCATAACATCTTGTCATTTAAGTCAATTGAGGGTAAACAAATAACTTTGTTAAGCTGGCAGCCCATAAAAGTACAACAAAAACATGACATAAAGCCACATTAACTGTTGCATCACTTACCTGTAGCATACCTTGTCCATTGCTTTCGATGGTGCCTTCATAGGTGACATGCAGTCTAGAGAGTTTTTTCTGAGATCTACCATTGAGGAAAAATATTGTACAGAGAGGACAATTACAGAACCTCCACACAAAAGCATCCATTTTAAAACAAAACTCAGCCAAACCCAAACTTCTTAAACATAAGGTGGTTTAAAAAAACCAAAACCCCTGAAGGATTAAAGAAAATACGTTTGCCATTCAGAAACAATTTCTAAAGGTTTAACATAGTAAATTGTTCAGCTTCTTCACCTCTTTCACCATAAAGCCCCAAATTTGAAATTGGAGTTCTGTGTTTTTCTTGTCCCACATTAACTTGCTAACCAGCAAGAAAACTGCTACACTTGTGTTCGTGCTGGTTATCACCCTATTTGTTATATTTCCTGTCATTTCTTAAATCAAGTCATCTCTCTCTTTTTTCCCCACTCAAGCAACAGCACCAAAGACATGCTATGTTTTAAAACTTAAGACTTGTTGGCTTTATGGACAAATCAGGACACAAACTACTTGTGGCAGTTCACCCACTTCCCTCTCACTCCTTTCTGCAACAATCCATAGCAAATATTGTTTTCTGCAGTTCTTCCAGGCCTGAATGAATTGCACATGAATGAGATTCAGTTATCATGGATTTAAGACATTTCTTGCATTAACAGGATGTTTGACTTACCTCTCCCAGTCTGGAAATTCCTGGAGACACTGCCTTGTAAACGTCACCAATCCCGTAGGTTCTACAGGCAAACCAACCCCAAAGGAAAATGCATTAAGTAGGGGAGCTTTAGTCCTTAGATTATTTTAACTGGTAAGCTTTTAAAATTACAATCATCATTCTTAGCAGAAACCAAGAGCTTAACTTTCCCCAAGAGTTGCTTTGAATCTTTCCCTGACAGCCTACACTCAAATTAAAGACAAATAACATGAAGATCAAAGTATTTACTTCTCTTACAGCTTTGTAGTTTGAGTATTGTTCTTTTTCTTAAGTGATTTTCCCTTTAACAGTAAACACTACTATAAAGACTCAGTAATTGAAGTCAAATGTGCTGCCACTTAGAAAAAAGGAAACTGTACAGTTTGAAAGCAGCTACTGTTCAGTACCACCAGGCAAACCACAGAGTGAGTACTATGGATGGCTGAAGTAGCAGCTCATATTTCCAAGAAAGTCCTATGTCAATAAGGATGCAGTGTTAGTGGATTCCAAACCAAGCAGTTTGCAGCCCTGCCAAGATGCTAAATTCACTGTATTCCAACTGAGAAGAGACTCCTGCCCTGGAGAGAAAAAGAGGAGGTGTTGCTCTCTGCAGGAAGGATGCAGCACCATCTTTTTTCCTTATGTTACTCAAAAAAGTTCAGTTTCGCAACAGAAAGGAAATATCAGCCTTTTATTAGGTGATGCCATCCTAAAAAAACCTTCATTTGAGAGTCATTTCTTTGCTGCAGCAAGTCTACTGCACTGGTTTGTGAAAACATTCAAAACAGTATGTAAAGCACAAACTCATCCTTCTAAAAGCCTTAAACTGTCCTCTGCTTTTCTTTGCAATTTATAGGGGTTTAGGGGAAAAAAGGGTTACTTGCTCTTAAGAAAAGTGCACAGCATTCAGTAATCAAGTGCTTTTCCAGATGGGAACCCTTGGTATCAGTTGCAGTATTATACAAACTAAGCATTCAACTTTTAAGTGCAAAGTCTTCAGTCTCCATTGTGTTCTTTTACACAGAATTCAATTACTATTAACAGTAAAAAGAGTTGCAAAATTATTACAGTAATTTAGAGAGTTAAGTTATCAGTCTTAGGAATTCCTGAGACAAAAAAAAAAAAGAATAAAAAATTTTTAATTCAAGAAAAGAGCATTCAAGAATCTCATTAAATATTATTTAAAGTTATAATCTTAGGGAATCTAATATGGTAGGTTCATAAAGCATGTTCCCAACAAATTTCATATGCACAGTGGGTCAGGGACAGCTGCCTAAATTTAGGATTTGGTTTGCATGAAAACTTTATAACTCAAGTATTAAAAAAAGATAGTACACTGTATCTCTTCTCAGTCCCACACATAAATCATAATTTACTTTTTACCTCAGAAATTTAGTTCTCTTGACAGTGTTAAAAGTCTGACAGCTGAAACAGGCTATAGCTGCATTTAGTTTGTGGTGAATTAAAATGATGAACTGAAGATGGACTGAACCAAGGGCTTCTTATATTTAATAGTTTAAAGCTGTCTTTTCTTTTAAAACATTCTGAGAAAATATGAACCTAATAGGGAAATGCTGGCATGTAAAAAAATGGTTCTTTAAAAAAGACTATAGTAAGGATATTGCTGCAGATGTGATGTATGCTACTGCAGTAAAATCTCTTTCTCCCCAAAAATGCAATATATAAGGTATGATACAGTTATCACAAAAATAAATCTATTTGTGAAAGTTTGTGCAGATGTTCAATTCATGGTAATAACAGCAGATCTGACTGTGCACTAATTTCTCAAAGAGTTGGAGATATCTCATGTCTTGCTATCACTTTTTTATTTGAACTGGGCAAACTTCACAACAGCTTTGCTTTGGGACAATAGAAGGGAAATACCTGAAATATCAACACAAGTAGGGGAAAATCCCTCAAACTACAAACATTCCAGTCAAAGAATTGAGTACTGCAGGAAACTTGAAACCTGACTCCAAATCTTTAAGTCTGTGATTTTAATGACTGTATATGGTGCCAAGTTCCCCCTACATTCTCACTGTGATGCTGGGCATATATTCCAGACATTATACACATATTTATGTCTACACATATACACAATGATATACACACACACTTTTATATATATATATCTACAAGGGGGTGAAAATATATCTCTGGATTTTACACACCCCCCATATACACACACACATATATTTATCAGAAAAAAGAAAACAGAAGAAGCCCTGTGCAAGAATTTGCTTGCATGCATCATGTACATGGTAATCATATGTATATGAATATCAGTGTACTTTGCAAGCTGGCTTTTGTTAGACACTTCCATCATAATGCTGCTTAGCCATTTCTAAATTTAATGGGATTAAATTTGACATGCATCTGCTTTGTAGTTCAAAAAAAGAATAAAGGATATACTTTTTTCTGTGACTCTTCTAAAATAGCAGAAAAGGGTCTTAAGCTTCTCAGGCTTTCTTGGTGACCTTCCTTCAAACAATCTGAAAAACAAGAAATAAAAGCAATCAACTAGATTTCAGGGATATAGTGCATAGTAATTAATGCTACTTACTAACTGCAATTTGATTTTTTATAACTATCATGCACATATTACATTAGCCTTGCATTTAAGTACTGTACTGTAGAAAGAACTCTCTAGACAGCCCTTTAGGAGTAACAAGTTTGTTGACTTGCTACGTTTCTGATGAAGATCCAAGTGAATATAAAAAAATGTCATTTCAATATCAACATTCAGGAAAGCTACTAGTTTTATTTGCAACAGATCCAAAGGTTAACAGGCTTGGATTAAGTGACCAAGGGGTGAAAACATGTATGTTGAGTACTCCAAGAACCAAATGTCTTACACAGAACAATTAATGCAACCGTGTTGCTTTCAAGAGCTGCACTGCACCAGCAGTGCTTCTAAAGGAAAGAACCTTCCCCCAGAAGAAATGGCTCCATCCTCTGGGCTTTAATGGCATTCTAACATTCATTTGTAAAAAACCAAAGCATTAAAAAGAACTATCCTATTTTTAGCCCCTAAGTGAATGTATGCTTTTAAGGTTAGCTGAAATACTTTCACTGCATCATCTGTCTTCCAGCAACTTGAAAACGCATTACTTAATTTCATTTCCAACAGAGTGACAAGGCATTGTGATTGGCAACACATAATGGAATTTATCTGGAAGGGAGAATGGCAGTGACTTCAGAAATAATCCCCTTTGAATAGGAAGTTCACTAAAAGATGCCTGATCCACTGAAAGCCCTGAGGATGTAAGATTCCCCCCTCAATAAACAGTCTTAAGTAAAGGAATGACACAACATTATTCATTTGTTTCCATGTACTGGAATGACAGCCTGCCTTCAAAACCAGAGTTCTGTCAGATGAATTCAGCTTTCAGCAGTGAAGTGAACTAGATTTTTTCAGTATTTGAAAATTCTTATGAGGTATACAGGCTGAACAGATCAATTTAATCCAAAATCTGTATTGTCACAGAAGCTAATTTTATTAACTTGTTATTCTTTGAATAGTGACTCAGGACTTTAAGAAGGCAAACTCCAGACTCATACAGTCTATTCCAAAATGGGCCAATATATAAGTTCTATCAAGGGTTTGTGCCTGCACAGCTAATAGGGGTTCATAAAAGGAGCTAATGTGTGCGTGTCTGGAGGTCTTACCTAAATGCCTAAATTAATTCTGACCTTTTATCTTCAAGTCTTATTTGTTATGAAGCCTTTAAACTGGTTAATTTATTTATTAGCCTGATCATGCCTTTACTAGTTTTTTTTTGCCTCTTTACAGCAAATTGACATCTTGCTTAAGTTGTAAGCTCTCAGGAGAGAGTTCTTCATGTCACAAAGGTGATTGATGATTCTGTATAACAAGCAAATTGGGCAGAAGTGGTGCAGAACTTGAAAAACTATGTCTGAAATAAGTCAGATCAAGCCAAAACCAGTCATATTTGTGAATGCAACAGCAAATGCAAGTGATTTTTACATAATTTGAAAATGGCCCAGTCCCACCCCATTAATTTAACTCAGGACATAACACGACAGAGTTATGGATGTTTTAACCTTGAACCTTATTTCTGAAATGATCAATTAGGCAACATTATGGGAAATTTTATTTTTGAAGCAAATATTTTAAAGACTAAAGCTATATCAAGGCATCACTAGATATTAAATAAAATTCTTCCTCCAGCACAGATCCTACTAAAAAAACACCCAAAAATCTAAGTGCAAACCACATAATTTCCTGACAGAAACACCCAGGGCCAAAACCCATTAATTCCAATTAAAGAACTCATCCAAATGAAGTGCACTGTAAATCAAATGCAAAGCACTTCAAGCTCACTTTCAGGTGAAGCAATTGAAATATTACTGGCAATTGCATAGGTAAGCTGTTTTGCTTTGTACAGGATGTTCCCACTGCCATGCAGCAAACTTAAATTTAGCAGGTACTGGAGCTAAGAAAGCTTCCAGGGCTGCCCACCAAACATAGCTGTAAATTCATCTCTGGCTCTCCAGCTTCCAGGCCACGGTAGTGGCAATGTTAATCACACAGAAGACCTCTAGAGAGATACACTTAGGTATTCAAGCAATCAAGTCAGATATTTTAAAACATAAGTGGATGTGTGAACAATGTCATAAACACAAAGTAGATTGTTAAAGTCATTGTGGCTAAATGAAAACTCTTTCCTAGCAAATATTCAGACACTTAATTGACGTAATTGTACTGAAGAGAAATCCTATATATGAGAAATAAAATATTAAAAATAATAAGAACTGATACTGGGAAAATTTAAAACAACTGTCAGCAAACCTATAGTAAAGTTACAAGGCAATAGTTTATGTAATTTTAATAATTATTACAAAAAACATGTGCATTTGTTTTGCATTAGTGTTTTCCTAAAAAAAAAATTAGTGGAAAAAAAAGCATTTGAAAATCAATAATTTTGGTTTTTGCAGTCTAAACTGCAAACTCACAATTCTATTTTCAACCAGCATTTCCACCTTCTAAAGCTGGAGCCAAAAGCTCTAAAGAACCTGCTCTTAACTCCTTCCAGTGATGAGGCAAGTGGAAAATCTGCAAGGAACTTCAAAGGCTGCACTGCCAATGATGCAACAGGAGCGTGATTTAAGAATAGTAAGAGCAGTATGGATTATAATCTAAAGAATACCTCCCATTCATAAATCCATGGCATTTCATAGCAGTTGTTTGCAGAAGTGTGGATACACAATTTTGTGTTGTGATCCCCACAATTAACTACGTGCTTTTTCCTTGACTCCCCCACAGGCACTAAAAAGTGCCTTTTTCTTTATTACTATAGTTGAAGATACACTTGTGTTGTTTCTTATATTTTAGTGTGATCTCACTAAAGATAACATCTCAGCAAGTATAAAACATTTTACTAAAACATCGTTTTTCTCCTACAAATAAAAGTGAAAGAAGGGCTTAAAAAGAAGTACTATGGATAGCCAAATTTCACCCAGTGAAGGGATAGAGCAGTTGGAAGGATGGAAAGTTAAGGTAGAAAAAAAATTACTGAACAATTTCCTTCGACCTCAACAACAGTGCTAGTCACTAAACAGAGCTTTAGCCTAAGGTATAGAATGATAAAACACTTAGAAAAGAGAATAAACCAAGTATTTTGCTTTTTCTACCCTGCTGCATTTCAAGCCTATGGTTATCTGACATATACATACATGTAGGAGTGGAAATAGTATGTTTATGTATGTACTGTCAACTTGTATTGCTCTCCATATGATTGAGGGCTATTTTGATTAAATGGCTGAGCATCCTCAATTGCCAGCAACCTTAATGGGAACCACTGAAATTTCATACTGATACACAGCACCCTGAAGGAAAAACCAATATAGTGCTGAATGGCCCAATAAGCACATCATTTAGGATTGCATCAGTTACACCAGGGAGCACAGCTCTTCTGTCCTTCTCCTGCAATTCCCAACCCATTGGCACAGTTAAAAAAAAGTGGAGTTCCAGGAATAGAAGAGAAACATAGAACTTCTTCTTTTTCAAAACCAGTATCATACTTGTCATGAAATACTTTGTAAGCTTTGGTTTCCAATACTAAGCATAGTTTATCAAAGCACTTTGTTTCACTTTGTTTTACCCTGTGGATTTCCACATTTACCAAACATAAATGTTGATTTAAATTTTTTTTCATAAAATTATACTCAAAGTATTCCACCCATGGCTAATGAGAACATAACCCAAGGCAGGCGTAACAGAATGAGTTTTGTAGGATCAGTGTCTGTAAACCCAGAAAATCTAGAAACACCTTTCAGAGAAGCAATGCATCTCAGTCATCTCTCAGAGTCACTAAATAATTTATTCCCCAGAGAATATTCATTAGTGTTCTGTAATTGATGTTGTTTATGGAGAGACAATTGCATTACTGGTAAATTAGATTTCAATTCTCCTGCATAAATGTACTATACAGTTTCTCATTTCCTTTCATGTATTATATATTCCATAAAAGATATATATCTTAACTAGTGTGTTTTTCCCGTCATTTCCAACCACTTGAAGTTACTTTAAAGGTTTGTTTCATAAACATGGAGAAATTCAGTCCTAGTGGAATACTGGTGGTTTCAGGCCAGGTCATCCACTAATATATGTGCCAAAAACTCAACTATGGGAGTTTTTTGAATAAGGAGAACAGATGAGTTATTCTAACTTGACACAACAACTAAGAACGGACCTGTAGCAGGTCAAAGGCCCAGCAGAAGCAAAGCAGGTCCTTGACAAACTTCTGTCCTTTCCAGAACACTGACCCAAGATCGCAGACATTCTTCCTTGTATTTTGCTTTCACGTATAACCAAACCAGATAGTTTCCTAAATTATCAAATTCTACAGTGTCTTAACACAGGTCTGAGAACTTGGTTAACAGTGGGAAAGAAAAATGTCCAAGAGCAGTCTTGTCTAACAGTGGATGGTATCCATTTCAGCATCTTATAAAAAATAAATGCAAGAAAGTATGGTTTGACCTCAGTATATTTCAAGAGGAATATATTTTTCATGGAAGTCCTAATTAAACCACAAACTATTCACCAAAGAAGGTTAATTATAACTATCACCACAAGAAACTACTTTAAACTCTGCAACTAACATCATAAATGTAGAGAGTCAATGCAATGCAGGTTCCACATTCAACTAGGATGCAACTTCCATGAAACATTCATTAATAAGATATATAAAACTGTAAATTCAATTATTTCTTTCTTTTGTGATGGGTTATTTTTACATAAAGCTGCCCAATCTCTTGCCATCAAATACATTAAGTAGTGTTTTCAAAAGGAAAAACGGAACACTCTAAGTTTAGCTTGATATTTTGAAGCAGTATATTATGCTACTTAGTATGATCCAATGTTTGGCCACTGAATGGATGCCATTCTATCTACTAGAATTCATAAATATTAAAGCTCTTAAACTACCAATTCCATTTTAATCAACTATATTTGAAATGAATTATGTTATTAATGACTTAAGAATCATAATAGGCCCAACCTTGCCAAGTACAAAAGGGAAGAATTCAATTAAATTACTGAGCATTTAATTATACACAGGTGACTTTCAGTCTGTAGCAAGATGAATAATCAAAATAGACAGACAGTGTCACAACATACTATTAAACTGAGTGCTTCACTGGCAAAAGAGGAATGGCCACCTTTTTTTCCTCCTCTCATTTGGCAAGGCTAACAGGCAGGAGAGGAGAGGTAAAGCACAGATGATGTATATTAATACTAACACACAGAACAGCCCTCCTTCCAAACAGCTGCAGTTATGTCTCTGTGAGTAAATTTTCAATATCTTGCACTGAGTGTCTGCTGTTTTGTCAAACAGATTCCTACCTTGAGGGGAGGAGGGGTGGAACTTACACTATGGTAGTTAATACCACATAAAAACCTAGAGCAGGGAGAAGACTAGGAGGAAAGAGGGAACATAATGGCATTTAAATGTAAAAACCATAACTATTTCATAGTTTATAAAAAGGCACTAATGTTGAAGTCTGCAAAAAGACTGCTGTGTAAAACCAAAAACACAAGAAAACTTACACAGTTGTGTTACTAACTTTAAAGTCAAGAATTTCAGTATTTCAGTCTCAAGGAGTAGAGGGGAGGGATGGAAGCCTTTTGTATTAATGTGGACAGGACATGGAGAGTGGAATCAAGGAACACCACCTTTGCTAAAGAAAAAAAAAACCCTCAAATGCATCCACTCAGTAATGTTGCTTTGTTAGGGAACCACAGCAGAATATTTTTTGGTACCCAAAGAACAAAGTCATTCATTCACAGCCATGTAGCAGATGAATTATGCTGAGGAAAGAACCAAGTCTGGAAAAAGCTGCAGACCATAATACTATGGGGACAAAAGGTTGCTGTGTGAACAATCTGTTATGCCCATCGCTAAGCACAGAGAGCAGAGCAGCAGCCTCCAAAGCCTTTACATCAAAACATTGTTATGAACAGGGAAAAAAGAAGTCACAAGCATTTTAATTTCAGTCACTGCCTATTGCCTTTAGAGTATATTCAGCTTCACAAAAGACTTTTTTCTAAAAGCTGAAAATACACAATGCAGTGAACCAAACCTTGTCATCACTGCAAGCCTGAAACAACAGTTGAAAACATGACATTTTACTCTGTCCTTGCTACTAAAGAACTTACTTTGAAGGGTGAGAAAATACAGGGTTGGCAGGAGGAAAAAAGAAATTGGATACTTCTCCCTCATTTCAGATTTTAACTAAGGTTATATACAGTAACAGAAAACTATACAGTCTTGTAGTACTCTCTCCACTACTCTTCAATATCCTTTTGCTTTTATCCTGCCAGTCTCCCTCTTATTTTACCCACTGCCCATCATACCTTTTATTCTACTTCACTGATCTGTTTATTATCAAATGCAAAGTACAGAGGGTACAGGGGTGTGGATTTGCTGCAACAAACGGTTAAGTAATGTAAAGGACTGGAAAAGGAAACTGTACTTATATAATAAATGCATAAATTGGCAAACACTGAGGAAGAGCCACTTTTAATCCTCAAGAACCAGAGGACATCAGCTTCCCTTCTTTTCTCCAGTTTGGCAACAATATTCTTGCTCTTGCACAAATAAAAATGGCTTTCTATCCCATGTGACTAGAAGCTGAGCATTACTTCATCCATAAGGCAAGAGGAAAGCCTGAAGGTTGTCTGCTGTATTCCCCCTCTGAACAACATTGTTGGAACTTACTGTGAGTGGGAGCATCAGGAAGCTGAGTCAGAAAACAATGGAGGACTGACTGGAATAGGGCAGAAAATTCTGAATGGTTAATACTTTATACTGGTCATTCTTTAAGTCTGTGGCAGGAAATTATTTACCTAATAATTTGCCAAGGCTTTTTTATTTAAAAGTAGCTTTTGACATTACACCCCAAGTATTTCACTGTACCACTTTACATTGCTCTGAAATGTTCATAGAGGAGAATATGAATTTACTCCAGTTATTTAACAGTGTTTTATTCTGTAGTTGGTAAGAAATTATCCAACTTAAATTTAAACACTTGGTTTATAGAATGTTTAAGTTACAACAAAAATGGAAGCTTAAAGTCCTTTAAAAATACCATAAAATACAGCTAGAAGTGTGTGGTCAAACAGAACTCCTTCCAGACCTTTTCTGTCCTCTTTCACTGCTCTGAACATCAATATTTTTTAATGCATCATTTACTTGTTCTTGTGAACTACTGGTAGAAAAACACGCTGAATTGAATGGCATATTAATGCCCACCCACACTTCTCTTCTGTAACCCACTGCACTCTAGGAATAAACACCAAGACAGTGCCCCTGGTCTCCCTTCTGAAATACACAATTTACATAAACCTGTGCAAGCCCTTGAAGGTAGCAAGCACCAAAGCCATTATTAGTTCATCAGCATGCCTGACAATTTATTGCAGGAAGTTCTAGTGTAATACAGCTCTCATGATACACACACCCAAGTGTCCTGGATCACAGGGAACACTGGTTTTGTATCTCATCTCAGTTGTCAGAGCACAGACACCACATATGTTAACAGCAAGGAATAAGAAAAGCTCTAGATCATTATCTATCCAAGCTCCAGACTAATAACCGCAAGGTGGACCTATGCAGATTTCTATGGAAGTGCCAAGAAACAAACCCTCATTTCTAATCTACAATTCCACAAGAACCATAATATTCTGCTGCAGAAAATGTCTCCATCCTCTTCCCTCATTTAAAAGTGGTATAAGGATATTTAAATTATAACAAAGATGTGAAGAAAAATTTCTAATCAAATCTGTTTGCAAGCTAGCACTGAGGAAAAATGAATAAACCTTTGCTTAGAAATCAGAGTATCTTTAGGTAAATTCTTATTGTGGTCTTAAAATCTCTTGCAGCAAAAAGGACAGGTTAACATGCAGCTCTACAACTGCCTTAAAATGATTATATGGATGAAGAACGAAGTCCTATTGATCAGACTTAATGTGCTGATCACCCCTGAAGATGACACAGAGGCAACAGAAATGTGGCTGGGGAAACACTGATCTTTAATTTAAATATATAGAACACTTCAAGCTCAACTAAAATATACCATTTGCAGATGACTGGCTTATGAGGAGTTAGGATATTTTATCAATCTAATTAATGCCAGAGCACGAGTGTGTCTGTGCACGTTCACGCAGGGGGAAAAAAAAAAATTTGGAATATTAATCATATGCTCCTGTGCACAGGATCCTTTATTGCAGCACTGCACAGTTTTCTTGTCCCTTAGAGGACAGAAAAAAAACCATACAGCAAACTACTGAAATCAGCAACAGAAACATGACACAAACCAGTGTCTCTCCCAAACGACACCAGCAATATTTTCCTGGGAGGGTTATCAGCTTCATTTACTCCAGAGTGCCATACCTGTTGAAGTTAATGTCTGGATAACTGGAATACTCAGACTTCATCTTTGCATTGCGACGTGGAAAAGTACAGAAGAAAGCATTGGCCAGAAAGCTGGCGATCTGCTCCTGTGACATGGTGATGGAGTGATTCATCTTCTGTTTCAGCAGAGGTATTGGCTACCAACAAAAGAAGTGAGGAGGAAGGAGGGGCAGGGAGGGAAGGAGAGAGAAAAATAATTAGCTTACCCTTTTTGAAAGAAAAAACAGGAGCACAAAATTACACTTGTTATATTAGAGCAAGAGTAATTTAGGCCGTTGGTAAAGCCTTTAATCAGCAGCACCATTAAAGTCAAGAACAGTTTATTCAAGACAATTCAGAAAAGGCTCGCCTGAGAAACTGCAGATTTCTAATCAATAATAAAAAGAAAGATCAGGAAAACACAAGTTATCAAACAAAACCATGGGGAATGGAAAGGGTGAAAGATGTTGCAAATGAGTAATGTTAAAAACTGAAGTAAAAATCCACGTTCAACAGCTGTATGGTTAAGAGCCCTTAAGGAATGCTTTCAGCTACAAAAACCCTGCTTTAAATTTTCCAAAGAAACAGGGAAGTCATAATTCTGTGACTCTTTTTGAATTTTTTTCCATCCTACTTTAAGAAATAGCAGTGACAGTATTTGCAGAAAGTGCATAATTATCCATTTCTTTTATAAGCCGAATGAACAAAAAGCTCAGCTTCACTTTGTTATACATCTTTTTTATCAGGCATTAGCCTCCTGATTTGGAACTTTGGCTCACAGCATTCATGGCATTTTATGTGGGTTTTTTAATTATGTGATAATATGTGGTGTGGGGGGATATATCATTCTGACTGCTTAGGAGTAACAATTACAGTAAACCCACTTGACAGGAGAAAGAGAATAGTTTTCACCTCTTCTTCCAAAATTCTCAGCCATCATCATTAGCCAGGCTCCAATAGAGCTGAGCAGCTACATTTTCATCCTTTCAGTTGTGAATACAGAAACTGCTGCTAATTTAGACTGCAGAACACACAGCCCTGTTTACTCCAGAAAACAAACAGGTTTTCCTTCATTCTTATAACTACTACATTCATGTTCACTGAATCTCATTCTGTCTTCTGGCTGTTTAATTAACACACTATACTGTGATGTCTGAAGTCATACAGCTAAAAGGATAAAAAAGCCTGGGCAGCTCACTCTGATAAGTTCTAAAACCTTATGAAAACAGAATATTTTGGATAGTGTTACACTGCAACAAATTTAGCTTTAAGCTTAACCAAAGAAATGAGTCTGACAAAGGTCTTCACAATTTACATTGCCTAGCAGTACATGATCTTTATAAAAGGCACTACTACATGAACTTGCAAGTCATGTGCTTGACTTTGTGTTCAGAAACTTTACAGCAGTCTCAAACAACTTCCTTCATCAAGTTACTGGCAAAAAAATTTAAGAACTATTCATAATTTGAAATTATGCATCTACTTTAGGACTCTCACAGCATAACAAAGTAGGGAGAGATTTTCCTGTCCAATGGAATCAATTTGGAAAATGAAAACAAAGAAGTTTACAAATTAGAGTTGTTTACCCTGCTAATGTGTTACCTACATCCTCACCTGACCAGTCTTATTCACTTTTATCAGCTTTATCACTTCCAGAACTAATTCCCACAGCATTCATAAAGAATTATCTAAGGTTTGTATGCATGCAAGTATTATATGCTCTAAGCAGAATACAATGTGTTCCCAAGCAAATGAGGGCTTTATGAAAATACCACTTCTAGGATTAAAAAAAATCTAAAATAAAAAATTAGAAGTTTCAGGATTATTCAGTTGTTCCAGTTTCTAAGTGTGATTTTACAACCTCAAATGTTGCATGGTCATTTCATTTAAGAAACACAAGAAGAAACTCCAGCATACACAAAGGAAAGTATTACTGAAGCCCAGGGTAAAACTATGACAGCAAGATTTACTTTTTTTTTTTACATGCTATTACATAATTTCAGATGTGTATTGTCTGTTCTGCTCCCGAGGCCTCAGCTGCATTCAACACAAAAATTATAGCTTTTATTAAGAAGATAACATGGTCCTGATGTTCTGAACTTAGCCATCAGCTACAGTTTGCAGAGAATGGTCTGCCACAGAACACCTGCTGGCTGTGTTGCTTACCTGAGTGCAGATAGTAGGGAGACAGAGTGCCAGCTTGACCATATCAGGAAGAATGGACTGGAAGAGATGTTGAGCCTCTGCATCTTCAAGAACCTGTTAATAACAAAGAAGAAAAAAAAAGTATTTTACCTCAGAAATAATGACTGAACAGAAAGTTTGTGGAAACAGGACCCATTCACAAGAAATGAGAAAAAAAATAAGTCTTTATGCAAATCTGTAATATTTTCACAGTGGTACCTCACTGAATTTACCTTGCAGTAATCCACTGATGGAAATACAGAAACAACTCTCAAAAGCTGCAGTTGAGAACACATGTCACCAAATGCCCTTTTAAAGGAACCTTGAATAAGTTATCATTTGACTCTTTCTAAAGCAATGAACCAAACTCTCAACTGAAAAATCCCTACCTAACCACAAAAGTACTGGAACACTTCACCTGAATTTCATATTCAGGTCCTAGTCCAAGACGAGCACCTGTGACATTCCCCTGCTAATGGCAGCTGAAATGCACTCCTGGCTCAGACCATTGGGCCTCTGCAGCAGAAACAGGAAATCCTGTGCAAGAGGGTTCAATTCTGGGCATTTTCTGCCATCCATCCCCACCGTGTTCCCTCAAGAACCACAGCCACTGGATTACGTAGTGGGTGCAGCCTGCCTGGTCCCACATGCTGCAATCTTTTTCATCTCTTGCTGTAAAACAGCTGATACTGTGACTGTTTAAGCTGCCTCTCTCTCTCTACTGTTCTAACATTCTTCCTGAGAAGGGAAGATCAGAATTGACAACACTGAAAACAGATGGACACACCAACGTTTCACAAGGCTTCTCAAAGCTCTTATACTCAAGACAAGTCATACCAAATCCTTCATGCCCTTTTCTCAGTTCTCTCCCTGATACTGTCTAGCCCACATGTTTAGCTGCCAAAGTGTCTCAAGCCAATATATTCAGAGAAAGTCCAGAGCTTGTCTTCTAAGTTGCAGCAGCCAGTTCTGAGCTCAACATCACAACCCCAGGCTTTAGATGAACCCACTCACACCCCGATTCATGTATCATGCACTTGTTTTTAAAAGGTGCAAAAAGTTCTTTATGGTGGGCAATGCTCTTCTAAGAAAAGCTAGGGCAGGAGGTTGTAAGAAGAAAAGCAACATAAAGTGGTGCAGCTGCAATACATGAAGGAGCACAAAAGCCTCAAAACTCTCACATTCTGCCATATGAATGGGCTGAAGGAAGATCAAGAAGAGAAAAGCACATTCTTCCTTGCAGTAGAAATTTTTCCCCTGATCTAGGGATGCAGGCAGCAGATGTGACTGGCTGTTAGATTTGCATGCTGCATTTAAGGCAAAAAGCAGAGAGAATAGAACACACACCTTGCACTGCAGCTGGGGAGCGGAATCCAAAGGTCACAGTTCAGCCTGCTGCCTCCCTCCTTCCCCTGCACCCAGTGAATGTGTATTTGAGACCACTATCTCTACCAATTTCTAGATTAAAATCATTCAAATTCTGAAATGGTGGCTTTAAAACGACAGAATATTATTTTTCAAGTAATGCTTGAAAAATAATTTGATTTACTACCAATTTCACACAAAACCAGAAGCAGACAGAACGGATGAAACAGTATGAAGGTATTATTAACTTTGGTCTCTGCAACACTTAAGACTTATTGTGAAATCACAGAAAGTGATCTTTTTAGCCATATGATCAGAGCCCTGTAATTCACATTTCAATGGAAAGTCTCATACAGCCTTCAGAGTGTAAAAAAGATACTGGCAAATCTCTTGAGAAGAGGAAAATCTGGTGCCTCTGATTCAAAGCACACTGTTCCCCATAAAGGCTGAAAATATCGTTTAAAGGCTACAATGTCTCTTCTTCTGAGATCATGAAAATAACTATAGAAATATCTTTGCTCTATCCTCTCCCACTCCAAGTAAGATAGAGGGATAAGAGTACTCAAGAAGTTAAAAACCAAAACACAAACAAATGCCCAAAGGACAAACAACTTCTGGTAGGGAAAAGGGGGAAAATAAAACAATCCCAAGACCTACACAGTTACTTTCTATGTATTATGTATGCTGCTTGTGGAGACATGCAAACAAGGTTTTAATGTAAAGTTTTAAAATGAAACAAGAACTTAAAAAGAACAGCAAGCCCAGGAAACACGAAAATCATTTGATAAAATAGAAGAGGAATCCAAGTAATATACAAATTAATGCTGAAAAGAAATTTATTTTTAAGATTAGGAAATAAGCAAGATGCATCTCTCCTGTCACTGGCTGCATATGCACCCACATATTTATACAGTATAAGTCAGATATTGAAAACTATGACCTAACCTTTAACATCATCTGCTCCAGCAGGAAACTCTGCTCTGTTCTTAGGCACAATGTTTTTAAGTGCCATAAAGTAACAAAATGAGCGTTTAAAGTCTGGAATTTCAGATCTCAATACACAGAATGAATATGTAAAGTTATATCTATTCAAAAGATGACATTTAACCTTAGATGTCTACCAGGCTGTCAAATTCTGATATTCTCTCCCCTTCGGGTAACACTTCCTCTCTTTTGAACTTGACATATAAATAGTGGCTGCCATGCTTTGCTGACTGCCACAGACTGTACAGTATCACTTATCTGGTGACACATTATGGCACCAGACTTTGTCACAGCTGTCAAGACTTCAACCTTTTCTTTATGCTTCTTTGAAAACAACATAATAATAGCATAAGACAATTTCTTCCCAAAACAGGAGCAGGCCAGCAATTGCACAGCTCAGCTCTGATGCAGAATGCTTAACTACAAAGGTCACTTCTTCAACTCTGAAATTCTACTTTTCCTTCTTCTTACCTTCCTGATGTTGTAACAGAATATGCTCTCCTCTCGACATTATTTCTATGCATGGCTTTTACTGGACCTCCACTAATGAAAAGCATCAAAATTTAGAGCTGTTAATGCCCACAAGTTCTCACTGACTTCTCATTATTCTTACATGTAAATGAACTGAATTTTTTTTAAAAGCATTGGGTGCCACGAGGACCCCACAACTTCAAAAATATGACTGTTAGGAGTTCACAGACCTGGCCAAGAAACTCCTAACTCAGCACTATTCTCTATCAAATGACCAAGCATCAACAGCCACATCCATGTAACTACAGCTTACCCTTTCTGCCCACACTCTTCCTGTACAGGTAACATTCCTGTGAGGTTTCTATGGAAAAGAACACCTGCAAATCCCTGCCTGCCCTCAGCCTCTTGTGACCACTAACCCAGCACACCATCACAGGTGCAGCTTTGTAGACCAACCACTGTCACTGCATATGCTGAGTGCAACACAGAGCCTGGTGTTATCTGTGACAGTCTTTTCAGACTTTGAAAGCAGCAAAAAAAGAACACTCAGTCATGGAAAGTAAAAGGATTCCAGGACATGGAGTGCTGACACCACAGCTACCTCTGGCAGACATCCCATGCTGCAAATGCCAACCTGGGAGAATCCAGCATCAGCACAGAGAACACCTGGGCACAGAACTGAAGGAAGATTTATTTAGAAGGAAACCCTCTTCAGGAAGCAGTGACTTGTACTGATATAAAATCCAGCATATTTAGAGTGCCATTAGCTATTCTACTTATTTGATGCTGCTGAAAGAGGGATGTGTCATTCTATCCCCTCAAACACATGCACAATCAGCATGTTTCACCAGTTCCCATGTTCACCTGACAATTTCCTGAGATCCTTCAGCTTGCTAATTCTACAGGAAAATAACCTAGGGGTAGGGGATAGCCTTCCTCTGCATTAGTAAGTCAAAGCAGCCTACCAAAAAGTCATGCATTATTAGATGTGTGCAGTGTGGGTGGTAGTGAGACAGAACCAGTCCTGCCCCTTTGTCAGTGGGCTACAAAAGGCAGATATCAGTTGCAAGTCTTCTCACTAAAAAAAGCAGCAATATTCTACTCAGATTGAAGCTGTTACAAGCATCTCACTTGGAAGTCAATCTGTTAGTACAGGAATGTCTGTTTCAATTCAGTAACTTTTTTCAATTCAGTAACTGTTTTCAATTCAGTAATACTTTTACCTGTGTACAACCTTTTTCAAGGCTACAACTCTGCAAACATTAAGAGAAAGAACTGAGTTTGCATTTTAAAAAAAACCTAAACATTTGTTTTATAACTTAAGGAATTCTAAAATATGAAATGGTTGACAACAATTTTTTGATAAAGGAAAATACATGAAGTACCATAGCAATTTTGGTTTTGAACAATTGAACAGGTTCTCCTTTCCTTATTACCCATACATGTCCTTTGCAGCTTCCTTCAGGATTTGAAATAAAAACATATATACACTGTTGACTTTATTCAGCCCTCCAATCATGCAAAATATGTAGGAATTTAATAAAAGAAGGGGTTATACCCTGAGGGAAAAGCGTATGGAATCAAAGCTGGAAAGCATGACTTGTCTTTTGCCAAAGAAATCACTTGGCAATTTGCTCTGGAGTGACTGATTAAATGAACATGACTTAGGGCTCCAATTCCTCAGATGCAAATGGCTCAGTGAGCCGTGGCAGAGGGACAAGCTCTTTGCCAAACCTGCACTGCAATTTAGCAAAAGGAACATTTATACTGCAGCAAAGAGGCCTGACTAAATGCAGCCATAAGTAATGGCCTCTTGTCACTATAAACCAGTCCCCCAAAACGTAACGGGCGAGGATCCTGACAGTCCTAATAAGAAGGATCTGCAGCAGTATGGGGTGATAGTGATGGTGGAGAGTTTAAATCTAAATCTGACAGCTCATCAAAGCAAACAAACTGCACATAGAGAACACAGATTTGGACAGCTCCATCTATCACATGGGAAGGCAGAGCCATCATGCCAACAGACAACCAGCATGCTAAGGCAGCAACGGCTTAATGCTTTCAATTTGTTTGGTTTTATATCCCCACACTAACTTCTGTGGCAGGACAAGGACCAATTGAATCATGTTCTTAAGGATGAAGAGGAAAACCAGAGTGCTTCCTTTAGACTATGTGTCTCTTATTTCCTAATTCTAATGGATTTTGTGCTTCTGACTTTTTCCTTCCCAGCTGCCATAATGACTCATGCTGTAAGTGCTCTGTACCATTAGTTACTAGACTGAACTGTCTTTCCAGTAACAAGCTTCCTAATGATTTTATTGTAAGATATCATATGGTTAGAGGTGGTAATGCTGAACTAAGTAACTAGACAAACCAAATAACTTGTCTCGAATAAAATATTTCTGGATATTTTTACAGGGCATTTCGAGCCACATGGTAAATATTTCCAAGCTGAAAAACTTGATTTCAAAGAGGTGTAGCAAATAAGGGCACAAAGGGCTGTAAAGCATTGGCACAGGCTGCCCAGGGAAGTCGATGAGACACCGTCCTTGGAGGTATTTAAAGAACATGTGGATGTGGTGTGCTTAGGGACATGCTTTAGTGGTGACCTTGGCAGTGTTGAGTTAATGGTTTGATTCTGTGAACTGAAAGGTCCTTTCCAACCTAAATGATTCTATGACTCTGAGACACTGAAACACCTGAGTGTGCTCAAGCAATCACAACATGTGGCTGCACCTTTACTGCACTGAGCAATGTTGTTTTCATTTTCTCTTCCTTCCAGAGCAGCCTGTACTTACTTTCTTGTTCTCCTGTCTCATACAGAAGTCACACGCTTTCAGTATACTCTTTACCACTTAAACATGGTGTTTAAGTGTTTAAGTTTAAACACTTAAATCCATGATTAGAACATCCCAGTGCCAATAAAACAACCAAGCCACTGTCTATGACACTGAAGTGTTTTACCTGAAAGTAAACCAACCTCAGACTGGCAACCTGTACTTCCCGTCTTCCCCTAATCCTTGTCATGAGTGCTTTTAAACATTACAGAATCCTAAAAGCAGACTTTCTCAATTTGTTAGTTGGAACAGCTGGGAAGAAAACAAACAAAAAAGCCAAAACAACTTTTTATTGGTTGACTTTAAAAACTAATATATTTAAGTGAATACACCTCCAAACAAGCTTCGCTAAATTGTACTCTCTACAAAGCCTTTTCTTCTGAACAAGGAAGAAGATGAATTCTACTGAAACACATTGTACCATAACTATTAGTGTACCTCATACCTAGACAGAGACACTAGGCTGCAGCCCACTAACTCGTATGCTTATGTAAAAAGGACTGCTTACCATAATGTCGAATATTATACATATAAACAGATTGAAACCTATAAGAAAATAAGGAGTGTGGGGGGGGGTGTGAACATTTTAGTTCCCATTTTATTAAGTTCATTAACTTCCAAAACTGCGTCTGCCTCCTTTAGTTCCCTCACAAAACTAATTCAGTAGGAAACACACTTAGCTGTCAAACCCATCCCATTTCTTAAGCACTTGTCTGATTAGAAACCAAAGGGAGGATGAAGTAATCTTTGGAGGAAAGAGGGAAAAAGCCGCAACACTGGATTATGCAGAGAAGAATCTTATTTGAGAGGAAGAATGCTTCTGACATTTATCAAACCCACAAACTGACACTTCAAAAGCAAAAAAGAAGACAGCTTACAAGGCAGAGGTTAATTCATTTTTGTTTAATTCCCCCCCCTCCGCAAGGCTCATTCATGTCTTCTGCCAATCCAACCCTGGAATGATCTCTCAGGTGTATCACCCGTAGCAATTGCTGCTTTGTTTTCAAAGCTTTTAAACATTCTAAATAAAATCTGACAGAAAAGTGTGTATTAATTTTTCAATCACCTCTTAATGGCCTTAGAAGCCCAGTTTGTACTTCCAAGGTACTGGAAATCTACCCTCAATCGTTTTCATTCCCAGTGAGTGAAATCTCAGTCCTGATTCTCGACAGGCCACCAACAGATTCTACCTGTGTGCTCTTGCAAAGAATTCTATCACTTAGAGGCATCACAACCATTTCCAAAGCAGTGGCAGAGTCCTGGGATGAAAAGTCAAATACTACTTTCTATGTACTTTCAAGTTACTCTTGGGAAGTAGAGGAGTGGAGAGGACAGTGACCTTGTTTCTACAGCAAGGCTGTAACATGGGAGGGGAAAAAAAAAAGTACCTTTCACCTGACTGACACAAGTTAAGAGTGAAAATGTTTCCAGGTTTATTCAAAACTGTTACCTCTCTAAATACAGTACTTGGGGAAAAATATTTAATACTGCTATGACTTTAAAACATCTACTAAAAACCACAGTGTAGAAGTATTTGAAAGCCATTAGATATTTAATATAACTTTTTTCAACCACTTTTGAAACTGATAACCTTGGCAGTAAAAGCTTCATGAGATAACACAGCTATTACTCTTATGAAAACTGTATTTTCTTTAACATGCAAAAAAAAAAAAAGTCAAGCAGAGGCAGAAGGGGAAACAGAAGGATCCAGTAAAGGTAACACAATAGCATTGCAGATTTCATCAAATCTATAGGCTATCTTTTGCTTGACTGTCAGTATTACATAGACTCAAAATAACCAATAATTTGAGAAAAATATCCTGTAATTAATATTATACTGGCCAAATAAGACTCTCAGACCATATTCAGGGTACACACTTTGCCCTCTACAATTTGTAAACCTGCTCTTTAAAGAGTGCATGGCAGCTGGTAACAAACTCCTCAAGGAAGCAATATAAGCAAATTCAGTTTTTCATATGAAAAGGCAGAAATTAAAAAAAAAAAGGGGTATAGTTAAAATACACTTCATTTATGCCTTCATAATCATCCAAACAATGGCAATGCCTCTTTACCACTTCTCTACTTCCATGTGCACCTTTTCCATGAGCATTCCTCTTGAAAGCTTTGACCATCAGGGTTTGTTTTGTTGTTTTGAGGGAGGGGTTGAGTTTTTTTGTTGGTTGGTTTTTGGTTTTTTCCCCCCTAACAGTTCAATACACTATAAGTAAAATAATATAAAATAAAATAAAAAATCCAAAAGCACAAAGCAGCTAAGGAAAGCCCCCACAACCAACAGGAGTTTCTCTCAGTCATTTGGTAGATAAGTGGGCACACATAAAGGATGACTTACACATAATACAGTGGAAGGAAATCAATCTATTCACCAGCTCTCTGACACCAAAACAAAACAAGGCAAATATCAGAAGACAGCTTTTAAAACCAGGACATTTATATTTACTGTGAGTTTTTTCTTTTTCAAACAGGAATGTTCTCAATACAGTGAAAAACTATGAAAGAGACCCTCAGAATGTCTTCATAAAGATCTTTATTAAAGCATTAAGTATCCACAAACACTTAAGAGACAGTGTAAATATAACTCTACAGTGGTGTGTGCAGATATCCCTTCCCTGGTAATTCCAACTCAATAGTCAGATAGAGCTTACAAAACACCACTTAAAAAATACACAACTGTTCTGCTAAGAAAGTACAGGAAACTAAGAATAAACCTGTAATTCAGTGTTCTATCTCCTCTGCAATGCTTAGCTTCTGCTTTAAATGTGTACAAAATGCATATTCCCCCACCCCAGAAAAGCTCACCTTTTGTTCAATACAGGAATAAATTCCTCTCTGCTACTGTGAAAAGAAAACCCTTCATGGCACACTCAAAAGACCTTTTCAGTTTAGATTTTACAAAGGTAATCTGATGTAATGAAAATTGCTTGAAAACATCTGGAGTAAAATAAAATCCAGCAAGGAGCACTGGATAGGCTATTTTCAGCCTTGGGACATTCTGTTTCTTGCTTAAAAGCCTACATTTGTAGTGCTGACATCTCTGTACAATGCTCACTTCTGTTAGTGCTGTCCAGACAATTATAAAAATGACTTATCAAAAACCCAGTCACCAGAACAATTTGGTACTTCAAAATTCCTTCTATTCCAGTATCACTGATTAAAGTAATCATTTTTTTCAAGCAGGTCATTCAAACAACAAAACATACCAGAAAGACTGACATGGTTCTTAAGACCAAGGAGACAGGAACGAGGTGAAGCCTTATTAGAACATAAAAATTTACCAAGATATGCACATACTTAACTGTAGTGGGTGTTTTGTGTTTGGTCTTTTTCAATTCAATGAAAATCCAGAGCTCAACCATAATCCAACTAGACTATAATGCATTTGCATCATCTTCAGATGTGTTTTTTCAGATGAAAGTTTGAAATAATGGTAAAAAAATGGAAGCATAATTTCCAAAATTGTCCAGATGATTTCCAAAATTTCTCAAGTAAAGTTTGAGGTTATTAAGGATAAGACCACACACACACACAAAGGCTGTGTGGTTCTGCCACATTCTGAGTATTTAATTGACAAAACAGTTAATTTTATTCAGTGCTATCAAAATGCAACCAACTCTTCTCAGAGAGGAAGCAGACACACTGCCACTATTTGCACATCTGACTGTCTTCCTCAGTTCTCAAACATTAAGTATTCTCTACCTTAAATCAATTACCTGCATCTGACATTTTCTGAAAAGTAACAAGTCCAGGCCAAATGTGCCAGTATACTATGTTGTAGTATACATTTAAATGTATGCTACAGTTTGGCCAAAAAAGGCACTAAGCACATTCTGCAGATATTATCCCAGATTTTCCAGGTTTATACCACGACTCAGCAACACACACGTGCTAGGTGCTTCAGTGAAATATATTAGTTATCTTCTACTTATTATTCAAAAGTGCAAAGCATAAACTAACAGAAACAAGACTGATTGTAACATGCTACACCACTCCTCACTTTAAGAATATTCTCCTATATTCTGGAATCTGTGTGGATCACCTACAGTAGAAAAAGTGGTATCTTAGAAAGCACACATCCATATAAAAATATTGCTAGGCCAAAATTTAAATAGTAAGCATTTGTGCAAACAAAAAATCATTTCTAGTACAATAATTAACTTCAATTTTTCAAGAGAAGGAAACCAAACTTTTGGAAGAGCAAAACATTTGTAATACAGATGTGCAATATTTGTGTAAAATATAAAAAGTTGTATTTATACATGAATTTCTTTGTATATTTATCTTTCATGTTATATATTAATAAGTTTATGTATTTTTAAATGACATTTATAGAAAATTTGAAAGAGGCATTTAGTGAGATTCCAGAAATTTTCATAGACACTTGCATGTAAAAGCAGATGGCAACAAAGCCTCACATCACAGCTGTTCTGGACTTTTAAAAGGGTCTAGTATACAGAAGTATTATCATGCAAGTTTTAGTGGAAAGAAGTGAGAAATGGAACTTCTTTTCTAATCCTCTTTCAAAACTAATTACAGCTGTAATTGTAAGGGAAACATTTTGAAAAGTCTATATTCGATACCATGTAAAAGTGTAACTAAAGGGTGAAGAAAAATTGCAATATATTCCTTTAGCTTGGCAAGTGACTTTGTTTTCTTTCTACATGGCTTTTTATCAGATTTTAGGATAAGCTGAAATTTCTGCCATAAAAAACCCCAACTGCTAACAGTCAATTCTGAGGCAAAAACCAGTGAACTCATGCTTGACTGGAAAAGGAGAAAAAGGAGCACAGATAAAGTGCTCTGGTATGTTCTTCCTTCATGCTGAAGGTCCTTCTCTGTAATTAAGTATAGACAGGGAAGAGACTGGTCTTTTTAAAGAGCATTGTCATGTTTCTTTCAATCTGATAGAAACATCCAAATGTAAAAGTTAAGACAGCTTCTTTCATAATATAAAAAGATTTCCTCAATGCCTAATTTATATGGGAATCAAGAGCAAATATGCAATTTCTGGTCATTAAATAGATTGATTGGCTTCAAACAGCTTTCTCAGAAGACGAAAAGACCACAAGCCATCCATACACAGGCACTGTAGACCCACACACACACTTCTTCCTACACTAAAAGCCAAATCTAACAGTTGGAAACTGAGTAGTATATAGTGAAGAGTGTCTTTGTAAAGATACTGATAACATATCCCCTTTAAGTATTCCTACTTGAGTCAAGTAGGCACCAAGGGTTTAAAGTTCTACAGAGAGCCTGGAAAAGCAAATTTGAAAAGACAGAAGTGCCTTCAAGAGAGGTTCATTTAAAATGTCAATTACCTTTATTATGTTTTCCTCCTAAAAGAGGGCAGTGTATAGAGCCCATGCCTTTCTGTCAGCAACACCTCATACCAATGCTACACCACAACGGGCCCTGCATGACAAAGCCACTTCTATCTCAGCTTCAACTCAGAAAAGTCATAAGAACATAAAAATGGACAAAAGTTCATCAAAGCCCATCAAGAAAAGATGCCTCAAAAAGTCTAACAGCAAGAAACCCAAGTACTCAGCAGCACTTCCTCACAACACACTTCGCTTGCAGTAATCAGCCTGAGACATTTCCAGAGTCCATCGCAGTACCTGTGTCGGTGTCAATGGGATTTTTCTTACAGCAACTTCTCCAAATCCCTTCAAAACCTGATGTAAGGCCACAGCATCCTCTATGTCCCATGACAAGGGGTTCCACAGCCTTCTGTTCAGTACTCCAGTAAGTAATTACTTTAGTCTGGTGTTGAAACCTTTACCTGGTAGGAACACTCAGCTGCTGTCCCTTAACTGCTGTACTAGAAGAAAGCACAGCCATTTCCTCTTTACCCTCTCCTACATTCATTTTGGGCACCACTGTTATACCCATTACTCACATCTCTCTTGCCAAGATGAAAAGGTGAAATTCTCCCAACTTATTTAGACATTCCTCATATGGGAACTATTAGATACCTTTACACCATTCTCCACTCCTCTCACTGGATCATCTCCATTTCACAGATACAAACTTTCCACTGAGATGATCAAGATCAAAGAGTCCAGAAGAACAAAAACAGTTATGGATACAATGTACTGTACCCTCCAGGATGTATTGTGATCCATTTTTCTGATGACTCACAGAAGCTCAGAGATAATCATGTCCATGCCACACAAATTTACCTGAACTCAATCTCTGGTCTACACTTAAGAGGATCAATCAAACTTACATCAAAACTATTGGCAATTTCCAATACACAAATAAGCACCAAAGACTACAGTTTGTCTTCTAATCACATGCCTAAGTATTGGATATAATCCTTTTCAGCACTGAACAGCATACAGACATCATTTCACAAGTGACATTTTAAACAGGTACTTGGGGAATCCTAAATGCTAACTCTGATTTTAAGGATAACAGAGGTTCTCTAACATCAAGGTTCCTGAAGCTTCACAACATAAATCCTACTGACTTAAGTTCTTGTATACTATGCAACTAAAACTGAGTTTAAAGGAAGGATCACCTTTCAGGAAAGTTATGCCCTGCTTATACAATGTCACATCATTTTCAGATTAAAACACTCCTCTGTTCCTGAAAGAGAAGTAAGTAAGAAGAAGAGTTATGCTTAAGCTCTATGAGACTTTAAAACCAAAGCATGTCCAAAACAAGCAGGCACATGACTGTATTAAATGACAAAACCCTACTTCTTCCTTTACATAAAGTTGCTGCCGTTGCAGATTAGTCTAAGGTATAAGTCTTTAATGACTGAACCAGACTTTTTATTTCATGCACTTGGGAAAAAGCAAAATAACTTGGTCTTGCCTGGAAGTGGAAGAGCAAATCTGCAAAAAAAAGAAAAAGAAAAAGTACTACAGTACCTAGCACTGTTGAGCAAAAGCATGTAATTAATACCAAACTCATCATCATTCACATAAAAAAAGCTCATCTACAGCACATTGTGGGTTCCAGTACAGCTCCATCCATAGTGGCTTCCTCACTTTTCCTTTTCGACTTCTTGCTTACTCTTTCCTAAACTTTTCCTAGGTAAGGCCTGGAGAAACAGATGCAAGGATGACTTCCAAGTGACAAGAACTTTGCACACAGGAAGAAAAATCTTTACACTAATAACTTGCAGCCACTAAGTAATAACTTGAATAAATCCTAAGCCTGTCTGTCAATATTAACAGACAGATGGCAAAACAAATTAATACAGTGTGAAAACGCTTTAGAGGACAACAAAACTATCAGATATCTGAAGCAAATAAGCCACCCAGATCTTTTTGTACATTATTCTAGAAACAAGTTCTATGTCCTATGTATAAATTCTGTGAATTTTTAAAAAGAAAAAAACAAAAAAATCCAAGCTTCCAAATTTACTTCACTATACAAACAGGAATTTTACTTCCACACATAAACTGACATTCAAAAGAATCTTTTGAGAAGTCTGAGAGCTCCCTCTTCTGCCAACACTTTGAACAACTGCAGAACTGGTCAGGCTATCTTGTTTTGGAAAAAAATTCTGGCTCACATGCATTTTATGTATTTATTTCCTATTAGTTAAGAAAGTTGAAAGTGTTTTAGTCCTAAAGGAAAGAAACTTAAGCCAAAGAAACTGGTAATTACTGTTATTATAAGACAATTTACTTGAATCTTACAGAGTAGGATTTAAAAATAACGCATATTTTGATCATGTAACTTGGAAGGAAACTACCTAAAATAGAATCACAATGTAAGACTGACAAAAAAACCTTCAAGAGATTAATAGATTAGGTGAACAGTGTCCATAATCAGAAGTTAAAACAACAAATGGCTTGTTATAATTTATCAAACACAGACCTATTGAAGTAATATCTGAATACAGTGGCCTCCAATCCCTAAAAGAGACACCACCAGATTTGAGGACACAGCTCTCTTCTAAATCAGACCACAGAATTTTTGGCTAAGCATGCACTGAAAGTCAATACCATCCAAGAATATAAGTAGATATTTACACAACCAGACTCTGCTCTAATCTTTTTCTTTTAATATATATTTGTGCCTATTTTTCCTTCTGTTGAGCTACTGCCACTCCCTTTGGGCTGATTGCTGAAGGCAGCTTTCCTTTCCACCAACCCCCTCAACCTTTGCTGGGTGAACATCACCTGAAACAATTCCCCTGTACTCTCAAAACTGTAGGATAAACATGAAAATACACAGGCCCTTGGTATGCCCTTAATCACTAACTGCCAAATACAGTAAACTCAAAAGCATTACAATTCACTACAGTTTGCATATTTAGGTCATTTCCACACATGTCAATATTCACTCAAGAGCTTAAGTAGACTGCAAACAGTCTTTGAAAGCAGATGTCTTGTTAACTCAAAAATCTTGAAGAGTTCACACATCCCTTTATAATACAAAAGACTCAAGTATTCCTCTACAAAATGTACCACATCCATGTGGTCTGTTCACTAAACTCAATACATTCAACAACACAAGCCAGGCTAAGATTTTGCTCCTTTGGTCTACAAGAGGCCACTGTGTCACAAGCACTTCACTCTTTCTTATTTAATATACTGCTGCACACTCTTTAACTTGGTCTAAAATCTGTGTATGAAACAGCCCTCCCCCCTTCATCTGGTAACTCCACAAATAAATCATCATTCCCAGGATACAGAAATTTACTTTTCATCCCAGTGAAAGATTGATGACTGAAACACAGTTTATTTCCCTATTGTCCCTCTCTTCTCTGGAGACAACTGATATTACTTATGCTCTCTGGCTGATGATCTCTGGATCTAATCACCCATAGTTTCCAAAATCCCAAATTCACAATATGAACATGCCAGGACAAGCTCAGTTGCTCTTGTAGCAATATGATGCAAACCTGGTACATCCCTGAGTCAGATTTTTAACTAAGGAGCACTTGCAGTTTAAAACATTCTAATTTAAATATGTGTACTTCAATAACACAAGAGTGAACAGTTGAACAGGCCAACTGAATTTCAGCTGGTACAAGCATCAACAGCAGCAAGGAGGCCAAATGTCCACACCTCTACCACCAAGCCAAGGTGGCCCAAAAAAGAGAGGCTCTGGAGGTGAGAGGAGGGAGCACTAAAACAGCAGGATGGGTGAGCACAGTAGCTCTCATGGCTTGCAAATATGGTACCACCAGCATTTTTATAACTACCTTTTGTCAATAATAACAATACTGTGCTGCATGCTAAAGAAAACTCATTCTGTGAAAGAGCCCCCACACATAAGGGAAATGAGCAACAGAGAGAACACCTCCTCTGACCCCATGACCCAAGCAGACATCTATTTACACACACAACCAGTAAAATTAGCTTCAAATCAAATTTAGTTTCCACTGAACCTTAATAGAGCTTAGCAAGCCCCTCCCAAGAAAACAAGCACATGTGCTTTAGAAGTACTTCTGAGCTGGTGGAATAAAAATACAATTTCTACTGCATCTCATTTAATCTCCAGCAATGCTTTAATTAGAAGTTTCTGATTATCAGTCAGGATTGTTTTCATAAAACACAGAAAGGGCATTTTTCACCTTACCTTCAGTAAGTTTAGGTGTTACTGAAGCACCCAAATTACATGTTTAAGATTTAAAATTAAGCCAGTTTATAAAGCATAATTATTGTTTCAGCTGAAGTTACCAGTCAAGTAGCTATTCACATAGATGATGACTGCAAACCTTTACTCTTGAAAATGGAAATAAAGCCAAAAACATTGAGGTATATAGGCAAAGTAGTCACTTTCATTTTACTTTTCTTCCTACTTTACATCAACTTGTTTTACCTTCTCACAGAAGTCAGTAAGAGCTGTGAAGTCCCATTTCTTGGAATAAGCAACGTTGTACCTCAGTATGGCTTCCTAGGGAAAGAGCACAACAAAACAGAGTTTAGAGATAATTATTAAGGGAAGAAAAACCATGTCAGGAAATTCCCCTGTTGAAGGAACAGCACCATCTGGTGGCTAAAACCTGCCACAGAGCCCACCAAAATCCATAACACTGTATTAATACAGTGCAATTCCATGACACTGAACCCTCTATATTAGGTTTAACATTGAATGAGCTTCAGTCTACAGGTTTTTCCTCCTGGCACAAAACAAGACAAGCCATGCCTGGATCTGCCAACACACAACATCAATGGTTTGCACCCCATGCTTGCTCTTGTTAAAAATACCAATAAAAGGTGTCTCTTAGCAATATAGTAGAAGTTGTACCAGTTTAGGGACTTAAAGAAACAGAATTAAATAGGCCCTGTACAACACCACCACCTTGAAAAAATTCACAAGAAAAATATACCAAATAAAACAGTATTGTCAAGGGGAGTCTCACCAGTTGCTGGGGAAGCACTATTTATTCATTTAAAGTTTATCTGTAGCATTCTCCTCCTTTCCCTGCCTTTCAGGTATAATCTAAATTACATTATTCTTCACAAAAAAACATAATACCAATTCTGAGCTGCTCCAAGTCACAATTCATGTAACATAACTGCAAGTTATCAACAGAGCTCTAGTCTCCAAACTCTCCAGATTTTTGTCAGCAGCTTGAATGGTTGCAATTCTAGTGGAGTGAACTGAAGCAAAAGTTACTATTTCAAACTCTCCCACCTGTGCATCCCCTACCATCTGGCTACAGAAAGCCCTCATGCTACATTTACCACAAACTAGTAGATACTGCTGGACAAACACAGTTTTATGTAAACTTAAAAAAGACAATAATTTTAATAATAGCTAATAAATTCAGTGGTAACACTCAGGACTCATTGAGAACTTCAATTCATTAGGTAATCCCTTGAACAGCATAGATTTTTTTAATAATTTATTAAGTAATGAAACAAATAGGCTTGAGACAGGATCACTATTAGTACACAGAGAACCTGAATGTACTTCTATGTACCTAGGTTTGATTTCAAATTGACAACCTTACCTTCAAATCATGTGAGCAGGTAAATTTGTTAAGTAAGGCAGTTTGGATTAGCTCCCATCGACTTCCAGCAGTTCTATCTCCATTCTTTAAAGCAAAAGCCCAAAACAATGTCAGATTAAGTTATCCAAAACAGAAAGACACATTTACTAATAATTGTCTTCCTTCACATATTTTTTTTTAAATAAACTTTGCTTTATTTGTAAAGTTCTTTAAAAATACACATCTTTTGAGTATCTGCAAAGTAACTTCTGCAACTGCTAGTCCACTGCATTTTACTTCTCCAAGAGTTCATTTTTAATTGAAGCATTCACAAAATTCATAGAGCTCTTTTTCCACAAACACAGCACTCTTCCTCATGCCATCTCAAGAGGGACAAATAGTGTTCCATTCATTCCTTGCAAAGAAAGTGAATTTTGAGGATAAAACACAACCACACTTAATAAAATCTGCAACTCGAAAATATAAACTGAACTTTATAAAAATGTAACTTCAAGAAATTAAGGGCTTGGAAGACAGAAGCATATTGCTGTGGCTGACACTCATGCCAACCCAAATTTAAGACATTCTGTGACACTTTTCCTCAACAGAAAGTCATATTGCCCACTGCAAGCAATAATGACATTTCTTCTGAGACTACCACATCTTGACTATTTCTTACAAGGGTAGAGACAAATCATCTTGCTCATCTGGCAAAGAAAGATCTATCTTATCAACATGTTATCTCTGAAACATCAATTAAATTCATATTCTGCTCCATCTTTGAAATTGATAAATGAAAAGGCTGAGTGTATTTCATAGAGGTTGCAAGAATTTTCTGTTCAAGAGTCAAGTACCAATAATCATTACACAGTTTTCACTATAAGACACACTTGTTGATTTTATTCACTATAGTCTGAAGTATTTCAGTGGGTATGTTTAAGTAAGTCTCAAGCAGTGACAAGAAATACCAGATCAACCAACTATTCAGGGCCAACTCTAACCTCTGCCACTGTTTCAGCAGAACAACAGTCAGACACACCTCACTGTCAAACTGTGGTTACAAATTCACTCACATCTGTTGGCATTGCAAATTGCTTCACACACACACAAAATATATATACCATATAAACACATAAGTAAATAAATACATGATTTATAAGGAGCTTAAGCTTCCACTCCATTTAAGCATAGAAATATACACATCATCAACTCATTTGCTAGCTAAAATAATTACCAGGGAAAAAAGTCTTCTGCTCTGTCTGGAGCATCATGACCCAGAATCCAGCTTTTCAGACTTGATTTTCTCATTCCATACACAGTTTGACAACTGAGCAAATGCAGTAGACTGAAAACTCATCTATGTGTAAACAAAGTTATTTGATTACACAACTGTAAATACTTAATCTTACCTCATCCTCTACAGGGTATAAATTTTGTTCTGAGCAGGGCATTTTAACATGCTTGTTGTCCCACAAATCTTTGTAGTGAGTTGGAAAAGGTTTAGGTACCTCTCCTTCCCTCAGAAGATCTACCTGCAACACAGAAAGAGAGGGGGGAAAAGCTCAGACTCTACTTTCAAGTTTCTAAATGGAAGAAATAAAAAGCAAGCAAAAACATAGTTTAAAAAAGCTCTCATCTACAACCACCCTTTGTGGAAAGGGGTAAGCTACAAACTGACCACACAAAGGATGTTCAGTTAGAAAAAAATCCATCTGTTAATCTTACATTATACTTCTTGAAAAGAATGCTACCTTATCATTTGACCTCTTGAAACACACTCAAGTAAAGGTAATATATTTAATTACTATCCAACTACCAGTTAAAGATTTTCTCATTTATGAATTTAAGTATCTATACAGTTTCACCCAAATATTTTCAAAATATAGTTCCAAATAGTCATGTTCAGAAATAATATTTTTTAACCTAACACTGAAAAGGATGAGAAATTATTATAGATAGAGCAATATTTCAAATTTTCTCCACAGAACGTCAGAAACATAAAACCAAATAACACAATGTTCTTAAAGACTTAATTTGATATATAGCCTTCAGGCAGAACTGATTGTCTCAGAATGTGTGTTTAAACTCAAGGTGCTTTTGTTTTGGCTGGGATTTATCCATGATCCTACAGGTTTCTGGTCACATTTTATTTCAACAATAATTGGACTGAACACTACTTCAAAGGATTAAAGACAAACATATCAGATTCAATCTAAAATGAAGCAGTAAAATTGCTAGAAATACTTCTTCATTCTTTGTCTTTTTTCATATCTTGAACCTTTTGTACATCTTGAACCCAAACCAGAATCATATCAAAATGAAAATACAGAATGAAAATGCTGGAAGTACAAATTCTACTTGCAGATGTATTTAAATTCCCACAGTTTATAACTCAGACAAGGAAGCACACACACCCACATGCAAAACAAAAATACTTCTTCCTAAGAAGACACAGGCAGTAAAACCATAATTATGTTTCCTGTGGATTTTAATATCCTAATTCTGTGCATCAGAAAAGTCAATTTTCAGGAAAATCAGTTGCCCGAGCCCACTCGCAAGGAATGGCAAAGAACAGTATTAGCAGGATGCTGAAATCTAAGCCTAACATTTAGCATTCCCCATTGCTGAGCAGCCCAGTAAGGAGTTTGGTGCCAGGTGACACCCTGAGCCATCATACCCTGACGGTCACGGTGTGGTTGGCGGAGGGGCGCAGGTGAGGCAGGCGGGCCCCGCACGCCGGCATCCTCCTCATCTCCTCCATCGGCGTTCCAAACCACTTCTTGTTGCTTGGAAGAGGGGGTGGCACATATTTAGCAATCTTCCTTCCTGGCCTCTGGGGTTTGAATTCACACTTTTCTTTCCTGCTGTCAAAATAAAATGCGTTGAAACATTTTATTTCCACTGAAAAAACCTGGTAGGCAAATACACGAAGTTCCACCCCAGGGTTACAATCATAACAGAGTCAGTTTATGTGCCAGCCTTTGCTCTGGCCCCAGGATAAAGCTCTATCTGGGGAAAACTCCCACCATCACCAACCTCCTCCTCCCCAGCACAGACAAGTACATGATGTCTACCAAAACACTCTTCTCTACAGGCTGCAAACACCTTCACAGAACTGCAGTGGGTTATCCTCTGCAGAGCCATCCTTCCCAACAGGATCTCTTTATCCATGGGCAGGAGGCAGACTCAGTGGTCTGCATCTGTCAGGCTACCTTCTACAGCCTTTTCCCAGCTGTTAGAAAACAAATGTGTGCATGCACAAACGCACATATTCCTTCCTCAAAGTGAAAATTAAAAAAAGAAAAAAAAGCAAACAAATTCCTTTAGCACCCTTTCTCACTGGGGTTGTATTTCTCACGTCAGGCACACAATACTTGCAATGGAAGTAGACATTTAAAAGCAATCAAAAAAAAAAAAAACCACTTGCAACATTCAAATATAGGCAAGAGCAGATGAACTAATTGTCTTTAATGGTCAAAGGTATTTGCATGGATCTGAGATGTTTTGGGGAAGAAAAATCTGAACCTGTTGTATGTTTGACATAAGACACTGAGTCCTGGCCCCTGTGCACAACCCTGGCACAGCATTACTGATGTCTGAAACCTGCTTCATACACTACTGCTTCTTCCCCTGCAAGTTAAGACCTGGGCCAGTCTTATCTGCTGTAGACCTGGTCTAACAAAAACCTTTAGTAGTAAACCTTTAGGATTTTCTAATCACCCTCTTAAGCACTATAGGCAATACCACTATTTTTCCTGGCACTGAGGTTTATAACCTTCATATTATCTTGTTTAGGCCCCAGAAGGAAAAAATCATCTCTTTATAGCCTCATGCTCTACCTTACTGATTATTCTGTAAAGCACTGATAGAATTCCCATCTATCCACAAAAAAAACCCCCACTTTTGCATGAGTTTCCCTTCTCAAACATCAGTTTATTTTAACACACAATGCTCTAGCACTGAAAAATACAAGCCTCAACCTCTGCTGCTTTGCTCAACAGCAATTCATTTAAATTAATGAAAAGAGAACTCTCTAAAGCCATTATTTTAAACGTGAAAACCCCTCTTTCCAGACTTTTTTTTAGAAAAAATGGATGAAGAATTTGCTAAGAACCACCTTTCTTTTTGTTTCACATGCTCAGTCTATTCTTAAGATTTCTCAAATGCAAGCTCCTGCCACCCATTAGCCACCCTCTGTCAGTCTCTCCTCCATTTCCTGGAAAAGTTTCTTGTCCTGCTCCTCACATCCAGAAACCATGTCCCAGTAAAGACCTGCAAAACTCCTTCCTTGCCCTTCAGGACTTGAGTCTAGTGACTTAATTGTGTGTTATACCAACACACACAGCCCTTTTGTTTCTGCTCACTTCTTAGCTGCTAATTCACTTTCTCAGCTCCCACTGGAATCTAAGCTCTTCAGAGCAGAGATTATCCTTTTGTCCTTACACAACACCTGGAGTTCAGAGTCCCCATGCTCATGGCTTCTATGTCCATTGCTGTAGTGTGTAACCATGGGTCCTTCTCTCTAACAAATTATGGATAAAGCCAAACAAAACAAAACAAACAAATAAAAAAAGAAACAGATCTCTACAACTGCTTTCCAACGTGAATTTTTTCATATCTATTTCAATCAAAGCATCAATAGCACTGATGGTTCAACAAAGTAAGATTCACTATTTTTGAAAGGTAAAACTAATAAAACCGAAAAAAATATCAGTTTCTTCAAGTATTTTGAATTAAATACTGAATGCTAAAGATACTCCACAAAGCACTCCTGTATCACCATTCATTTTCAAGCATTAAAAATCCTATGGTTTAAATCACTACTTTGATAAAGAAAATCAACTTCCTACAGTGTCTTAATCCCCAATTTTAACAGATTTCAAATTATTTTAAAAATTTCACTGTTTGTCACTGGACAAACATCTCCTTTAAAGGCACAAGCAGTCCTAATAAAAATAAGTTCAATCTTATATCAGTTGTCTTTTTGTCTTAAACTATATTTTGCAAAACTCTTTATATCATCCAGCCTCCAAAGTTCTGTGGCCAAACAGGAAATTTTCAAGCATGAAAATAACAGATGGAGCAGACAGATGGAACACTACCTTTTCTCCTCAACTTTAGGTATCCTCATGAAGTGAGAGGTGATTTTGGAGTCTCTCTTCACACTCTGTTTTGCACCTTTGAATTCTGATGATGGAGTAGGAGAGATTCCAGGTGGCTTTGTATGCAGACCATCCTCCTTAACCGAATTATCTGTTTCCTCAAAGCTTCCACAGACCTTGGCAGAAAAACGTGACTTTCTAGACTCCAATTCAGCATCCCCATATTGAATTCTAAAAGATTTGTTTATGGATTTTGACATATTATTCTCCTCTCGCTCATCCAGAAATGGACTTGTTTCTTCATCAGCCTCTGACCCGTGGCAGCTGTTTTTGGAATTATCTACATCCATTGGTGACTCTGGTTCACTCTCTTTCTCAAAAGCAGGTGAGTCCCCTGAACTGCTCTGACATTTGCTCAGTTTCCCAGGACCTCCAAGATCAGGTATACAGGCATCACAACCAGCATCTGAAAGTGGACTTTCTGGAATGACATCCCCTTCCTCTTGTTCACCCATCAAACAGACAGAATTGCAACTCTTCGGCTTCTGTGAATTGCATGAAGCCACCTGTCCACCCGTGTCACTGTCTCTGGAAGGAGCTTTTGTATTTCCTGTTTTCAAAGACTGGCCTGATGACAGCTTCCTCTGAGTCCAACTCTCACTGCTCTCCTCACAGCCTCTCTGGGCCTGCTGGCCAGTTCTGTGCATCTGATCAATGTTGGCATTTTTAAAGAGGTCTCCAGAGTGCTGCCCCTTCACAGGATCTGTTTCCAAGGCTGTGTCTTTGTCCTCAGCCTCCCAGTTACACACGTTGCCCGTCTGAAGCAAATTTACAGGCTTTGCACCAACTTCCACAGACATTTTTGTGTAATTTTGCTGACAAGTGCTCTCTAGTTTTTTCACATCATGCTCACAAAAGTTCTCTTTTTTAATAGAAGTCATCTTGGGATTTACTTCAGTATTGTTATTAATTTTGCTGTGTGAGCTGCAGAAGAGAAGTCAGGGAATTCAATGTCTTATTTCCAAATGAAATTCCTGTAAGTATTTTTTTTAAGGAACAATGATAACAAAGCAATAGAAAGCACAGATTTTTACTCATTCTACTCTGTAAGTGAGCACTACCAGGATCAACAACTTTTACTGCACTGAGGAATGTAGCTCAGCAGCAACCTATTTCCATTTAAAGGCTCCAAAAGATGATGAATCAGTTGCTTACCTTAGGAATCTATTTATTATCCTTATTTTCATACCTAAACAGTATGAGGCTGCTACCCTCATACTGTTACAGCTAAATAGCTAAACATTTAGCTATTTTCTCCAGATGAAAAAACATTAGAAGTCATGATAAAGTCCTCCATAACTTTCATTTTTATCTGTTAATACAGTGAGCAAGGAAATCGGTGGGCTTAGGGCCTTTCCCTCAGAGCTACAAATTCAACTTTTAGAAGAGTAGGGCACAACAGTCCAAAGTCTCAGAAACATCCAATTACTCCCTTACTTTTATAAACAGCCCATGACTCTTCAAAAAAAAAAATCACCATACAAAGGCACAAGTGTAAAATATATTTAGAACTGATAATAAATTTAAAAGATACATTACATCAGTTATTTTTTAGGAGAAAAATAACCTGATTTGTCCTTGTGTAAGACAGTGCAGGATAGAAATGTGTCCTAATGGTTACACAGAGAAATGAACTGAACTTTGTATGAGCAGATGAAACTTTTCAAGACGACATAGCAAAGTCATTTCACATTTACGTACTAATTTGTGTGTCTGTGCATTGATAAAGAAAATTACTTAGATGGCACATGAATATTAAAAAACCCCTGATTAGTCTTGGTGAATACACTGCTCTGAACAGTATCTTCTCCTGAATGTATTGGTACAACTCTGTATATTACCAATGCAAACCAAACTCTGTGTCTGGTCATTGCCCAGCTTCCCACCTACAGTAAAAAGGAAAATATGCAATTATCACACAATCCTAAATTCAGCAACTGAACATCTCAGCAGATTCCTGAAGGCATTAATTCTCTCCATGAATGATAACAGACCTCTTCTAAAAGACCACTCAGGGTTAGGACAGAGCATTCACACCTCTACCACTCCAGAACAAAAAAGAAAAAAGGGGGCTTGAAGCAACAGATGACAGCTGGGAAAGGATTTTAGAGGGCATTATGTTATGATAATTTAATTTCCCATGTCTGCATTTGTTCCTGAAAATTTTGATGAACAGGATGCTACTGATGCCATCTGAATGACTCTTTAAAGGTACTGACAACATGTGTTGCCAACTTGAGATATCAAATCTAACACAAGGACAGAGTTGAAATTTAAATTGTGACATTAATTGTAATAGAAAGGCACATGAAATGTTTACATGAATAATCTGCTGCTTAAAACTGAGTAGGCTGTAATTTGTTAGCAGGGATGAAGGAACACTATTCTAAAGGGAATTAAAAAAAATAATTAATTTCCTCCTTAAGCATCCTTTTAACATCCCTGATTTACTGCAACCTGTGAGCCTCTAATTAGCTCTGCATACTTCTGTATTAACCATTAGGATGAGTCTTCCCAGCTATTTTAGCACTGATACAGATTTCAATTTGTATTTATTAGGAAAAACTCGATGAAAAATAAACCAGCACATTTACTGGCAACTATAGAAAAATATTATCTGATATTGCTCTGCACCACATAGTTAAACTCTGTGGAGTTTAATTTTAACACTGCCTTACAATCATTGCTCTGGACAGCACATTAGCAAAAAATACCAAACTTTACCTGAAGCCATTCAGCAGCAAAACTTTTGGAACATCTTTCATAAAATAACCTGAATGCACATTTGAGCACCTGTAAATTCTGGCTGAAACTAAATCAAGCTGCCCACGTTTAAACTACAATCACAGTCCCATGAGACAAACCAAAATGTAAAACAACAACAAAACTGTGAGCTGACCACAGGACTATCAGCCAAAATCTGTAACTGTTCGTGCCCTATTTTAAACAAAACTGAAAGCAGAGCTGTTGACCAAGGACATAGTTTGATATCACAGCTAACTTGATCCAGTGTTGACTGCTCCTGGAAGCAAGTCCCGCTTTGCCTTCCCTTGCTGCAGCTTCCCATCTATTTCTTTGTAGGAAGGGTCATGTTTTTTCATCTAAACTGTGAGATGCTTCAGGAACCTCTGTCAGCAAAAAGTTTGGGTTTGGGGATTTAGAGGAGAGGGATGGGGGACTAGTTAGCTTTTTGTAGTGAAAGTCTTTCAGTTAGTAACTCAAGAGGATGTGCCAAGGTAAGGAAAGCAGCAGAACTGGGGCTGCCTCTATTTATCCAGCTATACTGGCAACCTGCACCTTTATCTCCCCCCAGACCCACTCACAGAACACAACTTTTGAACAGGTATGCTGTGCATTTTACCTTTTGGACTCCGTTGTCTTGGGTCCTTTATTCTCCAACCAACTGGTAATTGTCTGCTGTTTGCAAACTGAAAAACCACAATTCACTGGTTACTACATGGAACAGGATAAAACTGCAACATCACTGCATAATAATAAAGTAACTTGTACTGGATGAGGATAAAACACCTCAATTAAATCCTCATTAGCACCTCTACTGTAGGGAGCATCCAGACACCAGCAGTATTAAATCTGCTGTTGCTTTTGTGATGATCTTTATAAATTTCAGGCTTTGTGTGTGGTGGGTTTTTTTTTTTCATCCAATATCATTCTTTTAATATCATTAAAAGGTTAAGAATATACAGTGAATGTCTAGGGAAAAAAAAAAAGACAATCTGAAGTTTCCAGCCCTCATCATTACCTTTAATCACCACCACACTGAGTCCCAAAACCTTCTGCTGATTTTTGGAACAAAGAGGCAATATGACATAGCTTAAAAGAAACAAAGAATGAACAACTAGACATCTTAGAGGACCCATCCAAGAACCTTATTTGTATGTAGCATACTGGGAAACACAAGGCTTAATATAACCATGGCACACACTAGAAGTGACAAGTGCTCCGAAAAGGACTTCTTCTTTTCCCCTCCATTCACAAACAGTTTGAAAAGCTTTTCAATGCTTACTACCCAAAAACAGCAACAAAACAAAGGACAGCATTTTTTCAGATTTACTACCAACAACACAGTTCCAGTCTTATCTGTATATTTTTGCATCTCAGACAAGCTTTCAATCGAACTAATTATGCAAAAACCTGGGTGGGGGATTAGGGAGAAAAAACTCAAAGCAGTTATTTCACAACTGGAAATATCTTCATTAGCATAATGAGTTTTTAGTTGTGTTTTGTTTGTTTTATTTAATGGTAATTCTGCAAATGTGGCAACTAGCTTCCATTTGCCAAGAGAAAGTACCCACCTGCTACTGCTGACTGTGCAAAGTGTTCACTCAATGCTTTCAACTGGATAGGTAACATCTGTAGTGCCCTTATTGTAACAATAGTTTTGCAGAACTTAAAAATCAGTATAGCAGATCTGGCTCTTCTAATTTAACAGTCACTAGGGGCTTTTTCTGCAAATGGACGTTGTGTAACTTGTATCAAAGGCAGCTTAGGCCATAGGTAACTTAAGAGACATTGTTTCATAAACACTTTCCCACAGCTGCTTATCAAATATCCTCATCAGAGGACACGAGAATTTCTAGAATGAGCAGGAATCTCCAGAAGATGTTTAAATGGTTTTAAGTTCCTCTATAATGGCACAAATAATAGTGCAAAATTGCCATTATGTGACTGGGTGATCAGGGAGCAATGCCAAGGTATGTGTAGGTTACAAGCACAAGGATACCTGTGCCATAATCAACGTTCCAACAACTGCTCAGCCTCAGCACACTTAGACAAAAATGGACAGATTTTATGAACTACAATATTTTTACTTCTAAAGACTCACTAAATTGAAGTCTATTAGTCATTCTGATTACCAAATTTCACCTTCCTACATTTGAAGTGTTAGCCCAAATTAAGGTAAGAGAAAAGCAGCAGCCAGAAAAAAAAAAAAACAACAACCTGAAAAGACATGTGAAAACATGGGACAAATAAACCTCTTCAAAGGCAGCTGACTAACTCCTGAGGTATAAACTTGTGTTGAGGAAGAAATACTTATTCACAGCACAATAAAAGAAATTATGGCAGCAGCATCACAACCAAATGAACTTTAACAACTGAGTAACCACGTAAGTCCTACAGCCAACATAATACACATCACTTTCACACTGCCAGCATCGCTTTTTGCTGCAGAAAGGGTGATGAAAACAACAGGCAACAAAAAGACAATACAAACTTACTTTCAGGGTAAACAACAGAACCAGACTTTGCTGTAATTTTTAAAGTGGTGTCTAAATTTCTACTCAAGACTCCCCAAATCATTTCCATAAAAGAAACCACTCCCCGCAGTCTACCTCTGAGAAAAACAACTTACTTTCCAACTCCGTAGGAGTGCACACCTACAATTACGAACTATTATCTGCTCAAAGTTGCCTCTTACCTGCTGATCACTGGGGTTTAACTCATCAGCTGCAGACAACAGTAAATCTGTTTGGGGTCTTTTTCCCCTTCCCTCCATTCCTCTCTATTCCTGGAAGAGGCACTTTGTCGTGCATTAAAATTTTATTCTGACAGCGCTAGCTCCAAATAAGAAACAAAACTAAGGAAGCCACGTGGGAACTTTTCCGGGCAGCTGTGCGAGGCGGCAGGAGGAGCAGCCAGCCCTGCCCGCCCCACGGGGCCAGCAGCGCTCCGGGCCGGCAGCCACAGCCCATGTGGGCTCCTGTCATTGCTCTCGGCTCTCCCTGTGACAGCCCGGCACAATCCCCGCCCAAAGACATTTTTCCTGCAGCAAGTATTCGCCTTCTCTCCTACAGAACACGCTCCCTTTGGTGGCTCGCACCTCTCTGGGATGGTTTCCGCTGTCAGTGCAAGTTCGCAAAGAGTCAGGCACAGACCCAAGCTAAAGATCCCGCACCCAGCGCCGTCTCCAAGGGGGAGCAGCACGCACTGACCAGCGGGCTCGGCTCCACGGGACACGCCGGGAACCGGAGCGGGAAATAATTCCAGCCCGAAGGAAGGACAGCTCCAGGGAAGCTCCGCGCAGAGACACAGGCGGCCTCGCCGCCGAGGGTTGCCCGGGGCAGCAGAGGCTCGCAGGGCTGCCCCGGGCGGCACAGGGGACCCGCCGGCCCGTCCCCGCACGGCCACACGGAGCGGCACAAAGGGCGGGGGCCACTCGGATCCCGGGGAGCCCCGTCCCGCCGACCCGGGCCGGCACAAACCAACCTTTGTTCCCCACGGCGGTGGCGGGGCTGCCCGCGGGCCCGTCCTGCCGCTGTCCCTGGGCGCCGCCGGCGCTGCCGGGGCCGAGCCGGGCTCTCTTGAGCGGCGGTTCCCGCCCGCAGCCCGCGCTCATCCTCGGCGGGGCCGCCCTGCCCGCCGGGGCCGGCCGGCACCCGCCCCCCGGGGACGGCGCGTCGCTGCGGCAGCGGCTCGGCCCGTCCGCATCCTCCGCCCCGCACGCCTGGCCGTTCCCGAGGCGCGGCGGGAGCGGGAACGGGACCGGGTTCGGGAACGAGCCGCGTCCCGAGAGCGCGGCTCGCGGCAAGATGGCGGCGGGCGCGCCTCACCCCGTCGCCATGGTGACCCGCAAAGCAGCGCGGCCCGGCGGCGCTTTGCGGCGCTTTGCGGCGTTGCCGGGCGGCAGCGGGCGGTGAGGGCGGCGGGGCGGCCGCCATGGAGGGCGGCGGGAACTCCAAGGGCACCGGGCTCGGCGGCCTCTTCGGCGCCGGCGGGCTCGGGTACTCGCACGCCGACCTCGCCGGGGTGCCACGTGAGTACCGGGGCAGCCGGCGGGAGCGGGGTGGGGCGGGGGGCAGTGTCCACGCACGGGCAGCGGGCAGGGCCGGGCGGCCGGAGCGAGGCCGGTCTCGGGGATGGAAGGCGGAACGGGGATCGACAGGCCCGCCCGCAGGAAGCCGGTCCCCGGCGGTTCCTGCCCCTGCCGGGACGGGGGCGGAGGGCCAGGCCCCGGCCGTGCCGCGTGTCGCGACAATCGCTGGTCACGCCGCGGCCGCCCCATCCCGGAGCTCCCGTTCCGCTTCCTGAAAGGCCAGGGCCGCCTTTTAACGAGTTGTGCAACTTCACGGCGGAATCTTCCCCGCTTCCGCGCACGAGGTGTGCCCCCTTCTGCCTCACAGGATGTGGATCGTTACTGGGGAAGCTGGTGTTAAAGTGCTCTGTTTATTTGTTTTTTTCCTTTCAGTGACTGGAATGAGCCCTTTGTCGCCGTATTTAAACTTGGACCCCAAGTATCTAGTACAGGTGAGACGGAGGCTTGTTTTTACCGTGTAGAACTCGATCCCAGTGTTTGCACAACCACACGTGAACACCCCAAAACTCCTGCAGTGCTGTGCAGGGTGTGCTGAGGTATTGAGTGGTGAACAGTGGAAAGAAACAATTTTTGAGTGTTGTACCTAATAAAAGTTTGCAGTGCCATGACATGTAGAAGACAACCAGTGAAAATACAGAGGGTTGGTAAGGCTGTTGTGTCACTACAAGCCTGCTGCTGGGGAGGAGAGGAGGTGTCCCTCCCTGCCCTGAGGCTGGCACACCCAAGGCACCCTCACAGCAATCCTGGCATTGGTCACACCCTCCCCTGAGCCCCCTCAATCCCTAACAGCAGCCAGAATCTCTCCACTCATCTCATGGATTAGTTTTCTGAAGTGGGAATTTTCTGATCATCATCACAACTGGGAGAATTCTGATGATTCAGGGATTGGTCTCCAGAACTCTGTGAAGCTCTGAACTTTACAGAGGTGTTGGGCCAAACCCCAGACCTGATAACAGGGTTTGTCATCACAGCAGCAGCGAATGTCACACCACTTATGTCATTTCCCAGCTGAAGGGGGACCATCATGAAGTGAAACTTCCCATTTTGTTCTACAGAATAGTGGTTGTCACACACAGCTTAACATTACTTAATGTAAAATGATGGCACCATAAGGAAAAAAAATTATTTGAACTCCAGTAATGTTTTTCTTTTTCAGCAATATTAAGTGTAGCTGAAAATGTTTAAGTTAGTCCAATTAGGATGCATGTCTTAATGATTTTATTTAGTTAATATTTTTCTCTATATGTGGCTCATATTATCTGAGAACATTAAATTTTGTAGAATTAGCACAGTTGCATAGGATCTGCTATCTGTGTGCCTTATGTTTGATGGTACACTGTTTATTCTGTACCTGGAAGCTCTGAATGGAGTTCTGGGGGCTGTTTATTATGTTTCTCTTTCCTTAGAAGCTGCTGTAGCCCAGATTACAATGTAACATTCCCATAATGGCAGAAGACAGGGGATATGCCTCTGTTTGTGTGTTCACTAGTGGGGCCTGCTGTTGTTGAGTGGTCAGAAAAATGCTGAGTGATTATTTAGACCTCTCCCCAAAACACTCTCTGAAGTTGTCTTGTGTCCTTAGTACAGTTTATCTGAGAACATGGTGGTGTTAAAAGTTTTTAAAAACAGAAGAGAAATTTGCTTTAAACTAAAAGGTGTTGGCATCAGTGTCGTGGTACAGTTCTAAAAATACCTGTTGAGGTAACACATAGGCTGCAGTCTGTGTTATAACACTTCCCTGCCTTTAAGTTTAGCACTAGTGATTTGAAATAAAAGGAAAGTGCATTGAAATAAAAAGGGAATTCCATTTAAATGTGAGACAGTTTCGAGGTTTTTACCTGAACAAGTTGCCCAGATAAGCTGTGGGGTCTCCATCCTTAGAGAAGCACAAGACCTGGGAGCGACTGAGTGCCCAGCACTACCTGACCCTACTTTTAGCAGTGTGGGTTGCACCAAGCAGTCTCCACAGGTCCCTGGGATTCTAAATATTCAAGGAAAAAGAAATAGCTAATATTTTAGAATACAAGAACTTAAATTATTGGCCTTTAAATTTAGGGGTTCTGTGAAGAAAAGAGAGGTGAGGGTCTCCTGTGTTCAAAGACCATCTCTTTGCTTTCTGAATGCACAGGAAAAGCCTTATTGTTGAGAACCTTACATTTTGATTCTGGCCTTCCCATAATAACAAATGAGACAATGGTACTCATTATTTAAAACCCACTTTCTTGGTTGGTCCATTAATGCAGGCACAGAACAAGGTGTTTCCTGCAATGCTTTGCTGCCTTCAGAGGGTAACATGCATTATAAAATAGCATTTTATACTATGGCAGAAGCCCAGAGGATGGGGCTCCTTGGTTGTTGTTATAGAAACTTAAATGTTACATACAGACAAGGATTGGTTCATCTTGACTTTTGGGGCAGTAATGAAAACTGTTAGAAGCTGCTGACTAGTGTATGCACTGAATTTCTTCAACAATTTAGTTAGAAGGAAGATAGAAACCATATTACAGGTTCAGTTTACTGATACAATATTCACAGTTTTAGAAGCTGTATATTTTTCCTGTATTGCCATCCACATTTACTGTCAAGTATGGGCCAATAAAAGCCCTTGGAATGCAATTCCTTGAGCTTGCAGTTGTTGCAGTCATGTATCAGTTACAGAGGGGGTGAGTAATACTCTGTCTGGAAAGGACAGAAGCATAAAAGAGATCTTGCTGCTTTAGCACCTCATCAATATGTGTGCATCCTGCTCATGTCTAATTGAAAACTTTCTTTGGCCCACCTTAATCTCTATACATGTGCTGGTTTCTCCAAAGCTTCTCAGGCCATTCACAAGGACACAAACCTGTCTCTGTAAGAGGAAGATGCACAAGTAAAAAACTACTGACCTCGCCTGATCATTAATTTTGAGTGTATTCCTTCTTTTTTCACCTCTTCAAAATATGTCACTTATTTCAGTGCATGGAAATACGTCTTTTGGCACAAAGGTAGTTTTTCTTTAGTGTCAGAGTAGTGGAAAACCTTAATTAAGGCATTATTGCATCAATATAGGTTGCTTAGTGAGGAAACAGTGCTGCATAATCAGAAAACAGGAAGGTTTTTGGAAAGCTTGTTTTGCCTGCTGGAAGATGTAATAAATAATTAGGCAAATAGTCATTAAAAACAAAAACAACCAACAACCCACACAGTATGAGTTCCTTGCCTGACTGATGTAATTTCTAAAAATTAAGAGAGCTAGGGAAAAAAAAAAAACTCTCAGTTTATCTTTTTAAAGTCCTTTTTCACACTTAATAAAGCATACACATACTGTATTCCCTCTCTCTGCTAGTGTAGGCAAGAATTTTCCAGAAACACTCGTATCCATCTTTAGTTCATTGCATGAATTAAAGAATAAAGATTAATATGGCCTACATTTTGAAGCAGGTATGCTTGGAAAATACAAAAGCATTTGTTTTTGTTTTCCCTCAGGACACAGATGAGTTTATCTTGCCCACAGGAGCCAACAAAACTCGAGGCAGATTTGAGCTGGCCTTTTTTACCATTGGAGGATGTTGTATGACAGGTAGGTGTTGTGTTTTCCACTTTTCCCAGCTGTCCAGGTAACACCTGTGCACTGCAGTAATTGATAACTTTGTCCATGTCTTGTTCTGCAAGGCATTCTTTGTTCTAGTCTTAAATGAACAGATATTTGACTTCAGTCTATACACTGAAGTCTCCTCTCAGTATTTGTTTCTAGTATTGTTTCAGGGATTTTTTGTTCCTTTTTCTTCTCAAAAAGTAATGACTGATGTTGTGCCACCCAGGGGCAGCGTTCGGGGCACTGAATGGTTTGAGACTTGGCTTGAAGGAGACACAGAACATGCCGTGGTCAAAACCTAGAAACGTACAGTAAGTGTTCCACCTCAAAGCAAAGCACACCTTAGTGACAGAGCTCTTTCTCCCACCTTGTACGAGATCAGATATGAATATACTGCAAAAATAAATGCCCTTTTTTTCTTTAGTGGGGACAAACAGGAATCAATATTTGTCTTCAACAAGTTATCAAATGTTTTTCCTTATAATGATGTTCAGTTCAAGCTTTTTACTTTTCACTTAGTCACAGTTGGTGTGTCCTCTGACTTACCTTAAATACTTGAGAATAAATTACTGCCTTGATGTTTACTAAAAATCTACTTCAAAGGTAAAACAGTGTTTTTATATGTTGAAATACTCCCAGAGGCAGCAGAGTTTGCTTTGAGCTATTTTTTGCTGTCATTTTTCTGGGAGTGAGTCTCCCTTCTTTCCCAAGCTTTTCCAAACCAGGAGAAGATTAAAATGCAGAAGCTGGACCTGCCTGGATTTGCATTAGGGTTGACACTGGTGCATGCTGCTCAGCAAGTGCTGCAAGGTGGAAGTTGTTCTGGATTATGGCATCCATGAACACCCATGGCATTGCCATGATTTCACCTTACCTGATTGTTTGACAGAAAGCAGTATGAAACAGGAACTTTTTTTTCAACAGGATGGTTCTTCTAGAATTAATGGTAGTTTAGACACAACTATAAGAAAACCTAAGTGAAGGAGCTATAGGAAATTGGAGGAGTGGAATGATGGGGGGAAAACAATTTTCACTCCCAGAATAGTTGCTAACAAGGGAATTTTAGAGGAGGAACTTATTATTTTCTGATACAGTTTATACTGGGTCTGCCCCATTTTAAATTCTATTTCTGTGTTCAACCTCTTTATCAAAATATTCACCACTATAATTACAGCTCTTCTCTAGATGAACAGAATTGTATATGTGTTTGGAATGGACAGAACCATGTTGTTAAGCACTAACTTTGGCAGGTCGAGGCCAGGAGGTGGCAGTCAGTGCACACCCTGCTGTTATCCTGGCCCTGCAAGGGAAAGGGAAAGGCCTGCTGAAGGTCATCACCTTCAAACACTGCATTAAGTTCTGTGTTTTCCTTATCAGATGCAGGGAAGAGACCTGCCTATATTTCCTCCGAATTTATCCTAACTGTGCACAGATTTTTTTTTTAATGAATTTGAATCAAGTATCTCAATGTGTCATGGTTATGAAAATTATCAATTTTCTCATCAGTCCAAAATTGATGTAAAGAAGTGGGGGTGGGGGTTGTAATTAAGAACAGGTTGTCAGTACCCTAACCTCTTGGATTTTTTTTTCTCTTGTTTCAAAACGAAATTTTCCATTATTGTTTAGTTCATTTCCTAACCATATTCAGTAATGACCTGTGTCCTACTGAAAAGTATTTTAAAAAAAAAAGGAAAAATAGTAGAAAATTAAACCAGAAACGACATAACGTGTGACTTTTTTGCTTTAAATGATAAAGCAAGTTCCAGTGGTAGTCAGCTGTCCAGAGCAATCCTGTGCCTGTGATAGTGTTACACTGCTGGGAGATAAAGATCAGTCATTTCTTCTGGCTGCTGTTGTCCCCGCTCTGGAGACAGCTGAGGCCAGAAAGAAGTGTCCCTGTGCTTCCCTGAGAGCTCACTAGAGGTTTGCTTTCCCTCTGTAGTGCTAGTCTGGGAGCACACATACAGACACACCTGGGGTTCTTCACCTTCTGTTGGTGGTAGGTTGGACAAATGGAATTGCAAAGGATTGCCTCTCTTCTTCCTGGCTTGCTTTAGTTCAGAATTGGTTTTAGTCTCAGGCATCGCCCCACCCCCTGACACATGGTCCTTCTAGAAGGGCACTCTGGCTTTCCCCGAGGTCTTTTACCCAGTTACCTCAGCATGGGTGTACCCATCATTCTGGTAACTGTGTGTAGTCACCACGTAAGGAACACCCAGGGTTAGCAAGCTATTTGCAGGGAAGAGATCTGAGTCTTGGCAAGGGTCAAGTTTGCCCTGAAGAGAGAGAAAGGTTTTCTTAAGATTTGACAGGACTGAATATTTGCCTTCAGTATTGCCTGCACACTATCCATGATAGAGATTGTGTGTTACCAAGCTGTGTTTTGCCTTAGTGTTTTGTTTTGAAGAGCTTTCAGTTCATTATTCCAGTTTTATTAACCAAATGTGTAGTGTAAACACACAAGACCTGATGTCATAAACACTGCCTTGATGTAAACACAGAGCACTAAACATTTTCATACCTTTTTAACTCCTTTTTAGAATTCTAAATATGGTGACAAGGCAAGGAGCATTATGGGCTAACACACTGGGATCACTGGGTAAGTAAAGTCATTCTTTTGTAGGGAAAACAATTTACTTAAAGATGTAATTATTGGGAAAGTGTATTTGTGTGTTCTCTAAACAGAATTCTCTAAATTTTCATTATTAAATCCATTGTGGAAAAAATGCAAGTTTTTTCTTTGGGACATGAGGACATTTCAGTAGACATCAAAAAAGAAATTAAAGGCTAAAATAGGGTTTGAAGCAGAAGTAACCAAAAGCCTTTAATTAAACCCCAAAGTTTTTACTATATTACAAACAAGGACTCTATCTGTAGAGTAAAAGAAATAACTAGAAATTATAGATAATGCTTATTTGTTAATAAATTACAGTTAATTCGCAACTTAAGGCAAAAAAATATAATTTAATACTTCTGAAGTAAGTTTTCTAACCTACAGAGATCATGTGATCAACTGCCTGATGTTTGTTTCCATTTAAAGAGTCAACAAAATATTTATCTGAAGTAGAAAAGTGATAGTGACTACGAAGATTTATCCTTTAATGATGGCCCATTAGCTAGAAAAGTCACCCACCCTCAGTCTTCCCCAGTCTTAAAAGACCAGAAATTACACAACACCTTTGAAAGGAGAAATGTAAAACTGATGAAATTATTTTGAAGAAGAATAATGATGGAACTCATTGCCCTACAACATTGTAGTGGGACTTAGCAATATTTAAATCAGATGACATCATGTAATATATTTGAATTTTGAGAAATGCAGCAAAGCATACGCTAAGTTGCATTTATTACATTTTGTTTCAGTCTTATTTCTAAAGAGCAGATTAGCTGCCATTCAAATCAGACATTACCTTTTGAGGCATAGTAGAGAAGCCACAGTTAGAGATAGGATTCTGAACTACAGCAAAAGTGGCACTTGTTTCATAGGAGATGCATTGGTTGCCTAGTGAGTTTTATTGTGTCATTTTTTGGTTGGTTGGTTTTTCTTATTTTTTGTTCCAAGTCTAATCAAAACATGTCTGAAAACTGAGATGCAGATACACTGCAGTTCAAGGTTCCAGTTTAAGTGACACATTAACATGTTTTTTCAGCTGTGTTTGAAGAAAGATTACTCAAGAAAGTGTTTGTGCATTCCAGTAACAAATTGTTATTTTCCTACAAAATGCAGCCTCCAAAATCAGAGAGTTAAGCTGAACTTTAACTTTGGGGATTTCGTATAGCTCTGTCTTGTCCTAGCTCCCAGAGAAGTTCCTTTCAAAGGAGCTGAATTATTTTTGCTTTTGATTTTGCTTGTCCAGCATTTCTGTATCTCAAAGATTCTTTTTGTCACTACTGACAGTTTTTGTCATTCTGTTCCTGAACAGGGGCAACATCTGTGTTGAACTGCTTAAAAAAATTATGTTGAATTCAGCTTTTCCTTCCCCTCACTCTTAATATTACTTGCTGCTAAGGCAAGCTAAAATACCATTGCCTGTGCTGAAAGGAGAAAGATGCTGCTGTTCAACTCTTCAGCATTATTGTTGTTGTTCAGGAATGATTTACATGCTTTTTAGCAGAAGTAAAGATTTCAAATTTTCAGCATGAAATACAAGTGGGGTTTTTGGTGTCTTTCATTGAATGCATGAAATACACGAGGGGTGGTGATGGTGGTGCCTTTTCCCTTCATCACAAGGCATAGATGATAGATGCATCCATACTGAAAAGCCCATGCATTTTTCTTTCTAGTTGTCTAAAGTTGTCCCAGAGCAAAATGTGCTCTAGGGATAAAGTTTTCATTTCCAGCTGCTGCTTCTCTGCCTGTGCATGTCAAATCATAAGCAATCCAATATTAATTTAAATATCTATAAAATAGAAAGAGGTCTGAGGAGAAAACCACCAAAGGTGGGATTTTTCAGAGGATTCCTCTCCTTTAAATAAGCAGAAAATCAGTGCTTCAGAAGCACAGTCTAAATAGCTACACCAAGCCTGGATTCTAAGCCTTGTGTCTCAGGCAATGGGGGTTTTAACTTGAGTTTTCTTAATCTTTTTTTTCCCCAGCTCTACTTTACAGTGCATTTGGAGTCATCATTGAAAAAACACGAGGTGCAGAAGATGACCTGAACACCGTAGCTGCTGGAACCTTGACAGGAATGCTATACAAGAGCACTGGTAGAGTAGCAAAGTGTTTCTCCTTTTCCTCCTTTTGTACTTTGTCCTAGTTATTAGGATCCTCATTACTTCTACTAAATACTGTCCTGCTCTGAAAATTGACAGTGTAAAAATGACTATTAGCTCAAAGTCCCCTAACACAATGTTTTTTTCACACAACTAAGACTACTTAAGGAGAATTTGCACTTTAAAAAAAAAAAATCAAGCTGAATTAAATTTGATTCTTTCCAACTTGCACAGGACTGACAGTAATCACGAGAGCCAAATTATGACTGTTATACCTATATACTGAAGAAACACTCAAGTATTTACTCAGGTTTATAGTAAGGTTGTGTAAAATACATACCCACTTCATTCTAGCCATGTTTTTCAGCGACAGCAGAAATAAAACTGATTGTTTCCCAAGTCCATGAGGGAATGCAGGCAAAGTAAGTGGGGGCAGGGGTGGAACACACAGAACATAGAGCTTGACTGCATGAACATGAAACTTTCTACAGGTGATTCATGTGGTAGGAATTCATGGGATAGTAGCACCCAGAGCTGCACAAAACCCTACACACATTGAAATGGATGTATTTATGAAGTTATTACTTAGCTGTTGGTGAAACTGTTGTCCTCTGGTAGGACTCTGGTCTTTGCATAGTGGTCAAAACCAACAAACAACATCATTTGAGAACAGCATGGCTTTAAGGTTAGTTTGCTGATGCATCCTGAATTGTTTGCTGAAGGGAGAGTCTGAGCTTCATCAGCAAAATGTCTGTCAACACATGTTCAAAGCTTGCCCATTGGAGATGTCATCTTGTTTAGAGGACTGCTGGGTACCACAGGCTGATATTACCACATGGAGTAAAGCCTTAAGTAACTCAATAAAGGTTTGGCTATGTGAGTCACCTGCATTTTACTAAGGAGATAATTCTAGAATTAACCTATGTACTTCTGCATATCTAACTGAGCCTCAGTGTCTCAAAAGCATTCCTGAAGTCCAGCTTTATATATTGGGCAAAACAGTTTGAGCAGTCTTATTTTCCTGTTGGCCTAGACGAACTGAAACCAAACTGAAACCAAAAGTAATTGGCTTCAGCAGCCCTCATAAATACCAGCTTGTGCTCTTAACTCTGCAAGGGCACACAGCTCTCTTGTAATCTGCTAGTTCCTTGAGTTTTCATGAGTGATATGACAGGTTAGCAATAACAGCCAGATAGGGTAGCAGTGTAGAAGTCTAACATTTTCTGTATGAGGTTAATAAGAAATGCCATCTTAGTCTCCAGCAGAACTTTCCCCTTTACCTTTCCAAAGTATAGAGCTGGCATTACATGTAATCTTGTTTTGTCACAGTGCAGCCACAGATAACTCCCCCAGTCACATGCACAGTCATCTGACACTACTGAAGTTTTTGTAACCAGGGCACAGTGGGACTTTCTGTTTTGTAACATAAGATCTACTGAGCTAATAGTAGCACTGATAAAGGCAAATGTAGTCAGTAAATCTGTATTCATTACAGTATTGTATTTCAAGTATGTGTCGTGCATATGAACCATAGTGCAGAGAAACTCAAAAGAAATAAGTTTTTCACCATATGCAGGAAATGTGACCTCAAAGATCAAGGATTAGTTCTCAAAGTGAAAAAGATTATATTCACATCTGTTTCAAGAATTTAGTTCCAATCTTTTTTTTCCTCTTGCTGCTTCTCCCAGTCTGCCTCTCCTGTCACCTTATGCCAGAATGCCCTTTCTTATTCTGTATGGTAAAACTTCTAAGTTCTGCCTTTGCTCGGCATCAATGTATATATTCACCTAAAAAACCTTGAATATTTAAACCATGCAAATCATCAGCACACATCTGTGACATATCAAGATTGTAATCATTTCCTCTGTTTCATGGAATGCCATGTTGTGTTGCCATAAAAAAAAAAAAGGAAAATTTAAAAGCTGTCAAGGACACTTAGTTATAAACCTCCATATTTTAGTGTCAGCTGGAAACTCCCACAAACATGCCATTGCAAATCAAGGCTGTTCTGTAATTCACAAAGTGTAGTTACAGAGTCGGAAACAGTGCTGTTCAAACACTCAGATTTCCCACTTCCATCATTCCTGCTTTGTAAAGAGGTTGGGAACATACTTAAGAAGAAACCTATAAAGTATGGAGGTCTTTTATTATGACTTCATATTTAAACACAGCACTGATGGAAGAATCACATCAGCAGCTGTGCTGCACTGAAAAATCCTCTTGTGTACACGACAAAGCCTAGAGTGAATTTCTTAAACAAATGATAAGCATTTGATGAGTGACCAGGGGAAAAAAAAGTAGTGGGAAGACTTTTTGAAAGCTGAGATTTATTGCCCCAAACTGGTCCCCATTTTCACAATTTGTCCTTGTGGAAGTGTTAATCATTACCAAAATGCCAGGAGTCAAACAGAACGTGTATGTTCTAAAGCCATTGGATTGTGAGCAGTTTTGTGCAAGGCTAATTGACACACAAGCTGGATGTGAGAAGATAAAAGAGGATTGAAAAGTCTGCAAGTGAGGACAAACAGTGGCAGTTCAGCCTCCCCCCATGTTCACTGGAAGCGGCAGTAGTCACTGGAAGTTCCCCATTGCAGGTGACTAAAGCCATTAAATCCCCATCATAAATCAAGTGTTAGCTGGAATCCATCTCCCCACACTGCATGGCTTAGGTTAACAGACACTGAATTGAGTTTAAACATAAAACTGATATAAGCAGTTTTGAAACGTCATACTGGTTGATTCCTCTGACCAAAGTGATCTCTAGCTTTCACATTTATTTTAAATTAAATTCAATACCAATATTACTTACTAGATTTTAGCCCAAATGTAGTAATGAGAGTACAATATTAACTTGTTTCACCAGACTTACAGCTTTAGGGAAGCTGCTTTTTGAGCTCACCACTTAACTTCTACCCAGAACATTCAGTTTGAGTGACAGACAAAATAAAACCCTTTGTGTTCCTCTGTCAGTGGCATATGTAGTAGAAATGTTACTGTGACTCAGCCAATTCAGTTTGAGTTTGGCTAAAAGGAGGTCTGGATATCCCAAATCCACAAGGATGGTTTTTCCATTTAATAAGATACTATTCTTTATTCTTCAGTTTCAAGAAAAGGCAGAAATTAATCTCTGTTATGCCAGGGTTTTTTCTGATAAATGTTACGAAGCATAAACACATCTTAAACAAACATTTAGCCCCCTTGCCCATGTTTTCAACCTCTTTTCTAAGCCATACATCTTTCATTTCCTCATAATTTTACTAGTAACCAAAAGTAACAAAAGGTGATTGGCACCGTGCACTATTATCTCCCACCATGAAAATGCACATGGTTCAAGTCATCATGTCACCAGGGTGCAGCTGGCTGAGGATCCTGCACTGCTCAAGGATTGATCACTCAGGAAAAAGATCCTGAGCTAGGTGGGACTTTGGTCTGACCCTGTGTGACAGCCATTAATTTCTCACTGAAATTCCTGACAGAGACTTCAGTAAGCAAAAAAGTTAACTAACCTTTACCTCTTATCTGAGGGTTACACAGGTTGTAGATGTTCTTTTTCTTAGATAATTACCCCTCCCAAGGTTAGGGGTAACAGGAACAAAAGTAAAGTAGTGCTTTGGAAAAACTGAATTACTTTGTTTTATATACTTTTGTGCAGTAGGAACCAATACTAAGCACAGCATCTCGTGCCTTTTGCACAATAGATGTTATGTAATTTGGTATACAAAGTGGTGTGTGTCTGAGAAGAAGGGAACTGCATGCTAGCAATAGCTGAAGGTAGTAGTTGTCATTTTAAGACCTCAGAACACAGCCCTGAAAAGTCAATACGTTATGAATTATGAATGTTTTATTGCCAGCAGTAAAGTCTGGCTGGAGCTCAAGATCAGTTCTGTGACATTCAGTGGGTAGTTCAGGGCAGCTCTGTTAGCTGACTACTTCTTGAGCTGTAGAAAGCCTCTTCCCTTTGGGCTCAACCTGGGTTTTGTTTTGGGCTAGACAGGATTGTTTTCATGTTCCTGTGGTGTGGGGAGGGGGAAAGAGGAGCTTTTGGGGGAGTGCCCAGGTGTGGGCCTGGGATATCTCACTGTTCTGCATTATTTGGAGAAAAGCAATTAAAGGATTTGCCTCTGAACATTGAATTTGAGGGCTGTCAGGCATTTTAGAAATTAAGAATCTCTTTCAGCAGAACAGGTCCATAGGATTATCAGTCAAATGGTGTTTAGTGAAAGGATTTTGTTTCAGATCTGAAAGAAGGAAGAGATAAGGGCAAAGTACAAGCAGCATGATAGCTTGTTGAGGCTTTCTTAGTTACATGAGGACTGATGTTAAGAGTATGAGTGGCCACTGAGAGCAGTGCTGCCTTCAGTGCTGCCCAGCCCTCCTAGGCAGGAACAATGAACTAAGGGATCATTCCTGCAGGGGTTTGCAGGTGCCATTTAAAGCAGCTGAAGTAGCCTCCTGTCACTCAGGTGCTGCTGGTTTCACTCAGTGAGAAGATAGGAAATTTTCATCATGTTTGCAAAGTAATTTCAACAGCTCTAGTACTTCTAAACTTGTAAATTAAATTGTAAATTCCTACTGTTTTTCTAATTTAGCCTTCATAGCACAGTAACTACAGGAAATGTTCCCTGTTTCAAGCTTTGTTGTTTCTGTATTTTAACCACAATACTGCCTTAGCTGCAGCAATATGAAAGCAGAACATGCTTTTTTGGAATGTATCTTGCTTCCATATATAAGTTTATCAATTTCCTCAGTAATTTCTGTATCCACAGACTTTGCCCACACTTTAAAGACTTCATAAAATAAACACCATGGAGCAGCAGGAGGAAACTGTTCGTATTTTCTAATGACATAGGCCCACTAGGACTACCCATAGATGTTCAGACAAATGTCTTGATGGTTCAGGTGGTCTGGTTAGCACCACTGTGCTTTAATTTGGAACAAAACAGATTGCCTTGTACATTTGAGAAGCTGAACTCGATAAAAAAATATTTTCATTCCTGGAAGCCTGAAAGGAAGAGAAACTATTTTCGTTCAGAGTATCCAAGAGAGAGATTAGAAGACAGAAAACTAGTAACTATTTAGTGATTACACTTCTTTTGTTTGGCATAAGTGTGCCAACCTGAGGTTTCAGTTAAGGTATTTCCAGTGTTTGCTGTTGGGGTTCTTGGTTCTAACATCCCAGGAACTGTCCCAGGATAGTGGAGTAACATTCTGAAAATCGGGACCACAAGGTTCTGAGGACTTTGCCCTAATGTTATGGCACGTAGTAATGGTTTTACCTACTGCACAAGTCCAGTGCAGTGTTAGGAGAGGCTCCTACCATGAAGAAACACAGAGCTGTGCTGTTGGAACACTGTGCCATAACACAGCTGCATCAGAATGCAGTGCTGTGTGCCATGGCATGGTGTACACCTACTGTAAATGCACAGAATAGAGACAATACTTTATGGTGAAAGGGTGCAGCAGCCAAAGCCAGAGAACTAAACTCCCATTTAGAGAGCATCAGATGTATCTTTGGAAACCCATAGCAGTTCTCAACTATTGTGCAAGGTGCCTGGTCTCAAAATACCTGCTTCCAGAAGCATCTGTCAGCTGGAACCTTTATCTTGCTGGGACATGCAAGATTAGAGGCTCACAACCACGTTTCAGCAGGGTTTGTCACGGCAGACTTGGTATCAGAGGCTTGCAGAGAGTGATTGCAGAGGAGGGGTGGGAACGTGTTCTATCATGTAAACACAGCTGGGATGGGAGTGGAGAATTTCTTTTTTTATTTTTCTTAACAAGTTAATTTTCCTCAGAGAGTCTAACATTTCTACCCAGCAACAGGGCTGCATTCAACAGTGCATTACTGTTTGAAGTCTACCACAGACCTGCACGGACTTACTCCAATGCAAATCTGACCAGTTAGGGAAAGGAAAGTTTTCTCTTTCTCTTTTTTTGTATTTACCATGGATAGCTCAGAAACCAGGAGAAACTGCTACAAAAAAAAAAAATAAAAAATTACTGTTAATGTTTTGTAGCAGAAGCTTAGGCAACCTGGTAGGAAACATTTTTTACCTGTTTCCTTGGATATTTTCTTCCTCAGTAATGCACAAGTTTAGTTCCTGTACACAAAACATCTTCAGCAATGTCCCCAAGTTGTCTGCCAGCCTACAGATGGCTTTAGGCCCTGCAGTTGACACCTGTAAGCGGGTTCAGAGCTGCCATCCTTACCTGGCTGGCCTCAGCACGTGGAAATACCAACATCTGTTGGGTTAGAACTAGTACATCTCAGCAGAACTGTGCCCTGAGTCTGCATGGTGCTACAAAGTGGCTCAGCTATCCAAATTAAAGATGATACCTTTCTTGTACAATCCTGACTTCACAGAATCTGGAACCAAGCTCAATCAGCTTTTGACTACCTGTCCTTCCATAAGAATAGGATTTGAAGAGGAAAGGAGAAGAATTGAACATGGGGGCTTAGGGAAGAACCTATGTGAATAGTCATAGCTCTGTCTGCATTGTGTTGTGTGGGGATGTTCCACATTCTGTGCATTTCCTTGTACACCCTAATGGTTATGAGCCCCCTTTGGGGCTTTCTGCTGTGATCAGGTGATTCCTGATAACAACAGAAAATCAGGCTCTAATGTTTTATTCATTTTTCCCAGCAGAAACGAGGAGTCAATATTTTTACAGATTATCTCAAATACTTGTTTTGCACAAAGTGTCCTTTAAATTTCACCTGTGGCTTTTTGCCAGACACTGCTTGCACTTGGTTAGTTTTGTGTACCCAGCTGCAACCCCTTCATATGAAAAGCTTTTTGTGCAACAAATTCAGGATCAATTAGCAAACACAGAAGTCTACATTTGCTTTCCTAAATGCTGATTTAGGCACACAGAGCATACTCAGTAAGGCTTTTCTTAGAGCTGTTGAATTCTCAGCAGTTAGGGCAGCAAACTTAGGCTTATGCACCAAAAAACTCAAATGGTCACAGCTGGTCTGGGAATGAATTTTTGAGAAACTATGACTAGGCATGGCTTCTAGTATCAAGTCCCACTTCTGCAGCTTTTTGGTTTCATTGCATGCCTGGGCAATAGGAGGAGGTTTAACAACTCCAATGAAATGTATTTTAACCTTGCAACACAGGTACCACAGTCTCAGTCTAACTGACATCATCAGCTTTGTGCCCCAATACAAGCCTAAAAGCAATTCTGTGAGACAACATAATGACCCACAATGGGGAAAAAAATAAAAATCTCTGATTACTGAGATGGATTTGTTTTCAAGTTTGAGGAACCTGAATTGCACTGCCAGTTTCACCAATAAGGCAGACAGGTTTTATCTCACTGTCAGCAGAAACTGGCCTTGTTCTATACACTGTACACATTATCTAACTTGCTTCAGCTGCAATGATAAACATTGCAGAATCAACCTCAGTGAAGTTTTCCTAGCATTGAGGGTCATACTCTCAGCTGTGCATTTGTGGTGCATTCTGGGAGCTCTCCTGAGGCACTTCCTACTACTGAGGAATAGAAGCATTTTGCTGTTTAGTAAAAGCATCAGAAGTCTCTACTTCTGCCCCTGTACACCCCAGCACTTACATGGATGGAATGGAGTTGGGGTGCCATCTGACTCCCACCTTCAGCCACGTAGTAGCCAAACTTGCCCTCTCTTTTTGCCTTACACTAAGGTGCTCAAAACCTTAATCACCTGTTGTGAGGTGATAATTTTGAATATTAATAAAACTAAGAATATTAATAAAACTAAATAAATTTTGGTCAATGTACACCCTAGTAAATTCTTGCCAGTTAATCTCTCTCATCTACTTTTTATTTTTTTTTATCAAAGGGTTTTAAAATTCCAAAGACACAAAAGCAGTGATAAGTTCTGCACAATGGCCCTCACAAATCTCTGGAGCCCAAGGCCATGTCCACATCAGCTGCTGTTGTGTTCACTTATTTCCCTCCTGCCCTTTCTCTTTCTGCCCAGTGCTAGTTACCATAACTGAAAAACACATTCCTCCTCTGAAAACCTAAATGGAAGAGTTCTTACAGCAGGAAGAGATCATACCTAACTGTAAACAATTGTGTTAAGGACAGATGGAATAGATTGGGAAAAGCCATCTTTGCTTCCAGGGCTCTGTAGGGGTTCCATGAGGCAGCAGTGCTAACACATTTTGAGAGGAAGCCATAACAGCAGAATTAGTGTCAGGATCAGGAAGGACTGACCTCAAGCCTGGCAGCAGGTTGAGAGGAAGGCAGGATTAGCACAAGGACCCTTTCTGGAAAGTTACTCAAAAAAGAAAACCTGTTTCGTTAAAAAATGTCTCTGGATTTAGAGATCTTCTTGGAAGTGCTGTTGACTGACCATCTCCTCAAATGTAACTCCACAAGCTTTACTGTTTTTTCTGTTTCAGGTGGGATGCGTGGGATGGCGCGAGGAGGGATCGCGGGGCTGACGCTGACCGGCCTCTACGCTCTGTACAACAACTGGGAGCACATGAAGGGCTCCCTGGCCCGGCAGTCCCTGTGAGCAGGGCAGAGGACACACTTGCATAGTCACCAATCAAAGCAGTTGTGAGATATATCTGGTGCCCCTTCCTATTTTATTTACAATTAGGGTGAAACCGAAGGAAGCTGTGCTGGGAGGAACCTCTTGACACCGTGTAGCTGGACTGGCCCTTTCCTTCCCACCAGCCAGTTGCTGGAGAGGCAGCAATATTTGTTGGACTTGCAAGTGAACAGAGTGGCCACCAAGACAGTCTTCCTGGCACGCTCACCAGCCAGCCCTGGGCCAGAGCCACAAGGCCTGCTCAAGTCCCGCTGCCAGGTTTGCTGGGGCATGGCAGCGACAGCCCTGTAATAAAGTCTGTGTCCATAGACCATTCCCTGCAGCCTCAGCACACATCACCTGGCAACTGGCACAGGGCAAGGCTTGTTACTCTGACAGCACAAGGCAAGCTATAAAAAGGGACATCATCATTAATAAAAAGGGTGGTACTTACTCAATGCCATTTCTATCCTTTGCTGTTCCTGCTACTGGTAAGACAAAAATGTGCTGCATCCACTGACTTATTTATGGATTTATTTTGAAGGACCAACGTGATAAAATCCTGGGGGAGTCAGTGGGTGAGGGGAAGTGGACTAGCAGGCTGAGGGTCTCCTGATGCATGGTTGTGGTGGGGCATAGCAGGGCTTCCCTGCACGCCCTTATTTGTGCTAATGAATAAGGAACTGGTTGTCTATGGATGAGGTACAGTTGCTGTTGCAGAACAGCTGCCAGTGGATTATCAAAACACTTGGGTGCTCCAGTATCTCAGAGCTCATTTAGCCAACAGTTAAAAACCAAACAGTATAAAGACTCCTCTCATTGCTTATTACAGGACTTCTAATTAGCACAAAGCTTTTTGCCTGAAATACCATTCGTAAGGTTTTGGCAGACTGAAGGCTGTGATGAACCTAAACCTTCTCTGGTGTTAAAATTAAACCATGTACCAAGCATCATTTGTGCATAAATTAAACAATAAGATGTTAATGAGTTCAGTAATTAGAGTTACTGTACAACAGCTCGTTCCTTCAGTGTTTAAAGAATTAATCAGGTAAATCATTAAACAGGTCTGAAGACAGTGTGAAGGCAGGGCAAGGGAAAAACAGGAAACTTACTGCTTCGCAGACAACTTTAAGCTAAACAAGAGTCTACTTTTTCTCCTTCCTGAAGCAGCTCGATGACTACAGTGCACCTGACAAAATAAAGGCAACCAAAAAGCAGTAACAGGAAGGCAGTAACTCTTACCTTCCTCCAAAAAGACATGCAGCTTTTGCTAAGAAGCCTCCTTAGGAGGAAATGGCCACCAAGACCAGCTTTTTATAGAGCTCCAGCTAACGAGCCCTCACAGCTGAACTCAGTTAGCTTTGCTTGGATACCAGGTCAAATTAGATGCTTTATGCCAGCAATGCCTGTTTTTGCTAAGCCCTGTGTTTCACAGTGATCAGTGGGTTGCATATTACTGTTGTGGTGTGACAGCTGGACTTTCCAGTGGGCATTTTTTGAGGGCTGCCACCAAAGAAATTGTCCCCTGCTCGCAGGCTGCACTGGCAGCACTGTCGTGGGACATCAGGAAAAACTGTGCTCTGCTCGCTCTCCTGAGCTTGTGCCCTCCCCGTTGGCATCAGTGAGTTCCTCCCCCACGTTTCTTGGTCACCATTAGTTGGACTTAAGTCCCAGTGCTCTTGACCATGATGGATGAAGGATTGAAGCTGCTTTGGGGGCTGATGGTGGGTGAGCATTGCTTTTTAAATCAGGAACTTTGCAATGTGTCTTTTAGGTTTTCTAGAGATTTTTTCAGGACTAAAATATGACCCAGGAGCTCTCTGCCCTAATTAAGTGGGAAAACTCTGAAGCTTAACTCTGAAGTCTTTCCTCCTTTAGGTAAACTAGAGATGATGTAGGAGTAAGCCTTTTCAAGTTCAGAGTTAGCACAACCTGAGTCTAGGCTGACTCTTGAACAACTTAGCATGTTATCTGGACTGCAGTACCCCCAGATCTCCTGGAATTGCTTACCTCAGGGGCAGAGCTGAGTGCATTTTTCTGAAATAGCTGTGTTACAGCTATCAAAAGCTTTGGTTCATAATTTGTTTGTTTATGGAGTGATCCATAGTTTGAGCTTTGAAACACAACCAGCATGGAGGCAGCAGTGAGGGAGGTGAATTGTGCATCTGGAATAGAGGGAACATGTTTACGATATTCTGTGTACATGACATACTGTGTTCACAGTTTAATGGTAAACAATCAATATACCAAAATTTATGCAAGTTCAGTAGGAATAAAAGGAAGTAAAATCAAGTTGCAAACAGGATTTGGCAAGCAAGTTCCAGCCCTCCCATGCAGCATTACATAAATGTGAGCACGGGAGACCTTGGCTGTCTTGAAGAGCAGGGTTTTGGTGCCAGTCTGGCATCCAGCTTTGCTGAGAGATCCAAGGCAGCTTTCTGTGCTGTGGGAGCAAGTGAGGGAGCCTGAGACAACAGGTGTAATGAAAGCTTTTTGAATCTTGTAATGCTGGGTTTGCTTAGTCTTTGGAACACAAAGGCAAACCACTTGCACTATCCCCTGCCAGCAGGTGACTTCTCTTATGGTTGGGGGAATTTGTTGAAAAAAAAAATCAACAAATTTCTACTAGTCATGGTAGAAATCTCCAGCTTCCCTGAAGAAAGAAGCTGCTTTTGAAAATAGGAGGCAAACGTATGTTAGGGGAGAAAAATGATCCAGTGTTCATAGCCTGTGTTTCCTGTGACTGCAAAAGAAGGGGAAAATCCTTTTCTATGCTTTAACAGAAGGTTACTCTTGTCCTTAATAAATTCTGGATAGGAAACTGGTATGTTTTAAGTGGAGCTTTGTGTACTCTGTGAGCGTTGGACTGTGCTGGTGAGTGCCAGCCCAATGCAGGGACACCAGAGGGTACCACAACCCTTTTTGGTACTTTCACAGCATTAATACCAGTCTTGTGTCCCCCTTGGGTGTCTCTCTCCCATCTGCCAGCCACGCTCTCCCTGCCTCTGACAACAGCTGCCCAATTGCACCACAGCTGGTTTGGGGCCAAGGAGTGGAGCTGGTGTCCCAGGAACCCTGCAAGCACACTGCTCCAGGGAGCTGGGTGGGAGAGAAGGAAGCATTCCTCACCACAAGGCAACAATCCAGTATCTGAGATTGTTCAAAGAAAGCTCTCCAAACATTTGAGCATTCTCAGCTCCTGCTATTGACCTCTTTGTCTTGGGATGACTTAATAGGATCTTTTTCCCTATCTTTGAAAGCTAAACATTCAGGATACACCCATGAAATTCAAAGTACCGAGGCTGAAAGGCTGCCAGGCCCAACTGTAAATGTTCTCTTACTGGTACAAGGCAGGCTGGAGTTTAAAGGAATGGAAAATCCTCAGAGGAGGAACCACTCATGCAAGGAATCTGATGTTCAAACACCAGGAGAGCCAGAGAGGAACTCGATTCCAATTGCACAGCCAGACCACAGATGTTTTTCGGCCATGGGAGAAGAGCAGCAAAAGCTGCTAAAATCCATGAATCCTCTTTAAGTATTCAAGAGTGATAAGAAGCAAATGTGCCACTTTGTCCAAGTCTGTATTTCTTAGAGCAGCTGAGCAGAGCCCAGGTGATTCAGACCCAAGCTGCATGTGCAGCAGCTCACGTTGCAGGGCACTAAGAGACAGGAGTTTCCCCACTGGCTGTGTACCCTGTCCCAGGGTTTCCCCCTTTCCCAGTGGAGCTCCATGCAGCTCCAGGCAGTGGTGAGATGAACTAAAGCACATGAATCTGAGCTGAGGATGAAAGCACAACTGCAGCAGCTCCCAGACAGAGGCCAACCAGGAGCTGTGCCACAGCACTTTTTGATAACCATCTTGCAAAGGAGACATAACACACCCTTTGGTTGCAATTATTTTTTAATGGAAAAGACTAATCAATGTTTTACATAAATATCAATTAGTGACAACAAGTCAGTTGAGTAAGTAAAGGAATACATACCTCCCAAGTTTTAAAGGCCCATAATGAACTGACAAAGTAGCACACAATGACAACTACAAGGAATTCATTAGAAGAGGTGGGCTGCACGTCAATCACCTTCATAAAATTCAACTGCTAATCACATCAGGCTATTACTGGAGTAGTCACAGTGCAGTCCTCCCATACAGCAACAAGGACACATTTGAAAGGGACAGTGGACTTCCAAAACACCTTTCTGCCTCCAGCAGAAAGCCCTGGCTATGAAAGTACAAAAGCCTTAAGTGGTTTGCTGATGTTAAGCCCTTTCAGGGTCTGGTTTCAGATGTGCAGTGTCCCCTTCTCAGACTAAAAAACTTATTTTTAAACAAATGCACAGGTTCGATCAGACAGGAATGTGTTCACACTGCAAAGTGGTACCAAGGTCAGATCTTGATAATAATTTCTTTTCTACAGGGTTGTGAAGAATCAACTTCCATTCCCAGGCAGGCTGCAGAAGGGGAGAAGGGGAGGCTATTTTCAAAAAGAGCAATTTGTTAAGTGAATAGAAACTGCACCAGAAATTACAAAACTTCAATTTTTCATGATCCATATTTCCATCTAACATCTTTGCATTCTTTCCTACGGGCTCAAATTGCTAAATATCTGAAGAGGTATTGCTCATATTATGTCCACAGCTATAAGGATATGAGTTACTGGATGCACTTTGACATGCATAATCACAGGGAAATCCACAGATTAAATACCTTTAAACTGCATCAGTGGGAGCCACACAGTTTGCCAAGTTAGTGTTTCCCAATGAAACAGCATAACATCAATCTGCTGAAAGGCATCTAATTCCCCAGATCTTACCTTTAAATATTATATGGCTAAGATGCCTACTTTGCAGTGGTTCAGTCAATAAAAATTCATTATGAATTACCTAGAACTAGCAGAAACATACACATTCCATTTTACAGCTTTTCCAGTGACATTCAAATAGTTATTAAATGCTGGGGACACAGTAGGATCTGATCTCCTGATGAATGAAAATCAACACTCTACCATATTCCCTGAACGGCTCAAAAGTTTGCAAGAAAAGTTTTCATTTAAAAATAAGTTACCAATTCTCCTGTTGCATGCCAGGTCCCATAAATCTATGTTCTTTTCAAAATCTGGACTACACATACGCAGCTGGGAGATGCACCAGTACAAGATGCAAATGAAGCCTTCGAAGTTGGCAACTGCTCAATAAAAGAAATTGCTTCCAAATACAGCCTAAGTTACCTTGCAATCCCCATAAGCTGGAATGCAATGCATGACAAAGTTGTAGCAGCTGAAAGGAACAGCAGCACTTCTAAAGTCACTGCCAAAGGTGGATGTTTCACAGCACCAGGAAGATTTTGCTTTATCACTTGCACTGGCTTCAACATACTTCAAGTGACAACCCATGAAAGAAGATCCTTGTATCCCCATAACAGACAGGAATTTGCCAACACCTCTATAGCATCAGATTGCTTATGTTCAGTGGGTTTACATTTCAGAATTAATCATAACAAAAAGGCATCTTCTGCACCATAACTCTGTTATATGAGTAATCTTTCTTTTTGTTATAATTTTAGAAGGAAAAGCAGACTCCGAACACAAAAGACGAGAACTCAGCTGGCTGCAGTCACTCAGCACGATGTGCACTGATGGCAGGAAGGGGATGGCTCCACGCTTCCAGTTCTTCACATCTAAACAAATTTAAAACGAGGTTACTCTCTTTGATAAATAGAAAGCAACACTTTGGCAAAAATAACACATGTAAGATACCCTGGGGGGGAAAAAAATAATACTAAAATTCCTCCTAGAATGAGTATCTTGCCTTTTAGGGTCTGAAGTACTCCTGCCAAGGACTATTTTCATTTATTTAAAAAACAATGACAAAGAGTCATTGTCAGAAAGGAAAAGCGTGATGTCAGTTGTAAATATATTACTACCTGGAAATTTATACATTAATTGCACATTCTGGTTCCAATTGAAGTGACCAAGTGTCAATCAGTTGAGTGATTTACACAAGAACATATGTCATTCCTTCTGTGGCTTGTTATCAAAAGAGGAGGAATAATGACAAAGGAGAATGGTCCAAGCTATTGAAAAGGTCTGTTGGGAGGCAATTACAACACTGCTAAGCATTACATTTAAAGAACTGAAGATGACCATTAGCTGCCAGTGTCTGTGCTCTGTACCCCCAAGTCATGTTCAGGCTCAGCTGTTCTAACACACTCTGTGCATCCTACCTGTAAAGGAGATCGATACAGCCACTTCTCGTTATCTCCACTGAGTTTCATACAGGCAAAAAGATCACAAACTGTAGGAAGGCCAAAGTCCTGAAAGAGAAGTCACCTTAATTACTGATCCCCAAACACAAATACATTCTGATTTCTCTTCAAATTCTGCTGTGTTCGAAAACAAAACCAAAACTGACTTCTGAGTCTTTGAGATTAATACTTTCTTCATTTAGTATAACATTGTTTTGCGTTAAGTAACTAATAATCATGAAAATATTAAAAGAGCTAAGAAACCTAAAACTGTCACTCAGTATTACCCAGAAGAGCTATGAAATTGGAAGAGAAGTCATTAGAGTAAGACAATAACCCAGTACAGAAGACAGAGCAGTAACAAGTTTATGCTCACCTGTGCTTTCTTGCGCAGAAGCCATTTATCTTCCGCTGGAGGCGGGTTTGCATTTTCCAGGTCATTTGAAGCCAACACCCAACTGTTCACATTCAAGGGGAGGTGGAATGGAGCCAGGAGGTCTAGGAAAGGACTCTTGAAACTCTTGTCTGCTTTCTCCCGGCTCGCCTTCTCTTCTGCGCTGTCTGCTCTGTGCTCAGCCTTGGCCAGCCAGCTCGTCAGGGGCCTTTCCAGCAAGACTTTCAAGGGTTCTGCGATCTCTGCCGAATAATCTGCCTTCTCCACACTCACGGGCTGCCCTGGGAGCTGCTGGGTGGGGCTAAGCCAGGTACTGGCAGCAGACTTGGTCTTCTCATACTCAGGCTCTGGTGTATCTTTCTGGCTGACCGGAACTCCATTTTTATCCTTCCAATCCTTCTTCAGAAGCCATTTACAAAGAGCCTCTTTTCCACAGTTTTCATCACACACACATTCTGAAAAGCTGGCACACAGCTCATTAGCTTTGCACACATCTTCCACTTTAAAGGGGGCCTGGGGATGCTGAAGAAGCCAAGCATTTACAGCAGATGTAGTGGGCGATTTCTTTCCATCAAGATGCTCATTCAGGCACTTCAGATTTCCCAGGTTCTCAATTTCCACATTTTTGATCTGGCTGCCACGACAACTGGTACATGTTTCAGCTTTGAGGAGCCAATCACTCAAATTGCATTCTTCCCTAAAAGGTTTAAACTCACACTTCCATTTCTCATCTGAAGCAGTATTTCCATTTTCTGTGTCAGCAGTAATCAGCCAGTCAGAAAGGTCCATCTCTTCTTGTCCAAGGTATTCCAGTTCCTCCACCTTTTCAATAGTGGAAAAGGATGAGCTGGAAGTAGAGGTGGAGTCCTTGCGGCCAGGGGAGTCTGTCTTCCCAGCAACATCACACTGCTGATTCTGCAGGAGCCAGTTCTCCAGATCTTTCAGATTTCCCCAGGCTTGCTCAGAATAACAAACTTTGGAAGAATTCAAATCCTAGTAAAGACACATTGAAATACATCTATTAAGACTGAAAGACAAAGTTCAGTAACTGTTTGCATAGTTACAGCTTGGAGCATCCAGACAGTAAGTGCCAAAGGATTAGCTGAACATGAAGCAGAATAAAGAGAATTACAGAAGGTTTAATTCCCACCATATTCTGCCTGCTATCAGATACTCTGTTTTCCCCTCTGTTAAAAGCTAGGTTAAGCACAAAAGGCTTACCTGGCTGGGCTCTGACACACATTTCTGTGTAACCCATTCCTCAAGATTGGTGCTGGGAACATATGGAGCCTGGTGAGCAGCCACGGGTCTGCTTCCCAGTAGCCAGTCGGCAAGGGAGGCACTCACTGTGCCACACAGTGTCTTCTGCTGAGAAACAATGTTGTTGGTCATGAGAATGGCTAATTGCTGAGGCAATCTATGGTGAACATCAACATACATCAGTATTTCTGCACCAAAAGAAAAACTAGTCCCTTCTAATTACAAAAAAAGTAAATCTGCAATTGCCTGTACGACTTGAAGCCACTGCACTGATTGTTTTGTGACCCCAGATTCTTCAGAGAGCAAATTACAAGAAAGGGAAGCGACAATGTCTAAAAGGCAGAGCTGTGAGCTGTGTAACCCAGCCATCCCCCTGCTCCTGGCCCCAATTCCCATCACTGATTTGCTGCCCTCCTTCACTGACACGGTGCAGAGCCCAGGATAACATTTCCCCACGAATTTCTGCATTAAAAGGAATTGGACAGTTCAAAGTCCTGACCTGACAACATCAAGCAACATTCAATTAAAAAATTCTGACTGACACTCACACCCCACATACCCTTTCATAAAATGTCCTTGCATGTCTGTTCCTGGAGCAGCTACATCGGATCCCTGGTGCTCAGCACAGCCACTGTTACTGACTACTCGAGCATCTCAAACAAACACAAGTCGCTACTCAAGCTCACATAACGTGCTTGAGTTCTCCTCTTCCCTTTAAAGCAATTAAACACTCACAGACACAAGTTCTAATCTTACCTGCTCACAGTTCATCAGGGCACAGCTCTGCCCCGGGAACCAGGGAGAAGCATTCTCTCTCTCTGAGGTTTGCTGAAAGAAAAGTAAAAGTTAATCTCAATCTCCATTTTGTCCAGTTTCAAAGATGAATTCTGCAATAAAGCAGAAGTAAAGTGCAGTTAAAACTGGTCAGTGCTTTGTGGCTAACCATGTTCTCAACATTTACAAACAGAATGGAGAAAGATTTACTAAAAAATACTACCTTCAGTTCACTTCCTTTAAGAGCATTTTCTCCAATAATACAGGATATATGCTGCTTATATAAGAATCCCAAAACGTTTTTATCACAGAAAGTGATAATTTTAACTATTAGTTAAGTGAACATTTTAACTATTACTATCTAAAGAAAAATGTGACATTAATTTCCAGTTGGTGGAATAGAGTAAGAATACAGTAGTCATTCCCTCAGCCTCTGTCAAAATATATTAAAATAACATGTACATAAGCAGATAACTAAATTCAGTGAAACTGAAAACTACATGCAACAGTTAATTATACAGCTAAAACCATATGACTTGTACACAGGGTCCATTCAAGTTGTAACAAGTAGAACTATCCCTTTGAATTTATCACACTACTTTTTGAGGCAAATATTCCAACCCAGGGAAGTCTTGGTGCTTACCATTGTTTTAATTGAACCAAATGAGGTAATAGCCTGGCGAAGGTAAGAGGTGTCAGCCTCAAAATTCAGGATGGAAGACTCTTCTGGTTTAAGTGTAAGACCTTCCAGTCTGAAAGAGTAAGACAACAGTTACAGAGAGGAAAAAAATTACAATTTTCTTCTGTCCTGTTTTGGAAGTCACTCCATTATTTCATGCAAAGGCTTCCTAGCTGACTTGGCACTAATTAGGTAAAAAAATTAATACTTTTATAAAAGAAAGAGATGCCTATCCACAAACCACAGAACAGATTAAACAGCCAGCACAACACAAGTTTCCTCTCCTTACTTCAGTTCCACCATCAACTAATATTTGAAATAATCTGCACAAATGAGTACCTCCCTGCTTGTTATAGTCCTGTTTTTCAATCTAAGATTAAAAAAAAACCACAAACATGAAAGGAATCATCTCAGACTGCTTCAAATATCTTATTTCTAGGAACCATTAAAAATGTAGTAATAGTGAGTGAGATCTATTATTAGTTCTATTAAAATTTAAAAAAAAAAAAAATCAGACTAAATTCGTAAGTCAAATAAAACCAACTGTGTTGATAAAATATAAATAAAATATATTTACCTCTCCAGGCAAAGTGAGATCTGGTTTGCTAGTTCATTGCTATAGGAGCGTTCCAGCTGATGAATAAGGCAGTTGAACTGTCCCAAATACTGCATGGAAGACAAAACACACGTTATTGCTTCGGCTTCTAGGATTAGAATTGAGGAAATACTTGCAAGGACGAAGTTTGCTCAAAAACCCAGTGCAACATGTGACCACAAGGCCCTTTCCAAGCCTTACCCAGTAGAGCTGCTGTGCCTGCTGCTGCAAGGCCTCCTCCTTGAGCTGCTGGATGAGATCCACCTGCTCGAAGAGCCAGACCTCGCGGCTGCGCAGGCATTCCAGGTGCCGGCTGATGTGGCTGTGGATCTTTGCTTTGACCTGCAAGGCAACACCCAGCACTTCTACAACATCTGCCAAACGGGGGGAACAAACGTGCTGTGCTGATGACAAAATGCTGTTTGTCACAGGCAGGTGACAAGGGCTGCTGGAGCAACTTATTTCTCAAAAACTAACCACAGTCATCCCCAGCACCACATAACTCAGGTTAGTAAAAGTTCCAAAGCTACCTTTAGAGAAGTAAAAAAAGAACAGTGTTACTTGCAATATCTCTCTATGCTAATGTTTCAACCAACAGCTTTAGGAAATTCTGCATGCCTAAGCTTTTAATACAGGAATTTATCAACAGCATGACCGAATGACACAGCAACATGCTTGCAAGTCCCTAGGGAAATTTCAGATCATCCAGACAATAGTAAGTACTCTGGAATAGCAAACTGTCATTACAGTAATGTTAGTTATTAAAATATTTTTTAAAATAATTTAAAATTACCTCCCGCCAGTTCTCCTTAATCTGCTGTTCAGCTTTGACAATTCCAGATATAGCTGTTTCCAAGTCCTTCTTTGCTTGAAAGCACTTTGCCAGAGTCTCACTGCTGCAGGAATTTCTATTTCTATCTTGTGGTGGACTCATTCTTGAAGTGTTCCTAAAACACAGTGGAAAAACAATTTCTTAATAGTTTCTATTCCTCTTTTAACAGAAGAGGAAGGGCATCATATGAAGAGCCATCTGCTCTACTTCACTATAAAGGTGAACAAAAAAACCCCAAGACCCTGTATGGATGGAAGTTTTCCAGACACAGAAAAAGCTTTCTCCAGGAGCGACAACCACCTCTCTAACACCTCAGCCCATGGAATTTGCACAACTGCAGGAAAACCCACAGATATTTAACAACAGCTTCAACCACAGGAGCTTAGGCAATCCTCCCCTGCCAGTCACCTTGCTCTGGCTTTTCTGTCCTGCCAGCAAAACTCCAGAGCTGAGGGGCTGATTCAGGGAGGGTTCCACAGCAATGCCAGAGCTGGGGGAGGAAATGTTTCAGTCACCCCTTTTTCAGCTGCAGGCAAATGAACTGGCTCCCATAAATCAGAAAATTCCAATACAGCTCCATTAACTGAACACCCAAATATTGCTCCACAGATCACTCTTTACTAAGCTGCAAAGGCCATTATTTTTGTCCTGGTCTCACAGCAGCAGTAACTTACTTCAAGTTACTGTAGCTTCAGCACAGCCTCAAGTAAAAGGGGCTCAGACACAAAATTTCTGCAGAAGTCAGACTGGTGAGGATTCTGCAAGTAAAGGGGAAAAGATAGTATGGGTTTTTAGAAAAAATGGGAAGGATCATTATAAGCATTTTTTCTAAATAATGGGTATTTCATTACTGAAGAGTTTCAACTCTCCTCAATCCCAGCTATGGGATTCCTGAAGCACTAATGAAACATTCACAGTGAAGGTTCTATTCAAAACAAGTCCTCAGCAATGACAGCTATGGAAACTCCCAGCAGAACTAACTAAAGCATACACATGCCCATCTAAAATGTCACAGATTTTACCACTCCTCTGGAGGGAACTGAAAAGAGTGTTTTGAATATGATAAGACGACCATGGAGCTTGTGTTACTGAGCAGCTACTTCGTCTGCACTTTCCAAGCCCCACTGCAACCCAAAAATCCTTCTACAGCCAAGACCCACCAGACAGACATGTGTGTTTCAGAGAGCAGAGGGTTGGGAGTGGCTTGCACATGGAAGCTGACAGAAAAAGCAAGGTTTGCTGTGGGGCTCCCTCAACACAACGGGCTTCTTGTTTCTAGTGCCCCCAGACACGAGACATGGAGCAGGCACAGGAGCTACCAAAGACCCTGCACACAACTCAGTCCCATCCTCACCATAACATCTCATCTTCTAGGAAGTGCAGAGCACAACTACAGGTGAAGTGAACTTGAATGTATTTTTTCAGCTTATGTTATTCTACACCAAATTAGACAGGGTACAGAAATCAAAAATACATCATTCCCCATGCTGCACTATAAATTTTGGGGTTGTCCCTGTATTTGCACATTCAGAGGTGCAATACACAATTCTGTAAGGTCTCAAGATCTTCACCATGCTAGCAATGTTCAGTACAAGGTAATCTTTCTCCTCGCAACTGTCCTTAGACTTTATCTTGCTTGTCAACTCTCATGTACCACCTACAGGGAAATGTAACTGGGAGCCCTAGTTCTCAGATGTAATCTAACAAATGTTAATGCAAAAGCAGCGATACACCCAGCCAAGAAAGCAAGGGCATTTGATACATTAAAAGCCATCCTATACTCACAAGTAAACAAAAAAAAATCATACTGTTTATTATTTCATTTATTATATTCTTACATAACAACCCAGTCAAAGTCTGAAAGGCTAAATATAACTGCCATATTTGCTCACATGGCAGATAATGTACTTACAACGTCTGTGAAAATTATTTTAAGCTCTGTACGTACAAATACCAAGCCCAAAGAATGCTGTGTTACCATTTATGTGTTCTCTGAATTTACACGAGGGAACTGGGCTCAGTGCCTGAAGAAATGCTACTTTTTCATACTCTGCATTAGCAACTTCATACTGGTACAGTCAAAATTAAGAAGCTTATACATGTTTCTCTAATGATTTCTGAAACTACTGTTTATTGCTTTTCTGTTTTTTTCATTTGATTGCACGAGACTCTTTCCAAAATGTGTACAGAGAGAATGAATGCTGCCTTCCTCCAGCCAGCCAACTCCTCTTAAAATGGCTGTTCTCACGCTTTGGCAAAAATTAGGCAGTAAAACTCACATGACAGTTGAGGATTAGAGCCAATCCACCCTTCTTTTCAATTTCCACAAGCCTCTAACAAAACTAAGTGAGAGTAACCACCTATTTCCTCGTTTTCCAGTTACCCCCCAACAGCACTGGGAGTTAAAGCCGTTTTCAGTTCCCATGCTCTGACACTACCGGGATCATACACTTCAGCTCAACAGTAACAAAATACAATTACTTCTGCAAGAGGACACGTGGCTGCAACACAGTCACCTTTTTTGGCCATTTCCGTACCATCTGTTTCCGAGCACACAGGGGTCCCTCCAGGGGTACGTGACTCACGGGATGCACACCCCCCCCCCCCAGCTGAGCTCGCACTTACTTTCCGAGCGCAGGAAGCAATCCCTCAGCGTCCTGTTTGTCACGGCGCTCCCATTCCCAGCCTCCCGCTCCGCAGAGGCACGGCCTCGGGAATGCTCTCGGGCGGTCACGCGCGGCTGCTCCCGCTGCGGATCCCGCTCCAGAGCCCCGCTCGCCCCAGAGCCCCGCTGGCTGGAGCCCCGCTGGCTGGAGTGGACGGGCCCCGCCCCGGCCCCGAGCCCTTATCGGGCGGCCCAGCCCGCGCCCCGCCCCGGGCACCGCGCCCGCCCGAGCCGCACGTCGGCAGCGCCGGGAGGGACCGGCCGGGCCCAGCACCGGCCCCGCTCCGCTCAGCCACAGCACCGAGGGCCTCCGAGCGTCCCACCGGCAGCTCAAACCGCGAAACCACGACGTTTTGCAACAAACCCGCTGTTTGCTGCAAGTTCGGGAGTGTGGCAATGTGACTTCTCCACACAAGAAACGCAACAAAGCAAACCCAGCGCGTCTTTCTGCTGCAGCCCCCGAGGCTCAAGGGCTGCTGGCCCGCACAGTTCACCCTCCCGTCCGCCCCGGCCATGCACAGCCCAGCAGCGAGGCTCCCCATCCAGCACCGCGCCTGGCACTGCCACAAACCAGGACAAGAGATCGCTCGGGTGCAGTTAGCTCCTGGAAGGACCAAAATGACACTCTCACACACACAGCTATTGTCACAGCTACTCTTGCGTCCACAATTCCACACACAGCCGAGGAAAGCACACGGAACGGCCTGGGCTGGAAAGGGCCTTGCAGATCATCCAGTTCCAACCCCTCTGCCATGGGCACGGACACCTCTCACTGGACCAGATTGCTCAGCACCCCATCCAGCCTGGCCTTGAACACTCAGGGATGGGCCACGTACATGTACTTGCCGGAACATAATCAGTCAAAATATTATGGCCACGAAACCAAAAATAGTGCCTGAATGAGGCAGGAAGGTGATATTATTGTTCCTAATCATAAAACAACTACCAGTTCTTGCAGGAAGATTTTTGGCTTGCTAGAGTTGTCACCACGAAGACCATGCAGCCAAATCCTTGTCACAGTATTACTTCTCCTAGTGCTCTGTGCAACCTCCCTGGCTGATTGCCCTCCACCCCTGAGGTGTTACTTCCCGTATTTGTCTTTTATTTTATTTGTAGGTCAGAAACTGATGGACAAAAATTTTTTTTTTAGCTTTTAATTAAGTATCTGGTGGCTGGGGAGCAGAGGAGGACGGGACAATCCTGCCTCGCCTGCACAGGCTGCAAACAGGCCAGCAGGAAACTGGTTTTACCAGCTTTTCACTTTCAGCACACCCGTCCCCCCTGCCCTTGGGAAGAGCATTGTTTTCCACTGCAAATGAGTGTGGAATCACCTCAAAAAGAGAGGAACTGGGGAAAAACTTCTGAAGGGAATGAATCCTCACATCAAACAGGCTCTGTTTATAAATGTGGAATGATTTCTTCCAGTCAGCTGGACAAGGCTGCTCCAAAGCCCTGTTTGACCTGACTTCATGTGGTTTTAAACCCACTGGCTTGTTTGAACTGAAATCCCCACGGATTTCACTCTTACCCCACCAAAAAACAGTAGTTCCTTTTAAGTAACTGTCCCAAATTAGGTACGTGGGAGTTGTGGTCAGGGAGTGAAGTGCTGTAAGTACACGAGCTGAGTCTCAGAAATTTCCATTTAGATCCAAGCACAACAAGCATTTTGTACAGTACAGCATCGGCATCACACGTCAGGATCTGTGTGGAGCTCCTGCTGGGGGGACTATTTTCCTCCAAAACAAGTATGTACCACCCTACTGTATAAGTTACAAGCCACATGAAGGAAAAAAATGACCTCTGGCAGTTCTGAGTAAGAGAGAAAGTGAAATTAACACCTTAAGGAATAGTAATAAAAGTTTCAGGTAATACATTCTCTAAAATTCAGTTAGTTTTTACCTGCCTGCACAGTGTATGATCTGTGCCACAGACCTGAACACCTTTTCAGCCTGTTTTAGCCCCAGAAGAGCACAGTCATTGCACAAAGCACTTGCACAGACACCCTCACAAGAGTTGGGCTCTGTAGAGTTACAAGTCACCAGTGCAGCTGAGACAAGAAGTCTGGTCACCATTTAATTCCATCTATTGTAAATATATGTTTTATGCACAGCACACAAGTGAAATCACAAAGTATCTGAAAACGAAGGCCTGAAATCTCTATGCTGTAATTACTGACAATACCAAAGTGTATGTCCCAGAGTGCTAAAGACAAACTGTTATCTTAACAGAGATTGCACATTTCAACACAACTGTCTTCCAGGCTTTTGCATTTAAAACCCTTTGGAAAACAAGTGACAAATCCCTGGCTCTGCCTGAGGCATATGGCCTCAGAGATAGCAGTGCCACGCTCTCTGCACATCCACCCCTCCAACGCTGTGCATTTGCGGCGGTTTTCACAGGACTGCCAGGGAAAACCCCTGCCGTGACTGCACACCTTACCCAAACCCCCGAGGGGGGCAACCTGGTTGCTCTCTCAGCTTTTCCCGCTAATGTCACCCACGAACACCGAGTTTAAAGCCGAAAGAATGCACAGTAGCCCCTCTGGGAGCTGTGGCCCACACCAGTGACCAGGCACCGAACAACACAGGTCCGACAAACTCCAGCGAGGCGCGGGACGAGCCCACCTTCGGGACACTGCCGCTTATGTAACCTCCCGGGAGCGCGGCCGCTCACTAAAGATTTTGGCTTCGCGACGAAAGAAGTGACCTCAGGAGCGCCTGCAGCACACCCTCTCGGGGGCACGAAGGGAAAGCGAGACCAGCACAAAACCCCCCCGCGTCTTTCGTGTTCCCCGTCCGCCCTCCGCCCATTTCCCGACCGACCGGCCCGCGCCAGGCCGGCCCGACCGCGCGCTTCCCGCTGCGCGGCACGGGATCCCGCACGGGATTCCCCACTGGATCCCTCCCGGCATTCCCCTCGGGATTCCCGTGGGATGCCGCGCGGCCCCCCCGCCCCGCTGCCCCGTCCGCCCCTCACCGCGGCCCGCGCGCCGCTCCCTCACAGCGCCGTCCGCCCAACGCCGCACGCGACACCGCCGCGCGCTCTCGCGAGAGCGCCCTCCCCGGGAGCGCCAGCGCCCCCTGCCGGCCCGGCGGAGCGGCGGCGGGGCAGCGGGAGGGGGCAGAGGGGAGAGGGGCTGCTCCGCACGGCAGCCGGACACCGGGAACGGCATCCAAAGCACCGGGAACGGCATCCGACCCGGCACGGCGGGTCCCCCGAGGACAGAATGGGTCTGGGTGGCCTGGGCCTTTCTCGTGGGCGCTGGGAAATGCCCAGGGTGCGCGGCTTGGTTTGGCCTCACACAGCACGGTTCTTGGGTTTGCCTTTCCCTCCCAGCGTGAAGCACAGCGGGAGCTTCCTAGTACTGCCAGCTGGGAAAAGCACCCAGTTACTGCCCGGGCAGGGAGCACTGGTGCTGCCCGTGCCCCAGAGCGCGATCGCCCAGCGCTGCCCTGTGCGGTGTTTGCACAGCGCTGGGAGCCCGACAGAGGCTTCAAAGGGACAGCGCTTCACCTGGGAAGGGCTTCAGATGGAAATCTCAGTGTCTGTGCAGCTCTGAGCGCATGTGGTACCCGAGTCACCATTTCCCACACATTTCCTCCCCTGGGCACGGACCAAGGAGCCCGTTCTTTTGAACAGGACCTTACCCGGGGTTACCAGTACAAGGAATTCAGTGCTGACCTAAGAGAAAGTAGAAGTCAGATGCCCAGACCCAAATGTGCTGTTAACCCTAGGAACCTGTGTTTCAGGTATTTGGCTTCCTTGCCTAAACACGAAGGAGGCACAGGACGTGTTATATAATCCTCCTCTGTGTATTTGGATTTGAGAGGAAAAATAATACCAACCTTGCCTGACCTTGGAAAACCAGCAGTGCTCGTACACCTGTTGTGTTCACCATCCAGTTACACAGCGAGACTGGCCCGAGGACAGAGAGCAGCCTCTCCTGGGTAGGCAGGCAGAGCAGACAAAGTGGTTTGCTGGCATGCCTTCCATGGGCTTCACCAAGGCCATCCCATAATCCAGGTGGTTTGAGTGCTTTCTGTGGAACCACTCCACAGCTAGTACACTCCACATGGTACACTCTGTGTGGATTCATTGTGGTTAAGGTTATGACTTCCTAGGAGGATTTCCCTGTTGGATACATCTTCCATCTTGCCCTTAAAGGATGTCAAGGAACCATGTGCACATTTTAATGGTCTCTTTCCTCCCACCATTGATGGCAGTACATGCTGTTCCTCCCTCAGCCATATCCTGTGCCATGCCAGATGCGCCTTTTTACTCAAAGCTGCATAGCATAATCATCATAAAAAGAAATTTAAAATTATATTAGCCTGAGCAAAGGACAAATTGGTGGCATGTTAAAATAGGGGCAAAGGGTTGGGTGAGAGTTGCAGCTTTATGGGAAAATAAACAAGATGATCTGCTTATGTTCAAACAGCAGTGAAGATGGAGATGTACTGGGCAGTTCCTCAGCACTGTGTTGGCAGTGAGCTTCCAACCAGGGCACAAAGAGAAGCATTTTGGATGCATAAAAGGGATCTACATACACATCAGAAATAGTTAATGAGGATAAAAGCCTGCAGCTTTTCCCATCAGAAGTGTATGACACTGTGTTATGCACTTCTCTACCCAAAATTCAGTGCTATTTCTTGCCAAATGGGAATCCTGCCTGTAGTCCTGCAGTGTAAAGCCCATCTTTCCTTGATTCTGCAAAAGTGCTCAGTGACCTCCTTTGCACACTCCAAGTTCTTCCTTGCTTGGCTGCAGTGTGAAAATGAAGAGCAGGGAGAGATTCATCCCTCCACAACCCCAGGAAACAGGATCCTTGACAGAGAAGTGCAAGCTTTTCCTGCAGTCCTTTGGCCTGCCAAACTGTACTACTGTGCACCACCCAAACCACAAGGAACTTGAAGAATGTTCTCTGGTTCGATGATTTTAGAGGAATTTTTATGGTGTTTAGATAGTATTTCTGGTTTCTGTTTAGACCGTTCCTCTTTCAGTAACTGCAGTAATGTAGTTGAAGAGAATCAGCTGTGTTAACTTCTCTGTGTAACGCCCCATAATGTAATTTCCCTGTTCTGCAGTGCTACCCCCCAGTTCAGCAGTCCGTCCCTGCCTCGTGGAGGGGAGATGAAGTGCAGCACAGGGACAGTGGCACAGCAAGAACGGCACAGCTGGAGGTGAAGCCAAATGCCAGGGCAGACTAACCAACTGACGGCCGCTCCTGTCAGGAGCAGCAACAGCCCCACGTTGGACTACGAAATTCTAGAAGAGTCGCCAGTGCAGGCGTCAGGGAACCTCGCACAGCTCCCGGAGGAATGGCCAGTTTCCTCCGAGCTCTGCTGCGGGAAGGGAGCTGTTTTCCCTTTGTCCCTCCCTCCCACGGATCCTCGCTGACGTCTGGCCTTGGTCCCCTTCCAGGCAGGCTGTGACTTGGCACTCAGTCCCACAGCTGAGCGCTGTCCCCAGCCTTCCCCCGGCGCTCATCCCGCCCGTGCCCGCAGCCCGACCCCGCCGCGGCTCGGAGCCGTCTGCGTGCTGAGGGCCGAGCCTTCCCTGCCCTGAAGGGGACCTGCAAAGCTCTCTGCTGTGTTTACTCACCTTGAATCTTTGCTTTTTGTGTCGAGCTACCTCAGTACCAGAGAGAAACGAAATGTTTCTGAACTCCCACACGAACGGTTCCATATATAGACTGCAAACAGATGTTTTAATAGCCATTTCCTGCACACCACACACAGCCTTTTTCCTTTCTCTAGTTTAGGGACTTCTCATTTCTGCAAATTTTTTAATTACTATCTATTCATCTGTCCCACTTCACATCAAACAGAAGTACAGACTACACCTAACTCCACAATCATCTTTCATTTAAAGAGGTTCTCAGAAAGGTTTTCTGTAGCTTCTCTGGGCAGTCAAACCAAAGGCAGAACTTACTTCTGGAAGCAATGGGTACCAATGAGAACTCAGTGTTTGTGAATTAGTGTCCTGCCACAGATGAGAACAAATCTCTTACCTGTTGTGGCCCAAACCTATCAATTCCAAAAATAACAGAAGTTTTAACCAAATCAGTGCAATTCCTGAGCAAAGCAACAGACAAAAGGAACAGATTAACTTGTGATAACAGAAATGATTTCTCTTGTGCAAGTGCAGTTACCAGCAATTGGAGGGAAATACCCTTATTTATGTACTAGCACATCATGTATGCCATGCAGGCATTAGGACTCCATACCCTATGCACAGACACGTTGGTAAGCACATACCCAAACACCCAAATGTCTGCCAGCACAGCATCTTTTGTGTGATAGATACCTATGCAAGTAGGTTTTCCTAGGAATCCCACATGTCCTTGGAAACAAAACTACACGTGTGGCCATTTTAATGCTCACCCCTTTTTTTTCTGCTTCTTTTGTTATTAATTTTTCCCTCTGGAAACCCTCCAAAGTTTCATCTGGTAGATGCATCTGAAACAGCAACCACTACATTTACACATATCCTTTTGCAGAAACAGGAGATTCTTTGATGGCCAAAAATTAAATGTCTTCCCACCTATGAAGGGGAAGGCACACACGGTTTGGGTACAATGGATAGGTATTGCAAGTCACATGAGCTTTACAAATGAGGAATGCCCATATGTGCTTTGTAGGTTACAACAGGCTCCATCACATCTTCAGTGACAGCAGGAATGGCTCAACAGCTATGCAAAAATCTGGCAGTACAAAGTGTTATTTGTCAATAAGTGTGTTACTGACCTCATCATCAACCTCTGCCACGACAGCAATGTTCATGTCACTGAAAAAGTCTTAAAGACGGTGCATACCTTTAATGAGACTTGTCAAGGCCAGGAGTGGGGCTTTGCTTCAGTACCTGATGTAATTCTCCCTGTGGTGTTTGCTGGCCAGCCTCCAATACACAAAGAAATACATTCAATAAGCAAAGTCACAAAGTCACATCCCAACAGTCATTCATCGATCCGAGACTTGATGGCTCCTACAACTTGAAATATTGAGGAAGGAGATAAGTATTAAACACAAATCCTTAGTCATGTTCCACATACACCACACAGACAGTTCTTGAATTACTGCCTGGCACACTTAGGGTATTAAAAATGCTGTAAATTTAAGAAATCAGAACATCAGTGGAAAAGTTTGCCATGCAAGTGTAGACCTCACTGCCAAAATTTCAGGGTTGAGGAGGTGAGCTTAAACTAGGAAAGATTATTATGAGCCACCTTCAGCAAAAGACAGTTGGCTTCTGTGATGCTTGAAAGGTGGGAAAGCAGTACAGGAAAGAGCTGCTGTGTGACATAGGGTGGGAAATTTAGCATCACAATAGAGGAAAGTACTTTATTTCATATAAAGGCACATAATACCCAGATATTCCATTTTTCTATGGCAAAAGTAACAAAAACTGTAAATAATAAATTAATGAGAAGAAAATGCATGGGGAAGGCCCAGGCCTGGTAACTCAAGTGGGGTGCTGGCCCCACCACAAACACCTGTTTTTGAACACGAGGAAAGGGCCTCCAGGGAGGTGAAAGCAGAGAAGATGCAAGTCCCCACTTTCTGCAGCCCCAGGCGAGGTCGCAGCATCAGTGGTCAGGTACAGCACCAAAGGGCTTAAACTAGAAGGAAGGAAGCATGTAAACAGTGTATAAACAATTTTAACTAACCTAAAACCATTTTTACAAAGCTTCAACCTACTGCAGGAAACTTTTCCTATCACAAATATAGATTGAGCCTTTAGTGAAACAGCAGCATGATTTTGGCCACTAAACATTTTGAACCTCCCCCCCATACCCCCATACACACACACACACACACACACACACATATATTCCAGTCAAAATTGGAGCAGGAAGGGACTCAGTGCAGGCTTAAAGTATGAGGGCTGTGTAACAGCTCTAGGGATTACTCTCGTTTGAGTGGAGAAGTAGATTGTTGAACAACAGGCATAACACAATCAAAACAGGTCTCTGCTTCCTCAGAAACACTTATCTTTTCTCAAGATCCTCTTTAAGGAAGCAGCTACAGCAGCACAACACTAAATTAACCCCTAATTGTACTGTTAGAGTGAGGTTGGTGCTGAAAAACGTGTGAAATTTAGCAAATGCAGATCACTACAAAAACAAGGAAGAAATTACAATATAACCCATCATACCATGAATTCAAATTAACAAGTAGGCTTTCCTAAAGTTGGATTCTCTGAGACAATGGCATTTGCAGGATTTTCCAGACAATGTGAACACAAAACAGCATTTAACTTACCTACATGCAGGAATTTCTGCTCAGTCCCGAGCAGGGGCAAAGCAGTTTGCCCTACAACCAGCACCAGAGGTGGGGCAAGCAAATTACCTATAACCATTGCAAAAAGCCACCAGAGGAGGTGAAAGGCCTGACTTTTTCCACAGGCACTGAGGGTTAGTGCCTGTGTCAGGGGAAGGACCAGAAACTCCAGCTCCAGCAGCTGCTGCTGCCAGGGCAATACATCACAGGTCAGGTAAAGGCAGCCAGGCCTGGATAGCTGTGTGCTTCCTGCACTACGAAGAGCTGCCTGTCAGCAGGCGTGTGTTGGAAAGCACAGACAAAAGGGTGTTTGGGCAAGGTTCACTACCCCCCAAGCTCTGCCCCCATCTCTGCTTTACATTAAAATTGTAGGAGGTGAGCAGGGACCAGAAGATGCAGGGGAGGAGGAGTGGGTGTGTCCTGCCAGGCCATGCGCCAGGTGGAGCTCAGAGATGTAATCCTGGCCAGCAGCAGTTCACCAGGGCACTTGACCCAGATTCCTTCTGTTCCACTACCTTGAGCACCACGGGGGACAAAATCTCCCCTTCAGCACACCTGTGACACTGTTGTTGCTAGAGCTGTCTTTTGTGCCCAGAGGAGAGCAAGAGGTGGCTGGAACAGGATGGATGGAAGCTTGCAGCACCATTTCTCCCCTTTGTTTTCTAAGCTTCCTTCCCATCATCTGAGTGGCATAGCCTGTAGTACACTGAAAGCCTGATAATAAGACAGATGACATCTGTTTAGGTCACATCTTAGAAAGGATTAATGCTTCTCAGGACTTACAAGCTACAGCTTAGTACTCTGCTATCTGAACACATGGGCCCTGGTACATGTGATGGCTGTCAGCTCGAGACTCAGCACTTCTACAGCTCAAGAAACGTGGAAGCAGGACATCCAAATGACCATGGCAAAGGATATGCACCATTCCCTTCACTGATGCAGACTGGTAGTAAAAGCCACAAGTGATTGTGTGCTTAGTCTGATGAAGGAGCTCCAGGAGGAAAAACAACTCCACAGCACTGGTTTTGCCTGGGGCAGGGGTGCTGCCCCACAGAAAATGACAGGCTCATTCCAGATGGCAGAGGCTGGGAAGTGGAGCACACCCATTTTTATACTGAGCTCCCCCTTGCAGAGGGGCAGGGGAGTGGGATGACCCAGACTGTAGCACCAGCAGAAAGCACCACAGCTCCCTCCCTCAGCAGGCAGGAAGTATTTGTGGACACGATGTACTTGCAGACTCAAGCAGCCCAAGGCTCTGTGCACAGGCTCACAGGCATCAGATTCCTCTTTTTTTTGCAGAGGGTCAGCTGGATCTTGTGACCTCAGTAAATAACAAGGCTTTGGAAAGAAGCTCAGTAGGCACATTGTGTTCTTAATTTCAGATCCATAGTTCTGAATGGAGAAAAAAGAAATAAAACTCAGAAATCAATCTTAGAGCCCTAAAGTCCTCTGGAAGGGAAAGATGAGTGGCTGACGCAGCAAGTTCCACTAAGTTATTTAACTGATACTGTGGAAGTTGATTAGAATTATTTATTTCCACCTCATAAACCCACATGCTGCCTCTTTCTCTCTTGCCAATTAACAGTATTACTTAGCACTAATAGACTGCTTTCATTTTCAAGGGGCTTAGGAAGACAAATTAATCACCTCAACATGCCTGAAAGGAACAGATGGCAATGAAGTATTAACATTGCAATTTCACAGTTGGAAAAGCTCCTGAAAGAGGGGGCAGCAGGAGTGTTTGGAGGGCACCTGGCCCTGCTCCCTGTGTGGAGCTGGGGTTCCTCAGTCTTGTCTCCACTCTGAGCTTCTGCTCTAACCCAACCTCACCACACGTTACTTTTTCTGAGCAAAGTTACACTGTTTTTCTTATTCCATCTTCAACAGGGGTAACATCCCTCCAGAAGGCCTCTTGCCTCACCACATCTCCAGACAGGTTCTTACTGTTTTGGACTTAAAAGACTAAATGTCTATCCAATAATGCAATTAGTCCAGCCTGTCATCATTTCTTACTGGTTATAAGCAGAGAAGTGATCAGGAAGAAATACATTCCCCTGTCTGTACAGAGGGGCTGCTCTTTTTCCCTAGAACATCTTGGCTACATTTGGGTACATAACAGCTGACTGCTTTTGCCTCCTCCCACTTGCCCTGTCTCAGAGGACGATGGGCATGGAGCAGCATTGCTCCCTGGGGCCTTTTGGCTCAGCCCTACGACACACACTTCCTTAAGCTAACCTGGAAGGAAGATAAGCCTTCTCTAGAGCAGGGCTTCCCACAGCAAAACTTGTGTCTCAAGCGAGGGCTCTGCGGCCATCCTTAACAGAACCAGCTCAGGATCCAGGTCTCTTCCAGCAGCAGGAGCCCAAATCTGGTGTCTGCAGACACCACAGAGTGAACTGGGAGTGAGAGAGAGCCCACAGCACCCCTGTCACAGGCTGCCAGCCTTCAGAGAGCCCCTCAGCAGCGCATCCCCATCCAGCTGCTGCCTCCTCATCGCCCCGGGGCAGCAGGAATGCTGGGGGGTTTGTTATGGGGGCAGCCACGTTACTGGGCCTGGAGTGAATTTGATTAGGTGGCCTTTCCACTCGATTCCCAGACATTAAGCAACCTGTCACACACACAACCCTAGAAAGCTGCTCCTCAGAACAAACGGACATTGTCAGGAGAGGACCAAACAATAAGGACAGTGATTTTAAAAGTGACCGATACGACAATGACAAAGCAACTTTTTAGTAGCTTGTTGTTTTTTAAAAATCGATTTAACTGTGGGAGGTTTTTATTTAAAACATTGAGAGAATATTTTCTATTTCAGTATTTAACCCCACAGTCAAAGGTTATCTCAAATAGCAACTGTGCAATGATAATAGTCAGTGTCAAATGTCTGACAGGTTTTGGTCTCTCCTCTAGGAATGGTAACAGTAAATAATAATTCAGAGTGAAATGAATTATTCTAACCCCTTTTCAGAGCCCTTTCTTCAGCATACTGATATTAGTATCAATTCCCTTTAACCTGTGCAGAGCCACTGAGCTAAGCATCTCAGCCCACTATCAATCTCAGCCTCAAGTATCATATCCAATGAAATCCTTCTAGAGACATTAGTTAGTGTGTATGGACAACATAACACATCCAAAACGCTGCATTAGCTGTGGCTGTTCCCATATGTTAAGGGAAACAAGGAGCACTGAGGCAAAATGGTTAGAGCATCCAGTGTGTCAGTGCAGCCCTCACTGAGGATTCCAGGGAAAGGCAATCCCAATTTCCTCAGCTGTAGCTGGTACCTCAGCATTCAGGCTGGGGAGCAGAGGCAACATGATGCAGTGCAAACTGGTTTTCAAATGGGCTCAAGAAAATAATACGCCCTGATTTCACCTTGGCTTGATAAGCATCTGTGTTCAGCATTGACCCACTCAGTTATAAATCCAGTATGAGCTTTTCTGCTACTTTATTCATATTTGAAAATAGAATGTAATGGATTTGGATTTTCCTAAGTTAGAAAACATTAAAAAACAGAATCAGAGTTCTCACATTTATAAGAGCAACACTTAAACAGAGAATACTTAATACACAATGTGGTTGCATTTAATTTTTTTTTTAAATTGAACCCAAATGCAAAGTGAATCCAAATTGCCTTTTTTTGGAGGCATCTATCATACAAGAGAAAAGACTTATTTTATCCATGCAGCTGATATTCAGATTAGTGTTTCAGTTGGTATTTTTTTCCTTAAATCTCCATTAATATACATTGTACTTTAAACCTTTGCAAAAGCATAGGAAATCCTCAAACATAAACACTATTTTTATAAACAACAACAACTCCAATTGTCATCCTAAAGACTGTAATAAGTGAGCATCTGTTTTTCTGGACTTGCAAATCATTGGTATCCTCTCTCCTTACTTGTTATTTTTCTCATTCAGGAATGATAATCAGTATTTAGGACTGTGGCAGCAATGCACAAACCACAAATAACTGCCACCAGAGCCGTATGAAATCCAAGAGTTGTTCCAGTTTTTATAGTACAACAGCCAAAGGATTCCAGGGACCTGGCCATGTTGTTCCAATCCCTTCTGCAAACTATCTCTTTCTGACAAGTTTGATACTGGTCCTATTTTATCACCTTCCTAGAGCAGGGGGGCTTTATTTTAGAGGGGTTCTTGGATTGGCAGGGGTGGGAAAGAGAATACAGGTTATTCCACACGTCAAATAGCTTAAAAGTATGGATTATGATGGCCATGGGAACAAGGTACACTTGCTATTTTAAAGGTTTAGTTTGACTCTTCAAATCTTTAATTCTCCTGCACACCCAATGACAAGCTAATAGACAACATAAGGTTTTAGACCACCATAGTGCTTGAAATTCTCAAAGTGTAATATTTGAAGAAAGGGAGAAATCAGCGTTTGATACTCTGGGCCATAAAATAAGTTCATATAGAAACTGTTTAGCTAAACTCTAAATAACAGCAGAGTGATTTTATTTAGCTACTCATTACTTCTTTACTTCTATTAAAGCTTAAAGAAAAGGAATTTTAACATCCAGGATCATTATCAAAACTTGGATGCTCAGAGCTATAGAAGCATCCTGAGTAAGGCATCATATTCCAGTGGTTTCAGACTTGGTTTGTATAAAACCCATTTTGAGCTCAGACTTCACTGAGGCCAAAGTCCCAGGGCCTGAATGAAGCCTCCTGAACTCAAAGTGAATTTCACAGCAGCCAGCTCTGCTTAATTCCACTTTGTCCAGGAGTGAAAATTTGATCTTCAGCCACTCTATATTATTAAATGAATGCATCACAGCTCATTGACCAAAGGCCACGTATGACACTGGGAATGGTATTCTCAGCTTCCTTGACAAACCTTTCACTTCAAGCAGGCCCTGCACCATGGCTGCATTACACTATCATAAAAGGTTTCTCACTGAGAAATGGTTTGCAAAGTTGTTTTTAGGAGAAAATAAATCTTTAAGCTGCCCAAATGACCAAGGCACTCGGAACAAATAACCTTAGAGCTGTACTTTGGGGAAGACACAAGGTCTGACTTTCAGCAGGCGCTTGACGTCAGACCAGAGGAGAAACACAAGACGAGCAAAGGTTACATGCAAACTGTCCCCTGTGGCTTATGCAACAGCCAAATAACCACTGATCAGCATAGATGCACATAAAAAGAACTCACTGGAAATTACTTTTAATATAAGCAAAACAAAACTGCTTACGAGTTGTAGGGTATGATGTGTGACAGACTAATCTGAACACCTTCTTGTTTATGTCTCTAAAACAAGCATTCAGTAAGTAATTCACATTACATGAGTCATCTTTGGTAATACTGTACATTTGTGTCAATCACTTGGTAAACATCAGTTCTGGATATTTATAGTGTAATTCATCATAACTACAAACTAATTGGAAAGCTGGAGGAGCATCCAATGTACGTGAGCTTGCAGAGGGAAGAGTTCAGACTAGCAATACTGAAATTACAGTTACGTAGAAAAAGTTACAATTCTTTGTCATAGAGCATTACACTAGTTTGTCATTCTACAGTTAAAGTGGGCTTATAGCCAGCATTTGTATAAATTAACAGCAAAAGCTCCCAAAACGATTTAAGGGAGTAGGATTGAAAGCTAAGAACTTTGATGAAAGCGTCATTTTCTAACTTTGTTTTCTAGCCCTAAATTATTAAAATACAGAAAAAATCATCATTATTTTAAAAAGATCCATCATTTAGAAAAGAAGTTTCATTCCTTACAATACAGTTTAAAATAACACAGAAGAAAACAGTGCTACATTACAACAGTCAAGAGCATTCGGACGACAGGATGTAGATACCAGCTTATATTCTCTGTTATATGGCCCAACCACAGGTTTTTCCTTGCTCTGATGTATATTCGATGATCACTGAACTTCTCCCACTTATCCTGATGTGGACTGTGTTATCAGTTAAGAGTCAGCATTTATTTACAATTTAAAAGCAGCACAGCTATCCTGCATCCTACAGCTGTGCTCACTCCACTGCAGTGCTGGAACGAGCACAACAGCTTGGATATCTCAGGGAATGCATCACTGTCCTGAAAGGCCTTTTTTTTGCTGGTTTTTCAGGAGGTGGCTCCTCATTACTTTTCTCAGCCACCTCAGCAGGCTCTGTCTGGAATTGTTCTATCTGAAACTCGAGATGTTTTTGAATGGCTACCCCGAGAACTTCTGGATCCACGGATGCCCCATACACTTCCCACGTCATTCCTTCATCATCCCACCTCACTTCACGTACTGGAGTTTTGGGGGCCTCCAAGTCTTGCTCCAGGTTCACCTCTGGGAACACATGTGGGTGACCTTCTGCTGCAGCTGCTGGGCTTGTAGCCACAGATTTGCATTCCATGGTCGGAAGAGTTTGTACCTCGGCATCTCTGCGCTCAAGAGGTGGTTTCAGTCCTCTGGTTAAATCATTCATAGAGGTCATAGTCCACATATCCTTAGTTGTCACTACCATGTCTGCACCTTGCTGGCTGCTGAGGGCAATGCAGGCAGCCTTGGTTTCTGGAGGAGCTCTCTCCTGATGAGCACAGTGCTGAGCGTGCTGCAGTTGTTCTCCAGGAACATTACAGCACTTCAGGACTCTCTTGGCATCCAGGCCCGATTCACTTACTGAAGACACCAGCTTAGGATAGGTCAGAATGTCTGAAGCAGAAAAGGAATGAAAATAGCCAGGTGCTGCTGGCTCTCTTCCTGTCTCACTTACGGAGCACACCAACCGTGGAACGAGCTGTATGGACGGGATGGGCAAGGAGTGGCAGTAGGCAGGGATGGTGGCATCTGCCTTCAAGGCATCCTGCCTTATACTGCAGGGCCCTGCAGAGTTGTTATGAACTGCCATCACCATGGGGGAGTATGCAGAGTTTGGAATATTACCATAAGTCAGACCGCCATGGATAATCCCAGTGGCTTGATTGAACATTGTCCTGTTTGGGAAACCATTTCCAGGCATGTGGTGTCCTAGAACAGCAGCGTGAAACGTGCCAGGATCTGTGTAAACAGTAGTGTTACGTGGAATAGTGCCACTGTCAAAGGTGTTTGTGGGTACTTGTTGGTCTCTAGGCAGGACTGGAAGATGAGTCACAAGGTTTTGATAGTGAGATGTGTTTTCATTCGTTTCTGATCCAAACCTCTGTGTTGGGAAGGACATCCTAGCCCCTGGTGGGCCATGTCTGCAGCTAGAAGAGCTCAGGCTGGAGTGGGTGGCACTGGTTTCTATGTGAGTGACATAAGTCTGCTGTTTGCAGCTGCAGGTTAGGTCTGAGTGGCTTCTCTGAAGGGCAGTTCTTGATTCTTGCATTTCACACATGCTTTGCTGGTGAGCAGCACAGGCTGAAGAAACATTCTCAGTGGTGCTGCTCTTTACACACATCTTAGCATCCCCCACTTCCCAGGATGCTGAAGGCTGTTCTGTGATAAGGAAATGGTTCATAGTCTTAGTTCTGCTCTCTGAACGGTCATTTGCTGACGGGTCACTTATCTGGACCTCTGATCCAAGTCCCATCCTCCCAGGCTGTGAGGAGGACCACCCAGGACTCTGCACACTCCTTGCATCACTCTTGTTTTCCAGGGTATGGCAGATGGTGCTACTGTAGCTTTTCTTCAGCTCCTGTTTGTTGTTTAGCCTTTCCTCTAGACTTGATTGCCCAATACAGGTCAGATTTGAGGAGCTCTTGGACAGGGGGTGACTGTTGACATTCAAGAGTCTGTGACAAGTAGAACTCAGCGAGTCCTGGTAGGAATGAGTGTGGAGCTGGTGGCTGTCAGCTGACATGGCAAAAAAGAGAGATCTGCAGAAAATGGTGGAGAAGAAAAAGAAGCAATTTAAGAAGGAAATAAATGTACCAGAAACTATAATCTCTATTGCCTTCTGCCTGGGCTTCTTGCTACTCACAGTTCACAAATACCTTTGAAAAAGCGCAGTATTCTAGTCTATGTGTACTCAGGCCAGTCAGTTTCCACAAAGGGTTTTTCCCTAAATCAGATTCTGGTTTTATTGAAATTCTGGTGAGGATTTTTTGGTTTGGTTTGTTTTTCTTTTTTTTGGTTGGTTGGTTTTTTTCCATTTCACAAAACACAAAGGGAAAAAATTTTTTTGGTTTCTACCTTTTAACAAAAACAATCCCAACTATCATCTCCCCTGAATTCACTGGAGCTGTTTTTGGGACATGCAGAGATGTCATGTAACTTAAGCAAAGACAGATGTATTTTCAAACAGGATAACTCTTTGCCACAGTGCTCATTAAGCCAACAATGTTAACTGATTGTCAAAACAAAGAAACGTTCAGTTTTTAGTCTCTTGACATCATAATTTCAGAACTTATCCAGCTATTGCTGGAGCTTTCAAACATTACCAAAGCCATTAACAGCTGAACAAGTTCTCCCTTTTCCCCATACTCAAGCTTCTTCATATTTCATTTCACAAGAAGATCACTATTTTAGTCAACTGTTTTCCCAGACTCCACACAAGTGAACTGTAGATATGAACAAAACTGGTTTGGCTACCTGTGGCACAGGAGACGTGACATGAAACCCAAAGAAATGAGCTCTCCCAGGCCTGTGTGGAGTCAGTGCCAGTGTTCCCAGAACAAATAGTGCTGGGCAGCACAGGGCACTGATGCCCAGCTGGACTGTGACAGCTCAGGGGGCTTTCTAGCTTGTGCTGACCACTGGCACCATAGGAGGTGGCAGCAAAGAGGGATCCAGTGAAAGGTGGGAGAGGAAACTCCTCTAGGAACCATAAAGGCCCAAGGAGAGTCTGCACCTCAGCACAGACTGTTAAGGGTACATGCTTTGGGCTGCTTGGGCTGATCACCTTTGGGAATCCACAAGTTCATGCTGGCTGTGGAAAGTGCACACTCACTGCACTGAAAGCAGGGTAAAAACAAAACAAGAAAATCTTTAACCAAAGTGTTGTGGTTCTCCTGCCCTTTTTTCAGTCACTTCTTGCTCCTACTGGTGGATGTAGCTATATATTGTTAACACTTACGTTAGCATTGCCACAACTAAGAAAAGCTGTGATGGAAGATTTTGAATCTAACCAGATTTAGTGGCTTATTTTTGCTGATTCAATCAGATCTTCCACTGACTGACTGTGCACATTCCCTCGGTGTCACAGAGGTGTTGCAATATTTCCATAACTAGGATATTTTAATATGCTCATGTATCTATAACTACACACATAGGTGTATTTCTTTTCTACAGGAACTCATTCTGTTGAACAGGAAAATCTAGAGCATTTTTGCATTTCTTCGAGGTCAAGTACTACTGGATATTTTGTCGTGCAGATGTATAGTGGAAGCCCCAGTTTCTCATTTAAGACAACTTTCCCCCAGATGTTCTCTATACACTCTGCCTCCCAAGCAGGTCTCCTACAGAAACCTGCACAACTGTGCACTGTATCACTAAAATAAAAATGAATGTGCGGAACAAAAAAGGTACATACCCGTGGTGAACAAAAGCATTCTGCAAATGTAACAGGAAAATTCACTCATTACACCAAGAACATGGTGGCTGCAAGGGCTCACATTTGACCCTCTCAGTGAGAAGCTTCTAATATGTGATCCTTCTAATGTGATATTTACAGGCTCAAAGAGTCATCTACCAAACAGCACAACTGATAAAGAGCATGCCTTTTGCTCCATCCACAAACCAAGAGCTCTACTGCTGATCCAGGCAGCTATCAGTGCTTGTAATTCCATTTTTACTGGTAACTTTGGCAGGCTAACAGGTTGCAATTTTCCCATCACCTGAAATCCAGCTGTGTTGCCTATTTTCCATAATGAAATTAAATTGAGCACGACAACATTAAAAAATAATAATATTTGCAATCACTTCCTTGGGAAGCTTCTAACTGCTGGTTGTGTAGCAGGGACTTGTGATTGGCAGCAACATGGTCTAGCAAAGGGCTTGCTCAAATTTGGACTGTATGCAGAAAAAAGGCACTTTCCTGTCCTTCATACATGCTTCACCTCCTCCAGCACGTTACCTGTCCTGCAGCGACTTACACACGTGGGGATAGTCTGCCACACAGAGCTCAGAGGAGTCAATAGGATTAAACACCACAGCATAGCTGTCTGCAAGGTGAGAACCTTACACTTAATCTCTTTAACAGATAACACCTGCAAAGGCTCTCACACACACCGGGATGAAACAACACTGACTCGTGGGAATCCTTAGCCACACATATTGAAACTCGGGTGAAGGGAAGGCTCAAACATATCCTCTTACAGATGATACACGGCTCTGTGAACTTTGAAGGGTTCTCTCACAAAGTTTACAAGGTTCAAATACGTAAATATACACAAAGACCAAGGCCTCTATTTACTTTCTATGTGTAGCACTACTGCAGAAACCTCTGTAACTGAAAGAAGTGATGCAATTTGATTCATCACCCCACACAAAACAGATTCAGACAAATGAAACAGTCCAAATATAGTGACATTACTGAAAACAACATCCAGTGTGATGCTGGCAACAAAACCTCCAAGAGAACTCTGAAGAAATTTATTTTTGCCCCACTGCAGGTGAAATCAAGACCGAATGTGGGCCAATGCAACATATATTACATATGCACATGTATGACATTAAAACCAGCAACTACCCTCAGCATCCAAACATCCTTGCTCAGATAGACCAGTGTTCCAGGCTAGCACAACTGTAACAATTATCCTATGATTTGGGCCTTGAAAACAATAGGAATGATTACCAGTTAACTAAAACCACATCTCACCTTCTCACCTGAGACTTTATGACACAGTTAAGGATGGGGAAAAAAAGGAAACAAAGCCCCATTCAAGCAAGATGAAACAGCTTCCTTGAGAATAATGCACTTTCCTGTCATGTTGAAATCTGGAGTTACTTTTCCCAGACAGCCTGAACATTTCTCCTTTTATAGGCCACCTACTGCTTCCCCCCTCCATTCCCTGCTCCTTTGGCCCACTCTGGAGCTCTTACACAACCAGCACATTGTGTCCACCTGGCAGAGGCAGGGCCCTGAGCCGGACTTGTGCACGTGGAGCTCTGCACGGGGAGTGACAGCTGCAGAGCAGACCTGTGGCAGCCCTGGCCTTTCCTCCCCTCTGCTGCAGCCAAATGTTGCCTCAGCATTTCACAGCAGCACAAGTGAGCCTGCAGGTGTGCCACAAACAGCACCAGCTTGCTGATCCCCTTGACTTTTTTTTTTTTTTTCAGTGGCTTAGCTCTCTTGACATCAATTCATCAATCCAACCACACCAATCACTAACGTCAGCACGGGGAGGGAAAAGAAGGCTGTGCCCCTCTGGAGAAACACAAACTCACACATGGCACAAACCCACAGCAAAGCTGTACATGCAGCGCTCTTCTTCCCAAGTCTTTGGAAATGGCATGGAATCTTCCTACTTCCTACTTCCCAAACCACATTTCACACGAGCAGTGCTGGCACTGGCTGCTCAGGGTGCACAGAAATTCTCCTGTGTAGGTCCACCCCCCCCAGGAGGGGCCCAGTGCCACACGTCCCCGTGGGCCTGGGCGGCTCATCCAGCCGTGGAGAAGGAGTAGGAGGGAAGCAGAAGTGTCTGGATGGTCATACTGACACACCTACCAGCAAGGGGATGGATCAGGCACCCAGAATTGTGTGACAAACTTTTAAAAAAAACAACAAAATCCACCCCCAAAACATGGGACGTCTCTAATGTCACAGTCACACACCACCACTGTATTCTGTGAATCAGCTAATTAGAAATGGATTAGCATGTGAAACACAGAGACACAGCTGATTTACTGGGTACTTAGAGACCCAAACCAGCTTTCTCTGTGCATGCTGGGTAGAGAAGATTGCTTTGCTTAGCTTTGCTTCTTAAAAAGTAAATATATAATTTATAGGAAAGGAATTTAATTCAAAAATACCTATTGTAGGTTCTGAGTTTGTCTGAAATATTCTAATTTTGAAGTTCAAAGGAAATCCACACCTGAATAGACAAACAAGAAAGCAGTAACTTTGAGGCAGATACTCTGCTGTGAATATATAGAAAATTGTTAGACAAGCAGAGAAAGGATTAGGATAGAAATGGAATTAACATCCACTATTTTTGGCTTAGCTTCAGATAGCTTATGAGAGGATCTAGGCTGCTTTCACTAATTCCACTGAACTGCTTTAAAGCAACAAATGTGTATTTTGCTATGACTTATGATTAAAGTTGTGACCTATTTAATGCACCAGTAAATTTAGTCTCAAAATATTAAATATAATGTATGTTATGAATCGAAAGACATACACTGGTAAATTAATGATGATTGTAAAATTCTTCAGTATTTTTATGTTCCACGCATGTCAATATATAAAATAATAATACTCCATGTATTCCAGTATGATCATATTTAGCTCCTGTGTTATGTATCCGTTAGTGATTGCTTTCTTCCCCGCATTGGCAGGCTTCAAAATAGTGCTATGACAAATGAGACATCCACAAAACAGATCATAGATGTCATAAAGAGGATAGTAGCACGGGATACTGACATGAGATGATGTGTTAATAACAAAAGAAATCCAGCCATGCTTGCATTTCCTCCAACAAGCAAAGAGAGAAACTACAAAATGCCATAAAAGTAACTCAGCTGCTGGATCCTTCTAGGATGCTTGATTTTGAGAATTCAAGAAAAAATCTGCACTGCAACTTGGCAAGAGCGACTATGCTCTTTGACAGAATCATCCCAGAATGGTTTGCTTTGGAAGGGACCTTAAAGATTACCTAGTTCCAACTCCCTGCCATGGCAGAGATGCCACTCACTGGATCAGGTTGCTCAGGGCTCCATCCAACCTGGCCTTGAACACTTCTAGGGATAGGGCATCCATAACTTCACTGTTCCAGTGCTTCATCACCCTCACAATAAAGAATTTCTTCCTAAAATCTAATTTTAATCTCCCATCTCTTAGTTTAAAATCTTTCCACCTTGTCCTATCACTATCTGCCCATGTAAAGAGCAATTTTCCCTCTTTTTTATAAACCCCTGTTTAGTACTCTGTTAACAACAGCAACAATAGACAGTGAGGCAGTATTAATCACCTAACACATTAAACAATACAAGTTAGTTGCAGAATTTGGGAAGAGTCAGAGAAATTTAATGCTATTTACTAAAAACATGCATGCAGTGCCAGAGACTTATTTCTCTAAGAGTTTCACAGTTTATTTTTGCTTTATATAACTGTGATGGTCAACCCACAAGTCAACTACACTTATAATAGTGACTGCAGGCTGTTTCACTTGTTCTCACTTTGCTGATCATACAATTAAAAAAAATAAAAATTTCCTCATAACGATTCATTTTATGCTTTCAAAACCAGCATCTGACAGCAAAATGGTGATCAGAGCCAGTTTCAGAGGTGAGAGCAATAATATGCAAATGTGGAATTTGGAAAAACATTTGGCAATTTGATCCACACCAACATTTTTGGATGATAATTGTAAATTTTGGGTCCTTGCCCTGAATTTGCTCCTTTATTTGCATCATTCTGGCCCCACCGTGCCTCAGTAACCTGTGCAATAATCAGCTTCATAAGGCAAACACAGAATTTCTGCAATAGCACCAAACTCCAAGACAAACACATATATGTTTTATACAAGGAGAGTAGTGTGATTTTAATTAACTTAGGAGATTTACTTGAATAGAAGGCTGCTATATGTAGGTTCTTAACTCTATTTAATCTTATTACAAACACCATGGTTATACATTTGAAAAGGCAAGAATAGTTTATGGTTAAAATGACAGAACTACAACCTAAGGGGCAGCTGTCATGTAGCCATAAACACGGCTGACACCTGCCTGGGACACAAGACAACACACACAGGAAAACCTGAATTTCTGCCTGAACAGCCAAATTACCTCAGATGCCAGAAGCAGTACAGCATATTTACACTGTGTTCTCTTCAGGCCTGGAATTTAAGCAATGTGTCTTCCTTATTGGAATCTGCGACTGAACTTCTAAGATACATGTTTACAGTGGTAAAATGACATAAAAAGGAACATCATCTAATATGACATTGATTTCTTTTAGAGCAGTACTAATTTGGAAGAGACTTATACCACCAAAATAAAAAAAAAATAAGAGCAAGGTTATGTCTAAAAATGTGTCCCTGCTTGCCCGCACTGAGAATTACCAGTCATTTCCACAAGATAAGAAAGATCTGTTCTGCACTCAGAAAAAGATTGACATGTTAGTATGATGAGTTCTGATGGCCTCTCCCTAATTACTACTACTGAAAGAAACAGTTCATTAGCAGTAATCACTAACATTTATATTGGGTGGGGGGAGTCAAACCACTTGAAAGACACTGGCAAAACAGGATTAGCCTTGGTAAAAAGCTTAGAGGTTCAAGTGTCTGGGATTAGGAGTTTTGTTGTTGTTTTTAATTGTTATTTTATTTTGGTGAATTATAAGTGAAAGGAAGAAATAGAGGAGTTACAATAGGGTAAAAGGTATCCCTTGTCACGGAACATAAAAGAATTTCTCTAAATTCTGTCAATACAACTGTTTCAATGCAACTAGATTAATAAAGACTTAGGTTGAGACCCCAATCACTTAACCTTTAATCCATCATCTTCCTGTAGGCTTTCCATTTTGGAATAGCATTATAAATGTACTATGACTTATTCAGTTCAATCTGCTAATGTCCTTTTGTGAATATTTCGGGTCATCTTAAATATTTTCAAGCTTCAGACAGATCCACAGGACAGACTGGTCTGGGCACTTACAAAAGCCATCAGATGGACACAGCAGATAAGTGCACACTGATGGCAATGAATGGGATCATTTTTCAGTTCTGCACCACGAGAAGCACCAGTGACAGTGGTTCGTGTCACTGGGACCATAATTCCCTGTAGGAAGAGGAAGAGGAGTACATTTGACAGGCTAGAAAACACGAGAGCAGAAGAGTTCTGACCCTCAGTGCACAGGACTGCAAAGGCACACTGGACAGACATCTCTCTGCATGGATTGGTAACAAGATGAGAAGGAAAGAGTCCCCTTTTTCCTGAGTCCCCTTTTTCCATCTCTGTACTGAGGAGTGAAGCAGAGACCTCCTCCCCCAAATGCTGAAGGGACTATGGGTAGCCTGGTTACCAGTGACCTCACCAGGGGATAATAAATGAGTTGGCACACCAGAAAATTAATAGATTCCAACATTTTCCAATATATTCACCTCAGTGCAGAGGGACAGGGCCATTGTGTCCACAATTACCCCAACAGTGCAAGAAAAGTTCACCATGCAAGAGGGTGAACATTCTCTTTTAAGAACCAGCAGGGACAGCCCACAGCTCTGGTACAGACTGAGCCAGGAAAGCAGAGCTGAGAACTCTGAATTCTAAGAATAAGAAAGGTTAAAGTGAGAGTGCTACAAGAGAGGAGCCTGATATGGATGAACCCAAAGAGACTATTTCAGTGACATCTGTAGCTGAATTCCCAGGAAGGACAATTCACATGGGGCTGTAAATAAATCATTGGGAAACCAGAGGCACACTCTGTCACAAGGGAAGCATGTGTTGGGATGTAGTCCTGACACCACTGCATGATTACTGTGCAACTACGCATCCTCTTCACCACCGTTATCTAATCATCTGTCCCAGAAACAATTTCAAAAATCTCTTGGATTTTGATCTTTTTTTAGAAGAATTTTACAAGCAAAACATTACTCCCACTCAATGTGCACACAGATCTGCCTCAGCATACAATTACCCTACAATACACCCAACAGAGCTAAAATATGAGATATTGTACAGTTATAAGTCAGAGGACTTAAAACATTTTAATTACAACTGAAATATGCTGATGTGCTCATGTGATCAGCTGTTTTCAGCAGCTGGGGCTTTAGAAAAATCAAATATTATGACAGCAGGCAACACTGACCTAGAATCATGCTTGCAGTGAATAGTGCGTGCCTACAGAAGTGGTATATTAATATAATTGTCTTTCTGGCTTAAGCAGATCAGAATTAAGCAAAATGAAACTGTTAATTCAGCTGCCAGGTTTATGCTGCTAAGAATTGCTGGCTACTGGTATCCACTGGTAGTACAGAAGTCCTGTGGGAAAAACATTTCACAATTTCTTTAGGAATTAATCTTTAATGCAGAAAATGTTTGCAGTGATCTATGAACATTTGGATATATTTCAGAGTGACAGACACTAGTGAACCTTTTCCTCTTCACAGCAGAGGATCAAATTGTATTCCATCACATGTACCAGCTTGGAGGAGACAGGGTGAGTCTGGTATAGAAAGACCTGTGCTCCTCAAAGCTCTCTTTCTGTGTCTACTCCTCAGTCCTGAGCAGACCACTCCCAAAGCAAACCCACTGATCTGGAACTCTGCAAAAACACATGGCCATTGCTTGCTCAGCAAGCCTCTGCCTGTCAGAGGCCCAAGCCTGCAAACTGTGTGAATCACAGCTGCCTGTGAAGCAGCTTGAACTTAGAAATCCTGCAGAAAACCAGCAGCTCATTTACAGCCTGCTTCCAATCTCAGAGCAAGGGAATACAGTTGGATATTAATGCAACCTTTACAAGAGGCCAGCAGTTTCCACGTCCAACAAACTCCACCCAACCTGGCTAAGCGTTCCAAGATTAGAACATTTACTTGTAAATTCATGTGTTTTAGTAGAAAATGTTCAAATAATCATTTTTGCTATTTGCTTGAAAGCTTAACAGCAACAGTCAGAGGGAAGATACGAACTCAGCCAAGCCACCCTGCCCTATGGATACCCTGGCTTTAATAACGGGATTCAGCACTGTAGTTAGTTACCTTTGAACATGAGGGCAGTGAAATACTCTGCCCTGACAAGTGAACACACCTCTGACACCTAAAGCTCTGTCACAGAGCCTGTGTGAGTGGACACAGTCAGTGTGTGTGTGCTCAGTGCTGGCTGGAAGGCGGTGGCCAAAAGCACAGAGCTGAGCCTCTGTCTAACATGCCCAGCCTTTCCAAAAAGCTCCCTCACTTGGTCCAGTGTTGTGCCAACAGAGATAAAAGCTTTATAACTAGTTATTAGCTCAAATCTGCCTTAAAGATACTGCCTGGATATAGCCTCAGGTACAGTGGCTTTTCATGTTCACATATCAACATTAATTGAAGGATGGCAGTTCCTATAGTGGCATCAAACAGGAAGAATGGGGAAATAAGCAAAAGTAATAATAATAGCAAAAACATCTCCATTAGAGTAAAGGAAAACAGTATTTTAGACTGAAAGATGCCCCATCAAAACAATCAAAGACGGTTCATTCTTCTTGAACACGTAATAGCTGAATCTCTTTCCTACCTAGAGAAATCTGACAACTCATCTAGTGAGACCCAGTAATTTACCTTCATTTCTTGTTCCCTGGTTTTTTCCTGTGATTGAACACCACACAAAGGGCCTCAAAAGCCCCTTTAGTTCTTTATCTAAATGAGTGTTTGTGAACTATACACAAAACCTTGCAGAAAAGAAAGATTCAAAACGACAATCTATCTAACTCCAGAAGCCGCTCTCAGTGGTGGCAGGGAAAAGACTGACTTTTACATTGTAGACCCACAGAAAACTGACTTCCAGATTATAAATAACAATTGCTCAGTAATTAGAAAGAGGAAACAATTGCCTTCTAATTCTGTCTGTGCCCACTGACATACTGTATGACCTTGAGGAAGTCATTCCCTTTGTGACTCAGTTTACTCACTGTGACTCAGGGATTAGATGCAGAAGTCCCTGATGTAGGTATTTAAAGGCTTAATTCATGATTGCAGAGTGCTTTCAAATCCCAGAATGAAAGATATTAAATATAAGAGATTGAAAATAATGTATTCTGGCCCTTCTTTTGTAATACTTGGTTTGGAAGAAATAAACAGAGCATCTCTACAGGAAATTCTTGTTGTACCTGCAGAAAGCTCACTTTACCAGTAGAGACACTAATCAAGCCTCAGAAGCACCCTCCCCCCTCCAGCTTTCAAGCATCAAGTGAGGATGAGTTATCTTAAGGATTTCAAATACACAAACCCAGTATTACCAGAGTTTCTCAAATTAGGTGTTGTGCGTATATACTCTCTATATAATATGCATGGTATATTAAATAGCAATGTGTTATTATAAGCAGCTTCATTAAACCTTTATAAGCAACGCTGTCACAACTGCAGACCATGTTGTCCTGCAGTGCCACATTCACTTGCAAGCTTTTATTTACTACGATGGACTTCTCATGAAAAAGAGATTCTCTCAGAAATTTAAGCTGTCAGTTCACACTGCAAGCTGTCTTTTGTATATCCTTAAGCTGGAAAAGAACTGGCAATCTCTATCCAAAGGGATAAGTGAGTATTGAAAAGGACTAAAAAGAGGACTATCTAATCGTATTTCATAGCACTGCTAAAAGCTGCCATTGTAGTATGAGCTAGCTTTGAAAAGTACACACAAAGAACATGGGAGGAACTAGGAAGAAGAAGTTTTCATTTCAAAATTGTTATTTTGTCATTAAAAAAGTGGTATTATGTCAAAGTGCATTGTCTGTCTCTCAAAAAAGCAACTGTACCAATTCCTCTGTGATCTGATCAGTCCTATGTGGGAAACTATTATCTATATTTTTCAGAAAATGCCTGAAAGGGATGAAAGGGAGCATCTCAGGAAAGAAGAAAAACATCAGAGCTTGGCTAGAAGAAAATCCATGCTATCCAAGGCTGATTTACCACCAGAGACCTTGAGAAAAACCAAGACAGAGTAAAGTAGCAGACCAAAGCAGCAGACTAAAGCTTGCAAATATTTGTCAAATCCAAGTATGAGAAGAACTTCCTCTAGAACTAACATTTACACCCTGCTCTACGTAATGAAGCAAATTTCCCCTCTCTTTGGTTAATCTCAATCACAAAATGAGCTTATTTATCATTTAATAATGTCAGGAACACAAAATTTTGAGGTATAAATTTGAAACAACTCAAGAGCTGCAAGACAGTTCAGCTCCTGTCATCACTCGGATAGAGGAAGATCCCGAGGACAGCTAGAGGATAACTCTTTAAGCATCTGGTGTTAGCTGCTAGCAACAAGATACTGATTATAATAAATAAAGCCCCTGTGACAGGAATTCTTTGCTTTTCAAACATTGGTTTGACCATAATCAAGGCCCAAGCAGACATAACCCTAAGAAATCTGATCTGATCTCACAGCTGTCTCTGCTTTGAGCAGGAGATTGGAATAGATGGGTTCCTAAGGTCCCTTCAAAAATGAATGATACAATGGTATTTTTTTTATTGTTTTCATAATTTTGTGCTTTTATCTGTCCTTGCCAATGAGAAGTTTTCATGTAGCTTCTCATCCTGAGCCTCAAGAGAAGCTGAAATGTGCAGCCACTTTGCAATACTAAACCATTTTTTAATTGATTAGTGGAACCTGCACCTTTTACTGAAACAAGTTGAAAAAGGAATGACTTTAGAAAGGATCACAAAAGTGATTCCTGTATTCTGCAGGCAAGGGGATACATATGAAGGAGGCAGTGACTCCAAAAGTTTTCCAATCCGTTAGCACCTCTCAACAAAAACACTCCACCCCTTCCACAGTTTGGAGGCCATTGAGAACCAAATAATTTTACAAGTCTAAAAAACACCCCAAACCAAATGAAACAGGGTGGCTTTGTGAATTCATCATCCCTCCAATTTCCATGTCAGGTTTGCCTAGTTTGAGCTGAAAAGGAAGCTGGATCTTCCAACTCAGCTCTGATGAACTGGATCCTGTTTTCTGCACTGTCGACCACAGTGCAGCTCTGCAAGTCAAATGAAGGTCTTACAACTGCTCAATCCCATTAACCTTCATTTGCACACTCAGGTGTGCCCTTGCTAAAGCTTCATTAGCAAATACTCTGCAGATGGAGAAATACTCCTGCTCCTTTCTCTGTTTTGTATTAAATCCACAGTGTGCAAGAGTTAAGCCATAATTTTGGAAGACACAGACCTTTAAAGATGCACACAGGGCCAGGCCAGTTTAAAGATGATCTTTCTTTGTGCAGAATGATGCTTGGCTATAACTCACATGCTTAATGCTCACACTCAACACCAAGCCAGCAAAGACCTGGCTGATGTCAACTTCATTTAGCTGGCCTGACCCAATTCCCATGCTCAGAGCATATACACCTAAGCAGCATCAAAGAGATTTTTTTTTTTCTGGTTCTGTTGCTACAGATAATTTCTCTGACTGCAACTCTATTCTCAAAACTTTAACAGCTTCTCTAAATGGAAGAGACCACCTTCTTGCCCACAAACCACCAAGGAATCAGAGGACACTCCTTAAGGGACAGCTCTTAAGACATATATGAACTAACAGCTGCATGGCTATAGATTAATTCAATAGTTATAAGGCATCCATAAGAAATATTGCATCAAATTATCTTAACCACAGAATAGTTCATGCAGTATTTTTCAGTTCTCTACCTTCTCATTGTATCCCTCATGCAGATAATCCTGACCACTGTACTCCAACATTTATTTTCCTTCTCCCCCTCATTTTGCTTTTACAGAAAAGGTTTCTCTCACATCACTGAAACATCCCCCACTCTCTTGCCAAGAAAAAAACAAACAAGACTATTCAGAGTTTGGATAATTCAGATCTTCCAGAATTTTAACAGCCCAGAGAGAAGCATTTTCACTAATACAGCTTAACAGTTTACACCAGTTAAAAACCTCTTATTTCTGCGCAATGAGGGTGCAAGAATTAACCAAAGGGCCCTATGCTGTGGCTCATTGCTATGGGAAATGGCAAAGACAAAGAAACAACCCCCAAACACAAACAAACAAACCAAAAAAAAACCCCAGAGTTCATGGCTGACAAAGACAGTAAAGTGTAACATCATTTGTGGCCTATGATTGTTGCTCTTGGGCCAGAATGGTTTGGGGCTACAAGTAATGAAATATCACACACACCTGCCAAAGATACAAACCTTTGCTTCCTTTAGGAAGTAAGAGAATTGCCCAGTGACTTGAGGGTCACTTGCAACAGTAAAACTATGGCATACAGTAACAAAAAGAAGCTATATTTTCCCCTAATTAACTGGAAAAAGTACTTATACAAAAAAATTCAATTAACAGCTCTCTGTCTAGTCCTTAGCCTTTAAAAGCATCATTCCCAGGCTTCATTCTCCTGCAAATTGGATAACAGCTTGCAATATCCAAATACAAGGGACCAGTGAAGTACACTCCATCCTCATTTAAAAAAACATTAACTCCAAGGGAAAGCAATGGACAATGCAGGCTCTTTAATCTCCAGAAGAGATGCTGAAGAAGAAACAGGATTTTATTGCTGTTCTGCTCAGAACTAACTCACCTGCACTGAGATGTAACATTATCTCACTGTCACAGCAAATTCCTCTGCTCCCGGAGTGTTTTAACGCTACCTCCAATTTACCCTTTCTTATTACCCTTAACAGAAAGAAAATTAAACTTCAAAACTATAATGATCATCAATAACAGCTTTCACCTATTCTACCCTCCCTCAGACACTTTGATTTTTCAAGTGCAAAGTGAATACACATAGTCTACTATGGCAGGAAAAATATGGATTTGATATGGTTATCTAATGGGAATTTATGATATTTGGTATTATAAACCAGCTCAGATACCACAAGGCCATATGCAGTTTACTGCTCTTGTTTATGCAGTCTTAGATAACTGTCTGAGCAATTAAATGGCAATTGCAGCCTTCTCTAGAGTGCAGTTAAGATAAAAGGTCTGGATCGTAAAAATCAACAAAACCCTATAACTGGAGAAATGTTTTACAGAGTTACTGAGTCACAATATGAAAACAAAAAGTCCTCATCTAATCCACCCTCATAAATGAAACCTTCCCTAAATCTAATTCTCATACACAGAGACTCCATGCCGAGCTCTTTGAACTCGGATCTTACTACAATCTACATCCTGCAAGCATTCAGACACATGCTTGACCTTAAACATGCAAACAACCACCTGCAAACTTTAATCCATGTCTTGGTGCAAGGAAATCACTGATATTTTTGTACGAGATGATGACTTTGAAGCTTGAGTCAATGGAAGAGAGGTAGATTTTGATCTCTGTGTGGTCCATCTTATCTACGCACAAGATCGACATCTTACAAAATATATTTATCTCATGGCTGTCTTTCCAGTCACCCTTCATGTTTTGAGTTCTCTAAACAGAAATAACTGCTTGTTCCTCCTCCCTTTTTTAAACATCTTGCCCTAAAAACTAGAAGTGCATCAGCACAGATTCTTGCTTTTAATCACGGGAGGTTGTAAACCACAATATATGCACAAAACACCCTTCTACTAAGGATTCTGATTTAAAACATTTCCTCTAGAGACAATAAAAGGCCAAACCAAATCAAATCTTTCACAATGGAAGAGACATGTTTTGGTTTAAGAGAAAATTTTTCTTTGTCATTCTAAACAGCAGTTGAACATTTATCTAGGAAGCAAGACTGTAAAACAGAGCTGACATGCAGAAAGCACTGAAATATTCCTCAGGTTTTCTCTAGTGTTGGATATTAACTTCTTAGGAATTTAAAAAAACATGTGGTACACATGGTATAAAAAAACAAGGTAAACAATTCTCTGGTAGATTAGTACTAAAAGGTAGTAATTTAAAATAATACAATTTACTCTTTTCTCTTATTTTTAGTATCAAACCCCTGACATACACACAAAGGATAATCAAACAGCATCTTGATAAACTTGCAGATGTGCAGAGGAATAAGATGAACAAGATTATGGGGTTTTTTCTCCCCCAGAGAAACAGTGACAAGCATATTCTAGAAACACTTACTAAAAGACAAACACATACACATGTAAGTGAAAGACACCAGCACCAAAAAAAACCCTTCTGCAGAAATATATTAAATTCAATTAAAGCTCAGAGCCATAGCTCCCATCATCTTAGAAAAAGAGAAACTACCATTTTCTGGGCTTTTCAGTCCAGCTCTCAACCCCCTGCTGCCAACACAGCACTTACAGAAGCCTGGGTCTGTCTCTGTGCAGCTCCTCTGCCTTCCCCTCATCTGCTTTGTTACTCTCAAAGACCTGCTGGCAAATCAGGGAGGACTCAGTGTCCTTACAGGAGACGAGAGAACGGGCAATACATGACTTCTGTGGTCCTTACCTTCCCCCTAATCACAGACTGCACATCCAGCTTCCCTGTCCAAGTTACTTGGAGGGTATTTAAAAATAGATGCTCAGAAATCTGAGGAGAACAAAAGCCAAAAGAGTTCAGATTTCCTTTCCTTGATCCGCCTGATGCTGTTGACACTAAGGTGAGCATATGACAAGGGGAAGGAGGTGGGATTGTCAGAGAGCTTCAAATGCAGGAGACTGGGAGATGGGGTTCCCTCTGCCTAGATGTGGCATCCCTTCCTGGCTCCCCCCTTGGCTGGAGAGGAAATAAAATGGAGCCTAGGAGGGAGGGAGAGAGATAATCCTGCTGCTTCATCTGATTAGAGAAACTGGGCCTGTGCAGAGCCGGCAGTGCCGCCAGGGAAGCACAGGGAGGGGAGGCAAAAAGGGGCAGGAAGAGGAGGAGCAGTGGGGGAGGAATAAAATTCGAAGGGTAAAGGAAAATTATAAAAGATATACAAAGGAACTGGCTCCAGGGCCAAGGCATCCTGTATGCCTACAATTTCTACCTTCAAGTAAAGGTGAAATCACCAGTAGGAAACACCCACTGCTTCTGGTAATATGGGGCAATTGGAAAAAAAACTAAATCAAACCCTAAGCCCAGAATGCATCAGTTGTGTAGGCATGGACTGGGAACAAGGATGTACCAATGGATTGAAAAGAGTGAGACTGTTTGTGCTGAGCAGGGGGAAATGGAAAAAACCAGTATGCTACAGATAGTTATCTAGTTTGTCACGCACGGGACACAATTTAGAACACATTTTCTGTTGCAAGTCATTTTCCAGAACCTGTTTCCACTTACTAAAACGAATCTTAGTTGAACCAAAGTGACTTTTTAAAAAAGCATGTGTCAGCACACACACCAGGGTGTTTGCAGCTGTGCCCTCGGCTGCCCTCCTGCAAGTCTCCTGTTTTGGCAGCTGCGCTCCCAGTCGTGCCCTCCCTCCTTCCCTGCCTGGTGCAGGAATTTCTGGGCTCACAGCTGCCCACTTACCCACCTATGGCCACCTGCACCACCGTGCTAGTGCAGTCCAGGGGGATCCCCAGCCTGCAGGAGGCTGAGGTCAGTCTGGCCCTCCCTGCACACAAACATGAAGGCAGCACCTTGTCCTCACACTTGGCCTGACAGAGGGGCTCGTTCCAGGGCACCAGCAGGGTCCCCAGGGTGCTGCTATGAAGCATCCCCTGGCCTATCCTGCCCCAGGAGGAACATCCTACCCCAGCAGGAATATCCTGCCTCTAGGACACAGTTGACAGGTGTGGCCTGTGGTACATCAGGGAACTCAAGGGCAGATATGAACAGAGGAGCCTTGTCCCCAGCCATGGTGGCCTGTGTTTTTGTAGAGAATCTCCTCTTTCCCCCACCTTTACGAAATGCTACACTCAGTCCTTTCCCAAGCACCACTCCTTGTCTCTGCATTGCGAGCTGTTTTAATTTCTTTCTGGCCTATTCCCCTCCATTTAAAGCTTCACACAAGGCAGGCTGCTTGGATCTCTAATGGGTTAAGGAGAAGGACGTCAAAATATCAGAAAATAACCATTTCAAGTCCTCTTTCTTTCTGTTCGGGAAGGAGTTAATACCTTTCTTGTAAACCACGTACAGCAGTTCTGACTCTGTTCCTAAGCCTTCACCCAGTACCCGTCTATCAGGCCTACCTCAGCTGAGAGAGGGGGATCAAGACCCCCTCTCTGATGCTTCTAGGAATGTAATATTGCTCCCTGAGTCTTCAGAATGGGCTGCAAAAACAGTAATTTCCTATGTGCTTCCAGGCTTTGTTCCTAAGATGCACATCCCCACAGCCTCACCGAGCAATTACTCCCTCGGGCTACAGGTCAGGAAACATTCCAGGGGTTAAGAGCCATGCACGGGTCAGCAGCAGCTCTCTGCCTGCCATGTTTACTACAGCAATGAAGCACAGCAGGCACTACAAGTCAGCTGTTTGTGCTGACCTTGACATCCTTCCTGCCAGGCTGGAAACAGAAGTTCCTTGAACCTTTCCCTTCCAGCACACTCTTACCAGCATTCCTGGTGGCCCAGGATCACGCCAAGGTGACTCTCCCCACCCCATGGCCTGGGACTGCAGCGGTGCTGCAGGGAGAGCACAACTCTATGGCATTTGCTTCCTTTCTTATTCCTCAAATTCCAATTTTGAGAATTTATTCTCTTTCTTTAAAAAAAAAAAAAAAGACAGTTAAACAAAACTGAGAAGCCAGTAGCCTACAGATCCATTAGGCTAAATCCAGACAATGCTGACGAATTTCTTCTGGGGAAAAGAAAAACATAGTTTTTAAAGAGGATGTTTGCAGAAGAGTTCTGCCACTGTGGCTCATCCTGACTAGCATTCATGTTTCCCTGAGAACTCCACCCAAGGTTTAGACGTGAGAATGTGTTTAAGTGCATGAAACAAAGTCCTGTCCCCAGGCATGAAGAAGAGCTTTCAAAACTACTGTTTACTGATTTGGGTGCTTGAAGACTGGCAGAAAGCAAGCCACCAGCCCCATGACTTTGAGTTACCTCATGTGAGGAATGGCAGTCAGCTCTGCTTGCCTGCCGAAGGAGGACACCGCTGGGCAGAGCTGTTGGACCTGCAGGCCAGCTTTTGTCACCCCAGCCTCCACCCAGGCAGCCAGGGCTTCCACATTCAAGAGAGGAGAAGCCCAGTCCTAAGCCAGAAGCCCTTTGTCTAACCTAAAATTCACTAACCACACTTTGGCCAGATACCCCTCTTCAGGGCAGGAAAACCATCTTCATTGCTTGGTTCCTCCATGAGACCTAAAAGCTTGTACTGAAACCCTTCTCTCACCCCTCCCCATCTATAACCCCACAGTCTTTTCTTACACTGTCTGATCTGCTGTCATTTGTAGTAACTTTTCCATGCCAGGTGGGTGATTGGGACCTGCCCAGACCGTGCTTGCTGAATTCCTGCATCAGCCTTGAACCTCCTGAGCTCTGCTCCTGGCAGAACTCTCTTTGGGGAGGCAGTTCAAGTGCCTGGGGTGGCAGAGTGTCCTGCTGGAAGTGCCTTTCTGCGCTGCAGCTCACACAAACACTGCTTGCAATTTGTTTGTATCTCTGTCTGGGGCCTCTGCAAGCAATCCCTGAAGGCTGATATTTGCTGCTTGTTGATTCAAAGCCACTTAAACCAGTGAAACTGCACCTGTAACCCGGCAGATTTTAGCTTAATGCACTTCTGGAATATGCTCCAGCCTACAACAACAGCACAGCCCTCCAGGACCAATATGCTGTCTTGTGGGTAACATTGCTCATTTGCCTGAATGTCATCTGCCACAGCCAATTTGGATCAGGTCTTGGATATCTCCATTGTAAAGTATTTTTGAGTGTTTCTGAAGAATAACAGCCCTTTAGCACAATCTGAGAGAGCCTTCAAGATAATAACTAATGCACCATAGGCAAATTTAACTTTTACTATGCCTGTAACCACTCAGAAGCTCTCCACTCTAGATACTGCTTGCCCTCTATTGAAATTGGCATTCTGTTTGCAGTGCCAGCTTTTCAGGTTTTGCTCATGCTCAGATACCTAAAGTATCAGTCCAGTACAGGAGCTGGCATAGCAAGTGTTTTCACATACCACTTGAGGTAAGCGAAATGCATCTGAGATTGTTCAGAAACATAAAATTGACCATCACCTTCCATTTGACATGAAAAACACAATTATTTCTAACATAGAATTTTATAAAGAAAGCAATTGTCAGATAAGCAATATCAAAATCACTTCACATTAAAATTTTAGATAAACACACAAGAGCATGTAATTCAAAGATAATTTACAGATAGAATCCACTTCATCACATGTTAACGTTCTACCTAAGAAAGCAATGCCACATATATAAATGCTTAACTTCTTAAAAATATCTGCAACTCTAGGTTATCTTCCCCTGTACAGGAGTTATTTCAGTAAATGAGCTCTTCTCAAATTCTCAGACTTCCCAGTACACTTCCCAGAGTGAAAACCTTACACTGCAGGGTTAGATGAGCACTAGTGCCAAGGCAGAGTGTGAATATGTGAGAGGTTGTGTGTGTGTGTGTTGCCCTCAGTGACTTAGGCAGTACTTTCCAGTGGAGACTGAGGCAAAAAGGTCATAGAGTGCCTCACCCTACCCCATATCCTAGATAATATCCTGTATATCTGTAACATCCTAAATAGCTATATCCTGGGTAACCAGGTCTCCCATTTCCTCCTGAAGACGGTCCATATTTTTCCTAATCTTTCTTTTATCTCTCATGTACCTTTATAAGCTTTCCTTGTTGCATTTGACATCCCTGGCCAGGTTAAATTCTATCAGGGCTTTAGCTTTCCTAAAGTGATCCCTGGATGGCTGGATAATTTCCTCTCAGGATAACTCTAGGTTTCCTTTCTGTGTTTGAGTTTGTCCAGGATCAATTTGTTCATACATGCAAGGCCTCATGGCATTTTTGCCCAACTTCCTCTTTGTTGGGATGCATCACTTCTGAGCTTGGAGGAGGTGATCCTTGAATATTAACCAGCTTTCTTGGGACTCTCTTCCCTCCAGGGCTTTATCCCATGGCACTCTACCAAGCAGATCCCTGATGAGGCCAAAGTCTGCTCTCCTGAAGTCCGGGGTAGTGAGTTTGCTGTGCACCCTTTTCACTGCCCCAAGGATCTTGAACTCCACCATTTCATGGTCACTGCAGCCAAGGCTGCCCTGGAGCTACATGTTCCTCAACAGCTCCTCCTTGTAGGTGAGAACAAGGTCCAGCACAGCACCTCTCCTCATTGGCTCCTCTATCACTTGGAGACTAAAGTTATCATCAACACATAAACCAAGGACCTCGTGGATTGTTTATGCCCTGCTGTGGTCTGCCTTCAACAGATTTTGGGGTGTTTAAGTGCCCATAAGGAGCAGAGATTGTGAATATGAGGCTGCTCCTACCTGTCCATAGTCAGGAGCTGAAACCAGGAAAATAGCCACCCTTTATCCCATACCATCTACATCAAGCCCAGGTCTCACACTGTCAAACACATCCCAATTAATCACCACCACCTTTTCTGTCTTTTGATATATACACAAATATTCCCTCAGGCTATGGGCTATCCCTCTAAATTGTCTGTTGACTTAATTTGTCTATGAACACTATATATAGATCTACATAAACACTATGTAGAGTGTTTATATCCAACCAGCAGCATGACAAGTTCTGCTTGTTGTGCCTGTGAGAAGAGACATTCTGGTTAGACAGCCCAATTACAGCAGGTGAGGTCAATGAATAAGCCTCTATTCTGCAATTCTGCTTTCCTGTGAAAAGGAAGATGATTTTTATGTTTTTATCTCATAAAGTCACCATGAAATTTGCTGGGTCATCTGCATTCATCTTCATTGGGAATAATGTTGGAATACTACTGACAAGACTTTTTTCAAGGAGCAACATAGATGTAGTACTCTTCTTTGCAGAATTAATCTTTTTGAAAGCTGTCAGAATTTTTAGACCTGTGAAAACTGGTCCTTTGAGCTCTGTCATCTCCTTTCTTTTTCATCTTGGATTTATGAGCAGCTTTCTCAACAAAGCAGACCAGCTCTTTTGCCTTTATTTTGCCTTGGCACTTAGCGAGGCAGCCCAGTGATATAAAGAATCTCATATATTTCAAAGACTTCCCAAATCTCTTCACAGCACTTTTTTTTTTTTTTTGTTATCAAACAAATAGTACAAAAGCTGATTATGGAGAATACAAACAAGGTGCCTTTTTTAAGCATGCTTTGCTATAAGCCAAAGATGTCATTAGATGAAACCTTACATCTCTTCTTAAATCAAGGGACTATCCAAGGACACTCTGCTCTTATGTCTCTTTTCCCTGATGTCACTTCCTCCCATGCACAACCACCAGAATGACTCCTCTGATCTCTACAATTGATTATATCCATCAGCAAAAAGCAATAAATAATTGCACAAAACCCCCCAACCTTTCAAGCCAGTTTTGGGGGAGCTTTAAGCTGCCTTTCATGCAATAAGGGCTTTGGCCTTTTTGAGAAATTAATCACGTTTAGCTTCGTCCTGAATTTGATTGCTAGTCTTCCATCTGTTCTGGTACTCTCAACTGGAAAGGAGGCAAGCCAGGATCACACAAACAGGGAGGACTCCCAGGGCCTGCTCCCAGAAAAAAAAAACCACTACAAAACCCACACTTCCAGAAGTCACCAATAATCCTGTCCTACGTGAGTTCTCCACCAAGTCGCTCTTGAAAATTTGGATCTGACCTCTTTTCAGAATTACATTCATGTAAACCTCTTTAGTTTTGCCAGTGATGTCATTCAGAAAAATTACTTGGTTTTTGGACAACAAAGTAATGAAATCTGTTTGATAAATTAACTGGTGCCCAGGGCTTAGGGCTATGAACAAAGCCTCTGTAGAGACAGTTTGCTCGACTTGATGGGAGCTAAGCATCTAAATAAAGATTTGAACTTTGATGCCTCAGTTCTCTGATGTAAAATGAGGAGATGGTATCACCGAGAAGCTGGGGAAAGCACAAAGGAAAACACTGCACAAGAGAAAAGCACTGCAGCCTGGGAGCACCATTTCTGTCCCTGATGCACTTTGAAAAAACATAGCTATGCAGCCCCAAGAAAGGCTTTGTTTTCCCATATGACCTGCAACATTCCCCAACAATTTAGACCACATCAGTCATCATAATGTAGCTGTTGGCCCCATGGCCTGTGGATCAACTCAAGTCCACTCAACACTCCTAATCCAGCCTCCCTTTCCCTGGACAATAGGCCTGGGCAGCAAACCACCCCCATTTCTGCCCAGTGCAGCAGGAGCCCACCTATACTGCTCTCCCTGACTTCATCCAGGACATGCTGGGGAGAGTATGTTGGGAGCAAGAGAGACAGAGGACAGAGGGTTCAGGAAAGCTGGGGGAACTTTAAGGGAATTTGGATCTGGTCCCTGTGGCTGCCTACATTAGACCAGTCTCATAAGAGGCATGATCCCTGGTGAGCAATGCACTGTACATTCAATAATGCTTGCAGAATTAAAACCTATAAGTACATATAACTATGAAGTAGTGCACACAGATTTCAGAGCAGCCCCACAGCAAGAGAACAATGCTATTTCAAATGTATCCAGTGCCAGAGGCAGTCCAGAGAGATGGACTGTAAGCCAGGCCAGCTCTGCCTGCAATAATCTGCAGGGCTGACTCTGTGACAGATTGAAATGCAGTAACAGTGTTTATGCAACTAAATCTTGTTCTAATCTATTAGTTTATGTAACCTTTGCTCATGGATATACTGACTCATAGGTCTCAGGAATCTAAAGAAAATCTCCTTTAACTCTCTCCCATCCTCCAACCCCCAGTTGTCCCATAAACAAGTGGATTGTCAGAGATCTTGCTCATTCTCTTTGAGGAAGAATTATGTTGCTAGCAGGAAAAAAGGCATAACTAAAGTTCTCAGAACCAGTGTACTATTCCATACAACCCAAGTTATATAATAAGCTGGCCAGTGGCAGGCAGGTGTCCTTCAGGTTAGCATTTCCAACCACAGAATGTACCATTTGAACCCCAGGCTGGGGAAGGCACAGAGATTGTTGACTTAGGTCATAGGGAGAAAAAATACTGCTTTCTAGCATTGACTTTTTTTATTCTAAATAAAGCATGGCAACCATATCTGTGGGAATGACACTGATGTTTCCTAGCTTGAAAGATGTACTTTCATCCTTCCTATATTGCTTGCATTTCCTAGAACATTTTCACATATATTTTGAGTGAGGAGCTGACAACAGGAACAGAGTGAAGAATTCTTGCTGCAGTAGTCAAAACTCTAGGGATTACCACACAAAACGTGCCTACATCAGCTTATTTTGTCCCTTCCTGTGACAAATCCTTATGAAAGGATTTGAGTTAGAATGAACCCTTTTTTGAATTCTTGGGGTGGTGGTTTTCATATTTTTTTTTGGTGTGTTTTTGTGTTTGGTTGGGGGGGGTTGTGTGGGTTTTTTTGTTTTGTTTTGTTTGTTTGCTTGTTTGTTTTGGTTTTTTTTGCTGCCACTGCAACAGTTCACAGAGCTACTGCAATGCTGCCCACGTAACTGCACTATACCTGATTTAATTTCTAACCCTTTGTATTGAGGATTCATACACTGGCCAAAGCTGATTGATATCAGTTGTAATTAAAAAGTATTTGGAGCCAAATCCCATTGTATTTGGTGTATTTAGGAGAGGTCATTATGTATTTTTGATGCATACTAGACACTATCATTACTAGATAAATATTCTGTAAATGGATCAGTCATTCCTTATTATTTGTAGCACAAGCAGTATAAGAACAGGCAGAGTGCCTTTTTCTATTAAGTTCCTTTATATATTGGATGGTGTCCTAGTGGATTCTTGATCACACTGAACTGTATTCTGCAGAGCCAGAAGCTGTCTCCGAGAGGGACGGCTCAGGTTTCAGCACTGCCCTGTGCAGCCGGCAGAGACAGCCCCGGGATGACGCCTCCCGGCACCGAGCAAAGAGAAAGGCATCACCTGCCCACGTGAAACAGGGACTTAAGTACATGAAAAGTTTACTCTTTTCACCTACATTCAGGATTTTGAATTTTTTTTTTTTTTGACCCTCGAGACTCACTATGGTCTTGACCAGGTTTTTCAGCAACCTTGTTTGTTTTTTTTTTTAACACACATATGTTTGGGATGGCATCCATAACTCTGTTGTGGCTCTACATTGGGCAGTTTTAGGTGCATGTGCCTACAGAAACACACCTGTAAGTTACACCAGACAAGTCATCAGTTTTCCCTATCTGATTCCAACAACAAACATCACATTTTTCTCTCAGTTAAAAGTTTGCACCCCGTGAAGCTGTACCAGTTACACCATTACCTGTGGTGTAATTTCTACACCATATATATAATTTTGTACTTTCCTGCAAATCTTAAAATGGATTACTCCCTATGGATTCATCTACCTGCTCAGCAATCCCTTCCCATTTGTATTAGAGTACATACCTTATTTACATTATGTCTAGTTTAAATTCATTATCCCTCACTCAGACTGAGTGAGACTCAGGAAATACTGCCTAAAATAAAAACTAGTCTTGCCTTAGAGCAACATCTTCTGTTCATCACTACAGCTGTGTGAATAGCTCGTTTTTCATGTGTACATAGGTAATCTTGCAAGGCCTTGCCAGAGTTACAAAGTTTAGATTACTATTACCAAGGCTACAAAACCAGAACAAAAAGCCAGATCTTACCCCCAAAAAGCTTTAAACCCACACAAGCCAGAGCTTCACAAGTAGTTTTCACTGCAAAAGTCTCTACAGGACCTGTGCATATAATCTGTGAACTTGGAGTTTATTAATAAAAAAAATTTAAAAGGAACATTTTGTACTGGTTTGTTTTTTTTTTTTTCTTAAAACAGCAACAGCTGCTAACTTTCTTATGCAAATTATATTAGCAAAAAAAAAAAAACAACCCTGCAGCCAAGAAGACTTGGTATTTCTGAAATTCCTACTGCAAAACACAGGAAGGAAAAGTCATTTGAAAGGAATGAAAGTTCACATTTTCTCCATTTTGTTTCATACATTAAGAAGCCACCCTTAAGGGAACTTTCTGGTTTGCTCTATCATTCACACCAAAGCCCAACTTTGGACAGGAGGTGGTGCTATAGCTTGCAAAAATTTTATTACTAGGCAACACCAACAGTTAAAGCTTACTAGAAGAAAAAGGAAAAGGTAGAAAAAAAGAGAAGCATTCTGAATCCTGTAGAAGTGCTGGTATGCAGACCTTACCTACATATGCTTTCATAGCAGTAGGTGTATTATAACAGGGTTGAAAAGTTGTGTAAGGCCCTAAAGTATTCATGTCTGTCAGGGGTTTCAAATACTGAGCAAAAGATGAATATCAAAGCATGGGAAAAACCCCTGTATTGCACAGCACGTTCTGTGCCAGCTGTAACAATTTCTCATGTGGCCAAGGCTCTGTTGACCAGTTCTGTGCCATGAGGAAACTGATGGGATAAATACACCCAGGTGGAAAGTTTTTGCAGATCCAGAGAGTATTCTGCCTCCCTCTCCCTGAACAATGTCAAGGTTAGCTGCAGTGTCTGGAGTTTTACTGGGATAAGATGAAACACCAAAGTAGGAATCAAACCCCCTCAACTGGGTTAATGCTTTCTTTCCTCTTTTTTATTCTTTTGCTGCCTTTCTCCTCAGGCCCTTCTAGAAGCACCAAACACGTTGAAGATTTTTTCCTGTTGCCCACGTTGCCCTGTCTTTATCCCCATTTCATACCTGTAATTTTACTGGGAGAGCTGTTCTGGACTGTAGCCTGCTTAAAGGCAACTACCATCAACAGCAAAGCTCAGAGAAAACAATTCTGGGAGATTCGTTCCCTTCTGGATGCACTCACTCTCATTGTCATCTTTTCTTTAGAAAGGACACTAGCAAATGGCTCCCAGAAAGAATCCAAAGGGTATTCTGTGACAGAGTAAGTCTTTTTTTCACATATTCTTTTCTGAAACAGTCAATTATCCGTAGCCTGCTAAAGCTAAGAACTAGGTGTTAGTCCAAGGCCAACAGTAGACTGTGGGAGAACTTCTTATCTCAGTTACACAAGTGTGGATCTGGAGGAATTCCAGTTATTAAACAATCTATAAAATAAGCATAACAATAACTATTATTTCAAAAAGGTTTTGTGATAGTTAACTACCAGTAATTAATGCTGGTGGAGAGATCAGGATGCTGGAAATGAAAGGCACTATAGAAATTCTAAGTACTCATTATTTCTGCCATTTAAAATTACACTTCTCGATGTAATCTGTTTGTTGTAGTCAGGGTGCCCATCAATGCTCCCCGTAGATCTAATCTATTAAGTCCCTGAGTGATTCACCAGTTTCACATTTTAAATGGAAAAAAAAAGTTTACCTCTTTCTAGATGCCATTGCAGCTGAAGGCACCACCGATTTGAAGGTCAAAATTCACAAATACAAGGAAGTGGGTGCGAAGGCAGAACAACTTGAACACATTTCACTTGAAATGGCTGGATTTATCTAGGGCTGCAAAATGGGATTTAAAAAAGAAAAATTAAAAAATCCTTTTATCCGTTGAAACTTTAAGATTATTAATAAAAATTACAGTAGGGGTTGGACTTTAGAGTAAAACTGTCAGCTAAACTGTACTTACCATTAGAAGGATCTACTGATGCTTGTGATTCTACAGCTTTATCTTCTTTAAATACCTCTCTATCTTCTATCACGGGATCTTTCTAACAAACAGCTTTAAGTAATTTCATGCAGTCAACTTGATTGTCACCAGAATGGTATAAAAGGTGCTAAGCAAATAATTCAGTTTTTTCAAAAATATCCAATTTTAAATATACATACGTTGAATTTCACCCAGTCTAGTGGGAATTACAAGAATATCATATGATAAATGATGCAAACTTGATACTTAGGTGTCTCGTGAGCAATGCAACATCACTGTTTTTAAATTAACACTCCTTAGAAAACTATTTTGTGGAGGAATATTCTTTAGCTTCAGTGCTCTGACTGTTTAAATCAATTCCTTTAGAAACCATAATCTATTTCCAACTTGTCTTTCTATTCTTCAGCAGGTTTAAGAACAACATTAGAGAAGATTTTCAGGCTCACCTTTTCTACACATCTCTTCCAGTGACCACAGTTGCCTTTTCAGTATTAGTTCCAGCTTTGCCAAAGCAAGAAGAAAGTCTCCACCTGAGCAACCATAAAAATGGTATCATCATTTCAGCATTCAAAACAGGACTAACTAATTAGCACCGAAGCAAGGAAATCATCTATGAGCAAAGTGCTGTCAGACATACACAGTAAAAACTACGGTATTTGGTATCTCCCCTGATGATGAGCTGTGCAACTTCATAAGAGTGTATTTTTTCAAAAATATGACAGGAATGTGCCACCAGAACTAAAGACAAAAAAATAAAAAATAGAACATGAAGAAAAACATACTTCATAAATATGTATTACTATTTGGGGCCTGACTCCTTACTTTTGTTGCTAATACTAAAAAAAAAAAAAGTAATCATTAAAAAGTGGGGAGAATATAGCATCCCTTGCCCTGCATTCTAAAGTAGGATGTCTTGCCAGTGATTATTCTGAAGTATAGTAAAATATGATTTTGTATTTGCATTTGAAATTTTTAAGTGGTCTTTTAAAGCTCAAGGTTTTACTGTAAGATGCAAGACCTGGATATGCAGACTGAAAAGAAGTATGTGTTATGAAATACGCACCAGAAACTTAGAATATTTATAGTACAATATCTAGGTCCACAAAATATTAAACTCTAAGCTTGCTCTCAGCTGTTCCAGAGATTTAGGCTAGGAAAGAGGCAAGTAATCAGAGATAAAGGAGAGTATAATTGTTTCACATCCTGCATTTATTCTGATTTCCAACTGATGCAAGAACTCAGCACAGAAAGACTAGAGAACAGGAACTTTGTGATGCAGCAGAGAATCAAAATTAAAGCTCCCTGCTTAACAACTTTGCCATTAATTTCTTCCACAGGGACTTGGAGAGGGTGAGATCTGCTCCTCACAGCTGACACTGTCCCATCTCACTGAAACAAGAGCTCAGTCCGCAGGTGGTTATTGGTTATTGTTTCCCAGACTTACAGCTTCACACACCTCCTCACAAGCACCACAACCGGTACGGGAGACAGTGCGTCTGGCACAGATCATTTTAACCCTTCAGTGGCGTTCTGTAAAGCAATCAGATGTTTAAAGCAACTTTATCACTCCTCACATAGCCACAGAAGCAGCTCAAGTGAGAGCACTGTAACAGAAAGCAGACAGTTGTTGTCTTGCCACACAACTCACAACTTTTGGTTGTCTCAGACTTGCTTATAGACATTATCCTGACAAGAGTAAAACTGCTCAGCAATAAATCTCTACTTCAGTGTTAATACTAATTCAATGTAGAAATAAGAATAGTAAAAGCAACGACTATCCAATATTTATTTAATGGTTAACTTTCTTACAAGTGTAAACTCGAAATATATGAAGCTTTTTCTTCTTAGAGTAAAAATTATCTAAATACTTTCTTACTTCTGGAAGACTCAAAAATTAATAAAAAAAGCTTACCACACTACATCTATAACAGGACATTTTAAACGTAATAAAAAGTATTCTAAGATTCCACATACACAGAAGATATTTCACCAGAATCCTGCTGGTTTAATTCTGTGTATTTCTCTGGCTTTTAGGTTAAACAGAACTATGCAAATGTATGCAACAGCTGTGAGGAGAACAAGTATATGTAATACAAACAGTTGTTAAATTTAAGGTACAGATTCTTGTCATACTGTGAAATAAGCATTAGCAGACAAGAAGCAGTGACAGTGAATAGTTTGTTTCTGAACCATGCATGAGTAATTTTGTTGGTAAAGATCTGTTTGGTTGTGTTTATTACACACATGAGCGATCAAAGATCATTACGTTTATAAATACAAATAGGAAGAGAATATAGAAATTGCAATTGTCTGAGGGGATTTCTTGTGTTCCTTTGTGCTTATGTATTTTGTTAAAAGCGTGAAAGAAGTTAATACTACTTTCTTGCCCATCCGAATATTCAGAATCAAGATACTAACATCAAACTCTTTTTTCTGAGCAGAATTGTAGCTTTTGAAGTTCTCTCGCACAGCCAGGGCCGCACAGGTACGTTTTTTAGGGCTGACATAAGATTCACGCAGCACAGCGGCCACTTCCCTGCCCGGTTCCAGCCCTCCCTCCCCACCAGGATCGGTGCTGTCCGTCCCTCGCCTCCCGCGCTGCGGGGCTGGCCGGGCACGGAGAGCTGGGACAGCACGGAACCTTTCCCGAACAGGTGTCCTTGCTTTTCTTCTGCCCGGGACCAGAGGTGTCTCCGTTTCAGCTACCGTTCCAGCCTCTCCCGTGTGCGCCCCGCGGGGGCGGTCCGGGGAGGGGCTGCCGGCCCTGGAACAGCCGCACATCGCCCGGGCCCGGCGGGGATGGCAGCGGGGCCGCGACCGGAGCACCGCACCCATGCCCGGTGAGTGCCGGTGGGCGCGGGGGCACCGAGGGAAGGAGGGAGGGGGAGCCCGGCTCCTGCCGCAGCCCCGGGCCGGGCACCAGCCCCGCGGGAAAGCCCGACATCGGCTCTAACCTGTCTCTGAACTCCAGGCGCTGTTCACCTGCCCGGCCTCCTCCGGAGCCGGCTCGGGGAGCGGAGCCCGCAACCTGCGGGTCCGGGAGGCACCGCCCGGAGCACCGGCCAGGGGAGAGCTTGGCTCAGAGACAGGCACGGCCAATGCAGGGGCCAGCCCGCACCCCTGCTATTTGGGTTATACTGTACATATGCTTATACTCCAAGTGCCTTATATGGGGATTAAAATTTTTGTGGAGAACGGGCTGGTCACAACTCCAAAAGGCTTACTGCAAAGTTTAAGGAAAGCTTATTAAAAGCACATCATCAGACAGTAAGCGAAAAGGGATGCAATCCCCAAAGGAGACAGAGGATGACCATCAACATCTCCTCTGTGCTGGGATAAACCTGGTACCTATTAACAGTAGACAGTCCCCCAGCTCAGGCCACGCGGAGATGAAATGGTCCAACAGGTCTCTTCCATCTCCAGCTGCCACGATCCAGTAGCACTGCAGAATACAATACATAATTTCTCACGATGACAGGTAGTTATTTAAAAAGATACAGATTTTCTCCCTGCACACAATGGACTCAACTTATTTCAATGGTCGATTTTGTGGCTAGTGCTATATTGTGCCCTACACAACTGGATCTGTTGCTGATCTAATCAGATAAGATGGACAAAAAGTGAGCCAAATTCTCCTTACTCTTATTAAATCACAGGTAGCCTTACTGAAATGAGTAAAACTGTACCTTATCCCTACCACTGTGTAAAGTAAAAGAAAGAATTTGAGCCAATGGCTGTGGCTGTGTCATAAACTCACATCATTCCGCACTGAACAAACTCAGTACATAGAAACTCATTAACAAAGAGATTGGAAACTCATTCTCTTACACCAAAAATCAATGCACAGGTGCTGCACTATATGTTGGATTACAACACACTGAAGTTTACTGTCCTTAATAGTAAATGGTGACAAACTGGTTATGGGAGGACACAGAACTGCTGCTGAGAGCATCAAAGACTTGTGAATGAAGAGGACAAGTTAAACAAAGTTCTGTTGAGCTTGCTTGAAATGTTAACCTTTTAGACACCTCTGTCAGGCAGTAAAAGTACCAGCCATATAGACATTTGTATTGTTGATAGTGCATCTGTACGAAATAAAACACTAATTTCTGTTATGTTCAAAGACATTAAACTGGTGCATTTTTTTCTGCATCTGGCCATCTAAGCTGCAATGAAATGGCAATCTGACTGAAGACATATTTGAGCATACCCTACAAAACTAAAAGGAATAAACACACCAAATTCCCATGGTTATATGCATTTCCTCATACTGTGCATTCTTATCAAAGGAAACTAATTCACCCACATAGCACAATCAGACTTGTGTCTGTATTAATATTAACCCATACCAAATGGGTACTTGTTTCCTGTTCCTCAGAATAAGTACTGCAGTAACAGTCTGGCTGAATGCTGAAACCTGTTCAGGTCACCTGCCAGCTGCAGGGACAGCAAAGTGCCCGTTGCTGTGGCACAGCCATGAGCAGAGTGGCTGCTCCGTGGTGGTGCTGGGAGACACGAGTGATTGTGTCACTCACAGGGAAGCAGCAGCCAATTCCTGCAGACAGTTAAGGCAACACACCTGGAGGGGAGCTGCAGAACTGAGTTGGCTCTGATGACACTACCAACTGCAGGAAAATGAGTTAGGATATCTAGAGGTCTTTAAGGCACTGTGGCCAGGTTAATTTTACAGCACAAGGTAATTACTTAAGTGTTCTGTAGCTGAAGGACATTTCATATCACTTATTGCAACAGGGCAACACTGAAAAAGATCAGTAATACGTGTATTTGCAACTCACTTGCCACACTCTTTATAGCTCTAATCAATAAGCTCCATAAAATTAGTTTTGAATTCTTATTCAAAGCTGTTACTGGTGTTGACTGATTATTTTGTGCTTGTATTGTCTTTATTTACTTGTACCATCATAGAGAGATACTGCAAGGTATCTACCAAGCACAGACAGATAAAAAGGAAAAAGAAATAAAGCATACTCAGAGTTATATCTCCCTAAGCACAGAGAAGGGGAAAAAGGTCAATACTAGTTGTGAGAAAACACCAGGTCACTTTGCTGCTTCAGTTTCAGAGGAGACCCTGAGAACAGTCAGCACCCAGCACTCAGCTGATCCTGAGCTGCCTCCCACGGCTGCAGTGGAAGATAATTCTGCAGTCTGGGCTCTTTTTCAGACAGAGGATATTCTGGTAGGATCAGTTCTCAGTTGAGATCTAGTCACATCTCGATGCATCAGTGCTAGTCTAGTGGGGACTGAACATAAGTGGTCTTTGCAGCCTTTCAGTGCAGCATACTCAGCAAACATGTAAAAGCAATGAACTGAGCCCATTATCAATTATCTACCCTTAGTCTGATGAGAAATTCTCACAACAGAATTCCTCATATTCATATTAAATACATTTATTAAGTTTTTTTAGTGTGAACAGCTCAAACCCCAAATTATACAAGATTTTGTTTTATGTGAAGTAATCACAATTCAGGAAATTGTGTTTAATGGATACTTAACTCTGACTTCACAGATCAGGAAACACATGCATCCTTAGAAGGAAAACAACCCATAGCTTTGCTTTGTTCCTTGTTCCAGGGCCTAGTCTCAACACAACATAGATGAATTGTTGGAAGAACAAACCAAACCAAAATAATGGAAGAACAAACCAAACAAAAATAATGGTACCTTTTGTATGAGGTGCTCCTGGCTTTTCTTCTTTTGTTACACAAGCTCTAGCACTTCTGAAATGCTGAGGTAAAATGCTTATGCTAAGGTAAAATGAAAGCCCAAACAATCCTTTGAGGTCTGGTTGGTTTTTTTTTTTCCCTGTCTGTAGTCTCTTACCTTGCAGTCATTGCCAGCATATCTGAACACTTTCTAATCTGTCACTGCTGATGTCATACATCTTCCAAAGACAAAAATGTGCACATGAGCTGAAGGCTTCATTTAAAAATCATTCTGGAATGTAAATCAGATAAATTTGTTAGCTTTATTATTCCTGCCTATCCTCAAAACATCTATAACTTTGATCTTCCTATGATGCTTTATGTGCTTCTATGTTTGTATAGAGCAAGCAGTTGCTGTGGCTGGAGCTGTAATAGGAGGCATCCTTCTATTTGTTCTCATTGGAATGACTGCATACCTGCTCTGGAAAAAATTTTGCTGCCTCCTTTCTTATGAAAAGCTCACCAGTTCTGTCAAAACAACAAATGCAAATGCCTTTTTTCAGGATCAGACAAATCCTGAAATGCAACTGAAAAGCACAAGGTACCTATTTTCATTTTGTTTTTAAAGCATACACTACTGGTACTTTATTTCAACTTGTCAAATCTCAAATGAGGGGGTGACCTAATATGTGTATGTACAGAAATAAATAAGACTCCTACATTATGTGAAAACATCAGTCATGTTCTGTTTTGTTTCTTTAGAAAATGAATAATTTTACTATGAAAGCAAGGATTATTTCTGATTTATGTAAAAGAAATCCTACATTCAAATGTAATTGGTGCATGGCTAGGTTCTTTTGTTACCTAGACAAATTCACCTATCTTCCAGAGTCATTCCTGGTGGTCTCATAATGAAGCATCCAAGAACCGAACAACAGGACTTCAGGAGGGAGGGAGACTCCCTTAGAAAGTTAGTTACCAGGGCTTTTGGGCTCTAAAACAAGAAGCTGAAGTTAATTCTTCTTCTCCTTTGAAAGATAAATTCTAAAGGAAAAGAAAGAGGGATAGAGAGGAATCTGTCTGAAGAACTGAGACCTAATGTGCCTCACTGGATATTTATGCATTAAATCAATAAAATCAATTGCAAAACAATGGATATTTATAATTTTTACCTATGCATCTCTGTAGAATTTTTACAAAATTGTGTGAAAAGAACAGTAAAGTTATTGCTATTACCAAGTTTGGTTTCCATATTTAAACCAGAAGAGTCAATAGCTGCTGTTGTCTTGAGCAGATCCAGGAGTGTTCCATTTATCATTCCACCAACACTGCATGGGAGAGACTGGATTAACCTGACAAATGAAGAACAAGTTCAGGAAGACAGTGACCCCTATATGATCCCTCAGTCTGGGCCGCGGTCATCATTTCATTCTTTGGGTACGGCACTGAAAAAATGGGACTCTCCTTAACGGTATTCCTTTAATGGGTTAACTTGATTATTATGAGTCATATTTATTGGGGGCACATTAGACATAGTGTTACACAGTACAAGCCCTAAACACTATATGTGTGTGTGTGTGTGTACATATATATATATATATATAGGAATTGAGCAAGAACAGAGCCATTCTGGTCCCAGTGCTGTGGTACCTTGCACATATGGCAGACAAAGCAATCTCTCCTCCCATGTTTTGTAAAGGCCCAACATGAGTGTAGCTCAGCAAGTGTCTTAATTGTTGTTCCCAGAAACAGCAGTGACCAGTTGCAGACTGAAACAACAAATACCTAAAACTATCTACATAGAGTCACAGGAATAAAAGAAAGAAAAGTGGTGCAGCTTTACAACTACTCCTCCAAATTTGAGGAAAAGAGAAATAAAATATGAAATTACACCAAAAATTATTGTTAATTAAGAGACTAATGTGATTTCCCCTAATACAACATTGATTATAAAAATGCCTGCTATGGTCTTGAGACTAATCTTGTTTTTTACAAGGTGCTTGTTTTTTATTTCATGAAGCTGGAGCTTACGTTGTAGGGACCATTAACCCAGAGCTGTACAAGTTTCCTGAAGACAAAAGTGAGACGGATTTTCCTGACGGCAACATCGGCCGCCTCTGGTTCTCCATAGAATACGAGCAAGAGTCAGAGAGGCTCCTGGTCTCCTTGATCAAAGTCAGAAAGCTGCAGCCTCCTGCTGATTCCTGCAGCCCATTTGTGAAAATCTACTTGCTACCTGATGAAAGAAGCTACTTGCAGTCCAAAACAAAACGTAAAACACTTAACCCGCAGTTTGATGAAAACTTTGTTTTTCAGGTACTTTTTAATGAAGCAGATTTTTGTTAGCAAATATTAACCTGTCAAACTACAGTAGTTTGTGGAAAATTAACGTTCACAACACTTCTGACAAGATAGAAGTTGCTTCCACCAGAGATGGGATATTTTACTGAGGCTTTTGGAGATCCTGAGCTACAGAAGTGTGTGGCTCCAGAACTGATCTTACTTGTGCTCTGCACCAAAGTTAAGGATTCCAGGACTTGCCCTGGGAATGATGAAAAATCCAGTTTGAATGGCTGAGCAGTTCAGCCCAGCAGCTCTGGAAGTCCAGAAGCAGCCAATACTGATCTAATGCTTTCATAGCTTTTAGTTTCTTTGCTGTGGAAGTGGGGTAGACACTAGAACTTATCTGGTATGCTATTTGTACAGTGTTGTAAAGAGTGGCTCCCCCCATGCTAAGAGGCTTTCAGCAGATGTCACAAGACAAAAGCTTTAAAACCAGAAAAAGTTTGTGTTTCAGACAACTGAAAAAATAAATGCTTACAGATTTGTAGACATTTGTGTCTGAAAGTGAATGCATCATATAACACTGGATCTGTATGAGCTGAAAAACCACCAACTAACTTCATATTTTTCAAATAAACTCATTCTATTTTAGCTTGCATCTTGACTTCTGCATAGCTAAAACTTCAGGCATATTAAGAAAGTGAACTTCAAATAATTAAAGGAAATCTCCACCTACCTTCAACATACTTTGAAAAATTCTTCCTTTGAAGTCATGCTAGAATAGAAAAGTGCCAGATATTTTATAATTATTAATAAATTCTTCCTTTTCCTGTACAGGTTTCCAGTAAAATGTTGCTCCAAAGGACTCTGAAATTTTTGGTTTATCATGTTGATAAACACAAGAAGCATCATCTCCTAGGACAAGTTATCTTCCCACTAAAAAATGAAGTATTAACTGATGACAACAAACTAGTCATATGGAGAGATCTGGAGAAAGAAAACTTGGAGGTATGTGGTACCATGCTGCTTGGCATTGTGGAACTTCTGTCATCTTGCAAGTGTTGGAGGGATACAGCTGAAGTAGAAGCATGTTCTATCAAGGACATCAAATGAAAAAGTATTTGATAAACATTTTGGAATCAGAATCCCCATCTTACCAACCTGCAGATCCACAACTGCTATAAAGGGATTACCCAATTTCTCAGAAACAGTCACATGAGTTAGGAGGTAGTTACATAGGAAAGCACCTTTTCCTATTTGCTTCTGTTTTGAATTACTAAGAGCAGAAAGAAAAAAAGCAGGAGAGGCAAGGAAATAGGCAGAACCCAGAAGAGAGCGTACTTCAAAGGTTTAGGAAGGCTGATTAATTGATTCCATCAAATGCCACAATGGCATAAATAAAGCCATTACAGTTCCCTCACATCCCTTAATGTGACAGAAACCATTACTATGAAAAAGGCTTTTTCTCCCCATTTGTCCATGCAACCACAGTTTTTCAGATATATCTGACAAGTGGTGTTCTGTTTCCCAAGCCTCCTTCAGAGTATGGTGATATCCAGTTCTCCCTGAGCTACAATGACTACCTGGGCCGTCTCACTGTAGTGGTTCTGAGGGCAAGGGGATTAAAACTCCAGGAGGAGAGCCATGCTGTTGGTAAGTGTGATTTCCCCTCTGCTATCAGCTCCAGAATTCCTGTTTTAATTTGCTCCTTCCTCATCTGTCCACCCAGGCTTGTGTTGAGTGACTCTGGAAAGAACAAATAAACCTCTCAGTGATTTAATATGAGTGGAAACAAGCCATATTTTGCTACTGGGGTAATTGGATTTTGATAGCTTAGTTCTGCGATGTTTGGGATTTGTTTCATAATAAATGGTTTGTCTCGTGTCATCAGTGGCAATTTTTTTCTCCTGTTTTAGTACAGAGAGCAATATCCTTTTGCTGCACTCCAAGGTAGAGAAAGCAGCATTGCAGGGGATACTGACATGAAAAGATTTGCCTCAGGTCAAATTCCCAGAGGTAACAGCTGCAGGACAACTCCTGATGCTAAACAGCTGCCCTGGGAAGAACTGAAGTGAGAAGAAATTCCCATTTTAGGACAGCCTGGCTGTTCAAAGGACCATGGCACCGAGTCGCATTTTCCTCCCTTTCTGCAGTGGGGGTTTTTCTGATATGTCATACTCATGTCCTTGGTCTCTGAGATTACCTCAAAACGCTCTTTAAAATCTAAACACTCAAAACAAAAACAGGCAGCAGAAAATTTCAGGTTGCTTTGGATTTCATTGTCAAAGATCTACTGAATAAGACCATAATGCAATACCGGTCCCCCTCAGGAAGCAAGGCAAAATTCTGTTGTTCTTGGCACGTGTCCCCCACGATTTTTGTAGTATTCTTTAAAAGAAAGAGGAGAGATCATTGATCTCTTCCTCAGATTTTCTACAGAACCCCTCACCACAGGTCCAGGTGACTGTGAGAATCTGTTCAGCTGCAGCACACCCAGTGCGAGCACAGGCCGCATCTCTGGGATGGGGCTCCTCCCTCACGGCCTCCCTTGTGTTGGCTCAAACAGCCCCGTGATCACACACCCCAAAATAACTGCTGACTCAACAAACTAAGCCTGCAAAAAAAGTCTCCACCAGATGAAGGGAAGGCATAGAAATATAAGATCAAGGGCGCAAGGTAAGGATGTGACTGCTCATTTTAACAGCTCTTGAATTGGAAAGTGCACTGCGGAACTGCACCCTCAGTGCTTTGTGTGCTCCCTGCTCAGATGTTATGCATTGCCAGGCTGTCATGTGTATTCCACGAATCCCTCATGATCTGATTTGATACCTCATATTGAATCCTGAAGGGAAGAAATTCCTTAGGCCGTCTCCCAACTGCTTCTCACGTATTTTTCTTCTTGAATTTCTTTTTCTCCAAGGTGTGTATGTCAAAGTCTCACTGATGAACCATAATAAATTCATCAAAAGTAAAAAGACAGCAGCTGTTCTGGGAACTCCCAATCCAGTGTACAATGAAACCTTCAGTTTCAAGGCAGATCAGACAGAGCTGGATACAGCAAGCCTGAGTCTATCTGTGCTCCAGAGTATCAAGGGAGAAAGTAAGCTACATAAATTATTACAGTCAAGTTGTCATAAATCTCTTACGAACTGGAGACATGCTTAAACCTGGGAGGAACTAATTCCTTTTCAGCAATAATCATAAAACATATAAGATTTTTGGGGTATTTCACAGGCTGTTTCTTCAAAAAGCAGAACAACTTATTTGCAGTTAAGCATATGTCTCCTTCAGAGGCTAAAGATAAATTTAACAGAGGGTGCATAAAATAACCACAGACTAGTCATTGTCAGTACAAGGTGCTGAACTTTTTTTTGTATTATTTCAGTATCCTATTAAAACAAGCTTACACAATTATTCTGTGAACATTTGTGGGTAATCCTCAACCTACAAAATTTTGAGGCCATTCACTCTAGCTAACCAAATTTGAAAGTGGAATAGGAATTTTAACTATCTCAGCAGTTCATGCAGTGAGAAAGAACCACCTCTTACTAATTGTTATGAGAATCCATTAAGGATTCTCTAAGGAGTTCCACTTGGAGGAGTAAATCAGAATTCAATATTTCCACTGCTCACAAGAACATCTTCCCTGCAGTGCAAATATGATCTTGATAATGTAACATTAATACCCTCATTTAGATTCACACACTCCTAAAGAAAATTCCTTTAGGTGAGATTTTGGGGAGGTACTTTGGCTTTGAGGATTGATGAGAACTAGAATCAGCACTCGAGTCTTTCATAATTTTCACTCACAGACAGCTAGATGCTTTACAAACTATTCTGAAGTTCATGCCAGACAAGTTCGAATCATTTTCCCCATTCACAGCTGAAAAGTCCAGGTGTGAAGAAACAATTTGCTCCTTGGCAGAGGGTGGTCAGAGGCAGTCCACATACTGTGCCTCCAAGCTGTCTCAGTAACTACATTTATTCATTCCCAAGCCAGAGCACCATATGAATCCTACTGAGGTTGCTGATGCCCAAAACTAGGGCAAACTTCCACAGTAAACTTCAGGTAGAGGAGCTGGGCAGATAGAGATCTTTGTGCCTTGAACACAGTCTAGTTTAAGTGCAGGCCTGCATTGACTAAGTACACACTTACTGCAGTACCTGAGTCTCAGCAGGTAGAAACTACAGAACCTGAAATCCAGCATGAATTCCTTGACGAATATTTTGGTTTAGTAACTTTCAGAATACGCATAACCCAGAGAAATATAAGTTAATATGCAAATTTAGGCAAGGATTTCCTTACTAACTGCTTATTTTTTTTCCTAGAAACACTTCTGCTAGGACGAGTAGTAGTTGGGCCTTTCATGTACACACGTGGCAAAGAACTTGAACACTGGAATGAAATGATCAGCAAGCCCAAGGAGCTGGTTAAACGATGGCATGCTCTCTGCCACAGCATGTAGGCAGTACTGATAAAAAAACCAACCTCAAATTGGAAAAGCTCTTACTATCTTTCTTATCTAGAGGGTACAAAAATATTTGCTAAGATTTTGTATTCTAAGCAGACAATAATAAAAGAATTGAATTATTTCCTTAACCAAACAAAAATAAAAGATTTGGTCCCTGGTAGGCTGGAACTCTCCCCTTTTCAAAATGTATGTTCACTTTATATAACACACAGCAGAGTAAACAAAACACAAAGCCAAACATGATCTCCCAGTATTAGTTGTTTTGATTAGTAAATTCCACTTCTTGGTCATGAGTTCTGTGCACAAATGATCACCCATCATGTGGATAGAATCCAAAATGACCTAAAAATTTTCAGTGATGACACCAGGCCTAACTGCCCATACATTGCATCAACACAGGCAGAGTGGCTTCACCAAAAAAGGTGGGAGCCCAGTAAGATGCCAAAACTGACAAACCCAACTAATAAATTTACAGTTTATTCAAAATAGCAGCATTATATTTAAAACCTCTTTTGATTAGGAAGGGTGGAAGGAACTGTTTATGGGTCAAAACCCCAGAAGCACCTGTTTCCCTCAGCACAGTGTATTTCTTGCAGTTCAATGTTTTCACCTGACCCCAACATACAACCCTCTGTGTTGGCACAAGCATAGAAGGGACAAGCATAGAAGTCATGAAGTCACAAGTGACTGGGGGTTTCCATGAGTATTGGAATACTCTGAGAACATAAGAAAAGGACCTGTCCTGCCCTTATATATTTCCCTCTAAACATGTCTCTGCTGGAGACAGCGCACTGATTTAAAGAATTTTGGGTTTGACCTGGTATGACCATTCTAACATTGAAAATCCAATTAGCTTAAGCCCCCAAGGCATATATCTGTTTTAGCAGTAGAGTTATCTTTGTTAAGTAAATTACTCTTCCATAAAGTAATTTGGAGCAATCATTCTTAATCAAAATAAAATAGAACATTCTTCTCTTCTTGATTGTTCACTGGGGACCTGAACTCTGTGCCTTTCACACTGTACAGTCATAAGCCAGCCAGACTGACTACTGCAACAAAATATTTTGTACAATTGTGTTCCAAGAGGACCATAATCTCTACAGCTGAAATAAAACCAACTTCCTTTCAAACAGGATACAATAGTAATTAATTAAATATATTAAAAAGATGAGACTTCTTTGGAGAGATGAGAATGCTTTCCCATTTCAATAATATTCTTATTATCTAAAGGAAATATTATGAATGAGAAGATATCACAGAGTAATTGTAAGATAACAGACTTCCCTGACCCACCATCTGAAATGTTACATGGTACCCTCAGTCTGTCTTGCTAACTGCACCCCTGGATACAAGATGAGCCTAGATGCATTACATTAAAACTGAATTATACAAAGTGCTCAACCCTAATTATATCTTGGCTAAATGAGTAACACCAGCACCCTCAACCCCAATGAGCTGTTTTCAAATTTTAGTCCTACAAAACTACCATAAACCAATCTGATAAGCAACATGTTTGATCTGGGAAGAAAAACCATACAGTTATACATTTTACATATTAATATAATAAAAACAATTTTATGGAAGAAATTTTTTCCTTCATTACTTAAATAATATCAATAAAGATCTTAAAAGCAACCTGTTAGTAACGTTTCAGACAGCTGGTTTACTAGTTTGTGCAGGAATATGCACATAAGGTACAGTCCCTATTAACAGGTCATCTGACTTGATGTACAGTATCGTCCATGTAATTAAAAAATGCACTGTACTAACGTGATTCTCTTTCCTTTGTGCTTCTTACATATTAAAGTAACAATGCTTCCAGCTTGTATGTTCAATAATTCCAGCTAAAATAATGAGGAAACATATTTAAATGCACTCACCAGCCATCCAAGTGAAGTAAATGAGAAAGACCCTTTTTGACTCTTCCTGAACAAGAGCTATTTGAGTAAAGCAAGAGACATTACAAGGAGCTACAATACAGTATTATTGTAAAACGATGTAGCAATTATTTTTAACTACTGCCTTTTATATACCTTTTATCTGATCCTGTGCTTGAGACTTAAATTGAGATGAAGGAAGAGGAATGCTTCCTCATCAAAGACTGCTCAGTGCCCACCAGAAGTCCCTTTCCTCTAAGAAATGTTAAATTTTTACAAATATGCATAGCACAGAAAACCCCAGGAAACATACAACAAATAAATGCAAGATCATAGAAAGTGTGACAGCTTCCTCAATGCTTCCCATTACTATTGACAAGTACAGGAATTTCTCAAGCTCTGCAATAAACCTAGCACGTAACTTCATGAAAGTACAGCCCCATCTGATGACAGTGAGCAGCAATTAACCACCACTGTAGAATAAACACAAATAATGGTGACACTCTTGTTCTAGAGAACAGGATCCTGGACAAGCCCTACCACTACTCAAGCAGAGTATTTATTTATAATCCTTTTTGGATCACTCTTACCTCTTTCTCCCAATTAAAGTTATATCTGTACTATTCTTTTAGAAAGCCTAATGATCACTGCCATCTGCACTCATCTATCCTTCCTCTAAGGAAATGAGAGACCAGATTTGAAAATCACTTGCTCCTAAACATTCTAAAGGCAGCAGCTTGATGGAACTGAAGGGGAGAAAGATGCACCGCAGTTGATAAAGCATCAGAGGGCTCCTTCAGAAGAAATACCTGTGCCAGGCACAGAAAGTAAAGTGACTTCCTCTTTGAAAGGTAGGGAGAAAAGTCTGGAGTAGTAAACACAAGGCACACACAATAACTTTTACACAGAATTATTAAAATGAAGACAGGAACCAAACTATGGCCTCATGTTTGCAGCTTGGATTTCAAGAAGGAATGCTGTTAAACACGAGTCAGAGGGGTGATCTGCAAAACCCTGAGAAGAGAATGAGGCAGTTGGGTCCCTGGTAGCTGGAGAGACCTGAGCCCAGTAGATGGAACTTGGTGGTTACCCACACAGAGCTCGGCAATCCAGAGGGCATGACTTCTGCTCCAAGGCATCAAATCAACCAGCTGAGACTACACATTGACAGGATATAAAACAATCTTTAGGGCTTCTCTAATGCAATTGATGACTGCTTCTCACCAGTCTTACTAAACTCAAAATGCTCAAGCAAACAACCACAACATCAAACCAAAAGACATAACTAAGTCACAGATAGCATATAGAATCAGACAAACAAAAATCTTATAACTAAAATATTACTGAATTCTGTCTGCCTTCCTCTAATCTTCCAGATCTGAGGAAAATTCAGTCTCTCAATTGTAGTGAACTTTTCTGAGGAGAAAAAGGCAAACACATATCCAGGAAGAGTTTATTAAGATAAAAATACAGGTATAAAAATATACTTTATGATAATTCACCAGAATTACAACAGCAGTATATACTATTAGCACATATTCCATATCAGGCCTTTAGGTGGTTTTGCTTTTTTCATAAGTTAAGATTAAAGTCCTTTATTGTAATTTTTTTTAAGATATTTGCTTCCTTCACCTAACTCGTTTTTCTTCTGATTGCCATCTGTGTGTTCTTACGGTCTTTGTTACTCAGTTACCGCAGAGGTCAATACTTCAAAGATCAGGATGAAAATTCAGCAGATGGAAATCCTTTTGCAAAGGGTAGCTGTTCTCATCTAGCACAAAATGGCTCCTGATTTCCAACAAATAGGATGCTTCTGTATCTGTTAGCAGTGAATGACACAGATCTGCTACTACTGTGCTGTAGGTTATATCTGAGGAGGGCACTGCAAAAGACAACAATTCAATTTACACTTGATTTTCACAGTAGCACCTAGCATTCAAGTTCTACCTCCATAAAAGCTCCACTGAATCACTGGAAATGCAGTTCAACATCTGAGTAGAAAATTAGCTTTTATTTTTAATTCTGTTTTAAAAACAACGAGCTGAGCCTGTTTCTCATCAAACTGTTAACATCTGTGAATCACATAAAATGCCTCTCAGGTCAAATAGGATGTATCAAGTGAAGCTTGTCTGAACCACTTCTCAGTGTTTCACATCTTGAAAGCATGTCAGCTATTTATAAAAACTGCTAAAAGACTCTATTTTGCCTATAAGGAATCCATTTAGCTATTGAATATTTAGCTATATAGTTACACCTATTTACTTATATAGTAAATGTTCACAGCATCTTGCCTCTTGTAGCTGCCACATAGCTGTACTCTGAACTTCTTTCTCAGACAGCAACTGAAATATTCTCTGATGTTGGTTGTTGGGTTGTTTTTTCTTTTAAACTGTCAGTAACTAAAAATTTTGATTCTGATGTCAATTTGCTGCCCGTTTCTATCATAAATAATTCATGAAACAGTACCTAGTAATCTGTTCAGCCAGTCTGCAGGAATATTGAGGAAGATTTTTTCCATCAACTCAGACACGACATGAACATAAATTTCATATCCTTCATCTTCTACTGTCATCAGAGCAGGTCTAGATCACAAAACAAAAGTCTCTTGAAAGACAGCTGCTACATTTTGGGTTTTTTATTGAAGCAAAATTTCTGAAAGTAAGACAATTTAATATTACTCTGCAACATAACACCAAGAACTCGAAAAACAAGAAAATCTCTATGGGCTCATCTGTCAAATCTGTAGCACTGGAATCAGTTTGAAGTGTATATACTGAATTTACTACTCAATGTTAAAGTAACTTCTAAAGTAAGCCTTACTTTAAGACAACTGCTGAAAAAAATGCTTTATGACTTGTCTTCCTGGGAAGACAATGAGAAATGCACTGTTGTAAGTGTTACTTATGGCTCTGAACTTTAAGTATAAATGTTTATATCTAAGTATATGTACCTACAAACATACAATTCGTACATAACATATTGAAATGCAAAGTAGGGAGATGAGCTTAGGTGGATCATTTGGAATTGTATCATCTCTGTCAACATCACCCAATATAATCTGTCTTAATACATCACTTTATAGCCACATAATACCAAGGTACATCACTTGTACCATGACAAATACCAAATGATTTCACAAACCACTAAACAAACAAAAAAATCCTTCACTGGAAATATTACTAAGGTGATGCATTCTTATTAATCTAATGGGAGCAAAATTTCAGTGTAAAAACGACAGGCTTTTCTCTGAAAAAGTTGGGCATGGAAGTTCCACCAGCTGTGTTCACATGCTGAGAGTACAAACATCACAAATCTAGCATTTTTCTACCACCTTTTGTGAAGAAGCAAATTGAGGTCCTTCAGGCCCACTGAGAGTCTATAATCCTATGAAAGAGTGTGGGAACCTTTCCAGTTAAGGAAAAAAAAACCTCTGCACACTTAATCCTCCCTGACAGGAAAACAAACAGCATATAAACTTAAAGATGCAAGACCATTTTGCTTAGAGGAAAAATACTAATTCCATACCTTGTTAGATAAAGAGGATATTAGTATTTAAGTCAGTGATTCATTAAACTCACTATGAAAGAGTTTAGAAAGAATTTGAGAAAGAATTTAGATAGAAAATTTACATATTCTACAATTCTATTGCATCCGTGACTGTCTCAATTAACATTCTCTAGCTACACATCTTTTAAGTCACTGTGATACATTTTGAAAGCCCAAGATAAATTTAAAAATTGAACAATTAGTTAATAACAATGTTCCTACATCAACTGGATAGGCTTAGTTTATTTTCTCTAAGTGTGAATGTATGTGTCTCACAGTGCCATCTGGTGATAACTCAGTATTTCTGCTCTCTGAGAATGTTGATTGAAAACATTTATCAATGTTATTTCTGCAAGGCTAAAACTGATTATTCAGTTTAAAAATATGGTTCTGCATTCACACGATTTCAAACTCAGGCTGAACAAGACTCTTTAAGTTTTCCTTCGGTCCTCAAGCTTCTACTCCATCTTAGCTTCATCTCACACAGTACTGGGTAAACATCATTTCTGTATGACATAGTACTCAAAGAAATTAAAAAGTTACAATTTAAACTAAGAATATCACACACAAATAACGACAGTATAATACAGCAATTCAGGAAAAACTCTTTGAACATTCAAGTTCACTTAGAAAGACAAGGACTGCTTACCACACCTTAAATAAAGAATTTTATATATAGGGGAACTTAAAATGGAGAAAGTTGCAGTTTACTTCCCTAATAGTAAAAAGTATTTTGGCTTTATTTCGTTTACCTGTAGAATGTTTTTACTTTGTTGTATGGCAAACATCTAATACATTGCTTGTAGATCATGTTCTTATCTGCCTGCAGTTCCAACCCACATTTGGCACAACCTGAATATGTAATCATAGGCAGAGAAGCCAAAACACACTCCAGTGAAGTGTCAGCAGAGAAGATGAGTTGCTTGTACTGACCAGTTGAAATGGTAAACTTCAATTCTAAGATATGGGCTTTCACTTGAATCACTCCTACAAAAACAAGTCCAATCAAATATGAATTCAGTTTTATTTATAACTGAAAGCAAAAGCAAGAGCTGCAGCTGATTCAAAACCAACATCACTATCAATAAAACTTTCTGCCTTTTTTTCCCTTTAGTAAGACATGCTCATATTTTTAGAGATATTTTATGTAAGGAAAAATCACTGTGGTTAAATACTATTTTAAAATGTATAAAGGTACATTTTAATACTACATTTTCAGGTAGTATTGTTGTAGATGCCTCTACAGAAGTGCCTGAATAAGACAACAAAATTGTGCAGATAATTTCCAAGTGATTTTCTTTCCACTAATTGAGAGACACTGAAAATCACAGCTTTAAAACTTAGCTTTCCATTATTTTAACATAAACCACAGTTAAATGCTACAACACCAACTTTAGTTACTTCCTAGAATATAACACCAAGCAATCTTTTAGGTTTATCTGGGAGGGGGTGACTGTGTAAAATGTTTTCTTTGTTCTTTTGTAAGAAGTTTTCAATAGCAGTAGCTATTTTACGCTTGATTTAGAGAGTTCTAGTTTTGGAGAAATACTATTTGACAAGCTTTCAGTGATTAATCATTTAATTACAAGGCTGGTTGGTGTGGATAACTAAAGTCAGCATTTCTCCCTATGTTCCAAAGCTGTCTTAGTATGGTACCACACACCCCACCCATCTCACCACTGGGCTCATGAGATAAAGGCTGCATCAGTTTGGTTGAGTAGTGAGCAGCAGCCTCCAGAATAAATTCAGACTCCCAGACCTGTGCTACCTTAAAACAAGCATTTTACTTCACCAACAGAGCATCTATTCTGGTTAGTTAAGCATTGCACAGGAGACTACAGAACTACGGATAACAGTTACCTGAGCATTTTTCCTCCAAGTGTGCAGAGAGCTTTGTCAACTGCATGAGGGATGTTTGGCTTTTCTGAAACTTCTCTTTAAATTCAATTGCCCTTTTGTCATCATCAAACAAGCACTCACAGGATGACCATGGAGTTGTGTGCAGTTCCAAGTCACCTGAGACAGAACTACGTTGGACCAGAAGGTATTTGAAGTCCCATATGTGATCTATTGAACAAAAAAAGCAAACAGAAGAGTTTATTTTCTTATACTGCGGCTAATTTAAAGCAAGCCAAGGTCACTTACAAGTTTTAGCATTTTCCTGTTTTGGATTAGAGCCTGATTTTTGGTGGTAACATGCTACAACTTCAAGCCCATGAAAAATGCGCTGTCAGATGCACTGTTTTACAGTGAAATACTTCCAAAAAATTGTCTGAGCATTCATCTAGTTTCATGCAGCTCATAACTGACTAGAGATCTTGCAGCCCCCCCAGAACTGAGTACACTTCAGTCCAAAGGAGTGTTTCAGGCAGTAACACTACAGCAACACCAAGGGGAAATCTAAACAGGAGGAAACAAACAGACACTTGGCAAGAGGGGATTTATGGAAATAAGGGACAGAGTCTAACTAGGGAACAAGATTTGGCTGACACCTGAATTAAACTATTACTGAGATCTTCAACATTCCCCTGTTGACTAAAAATCTATCAGAAACTTGAGTAAACAATAAGTAATCAAGTTTACAGAAATGTATTTAATGAAATACATCTTTATTTTTTGGCAATCTAAACCAGGTGAGTGTAAATCATGAACTGAATGTCTGATGACTGTGTACTGGAAGTCCAAACTGATTTTTAGCAAGAGATGAAAAATAAATGATATTTAGATGTCTCCATACCTTCCTCTACAAGACTGAGGAGTTTCTAATCTGCTCATACAACCAGTAAAGACATAGCAGAGCTGTGGTACAACTCCTGCCAAGGACTTTGTGGACATCGTGGTTCTCCTGTAGCCCACTCACACTATTTAGCTGCTGTACTGTGTATGCTCTAGTATCCTGTGAATTTATCTTTTTGGCCATCTTACTGGAATCAAATGTTCATGGTTTGTACACAATTAAGTATTTGAACAATCCCTCATCTTGAATTTCAAATAATCATTTAATCATAAAAATGCCAACTGCCAGATGCACAGAACACTAGCTAGAGAATAAGACACAAGGTTTACAAACACAATACTACAGAGATCTACATGTTATACTTTTCCATTCTAAGCATCAGAGAATGGTATATTGTTGTGTCTAATAAATTACCTTTGGTATCCTCTTTTTGCAGCTACCAAAAAAAATCAAACTCTATATTTTTAAAAGTAATATTGTAGATGACTGAATTCTGTAAGATTTCTAAGCATCTAACAAACAGTATACACCTGCTAACACTCAAGTATGCACAAAAATAAGAGCCATGTAGGCATTACATAGAAAAGTTATTGCTTGAATTGGACCATTTTCTTCAAGTAGTTTAAAAGGTTAGGTCTTGCAGTTAAAATGATTTCCAGGGATGGAGATTACTTATAAATTGAAGTAGAACTGGCAGAATTCGGAGTGTCAGAATTTAACAGGTAAAGATTCACTATGAAGTTGTTTAACCTTTATGGATTTTATCTTGTACTGTATGAAAACTGGCTTTTTAGGCAGGCATATTCAGCATTTCAAGTAATACACCATTTACTTCCTAAGTGTATTCATTGATCAGAAGCAGAAACTGAAGTTATCAATTTAACAAAAACCTACTTTCACTTATTTTTAAAGAACAAAGCCAGGAAAAAGTCAGAATTTGGTAACAGCCAGTCACTGCTGAAACACAAGCTATGTAATTAATGCAAGAGATGGTTCTAGGCAGTTACAGCCAGACTAGATTGCAAGACCATTCAGATATAAAGCCTGACACTGCAGCAAGGTGGAAAGCAGAGAATGAACATCAGAAGCAGAAAAAACCAGCAATTCATGCTGAACTTGACATCGATAAGGAAGACCCAGCAAAACTGGTAATAGTTAACACTCATGGGTTTTAATAGTTAGATAACCAGGCACTGGTGCATCTTGTCTCTAGATTCAAATTTTTAAATATTTATGTCTTCTCGGTCTTCTAAGGTAAGTGCATTCAAATTCTGATGATGATGGCATTGCTCCTAAACAGAGTAGACATGCTATCAGATATGTTACCCTTGCAAGGGAAGTATTTAAAGGTTGAATAGCAAATGTTACCAGCAGAACATTTTAAAGATATTAACAGCATCACAAAAATCCTTCTACAGCAACCAGCAGGTACAAGGACTTTACCTTTTTTCCTTTGAAGCTGAGGGCACCAGGCAGCCCCTGCTCCCCACAGAACCATCCTATAGCGTTGATCTCTGTTCTGTTCTACTGTTAAAATAATTTTTCTTTGCCTGCCACCTTTGTAGCTATACACAGATTCTGAAAAAAATTGAAATTACATTACTTCTACAGTAAAAAGTATGTAACCCCAGTATTAAGGTGAAATCATGTTGCTATCATATTTTACAGTGCAATTACAAGGAGAGAAGAATACACCTACAATTTCTTCAGGACAGGAAACCATCTGATTTCTTCAGCAACATGAATCTAGTTTGAAGGAGTGCATAAAGTAGATTAAGTTACTTTTATACACCTAAATACTCAGCAACTGGACACCCCCCTCTGAAAAAACAGTTATGTGAGCATCTTTCAGCTCCCACTCATCCTGGCTTGTATTGAGTAGAAACAAATTTTACTCAACCTCTCAGCAACTGATTGTCATAACTGAAAGTTAAAGTTCCTGTAACTTCTGTGGAATACACTGAAAAAAACACTTCTCGAGAAGTCTTCACATAAAAGAAAACCACAGTCATGTACAAGGCACACTACAAGTATTAGGAACAGTACATATAAATTGAAACAATTAAGATCTCTTCATGACTCTTACCCAGCATACTGCCTATCTTAGTTCCACACTAAAACTACAGTATCCTTAATAAAAAAATAATTTTTCAACAAGACCTCTTGCACTAAATATCTAACAGTTCTGAGATTTACATACTATAGCAAATTACGAAGATTTCTATCTTCAAAATTCTCCACTTATAATGAATAAATATGATATTGACAGTGTGGGTAAAAGTTTGAATCTTACTAATACAAGTTGATAGTGCAATATGATCAAATTCATGTGCAAAGCTTGAAGTCAAGCACTGAGAACATTTTGCCTTGCAAAATTACTATTTAAGTTTCATCTAACACAGAAGCTGAAGTCCAGTGCATGAACTCACCTGTTAATACAGCAATGTCGATAATTTTCAGGATTGAGTGCACCAATGTGTTTGGCTGGAGCTGATCTAGCTGCATGTACTGAACACCATCCAGTCTCTGAACTTGTCTTCGTGGAATGTCTCTGAAGTGTGGAAATTCTGATGATATGTATGCCAATAAGCCACGGAGAACACCACAATCCCCTAAAGGATAAACTTATAGGAAAAAAAAAGTCAAAATTACATACTATTCTTCATGCTTAGAAGTATAAAACTTACTGCTTGGAACATATTTACACTCACAAAATCAAAACTGTTTCAATTTTAAGGCAAGAAAACCTTGACATGTGTAACACGATCTGAAATTAAACTGTACTTCATTTGCCTCCTCTTGATAACATCCTGAAGCTAAGCTAAGAACAATACTTTAAATTACACTAAACATAGCAAAGAAATCTTGTCTCATAGCTTGGTAAGAAGAATAGCTGTTCTTGACCATTTACATCAGAATCTGCCTCAAACAGCTGGCAATAATGGACATCACAAAGACAGTAAGAACAATGCAATCATGGTGGTACTTCCACTGTATTTTTTCCTTAGTCTCCTGTAATGAATTACTTTCCCTGGATGGATCTATTTACTCTTTAAGCCTCTGAAGTTTTTGCAAAAAGTTTAATCCTTGTGCAATTTCAGACATCAAATGGTCGAGTCCTGGGATAACTGCTCTTTCTTAAACTGAACTCACAGAACTCAATTTTTCAGAGTTTTGAGCAGTAACCACCAAACTTTACCATAAACTCCACATGCCTATCTGATGTCATTATGTCCACTTGTTGTCCACAGGTGTTCCTGTCATACTTTTCTACAGTGTTTTGTACCTCTCAGTTGCACATATTTCCATTTTATTCCATGTGTGAGGCATTGCAAAGTATTCTGTGAGCAAAACAGAATACTTTAAATAGCTATTTTACTGTGATTTTCATGGAAACTTATGCACTATGATCTTACATTCTTCTGGATTGAGAGTTGAGCAGTTCCCCAGATTCAGTAACTGGCTGGTAAATGTAGATTGAAGCATGACTTCTCCACACCAAAGATTCTCATACATTATTATATCTGCAACAAAAAAGCAACCTTATCAGCTCATGTATCAACAACATTGAAGTGTATCATATTTTCTCATTAGTTTGATGTAATTCTTAAATTCATTAGCCTCCTGGCAGGCAATGTTTAAGTGAAGTGGGTGACCATATTGGATAAATTATTATTGTACAAAACTTCAAAATGAGTAGTACAGTACTAGGCTTACCTAGAAACACTTTTAATATATTTTGAAATAAGAATGTCTAAGCAGAAAAGAAAAAGGATAACTTGTCTTCAATTTCTTTGAAATATTTACCTTTGAGCACTTAAAGAACTCTTAACAAGGAGCAATAGGCACCTTAAACTGTGGAAGTATTCAGACAATTTGATATTGTTTAACTTTTTGCATATTGCCAAACCTAAATGGCTGGATCACTAACAAGTTCTGGGCCACTCCGGCCCCAAATTAGGTGCAATACTGTTTTTGAAGTATTGCATTTGCTCACAAGATGTGTTCTCTTGAAGAGAGGGTTTTGCTCCTGTTAGGTACTAAAGAGTACAAAGGAATTATCAAGAGGAATCTACATTATTAGTTGACATGTAATGAAAGAGGTAAACTACAAATAGCATTTTGTATTTCTGCAGTCTATGTTAGTTACCAATTCACAACATGATCCATCTCAAGATGCTACTGCTACATTACAAAGTCCTTCATAGGAGGAAGAATATTTCCCATCTTGAGACTGAACTTCACATCACAATTTTTTGGTCTACCTGCTGGTCCAACAGCAGAGTTACAAAGAAGTCTGTAAGTCAAACAACTAGCACACCTGGTTTGCAGTAGCACTTGTACTTTTCCAGAACAACTGTTGTAAGACACTGACACCTTCCAGAATACATCTGCCTACCCATGGCACTGCTGTAGTGTCAAGGTATGGTTGTGTCTGTGGGCAAACCTCTGTGGGACAGTCAGTGTTCCATTGGCAGCATGACTGAGAGTTCAAAGTGATGCTGAACAATGCAAGTGATGCAAGAAAGATACTCAAAAATGCTTAGCCACAGTTCCAAATTACTTGTTACATATTCTTCTACTTTAAATGAAAGTTTAAAACTTCTACTGCTAGTTTAAACTTCTACTTTAATACTTTTAAAGATCCACATTTTAAAAAGGCAAATAAAAGAACTCTCACCTGTAAGCAGCACAACATCCCCAGGAAACACAGTGAGGGACCAAAATGCAGCACCACGCCACAGCACCACCTTTCTCTCAGTTTCTGACTGGTCAATAACAACAATTGTTGCTACAGGAACTTTACATGGAGATTTTGGTCTAGTCTTTACTTGTATTTCTTTGATATGACAAGGATGTACTACTGTGACCAAAACATTGTATTTTTGATTTTTGCAGCAGCAATTCTTCAGTGATGATAGTTTCTTCTGAAGTTTCTTGAACTCTGTCATCCTCTCTTGATCCACTCTAGTACCAGGACCAGGTGGAGAAGAATGCAATTTAGCTCTCTTGGATACCAGCTGCCTTTTAAATGCTGAGTGAAAAAGATGAAAGGAATCTTCACACTTGCGGGGTCTTTTAGAAGAGTTCTTATGAGAACTGTCTACTTGAGAGCACAATATTCCAGAGCTCAGTGGTTCAATATGGATTTCATTTACCAAGGGCTCAGCAGGAACTTCAATTTCTTGTAATTTCCCTATGTTTTCCTGAGCACTTCCTTCTTGTTTCGTAGCTTCAAAACAAACATTTTTCCCATCATCCTCAGAACTGAAAAGATCAAGAGAATTTGTATAGTCTTCCTTATATTCATTTTCAGCCACATTAGTACACGTTCCAACACCAGAATCAAATTGGAAGTGATCATACTGCCTTTCTTCATGTTTTTTGCCTGTCTCTGTTTCTGACAGTTCTATGATTCTTTCCAGCATCTCACTCTGCTCCTGTGCAAGAACAGCCATCTGACTTGATGTCACTACACTGCGAAACTCAGTGTCTGCTGACACTGCACAGTTTGAACAACCGTTCGGTGCTTCTGGTTCTGACCCTTGACTTTTTCGGAAAACCATATCCAGATATTGACCCAGATGTTCATGATGATCACTTCTGTCACCTGACTGCAGTCCCACAGACAGATTTATGCTGATCTGCTTCGTACTGGCAACCAAATCGGAAATGTCGGCGCCGTTCGCTTCCGAGCGACCGGCTTTGCTCTCCGTGAGGTCTGAGCAGCAGCCACGCCATGGTTTGTCTTGTCCAGCTGATTCTGCAAAGTTCTGGGGAAGGTGCTGATCTGCAGCCTGATTTACATTTGCAGGTGTGTATCTATCCTCAGATATCTGACAATCAGAATAAGTTAAACTTTTGGTCTCTGTAGGTGTGCTGGCACAACTTACTGCCACGGGTACAAGAGATGTCAAACATTCTTTTGCTGCCACTGCCCTTCCCTGTTCAGGCTGCTGAGTGCTGCCATCCCTTGTAGGAACTGCTCTGACTACGGAGTTTCCTGCCTGGAACACTGAGGGGTCAGCAGCACCTTGGACTTTTTCAGAGAAAAGGCCATGTGCATCACACAAACAGTGCAGCTCTCTCCATTTTTCAGCAGTAGGTGCTGAACTGCTTTGCTCTAACACCTCCAATGGGCCTGGAATATGGGGTGCTCCCACAAAAACATGAATCTGAGGTCTTTTTGACATTTCTGACTGCTGTGCAAGTTTGACTTTAAATAATGTGGCTTATGCAATAAGCACAATAATAAATATTAGCAAATGCAAAAAAATATTTTACTTTCTCTTAACAACTTTAAAAATACATAAAATTCAAAGGAGCATTTCACAGTTTAACTGGTAAAAACACTACTTTACTACTTAAAGCCTATAAAAATAAATGTACAATATCTAAAAAAATGGAAGTTATTTTAAAAATATTTAATATTTATTTCTTGTGTCAAACTTGCATAGAAAAATAAATTACAGTACTCCCTAGTTTCTGATTCTGATATTCGGAAACACATTATAGTGAAGTTAAAATTAAGTTTAATTATCAAGCTATTTATCTTCATTTATTATTGCTAATTAAACAGTCATATGTGAATTCATTATTCAGGACTTTGATTTTAATTCATGTGAAATAAATGCCTGTAAGAAACTTTCACAGCACAGTTAGAAGATAATTTCATCTCCCAGAAAATTAGAGTTTCAACTAAATGATTAAAAACACTAGAGCCATTTAACATTAAAGTTTGCTAGTAATGCAATATTTTACATGCTGTTTTACAACCACTATATTAAGTGATTGGTCTAAGAAACTGAAGTGTTTGGGCTACTACTAATAAATTATAATTATTTAATAAGCACTAAGAGGTCAGTGAAACTTGAGCAGGTGATTTAGAATTTGCTTTAATTCATTTAAGCAGTATCCAACGACTCAAGAAGTAGCTTTTCTAGCTACTTTAAAATAAGCCCACCTTACATAGCACAAAAGACCTTCTATTTTTTTAAATTTCTGCTATATAATTACAAATATAATTTTAAAATATGCAGCTACAGCTACGAGTGTTCATTAAAATGCTGATGTCTAGCTACATGTTTTGGGAGTGTTATTGCTAACAGAAGTTGCTGCAATAGGTACTTCTGCAGATGTAGAGAATGCCAGAAAAAATTCAAGAGCTAATCCAGCTGTGAAGAGAAGGAAAAGAGCATTGAAACAAATACAGCATCGAAAAATATGCAAATTTTTCATTTAGCACTTATTAAATTAGCAACCATTTTCCCCACAACCCCACTAGGGGTCGATAAATCTGCATATTTCTAAAGATCACTTAACATGGAAAAACTATAAACATCCTGAAACACTGATCTCTGGTATATTATTGGTGTCACTGGAAAAGCAATACACAACCACTAAAATTAGATATGGCAAAATTCAAAGAAGGTACAAAACACAGTAACTGCCTGCATTCAGTTTTATACTCATTAAAAAATGAATGCTTAAAACAGAGTATCCAAACTTCTGTAGTTATACATCTAAATTTAGTCTCATAAGAATGTAACTTTTAAAGGATAATTCTCAAACCTGTGAAAGCTTTCAGTTATGTAAAGAATGGCAATATACAAATAAGCAGAAAGACAGAATTTACAGTTCAACACTAAAATAATGGATCAGATAAGGGAAAGACAAAGCAAAGTGATAGTGAGGTTGAACCCATAAGTAAGTGATGTTAGTAAGTTCTGCAGATAAAAGTCTACTCAATACATGACATAAAAACAAGTTCAGTAACAAATCTGTGACAAACAGAAAATGTTTTGATTAGTTTAAATGAACTTCAGAAGTGCAACCTAAGTGATGAGATCAAATAATTTCTTCCATTTTAAAATATCAAAGTCTACTGGTAACTTTTTCATTTGTGATTACCTTGGTTACAGCCTTTACAAATGGATATCTTTCTTAATTAGGTACACTAAAGTATAACAATATGAATTTCTCTTAATAAGGAGGTTCAAATGAATAAAAGGTTCAAATGGATTCCAAAATATTTAGTGCACATATGTTCTATAGAACAAAAGATGTTGAACTGTAGAATTCTGACACAAGCCTATGCCATTTCAACCTCTTTTGTTCCATAGCACATTTTAAATGAGTCCATTCAATACTTCAATTCTTGAGTTCTGTGCACACTGGAATGCTAATTTAGCTGCTAAATAGTTAAGATAATTAGAACAATATGTTTAGAGGCAATCTTACAACCTGGAGTTGCAAGACCTTTCAGAGATTTGTAGTCATAGAAAAGTTAGTGCTTAAGATGCCATAGTGTAAAGTACTCAGAATTAAAATAAAAAAAACTGCCAAGTGTCCCAGATTACTTTGTATATAAAATGCAGGACTTCACATACTGTACTGGAGAAAATTTCTGCACTTCATAGCTTAAAGCCAGAAAAGAGTGACAAAGGAAAGCTTTTAGACAATTATATATTTCATGGGCTAAATGTACCATTTCAATACTTGAAGTTCAGTATAAAGGAAGATCCTAGAAAGGCAGCTATACTTCACTCTACTTCCAGAGATATCCTGTATCATATTTCAAGTGTATTCTTCCTATAATCAGGGTTGAACAATTAATTAACCAGTTAAGACCTGAAGGAGAACCATCACTGAAGAATCGAATAATAAACACTGAGTTTTTTGTTTGTAATTCTGTCTACTCCCCATATTAAGCTCATGGAAAATTAGATCTGTTTTTTAATTCCCAAGTACTACTATACTATTTTTAACCAAAAGCATTACCAATTTATGAAAACAACAAGGTGTAAATGTAAACATATCCTAACAGCCCCAGATTTTCTTCTCTCTCTCTCTCTCTCTCTCTATATATATATATATACACACACATTACACTCAAAGTCTTTATGCAGAGTCTGAATTGAACAAAGCTGTTATTTTGGCATACTTGAAAAAGACAACTGCTGTGCCCCTTACACCTTTCTCCCTCCCTTGAGGATTTCATTTTGAGGACCTGGAAGATTTTGGCACAGTCTCACAGCATAGTCTAAACCAGCTAATTCCTATGCCAGCTGCAGTAATTAGGACTCAAGTTACGGCAGGCATGACACTGCCAAATATAACTGAAAAAATTCTGCTTTTTCTCCCAAAAAGCCTCATCTTTTTACATTTACATTTATAAACACACATCTGTGACTAATATTAAAGGGGTCCTTTGAAAATACTTTTCTTTTTAGATGAGTATCCAAGTATTTCCTTTTATAAACACACCTTATACTTTGGCAGCATTGACATGAAAAAGATGTATGAATAGTAAGTGATGTCTTGCTACAGTACTAAAACAAAATAAACTGAACACTGCCAAAATCTACTACCATAAACATATAGGGGCAACTGGTATCATTAGGCAACTGCATTTCCCTGAGATGGATTAAACTGACTTTATAATAGAAGGATGTCTATGCCAGTCTTCCAGTAGACTGATGAATTTAAGATGTGAGCCTCCATACAAATGTGTTCTCAACAAATATCTGGTAAATAAGAACACATCTGTAACAGTATTGCATATAAAATGTGAAATGTTTGCTAATTGAGAAGTCAACAATACTTTAATAGGAAAACACTTTCTAAAACAAAAATAATTTCTCTATCTTGGTAAAAGTCCAGTTATACAGTAATTAATCAGCCTCTCATTTTAAGTATCACTGCTCTTTTGGTTCTTGTCATGTTTAAAGATTAGTAAGTTACATATAGATTCAGAAAGTTTTCCTTAACTTTCCAGTTCTGTAACTTCTCTGAACGGCCCTGAGCAACCTGGTCTAGTGAAAGGTGTACCTGTCCAAGGCAGGGGAGTTGAAACTGGATGATCTCTAAGATCCCTTCCAACCCAAGCCTTTCTATGATTACACCAAAGCAATTAAATCTTTATGTTAATTATGAATTTTTTCAACTAAAATATAATTTATATTTTCAAAACCTAAAATTTACATTTTTCTTACAACACTTAGAGCTTAGGAATGGTAAGTGACCTCTGCCTACTTTCTGGTTCACATAATAAGTCGACTACCAAATCATCTCCATTGGCAATTTTCAAGTGACTTTTTAAATCAAAGATACTAAACTCCTTCCTATACTAGGAAACATCAGTACCTAAAATCATTCAAGTCTGTAAATCAGAAAGAAAAATAAATTAAAGTTTACCTAAATTCTCTGCATGCAAAACTGTGTACAGAACCTTTGTTATGATACAATCTTAATGAGTTTTGTTAATGAAGTTCTGGGCCTTGTTTTAAATAAAAAGTCTGAAAGAACAATTCATCATAGATCTTAATAAGCAAAAAAAAAATCTATCAATCCTATTAGCATTTTACACTGTAATTAAATTATCTGTGGGCAGACAGGGGGTTAACTACACCACAGATAACAGGAGCTAAAGCTCATAAAGATACAACTGAAACCTGAATGCACATATCCATTATACCTGTTAATTATTACACCATTTCCTAATTTGTGGAAAGGTGCTCTATTCCTAAAAGCCAATGAAAGCCTAGTTTTTTATCTCTGAAATGGTCAGAGTCTGATTGACGGGTCAATGATCTATTAAAAAGCAGTAACTACATCAGCAGGGTTGACATTTGCAAGACACTGCAACTGAAGTTTAATATACCTATTACAAGAAATACAATATGCTACATAAAGTATTTCCTCCAATCTAAACACTAAGGCAGGAATTCTAAATTTAAAGTTTTTTTAAATGAACCATTATTAATAGATTGTTAATTTGTAGTGATTTGCTACACATGGAACAAAACTAAAAACAGCTTTAAAAATCCTCTTCCAATAGTTACTCTAGAAACGTTGTGTGATGCTACATACATGACCTTAAAGTACCCCTAAAATAACTCAGAAATATTCATTACTTTTATTCCATATTTCACTATTCATTAATAGTATTCACTCACCATGATAATCACCAAGCATTAGGCCAAGGTAACTTAAGAGGGTGACATAGCTTCAGCTTCCTATCATTCCTGAATATTAATGGTAGCCTAAATCCCTGTTTTGAAAATTACATCCAAATAGTTCCATCAAGTCTTTACTTAAGCCCTATACACCCAAAGTAAATCACACTAATTCCACCTCTAGTTAAGTTTCTTTATATCTGTCCCATACTACAGCTTCAAGCTACAAACAAAATTACAGAAATAACAGATAGCAATGTATCAGAAGACAAAGGATTATAGCAATATAATGCAAAAGTGTAACTTACTTTACCTGCCAGAATTTTCATATATCCCCAACATTAAAGTTTTAGGAGACAAAGTGTATTCTTTTAACTTCGCAGCTTTGATTTGGTACTGCTTGATGATCAACATCCTAAATAGCAAGTAGTTAATAACTTGATGCCTAAAATATGTAAAATGCAATCATATTGTCCTTTACCTGCTGAAAAGGTGGCCCAGTAAGAAATACATAAATTAGGATATTCTTTAAATTATAAATTTTAACTTCTACTGTAAGCTTTCCCCTCCATTATTTGTATATTTGATTTTACACTCCTCCTACACATAGTATACAAAATTAAAGGATTGATTCATCAACCTTACAACAGAAGAAACTGAATTATTCATAGCCATCTTCAGAGTAGAAGAACAGCAAGCAGTGTAGTAACAGTTTCACACACTTAGAAACTGAAACAACTCTGGGACGAAGTGATGAACTCATTCCATATTTGCTTGCAACTTGTGCAAGAACAAGAAGGATGATCCTCATGCCAACAACTCCTGCTGGCACTGCAAGTGAATCAATACACCAGCAACAGCACCCATCCACCAAATCAACAGGCAGCTTGGTCCAAATGCATATGTATTAAAAGGAACCCAATGGAAAATAAAAAATGATGGAAGAAATCGAGCTAAGCAACTTGTAGCTGAAGCAAATTTATATTCTACATAAGAGTAAGGAATGTATCATATGGGCTTAAAAGAAAATTATATGTGCAAGTGAATGGCAGCTCAAGGAGATCCAAGTGGATTGCATGAGACCAGACTAGTGGGACCTAACAAGAAGCCAAGAGAACATGCACGTGGGAGAAAGTACATGGACATGTGGGCAAGTGGGGAAATGAACAGGATACATAATTAAAGGTCTTATTTGTCATCCTTTGTTTGGTGATTGTAACAATCACCAAAAACTTTTTATCTAAATTTTAGTACAAGGTTTCAGGCAAAGAGTGTAGTCCTATCTATAACCGACAGGTTTAACCAAAAGTAATTTTACACCAAGATGGTTATTTGGTTTAATAACATCATGTTTCTGGAACACTGCACAGAGACAGCTGCCAACCAGACATGGTGGTAGAGCAAGAATCCTGCTAGTCAATGTCAACAGGTATGAAAATCATAAACCTTCATTTGTCTACAGAAGTATCTGTAATTAGTATAAAGTTAGTTCTAAATGAGGTACTTGGGTTATTACTGACCATAAAATAATTTCTATTAGTAGTTACTATATATGTTAAATAGCAGCAATATTAATCCGTTCACTATTTAGTTCTTCTCACTGGCTATTACCAGAGGACTGCAATACCATTTGGCCTCAAGACAGGTACAGCTGGTTTATAACACATAAAACCTGTACTCAGCAATATGTAGTCAAAAAACAAGAGGTATCAAAACTTTTTGCCTTATCTGCAGTGCTTTCAGTAACAAAATGCTTTTCAGAATATGAAACACCTATGACTCAGGCATTGCAATAGAAATCCTCCTAAATACTCCTGCAGCAGCAGGGAGATAATTTCAACCAAAAATCAGTGTTCTGAGAAGTTGACACTGTTAGAAAAGTTAAATCAAAATACTGAATAAGAGGCAAGAAATACCAAGTTGTTCTTCATAACTATTACTGAACTATTAAAATAAAAAAAGAAGGCAAGCAATCAAATGGTATTGCTATTGCTAACATTTAATACGTACCTACTTGCCTGCAGGATCAAGACCTGAGTTTCTAAAGTTGTGCTCTAAAAGGAAAATACTTCCCTTGGTCTGAAACAAAGACATTTCTTCTGTAAATACAAGTTTATATCATACAGAGGCATCTACTGAGCAGTTGCATCAGCCATTTTAAGGATTATTTTTTGGAACCAAATGATGTAAAAATCTGAACACTAATAATACATTTTCAATTCAGCCACTGAGATGGTCATCAGTGTGTTTGAAAATAGGAGTAAAGGTAGTAGGCTTTTGTGATTGACTTGATAATTCTTTCCCCACTACCTTTGTGGCTTTCGAGATGTCCTTTTAAGTAAATGCTATTTATTGATTTTTGTTTTGCAATACATAAAAACATATCATTAAGGAGATATGAACATACAGTGGCTGTTACAAAAACAAAAGAAGTTAAAAGTTCTAAAGAACAGTGACCTTTAGAATCGGAAAGAAAGATAAAGGTAAAAGGCCAAAGATACACAGACGTGTCGTGCACGTTTTATTGCAGAACATTCCTTCCCCAAAGCCTTACCTGTGATAACTGTTTAAAACACTAAACTGCTATATCTTCTCTTAAGAAAGACAGTCTTCATGGTATTTCAGCATATTAAAAAACCTCACAATATCAGAATGGTATCATTGTGGCTTTTTTTTGAAAAACAATTAAGTTTGCAGAAAATTATCCACAGGTATCATTACTGATGAAAATCTATGTTAGAACTGAATCCTTCTGATAAACAGAGGTCGATAAAACAATATAGGACCTAAGATGAAAGCAAGGCAACTGGCCAAATTAACATTATCATTATAGCCCTACTTCCACCTGATTAACTTCTGCAGATTTGATTTATTAGTATCAGAAGATAAAAATATATCAGGCTAGCATCACCTTCTATTTTCATCTTGTAAAAGTCTTTTTGTTTTCTTAAATTGAATTTTTTGACCAATGAGAAAAACAGAACTTTTATGTAAACTGAGTAACCATTCACTGGGCTTTGATTGAATGGCTTTCTGTAAAATCTACTTCCAGAACTGCAAGTATCTTTCAGCTTGACTTAGTAACACAAATGCCAAAATATCACTACGATACTGGGCAACAGGCATTGTAATAATAACAACCAAGAATATCTTCCTGCACAAATCCAGTCTATTTGAAACAAAAGGATTCTTATTTAGGTTCAAATGACGTGAGCTGGTATTTCCTATTATGGATGTTTTTGGAATCCATCTTCCACAACAATTACATAGATCACTGGGATTGTTTGGTTAAAGCACATGGTTAGAGCCATAACCAAAAGCTGCTCTCTCAACTGCAGTTGCTTCAGTGGTTTGGGAAAGAGAATTTATTCCTCCATATTTTATGTGGCTTCCATACTATGGCGGAAAAAAATATTTAAAATACTAAGATACCACTAATATTTTCCTCATCTTTACAAAAGCCTCACTCAAAAAAGATGAAGTTCCATAACAAAAAAACGGATGCTGACTACTTGGACAAAAATGGGATATTGTCAGTGTTTTGGACAACACCTGTAGGTAGGACTGTGCTTGTGCTTTTGTACTGTGGGAGACAGGGTGCTGGGAAGGTATCATTCATAAGTTTACTGATCTATCCCATATAAGTAATCTACAAGTGCTAGGAAAATGCCTTTCCCACCACAAGTGGATATGTTAGCAGTAGACTTTAACAGAAGCTGCACTTCCTCTTGCATTTAATACAAGTGGCATATTTTTCATTTGTCAGCAACACTAAACAATTCAAGTTTGCTGTTAACTAAAAAAAAAAAAAAAACAAAACCAGCCACCCACTCAAAGGAGTCATCACTACATCAAGACATGTTCCAAGGCTGTTCAAAACTACAGACTACACAGGGAGGTCCAGAAGAAGCTGGATGGCATACAAGCCCACAAGACACCTCTAGACCAATAGCTCAATTAGGACTTCATTTAACTCATCACTGTTTATACAGGATTGCTCCAGAAGAGCAAACATATCACCTTCCTCCAAACAGAAACAGCAGCAAGCACTTTTTGTCAGGACCAAACCTATGGCACCAGACCTGACCTATTCTCTTCCCACCCTAAGCCACACATGGACATTTTATCTGTTCCTGTAGCATGCAGCTACATCCCTTCTGTGGTATCATTAGTGTATTTTTGTGAGGTTCAAAGCAATCTCATATACTAAATAGCTGATCTCAATAAGTTCAAATCTCAGGAAGATGAAAGCTGGCTTTACACAACACTTCTATAAATCTGAAGTCTCAAAAAGAAGGTTTGTAACAAAGGCTTCTGATGTGAGTATTGTAATTTAAGCAAAAGCCTTGATTGATGTTAACTACATGACAATACGACTTTCATATTCAAATCTAGAATCTCCAGTCTTGAAAAGGCAAAGCAAGTTCAAGATTATTTTAGTATTTCCCTATTGCACACACCCCAAGAATACATTTCAGCCTTAACTGTAAAAGATATGCTTTTCTATATAGAAGTTGAGAGGTTTAAGATTTTTTAAGAGATCAAGCTCCCTTAAGGAACTATAACCTTCAGACTTGGGCCAAACTGTCTCTGTACACTGGTCAACAGCATTACAAAGATCACAGATGGCTCACTGCACACTTGCTCCTTATTGTGGCTACAGAAGCAACAGTCACCAACCCCTTCATAGAACTGTATGAATGTCAGCCAAGCAAATGCTCTTTCACAGGTATTACAGCTAAGGAGTAAAGTTGTTAATTTACTAGGGCACTGCAGGAAACCAAGAGAAAAAATTCTGAATATTTTAAGAGAGAGAGAACTACAGTGAATCTTCTGGAAACAAAAAGAACATTTTCAAGTCTTTTGGCATTTACCTAGGAAAAAAATAAGATATGAGACATACAGGAAATTAGCATTAGCTTTTTAATATATAAGCCTTTACATTTCAATGGTTTAGATAGATGTTGGTTTAGCAAACTGGTTAAGCTTTAATAGGGAACAGGTAACACTGAGTAACTATCAACACAGCTGACTGAGCCAAAGGTGCCTTTTAGATGCAAATTTCCTTATTTGAAAGAGGTAACTTTCTCTCACACTTGAAGGTAGCAATGCACTTAGACTAGTTATTAAAAGTAATTTGATTGATTATATCTCAAAAAACTGTAGATTACAATTTCTATCCTACTATGCCCAGAAAAGTTAATCATCACAATCGAACAAAATGTGAATAAAGTGCATTAATTAATTACCAGAAGCATTCATCTATATGGCCTGTACCCTTTTCCATGGTAATTGAGCTGTCTAAAAACACCTCAAGTAGATTTAAAAAAACTCAAGGTACAGTGTAACAAGTCATCTTGGGTCTCCCTCTACTGTTCTAAGTCACAGAGTGTAACAGCAGTGCACAACAGTGTAACCCCTGATAAACACCTTCTTGTACATGTATTCTCAGCAAAGGTGCATCATTTTCCTCACTGTTTTTTCAGAGGCAATAACTCAATTATTATCTGTTCTGTGCTATTACGACTATTGCTGAGTACCTTCACTCAGATGCCTTTAATTCAATAACTTTTACAAGTGTTTTTATCACTTGCAGTACTACACAATCCTGCCCACCCTAACTCTTCCATCCTGTGCTGGGGGAGAAAGTCCAGCCAAGTATGTGCAGTCTTCACATGTTCACACACACCAGCAACCCACCTGGAGGAAAGCACCTTCCTTGGAGAGAAGCTGGTACTCCAGATGATCAGTCTCACCACCCAACTATGCTGAGAGAACCAACCCCACAAATACGTGCAAGAACCACGAAATTTCAAGTTGTGTAACTTTCAAAGCTCCTGAAGTATGAAGAGGCAAGGATGGAAACTAAAAACTTTTATCTATTCACCCATTTGTGTTCCTCCAGAAGCTGCTCCAAGCTGAAGTAAAACTATAAATTGCCTCTTTCTGCAATATAACGCCGAAAGAGTAGAGAATTAAGACATGGTCACCTCATAGTTTACTTAATACTTTGTGTGCTGGAACTGTAATCCTGTTTGCAAATCCAATTTTTTTCCTGTCTGACACATGTTGCAAATTCTATACTTGATCTTTATAGAAGAGAAACAACAGGACTGATAGTGTACACAAGGCCAATGTGGCTACTAGTACACTAGCATAATTTTTACCACATCCATGTGAACTGTCAAACAAAGCTGACATCACAGCAGCCTTCTAAAAATATTTAAAAAAACACAAGGGAGAAAGTTTCATATAGAACAGAAGTGGCAGTGTCAATGTCAGGAATCTATCTTTTTCTGAACAGCTCTTTTTAATGCCCCAACACACAAATGAGTTTGGTACTGAAGTAGCTCTGAACAGCCTTGTAACCTGCCCTTATTGGATGTCAACTGACACACTCTACACAAAATTACTATGTGTGACTTGTGACTTCAGTGCCATGCACACACATGTGAACTTTACACTGTGAAAGCATAAAAGAGGAAAATCAGGGGTAAAATAAACTATGATTAATGCAGAGAGGTGAAGAAACACAGGGAACTTGGTATCCATTCCATATCAAAGTACTCATTGTATTCAGCTAATGATTTGAGTAACTCCAGATTTTACTTGCTTGTGTCAGGAAGTACACAGAATATAAATAATCAGCTATTGTAGTATTGGATATATGACAGGAAATGAGTAAGTACATATGGGTTTTGTCCTTCCCATAAATTTCGCAGTAAAACCTGTTTATATGAGCTTAACTTTAAAAGATTTTTAAAATAGCAGACAAAGCAGAAAAAGCAAAAAACATGTGATCTATTATCTTTCTCCAGAGATTAGCAACCTTTACAACAGAGCAGAAAGAATTTCAACAAGCAGTACAGTTTGTTCTGTCTTAGGTAATGTTCTGAGTTACCTGACATTGCATTGCAAGAACTATACTGATGTTAACACCACATATATATACAATCTTTATCTTGCAGGTAAAACTAATATATCATCCAAAAGAATGGCAGCTTAGAAGCCATGCACACACAGCAAGCATTAAGTGAAATATGGCAATATTTCATGTTAACTTTTTTTATGAAACACTGGAGCAGAAGAAAAATTTGAGATAAATAAAACACATAAAACCAAACTGCTAAGATATCATATTTGTCAGGACAAATCTAAAAAGCAACAAATGGCGATTCAGTTTATATTACTGAAATCAGATTAAAAAATAATTGAAGGTATATTCCTCAAAGTTAGTATTCATTCAGTAAATACAAGGTATTCAGACACAAGTGAGAATCAAAATATTGACGTGTTTTTCTCATGTCACTTGTATGACATTACAATATTATACAATATATTATGAACTGCAGCTGCCAAGGGAAAAAACATGCAGAAAACTGAACAGTCTGATCACAGTGAGAAAAAATTAATAAGGGCATGGATGGAAAGTTTCAAAAGAAGCAAGTGCAAGAATTTGATTTGATGAAGCTGGATCCAAAGCAATGTCCATTTAAATTGCATTCTTCATTAAAAAAGCCAAATATAGAAGAGGGAAGAGGTAACATAATAAGAATTAAGAACTGTGTAACAATATTGTGTAGTTTTTAACTCCTTTACACATTATGATGTTACTTGATGATCCATTCTCAATATGGCAAACAAATAAGTGTTACTTTTCCAGCCCAAAAGGAAGTTTAAATTCTAATCCCAAATGGGAACCAACTGTCAAGTCCCTTTACCTATGCTTATCCCTTTAACTTGGGAAGCACAGTGTTTAAAAAATAAGTACTTACATTTTATATCCAGGTAATTTTAAAGTATGGAAAACCACACTCTTGCAGCCAAGATAAGTATTTTAGAAAGAGGTGGGGAAACCCAACTTGAATAGTTATTCAATAGTTATTCAAACCCCATTCTTTCAAATTCTCAATTGCTCATCTTATATAAATCAAAATACAGTTTAGTGTGGACTGAAGTCATTCTAATTTAAAAGTTACTTAGGGTTTTGCACATTACATTAGATTTCCAGTGTCATTCCAGGCTCCATGACAAAAATTTGCCACCACGCTTTGCATTAATAACAGTACTCAGGATACTTCAAGGGTAGTCCTATCCTATTATCCTAAAAAGGAAATACTGACTTCTCAGGTCAAGAACTAAATGTCAAGAGCTGAACTATTAGAGGAAGGCTTGTCATTGATCTTTAGAACTCACAGTGCTTTACAAGAATTGATGCAGTGAGAGGTTTGATCTTGACTGATCTGTAGGAAGCTGTGGAACAGCCCAACTGCAATGTCTACAGTCTCAAGGAGTCAATTAGAGTTAGCAGTCCATGCAGTTACAGATTAGATAAAGTCACCTTTGTCCATCTTATCTCAATTTTGTATTCTTTTATGGTCTAGGGTGGCAAAATAGAAAAAAAAGCACCACGACCAAGAACAAAACCAAGTGTAGACAAAGCTCAAAAAACTACACTGCTTTAAACAAGCTGATCTGACATTCTCAGCAAAAAAGCACAATCATATCTAGACTGGCACATTCCCAAAGAACTTGTGCCAACCCCAGTATTTATTTCCTTTGTTTGCAGAGTAATTCCACCTTACTTGGCATTTTAGAAATTTTTATAACCAAATATAGCCACAGGTCAAGTTATATCACCTACTCTTCACCTGTCATTATCCAATTTGCTGGATAAAGACTTGCTGAAAGTCTGATTTCTTTCCAGACACGTGAAGCATACAGTATGAAAATAATTGAAATTAAATCTGCTGGCAAAACACGTAAATAATATATTTGACAATCATTCTTTTTATTCAAACAGACACATTAAAGTAGCTATGGATGCAGCTACAGATATTGTCATTCCAAGAGAACTGCTGCCTGTTTCTCTAACACTAATTTCTATGGATTCTTTTAATCCAACAGAACCTGGAAAAGCCTATATAACTTCTATTTTTCATCATCTTCAACATAAAATTAATGACCTGTAGTTCCATTAGAGCTCACTGTTTCTGTTCCTAAGAAGGAGAAAAATGAGTAAAATTAATATAAAGAATAGACATTCAAGACAAGAAGAAATTTACTTATCACTTTGGAAAATAATCTAAGACTTTCCTGTATTTCTTGAGAAAACCCAAGTGGGACAGGAAAGAAAAACTGTATTAGTTTATTAGAAAAGCAAATTCCAGAAGTTTCTCCTTAAAAATAAATACTGCCTGTGCTCTGTAATTTCTGGCCTATATTCATTCAGATGTGTGGATCGTGCAAGTTTGCACAACCAGCTCGATTCCAAACAATACTTTATGCATTTGTCCTCCCCATACTTTTAAGAAGTGGGGGAAAATTATGATCATCTGTTTTTCTCATGGGAACTGAGGGAATGAAAGGTTAAGTAATTTACTTTGGCTTGCACAGTAAATTGAAACAAATGGAGAACTTACTCAGTGAATCACATACTCACACCTTAAACATTGCATTGTCACAAAACTATCCTTTTCACCTCAGCTTTTCAGCTTAGCTACTGAGATTCTAACCTGTACCATCCTTGGTCATCCCATTTCTATATCTGCAACTTTCTCCCTCTACCCACAACACCAGATTTATTGTCCTCCTCTGCTTTTGTTCCCTACTTGAGGTATCATGTGCTGACCTACATCAGCACAAAATAATCAAATGCTTCAAAGTTGGGATTAACACAATTTAGTTCTTGAACCTCATACACTATTTGAAAGAGGTTCTCTCTTACCTTATATAGTGTTCTGTAGAACATACCCACATGGCTAAGCCTTAGTTTTCAAAAATGTTACGAGTTACTTTAAGTCCTGAGGCAGTGAGGTATATTCTGCTGTGACGTCAGAACTCACCTTGGGGAAAAAAAGATGAGTACAGTGTTTTGCCAAATAACAGACCTTTTTTTTTTTTTCTTTTAGTTAACAGGTCCATTAATTTCTTTGACTTAAAATAACCTTCAAAGAATTAGCAGTGTAATAAACAAGAATAAATTACACCTATAACTAAATAACATTAATGGACTTGCTCTGCAGGTCTGGGTTCACTGGTAGGTGAGGCGTTAAGTCTATTGGGAGAACAGAACAGTGAAGGAGACTGGTTTCTTTCTTCCTCCTTCGCCTCTATTACTTTCATGAGGTTTTTGTCACATGAGGAAGAAGCTCAGTTTCCGCTTATATAGCCCAATGTTACATTTATTTATGTAACTGACACGGTGATAATGTAGCCTATAAACCTGGGATGAACACAAAGCATCCTCTAGTCAAGAAAATTGATCTCTAATGGTAACTGAACAATCTAAAAGCATGCATTATTTAGACTGCCAGTTAATGTTCCTTTACTAAACTAAAGAAAAACACATGGCTTATCTGAAAACTGATAAGACAAAAGAAATCAGGATAAGCTTTTACAAATTCCATGGTGATTTTAACTCACTTATTCAGAAGACCACAATAAATTAGTCCTTCTGAAATCAGAAAATCTGTTACCAACTATACGCAGAGACTCTACCTTACCGGTATTTCAAAATAAACTTAACTTCAACACACTGATTTCCAAAGGAAAGAACAAAAGAGCCTAAACAGAACAGATAAAGTAGACATTATCTTGCCAACACTGACAAGATTAGACAATAAATAATAATCAAGAAAAACTTGAGCAGCACAAAATCTTCAGCTTGTTAGCTAAAAGAAATGTTTATCTAAGTCAGATTCTAAGGTGGTACTGAGGGTTTAGAGCAGGAATTTCAAACTGTTCTCATGTCATCTCTGGATGTTGGCACTGGACAACACGTGGCCCATCCCAGCCTTACTCCTTAAGGTGCCCACTGCTCCCACACCAGCACCAGGAAACAATGACAGCAGCAATCCCTCTAGAAAACATTCCAGGATGCACAGATCTTGTCTGTGCAGGTTTTCCACAACTCCATAAACTGGCACTGATGTCTGGCACTGCACGGCTATACATCTAACAGGACCATATGTAACTCAATTTACATAGGATATTATTAATAAACCAAGCCATTTATCTAGAAGACAGAACAAAAGGACAGAAAAATGTTTACCTTCTTTTAAATACAGCGCTTCCAAAAAACTGTTCAAGTGTGCTCAAGATAGGACAATTTAATTAAAACAGAAATTATTTCTTATTCTGACCTATTTTCCCATTCTGAGATTCCTCTGGGATGAGCTATACAACAGTGACATTTTATGCTGATCTCAACATCCAGTGGGCACCATGAACAATCTTGGTGTCTGTGAAAGATAACTAAGAAAAGATAACAGATATACATTTTTACATCCAGCATAACCAGGGATTTTTTTTCTTGTTTTTTTTTTTAGGAAATCCAAACGTGTTGAAAAATATCAGCCAATTTCTACTGTACTAACAAACTTAAGTGGCAGTTCTTAATTCTTTGTATCAGAGCTTACCCACCAACACATTTTACAAAGGATTAAGCATTCAAACATATTTTAACAATACTGATTTCCATAACCACAGTTCCAAAGTGACAGAGGCTAAAGTTGATTTTGCTAATAGAAACGCAAGCAAAAGCACTACAGGGGACTAGTATCCTCTAGTTCCTAAGAACTTTAATGTTTGTTATTTAAACAATACACACTACATTTATGTCAACAACTTCTGATTGTCAATTGAGTATTAAAGCAAGAAAAAACTGGTTTGCAGTCTCTGATGCTGTGATTGCAGGCTGGTAAGATCTCAGGTATAATTTTCAGCCAGACCGCCAAGGACACCAAGAGTTGCAAAAACCCCTCTATTTCAATTGTAAATGTTATTTCTTTGTTCACTCCTGGCAAACCACTTTACACTCTCTGTTGTTTGCTGTGTTGAGTCTAATAGACAGCAATTCTCTAAAAGACATAATTTCCAGGAAATAAGCAGATAAAGTACTTTTTTCCCCTCCTAACCTGATCCAAGGGAACAAAGCTGGCATGCTCACAGTGCACCTGGGGAAGTTTTTGTGCCTGTATATGTGTCAGTTTTCCCATTACTAGCTTTTTCATCAGCTAATTTCAAACCCATTTAACAGCTAGATGGAAATCTCAAATATATAGGGGTTTGGTATCATGCCCTCTTTTGTCTTTTAGATTAGAAATGAGGAAACACCAAGCAAAAGCTAAAGATGATTCCACAACGCCAAAAGCAGCTACCTTAACACATTCTCACTGATACAGCAACTGAGAAAGGAAAAGACTTCACACTGACCTACAAAAGCCTCTACCACTTCATGAAGGGCCATGTTGATGGAAAGGTCACTGAAATCAGATTAACTGGTTACTGACTTCAGTAAGCTTCAGGTCAGACCCACAGCCCCCACAGAAAGTTACTTTTTGTCCTACCTATCTGAAAACCACAGGTGGCTACAGGAAATATGTATTATTAAAAAGCATATTTAATATTTATTATCTGGCTATAGTTATTAGCCATATATTCACAGTACCAGAACTGAAATATGGCACTGTGAATTTCTGCATATCTATAGACTGTCTGAGCAGGAGATGAGGACGTTATCTCTGTATACATGAAGAGCTTTTTATATCTGCTCTGTCACAGAGCTGAAGTCACCAGTTGGCAACATCAGTCATCATGCACAGCAACTATATAAACAGATGGAGACAGAAGGTCTTTAAAAGTAATAAACATAAGCATCACCACTTTTCATGGTAATCAAAAATATTTACTCATGAGGGAGGTAGCAGAATTTATTCAATATTTTGATGCATGCAGCAGAATTATTAACATGTTAAAAGCTCAGAAAACTGCTCTCTGACACTTGCTCTGAACCATTGGTAGACTAGTCCACTTACTGAGGGTTTTTCAATTACCTTTCACTAAGAAAATTAGGAATCCCTGTCACATTCACATTCTGGCTAATAGTCTAATAAATCTACTGCCACAATTCTGAAATAAGAATAATATCTTGTTGCAGAAGTATTGGAAAAGTAAAAAAATCTTATGATTGATTAAATAATAAATCTAAATATTATTTTGCTCAGTTACAGATTATTTTTGTAGCAATACCTCTAGTAAAAAAAACACTCACTTTAGCCTAGTCCCTACTAGGCTAAACCTAAGAGCTTCCTACTTTACTTGTACAATTATGAGTTTCACTCCCTACTTTTACAGTGCTACAGACCAGCAAAAAAGTTACTATTTACATATGATGTTAACAGCTTATATTTGATCAATTTAATGAAAATAATACATAAAAATGTTAAATAATCAGATGACAGGTACCTAAACGTCTCATAAATAACACAAAATATTGAAAGGTTTAAAGTCTTTATCTCAACAGGAAGTAATCTCCAATTTCCCAGTATTACAGAAAGCACATCTCAGATTTGCAGCATGTGCAAATCCAACTTCTGCAGCCTGCCTGGAAAACCACCAAATTTGTTTTTTTTTTTTTCTCAAGGCAAAGGGAGCAAATGAAGAAAACCTGCAAGACTGCTCTCCAGTTTTGATGTGGCTGAATGCAGCTGAAGCTATTTATAGAGGAAAGAAAAGTCTCTAAACCCATAGATCTAAGTATTGATAAGTTATGCTACCAGTAAAAAGGCTTTTTTAATAAGCTTTAGTACCTAACTGGTTGTAAACAGGTGATGGAAATGAAGATTTCTAGTCAAGTGTCCATTTGGTACAAGTGCTTATGTAGACAGTCACAGATTAAAGGAATTTGCTGGGATTCACCTAATTCATGTGCTGCCTCTAAGAGCATCTTACAGAGCCAGCCCTCTAGCAACACAGAAACCAGACAACTGAACTGTTCCACACACCTCATTTCACTCCTGTGCTGGCTTGGCATAAAAAGGGAAGAATATTACCAAGAAATGTGGCACTTAAGAGTATAACAGCTTATTCACAAATTTGGAATTTAAATTAAGCTCAGATTACATTAATAATTCATTAGACTCTTTAGGCCGTAGTATATTTGCTTTATAAAACAACACATCTTTAAAAGAACAAATGCTGTACCAACATTACCCACCATTACTCTGAAGACTGAATGCTGGTACATTTTCCTGCAGATGAAGAAACTGCCATCTCTGTTTTCACATGCCATGCCAAAACCAATTATACACAAAGTTTGACTCTAAAGCATTGTGAAGGCAGAAAATAAAGCCCAGGAAACTCGAGAATATCTCAAGCTAAAGATCTGGAAAATAATCAGATTGCTCTTTGGTAGTATTTTAGTACACTTTCCCACAATATGCAGTCAGGTCCAATGCAAGAGGATTTCTGTGAAGTTCTACATCCTTGCTGCTTACCTGCATGCCCTCTATTTAACAGAAACACTCACAGGATCTCAGCCAAGAGATGTGTGAACAGCACTACAGTTAATATTCCTGTCAGATCATATCCTGCCATTCTCACAGGAACTATTATGCAACTGTCCAGAGATCTGTTGACTCAGAGAATGAACAGTTTCTGCAGCAGAGTTTGGGATAAGACAACAACCCCAGCTCTCACCTATTTAGTTACACTGCCAAGGTCTACATGAAGCTATACAGCATAACACTTGTGTCCAAAAAAAATAAGCATTTTTTTGCAATTTCGGGTGAAATGAGAAAGGGAAACCTAGTTGCTCACATCAGCAATTCCAAGGTGAACAAGACCCTGCTTCAACTCATACAATATTCTAAATCATCCCACTGGGCTAGAACCTCAGATTTACAACTTGCCCCATTATTTCTGGAATCAATAGGGAAAAATAAGTCTTTGTATGTAAGTGTTACCAGTATTTAGAATTTATCTCAATCAATTCTTTAAAGAAAGGGTAAGTAAGAACCGTCAAATGCTTTAGGTGATTGATGTGGCTGACAGCTTAAAATGAAGCTTGCTGAAACAATTTTAATTCCATTTGTAGATTATTTGAAAAACAATTCCTCTTCCCAGAAGACAGTTTACCACAGAGAGGAACTTGTTCTCTGCCCACTGTACAGTTCAACTTTCTCCTGAGCATGTTGTCTAATGGATTCAAACTCTGGAGTCTCTGACAGGAGGCAACCCCATCATTCCCCTGGATTTGAAGGTCAGACAGAGTTATTCAGAGCCCTGTGAGAATCCCCCATTTGCCACTTCTCTGCTTATTCTCATTTTTTTTTGGTCAGCTGGTAAGAAGACTGGGGTGCAAGCTGGGAGTAGCTATCCTAGCTTCTGAGAGTATTCAGCATCAGTCCATCCTGGGACTGTTTTTGCCAAACTTTCATAGGTAACACCAAGGTGAACCTAAATTACCTTTTAATTTTAATAATAGCACATCTTCCATTTATGATACCATTATTAATGATGTTAGACACAGGAAAAAGATTATGCTAGTCATCTACATAATCTCAAATAGCTAATACTTCAAATAATATAATTAATTAAAGCAGAAAGTATTGGGCTCTAGTTTTTCAATAAAACTTTAAAATCTGGCACATAGAAAATGACTCCACTTGCTATGAAATTGATAATTTACATCTTGAAACTGTAGATTGCTTTAGGAAGGCACGATGCAGTGTTTATTATTGCTCTTATCTATAATAAACATAATCTGTTAACATTTCTATATAAGATATTTTAGAGGAAGCTTAGGAAATTAAATCAATTTGTTTGTGTCCCTTAACTATACTTCACAGATTTTAAATAGAAACAGATACCTATCAAGTACACACAGTTGAATATGACCTTGCTGCAAAGTCCATGAATCATACAGACAGCTCCTACCACACAGGTATTGAGTTTTCTCTACATATCTCTCTCTTCAGATGGAGGCCTAAGACAAACATCCAGTATGAAATTATTGAAGTCAGTGGTTTTTTACTGATGCTACTCAAATGTGAATCTTCTGATGGCATCTCACATGCTATACAAGAGCAAAGATGACATAGTTCCTCTTTCATTATTTCAATTACCACTTTCATACTTGCTTTAACTCATTTTAAAGCATGCTATTTTTAATTTTCTCTGATCAATATTCATCTGCTCACCACTTACCACATAACAATACTGGAATGGGGTATATGACATGACTTCTGTTGCTCTTCTTGGATAGCCTCAGGCAGTGTCATTCCTCTTGTCTCCAGAAGGGACTTGAATCAAACAGAAATATGGTATGGAGTTTGGTAAACTGCCTGTAAACTGTACACATTATTTCAGTCATAAAAATGTGCAAACAAAAATCCCTAGTTATCTTCTATCTTAACATTTAAAGGCTAAGAAAATTAACATCCTGATTTAATTATTCTCAGCATTCAGCACAGAGCTTGTTGAATATTTAGTCAAAAATCCAGTCCTGTTCAGGAGGGAGGGTGGCTTTGGTGTATTTGCATTGCTCCAAATACAGTTGTGTGACTGAACCTCTGTAGAGATCCACTTGGTTCTCTTTACTATCATGTTCCCTACTTAGTCTCAAATACATCCCCAAATGTGTACTGCAAACACAGCCTGATACTGCAAGCAGCTGATAATTAAGTGAAGCTCGTAAATCAGAGAGACCACAGCTGAAAGCAGGATAAGAGCTAAGCACATTAACCTTAAGATATACCTCTACATGCTTGACCAAACTGGCTAATCATATTTTTCATTTAACCTTTGTGTATGTGAAATGGTATTCTAACCAATTAGCTTATAAGGACTAATTGCCACAAGACCTTTCCTAAGAAAAATTCAAGAACTTGTAGAGAAATTGAGATTTAACTAATGAGAACCTGCAGATGACTGAAATCAAACAGTACCTCAAAGCTGATACAACCACTGAGAACACTGCAACCCCGTGACCTCAAAATTAACACCAAAATAGAACTTTTCCATGAACCACCTAGAGTACTGACAGAAAAGCAAATCAGTAGTTTGTTTCTGAAGCCCTGTGGGAACATCCAAAGAACAAACCGGGCTAAGAACAAACTCCTTTCTTGTTTTATTTTCCATATCGCTTACTATCAAGGATCTCTGTTCTTTAGGCTGGTTATAAACCATCCTCATTACAGATAAGAAGTAGTCTTATTAGTGGACCTTAGGACAAATTCTTTTGAATCTTGGGACAGACAACCACATTATATCAAGATAAAAACTGAATATCAATTGCCCAAAGAGTTTATGTATGCTCAAAAATTCTATGACTAAGCTTCCTGCTGACAAATACACATTAAACTACTTGCCCACAAGCCTTGTAGCACAGCCCTTGGATGTCCACAGTGGTTAGAGAGATTCTCATAGAGATAAACCAACTTCCTGGCTATTCCTGCCCTAAGGGCATGGGCCTCCCACAAGCCTAAAAAGAGAAACACCCCACTGTATTTTCCAATTAGCGGCCCAAACCTACAGAAAATGACCCATACTTATAAAACGAACGTGGTTCAATAGTACAACACACTGTCGCCCACGCTCTGAAAGCAGACCTTGCACAGTTTAAAGCAATAGTCTTAGAGATGTAAATACCCGAACTACATAAAAACCACGGATTTTAATAGACCAACACCCAACAAAAGGCCAACAGCTGACAACACAAAGCAGGTAAAACTCAGAGGTCTCTTTCAGCCCCAGTGCCTCGGTGTTTCCCAGAAAGCTGCCATGCCAACAGCTCCCCCTGCAGCCTCTGTCCCCTCTTGCCTGGGGGCACCTAAACACACGTGGGTAAGCCGGGCTATCCCGGCAGCTTTCCCTGCGAGCGCTGTACCCTGCTCGGTGTGGACACAGCCCCGCTCGCAGCTGCACTCTCGCCCGGACAGGTCCCGTTTTCCACCCGGCTGAAGGGCAGCGTGTGACAGCCACCTGCGCTGGGTTCCGCACGGGCCGCAGCGCTCCCGGCCCCGGGGCAGCGGCGCGGCTCGCCCGGCGCGGGGAGGCAGGGCCGTGCCGGAGGAAGGGGAAGGGAATGAGGGGAGGGAAGGGGGAAGGGGCCGGGCCGGGCCCGAGCGGGGCCTGCGCGGGGCGGGAGCGCGGCCCGGCCCCTCCGCGCCCCCTCCCGGCCCGCGAATCCCGCCGGGGGCGGCGCGGCCCGCGGGGCGCACGCGCGCTCTGAGGCGCGGAGCGTTCCCCGCGCCGCCCCCCCCGGCCCGTTTAAAGGCGGCGGCGGTGGCGCCCGGCGCCTCCTGTGACAGCGGAGCGCCGCTCCGATCCTCCTCTGGCGGCCGCCGCCATGTACCGCTACTTGGGCGAGCTGCTGGCGTCCCGCCTGGCCGCCGGCTCGGTGCTGGCGGGCGCGGAGCCCGGCGGGCCGGCGGCGGCGGCGGCCGGGGGAGCGGCGGCGGCGGCGTGGGGCGGGGGCCGGTGCCCGCGGCGGCACTACTGCGAGGCGGCGAAGAAAGAGGACGACCCCAACTTCTTCAAGATGGTGGAGGGGTTCTTCGATCGCGGCGCCAGCATCGTGGAGGACAAGCTGGTGGAGGGGCTGCGCACCCGCGAGAGCATGGAGGAGCGGCGCCACCGCGTCCGCGGCATCCTCCGCATCATCAAGCCCTGCAACCATGTGCTCAGCGTCACCTTCCCCATCAAGCGCGACAACGGCGAGTGGGAGGTGATCGAGGGCTACCGGGCGCAGCACAGCCAGCACCGCACGCCCTGCAAGGGAGGTGAGCCCCGCCGCCTTCCCGGGCCCGCGGAGGGCCGGGCCGACGGGCCCGCGGCCGCCCCGCCCCGCCGTGCCCCGCCAGCCCTGCCTGCCCCGCCGGCCTGTCCCGCTGCCCCTCCGGACAGGGCAGGCGGCGCTCCCTGTGCCAGCCGCGGGATCCATACCCGGGGGAAGGCAGGGGCAGAGCGGTCCCCGCGCTGCCCCGGCCCCGCGGGTGACCCGGGCCGGTGTCACGGCCGGGCCTTGGCCGCAGCCACCGCCGGGCTGGCCCGGGGCGAGGAGAGCGGTGCGAGGGCAGCGCCCGCCGGATTTTAACTCGGTGTGACTCAGACCTCGGTAGTGTGTGTTGGGAAACGTGAGAACAGCACGCTGGGAGTGCCCGCTCTTGAGTCGGGAGCTGGAGGAGCCGCTGTCCCTTAGCGCTCTACCTGCTGTGTTGGCCAAATCCGAATGCTCACACAGCAAACATCCGTAGGGAGAAATAACAAGTTTTGATAACAAGTTAACTGTGTAGCCAGATACCGGCTGGATACACAGGAAGACAAAAGTGATTTTTCTAGGAGTGCCTAGCTCGGCATAGGTGACACCAGCACATGCCAAGGGACCGGGAGGGTGAATCCCGCTGGGCTCTCGTGGGATCGGCTGTGATCTCAGAGGAATCAAACTCCCTTTTAGTCTGGGATAGATGGCATTTCCTTGAAAAACAAGTACAGATGTCCTCCAGCATAATTTAAGATCTCTGATCTATGTGGATGGACAGTTAGGTATTGGAAACCATTTCAGGACTGTGGCTCAAACCAGAGCTTCTATAGTCTGTAAACACATTTATTTTTCTTCAATGGAGACCAGCTTTGTGGTAGATAATGATGGTTACAGAAAGCAAATGATTTCTTATCAATGAAGACCTCTAACTTCAGGACTAGGGTAGGAAAGGTGTTCTTAGGTAACTGTTTGTGACAGTTCAGTTGGTGTGTATATGTGACATGGGGATTTGTCTCTTTGCAGCACAAATAGTCTGTCCTATTAATGTCATTCCTAACATTCCAAAATCAAATATGTAGTGAGTGTCCTGTGACATGTTTAATTCTTACCCAAAAGAGGCTAACTCAACTTGGGGTGTTTACTTGATAAAAGAATGACCAGCATCAGAGTCTCAGCTTGGGCGTGGCTGAAGCTTACTCTGTGGAGCTGCTGTTTCTCTGCCATTACTATAATTTCTTTTAAAATACTGATGGTTATTACGCTGCTGTTTTGTCACTGCTGAAGTTAAGTTACTCTTTGCTGCTGCTTAGAAAAAGTCCTTTGCTGTACAGCCTGTGTTACTCTTAAGATCCCTGCTTGTATAACAAAATACAGTTCAGTGGCAAACAAAGTAATGAGATAATATATGATGGCTTCTAATATTTCACATTGTTATTGCTCAGGACTGAAGGAATTAGTGTTTTCACAACAAAACAATTATACAATGTTTTATAACACTGTACATTAACAAAACCCACCAGGTGGGTGATTGGACATCCTCTGTTCTGATACCTACACTTCTAAATCCTCAACAGAATTCTTGATTTTTGGTGGCATTTGTTATACCTGTCTGCACTGACACTGCAACAAACTGTGGAGCACTTATGGAAAGTTACAACTGTAAATTTCAAGGCAATTGAAAATGACAGCTAAAGGAAAGAGGAAGTCTCAATAGACTGTCCCTTTCTTCTTCTGCTGCTCCCTACCCCCTGTGGATTTAGGGAAGGAATTGCAAATGATATTTCTATTCTTCAGCATCTTTAATAGATTTCAGATCTTTAATAGATTTCACCTTCTAATGCTCTCTAGGAATTTACCCACTATCAGATGACAGATCTTGGATGCCCACTAAATTTAAATGGGATGCATGTTAAGAGTTGATCAACTGCTTGAAACCTGCTATGAAAAAAAAAGTGTGAGGAAGTAGAACATTTCTACTTAAACTGCAAAGGAGTGGTAAACATATTTCAGCATTTAGAGTACATTTGATCCACCCAAAATGCACCAACAACTTGAGCTTTTGTCTAAAAGGGATTTTTAAACTAGAATCCTAGTAGATTCTGCAGGAATAAAAGCACAAATGCAATGAAATACAACCCGAAATTCATACAATAGTATGAAATGGGAAAACATGCTGAAGTGAGTGTCCCACACACTGTGGACTCCAGAGTCCAGTGTAAGTGATTCTCACCGTGAAGAAACAGCAAGGGACATAAGGCCACCCTTTAAAAGAAGGGGTGAGTTGGCAAGCAGGAGGCTTGGAGAATAGGAGGAGGAACACAGCTTCCAGATCTTTTCAGATGCAGAATTGTGACCTTTAACTTTGCGCTTCCTGAGAAGTAAAATTTGGTAAAGTGAGGTTCCCCATTCTGTTTTTTTTTTTTTTTGCCTTGTTTTTAGGATGTGTATTTTGTAAGATAGTGTTTAGTTACTGCTAGGTAATCACTAGCAAATCGGGGTGCTTTGTCATGTCTGACACTCTTTTAAGGAGCATTGTGCTTTAAAAGCTCATTTCTTGTATTTCTTGAGGTTTACATAAACTGAAGGATAAGAGACGCTGTTTAGAGAACACTAAAATACTGTTCTGTATGCAGATTAGACAAATTATCAAAGTACACTTTAAGATTCAAGTATGGAATGTAGGAAAACAAATACTTCTAGGCCTTTATGGGCTGCCTTCCATTAGTTGTTCCTAATTTCTTTTTGTACATCCATACCAAAATACTGCATTAGTGATTGTATGTTACTTCTGAATACCTTTTTGTTCATAAGAACGTTTACAGATTTAACCATGAACTAATGAAGAGTTTATACTGTAAATCAAATTTTAAAACCTTGATTTAAATGCTCTAAACTTGAGGTCAGCTGAATTACTTAAGGAAACAGAATCTAGATGAACATTTTAATTATCTGCACTTTAGCATCATCTTCTGTTTCTACTAATTGTTTGTAGCTAACAGTATAGCATTTAGATTATGTTCCTTCTGTCATGGATATCATCTTTAAATTCTTTGGCTGCTCATTCGCTTTTTCAGTGAAACCTCAATCCCTGCTTAGTGGTCCAGCCCAAATATGGAAAGGGCCAAACTTTTAAATGCAAAGTTGATCTTTATAAATCTCTCATGTGTGTGCAGATGATATCTGCTGGTAGACATCATCAGTTCCTTGACTAGTAGCCTTTCTGCACCTCCTTCTCTGCTGGCTTCTCTGACACAGCCAGATGAGGGCAAATTCAGGATCAGTCTTATGGTTTTTGGATTGGCAAATTTCTACACTTTGGTGGGATACTTGACCGTCACATTTCTATTCAAGAACTACAATGCTCTTAGTACCCTAGTTCTAACAATCTAAAGCATTGTTCATGAAAATAGGAGGTTGTTTAATGGCTTATCCTACTTTCTTCTCTTCCCCCAGAGCAGGTGTAAGAACACAAGTCAGCTTAGCTGTGTTGGATATAGTTGTCACTACGCGATAGTGCAGGTGATTCTGCTTTGGGTCAAGAGAAGTTCTTTTCCAGAAAAGAGGCACTAGGTACTGAAACATGCTTTCTTTTCAAGATATAACTTGTGGGGGCTTTTCACCTTCCTCAGTGAACCCAGAAATAACATTTCTTATTGAATAATGTGGCACTTACCTATTAATGTAGAAGTCAATCCTTAATTCTACTTTGGGGTTGCAAACCTTTGCAACTCGAGAAAGTGGTAATTCTTTTTCCTTTTGTGTGCTTCTCTTTTGTGGTTTAGGAATCTTTACAGAACAGTCATGAATATCCCCATTTAAGTGGTAGGTCTCACAGTATATTCACATTTTAAAGACTCCATTTTCTGCAATGCAACTGTTCTCTGGAAGAGAAAAATCAGTCAGATGCCTCCTCATCCCATTGAGAACATGGGATAAGCAGTTTTCTTGTGTTGGAACTGTACAACTTGGAGTGATGCTGCCTGGTAGCTGAAGTAATGCTGTGGGTCAGATCACTCTTTCCTTTGCTTGTGCAGTGACTTGCATGCCAGTGGCCAGCACTAACAGGAAACCACAGCTGCTCTTGTTCACTGCACTGACAGCTGCCTAAAGAACTAAAACAAATAGGGTACAGGAAATGAGATGTCTGAATACAGATGACTTTGTTGGAAAGTAGTCTGGCAGTTCCTACTTAAAATAATGAATCTTTCTAAATAATTTCATCGGGTTCTATAGGTGTGAAACTGGTTAAGCAGCTTTTTTATGTGGTTGCTGATGGCCATTTATCATTCATGGGTCAGTTTAAGAAAAGAGAATAAACTTACTGAATTCCTACCTGCTTAGTAGCATGAAAATGACTTCATGTTTGTTAGGCAGCACTTACTGCAGGGATAAAGCTATTAAATAGTTTTAAAACTTTTTAAAGGCTTTTCATGTTGACCAACTGTCCAAAAGGTCTGTTATAAATGAAACCAAATGAATCAGAGCTGGGAAACAGCCTAACTTTTGTTTGTGCTCACAGTTGCCGTAACCAAGTCTCAGCTGCTTCCTCATTGCAGAAAGGCTTTGCAACCATCTTTAGTTCTAGACTAGATTTAGTCTAACTTTCACTTACACAGGAATTTTGAAAAGCTTTTTCATACGTTACTTTAAAGTTCACTCTTTTATATAAAGGCAAATGAGTCTTACTTTATTTGGTCAGTTGACTTGAATGAATCTGATTTGCTGTGTGGTGCTGCCTTGGCTAGTTAGTGGAGGAAATGTTCTTTACTGCAAAACTTTGCTATCTTCTGGCTTTTCTACCTCTCAAGATTTATCCTTCTCACTTGACTTATAAGTTCCTGTTAATGAGTTTTACTGCAGAAGGGGACTTTTGTTCATGTTACCCTTGCCGCAGATTTCCAATTGCAGAGGTCTAAGGCTGTCACTAACTACTCTCAGTGCCCAGATATCCTCTCTTGTACACATTATCTTGTTTCATACATGATGATGGTAGCCTTACTTTCAGAAGAAAAACCTGTATGTGCAGGAGTTGGACCAGTACAACCCCGTGTGCTGTTTTGGCTATAATGACATTGTTTGTTCCATTTGTAAGAGGGATAAGTAAGAAGTAGTAAGAAGCTCTAAGGTTTCTTTGCTTCAGCAAAGCTGTTTATCCTGGGGTTGTATTGATGGCTTTGCTTTTCAAAGTGATGAATGGGTAAAAGTTACCAGGTCATGTCTTTGGCCCAGGAGTCTTTCAGAGTAAGACATGGAAACATACCCTATGGACCATACCACAGGTGGAACTATAACACAGACCATCAGTAACTTGAAATAAAAGATGAAAACTGATCTAACTTCAAAGGAGTGTGAGAGCTTAAAAGACAAAAAAGGTAATTAGCCTGATTGTGATAACGCAGTGTTATAGCTAAAGCTTATACAAATGCTTTATTTTCATAAAATCATTAAGACTGGAAAAGACCTCTAATATTGAGTCCAACCTTTGACCAATTTTCATAGGTTTCTGATCTCTTATTGTAGCTTAACTAACTTTACAATTAGTGCAACAGTGGATATACATTTAAGTTGCAAATTGGAAAAAAAAAAAGGAAAGGAGTGAGTATCCTGTGCTTTTGCTATACTTTATTAAACTAGTTGCAATGCTCAGTGAACCATATCAGGTTTATGTTTTTACCTCAGATCCTCTTGTAGGAAGCTTTGCCTTGCTCTTCTGGCTATGAATCTTTTTAGTCTCAGCTTTTTCATATAATCAGCTCATACCATTGGTGGGGTAGCCAGCTTTGTCCTTGATCTTAAATAGTTGTTTTCACTTGCTACTGTTGGCTCCTTGTCTATTTATAGAGAGATCATACCTCTCTCAGCATTGGGCTTTCTGGATAAACATGTGTTGGGGGTGGTGAGGAGAGGAATCTCCTGTGTGATAGTCTCCCTCCTGTTCTCTGGCTGATCCTAGCAGGTATTCTTTGTTGCATGCATTGCAACAGCTCCGCCTTGTCAGGAATTAGCCTCTTGGGAAGGGCATAGAATTTGCCTGCTTCATGTCAGCACTGTGGTGGCTTATTGTTTTGTGGCTCCTGTGGCATTTGGACCCGCCAGGGCCGACCTGTGTGTTATTTCTGCCCTCTGCACACACACCATCCCTCCCCGTGTGCGTGGTGTCAGTGTTGATGTGGAAGCTGTTCACTGCATCTCTCTGTTTCAGTCCCTGTTATTACAGTGTTGAGTGCAGTTCAGTGAGCCACCTAGTCCTTTAGGTAGGGCTGAGGTTCTTCTATAGGTGAGAGACTTTACTTCATAGCCATATTCTAAGTGCATAAATTCAGGTACTGTGTGTTTGCCTGGTGGTATACTGAATTTGCCATATTCACATTTAAAACACAGCATTCTCAGAATGGAGCACAATAAACATATGTGTATATGTTTAAGTATATTTCAAGTATAAGTGAGCTTAGTAAAAGCATACAAGAAGTGGTATGCTGCAGTATTCTGTCTAGTTGAGTACCTTATGGTCACTTTATACATACTGCTGCTTAAATCAGAATGGTGGAGTGTCTCCATGGGGGAATCTCTTTCCTGCCCCCAGTTATAGCTGGCTAGTGCTGTGTGGGAAGAGATAAATGTTTTTATCTCCTCTCTTGGCAGTTAGTGAATTGAATTTAGGAATTAGTAGTTCTTGTTGCTGATTGGTGTACAGTGTTCTTGTTGTCCAGCACTGAATTACTCATCTTGCTTTGTTAGAGATATCTAGAATTTCTTTGTCTTCAATAATGACAAATTTGTCACTGTGCTGTGTACCACAATTTCTAAGTTGTTAAATAAGGTTAAGCAGTTTTCTTCTAGGGAAGGCTGGATTGTTTTTCTGAATCTAGAAAAATGTGCTTGTTCTGAAAGAGTCTAAGGATTGCTTGGAAGATCTGTTCCTACTGAGTTAGGTATCAGTGATTACTTAGAGTTTGATAGCAGTACAACCACAATTGCACTTGTTTACTTACCAAACATGAAAATGTTATACATAATCCAGTGGTAAAACATTAAGTAACTAAGGCACTGCAGTAAATGCTGGGGCTGATTTGTGGATTTTGTGAAGTAGTTTGAACGAGGCGAGCATCTTTACTGAAGCTCCTTGTGCTCCAGACTTATACTGCAGCCTTTGGACAGGGTCAGGCAAGCTGTTAATGCACAGAGCCACCACAGAATCCAGTTTTACTAATTGGGAGATGAATATGGCTTTAATCAGTCCTAAAAACTTTCGAAGGAGATCATGAAATCTGTTTTGCTGAGTGCTGTATGGGTGGTGTAGGATAGCTGCTGCTCTGGAGGGCTGCTTTTGATGAGCAAGCCCTTTGCAAATAAACATGAGCTGAACAAATGCACCATCCTAACAAGAACTGTCATCTGTAGAGGACCCAAATTAGTTCCAAAGTTCACAAGATCATCACAGCTAGAAGAAAACACTGAAGTCAAAGCAGGACGAAACCCTGGTTAGATATTAATAATTTAGGCTGAGGTGCAAAGGTGTTCAAGGTTCTGGGGGACTTGAGAGACTTGCTAAGATTTGCAAGATAATTTAGTGCAGGAGGAGTAGTTTACCAAGGGTTTTGCTCTGAACTGTTACTATGGCAACTCTTCAGTTTTGAGACTTTGAATACTTCATGCTCATTAGTGGTCAGGGCATACGTAGGTAGTACCATTTAAGATCACTGCACTAGAAGATCAGGAAATAGAGAACTAACTTCCCTAAATGTAGATTTGTAGGCATACTAAAAAGGCAGTAGTCATCCTTAAAAGGTTGGTAGTTCTGTACATCAGGTTTTCTAAGAAAGCATAATAATCACACTGAACATCACAGAACACACTGAAATCTGTACAATGTAAAATGTAGTAGGATGTGTAACCAGTTTTCTTGGAAATCAAGGTCTTTGTTATGTGGATGTTGGTAAAATCCTTACTATAAACCTGCTGATCCAAATGATAACCAACTGCTGTTATGACAGAATCCAAAATACAGTCTTACTGATAGTTACTACTTTCCATATATTTAAAAAGAACACTGTCTTTCAAGTGCTTTCTACCTCCATTTGGAAAAGTGAAAATTAATCTGTAGCATTATCTAAGAATCTAAGCTTAAATCATGAGGAAACAATTATTGGACTCAGTGCAAGAGGTAACTGAGTGAAGTATAGTATCTTCCAAAATACAGATCATAAAGAAGTTTTAAAAGTATAAGCACAACAATGTGATAATAAATCCTTCTCTTTAGACTGACCAATACTAAAGAAAAATTAAAATGAAAACATTTCCTCATCTAGAAACCTTTGTGCATAGAAAAACAAAGTCTCTCTTAGCATGCTGTTTAACTTCTTGGGGTGTGGCAAGGAAAGAGAATTCTCAACTAGAACAAGAATTTGTATGTTTTCCAGTGAAAAGTATTTTCCATGGCAGTGAGTCATATTGTAACTTGAGGCTTTCTTCAAACTATTTTTTCTGTAGCTGGTTTGCTGTAAAAGCCACAAGTTTCCCGAGGCTTACTGTGTGGGACTTGCCAGGGTTTAAAAAAATTATCTTGCTGCCTAACAGTAACTTTCATTTGCTTTTATGTAGTAAGAACCTTAAAAAAAACCAAACCCAGTATTTTATCTCTGTATATGGTCCATTTTTAGACTCAGGCTATTGAATGCATAGTAACCCTGCCAAAAGAGCCATAAAAATGCACGGCAATACTCTCCTCTTGCCAAATTAGGAAGCTGTCAAACTAAATTTCAATGATGTCCAAATAGAATAGAAATTAAGTAAGTCTTTTATCTTTGTGCATCCGCTTGCAGATGGAATGTACAGCATTCTCAGATGCCTGCTTTTCATCAGTCTTAACAGCTTAGCACAAATAACTTCCCTGTCAAGAGGTGGGCCTCCTGTAGAGTAATTACAATTCCTGGAAAACAGTAAATGGCTGAATGTGAGTGCATCTGAAGGGTTCTGTGCTCCTGCCACCAAAGGGAAAAACTCATCATGCCTGTTGGGGACCTGGGATCTACACCATGAACTTCACCTGACACTGTAGTGAACAATTCTACCAAATAAACTAGAGAAGAGTAACCAGTGAAGTCAGCACAACTCTCAGAATTGACTAGTCTCCCACTTACCAAGATAAAGCCACCAGTCAAATCACTTCAATTACAACTGTTTAAAAGCCTGGAAAAGAAGTTAAATCTTGCTCAGAAATGTCAAGTTGTCCAGAAAAGGACAGTTTCAGCCTCAAGTATAAAAGTTTGCCTTATTCTGGTGTGGCTGACAAATAGGCAGCTCAGTTAAAAGCCTATCAGTACTTAGTTAGTCCTGGGGCTTTTTCCCTATTTCCCTTGGTATGAAAGTTACAATTATTACATTAAAGTTAATAGTAATCCTTGACTGTAATAAAAGGAAACCAGAGATCTAACTGTTTACATGTGTTTGAGTGTTCTGGTTAAACTGCTGCTTGTTTACCTCTTCAGATGCTATCTTCCATATGATGTGCAGAAGAGGCTTCCCTCTCCTTTTTTAATTTTCTTCTCTCTTTGAACTATACAAGATGACTATCCCTAACTATTTGGTTTCCCTGCTACTTTCCATATATCAATAAACAACATTTTGCGTGCCTGCAGGAGTACATTTATAGCAAAACTGCTTTGTATACACACCTTGGAAATTTAAATAAGTATATGGGTTGAATAAATACACAGTGATCTAGTTCAGCTGGGGGTGGAGGGGCAGAGTTCATTTCTGGCCAGCACGGGCCATGACTTCAAACTTGGCTGGCTTGAGCAATACTCTGATGAGACCTGTGGCCAGAGTACCTGCTCAACCAAGAGGGAATGATTTCCTCAGGCAGGACAGTCAGTGCTGTAGGTGGTGGTGTTCTTGCTTGGAGCTTGACAGAAGGATAACTACTCCTCTGAAGGATCAGAGTAAGACATGTTAAAAAAACCCCCATGTATGTTGTAACTTTGACTGGTCTGTAGGGCTCTGATAGATTCCACTTAAATTTTGAATATTACTTCCTGTGAGAAGGTGATTGAAAGCCCAGACATGAACACCTTGCAGCTACCCAAGTTAGGCAGTTTTGCTTTTGGAGACCACCCTTCCCCCATATACACAACAAATTTAAATTCTGTTCTGCAGAGGCATGGTACTTTCTTTTAGTGATTGAACTCACATAAGAAAGCAGCACTTGGCCCTCAGCTTTATTTGAGCAGTGCTCAGTTCCTTTGAAACTGGGATTGTTTCCAGAGCATTCAGGAATGGCTTTCATAGCAGCACTTTAGTTTAGATAATGTATGCTGGCCTTTTTTCACTCCTAAGGACCTGAATATAGTCTTCTCTTTACATAATAGGAAATTTGTGGTGCCATCTAAAGGACACTCTGTGCCCACTACAAACCACCGTGCAGCTTGGCACAACCTACAGCCAAGGATTTGGGGAGTAGAGATGGAGATAATAAATTATTCATGGCTCTGTTACACGCTTAGTTATGTAGGAAAAGCTGGAATAGAAACAAACATACAGCTGTAGGGGCTTTTTTGCTGTGGCCACATGACTTTGGGCACTGTGTTGATCTTAAACATCATGTTTAGGCTTCTGGAGTTCTGTCTATGTGTCCGGTCAGTTGAGTTAAGTATTTTCTACTCTGCAGCTACCTTCAGAATACATGAATTTTAACTGAGTTCAATCAATTTATTGGGCAACTCCAACCCAGGAGTTGGGCAGGTGAAAGATCTCCTTGCCTTTGTGTTTTTCCTCTCAGTTTTAAATTTTCTTGAGTGCTGGGATCACCCATTTTGCATCTGGGCTGCTATCAGCCCACAACAATTTGAATTTGCACTTGGCACCATGTGTCAGCACACACTTGCAGCTCTGCTGAATGACATGGAGCAGGGAATGCAGGTGTGGGCTGGCTTCCACGTGGGTGTGGGATGGATGGCCTGGTCACACAAGCTTGGTGGGCTGGAGTTATCTCAAAATGTTTTGAAAAAAAATGAATTAGCAGAGTGATTTGTTGCTTTTTGTTACATGGCTGTGTCTAGCAGCCAGAGCCTTGAAACCAAGCCTTATAACAGGAGCTTGTATTACTCCAGCAAAAAGACCTGGATTGTAACCTGTGCTGATGTTCAGGAACAGAGTTCATCTTGTATATACAATGAATGAAGCCCACAGCTAAAGATCTTATGGAATGCTGAAGAGCTTTAACAGCCTCTTGAAAACTCTAGTCCTAGTTCCTGTCAGCTTGACTTGTCTTCCTCACTAGGAATATTCACTTTTTTCCCAAAGACTAAATGCTGCTGTTAACCTACTCAGTAGGGAATTACTGGAATCCTGCATTTCTGCTGAGTAAAAGATAGATATTTAAGTAAGATAGCAGGGACTTGTTCTCCAAATCTTAAAGCAAGTAAATTGATAAATTACATACTTGCATGTTATAGATGGTCGATGTAGAATTATCCTTCCCGATTTTTAAATACCTGTGAAGTTGCTCAGTGAATTCCTGTTTTTTCTCATGTGTCTTTTGCAGGTATTCGTTACAGTATGGATGTCAGTGTGGATGAAGTGAAAGCCTTAGCATCTCTCATGACGTATAAATGTGCTGTGGTTGGTAAGTGTTTGTTTTTCAAGCAAGATTTCAGTCTTCAGTTTCAATCAGTACTGATGTAATTTACAGCAAAAAAAAAAAACTAAAAGACTAAACTGAATTTTAATCTTCAACTGAAATCTGTAGCAAGGTGGGAAAAACATACAGTTACCAAAATAATAATACATATTCCCTCTGCTGTTACTGTAGATACTTAAATAAAGTTGCATTTTCATTTGGAGAGTCCAAATTGTGCCAGCTACCCTCTCCCATAAAAGTACTGAATCTTGAACTCAAATCCAAGTATGACAAACTTGGATTAATAGGGGACTAATTTTAGGGGGAACAGATGGAGGCTGTAAAGGATTCAGGCAGGGGAGCTGTGGAGAAAGAAGGATAAAATTCCTTTACGGGTTATGAAGAAGTACAGTTCATACACAGCTACTAAATTGTAGAGGAGTTTGGAGAGAATCTGCACATTATGTGTAAGAAAGAAAATACTTTCTTAATGTATATAAAGACACATAGGACTTCCAGAGTAAAGTGTTTGAGCTAATCCAGTAAAATATAAATCATAAAACTTACTGTTTCTACAAGTGCCAGGGACAAGAGATTGAAGCACAGAAAATTTAAATCATGAACTTTAGAGTTTCAGAGACCATTTTCAAGCTGCCTTGAAATATCTCCCATTTTTACAAGAGTACCTAGATCAGATTTTAGTTTACACTTGAGAAGCCTTAAATGTGGCAAAACCAAAATCACTGCCAAAATCAAAGATAGAATTACACATATTACTCATGTGTTCTGCCTTTATTGTTGAAAAAATAAAATGATTTTCCTTTGCATTCTTGTAGATGTGCCATTTGGTGGGGCAAAGGCTGGTGTCAAGATCAATCCCAAGAACTACACAGTAAGCCTAATCATAGATAAAAATTTGGTTATCTGCAGTACTGAAGCCAGCCAGTTAAAAAAGCTCTTCTAAGGGCATTATTGACCACTTAAAACTTCCTACCACTTCTGCCTATGCTGAATTTAGCCCGTGCATGCAATAGGTAGGAAAAGAATTTTTAAAATGTCTGTGTTTCAGAGGTGGAATACTTCAATTATTTAATTTCTAAATTTTTTCCTGAACGTCAGGAAACTACAAATAATTTTGAACCTGAAATTTTTTTGAAGTCGATACTGTTAATAAAAGCTTAAATTAAATTACTCTTAGGAAAAAAGTTAATGTTTTCGTTTATTTTGATAAATAGTTTTATGCTCCATTAAACCATCGTATGCAGTGTTCCAGTGTGAATAATAACTAACTTGGCTTATGAAAGGTTTACTGCAGGCTTGCCTTCTTGCCCTAATTAAAATAACTCGTAGAGAGAGGGACACTAGAACACGTAACAGATATTCTAAGCTCAGCGCTCCTGTAAGGGTTTGGGTGAAGTCATTCAGCTGTGTTGATTACACAGCTGGCAGCCCAGCTACTGCTGCTGCTGGCTGTAAATTGCTCACACAGGAGATCGGATCTGTTTGCTGGAAACCTCCACTGCAAGCCCAGGTGGCTCTTCCCGTGCCACGCTCCCGACCTGTCATGGATCAGAATGTACAGAAAGAAAGCTGTGTTTCTTGGGCTGCCTGAATACCAACAGTCTGTTAGGGAGTGGCATATAAATTATAGAAATTATGAATCATTCTTTCTTCTAGAGGAAGAGGGTGTCTGTTTGTGCTTGGGCTGAGTTCTAGCACGTACTCGTAAACACTAATATTTTCCTCTGATGTTTATTGCATTTTCTCTATAGGACAATGAATTGGAAAAGATCACGAGAAGGTTTACCATGGAGCTGGCAAAAAAGGGATTTATTGGTATGTTGGGCAGCTTTACTATGCAAATTTAGGAACCTGATTTATTTTGCACTGTCAGTGTCCACTAGGTAGTGTCCTTAAAGAACAGTGTTTTTGAGAGCTGGAAACAATTTGGGCACAGAACTTCCAGCAAAGAGCCACAAAGAATTGAGACATTGCATCTTAGTGCATTTTAAAGAGAACTGTCTTAACTTTTTTCCTAGTGGCTGTTCTGCTACGAGAGGCCACAAAAGCTGAGGTCACAGTATCCAAAATGATACACATTTCTCTTAAATTATGAAATTGTGACCATGTTTGTGGCAATTTTAATCTCTAATAGCAAACTCTTTACTGTTACTGTTTCCTGTAGTCTCAGTTGAGGCTTTTGGCAGATATCTGAGGAAAGAGAGGAAGGAAATAGAAGATCCACCCCAGCAAAAGTTGATGGCTTCACCCATGGCAACCACAGGCTGCAAGGGGAGCGTAGGCAAGCAGCATGGGAGCCTGTTGTAACAGAACCTCAGCTTCTGTAATGTTAGTAGGTGCTTCATTCAGACTCTCAGCCCTGAGCTGTTCTGATACCTTGCTGTCTGGAGCTGCTAGCTGGAAGTCTCTAGGGAAAGCTGAATGTTACTAGCTCGACTTGTAATTAAAGGGCGGAGCTTTACATGAAGGAGGTTCTTACTCAAATAAACAATGAGGCATGTAACTAGTCTGCCATGTACTCCTGATGTCTAACTGCCCCAGGAATGTATATCCATTTATCTGCTTTTTCTTACTCTTCAGCTAGAGTGTTTGTCATTTGCTTTTCCAGCCAGAGTGCTTATCATTAAAATTAAGCTTCTTTATAAACATACTTACTGATGTGACTAAGGTAATGCTATACACTATGCCAGCTATACTGATTGCTAGTTCAGTGACAATTAAAATGGTTTGATTAAATTTCTCTTCTTTTTTGGCTCTATGGTTGGGGCTACACAACTTTCACAAACCTTTTAAAAATACTTAGGAAAAAATTATAGAGGCAGAGCTGTGTTTAAAATCTTGCTGAGCAAGTCCATCTGATCTTAAATAGTATGGGCAAATACTGGGTTTAGTTAGCTAGAAAAAACGGAGTGAATTTGTTATTATTTCAACAGATGTGTGGAAGTTCTTTCAAAAGTTTAGTTCATCAAGAAAAGTTTAATTTCTCTTTCTTGAAGTAAATGCTAAAATCAAACGCACGTGCTGCAGTGCAATGACTAGGAACAGCCTATCTCTGATTTTTAAACTCACCCAGGAACAAAAAAGAAATTCTAAGGCCAAAGAACCCAATCAATGTCACAGTACATAGAAATCATACCTAGACAGCACCCTCCCTGTTACAGCAGTGATTACCAAAAAAAAAAAAAGCTTTTAATGCACTGTCTTGCTCTGACTTTTTATTGACAAACTGACCTTCATTTTATCGAGTGGCTTATGTGGAAGGTTGGAGGCTTTGACAGCATTGTAGAAATGTGTGATGCAGTATCTAAACCTGAACTGAATCCAGAAGAATATGTTGCTTGCATAATAAACTGAGGATTAAACAGGAAAACAGTTCTTCTCTGCCAAGGCCTGCACAGTTCCCAGGGGAATAATGGCTGAAGATAACTATTCATGTTGGACCCTCAAAAGCTGTTTGCACTGTTGCCAACAGGACCTGGTGTGGATGTGCCTGCTCCTGATATGAGCACAGGGGAAAGGGAGATGTCCTGGATTGCCGACACTTATGCCAGTACCATAGGACACTATGTAAGTTTTGAGCAGAGACTTTGAAGTAGAAAAAATGCTTAATCATGTGATTTTGTTTCATTATGGAATCTAAATATATTCTTGCAAACTGTGACAACATAATTGGTGTGAGGTTTTTAGGGTACTACTGTTAAGGAAAAATAGCTTTAAGGTTAATGTTTTTACACTGGCCTTCAAAAAAGTTTGTTTGATACAATTGATACAATACTGACTGCAAGTGTTCAGCAAAAAAAAATACAGTTTTTAAAGGTACAGTAGGTCTAAAACAGGTTTCTATTTCTACCATTTCCCTCTATTTTTCACTAGTACTATAATTATTAAAATTGTTAAACAATTTGTTCATAATAGCTTGTATAGTCTGCAGAATTGAAATCTTTCAGATAACAGAATTTACAAGTTTTATGACATAAATGCTTGTGTTTTTGTTGTTCAGGAGACCGTGTAAATTAAGTTCACACTATTGTTGTAAGGTTCTCTGCAGTCCCCCTAGAGGTAACAAGTAATCAATGTAGACTTCAGCAAATTCTCCACTGATAGAACATGTTGCCCAGGAGGCAATAACATGAATTCAAGTTTTTAAAAATTAGTTTTTAATCTTAGCCCTTACTTTGCCGTTTGCCCTTATGTTGGGGGGGTTATTTGCACCTGACTGCTGACCAAACACTTGTATACTTTTGACAGGTTGGATGAGAGAAAAACGTATTATGAACAGCTTATTTCTTAGTAGCTGTGTATTGATATGCTAATCTATTGCATGTTTGCCTATCCCAGCTCCTTTTGAAATGAAAAGACTCATTCTTTGTACATTCTGCAGTCCCTTCCAACAGTTTTCCCTAAATACAGCAGGGTGTCTGCCTCCAGTGGTAAGGCATTAGAGCCACTCAACATGTATTTCCCTCTGGTGTGGCTGTTCAAGACGTGCCCAGCTTCCCTGAAACAGTCTCTAGGCAGAATACTTGTCTGATCCTTTAACAATAGGAGGATGGAGTGGCACAGGTTATTCTACATCTAAAACACAATCTAAGGTATCTTATGGGAGGAAAAAAGGAATGCTTGAGGAATCAGCTGTGGCCTAGGGATTGAGTTAAATCACTTTTACACAGAGCTGCCTGTTAGATAGGGATGCCACTGTAAAACATTACTTGCTTTTTGCTATTCACATATGTAAATTTTTTAATTAAAACTTGAAACCTGATAAAACCCCAAAATTATGACTTCAAAAGGACTTCAACATGTGGAGTGGCAACTAGTTCCCTCAGTCATAACTTAAAATTCCAACATTTACCAAAGCTACTACCTCAAAGCATTTTAACATTTAACTCATTGCACTAAAATGCATATTTCACTGTGATACAACAGCATTGTATTATTACAACTGATGCAGAAGGCTCACAGCATATGACCTGTTTTAAGATCTGCTGTATTAGTTGAGTTCTCACAGTTTTATACAAAAGCTTCATTTTTTTTGATAGTTGGAAAACTAAACACTGATAGAGGAGAGGTTTTCAAATGGCTGAATTTCTTACTCTTTCCACTTTGTCATCTCACCTTGTTGTGTAGTCCCACACATACTCATGATTCAGTGACAAAATAAAATAACAACTACTGAGGATAAAAATAGAATTTGCATTATGCTACAACAGCTTCTTTTATTCCTAGGCTCTCTGCATGGCAGTATCTTATTGAAAAATAAAAAAACCTGAGATTATTTAGGAACATTTTTCTGAGTAGCTAATTAAAGAATTGAAACTTAATTTTGTTGGGTTGGTTGTTTGTACATGCAAGAAAGAATGGTAGCCATAGTGGAACTTCAGAGCTATTGTGGAGAATGACCAGGTGTGGAGAAGGAAAGTGACAGTTCTGACAAGGGGAATAATCCATCAAAACCAGTTTGTAGAGGAAACACATAACTATCTGCTTGAGACACCAAGAGCACAAATAAAGGTGATTAAGGAATACTAAAGAGATAAAAAAGTGGCCATGGGGGAAGAAGGGAAGAGAACTAAGAGCAGAAAATGAGCAATGAACAAAAGTGTAACTAGCCATAATTCTGAAGAGAGATGAAAGCTATGCAAGAGACTACTAAGAGTTGAGTGGAAAGATTACTTTGGAGAGAGGAATCTGTCTGAGAAATCTACAGAGCTGATGAGTCAGTGTGGTTGCACACAGCTGTGTTCAGGGAGGTTGAAGTGGAAAGGATAAGTCAACAGATACAAAACAGATAGGGAAAGTCTGCTTGAAACCCAGCAAGAGAACCAGCAAGCTGGAGAGACAAGGAGAAAGGGGTTAAGAAAGGAACAAAAATTAGTGTCTGGACATTGCCAACTAAGTTCATAAACTACTAGTGCTGATATAGAAGTCTTTAATGCTAGCCATAGACCATTTTCCAAGGTTCTCGTTAAAAGCCATGCCCTTTCTTTTTGGCCCAAGACGCATTAAATGTGTTTGCTTATTGACCTAAAATCAAAGTTTTTAGGACTTTGACGTCAACTGTGGTTTGTATATGTGACTTTAAGAAGATCTGGACCTGTGCTCATCTCGTGCTCTATTTTCTTGCTAAACCATGCAAGTCGTTAATAACTACCATGTTAACTGTTCCAGAAAATCCATCTGAAGTTGCTGGATCACTGAATTATATATGGCTAAAGTTTTTGGTTAAATTAGTCTTTTCTGCTCTTCTGTACTGCCTGACACAATCAACTGACTTTTGGGACACACAAAGGGACTTTAATAAATACATTCTTATATATGATGGGAGGCTGTATTTCTTCAAGTATTTATAAAACAGACATCTGCCTTTGTGAATGCACAAAACCTAAGACATAGTTTCAATCTGAAACAGAATAAAACCCTAAAAGTCCATCAAAATGCCAGGCCAAGTTGTTCCTAGCAAAACACCCCTGCTGATCTTGGTTACGGTTGATATGCCACCAGAGGGAGCAGACAGCTTATGGACAGCAGCACAACTGTATTTTGGGAAACCGAATTAGGAATTTTGTGGCAAGCCCAGGATCACTTTTATTCTTAAAGAAGAGTTACCTTTGCCTTTATAGGTTAGCTCACTATCGTTTTCAAACGAAAAGTTTTAGTTTTTATTATGGCTCTAGTCATCGCCAGCCATTCTGTCTCCACTTACTTTTGTCTGCTCCTTTCCTTCCTCTCACCAAGCATCTTGCACTCGCCACAGGCATGCAAATGCTTTTGGCACAGTGACAGAGAGGAGGGAGCCTCCCAGGGAATATGTGGCTGGTGGAATGGAAACCCATCCGGCTGCTGGCAGACTCATTTCAGTGGATTCTCTTTCATCCCTACTCTTTCACTTGTGTTGGAAGCCAAGCCACCGTGTGACTGTGCTCCCAGGGTGTGGGAGCATGAGAACCAGTGCTGACAGAAGAGGGAGGTCCAGTGTCTGGTTTGGAAGCGTTTTTTTCAAATTATTAATTTCAGTTGGAAGAATTAATTCTGGTTTTAAGTAGTGATTTTATCTTGGCTAACTATCTGGCATATGGAAAACTTTATTGCCTCCAAATTAAGAATAGAGGCTTGATTGTATATATTGCTTTTCTGAATAAAAGTAATCTACTTATCTAACTTTTGCCATATGACCTTCATACTGCAGATTTTTCTCTGAGATCAAACAACCCTGTATTCTGACAGCAAGAACGTATTAGGCCTGTCCTGTCCTTTCAGAATAACTGAATTTGATATAAAGGAACACTAAACACTGTTTAAAGGTGATTAAAAACCAGTCCAGGGATATGTCTGAGCCCTTAAAAAGATTAACACTTCAAGAATAATGATGAAAATTGTGACTGTAATAGGAGCTGATTTTGAGAAACATCACTCACAGCTTTTTGATTTGTCAAAAGCATGCTCGTTGCTAACAGTACAACGTGGATGTCACTGTGATTACCTAAACACAGAGTGAAGTTAACATACACACTTAAAGACAATAAAAAATTACAGGCCATATCCAGTACTGCATTACACAACTTCCCTGACATTTACTGGAGTACTTCCAAGGTGTTCACACACAGTGAGGAAGGAAATAATCTTTACAAATAAATGTATATAAGCTGTATCAGATTCTGACCCTTACGATTTCAGTTTTCTCTTATCTCTAGCTAGAACTTCTTGGTCCAGCTGCTGTTTGATTGATTAATTCCCTATCTCACAAGTCCTTCACTGTTTTACAGGATATTAATGCCCACGCATGTGTAACTGGTAAACCCATCAGCCAGGGTGGGATCCATGGACGTATATCTGCAACTGGTCGTGGTGTCTTCCATGGAATTGAAAATTTCATCAATGAAGCATCATATATGAGTTTATTAGGAATGACTCCTGGATTTGGAGATAAAACATTTGCTGTTCAGGTAATTTTTTTTTCCTTTGACCGTAGGGAAAAAGTAGTAAACAGACTTTCAGTAGAGCTGCTTTTAAAAAGAGCTGTAGCCCTTAAAACCTGTTAGGGTTTTAAAACTTCCAAGTTCACCTTTACTCTCAAACTTCAGAAACACTTTTCAGGCAACAGAGGTGCCCTTTATTTTGGACTGTTTTTTAAAAAAAACTGAACTTTCAATTGCACCCTACAGGCTCAAAGCCATATCTCTACTCTTTACAAACACAGTCTGCAAACACCAAAATTAAATACTATTACAGGAGTTCTTTAAGGCATTGCACACTTTTCAGTGAGCTATGACACTGTTTCTGCCTATACAAAATTCGTTGCAATGTTTTATGATAAAAAATTCAGGGAGAGAAGGAATTGATGGTTGTGTTCTTGTTTCACTATAGAATGGGCAGTTGGAAAAATAGGAAACCAATACCTTATCCTAAATTTGTAGGTTGAATGCACATTTTTGGTGTTCATAAGACTTGAGGATTTAGGTAGCTGAATTTAAGGGGTTTGATAGTCGGTAATATGTCTTATCATTCCTAAAATTTCAAAGAAATAACTTGTTCAGCTTTAAACAGTATGTTAAATGGAGGATTTGAGGCACTGATTTGCTTGGTTGTTAGAAATAGCAGAGTAATTGTAACCTCCAGGTTGTCCTCTAGTTAACCCGTAGGCTGGAACAAACATCCCTGCCCTGCGTGGACCCTGCAGCACACTCATCTCCCTGCACTTTGGCATTTTCATGCCTGGCAGAGGACTAACCAACAGGCACTTCAGCACAACTTAGGCTGAAAACATGACCATAAGAATAGCTGAAAATTCTTGTAGGAAAACAGGCATAAAGTGTTTTGAAGAGACCTAATGCAGGACAGACTGTTGTATCAAAGTTTGCTTCTAACGCATAAACAAAAATCCTAAATACAATTGGAGCTACATTAGACAGGACTTTAGTTTTCAGCTTATTTTTTCAGCACAGAATTGTACTACAAACTTTTGGCATTGGTCATGTAACTCTTTGGTCTGCTGTGTGTGTTCCTTTGCTTCCAGAATGTCAGCATTCTGGAAGTAAAGGAACATAATGGCCTGGAATTACGTTTTCTACACATGTAAGGATGTAAAGCATGATAATGAAATACAAGATTATCTAAATTTAAATTTAGAGAGTCTGTTTTGTACAGGGTCACTTCAGAATGTGTTAGAAATTACATAGCTTCCTACTAGTTTGCAAGTTCAGTGTGAAGAACTAATTATATTCTTTTGTTTAATACTTTCCACTGTGGGATGGTTTTACACTTGTAAGCCTTCTTTACCCAAATTAAATGAGAATATTTCTTGTCCCACAAATGTTAGTCAAACCTGTGAATAGCCATACAAAAATCTACTAATCCCTTTAAGACAGTGCCAGTTATAAAATACACATAGTGATCCAATATTGATAAATATCAGTTTTGACACTTCCATAGTAGCATTAGTTCTTTCTATATTTCCAGTATAAAAAACTTAGCACAACTGTATATTGCTGGCTGCAATGCATAATTTCTACAGTGGTATTCAGACAAGAATGGAATGCATGTAACTTTCTTCCATCATTCTTATACCTATCATCTAATGCCAAGATGTGCCGGTAGATTAAGGACTATTTAAAACTATTCAAAACTGTATAAACCTGAACAATAATCATCATCATTTTAGCTGAAGGGTTAACTGCTTTCCCCTTTCCACCCTCAGGGATTTGGTAACGTGGGCTTGCATTCTATGAGGTACTTGCATCGTTATGGAGCAAAATGTGTCGCTGTCGGGGAGTTTAACGGTTCTATCTGGAATCCTGATGGGATTGACCCAAAGGAACTAGAAGATTTCAAATTGGTATGAAGCTTAACTAAGCAGAAAGTGTTTTATTTTTGTCAGCTTTGCAAGTACATAGGATGACACTGCAGACTGGTGTTAATTTGATATTTAAATCATGCTGCAATTAGTCCTTACAAAATGGCTTAGAAATGTTGACTCTTCTGACCTTTCTCCTTATTTACGCTTTGACCTGACTCAGAAGAATGCCTGCAAGTGTGCAGGCTAATTACTTCAGTATTATTTTGCTTTTCTTATGCCTAAACTAGGAAAGATGTCTTAAGGAACCAGGGCAGGGAGATTCCTGAAGGGTTCCTGACTGAGAGTCACAAGCATGTGGTCATTTAAAGACCTGCGCTTTTGCTGCTTCTTAATTATTGAATGTTTCTGAAAGAATGAAAACCTGTCTTGCAGTGTGACTTGAATGTGTGGTTTATAATGACAAGTGGATATGGTCTTTTTATTTCCAAGTGAAGCAGACTTGAGGGGACAGGCACTAAAGTGCAGTCTTCTACTTGAAGTTTCTAAGAGCCTTATTTGATGTTTTTTCTTTTAGATAGGGAGTATTCAAATGTTTTTATCACTCCCTTTCTCAGAAGAATGAAAAGCTTTGTCACTAAGCAAAAGCTATCATTATAGTACTTTAAAATAGTACTTTTGAATCTTATGTGATGCAACTTAGCCTATGTGTAGCACTCTAGTGAGTCATTTCAGTTGTTTGAAAACTATTTTAAGGGCTGAGAGGGACCTTTTTTTTTAATACTCCAGAGCCCAAATGCTTATCAGTGTCTTTGGCCAGAGAGCAGTTATGCCTCAATCCCCATCTTGGGAACTTTGACTGTTATTTGAGCTTTGTATCTTGCTTTTTGTATGTAATCTAAGTAAAGATAGGAATTATGTTATGTACTGTCTGTCTGGTACTGTTGCCTTTTTTTTTATTTCTATTATGGAAGCCAGAGGAAGGGAAGGAATTCATACAAGTACTTACACACTCAAAACACCCTGGTTTGTTTTCTTTGCACAGCAACACGGGACAATCATGGGCTTCCCTAAAGCAAAGCCACTCGAGGGCAGTATTCTGGAAACAGACTGTGACATTCTCATCCCTGCTGCCAGTGAGAAACAGTTGACTAAGGCCAATGCTCACAAGGTTAAAGCAAAAGTAAGTGAAAAGAGTTCAAATGTAAATGAAAAATAGGGGAGGTCTGTCTAAATGCTATTATTTGATAATTAGCATGGACAAAACCAAACATATACCTCTGAGCTACTCTGCTGTGATTTCTTTCAGATTATTGCTGAAGGTGCCAATGGGCCTACGACTCCTGAAGCTGACAAAATCTTCTTGGAGCGGAATATTATGGTTATCCCTGTAAGGTTTTATTATGACCTTTGATTTCATTACAAAAATAACATTTTTGTGAACTGTAGGAAGACATTATTTATTGAAGGTTTTTATGAATAGCCATTCATTCTCTAAGAGTGCTTTTTTAATAACAGATGTCTAGGAAATGGGTGTCAGTGTTGCTTAAGAAAGGCAGTATTTATTAAAGATCTCACTGCAATATACTGGCCAGTTTGTTTGTAGACATTGTGTATCTGGGTGATACTGTAGATTGTACAGAGTAAATGTTGTGAGTATTTGAAAGAATAAGACCTAGCCAGGTATAATGACATTTTTTTCTTAAAGAAAGGGTGTCCTGATCAAGTGATATTGCTAGACAGAGTGGCTGATCTTCAGCCTTTACTCACTGAGATGGCCTAAGGATGCCCTAATTTTTTTGATTTAACACTTTTGCTAAAATAGAGGTAGTCAGTCAAGCACACCTGAACTTCATGTGTTCTTAAGTCAAGTCCTCTTTAAATCAGTAGAAGTAATGCCTGGACTGCAGAAGAGGATAAGTGTTGTCCTATAAGAGTAAGAACTGAATTGTCTTCTGTACTGCAGTTTAAAGTAGTGCTTTGTACATAATAGTTCTGCTTACTTTTGCATAATACCATAGAGCTGCCTTTGTCACATGGTCACAACTCAAAATATTTGCTATTTCTGTGCAGGATCTTTACCTGAACGCTGGTGGTGTAACAGTATCCTATTTTGAATGGCTGAAAAACTTGAACCACGTCAGTTATGGCCGTTTGACTTTCAAATATGAACGGGATTCAAACTACCACTTGCTCAGTAAGTGCTCAGTTCCACTCCCACACACTGTTTAATCAATAGATTGGACTAGCAAACACCAAATGTGGGACAAATAAATACAGAACTAATTAAAATTCACCACAGTTTCCCCACAAGTCTATAACTACTTCATACTAAAGAATAGAGAAGGTTTTATGGGTTTACTGACTCTGATGGCCCAAGTTAAATGCATAGTTTTTCAGTTATCTTTTCATTCTTCCCTCAGTTTTGTGAAAATACTGAAGTCAAGCTACTTATGTGAAATATTTATTACTTCTTAATAAACATCCTTCAGCTGTACACTTGGTGTTTGAGAAGTATTCAGTTTGAGTGGGTAACATTGTTCTGCACATACAACAATAGAGGATTTCTGTAAAGGACAGTGGTATAATTGGTACAAGCACTGTAAAAATCTGCTTATGGCCTACAACTCCACTTATGGTCATTCTGTGCTACCTAGTTTCTGGGAAAGAATACCAATTGCACAGAGAGAGGAAGCTTAATGGAGAAGTACTGGTGGATGTTGCTCCATTTTAAGCAATATTCTGTAGAAATGTGAAAATCTTGAAACAGAGGACTTCACAAAACATGCATGCATGATTTTAAATATAACCTTTTCTCTTAAATCATACTTTTCAAGGTGTTTCTAAAGTATTTGAGAGTTACAGAAATTCTCCTTTAAATCCCTTCCTTAGCTTCCAGATTGTCTTATCTCGAATACTCTGTGATGTTGGTTTAGGGATTTCAGGAATTAAGATGAAATAAATATCAATGAAAATACCAAAGCACTGCTCATGTCCTAAGGGAAAAAACCTAAAATTCCACATGGGCTTTTTTCTTAGCAATTGCTGTATATTCCAAGTGCAATATGGGATGATTGATTGCTTTAACTTCAAAAAATAGTTTGTCTAATACTACCTATCAAGTTAGGAAAACTAATCCAGATTACTCTATCAGTTTGATAAGATTAGTAAAATCAGTAAATTGAGTTCATTGCCTTATGACTGTACTATAGTAATACTGGAGTCATTCACATATAAAACCAGAAAAAAATCAGTATCTTTCTCTTTTTTTAGAAAACAAAATAAGATGACTCCTTTACCCACAGCCCCTATAGCCTGCATTTCATGCCACTGCGTGCTGGAAGTCTTGGCCTTGCCACCTTTGTTAGGGAGCACATTCCTCTCCTTGTCTGTTACCTTGCATCTATTTTTTTTTCCTTTCTAGTGTCTGTCCAGGAAAGCTTGGAAAGAAAATTCGGGAAACATGGGGGAACTATTCCAGTTGTGCCTACAGCAGAATTTCAGGATAGGATATCGGTAAGTAGCTGCTGCTGGTTTTTTTTACTGTCAAGGTAGGTGTATCCTGATATTATAACTGCAATCTAAATTTTACCATTGTAGCTACCACGGAGCATTTTTCCTCAAACAAGGCATTAACACATAGTTAGGCTGATGGTCAAATAAATAAAGCAAGCAAATAATCTGACCTGCTTAAGAATACTGGAAATAAGCCATTTTTGCTTTCTTTTACTTGAGCCTGTGCAAAATGCCTCTAATATTGTAAAAAAGCTACAGTTTTAACACAGATGCATTTTGTATTTTGGAGATCTTGTTGATATAATTTGCCCGGATTTCCAAAAAACTTTCAACAAGATCCCACACCACAGACAGTTTGATATGGTTTTTTCTGTCACTCCAGATTAAGAGCTGGGTGAAAAGTTGTAGAATGTTCCTCTAAGACTGAATTAACAGGCAAAGAAATGTCAGGTAAAATTCATTGTTATCTAATGTGTAGCAATACATGGTGGGGAAATTTCCATAAAAAATGATGGGTTGTGAGTTCATCCATTTGCATTCAAATGGAAGTTTTGGAGGTGATGACAAAATATAAGCTTAGAAATCCATAGCAATCAAAAAGCAAATCCAGCATTAGAAATTATTCTGAAGTGAAAATACAAGACTGATTAGTGATGCCACCATATGAATCCACTGTGTCTGCCTTCTAAATACTGTGTGCAGGTTGAGTCTCTGCATCTTCAAACATTATAGATGTGAGAAAAGTTCAGAGCAAGATCACAGGAATAACCAAAAGTATGGAAGCTTCTCCTACATGGAACAATGAGCTAACCTTGGTCTTACTGGCCTGAACTGGTCAGGGGGTGGAGACAGTCATCTCTAGGATGAGTGGTGTGAAAATAGGCAGGTGAGGGTATATAGTTCACCATCTGGAATGGTTCAAACAGAACCAGCACAGTGAGGCACAGAATGAAGAATAAGGGGATGGTTCCTAGCACAGCAGACTGTTCTGCCAAGAGATACATGGAGACTGAAAGCATCAGTCAGCTTGTTTTCAAACACAAGTTCAGGAGGAGATGGAGCAAATGATGGGGTGTTGAAGTCCAGTGAGTTGTGAAGAACATTAAACCATGCTTCCTTGGGAGGAAATCAGGGGAAATGCATGTGGACTTGGACTACTGTCAAGTGATAGAAATAGATTTTAGCCTGATCCAGTATGATGCTAGCATTTTCATACACATTAGGTTTTATGGATAGCATTCCTGATGGTTCTGTGGCTTAAAGCAATTGCTGGATCTCAAACACAAGCTATAGAAACTGGCCTAGTGCTTTCTACTTCCAGCCCGAATAGATATTTGAGGGAAAGTGTATATTTTGTATATGTACCTGTCAAATCATTAGTAAATAACAGCAATCAGGACAATGCAACATTGAAGCTGATACTGAGTCATCCTAATTCAGGCAGTCTACAACTACTTACTGCTCTGTGTATTTAAATTTTAATGGGAACAAAGTTGTTTTGGAGTTGCTCAGGGCTAATACAATGTGGACAATACGAATTTGGGATTCATGCCCTTCCTAAAACCTGTCTTCAAAGCAATTGCAAGAAGTTTGTAAAGGTTATTGACTCTTGGGAGCTTTTTTGTTTAATATTTACTGTGCATTCTGAAGGCTGAAACAGTAGTTACAACATCAATAAAAAAATGCATCATGCATCTAGAAGCTATAAAAGACTTCAGTGCTTGCATTTGAGGTTTTAGAATTGAATTGGCCATAACTAGCTCTTCAAGTAACACAGTAAAAGTGATTTAGATTCTTTAGAAGGAGTGAGAAAGCTTCAGTAATTAAGGGAATCCAACATGTCATTGTCCCTAATGCACCTTTGTGTTCTGTCATTGTCCCTAATCCCTTTATGTTTTGGATTAAACCCTGATTTTATTCTCTGTTGTTGCAGGGTGCATCTGAGAAAGACATTGTCCACTCTGGGTTGGCTTATACAATGGAGCGTTCTGCCCGGGTAAATATTGCATTACTCTACAGACTTATATGAGAGAAAACTCACATGACTTTGGGACAGCTTTTGAATAGGTTGTACAGAATTTCTCTGCAATTAAAGGAATAGATAATGGGAGTTACCACGAGTATGAAGTACTTCTGCTCTCTGCCATTATGGCCACCATTAACTGGTTATAGTAAACATTAGAGATTAATACAGGAAATGAAGAAGTATTTTCTAGTAGAAACTATAGTAATTAAGAAATTTTCAGTTGTCTTCCTGTACCTGGCTAAACTGGAACACATACATAAGAGTGCTTTACTTTACCATTAGCAGTTTTAGATTAACCCCTCTATGCTGTGTTTTTAATTAATGGGACAAAACCTACAGCGAGAGACAAGATGTTTCAAGTATGTGAGGTACATGTTAGTCTAAGACTTGAAAAGGGCTAATATAGTAAGATGGGAAAGATTTTCTTCCCTTTCAGTTATCAGTTATAAGGGGAATCAAGACATTTTATGATTGATCCACAAAGAATCAGAGCTCTGATACCAATCTAGCAGCTCCTTTTACTCCTAACTGGGATCCTGCAAGCAAAATTGTTCAGCTCCTAGGGAGAAACTCACAGAAGTAACATATAACCTTTTCTGTTTCAGCAAATCATGCGTACTGCCATGACATACAACCTGGGTCTGGACCTGAGAACAGCTGCCTATGTCAATGCAATTGAGAAAGTCTTCAAAGTGTACAATGAGGCTGGTTTGACCTTTACATAAACAGGCCATGACCGCTCCTTGTTGTATCCCACCCCTCTCGCTGTTAATGTACCCTCTTCTTGAGAAAGCTTATCACAAGTTTACATGTAACCACAAAATTTTCTTTTCTTCTGACATTATAGTGGATTCTATTCTCAATTAGTTTCAGTTCCGAACTAGTCTTTTTTACAATAAAAATCCATGGATTAGGAAATTGTATACAAGTATGTATCTGAAGATAACAGTTCATCTGCACTTGTGGGGGCCATTCTGGGTATTTCGCCTACAAAACAAAATGGTACATTTTATATATGGAAGAGTGGTCTTGCCACCTGAGCCACTTCTCAGACTTCAGATCAGATACTGTACTATATGAGCACTTAGCTCATTATTACTTCATGCACTTTTGTTTAATGACGTAATTTTGGCTTCAGCACTTTCAGTAAGGCCTTGTATGATCAATGCTGTGGCATTGTCAAAGGAAGAACGGGCCTCCAGCAGGGATTAACTTTGATAGGAGTCTAGTTTTTGTTTGTAGTAAAGCTTCAGGCCTGATTCTCTTTAGGCAATATTTTTTCTTTAACTGTGCTGCTGTTACAGGACTGCCTTTTATCGCTTGTTCAAGCTAGTTTGACTGTCATCATGACGTATGTAGCGCCGACAGACTAATATTTTTATAAGCTGAAACTATCAAGCAACTCTAGTTATGTTTTTAATCAAGTATCTACATAATTCTGACTATAGGTCATTTCCTTTTTTTAAAAAAAGGGATATTCTGGATTTGGTAAGCAATCATACTTAGGTTTTTTGGAATTCTTTTTCAGTCTTTCCTTTCAGAGGCTTTCTGAAAATTGGATACTGCCTCAATGAACAACTGAAGTGAAACTGAACCCAGAAATCATTGGCCAAACCACAGAGGAGCTAAGATGCTGCTATAAACTTAATCCACTGTCTTAACACACATGGCCTTTTTTTTTTTTGGTCATAAGGAGGTCTTGAAAATTTTGAACATCTTGGAGTTCAACAAAATGGACCTCAACCAAATATTGTGGATCAAGCACAGGTTTTGAAGTGTAAGGCTTTTGTCCCGTGGAGTCCCCTTGAAGTGCCAGATGTTATTTATGTAATGAATATGAATGTTTTTTTTAAAAAGACAACTAGTCCCTCCCAGAAACTCATGCTTTTTTCCTAACTACTTTGTAACTGCATGACATAACCTGGAGAGAGAGCAGTTATTAAAAAAAGTTGACCTTTCCAAACCTACTATGCTGGTGTATTACTGTTTTCTATTTCATGCAGTAGCTTTCTATAGTTACAATCAATCTGAAAATCTTCACAGAACACTTGTCTATCACATGCTCACTGCTAAAATGCTGCCCCAAGTTTTCTTAAGGGGCTCACTAATACTTCTCTTGAACTTGCCTGTCAGCAAGACTTTTAAAATTGGATATATTTGGTAAATCATTTCAGATCTTTTTACTGTGTCTTCTCAAATTTGTGTGAAGAACTATTCTGGTAGTTAGCATGGAGCAATAAACCTGCGTGGTGCATTTAATTAGTGGCTTGCTCCATCATATATACCAATGTCTAGTTTTATAAAAGTACTACAGATCACCTAAGTGCAGCATATATATATATACACACACATATACTGACATCATTTAAAAAATGAGAACCCTTTGAGCTTAAGAGAATTATTGTGATCGAGGTGTGGATCTCTAAATACAAGATCTATATCCTAGATCATATTTTTCAGTGCAGTTTTTACATAAACATTGATTATATAGTAAAACAGAAGAAGTATTTTAGCAATTCAACTCTGACAAACTGTAACCAAAACCTCACAAATAAACAGTTGTATTATTAAAAAGAGAAATAATCTTAAAAGCAGCATTGCATTACCTGACAGAAAATTTGTTAAAAGGAAAATGTGTACTGTTGTTCTCCCTCTCCTGCTTCATTTCCTCTACAGATAGTAAAGCACCACTAGTTTGGATGTGCAGACCTTTTCAGTGCTGGAGCACACAGAAAGTTGGCATAGATAGCTAACTGGGGTATCTTCTACCTCCTACCAACTTGGAAGGGAAAAAAAGCCAAAACCTGCACAATGCCTGTATTCCCCAATTCATTTGCATCTTCTGGTCTTGTATACACACACACTAACACTTCTTTTCCCAGGTGAAAAAAAGCAGACCTCCCACCTAGCATGATTTTCCCAATCCCAAAGAGGAGCCCTGAAGGTTGACTGAATCTCTCCTCAGCCAACTTGGTTGCAGTGGTTCCTGACCTCCAACAGGCGTTGGAGACACAAGAGACATGAATCTTAGCATAGCCAGGGACTGGTATAAGGACAGCTTGGGGTACTTTTAATCAAAGAGTTGAGATTCTCAAGGAGACAATACTTGGAGTCTGACCAAAGATTACCACACATTTGCTGATTTGCCCTTTGCTTGAAGCTAAGCACAAGAATCAAACTCATTGATTCCAGACTTCTTGTGATGGCCTGCTGTGAAGTGTTCTTGTACATTAGGGCTATGCTGGTTCTGAACATTGTTGACCTCAATCCTAACGTGATCAGACAGTTAAGAAAAGAGTCACATGTTCCTTATCACATTTTGTAGCACAGACCTCTGCAGAACCAACAACAACAAAAGAAAGAAGAAAGTGGTAAAATTTGCTACAGTTGCTATGAGTTAATGTGGGTTTAGAGGCTTAAAAGCAAAGCAACTCTAGCCATTTGCCAGGCCCTAGCCACAGCTGAAAAAAAAGCAATCACTTTCTGGGATGTATGTTATAAATTTTGGGGGTTTTTTTTACTAGAACTGTTACTTCAGTTAGGTGTTAGACCCTCCTTATATATATGTGCACCCACACATGCAAGTCAACTGCCAGCTAACAAAATTGAATACAAGCAATACCACCTACATGCCACCTGACATTCACCAACAAACTTGCCAGGTTGTTTGGCAGGGAGCCAGTCAGTACCTGAAGTTAGGTTTGAGCACAGATTTGAAACTGCTCTGAGCAGAGAACAAAGCACATCCTCACCACAGCAGGTGTTTGTAAGCTCTCATTCACACTTAGTACAGCACAGGTAAGTAATTTGTGTTACAGCATCACAGCAAGTACTCTGAAGCTGCCAGTGAATTGCAGAAGGATGACAACTACAGTGTTCAGGGTGACATGCCACCTTGCAAACTACTAAAAGCAAAATATTTCTATTATGCAGAAGAGCAAGCAGAACAATCATTGTTCTATCCCAGAAAAGAACTCAGTGCTACACCTCTTTTCATTGATGGCAACTGTCGCCATCAGAAATCAGAGCAATGGAAATTCTTGCTGTGTTTCCAAGATGCCAAGTAAGTAACCTCTGAATTACTCTGTTAGTAATTGACAAGTTTGTAGTTTCAGATTCTAAGTTCATGTGCACACAAATTGTTTCTGTTATTTGGGGGCTTTTTGGGTTGTTGATGAGTTAGGTTTGTTCATGTTATCTTTTAAACATACCTGCTCAGTTTTGATTCTTTCAGCTGCTGTATGATTACTGTCCATCAGTGTTTGACAGAATGTTGTGAATGCCTCCAGTGCCCCGCTGTGTGATCTGCATTGCTCATCCTTCCCTTCCCTTTTCCAGAGTTGTTGGAGTTGTACCAATGACCAGGCTCAGACAGCACTAAGGACGTAGTGGAGCTGAGCACTCTGCTGCCAGCAAGGCAGCATTCTGCTGCTGGCATTACTTTGAGTATCAGAGTGCAGTTGTACAGTGGTTACATATACCTTAAGCACACTTGAGTCTTCCTCAACACAGTAGCTAATTGTGATTTTACTGATAAGACCAGAAGCACTAACACAGTCATGGAAGCAGACAGGTGCTTACCGTGTCTGGAGGGGGCTGTTGGGTGCTCAGCTGGTGAGACTTGTACACACACAAGTGATTTAGGCTCAGAGACAGAATGGCAGAGACCAGCTCTCAAGTGCTTGACTTTACATGGTGCCCACTCTGAGCCATCATTTAAACCCCACCCAAAAAAAAATAAAAGTGTTTGCATTAGTAGCACAGCACAACTCTAGCTGTCTGCTCTGTGAAATAATCCAGTCTTTCTAGACCAGTGATTTTAAATCTTTTTTTTAACGTATGTAACCAAAGGAATACACACAAGCCAGGCAGAGTATAAGTATTTTCTTTATTTAAGAGTACAGGTAGTAGAAAGTTGTTTACAAAAATTTCAGTGGTGATACATTTTTATCTTCATTGTCCAAAGCTTTTCCCCCACGAAGTTGCTTGGTTTGCTACATTTTTTACAGCTTTTTCACCGGTTTCAGCAACTTTGTAGACTTCATCCAGTGCTTTTCAAAGAGAAGAACAAAGGTAACTGTAGCATCACTGCAGTAGCTTTCCCTTTCCCACCAGGTGTGGGACAAGGAGCAAGGAAGGGTTGGGGGCTCTATGTGGGGTTTCACTGCCTTGATATTACCAAAGTAAACACAAACATTCCCGTACCTTTCTGACCAGCATCCTTAGCCTGTTCTGCTGCTTGCTGCACGGTCTGGCTCACCGTGTCCACTGGAAGTAGGAGGAAAAAAGTGTCAATTAAGCAGTCCTTACCCTTAGTTCAGTAATCATGTTTTAAAAGGGTTCCCCTAAATGTTTCAGGGCTAGAGGATGAAGAATTACTCCATAAGGATGGGCACTCTGATCCAGTAGTGGTGCTATTAGAACTCTGTCCCTATCTCCCCGCAGTATCCATGTGTCTAGGTATAGATGAAAATTATAGATGTTAATGTGTGTTACCTACAGTGTCAAGAAATAAACCCTAGTAGAGAATTGGGTGTGATGAAACCTTCCTTTAACTGAGCCTGGCTCAGATCTGCTGAGAACAGGCTGGGGCAGTTTGGTTGGTAAAGATTCTCTCACTAACTACATAAAGCCTGATGCTCATTGTCTTAACTGCTGTAAGAGCAGCACCTCAAAGATGTAGTGAATAGTCTAACACTTTCTCTTGTAGCTAGGAAAAAAAAATGTATTCTGTAAGAGACCAGACTAAAGGCATGGAAATGTTCAATAGAAGAGACATACTGTGACATGAAGAGCAAGAGAAGATATTGTCTTAAAGGCCTACAGCCTAAAAACTAGTAGTAAATGTTTGGATGATCAGCCTCCAGTATCTATGATGAGGAAAGTCTTGCTCTTGAGTCAGAAGTTTGGGGCAAATGGCCTTCAGTTGAACCTGTATTTGTTTTATTACCCTGGCTTCAAATACTACCTCTTTAAAAACACTAGACACACTCTGCACAACATATACTGAAGTGGGGGCTGACTGAGCAAGCCAGATTCCTCATGGACACGGGAGAAGGGAGAAATACTGAGGTGAATAAGAACATTTAAGTGGACTGGGAGTGCCTAAAAACTTCAAAGGTCTCCAGGCTTGCACTGAATGGCTCCTCAACAGTGGTTGTTTTAAGTATCTCGTAAAACCCAGTGGCCTATTTCACCTTGAGCTTGTAAGACATTTTCTACTGCTCAAAAGACATGCTAATTATCATCACACATCAACTTTTGCTGCAGTTTCCTAGCGTGGATGCTGTTCATGGCTCATAAGGTGCAGCTAAAGGAAAATGCTTCCCACAGCAATCTTGGGTCATAGCAGAGTTCATGACTCCTTTCAGGACCTACAGGATAGGAGCTAATTTTAGATACTTGCAAAGCCCAGTTGTGCCACTCTGCACTTGGCAATAGCTCATGGGACTGTTCCTTCAGGGCACACACAGGGACAGCAGAAGTAGTTCAGAGACAAGGTAATTAATAGTTGCAGAACCAGCAGTTGGACAGACTTGTTTTAGCTGAAATCTGGCATTAACCCCCCTGTATTTTCATTTAAATGGGGATTTAGAGGGTTCCTCTAGAATACTTCCAGGAGTTGGTACAGTACTGGCAAATTCAGCATCACCTGCTGTGTATTTACTGCCTGTCATCAAGGTACATGCAGATTGCACAGAAGTGGCCAAAGTCAGGCCAGTGCCTGGAACCTCCCACTGTTGTTCCAGGATCCAACTCCAGCTGGAAGAGCCATCTGCAGCACAGGACTTGCTGGGAAGATTTGTGCAGGGTTCAGGCAAAGGGCTTCTGACTGAAGATGTCCGAAGAACTGGTTCAGCTTCAAGTAGTTGGGACAGAGGGGAAAGGACTGCAGCTACTGTTCAAAAACTTTGCTCTTGGAGTTTGTCGACTCCTAAACACTTAATTCCATCAGCTGATTGAGATTACTACTCAGCTTCTTCAAGATGACAAATATCATTCCTAAAATATCCTTCTTATCTTCCAGCATAGGAAACCATAGATGTTTCCCCGATGTTATAGAAGTTAGGAATATCAAAAAACCCCACAGGAACATGCTTTTCTAGGGCTACTGTACTGCAAAATCAGAAAGATATCTTCATTTGAAAAACTCATGGTTACTCTCCAATTGCCCACATCCTCATGTTTTTCTTTCATGCTTCAGCATAAAAATATCTGAATTAAGCGTAAACATTTTCTGGAAAAGGGGGCAGTGGGTGTGGGATTTGCATCTCCTTAGCAAACTAAAACTAAGTATTGGTAAGTAAGACACGGGCTTCCCACTTGCTTCTTTGAGCACATACCCCTGCAAGTGGTATCTCCACTGCATTTGAAGTCACAGACAAAATAACTGGTTTCAGGAGTTTACCCAAAACGTCATGTAAAGAAATATGAAACAGTTTCCACTGCTCATGTACTGAAGACAAACATTTCAGGAATCTCAGCAGTGCAGGTCTGTGTTAAGGCTCCACTAACAATGGCTTATTTAAGTGGCACATTTCACTTTGGGGCCAGTTCAGCAAACCTCTCTGCAGGAGTGAACTTGTCTTGGGTGCCCTGCCTGAACCCCTGCAACTGCACTTGTGCTTTGGTGGGCTGTGTGACTGCAACACTGACAGCAGATGACTTAACTGTGCCTATCTGTGCAGCACCAAGCAGATCAGAGCCCTCAGAGTTCAGGAAAATAATACACTGTGCTACTACGCAGCTTGTATTTATCGTGGCTGTTCCTGCCAGGAAGCAAAGTCCTAAATAAGCAGCCTTGCCTCCCCTCTCAGCTTTTTGCAGTCCTGTCAACAGTGCGTCATCGAGTCACCCCTGCAGTGTGAGCCAGCATGGGACAAGTTGTTGGAAAACCAATAGTTAATATGGGACCTACATTTACTATAGTGTTAGGGGGTTTGGAGATTACAGGCTGTGCTGACCCCACCCTTCAGGGCAACATCTAGAGAGTTCATGCCCCAGGGGCAGATTTGCTCCCAGCAGCAGGGGCAGGAGCGGGCAGATAGTTTAACACCCAAGGCAAAGGAGGAGGGAAAGCAGCAATTTGTATTTACCTGCTGCCTGTGCAGCACTTTCAGCTTGTTGCACAGCTTCCTCGGCAAGCTTCTTCCCAATCCCGAACATGGCTGCTCAGTCCTCTCTCCCCGGATGAGATGGGCGAGTTTATCCCTAAGTTCGGTTCTGTTACACTGTTTGGCAAAGTGCAGCTTTTTATAGACAAAGCAGGACTCCTCCCAGTAGTTAGAGGGCAAATGCAAACTGGAACAGGGAAAAGTCATGAGCCCTTGCTGGGTGATTAATATATCAGGCATAAAAGGGTGAAGGGACATTTATGCTTGTTATGTTTTCCTCCCCGGGGAGAGGGCGTGGATTCATCAGCAGAAGTTTTCCATAGCCCAGGAATGAAAGCTTTGTTTTTCCATGTCGAGGAGTTGGTAAACAGCAGGCATGCCACAGCTGTCCCAAGCAAAGGCTCCCGAGCCAGTGCCGCAGGGGGATACACAGGCTGGCACAGCCCGTGGTGAACCGGGCAGAAAAACATGGCATTGCAGAACACTCAGCTGGAGGATTGCTTAAATCAGCTTCGGCGTTTCAAAACCTTACATAGAAAAGTATCCAGTTTCGGATGATTCTTGCCTGCGTTCCTTTGCCTCTCAGTAGGACTTCAAATTCATGGTTATAAAAAGGAATGGGAGGAGCCAACCCTGCTTTTTAAAGCATCTGATGAAATCTTTATTGCGTTGCACAAAGCTCATAATTTTGTGGTGTGTCATAATTAATACTTTAACCTCTTATTTCCGAGGTCTGGCTCAGCAGAATAGGTTTGTGTCCTTCCCCACAGCAAGTACTTTGCAGGACCTAGCACGGGCTCCAGGGCCTTGGGCATCAGCAAAGGTCAGTGGGGTGCAGTCCCACAACCTCAGCCTGCCCTCACCAGGCTCACATCACCCACCCAGGTGACAAAAAGTTGAGCTGCCCAACCTTGTTCCCTGAGACGGAGCCAATGAGATGGGATGTGGCAGGGGGGCAGTGGGAGATACATACATACATACCCACAGCATCTTGGTTCATCTCACAGGACACCAGCCACCCAGGAGCTGATCTCACACCAAAAGACTAGGCTTAGTTTTTTCTGGGATCACCTGCCCTCTGGCAAAACTGCTTTTATGCCCTTTCACACGGGACAGGAGGTTTCACTCTGTTGATCAAATAATTGTTGCTGGAAATGGCAGGGGAAAAAGCCTAACCTACCTTAGAACAAGGGTTTATTCATCAAACTGATCTTCTACCACAGCAGGTTTTAGAAATCTTGATCCCAGGCATGGCACTTCATGAACAACTGTTCCTCTGCAATGTCCCTTCCAGCATTACAGCAAAAGTTCTGTTTTATTACCACCATCACAGTTTATTACAGACCACAAAGTCCTACTTAATGTCAATTAAATGTGACGTAGAGGGGTTTCTGGGGAGGGGTTTCTAGGGAGGAGCTTCTCCATTTTATCTTCTAATGGCAAGGAAGGGATTGCTCACCATATCTAAACGTAAATTCTATCAGAAAATGCTCACAATAAAAAAGAAGTCAAGGGTTGTGTCATCAGGTCAAGGGTTGTTAACCAAGTTCAAAACAGACCTACAACGCAGGAAAAAAACCTTCTGAAATATTTCAGATAACTCAGACCAGCATCTGACCAATGGAAATTCTTGGCACAGCAGCCAAGAAGTAGAATGCACACGTTGTTCCCTGTGACATCCTCAATAGCTCATGGCTGGCCTTGTTCACGGAAACTGCAATTTCCTGGTCCTACTCTGCTGCTGCTCCAGTTACTGAGAGGGACAGATACGTGAAGACAGCAAGACTCAGAGTCAGCAACAGGTTTGTATATTTGTTGAGGCAAGTATTTATATTGTCACGAGACACTGGAAATACCCCTCTTCATCCCTTCCTTACTACAAGGTGTATGACAGTTCCTGTTCTCACACACTCCACTACTGCAAATACGCCTCCTTTTTTAAAAATCCACATCATCACTAGTTCACAAGCAACTTCCTTGAAGGCAGATTGGTACAGCATCAGCACTGATGCTTTGGCTTCCCAGTGAACATCAGTGCAGAAATAAAATTACAGAGCCAATCCTAATTATATTACATCGACGCACTGCAGGTACATACTGAGTTGTAACATGGGAGAAGGTGCCATTGCAATACTGCCTTGCAGACAGGTGAAGGTGATGTTTGCATCACAGGAGCGAAAACACAGCAATAAAACACAGCACAGTTCTCAAATATATAAAGGACCTTCCTTATGTCACTACATAAAGCCATAGAAGACCTATGAAGAGGTGCAGATCTTTGCAGACACCAGGACTTCCACCAGGAATGCATTTAAACCAACATTAGGCTGCACTCAGTGCAGGGCTCATCTCTGTGCACAGATCTGGCTCCGCTCCCGAACACACAGACAAAGCCCAGGACAGCGCCCAGAGTGAGCAGAGCCAGGGCAGCCTGCTGAGAGCACGGGGCAGAGCTGCCAAGGCACAAACACAGAGGCTCCCTGGGCTCAGCCACCAGCCAGCACGGGCGAACACACCGAGCTGGAGAGCAGAGGCAAAACCCGTCCCCCTTTGCCACGACCACGGGCTGCGGGACGCGCGTCCCCCAGGCTGGCTGGGCACCAGCACTGCCAGCACCCCCCGCCTGGAGCCATCTCAGCCTCTCCCACAGGGTCACATCCCACCACAGCGCAGCCACAGCACCCGGAGGCAGAAATCACAGCACCCAGAAGCAGAAATCACAGCACCCGGAGGCAGAAATCACAGCACCCGGAGGCAGAAATCACAGCACCAACACGCACCCGCCCGCCCTCACCCCGCCCGCACCGACACCTCGCATGCCCGGCTCATACCTGCCCACCACGTCCACAGTCAGGAGCTTTCCTGGGCCCCTCCCGCAGCCCCTTTAAAGCCTCCCCAGCCCCTGCCCGGCTCAGCTGGGCAGACCCAGCCCAGGTGCAGAAAGTTTTGGGGAAGGGCCCCTCTGCCCCAGCTCAAGTGCAGTAGGTTTTGGGAAGGGCCCCTTCCTGCAGCAGGGCCCTTATTTGTCAAACCTTGTGGGGTTTTGAGTGAGGGGTCAATGCGTGCAATGGGTAGGAGATGAACTTCAAACATGAAAGGAAGGTCACCTTTGTCCTGTGGACAGCAAACCCCGCTGTTCCCATGGGCTCTGGAAGCAGACAATGCTGGCAGGCCTAAAAAGGAGCTGGACAACTTTGTTCATAAACAGAGACTCCAGGGGGTGCTGGGATGTGTTCTCCAACATTGTTAATCCAGCAATCATGATTATTTGGGAGCATGAAGGAAGTGGTGCCAAGAGGGGACCGGTTTGCAGGGGTCCACAAGTCACCTGTCCCATCACTGCTGTTTGCTGCTGCTGGGGGTGGCCATCTGGCATTTTTTCAGGTCGTGGTGAAACGGTATAACACAGGCAGAGTGTGCAGCCTGCACAGCAGCTCCAGCATGTGCCAATGGCATGTGGGCAACAACACCCAACACACCACCAGCTTATTCATCTTCAGGTTTCTTCGTCTGACTCCTAGGAAGGCAAGTTTCTCCTTGTGGACCTGCCATTCCAACTTGTGCCAAGCAGCTTCTCCATGATATCCTCACAAAACAGCAAGCTGTTCCCTCACTCACACCCCACAGGCACCAGCACCACTTTGTCTGTGGCTCCTTTGCAGAAAAAAGCAGCCTCTCATAGCAGCCAGCCCCCCATGTCCCACCTGTGTCTTGTCCACATGACCTGTGGGTCTGGGATAGGGACATGGGAGGTGCCACAGAGGGATGTGAGAACCTGATCAACTGCCAAAAGGGTGATTTGGGAAAAGGTATAAAAGCAGGAGGGTTAGTCATAAAAACAAAGGAGATTGTAAGCTAGACATGGGAAGCAAAATGGCAGCTAAGGGAGCGAGATTTGAGAGCGGGATCAGGGAAACTGAGGCAGAGTGAGGTGATGCAGGCAGGCCCTGGGGGCTGCTCATGCCAAAGCCAACACAAAAGCAGCAAGAAGGGCCTTCCTTACCAAGGGCTTGGTTAGTATTTCCCACAGCACATCTCCCTGCACAGGCAGTGAGTCAGCTGCTGTGCTCAACAGCTGCGCTCCCTATGGTCCAGCTTTTACATCTGCTCTGTTCTCCCAGCTTTACAATTAACCACGAGGGCAAGAAATGCTCAAAGGGCCCTCACAAGGTGCCTGGGCTGGGAGCTGTAAAGAAAGGAAAAAACCCAGAAGTGTTACTAAATAGGAAGAAAGAGCTATGCATAAAAAGGGTTTATTTGCATGAAATTCCTGGTGATTTCCTACGTGAAGGCAAAAGAGAGACTGAGCAAGCACCACGTGTGTGTGTGTGTGTGTACACTAGTACTGTGCACTACCAACAGCAGCTGAGGGGCTGATATGAAGCAGGAGAAGCATCTATGAAGCAAGGCTTAGGAGCACAGTGAAAATGGCTTATGTACGTATCTTTTGAGGGTCTTGGCCCCAGGGGTGTGTGGATGTGGATTCCAACCCAGCCAGAACCCCAGCAGTGCTCCACAGGGACACAGGTTGGGCTATCTGCTGTGGCTGAAATGTGCACAGTAACCTCAAAAAGGCACCAGGGTTGGGGGGAGAGGACAGGGATTAAAAAAAAAAAAATCACCTTTACGTTTTGCCACATGGCAGGAAACTATGGCTGCAAAGACAGATTTCAGAGAGCTTGGATTCTTGTTAACCCTTGGAACATCAATCAAAGCATTCACCTGAGATGAGTATTCCTGTTTTCTTGGGCAAAGGAAAGAGCTGAAGGTGGATTTTGAGCAGTCTGGTAAAATCTGTGCCCCTTGTTCCCCTGCCCTGCTGATCTGTGAAGGAGGGATGGCAGGGACTGCATGCCCTCCAGTGTCCTGGGAACTTCTCTGGAGCATTGGAGTGGGGCACAGAGCAGGAGGTGCTCACACTGGGCAGCCTAGCCAGGCTGAAACATGAATCCCCTTTGCTCAGCATTTCATAGCTCGGGCAGCTGCAGGCACACCCAGAAGCAAATTTTGGGAAATTTGAGAACTCAGGTGTTAGACAACTTCACAAGCACAGTGTTGATGGTACAGGAGCTGGTAGGAGCTTTAGGGATGTCTGCTTCGCTTTTACACAACATCTGGAGCCTTCAGGTGGGATGGGAAGGCACAGTCCTGTGTTGGGACATGGGTCCTTGTGTGATGCACAAGGAACAGAGAGCCCCAAATACTGTGACTAAGGCAGGGACCTTATTTGTGGAGCAAAGTGCTTAAGTTTAGACCTAGAAACACTTGCCAGCAAGTGACTCAGACTCATGGGTGCCTGTGGCACAGCATTCACTCTTGGAACAAAAGAGATGTGAAATACTCTGATCAGGCTCCCGATGAAGCAAAGACATCCCTGTGCTGGAGACCAGGAGTCAGGAGCTGCCTCCAGGTGCTTGTTGGCTGGATGGAAGAAGTGTCTTCTCTCTCGAGTCAGTAGGTGACCTCCAGTGGTCCCTCCAGCCAGGCAGTCCAGTCTCTACCCTGCCAGAGCTGCTGCCAACACTGGGCCAGAGCAGCGGGAAGTGACAAACTGTTAGTTACACTGAAGGCAACTGGAATGAGGGCATATTAAGCTGCACACCAGGAGTCAGGGCTGTGGTCTCCATGAACAAAGCAGCAGGAATAGGGCCAGTAGTGTGAGGGGATAACTGGTTTTACTGGTGAAAATGCTCTGTTTCAAGGTTTCTTTTTGTAATATTAGCTAAGAAGTGGTTTGCAGCAAAAGAAAGGTGCAGTGGAAAATGGTGTATGGGCCACTGTCACCCACAAACACAGCACTGGTGTCTGAAATGCTGAGCCTAAAGAGCTCAGTCTCCCAAGATTTCACCATCAGGGAGGCAACCATGAAAAGTACTAAATAATAAAGTACTATTGAGGGTTGCCCAGTAACTGAGAGTGCAATAGTCTAATGCTTTTTCTGTGAGCTTGTACTTGGGTAAATATTTAGGCTTTTAAAGCTTTAAATGACAGGAGACATTGCATAAGGACACTTGGTGCAAAGACCTGGACTATGTTTACTCACAGATGGTCTGTTATTTATAGGGTCCTGTAAAGGCCTTTTGGTCTGTGCATCCTTGTGCAGATTGCAGACAGGGGTGGTCTTTGGGTTCGGGGATGAGCCAGTCTCTCCTAGGACTGCATTCACAAAGACCAGCTTCCAAAAAGCCCTGGTCAACCACAGCCTTTGGTCAAGAGAGGCGAGGCAGCAATACCTCAAACAGGCCTGGATTGCCCTATTTCATTGCAGCCAGATGGCTTTGGTCTTGCTTTGGATTTTTTTGTAAGACATAAATTAGATTTTTACTGAAATCAGGCTGGTAAGGCTTCAAACCGGGAGGAAAAAAAAAAAAAGGAAAAAAAATTCCCAGAGGAAATACTGCCTAGCAATGAGAAACTCCCAGAGGCCGAGGTAAGAGCACTTACTGTGAATAAGTGGGTATTAGTGCCTTCTGTTGACAGAGGCAGCACTAAGTGGGCATCCTGTCTGGCTGCAGCAGCCTCTGATTGCCCAGCAATCTAAAATAAATATTTCCATCTCCCAGGCAAGAAGATTGCCCCCTTGCCTCTCTGGCGGCTCTCCGTCCCTGAGCAGGCCCCTCTGTGCAGCGCAGCCCGCCGGGGATGCCTTGGAGGAGCCGAGCCGAGCACCCCTCGGGGGCTCCCTCGCTCAGAGCTGCCAGCCGTCCTTAGAGCTGCGAGCGAGCGCTGGGATAAAGGGGCTGGGTTTTGTCCCCAGGAGATTTAACAGGAGATGCGTTGTGGACAATGGTAACAAGAAATTTAGATGGGCAACAGATGGGTAGGAGAAGGGACAATGGGGTGGACATCACAACTCCCATTCACTCACAGGCACCACAGGGCTCCTCTGCATCCTTGCAGGATGGTCACTGACCGCACTGGGATCAAACAGATTTGCAAGTCGTTGTCTGATCCTTCACTGAAAGCCGGGGTAAAATAACGAGATTAAATAACAAGGCAATGTATTTCTGAGTGGTGAAAATCTTACAGTACTCTTTATTTATCTTAATCTAAAAATACAGAAGATGGGAACAAACAAACAGCTGACAAGAAATACAACCCCAGCTTAACTTTTGATTACTGGAAGAAAACTCAGTTTCATCATATGAATGTTCTGTTGTCCTGAAGTATGAACAGTTTCACTGGCTTTGTACATACACTCAGCAAATGTGGCAATAATCGTGCTGTTGTAAGAGCAGGGCAACAACATTGCTGAATCCCTTTGAGCCATGTTGATGATCGTGAGCAGATGTGCTAAAAGATACATTTTTTCTGTGTGAAGGATGAGGGGGACCTTCCATCTTAGAATTTTGTATTTGAAGAGAGAAAAATTATCCAGATATCAAACAGCTTTCATTTTTCTACACAAAGGAGGAGGGAATTGCAAACCAAAGAGAGATTTATACATACAATACTGTTAACTTAAATTAGCATCATTTTTTAAAGCCACATTTTTTCCCAAAGCCAGACATTGCTTCTGCAGCTTGTCCAGTCGCTTTTTCCACTCCATCTTGTGCCATCTTGGCAGCCTTGTCAATAGCTGCAAGAGAGGGAAAAAGAGAAGCAGGAAGTTGGGAAAATGCAATGTTGTTTAATATTTATGATGGAAGAGAGGTGCAAGGATGATTAGACTACAGAAATGTAGAGATACATCTTTAAAAAAGATTTTGGCAATTTTGCTGCCTTCCCACCTAATGTCACCAAGTGCCCAAGCCCACCCTTCTCATCACACCCATGGGGCCGTAGAGGGTGTCAGCTCTAAGGAGATACTGCCAATGCATTTTAGTTTCATCAAGCATTTTAGAGCCTGAAATTGATAAGCCTCCCCTCATTCTTAGAAAGTTATTAAATTGTTTGAAAAAAAAAGAAAATTGAGCTTAGTTTTTAGTTTGACTTGTTCCCCATCCCCAGCAACAAGATGCCAACATTTTCCTGACGGCACCTTTCCAGCTGCAGGATCAGCTTGGATCAACCCCAGCTGCTGCCTCAGCAGGTGCTGGCTGGACCTGGATGGAGCCCTGCACTCAGGGCTGAGAGGGGGGTGGGAGCAAGATGTGACACAGGGCTACCTAATGCTCAAGAAAGAAGAGCAAAGTTTTGTTCATGTTGTTCCCACAAGTTTTCTAAAGAGGAAGTCAATGTCTGAACGCTGTGCAGGAGACTCAGTGTCCAGGGGGCGTCAGCTACTGCCTGCCAGTACCTGTGGATGTACTAAGCAACAGATCCTGAAACCCTTCCCCATGAGATTTCTAAAAGCCCCAAATTGTCACTGAAACCAAGGCCTTTCATGCTGAGAACACCCGTGGGGCAGTGGAGAATGAGCACTGCCCACTGCCACCTTGTGTCGAGCTGCTCCGTCACTTCTTGATTTGATCATTGCTCCTACCTTTCTGGCTTGCATCTGTAATCTGGTTGACTGAATCCTGAGTGGCCTGTCCCAGGCTGTTTGCTGTAATTAAGGTAAAAAAGAAAAAAAAAAACATTTCCAGCTGTTCCCCTTTATGGTTACAGCAATTCCCAGAGTCAGTTCCCTTTTCTGCACGCCCACAGCAGGCTATGCCCCCCATGAGTGACCAGGCTGGTACAGAGCAGGCTGAGGCTGTGCCCTTTGTCTGTGGGCACCCTGGGAACTGTGTGTTGCCAGAGCAGCTTGCTATGAGATTAGTGTTCACCTAGCACCTATGGTCAGCTGAGCAAACCAATGACAGATAAGCAGGAGATAAAGAAGCAAAGATTAGCGGTGAGTTGGAATGATGACATTTAGCTGCAAGCTGCTTATTTTACACTACACTTGCTTTTATTGATTTCTAGCTTATTGTGCTTGGGGAAGGTTGGCCATGTAGCATGCATTTTCTCTGTGGGCCATTTGGGAATAGGGCCTCTTCCAAAATGGAAGCAAATGCATCAAATGCAAGACAGGAGAAGGGAGATTTTATAAACAAGATATAAATAGAAGAAGAGGAGAAGAAGCTAGAAACATAACAGATCAACTCCAGAATATAAAGCATTAAAAAATTGAGATGCAGTTGTAAGATATCTGATAGTTTATGAAAGAGCAAGGTGCCCTCTCAGTGGCATGAATATATTCATACCATGGCAAATGGCAAAGACTATTTTATTCTTCAGAAAGGGATACTATCATGTTTGTGGATCTACTGTACACTTGTCCCCAGATGTATGGAAACTTGCTCTAACTTTGAAGAAACTAGTAAGGTTTCTCACATATTTCAGCTATACAACACAGTGTTTGCAGGATGAGAGTCCAGGACCATACCTGATAAAATTACACACTGCTAGGAATATGCTGCACACAAATACTGTAGGAAATACACTATAAAATGCTGGAGTAAGCTATACACATTTTTCAATCTTTCATTTAAAGGACAGGCTATTATGCTTTGCATTGAAAAGTTGATTTCCAATGCACAGCACTAATGATAAAAACTTGGCCCTACAACATGGGCATAACTATTACAGAAATGTTCATATGGGGTTTTTTAAACCCTGCACAGCCTGGTGATTACTGCTGAAGAACACAACAAAAACATACTTGTACTACATATTACTAACTGTGCATTGCAATCAATGTAGTTATAACCAGAAGGCACTGACAGGCCAAGGGGCAAACATTAATCAAAAGTTAACTGCAACTTATTAGAAGGAGAGCAGGTTAAAAACCACTACAGAGCATGAGAAAAGACCACCCTGCATAATGCAAAAGCTAAATACAGAAGGTTATTATTACCAAAAGCTGCTTCACTGCCCTAAAAACATGAATGTTTTGAGGAGTGATAGATGTTGGACAACGCTCAGCAGCCACAGAGGGAGCAGTGGGTGGGCAGGTGAAAGCAGCTGCCCACAGCAATTGGAGAGCCATGGCCAGCCTGGGCTCTTCCCTAGGTGATGGCCAAGACTTGCTTCCCGAGAAGGGAAGGAAAAAGAGGAAGCTGTGTCCTGCTAGCATTGATGCAGCTAATAGTGTCACTTCAGATCGTGGGTTTTCTGAGCGAAAGTAGCAACTAAACCCTATCCAAACATACAATAATATTTTATCTTTCTTACCAGCATCTTTTGCTGCAGATTCAGCCTGTTCCTTCAGTCCCTGAAAGCTTCTTCCCGACATTGTGGCTTCTGATGCCTGTTAAAAGTCCTCTGCTTTGGTAAAACTAAGCACCAGGTGATGTATAGCACACTATGTGATAGTGTCCTGACTTGTCCTGGTTTTTATACGTCTGCTACCAGACCTGCTGATTCTTTTGGGGGTGATTGGTACAATGGGTGGAGTTCGAATCTGAGGAATGAGAGCTGAAAATAGAGAAAAGTTGTTTATTTACCCTCCCTGATGAGAGGGTGTGCCCAGATAGAGACTTCTGCTTCATAGCACTGTCTTTGTTTGTTAAATTGTGGTTGTTTGGGTTTTTTTTTTAATCAAAACTGAAAAAAACCTGTTCCACCATCACAAGACAGAGAAAAGCCACTGAACTGAGCTTTATAAAGAATGCTGGAATACTACTGAAGTGGTAGTGCCTGGGCATGGCCAACTTTCGTCCCCGCCAGGCTGATTTCCTTCTCTTTCCTTCCTGAGAAGAACCTCATGAGAACAGAAACCAGCCCAAACTTGTTGTAGTTTCTAGCAGTTTTAATCATAATCCCCTTTTCTTGTCAGGTGGGATACTCTTAGATGGTGAGGGTTGTCACTTATGTGTACTTTTATAAGGAAATGCTAATCTGGTCATCTTTCCAGTTGGCTGCTCAAGGTGGATTGCAAATCCCATCACCATTGAAGGCCTTGCCTGGGTGAGGCAGGTAACCAGTGCCAGCACTAGCAGTTCTCAGGGGAAGGGAAAAAAAAAGAAGCCAAATTAGCAAACCTACCTTTTCCTAATATGGCTTTGTGGTACTGACTTTGTTAGTACAGAAATTATGCTTAAAATCACTTCCTTTCCTAGCATCACCACATGAATAAAAGTTTCTGGCTTTAACCTCTGGCACTTCCCAGGTTTCCTCTAGCCTTTGGAATTAATATTTCCTGCCATCAATCCCCAGTACAAAGGTGCTTTGTACAAGTGAACTATTGGCAGAGTTGGGAGCCAAATGGCTCGCTGGTTTTGAGGGGTTTGGGTTCCTCGTTGCCATTTTCCGGCGTACAAAGTGTCTCTGTTCAGATGGCCACATATTTGTCTTCCTGAGTAAAGATCTGTGTTGGGAAATAGGCATGAGAACAAGATGCCATGGATAAACCAGTGTGGGCACTGACAGTTCTCATAAGTTTAGTACTTCATTAGTACCCAAGTGAGGAAGAGCGGCAGAAAACAAGGTTCCCTGCATTCCTCTGCCGCTCCTGCTCCGCCTGTCATTTCAGAGAGCTCCTCTCAACTTTGGCACCACTCCTTTGTTATTTCAAACAGCAGTCCTCTTTCCCCCTCGACGGGTCAATTAGAATTCTAATTATATATGCACATCAGGTATCTTTTTCAATTCCTTGCTGATTTCTTTTTTGGAATGATTTTCTCACTTGGATTTTCAAAAACTCAGATAAAAGACACCCAGTACTGTGGGGCTCTGGCATTTTTTTAACAAAGCCACTAACATGGACCTACTTACCTTTCTCACCCAAAGCTGAGAAGGCAGCCACAGCACAGCCCACACCAAATGGGAGGATTTCAGCTGTTCTCAGCCCCTCTGTCAGGTCACTGCTGCCTAGAGTTACTCTGTGTGGAGTGTTAGTGAAGGAAGGAGGAGGCTCTCTGGTATCCATCAGGCAGCTTGTCACAGCTCAAGAGAGGACATGCCCAGGCTCCAGCAGCAAATACCTTCCAGCTGCCCTCCCAGCTCTTTTCCAAACTGCTGGATTTTCAGTGCAAGGGCCCTGCAGGTGCTGGCTGGGGTGGACTGTCTGAAAGGGACAACAGGAGTTTGGGAGAGCATTTACAGCTGGTGTATGTTTACATCAAGTGTTAAACATGCACCACATTACAGCAATATTTTAAAGACTCCTAACGAGTTCAGGTAAATATCGCTCTCCAATTCTCCTCTGACACCTCCCTAGATTTCCCCAGCTCCAACAACTATTCTTCCAAGTGTAAATCTCAGCGTTTCAGACTCAATATGGATGTTTGATCTGTGCTGCTGCCTGCTTTATGTCCTGCTCAAAACATTAGGAAGCACAAATTTCTGAGTAAAACCTACACTGCTGACAGCATAGCAGAATGAATTCCTTATCTAAGGTAGTGTTAGCATTAATATTATCCTGATTCCAAACACTAAAAAGGGAAAAGAAAGCAAATTACCCTTGCCTGGTAATGACATGGTGTGATCATTATAATGCAGCCCAGAGCAGAGGGAAGAGGGACCTTTGGTACAGTAAGTACTTATTTCCATATGATGGGACAAATAGTCTGTGCATCAGGTGGCTTGCAGAGTTACAAAACCACAATAGAAAATTAATGGAATATATTGCATAATATTTATTCACTCTGTGAGTTAGCATTACTTGCCTAAAAATAATGATAAACCCTTTGAACTGATGTTAGATATCGATTAGAGTGCTCAGATACAAACAGGTTCATTGGGCACTGGAAATAGTGGGTAACTTCAAACATGCAGTCCAAGTATCTCTGAGTTGAATCTAAGACACCACAGGGAAATTAGAAATTGTTCTGGTTTCCTTTCACACATCTTCTGTGGCATCTTTGAGCACCACCCTCTCATACATCAGTAACATGAACCCTTCTCTTTTACTGCCTGATGGAGGTGAGAAGTAATTGATCAGAGCTAGAGCTTATGTTTTACACATGAAAATAGGCAAATGAGGCTAATTAATGAGAAGTGTTGACATTTATTTGGGTTCTCTTAAATTTTAATTTTACCAGGGTTGGGATTTACAGACAGGTATGGTTTCCATCAGCAAGGCAAATGCAACCACGTGTCAGGGCTGAAAGTTTTACACAGATCACTCCAGAAGTTAACAAAGTGTGCCGTGTTCAGCACCTGCAGCTGTGAAAAGAGACTGACATTAGTGTGGAAGGGAGGTGGTGTTTATGTCAATGAAACAGAATTGTTATCAGAAATAGAATGGTTTGCTCATAGAAAGATATAATTATTTAAGTCATATGTTAGTCATTTAAAGGATCAAACTAAAGTTGCTCTAATTAAGCTAAATTTGCCTTTCAGTGCAGATACTGATATAGAGTTCTGGGAGAAAAGTGGTCTAATTTATTCTCCCTTTAAACATCCTCCAGGAACCATTAGTCAGCTCTGCTTCAAAACATGAGATCAACATAAGGGCAGTGCACATGGAGTTCTTTACCTTCTGCTTTCTCAATCTTGAGGCAGCATCCAGGTGGTGTCATGTTTCTACCTCCTTCTGGAGCACCTGAAACCATGCTTAAATACAGGGATTGTTGTGGAGTCTCATGATATCCCTCAGCTTCAGGACTAGGAAAGGCAAAAAAAATTGTCTGGTCTTTAACTTAGAAGGGGAAAGGTGAGAAAGGCTTGACTGCCACCCTAAGATCTGGCAGGGGACTGGGGAATTAAATAACTGGTCCTGTCTCAGGAGCAGCTGGCTAGGAAAGCTGAGGATGCAAGCTGGGATGTAAAGTCTACAGGAGAGCTGTACATATTTCTCTAGGCACACTGAGACGAAGGAGCCCTGTGGCTCTGCCCTTCTGGCACATGGCTGTGCCCAGGGGCCCAGGGGGAGAGGAAAAGTGGAGAAGCAGAGCTGCCAAGCTTGCCTGGCTCCCATGCTGGGATCCACACAAAAAAAAAGCAGTGCCAAAGACTGACAGAGAAACTTTGCACTGCTGCAAGCTCATCTGGGCAGGGGTTTGTCTGATATTCAGAAAGCTCAGTTTTAATCGGAGCTTTTTCTGATGTGCTATTAACAGTATGGAGCATCTTCTTGTGATTGGGTAGGGTTTTGATGCTTTTATGAGACAGTGAAGCTGTGTTTCAATATAGAAAAAAAGTGCCAAAGAGGTGAGAATGTGTGAATTTTATAGAGAACAGTATTAAAAAAACAGCCCTTCAATATTTTAATCAGGTGCTCTTTGAGTTCAGTTTTAGGACACGCATTATGCAGACACGAAACCAGGACTTTCAGATAAAGTGGAGTTTTAAGTGTATTATTACCTGATTTGCATTTAAATTAGTGGAACGCTGCTTGGGATATTCTATAGAGAGCCACTGCTTCCTCTTCTGCACCCCAGACAGACACCTTCGAGAACTCAGGCCCTGCAACGCCCTTCAGCCCTCGGCTACAACATAACTGGGGGGAGCACTCAGAGGCTGTGAACTCCATCAGAACAAATCACTTAATAAAGCTTAGCTGCAGTTTTACATGGTAAGTAAGTTTTGCTGTTACAAGGGGGAAAAAAAGTGGTTTTCAGCACTTTGTTGGTCACTCGTATGGTGAAGTTGACGCAACACTTGGCAGGGACTGTTCCTGGCTGGTTGGATCACCAGAGAGGTGGGAGTGTGAGCACCCAGAGTCACGTCACTGGGGACAGACTGTGGCCCCACCGTGCCTGGCACCAAGAGCTGTCTGGGCACAGAGGGATAGAGTCAACAGCTTGTGGGAGAGCGGTGTCACATGGACAAAGTCCACTTAAATAATTCACAGGGTGAGATGAGTAAGAGAAACTCTTGATTGCCTAGATCATGATCTGTCAGCAAAAAATTATTTTGCTAGTATCTGCCTCCCTCAGCTTTTATCTGGGGCAAGAGGATTCCCAGCACTTCCTCAGTGAAAGCAGCTTCTCCCGTGGGATGTTTTCTGATGCATCTCCTCCATTCTTTCACCTTTCACTTTCTTTCCATCACCTCTCATTACATTTGCTGGAATATTCCTTAAAAGCACAGACTTCTTTTCCATGCAGCCAAACAAACAGATATACAGCAAAGTTTAGTTGAATAATTAGTAGATAATCTTTTGTCTCTTTTATCACAGACTCTTCTGCCTCAGAACAAACAAGTGTTCACCTTTGTTTCACCTCTGACAAAGGTGGCTCAGACTGGTACATCTGCTCCCCTTGGCTGGGTGACAGCTGGTCTGGGGAAGGGAACAGAGGCTCACTGAGCCATTGCATGGGCACAGCACTACTCTGTTCCCACTCACTGTTGCAGGGTACTCGTGGGAGGAAACTGCATGTCCTGGTCTCTGTCTTCAAGACTTGTGATTGCCTGTGCAAGGTGCACAAACACTCCTCTGGGCTCTGCAAAAGGACTAGACCAGGCCTGGGCAGGGGCTACTGCAGGGAAGTGCCTGTCCAGCCCAGGCTCAGGGCAGTGCTCACACACTCCCAAGCAGCTAGGGAGCTCAGTATGGCAGAGCAGTGTCCCAGCCCTCTAAACTCAGCAATTATTGGTCTCTCCTGGTTTAAGCCCTTGGAACAGAGGTGGAGCCTGCTTGAGAGATGGGCATTTGGGGAGCAGCTTACTCCTCCTTTGAGCTACAGCCCAGCCCAGCTGCTACCCACTCCTGCTCCCCACACATGCTGGAGCTGGTGAAGGCACTCACCTCCTTTTTCCCCCTGGTTGGCAAAACACTTTTTTTTTTTGTACCTCCATAAAGCAAAGCTTTGGAACAAAGGGTTTTTCCTTTTTCTGTCTCTCTCTAGCGAGCACTAACAACAGACTCCAGCCTCCTCTGCTGGGCATGAGCATCTCTTTAAGCCCTCTTACCTTGGCCTCAGTTTTGGTTATTCTGTTTAATTGGCAGATGTTTTGCAGGACACCAGAAAAGAGCATACACATATCAGATGTAGTTTCCTTTGAGGGGTCTTGTTACCTCTGCTAGGGCTCTTCTGTTCCCTTTCAGTGTTGAGATCAAACAGCCTCTTGGATGGAAATCCTGTGTTCTCTGCAATGCAATGCCTTACATGTATTAATGCATGAGAGAGGCTGCTAGCACACCTGCCAGATCCTTCCATACTACAGCAAGTCTCTCCTGTAATATCTTCCACAGTCATCATCATTATGCAGCTTAAGGAGGAGTAATGGTCTGATTTTGAAGCAGTTGAAATCTCAGCAGTTTACACTGTCTTCTCCTGGATTTGTGGGTGTTCTATCTGTAGGTAAATAAAAGAACCCACTTTTAGACCCATACCTACTGATGTGCTTTAAACTCATCCTCATGATTTACAGCAATGAGCTTTGTAGCAACATTTTCCTGTTCTCTACGTCTTTAACGTGGAAAGTCTCTGCTGCTCTCACTCTGTAGCTTAACCTGCAGACTGCTGTAACAGATACCAGCCCTGTGTTTGTGGTGCACCAGTAAATTCTCCTTTGGCAGCTGCTCTCACACTGATGCATTGCACAGCCTCCCTGCCCCTGCCAGCAGCAATGCAGTTCTGATCTCACAGGTCAGCTGGTACCCATCACATTTTGGTAATTACCTTCTAGCAGCTTGTTGCACCCAGATGTCAGCATAGAGTTTTCAAGCTCTGTAGTAAGCAGAATAAATTGAGCTCAACATCACTTTCACATTCCTTTAAAAAGCCTCCTCTTGTCCAGTATTCCCCCCTGCACCTTAAACATGGCAAGTATTTAAATAGTGAAATATCTGCTTCTCAGCCCTGACAGACTGGAAGTTGGCCTACCTACAGTACTGACTTCAGCAATACAATTTTTCACAATTCTCCATCTTTTTAAGGCCCTTACAGTTTTGAGATCCTTGTAGCTTGATACTGCACTTTTACAGGAAGAGTGCATCAGTTTGGAAGCATCCACATCTAAAACGTGCAAATAAAACTGACAAAACAAAAAATGTGTTCAAACACTTTTTTATTAGTTAAAAAAAAAATATTTCCACAATACCTAGAGATCCCAAGTGCCAGTGCAGATGGAGGCGACACACAGACCAGTGAGTCCAACCAAAAGATGCAAAGCAAGTGGGTTGGGAAGCCAGGAGGGAGGTGGGGAAGGACAGACCCCCTGGTACACACCTGAACTTTACTTACAATCAGAGGAGTCTGGCTTACATGTATTGTACAACTCTTTTTGAGGCAAGTGAAAGACTACAGAGCTGAATGTAGTTAGTCTATGGACAGTGGGATTTTCCCGTTGTAGTGTCAGCTAATATTTCCATGTATGCTCTTGGAATGGTCTCTTTCGACCTAGGATTCCCTAACTTGATGGATCGCCTTCAGTTTCACCCTGTGAGAGGAGAGAGACAGGAAAACAGTTAAATATTTCCAGTGGAAAACATATGTAAATAAAATTAAGAGAAAAATCAATGTTAATAGTCACCACATAAAAAAAATCATAAACAGCTACAAAACAATGAGGACCATAAGTGGCAGAGAAAATAAATGAAATATCCATTTCTTCTGGAAACCAGACACACTCCCACTGACCTCCAGGGAAAATGAGGGTGTGAGTTCACAGATGGTGGAAGTTGAGCTAATGTGGGGCCGGGCTGCCACCAGCAGGAGTGTCCTGCTTTCTGCTGCTGGGTCTGCTCCTGCAGCCTGACATGAGCACTGGGGCAGCCACGGAGTCAGTCACATTAGTGGGGCTCATTTCGGGGACTGGCAGCGGGGGTGATGGCTGGCAGAGAGTGGTAGGTGCAAGCTGAGACCACAAAAACAGTCTGAGCTTTGGAAAAGCTGAAAAATGTGGGGTTTGGGTACATGCAGTACCTGTGGAGTGGGTAGACAAAGGCCTTAGGACTGAAACCATAAAGGAAATACCGTGTGAGAAGCATTTGCCCCTTTAAAGCATCCTTGTTGGACAATAAGTTATTCTTGTTCAAGAGCTGAAAGTGGCCCAAAGACTGACATCTGACCCAGGGCTTCAAAAGGACATTGCAGGTAGAACAGATCAAAAATTAAAAGAGCTAATTTAAATGTAGAAAAATCTATAGAAAAATCTAACTTTTTATCTAAAGCTCTTCTAAAGCATGGCTGCAACCAGGAAAGAGCTGTTTCATGTGGTGACAAAACCAAAAGAAAGCATTAACTATTATATGTGCACCCACAAAATCAGCCCACACCGGGCAGCAGTTTACACTCTGTCCAGTCTGTCTCTACTAGAAAATTGTTGGTCCCCCCAAAAAAAGGAAGTGGCAAAAGCGAGAACTGACGAGCTCAGGTTTTTGTCAAATAACTCAGGAAGGTGGGAATACTGATGGGAACCTCACAGGGCAGATCCACAACCGCAGGGTGCAAAGGGGCATTCTCCCGGGGAGGGGGGGAAGCAGTAACCCAAAAGAGCCCGTGTGTGGCCCCAGGGCCCCGGCACCCCCTTACCTCTGCCCCGCCCGGGCCCGGCGCTGGGGCCCCCTCTCCGGCCACCCGCGGCTGCTCCGGCGCTGCCAGGTCCTCCTGCCAAGGCACAATGTGCAAAATGTTTGTCCTTGCTGCCACATGCAGAGTCATCGCCCTAATCTTAGACAGACCATTCGAGCAGACTGCGCGACAGTGACTGAGCATTACGCACCCAAATAAAACACCAGCTTTAATATTGCTTGAGATCCACTTTTGTTGTGCAGCTCGTTGGAGCAGATATCTGTGAAAAAGCAATTCATTTTCCTACCACCTGCTTTAGGGTCTTTTTCATACAGAAAATCAGTTCTTTTTCTGTTACTGAGACCAGAGTTTTGACTCTTTCAGCGTGAAGAAATTTGGGAGGAACAAATAAAGTTACCTACAATAAGACTACACCAAGCCTTTCCCCACATTATCTTACTTACCCTAAGCACTTATTGCATAGACTAAAACTAATTTACGATACAGCAGTACTGTGGTGGTGTTAATGTCATGCTTCAGATAAAGTGTCATTATCAAAGGTTTTGTGTTTGAGTCCAAGTATTTACATAAGCATTTTTGGCTCTTTTAGCTACCTGCCTGCATCTTTCAGCTTCCTTTCTAGCCCAAAAGGAAGAGAAAAGGTTGTATTACCAGGCAGTTACTTTAAGCACAATTTAGCCAGAGAAGACAAAACCCTCACTGTACTGGACAGAAAGAACAAATACCCCTGTGTGGAATCAGTCAGTGAGAGCAGGAGGAAGCAGAAATAGCGGGACTTCTATAGCCCAGCCCCAAATAACCAGGCAACTCAAAATTACTAAGCTTCTCTGTCTCCTTTGAGCACACATGCCCAGCAGTTTCCCTGAATTACTCTTTTCCCAGGTGAAGTCAGGGCTAACACAGAGGGAACCAGAGACACACATATTATGTAAAGGGAAAGTCAATTTTGCATGGAGGACAGAGTTATCATTTGAATTTTAACATTTTGAAACACAGGGTCACCACTTTCCCTGGTGCTGCTGTTGATGCAGTACAGATCAAATGTCCCTGCCAAGCCTCCTGTAAACAGAACTTCATGCTCCCTTGTGTTTGGGGAACTCCACTCTTAATTTTGACACGTGTCTTTATTTTCCTGTTCAGTCATAAGTGTTCTTATCAGTAGGAGAGCACTCCTGCTGCTTTTGGGACTGAATCATGGAAGAAGAGGGGATACAAAATAAAAAGGGAAAAATACACAGAGTTATATAGATATAAGGTGGAGCCCATGAAAATTTAAGTTGAAAATTGGACTTCAGGTCCTTTTGTGGCAGGAAGGGGAGCCAGGAGATGGAAGCACTGTAACCTGCCTGTCCTACCTATAGGCTTTCTGCTCTCCATATAAGCTACCAAGGGATCAATCCACCAAAACCAGAAAACAGCCAAAATATGAGCTGCAGCCCAGTACTGATGTCTGTCACAGCTGCAGGCATTCCCTTCGTCTCCCTGCTGAGACTAGAGTTGATTAGTTTGTTTATGGAGAGCACCACGCACTGGGGTGTCTCCAGATGAGAAGCACAGTGTGACCACCTTTTCCCAAGGAACACGCCCTTAATTTGCACTGCATTGTTGGCCTGAGCCGTTTTAAGTAAGCCCAAGTAACTTAATGACATCAAATTGTGCACATCATGGAAGACAGTTTCTCCCAGCACAGCAGGGATCGCGGCTGTTGTGGAGAGGCCACTGCTCTGATGGAGCCACTCAGCCACAGCCTTTCAGAAAGGCAACTCCCCTGCAGGCAGCAAACAGCTCACTGCTCTGAATTTATGGAGGCTCATCCAGCCTCAGGATCCAGCCTCAGGATCCAGCCTGTGGCTTGAAAAGACTTCAGATGCATATAAAAAGGACTACGCCTTATAACTCAACAGCACGAGCTAGGCCAAAGCGGGTAAAAATAGCCTCAAATTGTATTTTCAAGCTTTACAAGCAGGTTTTTCGGCTGTTAGGTGGAAAGAAATCTGCAGTGCAAGCTGCTCACAGTAGCTGCAACAGCAGGTGTCTCGTAGGTGTTTTGCAGGTGGAGATCCCAGCTGCTGTGTGAAATGGTGAAGGTCAATCAAAGGCGACTGCCGAAGGTGCTGAGCTGCACTGGGAACCTGCAGACAGCTCACAGGAACACGAGGAGAGGTGAGGTGCACTCTGTCCTTCTGCAGCGTACAACCACCTCCTGCTCCTGTGGGCAGGGAGCTCAGCTGTGGTTGATGTGGAAAGAATCATGGAAAAGGGATACCTTCCTCAGGACCACCCTCAGGACACTGCATCCCAGAGCAACAGATGGGCTGAAGAATCCCTGTTCAGCTATTGTGCTGCCTGTTAGATCCCTTAAATCGTGCTCTCCTTGCCAAGACTCTGCTCCAGAAGGATAAAAATCAACCATCTATTTTTAGAAAGGGAAGCAACCGTGTTTCTGGATAGTATTTCTAAACTTTGGTGGAGGAACAGCACAATTGCAGGATGAAGAGGTGTCAGGCTGTGTTAGGGATGTCGCCTCACAGCCTTTTTCTCACGCGCTTCCCACCCTGCCCAGAATAGTGATCCCGAGATGAGGAAGGGCTGCATTCTTCAGCTGGGTGTTAGCTGGCTGAGGATTGCAGTAACTGCTCAGGAAAACAGAGCAGGACCACGTGATGGAAGGGTCTTCACTTTGGATGAAGAGCCAGAGACCCCCAGGTACGAGCTCCAGCTGTAGCACTGACCCACAGCACAACGCTGGGCAAGAAAGCAAAGGTGAAAATCCAGCTTCTCTGGGGGACAGCAAGAGTTCTGCCATTCCTTTCACTGTTCATCTGCTCATTAAAAGGGACAAGATTTTCTAAGGGAGAGGCATGTTGAAACCACGAAGCAATTAGTAATGGTCCTCCTGCTCTTGAAGTGAAACAAGATTTTGTCCCCTCAGAAGTCATGCATTGCCTTAGAATAAGTATTTTAAATGAAAAAAAAAATCAGTTTGCTATGGGCTATTTTCTTCTATTTTTGGGGGAGAAGCTGAATCTTTTTTTGCTAATGAAGAGAGAATTAAGGACTTTAACATAATAGTTAAGTGAAACACAAGACCTTAGAATTTCTTAAAGGAATACCATACAAGTTTTTAAATATTTTATGAATAAAAAATACATTCCCATATAAAATATATACACTATAGAAGATTTATATATATAAAAAACAATATTTAACTAAGGTTATGAAACATAGGTACATGTTCAGCTATCAAAAATGAAGAACTTGACAAATTAGGATCTGCCATTTATAAAGATATTCCTGTGTAATGTTGAGATCTTAAATAGACCATACTATAGGCTCCTGGGTTCAGATATTTTAATATTTTTTTAAACTGATTTGAAACCCCAGAAATATTGAAAAATAATTAATTATAATTTCATTTCTCAGACTTCTTTTTTCCCCTCAGGTTCTATGAAATTCCCTTTTCCAGCTTACCAACTGAGTTGTATGTTCTGAGTCCATATACAAAATGGAATTTATGTTTTTATCTATATTATGTTATAAGCCCGTAGGGCTTTTTTGCTTTTCCCAAAAATTCAGACAAAAATAACCTTATTGGTATTATCTTCCTTATATAACAGAGAAAGCAATCCAATATTGGATGCTGGCATATGACTCACCAGAATCTCAAAAAATTCAGTGGCGAGCAAGAGTTCATTATTATTATTGTTATTGTTGTTATTATTATTATTATTATTATTATTAGGCTGTAAAGCCAGAGAGGTTCACTGGCAGCCTCATCTGCTACAAATTTAACAGCCCTCAATGGGACATCAATTGCATAAGGCAGAGAGGTTCAGCCTCCTGTAGTGCTCTTGACCTTGGGCGTTGGAGCAAACACAACAGTACTTGGCAGTATCCCCACTCCACTCCCTCGTAAATCCTCAGGCAACCTGACAGGTCCTATGGACAGGCTGTGCTGTATATGTTTCAGGCTGAACGTGCTTGGAGTGATGCTGACAGCTCTAAGAGGTCAACTCGTGCCTAAAGTGAATGGACCTACCAACAGGACAGACAGATGGGCACACAGGAGCCCCGTCTTACCCTGCAAATCCAGATGGACTCCTGGGGTGGCTTTGTTTTCATCCAGCCCACAGCCAGACTCTCTCACTTTCCTGAGACTGCTTATAGAAATAATACATATTTAACAATGTATCCTACAGGATTGTTGCGGCACAGCTTTGAGCCATGAAGCAAACACATGGTCTTGCAGACTTTAAGGCTTCACCAGTGCCACTAACTCAGCTATTTTTCATGAGAAAATCTATGCCTGGATGCACTAATGAGACTGAGAAGGAAGCATAAAAAAAGTGCCTGTAGGCAGAATACCCTGTTCCACACTGCTTTTGTAGTCTCTCCTGCTCCATCAGATGTGGACGGATACTACTGGGGTGCACCACTGCATCAACCACGTACAGAGAAGCTTGAATGCCAAGAGGAAGAGTTGCAACTATTTATTCTACTTAGTTGTAAGGCAGTCTAGCTGCTGATTTCCCTGCTCCTCTTGCTCAGCAGCTCTGCCCTCCTTGGCCTCTCAAATGCCCTTGGTTGCCCTGCCCAGACTAACTTGAACACGGAGGTCACTCAGTTTCTGCTTCCGATTCCTTCGGTGCGACTGCCTTGGCCTCGGTGGTGTTGCAGGGTGTGAGTGAGCAGAATCAAGACCACAAATGTTCACCTCCAGAGTGTGCAGCTGTTATGAAAGCGATGAGCCCCGGCCTGGGTGCGGCTCAGGCACACGAGATCAGGCACACAGCGAACGCGCCCAGCGGATGCACATAACTGACAACTGCTCCAATAATTAATGGAGCGAAACAAAAAAGGGATCAAACCCAATTCAAAGTGACAGAGTCATGAGCTGGCAGCTAAATCATGAAAACTGACAGGACAAATAGATCTAAGGGGAAGATCTAGGTGGAGGGTGCAGGGAAGCATCATACTGGGGAAGTTGTTCCACTGCCTGAAGGACATTTTGTGAGTGTATGTACGTGCCCTCGTTCCCAGCCACGTGGTGTCTGCATTGCAGCAAGCTCTGTGCTGCGTCATGCAGACGAAGAATTAATCCTCTCCTAAGACAGGGATATGTAGTGGGTGGTTATCTCACTGGAATCTCTTGATGTCCACCCCAGGGATGGGGATGGGTGCAGAGCCACAGACAGAACATATCACTGATGGGTTTCATTCCTTTGTGGATCAGAAAAATTGTGGCAAGTTTATAATCTCTTAATTTACACATTTTTTAGTTAATACCTAAAAACTCCCCCAAATCAGTCGATACTTTCCTGTACTCAGTGAGCAGTGACCAGGCCACTGCCAAAGCCCTATCAGGCGATGCCAACACTACGTAAGGTTGTTCTCATCTGGTACTTGGCACCCCCTCACAGGCACAGAGTTACTCCAGCCTCATTTCCTTCTGCATGGCTCTGAGTGCTCCCACCAAGGACAGCAAGGAGCAGCAGGTTGCCAACTGCCCCATGGGTGTGCACATTTCAGTGCCTGCCATGATCCAATAGCAGGCTGAATTCTTTCCCATGACCCAAGTGACCATGTGATACACCCACAGAACTGAACCAACCCATGGCTGCTGTCATGAGCAAAACTTAACTCAGAATCCTCAGAGTTCCCCTCTCCTGCCACCCATGCCAGCTGTCAAATGCACAGATTAAATGTCAACAAGCTCTCCATAATTGATATTAATAGTGGGAAAGCTCAGCTGGAGACATGCCTCCTAGGCCACTTGCCTCCTCCAGACCCAAGTCACTCTCCTGCACTGCTCAGTGCCAGGCATTCACACAGATCCCTGGTACTTTGAACAACCCCTCTATAAAGTCAGCAGGGAACAGCACTGGAGACAGCTGAAAACCAAAATAAGGCATTAGCAACTGCTCTGTGCAATTAGAAAGGAGGAGGACAGGATGGAACACAAACAAGTCTCAGCACTGGATATAACACCTCCCTCAAACTTCAGGGGCTGAAAGCCTTGTGTATCCAGGATTGCAAGATGATAACAGTAGCTATTCACTGCTTAAATATCTAAAAGCTTTAACTTATCACTCTTAGTGTATCTTCAATGGGTCTCCCACAGGCATTATAGTGCCTGGTGCTGCTCTTGGCAGACTCTGGATGTATTTCCATTAGCAAACTCTGCAGCACAATAGGAGCAGATCTGGAGAAAAAGCAGTTGGTGCACAAAAGCCCAGCACAACTCCTTATATTCCTTTCAGGACCCTCCCTCAGGAGCAGCTTTGGCTCCAAGGCAATCAACCATTAGCAGTTGGGAGGTGCTCGGTCTGCTCATGGAGCTCAATCTTCCGTGTCTAGCTCTATGATAAAGTATGGTGAGCGAGCATGAATAAAAGATTTGCACTACTAAGCTGAGCTAAACCAGCAGAATAGATGACCCCTCTTTCACAGAAACAAACATTTTTTCCTGAATTCCTTTCTCCTGTGACTTTGTCTTGTTTTTCTCCTCCTGTTTTCATTCTGCTGCCCACCTCTGCTGTTTGGCATGACACCCCGATGCTGTGTCCAAAACAGTCTCCTGGTTCCATTTAGTCTGCCCTTTGGCATGTGACACATCCTAACTTTTTATTTCTTGAATGATCTCCATTTTAACTCTAAGCAGTCAGATCAGCACTCCAATCAATGGAAGATGCCAAAATGACAGTTCAGATGCTTAATGCTTTAACCCTCCCAAACCTCACAGCTCTGCATATTGCCTGCAGTCTGCATAAGCCAGAACCTCTACTAGGGTGAAGGAATCACTGATTTTCTGAGGGACTATGTTCACAAAGATGGAAACAGATAACATTGACTGATTTGAGCTCTGAAATCAGCTGTAAACTGTAGTTGTCAGTCTTTGAGGTGGGGCTCTCACTTCGGAGGAAAGAGGAACAAGATTGCTGCTGCTCAGTCCTTGCTAGAGGGAAGACAGTCCAACACCTGCAGGATGGATTCCTACAGTCAGCACATTCCTCACTCTCCTGGGTCAATCACCCCGCACCAGGTCAGCTGAAAGGTTGAAGGGGGTATTCTGGCCCCATGGAATTAGGAATCACTGTTTGCTCCTACAGCCCAAATGCTGTGGGAATAGAGATTAATCTTATCCCAAGGGCTTAGCAGAACTCCTGTATCTGCCCTTTTCACATGCTTGCAGGAGGACATTTTGCGTCACTCGTAGCTGCTGTTCCCCTCTTTTGTTAGGCTATTCTCCCAGGATTTATATGCTGTGTAGAAGTTTTGTTTCACATCACAATGTGTTTACGTGCAGGTCAGGAAATTAATCAGCCGACTATCTGAACAATTAAAACAATTTTGGCCAGCCTGGCTTTGCTTTGATTCAGGGTTTGGGTTTGTTGTGACTCATCTAGCTCATGTGGCTGTCAACAGCAGTGATCACAGCCCTCCGAAGAGGGGAAAGAGCTGGGCTTACCAAAGAGCTGCCAAGTATTAGCCTCGTGCTGTACAAATGGTTGCTGTTTGTTACCACCCGGGGAAAGCATCTTCTCTAATGGTCAACACTGCCTTCATCTAGGGAACTGTTCTGCTCCTTCACATGCCCCTTAATCCCCTCACTTGAAGCAGTCCAAGTGCCAAATTAAGCTGGAGGACAGAAGATGCCTTGTCTGAATCTGGCTTAATCCGTGCACAATTTGGATCCCACGGCCTTTATCAATAAGTGCCTGGATGTTGCCCGAACCAGCAGGAAGCAGAGCAGCAGGGTCAGGCGCTCCGCCGGGCCCGGGCTGTGCCTGAATTTCTGCTGCCCTCTGCTGCCTCCGGAGCTGCCGGGCCGAGCCTGTGCATCCCACCAGCGTGGCACAGCTGTGAGGGCAAGTGCTGAGCTCCTGTGCCTTCCCACCCTGCACATCCCAGAGCTCTGACTCCATCCAGGTGCTCACTGCAGCCCAGCCGCATTTCTGCTCAAGTTCCTGGGGAAAAATGCTTTTCTACATTCATAAGAAAATGAAAGACTCTTGCCAGCAGTGCCCACTGATGGGACAAGAGGCAATGGGCACAAATTGATTAAAGTGTCCATCTGAACAGAGGAAAACACTCTGTTTTTTCTCTCTCTTCCTGTGAGGGTGGTCAAACACTGGCACTGGTTGTTCAGGGGTGTTGAGGAGTCTCCATCTGTGGAGATATTCAAAATTCAGCTGTACAGAGTCCTCTCTCATTGACCCTAAGGAGGTTGGACTAGATGATCTCAAGTAGTCCCTTCCAAACTAAATGATTCTGTGACTATATTACGCATTACAGGATAATATTGTGTTATACAAAAGCAGATATTGCTGCAAACCTTTCATTACATAAGTAAAACCATCACCTGTAAATGTTTGAAGGTATTTTAAGTGTAATCCAAAGGTGACTCTTCCATCCTGCACACCACTGAAGAAACAAACATACCTTTTTTACAACTCCTGTGGTGGCTGCGATGGTCTCTGCTCCTTCTACAGTTTTGTTTGCCACTGTGTTCACGCTGGATACTACAGCCTCTCCCACCACATTGGCCTGCTCTTTGGTCTTCTCAGCAACTGGGGTTTTAACAAAAGCAGAAAGTCAGTGAGCTGGACACTGCCCAAAGGCTGCCAAATTCCCCGGGACAGTAACATGAATGCACTGAGGTAAAAGAAGAAATTGGCCCTCATGCAATCCTTGTTTGGATTTTTTTAGATGAGATCACGTTTGAATTTACATTATGTACGTGAGGGTTTTTGTCTGACTCAAAATGTTGTTCAGAGGGCAGCACTGCAGCCTGTCAGTCATTGTGGGAAACTGCAGAATGAAAAATTCACTGTCAAATACTAAGAGACAATAGTGCAAATAAGGTATTTTGCATTGCAGACTCTGCATGACCTCTTCCTGGGTACCTTCTGTTTGATTTAATACTCCTGGGTAGAAAAAAGTAATCATTATGAAATTCTCCAGGGAAAGGATCCATTTATCTCCCTTCAAGGCAGTCCACGTGGCTGCTCTGCCTTGGAGCTTGGGTCCTAGAAGGAACCCTCTGGGTCCTTGATTCTGTGACTGCCTGACAGGAGTCTCCCAAAGGCCACAGTTTTGCCCGACAGGAACTGATGGAAGCAAATCCTCTCTTCATGCTGGGCAGCACACCTGACATTGTGAAATGTCTAAATTGCTGTGACTCATCCCAGTCTGCCAAGTAACCTTCATCAGATTTTTTGACCCGCTCTACTGATCAAATATTTTCTCCCATCTGTGTCCACTGCAAATGCCAGACCCTGAACCATTGCTCCTGGCAAGCATCCTCCATTCATCACCTGGAAGGTCACACATGTCAGTGGTGTCCCCCCCAGACCTCCCATTTGACAAACCATCACAGATTCCCACACCCCTCTCAGGGCTGTGCTCTTACCTGAGGTCACACTTTGCACCACGCCCTCCTTGGTTTTGGTGCCTGTGAAAGGAAACACAGTCTGTCAGTGCTACCTGGCTAAGAAACCTGTGGTTTCTGGACACGTACTGCTTTTTGTTCTTACAAAGTGCAGTAGGGAGCTAGAGTGCTGCTGGTACCTCCTGCTCAGACACAAGCCATTTGCAGAGCCAGAAAAGGGGACCAGCTTCCCTCCCCAGTAAAGTCAATAAGTACCTTTGTGCTGAGAGTTGGAGAACTTCAACAACAAATTCTCTGGAGATGCCTAGACCTGAAAAATTCTGACTATATCATGCTGAACTATGAAAAATCATCCCTGGAATATTTCCAAAATTAAAAGAACAGTTAAATAGTGGTAAGTCAATGTTAAGCTAATTGTAAACATGACTGTATATTAAATCACCTGGTAAAATCTCACCTACTTCAGTCTTGCAAGACAAGGAGTCACATCTGTGACTCTCTCCTGCCTTTCAGCAGAATCCTTGGCTGCAGCAGTCATTTAAAATCTCATTCTATATCACAGGTAAAGACTTGAGAATCTTAAAGCTGAATTTACAGAACAACCACCCACAGACTACATACCTACTAACTAGATTCCCATTTTGGTGCCTCAGCCTAGGCTGTAAGTGCCTGCTCACAGTGATACACAGAATGCAGATGGTTTTATCTCAAATTATGAAAGTACACCATATGTATACTTACATTGTAATTTATCTCCCTGTTCTCAAGGCAGAAAAGCCAACAGGATGTGAAGGCATTCAGTTTGCAACACAAATAGCCCTAAGGAATAATTAATCTCTGTGATTTTCCTCCACGCTTCAAGTGACCAGCTATATATCCCTTCTACCTTTTTACTGCAGCAGATAAGCTAAATCATATGGTAGATGGGCAGCCCCCACAGTAACTACGTGCTTTGCGCATTGAAAAAATAAAGGATCGAATTTATCGCTGTTACAATTTAAAAGAACAACGCCAAAACATTCCACTGGTCTCACTTTAATGTATTTTGTAAATTATCTGCACCTAAGCAGGCTCTCTTCAAATTTCCCATACTGGTACAGCAAAAGGATTTCTATGGCCAACCATCAAAATGGTAAAAATAGAGAACCAGGCAGATCTTTGACTCCATGCAAGTGCAACATCCACGGGTGTGGTGGGAGAAACCAGCTACAAACCACAGCTCGTTCTCATTAGCAGCCTGAGAAGTGAAACAGGTGCAGTGCCCTGATAACAAGAGATCCAGCCCAGCTCTGTTCTGCCTGACACATGTTACGTGTTATTGGATGTTATTCTCAATTGTTGATTTATTTTGGTGGTTGTAATTGTTGCCCGGGGCAGAACAAAACTGTTCTACTACAATATGCCCTCAACATTTCACTCCACCCTCCTGAACTGTGTTAAAACTGAAGAGATGAAATCTTTGTACTTTATTATACTTGTTAGTGCTGTAAACTGCAGTTCCTAGTGGTGGATTTAATAATGATGCCCGTGACACACAAATGTGAGCAGAAGCACAGCAGCGAGCAGAGCAAGTGCAAGTCTCAAGCCATGAATGTGAGCTCCTGAGTGGGCCAAACACACTGTTCAGTTCAGACACCATCGTGCTCTGTTTTCCCTCCCAGTGCTTCTATGAAACACTGCCACAATGCTAATCTGACACACAAGATTGTCTCGTGTCAGACACAGATGTTCAAGCACAGCCCTTTTTTGTTGTTTTTTGGTCAAAGAGCAGTTGATAGGTAAGCAAAGTGGATGATTTGCTGTACTAGACTTCCATGTGTTTCAGTTGTGCAGTAAACACTCTGAGACTTCTGTCTTCTATATATATTTTTACCAGACTTTTAAGGTGGCTATCGGGGCTCAATTCTTTCACAGGGGGAGGGGAGTGGTTGGGGGCTATATTTGCTGATCAAAAACAGTTCCAGAAAGGAGGGCTGCAGACAGAAGAAAACCACCCGAATCCACTGTGCCACAGAAGCAGTGTCATGGGGAAGAGTCCCTGCTGCAGCCCGGGGAGAGCTCGCCTCCCGTTCCCGCCCGGCCACACCCGATGACTCAGGCTCACATCCATTATGCACCGCATGGAACCTGACCTTCCGGCGCTCGCTCCCGCCAGAACCCGCATCTGTTGAATCAGAAAGCAATCACCTGATGCTCAATCTCATTTCGCTCATTAGCCCTTGCCTGCGGCTTCTGCACACAGAATTAAAAGTTCATGCATCCTGCCTCTTCTGAGTGCTGTGAGTCATCTGTAAGAGCTTTGGTATGGCAAGGGTGGGACTGAGGTGGTGGGAGAAGGTTTAGAGTAGAAAGGGATATTATGATGGGTGTTAAGTCCTGCAGGAGTCACTTGGTTTAAGTAGAGGCTTTCTGTGACACACACGGTCGAAAATCTTTCTGGAAAACTAGAAGTGTCTTCTTTGTTGAGGCTTACTGAATTATAGCATTAAACAGTACTAATGACCTTATACTCAATACTCCGATGCAGCTTTGCATTAAATTCATTCATTAACTGCAGCATCATTTATCCCCCTTTTTAAACCAAACAAAAAAAGACAGCCCATTGAACCAGCTGCTGGATCCCCACTAACTGTGAGGGATCCCCTGCCACTTTGGTGTACCCAGAGGCTGTCACAAGTTGCAGAGCAGTCTGTGATTCTGCTAAGCTGCGGGATTTCTCCTCTTTTCATGCCCCCTCTTCTCTACCCTGCTTGTTCAGGAAGCCACAGGGAGGGCAGGAGCACCCCACGCCCTGGCTGCCCCGGCGATGGCAGCACCTCGGCCCGGCCCGGCTGTGACCGCATTGCAGGGCCAGCACAGGAGGGAGGCATCTCCTCTGCCACGGCTCCTGGAAGCTGAACCTGCTTGGGCCAGAGGGAGGGACAAGCGCTGGCCACAGTGCCCCAGCGATACTGTTTGCTCCAGGCAGGTGCCTCTGAACGAGCATTGTTTTTCTTCCCCTGGGCAGCAGCGAGTGACTCACCAGATGTGGGGGTTGTGCCCAGACACCTGGAATCCTCCTTGGAGAGTCAGCAATGAGTTAGCACAAACCTGAATAAAAGTCAGGGATCCACTTCATCCATCCTAGGCTATGGGGATTTTCCTCCCTTTCCTGATGTTCTGAAAAGACCCTCAAGGTTTGATGCAGTATTGTTTTCTCCTAGCATCCAAAAATTCAAGTTTTGACACCTAATGCTCTAGATGAAGCTGCTGGGATAGGGCTCTGCAAAGGAAGGAGCAGGGAAAGAACAGTTCAGGTCTGTGATTTACCCTTCACATGGCACAGAGTGATAAAAGGCAGCATGAACAGCATTCCAGTTTTAACAGATATACCATGCCTCCACCTTCCCTGGTTATTAAAAAACCTGATTTTCTGAGCTAATCAGCATCTGGCCTTGACTTTTCCTGCCTGTGAAAGACTGAATTTTCCCCAAAGGGCTGAGCTTCCCCTAGTGTGCAACAGGAACTGAATCAGCCCAAGGCAAAGCCCTGTGCAGTGCATGACAGGGCAGGAACTGGCACTATACCAACAAACCAAAACAAACCAAACCAATAAAAGGAGAAAGCACTTAATCTTCACCTTGATCCTTAACTGATCCTCATTCGGAGATTAGGGTTTTAAGGCTTTTTAGTTTTAGACTTAGAGAACACTTTATTGAAAGGTTAGAATCTCATAAAGAGACTCAGTACCTGAAAAGCAGGTCACAGTATGGAGGTGTACAACGTGACTGAACAGAGATGTGAGGAATTATGTATAAAAACTCTGAATAACCCTGACATGACTCAAATCTGGAAGCAGGTGGAGCAGTAGTGATGCCACAATGTGACATCCATACGTGACATTTCACTGGCTGGTGTTTCGGTTACTGTAGTTAGTTTGTTTATAGGGACTCTGCTTACCTTTTTTCTTGTGAGTCAGCTTCAAACTGAAATGTGAACTTTTACATCCATTCATTTCCAGCATGCCAATAGTTAAGTATTTAAAAATTCAGGATGAAGGCATTACCAGACCTGCTACGTACAAATTTTATATTCATTTATAATGTACAAATATGTCTGTAGCTATTTGCAATAGAGCCGTTTTAAATACAGTAGCTAAGTATAGCTGTGGATGTTGCAGTATGATAGCAGGAAGAATGTGCATGTAAACTTTCCAACTAAAATAAACCCTCTTTCCCACATCTAGCAAAAATGAAAAGCTGTGTGAAACACAGTAATCAGCAGCAAGGTAATCAGTCTTGGGAACCTAAGACTCTGCAGATTTTGTATTATCTGGAATATCTGACCATCCAGCCATATAATTGCATTTGCTAGATAGTGAAGATAGTGGGTTTCGAGGGTGACCTTGAAAGGAGAGGTTTCTGAAACAGCCCATTAACTGTGAGAGAGGTCTCCAGACAGGACATCAGGCGTGCTGTTTCCCAGATCCTATTCTTTGGGCAAAAGGAATTTGGGCGTCTCTTGTAACGCAAGATTAATGTGTGCATGGGCAACGAAATAGGTTGGTGCACAAGAGAAGGATTTCAGGATAAAACAGTTTGTTTGTGGGGAAACAGATGCATCCTGCAATCCCCTCTTACTAACACTGCTGGCTCCTCTCAGGGACCTCCTCAGCGTGTCTCAGTGTGGAGGTGAGGTGGAGACCAGCAGGGCTCAGATGCTTGGAGAGTGTCTGACTCACCCTGCAAACAATCAGTGACTGGTCTAACAGAAACCTTACACCTGAGCATCTGCTCCTCAACATTACATTCCTTCTGCCTCCCCTACAGTAGTGATAGTTTCTATGTCTAATTTACAGTTGGGGAAACTGAGGCATGGGGAGGCTGTGGCACCCCAGGTTTACAAAGCAACTCCGTGCAGAGCTGAGGATGTTATCCAGATCTCCTTGCTATTCATTCCCGAGCTCCAGACACAATATAATTTCCCCAGACTTTCTCAGAGACAATCTATGCAGCTGTTCATGCTCAAATGTAGATTCAAACTAGTTCTCTCTTACCTACATACATTACCCCTTCTTTAGTCTTCTCCGCAGCCTCTGTCACTCCCTGCTTGGTCTTTTCTGCAGCAGCCACCACACCTTCTTTAGCGATGGAGAAACCTTTCTTAAAGACATCCATTCTTGTTGCTTGTTAAGGTATTATCTGGGATGATCTGAACGAGGGACAGCAGCAAAAAGCACCTCAAGGCTGGGACTGCGAACTGCAGCCTTACCCTCGGCAGATACTCTGTTTCTCTGCCAGGCTCTGCCTTTGCTCTCACTCCTCCCTGGATGAAGGCAGTGTGGCAAACCTCACAGCCCTCGCTGGCTCTTATTGATGAAGTGTGCTGCAGTGTAGCCAATGCCTGTGTGCAGCTGATACTGAAATATTAATGATATGGATCTGCCTGGGAAGCTTTAAGAAGGGAGGGGGAGAGGAGGACAACGACGGCAGTAGGTAAGGGACCGACTGGAAAATTTCCAGACAGATAGAGCTTTTAAAATATGCTGCAATGCTCTCACTCAAGGATGCTCTCATGTGAAGAGGGAGACTGTTTATGTGGAGAGCTGAGTTCCTGAAAGGGCATCTTCCCGAGGCTGCAGCAGGAGCCAAACAACAGCTCTCATGGGTTCCTAGAGGGTGGAGGGCATATAAAGCTGCTGCCACATGTGGCAAACAAACAGGGTCAAAGTTCTGTGGTCTGGCAGTTACCAGAACCCACCCTGCACAAAATGGTAATGACAACATTATTTCTAGTAAATACTGAGAGAAAAAGGAACCAGCTACAGCTTGGTGGCTCAGGTGAAGGGAGCTAGAGGTCCTGCTTGCCATGTTTGTCAAGTCTGAAGGCATTCACTATAAACTGTGGGCTTTGCTCAGCTGTACATCCCATTACAACGGTTCATTTCTGAAAAATCAGATGCTGTTGGGGGAAATCCTGTTTCCTATTTGTTTCTCTGAGTTGCTGCAGACAGAGCTCTGCTCTGCTGCTGCTCAGCCAGACAAGGTTTCACGCCGACAGCAGAGGCGTGTGCTGCAGAGCACAGCGGGGCAGGAACACGCCAGCACAGAACTCACTGGGCAAATCTTACAGCTGGCAGAGAGGATCCATCCAGCCTCCAGGCCTTGCTAGGAGAAGATACAAACCCACAAGAACTAATCACAGCTGGATATCCTAATGTGCTTGCAGTTAAACTCTAGTTAAGTTGTTTTCTGAAGTAGATCCTGAGTGGCCCAAATCAGCTATTGTCCCACTAGCAAAACAAAATTCAGTGCTAGCACCTGTGAAAGCAATTGCTGGTGCAGCAAGGTGATTTTTAATTATTTTTAATAGTGCCATATGTGAAACTACAGAAGCCATGAATCATCATCCTCTGAGCCCAAACCCTGACCTGCTTTGGCTGCTTCTCCTCACCAGGCAAACAGAATATGAAATTCAGAGCCTGAGCTGCATTATGAGAGGGTAGCACACTGTAATGTCATGAAATGCAGTGCTCTGTAAGCCACTGCTGCCACAAGTTTTCAGCCTGGATGTCTCAGATGGGCAACGACTACACAGAAAAGAAAAAGGTCTGAGTAAAAAATGGCATATCTATGTGTACATGCAGACATGTACACAAACAGAGTTCTTACTGTGGAACTAAGAATAGTTCTGCAGTTTTTGGGAGTGGGTTTTTTTACCCCGTACTGAAACAATTGAAAAGCTGCTGATCTGGAAAATAATATATAGATTTCTTAATTTTTTTTCTCACAAAGAAGTCTCCATACTTATAAATGGAAGAAAAATTTTCCATTTGAATGTAGAGGAGCCAAATCTCTGTCACACTAACTAATTTATCAGTTGTTAATTAAAAAAAAGTGCAAGATTGAGAAGAAGGCCAGCACAGCATACCAATTATTATAGGAGCTCACACTGTTGCAGATTGTTGCAGGAAGAAGTGAAAAAAGGCTTTTCTCACCATCCTTCAAAACTCCCCTTAGGTGGCTGGTGCCATGGCTGGTGTTTGTTTCTGCTGCCAGGGTACTCACAAACTGAAGGTATCTGCATCTTATTGTGCCATACAAGCAGTGGTTTAGCCAAGCTGCTCTTGGAGCCAGTTGCTGAACTGCCATTGATTTCATCAGGCACAGGGCAGGACTCTTGTTTTAGCTACGTTTGGTAAAAAAATGAATTTACGGCCTTTGGGAATTGCCACAGGGACCATTTACTATTTCATCAGGTTTTCAAAGACCGTTAAAGCAGAGCACAGGTCTTCCCATGGTTTTGGGTTTTACTGGTATTTTTACTTGAGAATGCCAAGGCTGATAAGGCTGGGTGAGAAGTGTATTTTGATTTCGTTCAGCTATTGTTCTGTCACTGTGATTTGTACAGTTGAATTCTACATATTTTGCATTGCTATAAAAGGTAACAAGCACACGAAATATCAAGCCATCCTGGGATGTGAAACATGAATCATCACCAGATTGAATTAGCCAATACTCAAGTGGGATACTCCTTTCCTGCCTTCTCCTCTCCTGATGACCTTCAGAAAGGGTTCACAAGAGGCATTTAAATGCTGTTGGATCCCTCCCAAGGAAGCAGGCAGTTTGCACAGGCATTGTTTTACCTTGAAACCTTTTTAGGAAAACTCTGGACTCAAGACAACATCGTAGATGATCTATATAGGGCAAGCATCCATAGTGGCTCCTGAACATTTGCCACTTCAATGCAACTGCATTACCCTATTTCTCTCTAAGCAGAGGATTCGGTCCCAGTTTGTTGCCAATCCTGGCTCAGGTAGATCTAACTACAGGATAAGGTAAGCAACCAGATTTTGTGCCTGGTAAATTTGCCCCTTGCATCAGATCATATAATCAGGAGCTAAAGAGAAGGTCCTCCAGCAGGCAATTCAGAGACCCTAAGTTCCTATCTCACTTGGCAGCAACCTCTTTTTCTCTGTTATCTGCCTTGTGACACTGGGGAGATGCCAGTTAAGCTACACATTAGGTTCCCTTTATTTTTATTATGATTGACTATAATTCATATCACTCTAAACAAATTCGTATCTCAAAAACATGTGACTGTTCTGCATAATACCGAAAGAAAGCCTTGTCTTGACTCGTGCAATGACAAACCATCCAGCTTCTGTTCATTTAAAGTCTGAATTCTGGCTGCTTAGGCTTGGCCACTGAGGCTCTGGCTGTGTTACACCAGTTTTCTGAAGGTCCCTGCAAGGAGCAGTTCCCCACCTCTCTCCGGGTGCTGATGGCAGGTACCCAAGAGCAGGTCTGTGCAATGCCTGCCAGCAATTCTGGAATGTGGGCAAGAGAATTCTGACTCAAGTCTACCTATTCCCCAAAGCACTGATGCAAGGGAGAGAAAAGAATGCAAAGCAGCAATCGAGACTCCCTGTCCTCTACCGTCTTTTTGCATCTGCAACAGATTAAAACAGGATTTTGCTTAATTTGTGTCTCTTCCTTCTTGAGTTTTCCCAGTTGCAAGCTACTCCACACACAAAACCTTAACCTTGTCCTTTAATGATGAACTCATGCTGGAGACTAACAGCTGACAAAGTCATTTTGCTGGATGAAAGGAGTGTGATTTGGTCATATTCCATTGAAGTATTTAAATGGTGTATGATGCTGTTTGAAAGACAAGTAAGGAAGGGAAAGACAGACTGCTTTTGTGGCTGGTAAATATCCTTTGTTCAGGAAGTTTTTGCATGAAGAATAATATTAACATTAACAGGATCAAACCTTGCTCTACATAAACAGAACTCCTTCCTCTCTCAATTTACGAAAACTTCAAAATGCAGAAAGAACTGTCTCAGATCATTCATTTTCATGCCCCAACAAAAACAGGCAGTTGTCTGACATCCTCTTGGCAAACAGTTTAGGACTTGAATGTCTGCATGTACGTCTGCATGGTTAATGAGTTCATTTCCTCTGCCAGGGAACCAATAGCCCAGGGATGAGCCATTTTTCAGGCTCACCCACAGCGTGCAGAGAGCTGCCAGTACAGCAGCCTGTTGTGACTGATCTCTGCTGTTCAATACCACTGACAGCTCCTGAGCAAACTATTAAAAATATAGGCAACAAAAATTCATCTTCTTCCTCTGATGGACAGACCAGGGAAAGGAGTTGCTCCCTAGCCCAGCAGCCCCCCTCCTGGCACTCCTCTCTGTGCTCCTCTGCCCCAGAGCAGCTGCAGACACACGGGAGTGCACCAGCAGCAAGCAAGGGATGAGACAGCATTTTCCAGATCTAAACCCCAGTGCCTAATGAGAAGTTATCCCCTTGCTGTGCAGCTATCAACAAAACTGTCTTACTCATCTTCCCAGACATAAATCCTTTCAGTTATTCAGTCTGCTTCAGGGATTTGGAGCTGGGATATATGAATCTAAAGCAATGTTTGCTTATTAAAATAATTCCATATTCGCTTGGCTTTTTAAAACATTTTTTCCAAGCTTTTTTTTTTTTCCTTTTAAGTACACTGATTTGGAATTTAAGTCTATAATTAAGCTCATTATAGAGTAGGCAGTGAAACTGGAAAGATACAAAAGAAACAAACGAAATTATCTGAACCTATAAATTGAAAGTTAAATTTCTAAGGGCTCTTTCTCCAGAGACATGCTGACTGGAATAGCCAGTGTGTTTGCTTTCCAAGTAGGTACAAGCCATTTATCGTACAAGCCATTTATCAAATGTATAGTTTGGCATTGTTTACTGTGTGGTTACCCACCTCTTATCCAGCTGTAGCTGCAGGGCTCTGACTCTAAACAAACAGAAAAGGGCCAAGATGAGATTTTGCAGATTACCCAGAAGATGGTGCTGGCATTTGACAACTTCATTCTGGAACTGCAAACAGAACACTGAATTCTGGGGGTGGGCAACATCAGAGGGGGTTAAGAGCTGTGTTTAACAGAAACAGCTTTAATTACCAGACAAGGCAAAAGCAGTCCTGACAGTTACCACCAAGATCCCAGGGCATTCTGACCAATCTGCTCTAACTGGCAATACCAACTCCTTATAGACTAGTTTGAAGTCTGAAGACTAGTTTGAACACTTTAAGGAAGTACTTCTCAGAAATACTTGGGGTAAAAGTATTTCTTAAATAAGGACACAGAAAAAAAAAGTCACTAGTAGCAAGAGTGGAGGGACAATATGTTTTTGGATAGCTGTTCTGAGAGGTATCAGGGCAGCTCCAAACATCTCCACACCGCTATTATAATCATCACGTCACTCACTGATAGGGTTTCAAGTGTACTTCTGGAGTAACACTTATTTCCAAGTAATTTTCCAAATTATGTTTTAAATTTGATTTATCTCGCCTATTTCTTTCATTCCAGCAGTAGTACCCAGCTGTGTAAGGTACACCAACACTAAACCAGGCCACTGAAAAGTGATAGACATCTATTGCAAATTTTTACAAACTGTAAAAAATTTTTTCCCTCATTCCATGCTGAGGCACCAGCTCAAAAAAAAAAAAAAGGCCAAGTTGTGGTTAATCTAATTCCTGAGTGGGCACACTCCTCACACATGTTCTTCTATGGGTGTAAAAGCAAGAAAACTTTCAGCTCAGTCTGCCAGTGAGTCCCAAGTTATGAACCAAGAGTACAACCTGAACATGTTATTCAGATACCCCAAATCAGAACAGCTATTAAACAAAAACCTGAACTAGTAAGGAAGATCCTTTGAATAATTCATGCCTGCCATGGGTTCATGGCAGCATCCTGTGCAACACCTATCACGAGGAAAGAGACATCATCCCCTGTCATGTCCATATTTTGACTTCTTTCAGAACTGCTCACCCTAAATTATTAACTTGTAAATCTGTGCCTGCTGCAACCACAGGGCAGCACCATGACAAAGGCATAGAGAACAGGCTCTTGCACCTGAAGGAGCAGCAGATGTTCTGAGCCAGGAAGACAGAGAAACATTGCCCCACCACTTGGGAGGTATCACATCCATGAAGAATAAAGATTTAGTGGGTGAGTTAAGACTAAGTGGAAAGGTATATGTTGAAAGGCAAGTCCAAAGGGTTTGGAAGTAGGTCATGAGTGGGACAACTTCAATACCTGTGGCACAAACCCACTTTTTTGCAAACCAGGATCTCACCCCAGTCAGGTTATAAGCCTGCTGCTTGTTTTGTCTCATGTTTGCTTCAGTTCCTTCCTGATAATGGTCTTATTACATAAACAAACATAATGCTTAGGTCACATCCAGTTACTTATAAGAAAAGCACATTTGTATGTGCAACATGGGACATGAAATACTCACACACTGACATGTATTATAGCAGGATGCACCCAATTCTGAAATAAAAGCAGCAGGAAGGAACAGAGGGAAGTTCCTAATTTTTTTCAGTCTTCAGTCCAGACCTTATGATTTCATCTCCCTGGAGAAGTGACTGCTACAGAAAGAGCAGGTTTTGCCCTTAAAATTAGCAAAATCTCTCTCTACCTGGCCCCCTGTGCTGCTGTCACTGCCCTAGGGCTTAATTGCTCTTAGGCAGCAGTGTCTGTCACTGTAAGGACATTTCTGCATTTCTCTGGGTTCTTCCATTAAGCAGAAAATAAGGGCAGAAAGAGAGGGGTGTACATCCAGCTAGCAATGAGAAAATGAAAATTCACAGCCTTTAATAAGAAGGCCTTCCAAAATCCTGGAGAGATTTTATCCTCTATTTTCAGCTGTTATTGGAAGGAATCCATAAAAGCTTTGCATTTGATGCTCTTCAGGACATACTGAACTTTGGGCTGTGCATCTCATCATTCAAACTGAGACATGACCTAGCAGTCCTGCACCAGCATTCCCACTTGTTCTGTCAGTGGAGCACCATTTTCCCTCATTTTATTCTTAAAAATACCTGAGCACATCACTCTGCAAGACAGTGAAGAAAGAAACACAGTTCATGAAAGCAACAAAACTAAAAGCAGCACCATCAAGCAAAGCAAAACCAGGAACAAAACTCCATCCAACCTCCACAGCCCTTTTTTCTTTTAATTTATTATTAGGATGTGTTGACAGAGGTAGCTCTTGACAGCAGCTCTTGGCAAGTGGTTTTTTGTAACACTAACTAAAAATGCACAAAAAAATTAGGCCTGAGATCCAGAGATGACAACCCAAAAAGAAATTCTTAAAAATGCCCAATTATCCTGACCTCTCTGAAGGACAACTTCATGAAAATCTTCCACTTTGGTGGGAACAGAGTATGATTCACAAAGCTACTTTGCAAAGGTCACACAAGAATGGATATTTGTAAGCTCTTTTTTACTGTGCACTTGCTCTGAGTCCCTCAATGCCCATAATTTATCATACATACCATGAATATTCTGCTGCTAAAGCCAAGATATTTCAGCTTTAAATTGTAGAAAAAAACCCACCATGTGCAGCACTGGAGCAAGCAGGTCTGTAACATTTTCTGGCACTGTAATGAGAGTCTGTTACACCACTCAGTATTTTCTTTCCTTTCTTTTCTCTTCCTTTCCTTTAAGCTAACATCCTTTTCCTGTGCCTGAGGGAGAAGGCAGTTGATAAAAGCCGAGTTCCTGTTCACAGATAAGTTTAGAAGGCAGCCCAGCTCCGAAGTTCCCTGAATAAGCTCTATTCCTACCACCTTTTTTTCCCCCCTGTCAGAGCTGCCTGAGCCCCACACAGGAACCAGGCTCACATTGTTCCATAGCCACGGACGTTTCCACAGTAGCTGGGAGGGTCGAAAGCTCTTTCCGCTCTTTGTTACAACATTTTTTTTTTTCCTTCCCTCTTCCAACTTTCCAGTTAAAGAAAATCGCTGGGGCATTTCTGAATTAATTCAGGCTGAGCTTCAGAGGAAAGAACAAGAGACAGGTGTAACTGGGTGGGAAAAGCCCCAGGATGCTGGTGAAGCTTTTGCTGCTCTGTAATACAATAGGGTTGGCAAAGCTGGTGGAGCACTCAGACCATCGTGGACATCATGATGGTTCGGGGCACAGCTCAAAGCCACGAGTTTATGAGACCTCTGCATACCCCCAGAGGACTCCTCTGCCACACCAAGAAGGTTACTGGGAGGCAGAAGGGCTCAGGGAGGATACTCAAGATTACCCTTCAAGTGTGATTTCCTCACACCAGGAAGAGAGAGGGGATTTTGAAGCTGCGAGCCCACAGTCCCGAAATGGGTAAGTACCCCGGTGTGTCTGTCTCTGTGAATCCTCTGTGATACCTTTATATCCTGTTGATGCAGGACCATTTTCAATAGAAGTTCCTCATTAAAATACATTAGATTCTAGGGGTCAATCTGTATCCAAACAGGAGCAGTTTAAATGCTTTAGCTACACAAACAGAAAGCTGAATCGCTTGTGGAGGATGGAAGCACAGATGGGACGGGCTCTTTGCTTAGTCTGAGACAGCAGAATGGGGTTAGGGGTCTGGACACACCTGGCAAATGTGAAGCCTTCCAGCTCTGCTGCAGCACCACAAAACAGAACTCTACTTCTGGCAAAGCAGTATTAGAGGAAGTTAATTTACTCATGTTTTCTTATCACGAACTAATGCTGATTATTTTTGCTGATTGTAGCAACCTCTGCCCATCAGCAAAATGTGCCTGCTTGCAGACTTGGGCCTTGGAAATGGAGAGGGAAAGAGAATGGCAGGATATTAACAAAATAAAAATAGTGAGGAGTAAATATAACAAAGTAAGGAATAATAAATAAGCATGGGTATGACTACAGATTCCACACGCCCTCCCCCACAAAAGGTTTTCATGCCAGTGAAATGCTTTTCATGGTAATCTGTAGCAGAAGAGTAGCCATCCTGAGTGGAAAAGGCATGTACTTCACTAGAAACATTCCCAAACCCTATGATTTGTGTATGGTTTTACAGGGCTTGTAAGTAGGTCTCTAAATGTTTAAAACAGATGGAAACCAAGCAGGACAGTGAATGAATCTTTCATAGCCCTGATGGATGGGTACTGCAGAGCCCTGTTTGGGAGAGCTGAAACAGCAGCACACTGAGTGCTGTTCACAGCTCAGTGCTTTAGGATGCCCTGTATTTTTCCCTTTAAATGCTCTTGAGAAAGGAAAAAAGGGAGATGGAAAGAGACTATAAAACTTTGCTCATGTCATGCTTCCCTTTCATGCAAACTAAACTCTGCAGTCTTGTTTCCAATCTCATCTACATGTAATTAAGGCCTCCCTTCTGCATGTAACATGGTGAGTGTATTAAAACCCTGCTGTCTTTCATACTCCATCTTTCCACAAATCTGTACCTCCCACCAATAGCCCCAAGTCACTTTCTAGAGCTGTAAGTGTTCACTTCCAGTTTCATGATGGGCAGTGTTGGGTAATGACGTGCTCTGTTAATTAATCAACTCCTGGATAACGCATTTCAGACACTGTCAAAAGAAGGCAGCAAAGCCTAAGTGGTGTTCTGGGCTTCCAAGTTACACTGCAAGGTGGTAATCATTTGATTGCTGGTTAAAATGCCAAAAGCATTCTGAAAACTCCAAGTACTATGAAAATTCAATGGTGTAAAAAGGTGCATCCTAGGTCAGCAAGCTGCTGTAATGTACCACCCTAATCAGGATTTCTTCCTTTGTATGTGACTCTGTTCAGCACCACCTTGTCTAATTCAGTTCAACACCAGCTATGACTCATCCTAATTTCCTCCTGAGGAGAGAAATACTTCCTTCTTTTATGGACATAGTTGCATAATGAATTAAATCATAATTCTTCCCAATTATGAAGCCATGGTGATGACTACAGGCAATTCAAATCTAGCCTGGCAGTAGCTTTAAGGTGTTTGTTCTTTTGCAGAGCTGTCACACTTACAGCACACACAGGCCCAGGCAGCTGGGAGGTCTCATGAAAGAAATTTGAGACTTTGAGAGGAATTATGTCCAAAACAGAGGGGAGAGAGTGTGAGTAAGAAGGGACAACACAATTCCCCTTGTAACTGCACTCCAGATTGTAAAAGTCATTGCAAATGGTTGAAGCAAAGTACCTTCAGAGTATGGAGTCCTCAAGTGCATGTCAGGTGCTGTGGCTGCACTACCCTGCTATGCACAGACAAGATGTTGTCATGAATCTGGTATTTCCTCCCTAAAAGTGTGACACATTCCGTGGAAAAAACCATCGAGGAACTGGGTTTATATCTCTAAGGGAGAGAACAAAAGGAACACTATCTGGAGTTACACAGGAATGAAGAGATATAAGGAGATAAAGACATGCCCCCAAAAGTGCAAAAGACATGCCAAAAAAAGCCCAGGATGGTGGAGAATAATTTTCTACCAAAATTATGTCTTACATATACTTTGCTTTTGAAATAAGAAAATACTTTCTTTTCAGAACTAGGAAACAAAAATCTATGGTAACTTTATGAAAAGTTTTGACTCCCGTTATTTTAAAAAAATAAAAATTAGATGTGTTTTGTTCAACCTCTTATTATTTTCCCCACGTATTAGGAATAGTGGTTGTTACAAAATATTCTTACCTTTTTAAAAATGTATAGTCTTATTTTTTACATTGCAGTTATTTGTTTATTTGTTATTTCAATAATTGAGACCATCATGACTAGTAAGTCCAAGGTATTAGTCAGGCAGAATCCTCTGGTTTCTGCTTCACCATGTAAGATGAAATGACTCAATAGATACCATTAAGTGCTTGGATATGTTATTTTGCTAATTAATTCTTCTAAGAAAAACAAGATTATAAATTTAAGAGTTTTAAAAGATAAAAATCATCACAGAAGTCACTGGCCTTTAAGTGACTTTTTTAAAAAGAGAAATACATGGCTAATAATCCTCTTGTTTCAACTACTCTTTAGAAGAAGAACTACTTAACAGTTTAGCATCTCAGCTGTTGCTTGTGTCTGAGCGAAAAGGAGAAGCTCTGCATGTTCCAAGTGGACAAATGCTTGTACGTGTTACTTACAGAAATCAAAACTATCAAAAGAGGCCATTTTTCCAAAGGAAATCACCTTTTTATTCTGCTTTTCTCCCCAGCAGCTGTGTCTCATATGAGCTGATTGGTTTCACTTTAGATATTTCATTCTATTGCTGAGGTAAATGGATCCACACGCACCCAAACTTTCAGCAGAATTAAAAAGGGAAATCAAGAGATCTGTACTCCAAAATTGCTGGACTATATTAGCATCTGGTTTAGCAATGGAAGGTGAAGAGTAAGAACAGCAAAACAGGTTCTCAATACATAACACCCAAACCAGACACTAAATATATTTCATTCTTCGTTTCCCTTAAATGGATGCCTAATGCAGAACTTCACAGGGACACTGTTGTTACTGGTGGCTTTCCTGTGTGTGGATACAGGCAGCTACACTGAGGCTTGAAAAGCTGCCTGGGACATGACCAGATATGAGGAAGTTCTAAAAGTGACCCAGCAAATATCAAATAAGAGCTTGCATTAGCTCATCACCCCCTCTAATTCTTACCACTAGGTGTAACCAGTCCAACTGCTGTCTGATAAGGTCATATTGAAAGGGATAATAAATACACCAGTGAGAAGACACTACTATTGTTGTCCTGACAACTGCAATGTGGCTGACACACCTGATAGCTTGTGAAAACTCCCCCTAAGCTGACAAGCCATCTCAGAGACTTTTCCTTCTTTAGAGCCACTTCCTCCAAATACTTGGTAATGACACATCTGAGGTCTGAGCAAGGCACAGTGCTGAGCTGACTCAGGGGAGCTGATGCTGAGGGATAGGGCTACAGGAGTATCCAGCTACTGAAGCTGTACAGTTCAGCCCTGGGCAGACAGAACTGGGCACACGTGTCCCTCTCCTTGGGGCTGCTTGTGGGCCTGGATCACAGTGACAGCCTTTGAAAGGAAAGGTTTCCTGACCCTGGGAAGAACATGCCATCTTATCTATATATGCCCTTGCCATGAGCTTACCTCTTCTGAGCAGAGATCCATGGAAAGACCCCTACTGTAATTACATTTAGAAGGGCTTGTTTTCTCTCCCTACAAACAGATTCTCTAATCAAGCACTGCACTGAAGCACCATTAGTGCTCCTGTCTTTTCTCAGCACCAAGCATGAGAAATCCACATGCCTGCAACATCAAGAACAGTCAGGCTCACAACTCAGGTTTCATGCACTTAGTGTTCATATTTCATTAAAAAAACCAGGACAAATGAAGCACATAAAAGGCACATGCTAGCTCTGACAGCAAAGCCCAAAGCTGCCTGTACCCTCAGTTAGCCTGACCTGTCTGTCAAATAACACTGTAAACTAGATCACTCAAGCATTCCAGGTTAAAAATAATCTTAGGAAAAGCAGAATTTATTTTTAACCTTCCCCCTCTGCTGATGGAGCTGGTTCCCAAAAGAATGGCTCACACAGTAGAGGAGAAATGGACTGTGGTGATGAAAAGGGAAGGAGGAGAGCAACTACAGATGCTTTCCCTGCCTGTGACAAAGTCTCACAGAACTCCTCTGTTTTTCCAAAAGTGTAATCACTGCCAAGTAGCCCCTGTTTTGGATTTGCCATGCAGCTGGGTAGGTAGTTTACTTTTCCTTCTTTCTCTTTAATACACCAACACACACACACACTTGATATCACCTCCTGGGATATTTCTCACAATTACAAAAAGAAAAACAAAAGGAAAAAATCCCCAGCTGCCACCACCTGATCTACTGGAAAGGCAGAAATCTTCAGCTTAAGCAAATCCTTAATTGCATTAACATAGTTTGAGTTTCGGACACACAATTCTGTGAAGTCACCCTTGATTAGAGGAAGGTTTCCTGATGTCAACCAGGTGCATTGTTATCTCACTGAAACACTCATCTCTTTATGTAATTCAGCATCAAGAAGCCACAAAGAAGCAGGCTTCTTCTCATGGTTACCCAGTATGTCAAAATATAGAACTATCCTCCTCAGTGTAGACCAGCAGAGAAAACCCAAATCATTCTAAGGAAAGTCAGAACAATGTTCAGTCTTAATAGCTTATTTTTTGTCTGCTTTTACAGGAAGAATCCGTTGATTTAATTAAGACCAGTTTCACATTGACTCATCTATTTCTTCAAAACAAGGCAGGGGCTTTTGTAGGAAGCTTATGGGATATTGGGATTTCCCACCAAAGGGGCACAGAACATATCCTTAAAATAAAACATTTTGGAATTAAATGCAGCTAAAATGAGATTTTCAGCCCCTGACATCCTGCAAAGGAGTGGAACTACTTGAGTGCTCAACAATAGCTATCACAGTGCCAAGTACATCAACAGAAGCAATGGTTTCCTATCAAAGTTGGGCACTTGGCTCCTTTCAGGCCTTCAGGGAATCTCCAATATTTGGCTGTCACTGAGCTGCCCAGCTGCAGGTGGAACAGCTCCCCATTAGCCTGTTTGATGCAAATGACAGCTTCCTTGCACACAGCACAGGAGTTATCGAGCCCTCTGTGCCCAAGGGATTGATTTATTTCACAGCTCATTACTCCAAGCTGCAGCAATTAATTCCTTCAGCAGATAGCAAGGGATCCCTTGTTTCAGCACAGCCACAAAACCCCCATCAGCACTGTCACCATGTGGATCCAGCACCTTCCTACATGTGCAGGTCAGCAGCCCTTGAATGGGTGATCAGTGGCCAACCCTGAACCAAACCCCACTCAAGCCCAAAACATGCCCAGGGCAAACCTTGGCACACGCTGCCTGCACCCTGAGTGTGACATCTGGGAAGTCTGTCTTCCCACACATTTTTGACTCACTGGCATCAGCACAGCTGTGCTTGTAGGTGGCCACTGGCTGCAATTTCTGCTTCCAGACAGGGTCTGACAAGTGATCAGGCTACACTAGGGGAAAACTTCAGTCTGCAGGAATCAAAGGATGAAATCCAAGTGTAAGCTGCCCTCTGAACAGGCTGTAGAGCTTCTCTTGCAGGGAGGATAATACAAGTGAGGTAATGGCTGTGGATGCTTTTGAAGAGGAAAAACCTCTTGCATTTATTTTTCTGAAGTAGTTTGTAAAACAGTTGGATTTGGCTCAAAACCAGCTCCCAGCCAAGCCTGATGTCTCTTGAACTCTTGCTCCCAGTGAGGCTTCAGGTTCAGGACTGGATTTGCTCTGAAAGCCTTCACTGCACTGAGTTCTTAGGACATTCTGCAGGACAAGACTATCCCAACAGACTAAGTGGCACTACTGTGGGAAGAAAAGTTGCATTCACCCAGTGAAACTCAGGGTTCTGGAAGACTTCCAGCACTGTATGGAAATCCACATGTTTGGAACCACCACTGCCACTCTTTTCAGCCCAGTTTGTTAAGGTGAACTGCAAATCAATCAGTCTGTTCTAACCCCAGTGAAAACAAGGGTGGCTGAGTCACAGGAAGATCCCAGACCCTGCCCAAGAGGGAGCTCTACTCAGTCTAAGGGAAACATAGAGAAATATGAGAATTTCTCCTGTCTGATTCTAATACAGGGCTGCTGGCTGCTTGGGAAGAGCTGGAAAATTCACTGACAGACCAATAGCCCTCACTTGCTGTCTGCTAATTAAAACCCCAGAGGCACAGTGTGCTGCTTTGGAGAGGCAGCACCTTTTCCAACAGCTGAACACCTCCTGCATTCCATAAGAAATAAAAGATATGTCAGTCTTAATACTGACATGCACAGTCCTAGGTTAGACTAATTTAAACGTGGTACTTTACCTCTGTTTTTTGAGGCTGCTTTTTCTTGTCAGTGAGAACTTTGCATGGAGGGAAAAACCCAACAGATTATTTCACAGCTAAAGCCTCACTCTTTTATTCTACTTCAACTGGTATAAATGAGGAGTTGTTCTGTACAAGTCAGTGGAACATCATATGTTTAAATTGAAATAACATAGTCCTCTACTGTCTTCTTGTAGCACATTTAAGAAGCAATAATTGATTATCTGATGCCTTTTGTGCTGTATAGGGAAGTGTTGTGGTCCTGAAAAGTTTTGCACACTGTCAGTGACAGACACAGGACTGGCTGGACAGGAGTTTTCAAAGTAATTATAGAAACTCGCTTCTTTGAGAATAGAAACTTAAGGAAACTGATGTGTGAAGGACAACTCAGTTGTACTAGTACAGCCAAAGGAATAACAAAACCCACGAAAAAAACCCAACATCCTGAAGCCCTGAAGCTTTTGTTCAGGTAAAATTTCCAGTGACCTAGGAAAGATCTAAAATTATGCATTGGCGTGCCAATGAAGAGAACATGTCACTAAGAAAACTAAAGCATGTAAGTGCCTAGCTGAGCTGGGGAGCATTACTCACACTCACTAACATGCTGCGATTGTCCGTGTGTGAAGAAAAGAGACCACCCTGTATTCATCTGAGCAGAGCACCAATTACTGCAGAGCAGCCATCTAACTTTATCTCCTGCTTCTGTGGGTTTTATTTTGTTTGCTATGACATAATGTGGCCCAGCCTAATCCTAGAAACAGAGAAAAAACTGCTTGCATTTTGCTATGTTTCAGTAAAAGCAGAAGTATTATCCAGCATAAGGAGAAGATCATCTTAATATCCGTTTTTAAACTCCTAAAAGCTTCAAATAAAAAGAGCTTGAGCTAACCTACACTTGCTGCACTTTATTTATAAACAGAATGCTTTGTCATCAGATATATTTAACCTCAGATGTAAGAATACAGTTGCCTCAAAACAAGGCATAAGGGGATAGATGCAAGTGAAGGCTCAATTCAGTAAGATGAATTCGTAATTCGAATGAAGCCTAGGAAAAAAGTCCAACTAGTCTAGCAAAGAAAATTATTCAAATACTTTTTTCCTGGCATAAAAAAAAAAAGGATTGATTTGCATGGAACGTCAAGCAGGAAAAGCTACTGAACAAACGAAACATCTGCAGCCCTGAATTTGCTGGGGCTCCCTCAAGCGGTGCTCTGACTTGCAGCACTGTGATAGACTTCACCATTCACCAGGCTGGAGAGGAAGCTCTTCTGCTCTCCTCACATGAGCAGCTCCTTTCTGTTCCTCTCTCTCCTTGGCAGCAGAAGCTTGCATCAAAAGGAAACTGTATTAAGGAGAATAAAAGCAGAGGGTGTTAAGTCGGTTATACACTCCGTGAATGAGGCGACAGAGTTACAAAGAGAAAAAAATGCAGCAGCAGGACACAAACACAAAGCTGCTGTGTTCCAGGAGCCAGCTGGAGAAAGAAAGTGCTATTTGTGAGGGAGCAGCTCTTTGAAACTTCATAGCCTGACTCAGAGCCTTTGGTGCCAGCAGAAGTCCTGCTAGCCTCCCTGAACTTTAGATCAAGCCCTTCTCAGTGTTTTATATTGTTGCACCTAACATTAAAGAATGACGTATTTTCCCTAGAGGTTAATGCACTTAAGGAGTATTTTTAGTTACAGATAGCAAAGTTTCCTTAAAGGAAGCATTTGACAAGATGTGCAAAAAATACTGCAATTCATCTTTGGGCACGTGTATCTATATTGCAGCTCATTACAGGCCTTATCTACTTATTTGAGGAAAGAATAAATGTTGATAAGCTTTATGGAACTCAAAACCACTAAAGGTTTTTGTGATTAAACCCAAAACATAATATTATGCAGCCCTTCAGCTCCATAGATTTGATCTTAAGCTTTTAAAATCAAATGAGAGAGAACTAGTGAACAGATAGTAAAGAAAACTGGACATAAAGAAGTGTGACCAGCATTAAAGGAAGTTTTTATTGAGAATCTATCAAATTCCCCCCCCCCTTTTTTTTCTCATGCTGTTCACTCTGTATAATACTAGTAACTGTCCAAAGCAGGCATTAAGTTGGGATCAACCACTGACACAATTTCTAATAGAAGATAACCCCTTTCTACAAGCAGGAAGCCACCAGGTGCCTCCAACACTAACATGTTTTGAAAAGAAATCCTTGTGTGCAATACAGCAAGAACACTCACAGTCACACAGTGCCTAATTCTTGCTCACACAAGTTGATTCACGTGAACAGTTGGCCCAGCTCTATATGGCTCAAATTACTCCAAGGACTTGTTTGGGAGCTGCATGTTGTGGGAAAAAAAATAAAATCAGCCCAGATGATGATTCATAGGGTGGGGATTGTTTTCATTAGGAAAGAACAAAACCCCAAAGCTAAAGAATCCTGTTTTAAAAGGAGGTTTCCATACTGAATGCAGACTCCTGCAGGATCTGGCAGCCATCCTGCTGGCAGAGCCAGGAATCCTGCACCTAGCAACGATACCAGTGAGGCTCCAGTGCCTGGGCACTTGATTTCCCCAAGAAAAAAGCAGAGAGGATCTGAGGGGTGAAAGCCTCTCCCAGCTATGCGTTGCCAAGCACATGAGAAAGGACAGCCCAAGCCCAGGCACAAACCAGGTCTCTGTTTCAGAGTTATTTAACTGAACACTAATTGCTGAAAAGCACTGCAGGCCTTATAAAGCCTGGCAGATTTAGGCACACCTTGGAGACAGATGTCACCAGAGCATGTGTGCTGGTCTGCTGGCTTTTACTGAGTGGCCCAGTGACATGAGCAGAGTGTTTGATTATGAAAGAGCAGTATTTTAATAAAAAACCGAGGATTTGTCTTCTGGTTCAGTCCCATAAGAACCAAGACCCCCATTGGTCATAGGTGCAACAACTTGCAAAGACCTTAAAGCTACAGTTCATCAAACAAGTTGCTCTGGCTTGAAGCTGCAACAAAGGCAGCAGCTTCCTTTCCTCTCCCAGTGCTGTAGGCTTTGCCACATTCCTGCCCTTGCTTCTAAGAGATGAAGAGTTTTGCTCGTGTGAGTGCTTGCTGAAATTTCAGTCATGTTTTCCTTAAGAAACGGGGGAGCAAAACAGGCTATGTCCCAGCTAGCCTGGTGAACTGTTCCCAGCTAGCCTGGGCTGTCTGCCCTTTTATCCTGATGCCTCCAGCTTCCTTGCAGCCTCCTCCCCTTCTCCTGGCTGCCCGGCCGCCGCGGTCGCAGCTTCTGCTTTTGGGCAGGACTCGGTTCCCCATTGTTTCAGCGACTCTCTCACAGGGGCAAACTTTTTCCATATATGCTGATTGTCAGAGATTTGGTTCCTGTATTCCCACTTAAAAATATATTGCCTAAAGTTCAGCTGTTTCCATTATAGTTATTACCCCTCACTTCCTACCCTTTCTGGCCTTGGATTTTAACCATCAGACTTCAGCCAACAGTACCCTTCCAAGTCGTGACTTTAAACTCTTGAAAAGGAAGAGGCTCACTTACACGTTGGGATTAATAGCTGCCCAGATAATTTTTACTTGGAAAATTAATCAGACTACTAAAACTCACTTGTCCTTGCTAGAACCATAAAACTAAACCCCAAGCAAACAAGCCTCTTTTTTTCCAGTATCATTTTCCTGCAGGTGACAGGAGAAATTATTTCAAAGCTGGCTTAATTAATAAAATCCAATCAATTACTATATTATCCTGAAGAAGTAATACTTGGGAAGACATTATTAATGGAGTTTATGCCGGATTAAATTCTCAGAACCAGTCTGCCTCAACCTGATGAGTCAGTCATCAGGCATCTGAAATGGCAACATGCCTAGAAAGGCAATTTGACATTTAAAGTGACATTAACCTGCAGGTTATCATGGGTTGGAAATTTCTCCTCCTAAATGAAAGGACTGGAAATGGAACTAATGCATCAAAGTGCAGACAATCAGCCCCTTCCTTACAGACTCAGATAAACATCTCAAATGAAAACACATGAATTGGGAGTGGAGGGAGAAGCTCTGAAGCATTTTCCGCTTTCCTCACCATACAGCTGGGAAAAAGAAAACATAAAAAATAGAAGGTCCTTCTGCATTTCATTCGTCCTTGGCACTGTTACAACCAGAGACTCAACAAGATCTACCTCAAACTCTTCTCCCACGTCTTTCTTCCGCTAGGAACTGGTGTTCCTTCACGCAGTCCCGGCTGGTGACATACATAGAAGCCTGCATGAAGGAGAAGTACATTGTCAACTCCCAACAGCCCTGTCCAAATGGAACCCCTGACTGCCAGAAGATCATGTAAGTATCCTAAATAAATAAAACCACTGAAGAAAACAGAATTTTCTCTGACGTGTCTAAATGATGTTTTCAACAGTGTTGAATGACACATTCTAAAAAGAACTAAAGCATCAACACAGTTTAATACCAAAGAGATGTAGGGCTGCATTTATGTACCTAAAGGTGATCAGGCATTTAAGTAACCTGGGAGAACAACTGCCTTTCCAAGCCACCAAGTACAGGACTACAAGATGATTAAGCAATTTTTCATATCTTCCCACATGTTCAGAAAACATACAGAGACCATACCTTTTCCATGATTCTCAGGTCATAATATACACACATAACTTAAATCTCTCCGTCTGTGGCCATCAGAGAGACCATTCACATGGTAGGAGTCAGAGAACTGCAAATCCCCAGATGCTCACTGTTCTTTCACAAGGTCTGGCTGCCCAAGGAGTACTAGTGAAAGCCAGTAGTGTATCTTAAGGTGCATATTTGAATCTGGGAGACACACACATTTTTTAAGCTGGACTCACACACACTTTTGAAGTGTTAAATTATATTTAGTTATCATCTACACGCCCTCACATCTGCGTAGGTATTTGGTTGCAAAAATGCTTTTGTTATTTGCTAATACAATTAACTTCTCTTTCTCTGAACAACAAAAAAAGTTTCATCATTATGCCCAGGGGAGTTTTTAACAAATTTGTCTCTTCCTTGGTGACTGTGAGGCTGACCACTGGAGCCTCTGACTGCACGTACGAACGTGCACACCCCTCCCCTTGTAAACAGTAATCCTGAAAAATAATCTTATGTAAGGAAAAAAATTGCTGTGGGCTGCCCATGTGCTTTGCTAAGTAGCAGTGATAGAGATTATGACAAGTTTCTTAACTGCATTCTGCACTAGTCATCTCTGACACACTTGGCACCCAAGTGCCACCCGTTGACAACAACTTCCAATCTGACACCCAGCCTGTTTCTCCACAGGTACAGGACAGCTCTGAAGCCAGTCTACCAAGTGAAACAGAAGGTTTTGAAGTCTTTGCAGTGGAAATGCTGCCCTGGATTTATTGGCAAGGACTGTGAACAGCGTGGTAAGGAAAGCTAGAGAACAAGTGTGAGAATGAACGACTAAATGCCAGGCACGACGGCAAAAAATAAGTTTGTCTATTTGCTTTTGCCTTTTTTTCAGAATTGGTGCCTTGTTTTATTTGGTCTGATATGCCCCAAATCACTGATACTTTGAGATAAGAAGTAGTTGTAATCATATGAAATTAGTAGTTAATTAGCATGAGCTACGTATTCTTCTGTTAACAGCAACCTTTGTAATCTTTACACACTGAGAAAGGTATTGATTTGCTAGGGGAGCCTGCCAGATGTCCATCTAGACAAGTTCATCTAGGAATACCTAATTCTAGGTAGAAACTGGTGACATCAGAAAGCTACACTAGTATGTGAAATGCCCCTGTGGTCAGTTCATAGGATGAAATTATGTGGCTCAGGAAATCACACCTCCCAGTACCCAATGGGACTGCAAGAGAGATGGAGAGGGACTTTTTACAAGGGCATGCAGTGACAGGACAAGGGGCTTCAAACTGAAAGAGAGCAGGTTTAGATTAGATATTAGGAAGAAATTCTTTATATGAAAATGATGAGGCACTGGTTGCCCAGAGAAGCTGTGGATGCCCCATCCCAGGAACTGTTCAAGGCCAGGTTGGATGGGGCTTTGAGCAACCTGGTTTAGTGGAAGGTTCCCTGCTATGGTGGGAGGGTTGGAACTGGGTGGTCTTTAAGGTCCCTTCCCATCCAAACCATTCAATGACTCTATGAGCTGTGCAGCTGCTAAATAAAAGAGAGGGGAGACAGCGTGGTTTAAAAACCAAATGGTCGTTTAAAAATAGCATTGGTAGGATTTAGCAAATAAGACTTGAAAAGTGGAATTAAAACAGATTTAAGAATTTAAATGGAATTAAGGGAATTTAAATGGATAAAAGATAATTCCCTCTAGCAATTAAGGCAAACAAAATAAAAAAGGCAAGCACGTGTGAAAATTTTCACGTCTAACTCGCCTACAGACTCCACAGATAAAAGTCTCTGTAGGTTTTGCTTTTCTTCACAGATAGCTTTGACTTGTAGATTTATCTCTATGTGGTGCCTCAGCCTGAACTTCATTTTTAATGTTGGAAAGATACTACCAAAAGCAGTGCTTCTAGTTTAGTCTCTCTTTTGTTACACTCACTGACCAATAGCAGCTCCTCCATCATCATCTCATCACTCACTGTTGGTGCCACCAGAACGTTCAGGTAACTGTGGAAAAAGGAAGAGGAATTTGCAGATCTTTAAGTGGGACTCCCAGAAAAGGAAAAAAAAAAAAAAGGCATCTATTTGCAATAGACTAATTTCTTAGGACCAATAATTTGGCATGAGTTAAAAACCCCCACGTTACTGCACAGCATTACCATGTATGCAATGTTGTAAGTCCGTGCAGGGAAAGAAAATTCTCCAGACAAGATGGTCTTTCCCCAAGAATCCTGTCTCCACATCTGTTACCCTACACATGAAATTCCTCTGTGTTGTCTTGCTAAATTGTAGTAGTTTCTGCATCTAAAACATTTTCACAGTTTTATCACATCTCAATTGCAGATCCTAATTTTATTCCGGTGCCAGGAACTGAAATTGAAGGAGGAGAAGAAGAGTTCTCAAACCACAGTATGTGCTTGAAGTTATTTTGTTTGTCACCCTTTTACCTCTCAGCCACTGATCAGAAAGAACAAGTTATTTTAATCATTTTAACCTGATGAACTCGGGACAATCTCTCTAGTGAAAGCATCATTTGTGAAAGCTTTGAAACAATACGTTTATTGGCTTAAATGAGGGCTTTTGGTAGAACACTACACAAATGCTCAAGACAAAGCATCCCAAAGTTTCAAAGCTGTCTGCTGGCTGGTGATCAGTGATACCAATGGGGAATGCCAGCTGGTCCAGAGCCTTACATCTCTCGGTGCCAGGGATGTTAACCCCTTGCTCTGCCAAGTGGATTCACAGGAAAGCACACTGGGCTCACAATTCTACCAGAAAAACAACCCACTGGAAATGCTGTTTTAGAACAGCCTCCCAGTAGCTTTGAGTTTACTGTTATGAGGTACCATAGATTTGTATCTCAGGCACTTCAACCCACCAATCTGAGTACCAAGGACTGTCCCTTACCACCTGGGAAATGGTGTGGCTTGCAGTGCTATTAAGTATCTTTTAGCAATTAGCCACAGCATAGTATTGCAGCTCTGAAAGAGTTTTCTTTACATTATGCCCTCAGCACTGAATGAATAAGCAGTTGGTTTGCACGACTGAATTATATAAAACAAGAGATTGAAAGGTCAAAGGTAACCTTGGAGGGTAAGAAGCCCTTGGGATAGCACAGTTTGAACACACCAGTTTCAGCAGCTCTCAGTGTATACTTTGAAATCTACAGCTGAAATTCGCAGGTGCTTATTTAGAACAACATTAGTTAAAGGGCCCCTCCATGAGTCAGCTCTGACACTTACACGTTGTGCTTCTGATTCCTCAGTGGAATGCCTCAATTGCTCTTTCATCCTCTCCTTTTATTCTGGACTGTTAAACCTTGCTATCTTTTCAGTCAATGCCTTGAAAGGAGTTAGTATTCCAAAACATTTTTATGGTATGGGGACGTTTCTAATTAAAGAGTATTTTATTGCCATCATGGCTGTTGTGGCTGAAGTTCTTTGCAGATATTTAAATACATTACGTTTTCATCACTGTCAAAAAAATTCTTTGCAAAGAAACTACAATTTAAGGTGCCACAAACCAACACACCCCCTAAATGTCAGCGTAAAATGTTCAGAGCAAAAAGCAGACAGGTGTTCTCAGAGGTGTGGTATGAATACCTGTCGCCTGGTCGCTGCACTCCGTTGCATGACTTTGTTTTCTCAATCTTGTGACTAGTGTCAACATCAGTGGATTCCAGAGACATGTTCGAAGTCATTCAAAATCATGAGGCTTTACTGGATGATCTTCAAAGTGATATTCATCAAGCAGTCAGCAACTTAGGTGACTTACAGAGGCTATTTGAGAACAACGGTACGAGCATGGTGTTAGAAGTGAACCAGAGCAATTCAGGTGAGAGGTCTGATGCAGAATTACCAGCCTGAGGTAGGCCCTGTGAGACCAGGCAGACCAGGAAGAAAACATGAAAGCAAAGATACCCTGATATTCCCTGGTCTGCTGGCTGCTTCTAGAGAGAGAAAAAATGGGTGCAATCCCAGTGCCAATGAAGGAACCCAAGAGTAACTTGAAATGGGAAATGTGATAGAAGGCAAATTTCAGAATATGCCTTAACTGAAGAATAAAGAGGTTGCTCACATTTAAAATTTGTTCATCTTACTATTCTGCTTCTGTGGCTTCTTCTATAGGGATACAGAGTTTAGATGTGGTTTTTGTTCTTTTTCTGTACTCATGCTATATACTCTCCTGTGTGGAATATCAGACTGGTTTATACAAAAAAAGGAAACATTTTACCCTTCTCAGGAACATTATTCCTGCCCTATACAGGAGTGGGGGAAAAAAAAAAAGCTACTGAATTTGACCTACTGTTGTGAGCCACTGGCTTACAGAAACAATTTCTAATGATACAGACTACTGTACTCAGTGAACTTCAAGGCACTCAAGTTTGAATTTTAATGTTAGAAATCAAGCCTTAGTATAAGTCACACCTAGTACAGATATTTCACAGATTTTTCAAGTTATTTACTCATGGCCTCCTGGAATATTTAGCTGTTAAGATGCTGTCTAACTTTGTGAAGCATCAGAAAAAGAACAACATTAGGACACAGTGAAAAAAGGAAGGGCTCACCAACTAAGAACTGTTGGGAAAAAGGACAGTTATGGCCCCTTGCAAAACTGCCTGTCTAGGGGTTTCAAAAAGCATCATTTTTAAGACCTAAATGGGGAAATCAACATGTCTAAGTTGTTGTCAGCAGACTCATAGACACCACGTGCTTTACAGTAACCTTGATTTAAAACTAGGTTATTTTTGCAATTGTCAAAATTGTCAATATCATGAGTTCAAATATCTGGGAAGTAAGATGGCAACTACTATAGAGAAATGCATACTTGAGTTACCCTGGTTAGATAAAGTTGCGTTCTAAAACCAGAATTTAAACCTAATTAAATTATTTTTTTCAACTGTGTTAACAGATCCACAGGAAAGGCTTCTGCAGCAAGTTTTGTTTCCCCACGTGGAGAATTTTCTAAGGAAACATTTTAACCCAATGTGGGCAAGCTTCAACAGAAGCTTACAGAACCTCTCCAACATAGTAAGAAACCTGTCCCATGACGTGGAAGCCAACAAGAGAAGCATAGAAAGATTCCGAGAGAGCTCTGTGCCCAAGAAGGAATTCCAGGAGCTGGGAACTAAATTTGAATCAAAAGTCCAAGAAAACATAGTGAGAGCTGATCAGGTGAAAAGAGATATAGAGAACCAACTGCACATGCAGCAGGCCAACATTCACTACAATCTCAGCATGATCAAGGCAGACACTGACACAAAGCTCAAGAAGTTTCATAAGATACAGCAGTCCCATTTCTTAGCTTTGAACAACAGCATAGCAAAGGTGAAACAAGACCAAAACAATCTTGAAAATAAGTTGGAGACTTTGGAAAGAAATTTAACAGAACTCTCTTTGCATCATGGTCCCAAAGATGAAAACAGCCAGACAACCATCAGACAAATAAATGACATTCTGGCAGGGCATGCAAAGCAGCTTAAAGAACTTTACATGGAGTCAGATGTGGCCTTTCAGAATATTGCAGTTTTAGAGAGGTGGTTTAAGGAGTTAAAAAAAAATATCTCGAAGTATAGGCCAGAAGATCTTACAATAACTTTAACTGAGAAATCAGTTATTATGGAAGAAAACAATGCAGCAATGGAAAGGCAAATATCAGAGTTCAACTACACTCTGTCAAACCTTCAGGAAAACTATTCAGATCTGTTGAGGTACATGGAGGAATGTAATTGCCAGAGAATGTCTTCTGACACTGATGTACTCGAGGAAGATTCAAAGAATATCACTTATTCCCTTGAAGACACGCAGTCAAATTTAAAGGATATGAAGCACTTAGAGTCAGTTCTCAGAGGTCTCCTGAGGAATGAAATTGAAGAGCTCTCCTCAGCTATCCCATCTATCCATCTGTCTCTCAGTCTCCGTCAAGAAGAAAACAGACAGCTCCAGTCACAAGTCACAGCTTTGTCAGAAGACATAGGCTCGATGAAGAAGAAAGATGAAGAAATTCATAGACACATCAAGTATCTCAACAGTTCTTTTGGCTCTCTTTTGGAAGATGCCATGCGGCATGAAGTAGCACTGGAGGCTTTACTGAAAGAAGAATTTGTGGATGTCTTGTTTGAAGACGATTTTAGCATCCTAATACCGTCAGTATTTGAGCTGCAAGAATCTCTCAGACATATCTCAGATAAACTCCAAGAACAAAACGTGACTTTAGAGTCTCTTACAAGGAGATCTCATCTCTCAGAGAGAGGCCAACAGAACAATCATGATGCTCGTACACCTCCCAACCACCCCAGAGAAGAAACACAAACGCCCTCTGCTCCAGACGAAGTCAGCAGCCAAGGCAGCACCAGAGAGCACATGGAACCCAACTACGAGGCTGCCAAAGACGACTCCTTGGACAGCTCGGCTTATAACGATATCATGACTCTGAAGAACGACATCAAACACCTGAGCCTGGCAATCAAGAGTCGTGAATCCAGGCGTGACGCGAATCTCTGCTGCAATCACACGATAGCAAATGCAATCGAGCCCCTCAACAGTTCTGTGGGGATTCTCTCCGCAGATTTAGCAACCGTCAAGCGGCATCTGGACGAACATCTGCTGATTTTTAGAAAGCTATTTGGAAGTAATGAAGAATTAGTTGCCTCAAAGATAAGTCTGGATGTTACAAAGATTCAGTCGATGCTGAACAGAAAAGAGGGAAGGCAACAGAAAGGTCAAGACAAGCAAAGAGACAAGAAAAGGCCTGAGAAGCACAGAGAAAATATGCAAGTGATAAGTGGAGGAAATACAGTGCACACAGAACTTTTGGAAAAAGGTATGTTCTTTTCTTTCACTTGCTTGTGTGCAGGTCTAATTTCTTTCTGGACCCTGCTGTAAGTTCCACATACAGAGCATATTAGTTATGAGATCTGCCAGGTATCTTGTGGGATGCTGGAGGGAGAAGTTCTGACATTAGTTAAGTCCTCCCCCTCTATCAAAAAAAGCAGTTTGAGTGAGAACCAAGTTGATACTCTGCTGCATTTTGCTGGAGGCCAATAAAATTATACCCATTACAGCTGCTGGGAAATGGACTTCGAACTTAATCCAACTTCAGAGGTTTAGAAGACCAATTTTGTCTGTAGATGTTCATGTTAATGCAGTAGCATTTTTGTAAGCTGCTGTGGAGTGTTAGGCTTTCTGGTCTTGCTTCTTTTTCCTGTTATTTGAATCTGGAAAGAGTTTACTCAAAGCACCAAATCCTTCCCAAGGTGGACAGATACATTAAATGAACTGCTATAATTTGCACAAGTGGAACAGGGCAGACTGACCAGAGAGCACACACTCTCTCTTACAACTAAGCTTCAGAGACAAGTTTTCAGCTTATACTTCACTGGGACTGGCCAGTTCCCTTTCCCTGTAAACATGTGGCTATAAGGACCTGGTAATTACAACCACCACAGCTTCAGCATTGGCTTTTATGATTGTAGCCCTTGTTATGGACAAATAACAGAGCAAAAATCATCCCCTTCAGGCATCTGTGCTGTAAAACTTTGGTCAAGACTGAATAAGCAAAGAACATATTTTTAACTAATTTATTTTTAGGACAGTAAAAAGTGCTACTTTTTTTTTTTTTTTTTCCCTCTGGGTGGTCTTAACCTTATACTTTTCCAAGAGCAGTGGTTCAGGTATTTCCAGGGAACCATTTGATCTAATCCCACACACATACCCATTTCAAGCATTTAGCTCTGCAAGGAAGCACACAAAAATCAGGCCTTACAGGGCTTCACCTTATCTCCCATCCTGATGACCCTGGGGAGAGAATACCTGCTTGCTGCTAAAATCCTTTTCCTCTTTCTTTTTCAGACTCCTTGGTGGCATTTCATGTGGGATTCTCAGAAGGAAAGGATAAAGAAAAACCTGTGAGGTTTAATGAAACATACTTCAATTATGGGAACAGCTATTTCCCTGAGCATGGCCACTTTAAAGCACCACATAAAGGCATCTACCTGTTTGTCATCTCTGTGGAGTTTAGTTCAGGACCAGCACTGGGACAACTCTCCTTTAGCCGTGGGTACAAAAGAACTCTCTCAAGTAGTCAGAGGAAAACACCAAATGGAAACACTGTGACTACTTTTGCTATGGCAGAAATGGAGAAGGGGGAGACAGTAAGCTTTGAAGTGCTGCAGGGCTCTGTGGTGAAGAGAAGTCCACCTGGGACAACTATGGGTGGATTCCTAATATCTAAAACTTGAATAGTGACATTTATGTTTTACTGATCTCTTTCCATAGATGCAATGGATCCATTCACTATTGCTTCATCTGTGATGTATTCAGTCCTACTGCATGTGTTTAAACATAGCACTACCCTAGGTTTGTCTTCATGCTTCTTTTCTGGAAGTGTTTGGCTTTTGATTAGTTGCTTATGAGCAGCAATGGGATTTTCTTTCAAGTGAAAAGTTAATGGTTTGGACTCCAAATGTATCAGCACACACATTCCCAAACCCTTCCACTGTGAGAATTGCACCTAAATGTTTTGTGGGACTTTACTCACTTATAATGCATGTAATTTCTCCTTTCCCTTGGCAAATACCCCCACCACTGGCAAGGAAGACATTTTTAGACAGGACTGCATATAGCAGCTCTGGTACTATGTGAATGGTACCTCAAAACCCAGAAGCCAGGGCAATTTTACCTTTTAGTTCTCTGTGGACCACAGGCAGTCACAGACTATCTTGGAAACTTCTGCAACTCACTCCAGTGTTTAGGTCTGTGCACAACAGGAACACCAGCAGAGATCTGTCAAATCCAGTAAGATTCACTCTATGCCAATATTTGCAAGCAAGAATATTCTAAATGGCCCAGTCTCTGTTTCTGGGCCTGTGTTGTATTTCAACAACACTGCAAACATTTAACAGGAATATAACATTAAGATGAATTACAACTTAATAATTTAAAAATACTGGTGAAAATGCAGTTTATTTCTAAAGATAATCCTGAAGACAATCATGAATTCAGCCCAGAGTCCTGCACTTAGTAAATATTTTAAAACCAAACAAGCAAGCAAGCAAAACCAACAACAAAAAGGCAAGGTGATTGGTCTGCTCTCATTGTTGAACATACATTTATAATAAGAGTAAACCAAGGAGTAGAATTTTTGAACCTTGGGATTTTTTTTTTAATTTCCCAAAATCTCAAAATGATCATTTCTGGTCATGTCCTCAGCTTTTCTTCTGACAAATAAAACATCCCAAAGATCTTCATTGTAAAGAAGTTCAAGTATTGTAGTATTTTTCTTTGTTTACCCTAACACCTTACAAAGCAATATTAAAGCAATTAAATTTGCCAAATCGAAATGCACTTTGAAATTGCAAGTATTTTTGAGGAAGAGGTAAATTCTTATTATGTAATTTGTGCCCTTTTAAGGTAGCATTTTCTAACAGAAATCTATCCTGCTGTTAAGGGCTTTTCTCCCCACCTACTTGTATTCATACCAACACTAAACTACAAAATTTTAAAAAAACCCCAACCCATTGGTACCAACACATGTTGCACTTTGGGCAACAGTTTGACAAGCAGACAACACATATCTTCTGAAATAAAACTACAAAACAGTTTCAGTTGGTGAGAAGATTGCTACTCTCCATCCTGAAAAATCCAACAGAGCAAACAATGAAAAATTCTCCCCCACCTCCTCCTGGCCAATGCTGATTTCCACATGAGATTAACAGGCCAAGTGCCCCAGTTTATCTGGCACAGAGCCACCTTTCACACTGCTCTGCAGCAGGCAGCACACACTACCTGCAAGCTCAGGGTCATCTTCTGTCCCACAGATTGTTCAGGTGTCTGAGGGAAGGGAGAGAAGAAAAAAATGTAAACAGTGAAATGTCAGAACTGAAGGGCAGCATCAAACTGTGACTGGGTTCTTTCAGTACAAAGCTACTATACTGGGGTGACCCACATGTTTTTTTTACCAGTGCTCCTCCAATTACAGACTGTTCCACAGTTAAATACAGATGAGGGATATGCAGATATTTAAAAACACTGCTTGTTTTTAAAGCTTTGACAGAAAGCTTCAACTGGAATGAAACCCATACCATAGCTACTTGGAAAAGGACATGGTAGGTAGTAGACAGGACTTCTAAAAGTTTGGTGTCCTTGTACCAGAGTTTACTTTTGTTTAAGAATACACAAGGTGAGTTCAGAGATCAATGACCTCAGAGTGAAGAAAATGTTAATATAAAGATGTTTTCATATTTGTATTCTTCAAATATGTGCTTAAGTTAGTCACCTGCATATACAAAGAAGACACACTTGACTGGAAGACTCATTTGCAGACTCTCAAGTGAAAAATTAATGAAAGTTAAAACACTACTGGTTGCATAAGCCAGGAAGACTGACTTCCTTGTCAAGCAACAAGATCATTAAGCTATTGAGCTGTGGTTGTGGTTTTTTTCCGAAGTAATACACCAGATTTTTCATAAACTTCCACCTAAACCACTTCTTGCATTTTTTGGGGGGGTGGTGGTTTGTTTTTTTTCCCTAAGATTAATGCAGCCACATCACCATGACCTGCATTTCTAGGCAACGGACCAGAGGAATCAATGTAATGAAGATAATTTAAAACATAGCTATTGGTTGGCTCAGTGGATTAACAGGGCAGTTTCCAAACACAAAAAACAACCTGAAGCTGACCATAGGCATTAGAAAGAGTTGCCTGTAAAAGCAGACAAGTTGCTTAACTTTCTCTCAGACTAACATGCCTGATGGCCACATGTGTGCTCACTCCAAAATACAGATACATGTACTGTCAATCTGAGCCTTGTAGTTAAAAATACAAGCTTCCAACTGCTTTTAGTACTTCCTAGAAATCTGCCAGAAAACATTGCCAATACTTCAAGTTCCTGAATTTCCAGATCAAACCACTAAGCTCTGTAATAAGCTAGAAAGTTGTGCATCTTAATGCCTTCATGGAATTATTTTGTTACTGAAACTTCTGCTGCTTTATGAATGTCAGTATCTTATAGTACTTCACATTTTAAAATTAAAGTCTCCTCATGTTTTTTTCTTTTCCATTACTAAGATGACCCCCTTACTTTACTCAAAATCCAACGACTGATTGTATGGTATAGAAACAATTTTACTTTCTATAGATCCATCAGTGCCTGAATTCTACAGTCAGATTCACGTGAACTCTTTCAGACACGCACATCAAGCCAGTCTCTGAAGACCATGGAGGTCACCCCTCAGGAACCAGCCTCAGGAGGTGGGCAGCCCACAGCAGTGGTCCTCTCCCAGCTCAGATTCACAGCTGATGTGAACTTAATGCACTGACTCCACTGAGAAAGACCAAGGGGGTGTTTTGGGAAAAGCTGAAGATAAAGCTGCAGAAGGGATTAAGGAAATCAATGGAATTATATCTGATCCTATATTAAATTAGTGATACTTCTCCAATTTATTTGAAAGCCTGTGATTCAATTCACTAACTACTCAGTTTGCTTTTTGGCTTGCACACAAATATACATGTGGGGTATAGATGTCACTAAATAGAGTTGTTTCAGTTCTTAGATACTGATGCAAGCTCATCAGCAACATATTTTTACAGAGAGGTCAAAAATACCTATACATAAAGGATAACGTTTTGATCTTTATTATTAGCAGGCAGTAGAACTTATTTTCACTCTCCAGTTTTTTCCAAAGGCTCTTCCTGTCTTTAGGATACAGCATCACCCTGTGGTCATCTCACGAAACAACACTGGGGAGGAAAAACTGCTCGTTAAAGACAGGTGCAAATAGTTATCCTCCCTCTTTTCATTACATCCTCCTGTAACACCAACATAAACATCCCAGTTTTAAATCCAACCACGATCAGTGTAATCAGTGAAGACATTCCACAAGCGACATAATAGCCACAACGGCAGGAAAAAGGGTTACTGTGCCAAGATGCTGACTACAAGGAGACCAAAACTTTGTGCAGTCTAATTTCCTGGTATTAAGGAAAAAAAGTTTGAAACTACATAGGCTAGTCTTCCACTGTACTTTCCAGAACTCTACTGCAAGATTTTAACACTTCATGGTACAGGGGGAACAAATAAGGTTTATAATTATCTTTATAATATACTGATATCAGTTTATAATATGTTCAGATAACAAAACTTTCTAGCTAATGTAAAAAAACATATTTAAATCTCCTGATTAAAGGCAAAAAGAGAACAGGAATTGATCTTACTTCTTTTCTCCTTGCAAACTAAAATTGAACTCTACAGAGAGTAGAAGCCGATACGTTTCTGCAACGAGAAAACAAATTCTGACACTTTATATAATTGTGTACTCACAGATGAGATATCCCCTTGAATGGTCTTCATCTGCTTGAATCATATAAACCAGAGTAAATTTAGCAGGCTATACAGAAGCACCTGCATAATTTTGCAACCAACAGTACATAAGTGTATTAATCTCAAATCTCTCAATCTGTGTATTACTACACAAAAAGAATGCTGTAGGCAGAGGGAACAAAAAGCCATCACATAATCCCCCTCCCTTTGTTTTTTTCTCTTTTTACTTGATGAGCTTGAGGAAAATTTATATGGATAAAACCAACATGTAGTGAACTTGCATATGTTCAAATAAAAGTATTATTTGACTTGCTCTGGCTTTGCTGTAAGACAGGGATAAAAATCAGGAGAAGGAAACACTGGTTTTACTGTTGCACCCAAATTTAGTGCAAGGAATAAAGAGCCTGAACTTATAAAGCACCAAATAATTCTGAACATCACTGAACAATGAAAGTGATCATTAACAACTTATTCAAAGACTGGGGGGGAAAAAACCAAACCATAAACGAGGTGTTAAAAAGTAGGGAATTATTTAGTTACAGTATTATGATTTCCAAGTCATTACATTTTTAAGGCAAAATCTTATAGTAACAAAACACATTACTAATGTGTACTAAAATAAGGTTATTTACTTAAAAATGATACATTGGACATAATCTGTGTACAGAACAAGCAATTCATGGTAAACTCAATAAGGCACCTTCTAAAGCAGATGCTGTACAAAATACATTAGTGTGTTACATTTTTATAGTATTCTACACTTCTGGCATATAACACACACAAGAGTGTGACCATTTGTCTCGTTCCACTCTTCTTTCATAGTTTATTTACATCTTCTCTAGGTTAACTACAATGTTATTTTTTCTTCTCTGTATACAATATAGTACATTTCATTCTGGGCATGTCATGTCAGAGCACAAACGTCACTACGTGATGTGGGTGGGCTTCTATAATTGCATTCAACGGCAGAACATTACAAAGCAACAGTTACATTAGATTTGTCAAGAAATCAGAAGTTATGTGCACTCCACTTCTGCTGTACAACCAAGGCTAGCACACCATGGCTCCATAAAGCACCATATCGTGCAACACTGCCAGCTGCTTTCCCACATCACCCCTCCTTGGAATAAAGATTGTGGGCACAGGATAAAGACTTTTGACTCAGAGGCACTGTCAGGAGAATGAGGAAGGGCTAAATCATTCTAATATTTCACGGAAAATGAGCACGTAACTTCCCTTTAAAAATATCTGCAATAGCAAAAGAATGGTTTTTAACTTTATATCTCCGCTTTTCGAACATTTCAGACCACTAAAATACAGTCTGTGAAGATAAAGTAGACAAAATGTATCCAAGTGATTTGTTTTAAAAACACATTCAAATGGTCATTCAGATCAAGATCTAAAATTTTATTCTAGACTACTATGGAGGTAACTTAAAATATTGATTTTACATTTTATTCAAGACCTCAAAAAAGACTGACTACGAAAATAATTGGGGAAAAGCAATGGATATTGGGAAAGCTGTATGTTTCTTGAGGAAAATTTACATTAAGTGAAACTCAGAATAAACTGAAAATGTAAGCCCACATTTTTCTGTAGGAATATCATGTTTCTTGTGGAATTTAGAAGTTAACCAGGGACACCAAAAAATTTCCTTTCAGTTGCTGTAACAATAAGAATTATATAAGTGACTCAAAATATTTTCCATCTAACTGAAATCACATGGAGCAAGTTAAATAAACACAAAAAATCCCTCCATATGAGTGTTTAAGAACTTCCAAGGCACAGTCTTGATAGTCCCCAAGATATTTTCCACCCACTTGATATTTGCATTAAAAAAAAGAAAGAAGTCACCTTTGCCTGTTCTGGAGGACATTTCTTTGGATGACAAATGCTTACAATATTGACCAAGAACATGAGATTAATCACAGTCCAATAGATGAATCCTATTGCCCTCCCTGACCTTAAAGGCTTCTGAACTCAACAGCATTGCATGAAAGAACAATTTACCTTTAGAGTCTGCACTAATTGTGCTTAATTACGTAAAAATTAATGGGCTAGCTTTGAGCATATTTTTTTTCCCCCAAATGATTGTTAAAATATCCATATAGACACACTTAGGCTCCAAACAGTGAATGACTTTGCACAGAACACAGGTATGTGCTCAAGTGCTTTATGCAACCACATACTTTAGTGTTGACATTTTGCTGGGTATCAGGGAATCAAGGAAGCTCCTGTTCAGGACCATAAAAATGACATATGTGTGACACTTTTGACTATGAACCTCGTAACTGAACTGCTGAAAAATTATGTTTAAGGCAAAAAGATTTTTTTCTCTCAAAAAAACCATTTTTGCAGCAGTTGGCTAACTTGACATCAATGTGTAAATCAATTTAGGTCCTAAGATGTCTAACCAAAGATCACCATCCTATTGCCTTGCAAATGCCTAAACAAGGGCTAAGAAAACAAGGGGAAAATTATAAACTGTTGAAATTCATGCTTCCAGCAGGGGCTTCCTGAAGACTTGGGAAAAATGGACTAAAAGAATGCACAAAACAAGTTTACAGCTAATAACAACGTGGCAACTCCTAAAAGAAGTACCAATATTTTAAATAGGAACAGGTTATTTTAAACAGACCTCCATGCTTTGAAAGTTTAAGCTAGCAGGGTACCTACATAATCATTTTTTCCTTCTTATTGATAAAAATCCTAGGGAAGGAAAAAAAAAAAAAAAGCCTATCCCTTACTTTATTTGGCTTATACCAAAAATCTTCCATCTACCTGTGCAAAAATTATGTGCGAAGACATGATTCACAATTTCAAAATCATCATCTATTTCTTGGCAATGGACGGAGAAACCTTTTTTTTAAAAGCCCTTTATCATGAGGATTGTGGCACATTATCATATATCTCTTGCTGTTTTCAAATAAGTTAAAACCATAGTTGACACACCTATGAACTTCTCAGCCAGAATACATATTAATACTTAAAGGCATTACTAAACAAAAGTAATGACTTTATTAAAAAAAAAAAAAAAAAGAAATGTCCCTCGAAATAGCTAGTTTTCTATAAAATATGTAGAACTGTTAAATAAAGTCTGTACATCACAATAGAAAATAAAAATACTGCAATCTTTTGCCTGACCATTTACATTATGGGAACTACAGGATTAAAACAAAAAAAAAAGTAACATGCTAGAAGGCTGTAATTGTTCACAAATCACATTAGTTCTGCATTACATTGTTTTCTATCAGTTGTATTTTCAAGGGAAATTTAAACACATATCAAAACAATCTCCATGTACATATTTTAAGACAACAAATAATCTGGCATAAATCAATCTGAAGTTTTAACATTTTTTCATCAATTTTAGTATTATTCTCAACTTTTTTCTTCAAATCTCGACTATGGCATGTGTGTGTGTGTGCATGTATCTAATTGTACACATGTACCTAGAACTAGGTTTTTGTTGGCTTTTTTTTTTTTACTAAAGCACAAAACACACTGTATAAATAACTTCCCTTTTTAAAGTTACCAAGAACAAGACTTACAGTACAAAGTTATAGGCACTTGAATTATCAAATAGATTCAATGGTTCCAATACTGTGGGTTCATTCTTCAGATGATTCATGCATTTGAAGCTTCAGCTTGAGTTATGGTACTACTTTCTAACTTCAAAGTAGAAGTGCCAAAGGAGTTATAAATCCATAATTCTGCCTTGCAGTAACCTCATGGAGGGTTCTGGCTTTTAATCAACTTGTGTGGGTCAGTGACAAAAAGGAGGGAACTACAGTTTCCTGTGCAGGCCAAATAGTTGGCACAATAAGACCAAATTTTGCAGTTAAGCAACTTACTGTATCTTCCTGAATTCATTTCAAAGCCATTTCTCCCAAATGTCCTTAACTAGAACTTAAAACATCAATTGATTTACCTTGTTTCAAATCTTGACTTTTGTAACTGTGCACTAAGTGGCCCACAGATGTGGCCTCCTGTGTTTAACCTCAGGGCAAGCAGCTCAAGATCTTCTGCACCTTGTGGATCTTCAAGAGTTCATGTATTCAGTTCTCCTGGTTCTGACCTTTACTGTATTCTCTAGTCTTCTGAGCACCCAGTGCTTCCTGCCTTCCCTCTTTTGTGCCTGTAAAACAAACTTGTTCACAAGCTTTTCAAAACTTATCTCCTGCCTACTTTTGCCAAATGATGAAAAAGCATGCTCCTACAGCTGACAAATGCCCTCCTTTGTGGAAAAGAGTTCAGAGCGTGGCAGGCACCTGTCAGTGAGTCCCAATAAAGTAGAAAGGCAAAGCACATCATCAATGGTCTTTTTGCTAAGATGTAAAGTATTCTGTGGCAAAAATGCTGGTTGCGTGTGGCATTTTGGAGAAAAATGCCAAATTTCATAGTCATCCAATTGAGGAGCTCACTAGACCATGAGTGAGATGACTGAGGCAGCCTACACCTCAAGAGAGATTGTTTCAAGCTCTTTATAGACTTAGGTAGGCATTCCTGAACTGATTCATGGTTCACATTTTTGCAGTTCTCGTTGTGACTAAAACAAAAACAGAAATAAAATTAAAACTGAGATTTCAGAAGATAACTTAATGGCAAAGATTCTGCAGCAAATCTCTGATTGTAGAGCCACAAAATGCATGGAACCCTGACCATAAAAACTTTGTTCATTTAAATGGTTTCTTATATATTCCAAATGACAGCAAAATAATCCTGGCACACACATAAAGGCATAAGGAACTGTTAAACCGAGTAGTATCACAAACAGATTCATAACCTACAGGCTCTTTCACAAAAACTTGGTATGGATTGACTAGGTTTCATCAGGTAGAAGGCAAAAAAAAGCTTATATTCTCCATCTCTGTTGAATCCATATAGCTTGTTAGGCTTTCACAGAAAGCACTGTAATCTGAACATTCAATTCAGTACCCAGAGTTTTACTGGAGACTCATGAAGTATGATTGAAGTCTCAATGCAGCTCAAACCAAACCAAAACGTGTATTTCATCAAGGCTGTCCATATCCATGTAGTGTAGAGAGGCTCTCAGTATCACGGGCTATGAAGTACTGAAAGATCTGATTAGCAGCCTGTAGAAGTGTGCTGAGAAAATACACTGAATCTCAGTTATTTCCTCTTTCCTATTTCTATCTTCCTCACCCACGTTTGGGTGAGCAGATCTGGGAGTCCAGCTTTGCTCTCCAAAGTCATTTTCCTATGTCAAATCTTTACGTCTTGGGATTCCACCATCTTGGCAAGTGTCTTCTTGATCCTCAAGGCAGTGAGCCTGGAGGCAGGATTGTGAGCCCAGCATTCAGACATCAACTTCAGTATTGCTCTTAAACACTGTAAAATGAAAGACAAAAGAACAGTACTGTAACAACTGCCTGATCTGAGATGTATAATTTTAGTTCACTATCAAGGCCAAATTATACAACTTTTAAGTCCAAACGTGCAACTTCTACATTTTCTGCAAAAAATTGTTGGTAGGAAACTATTATGAACAGGTCTACTGAAAAAAAGCCAAACCCAAACATCCACATCCCAATCCTTCTTTTCCCTCCCCCTCACAGCCTAGCATTTGCAGTAGCTGGAACTAACTGAAGTGTTGATGTAGTTTCCCAAAGATGCATTACCAGAACTTCTCATTACAACTCAAGAACAGTGATACAAAAATGGCAGTAATAAGCAGAAAAATCTCCACTTTTATGTCAGGAAAACTGTGGAAATGAAGATGTGCCAACAGTTTCAGCTGTCCAAAACAAAAAAAAAAAAAAAAAAAAAAGGAGAAAACTGGGAATTCCTAGAAGAAATCAGAGACTTTAAGGAAGAATGGATATGGCATATTGAACTTGCTCTGTGAAATAGTTATGTGTTGTTTACTGGGTTCAAGCTGTGGCCCTTTAAAAACACATCTAAAATGAAAATATTTTAGTTACGTCACAGCCTGTCCTGGAATGTAACAGTAAAAAAAGAAAAAAAAAATAGGAAATCCACTAAGGAATTGCTTCATATTCCATGAAATACCTTCTGCTACAAACCAATATGCTATATACATTAAGATTAATAAATTAAAACTTCATTTAAGTTTTATCTCCAATCAAAACTCTGAACATTTTCCACCACAGAAGACCTCAAGTAGAGCAGTATTCATACACTTCCCTCAGATACCGAAAAGATAAATAAAAAATTGAGTCTTTTGAATTGATTTCGAGCGTATCTTTCTCCCGCTGGTGCTGTGAGTTTTTCAAAGTATCAGAATGTTTGAATGTAGTCCCTATTTCACAATGTTTTAATATTCATTACACTAAAAATACCCTTCCAATTAAGGAACAAAGTGAACCAGCTCTCCCTTCCCGTGTACTCACTTCATCACTGTTCCATCTGTTTGACACGACCGGGCGCAGGCGTTTCACACACACCACTTCTCTCATGTCCTCATAGGATGGGTCATTTGGCACCATGTCATAATATGGCAACTGATACTCTTCAACAATACCTGGAGATAATTGTGAAAGATCAAGAACCATTAAAATAAATAAATCTACATATCTACTCTCAGATGTCCTTAGCCAGGAGCAAAACTTAACTCAACTTTGTGCCAAGTCAAACCAACCACACTGTTTTACTGGGATAAAAATCTGAAATTTTTACTGTAACAGTCAGACATTCCCCATAAAAGCTCCAATATTATGTTTATTAACTCCAATATTATGTTTATTAATTTTAATAGGTACAACAATTCCTTGCAGTGCCTTTGATTTTGATACCCAATGTAGAATTTGGCTTCTTCTAATCCACTACATGCTACAGAGAAGCACAGAGAAAGTGTAAGGTGGAAGAATACAGGTCAAGATCTACAAGGACAGAAAAGAAGAGTGAAAGAAAAGCCAGGATGAGTCACCAAAATATGTGTCAGGAGAAAACTGAATGACATCAGAAATGCAAGAAAGAATAATATCTTATCAACTACAGAAAGAATAATATATTACCAATTTCACAGGGGTGAAACATCTGCATCCCACTATTTCTCCCAAATCAGGCACTCTGCTGAGTGCCTGAGGGTATAAGCATAGGAAAAAAAGCCCAAGATGTTTAACTGTAACAATCAAAAAGGTTGAGCTCAGTGATTTTCAAGCTGTTCTCTGGACAGACTATTAGTACTGCTTTTACAGAACACAAGCCTCACGATGAAACAAGCTTGTTATACCATTTCCTGTCGAAGCATTGTTAGGATAAGGCCAAGGCCTGGTGGATTCTATGCTGAATATTTCAAAGTTTACCTCCTGTGACACAGCGCCGAGCCATTTCCCAAATGATCAGCCCAAAACTGTAGATGTCAGCCATGATGTATGGCTGGAAATGGTTCTTATTCAGGCTTTCATCCAGGACTTCTGGAGCCATGTAACGTTTTGTTCCCACTCTCGTATTCAAGGGAACATCAACTTCATTTGTGTCACTGTAGGAAAATATTAGGAAGTTAGTGAACTGTGGGCTATTACAAGACAAAGTATGAAATCTTGTATGAGGCAATCACTACACTGCCAAGCTCCCATTTACAAATTAAATTCTTTCTTATATTTCCCTCTCAATACTCTCAATACATTGTACTTTCCTGAAAAAGATTATCCAGTAAAATCATAGTGACTATGGTAGTTGACAGTTTACTGTTTCTTTTGCCCAACAAAACATAGAAAAAATTCATTAAAAACCAGTATAAAGATGAATATATTTGGTGAAAAATCAGAAAATTATTTGTAAAGGCCTATGCTTTCTTTTAGGCTCTACTGGAATAAGACTTAAAAATATAAAGTATTTAATAACACTAAATAACACTAGTATCACTTCTTCAATTAAATTTCAACTCCTTTTCCACTGTTCAAATTTTCTATGAAAGAATTTATAATGAAACTACATGATAGCAATTACTATAAATGATCATTTGTGAATAACAAATTAGGTGGTCTTCTCTTCCTTTCCTCTAAAAAACTTTTATTTTCCATAAGAAGAGTATTTTAATTGTGCTCTTAACGATCTACTTTCATCATGATGCCTACCAGCACTCAAGAACATTTTACTCTCAAAACTGAAAAAAAATATGAAAGCATGCAACCAAATGATTCCATCTTCCTTTTAAACTGAGTATCTGGTGCACTAAATAAAAAAACTACGCTAATGTTTGCCCATTACAGAGGATTTGTTCATCTACCTGTTAAACTTGACCGCGAGACCCAAGTCGGCAATGCAGCAGGTTCCATTTTTCTTTATCAAGATGTTTTTACTCTTCAGGTCCCTGTGTGCAATAGCAGGCTTGCCTTGTGTCCCATAGATTTCTGTGTGTAGATGGCACAGACCACATGCAGCAGAATAAGCCAGCTTGAGGAGAGCCCTGTTGTCCAGCGTTGTGCATTTCAGAAAATCATACAATGATCCGTTTTCATGATAATCTGTGATCAAGTAAAGCTGTGTCCAGGAGCCAGTGCCTTTAATATCTGCAGCTATGAAACCTGTGGAACACAGAAACAAAATTACTGTTGATTTGTACATAAATTTTTTATGCAGCAGATTCAGTAATAATTCCTAAAGCTCTATTGTCTTGTACTGTATCAGGGGATATGCATCCCCCTTATGAAAACTAATGATGCAGAAGCTCTGATTCTAACTGGACATGAGATTACCACTCCGGTCTTCCAGCAAAGACACGGCAGACACGTTTTCAACCAAGAGCAGCAAGATTCTGCCCTTTCAATTACATTTTATTAGCACATATTATCCCACAGAAACTGCCACAGACCCCTCAAGCCACTCCCTAAGAACTGCTCCTCCTCCTCCCTGACACCAGCCCTCCAGCAGGCAAACAGTGCACTGTTTCCTTACCAAGGATGTTTTCGTGACGCATTAAAACAGTTTGGTAAATCTCTGTTTCTCGGAACCAACTGGCTTCTTCTGTGGTGAAAAACACTTTGACTGCCACTTTTTCACCCCTCCATTTGCCCATCCACACTTCACCATACCGTCCTTTTCCAACTTGCCTTACCATCTGAATTTGTTTGGCAATAGTGCGCTGAACCTAAAGAAGATTAAAAAAAAATTAAAAAAAAAAAGAAAGAAGAGGGTATAAGGCAGAGGAAGGAAAGCCAGCAGTTTACCAAAAATACCTGGTCAGGTATATCTTAAGCTTGGATTGCTTTGAATTTTGTTCCTATTGTAAGATCTGTTCTATGAAATTTTTCACTATTCCAGTGCCTCACCACCCTCATAGTCAAGAACTTCTTCCTAATATCCAAACTAAACCTACTCCCTTTGAGTTAAAAGCCATTTCCTGTTGTCCTATCACAACATGCCCTTGTGAAAAAGTCCCTCTCTGGCTTTCTTGTAGGTCTCTTTAGGTACTGAAAGGCTGCTATAAGGTCTCTCTGAAGACTTCTATCAGTCAATAAAAAGCAAATCTATTTTATTGGTCAGTGGACACTAAGAAAATAAAATCTTTGAGTTCACTCAATTTGGTACTTGTACTAGCCATTTATTGCATTTTTATCTTAGTGTCTGTAAGGCTCTAAGTTTTCTTTAAATTTTGCTGACGCCAACAGATTTCATAACACATTATCTAATTCTGCACTTCATTTTAGTTAATTATATGAAGACAAGCTTTAAACATGTTCAATTTGTACTTCATTTTTCATAATAATTGCATATAAAATATTAACATTCTGTATGGATAAACTGCTGTGTTCTAGGCATTGGGTACAAACCAAACTTTGTATGTGATGGAGAGAAATTCAGGGAAGAAAAAAATCTTAGTTTACGATTTACCAACAACGGTAATCCTGATCCACTCCCAGAACTCTGTGACTGGTCAATAAGGTCTTTTAATGACTCCCCAGCTGGAATAAATGCTTCATCTTGTTCCAGGTCACGATTATAACAGTGCCTCTTTGCCATGGACTTACAGTAATGCCTGCAAAAGTAACAGGAGTTAAGCTGAACTCCAAAACAGTCCTCAAAATATGTAACAAACTGATCTAGGAAAGAAGTTATTTAAATGTAGAAGTTTTCTAAAAGAAAAAGAAGAGAATCAGATTTTGCTGTATCTTTTTTTCCCTTGAAATGTACTTACATAGCTTTTTCCTATTAAGAAGCTGTAAAGCATGTACAGGCATGTCAGTTGATTATGAGTCAGGTGGAAAACCAGCATTTTAATAGTCAGCTCACAGCCAGTGCTCCTAGTAAAACACTAGGTTTACTAGTTTGGTTTAAACTTACAGACTGGACCTTGAACCGTGGCAGATGAGGCTGACATCAACCTTTCCTCTGAAATTTCTAGACCAATGACCACCTCCAGCACAGGGCTGGAGCTGACAGAGGCACCTGAATGGATTGCCATAGCTCAGCTGGTCAATTATTTAGCTTTGGAACACAGCAGAAAAAGGAAAATCTCAGAAGCAGATGGAATTTAATTATCAAAAGTGACTGAAGTTATGTGTAGTTTAGAAAACTGCACATACTTGGTAGCCAGAGGAAAGGATCAAATTCACTTAAAATTCTCTGCTGAGAACATTTTGTTTTACCTAGCAATGCAAACTGCTACCCACAGAAATGTGACATTAAATTACAGTGGTTTCCAAGCTACATATGAGCAACTGAGTACATTTACAAAATAACTGTTCTGTTTACACTCAATTTGCAAAATTAAAAATTTTGTCAACAAAGAGAGTCCTTTCCTTACTTGTAACAAAAGCAGCTAAATAAGATGACCATGACAATTATGCAGACTGCCATAGAAATCAACACTGCCATCCAACGGATGCTGCCATCAAAAAGTCCATCTATTTGACAAAAAAGAGAAAGAGAAAAAAAGGTAAAGTTTCTAAAGTCTGTAAATTAAATACATATTGTAAACAGTTTATTTAGGTATATTTTCAAATACTGTGTATCGAAGTAAGTATTGACACCAGAAAAGCAGAGAATGTCATTTGGATGAAAACAAACAAACAAACAAAGGATTTAACTCGAGATTCTGAAGTTGTAGACTCCTGTTAGTTTAGAAATAGAAAGATTTAGAGCAGTAAGATTCTGAGAAGGTATAAAGCAACAGTTAAACCAGTACGACTTGCCTAGCAATGAATGAGTAAGCACATGAAAACAAACTATTTTCACTGGGAACAACAGAAAGAAGAGAATAAATTTACAGCAGAGAACAGTAAACAATGCCAGAATACCTTTTTATGATACATTCATAATGGCAAAAGCACAGCAGAAATTAGAAAAAGCATTTTAAAAAAAAAAAGAACAGATTCTGGAACCAAAATAAAACCAGAGATCACATGCAGATCAAGGTATGAGCACACTGAGAAAGAGACTAAAAATACCAAGAGTGATGGTATTGATGAAGAAAAAGATTAACTTGAAAGTGGAAAAAAAGGAAAAGGGAAAATAGAGGATGAAGTGTAATATAAAGCTTCACAGAAAAACTACTGAATCCAGAAAAAGTAGATCTGTGGAATACTGTAATTACATTTTCACATGTTTAGCTGTTGATTAGGAAGAACAGAATCTCCACAGAGAGCATTTATTAGTAGCAGTGTTAACACAGAGGAGTTGCTTACCTGTGCTATCAAGAGGTGGTAAGGTTGGCTGTAAATCCTGATTGCAGAAATCAGTGCGGCAGCACTCGATCGTCCGACGCAGCTGTGCTTTGGGGGAGTCCTGTTCGAGGAGAATCGAATAAATGGTCACATTTTGAAGACAAAACGTGGACAGGTGGTGCTATGGCTACAATGTAGCACGGACAAAAGCTGAAGCTATTTTATTTAAAAAACACTTCAACCTCACTGTTTAATATATGAGGATCACTTCGCACGGCAGACAGGTATCATGTAATCTCTTGGAGTGCATACACTAGATGTTACTTTTTTTTATATTTCACATGACTTTTTCTACTTGGTGAACAGAAATACATGGTTTCTACTTAAGTTGCTATTTCATAAATTGTACATTTTTTAAGATTAGTCAAAACCAGTTAATAATATGTTAAATAAATACTGCTCTAAAGACAAACCCCGATCGCTTTAGAAGCTTTTCTCTTGTACTCATCATAGCAGCACTGTTTGCTTTAAAAACATCTTCAGAACACCATATAAAAGATGGAGGGGCATGAAAATGAAACTGAAACTAAGTCACTAATATATAAACAAGAACAGTTTCAGGAGGTCATCATGACACCTCAGGTCTGATTTGCAGTAACCTTAAATACTCACAGCAATAACTGAAGTCAACAGTGCTTTCAAAAAGCAGTGCTACTGACAGCTGTGTTATATGGAAACTCAAGCCCTAGGGATCTAAAAACTTAAAATTATCCCAAACAGTGACAGCGCTGAGGTGGGCAGGGAGAGTGGCTTGGTGAGCTCTGCTTCCAGCTCAGTACTCTGGGATGAATCCCATCTGGCCCCACTGACAGCAGTCACTGCTTCCTCCAGGACTGCAGGGGCTCTATTCTGCTCCCCATCCCTGCCTACCAGCTCAAGGGGCTGGCTGCTCTGAGGATAACCAGTCTTACTGCTGATGGCTGAGGCAAAGAAGGCATTAAATACCTCAGCCTTTTCCTCATCCTTGGTTACAATTTTCCCTTCTGCATCCAACAAAGGATGGAGATTTTCCTTGGCCCCATTTTTGTCATTGATGTATTTATAAAAACACTTTTTACTATCTTTCAAAGACTTTCTCCTGCAGAGAACTCCAACAAGCTAAGATTCTACCTTTGCTCGAGCACCATCAAATGTCCTTCCTGCCACTACTCACTCATGACTGTTTGGCCCTATTCTTCTCAGTGGTAAATGGCAACATGCAAAATTCTACAACTGCAGTTGTAAACTACAATTTTAATGGTATCTCATTTTTTTACCTTGCACTGGAAGTCTGAACCTTCATACTTCATGCAGCCAGAAGCAAGCGTGGGTTCTCCATGTTCATCTTCCTCAATGATAGCAAAGCAATGCCCGTTAGTTCTGGAATAAACACATCACTTGTGCTTTACCAGCATGTTTGTAATTTAATATGCAGCATTAGTTGACCTTGAACCCATTAAGAATATTAGAAAGAAAATATCTACCTGGCTACCATCCAGTTTGAGAACAAAAGACCCCCACAGGATTCTCAAACAGAACATACAGGGATGCCTTCTCACCAATACTCTCTTTTCTGCTTCCTCACCCCTCTTCAAGACTGCTCATATCCAACCACAGACACCCAGTTCAGGAACAACTGAGGGGATGGAAAAGCAGACTAAAAAAAGTTTACTAACACAATTTTACAGGTTAAAAAAAAAATTCACTCATGTCTTGTTTGAAACTGCAATGATAACCTCTCAGAGAGAAGTCCCAGTATGTGTGTGGTGGCTGTTTCAAGATCTACAGCTTAGCCAGCCTTTTCCCACATAAGCTCTCTCAAATATTCAGCCTTTAGGGCAAAACAAACAAACAAACCACCGAATCCACTTTCTAAAACTGACAGTAACAAATTAATTACAAAAAAAAAAGACCCTTAATTTCCTCACTATCTCATTATACAATTGCTTTGACTTCTACACGGCCTGAAAATGTCAACAATATTTGTAAGGGATTCCAAACCAAATTGCAATGCTAGGTCTGTGATTTCAATGCCTGTAAAAGTAAGATCTGAGTAAATCAAACTTCATTCATTCCCTTACTAAGGAAAACAAATCTAGAAATAATTTTGTCTTTACTATAATCTATTTAAATGAATGTAAAGAGATGCAAATTTGGGAAGCAAAATGCCATAAAATACCCTGCACATGGACACTGCATTGAAGTGTCATTAACTAACAGCTTTATTATCAGCATAATGACCTATACAGTCACCAGTTCAGACAAAAATTAGTAAGGTCTATACTGACTGCAAACACTAGAGGGCAATAAAAAACAATAAATAAATATCAAAGGATTTGAAAACAAAATACTACAACATTTTCTTGGTGCAAAACTATGTCTGTAAGATATTACCTGTGTTTACATTTAAAAAGACAGTAGGGTTTATTCTACCTCCTTGGGTTCCATAAAAACTGCCTTATCTGCCAAGTGACAGCTGTAGAGAGGCTGAATACTATGTGTTAAAGTGAAGACTCCAATTACTGCAGCAAGTAACATGTTTTCTACTATGTATATTAATTCTTAAGGCAGAAAACAGAAGGGCCTTAAGCATGAACTGCAAATGAAGAGAAACCAAAGGCATTTTATGATACGAAAAACACCTTAAGCAAGCATATAATCAGTGCATGAGTCTGTTAGGATCCTTATGCCTGTCAAAGATAACACTTCCCTCCTGTCCCTACATGTTCACAGGCTTTTCTTTTTTTCCTCCTGCCTTTCCTTCACAGTTGATAACTAATGAACACATAACAAGAATTCTCAGTACATGGTTATGTTGTCTAGGTGAAAAAATAAGCAAGCAAGTGGTGGTATCAGAAGGCTTAGGTTTGGGTCACTTAATACTCACCCAATTATAAAATACTACAGGTTATTTACTCAGCCCTTGAAAGCAGTTGCTGGGGGTGAAGTTGCTGGTTGCAAAGGGTTCTAAGTTATGCTGAAAACTGTATTGTTTACATACAGATGGCCATGGGTTTTAACACCTGGCTCTTCACAGAACCAGTGAGTGTCAAATCAATTATGGTCAAATCACCTGAGAGAACCTTGGTCAGCTCTCCAGAGGGAAGCTTGCTCTCTCCAAAGCCAAAATGAGCCTCTTCAAAGAGTCTTTCTAAGCCTCAATGCAATACTCACATGCATGTGTTATTAATAGCATCATCTGGACAATGTCCCGAGCAGTAGCACTTCAGAAAAGGTAAGGTGTCCTCTGGAGCAAGTGTGACTCCATTTGCTTGTTTCTTTTGGTCAGAATTTGTCTTCACTCCTGTGCCATGAAGCATGTCTAGATTTTGACCTGCACATTAAAAAAAATAAAGTACTTTTGCATCTCTCTGGTTCAAGACTTTTACAGGCAAAACATGACAACAGAATAATTATATTAATAAATAATTGAACTACGCAAGACACAAAAACTTCCTCTCCCAAGATTATGGCAGAAATTTGAGTTAATAATTTTATTCTAGAAATACCTAGCTCAAATATTTTTTTACCTTAACAGCAGATTTTCCAACTCTAATAAATCTGAACAGAAAGATACTTTCCCTTTTTAAGGTGGGGCAGAAAAGTAGTGATGTAACTGGTTAGAATTTTCTGAAGAAAGCCTTTCTCATTCATGTATTTAGAAAACCAAAATGCTGACTGCTTGATAACCACAACAAGAATAATTTTATGCATGACTGAACGTACTTAATATGCAATTTTCTAATTTTCTGAACTGAAGTAATTTTTTATGGATTCAGAGTCTCATAGAAGAGCAGTAATAACTCCAAAATCTCTTGGGTTTTTTTGATCTCTGTATGCATTAGTACTTCAAAACACAGCTAAAGTAAATCTTGTTTGCAAATTAAATTTTGGTAAATGACAGGAACATCCATACAGACGAGCTTTCACAGAACAGAAACAGGGCTACAGTATGTTCCAAGCAGCCCTCAGTTTCTCAATAGTAGGAGAGTTTAGCATCATTTGTCCTTGCTCATATTATTAATATGCTTTCGTGAATGTATGCATTCAGAAGAAAACATCCACCTATTTTCTTCTTAGTGAAGAACATCCAGAAAAAAAAATTTAGGAACATAATCTGCCCCCTTTGGAATATGCTTTGTGATCACTATACGAGATGAGAACATCTTCACCCATCTCCTCCAGCTTTATCATACCTAATTTTACCAACAGAAAATTGCTTTCTGTCCACCACCTGACAGGATTGTTGGCTCCAAGTCCTCCAAGTACGAAGCAAATACAGATAGAAGAGCTGTGAACAAACTATCACCTGCTCAGATACAGTTTACAGCAAGTCTCTGGGCGAGGCTCAGTGTGCAAAGTAAGAAAGTACCAGTCAGGACCAACAGAAGCTTTTACAAATTCAGTTATTACCCTCAATACTTCTCAAAAATAATTCAGTCACAATAAAAATCTCAATTTATCTAAGGAAAAAAAAAAAAAAAAAAACAAAAAAACTGACCAAAAAACATGGTCTCTTGGAACAGATTCTTGAGGCTTCCTGTCAAACCTACCGAACCCTGGCTATAGAGTGATGAGAACATCAGTCTCCTGCTGTACCTTGCTTGAAAGATGTGCAGAAAAACTTGATTAAAATCCCGTGCAGTGTCATTCAGACAAATGTGAGATTAAACATTCGTGAAATTTGATCTTATTGTTCTGAAAATAGCAAATTTGCAGATTTCCTTATTTGATTAATGCAGCTCATCTAGTGCACAGTCCTGATTCAGCCAGGTAATGAAACTGTGCTTTTTTTGAATACAACTAAGAGAATATCCAAAAAAAGTACAACACCATCTACCTAAACTCTCAAATCATTCAGCCATGTGTTACTGGAAATGTGGTTTTCAAACAGTACTTCAGTAACGCCACAGCTCAGCAGTCCTGATATGCACAGAACTGTTAATAAGAAACAAGGTCCAGTGCTATAATAACTGAGTTTACCTGGGCAGTAGGTATTTCTGATTTAACCAAAGAGATCCTGCACAACTGAAATAGCTCCTCCACCCGTCCCCTCTCTCTTTCTACACATTTCTTCCCAGCATAAACTGAAAGCTCGTTTTAATACCATGCTACAGATGTTACACAACATTTCATATTCACATTTAAGAGATCCTTACCTGCTCAGAGAACAGGATATTCTACTTAATATTTAAAGGAAAAGCCACTGCATATGTGCAAATATTGTCTTTTTTTCTTCCTCATTTTCTTGAATGACTAAGGTATCTTTCCCAATTAATGTTATAAAACCCCCCTTACCTTCAGGGACATTCCACATGTTAGAAGTCTGAATGCTTTATGATCTGTGTCTCATCAGTCACTCATCCACCTTCCTACCCTGATCACTGACTGCAATTTTTTTAAATTTGCTAGAAAAGAAATCAAGGAACCCTTAAAGCATGGTTTCTTCTGGTTCAGAACAAACAGAACAACATTTTTATGCAGGTCTAGCATCTTTTAAAGCAGTATTACTCTTTGTAAACTAGCATCTTTTAAAGCAGTATTACTCTTTGTAAACTAACACTGAAGCACAACTACAAGTATATCAACCTTTTATACTAAAGCTGAGATGAACTACATTTTCCCTCTTCATTTATTAGGATGAATTGCATTACAAGATCTATGAACAGCATATACCAAATAAAATCCAGAACAGATAACTGTATTTTCAAAGAACCATCTCTCTCTTTTGCAGAGTTTCTATAGACAAAGATTTTTATTCAAAGCAAGAACAGACTATAATTTCATTGTTTTTGTAGTGTGAAAAAATATTCCATAGTAGCCTGCTTTCATCTTACAGGTAATACCTGAACTGCACAAGGGATGGAGGGGGGGTGAGATCACTTGACTCATGCATCCTTACTTTCCAAGACTGTAAAGAAAACTCTTATTAGACAGGAGTTTGAGCACCCAGAGAAAGAAGCAAAAAGGAAAACACTGAGGATGCTTGGGATCACTTCAGAAAGCAGTTTTTAATCACCTCTACCTATATATTATGCCTTACTGTACTCTTTACTGCAGTACTAAAATTCATCCTCAGCACTTCCAGACAGATTAGTGTCCATCCTAAAGTTGCTAGGCATGGGGAAGGGAGTCAAATGTGGGAAGACTTGGCTTCCATGCACTTGAGGTATTAAGAGGGCAGTCGAAGGTCCTGGAGTCACAGGATGCTTCATTGCTGTTTTCCTGGTTAATAAACACTGGGTAAATGAACAAGAGTGAACTAAGCATAAGACTAAGTAACATTTTGCTTCAAGAACCATCCAACCCTCTTGTACCTTCTTGCTCTCATCATCTCCCCACCCTCAGAGCTCCTCCAGCTCTCAAACATTCACACTGCTTTATCTTCCTCCTGGGAGCAGGACAGTGGAAGGGAGGATCACACTTTAGGGACCTTGTGACACTACACTACTTGATGATATAATTAATGTCTTCTTTTCAATGACACATGCAGCTGTCACTGTGCAGTACAGCTAAGAAATACACATACACGAATCTCAAAAGTGTAAGAGCTGTGCATTAATAGCTTCAAGAGAAAAAAGTTTGCCTTGAAACACAGTACTTAGAGACCTCAGACTCAGCAAAGCTTCTTTCTCCACTATCTCCTACCCTCCTCTTGTAAACTGCACAGGGCTGGTGGGGTAAAATAATATACATTAGCAACACATGAACTAGCACACACTGGAGGACTTGTTCAAGATCCTGGACCCCTTGCAGCCTGTTTGTCCAGCCTAGTGAGAATGATACACTTCAGTGTATCATAGAATTCTAACCATACAAACTGCTCTGTAATGTGTGTTTTACCACATTTCAAAAACTTAGAACATTCAACAAAATATCAGAGTGACAGTGAGCTGGAACATTCTCCTCACATAAATACAGCGTAAGACAATGATGAGGAAAAACCTGATGGGGCTCCAAGTTCCCATTTCATCATTTGCTCTGCCCCACCATACATACTGCATTCATTGTAGATTTCTAGAAGTGTGAACAACTGATAAAGACAGGACGACATTTAAATGGCTTTCTGTTAAACTTTATTTTAATAATATAAATACAATTTTTAAAAGAGTTAATAGTAAGTTGTTAAAATAGGACACTGTCTGCCAATGTATCACATCCAGTCCTTGATCAAAAATATAAATTATTCAAAGCACTACCTCTTCCAATCACAGAAAATAAGTTAGACTATAAAATGTATTTCAAAGAAGCACAGGATATTAAAAATTCCACTAAGTCAGAAATCTAAGTCTACTTGAAAGCATGGCTTCAAACACAAATATTAACGTGGATAAGTCTCTCAAACATACTGTGCTTGACGCTGAGGTGTTACTAACCACTAAAAGCTGAGCTATCCTGGTTGCAAGTCAATGCCAAGATACATGTATAATTTCATTAAGTCTTCTGATCTAAGAAAAGATCTGTGTAACCCAAAAACCCCCCCAGCTCTATTAATAAATTCGGAGACAGCAGTAAATGAAGACAAATACAAAAGCTAAATTATGCCTACAGTTTGTTATTAACTGTATCCCCTCTTCCTCCACACATACAGCTGCAACGTGGCCAACAGCAGTCAAGTTGTTCGATAGCTTTCTGAATTTGTAATAGAGATGTTGCCCATAAAAACATTTCTATTCCAGAGTACACGATCCTTAAAAGGGATTTATCCCAGCGGAACTGCAGCACGAGTGGCATTTCTTTGTAGCTATTCCGATCTGTGCTTGCAAACTCCAAGAAATCCAACATTTAAATAAGAATGCCAGAAGACCACTTTCACCTGACCTCCTGCTGGTGCTATTGCCGCTGGCTGGGGCCAGCTCAGGGCTCACCCACACTGGGCTCTTCTCAAAGATGGAAGCTGTACCAACACTCTTTATGTCAGATACGCCTTTCTTATGAAAAAAGGACATGTCTTGAAAATTTTATGTGGTAGTTTTAAGTTACACTGCAAAATTATCCACTCCATATTTACCTATCACAAACTTCCATAATGATTTAACTTGTTCTGCTGTGTGAGTTAAACCTTGGTACAACTGACATGGAATAAGTACAATACTAGCACATGCCCTTAAAAGACAAAATAATATAAAAAAAAAATCAGAAAAACTGTAACGAGTGCAAAGAAAGTATCTTAAATGCTTCTATGAACTCTGTGCCTTGCATTTTAACCATAATTCTCCCTATAGTACTTTTTTATATATCAAGGCTGTGATTTCCAAAGACCAGGCGTGTTAGAGGTAGCTCCTCCAGCAGAACTGGTTCCTAAAAATCACAGCACGTTCCCAGACTACTTGTTTAAAACCTCTCTCCTTCCCTCCAGCTCTCCCAGGAGCTACACCAGTGCTCAACACAGACAGGCAGCTCCTGCCCCCTTACCTTCCCAACCAGCAATCCCCAGGCTCTGTTCCCACTTCTCCTCCCCAAAAAAGTCACTTCTGAAGACAAACTACTCTGTTCTTATGCATTCAGTATAAAAGCCAGAGACATGAAAATGTTGTGTATTTTACTTTAAAAAAAGTACACTGCATTCTAATTTAAATTAAATGGACTTTTAAAGAATAAAGTTACTTAAACGTGAAATTATAATAAAACAATAGATCAACTTTTAATAATTCCTTAGAAGGACTTTAATTAGACAAATATTGAAGAATACATGTTCACTACCCATATTTTAAAGACAGATGCAGTCATTAATTGGGGAAATCACCAGTAAACAGAACTATACTGTCTTCAAGTAATGAATCAGCTACTGACAACTCTAACTTCCATTCTACAGATTTTAGAGTATTTTATTTCAGATTAGTCTATATATTTGAATTCAGTAACCACTTCACCTGAAATAAGAAAATGCATAAAGGTTTTAAAAAGTATGAATTTTATCTATATCAAATATCTGAATAAAAGTAATTAGAGCAGTGAAATCAAACCTCCACAGATTTTTTTTTCCACTTCCCTAATGAACAGTGGCAACTTCAAGGCCATTTTAATATTTAATATTGACACTAATTATTTTTAAATTTAACTTTTAATAAACCTTCATACATATCGAACACTATTAATGCATTTTTAGTCAACTAATTTACAAGGATTATAATACTTGTCTTCTGCAGTGTCTCTGAAGAATACATGAAGGTATGATGAACCCCAAATAAATTAAACTGCCAGCAACACAGCCCCAAATCTACGAGAACAAGTTTGAGTATATGTTAAGCACTTTACTGCTCTGTTACAAATATTGATCAGGTATGCTCATCAGGGCACTGTAACAACGAAGAAAGAACTTTACTCAGAAGTAAAACTGGTTCTCTGAATGAAAAACTTGCACTAGGGAGAGGACAAAAGCCTGTTTGCTGCAGTCCTCAACTGCAACTGAAGTCGTAACCTCCTGCCTTAGATCAGCAAAAGTAGGTGGGTGAAGATGCAGAGCAAGTCACAGATTTAAAGATATTGCAAAGGCCCTCCACAGCAAGAAAGGAAACACAAAAATGCTTTAATTGAAAAGGTTGTTATTAAATATACCCATCTGCAACCCAGGTTTATTTTTGACCATTTCTCAACCTAAGTGAAGAAGTCCCGTAAGCTACAAAGAAGATAAAATCCAAAAATAAAATCCACTGGTCCCCCTGCCCCATAGTAACGACCTGAGAAATTGCAGCTGTTCACCAGTAATGTCATGGAATTGCCTGTTTTTTGCTGTTATTGTAAGAATATTTTGACATTAATCAACACATGCAGCCACTTGCTTTTTCAAGTTACCTGCTAAGGAATCTGGTATGTACATATAAATGCACGTTTACAGACACACTTGCTATTATCATTCTCTCAGGTCTTGGTAAGCCCTGAAATTCCTACCATTCTGAAGAAGCTTCCAAAAAAAGCAAGGGAGCAAAGCATTAAGCTGTGTGCCAGATACTCAAAGCACAGACACTGGGCGTTTCTACTTTCTCTGCTTTTCCTTCCTCTTCCTGTAAATCACGCAAATTCTCTTCAATTCCTCACAATGAATCTTCTCCACCTTTGCTGGTTACTTTATGATACACTTTTGCAACATCCCACATATATTTTCCTTGTTGAAACTATTTTTCCACTTCTTAGAGACTTTTCACTTTAGATTGTCTCTTTCCTAAAAAAAATTTCAAATACTTCATGACTATCAACTTAATTCTTTCCTCCATGAATCGAGGGACAAGCAGAGAGACCTAACTGTTTTTTACTCACCATCCTTGGAAACCAAACATATTTCATGTTTGAAGAAAAGCCCTTAGGCAACTTGCAAAGAAACAACAATGTTTCAAGTAAGCTCAACTTTTCCATGGCTTTCAGAATTCCCTCAGTATTGATCTGAAAGTCAGGAATATTTCTGAGATAAGGTAATTTCTTCTTCAGAAGTTGAAAAAAAAATTTTCAGTCTTTAAGTTTAATTTAGCTGTAATACTTATTAGAAATTACTTACTGAACCATTATTAATCAATATGGTCATGGAAGGAGTTAATGTAATTTAATTTTAAGTAACTAGAAGACCTGTATATTTGTAATATTATTTCTATTTGTATCTAAAGAGGAAAACAGTTGCTAAGGCCTATGAGTAAAATGCTAAATATTGACTAATGCAAAGGGGTAACCATGACTTCAGCAAAAAGAACAAAGCATATCTTTCCCAGTCTCTTCAAAGGAACAAGGGAAGAAGTTGGTATCTGCTGCAAGAAGCAGCAAAACTGCTTGAATACAAGTAGAACAAGCTCCACTGCAAAACACTGTCTGAGACTATTTCAGGGTGGAAGAGACATCTAGAAGTCACCTGGTACCATCACCTGGTCAAAGCAGGACCAACTTCTATGTCAGACCAGGCATTCCAGTAAAATTCTGACTGTATCTAAGGATGAATGTTGCACAACCTCCCCAGGTAGCCTGTTCTAATACTTAACCACACTCACAGTAAAAATTTCTTTCCTAATTTCTCACCAAAATTTCCTTTAGAGTGTGCCCATAACCAACCTAAGCACCTTAGAGCTATCTGCAAATATTTGCAAATTGGTACTACAAACTTCAACTACACCCAAACCCCGGCTACTTCTTGGAAATTAAAAACTGCATGTCCACAACAGGATGAGGGACCAGTCTGGAGAATTTTCCTCTTTCAACTTAAGTAATGTGACGAAGATAGAAGAATCCTGGATTTATGTTTGTTTTGTTGCTTTCAACCTTGAAATCTTCGCTGCAACAGCAAAGTATCAAACTAAGGCCGACGTTCTTTCCCACTCCTGGAACACAGGTGTGCATGTGTGCACACACAGACTGAATCAAGCCAAACACCAGTGCTTAGAGCATGTCTAGAAGTTTGGTGACACTATTCTTGGCCTCTACAGGTTAAAGAGATGAAAATGCACAAGGAACTTGGCAATTATGCAAAAACACCTGTCCGGTTTTGGAAGAGAAGTGTTTACAAGTCCGCAGGCTGTACCAAACAATACAGAACCCTCAGTGTGCTCACGGCTGCCTCCAGGAGCAAACCCCACAGGAAACTCAAAAGGGAGAACAGCAGTTTCAAATACCTTTAGCTAAAGTGTAATACTGCACGGGTCCAGAGAGGACTTTTGCTCCATAAAAGCTTAGCTGTGAATGTGTGTGTGGGGTAGGACTTGAAAAAGCTTAGATATGTGCTCTGAGACACTATTCATTTAAATACCAGCACATGGGAAGAGGCTGATGCAAGTCTGCTCTTCAAATCAGTTGTCAAGCTATGGATCAAGCATAGTCTTGAAAGAGACAGCTCTGCTACATCCTTTAATCTAATATTGCAGATACACACCAGAAACAGAACAGAAAGATTGTCATTTGGGTACTTACCAGGCTTCCTCCTCTCCACATTTTAATGGGTTCATTGAACTGTGATTCTTGAAAGTAAAAAGCTCATATAATATCTCAAAATAAAATCAAGCACTAAGCAGTAATTGATCTAAGTATGGAAAGAGAATATGAAACCTTTCATAATCAAGTATTTAAATGGCAGTACCAAATTAGTCTTCTCTGTCTCTCTGAAAACATATGGAAAGTTCTGTGCACAAACATGTGAAAGGTGCACAGTTGGGAGAACAAGTCATCTTACACAGAGACCAGTGAGGGATGTACATGCCTGCTGGACAGGCAGAGCACTACTGCTCAAGTGCCAGCCACAGCAATGCAGTACCACCAACAGCTCAGATACCATTCTGCCTTTCTGCCACTTCTCTAAGCTACAGGCAACTACAGAATCAGATCTGCCAGACACAGCTGCTAATAAGGAGTAAGGAAATAATCATAAAATGGAGTTTCCCACGAACTAGTTATAATCTTCATACTTAAACTTCAATTCCTGATAGGGCATGAGATAGTAACATTAGTCTGTTCCCAGTATTATTTTTTAATTCAATGCAATTTGACAAAGGAGTTCAGGTTCTAATAACTGGATTTTCAAAGTTTTTAATAACTGGCTGGAAAGGCAACAGATGTACAAATGAGTGTCTTCACTAACTGAAAAGCAGGTTATTTGTGAATATCTCACAGCCTCAGCTTGGCCCATCAAGTAGGCACACCAAGCTAATTTAGATTGGTTACACTATCTCTTGGCTGCTAGGAGCACCAGTAGGCATGGGGAACTGCACACTGCAATCTCTTCAGTGAGTCAAGTTCAAAGGGATCAAGTATGTACACCTATAGGGAACTGAAATTCAGGAAGTCAAACCTTCACTTCTGCTGGTCATATAACTTGCTCCACGGTGTACCATGTATTTTTGGTATTGTCTCTATTTAAGCATTTGCTAAAATAGACCTAATCTGTACTACAACACCTGACCACTAGAATGTCCTCCTTTTCAGGGAAGCGTCCATACAGCACGTCAGGCAGGCCAGTCACCTGCCTGCAAAAGCAACTCCAAACGAAAAAAATCCCACTCCAAGCACCGGGAAACACACAACTCTGTTACAAATCAAAAATATGACCTTATTTCACCTGGTACATATTTACCTTGAACATGGAGAATGATTAGCAGATAGGCTCCAAGCAATTGCTCATGAACTCTCAATCGAGTCATTGTTCACTTTAATCCTTCCTGTGCAAGGCGACTGCCCCTTCTGCTTGACAAATGTTAAACTCAGTCTGTTCGGTGAAGCCTAATACAAGATTTGGTGCTTGACTGCAAAGATGCTTTCCTAACTTTTCCACCTTCGTTTCCTGAAAGATACAATAAAACAAAGTGTTAAGAAACCCTCTGTATTTCGGAAGAAAGAAAAAATATTCAAGATTTTACATCACATTGATTGTAACCATGTGTCTGGAAAAAAAAAAAAGCATATGTTTATTAAGATTTATTAAGAAAACATTAGCCATGTTTACTATCCAATGGAATAGCAGGGTTCTTCTGAAATATGCACTTCTGGTAAAAACCCACAGGGATGTTTTTACATTCCTATAGAAAAAATATTAGATATGTTAATGCAGTAGTCACAGTTGTATAATTTTAGACTTGCATACAGCTTTTATAGGTAGTATTCAACAGATTAACACAGACTGAATAGAAAACTATTTTCTTTACAGACATGAAAACTAATTTTCATTATTTTTCTTAGAATTGAAACTCAGTGGTGACTATCCACAATACTACAAGGGGAAAAAAGCACTACCATGTTAGGCCACCAATTGAAAAATGCTTGTAGAGAAACTTTATTGCAAAAACACTCAGCCTCTCTGATGGAAGAAAACTAAATTTGTATTAAATTTAACAATTAGTTTAGTTACTTAATATACTTACATTACCTATGTCTCCTAGAACAGCACCACATCTTTAACAACAACAAAAAAAAGACAATATTAACTCCAATTTAGAATCAAGACATCCTTCTGGATATCCCCAAGTTGTGGGCAAATTAATCCCTCCTGAAAAATTACGCTACTATAGACACACGCCATTTGCTCCACAAATAAAATATAACTCTCCTCATGCAGAGGGTGAACACACAGCTAAGACAGCCAAGCTGAGTAAGAAGTTACTTTTTCAGACTGCAAGAGTTGTGGTCACATTCTGCTTGAAGAACTTTTCAGTGGTAACTCACAAGGGAAGTGTAATTGGGCCTCAAAGGACCAAAAAGCAGCTCGAACACCTAAACAGTTAATGGCAACAAAAGCAGTGCTGCACAGCCACGAACAGAGGGCTGATTTTGCCTTTCCTCGGCCTCTTGTTTCGGCGGGGTTGACCCCCTGACCCCTGTCAGCCTGGCGCTGCTCATGAATGCCAAGCCTGGCGTTCGCCCAGGGATGGGTCGCAATTACTGCTGGTGGCCGCTTCCAGCACCAATAACTCAATCTGTCTGTCGGCGAGACCCAAGAACTTTTCATTTTAATTAGTCTTCGGAGGCATTTAACATGGAGGCAAATTAGCGGCCGAGCCGGGAGGTGTCCGTCACTTCCAATTTCGGCGGGCGCGGCGGCCGCCCCGACCCCTGGCCTACTTTTCACACATCTCTGACTTCTCCCCAGCGCAGGACAAAGCGCCTCCGTGCCAGAGCTCCCAGCGGGGCTGTGCTCCCCGAGCTCCATGGCAGCCCTGGCCTTTGCCAGGATTGCTGCCAGGTTATGGTGAGACAGGCTCAGAAACACGCTTTGCAGGCATCTGGAGCACCACTGACTTCAGAGTGACCTTCCTGGCCTGGCAGAGGTAAAGCAATGTGACAGTAGAAATATTCACTCCTTAGTCCTCCCTATACACAAGAAACGGGACCAGTTCTGACAGCTGACAAGGAACGTCCTTCTAGCTATAAAACATCAGACCAGCAACGTAAACCTGTAAGTAATACTGCTTTATTCTGTGTTTCAATGGCAATGAACCTCCAATCCTCGATAAAACATGTGGAAGATGAAAACTGCCAACAGTTTGTATGTAGTAATACAATCAAGACTTTATTTACTGTATTCCATCAAGCAAAACACCACCACCCCCCCAGTAATAGCCTGTTTAAAGTATATTTAAAAATAATTTCTTGTCCATGCAAGTTTCAGGAAGGAACACACAGTCACACTCTTGTACATTTCAAGAATAGGGGTGTTTTAAACTTTCAGAAAATTGGGGATCTTGCTCCCCAGTTCGATAAGGTCAGCGGGCACACTGGCACAGGAATATGTATTTGCCGTTGTACCACGAAGCATGTTACCAAAAAGTCAAGAAAAAATGGGAAACCACAACATTTTAATGCAACTCACTCCAATTTCATGATGATTTTTGTTCAGTGAGACAAGCTAAGATAGTTTCCAAAAGTGCTGTCCAAACCTATGCAAGAAATAATGCTCTCCACCTGAACCAGTATTTTGTACCTGAGTCTTCCTTCTGTCAATATTTCACTTTTCACAGGTATATATGTATTAAAATGTATACATGTATAAAAATGTATATAAAACCATATAATAAAACAAAACAGAGAACAAATTCTGTCATAATTCCCCATTTTAAACCCACTCTAATTTGAGAATGCCTATCAGCATTTAAAAGAATACCTCAAAGATGCAAAGAAAAATTCCTATGCACATATGGCACCATCACTTGGTGGATCTTTCTGTTGGTGCTACAGTCAGTGCCAAGTTCCCCCTTAGCCAGGAAGGCCCCATGGCTGGTTCAAGGCTTGGGCAGACAAGCACTGCTGAGCCCTGCTGCACTGATGGCAACACTTCACTGTAGGGCAGGTGAGCTTAAGCCCCCAATTCACAGCAGCATGTCCCAGAACTATGTGAACTGCAGTGTGGACACATATTCTATTCTACTGCCCATCCCCTGAACCCTTCATTTTCTTCCTGTAAGTCTCTGAGCTAAACAAGCTAAGACAATTCGCTCTCTAATAGTCTATTTTGGTCTTGTGCAGAAACAAAACTGAACACATTTCATTCTAAAGATCACCAGGCACGCCAATGCAGCTACGTAGTTTAACAGGTTAAAAACCTTCCAAAAAATCAGACTAGTGTTTTAGTGCTTCTAACAAATGCCACACCCCAAAAGGACATAGTTATGACCTTCATATGAGAAAATCTTTCACTAAAACCAAAACAAATCACACAATCTTTAATGGATCCATCTTTAATGAATTCCCATTAAAGAGGAAGACTAGCAGTCCTGCTAAGGCACACTATTGAAAGTGAGCAACAGCTGGAATTTCTCCAAAACCTACTTGATGTAACTGTAAAATGACACAACTAAATAACCACTTCAAATGTGTTAAAGCCCCAATTAACACCTGGAATGCTACTCTGCCAACAGAATCATGCTGAAGAAATTCAAACCCATAAGCCAATCAGTTGATTTTGAAGTTTCCAATCTCTCTTTTTTCTACTGTAGCCAAGAAGAAGCTTTCAGCTATGACCCATTAAAAAGTAACTTATTCATCAATTGTAACACCCAATTTGTCTGCAGTGTATTTTATTATCCTTCCTAATAAGAGTTTATTGAAGAAAATGCTTTTGTTATTAAAACTGTGTGTGTTTCTTTCTGAAGTGGAACTTGGCAGTGAATTCACGGCACTATCACGACAGCCTAGTCCTATGCTCTGTATGATTCCAAAAAAATAAAGTTGGAAGTGTGCAAGATCTGTCATATGGTCCAAAATGACTCCGAGTTCAGTGGTAACTGTTCTTTAGATGTGGCTATGTAATATTTTTAACAGCATGATCCCCAAACCAAATGAGCTGTGCTGTTCCAAATTTCAATAAAGAATGATATTGCTGAATGCAACAACAAAGACAGTACTGTAAAAGGGGAGTACATGAAAAAATGTCAATCTTGGACTTCACAGTAATTAGAACATATAATCCACTTCAACAGACAAGATATTTCAAAATATTTGCAGCAGTACATATAATACTAAGTTAATGTATTTGCCAAAACAAAACTAAAACATATTAAATGTTTCTCCTATGTGTAACTGGGGCAAGAAGTGACTCAGGTAGCTGTAAGCATATTACTTCAATCACAAGTACAGTTTCGAACAGAACTTTGAGCTGGAACAGAATGCCAGAGATAAACTGGACTGTCAGTCTAAGCCAGTGCATGACAACTTTCCTGTTAGATTACAAAAAACCTGATACGGTGCCACAAAGAAAATTACTGCTTTGGATGAAGGAAAGAGGGATTGTAAGAACAGCAGAAAATTCACTACGGGGCAGACAAGTATTTTCAAGAACAGAGATTAGCAGTCTAGTTTAAATGACATTCAAGGACCTTGATTCTTGATTCAGCTTGATTGAAGAACAGTCACCATTTTCATTAATGAACTAGGCACAAAAAGCAAAATTTCAATAAACTTTGCTGACAAACATGAATTGTCAGTTCAGCTGAGTGTTGCTTTTATGCAAGAAGATTTGGGATCACATGAAGAACCAAAGTAACAGAAGTGGAATGAAGTCCAACTGCATGAAACTGGGAAAGTTATGTGTATTGGTAACTCTGAGGAATTTCTGCTTCGCATAGACCAAAAGCTTATGCATAGGAGTCAGCTGTGTCCAAGGACTCAAGGACACCGACTGATTACAGAACATCAGACACATCCATGTGATGTTGCAGGGAGAAAGACACAAACACTACTCTAGTATTTCCTAGGGAAATTTCCCAGGGGAAACAGTAAGGCATGAATAGCAGAGACAATACGATTGATAAATTCAACATATGCCCAGGAGGATTGATCCTCACTATCTCAAGAACAGGAAAGAAAGACATTTGGAGATGTGCTGGGTTTGCATGGCCAGGTTTTGGTAGCGACAGGGCTCCAGGGGTGGCCTCTGTGAGAAGCTGCTGGAAGCTTCCTTCCCCCATGTCCAGCAGAGCCAACACCAGACAGGTCCAGGAGAGACTCGCCACTGGCCCAGGCTGAGTCCATCAGGAATGACAGTAATGCCTCTGGGATAACATGCTTAGGAAAGAGAAAAAAGTTGTTGAGCAGATGAAAATTGAAGCCAGAGAAGAGAGGAGTGAACACATGAACAACTCTGCAGACACCAAGGTCAGTGCAGAAGGAGGGGCAGGAGGTGCTCCATGTGCTGGAGCAGGGATTCCCCACAGGAGTAGGGGAAGGACTCCTCTCCCTGAGCAGCAGCAGAAACAACCTGTGATGGACTGACTGTAATCCCCATTCCCATCTCCCTGCACTGCTGGGGGGTGGGAGGAGGTAGAACTTGGGAAGAAAGGAGGGGTGGGGGGAAAGTGTTTTTAAGATTTATTTTACTTCTCACTCCCCTGCTCTGATTCTGCTAGTAATAAATTTAATTAAGATCCCCACTTTGAGTCTGTTTTGCCTGTGACAGTAATCAGTGACTGATCTCTCCTGATCCTTATCTCAACTCATGAACCCTTTGCTATATTTTCTCTTCTCTGTCCAGCTGCAGAAGAGAGTGAAAGAGTGGCTTTAGTGGGTACCTGACATTCAGCCAGGGTCAACTCACTACAGGAAACGAAAAGAAAATAATACGGTTAAGATAGTTAAAGTTGTTGGAGAAATGATTACACTTTGAAAATACAGCAGGAATTATCACAAGGAAACACAAGACAGCTATTTAACCTGAAGAAAATTACTCGTTCAACAACAAGTAGATATGGATTAGCCATTAAAATTTATTTAGGTCAGAAATTAGAAGACCATTTCTAACCAATGGTTAGAAGGTTCTAGGGCAGATTTTCAAACTAAATAGAGTCCAAAAAATTAATTAGTCTTTAGTTTAACAAAGCATGTAGCTCATGTAGCTGCAGGTGACAGGTTGGGAGCAGACTCTTATAACTTCATTTTGTTACTCATAATACAAAAAGAACTATAGTTAGCTTTAGTTTATCCAAAGTCAAATAGTAAAATTTAACCAAGTCCATAGCAAGAAAGTGTCAGATTCTGCACTGTGTCATTCTGTCAAATACTTGCACAAGCCTACTTTTTAAATGTGTTTCTATTATTATATTGCAGGGCACGCCTACACAAATTGTAGAAAAGTGTCATATTGAAACACTCAAACTACCTACACTTAAGTGCTGTCAAATACGTTAAATTACAAACAACAAGGTAAATCCACCACCCAAATCTGTCAAGAAATCCTACAGCTGATGGAGAAGTCTGCTGGCTATTGCAAGTTAGTTGGGTACATGGCCATCAAAAAAGTCAACTTCAAATAAAGTCCTGTTTGTTTAGGCACTAATCTGTTCAAGCTTACAGAAATAACTCCATTAAACTATGGATTGTATTGGAATTACTTAAAACTATTCCCAATTGCATAAATTTAAAAGCCAAGAGATTGTGTAAATTATATCAACATTTTTTCTCCCTCTACAAGCTGCAATGAAGTCTGAAATGTTAAATGAAGTGTATTATATCCTTCTCAAAAGTCTGCAATGAAAAATTGTATCTTAGTTCCCTTTGCAGGACAGTTATAACCAGGGGTTTAGAATACATGTATTGCAACATGTCTGATCATTAAAAAAACACAAGTCCCTAACAGCTGTTTTCTGCAGCAAGACAGTTCACAGTGTTACAAAAGGACTTATTTCTGGCCAGTGGGAAAAGTCACCAAAATCCACCTTGGATAGTCACACAGAAGTCTTCTGAAAGAAAGATTTCACATTGCTTGCAAATATCAAATGTGTGTATATTACAGCAGAATTTAGAACCCAAAGTACTAAATTATGATATATCTGTCTGTTTCATAAACAAAGTTGTTAACCATGAAGAAATTAAAGCTGAGCTGCTTTTTACCATGCCCAGCACAATTAGGTAATTGGGGACGCCACTCATTGGACTCCTGAATGCCCATCTTACTGTTATTCTGGAATTCCAATTAACTAACTGCTACAAAGTTTCTACCATTAAATTAACTGTAATGAAATGCAGCAAAATTGTTTTCCCAGTGCCATGCCATCAGGAATTCAGACATATCCTAGTCTGTTACAAACATGACACATCCTCTTATTTGAGCATATTTAAATGAGATTTTGCTACACAATTTTTATGCATCTTGAGCCATTTCCCTTTCTTCATCACTTTGGTGATTAGCTGTCTGAGAGCTTCTGCCCTTTAGACAATTGGTAAATGGACACCCATGCTATTTCTATCATAAATGACATCAAATCCTGGTATTCTACCCAGAAGCTATCATGTTTTTATTATCTATTTATAATTTTTGTTATTTCCTTACTGTCATACCAGTTAATGTGAACAAGGAGAAAAGTCTCCACATTTAATGCATTCCATCTCTAAATTTAACAAATACAAACAGGGAATCATAACCTAAACCTGTTAAATTTCCTTTGCAAAAACAAACTTACAGAATGCCTTTTACTCACTAAACATAAGCGACAGGACGAAAATTCATCAAAACTTCCAGAAATTTTTCATGTTACTACTAAAAATATCATGGTCATACTACAAAACTTATCACACATTTTGGCTCTGAGTTACAATAATTTTATACAAACAGTATACATAGGTTGAGCAAGGGAAAAAGCTGGGCCTCAATCCTGAGTATACATTTGCTCACTTCTTTAGATGTGAACAATGGACCCTAAAATCAATGCCAGTGCCTTCAAAAGTATAAGTGCTTTAATAGAAAGGGTTTTCTAAAGTGCAACATCCCTTTCAGCACTGTAAAGACGATTAATGAATGTTTTCACAACCTTACAGTAATTTTTTCATAATTTAAGGACAGTTTTTCATTAATCTATGTCAAAAAAATCCCCAGAACAAAAAACTGACAGGGTGTTTATTATACTTAGATCCCATGATCATGGCTTATTTCTCTTACACCTACAACCTCTGCCCAATTCAGAAGAAAAAATTCACAATTGCTTTTTGTCTCCAAAGCAAAGGTGATTATGCAAATTCTGGAACTCACAAAGAGTTCTCCAGAAACCGGGTTTTTGTTTGGTGGTTAAAGAGCATATTTTTCATTTCATGATGCCTAAGGAAAGCAGCCTTTTTTTGTGTGTGTGTGTCACTGGCTTTAATCAGTAACAAAGCAGGGTAGACAAACCCATGTTTTCCCGCTATGTCCCTGACATTGGTTTCTCCTACAGGGGAAGGAGGACCAGAAACCCATTCCTAGGCCAGTCTGCAGCTCGGCTCCCACAGGCTTCCCAATCCCAGTACTTTGCCCACAGGAGGGTAGTGTAAGCTAATTTCCGAGCAGGGGCACGCTGCTAAAACCTCCATCTCTCACGCAGAACACTCAGAAAAAGTGGTTGCTATTTAAAAGACACATCTCTTGAATTTCAAGTTCGGTACAGAGAAGAAAACGGCAGCGACGAGGCCGAGACAAATTCAGTGCGGGGCCTGGGGTTTGCTTTTTTTAACACGAGGAAAAAAAAAAAAGGAAGAAGAAAAAAAAAAAAAAAAAGACTGCCAACTACTTCTCTCCCTCTTCCCCTCACTCCCACCCTAAATTCTTGTTTTCTAGGTAGTGCGATTTCTCCAAGGCTCCTGGCCGGCCGCCAGCCGCACGCAGGGACGGGCGCGCTCCCCCGGCCCCTCCCGGCAGCCCCAGGCGCCCGGCCCGACATGCTTTTCAAGGCGCGCTAGACTGCAGCGCAGACTTTCTGGCTCCACTTCCATTGTTTGCACGGCTGCTTTGCTCCTTATCCAGAGCGCGGATTAGCATAAGAATACTGTCTTCCCCCTCTGCAAGCCAGCTCCCCTCCAGAAGACCTCCGCCCCTTTAAGAATAAACATGCAGTTGGATTTCTTTTTTTTTTTTTAATTATTTTCTCTTTAAATCCTCTTTTCCTATTCAAGGCTTGTAGAAAGCAATAAAATAAATAGAACGCTAAACAAGCAAGGCTGACAAGGCTCAGAAATACCCGATTGCATAGATTAGTAATTACCAAGGTCAAAGGAGTCAACCTGATAATGCTATTCAGGGAGCCCTCACTCCTCACACTCACGTTGTGGGCATGAAAGTTACTAAAGGAAATACTTTCCAAACAGAGCTGATAATAAATAAGTTTAGGAAGGAGTAACACAAAGGAGACCTTAATTCCCTTCGTTGTTTTTTTTTTCTTATTTACACATGGAAGATGGAGTTTCAATTTATTAAGAACTGACAGGAAACATTACTTAGGAAGACAACCCTCAGCCAAAAATACAAATCAACCCTTCCAAACAGAGTAGCGATGCCCTTACACAGAGGAATCACTGCTGCCTTCTTACAAATCTGCAAACCCTTTCCCTCTGGTATCTGACAAAGAGACTATGGTGTCCCTTTTAGAGCAAGTGACATGTGATCTGGGATTAAAAAAGGCCAACAGAAGAGCATTTCACAAGAAGCAAACTGTTTGCCCTCACAACGCTTAAAACTGTCAACACGGACGTATTTTTTTGTTCTGCTACCCAGAAGATAACTGCTGTCCAAATGAATTCATACATCACTTCATGAGCAAGATAAAAACACACTTGCAAATACTGCTTCATAAGCAAGCCACATAATTTTTAAATCATCAAGTTCAGCACTCCCCATTGCAACGGGCAAGAGACAAGCTTTCTCTTAACAGTATTTGCTCGATACAAACAGCAGAGACAAGACTGGCAAGTTCAACATTATGATGATCTGCTAACACAAGATGCTGCTTGGCAAGGTGAGCCTTAATCCTCATTTTCCTCACCTGCTTGCCATGCCCACAGCAGCACTGTACCGTGCTGAGAGGAGAAACTCCCTGTCTAGCTGCTCCCATAAACCACTGCAAATAACACAGAGATATTCTCAAAAGAGCGGTCTCCATCAGTCTTCCAAAGAGGCATTTTAATAGCTGGATAGGATAAATAAATGAAATAGTAGATGCTCCTCCTTTACACTCCCCTAAAACATTGATGTGGCAGGAGAAAATGATTTTTTAAGTGTTCACACTACAGAAAAAAATTTTAGATCAGTGTGATTTGCAAATTACATTTAACTGTTAAGTTTGTTCTTCATGTTTGTTATATTGCCCTTATAACTTAAAATTTCAACCTATCTTATTCTTTCAAATTTTAATGGTGGCTCTTCTGTCATCTGTGAGCCTTGACACTCACCCCAGAAACTCATGTTGGGATGTTTTTATGAGATTACAAGCTTCAGGCACAAAACACAAGGAGGTTATCACCATCACAGCAAGAGCAAAGGAAGTGAGCAAGTATTGTCAGTGGCAAGTCCAGAAGAGCCTAACCTAGAATCAATGGCAGTTTAAATTAATATGCTGGGCTCTGAACAGCTGTGGCTGATGAGCTGCCACTTGCTGATACTGCCACAGAGGCACTGACCCCCAGGAAAAGAGCAAGGTGGACAGCTGGGGGTATTAACCTCACAAGCTGTCTCACTAGGAACTCCCAGAGCTTACAAGGAGAAGCCTGACACATACAAGTAAGTTAGCAAAGCTTTCAAGGCCCAATAAAATAAGAAAATAAAAGAAGGGGGGGAAAAAGAAAAAAAATAATAAACGCCGAAATCCATTTGAGAGCAAATACCTTGTAATTACAACATTAATTATCTTATTTAGAACCTGCAAAGTATTCAGATATTTTCAGTATCTGAGTGACAAATGCTAATGTGTAAAGCATGACATGCTCACATACAGAGTTATCTCGCAGATACTGCAGATATTAAATTAGATTGCTACATTAAGAAAATGCTCCCGCAGTACAAATACAAAATTAATTCTATGCTGCATTCAGTCTCTGTTTGTATCTGCAATATTTAATTTTCAATATGAAATATATAATAAAGTATTATTGCTCTGAGAAATATTTCCAGGACTCGAGATGTATGTGTCTGAGCTCTATCTTACCCTGCTACTATTCTGCAAGTTTTGCCGAGATGAGAACCAATTTTAATGCAAATCAAAGTTCAACTCTGGGTGCACTGTAGATCTGCTGGGTTAAATAACTACAGAAACAACATGGTATGCACATGCACACAAACTACACCTCAAGTTTAAACAATGTACTTTCATCAAATATAGCTTCAAAGACATTTCTAAATCCAAACACAGTGATCTTTCAATAAGTAGACAAGAGTTCAAAGGTAATGTTTACCTCAACAGTTATAGTCCCCTATTTCCCTGCACCCAAGTGCTAAAGGAATACTATTAATTTCTTTTCACACACAATTTAAAAGCAAACATGAGCTTTCTGGTCAATGAGATTAAAATATTTAGATTTCAATAGTTTTATTAGGTGGTTATTTGTATTCAAGCAATTATACCACTTCTCTCAGTGCAAATAGGTTATTTTAAACACACTAAAATGTTTTTCAACACCTGTTGCACAGCACAGCAAAGGATAGCAGGACATCAACATGTAGCATAGCAGCTTGGTTTTGTTTGGTTGGTTTGTAGATTATATGAACTTCACATTTAGCTAAAAAAATCCTCATTTTTTTTTATTCAAATCTTTGCTTTTCTCTCCATATTGTAAGAACTAAAGAAACTAAGAAAGTACAGAGATTATATGATATATCTCTTCTCATATGAATTTCACTTGGTTTCCTAATTTTCTATTTGATCCTTATGGCATATGTCTTAAACTGCCCAGACTCACTACTATAGGAATGACCTGAACACTATTTTTATGGCAAATATTTCTCCCATTCTCCATCATCCTCAAACTTGAAGGTATCTCCTCTGATGTTTTAACAGTTCTTTGAGCTAAAAATCTTAAAAGTAAATCCATCTGTTTCCTAAGTCACCTCTTTGTTAACTTTGACAATTCAATTATTCCTCAGTCATTCAAGATCACATTCTTATAACTGTCTCATTTTGCCTTTTCTTATGTTACTTCTGTCAAGCCTGTTATTCCATCTAAGAGTAATTTATTCCTTCCACATCTCCACTATCCAAACATTCTCTTTTTCAGGATTCTTTAGCTTACATTAATCGCCTCCGATAGGACGCAATTAAGGCTGATCCAAATTAAATCTGTGAAGGAAAAATTGAGGTTGCAGGAAAACCACAGGTTCCATAATGGGAAGGAATTTTTTTGCTAGTTGAGAAGAATACAGAATGATTTTTGGCAGAGAGAAAGGGGACAAAAAAAAGGCATCATTATTGAACCTTCTCTAACAAAGGGTGATTGTTATCTTGTAATACCAGTCCTTTATCACATCCTGAGTATTGTCCATTCCTCTTCTTTCTTTGAGATTTTTCACACATTTGACTTAAGAACTGTACTGAAACAAAACCAGCAGACAAAATACTGCAGTAATATATTGGGTTTGTGAGGCCAGGTTTTGGTAGCAGGGGGGCTACAGGGCTGGGTTCTGTGAGAAGCTGCCAGAAGCTCCCCCCACGTACAGCCAGTGCCAGCTGGTTCCAAGATGGACCTACCTCTGGCCAAGGCTGGGCCAAATCAGGAACGACAGTAACACCTCCGTGACAACATATTTAAGAAAGAAAAAAAAGTTATTGTGCAGCAGCAATTGCAGCCAGGGAAGAGAGGAGTGAGAATATGCAGGAAGAACAACTATAGAGACACCAGGGTTGGAGCAGAAGGAGGGGCAGGAGGTGCTCCAGGCACCAGAGCTGAGGTTCCCCTGCAGCCCATGTGCAGCCCATGGTGAGGCAGCTGTGCCTCTGCAGCCCACGGAGGAGCCCACATCAGAGCAGGTGAAAGCCTTTTCAAACTGGATTCTGAATCCACTCAGCTGACAAACAACAGCAAGAGTAGCCATTCTCGCTGGTTCAAGACTTCCAAAAGATCTTTTCTTCCCAGTCAGAGGACTGGTGACAGTGTGCTTTCTTTCCATCAGACTGTATGCCCACATAAGGATTCAGCTATTTCTCAGGCTGTGGCTGAGTAACAGGCAGGGAAGGGGGAAAAGCACCCAGAACTGTCAATGCTATTTTTAAAGACCAATAAAACAAACTTTTTCACCCTCTCCATTAAAAAAGTCTTATTAATTCACAGATGGGCAATATCACCAAACAACAAATTTAGTGAGGGGAGGGGAAACTGAGTAGATTGCAAGTGTAGATTTTTCAAATTCTATAACAATTCAAAGTGCACAGAATTCCAAGACACCTGTATAAATATCCCTCTTCTCATACACTGCCATCTCAAAGACCTCCTCTGCACAGGCAGACCCCGTGATCATTTTACTTTCATTCCACTGAAAGCCTACGACTGGACTGTTTCTGTGAACTATTTCATATGCTTTACCTGACAATTGAAACCAATAATTCCTTTTCAAACACCAGCAGCTTGAAGAAACATGTTTGAATGAGAACAGGAATTTCAGATCTCAGAACAACAAAAAGTGTTTGAGGCATGGTCAGGTGTAGCCATTTGAGAACCCTTCCTCAGATCTTCACTGTGGAAATTCTCCTATCCATGGGACTATTGACCCCTCTAGCATCACTAACAGATTCAAATTTTCTGCAGCTAACTGCAAACATTTAAAATCTGTGCACAAGATGCCGTGTCCATATAAAAACCCTGGCAGAAAAACCTCCTCACTGCCGTAAGCAAGCCACAGCTTCTAGGAAATTCATATTAAAAATCATGACTATGAGACTTCTGTTTTCTTCAAAAGTTATGTATATATACCACACACAAACGCAGGAATATGCATAATTTTTTTTTCCCCATGCAATTTGTGTATTTGATCATCCACATCCAGATTATTCTTTTTTTAATACATGCTAAACAACACCTTTTATTAGTAAATACAACTCAAGTGTTACTACTTTTTGGCACATAGCTGCCTCACCTGCCTTTTTTGTTTCTTTCTCAAGCCATTCCACTGTGAAATCAGCATGTTCTTACTCCGCTTACTAAGTTTCTAAGCAACTTCTGCTTAGTTCTAACTATAACTAGCAAACTCACCAGCCTAAGACATGGTGCACACACCTAAGCTTTGTGCACTTACATACAGTAGTTGAACCAGTGGTTTACATCTGTTCTTCCCTATGCATATAAAGCACACCATTTCAATATTTGGATTATGTTATAGAAATAGCTACTGTTATTATCACATCAAGTCAGTTAGTGATAAAGCAGATGGAAGAAAAAAAACAACCCTTTTTTATATTAACATGTGCTGTTAAGAAGTTATCTTTCATTCTGAGTATTAACAGATTTCTCTTTTTTTCCAAAAGTGGCAAAATATTTAAATTAACTGTCATATGACTAACCAGTTAATTAAAATTTACTTCCCAATTACTTTTCATCACAGGTACTTGAGCAAAGTAACAGAACTTAATACTTTAGTTTTAACAGATTCAAATTATTACTCAAGATCCTGCAATTCCTGTACTGTGCTGTAAACCCAAAACATACATATTTTAAGGACATGATAAAAGTATTCCTTCTTTACCTAGACTTGGCTATGGTACACAGGTAATTCTTTTCACAGACAGTACATATCTGGTTTAGAAATAAGAAAATCAGCAAGTTTCTATTACTTCTAATGCTTTTATAAACATTAAAGATATTATAAAAAGACCCTTTATCTAAATCAATCTTAGATTTTTGGCAAGTTCACAAGTAGTTGTTTATTATTTTAAAATACATTGATTTTAATGAAATTCTGTATTAACTACAACACTTTACAAACAGTTCACCTAACATTTCATGAAACTTCTTGTAATATCATAACCTTGGAACCTCTGGAGAAGGACATTCTTGACTTTTAAATCTAGCTCAGAGGAACCTACTCCATAACCGACTACTTAAAACTGCTTCAAAACAGCACCATTTAAAAAGGAACCTTTACCTGTTTGGTTTTACCTCAAGGAAAAAAAAAGGGAATGAAAAAAGAAAACAATAATAATCTATGTATTAATGTGTAGTAGAAAACCACATTTTACCATTCTTAATCTAAACAATAAATTAAAAAAAAATAAGTGAAAAAGGAAATCTTGTATGTTTCTAATTACACATTCATATTACAAAAATCTGGTTGCAAAACACATTCCTATCAATAGAAACATCTACAGACTGTACTGTGAATGCACTCCCTGTACACTTTTCTCACCATAAGATCTTAAATTAGTTCTCTATCCTACCCCGTAAATTTCCCATCCTCAGATACGGAATTAAGACACAAAATTTAGCCTCCTCTTACTACACAGGAACTTTTCTAGATTTCTTTGAAATTTGTTGCCCGTTACACTTTCAGCAGGAGCTCCTGAGCCAAATGGAGCCAACACAAAAATGAAGGGATTCTCAGACAGCTTAATCTGACCCTCCTGAGCCTGACAGTTTTGGCCTAGCAATAGGGAAGGTTCTTGGTTTATGCAGTCTGAGAGCAGGATGGTCACACTATTGGAACAACCTAGGGTAAGTCAGGGTAAATGGAAGAAAGGAAAGCCTGTTAGGAGGACACCAAAGTGCCAGCAAAATGTGTGACAGCACACTGCAGAACAGAGCAGCTCCAGAGTGGAACCACTGGCACTTCCTGTTTTGATCAAATGATTCACAACATGGACTTCTGGTTACTCCACTCCTGGAAAATGCTTTGAGCCCACTGACCTGCATTTCCCATTTGTGGTTTGAGCCTGAAGTGGCTCAGCCTGTTTGTTATGGAATTAACTCCTAGCAAATAGTTTGCCACCAAGGAAATTCAATAGCAGCTAACTCAACCTTACCCAATAATTGTTTCCTAACTGAACAGAGATCTTAGGCAGTCTTGATGATTAATAAGAAAATCATTGCAGGAACACCGTCCTGTCACTGGCACCCTTCATTCTGAAACACCTGGCACATGTTCCTGGCTAATGAACAAGCTCCATCACATGAGAAAAGATGGTTCTACCACCACTGGCTGGGGAGGAGACAAAGATGACAACTCTATGGACACTAGAAGTTGAAAAGTAGGAAGTTATTCCTAAATCGCCAACTAATGTTATTGGTTCAGCAGTTGTACATTAGAGGTCTTTAATCTCTTCTAATTCACGCCTTGCTGCAGGCAAGTCAAACTAAGGGAGTATTTTACATTTTAATGGGTGGTGGTGGGAAGTCATCCAAGTCCAGTTTTCAACATCCCAAAGAAAACAAAGTAATCATATGACCAAAGCGACAACACTACACAGGACACCAGTTCCAGAAGGGAATTAAGCATACACAGCCCTCCTGATCAAGTATAATATACTAGTCTGAATTTCTCCAGTTGCACTGCACTAGAATTGCTTGCACAAACTCACAGGTGCACCTGAAAGACAGACCTATTTACACTACTATGTAAGATGTAAGAACACTTTACGCTGTCTCAAAAAAAATAGAGTAGAATTAGCAAAAGAACAATAAAGGGCTGTATTCCAGAGATTCCCTATTAAAGAAAGATAAAATAAACCATCTTGAGAACTATCAGAGAAACAGATGATACCCTTCATCAAACCTTTACATGGATGAGACAACCAAAGAGATTTAATCTCGATTTGTCTCTGTAAACCAACTAGGAACTAACAAAAAAATTATCAAGCAGCAGTTTTAGATGCAAACAGGACACCTTTTGTATATAACAAATATTTAAAACTAAAACACTGACTTTCACTGGTTTTTGTGGGTGTCCAAAGTCATAAATGGGCTTAAAGATATACCTAAAGCAGGTCAGGCTATGAAATACAATACTGCTGATCTCTCACTCAGGAAGCACATAAAGTGTCTGATCAACACCTGGGATGATGTACTCTGTTCACATCTGGTGTTTACAGCATTTTCCTCTTTTGGTCTTGATGATGTTATTTTTTGTCTTTTGTCTTTGCCCCCTTGCTACTGAAATTCAAGTATAAAAGGTATGAAAACGAGAGGCAGTGCATAGGAGCAGAAATGATTAGCAAGAGGACTTGCTTTAATTTGGTTCTGATAAGCTCCTTCTTCTTGCCATTTGTGTGTTTGTGGACTTACAAGCCCATAATCCCTAGTAAAAAGACAACCAACTATGTCAAGATAGGGAAATTCCATGGTGGGAGTGGTGTTGCCACTCTTTTTTTGCCAGATCAGCTATTTACATACAGAGAAAGCATAAAACAACCTCCCTCCTTCATCTGTTGCTAATACTACTACTCTTTAAAAGGACAGTGGACCAGAAGGCAAAAAAAGTAACTTGTGAGGTGGTTGGGTGGGTGTGTTTTGTGTTTCCCTTTTTAAAATACCAATGCATCCAGAGTTTTCAACCCAACTGCATATACTCATGCCCTGCCCCTTGACACTGTAAAGCCTCTGTCCAGTCATATCAGGAAAATAATAAAGTAAAATAAACTAATAATCAATTAAAGTTTTAGTAACATTGATCACCAGACAGATTGTACCAAATAAAATTTGTCTGATACTGTAACTTTTTTTCCATGTGTCTCTGTACAACAGATGTCTCCACAGTTGATGCTGATTAGTCTTTATTCATAACTGAAAGGTGGACAGAGATTAGATCAAACAGCTGTTTCAATATGGTATTAAAGACCACCACTAGTATACAAACACGTGGCTCAGAATTTTTTTATAAGAAAGATATGGTGGCTGCTTATCATGTGCTTTTTATCCCTGAAATTCTTGAAATAAAATTTTGCATGTGTTAACCTTACCTCAGAATTAGGAAACTGAATGAAACTGTATTGTACTTCAAGCTTCCTCCAGACTGTTTTCATCTGTACTTCCACTTCATTAGTTCAAAGGTGATATTATGGAAATGCATATTTCTATTGATCTGCAAAACACAAAGGGAATTTGATTAGAGAGATATCTGAAGAAATTGTGTTGACAGTTTATGGTGTATAATGTGAGCTGCACATTGCAGATACTCATATCTGGAATTACAGACACCTCCTGCTATTATGAGCTGCTCCCAGCTAGACAAAAACTTCTTAAGACCCATGCATTTCCAAAAGCTGCACAGTTGCAGTATATTTGTAAAATAGTGACAAGAAAAACAATTTAAAAATAATTTTATTTATACTATATCATTAATCACTCATCTATTTAAAAGATTCTAACAAAAACATTTCTAGCCTTTAGATTAAATACACATTTGTCTTGGATGAACGGTGATGTCAGGGAGGAAGGGTGCTAAAAATCTCTGTAGAGAGTTTTCCTATGAAAATAAGCCTTTCTAGTCTCCCCTAATAATTCTTGGGTTCATGTGGTCTATACCAGCCAGATTTGCAAGATATCAGGTTTCCAGTTTTTATTTTTTCTTTTAAAAAGTCAGTGACTAGAGAAAGGACATATTGTCAGTGACACCAACAGAAAAAACAAACAGTGCTCAAGTCAATCTTTACCAAACACCAGAGAGTCTGTAGGACTGCAGCTCCACACCACAAATCCACTGGTGTCACCCCCTTAGTTCCAGTACACAACAAACTGCAATATACTGAGAAGCAATCAATAGGTTTACTGCAGTTGCACACAGGCACAATTACTCCTGGGAAGAAAAAAGCAAAGATCTGGACAAAGCTGGCAATAAGGTGGGTTTGATTTTTCATTTGTGTTTTTGAACGGGTGTACATCCAAGCATCAGAGGAAAGCACGGCCCAGGCTCTTACCCAGCACTCTCAACAACTGTGAGCCTTGCCTGCCTTGTGTCCAGTCCCAAGGCTTTCAGATGGACTGGGGAGAGCTAAGAGGGGCTTATCAGCTTTGTTAGTTTGATTCCACGATGAGCAGATGCCACCTATTGTCAACCATTCCCATTTTATCACTGTCACAATTTTTAAATGTCTCCATCATCCGAAGCTTTCAAGAAGATCCTACAAGAAGTTTATCATTTAGAAGTCCCAGTGTTATGACTGTGATCTTAACCCTGAAAATAACACAAAGGCTTAAACACCACTAATCTGGCTATACTGTTAAAAAACACACAATCAATCTTACAGTGTAGAGATGTAATGACTTAGTTTTGAATACCAAAGCCAACAGTATGGGTACAGATGGACAAATCACGTGCCTGCATGATTTCCATTCACTCTCCTCCTCTCTTCCTTTCTAAGCAGCATAAAGACCTTTACCATTAAAAGAAGGTCAGAATACTTCTGTCTCCATGTCCATTTATAAGCACAGTTCCTCACACACTGAGGTTTAATAGTCTTGGTAATAAATAATAAATTTGTGCTCAATGGTAATCTGAAACCACCCTGAGTATCAGATAGCACCAATTCTTAAACACAACTGTCTCCTCTGAGCAGACAGGCTGACACTTGACTTATTTCTTCCAGGGTAAAACTGGAAAAACATTCTGGCCATGAAATATTGTTTGCGGAAATTGTCTTCCCTTTTTTAAAGTAAGTAAAGAATGTGTAAAATATATCCATCTCTTCTCCTCTCTCTAACCTAGGAATCTTCTGCTGGACTCCAAAAGAACGACAGAAAAAACGTTGGGGTGCTTGCTGTTTTTACACCTCCGATCTCCCTGTATCCAGTATCTGATTTATACAAAGTCCACTCTGTATTATTTAAAAAGGCCGCTTTACAAAGTAAAGACATTTCTGAACGCTGCTGCTCAGGTTTGTTTTGTTTTTAAAACCACGTCCTCCTAATAGTTTTCCAAACTCTCAAACTGATGAAGTAACTGTTCTCAACTCTGTAAGCATTCCCTGCCTCTCCTGACCCCAATCCCATGTATCAGATATCCAAGCTCTCTTACCAAACAAAACTATTTTGGTGAACTTCCTCATCTGCATGACTCTAGGTATGTCTACATTAGCATTTAATTCAAATCAGGACTGCACTTTTGAAGTCCATCTCCCAAACAGCCCTACTTTCCTTGCTTTGCTTTACATTGCAAAGCAGCCATCAAGTAAATGAACCAGATTCCTGTTGAATAAAATCAGATCACAGAATGAGCTTCAGGTGTACATTGTACACGCTCCAACCACCAAGAGGAATTCAGCCACAGAATCGGACCAGGACCAGCCTGAAATAAAACTCTCACCACCTGTACAGTGTGGATGCCAGGTTCTCAGCACCTGACAGACCTGATCCTATTACACCTCACTGCTTGGTAATGTGGACACAGACTCTTTTATGACTTACAGAATTTGTGTGTCAGTTCCAAACTCATCTCTCCCTTTTTTAAAAGGGAAACTACAAAACCTCTGTCAGAAATGGGACAAGAGTTAATGATACTTATTAAATTATGTGAGAGACTTCACTGTGTTACTATTTTTTCCACTTCTTCATCAGCATGAAATGCTATTTGAGAACATACTTAATTTTATAAAAATCAATTTACTTAAATAATTATTTTTATACGGTTATCCAAACTGCTTAATTATTAATGTATAATTTTCAAAATGTTTAATGCCATTCTCGATGGCATTTTCCAGACAAGTGCTATCAAGAACAAAATAAAACAAGTGAATTAATTATTTGCACAACTCTATCAGAACTTCATATACTTCATATACTTCAACAACGTAAGTGGTACAAACTCAAAAGTAAAGTCTCACAGTGCTTGTCACTAATAACATATTAAATCCACAAATTTTTTTCAGTGCTAAGATTAAATCTGAGATCCTCATATACTATTAACTGAAAAATATCAGTACGCAATCTGGGAAAAGAATAATGTGAATTATATGAATACAGTAGCTACCTAGCTAACTCAGAAAAATGTAGATTTCATGCCACTGGCAGTCCCAGGGAACTGCCAGAATATCTAAATCGGGTTCATTTAAACCTCCTTCAGGAGGGAGGGGGTTGGAGGGGTACAGGTGGTCACCCTGCTAGCACAGAGTGCAGGAACCAACAGCTCTAAGTAGGACAGACAGACAGACAGCAGGGACCTGCAATGGCAAAGCTCCAGTCAGACTGACTCACTTTGAAGAGAAAACTCTACTCAGGCTGTGGGTTCCTTTTTTCTTGTCTTGCCACTTATCTCTAGTTACTACTTCCCTTCTCAGTAGTTCCAGTTTCTTCAGTTCCAGGGCCACATTCAAGTCATTCCTTCACCTGTCTCTTCTTTTGATGCCAAAAACTTTCCAGGCACTTGACTTGCTGTTCCTCTGATTCATTCCCACTTTGTCCCAACTGCCTCACCAGTTTTCAGCTGAATGACTTTATTCATCCTAAATTATCTCTTTCTCACAAAGGACCGTGCTACCTGTCAAATACAGCATGTATTGAAGGAACATAAGTTTGGAAAGTATCTTAATCAAAGTAACATAACAGTTAAAGTGATTCAATAGCAATTAAGTATCTGCTCATACAAGGACTCATCTGCACAGATCATGGATTAAATACTTGACCATTCACTCTAGCTTCCAGTTACTTCTTTCCTGCTCTTTCACCTCCTCCAGCCATCAGCATGTCACTTCTGCAGGGTAGCTGTTCAGCTAATCATACCTTTACTTCAATTTATGAAACAGAACTTGTTTTAAAGGTTCTGTAAGTTCAGATCATGGCACAGACATGGCCTAGGGTGATATGAGACAAACAGTTAAATAAAAAATAAAAACCCCAGGGGCAATAACCTTCAGCATCTGAGACTTGGGGTGGGAGCAAAGAGGAAAAGGAAAAAAGCATGTGGTGCTCTCAACATGTCTCTGTGTGCAGTGTCAGAGTTGGAGGCAGCTGAGGGCTCTGTTAACCAGAGATGGGAGAAGTTTCAGGAGCAAAGTTAATCCTTTTCAGGTAAACTATAGTCCTAAACAATAGGCTCCTTGTTAGAAATCTATGCACAATGAAAATACACTGCAGACCCATATGGATGGCTGGAAGATGCTTCAGTTAACAGTTAACAGCCTCCTGAATGCTACTGGAGAACATAGCCAGAGCTGCTGTAACCCAGAGAGAGTATATTGCTTTTACAGGACTATTACAGCTGTGAAATGTGAAATTTGTAAAGGGAAAGCAGCCATAATCGAATTTCCAAATCCTACTTCAAAGATCATACCCAAAGATAGGAATTCATTAAGGAAACCCTCTTCAACAAATTTGCATACGAGAAAAAACCCCACAGCACACCGGGAAAAGCACATGTCACACCACTCAAGTAAATTTGGGGCTGGGTGGAACAGAAGGTATATGAGCAAGAACATCTCATGAACAGAGACCCCTTCCAACCCAGTAAAATAAAATGAACTGGCTGAAGAAGCACATCACTTTCCAGTCTCTGGACACCACGTTTTCCAGGTAGCAAGAGGGGAAATAAGAGCATGAGATATGGTTAAGGAACATTTATCCAATCTTTGAAGCAACAAAATTGTTCAAAATCACTTAAGTAAAAACACACCTACGTGAAAGCTAACTTTTAAAATTAATTTTATGCCTGCATTCCCTTGAGTTTTAATAAACAATCATTAAGTTATTCTTCCAAGGTATTAAAAATGCAAAGAATTATATAACATTCAAGCACTGCATTCCATATAATTCTTCACATCAATATTACAGTGGTTTGGCCTTCCTATATATCTAGTCAAAACTCTAAGATTAGTTCAGCATACTACTGATCTTTCCAGCACTTCCAGGTTGTTCTTGGATCCTTGATGGCAAAAAGAATTTTTACTAATTTGTGAGGAAGTTTACAGAACTTCAGAAATACTATCTTGGAATAGTTTGAAGGAAACAAGACATCACATAGAAATAGTACAGACTTAAACATCATTTCAGTAGTGATCTAACCTGGCTGGTTGGTTGTGCAGGCAGGTAGAATAATGAGTGAGTGCTGCTGCCACTAATGGCAAAACCTCTTGATTAACCTTTCATTTCCAGTCTGACAGAAAATATACGATGAATCCATACAATTAAAAAAAACCCCAAAAACCTAAAAATCTACAACTGCTTTTCTTTAAGTCAGGTCACCCTCTTTCTTGAGAAAAAAATTCTTCTCTATCAGAGCCATACAACTTTCCACTTACTGACACCAGATTTCTATTTCATGAACATTACTAGCTAGAAGTTAAATAAAAGGACTAGGCCTCACATAGTGACATAATTTTTTTGCAGAACAGAGACAGCTGCTTTTCCAGGTTCTTAAACAATTTGTCTACTCAAGAGGTATCAGAGGACTCTTCACATCATTTGGCCCCTTTACACAGGAGGGGACAATCTGCACTCTAGAACAACCAGAGCTTTCCCTTCTGAGCACACACCCTGAACAGGTGGTATCTGAAGGACCTGTTTCACAACTAAGCACTCTCCCTGCCTTTGTTGCACATTTTTGCTTTCATCATCTTCAGTTTCCTGATGCCATATAAGACAAAATGTTCTACACAATCAAGCTCTTGAAAAATCATTGCCCCAAGGCATATCTAGAAGTATTAGAGCACAAAGAAATTCCTGAGTAAGGTGGGACTGTGCAGTACCAGACAAACAGAATGCATTTTCCAGAATGACACAAGTCTGCATAACTCACAGTCTCCCATACTCTCCACAGCATCTAGTGACACAAGGAATTCATTATCAGGGCCATGAGAATCCAGGCATAAGCCTCGGCAGCAGGGCCAGAAAATTCCACCAGGCTTTTACTTTGCCCTGGCAGATGTAATTTCCTATAGTAGGAAGAGTCTAAGCCTCCTGATTTCTTAGAGGGTATCTTGAGTATTTTATTTTGGCCTGTGTAATTGCATCATCTGGAGTCATCCCCAGGACTCCACAGCCTGCTGTGCTGCGAGAGCAGGCTCTGCGCTCCCACTGAAGCCACAGGATTCCTCCCAGTCATCTTAAATGTTCTTCATCCAGTGAGACAGTAGAAGCTGAAAAATCAGCTCACTCTCCAAACTTTGGAGCAAAAAGGAATCTGACAACAGCTTGCTGTTATAAGAAAAGCAGTTACACAGCAGGTCACCCTCAGAAGGAAAGCCATCGGCCTGCAGATGGTGACGAATCAAAGCCACCAGTTCATTCAGTGCAGAGAGGTGGAGTCAGAATCTGACTTGTCAAGGTTTGTCAAATAACAACTGGGCTAAAGCCTTCACTGTGCAACTCCTTTCATCACATCCCACAGCTCTCAAAGAATCCAAAACCATTTATCTAAAAAATACCTTTGCATTTCAAGACAGATGTAAAATTCAACTGTTTACCTCAGCTTTGGAGGTACCCATTCCAAAGCTCCTCCAACCACAATCTCAGCTTCCTCCTGGGATACAATTAACAGTCTCCTGATGCACTCGACATCCCTGGAAGCATAAGGCTACTTGGGATACAACTGACTTCATAAGCCTTCCCGAGTCACAAAAATTTATCAAAACCCCCAAACTCGGCTCTGTGCTGTTCAGCCATCAGGCCAATTCCACAGTCACCTCTCCCAGCGTGCTCCAGCCCCTCGCTGGGCCGTACTTGCCACCTGGCTAATAGGCTGCCTCACGTGGATGGAAGCAACAACAAAATTTGATCACTTGGCACAGAGACTCGGAGGCGCGCAGCCTTATCATCAGCCTGATCCTGGGAATGCTGCCCAGACTGCAATTTCTCTGTGACAAACGAGCCAATGAAATTTAGCTTCTGCCTGTCCCATGGGACATATTAGACCACATTCTGATAGGTGATCCTCTTCTCCCTCCCCCTATGATTCCTGCAGAAGGTCAAGTATTTCTCCAATTTGTCTTTTTTACAGAGTAATTCAAATAGTGAGAAACACTTGCAGGAACCCTTTGAGTTAAAAAGAAAAAACATTTCTGCTACAACTTTAAAATCTCATGGTCTTGTGCATTATCAAAATACTACAGGGCAAACAATTTCAAAACTACACTGATGTTCTATCACATTGCCTCTATGTGTGTAGAATTAATATTTATTTTCTTTCCTTTCTAAATTTAAATGTTAAATTAAAAATTTGAAAAATTTTTAATAGTGTGGTGGGTTGACCTAGGCTGGATGCCAGGTGCCCACCAAATCTGCTCTGTCACTGCCCTCCTCAGCTAAACAGGGAGAAGAAATACAACAAAAGGCTCATGGGTTGAGATAAGGACAGGGAGAGATCACCCACTGATTAATGTCACAGGCAAAATAGACTCAATTTGGGAAAATTAGTTTAATATATTACCAATGAAACTGGAGTAGGATAATGAGAAATAAAACTAAATCTTGAAAACAGCTTCACTTCACTTCATTCCCCCGTCCCTTTTTGGGCTCAACTTTACTCCCAACCTCTCTTACCTCCTCTTCTCCCTGTGAGTGGCACAGGGGAACAGCAAATGGGGACTGCAGGCAGTTCACACACGTTGTCTCTGCCAGTCCTTTCTCCTCAGGGGGAAGACTCCTCACTCTTCCCCTGTTCCAGCATGGGATTCCTCCCCCACAAAAGAGTTCCCCCATGTAGCTCCCCCTTCTCCCCCTGCTACCAAAACCTTGCTGTGCAAACCAAACACACCCAGCCGAGCAGAATCTCAAACACAGGTTGCAGGGTTGCTAACTTCTGACAGGGAACACAGGTCACAGGAACACATAAAGGGGAATGAGAAAACTTTCCAAGAAGATCACTGCCTTCAGCAAACCACTAAGTTAGAGCCATCATCTCAACAGCTCTGAACACATGGAGGCTTGACAGATTCTTTAAGGAAATCAGGAGACACCTCAGACCCTCCCCCCATCTCCAAATGGTTAAAGGCCTTCACCATAAGCAGACCTATCAAGTACAGAAGTTTTCCCACAGAAAAGTACATGGACTACACTCTAACATTCAAGAGAGTAAAATAACACTCCTTGGGGGAACCAACACAACATGTGCTGGAGCTAAAAAACTTTTTCTTTCAGATATGAGAATACAAACTTATCCAGACATTTTGGCAGTTCAAACAGACTTTAAGCACTACAAGTCCTTATAATTAATGTTCTTCTAAAAAATGATAAACCCACTTTATTAGCTCAAAAGTGTTTCTCACTACAAGCAAAACAAGCACCTATGGCTCTGTCATATTTTGGTCTTTCACAACAGAACACTGAAAGTGTGAATGCCTTCCCCTGTTGAGTTTGACAGACAGAACACAGTTGAAGGTCAGCCATCAAGCATTTTAGTTGTCAGCAATGAGAACTATTCAAAAAGAGTATGGAAACCTTTAGGTCCAGAACTTAGCAGATGGCACAGACGTGAAGTTGAACTTTTTTCCCTCCTGGAGTCATAAAAACGTACATATTCTATTAAATGGCCTATACTGAAACCAAAATCCTACTGACATAGAAGTACAAAAGCACAGAACACTTGCCTCACCCAATAAAATCCGTTGAAGTTCTTTTGAAACATATAAACCTTAAAATTTGCATTTGTTTCCACCATTGTAAAGTAAAAGGAAAGAATCAGTCAACTATCATCAAATTTTAAAATTGGCAGCGATTACAAAAGCAAGGGAAGTACACTGAGATGAAATCTGTGCAATGTGTATCATATGAAGAATACAGAGAAGAGCATTTGTACTTACACACTAAACTCTAAATTTAGGCTCCTATTGATGTAGTCCTTACTGATAAAAAGGATAATGCATGCTTTATTTTCTCTAACTGATTAATCATTCTTTAATCAACACTAGAATTTTATTAATATGTACTGCAAAGTGTTTTCCTTCAGACTAGTTCTGACTTATATTGCTTTGGGAAAAACTGATTATGAGGATGCTCAAATAGGAAGCAGATGGGGAGGTTTAGAATGCTGCAAAATACCTGTGCATCCTTTGGAGATCCACATAACATCCAGTCTCCTGCTTTTTTTTAAAGTCACTAACTATATAATACTAAGCAGCAAACCAAAAAGAAAGGCATACAAAAATATTTCAAAGTATTCTAGACAACTTCAGAATTCATCTACTCCAAGTATACTATCTAAGATTTAGGTATTTTCATAGATCCTTTTGGATAAAACTTCAGACAGTCAATGTTCTGCATGGTTATTTATGGGGATGTTCTGGTCTTCCACAATTAATTGAAGTTACAGAGACAACTCTAAGTCTTTGGCAGAGAAGACACAGAACTAAATGTTTTACCATTTGTTGTAATTCAATTGTACGAACCTCCCTACCTTTCTATATATAAAGAGTACTTTATAATCCATAAAACCATACGAAATTACCTTGGCAGTACTTGATTGTATCTCATCTCAAGCAGAGCAAACTTTTCCTCATCTGTTTACAGGGTAGTACTTTTCCTGATACAGTAAGACCAACTTGATATTCAGACAACTAAATACTATCCCCAGAAAACACAAGTCATCTTTTTTTTTTTTTGCAAAAGTGGTTACACATCAGAAAGCTATAATTACGGAATCAGAACTCTTTTATTGAGATGTTTGTACTAGGGACTTATTACTGCAGACTTGGTCCCTGAAATTTCTTCAAACATTGTTATTTCAGAGGAAAAAACCAAATTAATTAGGGAATCTAGAATCATGGAATATCCTGAGATGGACGGGACCCATAAGGATCACTGAAGTCCAACTCCTGGCCCTGCACAGGACCATCTCCAAGAGTCACACCATGTGCCTGAGAGCATTGTCCAAATGCTCCTTGAACTCTGTCAGGCCTGGTGCTGTGCCCACTGCCCTGGGGAGCCTGTTCAGTGCCCAACCACCCTCTGGGTGAAGAACCTTTTCCCAACATTCAGCCTAACCCTCCCCTCACACAGCTTCAGGCCGTTCCCTCGGTTTCTGTCACTGGTCAGCACAGAGGGAAGAGCAGTGCCTGCCCCTCCTCTTCCCCTCACAACTTGCGCCTCCAATGAGGTCCCCCCTCAGGCTCCTCTTCTCCAGCTGAACAGACCAAGTGCCCTCAGCTGTTCCTCATATGGCTTCCCCTCAAGGCTCTTCACCTTCGTTGTCCTCCTTTGGATGCTCTCTAATGGCTTTATATCCTTCTTGTATTGAGGTGCCCAAAACTCTGCACATGATATTCAGGGTGAGGCCACGGCAGCACAGAACAGAGAGGGACAATCACCTCCCTTGACCAGCCAGCAATGCTGTGCCTGATGCACAGTTAGAAGAAAAGTCTCAAGTAATAAAACACAGTGCATATTACTAAAGTAACCTTTACTCATCAGATTTTAGAAGACATGACCATAAAAAGAATTTACACCCTTACACTTGCATGCTGATACAGAACTTGCTTTGCCAGCCTAAACTCAGGCCACCATGTCCTCAAAATCTGCCCCAGTCAAGGTGCACAGGTTGCAGTAAGGCAACGCTGCATCATGTGGCAAGCAATACACATGGGTAATTCAGTGTAGAGACTTGGGTGCTCAAAAATCCTCAGCCATTTCAGCTACTAAGTCTAACAATTATTCATTTAGAACGCTAGAATGTGATACTGCCACCAAATCACGGACCCTTTCAACTTGACCTAAGATTTCTAATGACAGATTTCTGCAATGCTACATCCAGAATAGACCTGAAGGGCACAGGAGAACACAGGGCAGAAAAACTCAACACCAAGTTCTTGAACATGCTGTACACTTATCTAATCTGCCCTCTTGCATTTCCTACCAATTTATTTATTCAGAAGTAATGGTAAAGAATTCCAGTTCAGATCATCTTAAATTCCCTTTTCCAAATGGACAGGAGTACTGGAGGTCTTACCAAGGATTTGAAACAAAACTAAGCTGCCTTTTTTTTTTTCTCCCTAGCAAAGGCATAATAAAAAAACATTGTGGTAAAAAGTGGTGACAGGCCACTTGCAGAGAACAATGCAGATCTCTTCTGGTTAACTGCCTGGGAACAGGTTCATTTCATATACCAACACCACCTTCTGGGAACAAATACTGAAAAACACGGGCTGTATCCTGAACACAAAAGGACTTTAAAAAGAATGGCTAAATAAAATCCATGGCTTCTTCAACCAGGGAGAGGTTTTTGTCAACAAAACTCTCCAGGCACCAAAGGTGTGCTCCCACCCATCTGCTTAAGCTGTGAGAACTCAGACATACCTGGTATTCTGCACACACCTGACATATGCTAACAAACCTAACTGACATCTGCTTTCCTTCAGACACATTTTAATACATTAACCTAGAAGTTAAGGCATCATCCTACAAGTTGTGGATGAACATGGTGTTCCCAGGATGGACCTGATGAGTACAAGTGATCATTCTCTGCTGCACTTGCTAAAGATGTGACACTTTGCAGAGATGAGCACAAAGCTCACAAGAAGAAAGGGTAAAAGAGAGAAAACAGGCAAAATTTGGTTTTTAGCCAATTAAGTCCACTTGGGGTTGGGTTAAGACTCCTGAAATATGACCACAGTTTTAATATCTGCTTTATAGCAAAATACACTCCAAATGAGAAATTCTCTTGGGAGTTAGAGAAAGTAAGTTAGACTTCACTGTCTGTGTCCCAGAGTGACATGAAAAATAAAATAAAAGCTTTTCCATCAACATTGAGAGACACCATCAGAGAAATATGAGTGAGCATTTGTGATACTTATTGTTCAATAATGTTTTTGAAAAATTCATGTTTATTTTAGTTCTGGAAAGCTTGCACTGCTGCAAGAAACCTAAGATACTTGACATTGTTGCTTTAATGTGACTTCTAACAAAAAAAAGAACAAAAACAGACCCACAAAACCCAAAACCCTCTGACTCTAGCAGCTTTTTCTATTTACTGAAGGCACAAGAGCCAGCAGCTGACATTTGAATCTCATCTAAATTCAAACAGGAAATACACTTGAAAGAGTGATCAATTATAAGCTGATTCAGCCACGATGCAGTGGATTCTCCATCCTGAGAAGATTTCTAAAGGCACAGTTAAGTGTATTTATAGCACACTGGGCTAGGAATTTATGTTGGTTTCCTTTTGCTCTGAAGTCCATGAACAGAGAACAATCACAAGCAGAGTTCCTCAAACCTGAAAACAGCATACACACTGCTCAGCCCAACCAAGCAGAGCTGCCCATACATAGAACCACTGTGAAATTTGTGGAGACAAAGTTCCATTGCACAGAGCATGGACCATCACATGAAGACCTTTTATCTTTCAATAACTCTCCCATTTATGGTTCATTAATAATAATTAAACTTTTAAAAAAAGACCTTTGAAACAAGATGAAAGTAGAGCTATTTCAGATGTATAAATTATTACACCATGTAACGTATATCTTTCAACAAAAAGCTAAAACAAGGTTTACAGATACTCTTTAAATTATTAATTACCCTAAGTAATTGCTGCTCTGTTTTGTTTTTTTTTCTGGTAGAAAGGAAAACAGAGCATTTTTATATGTTCCCTTATCTATTCCATTTCCTACTCAAATAAGTGAATAAAATTCTTATTTTAGCCAAGGAAAAATGAAAAAAAAGAAGTTTGAATATAGAGGTAACCTCTGTTCTTCTCTACACTGAGAATCAACTGGATTCTATTAAACCATCCAGAAACTACCAGGGTCAAGAGATAAATTAAAAAAGCCAGCAAAATGTTTAACACTGGTAGCTTCTTTATTGGCTATGCTAAAGCTCCATGTAAACCTCAGATGATGTAACACTTCAGGTATCTCACATAAATCCATCTCTTCCTCAGATGGATTTCAGACACATCGAGGTACGAGTCAAGTGAAACCTGTATATGACTTATAAACTTCACTACCAGGAGCACTCCCTGGAATATTTTCATACTTTAAATAGACAGCAACAATGCAAATGCAGTGTCAGTCTTCAGATGGGCCTTTTCAATGTAACAATTTCCACTGAACCAGAAAGCCATTGTATTTCCTTACTCCTTGAAGAAACAAATTTCAGCCCACTAATGACTTACTGGAACTTCAGCATTCCCTGTCTGAGAAGAATACAAGACACTTGCAAGAGCTGATGGATTTCAACACTGGATAGTTTCCAAGATTACTCACTGGAAAGAGAAAAGAATCCCAGTTCAGGACAGCAGCTTCCTTATTCAGGTGAAGAAAGCTGAAAGGCTGCCCAAGAGCAAATTGAAAGTAAACAACAGAAAAAAGTCATATTTTCCTGAAGTGTTTTATAAGGGATGGATTGGTTATTTCATTTTGCCTCTTTTCTTTTTACAGCAAGGTACACAAATTAAAACTCCCATATGTGTACTATATAATGAAACAAGACTGTAAAAAGAAGAGATACATACACCACTATCATGGCAATTTGTGCTTCTTCAAATCTAAAATGCAACTGTTGAAACAATTGCAGGAAAAAGGTACAGGCTGTGGATCTAAAATTTATAAGATTACATGTCTTACAAAGTCAAGGAGGAAAAGGTTCAATATTCCTAATTTGTAAAAAAGAACATCCCTTCCTTATAAACCACAGAATGTTTGGAAGGATGAAACGACCTTCCACCTCTTTATAAGCAGCTTTGAAAATTACTTAAATTGGCACAGAATTCCATAGCCATGCAGCAGCTGGCCCTGTTAACAGGAGTATCTCTCACATTGCCCCACTGAAGTACACAGCTTTCCTAACCATCAGCCCCACTAACTCAGCCCAGGGTCATAATGCAGTCTCCAGAAAGTAACCCATTTAACAGTGGAAGATTCTGCAAAAGAAAATGTATACCCCAGGTATGCCCTTGCATTTACTGCAAGTGATTTATGCAAGTATACGTGACAGCAAGTCAGGAAACAGCTTTCAAGCACACAAGGAAGTCTGGAAAGTCTGACTTGGTTCTGCTGTCTTCTAGAAGAGTCAAAAGATAAAACAATAAGAGTTACTAAAGTGAGCAGAAATAAATGAGTATGTTTAAAGAGAAGTTCTGCTGAATAAAAGCAGTACGCTTGCACATTCCTTCTAACATTAGTATATTCTCAAAACTAAAATAGAACAAATATTTGAGTACATTTAAACAGAACCACACAACAACTCAATAACAAGCTTACAGCTCTTTATATTTAAAAAGAAAACAGAACTTGAAAGATCTAAGCCATGCAACTAAATCTTGATCAAAGCAGCAAGCAATCATATTCTGGCAGTCACTAGAGCAGATGCCTGCCATTAGTGTAATACAAGCATCTCCATAACCTAACTCATCCTTATTTAGAAAGAATATCTGGGGTAAGAACAACAACAAAAAAAGTTTGGAGTTACAGGAAACACAGGAAAGGGCAAGCTCAAGATGCTGTGATATATTTTGCTGGTGCATATATGCCTGGAAATCAGGTGAGACACAGAAATTCTGAAGTTCTTTTAAAATACAGGATGTCTGTCTCTAATAAACCTGAATGTTATATGATAAATCAGTGACTTGATCAAGCGAGTTTTAGATTGTCAAACTGCCAAAACCCCACGTAGATCAGACTGGATGGGCCTTGGTCTTTCCTAAAACCAGAGAAGGGAGTGTGGAACATAGGGAGGAAACAAGGATGACAGGGCACACAGATATGTATGGCCCCAAACAAAAACTCCTAATAGTGTCCTTGGACAGGACTGCTCACTCTTGCCAAGGCTTGCAAAATGGCCTTGGGCTATTTTGTGTTTCCTGAGCTCACTTGGGAGGGAGAGGGGGCAACCCTCCAATACATACTCTTCAAAATACAGCTCAAAAAGCTTTAAAATTCAAGCATTCAAGAATTCTCCTGATGAATGAAGAGCTTCTGGGCTTTTCTTGTATAGAGACTCACTCAGAGTAAGGCTTATCTCTTTGTCAACAACCTCTGATGTTTTGCAATTTGTACAGTGACATGCACAGAGTCCAGCACACTGGTTTGGCAGAGGTGGCTGTAGGGGGGTGGGTGTTTTCTTCTGTTCAATAAGCTGAGAGCTGTTCATAGTTCCTCTTTGTTAAAAGTTGCAAAATATTTTAAGCTATCTCAAGAGCAACACTCTCAGATACTGAAAAACAGCAGCAGTTTGGATATGGAATTCTTATCACACTACTTCTAACTTGATCCCAGAATTGACAAATTCAGAAGCAGCTTCAGAACTCTGTATCTGCCGCCAGGAGGGGGAGGATATCAAAAAAAAACCAAACAAAACAACAACACACAAACCCAGCATTTGATAATTTGAAAACTGCATGATCAAGATGCTCTTAAAGATGCAGACTATGTTACACCAGATACAGTGAGAACAGCAGCAGGATGAAGCAATACCCTTCTGTTCGAGCTGATAGATCCGACTTTCAAAGGTGTATCAAGAAGAGCAGGAAAAACAAGAACTTACCCTCCATCAGCTTCAAAGGCCATTACAGAGCAAAGTTTATCAGCAATGTATATAGGAAGATGTCTTGCAAAAATTAAATAAGAATATTTATACTTTGGACGGGATGAAGAGGAGGGAGATTGTTTAGGATAATGAAAAGACATGGAGAGAGACCAACTTTTTTTTTTAGCTACTGCTCCTCTCCAGACAGAAGCTCTCCAGAATTCAGCCTGCCCTCACAGCAAGGAAGTACTCATCCCTAAGCTCCTCAGCCTCACCATGCTGCTTCAGGCACACTGACTCCACAGAGCAGCACTCAAAAAAGCAAATCATCTACTGCACATGAAGTAATGACAATCAACTTTTCCACTACTGCACAGTATCAGTACATTACTTTTTTACTGTTTTTTTCAGCATCTGGATTATTTTTAAAAATATTTTCTACATTTAAAAATATAATAACTTTAGACTTTTACAATGTTTAAACTCTTTGGTCAACTGCAAAAGTTTTCAGAGCTCAAGCTCTAACTTTGGATCTAAAGTTCAATGTGTTCTGATGAGCTATAAGAGCTTATTTTTTCTTAAAACTATGACAGGATATGACCCCAAACAAACAGAAAAACCCATTTAATAATTCAGACTGTTCTCATGTTATGTTTTTAGGACAAATAATTGTGTGAAGAACCAATTATACAGCACCACTGAAAAGCAGATAAAGAGCTTTCCAAGCCACTGTCAGCAAGTAAAACTAAGTTTATGGAGAATCTAGGAACTGCTAAATTTCAGCTACTGCAGTACTAAGAAACACCACACTACAATTATAATGGGAAGTTGCCTATAATCTACTCTTATCTTTATTACATTTATCTGACTATCTTTATTTCATCCTCCTTAAAAAGGCTTCCTTGGATGCTACCAAAAACATAAAAAAGCCACTTTTTATATGAGAAAATTTTCCAACACAGCTGTTACAAGGAATGTATCAGTGGAGGAACAATTTTCACTCTTTCTTTAGTTAATTCTCTGCAAGATCACTGCTATTTTCTGACAGTAATGATATTTGAGTTGATCCAACTTAAATGACACACAAAAACAAAGCCAAAAGACATGGAAGAAAGATCAAAATTCCAAGGAAATGGACTGGGCTTTTAAAGTCCAAATTAATGCAAGAGAAAACACAACAACAACAACAAAACACTAAATAAAAAACCACATCGTATTTCCCTGATATTTTCTTAAATCTGATAAACTACAGCCATATTTGAGAAAGCTTTCCAGTTCACAGATACATCCTGCTCCTCGTTGGTGTTGCAATAAATCCTAATTAAAAACAGTAACCAAAAAGAAGACATGAAATGTGCAGTTTAAAGTAAAAGCCAAGAAACACACTAAATGCTTAGATTTCCACCTTCCAGTGACCTTTGGGGGGGAAAAACCAGGACTCAGAAAAGAAGTAACAGCTGCAGAACTGCTATGAAGGCACAAGGTGGGCAAATGTTTCTGCAGGGCCTTTGTGACAGGGCAGGGGGGAACGGCTTTAAACTAATAAAGGGGTAGATTTGGACCAGATAAAAGGAACAATTTTTTACAGAGGATAGTGAAACACTTGCCCAGAGAGGTGGTGGATGCTCCACTCCTGGAAACATTCCAGGACAGGTTGGACAGGGCTCTGAGCAGCCTGATCCAGCTGATGTCCCTGCTCATGGCAGCAGGATGGACTAGACAAGCTTTGGAGGTCCCTTCCAACACAAACTATTCTACAATTCTGTGAATGTTCTGTTTTGGGGCTTAACTTTATAGTCACCTTCTTACAGGTAAACATGACTTGCAAGCTAGCACCAGTCCTTTGAAGTTATCTTCATCCATTTATATGCAGTATAGAAATTGTAATTTTCAAACAGCCAACACTGAAAGAAGCAAAAAACTGGACAGGCTACGAGATCTTACTTAATGCTAGCACACAGTTGACACCTGAGAAAATACAAAGAACAGGGGGAAAAGATTCTTTAGTATTTGGGGAATTTTCCCTAGTTTAGTAATCTGCCTTAAGGCTTCTCCTCCTCTACCAAGTTCCAACATGGTTTATTTAACACTCTGACTGAAAAAATTTAACACAAAAAGGATTCTGTGGAGTTGAGTGATAACATTCACATTTGATAACACAGCCAAGAAAAATCCATTAGGAAAAATAACAATTATTTACTTGTACAAGACTTGCAGATAGCCAGAACACCAATACAAAATCTGTCAGAGATTATTACATATTACTACAGAAATGATACCATTGTCCTTTCTTGAGTGTGAAAAGCTGATAGGCATAACTTATGCTGAAAAAAAATTACTGTTGGTTTACAATTGTATCTATATGAAAATAACTGCTTACAGGCCAACAGTTCTACCTGTAGCCATTTCATATCCTTCCTTGCAAAAGGAAGGAAGAAAAGTACTTACAGTTCACTTTGAAATAATCTCCCCCCTTCTAGGTCCTACAGTAGGATTTTAACATTTGCAGAAAAATCAGGGGAACTCATGAGAAGTACATTAAGAGTTACTCCTTTGCTGGCAAATTGTGTGTCATGTTTGCAAAGCACTGCCAAATCTAACACTGACAGAAGAAACACTTCAGAACTTCAACATTTTTTAAAGTCTTTCCATTGTTTCAAATATGCTCTTTGAAACAAACAACATTTAACATCCATCGCATTATGTCATCTTTCCCAGGTCACAAACACCCTCAAATTTGTTGTACCACAAGACTATGTACAATTACTTTTGCTAATACAAAGGCTAAGAATTTAAAACAAAATAGGAGCCCAAATCTATTTAGACAACCAAGTGGTCAGACTGAAATAAAAAATAAAAAAATAAAATGCCAGGCATCCACTCAATAGCTCCCACTGACAAAATATTCAGATTGAGATTTTCAGATAGCCTGTGGCACTAAACCATTTGGCAGCTCTCCTGGCTCAGTTCTCTGTATAAAGACAGACTTACATCAGAGAATAGGAGACTTCCACAAATGAGGGATAAACAGAAAAAACAGTCCACAGAGTTTTTCATCCTCCAACCTAGACCTTTAGAAAACCAGAATGCAGGCTGTCTTAGTAACCTTAGTTACAAGTAACTAACTGTAGAAGTGAATAAAAAAAAATTGCTAAGTCTCCTTTTAAAGAAAGACCTACTAGACAAGGTCACCAATCTGACCCTAGAAAAAGGGCCAACACTCAGTCCCACATCCATCAGCTGAGTCCTGCCAGCTCTACACTGAAGTTCCAGTTTTCATTTACAGCCCCTGATACACACTACAAACCAAAATTTAACCACTGTAGCCAGATAAACTAACATGGCTGGTATTAAACAAGGTCAGGCAATTTTTGCTCCAGTCCCTCATTCACCAGCTTTAACCCTGTTAACCTGGGTTAGGAATCAGGTGCCAATACAACCTGTAAGAGCTCCACAGAAAAACAAGGTGACTTCTTCACAAGAATTGTCAGCCCCACAGACTCACATGGCTGTCAGATAGAACCATCAACTCTCACAGGTTGGAAGAGACCTCTAGAAATCTCTTAGTCCAACCTCCTGCCCAACACAAAGCCAAATTCAATGTTAAGTTGCTCAGGACTTTGACAAGTAATATCTTGAACGTGTCCAAGAGAGGCAGTTCTGCAGCCTCTCACAGCAACGTGTCCCAGTACCTCACCATTCTAATTATGTTTTTTTTTAATCCAGTAAGAAATTACCTTGCTGTAACTTGCAACCACTAATTTACCATCCTTCCAACGTGCACTCCTGGGAAGACTGTAGCTCCACCTTCTCTAGAACACCCATCGGGGAGCTGAAGACAACAAACATCATTCCTCAGGCTTCTGCAGGCTGAGCAAACACACCTGGTGCTTGGCAGCCCCTCTGCTGCAGGCCAGCATTGCATCAGTCTCCCTCTTGTCCTGGGGGACCCAGACCTGGAAGACTGAGCCTGCAGCCTGCTGGCTGTGATTTCTGTTCCAGTGCAGCAGAACACTGAGCCAAAACCAAAAGGTCTGGTCTTGATCCCACTATTGTCCCCCCAGCTGGAGACTAGAGCTAGTACCCCATGCAGCCAAAGGATGAGGTTCCTCAAATAACCAATGTGATGGGTTTCATGCTGGGTTTTTTTGTTTCATTTTTTTAACAGGCTGGATTTCTGAGATCACGACAATGAAATGACTTAACCTGGTCACAACTGCCACATGGAATATAAGAGAAGTAAAAGGCACAGAGCCACCCATAATGTCACTGCTCTATCAGACAGGTCAACAAATAACAGCTTCACAGCAAGAGCAACACAACATACACCATATCCTCCATCTGCCAGGCTGTTAGCTCAAATACCGTGTTATTTCAGTGCCAAAATAATTTTGTTGCTTGCCACGGCAGATTAAGGGAAGTTTTTTTATGAAGATCTATGCAAACATTTTGCAAGGTAAGCATGCGTGGGCAGGAGCAGCAGGATTCAGATATGTGCCTTGCTCACTTACAGTGCAACTCCAGCAGCTGTGCTCTGCTCAGCTAGGGCAGAAATTGGGGCTCGGTGATAAACTTTTACCCAGAGCTGTGCATCTGTTAATTTGCACTGGATCTCAGCACAGCAGCTTCACCCTCACAGACTGCTTGAAGTTTCCAAACTGGCAGGAGGATCTAAGTAAAAAACATCTGTGCATTTATAGCTCTTTTCTCATTTCTAGGTATTATACACATTGAGATCTCAGTATAAAAATGATGAAACTATCAGAGCTGCACTGAAAACAATTACTGATGTACACACTGGAACAGAAATAAAAAGGTGTGGGGTTTTGTATATCTATTACCTTTATATATTCAAAACAGCAGTTGCATCCACTGCATACTGCTTTTTGTTAATCAACCTTTTTTTTTTAACCAGTAACACACACATTTTAAATTACAGCACAAGGAGCAGTAAGTTGAGAAAACACTGAGGAGAATTTGGCTGAAGAGTACCTGAGGTGATCAAGTAATTTATTTTTACTGTATATAGTCTTAATAAGAAAATGAGATTCAATGTCCATTTTCATTTTTGCTATAATGGCCAAATTTTATTGATCTTAGGGGAAACTCAATCTTACCAATAAGTTTACGTTCCGATTTTAAACTCATGGTGCAGACAGTAACCAGTCAAGACTAGATCTGTCATGTTCAGGCTGAGGAGAAGAAAAACTCTCCAACCTGTACCAGAGACACTTCTACTGGTTGGAGAGACACAAAAGACTCCCTGCAGTGAAACAGAAACAATCAGTTTGATCCCCTCAGTTTTGGGGAGCTCAGAGACGAAGCAGCAGCAACTCTCAGAAGGAATTTTCATCAGAACAAGATACTCTTGAATCTTCAAGTGTTTCATTCTAACTAAAACAACTGCAGAGGACTCCTCATTTCAGCGGGTGATTGCTTTTATTTGTGGGAGGAGGGAGGGGAATAAAAGGAATTCCTTTGACAAGAGAGCTGCATTGCTAACCACAACCAGGATCATTTTACCTCTTTTGCTACAGAGAAGTTACATGCCATGAAGAAAAATCCCATGATCTAACAGCTTTAAGTTATTTTACAAATAATATGACTCCAACCAGTTGCCAGAGAAGATATTTTTGCAGCTGATTTGCTTTTTACATTTCACAGCACTCAATATACAGTATTCATCATTTAAGCTCTGATGAATGTGGTATCCCATACCCCTGCAGAGCCTTTCCATGAACTAAATCTAGAGTCATTATTTACCTCATGCTTCTGATAACATACAGGAGGCAGAGGAAAAAAAAGTCAACAGTTATGGACACCTGACTGGTAAAATGATTTACAACTCGAATTAAAAGCAGGGGGAAGGACACAACACCCCAAACCCCACAACACAACATGGTCAGAGTTTCAAAATGAGATTTCTTCCTTAGTTTCTTTCACCTGAAAACATCTATGCAGCCCAAAAGAAGCACACAAGACGGGCTAATGACCCTGCAGGAACAGTAGGTATAAGCTGATGTTGCTGTATCTTTGCCCAGTAACAACTACGATAAATATTCCACAAAACATTCTGTTCCAAAGTCAACTTTAAACACAAACACAGTTCTATTACAAAAGGCCTTAATTATATTCTCCTGCAGGTTTTTTTTTTAATGGTGAAAGCTTTAAGAAGCCTGCACTAAGTACACAACCATTGTTCTGTCAAGGAACAACTGAGAGCTTCTGCAGTGCAAACATGAAATGGAAATTACACGATCCTTAAAGCACATTACTTCAAATCGGTATTTTGTATCCATGGGAAGAGAAGGGAAAACATGCAAAATACTTAAACCTACATCTCCACGAAAAAAGTAAATATTTACCTATAATTTACATAGTACTGTAAATACAGGTAACGGCTTGAAAAATGAGAGGGCAGTAAATGCATCAGACAACTAACTTTCTAGCTCTTAAGGAAATATTTGACGCACAAGAGCCTGTTTCCAGAAAGTCCTTGTAACCACTGCTGCAGCACAGCAAAATTAAACAGAGCCGCAAGGATTTCTGATCTCTAAAAATAGTTCAAAACCAAGTTCTTTCCTAATAAGTTCTCATGCTCACTGGGAGCCAGCCCACAGCCCCGAAAGGCTGCAGCAGTGCGAGGCCGCGGGCGCGGCGGTTCGGGCCCGCACGGCGCGGCCGCTCCTGCCGGGCCCCTTCCCGAGCCCTCCCGCTCCGGGACGGCGGCGGCGCTGGAATGCGGAGCCGTAACCCGAGCCCTCCGCCCCTCCTCCCGCTCCGCAGCGCCCGGAGAGACATTCCACCTCAAAATGGCATCCCGGGAACCGAGCCGGTCGTGCCCCTCCCAGGGCAGGGAAGCGAAGCACTGAGCGGTGCGCGGCGTTCCCCGGGACAGCGGGAGCCCGGCCGTGTCCCCCCGGCCGCCGGGAACCCGCTCCCGGATCCACCGCTACCCGGACAACCCCAGGGCTCCCTCCTTCCATCCCTGCCCCGACAACCCCCAGGGCTCCCTCCTCCTTCCATCCCTGCCCCGACAACCCCCAGGGCTCCCTCCTTCCATCCCAGCCCCGACAACCCCCAGGGCTCCCTCCTCCTTCCATCCCAGCCCCGACAACCCCCAGGGCTCCCTCCTCCTTCCATCCCAGCCCCGACAACCCCCAGGGCTCCCTCCTCCTTCCATCCCAGCCCCGACAACCCCCAGGGCTCCCTCCTTCCATCCCTGCCCCGACTCAAAACTCACCCGGGCTGCACTTGCCTTGGAAACGAACCCATCCTACTCACAAGCAAGGAATTAGCAAGAATAGTTCTTTTCCATCTTGCATCTCAGAACCAAAGCATCACTTCATAAATACAAATGAAAGGGACAATTTTGTTATGAATTCACTTAGTTTTTCAAACTATAGGCATGTAGTTTATTTAGGAAACAACAACGCTACAATGTCTTAAGTTTTCAGGTCAGTTACACACACACAGAAATAACAATCAAGTTACCCCTCAACAGAACGTGATGAGATGATCTTACAGATAAACTGTCTCCATCTATTTTCTCTGAAGGCAAGGAGTTCTGTACCACGAAAAAAGGCTGTTGCAATTTGGAATAACTAAGTATTTTACTGTAAACAACACAGACAAGATTTTTACCATTCTGAACATACTGAAATTACTAAGATGCCATTATGCTACCAGATAAGAGGCAGAGACTTGAAAAAAAAAAAAATCAATCATTCCAGTGACAGCACAGTGCAAGAAGAGAGAAGGAACGACCTGAAAAACATTTTTTCAGCAGTAGCAATTTTGCTCATTAAACACACAACCAAATGTCATTCTATCAGAACAGAAAAGAAAGCTCTCAGGGTATCTCGGGAGGGTGCAAGTCTTTAGGCCATCTCTGTGGAAGAGGAGCTCACAGGATCTCTTTTGTATGACTTCCATAGGAGTGGTTTGTACTTTTGTTGGCTTAACTACACCTGAGACTAAAAAACACCGGTAAGGGTGGCAATTCTTCTGCAACTCTACCATGAAGAGACCTTTGGCCACTGTACACTGTATAGGTAGAATCACTCTGTTATGTAAAAAATATACCTCACCAGCAACAAAGGCTGCCAGAAACTCTTCACTGTCGCCAAGTTTTGGGCCTGGATCTTTAAATATACTTAAGAAGTCAAAAACAGAAATTCAGAGCTAAGGGACCTGTATCTACAGTTTCCTTCCATTCACACATTTTCCCCTGCATTGGTTCAGAACTACAAAATAGGAACAAATTCTAAATGCTAAGAGATGTTGAACTGAAGCACTGCCTTCATGCTAAACCTCTAGAATCTAGTGAGCAACATCAAATACCACTACAATGGGAGTGTCCAGAAGACTTTAAATCTGAGAAAAAAATAGCTAGAGTAGGCAGGATGATGAAAATAATCACTCTTAGAGACACACTAATACACTTAAAAAACCTCCCCACTACGAACATTTCCTAACCTCAGTTATTGCAGGTCAAGGATCAGAAGCACTGACAACTGGCTACTTTACCTCTAGAATTCCAGGTAAAGTAAGCACAGGATTGATTCTTTTGGTGTTGTTATGCATCAGAACAAAAACCCTACTCAGATGCCTTTTTTACCTACAGAATATGAGCACTTCAAATGTAACTTTTTGTTTACTGCAAATAGACATATTTGCAAGACCTCAATTTGCAGAAGGCAAAATACAGTTATTTGGCTTCTCTGCATCATATATAATAACATTTTGTCTTTCAGATTATACAGAACTCAGACTTTTAAATTTTTCCACAAAGGAACTCTCTTACCTTAGTAATCAACAGAATTTATTTCCAATTTGTAATTTGTATCAGATAAACAAACTTTAAAGTATTTTCTGTTTTACTCAGCCTTTCTCAATTAACCTTAGGGTAACAGAAAATGTCACACATATTCCAACAAACAACAGCTATTTTTCTTTTAGAATATATTTAATAATGCTTAGTCATTGAAATAAAATCTATTCAAATTGTTGGTTAAAAGTGGCAGAGCAAGTACGTTTACACATTAGAACTGAAGCTCAAAACACCATAACGTGATTACCTGACAGCTATTAAATGGCCTGCAAGAAGTTATTAGTGTTGGTTCTCTTTCAGAAGGCCAATATAACAGTTCCACCCTTAGCATCCTCCCTATAGTTTTACTTTGTTGTGTCTTTTTTAACATAAACATCCCCTGTTCCTCCCCCGGGTCGTGGTTTGGGCTCGAGACCTATTATTGGGATATTTCACACAACAACTACATATAAAGAAAATTAAGACAGTCCTAAAACTACAAAGTAATCCCGAAGGCTTTAACAGGAGTCAAACCCACTGTGCTAAAAATAACAAGATGTATACATATTTTACCGAGGATTCTGTTTTCCAAAAGAGCAGACAGAAAACACCACTGTGATGTTTTATGAGGACATTCACAAATACCTTTAGTACTTCTGTCCAGCACAAGTTTCACGCCAGCACAGATTATGACCAGTCACTGTGGGGCAGAGGGAGGGCCAACAAAAAAAAAACCCAAACCAAAACAAACCAAAAAGTCCAACAACCCCAAACTAACATTGTCATTGCAAACTAATTTTAAGGAATGAAAAGCAGTGCCAGGAAATACATCTGTGCTTACAAAAATTTTGATGTTTTCACAATCACAAACTAATTTGAAAACTACATATCACAGAAACACACATGCATGGTGAAACAATGATATAGAACAGACACAAAACAATCACATGAAGCACTGTTAAAAAGTATTGAAAAGGAAAATGTCTTCTAACTTCTTTATGTACTTCTCTTGGGTACATGAGCAACATGGAACCTGACAGGTGTCATTCTAAATGAACTGTCCTTTTGAACACACTTTATTTCCTATGAGAAATGTGACTGTGAACTTACATTAATTGTTTTATCAAGTGCCAATTTAAACACTGATCTCTAACATATCCCTGGACAAGCAGTCCCACTGAGCCAAAGGAAGCTATGCTTGTGTTATTGCTTCCAGGAGAAGAGAATCTTCTGAAAGATATATCAAAATTACTGGTCTAAGTAAAGTTATTTTTTAAGTATACTTTTAGAAACCTGAATTCTAAGTTAAAAACTCAACAGTATTGGTGAATTTCTTTGCACAACAATAAAGTATTTCCTCATACACCTTCCACAAGCACAGATTCTGGATGATAATGCTTCCTGTTGAACAGAAATCCAGTGCATAAGAGTAGCATTCAGCAAATCCAGCATTTTCAAAAACAACTGAATTTGCAACAAGCAGTTTGTAAAGAATCTGTTTTCTATTACAGTGTAATGGGTTCAGTAGGTGGAAGAGTGTGGACTGCAGACACACTAATATATAAACATGAGGCTGCACTGTGTACTCCTATGAGCTGGTCACACATTTCAACACTACATTTTTAGATTATTCTCTCATATCAACTGCACTGTTATGATGGCATTTAATTCTGTTATGTCCATTGTCAAAAAGGTAACTTCCTGCTTCAACTGCAGCAGTTCTTTGAAAAAAATACATTTTTAAAAACTGTATTTAATTCTCAAATATACTTCCCCCTTCACAGCCACAAGCCAGCTTAGTGTAGTGCAGAGAAAGGAGCACCCACATTTCACTTGTTAGATGCTGTGTCACTTCGTGCTCCTTTTGACCAACTCTAAAAGTCTTTGGATTTGGGAACAGCACACCTGTTGTTATATCTGTCCCTCCTATATAAAGATTCTGTTGTGCTTTCTCTGTGTTCTACTAAAACCAAGGTTACATGAGGAAAACAGAAGAAAAAACTTGGCTGAATTGATCCCTTCTGCCTTGGCAGTGATGCCAAACACACACCTGTGGTATTTCTGGTTCTTAAAACTCAAGTGATTGTTTCATCTCAAAATTTCCTCTTCATTCAGGGAAAAAAAAGAAAGTCAATCACACATCAAACAAATTGCACTACGAGCAACAGACGTAGGAAGGCCTGGTTTCCTACAGATTCAGGTTCTATTTTGGTCTACATCTCAGTGTAATTGTCCCAGCTCACTCTATATATCCTGTATGATTTCACCCTCCCTGTCCTTAGCAATATATCCATTTCCCCACTCACACACATATTCCTCTGACCACAGTTCTCTCTGCCTTTCCCTCCCACACCCTCTGGTGCCAAACATCATGTCTCACTGGCCGGACAGCACGTGCATACTGACTTCCCCCTGTCAGGCATAACAAGTTTACTGAACACTTCTGATCCTAACATTGAAGGATGGTACCATCTGGGGACATGAACACAGCTCAAGACCTTTGAAACACAAACAGTGTGACATCCACTCCATAATCTTAGTAGACATCTCATCTTCAAGACTGCTGACACACGAAGCTTGTCTTGGAAGTTTTAGGGACTAGGAATTTGCCAAAATCCAAAACTTTACATACTACATTAGAGACAGAAACACTTAACAAAACTATAAAACAGAGGACTCAACTGCAAAAGAAGAGGAAGGAAGAATGCGAGGATGGGAAAGTGAAGACTGACCAATTTATTTTTCCTTCGTGGACAGGGGATATACTCGATATACACTAAGAAGTTAGGTGGGATCACTAACATTCAAGCTAACTAAAAAAAAAAAAAAGAGAGTTTCAAAACAGGTAACATTCTTAAACAGCAGCCTTATCCACAACCACATTACACCACAACTAAGCTGAGCCTGGAAGGGACACTCCTGTTCTGAATGCCAAAACTGACACTTGGTCTGCCCCCGCAACCCCAGCTACTCTGGCAAGAAGTGAAGCATAATGGGGGGAAAAAAAAAGCCAAAAAAGGTAATTATCTCTCAGCCAGTTTCAATTCCTACAGCATCAGAGGAGTGCCAGTCAGTGCTGCTGCAGAGGAAAAGGCAAGGACACACAAGGGTGGCGTGACCAAGGAGCAGAACTGGCCCTTCGAGTGCACCCGGCTGCTTGGCGGCTTATCTGCAGCACAGAACTGCCCTCTTCAGCTGCCACTTCATTATTCATCCAGCAGACATCAATGGAAGTCTACCTGGCTGCACTGCTCCAGTCCTTAGGAAATAATATTATCAATCTTTCCACACCAAGCAAAATAAAGTACCTGAACAGAAAATGTTCAAGATAAGGCAGATACAAAAAAACATGTTACTTCACGTTTGACGGCAGCATCATTAAAGCAAACCCAACGAATGTGTCAACCAAGGCAGCTGGGTGCCAGTGCAATATGAAAGAAAGGCTGTAGGCGTTACAGACACTACTAAATGCAAGAGCAGAGGAGCTGATGTGCCTGGGTGCGTGTGGGTGTGATAAAAGGCCTAGGAATTAGCCTCCTGCACCGTGGCAGATGTCTAGCCAAGCACTCTGCCTGTGACACCGCCTGCTATCCGACCAGTCGGGGAAGAAGGAAGAAGAGAGTCCTCCCTTGCTCCATCCAGAAACCTGTGTAGATCCTGACCTACAACTAGACACAAGTGCCTGTGCTATTGCCATCAGTGCACATATCCCCCAACAAATCTGTGTGACCACAAATCCACACAGTCCTTCCATCCACAGCCACCTGTTCTGGCAGTGACTCCCTGACTGAAGTATTCGCTGTGAGGAAGGAAAGAAACACCCCACTTTACTGCCCTTGTAAACCTGCCATTCCCTTACATTGCAGAGAAAAAAAAACAGTGGTGAAACACTATTCATCAGTTTCTTAATTTCATTTAAGATTTGATAGATTACCATCACCATTTCCCTCTCTACTGTTTCTCTTTCCCTAGCTGAAGAAGCCCAAGTCTGTTTAGTACTGCATCCTATTTGTACTGCTGTAGGAAGGAAAAAACAAACCAGAACAAAAAAAAAATTACCTTCTAGTCTTAATAGGACTGTTAAAATTGTGTTACCAGAAAGATATAACATATACAATGAATGTGTACAGCTGCATAATCACATTTTTAAAAAACCTGAAATTACTCCATAGAATACTGCATCAAAATTGGCTTAAGTTCATTTAAGCCTGTGCTGATTGCAAGAAGGGAAGTGCTGGCCCTCCTCTCCCCTTACTCCTCACATGGTACCACGGTGAGCTGGAACTACTGAAAAATCCAGGGGATTTTTTTTTAGGGTTAGTTTACAGCTAAATTAGCAAACAAATCCAACCTTCTACCTGGCCACAATTACAAAAGTGACAGTGGAAACACAACCAAAAAGATGAAAGAGAGGAAAAAAAAATTTCAACACTGTAAGCAGATAGGTTCAATCTGAAGTTGGAGCTTCAAAGCAAAGAGCTGTTGGGAAAATTATTCAGGATCTCTCCAAGTGTTAATACCTAATTTAGAGCCTATTACTGTTTTTCCCCTGTTTGAATTAAATTACACTGCACTTACTGTACCTCATCTGGTATTTTATCATCTGGGCATTCAATACTGCTACAGCCAGTTTGCAGTACCTGTATCAGCTACAAGTTTCACCACCTCACAAGCCGCTCCCCCTTCCACACTCCTTCCAAACACAGAGAATAGAACCTGCCTCGTTCACTTGCTTCCAGCACCTCTGTGCCACAGGGGCACCTGCCAAGCTCTTCCTGGGAGCCCAGAACTGGCCAGAGCCTTCTGGATGTGTCTCACCAGTGCTGAGCTGAAGGGCATCATCACCTCCCTCAACCTGCCCACAACAACCACCCTAACACAGCCCAGAAGGCACCTCCCCAGGTACAGGGCTTTGCATTTGCCTCGTTGTGCTTCATGAGGTTCCTCTCTGCTCACCTTTCCAGTCCATGCAGGTCCCTGAGAGGGGCTGCACAACCACCTGGCCGACCAAACACTCCTCCCAGTTCTATATTGCCTACAAAGTTCTGAGCCTGTGCTCTGTCCCATCATCCAGGTCATTTATGAAGATGTTGCACTTTACTGCAAACCCAGCCGTGACCCCTGGGGCACATGCTGGTGGCTGGTCTCCAGCTGGACTTCAGGCTTCTGTTCAACCAGTAGCTCAACCAGTTTTCAGTTTATCCCACTGTCCATTTGTCTGTACTTCCATCAGCTGGTTGATGAGGATGTTGCAAGTGGCACTGCTGCTACCCCAAGGAAGTCACTATAAACCAACAGCTGCTGCTCTCCACTCCTTCACCAAGACAGTCACTTCACCACAGAGGGCAATCAGACACCCACCACCATCACCTGTGCCAACCTGCTGCTAACCCTGACCCACAGCTCTCCACTGACTCCTCATTCACCCAAATGGAAGAGCTTCAAGGATTCCCACGGTGCTCTCACAACAAAAAACCCCACAACACCTTGCACCCTTCACCACCCCATCCTGTCCTTCCTGGGGGGCCCATACCCAGCCCCTGCAGCACTCCAGCCATGCCAGCTGTCCCACCCCAGCTCTGATCCCAACAAGACTGCAGCCACAGGACTGCACACAGACCTCCAATTTCTCCTGTTTGTGCCCAGTCTTCTCCACAACATCTGGAAAACAGAGTGAAATCCAAATAAAGTATTCGACCTAGTCTGTGTAGACACAAACTTCATACTGGCTACACTTTAATAGCCTGAAACCTCATTTCACACCATGACAAAGTTACAGATGCTGGAGGGAAAAACCAATAGTGACAATGGAGTAATAACTTGTGGATGGATAGATATGGAAAGAGGTGCTATGCAGTTATATAGGGAAAGGAGATTAACAGTTCTGTTGCTCCTATCTCAGGTAAGAAAACCTATTAGAAGAGAGCTCTGGGCTCCTCTCCAGGGCTCAAACCCAGCAAGCCTTTCTCACCATGACACTGCTCCTCTGCCCACACTGCCTGATACCCGAGCCCCAAGCCCCACTCCTGCTCTTTCAGATCCTCAGCAGACCCTAGGATTGCTATTTACAGCACACTCACAGCTTCTCTTCTCCATGAACGAGATTTATTTTATCTTTGGTTGTTCAAAGATACACAGTTTACACATACTAAAAAATATCTTCCTATAAACAATTACTTCTTCCAAAAGCAGAAACAGTTTGAAAACAGTAGTCAGAATTTCTGAAAACCCTGACATTTATCTTGCACAACCTCAAACTTTTAAATTTTGTCTAAAATTCTTCAAAGCAAGAGTGTCCTTGGTTGTTATCTTTTTACAAAGCAAGAAAACATTTTAGCCTCTTACATTAACTAAGTCACCCTTTACATCAGCATTCAGAACAACCAAGAAAGAAAATCACCGAATTTCACTGTAGCAAACAACCATACACACTACAAATGCTTAAGCACAAAGAAGGAAATTCTTATATCAGCTCTTCCCTCCAACTCTATTCTCCCCCCCTCCACCCCAGGCTCCTAAGACCATTACTGACAGAATTGGAGATGTAAATATTATACAACAGCATTTGAAACTTTGAGAAAAACTTGAGTAATGCCATTTCTGCAGCGGAACCTCTGGCTAAGGAATGCACAGCTGCCGAGCAGATGTATAATTTCAGCATTTAGATTCCATTATTTCAAGGGGGATTTTTTTTTTCTTACTAGATGTTTTCAGATTTTCTATTTCCATCTGGTTTTTGACCTCCCTCAGTTTAGTCCCCTCTTCTCTGTTTTAGTTCATTACACCAAAATAATTTTCTAAATTAGAAACATCTCGACATTTAAAAACTTGTGAATTTGGAGAGAGGTGGGGGAGCCAGGGGCGGAACAAAAACAGACAGTTCAACAGAGGTTTGGGTTTGAATAAAAACTGTCCTGTCTGGGTCGGGTTTTATTTTGCAGTTCCTGGTTTAACCCAAATTAGCGAGTCCCTAACTGCATTCCTTCCCTGAAATTTTAAGAGCAGAAAACTGAAGAATATCAGCTATATGAGGATGTTTCTACACTTCATCAGAGCCCTCTGCCTTAAACTTCTGAGTAAAATAACATTCCAGGTTTTGATTCTTTTTAGAGTTATAATAAATTAATGGTAGTTTTAAGTTCCAAAAAACCCCAAATGTCAGTCACCATGTACTAAGAGAGCTTTACAAAACATACAAAGATTATGTAAACCAGTATCAGTAAAGAATTTATTAATGTAAAAGTAATAAAATATTTTAAAATATATACATGGAATTAGCATTGTTTAAAAAAATTTCCATTCATCTAAGCGAAGTAGAAAGCTAGGGCATACAATATTATCTGTCTTAAACTTCAGTCTACACTATGAGATTTAAAGAAGAATTATCCCTAGAAGGACCATTGGTTCAGCTCAGCAAATGTGACAGATTGGACACTAAACCTACACAATTTTTAATTTAATTTTAGGCTCACAATAATAATTTGCCTGGGTGGGAAAGGGCATAATCTTCAATCATAATGAGTGGCATATGCTTCAGAATACTCCTGTAGAAAATTTTCCATAGGATATTTTCACAAAAAGAAAAAAAAAAAAAGATTGTGAACTAGTAAATGTGGAAGATAAAATTAGAAAAATACATCTATATATTAAAACAAAAAAAAGCACTTTTTTTTCCTGTGAGTATTATTGTTTGCTTTGTCTCCAAGAAAGGAGACATTCAAAATAAGTTTTAAAAAATACTTTAAAGTAAAACTTTCCCTATCTTCTAACAGCAGGGACATTTCTGCCCAACACTCAGTACCACTACTGCATTTTTCATTACTGCTAAAATCCCTTCAGCAATCTGGACAGAAGAAGGTTGGGGCACTGAGTCTAAGAAGGGCTGCACCTCATTAGCTGGCAGTGCCTTCCTGTGCCCTGCCCCAATCCCCTCTTGGAATTAACTCTCACTTGTCCAGAGCAGTATCTGACAACTGCAAGGCCTGTTCCTTGGACAACACGGGGGGGTACAGGAGAGTTTCTGAAACCTCCTCCAAGGCACTCTGTTACAGGCTAACTCCTCTTCCACAAAGAAGGACATGCAGCCAGCAGGAGCACATTTTACACAGCTTTCTGGTTTTCCCACTCACATTTCCTGTCACTGAGGTTCGCTCTGCCTTCTTCCAACAAATCACTCTTGTTCTCATACTACTCTCCAAGTTCTTTCATTCCCAACATAGGGGACAAGGGGATGATACAGTTCTTCATATTTCCAATATCCATTTTTCCTGCTGAATGATTCCTCACAACTTTTCTGTTTATGTTTCCTTTTTAAACCCTCTGTAGCCCTGCACAAAAACATGGGACATGGCCTGTGCCTCTGCCTGACCACTGCACTGCGAATTTCCAACTGAACACAGGAGAGGAAAAAGAATCATTAATTTAGAAAAAGATATCTGAGCTTATTCACCGCTCCCATATCCCTGAAATTCTGACTCTGAGCACATAATGTACTAATTTGCACAACAAATCTCATCAGCAGAGTATTGATTCTTTGTGTAAGTGAAATCCCTGATGACTTCAGTCCTCCAAAGTCATTTGAGCTCTGTCCACTGGTTTCCAGACAAGTTTGGGACCAGCCTCTCACAGAGGAAGTATAAAGGCCTACAAATGGTTTTAGGTGGTGTTTTCTCAAATCAAGAAAAACTTCTTAGTAATTAACATTATGAAGAGAAAAGCAAATGGCTTCCATGTTTATATCCTGGTGCATATCTTCTGAGATTTTGATATTTCTTTAACTTATCTCTGCTACATCTGCTTGCAATTTTATCAACCAAAACATAGCAAGACTGACAGTTTTCTCTTTAAGATGGTGAACTGAGGGAATACAGACACAAAGAATTGCTAGTTCCTTCCACATTTTATGTTAATAAAGTTGACTGAAGCCATCATGTAATACAATTATCTGAGGAGGCACTGTGAAAACTTAAGTGATCTTCAATTTTTGTAAAAAGCATTGCTGCTGTTTTGATGCGAATTACACTACAATACTGCACAGACAACTCATCACATACTATAATTGCATTTAAACCTACTTTATTTTCCTCTGTATCTGGGGGGAGAAGTGAGCATCAGAGCAATCAGCCACATGCTGCAGGTATGCACCCTGTGAACTATTACTACACAGGTTTTTGTCTTATCACAACCTTTCAAAACATTGCAAGTCCACACCCTTCATGCTACTCAGAGCACTTTCCCCCCTCCCCAGTGAAGAGTCACCTGTGAATTCGGTACAGAACTCAGGTTCCAGACTCAGCTGGTGACTCACAGGAGAGCTCCACAAAGGCAATCACTTTCACTGAAACAACAGGTGTCACTGCAGAAATTCTGAGGCAGTAACACACCCCACCTTCAGTAAGGATTTGGTGTGGCTCCTCCTTTCACTGTGCCTAAACGATCTGGGAATATTATCACAACCATGGAGTTTATTTTCCTACTCTAATACTTGTTTTGAATTTTGCTAACCCGACCATCACAAAACAGTAGCAATCCTGACTGAAATGCACAGAACTCAAATGAAATGGGGCAGCAACTACAAGGCACCTGTCAGAAAAATGGCAAGAAATCAAACTATCTGGATTATAAACCTGGAACAGAATGGCCATATTTCTCACACCATTTGTGCACAGCTTAAACAACTGAGTCATAACCAGAAACCCGTGCATCTTATCACTACCACAACATGAAGTTCTTCTCAACATATCAAATACACAACAACCTGAAGTGCTTCACTGCCGTGAACCTACAACAATGAAATTCAAAGTATATAGTGAAGACTAGTAGAATAATTGCTTTGTTTTGCTTTGGGGAGGGATGGGAAATGGACATCAAATACACCTAATATGCTTTGTAAACATACCCAGTGAAGTGCTGGGAAGCCAACTCACAATGAGGACTATCCTGGTAAGTTGGCAGCTTGTCCCCTAGTTGACTGCCTGGTCAGTGGTGGGCCAGCTACTTGTTTTAGCAAACTAAACCTCCTGGGATTTACACACCCTGAGTACCAGGTACTGCACAGATGTTGCTGGGCTGAATCCCTCACAAAATAGCTATTCCACAGATCTTCTCAATAAGAGCATTCTGAAAGCTAAAATCATGTTTTCTGTAAAATGAAGTAAAATTAGGTGACAATTTCAACTTTTTACCCAATTCCAAGGATCACCTACTGTAGTCTCCATACTATTGTTAAAGGACATCATACAGCCAGTTAAGTTTTACATTCATTGTCAGTTTTAAACGTTTTTAAGTACAAGTCAAACTACTTTCTGCCTGAGAGTAGCAAGCTCTCAACAGACTTCACAGCAGAAAGCAATCCCATTTTCCCTTTAAAGCAACCACCATCGTGGAAGGCACAGAAGACATCATGGCAACTGGGAACCATCAGCACAAGTGTGGTGGGGCAACTGCAGAGGGTTCTGCAGATCTTGCCCAAGAAAAAAGTGGAACCCCTGAGACAGCAGCAGTGAAAGGAAAAAACCTGTCTGTGTCCACCCCCAAGTCCTGCACTGGGGGAACATGAAACAAAGGAAGCAAATGAAACAAGGCTCCAAGTATTCCATCTGTACCCACACACGACTCTGATGTCACATGCTTTTAAATTACTGAGTTCCTTCTATCATTTATTTACAGACGACAATAAGATAAGATATCTTACAGTACGATAAGAAACAGAAGTGAAGAAATCCCAGGAACTGAAAATATGCCCTCTTTTTACAGAGGAACCAAGAAATACCTGATGCTTTCCCAGATATCCAGAGAGAAAGGACAGATCTTCAACTGATGCTTGACATAAGCAGAGAGAAACAAACACCTGTAAAACTTTCCCTGGTCTCACTCATCCATCCACTTTTCAGCAATTTACCAAAGAAGTTACTGTGTTAGACCCTCACCTGCCCTTGGAAAGAGGTACTGTTCTCAGCATAAAAGTTACCAGCCACAATGGTCAACAAGACAGAAAAGGAGGGAATCTTTTCCTTTGGTTTGCTTGCTTTTAAGGGCTTTGAGGGAGGTGGGTGTGTTTCTCTTGGAAAACCTGGCTATGGCAAAATCAGTGCAAGCACTGATATCTGTTCTTTGGTCCCTTCTGTGAAGGGGATGTGCTCAGATCCTCCTATCTATATCTTTGTGCCACACCACACCTTGGAAGTTCTCTTTAAGAGAGATTCCATTAATTTAGACATATTAAGGATCACTGTTTTCACAACCATTTTTTTGTTTTTAAATACTTAGAGACATGGTTTAGTGATGGACTTGGCAGTGATGGGTTAATGGCTGGACTCAATAATCTTAGAGGTCTTTTCCAACCCAAATGATTTTGTGATTCTATGAAGATACCCTGCACTGACTTTTTGTTGTAAAAATATAAGTTAATAAATATGTAACAAGTAGTTTCCTACTTTTTTCATATTCCATAACCACAGAATATGTATATTGCTTCTTGAACAAATCCAGTATTAGCAATTCACAATTCTAAACCCGAGGAAAATAAATAATTTTTTTTTTAAATCATCTATTATCTGCCTGCCTTTCAGGACTCTGGGAAGCAGACAAAGCTATTCATTGCTTCTTTGAAATCTTTTCCCCTTTGCAGTGCAGTACTCCATGGCATTTCACTCCAGAGTAATGCTTATCCATTGCAAACATATGTCCATTTTGGAAGAAGTTAGCAGGCATTGTTTACTGCACATCTGAACAAGCACCATATTTGATCCCAAACCAAAAATTTGTTAGCCCTGACTTGGAGTAGGTTCGATAAATACAACTACTATAAAACCAAAGTTATTACTTCGGTTATATCACTTACAGTTTAAATCCTTAATTCCTAAGTGCTGGTATCCAAATAAAGCCCATGTACCACTCACACACTCTGCCATAGTCAGTATTTTTGATTCTCGTAACAAAGCACACAGTTTTCACTGTGAGGATCTTGCACAGCAGTGTCCAAAACATGAGGATTTGGGACCCATGCAATGACTTTAAAGAAATTCCGTGCTCCAGCTCTATAGTGTTTCACTAAACACATATTTGCTAAACGAATTCCCAGTAACGTGCTATTTCAGGATTGCAATTTACCAACAGCTTTCTGCTCTACCTTGAACAGGGGCTCAAGCAGGTAACGTGCAGAGCTCGCTTTCAAACCTAAATTACTTCACAATTGAGGGAACAAAAATAATTCAGCCACACATCCAGCCACACACATTCATTGTCCCTGGGACAGAGCAGCCAGCAGGGCATTCTGAGGACTGAGTTGAATCATTTCCAACCAGAACTCAAAGCCTACCAGGTTGTATGTCTCTATGTAAATAAATATAAAATACACGTACATACACACTCTCTCCCCAAAACGTGGTGCATAACCTAAGAAAAACTTACAAAAGGAACTAAAGTACAAGAACAAAAGACCAATACGTTGCCAGCAAGAGTCCAGAGTGCTACAAATGCCACAATATGGGGTATTTCTGGCTATGGACTGGACAAAGTCTCTGAATGTACATCGTCTCATGTTAGCCTTTCATTCCGGGACTGGGTTCTACTACAAACCAGGCAAGCCTTGCAATTCAGGCAAGTCTTCCTTGCCTACAAAAGCAGCTTCCCTATCCCTGCAGGTAACAGGCCTGAACAATCCCTAGCGCACTAACTTGATAAAAGAACGCAAAGATAATTACCTGTAAGCAGAGAACAAAATATGTAAATTCGGAGGGAATCAATTTACACTGGGAAGAATCATCACACTACTTTTGACACAAAGTAACAGGCGACTGCTGAAAGGAAATACCACAACTTACTGCCATTCCCTGCTGCTGAATTCACTCTTAATTTTACCAAAACAACATCAGAGGGTGGTTGATTGAAAGGTGGTAAAAAGCCATTCATGCTTTTGAACCCCGTTCAATAGATTTTGTAATCAGTTATGAAAACAGCGTTGTTAGCCGGTCCTCAACAGCACCATCTTTCACTACCAAGGTACGGGCGAGAATTAGGGGTTATTATTTCTTCAGACGGCGTTTTGTTACACGCCGGTAAAACCCGACTGGGAAAGCAGGCGCCCGGCTCTGCTCAAGGCTCGCACAAAAGGGAGGCGAAGCACCTCGTTGCTCGTACCCTTCCCACGCCGCCCGGTCCGGCCGGGGCCGCTCGGCAGCGGGCCCGGGATTACAACACCGGGAAGGGAGGGAGGGAAGCGGGGAAGGAGCGCCGGGCCGGGGAGCGCCGCGCCGGCCCTGCCCACGCAGGACCCGCCGGGCCCCGCGGCGCCCCCGGCCCGGCCCGGCCCGACCCCCGCCCGCGGCCCCGCGGCGCGGCCGCAGCGCCCCCAGCGCCACGGTGGGGACGGGAAGGGCCGGGAAGGGCCGGGGGCGCCCCCCGGGCCCGGGGGAGCCAGGCCGGGGCGGCGGCACCGCCGCGGGGACCCGCGTTCGACGGCGCAGCCCCCGCCGGGCACGGCCCGGGCAGGGCCGGGGCAGCGCCGCGCAGGGAGCGCCCGCGCCCCCCGGCCGGCACTCGGAGCGGGCGCGGCGCTGCCCGGGCGCCCCGGCGCTCCCCGCCCGGGCGAGGCCTCCGCGGCCCGGCCCGCACTCACCGGCCGTGGGGGCTCCTCATCCTCGGCGCGGGCAGGGAAGAAGAACGGGGAGGGGGGGCCGCGCCCCGCCGCGCTCCGCGGGCCGTTCCCGGGGCCCCGACGGCTGCGCTCGGACGGGGGCGAAGGCGGGTGCGTGTCGGGCGGGGGAGGAGGGCGGGCCGGGCCGGCGGCGCGGGCTCGGCGCAGGCTCCGTGTCCCGGCGGGCGCTCCCGGCGCGTCCCCGCGGGGCGGGGCGGGAACGAGCCGGATTCCAATCACGGCGGGCCGGGCGCGCGCGCGGCGGGGGTGCGCGGGGGGGCGGGAGCGCGCCCGTCCGTCAGCACGTGCCGGGGCGGGGGCGCCGGGGCGGCTCCGCGGCGAGGGAGAGTTGGCCGGGAGGGACCGGCCGGGCTCGCTCTGCCTCCCCCCGGCCCCGTCTCCGAGCGGCCGGGCCCCGGCGTTATCCCTTCCCGCCGCCCAGCAGGGCTCTCCCGGGCAAGCAGCTCCTCTAGGGAAGGGCAGGAGGGTGTGAGAGCAGGACGCGGCCGGGTCGCTGTCGCGGAAGCGCTGTGGCCGAGAAGGGGATCGAGGCACGAGGAGCAGCCGCGGCTGGGTTTGGCTGCAGGGCCGGGGAGCTCCATCCAGATGCTGGTGGAGCTGGCGCCATGGAAAACGGGGCAGCTGCCAGGATTCCCGGAGTAGGTGGTGGTGGGGATTACCGGAGCAGCTTTGATGTGGGTTCAAGGGGGCCTGTGTGTGAGCTGCGGTGGGCGAGGAGCAGGACGCGGTGGCAGCAGCGTAGGGAAAAATGAGGGACTCCAATGGGCCCTTTGGCTTCGCGGAAAACCAGTTCTGAGAAGGTTGACGTGTCGGTGCTGCACGAGGGATAGAGTTCCATGGCAGAGGACAGGATTGTTTGTTTGCTTTTTCCATTTCCTGTGTCTCTGAATAAATAAGCCCAGTTAGATTGGAATACATTATAACTTCTGCAATGAGCTGCTCTGCTCGCTGATAAGGATGCTGAAGGCCATGATTTGCATTGCAGTTCCCAGCTCCTTATCATTAGGACAAATGGGAAAAGTAATAATTTGTCTGTCTGTCTTCAGGTGAGGTCTCCCAGCAGCAGCAGTGCAGAAAGAGCTTCAGTGACAGCAGTGTTGTCAACATGAGACCCCACAGCTCCCACCTGGGCTGCTGGTTTCAGTCCTTCACTCAACAGAGTGACAGCAGTTGTGCTGCTGACATGGTCTGGCCTTTCCCTTGTCCTGTCACCTGGTTACTCTGCTTCAAGAACTTTGCACGTGTAGGGTTAAATGAAGATCATATGGATCATACAGACCGACTCGGTTTCCCTTTGCTGCAGACCAAAACACCCTTTAGGCCTCCAGGACACACCAGGAATTGCTCATGTTGAGATGCCTGCCCAGATAAACTGTTTCCATAGAATAACCAGTTGGGAAGCAATCTGGCTTATCAGTGCCAAATAGCCACATGTGCATAATATTGTGGGAAACATGGGCTTGCTTATTTTGTGGACCTCTCCACAGTCTAGCTCCATTTTTGCATGCTAATATCAGATAGGACTTGTAAATGTTGTGCACTTCACTCCTGAATGTCAGATGAGAATGCTGGCTCTGCAGTCTGGCTCACATGTGTTGTACCCACACATCGTTTGGTGAGTGCTTAGCTTGTGTGCTCCCTATACAGCAAAACAAAAGAGGAAGTATAATTTCAAACCTATCAACTTCACAGACTCCTTTAAAATGTAGGCAGGCCTTTAAAAAACAAAGGCACACCTAGTAATTGTATGTGGCCAGATACTATGGTGATAGGCATTTAAAAATGCAGCTCCTGTCTTACCAGACTTATAGAAAATTTTTTCCGATCACCATCATCCAGAAAAATCTGTCAGTGTCCAAAACAAAGCCAGCCAGCAAGAAAGACAAAATCACGGCTTCCATGCCAAGCAATACAGAACTCCTATGCTTATGTTTATAATTTCAAAGGAAAATATGAGTCTGCTGTTCTTCCACTCTGTCTACTATCAGATTATAGCAGCAGAATAGACACTCAATATGGAAGAAGAATGCAACATGCGTGTGTGTGCTCCCAACCAGAACCAGAGCTGTTCATGCCAGCATCTCTTCAGTAATACTATGTGCTAACACAGCCCTGTGCTTTTCAGATGTTAGATATGGAGTTCAATCCAGTATGCATGAATTTAGCAGAGGCCACTAGCCTTGAAATGCATTTAATCTGTTTTGTGAAACGGATCGACTCTTTTCATCCAGTTCCTGGTGTGGAGACTTGCACATTGCAGAAATTGCCATCCCAGCTGATACTTTTCAAGGCACTCGGGTGCTCAAGATACCCACAAGTGATAGTCCCTGTCAGGTCAGAAACTGTTGCTGAGAATGAAGTTTATATTGCTATGGCAAATAATGCCCATTAAGGAGCACCATGTAACTCCTTGTCTTAATCACAAAATAAAGTCTGCAAAAGTAAACTACATTAGGATAATATTAGGGCTGCAGGAGAATGAACTGAATCTAAAATACTGAGTCACAGCCATGTTAAAAAGTATTTAGATTGTGATGGATGTCTGATGAAACATTACATAGAAGGAACTGGTGTCCTTCAAAACAGTGCAGTACTTAAAATATGTTTCCAATATCTCTACCAGGATAGGAAATATGCCTATTAAACCAGCAAACAAACACTTTAGTTGATAGGCTCTCAGAAAGGCACAGGGTTCCACTCAGCTAGTTATCAGTAACAGAATCTTACCTGGTGAAGATTTTAGGAATCTGCAAAAAGTCAGACACACCAGGTTTTGGTAACATCAAGTATTTATTTTATGAATTGAGCAGCACTCAAAAGACACTGAAGTCAGAAAATCTGAAAACAAACATATGTTCATTTGGCAAGGATGGGATGTGGAAATCTAACATGAGATATAAAAAAAGCAGTTCAAGACTGACTGTCATGAGGAAGAGAGTTGTATTTAAAAAAAATAAATCAAGAATTGGATAATCTTCCAATTATGTCCTCTCCAGGAATTTCTCATTAGTTCTTGGAATCACTTGGGAACTACAGACTTGAATATCAAAAGAACAAAGAGGTATATATTATAGGGAGAAGGTCAGCCATGTGATAGGACTTTATCTGTGTAGATCCTTCTTCTCTTCAGTCTCTGGAATTCATATGTCTTAAATCTGTGTCCAAATATATTTTTGAAAACTGTTAGCAATTAGATGAGTATTTCTCTGTTACTGTTACCAAAATAAATATTCCATGTTACATATTAAAAGAATATTGACCTTCAGCCAGGGACACAATTATTACACTTAAAATGACATGAATTTGGCTTTGTCTCTTTTTCAGATTTATTTTACTTGAAAGCATATTCTTTTCACTCTAAATTTATTCAGCTGTTTGTTACTTAGAAATGTCATGGATTTTATTAAGTGTTTTAAATTTAAGCACAATTAATTCAGTAAGACAGAATCAAATCTGTGAAGAAAGGTGTTTTTTTTAAAGCATTCTGCTGGTGAAGCACTGGTTGTAAAAAGTCAAGCCCTGGCCAACCTTCGGTCCCCCCAGTGTGATGTGGAGCTGGGCACAGTGCAGCACTGGAGAGCCCCGTGGCAAGAATCCAAAGAATAACAGCTCAATGTGCAGAGCATGGGCACGAGGAAACAGGAAACTCTTGGTGTGTTTTGGGGTTGCTTGGGCTCCTGCCTTGTGCAGGTGGCTGGGGAGGAAGAAGGACAAATGGCTGTACCTGTCCCTGCCTCAGGCAGCTGCTGCAGGGGGGAAAGGATTCCTTAGGAGCTGTGTGGGGGGGAACTCCACTGCACCTTGCAGAGGGCTGCAGGAATGGGAGCACTTTGCTCCAGGAGACATTTTGCCAGTCAAGAACCAAAGTTCCTGTTGCTTTTTCTGTTTCTTCTTCCTGTGCCCAGTGAAGCTGGTTTAGTTTGGTTTTATGGATTCCCAGGTACAAAAGCCATATTGTAGTCTTTTCACCAGACCATAATAAACCCTGAGATAACTTATAAATACAAAGAAACACCTCAAATTATTTTGTTTTTTTTCTTAAAGTCAGTGTTGGGTAGTAAGAACATTAAAAGTTTAATCACAGAAAAAGAAAATATTTGTAGGCTCAGCAGAGGCTTCACCAGGGTGCCAAACTCACATCAGTTTGTTTGGAGAATTAGTAATATGTTTTCCCCTAGATGCATGCACATAAAATCCCAAAAGTGTTCATTTTCTCAGAGAAGATTAAGTATTTAGAGTTAGATTGTAGAGCTGATTTTAAAATTTATGTTCTGAATTATCAGTCAGCAGTGCCAAATGGTTTAAGTACACTCAGAGAGAAGCTAATAACTAAGCTATGTTTGTGTTCCTCCACCTTTTATTTTAAGAGGTATTTGTTAGTTTCTTTTAAGAATTTGAATAATCCTTAGCTCCAAGTCCACACTGTATTAACAGTTCCTCTGCTGATGCTCAGGCTTTGTCCTGAAACTGAACCAGTGCTAAAAGCAGAAATATTGTTTAGACCTGCTGTTAGACAAGGGGAATTCTTTTCAATACAGAAAATTTCTGTCTTGTTGTTTATAACAACTTTGTCCTCAGGAGGCATGGATTCAAGTGGATGTGTTTCTGGCACCTGTAGTGGTGGATACTGTAGAGATTTACAAGATGGACATTTATAAGGCTGGAAATGCTATGTTCTTCCAAGCTTGTTAGAATGAAACAGATCTGAATTCTTTACAAAACAAATGAACTAAATAATTTCATCATATCCTTTTTTTTTTCTCAGTCTGATCCTATCTTTAAACATGAAGGCATTGCTGTGAAGTAAGAACAAATGCAGCAAAATACTCTCCTGGTTTTTTTCATATTCTAGCAAAACTAAGATAACATAGATCTACTAAATAATAAAAGGATATACTTGTATTTCAGTCACAGCAGTCAGCTAAAATGCCTGAAAATATAAAATGAAGTTAAAGGCATAGACATGAAGGTTTTCTCTTTTAGTCTGTAAGATACTTGAATATGTACTGAAACTGCAACTTGAACAAGTTAAAGATACAAATAAAAGCAAATCCTCAGAAACAGTCTATAATTCCCTTTGCTTCCAGTGAGAAATTTGCCTGTGTCTGCAAATCTCTGCATTTGGCAGCTGTACCTAATACAGTTTAAACTCTCACTGGCATCAGCAAAAAATTACCTGATTAGGGATGCAGGATTGGATCTAAGATAATAGCATATTAATAATCCACTATGCATTCAAAAGCTACTAATGGAAATTAAATCCCCCCCCAAAAGCAGTTGAGCAGCTTTCACTGTACGTACTCCAAATGCTAAACAATAGTAGCTGCTGCTTGTGTGACCATCAGGAAACACAGCCAGGCTTCTTTGTGTTGCAATTAATTACTTCCGTTGTGTATAAAATTGAAAGTATTGGTACTCCGGGGCGGAAAAAGGATATCCTGATACACTGCTCCTATTTCCTTACCAAGGCCTATTACTGAATGTTTCACCACTAATTCAGTTACAATGAATTATCCTGCAGTGAATAAAGGCAGGGGAGATTGGGTGGTTAATTGTTACACTGAAAGCCGCTTTTTTCCTTGCCTTTTCACTCTCCTACATTTTTATCTCATTTTACTACTTTCACGTGTGCCCACTTTGATAGCAATTATTCACTCTTAAGTAGCTGCACTTAATAATGTAAGTCTAAAATAAACATTTACTTAACTATCCTTTGACTTTAAAGATTGTTCTATCAATATTTTTTATGTTACAAGATCAGAGAAAGCAAAACCTTCGTCACTCTCCTTTAAAGGAATGAATAAAATAGTCTCAGCTGAAGTGTTTGTGGCCAGGTTCTCTGCAGCTGGCACACAGAGATGTAATTTATACCTTTCTGTGCCAGTGAATTTCCCTAAGCTGGAGGGGAATGAGGATTCTTACCCAGAGTTAGGGAGGAGTAGTAACAGCCCTCTGTTATGCATTCTTTAATTTTTTTTTTGTGAGAATTGCATAGGAGCAAAAACTGTTTGAGGTTGTACTAAATAGGCAAATATGGACCCTAAGGATATATACTACCCCCAGACTTTAATATCTACTTTTTAATAACACTGACTCTTTCTTTTTAGAGAACTTCTGAACACAGAGCAGCTTCTGGGACTGCTTAGGAGATCAATGAAGGCTCCAACAACCACTAGCCATATAAGTCTATAAAAGGTGCAAAATGTGGTATGTATTGAGAATTTAATCTCTCAGCATGTGCCTCCTAACCTGTGGTTATGTGCATTGGTGTAATTACCACCACCAGCCTGTTTCCAGTCCATTCTAGGTTGTGTAACACAAAGCTGAATAAGTGACATGAGGAAAACGTGAGAATAAGTAAATTCTGCCAAATGAACTGAAATCTTGCAAGTTTGAATTCAGACTGGTATCACAATGCAGAAGAATGGCAGCTCAGAAGAGCTCACATTCCAGAAACTGGTTTACATAATAACAGAGGGCAGAAAATCACTATCCACAAAACATTACAGCCCTGTTCTCCTTTTGCTGCAGCAGCTGGCAGTGGGAATACACTCTGAAAGGAAAACTCTGCTCTGTCATTATTTTATATCAACACAGCTTAGATTTAGGTGTGCTCTATTTGATGCCATAGCTAGAACCTGAAGCTCTGGCTTGCACTATCACATTTCTTGCAAGGATTTTCTGGCCAGAAGTAGATGCTGTGTAGTGTACATGCAACAAAGCAGAAACTTTCAATTAGTGTCATATAAATGGTGCACCCACAATGAATCTCAGTAGGTCTCAGGAAGGGATTTGCAGGAGGCAGTAGCTGAGCACACCCACACTGCCACCTCAGCCCATTCTATTACTTTTTACCCCCCAGTTTACAGGCCTGTGTCAGTCACAGGAACTGGTCAGGCTTCTGCCTGTGCATTAATCCCAGGGGAATCTGAGATGTCCTCAGAATCAGTACAGGGAAAAAATTGCAGGAAGAAAATATGTCAAGGAATGTGATGGGTGCAGCAGAAAAACATTTGTTTGTGAAAGAATGTATCTGGTCTTTGTTTATAAAGCACAAATAAAAATTTTATTCCTTAATCCTTTTTTTTTTTAAATATATATATGAAGCCAGATTTTGGAAAGTGTGCCCTTTTTTTCTTTTCCCACATCATCTATGCTATCAGAAGTCTAGAGATGTTACCTCATAAAGCACAAATGCCTAACAGATAACAAAATCTATGTCTCTAAGTGCACTCAGTTCCATGCAATATTCTTAAGCAATATCTAATAAATGGACTATAGGACAACAGTTTGGGCTCAAATACCTCAGGTATGAAACACATCCACTTAAAGGAAATCAGAGGCTCAGTTCTGAGTGTTTCAATCCATATACATGTTCCATACATGCATATAGGAATGCTTGCATTAATCAACATTAAGATTTCTTTAAATGAAACTAAACCTCAATCCTAATATTATTTTCCAGTCTACATCTTAAAATAATTTAAACCCTGTAAATCATTCTTTTGTTCTGAAATGAGATATTTAATTATAGCTATAGATATTTATTAAACTTGCCCAAACAATCTAAAAGAACAGTAAGTTTCCTGGCTTTAGTGTAGCAAGCACTATTCATTCCACAAGCACTGGAAGAACCATCACCTTTATTCAATTCAAAGTTGTATTTTTATCTATATCTTCTAATTAAAAGAAAATGAATAATTAATTCTGTTTTAGAAAGACCTCCTCTCTTTTTCAGTAACACTACACATAGTAAAACTAAGTGGAAGCAGAAGAATTTCCATAATGCCTTTGTCATTAATGAAAATAACCTGATTTTTAAAGCAGTAAGATTAGAAAATACTTTTGTAGTAGAGGCAGATTTATTAATGATACCTTATGCATACTAATTTATTATTCCCTAACAGTTAAAATCTGGAAACTTTTAAAAGAAAAATGTTTTGTTCAAAAGTTAAGCTTTGTTAAAAAAAAAAAATCATTCTGCTTGTCCTTACTGCATAGAAAAGTCTTGTGACTCAGCCTGACAGTCCTTATTAGTACAACACACGTTTGTTACTGTTTTCTTTTGATGTAATCTTCCTAAGAGGAGGAGGAACTGTATTTTAACAGCTATCCAAGGGCATGTTTTATAGGCACACAGCACAGAATTTATGCCTGAATATAATCTGAATCTCATCCATAACTCTGATTTGGCTGGGAGAACAAAGCATTTCATTGTGTTTCAATAATGGTTTCAGCAATCTTATTCACACATTCCTTCCTTCCTTAATCAACAGAAACTGGCTGAATTCAAGAGGCATGATTGGGGCTGGGGGGGGGAATAATGCCAAGGCCTATAGTTTTGAAATCACCATTTTCTTCAGAGCAGGTAATAATGTCTCTCCTATTAAGAATCTCTTAATGCAAGACTTGCCAAGCTCTTTTGCACCGTGTCCCTTCCTACTGAACTTTGCCCTGTTCCCTCTCAGCTGGCCTGTGCCTCTGCTGCTTCCACTTCCGACAGCTGAGCTTTCCAGGGATCACAGGGCACACTTTAGGAACCCCTGGCTTGTGCAAAGGTTAAAGGTCTGAGCAGACAATCTGAAAACCAGCGATTTTGAACTGGCAGAATATTGCAATGTGATCTGGTCATTCTTTTGAATTGTTTTTCCTTACCCACATTATAAACAGAAATCATGGCTTTAAAATAAAATCAAAGTGCACACAGCTGTGATTCCTGATGCTGTACTTTGTAATGCCATCTGAAGCCAAGTCTGTCTCTTTATCATCTAACTTCTTAATTAGGTTTAATGTACTTAGTCATATCTCCAAAAAGCCTGCCTTCCTAAGGAGTGTGAATCAGGAATGCACAAAATGGCTATTTTTAAAAAACACCCTGCTATATGAAGATATCCTTTCATTTGGAAGTATTTCTTGGCACTAGAGCTCACTGAGGATGTTTAAAACATTTTGTGTATTATTTAAAATAACTTTTGCTAAGGAATGGAAGAACACCTACCTGAACTTATGCAGTCTGTTTGCAGATGCATTGATGTAATTTAAGACAGATTTTGCCCATTCCTTACAAAGTTACCATAAACAGTGTTTGTTGACACAATAAGGTCTGTGACTGTAAAGGTCTTGCTAAGTTATAACATGTACTGTTAGAACACTACATTTTTTAAGCATACTGATATTTGTTTGTTTAAAATAACATTTGGTTAATAAAATATTCAAGACTGATAAACAATAATGCTGAAACCAATGCTTTTACTTTTTATTTTCAGGTCTGAAATAGAGAGTACAAGCTTGTGTATGTTTTCTTATCAGTGTTACATGGCTGAAAGCTGTCAGCTGTTCACATGCCATATTAATAAATATGCCCAAATCATAAAGCTTTAACTGTATTTGCACATTGCTTTTATTACTAGACTGTTTCATTCATCTTGGCACAGATAATCCATGCAAGGTAGTTACTCACATCTCATAAACCACACTACATTCTGTTCTGAAATAACTAGGAACTTAGGAAAAAATATATATCTAAAAGCAAGGGCACTTGTGGCATCAAGTCAATATGTCAATATATTATAAAACCTAGACTTCTAATATATGATCACTGCAGGCAATAAATCACTCAGTTTCAAATTCTGATGTTTATAAATACTAAACAAATTAATATCCGCTACCAGGAGACGAGTCCAGCAAACAAACATTAGCGTGCCCAGCATTAGACACTAATAAGTGTGTTCAGTGCTGTGGAAATTCACATTATTAAACATAAATACAAATAATCTCTAATAAAACATTTCACCCAAAATACTGACCACTGAAGGACCAAAGAAAAAAATATTTGTCTTTGTTTTGAATTGATTTTAGAACTGTGTAATGTGTGAATCCAATACAGTAAAAATTAACTTCTAAAAAAAAAGAAGTCCTAAGACTGGTTTTTTTTTGCCTAGATAATAAAAGCAGTCATCTTTGGAAACATTTAATTTACCTTGTTTTGCAGAAAGAACACAAAAAGAGAGAAAAGCATTAAGATAGTTTTTGAAGCCTTAGACTGAAAAGTTATTGAACACTTTTTGTTAGATGAAAGACTGGTCTTTTTAATTGATCATTCAGAGGTACAGTATCTTTGCTTTATTAGGTAAAACCCCACATTAATTAGAATGAAAAGAAATATTCAGAGGAACTTAGGACTCATCCCAGGTATCTATTACAAGACATAAAACATAAACAAGTACACATTATTAACCTTGCATACTTTTGTACAACATTATGTTCAGTGATAATTGGAAGGCCATGTTTTGCATTTTAGATATATATATTATATATATGCATTTTACACTCTCCATATCACAAAGGTGACATGGCAGAAGAGTATCAGCAGTTATGTGGTATCCTACCCCTGTGAAAGTTAAAATGCTACATTATTCAAAAATTTCTGATTCAGATATGTGCAAAAATTATATCTTAATATAGATATCAAGGGCGGGTACGTGGATTCCCTATTTTTGGACCACATTATGAAGCAGCACAAGTCATAACAGGAAATTTTTATTACATGATAATCCTCAGGGTATCTCTGTTCTTCATTCAGAGATACCACTGCACCTCATATAGTGATATGTAAACTAGCTTTAATCTCACTTGCTCAGACACCAGCTGGAGTCAGGGCATGTGCTACAGTGCAGGTTATCTGCCCAAGGAAATTTTCCAGACTCTCTCAAGTTTGTACGGCTCCCATTGAGAAGGAAATTTTCAGGATTCTCTCAAGCCAGTACAGCTCCCCCTGAAGTCTGTGCTGCTGCATTTTCCCTGTTGCCACCCCAGGAGTTCAGCTCAGCTCTGCTGTGGACGCGTTCACTTTTCTGCAGCGCTGACTTCAGGTTTAGTTGGGATTGGATCCTCACTCACCTCTTCTGTACATACTCACAGCCCCTCTCTGGGCTATTGTGAGCTACTTGTACCCTAATTCCTTAATTCAAGCCCTTTCCCTGACTGTAGTGAGCCATCCTGGCTATGCCCCCACCTCTGTTCCTGCTCTGCCCCACCCCAACTACCTAAGGCCTGGTGAAACCAGCCTTACCTGGCTCTTCTCCCCACTCCAACCCCAGCCTCAGGAAGGGCTTCCCTTTCCTTTTTACACTCAACCAGAGGTCCCCAGAGCCCCCACACTCTGGTTGCTGCAGGAACTCTGCCTCCTCTGACCCAAGCCCCCCTTCCCCTGCCCACACCGACAGCCCCATCTCCCACAGCCCTGTCCAAACCAGCAGCTCCAGCTCCAGTCTGGGCTCCTCGGTGCACTCAGGAAGGGCCAGTCTCAGCCACGCTGTGTCTGTCAACAACATCTGTCTGCAGCCCTGCCCAAGCTGCAGCCCTCCACCTCTGGCCATATCCTAGAATGCTTCATCCTTCACTGCCAGGGAAGCTTTTAGGGACATTGAGGGGGAAGGTGGAGGGAGGATGAGACACACACACACACACACACACACACACACACACACATGCACATCAGAGGTGAAAGACCTTCTGAAATTCTCCTGAGGCTTCCACCACAAGCCCTACCATTTTGTGTCCTCCCATGGAGCCTGACTCCCTCTTTTGATGTTGCAGTCAGAGACTAGTCCCAGTCAGTGGGTAACACAGAAATCTGTCTAAAGAATATCTTCAATGCACTCTTAGTATATAGTATGCTGATATGAATTCTCTCAAATAACAGATAATGACATCATTTTGTAGAATGACATTGAAAAAAGGAAATCTAGAATTTTCTCACTGTTGTGAAAAGGTATTTAATGAAGTCAAATTAGGGGTGGAAAAAATATTTATCTTCCATAATTACTATTTATTCCTCTGGAGAATATTGTGAGCCAGATATTTGGATTTTGTAATCTATGGAACCATATTCATATCAGCCCAGCACCGACTGAAAACAGAAAATTTGCTTGCTTATAGAAAAAAAAAAGGCTTTGCATATAATGTACTAGTGTTTTAGACTAATTCATGCATACAAAAATCTGAGCCTGTAGCACTCAGGTCAGATCACTGCTAAGATCAGTGAAAACTAAGATACCTACTGAATAAATACCGGTCATACACGTCAAAACTGCCACAGGCAGCTCAGGTTGTTATTTTTGTCCAAGATGCAAACTGCCTGCAGCTAACTTAACTCTCATATTAGAACTCCAAATTTCTTTTCTTGCTCTCCCAAACTTTGGACAGTTTTTCATTCCTCGAGAGACACATAAATATCTTAAAATGGGCATTACCCATTATGCCCCCATAGGAGGGGCAAGGCAGACAATGTTATGTAATTTTTTGTTGCTCAAAGCACAAGGTAAAATAGGTGCAGATGGCACCAGCATGTGGCCCACAGAATGCATCCTCAGCCTCAGAAATACTAATTCCAAACTGTCAGTACTGCAAGCTGTCAACACACACATCATAATTCTCACTTAAACGAGTTAATAAAACTTGAATAGTGATCAGACTTTCCATCTTAACTCCATCAGACAGAACTGCTGTCTCCAGTATAAAAGTCATTGCTATTTAAAAATTCAGAAGTGTTATCAGTACTACAAGTTTTGCTCATTTGAAAAAAATCCCCAAAAATGTTCTATAAATAACTGTTTGAGCAACTTGAAAGTCATTCTTAAAATATTAGAAGAAAGATGACTGTATGGTTCTTAGAAAAGGGGACTGTATGGTTATCCTAATTGTCAGAACTTGGCTACTGTTTTACAATGGCAAATACTGCTACAATTAATGATGTGTTGCATTTAAACTAAGGAAAGTAATACAGAGTGTGTGCCTGCTGCCTTATGAATTTTTAATCAATGTTAATTTACTATAGGAAAAAAAAATGCCTTTTTTGTAATTATGGATTAGGGAATCTTCCAGATAGAATAGGGAATCTTCCACTTCCTGGCTGTGCTAGATGGATGTGTTTCTTCTGTATTCATCAATGTGAAGGTCCAGATGTAGATTTCTACCTCCCTCTGGCATCAATGGGAATTAGAATCCAAAGAGACTTTAAATTTATTTTTTTTGTCCTCAAGAGGAAAGGAAAACTGATTTTGAATTAAAAGTTGGCCTTTCCAGATAGCTCTATTCCATTCAATGTCAGAGCCATTTGGAGAAAGCCAGTTGTCCCTTTTCCATTATGATTTGAAAGTGGACTGATCTACTGTACACACATAAGCCAAGTGCCCTGGCAAGGCTGACCCAGCATGCTTTTCTCAATCCTACTGGGTTATGGGAGGCATTATTCCATTTCCACTTCATTTTCAAACTGTTATGGATTGTCACCTAGGCTTCCCAGCTACATATGGATTCAAGGCAGACTTCTTATTTGGAAAGAATCTAAAATATCTGGTGCTATGAGGTAGCACCACAACATAATGGAATAGCACTCACTTTCATAGGGGAAGCCCTAATCTATTTATTTCCCTTTGAAAGCTATGGCCTTTGGTTCTACAGATGACTGTACATATGGCACTTACTCATTCTTGCTGTGAAAGAAAATGACTTGCTACAAAAGGATTTTTCCAGTTGTTTTTAAACACCAGTGTGTGGTCTAAGCAGTAAAACTGCTGTGGGTAGTTCATTTGAAACTGTATTTGCACATTACTTTTTATATCAAGGTTTTCGGTTAATTTCAAGATTTTCCCCAACTGTTGCTCTAATAACAGACTAGTTCATTGGTTCAGTTGGTTTTGACTGTTCATTCAGGTTTTCATGTGAACCTTGCAAAAAAAGCACGTTCTGCATTTATGAAAGAGGATAAAGTTAAACTTCTGAAGTACCAACTGCCTAGCTTTTACCAAGGGAAATGCTAGCCATGGTTATCAACTTTATGATTGCCCAGTTAGTCATCTGTTTTACCCCAGCATTACTGACTACCAACTCTTCTTTTAAACATTGATGGCATGGGCATGCTTCTTGCACAGTGGCTTATCCTTCTTGGAGTAGAATGGCTGACCTTCCAAATTCACGTGGCATACCTAGAATTAATAACAAATACAATCAGGAATAATTAAGGGGGGAAAAAAGAGTGAGATAGATGTGACTATCAGTTTCAACTGTACTTCTCTTCTGCCCATGCATTTCATTGCTAGAAGTGCATCTGATTTCCTGGTTCAAAGTGCAAGCCGTGGTAGTTTTCCTGCTCCCCACTGGGGTTAGGCTCTGGTCTGCATCAGCTCTCCTATCTGTACTTTCCTGACACCCCTGCCCACTAAGTTTACTGGTACCCGATCCCCTGGGCAGCTTTGGCACATCCAAGCAGTGTTTGTGTAGACTGCCAAAGGGTGTTGGCACACTGCAGCACATGCTCCGACTTTCAGCCCCCGGTTCTGATCCTTTAACAGGCACAGGACTTCCCAAAGGCTCTGGTGAGGTGCCAGGGGCACCAGCCTTTCATGAGACCATCAGACACCCATTGCTATCGGTACTGTTTCTTGGTGTGGGCACTTATGTGATCAAAGAGTGAGTTATTTAGACAGCCATCACCGAATACTAATCACTTATTCTTACCAGGTTACTCTGCAACCCCCGAGTTCTCTGCCTGGCTGCCTTGGGTGTCAGTGTTGACATAACAAAGCAGGTGAGAATGCAGGGCTGGGGCGAGGCAGCTCAGGTTTAGGTCAGCTCAGACTGCCCTGGATTGCTCAGGTGTCTACACAGGGTAGTGCAGCACCACTGGCAAGGTCAGAGCTGACTAGAACCACTTAAGGCAGGCAACACATCACAATCTAGAAGTAAGAGTAAACATTGTCCCTAATGCTTATGGCAGGGTTAGGTGGCAACATCAGATGTTGCAGGATATGAGGATAGCATCTTAGAAATCAGGAGTCATGTATTGATTTGCATTTGACTTAACCCAGTGAAAGAAATAAAGTTAGGTCCTAAAAAAGAACCCCACTGTGAGGCATAATAAAACTATCACCTCCACAGAAAACTGGGTAGCTGAGGTAAACGAGCAGAAAAAGAACATGAAATATTCAGAGAAAGTGTCTTTTATAAGTGATCAATATTTATAAGTGATTAATAGCTTTCAGCTTGTGAAGGAAACTCTCTTCCTAGGTTAGAATTTCCAAAAGACTTCAGTTTTCACAAGACACTTTTGTGTCACTCACTTCCATGTACCCCTGAGAGACCAGCAGCTGGTTTAGCTTTAGATATTTATAAACATTTCTATACTTTCAACTCTTCAACCTAAATTTTAGAGTTAAACAAACATTAGAAATTGTCACTGTCAGTTTGCCGTGGCCAACATACTATTTTTAGCTAATTAGAGGTTCCAGATATTATCACTTTAGGAATACTATGTTGTAGAGCTGCACAGCAGTATTAGAACCAGATGAAAGTACTTTTATCATATGGATTTTCCTGCTTTGTGTGCAGAGTGTGGGAATATGGCCACCCTCTATAGCTGTGTGCACACCACAGATTGATGAGTTTGCCCAACTTCTATGCTAACTACTATTCATTCTCTCTAAACAGACTCCTTTTTGCAAGTTTCAACAAGAATTCTGCTTGGAAATACAAACTTTGCTGCTTTTTAAGTAAGATTATGGTTATGCTGTTCAGTATGGTGTTAATTTATTTTCAGTCTTGCTCTATCTTTATTTGGTAAACACTGGAAAGAGTAACAGCAATAGTGGTATGTATTGCTGTATGTACTCTCTAACACTGGATGTTTTATCAGAAAACACTCACTTGTGACGGTCAAATTTCATAATTCTAGTAAAAGTTTATGGAGCAGAAGAGAAATGACTCCCATGCTTCTCCATCTGCAAGTGAAAAATGAAATTCCATCCCTCCACATCCTTAGGCATATGTTAGTCATTCCTGCTTTCAGGTTTTCTGATGTTACTGCAAAATTTAGGAGTATAAAGGAATGAGACAGTATTTGGTGTGGAACCTACAGCACAAATGAAGCAGGTATCATGCCAAGTGTGTCCAAGAGCTTCAATGAATTTGTCTCCAGCTTCAACAGGATAATCACAGCCATGGCATTTTGTGCTGAACAAAGCAATATAATCTAAAATAAAACAGAAAGCAAACTTAGAACAAACTCTTAATGTCATTGTATTAAATCCAAGAGAAATAGAAAGTTTCCAGACAATGAATCTTTTGATTGTTTTTGCTCAGTTTCCAACTACATTCACTGAAACACTCATACTGAAATTTGCTTATTTTCTTTCCTTATTTCAATACAAACTCAGTTCAAAACCCCACGTCAGTATGACATTTGTCATCACAAATCTAAAAGACAAACAAAAAAATTCATGGAATTTGAACTTATGTTTCTCACATTACTTTTAAATTAGCTTTAATGTATGTGGAATCTATTAATAAGGACAAATATGGTCATACAAAAGAGTCTAATGGCCAGGGAATGTTACAAGTTTTCATCACTGGATTTATGTTCTTTCTGCATTGAGAGAATATTATGATAACCCCATACTGGCTGATTAGTACATCTTTACTTTGATTATCAAGGGCACTCGGGAAAGGCTTGACATTGAAAAAGATTAGTGGAAATTCTAAAGGTAGACGGAATTCATGAGAGTTATTAGATGTTATGACAAAACCTCCAATTTTAAAAGGTAGGTGCCCAGTCAGTTCAGCTGTGTGGTTTTTACTCTTCACTAAGAGTTCCTCTGATTTGTAAAATTTGAATTGCATAAACCATAAGGAAGGAATCTCCAGAGAGAGGCAGGCTGGAGGCTCTTTGAATGGACAAGGGGATACAGAGGGAATATCACTTAAACCTTAACCTCCCTCCTGACCACGCCAGGCAGCTCATTTGCATGGCAAGTACCATTTATTAAACCTTTTCCATAGTTTGGGAAAACTTGGCCTTTTCCTTTGTTAGTTGGCAAGAAGCAGATCATTTGTTGCAACAGGCAGAAAACAAAATCTGCACTACCATGTGTTGCACATCTGTGCAGAGCTATCTTTTCATATATGGTGGTTGAACAATTTTAGGGCGAGGCAGCAGCATCAGAGGTCATAACTCAAGTGATTCAATATAGAGATGGTGGGCAGTCCTAAATGAATAATTTTTCATTTCTAGTGAGCAGAATCTGCCAAGGAAGGGAGTGGGACAGGGGACAAGGTGTAGGAAGAGGAATGCAAAGTAAGTATCATAATACATAAGGGAGAGAAGTGAGGTGAGGCATTCTGGGACACTGAGGTAAAGACCAGCTGTTCTATCATATAAACTGGAGAAAAATACAGAGACAGAAACACTTGTATGTGTGGGGAGTGGAAACAAAATCCATGCTGGATGGGTAACTGCTTTTATTTTGTTCATCAGCTGCTTTATTCTTATGTTTCTTCCATGAACATGAAGCACATGATTATGAGCAGAACTTTCCAGTTTGCCATACCTTTCTCACAGTAAGGTTCCCCATCCTCCATGTGAAACAGGCTGTTTCCAAATGGCATCTTACAAGCAGCACAGACAAAGCAACTTGTGTGCCAAGTCTGTCTTAGGGCATGCATCACTTCCTGTAAAACAAACAAACAAACCAAAATCTCCAGCAGAAGAGCAAGCCCTGCAACAACCTACTGGAGAACTAACACAAGGCAGAGGTGCTCTACATTCTTCCCTTCTTTATCAGCCAGTTCCCTTCCTCAAAAGAAATAATTATGACAGAAATTGGACTCCTTCTGGAAAGAAAGAGGAAATAGGACTGCAAACTTTCTAGAACAATGTATTTGCCAAAATGAAACAATATGGTTCAGCCAGCTGTTTGTATCAACATGCCCAGTTGCTGTTGCAGGAGAGATTCTGCACAAAGATTCTGATTATTTTCTCCTTTGTTTTGTCACGACTAGTATGAACTCTTCAGTGCAAGAGTATGATTTGTTAAATAAATTTTAAAGAGTGATTTTCTCTCTAAGACCAAGAATAAGTGATTTAAGGCTGCTGTTTCAAAACAGTTTAGATAATGTAGCAATTTCTTTATGCTTCTTACAAGAATGATTTACAAACTAATGTGAAAATTTAAAAAAAAAAAAGTCCTTAGATTTTAACTTATGTAAACTTAGTAAAAATGAGCCTGTGTGTCTGTTCCTAGACCATGTGTTTAGCCCAAAAAACCCTAATTCTGTGCAACTGATGTTCTCTTAAACTGAGCATCTAGATTTTATCAGCTTCTGACTTCTGTATGGAGCAATCTCTATCACTGCTTCATTTTTTGGTCATACAGAAGCCTTCCAAGCCCCAAAGCTGCTGTACTGAGCTCTAAGGCACAGTTACCTGCTGATTTGTTCAATCTCACATGTGCCCAGGATGATGTTTGACAGTGTATCTCTGTCAAACAGTCCAGATTTCAAAAGACCAGCTGTGTAACTGGTGTAAATTAACTTTGTTAACTTCAGTGAAAGAGCTCTGATTTATACCAGCTGAGAATCTCCATCCTATTTTTTGCTGCTTCCAATTATATACATAGAGTCTGATTCTCTTCTAAAGATTACTTTTAATGTCCATTGATTATGACAAAATGGATTGAAGTCCTCTTCCATGCTTTTAATCCAGTGAATAGGCAAAATACTCTAATTTAGGTTTGCCATATATCTTATTAGAGAATCACCATTTGAGATTCATTAACTTCTGTTACCGTTTGCAAAGCAGCTATCACTGATAAATAGGTTTGGATTCATTTATGAACGTCAGTGAAGTAAGAAGCAAAAAATAGCTTGAGAAATCTTAATAATATAAATAGAGGCAGCTGGCATCTTTGCTGCTTTCCTGATGAAAATCCATAATGGGAAACTGCTTTGTGCCAGCATTCATTAGGTAACTTAAGTCAGTACTCTGCTGTAAAATTACTCCTACTGCTGCAGTAGCAAATGAGACTTGGTTTGGTTGGAGCCAGAGCTTCACCATCAATGTCTGATGCTGCCATCCCTAATTGGCAGTTGCAGAGAAGAGCATCTAGTCTGTCAATGCAAACATTTAGACAGATGTCAAAGGTGACAGCTAACCAATGTGGTGCTCCTGGCTCCCTCATTTAAGAGGATCATGTCATATATTCACTGCAACTGCATGTCCAAATACACTGCTAAAATTAACTCAGGGTATTCCAACCTCATCCCCATCTAAGCTATATGGAGAGCAAATTTAGTTGTACATTTACTTGTACATGAGTACTTTAGCACAAAAGTGGCATGTATTTTTGGTTTTCTGGAATTCAGACTTTGTATTTGTTCTGTATTTTCTTAACTATAAGAAGCCAGCTGTGTTGGTAACTACCAGTGAGGTGCAGCAAGAGCAATGGGCGTCCTCCCAACATCACTGACTTCTCCACTGAAATTTTGACTAAGCCCTAAGTAAGAAATAAAAACCCAGTTCAAGTCTCTTACTATAAATATAAGGAACAGAGGGATAAAAGGAACATAGTGTGTATGGGATAGCAAAAAACTACCTAGAAAGTGTTATTTACTTTACACACAGTGAGATAGTAACTGGATTACATATTATATGAGTTGAATAAACTACAGAAATATCCAAGAGTTCAGATAGATAAAAATTATTATAAAATAATATGTTTCTCATTCTGAAACAATCAACAAGCTGGGAAATAATTCTTAAACAGGAGGAAATAATAAAATATCTGCATTCATTGCTTACAGTCTAAACTATTTCACTACTTCAGTGATCCACACAGTTGCAGAAAGGGTTAATGTTGCTTTCTTACCCCCATGATCTTAGTGTGGCACCTGGAACAGGTTGGTGCAAAGAACTGTTCATAGCAGCGCTCACAGTACACACTATTCTGCTCCTCCACAAAGCACATATCAGCCAAGGATGTCTTGCAGTAAGCACAGTTGAATTCTTCTGGGTGCCAAGAGCGACCCATGGCTACCAGGAAAGGACCTCTGCAAACAATCATGGTTATCTTATTTGTATTGCAAAAAGACTGAAAGCCCCTGATTGCAAACCCCACGTACATGTGTAAGAAGCATTCTACTTGAACCATGAGGTGCACATTGAAAACATCCAGAAGCCTGAACAGAAATGGTCTTTTTCAAGATCATTACTCAAATACACTGCTAATTGGTTAAAACATTTCATTACTGCTTGGTCACATACACTGGATTTATAGAGAACTGTTGGAAAAATCATCAATTGTTTTCATATCTGCATAGCTATGACAGGCCTTTGTAAGCAGCTGCAAAGACAACAGGAAAAGGCCAAGGGTTGCAACATAGAAGATAATGCTTCTATTTGAAAGCATCAAGTAACAAGCAACTTTCTAGACCTACACATCCACACCTCACAATAGCTCCTAAAGTCTCCTGCCCTCTTTTCATCTGAGAGCATTGCATATAGCATGTTCTGGAAATGTCAGACTATCAGATGACAACTTGCTCTTTCATTATGTGGAAGACACATTAAATTCGTTTTGGTGATTGACTCTTGACTGTAGTTAGATATAGAGATTATTACTGGACTATTTCCATTTCAGAATACATAAAGAGCAATAATCAGCATTTCCACATCACCAAACCAGCTCCTTTTAGTGGAGAAGACTGTCATTAAACATGGATTACTTAAAGTTGGATAGCAGTCCACAGGCTAACAGTAGGCACTGGTCCAGCACAATGAACTGGGAGAGGAGAAGGGAGAGGCATGCTATGAATCACTGGTAACAGAGTGTAGGCATTATCTTTCTCCAGACACAAAAGCAACAATTACATTTGGCTGCTGTTCCAAAATGATGCCTCGTTCCTTTTCTGTCCATAATCCCCTCTCTCTGCCCCCAGCCCCCCAACTCTCCTAATTAAGTTGTACAAACCTCCTTCAAAGGGTTACCTTAGGACCAGAAACCTGTTTAAAAAACAAGCAGTGATTTGCCACAGCATCCAGGAGACCAACAATTAACATGTATAACTTTGCAGTGATAAAAAGAGAACCGCACAATAACAAAATGAGCTCTGGAAATGTTAAATTAATGAGGCAGACAACAGACATCCCTGCTGGGTAATTTAACAGAGTCTTAGGCTCTGGTACTGGATATTAATGTACAATAACCAGTCTCTCTGATATTTTTTCCTGCTTCATCCCCCTTGAAGACTCATGCCCTTACCGAATGATGCTGTTGCAGTGGCCACAGAGAGGAGTTCGGCTGCTGGCCGGGAAACGCTCAGCCCTCTGAACTGTTCCCCGGGCTATTGGGGGCTGGGAAGAACTTGGAACTGGAGATGGGTAAGCAGAGCTTGAGGCAGGAGATGGCACTGGAGCACCCCTTGGTAGGATGTGCTTTGTGACAGTGGTGGTGGATTTTCCAGGTGCAAATTTCTGGGAAAAGGAGTCATCTGTTACCCAGGGAGGGCGACTTGCAGGCTCCGTGTTGGCTGGGGTGTAGGAATGAACTGGTGCTGGTGCTGGTGCTGTTTTAAGTATCCCAAAAGAAACCAAGAAGTATTTTAAAGTCTTTTTCTAATGATGGCAATACAGCAATACTTACCAAAGGGTACTCCATGACATACAAAAAGTAAAAGCTTCAGATGATACTTAATTATTGTCTGTTCCATTATTGCTCATTTATTCTGGAGTGAAGCCCAGGATATCAGAACAATTACTGACTTTTAATCCACATGCATCACAGAAAGTCATTGCCTACTGGCTTTTACAGATTTTATGGAGACCATTTTCAAGGTCATCTCTTCATTTTCTAGTAGGAATGGATATGACAATTCTGTGTTAATTTTGAAGACTGCCATATAATCTCTTTAAGACAGGTTAAAAACAGAAAGGTCAGATCATATAACAAAGTTTTAGATGAAATTCCTCGGAATTTCCAAAAGTTATGCTTAATTTTTGGTCTCATTATATTCATTCAAATGCAACGTTTTCTACAGATATCACTGTTATCTATCATTTGTGGGTTTATTCCTTGGTTTCTGAAGAAAAACAGGCTCACAGAGGGAACACAGAGATAGAGAGCACTGGAAGCAATTCTGAGGGAGCCAATTCAGCTCACATGACCAGCAAGACAAAGCCAACAGCACTCAGAGGAAGGCCAGACTTCTGGTTATGACTGATCTCAGTTCAGTTCTTGGCTCTGCCACAGACTTCCTGTATAACTTTGAGCAAAGTGTAATATCTCTGTGTCTCAGTTCCTGTGTATAAAATAGAATATTACACTTTCTTTTTTCTACCCTTTGACTATCAGATAAAATCTCCAGTGCAGACTGCCTCTTGTGTTTGTGTGCACCAGGCTCTAATCTTGGGTGGAGCTTTATCATGTAAAAATAAGCAGGAGCTACAGCCTGCACATACCAACAAGTTTTCCCATTGCCCTGCTCTGTTTAAAACATCAGATCTTGCATTATGTAGGACTGAAGTTACTGCCAAGTACAGGAGCACTAAAAGCAGTTTTCCTTTGCAAGGAAAACAAAGTGAATGACTGAAAAGAAGCTTGGACAGTTGAAGTGTTTTGCCCAAATGAGAGAGCACAGATTCAGGAACAGAAGCCAGTTCTGCAGCAGTTTAGGCAGACATTCTGCATAAGAGATCCCAGTGCCAATAAAACGATGACCAAATACAACATGGACAGCCTTAAGGGGCTTGCAGTTAAAAAGATATTTCAACCAAGAGAGTTCTGAGTGTAACACGGATCTTTCTGAATAATTAAGTGAGAAATTAAGTGGTGAGATTATGTTCTACTTAACACTCCTCCCTTAGCCCACATCCTGCTACATGGAATAACTTGCACTTGTTATTGGCAATTTGCAGGTGCTTAAATTGCATTTATATCAATGCACTACAATCACCCTCATGATCTTCTTTTTATCGAGGTCAGAGTTGAATCTAATGCATTTTCTTGATAAAACTTTCTTATTCTACAGTCTCAACAAGTTTCTGCTTCAAAAACTGTATCCCACCTTAGCTTGAGGCTTCCTTTTTTTTTTTCACTTGGAAACGGTAAACAGTGTTTAAAGATTTCAGAACAGAGTTTATATGCAATCTTTTTAGATCCTGAGGCTGTTGCTATTTATGTATTACAGTATTAAGATAGGCAAAATTAGAAGGTAATATTTCATCTCTAATTGGTGAGTTCAAAAGGCTCCCACCTATGAGCCTCTCTAATTAAATAAGGTGACTTCCAGCTCACTTCATTTTGTGAAAGGATTCTCCCTCCCCTAAAAGTGAGCTGTGGTTCATGCAGAGGATGGCCATGTATCCCACAGAGGGCCCAACAAAATGGGCAGATATTCAAACCCAGAGTTCCAGAAAGGAAGAACAAATGCAGTCCAGGTACCATTTTTAGGATGTCTTTTTCTATTATTGTCTTTACTAAATTCAGCTTACAGGCTCTTTGTTTGTCCTTTTTTTTCCTTCCTTAATGTCACAGTGTTGGTGTTCTATTTTTCCAGTTTGTTTATTCCAACCAATACAGACTGAATATGATTTATCTGGGTTCAGATTAATCTAGACCCCTTTGAAGGATAACCACTGGGGAAAAGTCTTTGTCTTTCATTCTCTCTACCTTCTCTTTATTTTCACTCTGTCTTTTCTACTTGCTGCAGTAAAATAAAGCAACCAAACAGGATTTTTTTTTCCAGTTACTGAAAGAAAGTACCAGAGGAATTATTGCAAAATGACAAATATTGGGTGTTTGCAACTGGTCTGAGTTCTCTTTTCAGCTGCTGTAATTTAATTTTACAGGCTTGATTTCTTACAATACATTTTCCCCCTGTGAACAAGCTGCAACTAGTATTGATTTAAAATAATGTCATTGCAATGTATTGGAAAGATTTCACTTACTTTGAGATTTTGGCAGTTGTTATTAAGAAGGCATTATTATCTTATTATCTTAGAACTATATCCCTAAGCTTATTTGAACAACTTTTTTGTCTTAGTAGCTACTGCCATACACATTCCCCTGGCTTGTTTATGTATTTCCAAGTCTTTCAGCATATATGCAGCAGAAAAAACGGGCTGTTTGCTGCTGAAAAAGTACTAAGATTCAGTATATCAGAGAATATATTCTTAAAATATCAGTATTGTATGAGCTGACCACTACCTGTTAAAAAATTAATACTTTAAATAATTCAGTGAACTAACCTCTATCACCCTGTTTTTCTCAACCCTCAGATTCTCTTAGAGAAGGAAAGAATGAATGGGATTATTTTTATCCTGAGAGAATGGCAGGAGAAGAGGTCTCTTAGCAGCAGCAGGAACAAGCCAATTCTTTGCTTCCAGGGAATTTGGAATTCTCCCCATGAATGTAGTATCAATGGCTATTTTCCCTCCAGACAAAAAGATATGTTACCAAAGACTCATTTAGTAAAGATTTATGTAGTCTCAAATGCTTTAGTCATAGACCAGCTCACATTGTGAGAACAATTTTCCTTTTTTTTTTCTTTGTTAGTAGATGACATAAGTTATTCTTTGTTATTTTCAGTAACAAATTAAATTCATAACCACGACTGATTTGGCTTGTTCTAGACTTAGTGGCCACATCCTTGAAGCTCAAAGTCTTCCTGTACACTGTTACAGAATACAGTAGATGACAGACAGAGCAGATGATGCTTTATAAGGAGACACTATTCTTATTCAGAAGAATTAAAAATGAAATTATATGTAGGCTGCTGTTTTAGTAATGAAAGTTCATTAAGATCTGTGGGAATCTGTCTACCAATTTCTAAAGGAGCAGATCAGGCCTTTATGCTTGACCACTTTGCATACACGAGTAGTCCTATTTGGACGTGGGGATTCAAAAGGAAAGATCTGCTTTCTTACACTTAGGTATCATGTTACTTTGTGACAAAAAACTGGCGTTTGAGTTCCTTGGAATATGAGAAAGAGCTATCCCAGTCTGGGAAAGCCAAGGGGAAAGGAATACACAGGGATACCCTGCCATCTAGTGGACCTTGTTCAGAAGAGACGTCTATACGCCTTTTAAAAATGAAATTTTAAAGGGTCATGAAATTTAGGGAAAAGATTTTAGTGTTCACAGCAATATAAGGAACTTCAAAATAAAACCAGCAATGTAAGGAAGTGCAAAGAAGGTGCCCAACCCAGGGGAAAACAAAAGGATTGCCTCTTATTTCAAGTTGAGTTCAACAGCCAGCTTTTTCTTTAACAGATACAGCTAATAATTGCAAATAGCTGCAGACTTATTTCTGTGGCAGGCCTGTATATTGAGAACTGGAGTTCACACTTCCCCCAAATGAGCACGGGGTTTAGTATCAATCACTGTATTTAGGAGATATTTTGACTTGCCATAGTTTTTGCATTATTGAAATAAATCCTCTGTCTCCATCTTTCCTTTTACAAGTCAAAAATAGTAACATTTGCCTTCAGTGAGAACACGGTATATGCTGACACACTTAACCAAAAGCAAATGAGAAAAAACTGAAGGTTTATTTACTTGGAGATCCTTAAATACCTTATGATAGCTCTTTTCTAACTTGGCTTTTTCCACCTTTATGTCTCAAATATAAAGATCAATCAATTGATTTGTCTGGCTGCTTTATGTCTAAGTAAAATTTCTACATTTGTTTAATTTCAGTAGATCCAGAGATAAACCATTACAGAATATAGAGTTTAGGACTCTTAGAATTCTTGGCCTTTTCGTATTTACTCGACCATCAAGATATAAATCAACTTTTTAGTTCTCTTGCTAAGATCAGAAAAACCTTAAATTTGAAACAGAACTGTATTTAGACTTATATCACTGTCTCATTTAATTTGTTCATTTTGAAGGTTCACATTTTGGTCATCAATGGCTTTAGAAGCTCACTCCATTTGTAACACATTAATACAAAGGGAATTAAAATAATATCAAGGAGCATATTTTTCACATGAATGACTAACCAAATATATTCCTTCAGTTACCAGACCTCTGTAAAATGGAAGCAAAGCATTATGAAGTACATGAATCCCTTATTCTTTATTTCAAATGTAAGCCTGAGTTTGAGAAGTTCAATATATGGCCTTATCTATTTTGCAAATACATTCTACTCAAGATAACTCCACTTATTTTATCTTATTCCTGAATTGTGCATTCTTCAGCTAGTTTATCAATTCTGTAGTGTCACTGGGTTCCTAACTGTGTTATTTTCCAGTTGTATTTCTTCTGAAAAATCAGGCTACACATATTTTATTACAGACATTTCCCTTGCTTTCATTCTTTCTCCTCTATTTGTTCCACATTTTACCTCTGAAGCAGAATATAAACACAACAAAATCCTCGACCTTCAGATAATTTGAACCAAAACTAGCAGCTAGCAGCATTTAGTCCCATGTTTATAAATATTTTCTGATACATCTGTGTCCTATTGCAAAATGTGCATTCTTTGCATTTTCTTTCTCTGAAAGAAATGTGTGTGCATTTTTTTTCTGGATCCTTTCAGTACTTTGAAGGCACCTTACCTGGCTGGTAGACAGAGGGCTTTATGCTGGCAGTAGTAACAACTCTTGGTTTTGAAGTACCAGAAGCAGCAGGACTTTCACCGTAGCTTCCAGAAACTGGTATTGGTGTATATGACTGGCTTGTGTTTCTAAAAGCAAAATGTAGGTGTGAACAACTTTATAAACAGCAAAAGTTACTGATAAAGAAGTAACAGATCTGGCAGTGTCCGAAGCGCTCCAAGAGGAACAGTCCGTGAGAGCTACAGAGAGAATACTGTGAGATCCATCAGTCTTCATCATGCTAAGAAAGGCTGGGACAATTGTATTAGCTGAATAAGGATTTTAAATAATGCCAATTTGCTCTTGCTGTCACAGAAAATAGCTTACTGAGGGAATATGACAAATTTGGAGCTCTGAGTTTAACAAGGGATCAGACTTCAGGAACCTGCCTACAAAATGTCTGTTTTCTGTTCCCCTACAAACAAAAAGGCCCAGTCTTGTATAAGATAAATCAATGAGAGGTATCTTGACTTAAAAATACACTGGCTCAGCACAATTACTACTACTACAAATGCTAACTATATGTGTTGTACTCCTTTCAAAAATATCATAGTGACCTTTAAAAAAACATTTCTAAAACTAACTCTTTTCCCCATTTAGACTGAAACCACAATTTACGTTAATTTTCCCAATGTTCAGGTTCAGCCTACCCAAAAAACATGTGATAGGCAATATTATGATGCCATTTCTGCATTCTTAGATTAAAAACATTTGCTCAGAATTCCAAACATCCATAAGAAACAGTTCTCTATTTCATGGCTTGGATGGTGATTCTCAGTTAGATTACAATAACACATTGAAATATATCCCTCTTCTATTTGCCCTGGGATGATTCTGTTTGTACTGTCTGTGCTTCATAGACCACTAAAAGAGCACCATAATCAAAGCAAGCAAGAGAGAAGAAAGAAGTACAAGGAGGGGAAGCAACAGAGACCCAGATGTGTGCAGTAAAAAGAACCATTCACTACAGAACATCACTCTTACTCACCCCAAAAACACAGTTTTACTTTCTTTTTCCTTTCAGTTTCTCTGTGTGAACCACATCCCTATCCACCTGTGCTGACAGTTTAGGAGTTATTTACACAGTGGCTTTTTCTATAGGAAAACATTTGTCAGCACATGAAAACAAGTGTCCAGCTTTGCCAAACTCTTGGTCCATCTTGACTTTTACTTTCTTTAGCAGTGGAAACAGATGCCATCTGGAGAAAACACGTTATAATTTTATGTGGCAAACCCAGCAAATTTCCTCCAGTACAGGTAAAAACCAAACATTCTGACAAAACGAAACTTCTGATTTTTAATTTTGAACAAAATAAACCTATGCTCACAATGTAGCTTTTTGCTGCTCTGACAGTCCTCCTACTATAGATCTAGTTTGCATAGCATTGCTGCCTCAGGCTAATTTATTTTGTCTATTTAGCAAGACCTAGAAACTTAGCTATTGCTACAATGGCAATAGTTAATTATTTCTGTACCTACTCTAGGGCTTAGGGCTGGATTTGGGTCCACTATACCATGAGTGAACAGGAATCTCCAAGATAAACAGTTTTAGGGGGTTTGTATTCACTGTAAGTTCTGTTGTGAATTGTGCTGTGATTTGTAACAGTCAAAGCTGTTGTAAGCACAGTAATACCTTTTATTTTCCCTTTTTACCATCTATTTCCTGTTGCTACCTCCCCATCTGTGGTGCCTAAGAACAGGCTGTACTTGGGGTCAGTGGACAGAGGGTCATTGCTGCTACCATAGCACCGACAGGGAGATGTACACTGCAGGCACACTGGATCCACACACAGCTTTCAACGTGCCATTACCTTAACACATGATCTAAAGAATTTTCCTTGGTTTAAAATCTACTATTCAAGGTAAACCAGACAGATCAGTATTTACAATGTGGATTAAAAGATGTTAAATCACGTGTCATACAGCCTTAATCTGAAGATGTCATACAGTCAGGAAAGTCTACTCCCAAATGCACAGGTCCATTGGTTGGAAAGACTCATTTGAATCTCCCTCAGTGCACAAAATACGTAAAGAAGTTCCGAGCCAGACCAGTGATACTTAGACTGTCATGAAGAAAAAAGGTTATTCAAAATTCAAGTGATTCCCAAATGTAATAGCATAGTGGAACCATGCCACTGGATTTCCTTCTGTGGTCAAGAGAAATGAAGTTGAAAAACAAAACCACACACAAACACCCACACGTTCATAGTACCAAAATCATAGCAAAATTAAAAGAAGTATTAAACTCTTTTAGATGTTTATGATGCAGATTAAATACAGTAAGAAAGATAAAAAGGCTTCTCAAAGAGAAATAAAGTGTTACACTACATCATTAAGGGTTTTAGTGAAGTTAAAAGATTTATCAGAATTTCTGCTGAAGAGAAGGAAATGGCGTGTGATTAAAAGAAAGAAAAAAAAGTAAAAAGAAAGAAGGAAATTAAGAAAAAAAATTAAAAGATGTCCTAAAGACCAAAGATGCTTTAATGGATCAGGAAGCACTGGCATCTCGAAAAGCAGTGAAAGCAACCTTACTGAATTTATCTGTAGCAGTCAATGGCAGGTGACAGGCAGCAAATTAAATACTGGCTCTGAAAACTATTAGTTGTCAGAAAAAGAAAGAGTAAAGTTCTATGCAGATCATTTTTATGTTAACGCTTTACTAGATGCTTACTAGCAGCAATAAACTGGTTTGTTAAGTGCTTTTAAGGTAGAGTAGCTGCACAAAATATTTTTATACCTCTTCTGTGACTGGTAGCTGATGGAGGTGGAAGAATGCCGGTTGAAACTAAAATGAGACAAAAGTTGTATTTGAAAAAATATACAAAAAAATTTGGGATATCTTCTCCTACCATAAATTTCCTATGAATAAGAGGTGCTCTTAAGTGCTAAAGAGGCCAACATGTACATATTTATAATCATATAAGATTGGCATTACATTACATTTTCTTTTCTCATTTAAAGCTAGGAATCACAGTGAAACCTGAATAATGGTAACATAAGTAAAGGAGGTTAGTATATTGCTCCCTAAGCCACTTTCATCAGGTCTGCTTGTTATTTGATTGTGGAATTTCAGTTCAACCACTGGACTGTTGGATTTGACATTCACCACTTATTTGTATTAGCAAGAAAAATAAGTATGAGGGATTTTTTTTGTCATCGTCAGAAGCTTAAATTGCAGCAAATCTTAGAAGCAAACCTTGAATGAACTAAAGGCCAAAGATAGGTAAGTTTCCAGTTTATGAGGCACCTGAGAGAATGCCATGGAAAGGACAGGCTGGATTAGCTGAAGCAAAAACCCATCACGTTCAACTTTGCCTGCAGAACCATTCTATTGTTACAGAGTCGTAGGTAAACAGGTAGATTTCTTTTTTTTCTTGGGGAAACAGCATCATTTCAGAACATAAATGAGTCATTTATGCAAATACAGGAAGTACTTGAAAGCCTGCACAATGTTTGGTGTGAGAAACAAGGGGATTCAGAATGAACACAGCTCCTGTCTAAGTGCAGAGCAGTGCAGGACCACCTGGCATCAACCCCATCCCGTGGGAGCACAGCCCACATTTGCCAGAATTACCAGAAGCCTATCACATGTCAGATATTTTCCTAACTTCTGGAGAAGTTTTTCTTCCCTTTACCACGGACACAGTGCTTGGATTAAAATCCCAGGATCAGAAGCTACACCTTCCTTAAAACCATAATCGTAACTCTTTCTACTGTTCCTCCTGGTTTTGGATTCCCAGAGTTCTGTCTCATGAGGTGCCCTGCTTCAGCCCTCCAGATGGAATAACAGATGCATAAAGAGCTTCAGGTTTATTTAAAACCCTCCTGCTATGCTTTGTTCTTCGTAAGCAAGATCATAAGTGAAAGTCAGATAACATTTCAGATGTAAAAGTAAGAGTAACACAGTCGATTAAGGATTAATGACTTCAAACATTCCTCTTTAAGAGCATTAGAAAGATTTTGCTCAGGTTAGGTGTTATGCATATGGCTTTGCTCACAGAAGCAAAATTACTATAGAACTGGATCTACCAAAGTTTGAAATCATATTCAAATAGTTAAGGATATTAAGATATCAAGAAATCCTTCTGCATTTTCTTGGTGGACCTTTTTCAGCCATCTAAAAGGAACAAAAATCAACCCAAACACTGGAACAATGGTGGTAAAATCTCAGCCTCATCTTCCTGAGAATGTTTTACAGGATAGGGACAGTATTGTAACTAAGGTCATCCATATTTTATTCTGGAATAAAATTATATGAAATGCTCAGTGCTTCTCTGGTGTATGTGAAGTCGAAACTGGATTTTTAAGTCCATAGTTTGGTATGCTAAAGTATTGTTTAATTTCTAAGTGAACACTATCAGATGCTCAAAAATTTGACTTATAAATTTATTTAGAAGACAGTTTTGGTCCCTTGTGTTTGAAGACAGTAGCTGTAACATACAACCATTTTTAAAACAAACATGGAAGTAGTGCACAAAGATAAAGAACCTAATTCAGCTGCAACACAGCCCTCCAAAACCAACCAACCAAACTGAGTTTGCTCCTTGTACCTGATAATCAGGGAACCAAATTTTTACAAGCCCTACAAGTTTCTGATTTGCCTTTATGTCCCAAGGCTTGCTGAAGCTCAGACAGTAACATCTGCCTGTTGGTACCAGCTTGAAGTGTATGCCAGCATCAAACCTCGTGTCATCCATTGGCAGTAAGATTTCAGGGCAGCAGCACATGAAGCTGATGTGCTGTAGATCTGAAGTCTTTGACTTAAATCATTGCCAGGCACAAACAAGAGGTTTTAGTGGTCCGATTAAAGCATTGCTTTTTCAAAAGGACAGTGATTTTTCATAGATTCACAGAATCTTTCAGGTTGGAAGAGAGCTCAGGAAGAGCTCCTGCTGGAAGCAAGGCCAGTTCTGAGGTCAGATGAGGTTGCTCCATGTTTTATCCAATGATGTCTTGAAAACCTTCAAGAATGGAGACACAGCCTCCCCAGACAACCCATTTCCTTTCAAAGGGGCAGGAAAGGGGAAAATGGTCCATGTCAATCTAAGGCAGGAAATTTACTTCCAATTCAAATGTCTTAATAGCTCAAGGTGATCTTTTTATCCTCATGACTCGTTAAAATTGTGTTTCACACCGATTAGTCCATATCGATGCATAAACACAAATGAATTTATAGTTTTAAGGCCTCACACTGCTTCCCTTCTCCCCATTAAATGGATATGAAATTAAAGGGAAATTAAAAATGCTCAATCAAGAAATACACTAGCTCTAAGACAGTCATGCAAGGAGTGACAGCAAATACTGGCTATCTTTATATTAATTTATTAGCTGTTTATACGTAAATTATACATAGTTGTTGCTTAATTTGTCCCTGCCTATTGCAGGGGTATTGAAACTAGATGATTATAAGGTCCCTCCCAGCCCAAACCTTTCTATGATTCTATGATTTCCAAGACAGCAATGAAAGCATAGCTCTTATGGAAGATTTATAGGGGTCCTAAGATGTAGAGTGGTGAAATGTGAATAGGTGTGCTCTATCTGGCCAGAGTAGTCACCAAAGCCTCAATTTAATTTCATCTTCTGACTGATGGATACATTTCAGTCTTCAGCTGAGAGAAAGCCTAAGATCAGGTGTTTCCTGTAGCTCAGAAGAAATAATAGGTTTTGCATGCCTGTGTTTAGTCAAGCTCAAATATGCACAGTTATTAATGCTTTGAAAGCAAGGGACCTTACCTGAGTATAAGAGGCTTTTAACTGCCTCCTACAACTATGTAGAACCCTCTTTTCACAGAGATATATGATCATTCCAACTGACTAAAAGAGATTTGTTAGTAAAGCAAACAGTGGATTAAATACTTCTGGTGGCATTTAAGAGTCTAATTGTACCAGAAGATTGAATGAAAAAGTGTTAGGTATTACTTCTGCAAAGCATAGTACTCTCCTTTGTGACAAGCAATATGGCAAGAGCAAACGGCCTCAAGCTGGCCAGGAGAGGTTCAGGTTGGGTATTAGGAAAAAAATTTATTCACTAAAACATCTATCAAGCATTGGAACAGGCTGCCCAGAAAAGTGGTGGAGTCACCAGTCCTGGAGGTATTTAAAAGATGTGTAGATGTGGAACTTAGGGATGTGGTTAATGGTGGACTTGGCAGTGCTGGGTTAACAGTTGATCTTAGAGGGTCTTAAACAATTCTATGATTCTCATGATGTAAAAATTAGATCCTTGTAATGGATACCTCTAAATAGCTCATCACTTTGGAATTTTGAAAGTTCATACATAAAACTAGAAGTCAATGGCAGTAAACACCTCTGCATCTGTTTTACCTTCTATTCCCAGTAACATTCTGGTGACATTCACCAGCTCCTTGAAACTAGTTAGGATTAGTGTACTTCCACTCAAATAAATGGAATTACATCAGCAGTTAATTTTATTTCTTATGTTTTATTAGCTCCATAGGGGAATTACTTCCCCTGTGTAATTCCCACGGCTGTAAACAGACACGTTCACATTCTAAAACTGAAAACTCTCGTGTTGTGTTCTGTAGCTGTTTCATTTTTGCATTGGTTTCAGTGATGTGAAGCCAATCAAAATGTTTTCAAGTACTACCTATGCACAGCACTGAACTGCCATTTTCTGTGATTTTCTGAGAAAGATCATTATACTTGATGTGAAGCCATCAAACTTGCACACTTTGTTCATTCCAAACATCCCCTTTGGGTGATTCCTAACTACCTTCTTATGTAAAGATAAGAGGGACATGGATAATTACAATCTCAAAAGCCTTGCTAGTTTTTTGTTATTTCTGAAGACTGTTCAAATGAATCTCAAAATCTGCTGTTTTCTCCTCTGTTAGTTTTGTCAAAGTGTTAATGAAAGCACTGAAAAGGCTTAGAAGTGAGGCAGTACAGCAGCATCCTCTTTTTCTAGTGAGAGAAGCTCCCTTTCCCTGTCACTGGTCTTTCACTAGTCATGATTAAGAGCATAATAAAAGGTTTGTGATCCCTGTGATCCTATGTTTTCACCAAGGAAAAAAAAAAAAGGTCCATCATTCCCACCCAGTGTAACTAGACAAATACTTTGATTTTAGGATGGCAAAAACAGCACAAACCAACCAACTGTAATACCTTTGTTCCAAAAGGACCTTTTGGTCACATATCCTATATCTAAAACTTGTTTCCCTGCTCGGTTTTCATGTGAAAGATAAGGAAGGAGGCTGCTGCTTCAAACACATCGTGCTTTCAACAGTCTCTGCCAAGTCAATCTCTTAAGAAACTGAAAACCTTAAATCAGAGAGCATAATACAAATCAAACCAAATTAAGTTAAGAGAGCTTTACAGATATACCTAGACTGAGATGAGATAGCAGATGAAATAGTGGAAGCTGCTAATGACATGTTCTTGGACCCATGGAAAGGCTTAGGCTGTGAAAGAGAGCTGGGGGCTGCAAGTACTCTGCAGAAGACACAGTAAAAGCATGAAAGCATGAACAAAATGATTGAACAGGGACAAAAATCATGACATCACAACCAAGCTGTGTCGGAGTTCAGATACAGGAGGACTGCTGCATAGTTACCAGGAACAGGTTTTCTGTAGCATACATCTGCAGAGTTACAGAATAGCACAACCAAGCACATTCCTACAGAACACAAGACAAAATGCACACATTATGTAAAAATCTTAAATCCAGACTCTACTGATAACTAAGAAAGACAGTATTACAGGACAGGACTTTGTCAATGATACATGCTTTTATCTGCAAGATCTGAAGATGTTTGAGTCCGAATATAAGATAAAAATTTTAATATGCAAACAGTACCAGACAGAAGATTCTGATATTTAAAACAGAAGTAATTGGAATTATTAGTTTTGTACAGGTATGTTTTTGTTTGAAGCATATACTAGTTAATCCATTTTCTTCATGCTACAATTTCAACTGAGGTACAAAAGTTACTTAAACCTTATCATTATTTCACATGAAAGTGCCTTACAGCCCAGTTCTGATTTACAGTATAATACCTTATTCAAACTTCCTCTGCTGGCTGATTGATTTTCTTGCACTGGAATAAAAACACTGGATCCTGGTAGGTTACAATTAGGTAAAAACTGACCAAAGTGAGAAACTAAGTTCTTTCCCAAATCTTCATTCGTGAAGACTGGCCATGAACTTATACATATATAATGCAAGTCAACTTGCAAAAAGTAATCAAGAAGTAGAGCCAAGAGAACATCTCCAATTCCATTTATACACATTTAAGACAACTGGCTACAACTGAGGTCTTGGTTAAAGTAGTTTACATTACTGGAAGTGTGCTTTTCCTTGGCTTTGTAAAGGATGCTAAAACATGCATCTTTTCAGAATATTCATGTAGCAAACCCCAAAGATAAAAGAATAATATGCACCAAAGGAATTCACTCTTACTATCTCTGAAATTACTATAACATAAGTGACAGCTGTATAAATCCCACAGGTTTCCTCACATGATGTCTGACAGCTTTTAATATACAGCTGTAACTCCCATTGTAATACAAGTGTTACAAGTGCTCACCTCCTTGAGACTCACTTCAGCTCTAAGGCTAATTCTCATTAGAGAAAAAGTATTAGATAAGTCTAATAGAAATTACTTGACTTAACTTAGAGAGCAAGTCAATCATCAAATGTCCACCATGTTTTACTGATATCTGCTATGATAGGCTGAGCTCAACCACGTGAGTAAATGACTTCTTTTAATTTTCCTTTTCATGTCCTACTGCAGAAAGACTACTAAAAGAACCTTCATTCACATTATTAAAAGAATCTCCACTCACTGTAACTACTATGAGGTGTTGTTTTGGCTTTATTACAAGTGATGAAAAAACACCTCAGTTTTAACCCTTGACTTGCTTTCTGAAAACAAAGTTATATTTTTGGAGCTGTTTTATTTCGCAAATGCTTTGCAAACATGAACAACATACCTCAAAAAAAACACCAAACCCAAAACAAAACAAAATGCCAAAATATATAAAAGCATATAAAACAGGTTACAGCTTTTCATACCACATTCTGAAGTGAAGAATGTGTATGCAGCATTTCCAGAGCCATATGGGGGGATAAAGCAACGAAGCATTACCTTTGGAAGGAGGAGGAGAACGACTCCTGCACTACTGAGGTGGTTGCTGGTGGTGTCATCAGGCTGGCTGGAGTTTGAGCAGCAGTAGCAGGCTGAGGTGCTGAAGCGTGTGGGGCAGGAGCAGCAGAACTGGTAGACACCGGAGCATGCTCGACAGGGGTACTAGTTAGACTTAAATTAAATAAAACAAGAAGCATCTTAAGAAGGCACACATTTAAATGTAGAGCACAAAATCTACTATGTTTGAACCTGCAAACATAGTAGCAGGCTGGGTTACTGAGGGAAAAGCACAATTATGCAAAGGAAAAAAAGGCATTTATTCAGCCTTTTCTGCAGTTTTGGTCCTGCTTGACTGAAATTTATCCCAGGTGTTACACAGCACTTTAGTCCTGCTCCCACTGAAGCCTATGGTAGGAAATATGGCATGGAGGACTTAAATGGTTGCAAAGAGCCTGTCACAAATTCTTTGAGCTTGGATAATTTTCATCCAATATTTACTCCTGGAACTGAAGTTTATATTAGTGTAAATTTTTTAATTAGATGAAGAAAAGATATTATCACAGTCCTGTGCCAGCAGGTTTCCTGCAAATTCTGATAGTCTAGAAATCCAGTCAGCACAATTTTCTGTTGAGTTCCATCAGTTTTGTGCAACCTGGGTAGTGGAAAGATGTTTAAAAGGAGTCCCTTCATCTCTGACCTGAATTCACCTTACATTACACCGCCCAACCCAAATAACAATGAGATGCCCCTTCAAACACAGAACTATATATAAAATACAAGGGCATGATGTAGCATAAAATTTTACTCTGCTAGTTTTAAAATCACTTGGGTGATGAGCATGAGTTCTTATCCTTGTGGCCCTCTTGAACTATTGTGGCACAGATTACTTGGAGCAAAGGAATATTAATTTTCTTCATTTTTTCATTATTTGATTGCAAATAAATGAGTTGAAATGAATAATAATAATCTAGTCTGGTATCCTGTGGCCATTTTAGTAACCTACTGAACTACCAGTGTCTTTCATCACCCAGTGCTTATGAACATACTTCAGCCTGAATTACTCATCTCCTACAGACAGACAAATGGGGCCAAGTTATCATGCAGCTTTGCAACATAGTTTAGTCAAAGTCATCCACTGCTAAGAAAAGAACCAGTCTTTTGGGAGTTTCAGTTTATTGTCTTCCATTAGCTCTTACATGAAATGAAAAAAAACCCAAAATAAAATCACTGAAAACATTCAAGTTATTTGATGACTGTTTCACTGAACTTAATATCAACAGAATAATAATATTGATAATATGTCCATTCATAATTTTCTTGTCAATAAACCTAATAAAATAATTTAAAGCAATTTAAAATTTAAAAAGGAGAAAGAAGAAAAGAGAAAAACTTCATTATTTTGTGTTTAGGCAGATTTTAGTGTGGATCTTATTATTATCCACAGAACAAATAAGCCACTGAAAAATAACAAATTGCAACACTATTTTGGGGCAGAAACTTTGATGACAATATAAGCATATGTCCCCTAGGCATAAGGGATGTTTTTCTTGATGCTTTAGTAGTTATCCAAATACATACTTTTTTTTTTTAAGTCAGAGCATTACTGTACATAATTGTCTTGTCCATGAGTAGCGGCCTAAGAAAATTATGGATATATTTATACTTCTTTAGACCTAACTCAGAAGCATATTGCCACATCTCTGTGTTCTTACAAATCACTCCTATCAGGGTGATGGAATTCTGTGCTTCTCTTGCACAAGGTACAAAATGCCCCAAATACTTGTTCCTAAGCACAGTAAGTATCAAATAACAAAAGAAAGCTTACAGTTCCACTACTGTTTCTCAGCCAACCTTAGCCCTCAAGTATTCTTTCAGCACTTTTTCCTTAGCAGATTTACCATCCACTGTGCAAATTTTCTTTGTTTCAGCCATTCTAGCTCATATTTTCTTTTTGCCTCTCTCAAAAGCGCTGACTTGGCAAGTTACAATCCTGAGGACATAGAGTGAGTGCTTGGTACTTCAGAATTTGTGATGCCCCTTGTTCTTAAAGGGACTGTCCCATTTCCCCTGTTCTTCTCCTCTTCTTGTACAGCTCAGTAGTCTAATGATGGTGTCTTAATTATTTTCTGTTTGATTAGCTGCAGCAGAAGCGTGGTTGTTACACCCACAAATTTCAAAGTAGAATGTAACCCACAACAAAAGCAGAAAATCAGTATTTTCTCCCTTCTGAATTTCATCTGCAATTATGTACCTAAGAAATGAGATCCTGAAAATACCCAGTTTGCAATTCTGGGTTTCAAATCACGACACCAAGTTTTGCAACTGTTTTGCAAAAGTTTGCCCATTGTAATATGCAGTCGAAATTCAGATCAGTTTTTCCATCTTGATGCATTTTATGATGCAAATTCTTCCAATTAACAAATAGACTATCAATTACAAAGCCTGTGCAGCAGAGTAGCTGAATATGATCCATCACAACTATGGGTCACAGGAGAGTCTGTTACTGAGTTTCAATACCTACAGGATTTTTTTTTCCCCCTGTGCCACAGTGGGTACTGGAATTATCACATTAAAAGGTGTGGAGTCACAATTTAGTACTTACATGTCTTTGATCTGGCAAACAGGAAAGGGGTGAAACTATGCTGCACATAAAAATGGAACTTCATATATGTCTTAAAAACAAACACAAACAAGGTTCTACCTATTTTGTCTATTTGCACTGATGTCAAAGGGAATTTGCTACAGATTTCAAGATGTTTGTGACTTCCTACTTTGAAGAGAAAAAAACAGTGAACTTACTTAATTGTAACATGCTCCAAAACGTTAATCAAAATACATATGCAGTGATACATATTGAAAAGAAAGTAAAAAATCCCAAAAACCTGTATGTGAGGACAAGGACCTGTGCGGAGACAGATTTGAATGGAATAACCCATGTAAATAAAATAAATGCAAATATACTGAAGTACCTTTTATAGTTTAAAGAAAATACAAACAGATTTTATCTTGCATGGTGTTTGCAATATTTCTTTTTATATGGTTAAAGTGTTAGGGGCTTGATTGCCTTCCTTCATGGTAGAATATATTAATTAACACACCAAGGAGTTGGAATAAATATAAATGAAGTAGATATAACCTTAAAAATCAGGGTGATTTTGTTCCATAAATGATATGCAGTTGGTAACACTCTCAACTCAGTTTTTAGAAAGATCTGAAGACTGAATTGACTGGTTTTAATTTAACAACTATAAATTTTAAATAAATATTTAGATAGTCAAATAAAACAACCTTTTTTTTTTTCCTCAAGATTGCCTACTTTCTAGATTTTCAGTCTGATCTTTTTAGTTCAAGTGCAGCAGAATTTTAAGAACTGATAAATGTGAGTGTTGCTTTATAAAATAGATAATATATTGCAACAGCTTCATTATTACATGTTACAGATGAGCTTTTGGTTGGTTGGTTGGTTTTTAAATGCAGTCATTCTGTAGATTTTAGATCTTTACAGTACTTTGTATTTTAAGGAAAATCAAAGAAAATTGAAAAAAATCAAACATCTTCATATTCGTGGTAACAAACATAAAAGTAAGTTAGGTGGATGAAAACACACGTCTCTTCTCAGCTGATTTTCACTCATGAAAAGGAACACAGATCAGTAGAGGTTAAGAGGATAATAATGGTTAACAACCACAATGAGAAAACACAGCAACAAATGCACTTTAAGATTTAGAAAAAATAAGTGCAGATTATACTTCTTTCTCTCAGTAAAGTCCTAAGTTCTGAGACTTTCTGTCCAAATAACAATCAAGTGGCTTATTAAAGCAGTACTTAGTCTCCTTTATGTAATGCATGAAGGTTTCTTTGGTTTCTAATCCTCCAACATATCACATGTAAAAAATTGAATATACAGGAAATAAAAATTAAAATGGATAGGGAAAAAAATATCTCTTATTGTAGCATTTGCAGAAAAAAGTGCCTGAGAATATGGTTAGAGAAAGCCATAACATGGAAGAGTCTTACATTTGAATATGGTTAGAGAAATCCATAACATGGAAGAGTCTTACATTTGAATATGGGAATGGTTGTAGAAATACAGTCAAAATAGAGAACTATCAGCTGCTGTTTCTCTGCTGAAGGTGCTTTATGGCTGTTGTCTCTGTATTTTATGTGTGATCCTTAAGAGAGCCACTGAAAACGTAACACCCACACGAGCTGGAAGTTTCTGGGATTTGTAGAACTTGAACACCTTCCTTTTAGGCAATGGGCATTTCCAGCTGAACTCCAGGAGTTAGAGGCTGTTATTACCAAACCACTCCAAAGCTCCAAAGCAGGTCAGTTATGCAGTTACACATCACAGTGTACCTTTGCTTACTGGATGAAGCAAGAGGGACTCTCTGGCCAGCAGTGGCCTCCCTCTGACTTGTACCCGCTCCAAGCCTCACAGAGCCCTTGGAGGCCACTGGCCTGGCACTGTCAGTGTTGGCATCCCTGGTGGAGGGTTTAGGAGGATGCCAAATACTGGAGGTCACATACTGTGGTGCACGTGCAGTGTCTGCAGGCCTGGGTGACAGAGATCACAAGGGGTGTGAAAAGGAGGCATTTCCTAGGGAACAGCAGGTCTTTGAGGAAGAGACAGAATTCCAGCCACAGAAGAAGCTGGAGATCATCATGGTATCGCAGGTGAAGTAATGACAAATCTTGACAGTTCATTAGTTTATTACTGCTTAAGACCAGGAAAGGCTTGAAGAATTAAAAATGTGTGTTTAACCTTGTGTTAAATCTGGAAATCATATTGCTATGAATATCAAAATAAGACACAAAGCAAGGCTGTGATGATAATGGAGGTGGAGAAAAGCTATGGTATGACAAGTCACACAAGATTAAAGCAATGTAGTATGACACTAACACCAGTCATATATCAGAAACTGTTCCTGGTTAAATAAAATCATAATTAAAAGAAAAGGAGATTTCAGTGGAGCAGCTGCACAGTCCTGTAGGTGGTTTTAAACAAATGAAACTGCTGGCAAAATGCTAACGTATTCCTTGTTTTATACACTTTAATTTATATACAGGAATCAAGGCGTTTATTTCCTTCTATTTTCATAATTAATTTAAAAATAAAAATCAATTTTCCCTACTGTTTCAAGGCCAGTTGCCATTGCTTGTGTCACTAGTAACAAATAACACTTGCACTCAGATTTTAACTCCATGCAACCTTTGTTAAAACGTGAGCAGTCTTATAAAGGAAAAAAAATAACAAAGTGGTTGCACATCTGAGGCAGGAATCAACAAGATAGAGGAAAGCAGCGAGGTAGAATTTGTTTTATGACAAACTGATAAGAATCATTTCTTTGCTCTGTGAAACTATTGGTCAGATTCACTCAAGAAATACTTGTATCAGTACTTGTGTGGTTTAGCACATGAACTAATAGAAAACAGCACATTTTTATCTGTAACTGCAAAATGTGCTGAAATCCTTTGGGAGAAAACAATTTGACATGAAAAACTTACTTACAGAGAGATTGTTTTGAACCTCATAACTCACTGAGGACAATCAATATATGCAAGAATCCGACATGTAAGAGTTCTTAAAATACCAAAAAGATAATCTTACTTAGATTTAAAAAGTATCTTGAATGATCTAGGCAAAGTTTAAAATGGAAATTGTTCTTAAAACTCCACCACAAATTGATAACACTCCATTTCAAGAATATTTGCTAAAAACTTGTTATTTTTCAGGTTTGTAATTTCTGAGAAAGATGATCCCCACCTGTCCCATGTCACAGTACTTCTTGAAGTCTGCATTAGAAAGAAATGTCTAATGAACCCACTTAATTGAAGCCTCCACAGTCATCACCTGCTCAAACAGCGTACAAATTTCATGTTTTTGAGGTAAGAACAATATGGGGAAAGTGGAGATAAACTCTTAATAGGAAGTAAGTCAAACACAGCAAACATTACCTGTTTTCTGATGCTGCTGCAACATTTTCCTTGTCTCTGTGAAAGGAGGGATACAGTGTGAATGAAGTAAATGCAATTGCCAGTGGTGGCAAGAAAACCCACCCAAAACCAACCAAGGAGAAAGACAATGGGTTGAGCAGAAATGTTTGGTTGCAAAAAGCATCCTAGAGTGGTTGCTCATAAATATAGTTGCGAGAAATCTCTTCAGCTTTCCAGGTGAAACCCACCAAATATACAAGTCTACTGCATATTGCTTCTTATAATTATATGCTTCTTATCAGTTGCAAACAACTTTGTTTCAATAATAAAGTAAAAGGAAAATTAACAGTTACAAATTAGATGTTGTATGCCTGCTTTTAATTTCAGGAATAGCCTTGATTTTTAATAAGTTCTCCTTAAAAAAAAAATTCAATAGTATTCCAGCAGAACATATTTTGATGCCAAATCCAAGCAGTGAAACTAATCAGACTTGGGCAATCCTCAAGGATTTGGTATTTTGAAGCGATAAAAATGGGTAACAAAGATTCTTACAAGAAGGATTTCTTGTGCCTGGTATCACTTAAAAATTCTCTGTCCTATCCAAGTACTCGTTTTCTCAATGTAAATCAGATTAGAAACAATTCCTTCACTGAATTCCCTCAATTAGAAATCATTCCTTCCTGAGGTGAGGAGTAAATCAGCCTTGATTTCTCTGACAGAGGACTGGGCTATTATTCTGTAAACACACACACATGCTTACAAAAATAACTGATCAGTTTAAGTGCAAGCAACTGTGTATCTGTAAGAAGTTAAGACAAAAGTATTTTCATAAAGAATAGAATCCATTAGCTTTAAACTCCTAAGTTTGAAATCCAGTTAGTTAAGTAATTGAGATAGTCTCTATATTTAGCAATTTAGTGGGTGGTTGTGTCCCTTCTTATTTAAGGAATTGTGCTGAAATTGATGGGTTTAAAGCTAAAATATGCCAAATGAGAACACTTTTCTTAACTGGGATCTGAAATTACAAAACACAAAGCAAATGTCCTCATTTATCCAACTGCACCTTCTTTCTGCAGTGTCCTTTGGGAAAAAAAAAAAAAGGAATACATGTACTTATGTGGATTTGTTGGGCACCAATCATTAACTTACATTACATTTGGAAAGCTATTCTTAAAATTTTCCCCATTATTAGCAGTATTTTATATGTGTCTCTGTGTTTATGTACTTACAGATACATATGTATGTATAGTCATATATGAAATGGCTTCTCCTTAGTTCAGTTTTAACAAAGTTATAAAAACCAATCCAGTTTAGATCAGCAAAGGTTTGGGTATAGGTGTCCTCTACAAATTTTTAAAACCTCTAACTAACATGTAACTCCTAAAATACATGAAGTCAGATTTTCAAACTCAGAAGTGGATGTGAAACGCCCCTCAGATGCTGCCACCTGATCCCAGTGTTACTGGGGCTGGTCTGGAAGGGCCTGTCTCAAAAACAAATGCCCTGCTGAGATCAACCAGCTCACCACTCCGAAGCAATGAGAAACCAAACTCTGCCTCTATGGGAACCAAGGTGTGAGTTCACTGCAATGTCAGGTAGAGCAAAGCCAGGATGAAACAGGGTAGAGGAGGATGGATTAGAGATTGTGTGTGTGTGTGGGGGGGAAGTGTTAGTACACCAAGAGCCACAGTCATGCGAGGACGTTAAAAACACAGTCACAGCCTGAAAGGAATAAAACATTGCTTATTCCCAAGTATTCTATGAGGGATCACAGCCAAGACCAAAAGGTAGGCAGCTGGGGTCAGGCTGAAGCAGTGTTAAGCCTCTATTGTTATTATTAATCTGATCCAAACTTTTCTGCCCCATTAGTTGTGGCTGCACCAAAGAAGAGCAAAAAAAGTCACTTGATTTTGAGGTCAGCATTTCATAAAAGTTTTTTCCCTGAGTGTACAAAATAGGATGACGTTGAGTGACGATGGCAGGGGAGTTGGGAAGGTGAAAAAGAGAGAGAAGTATAGTAAAATTACTTCCACAGAATAAAGCAAAGGAAAAAGCAGAGAGTAGAGGGAAAGATGAGTTCAAAGGCACACAATACTTCTTCATGGTGTGGCTTCCAGGAACTATTTCTCTTCCCAGTCAACAGAAGCAATGCCCATTTGGTTAACAATAAGAAAGGCTCAAAACCCATTGTGCCTCTTATTTGCCATACTTGCATTTTGAGGAACAGGCTATTGGATTTACGGCCTTTACAATCAAACGTTTTCTCTAACTAAATAAAGAAATAATTTTACTTTTGAGTCCAATGCATCCCTGGGGCAGGCTCAGTAAAGTCAATACCTTCACCACATGAAAAAATCTGGCTCAGAATATTATGAGCAGTTTATATCTCTGTGGCTACACAGGCTGCTCCAGTAACTGACAGTAGTTTTGAGCTATCTGGAAGAGATTTAAAATGAATTTTTTTTTGTTGGGTTTTTTTGGGGGGGGGGAGGGGTGTTGGTTTGTTTGTTTTTTGTCTGCAGCTTTTTTATTCCCCACTGAAATGGCTTTTGACAGAAGGGCCATTCTGAGAGAACAGTGCAACTCCCACAGACTTCATTAAAGGTTGGACATATATCTAAACAAGATTTACACAATATACTGTCTTCCCAGTTACACGGTATATTATACACTGGAAATCTTGAAATGCTTCCTTCTCATAAAAGTATGCTACAGGATATGGTCACGTAGACAGAATGACTGAAATTAGAAATAGAGTCTTTCCCCCCCACACCAACAAGAACTGGTGTAACTGAACACAAAATTCCTTTGCAGGCCAAGCTTGTGTGTGCTATTGGATCCTAAAAAGAGCCTGCAGACACTTCAGAGAGTTTCCAATGAGTGTGTTAAATCTGAACTCTATGAACTGGACATGGGAATACTTTCCCATTCTACTTTATTTTTGGAAACCAAATGTAAAAGACTGCCAAACACCTACATATAACAGGCAAGCTGAGACGTGGAGGTTGTGTACCTTCCATCTGCCTTCTCTTTAGATGGCAACAGATGTTTAATGAAGACCTAATGACATAAGAAACATGAGGCATCCTGAGAGACCACATGGTCCTTCAGCTTTGTCTTTCAGACTGAAGCAGTAAGTGAATACTGTAATTTAGTTTTTTCTCTGTACTCTTATGGAGCAAGACTGCTTTTCTAATTTTACAAATGAGAAACTAAATAGAGTTACTCATGGTCACAAAGAAGCTCTACAGCAGGGCAAGGAACTGAAATCAGCTCTCCTGAATCTCAGTTGAGTATTTAAAATATCAGCTCACCCTCTTTAATGAGAGATTATAGATTTTTTAATAAATATATCTATTCAGTTTATTGGTATTTTCCTGTATTAGTCATCCAGTAGTCTACTACAGAGCCTGACAGATATATACTGGCCTTTTATGAAAGGGGAAGTGGATTTACAGATTATTAAGGTCTATATCTATTGAATTTAAAAATTCTGGTTTTCTAGTAGTATGGTGCAGATTTGTTGGAGTTAGACTTACAATAGCTTTCATCCTAACATACTTATATTTACATAAGCATATTTGCCTACAAATATGATTTCCTTTTAAGAAGTAGAAGTTACAAAATAACTTCAAAAGAAATTTTTACAGGGTGTCTGGGAGTAAAGTTGTGTTAAAGTTATTTTGTAATTGCCTTTCAAACATTTTTTTGTCTCAAAGGCATGAGACACTGACACTGTTGAAAACTGGACAATGAGCTACATTAACTGCTGTTCTGATCCAGTGAGGCTATTTCTACCTTTCTGTGTTTGCAGCTCAGAACTTTTCCATGGTCAGATGACTATAAAACTATTGAGGATGTTTGTCTTTTCTTCCCCCATGCTATATTTTTGTTATTCCAACACAGACATCCTAAGACACACAGAGAATCATAGGCAGTTAACGGAGAGGACAGAAGACAACTATCATGCTGGTTTAGTTAAAACTTTAGCTTGGAATCAGAACAAAAGGGGTAGAAGAGCTAGTCTCTCTTTTTCAGCCACTGTAGTTAAGAATGTGAGCAGCCCACGCCAAAACGTGGCAATATTGTAATATATCCTCCTAGTGTGTCTGCTTTCCACAACAGGGAAATACATTTCTCTCAGAAGGTATCCTGGTTTGTGCAGACAGTGGCACAGAACAGGAAAAGCATTATCATAGATTCAGTGGAAAAAAACCAGCAACTCATTCTCAACAAGCAGTATGGAACTCAGTCAAAGCAACTCGCTAAAATCAAAGCCAACACCTCCCATGAATGCATTTTAGTGGCACCTGCAGGTTTGCTGTTAAATGTAACAGTCACACAATAAATGCAGCTGGGCACACAGCAGCATTGGTGTTGGGGAAAGGGAAGGTCACTCTTTTCCAAGATTTGCAGAGTGATATTTGCCATGCAAGTATAGGTACTCCCATTTTCAGTTTTATCACCAAAGACTGCAAAATTCTGAGCATGTGTAGCAATTTGAGCTGGGACTTAATTTGCATAATTATTCCCTGTCTTGGCCTTAAGTGTGCAACTGGATTGAACAGAATGATTTGGCCCAGCTTTTTACAGCCCCACTGGTAAAGTGCAGGTATCTGCCACCAGGCACCTGAGCACAGGATCTGGACTTTGAGGCTGTGTTTGTGACCATTACAGACAAAACCGGTGCACAATAAGTTTAGATTTTGTATGCCAGGAAACAATTCCCCTTTCACTGAAGTGTTCTTTCTCTTCATGACTTCACTTTTCTCCAGGGAAGCTGAGAGAACAAGAACCCAGAGATCTCAATTTCAGCTGGTAGTTCTTTTAGACCTACTTTTTAGTTTGTGCACATTGATGATAAGAAAATTCATACTTCTATGTGGCATTATGCTAAGTTTGCAGCTGCCTCTGAAATACAGCAATGTGTCTGTGCTGTTCAGTTCCTGAGTCAAGTAACTAAGTGGAATGAATTAGAACACTTGTCACTCTTTCAGAATGTGTATTGCATTTTATTTCATAAACTCTCTTAAGGATTTTCTTACCTTCCCTCTCTCATTTGTAATCATATAACATTCTGGGTCAGCTACAACAAATGCTCACATGGAAATGAACTATGAGGAAGTTATTAGTATTTAGGGTAATTTTGCTGACACTAATGTAATTTAGAAGCAGAATAAAAGGAAGCAGTGCCAGTGCTATGCTCCAGCTCACCCTAAGCAGGGCTCTGTGAGCCAGGCTGATGATCCACAGACCACAGCTGAGTGGTCTGAGTTACAATGCTTGTTAGAAAGCCTGCTGCATGTTAGAACTGCTTTACCCTTGCTGGACTGAAGGCAATGCAAGGGACTAGTCAGAGAGAGAGGCAGCATTGTGCACTGGTGTCTTGGTTAAATGCCTGCAGCAGCTGCAGAAGGCATAGGAGAATTTTAAAGGTTCCACAGTAGGAATGAAAGTTAACGTTAATTCCTGCTCATGCAAACGTTATGTGGTGGACAGGAACATGCAGGAGACTGGGATAGTAAAGACAAGATGTTACATACAGGTCAGTACATCCACTCCCCAAACTGAATCTCAAGCTTTAACAAGCTCTGTTAGCTCATGCATTACTTTCTCTATGAACTATTTTGAGAAAAGCTTCATGGTATTTCTTAATTGCATTTGGAGCCCTCGCTCGTTCAATTTTAGTGGGTACATTCAAGTGGATACACTGTACCCCAGAGTCACTCACTATCTCTGATGAATTACTTCTACAGGGAACTGGCTTGAAAACAAGGGATTTATGATATCTAAATAGCTCTTTTCCCCATAGAACCTCCAGAAGTATATTGAGGAAGAAAGACTTTGATCAATTTTCCCTTCTGGTTTCACTCAGAATTCCACTGAGTTATTTCACTATTCCTATGCTTTTGTCCCTCTTGAGGTGCTAAAAGGTAAGCAGAGAACTGAATATATTAAATTGATGTGCTTATTATCCTTTATTGCAGCTATGTTCCTTAAGTGAGAAATCTACCTAGAGAAGTCTGCTTTATTTCATTGGCTGTTGTGGAAAGATAGAGTATGTCTTTCAAAAGGATTTTGGTAATCTGAGCAGCATATAAACAGGAGGTTTTTGGCAATTGGGAAGGTCAGCAATGCTAATTGTTGGAAATTTTGGCCAACCAAGGAAGGGAATTAAGGTGCCTTAGCTTGTCTTGGTGGTGTCAGATGGCTTTGATAAGCAGAAGTAGAACAAAGGATGTTATTGTGCTTGAGAGCAAATTTTAGTCAATTAATTTTCATGGATACTGCAGAAAGCTGTCAATTAAAGGCAAATTGATTAAAGGAAGCAATTATCTGGTAATACCATGTACCATACCAAAATTCTAGCTTTTTAACTTTGCCAACTAACATTTGTGTAAGTATCCATGCATTTTGTGAAACATATAACGATAGTCCCAGTCACTGAAACTCATGGCAGACACTGCTAAAGGATCCACAAAATCAACTCAGTTCTTGTGGGAAACCTGACTGTACAAGTAAAAAAATTGGTGTCACCTCATCTGCCCCTGAGGAAGGTTTCAGAAAGCTCTGTGATATGCAAGAGTTGGACTTTTGAAAAGTGATAAAGTAGTCCCTAAAATACTTGTTCCTTGCTATGGAAGATTTACTCCACCCAGCTGTGCATAACAAGAGAGAAAGTGCAATGGAGTGACCTCTGTATTTATGGCTTAGCACAAACGTCCTGTCCTTCCTGTACAGGGAGGGGTGAGGAGAGGGAGGCAAGGGGAAGAGCCACAGAACCTTTCTCACTTTGTCATTTTGTCATGCATGAAAGGGAGACAGGTCAAGTTCTCATACCCACTCTCCTAAAGTCACACTCTAACCATGTCCCATCAGCACACACTGCATGCAGTCAGTGTTTCTGCTGCAAACTGAGCACTGCAGGAGGTGAGGGGAGACCATCTGAGCACAAGACAGGGCAGCAGGATTTGGGAAACAGGTTAGTTTAGATCAAAGAGTCTTGTACCACAGCAGAAAATAAGCATGTCCCTGTGCCATAACCAGACAAGCAGATTTACCTGGAAGGCCTTTTGATTTCCTACTGGCATCAGCTTTGCTGTATCTTCATTAAATGCTTACAAGACTATGCTTTACTGGCAATATTGGGATGGGCAGGGAGTGAATAGCACTGTTCACATCCTGCATTTTACTTTATTTTTGGCATGAAGGCTATTTAGAAGACAGTATTGTCACTGACCATTGTCCTCTGCTCAGCAGAGCAGTCACAGGTCAAAACATATTCAGCATGGGACAGATACACCTGCCTGTCATCAGTGCTGTTTTAAAGAATTACATGACTCATCGAGTCTTCAATTGGGAACCTATTTTAAGCCTCACTGTCATTAATTGTGAATAATCTTCCTAGGCAAAACAGCAGACTTCTGCAAATGGTCAGGAAACTCTGCAGGATGGTGCTGGTCAATCAGAAGCCACATACAGTGAGAGAAGCCCGAATATACTAAAAATAGAACAAAACTAGAACAGACTTGACCTTTTGCTAGAACAAAGCTACTGTTTCTTCAAAGCTGTTAATGCTTTCTTATCAGACCTCAGTCTGTTACAGTCTTTAGCAATGGCATGTAGTAGAATGAAAACTGCAGGCCAATTTCTCTACAAAGGGCACCTCCTACTCAGGAAGCAAAACCAAGGCCTCTTCACAGCTACATGAAGAAAGATGGGTAACATTCGTTTTTTTGGACTTGAAGATTGTCATGACTACATAAAGGAAGATTTCTGAGGAGGAAGAGTTGAGGAATAACTAATCTAAATATAAACAAGAAATGGCATAGAAAAATTTGACTGACAGTTAATCCAAAGTCCATCGCTTGGAAGATTTTTTAAAAAGGACTGGACTGAGTAGTAGAAATATGCTGTAGTGAAAATCTTGCCATAGGAATTAATGAAGGCACCTTTACAAAAGATCTTCAATATTGCAAAAGTTCCAAAGGCTACCAAATCAAGATCTTTTTCTATTAATTTTTTTTTCTCTGTAACTACATAAAAAATTGAAATTCTACAAGTCTGGAAAGTGTTTAGATTCCACTTTGTATCCTACATAAAAAAAAGATTAATATTATTTCTTTATATGATTACATGGTTTATATGCATGAATTTTTATCATTAAACCCACTGAAGAGAGCTAAGGAGAAGGGGTGCCTTAATTACATTTCCATTAATTTTATATCTTATCAAATTACTAAAAAATACCTTTCAAAATAACATTAAGTGTAAGCACTGAGATATAATCTAGACGTTTTCTTTTTCATTATAACACATGCACTAGGACTATTTGAAACATAGCATCTGTATTTTGTTCATAAAACATTAAGGATACACAATTCCTATTTAAGTGAAGAAACTATATTAATACTTATTCAGAAAAAATGTCAAAAATCTAACTTGGTTAAAAATTAGAACTGGATAATTTTTTACTTAGGTACATTTAATGTTTGTGAAAAAACTGACTATTGATATTTTAAGTTCTATCAAAATTTCCCATATACAAATAAAATTCACCACCACTTTGGTTCACCAAAGTTTGATCTTGGCAACATTCAGGAAAAGTTAAAATGTTGCTCTTATTTCATGCAGTGCTGTTGATTTTCCACAGGCAGTAGTAAGATGGTGTGACCAGAATCTGTTTGTGTTCCCATAAGGAAAGTGTACATGCATGCTGTGAATTAAGTAGCATGTCTACTGAACTGCTATGGTACTTAGCTAAGAAAAGTGAAATGCATTTTAGAAGCAACTAGTGCTCATGTACTCTTTAATAATACTCAAGAATTGATTTTTTAAAAATATGTATGATAGCCCTTTAAACACTCCAGTATTTGGCTGATTCATGCAAAATTCTCCATGAACTGTAGCTTTTCCTTATTTCTAACACAGAAAAACAATGGGAGTTTGAATGAACTTGACTGCTGATACAAATCTGGAAGCAGCAAAAAGCACAAGAGTTTGAGTCTGATCTCATGCACTGATTAATCCCTTTGATCAGAACTATTGCTACCAGATAAAGGTACCTGATTTGCAGTTTATAGAAGTTAATGAAAAAAAACAACCCTAAAGGCTGCCAGAAGGCCTGTGATAGAGTCAGTCTGTCACTGCAGAGAGCAGTGTTTCATCAGAGAAACTCCTGCCTCAGTCAGTGCCAAGGACTCCTAATGCAGCCAGCTGAGGGCTCACATCAACTGTTTCCATGGAAACCACAAACTCTTTAATGGAGTTGCATTTTTTGTTTCATTTGATGATCAGAGCACAAGCTAGAAAGGAAAGTAGCACTGCCCTTGGTGTACTTCAGATGGAATATGGAATATTTGGCAGCCTTGGCTATAGGTTTGCCATGTCTCAACTGACACAGCAAAGACCTGTACTATTGTACCAAAAAGATCTCATTCTAAGCACCAGCAGTGTCTCAAGTGCCTTTGCCACAGAGACAAATTAATAATTACTGCCAGAGAATGCAAATTATTTAAATGGAAATGCTAAACAATATTATCAATAGGTTGTCATCTAACATCTATTAATTATGCTATTACCTATTAATTACGCTTTGTTCACACTTAGTAAAAATATTTTGTTCATTTCTGTTGTTCTTTCAGCTGCTTTGTCAGTTTTATTCTAATTCAGACAACTTAAAGGTCAATAATAATTCTAGCTAATAATGGAAAGCTTTTTGACCAAATTTTCTATTCAGGAAAGAAAAGTTCTCCTTCTTTCAATAATCAGTTGAAGCAGTTACTGTTTTAAAACAGAATAAAATACTTTGTAAAACAGGCACATAATTATTTTAGTTTTAAAATGTTTTATTTCAGATAAAGCATGCTGCTATATACAGAAAAAGTGTGGGTCAAAGCAAGAGCAATACAGAATGGGCAACATATTCCTTAAATCTTAAAAGATGCTTTTAAAAGCTTCAGTGCAACAGTAGTATGATATATTCTTCTCACTCCTAAATCACCTCTAGCAAAATGTCATTTCCTCGCAGATCCTGAGCAACCCCAGCTATCTCTCACTTTTATATAATGATAAATTCAATTTTCCAACACAAAACTTACAGCAATGGTTTCAGCAAATAACCTCTACCAGTATAATATATTGAAGAAATACAACTTCACATTGCTAATATCTTATTTAAAACAGCATCATTCAACTATGCAAACTAAGTATGTCGTACATTTAGCAAGGTCTAGGCCAGTCAGTTTTTCTTTTCAACTTTCTTTCTCCTACTTCATTATCTTTACAGTAAAACTCAGTAAAAGTCTCATTCTTCTTCCTCCTAAAGAAATACTGTCAGCAACTTCCCTCTAATTTTCTCCTAAAGTTAAGGGACTACAATAGTGATGTTTTCCTGTATACTGAAGTTTGAGATAGTAAAGGAGTAAAGCTAAACTACTTTGAAATGAAGAACACGACCTGGGTTGTATTGTTATTTTTAGTTGTGGTGACAGTGAATGGCTAACAGGCTAACGACAGAAACCTACAGAGCAGGGCCCCAGCAGTGTGTGGGACATGCTGGGGCTCTAACTCAGGACAGCAGTTAATGTTTGACTGTAACTCTGTCTGTGTTTGCCCCAGAAACGTGGGCTTTTAACTTTTGACATTAAGGAGCTGCGCTGACAGGCCGTGATGCCAATTGCGCAATTTGGCAAAGCGTGGGCTGTTACGTTCCGTTTCAAACCTCTCCCTGTGGCATGAAGAAAGAGAGAGAGAGAGAGAGACAGAGACAGAGAGAGACATAAACACAGAAGAAAGAAAGGAGGGAGAAAGAAAGGGGTTAGGGACCATGGCTACCACTCCCCTGCCTTATAACTAGGGCAATGGCAATTTATTTGGATTTTCTCCTCAGCTATCAAACCAGCACAATGAAGGCTGGGTGATGCTTTTTGGACCATGTATGAAAGGTTTTGCAGTTGTTTATTTCTGAGAAGTAACTTGATGTAACTTCTTATTCTTTGACTTGTGCTTGGTATTACAGGGCTGCTTTTGCTAGAAATGCAGTGTAATCCCATTGTTTTCCTGCCACCAGTTTCTCTTGGCTTTTCCCCCCCTTGCCCCCAACTGAGCAGTCAGTGACAGTTAACTCATAAAAGTGCAAAATGAATGCAGGTATTTTCCATTCTGTAACACCTAGGCCAGCCCATATATATCCTGCTGTCCTTCCTGCAAGGACCATCACCCACAGGTTTAAGCAGTACTTTTCTACAGCTTTTCTCAGCATTAGTAAGTATTAGTGTTTACATTTGCATAAATATTTCTGGTCATAGGTGTCACAAAGCAGAACAACATGGGATTTTCAAAGCAGAGTCCTGTGAAGTATTGGCCATCTCCTGCCCTCCCTGGCTACCTCTGACTGCACACTGGGGCTGTCGAGCTGTGTTCAGCACCTCTCAGGATTTAGCCTTTTCTAGACACTCTACAGTTTAAATTCAGGTTTTGTAAATAAAAAGGGGAAGAAGGGGGATGTGAGATGAGAGCACAGTGAAGGAGAAGTATATCAAACAGAATGGAAAATAAAATGTTCTTGTTATTTGCAAAATGTATTTGAATCATTGCAAACAAGGTAATTTTTTTCCTCATTATTTACACTCAAAACACAAGACAATTAATTGTGTTAATGCAGTGGAACTTGAGAGTGAAACCAGCCAAATAGAAAGGAGCAGACTGAGCTGGTTTTACTCCTCAGGCTGAAGAAAGCACAAAACAATAAACAGAGTAAATGCCAACAAATTCACTGATATTTCTAAATCTTCTGTTCTTAATAACACAGTGTCATGCAAGTAACACTCCTAAAGAAGTGTTGATGTATGACTTCCCAAAATATCTTTTATGCTTTTAAGTAATTAAAAGATATAAAGTATTCCTAGTTGAAACTTCCTGGTGGCATTTTTTCCAGTTACACCAGAGTGTACCAGCTACAGTGGGTCTGACATGCAATTTAAGAATTCCCTCACTACTTTCGAGATATTATCCCTCCATTCAAGGAAAAGGTATTCAGAAACATGTGTTTGGCTTGAAATAGATCCCTTCTTTCCAGAAAATAATCCACAACGATCATCACACCAGCAATGGAAAGTTTTCATAGCAAGTCATAATCTCATGGGTGCCTTCAAAATAGCAGCAGCACGAGCGAGGGACAGTCATGCAACGCTCATTAATATTAACTGAAAGGGATATTCTGCCACTTGAAAATGCCCAAGCTCCATGGCTTTCATTTAGAACATATGTCATGAAGTTAGAAGCAGCAATCTAAAAGTGACTATTTTTATGTAAAGCAGTTCTGTCAAAAATAAGCTACACGGATCACCCCCTGTCCTCCAAGAGTTTGGGAGAAATCTGATCAGCATTTCATGCAGCTCTTGCAAGAGAAAGCACCAGAGGGATTGCTCACAGCATGCCCTGAGACCAAAATCCCCTGCCCTCCAAAATCTCTGGCAGTTTAACTTTTGGAACATGAAGGATTTTTCCAGAACTCCAGCACAGCAGGGCGTTAACACAACACTGAATCTGGCAAGACTCAGGTTCCGCAGTTTCATGGAAACCTTTTGCTTTCAGGAACCCAGGAAACCTTCCAGATGATCCCAAACTGTGGACATGGAGAAAGGTGTGGTTGTATAGTCTGGATCTGGAGTAGATACTGAAGAGGACTTTCTACTCCATTATTGTGCTGGAAGAGTGAAGTTCAAGTATGGAGTCTGTGCATCTGTCATAGGTCCTTCCATCCCTTACAAAATCAAAAGTAGCAGGAGCCTTCCCAAGGGATGAAACAGAAGGGGTCCAACAGGCCCCAGAGAGCTGTCTATGATCGATGCATGCACAACTGGGGCTTTTGCTACCACATCTCCAGTGGAGTGTGTGCAATGTTTGAGGCAGGCACCAACCCACCCACATGGGACAGGCACTGTCAGGGAGGCAGGAAGGAGACCCCATTTCATTCCTTGCCCCAGAGCTCACACCAATTGCACAGGTCCTGTGTAACTACCTAGTATATGTTCCCTTAACTTTACTACCAATGAATGCCCTTAAACCTGTTCAGCTGTGCCTAAACATAGCCAGAATCTCCTTGTGAAGACAAAGGATAACACAGTGAAACCTCAAAACTGCAGAAAACATGCAAAGCACAGTGAATATAGTCATGTACTTCGAGATAGAATGTGCAATTTCTACATGTTGATGTGTTACTAGATAATTATTGTCAACATATCTGATACCATTTTCCAGTATCTAGTATTTTCCAAAGCCACAGACTACACCTAGAAAGATTATTCCTCTAAAACAACATATTACTCTCAGATGTGAATGGGGGACTCTTAAGTTCATCACAATGCTTTAAATCCCATCATAGTAAGGATTTGGATGTGTGCTATTACATCAAAACAGATAATGCACAATACATTTAATGAGAATTAGGCTTGCACATTTGAGGGAAGAAATAAATCCCTGAGGGATATAATGTCAAGCCTGATGTTCGGGCACTCAGCCATGAACTGGGGTGAACTGCAATGGAAGGTTTATAGCAAACATCAGCTGAAAGCACACTTGTATTCTCACAGGGAAGATAACAGATTTCTTTCTCACTGATTCAACATTTGTAACTTGCACTGTGATCAAAAGCTCAGAACCTTTAAAGAAGCCGTACAGCAGTAAAAAGAAAAAAAAAAGAATAAGGAAAGGAGGTGGTTTGAGTATCAAACACATCACAAACCCAGCCAGTGGCTTAGAGCAGCTCATGTGAACAGGGATTTGAAGTATGCAAACAGAAAATAAGGCTTACACGCAGGATGCTCTTGATTCAACTGCAGTTTTTAGCTCAACATAAGAATCTCTAATACATCTATTTCCTGGCTATGCAGGATGATGATAAATCTTTAATTCCATATTATATCTCTGAACATATCCACTTTTTAAGTGTTTTTGATGGATCATATGAAACAAATACATTTATCCACTAGCAAAAGCAGTCCTGTGCTTCCGTATTCTATAAATTTGGGTCATGTTTATTCCAAATAAAACATCAGCTAATGATTACGGGTATGGATGGAAACAACTCCTTTACTGTATCATTTAAGGAGAATCAAATGTCAATCAGAGGGTCATCCAAATAAATTGCTCACAAATTTCAGTGCTATCACAACATTATATATTTTCATCCAGTTACACAATCAAGTAGTTACACGGGGCTTGGAATTCATCACATTCACACACCCAGTAAAGTACAGGAAAGTTGCATGAGCAAAGAGCTTTGAGATTTGAACACACACTCCAGGAATTTTGCACTGTCTTTCCTAAAAGCATGCTAATTTGTTATCCTTCTCATTCAAATGCCTCTCACAAATAGCATTTTAATTTCAGTGATTTTTAAGTAAACGTATTAGACTATTTTAGGACAAAAATATAATAAAGGATGTTCATATTAATGCCATTTTAAAACATTATTGGGTTATCAGGAAGGAGAAAGCCATATTTTTCACAGGGAGTTGCCTACCTTGACCTCCTCAGGGCTTCCTCATCTGGATCTTGCACTGTAGACAAAAAATGTTTCAGTTAAAAAAGAAAGAAAGAAAGGAATTTGCTTTATGATGAAATTATAAGTTCCTTAGAAACTTATCAAAAGCCTATCTAAAGGTGCATTAAGCTGATTTTGCAGCAGTGGAATCTGTAAGAACACCATGAGGAGGAGCAGTTCCCCAGAGATGGGAAGGAGGATGTTTGGAGGAATGTAGCTATTACAATGCCTTTGTCATTCATTTATCAGCAGTGTTTCACAGCTGTAGGCAATGATTCTACAGAGAGGTCCTGCTGTTTTGCAGGAAAGCACAAGAGGCATGAGCAGCAGATTCATAGGAAACACTAACTATTTCCCTCTGATGTGGGAAAGGGCCCTTAACTTCCTTATCTCTAGATCAGAAACCAGCTGTGAAGTTAGTACCAGGTGGTCAGAAAAATATTTCCATAGGCAACAAGCAGCAAAGTTCAATCTCCTGTGACATTCATAGCAGATCTAGGCTTAGATAACAGGGCTGGTAGAATCATAGATTCAAGACAAATGGTGATCCATGATTTTTTTTGACCTCCAGAAGTCACTTCTATAAAAGGCTGTTACAAGAGACACGACCCATTTGTCATTTTTTCTAATGAATGGACATCTTTGTAAGTCTAGGCTGCTGGAGAACAAAAAATTGCACTGCAGAAATTTTATTTGTAAGTAGGAAGAACTATGGGGTCCCAAATGCTCTTTTACTATAGAGTCTGTTATAGTTTTATGGTGAGACCCCTGGCAGATCAAAGAATTTTCTTCACAAAGCACAAGGTGAGACCGTACACTTTGATTTCCCTTTCTCTCTAGTTACATCCAGGATCTTGGACTGAAAACTACGAGTCTGGTCATGAGTATTCCTTCAGTATCAGTGGCCAATACCGGGGCGATACATAACGACAGGAATCTGCAGTGAGGATGAGGAGGATGTTCTGTAATTCCACTTACTGTACTCTGTCCCAGTCATCTGGGCGAGGATGCGGAAGGACTTGGACTGCAGGTTGGCGGAGCGGCGGCTCCAGTCCTCGCTCTCATCCTCGGGCTTGTTCTGAGTTTTCAGCACAGCCTGGTACACCGGGGAGGCACTGTCTACGTGAGGGTCTTTGAGAGGGAGGGTACTGCAATTCAGAAAGTGAAACGTTGTGAAACGGCCCATGGTGCCTTTCCTCCCAGCCTCTCTGGTCGCAGTTTATCACCCAGAGTAACAGCAATCCACAACATGGCTTTGAAAGTACCACTTCTTAAAAAAATACGTTGGTCAATTTTACGTTATGGCTCGTTCTATCTTTAGAATGGCCTGTTATCATCAAATCTGCATATTCAAAACAGCATGAAAATGCTTGGAAATATCTGTTTATGATTCCTCAGCCAAGGAAGCCACAAGCTTACAGTGGTTAGAATAACGTGTGGTGATAAAGGCGAGTATGCCAGGCAAAAACATTTATTTCTCTGAGAATTCCTGTCCCCTATTATTTCTTATAAAAATTACTTCATGTTGATACTGTTTTATGCTACTTCTTTAAATTACAGTGTTGGGCCATTGCCCTTTTAGATTGTACTTAGAAATAAAAACCATATTTCATTATAAAAATAATGTGGTAGGCTTTTATAGCTCTTTCTAGAGATGATTCTTTGTCAAACTCTGAATTAAACTTCCATCTGCCATAAGTCTAGATTCATTGTCTACTAAACCTGTGAAGCAAAGAAGTCTAGACTTGTACTCAAGACTTGCATACATATGCTGTATCTGAAATCTTTAGCAACAGAATGTATCTGAGTCTTACATGTCTACTCATCTTGCAAAGTGATATATCCAGGAAAAAACTTTCAATTGTGCACACCTAAAATCAAAGCTACAGAAGTCTGTAGCACAAGTGAAGTAACCTCTCTTTGATTTATGATGCAAGCTAGAAACAGGCTTAGTAACTTAATAGTGCCTTTTTTTCCCCCTGTGAAAATAACTTCTGCATAGCACACAGTTAAAATTAACTATTAACAGAGCTGCAGGAATATACACTGAGGGGATGATGTATGCTTGGAGTAACTTGGCTCCATGGCTTCTCTAAATACAAGGTCTATTTTTGAAGCAAGTGATTTATTGTAACAGCTTTAACTTGTTATTCCATAAAGAGCTTTGCAAGCAGCAAGCTCAACTTCAGGAAAACTGAGAGATGGTTCTGTTAAAAGTTAAGGGCCATTTGGTCCAACTAAGTCACTACCATAAAGTTCCAGGAGCAGCCCCCTGCTATAAAAGTTTCTTCCTTGGTTCAGGCTCAAACTTAGTGTTCTCTAAGACACCATTGTGCAGAGAAAATCTACAGAGAAGCTGAGTCTGTGATTTGAAGACCTGAGAGAAATCATGAAAAAGCCAAGAACCATGTCTGACATCCTACACACAGCAATAACATACACTGTGATGAAAAATATTACCAGGTAGTGCTTTAAATATCAGTATTTTCCAGCTGACACACTCCTCTTCATCAATACACGGTTTTGATGGATCTGGGCATAATAGCAGGGGACATGTTCTTCAGGTCAGACCACAGGTGGCTCACAAACATGGTCAGTGTTTATATGGACCCAAAAGCACCCTGTCTCTCTAGGAGTTTTCAGGTTTTATTGAAGGAGTATTTATGTTCTTCATAACCCCCAATATATGCAAACTTATCACTTTCTTGAGGACCCAGCACAGCACAAACCTCAGTAAATTTTTTTTTTTTGCATGTTTCAGCACAATCATCTATGTGATGGAGTACAGCTTGGAAAAAAGGTGAACTTAGAAAAAAACCTGACTCTTCAGTTTAAGCTCTGCCACAAAACATACAAGTTATGTAAAAAATGTTTCTCAGTGTGAAAGACGCCCTGTAGGAAGAAGCAGCATTTTCCAGCTCCTCTTTTAGCTCATGTTTCCAGACCACTATCCTTACAATACCTAAACACTAGCAGGTACAGAAGGCATAATGTAGACTTGTTTATTTTGGGGAGGGTGTGCCATCAGTTGCTTGCAGTAGTGTTGCTCCTAGTGGAAGATGGGAGAGCAGTAGTCTTCCTCTTCTGGCCCATCACATATGGCTGAAGGGCTTGCTGAGGCAGGGCACAAAGTGTGGGAGCAGGAAGAGTCTTTGCATGGAAAAGATTCTCTGTAATACCAACAGTAAGTCAGCAACCCACTTGGGACTGTTCTGCTGCTGCCTCTGACACTTGGCTATGCTGAAAAGTTCTGTCACTGTAAAGGTCTTGTTAATGTTCCCCAAAAGATGACCCCAGAGGCATTTGAGGGTGCTGAGCACCCAGTACCTTGCCCTGTATGACTGCTATAGCTGACTGCCTGAATTGGGCCAACAGTTAACTTTATATTCCCAGATTGACTTTTTAATCTTGCTGAAGCTTAAAAAACTGCTGGTTTTAGCAGTGTGATAGCACATTTCCCAGCTGCATACTGTTGCAAAGTGGATAATAAACCTTTGCTGACTTCGACCATAGACCACTGTGGCAACAGCACCATGCAAGTTACAGACAGTACAAATTCCTTTGACTGAATCCTCTTGCTGAAATGCTTTGTTCTTGTATTATGACCAATATACAAAAAAAGCAGTTTAAAGGTTTATGTATAATTATGCTATTAACTCAAGGTTAGTTAAAAAACTAGAGCTAAAGGCTGGACCACAAATTTCACAGTAGCAATGTGTGGCATTAACAGGACATATTAATATCCTCATGGTAGATGATTAAGGCAGGAAATGGAGCTTGCTGAATTAAACTTCCCTAGCAGAGTGAAACATGCTCATATAAATTGAACTAAATTAATGTAATACATTGGAATATTTCCAAATCTGCCTTTAATTCAACAGGCCTTTTTCTTTTTTAAAAATCATAATTACATTGTAGACGAGTAACTAGGACATATGAGCCACTCAGCATGGAAGTGCAAAATAGAGCACATCGCTGATTATGAGCATTTCATAAACCTAAATGTGACAGTTGATTCTTACAGACAGCCTAAAGATGCACATAACCATGTTAATACCTCTGTTATACCTCTTTGTAATTTAATTTCTTTCCATCTGGGTGTGGATGTGCAGAAATATTATTCATCTTTAAGCATATTACTCTAAATAGATGTTACTGAAAAAGAATTCTTCCCCAATGGGTTAGAGCTTTCGTGGGTTTTCACACTACAGCCTGAGGTATTTTAGTAGGAGTCAATAAAGAATGATACTCCTTTTTCACATCATCATACTAGTCACACATTATTGACATTAAAACAAACTTTAAAGACAGTCAAGCTTCTTTGAGTAAGTAGCAGTGGGATTATTATTTTTTGGACTCCATTATAAACTACAGTTTACCACATGAATGGTACCCTGGAGTCATTAGCCAGGTTTAATTTAAATAGATAATGAGTAAAACTTAGGAACACTGCAGTGTTCTACCCCTGGTGTAGACACACCATGAAATATTGTGACTTCAGATATTAGACTGATTCCAGCTATTCAATAAAAGGGCTAAGAGGTAAAAATCCTCACAACCCAATAAAAAACCAAAAGTTCATGTAGAGTGGTAAATATCTACCCAAGTTGACTTACTGTAGAGAATACATGAGACTTTAGTTTCTACCCAATCACATTATTGATTCTGCTACTTTAACTTTTCAGTTCTTAATCTGGACAAAGATGTTGGATTTATGTCTACTTACGACTTGTGAATTTGGCTCAAACTGCATAACAGAATTTAGAAGAGGTTTGACAGAAATGTAATCAAAATGTACTAACCATGTTGGTTTTACTGCAACCAACTCTTGCTTCTTGGTTTAGCAAAATCAATTAAAACAAAAAAAAACATAGAAAGAGAAGAAAAGATAAGAAGCCATGGCATTCAAAATTCTCTGCCTTTCAGTTCCAGTGTGATGTCTGAGTAACTGCAGTATGAATAATTCTATGCTTTCCTTTGTGTTTTCCATGGTGGTCCAGTAAGTGTGGGTTATTTTCTAAGTGACAAGAGTCTGATTCTGATCTCACTAAGCTACAGCATCACTGATTTCAAATAGTGAAACTAGAAAATGAATTCTTCTCTTGAGCCTGTCTGTCCTTCCCCACAGATAGAAGAGGTAAGCATGTTTCCAGGTACTGTCTGCCCTTTAGGTCTGCAGTCTGAGTGTGCTTACCATCTTACAGACATCTCATGGCTTCAGGGCTGACCTCTAACGTGAAATGAAAAGCCAGAAGAAGAAAAATTAAGCACTGAGACTGAATTATATGCAGAGAATCGACACAAAATGAATCAGTACACAATTTGGTCTGCATTTATGTGAAAAACTCCTCATACAAATACTTCTGCATTAAGCATAATCTTATCTCAGACTTGACCAACTAAGCAAATGAAAGAACATATCACTTTGCACTGTAAATTAAAGTTCAGAATATCATGGAAGCCAAAAGAACCCAAAGGTTTAATCGAATGAGTATCAGTCAATGGGTAGGCCATTGTTAGGGCAGCACAACCCTTGCTAGGTTGCTAGATATATAGATTAAAAATGTTGTGTTAATTGTAATAAAAAAACCTACAGAGAAAATTGGATAGTCACTAAGTGTTATAAATAAAAAAAAAAGGCAAGAAAAGTTACAAGACAGGCTGTAGCTCTGAGCACAGTAGGAATAAAAACATTAGTTTCTCCTTGGGATCAGGCGAATGTTTGGCTTAGGAGTCACATTCCAAAATGCAGCAAAAGCTTAAAGGGTAGCTTATATAGTTAATCTTAAAGAAAAAAATTTTTTTGCAACATTACATGGGAGAACACAGTCATGAAGTTGTCTGCAAAGAAAAATGTTTAACTAGAACTGTCTAATAGAAAAGGATTAATGGAAATAACCATCTCATATCAAAAACACCCATGCAATAGGTGGCTTCCATGTTCAAAATGAGAAAAAAAAGTAAAAACTTTAGAACACAGTGATGTTTAACACACACTTTGCTGCTGGTGGTGTAATGACTCAACACTCCATAACAGTCTATTTTTTATCTATGTATCCATTCATTTGGTTCTTTTAAAGATATATGTATATATCTTTAATATATATATGTATGTATCTAATATAATTCATGACTATCTTTTAATTTATTATTCAAGCCTCTCTTATTATTGAGATTCTTTACTTCACAATTCTATGTGTTAAAACAAATCCCTAATCTCCCTGGTTGCACTCTTTGGACTTCTCTCACTCTATCTGGGAATTTCCAGGAACAGCATTTTCCCCTCCCTGCAACACAGGCAACACTGTGTCTTGATTTCTTCCACAGATGGGAAAAGACAAGGCTGTTTTCCAGTCCAGTAGAACCACTCCTGGTGACTGGAACTGCATTTGAGAGATTCTTTTCATGTGCTGCTTATAAAATGAAAAGGATCTATGTACTCAGCAGTGGAATTTTATAATCATCTGATCACTTAAATAAGCAATTTTTTTAAACATTACCATTTGCATTTAGTAGAAAATTCCAATATATGATAAAATGTCTCATATAATCCATGCCTATGAAAGATGTGAATCATTATAAAGAACAGAGAATGAATGAACTTCTCTCTTTGTACTTGGCTAATTGGAAACATGAATCTACTCAACACCTGTGGAGATTCACTGAATCATGGTCAAAACTTGCTTGGGATTGCTTGGGATCCATCATTAGGTAGAGCTGTGATGCAAAAAGTTAGTGGGAAAAAAATATATATATAAAAAAAGAGAGAAAAATGGCCAGTAAAAGGGAGCAGAAGCAAATACATAATCCAGGTTCATTTTGAATAAGCCTAAAGCTAACATATTGAGAAGAAACTATGTTAAAGTGTGTTGCTGTACCTATGTTTGGTGTCACATGAAAAGAAGGCAAGTTTGATTTTGGGTAGAAAGACACCTGGCAAGAGAGAAATCTGGCTGCATTCATTGCATGTGTAACTTCAGTTAAGTTGTAACAGCTCTGGATAAGTTAATCAGGTGGATTTCCAGAAACATGCACTGGTAAAAGCAGAGTTATTAAAGATCAGTGGCTTTTGCCATAGTCCAAAGGGTATGTGTAAAACATATGTACTGTACGTAAACCAGGGAGAGGGAAAATACAGCAAAACACTCCATTCTGCAGAATAAACCAGTAGCCAGTACTAAATAAATATTTTGCATTCTTCACATATCAATAAAAATTCCACCCCCCTTTCCTGTTATTCCCAAGCTATGCATATAATACAGTGATTATTACAAAGCATGGTCATCAGAAATGAAAAGCCATCCAATGTCATATACAGAGCACTAGATATATTTTTGTGTGGTTTACCAGTTCTAGGAGGAATACTAAAAGTGAAAAGTTAAAGTATCCCTGACCATGGCAGACTTTTGGAACTAGATGATCCTTAAGGTCCCTTCCAGCACAAACCATGCTACGGTTTTCCAGTTATCTATCCTTTTAACTTCAAAACATGGAAGTGCTTTTAAACATTGTCTAGTATTGATATGTATTTTTATGTATAATATACCCAAATAAAAAGAGTCCAGGAAGAGCAACCATGTCATGCAGGCAGGGACTGTTACCATGCAGACAAAGAGCATTCCACACGAGGAAATGACCTTACCCAGCAAATTCTCCACCCTGGGCTTGTGCCTGGCCTGCAATTGCATCCATGATAGCATCCTGGGAATACATGCTGATCGGGGTGTTATACTGGGCGTGAATTATAGTAGCCTTGCCACCAAGGCCCTTCACCTCAATGGGTTTGTGTGTAGACAGGGCAGAGTCCTTCAGGACATTGGGGTTGAAACGCTCCGTGAACTCCGGGCTGGGTTATGCAAGAGTGAGGTTCCACAGGGAGGGGAAGGGAAGAAAGGAGAGAGGCGTGAGAGTTAAGTGAGAGAAGCACCACTGGCAGAGGAGTGTGCATGTCTGTTCATGGCATCTCACCAGCAAAGCTTCCCATCACAGAACAGGAGACAACACAAGTACCAAGTCACAGTTAAAAGCTGGCTGTCCCAATGGATGACATTTGTGTGCTGGCTCACAGATGTATAAAGAGGAAAACAAAGGTGAAATAGCTGTCACTGCATTAAAATATCATGACAAATCCCTAAGTATTTATGTGATACTAAAATTCTGCTGCTACATGCATATATACCTGTAAGTGTACACAGACATACACACAGGTATATGTGCATGCCCATGGGATATACATACATACTGCACTTTATCCACTGCATCCATTCATGCTTTCAGCATTCTGACAAAGCACTAGGAAATGCAGTCGGGTGAACAGATTTTTGGTCCTCTATTATTTAGAAGGTTCCAGAACTTTCTGTCTGGATTATTAATCACAGTGAAATTTAGTTCTTGTGCCTTTTAATAATCTTCAAGGTTTTCCTCACAAAGACTAAATCTTCCCAAAATCTCTGTACAGCCAGCCCCAAGTGCTGCTACAACATGATAAATGCTCAGTCTCAGACCAAAATATCCTACATTGCAACCAATGGGACAACTGCATTTGGAAGAGTGGCTGCTGCAGCTTCCATTTATGAGGAAGGACTTTTATTTGAGAGACTGAGCCCCAACCAAGTTAAATAAAGCTCCCATTACATCAGAGCAAGCCAGTTTAATGTCAGGCTGCAGCCAAACAGCACCTGGCTTCCTTGTAGGGCCAAGTTGTACATTGTTGTAGCCCTAGAGCAAGGACTGAGCATTGCCCAGAGTTTCAAGGAGAAAGTTAACCCTCAGCTGTCAGACACTGAAGTAGCTGCTCTTCTCTAACCTATGGAAATCAGATGATTCTCTAGTCTGCTCTTCCTGTCCTGCCAGCAGCAGAGGGATGCCAGCAGAATAGATTCCATATGCTCACTAAATTGGACAAGTTTTTCTCTTTACACACACAATAGTTTGCCTGTTTGCCATGGGTTAACCCCAGAGGGTTAAAACTGAACCCTCAATCCAGCATGGAGGAAAAAGTAAAATCAAGTAAAGCTGGCAGCCATCTGACTTAATCTTCCAGAGATCATCACAGGTGATGTGCCACCTCTGAACCCAGTCAGGGGATTCCACTATGTTTTCAGCCTTTTGTTTGGTGGGATGCCCTGACTGAAGACAGACAGAGAGATACACATATCATTCCAAACACTTGACAGAATATTGACAGCCACATGCTCAAGGAACAGAGACACATAAATGCACATGCTGCATCACAGCCACAGCCTTTAGATACACACATCAACTTTTTAAGGGAGGGAACCAGGAAGCTGCATTATGCACTCAAAAAGTGAAAATTGTCTTTTTACAGAGACATTTTCACATTTAAAATATATCTCCATTAACTATTCATCAATGATGACAGTTTTATTATTACACTGGCATCATCTGTTGAAGGGTGATGTGCAGGGACGTGCAGGTTGCTACACTGAGCATGAACGTGCCTTACTTCAACAACATCATCTCTTTTCTTTGTAATAACCTAAATGATCACATGATAATTACAAACACACAGGTCCTCAAGATCTTGAATTTAGTATTCTCTTTCCTCCATGCTGTTGAGTATTGAAGAGATTCTAAACCCAAGATCTGAGAAGATTGTGTGAATGAAAGGACAGAGGTTAAATATGCCACCTTTAAAGAATAAAGTTCTAAGCAGTTGGTTTCCACAACTACAGAAATCAAAGCTAATAACATCAGAACAGCCTAAACTTCCCTAACAGTTGCAGCAGGAGTGATTTGGGTTTTCACTTGTGGTCTTTAAACAGTTTCAGTGATGTCTTTCAAGAAGTTTTAGTCACATTACACATACCAAGGCAAAACTTTAACTGATGTTAACAGGATTCCCATGAAACTAATAGAAAAATGGACAGGTTTTCAACTGCAGAGTTTTGTTCATAACTCTGGAGGTAGAGAGAAGATATTAGTGCTTGTGAGGGGTGTTGCTCTCTAGGACAAAGTGGCAGAGGTAAGGCTGCAGGAACAGCTGGAGCACTGCTGCAAAATGAATGGGATCTTCTCCTAAGATAGAAAAGGATTGGAAAAATAAATGCCAAAGCAAGTAAGATTAAAAACACCCCAATACTGTGACTTCTGCTTTCTAAGACAATTGTGTCAGAATAATTATCAATGTAAATTGGCTAGGCTTTGTCACACCAAAGGAGTTCCAGTGTTTGCATGACATCACACCCACACCTCACTAAAATCAACTGAGAATGCCGGATCAGTGTAAGTTATGTGTATTAAATATTATCTCAACTTTTATGTATTCTACTGCTTCTAACCTTGTATTGTCAGTTTAAATTTCACATTTAACTATGAGAATTATTTATTTTATGCTGAATTTAACCCAGTCTCTAGAAATTTCTGGATAACATCCATTTCAGGGACAGAAAGTGAGAGTTTAGAGATAATCCTCTGCCCTTAGAAAACCAAAGATCAAAACTGAGGACTCTGTGAACTTTCTTAAATAAAGCAGATTGACCATATTTTCAAATAGTTATTTCTTGTTTGGGCAATACATTTACTAAGGTAAATGACTTTGTGGATTTTTTTCCATATCTGTATCTCATACCAACCTGAACTTGAATTTCAGCGGAGTGGGGCTTTGGAAATTAATTTTATGTCAAAGCTCAAAGTACATTGCTAATAATACACCAAAAAAGGCTCAGATAATGCTCAAAGTCTGAAGGTATGAAGGCTACTGAAAGATTTAAGAGGACTTAAACCTGGACTGTAGAAACAAAAGCTTTTGAAAGCCTTCCCGAGAACTGAGCAGGCTCAGCTGCCAACTCCATTGCCAGCCTTAGAGCCTCACCAAGTGCGTGGTGTGCTCAGAAGGGAGCACTGCAGGACACCAGAGGCAGCACAGGATGCTGGCCATACCAAGCAGGTTTTTAGAAAAACACTTCCACTCGCAAGCAGACACAGCAGGAGCACAGGGGACCATGCTACCCCAGAAAACACATCTTCACATACATAGCAGAAGACAAACATTTGGCACTATATAGAAGTGATACTAACTTGGCAGCGGTGTTGGTTATGACCTAAAAGAAGAGAAAGAGAACAAACAACATCAACCACACAGAAAAAGTCAATAGTTTTTAGAGTGCAAAGGGCAGAATGTATTTATGAAAGCTTGCTACAGGTTCTTTTCACACCATCTACAAATAAGAACAAAAAGTAAATGTATGCCTAAAAACCCCAACATGATTAAGAAAGGAAAAAATTTGGGGATTATACTTGATCCAGTAGGACTTAGTAGGGTACCATGGCATTTTGGCTGACCCTTGAACATGATTTTATTGCTGTACGTCCCTAAAAGTACTACTACCAAAGTGTATGGGGGGAGGGAGCAGAGGGAATAAAAAAGGATTTGCAGAGTATATTCTCATCTGAAAATAGCATATGAGTGGTAGAAATTATATTTTTCCCCCTAGATACTAAATATTCAGGGATGAAGTCTGTTCTCCTCAGGCCACCTTCAGAGTTGGTTTTGCAAGACTGATTTTTTGGTCTTTTACATGCTGGAGAACATCCAAAAAATACACTGGTAGATGTTTTAAATCTAAAGCTGAGGAAAATGCCTTTGTATTTAACAAAGTATTGGCTTAAATCTGACTGTACTTACATTATGCCAACAGTGGTGTAAGCCAATTAGCCTCAGAATAGTCATTCCTAATTTTATTCCATGTGAAATGAAGCAAGCTGTGCATTATGTGTTTTTTGGGATATGGGTATCAGGATATTTTATTGGTCTGGTATGTATACAGTATGAGAAAACCACCTGTTCATGCTACATTTCTGCTTTGCTGCATAAAGGAGTGACAGTGGCTTGCACAGTAATTCCAAAGCAGCACAAACCAGCTAAAGCTGGGAGTGATGAACAGTGTGCTCACACTGGACTGTGGTGTATTTGTTAATAACAAATAGCAGTAATGGGCTAGGATGTTTATTTTAACTTAGTTTTTCCCAAAGCTTAAAATACCCACATTTTGCTCTTTTCTTGGTTGAAGACTAATCCATTTTATTTTGTGCAAAATAAAGAGGAAGAGATCCAGGATCAGTTAATAAACTTTTCTTCTTACTTAGCTGCACAGAATGCTGGTGACAGAACTGGGCACTGAACCTTCCAACTTGCTGCTGTGACATTTCTGTATCTGGGACCGACAGAAAATACTGGACAGCAAAGTTATGCTGACATCTCAAGTGGATTTGTCTCCTTCTGCTTTTGCCTGGCAGAACCTTTGATATTACTGCTTCTTTCTACATACAGTCCTTTTGCCTTGGCTCATCCAACAGCCTTTTTCATGATCAAAGCCACTCTGATGAGCCAAGCTGTAGTAAAGGCTTTGCATTTCTGCATTTTCACGGTAAAACAATATCACAGATCACCTTCTGCAGCTACTGGTCAGACTCTCAGATAAAAATCCTACATTAAGCCAAATGTATCAGTTTGTTACAGGAACTGGTAGAGGTATATTAGGAACAAGCTGCAGCCTGTAAGCACATTAGTGATCCTATATCCATTTTAGGTTTATGCAGGACAGTTGGAATCATTTACAAAGAAACAATGTAATAGTATCATTTTCTGACTACTCCAGGCCTCTACCTTACATATAAAATAATATTTTAAAGGCAGAACAACCATCCCTAAAATACAACTTAATTAGAGGAATACGTTTGCATATAAAAATGTTAAAAGATAAAAATCATTATGTGCACACACTAAGAAAAGCTCAGTCAAGCTTTTGAGATGCAAAGAGGCTACTACAGCTTCCTTCAGAAAGAATAAAGCTTTGCTTCTCCTTATGTTTCATATGTGATGAGAAAATTCCCCCCAGTTCAGAGCCACACATTACTTTAGTTTGATTCTAAATATGGACATGTATGAAACACCCAAGTTGCTGCTCACAGAGGTCACAGGGTGAGAAGCCAGTAACCCAAATCACCTGGCATGCACTTGTGGGACAGGTATTTACTGCCCTTGACCTACAATGTGAAAAGTAACTCACACTGGAATGAAAAAGATCCACATGTTACAAACTATGACTCACTCTTCATATTTATTAATACTCTCCAGAGCTTCCAGCACATCACAGCACGCTCTTAACAGGCCACCAATTTTTACCCTGGGTCAAGGTGATAAAGCTTTAATGTAAAGTGTATCAGAGAGACAGGTGCTTTGCTATTCTTCACAGATCGAGGAAATAATTTTAAAATTAATTTTAGTTCCTTGATAGAATTTTCCGGAGGATTTAGCTAAACCTCTAGTAGCAATTCACACAAGTTTAAATCATTTAGTGAAAAGGACATGGTATTGAAATATGAAATATACCTAAGATCAGCCCCCACACCTGAATTTTTCTAACAACTTTTACCACACTAAGCACAAGTTCATGAATTCACAATGAATTCACAGTTGGAGCACCATGATATCACAATCTTTACACAGCATCTCATGTTTTACTATACGATAAGAATGTCCCCAACGAAGTCAAGAGCTGATCTTGCAGAGCTCACAGTGCTTTCCCTGTGCATTCTGTCCCAAATATCCACTATGAGATTGAGATTATCATGGATAATACCAAGTCCCAAGGTAGTTACAGGTTCTGTGTGTTATTCTCCAGAGAGCAGGAGAGATGCCTCTCAGTTCATGGGTAACAGTCAAGTGGGAGTGGGAATGACAGCATTCCTGAGCTCTGAATTTTCTCTGCAAGTAAACAGAGATCTCAGAAGAGTTACCTGAGAAGACACATTATTTAGTCCCTCAGGGCACTTTCATCTTTCCAGAATGTTCCTGGGCTGCAGAATAAAGCTGATTTTTAAAACTTTCTTATTTGCTTATCAGTGCTACAGATATTACAGGCAGATAGACAGAAACTCTCCAAAATTGTGGTCAAACTAAAAAAAAATAAAAATCTCAGATGGTTGTTCTAAGGTAGAACTTTGCTTTGTAATTCAGGGCACTGCCACAGGCATGCACTAAAATGTTCACATATAAAGGGGACATAAAACACAAAAAAGCAGCAGAGTGAAGACAGGGAAGTGTTTTCTGCAGGTACATCTTTTTTGCACCCCACTAATCACTGTGATATCATGTAGCCCTATTGCAATGCCCTCTGGCATGAAAAGAAAGGCTCACATAGACTTTGATGAGTGATGGATGCAGCTGTGTTGTAATTCTGATAACAAAGTCACAATGCTGAGCTATCCAAAATACAGCCAATTTACCATCACCCTTGCAGATGTTAAGGAGGGTTGTGAAGATAATGGGAAAAAGATAGTGAGATATACTCCCAGGAAACTCTGCATATTGAAAAAAAGACAAGGATTAGTATTCTTCAAGAAAATTATAAATTAAGAGAGAAGCATTCTGAGGTTTATTTTGCTGATTTTGTTAACTGAAATAATTTTCTTCTAAACAGTAATTGCTTTTCTTAATTATCCAAGTATGAGAAGGGAGGATAAGATTTTTGCAGATAACTTAATTAGGATTGTTAATGCCGAGTCCTCAAGAGAGTTACAATGAATCATATAAACTGCCTGAATCATCTAGAACACATATTTATGCTCTTTTATAAGGATAAAATATCCTTAGTTTGCTACAACTTAAAACCCCTTGGTTTTCTCTTGCAAAGAGCTCCTGCAAAGAGATATAAAGTACTTGAAGATATGCATTTGCTATCAGACCTCAGTGGACTGTCTAAATTTTCTGTTTTTCCTTATATAGCCAAGTCCCTAGTGTCAAAAGTACACGTTTCCCCATATTCATAATAAGAAATTCATCTTCATTAAAAAAAAAATCCAAAACACAAATAAACTAAAAAATTACATTTGTTTGCCAATTAATACACGAAGGCAGGAAAATTAGGAAAACCTGTTTCTCATTGCTCTTTCTCATGTACTGTAGTCCAAGGTCCTCATTTTACAAACCTTCTAACAAAACAGTTGATCTGCAACAGAGTAATATGTGAAACCTTGGACAGCATGGGGTCAACTATCTGCAGATTGTTCATTGGGTACATACAAGTTAACAGCAAAGCTAATGGATGCAAGACAGACAACGTCCAAACCAGATAATGTCCAAAATACTGCAATTTTGACTCATTTTGCATAGAAAAGCCAATACATTAAGGCAGGAATTACAGCAGGACATTCCAGTAGCCGAGAACATCAGATCTGCTGGTCCAAGACATTTGTCTTTAGCAAAGAACCAAAGATCAGACCTGGCTGACAGCAGCTGCTCTAAGGGCCAACAGCAATACTTGGTTCTGTGAGACTGCAGGCATCAGTAAAAACTGCTGAGTGTCAGAACCCCAAGATGATCACAGTCACTTCAGTCCTAGTGTTCCTCCTCATGCTCTGGTGACTATTGCCAACCCATCTTCAGATACCAAAGCACAAGACTTATCCTGTGATGATAATGTGGATATATCTTGGGGGCTACTGGAAAATTTAATGATTGTTCCACACCTTAATCATGATTACCAGATAAAAGCACAATAGGGTAGGTACTATTACACTCATTTTTCAGCAAATTCATTACTTATTGAAATATTAAATACGTTACCTACCCTCTAGGAAGTCCACCTTCTGAAGCCCTTCGGTTGAGACTTAATTTATGCATCTCAGCCATTTCCCTGAGAGTCTCTGCTGAGTAAAGGCCAATGGGGTTGTTATACTGCCTTGCAGGGCTCAGCTGGTGTGCAGGGCTATTGCCACCAGCCAGCACGGGGCTTGGCTTGGAACCTAGAGTGCTCTTTGCAGGTGAAATGTCAGGAGTCACAGACTGAGAGGACATGGAAGATCTAACTGTGGTAGTCTTTAAGGAGGAAGAACTATTTGAAAAGCTGATCTCTTGCTGGCTGAGGTAGCCTGAAAACGTTCCATTGGTTGCTAAACCACTACCCACAGGCCCAGTCGCCGTGTTAGTTAGAGGGCTGAAGGTTGTTCTGTTGCCATTGATTTCCCAAGCAGGTTCCTGTAGTAGCAAACATGCAGGCCAAGAAAAGAAAAAAAAGAAAAGAGCAATCATAGAACACATGCAAAAATAACATCTGCAATTACTGCTTTAAACAAATTGATAAACTTGCAATAAATAGATTTGGGCCAAAGCATTCAAACTTTCTGGGAAGATTTTCAACAACGAAATGCATTGTTTCCAAATAAGGGAAGCAAAACATACTCAGGCATTTTTTACTGGGTTTTAGTTGAAATCAACAAATAAAGCTTAACATTAAAAGAGCATTTGCTATCAGTCAACCTCACAGCAATAATTTTATATAAACACAATGCTGCCCAATAATTTTTAGTATATTTAAAAACCTGCAAAAAACATCTTGAGGTCAGAATCATTTTAGATAATATACAAACATAAAAGTCAATGCCATTATTAGAAATACATAATGATTCTAAACCACACCATTTTCCATTTTCTACTTTCCATGAGTGCACTGTGAGTTATGGAAGCTCACACATGGCACTGCTTTCCTGGGCTCTGGTTCATGCTAATTAGGCCATGCAGCAGGGTTAGCAGATAGACCAACAGGTTTGAGGACAGGCACTGCTCCACAGAGAAGGTGTTTCTATGGATCATTCCTGCATAATTTACACTTGAGGGAATATATGCATGACTACATTGATGATGTGTGCATGATCCCACTGTCATGTCCCAGATAATATTCCTAACTAGGACACCAGGGTGCAAGTCACAGGAATCTCTCCTGCAATAGCTATACCCATAGAAGTCTGTGCTGGTGCTCAAACTGGAAACCATCCAGAAAATAATCATCCTGGAAAAACACAGTCCTACACTTCAGTTTCATAAATGATTCACTACTAATGCAACTTAGTTAAACTAAAATAAAGGTGATATTAAAAAAAGAAAAATAGTGCTTTATCAGCAACACAATGCAGGTGATAAGTTGTCATGTGAGTTCTGAGGCATGTTCATGTAAAACTTCTGTGCTTTTGTTGCCTAGAAACACCTTATCACTGCTTCAAACTCCTTCTGGTGCAACACCTGGGCCTGAAGGGTACTCAGCACCTTGTGGGAGGCACAGAGCACCATTAGGGTTAAATTGCCTCCTCTCCTTCCAGCCACTGGCAGCGTGTAGTGACCACAGCTCTATACTTTCTGGAAGCCAGTCTACCTGAAATAAGGACAATTTTATTACAGAAAAATAGGAAATTCTTTTTCGGGTGGGCATTTTATACCTTTACTCTCGATTTTGCTATTCTTTCACTTCTAAAGGCTTGGTGACAGGAATATGAATAGCTAGATTCTGATGCTGATTATCTTTAACATCTCTTTAATGTTTGCCATTTTAGCACCCTGAATGCCCGAACTCATTAGCACCTTCTAAAAGAATGAGTTACATAGTTTCAAAAGCTGTTCTATTCCTCACTTCTGTTTGTCTGTAATTATGTTCTTTGCATTAAAAAAAAAATTCTACAGCTGAGCTATCCAATGAACTATTTGAATGCTTTGCAATTTACAGATTTTTCTAGAGCTGGGATATTGTAGTTTATTGCAATAGCTCCTGGCTCCAGCCTGACTTGGGCTCCATTGCTTTTGTTACAGGAAAAGGATCACTTCAGCCTCTCTCTGTGGACCTGGACATGCTGCAGCCATAGGCAGGATCCAGATGCTCACAGTTAAGAGGCCCAGCAGGAATGCTGCCTGCTGCAGTCCAGCTCAGGGGAGGGGGACAGGCAGGGGACACTGTCCTGAAGAGGGAATGGAGCCACAATTCAGCCTCAGTGAAAGCCAGTTCAAGAGCAGGTGGTGGCCTGCAGTGACATTTTGCCTCATTTGGGCTCAATCACCATCTTTAACATCTTACACTCATCTTCCCCACAGCCTTGCATGAAACACAGGCCTGAGAATAATCTGCCCTCTGATCTTGTACTTTTGCCACTATTAGTTATCATTAATGTAATTTACTAATTTTGATACTAAGGTTCACTAGAAAAATAAATATTTATGTTGTCCTCTTGGATTTTTCTATGAGAGCATACATTTGAAAAAAAAATCAAGATAACATGGCCTGATTAATTAAAATTTATTGGAAAAAAACACCCTAAAGGTCTAAGGATAAAACATTAAACACATTTAAGATATTTTGATTCAAAAAAGTAAGACAGATAAAATGAACTGAGATAATTTTTCTCGGTTATAAACAGGAAGAGATTTTAGCTGGCATTAATAGCTGCCTGAGGCTGTAGGAACAGATAATCCTAAAAGCATTTTTCAGACTATGCCTTTTTAAATAACTACATTTGAAATACATACTTTGGTCACTATAAACTGACACTGAAAACAGCAAATAGCCTCCCTCTCAGTGGCTTGTTGCAAGCTTTGAGATATCATTAAATAAACAGAAAACAGAGGTTGTCTATAAAAATGTGTTGAAAAAGAAGCACAAATGCACAAGGCCTCGTTCAAAAATTAAGTCATCACTTGTGCAAATGAGTTTTACATGCCAGCAGAGAGGGACAAAACAATTATTAAATAGAAAATAAGTATAGAGGCAAGAGAGAAGAAAAAGGATATGCCAGAGTTATATTTGTTTGTTACCCTGAAAACTCTGTGGCTCTTCGTTAACTGTGGGTTTCCTTTTTAAACCTCAAAATAAAAAGGACATGCAAGGAAAGCTGATCAAAAAGTATCAGTTTCAACTGTTAATGAGAGAAATGTCAGATTTTTTTTAATCCTAATGCATTTTCAAAGTTTTTGTGTTACTGGACAGTAACAGTAGGCAAAGGGAAAATTATAGGATAGCCATAAAAATGATGGCTGATAATTTTGCTCACCTTTATGATGTGGATGGAATTTTGGTTTCACTTCTCAAACAATTACTAGCTGGAACACCAGCATGATGGGAACCCAACACTAGAATTCCTAAGAACCCAGCAGTGCCAGGTTTGCTTTCTCCATTTTAAGGAAGTGCATCAGAGAGCAGCTGTATAACTTCTAAGGAATTAACTGCCCAATCATCAGCATATTTAGCTCTTTCCTTCTGTGTTTGACAAAGAATCCCTCATTCAGCTTATTCCTGGTAGGGTATTTTTGCGTTTTTTTCCCCCTGTCCAATGGCAAAACCAGATCAATGCAGCATTTCTGAAACCATTTCTGTCTGCGAGGGGCAAATTTCTACTAGTGAGCAGCAGCCCATCTTTGGGCATCTCATCGCATGGAATGCAGCCAAACATGGAATGCAGTAACAAGCGTTCCCCTGTTTCCCGTCTCTCCTCCCGCTCCGTTTCAGTTTCCGTGTCTGGAAAGGCAAGCTGACATTCCCAACTCCGCCAGTCTGCTGCTACCCCTGCAGCCACCAGAAGAGGAGGCTCTGACACTGAGCAATGGGCTTCCCTCGAGAAAGATGCCGGGATCGGGCAGTGATCCCTCGCCACAAGAGGAAAGCTGCGTTTTAATTTCCCAGCGTCATGTCACGAATGAGCTTAAACCTGATAAATGTAGAGGAGTTTCATTCTGAAATACTATTATTATATTTCTTTTTATAAACATCCAGTTTCTGTGAAAGGCAAAAACTCCTTATTAGGGATCAGAGAAGCAAGAAACAAATTTATATTGGAAGACATGATACGAAGTTTTGCAGATCCTCTTCCTTTGACAGCTCATTCTCTATTTATCTATTTATCTATTTATCTATTGCTATGACTCGACAGTTCTTCACCTTTTGCACTTCTGGGAGAACAATTTTAACAGTATACTAATGAATTTGACCACCCAACATGTCCCAGAAGCAGTTGTTGCTTTTAAACATTTTATAGAAAGAAGGTAATGGAGACACCAAATGACTCTGCTCAAGGATATCCAACAAACTGCTCTTGGCTGAGCCAGCTCTTCCATCCTATGCTTTACTTAAAAAGTCAATCATCTCTTCTTCTATTTTCTTTTAGCCATATAGGTTCCCAAATTTGGCAGAAAAAAATCATGAGTATTACAAGATCCTCACTGGGACTCCAAAAGCACTATTTCATAAACATCACAGCACACAGTCACACTGTTAAAATTAAAGAGGCTGTCGATACCTTCATGCAAAGGGACAAATGTTAAAGCTGTGCTTAGCCTTAAAGCTTCAGCTTGAATGTTTTGAACTGCACTGAGCTGAATCTTCACCTGTGTTGTGTCACCCCTGAAGAGCTGCAGGAACTCTGACTGATGATGGCTTAGTTTCAGTCCTTGGACTCATGTTTATGCTTATTGTTATTTGAATGCTTTCAACATTAACTGTGTCCTTCTAACTGTGCTACACCTGCACAAAAGACTACTAAATCTTTTGACTAATTAAGAAAGACTGACTAAACTAAATGAGCATTGTTTTCAGTTTGAGATTAGTGTCAGATAAGGATATAGTGCAAATAAATTGTGTATTTCCAATAATAGCTCTACAGCTCAGTTGGTGCCTTATTTATGGTTGCAGAACCTTTATCATCCATAACATTGATCAGCTATGTGAAAGAATGACTGACCTTTGTGACAGAATGTACACCTATTTTCCTAAAACACAAAAATCCCAAGACCACAGTACTCGAAGAAGAAATGCATGCTTGAAAGTTAGTGGAAGCTGCAATCAGATCAGCATTATGTACAAGAGAATTTCAGGTTTAAACTAGACACTGAACTTGCACATGCAGATTGTTTAGCTCACACTGACATGCCTTAACCTTAGCCAGAGAAGGGTGAGAAAAACTTCTCTTGATGTTTGAGGATGACACTGTCACGACTGTCTTGTAATGCAGTTTTTTGCTGTTTTTTTTTTTTGGAATACAGTCAAATTCACTTCATGTGAGCCGTCAGTCTAAACACTGTCAAGCAGTGGTGTGGAGGTGACAGCTTCTGCCTATGTGTCACAGAATTCCTCATTTCTACAATGATACTGTTACTAGAAATAATAAAGGGACAAGCAAAGAAATCTTAAAATTTTAAAGTATATTTACTGTACCATACCTTACTGCAACATCACCACACCATTGTTTATCAGTAAAGAATTTTTATTCTGGATTTTGAGGCTTCTCTGATGGTTCAATGCCTTCATTCCCTTCCAAACTATCTCCAGAGAAGAATTCTTCTTCACTTAAAAATTGCTGTTGTCTACTAGTGTAGACCAGTGGCATAAATGTCCCTCCTCTTGATCTACAAAGGGTTCCCACTCCAGCACTCTACTGGTACCATTTCCCTCTGGGCCAAAGACCCTACACCTAAGATACTTCTGAATAGACTGTTTCCCACCATACCTTATCCTGGATGCCACCCTTTTCCTCCAGACAGGTTTCAGTAACTCTCTTTTCCAGCTGCCAGCACTATCTGCAGCCCGTTCAGAACAGCTCCTATAAACATTTCCTAAGCACCAATACACAGAATTCTCAAAATCTGAGACAGCAAGCTCCTGAAAATGGGTGGAGTCCTTTGATCCTCACCTCTCTCTGAAGGGTTAGGATAGAAAATACAAAATATCCTTATGGCTTTCATGCCAAAGGCTCTTTTAGGACCTTTAAGAAAACCCTACAGTGCAAAGAGTTAAGTTTTTTATATGGTAGATAGTTAAGGGAGGAAAATGTTTTGTGTGATAAACAGGTTTGAATACCTATGGCAGTAATTTTAAAATTGACACTTGACAAGGAAGAAATGCAGAGTCACAGAGCCATGAAAATCCCATATATAAAAGCTCTGTGTGACTGTGGTGGAAGCAGACAAATGTTTCCTACCTGTGCAGGTGCCAAAGAGAGTCTCAAAAGGCAGCTGTCAGTCTTGTGTTTGTGAGTAATTCTGAAGAGACATATCTACCCTCTGCCTTGAAAACTAAAGCATTCTGTGTAATTCTTGAGGGGAAATAAGAAATATCTCCCCTTCCTGTCCCTATTACTTTGCTGGTGCAGTCAAACACCAGTCTAACTGAAAAAATGATCCATGGCTTTTGTTACAGCAATTTCACAATACTGTTTGGTGACTCTTCCAGTAACTTTCTCCAAGATAACTTTTATAAAATCATGATATAAGCAGAAACAACTCTGAGCAGGATAAATCTTTAATTTCATCATCCCTTGCCAAAAAGTTTACAAGATCCAGTCTGAAACAACATTATTTTTGTCTCAACTAATAAATGGACAGTCAGGTTCATTTAAAATTTCACAAAATAAAATTGAATCAAATGATTCTCCCCAAGTGCATTCTCCTCTGTTAGTTTGAACCTATTTGAAGCAGCTTCAGGGATGATGTTACCTTCTGCTCTGAATTTGGAAGGCATAGTGTTTATAAAAATTACTTAAAATTGATCTGTGGATGTCAGAACTGCCAAAACCAGTAGAACATCATCTAATTCCCCATGTGTTTTTATCTTTTGCTTCTTATTTTTTTAGTGCATGGTAGAGATGAAACTGGCACTGACAGAAGGGATAAGTTGCAGCAATGGAGATTTTACCTCCTCTCCATTCAGCTAATGAAACGTGTCAGCAATACAAACATCCTAATATCCTACCCAGGGCTTGAGCCTAAGGATATACACCATCTTTCAGCTATCCTTGCTCCTCAGTGCCTCCAAAGATACAGAAGATGAGTTGCCAGGTACAGTCAACTAATGCTGTTTGTTCTAAAATGAATGTTTATTTTATGAAAGATGATGAGCTTTGACAACAGAAACCAAGCCATCCATTTCCTCTGCCACTGGCTGTTATTCATTACATTGACTTATCCTCTTTATTTTTTTATTCTCATTTCTTGAGTGCTGTGACAAGAGAGCAGTATGATGTAAGCTTTCAAAAGGCCTCATGTCCTCTTTCCAAGTCAGTGTCTGTTCAGTTCTAGTCAGGATTTGGAGAGACTGAGGTACAGGCTAATGGTTTCCCTCCAATAATCTACAAAAGCTAATATATGTTTTGAGAAGCTTTAGTAGCCTCTTGAAGCCTAGATGAAAACAAGCTGCTCAGAATGGGTTAGACAAAATCACATCAGAGGCTGGCTGGAGGGTTTGGTCCTGCAAATCAAAAATTAGGAAAATACAGATCACTAATTGCATTGCAGCAGTTTGCTGCCTCTGCATTCATTCAGTGCTTACTTATTTGGGGCAGGGAGAAGCTGTTTCCTGTAGTAGGCATTTACCTTCACTGCAGCAGATAAAAATGGTGTTCATTTTGGCTGAGAATGTGCCACTTACCTTCTGGTGGGGGATTACAGCCCGGGGAGAGTCAATTCTGGGAGCTGTGGTTGAAACTGGCACTGGACGCTTAGATCTGGGGATCAAAAAAAAGAATAAAAGATGAGCAATTTGGACTTCTATTTTTCAGCTCTAATTTCTTGCCAAAATGCTGCTCCATCAGGAGTGAAAGTTCAGCATAGCCTAGACTTTTTCTATCAATCACTGCGCTTTCTCCACATCCTCCTTTACAAAGGTCTTATATGTGAGAAATAGTTTGAGAAAGTTTCTCTGAGTGATGAAAACCCACCAGTTATGGAAGCAGCCTCTGACTTGGGAGATCATCTGTTTTCCAATACCTTGTGACAAACTGCATTTTCATAGATGAGAATCAGCCACAACTGGATAAATTCAGGTTTGGGCAGCGCACTGGGAAAAGGGACTTAGTGGTGTTTTAAAATGCAGAGGCTAAGCTTCAGTGCTGAGGCATCTCAAGATCAGCTCCTTAAAAGATTATTATTTAATAGTTTCAACTGTAGAGCAACTGCAATGATTTAAACATCTCTGCAGGAGGAAACATGGGCTTCATTTCAGACAATTTAGTTTCACAAGGAGCAGAACACTACTGAATTAGCTACTCTAAATGCCTTTCACCTGTATTTGACACATACTTCATCATTTAGAAACCAAAGATAAACCACACTAAAATGCTTCCAAAACACAGAGTTTGCCCTTTCATTGGTAAAAAACCAAGAAAGCACAGTGACAACTGCTAACTGAAGCACTTGTAGGATGCTCAGGTAAGTGAAGATGTATTTGTGGGAGGTATTGTACAAATCTGCAGAGTGCTGAACATTCCACTGAAATCTTTCCAACACACATGGGATCACCAGAGAAAATGAAATGAAAAATGCAAAAATAGTCAAAAGAATCAGAATTTTACAAGTAATATCCCATTGCCAACCCACAGATCAGGGTGATGCCTCGAATTCTAATCTTTAAAAAGTACATTGCAAAATTAGGACAGGGACAAATATGAAATAAAAATACTTAAAAGCTTACAAATCAAGTAGAGATGACTGAGACATTTGGCACTGTTTGCTTTAGACAGGAAATGAATAATGGAATACAGAGGCTTAGAAAATAATGAAAGCTAGAAAAAGGGAAATAAAGCTACACTTGTGGACATTAAGTGAAATTGAAGACAACACATATAAAATTGATAAAGGCAAACATCTTTTCCCAGAGTACTTGATTAACCTGAGGTGAAACTCATTGTCACAAAACAGCATTGAGACTATGAGAATAGCAGGATGTCAGAAAGGATGAGATAGTTATGGTTACAACAAAACCCCCAAGAGCAGCTTTAGACTGTGTATAATAAATAAACATATAGATTCTCATTTTTCAAGGCACAGCTTAAAAGACTGATAGGGAGAGACCTTCTCTGTTAGGTTCATTATTTCCTTCCTGAGGGCTGTGTTGCACTTTCCTCTGAAACACTTAGCAATGGCATCTATCAGAGGGAAAGCTGAGCTAGACAAAAACTGGGCTCATCCACAGTGGCAACCCCTGCATCAGTACCGAGCTTCACGCTGAGCTCTGTGTTCAGCTTTTGCTGCCACACACAACATTTTTCTGTGAACAGGAGTAAACAAACAAAAAAAGACCATCTAGGAGAAAGGAGCAATCCTTACAGGAACTAGAAGATTTCCACATAGAAGGTATAGAACTCTTGCTACTTTGAGAGCTGAAAACAAAGCCAGTGTAATAGATGCCTACTCACAACCAGATAGTGTGAAAATGAACAGTCTGAGGAGACACTGAAAACTGGCATTTTGTTAAACAATATGTAATTAACCTGTGAAATTCACTGACAAAGTATTCCTGAAACAACAGGGTAGAAAATCGTTAAAGGCACTAATATTCATACTCATAGTTGAAATATATCACAATATACTCTCTAAGACATAATTATCTGAAAAAGATATACTTTCAAGTTCTAGGAACAAAAACTAATCACTAACTGCCTAGAACAAACTTTCCTCAGGCAAGTTACTAACTGATCTTCCCTCAGGAATAAGTGCCATACCCTTCCTCCAACCACTTTAGCTTACAAAGAGAAACAATAAATCATATTCATGAGACATGCACATGTATCATTAAAGACAGCAAAAAAGAGAAAAAAACCAACAACTGCAGCTCATAACACAGAGTTGCTGAAAACTGACAGTGACAATTTATGAACAGACAAAGATTTAGGGGAAGATTCTGATCTTCTTTCCAGTGGTGTAATTTCCAAGTACACTCAGTTATTTCTGTGAAGTGACACGGGTGGGCCTGGGCACAGCACACTGAGTGTCCCTGGGCACAGCACACTGAGTGTCCCTGGGCATAGCACACTGTCCCTGGGCACAGCACCCTGAGTGTCCCTGGGCACAGCACCCTGAGTGTCCCTGGGCACACCACGCTGACTGTCCCTGGGCACAGCACACTGTCCCTGGGCACAGCACACCGAGTGTCCCTGGGCACAGCACCCTGAGTGTCCCTGGGCACACCACGCTGACTGTCCCTGGGCACAGCACACTGTCCCTGGGCACAGCACACCGAGTGTCCCTGGGCACAGCACACCGAGTGTCCCTGGGCACCCCACACTGAGTGTCCCTGGGCACCCCACACTGAGTGTCCCTGGGTATAGCACCCTGAGTGTCCTGGGCACACCACACTGAGTGTCCCTGGGCACAGCACACTGAGTGCCCCTGGGCACAGCACACCGAGTGCCCCTGGGCACAGCACACCGAGTGTCCCCTGCTCTGCTCCCTGAGCACTAATTTTAGTGCCAGAGTTGCAGAGCCCTGGAAATGTGGTTTGCCATGTACAGAGGTGCAGCAAACAATAACACGCTGCATGTTTCATGTGTAACTGGAAAATAGTTGTATTGCAGCAAAGGAACTTATTTACCAGACTGCTCCATCATTTCTGATGTTTATTGTATGTCTATTTTTTTCTCACTCATTACCTGACCACAGAAGATGATGTTAAAAAGCTGCATTCCTTCCATATTACTGATAAACTGCATCTGCCATTCACAGTGCTATCCAACCAAAATTTTTATTTGATACCAACCTTGGAGGTTTCAAGATGTCACTCAAAAACAATGAGGTTCCTACATAACTCTGCCCTGGATGTTTATAGCTTTGATATTTAAAAACAGAATAATGAGACTTGTTAGATTTAGCAGAAGCTAAAGGGCAGGAAAGGTGAAATCAATTTGTGGAATGGAAGTCTATGCACTTGCAAAATAAAGTGATTATTTACATAAGAGTCATCACTCCGCTGGGAAAAACATCTCTAAGTTCAGAATATTTTTTTTCCTCCCTCTTTTGCTAGATGAATCCAAGCCCGCAGCAACAAGTTTGCTTTTCAAGTGATTATGGTGCTGTGGTAAACATATATGTCCAGGTTTACATTTTAATCCATTGATTGCAAAATTATTTTATTCCAAACACTGAAAGAGTGTACCTGCTCAGTAGGGTTATGAGAGGGATGAAAGCTCAAATTTCACAAATGACTATGATAATTTCAGATTTGAAACTGAAATTTCCCATCAAGATTCTTTTTCTTAAGAAATTAATTAGATTTCAACTCTCAGACATTTTCTTCTATATTTTCCAAGTTAAAAATGGAAACAAAGACCTCATTTCAAAATGAAAACTCAGAACAGTTCTAATGATGACCAAACACGTCATTCCGGTATTTTTTTAAACTTTTCTCCTTTCCTCAGATATATCTCTCCTCTCCCTCACCTACTGGCTCTCTTTCTAATGAGGTTCAAAACCAAGATGGATGTAGTTTTGCAAAGCAGTTCAATTTTGATAGAACTGCTGAAATGGCTGTCAAAATTCCTACTTCTTCCCACCTTCCTAGATACATCTTTAATTGAAGAGCACCTGACTTCAATCCTGATATTTTTGCACTCACAACAAAAGTTCATTAGGAGCCAACTGCATTGAGGAGCTGCCTGCCTAAGGAAGGGCTGCAAAGGAGTTCTGTGATTCACTATCAGTTTAAATTGCATCCTCAGAGGAGAAAGTACAATATTGTACTTGCAGAGAGGTGAAATGATTTAAGAGATAATGGCTTTTTCATCTTCATGGGGCTTCTTTTCTATTATATCTTTACTAGTCAGTGCCTATCTTTCCTAATTCTCAGGACAGCTAAAATGAACATTTCTTTCTTACAGTAAGCTTTTGCTTTTATTTTGTGACATGAGCACTTTATACTTTGTTGAGCATCGTAATAACTGTGTCTTAATATTTCAACCACTAGAAGATGAAAAGGGTCAAGTTTATGGAAAGGTAATAAACCAGATTAGACTAGGGTTAGCAATGCCTGGAACACTTCTTACATACTTTACCTATCACCTAACTGAAATGGAGTCATTCTGGAGTGGAGTGGGAATTTGCAGAATGCAAAACAACAGAGTATGTAGAATTGAGTGTCTGATATGTATTTGTTTTAATGCATTCTTATTCCTGACAATTTAGTGGGGATGACAGGAGTGTGGGGAAGAGACATAAAAAGGACCAACTAAGTATTCCCCATGGTTACCAATTTAAGTGCTGAGATAGCAATGTGCCAGTTAAATCTTCAGCTAACCAGTGAATTAAGTAGCCAAACAGAAGCTTCTTCTTGCTTCTAAGTCTTGCACAAAAAATCTTGAGTCTCATGATACCATGGTTTAATTCTCTAAGCCCTGCCTGGGACATCAGCAACCACTCTTAGCGACTCCAATGAGAATCACAAAGACAAAGCCCTGAACATTTCACAGTACTTCAAATATAACTGCAATCCCTTTGGGGCTGGGATGAGACCTACTTTCCCTCTCTAAGGATATCATCTGTGCCTGCAATAAAATTGAAAAATATTTCCATCAGCAGTTTTGTTCTCTATGGCAAATGCAAATATTAGCATTTGGCTGGATGACTGATTCGTTAATTATTTCCCTGCACTGTGCTGCAATTACACTTTCCAGACCTAATGTTCATACCCACAGCTACACATGGACAAGAACTTCTCATGCACAAATGGCATCAGCCTAAAAGGAAGCAGCTCTCCAATCAAAAAGTTGTTTGTAAGTATGTAATACTCATTTTCCCTTACAAGGGATCTTAGTAAGAGGCAACCACAAACACTAAGGGACAGAGAGGCAATGGAAAAGGGAAGAAGCCTTGAAGATTTTTGTGAAAGAAAGGAAAGAAAGGGAACTGGAGCCAGTGTGTGTAAAGCTGAGATTTTTGCAAAGGCTCTCCTGGTCTCTCTTTGACCCTTTCTACTTCTGTGGCATCTCCACAGTGCCAGTTGCATCTTCCTAACTCCTACCCTCTCCCCTACTGTGCAAAATTCCTTTTTTCTTGAACTGCCCCACATTCTGCCCTCCAGTCTGTTCCTCCTAATGGACTAACTGGCTGTTGATGCCTCCCTCTCCTCTTAGTTAACTTGGTACCAACCCTAAAATTCTTCCATCCCAGCAGCACCTGTGGGCAAACTGGGAGGCTCTGGCAGTGTCCCTGCAGCTCTGCCCTGTGTGCGACAGTCATCCAGAGTTATAAGATGCTGAACACATGCCTGGCACTAACCCAACACGCACAGCAAGCTCCACACTTAACCTCCATGAACACCTTTGCTCAGGCAGATTATTTCTCCTTCTGTCTCCTTCTTCATGTCTTTACACTATTTCTAAAACATTTCCAAAATTTTCCTCTCTCTCTCACTACCAAAAACCCAGATAACCCACAAAAAAATGTGGATTCATCCCAGAGAAACTTCATTCAGTTACAGAACTTGTGCTGTTGTGGACTGAATTTGTATGTATTGTATTGCCATCAACACGGTTGAAGAAATACATTATTTTATATAAAAACCATAACTTTGTTTCTAAGTAACAATAAGCAGATCATAAGAATTTGAAGGTCAGTTTGCTTTAATGATGAGTTACCAAATAGATCACTCAGTTATACAGTGATTGCAACAACCTTGCTGACATCAGAATATCATCATCCCAATCTCTCACACAGCTAAGGTGCTACATTTTAAGCTTAAGTAAGGTATTACTAGTTTTGCTTAGAGCATTCATCCATAGATTACCATCACAATGCTACCTACCTGAATTTTTAATATTAACCCAAAGCAAATTCACATTTTATTTCAGATTGCATTACAGGACTTTTGCACAGCTTTTCTAGTTATCCATACTAACTCCACTTGAATAGCATGGGATTCACAAGTAAAATACATTTTAACTAGGCTGAAAAGGATTCTATTGGAGAGAGCATATGAGTTCTTTTTACTTTCTAGTTTTTATTTGCATGTTTTCTATGGCTGTTACAGATCTGGTAAAAGCATCAGGTGTTCCTCTCAAAGCTTGCTTTAAAATAACAGCAGAAACATTAAGGTGAATAGAAGTGGTACTTCCAGCCTAGTGCAGAAAACCCACAGTACTTGAAATACTCAGAAATATATAAGTAGGTATGGATTATAAATAAGAAGCCATTATTCTCACCTCAATAATAAATTGGCTAACTGCAGAAATGCAATCAAATTTATGGGAGAGGGATCAAAGCTTAATGGTGTATAACCTTCAGATATTGTGTCTTCCTTGAAATCTTACAGTTTGGCATAATTATTTATTGTTAATGATTTAATTATTAGATGATTATTTATAATTACTGAGAGATACTAAAAAATCTATTGAAGGTAAACATACAAATTAGAAAAAGATCAGAAGAAGTGTTTGGGTTATGAAAAGATCTAGTAGTGTAAAGCAAAGAAATAGCTATTATTAATAAGGAGCAGAAGAGACACTGAATAAAGGTTCAGTGCTTGGATGTAGCCTACCATACCCTGGTCCTGAGATGTGATGCAGCTCTCTTCAATAAACACAATAAATGACAATTCTGAAGAACTGAATATCAAATATTTAAATACCTGAAGTGAACCATAGTGATTTACTCTGATTATTTTTCCCCTCCCATACAAATAGTGTACCTGAGACTTAGACTACCCCATTCCAGTATCATCAGGTTCCCCTGCAGTCCTGCAACTCTTGGCTTCTTAACAGCTCCCCTGAGGGTGAAAGCCATTCAGGTACAGATTTCAGAGCAGCACTGGGGACTGCTGCAGAGCATCACCCTGAAGAGCCAGCTCCAGAATCAGGAAGCTGCAGGTGAACTTCAAAGACATGATGACTCACAAAATAATAACATATGACTTTGTAACTGCCTTCTGTTCAATCAGAGGAGTTCGAGTGTTGTTCAAATCCAAACAGATTTCTAACACTACACAGAAAAACCTCTGTTTTCCACTTACCACTCAACATTTTCTAAAAGCAAAAGCCCAGTTGTGGATACTTTAGGCATCCTGACCACAAATTACTTTTGATAGTTTCCTGAAGCTATTAATGAGGTATATTTATTTAGCTGATTTTCCTGTAATTCCTCTTTGTTGGGATGTGGACCTTACAGTGTGTCACATGGTTTGTAAAGCATTTCTAATTGGCATATATGGAAGAGAAAAATTAGTAAACATGGATAATTAGATCTTAACTACAGGCTGCCTCATTTAGGCCTTCACTTTCTAACTTTCCACACTAAAACACTTGAGTGAGCTTTCCATTAAGGCCTATACCTGAGAGACTTTGACTGAAAACATAACTCTATGTCTTCAGACTGCTGAGTCGAGAAGGGTAGCCAGGACTTGTCAAAAGATTTTGTTTCCTTTGGAGGTATTTGAGTGCTGCTTGGAGTTGTCATTACATTAATGAAGTAACACCCCAGTGCCAGCCTGTGCCCAGTGCTCAGTACTGATGTGCTGCAGCAGCAGCAGCCAGGGAGAGCACAGACCCCAGGAGGTGGCCAAAAGCCAGGCAAAATGGACCTGGGTGTGTCGCTGCTCTCGCTCTGAGAAACAACCAGTCACCAATGATTAAGACTTCGTGAAAGAAGAATGAGGCCAGACAGCTTTTATAGTGGCTGGTGGGCAAGAAACACCACAGTAAAAAGGATCCAAAGGAAACCAACAGCCTTACATGTGCAAAGAATGTATTACAAGACTGATCTAGTAAAGCCTTAGTATTTTACCTAATTGAATGATTTCTCATTCCACTTCTAAAAAATACTTCATCATCCATTCCAATTAGCTTCAAGTGCGTAATTTACATCTTTCCATGACCATGCTTAAGCTAATCAACGTTAATCAATAAGAAAAGGTCCCAGATCTAATACACTGTGACATTTTGGCTAACATATCTGCTTCCTCACTGCAGAATGCAACCAGTAAATGTTTGTCTGAAAGAATACAACTGCCATGTGTATTTAGCTGTGTCAGCCCATTGACTTCGGTGAGATGTGCCCCTGGTACCCATCTTGACCTTTCCATGGTGAGTGCAATATAATATGGGAAAGAATTCCCATGGAGATTATCTTTAGGGGATCCAGAGAATATTTCTCAGAGAAATAAAATAATGAATTTTAACCTCATCTCTAAACTGGTATTTGGGGGGGAAAAAAAAGTGATGGGCACTCTGAGAACAGTTCTAATCCCTAAGTAGAATCCTGTTGTAATGAAAACTTCACTGCCCTTTAAAGCCTTGGCATATATCCACAGTTTCCAGGCTCTTTTCTAAAACTAACAAGGACACTTTATGCAGTGAGTGTAAATAGCAGTCCACTCAATTAAACTGCTCATGTAAGGAATATATTTGTATTTATTGCAGTGACTGATATTTTATTTCATTTTCCATGGAAAAATCTGCTCATTAATTTTAACAGCAGTAAATGCTGCTGCTCAAAAGCAGTAACTCACAGCCCTGAACAAATGTTAGCCAGACACTTGTAAACAAATCCTATTGTCCTCTCATACCTGCATACAGAGGCAACTGGGCATGCAATGGGACTCACCACTAATTCACCAGGGGAGAGGGAAGACCACCTCTCTCAGCTCACAGTAATGTAGCCTCCTTAATTCACTAGGAGATGTCTTTTTTTCAATGCTTTAAGCATGCAGCATCACCAGAAGGAAGGAGGAAACCTTGGCTATTGGAGGCAGATGACTCTCAAAAGTTCTAGAGTCACATGTCTGAGCAAACTAACTGGTATCATGTCACATCCACATTAGAGTTCCTCTCCTTTTTTGTACTAATCTGCTTAAAATTTCGAATAGTCCAATGATGACTAGTTCAGACCATGCTTTCATCAGTATTGTTTATATAGTTCAAATTTACTCTCAGACTGAGAGAGATACCCTCTTCTAATTCTTCTGAGCATAAATGAAGTCTAAATCTGGTTCTGATTTAAATGTGCCCATCAGCAGACCTAAAACATGCACAGAATTGGTTGCTATTCACAGCTTCAGACAAAAGAAAGCAGTTTACAATAACCACTGAATTCCCCCGCTTGCAGTTTGCTGTCACCACACGCTTTATTTATAGTTGGCCTGAAATGAATACTGCAGGATCAGCCATCTTTTGGTGCTGCACAAAAAATGAAAGCTATTAAATATTTACAGTAGGTGTCTCATGGTTTTGCCTCTGACACTTTGCCTTTCAGTAGAGAAAAGAATTATTTAGCTCGTGATTTCCCAGCAAAAGAAGTCAGTTGTGGCTGTCTGGAAGCCAATGGCAGCATCACTGGCATGCCCTGGGAGGGGGAGGTTTTGTCAAAGCACACCAGGCAGGGAAGTTCTCCACCTCCCCTGCTCCTCTCCAGCACAGAGTGACGCCAAAGCAGAGTCTTAGAGTGACACAGGAATGTTTGTGCCAGCAGAATGAGGCGCACTCATGTTACAGCACTTTCCAAAACCAAGCCAGTACATTTGGTGAATCCTTTCCAAGGAGGCTGATCAGATTACTTAAGATCAAATGAATGTTGTGGATGCTCCAGTGAAACACGTTGACAAATAATACTGCTCTCTACTGTGCATTTAAAAGAGAAACCTGTTTTTATGAAATAAAAATAAATTTTGCATGCATTTTGGTTTTCATCACCTGTGAACTGAATACTGCAGGACAACAAGTTTGTGGCCTAATATCTGTGGGGCAGCCAGACAGTTAAAGATGAACTTTGACTGGCCCAGAATTAAAATGCCTGAGGGCAGCTGTGTAGCTCAAGTAACTGATTAGAAACTGATACTGGAAAATGATTGGGAACTAAACTCCAGGAGGTCACAAAACGACTATAAGCAAGGTAATATCTTTTTCCACCATGATCCAGGCCATTCTAGAGTATGATCACAGCCTTCCATAGCATGGTCTAGAAGAACTAGCACCAATACCCTGCTCAGTACACCTGGAAGAAGGTACATTTCTAAGGAACAAGCTGCACCTATGTACCTAATATTTTAGAAAAATTAGAATAATATATCTAATGTTTTAGAATATCAGTCTGGTTTGCCTGGATACTATTGTGTCTCATGGAGTTCTACTGGGTGCACTGTGCCAAAGACATTTCTTTCCTTCTTCCCTCACTCTTGCTCTCTTTCCTTCAGCAAAAAAGAATTCACTCCCTAGACGTATTTCGTCCTCTAAACTGAAGGAAGCAGAGCCAGTCTGTGATCACTGGATAACAGGTCTCTTTCTTCAGGAATGGTCCAAATACTGACACTTGCCTGTCTTCATCCTTTAACTTCCCCAGAGCAGCACGGGGAGGCACGTTGCAGGCTCTGGAGAAGTAGGCAACCAGACAATGCAGTGTTGCACCCAAGCCACTAACAAGTTCTGGCTGCCTGATCAAACCTCTGGCATAGCTGGCGAGACTTCCAGTCTGATTTTGTGGTTTCATGTGAAAACACTGCATGGGTGAGGTGGTAAGAACAAATTTAACAGGGAGCTTAGGAAAGGAAGCTGTCAGAAAAAAACATCCACAAATTCCTGAACCCATAATGGGGTATCTACATGAGCGAAACCCGGAGAACTCCATCCAGGCCAGCACTGAGCACTTAGCACTCACTGAAGATCTATGTTAGTGTGCCTTGAACAGTGCAGACTGATAGTACTGGAAATAAAACTAAGTTAGTACAGCCAGGGAAGCAGAGACTCTTGTTGTTTAGGCAGGCAAGTATAAATGGGCACTCTTAACACTTCCCTTCTACATTTGAGGTCTTGCAGTTTGATGTCCTGCACAAGTGCTGACACCATCTACAGATTTTTTTGACAGCCAAATAAAAAAATAAACAGTTTCCCACCCTGAAAAAAACCCACTAGGAACTGAATTGTGATAATAAAAGTGAGTAGTAGCAAACACTGTCTGAGCTGTCAGGTTACAAACAATGCTCATGAAACCTTCGTGGCCAGGATCAATAAAAGAAAAGGCCATTGCTCTTGAGAGCCAAGAACCATTAGAAAAATAAAAAGCTTTCTATCTCGGAGTATTTATGTCTAGATTTCATGTTCCACTCTTTCTTCCCTGGATTAAGCAAGCAAGTTCACTTCTAATTTCCAGTGCTGCAACAACAAAACCAAGCCCCAGATTGCCTGGGAAGGCCTTCCATGACCTCGAAGCCTATTCTGTAGAGCCACGTGACTACTTCATGTAAATGTCCAATATCATCACAATTTAGGGCTTAAGTTTTCTTACCACAACAATCAATTTCCTAATGCACATATGTGCCTTTTCCATTTGAATGGATTTCCAATGTTTGCAAATTTTTATACAAATAAGTGAGCACTTCCATCTCTGTGCTCTTTATGGCAACTCTTGTTGTTTTTCCACAGTAGTAGAACACTCCACTCCAGTTTCGTCCTGCAAGCCATATCTAAAAATGTCACAGTGATCTCTCAGCACAGTCATGTTCCTGTTAACCAAGTCCCAGGAGATTCTGCCTTTCTTCTGTTTTGTTCTTATTTGGTTGAAAGTTCCTATCCCTTGTCACTGCTACCATATTTTTCATGTTAACTGTTATTCATCTCACCAATACAATACCTGTAAATTATTTTTTTTTTTGGAAGAAAGTATATTGCACTGTGAATTTTGGGAAGGTGACTAAATTGACAGAATCTTTTCATCCCTAAGTAAATTAACCCATTTGTGTCCAGGAAAAAAGTGATTTTTCAAGATTAATATAAGTTCCTGAATATTGTGGAGATGCCTTTTGTTCAAGTCTTTGGGATAGTGGATCTTTAATAGGGTTCCATGCATACATCAGTTGGTTGAGATCACATGCTGATAAGCTTTAGCTTGTATAAATACTGAACTGTGCAGAGCAAAAGCCAGCTTAATGCCTCTGAGCACAACTCTTTGAATAGCCCCTAATCATCTAAGAAAAAAAAATTGTTAAAAAAATAAATTACTTTTTAGTTCTTGTCACTGCTTTTTCCCATATAACTCTAGAGAGGCTGAGTGGGTCACCAAGATGAACTAAGAGCTCACACCATAAAGCAGCTGAAGAGAAGATTCTATGAATTGTGTAAGTTCAGAGCAAAAACATGACCTATGAAAGCTCTCCCTTGTTAAAAAAGCACGTTTCTGACCTATCTGTGCTTGCTAGTACTTCATTTTACTTTACACCATTTTTCTTCTTTTCAAAATGAATTTTTAGCTCATCTACATCTATTATCTAGGCAAGCACATTTCAGTCTGTGGAACACTCCATTACTGCTTTCTTTGGCTGGTCATTATCCACATAACTCGATTATCTGAATTCTATACTATTGTTTTGGAATCAAGAAACAGGGTAAGGCTTAAAAAAACAGAAGAAACAATAAATGGAGCATGAAAGCAATTAATAATGGTACTTCTACTAGTTTTCTTTTTTTTTCTTTTAGTCACACTTTTGGAAACTTTTCTTCTGTGTGGAAGGAGAGTTTTTGGATTGCAGTTATAAATACTGGGCCAATAGATGCAGACACTGGACCAGTTTTCAGATCCACTATTGGGGAAAATTAATTCCAAGTATACAACAACCCAAAGCATAATAAGCAGCATTTTCTCTCAATGTAAAAACACAAGGATCCAACAGAAAAGCAGACAGAAGTTCTAAAATAATCAGAAAGGATTTTCCTTAACTTTTAAATACAAAATAATCCAGAACAATGTAAATCTTTATAAAAAAGTTGTCTTACATATATTCATAATAAAACTAGCATGCACTATAGTGGAGAAAAAGAAAAGCTGGAGTTGGCCACAGAAATGAGAATTCAACTACACACATCAAGGTAGTGCCCCAGCTTCCCTCAACAGCTCTGGAAGACTGTTTTCTTCTGGCTTCTGATATAATGCCCATTTCAGCACATTTAGGATTAGGCTACTGGTTTCTTTTGACTGTTTGGTTTCTCATTAATCTTCCCTAAGCACACATGAGGCACATGTGCACATCATATGAGGTGGCAGCAATTATTCCATGCATCCTCCTACCTCCCCTGCATTCACTGGAACAGGTAGACCACACTGAGGAAAATCTTAAACCTGCAACAACTGAAAATCTCAAGTCCTTTAAATTAAACTCTTTTCCAGAAAATATAGTTCTCCATTTCCAGGAAATATGTAACTCTACCCAGTGTTTTCACAAAAGCTAACATATATGCTGCAGTTTTGTTAGCATCATTCTCCATTCTCCATTTTGTACTGGTTTTATACACTACCTGGGGCACTCTCTTAAAGACCAACTTGAAAGTTAAAGCCGTGAGGGAAATTCAGGCATACATTTTGCTTTGGAATACACTGCTCTGTCTTGGAAAACTTAGCTAAAGATCTTATTCCCTTAGGTATTAGTCTGTTCCTGATACTGATTAGCCCTACTGCACATTCCTGGATGAGATGTTTTGGCATATTCTAACTTGTACTTCCACATTACGAGCTTCTTTCTGTACCAGTCTTTGCCTGCCCTATGTAAAAATCATCTTCTCCATAATGCAATAAAATTAGCAGCTACTTTGCCTTCTATAATTATGGAGCTTTAAATATTAATGCATTTATTACAGAAATTCTCTTTGCAAGGTTATCTGACTTGAGAACAAGTTTCCTTGGAAGCAACATTAACCAGGAAAAGTTAAAAGACCTATTATCTGCTTTCTCAATGGCAAGACAACTTCTATCACATCTCTATGAGAAAACCTGCCCTCACCATGTTCTACTGACTCCCTTTCCTGCACTTGGGCTACACCTTTCTCCTTCTGCCAGATGAAAAGTGGACACTTTCAGACTCTCTGGTGCCAGACCATCAGCACAAATTCTCAGCCTGCTGGGACTATTCTTCCTGTGAATGACAGGCTCCTCCCATGCACCCATAACACTTATTTCACTGGTCATTTCTAGAACGGTGGTTCATAAATGAACCAAACAAAACTGTCTTGTCCATATGGGAATAAACAAAAGAAACATCACTGTTGAATTTAACAGAAGCTTGAGTGGATCTGTATTCAATGGGCTAAATTCCAACATAACCATCCAATTTCTACGAGAATCAGAGCAGATTTTGGCTTTCCATCTCATATCTATGTCATGAGCACTTCAAATAAATCTGACAGGCAGAGATAAAACACTTATAACTCTTAGTCACGAGTTTCATAGGATGCCCTTAGGAATGCAAAGCCTTTAACTTATATCAACATACTTTTGAAGAGTGAGGCTCAGGTTGTGGCTGGCTGATTTGATCTTGTTCTGGGCCTCAAGGTGGGTCATGCTGTCAGTGTTGACTCCATCAATGGCCACCACAAGGTCCCCCTGGTTCATCTGTGACTGTGCTGCCTTGCTGCCAGGGGTGATCTGTGCAGGAAAACAAAAAAAGTTCTCATCAGGATAAGTTATTCTGTACACAAAACAGTTGGAGAACTCACCCTGAATTATAATACAGAATACATACAGCAATAAATACACTAATAGATACAACACTAGTTGTATCTACTATTGCATGGGTGAAACAACAACATTTGTGGCAATTAAACAAATCAAAGTTAACTTACATTTCTGCAAAGGTCCAGGACAACATCTACTTGTCATTACTTCCATTTTGAGAGGTTAAGCCCAATGTAGTGGTTCCCTTACTACCTATTCTCTCTTCCTCAAGGAGATAATTATCACTATTTATATTATAGTAGTATATAGAGACTTTACTCAGAAGCAGAAAACTAATGAACTACCACCTAATGTATGATTTTATTGTATTTTTCCTCCTAAAAGCCATTTTACCCAAATTAATTCATTTAATTGAGCAGACAGAAAATGATTGCATGTGAGGGGCCTTGGACATGCTTTGCTTCTTTTATAGCAAGCTTTATAGGATAACCTCACCTACATACAACTACAGGATAACCTCACCTACATACAAGTACAGCTCCATTACCAAGGCAGATCACTACATCCCCAAGATGATCTCAGCAACCTGTTGGACCTCACACTCCAAAGACAGACTGGCACTGCTAGAAATAAAAAGCCAGAATGCTTCAACTAGAAATGCAACCACTGACACAACAGTTCAGAATTCTGGTCATTCACTATGGTAACACATTTTGTTAGCTCTAGGTACCTTGTGAACTGCATCTTCTCCAAATGGACAGTGCCCTGACCTCAGCTCTACACAGCAGTCTCAGCTTCCATATGGATGACACCAACACAGCTACTTATGAAACTTGACTCCACTGGGGAACTCCAACTAAACCAGAAGAGCCTTCACACACAGTCAGCCAGACAAGTTTTAGTGAACACATTGGAGTTGTCCTCTGCTTTCAGCACGCAGAACTTGAAGCACATGGACAAAAGCTATAGGTCTTTGCTCTTATTTTTAGAGACTCGCTGACTTACATTCCTCACTTCTAAGAAAGCCCAAGGATCTTCTGAAATACTACAACAAAGGCTGCATTCAAAAATTCTGTTCCTTCAGTACAGAGGACATAAAAGAAAGATGTGTTTGATTATGAGCCAAAATTCCCCTGTGAATTCAGTCAGGCTGAAACTGTGAAGTTAAATTCTTAGGGAAACCAAAACCCAACAAAAATTCAAACACTTCTAAGTGTGAAGTGGAATTCCTTAACTTCCCTTCCCTAATATGACCTCAAAACACTTATAAATATGTACATACGCAAAATGAAAAACTCCTTCCAAAACAATTCCCCAGACTGCTTATTTATGCTCTTCATTGGCAAAGAAAAATAAGCAAAAGAAGGGAAAAACCCCAAGCCTTTCTTCACATCCCATTAAAGGTGTTCAGTACTGAGGCTGGCAGTCTAATTTACAGTGTAGCCTGACAGTGGGAGCTGTCAATTTACTAGAACACAAGCTTTAGTATCAGGGAGCTAAAACACAGCTCCCTGCTTACTCAGACATTACTTAAAACAAAGACTACTTTCAAGCTAGGCACTGTAAATAACATCCCAGAACTGATCTGACTGGAAGGGACAAGTTTTTATACCTTTTCATTAGAGATAGAAGCAATAAGAGTTCTATGTTTTCTGAGTGAAAGACAGCCACAGATATAATGTTCTCATGCAAGCAGAAGTGACTGATAATGGCAGCACCACCCCACAAAGTATTTTTCTTGTGTTAGAGCATCAAGGGGTGGGAGAAATATTTTGTGGTAGTTTCAAAGATGGAGTTTTATTCTATAGTCTAATACACCCTCATAGAAAGAGATTAATAGAAACAAGAGATTCATGTTACAAACATTGTTTTCCTAACCTATTATAAAAACATTAGCTTCTATGCATTTTATTGACTTGCATTGTGCCAAGTACACAGAATCCAGAAGCCTACAAAGAATACAGATTATTTGCATACCCACATGTACTTGTACCTGCTCAGTCCTCCAAATATGTCAAGAAACAGAATTTGAAATAAAATAAGAGGTCAGGAAAGGGCAAAATGTGAACTAATGCCAAACTCATTTGTCTGAGTCAGGAAGACCTGAATTCATCAAGTAGGACACTTCAGTCTTTCTCAAATTATCCTTTTTCTCTATTAACATGAACTGTTTGCCAGTCAGGCAGACACCAAGGCTTGAGCCTGCTTGATAGAGCTTTTTTAATAAATAAGCACCACACAACACTTTTCCAAGACTCTACCTTTTACTTGCTCATCAAATATGCAAGTTCTTGCCACAAAACATTAACTGTGTGATGCTGGTGTTTCCAGTAGCCAGACAGCTGGTTCCAAATTCTGGGACACCCCTGCCACACACACATACACACTTTCTCTCATCAAGAACAAAGACTGGTTTTTGTACATCAACCCAGTTACTGAAAGTCAAATGTCTACCCTAATATGGCAACTCCTACTTAACCCATATATTTCCCTTTCCACTCCCCAGTGATGGTTCAAACAAAATAAGCCCAGAGAAACAGAGTTTCCACAGAAAGGATAAACCAGTCTAGATCTGGCACTAGTTTAACACAGCTGTAACACACGGACTTCCTCTCACTTTCTCTGACTTCTGCTTTTAGCAGCCCAAAATGTTATATCTTAAAGATACAGCTTAAAGATACAACTGTCCTAGAATTACAGTTAATTTAGAGGGAGTGGATGGTTATAACTACTGACCTGATTTCACCTACTATAGTGGGATATTTTCTGCATAACACTTCTGGAAAACACTACCTAAATGAAAAAAATACATTCAATCAGAAGAATCTCTTGAACAAAAGTCCTGAGTGATTTTGAATTTGTGATTTATATGAATTTATAACTATAGCCATTGCAACACCCTTTCTGAGGCAAAGAGGTCCAGGAGAACCATACTGTGAGAGACAAGGAAAAGATCTCAATCTTGGCTTACCAGCCATTGTTCTTATATTTGAAAAGTAAAAGAGGGGATTTGCAGTCATTTCTCCAACTAAGATTAATGGTAGCAAATTCTGGGCTTAAATTCAGCTTATCCTAACTTCATAGACAGCAAGACTCACAAATATAAAAGATGGACCTAATTTATTGTATCAGTAATTCAGAAAAATAATAAGTATCAGGAAAGAGTTACTTTCCCCCCCAGTATTTCCACTGTCTAAAAGCATGCTAGATTGTTTGGTCCTGTAGAGCTTTATATAGAAGGCACTATTAAGGACTGGATGCAGAATCTGTATAAAACATTCAAAAACTGAAGTACAAAATTATACCTATTTTAGTTACAAGCTGAGAGGCATCTCTGAGAGAGTTTCAAGAGAAGCCACAGCATGCATTAACAGCAGACATTGAGAACAGTCAGTAATTGTTGGGGACAAAATACCAGCGTACAGATGGAGATATAGGGCAGCCAGATCTGAAGTGTCAAGGCACTTTCAAGACTATCTTGTTCCCATTTTTAAAGATCCAGCTGAAAGGAATGGAATGCAAAGTGTTTATCTTTTATCTGTTGGTATTTTCCTTTGAAAATTCATCTCTGATCTACTAAAATTTACTAAATATAATCACAAGCAGAGAAGAGCTCACTGTGTATTTGTGAAATCTTTAGGGAATATTTTCTATTTAAAAATATTTTTTAAAAATATTTTTGAAGGACAAATGTTAATTAACCCTTGGAATTAGAATGCAAATCTAGGTCTGTCTACACAGGAGACAGTAGGGTTCTAGTCTGCTCTCATCTCAGCCTCTCTTCTATGAACACAGGTAACAGAGAGAAACATATAACTGTCTAGGGCAAATATGCATTTTTCAATTTGACCACGATCTTTTTTCTTAAAAAATCTAGACTATTTCAGAAAACCTTTGTAATAGTCTTAGCTCACTTGCTGTGGATTACAACAGAGCTTTCAGTAGCTGGGTGCTGCAAATGCCTTTATTTAAGGCTACAGAGAGACGTTCACCAGAGATTCAAGGCACAGCCAGTTCTGTCAACTGATTTACAAAATCCAAGCCAAGGTACCACCGACAGATCTAATTTTAATAGTGTTTCTTCAGTGCCTCAAGCCCAAGCACAGACTTCATATTGAAAAGGCAAGCATCTTTCACGCCTCTCAGAAAAGCAGAGGAACATGTGCTGCTTCAGAGATGGGATTTTTCAGCCCTCACAAGTTTCCTACGAGGCAGATATCTGACTTCCAATATCCCTGGCTTAAAGCAAGTGGGCAGGCTGGAAGTATCACATGTTACATTCAATGCACCACAGAATTCTTACTACTCTCTGCTGTGAGCAGCTCTGTATTCTGAGTGAATATATAGCACCACAGTGACAGCTGTGCCCTAAAAAAGTACGTCTGCACTGGGTTCAGAGTAAATACGACTTAGCCAGAGCTCTGGGAGGCAGTGTACAAAGTGCAGCTGCTGTACCACCTTGAGAACTGCACATGTTCCCATCCAAGGCCTCTTAGCTCCACTCCAAGTGGGGGAGAGATAGGGATCAGGCAGCATTTGAGTGGATGAGTGCTAAAATACTAACGAGAATGCCTATATAAACAGATGGATGGACACAGCCTTCCTACCCCCAAGGGACTGCGGGTTTACAAGGCACACAGAAATACAAAGGAAGGCCTATACAACTGAGAAGATGTTAATATGGTAGCCTGCAGCATTAGCCAGGGCCTCTTCTTTGTCCAGGACTTCAGCTATGCCTGACCTCAACCCTAAAATCAACAACTTATATTTTCTGCTTCTCATTTAAGAAAAACATTTCAGAGAATCAAATATTCACTAGCACTAGAATAGGCAAAAGCACAGGGAACAAACACCCCCTCCTCTTCAAGATCTCTGGAATAAAAGAAATTATTAAAAGAGAATGTTCCTTTCCATAATCAAAAATTCAGAGACATGACATAAACTACCAGTGACCATAGTCTGTAACATGCTCTTACAAGAAAAGGACTGGACAGAGACTAAGGATCACTAGAAAATACTGTATGCTTCCTTTATAGAGAAAACAGCATTTAAATCTCTCTCCATTTTATTTATGCAAGTGTTTTTTTGCACAGATGCTTCCAACAAGTCTTTGCAGTCTTTGTGAGCCCTGAGGCTCTCAGTGCCTGAGAGTGGCTGCAAAACTTCCTCACTTTATACATAGGAGCATGAACTACTGAACAGAGAGACCTGCTTTGAAACCCCACTGCAGAACAGTTACTGAATGTCCATATGAATCCAAGTAGTTATCTCTGGACTGGAGACATCAGTTCCTCTCCCATTGTGAACAAGTCAATAGAGGAAATTTATATTATTTTTTCCTAAATGAGTCACTTTCCACCCTGTCCCCACAATAAATGTGTAACAGCTTCAAAGGGAAAATCATGGGTTTTCTTAGAAAACAGAAGTCAATTATGGACTAGAAAAAACAGCAAAGAAAAATGAATAAAACCTACAGGGATAAGTCATCAGGCAGAAATCCACTGTTTCATTCGACACATTGTCAGAAGGCATAAAACAGAATCAAGGAAAGAAACAGCCTAGAAAACCTCCACCATAGGGCAAACACCCCACTATCTTTTGATCATGGCTTTTATAGCTTTCTGTGTTAGATGAGAGAGCTGAGCAAGCACAATTAAATGTAAAGACAGGACTGTAGGAAACCTGAAACTAAAGTCCTTGTATGTACCACTAACCAAACCTAAAGAAAACTCCCTTTCTGTAGCTACCATTTGCCTGAACAACATGTCTCATCGTTTTAAATTCACTATTGGGCTTTACTGGCTTTTTTTTCCTTTCTGTTTTTTGTTGGTTTGCTTTAATGAGACAATGAAACCTGCCTTAAATGAACACTCATGGCATCTGCAAAACATGCCACTGACACCTTGAAGAGCTTCCATTTATACTAAACAGAGCTGAGCTGGCAAGCTGCAAAGACACTCTGAAGTGGCCTCTCAGGCTCTGCTTCATCTGTAGCTAGGAAGGGAGATTACAATACATGTGAGAACACCCAAAATAGCTCTAATCTACCTCTCTTGGGTAACAGGAGCCACAGTAGCACAGAGATTTTGTGAGATGGCCAGTCAAGCACTTAGGATTCAGGACACCCTGTGCCAAAATCCATACTCCAACATTCCAGCTATCTGGCTTACCTCAACCTCGAGTGTGCCAGGCCATACTGGAATGATGCAGCCTTGATTAACACAAAAAATCCCACTGTCACATAAAACCCCCACAACACTGCTTTTCATGCACAATATATAGGCTCTTCAAGGAAGCAGACAGATAGCCCTTCCTGCCAAGCTAATGAGACACAGGTGATGAAAATAAACCAAATGTAAAAGATTTTCAGCTGGGAAATGAAAGGAAGCATATAGGCAGTGCTTAGGGGATTGCCCTAGGCAAGGCTTTGGGGGATTTTTTGAGAGTCAGTGTGAATACTCCTGTTCCTAGTTGGAAGATCATTTCTTTTCATTCCCTGCCCCACTCCCACATTATCTGATTGAAAAAATTTCAATCTCTTGTTAAAAAATAAAAAAAAGGAAATATTGTGGACTTTGCAGCTTAGCTTATTAGAAGCATGAGTACTCTATGTACAACAGTGATACAGATGATAGTAAAAGTGTGGATGTGGCTTTTTAATAGGATGTGTTGGCGTTACTAGAAGGTTAAGCAGCTCTTTAAATCTTGCATGGTATGACTAATAGTAATATCTCTTCTCCCAGTCTTTATCTAAAGATAGCTGTTAGATCTATTCAGTCTGTTCTCAGTTAGCATCATGTACTGTGCCAAGGTAGGGTGTGCTGTGCATCTCATGGAAATGAAATGGAAGCAGAGAGGTGAGTCACACAATAATAAATGTGGATTGTTTTGTTACAACAACAGGTTTTAAGGAACAAGTGACAAAGTTCTTATTTGGTATCAAAGAGTTTATGAACCTGAATGCAAACCAAAACTGAGAATAAAAGGGAGGCACTGATCCTCAGTATGCTGGCAGCCCCCATGTGTGAGTTCTGTCAACTTGTACAGGACAACCCCCTGCAGCAAACAGACACTCAGCTTCCAAGTGTTTGCAGGATCACGACTGCCAACTTTCTTCAAAGGTTCCTCATCCTCTTCTCTGCTTCTCTTTTCCAAATCTAAATTCATTTCAAGGAAGTTGTAGAAGGTGGGATGTTTCTTTGTGTTTCAAGTAGACAGATCTCAGTTAGCAATATTGCCTTTTTCACATTTTCACAATTATCATCTTCTTGAATCCTACATTCTCTGCAGTTTTTTGACCTGCTCACAGAAACACAATCTGTCTTGTCTCCCCCTACAAGCATTAGCAATAAACTGAGGGGTTTCTGTGTTTTGCTAATGGCCACTATGGTAAGATTTTATTTTTTCAAGTTCATTCTGCTTAATGCATCTCATGGTATGTAACTAAGACCACAATGATGTATATTTGAAGGGCTTTTGATTGGTTCAGCAACAATAAGGTCTGACTAAAAGGACATTTGAGACAATACTGAGAGTTTTAGCTTGGCAGTTAGTGGCCTGCAACCACTTCATGATATTAAGCAACTCAAAATAGCTTTGACTTCAAGTCCTGAGGTTCCAGCACAGATCTGACTGATATATAAGTGATTCCTCCGCTCCTGTGTGTTTGTAAAGTAGGGTACTTAATACACTGATGCAGGCTTACATTTAACTGTTCTTTAAATGTGCATTTGTTGGAGTTATTTTTGTTTCTGGCCACCAGAATACAAAGGAGTAATTCTTCCTGTGATCACTAAAATATGAACTGTCATTTTGACACAGCAAATAGCGATCCTGCCTCTAAACCAGAAGTACTTAGTGCTCAACTCTGTGCTCTGCCTACAGATGGTAGAACAGTATAGTACACACAGAAAGGCATCTGCATGAAAGAAGATGAAATGTAGCACATGTCCACAGTGACAGAGATGTTGAATCAGAACTAAATTTGCAGGAACTGCACTTGGTATCGTGCCATTACTTTGGCATCTAAGGTTTTAGGAGGCCGTCTTGCCCAATGTGAACCTGGTCCAGTTGGAAGGCCCAGCATTAACCAGTCAGTAAATATCAGCAATTACTCATTAAACACTTGCTTTGACCACAAGAGTAACTGTTCTGTACCCATAGCAATCATCCATGGTCTGTGAGGGAATAAACAAAAGCACAAGCTTCAAACTTCAGAGAGTGAAGAATTCTTTTCAAGACCAAAGTTAATAAAAAAGAACAGAAGGAAAGTTCCCCCAAGAAAGTGTAATGCCAATTTGTTCTGTAATATGGTGTGTCACATTTAGTGCATAACATGACATTCTCCCAGGTATCCCAGCAGGAACCTTGGAAATTTAAAGATGGAGCAAGTAAAATACAATCTTGATGCATATAACAGGTACCTACACTGCTGGATGCTTCAGGAAGCTGGGGAAGTTAGAGAGACTGAGGATGGTTCTTTTACCTGTTGAAATGTAATGGCTTAAACTTTGTTTTCCTAGCTTTTCATTTGAACACAGAGAGGCCACTTCCCTTAGGAAGCCACAGGAGCCACATTTGTTTAAGAGGAAGTAATCTGAACATAATGATATAATCTCAAATCTAAAAGGGAAATCCTATTATGCTGTAGACTGTTATGTTGAAGCAGCACAATCTGAATTTTAAAAAAGGATCTTGTTTTTCTAAATTCTTTAAAAGCATCCTTGAGGAGGGTTCAGAGGATTGAACTTTATTGATAGCATGATGATGCCAATGCTGGTTTTGGGTGTTTTAACCCATTACAGTAGTGAGTACAGCAATCTTCAAAGATTTCCCACTGAAAGCTTGCAGAGTATAACAACACACACACACAATTTTACTTGATAAAGTACCAGCCAGTGACATATATGGTTTTATTGAGCATCCCTCTAACTGAATTTTGCACCAATTAACTTTATAATCCTGTGTTGCATAAATGCAGTATCTTCCTGCACATCTCTCAGTGGCTTCAGGGCACATGGCAGTATTAAGCTGACAAGTTTTCAAAATGTGGTTTTCTGCAGTTTTTTTGCAAATACTAGAGTATTTTCCATAACTCTACAATAACAAACTTTTATATGAGTTTAGAAAGGCTTTCTGTTTACAGGCAAAATAAAACAATAGAAATGAAATGTTGTAGGACACTAGTACTGTCTGTAGCTAAAGGCTATTTCAGTCTCAAAAAAAAGTCAAATTACTAAGATGGAAAAAGAATCACTTATTGAGAAAGATAATTTTTGGTTCAATTCCTAATGCTTGTTTAATTTCTGGTCAAAAAGAAGTCAGATCAGATGGGTGTGCTATACACAAAGGTAACCTGGACTGACAGTCTTCTTCCCTCATAGAGTACTGCTTCATCAGCTCCCCTTCCCAACCTGCACTATTTCCCAGGGAGAATCTGAAGTAAAAATCTTTTGCAAAAAAATTGCAGAAAAGACAAAGAGATTATGTTCTGAAAATTTACAGAAAGTCTTCATTAAACATCCTGAAAGGTACAACTGAAAATACTGCTAGGTTAAGAAAACACAACACCAAGAAGGGTGTATTAAAATAAGGTTTCAACAAGAATGTCCTATAAACTTGAGAAGCCATAAGCAGATTTAGAAGGTTGTTTAAAAAGAGCTTTAAGAAATTAAAGACCTCAGCTAGTTAGTATTTCCCTATGGTAAATGGCTCTTCATTTAAAATGAAGATCCAAACAATGCCACTCACCTTCACCGTACCACGGCTTCTATTTTTATGCCCAAGTTTGGGGCTGAAACTTGATTCAGAAATTCCCAACAACTACAAGGAAAGCTGTTTTTGGGGAATTCTCATTCCAGAGAAAGGCAGGAGTCTGTCATCTTGTGATTCCTAATTCAGCAGAGTGCATAGTTCGAGCAGCCTCAATTATCTTTGGATAAGCTAATGGGGGTTTCATTTTTATTTTTTACAGTGCTGTTTCTGATTACATGTTTTGAATTCCCCAAGGAGTTACCCAGCACAGGTGTGTGTCAGGGGGATTTCAATGTGCAAAGACTACGATCAGTAACTGGCACTTGAAAGAAAGTATGAAGGCAGGAAGAGAATCAATATTTCCTACCCAGCAGACATGTTGCTGTGGACACCCTTTCACCTTCTGTGCTGCTCACCCTGGTGATCAACAGGTGAGGGCTGGAAAGCTTTCAGTTCCATGGGAACTTAATACATTCTTCAGCTTTATTTTGTACTACATTTCAGAGGCTTCAATCAAAAACCTCCATTGTTTTAATTACAGAGAGGCCCCCATCAGTTGTGAATGAACACCTTCTGCCAAACCCAAGGGCCCCTGCAAAACACAGCCTGCAGATCTGCCTGTGACACTGATATTGCTGGTTAGGGATACTTTTACCTTTTTACTTGGGGAGGAATGTTACTGCCAATTCCTTTCTGGGTACTCTGCTTCTTTCCTCATCTAGGTTTGGTGTTCACCATTTATTGGTGTAAGCAGCACCAAGATATGGCAGGATTTTTCTTCCAGAGCATGCAGGTTTTAATGGAGTGTTTCAGGTAGAGCCTTGAAGTCTGCTGTCTACATATACTCCTCCAACTCTCACTCCCCTTTACATTCCTATTTCTTTCAAGTGATTAACTATACTTTGAAATAACAGTGAATGTAAGATTTCTACCAGTCTGGCAGCATGATCAGTGGTTTAGGAACTTAGTGTGGATTTTCCAAAATGACTTGGACATTTGTATCTAATAATGTTGCCTGACATTCTCAGGCAACAAAGGTTAGGTGCATAAATTGTGTGAAAATCATAATTAGCTGGCTTTTTATACTTAGCTAGGCTTTATAGAGCTGAATATGGTCCTGATTCTTAGTTTAAGATACTCGTTCATCCTCAGTTCAGAGCATTGCTCGTTATGGATCATCAGGCTGTTCAACTTATGGGGAAGTAACAGAATTATTCTGCAGGAAGTGCTTCACTTCCATTTCAAAGCTGTGCTTTTATCTTTAATTTCTCAGTGATAACTGCAGACACTTTTCCTCTGCACTGCAAGCAGAGGCTGGAATGAGCTACACACCTAGTCACACTTTGTTTCTAAACTCTGCACGTCCAAATTAGGAATTTTCCTTGCCTGATCCAGGGCAAATATGCTAATTATGATAATCTGGTTGCATATTTTGTTAAGGAATAACTGTTCACAGGGCATCTATTTAAGTCCTTGGAAGGAATGCAATCAAGTTCAGAATTTGCCTTAGCAGTGTTTTCCTTGGCTGCGTTAGACACTAACTTCTGCAATGGAGCATGTCAAAATAATTGGTTTGGGAGAGGCAGCAGGAAAGTTGTTGTTTGACCAAGAAAGAATTTCAGAAGGTCTAAGGTGGTCTGCCTTTCTGTGTCCAGTTTGTCTTTTTCCCTTCATCTGGCACCAAAAGAATTGCTGAACAATGGATTGTATAGATGAGAAAATATGACAGTTACTTTAATAAGGATTCCTGCTGCTGGTGAAACCATTATTTGCCTGATACAAATGAGGACTGAAAGGAACAGAGAAAAAAAGTTAACCCTCCACTTTGATCTCAAATGAGGACTTAGTTAAACTGCAGGACAATGAGCTTCATCACTGTATTTTGTCATCAAGCAAGCATCTGAATGGCTAAATTAAAGTGACATTTTGGACTGCATAAAGAAAAAATGTCTTTAAAGAAGATGGATGTATTCCCTAATACCAGCATGCAAATCTCAGATTCAGCCAGAATTATGACTGATGGAATTAGGAAAGTTCTCTGTTCTAGGCAGTTATATTTACAGTGACATTTTTCAGAGCTGTGCACCCACGTGCAAACAAAATCTGTAGGCGTTTTGGAGTTTTAATATGTTGTCAAAGCTTGATCTTGGCCAAGTTTCTCTAAAGCCTCTTCAATCAGGAGATTACGAAGTGGATGACCGGCTCCCACTCTCCCTAGTTTTATTTTTCATCTGTTTCCTTTTTGTTACATTCTTTCCTCTTTCACAGCATCTTGTTCAGTAACATTGCTTAGTCTCATTAAACACATTTGCAGAGAAAATATTTAAAACTGCCAGTGATGGAACTTTGATGTGACCAACATCAACCCTGTAACAACTGCAATGGCAGCAGAAACCATTTTGCAAAGTGAATATGCACCTATTTAACAAACAGGAGGCTTTTACTTCAGATACCAGGAAGTGGAAATAGATGAAAATTAAAAATACTTGGATGATTATTTGGCAGCTGGGGAGATTCCTGGGGCAGAAAGAGCTGTATTAGTAGTCTCTCTTTATCCTAGGATGGGTCTTCTATTTATAGAATTATGCAGCCCTTGAAGAGGCTATAAGATTGCATATGTATATGATATGGGAGCAGCATATGCATTTTACATGAAACTGCCTAATAAAATCCAAAGATGCTCCCAAAATTTTAGTAGAAATATTTTAAATAGTACCATGTATTATGTCCATCTGTTTTTCTCAGCTGGTGAAAGGCATTTTCTTCTGAATGGCCCTCCCCTCTGCATTTTTGTCAGGATTGAAAGAAATTCACCCTCTATCTTCTGCTTCCATTTCCCGCGTATCTCCAACATAAAATCCTCAGAAAAGGGCTCCTTAATAAGTCCAGATCATACCAATGAGTCTTCTGGGTCATAGCCAGTGCAGTATACATTCAAATAAAAGTAATTTCTATTCCACACAGTGACATTAACCTCCTATTCTATATCTGGAAAGCAATTATTTCATAATGATGCTATTCTTCAAGAGCTATCCAAAGTAAGAACTAGAAAAAGACTCCTATTATTCAGTCTTAACATTGAGTCACAACTGGAAATATCATTTTACCAGCAAAATTTTATTATCAAATTGGAGACACTCACAAGGCTGTAGAGGAAAATGTTAAGCATAAACTGTAGCTGATATTAAAGCTGTATGTATGAACCACACAGAAAAAATGTAAAAGTAAACCTAGACTCATCTAGCTATCTGCCTTCTCTGATGAAGGGACACACCAGAGATCTGAGGAAGTTCTCTGGTTTAAACAGTGAGGCATTGAAGCCTCTTCCACATGTGGCCAGAGCTGAGCTTAAAGTGGCTTAGACCCTCCCTGTCTCTGTACTGCAGGGTAATATAAGCACTACAAATAAAGAATCAGCATGTTTCACAGTGACAAGCAAGACATCAGGCAATATTTTGGGCAAATGACACAGAAGACTCGTATAAATAAATCATACAGGCATTAAAATGAGTTCCTAATAAAAATTCAAACAGAAAAAAACCAGAGCAATTGAGACATAATAAGAAGAGAAAACTTATTTTACAACTTTCTGACTGTGTCAGAGAATAACAAGACACTCTCTACTTCAAAACATTTAAAATCATCTCATTTGCTGCTCTGTGTGAATACCAAAGAAAAACAGAATTGCCATGAAAGCATGCATTTCAAACTCTATGCTACATTGCCCTTCAGTCCAGACAGTAATTCTGGCATTTGTTGCAGCCTCTGTGAAGAGATTTGCAGTGATGGTGCAGAGGTAAAAGCTCCACAGACAATAAGGTGTTGGTCACGTCTCTTTAGAGGCCCCTCATCCTTTTTTAACATGCATGACCCTGTAAGAATGTGCAATGCAATCATCCAGAGGAAAAAAAGCACTAGGCTTTCAGGCTAAGCTTTTGCTGGCTGCAACTCAGATATGACACGAAGTCATGCCCATCTTATGTAAAAACTGATAAGAAGGCTGTGTGTGTGCTGTTTGTGGTATATCAGCATGGAATTAGAAAGTCTTGTGCTTGTATTAGTAGGGACACTGATAATCAACTATCAGGAAAAAAGGCAAAAAGAAAAAGAATGGAGAACTGAAAGTTTGAATATCAAAAGTGGTTACATCTTACTAAGGAAGGAAGGGCAAAGAACTGAACTGCTCTAAGATGAAAAGATTAACAGCTTTTGAAACAGCATCATTACAAGTACCTTCCCCAAGTAAGGTGTGAATCAAGCTGTTGTGAAAGTTCATGACTCAAGGAGTCTCATGCAGAAAATTAATTCCATTGTGTATATTCTTCCTGTGACCCCAGCCTGTTTGCTTTGGAGAACCAGAGATCTCTTGGGATTTTATTTTTCTGTCCTATCAACACATTAGAAATAAAGCTTTTGCACAGCAAAAATATTATGGTTCCAATTTCCCACTACTTTGGACAAATTTATTCTCTTCGGTGCAAATGCAAATACTTCAGTATCTCTTTTAACTGCTTTGCACTACAAATGCCTTCATAAACTGCCTGGCAGTGGTAAATCAGAGTTTTCATTTTTCACCTCGGGCAAAATAGAAATGATTTCTTCTCAAATAACATTTAGAAAACATACCTTTAATTTACAATAAGGTTCTAAAAGCTCTTTATTCCCTCTACACTTTTATGATTATGGAAGTAAAATTAAGGAAAGCAGGCAATCTGGTACTCCTGTCCCCATTTCCTTCTGTCCCAAAGACCAACCTCCCTGCTCTTCTTATCAAAAGTAACAACTTGTAAGTCCATGTCACCCTTACATTTGGGAGCCCCTCTCTAATGACTGTGGCTGGGGCCACAGCAAACACTTCACAAAAGAGCTGTCAGGACTCACATGTAACTTGCCATCTTGCAAAGTCAATGAGTAGCACACCTTCCTCTTTGTACCAGAGAGTCCTTTTCTGCTCCAGGAGGCAAACACCCAAAGCACACATCATCTTTGCAATCTTTTGAGTGACAAATAAGCTTAAATCACAGAAATTAAAGTTTCAAAGTGCCTGTCTTGGCAGAATGCAGACAACAAGCCCATGTTAGTAGGAGAAAGTCAGGAGAATGTCCACAGAATCAAAAGTATCCATCTACATTTATCTGTAGTTCAATTAGGCAACTCCTTGTCATGACAAATCTAGGAAGCATAGAAATCCATTTAAAAAAAAAAGTCAACATATAATGGGTTTAGAAGAGACTGGATTTCAGAGTTGTACACATCTCAATGAGAAGAAAGGATGAGTACAGAAACTTCTGAGATAAACATGAGTCAATACTAAGAAAGTAACTTTTTTCCCTCTTAAAACATCTTCTATTTCTCTTTCTAGCTTTATGTAATGGATATAACAATCAACTGGGAAACATGATCCATGTGTAGATAGTGCATACTCTCAAATCCAGTCATAATATGTTAATACACCAAAGAGTTTGAGGGATCTGTATGTTTTTGCATAAGCTATAGACAAAGAATTTATCAGTCCATGGCACAGGTATTTCCATAGTGGACAGCAATATTACAATATAGCATTTTGTTAACCCATCATTTGAACTATGTTGATGTTAGTAAAGGAAAAAAAGTTTAATCTATTTTTAACATAAACTTGTAACTTAAGCTATGATAGTCTTTTCAGTATTTAGTAATACAGATTGACGTTGCTAAAGCCTGGCTTAAGAGTATTCAGTGCAACAGCACTTGCCAATATATTTATTATCTTAAGTATGTTTTTAAAAGTGGAGTTTATTTGTAATAGAAATTGTTTTGCCTTGTTAAAAATGAAAGGACACCTCTAGGAGGCCTGTACTTTTCTACATGGCCCTGTTCATGAAGGGCACTAATCCATATTATTACAAGTACTAAATGCCAATTAATTCTCCCTTATGAGTTATGATAAATGATTATTTTAGGGTGAAGCTATACATTTTCCAAAGGGTCTTTATCACAGCTATGTTGACAGGACTTTAAGTATGGTGGTATGCTTAGTACTACCCTAAAGTAGCTGAAGTATGTGCCACAGCAGGTGCCACAAGTAGAACATAGATTTGCTTTGACATTAGAACGTAGGGTATAGAATGAGTGCAGGATTGTTTGATGGATTTAAAAAGAGCATATGTTGTGAATGGTTTGGAAAAGTGGAGCCTTCAGGGTACAGCATTAGCGTCAAAGCTAGCTAAATTTGAAGAAATCCTGCCTTGTGATGGCAACAGTTCTTTGTACTTCATGATCATCAGAGTATCTGTCATTAAAGAAACACTTTGACACCTCTAAGGGAAAAGCTCACTGAAGTGTAACCCTTTGGGGAAAGTATGACCAAAGTACTAAAACATGCTGTTTGAGCTTTAAGGGATACATTTCTGCCAAGGAACTGTAAAGCTTGTACTTGCATCTGTTTTACAAAATGTTAACACAGTTTATGTTTATTTCTCATTCTTGACAATGTCCTCTTCGAAAAAATTAAATCTTAAATGTTTGTGCCAACTCCCAGTGTCACAGGATGTCAGTAACCAATGTACACCTAGTCCTTCAGGTACAAAGTGGCATAGAATGTGACAGCTTTTTACAGTCATAGGATCTCTCTGCATCTATGACTTTATGTGCCCAACCTAGACTGGCCAATCCACTTTAACAAAGCAGTTCTAGTAGTTTTGGCCTTTGCAATGTCATTCTATAAAGATGTAGATTATTCCTTTACTAATACCCAAGCAATGGTACAACAGTATCTAGTTTTTGTTTTCTTGACCCATCTGCAAAATCAATTTTTGCTTTCTGTATGAATTAAGGTCACAGATAACTTGCAAAAATTAAATGAAATATCTAACCAGTCCGCTTGATAGTCAGTTTATGGACTTGAGGTGGGCCAAAACTGTAGCCAAAATTAAAGATCTGTAAAAATAATGGAACCATCCTAAATGCCACTAGGAAAGTAGCCTAAGCAGTGTCTACCTTTCCTAGATTAGCCCTAAAATATTTACACACCCAGAAAACCCCGACCTCATCTGTAATTAAAAATCTAGAGCTGCATTCTCTGATATCAGAAAAAGTACTACATTCTATGGTGGTCAGTCTCCTTAATGAAGTTATACTGGTTTATACCAGCTAAAAACATTATTCTTATCTTAGTAAGTGTAGAATTTCTCTTACAGAAGGAATTTTAATGTTACATTAAATAGTATTTTTCCAAGCTCCTTTTATCCACAAGTTATTGAGAGCAGCAGTATTATCCTTCAACTCATAAGGCTCTCTTGACAAATATACTTCCCCTGTAACTTCGTAGAACTAGTGGAATTATACCAGGAATAAATCTGTTCCAGTATCTTCAGTTACTCTATTTGGAAACTAGTCATTTGCCTGACCTTCAGTGCAATGCTAAAAACAGAGTTTGTCTGTCATCAAGAGCCAGTGAGATTTCAGATAAAACAGAAGTCATGGCTCCTGCAATGAAATTCCAGGAGTGTCCATCAAAGGCTTGCCAACAATAGCATCTCACTCAGTCAAGACTTTCATACTTTGATAAAACTGAAGGGGGGGGGAAGAAGACAAGATTTGACATTGGGAATTGGGCATGTCACAGCAACTTAGCACTCAGTCTGAAATATCCAAACCCCAAAGAATTCTTTAATTATATTCTGTCTAAACTTTTATTACTTGGATAGTTTCGGTTCTTTACAGCTCCAATAATTTCTCACAGTATTAGGAATTTACTTTTTGGATTTTTTACTTGGTTGTTGGGCTTTTTACCCCTACTGGGGAACATCTCTTCCTGTTGCCAGCACCAGAATGTATTTAACATAACATATAGAGCAACACAAAATAAATTATGTTTGTTTTAAACACCAATGTAAATATTGTGAGCAAGCACCGGAGTGGAAGCAGGACTATTTATTCTCCAGCTTCCTTGTTTAAATTACAGTAGATTAATCTTGTGTTCATCAGAACAACAGGACTGTTATAGAAGGACAATTGCCAGGCAAGACTTCAAACTTCTTTCCTGTGGTCCCATGCCAGTGCACAGGCTTAGAGTGCTCTCTCTCCTGCCAGACTTGACCCTGGCCTTTCTCTAGACATCACTTAATCCAAACTTAAATCTCGAAATATCATCCCACTCCTAGCAGAATATTGCCAAATGTTTTGATAGTGAGAGATGGCAAATGAAAAAATTACCAGTCATTTCCACATGCATCCTAGATATCCAGCCTTATATACAATGCTTCCTAACAGCCTTACTATCTCCAATTATATGCTTACATTCCTAGTATTTGTTCAGTCTTGTAGTTACTTTGGTTTCTACTGAGAGGACAGAACCAGTTGCATGTACACTGAGAATCTGGATAACAGTAGGCTGGAGTGAAGCCAACAAAAAGGATACCTTGTAACATGGTCTTCTCATATCACAAAATGGAAAATGTATATTTTAATCAAAAACATAAAGTTCTGTCCTAGTCTCTCTCACTAGTCTTTGCAATGAAAATTAGCTATAAAAAACAGATGATGAATGTGTCAGAGGTAAGAACAGAAAAGAAAAAGACAATACGCTTCAAAAAAAGTCAACAATTACAGGAAGTAAAAGATGTATTTCAAAGCTAAGCAGAGGTTAAAATTCATATTATCAATTTTTAAGTGCAGCCTATAGGCAGCTCTCCTTAAACATGAGGCCATGGCACTCTCTCTGTTGTGTTATCTAAGTCAATTGAGGGCTGTCATGGTGCAACCTACTTGCACTACAAAGTGATACAAGTCACAGAGGAAGAAAGTGTCAAAAGGCACAGCCAAACCAATGGCTGCTCGTCCTTGGTGCCCAAAGCTCAGTTGGAAATGCTGAGCCTGCTGGACGAGTTTTGCAAATTCATCCAAAAAAGAAAACACCCACAGCCATCAAAACTTTTGTCTAAATAGGTGAGGCATGTGAAAACATTAGCAAAAGGAAACAAAGCACTACAGTTGGGAGGAAAATTCAAGTCTCCATGTTCTGGCATACTAAAGGAATGAAACTGGACAAAAAGTAAAAAGATACCATCAAAAAAGCCTAGATTTTACTTATTCTGGTATCAAAGCAAGATAAACTAGATAAAATGCAAGTCATGGTGTATCAAATGACAGAGAAAAGCTACATATATTATTATATGCATATATATAATCAAGAGTACCTGTTCATCACAGGTGTACTCAAAAAATAAGCAGGAGAGATTTTTCCATAGGCCATTTGTATCCAAAAATAAATACACAAGTCACAGGCAGTGAGGGAAAATCCCACTCAGGAGGGAAAATGGGGAGAACACTTCTTGCATTCCAACCAAAAATGAAAAACTAAGTTCAACTAAAAATGTATTATGGACATTGCAAGTCACTGCATTTTTCATCTCTTCTCAGGATTTGGTATCTTTCTAAACAAACATGCTTTTAATTTATTTTTTAAAAGACTATGGATTTGGAGCTTTTAATATTGTGGCTTTACTCAATAAATATATGAAAATATTCAAATAAGTATTAAACAATTAGATGTTTCAACTTCACCATTTCAAGGTGGTCACCGTCACTGATTTTAAGGTGTTAGAACTGAGCCAGAAAAATGCTTTTCTCTTATGACACACTGAGAAAAGTAATTTTTCCTGAGTATCACATCAATGTCGTTGCTGCAATGGTGGGAAGGTATGAACAGCTTCAGAGGATGGCACGTACCCTCTATTTTCAGAATGACTTTGGCAACTTAGGGGCTTTTTTCAATAGTTCCTGATCCATATTTTGCTACTTTAAAATTGGGTTCTCTGCTGTGGAAAAAAGACAATATTTTAGAGAGTATTTTCTAAATATCTTTTTACAGTATTAGTATATCCCAGGGCAGCCTCACCCTAGTGTGGATGTATGGGCCAGATAGTCTCTCCTCAGACAGTAGCCGAGAGCAGATACTTTATGGGAAGATTAAAACTAAAGCCTTGTGGCATCCAGGCCAGAACATTCACTGTGGATGTTCTAAAATTAAGTGCCAACAAGGAAAGTTTATACCTAAACCCTTTATCCACACATTGAACAAAGAGGCCAAACAATCAACTACATGGCAAGGGCTCTTCCCTGGTCTCCTGAGCTTGGAGGTGCATTTAATATGGGAACCCAATCCAATCTCTGCAAAACCAGTGGAGGAGGATCAAGACCTAATGGAGACAAAACAAGCAGTATTGTTTACCAGTCCTCTTAGTGATGCTTTCCTCAGATACAACTAAACAAATGTCCAGTTAATAAGGCAAATAAGTGTTAAATTACAATAAAACTACTTATTTATGCTGTTTCCTGGTCTATAAAGACTTTTAATAAACCAAAAAGGTTAGAGCCCAAATTAAGTGTTTGAGCTAAACACTCTGAGTGGCAAAAGACATCTACTCATATCATCAAATGGCATGAAACTCAGATCCAGCTTGGAATTCTTTCCCCATGAGAAGGATCAGCATCTCACACTGTACTTATAAAATATAATACTGTACAAGAGAATGTCCTGCCTCCTTTTCCAGGTTGTCTTTAGGACACATGAACTCCAGGGAATTGTGGGTGGAATGTATAAAAGATCTTACTGCAGCTGCTTGCACTGCATCTGTTCAAGGGATAAATAAAGCAGCTAAGTTCTAGTTTTGGTTTCATTCGCTGCCAGTCCCTTGACATGCCAAGAAATTATATACCACCTCCTCATCTTGTCAATCATACTGCAAATATGTCTTCAATATTGTGGAAGTGATGATCACTTTTTTTTTAGGCCAGGAATGTTCCCACAAGCTGGGATAACCTCCATGGCAAGTCACACACTCGGGAAAAAACCAAACCCACTTCACATTCTTCCAGAGAGCAACCCTGTTCATGCAAATCATCAATCCTTAGACATCTCATCCTTCCTAGAAAAGGAATTAGAATTAGGTCGAGATAAAACTGATTTGAAATTAAAACGGAATTAATTCACAAATTCTCTAGATCTTACAGGTTTATTCTGCTCCCACCCCCCCTCCACTTTATTCACCTCTGATTCCCAAAGCTAAAAAACACAGAATCATGTTGTATAAAAAAAAGAATACTAGATCTATATGAATTGAAGATCCAGACTTTTTGATGTGAGTCACTGGGGCTCTCTCCATTGCCATCTAGGACACACACACACATCTTCACAAGGCACATTTTCCACAAAAGCCTATTTTTTCTGTTACTCCACAGGGTGGAATTTTTTTAAAAACTCTTTTATCCACTTGTCTATTTCTTTAGGTCATCTAAAGAATGTTTTCTAGAAATTTAATCAAGTAAGTGATGTTAGCCTCAGAAGATACAACGTGGGCTTGGAAATGATGCACATATTCCCATGTTTTGCCATGAAGAACTTGCTCATAATCAATATCTGCTTGTATTTTTATTTTTTTTTTTTTTGAAAAAGAAGTAATACGTCTTACTATGTTCAGCATATTTTGAAGTTGGAGATTACATTCTAAAATTATATTTTGCAGGGTGAGGAAGCAAAGCTCTACAGAAACTTAAGCACAGATACATAGGAAAAGAGAATTACTGATGAGCAGTACAAAAGCATCCTTTTGTGGACTATAAGATGTGTGACTGTAAAGGGAAGAAAGTATCTTCCAGGAATGCTCAGAGCAGATATTCTCAACACAGAATTTATATTGATATTAGTTGCAGCATGAGTTCCTCAACACAGGCTAAAGAAGACTATTTAATACAGCAACACATGTAATCAGAGAAACAGGAAACTCCACAGCTCCACACAGAGCAGTTATGAACTTCCATGAGGTCCCATATTTAGCCAGCTCCTTCCTGCACATCTACATGTACAACCTGCATATTCTTCCTTTCCCTTTACTGTTCTACAAGAAATTTTAACACCCTGTAGAAGGGTCTAAATTTCACTTTCCAAACGCTGTCTTCATCTCTTTGCTCCTCCACCCTCAGTGCACTTAATCTGAACATCATGGAAAGCCGGGAGCAAAGAAAGGATAGCAGACTTTGGTGAGATAGAATGTGTGGGAGTAGTGCAAGGGAAGGCAGGCAGGGGAGGAAGGCCACATCCCAGGCATATGGAAGGAGGAGACAGCAGAGAACCATCCCACATGGAGCGAGGAGGAAAGCCAAGAGCCAACGTTAGAGGTCTCCCCCATGAGCACGGCAGTGTCAGTACTTGTCCTGCAGCTGACTGCTGCAACCAGGGCACACAGGGCTCAGGGGTGGGACAGTGCCCCCCTCAGAAGAGAGGAAACAGCCAAACAATTCTGGCACCCCAATAATCTGCTCCCTCTTCCTGTCAGGTGTCAACACTCTGCTACCCACAGCTCTGCACACTCATCCTGAGACAACTATGTGCCAAAACAGCACACGCTGCATTTTGAGAAGTGTTGCACTGAAAAGGAGCAGTACCAAGCAGCAGGCAATTAAACTGAGAAAAGATTACTGTTCAAATAGGTTTGGTTTGTTTTTCACACAGTCTATGATGCTTACAGATTGCTGACCACTTCTTGTCATCAAGAAAGCAAAGCACACATTTAATAGAGAGATCCTGACCCATCCCACCCCATGCAGTTGACAAAAGGATTTTATCTTGAATAATTTGTTAGATAATTTAAGCAAACAAGTGAGATAAGAATCTTTTAGACAGGAAAGCAGTTGTGACAGTAGGTTGGGAAGGTACTTGTATTTTGCAATTCCTGTCAAAAAAAATTAGCAGAAAGACTATCCATTTATTTCCTACAACAGTTAACCTTAGCCAATGCTGATGAAAAAGAACATCTTGTTTTGGCTGCCTATTTGCTTTTTAAACACCTGACATAGTACCAACTGCCCTTGGCCATTTTTGAACCAGCTATGACTAGGTAAGGAGAGAATGCTGACATTCTCAAATAGAGCAGGACGGTCCCAGTGGCCCTCAGGATCAAGAAAAGACAACCCAAATTCATCCTAATACCAGAGCATTCCAATTTGGCACTAGGTACTGGAATCTGGGGTTACACGTAGTATTTTTGGAGTTTTGGATACGATGTCCCATTCCAGAAGCTTGAGGTAAATGTAGCATAGCTTCCAATTCAAAATAGCTTCCTAAGTTACAGGATGCTTTAAATATAGCATGAGAGTCCCACAGAGGCTTCTCAAGAGTGTACGTGGCACCCTAACCAGGTATAGTAAGTACTACAATGCACTACAAATATTTTTATTCACGCCACAAAGACTAATTGTCACTAATGCTGGCTTTAAACTGAGAACCCATCAGTTGTTTATAGTAAGCATGTGTCATTAAGCCTGTTACTTTTAATAATAATAAGTGGTTATATCTGTATGGCTAAGCAAGAGAGGCAAGGGGGCCAAAATAGTCCAGTGGCTGGAATTTGGACTCTGAGCAAGGGAAAGGTGGGAGTATGGTGGGAACATATGAAAGGCTGTGTTCCTCCTAATCCTCAGCTGCCATTGCCACAAATCAAGTTTATTTTGAAGGATTTTGGAGAAAGGTTAAAACCTATTTATGCAGTGTCCAGGCACTGAACACCTGTGGCACAGATGATCACAACACCAGCCACGCATGTGGGAGGTGCAGAAAGTAACTCTACCCTTGTCAGGGGATTTGCATGCCGTTAAGACATTTGACCCATTAGATCTTCCTAAAAGAAGAGCAAGATCTCATTGACTTTTTGGGAAAATGGCTTCTAGCCACCACTAATAGAAAGAGGAGTCACCTTGTATGAAGCCCATTCAAGATGTCATCTGGAGCCATTCGTAAGCTAAAAATGCATTTTTTTCAGGATATTTCATTCCAGATACTTTCTTCTCCCTATTTATTGGGTTCCCTTTTCCCTGAAAATCTCTCAGAAGAACACAAACGGCTTTACATTTGGGAGAAATATTATACTCTTCATTGGTCTGAAAAACATGGAAGTTTTTAGAACTGTTTCCAAAGGATATCCAACAGTAAGGCTGAATTGAGTTTCAGAGCCAGCTTCATATAATCAAGCTTTATTTCTTTTAGGACCTGAGGTTATGATAGCTGCTAAGTGAAATAAACTTTTTTAATCATCAGCTATGTAGCACATTCTGACAGGTGGTATCTGTTTGCTTTTAAATATCTAATGTAAATTACGGGTCAACACAATGTGCCTGAACAGCAGGCCTTGTCCTCACTCAGTACCAGCAAGAATGAAATTCTGTATGAAACACCATTTATGAAATGTCATAACTTACTTTTATCAAATTAGGATTTAGGAATATAGACAATTGTAACAAAAAGCCTCTTCTGAGATTTTGTTCTCAGGTAAGCTTTTTATAAAGGCTTTAATTACACTGGTACAGAAGAAACAGCTCTTTAACATGCTGTATATAAGCCATTCTTTTTCAATTAGCATTATTCATTTCAACATACTACTGCTGACATTGCCGGACAATGTTTTAAATTCATTTATTTCCTCAAGGCTTGCAGTTGCAATTGATTTTTTACCATGTTCAGCAGAAATTTTCCTCCTTCCTCTCCCCTTCTCGTGATCTTTAATGAGGATTAGTAATTTACCTACACATTGATCATCTGGCTAATCTTGCAATTAAAATCAGTGAAAAAAGAAGAGCAGTATCTCTTGTTATATTGGACACCATTTAATGTTATATTAGGCATTTAAATGGTGGCACCTCAGGTATCTATGTGCAGAAATTTCTAGTTACATACAGATCAGCTCCATGAAACTGTGCTCTCAGCTAGCTCCAAGTCCATCATGGAATCTAGATTACGGTGAAGGCCATTCCATTTTGTACAGCATTTTCATACTTTCACAGTGCTAATCAAGGTTTGAGTTGTTGTTTTCTTTTTAAATACCGACATTTTAGATAGTTATAAAATAACATACACTTTATGCTGCTCATTAGATAACAAGAGTGACCAGATGAGAACTGCTGCTGCTAGAATAGAGAGTTAATGTTAACATATTTGCAGAGCTAATTTCTCTTTGTGTTCCACTTGCTGGAGAACATTTAGCAATAATGCATTCAGAATGGAGCTAATGACAGTTATCTGCTGTGTTATTAAGACAGTCATTTACAGAGTTCAGACATCAGACACTAATAAAAAGTTCTACCTGAAAAAAAGCTTATTGTGTATTTTAATTATAAAGCACTAACAGTTCAGCAGCTTTAAATTCAGAATTTAATTGTTACTTCCTGATGTGTTTACTGGTTCTAAAAGATCTGCAAAATTATTAACTTTAATAATAATCCTGTAAATCTGAAGACTTCCTGAAATACTACATGAACTGTATTCTCCAATAAATAAACTCTAGGCCAAAAGTTGAGCAATTTGTCAGACCAGACTATCCGGTTGCTAGGGAACACTGTTAAATGTTAAAACAAGAGAAAAAGGAACATAACCCATTTGAGTTGTGGATCTGTTTCCTTAGGTTAAGAAACCTTCTGCTCCTCCTCCTCCATAAAACTACACTAACTACTGTTATCCTCACTCGTGAACTTCTCAGTTTCTTATCAATCTTGGGCCCAAGTTTCTCACAACTAACACCATATGCCTTCTTTTGCAGGGAAGAAAGCTGCCAAGTCACTTTATAACTGGCAATCACTTATAATCAATTATAGTTGCCATTCAGCCCTGTTATTTCATATCCTGAGCTCTTTTCATGGATAATGCCACGTGAGTATTGATGACTCAGATACAATCACACCCCAAAGAAAAGAGCTACATTTAGCAGGTGAAATAACGAAAAGGCTTCAACCACAGGTTATGTATTACATGTCAGAGCAGCCAGAGCAGCAGGTTTGATGATGTAACATCATTTAAGAAGTACCTCAGCTACTACAGGCCATTACTCATATTAATCTGGCCTATATTCTAACAGGGCTAAATGTTTCTCCTGAAATTCAAAACAAGGATAGAATTGCAGAACACAACCTTAAACAGATGATTTTTGCAGAGACACTGTGCAGAGTACATAATACTCCTTATATACCCTGACCTTCAGCAGTGGAGTTAGTATTTAGTGATTACTTTAATCACACAAACAGATAAGAGGGGCTGCCTTGCTGTTCCAAGTACATACTTGATTTAAAAGAGAAATCATTTGACCAAAAGCTGTAGTTAGCTCCACATCCTTCCTGAAAGCTATCTTGTTGTGTTTGATTAGACATGCAATCTTAGCATACAAATGCCCTGTATACTGATCTGCCATTTATAGTACAGATGCTGACTCCTGGAACGTCTCAAATAAACAATACCAAATCAGGAGGCTGAGGAGTTACTTGTAGGGTTTGGGCTCCCAGAAATACAATAACTTCTGATAACTGTAGCTGTAAACACACAAGAATTGGCTTGTAAATTAGTTTGAAAGCAAACACATCACCTAAAGCAACTAGAACTCTCATGGTACTGACACATCTGCACATATAACAAATGGTTGGATGCAACAGAATTCAGAATGCTGTAACTGCAGATAGGGTGATTGTTGCTCAAGAAGTGATCTACAAATTAAAATGCTGATGCCTCCAGAATAGTTGGTTTATCAAAAAAGAGATAGGAAAGTTTTGAAGTGTTCTTAAAAGCCAGCCTGGAAGTATTTAATTTTCCTCTCACAAGGAACTATTTTGAGTTAAACTGTAACAAGATTGGAAGAATGTGACTGCTCAGGCATAAGAAATTACTACAGTTTATCTAGATATAAGACAGTCATTATATTAAATGGCCCACTCCCTTCTCAGAAGTTGACTCAGTCATTTGAACTTTGGGGGAAAAAAAGAAACCTCTCTACTGCATAGTAGTTAAAGAGGAAGACTTTCAGAGGACATGAGACTTACCTGTTAGTTTAGTAGAATATCAACAATTATAAACAATAATCTGTGGCTTTTGGTATTGTGAAGGACTTCCTGTTTGGAGATGAAAAAAACACCTCTCAAAGTTGCAGATGTAGCTGCAGGACAACTGCTCAGCAGCTGGATTCACCAGAGGTGATGTGGGATCAGCATTTCAAGTGAACTTGTTAAATTGCTTCAGTTCAGTCAATAGAGGTAAACTGCATTCTTATTATAATTTATGTACAGCACCACATGGCCATTCAAATGACAGTTGCAGAATGCACAGAGCCTGACCCAGATCATTTGAGGTTTCCCTGCTTTCAAGAATAGAAAAAAAAAAATAGAGGGACTGCCTTCCCCCATCACTTGTCTGTTGTAAGGCACTGATATGCAATAGCCCCCAGGAAATGAGTACTCTCACACAGCTCCTCTAAAGCAAAGGCAGTCACAGCCAGAGGCTGACATATGTATGCTAGGGAGTGGAGGAGGGACAGGAAGCAATCAGGAAGGGATGCTGATGAAAGGAAAGAGCCTAACAACTGTGACAAAAACCTTCCTGCTCCTGCAGAGACAGACTGCAAAATGCTAGACCAGGGGTTTCCCCCAGCCTCAAAGAGCAGTTTCAGGCTGCTTGTATCAGAATAAGCATACAGATCAGCTACTTCAATTTTTTTCATAGTAGTGTTTGCTGTTTCCCCTCATTGTGCTTACATCATCATCATCTTTCAGCTTTTTACTCCCTTAATCAAATAAAGAAAAATAGTTCTTGAATGCTTTTGTTTTGTTTAAACATTATCTCCTTCCGCTTCAGGCTCTGGCTTTTGATTTGGAACCCAAGCAACTAAAAAACCTCTCTACTAGGAAATACAAAACTATGGATAACCACAAAAAGAATATACCAGTCATGAGTTACCACAGTGTTCTAGATAATATTTCCATTACCTCAGGTGATGATAGTTCCTGCACACCTTTCAGCTCATTGCATCCCCTGCAAGCCAGTCTGTCCCACTAGAAAATTAACTGTTCAGCAATAAACATTCAGAAACACGTGGAGAGGTTCTGCTATTGCATCTGACCATGTACAATTGTACCATCTTAGGTAACATGGCAACAGAGCACTTAGATAATTAACTATGTCCAAAAGCCTTCTTAGAGAGGATTAGGTCTGTAAAATTAATGAATTCTGCTTGCTTCCAGACAGTCCATGCAAGCAGTAGGAGAAAATAAACGGCTTTGCTGCCCACGTCAGTTTGGAAAGACCAGGTTTATGTGTGTGATCATGCCACTGGTGACAGCTCAGCTTTGCCAACAACCCGCAAGTCTCATTCATTTCAGCGGGGCTGACAGATGCTCAGCTTTGCTAAAAGTCTGTCAATACTGTTTTCCTACCTCTGCTACCTGCCCATGACATCTCATGACAGAATTTGACATCTTAGCACAGGATTTTTCTAGAGGGTAGGATGGTATGCAGGGTGGGGACTGAAATAATAGTCTTAAAATCTTCACAGATTATTTTCCAATGCCATGGTTAAAGGAGTGTAAAAGCTTCAGAATGGCCTTAACTCTTCCCTACTTGTTTTATCTCCTCTTTTCTTGTCCCCACCCACTATGTTAGTCAGGCATTTATTTTTAGATAAAGAACACATAAGCAGAACAATCCATTTCAGAGGAACACATCTTCACCTGTCACCCAGCTGACTGACTGTGAGTCCTGTGTCTTATGCTGTTGACTATTCAGCAATGAGCTGATCACCTGGACCTACCTGAAGGCAAGAAAATACAGCATCTCAGACACTACTTTAAAGATTCCCTTTTAAAGTGAACTGTTGTGCCAAACAGCTCTGAGTAATTCCCTTCCTTGTCCACTGCTTTAAGAGCATTTTTCCTGAGCAGGAGCATTAGCAATGCCACAATCTTGTATTGTGCTTTCATCACTAGGCTTCAAAGACCTTCAGGATTTCTCTCCTGGTCCTCAGGTAAAGTGCAAGAGGGGTGGGAATTGTATAGGGCTGGCTTACAGAGTGCAGGTGAACAGCCAGCTAAACCACAGCTCTAGTTCCAAGTCCACTTTATGACTGTGCATGGGCCAGTTTCATTATGGCATAACATTAGCACCCACTTTTGGGAAGGCCCTTGGAAACATGTTGGCATAATACAGTAGATGGGATGAACCATCCCAGTGTGTTCAACTGTTGCCATCATCTTCCTCAGGAGCTCAGAAGCAACTCTCTTGCAGCATGACAGAAGAGCACAGAGCTTTCCTGAAAAAGGATGATCCTTTTTGTTTTCTGTGGCCCACCCACAGCCAGGCTAATTGCTTGGGGGCAGGTGGAGTGTAATGAGCATGTCTGCATGCACACCCTGTCTGCACACAGAGAGGGACCCTGCACCTACACAGGCAAAAGCAATTACAAGACCCTTTAATTTGAAGTGTTTGGGGTTTAGGACTCATCTTGCACATAGAAAGTCATATCTCAGGGTAACTGTAGATCAAAACCAGTCCATAGATAAGTGGACAGCATCCACTAGCAACATTTAAAGCTGTGTGCCTCTTCCAAGAAAGGGATTTTCCTCCCAGTTATCTTTCCCTTCATTGCCCCCCAAGAATATCTTGAGAATGTAAGTACAGATTTCCTTTTCCCCCATGATAAGATTGCAATTATGGCTAAGTTCACACCTCAACTCCCTTATGACTGCAAATTCCTGATTAAGGGGAATATTGGATCTGTTTGGAGACATATTTATGTGAAAGATGCTAAAGAAAAATATACACTATTACCATCAAAAGCCATGTATTACACGGTGTTCCAATTAAAAACATCACAACCATCAGGCATTACTATCCCAGCTTGCCCTGAAAGTGGCTGTGTTCATTCTTGTATGTATGCTTTTCCCCTCAGAAGGCAGGATACAAATCCAGTCCCATCCCAAATCAATAGTCCCAGCTAAAAGCTGAGCCTCACTGAGAAAGAGCTCAAAACATTTAGCAGTGCTTTCTGACACTGCTGCTGCTGGAAAAGCAGTCAGCTGTGGGAAGAGGTAATTCCTCCACACCTCTGGGAATTCAGCCATTGTAGTTTCACTCCTGCTCCTCATATGGTCTCAAAAGCCCCAGGAGAATCATACAGCCTCTGGGCATAGAGTTTACACTTTAATAAATTACAATATGAGACAATGAGTTATTTGGGAAACAACTGGCTTTTCATTACTGATTGTGTCATACACAGTGCAAGTGCCACAGCCCTGCTGCTCAACTGACAGCCTCTAGGTATGACTGTCAGGCTGCAAAGTGTCATGAAAATGCCTGCAGAAATATGTTGGCACCTCTCTGTACTTACCTTGGGTGGGATAGGAAAAGAAAGATCAACACTATTTACAAGTGAAATTAATCTGAGTTCATGTAGTGAGTTTATTTTTGTGGGTAGGGGGTATTTTAGGTTGTCTTTTATTTGCTTGCTTTTAATAATACTGACCAAACATCCTTCTTGGCAGTTACTGCACTGTTTCTGCAAAAGGAGTTCTGAAAAGTTCCTCTCATCATCATAGGCCTTAATAATAAAGGTAAATGCAGCTCTGTCTTCTGAGAAAGGGCTAATGTGCATAAGAACAAGGGAGATCAAATGATACAAAGCTTCACAGGATGAATATGAAAAAGCAGAGTTAAGATTTCAGAAGCTCACAGATTGACTCTGAATCACAATTGTTGCAGAGATACCAATTTTGTACCCACAACTTAACAGACTGTATTTTTTCCATTATGAAAAAAACCCAATACAGTTTTTAAAAGTGGTGTAGGTGGCTTTTTTTCTTCTTTTTTTTTTTTTTTTTCCAGTGGAGCAGACCTTTTGTTTGCATTCCCCTTGTTTGTCTGATTAAATCATTCTGGTATTCCTTTTAAACACTGTTATGTAAGTAACCTCTCTTGTCACTGTACTGCAAAATAAGCCTTCTGCAGGTGATTTGTGGAGGAACCAAGACTTCTCTAAAGAGATCTGAACATTCTGGAGCAGATTTGAGACTGTCAAAAAGAAGAAAACAAAAAACAAACAAAAAAACCACCCCAAAAAAACAAAAACAAAAAAAAAAGAGAGGGGAGCTACCAGAAGTTACACGGCACTATCTGATAAGAGAAAGGTAGGTAAGGGAAAATCAAGTTTCCTGAAAACCATCCAATGTTAAAAACTTTTAAGAAACTGAGCTAATTCAGATCATAAGAGTACTCAAGTGCAGCACCTTAAAATAATGCTTTAAGGGGAACAAGAAGAAAAGGCAGCTAGGAAATAAATGGACTCATCTGTAATTGACAGATGCACCAGGTAATTAATTATTAAATCACATGCTGTTTGTCAGCTGCAAATGGAAGGCTTCTGCATAATTTAAGACTGTATTTTAAGCACTACTGAATCTTCTGCTTGACATATTGAATTTTTATCCAATTATTGCACCCCGTCACAGGAGGGGACACATATCCCTGTCTTTGTCCAGTTTTAACACCTGACTTCACAAGTTTACAAGCAGTCACATGTTTATTTTCTAGAAATATAATCTATATTCTCATTCATAGTTCTTCTACTCCCTTCCCCTCAAATAGACAGCATCATTGAGGCCCCTACCAGCAGAAAAAGAGACAACACTGTACAAAATAGAACTGCTCATTTAAGAGAGACAGTATTGCCATTCATAAAAATATACTAACCAGAACTGTCTTCCTGAGGCATTACCCATGCCAGGTTGTACTTTGAACAGGTATATTTAAAGTCCACGTTATATTCTCTTGATTCACACCTGGGTGCAAAGATCCTCTATTTTGCTAGTCAGAGGGTGCATGTGACTGCTATTTTCCAACCTAAACAAGCCCCACAAGGTTTTTTGCACACTTACTCTGGAGATGGTCAAGGGCATGTTGAAGTCCTTGCCCCCTTGCAGGCGGAAGCCCCACGGTCCAGGTCCGTTCAGAGTCACGCTGTAAGCCATGCTGTGCTGCTTTCCCCACACCACAACAAGGCACTGCAGAACACAGGGATGGGGTGGACAGAGAGAAGTGTGAAAACAGCAGAATGAGAAGAGGGAAGAGTTTTACGTAACAAAAGCAATTCTCTGTCTGCCTTGCCTGTTCAGTCGTGCTCTGATACCACCTAAGAATAGATGGGAGCTATAATGCAGATGCTGATATCCCAGCTGAGCAGGGCCCATAAAAGGTTTGTAACCAGACACCTACTATGCAAAGACTTCATGACTCAGAGATCTAATATAGTCCTCAGGGAAGGGGACAGATCTTTCTAGGCTTCTGAAGCCCCTCGTCCTGCCCAGTTACTTTATGGACAAAACACGTTTTAACAAAACAAGCAAATAAAATCCAATGCTAAAATCCCAAACACCCAAATCTCTTCACTAACCTGTTAACAACTACAGAGCCATTTTTAAATTCTGCTTCAGCACATGTTTATTACATTGTGACATATAATACACTACAGGTGAGTTCTTTTTACATAGATCTTACAATACGTAGCAGGAAAGGCACCAAAAAAGTGTTTACCTTCCTTTGCAATAGTTTGTAAAACTGAAAAAAGTTTTAGCATCACAAAAAAGCCCCACAACTTCATGTTTGGTTCTTGGTTCCACAGCCCTTGCTTTCTCAAGGGAAAATTAAAATTTATTCTCTCTGAATGCAGAAAGATGTATCATGAGATACTTCTAATCAGCATTTAATTTCTGTGGCAAAAGCATAGTTTCACTACATACCTGTCTCGTCATTTCAATACGAGTCTTCTTAAGGCACACCACTTAAATGAAAGGCTAAGAATACACATAGTTAGCCAACTCTTTCTTAATTTATTCCTTGATTTTTTCATAGTTTATATTCCAGTTCTTAGGCATTTCCATAAAACTGTAACCCTTGTTCAGTAATGCTGGATAGCATTTCTGCCTTAGATTGGAAATTGCTAAAATGCAGAGGACATGAGGGAAGGGGAGAAGCTGTTGGCAGATCTACAGATATAAACAAAAAATTTCTGCTCTCCCCTTTCAAGTCATTAATATGTGCAGGAACTCCAGGAGCCCTCTCCTGTATCTCTGCAGCATTTATCCGTCTTTATCCTCCGGTTAGAAAAAAATTGCCATTATGTTAAGGTGTGGGGGGGGGAAAGCATGAGTTCTACCCTGATGATCCAAAAGACAACCAAAACCACACAATGCACTAGAGTGAGGCAGCTCAGTTTGAATGTTGATAATGGGTCACTCTGCCAATGCACCTACCTTAAAACATGGTAAATACCTGGTGGTGAAATGGCAGGGAGCAAACACTACCAGGAACTCAGTCTTTATCTGAGGAAATGGTCAATAGTTTTCAAAATCATGAAGCAATAGTGTCTGTTTAGTATTCACAGTGCCAGAAAAGCCATTTGTACAAGGGAATAATTAATCTCTGCATAGACTAAACCATGTAACCATATCATTATATCTTTTCTCCAGAGATCCACATTAAACCACAGCATTTCACATGGATTTAAATGGAAGTTACCCCAAGCCAGCAGAACTGGCCCAAATCAAAACTAAAGCAAATAGCAAGCCACAGCCTGAGAAGAAGATGGGCTTTTGATGTCTCACAAATACCTCTAAGGTATTGATTTACATCAAGAGGATTTATAACCTGTCCTCTATGAGTCCAGAACCAGTGATGTTTGGATGATGACTTTGAGGAGAGACAAAACTGACTTGTTGGACTTCAAATGGCAGAGTTTCCAGGCCTGCCAGTTTATCTAGTACTGAATATTTTTTTTTTTAGAAAGTCACATGTACACCCAAGTTTGAAGATAAATTCTCATTGCAGTATTTCTTTCCTTTTCCTAAGAACTGACTGCTGGTTTAGTGCCCTTTCTTGGCTCCATTTAAAGGGTTCAGGAGAACAGAACTCTTTACCAGGAGTAAGATAAACATAGCAAGTCATGGCTTCACTAGTAAAGACAGTATCACCTAAACAGGTATTAGAAGAAAAGTTACAGTTTTATGGACTGTGAATTCTGTGCATGTTACCTTCTGATACCTAAACCTTCAGTCATTCATAGAAAAAAAAGCTTAAAAAAAGGGGGGGGGAAACGAAATCCAGAACAGAATAAAACTGCACAGCAAGCTGAACAGAGCTAAGAATTAAGAAACAGAGATGCTGTTTAATCAAACACTATGTGCTTCTCTCCTACTTTCACATCTATAACATGCCATTCCCTTATCAGTTTAGGACATCTGAAAGGATCTGAGAGATCCTTCAGGCTGGGTGGTGTGCTAAGAAACTAGAGTGGGAATCTCATTAGGGGCTCTGTCATTTGAATGAAACGTTAAACTAAGGTCACTTGTTCCTACTCCTTTGGTTTCTGTCTGTGTCTGCATGAATGTTCAGCATAGCTTGGCACTTTTAAGAGGAAAGTGGAGAGGATATGCCAGAGTCCTGGCCAACATTCCCCTTCAACACCACAGGACCACAGCTCTATCACTACCAGGTGCAATTTGGAGAAAAAAACATTCCACAGTTTTCTTTCTCCAGGCCTCCGTAAGTCCTTTCCCTCCTGTGTCTGTATCCCCTCTGCCTGCCTGGAGAAAGTTCTGTGCTTAATAAAGAAGTTAAAATGCTACAGAAGCTCATGCTGTAGTCACAGCTCCATTTGTTAGGGACATTTAGCATAGGTCTCACTTTCTGCAGACTTTCAATACAATGAGCCTCTAAATCAGAAAGCTGGTGATCCACCCAGATGGCTGGTTCAACCCCACCCTGTTTTCAAAAGGGCAGCAGGTACAGTGTCATCACAGCTCTCAGCACAAACCTCAGCAACACCTTCTGGGAAACCCGAGGTTGCAATAAACTGTGTGTACATAATAGACAGTCCCCTTGTTTTTCAGAGGCTTGTGATGTTTAGATTAGGTTTTAGTTGCTTTACGTAACTGCCTGTTAGACCGTTCCAAAACTCATTTTTTGTTTGCTCAGATAACAGTATTTTGTTTCTCTTGGTGTGCCTTCTTCCCTACATTCTCCTGCCATGTCAAAATCTATGATTTGCTCATAGCTCCCTCCCTTCAGAGAGAAGCTGTGCTGAGTCAGATGAGGTCACTGATGTAAGGACTGACATTTAAACAAAAAACATATTCCAGGAGCAGGGTGACATTTTCTCCACACATATCAAAGCAGAGAATTGTCCAGAGCTCACCAGGCCCCGCCCCATCCCGAGCTATTCCCAGCTGACTGATGGGAACAGCTGGGAGGAAGCTGGATGGGCACCAGGCTCTACAGCAGGGGAGAGTGCCACCACCCCCACCAAATGCCTCTGAGCCTGAGCAGAGCTGTCCTGCCACAACTGCCTCAGAGGTGTTACACTGGCGGAAACAATCCCCACGTGCTGGGAGCCCACGCTGGGACACGGTACAGTGAACGGGCTTCTGGAGAGCGACGGCTGCATGCCTGGGAGAGCACAGCCACGGAGTGAATGAAATCAACCCCACCGGTGCCCAAGCTAAATAAAGGTGGGAGGAAACAAGTAATGGAAATTCCAATTGTTAAAGTTGCTACTACTTCATGGAGCTGGAGGCATTACTCACGGGTTATATTTTAGCTGCAGGGGTAAACGTGCGCATAGAGGAGCCTTGAACTGCTGTTACTGCAGCAACCTGGTTGTATCATTTGTATCATTAAGGATTTCAGAAGCAGATTGCTTAGAGTTTGACTTCTGATCTGCAATATACTGTGCATCTCTGGCACATAAAAAGATGCATACAAGGTCATGGTTTATGTTTTTCTTTAGCCAAGTGAAAGACTTGCACGCCACAGGAATAAACTATCATTTCCTATTTGATAAAAAGATATTCGACATTCCTTTAGGGGTAAAAAAAAACTGAAAAAAAGATTGTCTGCCTTTGTTTCAGTCTCCCTCACCTGAGGGAGTGGCAGTATGAGAAGGCAGCATTTGGCTTTATGACAAACAAGCCCTTTCTGTCCCACGGATTCCTGCACTGTCCCCAGTATGATTATCTACATCCTTTCAGAACAGTGGAAAAGCAAGGAGAATGGAGCCTTGAAGAAACTACTCACTACACAGATGCATGAAGAAAACCCAAGCTTTGTACTGGTTGACTGATATGTGCAATCCTAGAGTTTTCAAAAATTTTGAATGAACCCAGCGTTAATTACATGTCATGTGGAATCAACAACGCTATTTGGGGAGTGATCCACAGCACAAACCATACACTGGCTAAGCAGTGCTAAAGAGTTTGAAGCTGACACTTCAGAGATGTAAAAAATTTTTAACTCTGAATTCCCACCTTGCCAATGCCAAACTGAATATAAAAGTAATTACCAAGAGTAAAGATTTTTTTCCCACAAGTTCAGCACAAGTTCAATATTGCTTCCAAAGTAAGGCTATTCTACAATGCAAAAGAGCTCATTGCAATCCCCTTTCCTTCACTGCTGAGCTCTAAGTTGAGTTAATCCTCCTTTTACTTCCATGTACAGCTTCGTTTGACCTATTGAATCAAAATCCTTCGATTCTCACAGAACTTAGTATTTCTGCATTCCTTTTAGCACCTTTATCAAGTTGTCCTAAGTCCTACATTTTGATCTTTCCCAAGAAGCTAAATTTTCTACCACAGTTTGCTTCATCTCATTCTACTTTGCCAATACATTTCTATTAATGTGCTTTGTGGGTTCCAACAAAAGCCAGTATTTCTGGGGAGATATGCTAGAGCAACATAATGACAGAATATTATCTCCCTTCCCTGTAATACAATGCCTTCAGAAATGCAGCTCCAGTGTTTCCTGCTTGCCTGTTTGTTGCTGCCAGTATCACTTTACCAATTGATCAAATTTGCTGTTTACCCTCTCCTCGAGATCCTTCACCATGACTACTTTCACCTTTACAAAAAAAATGATATTTCACACTTTATTCCCCTCCTACATGGCCTTTTCCCCCTGTACATCTTTCTGCTACCACAAAAGATTTGATATACAACATAGTGTACTCAGAATTGATTTTTAAAAGATTTGAAAAGTTTTTGGTAACTATGTTAAACTGGAAATCTGTGGAAAGACAGAGTCCCAAGAGAAGAGAAGGATACCAGTCCAGAGTGTTTGCAAAGACTTGAGTGTATGTTACTAAGTTCTCATTTTATCAGCTTTTCAGTTATTGTTTTTAAAGGCAGTCACTACATCATGTAATAGTTAACATCTCCATGGCACCTACTTTCCCAAGATAAGAAAATTTCTTTTTTAAGGTAAAGAACACCTAAGCACCTGGTGGTTTAACCATCTCCTGTTTACATATGTAACCATAGAGCTTAGGTTACCAGTTTTAAGTGACAAAATGTATCAACAGCAGCAACTGGATTAAAATGCAGAGCTCAGTTTCTAATACAGGTACTTGGAGAAGAAAAACAAAGCTGTCAAATACGTGTCCAGTCAGTTTTCGTTGTTCTTTTCCAACTGTGGGCTGAAACCAGGAAAGTTTACAGCAAGCCTGTGACTCCTGTAATTTGTGCCTTGTTGCAGGGAATCCTAAACGACTGTTTTCCCTTAGAAAGGGGGAAATAGCGAATGAAAAAAACCCCAAACAAACCCCAACAGACCCAAGAACAGCTACAGAGGCTGCGTGCAGGTCACCATCAGCTCCGCGCAGAGCCGGGGCTGAGCTTTGCCATCGAGGTCACAGCACCGCTGGCAGCGCTGGCTCCCGGCCGGACAGCGGGGTTTGGCACAGCGCAGAGAGCGCTCAGCGGGGCTTAGGAGAAGGATCCTGTGCCATCAGCGTCATTCGGCCAGCGCAGATCGCTCAGGGATCGCTGCACCGCACTGGTGCGGCGCTGTGCCCGTAGGCACAAGATGACAAGGCAACCTCCCAAACGCCTCGCCCGCTCACTTCTGCCTTCCCAGCAAAGGCTCTCCGGGGCAACACATTCCACTGCGGACACTCCGCGGTCGCGGCGCACCCACCTTGCCCACCTGCGGAGTCCCGAGTAACCAAGCGGTCCCTCCGGGCCGCCCCCCTCACCTCCGCCGCCGCCGCCGCCGCGTTGCGTGGGCCGGGGCCGCCGGGCGCGGGGCCCGCCCCCGCGGGAGCCGCGGCTGCCGCACCCACGGACATCGGCCGGGCAGCGGGGCCGAGGGGAGCGGAGCGCAGGGCAGCGCAGGGCAGCGCTGGGCCCGCCCGGCCCCGCGGGGCTGTGGCAGCGGCCGGGCACGGGCACCGCCCGAGGGCAGGGGCCGCTCCCCGGGGCCGCCGCGCGGGGGCGCCGCGCGGGCGGGGCGCGCTGAGGGGGACTTTCCGCCGCGGGCGGTAGCGCAGGGGCCGGTGAGCGGGAAAGCGCTGCCCGCGGCGTGCAAATGCCCGCGTGTGAGCCGAGATCGGCGCGGGGGCCGCGGTGGCGGAGCGGGAAGGTGACACAGAGCTGTGGGGAGCGGCAGCAGGTATCCCCGGGGGCGGGCGGCCCGCGCGTGAGCGCCCTCAGGGAAGGATGCGAGGGATGAAATGGCGGCGGGAGCGGGGGGGCCGCGCCCGCGGCAGGGACCGGGGCGCTCGGGAGGGCGGCGCGGGCGGCAGGAGGGGCTGCTGTCCTGCCCGAGCTCAGCATGGGCTTTAGCCCCTTCGCCGAGCGAAATCGCTCATTTCACTCATTGCCTCGTAAGAAAAGTGGAAGTGAGGTTGTTTACCCCCGCCGATTCACTGGTGTTGATAGGTGATGGTCGTTTTAACTGAGTGGAAAAGTTAAAGCCACGTCCCGAGAGGAGACAAAGACAAAAAATGCAGAACGAGCAGCGTGACTGCCCACCAGGATAGTGATACTGAGATGATTTAAGGTACTGAGCCTGGCGGTGCGTTCACATGGCTGCTGAGTGCTGTCAAGGACCAAGCATCCCTCTCCACATATCCCTCTGTTCAGTAGTGCTGGGTGGCGGTTTGGGTTTCTTCTTTTTTATGTTATGCTTCCCGAAATATTCTCCAGGAATCCAGCTGTTTTCTCAGTGCGGTGACGGAGCCGCTGCTTTATGAGTTTGTTAACAATAAAAAAGGAAAAGACCGTTCCCAAGCGTCGAAAGGAAAGATGCTCCCGAGCGTCAAAGCACTGGAAACGCGGGCGGTGCCCCGTCTGAGCCCCCTGGGATTTGCCCAGGAGTGAGAATTCCCCGGGCTGGGAAGCTCCCGTCCCAGTGGCCCCGCGCTGGGCTCCGCCGGGAATGCCGGCTGTGCCGGGGTCGGGGTTTGCTCGCCGGGCTCTGCCCCCCGTCAGCACCAGGGACAGGGCGGGATCCGCGCCGGGAGCTGCGCGGAGCCGGGTCCGCCACAGCTTCGGAGTCCGAACGCTCCTCCCCGGTCGTGTGCGGGAATAGATCGAACAACGGCATCGCCGAAATACACAGCCGTTCTGACCGCTGTCTCAGCTCCAGCCTACTCAAAAGAATTCAAGTTTAGTGCTTCTTGTCGTATGGAACCTAAAGTCTCTTTACTCTTGAGGTACTGACTGTGCTACATACGAAGTGGGCTGTTTTGGTCCAACACACGGGGTGCACAGACCAGGCCAGGAAAACATGATCTAAATGATTTCTGTATTTATATTTGGCCAAAGTTCATATTCATACGGATTGTAACGATGATAGTTGCAAAAATATTCCATTGACAAGTTGGCTTACATCCCCAAAGGAAACATTTTGCATCTTGTCAAATGCCTGAATCCATTGCTTTCCATGGAGCATGAAGTTACCAATAATTACCCCAAAACAATGCAGTTTATGTGAAGGCAACGTGCAAACAGAGCAGATCAGTTTTACCACGGATTATAAAAGCAAAATCCTTGCAGCTTATACTCTCCCTCACCACCCCTACAAAATATGACAAAACAGAAATAAAGGGATGGTTGCTGTGGAAGGAAGAAAAGCATCCCACAGAGTAGTGCACAGTCAGTTTTACAGATCACTTACTTGTCAACAGCGTAGTAGATATCACCTTTTCCAAAATTTGTTCATAGCTAAAGTTATACATCTCATTAGGGAAAAAAGTGATTCTGCTGACAGCGGTGTATTCACTTTGTCTTTTAATAAAGAAAGCAATTAGAAAATTGATTTTAAAATGGATGTTTGAAGCTACTGACACCTCGAACCATGGAAATACCAAAGTATTTTTTTTTAGGATTGCTTCTTATTACAGTTGTCAGAACTATGAACCATTGCCTCAGTTTAGTCTTGAGGCAGCCCTGAAACTGTTTGGAAAAATATAGGATATTTACTCAGAGCAATTTATTTAAACTTTGTGTATCTTTATTCACAAATAATGGTACTAACTAACTCTGATGATAATAGGTATTTCTATATCTACCAATTAATGAACATAGTGGATATTTGCAGGGAGTAACCGAGGTGCTTTTCAAGTAAGAGATTATTTGATCCTGAAGTTGGTATAACAAAAGACCTAGATGTCTTCTCCTCTTCTGGCTGAAAGCCTCAGAACTTCAAGAAATATTTAATTTATAAGCTATGAATAATGCTTTAACTGTGATGTACACATCCCTCCTTCACAGGTTCATACCCTTTTTGCATCAAGGCTGTTTGATTCTCTTTAGGAAGATTAGTTAGAATAAAATAAGGGCAGAATATGATTTGACTTTCTGTGGTACATGTCTAAGCACCTCTTCTGTGTGCTCTGTAATAATTTCATCATGTACTGCATGTGCATTTAAAACCCTGCTCAGACACTCAGTAGGGTGTTTAAGGGCTGGGAGTTTTGGTTGTCAGGGGTTTTTCGCAGTGGGATATGAGTTAACAAATATAAGGATGAAAAAACATGCTTTCTTATCCTTGAAGTCAGCTGTATCTCTTTGTAATTCCTTGAATTTCTCACCGACTCTTCTGTTTCTGAGAAGCCCTCTTTGAATAACAAAAGCTGCAAAATGACCACAAAGCAACCTGTAAAGTAGCAGACCTGATGACTTAGGCTGGAAAACATAATCCAGATGGTGGGAAGTTATGTTTATTTTATGATGATCTATTAGATTATTCCATTATACATGTGATAGAAAAAAATCATACTTAAGGGCTTGTACCTGAACCTTTCCAAGGCCTTCAACAACCTGATTTTCTGCTCCCCAGTAAATGCATCAGCAAGGATGACTGGAAATTGGCCCATTCTCCTGTTCTGATAAGTGGCAGATCAGTTTTTGGTTTTGGTTTTGTTTGAAACAGGATGAAACACATGAGCACATCTGTTGCTCGTTAAGGTCACTGTCACTCAGAGCAAGGGAATTTGAAAGGATGAGAGCTCTACCTGCTCAGCACTCTCTAAAAGAGCCTTCAAACTCATTCCCAGAAACCTATGCCTGTCTTTTGGAGGGACAAAATTCTGTCCTATTTTTCTAGAAAGCACTAGTGACAGTATTAAACTCCTATTTTAAATAATGTTTCAGAAATGCGTTGCTTACCTACCAATAGCCTTGGAATAGTTCAGTGAAGCACCTTCAGGATCACCTCTTAGTGTGGAAAGCTGAAGACTGAGACTACACTGGCCAGGCCATCCTGTGCAAACAATCCTATTTGCTCTCTGGAAAAGTAGCTTACTAATAGATTTAGCTGTCCATTTTCCTCAGTGACTCGGGGTGATTTGCTTTTGACCCATGAGTTTCACTCCAGCCTGGGCAATTTAGACAGTTCTGTCAAGGGCAAATTCTGGGGTTTCTGCAAGTCTTTCTCCCAGTCTTCTGTCCTTTCTTCTGATCATGATCTGATCCCCCCAGATGTTTCATTAGCTTTTCAGCTTCAGATCAGTCACAGAAACATTGTTTTCCTTGTAAATAGGCCCTTAATTTTCCATAAATTTCTGCATTATGGTTTCATTAGGCTTATGAGGTATTTTAATAAGCTGTCTGCACAGTTTATTTGCAGTAACTTTAAACTAAAGGAACAACCACCATGGATTGATACCCAACAAGTTTGGCCTCCTTGGCTACCTAAGGGTTCCTCAGCAATGATGGTGTGAGGAAAGTTAGTGTGGAAGCTACATCACTGCAGCACAAAGTCTGGATGTGCTTTCTCCCGGGATAATGCTTTTGGCAGCTGATCTCATTCCCTGCCCAGCTGAAGGGGCCACAGTTCCAAGCTCAGAAATAAGCCAGTGATGAGTGTGGCTTTCTGAGTAAGGAGTAACCAGTAACGAGACACTGCCTTTGGCTGGGAGGGGCTGTGCAGGTGGTACTTCTCTGTGGGGATGCCAGTGTGACTGTTCAGACAGAACTGCTGACATTTAGAGGAGAGCAGATCTGGGCTGCATTTGCACTGTCATTTACCCAAACTGTGACAGCTCCACTAAATGAGGCCGTTCCATTTGTGATTGCTTATTGCCCAGCAGTTCTGATTTTCACGGGCCTTTGCACGTGCTGTGTAAGGGGGCAGGAGATGAAGGGGTCTGTTCCTTCTGTCACTGGTAAATGAGTGGGCCACTTGCAAAACAACTCACAGTTTTCCCTTCTGAGAAAAGACTGGAAGGAATTTCTTTAAAATTAGGACTATAGGTATGTCCAGTTAACAGTCTGATTCCCATGGGTTTGTGTTTTGGCATTGGCAAAAAAGCTGCCAAAGGAATCTAATACTTTGGATCTCCAAAATTACTCTATTTTGCAGAAATTTTCCAGAAAATATTAGGAAAATGTAGCAAGCACATCTCAGACAAGAATCATATTTTTAGAGTGACTCTACTTTAGTAATTTTACCCTTATAAGATATTAATTGTTCCCATTTTCAGTTTTAGTAGTTTTGCAGAGTTCCTAAATTTGCCCACAAACAAGAGCAAACAAACATGCAAACAAAACAGTCAAAATGTCAACATACAGTTCAATAAAACATTGTGAATTGCAACTCTAGAGCGTTGCTCAAACATTAAAGAGAAGGCTGTCCACGTGGTAACCTCCTTGGACTGATTTTGTCATTACCCTGGGCTATATTATTACCATAACATTCCTAGGACAGGGTGAAAACAGTTATGGCAGGAGGTAATTCAAGATGGACTGTCAACAGGATGAACCCCAGCAATGCTGCTTGACTTATAACCCTCATTGCTTTCGTGCTTGGGGCCAATCCAGCCTCAAAGTGCTCTGATTTTATACAGAAGAAAAGCCGAAATTCTCCTAAAGTTTAATATTTTAACTTAATTTGTCTAAATAAATGTTGGCCTCTTAATTTTGTCTCGCTGTTCAACTGTAAATATCCAGTTTTAAATGCATGCTATTTATATCAAGGGAAAGGTGAATCTTTTCCCACCTGTTTCCCTGGATATCTCTCTGCATCTCTCAGTTGAAGGCTGACTAATCCATTATTGCATCTTTCTTATAACAGCACTGCTAATTTTCTATTTGAGTGTGGAAAAAAGGTTACAGGTTGCAGCCTTGATGCAAAACTTTCCTAATCTGACCTTGCAGCACTCCAAGAGTAAATGATATGCCCTTTTACAGATGAACTTGAGCACTGCACTAAATTGAATTGCCAGGTCCCAGAGAGAGTTAATGCCATACTCTCACAACTGACTGCCTGATACTTACCCCAAGCAGTGTCTGCTGAGTGTCAGTCTGGTTCACTTTGGTTACTTGGTGCCTTGATCTGATGATTTGTTCAGTTGACCTATTGATTTATTGAAACAGTTTCAAATGTGACATCTGAAAACCAGGATAAACTTTGCTGAGAAAACTGTGACCCAGTTGGCTCTTCCAAATAAGGGCTTAACTCAAGCACCACTTTTCCTTGAGCACTAAAATAGTGTGTGAGCATTAAAATACACATTCCCAGAACCTTTTAAAAGAGGTATTTACAAAGGGATATGTTATTAGATTATCCAATGAAGAAAGACTGCCCACCTCACCCACTTAAACCAGAATTATCAAATCTTTTACTCTGCTGCTGATAAATTCACTGCATCAAAGCAGTAAAGGAGGAGCAAAATGACCCACAGTTTTCTGAGAATTTTTTATTTTACTGTAAATAGAACATGTGAGCTGCCTCAGTGGCATTTTTCACAGTGGCCTACAAGTAATGTTTTGGCCCCTTTGTAGTTACAGGTAAAGATAATTATTTTAAAATTAACTTAGCAGCCGCTGAAGAATGACTGCTGGTATATGGTTTTTTTTCAAAGGGTTGCATCTGCAATTCAGACAGAATTTTTTCTGTCTATTCAAGCATGAAGCAAATTTGTTTAACACCACCACCTCAATAGATAACTGGAGTAAACTATTGTTGTAGCAGTATGTGTGTTAAAAGGGAAATAGAACAAAGTAGACTGAAACCTAGCACAACAATTTTCATTTAGTACATTTATGCTTTCATTTTGCCCTGCCAGATACAGAAATCCACACAAGAGAATATGTGCAAACCCAAACATTTTCTACTTAAGGTAGGAGACTGTAGCCAAATGCTCCAACAAAATACAGTGCCAGAACTGTTTCAGGCGAGGACTTGGCTATTTAATAATGATTTAGCCAAGGTCATCTTAGTTTCCATTCACACATTTTCCCATTCCTTTCTTAGTGGCTTTGGTTGTGCTGACAATAACAGAGGAACTGAACTCCAAGCAAGAAGGGCAGGGTGAGGGAATGTGCTGGCTGACTTAACCTGATTCTCCCAAGAGGTGATTTTTGTCCTGTTTGAAAAGTGTGAAGGAGGATTGTTCCTCAGTTGAGAGGAAGGAAAACCTAGAATTTCTTGATGGTCAGGTGTGAAATGTACAGCTCATGAGATGGGAACCCTCAGCTCTGTCCTTGCACAATGTTTTCATGCAGGAAGCAGAATGAAGGACTAGTAGAGAAAGGCACATCATGTCAAAAAAATGTTCTCAACCAACTCTGTTCAATCAGAACAAGTAAAATAAATTAATTTAATGTGTAGCTTTATTGGCAATTTCAGTAATAAAAAGTTTGGTTAGGGTCAGCCAAACTTTTCAACTGAGTTTCAGTGGCCTAGAGAGGGACAAGTAGGATAGAAATTCAGGATTCTATTATATAAGTAACCTGTTTCAATTGCCCCCTTGTTTAAAGCAGTGCATGACTTAACAAGAACAGAGCTCCCAGACAAGTCAACAAGAATGTCTTCTTCTTTATTCCATTTATCATATTTTGTTACTCAGCCCTTTCCTTTACATGTTGGATATCAGCTGTAGAGGAAACAGAATAAAAGTTCCAGTGCTGAGCTTTTTTCTTTTTATGAACTCTTTCAAATTGAGATCAAAAAAACTAGTAACAGTCAAATTATACTGAAGTCAAATAATTCTGCTGGAACCAAGCCACTGGCTCTGGGAAGGAGGAAGTACAGAAAGACAAGTGCCTACAAGTTAGTCACATGTTGAAATAGAAACATTATAGGGTCTTCTTGACTTGTCAAATGAACCAAGATTTTGAGTGTAATGTGGTGTAATTTGCACTGTAAATGTTAATAGTGGGGAGTGTTGCATTAGTTCTTAGGCTGGGACTTCCAAAGAGTTTCAGTGGCTGAAGTTCAACTGCATATCCTTTGCACTAGAAGAATCCTTTTTCAAATCTCTGTCTCCAATCCTGAGAGCTACAAAACTGGAGAAGGAACACTAATATTGTGAAAATCTTAAGCAAGTAGTCACAAAGACACAAAGTGCTTATTAGAGGGTGTTGCTTTATTGCCATGCCTTTTGTTTTGTTTTGTTTTATCATTTTTAACTGAAAAAATTCAGAACTGATTTAAAATTCCCCATGAAGCGGTTTAACTGCCATGACTTTCTGTTCAGGGAATTCTCTTTGAATAGTGGATGAGAAATTACATCTCTCTGATGTAATCTCTCTGATTCCACCAGGATCCATTTTGTGTGGCTGAATCCTTGTGCTGTAAGTTCTTGCTGGTATCATGCCATTCCTACCTGTATGGCTGTTCTGGTAAAACATTTGGCCTTGGCCATAATTTGATCTTATTGAAACCCAAATTCCTATGTTTCCCAGAAATGGCTTCCAGTGATGGTGGACAGTCAGCTGTGTTATTTTAAAAATTCCTGCAGTAATTTTATTTTTAAAAGCTGGAGTTCAGGCAGCTCACACTATTGCTGTGTCCGTGAACTGCTTTAATAAGCAACTGCCTTTGTGCTGTGACCTGGTAAAAATGGAGCAGGTTCAGCTGTGATGGGGACTCTGTTTCAGGAAACAGCACAGTGAAGGGACACTGCAAAGTACAGCTCTGTAACATGTACTGTGGCCTCCTCAGCCCTGTCTCTGAAATCACTGTGGTCTGGCTCCTGCACATGAGAAAAAATCAAGGATGGTTGAGTCAGTGAAAGGAGCAAGGAGAAATCTAACACAAGGTGGTAGCTCCGAGTTCCTTTTCTGGTAGTGGCCCACAAAGGAAAAGAGAAGAGGCCTGTTTCATATGAACTTACTGTATTTCCCAGCATTTTAGGATTCCCCAGTTTATTTGGAGTCACTTTATTTTGATGCAGTGCTAATGGGTATCCTGAATTGTGTTTTCTTATTTGCTTCCTTTGCCTTTGGGCATATTCTGCCATGGCAATTTGGAGTAAAGTGAGAATTAAAGTGAGTGTGAATTATTGCAATGAAGTTTACATCATATTTTTACATGTTTTTAATTCCTATAGGTGAAATAAACGGTATCTACAGTGCCCAAAGAGAGCAGCTTTTACTGTGTGAAAGTTATTTCTCATCTAACTGAACATAATGATGCCAAATCTGAAAGACTGGTGTGGCTTCTTCTTTTTCAGAGGAATGATTTTCAAAAGGAATCTTTGCAGTGAATGTGATGAACCACCGAGCTGCCTGATGCTTCTACCTCAGCTCTGTCCTTCATCAGATTAAGTTCTCTTCTTACTTCACCGAGCAGCAGCAGCAGCAGAAAGTGAGTTTTAAGAAGTCATCTGGAAAATAGCACTTCGAATAAGATGTATCAATACGCATTAAGGGTTCTGCCATGTCCTCTGTGACTCAGAGACTTGAGCTGAGGACAGCAGCATCAAAAGTGTTCATATTTTAAAATCACAGTTGGAGGGTTATTATAAACCCAGACTCCATCTGTTTGCCTGTTAAGGTGGGATCATACATTGTTTTTTTAAAAGCTAGGAGGGGGCTGTGTTTAATTAATGCTGGTTTTGGCACCTGAGGGCATTGGGGACTGCTTGGAAAGGGGTGCTAGAATAGTGAACTAGTGAAAACTAGAAGAAGATGGTGATACTGAAAGCAGGGCTGTCTCTGGGATGAGTGTCAAGGAATGCTTGACTGCAGGATTTGTCTGGTAGAAGGGAGCTGAGTCCTGAGCTTACAGGTACTCAAGAGATCAGGGTTTCAAAGAGCAGTGAGGTGAGAAGCAGCTATTCCACAGCAGTCCCCCTTACCCAGGAGAGAGGAAGACCTTCCCTCTGGCACTGTGGATTAACTGCTGAAGAGTTGACTGGTCACTTATGAGAAGCAGAGAAAATGAGAAGAATCTGAAACTTGGAAAATTTAATAATGTACAGTTCCATGGAGTTAGCAGCAAATACTAGTCTGGAAAAATATTTTTGAAATTCAGTAACTTTTAGTACTGACCTAACATACTCTTAACTCCTCCATTTCACTTGTGTGTCCTAAGGGGTTGTGTAAATATTTATGCACGTGATTAACTTCAGGCATCTGAAAAACTTCATGAGAAGCAGTTACACCAATCCAAAGGGTGCATCTGGGTATCTGTAATAGATTTTTGAAGTACTGGGGCTTTTGAAGGAAATGCTGTTACATTAGAGGTACAGTCACTTTCTCTGTATCCCTTTGGGCATGGCACTGTGTGGAAGGGTATGGATTTTCCTTTCTATTTTTCCAGTCAGTGGAAAACATTATGGCAGTTGTAAGTATGCCCCTAAGTGTCCCACAGCTAATTCAGGAAATGTCCTTTATGAAACCTTACATTGGAGAGCTCGTGCTGTACAATGATGTAGTCTCAGATTTTTGGATCTGTTTCCAAACCATCTTCTTTTCCTGAAAGGCATCAAAAATATCTTTGGTACTAAATCTACATAGATACTGCTGTTTGTGTAAGTTTAAAAATGGTAATTAAAAAAAGGAAACATAAGAGTAAGGAGGAAACATTCACTGTAAGAGGGGTGAATCCCTTTCCATTTTTCTCAGCCTACTGTTTACCCCCAGTTTCAGGTGAATGTTAACCTTGAGAGCAGATTTCATTGCCAGAAGTGTTTGTAGGCAATATGTGAACCAAACACCATCGGTCCAGCTTTGTAGTCTAGTAAGAGATTCTGACATCTCTATACATAGTGAGGTGAGCATTTTCCTACCCTGACGTGACTCTTGCAGCATTTGCTTTGCTCTTGAGCCAGGTACAAAGAATTCCTGTGCTGTGCCTCCAGCAGAGCCCTGCTGCTGCCAGAACTGCTGTAACTAAAAGAAGTATTTTCCTACAGAAGAGAAAAAAATCTTCTTCTTACCGTTTGTGGTTTGTATCAGACCGTTAAGGCTGGATTTGCTGTGAAGAAACTTTTCTGGCTTTATTAAGCTTACACTGATGTTCTACTCAGTCTGTTGTCCATAGAAGGGAAGTAAATAGGACAGCTTATAAATTTTGACAACTATGAAGTTTGCATAAGATTGAAAATGAGCATTTAGGTTATAAATTCGATGGGGTAAGGGAGGTACAGGAATCAGTTAGTGTACAGGATTGTGGCCTGTGTCTAGGGTTACTAAGAATGGCACTATTAATAATTGATTTATTTGTTTTAAAACTGCTTTTATATAAACCTATTTATAACATAAGATTCCTCACATTCCTATGACACTAACAACTGCAAGGCTACAAGCACAAGTGTTTGAACTGAGATACCTGCTGCTCAGCCACTGAAATGCCATTGTCTGACACAAACATTGCCTCGCAGATAAGGGCCCCACCCAACAGAGCCCTGTGGAAGGAGCAGTTTCAGCAGCAGAGACAGACAGTTCCCTGTCAGAGTTATTGAGGAATCACAGGATGGGGACAACATTGGAAAAGCCTAAGTGAAAAATGGCACCAGCCAAACTGAGGAAAACAGGCACAAGTGGGAATAGGGACTTACCCATATTATGCCCTGGAGCTGTAGAAACACCCAAAAAGCATTAAAGCATTGGAGGTGTCTTTGGTTATTTCTGAATGTCAAGCTTGCTGTTGGTTTTGTATATGAAGTGAAAAAAAATGCTCTTTGCTATTCTGTCTTACCTGGGAATGTGTGAAATGTCAATACTCAATGTCACGTGCTACGATGACACTTTTTAGTTCAGTAGCGGATGAAAAAAAGTTTCCAAAAGTATGGAAAGGGAGGCTGTAAGCTGCAAAAAATAGGGACTAAGATCCCTGCTTGTATGTGGAAGTTGGAAAGACTGGCAACTTGTGGCTGCTGCCTTACACAGTCCTTCAGTCCTGACTCGGAGCAGGCTTTTATTACACTGGCTCTTGGCACCTTCTTTGCAGGTCCAGCAGTAGTGACCAGTAGCTCAGCAGTTTTGCAGAATTGCTCGAATGACCAGACCAAACATTTTCACTTGTGACCCAAGCAGGAGTCTGTGCCCCCGTGGAGGGGCAGAGCGTGTCTGTCAGCTCGCAGCACTGCCTTTGCCGGCAGCCTGCCCGGGAACAGCTGCTCCGGTACAAAAGGCCAAAGGGAAGCGCCTCAGTTTTGCCCGAGTCCTGTCACACCTCCAAGTCACTGGGACACATCCAAGTGCCTGGTAAACTACAGGCGGTCTCTCCACTGCAGAACAGGCTGTACAGTTGACTTTAACTGAAACGTGAATCATCTCGGTCCGAAATTATTTTAATCCAATCAGTCATCTGTGTTACAGGGTGCAAAGAGACAGCAAAGCGAAGAGAGCGGCTGCCAAGCAGGGGATACAGGACACAAATAAAACTGCTAAGATGAGATGAAATATGAACTAATAATGATTTATTCCAAATGCCACAGGGGTTACAGTGTGAACCACTTGTAGAGATATTCAGGTGAGACGAATTTTGTAGGCTTTCCCCAAAATTACTTTTATAGTCTCAGCAGAGTGAAGGGAAGGCAAAACTGTTCGTTACACAGGGAGTACACACAAGGGTTTTGAAGTGCTCACAAACAAATTCTCCCTAATTAATATATGCTTTACAAGTCTCTTGTAAGTAGATGAGCACGAACAGCTGTAGTTCTTTTTATAGACACAAACTAATCTCTAATACATGTTGGAGTTGAAGGATATAGAGAACAACATGCTGTGGATTCGTAAAGCTTTTCTAGCCATGGAAGTATTCTTTTTATGCCCTCTAAAAGTGGAAGGGAATGCAGAAGTGTGCAGAGTGTAGTCTTCAAGAATACTGCTTGGAACAAAATCATGACAGGAGCAAAGGATCTAGCTATTAATGACACATACCATGCACTCCTTGTTAACACATGAAACAGCATGTGTGAGCTTTGACCTATTTTTCTTGACAGGTTCAGTCTTTTGTGACCCATATGAGATAGGCAGCACTTACTAATGTTTCTTTCCATTTTTCACTAGTGTCAAAGGCCTTCATGACAAAGGAAGAATTATATGCTTCATGTTTTTAAACAATTTTAAAAGCCCAAGCAATAAGTCATAATAGAATTCCTTAGACTTGATGAATATCTTTGAACATACTTCCTGTTTGAAGATGTTTTCTCCCTTCTTTCTCCTTTTTGCTGGCTTTATATATTATCAGTTTAATATTGTCCTCTGCAGGGAGACAATATCCGGCTGTGGTGGGTGAAGGGAGAAACTGTAATAGCTCCTTTCCATCTCTAATGCCTATGATTTTATTTACATAAAAACATTGTGGATTTTGAACAGTGTGTTTCTTTTGGTAGTTTATTACCAGCCTGAACAGCCCACTTTTTCATGATCTAACATTCATCTGCTGCAGAAGCCATCATCACCTTTATTTTTAGTTTTAATTGCCTTTCTTTTAATAAACCTTGGTTTGAAGTAAGTTTCCAAAAGTCTGCTTCAAAACAATGCCCAAAGTCTTCTGGAACCCACTGATTTACATTTTTTTCCCCTCTCAAAATAATAAGCTGGTTACATTTTTATTGATTTTATAGCTTTTTCTGATCTGACATAAGGAAGAACTGATTTACTTAGGATAAAATTCCTTGCTGGGTTCCCTCTATTATTGCAACCAACTGCTGGAGGGCCTGTAGGGAAGAACTGTTTCAATAGCTCTGTGCCCTGTTCTTTTGGGCTCAGAAGGTCTATTTCCCCACTTTGGATTGTTTATTCCTCATAATTCTTGTGATGTAGACTGCTATGATTTGCAAATTAAATTTGTCCATTTATTCTTATGCACTAGAAGAAACACCAGGGGAAAGCTGAAAATCACTATTTGATAAAACTCTTTTCCTTTCCTTTCAAGGGAAATAAATACAATCTCATAGGTTCAGTCACTGTGGGGAAAAACCCTCACCTATATGAATGCTGCTGTTTAGAGAAGGGAAAAATGGAAATGCCAAAGTGGGGATGGTGTGGATTCCACACATCTCTAGAACAGCTGCTTTTGGGGAACTAACCCTTCTCCTCCCAAGATTTGCTTTAGATAAGCACATCTAAATGTAAACCACTTTGAAGTATCAGAAGGCAGATATCAGAACCTCTGGGGAGATTGGCTAAGACTGGGTTAAACTGGTCTCTTAAGCCACTGTTGGAAAAAGAAGCCACTGTTGGAAAAAGAGGGAAAGGACCATTGCTTTGTCCTCAACTGTTATCCCTTTCTCTTTCCCTGGAGTCTCAGAAATTAAAATAAAGATCTGAGACTTTAAATTACCACTCAAGTGCATTGCCTTTCCATTGGATTGTAGAAGAAAATGGGGTAAAACATGTCATTAATGAGAGAGGGGAGCACTGACTGTGTGATTAAGTTTTCTTTTGGTTGAGAAACTTCACAGTAATGAAGAAACCGTCTTCAGGAGGTAATGTACAGTTTCCCCCAGATCTCTCAGCTTTACCTCTGTAACAGCTTTGAAGTTAAACTACACTGAGTGAACAAAGGCCTGTTTTGAATATCATATTTCCCTTTCCTCTCATGTTAATCCCAGGAGGCTTGTAGGTAAGGTCTGTGTAGTGGTGGAATATACCTGAGCAGAGTAAAATCCAAACGAAAGAAACTGTTTCATGAGCTGCATAAAGAAGAAATAATAAAATACAGTGTGACTCAGATCAAGACATGAACCACTGGAGAGAGTTCTGATGCTGAAAAGATCACTCTTCCTGCTTTACTCCTTGCTTGTCTTGTGTTGTGTCTTTGTAGGGGCATTTCAGAACAATGCAGGAAGGTATTCTGGATTCAGTCAGTCCATAGATGTTCCAGAGCTATTGGCTAGGATGATATTCTGGCTTGCACCACTCACTTACTTAACTGTTGGGCTTCTTGTTCTGCTTGTGACTGTTGCTCTTAGGGTACAGGAAACCAGAGTTGTATCTAGAAGGCAGCTCTACTCCTTGGACATTGCTGCATGTTATTGTAATGCTGGGTATCTGAGCTGCCAGTGATCCATAGCAAGACTCTCCTTTCCTTTGTCCAATACTGTTCAGGCTCTCACCTTCCTAAAGGATGCAGAGATTTAAAAGAAATGGAAAGCACAAACATCTACAAGATCACATTGCATCATCTGTGAAAAAGTGGCATATATTTAGATAAGCACTTTTGTGGTCTACTTTGAAGAAAGACCAGGCTAATGACAGCAGGTTCAGCTATGAACAAAAGTGCTGTGAATATGCTTAGTGAACCTGTTTAGGTTCTCTGGGCAAGAGGTAATGTAAAATGTGATGGTAACAGTGGGGATAGATTGAAGGGGTAAGCAAACTCTATAATGAGGTGAAAACAGGAATTGAGGAAAAGATTAATTAGCAATTTTTGACAATAAGCAATTTTAGCTGTCACTTGTACAGGACCAAAAAATCAGATAGGATGAGACTAACAATAGCTCTTAAGGATCACTGCTAACAATGAAGAGATAATTTGAGATAGCTGTATTACATTGGGGTTAATACTGCAGAGATAAAACTGCCTTGTTTTCACCTGTCAGCTCTTTGCTCTTATTTCTCCATCTGTCAAGAATTAAGGCAAGTTGACTCATTTGTGAGAGATGTCCATTTTTTTTACACGTGTGTGTAGCTGTGTGACATGGAAGAAGAAACAGACACTAGAACAACATGTTACTGAATAGGTGACATGGCATGTTTCAAAAACTGACCTTGATTTCCTCCAGGTTGCACATTTTAGATGTTTTCTGCAACCCAAAACAGAGAACATTAAATAGTTAACAACATCACTTCATACAGCAATACTTGCCCCAGGACCATGGCTGTCTCAGAGGTACAGCCATCAGAATGACTATCTCAGCTTAGTGTGTATATTATTCATAGGAAGGGGGCACAAAATTAATGCTTCCACTAAGGAAATCACAGACTTATTAATTCAAGAAAATATTCAGGTTCCTTCAAGAAGTTGGACTTAAGGAGAATCCTGTAATAGGTGTGTTTTCCTTTTGCTAAGTTTCAGCAATGATCTACCCTTTGTGGTAATGTTTTCTGCATTCTTCTGGGAGTGTTGTGTGATATTTGCATCTCAAAAAATAAATTATTTTGTGCTCAGAGACCGTCATTAGTTTTTGTTCCCTCAGTTACTTAGATGCATGCCAAATATTAAAATAATGGTTCTTACAGTAGGTGTAGCCATTCTGACATTCAGTTCCACCATCAATATGTCATCAGCATCTACTGATGTCTGAAAAATGAACACGGATAAGAAAGACATAAATGGCATAAAGGTAAGTCTCAATAGTTTACATATGCACAATGCAAAATATAGGGAAAAAAGAGGATAGCAGAAAACTGACTGAAAAGTAGTGGTACACTAAAATAGCCTTTTCTTTTTCTACATATTACTGTAAGTGCTCATTTGGTAGCAAATGGTGAGACAACAGGAAGATTGGCCAAGTAATTTGGAAAGTGAAAGGCATATCTTACTAAATGGACATTTAAAAGCAAACACAAGCCAACACACCACTCAGATGCTAAGTTTTCTAAAGGAGCACCAGAAATACAACAAAGACAGATGAATAATGAACCAGGGTGGGAATAAAAAGCTGAGGACCTTTTACAGCCTGTAAATCGTTGCTCATTGTGTTAACTCACAGGTTATCAGCATCTTCTTGGCAGGAACCTTCATGATTAATTATGGTACAATATGCAGATTTGTTAACTTGCCAGCTGTCAGAGAATTTAGGTATTATGAATGCAGTGTATTACCTTCTCACAGATCCCAGAATCCTGGCTCTTCAGTTCGGGTTTGGCTCTTATGTCACCAGTTGGAATTGTGTCTTTACCCATTTCATAGGGAATCTGTCTTCTGGCAAGTCTGGAGACTTGCAAGTCTGGAGTACTTGTTTCAGTACAGGCCTAAAATTAATACAGCAAAAACAATCACTCTAGGTTCCTTAGACTTTCATCCAATTTGCCCCATGAGAGTCAGTTTTACCTAGATAGAAACTGTAAAAGAGACAGACATTGTATAAAAGATATTTCACAAAAGTTCTGCCATATATGACTTCATAAAATATTTGCTTATAAGAAGTACAAAACTGTCAAGTCTGTCATGTCTAAAATTTGGCTTGGGTGGAAGCAGAAATAAATAGAAGGAAATATCTCAGGACTGCAGAATCAATTCTCTAGAAACATTTTGTTTTATGAAAGATCCCTGGTTTTTATAAACTTTGTTCCAATTAATGGGAAAACAAAAAAATAAAAGAACAAAAACCCCAGCCTACCAGTATCTCCTTGAAGTCAAAACTTCTATTCCTTTTCCTCACTTTGTCAGCCTTTTCACTACAATGATCAAGATTCACAGAATTCCAGAGGTCAGAACAAAACAATGAAACAGTTAATGGGATTGACGAGCAGCTCATGGCATGCCAGTCTATTTTCTGTTGGACTTTACCTTAAAATGGGGGAACATAACACTGTAAGATACTTTCCTCAACTTTTTCATTCCACAAGAGTTTTTTATAAGCAATCTGTGTGCTTTGGATGTAGCTTCCATCAAATGGGAGCAAAGCAATACTCAAAGCAATTATTGATACTTTCAATATTTGATACTTTGAAGTATTGATACTTTGATAAACTTTCCCCAGGGAAGGAAAAAAAAATAGGAGGTGTAGAAAAACATGAACTCTGATGGAACTGAATAAATTGGCATAAGGAGTATGTTACTACTGAGAGAGAATCCCAATTGGTGATGCTAGACCAGAATTTTAATATATAACAGATTGATTGCTCTAAGGAGAATAAGGATCGCTTCTTTCTGTGTAACTGTGGGGAAGGATAAAAGGGACACAGAAGAAGGGGAAAGAAAAACTAATTTGATTTGGAACAGTGACAATCTAGATTGTATTTTCAGAAGCAGCTTTCTCACTGTTAGGGAAGCAATGATGAAGATGAGTCTACACACTGAAGTCTTTCCAGACTGAAATATCTTCATGGAAGATTTTTTAGAAGAGCTTAGCAAAATATCCAGGAAGACAATCTAAATATATGTTTTCCTGCTGGAGCACAAGAGGTTGGGCTAAACTATTTCTTAGATCCCAACATTTTAAAAAACGTGTACTATGCTTTCCATTCCATGTGTAGAGTGTATTAGCACTCTCAGTCCCATTTGATTGATTTTCAAAATGGAAGCAACTTTTTTTTCTGAGCATCTGTTCTGGAGATTGGATGCTTTTTGTCTCAAAGACTTAACTTAAATTGTTTCTTTTGGATTTTCCCAGATACAGAATATCTTTGCATCCACAGGATTACCAAAAAAAAATAAAATTGCATAAAGATAATTTATCAGCTTTCAGTTTGATGATCAGCCTTGACATAAAACACATGGCAGCATATGTACTGCCTTTTTGCCTTGTGAGTATATGTCTAGAAATCTTAGAGCTTAATTGAGACACATATGGTGCAAAAAATCCCCCAATCAGTGAGCATTGAAGCAGTTTTGTTTGCTCAAACTTGAGCCCTTCTCTCTGCTCTGTACTTCAGCTAAACTGATATTACTTCCTGATAAATTAGAGTATTCTATGGCCAAATCAAATAGGGAAACATATATTGTCAGAAAATCTCAGGTCTATCATTGTTCCAAACAAGATTCAGATTTACTAGAGGCTATAGAAGATTCCATGCCAATTGCTTGGAATTTTTTACTTTGGAGAATTTTTATTCTCCACTCCATTATTTTATTTTGAGTATTAAGAGTTGCCTTCCTAAGCAAAATGAATTGTTTGTGTGGTTCCCCTTCCCCAGCACTGAGAGTAGTACAAGAACAGGCAGTCTTACCAAAGGAGTCGCTTGTTTTTTTTAAGAATCAGGGTTCACAGTGTAAGAGATGCATCATAAAAATGTCACTTTTCTATTAGCCAGTTTTAAAATCTTCCACCTGAATGGTGGCCACTAGCCAGAAGAATTTCATTTTGATTGGACCGAGAAGTCAAAAGAATAGGGAGTGCAAAGAAATTGGAAATAACTGTCAGAATTCAGCAATTATCTGGATTAGATACAATCATTATCTTTACTGTGAAAAAGAATTGCAATGAACTATTGAATGTGGTTTATTACTTAGTAAAGTAACTGTGGGTTGCAGGAGAGAGCCTGGGATACCAAATATTTGCCCTGTTCTCAGCTGCTGTGCAGAACATTTGGTTTCACTTACACTGGCAGCAGCAAGCTGTTGAGGTCTTCTGTGAGAAAGATTCTGTAATGGTTTTACTGATTTGTCTAAGTGTGATGACTAATATGTTTCCAAATACACCACACTTTCAGAGAGCATTATCTGTTTCATTACAACCTTGCTTTCACCAGAGAACTACCCAGTGATGAGCAGTTTGTTTTGTGTGTGTCCAGACTGCAAACCTGTGGTCAGACAGTGCAGCCTGGAAGTGTGGTCAGGCTTTAAAGGCTGCTCTGACTCCAAGCTTCCCTTACTTTCTAAAATTCCTGTTGTTCCATCCTTCTGCTCTTCCTTCAGTGTCACCAGCCATCAAGCAAACAGTGACCTACATTCTTATACACCTCACCCTTCTGTCTTTTATTTCACTTTGCCCCTCCACTTTCTCTGGAGCTCCTGTAATGAGTGCTGTGATGCATTTCATCCGGAGAATCTACCGCTTGGAACGGCTCCACATGAAAATGAATTACTTTGCAATTAAAAAGGGGTGTATGGGAAGCGTCTCCCTTACTGATTCACTGTCAGAGAGAGAAGACAGTCTCCTTCTTCCTTTCTGCAGCCCACTTGTCTCAGAAGACTGGCTGGTTACGGTGGCTCGTCTGGAGGAGTAATAACTGCTGGAAGACCGTGAGTCTCTGGGAGAAACCCTCAGTAGGGACCCAAGGCAAGGAACATGTGTTGCAATGGCTCTTCTAATGGATAAGAGGTAGAACCAGTCAGATTTTTTTCTGTTAGCACAAACATTCAGTCAAAAATCATAAACAACGCATTTATTCAGAGAGATGAACTAATGCTGGATGGACTGGAAAATTACTGGGTATAGAAAGAGTTTTCCACATATCAGATATCTCATCTACAATCACAGTGCAAGACCACTTATTCACAGTGTTCTGCAGAACTCAAATTTATTGCTTGGCAAGGATAAGGGCATTAAAATATAACTCTTGGAACTGAAGGAAGCTGTTAAAATAATGTTTTATCTGCTTTCAGCTTAATCAGGGCAGAAATAAAATTCTGTCCCTTTAAACTGAACCTCACAGAAGTCCCACATAATTAATTATTTTAATCTTCCCCTAAGCAGCTATTCTAGCCTCCTCTTACACATCTGTTTGCTGGCTATCTCTAGAGTTGTACAAAATGTGTACTTATATTCCAGTATTACTTTGCTCATATGCAACGTGAGGAAACTCCTGCCCAGCTTTCCTCTTCCTGTCTGCCTCTCTCATGAAGATAGTTAAAAAATTTATGGTGCTTTCCTTTGAGGTGGAAAGGCTTCCATCTTTCATCATGTGATAGGTAAATACAGATCAGTATCCATAAACATCTCTAAATTCCCATCTGTGTAGTAATTTGTCCAAGTACAAATTCCACTGATGTATACATGGCATTGAGAAGTTTTCTTGTGGAGGGCAAGGCTGTCCTATGAGTTAAAATGAGCAGGTGAGAGAGAGTTTGAGTGCTAGTCCTAAAAGGGACAAAGTTACTCTCAGATTTATAGTTTATAAGTTTTAATTTATAAGACCGAACTTACCTGTATTTGGGGTGAGTGATGGCATAAATGATGGGGTTATGGATGACAGAAGCTTTGGCAATCACAGCTGGTATGGAGTTCATGAAGGGTGTTAGGGCATGGGAATACCTAGAGTAATGCAAATACATTATATATTTAGTGTAGAGTTCTGTATGGTCTGTGCAGATATACACTGGCAAGACAATGCTTTATTAGTACTACAGAGAGAGTAAAAAAGGGGAGTTCTGTCCCTAAACAGTGAGAGAGCAAAGTTTACATCCTTTGCCTGTAAAGATCAACATCAGTCTAATTGCATTTCTGAGGAATATGATTTTCTTGGGGCTTCTCTTGCAGCACTTCACTACTATGACTCAGGTGGTAATTCCCATGTTGTTTAGCCTAAGGACAATGTCAGCCTTCAAGAAGTGAATGTGCATTCCTCAGGGTATCCAGCTGTTCCAAACTCAGCAGATACACTTCCTGGGTAATATGTCACTAAAGAGGTGTGAAGAATGAGGCATTATAGGGAAAGATAATTGATGAATCTACTTCTATTCAATTTTTTTTTCCTGATAATGACCTGAAAAGTGAAGGGGAAGTACTTTTCTGAACCAGAGAAGGGAAAGTATTTTCACTTGTCTTATGTTACACTCATCTGTTACTGTGACCGTGCATATATGCAGGTGATGTGACTGAAGGATAAAAGAATTGTTGTCTATCTGCCATGCTGCTGTCAGCCAGTTAATTTCTGAATACAGCTTGAAGTAGTCCACAAGTCTTGGCCAGAAGAAAGTCAGTAGAACAGCTCAGACCAAAATAAGAGTAACACTTCAGAGGCAGTTTCTACCAGGTAAATCCTCCATAGACCTTAGAGGCTTTGAAGGCCTCTTCCTGCATTGTAGAGTGAACTCTAAGTGAAGAATATGTTGTTGCTCTGTCAGGTGAGTTGTCTTTAGTCCCAGGCTATAGACACAGACTCTTTATCAGTCTCCCAGATGTAGCATGTAGTGATTTTATCAGTCTGTTGTAATAAGAGTTCCCAGGAGGCGTTGGTCTATCAATCTCTGAAAAATCCCAGAAGGATTGCCTGAAAGGCATAGTTCAGAAATGGAAAAAAAGCTGAATGAAGCAATATTGCTCCCCAGATATCTTCATGAGCAAAATTTGCAAATGCTCATTTGTGACATACTGAAGAATTACAAAATTGTCCGTTTGTTCAGATTTTTGTGAGTGTGAGACATGGAGCAGAAGTCAAGTTCAGCAGGCACTTGATCCTCCTAAGGCAGATTTGATTCTCCTAAGGTAGATGCTGAATCACACAGGACAGCCTGACAGTTCTGTGTAGCTAAAATGGTTAGCTGAAAGCATCTCCTGATTTATTTTTTCTTTAGATCTCTTAGAGTACTGCAAGGTAGCTGTGCTGCATTTCTGTCTCCTTGCCCTTCCTCAGTGTCTGACTGCTCACATATCACCAGTGGGAGATATCCAGTACCTAAGTCCCCCTTTGACAGGAAATGGGACACTAGGACACATCCTAAGGATTTGCATTTCCAGGTGAGGAACTTGGTTTCCTTCATGGAGAAAATGTTTGCTGCTGCTTGGAATTACCCTTCTGGATATAAAGGGAGAGAATCCTCTTCTCTCAGTATTTTTTCGTCTTAAGCCTATGATTTTAAGAAGATTTTAGAAGTGCTATGTTTAGGAAACTGCCTTCCTAAGCTATTTTAGTCAATTTTAGGAAAAGCTATGTTTTATTTCTGAGTTGAAAAATACAGAGAGAAGTCTTTGGTACTGGCACAGGAATCTTCCACTTGAGGTTTTGCAGGTGACAAGCCTTCCTGAAGCAGATAGTCACACATTTTACAGAGGCTGAACTGAAGCACAGGAAAATTCACATGTTAATGTGGGAGAAATAACCACCTAGAGCCAAGGCATCTGGACTCCCAGTCCATTACCTGTGCCTGGTTTGTACCAACTATAGTCTGGTGTGAAGCTCTGTGCAGATACTGTTTTAATACTATCATGCTTCTGTTGAAATTGCTGTATAAAATGCTGACAATTAAATAGATGAAGAACATGCTTTGATGATTTATATTTAGGATCTTTTATATCCAGCATCAAAAAGCTCTCAATGCAAGTAATGTACTAATTTTGAACTTGCTCATACATGTAAGGAATTTCAGCAGTTTGTTGTAACATGACAAAATGAAAAGACTTTTGTAAGTAAAAGAAGTGGAAAAAGAGAATAAACCCCTGGGTGGGTCTTTTTGGGGCCCTTTATTTAGCACTTTGGTGCTAAATAAAGTTCAGATAATTCAAATATCCTAGCATAGAGAATCTGCATTCAGAAGTCTTCAGCATGGTGGTTTATGTTGCCAACAATAACATTAATAACATTTCTATTTTCTTTCTCTCTTTTGGTTTTTTTTTTTTTTACTTTTCTTAAAGTCAAACTAAGAAAAAAATCACAGTTAGCATGTGCCCTGTTTGTTAAATATTACTCCTAAATGTGTGAATCTTTTGGATACATTTCAGACATTAAACTTGACGAGTAGCTTTGACTTTCATCTGTCTTTTACAATTTCATAGCTTTTGCTTTCACTGAATATTCCTTTGCTGATATGTTCATAATTACCCAGCAAAAGCTACCAGAGCAACAACAGAGTATGGTGACCAGGAAATGACAAAAAGCAAGATGACAATCAGTGCAATTTTGGCCATCTTCCACTCATTTTTCATCCTCTTATACTGTTTCTGGAACTCTTTATTTCCATGTTTGCTTCCAAATGTCTGAACAGACCTAGAGGAAATAGACATACAACAGCAAAAAACAAAAGTAGGGAATTGAGCAAATAGCTTTATAAAGTGGGGCAGCAATTACTCTTCTGCTACTTTAGTCTAAAACTCCTGCACTTTTAATGCTTGCTAATGTATGTGACTGGTCCTTCACAATCCAATGCACTTCTGTTGCACTTATCAGTGGCAAAATTCAAATGTGCTTCAGTGAAGAAAACAGTCCTGTACCAGAAGAAATTTCACATAAAACAGGTATTCAACCCCACTGAATAACACTATGTTAAAGACAGTTAGAGGAGTCTTTGCTTGCCTGGGTTTGATTTTCTCCCTGGCTGTCACTTTGTACTTCAGAGCTAAGTGAGCAGACAGACACGCTGGGACAGACAGGACAGATTCCTGCAGGTTACACACACAGTGCCAGGCTGGCCTTGGTTTTTACTGCTATAGTTTTTTGTTTCAGAGACCAGTGATTAAATGTTTTATCTCCTTGTCACCCTTTGTCAAACATGGAATTTGTAGTTCAATTCCATCTATTTTTCTGTGGAACAGTTATTGATACACTGTCATTAGGTGTCTCTGATGTCCCTTTTGTACTTCTTATGCTTGGTTAATTTCTGTACCCTTTTCCATGTCATTAGACAATATTCTGAACAGCTCTGGCTTAAAGTGGAATGGCACTTCTAAGGATCATGCTTCTTACCATGTTGACTATTGACAGAATTCTTGTCTGGTTGCCTGTCCCAGTTGTGCATACAAAATAAAAGTGAAAAACTTCCCAATTTTCTTCCGTTCTTTCTTTCTTTCTTTGTTTTAAGAAAATAAACAGTCACTTAAACAAAAGGATAGAAATTTGAGACTGTTGGCTACTTACTTGTTGGCCTTCTTGATAGCCTCAAATATAAAGACATAGCTGTATATGATGGCAATCAAAGGAATGAAGAAGACAAAGCAGAAAAGCAGCATCGTGTAGGCGCGGACTGATGGGGTGAAAGTCATGTAGTCCCAGGAACAGGAGGTCAGCAGCCCCTCAGGAACATATGCACCTAGAAGGAAGGACAGGAGAAGGCATAAATCATGAAGTCATTCTTATTCTGAGTGCAGAAATTAGAGAAAGATACTCAGAATAACATAGGATTTAGTGCTATTCTCTGAAAGTCAAAAAGAATTTAAAAGGATAAACAATTCTTCATACAAAGCACCTCTCTATTTCTTTTACTCTGTTGTCCTATTGTATTCATGTTTAGCAGTCTAAGGCTTCCAAAAACTAAACAATTTTGCTTCAGTTCTTGAATATTGTTTCAAGCTTATCATAGTCAAAGAGCATCTCTCCAAATACTTACTGGGTCTTGCACCAGACCTGTATTTGTTTTTCAGTATCTCCATTTCCTGTCCTCCCAAGGAGTTAAACCAATTGCTATGGCTACCATTTTTTTAAGCTCGTGCAGGTAAGAGAAATTTACTGGGCAGAGGAGAAAGATTTATTGTGTAGATCAAATTAATTTTGTCATGGAGGAAAGCTGAGTACAAGTAAAAAAAAAATCATACATATCTAATGTTCTGAGTGAAATAAAATGCAATCTATTTGAAAGAACTCTGTCAAACTGTTCAGTAAATAAATTGATAATAGCAATGTCTTTTTACCTTTGAATTTTAATTTACACTGTTTACACTGATATTTTCTGTTCAACTCTTAAAAGTATTGCACCAGATGTTCTCAAATGCATCTAATTACAGTGTGAGAGTTCATACTGTGGACACTATTAGCATCTAATTAAAAGATAACAACACCCTTCAAACAATTATTCCACCTTCTCCAATTAAGAATCAAGAATCTATGACTATATTGTCATCTTGTTGTTCTAACAGCCCCTCACTCAACTAAAGGCTGTTCTGCCAATATTGCAGTTTGCCTGCTTCAACATGCTTCATGTTTATGGGGCACCAGGATGACAACAATATGACAATAACAAAATTCTGCTGAAATTCTGCTCGGTAACTGAGTTGGTTGCAACATCCTTGAGTAAAGTCAAACCCGTCTGTGTTCTCACCTCAGCTGAGCAGACACATTCTCTGGTGGAATTAGGGAGCATAATAATGGGCTGGGGGTTTGACTGATGAGTTCATTGTAACTTACTGACTGAAAGTGGTGACTCACAGGAGATAAATTAATGGTAGTGAGGTAGATTCAAATGAGGAAGAATAACAGAAACTCTCTTTGTTACACGTTGCAAGGATCAAGGTGCCCTACGAGTGTTCCAATTTGCAGGTGTAAAATTCGCATTTACAAAAGCATTTTAGTTATTACTAAATGCCATCCTTATTGGAAGCCTTAGTGACAACACCAATCACTGAATGGAGAATGTGGACAACACCCAGTGAAATTTGTCCCTCTGGAACACAGTCTAGACTTACTAAAGATGTACTTGCACAAAATGCTCAGACTGTATTCCTCCTTATTGTGAATAAAGAAAATTAGATTGACTACTGTCTTACACAGCACCTTTGAGGATGAAAAAAGTCTTCAGAAATAACACAAATACATTTATTTCACTTTTATATTGTTGAATTTGGTTCAATAGAAGTAGGCATGGGATAATAGGCAGGCACATTCTTCATAAATTTTGGTCGTGAATTTATCTACTGTTCTTTATGTGCTTAAGAGAAAGTGCCATTGTCATATAATATTCTGTAATACACACTGGATTTTTTTCTTTTGATTAGAGATCTTCAGTTTCAACATGTATTTCATCAGGGTTTTTTTCAAGTTGATTTATTCAAGACTAATATGCAAGCCATTAATTCAACCCACTCCTGTACCTATAACTGGTCTTTAATCCAATGCTATGAGGGCAAAAAAGTTTTATTCCATTTCACTTACTCCATCCAAAGAAGGGTGGGAGACTCCAAGCCAAAGAGTACAGCCAGACTCCTACCAGGATTATTAGGGCCTTCTTCTTAGATGTCACTCCAACAGAAGCCAGAGGTTTCGTGATGACAAAATATCTGTCCAAGGCAATCACCATCAAAGTGATCATAGATGTAATGCCAAAGAGAGCTCCACAGAAGGCATACAGCTCACAGCCTTTCAATGAAGATGACAGAAGTAGCAGTGAAATTAATCTGCCCATGCTAATTAATTTCTGGGAGAGTTCAAGTCTGTGTCTCTTATGAACTAATGTCTCCTGGAATTTGTAAAGCAATGAAACTTCAGTTTTCCTGCAGTTATAATGCTGTTTCAAAGCTGCTGTCTGTCTTACTAATTACATTATCCATGGAGATAAACTTCAAAGATTTTGTTTGCTTCAATTGCTGGAGACAGTGATACTTAACATATTTTCACTCATTGATTTCTGATGTTTCTAGTGGGATCATTTCTGCTGTCAATTACTGTCTTGCTTAAATCCAGTTTTACTGCAGCTCCCATAGAAACAGCTGTTTGGCTTAACAGTGGGTTTTAGTTACTTTGGTATCATGGAACAATTCATGTCTCAAGGTCAGCATAACTGAAGTAAATATGCAGAGTATGAATATATTAATGAGTAATTTTTCTGAAGTAAATATTCAGACTATGAATATATTAATGAGTGAATTTAATTGCTCAAACAACCTAATGATTAAAAGCAGTGGTTGGGGTTTTATTTTAACATGTATGCAAATGAACACTTAATGGAATTAAAAAAATACATTTTTGGTCATCAGAGATCAAAATAGCAACTTTACTTCCCTGACTTCTGAGAAGTAATAATCTCTGTCAGTAGCTGTTCAAGAGGCAGAGACTAATCTTCCTCTTAGAACAGTTATACAGGAAGAATGAAAGCACCTTCATTCCACATTTTATTACTACTCAGGAAGTGTTCAGTTAATATTTCTGTTGTGAAAACTCACATTTTCCAGCCTTTCTTGCCTCACTTTGCCAAGTGCAAGGCCCAGAGCAGGTTATTTAGAAGAGCTTTAAAGCTTCTTTATCACAGGACAAAGTAACTGGGGCCTGAGATGACTGGGGAAGAATGCTGGCATAAAGAGTAGTGTTGTGCCTCACATTGCCAATGCTGTCTTTGGATCTGTCTCGTGTAATTTTGCTCTCCTGGTGGGAATGTATTTATTGCACACAGACAAAAAAGTTCAAAGGAATATTTATGTCAACACTGAGACAATGTTGATAAATGTTCTCAACATTGCAAGAGTACCTGAGGATAAGGAAATAGATGAACTGCCACTATGGTAAGAACATAAACAGTGATATCTTAGAAAGAACATATACCAACCTTTCTCACCAAAAATCCAGCGTTTGTGGAGGCTGTTGGTGAAAAAAACTGGAGACTGTGTGAGGGACATCAGGAGGTCACTAATAGCCAGGTTGATGATGAGCATGTTGGCTGGAGTCCGAAGGCTCCTAGTCCTAAAAAGAGCAGAAGAGATGTTGCTATACACTCCTGCACTGTTAATTGTGCTGCTACTCCTTCCTGTGAGCCTTGGCAGCTTCACAAATACCAAGGAATGCTATACAGTAAGCTAGAGCATAGTGCTTCTCATTTCCCTCAGGAGAGAACACAAGCAAGGCTCAGTTTTACACCCTTATACTCCTGTGCACTTTAAAGGATTGTTCTCATAACCAGCTCAGTGATGGGGATAAATCATATTGTTCTTTAGATATTCTAACCCAGTGCACTGCATGTCCACGATTAACAGGAAATTAAAGTCGATGTACAGTATGGATTTCTGGATCTGGGTTGTGTTAAGCAGGAGAAGGGAGTGCATTTTCCACTGCTGATAAGATCAACAGTGACTTTCAAATACAGGGATTAAGCAAACTCACTATGTACCATATAAAGCATTTGTTTAACATTAGTTCTTCTCTATGACACTCATTTCACTGGCCTGAACACTGACTTTAAAGAGAGCAATAGCCAGCCTTCAGTGCATCCTGCCTGTGTATGTTATTTTTAGAATTATAGTGCAGTGTTTTAAAGAGTACACATAAAACTCAATGGAGAGTTTCTCACTCTGGGGCTCAGTGTAACTTTTTAGCTCCTTTCTCAAATTTTCAGTCTGAGACACAACTGGAAATGGCCTGAATAAATGATGGTTCTTTGCACTAGTCCAGAATCAATCTCTAGAACTACTGTCCCCTATCTGTCAATTTAGGAGCAAGGAGATATTATTGGTAGGTGCTTATGGGCTGTGTGTATTTGTTCCACAGTCTGCAAAATTACAGAACATATTTCTGTTTCAGGCAGTAACAGAAACAGTAATGGCTGTTTTACTGTTTGCCATTACTTGAGACTGCTTTGTAAGCACCTCAAGTGTTCTCTGAATTTCTGATGTACTTGTTACTTTGCTATCAGTATCCCTTTCTGTTTTCATAACACCTTCAAGTGAAGACAAGCTGTGTCCTCCAGTGGAACTGCAACTGCTGTGACTGGATTTCCCGTATGGGATCAGCAAAGAGCTCAGCCAGCACACGTCCTTCATCCTCACATATCTGACCTGCATGCCAGCCCTTTCCTGTTCTTAAGGCCATTGTCATTCACACTTAAGTGTTGGTATCTACTTTGAATGCACATGCCAAAACCTAACATTTAATGCACCCCATAAATACAGACTTGAGACCCAGACTACTTTCCTCCACACTCCAGTGATGTGAGTTAACCCAGGCAAATTATCATGTAATTGCTGTTATTTTGGTTTATTACTTAGTGTCTAAAGACCAATCACACAGTAGAAGCTCACCAGCCTGGACATGATGCCAATGCTCTGCCTCAGTGTGACAAAGCAGACACAGGTGGACATGGTAGACATATCACATTGTTGTCAGAGAACAAATTTCCCTCAGGTATAAGAGCAGGAATGTGGCTTTAGTTAAAAGGAAATAAGCCAAGTGTTAGAAAATGTGAAAAAATGGGGCATGGCCACTAAGGAACAGAGGGGGAAAAGAAACTGAGCAGCTAAAAGCAGGAAGAAGGACACATCAAAAATAGAGATTTGTGGGACACAGGGGTGCAAAACAGCCCATCAGTCCAGTGCAGACACAGTTCAGGCAGTAGGAAAAAAATGAACGTTTCTGCTTTGGCTGCTTTTCTACTTCTTGGCATATCTGGGTGATTCTGGGGAGTTTTGCTAACCATTTTGCTATGGCTATGGGTATTGGGAGGAAGTCAGAGGGAAATGGCAGGTTTGCCACCTCTTCTCCCACAGCCATGTCTCTTGGTGCATTTTACCATGCCTGCCTAGCAGTCTGATAGCATGCCTGCACCGTGTTTGCAGAGCACAAGGTACGGTTAACATTCTTATATTTGAATATTTAAAAAGACATTCAAAAGAAAGATACCTGCAGAAAGCATAGAAGACCAGGAAATTACCCAGAGTTCCTGTGATCCCCACTATAAGAATGACTATTCCAATCGTATAATGGGCATGGTCTGGGACATCCACTGTAGGAAAGGCATCAGGAACATCTTGCACTGTCATCTTCTATGGAGCAAACAAGAGGTCATAGGTATATTGCCAGACTTCAGAATAAGCTGGCATGTGCTTCTATGGAAGAGGAAACAGTCCAGAATGCAAAAAGACAGCAAGCAAAAAAAGTCAGAATAAGCTAATGGCTTTCAAACTACATTTACTGTTGCTAAACCTCAGGGTATAAATATGCCATCAACAGTGCAAAAGGCATTTTATATGTTTGCTGTTTATTCAGAATTTTGGTGCAGAAAAGCAACCTGTTCCCTCCCAAAAGAAAGATAAGGATATAGAGGAGGAAAAAAAGAGACAGGAAGGGACCCGTTTCATGGCATCTGACATCAAGGAATGCAGTATTTAACAAGTAAGCTTTCTATAGTTTTCATTTCAGGAAAGTTTCTGTACCTGTGAAGTGTGATTTCTGTTGTCCTATGACATCACTGGGTAGACTCTGACTAAGTAGAAATGATCTATGGAGAAACAGGTGTTCACCCTTTTAGCAGTATGGCTATTCCATTTCTCCCACTGAATAACATTGAATTGCAAGCTGCCCTCAAGAGCTGATTACCAAAAGCCTGACAGTGATAAACAAGAGTCTTTTGGAAACTAAATTAAGGATCAGGAAAACTAAAACACAAACCCTGTATACATTATGCCTGGTTTCCACACCAGTTCTGGTTTTGCTCTGCACTGAATAAAAGTATTTTGCTGTCTGTGAAGTATTTCATAAAGCACTTTGATCAAAGCATCTATGTCTTAATCAATTAATAACTCAGAGTAAAATTCTGTAGCCAAGTCTGAAGACTACAGTATTTTAAATAATTTTAAAAACATTTTTTTACTTAAGTATGAGGAGTCACAAAAACATTTTAGGTCAAGACTGAAGCAACGAAGCAAACTATAAGGCTGCACCCAAGAAGCAGGATGACCTGATAGAAACTGAAGAGAAGAACTGCTGTCCAAATTATTCCTGTTCTGCTGCCTTTTGACATAAGGTCAGGTGAGGAGACTTAAACACTCACCTCTGTGCAGCTGCCAGTGTCCTAAACACCTTTTGGCATCAGCTCCAACCAGCTAATCGAGTCATGAAAAATACCAGGTCACATCCTCATTCATCTGCCACTTCTTCACAGCCAGGCTTTTCTCATCAAGGGTGGCCACTCACTCTGCTCATAGCTTAACCCTGCAAGCTGCAGCCATGGCACTCCTCAGCTGCTGAGCTTCCAGGATCACACCAGGGGTGTGAAAAGACCAGGAAATACTTCAAATCTTTTGTAGCCTACCTCCTGTGAATACTGTCAACTTGGCTGTGGCCTGGGACCCAGGACAGGGGAATTGCCTCACCAAGGTCTGTGCCTGTACCAAACTTCAGTAGTGCTGGAGGCTGGATATGTTCTTTCCCATCATAGATACTGGCAGTGGGGGCACAGCTGTCATGTGCAGTCATTCCTTTCTAGGAAAAGGAAGGTTGCTAGCAGGAAAGGAGGAAAGTGCACAGAGGTTGATATGAAGCTCTACCTTTTATGCTACAGCTGTGTGGTAGTTGGCATTCACTGTTAGAGTGCAAGTCATAAATGCCTTTGACAGAACCCCAGCTGTCAAAGGAAATGGGTATTTGTAGACAGTAGAGGTGGACATAACTTCTGGATACATCTGTGAGGTTGGGCTGAGGTTATCAGAGGCAGTGTGTATTTAAAATCAGTGTGCCAATAGCAAGAGGTGACCCCCAGGAGTGTCTGGAATTCTGGAAGAGATTGTCTTTGCTTTGTGTGCTGAAGGTCTGCCTGCAGCAACCCTCAACAACTGGAGTGCACTCCTTGGGTTCCTACATTAGCAGCAATGAAATGCTGGACAGATACTCTGATCTTAGAGAGAGAAAATATAGCTCTGGCTGTTATGGTAACTGGAGAAGAATGTTAAGGTTAATACACTAACTGGATGACAGTATTGTGGCATTTATTGCTCAGGTTCCTGCAGCAAAGTGTAAGTTGGTATCACATCACCAACATGAATGGGCACCTTGCCTAGGTGGAAATTGCTGTGCTCAACACACTGCCAGTAAACTAACAGAAATAATCCCATACTAATAGCAAGTGGATAGGGAGAGTCTGAGATAAAACTGTTTTAAGTAAATGAAGTCATGTGTTCTTTGGTTTGGGTTGGTTTAATCTCTCCTTAGTCTTGTGGCTAGAAAATTGTTAAACTGCTGTTCTACAGAGGGTTAATTATGATTATTAATGGAATGGAAATTCCTGATGTTTTTTCCCTGTAGCTACCCATTTAATCAGAACTGGATCAATGTAATAGAAATGAAGCAACTAAAGGAGATTGTTTTGGCTACAAAAACCAGATTGAGATGGCTTTAATTTGAATTAAATTTTGGGGGGACTAAGGACAAGAAAAACTTAAAAGACAAATATAAATACACAGAGAAATCACAAGAGAGGCAAGGTTACTTAAGGGAAAGTAGAAGACTGAAGTGACATTCACAAGTGAAACAAGTTCAGAGTCAATAAAAATGTCAAGTGTGGGAAAAATAAAGGAGTAATATTTATACTGGAGCAGTTAAAGGACATAAATTATACTACATATAAGGGCAAAAAAAAGAGATCTGTGGCAGAAAGGAATAAATTAGCATTTTAGTGTGGACTTCTTTAGGACTTGTACCCTCTGGCACAAGTCCTAAAGAGAATACAACTCTGGCTGTTCTCTAAGAGATAAAAATCAATTGTTAAAAAAATTAATTTCACTGTTTATATTGGAAATACAGGTCTGATTCTATGACTGTCAGTCAAAGAAGGTTACTAGTTGACCAAGAAGGCATTAGATCAGGCTTAAGGACTACAAATTCATCACTAAATTGCATACATACAGCTTCCTTACTACAAGATAAAAACGTGTCCCTGTCTCAAGTTCAGCTCTGTAACTTCTATTGGAATTGCATGTCAAAGGAAAGGATGGGAGAAAAAGATAATGCTTGAGAAAATCAGGTCAGCAGGATAATCAAGAAATCAGTTAATTCCCAAAGCTTTTCTCTGCTCAGTTTCTCCAGGGCATTAGCCTTGTTTGTTCTGTCTTCTGTGTCCTCCCACAGCGCTTGGTTGGAAGGGAAGAATAAAAATCCCGCTGTTGCAACCTGTATTGTTGCACTTGTCCTGTGAGAATACTCTGAGCTACTGTTTCAGTTGCAGTGATAATGCCTTGTTTTTCTGCTCAGCCTTCTTCCTATAAACACCTCATGATGCAGGGATTGGTACTGAGACCAGCACTGTTCAACAGCTTTGTCAGTGACAGGGACAGGGGGATCGGCACCCTCAGCAGGTGTGCTGGTGACACCAGGCTGTGTGCTGGGGTTGACACGCTGGAGGGAAGGGATGCCATCCAGAGGGACCTGGACAGGCCTGAGAGGGGAGCTGTGAAACCTCATGGAGTTCAACAAGGCCAAGACAAGGTCCTAAATGTGGGTCAGGACAATCCCAAGCACAAATACAGGCTGGGCAGAGAGTGGATTGAGTGCAGCCCTCGGGAGAAGGACTTGGGGGTGTTCATAGAAACACAGAATGGTTTAGGTTGGAAGGGACCTTAAAGAATATCCAGTTCCAACCCCCCTGCCATGGGCAGGGACACCTTCCACTAGACCAGGTTGCTCAGAGCCCCATCCAGCCTGGCCTTGAACACTTCCAGGGATGGGGCATCTACAGCTTTTCTGAGCAACCTGTTCCAGTGCCTCACATCCTCATAGTAAGGAATTTCTTTCCAATATCTAATTTAAACCTTCAGTTTGAAGCCATTTCTCCTTGTCTTATTATTGTGTCCTTGTAAAAATTCCCACTTATAGACCCACTTTAGGTACTGAAAGACTACTAAGGTCTCCTCAAAGCCTTCTCTTCTGCAGGCCCAACAAACCCAACTCTCTCAACCTTTAGCAGGTTAAAAGTAGGTTTTATAATTTTGTTTGGGTGCATATGAAAACAGGCCTTTTGCTACAGCTGTGTAAGAACTGTGGGTTTTAATCTCTGAAAGACATGTCATTTATTATTTATTTAGACTATAGTTTTGCAGAATCAATAAATAATTTTACTCTGGTTAACCAATTCAGATGAGCATTCCTGACAAAGCATTATCCTGCCTTTAGCCATGACTGGGCTTCGTAGAGATGTGAAACATGCAGAATGAACAGTGACGTGGGAATTTTATTTTAAATAGTCTTAGTAATTGGTTTGTATCCTCAAACAGGGTTATTAACCCTTTGAAAGGATAATCTTAGTGTAGAATATTTTTATCCTCCATATATAGTTGTAATCCATTGCTAAATCCTGCCCTATCATTTGCCTCAATAGATGCAGTGTCAGGAAGTCACAAAGTTGCTCTACATTCATGTGTTTCCTTCCAGCAGGTTTAAGAGTGTCCGTGTGGAAACACTAGAGTGGAGGGAAACAGGTTTAAGGCAGTTTGCCCTCTTAAAGTGCTCACTGTTTTCCCTAAAGGAATGTTTGTCTACTGCCTACAACAAGACAGCTAAAACAGAACTGTGTTTTCAGTTGTCTTTCAGTAAACTTGACTGAGGCTTATAAACTTGAGATGCTTTTCAGGAGTTTGAAGAGAAATGAATGTGTTACAGATAGATATGTCTAAATCCTCGCTGTTCTGGCCTTGCCTGTGGAGGCTGCAGCACAATATGGAACCTCATTATTCTCTATTTATGGCCAGCTGCCACAGCTGCTTACTGTGGGAGGCAGAATTCTTCCTAGAGGGACAATCTGAGGAGCCAGCCTCCTTCTTTAGGAAGAGAGCAGAGCACAGGCCCTCCTGCTAAGGCTTAGTGCAAGCAGAGAAAGGGTAAAAATTAATCAGCCACAGGGCAGATTCATTAGGGCATGTAGGGCAGAACTTGTATTTCACCATGAAGTTTGTCAAGACAATTCCAAAGCCAGGAACAGAAAAGACTACGACAAGGACATTTTTCAGCTACTTCTGCCTGAACATGGCAGATGGATTGTATCTAATTTGGTGTAAAACAAGACAAGGAAAGGGAAAAGGAAAAGGAAATAGTGACTGTTATGCTGTGGGTTTTATGAATTCATCTGACTCACCAATGTAGGCATTGGTTTTGCAGAATTAATGTTTGAATGGAATAGAGCCCAGTTCCAAAACACGTGCAAGTTTTGGCAGTCTGACATTGACTCTGGCAATATAACAGGTTCCTTTGTTGGTAATTTTCTTACAAATACAGGTAGGGAAGCTGCTTATTTACACAGTATGACTTATCCAACCAATGTGTTAGGCCTTTTAAATTACAACAAACTACATAGTTTAGAAAAATTATCAGATCAGAAACACTACCATTTCCCGGGGTTTCTTGTGTGGTGTTTGTATTGCCTACCTACAAGAGGCCTCAAACAAACAACTGAGAGCACTCATTTTTCTTTACAGGCCCTCACTCTGATTTCTGAGCTTGCCTCTGTAGGCACTTGCTGTGTGCTGACAGGCAGCACAGCCAGGAGTGTAATCCCACCTCAATTAGGGTTTCAGCAGGGTGACGCTGACTGCTAAGCCCTCTCCCCAGTTGACAGCAGGATGACGTTTGTCTCGTTGAGCAATTTGGATAGTAGATTTTGTATCCTATCTTCCAGATTTAATCTCAGCCACAAGCAGCGCATTCTGCTTTCAGTCCTGAAACTCTCTTAAACCAGTTTTATGTGTCAAATGAAACCACAAAAGTTTGGAAATACAGGCACTTGACCTAGGGAGGGGAAACAGACAGCTAATTAAATCTTTCAGCAGATTAAGTCAAAGATCAATTTTTAATTTTCCAGTGTAAATCACTCCATCCCCAGAATCCTTTTCCATTTTGCCATGCTCTCTCCAGTCTCTTTTTTCTCTCCCTGCTGTGTTCTGGTATCCTCTTTCTTGTGTTATCCATCTAATTTAGTGTATAAGTGCCTTGGCTCTGGACACTTCTCTGTTAATTTTTCTGTAATACACTTTACACATCCAGGTTTTATTAAGATTAGATTTTAAAAACTTTGAAAATTAGGTTGGGTCACATTTTTATTATATACTTTTAAACAGACTTTTGTATAGACAGCAGGTGAACAAAACTTTGTAGTTCTGATAGCATACTGAGAGACAAAGGCAGAGGACCTCTGAACTCCTTTGGTTCAGGCTTGTGGGGTCGGATGGAGAATATTTTTAGCAAACCCAAAAGATTCCATTCTGAAGTGTCATCACAACAAATTCTCACCTGCACACTTCCAAGGAAGTTTTCTTTCTCTTCAGTATTTAAAAACTGAGAAAGATCTGTGATAGGACTTACTTGGGAAAAATTTCTGGAAAACTTTCCTGGGTAACTGCACATAACAGCTCTTTTAACATTGACATAAGCACTCCACTGCACTTACATACAGATTATTACAGAAATTATAGGGATTTCCATCCTGGATAATAACACAAGCGAGCATTGTGTTTGAGCTGCTAAACAGCTGTTCAATGTACAAGAACGTTTCAATAGTTTGCAACATATTGGATGCACTGTGCCATCAGCCATTCCTTTCTGCCTTCTACCCGTGTAACTGCTGAAAAACACTGCTTATGCAGTCCTTTCTGCATTAAATAAATAGTTTAAGGAATAAAAAGAGGATTTAAAAGTTTTCATTATGTTCTGCATTATGGCATTACAGCATTAAATGTGTACATGCTCCTTAAATGTCCATTTACAGTCCTATAAATGGCAGCCTTGCCAGAGATCTATATGCTACAGCTTTTAGTGACAGAAAACACTTACTGTTGGGGCTCTAAGAGGCAGATCCATGAGTGTGTAGGCATTGGCTTCCGAGTCATTCCAAGCTTTGAAGGCCTCCACAGTTTTGGTGCTGTTGGCTTCCTCAGAGGGACAAGAGATCCCCCTCTGGATGGGCTGATTATTTAGGTGAACAAAATCTAAGCAAAAACCAAGAAAGAAGAGCTGTCCTCTGAATTCAAGTCAGCCAGTTTACCTCTGTGTGTGTGTGTGTGTGTGCAAAGCAGGTTGTTAGATTCTTGGGAACAGTGTGAGATCCAGTGCAGAGTTTCTCACTAGAGCTTCAGGTTGCTTCAGTCCATCCCCAGCTTAGCAAAGGGAGCAGCAGCGGCTTCCATTTAAATACAGGAGGGGGGCAGAGTCCGCACATGCCCAGTTGGAAGCTTCTTCCACCCTGATTCCAGCTTCCCTATAATGACAGTATAAAACTGATGCTCACTTCAAAGTGCTGTCATCTCTTTTTTGCCTCTGACAGATTTATGTCTGAATTTTAACGCTATTTGCACATTATCTGTGCGTGAAAACAAAAAAGTTAAAGGGCTGAGTTCGCCGTCTCAAATATTAGACCTTACAGTTCACTTTCACTGTATTGGTGAATTAGTTTTTTGTAGCCTGCTTTTAAAGAAGATATATGTGTACAGTTCTGCTGAAATTGTCAGAACTCAAATACATTCTGATATGAAACAATGTGCTTGTGTGCACTTCTGTCTTGTAGAATTTAGGTCATGGTTGTTTGTTGGTCCATTTCTAAAAATAAACAAAACATAGGGATAAAACCCACTGACATCATCCTTTTCTGCTCTTTAGTTTAAAAAAAAAAAAAGACACACAAATACCTTAGCAGAAAACAGCAAATATCCACCTGTTTCAAGAGGTGCCTGGTTTCTTTTTCAATTGTGTTATGTAGGGCATACATGAGCAGGTTTTTATTCACACCAATCTTGCTTTACATTGCATTGTGCAAAGAGACACGAATTGCTGTATTCCCAGCTGAAGGCCATTTACTGTGGTAAAGTGAAGTTTAATTGCAATAGAGAATTAGGCACAGTGTGTGAAAAAGCTCTTCTAGCAGATACTGCAGCCTAAATATCAGAGAGTTTAGGCCTTCCACTCACTGCCAAAATGACCCTGATGCGAGCTATTAGCTTCATTGCAGCTGGGGATAAAAATAGATGGTGTGAACTGTTACTGGGAAGCCTTTGTGAGAAGGCTGTGAGAGTAATGGTGGGAACTGTATTCCCCCAGCTCTGCACACACTCCTCTTCTCATGTACCTTTCCTTAAATTAGCACAAGCAGCATCTAACCATAAACTGAAGGCAAAGGGATTGCATTTCTTTGCATGAACGGGAGCTGTGCCTCTAATGAAAGGCACTCACCTGTAGTGCTGCAGAGTCCCTTTCCTTGACAGTCATTTAAGGAAGGCAGTAACCTTGTGTCACCAGGCCACTGAACATTAACCAGAGGAGACACTTAGATGCTACAGCCTCTCAAACGTGAGATCTTAAAAATAATTGTTAGCAGACCTGTCATGAAAGGCAAAGATATTCCACGGAGTATCTCTGTCCTGTAGTGCTGGTAGGCACAACCAGGCCAGATTTAAACCACCCAGAGGTGGCTCTAGGACTGCCAATTTCCAGCTTTGTCAGTGTCTGAGATCCTACAGTAATTTTCTAGAGTGTGCTCTTCCCCCCTTCTCTGTGTGTGACATCAGACACAAGAATATCGGGGCTGTGGTGGATGTGACATTAATGGTACAAATTTCAAAAGACATTGTTGTGAACTCCAAATCCATCACTCTGTTCCTGCACACACAGTGCTTGCAGGCAGCACACTGTAAGAATGAGGCAGCAAACAACAGTGTTGGACATTTTGAGGGACAGGACCTTTCTGGAAGACAATTTCCCATTTTACTCCTAAAGAGGCAGGAGGTGCCATTGCAGAAAGCCACAATGTGAGACTGGCAAAGGCTCCTACTGTCTTCAGATAAAGCTTATCAAGGGAGTGGAGCAGAAAGGACACTGAAATGATTGATGTGCAGAGAAAGGAGACAATGGGAGATGTCCCATTTGTGTGAACTTTATGTTCAAAGGAGTTGCATACAGTTACATCCTGATCTTGTCAAACTGATAAGACATAAAGTTTGAGGCATACAATCTTCAAGACAAGCATAAACACTGGATCAGATGTGATCTTTGACTCAACATTCTCATTTTCTTTGCTTAGATCCTCTTAGTTTTCTGCTTTATGTCTAAGTTTTGGACAATGCCAACACAGTCTGTTTACATGCAGCTTGCACATGAAGTTTTTCTTTTCCCTCAGTCACAGATGACATTTTTCTTCCTTCTTGTTTCCTTTCATCTTAACAAGGAGTCACTGCACTGAAAATATTTCATTTCCAGTTAGCCTGGAAGCATCCAATTTTTTGGCATTTTTAGAGGACCCCATAATATGTTTGGCAGAGTAATCAGCTCAGGGGATAAATGTGGTCTTTTTAAAAGTAAATTAGACATTACAAAAGCCATGTGTCTTCTTGCTTCATTAGATTTGGCATTGTTGTACATGCCTTCCCAAGTAGATGAATTTGATTAGTTCAGCAGCTCCTGAGAGTGTATGATGAAACAATAAGCAGAAAAGGAGAGAAAGAAAGTATTCCCAGTGAGAAGCAAGTGCTTGTCCAAAGAGGGCTACTGCTCTGGTATCCTTCCTTCACCTCAGGACTCTGTGAATGCTAAGCACTTCCAAGCTAGGGGAAAGTATTTTGAAAATTGGACCCTAACACTAAGATTCATGTCCAGTGGAAATGTTCTCACATGGTGGTAGTTGTCTGATCCTTTATTGAAGCCAATTGCTAGAGGCAATTCAGCTGCCCAGTTTTAAATGTGATGCCTCAGCTTCCATGGAAGGAGAGGAGTCATCCTAGAACTGCACAAGGTGTGAAGTACAAGACATCTCATTCTCTGTCTCTAGGGCTCAAGAAGTCGGACAAAGACATATAGCAAATCATTCATAAAACTTTTTTCTCTCAGGTTTGCTTTGTTTTATATGCAGTATTAAACCAGAGAGAACAGTTCCAAGTATTTTATTGAGATGGTTGTTTTTCTTTATAGGTAAGGCTATTTCACTTAAAGTTACCAGAATGTTAGGCCTGGATATGGAAGGAAATTTGGCCTTTCTTCCTTGTTTATTCTCTACCAAAAGCTTATCTCTATTGTATTCCTGGGAAGCCCAATGGAGAAAATGTATCAGTTTGTGACCCCAGGTGCTTTCAAAGTCATCTGGCTCGTCCTAATGCTTTCAGACATTTCTGACCTAGTTTTATGTGTGAAACGTGGTGGAAGTTCACCTGGTTTATGGCAAGGTCTGAATTGCCCTCCAGTCACTTCTGGAGAAAAGAAAACCTGCCCAGAATTAATCTCAGAATTCTGTCACGTTGAACTATGGTGAGAATGGCCTTCCCAGTTTTAGAGTCCTGACTTCAGCTGGACACCAGCTACCCACGAAGCTACTCTATCCCTCCTCCCCACAGCAGGATTGGGGGGGGAAGTTAAAAATAAGATGGAAAAAAACTTTGGCTCAAGATAAAGGTAGCTTAATAAAACAAAAGTGAAGGCTATGTGCAGAAGCGTAGGAAAAAATTTATTCTCTACTTCCCATCAGCAGGTGATGGCCAGCCACTTCCCAGGAAGCAGGGCTTCCATAGGCATAGCAGTTATTCCAGAAGACAAACATTGTAATAAAAATGCCCCCTCGTCCTCCTTTCTCGTAGCTTTTATTGCTGAGCAGACACAGTATGGTATGGAATATGCCCTTGGTCAGTTGGATCAGCTGTCCTGGCTATGGCCCCTCCCAAGATCTTGCCCACCCCCAGCCTACTGGTAAGAGGGGAGTGCTGGAGAGACAGCCTTGATGCTGCCCCAGCACTGCTCAGCTGCAGCCAAAACACTGGTGTGTGAGCAACACCTTCATAGGTACCAGTGCAGCTCTGGGAGGGCTATGATGTGGAAAATTAACTCCAGCTCAGTCAGACCCAATGCAACCTCTTGCTATTGATAATTTACTTTTGTTCATAGGGGTTTTTTTATAAATTACAGGCAAAACCAGCAGCAAACCATGGATTCTGGGACCCTTCCAGGAAACTGAGAAAATTGTCTAACAGAAAAAGGGAAAGATAATGCCTGGATAAAATTTAATTAATGTCCAAATGAGCATAGGACTTGTCTTACAGTGATGGAAAAAGAACTCATTGTCCTCTTCTTTGGCTGGGAGCTCTATGTGGAATTAGGTTTTAGCTCATCTGCAGGAATACAGAGTGGACTGAAACAACAGGTAATCTGCTGCTCAGAAGATAAAGAGCCTGCTGTTGGGAAATGCCAGCAGAGTTAAACGACATGGGGTACGGTCAGCTCGGCTTTAACAACCTTGAGACATCTTTACAAAGGCTCACCTGGGCTTCCTTAAGTTTTTTGAAAGATCACCTAGGTTTCCAAGGCCAGCATGAGGAAAGAAGAACAGATTACTGAGAAATGGGAAAAGTAAAGTCCCACTCTTCTTTGAGTGCAAATACAGGTCCTGGGATTTGAGTTTCCACAAGTGAGGAATGGACAGAGCAAAGTTGTCAGGTATTTCAAGTTGAGTGATTTTATTTTCCCCACTGTGAGGTAGAGAATGATAGTGATAATTCCTGAAAACATCTTGGGGAAGACAATGATATGCTCAGAATATGCTCTGCTTGCCCTCTAGCCATGCTAGGTCTTCCTGTAAGTGATGGGGTAGAGGGAGGAACTATTGATTTTTCACTTGAGAGCCTGACTATGTGCAGTATCTGCCTTTCAAAAGGCAATATCACACTACACAGTGTGAGTCCCTTACACAGTCCCTGCTGTACAGACAGCCCTGGCTGTCTGCTGTGGTATTGCTTGTCAGTGGCTGCAACACCTGAAACCACATTTCTCTCAGAAGCATTTTTAGGGACCTACTTTTCTACTGGTACCTGCAACAAAGTTATCTGCTTAGATATGCCATTGAAATCTGGTTGCTCATTTTATACAAAAATGTGGTTTCAACCATCTGTGTTCTTTTTGCCTTTTAACAGCTAAGATGTGTCAGGTGGGAGCTCTCCCACTTCTTAGCTGTTCCCAGACAGTGTACTGCAATTTTGGCACCCCAAATAACAAAGCAGGGAGAGAGTTGTGTAATATATATCTTCTTTGGGCTCTATTAATCATAGAAATTAAATTTAGTTCTTCATGCCTGGAGCAACTTGGCAAGGGGACATGGAGGCAAGGAGACTCTTTGTAAATAAAATTGTTAGACTGAGTACAAAGTTCTGTATGGCCTTTCATGGGAGCATACACTTGGGACTACTCAAAAATCAATAGACAAAATAGAAAACAGTAAATCAAATCAACGTGGTTTCTGCTCTGCTGTAGAAGTGAATAATTCACCTCATGGACAGTTCTAAGTTTGTAGGGTAGCCAAGATCTCTGATGAACAGCAAAAGCACAAACTGCAGGGTGCAGCCAGCAAACATTAACACTGGGCTGTTTAGCCCCACAGCAGGAGAGGGAGAATCCCAGGGCTGGACCAAGTACAGAAGGGCCAGACCAGAAAGGATGGTTTAGAAAAGTCCAATCAAACACAAGGGTTTTTTCTAAGACTTATAAAAAAAAATCTTTTCCACTGAGATGAAGAGATTATATCAGTGATCTCTCCAACACTATGAGTGTATCCCTGTAAATGGCATTAGGCTGCCACTCTATGGCAAGGCACAATCCAGCAGATGCTCTGCCTTAGTTTCCCCAGTTCCATTTCCAGCTTTCTCTGGTGGCTTATGGCTTCAAGGCCAGGTAGCTCAAAAAGGTTAACCCACCTCTGTCCCTCTTGTCCTTCCCCACCAAGTCTGAAGGCAAAGTAGTTGTACAAAGAGCTCCCCACACCAAGCCAAGTTGGATTTGCAGTCCCTCCAAAAAAAGCCTCTTACCTTACTTTGTGGAGTGAGCTTTCAGATTCCTTTCCTGTCTCCTATGGCTTAACCTCTGTGCAAAGCCTACCCTTCTCCAGGGAATTTTGGCTAGCCAAACTCTTTTCAAATAATTCAGCTAGAAGCTTCCCTACTTTCAGTTCCCAAGTAAGAGCTCTCTCCTTCTCACATATGTGAGCTAAAACTGATTGTGCTGGTGCAGTTTAGTGCCTACTTTCAGCAGAGAAAAATTGCATTTTAAAAATTATTGAAAAGCTGCTGTACCACTGCAGAAAAACACTCTCCCCATCCTTCAGGCAATAATAAGATACCAACCTGAAAGAAAACTTCCCTTGTTAACTCTCCTCCCCTTAAAAGATCAGGTCTCTGTCACAGACAACTGCAGTGGGCTGACATGTGGGGTCAGCACGTGGTGGTCATTTTTGCTGGAAGCAGGGATTGTGAAAGATTTGCTTATGCAGATACAGCAGAATTGTGTTTCCCAGCTGTGACAGGACTCCAGTAAGAGGAAGATTATTGGTGAAGAGGTGAGAAATAAAATTGCAGAGAAATTGTATCCAGCATTTTCCCCCCAGTCAAGTACTGACTGCCATTAGAGATGGCCAGAGACAGCAGTGCCAGGTTTGGGTCAGGACGAATAGTTCTTCTTACAGGAAGAACTATTGGTACCATTTGGGCTTTGATTGTTTGTTCTTTAACCTGTTTATGTTGTAGTTACTTCTGAAACAGAAAGAACTCAGTGACTAGAGCCTCTCATGGAAGGGGCTGCAGAAGTGTCTTGATAGGTAAGACAGAGGAAGATAATGGAAACAGCCTAGTTGAAAAGACTAAGCAAATGAAAAATGTGAAAAGACTAAGCAATATGAAGCAATTTGTACCCACACACAGCAATCAAAATGAAACCCCTGACATTTGAGAAATAATAGTTCATGATAACCAGAACATAAACAAAGTGAGGTTCATTTGATATGAAAGAATTATCATATTTCTCCTTAGATTATAGGACTATGGTCTGCAAATGATCCACAGAAAATACATATACTGCCCTGATGGTTATACAATAATTTTTTTTTGGCACATAATGTCTTGTCTTACATCAGCCTTGTGAAAGGAATCCTATTGTTTCCAGAAATACCATCAGTGGTTCTGTAGGAAAAAAAATACCCAAACCAACAAGCTGTGATTGTCAAGCCACTGGTGGGAGAAAATTCTGTTACTGCACTAATAAGCAGGCAGCTTTATGACTGACTGCAGTTTAAGTCTCAGCAACTCACAGCTATTGCAGGTGCCCTGTTTTGCTGTTCTAGACTACTCTGTACCCAGTGCCTTCAGGAATTTGGGTAGGATGAGGAGGATCAAACTGACCACTTGCTAACACTGAATTTTCTAAATATTGTATTTGATTTTTTTCTGAAAACAGCCTGAAGAATGAGTGAAAATTAAAAATGCCAAAGGATATTTTAGCTGAGTCTGTAAGATATTTCAGTGAACAGTTTCCTACTTGAGCCAAAGGGCCAGCCTTTGAAACAGAAGCAGGATTTGGTACAGACTAAAGGAGTGTTTGAGGTTTGGTCAGAATTCTATAATGACCACTGAGAACAGAGGTGTTATGAGGAGTTTGTCTCTGCTGCAACTTGAAATTCTTCACACAAAGACCAAACTCAAACAGGTCTAATGCCTAAGCTGGAACAGAATCCAGTGCAGCATAATCAGTGCTTCTCAATGTACAGAAGTGCAAAGCCACATGCCCATTTCTTTATAAACTCTTCTGCCTGGGTTATCATCCAGCCTGTCACCACCTTGGACTCTGATTTCCCAAGTGTTCACACGAGGCTCTCTAAATGAACAGATTCTTTTTTACCTCCTCAGCGTGGCCTTTATTAATACCTTCTCTGCTAAGTGCCTCCTCTGGATCCTCACTGACTTGTTTCAGCTGCCACGACACCGTTTTTCTCTGACCTTAATTAGCAGAATGCACAGGGCAATTATCACAAGGTTGCAGCCAAGGACCCATGTGTGCCAGCATGGCTGTGTCCAGCTTAGTCTAAGCCCAGTTCATCTTCATCCTGTCCCCTCCCAGCCCATTTCTTACTGTTATTGCCCTGCATCCCATTCTTTGATAACCCCCCCCCATTCTTTTCTCTTAAATCAGATATACATTGCTGCCTGTACACCTTGCATTTCTTGTCTCCCTGTATTTTGGTAGCAAGCTCTTTGGGGCAGAGACTTTTTGTTCTATGCTGGTATAATGCTTTCTAAATTTCTAAGTATGACAGTAATGCAAACATGGTGGGCTTCCCTTCTCTGGTAGTGCCATGAATTCGCTTAAAAAAATGCACTGTGCTTAATTTTTTGGTGATGAACTGGCAAGTATTTCAGTATGGCTACAATAAAAAGTGAGTGTTTTGTTTTAATAAAAATGGGGACATCTGAAGATTGCTCTCAGTTTAAAAAGCAAGAGAGTAAACCTTCTGAATAAACAAACATCTCAAAATCAAACCTATATAAAGTGATAAACACTGGCACTGGTCCTCAGAAAGCCAGACTAATATTTCTCACTTCAGTCTAGTTTTATAATTCTGCCTACTCCCTACAGAACTCACATTCCTGCTCATGACTTGCAGATGATGTTGCAAATCATAAAAACATAATTGGGTGGTAATTTTGCTGCACAGCAGATAAACATAGACAAACATGTCATCTCTACTTACTGTAAGAATTTTTCGCTGAAAGAACATCCTGAAATTAATATATGTGATTGGAGAAGCTGGGAATTGCACTCTTTTTGGTCCTTTGAGATGGCTAAAAATGTGCTTGAAACACCAAAACACATTAACAACATGCATCCTTGAATACAGACTTCATTTCTGGGCCTGATTCCCCAGGACATTTGAGCTATTTTGCACACCAGTTTCCTTCTTATACACACTGAAAATTAAGAATGCCACCAGTAGGGAGTGACTGACCCCTCCCTGTGTAATATAAAAGTGGATTTCATGATGAGAAACATCAGATTTAGACAGGCCTTATCTCACTTCTAAGTGAATGATCCAGTTACTCCTTTTGCTAGTGAGAAAAATCAATGTACTCTTTTCTAAGCAAAGTGTCAGTAATGGGACTTCAGACTGCAGAACACCTTGACAAAACCCAGACATTTAGAGGCACTTTTCCCTGATTACAAAATCATTTTCTGTGTGTTTTTTCCCCTTTTTGTGGCTTCAGTTACAAAATATAATTTATTAATTACTCTCATCCTCTCTTGTTCCCCTCACCAAAAAAAAAAAAAAAAATCTATCCAGCCAAAAAGTTAAGCCTTTACCCTACCATGCAAATACTTTTTTAATAAACAAATGCATTGCTGCTGCCTTTGACACAAGAGGTGAAAATGCTACTTTTTTTTTCCTGTTTTTTTTTTATAGTAACTAATTGTTAGGGAGAAGAAGTAAAGAGAAATACAGTCACTTCTGACCTCACAAATTTAAGTGAAGATAAGTTGTTATGGTTTGAGAGCTTCAAAAATCCAATTCCCTATTTTCAAACCCCCTCCCACATCTCAACCTAGTATAAGATGTGTTTTTTCCAGACAACCACACGAGACTTAGAATGGGGGAAAGGGAATATATTACAATGACTGTACACATAAATATTATAATACATTACACACATGATCTCAACTATCTCTACCATGACAAATCAGTATTTACAGTGGATCAAATCTCTTCTCCCCTCCAAATAAAAGTCCAGGAGGGAAGAAGGAAAGATCCCTTCCAGTCTCAGAGCAGCAGTTTCTCTCTAGGGCAGCAGCTTTTCTTCTTCCCATGCAGCAGTAGCCGTGGCTGGATCTCTGCCAGCACACACGAGGGGAATCCAAGCCCCCTTGGCCACTCGTTTCAAGCGAGGGTCTTCCTCCCTAGGCTGTGTTCACCAGGACAAGGGGCACTTCACCACGTCATATCACGAAGCTCCGGGGTCTCTGTGACAGTCCTTATCCTCAGGGGATCCAAGCCCCTTTGCAGAGCTCCTGTGCTCTGCCTCAAGCAGCAGGGGGGCCAAGGTCACCCCCCTCTGCATTCTTCTCAGAGCTTTTTAGCTCCTCTCTCTCCGGTGCTGCATGTTGCATTTTAGGACTTCCATCCAGCAGGAGTCCACCACCCCAACTTAAGAGGGGTCTCAAAGGGGGTTTGGGGGGCCTGGCTCAGTTCTTACCCCCAGAACTCTGTGTCGAGTTTAGTCCTGCTCTCTCTCTCTCTCTTCATTAGACATCTCTGTGTCTGTCCTGCTTGGCTGTAATGCCTCTGCTGCTTCTTATCCTTTCTGGCTCCCTGCCACCGTTTCTGGACGCTGCTTCTGCTGCTGCTGTCTCTGCTCACTCATGGAGGAAAAGACTTTTTTAGCTTTGAGCCACAGGTACCTAGCCCAGCACTATGCTGTTCCAAGTCCCTGCAGCCCCCCAGTGAGGCTGCTGCTGTCTCTCCTCGTGGCTCCTCCAACATGGCCACTTCTTCTACCAAGCTACAACCAACCTTCTCCTCCGTTTGCTTGTGGTATGTTTATATTTCGCAGAAGAGCTCATTGGTTAAAACTTCAAAACTTCCAGGGTCACCACCCCATGGGGTTTTACCTCTTTATAACTGCAGGGGGAAAACTGGTTTCCCCCCACCACATAAGTTCAAAAACTCCTAACCATGCAATCAGTACAATCTATTACTATTATATTCCTGATCATGGACACACTTAAAAGTCTACTAAATGTCTCTGTTTTCAAATTCATTGACTTGTGGCACAGTACCTTTCTTGGATTTCTCTTGGTGTGAGAGAACAGGGCTGCTTATTTTGCAGTTCACAGAGAAATGTCCTTGGACAGCAGTCAGAACGAGATACCATCAGCAGACAAGCACAGGGATCCCAGGGTGCTCTAGTGTCTTGGAGACAGCAAGACAACAGTGATCAGGGGTGGTTACTCCATAAAAAAAGATAAAAAAAAATCTCATGTCAGCAGTCTCAAGTCAGATACCAAAGAAACTCAAACCTATTTTCTGAGCATAAACATTTCACATTTAAGGAACAGTATACCTATTAGGACTCCAATTTACAGTTGACCAAAATAGGTATTCCACAGAACATACAATAAACTTCCAGGTCTAATCCCCCTTACTGAGCAGTTGTGTATTTTATAATGGATCTCCTCAGATGTGTGAGTCAGCATGGCTGTACTGACCCAGCTCTTACTGCTGGAGGATCAGGGCTCCCCATTACAAAGCAACTGCAAAGCCAGTGTAAATCACCCAAGGAAGATTCTGTCAGAGAAGGATTTTCCAAGTGCTGTTCAAACACCAAAGCACGTTCCTTCCTGGCAACACTTGTTACCTGACAGGTTCTACTTTCTGGACAAGCCTTCCAGAGCTTCTTTACGGTGGAAGAACAATGGAGGTATTTTTCCCATTCACCCTGCAGATTCAATTACTACAAGATCTCATTCTCCAGAGGAACTTCTTGTCAGTTTAACAAGTGACTTGGCTCTGCTGCAGCTCCAGTTCAATACACGTAGAGCAGAAAGAGTAGCATTTCTTTTCTCACGGGGATGTTTTGAAAAGGTTAAGCAGTCAGGTGTTTGGACACTGAAGTAACCAAATTAAGAATAAAGAAAAGAAAGAATTTAAGATAGGAGTGTTAGACACATCAGGGAACACCAAAGGCCAGCTGCTCCATAGGGGCCAGGAAGACAATAGTTCTCCAGGAGGGCAGAAGCCTCAACAGCCAGGGCACTGTCCCACAGCACATGAACAAGGTGAGCCAGGACCAGCTGAGAGTCTGGGCTATTAGGCAAGTCCATGCCAGCAAAGCAGGCCTGAGGCAAACCTGGGAGCAAAGGGCAGCATTTGGGAACCAGTGAAGGTACCAGGGCCAGATCAGCGAGACCCATGGCTGGGCAAGGCATAGCTGTGACAGGCTCAGGCCTAAACTTAAACCCAGCCCTGGCCCCATGGGTAGTGGTGTGTCAGGTGAGGCTGGTCAGGGCAATTAGGTCCTATTAGTGCACTTATTAGTGCACCTGACAGACACCGAGTCTCAGATTCTTATTGAGTTCTCACTACTAAAGTCTTCTTGCTAAGTCAATTCTTAAAAATTAGCACATTTTCTCAAATACAGAGGCTTACTACCTTGCACCTAAATACCTGTTTACCATCTGGACATTTATTTAAGATCTTAAATTTGGAATCATCTGACATTTTGGAGGCTTAGACCAAAAGATCTCATGAGGGATTTTTAAAATTCATTTATTATTTTAAATAATCTATTGCATTAGAGAAAGACAGTGGTATTTAGTAAGTATTTCTAAGAACAGTAGAATGTGACAATGGCCATTCTGAGTCAGTCCAAAGGTTTTTCTAATTCCACATCGAGTGACTAAAAGCAGCATGCCAGGAAAGAGTGCAGGAATATGGTGAGATTTCTCTAAAATACTCTTTCAGCCTCACACAGTATGCAGCTCAGCAATTCTGTGCTTCTCAAACCATATTTCAGTGATCTAAATCAAACATTGATGGGGCTTTTGTGGGTTTGAAAAAGGATTCAGGATGTAAGTAAGAACACAGTTTCAAGTTGTTATCCTAAAAGTCCAGGAAAAGAAAGGCTGCAGTCTGAACCATGAAATTATTTTGGTCCAAGCCAAATTGCTCTTTAGCTTGAGCACAAGCACAGAAACCTGAAAGCTAACACAGCCTCTCTTGGAAAGCTTTGTATAATTTAAAACAGAGTCATACTACAAAAACCCAGTTTTCAGCTCTGCTTAGCAACTCCCTTCATGATATGCAAGTGCCTTTTAAAAAAGTTGCCAGAATGAACCAGCTGAGACAAGCTCCTTTTCCTTCCTTTCTCCTAATGATTGGAAGAAAAATTTTTCCACTTAAAATGAATTCTTGCTTCACCTATTTCAATGCAAAATCTTTTTTTTTTTAATATCCAAAATGGCCTTATTAAAAAAGCTCTGTTTTTCAAGGTTTGATAATCAGAACTCTGATATTCACATTTCACAGAAGTGCCTGAAACTGAAGCACCTAAAATGACCAGTTGAAGATTTAGGAACATGGGTTTTGTATAAGAATTAGGCTGAAGAACTGAGAGGCTGAGTAGAACTAGAAATGTAACACAGTAATGCAACATTAACAGTCTCTGTGCTGAGCATAGTTTCTAATCACTGCTATTTCTCAGGCTTTTCTTGTATTTTATGGTGCTTCTCAATTTCTTACCTTTGCTTATTAGACATGACTGCAATAAAAGGCTCTTCACAATTCACTAAGCATAGAAAAATAATGAAGGGAAGACTTTAAAGAGTATTTTTCATTCTCTAACCATTCCATTGAGGCCAGGTTCTTAATATTTGGTAGCCAGTAGAGTTATGAAATACATATATATATTCCCAAGCAGAAAGATGCTTGGCAAGTTTTGCTTAAAGATCAATATTGAAAGGTTGTATTAGAGATCATTCTGTGAGAAACATTCACTCACAGGAAAAGTATTTGAGTCCTTTAATGATCATCTGTGCCTGTGCATTTTGGAGAACTGGTTCTGGAACTTCACCTATATATTTATTGAGGTCACTTGATGCACTTCTCTGAAAGTACTTACATAGGAGTCAAAGATGTCAATGGTCTTTTATGCAGGGTAATTACCTAAATAAACTCTGAGGAATCATTGGCAATTTGTTCTTTTATAATCAGATGTGTATAATGCAGAAGACTGCTACTGTTTAAATTCAGGATACAACTTTACACTGACTGATTTATTTACCAAAAGATGGAAACAACTCATTTATTTAAACTGATTTCAATCTTTTCCCTTCACAAGGGTGGCTTCCCTTCAGCCACTTTTCCAAACCTGAGGAACTTTCTGCTCCATTTCATACAAAGTGTTTCACTCTGTCTCCTTGCAGAAAAATAAAGGCTATTAGGTGACAGGTCTAACTGAAACCCCCCACCCAGACACATGAAACCAGGTACATTTAAAACTTCTATTCTATAACTCTTTTTTTTACAGCCACTTACACTACCTTTGATATCAAAGTCCCAAGTCTTAATTTACACAGGCATTTGGTCTTTGTATTTCTGTTCCACAGCTGATGGAGGTGGCACATTCTCAAAGAATTAACTTGAGTGACTTAATCTTACAGACAGCTGATAGCCTGGTATTAAGTAAGATTTCCCAAAAATACCATTTAAGTACTTCAAAAAACCTGACTTTGAAATATGGTGTAGATTATCAGTGCTGACAGGCTAATATGAAGTCTAATTATTATATATGTGCAATGGAAATAGTGAGAGACTTAGAAGTGCAGGTGATGAGCTATATACTATATTAGAGAGCAAAATGTCTGTGGTCTACAGGGATATAAGCTGTAAAATAGCTTGCAGAAAACAGCCAAAGATATATAACCTGTACTGAACAGAGGTGCTGATGACTAAAGTTTAGGTATCCAACATATAAAGTAATTCAAAAGTGCAGAATAGATGGTAGCTTGAAGAACACATACAATGTAATAAGTCACTAGTTAAAAAGATAAAAGGAGCTGACGTTCATAATCTTTGAATTGAAGAGATTGAAGAGCTGGATCTGGTTTTTATGGGGCTTGGTCACAAACCCCAAGTGCACTGTAGTGCTTTGCATGAGAAATCCAGTATTGAGTAACCCCACATACCTGGGCACTACAGATAATCTGGAACCTGGAAGTGGTGGGATGAGGAGCTGCTGCAATGACTGCAGAGCCCCCCCAGTGCCAAGAGCAGCCTGTGGTCCCTGGGGAGCAGGAGCAGCCAGGACAGAGCTGTTTGGGAGCAGCAGCAGAGACAGGCTCTGGAGGGAGCACTGACCATCAAACACCACCCTGTTCACTTCGGAAAAACACTGCTGCACATGCACAAGTTTCCCAGTTCTGTACCAGCTTATACTTTCCAAAGTTCACTGCAAATTCCTTGCATAGAAGGTGAATGGAAAGCACAGAACATTTAACCAAGTATTAGAAAAAACATAGTAAAGGAAAGAAGAGCACTGTGGCACAGGGAACAGACAGGAGCAGAGGAAGAGGACACAGCAAAAACTAAAGCAAGCACTAACACACCATTTATCTAACAGAGGTGTCAACCTTTACACTCTAGGAACAGAAATAAATCTACTGACAGCATTAATCAGTAATGCTTCAAATCAATAATACATAACAGACTAATGGAACTGAAAAGTCATTAGTGGTGTGGGAAGCTTACTTACTAAAAGCAATCTGCATGAACATTAGTGCTAGTCAGAGAATCTTGCCTGTGCAAAACCCAGTATTATATCTTCAAGTGATATGAAAAGCATAAATTCTGATTTTTTGCATGAAAAGAACTGTCAAAATAAGTCTCTTGACAGGTCCCTTTTTGTATTTTTTTGCATGAAGCTTCTAACCTAAAAATATCTTTATTGCAAAAAGGTTGTGAAATAATGCAGATATTCAGTTTTTTTTCAGGATTACATCAGTAAAAAATACCCAATTGTACTGTCTTTTGCTAAGGGACAACATCTATTCTATAGATATATATATCTATAGATACAGAAACAGTTAAGCACTACTAGCACCAGAAGTTAAAGTGGGAAATAATGAAATACAGTGACTGTGCCATCATGCTACCTTTCCCTTTAGCTGTATAAAAAAGACAAATACTTTTATCTATTGTATCTAGACAATAAAAGGCTGTTCCATTACAGGAATGTTATGTTGCAGATTTTTTCTTGTTCTTTAGACAGAAGGAAAAAAACTGCAAGGGTTGTGATAAGACTAATAAATCAAATCAAATGTATCTCTTACAGGGAATATCTATTGACACAAAAAATGCTGATCTTACTAATGGTTCTGGCATAACATTTATGTGAGAGGATTACAAATTTGTGAAGCAAATCTGTCACAGCAATCATCTCTTCAAAGAAGGGACTCCTCTGGAAGAGCAGCTGTTCTCAGAGAAGAATGGCCTTTGAATGTCCAAAGCAGATGAAAAAGGTCTCTTCCAGGCCTTGCTCACCAAAGGACAGATGAATAGCAGACAAACAGAATGGGAAGAGGTATATTTCTCATTCCCACCACCCACAAAAGAAGAAAATCTAAGATAATTTTCTGGAAAAAGTAAATTACGGGTCAAATATTTTTAAAAGCAACCAGCAGACATTTGAGACTTCCAAAAGTTGGCACAAATGCTGCTGATATTGCTTCCCTTTGTCATTCTAAATATGTATTAACTTCAGGCCCCACTAGTAGTTTCCTTTCTTTTGTTTTATCCCTTTGGTTCCTTTTGTGCCTAGAAGTTGTCATTTCCTTGAATGGCAACTTAAAAACTGAACTAACTGGAAATAGCAAATTAGGTTAAATTCATTGCTAATGCAAATTATGTTAATAAAACCGATTTCGAAAACTGGGCAAGTTTCCAGATAAAGATAAAAAGGTATAAAATAAGATTGCAGGAGGTCTGTAAGAACCAGTGTGTTAACAATATAACTGGGATCACTTAACCTCTATTAAAACTATAAGGGTACAGAGCTTATGGTAACTAAAACTAAGTATATGCTAAGTAGTATTGATTTTAATGGTGTTTATGTATGTGGTAGATAAAGGCATGGCTAGTTTTAACAGCCCCTTTGTTGGCTAGGAAAGTAAATATTGATGTGCTCATTTCACTGATGAACATGGATCCTTACTAAACAAGTGAATAATTAACAGCACTTAATCTCTAGAGGTCTGACTGTAGGTCACTGTGTAGGACTAAAGCATATGCTGGTACCAGAAAACTCTCAGGTGAGTTCTCAGTCCCAAGAGCTCCAGCCAGCCCTGAACATGTGTTGAACCCCACAGTGGCAGGCATTGCTGGGGGGTTGTGTTCTTTCAGGAGTTTTTATATGGAGAGAAGAATAACTTTATATGGTAGTGTACACACTACTCTACTAGTACAGAAGATGTCATCCTAAGGGTTGGAAAGATATTGTGAGTAAAACTGGAAGAAATTAACAGTAAGATGGCCTCCTAATATCACACTCGGAACTATTTAAATAGTGTTCTTTGAAAGCTGAAGAGTTCAAGCAGTACTTCAGTCACCCAGTTTATGCTGTTCTTGTTGCACTATAAATATTGCCTTAGTGATGAAGTAATTTCTTTTCTCAGCTTTTTCACCTTACTCAGTTCTCTCTCACCCCAATCAACTTACTTTCCTTTTCCTCCCACCCTTCATTTCTTCCTATTTTCCCCAAGCTGTGTTTCTCATTCCTTTCTCTGGCTCATCCTTTCTTCATTTCAATTTCCTTCAGCCTCTGATGAAGAATAAATAGCTTTGTAGAAAAATGGAAAAGCACAAAAGTTATTTTCTTTAACAGGAAAGTGGTGGACCATACCTATAGCAAACTAATCTGGGAGTCTAACAGTTATTGCTTGGAATAATTCAGAGTTTCACATCTGCCAGTCCTACTCTTATTTTGTGTTCAAGAGCAGGCTAACAAATACACAAAGCTTTGAAAAGCTTTCACAGCAGTATTTGGTGCAGACTTAGGGCCTTTTTTTTAGGTAATGAAGGAAGCCTCCATTGCAAAGGATGACATTACTTAATGAGAAGATGAAAACGAGGTTTTCCCCACAGAGCAAAGGCATGTGACTTCATGTTGCTGCATATAATGCACTAGTTGAATTAATATCATTTGTAATAGCCTGTGCTTATTCTGAAAAATAGTCAACAGTTTAAAAAAGTTCCACACCCAGTGCTAGAAGAATATTACTATATAGAAGCTATTTCATAGATACAGCTGTTTTGTTAAATAGATGTTGACCTGGTTATTTGTAAATTAGTTCAAAACCAGCATCATTCCAGTTTCAGAAGCTAGATGAGGAGAACAGAGGTATTTTCTTTAAACATACAGCATTAAGGGGAGCTTTGTGAACTACTTAGTTAACTACTACAGAATCTGTTTTACAATCTAATACAGTCTATCGAACACTAAACAATGAAACCAGGTTTTGTTCCTTCATTTGATTACATAGTTCCAGCAAATGCAATCACAGCAAGATTAACAACCTTCTGAGATAAGACACAGGGCTCAGCCAGAGGCAGCTGTTGAAGTTTCATATCTGTTCCACAAACAAATAACTGTCTCCAAATAAGCACTACCCTATACAGAAGGGATGGGGAACAGCTTGTTCTGCATGAAGAAGGCAAATTTTGATTTCTTTGAATACAGTTTTATTTGAATAGCTATTCATTTTTATTTTGAAAGCATTGACAAGGCACAGTACCTTTACTAACAACCTATTTCATCACATGACAACACTACAGTGCCTTGTCTCCATCTCTTTTTCAGCAGGATATCCTATGTATATTTGTTACATTATAGAAAAACATCCTTTTTTAAGTGAAATAATAGCTCCAACTAAGAAAGACTTTCTGATATAATACAGAAAAAAGTGTTTTAGCAAAGAGCCCAAGTCTTTCAAAAGACTTCTTTCTTGGCTATCAGCTGTGATGAAAAACATAGAAGAGCTTTCTACATTTAAAGAAAAGTAATCTTCTCTGGTTAAACTTGTCCTTTTCCTTAATGGAGCTTGTAGAGGTCCATGTTTCTCTAACTCCTCTCCCTTGGTTCTGCTTTGGAAGTAATGTTTTATATAATCTCAGTTGTATAGCACTTTATTTCTGTACTGTCACGTGGTCCAGGCAATTCTCAGTGCTTGAAAAGCAAGTTACACCATGATTTACCTACCATTCCTTGATTATATTATCTGTTAGATTCTGATTAATCACTAAGTAGATTTCTAGGATATTCAATTTTAAGAGAAGCACATACTGTTTCTGTTACTTTTTCAAGCCACATGCTCTAGTGTGACTGGAGATGGTTCAGCTATTAAGAGACAATATCATATGACCACATAATTTTTTCCTAGCCAGGTTATCTACAGCAAGAGGAAAAAGCAGCAGCAAAATAATTTCTTAGTTGTTAGAAGAAAAAAAGAAAAAAAAGACTATTCTGACAGTACTGATCAGGAGACCTGGGACATAAAACATCTGAAACATGAACCACCAGTGAGGAAGTTTCTCAGTTGGGAGTTGCACCAAGGTTAATGGCACCTTTATGGACAGCCTGGCTCATCAGAGAAAGACTGAGAACTATTGCTATAACCCACAGTAAGCATCAACAATTGTTTCTAGTCCTGCTCATAATATGCGACTGTATTGCCTAATTTAATCTCTAAATTTTAATTAACAAAGAAAGCAGTAGTTAGTCTGTTTGTCAAGGATCCTGGGGCACTGTCACAAGACAAGAGCCATACAAGAGAGACCAATTTGTGAAAAATTAGGTTCAGATTGAATAGCCTTTCCTAAGCAGGGCTTCATTGCAAAGGGCTCTGACTTTATCGTAAACAGCAGAAGTAATTCTCAGTTGCATTTGCCAGAAGCAATTTTTAGATCTAATAAATCAACACAGGATAACATACATCAATGCTTCCAACTCCATATTTGCTGTTTAAGATTATAAACTGAGAAGAACTGCACATACTTACTGAGCCATGTTACCTTCATCTGAACCCTGAAATTCAGGGTGGTTGACTAACTCAGGCAGAATTTAGTTCTTCTAGTCTTGGAAAGTTTAAGGATTACAAGGGATGCTGAGAATTTTACTTTGGTGCATCTCAGGAAGGATTAAATTGCTTATTTACTTATCACTTAAAAGCAAATACCCTTGCTTTAAGTTATTGAAGAATTAATATTTTATCTGTAGATAAAGGATTAACACCAATTTGAGTTTCATATAAGAATCACTGCAGTTTATACAACAGCAATGTCTAATGTGAATGAGAGATTTACAGACATAAATAAAGGAATGCTTTGCTAATGTATTATTAACAGAATTGAATATGAGACTTTAAATGAAAATTAAGTCAGTATTTCTAACAAAGCTGACTGCAATAGTCTGAATTAGTCCTCAAAGGTCTCTAGGAGCAAGGATCACAGTTCTTTTCACATAGAATGCTTTTACACATGGATCAGCAGTGGAAGTACTATTGAATTCAGCGCATTCACAAAAGTCTTATCAAATTAGCACCACTCATTTACAAATGTAAGAAGAAGTACTTAAATTATGATTTTTCAGCAAGTAAAACTGATGTAAAAAGCTCTGTATCAGAAAACACTAAAGGCCAGCAGCTCCCCAAGGGACTGGAAACCAGACACAGCAGCACAACCATGAGAACAGGGACCTCCACCAGCCCCACTGTACCTGAGGAGGAAGCTGCCAGGTTGAGGGAGAGCAGCTGGGAGTCCAGATCTTTATTTATGCTCCTGAAGACAGCAAGGCAGAGCCAACATTAAGTTGAAAAGGCATATTAGAATACGACTTGTTCAGGATAATAAGGGCAAGACACCTCAGGGAGCAGGTCTAAAGTCAAGCTAAGAAGCCAGAACCAGCACCAAAAGGACACAAACCCAGCAGGGTTGGAGCTGCAGACCAGCAGCACAGCTGCAGATAAGAAGGAAGGGTGTATCCAGGGCTGAGCTAAATAGGGCTCCTGGCAGCAGGGGTGGGGGGAGGCAACAGGTGAGGCTGCTCAGGGGAATTAAGGCCTGTTAGTTTGCTCAAGGCTCTGACAGTTTTAAAGCAATCTTGCTTCCCCTGAGAGTTGATGGCTTGCTAATATTTATATAGCTGTTCTTTTACCTTTCCTTGCCAGGCTTGCCAAGGTAAAAAGTTAAAAAGAAAGCATCTATTGCAAGATTACAACTTGATCACACAAGCTTAAATTACATCCCTGAGTATTTCTCTTGTTGCATTTACATTCACTATGGTTCCTCTTCACGTTCCTGAGGTGAATGATACTTAAAGTGATTTTCAGCTTCTCTTTTACTCTCTGTAGCTTGGTCTTTAACAAGCTGTCAGATCAAATAGACATGAGACTGTTCATACTTCCCCTTCATTTTATCAACAGAGCAAAACAGTATTCTGAATCAGGGAGAGAACAGAGGGCATGTCAACACCACACAATGAGCACCATGCAGAGAGGCTAGTTTGGGTTGTGGAAGCAGAATGGAGAACCCAGTACAACACTTCTTCCCAGCTGGTTACCCCTGCTGAGCAGTGCTTTTCAGTAATGTTAACTATTCTAATTGTAGTGCTGCACTAACTTTCTTCCCTGACTTCTTTTACTACTTCTAGTTTCTCTGCACAGCAAAATAGCATATGGTACAGGCACAGTAAAAATAAAAAAAAAATAAAATAAAATAGAAAATAGATGGGGATAATAGCTGAGAATCTGCACCACCTTGTGCTCTTGGATGTCTCAGTGTTGGATACACAAAGATCCCTGGCATGGGGAAGGTATATATGTAGCATGTTCTGCAAGGCACTTTATTTAAAATAGCAGTTGGAGGGAAAGAGAACTGGCCCCATTGATTCAAGGCACATACTGTGGGAGTCCTACCATTTTCCAGACAGGAAACCAAATGGATGCCAGTGAACACAGGCAGAGAAAAATGTTTAGAGCTGTCACAAGGCTGTGAGGAATGTGATCACATGCTGTGTAGGCACAAGTCATGTGCAGAACCAGCTGTGCCAATAATCACTTGAAAATTAAATTGTAGTAGCAATGGAGCCTGTGTAGTCCTGTGCTGAGACAGTACAATTCATCAGAAACATCCTTGGTGTGTGCAAATACAGTGTTTGTGTAACTGTGCATTCTCTGAAGAATTGTGTTGCATTTTTTTCCTGCTTGATAAATGAATTAAATGTGTCAGGCCTGAGTGATGAGGCCTTAATGACCCTAACTGACCTCATCTGAGACACCCACCCACCCACGCTGCCTATGGGCCCAAGAGTGCTACTTAAACTCAGGTCTGAGCCTTCAATATCTAAGCTGTACTGTGGGCATGCTGATCTCTAGCTTAGTGATAATCTTATCTGGATATTGATTTTAGTCCTGATATGCAGGTTGCTTTTCTAGCTTTGCCTCTGGTTTGTCTTATCTTTGTGGGGTCTGCTAACTGCTTAATAAGCAATGTCTGACCCCGGTGGTTCTTACTGGACCAGACATGATCTGTAGATCAGTTTTCTGTTTTGACCTTGGACCTGCACTGCTGCCATAATTTGCTGGATAACCTGGGTACCTGATCCAGCCTGGCTGCTCTCTCTGGATCTGCCTGGTTTAGGTGCTGTGGGCACTGCCAGCTTTGTTACTGTGTCTGGCCCCTTGTCTATTAGGGAACAGCTGATCCTTACTGCACCCTGACAAAATAAAGCTCAGGAGCTATAGAACTGGTCTATATAGCTTCCAGGCATCTTCACTGACTACATTTCTATGTAATGTAAATTTTTTTTCTAATGCTACTGCTAGCAATGCTTTACAGCTTGCAGAAATCTCTCTGCTTGTTCTCCTTAACTGCCCTTCAGCCTCTTCCTACAGTCTGTCATTTATGTAATGTGTTATCATATTGCTTCTTAAAGGTATGGTTCCTCCTTCCTGTGCAATGAACCAGGGCAGAGAACTGAAAATCAAGTGCAGCCAAAGTGAGTACAGAGAGCTGATGGAGGCTGAGCAGGAGTGATGATCCAGCCCTATTCTGGCTTCTTTATATATGCCTATTAAATTACTTGAAGTTTTCTTCCTACCTCTTCAGGAGTCAGAGTGGCTTTGGTTGATTTTACTGCTTCAGAGAGCAATTACAGGGCAATTGTTTTAGTGAGGATTTCTACTTTATTTGGTGTTTGATGTAGCACTGTTGCCAAATCCCAGGAGTATAATAATGACAGGACAATCCATATGGTGCTGGATTACTGCAGGAGCATTTTAACTCTGTCTTATCTTAAAAATGTGAGAAGGTAAAGGTTTGTTATGGTGCACCATGGGCCAAACTACAACTCAAATGTGACCACTCCAGTCAAGTCCTACCCCGTTTTATGAGGGAGGCCTGCCATGCCAGATGCTGTTCTCATAAAGCAGGCTACTGAGGAAAGGGAAGTAATAACATTCCCTTTTCCCCAGTGCCACATTTCTCACCACAGAATGAGCTCTTTTTAGTAGGAAGCTATAAAAGCCTGCAAGGGTCAGCAGGTTTGCATTCTAAGAGTGTCAAAAAGGGGGTTTCCTCCTGTCCAAAACCACACAGAAGAAAGACAAAAAAGGCAGGAATGCAAAGGTGGTATCTTTTGCTTGTAGCTCAGAAGTCAAACATGAATTAAGAGTTACATGAAGCTGTTCAGAAAGTCTGTAGCAGAAATAGAAGCTGCCTGAGTCCCAGCTTTGTCTAGGAGGCCTGTCTGTCTTTGGTCCTTTCTAGAAGGAAAAAAGAAATTAATTCTGCCTCATGGCCACTGCTAAAGAGAAAGTCAGTAGTAAATTCTGTGTTCATGGGTGAATCTGCTGAGGGATGACAAAGCTGAAGGCAAGCTTGACAAGCTGCTGGCTTTAACTGCCTGGTGGCCTGGGAGGGGCCTGGTGGTGCAGCAGGTACAGCCTCGTCAGATGGGGACTATGGCAGCAGGAGCTGCCTCAGCAGTATAATTATGCAAAACAGACCACGTGTTTATGGCATGTGGGAACTATTTATTAACATTCAGGGATACTAATGATGATCATCATAGGTGTTGTTATAGAAAATATTTAAAGTCAACTCTGTCTGACTCTAGCAGATGCTCTAGAAAAGACAAGGAAGGAAAATGATATCTTTTTGAGATAGAAGAATCTGTTTTCAGAGTAGGACATGTATCAAGTATGTTTCTTTCGCATCAGTATAGAGGAGGACCCTGCCCTTAGGCAGAAAAACTACTTTCTTTTCCCCCCACTCCTCACTTCTGCAGTTTTCACAGCCTTAACATTCTTCCACCTTCCTCTTAAAGGTTGTCTGCAGTTTGTTGTTAAATCACTTTTACCCCACAAGACACTGATAATATTTAACAATGTTCTATATCCTGTTCATACGATACATAATCTGTCATGGAACCACGGTCAAAGGAATTAATGTTCAACCTAAATCACCAGCTCTCCTAGCATGTCAGGCTGGTGTATCTCCAAGGATACTGCTCTGCACTTAGCTTTCATGCTGTTCTCAAGCTTCCTTACAGCCTGTCTTCAACCCTTGCAACCCTTTAAAGGCAAGAGCCTGGAGGGCACCAGTGGCCCTGGGTGTTTCCCTTGGGGAGGCAGTGCCACGATGATCTCGGAATGATCTGGTTACCTGCTCTCAGAAAGCTTTAAAGTCTTCTGCTTTGTGGGAACTGTTTCTGTGCTCCCTTCTGCAACACCAACAGCCCGTGGCAGAGCAGGATCCTGCCTTTTCTTCTCAAGCTTTCAGGCCCCAGTGCTCTGTGTAATTTAATGTGTGTAGCTTTGTTGTACCAGTATCAGAAGGAACACTCCTGCACTGACAGAGATCGTACATGGGAGAGGTGCAACTTCTTTATCTTGTAGGACTTTAGGTTACAGATTGCAATGTTTAGTTTTTTCCAAGGGAGGGAAAACATTTTCCAAGAATATAAAAGATAAACAATACAATACCTGTGAAGGAATGACAAGTTAGCTATTAAGTTTGGATAGGAGCTCTTATATAAAGTGTGTAGGAAAACTGAAGCAAAAAGCAAGTATTTTTTGTTTTCATAGCTATTTTAATTTAATTAAGGACATTTCTTTTTTTTGTGTGTAGAAAAACTTTTAGATTTATGTCTATCTTAAATCCTCCTTAATGACTGATGCATTGGAAGCTATCAAGTAAATATTAAATATACATAGGGTTTTATATAAGGACAGACACTTTCAAGCAGTGGAAGCAGTAATACTCTGGCACATCAAGGCCTGTTTACAGTGTAACTCCTACGTACACTTGTACAACAAGCAGAGCCATTCAAACCTACTCAACAGAAGTAATTCCCACTGATATTTGGAGCTGTTATGGTTTTATGACAAAACCTACATGGACATTTTCCAAGCCACAAATTATATAACAGAAAAGGTTGGGAGCAAACAATGGATTTCGATATTTGAAGTTAGCATGACACAGTGCACTGTTAATAAGTAATTGACTATAAATGCAGTTCTGTAGAAGAGGATTGACTGTGCTCTCTTTTGCAACATAATTACTTGACTTAACTCTTTCCCTGAAAGAGAAATCAAATGTTTGTCTTTTGGAGGTGAAAAAACCCTTTTTTAATTAACATAGAAATGTATTGTTATAAAATGTATACTTTTTTAAGGTATAAAGTAATGTCTGAGTAAGTTACAGTTATCTGGTGATGAATGCCTTCCCTGAAGACTGTTGGCTGTGGGGAAGGTGTGAGTTTGATTTGAATTACTGGCTTGTAAGAAGCAAAGCAATGTGATGGTGTGATGTGTGGTGGCGTGCATTGGGCTGGTCTTTTGCTGCTGGGGATTTGCCTGTGAGGAGGAAACAAAGCTCTTAGTCCAGTTTAGTTATTCACCTGTTTGTGCTTGCTTCCCTTTAAAGGAACTAAACTTCCGTGCTCTAGACAAACCTAAACTGTTTCTGCTGATTTAGCCAAAGAACCAGGCTGTATCTAGCTGGATGAAAGCCAAGCAGGGATGGAGAAATAGCACAGTTGCATTGCTGCCATCCATTCTCCTCTTAAACATGTCAGAGAAGCCATCGTAGAAAATACAGATGTAGGAAAGGAAGAGAAGGAATGTGGTAAGGAGAGATGGATGTGGATGTGAAATGCCAGAGGAATAGTGAGCAGATGAAACACATGAATGAGGAATGATGATGGGAATGACTGCATGCTTTATTTTTGTGAAAGAGTGATGGAGAAGTGTCTGGTTTGCTAGCTTTCACTCCTTTGCCTCCATGATGATTACAGCTCTCATGGTGCAGGACTGACACTGTGCAAGATGCTGTATGACCTGTCTTCTATAGCTGCTCCTCGGTGAAGATAAGTGTGCTTGGCTGATCTGAAAGTCTGTAGACTGTGTCTGTAGTTGCTGTATTTGATAACTGATGTTCTTTAACCTGTGCAACTGCAGATGGATTGTGTCATGCAGTCTGAGGAGTGTCTGTGCCAGCTCTACTCTGAAACCTCAAGTGGGACCACCTAATATCCCTGAGTGACAGTCTTACCCCAGACAAAGTTTACCAGGTGCAGATTGCATCTTTTGTAGCAAGTGACTGGCTATTAGACAGCCAGGTCTGACATAGGAACAATAGATCCCCTGTTGTTAAAGAACAGCAACTGCAGAATTTCCCCAACCAGGCAAAATCTGGGGTGTGCCTTACGCAGTTCTTTACAGGACTACATCACCTTCATGATCAGATCTTCAGAGTTTTGAAAAGACAAACCGTTGCACATTAAAAGGTGAGTGTAGGTGGATAATCATCATGTGTTGCTCTGAACTTGCTGCTTTTACCAGTTTTTCAATCCCTGGTAGTCTTTTTGCACTGCTTGAGAGCTGCAGGTTAACTGGATGTCACGTTGTATTGTTGTGTGGTGTGTTGGCAAACTCTGCAGTGGAGTGGGACCAACAGTGCCAATACAGCCACTCCCAAGTAAGTTCTATTTACATTCCCTGTGAAGTGCTACTGCAGCCTCCGCAGGATTCAATTTCCTTTCTATTTTTGTATCATTTTCCAAGTCTGTAGTTAATATTGACTGACAGGGCCAGCTGAGAATCTCAGGATTTCCTATTACAGATAATTAAGGAGAATACTAATTCATGCACAGACAGATGCCTTGTTGTAAATTGCACTGTGTGAATATCATTGCCTTCACTGCTAATTCTGTTTCCTACTGATTACTGAGGCTGACTTCTCATACAAGGTGCCATGGGCATGCAGCAGGTTTCCAGCCAGTAGATGTGTACAGAAAGCTGTAGAGAAGCTTGATCTTACTTTTTTTCTGAAGTGTGGCTTTTATGGGCCAGTTGTCCTAAATTGTTCTGTCCCTAGAATATATGAGAGCTTGCATTTTATGCTTTCTTAATGGAGTTTGAAGAAGGACCTGGGAGAAGGGATTGCATTCATCAAGGACTTTTCTAGTTCACCTTAATTATTACCAAATCGGTGTTTGGTTTTATATTAGGTTAGATGTGGGCTTCCTGTTTAGTTTCAAAGAGAGATTGCTGTCAGGGAGTAGTAAGAGTGGGCTGCTCTGCAAGGTAGGCAAGCCAGGAGCTGGAGATGACAGCAAGGCAGGTGTAGGAAGTGGCTAATCCCATGAGAGTTCTGGGAAGGTCCAGTGGCAAGCCACAGTCCTCACTAGACGGGACCATAGTGATGAGGTGTGTCCAAGGTCTAATGGAAAAGTCGAGTCAGGGTCCAGATCAGCGAGGCACATCACACATAGTGAGGCTTATCCAAAACATACTTCAGGATTAAATGGTACACTTCAGACCTGCTCAGCCAGAGCAGTGTGAGGGTCTGAACTTAAATGCAGCTTAAAGTGAAATGGAGTCTTTGCAGCTGCACTGTATGTGACCTGGCTGTAAGCACAGGGCACCCAGAGGTGGGGTGGCAGGTTGCAGAGCCCTTTGGTGCTCTCCTGCATCAGTTGTAAACTACTACACACTTGCCCTGTTCTGGAGCTATTTCCTGGGCAGGAGGCAGGATATTGCATTAAAGGGTTCTACAGTCTAATGTGGTGCAGCCATTGTTATGGTAACGGGTAAAACCTTTCTGGACTTCAAAATTCAACTGAATTAACTGCCTCGGGTTCAGCAGGTTTGAAGTGTAATATATTTTGTAAAATAGTGTTCCCTTATTAGTTTTCAGCATAAACATATAACCAAGTAAGATCTGATAGTTTAATCCTTGTTCTCTAGCAAGGAATGTGCTGAAGTCTCCTGACTCATAACTTACCAACAAGCAGAACAGTAAATGTTGATTGTAAACGTCTAAGTACAATGAAACATAAGCAGAGAGGAAGGAGGTCTGTGCTTGCCTTGTACCTTCTCAAGTGGCTCCTGTGGAGGGATATGAGAGCAGGTTTGCTGGAGTCACACCAGTTTTCTCTCATCTGCCTGCCCACCCTGGGTGCCAGCAGCAGGGGCACTGTGGCAGTTCTGGCTTTTCCAGCCCTCTGCCTGAGGGAGAGCTGGTCTGAGTGTGCAGGCTCAGGCCACAGCCAGCCTGCCTGCAGTGCAGGTGCAGCCACCAAGGCAGAGCTGCTGCTTTGGGAGGGAAGGGGGAGGACTTTCCAGTTGTACCAGCTCAGCCTTTGTCTGGAATCAAGGACACAGACAAGTATGGCCTGAAGCAGATCGAAGGTTACACTTCAAACCTGCTTCACCAGGGGCAGTTCATCCAGCTGATTTTTGAAGTTCTGTTCTTTTTTTATGTCCAAGTTCCCAATCTGAGGACTCTTTGGATGAATCGATGCTACTAGCAGGCATGCTTCACACTAACTTCCTTGTGCTGTAGAGAAAAATACAGATTAGATTTCTGGAGTTTAGCATGGAAGATGGGAAATCAGTACAAATGAACAGGACATAAGTGTAATATAACATGAATGTACTCACTTGAGGTTGCTGAGTGCCCTCAAAAACAGGGAGATGACAAAGCTCAGTAACTGGATTTTGACAGACTCCACTGCAACAACTTGCTTTTCTAGCTCTGTTGTGCCTCTACTTTTATCTAATTTTGTAAGTTCATATCTCAGCATGGCTAAGTGATTAGGGTCATTCTGATATCTAGTCAATGGGCTGCTTTTCACCAAGCTTTGCTTCCAAGACTCTTAACTCCCTAAATGCCAGGGTTTGCTATTAACTCATGGCTAAACAAAGCAGTCTATACACCTCCAAATTGCTACTAATTCTTTATATCCTCTCCCTTGGAATACTGCAAAGACAATGTCTAACAATGCACACTTATTCTATTGATCTGAACAACCCAGTGAGTGCTGAGACTTATATTTTCTATTCATGCACTGTAGCCATCCCAACTTACAGCATTGGTGTTACAAAGAATGCTGTATCCTGTGGGCTCTGATTTAGGCTCTGAAAATCATAGAGAGTTGAAGCTAGTATATTTTAATGTATAGGTATTAGTGTGGGTGTGTGTATATATGGGGTGCCATTTTCAAGTAGCATATGGATCACTTGGCACTTACTTGGTTATATAATTTACCACAGAATTATAAAATAGCCCTGGTGAGAAGGGACCTCAGGAGGTCTCTCCTCTAACCTCTTGCTCAAAGCAGGGTCAGCTCTAAGGTCAGACCCAACTGCTCAGGGCTTTATCCAGTTAGGTTTGAAAATCTTCAAGGATGGTAACTACAGAGCCTCTCTGGGCACCTTGTTCCCCTGCCTGCCTGCAAAGGTTTTTCTTTATCTGCAGTTGGAATTCCTCTTGTTATTATTATTACATTCATATTGTAAAACAAGTGTGGTGGATGGTGGTTCAGGAGTAATGTCAGATGCAGAACACAATGCTGAGAACCTACATGGGCCACAGGTGAAGTGCTGCTGACAGTGAGAGAGCCCAATGTCTGTAGAATCTCTTCCAGCAGGGATACAGGGGCCCTACTCATGTGGTATTTAATTGCAGATGGAACTCAATGTCTGTAACTCAGCCAGAGTGTGGGCTGTTACAAAAGCAGTGCCATGGCACCAAAAGTACTCTGAAGTAGGAGATTATTTGTAAAAGTTGCACTTGATTAAATCTTCTATACCTTGTTTTCCTACGGAGTTTGGCACATCTTCCTCCCCTGCAATCTAGGCATGAGTCGTTTCTGCATCTGCTGCTTGTATCTTTGTGGGGCAGCAAAACCAGCATGAAATTGCTGTGATCTTCTTTCACTGCTGCCCCAAAGGTCTGAATAGGAACCCTGGAACAGAGTGGGCTTGTTGACTGCATTCTGCAGCTGCAGGAACAATCTGCCTCTAAGCCTGAAGCTTCAAGAAAACAGCGCAGCATCTGTTCACATGAAAGATATCTTTGGGCTTGTCTTTTTTGAAATAACGAGAAATTTAAACTACTGGTTTAAATGGAAACTTGGAAACAGGTTACTTGGGCTTCCCTCATTTGTCAAGAAAAACTTCCCACTTATCTTTGACTGGATGAATTTTCCTCCATTTCATTTAAATATTTTTTCTCCACTGTGGAGAAGTTAACATCTAATTTATGAGAATCATTAATCCTGGTATAATATATTATGTGAATCTCTGTTTAGTCAGGGTATGAATACACAGTCTCTTTGATTTTTATGGGCTTGTTCTTTCTATATACATCTCTTTATTTGCATTTGCTTGTCACCATGACGACTTCCTATGAGTTTGCCTGACACTGCACTTCACAGAAGTTGTGGTTAACCCAGGGCCTGAATGCAGAGGGCCAGGGAGTAACAGCTGGGCATCTGATTTCCATGGGAGCATGCATAGTTCTGTTCTGATGAGGTTTAATGCATCATGCTTAAAACCAAAGAATTACATTCTTTGACCAGATCTTCAAGCTGCAACATACTGCAATTTCTGTAATGTCTTCTTATTCTAATTATGTACACAGGTTTGTGAAGTCATTATTATGGGCATGTTTGTAGAAATCAATGTTGAACTAGCACTTAACAGATGTATAGCCTGACTTCTAAAAAATGGCTCTACACTTCCTTTAGAAATTGTTCTCTTTATAGTCTGTCTTAGAAGATTTTTGTTATTGAGAACTGGGATCAGCATTTAATTGCAAGTGTTCTACACAGAACTAAGCTACCTTACTCCTGCCTGTCTGCTCTGCAGTAACTTATAACCATATTCCTGCCTGTGCAAATCTGGCTGATGTGTTCTGTCAGGAGTGATTTTTAACTTCAAGTTTGGTACTCAAAAAATCTGTGCAGTCTTTGATCTGAGATGCCTGGGCTGATACTTTGAGAGCTGTGCTTTTTGTGGTGGTGGGTGCTCATTGCCATGCTGACTCCTCACTCCATACAGCATTTTTCTTGCCTTGGGACACTCTGCACTGGACTGGCAGACTTTACCAAAGTAGGCTTTTGGATAGAAAGCTTCAGTTCCTTGAAAGAAGGATAAAAACTTTGTGGCTTTGATCAGCCATATCTGAAAGTACCTCAGTGTTAGAGGTGAAACTGAGACAACTCTACACTTGCCAGATACAGTAAGGGCAAAGTTTCCTAAAGCAATGTGAATGGCAAGACCTCCATCAGTGAGGCTTCCTGACAACTGCTTGACCAGACTGTGGTTTGAAAATCTTGCCTGTGTTATTTCCCTGTCAACCTCAAAAGAAATGCCTCAGTCCCAGATTGCCTCAAATAGAAATATTCATGCCCATACACTAAACTAGTTCACACAGTGGAGCCTGATGGAGACAGGGAGATGAGTGTGGTGCACGAAGCAGTAGGACTGCTTTTGCTTGTTGTGTTGCTTCTGCATGTTCCAGTTGGCAGCTGTGGTGTCTCTGAATGTGCAGCATGCATATTGCATCCATTTTCTGTGGAGAAAGTCTTGCATCATGTGGGGTTTTTTCAAGAGTTGTAGTGGATATCATTTAAAAAAAATAAAAATAATCAAGTACCTATAAAGAAGTTGGTTACCCTTGACTGCATTATCTAATCAAAAGGCATGTAGAAATGAGACAATTGTATTTCCACCATAGACAGAGCTGCTTGTTCCAGTTTTTGCTAAAAGGCCACTGGAAATACCTTATTTGAATCATGGTCCCCCAACTGTCATTTGGGGAGTTTACTGGTATTTATTCTTTTGCAAGTGCTGGCTGAAGTTACATTCAGAACTGTCTGTGTGACCTACCAGACTGACACAGCTGTGACAAACCAGTTCAGCACTACAAACAGCAAGGATGTGTCAGAAGCAAAGCCATGAGCTCAGCCCAGCTGTGCTACTAAATGGGATCTTAATTTTTGGAATCCATGCTAAAAGGCATGCAACTGAAAGCAAATGGAGATGTATTATTTACTTTTTGACTACAGTCATATTAATGAAATTACTAGGAAGATCATTGCAAACATGTGCCAGTGTACTCTAGTAAGCCATAAATTCACTGGCCTATCTTAATCTACTGCTGCCAGTACATTTGTAAATTGTATGACTTCAAAATACCTTTGGAGTGAGAAAAATGCAGTTTCACGTAGTTAATAGTCAGATGGAGTCAAAAACCCGTTTTGAAAAATAAACACAGTTTCATCAACTCTAACACCGGATTGTAACATGGTTCATAGCCCGAGCTGCCAAAAAAAAAAAATTATTAGCGATCCTAAGGGCAGGTGCATAAATTATTGCTGCTACAGTCTCGAGAAATGTTTGGTAACTTCTTTATTTACCAGTAGGTGTCACTGGAGCCCGGCACAGAGCTATTGTTGCTTTAAAACCTCTTTTCTGCTTAATCGAACATTTATTTCATAGAGAAACATTCAGTAGTTGTACCTGCTGATGTACACCCAATAAAAATGAAGAACAGGGATCAGTGCTCTTTCAAATACGGTTTTTTTCCTGTCTCAGCTGCTGATGACTGTTGGTGGATAATTTAATGGATTGAGAAAGAATTCTGATTTTTTTCTCTCCAGCATACCTGAATCTGGTCCAAGCTGATAATGACCAAAGTGATTACTTTATGCAAAGATGAAACCAGTTAGAAGTCCTGTATGATTACTCAGCCCTTGCCCAATCTTGCATTTGGTGGTGGGGATAATATAGAAAATCAAGCCAAATACTATTTTTTTGGGGGGAGGGGAGTGGTCTGTGTTGAAAATTACAGAGTCTGGGAGCTGAATGGGACGGGAAGGCAGCTCTCTGCAAGACTGAGGAAGCAGGTAGGGAGCAAGATTTCCTATACCTTGCATTAGAAGGCACAACACTGTGGTAAAGTAGCCCATGGAATGATTTTGCCTTCTTTAATGAACTGCAGTTCTTGTCTGCTTTGTGTTGGCTTACCAAGTGATCAGCAAAGGTATTTTGATTGAAATGAGCTTTCAAGTATGCTTAAGTATTTACTATCTGAAAGGCACAAGAAAGCACCAACTAGACACCTGTCTAGTTACCTGTGGTTACTGCATATTGTTCAAGCCACTGGGTATCACACACCAAAAGGCAAAAAGGGAGTTAATTTTTGTTGTCCACCAGGTGTGGTACAGGGCTTATTTGTTAGAAAACCAGAAAGGAGACATTCTGAGTTAGCTGAAGCATCTTAGTTTGAGCCTAAGCTCTTGCATCAATACGTTCCTCCAACTTCTTTCAAATGTTTACTGAAAAAAAAAAATTGCTGCACTGTAAACATTTATCTCAGAATTTCAAGGTCACAGATCCAGCAGAGAAGTACAGCCTAAGGAGGCTGCCTGCAGGCCAGTGTATTATTAGAATGATAATGGGCTTTTGGACAGTAAATGCACTGCCTGCTCTGTTGCCCTTACATGTGCCTAGGTCCAGTAATGAGTCATTTCTTTGATATGTCTAAAGAACCAAGCAGTGCACAGGTTGTTTTTAGCCTTTCGTTATCATCTTTAAATACATTTCTGAATATACTCTGCCAGCACTTGTTAACAGGCCCTCTGTTGATGCTGCAGAGTGATCTTTGGCCATTTAATGGGACAAGGTTCTATTGTAGGCAGTAATCTTTAAGTGTGAACAGGTTTGCAGGACTGGCACAATGTATGGCCCTATGTGTACCAGGGTGTTGTGCAAGAGGCAGAAGGCATTGCAGCTTTTCCTCATAGTGCTGCATTGTATTCTGATAAAGGTGAAAGTAATTTATTCTGTATTCTAGGAGGAAAGTAGTGATTTTGTAGGTATTTTGTTGCCTCTTACCTTCTCACGAGGAAATCTTCATTTCATTATTTTTTTAAATTTTCTTTTTATCAGCTAAATTTGCTAGATAGTTCATTAATTCTGTCATGACGTTCAAGGACATGTCCATGCAGACCTCATTAGTCCCACAAGTTTTAATTCTCTGTGGATTTTCTTTTCCATTGTAGTTCCTGTTGCTGTCCTGTGTAGCATTGCACACAACCCTCAATGGCCACACGTACTGGTCTCAGTGCACCAACATAATTGTTGGCCTGCTGTTGCTGGGATTTAATGTTTTGTAATTGCTGTAGAAGTGCTTAGTTACTGGGCAAGTTCTACTCTTTCTAAAAAGTAGAAACAAGTACTTGGGAAATAAAAGGCGAAAACAAAAATCTTATAAATTAAAACTCAAAAGGTAATGTTACAGGTTATAGGATCTGCACATAAAAGCCACATTAGAGGACAAAGGGAGATAAAGTGTTGGTCATATACCTGCCCTTTTTAAAAGATGAAGGAAGCAAAGTAGCAAAATAGGCAACAGAAATGGCTGTTCCCCTATTGCTGGAGGAGAAATAGAGTAGGACAATGACAGTTCCACCAATGAGCTTGTTATAAGAACAATTTAAAACACTAATTCCTTGTGTTCCCATGTTTCTCTTTGCCCAAGAAGCATTATGTTGGTGTACTTTGGTAGCTTTCCTTAAGGGCTACTGCTGTAAAGGCAGACAGAAATTCAATAATAATGTGAAACAATAAGATCTTAAAAGAAGGAGTCCAAAAAATTCAGAGAGAGGAAAAGGTTGGTATTCAATCTGCTCCTCCTATAAGGCTGCAAAAGATCTCAGGCATTTGAGAGAGTCAGCCCCCTTTCATTCCTTAACAAAAAATGGGAACTTCTTTGGTTCAAAGGACCAAGGAACCTAGACTTCCCTTGCAGCTTTTTAAGATAGGCTGCATCCTTACTACAAATGCTTTTGGTTTGTGTTTTGTTGTTTGTTTTTTTTTTCCCCTGAAACGTGTTGGCACATTGTAAAATCTTCAGTGGGAAACAGTGCAGGTGGTTGCTTTCTCAGCAGAGCTTGCTGGGATAAACTGCATGGCAGAATAAAGTTCTGACCTTGATGATTATAACAAGGTGAAAGCTCCTTTGTGCTTTTCCCACTGGTGTTTCACCACAGGTTTTTCCAGTAGACTTACAGGCTGATCACCTGGGGAAAAACCTGCCCAGCAAACCACTGAGAATTTAGCCGTAGGTGAATGACTGCTCTTGGTTCATCGAGTCAGACGAGTCTTTCCAGAGGCTCTTACATTGCAGAGATGCTGCTGCCTCTTGTGATTGCAACAGAGGGGTGTGGAGGCCAGAGAGAAAGTGGAGTAGCACAACTTTTTCTGCTGGCTGCCTGGGCCTGGCTCAGTAATGCCACAATCCGGGGAACTTCTTTTTTTTTTTTTCTTTTTTTGTTTAATCATGGAGAACTGGGACTCATATGAGCATGCCTTTGTTCTGTCCAACAGTACTTGTTTTAACCTTTCAGTTACTGAACTTAATGCCTTGGCTTGACCACTTCATATGAGGAGGTAGCTCCATTAGGATGCAAATACTGGAAAAATGATCCCAAACTGTATAAAGATCCCCTGTTTGAATCCCTTTCAGTCTTTCTTCTCAGGGGTCAGTGTCAGAAATAAGCAATATGTTATCCATTGGAAATGCCTCACTAAGAAAAGCCATATTCTTCACAGAAATCATACTTGGGTTGCAGATCTCCCTCTCCTTCCCTGCCCCTGTACATTCTGTTTTATGTTGGCTGCATTGGGTTTGTGTAGAAGGTTTTGGTAGCAGGTAGGCTAGAGAGAGCCTCTGTGAGAAGCTGCCAGAAGCTCCCCTGGTGTCCAATAGAGCCAATGCCAGCTCCAAGAGGGACCCACCACTGGCCAAGGCTGAGTCCATCAGCAATGGTGGCAGCACCACTGGAATAATGGATTTAAAAAGAGGAAGAAGAAAAGTGCACAACTGCAGCTGGAGGAGTGAGAATATGTGAGGGCGGGAGGAGGTACAGAAAATTGGGAGCAAAGTTAAGCCTGCAAAGAGGGGGGGGTATGGGAGGAAGGTGTTTTAAGATTTAGTTTTCCTTATTATCCTACTCTGACTTGATTGGTAATAAATTAAGCTAATTTTTCCAAGTCAATTGTGTTTTGTCTGTGACAGTAATTGCTGCGTGATCTGTCCCTGCCTTATCTCGATCCATGAGCCCTTGGTTATATTTTCTCTCCCCCCGTGCAGCTGAGGAGGGCAGTGGCAGAGCAGCTTTGGTGGGCACCCAGTGTCCAGCCTGGGTGCACCCACCAGTGTGCCCAGATGCAGCTGCTGCATCTCTCAGTGCAGCTGTTCTTGCCCAGTCCCCGGGGGAGCTGCTGCTGCGAGCGTTAATAGCAATGCTAACGAAAGGAGCGAAAGGAGCGTTAATAGCAATGCTAACGAGAGGAGCGTTAATAGCAATGCTAACGAAAGGAACGCGTGAGTGACTGTTTTTGGAGAAGTTGACCAAAGTATGGTAATTAGTTACTTAACGTGGCTCTTTACCCTCCCTTCACCTTTGCTATGCAAATAGCAAGGGGGACACTGTAGCCCCGGTGAATGGAAATGTCGAGGGCCTGTGTGCTCTCACCCGTGTGTGCCCGGTGACATTTGAAGGACGGGAACAGGAGGGGATTGACATTTTGCAGAGGAAAGGCAAAAAGCACCAAAAAATGTTTAGCATTTTGAGTGGTGCTAACTGGGACATGAAAGCACTGCAGCAGCTCTGAGTGCAGCAGGACATCCTCTTACCCCCATCCCTTCCCACCGGGACAAGAGGCAAGGAAGGAAGCACTAGAGGAAGCTGGGGAGGGCTTGGGAGGCAAATCGTGACTAGGCTGAGATAGAACAGGGAAGAGGCAAAGGAGAAGCCAATGAGGGGACTGAGAGGCTGCTGGCTTTGCACAGTTGTGAGGGGAGTGGGGTGGGCGTGAGGAGTAATGAGGAGAGCTCCTGTGAGCTGCTGTTTGCTGCTTGGGCAGCGCCTCACGGGGAACAGGGCAAGGGATTATGGAGCTCCTTCTCTTTTTGTGGGAAAAGGGGTGGAGCAAGGATGTATTGTGCTTTAATTCATGTACTTGGTATGAAGGATACCTAGTGCTATGGTCCCTTTAAAGCCTGTAGTCTCAGTTAAGCTGATATTACTGTCAAATGCTAGGTTTGGCCCATGAGGCAGCACTGAGAAACCTTCCTGACAGCTTCTGGAAGGATATGACTGTCTTCATCTGCCCCAAGGGTATCTGCTGCATGGGAAACCTTCCATTTTCCTGCTGCATTGCCTACCTTTTCTTCTGGAAGAAACTGAGACAGTTTAAAATGTTTCAATGGTGTCTCAAAACTGAATTATGTGAAAGACTCTGTACTAGGTTACAGCTCATTTTGAAAAGTCTGTTTTGCTCCCCCCACAGAGATCTTGGACCAGAACCCCAAAAAGAGAACTGGGAGGGTTCTAGAGTGTATTAAGATGTGATGCATCCAAATAACTGTTCTGTCCCTCTTATATGTTCCTTCTACTGTTATACTTTCATCTCTCTTATCAGTAGCTTTGATGTGTTTAAGCTGTGCTTTTCAGGGCTTTCTGACTTTATTATAAGTAGGACAGATGATAGTTTCTCTTGATGGGGGACAGTAATGGGAAGCTGTAAGACTCACTTATGCCTTTCTCAGAAAAGTTTTAAGGTAGAAAAGCTACAGTTGTAAGATGGCTGCTTATCTCCTACTGCTGTTCTCACCGAGGCAAATGCCAAACTGCAGTATTTCATGTCTGGCTTTTTTTTTTTTTTGTAAAAGATTTTTGTGGATGAGTTTTGGTTTGGTTTTTTTTTTTTTTGTGTGTGTGAAGGGAGATGGTAACTATCAGTAATGGAATTTCACAAAAAGCATAAGATGCCTGTTAAATTCCACCTTCTGAGAATTAAACTTACCTACTGCCAAACAGAGATGAGATTTGGCTTTTGTTTGCTCTGCCTTGGTACTTGCATATTTGAGGTAAGCCAGATGAAAATGGAAATAGCAAAGCTTAACATGTTAACTGCCAAGCCTATTAAGACACAAGATGTGAAATTTTCAAAAGTATCTCAAGTATGTTAGGGGCAGCAAAACTGGCCCATCTCTGCTGTTCTTGAACACAACAATGTTTGTTTTCCATCATCATCCCAGTGAAAGGCTTTATTAGGCTTGGAGACTTCTGCTGATACCCAAGATAGGACAGGCAGCACATAAATGAGTTTAATTTATCTGCTGTTAGACATGGGAAATTCCATCATGACCATGAATCTGCAGTGGTTTAGAGTACTCTGTATGGGGAGTCTACAAAGACTGGAAATGTGAAGCTATCCCAGAGGTATAAGGTATGTGAGAGCTTTCAAATGACATCCAATTACTATCATTAGACTGCAAAATTCTTTAAGTTACAGAGTAAGTGACTTAGGTAGCTCAGGCTCTATGTTAGAAACAGTTTTAATTTAATTTCAACTCTTTTAACTTCATATCAAAATAGAAACTATTTCCTATTAGTTTCTTGGTGTCAGTTCCTTACTCTGGCCACATTCTTCACTTTTTCTGGTTCTCTGGACAAACTTTTCTTTGTGTTGTAAAGAACTTCACAGAGCCTCAAGGTATTTTGAGCTCTCACAGTCCTGTGTTTTCCTCTTTGTCTAACAGATCAGTTAGTCACCAAGTAAGACTATGCAAAACTCAAACTGGTTTAGCTCTCCATTTTACTCTTCAAGTTTAAATGCATTTATTAGTAGCTCTGATCAAGAGTAGTCCCAGGAAAAAAAATATCTCACTTTTTGTATCCAAATTATGAATTTTAAAATTAGTAACCTGTTTCCAGTGGCTCTTCAATAACTGAGTCAGGTGGTGAGATACAGATGAGCTTGTAAACCTTCTCTGACACACAACACAAATCCCAACCATATTTCCAATGAATCTTGTACATCTCCTCGCAAGGCCCAGTCAATTTTATCTTCCCTTTCTCTGGTAGCACCAGCTGTACATTGGCTTTAGAGAGCACATTTTGTCCATCAGAAGTAATACTTAGAAGCTGCCAACACATGAGTAGGTATCAAGTAAAGACCAGACTGACTCACAGGATCACTGAACAAAACCAGAGTCTTGCATCTCCTCATTGAAGGCCAGTGATTTTGCACTGGGTAAAGTAAATATAAAATTAAGAAAAAAGTAATGTTTCTTAACTAGAGGTATTGAGACAACTCTAACCTGTTCCATGCAGTGAAATCAGCCTCTTAGATTTTTTTGTTTTGCATTTGGGACCTGTACTATAAAGCCTCAAATGATGGATGGCGAATATGAGCACATGTTGTGAGGCCATTTTAGGCTCAAGGTTGTAGAGGGTTTTTTGCTCCTTTTTTTTCTTTTTCGAGTTCCTCACTCCTCTGAAAAATTACCAAACTACATCTGTGAGCGTGATGTTCTTTTTTAATATATTGCTTTTCTAGTCGTGCATCCCTAGTTTTCTATTCCACAAGCGTTTTACGAAATACTGCCTGCGGACCGTAAATCGTTGAATTTGGTGGCTGTTTGATGCCCGCACGTCTTTGCCGCATGGCACAACCTCCGCGGAGCGCTTTTCCGCTCCGCACGGTGCGCGTACCACTGATTAAAGCCTCAGAGGTGCGATAAATCCAAGGCAGGCGGGTGGCTGGAGCAGCCCGTGGAGGCGGGAGCGTGTCCGGGCCGCACGCTGGCGGCCCCGCTCTGGCCGCGGGGGCTCTCCCGGGCCGCGCCGTGCGGGCCGGGCTGTGGGCGCGGGCAGTGCCGCGCTGTGCCGCCAGCAGCAACGCGGCTCCGTGCCCGAGGCGAGGCACGGCAAACTTTTAATGGGCTCCGCGCAGGGCGGTCTTGGCGTCTTCCCCAACTCCCGGGGAGGGCTCTGTCCTTCCCCGTTCCGCGCCGGCGGTGCCGGGGGTGCCCCGGAAGCCCCCCGAGCCGCCCCACCACCCCCTCTCCGGGCCCGGGCCCGCGCCCTCCGGACCAGGTAGCGGAGGCGGCGGCGGGTCCCGCCGCAGCGGTCCGTACCCCTCGGTGCCACCCATGCCATGAGACTCGCCCGCCGGGTGCGGGGGCCGCGCCGGGGCCTGGCGGGCGCCGCGCCGCGAACTACAGCTCCCGTCGTGCCCCGCGCGGGCGCGGCGCAGGCGCGGGGGCGGCGCGGGCGGGGCGCGCGGCGATTGGCGGCGACGCGGGCGGGCGGGGCGCGCGCCGTGACGGCAGGAAGGAGCGGGGGCAAATGGCGGAGAGATGGTCCCGGGGCCCGTCCCGAGCGCGGCGATAATCCCGGCGCGGAGGAAGCGCCGCCGGAGGAGGCGGCGCCGGGGGCCCTGACGCCCGCGACACCCCGCCAGGGTCCTGCTCTGCCGGAGCGGCGCAGGCGGCGCCCCGCCGGCCCAGCGCCTTTTCGCGGGCGGCGCCTGGGCGGCCCGAAGCCGCGGCCGGAGCCGCATCGGCCGGGCCCGCGCCCGGGACCCGCCGCCACCGCTGCTGCCGAGGTGGGTCCGGGCGGGGACGAGCGAGGCCCGGGCGCTCCCCGCGGGCCGGAGCCGCGGCCCCCGCGCTGTCCCGGCCTCGGGGCCCTGCGGGGCCGCCCCGGCCCGCGGGGAAGTTGCGGGGCGGGAGTGGGGTCGGGGGCGAGGCGCGGGCCGGGCCGTGCCGGGCCCCCTGCCCCGGGCACTTGTGTAATGGGGCCGGCGGGGCGGCGGGCGGGGGAGCGGCCGGGCGGGAAGGGAAATGACATCAAGGAGCGGGGGGGTGACCCGGTTCCGCTCGCACCCCCCCGCCGCGGGGGGAGGGAGGGAGGGAGGAAAAAAGAAACTGTCACCGTGGGATTTCATCAGCTCCTTCTGCCTTCGTGCATTCAACCTATTTTTCGTTCCTTTGGTTATGTAAGAGGAGCGGTGTGGAGAGGAGCGATGAGGAGGGGCGGCTGATGGGCTTCCTGGGGAATTACCGGGGTTTTTTTGTGTCCAGCTGGCCCTCCGAGTTAACGCTGGGAAATGCGGGACAACTGCGTGTCGAGTTTTTACGTGTATTTACTTTGCTTGCACTGCTCCGAATATTGCAGCACAATGCAGGCGAGGGTGGCAGGGACTGGAAACAGAGTGCAGTTGGCCAAGTTTTTTATTTCACTCTGACTGAAAAGCAAGAGAAAATTGTAAGTAAACAGTAAAAATCCTGTTCTGTTGATGCTCTCATGTAGGGAGGCACCAATGTATTTACTTATCTTTAATCTCACTCGTCTTTTTACCAGTTTATATCATATTTAATGTTAGTGTGGGTCTTGATATTTTGATTCAAAGCTTTTTATGAGACGATCTTAATTTCAAAATTTATAAATAGGAAAATGTGGCTCTACTTCCTGAAAATGAAGCCCTCTTGACTACAGGAATCTTCTCTGTAATAATGACTGCAAACCACAAGTCATAATTTAAATCTGTTGTTATTTTTGCATGGGCTGGAAATTTAGTGTTGAAAATACTTATTTGAGTATTTTTTTTTATAATCTTTATATGTGGATATTGAAGGTTTAGGGGAGGAAAATGTGCTGATGATGAGTGAAATTTTTTTTTTTCTGTAAGAGGTGTATAGAAAGTGACATATTAATAAACATTTCACTTTAGTTTCTGTAGCTCTAAAACATAGCCTTCCTGGTCTAAAATATTTTGGTTATAAATATTTTCAAGCATCAGCAAAATAAAATTGATCATTTACATTTGTTTTGCTGTTTGTTTGCTGAAGTATGCATGAATAGAAAATAAAAAACTAGAGCTACCTAGAGGGAAGCAAAAAAAAAGACTTAAGTTTGGCAGCGACGCGTTTGGAGCAGCACAGAGCACTGTGCTGGTGACACTGGGGGGAAAAGAGGAGAGGGGGTTCAAGAGCACTGTGTGCTGGGAGCACACAGAATCCATCTGCAGAGTGGGGTTTGCCAGCAGAACTCTGCTCAGTAGATAAGCATGTTCCTTTGCCATCTCTCTGCTGAGCCCCTGGGGGAGAAGAGCCTTTCCCAGTGGGGTTGTTCCTGTGTTCCTGTATCTCCTCTGCATTGCAACAGCATCCACCTGGTAAACTTCTGGAGTTCAGATTTGATCCTTTCAGTTCACTTCACGTTTTCTCTGTGGGTTTCCTCCCTGTGAATTGCTTGGTTTGTACAATAAGTGGAGGTTGGCCTGGTCTGATAAAGGTCTGTTAGTGAGACAGTTCAACTGGAGTGAAGTGATAGAGGGACACTTCTGGAACCAGTCTGGCAATTTTGGCAGAAGCTGGACTGGCACTTCACGTTGAGAAACTGCAAGTGTTTGGGATGAAAATGGAAGTATGGAAGCAAGACAGTATACCACAAATTCATTCAAATATATCACAAACAAGGAGAGTTGTATTGAACAAATAAATCATGTGATAAGTATACTAGCAATTATTTCAAAAGTTATTTTTCATATACTTTATATGAAGGTAGTTGACACTTTTAAAGTTGTATTTCTTTGATTCTGTGGCATAAATAACTGCCTGCCTTTCTTAAGGCAGTTAGTTAAGAATTTCAGAGAGAAAGATGGACTTGATTAGATTCAGACTGACTATAAAAACTGCAATTTCCTATCCGGGTTTGGGCCAAAAAGAGAGAAATACTGGTTTACAAAACAGATATGATGGTTTTGGGTTTATGTTGTCATTTGTCTGGTAGCTGAAGTATTTGTTTTGGGAAACAAAAACCTAGTGGTTTGTCTTTCTTCTTGAGTTAAACAAAAGTAGAAATAGAACACATGCAAGGAACTCTTAAATGTGTCCCTCTTTAATCTGTTCATACTTAAATGTGAGTTGGCTACAATTGTAACAGTAGTAATGGTTTATGCTGGTCTGCTTGAGGTGGCCTCTGTGTTCCTAGAAATGGATTAGAAGTGTCTCTGTTCCTGTCCCGTGGTGGGTCAGATTTACTCAGGGGGCATTGCTGTGTACCAGTCCTGAGCAGGACTGATGCAGGTGGCATCAACCACATGGTATTACTGAGTAATGTACTTGCTCATTAAGTCTGAGCATCAGAGAAGAACATGGGGTGGAGTTGCTGTTGTTATTTCTGATTAATTAGTACTTAAAATATCTACAGCAGCTCAAAATATTCTGACAGTTTTTGTATTTAACTGCAAAGAGTCTTTTTTAAGCCATGCTGTGCTGTTGGACTCTAGCAGGGAGCTACGTGTTCAGATGTGGTGAAAATACTGTTTAGTTGTTTCATGATATTTCATAATAGCAGTGCCTTCAATACTTGAAAATATAAAATTAGAGCAAAGCAGTACCAAAAATAATGTCTTCCTAGCAGCTTTCCATTGTTTTATAAATGTGCAAGCAACTGAATAGGAGTTGGACTCCATGATCCTGATGGGTCCCTTCCAGCTCAGCATATTCCATGATTCTGTGAATTTTGAGTTACTTTGGTAGAAACTTAGTGCAGAAACTTTTGATCTAATGACACTCACATGTGAATGGGTGAGTCTGAGAACGAAGCAGAAGATGTATCAGTTGCTCATGTGAAATGTGCATGCCTGGTGCTTGTAGGCCCACTAAAGAGTGGAAATAACAATCGTTTCTGCTAAAAAGTTGGTGAATTGATGTTTCTTCTTTCTTTTCCACCAGAGAATATGAAACAGGAGCCAAAATGACATCCCGATTTGGAAAGACCTACAGCCGGAAAGGGGGAAACGGCAGTTCCAAGTTTGATGAAGTGTTTTCCAACAAACGGACCACCCTTAGTACAAAATGGGGAGAAACCACCTTCATGGCCAAATTAGGACAGAAGAGGCCCAGTGTCAAACCAGATATTTCCGAAGTTCCTAAAAGACCCAAAGTTGAAGATGAGGTAACAGAGGATCCATTTGGATTTGACAGTGATGAAGAATCTCTTCCTGTGTCTTCAAAGAATGTGGCACAGGCTAAAAGCTCCTCTCAGCTGGAACCCGGTGAAGCTGCTCAGTCTGAGGACTTCACTCCTCTACTTGAAGCTAACAGCAGAATTAATCAGCCAGACACTGGAGAAAATGTTGCATCCAGCAAGTGCATACCTTTTGACAATACTGTTCCTCTCTTAAAAGAAAAGAGCACAAGCAAAAACATGGAAGATGGAGAATGCAAGGGCAGCAGTGCTAAACTTGCAGCTGCAGGTATGTTTGCTCAGCTGTCCAGATACTTCTGTTTTCCTCTGATTTTTGCTAATCTGCCTTTAGACTTTGTGTTTTCAGGGGATCGTTAAATGTTCTAATAAAATCGTGGGACAATTAATTACAGAAAACTGTAGAGGATACACTAAAAACACTTGGAAGCATCCTGCATTTTACACATTGGTGTGAGATCCTTGGCACTCTAATCCTTGTGTCTGCAGGTTGAGGTACAGTGCTTTAGATTCAGTGCAGTGTGTTAGACCACCTGGAATAAAATGGAATCATCATCTTCCTTTTCTAAAATTGCTCAGTGCATTTGTGGGTTTTAAACACGTGTTTTGAAGAGGGATGAGTTAGTGGTAATGGAAGGCTTTATTATTAAGCTTCTGGCTTTAATTTAGTGCAGGTATGTGCTTACTACCAGGCAGGTGCAGATACAAATTATAACACGTCTTATTTCATCATTTGGATGGAAAAAGTAGTTTTCTGAACTTCAGTTGCACAAAGGTTTTTTGTTTGGCTTTGTTTGTAATTAACACATCTTTATCAAGGTGCAGGTAAAAAGCTTCAGGCCTGTGAAACTGAATTCTGTCAGAATGTCTTTTAGGGGCTGTTTTGAGTGTTTGTAAGGTACCTTAATGCTTCTGAGAGAGAATTCACAAGGCCCATGGAGCTGAACATCTCTGTAATTTTATTCAAGTCATTTTTGGAGGAGATCAGATGTTGTTATATCTCATGAGAGGCTTTTGTATAATGGGCTGATTAAACTACAGCTTCTGTAATTGGGCAGAAGATCACATTAGCTGAACCTTGATGAAGATGACACCTACTGACTTGCTCTGGGTTATCAAAATGAGCTTTAATGAGAAGAACTTATATAACTTTAATTTCTCAGATATAGTTAACCCTGGGATCAGAAATTTGAGTGGACTTGTTCAGTTATAAGACAGTGGACAAGAAGATACTGAATAGTAGAAGATATGCATAGCTCAGTTATTTGCAGTATAATTCTGTTAGTGATCTAATTGAACAAAACACAAGAAATGTTGATTTGAACTGTAGTTTCACAGACACATTGGTGGGATGTGTAGTTGCCTTTTGATCTTGCTCTTATTTTTGCTGATGAAGTATTTCTTATTTTCATATGGTTTTCAGCAGTTTATCTGTAAGTATGATTTATCTTCAGCCTGGAAATGTTTTTTTTTTAAGTTTGAATATAGTTTTCATGAGTGATTGAATAAGTTCATCCTCCAGTATTTACAAGGACAAGAAATAGTAATGAGTTTCCTTGGTTGTTAATGAGCACATTGTAGCAGAACAGGTTTTGCAGTGAAATGGTTTCCTTGTAGAAAAGCTTTGTTAGAACAGTATTTTTCAGGTTGGAAAAGAAAGTGAGAGAGCTGTGGGCAGAAAAAGTTAATAGAGCTCTGAAAATTGTAGTGCTTGAGAGGCCAGGAGGAACAGACTTCAGCTGTTGCATTGGTGCTTCCTGGTTCCAGTCTTGTGAAAAATAATAAAATATGATATTTAGCACAGAAAAACGTTCTAATTTGATGCTTATTTAAATTCTAGAACTCTTTGTTAAAAGACAATATTATATATACTATAAATATACAGCTCTGAATGGAAGGAAGCTGATGAGTCTTGGTGGATAAGGCCATCAGTGGCTGCTGAGTGTGGTGGTGGTGCTCTGGATGCAGAGAGGGAGACTCCTTAAACAACAGTTTACTGAAGGAATTCTGTTCCTGCATGCTGTTCAAAATATTTGTTAATCACTGCAGTTCAACCAGGAGCAGTGAAGGCCAAGGTGGATCTTGACCTGTTCTTTCAGAATGTATTAGATTCTGTTGACACCCAGACAAATGAAGATAAAAAGCCATTTCGTGTCTTCAGAAATTGAAATCAACTGAGAATGAATCTTTGCAGAACATCCTAGGAGGGTCTTTGGTTTCCTTACCCTTATTTAAAGGCTGTAGTCTTGGTGATAGTGTTTCTTTTTGACAGTTAGTGTAAATGGAACTTGGATGGTTTAAGCTGCTGTTATGCTTGTGTGTAAACCGATCCAAAACAAATAAAATTGTCTCTGAGGATGTTGCTCAGAACACTGAGCAATTAGAGATAGTGGTATAGTCAGCCAGTGTAAATGGAGGTGCTTCAAAGGCTTCTTTGTTGTAGTGACTGCTCAGTCAGGTTTGCTGGGAAGGCTGCCTTTCAGAACTGCAGAGTCAATGGGGTTGATTTGGGGCAGGGTTCTGGAGGGGAAGGGAACCACGGGGAGTGTACAGGTATAGTACTTCTACTGCTGACATGTCCTCCCCCTCCCTGTAGTTATTTCCCCCTTTCTGGTGACTCTTGAACTCCACCAGGTTCAACCACATTTTTTCCAAGCTTGACTATTCCCGAGGAGGAAAGAAATGGGGGTGGGGAAAGTGAGCAGGTAGAAGAATATTAATATTCCCAGTGTAAGAGACTGCAATGTGAGCTCAACCTTAACCCACATACAGCAGTGTATCTCTAGGTGTAGAAAACTAGGCTATGTTGGTACTGATATTCAGGAAAAGGCTTGACTTGTTTAAAGTGCAGTTTGCTAGTCCTTGTCCTAACACTGATTAGACAGTGCATGAGTGGAGGTCTCCTGACTTCCTGAGAGCATGTGCCATCCTTGTATCTTAATGTACCTTAATTCTTAGCCTGGGTGGAATAAGGTTAAGAATTAGTGTTGAAAACTGTGTCTGACCATGGCCAAGCACAAAGTGAGAGGTGCAGTCAGTCCTGCTCCAGTTCTGCCTCCATGTGCATTCCTTTGGACATTAAAATGAAGGTGAGGCAATGTTGGTTAATTTTAACTAATGTTTGATAGTAAAAAGCAGTTGGTTTGGGGGGTTTGTTTTAGTAGTTGTGCAGCTGTGTAACAGTTGAGGATCTGTATCTTTTATTTAAATTGGTAGAACTTACTGGTCTCTTTTTTTTTTTTTATAGCCTTCAGCTAGTGCTTGTAACAATCTTATTTTAAAGGCTTTGAGAAGCTCTTAATGTGTAAAGCTTCTCATAATCTTACCCTGATGTTGCTTAATACTGTCTGAAGAATGTCCATGAGTAATCCTGTGTGTAACAGGTAATTTAGAGATGAGCGTTCAGGTAAATTTGAAACAACAAAAGACTGTTCAGTATTAATAGTATCTGTTAGGTCATCTTTGTGAAGGCTGGAGGACTTGGTATCTAGAAAATAAGTTGTGTCATTGGAAAAATACCCCACTGATAATTAATATCAAGCAAAAATGCAGCAACTTAGAAAGTGAGGTTGTTATGGGAGACCCTTACAGTAGGGTAAGGTGAAAACATGCAGAGAATACTTACTTGGATTTTTGAAACACTCTGATGGGATTTTGTTTATTTTTTTAACTGTTAAACTTATTCTGTAAGGCATAACCCAAACAGTATTTCATGCTGTATTCAGCTGCACACAAGCTTTAATATAAACACACTTATGGCCTTGCAGAGCAAATCACAAGGTCCTAGTTTTAAAAAACTTTTATAATATTTATATTAGCTTGTAGGTTGAAATTAATGTAGTACAATTTTTCAGATGAAAATTAAAGTCAAAGCTGGATGAATTTAAAAAGTTGGTGTGGCATTTCATAACGAGTGTACGAATATGTTTCAGATTAGATAACTTCTTTGCCTACTCTGGCTCTTTCAGTTGAGGGAAATACTGGCATTGTTGTGTGAGGGTTTGCATTTTGACTCTGGATGTTGTGATCACCTGCTCTCGTTTGCTTTCGTGCACAGTGCTGAGCTCTGTAACTCAGACTTTTGGAGGATCTAGTCCATGGGGTTGGTGCTGGTCATGGGAGAAGGCACTTGGGTTGGGAGATGTCTCTCATCTTTGCACACCTCGTATTCCTGTTGATGGACTATGAAATAATATTCCTTTCTTACATTAATTCTGAGTGAAAATATTAGGTGTTTAATTGTGCTTTTAATGAAAAGTTTTTTAATTGTGCATGGATTAAGTCTGGTTTGTTTTAAAGCCTGTGAGTTTATTTTCTGAAAATGTGTTTTGCTTGCTGTGGAGAAATAGAAAATAGAATGGCTTAAAATGTCTCTCCAGACTACAGAACAGCATAGGAATAGTGTCCCTTTCTGCTGTGTTGTGATGCTGAGTACAGATTTTGTGGTTATTGTCTTGGCAGTGCCCTTTGAGGCTTTTTAAGATTAAAAGAACAAATTATTGCATGTAGTGTATTTGTGATACTTGCTTTCTTTTTTTTCCTCCTAACGTTTAGAGTAATAATGAAAATAGCTCTTCATCATCTTGTCATTTGTTGCTATGTACTCAAACAGGTCTTTGTTCTGGCAGTAGTTTTGCTCTTGGTGCTTTAAGGAAGCATTTGCCTGTTGACTGCATTGGATTCTTTTGTTTTCTAGGTAGGTCTCAGTGCCCTGGTTTTTCACTTGGGGACGGTGCGGGCGTTGGAATCAAATCAAAATGGCAGATGCAATCCTTCTTCATGGCTTGTGCTTGTGTGCAGGAGCTCAGCTGCTCCATGGCCCAGGATGCAGGATCCAGTGGTGTTGAGTTGCTGGAAAAGCCCAGAGAGCACAGAGCACTTTGCAGAAAATGGTTGCCCTTGGCCCCTTGGCAAGGAGAGGGTTTAAGTCCTCTGGTCTGTTCCCCAGGGACTATCCTGATAGTACCTCGGTGCCTGTGTGTGCAAAGCCTCTGCATCCTGATTATGTGGGTGGGGAGCCCTATCTTTAGAGTTAAGTTTCAACTTCTCAAATGCAGGTTTGTTATATAATTGCATTGGACAACGAGCTTGGGCAGGATATTGCTTTCAAATTGTTTCAGAGCTTCTATTTTGTGTTTAACGTGACATGGACATTTAAGATAATAGTTAGGTCAGAGTAATATTATCTTTCTTCCTCTGCAGAGTTGTTGAGTTCAAGTTATTTACTTCTTGAGGAAGAATTTCAGTTTAGTCATTTTTCTGTCCAAAAATGGAACAAAAAGTTGGGGAAAACTGAACGAGGTCTTGAGCATTTGGCTGTCTTAGGAGACAGCTGGCAGCAACCATGATTAAAAAGAACTGCAGCTGTCCTCTGGCTGGGTCAAAGCATTAAGGAACTGATAGGAGAGAGGGGGAAAAGTCTGCCAGAAAATATGTGTGCCCGTAGAATTTCAGTGTTGTGAGGTTTGTTTGGATGGTAGTAGTTATGATGGGTATGTAGATAGCAAGTCTTCTCTTCTTTAGTTGTGTTTTTGTTATGTTTTCCCTTTTTGAAGATAGCCCTTTTCCCCTTACAGATAGAATTGTCATGCTGTGTCAGTAGCCCAAGTTTAAACTGGTGTGATTATTGTTCTCAAATTTTTATTTATTTTTTGTCTGATATTTCTTTGATGGTGGCTTGTTGGTTTTTCCTGGGGTGTTTTTCAAAAGTCTCAAATGATTGAAATTCTCTTTAAATCCCAGTGTTTATACTGGTTTGCTAAAATAGCAATACAGAAAAAAGACCCCAGTATTTAGGAAGGAATCTGCAACATATTTCTTCTAAAGACAGGGAAAATCATACTATGTATGTCCATGCACAGAGCACATGAAACTTCCTTCCCCTAAATCTATACCTCCTCTTTCCCATACAGAAGTGAATTTTGCCTTACATACTTTCTTTATGGACTTGTACAACAAACAGTGAGTTTTTAAAAGATCATACTTTTGACTGCTGCTTAACTTGGATGTTTAAAAAGTTGAAATAACTTTGCATTCAGAACGGTTGGTGCTTGTAGAAAACAACGCAACCCTGTTAACCTGCATACCTCTAAAGTGGGCCAAAGCTGCAGGAGAGCAGAAACCCTTTAATAAGGATGGGTTCAAACTGCTGAGATTTTATTAACTGTATGGAAAATGTTCTTCAAATTCAAACTTAGCTTATATTTTCTTTTAAGGAACTGCTCCTGTGTTCAGTAAAGAGTTTCAACATATTTATGACTACTGTCTGAATTCAGACTGACTTAGGCTAAGTATACATCTGTTTGGACAGTTATTAGTGCTGCTATGTTACAATATACTTGAATTTTTTTCATAGAGGCTCACCCTAGAAGAGTTGGTGAAAACAAGTGTTTTTGCCACGTGCCAGCACACTGTTGTCCATAACACTTAGCAGTAGTTAGCTGCCTGGATCAGCTTTCTCCTGCTGCTCTGAGCAACAGATGCCCTTGTGAGCTCCCAGGAGGAAGAACATGTTTGGACTTTCCATCAGAGGTGAACACGTGATGTGGCTCGTTCAGGCTCTAACAACTCTTGTGCTCCAAGGTGTAGCAGCTCTTCTGACCATTGCATTTGTTTGTATAATTTCTGTCTCTTCATGACCATTTTATTTTTAGATTTCTGAGACCAGATAGTCTTGGTTGAGGTGTTGCAGAGTTTTTCAAAGCTTCATTCTTTGCTGGAGGACAAAAGTCTTCTTTGTGTAGACAGGGGTTTTAGCACTGTTTACTGAAACTGCAGTTTGTCTGTTATTTGAGAGAGTTGTGGATTTTGCAAGTTGGAGTGTGCATTGGTACTGTACTGCATGATATGTTGGGTTTTTATATAATACTGGTATCTGTAGAGTCACATTATAATTTGTATTATGAACATGGTTAGATGCAGATGTGAAACAATGTTAGAAAAAGTGTTGTAGGAGAGTTTTAAGCAAGATTAGAGAGAATAATGAAGTAGTAATGATAGTTATTCCATCTGTGAAAGGCAAGCTGTAAGACCATAGGTGCAACTTGGACAAAAATACTTACGTGGGAAAACAAAACGTTTCATTACTGTAAATATACTAGTGTGTCATCAGTCATGATAACAGAGTATACCAGTTGGAGCTGTCTAAAAAAATTCTCTGAGGAACCTGTGAAGTTGTCCAGGCGAAAAGGTAAGTAGTGTTAGTTTGACAAAACAGAGCAACTCTGACAAGCTGTGTCACAAATCCTGGAAAAACACTTCAGGCTCCTGGGACCTCTTGTGCAACCTGTTAAGCTCCTGTCCTGTCCATAGTCCCCTGTCCTTGCCCTGTTACCTGCTTGTTTTATGGAATAAAATTATGGGGGTGGGGGAAAGGTAGTTCTTTTCACTCTGTCAGTTCCTGAAAGTTTTGCAATTTTTAGGCATTCCACCATCTCAACAAGTCTGTAATTATATGATGTATTTTATTATTACTGTGATCAAACTAAATGTTTTGTGGGTGGGGAGATGTTCCTTCTTTTTCTCGTGTAGTACAAAGAAGAAATAGTACTGTTTCCGAGGGCTATTTGGAAACACCTTTTCAGGCATTTTTTCTTAAGGAAAATCTTTTTAAAAAAGGGTGAGATGTGTTACAGGTAATTAAAGAAAAATGAAGTTGAAATGTGAGACATTTTAATGTCAGAATTGTCAGAGATGTCAAGCTGAAGCATGTAGGTGTCTCATCTCTAAAAAAGAATTAATTTCTCTTTTTTAAAAGGAGGTGTGGTTTTTTTAAAGTCTGGAATTGCATTCTTCATTTTGTACATTATCTTAAAAATGAAGAGGAAGGAGGTAGTACCACTGTGGTAGTCACAAGGCATTTACTGTTTTTGTTGGATGTATAGAGTAGCATTTGTTCATCTAATAAGTGAGTGCTCATATTAAGTATCTATTTTTTAAAAAAAGTTCTATCCATCTAGTCTAATTAATACAGGTCTAGATGAATATTTTTCAAATGTTTAAAGGTTTATTACTGAAAAAGCAGTGGGATTTTGACAACTATATTACATTCCTGCTGTTTGAATGTTTTCATATGTGTAGAGGAGCATAAAGTCTATTATCTTGAATGAATCAAATGTCTTGCCTTGTCTGAACTTGAGATTTTGTCTCTAGTGGTCATTTAATAAAGGTTACTTGGAACAGTAGTCATCATAATCACATAAATATAGCTTTACAAGTTTGGTAATATGCATCTTTGTGTGTGTGAAAACATCTCATTGTATTTGGTGGGAAAAAGTAGAAGCTTCACTTGTTTGGTTTTTTTCTTTTAATTCATCCGCAATAGTAAAGACATCTCTGTCTTGTTGGGTGACATAAACTAGAGCATAAAATCAAGCAAGAGGTATGGAAGTGTTTATCAGTTTGTGTTCCATTTAGACCTGTCAGTCCTTTGGATTGGTTCTCTAAAACTTAATTACCAGAGTATAAGAGATTTAAACAGAAAACAAATCATGATTACCACAGAACATTGTTATGGTTCCTGGGGATATTGTGCTTGTACCTGGGCAGGGTAGAGGGAAAGCTGTGTGCTGTCACTGAATTGAAATTACTTGGGAGACTCCTGTTATTTGAGACCCAGAAGAGCCTAATTGCAGTTAAAAATGGGAGAAGTTACATGCCTCTCTTGGACTACAGAACATCTAATAATTTGCCATTAGTTCATTTTTTCATATTCTTCCTACAGTCATGCTAGCTTCTGCTGCAATAGTTACTATTAGTAAATGCTGTAATTTTTAAAATCAAGGCTATTGGAATTGCTGTTATTGTACACCTTTGGGCAATTAGCAAGTAATTTGCAGTAATTTCTAGTGTAGAAGCTTCAGTCTGACAGCTATTGACCCACTGATGAGATGAGAACAGTGGCTTGACAAAATATCCTTTGAGGAAGTATTCCTCTAAATGTCACTGCTTAGTGTGCCACTAATGCATCATGATGATCCAGTTTTAAAGCCAAAGTTTCTACCTGGTGTGCACTAAACACTTTAGTAGTTACATTTTCCATCAGCCTTGCTTATTATGGGAGATGGAAAAATCTCCCTGGTGCAGTTGGTAAGACTTGTGAAGTACTGTGTATTTTTAAAATTTTGATGCCTCACAATGAAGGGGGAGGTTAACTGCCTCTTATTTGCTGTTTAAGAGTAACCTGATCTGCTGTATTAAATTACTAACTGAAAGTGAAAAATGAGATGCAACACTTCGTTGGTGCTTGTGGAGTCTTCTCAGACAACTCAGGATTCCAAGTTGCTCCTGCACATCCTCAGAACGTTGGGTGGTTATACAAAGGCAACAGGAGTCCTGCTGAGTACACAAAGAGTTGTTAGTGGTGTTTGCCTTTTCACATCATTCCTCGGGAGTGTAGTAAAGCAAGCATCAATAAGGCCATTTGACTGGAAGAGAATGGATTTGTTAGTTATTAGTCAACTGAGCTGACCTGAGGAAGTGATCTTACCTTTACAGATGAAGAGAAACAAAGAATTCCAGGCTGGAAGAGCTTAGATGTGTGGTGCTACTGCCTTAACCCAGTCTGATCAGATTTTATTCATCTTCAGGTGTACTAATGCCTTGAAGTGCCTCTGCATTTTTGGTGGTTTCCACAGAGCTGGTGGAGACTGGCACTGAGGAATGAACAGCTGGCTCAGGTTCCTTGGTTTTGCTTTTGGGTTGTTGGGAACAAGCATGAGAAGAAGGGCAAGGCGGGTTGGGCAGGTGTGAAATTGGAGATGAGAGTAGGAGCCACTCTGGGAAGAAAAATGGAACAACCTCAGTACAGCAAGTACAAGAAAAATTGAAGCGAAGAAAATAGATGGGAGGTGGGATTGTTCTTGTCATGATGCATCTCTTAACTGAGGCTTCAGTTTGTCCAAATGAGGCTGCTGCAATAAGAGTAGAAGTTTTTGCTCCCTTAATAGGTCACAGACTAGATGGGGTTGTGTTGCTTGCCTTGTTGCTTTTCCTACAAATATTGGGCTAATTTTAAATTGTTCTAGAACAACTTGTGCAGTAGTTTTTGTTTGTATGTAACTACATGATCAAAATTAACTAAAATTCACTCTTAATGAAAAGATTATCTGTTTGACTTTATTATTACTTGGTGAAATATCCAATGCATCTTGAAAAAACTTTTTAAAATAAAAGCATCGTATTAGTTGATATAAATGTCATAAGAATCCTCTTTCTTGTGATGGCCTAGTAGATGATGGCTTTAGCCCTTGGCTACTGCCAGAGTAACTTCCTGGCAAGGGACTGCAGAAATAAAGTGGCTTCAGCTGCTGAAGACTGTGTCAGAACTGGTGAACAGACAGAAGAATTTAGGGAGTGTTTTAGATGAACTGATCTGAAGTGAAAGAGTTAAATATGCACTCCCTGAATATCTTTGCTTTTTGCAAGATAAAAAACCTGGAATTTTAAGAGAGCATATGTGAAATTATGTACTGTAGAGTAATCATGATTTTTGTGATCTGCTAGTAGCAGTGTAAAAAACCCAATAGGCTAAACTTTTTCAGAATAATTGATTAGCATTTCTTTGGAAGCAGATTCCTTGATAATTTTTTCCATTAATTTTTTATCAATGCTATTGATGTGTATCAGCCTCTTCAGTCAGTTTTCCAGACTCCATGTGTTGATCATGTTTCCTGCTTGAGAGTACAGACTGCACCTGAGATCACAGTGATTCAAGTGAAGACAACGTAAAATAAAACTTCAGGTTTTTTCATCTCAAAACAGATTCCTGAATTATTTGACCCTTGGGTTGTTGTAATGCACATACATGTATAGTCTATTCCTTTCCTGGGAAGATGAGATTTGTTTTGGTCCTGGTATGAAATGCAGCTCTTTTATGATCCTAGACTTTCTTAGGATGGGAAAACTATTCCTTTCCCAGATGCACATACTGACACTTCTTCCTAACAATTCAGTATTGTTTAGTGAGCCAAGGCAGCCATATTTTAAATGTACTTATTTTAGTGTTGCTTAGACATTATTAACTCAAGTAAATATGCACTCAGATATGGAACAGAAAGTTCTGAAAATTATTTTAATTGAATGTGCTGTTTTTCATGTGTAAGTGTTGTGGTAGTCTTCAGCTGCACAATAACATTAAACAGATGGGGGAAGAGGTACACTGTCAAACTCACTGCTTGATAAAGAAATTCATTTTGGTTGGGCCTCTTCAATTATCACAAGCATCAGATTGAAATGGGAATAATAAGATTTCTTGTATAACGTGTTGATACTGAAAAAGGCTAACCAAGATTCCATCATTGAGATGACAGGGGTAGGTTTCCTTGTTCTTTGAGGAATGTAGTTTTGCATTTCATATATTCTGTGAAGAACTTTTTTTATTTCTAGCTGAGTATGTGTACTTCTGTGAGAGACCTCAGCTGAATTCTCAGGAAACTTAGATGCCATTTGTGAAATACTACTTGTCCTGGCTCCCTGAGGAATTTTGTCTAGGATTGAACCAGTATCCTGCAAAACTGGATTTGGTAGTCATTTCTTTTCCTGGAATTTTCAACTTGTACCCTAAAGTTCTTCCATGAACTGTGTTTGCAAAGATGGCTTGGAGATGATGCCGTTTTGGTTTGAGAACAAATGAGCAAAAGTCCCTGGGCTGGTGCTGATGCTCACTTCCCTCATCAGGAGGGTTGGAAAGGGCAGACACCTTGGTGCTGGTGTCTGGTGATACTGTCTCAGAAATTCCCAAGAAATCCTTGTTTCTGGAAAATAACACACTTGTATTGTTTAGTGTGTGTGTGAGGTCAACACCAGAGCAGGGCAGGTGCAGTCATGGTGAAACTGTCACCAAATCCACTGAGCTTTTGTTGGTATTCTGGGAAAACAAAGGGAATGGTTTCCCTACCAGTTCAGGGGGACAAGAGGTGAAAGACTTGGTACCGGCATTGCTGTTGTGTGGATGCTGCTTGGCTGCAAACAGTGTACACAGACTGACTTCTTACAGAGGAATTTGCTCTCTTGGACAGTGTAAGGTTGGAGAAGACTAATTTTTGGCAGCAACTTTTCTTCAGAGAAGCAGAAATTCATTTTAAGAACCTGCATTTCAGAGTTTGTGTGAATATGCAGACGTAGCTAAGTCATTGATTCATGGATGTTTTGTGTTTCTAATGACAGTACCTGTTTTTTCAAGTTCTACGCAAAAGTTAAAAGCACTTAAAGTTCGTCTGAAGCAAATCAGACACTAAAATCTATGTATTGTGAAACTTTCCTTTGAAACACAAGTGTAGCTGAAATAATTTGTTGTAAATAAGGATTTTGGGGGAGTATGTTCACATAAGAATGAAATAAAACAGTCTTATAACCTGTGTGCAGGAAGGAAATTATTTTCTTACGTAATGAAAAAATGCATTGTAGTTGTTCTTTATCTCTAATTATTCCCTGTAAATCACTTGTGTGTGAAACATTGGTAATAATCTTCTTGGAAAGTTTCGCTGCAGACGTTCTTTTTTTGTGTGGTTTGTCTAGGAAGATAAGTGGTTATATTTAGGGTTTACTGCTGTCTTTTTCATGATGTGCATGTTCTCAAAGTGACACTTGTTTTGAGGATTTATTTGCTAGAAATTATGAGAAGACTTTATTATAATAAAAACTTTCAGCTGGAGGGCTTAAAAAGTATAAACCAGATGGATAAAAACCTTTTTAGTGTTTTTTGTCATTGATCACTGAATATTTGTTGTTATATTGTGACTTTTTCAAAGTTGCCCACGAGTGACTATTATTTGTAATTGCATTTTAGTGATAAGTTTATCTTTTCTTGTAGATAAAATCCAGAATTTGAATGAAGATAATGAGAACAGTCATTTTATCTACGGGAATGCCGAAGACAGTAACAAAACCAATGCTGAGACTACAGACACTTCTGGATGCAACATTGAAGCCAAGGACTTGACTGATTCCTGGGACTCCCAGCTGGGGAAAACAGCAGACTCTCCATCAGAACCATCTCAGACCAAGGGGCCATTAAGAACTCACTTGTACGAATGGGAGGATGAAAGCGAAGACACCAGAACTGGAGAATATATATTAGCTTTTGACAATGAACATCTCTCAGAGATGAAGAGCAAGGATGAGGAGGGTGATAAAGAAGACAGTGAAAATCCAAAGGAAGCCATTAGTGAAGAACTTGTGCAAACTATTCCTAGGCCAAGCAACTGTAGGACATACTGTCGATCCAACAAAGCAAAACTGCAGGGGGCAACGAATTTTGACAAGCTGATGGATGGCACTAGTCAGTCTTTATCCAAAGCAAACAATGAGTCAAATAATGATGGTCTGAACCCAGGAAAAAAAGTTTCTTTGAGTAGTGGGACCAGTTTTAGAGGGACGGTGGGACGGACTAGAGACTACACTGTTCTCCATCCATCGTGCTTGTCAGTCTGTAACGTTACCATCCAGGACACCATGGAGCGCATCGACGAGTTCACCACGGCGGCCCCCACTGACCTGGGAGAAGCTGGACGCTTGAGGAAGAAAGCAGACATGGCCACCACAAAAACCACAACCAGGTTCCGACCCAGCAATACCAAATCCAAAAAGGATGTCAAACTAGAGTTTTTTGGGTTTGATGATCAAGACGAGGGAGGGGGAGATGAAGGCGCCTCTAGAAGTTCTGGGAGTTCCAATTACAAAATCAAGTACTTTGGGTTTGATGACTTGAGTGAAAGCGAGGACGAAGATGAAGAGTGGCAGGTAGCAGAAAGGAAGGCTAACAAAAAACAAAGTAGAACTGTACCATCTTCTTCACTACAGTCAACCTCTGAGGGCAATGAAAACTGTTCCCAGGACAGCCAGCTCAGTACTAATGCAGGTAAGTAGAACTCTTCTGGAATACATATTTAACATTTCATTTTAATTGACCTTAATGTTTTGTTCTGTTTGCAGTGTACCTAGGAGTTGGTTGAGCAATAGCACTATTTGGAAATCTAACAGTTAAATTCACTTATTTCTGCTGTGGGCCTGTCTGGTGTTTCATATCTGTCTTGAAGTATGCTTTATACCCCTTGATCTCTTGCCAGAGGTAGTTTTTTTTTTTCCTTTTGAACAGAAGATTCTTACCTTATTGGTGTGTTGAGCGTGCAGTGCCTATGCCTGGAAGGCAGATATCTTCCCACAGAAGCTCCACATCAACCCAGAATTATGGAGCTGAGTGCAGAAATTTCAGTAACTCTGAGGAGGTGTGAAATATCTCTTTGTGCTTTTGCATGTGTTTGTAGGCAGTTGGGACCCTTCTCGAGTTCCATCTTATCTGAGGATGCACAGCTCTGCAGAGGCTGTGGGGACCCATGGAGTGCCAGTGAGATAACTGGCTTTGGGAGAGCCTCTGCATATTCATGTGTTTCAGTTTTTGGGTATCTCCCTGTTGTGCACAGACTGTGTGTGTGTGTTTGTACTCACACACATACGTGAGTCAAACTGTGCACGTGGCATTTGCTGAGCAAGTTCTGGTGTTTGAGATCCTTTGAAAAATTAGACTTGCTTGGTGGTCAGTTGGGTCCTGAGGAATGACTCAGGTCAAGGTTGAGGTGTGCTGGTGAAGAACAAAATGAATAACTTTGGTGAAAGGTTGCTTTTAGGTTTTTTGTTTTGAAGAAGTCCTATGCCAAAGAATCATGCATGTTGGAGTAAGTATTTCCAAACACTGCCACTGTTCTGTGGAACTTTTTGGGCCTCCATTTTGGAGCATGAAGCATAAGAAGTTTTCATCCGTTCACTGAAGTGGTTACATTTTTAAGACTTTGGCAAGATGTGTTTCATTGTGATGGGGAGAGGGGGAACTCAAATCTAAGCCTTGCAAATGTTGGAGGGTTTTTTTCCTACAAATAGCTTCTGCTAATATAATCCAGAAATAAAATTTCATAAGGAAAAAATGTTCATTTCTCTGTTCTAATTATAGCTGTTTCTAAAACTAGAATTTTTTGTAAGCCTTTTAATCAAAGGTAAATGTCACTGCTAGGGTTTTTGTTAGATTTGAAAAGGAACAAATGGATACTGATGTTCTATGAAAAGATTGTGTTTTTAACAAAAAAGACCTTGATTTGTTTTCATAAATTTTACTTCTGATGAGACACATTCCAGCCTCTTTGGAAAATGGGCTTAACTTACAGGGCCACTTAAGAAATACTCTGAGTCCCTGTCTCTGATGAGTCTTTGTTCAGCCATTTATTCCATGGGAAAAAATTGCTTCTACAGTTAATGCAGTTGAGATGCTGACCCATCAAATAATCCTTTCAGCTGCTGTCCTCAGGAGTCTCAAAATATCTACAGTTTACATTTAGCACTACATTTACTGAGCAGGCCTTTATACTCTGAGGTATCATAGGTTATTTCTCTGCAATATTTTCCTAAGAGATTTCCGTGGCACAGGTAGATGTAAATTTATGTTTTGTTAGTTCTTAATACACTTCTCCACTTCTCAGGTAAGAGCTGCCTCTCAGTGCCTCTGCTGAGAGATGCTTCCCCTTTATTTTGCATCTCCTTTGCTCATTTGATTCCTATTTTGCACTGCTGTAGCCAGGTGGGATTTGACTTGCAGTTTTTCTTCTGAAATTTGTAAGGGTGATGTCCTGTAGTACAGATTTGAAAAACAGGGAGTCTGATGCTGCCCTAAAATTGGTAGGACTCCTTGATAAAGTTCATGCTGTCTTCTCTCAGATCTTGGCAAATTTTGAGCATCATGATCACTCAGAACAACCATATTAAGGTACTTAAATATAGTGATGCTGAGTCTGAGAATTCTGGACTTCAGATCTAAGCCTGAAGGTGCAGTAGAAGTGACATTGCTCTGAGGTATCATCTTTACATACTGAAAAAAGGGACTTCTGTGTCCATGAAAAATGCCAGCTTTGACTCCAAGCCTCAGCAAAAGCCTTCAGAACATCTTGCATGATAAAACTTCCCTGAAACGACAAACAGTACTGAGAGCTGCTAATGTCACCTGAGTTCTGGATGTGCTGTTCTTTTTTTGTGCTAATGAACAAGTGCATAGAGAAAAATGCAGTGTTCCTGTTCCAGTGTGACAGGTGAGATGCCAGATTGCCTCTCTGAATTTCATTCCCAGAAATTCCTAAGACTGCTTTTGGTGTTCCGTGCATAGGGAATGTTACACGGCATAGTCAGTTCTGCAAGAAACTTGCTGCTTTCTCTGCTCTCTGTTCAGGCCTACTTTGCCATAATACTGATTTGGTGCATTTTTATGAAACATATTTCAGAATCTTAGTTTACAATATCTTATTAAGGTTTTGCAGTAGAACAGGAAATGGACTATTCCTTCCAGTCTAGTAGCTCACAGTTGAGGGAAAGTAAGTTTAACAATACGTATTTAAATGTTTCTACAAATGAAATTTAAGAAGGTACAAAGACTACAGGGACAATGTTGTTAGTGCAGGAAAAAATACAAAATGGATAAATTCAATTTTAGTTAGACTGTCTTTCACTGAAATGTCTTTTCCGTTGCTCACTTTATGATAGGCTTCCTGCTGAAGTGGTTAAAAATCTTCAAAAAAAGCTTAACAAATAAAACCCCCAACTCAAAAAAAAAAAAGGGGGGGGGGAATAAAGAAAAAAGCTTCAGATTTTAAATTTCTAGATGCTGTTCACAAGCTTTTCTTTTTAATGAAAATACTTCATAACTTTATTAGCCTTAGATTTTTCCTGAAGCTTTGAGTTCTAGTTTAAGTTTATTTTTTATTTTGCCCTTGTAACCTAAAATTGTCTCATTAGTCAGTGCAGCAGCCCAGTGCAGCAGCCCAGTGCAGCAAAAGCCCCTTTGACTCGTGAGCTTCCCAGCTGTATTCTACCAGAATGCCAGGGGCTAAAAGTGCTGGTGAGACTTTCCTAGGTCTGAAACACTCCCTGTCATCTCAGTAACCAGAGCACGGGATGACTGCAGTGAAGAGGAGCTTTTAATACCAGAAGAAAATGCCTGACTTGACTGTAGTAATCAATGGGGAGTTGTATCCAGGAGAAGTCTGTACTGCAGCCTAGTCTTTTGCTTTGTAAATCAGTTCTGGTATACAGCTTAACCTTTGTGTCATGCATTCACTTTTACTTTCAGTGATCAAGATGGGATTCCTGTAATCCTTTTGGATAATAGAACTTTGTATATCAGTATCTAGCACTGGGTTCATTTCTGCTGAGCCAACTTGCCCTATTCTTTTTTTTAATTCCTTTGCATCTTCTCAAAAACCGAATCACCTTAATTGGGTAAATATTTTAAGCCAGTTAAAACTACTTCAAAGTCCTCCAAGGCAGAGTCCTGTTTGGACTTCAAAACCTTCTGCAGAATTACTCTGAGACACTAAAACAAAACTATGTTGTTGTTCCCCAGGAAATTTCCTGTGGCTGTTGTCTTCTTAGTTGATCTTTGAACATCTTTCCAATTCTAGCCAAGACAGGCAAATTATCTCGAAGATTATAAATGCCTTGAAAATGGTTGGGTAGAGGAGCAAAGACCTTACCTGCTCCCATATGGAGAAAATGGTCCATATGCCCAGCTTCTCCGTGAGGGGACAAAAAAAGCCCATACAGGAGAGAGCTAGTGGAAACAAGGGGCACTGCTTACCAAATAATTCATGTGTTTGCCTCACTCAGTGAGTGTTAACAAAACACTTCTCCAGACCCTGTTTAGTGTAGATTTGAAAGTCTGCTATGATAATGTATGCAGAGTGCTTTTAGGGTACCCAGAAGGCTTCCAAAAGCACTGCTGAAATAAAAGCATTCCAGATGATCTTACAAAGCTAGTAAGTGTTTGATGTGCTAGCAGCATCAGAAAAATCAGAATTATCCTATTGCAAGTAGGAGTTGAAACGTTTTTATCAAAGAGTTACCTAAATAAGAGTAGAATTCAAAAAAACCAAAACTTAAAATGATTTTAAAATTTGTGACTTACTTGATCCAGAGCTCTATTAATCATTATTGAAGACAGTACCAGCTCCAAGTCTTAGCACAGGACACAAATTACTGAGCTGATTTGGTGAAACACATCTTGCATTTCTAGAGTGACTTGCATGTTTGTAATTGCTGCAGTCAAGTTACTTTTCAGCTTTTAATCTACAATAGGAATGTCCAGTTCTGTTGGTTTGGCTTTCTCTGGGAATTAAATTCAGCACCTGACTTCTTTAGAAGTATTTCAGGATTTGCAAGGATATGTATCAAAGCATTTTGATTGTACTCCTTAAATTGGCAAGTTCCAACAAGGACTAAGTTGACTTCTTATATAGATTTGGAAGCAGATTTGCTTTATGTAAGTTAATGAAAATTGATCTGTAATATTTTCCCTAATTTTATCAAAAAAAGATAAAAGTCAGTTATTTTCAGAGTCGGTTTTAAAGTCAGTTATTTTAAAGTCAGTTATTTTCAGAGGGACAGCTCACATGTGTTCTTAAGCTCTTATGCTCCCATCACACAACTCAACTGAAAACCAGTGGGCTGGGATGCCAGAGGCTGATTCCAGTGGGTGCCTTGCAGTAGAGCATTCTGCCTGCCCTGGTGCTGCCAGGCTTGTTGGAATTTTTTCAGAAACTTCTGGGCCTTACTTTAAGAATACTTATGTCCTTCAGACAAGTTTTGTATCCTTGAGAGTGCCATTAGAAATTTGCTTGCCTGATTTGCCTTTGCTTCCCTTCTTACACAGGTGCTTGGCCAATCCTGCTTAGTGGATGTGGGTGCACTTGGGATTAGAGTAACCAATCCAACCTGCTTGGATTTTGGCAGTGCAGTTTTCAAATAGCACCAGCTTCTCTGGAATAGATCCATTTGCTAAACAATTTATCAGATGAAGCAGTGCCTGTGTGCCTGTCTTGATTTCCATCTTGGTTTGTGCCAAGTAAACACTTTCCCTTGTCTCCAACGGATAAAGCTTCAAATACAACACAGGTTTAAAGACAAAATAAGGAGAAAAATATAATTAGATGAGTGAATTGCAGATTTACAGTCCAAGACTGAGTACTGGAATTACTGGTAAGGCAGGTATTGAATGCACTGAAAGGCCATGTCAGCAGTCCCTTCTAGCTGACTCCTTCCTGAGCTGATGACCAGAGTTTTTTCTGCTTAACACAGAATAAGCAAATACAAACAGGCTGCCTTTGTGAGAAATGAAGTAGGATCAATTCTTCAGTGCTGTAATTGTAGTGTGAAGTGTTCTCCTAAATCTCTTAATCTCATACTTCTGAAGAACCCAGTCTACTGTTTTATTCACCTGCTGCTCAGAGTTTTGTCAGTAAGCCATAAGTAAGCGCATGTAAAAGGTAACCTGGGATTCACAGGAGTTTGGAATGGGAAGGAGTAGCTTGAAGCTTACCCAGTGGGCAAGAGGTGGTTGTGGCTGTGTACCTTGTCATGCCTCTATGTGCTATGACAGTCCAGTCAGTAAAGCTGAGCTCCAGCCAGAACTGTGCTTGGCTTTAAAGCTGATTTTTTTGATGAAGACTGATTGTTCATGATATAATTTCAGATGCTGTACATGTGGAATTGTCAGATATGAGAAGTGCTTTAGCAGTTCAGCAGCTTTCAACATGGTTGCTTCATGTCTATATTTACCTTTAACAGATCTGGAGTTTTCAGAGGATGCATCTGGTGTGCTTGAAGGCAATAAGAAATCCACAAATAAACAAGGTGATAAATCTAAGGAAAACACCAGGAAGATTTTTAGTGGGCCGAAGCGGGTGAGTACCAATACTGAGACTGAGTTCTTATCTTAACAAGCTCTTCAGTATTGATGTTTCTTCTTATATATGTAACAGGTTTTTGTCCCAGTTTATATCTACACTTGAGATAATTTGTTGGCTTTTAATATTATTTCTGGAAAAGTAAAACCTTTAAGTGCAAAATTTGTGGATATGTTACTGGAAGTTTCTCTTTTCAGATTTGCATTGCAGTTGCACAGCACCAGAGTTTGGACCCAGATGTTTTTTGTGATGATTGGATGTAGGTGATTTTTAAAGCAAAGCATCAGTAAATGCTGTGTGTTTTATTTTGTTGGCATTTGTGGAGAATTTTTTGCATCTCTTCTCTTTGCTCTCCCAAGAAACATCTATCATATTATAGAATTGAACTTTTCTGAAAGCTTCAAATTGGACATTGGTGGGTGTAGTCTTTATGAGGGCAACTGCCTTTATAGCATGTAGAATATTGAGATCTTCTTTCAGTTAAAAAAAGATAATCCCTGATCCCACCCCAATATTCCCAAACTATGTAGTATTGAGTATGAATTCACACTCTTGTACTGTAAAAGGAGCTTATTCGTTTTACTGATGTTAGGTGGGGTTTATCTTACCTATTATTCTGGTTACTCGGTATTTTGAGGCTTTTAAAAATGTACATTCAGCAAAAATTGTGTTTACTGTTAGGGGAAAGTTTGCAGTAGGGGGATCCATGTAATCTCCATTAAATGGAGCTTTTATGACCTGGCTGTCCAGGCAGCCATTTCCAGTGCTTTTTGTATAACTCATTCCTGTTACCTGAAGACAGTACCTGTGTCACCATCCTGGCAATCCAGAACTGCTGCAGTAGGAGAAAGAGGGAAATGAACTTGTGTTTTCCCTATGAGTTCCATAGTTCCTACAAGACCCAGCAGTGGCATGTTATTATAGAAACTCTCTTCTGCATGTGTTCAGAATGTGTTCATCAGTCCAACAGTCCTAAGTTGTTTGGTCTTTTTTTACTTATTTTCCTTGTTATTTTTCCTAAGGAATTCTAATAATTAAATCCCTCTAAAGTTTTTTGGTCTTCCAGGACCAGAAGATTTATTATCTCCCCAGCTATGCTGATACATAATGTTTTCTTTAAAAATGTGGATTTGTTTTATTTCTCAAAACATGCAAGGGAATATTTTCATGTGGGAGGATACATGACCAGAAGTCCTGTCAGTTGTGATGCTCTTTGGACAAGAAGTGTCACTTGCTGCTTTGTGACTGGGCAGAATGGGAAGCTCTTGCCTCCAGAGTTTGAAGTCAGAAAAGTGAGGAGAGTCTTTTCAGAACTGAAATAGTATTTCTTGAAGAGAAAAGTTACTCAGCTTCTGCTGATTTAAATAATCATTTTTTAAAAACCATCTTCTTATGAGAGAACACGTTATAGTAGACAGAGAGACAGAAGTACAGGAAGTGTAAATTTAACAGTACCTGTTTTTGCTGTATATTAACAGCATAAAACAGCTGTGAGTGTTCTGGTAAATACAGAAATTTTTTTAGCATTTAAATATTTACATGCTTCAAATATTATTCTATAATAGCATTTCACGTGTTTCTTTTTTAATTTTTGTTCTTTAAATACTTGAGAGTTTATGTGAAAATGGTTTTACTTAATTTTGAATGCATGTATCGTGAAGTTACGGGGAGGAAAAAGACAACAATGTATAAAAGAGAAAATTATTTCAACTCTAGAAAACTGTCAGTTGGGAATAAACTGAATTCAAGTGGGAAAGGTGAGAATTAAACAGCCTTTTTGACCCTCTAGTGATATAATGGACCTAGAAGTAGAAAGTGATGTAATTGAGATTCAGATTTTAAACTTTAATGTTCTCTAATCATACGGCTGTTACATGGAGTTACTAAAAAAGCTTGTAAAGCTTCTTCTGATGGTAATTAGAGATGCTATAATTATCTTCCTAAACTATAGATATAGACTCTTAATCTCAGTTGTATCTTAAGGGAATTTTCATTCGGGGAATGAAGAAAAAAAAGAACTAAAAGTATTAACCTGACCATAATAACTAAATGATCTAAAAAAAAAAAAGTCTCTGGAACTTCTTCACTGTCTCAGCACCATTTCTTTTTTTTTGGTAGGAACTAGCAGATGCAGTATTTATTAATTATTTTCTGCTAGGTGGTGATGTTAGAGGTGTGACACTTTGCATCAGACTGAGCTGCCAAGTAAACAGCTCTGTTAATCAGGAAACAACAGTGGGGGGGTTTTAAATTTCAGTAGATCCAGAAAGCTCAACTGTTTTTTCCACTTTGTGGTCAACAGGACTCTCACCCGTGTTAGTGCTTTTGAAACCTGACCATTGTCCTCTAGTGTCAAAGTCCAGTTCTTGAAACTTTGAGCATATGTGTAATAAAATATTACAGGCATTATTGACTTAGTGAATAACAGTGTTTCTAGACACTGCTTTTAGTGTAAGGAGACTCACTGAAATCACTGCCTCGTTGGAGGAGCCACAAATTATGATGGGTATGTAAAGCCTTAACCAGAGCCGTGCTTTTAAGTGAATTAAACCTCTTTATCCTGAGCCCCTGTTACAGGAGGAGTGTCACGTTCCATAGCAACATAATTATGTACTTACAGTACATAAATATTGGCATTACTTGACTTGCAAATGATGGGTGTGAAGCATACGTGAGTAACATCTGCAGAAGTTTGTTTGCAGCTGTTTACAATTTTAATTCAACTGGTTGGATGACTCTTGCTCTAGCATGTAAGTTTGGGAGCTCTGGATACACCCACCTGCTGGCCCCTTGGAGCTTAGTTCCCCTTCTCCAGATGAAACTAATTCTCTATTATCAGGCAAGGCCCTGTAAGGGAGACAAGAAATTTTTAGTTGCTGTGGTCCAAATCTACTCAGACTAAAGACTTGAAAATAGAGACCATAAAAATTACTTCCTGAGATTTCTTGCTCTTGCTCCTCTCAAAACAGATTTTAGCTGGAGTCAGGAAATAAAGAGAATCAGATTTTGTAGGAATACTCTGGGATGGTTTCCAGTGGTCTTATGCAAAATATCTGTCTCTAAATAGGAACATGGAAAAAAACCAACTTCAAAGTGTGAGATAAAGAGAACTAGTCTATCTCCAGATTTCAGTTAAAATGTGTGTATTTCCCTTAACTACTCACTTTTGCAATGAGAATTGAATGTTTATTAATGAATGTAAGCTAGCTTAATTTTTTTTCCTACTCTCTTGTGTTGCTATGCCTGGAAAAATTTCTCTAAATTCACTTGTTGAAGTCTTAGCTCTAGAAAACCTGTCTGGTTTGTGACTCTGTGCATCCCCACATGTACACAGTGAATGGGAATACATGAATGTGCTTTTTTCTTCCTCTTGTTGTGCACATGGGGTTGTACAGGAAAAAATATGGAAGAATCTCTTGGCCACTACCTTGATTATCATGGTGTTTTCTTTGGGCCACTCAGGTACTGGACTGTGGAGTCTCCTGTGTGCTGGTTTGGACTGGGATAGAGTTACTTTTCTTCAGAGTAGCTCTTATGGGGCTGTTTTAGAATTGTGCTGATAATGGTATTCATAATGCAGGGATGGTTTTGTTATTGCTGAGCAGAGCTTACATAGAGTCAAGGACCTTTTTTTGCTTCTCACCCCACCCCACCACTGAGGGGCTGAGGGTGCTCAAGGAGTTGGGAGGGGACACAGCCAGGACAGCTGACTCCAACTAACCCAAAGGAAGATTCCATACCATATGACATGGTGTTCAGCAATATAAAAAGCTGGGGAAGAAGGGGGGACACATTTGGAGTGATGGTGTTTGTCTTCCCAAGTGACTGTGAGGTGGGATGGAGCCCTGCTTTCCTGGGGATGGCTGAACGCCTGCCTGCCCATGGGGGTTGGTGAATGAACTCCATATTTTGTTTTGCTCACATGCATGGCTCTTGCTTTCCCTGTTAAATTGTCTTTTATCTCAACCCATGGGTTTTCTCACTTTTACCCTTCCAGTTCTCTCCCCCATCCTACCCAGGGGGCGAGTGAGTGATTGGCTGGGTTGGGGCTTAGTTGCTGGCTGGGGTTAAACCACCACAGTTGTTTTTGGCACCCAGCATGAGGCTCAAAGAGTTAAGAGATAACAACACATTTGATTGGGATGTGCTAGATCAAGTTTATAGCTGTTATTGCTGTTTAGCTGTTAATTGACAGGGGGCTGTGCTTGCCTTACTGTGTCAGAGCACTGTGCTCCTTAGGGGCTGCTTTTTGTTTTTGGTACTTGCTGTGCCTGAGAACATTTTGATAACAGTGCTTTTAGCAGTGGCATTGCTTGAAGGTTATTCCACTAGTGTGGAATGCATTTGTCAGGAAAAGCTGAGATCTTCTTGGATTATTCATTAAAAAACAACGACCAAAAAAAAACCCAACCCCAAGCCTAACAAAACCCCATCTGCTATATGGGCTGGTTTTGCTTAAAACAATAAAAATACTGACAGAAGCATTTGGTTATGCTGCTTTTGCTCTCATTTTGCACCACCTGCTCGTTCCTGTTTTCTTGCTCCTTGAGTTTCCCAACGTTGTGAATTACTATAAAAATAATTCAGTTAAAAAGGAAACATGTAACATAAATCTCAGTCCAGTTCACTGGGAGACTGTTAACAATTGTATCTACTCAGTTGAGGAACCCAAGAAGAGAGATTAAGTCGTCTTAACCTGGTTAAGTCAACACTGCAAGTGAGAAATGCTCACTAAACACCGGCGGCGTTAGCAGGATTACGTGCAGTGCTTTGATCAGTGACATTGGTGGAGTTAGTCATGACAGGAGTGTCGAATCCATGAAGGAAATCACTGCTGAATTCAGACATGGCTTAGCCAACAGACTGCTGCTAACTCGGTATCCAAGAGAAAAACTTGCTCTAGTCATAACCCTGTAACTATTTATTGCTTTTCATGTTTTATTAATGTTTTAAGAATAACTTCTGTACCCAACAAAGTACAGAAATATGTGCAAGATTTCCAAGTGTTTTTAGACAGGTCAGTTGGAAGCAAATGTTAAATCACTACTCTGTAAAGAGCACTTATTTCCAGTTACCAAATGCTGAAAAAGGAGAAATTTTTTTTCCTTTCTGTGTGACTTCTGTCTGCTCTGCAACTAGTCCATAGTTTGTTACTTAATTGCATCTTTCTTGTCCTATAGGCAGGTTTTTTCCATGAGTAGGTTATTTTCCTTGAGTTTCCATACTCCTGTTATAAATTTTAGGCACTGTGAGAAACTATCAGTACTTGAAAATAAAACTGGCCTGTGATGCTGTTGTTGCTCAGAGAATTTCAGCAGTGCAAGCGTGCATGCAGTAACCATGTGTTATGGGTATAACCAGGGAGATCTTTTACAGGCTGAGGGGACCTTTCTCCACTGCTGACTGGAAGGAACTATAAATACCGGGTCAAAACAAATGCTGTGTCGAGTTAACTGGAAGTTCAAGATGAAATGCTTATCCTGATCTTTGGAGGTGTTTTGAAATTGAAGAAGTACAAGCCCATGCCTGGCCCTGGCTTGGCTGCGTGGTCTGAGGGCTAATGTGGCACTGACGTGTGTGGGAGGGGACAGCAGCTAGGCTGAGCTGTGGTCTGTAGTTTTCCACTTGTGTTATACTTCACAGTAGATGTTTATCAAAGGCATCCTGCAAGTAACATTTCTTTCTGCTGGCCTGCAAATGAATCAGCATTTTCCTGAATTAAATTTTAAATACTTTTCTTTGGGTTTTTTTGTCTTTATAGATTTAAAGTAGGTGAAGATTAGTCTCTCCTAAGTGCACAACCCTGTGTGGTTTTGCTTAATTATTTTTTCATAGCTTATTTTAAGTAAATAGTCCTGAGAAAGCAGGAATGGAGTCATGATTCTGAAGTTTTGCTCTATCAGTCAGAACCCTTTTTATAATTTATTGGTAGGATCAGTGTAGACTGGCCAGAACTAATTTAAAAAGAACTACTTGTCTTCATCTTGCGTAACCTTTAGGAAAAGAGTGTCCTACCGAAAGGATGAACAGCTGTAATTAAGCATTTTTATCAGTGATATTACATCCTAATTTAGAAAGTCAAAATCACATGTTTTTGACAGGAAGGATTATTAGTTGGTGTGTGCTGTTTTGACTCTGCTGAGCAGTGGAGCTGAGTGTGGACAATGGGAATACCCTGGGCAGTCTCTCCTGGTGTCAGGGCAGCGCTGAGCCCGCGCTCGGTCTGTCAGCAGAGCTGACAACCTGGGACTGCATGTTGCTGCCTCTGCAGTACATTCCTTTCATTTGCTGGGTGGTGCTTCTGGCAGATCGTTTGCCCAGTCCTGAACTGAAGTGGGTTTTGTGGGTTTTTTGTACAAATACTGTTTGTTGGAATGAGGCACGAGAGATGAGCTGTTCTAAGTGCCAGCCAATTATAAACAGCTTGTGTGTTGTAAGCCACTTTTATGTTGCTGGAATAAAAATCAATTTTAAGAAAGGATAAAATATGACAAAAGGTAAGAATAAATCTGTTTATCAAATAGTTGATTTGTTAAAAAATACAACTTCATATTGATACTATTCCAAATGCTTACCATGTAGGCATTTTTTTACTATTATTCTTAATGTAAATAGACCAAAAGAAATTCTTCATGTTTCAGCTAGTAAGCAGGATACTAATGAGGACTGGCAGGTTTTTAGATTAGTCACCTAAATTGAAGAGTGAGGTAGCCACTGTAATTTTACTGAATTCAATTGGGACGTAGCACCTTGAAACCATTTCAGAATGAAAGCAAATGCCAGGAATTTGTCTCCTAACTTCAAGGTAATCGTTTGATTCTGATCAAAATTATTTTCTTCCCACTCCTTCTTGTTAAACAGTGGGGGACAGGATGTGTTCTGGTAGATGCTGAGCTGAGATCCTTCAGCCTGGCAAAACTGCTTCCTCGGGTGTCCTCCATATGCAACTGTTGGGTAGAACTGTGGTAGGAACATTCTTGCAGCTGCATCTCTGCAGTGCCAACAGAGTTGTTACCAGCTTTGTCTGAGAAGGTGGGGATGCAAAGGGCAACACAGGTAACAGGCTTAGTCCTCGCAGAGACAAGAGGAAAAAATGAAAAATAAGTGTGGAAATCCTTCTCCCCCCATGTGTACTTAGGCTTTTCAAGAAGCAGAAAAATCAAGTTGAATGGAAAAACTTTAATGTCACAGTGGAAACTTGGTGTTTTATACTTTCAGCTCCTACTGGCATTAGCTCTTAGGCAAGAAGCAAAGATGCATTAAAATATTTTTGAGACTAAATTCTCTCTTGCATCCTCACATTCCCTGCATACACACGCCCCCCACCCCCCCAGTTTTGTAGTTCCCAGTAATTAATTCAGTGTTTTAGTAATTTGGCAATCAGGGTAGCTGAGTAGGATAAATGTTACATTGCACAAGGCCTCAGTCCTGTAGGAAGTTCTCAGATGGGAAAAACACTCAAAGAGATTAAAATATACCAGTTTCATTTGCCAGAGGAAGCTTAATTTATATGCAGATGCATATGCAAAATTGTCTTCCCAGCTCCTGTGTACTGTGTGAGCATGGTTGGTTCACTCAGCTCTGTCTGTGACTTGATGTACATGAGAGAATTGCACAATGCAACATGAGCACGCCTTGAGTGTGAAATGGTTGAGGGCCCAGTGTCCTCATTATACACATTTCAAAGTTTTTACTTTAAGTTAGCTTTATTTTGACCTGATTTAGGCAATGCCCAGTGGCAGCTGCCATGAGATAGGTGCTCTCTGGAGGAGCATCTGAAGTTTGGTTGCACTGGGGAGGAATCAGGTAAGTGAACTCAGCCCCTGATGCAAACCCCAGTGTTGCAACTGAGGACATCTGAGAGATTTATTTGGACAGTGTTCTACTGATCCAAATGGAAAACCTTGTGTGGGTGTATGCACACCCCAGCTGTGTGCCCTCTGGAATTTCATTGCAGTTCCAGTTTTGTAAGGCTTTGCTCTTAGAAGAGTGATACACTTTGGGTAGATTACAATTAATGGGGGGGAGGTGTAGGGGACATGGGTGTCTGTGTCTGCAATGTCTCTCTGCCTTTAGCTACCAAGAGGGCAGGAATTTGTCTGAATGATTTGTACTAGATGTGTTTTTGTCAGTGCAGTTTCTTGCAGGTGAATGCAGGTTTTTCTTTTCTCTTGACTGAAGGCATTATGTGTCCAGTGTTGGGCTGATATGTCTTAACTATGATACCCTGTCCCTTTCAATTAGACTTGACATAGGTTTCAGGCTGAGTTAATGACCATAACCATATGGCCTCTGCTTCTGAGCTGACCAGGTTTGAGTACACTCAGTGCAAGCAGCATACAGAACACCATCAGTTATTTCTGTTAGAGAATTGATCTCATGTTTATCAAACCATCCTGTTTCTCCAAGTTCAGTTTCTGTATTTCACTTGGGTGTTTGATCCATTGTCTTGTGCCCTGTGGACCTCCTTTTGAGCTTCAAGGAAGAAAAAAGATTTTGCAGTTCTTCACAAGTTTGATGCAAGAAAAGCTGCACTGACATTTTCTTCCTCTACTCGTTGTGTTTGCTGCTGATACTCTTCCACCTTGTCTGACTAACAGCTTGTAGTTGTCTGGCTATGTGTGTGTGCATAGTGTGTTTTGTGTTTAAATGGTGTAGCAGCTCACAGTTAAATGATCCATGGCACCAAGAGGTGGCTTATTGGCACTAATCCGCTACTGTGATCCAAGTAATGGAGATTTGGGTCACATTTTGAACACTGGAAAAATGGCTTGGTCTTGGTTTGCTTCTGGTTTTAAACTGCTGTTGGAAACCATTATCTTACTGGAACCTAAATTAACTTTTTTTTACCTGTTCTATACACATGGCTCAGCCTGTGCTGAATTGATACTCCATCTTCCTGTTTGGAAGTGTGATTTCTCTTTCGTTGCTCTGAATGATGTTCATTCCTCTCACTGTTCAAAGAAACAACCCATTATGAACAGGTCTGTGCAGCAAAACATGCTTGTTACCTTTTTCCTTTTCAAAGTGAGTCATGCAGGACAGGGTAGTACTCTTAATGATTATGAATACTAAGTGGTAAATCATATATTTCCTTTATTGGGGTTTTTTTTTTAGAACTTGTAGTTTTGACAAGCATCTGGCATACAGTGTTACTGAATGCACTTGAGATATAAATAATGCATTTATCAGGATATCTGTTAAAAATATTCTTGGGTTTTCTTTTGCCATTGTCTTCTACCTTGGAAAGCATTCTTGCCTGCTAATAGATGCTGTCTTTCTCATTTTGCTCGTATTTTCTGTGTGACTCATATCCCTGGCTCTTATTTTCTGCTATTCTTACATCTATGAATGGCAGGCAGTGCTGCATCAGTATGTGCAGAGTGCCAGCTTTTGAAAATTTCAGCTTTGAGGCTTTCAGGGATGGGAGGTTAAGCATGACCCATAGTTGATGCCATTTGGAGATGATCTTATAAAAGTGACAGCTCTGTGCATTTTGTGAAATCCCTGGCATTAGTTCTGGTTTTGCATCTCCACTCACCCCCAAAGAACCACATGCAGAGTCCCACAGTACCATATGCTTTCTACCCTCCCTGGAATATTTGCACTCCTTCAGACATGTGTCTCTGTGTAAGCAGCTGTCAGTGCTATACATATGAAAAAGGAATCTCTTCTGCTATTCAGCAGAAGCTCTTACAGCTGATTAATATTGCAGAACTTATTTGCCTTAAGAACACAGAATTCAAAGGAGTGATGTACTTCAGCTTGCATCTATTCTAAGTTAATCTTGAGAGAAAGACTTATTAAAGAAAAGTCTGCATTATTTGAATAATTGCAAGGTTCTTGTCTTTAAGAGAAAGTCAGTTTTTTAAATCAGTGCTGCTTAAATAACAGTGTTGCTTCTTCAGGGAAGCTTGTTATCACAAGCATTTCAGTTGCCATAAAAAATCACCACTGAAACCAAACCAACCAACCAACCCCTTTGCTTTTGTGATCAAGCACTTCTGAAAAGTTTTTCTTCACTAGCATTCGTGTGGTCTTTGATGCCTTTCCTGCCTTCAGTTCTGTCACACAGTAATCCAGAGCAGGTCTACACAGTGCTCACTGGTTGATCAGTATTGGCACAGTTTCTTTGCAGTTGTTTGGGAAATTCATCTTGAATGTTGTATTGCAAGGGACAATGTGAAGGTTACTTTAAGCAGTGGCTGTAAAGCAGGGATGTATTTGCCATGTCAAAGTCCATGTGAGTAGTAAGAGAGGCTCCAATGTCTCTGCATAATGTGTTAGAACTGATTAGAACATATTTCTTTGGAAAGCAGTGTTGGATTTTTGCAGGGGTGTTTGGAGGTAGAGCTGTGTGCAGGCAGTGTGAGACTGAGCAGACACCAGTAGGTAGGGATGCTGGGGAGCACTGTCTGCTGTCTAAGGAAATATTACTGGGAAGGCATGGAATCACAGACCTAATCACTTTTTTAGATCAATTCTGATCTAAAAGTGGAAGATACTACAAGGGATGGTGGCTAAAACTAACCTAAACTACCTAAAACCATAGGTACTTGAGGTTTTAAATTATTACTATTTCCAGATACACTTTGATTCTGTTACAAGAGAGCTATTAAATGAAGATGTCCTTGTTTCTCAGAGCAAGCATTTATTGGTGGCATTATTCGTTTTCTTACATAAAATGTGGCTTTTTTTTCTATATTGCACTGCTAATGCTTAAGCAAGCTGTAAAGTGCCATGTCACAAAACACTTTGGGATACCCTAGCTTTTGGTTCAGTAAGGGATTAAGGAAAACCAGGGAAGAAAAGCCCATTTTTGACTGTTAAATATAAAGCATACCATCTTTGGAAGCCTCTGAGCCCAGAGTATTTAGAAAGAATTTGGTTTTATCTGTTTGCCCTGTTGAACTCTTTCCTACGCATCAGCTGTTGCTCTCTGCTGAAGAAAACACCCTGATGCTTTGTGGACCTTTTGATTGCACTGGCCCAGCTGTCTGTGTGCTTTGTTCTTCCTCCAGACCAGAGCACTGGCCTCTCTTTCTGGGGCTGTGCCTCCTCTCTGTGTGCAGCAGAGGTGCTCAGCTTGGAAAAGCCGAGGCTGCAGGTGCTGCTGCTGCCTGCTCAGCGAGGGCCTGTCCCAGCTGCTGCCTTGCTAAGACAAGCTCTGATGCCAGTGTGACTCTGCTGCCCCTGTGCCTGCAGGGTTGTGTTTGGCTCCTCGTGGAGCACAAGGTCTGAAGGCCAAGGAATGTGCAGGCAGAGGCTTTGTGTCCCAAGCATGGCGTGCTTTTCCCCAGAACTTCATGAAAGTCCTGCAGCAGAGCCTGCGTGGGTCTGTGCCCCATTGTTGCTGCATGAAGCTAAAAGAATGCCACAGATGTAGGATCCTGTTGTGTGGGTTGCACCTCCCTTCAGCATCTCATCCTGGGTGTGCTGAGCCTGACACTGCTGTTGCAGGGACCTGAAAAGCGTCTGTGCAGCATGGTGCTCCCAGACAGGAAATTCAGGAATATTAATATATTAGTATCCTTTAAGCAGGGATAGAATACTATTTGAGACTATAAGTGAGATTTGGGACTACTAATAAAGAATATCCTATGCTAATAGGACTTCTGGCAGCTGTAATGCAGTACACTGCTGTCAGAGTTGCAGCAGTTCAGCTTCCCTGCAAGATTAAGAATTATTACGCATCAGCTGAAACTGATATTAAATATACAGGCTGGGTGGAAAATGGATTGGGAGCAGCCCTGAGGAGAACAACTTGGGAAGCTTGACATGAGCTGGCAATGTGCACTTGCAGCCCAGAAAGCCACTTGTGTCCTGGGCTGCATCACAAGTGTGGCCAGCAGATCGAGGGAGGGGATTCTCCCCCTCTACTCCACTGTCATGAGACCCCACCTGGAGCACTGCATCCAGCTCTGGGGCCCCCAGCATAAGGATCTGTAGGAATCAGTCCAGAGGAGGTCACAAAGATGATGAGAGGGCTGGGATAGCTCAAATATGAAGATGGCTGAGAGCGCTGTGGTTGTTGAGCCTGGAGAAGAGAAGGCTCTGAGGAGACCTTAGAGCACCTTTCCTGTACCTAAAGGGGCCTACAAGAAAACTGGAGAGGGCATTTTTATAAGCACCTGTAGAAACAGGACAGGGAATAATGGCATCAAACTGCAAGAGAGAAGGTGTCTCTGCCCATGGCAGGGGGTTTGGAATTAGAGGATCTTTAAGGTCCCTTCCAGTCCAACCTAAACTAGTCTCTGATTCTATGATGTGCTCAATGTCCATGCTGGTTACTGGACAGAGTGTGCTATTTCCTTGAACTATCCCATATACCAGGATAGGGCACCCAGAAACTTACACCCTCTCTTCCCAATGTTAAATATACTCTGAGATAAACTGTGGAACAGTTGTGAGTAATTCAAGGGAAAAAAACGTCTAAGAAATACTCAGTGGTTCTTTTCCATTACAGACATCTGTGAAACTTGCATCTTTCTTCATTAAAAAACCATCTTTGTTACTAAATTGCCCTTCCTTTGTTCATTGCAGACCCTGAGTCAGATTGTGGGTAAAAATTTGCTGCTCTGAAACATAGGAGAAAATGGTTAGCTTCTTAACCATTTTTATTTTGGTTAACTTTTTTCAAATAAACATCTGTGTGGCACAGTCTTCCTATTTGTGGGCCCAGATGTCCTCTTGTAACTGTAGCAGCATGAACATGAACCTGGTTTCTCAGTATAACTTTTTTAGCTGAATATATGTTGTTTAAAAGAGCTTCCTTGGAAAAATTGATGAAGCTTAATAACTACTGTATGTGTGTTGCAGAATGGTAAATGAGCACTGCTTTAAAAACATAATTTAACAATCCATCGAAGTTGTTTCTCCTGACCACTCTAGGAGGGAAAGAGGCTTTTTTCTTGTCTGGAAACTCAAATGATTTAGTGCTTGACAGGTCTTTCAGGTCTTGAAACTCATAGTGATTTTCATTCTGCTGACAAACCTCGTAGAGGTTTTCATTCTGCTTATATTCCTTGAAATTTTGTTAGTCAGGGCTTTCTCTTGTGGAGAATGGAAGGATGCAGCACAGTAGAGTTTTACTCTACAGTAATACAGAAACCCTTGACTTACAAAATCTGCTTTGTAGCTTTTGACCTGCCAGAACCTTGTTACGCTTCACGAGGTGGCTTCAGTCCCTGGCTGCTGCTGCTGGGCTCACCTCACACAGCCCCTCCGTGGGCTGTACTTGGGTTAAAGAGTTGAAACGTTATATTTTGACAGAAAAATATTTTTATTGCCTAACTTCTTTTTTTTTTTTAAATGACTTTTCCCCATTTAAGTACTGTATAAGTGCTGTGAGGAGACAGATGATAATACAGTTTATTCCATACGTGGCATGTTGGGAAATTGCAAAAATTGCAGTGGTGTGTTAGTCTGCAGTATTGTTATGCAAATAAATTGATAAACTCAAATGCTAGAAATATAGTCTGTCTTTGCTTTCTCTAAGAATTATATTATGTTTCCCAGAAATTCAAGGACAGTAAATGTTGATGCATTTAGATTTGCCTTGACACATTTTTTGGCAAGACAAAAAGAAAAGGCTTCTTAATTTATTAATATGGATTAAGACATTTCATTTGGATGTTTTTATTCCCCAGAGCATCAAAGTCTGTATCAGTTCTGCATTTTGATTCTAAACTAGTCATATTTCTACTGACATAATGTTTGCTAGCATGTTTTTTTTCCCCCAGAGCTGTCTGTTTTTGTCTATAGGAAGGTTGCAGACCTTTTGCCTTTGAATAAATTTTAAAGATTAAACAACTGAAAAATTCTTTAAATATGTACATATCATGTCTTTTGCCATTTGGGTGGGTCTGTATGTCTTTCAAACCATCAGATGCTTCACAATCTGTCTCGTTTTCTGATATATATATATATATATATATGATGTTTAGAACTTGTGTTGCTAGGAATACAGAAAGGGAAAAATGAAGCTAATTTTCCTTGTTTGGCTACATTATTGCTACAGTAGTTTATGAAATATATGGTGACTACTGGAAATTTACTTAAAAAATAACTTTTATTTTTCTCTTTTAGTCTCCCACAAAAGCTGTGTATAATGCTAGACACTGGAACCAGCCAGAATCAGAGGCTCTGCCAGCACCACCAGCTTTGAAAACTCCCAGTGTCCCAGTAAGTAGACTGTTGGTTTTTTCTCAAGTTTACTAAATCTCCTTTTAAGATTCACTGATTTATATTTTCTTTAAAAAAATAAGTTCTTGGTGTCTGGTAATGTCACAGTAATTCAGAATGAAGTCCACTTTGTGATGTGAGCCATTGGGTATTTGCTAGAAAAGACATTGTCAATGAAAATATTGTAGAATGTGATCTTCCACATCCCTTCGACATACAGTTACCAAAAAATACTGCAAGTTATGACCACAGAAATCAGCAAATTGCAGATCAAAAAGGAGAAACTTAAAAGGAGAGTTAATTTCTTTTTCCTCTCTAATGGAGTGATAGCAGTTACTGACTTGAGGCTTTAGATACTGTGAAAGAAACAACATTTTCTGTGTACAGTCAGCTATGCTAATATGAACAGATTGGATATAAGCATGTGTACAAAAAATGGACAAGAGGTGAGAACCCTTCTAGAAGTTGTTTGTTCAAAAGTCAGTGATTGTTTTGAGGCTCAAAGTAATTGTTTTTTAACTCTTTTGAGACCCTGAGAATTCAGGGTCTTGGGCTTATGCATGTAGAAATTACTGATTGTGCTAAGAGAGCATTGTACGTTGTCAGTAAACTTCATTTCATTTGGTGCCTTTCTGGCAGTGCTTGCCTGAGAACAGAAAATCAGAAAGGAGATTTTTTTTTTTTTGCTGCAACAAGTCTTCAGCTTTTGTTTTTGTCACCAGTTTGTGGTGAGGTTTTTGGTTTTTTTTCTTTCTGTTGATGTTTTTTTCTCTTTTTTTAAATTCTACCTCTGCATATGGTGTTCTGATACTGCCTCTTGGGTTTGTGGTAGGTTTTAGTTGCCTCCTCACAGTACTCTGAACAGCCTTCCTTGGATGCTAACTGCACTGCCTGGAAAATGCAGATGACTCATTTGCAAATAACAATTTCTACTAGAGTTTGAGGACAGAGCAGAAATTTCAGCCCTAGGGTTTTCCTAAACCCCTCTCTCAATTTAAATTATGTACATTTGAACTGAAGTTTTTGTTGCTTGCTGAATCTTTGTATTGATACTGATTTTTGTGTAGTACTCTGATAACTGACTTAAAGGCAGACTTTGAGTCTTCTCAGACAGACTTTGAATATAACTTCAAGCTAGGAAAATGTCTGGATCATTCATTCAGACAGGCACTTCTGTCTTCTCTCAGACTTCTCCTTTGTAACTGGCACCATCAAAATATTAATTCAGGAATATGGCAGAGGTTTGGCTGAACAAACCAGTTAGGGGAATTTGTGTCTGCTCCTCATGTTAAGATGTACATCTGGAGTTACTTCAGTCGCTTTTTAACCTTGATTTACGTGTGTGTAAATTACATGGGTTAAAAATTGCAAGGTAAATGAGCCTTAATCCAGATATTCAGTGGTAATTCCTGTGCAGATGATCCTGCCTCTTTAATTTCTTTATAAATTTGTTACCTGAAGATTGGGATAAATTTGTCTCAGGTTTATGGTGAGAAACCCACAGCATGCCAACTGCTTATGCCAAGTAATCTCTCTTATGGCCTCTCCGAGCTCCCTTGGAACTGGCTTTGAAGGGGCAGCCATTGACCAAGACTTGGATGAGATACTTCAGTGGATCTCATGTGTTCACAGACTGATAAGATCAGAGTCCTCCAGTATGTGCTCTAAACCAGCTTTTCAGGGTGGTTTATTAGCATTTTGCCACGTTGCCTAAGTGAGTGAATACTGAAATGCCACACATTGACAGAGGCAGAATGTAAAGAATACTCCATTAATAGAGCAGCTTGTTTTGGCTTGTGTTTTATTTTTAACTGTCAATGTACAATGGACAAGAAGGCTTCCTCTTCAGCTGCCCTCTGGAGAGAGTAACAGTTCATGCCTCTTCTATGCCTGCATATTAATTCTATTTTTTCAGCCACACATTAAAAATATTCTCATTTTTCTGTGTAAGGAAACTAAGTGCATGATGTTACTGAAAGATTGAGGGTAAGTAAATGACCACTGGCATTGGCACTACGTTTAGAATTTGGCATTTGGAGGTCTGTTTCCTGTATGCCTTGTTTTCTGTAGCTTGTCTTCATATCTGAATTTGTGCCAAAGTAGTAATCTGAAGATAAGCTGACACTTAAGCTTATAGTAGCCTCAAACTAATACAGCAAAGTAGGTTGAGGAGAAACCTGTAATACTTGCCTGAGATGTCTGGAAACCTGTCAGTAGTTATTCTAGACCTAACATCAAGTTCTCTCCTGCCTGTTGTAACTTCAGAACAGGTTTTGCTGTATTTTGTGCTCTGATGTGTTGTTCCTAAAGTAGTTAACAGCAGGAATAAGGCTCGTGTACAGAAATACCATGAATTTACAAGAGCATGCAGTACCTGTTTGAGGCATGCACCGTGCCTCTCACTTCTCTGTGTGGCACTTTTTATGGTGCTACAAACTTTTAACTGTTTTTAAACACTGAATTTGGTTGGTTTACTTACCCTAAAACTTAAGGAACCAGTATAAAAGACTCCTTTTTGTCTTATTTTTTTTTAGTTTCAGAATTCTACTGGAGCTTTCTTGATACTTAGAAATGTTTTTTGGTTTTGTTGTTTTTGTTGTTTTTTTTTTTAATTTAAGCATAGGTACATTATCCCACAGCTTAGGTACATCTTGGTAGTGTAAGGCAAGGACTAAATAGTCCCAAAATGTGAGTTTGACAATTGCACAGCTGTAATGTTTCCTGATGTTTTAGTGTATGTTTCCGTGCTCAAAACATCTGCCCATTTTAGCACTTTCTTATTAATAGGTAAGGCTATCTTCAAAGGAGGCAATTCATAAAGATGATGGAGTTTTTAAGGCTCCTGCACCACCTCCCAAAGTGATAAAAACTGTGACAATACCTACTCAGCCCTACCAAGAGATAGTAACTGCATTGAAATGTAGGAAAGAAGACAAAGAAGTAAGTATTCTTAACAAATTTTTAAGATAAAGAATTCTCGGTAATCCTAAGTACTGAAGGAACAGTCTCAAAATGAAATTTGGCTTTCCTATTAAAAATAATATTTTTATCTAAATAATTGAATGGCCTTCATTAACTTCTTAATGTTTCCTTGCACTTAAAACTGAATAGACTTTTAAACTGTACTTGTTAAGATTATAATCAGTCCCAAGAGCAACTTACCTAGGTCAAAATATTTGTCTTTTCCAGTTATACACTGTTGTTCAGCATGTAAAGCACTTCAATGATGTAGTGGAATTTGGTGAAAATCAAGAGTTCACAGATGATATTGAGTACTTGCTAAGTGGATTGAAGAGCAATCAACCCCTAAACACACGTTGCCTTAGGTAAGATATCTTAATATAAAACACTGAACCTATATTTAAGAGATACTGAATTAAATATTCGTCAGAGAAGAGACCATGCTTTAAAATGTCATTGCCACTTACCTGGCACTTCTGCTATGAAGAATAAAATCTGAAAATAATAACCAAGATGGTATCTTGTGAATAATCAAAAACAGTATAACCATGAAGATGAAATAGAAAATTGTACCTTAAGAGACATATGACACACTTGTTATCCCAGCTATAAATTAAAAAAATATTTTCTGATAACTTTTCTTTGTTTAGTGCAACCTAATGTATGATGTCTTTTCTGTTCTTAATGTAAAATTCAATTCTAAAATAAAATCCCTAAGAATGGAAAATTTGCTGATGGTAATCTAGAACTAATGTAATACTGAGTTATTGTTTAAATCCAACTGCCTGTTCTTTATCTTCTGTTGAGAAATAACAGTGGAAGTAAAGAGGCCTCAGTGTTAATCAGAGGCTCCTTTCAGTTGTCTTAGACTACTCATTGCACTCTCAATATTCAAGTTACACATTATTGTGAAGCTGGTGGGAAAAATGTTAGTCTTGCTTTGACAAAGTTTATGAATTAATATTGGTGTCCATTCCCTGGACATAAAAGTAATTATCAAATTGCTAAATATAATAACCATTTATAATATTTTTTATATACTTGTAAATTTTCCTCTCTGTTCAGTAAAACTGAAATAACAGAGAAGGTAAAATTTGAACCCACAGAGACAGGTGATGGGAATGCTTTATTTGTGGTTTGACTGTGGTTGAGAAAAAGCTTTATGTGCCTTTAAGAGGGCTATTTTAAAATTTATTCTTTGTTCTTCAGAAACTATCAATGATTATTGTTGCTGGAGTATAGAAATAAGAACTCTGTTATCCAGTTTGTATATACGTTATGATAAGAATAAATTACTACTATAATGACAATTTGGGGTATTTTTCATATTGAGTGCTCTTAATTTGCTCATATGGCAAACGTACTAAGATCTTAAACTGAATTCTTTATTTTCCAAATTTATGTGATGGAATGTAACTTGTATAAACACAATAAAAATCTTTTCTTTCAGTTAACAAATTAAAAGAAAAGTGTTTTTCCAGAGGGAATCAGTGTGTAAGGATAGGAATAGACATAAAAGAATGAGAAGCTGGTAGGTAAGCTCTCACTGGTGCTGTTGTGACTGGAGACAGAAAAGCCTCTTGTTCTTTCAACACCTTACTGTGTGCATCCCTTACCATCAGAGTCCTCAGTAGCCATGGAAGACTTGATTGCAGAATCACTCCCACATTACTGCACATTTGAAAGCAATATATTTTTAATAGTTGCCATGTTTCACTGTGCTAGAAGTGGCAGCTTACTGATAAAACCAGGGGAAAGGCTCCATTTTTGAAATGAACTGCTATGCTGGTCACTGATTAATATATTTGTCAGATTTTTTTCTGAAATCTGTAATGTTTCCATCGTTCATAAATGCAACAATAAATATAAAAAAAATGTCCTGTAAAAGTAATATCAGACAATAAGTGGGACTAGTCAGTCAATTAGATAACCATCAGATAGCAGTGGAAGTTCACATTTACAGTTTCTGATAATGCCTTGGTCTGTAATAAGCTCTCATGTGTCTCTAAATCAGACCTGCATGCTTAATCCATGAATGTTTTAATTTAACTATTGGTTTCACCTTTTTTTTTGGTTTTGTTTTGTTTAAGAAGCAAGTTCAAGGTGCTCTTTCAAATCCTGTTTTTAGCCAGGCTTAGAATAAAGCAGACATGGTTTGGTGCTGGTAAGCAACTGTTGAGTAAAACACTACTCTGTTCACCAATTGCAAACTTGCCTTATATAAATTTTAGAAGAAACATCCCAACAGAGTTTTGTGTGAGGCATCTGGTCAGTCCTGTGCTGTGGGCTTGTTGATGTGCTGGTTTGCTAAGTGTGGCCATTTCAGTTGTTCTAATGCAGACTGAATTCTCTGCAGTGTAATCAGCCTGGCGACCAAGTGCGCCATGCCCAGCTTCCGAATGCACCTGAGAGCACACGGCATGGTAGCCATGGTTTTCAAAACACTGGATGATTCTCAGCACCACCAGGTAAGGAGACACTGCATATTTCCTTAGAGTTAGTTGATACCTGTGTGTTAATTTTGTGTGCATCTGGGATCAGTGGCTCCATTTGAGAAAGCTGTGTTCCAATGACAAATTCCTCTTCCGCTGTTCATGTGCTTCTGGGTTTGGAAATTCTTTTTTTAAGAAATCATTTAAGCTTTTTTAAAAAACTGACTGCACTTTGGATTACTGTTTTATGGCATCTCTTAAGCTTTTTTTCGTTGTTTTCTTGTTGTGTTTATGATTTCTTTCAAATACAATACATTTGGAAGGAATCTTTCCTTGTTGTATTTAAAGGTGGCTCTAAGTGCTCATCTCCAGACTTGCTTGTATGTGAATTATCACCTTTTCTGTAGCTGTTGTGGGGAATTTGTCATGTCTTGTGCCTGTCTCCTGAGCACTGCTGTAATTGCAGTTGTGGGATGCCTTGAGTGTGTGCAGTGCTCTATGAGAAATCTAGGAAAGGTAAATTTTATCTACTTACGATAACATGACCTGAGAGTTAAACTGAAGCAGTTTGGATTTCCTTCCTATCAACGTTACCTCTGTGGGGTGTCCCTTGAGATATTTTTACAGAAGTTGAACACAGAAGATGTCACTGGAAATGGGTAGTAGATCTGTATATCCAGTCAGCTTTATTATTTTCTGTAATAGCTCTAGAAGAATGACATACAATGCAGAATGAAACTTTGCACCCACAGAAATAGATATTTCAGAGGTGCTGTTTGACATCTTACTGTGGGTGGAGGGAAAAGCTGTAGAGTCTTCAGTAACTGATTTAAAGTCATAGCTTATTTTCCATCTCCCTCAAAAATTAGCGATGGCTAACTGTAAAACAGGCACCAGGTTCAATGAATTCATTATTTTGTGAGCTGCCAAAATAGTGCCAAGTGATACTAGAAATAAATAAAGTACAGGCATGCTATTTAGGACAGTTGCCACCACTGAGATGCAGGAGATGGGCAGAGGACAGCTTTGGTTCCTTGGAAAGTGTACAAGCTTGCTGGGTGTATTTTTGGCTGTCTTTTAACAGTTACCATTATTCCTTCATTTTCCAAAGAAGCAGCACATGCAGTTCAAAAGGAAATTGCCTGCTATTATTAGTCTGCAGTAGCAAAAAGCATTGATTATGTTCACTATTTTCAGTATATTTGATGAAACACTCCCTTTTGTCCAGGGAAAAAGAATTGTAGTTAATGTTTTAATATAGCTAGAGTACGTTCTTGGTACAGGTTTTACAGTATTTTGAAATTACTGATTTATTAAACTACTCTTGATAAATGCTAATACATGTGCCCTAACTACTGACAGTATATGCTCCAACATGGTCTTCTCTGTATAAGCATGCTGTTTTTCTATGCTACCCTTCCATTCATTCATCATTTCACTATTCAAAATGAATAAAATTTCTCCACTAAATCTCAGTTTGAAGTAAGTCAAGAATAATAAATCACACTAGGCTTTGCATGCGTGGCTCAAATCCATTTAAGATGAATAAGGACTGAGGGGAAAAAATGCACAATTATTTAGTTAATATTTTTCTTTCAAGTGTTTTGGAGATGGGAAAACTGCCACAATTACATTGCTAATAGAAACAGATATGAGCATATACTGCATTCAGTGTTCTGATACAGTGGAAGAGACTGAGGGTGGAGGGGACTCTATAACTTTCCATAAGGAGTATAAAATAGCAGTTGCAGATTGGCAGTTGCCATTTCTTTAACCAGCAAGGAAAACAAAATAACCAGCTATCTTACTGAGCTATGCCCCAAAATAATCACATGAAAATTACTTGTTCCACCAAATTTTTCTTGTAGACTTGTGTTTACGCTTAAGTTATTAATTGACTTTGTTTCTTCAGTGATGCTCTATGAAGGTTTTGAAGTATTGTTAATTTTGAAAATAAAACCTATATTTTCATAATAACTGTCAGTAGTTAAGCACAGAAACGTGGTTTTGTAATGTCTTCAGCATGTGAATAACTTAAAAAAAACCAAAAGTGCATTAAATGTAGTGCTGAACCCTAGAAAATAACCATCTGTTCCCACAAGCTGGAGTATAAATAGAACAAGCAAGAGAAGACAAGGATGAGAGTGGGTGTAAATGGTCTGCTGTTTCTGGAGTGTATGTTCAACTAGGATGTTTTCCTGAATTCTGTAGAAGTATGGAGTGCAAATCCATAGTTAGATATGCCATAAAATTTCTGTCTAGAGCAAATTCTATTTATTTTAATTTTTTTCCTCTCTCCACATTTCTTTGGAAGCAGAATGTGCCTTAAGCATCTTGAGGAATAGAATGGGATGGGGGAAGCTCATCCGAAAAAAACGCCCCTGTACTGCAATCTGTAAGGGAGGGATTTTGAGGGATTGATTGGATTCTTTGGCTGCTTTGTTTTCTTAGGATACTGATCAAAAATAAGTTGTACTAACAATTTTTCCCTCCTTCTCAGCTCAGAATTCTGTGTATTGTACCTGTAGGGCATGAAATAGCTTTCAGGCAGGGTGGTTACACAGATCAGAGGAAAATGTAGGGTTGTTTCATTCAAGATGAAACCAACTTGCTTACAGGGACTAAGAGAAACCAAGGTTAGAAAACCCATATCACTGACGTGAAGCTAAAGCAGGTTTATTCTGTCATAAGCACCATCCACATTTAAGGTCCTTACTTTTACAACATCACTCTTTTCCTGTTGCACATCAGCATTTGGAGGCCTGTTGGCCCGAGTCCCTCCTGTGTGTGTGCTGTGGCAGGAGCCTGGTTCTTCTTACACAGAGCTAGTCCTCTCCTTTTTTGCTTTTCCAGCAGTCCTGCAGCCTGAGACCTGCTGCATCATGTCTTGGTCACTTCTGAAACGTTTCAGTATTTTAAAACCTGGGAGGCAGATCTGAAGGGATGTGTTGGCAGAGCTGATGTGGAGGGAGAACTGTTACTCCCTGCATAATGGAAAGCTGGATGGGTTGAAAAGAAGGGAACCTTGGTACAGAGCTTTACAGAATGAGTGTGACTGCCCTTATCAGACTTTGGAATATCTGTAAAGCATTTCTGAGTAGTGATCTAAGAACAGTCTCTAACTTTTTGAAATACCTAAATATTGGCAACCCAGATTATAAATTCAGCAGTTTCCCTCTGTTAACTGCTGCATAGTTTCTAGCTGATAGGAACTCCTTTGGGGGCTTAAAGCAAATTTTTTTTTTAGCAAGAAACCCACCTAGATAATGCTGGTCATTAGAAAATAGTTCTTTGTAGATATTGCTTTATTAGGTCTACCTTGGGTGAACACTGGTTAGTGGAGTAATCCTGTGTCCTGTTTAATCGCTGTCGTTCTGAAGGAACCTCGTCTTCCAGAGTCTTCCAGGAACCTGACATTTATTACAGGATAAGCCAGCTGCAAATAAATCAAGAGTAAACATTTCTATAATTAAAATTATAGAATTGCAAGGCCTACTGGGGAAAGTTAATAAAAATTAAGGGAGAACAGTGTGTCCCTCTCTGTGTAGTTAAGTCGCATAGATTGCTTTCTGCTTTGCATCACAGATGTGATAAAGGCTGGAGTAGTGATGTTCACAGCTAAGATTTTGTTGGATTTTTTTTTAAACAACTCTGTCTCAAGGTTGTATTCACAAAAGGAGCTGTGGATTTGGAAACTCTTACTTCCTTCCTTCAGTACTTCAAGTGCATCTTTGGTAGTTGGTCAGATGAAAGTCTTTATTCACCTGAGGATTTCCTTGACTCAGACAGGAAGGAGTTTTAACATAGCTTTTGATAGACTGTCATCTGCCTAATCGTGTCTTGGAAATGCTGATACTGCTTAGTGTGACCAAGTATGATCACTACTTGCTTCTCAAATAAACAGCAGTTAATGATTGCTTTGATGGTTGACTGAACTCTAAAAAGATGTTAATCAGCTCTGACACAGAAATACTGCTCTTTGCTGTTGAGCTGTACAACACTCACATCCCAGAATTAGTTTGTTTCCATTTTTAATTTACCTTATACAGAAACAATTGCAATGGATGCATGCAGCCTGTTGGCTCTTGAGAGTTGATCTCAGTAGGACACACATACCCCACACACACCTCAGCTCTCCTCTCCTCCAGTTATTGTCAAAGGTTTCTGAAAGTTTTGTGCCCAGCACAACTCAGTTCCCTGGAACATTCTTCTCTTAACCATGACTTGGAGCTCAGTGCTCTCGGTGCAAGTGCTGTACTTAACAACACTGGGGATGGAGAGCTTTGCTCTCTCTCTCCTCACTGTCTTCTGTGTCCCTTCCTGACAGTCAACTGCTCCTTTTGCTTTTCTGGATCCTCATGAAGATGAAATTTAATTCCTCCTTTAAGGAAACTTAAATCTTCTTTAGCCAGTAAGAGATCCCTTTACACCCATGCTGTATGAGATAGGATAATAACATTCACATGTTAAGGACTGATGGGAACAGGGCAGGGGGGAAGCTGGTTTATGCTCTGGCTACTTCCAAAAAGCAGAATTCCCCTGGAACTAAAATGTGTTTATGCTAAAAAGGTTTGGATAAACTATTGACTGACAGACTTGTTTGGCAGAATCAGAATTTATGTCACCAGGCACTCCCCTTGTGTTGCCCCCCCCAGACACTGTCTCTATGATCTCTGTATTTTCTGGTGCTGTCATCAGTTCATCCCCTCAAACCAGAATGTTCACCCACCTTGCCACATACCCTGTGCTTTTTCACCTTGTCCCCTGCCATCTGTCTCTTCTGTAATACTGTGTTACTGGAGGTTCTGTTTCTCATTCTGTCTGCAGCACTGAGCCCCTCAAAAGTAGAAACCTGTGCTTTTCCACTAGGGTTGTGTAAATACACTGAGTGCTTTGTGTCTCAGTTTGATTTGCTAGGAGAAAGCATTGGTAACTTGCTAGAAGGAATCTGTACAACAGCGAGTGCTCATGTGAGTGCTCGTGTACACTGGGACTTGTCAGGCATTTTCTTTCATAAATCTTCAGCTTGTTTATTAAAAATGGTAAAAGGTCTGCTTAGAATGATTATTAAAAACTAACTGGTCTCTTTCTTCCTTTCTCTGCCACCCCAAGAATTTGTCCCTTTGTACAGCAGCTCTGATGTACATCCTGAGCAGAGATCGCTTGAACATGGACTTAGACAGAGCCAGTCTAGATCTGATGATACGGCTTTTGGAGTTGGAACAAGATGCTTCTTCTGCCAAGCTGCTGAATGAAAAAGACATGAACAAAATTAAGGAAAAAATTCGGAGACTGTGTGAAACTGTTCACAACAAACATCTCGATCTCGAAAACATCACGGTGGGTAACGTGCTTTTGCTGGAAAGCCTTGGCAGTTGTGGAATGCTCAATAAAATGGACCTTGTGAGCATCATCTTGAATTTTGTATCCCCAGCAAAGGAGGTGTGACACTTTGTCTGCCTTTGATGTGTACATGACTGCACTGCAAGTATTTTCTTCTTCCAGTTTGAAATTTCCTTTTTAAAAGGCTGTCAGTAGGATAAAGGTGTGGTGTTCTTCAGCTCTCTGAGTGTCCATTTGCCCCTTCTAAGGGAGCAGTTACCAAGAAGTACCACTTTAAATAACCATGTGTTTAAAGACCATGCTTAGATTATTGGACTCCATTTCTTTGCCTCAATTTTATATGTACTTTCACAAGCAAATAGGGGGTTGTGCATGGGAATAAGAGTGTTTTGTGTTAAATTGAAAATATGGTGCAGGTTTTCCCATTAAAAAAAAAAACAAAAAAACCAAAAAACCAACAATCTGCCCTACAGAAACTGATTTTTCCCTGCCCAAAGTGTGGTGGCAGATCTGTTGATTACCACAAATGTGGATGAATTTTTTTCTTCCCTTTCTCAACATACTTGCTTTTCATGAAAATACCTTCAGCTGCAGCAGAGTGAACTGTTTTTGTTTAAAAATAAATTTAGCTGTGGTTTGATGCTAGCTTAGAAAATAAAGGGCAAGTTACAAAGGCTTTTTAAAAGAGTATATTTAAAGAATTGATTGACAGATTGACTAGATGAGTGGTCATAAATGACAAAATCTACTAATGTGTCATTGCATTCACCATATTTCAGTGTAGGGAATGTTGGTATGATCTTAATATTTTAGCATCCTGTAACACATTCTGTTCAAGATTCTTACTAGGTTTTTGCCATTTTTCTTGTAATACACCCAACAGGAGAAGCTTCTGATTTATTGTTTATGAAGGGAGTCTTTTAGAGCTTTATCTGTGCAAGTAGTGTTCCAACTCCTGCCAGTAATCTGCAGTCAAGATTGTATTTCATATGCAGTTAGACTAAAGGATGATACGCCTTGTTGAGCTGGCATTTTCTTTTGTAGCTTCTGTGACTTTTGTGTCACTTTAGGAAGGGTTTACCTTGGGGGTTTTCCATCCAAATTCTGGCTGTGGAACAGATTGCTGAGTTGGTATGAAAAGTCAGTATTATGTAGCAATAGCAAGAGCTGAATTTTGGGTGAGGAAGTTAATATTGATGACATCATTCTTAATCTTGGTAATCAGTTTGTGGTGATAGTGGAGAATTGTTTAGAAGTTTCAATTTTTTGTTCCCTGTGAACATATGAAACGTGCAGGTAGGGGGCTCATATTAGTTTTCTGACCTTGGAAATCTGCAAAGGAAGAATGAATTTGAGATTATATTCTCCACTTTGCATTTACAGTGTGAAAATACCAACACAGAATGAAATTTGTTCTCTAGGTGGTGATCAGCTAGGAATTGGTATAATCAGAGTCTTATTTCAGTGCTGTTTTGGCACTGAAGGCAGCTCACATAGCACACAGTTTGTCAGTGCCAGGATATCTCTTGCACTATAAAATGTAAGACAGCTCCCTTTATTAAGCATGGAACAGCTGGTACAGGTTCCTCATTGCTAAAGCATCCAGCCACAAAGACCACTGTCTCCTGCTTGAGCTTTTCTCATATTCATAATCTGATCTAGCCTGATGCTTTTTTATGAACTGTAATTCTGTTCTTGTGTTTTCTTAGGCATGGGTTTTAAAGGGAGAGGATATATCAAAAGGGACTCTGTCTCTCTGTCTTGTGAGGAAGCTGTTCATGAGTAATAATATCCTAGGCCATCCATTTCAGCTGTTTTATCTGGGGGGGGGTTCTGAGACAGCTCTATTTTTTAAATTTATTTTGAGCTGTTGCTGTAAATGCACTGAATACTGTAGTACCTCACAGATGGAAACTGGTTTCCTCCCAGCTGCACCATCTAGAAGCAGAGACTATATAGTGTTCAGAGAATATTTGCAAGCCAAATGAGATGATTAGGTTCTCTTCCATTTTAAGATAGTAGCAACGGTAAGTTGAGACAATAATGAACTTCATATGTAGAAGATCAAGCTGCTTTTGGATGGATCTCTGTCATGAGATACAATAAGTAATCTCTGTTTTGTACCAGATGACAGGCAGAAAATGCTAACAAAAATGCAAATCTTCTGGGAGTAAAGAAAAGATCTGGGCTTTTTCAGACTCAGACGTATCAACTGAGAAACAGGAGGATTGCAGCAGATGTTTTGATAACTCCAGTTTTTGCCTAACCAGTTACACCTTCAGTTTTTCAAATCTTGCACAGATCAAGTGAAGATGATCAATACTGGCTCTCTCTTCCCACAGACCATGTTGTGTATGTGACTGTCTAGAAACTAGGTTTTTGAGTGCTCAAACAGGTATTTAAAGGGTTCTGCTCTTAATATTAAAAATATAAACCCAGAAATGAAAAAAAAAATTGTTCTCCATGGGTTGAATTTGTTCCAGGTTTTTTGTGCTGGCTTAGAAGAAGATAAAACCTGAAGAACTCAGCCTTCATGTTAGCAAATGGCCCTTGCCTGTCAGCACAGCCCTCTGTAGCTCATGCTTGTAGCCGACTCCTCTCTTTTGCATCCTAGCAAAAACCTTCAGAAGTGACTTCTCTTTCCAGATGATGAAAGAGGTTATTCTGGTTTTCACTGTCAACATAAACATAGGGCTGAAAGCTTAAGGGAACCATGTTTTGAACCTTTGGTGTTAAAATTTTGTAATAATTGACATAAAAATTGAATGCAATGGACTACTTTCCTCAAAAGCAAAAAGCTTACAAGGTTTCATTGCTTTTATTAAAAAAAATAAGAAAAAAATGATGTTCTTATGCCTGGTAGTACAAATATCAGATTATATTCTCCTGGAGTTTTTTTAAGTCTTATTGCCCTTTGCCGTATTTCAAACCTTGTGTGGCCTTTGAGCTTCTGTGGTGAAGGTATTTAGGAAGTTAACTACATCTTTTGTAGTTGTAAAGATCTCCAAGGAGAGTTTTTAATCAGCTTCCTTCAGTCAGGTTTAGATTATGCATGATTTCAGTTCCCCATGTTTCAAGCTCAGTCTGTAAAGTGAGAGGAATCACCTGAGCTCAAGCCTGGCGAGCTGTTATTCCCAGGAGGGGCTGAGTTTGAACTGCTGTCCTGGAGCATCCAGCCCAGCTCAGAGAAAGCACAGCCCTCCTTGGAACACTGCACATCAATCTGTCAGGGAAGGAAGGTGACTTGAGAGGGGTAAAATTCAGTTGGTTTTAGTGAGATCTTATGGCTTTTTCTTCAGCCTTTCATTGTTGTATTTACGTGCCATATATGAATTTATTAAGCTTATGGTAGTTCAGATTTGCCTCTGTGTTTTCCAGGTGTTACAAGAAATCCATACTAGTTCCTTTTGCATAGGTGTGAATCTGTATGTATACAAATGTTTTATTGTTAACATGTCTTTAACTAGAGGCCTTTGGAAAAATAAGTTACAGTCTTGACTTAACAAACGGTGTTGGTTTTGGTTAAAGACAATGCAGAGGATTATTTAAGATAGTCACCTAAAGTCTCTTCAGCTTCTACTTGCAGGGAGTGAACTTATCTTTGCTATAGCTAAATTTCTATATGTGTTCCTCTTTTTAAAAGAAAACTGAATCAGTAAATAGAGTAACATTTGTCTGCAGTGTTTCAGTTTAATTGCTTTATTCTATGCATTTAAAATTAAAAACACAAGGTACCTATGTTGGAAGCAAATGTGTTCTACAAGCACAGAGCAAATGTATCTGTGAGCCAGGGAAGCTGTGTTCACTCTGGCTTTTCTTGTTTTTTTTTCCTGCCTGGCTGATTTGTCCATTTCCTTCCTCCAGTTGTTTCTTTTGATAACAAAAGAAACAAATGAAAGGAGCCTGTTTGGGTTTTCTAAGCTATTAATAAAATAAAGAAAATTTGAAAATGCAAAGTAGCTTTTTATCAGTACCGACATTTTTTTAAGATATGCATATTTTTTAAGTCTGTTCTTGCTCCCTCTGCTGGTTCTTCTACTCAGAATCTCTACTGCTGTTTTTTATGGGTTTTATGTGACGTGTGCTTGTATGATTTGGTATGTACAGCTGGCTGTGATGATTGCACTAATTGCAGACCCTCTCTTTCAGACCGGGCATTTGGCAATGGAGACGTTGCTGTCTCTCACCTCAAAGCGAGCTGGGGACTGGTTTAAAGAAGAACTGCGACTTCTGGGTGGTCTGGATCATATTGTAGATAAAGGTACATTGAAGATACTGCTTTGACAGTGGGAAAAAATAGTGAATTGTAGTCAGATGTTTGCTTTTATTAATGTTCATTTTCTGTGGTTAAAAGCAGAAAAATTATTAGCTGTGTTAAAATAAAGTACACAATTCAATATCAAGTTATTGAGAAATATTTGTGACTTTATTCTGTTGCATGTGGGGTAGAAAGCAGTTTTAATGTTAAACAGGATGTGTATAATGTTGCATGTAATGTGTGAGATTAAAAATGTCTTAAACTAGATTAGAGGTTACTGTGTTATGTATCTCTGCTCAGCACACAAATGCAGCACACTTCTGTAGAGTAGATCTCCTTTGCAGTCTTCTAGAATTGTATTCAGACCTAATGTTTTTAAACTAAATATCCCAGAGGAAGTCAGCCCTTCAAGAAAAAATGGTGGGGGTTTTGTTTTAATTCATTTTTCAAAGATATGTCTCAGGTTTTTTTGAGCATCTCACAGGTAGGAAAAGGGACATTTTTAAAATGAATTCTTGAACTGAATAAAGCTGAGTCTTAAGTAAGCAGAGGAAGAACAAAAGAAGGATTGGAGAGATGAAAGTGTTCAACTTGCAGGTGGTTTCAGGTTATGATTTCAGATTTGTGAAGTGTGGGGAGCGTGTGCTTGCTGTATCTCTTTTCTCTGCTAAAAGACAGTCCACTACAGTTAAGGAACATAGTCGTGTGCTGGATAATCTCTTCTTTGTCAGGAGAAAATAAAACATATGAATAAGTAATCTGTAGCAACAATCACAAACTTGCAAAGCCAAATGTTAAGGTTTGTTTTTTAAATTTACTTGGAGAAATGAAAAATGCTGATCGTGGCTTCAGAATTGTTTCCAAGCATTCATTGCAGGTGTGTGAAGTGTAGAACAAGGTCGATAGCAACTCTTTGAGTAGCTGCTTAGTTTGTACAATTGGCTTTTGAAGATCTCTTTCTGACAGTGGAAAACAACTTGTTTTTGTGTTTAGTTAAAGAATGTGTGGATCACCTGAGCAGTGATGAAAATGAGGAGAAGTTGGTTGCTTCGTTATGGGGTGCAGAAAGGTGTTTACGGGTCTTAGAAAGCGTGAGTATGAGCAGATACATTGCATTTCTGAAAACCCTTCTTCAGCAGACCTTTTCATTGTAACAGTCTCTTGGGATATAGTTACATTACAACACTAGAATGTTGATTTTTTTCGTAGACTTGTACTAACTTTCTGATGTTTATCAGTGTTTCTGGAATGTTTGAAAATCTGTTTTACTATTCTGTATGTATGTACTGCCTTCCAGGTTTATTTTTGGTAAGAATAACTAAATGTTACACGATGCTTTTTCCAAAGTTCCTATGAAAAGCTGCTGTTTATGGATGTTGTTTTCATGGCGTGAGTTTGACTCTTCAGTGTGTGTCTAGTAATAGCTGATCATTATAGAAGCAGTATTTTCTTAGAAGCAATAAACCCATGTATATTTTAAGAATTGCTAATTTGAACCATCATCTGACTAAACACTGAAAGAGAAAACTGCCCTGAGAGGCAAAGTAGTCCTGTCATCAGTTAAGCATGTAAATGGAGATGGTAAATATTTCTTTGAGAACTTCCAGCAGAATCAAAATATATGGTACTTTTGTAGAGCTTAATTGACAGGAATGGTTAGTGGGTGCTTCTCTGCTGAGTTTGCTGTTTGTTACTGGTTTGTTACTGTTATTGTAATACCATAAGCAAGCAGGAGAACATTGTTATGTTCTAGCAACACATCTCCACCTATCAGACAGCGACATTTGGGATCAGAGTTCAATGAATCTCACTGAACACATTGAACCCAGGTTAGAGGGCAAATAGCTACAGTGGTAACTTTCTTCACTAAAATAAAAGGACAGACTCAAAGGTAGTATAAGCACAAGCTAAAAACTGAGAAAGCTGAACGGTTGGTGAAGGGTGTCTGCCTAAAAATACTCATTACATGCCTTGTCAAAGGTGAGAGAAAAATTTTCAGATCGATTTTCTGCTTTTAAATTGGATAGCAGAATTTCCAAGCAACACTAGAAGAGCCTTGTTTAGTGTTAGAATATTCAAATTTGAACTTCAGGATGGTTTGTGATGCAGTAATGGATAATGAGAAGTGAAAATTTACACTGGATAATAACCAAGAAATGTGGAACTGAATAAAGTGGGGGAGTAGTGAAAGGGATTGCTTCTCTTTCAGGTAAAGAAAACCCCTCCTATTTTTAATATTACTTTCTCCTTCTCTTTTTAGGTAACTGTGCATAATCCAGAAAATCAGAGCTATCTGATAGCATACAAAGACTCACAACTCATAGTCTCCTCTGCTAAGTAAGTTGTAAAAAAAAAAGACAATTTGGCACAACACTTCCCATGATGGGGGAAAAAATAAACAAAAAGTTATACCAGAATATTCTAGGGGGCATAATACCACAATTTCCACTGTTACTTTCCATTAAGTAATGGTGAAGTTAATTTAGATGAAGGTATGGGCAACTAACAGAGTACTACTAATGTCTAGTGCTGCTACTGTTGGTTCTGTAGAAGCTGCAAACTGTGGATTTGGCTCCATCTGGACCAAGTTCAGTAGGAACACAGCAGAGGGCAGTTATGAAGCTACACTTATTTGCTGTGTTTTCATTATGCTTATGTCTTTGCTTAAGTGGAGCATAACAGAATTGACAGTGTAAGTAAGAATTAAAGTAGTGAAATACTGTTCTTGGCTGTTCTCCCTGACAGAGATTCTTATACAAACACCTCTAACCCATTTATCAATCTGGGTGAGTTCTCAGCTGGCTGGCAGAGACTGTCTGCCCCTTGTATTGCTCTTCATAAGAGAACAAATGAAGCTGAAAGGTTGACTTTACAGACCTCATTGGAAAAATAATTTAATGGTTGTAGGTTAGATATTGGAGTATTTTTTTAAATTAAAAAAAAAAAAACCAAATTGCAGTTTAATATGCTATTTAGACCAATATATATTTTGGACATTTCTAGTTTTATTTGTAATTTAAATCAGTGTAGCGGTTTAACATGAAACTGATGTTATGCAGTAGAATTGTGCCTATGGTCCATTAGTGTTACAAGATTAAGATTGTACTAGTAGGAAGTCATGTGTCATTTCTTACAGAAGGGAAATAGCTCTGAGAAGAGAGCAAGAGAAAATTTAGATAACACTGTCAGAGTCATATTCTGCCTTGATGGCCAGAGGATATGAGAGACTGAGTTTGTAGGAAGGGGAGATATCTATTGTAAGACCAAGCTGAAGCTGGGAAGGAAAATTAACTTTTGCTCTTGAAATACCAAGCTGATAAAGCTCTAAGCGACAAAGCTTCCCTGGTTTTTGTTTTTCATAATTTCAGTTGAGCTTATGAAAGATTTTATGGGTGATAAGTTTATGTCTACCTACAGAGTGGGCATCTGGATATCAGAAAAATTGTGCATAAGCTCTGTTTGAGTTTTTTCCTGGTGAAAGAAGGATAAAAGTGGAATGTTCTCTATGTTGGGAAGATAACTTTGTTCTGCATCTTCTCCCTGCAGAGCCCTGCAGCACTGTGAGGAGTTAATCCAGCGATATAATCGTGCTGAAGACAGTATCTGTCTACCAGACAACAAGCCTTTGCCTCACCAGAATGTAACTAACCACGTGGGTAAAGCAGTGGAAGACTGTATGAGGGCCATCATTGGGGTCTTGCTCAACCTGACAAATGATAACGGTAAACCAGCAATTATTTTGCATATTCTCTGATAAAGCATCGAATAAAACATTAATGTAAACCTTTTTTTGGTCCTGATTAGGGTTTTTCCATGTACAGTGCAATGAAGCAGTTATGTATGATAGATGCTTGCTTAGAGCCATCAGTAATTTGTCTTTACAAGCTGGATGAGTAATTGCAAGTGTAAAGTGTTTGAGGTGTGTGCTTAGGCTGGGGGAGGCTGCTTTGTCCTTAGGACCAAAAGGTTTTTCTCAATCTGCTTACCATTATGAACGTGAGTATTTTCAAAATTGAGCCTCTCAACTCTCTTTGTTTACAGAATGGGGTAGTACAAAAACAGGTGAACAAGATGGTCTGATAGGCACAGCAATGAATTGTGTGCTTCAGGTTCCAAAGTTCCTACCTCAAGAACAGAGATTTGATATTCGGGTGCTGGTAAGCTATTGTGTTTGTTACATTAACAGAAAATTGTTTGCCCCCTTCTTGCCCTTGGAACTACTTTGGTTCCACATTAAGGAATAGTTTCCTCTAGTTTTCATTGTCTTATATATATATACACTTAGTGAGGTATTTAAAGTTTCTGCAAGGATTTGGTGAGTTTGAGGTTTTTATTGCTGTGTTTGGTGGGGAAAAAAGTGCACTGCTTGGTGAACAAAGAGATTTAGCTAAATAAGACTGTGAATTACTAATTTTCAAAGATCTTTTCAATTTTGGAACTTTGGTTATTGTGTAAGGTAAAGGCTTTGTCAAATTTACCTCAGTTTATGTAAAATAGGCCAGTGTGGCCTAAATAGCAACAGTGAAATTGTGTATGTGAAGGATCTCTTAAGAACATAATCTGAAGGTTGGATACATGAATCCCTAACCTGCAAAGAAATTCTCAGCTCCAGAATTGTTTTCATGTTCAGAACTGGAAAAATGGAGATACCTCTATGAAAGTTCTGCTGTACAGGGATCTCTGCCTTGTATTTCTTTAAATCCTGTTCCCTCTGTCTCTCAGACTGTTTCATAAGGGTGCGTTAGTAAGTTATGTATCCTCAGATAAGGACTAGAGAAGACATTTTGTGCTGAAGTGTCTTGTTTTAATGTGTGCAATCCTTTTTGACTCTGTAATTCATGCAGGGGTTGGGGCTGTTGATCAATCTGGTGGAGTACAGTGCCCGGAACAGGCACTGTCTCGTCAATATGGAGACGTCGTGTTCCTTTGACTCCCTGTGCGCGGGCGAAGGGGACGGGAGCCTGAAGATAACTGGACAGATTGATGCTGTTCAGGCTTTGGTGCAGGTAAGAAATGCTTGTCCTCTGACAGCTGCCATTTCTCATTATCACACTGTCAAGGGAGAAGGGAGAACTCGGAAATGAAGATGTGTCAGAATTTTTTCTGTTCAGTATTTTGAGTAATACAACATAGTGGGGGAGAGGGGTGCTGCTCAAAATTCTGACTTTTACCATACTGTCCACTACAGAAACAGCTTTCCTGGTAAAAGACAGTGGTATCATTATGACAGACATCCAAAGGCTGCTCTCATGTCCATAAAGCTTTTTTGTTACTATACGATTTATTTCTAGTTTTATTGTTCCTAAATGATTTACTTTGACTTTTGTTTTAAGCCAGCTGTAACAACTGTAAGCTACTTTTCTCTTACATACAGATGTAATTATTATGGATGTGAAACAGCATTCTTAAACACTGTATTGACTGGCTTGTTTAAAAAAAAGAAATCCACCAGTAATTTTGGTGAATGAGTTCCACCATGCAAACTAAAATGAAAAAAATGGAAAGGAAATGACAGACTTTTTATTTCAATGTAGTTAATTTTGTGATTGCTTTTAGCAGTTCTGTTAACTATATGGAATAACTGTCCAGCAGCAGACAAAAAAAACAACAATAAAAGTAATGATATTAAATATCTTAATGTATACAGTTTGGCAATATTTAAAAGTGGTCATTTTATTATTTGGAAAATAATTGACAGGATATAAATGCACAATATGAGATTACTGGTTCATTCACATTTTTGATAAGTCATTTTAAATTACTCCTTCGTACTTTTGCTTTTTACATATCAAGGTCAAAGCTAAGAAAGCCAAGAGTGCATAGCTAGGGTCCAAAGAAGATGAAAATTGGTAGACAACAGAGATGGAGAGGAAATTATGGCAACTTTTAGTCTTGAAACCATGTCTCAAAGAAAGCAATGAAACATTTACAGTGCCCAAGAGGAGCCTGGCAGCTGGTTCAACACTGGGGAGGGAGATCTTGCTGTGGAGCTGTTGGGACAGATTATATTTTCCTTTGAAGAAGAAAAGGCTATTGTTAAGAAAAGTATTGAAGACTAACTGTATTAAGGGGTGAATTGTGAATGGGGAATAAACTTTCCAGTATTAACTCAGTGTGTTTAGGGTTTAATTTATAATGGAAATTGTCCTGAACTTTTCCCTGTTAGCTGTTCCTGGAGTGTGAGCGAGCGGCACAGCTGGCTGAGAGCCAGACAGACGAGTTGATTAAAGAAGCTCCTACTGCTCAGCATGATAAGAGTGGGGAATGGCAGGAGACAAGTGGGGAGATCCAGTGGGTCTCCACAGAAAAGCCAGATAGTACTGAAGAGAAGGTTAAGAAGGAAGAAGATGATGAAGAACTTGATCTTAATAAAGGTACGTTGTCTGGCTGTGATGAGCTCAGCGAAGGCAAAGAACTGTGTGATTGCATGAGGTCCACCTTGTCCTCTGCTTCCCACCTACATGCAGTCTCTTGGGCTGAGATTTCCAGGTGAAACTGCTACAGACCATAAGTAGGAGCAGTTCAGAGCTGAAGTATGAGAAGTGGAAGAAATGTTGCTCTTTCTTATTTAGTAGTACCTTTTATCAGTTTCTTAAAAAAATCTAAAACAAACAAAACAAAAAAAAAACCAAACAACAAAAAAGAGACCCAAAAACCCCAAAACCTTTTTAGGGACCTTGTCCTTGTAAGTTATCTGCCTTAATTTTGTTTCCCAGGGTTCTTGTTTTAAGCTACTTTTAAGGGTTGGAGCTTTTTTCCCTCCTCTCCCTATTTGCATGTGTGCCTCCTCTGTCCCCATCTTCTCTGTCTTCTCACTCCATCAGTGGTATCTCAGGTATCTGTAATGCCTTCATGTGCTGCATCTTTGGTAGCTTGTCCCAGGAATTTGAATATCTCTAAGCTGTGATGTAGTTTGTCTCTTGAAAATGTATCAGGTCTGAAACATCAGTCCTTCTTTAATCTTCCAAATGTAGGTGCAGTGTATTATTTCTAATAGTGTTTTAATCTTTTGTTCATAAGTTAGGTATATTACTTTCTCCAACCTTGCTTTATATCCTTCCTCCTTTTTGTAGCTCCACCAACTGGTGTCTGCAGTTATTTGTAGTTTGCAAAAAATGCTGAGTCATCAGCAAAAAAAAAAAGCTATATCTGCTGTCCTTAATGCTATAAACTGCCTTGGGTAGAAGTCTTACTGGCTTATAGTATCACATGAAACATTTACACTGGTAGTTTGGTGTGTTCAGCATAAAGTTTGCACATTGAAATGGCAGACAGTAAAATACTGTCCAGCAGAATGAGTTAAAAGTGAATGAAAACCATTTTTCTTGTCGAGAATGTGCTGCTGAGTCAGTAAGTAGGGTGATTCCTGCCTCTGAAATCTCAGTCCAAGAGCTCGTTTTGTTTGAGAAAAAAGTATTCTGGAAAGTGATAATGAAAGATTGTATTTGAAGCAGTAAAAGATAGCAGCTGGTTAGAGAATACAATACACTCAGTTGTCTCTTTTACAGCTCTTCAGCATGCTGGGAAGCACATGGAAGACTGCATTGTGGCCTCATACACAGCATTGCTTCTAGGCTGTCTCTGCCAGGAGAGTCCAGTAAGGGAATAACTTGCTCTTAAGTCCAGTATAATTTTTAGTGAAGTAATAATTTCCTGTATTGAAAGGGGTTGGTTAAATTAGGCTTCAATGTGAGCAGGTACACTGATGAAGCTACACTGATGTATACAGCTTTGGGAAAAGTTGCCAGATGTATTCCATCCAAAACAAATTTTCTGAACATCAGTATGTTTTTTCAAAAACAGTTGGAATTGAATATTTAACCTCTTTCACCTCTCTCCCCTTATTTGTAGCCAGCAAAAGAACTTATTTTGGAAAGGCAAATTGGCAAGCCTGTGCTTTCTCAGTAAATAAGCAAGTTACCATCAGACTTGTTTATTCTTTATCAGTCTGCTTTATTTTTTTCCTCCATTGAAATTACATGAAATTGTCTATGTCCATATTAGTTCAAGATGATTGCCTCAGATTGGAAATATGTAATAGAAAGCTGAAGTTAAAAGTACAGAACTCTAATGGCTGAGAACTTCCTAAAGTTTCCTATCAAATATATGCTCAAATGAAAATGAGGTTCAGACCTGCCTTCAGGCTTGACTATATTTGCCATGGTGGCAGAAATGGTCTTTAAGGTGCTGTTCTGTGCCTTTGTACTGATTAGTGTCTGTACAGTTTTAGTGTTTGGGGTGAGACTGACAATAAATTCAGTAATTCTCAACCCTTAACAGTTGTAAAGGGAGAGTCTCTCCAAGTCAGAAGAGTGATCTGGTGGGGTTTTTAGTTCTTGATAATCTTGTGGGTCCTGGGGGAGGTCTGGCAGTCCTTTTTTTCTTTTATTATTTTTTAAGGGGAAAAAACCCAAACCATCAAACCAACAACAAAAAATATTTTAGCAATTGTTGTTGTCTAGAAATATAAACACAATAAGCATATGAATATTGCTTAAAAGAGACTTAAATCATAAAGATGACAGCAAAAACCATCTTAATAATCCTCTGAATATGCTTGTCTTATTGCATGTCACATGCAGAGTACTATAGTTCTGTGTTAGAAAAATGTTTCCCAAATGAAAAAAGGTTGTTTTATTTCTTAGATCAATGTGACTACTGTGAGGGAGTACTTACCTGAAGGGGACTTCTCGATAATGACTGAAATGCTCAAAAAATTTCTCAGTTTTATGAACCTTACTGTAAGTAATATATATTTTAAATTGATGTATGTAGATATTTTTGTAATTGTGTTTTTTGTTAATATTTCATCCATTTTTAAAAGCATTAAGTTTTCAGTTGTTGCCTTGATAAGAGCGCATGATGATACTCCCTTTTTAAATACTGAAAACCCATTTGACTGTCATAATTTTACCTGTCATTATATTGTGATTAGTCAGGAAAATACTTTTGATTGTCTGCCTGAACCCTAGTTGCTTTTATTGATGATATAATTGTAAACACTAAAACTGTGAAATTAGAATAGCTCTCAAATATTTTAACAAGGTGTTACAAATGCTTGTTTGTTACTTCTGTTTTCTGTTACATTTCCAGTGTGCTGTTGGAACAACAGGCCAGAAATCTATCTCTAGGGTGATTGAATACTTGGAACACTGCTAGATACTTAACTTCCGCTGCAGGCACTCTAATGCTGGAGCTACCCTTAGACAAAAGAAGAAGTCATGAAAGAAGTCCTTGAAGGATATACCAAGAGCATTCATCTGTGTCATTCGTGTTCGGATTTTTAAGGCTACCTGGTCTCTTAACCATGCATTCAGCATTTTCTAAAAGACAGTTACTACATCAATCTGCAACTATCAAAAATGAGGGGAAAAAGGTTCTGAGGAAAGTAAATAAAGAAACCTTGCTGTTTATGATGCAGTGCAGTATTTAAATATTTTTGGCAGGGTCTGCCCTCCCTATCTTTTTTTCTTGCTTTGTTCGTGACAAGTTTCAAGGGGAAAAACTTGCTGCTGATTAGTGCAACTGCTGTTTACTGTTGAGCCACTGTTTCATGCCAGCCAGGTGCAAAGGCAGCTTAGCTACTGAGGTATCAAACAAATGTTCTAATAAAGAAGTTCTGGACAGCAGCACCGCTCCTATTTGAGTTTAATTTGCTCTTGCTTTTTTTATTACTAGATAATTCCAAAATCATAAAATATAAATTTTTAAATACTTTTGTGATTTTAACTACTGTCTGTATTTAAAATTTGTTGGAATCCAAAGAGGCGAGGATTGGATAGTTTATTTTTTATACTGTTTTGATTGAAATTAGGTCGTTGAGCTATTTCTCAGTTCTCCAACTCCCACGGCCCATGTACTGTAACGGGACAGACCATAATGCTTTGTAGTTCCAAGCATGCAGCCCCAGCACCACACAAAGCCATTCTGAGGGGATGTTATCCACTAAAGAAATAGGGACTGGAAAAAGTTGTGCCCTGTTTAAAAAAGCAAATGAAATAAAGGAAAAAAAATATTAAAAAATAAAAAAAAAAAGATGCTTAATCCCAGGGTAGTTTACACTTCTAATAAGCAAAAACTTTGAAATGCTGTTTTAGTTTGTTTCGAGGAAGAACTCAAGGTGTGTTTTATAATGTTCAGTACAGAGAATTTGGATGCTTTAGGGGGAAGAATTTTTAAGAAGCTAAAACACCAATGGGGATTAATGTTTCCAGCTGACATAATCTTTCTATTTCATTCTTCTGTAGTATGACAGAGTTGAAATGCATACAACACAAAGCCTTAAATTGCTGATATAGCTAAGATTTTGTTCAGTCTGAGGTCTAGTTCACAGCAAAGCATTGTGTTTGAAGACTGAAGTGGAACAAAGAATCCCAGAAAATACATGACTTTTTTTAGCAATTTTTTTCTTGCACTCACTATTCAGACCAACAGAATTGGTAATTATTTTTATTAAGGTGGTCTTGAATATTTGCAGACTGTTCTGAGATCTGCTTCGCTGACATTTTTAAATACCTGTATAGGTAGTTACATCGTGTTACTCCATGATTTGTAAAACTTGAAGCCATAAGAATATTAGTTCTATGTATAATGAGGAGGAAATAACAGGAAATCTAACCTGCTTTTAGATCTTGTGTTATCTCCATGTATAAAGTTAAGAACTTGTGCTTTTGTATCAGTGCCAGCTGTAAATTTTTTACATACAGTGGCTGCCTTCTATGTCTTCCTATTTTTGATAATGCAGATTGTTGGGAATTCTGTAAGGAAGTAACTGATTAGCGGCAAAAATCTTATGTTGGTCATATTTTTTTGCATTTTCTCTCATCACCTTCTAAAACTTAGTGTATCAGTGTAACTTAGAAAAGTTTTTGAGGTTGTATTCCCCTTTGTTAAAAAACAAAACAAAAAACCAGTATTGAGAGAGAGGGAGAAGCTGGATGTAAATGGTCTATATCAGGAGGAAATGATTGAATATTTGGCCCATCTAGTTTTGTGATTTTAGAGATTTTCACTTATAATGGAATTTCAAATTGATTATATGGTTTTCTGTGGAGATATGGCAAGAGAAAAGAAAATCCAAATGTGATGATGGGGGAAAGCAGGGACAACTACCTTTCTTCGTTACACTGGTAATTGTTTGGGAATTGATTTACCTCAGTGTTTAACAGTTTTTTTTAAATGTAACTAATTGTCAAGCACTGACAGATGCAGATACTTTTTTTTTTGAGGGTGGGGGGAGAAATCACCCTGTGAACTGCAGTGCATTTTTGTGTGTTAGACCCTCAAATAACTCTGCATTAAAGGGTACTTGAGGCCAACTTGCAAATTAAAGTTTTAAAGTAACTTTTTTTCCACTGTAAATATTTGTGTAAATACTCTCAATTGGAAATTAGAACAGTAGAGTACTTTTCTGAATCCAATCCTATTTTTATTTTATACAGTATTTCTCAGCTGTGATCTTTGGAGCAAAAGCCAACGGCAGGAAAAATAGTTTGTACCAGTTTCATGAAGTATGTCTTTGGGTTTTTGTAAATAATTTTAACTCAAATAAAATTGCTACTTTCAATACATATCTTGTCTTTTAACATGCAATAAAACACTCCTCTGAGTGATTGCAGCAAGAAGGCAGTGTCAGGTAAATTGCTAAAAGACAAAAAAAAAAAAGACAAAAAATAATAGTGGAGCATCCTGAAGGTGGTGCTTTGCTTTTCTCTTGTGTGTTTGGATAACAAAATTCAGTGCCTGGACCTGAGGCTGTGGTCAGTCAAACCAGCCAAGCCTGGACATTTTCTGGAGATGATGTACTGTGTCTCTTGATGCATTTTGAAGTTCTCTACCTAAGTTGCCACTGATCTTTCAGTAACAACTCTCAGGAGCTATAGTCAGAATAACAAAAATGTGGTAGAGTGTAGGGGAAATGGGGCAGTTCTTATTCTGGTGGTACTTTTCACATCAAGGGGCATGTTAATGGCTTCTTCATTCAGTGAAAAATGAGGAAATTACCATGAGCGTTGCTCTGTTTCTCGATTAATATGAACGATGCTTTAATTTCCAGATGGATTTTTTTTTCCCATGGATTTTTCCTTAATTGGTACAACTTGATACGGGTACAATATGCAATAATTCATGAGCTGTAAAGTGAGTTGAATGTGATGTGTCATCTCCTTGCCACTTCAACAAGCTTCAGCATAATGTAACTATTTCTGTGCTGTAAAGGAAACGTTACTGGAGTTTGAAATACTGAGTGGTATGTTATTGGTATGTGGTACTGTAAGAGGCAAATGCAGCTTTGTGTAAGCAAATGTTTAAAAAAAATCTGGTAAAAGTATTTCCTCTTGTTTATTTTGTTGGTAGTTATGTAATGGAGGCATTGTGTGTGGATGCTTTGAGATGACATCAGCATTTTCAGATTAACAGGACAATTGTGAAGCTTCTGCAGAAGATTTGGGAGTCATAGCCTTTCACATAAATTATTTCCCTTTCAGTCTGTCTGAAATGCTTGATTTGCATAATAGCAAAGTGATCTGGCACGATGTGGTGACACTGATTTACCAGGAGCTTAACCCAAGAGCAGGCAGCAGTGCTGGAGATGATTCCCTAAGCTGGCCTGAGGGAGCTGGTTTTGAGCTGTCAGGAGAAGGTGGTCACAAAGGTATAAAAGCTTCACTCTCCCCCCCCAAGCCAAGCATCAGTGCCAAGCACACAGCTGGATAGTGTGGTTCTGCTGGGGGGCTGAGGAATGCTGCACAGCCTCTTTGGGTGGGCAGGGTGACAGTGAGGATTCTCATATCACCTCTGTATTCTGAGTTCACAGATTCCACAGAATATTCTGAGTTAAGGGGGACCCACAAGGATCATGGAGCCCAACTCGTAAGTGAATGGATCATCTGGGGAGTGAACCCACAACCTTGGTGGTGTTAGCAGCATGTTCTAACCAACTGAGCCAATCTCAGGGCTCTGGGGTGTTACATTGGTTTATGTGTTCCTGGAAAAGAATATTCTACGAGGATTTCTGGCTTTGAACCATGTTTTTGGGCTCGGGTACCTCACTGAATTGATAAAGATGTTTTCGGTGTCAGATGCACTAGTGAGCATTCTGTCTTCCCTCCTTTTTCATTTCTGGACATCACCAATTCCTGCTTTTAGTAAGCAGAAGTCAAAGCATGCTTGGTTAGCTGGGCTACTTTTAGCCAAGCCACAGTAAAGTTTCTTTTCATGGATGTGGTACTTTTCCTGTTTAAAGGGTATGGAAAACAAAAATGTGTATTTGAGTTGAAAAGATAAAGAGGACTTAAGTAGCTGCATCAAGCCCTTCCTTATAGGATGGCTTGTTAATTGGGTTTTTGAAGATAATGAGGTTGGAATTTGCCCTGAATTCTGCTAGCCAAGTGTTTTCAAAACCAGGCCAATGTAATTCTTGATCTTGCTGCTTCTCTTCCTCTGTGTAATATGTTAATTTGTCTTTGGGTAAAGGACACTACTGGATTCTTTTAGCTACATGGAACAGAAGCCTTTCATACATATTCTTTTTTACTTGCCCTAGAGGTCCCCTGCTAAAGGGACTGTAACTTATTAGGATGTTTGCAGCATCGGTACGTTCAGATAGTCTTACTGTAAATAAAAGTGAAACCCTTATAAATAATGCAACTTACCCAGAAGGACTAGAAGGGTAGATTGGTTTACTAATGCCACAGAATCCTTGTTCCAACTGTGAAAACTGAACTTTTCAGCTCTAGGTTAGGCCCTGGGTGTCCACACTCGATAGGATCCACGTGTCTGTGACAGCAGGCTCTGGTGCTGAGAGGCTGCAGGAGGGAGCCCTGGAAAAAGCAGTCCTTGTTGGGAGGCAAGGGAGCTACACTGGAGACCACCTGACATTTGAGAGACAGACATGTCATATCTGTCACCTCCTGTCTGAAAACTGTATCTCTAAGTCACCCAACCCACAGCTTGAACTTCCATGTCATCAGTTTGGAGGAGTAATGGCCAAAGAATTTTTTTCTGTGTGTGAAAAGCTACACTGCTTAAACACTGAAGAGTTGTACACACAGCAGTACCTATTGCCTCTCATGCCACCATGTAGGCTCAAAGGTGGATCAGTTATTTAAGGAAGATTCATTGAACTTCTGCAGAGTCAAATTAGATGACAGGGAAAAAGAGAACTCTGCTTGGAGTAAAGGAAAGAATAACAGGAATTTTATTTAGGTCTGCTGTTAAGTGTGGGAATCCTTTTAAATTTCCTGTATTATGACAGAAGATTTAGTTGTGTCTCTGCATTTAGCTTTTTAAAAGTGAGGAGGAAGAGTGTTAATCTGGAATGTGAAGTGGATTAAATGGGTTTTATTCTGCCTATAAATCTGATCCTGTGACTGTGTCCTAGAACAGCAGTTTAGTGTTGGTCAGATGAGTGAGTAATAATGGGGGGTGTGTGTGTGTGTGTGTTGCTCTCTTCCCTGAACTTTCTAGCTCTGTCATTTCACCCATTTAAGGGGATTAAATGTATTCTCACCACTGAAAATGAGGAATAGAGACAATGAAAAAAGGAGGATATCCTACCAGGGGAAATATTTGACTCAAAGATGCACCAGAGTGTTAATGTTTAAGCAGGGAGATCAATATTTACCACCTGTATAACTATTTCTGTTGAAGACCCAAACCAGACTTCTTCAATGGATTCTTAACTTGCATTGTTTAAATTCCCTAGTGTTTAATCAGTAGAAACCAGTACCTGAGCAAAACTGCTAGAGCTACAATTTGAAGAAAAAAAACAAAGGCAACAAACAAACACACAGGTGCTATAAATAATTTTATTTTTTCCCAGCCAGTAACTGAAATGTATTACAATGTGTTTAAGTAGCCTGTTTGATGGGAGAAGGGCTTGTGAATGTGGCTGTGGTGTGTCCTAGTGCCTTTTGCTGCTGTTTGCAGTCCTTCTGCATTACAGTGTTCACTCAGTGCTTAGCAAGCCTTGATGAAAAAATATGGGTATGGATGTGCACACACACACACACACACATTTAGCTATTTTGTGTCTCATTGTTACCACTACATAAGGCATGAAAATCAAGGTGAAGGGCATCACTGCAGGAGTTTGAATGAGAAAGGAAAGGAAGGAGTTGCTTTTGTGTCAAGTGAGACCATTCAGGAGCAGTGCACCCCCCTTCCTGCCTCTGGGAATGATGCCCAAGTTGTAGAACTTGGGCTTTTATTCATGGATGTGTTGTTGGCCTCTTACCCCAAACATGTGGCTCTCAAAAGCATTTCCGAGGCAAAAAAGTTTTAAAATATCCAGCCTAAGTTGTCTTCTGATCTGCTGTTAAAGTTACAGCCTCTGTTGGAATTGAAGTGTAAATCATAAGGAAAACTCACAGTAAGATCAGTTTGTGTCAGAGCTTTGCTCTGAGGCATGAATTTAGGTTCAAAAGGTTGATATTCAGGTTGCTGAGCCTCAAAAAGTAGTTCAGTAATGTGTTACATAAACTGCTATAAAACATCTGTTGTCATTTTGTTGGCTTGTATTTTAAATTTTGTCTTCATTCAACAAGGAATTTTGAGGCAAAGCTTTCTTACCCAAATTAAAAATGTCTAGGTTAAAGTGCTATAATGACATTATACTTCAGCAGCAGAAATGGAGCATTTTAAATTAAATAGAACTGATGCAATTATTGTTTCTAGTTTCCTTTGCCCTAACTATTTTTAAAACCTGGTGATACATTTTTAATAAGAAAAAAATTTAATCTTTCTAATGGAAAAATCCAGTTGGAATTTGTGTGCTGAGCATATTCATGCATTTCATGCATGTCATACATCCAGTTTTAAGATGGACCTTCATCTTGCAAAACAATGTTTTTCATTAGTGATACCTTAGATTACAGTGAGTCTTAGTGAGGATTTTGCAAGAACAAATTCGTAGCTGTTTTATCCCAGGTAACCATAAAAGTTCCTTATTTAGTGTAAGTTATAATGGTTATTCAAGTATCACAGGACTTCAAGCCATTTTATATATTCTTGTAGAACAGATTGCTGGGGCAAACCAGTGCTCTAGAATGGTTTGTTAGTCTGGTATACATCCAGTCGAGGACTGTAAATAAAAAAACCTGAATCAATTTTGATGCTCCTCACAAGAAGACACAAATATACAGCTGTCCTGTCGGTGGTGTGCAGTGTTAAGATGTTTATAAAAAGATGAAATATATGCTAATTTTATGTAACTTGTGATTAGCCTTCAGAGGTTCTCAGGAGAACTGGTTTGTGCTGTTTGATTAACATACATAATGTATGTTATTTAGCCTTTTTCAAATTTGAAAATCACTTAGAATCTGCTTTGGTTTTTGAACTTTGGTCCCTGGGACCAAGTAAAGTGGCTCTTGAGCCACAGGTGTGTACACATTCCTACCCTGTGCAGATGTCACCTGGACAGTTTTCAGAATGCTCAGTTCAGCTCCTGAAGTTACCAGCCTTAGTCTGTCCTACATGATGCTGATGTTGTGTAAAGCTGAGCTCAGTCTGTGTCCCTTTTTCTGGGAGAAACCCTCAGAAAATGCTCAGTGCTCAGCAAGAGCAGACGTGAGGTCAGAGCTCGGGGGCTTGGCTTGTGGCCAGGCCCGTGGGCTTGGAGTGCCGTGAGCAGGGGCACAGTGCCAAGGCCATCTGAGGCAGTTGGAGTGTTCATAAGGGCTTTGCTGAGGTCCCTGCAAGTGTCCATCTGGGGCTCTGGCTGTGCACAAACAGCTCGAGCTGTTCACAAAGGAGGGGTCTAAGATGGAAGTGGGGGAGGGCACCTGCTCGGGCTGTTTGTGCTGAACAGCAGGTTTGGCTGACCCCAGAACCTGCTGTGTTTCCTGGGCCTGGCTTCCAAACCTGGTTGCTGAGCCACTGTGAGCCCCATGGCAGTGAGAGCAGCACAGGGCACCCCTGGGATGTGCTTTCTCTCCTGGGTCTGGCAATCTGAGCATTAAGATTTTAGGCAAGTACAACCAAAAGACTTGAAGGAATTCTGTGAACCCAGTTTTCAGTAACTACTGTCATATGTGAGATTCTACTTAGACTTTGTGTGTATGTGCCTTGAATTCCCAAATGGGAGTTGTACTCTTAGAGAGGTGGAGATTTTCTCTCTTTGAAACAGGAATTTAGTCATATGTAAGACAAACAGATCTGGAAGAGCAGAACTGTTCTGTGCATCTTAGTCACTCTCTTAATTGATGAAGCTTCCTCAACACCAGTAAATGTCAGATTATTTCAGGAGTGTGTGGAATTGTTGATTACTTGGAGATAAAATAAGAATTCTACAGATTCAGACTTGTGAAAGCAAAGGATGTTTCAGCACTAGCATGCTAAAAACTTATCATCCACCTGTGGCCAACAGCGGGGATGGAAAATACCTTCAGTTAACAAGCTCTCCCTGGAGATGAAATCAGAGAGGCAGAGGTCTGAGGGGTGAAGAAGAACCGTCATGCAAGTTGACATCAGAAGCTGGATCAACATCTGGGCCTGGTGTGTGGTTTCACAGCACTTCCTGCTCTGAAGTGTCAAGTATTTCTTCAAAAAACCAGGTGCTACTGAAGGCTCTGAGGGTCTCCAAATGGACCAGCAATTAGCCTGCGAGGGCCTTTTACTTCCCAAATGATATTCCAGGAGTACTGTCTGCTCTCTAGGATGAGGTTGCTGTCTCCCAACATACTGCAAAGCGTGTCACCCACAAGCAGTTGCCGTGGAGATCACGTACCCTGCTGCCCCATAAGCAGTGTTGCAACACTGAGAACTTGGCAAAAAAGGTCCAGGTCAGTGTCCTGCTCTCTGAGTTTGGTGGTGCAAAGTGTAACATCTGCAAACATGATGTCAGGCTCCAGGACAACACTGGCACTGAGCTGCCAGGTGCTTTCCTTGGAAGCTGCTTTGCTTTCTTCAATTGAATGCAGTTGAAAGTTGTAGTACGTAGCTTAGAAATCTTTATACATCTGCCTCTATTTCATTTCAGTATCAGTGCTGAAGTAGGTTTTTACAAGAGAGAAGCCCTTTGCAGGAGTATCTCAGAGTTCTTTAGCACCAGGAAGAAACTTTCTAGAATTTCTCTTCTTGCCTTGGGGAGAAAGGAGAGAAGGGCACGGGAATCATCCTGATCTACTGGAAAGACTGTTAACATTACTGCATTTCAGGATGCTGAGGTCTGCTTCCTTCGGTCTAAGGTCCAGGCTGCTTCATGGCACCTGGTTTATTGCCCACCTTTCCAGGGCCAGTTACACAGAAATTGAAATTATGAGTCCTTAATTTTCACACAGCAGTAAGGACCAGCACTGACTGACTGCACAGTACCATGCAGTAGGAGTGGAAGAGGTGGTTTACTCAGAAGTGAACTCATCAGCCATGATGTCCAGTTGTAATAATACTTGCTAGATTATAACTCTAGGTGTTAGAGATGTTGTGAAAGGTGTGAAACAAATAATCTCTTGCTGTCAGTGTTTCAGAAAAACCATCATAAGCATCAAACTGCAAGGAGCAAAAGGAAGTTTACAGGTATTTTGCTCTTTTTACTTATATAAGGTGAGAACCAGGAGGCCCACGAACATTAACAACACAGCTTCAAACACATCTTGCCAAAACAAGCTCAAGATCCTAAGTTCAAGAGCAGCAAGTATTCCTCCAGCAGGTTTCATGCTCACTCCTTCATCTTTCTAGAACCACAGTAACTGCTGGAAGCATGTTGTTCCTCTGTCTCCTCTGACTGCCCCTGCAGCCCCCAGGAATTCTCTTGCTGAGTTTCTGTGCCTCTCAGGGCACTTGAAGAGTTGCTGAACTATGTCTGGAGTCCTGTCTCTGTGATGCTCTTCCCCACTGCCCTGGGGGAGAGCTGAGCTCTGCCTTGCTATGCATGTAAGGGCAGAGGAGGTGTGTGTGTGCTTGGCTCCAGAATGCCTTATTTATGCAAGGAGCTCTAAATGCACCTGGAGCCTTTCCTGGGGGATGCAGCACAGGGAGAGCAGAGGAGTCCCTTGCTACTCTGAAGCTCCTGTACTGGTTTATGCTGCCCTGGTCACACTGGCTGGAAACTCCTGTTACTGCATAATAGGTACCACACTCTGGTCAGTTCTGGGAGTGTTCAGAGGAGATTTTCTGATCATAGGATTGTTGGAGATAATGTGGGATTTGGGATGGGAATATGAGGTTTTATGAAAGGCAAAGTGTTCAGTTGTGTCCTGCAGAGGGTTAAATGAGAAAAGCCACCACACTTGCTGGAGTTAACAGATGACTTTATGAAAGAGATGGGGTGTGAATGTAGTGTGTGTATAGAGTTCCTTGCAGCACTGCTGCTTAAACACAGGATTTACTAAGGAGACATCACCACCAGTGTCTGCCACACACACAGTGCTCTACTCTCTTGCTGTTTGTCACTGTGTGCAGAGGATCTGAAGACAGAGAGCACATTGATTAAAAATAGACTTCTTGGAAACTTGGAGGAGGAAGAAGTGTCAAGGAGGTGCCAGTGTCCAGGGAAGAGCTTTGTAGGTATGAAAAGAGCTGACTATCAGTGACTCCCAGGCCCAACTGGTATGGACCAAGAGCCCTAAAGCAACTCAGCAAATGGCTGTGGTTTATAACATGTCACAGTTGGAACTAGAGGAAAGACTGTGACCACAAGCTTTCAAAAGAGCTTCAGAAATAGTCCTACTAACCACAGGGTAACAAGTTTAGTTTCATTCCAAAAGAAATTGCTGTAAGTTATACACTGTAATATCAGGCAGCTGATAAGGTACTTAGCTAAATATTGGGGGAACAAGAGAAACTGTAAGTAGGGATTACTCTTAAAAACTCCAGAGGAGCTTATGAGTAAGCTCAGACAGGTGTGACACAGTTAATATAAAAACAGGCAAGTGTTCACTGAAAGAAACTTGGGAGACCATCTAGTCCCCACTTGTGCTCGAAGCTGGTTCGAGCTTCTTCAAAGCCCTAGCCTTTGTCTAGCCAAGAGCTGAAAATATCTAATGATGGAGATTTCACAACCTCTCTGGGTAATACACACCAGGGCTGTGCCTCTCCTAGTGGAAAAAAAGTAGGGTGTACTTGTCAAATTAAAAAAAAAAAAATTAAAAAATTCAGAGTTTTCACTAAAGCTTCCTACGGACCCTAAGCTGTGGAAAGAGCAAGTCCTCTCTTGGACTCATAACCTTCAGTCCAAGGGCTTGGAAGAGCTGAGCAGAAATAATCTCATCCCTGTGGGAAAGGAGGACATGCTGAATTCCCAAGGGCCTGGGGTGAGTGCTGTGCTGTTGCAGGGGTTTGTGACTGACTTGGTGAGAGGAGCGTGGTGGGTGGGAGGGGTGGTGGACTGCAGGCCTTCAGCAGTCTGGGGGGATTTGGGTATTTGTGAGAGTCAGGTACAAACCTGAATGCCAAGAGTTGGAGAGGCTCTAATGAATGACATCTTGATGAAAAGCTCAGTGAAGCTTGTCACTGATAAACATGGAAGTGATGCACCTGAGGAAAGATAGCTCCCTACTTACAGCAGGTTAAACTGCAAATTAACTGTTCCCTGGAGGTGAGAGTCTTGCTGTTCAAACTCAGCAGAGGGTAGAAAGATAATTGTAATATTAGGTGTTATTAGGAAACAAATAGAAGAAGAAAACAAGAGCCATTTTTGTATCACAGGATACATCCATGATGTTGCCTTGTTTTGACCTCAGCATGGACTTTAGGAAATAGCAAGAGGAGCAGATACAAAGCTCAGCCTCTTTATTTTCCTTTCTTCTGCTTTATACACTGAATAACCAGCAATGTGGAATAGCCAGAAGAGGTTAAATAGCCAAGAATTCTTAAGCTCGAAGAAGAAATAATGACTGGAGATATAGGACTGGGCAACAAAAAAAAAAGATAAAATCAAATATGATGTGGAAAGCGTAGATAGGAAATGACTGCTTCTCTCAGAGCTTTCCTTCGTTCTTATAACAGGGAGCCCAGTGCAATTACCAGGTATGAGAATTTAAAATAAGCAAAAGGAAGTACATTTTAACACAGCATGGAATTAAACTGTGAAACTTGCTCCCCCACAATCCTGGGAACAGCTCACTCTGAATATTTTGCTGCCTTTGCATACCAGACAGCTCAAATGCACAGCAATGCATGAGGGAGTAGTTGCAGTTCTCTGCTAGAGAACTGGTGTCTCCTTTCAAATCTTGCCCCAGCCCCCTCACCGTCCCACTGTGCCCTTTGTTGGTGGCAGCACGTGTGCTCTCCGGGGTGCACATGCAGCAGGAGCAGCTTTACTGGGAGCCTAATTCCTCAGTTACCCAGCAGTGTCCCAGACACCACTATGCTTCAGGATTAGCTGGGTTTAAAGGGTCGTGTCCCTGGCTCACAATCCTGGAGTGGCAGACTGGCCAGGCCCAGGCTCCCTCATGGGGCAGGGAGAGGGTTTCCACCCCCACTGCCAAAGCACTCTACATCCTACAGAAGTATTTCCTTGCATCTGCTTGGGTGGCAACATGGGTCTATTCGCATTTCTTCCATAATTTTGGTACATATTTTCCAGAGCTCACTGTATTCCCATTCATGTCCTTCCTGCTTCTGTTCTAGCTCTAATTTCCCTTTACCTCTCTGCTTTCTCCCAGCCTCCACATGCCTCCCAACCCCTGTGTAAATAATTTGTATTCTTTTCAAAAATAGCCCAAGTCCCCTCTGTATAATCTGCTACACTCAGATTGCATTTCCAAAAATACTGAACAAATGCCACAGACAGACAGACATGCCGTGGCAGCAGATCTTGCTCCCACTTTGACCCTGGGTAGAGTTCCAGCTCCTGCTGGCTGGAGATGGATCAGTTCAGTGCTCACACGTATCCCCTTGAGCAGTTCGGGTCACATGAAACCAGGCTGGGGAGAAACCTCCTTACCCAGCTTTTCTGCTGCTCCCTGCCTGGTGCAGCACACGCCTTCCAGGGCAGCTCAGCTCCTCCTTTAGCGCCATTTTCCCTGCGGCTGCCTCAGTGCCGGGGAGGGAGCCGGGAGCGGGATGCCCAGCCGCGGGGATCGCTGAGGGGCAGCGGGAGCAGCCGGCTCGGCTCGCTCCCTTCCCGCTGAGAGCCGGGCTGGGGCGGTCCGAGAGCCGAGAACAGCAGTTCAGAGCCCCGGGAAGGGGCAACGCTGAGCTCAGCCCTGCACCATCACATGCTGCTTGTTCCGAGCCTGCCCAAGGGTGCCTGAGGCCTCCAGCGTGGTCAGGAAAGCCGGGCTTTAAACAGGGCTCCCGAAACTCAATTGCACGTGGAAGTGACAGAGATTCAAAGAGCTGCTCCCCGAAATGTGTACTGCTGGTGTAAGTCCAGCCCTGTGTTCATTATTAAGGAGTGGTATTTTTAGTCAGTATTTGCAATAGATTCCACCTGTCTGAAACCTCGTTCCCATGAAAGTTCATCACAATGTCAAGTATTTAATTAATTTTAATCTTTATTTTAAAGGTGTTAGTGCAACTAGTAGAAATGTTCCTAAAAACCCCTTTGATTCCTTTCCTGCCCCCTTGCCATATACCTAAACAATGGTATATGAGTTTTAGCCATGCTTTCTAACATCGCAGAGTGGCAAGTTTGCCCAGGATATGAATAAAAATCCTTAGAAGGGAGGAGGCAGGAACAGTTGGTTTACAAGAAGATGGCGATTCTTTCAAAGAAATGTATAAATGTCTTAAGTTCAACAAATAATCTGCAATTCTGCCAGGAAAAAAATGTATACTTTTAAAAACAAATTAAAAAATAATTGCAACAGTTGCAATCTTTCTAACAAAAGAAATTAAAATCCTTAAACAGTTGGCAGCTCTTGGTATTATTTGTCTAAATTCATAGACTAATTTACATGTAAGAGTACATTACCATGACAACTTTTAAATCTTGCTGAATTCTCTTCTTACTAACTCCGAGTGCACTTTGAGTTGGACTGTGACAACGTGGACTAGGCTTAAAGCATATTACCCTCAAAATCTTGTTTATGAAGAGAGAGAAAACAAATCATATATACAAAGCCAAGAATTTATTGTTAGTATGGTTGAAATCTCACGTTTAATCTAAGAATCCTTATTAGCCTAGACTTAATTATTACAGAAGAAGAAAAAATGCTTTTGTATACAAAGAATTGAAATAATAATAATATAACAATAACACAGCTAAAACTGAATACTCACAATTCCTAGATTCTTGCCCCTTTCCTGGTGCTGCACTCATCCTACCACTACTCCTCGAGGTCCTCAGATTCTGCCTTCAGTGCAGGGGTGGGGGTCTGCTAAGGCTGGTCACCAGCATGTGGGGTCTTTTGGCTGGGAGGGATGTGAGGATGGCTGCATCTTCCTCACTCCATGATTCACTTGGGGTCCTTTTTATGTTTGCCAACAGGCTTTCACACCTTGCTGCTTCCTCACTGGTTTGCAACCCACATGATATCCAAATTTACCATACATGATGCATCTTGCACATGCTAGAAACTTGTTCTTTGTTCTGCTATCCGTGAAAAGGTGGTTTTGTCTAACTCCTGGTCTGTATTTTTTAATGGAAAACAATTATTGTTTTGTTCATAGATGTGGGGTCTCCAGTGGCAAACCCCCATCTTTTGTCATCTTCTGCCCGTGTTCTTCCTCACTGTATCCCGTGTCTCCACCTCTCCAGGCCTCTGCTATCACCCCAGGTCAGTGTTTCTCTGCACCACATCATTATGTTGGTTGTAAGTATCTTGTTCCTTGGAGAAAAACAACTTGCTCTTCCTGTCTCTACATGACTATGGTGGTACCATACAATGATGAGCAAAAGCAAAACCAAATCATCCATGGCCACGTGGTCAGAATAAAAAATGCTGTTAGAGCTCAGCCAAGTTAAAAGAAAACTTGCAGGCGGGTCAGCAAATGTTCTGCCAAGGCAGGGCGGGCGTGACTCGGTGCTGAGGCCTTGCAAACTCAGTGCAGAGCACGTGGGCTGTCTGGCAGGGGCAGTACCTGATCCAGGGCTCCAGGCAGGAATTGTTGCATCAGCAGGATGCAGTGACTGCTGCTGTAATGCTGCTGTGTCACAGTCCAGCTGCCATGGCAGCAGTGCCTGCCCTGCTGACAAAAACAAGGCTGTAAGGTGCAAAGCAGCAACATCTGGGATCTTAATTACTGCTCATACAATAAAAGAACCCAGGCTGGCATTACAGTCTTGCTCCAAGTTGGCTTGGCAGATGCTTGAGTGGAAAAATAGCTTACTGGTGAGATCAGCCTGTTCAACCCAGGGAAGTGAGAAGAGCCCTCATTATTAAAATAGAAGGCAAAATGAGGCAATGCCTCTGCCTGTCATATAATTGGGTAAACCTTCTCAGAGTCTTTGTTTCACATGCTTTTCTGGATTTAGTTACCTCTGTGCTATGAGAGTAGAATATTGGCAGAGGAAATGCTGCTTTCACAAGAACCAAGTGCCAAGCTTTTAAAAATTAATACAATGTAGAAAACACGCTTTGTTTTTATGAAAAGGTTGTCAAAACAGCCCAAGTTTCAGACAGATCTTTTTTTAAATAACATTTTGCTTATTTTCAGGAGCTATGCCTGGTTTTCACTGGAAGCACCGAGAGGCTGGGAATCTCTCTGTGGCTACAGCTGAACTCTGTCTCCGGGGGTGGAAGCAGTAGTCCTGATGTGCCTTCAGCCAGGAGGGGCTGAGGCACAGTTTGGCAGGTGGGAGACAGTGGTTTGTGCTCGGCCAGAGGCCTCTCAAGCAACTTGGACCAAGTGTCCTTTGACGTTCCCCAACCTGGGGCGCTCCAGGAAGTCCATCCAAGTTAACGAAAGGTGAGGCTGCACCAGCCAGAACTTCATTAAACCTGCAGCACAGCTGCTAAGCCCATGCTTTAGTTTAATTCACAAATGGGATTGAGTCAAGCGTTTACCAGCTCTCCCTGACCCCAATCCCCAAAGGCTCGCTGTGTTTGAGCTGTGAGCTTAAATGTCTCTGCAATCCTGCTTCTAGGCCAGGCTGGAGAATGAGGACACGTGTTTCCCATGGTAGTGGCCGGGCCCTACACGAGGTGGCAGTGGGCTCTGTCCTGGTCTCAGCTGGGATAGGGTTAATTTCCTCTCAGTAGCTGTTGCTGTGGGATTCAGAATGAGAATGGTGTTGATAACACACTGATGTTTTGGCTTTGCTGAGATGTGTTTATCCTCAGTTAAGGACTTACTTCTTCTCTCATACTCTGCCAGTGAGGAGGTACCCAAAAGAAACTGGGAGGGAGCGTAGCTGGGACAGGTGACTCGAGCTGGACACTAGAGAATGTCATGTCCAGTATGAAAACTGGGAGAGTTACCCAGAAGGGGGAAGATCTGTGTTTGGGAAGGGGGTCTGGTATTGGTCAGCAGGTGGTTAGAAGTTGAATTGTGCATTACCTTTTGGTTTGATTTTTTTTTCCTTTCCCTTTTTATCATCATCATCATCATCATTATTATTTAGCATCATTACTGTATTTTACCTTGTTTTTAATTATTAAACTGTTCTTATCTCAACCTACAAGTTTACTTTGATTCTCCTCCCCATTCCAGCGGGGTGAGGGGCAGTGAGAGGGGTTGAGGGAGCAGCTGTGTGGTGCTTAATTTCCAGCTGGGCTTCAACCCCAACGGCCTGTCCTGGCTGCCTGTGGGCAGCCCTCACACCCTCAGGCTCCCTGGTTCCCCCCAGCCTGGCAGCTGCTTCCTGTGGCATGTGGGGTGGGCGTGAATCCCACCCAACCCCACCCTCCCCTTCACACTGCAGCTCAGCTGCGAGCAGCTCCTCAGGGAGGGCCGGAGCCGAAACAACCCGGTAGGGAGAGAGGAGAGGAAAAGTGGTGAATATGTTCATTCGGTTTAGGTTGGTTTCTGGGTGGGACAACACCCCCTGTTGCTCCTCTGAGGGGAGGGGGGGTGTTGCCTCATAGCCCGGGGTGCCGCCTGAGCCCTGAGGGCTCCTCCCCAGCCGCTGCCATTTCCCGCCAGGAACCTTCCGGAAGGTTCCTCAGGACACGAGCGGGCAGGGCACTCGTGGCGCTTGCAGGTGCTGGGCACTGGTTCTTCCCCTTGGGTTTTGGGGAGAGGTGGCAGCCCTACACCAGCACACGTGGAGGAGAGGGCTTTGCACCCTTGTGCTTGGCTGCTCCCCTGACGAGGGCCTTGCTAAGCTCACCCCGTGTGACCCCAAAAGGCTTAAAAGCATCCAGGTGTTTCACTTATATTTGCCTTCAGTAGCCACCAGAGGGTGACATGCTGAAATTTTAACTTCTGAAGTATAGAAGCGAGGCATTAAATTTCTTTAAAGGTCAGAACTCACGATAAAACTCTGTAGGTAAAGAAGACATTTTCTTTTATGACCTATCCATGAACCAGCTGCTTTGCTGCTGTCCTGGGCTGTGTTTGGGGCATACTAGCCACAACTAGCTGTGAACTTCCCATGGAAACCTTTTCCCTCGTGGAAAAAGTGATGATCATCTCCTACAGTTGGAGATGAAACTGTAGGAAAATAATTGTGAATTCTGTGTTTCCTGATGTGAAAAGAAAAAAAAAGTATTTATTTGTATATGCCTGAAATATCCAGTTTCACTAATATTTACAGAAATATATTTGTTTTGTTTTACTGTTCTGTTTGGAAATTTATATTTTCCTTTTTTCCTAAGAGACCAGACAAAACGAGTAAAACATGTTTCTACATGTTAACATCCCCATTCTGAAGGTTTGTTTGTGACCCTTCCTCTCCGGAGTAGGACTGTGGCTCCTACGAGCTGCTGGTGCTCCTGCATCTCCGTGCAGCAGTGTTTGCTGCTACCCAATTCACATCTCCCCACCATGCACCACACAGTTCTTTCATCCTGGTCCCTGCCCTGTGTGCCAGCTCGTGATCTGCTTTCACTCCATGCAAAGCTGAGGGTTATGTGTGTGCAGTGCAGAGCAGCAGCAGTACGACTGTGGAAAAGCTGGATGCGGAAAGTTGAGCGTGAACAGTACTGATAGTTTGCTTTAATTTATGAATTTGTAGGTGGTGCTGGTGTGAAACAGGTGATATTTTGAGGGAGCTTACCAACAAGGGGATCCATGCTTGATGGCGCGATCCACTCAGTTCCATTTACTTCAGTATCAAACACTGTTGCTCCTGTAGGTGGGAGTTCTGTGTGAAAGGACGTAAGCAGCAAGCTGCAAACTAAGCATGAAACAGACCCTGGGCCCTAGGAATGCACCAGGGCTGAGGGAGGCACAGCTCTCACCTCGATGAAAAGGCAACAATAAAATGAATGTTGAAATGTTCCCATTTGGGCCTCTAGAAGGGTTCTTCATCACACATGTGTAAATAAAATGATGCAGTACTCAAGAAACCCCTAGTTAGTTGCTTTGACTAGTGATCTGAATGATTATACCATTTAAGACCTTTGCATAAAATGGAAAATGACCTAATTAATCACAGCAGGAGCTAAACAGGTGATGGCTGGAGCTTAATCAATTAATAATTAAGAAGCAGGAGGTAGAAGATAGTACCTGAGAAGCAAACTTGCTAAGTAATGCAGAAGTGACTACTGCAGTGCATACACAGTGAAGATGAGGCTTGGACACTTTGGTTCAGGGCAGCACTTTGTTAAAATACAGATGTGTTGCAGATTGAAGACTCCAGTGGGATATATAAATTCATAGAAAGGAATTGCTCTTTTAACCAAATTCTTTACTCAGTTTTGGAAGCTTAGGAGGTTTTTGATTTCTTGAGGGCTGTCACTGCCAAAATCTCTTCCTAATTTCTATGGTTAGAAAACATCTTAGATGGAATACATACCTTGTCTTGAGGTGGGCTTTTTCCCTGCTCCTGTCCATTACACAAGGAATGAAAAGGGCTGTAAGAGGTTCCTTGCTAAAATCCAGGCATGCAGTTTCTATTTTAAAACTCAAGTGTTTGTTTTTGTGCTACAATACTGCTGACTTTGCTATAGCTATACATAGTTCCTTGCCCTCTGTCCAAGACATTTTTAACTCCCCTGTTCTGTTTTAAAGAGAATTGAATTGGAGAAGAAACATGTTTTTAATTTGGTCTTTTTTTTTTAGCTTCAATGGAGATGGAAATTGAAGTTGTTCTTGAGGGAAGAGTAGTAGATGGACCAGAACTTCTTAATATCAGAGTCATAATTCATGCTGCTCACATCTTGTCATAGAAATACAAACTGTACTGTTCTTGAAATGTCAATGCTTTTTTTCCTCATTTAAAACAGGGATTCTACCTCTTCATTTTGGAAAAAGAACTTGGTGTCTTCATTGATTTCACAGTGTAAAATGTTCATGCAGAGCCTGACTTCTCAAAAGACTATGAGGTAAATATTAGCTTTATAGCAATAATTTAAATAAGAGGTTTTGTTTCTACTGAGTCTGTTCTTTTTTATCCTATATGTTTTTTGATAATAAACCAGTTTGTTATTAACTTTTTGTATGTACTTACAAGTATAGGAAGGCTTATGAGTGGACTTCATTTGTGAAATTCAACTGGAGCTGAGCCAGGTTCCTAATTATAGTAATTTAATTGTTATAATCATGGGCTCATCCCAGTTGCTTTATGAACTTTAGATAGACCCTGCCCAGTGGCAAATTCTCAATAGCCTACTGATTTCAGTAGGAGTTTCTCCTCTAGTGAAAATTATGAACATTTAAAAAAGGAAAAGGTCATCCTCTTGTGGATGTGCTATGTGGATCCTCTATGTGCTAATTGTGCTGCTTCCAATTGTTCATCATTGCTCCCTGGCTATACTTTCTTGCCTTCACAGCTTGTTATCCACTGACAGCCAACTGAGCAGTCCCTGTGCAGCTCTAGTTCTGCTTCAGAAAAAAAATGTCAGATTCACTGTGACCTCAAAAAGGAGTGATTTCATCAGGTCTGTCTGTCACAGCTAAGATGCTGTAGCCACACTCTTCTCCCTGTTTTTAACTGACATAATTGTGCTGTCAAAATGTTGTTGTGTAAATCAAGCTGCAGTGTGTTTGCAACATCAGTGCTAATGTGGCTGCTCTAACACTTCCTTCTAATTACAATTTGCATATTTGCAACAGTTGGCTGAGCTGCAGGAGGTGGTGAGAAGAGTGAGTAACATCAGGGAGGCTGGGAAGGAGTTGGAGAGCTGGTTCCAAGTGCAGCCTGCAGTGGACCCACAGCCCACGGCCAAACAAATACAAACTCCCCCACCAGCACACACAGAAGGGTGGGAAGGAGGGAGGGAGGGAGGGAGGGGGGCAAGTGATGCAGGAGAATAAAAGCTTGTAATGATAAGGACCTGCAGGAGGAAGAGATGTCCCTCAAAGCCTGAGGTGCCCTTGCAGAACTGCTTCACCACTCTGCAGGCTGAAAAGACCCTTCACATCATGAGAGGCACTGGAGCTAAGTAAGGCAGCCCCATCTACTCCTCATGTGACAACTAAGCACAACTAAGAAAAGAGAACGTGTGAGAGTAGCAGGTGACTCTTTTGATAAACATGAAGGCACCCATTTGCTCATCTGACCTCTCTCTAGAGAGATGGGCTGCCTGCTGGGGGGTCATGCCAGGGTTGTCACTGAGAGACTACCAAGCCTCATACCGTCCATCGACTGTTATCCACTGTTGATTCATGTGGGAACCAGTGATACAGCCAGGAGCAGTTTGAGGAGTACCTGAGGAGTATCCAGTACAGCTCAGCAGGAGAGCATCTGAAGAGCAGGACAAAGGAATTTCAGCCACTCTCCAGCTTCTCTGGGGGCTAAATTTGCCTCTATGCAGATTCTCGTAGCATTGGGAATAATTAAGAGGAGTTAGAGGTGTGCCCACTCCTGCAGGGCTATGATCTTATTGGCATCACGGAGATGGGTGGGATGGCTACTGTGAGTGGAGTGTTGGAGTGAAGGATACAGGCTCTTAGGAAATGACAGGCAGTAGAGACAAGCAAGGGGTACCCTCTGTGTCAATGACCATCTGGAGGGCATGGAGCTTTGCCTGGGAATGGATGAGGAGCTGACTGACAGCTTAGGGTTCAGGATTAAAAGGAGGGCAGAGCAGGTGACATTATAGTGCTACAGGCTGTCCAACCCAAAAGACTGAATAGACAGATAGGAGTGACCCCATGTTCACAAGTCCTGGTCCTCACACAGTGCTTCAACCATTCCAATACCTGTTGGAGGGACACTGCAGTGAGGCATTAGCAATCCAGGTGGTGTCTGGAATGCACTGATGGTCACATCCTTCTCTGAGTGACAGAGAAGCCAATGAGGAGAGGTGCTATGCTGGACCTTGTTCTCACCAATGAGGGCTGGTGGGGAATGTGAAGCTCCAGGGCAGCCTTGGCTGCAGTGGCCATGAAAGGGTGGAGTTCAAGATCCTTGGGGCAGTGAAAAGGGTGCACAGTGAACTCACTACCCCGGACTTCAGGAGAGCAGACTCTGGCCTTGTCAGGGATCTGCTTGGTAGAGTGCCTTGGGATAAAGCCCTGGAGGGAAGAGAGTCCCAAGAAAGCTGGTTCATATTCAAGGGTCACCTCCTCCAAGCTGAGCTGACACTATGTGGGACCCTGTGACAGAGGCAGAACAGTTTCTTAGCTGCCCTCTTACCTGGCTACAGAGATCCTGCAGAAAACTAGAAAGGCCTCTAGAGCAGATTATATTAATGGTTCTGAGATCTGTACTACAGCACTTCCTAAAAATTTGATGTAGTACAATATATGAAGCAAACACTTCATCAGACTTACAGCAGTCCTCAAAGAAATTCTTTGGGAATGGTAGGAAAGATGTAAATACTTGCCCAGAGAAGCTTTACAATGTCTTTTATCACAGGTAGTGCTCAGCAGAAAGAGGAACCAGATGTTTTTCTATGATAACCATAGATTCTGAAATGAGAAACAGCAGGCATGAAAATTCAGCCAGTGGGTATATCCAACTGCTGTAGCCTTTCAGAGCTATGTCTTCATAACAAAGTGTTACCATGCATAGGTATTGTTTAGCAAAGATGTAACTCAAAGAATTTTTTACTTTGATGACCCAGACTGATGTTTTGCAACAGAGAATGCTGGAATAGGGAGCACTGGCTTTGATTCCTTTCTGCGTAGCTCAAAAAGGCTTTATGTTGTTCAGTGACTCTTGAAATTGCAAGCATCTATTAGCATGAGGTTTGTCAACAGGCTAATTTCTCCTTTCCTAAGCTCCTCTGAGTCTCCAGATTTTTATAAATCCTAGGTCTAGATCTTTATCAAAACTCAGTTGGGGAATATGGTACATGACCATTAATTGCACCTCTAAATGCAGTTGTTCTCTTGAAAAGAGATGCCACAGTTCTTCCACTCCTCACCCCCACCCTCAACTCAAAAAGGCAATATCCAGCTTTTATGGTTAATATAAATTACAATGTCCTTTTTCAGAGTAAAGTTGCTGAGAAGTAGCTGCAAATACACATTTCCTTTAACTTAAATACTGTGTGGCCTACAGGTCTCAGAGCAGTGGCAATTACCTCTGTCCTCTACTGACACCTGGACAGCTCCTTGTGAGCTCACTTGGCTTCTCACCTTCCCTGTACAAACCTGCTTCTGAGGAATTCAGGCAGGTGTTCCCTAATGAGATCTATTGGAATAAGAATGGAGGTGATGCAGATGTGTTTTTGTGTGTCTGTCCCTCTCCTGCCTTTCATCTCTTGTCTCCGAATTGTCAACTCCAGAGCATAAAAACAAGTGATTGTAGAGAGAAAATAGGATACAGAAATGCTAAAGGAGAAGCTCATTGGTAACCTGTTTGTTTGGAGCAGACTAATTGGCAAAGAAGCATGAAGCAGAACTGGCTGGCAGGGAGCCCTATAATGCCCTGCACCATGGCCCTCTCTACCTTGCTTGGAAGAAAACATGGTAACTCACATCATGGCCTTGAAATTAATCCTCTTAGACACTTTTGAAAAAAACCAAGAGGCATACAGCTTTCCACTTTGATAAATCCAATGTGAATCTATTGGAAAGACAACCCCTCCCATCGTGCTTTGTACCTCCACATGGTCTTGAATAGAAATGGGCTCAAGACTGTTGCAAGCTTCAACTGCTTCAGAAATCTAGCAAGATAGGAAGAGGATGTGACAGCCTGGCTTGTTTTGCTTATTCAATTAACAGAGTGTCCAGGGAATAGAAGAGTTATGAAAGATCAAAAAGGAGCTGTCACTGTCCTTGATGGCCCCTGATGGGAAAGACTCTTTGTCTGGGCCTGTCCTCTTCCTCAGACCCATCTTACAGCAGGTGGAAATTCGTGGGATCTTTTCTCAGGTACAGACTTGCTATTATCACCCTCCAGGATGGACACCAGTCTTGTGGTGATTCACTTTTCTCTTCTGCATTAAAACAGAAAAGCAAAGAAGAAAAAGCTTTGGTGCCACTTGCTGGACTGGGAAGGGGTCGAGCTTTTCTTAGTGAACTTCCTGGTGTTAATGGTTGTACCTTGAGTAAGTGATGTGTGTTATTGCACTGTCTGTCTGCTCAATTTTTCCTAATGCCATTTGAATCCATAGGTCACAATGAGCTGAGTTATCTCAAAGACAGAGTGTCCCTAAAGGCCACAGAAGCTGGTGGCTCAATAAGGAGGTAAATACCCCTAAGGGTAGTTTCCCAGAGGGAAATACTAACTGATTTCAGGTTGTCTGTGTTCACAGCTTAGCAGGCAGCACAGCTTTAATCCTGCATTGGCTGTCCCTTCCTGCGGAGTTATCACAAGAAAAGATAGAGCTGCTGCTGCTCCTGCTAAGACTGAAGATAGTGGTGGTGGCCTCAAGTCCATAGGACACAATATGTTGTTGATTCCACTGTTCTTGTTTTTTCTAAGGGAGCAATAACCTGTTTTGATCTACTTGGTTCGAGAATTCAAAGTATCTTTAGATCAGCCATGTTAACAGCTTGTATGTTCTCACTGTATAACCCTCCATCACTCAGAGCCTTTGGGAATTTCAGTTCATTTGTTTTTCCCCAGTTAATCTTGTCTGTTATGTATGGCTGATTTATAAACAAGTCCTTAGGTTGGAAATAAGGTGAGAATTACTTGAGGGAAACAAGCATCTTTGAAACATACTCCTAAGTTAGAGAAAGCCCTGCAACTGCAGAAAATACTAAAGACCAAGAGGAAAATAATGAGATTAGGAGGGGAAATGTCACTTCAGTATTTCTGCCCTGAATATTAGGAGTAAAACTTGTAGAACCTAATTGTAGCAAACTCATAGGCAAACTCCACATTTGCAAGAAAGTGAAAAGAAATTATTTCAGGTCAAAGAAATGGATCACAGACCCTGCTATATCTGGTAGGTTTACTGGCAGCAGAAAAATGGTGATTCTCCATGTGTGCAGCAGAGGTGATAAGAAGTGGGTGTATCTGCTGGATTTCAGTCCATCCTCATTAGCTCTACTCCTATTACAGTCCCAGAAATGTAGGACTTGGGAGGAGACAGTGTTTGTGTTTCCTAATGCCCTCTACAGGGTCTCAGAAGTAAAGCACCAGCTTAAAAATACAGAAATATGTTGTGTTAAACATTATGTAACAGCAACTTGCACATATAAGGAAGAAAGCTGAAAAGACTTTAATATGCATTATTTACCTCTGAACAATTTACTGTTACCTTTCTGTGGTTAAGCTGGAAAATTGCACATGTAAGTAACTTACTGATTAAAGCAGCCTTTAAATGACCACAAAATTCCACAGTGATCCCTGCTACTTTCTGTTATCACTGGATGTGTTGCAAGCCCAGCAATATTCTGTGTTCTGTGAGCCTGGAACAGGCTCAGATTGCTTATTCCCCTCTCTCCCTGGGCCTGAAAACAGAATTCTTGTTTTTGTAACACTGCCATTTTAATCTACACAATTTTGGGGGAAATCAGCATATTCCTATCTGTTAAACAGCACTTTTTAGTGAATTTGGCTCCACTTCTGAGGAGTCAATAACACTTGAATGCCTTCCAGTTTCCATTGTAATTCAGGCTCAGAAGTTTAGCCAGGTTGAAATCTGCAGAATAGCTTGGGTTACATGGAAACAAACACTGCAGAGCTGAACGGGAGTCCCTTAAAATCAATGGGGGACTTTTCCTATTGCCTGCCACAGGTCTGGAGTCTGACCATGATTTGCTCCCAGTTTGGACAAAAGATTTCAGGCAACTGCTTGCACATTCATGTTTGTGTCGTGTTCCATAAGTCTGTGCTGGGCAATTATGAGGCCAGAGTATGATTCAGTTCTGCCTCAGCACTCTTATAGGCTTGATCTTTTTCCCAATACAAGTAGGGCTGGTATTACTTAGAATTACTGACACTGGTTTCTAGGAGCATTTGTTTAGTGCTTTATAGCTCAAATAAAACATTTGGTTGGAAGTTTTTTATATCGATGGTAATTTTTCCTGGAATAAAAACATATAGAGATTTTTATTTATTATTTATTTATTTTTTTTTTTTTACTTGGGTAGTAATCTCTTATTTTGGAAGAAAGACTTATTGTACAGTAAGAATGATTCTTCATATCAGAGAACCCTTTTTACTCTGTACCCAATGAATTTTTCATTATCAAAACACTGGAAATTTGTATGTGTTTCATCAAAGACTGGCTAGGGCTTAACAGTTAAAATTTCTATCCACATTCAGACTTAGTTTGTAAAGTAGCTAGTGAGCACTAAATTCACACCCCACCCATTTTGAACTCATGCCCTGTCTAATCAAGTGCTGAGTCTGCTGTAAATCATGTTGCTTATAAAAAGAGAAGTCAGAAAATAAAAGTCAGAAAAATATACAAATGGGAAGCTCTAAGCAGCTTGCTGAAATGTGATATGTCTGTGGGCACAGGGCATTTTACTGCCAGGTATTGCTATAACGTCAGAAGACCATTGAAAATCAACACTGAAATTGGATCTGATGGCTACCTGCATGTTCTTTTCATGTTTTGGACTTGAATAATATCTGACCATTTAGAAAATGAAAATTAGTTGGTAGCTGGTTTTCTTAAGACAGAGTTTTCTTTTCTCACATAGACGAGTAATTAAATATGCATGTGCTTGTTTTTAAATCTCTCAGAGCAACTTTGTAATACTTCCTGTGTTTCTGGCAAAAGCTCCTCTCAGCATATGGGCAAAAAGGAATAGTGCCCTTCAAAATAACTGTATCTATCATGTTGCATCTTTAAGAGAACAGGCTGGTAAAATGTGTCAGTCTTCTATCAGAGAGTTATGTAGATAAATTGCTGTTGACTTTCTATCACTTCCAGAGATCCATTCTTTTAGAAAATTGGTAGGTGCAATTTCTCTTTCAAGAAAGATTTAATGGCACAAGAAGCAGGGAAAGAGTGAACCAGTCTGTTGCTATTTATTTATTCTCTGGCCAGTTTCAATCCTTAGGCCACTGATACCTGCTGCTGCAAGATATTTATCATAGGATTTCTTTTTCCATTTCAGTCTGTGTGAAACTGTGATAATGAGTTTATTTTACTACCTTTAAAGTCTTCAGAACACATAAGTTTAGAATTTGCAAGTATTTAATTCAGGATAATTTCAGAAGAGCAATTCAATTTGTATTTGTATTTTGGAAGATAGGATCATTGTGTATATTTTTCTTATACATTAGAAATATAATAAGTAAATGTGACAAAAATCTTCATTTCCATGTCATAACTCTCTTGAGAGTGATATTGCAGATAGAATTTAAATCAAAGTAATCTGAAATGCTAAAGTTCAAATCTTAGATGTCAGCTGTGATGTCAAACTTCTACCTTTTACTTTGGGTATGCTGGGATAAATTAACCTGCAGGTTGAATTCCTGAATCTACCCCAATTTTGGTGTGACTTTTGTTGTTGTTGTTGTTTTTCTTTTTTCTTTTTGACCTTTAATGGTGGAACTAACTGCTAAACCATTATTTCTATGGAGTAAGTGACTCCGAGTTCTGTTACATTTTGTTCCTTTTATTGACACAGTGCTTATTGAAGCTAGCCTACAGTGAGAGCCAGACTCAACTCCTGCCCTCCTCTGTAATTAGGAAGATAATAAGGTGCCTTTAAATGTTTTTATTTTTCTACCCCTCTTCGAGATAAAAGTGGATCAATAGAGAATTCTATAGCAAGCTGAGCTTGTTTTCTAATTATAATGGCTACCAGTTGAATCAGGTAAAATTAATTCACTCCAATTGCTTATCTATTGTTATTTTGCTCCACAAAATGCCTCTTCATGTGAACAAAAGCAGTATGACACAAACATTTTGTGGGGTTTCTTCGGCACGGGGGTGACAGCTGAATGCCATCCTGGAACAGTCAATAATTGCTCACAACTGGGGAAGCCCTGCTGGTCCCACTGGGCTCAGTTACAGAGCTGGGTCATTTGCCAGACCAGTGGCTGAGTGAGGAGTTAATCAGGCATGTCCACTGATAGTCAGAGACCTCTGTCTCTTGTAGGAGACTGAGGGCAGGGAGTGGGCCTGTCCCACTTGAGTAGTTCTTCCATTAAAATGACTGCATCACCAGTTAGACTTCTCTAAGCTTGTTTCCTCTTACATCAATATCAATTGTGTTTCCCTTGTCTTTTAATGACCTTACAATTGATGTATTCTCTCTTTGATCACAACAAGCTGACCTGGGTGGGGTGGGAGGGGGGTTCAGTTTTCCATTGGAGTCACCTACTTGTGTGTGATCCCAGCTGAGATCTTTAAGGTTTTTAACCCCACCACACCTGGCCACTATTCCACCTCGTGCACTGGTGCCCCAGCCTTGGTGAGCACTGTCATGTGGGAAAGCTGAAAGGTCAGTACAATGATTTGGCCTTTTCTGATCTTTTGTGATTCACCTCATCTGCCTCCTCTGTATTATTATTCTGAAATGCTCAGTAGAGCTGAGGAATTCAGTATTTTCAGTAGGGCAAATGTGATCCAAAATGCTGCCCTGATGTGTGACAGGGAATAAAGTAGCTAATATTCTATTCCAAACAGTTCACAGTTTCCTCTGATTTATGAGTGGAGATTTAAAACTACCCAATGCAACATTTCTCCCACTCACTCTTGGCTTCTGCAGATCCTTCAGAGTCAGTTCCCTGAATTCTGGTGGACTTACTGACATGTGAGCTGGGGCAGAATAAGACACATAAACATGCTGTTGTTGGGATTTATGACTACCTTACAGAAGACAGTGAATTTTATGTGTATTCTCTGGGATTCCTTAAAATGTGCTGATCAGCAAATATGCATGACTGTAAGCCTGTTCAGTAGAACGATTGTGAAATAAAAATACAAGAGAACACAAAGCAGACTTATTGTAGGACTGGGGTTTTAGAGTTTTCAAAAGCCTCTAGAGAATTCTGGAAAACAAATCCCATTGAGAGCCAAAGAGATTTATGTGGTTAAATCCTTCAACCACTTCTCATAAGTGAATAAATATAGGGAAACTGTACAACAAATCAGTGTATGCACTTCCAAAGGGAGAAAATAAGTTTAGGAAATATATAGGCTTCACATGACAGCAGGCAAAGCAACCTGAAAAATTGTAGATGATATAAGAAAAAAACCCACCTCCAAAGTTCTTTTTATTTTTTTTTTAATATTTTTTTTATGTTTGGATAATACTTACCCTAACCAATGGCTAAATGCTGGTTTGAGCCAAAGTGTAACTGCTGTGACTTCAGAGGTTAAAATTTTACTCCTGATGTTTTAGGGAAATAGATTTGGAGCTGGCTGGAGTATGTAATTCTGCGTTATCCTGCAGCAGATGTTGTCTTCACTGCTGCCTTTCATTTAAAGACTATATAACACTGTGGTGTATCCAGCCCATCCATATAAATTGCTTACTTGGGAAGGTGATGTTTGCATAGGTGTTTGCCTGCAATCTGTCAAGCACAGTCTAACTTGGATCATTTGTAGTCTGATACATCTGTACCTTAAATCCAAGTGTGTGGGATGGAGCCCTAAAGCCCAGCAGAAGGTCAGTCAGATGACAGGTGAGGATGCACCAGCTATATTTCTCAAAAGCACTTTCTGTAGAGATTATGTTTCTGTTCCTGTTCTCAGTGCTGAAGAACTGGGATGATCATCATTCTGAGTTCAAATGCTGATGGTCATTCACCTCTTATATATTGTTACCACAGTGCTGGGAGTTCTTTCTGCAGTTCAGATGGCTAAAGCAATGGAAGTTTTTGGATAATTTTTAAAATAAAACATCTATTTTTATTGTTTGTATTCCAAGAAAGCTCTGAAGAAAACCTGAGATTTACATATGCATTTTAGCTTCTCTTTCCCTTCTTTCTGAACCTGTATGATTGCTTCATATGTTCAAATTTTGTCTCAAATGCAAGGGGTTTCATTATGAAGGTCAAGATTTCTAATGGATAAGAACCTAAGAGAAAAAAAAACAAACACTACAGTTAAAAAGGTGAGAAATCAGGAAAACCTCTGCATAGAAAGGAAATATTTGGACTTATTTTTTTCCCTCTGCACAAACATTGCCCTAGCTGGTGTGGTAGTTAACCAGATAATAGTTTTGTTGGAAGCAAGTCCAATCAAAATTATACTAAGAGTGTATAGATCCCCAGGGTATTATTTTTTGCATGGGGTATGATGTGGCAGTATAGGAGATCAAAAAAATTATTATCATGGCAGCTAAGTATTAGCAAAGTCTGAGGGACATTTTCTGCTCTTCCCTCCTCCTGACTGGTGCTTGAGCTATTTCTGTCATCTTATGCTAGTATGAGGGACTGTTTTCTCTAGTGCTCTGATACTTTTGTAATTATTTAGATTATTTAACAAAAAAGTAAACACCCCAACTTAAATTAACTAGTCCTCTACAGCAGCCCCTGATTCCTAAACACCTACAGAGCCAGGTGAAGAAATAGTGTGAAACAGAAGGCAGGTTCTTCCATCCTTCCAGTCTATAATGTAGTAGAATATATAGTGAATGGAACAGAGCACTCAACAACCAAAAATAAAAAAAGAATATTTTTTATAAATTAAGAGTATCATACTCCTTACCTCCCGAATAAATAAAATCAATAGACTCGTTTCCAAGATTGACAAATCTAGCAGTTTACTGAGTAGGGAGCTGCAGCCCTCCCAGACTGAAGAATAAAAGAGGTGACATCCCCAGGCATTTACTGCTAAGAAAGCTATTCAGCACTTCTTTTGAATTTTAAGAGAGGATACCTGGCTGTAAAACATGATATAAAACAGGACAACTGCTGTCAGAATCCAGTAATAATAGAAAGAAAGGAAATATTTGAGAAAAAAAAATATGAAAGGATTAGGGGAAGGCACTTTTAGCCCTTGAAATCAGAAAGTTATAGCAAAGCAGTGAAGTTCCTTAAGACAAGTTGTAGTTACATCAGCCTGGAACTGAGATGTTCCAAGGCCTGGAGTTTGTAGAAGGTCTGTAGGAATTGCAGGCAACAATAAAAATGGAGGGAAAGAAGCAGAGATGTAAATGCATCACATCACCTACCTGAGGGCTAAAGCTGAGAAGAGAATGTTTTGAGTGAGAAAGGTGGACTAGGACTGCAGAAGGATGTTTCAGACTCCTTAGCTCAGAGGGCTAATTTCACTCTGAGTGAGGGACCAGAGGGAGGGAACAATGTTTGAGAGATTGGCTATGAACTTTTAGAAAGTGAGGAAACAACAGGAACAGAAATAGTCAGTTGGGAAAAATAGAATCTGTCTTGAAGGTCTATGAGCTTCCTTTGTGAGTTAAAGAAAGAATATAGTAGTTTCTGTGCTAAATCAGAATGGAAGGAATCAGTAGTTTGGGGAAAATCAGAACTGGTCAGTGATTAAAGGACTGAGCCACTTGAGTATCACAGAAGTATCTCTGTATGTGCTCCACAATTTCCATTCCAACTGAATATTCACTATGCAAGAAAAAGTTTTTTTAGGATCTGTAGAAGTATAAGTCTGTGAAGTCTCACTTTCCTCCACTGAGACACTTACCAAAAGCAAGGAGACCAAGGGAAATTGTGTTACTGAGGGAATTTTACATTCCTGGGGACAGATATGGTTCTGGAGCAAAATTCTGCATGTGGCTGCCTGACTCCATTATAGGACAAATCTAAAATACTTTTCACTGAGGAGATGGAGAACTTTGAATTTGTAAGAGGAAAAGGCTTAAACTGTGTTCTGGACAGTGAATTTGGTGGCACTGTATCTTGAAATGAGCTGTTTACTCGCGTGATAGAGACAGCAGAGGCATTATCAGTACAAACTACCCTGCCTGCATGTCCCAGTATGCCCTTACATTGCTGCAGAAAGTGAGAACCTTTCTGGAGGCATGAGAGCAGTGAGTCTTCAGTTCCCTCTGCCACTGGCAGCTCGTCTGGAAGTTCTGAGCTAGTGCCAGCTGTTAGTCCTGAGAGGCTCTTCAAATCAGGCACCCTAAGCCAGCATAAGGGGACTGCTTTATTTTCACAGTAGTAGTTCTGAATGTATTTTCATTCATGCAGAGGGGGTAAAACTGCATTAGTTATGCCAAGAAAAAAGGGGCAAGGAGTTATTTATCTAAAATTCAAAGGGAAGATTATCTGATAACGGAGGCACACAGAATTAAAGACAAAGGTACATGCCTGTGCGTGTCAGACCTTTGACTTTCTAATCCTGCCCAATTGCTGCAGTCAGAATCATAAAGATTATTTTTTGTGAGCTATTGCTCAGCAAAAGCAAAACAGATCAACCATGGTTTGTAGAATTACATCAGCCCTGTCCTGAGGCATCCAGCACAAAATACAAAGCTTCTGGCAAAAACAGAGAGAAATAAAACCAGCTTGTCCTCCTTAAATCTAAGTGAGGAAAGTGCATCTGGTGTAGCCATAAAATCAGAAGTGACTTGTTTTAAAAGGAAGAAAAGCATCAATTTGTCATTCTGGAGCTATGTTTTTTTTGCAGTGCAGAGTTGCTGTAGGGATCAGAGCATTCAGGGATAGAGAAAGACTATTAAATGAGTCCACTCCCCTGCACTCATGGACATAATCCTTTGATGCAAATACATGGTTTATTAAGGTTGCAGTGTACTTACTATGGGAATCAGACCTCTAATAACATCATCCCTGGAGCTCTGGAGGAATAATGCTTCTTCTCTTTAGATGTATGCTGTGGGTGGTTTTGCACCAATGCTATACACTGGTAAAAGTGAACTCTCCTTACTGCTAAGAAAGACCACTTGAAAGGAACTGTAAATGTTCAGGTTCTCTGTAGGAATTAGGTTTTTTCTGATAGATCAGTATTTGATGAGAAAACTGAGATATGTTGCTTGAGACATGCTTAAATTCTCCCAGCAGATGTTGAATTTCAGATTCTATTCTAGTAAACTTCAGCCTAAAGGGGAAAGTTCTGTTGGATGACACAGGAAGTCTGAAGAACAATTCTAGTGCTATTGGAATCTCCATCAAATAACTAAATAAAAGACCAAAAGAAAAGTTCTAGCAAACCAGACTGAAACTGGGGAAGAAACTTAGAGAATTAAGCAGCTTTGAATTTATTATGGATCATATTTCAGTGAAGACTTTTGCTGAGTTCTCTGTCCTTTCTCCTCTGTGGGATGTAGCTTTTGGTCTACATCTTAGCTCCTAGCAGCAGAGCTGGAAACACAGCCATGTCATACAGATGTCTGTGGTTGTGTCTGGCCCAGAGTTTCCTTCCTCCACCCCCTATTTCAGGATTTTGTGGCTGCTGACTCTCATCTACACCAGAGACACAATGTTCATGTATTACAGTGCACATAGACAGCCTAAGCTCTGAAACCTGGAGATAGCACAACTGCATAAATATCTAACTAGCATCAGCAGAGTGAGCTTGTGCTACCTCCCTCATTTTTAACTGAGCTGATGGTTTTTCTTATCACAAGGGATTCATCTCAACAAAAGTAATTCATCCTTCACTTGCCTGCCAGATCCTTGGGGCTGCTTCGCTTTTTTCTGTTGTAGGAGATGATGTCTTTGCAAAGGCAAATGAAATGCAGCTGAGAATAGTAGTTTTGTTTACCACCTCTTACTTTACAAGATCAATGTAGCATAGGACAATGTAGAAGAGAAGCCTTGAAATTGGGACTATTGGTTTTCCTTGTATTTTGGTTGAGGTTTCTGGAAGTTGTAATTCTTTCTGAGTTTCAGTTTGTCTTGCTGCCAGGATCCATAATCCAGGGAAGAAAGACCTAAATCCTCAGAAAACAGCTTCTTGTGAGGATGTTAACTCGGTTATTCAAAAATCAAGACACTTAATTGCTAATTATTTTTTTAAATATTGGTCTTATTATAAAGCTAGCTGCTAATCGTTCACCTGTGCATATACACACAGTGTTAGAAATAGCATCACTTTAGAGCTTTGATGTTCACCTTTTAGAAAATTAGTTACAGTCATTTTTTCCCCTTCCTAAAATAAATGTGAGAGGAAACATCAAACTAATCATGTATACAGAGACTGCCTGTAGTGAGGTAGCTCATTAAGCTGCTTCTTCCCAAGCTCCATGTTTCTTTCAGAATTTTCATCTCCATACTTTGTTTTGTTTTGGTTGGGGTGTGTGTAGTATTCTGCACCAATGAAATGCTTTGCTGAGTCACTTATCATCCTTTGCCTTGAAGAAAGCCTATATAATTATCTTTGTGCTTGAGTTACACTTTAAAGTTCAGAACCCAAAAGTGTAGGTGTCTGCAGGCTTTTAGAATTCGTGCAGTGGAAGTTGCACATTAGAGAAGATGCATCATTGCTTCTGAAAGCCCATCCTTGGAAGTCACATAGTTACATCCCCTTGCACAAGGCAAACTTCATTTTTCCATCGCAGTTCTCTGGCTCACAGCACCACCTACGAGTTACTTTCAGATTGCACGGGCAGGGTGACACCTCCCATTTGTGCCTCCTCTTCCACGGTGCAGCTGGAGGTGCCTGCCCACCCTTCTGCAGCCTCATGGGAGCAGCAGTGACTTCAGCACAGCGGTTTGCTGCTAGGAAGGACACTGGGGTTCAGTGATTTTCTCTGTGCCTCAGGGAACACTGAACTTCACCCATTTCTGAAGTTCAGTACCAGTCCCTGCATCCCATTTATTCCTCAGCTCTGGATTTTAATTAATGGGGGGGAGGAGCCATGCAAGGGAGTCTTTGTTGGCACTTAGGATAGACCAAATGCCAAAACTTAGTAAACTAGTGTAAAAGGCAGTGATCAGGTCCAGTATGGGCAACTAAAAGCCACCTTATCGTTCCTTCATCAGGTGGAGCTTCATGCCAAACCATTGAGGTTTTTTACTTCCAGCTCAAACCCTTGTCAGTTTTATGTGTTTGACTACTTAGGTTTTGTGAGAGTCAAATTACTCACACTCTGCCAGAGGAATACTGAGGGAACTGAGCAGCACACCCCAAATATTAGTGAATTATTGCAGTGGCTGTAATGGCTTTGGTGGAGTTTTTTCTTCCCCGTCTTTCTCAGAGCATTCCTCATGTACTTTCATGGCATTATGTGCAGTTCAGGAGATATTTGTAGCTCTCCTGTCGGTTAATCCATTTCCCTAGTGTAGTTGACAACTTTTCCTCTGATGGAAATTGTGATGATACACTTTATTCTTTCACTTCTCTTAAAAAAAAAAGTATGTTATTTATACTCAGGAAAATAAAAGGCACTTACCAATATGGATACACTCTACAGCTGTTAGAACACTTAATGCACTGTTATTGCAGCTGCTGCAACAATATCAAATGAAAGTGGTGTTCATACAGGTTCTTCTTGCTGTTGTTAAGCAGAAGAAGGAGGAGATTATTCTGTTCTATTTGAGGAAAATATTGTTTACCTTGATAAACTTTCAGTATGCCCCTTAGTTAAACCCATGGTTATGAATTTATCCAGTCTGAGTGTTAATTATGGCTTGTTTGATGTACCTTCATCTAAGACTTCTTCCACAGTATCTGTAATGCAATCCCATTCAAATTCTCTCTGGTTTGATATGGGTGGCAAGGCAAAGTGAGTGTCTGATGTGAATATTCCCAGAAAAGCAGAGGCAAAATAAACTTAAAAAAAAAAAATCCAAGCAAGAGAGCACATCTTCTTTCAGCCTAAAAGGAACCACCAATTTCCCAAGTGTATTACTATTAGCAGTGGGTAGCTTATTAAGAGGATTTTTCTGCCTGGGAGTAATCCTACCTCATCACACTGATGAATTTTCTGACAGACTTACTGATAGAGTTACTGACTCCTTCTGGTAAATTTTGAAAAGCATATTGTCGAGCTGCAATTCTGCAGACAGTTGTTTTTGTTCTCCTTCGCTCACTTCATTTTTTTTATTGTCAAATACTTTTGCATGGGGATGGGATTCAGTATTCGAGAATTCAAGGGCTCCTGTTGCTTCAGGACCACTGAGGTGATTATGGTGTAAGAATGTGCTTTCAGGTGGGGAGAATAAGCAGCAGGAACAGAAGAAATGTCAAATAATTATACAGGTTTCATATTAGTTACCATAATAATACAATCAGAAAACACACCTCCTTATCTCAACAAAGAGGCAAAATTGTTTCTAAGCTAAGAATACCTCAAAAGCTTTGCATAGCACCTCAGGTGCTCTTTTGGATTCTGTTAATTTGACAAGCAGATTACCAATTGGTAGACAAAGAAAGATTTGTTTTAGTTGTGTATATTGTAGGATTTTACCAAGCTTTTTATTATACATTGCATGTAAGAGAGATGTAGGTTTTTCTCAACATAGTAACAGATGACAACTCTAGTCCAATAATTTTAACAAAACCTGTTACCTGAGATCAGTGCTTTAGATGTCTGTGGGAACAGCTGTAATAGCTACTTAATTGCTTACCTTGATGTCATGCAGAAAAGGGGGAAGGCCAAATGGTAGCAGATGTGAAAGCTTTAATTACAAGCAAATCAAAGGAGGGCTTTGGTTTTGGGGTGTAAGATGCCATCAAAGCTTTTCGCAGAGGCTCTGCTGAGTCAGTCACGTCAGGAGGAAGACTTGTGCTGTCCTTGCACTCATGACAGTTTTGTTTGAACAGAATGTGTTTGTCAGACAAGACAGTCTCCTTTCCTCCCCCCTCTCCTTATTGATTTCAAGAAGAGCAGAGGAAGTACTACTCTGAGCTCATTTAGCTCAGCATCTTCTTGGTCTAATTAACAAACATCCTGCATCATTGACTTTAAGAATTAGCATGATCATAGCTCTCTAACTAGTTACAACCTACTGACTCCATCTTGAACAGTATTAATTTCCAGTTATATAATACATGGAAATCCTAATAAGAAAGATTTTCTTGCATTCTTATCCAACTGCTCTTTAAATGAGGGCTCAGTGCTGCAGATTTGTCCCACCTGTTCCCATCTTATCACTGATATTGATATATCTGTATTGCTTAAACCGAAATACTGCATGGGCACCTTGTCTGCTCCCCACAGAGTTCTTGACTTGGCTCCCTTGAATGAGAATAGGTACACAGACCTAATCATAGCAGCTAGAAGCCTTTGTTTGCAGGTTAAGGAAATCAAATTAACCTGGATCCTAACTCAGCCACCAAGCACCTCTATCCCCTTGGGGCCCTGATTTACTCTGCTCCACATCTCAGTTTTCCTTCTGTGAAATGAGGGTAGAATAAATTCAGCTGTAAGATGAGAAGTGTGATAAATGCTTCAGCAGATAGGAACAGTGTCCACTGCAGCCTCCTTCCTTCATTTCCTTCATTCTCTGGGAATAGTTAAGCTTGCAGGGAAGGTGGACTTCTGAATCTTACGAGTCACTGACCTTGTGTCTGTCACTCCACTGGGCTTATGCTACTTCCTATGAATCTTATGATAAATCCACCCCTTCAGTTTGTTTTTTGTGTACACTTTTAGAGAAACTATATCATGGCTGGGCTTCATGAACGAAGATTTGGGAGGGCTCTATCCACATTTGCTACAGGCACGTTGGTGACTTATGAGGCCAATATGAGACAGACATGTCCGATTGCAAAAGGCACAGCAGAAAGACTCCTTAGATGGTGTATTCTGCAAGACACGGTTCTTTCTGCATTGCCTTTTCTCCTGGAGAGTGATCCTGCTGTGTTCTCAAAGGAGACAGCGTTCAGGGTGCTGCCCCAAGAGACAGTCTCCGGTCAGAGACTGACTCCGGTCAGTCTCCAATGACCAATGCCCTGAACCGCCTGCATGCAGGGTTGGGGCTGCGGCTCCCAGTGCACCTTTCACCTGCCATTTCGACCCTCACCCATCACTACAGGACTTTCTGCATGTGGGTAAAGCCTTCAAGCCTGTGCAGTGGATTTTTAGGTGAGATGCAGTATGGGCGGAACTGAACCCACCCTTTAATCCTGAGGTTCATCTGCCAGGGCCAAGTGAGCTTGGACAGTGGCAGTGAGGCCCTCAGGACGTGGGTTTGATTAGAGTGACCTCTTAGATGGATGGCCTTACAGGGCTAAGCGAGCTCTGCCCGGGTTTGGGATTAGAGTTGTCCTTCTCCTAGGATGACTGCCAGAAGGCTAACGAGCTCATCCTGCCCAAGGATGTATTGTACCTGACCCTGCTGTTTTGACCTGTCTGGCATGGGCGACCCTACGGAAGGCATGAACCATCGCCAGCATAGCTTGTAACCACACAGGGGCACACAGGCTATGTTCCTGTTAGAAGGGTTTGGGCAAGTTTTACATTTTCTACTTATTAGAGAAACTATATGTACCAATTACAAATACCCTCTCCTAATATTTCCTTTTTTAAGTTTTAAACTAGCAAAAGTTTAGCCCATTAGGAACTCAGAGAGATATCTAGCTTTACCATCTGATACAACAGTCAGGATCAGACCACTGATCCTGGTTTCACAGCCCCTCTAAGTGCATTGTGAGGACTTTGATGCAGCAGATGTAACCAGTGATGGGTGTTTCACAGAATGCTATGTTCATGTGCTATTGATTTAGTGGCTCCAGCTGGAGTACAAACTCTTCAGTTCTATTGTTTTCATTCCTACCATTCCACTGACACAGGGCAGTGTTCTGTGTTTAACTGTAGTAGCAGCAGTCACATAACCTTGCAGTTAAGATAAGACTTTCTATTGTTCTAGAACAGATAAAATGTCTTGTGTATTGGAGGCAACAAAAGTTGTACCATAGCTTTTTTTTATTCCTTAATAAGTAGAAAGTGAAATAGAATGGTCTCAGATGCACTGAGCTCCCTTCAAGCTTATTGGATGACAGCATTTGAAATGGAGAAATTATTTTATTTTTGTTTATTCTTGTTTTCCAATTTTATCCAAGCATTTGAAAAATAAGGGAGATTTTACACCCCCCCCCCCCCCCCCCCGGTTTATGCAGGTCACCTGCAAAAGGTGGGATTAAATTATCTATTTGAGAATCATCCTCCTGTATATTTCTGTGCCTTTTCCTTCCCTGGAGCCATGGCCTTTTTAATTTGTTTGTGCTACTTTTTTTCTCTGTAACCACAGTTGTTACGTGTCTCAACATTGCTTTATAGTCACGCTTTTCTCTATCTGAATGCATTTACTCCTCTGATGGTGAGATCATCCTCTAAATTAACTCCATACAAAACCATCAGATAAGCTACAGATAAAAATTCCTGGTTCCAAATATACTTAAACAAACAAGCCTACCTATAGAGAGCCTGTGAAAAGTCTTGGACTGCTTACTTTCCTGCAGAGAGCACTGTGGCTTGAAAAATAATACGTGTTTTACACTTTCTACTCTGCAGACCACGTGTGGGATGCAGCCAAATCTGAGAATCACTGAACATTCACAATTCTCTGTGCACAGGAAATCTGCAATGAGATTGGCTATCATCATGCCATCAGGGTCTGTTCTATGGTCACAGCTGACTCAAAGGGATAGTAAATGCTGGCTTTATAGCTGACTTCTCAATCACAAAAATACTGCTGTCCTTGCATCTCAGTGTTCTCACATAATGCAGGCTCCCTCCTCCCAGAACTCAATTTCCCTGCCACTGAAGCAGTGATAAAACCTGAGCACTGACAGCATGAACAATTGGCATTGTTAAAGGTAAACATGAAGCCTTATCACTTGGCTGCTGCAGACTGCGATAGGGAGATGAGTGCTGGGTAGTGACAATTCAAGATGAGAGATTCCAACTAAGGGGGCAAGAAAAGTCTCTGTACTGATAATGAAACTACTTAATAGTTCTGACTTATACATAACTTTGAACAAGTAATCTCCCCCCAAAATTGTCACAATTATTTACATTTCCAAACTGCTCAAACAGGAACTAACAATATTTTTAAATTTTGCCTTATATTAGCTTGGATATGTTTACGTAATGGGCATAAATTCAGTGAATTTGACAAGCATAGGAAGAATTCTCAGTTATACCCTATGAAGGGCTTGTGTTTAATTCTTCCAGCTTTCCCTTCCCTTAGCAGGTCAGAAGTTCTAGAACTTGAGCATTTTAGTGTGAGTTACTTCTCTGTCTAATGAGGTCGGCCTATCCTTTACTCCTTGATTTTTATTCATAGTTTCTCTGACCCTAGAGAATATATAATATTGATGATCAGATCTGAGGCACATTAGCAGTGTTAGTTGTGATATTAGGTATTTTTTCCTCTTTACCAGTATAAGGTGGTTTAGCCTGTCCAGGCACTCATGTTTGTGCTCTCCACAGAGCTGATTATCTCAGGTGCAAAGCCACTGCTGCACTGCTGTTTCTAATTTCACATTTACCTAATAAGGACTCCTCGTTTCCCTCAACTACAAAAACCTGTGCTCAGCTGCTGCCTAATCCTGTTCCTGCCTAAGTTCCAGTGCCATTTGCAGCTCTGAGCGATGCCACACATGACCTGCAATGGAATTTAGTATTGAGGAGTCTGTACTCCTCTTGCCTGGGTAGCTGAGCTGGCAGCTGTGCCTGAACTGGGGCCAGTTCACTCGAGGTGTTGAAATCTGTGAGTCAAAGCGAAGATGAGGAACTGGGACGTTCCCTTGTCTCTGCAGGTGAGTGGTATTTTAGCCATTTGGGATTGGGATGACCGAGTCGTTCCCGTTCTCTGGCCTCCTGAATATTTGAATACTTTTATGGGGCAGATCAGCTAATACCTGAGAAATTGAGAGCATGTATCAGCCCATGGCAAAGCAGAGTTTTAGGACAGGGCAAGTCTGGTGTCAAAATAAGCAAAGGAAACATTGCAATTCAGGTTCTGGTACTGAATGAAGGTGAGGCATCTAATTTCAGTATTTCCTAAAGATCACCCTAAAGCCAGAAAAATGTTTATTTTCTTACCCACCTCCTGTGCAGTCTCTGTTGAGTCATTTGGGAATTTGTGAATTCCAGTCAACCCACAGTTAATCTAAAAGTTAATTTTTGTGTTTTGTTGAATCTGTGGTTACTTAGCCTTTAACTAAGGGGGGAGGAAAAAAGAGAAGAGTAGGTGTGAATGCCAACCAACGCAAAGAAGTAAATAACCCCTCCCTAGTGCACTGGGAGTTCAAAAAACTAGTTAGCTGGCAAGGTCCCCTCAAATACTTACTGGTACAGGATTAATATCCTGCCCAGTGACAGAGAATGGAGATCACAGCTGTCTCCTAATAGGGCTGCCACTCCCTAGGGGGCCTGCAGTGGGTAACTGCATCAAAGAGGACTTGAGAATTGCCCTGTGTCTTCTAGATTTTACATTATGAATCTTTTATCATGAAGACCATTTATTTCTTGGCCAAGGAAGGGTCAAGTGGATAAATGATTTGACATATGATGCATGTCCAGGGTTTAAAAGTTTCTTTGTGAAACTGAAAAAAGGCAGAGGTGCTCCTCATGAGGGAAGGGAGAGAATAATAATCATATTTACATTTGTCACTTCAGGAACATGAGTTGTTGGTAGGGTGTTGATAGCTAAGATAACAAACTGCATTCCCATGCAGCATCCCAGTTCTACTTGTTGCACTTCAATAGTGTGTCCCTGAAGGGTCCTGAAGGGTTTCTTTCTCAATGTGCTGTTTGTATGAAAAAAGCTAAGGGCAATTACAGCATTAAAGCTGTTTCTTCCATTTTAATAAAACATCAATTTTCTGTTGAGGGCAGTTGTGTCATTAGCACAGGATGTATCCCAGACTTGCTTTGCCATTGCTTGGGATATCTGATGCCAGAATGAGCTCCATATGGGATCCCTTAGAGCAGAGCTGCTGTAACTCAGCCCATCATGAGACACACCTGAATACTTCAGTCTTCCTTCAAAATGTCTCAGTATTGTATTTACTGTGAGTGCCTTCTGCTGCTGTTAATTAATGTGCTTTAGATCTCATTGTTTGACAAACACAGACAGCTATTTGGGTGAAGAAGTGAAAAGAAGTCTTGCTGCAGGATTTAGTAGGTAATGCACTTTTGGTTTGTTGCTGCTGTTGGAATGAAAGAGGGCTTCTGACCTGTTCCCTTGAGAAAAGACATAAGTTGCTAAACTTGAAGTTATTTAGTGTTTGCCTTAAACCTATGCCATCCTCTGACACAGAGGGCCCTGGATTTTACTTTGAGGAATGTTGTACCTTCTGAAGAAAGCCCATCATTAACCAAAGCTTCAGGTGAGTTTCAGTTACAAACTTTTGATAACTCTACTTGGTCTGGAAGGATGGGACAACTGGGATTGCTGTCCAGAGCTGCAAATTCAAAGGAAAATTTCTTCAACTGTTCTGGGGAAAATCTGTAATGGTTTCTCATCTTGGAATGGGACCTACTACATGTAGGAACTCTGTGCTACTTCAGTTAAATTCTTAAATGTCTTGTTTACATTGATAAAGATATTTTTGAGGTAATAGCCGGACAAATTGTACCTGGAATATTGGGGCTTTAATTTTCTCTATCTTTCTGTTCTTTATGTCTCCTATATTAAAAAAGCATTATGTTATATCAATATGAAATGAGCTGTGTGCTGCATGCATTACAAGCTGCTGAAGAGCGATTGCATTGTCCAGTTCTGCCCCTTTGAATGTTTTTTATGATAGTCTTCAGGTTCATAATTATGTTATATTAAATACATTTTCTGTTTGTTTAAAAGAATTATGCTTTTATGTACAGGGCATATCATCAGAACAGACAATGGAAAAGAATAGACCTTTTTCATGTTCAGCTCCCTCTTTCATGGTGTATTTGTGTGTCTATCTGTACAAGCTTAATAATGCCTTAACCTAGTTTTTTTTGCATTCACTATGAAATAAGACTGATAGAGGCTTATGATTGCAACCTCTATTTTGAATTGGGAGGAGGGGAAAACACACCTTGAAAATACTGCTTTAAGAAAGTCAAATGCTGGATTCTGTCCAGTTATACAGACAAACCCCATTTAGCTCTTCCCTGTGTGCATGGCTATTCCAGCAAATATAAGCATATAAAATAATCATTGATTATTTCAAATGCCTGATCAGATTAAAGCAACTTGCAAGGTACATTGTCATGTTGTGAGCACAGTTGAAATGTTACCTGAGTATGGCAGGGAAAAGAGACCAGGGATACAAGCCAAATTCAAAATTCTTTAGTGATATATATATTTCTTTATCTCAGGAATAAGAAGTCTAGTTTAGATTATTTAGGCACAAGGATCCTGAGGAAGGTAAAAATGTAGTACCTTTATAGCTGGCAGGTCTACTTTTGTGATAAATGATAAATATGGATGTTTCAGGTCTGCAGTACAGACAGCAGGAACAAATAGGTGCTGAAGAGCAAACAAGATTGTCCTTGGCTCTCTGCACAACCTAGGGATCCATTATCAGTGGTCCCATTGCCAAAGCATTGCCTGGACAATGGTATGTACAGTAATGAACTGCAGGGAGCCACATCTGCAGATAATCAGTAATAATGAAGGAATATGGCTTAAGTTTTGAGGCCTTGGGTTGAATTTGCAGGGTCACAGCTAAGAAAAAAAGCTCCTCTTTGCTTATAAACCAGACTTACCTGGGCAATAAAACAGTGAAGTAGAAGCTTTCATAGAATTTTAAAACAATTTGGATTGGAAGGGACTTTTAAAGCTCATCTAGTCCTACAATGGGCAGGGACATCTCCAGCTAGATCAGGCTCACTAATGGATGGTTTATTTTGAATAATTCTGAAAGACACTCCAGCATTCTTGTATAGAAATGTTCTGCATGGTGATACATTTAGTGTGAGATACTTGACATTTTAAAATTTGTTCGAGAAGGGAAGTGGATTAAAAAGTTAACTTGTTACAATGGATTTCCACAATGAAAAATTTAAAAGGTCTCCTGCTCCCATTTTCAGGTCACGAGAGACTTTAACTTTTACAAGTCAAAATGAAAGGGATTTCTACATAATGCATGAATGATGTATAACTTCAAAGAGAACTTTCCTGGAGCAAAGGTTTGGTTGTCCTTTCCTAACTTCTCTTTACTGCAGGGGGTAGAAGATAAGGGAATAGGCACACTGGGTTGCTTGAGGGATTAATAAAATAGTAGAGAGATTCCACAGTAGATCATCAGTTTGAATCCAGCAGAAGTCAATGGTACTGATCAGCTGTGGGGTGGTCTTTTGGTAATCACTGGCCCTCTTTTCGGAGAGGATGATGACACTGCAGTGAACATCACCTTGAACTCAAGAGGAGCTGAAAATCTTGTGTTTATTAAAATTCTCCTTCTGAAAATCTGGCGAATTTGTGGTATAATCTGAGGAGGGAAATATCTTTTTGGACTGAAAAGGCTGCTGAGTTTCAGCAACTGTGTAATATAGTCTTTGCAATAAACTGAGACTCCATTTTAGAATGAGTTGGGCTGGGCCTTTGCCCCCTTTGCTCCCTTTGGAAGGATGCCCCAGGTTCTATAATGGCCTTCTTTCCAGTCTGCTCTGGGCTGACTTTCTTGCTCTAGGCCTAGGAGCATCTTTGTCCTGCAGGGCAGACTTGGCACACGTGTCCAGCAGTGTGCCACACTGGGTTTGAATACAGAAATCCAGTGTCAGTAGCAAATTTTGTGGTCACTGAAAGACATCAAGCAGACTATTGACCCTCTGAGCAAGAAAGTAATCTATGTGTGGCTCCAATGATTGGAGTTCTTTTCTGATTTAGAAAAGCACGGTGGGGAGGAAAGCAAGTTCTTTTGTTTCTAAAACATCAAGCCTTTGTAATAGGTGTGACTAAGGAATTAGTTTTGAGTTGTTTGACCTCTTCTTAAAATTTAAAATTATAGTCTGGGCATTTCTCAAAACAAAACCAACCACCAAAGAAAACCTTTAAGAAGTCAGGAACCATTCAAGAAACCATTTGATGGATTTTAAATTTTATTTTTCTGCTTTGACAGCTGTTATTTTAGTGATCATTTCAATTCTGTTTAAAACAAGTTCAGTTCTAAAGAATAGTTGTAAGATAGCTGTGTTTCTCAGGGGCTGGGAATCATGCATGTAATTTTTCAAATTAATGACAAGACTTGGATGGAGTGTATACTCTTAGAACAAAACTGTCTTGTTAAAAAACACTGTGTTTAGACAGCTTGCAGCAACAGGAGATTAAATTGCTGGATTGGCCTTTTATATGGCTTGATTGATGAGAAAACTGTGCTGCAGTATTTGTTGTTTATCAAATGCCACTTGGCCAGCGGCACTCACAAAAACAAATATTTGCAGGATATGGGATTAAAAAATGATATTGCAGAAATCTGTGACTAGTTTCAGTGAAAATTTCTGTATCTCTGTGGGGGCAAAAAGTTAAGATGTGCTGAAACAATAATGAGAGGCACTGTGCATTGTAACCAGGGAAACACTACCTCCTTCATAGGAGAGAGGTTCTTGTTCGTGATCCCCTACTGAAGAGCATTGCAGGAGTAACATGTATGTGTTCATAAAATCAAATGCTTTCTCCAACCGCCTTCTCCCCCTGCTCCTTTCAAAAAATAAAAAAAAGCCAACCTCGATGGATGTTCTTTTATTGTCACTCTTCACGTGTAGCTTGCTCTGTGAGGGGTTATACCTGTGCATTACAATTTATATCCACCCAGCTGCAGCAATGGGAGCTTATCCATGCAGTTATCTGGTTTATGCACTGAATATGTTTTGATTAGGGCAGTGCTACGGACTATGTTACTGGAATGAGTAAGAACCCGAAAGGTGGATTATCCCAATGTTAACCATTTAGGAAAAACATAGTTCTCATATGGTGACAAGTACATTGTGGACATATTTGATATAATGCCTATTCTCCCTATCTGTAGAAGAAGATTGGCTCTTTAGATTTTTTTTGTGTGTGTGCATAAGAAAAGATTTGGGTTTCCATTTCCTCTGTAATTGTACACTATGAATAATTATCAGTTATCACCTGTTTATTTGCAGGGAATCCTCTGTGTTTGTGTTTTGGGTTTTAATTTTTCCTTTTTTTTTTTTTTTTTAATTTGCTTATCTAAATATGGTGTTTGTGAAAATGAGTCTCACATTAACTGTAGGTTAATGTAATGTTAAAGACATGCTGGGCAAACATCCCCTAGCCAGTCTGTCTGGGAACAGCTATAATCTGTGAAATGTTATCTTGGCTAGTTTACATCATTTCCCAGTGAGTCAGTTTGAACTCTGTTCTTTTATTGGTTTATTATTTTTGGAATGTAATTCTCAATACATTTGTATTTGTGGCAATGGACAGTAAGTAATTTAACACCTGCTATCTACAATCTATGTCAGCAAATGGCCTTCTCCTAGTGGGATTTATAGTTACTTCATGTTTCAAAGGCGGAGAATTCAAATTCTGTTTAGTTTGCTGTGCTGTGAGCAGAGTTGTGTTATGTGCCTTCTTTCCCTCTGCCTTTTAGTCTGGTCTTAAACTAACACTGCTTCTTTTATTCCAAAAAAGAGAAAGAACCTGAACCTTGAAGGGGTTTACAGTTGTTTCATCCCGTCAAAGTATTTTTCCTCTCAAAAATAGGAAAGGGTGGGAGTGTGGGGAAGAAAGCTAAGCAATAATTAACCCTAGTCCCACCTTATTTACAGGGAATATTTTGTAGGCTTAGTGTCTTGCTCTCTGCATTGTGTTCTCATATTGATTTTTGAGGAAGAGTCTGCACAGGTGTGAGGCAAAACTGAGATGTGAAGCTGTAATGCCCAGAGGTAGGGGCTCTATATGTCTGTATGGTTCCTGCTGGGAGAGCTGACTTAAGGTCATTTGCATTCCCTTTCTGCTCTGTGACAACTTCCAGTTCTGTTTCACTCAAAAAGTGTAGAGAAAGTGTGAAACAGGAGGGGTGAAAGAGATTTTTAAGAGATAATGGTACCTCTCTTGTACCTCTCATTTGAAATAACGGAATGCAGTGTTTGTGAGTGATTTTTTGTTTGTTTTTGTTTTTCTGTTTCTGCGGTACTTAGTTTGTAGAAAGAGAGTATGTGCTACATCCACCCTACTGCAAAAGCCCTGTATTTGGGAGATCATTCATATCACCAATTGTTGCTTTAATGGTAACCAATAGGAATAAGCTAAGCTCTGCTGCATCTTTTCAAAATGAGAGAACTGCCTTTTGGTTAAAAAAGTGATCAGCATCACTTGATAGATAATAGACAATTATTGCCTTCTCACAGCAAAATTCTGCATAGAAATGTTCACTCCAGCTGTCTGAGAGACCATTAAAACCAGACTGAGTATTGGCCCACATGATCAACAACCTATTGATGATTTCAGTCTCTTGCTAAACAGGTTAAGAGTACTCAAGGCTAAGATGAATTTTATCATTTCAGAGAAGGGGAAAATGTACCTCTCTTTCTCCTTCACCAGGAAACTGTGTTTATTTACAGTGCTTGTCAGCTTTTCAAAGCTGTGTATATGGAGTGTGTTATAAAGCAAACCCTCTATCTTCTGACTGTACCTCCTGTTTCCTTTTTCAATCTGTTGGACAGAGGAAACTGTGCTCTTTTTTTAGCATTAAGAGTAAGAGCAGTCTTTGGGTCTTACCCTGATTTCCATCCACTTCCCTAACCCATGACTGGCTTGAGCTGAATTTTGCTCCTGTCTGCACATCCCAAATTCAAGAGGGACACATTTTAGAAGCAAATATCTGAGAGTATACAAGATGGAGACTTAAGAGCCATACCAGAAACACTTTGGAAATGCAGGAAGGATACTTTTTGTCATACCAGACTTTCTGTTTAAAAAGTACTAAGGAGAAGTAGGAGTCTATCAAAGCACAATCTCAGTATGAGAGAGGCTCAGAAGCTGCCTAAGGAGGAGCAGTTGTGCACAGTGCCAGGGTTCAACACTGACCACACAGGAAGATGGCAATAGGTGGGCTGTTTTCAGTCCTCCTGCTCTTGCATTTGTGAGCCTCAGCAGCAGAATTGTTGCTTGGAAACTCTGTCTTTTTGCATTTCCTGATAGAAAAGAGGGCTCAATTTCAGTAACTTGAGTATCACGACTTCTAAAGAGATCTAAAACTCCTTAGCAAAGGCAGTTTCTTAACTGGCAGGATAAATGCTCCAGATATAGAAGAAGTGTTTAACAGTGTTTTCAGCAGGTGTTTTCCAATGTGTTGGTATTGTAATTGAGATATAGGTTGCATGGAAATGAACCTGTTGTATATGTGACACTATCTATGTGTCTATCTACTTCCTTTTTTTTTTTCCTGTGGAGTAGAAAACCACCTGTGAGGTACAGGTTGCCAACGTCTGACTATGGGTAAATTTGGAGTTTCTTTGCTTTTCTGAAATTTTTTGTTTGTTAAATTTTACATCTGCAGTGAGTACACATTACTAATTTTTTGTGTATCTGCTGAAGAACTCAAACTTCTTACACCTATAAATTTGTGGTAAAGATTCAGTTACAACATTTTTCTCTGGTATTACAATACACAACGGAATACTGAATCTTTTTGTACTGATATACTCTTTGGAGTTAAGCTTGTCTGAAAGAAAAAAGTAAGTGTATTTTGTGACTCATATCTAATATCTTGTACAGATAGACTATTTGGAGTTAAATTCCTCTGAAAGAAAAGAGTAGGTGTCTTGTGACTCATTATATCTAATATCTTGATTCAAATTGCTTAGGAAACAGGCACTCCCTCCTATTCCTTGAGATATATATTCCTAAATGAAAAAAACTGGTGTCAGGAGGCTCATTCTATGATACATTCACAAATAGTATGTTTGATGCTGACAGCTGCTTTTTTCCCCTCATACATTTTAATTTAAAGAGATGTGTTCCTTGCTGAGTGTTTGCCTTAAAGGACTTCTATGGCACAAGAAGGATTTTAAGTTGAGGAAAGTTTAGGAGATGGTCATAATATCAGGAAGCCTGACATGCAGCCTCTTCTTAATTTTCTGGTTGGTCACTCTGACCCCCTTATATTTTGGGAAAGCAAGTTGACAAGAGAGATTCTGAATTGCTTCATAAAACTCTTGGTCAAATTCATCTTCTGTTTGAATCTGTTCTTCCTCCAGGGTCCTTGTTTCTCTACTCCCACCTGCTCTTCAGGAGCTTCTTTGAGAAATGTCTTATGGACAGATATTCACAGCTTGGCAAGAAGACTTTCTTTTTTTTAACGGGATTTTTGATTTGATGGGACACTTGATCAGTTTGGTTTCTTTGGGACTTGGAGGGTTTGGTTTGAAGGAAGTGAGAAGGAAACTGTGACCATTTTTGTGTTTTCTAGGTTGCTTTTCCTTCCCTCCCCCGTCCCCACTGTCTGAAGTAACATGAATTTCACAAACCTTGCAGGATCAATACCTAAACTGCATACTAATGTGTTTTGGAGAACTACAGAGAAGGCAGGTGTATAGGGAACATGGAATGACTCTTTCTTTGTTCATAGTGTGCTTTGAGAGAAAAATAACAGCTGCAGTTGCCATCTTCAGTCATGCTCAGGAATACCAGAATCTGAAGCTTAACAGGGCTTTTGTTTTTATTGCCATGTGAGTTTAAATGTTGGATATTAGGCTGTGTGCTCCAAAGTCGGAGCAAAGAGTTATTTTTCACTCAGTTTCCAGGAGTTATCACAAGGACTGAAAATGGAGCTAAATGCCAGAGTGGGCTGGAGGAAGTGTGAGATCAATACTTGTGATTGGCACAGGTAATGACAGCTTGCAAACTGATGTGTATGTGAGAGTGATTGGTAATTGCATTGAGAGCCTTTTAAGAGAAGCTTGGGGAATCATTTTGTTTAAAATGGAAGGAAAACACTGTCAATACAACACTATGTACTACACTTTATGGTAAGTGTTACAAATGAAGGCTTCAAAGAGTATTTAAGTGCTTTATGCTATTTGTTATCCTCAAGAGTAGTATTAAAATCAACATTCTAGGTTACAGAGCTTGTGGGATGTGTTTTCCCCTAAGATAGAGAGGGGTGGTTGCCTTTGTGGTTTGGTTTGGATTCTTTTTTTTTTTTTTCATCTGTGGGGATTTTCATTTGTAATCAGGACTTCAGAATCTGGACTTCAGAAACATCTGTTTAATGTGGCAATGAACATAGGAATTGATACATTTGTGATCTGTACTTTTAAGGACTGGGTAGGCACTAGACAGTGTCACCATTTGATCAATATTTCCCAGTCACATCTCTTGCAAAGTTTAGTGACTGACTTTATTCCGTGGACCTCAGAGTGGTCTGAAAGTATGGGGTGATATGGAGGTATTTCATTAGCCCAGGTGTTCCAGTGTAGTCAGAAGCCTGGGCTGTTTGCACCCCTGAGAAAGTGGTTTGGCAGTGAACTGGGATTGCAAACAGTAAAAGGAGAGCAATGTGCTGCTTCAGTACTTTGCCATAAAAGGCTATTCTTGTTTTCTTGCAGAATGTAGCCACTGAAAAAGAATTATAGCTCCCCAGCTGGAGAGAGCCCCTAGTTGGGAGTGAGGTTATTGTGTTCCCTTTGTGGCTTGGGTGTTTTCGGCCAACAAGAGAGCAACCTTCCCCCCTCCCTCCCCCAAGGACTTGGGAGTCTTCAATATTGGACCCTTAAGCTCCTTTACTACCATCAGAAGTTGTTTATTGTCAGGTAGGAGGTAGGACAATGATTACTCTTGCAGAAGGCTCTCACTAGCCTTATTTTTTCTTAAAATTGACCTACCAGAAAAGATTTTGTAAAGGGCATGTGTTCCCAAGCCCTTTTCTTTGTGGGAACTATTGCTCTAACTTCTCACTGGTCACTTGGAAACTAATTTTTGTGCCCCAGTGTTGTGTGTGTTGTCTATAGACCTTTTGTTCTTTCAAAAATCACTGAAGTAGTGGGCTGAAATTTTGCTTTGATGTAACATAAAATTGAAGATGACCTACCCTTTTCTGATGCAGTTATTGCTGGAGTCATTAATCCAGGTGTGGTTTTAATGGCCCCTGTTGTTTGGATCTGCTTAGCAGGCTGACTTCTTAATGTCTGAGCATGTAGCTGTGTTGAATTTGGCCTAAGTGAGGTTAACTGGAAAGAAGAGAGCTGTTGTTGGCATGAAAGATGGGCTACAGAGAGTTGAGTGAGCAGAGGTTTAAAGCAAAACTCTGACTTGCTGAGAAGTGCAAGCAGCAAACTGTGAAGTACATTAATTAAATACTAGTGAGCAGCAGGGAAGACTATGCTTAAGAAGACAGTTGTGTAGAGTTTTAAAGAAAATCTAAACAAGGCCTTGGGAAACAAGTTTTTCCATCTTTGTTCCTTTCCCTTGTTGTAACAAAATTTTAAATAAAAAAATTTAATTAAAACAAAATTAAAATATTTCCTCCAATCCAGAGAGATTTTATGGTCATGTAGAATTCACAAAATCTGAAGCAGCCCCAGACTCCTGTTGTTGGCATAAGATGGGGAATAACAGTGCTGCTGACCAAGGCAGAATGGTCATGCTTGGAGGTCTGTCTGGAACAGTGTGGGCACAGGAGGTAACTCGGTGATAGTATCTTTAATTATACAAAAAGAGGGTTCTTGCAAACATGATGATTTTCAGGATTTGTCAATATTTCCAGTTGGGGTCAACAGATACCAGAATTGAAACATGGTGACATTAAGGATTAACAAAAGGCTTTGGAGGCCAGCCAGGGAGGATTGCATGTTTGGGTTTTTTTCTACCTTTGTTATATTACACCTTTATGTCTAGTGCAGTTAAATCCTTGACCTTTCTTATGAAGCCTTGAAAGATCCTGTGGGGGTTGATGTCTGGTAATTGAATCTGGATTAGCTTATTCTGTGATGCACTGTTAAAGTAAGAACTGTTTTCTGGAAAAGAATCTGTGGCTGTCAGCACGATACAAATATTTGAAGGATGGACCATAGAGAGGCACATGCTGTATCCCATAGGATATTTTATTCTTCCTTCATGCTGGCTTTATCTTACCATCTTTTGAAGGTGAAGCTCTCTGCCAGCAAGATTGTTTTAGCTTTGAAGGAAATCACACTCTTTGAGAACTGGCTTGAAGCAGACCTTTTTCCACCCAGTGCAAAAATAACTGTATCCTACCCAGAATCAAATAAGCATGAAAATGAATTGCCCATGAAAAATTTATATGAGTGGTGCTTCAGGAAATACTTTTCTTCACTTTTCAAGTAGCAGCAATGAATATATAGCAGGGGATCTGCTGGAAGAGGTTCTGTATTTTACCTTCTCTGCTGTAACATTTCTCCAGTTTGCTAAGGTGGTGGAATTCATTAGGATATATTTTTTTAGTGGCATCATGTATATTCATTTAATCACAGAAGATGCCAGAGAAGAATTTCCATGAACCTGGATCCAAATGTCACTTTTGTACCATTCCAGTTGTTTAAGGTTCTGTTTGAAGGGTGTAGAAAGAAAATAAGTTGCTTTGGAAAAAGTTGTTTCGAAGTATCTTAATTGGACAGTGATAAAGTTCTTCCACACCTTTGCCAGCTTCTAGGATAATTGTTTTAGGCACCCCACAATTCACAATATTGAACTAAGAAAAGTTGCAGTTCCATGTCAGCCTCAGTTTCATATTGTCTTCAGCAAGGATGATGCTTAGGTTGCTTGTGGTCAGAATGGGAAAAGGCCATCTGTAGGGGGTAAAAATTTCTATCCCATGTCTCAAGTAATGGTCTCTCTTCTGTTTAGTAACCACTAAGTATGTATATTCTACAAAGGAACCCCATATGAAGAAGAAAGTCTCAGAACTAACCAGGCAATTCTGCTAAACTTGGTGGAAATAGCTTGCTATTTCTTAGATCCAAGACATAAGACAGGCTTAATCTTGTTCCTCAGTTTTATCCTGGAGCTTGGACTGCATAAGTCAATTTTCTATGTGTTAGAGGCAAAATCTGTGTATTTGCTTAGTGTAAGTTAAGCAAGGCTTCCTATGAATTCAGTCCAGGATTGGGGGACTCAGGAACATGGCATGAGGAAGCACCTCTTTAGAAATTTGATAGAAGTACTAAGACTACTTCCTAGTATAATCCTACTCCAAGATTACATCTAAAACAGAGACGAAGCTTAATAAGACAGTACCTCTTCAAAGAATAGATGTAATTTCTCCAGTAAAATGAGCATTTTTAACAGCACCACCTGGTGACTGCTCTAGCAATATTTCCTCACTAAATTATAACTGATAAACCTGCTTCCTTGGGATAGGTGTCATAGCTAATTCTCAGTCATATCAGCTTGCCTGTAGTTGGGGTTTTTTGCTTATGTAATACTGGAGGAAGAGATCACATCAATCTTCACAAAATGTACAGATGGCCAGTTATGTCTGAGGTGAAGTTAACTCCTGTGTGCTAACTGGCAATTTATTAACTTTGGAGGTTAGATTTTGTTTTGTGTCATGTCCTGTGCCCCAGGATTTCTTTTGTGGAAAGGCTCTGGTGGTTAGCTTTGATTATAATAAGCTGTTCACACCAAAGTGGAAGCTGACTTGCTTAGTTCAAGCAGAGATATTAGGTAACTATCAGATTCTGCTTCTAATATAGATAGGATTCTAATAAAATATTTCAGGCTTATGAAAATAAGAAATAAAATATTTCAGGCCATGTGTCTGTCATTTTTATCATATCCCTCATGGAATCACTTTATGAGCTTTGAGCTAATACCAGCTGCAGATTGAAAGGGGAACATTAATAGCAAGCTGAACCTGAGTTGCTGGCTGATTATCTAGAAGATCATTTTAATACAAGGACCCATAAGCACAAAGAAAAAAAGCTGAGGGTTCTTGGAAGTATTCTAGGGACAGCGGTGAATGAAGAGTAAGGTTTATTTTCTGCTTTTCCTTTCAGGCTTTTCTTTTGTTGCCCTGAAAAGAAAGTGAAAAGGCCATATGTGACCTGGCTTGGCAGGGATGCTCAGCCCCAGGGAAGCCCCATCACTGGTCCCTAGGAGGAGGGGCAATGTGTGTGTAGAAGAGCTAAGGGAGAAGGTCATTGACAATTCATTTATTCCTAATGAAGCAAGGGAATCACAGGGCTGCTGCGTAAGAACTGCAAAATCTGCAGTTATGTTGCAGCAGCAGTTTCCCGAGAGACCAATTGTAAGAGGCAATACTTTGGACTTCAGTGATTTAAAAGGCTCTAATTCCCTGTACTTGTTCCGTGGAAGTCCCCACAGCAAAGGTGATATGAAAAACACAACAAATCAGCCTTGCAGCTGCTTCAGAGGTAGTTTGGAACGATGATTGAAGCAGGGTAATCAGGGTAAACGTCTGACACCTATGATTTAACTTTTCTTTAAAGTAATCGAGTGGTAGCCTGTACTAGGGGATCGATAGCATGTAAGGGAAGGCTTCCCTCTGTTTAGAAGGTAGCCCTGCTCTTGGTCTGCAGGACTGATTTAGTATTATTCTCTAAGAAAAAGAGATTGGAGGAGGTTGTGCAAGTGGCTCTGGCTTTACTTGCACTTATCTGAGGTATGTTTAGGAAATTGGCACTAATTGTGTGATGTACAAGTTGTGTGGTGTGGGTATTTGGGGGGATTTTTGTTTGTTTGGAATTTTTTGTAATTTTTTGGTTTTTTTTAATCTTCCCAGTAGACAGCACCTAAGTTGTTCCTTACTCTAGCAAAGAATGATCAGCTTGAATTTCTAATGCTAAGTGCAGGGAATTGGTGACTGTGCATAATCAATGACATGGTCAGCTTGTTGCTTAATTTCAGTTTCTTCTTGTTCTTGTCCTGATGCTGTGCAAAAGATGAAAGTTAGCATCTAAAAGAGACCAAAAAAAGAAAGGCTCAGAGTAAATGTGCCTTGCACATGGAAGCCCCTCTTGAAGTCCTGTAAATGAAAATTCTAATTAGATGCACAACAACATCTGAAATTCTGTAGAGAAATACCTTTGGGCGTACCTCTGACTGCTTACTCCTAAACTTCTTTGGGCTCCTTGTTTGTGTTGCAATATTCCATTCTAATTCAGGTTTTAAACTATGTATGTTGAGCTGTGGGGTGCTCTAGCTGGTACAGTGCTTGGGTAGACATTTAATAATGTGCTTCTTGCTTCCAGTAGAAACAGAAGTGGACATTCAAAGCACTGGTATAGATGAACAGGTTTTTTTCAGGAGTGTCAGCGTGTGGGAATTTCCTCCTTTTTGCTTATTACAAAAAGATGCAAAATTCTTTCCCTGCCCCAGACTGCATGCTGGGTATAACATGAAGACTGAGTTTAAATGCATGATTTGTGGAATCTCTGGAGATTCATTTTGACACAAAGTTGATGGCACTAGCTAGAAAGAAACTTCTTTCAGAGCTCAGCCCGTCCGGAGGATTTCCCCAGCAGCATTACTGGGATGCAGTGCACGTGGCGCTCGTGCTGGTGTTCTCGGGTCACCTTCCATGTGGATACAGCGCTGCTGGAGCGTTTTAGTTCTCGGCTGTACCGAAAGAGAGAGACAATGACTTTTGCAGACAGGGGATGGCACTGTTGCACTGTAGCTCCTCAGCCTTCCGTCCAAACTATCTCTATTTATAACAAGGGCTTGGTATTTACCAGGAAGGGAGCAGATGAACCAGATGCATTACTGCAAGATTTTCTTGAAATAATTCTGCATAAAATATCAGATTTGGTTTACTGGGAAGTTTATATGTTGATAAAACCCCTGAAAGAATGTGTTAACATGCATCTAAATTGAATGTTAGCAGTGGACATAGTTTAAGGCACTCTTATTTACTTTAGATTTAAAATGAAACCAGCAAGCATTTAAGCTTCTTTCTACCTTTCTTTTATTCTGGAAAATGCAAACTTCCTTTCTCAGAAGCCTTAGTACATTGTTTTCTTCAGCAATTCACCCAGAAATTCTTTAGGGCAAGAGGCCAGTTCTGAAGAATGCCTGGTCCATGTGGGCAGACATGTGGTGGGTGTGGAAGCAGCATTCAGATTGCTTGTCTTGGTTCTCACCACAGCCATAGCAACATGGCAGATGGGCCAAGATTATTTCTTTTGAAGGACAGGCTTTTGCCATGTAAGGCAATATAGACCTTGATCAGCACCTTCAGCTTTAGCTGTGAGCTGAGTGCAGTCAGAGCTGTTACTTGTGTACTGACATCAGCACATGGCAGTGAGGTATCTAACTCTGCTTCAGTCTGATGATCCTCAGATGGAGTCCCATCTGGGATGTGTTGTTAACAGCCTCAGTCGTGAGGTGATGAAAGTGTAGGTAACAATGGCAAAGTCTGCATTCAAAATACAGATGGCAGGAAGAGCTGAGCAAGCTGTTGCTGAAATTAGCTCAACAATTCTGTCTCTTTTCTTGGAGGAATGCAGCTACCTCTGTCTGTCTTCCACCAGTCCACTGCGACTCCCTTAGCTCTACCTGAAAGGTGGTTGTCTCATGTTCACCTGCACCTTTGTTTCAGCAAGGCATGGGCTGTAATCCTAAAATAAACTGTACAATTTGGATAAAGTATAGCTGTAAAGCTGACATGAGCCAGTACACAAGAAACACTGGCATTTGTGTTTTCTGCTTAGGCCCCTTGTCACTGACCAACCACTTCAAACTGTTGGTGTGAAACCTCTAGTGAAAAAAAAAAAGACCATGTCTATGACTATCAGCAGGAGCCTCTTATGCAAAAAGAATGAAACCTTGGAAAAGAAAACTTAAACTGCATCAAAATCTTTACCTTTCTCTCTCCTTTTTTTTTTTTTTTTTTTTTTTTTTTTTTTTTAATAATTTCTTCTTCCCCTGAAAATGTCTGACTGACTTACCTGAAACAATCTGTGTGATGTGGCATCGTTTAGTATTTTTGGGAGGGGAAAGGGAAAAGATACAGGTAGTTCTGATTAGTACCATTGGCACTGCACTTAAAAACAAAAGAAGTTTCAAAGTGACATTTGGTTTCAAAAGTAAATATAAAAAGTTTGCTATGCTTTGCTTTGGGACCAAAAAAAATTTTCTCAGCTTGTACCCACCTCTCCCCATCCTCATCCTTTCTGCTTTACTGGAGCTTGATTTCTCATTTGAAGGACAGGCCCTATTGCTGCCTGCTGAGGTGTGTAGGTGACTCAACTCCGAGGCCTTCCTGCTGTGAGGAAGTCAATTTGTTTTCTGGACAAGACAAATCAGATTAGAGATAACCTGTGTGCTTCTGTGACAATATCAAAGGCAACCAATCAAGCTAATGATAGCAGCATTATTAGAAGACATCTGATTCTCATCCATCACTAGGAAGAGATAATTAGTTAAGAATCCTTTGGCTTATTCTAAGTCCATACCTAGATTGCAAGGGTCAAGTGCAAGGAAGGCATATCTCACCACCTGCCTTAGTTGGGAAGTTGTGCTTCTTTCAAAACTGTGTCCAGCCTGTCTTTCCTGGGTTGCTGGTGGTCATTGCTGACCAGGAGTTTGGTAGTTGTCCTTAGGACTCCTTTAGAAAACGATTACACAAGTTCAGTGGAACAAGTGCTCAACTTTTCCCCCCTGAACACTCCTTGAGTTTCAGTGAGTCAGTAAGAGGCTCAGGGGCAGAGTCAGGCTCAGCAGAGCAGCCAGGGAGGTGTCTCAGAACATTTCTCATCTACCTGCTGGCTATGCAGTGCCACCACAGTCGTGTTCAGCACGTCTTAACCTGGCAATGGCAGGAATAGAATACACTAAAAATGTCCCAGCTTTGTTTTCTTTGGGGCCTTGCATAGTAAAGGGAATAATCTTTCAGGTGCTGTTTTGAACAGAGTCCTCTTTATTCTGCTTGTTGTTTTGTTTTGAACTTTGAAGAGTGTTTCTAAAAAATTATGTTGGAGCAAAGTGAATTTTTTGCCCTTAAGTTTCACCTGATCATGCAATGTGTGTTTGTGTGTGCAGTTATGTGATGACTCCTTCCTGGGAACTGGGAATGGAAAAAGTGAACTTTTAAAGGCAGAAGCACTATTGAAAAATTACTTCACTTGTGGTAAATAGATGGTCACCAATGAGAATGATTTAACTTGAAATAGGGAAAGCTAGACTGGAAAAAATCATTAAAATTATATTGTAAAACCAATAACACTGAAGTAATACAGGAATAAAATGGAAGAAATTAGAGAAAAAAAATAGGTATCTGTATTTGACTTTTTGATAAGTATTAACATGGTAATGCTATTTCTTATCATTATTGCTGTTTCAGAAAGGGGGAAACAATGCACAGATGCTGAAAAACGCATTCAAGTTTACTCACTGCATTCCTGTCAAGGCCAGGCCTCCTAAAAATATTAGAACATAACATTACCTCAGGGAGTTAAAGAAGAACTAAACTTTTTCACTTACAAAAATTAGTAGCTCAACCTAGGACTTCAAACTCACCATTTGTGTTAGAAAACATTCCATGCAATGTCATACAAAACTCCAAGTGTTCTGCATTAAGAGCAAGCCAAGGTACATGATCATGGTGTTCCTCCTGCACCTTGTATTTTTTTCCCCTGGACAATACTGAAATCTCTCTGGAACATCCTGTCTGAGCTGTCTCCAGCAAGGTTCTGCCTGTCATTCATGGTGAGGAATGTCCATGTGAAACTAATCTAGGATGTGTAGCACTTATGCATTTAGTGCTGCTGAAATCAGTCTCTGTCAAAATGTTGATGGCCTGCCATGCCAATTGAGACTGAGGATGCATAAAGTGGTGAAATGTTTATTTCAATGCTATGATGATACACTATTTATTTTACACTAGCTGATGATACACTATTTATTTTAAGACTACTGAACTGTGTGGTTCTGATGTTTTGAAAAGCATCTATGAAATGTCCTGGTTGTATATCTACCACAGGTAAAGATGAAGTGGAACTCTGGAGGCAAATACTGCTGGATTCCAGTTGTTCAGTGCCTAAACTTGGTTCTGGATTGCTATAGCCTGGACATATATGCCTTTACATAGAGGTATGTAAAATACATAGAGCATTCCACTTCAAAGCACCCTGGTTTGGACTTCAAGATGTAAACTCTTTCAAAGCTCTGTTTGGACAGGGATTTGGGACAGAGACCTCAAAAAGGGAAAGTTTAATTCCACCTTATTTATCCTTTTACAGAGGGAGTATTTACACCAACAAGATTAAGTTGTGGATTTATGGATAAGTATTCAGAATTTTCCTTCTCAACATCCTTGTATTAGTGTTACCTCATCCATTTGAACTACAAGCCCGAAATCTTAATTTTTTTTTTTCCTCCTCTGTAGATAAATTCCTTTAAATTACATAGTATTTATATGCAGAAAAACAAAATAGGGGGCACTTTCTTGGAAGACATTAGGTGTCTAAGCTCTGGGCCTGTGACTATGAAACCTACATTTTCATGGTTAGCCTAGGACTCCACAGATTCTTTTGTGCAGAATTTAATGTTTTCCTGGGGAATGCAAGGCTTCCCTGCTGGGCTTCCCTGGAGGAGTCCATTCTAGCCTTCTGCCCAGGAGGCAGTCCAGCACATGGGGTGGGTGAAGTCATGCCTATTTTTAAAGCATATATTTGCCTCATACCACAGAAATCTGAAGATTTGGGGTTTTTTAATTATGTTCATTGACTAACACGGTTTAAACTGTACTTGCTAAAGAGTCTAAAAAGGCAAATGAAAATCTACTGTCACTGCATAAGGAGTAGAACCATTTTCAGATATGCTTTATGACTAGCAATAGTTATTTGAGAATATAACATACTTTTATTTTACTCTTTGGAAACAATCTATTGGTTGCCTTCTCTTTTTTAATTAGGAGAATTTGTGCATTGTCTGCTGAAGATTTTTTTGCACCAGCTGTATAATGTGAAATTGGGGAATTAGTTTAGAAGTTCTCTGATGTGCTTCGTGCACTGTTTCACAGTGAAGCCCAGTGTGGCCAAACACTGGTGGATCATAAGCCTACTCACTGTGTCTAGACCCCAGGGCCATATGAAAGGTTCTTGTTTCCTAGGATCTGTCTGACCACTGTTATGGAAACTGTGCTTCATGATCTGTTTAAACAATTAGTATTGATGCCTAACAGCATAATGCATTTTAGTTGTTAAAGTGTGTATTGCAAATGAAAGATCCGTTTCAAGGAACTGGTTGAGTGATCCTGTTTCCTTCTCCCACTCCATGACTTGATATGCCATGTTGTCTGGAGGTATCAAGAGAAACAAATGTCTCCCTATGCAACTGTGATTTATACTTGTGAAAATAAAGTGTGAGTGATGGCCACGTTAATACTGGTCTTCAGAAAGGCTGTTTTTGTAAAACTGTTACACCTTTCAAACAAATAAGGGCTTTCTTTTGGCTGCTCTGCTGTGATCAGTCATAATTCAAAAATAAGAGATGCATGTTTCACTTCTTAGGACAGGAAATAAGTGCTTTAATTATCTCTTCATTCACCTTAGAGTGTTTAATTCACAATTAATATTGCTTACACTACAAGAAGAGAAGGACCTGACTTGTGTATTAAAGGTCACTGAGTTATAGACACCCATAATGAAACTGTCCTTGGTGATGATTAAAGCTGCCAAACCATAGTGACTGTTAGCACTGCTTGGGCTGTTCCATCCCTGCATCTTTTCTCTTTGGAGCAGGTGATCAAAGGGGAAATTGGCACCAAAGTCACGTTTTTCAAGATGAGAGGTCGAAGGGATGGCAGGTTCGAAAGTGTAATGTGCAGGGGCTGAGGGAAAAGGATGTGTGGGAAGGAAGTGTGTTAACCAGATGGCTCCACTTTACTGTTTTTGGGAGCCCTTGAAGAGAGTGAGGGGGAGATCAAGGCAGCAAGTTCCTGCCTGAGCAGAGTTTCAGCCAAAGGGAGCTCTATGTGTGCTTTTCACCTCGCTGGTTCAACTCCACAAGGCTCAAGGTACACCCTGTAAATAAACTCCCTTGTACTTTACTTTGCATCTTTGCGAGCACACTACTCTTGACTTGGACACTGTATGGTGCTGATGCAGATCCTCTTTCTTTCTGGAAATGTTAAACCCTCTATTTGCCTTTCCATTCCAATCAATTAAAAAAATCTAACTTTCATAACTGTTTAATTACAGGGCTTCTGTTGATAAGGAGTTCCAGTTCAGTGGGAACCATTCAGTATTGACTAACTGAAGTCTGTGTTGCACCTTGGTGACCTTTGGAACAATTTATTAAAATGATGCAAAATACCTCTGGAGACCTGTCTTTCCAGGCTAAGAGAGTGGATATTATCACCCTCTAGGGCTCCATTTAGGGAATTTTGTGACTTTTTACAGATAAAGCATGTGGGGATTCTAGGCTACTGCAAAAACACAAAACAAAATATAGGGATGAAAAGATGTTGCATAACCTGTAACATTGCTCTAACAACCATACCACTAGTTACTACTAAAATACTCTGTGGTAAATGATATGTGAGCAGACTTTAACCTAACAAATGAGAGGAGGGGGGAAAAAGGGAAAGATATTATTAGCAAGCATAAGATGAATCATGACTATATGTTCTCCAAAGACGTGAAAATGATATCTATTTGTGTTATACTTGAAAGAGATTTCCAAATGTGTGTACATTGATTATTTATTTGCTGCAACTAGACATAACCACCATTAATTTCAATGAGTGTGAACAAACTTTGAGTAGTGCTGTATAACTAAATTACAGGCAACCTTTTTAAATTTTCATTTTAGCATTATTTGTGCCGTCTAAGAGCATTTGAGTTCCTCATCTCAGCCATTCTTGATATTATTCATTGCTCCTCATCTTGTTACCACATCACACATAATGAACTGCGAATGCTGTGATTTGTGCCGACATGGTTTACTGAATTGCCTTGATCTCCTGCTAAACTTGTTTACCATTAGTTAAAGACACTCAGAGTTTTATAAGAATACCCCACTGACAGTGGATTGCCTAGAAAAATAGTATGTTTCGTTTATATGACATCTATAGGACACAAATAGAGGCTTCTCCACACCCGCCCCAAAAACTGCAGTCCATTTGCACTCGGTCTTGATCATCTGGTCAAATTCCAGTGGTTACTGTAAACTGTCTCTCTGAGAGAAAGGAGAACACTAATTTGCTTTTCGGGTACATCACTGAAAATATGGATATTGGAAGTTGTTTAGGTGCCCTTTAATGAAACAGCTTTTGTTGGTTTGTTTGTTGTTTGTGGGTTTTGTTTGGGGTTTTTTGTTGTTGTTCTTGATGACCTTTCTTAGACTGACTGACTCCAAACTATAAACAGCACGTATTGCTCTTTGTGTATCAAAAAAGCAAATGCAAATTTATTGTCAAAACTTCAACTTTGCTCAAATACTTATGTCAACATGTCTTAAGCTTAACACAGTGACCTCATTTTTTGTAGAAATGCAGTGATTTCTACCATTTCTCTAACCTCTGAGAGGGAAGCAAATCCTATGTTCTGGGATGGAAGGCATTATAATCCTGTTGGTTCAAACATCAGGCTGCTTTGTCAAAGTGCTGTAGAGAAATAGCAAAGAAGACAGCTCCTGTCCTGGGCAGTTCTGCTTCCAGTTGTCTGACACACTGTGATGGAGCAGCACAAAGAAGAGCTGTGGCAAGGCAGGGGTGAACACTGAGGCAACAGCTCAGGCTGCAGTCGAGGGGAAAGCAACGAAAGAGGGAACAGAAATTGCATGTTGATATCCCTGAGAAACTGCCAAAGTGTAAATTGTCCCTGAGAGTGCTCGGCTATTGCTTCCTGTGTTCGCTTGCCCTGTGAACAGCTTGGTGTTTATGGTTCCTGTTGGGGTCAGTAGCCCTAATTAGACCTTGAGCCAGTGATACAACCCCCTCCAACTTCATGCTGATATGAATACACAGTGACCCGTTTCAAAAACATCAATCACGGTTTCATTAATTGTATTTAATCCAGTAGTTTATGCTCAAATGGAGCCCAAGCTCTGGATATTGGCTCTTTGATGACTTAATTAGGTATAGAAGTCAATGACCGTCGAACTTACTAGAGCTGATACACTCCAATATTGACCTTTATCACAAGTGCTTTATTTTCAAAGTTAATATATTAGAAAAATGAATCCTTTAGGTACTGATGAATTTAATGCAGATATATCTGATTCTAACTCTGTGCCTTAAGAAAGATTTTTTTATTTATTTTTTTTTTATCTCGTGGAGATCAAAGCCCAGAATCACTTCTATCACATTTGTGGATCGTTGCAATATGTAATTTTGTGTGTGTTGTGCTACTTGAATGATTGATCAAAATACATGAAAGTATAAATTGAGTTTTAAATAGATTAGAATAAGGAGATAGGAGATAGACTATTCAGGATGTGTATCCAACCTGCTTATTGGTGTTTTAATGTCTCAAATTCCCATAACCAAGGGCTTTAGTATTACATGTTGTAGCACTATCAACACTGCTGAACTGCAGCTCCTGAAGTCAGAAATCCTATACATTAAAAAGAAACCAACAGATGGCATTTTAGAAGCCTCATGTTTCATTGTCCTATAAATAGAGATTATCAAATGCATAATGAGCACCCAGCAAGAATAATATTCCTTCTGTGTTAACCACTTTATTAATCATAAGCAAGCAACTAATACCTTTTTTGCTTCTTACTGGTAGTTCTGTGTGTAATATATATGGTGTTATGGTGTTATTATCATAGGTCTGTGCTCATCTGTGAGTTAACGTTTCAAGTGGGACACAGAGCACAAGTAACACCTACTTTTTTGGTCTTCTGCTAATCATTATCCTGTAATGTGCATATACTGGTATTATGATTATATTGTAGTTTTCATTAAAGATGGATTTCAAATGGTTAGGAATCAGGTTTTCTTTTTCTAGAAGGGAAGGTGGTAACTGGCAGTTAGATATAACTAAAGTCTTAGTTGAAAGGAGGTGAAAGAAATTGCATTTAAAATACTAATAATGCCAGGAAGACAGAGATTTCTTATGGATGGTGTAACCAACTGTGCAGGAGAAACGTCAAAAGATGGTTATGGGAGCATTTGGAGTGTAGAAAAATCAATCTAAAAGGGTGTTACATAAAAACTGTGCATTTTATTATGATGTTGCCTTAGGACTGTTATCCTGTATCCTGCCATTATGAGCTTCTTTCTCTTATAAAGTTACTCTACCTTCTCTAAGTCCCTTAATATTATTTACTGTCTTTTGTAGAAGGAAAGCAGTGTTTTGCTTTTAGTCATGTAAGAAGTAATGAACTAACCCATGTTGTTAAAACAAAATAGATCAGCAAATCAGAAGTGTGCTCTGGAACACAGAAGGTATCACACAGAAAAGAACCCTCACTATTTTGTACATCTCCTTTCCTTGTGCATTTGGAGTCCCATCTGCTTATTTAAGGCCTTGTCGATGCTGCATCCACGTAAAGGTTTTGGGTTTGCATTGGCAGTCCCTAGTGATTCCTTGGCAAAGGTTAATCTCTCCCCAGATAACAGGTCTCATCTTAGACTTCCTCACCTCTGAAGAAGAGAGATGGTTCCTACCACTGTTTATTTTGGTTTGTGTTGGTCTGGGGTTGATTTTTACACATGAAGTTATACTTAGTTTGAATGTTGCTTTATTTTATTCCAGGAAATACATTTTTTTTGTGAGGAAGATGTCATGCAAACATATAAAGGGAAGCTTTGTTATTTCATGAATTGTTTTGCACTGTTTGTCAGCAGAAAATGTCATGAAAGGAACAAAACTGTCTCTTGTCTTAAAGAGGAGTGAGACCAGTAGCCTGACAACAGTTTCATTAATAGCTATTTGTCTGTTAGTCAAAATGCATAAAGAATGACCATAGAATTGGGATTTGGACCTTTGGCCATGGATGGCTGTTTATGGGACTTGAGCTTACATGACAGTTTTTTTGGTGCAGCCACTCTGTTACCCCAAGAGCTGCCTTGGCTTCTCCAGAGCCAGGGGATGTGCTGTGCCTATTGAGGACTGTGCTTATCCAGCCAGGAGTGTGGTGGTTGGAAAAATGGTCCAAAATCTGGGCTTAAAATCAGCCCTGTCATGAGCCCACAGACTCAGTTCTTGTGCAGTCAACCAGTTTGTTTCTCTTGTTTGAGGGCAATGGCTAAATCATAAACAAGGGATGGATTTTTATATTCCAGTTTTCTTTTTAGGGCAAAGAAATATAGAGGTCTGGATTCTGTTCTAACTTACATATCACTATTGAAGTACTAGAGGCAGTCATACTTTTTGGAAGAGTATCCTTTATAAACTTCTCACTGGTGGGGGAAAAGAAAAAGAAATGGGGAGGTGAAAATTTGAGCTACTTAGCAGTAGGTAAGAAGTCAGCCTGGAAAAATGTCATGCATTTCAAAGCAGCAAAGATTTTCTGGCTATTGTGTGAGCTAGAGATCAAGAAATCAGGCATCAGAAAGGTGAGCTCTTAATTTTTATTTCTTGTTTCTAGAGGGAGATCTCTTTATTTTACTCTCCTGCCTAGTTTTGTAAAAGATGGGAAAGGCTTGGCTGGTTGAAGTGTATATGTGTGTTTCAGTCACTTTCTCACCTCTTCTTCAGTAATTTAAAATATAAAAAAACCAAATCCAAACCTAAGTTCCATGACAATGAACATGCAGAAAGAGAAAAGAGGCCAAAATTAATAACTCTTTTGGGATAAGGCTACACTAAGTTTATGAAACAGTCCTGCAAAGCTTTGTTTTGTACAGAAGCACATTTGCATTAGTGGCTGTGCGGAGAGACCACCTCAAAAAATGTCCTGAGAGGAAATGTAAACACATCAGTGAAGGAGTAGATTTTTGAGAACTAAGCAGTAAAGCTGAAAAGCTACTGATAAAGATCCTCTTTTGGTTACTGTAAAAGAAGAATTATCACTGTGCAGTAGCACCCAGTAGCAAAGAAGGGTAAGTGGGAAGTGAAGTTCAGTGAGCACAGCCTTGCTGGTCAAGGACCAGGGGATGCCACCCCAGTTAATATACTTCTCTTGGCTCAAGTTTGAGGTCAGACCTGCTCTTGGCCTTTTGGCTTTGTTTCCTCACTTATACTTTATTGTGTCTTGAAATTTGAATCAGTCTACTGAGCTGTTGCCCGTGCTCCTTTCCAGCATGGTTTATGAACTATGAACAAGCTAGTGCTGGCTGTGGCCTTGAGTTGAAAGGGAGTTTGTTCTTCCTGTAAACCCTCTCTCTCTAGCATTAATCCAAAGCAATTAAGTCTTTTTTCCCGTGAACTAGAAAGCTTATTCTTGTTGTGAGCTGATTTGGTTACCAGTTGATGTATTAATTTAGTGATCTGATTCTTTGAATCTATTGATTTAATTGTAACTTTTCACTCAATTTTTTCATTGTATTATTCCATCTTTAGTAAAACTGCATAGTGAATCAGCTTAGAACAACTATAGTTATTTAAATGTTTTTTTTCTTGTTCAACCTTGAAATGAAATTCGTAATTGTACTGTACATATGTATTCCACTACATTGCAACAAGATGTGCTCAAGGTTACAGAAAGCAACAGATAAGAAATTTGCTTGCCACTTGCTTTTGTTTTCCCACCAGTGTTCAAGAGTCCCTTTTAGTCTCAGGCAGTATTCAGAATCTGTTTCCCTTCTCTAAGCATTGTAAAGTCTGATTGTGTGTTAATGGAAAATCGTTTGAGCTGCTGTGTTGCCACCTTCATCAACAGAGGAGTGTTTTCATCCCGTGTACACAACTCCACGATTCACCCCTAACTGCAGATAGTGAGAACTTCCGCTCCAGCATTTAGACGTCTAAATAGAAGAAATCATTCACTGTGCTTTTAAAATGCATCCTCTCAGGCCACATTAGCTAAAGCACAATAAAATATGGTGGCAAACACTGACAGAATTGAGCAGGCAGGGCTACTGCCCCTGACAGAGAGGGAAGCTGTGGATTTGTGCCAGTGTACATGGTTAGCGGTGTCGTGCAGCTTGACCTCAGGAGGGAGCAGGGTGCTTTGCAGTGTCCTATTTCTACTTCACACTGTCAGGCAAATTTCTAGGGCGGTTCTCCAGGGCAGCTGGCCTACACAGCCAGGGTATGGAACCACTAAAGGAAACTTCTGACTTAGTGGTCTTTGCTAGTAATGATCTTGATAGATCTGAGTGTGTGATTGGCAGGTTATCTGTGAAAGACCCAGTAGATTTTTATCTCTGCCTAGGTGGTTTTGTAGTCAGGCAGTGATGTGGAGTTGGACTTGATGATCCTTGTGGGTGCCTTTCAACTCAGCATATTCTGTGATTCTGTGAATGGTTGAGCAAAAGGAAAAGGAATATGTTGCTGATGGAAGGCTTCAGCTCCTGAGGCTAGAAATGCTGCTGCTCAAAACAATACTGAGCCCAGATTATAATGCAAAATTACTCGTCTAACTCAGACTATTACACAGAATCCATGCATCCATATACACTTTCACTTTGAAAAGGGAAAAGGAAAATTCTACACTACTAACTTATCAGGCATTGCCAAATATTTGTTGAACTGAGTGCCTCAGAGCATGCTGGGCTGAAAGAAAAACAAGAGGGGGAAAAAAGTGTGTCTCTTAAACCAAGTACTGCACCTAGTAATCACATCTGCTTGTCAGGCTTTAAGAAAACAAAGTTATAAAGTTTGCTTTGTTAAAGTGTGAATTCATGAAGTGCACCAAGGAGCAGGGTTTTGCAGGGATATATCTTGTTATAATTGTTCCTTTCTATAATAGCTTTCCAATACAGAATTAGAGGGAAGTGGAAGTTCACTAAAAGGCATCTGTACTGTATTTATTTAGAGGCTTCTTTTACATATATAGTGCAAAGGTGATTGGTAGCTAGTTGGCAGTAAGAGGAACTTCTGAGCTTTCAAAAGAAATCCAAGTAGGTGCCAAGAGAGCAGGGGGACTAGACTGAGTGGCTGAGGGAAAACTGTCCAGCTGCTCTCCGTGGTGTTGTGATGCTGAAGCCATTGCACCCCTTTGGGTTGGGGTAAGGCTCTGAATCACCATGGCAGTGAAACAGGGCACCAGTGCAGAAGTGACAATTCCACTGTGGTGATCCTAGGCCAGTCTGATTCTCTTCTCTTATTGCATGGAAATTTTGTTTTTGCTTTGCTGAGGGGAGGGTAAGGTATTCTGTTCTGTGGACTTTCCTAAATCAACTGCAGAAGGCTTCTGAGGTTCATGAGGATTATGGCATTTGCTGCTGATCCTCCTGAGCCCCCTTCTGTAAGCCCTGTTAATTCAGTTGACATAGATGAAGGTGGTTGAGCAGTTATGGCTTTTATTAATTTCTTTGGACTGGTTTGCCCTTAATTAAGGGTCATCCATGAATGCAGGTTGGAAAAAGATGCTTGGAGTAAACAACAGGATGGCAAATGCTGTTATGTCACCTATCTCTCCTAAATATATTTTGCTTGGTAAATTATAGGAATGATGTGAAATGATCAAATAGTGGATGCATCTTCGTTTAGTGTTTCTACTGGTTTTCTTTAGGTCCTGATTGTAAATCTGTCCCTTGAGAGGGAAACCTGTCTCTTAATAAGCCCAAGTAGGTGGTGGAGTCGAAGATCTCTGAGGAAAGTAAAATATAATTTGTCTCTAATAGTAAGTCCATCTAAAGCATAAATGCCTAAAAACAATTTAAAGATAATGTGCCAAGCAAGGCTCAGAAACAGAATTTTGCTTTATTGTAACACATGACACAAAGATCACTGTGTACCTGTGATTTTTTTTTTTTATTCCTGGTGTTTATAAGTTCTGAGTGAAACAAGAGACTTGTGGTGAAGAGGGTAAAGACTGTCTATTCTTGAGTTTTTACCAACTGCTGTGTGAGGAAAAGGGTGTTCATCTACTTGGGTAACAGGTTTTGTGGATGTGCAGATAGACCAGCACAGGTGATGGCATTGATTCACTTAACAGTATTCCCAGCAGGAGGAAGCCAGAAGTGGAAAAGTAAGGTCCTTGTATATGATCCCAATTTGCAAAGTGGGTTTCTTGTGGTAAAGCTAGCAAAGCAGTAAAATAACTAAGAGGTCTTTACCAACTTGTGAAAACAAAAGCACAATCTGCATAGAAATCTTGGAGAAATGTTTAAAGGTTATTTTTGGAATGGAGCAAGCACTACCCAGGGAAACTGGTCAAATAATGATATAGGGGGTGATAAATCTGGAGGGCTGCTTGGGAGCATGAAAACTCTGGTGATTTTATACCCTTAAGTATGTCATTTAAAATGTAGGTGTAAGGATGTACTTTAGTTTGAGGTTGAGGTTTTTTTTTCCTTGCCCCCTCCCCTGGCATAATTTATTTAATGTAAAATGTTCTTCCAAGAGTGCTTTGCTTACTTGCTTGTGGACTCTTGCATGACTCAGAGCAGTAAGTGAAAAATCTTCTTGTGTTTCCAGGGAACAGAAATCCCTACCTAACTATGCTCTAAAAGGTCAAATTCAATTTAATAAATTTATCTCTCAGGAAAACAAGCATCTTTTTTAGCTGGTGGAGCTAAAAAAAATTATTTTGCATTTTGGAAAAAAATAATTTGAAGTGTATTATAGGTGTGTAAGTTTGGAGTGCTAAAAGCTTCTATTAGTGAGACCACATTGGTGTAAATCCTCAGTACATGTTGAAGTCAGTAGCATTACTCGTAATTCTATTATATGGTCTCTGTAAAAAAAGGAGAGCTGCTGGGAAATGCAATTCAAATTTGGTCTTAAAGTACTTATCTAAGGGCTGTATCCTGACAGCATTTTAAAAATAAGGATTGTAATCAATGCTATTGCTTAAAAATCAATGTTGCCTGGTCTAGTCATGTGTGATAATACAGCACTGCAGCAAATAAAGCTATTTCAACTGCAGGCTTGCATTCAGCTGGGTAGCATGTAGCTGTAGTAAAATATATTGCTGTATAATGCTGCACAGTTTGGACTGGGAGCATGATAGGAGTGTATTTAATGATATTATGAAGACATTGGAGAACGTGGGGACTTTAGAAACCATTGGTTGGGGAGGTTTCATGAAGGGACTGTGACTCAGGGAGTGCTGAATGCTTAAAGTGGCATCTGTTTTTTTATCCTCCCTGCCCTTTTCATAAGCCTTTTACCACAATATCTCCAAGTTTTCAGAAGGCCAGAAGCTTTTGTTGGCTTTGTTTTTTCAGAACTGTTGAGTCAGGTTGCAAAATAATAGTTTGAAGTTCATTTCTAATTAGAATCCATAAAAAGAGGTCATTGTTTCCAGTGCTTTCAGGTGTTGTGTACCAGGAATTGAAATGTTTTGGAACTCTTGAACTAATTTGTACTTCTTTCTGTGGCTTAAACTTCTACACTATGTCAATAATACCCAAATGGTTCTATGTGGAAGTCTACAAAGTCATGTGGTGCTGGGTTGTGCATTTCCACTGACCACACTATAAAAACTACTGCAGCTGTGTCTCTGACACACTTGTGTTTGCAGCTGAGGCTGTATAAATGGGAAGGGACGGGTGTTGAAGGGATGAGGCAGCACCAAGATGTGGCTTACCTGACTTAAACCATGGGAAAGGTTGTGAATGCCTGGGTGTGTTCATAGGCAGGAGTGTTCATAGAAGAAGCTGCTTTTCAGGGAGAGGCATAAAATGCCCACAGAAAATCAACCTGACATAAACAAACTTCTCGACACTGGGAAAGCTGGGTTAGAAAGCTGCTACTCTGTTCATGCTCACAAACACCTTCTACAGCCTAAAAGTGGGAAGGAAGCAGTGTGATTTTTCTCTTCTCTCCCCTTTTCTCACCAGGCCATATGGAAATATTTCAAGGTGGTTTTACTTTTTTTTTTTTTTTTTTTTCTTTCTCAAAAGAGGTGTATGTTCTTCCCCCACTCCTTTTCCAACACCTCATCCTCAGGACACCCCTTTCTCAGGTGGGAGACCTAGTTCAGGTGCCTAGTCCAGCAGAATTGAAGAAGTAACAAAGAGGTGAGTATAACCAAGCTTGTATTTCTGGGTGGGTTTGTCTCTAGAGCTTTTCTTATCCATTTCAATATAAGGTATTTTCCCCCACTTCACACACTCCTCCCCACCATGGTTAAAAGGTTGAAAAGAAACAAAAGCATTAGACAGCTGAAGACCCATCACTTGGGTCAGCAATGGAACTTGGATACTGAAAATTTGCATCAAGACTCAGCTACATGGAATGGGTTGTTCCCAAGGACCACAAGAAGCGTTTTCTGATGGAAATTATTTTAAATTAGATAATTTTTTGTAGTTTCTGTATGATATACCAACTTGAAACTACTTAAAATTTCTTGTTTGACCAGCCAAAAATAAACATACCATGTTTCCCTTATACCTTCTAGAGAAGTAGGACAGCTGAGTGAGTGCAGTAACTAAGGAAAGGAACTTGATGTTCTTGTTCACCCTTAAATTGAGAACTGAATACGATGTTCATGCAACAGTCCACTCAATTAGTCATGAAATGAATCAGTGACTGTGGTGGGAATGGAGCCCAGGAATCATGGCCCCTCTGCTCCAATGGCTGGATTGCACTGCCTTTAAAAACAATCCCTTTTTTTAATAGGAAATTTAAGATATACCATGACAGTTTACCATACTGTCTGGCTTTTTTGTTGTTTTTGTTGGTTGATGGTTTGTTTTGTTTCCTCTAAGAGACAAAAATTACAACAAGCAAAAGCTTTGTGAGGATAAATTTTGAAGTCAGGCATACAGTGAGAGTCAAGCTGATGGTTCTGGTATAAAATCTTCATTTCCCTTCCTGGAAACATGAGTATGAATTATGAACTCTATGACTGGGGACCTTTTCTAAAAGAGAACACAAATCCCTGGGAGAATATATTCTCTCCTGCTCTGTGTGTGTGACTGCCATTAATGCTAATGGAGTCAATGAAAAGGCAAATATGCCCTTGTTTGCACAAATGGCTGCAAAGTAGATGCTATAAAAACACAGTGGGAAACAAACAAACAAAACAACCCCACCCCAAACAAAGAAAAACCCCAACCCATCAACTCCATGACACAGCATTGCAAGTCAAAAAAAGAGACCTTATCAGCTGGTGGAAGTGACCTATTGTAGGACAGTCCCTAAGTATAATATGGTTTAGAATGGACTGCTGAGGAGGATCAGGGTTGTTTTTTTTTAAGGTAAAATTACTTTCCACTTAGAGTACTTTCCATTGTGAGGCTTTTAAAGGACTTTGTACCCACAGACTGAATCACTATTTAGTGATGGAATTAGTGCAACTGAAAATGTTCCTATTCTTTGCCTGAGATGCAGCAAAGGGCAGTTTCTGGCTTGTAGCAAAATTTTCTGCTTACATCACTCCTTGGTGGAGTTTGCAGTGAAGTAGGAACAAACATGAGACCAGTTACTGTGTCTTGGCTGCAGGGCAGAACTTTTTCAAATGAACATGTTCAGACTTCTCTGGTTATGGGCTTCACCACACAGCAGCATCTGCTTTACTGGTTTTGTTGCTGTCTAGGGGGGTAAAGTGAGAAGTAGCAAAAATGTGACTTCTCCAGAGTCCTCACCCAACTGAGGTGAACTGCAGGTTAAATTCTAGTAACTTGTTTTCTCCTCTGTCTGGCATACCCACCCTGCAGTTTCAATCAGTTCTAACAAAGCAAGGATATATTTTTATGGTGAGGTGTTGGTAAATTTTATAATAGTGGAAGTGCTGGGAAACGTATTTGCAGTGAAGTACCTATAAAACATAGTGGTCATTCTTGGCTCATTGCTACCTGTGAAAGTGCAAGATTGGTCGGTATGTGTTTATGGCAGCTGGACAGGGAAGGATATCTAGGGTTTTTCTTGTTTTGGTTTTCCTTTTGGGATGTGTCTGCCTCTTTGGGTTGCTGTCCTAGCACTGTCTCATCATCTGTAATAGGCAGCTCGTTGAACAGCTCACGAGACTGGACTGTGTACAATCTGGGTGGATCAATGAGGCATGCAAGATGCCAGTGAAGTTAGTTCAGAGATTATCTTGATATGGCTACTATTAAATCAGGAACAAAGGACAAACACTTTTACTGGGAGAGCCTGCATTCCTGTGCAGCTGTACTGTAACAAAGATGACAACCAGACCTACTTTGCTCCGATTTTTTTTTTTTTTTAAGAGAAGGATCTCTGCTCAGGAAAAAAGCTTACAGAGTTTAGCCTTTTCCAGTAAGTGTTCAGTGGATATAATGACAAGGAGCTTGCTTAGAAATGGAAGAGAAAAGGGTTTTCCCCTAACTATGAGTTACATCCACATCTCTTATAGTAATTACAAAGGATTCTTCAGCCACTTGTGTGTTAGAATTCTCAATCAAATACATATTGATGGTATTAAAATGTTGTGAATAAAGAGATTCCTTTCTGAGTTCCTTCTGAATCAAAGTGTTTATTAAATACAGATGCCAAGATAGAGATTACACTTACCAACACCTATAAAACTTGCCTTGGACTGCATTAAGAGTGCATTTATGCAATTATGAAACTGTGGAAGGCTGGAAAAGCCTCTATAGGCCCTTACCTACTGTAAAGAAAATGCCTGTTAGAGTAAAATAAGGTGTGAAAAGGCACAGCTGGAAGAGAGGAGTAGGGAAGTAAATACGAATCTTATCAAGATGCAACAGATATTGAACTGATGAAATTAAGCAAACATAAGTATGAATTAAATCAAATCTAGGCTGTGTGTACTCTGCTGAATTAAATCAGGTAAAAATATGGAAATAATAGTGCTTTACCTTCTTTATGGCACCTTAAAAGGCATGTCAATCCAAATGAAGTTTGACTGTAGCAAAGTTTCAGATTGTTGGTAGGCACACAACAAATTAATCAAGAATGTTGACTGTCCCACAAAGAACTCTATAATTCAGCAACCAATTCTTGCAGACTTTAGTCCATTTACTCCTGGAAGATTATCATACTATGCTATTAATCATGAAAAGAGAAAAGGTGGTTTCAGTAATCTAAAGAAGCTTCAATAAAGCAACTGAAACTTGGGGTTGTCAACACAGGAGAATGACAATCAAAATGAATTTTTAAACATAAGCATCCACAAAGTAAGGAATGCATAGTAGGTTTGAGATTGTGCATTACTGTTTCCCAAGTGAAGCACAGCTGTTCAACTTCATTGCATTTTAGAATGAGAAATTTGACCTTTTTTTGTGTGTGTTAACAATAGATATCTTGGTTTGAGATTGTTACCATGTTGCATAAGATCATATTTTTGTTTATTTTTTGTTTTCATTCTTCCTGAGCAGCTAAGGACCGGAGGTATTTGCTGCATCTTTACACCTGTATAACTGATTTAGAGGAGTTCTATTTACTTTCAGAAGGAATAATAATAATTGCTATGTGTACAGATGTAGATATATATGCACATATTGTCATATGTGGAAGCCTCAGCTTAGCTACAGTAAATGGGTGGAACTTGAGAGAAGACATGAGAAGTGTTGAATCTTAAAGCACTCCATTTTTTCTGAGCATAGGGTATAGTATGATAACAGTCTCAATGTTATGGTCTTGCAGAGTTCTTGCTTATGAAGCAGCTTTGTAAATGCTCAGTGAACGTGAGGGGCTTTCCAGACCCAGGCATGTCCTGCAGCCAGAGTTCTGCTGTTGTCTTTCAAAAGGTGCTTCATTCTTGCTGTGGTAGCACAGAGGGACAGAGCCCTGGGCACAAGGCTCTGAGTGTGGTACTGCACAAGCCTTTCAGTTTACCTTTATAGGATACTTTATGTTTCTATTTGCAATGTAGTTTTTGGAGCATTACTCAGGCCATTCTCCTGTGGTAGCAAACCCCATTTGGTACAGGTTTCATACCATGTTCATTCAGATAACAGCAATAAGCACAGCAATAACTCATGATGGGTAAGCCTAAAATCACCACAGTGGTTTGCAAAGGTAATAGAGCTGTCTGAAATCTGCATAGAATCACATCTGTTGCCACAGAGTTGAATTTTGAGTGGTGTCTGTCACTTGAGTTGGGTATTTACATTGCATATTGCTAACGAGATGCCATTCTTCCATTGGCACTGTAAATCCAGTGGTACCTTGGGTAACAATGTGCTATGAGTCCCCTATGCAACGATGATGGAATATCACAGTGACCTACAACATTCTTAATATGCAAAATGTTGGCGAATGGATTAGCCTTTTAGTGTTGATTGCTGCATCTAAACAATGTTCACCCACTGCAAAATGTCAGCACTCTCCTGATGGCAAATGATGAGTGGCAGAATTGAAATGAGTGGTCTCATTTACACTGGGCTTAGAAATGTAACATTGATAGCTTTTTTGGGAAGGAGGGAAATCATAGGGGAATCAGTAAGTGTTATGAAAGACATAATCCAAGTCAAAGTTGTTGGCTTTTTTTTTGTTGTTGTTGTTTAAAAAAAAAAAAAAGAGTGGTGAGAGAGGAGAAAGAAAAAAATTATGCAAATAATGGGAAAGAAAAGGCAATGCAGCCTGACTGCTGCAACTCTTTATCCTGAAGAGACTCTACTGAACTTGCAGTTCTTCTCTTTGCTGTAGTGGATCCATTTAGGTCTCATTGTACTTTGCATGTTGCATATCAGATTTTATGGCACTTGAGATTTCTTCTAGGCATTTTTCTTGTTTGTTGTTGTCCTCTGACTGTAGCCTTCTGCCCTGTTTTGGGGCCTGTTTCAGTTGGTCTGTTCTACAGTATTCTGGGCTCTTGTCTTTCCCCCATCCCTCCCTTGGCTGGGAGGGATGGATCCTTTTCTGCATGCAGAGTGTTTGCTCATGGAGTTCACAGGAAATTTTGTAACTTGTCCAATTCACTGGGTTTAGATTTTTAATATTTTATATTACTATTTTATTATTACTAAAGTAGCAGCCAGAGGCATCTGAGCTGAGGTCAGGACCTCACTGTGCAAACTACAGAAAGAGGCAAACCTGCTCCCAAGTGCTTGGAGTGCTGCTGACGGGTGCTTGGGTGCCTGCACAAATCACAGGGTTAACAGCTGCATGTTTCTACAGCTCTCAGGCTAGGATGCCAAAGCACTACTCAAACACAAATAAATTTAGCCTCCTTTACTCTATGAAAATCAGAGACTGGTTCTGTGGTAACACTTTCCCCCTCTCTAATTCCCACACATGTACTTGTTACTGACATATATATGACTCTGGTCAATATAGGTGCTTAACTTTTTAAAGAGCCTGTGTAAGTCACTAAGTGCATATTGATTTGAAGCAAATGTAAATTAGAATTAATTTTGACTTGCTAACGTAGTCAAATAAGGAACATTTCTATTGATCTCTGTCCCAGAAGCCAATTATCTGGATTAAGTGTTTTTATTACATGAAATGCAGAGTATAGTATATATCATTCTGCATTGATCAGTGTGAAATTGCATATTTAAGACAAGGACTGTAAGTAAGAGTAGTTAACAAGTGATTTATTTTTAAAAACCATATCTTGTTTTATTTACCCCCTGCTCTTCCCTGTTCAAAAGCTGTGCTTGTAACTACCACCGAATAAGAGGTTGTTGATGCATGTGGATCAACAGGGATTCTTGTTCGTATCATTTCCATTTCGGTTTCCTTCCCTTTCACTCTGCTCCATCTATGCTGTGTGTTCCCTCCCCTTTCTGCCTCCCCAGCCACTGTAAAGCTTATCTAGATTTCCTACTCCTTTAGCATGGAGCAGTTCTTGTTGTACTGTGCTCTGCGTGGAAAAAAATATTTTCTATATGGAATAAATACATTGCAGCTATCGCTCCTGCAAGCAAGCAATGCTAAGTATCCGGAGAATTTACTAGAGCATATACAGGTGATGGTTACAAAAAGTGTGCTGAATAGACGTCCCAGGGATGCTATAGTAAGTGACAGGGGTCGGGGTGCCGCCGGACCCTCCGTGCCCAGCCTCCCGGGGCTCAGCAGGCGGCGGGGACCCGGTCATTCCCCGCCGAGCCCTCGGGCTCTGCCTTTCGCTTCCCGAGAGCAGGATGCGGCCACAGCGCGCTGTTACCAGGCTTGCGCTTGCAAGACTGCGACCTCCAGGAATCGCTCTGCTTCCCGTTATCCAAAGGCTGACATTATCTCTATGTATCGCTATAGCGGTCCGTGCCTCAACCCTACAGCAACTTAATAATCTTGGTAACATCCTGCACTCAACTAATTTTCTTGGCAGTAGTTTTAATTACGTTTCGGGCTCCTGAATGAATTTGTTTTCTCTGGATCCTCGGTATATTGAGACGCTTGTCACGTTTGGGTGCCTGCAATCACTGATGCGTTTGTTTTAGGGGATGAATTAGTCTTCTGAGCCTGAGCATGTCCAATTTATGAATTGGATTTCATTGAAAGCTAGAACAAAACAAAACAAGAAAAGGTTATGCTGTACCACTTTTCTCCCCCACCCCCTCGCCCCCAGCGCGGGGGTAAAAGCCTCTCCTTTCCATTTCGCTCCTCAAACGCGTGGTCCGTGTCCCGGGCCCGAGCGTGCGGGAGGAGGAAGGGGCAATCCCTCCGCCCCGCGGTGCCCCCAAGTTGTAGGAGCGGCGGCGGGCGCGGCCCCACGCCCTTACCTGGGGGGGCACCCCGCGGAGCCGGCCGGGGGCTGCGGGAGGCCGCGCGGTGCTGGGCGCCCTCCGGGCAGCGGCTGCGGCCCCGCGGACCCTCCCGCGCCCGGCGACGGGGAGCTGCCCCCCCGCCTCGCCTCCCTGCGCCGCGAGCACCGGCCCCCTGCCCCTTTCCTCGGGGAGCTATGCGTGATACACATGTACATGTGATTCTGGATGCGCCCAGCTGTGCCGGCCGCGGTCGGTGTCCCCGCTGCCCGCCCGCCCGCCTGCCCCGGCGGCACCGAGCGCCGAGGCTCCGCAGTCACGTGGCGCGGGGGGCGGGCGGCGGCGGCGGGGGGGCCGCTCCGCAGTTCGCGGTCTGCCGGCGCCCCGGCACACACCGAGCGCTGGAGGCTCCGCCGCGCCGCCTGCCAAACCGGGATCTACCTCCGTGATTTTTTTTTTTTTTTTTTTTCCCCCCTTTCCCCTCCCCCCCCTCCACCTGTCCCCGTCGCCCGTTTTTGCTCGATTTTGGGAAATTCTTGGGTCGCTGCAGGAATTCGGGATTTTTTTTCTGAGAGGGGGGTGTTTGGGCATCTCTCCCCGGCGCCCGCTGCCTTGCTCCACCTGCCCTTGCACCTTTTTTCTTCTTTTCCCCTGTCTGTCTCTCCCACCAAACCCGGGCTGATGTGCTGTGCGAGAGGCTGGAAATGGAAGTGTTGATGCTCTGGCTTTTCCCCTGGATATTTCAGTGCGTTTCGGTGCGGGCGGACTCCATCATCCACATTGGTAAGACGGGGAACGGGGGGGGTTGGAGAGAGACGCGGTAGATATATAAATATATAAAGGGAGCATCTCGTTTAGCCGCGATAATGTCACGGGCAGCGGTTGAACCCAACTCCGTGGAGAGACAGAAGGAGGGATGGGAGAAAGGCGGCTGAATTCCCCACCCGGCTATTCCTGATTGTAAAGTTAGGGGCGAAATGCCGCCTGTTTGCCCGGCCAGGAGCGGGCAGGGGACCCGCCGGGGCCGCCGCTGCGGTCTCCCATGTGCCTGGGGAGTCTGTGCTTGGACCTGTTTGCGTGGAAAGGCTTTCTTCCCCCCACCCCCCGCCTCCTCGCCACCGAAAACAAACAACCGCCCCCATCACCCGAGCAGGAGAGAGGCATAATCTGAACGTGCTCACAGGGAAAACTTTCGGGGAGATAATCCCCTGGTTTGCATCCCCTGTCGTAGCAGGTGTCAGCCGAGCCGGAATGCGGAGGGGAGGAACTTGGCTGGGAAAGGGTTAGAAAGGCGAGCTTTGCAGCGGCTCTGTGTGTGCGTGTGTGTCTGTGCGCGCAACTGTTGTGGTTTGAATAAGATCTCATTAAAACCCCTGGGCAGCAAGAAGGCTGGATCAGCAGTGGGAGGAAGAGAGGGATGAATAAGAGGCTAAGGAAAGGCTGATGTGAACTTTTATGGCTTCTGGGAGCAAGGCACGGTGATGTCCGCGGGAAGCCTGGCAAGCAAAAGCGAGTCTCTGCAGTCACCTTTTGGCTGGTGTTGAAAGGTACCAGCAGGAACGAAAATGAGGATGTTTAGGGGTGGAGAGGGGGGAGAGAATCACTTGTGGAGGATGATAGAGGAGGAGACGGGAGTACGGCCGGGAAATGAAAAGCCGTAATTCCCACTAGCCTTTCGGGGAGGATGAGAGATCAAAAAAAGGAGGGGGCCGGGGCAGGAGCCATCGTGGTGAGGCGAGGCTCCACTGAGACGGGAGGAAACTCTCGTGTCGACCCGGGGCGAGGAAAGGGAGAGGGGGACCAGCCCTGTAACAAGTTTCCCGGCACGGGTAGCTCCGGAGCCGGCGGAGGAGGCTCCGGTCATCGCCGCTCGCCTCCGGAGCCTGGGGGCGCAGCCAAGGCAGACAGCATTGCGGAGCCATTAAGGAGACGGGGTCAGCCCTGACCGCAGCTGAGGTCTCCGGCCCAGGGACACTCCTCAGGGCAGGGCAGACCCCGGCGGCACCGGGACCAGCCCCGCGGGGAGGCAGGGAGGCGGCCTTGGAGAAGTGCCCTGGCCGGGGGCAGAGGGGTGGGCGAAACAACCTCCGCGGGTCTTCCCCTCCGCCCCACTTCTCTTGCGCGTGGACGGTGTCACCTCGGCTTCTCCCCGCACGAACTTCGGCCCGAGTAGTGTTTGCTAAGTGCCGGCAGAAATAGCGGTCCGGTGGGCAGGAGCGAGGAGCTGCTGTGTGCACGGCTCTGATTTCACACGGGCAGTGCCCAGGCACGCACGGTGTGAATCAGCAGGACTTTTCCAGGCTGGGGAATAACGTTTTTTTTGCTTGTTTTGTTGCCAGCTCTAAAGATCTCCCACGGCCGCGTACAGCAGGGCAGTAAGCCTGGCGTGGGCACACACACGCTCCGTAGAGAGGGATTTTATGTAACACACATCGCCAGATGTTTTCACGTTAACTGCATAAACAGGACAGTAAAATTACAGCTTTCAGGTTGCTGGACGCAAATCCTGACTTGACGTTTGTGCGTGCTTGTAAGCTTCAATAAAACTGCGGCCTGAAAGGCGGCATCCCAGGAGCGGCGAAGCAGAGCGAGCAAAAAGTTGGTGGAGTTCCCAAGCCTGCTCCCTTTCTCGTCACTGGCGAAGCGAGTCCCTCACGCCGGCGTGGCTGCCGTTCAGGGCTCCGTAAATGCCAGTGGAGCAGAAGTGGCCCGGAGGAATGCTGAGCCTCCCCGTGCCCGGCCGCCCCCTCGTGTGTCCCGGCCCCGATGCCCCGGGAATGCCCTGCCTGGCGCCGTGCGAGCCGGCCCGGAGGGCAGCGGGGGCTCTGGGTTGGCGGGCGGGCCGAGCTGGTGATGAGCGGGGCCGAACCCTCCTCACCCTCTGCCGCCTTCCTCCCCTCAGGTGCCATTTTCGAGGGCAATGCTGCCAAGGACGACGAGGTGTTCAAGCAGGCGGTGTCGGATCTGAACCTCAATGACGACATCCTCCAGAGCGAGAAAATCACTTACTCCATCAAGCTCATAGAGGCCAACAACCCCTTCCATGCGGTGCAGGAAGGTGAGCGCCCCGGGCGGCACCCACGGGGCTGGGTGCGGGAGCGGGAAGGGGCTGGAGGGGACTGTCTCGTCCCGGCGGCGCGGAGGGGGCGTCAGCGCCGGGGACAGCCCAGACCTGTCCTGGCGCTCGGCTGGAAACTTTCCTTCGGTCGGGGGTCGGCGCTGTCTTACAAGGAAAGGGGAGGGACGGCGCGGTGCGGTGGCGGCGGCGCCGAGTCCAGCCCAGCTCAGCCCGGCCGTGCGGCGAGGGCAGCCCGGGCTGGGAGAGAGGGTAGGGCAGGGCATGGGGGGCTCCGCATCGCTCCGGGATCCGCAAACGCCCCCTCTCTCCGCCGCTGCGCAGGGAAGGCCGGGCCCTGGCCCCCACCGCCACCCCGATCCCCCCGCAGGGACGCAGCGGGACAGGGCAGGCGAGCGGGGCCCGCCGGACGGGAGGGGGTCGTGCGGCACCGAGGGGCCGGGCCGGGGATGCTGCGGCCGCCGATGGTGGCGGGGCGTCTCTCCCCGAGCATCCGCCCCTGCTCCCCCGAGGGGAGGCAGAGACGGGGGCAGCGCGGAGCTCCATCCCGGGGAGCTGGGGAAAGGGCAAGGGAGCCGGCTGGAAACCTGCCCAGAGCATACGAGTTCTGACAAGTCCCTATGTGGGTAAATAATTTCAATTAGATCTTTTGCAAAAGGGAAACGTTTAAATTAATCAGCTTGCCTTTACAAATAAGACTTTAAAAAGATATTATTTGTGATTTAATGAAGCGAAGGTTAATTATGGCCTAGGTTATTTCAGAAGCTGCGTTTTTCAGTAGTAATTATTCTAGAAACAGAGTGCTATTTATATATCCAGACTAGAATATTTAAAAAAAATGATTCATCACCAGCCTTACCCTTAGTTTTACAGAGCACAGTGAATCTTTCCCGGTATGAAAATTTGCATTAATCCATATGTATTTATGTCTAAGTTGTGTACATGCAAATTATGGCTACAAAATTACATCAAATGTTAATTTTCATGAACTCTGAACAATTTCTTTAGCTATCTCTTTTCCTGAGAGTAAGAGCTAGTTAATATCATGCACATTCAGGAGAAATAGCAGTAGATATCTTTTCAAGGGCCTCATCCCATTGACATTAGGATTCCTCCTGCTGCTCTGAAAGCTTATCAAGGTGGTATAAAAATAATCTTTATGAAATGGGAAGAAGGGGACTTTAAAACAAAACTCCACCCACGTATTCAGACATCAGAGGAAAATAAAAGTCTCAAAATAATGGCGGGTTGATTTACTGGCAAAGAATAACTGAACAACTGGATCTTCTTACATTTGCAAAAAGCTCAGTGTCCTATATTGGAGCTTATTCATATTCATGGAAGTGACAGTAGTTGGCTGGCTGAACAATTGCTTTCAACAATGTCTCTTCTCAGAAGTTAAACTTTATGAAACAATTTTGAATGCCCAAGGATCTGAGCTGACAGTCTGGTGGATGGGGTCTCTGCTCAGTTTTGTTGAAAGCAGAAAAGCATGACCCACTGGAGGATTCTTCTTGATCTAGGGTTTTTTTTTTGTTTGCTTTTTTTTTTTTTTTATTTATTTAGTTGTTTGCTAAACTTGAAGACTGGTAGTACTGCGTTTTTGAAGCCTATCTTGAAAATAAATTTTCCCTGTTGAAATTCTGTGCGGCATCCACAGAAAAGAATCTGGTCAGATTTTCAAGCTTTTTGGTATAGAATCTTTGTGCTACCTCAATGTATGTAAATGAAGATGTTTTCTACTGTCCCTCCCAAGATGTTCTTTCAGGACTCACATGCTCATTGCAGCTAGAAATGCTCACTGATGAACTGATACAATGGTTGGACAATTAAGGATGTGGTTGACGAAGGTTTGCAATTCCAAAAAAAAACTTGTTCTCCATCACTACTTCATTAAGGCACATCAAGGTGTCTTCTTTTGGGAGGACTATGAAATGATCCTATCTGCAAGCCAAAGCTTGCCACAATGGGAGAGCTAAGCAAAGAGTGTCAGACTTTGCTCAATTTCCTGGCTTGCTTTATTGGCTTAGGTCTTTGTTTTCTTTAATTTACGTTTAATTTCCTACTTTTGAAATCATTATACACCATGCTGACAGAATGATCCACGGCATGTCCAAGTTGCTGGTCTGTTCTTACTGAGCTGTGTCACATTGCCCAGTGTTACTTGGTGCTGTTCTCACTATTCCAAATCTCGCTGTATCTCACCCTGCAGATGTCCTGCTCAGTTTGGTAAAATGTTGCATGTAGTAGTCAAAATAACCTGGAGCAAATCCACCGCCCAGACTGCTCACACAATCTTGCTGCTGCTACGTAAAATGCCCTGACATCCACATTATTCTTCTGCAGCGTCTTCCCAGGCAGCACCATGGAAATCAATGTTGCAAGCCTTAGTTTCATAGGGGTGGAACTTTTCATAGTAAAAACCAATTTGGAATAAAAATAGACCATTGTGATACTACTACCAGAATAGTTCACATGAACAAACCAATCACAAATATTGCTTATATTTGAGTTGTCTTTTGCACAATCTTTTAAGACAACATCGTAAATTATTTCTTAAGTCTTTTTAAAAGAGTGCTGCAAGCAAGGGCCTTTATTTCAAAGATTTTGTGCTGGTAAAATGATGGAGAGTCACCACTCCATGTAACAAGGTCTATTACACAATAATGAAACTTTAAATACTGATGGAGTAACATGTATTTGACCTGGCATTTATTGTGCAGTTGGAGAAGGTCTGCATGGGTGGGAAACATGGAAGGGTAGCACCTGCAGGGTTTTCTCAGCAGAAGCAGTGCATTCACAGAACTAAGGATCAAACAGAAGACACCTTGCTTTGTATAGAGAGTAGTTTTCAGTGCTGGATAGTGCTGAGAAGTGTTGCAAGATTTAAAAAAAACCCAAACAAAACCAACAACAAACCTCATAAAAAAACTGTAGGAACTTCACTTTGGGGGAGAGAAGGGCACTGTTGTGATAATCTCTGATGACTGAATTAGGTAAATGAAATTCAGATGCTTTTTCTTCAAAGTCTTGGTGGATCCTCATGTTAATGGTAGCCAGGTGCCAGTGAACAGTAATTAACAAAAGGTGTAAATTGTGTTTCATTCTTTGTTTTTCATTTTAATATATATTGCATAAACAAGATCCTGTTGTGCTGATAAATAATGAGATTATTTTGGCCCCATCAAAGTCATTCTATAACAAAGTGTGGCAAATGGGTGGAAGGAAATCCAGTGGCAAGGGATGTAACAGTAAAGAATAAACAGACCCTGGTGTATGCATAAAATAGGACTTTGTTGTCTGCCCTTGCAAGCAATCATTGCATTTTGTAGAATATTGCTTTTATGTATGTGGCAATTACTTGAGGGAAAAATTGTTTTCTCACTGACTGTCATGGGAGGAAATACACGTGGGGAATCATTGTTCTTCTCATAAGATTTAGAGAAATGAGCTCAAATCACAAACATGAAGTTAAACTGTATCCTTGCTTCCACAAGAGCTGTGTGCTCAGTTTGAGTTAAGTGATTGCAATGTGAGGTCAGAAGTGCTTGTGTGTGTGTGGTGTGTATTGAAGCTACTACTGTGGTAACCTTTTTGTGATTCAAGGATTCAAATAATCTCAAAGCTGTGAGAAACTTTGAAGCTTTCGGTTCAGATTGGGATTTTTGAGCCTGCCATTGGCGTTGAAAAGGGACTGTGTGTATGACATATGGGTGGCAAACAGGTTTCCAGATGGGCTTGAAAACATGATGACATGTTTAAACTAAAAAAACCAAACAGAATTAACGTGTGAGTTTTTAACATGTTGCTTTTGAAGGGGGCATAATTAGCTGTAGGTCAAAACTGGGGCATAAGAAAGCTAATACTTAACATTTGTAGTGCCCTTAGGAGAGTGGATACAGAGGAGACTTATTCAGAAACTGCAAAACTTTCAAACCCTGTTTCTCAGCGGATGGTGCTTACATATCTATGGAGCTGAAACTTGCTGTTCTCTCTGCATAGCAATTTCAAATGAATTGTTTCTAATTTGGGCAGCCTTGTATGTGTGCTTGTTGATGTTAAAATGCTGTCAGTTCTGCAAACCAGAACACATTTGGAAAACCAGAATGTGATTTGAGATCAGGAATGATGTTCCATAAATGGGTTTATTGTCAGCCCCATACACACTGCTGTGGTTTCAGAGCAACTCGGAGCTGATAACTTTTTGGGTGTCTGTGTTGTATACCAGTGGGTGAATCTGATCTGTTCTCACAGTCTGCAGCACGTGGTGCTGATACATACAAATAGAATAGAATAGACAGGATAGACCATTCCAGTTGGAAGTGATGTACAACGATCATCTAGTCCAACTGCCTGAATAATTCAGGGCTCACCAAAAGTTCAAGCATGTTTTTAAGAACAGTGTCCAAATGTCTCTTACAACAGTGACAGACTTGTGGCATCAAGCAGCTCTCCAGAAAGGCTGTTCTAGTGTTTGACCACCTTCTTAGTAAAGAAATGCTTCCTCATGTCCAGTCTAAACTTTTCCTGGCTCGGCTTTGAACCATCCGAACACATCCTATCACAGGGTCCCAGGGAGAAGAGATCAGCACATGGTTCCTAATCCATTTTTGCTTAGCACATATATTTCATGTTAGTATCACAGTTTCTTTCAAATAGTTTTGGGTTTTTTTCACGGGGTATAAATTGATCAATATGTAGATAACTGAGATGAAATACAGACCTGGAGAATGGGATTCAGCAGCTCTATTGCTATTTACATTTTTTTGTGAAATATTACATTTACAAATTAATGTGTGTGTTTGTTTTTTTTTTTTTTTAAACAAACAAATCTTTATTGATTTGACTGCACTGGATTGGGAAACTTGGTTCCAGATACAAATCACAGACTGTACCTAGATTTTTAATGTAAAACATAAAAAAAAATATAAAATCTCATCTTTGCCAGAATTGCAAAGGATTGGTTTATACTTATGTACTGTCAGTTTTTCTCCAATGTTTTCTCTTGAGCCTTTCACTGTCAGGTAACTCCCTTTATCTGCTCTTCTTCCATGGTTTGCTGGAGCACAAGTTTCACACTGTTTTCATCAGGGTGCGAGGTCCTCTTTGGAAGTTCGCAATTTGAACTCTCTGGAAAAGCACATATTGTTACGTACTTTCTTTTCCTAAATTCAGTCTCAGCTTTCAACACTTTTTAAAAACCAACCAGAAAGAGTGTAGTTGGGGGCTCCTTCCCATGGTCAGAGAGGCCTTGCCGTGCAACTACACATTTTTTTCTACTAGTTTGCTGCATTGAAAAGCTGTTTCTCAGTGGGGTGAATGGGCTTAACAGTTTTACCTCCTTGTGCCCTCTGAGATCAGACAACGACTTGTCAAGGACTGCCACAGTGAAGACATCTGTGACACTGTCACCTCATTGTGCTTGTGTTTTTAGGCTCTATAGTTGCATGTTTCATTGTATTATAAACCCAAGTGTTTTCCTGAGCTAAAGAAAACAGCAAATTAAAATGCCTGTCTCTTCCCATTCTTGTAGTTTTATTATGCTGAAAGCAAAGACCTGCAGTAGGAAGAAAAGGAGTGATAGCCTATGGAGTCTATGGGTGCTGAGGATGAAGGCAGGCTACAGACTATGGGGCAAACATCCAAAGATGTTACTTTGTAGCCAACAGCTCTTCAGGTTCTGGTCACAGATTAACTGCAGGTGCAAAATACTTGGTTCTTTCGGGAGGAATTCCCAGCAGACAAATCCCTGGTACAGCTTGGGTGTTTTACAGGCTGTGCCAGGGTTAGTTCCACCCCAGCCACGTGCTCTGCTTTTATGGAGGCTCCAATCATTTCAGGCTGGGGCTGAGCTTCCCAGAGCTCAGTGTCACACTCAGTGTGAGACACATCTGGGTGCAGCAGTGAGGGGAGGAGGATGTGGTGCTGTGGGGTCGCAGCTCAGCATCCCAAGGTAGCGAGAGTCTTTTTTGTGGAAACACCACCAGTGTGGATGGGACCTGATCAGGGCATAGAGTCCTTTCTCAGCCTGGGGGATGCTGGTGGTGAAGTGGCCATGGGAGGTATCTCAGCACTGCTTGCTGTGGGGTATCAGGGTATCCCTTGTTATTTTCATGCTTTGCAGTTAAAAGACTTTTAGTCTGAAAGAGTTTTTACTTTTTTCACTTCATCTGCATCACAGGTTAAACTCAATTCTTCTCTCTTTTCTGTTTGCAGACTTGCTAATACCTTTATTTCCATGTTGGTTGTGGGTCTCATAAAAAAGAGAAGCTGCAGGTTGGGCTACAGTTCTTTTTTAGTACCTAATGGACTTTCCCACTGATCCTGCTGCTGATCCTACTCATTTCCCAAGGAGCTGCAGTTGTTTTTTTTTATTCTGGGATTTCATTATGGACAATATGCTACATCATTAACTAGTATGCTGGAAATTATCCCAAAAGTTCAGAAAGAAACGCTGTTCATAAAAATGTTAGCGAACGTGTTTTGGGGTTAAAGATTTTCTTTATAGTTCTCTTAATTATTTATTAATTTATTTTCTAAAGAAAAAAAAATTCTGAGTGTTTGTTTGTCTGTGGCAGCTGTTCTCAGTCATTAATGTGGAGGAGGATCTGTAAATGTGAAATGAGTATAGAAAACCGCCTCAGCCTGATCTGGTTAAGATGATGGCCCAAGACAAGGCTCCTGAGCTGTGAAATACAATCTGTATATATGCATACACATGCTGGCCCATATACTCCATACAAATGACTTAATTGCTAGACTTACTGTAGTGTGTCCAGCAGGGAATATGCCTTGAGCCTTTCTCTGTTCAGAATCTTCAAGCCTACAGATGATTAGGGGATTGACTATCTAAGTATTACATTTTAAATTGCATCTTCACACTTGCTGAATGAGATGAATTTAATATTTTGATGTGATTTATCATGCTAAGCTTGAGCCACGCAGTGAAAGGAGTTAAAGCTACACTTTCCTTGAACAGAGGGGATATTATCATGTTTATTAAACTGTTCAGAGTTACCATAGTTGTTTACTGGAAGGAAAACAAAACAAAGACTCAAAGCTCAGTTATACAATATACAACTGTAATAGTGCCTGGCTGTAAGACTACAGCACACTAAGACTGTGGCTGAAACAGTTACTTTGGATTTAACTTTTCATCATTTCAGAGCAACCACAGTCAAACTCATTTTTTAGGCAAAGATCAAAATGTTTCTTATACTTTTTATTCATAATGAATTTCCTCTGAGGGGAATTCCTGCTGTGTCTTTGTCTCTGTCATCTCATGCTTAGAGGTGTTTTTTTCAATTTACCCCTCAGGAAAAAAATTACTTAGATTATGTTGTTGGAATCATGATGCTGTGGGAGCCTTGTAATTATAGGAAATTAAACTTTTTTTTTTTAAACTTGAAAATATCTGCGTTTATCTGACAGTGCCCTGTTAGAAATAACCCCCTCAGGTCTTGCTTTTCTGGCAAGAGGTTTTTCCATAATTTTCAGTTATTTGAGTTGTTATATACTTTCTTTTTCCCAAGTTCATTTGAAAAATGGTTTGCATGTTAAATTTCACCTTTTTTTTTATGTAATAATACTTGCAGTGAGTTTTTTACATATGGAAATACTGTGTGGTGCTTTCCATTTGGACACCTGTTGAAGGTGGCCAGATTTCAGACTGAGAAATGAAACATTTTATGTATGGGGCACACATGAGTTATGCAGTGTACATCAGATTACCTGACACAAAAATGTGTCAGCTCTGAGGCTGAAATCCTGGGTGTCATCCTGAGAATCCTTTCCTCTTCTCTCTTCACTGAGGAACGGGAGCAGCTGAGGCTGATCCTTAGTGTAGCTCTTTTGTTATCAGGATTCTTGCTGATGAGAAAATTGAAGTGAGACCATTAAATAGCATGCAACATTTTGAGAACCTCATTTTATATCTTATGTAGATCTGTAATCATTTCAAAGGCAGATGATAATGATATGCTAATATGCCAAGTTTTCTTTCATTTACATAACTTTCAGGCAATAAATATCTGAAATGAGAACTATGTTGAAAGGATTTCTTTTATGTTTTTCCTAATAGCTTGCATTTAATTATAATTTGGAGACCTGAATGCTGTGTTTGAAAGAGTGTTCAGGTCTGTGGGTTTGGGGTGCTTTTTACAGCCCCAAAGGTTTGTCTGATCAGGAAGCTGCTGTCTGTGCTAGCACTGCCTTTGTGAAATTCCAGTCCTTTGACCCTGTTGTGACATCTTGGTGCCTGTCTGTGTTTCTCCTTTGGCCTTTCACATATTTAGTTTTGCAGTAAGAATACTGGAAAGCACTACCAGCCAGTCCTTAAAGGTAGAAAGAACCAAGAGGCATTAATTTCAAGTGCTGTTTGGCTGCATTAAAACACACAGCAGGGTTTCTACTGCTTGACCTCACTGAGAACTATTCCCTTAGCAACCTTTCATAGAGAGAGTAAAAGGACAGTAAGAAAACGATTCCCTCCTCTTCCTCCCCCATATTCAAGAGAAATAATATCTAAGAAATTAATTTTTTTCTTATAAATACGCCAGTCTCAAACCAAAAAACTCCCAGTGGGCCCAAGCTTTCATTAAATATCCTGTTTCTCAGTCCACTCATTTAATCCTCTGCTTTTTAACTTACTTATCTGAGTCTTAGAGATTTTAACTAGTAGCACTGCTGATGGAATGCTTTCCGTATCCTCAAAATCTCATTGACGATCTGGTTTGTTCTTATTTAGAAATTGAATAAAAGGATTTTCCATAAAAGTGAATGCTTGTGAAGTTAATGAGAATTGTCTTTGTCAGTGGGTAAATAACTCTACTTTATACTATTACTAGATGTTTAGGAAACATCAATTATTTGTTGCTTGATAATACTTTCAATAGAAAAACTGTGTAACAATCTAGAGCACTTCCACAGCCCTTTGTCTTCTTAACCTCTCTGCTCCTGGATAAAGGTAAAACTTGTGATGGTGGAAGGAGGAATTGACTTATGGAGGGAGAGCTTCTCAGTGTTTTTTAGTGTTTGCAAACCTTTGACTTAATCTTTACATTTATTTAAAAAATGGTTTAGAATGCTAAGGTATAAATTGAACATTGCCTTGTGTGAAATATTAGCTGCATTTTGATAGAAAGGATTGATGATTCGCCCATTTGTTATCCTAGTTGAGAGTATTTTTGGAATGAGGACCATTCCAAACCATTCCATGAGAGGCTAGGAGGCTAAGAGAAAAGGAACATAGGATGTGTTGTCTGCAAGGGTCAAACCAAAAAGGGCTAGGGTGTTGAAGTGCACAAAAAATAAAAGGGAGCAACCCAATGCTTTATTTTTACTGAAACTTTTTTTTTCTTTTATTTGCTTTTAGCTTGCTTTTGTCCTGAAGTTCTTCAGTTACTGTGAAAGTAACACTGTTTCTGACATGGGTAGGATTTAGTTACCCACAGAGACAGAAAAAACTTGCTCTTCCTCTGGTCTGAGCAAGATGCTTGCACAGTATGGGTCTGGATTTTTAAAGAGGCTGGAGTAGGGCAGGGGTGCCACAGCATTAACCAAGGAATCATTTTGCAAGTAATCAGCCCATGGCAGGCATTTCACTTTCCAAGAAAAGAAAAAGAATTTCCAAAATGTGCTCAGAGGACAAGATTGGGAAAGATATAGTCCACCAGAAGTCAAAGTTGACTAAATCTCAGCTTGCAGAAAGCCACTTGCCCAGGACAGCTTGAAATGAGAGTGCCTATGTCTGGGTTAAAGTGTTGTATAGTCCACATAAAAAGTGATTTCACGTTTCAGCACTACCTAGGTTGTTGTTTTTTTTTCTTTAAAAGGCCCCCAACAAATTTTAAGGGAGCTAGTGGACTGTGTGTGGTAACTCTTAGAACATTTGGAAGGAAGGTCTTGAAGCAAGGCTTCTAGACAAGCAGTATCCTCAGCCATGACTTAGTGCACCTGTTAAATGTGTTAGAGTGCTTTGACAGCCACTGGACTCTTCCCTTGCCTCTGGATGGGTGCTCACAAGTCAGCAGCACAGGGAAGCAGAGGTGCTGTTGTCAAGCATGATTAGAGACAGCTTCCTTAAAGTGGGTTCAAGCATGATTAGAGACAGCCTCCTTAAAGTGGTGGCTGGAGGAATCTCCCTCTCCCTTCTCTGCCTGTGGCAGGCAGGGTGTGGAAAGCTTGGTTCACAAATTGGTTTCTAAAGGCCTAATGCCTTGTCATGTGTAGAGGGCAGTTTACAGTTTTGTGACCATGCTGGGTTCTCTTTGCTTTTACACTTTACTTAAGAATATAATGTGATGTCAGGTAAAACTCAGAGTCATCTGGGCAGTACAATGACTACTGATACCTGATTCTTCCAGAATCAAATCTGCAATCCTAGTTCTCAAAAGGCATTTTACTGTCTTTTGTTAGACTAATTTTTCAGTAATCTAATATTTTTCTCAGGAAGGGTTTCCTTTTGTTATCCTTTTGGTTTGTTCTTTGTGTCTTATTGCCAAGTCAGGGATTGTACAGCTGTAGCTGGCATCTTTATGCTTGGGGTTCTTAACCAAAACTCCAGTTTCTCAAAGGCATATAGCTGGGGAGACACAGACCACTGCCTGTGGTTCTACTTTTCAGAGCCACCTCATCTCTTCTAGCCATGCCCCATTTTGTATGGGCAGCAGGTCTATCATTCTGCTTTCTGGTGAGGTTTGTAAATGTAAATTATTTCTCCAAATTCTGATGTCTTTTTTACCTGTTTTCTCTTGTTGGGCAGCAATGGTGTTCCCCCCATACTTCCCTCTTCCCTGCCACTGCTCAATGCAATAGATTTTATGAACAGGCTTTTTGTGATTTGCTGGATTATTCTATTTCCACTGCATTTTAATCATCGTGATGACAACATCTGTTGGCAGCAGTACACAGCTGTTTTTTCAGAGTATATTCTAAGGTTTGTAAATTACTGTATCTACATGACACAACTAAGGTTTTGTCTTTTTCATTTACGTTAAAAGAAGTGACACTGCATTACAGAAATGAAGTGTCTCTGTGAGACTTTACTGCCTTATACTGACCACCAGGGGAAACCTTTAACTTCGATGTAGCTTCCTCTGTGTTACCTGCTGCACGGGGCCTTGTATTACAGAATTAAGTCTCTCATCCTGCTTTCAGTGATGGGTGATCTTCCTCTCTCTCTCTCTTTTTTTAAAAAATTTTATTTTAGATTTTATCCTTTAAAGCTGTGTATGACTGACATTGTAAGGAAATGGAGAACACACATGGACAAGAAGCCAGTGGTGCTCCTTGAGGGCATCACAGTAGCCTTAAAGAATGACAAAATATCAGGAATGTGAAAATAAATTACAACAGTCCTCAGTTATATTTGCTATAGGGCTTTCTGGCAAGGTTAGCAGTTGAATGCATTCAGACTAAAATGGTCAAAAACCACTTCATAAAATGCCCATAAACTAGAAGGCAGATTATGTATTGCCATAATTTTAAGGTATTTGTATATTCTTCCTTGTGTTAAACATCTTCAAAGAGATGTTATTCTTTAGGCAACTCAATATGCAGAAAAGCAGTTGGTGGACATGCAAGAAATAGTTTGTGGATCAAAATCTGGTGTTCCTGTCCTGCACTCATGGTGGCAATGGGGCTCTAAGATGGATTTTGGTAACCCTGATAATCAGTTTTTTGTTGTTGCTGGCCTGCAGGGAGACTATTTGTAATCTGGAGTCTTGTCTCTTGCCTTGAGAGGGTTGTGTTGAGTCAGTGGAGGTGGCACATCTCCTAAAGGATGCTGTAAGAGGACAGTCTGAAGCAAGGTGTATGTCATGGTTGGTTCTGAAATATATTTTCTCAGAAAAATAAATTAATAAGCTGTGACATGGTCTAATTGACAGAGAAATAAATTATTTTGGATCTCTTGTATTTGTAAAAATAGAAAATGTACTTTAAAATGTTGCTGTTCTTTTGTGCTTGTAGGGGAGAGAAGCTTACAGTCTGTAACTTGTGACAGACCTACAAGGTAGAAAGCTGAGTTTATTTTTTTTCCCCCTGTTTCAGAAATAGCACTGCTAAATTGCCCAGGGGTGTAGTTTACCTCTGTACAAAACCTGTGCATGGAGTGTAAGTTAACTGTAAAATTCATACACTGTAAAATGCAGCACATGAGCCCAGAGAACTATTGTACAAGGCCCTAGAGAAAAATATGTATCATACATGCACACAACACTTTATCTGGCTAAATTCAAGTTAAACTCAGTCTCAAGATGATCAAGGGACAGGCAGTGAGCCTGGATTGCTCAGTTCACTTTCTGGGACAGTTGGGTGAACTAATAAGCTACAATTGTTCTCTCTGAGGTGGAAGAGGAAATAGGAGGAGTGCAGAATAGCACAGGGACTGTCAGAAAGGCTCTGCTGGCTCCAGTGTCCCTGAAAAGGGCCTTAAGGCAAATTGAAGTCCTGTGTCGATTTGCCATTTAAATGGACATGTTCCCAGAGACTTTCTTGGTGAGGTGTATCAGACTAAGGAAATACAAATAAATATATGCATTTAGAAAGTTCTGCCATATCTCCATCTCTTCAAGGTTGCCTTGAGCGTGTAATTTCCAAATATCTTGTCAGATTATCAGATTAACTAGGAAATAGCCATAGACCATAGGGCCTTTGAAAAATGCACTTTGAAGCTAAGAATTTAAAGTGGTATCTTCAAGATTTAGCATGTTATTACAATAATGATAAATAGCTTGAGAATTGATAGAAAAACATATGATTCTGTTGATAAGATGCAAACAAGCTGAAGAAGCTTTTCTAAAGCTCAAATAAACATACACGAGAGAAAATGAAATTGTTCCTCAAAAAAGATCTATACATATGTGAACTTTGCAGTCCTTTTATTTTATTTAAATATTTTTGGTGATGTTATATTTATTGAAAAAAAGGTCAAATTATTTTGGCTTTTGGTCAGAAAGTTTACTAACAGATATGACATTATCTTTGCAGACGTAGTTTGATCTTGGTCTCATAAATCTAATATGTCAAAGTTCTGTGAGTTTCTTCATGAGAGGTTGCTGATATGAAGCGTGTCTTTCCAAGTGTTCTTTCCAAAAGATTGCCAGTTATCTTTTTTCCCCAGGGTATCCTTATTTGCAAATAATAGTTCCTGTGGGAAAGAGTGGCCATCAATGTAATAGAGTGTTCACACTGCTTTAAAAAATTGTGTCCACGATGCATTCATCTAGAATAATATTGAGATTTAAGTTGAAGATGGGAAATATTTGCTGACAGGACTGGCCTCAAGGCATTCTTTTTTCTTCCTAAATGCTGATAAAATTGCTTAAAATGTTCTTAAGGATATCGATGGCTGTCTCAAGATGGATATATTGGCTTAAAAAAGGATTATTCCATTCTCCCCATAATTATATTCTATTTCTGATGAGATTTTACAGGAAACTAATTTTATCTCCTTTTTATATAAAACGATTAATATAGAAAGTAAACTTTTTGAGGCTATCAGTAATTTTGATACACAGAAAGGTCAGTTGGTTTTCTGGATGCTGGTCCTGGATTAAGTTTTAAATTGTAGAAGTCTGACTCTAATTTTGGTTGCTGGTGAATGAAAACTCCTAGTTGAAAAGAAATGGGAGTCCCACTGCAGTTTCTCATATAGTTTCCAAACTCTGATGTGTATAATATAGGAAGAAAGACAAAACTTTGTTTGTGACATCTGTTTGTGTCTTTGGGATTGAAGTTCCTCTTCCTGGTGCTCATGTAGTGTTATCACATAGTTCATGCCTCCTTCTGACCAAGAAGGGCCTGAGGAAGGATATTCCTCTTGAAACACAGCTTAAGGTGCACGGTAGTCTTTTACTTCATCCCTTTTTTTCTTTCCCTGCATTCTCATCTCTGGCGTCCTTTGATCGCCCAAAGCACCAGAGGAAGCAATAAGATATTTGGTGTATTAATCTGGTACCTCTTGGTCAATTCTGTTATCACTCAACTGCATTTGCTTAAACCAGAGCTGGGTTAAACAAGATGTGGTTTTTGGAAGAAATTTTTCTCCCTGGTGTGACTGACTTCTTGATTGTGTTTTCCTGTGAGTTCAGAGAACTGGAGTCAGTGACTCCAATGAACTCTCCAGCTTTGCCCCCCTGGCATGGACCATAAGTACAGACCTGTGGAATCATTTAGGTTGGAAAAGACCTTTAAGATCATTGACTCCAACCATAAAATGACAGTATGCTCATTGTCATTGACCTCATGTTTATTTTCCTTAAAATGGTCTGTTAAATCTTTATTTGTAGCACTGAGGGATCCTCTTATCACTAGCTAACTACAAGGACTAGAAGAATTGACTGGCATTCAGGAATAATAAACCATTATCTAAGCCCTGACAAGGAGAGGAACAACTCTCTTGAGTTTTGAAGTCTCAGTTCTTTCCTGTAGGGAAATAGAATGTGAAGGAGAACCCTCTGTCTTTGGAGTTATAGGCCTCAGAGACATAAAATGAAGAAAAGATTTCAGGATGTCTGACAGCCATAAGTTCAAATATTGGCCTGTTTGCCAAGCATGACTGTTCCTCTGTCATAGGAGAGATTAGAAATCTTTAGTGGCTGTAGCTGAGTGCTTGTAAACTAGCGAGTGATTATTTCATCTTCTGTTTATACCATTCATTGAAGCAGTCTGGGCTGACAAGGCCAGGAAAATTCTCAAGGGTTTGCTGCTGTTAATGCAGAGTGCTACAATGGGATGTCTCTTGTACAACAATGTTTCTGAGTACTTCTAATATCACATCTCACTGAAGCACAGGGCTCGTGTATTCGTACCCATCTGCCTTATTTGAACCGATTGCAGCCAATTCCTTGGAAGTTCTTCCTTCTATATCTTGTATGTGAACTTTTGAAGCTGACTGTATTTGTTGCCATTGATAGCAAACACTAGTTGGTTGATGATTCTGTAAAACCCCTGACCATTTACTTAAAAAAATAAAAAATAAAGAATTAATTCTGGGAGTTTTTTGAGGAGCTCAACTTTGTACATAAATATAAATAAATCCCTCAAAGAAATCATTGTAGGTGAGAATGTTTTACTGCTCTAATTTATTAAATTTATTAGATGCTTTTGCAACTTTTTTCAATTCATAGAAGCTTAGTATGAGAACCACAACTTGCTTTCTTTTTGTTTATAGATATCTGAAAGCACAACTTTTATAACCATCTGTAACCATGTGAACTTTTACCTGGGTTGATCCTCAGCCAAGTTACAGCTGAGGTTCTAGACAACATGTAACCCCATGACAACTCTTTGTTTTTAAATAGTGAAAATCAGGCTCAGAATTTGTGCGTAAAAAAGCTTTTCAGGCCCATGTGCATTTAGGTCTGGCCTGTGATCAATACAGTGTAAATGCTGTGAACATGAACCTGATCCAGTCCTGGGGTTACCTGTAAGTAGAGTCCCAGGGTTACTTCCACCATGCCACCTGTAGTCCAGCTTGACACACTCATTGGATGCATTTCTTCTTTCCTTCCAAGTTAGCTTGGCTCTTCAGCCTCAGCCAGTGGGCCTCTTATACAGTAGAAAAAATCAACTGGTTTGTTGCTTATACTTGTTGCAGTCACTCGCAGTCTTTTGCAGGTATCTCTGAAGTGTGATACTTGATCCTTCCACAGGCAGATCCTGCACACCTTTCACATGCATGGGATTAAAGGCAGGATGGCTCAAAGCACAGGCAAAGCAAGCAGCTCTGGGGCAAGGGGCAAGTGACTGTAAGTGTAGCACCAGCTTTAGTTCTAGTGATGAATTTGGCTGCTCTGTGAAGCTTGCCAGCATTGCCACTGTCCCATGAGAAGGGCTGGGATTTGGGAAAGGTAGCTGTTGTTGGGGCCAGAGTAGGAGTACCCCTCCTCATATTTTCCATTTTCTCCCTGCTGACCTCAGGAGCAATAGGATCTGATCACCAGAGTGCACCACTGCTACTTCACCTTGTCCCTTTGTATTTATTTCCCATGGAAGAAACAGCAGAACTTGGCCAGAAATAACTTCTTATCCTTGTGGCATCAAAATTCCCTTCTGCTCAAACTTGGCCTGTGTGGGAATTGAGTCTCCATGTTTCTGAAAGGTGCAGCCAATGGGAAGAGAATTTCAAGGGCAGAGCTGCACTATGAACAAAGTTGAAAGAATAGTAAGTGTTCTCAGAGTTACAAACTTTTAGCTCAGACACAAGTGATCGTCTCACAGGTGGTGGTGAGCACAGCTGCTGATGGCTAAAGACAACCAGGGCTCTGCCACTGGAGGAACTGCTTCCAGCTAAGTCACAGAAGCCACAGTGTCTCAACAGACTTGGCTGATCTGTGCAGACTTGAAGTGGTTCATTTCTAAGGGAAAGAACAGCAGTCTGATATATGCTGTTCAATATAGGCACAAAAACAAAGACTATACTGGGGGAAGTTATTTGCTGAAAATTGTTCAGTCACCTCTAGAAGAAATAGGCAATAAATCTGCTTGACTCTCTTCATTAAAACCCAAAACATCTGTTACAACAGTTCTTATGGTAACCAAAGTACATATTAAATCTGACTGTAAAAGTTATAGAAAACATAGCTTTAAAAATTTATTGCCTGTTTTACTAGTCATTGACAAATAATTCCTAAAAAGAGGCTTTAAAGGGTCTGAACTGTGGAGTTCAGAGATTTGTGTTTGAGAGTATCTGGCTCTTTCAAGGAGACTCTGCAGATTTATGATTGGTATCAGATGTTTTTCTGAGCTTGTAGCTGACTCTTACTAAAGAGTAAGCAAGAGCTAGCCAAGTAGGGACAATGATAGAATGAGAACAGAAAATTACCTACAAGGGTCTCCCAGGCCCTAGTGTCATCAGCTGTGCAGATGAAGCTTGGTATCCCTTCTCAAGAATATCCTTAAACTGTAACGAGAGAAAGGTTCTACTTACTCCAAATTGCCACACTGCATTTACTAATTTACTGAAGCTTCAGAAAGCGAATCTAGGGATGGATATGGCAAGAGATATGGCAGAGCTGCTGTTACTGGGGAGTACAAATCATACAGAAGGTAGGAGTTCTGAGGCTACACTTTCTTAATACACAGAAATGGTTACATGTAGCACAGAATGAATTCCATCGTGGGTTAGAGATTCATGGTCAGGTTTTGAGCACTTTCGGCAACAAAATATAACAAAGGTTCTTTGAAAAGGCGCGTAGGCAATTTTTTCTCCTTTATCATGCTTCTAAGAAAATGTAAACCAGAAAATGCAAACAAAATTAACCCCACAACGTTTTTTTTAAAAATTCATTCAATGAGATTTGTGAAAGAGTGGTGGAAAAATCCTTTATTTCATCTTTGTTTCTTTGAAAGCTGAATAGAGTGCACTTTTTCTCCTACAGACTTCTTATTAAAAAAATTATTCCTGCCTCAGAATGTGTAATTTTTGGTGACAGTGATGTTTTCTGTTACCTCTGCTCACTCTTCCAAGTAAAATCTAAGGAAGCCCTTGCTGTCAGTGCAGATCCTTCTTGTGATAAGGAACATTTTTGCTCCGAAAACTAAGTAGCTAATCAGGTTTGGGTAGTGTCCGTAGGTAGAACCACTGCCATTTTTTAACTTCTGAAGTTCCTTTTGTTTTATATCTTGAGAACTAAATTTCCAGGGAGATGTTAATTCTTTTACTGTAACTGGATATCTGACAACAGAGCCCTATTGTAACTTAGAAGATTTTAAAGCAAATGAAATGACTTTTACCTAAAAACTTTGATGGGCTTTGCTGTCCCCATAGTCAGCGGTAGCTGGTGCCAGGGCTCATTGGGGCACATGTAGTGCTGTCCCCCTGCTCCAGGCCTGCCTGGCTGCAGACCCAGCTTTTCCCAAGGCACCTCCCAAGGCAAGGAGGCAGGAGAAGAGTGGTGGGACTGGCTCTGCTGCTTGGGCACCCAGCCAGGGGCTGCAGAGCCTTGCAGGCAGTCAACCTCCAGAGATCTCTGGTCTGACTGGGGCCAGTCACAAAAGGACCCTGACAAACTGTCCTTGGGACTCTTTTGTCTAATGAGGGAGCAGAATATTTTGGATTGCTCATGACTGATTGACCTCTCAAAAATTTTTAGTGAAAACTCTGTATGTGTTGGCAAAATTCCCTTTTAACTTCAGTGAGGAAGCTACAAACTGAGGCAAACAAGTCCAAAAAGCTGAAACGTGAACCAATCAACTGACCTATATTTCTCCACTTCTGTGAAATTCATCTATATATGTGTGTATATCTATCTATGTCTGTCTAAAATAACTACAAGATTATGTACACATTAGGGAACTCTTCCTTTTCTTTCTGAAAGGCTTTCTCTCCATTCCCAGCTGTTACTTTGTTATGATAGAGTCAGTGTTCTTATTTTCTATTGTCTCTTATAAGATTTAAAGTTGTTGTTTTCATGAAATTGTATTTTTTCTTTTTTCAGTAAAAGTTTCCTCTAAGATATATCTTGTTTTATGCCAAACACAGCAGTTGTAGGAATTTCTTCCTGAGATCCTTGTGGTTAGGACAGTTAGGACTTGAATCCCATGGAGAATTGCTGTGATGCTTAACTTCCTGTAAAGACAATTCCTGATGATTTGGTGTAACAGAAAGAAGGCATATTTTCATTCAGAGTACTTTTGTTCTCTTCATTTGTTCAGCCAAATGCTTCAGAAATAGCTGTGGTGCTTGGGTTTACCTCTACAAGCCTGAGCTTTTTGATACTGAAAATTTTCTGTTCAGAAATGACTAATTAGCTAGAGGCTCAGAAAAAAATAAGGAGGTGTCAAATATGGTAAGCATATCTAGGGAGATTGCTGTGTGCCTGCCCTGTGTGTTTGATTAGGGAACACTTCTAAAGCATAGGAAATAGAGAAGCTGTCATTCTTGCCTCTGATGGGAGGCCTCAGAGATGGAGCTGTTAACTGCTCTAGAGACAGCACTGTGGATTTCCCCCTTTGAAAGAGTCTTGAGAGATAATTCTCCTTCCCCAGATCCCTGGTGACATGAAGGGCTCAGGAGTGTGTGTCTGACTTACAGCCCCTCAAAGCCTTCTTATCCAGTGGAAATCTTCCCAGGAGTCTCCATAAAGACACTTGAAAAGAACAGGAGATCACTGCTTGCACAGGGCCATAAGATCTCATGAAAAAAGAAAAGCTTTGCACAGTAGAGGATTTTTCTTTTTCTTCATGTACCCCCTAATGACTGAAATCGGTAAAAAACCCCTCAAACTATAGCCTATCACACAACAAAGTACAGGATTTGGCTTAGACAAAGTTTTCAGCTTGGCATAAAACTTCTTTGTGTTTTATATAATAGCTGTGTGTCACTGTGAAGGACTCTAAAAGGGCTTTTATCAAGAGGGATTTAGATGAACACTAAAAGACAAGGTGATACTAGCACGGGCTTGTTTCACAGGTAGCCTTCGTTGTTTTAGCAATGTCAAAATTTCTTATAGCCCAGATGTTAGAGAAAGGTGGATAGGTACATGTAAATGCATTGATTGTTCAGGATGTTTACCAGTTTTGGGCTTGTCAGGCAGAGTTTAAAAGTCTCAGTCTTTATCTGAAAAAAATGCAGTCACTTTCCAGTAAATCTGTATTTTCTTAACCAGAAATATTTTAGCTATTCTAGACCATTTTACTGCCTATCACTGCATAGATACTGATAATATTGCTCTGTAATGATACAACCTTTCTTCTCTACCTACTTGTGAGGAGTATTGTGAGAATTAATTAACAAGTCCTGATAAGAATATTCAGCACACTCTTAAGCATTTTATTCAGGGAGATCTTGCCTTCCCTATGAGAACTTGAAATGCTTTTCTTTCCCCCATATGTATTAAAATAAAAGGTCAGGAAAGAGTGTTGCACTGTTTGACACGAGGGATATGTGTTCAGATGGTGGGGTGGGGGTTGGCTGCTGCACCACTTATGGGAGGCTGTCTCTGAAATTGCTGTTTTTATTGCCTTTTGATGGGTTTGCACTGAAAGTTCTCTGAGTGTAGCTGTCCCTTCTCTACTGGCATCAGACTTTGAAGCTCAAAGAGAAGCTGATAGCATGTCTTGTGAGAAAACCAGCAAGGTCCTGTCAAAACTGCAACCACCTGGTTGCATAGTGGTACCTATTTTGAGAATATTTGTCTGAGGTTTTATGAAGAACAACCAGTAATACTTTATTAGTTAGTTGATCACAAAAAATAGCAGGACTTCAGTTGCATATGGATCACCTTTATTTAAAATAACTCCCAGCTTTCCTAGTAATTATCCTTGGTCTTACCATTTTTTTTCTGGCTTTTCTTCAGTTACCAATGATCAGATACAGTGTTTAGAAGGTCTTTCTTCATTGGAAAACTTACTAAATGATAGAGGTGGCAGGCTTTTGCATGGAAGGAATTTATATGGTATTAATAAAAGTATGTTATTATTTACATCTTGAGAGAGGCAGTATCCTGTAATTTGATAAAAATTTTCTGGCCAAGTCCATCAAACCTTTCAATTCTTTTCTGTGACCTTTCTGTTGTCCCTTCAGTTTACAGTTGTCCTCAGAGAGCTATGTCAAGGTATGGTTTGGCCTTGGAATCTGCCTGTAATTTTCTAAAGGGAAATAAATGAAGACTGCACCATTTCTGTTTACCTTGTAAACTGATCTTCATTTGCTACATATCTTTGATAACTGCCAGATTACATTTCCAGCTTCCTCGAAGGTTGAGTTTATCTCCCTTCAGATCTCATTATGTTCTGCAACTTTACTGCCTTAGGAAGCAAATATATATATATATTTATATATGTTATTTCATCATGTTATTATTTTTTGTCTTTACAAACATCATTGCTTCTGTTTTCTCCCTTTCCTGAATGTGTGGATAACAGCAGTTTTCCAGAACACTTGCCTTGTATTCTTTAAATCACTGCACCACAAACAAGTTCCCTTTTTGGATGTATTGATGTCTCTTTGGACCCTCTTAGTCTTGTCATGCGTTCCTGCACCATGAAGTGCTTTCTTTAGGCTCATCCCTTTCCTTCCCTGCCACTCCAGACTTTACTGATTTTTTATTTTTTTCCCTTTTTTTCCTCATCTGTCCCTTTCCCTTTTCTTCTCTGCCTTTACTTTTGGACCTCCCTTCTCTTCTGTTTCCCCTCCCAAGGCAGTCACAGTCACCACATGTTTGTGGTGCAGGATGTCTTTTGCCTTAGTACTTTCAGAAAACTTATGTGAAAAGGAAAAGGACACAAACCCACAGATTGCTTAGAGGTGAGGGAAACCAGTGTGCAAGGGGTCCTTGTGTCAGAAGAAAATCCTTGTGTTCCTCACTCAGGAGAAATCTGAGGACTTCACCTGGAGGAAAACATTTTCCACATACCTTTGCATTTTGTCCACATTCCTCTCAGACTAGATAGATAAAAATAGCAGGAACCGTTTAAACTGTCTTGGACCATCCAGGTCTCAAGATCATCACATGTACACCTTTACTACAGCAATCATGCTTTTGGATTTTATATACCCTGATATCCATATTTTCTCCCTCTCTATCCAGGCTGTATTCCCATTTAAAGTGGAGGAACTGATACATCTCATACTTTAAGATTCTTTTTTTCCCCCATCTGTGCATCATCACAGCTGGAACTCTAAAGGATACACTTCAAATGAGTGCTGAATTCTTATATTGTTTGCAGCAACAAACGCTACAGTCACAAAACCACTTCCATCATAGGCTCTAGCTTGGCTCTTGCCTCCCACTGAGTGCCATGGATTCCCTTTTCATTTCCATTGTTCATCTTTAAACAGCATATCTTGTCTGCAGACACAATGAGGAGACAAGCTCTTCAGAACTGTGTTTAATAACAATCATCCATTCTTCAGGCTATTTGGCACGAGTTGGTTAGTACTTTGGAATCTGTGTTTCTGTAGGAAAATAGTGGTGTTTCAAATGAACTTTATTTCAGAGAAGTCAGGTAAGGCAGTGCCTGTTTTCCAAACAGTGAGGGAAGTACTTCATATTAACTTGGCTGTGTGAATTTTATCAGCAAACATGAAATGCTCGATTATTCTCCGGGATTGAGGTGACTTGAATCTAGTACATTGAACCAGAAAGAATGAGGAGTGTTTGTTTTTATCTGGGGTGTACAGTGGTGGGGATCAAACCAGGACAGTGCTCTAGGGTCAAACTCTGCCAATCTCCAGTTTGTTTAAGAACATGGTGCTTGAGCAGGGTAGAGAGACATGGGATTTTGGTCTTCCTGATTTCAGTTCCCCTCTCTAAGCAGGGGTGGGGATTTCATGCACTGTAGAAGGTGCATTTTGAGTACAATGCTCAGTAACTGAGAGGAACTTCTATTGTAGGGAGAGGAAGGAAGCTTTAGTTTGCTTTTTGTTTGCTACATTTGTCTGTGAACATTTTGTGAAGTAGGATGAGTTTGCTTAGTTTGGGGACTAGAGCAGGCACAAATGCTCTGTTCTTAACTGTGTAACTGGTAGTTGTTTGTTGATGAATTAGCTGCAACTGGGACGTTCACAGTGGGCTATGGTTTGACTTACCAGACTCAAAGACTTTGGTTCTCTGCATGTGTGAGACAAGCTTCCAGCTTTATGTATTCCAGTGGCTTCAAGACAGCTGATTTGAAGTCTCTGTTAGTCAAAATGCATATTTAAAGGCGTTGTGCATCTGCAGACTAACGTTCTTAGTTTATTTGAGGCTCTGGAGTCAGTTTGTTGCCATAAAATGAGGGTTGTTTGCACGGTCTGGAAAATAACAGCTCCAGACCAATGCAGTCATTGTCATGTAGCTGCATTATGTGAAATTTATACTGTGCTTTCCAGTTTTCTGAAGATTTGTGTTGTTTCTGCAGGGAACAGCTTACAGAATCCAGTAGACATAAAAGAACTGTGGGAAATTAGAGTCACTGGGAGAGCATTTGTTCCCTCTTCCTGTGGTTTGATTCGCCCTGGTTTTCTGTCTGGGAGGGAAAAAATATGTACCACGCTGCCATTGCTATACAATAATTCCTGCTGCTAAACGTGCAAGTTTGATGTGGCACAGTCAGTATGGGGAGGATTATGATTTATATCATATTGTCCCTAAGCATGCTTCTTTTGTATGTTTGTCTTGTTGGGTTTTGTTTTATAAATTTTTAGTGTCTTCTGTTTCTAGTCTTTCTATTAAAAATAAAAATATTCTTCTGCATTTTTATGAAGACAGAGATAGGAAGGATATAATGAAAATTTGTTTTCAAATACTTGTAATAGGCAGTGCTCTCTATGCTTTTCTGTTTTTACAATTTAAGTGAAATTTAAGATTTCTGAAATATTAAAAAAAAATCTTCCTTGCATTAATAGTAAGAAGGATAATAAAATGGGAATCTCCCTTAACCCAGGCCATTCTATTGAGTACCCACTTTAGGTTTCCACCAGAGATTCAAGATTTGTGTTTTGGATACCAAAACAGATTGACAGCTTGTGACATTATGACTTTTGGAAATATGGGCTTAAAGGTGCTTTCAGCATTTTGATTTTTTGTAGAGTATTCAGAAGATCCAAAGTCCTGAACTTACCTATTAAATATAATTTTCTTTCATTGTTAGAAATATGGAAATGCATTAAGAATTCCACATAACGTCAGACTACATGGCTATGGAGAACCAGCTTGTGCTCTTCATGTGAACTCTTAGTCAGATCCTGGCAGATTTTATACTTGGCAAAACCTGGAGTTTCAGGATAGGAGCAGAAAATGGGCAAATTTAGGATGAAATGCAAGAAATTTTTCACAGAAAGAAATGGAGTTAAAATGTATTGCTACATTTCTTGCAGTGTCTTCACACAAAATATTTTGACTTTTTGCTTTTGGAAATTATGTCGTTCGGGGATGAACCCTAACAGTAGTTTATGTAAAACTGTGGTTGGAAAGTTTCTGTACCTTTGCCAACTTCCTTTTATCTCCAGCTATAAACATCCAGTCTATCCCAATGTTTGACTCTAAGAACTCCCTAAACTAAAAGGAAATATTGTTGAAAGAATAAAAAATGTCAAATATACCTTGCATTAAACATTCAGTCTTTAAGAAAAAAAAAAGCTTTAAAGAAACATTCTTTTTCCCCCAGTGTTTTGGTCCTGTAGTGGATTTTTTGTTGTTGTTGTTTGTTTTTTTCTTTTTTTTTCTTTTTTTTTTTTTTTTTGTTAAACCTAGCTCCAGCTATAATTCTAAGAGCTGTAACTGGTAAATAATCACCGGTAAATGAAATATCTCTGCATATTTCTGTACATGCAGACAGCCTGGCATTCTGATATTCCCTTCAGGGAGGGAATGCGTTGTGAGAAATCGAGTCTGCAAATTATCTGTCATAAAAATGCATTATTTCTGGCAAAGCTACAAATGGGGTGTCTGTGTTGATGCATACCCACAGTGTCATTAACCATGTTCCTTAATAACCACTAATTAGCTTCACTGGAGCTCTGGTAGTCCAGATTAATTGCAGTGGGAGGGCCAAGGAGAACTCAGACTCTCCTTTATTTCACTGCATTTATGGACTGGAGGCTGCCTTTGGCCATTCTGCAGTAGAGTGATGTCAGCTTCCTTGGATCTTTTCACCTGTCATGACTGAAATAACACCTATTAGCAGTATCCAGAATTATGGCTGGGAAGAAGAGTTCTCTCCTCTTCCTTTGTACCTCAGTATGCAACTTTCAGGACCTCACACAGATACTGGGCAGGTGGTGTTATGGGACTGTCTTTGATCCATGTGTTTTTTACATGCAGTACCCTTTGTTTCAAACCTTGCAAACAAAATGAGGACAGAAAAGTAATGTGCTATTGGCCAATGCCCTGATGAATATAAACCAGGGATTTTAATAGGACAAGTGATAAGATTATCTTCCTTGGTTCTTTGACAAGTTTGTTTTCCCATGAATCATAAGGGAGCTCCCATTACACATCAATCTGCTCAAACATGATTGTTTTGGTATATTCTGGATCGGAGTCTTCTATATCAGTTTTAAGAACTAGAAACGTGTGGGGTTTTTTACAGTTCTTCAATAATTGTATCATAGGATCAGTTTTGTTGACCCAACACCAGATGGATTAGCCATAATTACTGTTTGGGTTGGGAAATTTCAGTATTTTCTCAAACTTTGCCTATTTCCAGTTATTACCAACCAGTCTCATACAGGAATTAACCATGTTGAAAGTTAAACCATATTTAGAAGTTACTACTGAAGAGCAGTTCTTTTTCTCTGATTTCAGAGTATTTAATTCTTTTCATACACTTCTGAACGGTTATTTATAATATCTTTGTTCTCCAAGTTCCTTCTAGTAGAAGTAGTAGAGAAAGCTTACCTGTTGTTGTGCAGTCACTGATGTCTCCAATATAAACGGTGTGAGTGGCCTGAAGAGGATATAATATGATCTCAGCAAAGATAAAGACTTGCCTGTGACTCTAACTTTCCAAATACATTTTTTGGTTTTTATACTGTAGTTGACCTTTGAATAAAATAGAGTTTAGGTGCTTTTACTTCTTCTCCCTATGAACCACTTGCATCCTTCATCTGAACAAGCATTTCCGTGACTGTTGGCTCTTCATCAAACACTCCATTGTTGATACAATGATGTGTTTGAAACAGATATTTATTAATTACTGCTTGTTTTATTAATTCTAGTTCTGTTTTTATCTGATACAGTAGAATTAATTTGTCAAGAACACAACAGTCATAGCTTGTTTTATTAATTTTGCAATGTTAAAGTGCTTGTACTGTTTTTAATTGTAATTTCTACATCGACATCACTGCATTGTATAGTTTGATGGTCTCTTTATCTGTTCCTTATAGACTTTTAGTGGGAGGTTTTTTTGTTGGTTTTTGGAAGGGATGGAGCAGAACAGTTTGATATGGTCATCTTGTAATTTATGCAGTGATATTGGAACTCAGTTACTAATATGAGCTTAAAGCTATCAGGTACATTAGTTTGAATTAAGAAAGAAGTTAGCATTTAATCTTAGCTACTGTAGATAAGAAGGAAGCTGTCTCATTCAGGTTGCTTTCTAATTAGGAAATAAGTTGTTTGGATTTTGAGAGAACTCTGGGCTTCCAGCTGTTGAGAAGTGCTACAAAACTTTTAACCCAGTGATTTCTAATCCAGGTTATTATACCACTCACAGTCCCTATGCTTGAAGAATTTTTGAGCTGTTATTAAGCAGAATAAATAAATGAAACTTGGAGAAATCCAGAGGGAATAGGAACTCCAGAACTGAAACAAACTGCTTTAATGGCATTTGCTCGTTGCCTTTAGAAATCTTTGCTGCTTTCTGTGGTGCTTTGTTCTCTGTAGAATTGGTATATTGACTGATCTTTATAGAAGCAACCTGCTGGGAAGTGGAAAACTGCCTTTTTTAATGTATTGACCGAGATCTTTAGAGGTGGTTCCGAGTGGGAGCAGAAGAGGGAAGGGGATGTGGAATGCGTTAATAAAAATCAACTGCACTGATATTTCTTCAGAATATACCCTCCCTATACAGGAAGAATTAAAAGATACCAGCTGCCTGTGCCAGAGTGCTGTGCCACCTCCTAAAGGCAGTGGGTTATCCATTGTGTTTTGGGATACTCAGACTGATGATGGTTGGAGTGAATGTGAAGCCTTCCATATAGGCAGCTAGAAAATCATCAACTGTGGTCGTCATTAGAAAGTCAACGGTCCTTGGCAGCAACACAGTAGCATTTCTAATGTTTCTATATTTCATTTGAAGGATTCTACTGTCTGTGTAGGGACAAAAGCAATAGAAGAATAGTTACCTCTTCATGTTTTGTTTCTTCTAGTTATAGTAAAAAAGAGTGCATCTTTTATTTTAGTGCAAAGCACTGATAATACTTACTTTTTCTTGTCATGAAATAAGACAGGTAATACTGTATTCTTACAAATTGGATAAAAAATTTTATTCTCTTCGAATGAATTACTTCTGAAAGCAACAGAACTCACTTTGTAATGTGAGACTTAGAGTACAATTTTCATTTATATGTGACATCTATCTGGACTTTAATGATAGAGAATAAAATTGGGTGTTGACATTATGATTTCATGATAATAAATTTGTTGTTGCTCTTTCTTACTTTGTTTTTATTAATTTTTTTCCTGATATCTGAAAGAGTGGCGTAGTAATTCTTTTAGTATCAGTCTAAACATGTAATAACTGCAGGATTTATCCAGTCTTGCATCTGGATTTTGTAAATTAGCAGGGAGTCAACAGTCTTTGTCAGGACAGCACCCTATCTGTCCGTGTGGACCTAACCCAGCTTAACATTGGTCTTATTTCTGAATAGTTGCTTTGTGATTTAAAAAATCAGAGTTGAAAACAATTCTTTTGGGTGAAAAAGATATAAAGCTATGTGTTTAATCCATGTATTCACACTGCCTAATGCTTATGTGATGTTAAAAAGAAAAACTTGGATCTCAATTTTCCATTATTTTCAAGGAAGAGATATTGCAGTGTCTTAGTAGCAGATTGTCTTTACACTGAAGATTCAGAGCCAATCGACTGCACCTTTTAGCTCAGATAGGATAAGACTTATTTTGTTCTCATTAGATTTATAATCCCAGAATTACTTTCAGCACAGATTGCTTAATGGAACAAAATTATGCCGACATTAGATAACAGAGTTGATTTTCACAAAATTGAAGATGTGAATATGACCAAACTTGACTATATATCACTCAGAGCCTTTTAAATTATCAATTAACTCTTGGCTTCAGTAAGATAAAACGGATATTAAAATGCAGTTTAGTGATTAATCCTTGAGCTTTTCTCTGTTCTTATACAAGGTTTTTCAGTAAGGTTGCAGTCCTAATTCTTTGTACAAAAACATTGTGCATCTGTTGCTTGGAGTAGGCAGGATATTGAAATACCAAATAGATAAATTTCTTCAGCCTTCAGATAGACATTTAAATGTTTTTGGTCGCGAGGTGTGGGTATTATATGGTGTAAATATTTATCGTGTTGTTTTATGAGGTACTCATTTTGATATTGCAATTTCTATAAATGCTGACAGACACTTGGAAACTGAAGCGATGAATCCAGTCTTGGATATGTTTTCCAACTACAGTGCTGTTTTAGAGGACAGTTTTCTACATAACGATTCGTGGTTCTCAACCTGTGTCTCTGTCACTGTGTTTTATTGTGGCAGGTCAGCATTAAAAAGGAGAAAGAGGCAAATTGAAAATTCTCTTCTACCATGAAAATACAATTGTGTGCTGACCTCGTCTCATTCTACGTGTTATTCTGTGCAACTGTTACGAAGGGAGATACTTTAGAGTATGCTAATGTGGAAGAAACCTAGTTTTTGCTCCAATAGCACATACTGTCTCTAGGATGTCATTTAATCCCAACTGTTCCCAGTCTGTATTTCAGTTGTAGCCGTGATCAGTGGAGAAAAAACTGCTTGGCATATGGTGGTCTTGCTGGGCAGCAAAAATATACCAATTGAAAGAACAGCTTGCAGATGTATTGCTGTAAGAAAACAGAATTTCTTCATGGCAGAAAAAATCCAGAATAAGTATATGTCTATTTGGGTTGTGCTTCAGTGTGGTGCATGAAACCGTGTTACTTTGTCACTTGGAGGCTGAGTCTCAGTGAGAGAACAGATGAAATTCAATATGTGCTGGCTTTTAACCAAATTATAAAATACGGTAGGAGGTTGTAATTTTAATGCTTTATTTTACTTAATGTTGCAGGAAAACTTAGTCTTTGCAGTCCTGCTAATTCACTCTTTGCAGTCCTGCTAATTCACTGATACACGTTGTGTAGCTGACACCAGCTTGATCCCGAGGCATACCAATGAAGTCTGCAGAGCTCTTAATGAACACCTAATCTGATCCTCAAAGCCATGTGTAACCTAACACTTAAACTGATGGTGAGGTAATGATTGGTTTTTTATGCTGATGGACTTGATTTAGATTTTCTTGTCCTAGGAGGTGAGGTTTTTGTCTGATCCAGGATATTACTGGGAGACTCAATGTGGATTTGGTGATGAGATTCAGTAATAACTTGCTGTATACTATTGCGTTTAGTGTTGCTTATATGTTACAAGACTGCTGACACCACACAGGTTTAGCGTTGTTGGGGGCATGTGCAGGTCCACAGGTGTCATTTTGCAAACAGATTCCTCAACACTGGGACCATTTGTGCTGTGTTCAGACTTTACAACTTCTTGTTGAGGGTAAGTGGTATTAAAAGAAGAGTTTCTCCAAAATTATTTGGGTGTAGTGATTTTTTAAATGGGAAACAACCTCCTGGGATCTTTCTCATTTTGCAGCCTTTGTGTGAAATATTTGACACCTTCCTTGTAATATTTGTGCTGATGAAAAGCCTGTGTCACAACTGAAGGATGCAGCCAGATAAGGAGCGAGAGTGAGAGTTGCTGGCACTGTTCAGACTCAGTGGTATTACACTTCTTAGACTTGTCACAGGCCAAACTGTTTTGTCTGGCACTACTTAGATACGTCCAAATCACTTTGCAGAATGCAGTATCTGAAGAATATTTAACCTTTGTTCTTTTACACCGTTCGCGGAGCAAACCTGCTGGAAGATCTCACGTGAATGTAACGTAAAGCTTTATGGCTGTAGTTCTACTGTGATTGCTTTTGTAAAAGAGGAATTATAAGACTCTGAGTTCTACTGAATTCCCTTGTTAACAACCCCCATATAGCAGAAAGCTTATTATACCTGAGGGAAAGCTAATATAAATGATATTGTAGGATGTCATTAACAGGAGGGTGACAGTTTTACTTGCACTATTAGTTTCAGGTTAAAATCATGGAGAGCAAAATATTTCATGTGCACTTGACTATAATTAACCCCTTATGCCTTTCCCCAGTAGTCATGTCATTTAACAAAGGTTCTTTGCAGTGGCTCAGTAACACAGCTTGTGCTCCTACACATGCAAAGGCCACTTTAGTGACTCCCTTCTGCTAATGCCTGGTTATACCACAGGGCAACTTGTAGGATTAACTAGTCACTCTCTGAATTTCTTACTGCTGTTGCAAATTTTAAACACTAAGACAGCAGGCAATTCTGCATTCCCAGAGTCTGTCACTACCTTCTAGTTTTAATTCTGTTTTTATATTAATACTTAGTGCTGTTGCTTTGTTTGGTCAGTATAACATGGGCAGAGTAAATACAGTTTTTCAGAAGAAAAGAAAGTACTGATAAAGTTGGACAAAACTGAGCATTAGTCATGTTGTAGTTGGCACAGAGTCTGTGCCCTGTGTGTATCTTACATCCACAGCCCTTAGCTGTATCATCACACTGTCCTGCAGCTGGCTAAAGCTGAGAAGGAGGGAATGCCCCTTCACTCAACCTGAACATGGTCCTGCTGATGGGCTACAGAAAGGTAACCCTGCAAGGTGGTCCTGTCAGCACCAGTACTTAAAAGGGGCACATGGTTGGATGCTTTGCTGAGCTTCCACAAGGCTGGCTTTTTTGACATTGTAGAACACAGATCCAGGCAGGATCTAACATGTAATTCACTTGTTACTGTTAGCCAGAATGCTCTGAAGTCTAGAGTTGTAACTATTCTTACTGGAATTTATGATGAAGGGAGAATAAAGGTGCGTGACTCTGCACTTTGCAGTTTGTGTTTTTGGAAGTGAAATGGCTTGAATAATTTTTTAACAGCAGATCAATTGCTTGGCTCAAATGATGACCACCTATATGATGACTGGTACAGTACTAACAAGCGTGTTCTACTTCTTATTTGGTTTCAATTAAGGAAGTGATAGCTTATGTGTATTGAATAAACTGACTTCCCCATTTTGTACCCACTTCCATTTGTGTACCTTTCTAATTGCTCAGTAGGCCATTCTTCTAACATACTGTCAGTATTTTTTCTAAAAAGCAGCAGTACTTGGTTTTCTTTCTGTATTTCTACTTCTACTGCTAGCATCACCATCTTGAAAACTGCACTGTAAGTACCTGTAATCACCTGCCATGCAACAGATGAAATGTTGAAAACTGGAAAATCAAATTTGGCTCATAAAGTGCTTATATGAGTCACAAGCCTAGTGGTGATTCTGGTGCTCTCTGGATTTCTCAGAGGGAAGTGAGAAATGTTTCTTTTGCTGCTGCTTCCCAATCCTGCAGTGTCTGTCTCTGCTTCCACTGCCAGACTAAGAGGAATGTTTCAGCTAAAGCCTTGGCTAACCAAGCCTGTGTTAGGAGGTGGGTGTTCTCTTTTGGGTGAATTTCTTTCTATTGGTTGTTTTATGGTGAGTTATAGGAGATTAGTTTACCTTGGTCTGGTCACCACCCAATATATACAGTATTTTGGAGGAATCCAAGTAGTGCAGTATGTTCACAAAACATATAAAAGGGGTTTTGTACTCTTCTGGTTAACAAATGTGACAGGTGCAGTGTGTTCTAATTGCTCTCATTTGAGTTTCTCTTTCTTGTCAAGCCTCTAGATGCATTTATACAGACAGTGATAATAAGCCATGAAATTATCAATGTTTGTTTTTTACATGTACCCATGTATGGGCACGTGCATATGGAGTCTGTGCATCATATTAGATTTGACTGCAGTAAAACTTCAGGACAGCCAAGTACTGTCTTTCCATTTGTGACTTGGATGCATTATGCAATTTAACAGCATTGCATATGTGAAAAACATGTTTATTTTTCCTGACATGGTATTTACTGTGAAAGTTTGAAATATTTATTCCTTTCTCTTTTTTTTTTAACATTTTTCGAATAATCTAAAAAATAAAACATTGCAGGGCTTATTTTAGCTCTTACAGATATTGAAATGTTATTAGATACATTTAAGTGACTGATAAAGCTTTAATTTCTGCTAAGGTAATAGTTTTTCATCAGCACTGTCCATTTTCTTCTGAACAGAGGGATATCTGGATTACAGAAGAATTATCAAGCATTGTTATAAAAAGTGGGAAGGGCTGCCTGTGAAAACATCAGATGCTGTAATGAAAAGCAGACAGTATTTTACTGACATCTGATTGTTCAGTTACAATAATAGCTTTCATGTCTGCAGCAGTACAGTGCCAAGTCTCGTAGAAGATATGCCTTGAAAGTGTTTTTTTTGACAGACTAAAGAAACTCCCAGAATCCATACTCCATAAATCTGGATTCCATTAAAGAAAATGTGCAATTTATTCAAGACTAACTACTTTCTTTATGCTTTGGAGAGTCTGAAAACAAGAAAAAAATCTGGTAAGATTGCCAGTGTTCACTGACACGAGAGGTAGAGGGAGTCCCTCTAAATGAACTCAAAGTTCTTTGGAACAGCATGTTGTTAATGATCAAAACTATATAAGATTAAGCCTGCAAAAGGTTGACTCTACGTAATAAAAAGGTGTCAAGCTCCTTAGCTGAAGCTAAGAGAATTAAATTTATTAAAGGCGGTGAAATCAGGTCTCCAGTGAGTACAAGCATCCACTGATCAATATAGCAGGTTAGAAGGGAGTGGGGAAGGATCTCTTTGGAATGCTAATGGCTCACAGCCCACCACAAACAACAACAGCCAGCTGGGGAGCTGGGTCCTGTGTCCTTGTGTGCCCGTGCACCCCAGGGCCACAGAGCTGCCTTCAGCTGCTGCAAACTGTGTGCAGGGAACGGGCACAGTGCTGCTCAGGAGAAGTGGGGAGTTGGCTCTGAGTTCACGTTTTCAGTACAGCCCTTTTCCAAGTGGGAAAATACCTTTGTCTAAGTGAGGCTTGGAGGAAATGATCTGGGAGGTTTCAGTCAGATCTAAGGGGCAATTGCTATTGCTGTCAGCCCGAGGAACCAAGGCTTATACCAGGACTTCTACACTTTTACATTTACTTTATAGGAGCTTTCAGGAATAATTTAGTAAAAAAAAATTTACTGCTTAGTCTAAGACTATCTGAAGCCTGATGGCCTGTGTGCCACAGGGAGGTGTGTGTGACAGTTGAATTATGCAGCTGAAGATTTACTCCTGTTTTCATACAGTGAAGCAGAATCTGATTATCCTACTGCTTACGCAAAATGTTACTACTACTGAGCAGCTCCTCACAGGGACAATTGTGAAAGGATTTCCCAGTTTGTGAAGTGAATCAGAACCCTTGAAAGGGACATGGAGTAAACTAAGGGGATGATCTCGTAGAAAGTTCGTGCCTTAAAAAGTTCTGCCATAGCCATGAGCCTCGCACCAAGTGTCAGCCATATTACAGGTGTAATTTCAGACAGCAGTGTTAATAATGAAAGTTAGAGACAACAGGAGTTATATAGTTTTTGCTGTCTATGTAATAAACTGGCTTAGAGGCTTCAGTATCATTGCAAAGCTTTATATGCCAATTAGTTGCTTAATTATAATGGTTGTAAGTTAATTAACAAATAAGGTGACAATGGCAGTGACAGTACACCTGAAAGTCCCAGCAGAGATAAGCAACAGGAGGATTTTTTATTTATTTTTTATTTTTTTTTTTTATTTTTTTATTTTTTTTTTGTGTTGGAGTAACTATCCAGCTATTTGTTATTTTTGCTCAAGGTAGGTAGGAGGGGGGGGAACAAGATATTTTTTTGTTTTGCCTGAGTGATGACTGCTCTGATTCTTAAAGGGCCTGAGGTTCACACTGGAGCATGTCAGTTCAATTGTTCTGAACAAACATGAATTAAAGAATCATCTTCACTGTATTTTTATTGTTGCAGCTAGGGATGAGTACAAGAGTCTCTCTTACTTTTAGATCAGTCAACTGTACAGAATGCTGCCTGTTTTAAATTGCTCAAGTTCAGGAACTCTTCAGAAGTGTGTAGATACTTGTTCTCTAAATATTTCAACATTTTTCATTTTGTACTTACATGTGGAGCTACTTTTAAAGAACTTGCCAGTATCTTTTCAGGGAGCAATAGGAAAAAAGTGAAGAATTACTAGAAGTATCATTCAAATGCAGGTCTAGCAGGCAGAAACTTATGACCTTCCATCTCGGTACTAAAACAAATCCTTCTAAGGCATTTACTTCTCCTAGGATTCTACGAATCTTATTACTACAAAAGTTATTTTTATTACTATCTGTCAGCCAATCTTTAGCCTTTAGCTGTTAATCTTCATGCCTCATTGCACCCACTTTTCTTCATTCCAACACAAACCTGTTGAGATCACTGTGGCTTGGATTCCCAAAAAAACCCTGAAGTCTTCAGTCCATTCTGTTTATTAAATTAGCTATATACATGCACACACTGACTGTAACTGTTTTGGTAAGAATTATTTGTGAGGAAAATGGAAGAAGCTAAATCAAACTTTCTTTAAATTTACTGCCAACTGAATGCCAGTTCTAGTGTATGCTCACAGTTACCAACAGAAGAGTTATCCCAGATTTCTGCTTTTAAAACTCTCTGTGAGGTTAAATGACCAATTGATTCAGGAGACTGGCTGCTTCTATCAGACTATTCCTTAGGAATGGACTGTTGAGATAAATGTTGTTAATTAAATACAAATCCTTTTCCCCATTGTACAGAAACAACCTTGCTACTGGTCCCTCTCCTAATCTTGTTATAACAGTCCCCTGATAGGTCTCATTAGATTGTCTTGTTAGCTGATACAAAGTCTATTTGCAGCAGAACAGACAGAAAAGTTAATGAGTTGTAATGTGCCTCAAAGACCGATTTTTTTTCCTCTTACTTGATTCACTTTTTTTCACTCCCATCATCTAGTTCCTTTTGCTCTGTTGCCCAAACAAAAGACACGTGTGAAAACAGTAATTTATGTACTTTGATTAGTTTTTATTTAATCTGTCATGGTTTATTGAACTTAATTATTTTAAAATCATTAACTTAAACTGAACAACATGAGGGGGAGAGAAAAGCCCTGAGTGTCTTGTACAGTGTGAATGGGACATGCCATGAGCTAGTTCCTGGTTTGCCATACTAAATTAATTCTTTGGACATAGAGCTTTAATCAGGGATACCCTTTATGTTGTCAGGAGAATTTATGGAAATATTGTCACCCATAATTGCATGTGTGGGATCTTCTCAGCTTCTTTCCCTGTGACTTTCTCAGAAAGTCAGCTGCAGAACTGACTTCCAGTTGCTTGAGAGGTTCAGAAGCCCAAGAACTCTTGAAAAAATGCCTGTTTGTAGGAGGGAACACTTGTGTAAAGTATTGTATCAGCATTTGGAGTTGTGCATGACTGTGCTAATTGAGTTCATGAGATGGCCTGTGGAAGGTGAATTTAAGCAAAAGTAGAATGTTTTGTGTGATAGTCTTCTTAACAGGACAGTTATGAATTGCTAACCATCAATAACTCAATTAATGCTCTGGTACCTATCAAACTGTTTTGCTGAACTTTTGCTTACGCAGTGCTATTTGTGTGTGATGTTTCTTAAAGAGGAGCAGCTGGCCACTGAAACTTTAAATAGCACATACGATGAGGTGCAAAATCAGAGAAGAAACTAGTAAAACTACTGAAAAAGCCATGCTGTTGACTGAATACAGTGATCTGGAGCTGCTTGCTTCATTTTTTCTTCTGTTTCTTACACTGATACACTATGTGAATTATCTTTGTATGAGCAAGGTTTTCTTATATTTTATATCATTATTTAAATAATTATTCTTTATTTCAGAATGAGACATACAGCAAGAGGAAAAATTGTGTTTTGCTGTCTGTTTCCAAATATTTTACATTTCTTTAGCTGGTTTTCTTGAAGAAAGTTTGGAGGGAAATAGTATACAAAATAGTCTTGTTAGAGTTTAATATTATGCTAAAGCTACAGATTTGATTATTTTTTTTTGTTTAGGTCCTTGATTTATGAAATTGAGGACGTTTTGCAAATACTCACCTCCACTTTTTGTGAAGTACATGTGGTGTATTGTCTGCTTACTTGAGACCAATAGTTTTTTTGACTTTTCAGAATGATTGCAGAACCCTTCAGATAATAAGGACCTCCCAATTTTTCTCAAAAATCACAGTAGCAGAGGTACCTGCCACTGCTGAGCTCTCTTCTCTCTGGTACTCACTCTCTGCTTTTCCTTCTTCTAATGGAGCCCTTTGCTTTTGAGCCTTAACTCAAAAATTCTAAGAAGTCACAGCCTGGGAATTTTCCTCTTCCTTCTTAGCAATCTTTTGATGAAGTGAATGTACCCTAAGAAGGTGATGTCAGCTAAATTGATACTCTCCACCAAAAACACTAATGTGGAGTGCAGCATCAGGTGCACAACCCATCAGTCCTGGCTTCCAAATCACCTTCCTTTTTCAAATGAATTTTTTTTCTCCTGCCTTTCTTGCTCAGTATTATGTTTGTGAAAAATCCCCAGCTCAAACTGGCTCTCCAAGGAGGAATATAGATGGAAAAAATGATGGCACTCTCTAGGCAACGCTGCATATTTACATTTATTATTAACTCTTGCATGGACAAGGCTTTATTCCATTTGGAGATGGTGCTCTAAGCTGTCTACTACAGCATTTGTAAATACCTGTGTGACACTGCTCCCTGTTCAAAGTGGGGAGGATGAGAGTATCCTTGGAGAACAGTGTTGGGAGTCTTTGCCCAGTAGCTGTAAGATTTCAGGAGCGACGGATGATTGCTTGGCAGATGAAAAGTGGGTGGGCTGATTCAAGTGTGGGTGCTGGCATGAAAGAAGACATGAAGCTGAGAATAAGTACAGGAAACAAGTGTGCAGGTAGGAGGGACAAGGGAACTGTTTACTCAGCACCCCAATAGCTCTTTCAGCTCTGGCAGAACAGAATCACAGTTATCTGGGTGATTTTTGCTTAGATGGTCAAGCACCATGAGTTTACTGCCTAAACCTTTTTTAAAATTTAGAGTGTTTATGGGTTTGGTGAAACTTGAGGTATGTTAAAAGCTGTATGTGGCTACACTGGAGCAAGTAGCGGATTTTGGCATGATCATCACGTCTGGTTTAATTTAAATTAAAAATATTGTACAAGTTTTTTATGGGTATGACTAAGTGGTCAATTGTTCTTATTTCTGTCAAATCTGAGTTCAGACCAGGCTTCTAGAATGTGTAGTTAGAGTTTGATCTTATAACACTTTTGGTTTTTTTTCTGGATAAAGCCTTTATTTTGTGTTTGTTTAAACTTTATGTATGGGTACAAGGAGTGGTAACTTCTTCATTGAAACAAACACATTGTCTCTTTCTAGTACATCCAGTTTTCAGAGCTCCAAATTCAGCAATATACTGTATAAAAGAGCACTTGATGAAATCTGCTTGAAATATAAAACTGCTAAAGTTGCTTTTTTTGTGTAGCGTAATTAGAACAAAAGGCATGACTGATTACTTGTATTTTTTCCTAGAAGATGAAAACTCTGTCACTCTTCAAAGACATCAGGATACGCTTGAACAACAGCCATTGCAGGTTCTGTCTTGTCTGATGTGGGTAGTATGGGTTTGCAGTATGAAAATGGCTCCCCTTTCTTTGGTGTGCAGAGCCCTGTGGATATCCTCTCTATGAGCACATGATGAATTATTCTATGGGAAATAACAAATGTTTTCCTCCAGCCCATATTGGATTTTTAACATGCATCTGTTACTTTACCAACAGCCTCCCATATGCTGCCACAAAATCATAACTTGCACATTTTGGTCTTGGAAGCAAATGTTACCTATAGGCCTTGGCTTCTGCCTCAGAGTCCCAAAGAATGGTTATGAAATGTTTGCATAATTAACTTTTTATGGGATACAGCTTCTGTTTATTTAAATGATACTAAGTATAATAATATCCAGGTGTCTTAAACTCCTACCCATGATCACAGTGGAGAATTCACAAGCATTTTGGGCTGAATCCTTCAGAAAAGACTGCAGGATCAGTCACCTGCAGGAATACAGTGAGCAGCCCCTACTGCTACTGAAACTCTTTGCATGAAGATTGAGCATCTGATCACCTGTAATTCCTGAGAGCTGGAGAGTGTTTGGCATCTCCTGCAGACACAGACAAGAAAAAATCCTTCCTCTCACCTTGCAAAAGTTCAGTCATTAAATCAAATGGTACTTTCACAGTTAGCTAAGCCCTCATAAAATGTGAGTGGCTAAGCTTTTAAAAAATAGTTCTTACAACTTTAAAGACCTGTAGGTTAGGAACAGAATAGAACCATAGGTTTAGGAACTGGGAGTTACCCAAATTTTAAGCAAGAAACTGTCCCATTTTGCTTGCCTGAACAAGTACTTAATTCTGTACCTCACCCTGTCAATATATCTGACAATGTCAGCAATGAAAGGAGAGACAAAACCAGCTTGTGCTTTCCAGTCACTACCAAAGAAACATTAAAGAGCAATCTCAAATTTCTTTTGCAAGATACTGATCACAGTGGAAAAGTACTAAATGATCCAGTGCAGAGCCAGCACCTTTCTGTGGTTTCTCGATCAGATTCTCTGAGCCTGACCTAACTCTGTCACAATGGAGTGACTCCTAATATCCTAATTTTGTCAGAATTTTCTGTGTAATTTACCTCAGAAGTATTATTGCCAGTTACAGGGGGAGTAGCTTTAAGCCCTTGGTGTCTGCTGGGTGAAGCCAGACAACCACTTTTACTTCCTCGGGTAGCCAGAACCTAAATGATTACAGCAAATGTAGGAGACTGGGTGTACAATGTGCAGTGCAGTAGAAGAGGATGAAGTATAAAGGCTAAAACAGAAGTGTATTGGTTCTTCAGATACCAGTGATAAAAAAGTCCAGGGACTTTTACTGCCTGGTTAATAGAAATGCTTCCATTTGGGGAAGGAGAGGGATTCATATTCTAAATGCTTTTAATCTAAGGGCTGATAAGGTGTTTGATCTGGTCCTGTTCTTGCAAGCATTTCAAGAAGTAAAATAAAAACCTATAGTAAGTAACATGAAATTACAAAGAGGGGTAGAAAGAGATATTTACATTATTGGACAGGTTTTTGGTTTTTTTACTTTATCAATTTCCTTTTCTTTCTTTTTTTGAGTTTATTGCCACATGGATTTGTTTAAATTTTTTTTCCTTGTGATTTTTTCTTTGTTTTTTTTCCCCATATATTTTAATTTATAGTGTTGCATTTACATAATGAGAATGATTACATCTAATTATATGTCATCTCCCCACTGAAACTTGTAATTACAGAGATATGATGTGTAATGTTAAATTTAGTGGGGGAAAATATAAAGGAAGACCGTAGCAAATTAATTTCAAAATGAAATTATATTGAAATAAACCCACCCACCACCTCCAGTACCCCCAAACAGAAATAATTGAATTCAACCAGTTGAACTGGTACTGCTAGGACAAGTTCTAATTTCAATAGTGTTCACTTTTTTTTTCAGTTTCTGTTTCAGATCACATTTTACTTTCTCAGATTCAGAGACGAAAGTTTCGGATTTTTCCCTGGCCAATAGTTACACAATGTTTTGTCTAAGCATTTCACTTATGATGTGCAATTAGGTTAAACCAGAGAATTAAAAAGCTGCACGCTGTGTGAGGAGTACAGAAATAGATTCAGATTAAAGGAGATCTTTTGTATCTTAAAATCTTGTACTGCTTTAGCAGTAGTAAATATTTAATCAACAACCCCAAACTTCTCCTAAAACCCAGAAATTACTGCCTGTATTATCCAGTCGGAAGAAGGCTGTAATCAAAGGCACAGACCATAATTTTAGAAGCTGATTTTTAGTGTTGCAAATTCATCATTAGTTTTATAACTGAGAACCCAGCAAAAGGTTAAAATTTTTCTAGTCCTGCTAAAGACGGGATAGCAGCTAGATAGACAGATGTGTAGCAGCTGTGGGCCTCGACAGAGATTTTTGAATACAGTTCTTTGTTTCCAGGCACTGTGTGGATTCTCCTCTGCAGAAGGTGAAGGACAGAGCTCAGTGACTCACTGGGTTCCTTTGTGCTGAGGGCTGAATGTCTCACTGCCACGAAGGGCTCAGCGGGTTCGCAGCCGCTCGGGCGTCACGCGGGTGCTGAAGCACTTGTGTGGCAGCAGAGGCCTTGGGGAGGCCACCATGCAAAATGTTCCTGTCTCCCTGTCTGTGGAGAATCTGGAATATACATTGCTTCAGGTGATGTTGCAGGACTTCAAATAAACTTAGAAAGGAACTCTGGAAATTCTGGTTAGCAGCCTGTGAAGGGGAACGAGGTAGCCTTTTCTGGTTAATCTTGGGCATGCCTTGAAAACTTAATGGATGATTCCTTAATTATTCTGGTGACTCATATTTATATTGTCCTAATTAATTTATTCTTGGTATGAGATGCTGACCTTTTTCTAATGGAAAATATTCAGAGCAGGCTTTTGTGAGCTCTTGAGAATGAAGTGCAGTAGGCAAGAGATGGAAAATCCTCACTTTTGACACATCAGGGTGAACCCCCCAAAAGGTTCTAACTGTCCTGTGTGGGCAGCTAATCCTCTCAGAAAGCAGCAACAGTCTTTTAAAAGGAAGCTGATCTGGCCCAGTTCCACCTTCAAACAACTCCTCTTCTATTGCCTCCTGAGAGCCTCTTTTGCCTCATCAGTACAAGGTCAATGTTTGACCTTGCAGTGAGTTATCTTGTGACAGATAATTCTGTCCACAGTCCATTCTTTCTGCAGTACAGCCTTGTCAATAGCCTCCTCTCCGAAAAAATGCTTCCAGGGATTCATTTTGCAATCATCATCCCCTTTATAAATGGGCTTTTTCAGGCAGATGATGGCTGAGCTGAATTCCACCATAGTCAAACCACATCCCTTGTAACATGAAAGGGACTTTCCTCAATGGGCTGGATTTCTGGACTTGTTTAGTAAAACACAAGAATTAAATGCTGTACTCCACTTCCACTCACAGCTTCTTTATGCCCTTCCCCTCTTCTCCATTTCAGTCTTTATTGTAGCAGACTCCTTTACCTAACTGCCAGCAGCACATGATTTCCAATTGCACAAATGAAATGGAAACCACTGAGCATAGGTGAATCAAAGACATGATTAAATACGTTACAAACTACCAGGAACGTAAGGAACACGCCATTAAGGCATCATCTGTCACAGTGTATGTGGGGAGGAAGAATCTGTCAACTTATACTGTGTTAGTATTGTGATAAATTGGTGCTTACCTACACATGGGTATAGCTGTTCAGTCTCAATGTCTCTGTGGATAGATGGAAGAACAGCTAAATGCCTGTGAAGACCTCTCCAGCTATTGCTCTGAAGTTAGCAAATACTTGGCTCAAAGTAGCTTTCCTGCAAATGAAGTCTGAAGGCTGTTTATGTTTGACTGAAATACCATAATGGAGAACAAATGAATGACACATTTAATTACATCTGTGGAATTAAATAGAACACACTGCTAAAACATATGCATAAGGGTTGCAGCAGAGTTTTATTTTCTGAGAAATTAATTGCCTTATTTATTATTCATAAAGTAAAACCACACAAAATGGTATTTGACATATCTGGGGCTTTTGTCTTTAGCATATTTTCATTTCCTCTTAAAAAACATTTATTGAAAGAAGCTTTATCTGCTGATGTTTTCAGGAGATACTTTCTGAGCAGCCCAGAAGTATTTGATAGTGACTCTTAGTTTTCCACTTTTTTAGGGATCTGTCACTGAGTACAGGTGTGCACAGTTAAAATGTCTGCTTTGGAGTACCTCTGCACTTGTTCATTACAAGCATGGGATCTGGGATTCCTTAGCTCCAACTGAAAGCACTGAATAGAGCATGATAGGAAAGCCAAGGTAATAAGACAACAATTTATTGTTTGTGATGTTTTGTCTATGCAGTGGCCCATGCAGCAACCCTAAGCTTAAGCAGTTGGAGCAGCTGGGTCTGCCCAGGAAGCCAAGTGAGTGAGGGATAGAAGAGGACATCTGTCTCCTAAGGGACATTTGGGATTTCCTCTCACTAGCTGCTAGTTTCTGTGCTCCATGTGCTGATACACTGTTTCCCAGAAGTGAGTCTCTGTACTGTTTTGTTGCAGATGACTTTATTCATCCCAGTGTAAGCAGTAATATAAAGTATGTTGTTTAGGCTCAGTGATGAGTAGGGGGGGCACCACGCTGTACTGCTGGTATAAACTACTTGTATTGAGAAGCAATAAGTTGAACATGGTGAAGTTCCAGTCAGAAGAAGAGCTATAGGTAATTCTGGGGAAAAAAAAAGCAGGCAGAAAGGCAAATATGATGGCTTCTGTGAGTACTGGGAAAGGAAGAAGGAAAGACACTTTGGAAGAACAGAAAGACGGATGAGATTGCACCAAGTTGTGCTACTTTTTGAATCTAGCTGCATGAAGAGCTCAGGCTGTGGCTGAGAGTCACTGAGAAGCAAGCAGACTCGAAGGGAACTGTGAGAGAGGTATCAGAGTAGAGGAAAAGCCTTAAGGCAATTGTAAAATACTGTGCTGTCCTTGCTGAACACCAGGCTCCCCAGGGTGATGCACTGTGGACCTTCTGCTTCCCTACCACAGGAGGAGCTATCATAGGGAATTGGGGTCTTGGAAAGTCACAAGGAAAGATCTGTGTTGACTGTGGGGATTCAAATAATATTTTCTGTTCTTTTCCTTCCAAAGCTGCATATCTGAGGAAAGAGGAAGCAGAGTAGGAAAGCACCAAGGCTGCTGCCTTTCTTCTGTCTGCTTTTCTTACCCTCTCTTCCTGCAATCCACTGTATCCTAGCAGCCAGACTACAGGTGAAAAAAGGGGAGTCTCAGCTCCAGGGGGAGTAGTAAGAAGCGGCTGTTTTAAATATCAGGGATGTGTTCTGGTTAGGAATGCTGAGCCAGCCGGTAGAAACAATCTCAGAAGGTAAGCTGCTGTTGATTTGGTGTTAGTCATCACTGCCAGTGGTTGAATTTTTCCATATAGTCTGTTTTAGGACAATGCATCTCAACCCTTGTCTATAAGTGGAAAAGCAAAGAAATATTTTTTGAACCGATGTTGTCAGTTCCATTACAAACTCCCAAGTAATGTTAAAAAAACTAATTCTTTTATAAATCTCATTATTAAACTTGAATTTCCCATATAATATTTTTTCTTTTATAATTAAGACTTTTCTGTGAATGCTTAGCATAATGAAGTTTTTCTCAGATGACTGCAAAAAATATTTGACATGTTGAGCTCAACATGGTGCTGATATTATCTAGGAGAAAATCTAAAGTACAGTGAAGCTGATGATGGAGTTTTCAGTATGGTCAATGACTGCTAGGACCCTAGCAGACACATTTTATTTGGGTGAGTTTCAGAATTAGTTGATTAATGTCATTAATGCAACTTGATGTTACCTCTATTACATTTGAATGAAAGCTGGTCTGAAATTTGACGAAAGTGAATTATCATAAGTTAGTTACAGAAAGACCAGGAACCAAAAAAGTGGAATGTCCAGTACACAGTTCATGTGATTGACAAAAAGAAGATTACAAAATCTATGGGGAGGCAGGATATTGAAAATGCAAGCTGAAATAAGAGGAATGGACAGAAAAATCAGTGAGACCAGATGCAAATTTTTCATGCATCTCTGTGAATTTAAATTAGGTATGAATTTTTTTGCAATAAAATCTTATGAATTCTGCACTATTTGTACAAAAAAGTGGTAATTTATATGTTAGGTCTAGAGAAAGAAAATGTTTTCTTTGTCCATCATATGACCACAGTTACCTGTTCCATTTTTAATGGCAATTTTGTGCAAAAAGGGTGCTTATTTCCGTGGTTATTTTGTCAAAGAATAATTATTTATGTGGAAACAAACTAGGGAACATTTTCAATTCTCTAAGGAGAATTTGTTTGCTTGTTTCCACATAAGTAAAAGTCAGTAGGTACATATGATCCGTTTTAAAAATCAATTTTCTTTCATTCCAGGTTTCTTGCACGAAACAATTGCTTTTTTTTCTCGTGATGGCTCAGGGTGACTTCAGGCTAACAAATCTTTCAAAATGACAGGGTGCACTTGGTGCTCTGAGGACATAAAATGGTTTCTGTCTATCATGGCCTTTAGAGAATTATATATATGGTGGAAGTTATGTCAGAATTTATCTCAGTCAAAGCTAATATTAAAATCACTGTCAGATTCCAGGCTCCTCTACTGTCTTGGAAAGTGTTGCAGTTGGTTAACATAGTCATGTTTACTGATGTCTGCTTGTGATGGATTGCGTGAGTAAATGGACTAAGGAAAATATTTAGTATCTATTGTACCAAACATCCACATTTCAGTGAACTATGGGCAAAGTGTGTTATCTCTTACAGTGCTGCTAGTTACAGCACACTTTATATGAAATATAAATGTTCCTTTGCATCGTAATTCTCGAGGTGAATTTCCCTGGAGGAAAAAGCAACTTTATAGCCATAAAGCAGAAAACGGTTTTCTTGTTTGATAGATGTAGTGAGTTCCATTAGGTAACAAAGATGAGCAGATGTGAATAGCAAACTTTTCTCATCCACGCATGTTCCAGCATAAATTTCATGTAGCTACAGTTGTCAGAGAAGTCACCTCACGTGTTACCCCATTTAACCTTTGTGGAATGAGGCCCCTGAATTCAGTTCCAGCAGTGGCTTGTACACTGATAAGGGTAAGAGTGGAAGAAGTAATGGAAAACAGGCACTTGAAGGAAGTTTACAAAAGGCAGAATAAGACTTAGAGATCTGTTTCATGGAAACACAGAAGCTGCTTTTCAGCTTGTTAGGGGGAATGAATGCATTTTGCATAAAAAAGTAGTTTCAACGTGAGAGTCTCCTACACATGTGCAAATATTGCTCTGGGAGCTCATGCATCAATGTGATTATGGGTGTAATACCTGGATTTACATTTCTTTCTTTATGGAGTTCTTACTTGTGTCAACTGGCTAAATCTATTACATGTCAGCAAGGAAGAAACTTATTCATATTATCATATATAGTGTTATTGTTTTGGAGAGCTCCCTTTTTTTCTTGTACATTAAAACAAATTAAAGTCATATAAAAGATAGAATCCATATTCACAGCAACTGCATTCTCAACATCAATTACCTTCACAAACACTGAAGTAGGATCAATTAGAGAAGAAATAAATTTCCAGCATTACCTGAAGCCCATTTCAGAAAATGTGTGTAGGAGGCTGTTGCATTTGGAAGCTGTGATTTGATCTCAACATAGGAGATAACTAAAGGGACATTAAGTCAGTAAGAATGTGTTCTTACTGTGAAAAGGTTTCACTGAATTCATCCCCACTGTCTTTATAGAGGTGCCCATGCAGCACTGGCAGAAGTTTCAGGCTGTTTTTATTGTTCCATGACAGTTTGATTTTCGCAAACAGGAGTCTTTGAAACTGTACTTATCAGAGTAGAGATAATGAGTATTTAATTAACTCATTGTATCATGAGTTAATTGCTAATAATTGTTAGTAAAAAGAAAAAGAAGTCTGACTATTATCCTGTAGTGAGAACTCTGGACGAAGAGCAGAATTCCCCTTCTTGTTTGTCTCCATCATTCACTTGTTCAACTTGGAAAGGATGGCCCTCTCTTTCATGGAACAATAGCAAGATCTATCACAAAGACAGACACCTTCCAGGAGAGTATGTGTGGTTTTGCTGTTTTATAAATACAAATTCTCTGATGTTAAAACATATATTGGCTTAAATTAGTGTGAAATTGATCTGGCTTTAGAATAGTAAGGAAAAAATATAAATGAGCACAGAAATATATCACCAGTGAACTCTGAAGTCTTAATTGGTAAACAATAGAGCTGTAACTATTTTGTTTTGATTATAGTCACTAACGGAGTAATTATCATTTTAATTGATGTGTATGAACAGGTGCTTACACTGAAAGCAGTTTCAGACTGGGATGCGTTATGCTTGAAAAGTAGCCTGGGTGATTGTTCTCATTAGCCAAACAGATGGCTGGACGCTTGCTTGCCATTTTATGGAGAGAGAATTATAATCTGACAATATTTTACATAGTATGAAGTATTTATAAATCAATAAAAGATGAAATTTATGCTCAGTATTAGTGTAGAGTAAACCGACTCACATGCTGGGGAATGGCATCTCCATGATAAATATCAAGCTACTGTTCTAATTCCCTCTTTTGGAGGGTTTACTTTCAAGTGTAATGAGGCCAGAGCATTGGCATGCTCAGCAGTATGTGGAAGCAGACCTTATTTTAAATGATGGATTTTAGTGCCCTTCTCTGGACACCACACATCTATCTGTTTCATTCTCATCTACTGCCTGGTTTTACAAAAACTCCAGGGCTTCTTAGGACAAGCCTTGCTGTGCATCTCTGAATGTTAATTGGGCACACTCTGAGTGTGGCTTCTGTAGTTTAGCCTTGTTGCAAACGAGTTGGTGTGGAAATTCCAAAATATTTTATGTGAATTTACTTTTACTTTTTTTATCCACTTGAGTTATCCTCTGTATACTGTAGGATAGGCCTCTGTAATACTTAGAATGGTTGTGATGGATGTATTGTACTCCTTTGTCTGGATAGTAGTGTTTGCTCCAGTATAATCTGAATTTCCTCTCAATTTGTTGCTGGTTTTGGCCCTGAAAAAAATTCATGATTCTGAGAAACTCTGTTTTATGTCAAAATGAATGATTGTGTAGGACTTTTGCTCCAAAAGTTTGAGAGACAAGATATACTCTTTAAAAAAAGTGAAGGTAATCGCTTCCAATTTTGGAGTGACAGAACAGAAACATTAGCATTGTCTTTCCATATCCCCCTGAGTTACATAGACACTTGGATAATAAATGTGGTGTACACCTTTTCTAGTCTTGAATCTGGATCTAAAAGTCCATTTCCAGTGAGACTCACTGACCCCTGTAAAATCTTCTGAGAAATCTGGCTTCCAACCAAAAGCAATCAACACCTAAAATAATGAATGCCAGAAATCTTCATCAGTGACTCTTTAACAGAGTTTGCTTGGTGCTTTTTAGTTTTGCAGTAAACTGAAAAGGTATATTAGTTACAGCTGGCTTGGTGGTGGGCAAGCACCTGTTAAGTCTTTCAGGTATCATCTCCTGCTATGAATTGCTGCACTGGAATGAATCTTCTTTACTTGGCACTGTAATACTTTCCAGAATGTTGACTGCAATATCTGAAAGAGAAACAGATGACCAGCTTGAGGGATCAGCAATAGCTCTTCACAAACTTCAAAGTTCTTGATGATTGCATTGCTTTAGTATAATGTTCCTGTTAGTAAATGTCAAAGAAAAAAGAATTATGATACTGTGGCATAAATATGAAACTCAGAAAAAGTAATTCATATTGTAAAAAATATTCTAAAGCCCTGCTAGTAATTTTTTAACATTCACATGCCATAAAAGCTCCTGTATTAAATATCCAATTATGACTGCATACCCAGAAAAAAAATTGCTGGAGGTAAGGAAGGCTTTTGCTTAGCACTGGAACAGAAGCAAGTCTGTAGCCACCTCTTCTTTTTACCTCCTTCTCCTTTTCATACCTCTATAGCCAAATGATGAGCCTTTTTGCTTTAGACTTTATTTCAGCCTCGGGATCCAGACAAAACTGCAACCACACAAAGGGCTGTGCTGGCACAGAGACTGTGTCATGGACTAGGTTGAATGTTTGGGACTAGAGGAAAGCAGGACTTCTCTGAGTAACAGCAATTGCTTTTGCTGCCTTAAAATATTTAAAGTCCTGCTGTTCCCGGAGTCCTCTGAGTAGCAGGCTTGGTACTGCCCCAGCTGGGAGCCCCTCTCTGCAGCACACACTGCCTGCCCAGACGTACTGCATGGGCTGGCCCTGTGCAGCAGCTGTCAAACAACCAGCTGGGAACTTAAGTTGCATAAAAATGATTTTTAGCACTTCCTTGTTTTCCCTTCTGTGTGGGATAATGTCCCAAGCATGCAGCTTCCAATTATTATCTGCAGCTGAACTTGTACACTCTTGTACTTTCGCTAAGCACTTGAAGACAGTCTTTCACTGCAGACAGACTGTGCTGCACAGTGTATCTAAAATAAATTGTCTCCTCCTTGGTCCTTTGGGGCCAAGTGACAAGGCATTTCATGCTAACCACTGAAGACATTTTTGGTGCTGAACAGCATTCCTCTTCATTTGTTAGTGCCAGGGGCTTCGGAACAGTAAATAACATCAACAGATTTTCTCATGTTTTAGCCATATTGTTCTGCAAGCCAAAGACAAGGCAAAAGGCAAAACTCAAAATGAGTTGTTTCAGTCAAAATATGATGAACACCACACTTTTCTGAAACTCAGTTACAAATCATTCTGTCAACAAACTGAGATCAGCTGGCCTTCCAAAAGGGGTGGTCACCATGGTAACAAAAGATACCAGATACTTCATTTTCCCCAAACCTTTATTCATGTCATAGATGGAGCAGGAGCCCATCTTTCTTTTACTGAGGGAGCAGGAGAAATGTTTTTGCTGGTGCTTGTTATCTGCTGAAAAACCTCACAAGCTTGCCCATTGCTGGGAGATGTTTGCTAGAACAGGTGCTCCTGCAGTGTCTGTGTGCAGAGACTTCACTGGAGTAGGAGGCAAGACTCACCTGGGTAAAGCACTGAAATGGCCCAGAATGGCTGATGAATTGCCAGGGGAGGTGAGAGGAGGAGAGAGGGAGAAGGGAGTCTTTAGTACTGCTTGCACATGAGTGCTGGAAGACAAAACCAAACTTTCTCTAAAGCTAGTTGTCTTTATTTCCCATGGTGAATTTATCATTTTTCAAGGGCCCAGAGCTCATAAACACACACCTGGCTCTTGAGCTGCAATTTGTGTATCGAAGCTTCTTTTGTGAGGTTCCTGTGCTGGCACAGGCAAAGTTGTTTTACTATTATTGTACATGCAGTCAGTTTGTTCTTAATTTAATTTTATAAGCATCACACATATTTTGTCTGCAGCTTTGGTAGGCCATCTGGAGCAGTCTTGTTTTCCTTCTTTTACCTTTATTAACTTCACACTGAACGGTAGCCCTTCACAGTTCAGTTATACTAAAGATTACAAGGAAACAGAATGAGTCAGTTCAAACTGAAAAGGGATCTTGAGCAAAGTTTCACACTCATGACTGCAACTCAGGAAAATCAACAGGTTTGAGCACTGATTTTGCTTGAAATACTTCAGCAGAATTTTTCACTGTAGTAGGAACAAAGAACAAATTTGGAGTAAAAATTGATGAAAAAATGAGTTGCCTCTTTTTTTCTTCCAATTCTCCCTCATTATTCTTCCCTGTAACTGCTTTATGAAGAGACTTCAGCAGAGACTCAGATCTTTACTTCGTTCCAAGCAATATCTGGAAACAGTCCCTGATGGACTTACTTGATTATGCTACGTATATGAATTTTTGGGAACAATTGTGATGCCAGAAGACTTTGATTAAGATAACAAGATTTCTAAATACATCCAGCTGACTTTCCCTCTGACTCCCTCTTTCACTAACTGTTACCTTTAAGGACATAGTCTATTGTTTAGGCTCAGAAATTTGTATAAATGACTATTTCAATTCCTAGATTCAGAAATAGTTTTGAGAACCAGCATTGTTTCAAAGTTAGTCTTGGAGGGTTAGTTTTTTCCCCCAAGTCCATCCTTTATGCAATGTTTTGACTGAAAATAGATTTACTACAAAAATAAACTTGAGGTCCTCTCATATAGTGTGATCTTCACTATAGATCTGTCTTTATTTGTCATAATGAGATGTAATGGGATTTTCTTTCTTTCTGTTCTTTTTGTTCTTTTTTTACATAATTCTATGCTGAAACACTGATCTTGAGGTTTCTTGTTTGAAGTCCTTAATTACAATTCAGACTTTAAGTTGACAGTGTGGTATTTCAGGTTAAAACCAAAAAATGAGGACAATAATAAACTAGGCACCTGTTCTAAGAAGAGAAACTAAATGTTAACCAGGAGAAACTTCCATCAACACAAAGGAGAACTCTGACATAATAAACCTGATCATCTAAAAAAGAAGGTCAGGTAATTCCGTTCCAATATTCAGCTGAACCACAGAACTCAGAGGTCTGGAATATATTAGGAGGAAAAGTGTCCCAGCTCTTGTCTATTGTTCCTGTGCTTTGCCATCCCTAATGGTTGCTCCTTTCACTTAGGAAGCTGCTCACATGAGAGGCTGCTAAGGGCATTTGGGATGCATTCAATGATATGCTCTGTCCCTGCAGTCTGTTTTGCATATCCAACAAGTAGGCCCTGATGACAATATTCAAAATATATAAAAAAGACTTATTGTTGGCCATATAAGTCAGTGATAATGGCAACAGCTTTCATATCCTTAATCTTCAAACTTTTCAGAGTGAACTGGAATACTTCTTGCATGTATGTAAATATTCACATTTAGTGAAGACATTGTTTAGGACTATCTGCTGAATTAATTTCACTTTACTTTCTGTTTCTAAGTAGTATTAATTCAGATAAAGCATCCTCAAATTCATTCATTATTTGAATAATCAAGTAATGTTCCTGGTGAATGTTGTTTTCTTTTTGTATTCTTAAATGGTGCTGTCATAATTATTTTCATTTGAAGAAGTGCTTTCTGCTAATGGCATAATATTTCCAGTGGAATTGCCATTTTAATTTATTAAGATACCACCCATTTGCTTTCTTCCATATGTCTGTCTAGTTAAAAGTAGACTGTATAAATTCTTTGTGGAAAACATGCAATGAAATTTGGATGAGTTTAAAAGAATTAGGGTAAATAATTTTTTCATTGTTATTGTTAACAGGTGAGAGGATTTTATGTGTACATCAGCGAGACTGTGGTATGTAGCACAGTGCAGCAATGTGAGCACAACACAAAGTACAGTGGCAGAACTTTCAGCTCTTTGTGTTGCAGCTTTTGTCAGTGTGTTGCTTCTCCTCCCCTCCTTTATGTGATAAGTATACATTAAGCCTTTTACTCTAGCTGGGGAAAGAACAGATCAAATGTCTGGTCATGTACAATAAATTTTGAACTCTATAATTCCTGAAGGCTAGAAACAGTTGATGGAAACCTTAATTTGCATCAAATAAAGCTTTAATACCTGTAAAATTACTGGCCAAACAGACTGGGTAGGTCTATGCATGTGGAAGACTGGGACGTGATATCGAGCTCTTGATTGAAGAGACTTCAGTTTTTTATATATTTGTGGAAGAGAGGGGGCAGGAGGGGATATTTAATGCATTATTATATGTCACCAAGAAAATTTTGGCTTTTTAAACACACATTGATTTAGGCACTGGCAAGGGTGGTGTGGGATCTTTGCTGACTGGCTTAGGGAAATAGCTGTAAACAGAGGTTAGAGGAGACCATGAGCAAAATGCCAACAACCTGAACAATGGTATAAAGATCAAAAATCATAATGTTACACTGCAAGGAGAAAAGTTTTCATTTTGAGAGTTTACAAAAGATGATGAAATCAGGAATCTGGCAAGATGGTTTTTAATAAATGATTTTATGTTGACACAGAATCCAAGGTTAGGTAGATTGTGAAGTTTAAATAAGAAGGCAGTATGGAGGGTAAAAAATTAGTGGGTGCTCAGCAAAGTCTTAGAATTCATCAGGTTTATGAACTGAAAAGTATTTGTTTATTGATCTATTGTTGATAGTGACAGTGCAAAAATGGAAATTATTCAACAGCCTTCAATCTGATCAAGCAAAATCTAATACTGAGGAAGATAGGCTGGGTGCAACTGCTACAGGGACAGAGAAAAAAGGGGTTTAAGAAGGCAGATATAGATCTCTTGGGAGGGACAGTCTAAGGAAAACAGAAAGTAAGATGACCTGCTTGCAAACAGATGACATTAACAACATAATTTAAAATTATCCATGTGTGGAAGGATAGCAGAGGAAGATTATTAAAGACTAACTTGACTAAATCATGAACTCCCCACTGGTTTTATGTAGAAAAGAATATTAGTTTACTAAGAACAGCAATAAAAAAGTAACACTGATTTATTGACAGGTACTCAAAAACCGAGGCTCAAAATTAGAGGTTTTTAGCAAGAAACATTAAGGATGACAAGAAATACCTCTGTAATCACTTCAGTAGCAAAAGAAAAAACTTTGGACTTCTCTGTCACCAGAAGGGAGATTTCTCAGGAGATGATGTTAAGAAGGCCATTATTCCTAAGGTCTTTTGAAAGAGATCAAATATAAACAAGAGGGTAGCAAAATTATTGCTAACAATAAAAGGAAGAGATAAGTTCCAGCTTGGGAAAGAACTTTGCATTTAACACTTTGATAGTTAAAAATGTTTTCACATCAGCCCAGTATAACTTCAAGATAGAATTTTTAAAACCTTCTTGGATGAACCTCAGAACCAGGAGTAGTTATCCTTTGGGAGCTTGCAGAGGGTGGCTGAAGTTGAAAGTAGTCACAGGTTTCTTCATCTTCAAAAGGGGCCATAGAGAAGAAGGAGAATTAATTTGGGCCATTCAGTTCCTACATACATTTCTGAAACACACAAGCTGTTTGCAAACACCTGTGATTTGAGGAGATTAAGTAGTTGCCACTCGGGTCAAACAAGTGTGATCTTCCCCTGTGCTAGGAAGAGAAGGCATTGTATGTAGGTGAGAAGGAGTGGATGCTCTCTGGCTTGGATTTATTAAAACTTTTGTCAGTCTTACCTGCTCCATACACTTCCTTCTGCTTTATATGGTGAGTATGATGCCATGTGGGATGGAACATCCCTGGAGTCAGTTGGGGTCAGCTCTCCTGGCTGTGTCCCCTCTTAATTCCTCGTGCACCCCCAGCTGATGGGGTGGGATGAGGAGCAGAAAAGGCCTTGGCTCTGTGCAAGCTCTGCTCAGCCATAGTGGAAAAATCCCTGAATTATCAACATTGTTTTCATCACAAACTCAAAATACAGACCCATACCAGCTACTATGAAGTAAACTATGTCTATATCAGCATGCATATCTTACTGGGAATTATGCACCATTCATTATGGCACCCATCCCTCAGAAAATGTGTTATTTGACAAGAAACTATCTTTTGTATCACGTTTCAGATAAACTTGGTCCTTTCACTTCTGTCAAAATTCCATCTCTATCTTTTGATCTAGTGGTGGAAATAGTTGTCAACAACCAAGCAACAAACAAATCTATTTGCAAAGAGGACCCAGAAACCCTTTTGTTCTATTTATGTCGCTGTTTGCCATCTAATATAGGACCAGTAAACAAATTTGTCAACAGTCTTAAGAAGTACATACCTTCAGCTCGATAAAAGAGGCAATAAATATTAACCCATGGGTCTGTGGGGTTCTGTTTATTTTGGTTGTTAGTTGTTTTTTTTTAAGCACTGTAACATACAGTCCTTAAAATAGAGGTTAGTTTTCTTTTAACAGTCAGAAGAAATTATTGATTTGATAGAATCAAAAGGACTGATGACTCTGAAGTAAAGGTCACTCTTTTACTTTAAGAAATTACCAAGAGTAAAGCAGGAAGAAATAAAGGTCTCAAAATGAGCCTTGCAAAATCTGATGACAACTGAGAACTTGATAGGGTGAAATACTTGTGGCTGATTAATTTATAGTGTTTTTGTTTTCTTTTTGCTCTCCATTTCCCATGAAAGTATAGAGAAATGATCTTGAAACACTTAGAAATTACTTTTCTGTGGAACGAATGCAAAGCTATGTTATGCTTATGCTTCATGTGTGGATGAGAAAGGACAGTGAATTTTTCACTAGTCATAGTGGGTATACAACTGCAATACAACTGCAAATGTTGTTGACTGATACTGTAGCCTGGAGGAGGTGTGACACACTACATATACTCTGTAGGCAATGCCTTTTATAACCAAGCCACAACTTAACAGTGAACTCCATCAAATTCTCTATCAGCCCTAATATTTCTACTTCAGCAGCCTCTGAGCCTCAGAGAGAAAAAGCTTGTAAGGGAGATAAATACCCTTTTGTCTTTCTATTTAATTCTATTCTGATTGTGTTATAAACTCAGGTCATAGCCAGACTCGTGTTGCAATGAAAATAGTAGGTGACATGAGCATGAATGTTCTCAGCAGGGTACTTGACCTAGGAGGCCATGGAGAGATCCAGGAGCCTGTATGTCTCCTTTCTCTTTCCTCAGGACTTCTGTAATTACTCAGGGAAGGGAGAACTGTTCAAAAAGCCTCTTATCTGCTCCATTTCATAAGGTCTCATGGCACCTTGGGAGTGGAAGCATCATGTGTGTCTTCTGGCCAAAGCACAGGTGTATTTTGTCACAAAGCAGGCAAATTTACTGTCGTGTGTTGAGCACTAAGTAGAGTTGAATGGTAGGCCAGGTGATGCTCTGTGAATGAGGATGGGGTAAAGGGAAGGCATTCCTAGATAAACTAGGAGTGATTTTAGACTCTATTACTTTCTGTAAAATTCAGCAGTTGGAACTAAAACACTGCCAGATTCATGGTTTGGTGGCATTCATTTAGATGGTTGTGCCAGGTAATTTTGTTAGACTTTTACATGACAAGATTGCATCCTAATTTTTCCATATGATCCATACTCCCTTCTATACACAGTGGAATATGTGGAAGATTGGTTGACAGCAACATTAAACTTAGTTACTTCTATTTTAGGAAATCTAAAAATCAAGAACAAGTATTTAAAACATAAATGTTAGTCAATGTTAACTTTTTAATAATGACAATAAATGGAATATAGTTAGACACCATTAAATTTAACTGCATAGGTGTCTAGAACTAGGTATTTAATTTGAATTTAATAGTAGAGTAATCACTTGCAAAATAAATCAGTTAGGAACAAATATATTATAGACATATATTAACCATTGCATTAGAACTAAAGGTTTTATAGCTGTTTAATGTGTTTAATATTTATATATCATTAACATACTGTGATTAACACACTATCAAATCCTAAAGGATAACAAACTGAACCAGTTAAGCTGCAGTCCCTTTCTTCCCCTTCATTACTGCAGCCTTACACTATAACTGGTTAGCATTCATTATTTATACAGTAGATGTTTCTAGCCTCTTTTCTCATATGGTATGTCTGCTTTTTCCTCTCTCTGGCCTTGTTCCTCACTCCAGATATGTGCTTAGGCCAAAAAAAGCGGTTTTGCAAATGCCTGTTAAACATTGTCTGCTTGTGCAAACTCTTACTACTGATTCCTGAATGCAGTCATCGTACATTTGCAGGTTTGTATTGGACTTTCCAGTAAATTGGACTTGCTGATTTCCCAGGCTGTAGCAGGGTTGCCTTTTGGGATATATCCTCTTAGAGCGTGAGTAATCGAGAGTACAGTAGGGATAAAAGAGACAAAGAAAGGTGGAGATTAGCAATAAGGCTGTATTTGTTAGATCAATAGGATCTCAGAATCTTTTTATTCTCCCAGAGGTAAGTGTCTGCTGATGGAAGCTAATTGGCTTTATCTTATTGCAGTAAAAGGTCCCATTCTCTGGCCCTACTGACTCAGGATCTCAAGGGAGCCCAGGTAGCTTTCTCAGCTGGCTCTGTCAGGGTGAGGCACAACTACGTGAGCACTGTGACCTTGCTGATGTGACGTAGAGCAGGAGGCATGTCTCCTGTGTCTTCTCTGACACCTCCAGGTCAGCATGGGGCCTCTGCTGCGTCGAGCTTCTCCTTTGTGCTTCCCACTAATGCCCTGGCAGTGCAGTGGCAGATGAGTAGGGCACCCTGGAGAGCAGAGCTGACAGTCACAGTGGCCCTGAGGAACAGCCCATATGCTTTGCTGGTGGGCTGCAGTCCCAGCTGCCCGCAGGGCTCTGCGTCACTCAGCCTGTGACAGCCACGGTGACAGTGACTGGCTTGGACTGGTCTAACGTGTGAAAAACAGACCCTCAGAGAGTCTGGTGAGAGCCACCCCCCGTGCAGTGAGGCCACTTTGCTCTGAACATGTTGGCTTGTTTGTTGTCAGAGCCAAGGTTAGAAAAAGAAGTAATTAGGAGAATGGGAAGACAGTGATAACTGATGCCTGAAGGAATTGCCTCCTCCAGATGGCAATCTGGGAGCTGAGCAGAGGTGTAGAAATGGAGCCTTCCATCAGGAGACTGAGGAGGAGGTTAGTGAGACCCTTCTCCCAAGCAGAGTAGGAGGAAATCTCCTTGCTGCTGGGTGCCTGTGGGTGTTCTGTGTCCCAGGGATGGTGCTGTGATGGGGCACTGCATATCACCCCACCCGGGACTCTGCTTAAGACCTGTCTTGCAATGTATAATATACCTGCATGACATGCAGTCTTGTGCCTTCCATTATCACCAACTTTGCAAATTCTGGTGTTTGGTTTATTCTTGCTGTCCCCCATTGGCCCTGCAACATCAATAGATAACTTTGTTTCTCTAACCACTGTCAGCAGTGGGTGATCTACAGTTTGATTTCCTCTCTGTCTTTCATTCTGTCATCATTCAGCTACAAGAAATCTATATCCTTTTCCTATCTTTTTCTTTACACTCTGTCATGAAAACAAATGGATCATAGCAAATTTGCAAAATTACATAGTACACATATTTAACTTTAGGATGATTTGGGATGACCAGCCAATAAAAGGGGATAGTGACAATATTCTTCAGTAGTCATAGTACTGTTAGAATTGTAGTTGAATTCAGAATTACATTTGTAATTTTAGATTGTCACATTTGTCATATCACCAAAGAGGCTACTTACCTGTTACAGGAACACAAATACTAATTGGTGTGCTTTGCATTAGGGCTTAAGAGGGAATGTTCTTTCCATTCTTCTGTCAAGGCAAGATAGCTTCTGGCTTGATGGCTTGTCAAATTCCCTCAGTTTTCACCATGCACAGGAGCATTCATTTTTCCTATTTTATGGGACAACCAAAAATGGTTATTCAAGGGAGGTGGGAAAGTAATTTCATTGTTAATACTGTAGTTTATGAGATACAACAAGCATTTAACTTCCCATTATCCATTTGGCAGGTAAATGTTTTGTTGTTGAGTTAAACTGGTGTTTCTAACTAGTTTTGTCTAACTGAAGAAATGTTGATTACATACCAACTCATTTTTAAATGTTGATAAAACAAGGCATAATCCTTTAGGGTGAAATGCAAAGTTTGAGCTATGGCTGAAGGAAAATCAAGTGTCTAATTTTTTAAGTTTAGAGTTACCAACAACAAAGTTTTTATGTTCTTTTAAAACAGAGAATTCTGACATGAAAAACAACTACATGAACAAGCTTTTATTAACTCAGCATAGGGTTGACGCTTCTCTTGTCTCTTTGATTTCTGAAATTGTTGGCTGTCAATTTGTCTTATCCTAGGATATTTTTCTGATTTATAGGAGTGAATGTTTTCGTTGTCTCTTAGAATCAGAAACTTTTATATGCTGGACTGGTACTGCCAACAGAATTAATTTGTTTAAGAGGTGGAATTTTGATATCTTTGGAGAGAAAGATAGAGCTTCAGCATGCTTTATAGTATATTGCAAGTTTTACTGAAAAACAACAGCAGAAGATCTGCAACCAGAAATGGTGAATGGCATAATGAATAAAGCTGACTTGAACCTGACTCACCTTCTTGCCAGAATCTTAGGTAATTCCTGTTAGTAGAGAGGTGAGAGCGGTATTTATGGAGGGAGAGGAATGACATCTGTTTTATAGAAGCTGGAATAAATATGCCACACAGGATTAAAGCAGTCTTTGCCCAAGGTCATGAAATAATATAGTGAAACAAGTTGTGTGTAAATATAATATCTACTACTCATGTGTTGAAATGTGACAAACCACTCCCTATTTTCTTACATTCATTATTATTAGGTCTTTCTGATGTCACTTCAAATTTCTCTATTCTTATGCTTTTTTTCCTTTAGGCTATTTCTTTTATGGCAGTTTTATGTCCACTTTTTTCAGTGTGCGCTTGTTACTGTGGTGTCTGAGCGTGAAATATACAGATAAATAGAGTTGATCCAGAAAAACACAATGAGAAAACCCAATATTTGTAAAATTCTATGAATTTAATGAAATTAATTAAGATTAATTTTGAAAAGAAAAGCAATTATTAATATTATTTAAGAAACCTGAAATATACTCTCCAGAATTCTTTGCTTTCACTTAAAAATGCATATAATAAGTTGTAAGTAAAAATATTACAATTAAACTTCCCATTTAGAAATTAGAAACTAGTTATCCCATAAAATGTTCAGATTTTAAGAGCTCAGCAATCTCAGATGACAAAAATGCTGAAGAATTTGCAGCATATAAACCATCATTCTCCTTACCCCTTCCTTTAGGCTGTGTTGCTGTGCTCTTTTATAGAACATGCCAAAGTGTGGAAGAATGAAATTTGTCCTTCAGGGGGGTATAGGTTGTTGAACCCTTGATGTATCTCAGTTAGTAACAGGTTCCTGAAAGGTGGGCCTCTGTTCCTGCTGTATCACTGTCCTTTCTTTTTTCTTTCGCTTTTTTGAATAAATTATGATCTTTGTCAGTCTGAGAGAAATAAATTTCTCTTCTTTTGTACTCTTTTGTAGAGTGTTTTGTTGTATCACTTTCTACTTTGTTATGCCCTCTGCACTGACAGTTCTATTCTGACTTCTTGACTCGTCTCTACCTGTATTTTATTGTTGTTGACTGGGTATTTTTGGGAAATCTGTTGAAGTCGTTGCATTTGTCCTTATACTGGGATAGTTTTCTGGGACAAGATCATTGTTTGCACATGACATACAGCAGCATCTTTTGATGGCATGGCTGTCCAGAGACAGTGTTAACTTTTATGCTTTGCAAAGGTTGTATGTTCTATTTTCGAGCTAGATTTGCAGTGTAAAAAAATAAAATCTTTGATAATGCACTGTCTGATGTGTCTTTGGTCATGGTGGTTTGTTTTTTCTTTGTTTTGCTTTTGTTTTGTTTTGTTTTCTTTTATTTTTATTCAGGATTTTGGTAAGAAACTCTGTTCCTTCTCTGTAACGTAATGTTAAGGGTTCATTTTTCTTATTTTGATGTTGGTTTTGTGGTGTTTTATCCATGAGGGAAAAATATTTCACACTCAACAATTTTTATTTATTTAATGATCAATCTAGAAACTGCAGCTAAATGAAAGAGTTTAATTCTCTTGGGAATGACCTCAAAATTTGAGTTAATGTATTTTCATTTAAGACAATATAAAAATGAAGTTTTCAATTGGTACTTCATGACTGAACTGCATTTTGTCACATGTAAAGTGTGTGTAATATCTTCCAAGTGACACGATCCTAATTACACCTTCAGCACCGAGAAAATTTGCTAAGTTTGGGGGTGTTTTTTTTGTTTTTGTTTTTTTTTTCCCCTGAACTTGTTGGTACTTTCAGAGGCTTTATGGAAAATATGCTGGTTGGGTCAGTGTCTTAATGTTCTGTATGTTTTTTGTTCCACAGTACTTAGTTGCAAATCAATGTAACAAGGTGATCTAGAGGAACTGGCCCAAGAGTCTTCCAGGGCAAGAACTCAGGGATGAGCTTTAGAGGATCCTGTGTACGTTCCTGAACAGGTTAAAGTGCTGCTGATCCTCTGAGGAGAATTCTGTTTACCAATGCTTTCCTTTGGAGATTTACAGGCTGACAAGAAATTAATAGGAAGGAGTGGATTTTACTGAAAAGTAGTGATTAGCAGTCTGTTCCTTAAGCAGCATGAGGTCTATATGGGTCTAATTTTCCCCTTTGTGCACCGACAAAACTCACACTTCCATTAATGAGAACTCCATGCAAGTGTCAAGGGAAGAACAAATCCTTCTGTAAACCATTGGAATGAGCCTCCTTATTCCCATGCAGGAGTGGAGAGGATAAGACCTAACTCTCTGCTTTACTGGGCATAGTTTTACTGAACTGAAAATCAACCTTGGCAACAGGTAAGTCAATTTTATAGCAAAATGTTACAAGCACTTACCCAGGTTTAGGCTTCTCCTTGCTGAATTCCTGGTGAAATATGAGGGAACAAACTGTCTCCCAGATCTTGGAAAAAGGAGGATACTTCTCTTTCCAACTGCCCTTCATATTCCCAGTCAGAGAGGTGATTGCTTGTTGCAGTCATGACCTCCTGTCTCATCTCGTGTGGGCAGTAAGCTCTGTGCCACTGCTATGCTGAATGCCAACATGTGCTCTGGTGTATATTAGCACAGCTGTGTGACAGTGACAAAATCATACAGTTTGTGCTGTAAAGCTATATAATCAGAGCTACATAATCAGGCGAGAAGTTGGAGGTTTGACACAAACCCAAATATTTTAAGCCGCATTCAGCAAAACGCATTTCCTTCTTTATGCACTGCAGGGAGAGTTCTACTGCTCTTACAGTGCCAAAACACCTGTGAGATTGCAGGTGAAAGTGGGAATTTAGCATGACCAACAAAGTTATGGTGTTGCTCAATGTGCTGGTTTCTTGGGACACCGAGTGGCTTCTCACAGCTTGATAACCAAAATGAAATTAAGGGAATCTGCATTTTGGCAAAGGGTGCCCCTTTTTCAGGGTATTTTTTTTTTTTGAAAATAGGTGAGGAGGGGAGATGTAATGGAGGAAATATATTTTAGTTTTATTTGCAGATAGAGCCAAGTGGTTAGCAACATAATGATGTTGATCTCTTAGTAGCAGCTCCTGTGGGTAGCAAAAGCGTGTGGGAGGTGGCTCATAGCCACAGCCACCAACAAAAATGCCTGTTTGCTGCTTCATTGATGAGAAGGAAATTTCCATGGTACTGCTCTGTTACAACTGAGTAAGTTGCATTCTGGTGTGCTGCTTTTGGTGAAGTCAAAGAACATATTTATGCTCTGAAAAGTAATTTAATGGTTGTGTGGCAGCATACTTTGTCTTCTTTTAGAGAAAACTTCTTTTCAGAGATGATTACTCCTTCCATCATGTGTTAAGTGTCCTTGTAGCTAGAAGTTCTGAAAGATGTATGTGTATTTGGGACCCTAAAAGTCAGACATCATAGTAGGATCTTGAATAAACATGTCTGGAAGTACTAATCTGAGAAGCATTTGTAGTGAAGCAACAAAATTTCTTTCTTTTATTTCTTAGTGCACTTGAAACCTTGCTTGGCAGTAATTGTTCCAAAGAGAATAGTAATATTTTTCTATAAAATAATGGAAGAGCTAAACAATACCAAGGATAGTGCACCTCTTTCCCCTTTCTCAGCTGCTTGCCTTTGGCTTAAATTACAGGGATTAGTTTAACACTGTACTTAAAATTGTATTTGCAGAGGAAATGGGAGTCCTATAAACAAAATGACAGCGAAATATACTCCTTTCAGTTTTCTTTCTTCATTCTTCTCCTGCCATGTTGAGCAGCTTTCAGCTTTGAACTGTGGTGTAGGAAAAATGTTGTAACAAAGATGACAAAGACGCTTTGCCCCATAATATACTGCCCATCTTTTCAGTTACTGTGAAATCTCTCCATGGTGTGACATGAAAATTTTTATGTTGATGGATTGCTTTTGGAAGTATTGTACATTTATGTACCTTAGAAAACAGTGATGTGGGGATAGTAGCTGTGAAGGCTGACAGGACTGCTACTGTGTTCTTCACTCACGAGGGATGCATTACTAAAGTTGGTTTCAATACAATTGTGTTGTGTGGTGTCTGCCACAACTGCAGAATCACAAAGTTTTTCCAGAAAATGAGGTGTTTAGCTTTCAGTGAACCAGTAACTACTGGGGCAAATGTAGCAGATGACATGCCTTGCACAAAACAATGGTAGTTAGATTGTAGTTTCTAGCTCTCTCACTCTTTGTCTTGGTCACTATGCACAGTAGTTTTGCCCGCTGCTGCTGTGCTGGGACAGTTCTGTTCTGGTATGGGAGCCTTTTAGGGTCACATCTTCGGGCTGGAGGGTAGTCTGATGATTGTGCATCATTACTTGGACTTGTATTGTTCCAGTTCTTCACCTCTCTCTGGAGGTGGTCTTTTATGGGTAATAAAGAAAATACTTTACAGTATTAGAAATCTCATAACACACAGTGAGAGCGCTGGTGGTTGCTGCTTACTTTTAGTGCAATTTCCCCATTTGCAAGGCTATTTCATCATCTTTCAGTGTTTTCATTATAAGGAATGAGTTAGAATACGATCATCTGAGGGGTTTTTTTAATGATTATGATAGGTCTCCTCGTTTCCTGTCCTAAAATTGCTGTAATTAAATAGCTTATCTGCATCTCAGAACTGGCTGAAAATCAGAGACTAGGGATGTGATTGCCAGTCTTTCCATGTCAGCAGTGTGACAGCCTTTCGAGGTGCCAGTGACCTTGTATTGTCCATAGTTAAGTACAGGCACTGGCTAATTCTTCTGCTATGGGGAAAAATCTTACATTCAGCTAAGAAAACTTATTAAACTCTCTGCTGCTATAATTTCCCCACTGGCCTGAGAGATGAGTTTTGAAGGTCACAAACCTACCCCTCAGTTACTTTGCAACATGGGTTCATATGCAGACGGTTGTACTTCAGTGTCAATTTTTGCTAAAAATCCACAGAGATGGGAAAAGAATGGAATAAAGCAATTGTTCTGTCAAGGTTAATAATTTTCATTAAAATCTGATCTGTTTAGTTGCTATTTTTCAGTTTTTTAAAAGGCTCTTAGAAATTGGATTATCAATAGTGTGTTATGCAAGTCTTTTATTAATGCTGTCAGTTCATCTTTTTGTGGGAAACTGCATAACAGTTTGGCTATTTCTTCATTTTTGACTGATTAGTACTATTTTTCAATGCAAAGGCAAATAGTTTGCAGAAATTGCAGTTCCATGCATTGCCTTGAAATCACTGTTTTTAGGTTGATCAGTTAAATTTCTTTCTTTGGTCTGATTAACATGTGGTTTGATGGCGAGAGTTTTGAATTGCTTTGTTGTCTTAATTTTGATTTATTTATTCTGAAAGAAGAAACCATGCAGTCAACCCTGAAACAATATAATATAATATGAAATCTATATTATGTTCACCTTGACCAGACTAATTTTTGGAAGGATTCATCTGATTCCTTTTGTCACGCTTGGCCCTGCTTAGTATGGTTGATACACGGAAAGTCCCAGAGAGAAAAATCTTAATAAAGCAATAAAAGAAGGTGAATTTGCAATGTGAAAGGAACTATCAGAATGACAAATTGTGAACAAATTCCTCTCTTTCAATGATACTGAAGAATACAGCTCACAATAGTTGAACAATCCCAGAGCTATACACAATAAACAGTCAACCCACGGATGGCAGGTTGACCTAGTTCTGTTTGGGGGGTTTCTTGTGTTGTATAGTAAATGTTTTGAAAAGAAAAACAGAGACAGGCTCTATTCTCCACTTCTCTTAGCACCTGAAAGTGTTCAAAACCACGATTGCTTAGGATTGGCTCCTCAGAGTCTACCTGCCAGCTTTCTACCGCTTTGTGTTTTTATGATAGTTTTTGTGGTTTACTTTCAAATTCAGGAAAACTTTGTGTCCTCATGGAGCAAAAATCTGTACAATGGAATTAGCTTGAACTACTGAGAAGAACTTGTGATTTTTACTTAGTGTTTCTATGAATATGTGGAACACTTTCTAGCTTCTGCCCAGCCTGGGAAGTCTGTACAACAGTGGCTGACATTTACCCAGTCAGTAGCTGAGACTTGCCGTGGTATTTAGGTGATGCTGGCTCACTCTGACTTGGGAAGCACCCACTTTATTTCCAGGATGAAAGAGTAAACTCTCATGTAGAGTATAGTAAAATTCTAGTAAAATCATAGGATACTTTTAATTGAAAGTTTAGCTTGTCTAATGTATGCAACCAAGTGGTACATGTTTAAATCAGTAGTGATGTTGCACTTTATGTAGCCAGTATCTTATTGTCATTTGAATGACAGTCCCATTTCTTAGTTACCTTTGGGAATACTGCCTCCTCTTCCACTGAAAACCTTGCAAACAACTAGCAGCCTAGATTGGATACAGCAGGAAATGTGTAATATCTGGGCCTAGGCCAGTCACAAAAACTGTACAGTAAGAATTTGACTTGATAACATACCAGATTTTAAATAAAGAAATGCACGTTCTTTATCTACCAAAAAAAAAAAAAAAGGCAACTTAGATCTCTTTGTTGTTGTATAGTTATTGTTATTGAGAGGTATTCACCAGTTTTCAGCTATTCTGGTATTTGTTCTTTTTCACTTCCCTCCTGAAGATGAAGTGTGTGATTTCTGCAGCTTCCTGTAGGTCATCTGTTGCAATAGAGAGCTGAAAAAAGTTTTGAAAGTTACAGAGGAATTTAACAACACAAGCTTGATACTCCTCTAAGCTGTATTCCTACTTAAGAATTAGTGATCCTGGCTACATGTGGGTTTTTTTCTGAGCCTCCTGGAAGTACACATGTTTTCAGGATATCAGAGGCTTTTACATATAACTCCTCATTTAGGTTCATGGATATTTTGGGTCCAGATATTTTTGTTGTTACAATCTCTTTATAAACCAAAAAAGTATAGAAAGAATATATAGGACTTTTCACAGGGACTTTCAGGGGAAGTTCCTATTCCAGTTTGTTGCTTCTTCAGTTGAAGATTGTGCTAAAAGTTGAAGAATGAGCTTTGCTTTGGAGAAAGATGGAACTGTGATTACATAGATGTTTTGCTTGAACATGAATTCCCTCCTTTAAATTCAAATAAAAAGGGAATTTCAGTCTTGATCAGGTTTGGAACATCCAATAATTTTTACCATGTTATTCTGTTTTCTAAATATAGAACTCAGAGAATACAATTTGGTCAAACAGATGCACATGCTCTGCAGGTCCTCTAACGGATTGCCAGGGCCAGGCTGTGCAGATGCTTGATTAACATTTAGCATCCTTTCAGCTGTTTGGTTTTTTTTTTTTCCCCCAGTAATTGCAGGTTTTATCACCATGTCTGCAGCTCTCTGTGTTTATCAATCTCTCAGATTCCTTCTCAGGTCCAATGCTTCCCTCCCCCATTCTCTCCCAGCTCTGGGCTCTTTTCTGACACCCCCTCTTCCTTTCCCAAAGTGCTGCTATTCAGAGCACAGAGTTGAACCTGTTTCCACTGGTGTGCAGGTCCCTCTGTCCAGGACAGTCCTGTCTGATGTGTTTGTGCTGTGCCATCTGTAGATTGTATTCAGTTATAATACAGCATCTTGCCTCCAATGATATTTTCTACACCTGAAAAACATGATAAGTGAATATTTGACCTTATCTCCTAGTGCAGGAATCTGAAGTGTTAAGATATATTTACTGGTTTTGTGGCCACCTGTAAATTATTTCTGTTCCTTTAGATATAATTGATGTACTTTTGACCTATTAGGGCATCCATAGCTGCAGAGCTAATTAACTAGGAAATTATTTTTGTATGCATACAGGTGCACTCATTTAAATGTCACTGATTTAATTTAATAACACACTGTGAGTTTAGACATGCTGCCAACTCGATGGAGTTGTTTGTTTCTTCTTTAATTTATACTTAGTAAGATTCTTTGCCCTTTTTTTTTGGAGTCTCTGAACAGCTCAAATGATAAATAATTTTCTTCCTTTATGAAAAAAGTGGTGTTTTGTTTTGGGGTTTTACATTTGTTTGTTTGTTTGTTTTAGGTTCTGTGTTTTTTTTTAGTTGGTGATTAGACATTTTAAAATAGGAACTATTGCTTAGAAAACATCAGTTTCAGTGTTTGGACAAGAAGAAGAGAAAGAGAACTGTATCTTTCTCAGGATCAGCACTTTACAGAGAAAGTGTTTGGGTTTTTTTAGAATATCTTAATAAAGTAATGAGTTAACATGTCTTAGAAGCATTTATGTAATTACTTATGCGTTTAAGGAATGCTTTTTTCGTGTTTTTTAGGAGAAAAACATTAATTGTACTGATGGGAAAATAATATTGCAGTGTGTATCTAGACACATCACCTAGAATCTGATCTTGAGGCAAAATATCCCATACCATTCTTTCCCTGTCCAGCACAGTTCCCCAGGTCAGGCATAGTCAGAAAAATTGCCTGGGAGCTGTGTAAAATAATGATTGCTGGGATGAATCCCACTGGGTTTGCTGCAGGGCTCAAGGACCTGGAGGTTGTGTTTTATTTCTGTCCTCAATCAAACCTCACCCATTGGAAGGAAAGAAAAATGACTTCTTTTTTGGGTGCATAAATCTGACATTAAAAAGTATAAACCAGCTCTGAGATAAAATTTTGAGACAAAAATACAGTCAGAGTTCTTCATATATGTATATATATATTTATTTATCAATACTGTTGGTAGCTTTCTTAGAAGTCAGTTCTGGAGGGTTTAGGGGCTTTTAAATTGTTCAGAGGATTATTGCAATGCTCTTAACTTCTGAACTAAACACAGTTCAGTTAAGCCAGTAATTTGTACAGAAAGATAAAGTGCTTCTCCTTCCAATCAAATTGCACTGAGCTGAATTTCTAGTTGTCTTTCTTAGCAAAGGATTTTATTGCCTACCCTCTTCACAAGAGAGCACAATCTCTGTTACAATGCTATCTTTGTGTCTTAAGTTTCAAAGCTTACACACTGTAAGATGTATCAGCCAGAGCAATGACACTTATTCATAGGAGGGGACAGTCCTTGACATTATCAGGGAAGAAAATCTGGGGTGTGGAGGGAAGAAAGCCTTGCCAAAGACCTTTCTCACATGAACAGAGACTTAGGTTTTTCAAAAAATACCTTAACAATGCTGTACAAGAATCAAAGCACCTTTTTCTTCCATCTTGAGAGGTATTTAAAGTGCAAATCGGGATAAAATGTGTTTAGTTTTGCAGTTCAAATACACCATCTTTGCAATGTCTTCCTGAAAGAAAGTCTCTCAGTTGCTTCACTATCTGCTTGGCCAAATCTATAGCTGAAATATCTGCTGAAAATAGGCAGGAGCTGTTCAATTAAGGCACAAATCTCGTCTCTTGTACAGAGTTTGGGTGCCCAAGAGGTGTTAATGCAACTGAAATGGGGCTGGCAGGAGGATGGCTGAAACTGGACATTCCTGCCTTGGTCTGGACTGCCAAATGTCATTCCAGCTCTTCCCTCGATATTAACTTAGGATTCACAGCTCAGATACCTGAACAGCACCAACTCTCATCATTCTACCCATTAGGGAAGAGCCACCTACTGAAGTCACTAACCCCAAACTATTCCCAGATGGACAGCTTATTCCACATCCCACTGGCATTTTCTGCTGTCGTTGTGCTTGTCAAGCCCAGAACTACTTTGTTTCTTCCCAATGATCCTTAGATTCTCTTAGTTAGAGTTTTCGAGTTTCTTCTTTCTAATGCTACTGAAGTTGGGAATTATTTGTTTCCCTGATTAATTGATTGTTCTCTTTTCCCAGATGTCATCTTTTTGCACTTATTTCATATCAGTTTGGGTATTTTTAAATACTTTCCTACCTTCCTCGCTCCTGTTTATTGCACATCCCCATTTACCAATGAATGTCCTTTACTTTCATTTTCTGAGTTTTATATCAAATCTTAAGTGACAAGATCTAAAGCAAGTTCTTTTATTATCCCATATGATTTTCTCCTTACTACTTTTTTTGTATACTTCGAAATGTTTTTCATCAACGTTTTGCATTAATTTTGAACACAAGTAGGAAAAGTCCTGCTCCCTGAGAAGGTATTTATGTAAATGTGTAACTAAGATCAGAACTAAAATTCTTCCCGAAAAAGGACTTTCAGTTAAAACTCTAGGAAAGAATTTATCAAGTTATTGCTGTAAAATGATGCAGTTATTCTCTATTCTTTTTATAGTAGTGTGTATCAGATATTGCATGATCCTACTTTGTGACCACCTGCTACTTATCCATTTCAGTCTCATTATAATCTCAGCTGAAACTTTTCCTTAGTACTTGTTCTCTTCTTTTAACCATAATGGCCCTACAGTTTACTTTTTTTTTCATATTCTGAACATTTATTCAATGTTTATTCCTGAATTTTTCATTTATATTTTTATGTTACTTAGAATAACAGCAGGAGTCACAAAATCATGAGCTTTCTTTTCTACATTCTGTAAAGCCCTATCATGAATATCCACTCAATTTATAAACACGAATACTTTCCAAGAACTTTTTATAAGCTCTGAATTAATGACTATTTCTAGACTCTTTGTCATACAGATAAATTGCCATTTTTCATTTTATCGGGTATATGGAAGGATAAAAAATTATATGTCTAGTTATTTACTATGAAGTTTCACACAACTTATTATTATTAAGCTCTGATGAACTTAAGAAATGAAAAATGCGTTTGCAGAGTGTTTGATTAAGTGAGTTCATAGTTTATGATTTCTATAATTCAATATTCATGGTAATTGAAAGTGGCACCCATGAAACTTTTGCTTTCTCACTTTCTCGCATTTTAGATTTACGCATAACACCGTGTCATCTTTTTTCCCCCCTCCTTTCACATTACACTGTTGGAATAAACAGGAGTTTCATCTGTGAAAACAGGAAGGACCTCAATAAGCCCACCTGCCACCTTCATGTTTTGATACGTTTTGTTTCACTCTAATCAAGTGGCTGCCAGGGAATAGCATCCAAAGCCTCCTCCTTACTTTGGCAGTGTTTTCACTGCTGTCCAGGAGCCTGTGAGGTTGGACTGTGAATTTTGTGCTGGGGTTTGCTGCTTTTAATCCCAGATGAGGTAGCAAAAGACTTGACTCAGTTAAGTGCTCATAATGGAGTTCCTCTTCAAGAGACTTCCATTTCTTATTATGCTGTGTTCTCATAGTAAATAATAAGACTTTCTTGAAGTGTGTAGAAAACCCTCAAATCAAGCAGAATGGCTTAAGAAATTTTGGGGGGGGGGGGATAAAAGCACTGTCAGAAAGTTTACTGTGTGTAGTCTGAGAGCTTGTTTCATAGTACCATTTGAAAATATAAATGCCATTTGAAAAGAGAATTGTGCAAAATGAAATTCAAACTGAAAAAAAGAAGAGCATAGGAGTTTAGCATAGTGGCATGGGCTTTGTTTTGCATAGTGGTGGTAACAGCCCCAGTGCTTCTGCTCTTATAAAATCTGAGGGGACACAACTGTCAAGTTCTTTACAAGAATTGGCTTGTGTTGGCTTTGTAAAATACTGTCCACTCTGAAACATTGTTTCAGTCTCCTGCAATTTTTAATGTGGTTTCATATAAGGATGTGACTCACTTAAGATGGTAAGTACTTAATAAATATTACCTAATAAATATGTCTGTAGTGACTGGTAGTCAGACTTGATGCTTTACAGTTTGATCATGTCAGACAGAGGGCAAAGTATTAACGAAAAATCTGGTGCTCAAATAGATGATGTGTATTTCCTGAAAATTGGTCTCTTCTACGTCACTCGTTAATTGAGTGTCTGCTTACCTTTGGAATATCTTCACTAATGTAATAAATAAAAATCTCTGTTGCTGGGCTCTGGAGAATATGGAGTTATATTTTTGCCCATACCTCTCATGGGTTATTCAAGGTTTTGGAGGAGTTCTTATTGATGCAAAGGTTCTTCCAGGAAAAAGAAGTGAAAATTACCTTCACATGAATAAGAAGTGAAAGCTCAAAAATGTTCTCTTGATTCACTTAAACATATGCTGCCCTATCAAAAATGTTGTCCTTCCCTGCTGAGTTCTTTTATAACTTTAAGGCCACTCCCATCTGATGTTACCTGGAGTCCTCAGGTTTCCTCTACCCTTTCCAGACTGGCTAAGGCTTCCCTCTGTGTGCTGAATGCTATTCAAGTTCTCATGTTGTTACTGATTTCTTCTGGTTAATGGACTAATGCCAGGTATCTGTATTTATTGTTTAAACCTTTTAGCAATCTGCAATATTATTGACCATTCGGGAATATTTTGGGTATTTTTAGGACCTCATTGTGGATATTTCAAGTAATTTTTAGTAGCTCCATTTTATTTTTTTTTACCAAGGAAAAATTCCTGAGTGTGGTGCTAGGCAGATTTATTACTCACAGGGAGCTTTGTGGTCTCAAGTGCCACAGGCATATGCCCTCACCCTTCTTGCTCACATCCCCTCGTGTTTGAGATCACCAGGGGCTCCCGTGGAATATTTTGAACAGCATTGACATAAGGAAGTAGATTATGTGCTCCACCTCATTCTCTCCATGTCACGAGACTTGAAACAGACTGTTTGTCATCCAGGGCTGGCTACAACTTTACCTAATCATCCAGAATTTTACAGAGAAGAAATAAATTTAATTGGTGCTATGTACTTCAAGAACTTTAAAAGGTTTGAAACTAAACTGTTTCCTGTAGTGACAGTTCTAAGGCAGTGGAATACCACATGTTGTACTTTATGTAAGGAAATTTGTTCAGAAGTCAGCTGCATAAATAGCTTTTTAAAGTGAGACATTTCATGATCAAAACATAATCTCTAAACACTGTGTTGCTGATTTCAGTATTTGAAAGCAAAGGTCTGTCTCCCAGTAGTGCTTTGCTGATGGCCATCTTTAACCAATTACAGTCAAACAGTATTTTTTCCTTTCTGTCAGGAATTCAGTACCACAGGAAAGTAACTGATGTTTTAAAAGAAGTAAATGTCAGAGCTTACTTTCTTTAATGCAAGAGTGTCCAGACTCCCCATGGGTCAAAGTGGGTCACTTGAGCCATTGCTGATGACAGTAACTGAAAGAGAACACACAGAGTATATTTTTGTGGTTTTGGGGCTATAAATGCTTGTTCTGTGATTTCTGATTAGCTCCAGGGTTGTGGTTAAGGTTTGTGCCCTCTTGTGCTTCTTGCAGCACACCTTCATTAAGGATGCATCCCTATATGAAAGGTTTATGACCCTCTAACCATTGGGTGGTCTGATAACCACCTGCTTTCTTCCAGCAGTGCATTTGTTGCTGAGGGCTCAGCAGCACTGGCTTGAGTCAGCTGCTCTACAGGTGCTTTTCAGGTGATGCTCTGGGTAACCTTCCCCTCCAAGTTTTGCTTATGTGTCTCAGGCTTGTGTACAGTGCTGGCAGCTATTCTGTATGAGACCAAGACTTCAGCAGGAACTGTGCATTATGTTGCATTAGGTGATGGTATTGTGAAATGGCATCTCTTCCTTCAGTCATTTCTGAGTTTGGATTTGTTCCCCAGGGAATGAAAATTCCTGAGTATCTCCCTGCACCGAGATACTAAATGAGTCCATGTAGTTGTCCAGTAAAACTCTACTAGTCTGCTTTAGGAGACATAGATTATTGAAAGCCTTACCTCTGGCTGGTCTAACATACTTTCTTTTGGAACATTCAAAACAAATTAGAAATAACTTCAAAAGGGTAAACGCTAATAATGAGTCACTTTAATTCAATAGCCTCTGCTGTCAGAAAATTATAAAAGTGTTTTATTTCTTTGCATAGTCAGGGTGCTTTAATTGTCAGTTGTGAGCTTGTGTCCAAGGGCAAGCATTTATAGAAAGATTTCATAGGCATTTCATGCCTACCACAACTAATTTTAATTATCTTGTTTTAAAGAAATAGTTTAGCTTGCAACAAATGCCATGCGTGTGTGAATACTAATGTTTTATAATTTAGTTCTTAAAATGTGGTACAGAATACAGATACGACACAGACTGAGGGCTTGAGAAGCCCAATTCCTGTTCTAAAATTACTTCATCTTTTTTGCTGTTTTCCTCTTTTTCCTTCTCCCTTTCTTCTGCCTCAAAAATCAAACTAAAGAAACCACCTTTATTTGGAAGATGACAACTGACTTCACCTGATATTCCTTTCAGTCTGTGGGAGATACTGGTTGTGTTGTAGTCCACATATGCACCTGTTTTGCTGTATTAGGAACAATGCTGGTATGCTGTTCTGAAAAGCCACATACCAATATACACAGATATAGCTAGCACGCAGTAAACTCTGTAGAGCTGACCAGATTCTCTGTTGTGTTTGATTTATTGAAATTTATTCACATTATATGGTGCATTCTTATTTTATTTATTTAAAAGTAATCCTAACCACTAATTATTGTAAGCTATTTAATATAAAACATGTGTTTAACACAAGCTGTGACTCTCCCCTTGCTTTTGAGAGCTCAGTGCTAATGTAATGCTATTTCTGACTCTGGTTGACATGCAGTTCTATAAATGGACACAATTTGTTTTGCCTATTGAGACACTAAGTTGTCTGAGCTAGGACTGTCTCCTACTATAAACAGTACTTAAAATGAGGTGACTGTAACCTCAGCTAGTGTTTCTGGGTACTGTTGCATACTAATGTATGCAATACACATCAGCTGCCAAAAATGAAGGATCTTCTTTTACTATAAGGTCCCTTGCTGTCTAATTTTCTCTCCTCTGTCTTTGTATATTCCTAAGGCATTTGTGACTTCACCTCCTTTCTTCACATGATTTTGAAAGTTCACACCTAATATATTCAGCAGTAAAAAGCCCAAGGCAGCAGTGTTGCATAGGCAATCAAATATTCATGCTATTTTCAAATATTTATTTGTATAATCCTAATAAATTAGGAGACAGGAATGTGACCTTTTCTTCCCTGTGAGTGAGAGCAGCTATCTGACATAGCAAAACCTGTAAGAGGTTTTAAAAGTATAATTACATGGTTCTAACACTGCTAATAATTTCTTTTTCATGGTCATTCTAGTAGAGGGCTCTGAGGTTTTCAAATAAGACTTATGTATCAGGATTTATATGTGAGGATTTTGAGAATTCAGAGGTTTAGGTGAGCTTCTGACTTTCAGACAATGCACTACAAGTTTTAAAATTCAGGAATTACATTTTTTATTTGCCATGTGCATTTTCATCTTGGATCTTGACAAAAGATTCTTTTTCATGTTTAGATCTCTGCTGTTAGAGATGTTGTTGCATACCTGATTTTTGAAGCCAGAGACTGGTTTGATAATTTAGGGTTATTTGTAGGATTGTAAGAAAAAATCCAGCAACTCATGGGCATATCCAGGCGTGAAGTAAAGTTTGGATATGTAAAATATCTTGGCTCAAAGAACGACAGAAATATTTTCTTTTGCAATCTGTAAGGTAATTACTGCCAGCTGGAGCTGTTAAGGTGAGTACAGACCTCGGGGACTTTAGTCAGAGATTCATTCATGAGGGAGAAGCAGGATGCTGGGGTTGAAATCTATCATGGTCACAGATATTTAATGACTGTGTGCTTTGTGCTGAATGTAAAGCACCACAAGGTTACTTCTGGTTCTCCATGGAATATTTTTATGCTATCACAGTTCTTGCAAACAGATTATTCCAAACCCAATTGAAGATGATGGAAAGACACTGTATTTCAAGTGGTTTTGCCAAAGAACTTCAGTCAATTAGAAATATCCATGAGCAAAATCAGGTTGTTATAATGGGAAAAAGTAAACATCCTCTCACCCCTCAAAAAAACTCCCAATGGAGTCTTCCAAGTTACCAGATGAGTTTGTTACAGAAGCAGTTTCTGGTACTTGTAAGTTTAATGAAATGTGGCCATAGAAATCAACTCAATTCCTGGATTCAGATTGTTTGCTTATTTCTTAAACTTATTATTCTCAGTTGTTTCTTGTATTTATGTTCCTCTTCCAAATAAGAAAAATGGGAGTTTGAATTTGGTTCTCCTGCGAGCTGTGGCTGCACACATGAATGTCTTCCTTAACATACAGTATAACCTTAAGGACCTGAAGTTGTTTTCAAATTATTTTTTTTTCATTTCATCAAGAACTTCAGTTTAATGAGGCCTTATTGGATATTGTGGAAATTACAGAATTATGCAAGAATGGAGCAATTATTCAGTGATCTTTCAGAGCTTTTTCTAAAACTAGTAAATGTATAGAGCCATAAATATTAATCATTCTAACAACATGTTCATTATTTAGATGTTGAGCCTAAAAACCTTTATTAAACCAAAAAGTCAGAATTCTTGGAGTTTTGTGAGTTTTTGGGAGGACAGATATACAGGGATTAAGTTTTACTCTCTCTTCCTTTCGAACTAATTTTCTCTGCAAAACTGAAACAGGGGCATACAAGGGGCAGAAAATCGGGTATAAACAAGCAATAATTCCTTCCTTCTTCCTCTGCCCTATTGATTTTGGGGAGAATTTTATCAGATGCCAAGTTTTTGGAGTATGCTAACAAACCTTGCAGAGATGGTTTATATACACCAGCACCCTGTGAGGTGAGATAGGCAGAGACTGATGAGTGTTCTTCCACTGAAATTTTCTGTGGCATTGCTGTTTTCCTCTAAAAGATTCTGATTCAGTTAAATTATCTTTTTCTTAGCAAAGAGTTTTCAGTTTTGCTCACTTCCCTCACTTCATCCCTTTGTTTGCCTGGTTTGTTTTCTGAGCACCAGTGTATTAGGCAAGTGGTGTTTTCAAAGCAGCTTTTCACAACTGACTTATGCTTTCGTTTTTCATTTGAATACTCCCTGGCATGGCTGAAACTTCAGGGTTGTGTCAAGGCTGGTTCAGAGGCACAGCAGTGTTGGTGAACAAACCTTGGGGCAGCCCTGCCAAATACCATTTGCGTGGCTGCAGCCTCTGTATGTTTACAAAGTATTATTGTTTTGACAGTGTCTCAGAGGATATGTTTTTGTTGTAAGGATTGTGACCAGGTAGTCCAAATTTACCTCCAGATGGTCATATGTCTGCCCTCCATATTAAATTTTTACTGACATATACATTTTCCTGTGTGTCTTCAGGTAAAGGATAAATGTCTGTGTGACAGAAGCACAGTCTAACTTGTCAAAGGAACTATTTGTAGCGTAAAATGCAATTCAGAGTAAGGTCACCAAAACACTTTTAAAAATTATTTGAGATATATTAAGCTCTGTAAATCTATCAAAGGGTATCTAACAGATAATTTGCCTTTAGAATGTAGATAGTGTATTCATGCTGATTGAACGTAAGTACAATATTTGGATATTGTTTTTCCAGGCATCCTTGAAAAGAATTTGGTGTAGCTTGATAGGAAAAATTCTTGTGCATGTGGTGGTTTTACTTGTTTTGTGTTGGTGTGTGAGTGGGTTTTTTTAAACTGTTTTATTGTCTCATAACAATACCATGACTTTTTTTTCTTTTCCCTCAAGTGTGTCATTGGTATCTCAGAAAATGAAACATTGTATGCATACTAGAGAAATGCAAATTTATGCAGTCACACTGCTTTAAAAACCAAAAGCAACAATAGCTTTTCTGAAGTAGAGAGTATTCCCCATTCCATCAGGATTGCTCAGGGGTGCTCCATTCCCTTGCTTATGGCAAAAAATCAGACTTGCCAGCTGAGTGGTGAAATTCTACTAACCAACAATTTTTTTACATAGCAGTGAAAATCTCCTTTCTGTTTGCCAGCTACCAGCAGTCTCACAGGTTGTTACTCTCTGTCTGTCCCCCATTCCATTACGTGAACATTGCCTTTTTTTTCTCCTCTGTTTTATAAAGAAGACATAGATGTTGTATCTTCAGTGGGTTTTAACGTATTTCGGTATATATTTCTTCTCCTGATTGGAACAGACATCTGCTCTGTGCATATGTTGCTGTCCTGGCAAAGAGGTGAGCTCTGAGCAGAGCTCTGGTGGCAGTGCTGCTGCTCAGCTCAGCCTGCCAACCCAGCCCCGGGGCAGAGTGACCAGCAGTGCCCCTCCAGAGAGCCCTGCTTTGCCATGGAGAGCCTGCTCCTGAGCACAGCAGTGGGGCTGTTGTCATTTTACATACTTTCATACCTAAAGTACTAGCTGACCTACTTTTGGGCTTTGATTTAAATCTACTCCTTTCCCCAACAACTCTTTTCCTTTTATCAGTAGTTACTATAAATTCATCTGGCAAATCACAGCAGATGTAATCCCAACTCTTTATCTTTCTTTGGATTTCATCTGTGTTGTACTGAATCGGGTAATTTGCACTGAAATCTAAGCTTTATTTTCAGATATTATATTTTCTTACTTTCCTTGTTCCTGAAGAATTGTTGACAAGGAAAAAACAACAAAAAAAATGAACTAAAATTGATAGAATGTATCAGAAAACACTAAAGCTTTTAGAAAGAATAATACGAGTTTATTATTTTTTACTGTCTTGCATACATCCTGTAAAATGAAATCCTTTTTTGTCTAGAATGTGCTAAGGTTAAAAATAAGTTTAGAGGAAATGTAAGATTCTGCAGAAAAATTCATATTCCACTTTCAAGATGATTGTCCAAACCTTTATTCCCTTTTCCTCGATGATGTTTTTGAGACAGGAGCTCACCCCTAACCATACTGGCTGTCAGTAATGAGATACCATCCTTGGAAATGGAAGACTCAGATCAGAAGGTGGATTTGATTTGTGTGTGTCCTGAGAAGATGGAGGAGGCTGTAGAGCTTCCTGTGGCCCAAAGAAATGCTCTAATCAGTATGATGTTTGGAAAAAAGGCATCTCTGTTTCTAGATGTCTCAGAAACCTTCTAAATCACCAAAATATTTTTCAGGACAAAGATATTAGATGATTTTCTGAATTTCATGTTTGTTTGCAGTTTTTTTGTTTGTTTGTTTTTGTGGGTTTGGGTTTTTTTTTGGTTGTTTGGTTTTCTTTCCCACAGAAAGTTATTCCAAAAAACCCACAGGAAATAACTCTTTCAACCTTCTAAATTCAATGCCTGTCATTCACAGACACATACATATACAAACTCCTAGTTTCAGAAAACAAGTTTCTGGTGAACAGTTTATAGCCACAGCGTTGCAAGCATGTTATTTCTGATTTTGAATAGGGAAAGCTTTGTCATTGTTATATTTGTTAGCAAATTTTGTGAGCAAGATTTACAAACTCAAGATGGTAGAAATGCGGTTTGGTCATGAAAAGAAAACAAAATCTCTCTTTCTATATTGACTTGATTCAAATGACAAATCAATTTTTGCCTGAGAATCTTATATTTAAACTTGAGTGTAATGATGATGATAATAAGGAAATGATAATAAGGAAAGAAATAGATACAAGATTGACAGATTTTCTGGGTTGTGTTTCTGATCTTAAGAGTGGGGAATTGACTGTCCCAGTTTGCCAGAGCACACGTGCAGTGCAAGGGATGATGTGCTTTCTTTTATGCATGGATCCCTTAGCATGAGCACATTCCCATGGCTTCCTAACAACCCCACTGCAGTGATCCTGTCTAACACCATGGCACAAACTCTGTGCACAGCTTAAATATCCCATCCTTAGAGGGGAAGGGACTACTGAAATGTTGCAAATTGCAGATGCAGTGAAGAGACTTTGATTTATAGGTTTGTTGTTCTTCCAGAAGAGACATGAATGCTCCATTTTGAGTTCTGCTTCAGCTTATGCAAATTGGGAGGGAGATAGGTGGTTTAGGAGATGAGGTGTTGAAGCTTTTAATTTCCAGGTTTCCCTTTCAGGTTCCACATGAGTCAGAATGACTGTGAAACCTCATTACCAGACTGTTGTTTGGCCAGGAGTCCTGTTTCCTCTGTGTTTTTTATCCATGTTACTGGCTTGTCTCTATTAATTAATATGTAGATTAGCACTTTCAGCAATGACAAAAGTCAGTGTAAATATGGAATCTACTCTTTCAAAAATAAAAGTACCTTTCTAGGTTTACAGAAGTGCAAAACTGGCACTGCAGGAAGCCTGTGCTTCGACTGTCTTCTGATCATGAGTTTGTTAGCACAGGTTTGTTATCCAGAGTTATTAGGCTGGAATCTTCTGTTAGATTCTTGCAATAAATAGTTGGTGAAATCTTGAGCACGTGAAATTTGATGCATCATTTTAAAGTCTCTTAGTTTCTGTTTTACTCAGTACTTTAAAACCATTTGTCTTGACTCACTGCATCTCCCAAAAGGATACAGGATCATATTCCACTTCTCATAGATGAAGAATGTTTGAACTGACTTACAGCAAAGCCTACATAAAAAAAAAGAACTTTCATGGTGAGAACAGACCAACTGAATTCTCTGGCTTACTCTAAAGTGACCATGTTTGGTTCTGTGTGTAGAAAAGGTTAAAAGAAAGATGTTTCAGAGGGTGAGATACTTTCTTGCTAAAGATGTCCCTTTAGAAGTTTCTGTCATGGTCATGTGAGGTGTGGAGACACAGCAAGTCCAGGCTGTACCAGATGGAACACTTTGCTAATTGGTTAATTCTGCTTTAGTGCCTGGCCACCACCTGGCACCGTGGCGCAGAGAATTTTACATAGATTCAGCAGGGAAGCTTCTCCTTTTTATTATCCTGAAATACAGAATTGACTTTGATGAAATAAACCGGTTTCGTTCGATTGTCTTGAATTTTAGTGTGTTCTAAGATCCCCCTCTTTAACCCTGCACATGTATCACCTTTTTGAAGTTGAAATTAAAACTGGGTCTTTGTTTTTTTCAGTAGGCTCCAGTGTTCTTTTAATAGTTTTAAGATCATGGCTCGTAGTTCTGCAGGTGAAAAACTGCATTTCAATAAATGTGCTAATAATAGATTTTGCTTATGGCCCATCATAACTACTGACTAATGGATCTGTGGATGGGATGAGTGCACTTGATTCTCCTAATTCAATAGAGCAAGCACTCTTCTGGATAGTGGGGCAAATTTATTCTTGGAATTATTCCATACACTTAAATGCACTTACAGTTGAGCTGGATTTGCACCCGAAGGTCCTATTTGAGGAACAGTATTCATAATTTCTTCAGTTATGTTCACAAAGTATAGAGGCATCTTTTTATTTTTATTATCATATTTAAAGACACTGAGAAGTTTATAGTAACCTAATAATTCTGAGCTCTGCAGATCCTGCAACGGGAAATATGCAGTGAAAAAGAGTATCCTCTTTGTGCAGATGCTAACTTACAGCACACAGTTTTTGGTAGAGATGAGACTTACTTAACTAGTTGCTTCCTTAACTTGGCCATTCCTTCTGAGCTTTGGGAACATATTTTTAATCATTTAAAATGAAGACACACACTTCACAAAGGCTTTATTAATAATTATTTGGGAATGGGAATAAACAACTTAAGAAGAAAAATTTCCTGTAAGAGCAGTGTACTTATCAACTACTCAGCATACCTACGATAGGCTTGTAGCCCTGTCTCTTATGTCATACTTCAATGAGTAGTCCTAGAAAATAAAAATCATTAGAGAATTGAAAATGTAAGTGTACAGTGACACAGACCATGTTAGCTTTGTCCAAAACATGGAGATTATGATTCAGTGCCATTTACAACACTGCATTTACAACGCTGCATTCAACAATCACAGAATCAGAAAACACTTTGGGTTGGGAAGGACTTCCAAAGCTCATCTAGTCTAACTTCTCCTGCAATGAGCAAAACATATCTTCAACTAGATCATGTTGCTCAGAGTCCTGTCCCACCTGACTTTGAATGTTGCCAGGGTTGGGGTGTTTCCATCTCTCTAGGCAACCTGTGCCAGTGTTTCTGTGCTCTCATTGTAAAATATGTCTTACTTGTATCTAGTATAAATCTACTCTTTTTTAGTTTAAAACCATTATCCCTTGACCAGTTGCAACAATGATGTCCTCCTCTTTCTTTTAAGCCACCTTGAAGATTAGAAAAGTTGTTCTAAGGTCTCCCTGTAGCAGGCTGAGCAACCCCAACTCTCTCAGTCAATCCTCAGAGGAGATGTATTCCATCCCTCTGCTCATTCTTGTGGCCTCCTCTGGACTTGCTCCAACAGGTCCTTCTCTTTCTTCCTGTGCTGAGGATTCCAGAACAGGATGCAGCACTCCAGGTAGGGTCTCACCAGAGCAGAGCAGAGGGGCAGAATCACCTTCCTTGACCTGCTGGTCATGCTGGTTTCATCCTGTGAGTGCACATTGCTGGCTCACCTCCAGCTTTTCATCCACCAGCATCCCACATCATCTTTGTCTTCTGTACTTTAGCAATAACCAAGGAGATATTAAAGATCTCTCTCTCTCCAGGAAGTTTTACTAGGAGGCTTAAAAAAACCACCTTAGCATCCAAGGTGTAGTGTGCTGGTTAAAATTTTAAAAGAGATAGCATCAAACATCAAATAGTCATACACATTTTCTAGACAAACATTTAGTACCTTTCACATTAGGTGCTTTTTTCCCCTCTCAGGCATGTCAGTTGCCATACTAGTAGATGATTCCACCTACAGTGTATTTACATTTTCTAAAGGCACTCCTCTTCTTGGTCTCTGGCAAATATTTTTTGTTTTGGTGGTGGTGGGAGGAAGCAAAGAACCTCTAGTCCCGTGGTGAAGTAATTTCAAAGACTTAAATAGCAAATTCAAAACAGAAATGAGACACTTAAAGCACCTTTTCAATGAGAATGGCTTTCTGCAGGAAGATATATTTGTGTTTGTGTAGGCATATATATGCACACATTTATACCTTATTTATATTAAGAAGCATAAATAAAAAAGCATACATCAAATATTAGGAGCTGACTTAGGCTTGTGTTTCCAGAAATTTCAAAGTGTTCCATATCACCATGTTAGCTTAGAGAAATCCTCTCTCTGCTTATTGTTGGCTGGTCACTGGGTGAGAGCTTCCTTTTTTTTCTGGCATTTGGGAATCTTCTTGTCAAAGTGGGCACCATAATGCTCATTGGAAATAGGTCATTGAGCATGTATTGAGATAACATGCCTAATGCTTTTGCATAATACAAGAGGGGTTCCAATCAGCTGTATAACAGGTAAACCAAGTCCATTTTCCCACCTAAGTCTGCCAATTTATCTGTTTACATAGTGGACAGTTCTGCTTAGGTTTTATAGAAGCATTTGATTTTTAATTAGTTTTGTTTTGCCAGATGGTGAAATAGAATGGTATCTTGCCTTCTCCCTATGACCACTAGCACTTTTTGAATCAATTTAAAGTAATTTGGAGGAGTCTCTTCTGTCTAGAAAAGAGACAGCTGCAACAGAATATAATAGAAGTGTATAAAATCTTGGCTGACGTGGAGAGGGATCAGCTCCTCACTGTTTTTTCTAATGCAAACACGAGTGTCCAACAGGTGAAATAGTAGGTGGTGAGTTTGAAGCACACAAGAGAATGTGGCTGTTCTTGCTACAGATTGTGATGGAGGTAAAATTTTACATCAATACATGGATATCTGAAAAATTTAATGAGAGAAAAGTATTGAGAGTAATTAAATGCAGAGAAACTATTCAGATTGTAGTCTGAAACCTGCTGTCTTTCTGAGCTCTGAGTATTAGGTTGAAGCAAGGAACAAGTGTATCCTGTTCTCACTCTCTTCTGTAGGAATCCTTTCATGAGCCCTGGTGTGGAGAAGACAGTTGAGATAGTAAGGGTATGGATACAAACAGTATAATTTCTACCTGGAAGAGCAATCTGCTTGTCCATGGCCAAACTGGTGATGAAAAGAGCAGATTTAGTGACTATATAACTTGAAAGATATTTATAAACTTTAGCCAGTCAAGAATTTAAAATATTTCTCAGAAAATAGTGAAATCAAAAGAAAAAAATAGTCCCTTGTCTGTAACCTGTAATTTCTTTTTTTGTTTTGCAGCTCTTGGGTATAATATACCCAGATTTTCATTCATTCAAGATACAAAGCATGCTTTTGCCAATCAGTTATTTAATGCTTTGCTATCTACCTTCTATATCTGTTTCAGTAGGAAAAAGTAATGGTAGATAGAATTGGCATAAAAATGCCACAAAGCAAATGGTGTTTTAAACTGTTTAGGCCAAAGTATTGCCAAAGTGGAAGAGGATTTTAGTTTAGTGGTGTTGGTGAGATGGTGAATATCTGATTATTTCAGAAGAGAGCTTTAAAATGGATTGAGTGTTGGAGTGTGAGTTAGGATGAGTATTTGGCTAACCATTTGGACTTACAGGCATATATTTCAATAGCTGAAATATATAGCAGTGCTCAGGAAAAGTGTAGTAGAGAACACAGTTCTGTCTATTTTTAGTTTATATTCTGGTTTCAAGTATTATTTCCATGTGAAGGAAAGCATGAATATAAGCAGACAATTTTCACTCCTTTTTCTTCTAGTTGTAGCACTCTACAGCCTCTTGGAATGATGTCCTGGCTGAGTCCACCACCCATCCAGCTGCTTCTTCTTATGTTGTTGCCTAATTTGCAGAAATGTGTTATCCCATTCACATATTTTTTAATTTGTCATTCCTCTTGTAACTTAAGGAATCTTAAAAGACATCTGGAGGGCTTTTTCATGCTCAAGAAAGAGTGAGGAAGGACTTTGCTGCCAGAAATTAAATTGTTGGTGCAGAAGATAATTGAACACCACGAGAAGAAGCAGCACAAAACAAACATGCCCTGAACAGGACCCTGTCAAAGTGCTTGTCTTCTGTAAGGTTGTGAAAGAGTTCAAATACCAGGGGGAAGAAAGCTTTGAGGAGTATCTGTTTATCACACATGCTTCTCCTTGCTCCTATTTAGAGGTGCTTGCAGCCCCTCTCTGTTAAAGCCATACAAGACACAAAGAGAAGGAGATTGCTTACAGGCTGGTAGCATCATTCTTTTTTTTTCACAGAGAGCTCTGTATTAGCTCCCTTTTAATGCTGTGCATGTCAGCACCTTGCCCAGCTAATACTGCCAACATGTTTTCCCTGGGAGGCTTTAAACAATATGAAAAAGCACTTTGGGGAAGCTTGTAAAATTCAGTCGACTTGTCATGATGTTTTACAGTTTTATCACCTTAGTCAGTGGAGACTGCCTGCTCCATGTCAAACCAAAAAGTAACCAGCTGGAACCATTACTGCTTTTACATGTTCTAAATAGCCTCTGATGTTCCAACACCAGGTTGAAGGACTGCCTAATACTGAATGTGGTAGTAGACTCATCATAGACTAGATGGCAGATAGGCCATCTGAGCAGCAAAGTAAGTGTCTGGAGGTGACTGTTCTTATTTTTCCTTGGTTTTGTTAGTTGAGATCATTATTGCTTAGGTGAATCTCTCTAATTTCTTTTGAAGTTGAGAAAAACAAGTTAAGTAAAACAAAAGCTGCTATAGACTCCTTTAAATGCATGCAAAACCAAGCAAGGTGAGATAATGTAGTACCAAGCAAGTTATTTTGATAATGTGAAAATTGTATAAAATTGGTACTTTTGGTTTTAATACTAGCTGTTTGGCAGACAGGCTCCTGTGGATAAGAAGGATGTGGAATATGGGAGTGGTGATTATAAGAATTTCTAGGTATTTTAAAGATGAGTGTGGTATGTATGTATTTATATGAAAGCAGTGTCACCTTGATAGCCTAACAAAGCTACAGGCATGAACCAAGTACCAGGGTAACTCACATCTAGAAGAGACAGTCTTGAGGGGACACTACCTGGATGTTTTTTTCCTATTCTGAAACCACATTTTCAAGGAGTATTTGGTTTTATCTCAGTCTCAAGTGGGCTGGCCCTCCTCATGCTCCAGAGTCCCATAAGACTTGAGTGGGAAGTGACTCTTACTGAAAACAAAGAAGATAGAAAGGAAGGTGTTATTTTGTGGCTTGATTTGGATGAAACAACAAGACAAAGGAAGCCCAGGGCTAACCCTGAGTGTGTAGCAGAGTGATTCAAGGATAGGCTCAAAATTCGGCATCTTGTGTTTTTTATTTATTTATTTATTTATTTATTTATTTATTTATTTATTTATTTATTTATTTATTTATTTAAACTATCATGCTTCCTTTGTCTTAGTAGTTCAGAAAACACTCCCAAAAATTTTCCATCATTTTTTCCCTAGTAAGGTTAATTTTAAAGTAACGTATCACATCAGATGATCCCAGTATGTTGACTCAAATTTTGCTGCTATTGAGGAGCAGCTGGTCTCCTACAGCAGTCTTCCTGTGTTCTGACATCCTTCTGCTGTACTCATTCCAGCAGACCTGAGTTTTCACATCCTTCTTTCTTTCCTTGTTTTCATACTAACAACAGTTCCAAGATATTTTGCAAGAGTGGAATGTGCAGACCTTCCTTCACCTTGACACAGTGCCACGTCAGTCTTGATGTTTGGGCAGTGCTTGGGTTGTTTCCCTCGCTCTGCAACTGGTGTTTTCCACTTGCTGTTGCAGCACTTGGTCCCCTCCCCTGTCTGCTTTTCGGTGAGAAAACCACACCTCTGTGTTTTCACCATTCTCAAACCCTTTGCATTTTCCCACAGAGCCTGAAATTCTGTTTCAAGGTATGAAATGTCTGCCTGTATGGTAGAACAGTGTACAGAGGGGTTCATGGCCACAGAGCAGTCTGTTCCCTCATTGTTTGCAGGGCTGCAGAAGCTTTATGAAATATGGTTGTCAATCAGTAATTGATTTACTGATTAATGTTCTTACAAATGACAGTATGTTTGCTCTTGTTATTTTTGTTACAGTTTAGTTACTAACCTTACCTAGAAGTCAGTGGGATTCAGCACAGACATGAGAAATCCTGAAGGTGGGGAAGGATGAAGCACCTACAGAAATTTAATATGTATTGCAGGGGTGGCAGGTCTGCTTCACTTCAAGTGTTGCTTGTACTTTATGCTGAATTTATTGTCTGTGTAGCAGACATGGAGAGAAGAAAACAGAATGGAGTGACAATGGTTATCAAGGCTTTAGTAAATTTTTTCCATCTGATTATTGATGATGTTTACAACACAAAAATTAACAACTCTAAAAAGAAATAATTGATAGGCATTGTCAGTATAATGATATTATTGTTGGAAGCTCTGTTTGTGATAAGTATGACTTGAAATGAATCAGGAACTGGAGATGAATATGTCAATACGAGAAAAAAATTGTAATTGAATGTGATTTACTAAGTTAAATATTTCCTAGCATTATATTCCACATGCAGTAAAAATGCAAGGGTACCAAATCTGAACACTTGCTACATTTCAGCATCTTTAAAGTATAATGATTACTGTAGTTATTTAGCATAATGACTAAAATAGTTGCCCAAAGTACTTTATTTATAGCAACATTTGTAATTAGGTACTTGAATATTTTTTATTTCAGAGAAGAATGTCCTGTAGAGCTAACCCATGTGAAATGAACTCTCCAATTAGTGAATTTACATATCACCCTTTTTCTATGAAAAGTAAAATAATTTTCTTTTTCTTGGCAATTTTGGTTACTATTAAATTTTTTTTTAAGGAAACAGTAAAACATAACTCTCCTTTGCCATATCTAATTCTTAAACTCAGCTATTGTATCCTCAGTGAAGGAATACCACAATTATTTTCCCGTTGGAACACCCCAAATATTATTATTTCATAGGGACTACTTGACATACTTATGGTCATGAAGATGCTTTTTATTCTTGTAGCTTCCCCTTCCTCCCTCCCCCCAAAAGAAGAAAAAGCCAACAATACCCTGCATAAAAAACCTGAGTATTAAATATTCCTCCAAATGAAGCAAGTTATTCTTTGCAAATTAAATATTATCAAGTCCCTAAGTAAGTTTTGTCTTTCTTTAAGCAATGTTAAAATTAATGTCAATCAGAGATTAAAATTAAAGATGATTGTGCCTGGTGTACAATGATGAAGGTTATTCAAATGTAGCAGTCTAAAGGCTGGTAAAGGTGTTCACAGAACATAAAAACTGTGCTTAAGACCTTGATTTAAGGTTAAGGAAAACTCCTTTGCCACTGTTTTGGGTACTGGATACCATGAAGATTCCCATCACCTCTACTGAAGCAGGTTCTCACTCTGTGGATGGGATGAAGTTTTTGTGTGCAGTTACTCTCTGTCCAAATTTCTGCCCCTGTTCATGCACAGGATGTTGTCTCAGAGGATGGGAATTTGTGCTCAAATGTTGGTTCCTCTACCTGGTTTGGATCAGACTGCTGAGCTCAGATTCCTTACTTCCCGAGGCCTGTTGTCATCACTGACCCATTCAGTTAAAATCCATTCCTGGTCTCCTTTCTTCTTCTCTGTGTGACCCATCTGAGATACTCTGCAGGTTCAATTTGTACCTAGAAGCCCCATAGCTTTTATGATTTGCTTTTGTGGGTGCTTGAGCTCCTCTTGCCCAGTCTGAGGAGTCTGGGCCAACCATGGGGCTCTGGGTTCCTCTTGGTGAAGGGATGAGTTTGGCACTGACAGCTGTGTCCCTGGGGGAAGATCTCCCCATTTTAGTAGGAAGGCTTGGTTCACCCTCGGTACAACAGCATATTTGGGTTGAAGTCAGCGTACTGTGGGTGATAAATGGATTGCTGATTTAAGTGTGGCTTTGTTCAGCTGAGGCTAACTGCCAAGGAAGAACACCACTGCTTCAAGCTTTCATTTCAATCTCCAGTACACCTCAAGGGAAACAGAGAAGTTTGGAAACCAACTTCTGCCAAAGGTGAAGGGATACAGAATTTGCCATGTGGGAGATAAGGAGTGACTGTGATTCTGGGATGTGATCTGTTGGACTGACTGTTGTGTTGAGTCAGTGAAAGACTGGTAGTCTTCTACTTTTAATAGATTAGTTTTAGCAGACTAGTAGATTTTTAGTAATAATGATAACAATGCTTCAGTGTCCTTTATGTCAGTTTTTATGCCTTTATTTGAGGGTGGTTTTGATCCAAGCCAAATTAGGAAAAGAAAATAGTATCTGGATAAGCTCAAGTATTAAGTATTTACTATTATGAAAGCAAATAATTCAGGCTCATTAACACTGATGCTACATTACATAGAGTTGTGTTTGACCTTCTGTTTTCTTAACTGTCAGATACATTAGTACTGTTAGGTACTAATGAAATGTTTCTGTTTCCAAACATACTTCATCCCTTTGTAAGAAATTCTTATTACTCTTATTTTTTCTGAAGAAGCAAGAAAGGTGGTTTCTTATCCTAACATTGATGTGTGAAAGGCTAAAAGCCAATGGCTACCTCTTCATGATGTTCTGCCATCTCTCTTGTTTGGACCTTTTGATGACACACCAAAGGCAGAGTCATGGTAAGGGGAATATGGTAAAGATTTTTGCCTGACCTATAAGTGACCCTTTTTGTTAAGTCCAAGACCTGATTGTCAACTTAGAGGAATTTAAAGCCCTCTTTTTTTTTTTCTTTTTTTTTTTTTTTTCAAAACCATATCTTAACAGTCTATTTTAAAGGCTGTATTTTGTAGAAGCAACACTATACCCATATTGGAATCTTTTAGTAGGCATTTAAAATGTGAAGTGTGAATTCTGTGAAATACTGTTTTAGCTTACAGAATACATTTTTTAAAAAAGGAACATTTTAATTCCATTCCTCTTTATTTTCTATGCTTTTCCTATGAGCTTCTTAATGACCTGAAAGTTAATCTGGAACATACACTCAAATTTCTAAGAAAATACATTTTATTAAAAATTATTTCACATTTCTTAGAAATGTAATTTTTTTAGAGTACAGTTAGCACAGCGTGATCGCTTTTGAAACATTATAACACAGAGCAAATGTAGTTCCAGCAACATGACTAATTCAACACAGTCTGAGATGTAATTAATGTAATACTTCACAATATGAATACTTTCTACAAGGAATAAAAAAGCAAGTGCAATTTTGCAGGATAATTGACAAGTAAAATGACCTGAAGGGGATGTTATTTAGCTGTTACTCTGCAACAAACACTGGCTGTTCAAGAGATTGTTATGTGTATCTCACACACTTGCAGACCATGCAGTCTGAGCTGTCAGTAAAGGTAGTACAGGAAATAATGGCAAAACTGAAAAGAAGGATGATAACTTTCTTTAGTTTGAAAAAGACAACTTGTCATTGTTTGAAAATAACAGAAGAAAACAAGACTTGCTGGAATTTGTTATTTATAGCTAAGCAGCTCTGGTACTCCAAGATATATTTGGAATGTCAGGTAAATAGAAACACAGTTATGATTTCACCCAGTCCTTGGGATTTGGCACATGATTTTGAGAAGTACTTTGTAAAAGTTAAAAAAAAAACCCAACTTTTTTTACACAGGGAGAAAAATAGTTCATATTCAGAATACAGTGTCTTGTTAGCTATATATTTTTAATTGTGTTCAATCTTCTGGTAAAAGGGATTATGTCAATTCTCAACAGTATCAAATTTGGCAGTTTAAACATTCCCAAACCTAAAAAAGTCTCCTGAAATTTGACTTCCCCAAAGGGATGAAGGTCAGAGTAGCCCAGGAGAAGAGCTGACGGGTGAGGACAGGTTGGGGAGAGGTCCAGGACATGACAAAAACCCTGTTCAGATTGGATATGCTTTACTTGCACCTCACAGTCATTATATATTGTGTGAAACACAAATGAGACTTGGAATGGCTTCTGGAAGGGAAAATGCTCGTAGTCTTTCTTGAGCCCTGCAGGCCTTGCCTGGAAGAAGCTGCCCATCTCCTTCAGCCTTGCTGATCTAGTGGACTCTGCATCTGGGACTACTGTGGGAAAAAAAGAGTAAGGGCTGGGCACCAGACTAGTATGGGAACAAAACTGTACATTTCATTTCAGGCTGTTTTTATCCTAAACCATGACATGCAAATGTTCTCCTCAGTCATTACCTAATCTCATAAAGCAGCTACTTTCAGGGCAGACTTTTGTTCTCATGGATTACTTCTACAGATGCTGATAAACACAAGTGTCACATGAAGATTTGAATAGCTGATATGTCACAGTACAGATCAAACTGTGTTTGGAAGCAGAACACCAACCAAGTAAGGGTAACTTCTGTACATCTAGCAGCCTAAAAATGCACCTAAATAAGACTTACCTTGTAATAGTGCCAGGAGACTGCTTTTAAATGTTCAAGGGCGTTCTAAGAAAAGGTTGTCTTCTTTATTTTAAACTCAAGCATCCCAAACGTGTGAGAACGTGGGGTAATCCCCAGAACTGCACAAATTGTAGCAAATTTAAAAATGGAGTGTGTTTAGCAGGTGGCTGTGCTAATGTAGCAAAACAAGGCCTGTGATGGGAGAGCTATTCTCAACATGGTTGATTGAAAGACTATGGCCAGCTAATTAGTACTTTGCAATTTGGTATTCAAACATGTCAAAAATGCTGGGCTCCAGAGCCAACACAGGATGGTACCAGCTCTGCGAGTTCATCTAGAGACTTGTACACCGGTAAAGAAAAACTTGCAGATATGTTTCTATATTTCTGTTTGTGTGTGTATCCACAAATGTGTTTTGGGAAGCAGGGATTCTGCTGCCTTTCCCAAGGACTTCTGTCTTATTTCTGTTTGGCAGCCAAGCAGCTACAGTCACTAGCAAGCAAATATTTCCTCTGCTGCAGGCCTGAGGTCAGCAAAGCCCAGAGTTCAGCCGAAATTAGTAAGGCTTAGAGATACAAAGAAATGAAATGTTCCCCTGACTGTTTTGCTGACTATGGTGCATTTTAATCCTTTGCATTTTCTATATGCCACAATCCTGTTTAATGTGCTACACATCAGTATCTTCTTTTCTTTGTTTCCCTGAGTGCCCCTTGTACCCCTGCAAGGGTCCTGCTGTGCTGCCCCCACTCCTATTGCCCTGCTGTAAGGGAGAATGGGGCTCCAGATATGGTGGGCTCTAGTTACAGGTGCCAAAGCAGATTATTTTACTCTGTAGCTGGCAGAAAACATAAGTGTTTTGGGAAGCCACGAGTACATGGCCGTGTAATAGCACTTGGCTGGACAGCAGCTACATAAATAGTAACATAAAAGAAGGATTCGTAGGCTGATCCTCTTCAAGGCTGTGTGGTCCCATATCTCACCAAGGGTTCTCCTTGCCATCCAGCCCCAGGTGCTTTCCAGCTGAAGAAATCCATATGGTTGTTGTCTGCTTTTTGTTCTGTGAATTAGTTAACAGTCACAGCTACTTATACACTTATTCTGGCATCTTCAATACATGAACATGCAGGCTGAGATTCTGTGTGTGCATATGTAGTCAGAAGGAAAAATAGCTGTAAAGTGAGAGAAATGTTATTTTGATGAAACATCTGTCTTACTATATTAGCATTTATATTGAGGAGCAAACCTTAGAAAATGATTTAACTACCTTCAACTCTGTATTCTCATAGTTAGGAAAGGATACAACATCTGATTTTGCTTTTTACAGTTCATTCCTCCTATGTCTTGTGCAGAATTTAAATGCACCTCATTACTGTTCTCAGTTATTTTCTGGAATGTCTTAATTTAATTCCCATTCGTTCTCCCCTATGGCCTCCAAAGAAAAGAAAATAGGTGGGGCAGACAAATTGGAAAGTAGGAAAATACACTGTGTCAGCTTTTCTGATTGTGTCAGGTGCAGTGCAGAAAAAATAATCTACTTCATTATCTCCTCCTTCAAGTGGAATACTAATCAATATCAAGGACTCAAAGAACAGTGTTTGACAAATACAGGATGCTACTGTCATACAGTTCAATTTTAAAGTGATCATTTTTTTTAACAGCAACTTGCAATTTTGTTCTAAATATTTTTTAAGTGTTTAAATTTTGAAGAGTGCTGTATTACTACTCATGCCCTTGAAAAGGAGATGTCACTGAACTGACCTTTTACTGTCTTCTACTCCACCTCAGGAAAAAAGAGTTGTTATAATATCTTTTCAGGATCAGATAGAAAAAAAAAAGTCATATAATTTGTTCATTCAGAGAGCAATCTTAAGTTCTGTTATTCTACAGGCTCTTGCTCCTTATCTTCCTCTTCTTTCCTTTCTGGACCTAATTTTTCCAGTGTTTATATTCATTGATTCAAGGTATGTAGAGAATGCAGTAGTATTAAAACAGGTTACATTGGGTGGATCAGGCAACCTCAAAACCAAAAGACAGTGCAGATATCATCAGGAATATTTTCTGCTAAGAGGTCGTTATACCCTCTGAAGAGCATTTACACTCATTGTGGCCTAAAACCAGTAGAAATCTCCATCTCAAGGAAAAGTAATACATGCCACCTTCACTCCTTTCTGATATGTTCTGAGCTAAATGTGAGCTCGAGAGATCTGTCTTTCCCATTTATCTCTTCTTTTTTCATCAGTAGTGTGGTAACAGGAGTAGTCTTGACTGGGTCAGATTTAGACAGGTGACAATCTACCTTCTTAGACTTGTTCTAATTGTAAATTTGGTCTCTTGCTTTCAGTACACAAGGATGAGGATTCATGACATTCCACTTTCCCCTTTAAGGCGTGTTACTGAGAATCAGCATTTTCAGAGAGCTTAATATCTAGCATCTGATACTGTGACAAGAGAGGTCAGATAATTAGTGTTGAAATTCTCTGTTGTTTTGTGTTGGGATTTTTTGTGTGTGTGTGGTGTTTTTTTCCTCTGAGAAACTGCCTTCTTTATCCAGTATTGAGAAAGAAAACTTGAACCAAATTTCAAAAATGCTGATCACACTTTTTCCGTAGTTGGTATCCTGTGGAGGTTAAATGGAGCACCAGTAAATTTTCTGTGAGCCTGTGACATGTAATTGAATTTTGTAGGTTAATATGTTTTTTATAAGGGACAGTGACTGTCTCTGAATAGTTTCTCTGTTCAGCAAAGAGAGCAAAAGACACACAGTTGTAGGCACTTAATATCAGATGTCATCCCCATGCTCAGAATTAAAGCATTTCTCTCTTTGCATGGAGTTTACATCCCTCCCCAGCTGGCTTACCTGCAAAGGCCATCAGGAGGTAACTGTGGTGTTTGGTCTTGCCATCCCTTTATGGATCATTGCTCAGCTACAGATGATCCGTGTGCTCCAGGACAACCTTAGAAACGGAAAGAAGGATTTGAGAGGTGGCCTTGCTGTGTCTGTGTGTCTGTCCCTGCCTGCTTTGCACTGCACACAGTGGGCAGGCAGCTGCTGATCCCCCAGCCAGGAATGCTCTGTTAGGGACCTGTGGGGACGTGCAGCCTTGGCTCCAGAGCCCACATGCTCTCGGTAGCACCACAGGGACAGAGCTGGAGCTGCTGCTTCTTGTTTGCAGATGGGAGCTGCAGCAGAGCCCTGTGTTCCAGAGGTGAAGGTTCCAGCTGATCCTGGAAAATGCGACACAGTGTTTTAGGTCTTTAATGTGCCTGATTACTTTTTTTTGAGGTAGGTAGGGGGTTAGGAGAAAGTGAAGAGCTTGAAGATCTCCTGTTTTGTCTGTTCAATTACACTTCACACTGCTTTATGCTCTTCACCAAAAAAAAAAGGAGTTTTTAAAAAGCAGTCAGTGGAGTGTCTGGTCCATTTACTGCACGTCACTAGAAAGTAAAATAAAATCTGTATTTAAATCCAGTGCTTATTGCTGACCAGACAATGATAAAGAAGTTACTTTATTACATAATGCCCCTGTTTAGGGCCTGAGATCCCATTTTGCCCACTCTTTAAAAACTGTCTAAAATTTATATCCTGCATTTTGTCTAGTATACAAGTTGTGGATGTGGAGGTAAGACTCTTCAGGTCTCTTCCTGAACTCTTGAAGAGCTCTCTGTATAAGATTACACTTGAGGAAACAAATATTCCTTTCTCAGGAAATATTCCTCCCTTTATTTGCCCTAAAAGAAAAGATGTCTACCTCCTTGTTCTCAAAGTATACTTTGACACAGCAAGAGGTGTTTACTTTCTCTGCTTTAATACCAGCTTCACATGGCTTAATCCTCTCTAATGACTGCAGCTTGGCTCTGTGCCATGGATCCACCTATGCCTGTAGACTTCAAAAAAGCCCCCCCAAAACTGTGAAGAATATTGGAAATCTAGCCAGAAAAACCCTCTTTAACTTCTTTGGCAGAGTGCCTGGAAAGGAAGAGAGAGCACAGAATCAAAATAAATTACAGGATTCAGAAGTGCATTAAATTAGCCCCTAAGAAATTGCTTTCTCCCTGTATTAGTGACTAGTGGTAATTTGAAACACTTCAACCCTGGTCACTTTGTTATTTTAAAAGAAATGGAAATAGAGATGTAAGATAAGAAAGCTCGAATAATAGGGACAATGGTTGCATTTTAAAGTGGCAACTTAAATTGAAATCCTTTGGTTAAGAGGAGACAACCTAGCAAAGAGTTAATTCTGAGAGATGTAAGAGGAATCATAGGATATTTTAGTCTTGAAGGAATAGCTGGAGATCCTCTTGTCTATCCTCTTACTCAGATCAGGGCCTGTGAAGATAAGGTTGATCAAGGCCTTGTCAAATTAAATTTTGAGTATTTTCAAGACTGTAGATTCCACAACACATGCAAGTTTTATTGAGTGGGGTGCACATTTCTCAGCACAGGTCAGAGAGAAGTGAGTTTTGAATCACAAGTTGCTTGCACTCTTTATATTTGTCTTCCTCACAGGGTTTTATGACAGGAATGCATTTGGCATTTTGTGTTTTGATTTCCCCCCAGTTATTAAACAGTACAGATCTGTCTCTATAAAGGCAGAGAAGTTCAAATTGCAGCTGTTTATTGCTCAAATCAATATTGTCCAGCCACTGCACAAACGGTCCTGCCATGTTATTCATCTTCTCCCAGGATTGGGAATCCCCTCCAAGACGTTCTGTGGGTTCCATATAATGCAATCACTAATAGCCAGTGTATGTGAACTGACTCAGCCATGCAAATCTGATCAGGTTATTCGGCTGCTGTGCTCATCATCTTCAAAAATAATTACAGCTGAGAGTTTGAAGCTTTGCTAGTACAAGCACACAGAGCTGTTACAGGGCTCTTCTGGCTACAAAGATCTTTCCACCAGGTTAGACTACAGCTTCATTTTATTTTGGGGTTTTTTTCTCCCCAAGAAGTTGACCATACCTAGGAAAAGTAATTCAGAAAGGACAGTAATTGCTGTAGTTTTCTCCATGCCTCAGTGGGAAGAAGACCGTATTAATAATAAAAAGTCATTTGTGGAGTATGCAGGACAGAGTTGATCTCCTTATTTCCTGTAGGTGAAGATAATCCTGTACTTATTGTGCAACTGTATAATCCCAAAGGTAAGGATTTGCTGCAAAAAGGGACATATTCACCTCAAAGCAATAATAATAAATGAAAAATAAATAAAATTAAATTATGGAAATGAAATGAAATGAAAAAAGAGAAATAATAAATGAAAGGATCTTCACTCCTCACTGTTTTTTTTACAGTCATTAATCTTGGGTTCATTTATAAATACAAGAAGCAACTTCTTTCTGTTTGTGCTTTTCTTGTCAGTAAATGTTTAAATGAAGAGCATTTCTAAGGATGTATCATAAAGGTTTTATAAATGTAATATTAAAACTTTTATCCCATTGGAACCTGGTGAAGTCCAAGGGGAACAGACTTGAAAAGGACATTCTTTGGTTCTTGTCTGCCATATTGAGTTTCTGAATTATTTTTATTTACTTTTTTATTTACTGATTGATTTATTTATTGTGTCCTATATATATTTCACCGGCTGTGATAACAGAGATGTCCTTCAGGATTTGTTTTCCAATATCTATCTCTTTGTATTTTGTGATGGCTTTATTGCAAGGGATAGAAGAGACAGTCTGTTTTGCAGAAGTTGTCTGGATCAGCATCCTGTTGTCTTAGAATGTGGAGATGTGCTGCATAATGAATGCTGTGGCACAGTGAAAGAGACACACGAGTGGAGGTTCTAATTTTTTTGAGCAAAAAGGATTAGTGTAGACATGCCTGTTATTACTAGGGGAGAGAAATGAGTCTCCAGAGAATAATTCAAAGGAAGTCTTTGGAAAAGAAAGGTGGAACATTCCCCCGTAGTTCATAGGAAGCAAAAAGAGCATAATCAGTACTCTATCACATCAGAGGGAGCGAGTAAATGTCAAGACCTTACTTCAGGAAGGTCACAGAGATCCCTGGTTATTTATCAAGGGTATTGCCTTGGTGCAACTATGAGTTAGAATTATTACAGTTATTATAGGACAGTTGTTCTACCCTATTTTTTTTTCCATCTATAATGCACACTGTAATTTATTTTGGTTTTCTTTTTGGGGTTTGGTTTGCATAAAATGTTGCTGGCAACTTCAGCAGCTTGCTTGTCTTTGTAAGTGTTTGCATATGCCAATGTAATCTACAAATAAGTGACTTTAGGGAAGGAAGGATTTTAAGTTTGTTTATATGAAAAATAAATGAGAGATTATTCACAAAGAGAGATCCAACAGAAGTTTAATTGAATATATTTACATTTAGAATGCACGACATTAATAACAGTAAATTTAAGAATTTAATGTGCAGTGGTAAGTTATCTTTCACGGGGAATGATGGGTTGGAGAAACTTCTGGAAAAACAAAGTCTACAAGTATGTTTTGTAGTATTTCTCTGGGATGCCCATAATGCTTCCTGAGTTTTTATGATCATCTATTTTGGTTCGCCTCTGGGGTAGAAAAGTGCTATCCTTAGCAGAAAAGTCCTCTCCTTAGCAGAAAAATATCCTTATTTTAAAGCTGGGGAACTGAAATACAAGCTAGGCTGTGCCCTTCCCAAGGTACAGGAAGACGTGTAAAACAGCAGAAAGTGGCAACTTGGTTTCCCATGTCTCAGGCTCCCAAATTTATCTGTATTTGATATTGCAGTAGAATCTGGTTGGTTGGGTTTAAACAAACTGGTAGCAATTTCTGTGGCAGAATGGATTTCAGTGCAGTCCAGATTATTCTGCCTCTCATCTCAGTAGGTTATGTCCTCTACTGATCTTTATGAAAAGCTAGTTTTATATTCCTAGTCTAACTAATGTAAAGGTGGTTTTAGGGTCTGCTCACTGCACTGTAGTGTGTTGTATAAACATACTCATTGTATAAATGTACCACATTCCACGGAGTGAGAGAACATGCTTTTGTACTCTAAGTGTCCTTAATTTATTAAGTTCAGGGACTTAGTTTAAGCAGAATCTCCCAGCTGTGACACAGATACAGGGGTGTGTAACATTGCTCAGGGCACTTCCTCTCCCTGCCCTGCAGTTCTCCTGCTGTAAGCTGAAGGCAAGGTTTCCTTGCCCTGGACAGTGCCACAATTCATGTCTGTTAGATGCCCACAGCCAGGGGAACACAGTCATAAAAATACACATCAAAGTCTCTTAGACCATTGAGCCTGTACAAATTTGTAACATCCCAGAATGCTTTATTGCTGTTAAATAGGGAATAGATGTTGTACAGTGTCTGTATCCTGCCCATGTCTAGAAATGCAGTCCTGGGAGAGGGCAGGGAAGAATGAAAGCTGGATATTTCTCTGGTTTAATGTTTTGAAACAGAAAAATAAGTTTGTTATTATTAATTTAAAACTAATCTCTGTTACTTGCTCTCTATATCTTCCAGAGGAAAGTTGCATTATGCCTGTCACAGATGTGATTTTGGAGGGGTCAAGAATAGTGTTGTCAATAAACGTACTGATGAATTTTTTACTTTCACTAAATTTTGGTGATTATACTTTTTTGGCTAAAATACTTCGTTTCTTTTGCTGCCATAACAGAAGCCACAAAAGTTTTAAGAGTAAACCACCTGAATGTGGGTTGGCCAGAAGGCTGTGGGCATGCAGAGACAAACATAACAGCAGACAGAGACAGAAGTGTCCAAGGGAGCAGAGTTTTAACCAAGGGGTACTCTAGAGCCAGAAGTTAAGGTTAGATGACATTATAGTACTCTCTGGCTTGGAATAACTTGCAGACCACCTTGTTTTAGAACAGAGTAAACAATCACTTTAAAGGATTAGAGAACAGATAGATTTTTTTCTCCCCTTAAGTGTTGTTATGGATAATCTTTCTGGAGTCTGAAAACCCTACAGAAGTGATAGAAAAATGACCTGTGACTGTATGACTGAAGTGATTGATGAAAATATTGGATATTTCATGATTCTGTCATTTTTTAAACCAGAGAATGTAGAAGGGTTATGCTCTGACAGTTGCTGAGCAGTCTATGCAAAATAAAAGTGTATGTTCTACAAAACCTAAAACTTTATGGAAAGTTGACTTATGTTTTAGATTTCTGTAGTAATACAAATATTTATTGTAACACCAATGAATGAGGGGAATTCTTAAGACCAGACTTTTAGAATTAAAAAATGTTAGTCTGAAATTGGAAAGGAACCACTAGTGTATACCTCATGACAAAATGCTTACACAATTTCTAGCAACAAAGACTTAATAAAATAAAGAACTTGGAGAATAATTAAAAACAAGACAGACCTTCTGCTGTTGTATGAGGAAGTATTTTCTCCCTTTCCCAAGAGACTGACTTAGTTCATTCAGGAAGCTTTTTCATGCATCATCAACAGATCTGTGACATTCATTTTGTTATCAGCTTTCTGTTTTTCTAAGCTCCACTGACAAAGAGAATGTTACATCTGAAGGCTCATCATCTTTTATTACAATTTTTCTGCATTATCCTATGCAAGACATTCATTAACATGTAATACAAGATGCAAATTAATCTAATAAACTGGCCCATTACAGAGCACAAAAGTTACAGATCCATTTTATAAGCCCAATGCTTTTAAATTCTGCCAGCATAGGCACTCAGAACAGACTTCTGTGCTGAGAGTTGTAATGAATTTTCAAGTAGTTTATAATTAAGCAGAGTCAGCAGTAAAGTTTTGGTCATGCTTTATTGGCTTTCTTATTTTTTCTAAATAATTGAAGTCAGAGTCTAAAAAACTTGCAAGTGAATGTGACATATTTTGCCCTATAGGTATCCTTTAAAATTGCCCATTGTTTGCCTTTTCCATATATTTCCTTGCCAACCAAGGGTACCATGGAGCTGTGGTTTAGGATGGTTCTTTGGGAACTCTCCCTGAAGTGATTTGGGTTTTACTTGCCCCTTGACTGGTATTGAGGAATTGTAAACCTTGAACTTTTAGTAACTGATAAAAACGTATTTCTTATTTTGCATTTCTACCTCTCTTGCATTGATGCCACTATCTGAAAGCAAGAAAAACTCTGCTAGCTGAATAGTTTTGAGAATGAAAAATGCTCCAAAACAGATATCTGGAGTTGAAAACCTTTTAATTACCCAGGCAAGAGCAGAAATCATGTTTCATGAATCATTCAGAACAGGCATGCTTATAATCTGCTTCTTGATTATATTTTTTAGTTGATATGCTGGAAACACCCTCCTTACTCAGTTCATTTTGTTGGTTATGAGTTTCTGTCTCTCAGAACCACAGCTGAGCTGCTCCTTCCTTCCTGACTCTGAAAGGTTCATCTTTTTTGGTTTGATTCTCTAATCATGGCAAATCTTCAGTTTTTTAATGGAAAGGAAACATGTCATCTTCAGTGTTAAAGTGATGCATGATTATATCACTATTGATTTTCAGTGAGCAAACCCTTTAATTTAGCATATTTATATTTATATGAAGTGCAGTTGAACTTTTGCTGTACTTAATTTGGTGGTGGCCTAATTATACAGTTCAATACAATCTAATAATCCAGGCTGAAGTACAGGACAGAAGAAGATTTTTCTTTGTGATTTAGCTGGCAGCAAACACCAATCTTTGTGGTTGTTATCAGAGAAAGACATCTGAATCTATAGCAGTATTTGTCTTTTCCTGGCACTCAATTCCTGCCTTCTCTGTGTGTCAGAGTTTTGTTTATCTTTTCTGGTTGTTCTGGGCTCCAAACATTCATCTTCATTTCTGTGTTTTTTCCCTTCCTTCTATGACTCGCAGCAATAACTTATTTTCTTTTTAGGTTGGTAAACAACATAGTGATGTGTATTCTGAATCTGATGCAGAACATTTCTGTTAGATCAGAAGTGACTCAGCTTTCTTTAGCCAGCAAGTGGCCAGTTGCTGATTCACTTTGACAAATATCTGGTTTAAAGTGAACAGATACAAATTTGACAGTATTTAAGGAACTCCTGAATAAAATTACTGCTCCTTTTACATTCTTTAAAGGCTGATACAGGCACAACTGGAGGAAGGAAGAAGTCTGTTTAAACAGTGACCTCAATCATTTAAAAGAGTACATTCTGTGATATAAAAGAAATTTGGATGCTATTCCAGTGTAAGAAGATACCTAATAAACTGAATTCATTCTTGGCATAGCTGCTGACTAGGTAAATCAGTAATACAATTATCTTGCTTTGCTTTATGACTGTACTTCATATATTTATATAAAAAGTTATGGAGAAATTCCTCACTTGTTTTGCATGTGTGCATATTTTCTTGATTTGTGGTACAAAATGCTCTTTTGGACTGCATAAAACAGCCTTTACTAATAAACCTGGACTTCTAATTACTATAATACAATCTCTCCCCAGTCCTCCTCCTTTCTTTGTCTAGTGACTAAAAAGTGATGAATACAAGTCGTCAGTCATCACCAGCATAAACCTCTTACAGTATCACTTTATATTTCTATTCTGCTGTTTCTGCTGATATGCTTCAGGTGAAGGCCTTAATAAGAGCAGAACTAAAATGAGGTGAATCACGGTGACTTTTAGAGACTGACGGCGTTAAATTTTTTCCTGATTCCCCTTCACTTGCTTTCTTAAACAGGAAGACAATAATCCTTCCTTAGCAGAATAAAATCTTGCTTGTCACTGATATTTTGAGAGGCTTGTCTTAAAGCCCTGTGTGTTTTAAGATTACAGATAGGTTAATGCTGTAACTATACAACCTTAATACATGAAGATGGACAAGACTAATCAGATAAGAATTAATGGGCTTCTATGCATTTAACATTTCTACCTGATTTTCTGCATTTTTTTTATTATGTTTTACTGCAGATAAATGCTATTATCAACTTAAAATCATTTAGTTATAGTTACATGTTTTGGTAAAGGAAACCTGCTAGTGATGACAAACAAACTTAAATAGAGAAAAGACTACTTTTTCACAAAAGATGTTTTTTTTATTAAAAATAGGTGGATGTTATGCTTGTATTCAGGATATAAGAACTGGTAGACTCAGTGTAACTGAAGTAAGCCAAAGCTGTGCCATGAGCCTGGCTTTGTCCTAATTCTCTTTTTCTTCTGTTAAACAAAGTAACATTTCCTAAAGGGGAAATGTAAGTTTATCCTTAGATATGTTTCTAAACCTGTGGCTAGATTATTTGGGTTGTTATACCAATTATTTGGTCTTTCTCTCCTTGCAAATGGATATTGGAAAGGAAGTGTCATCATCTAATGCTGGAATATTCAGCAGTCTTTACTGCCATCTTTACTTTCCTCTTGGAAAAGCTTTCTGTTCAAAGGGAAGGTGGTCATCTGATTTCACCCTTTTGAAACTGTGTTGAAAAGCACTTTAGGAAAACTTTAGGAAAATATCACACAATGACTGAAGCCTTGTGGCCCTTCTGAATTACTGTTCAGGCCTGAAAGATTTTCACAGAGTTTTGCTGTTCATACTTCATACATATTTCCCTTTCTGGCTACCTTAGTAACTGCTTCCTTCATTTTCGTACCTCTACAACGACACCACCACTGGACAAAACTGAAAAAGAAGTGAAAAAGTGGAAAAAACTAGGTTAAAAAAAGGTGAAGTGATGAAGCACATCTGTTTGAGTAAGTGCAGCAAAGGATTGCCTAATAAACTACAAAGTAGCTCCAGAAGAGTTGAACTGTCAAGGAGCATCTTATGATATCCTTTTCTAAAGTATTTATCTATGGAATCCCCAAACCAGAAAACTGTCATAGGATACCAACTGTATTCTGTTTCAATGAGATACTATTTACTGCACTACTGTAAATGTAATGGTGTTCTAGTGAATCACAGAAATCTTAAATCTTTAGATTTAGGTTTTCAGAACCTGTAACTTTTCTGACTACACATTTTATTTATCCTTAACCCCATAGAATGAATGAATATATAAAACAAAACCAGCATCGCTTGACTGAGAGATAGTGAATAGGTGTATTTTGGGGAAGTTAAAAAGCAGCAACCAATTTTGTTTAAAACAGTTAAATGGATAGTCTGTCATTTATCTATTAGTTTCCTTCCACCTTTCTTTTTGTTTATTTCAAACAGTTGTTTCATCTCATGTTTCTTATATTTTATTGGTTGTTACACCTTGTGAATTATCTTTACCCAGAAATGCCATTTATTTTATGTCTGTATAGGGCCTAGCACAAAGAGACCCAACCTTGTCAAATCTCTTGTTTGCAAATAGTATTATTAATAATTAAAAATGGCACAGGAAAATTGGATTGAGACTGGTTTTTGTATGAGACATAATATTGAATGTAATAAAAGACAATCTTTAACATATAAATGGGTTTAAGAATATACAGCATAATCAAATTCAACTGCATTTTTTAGTACTTTTCGTGCCATGTCTCCCAAGGTGCTTTACAGCACAATAATCATGATTAACTCTGGATTTAATTAGTGAACTAGTGCAGTAATTCACAAAGTGGGACAATGAGTTAGAAGAACTTGATGTTGGTGAGGACCCCAGTGACCACCCAGGAGATGTCAGTGGAACCATCAAATCCAGGTGTGGCAGAGAACATGGGCAGGCAATTCTCTATTTCAGAGAAACAGTTGAAACAAAAGTCCACAAGCACTTCTTTGATGGCAGAGTAATCTGAGGAGGGGAGGTTTGGGATGAGGGCTTTGTTTTAGGGTGATACTGGCAAATCATAAGAGGAATTTACAGCACATTTTCTGGTTTGCTTCAGTTTTGCTTTTGTCAATGTTTGCGAGTGCAAATATCTCTCAAACGTGAACTCTGTGAATTGCAAACTCTGGTTTCTTGGCAACCACATCAGGACTTTGCTATTTGCAGCTAGAAAGGAGGGTGCATTTTAAAACAGTCTGCAAATTTAGAGGTTTCAATGGCATTCATGGCAACAGAGCTCTTAAGGCTTGTATTTTAATCTTTTTCAATCTTGCATTAGTCCTCAGAACCCTAAGTGCAGTACACCATCCACAGCAGTAGTAGTGAGTGCAAAAGTAAACTCGAATTACCTAAGTTTTTCCTGCTTATTAGAAGACAATTTTTGAAATACAAACCTTCCTTTTAGGGATGTTTCATAGCAGGTGCATTAAATAAACTACTTTTACAGTGTGTTTCAGATGGATCGTGATGGGCACTCACTCTCCATGTCACTGGGAGATAACGGTGATAGGAACTGAGGAGACAGTGTTCCTGTGTGCTCACCCTGGGAGAGGGAGAAGAGGTTGTTCTGGTACAGAAGAGAAGAGCCTGGGAGGGCTAAAGGATATTTGATGCAGTGATATGACCCCAAAAAATTCAAGTATAGTTTTCCTCTTCTTTCTACCTTTCTCCTTCATCTTACTGCCTCAAATCCAGGGAAAGTGTTCACTGTCTTGGATCTCTGTGGAGTACAGAGACACTTATGAATATCAGAGCAGGCAATAATCCACTTGGTAGGGTTCAGCTGTCTGATACTCAAGCAGTACAATTTCAAATATATTTTTCTTTGCCCTTCTGTATGGTTTACATAAATTATTATTAAAAAGTAATAATGTCAATGAAGAATTAATTTTAAGTATTTGTTATGGTGAACAAATAGAATGATTTATCTTAAGATTTTATTGCTATCTGAGCAATGAAATCCATGGTTATGAAAATTGGTTCTGATTTTATAAGATATTGATTCTACTGCAGTTCAGGTGAAGAAAAGAGAAAGGTCAGTGAAAAGTGAGATATTTTCATTCTCTTTTTGTGGATCTTGGTTCAGGTTCTAGAATGCATGTTCTAGTTGTGTGTTGGATCAAGGTTTAAGACTGTGAGCTTTTAGGATCAGAGAGAGTTTTTAAATTATAGAATGAGGGATTTATACCCTACTTTGGATGAATGTTGTATAGTACTAATAAAACAATGTAATTGTCATGACTGCATCAAAGTTTCTTATAAAGCTTCTTATTTTGTGGCCCTGCAATATAAATACCCCAGCACATTTCACAAATGTCAATGAACTGACCTTCCCATACCTTCAGAGAGCAGATGATTTTCCTACAGACAAGGAACTCCAAACAGAAGTTTCTTAAGGAGTTGCTGGACTTACTGTGGAGTCACAGCTTGGAACCAGGTTTCATTCCTCATTGGCCTGACCAACTTTTCTTGCTCTACCCACATTTGCTCTCCTTTAGCTCTTTTTGTTTGGAGTTAGGCCCCTTTAAAGTATGCCTATTATTTTTATGGCAGTGGTTGGTCTTTTTTTTTTTTAATCCTAATACATTTTTTCCTTCTGTGAAATGGTGAGAGCTGTGCTTGTATAACCTTCAAGGGGTTAAGTAGTGTTGGCTGGTTCAAAGATGCAGAGCTTCTTGACTCAGCAGACTGGGACTTTACTTCTGTATTTACACAGTGAAGAAGAAAGTAACACTGCTGATGGATGCAGCCAATGCATAATTTCTTTCTGAAACTCACTCTGCATGAAGTGAACTTTTGCCCATATATTTATTATTTATTAAATGAAACGTTTTTAATTTTTATTATTATTTTCAGCATCTCTTGGCACGATTACTGAATTATGGATGCTTATGGGTATGTTAGTTTGTGCAGAAAATAAGACAGTCCAGTATAGGTTTCAATTTTTAGAGTAAAATCTAGCTACATATGAAGAACAGTATATCCAGATAAAGTATCTATTGTGCTAAAGAAAATGGTGTTACTTTTTACTGCTTCCCCTTGGAAAAGGGCCATGTTTTTGAGATGAAATCCAGCATCTCAAATGAATTTTTTATATTACTTGCATGTAGCAGGATTCATTTCCTCCATTATCTAATGGATCATGTTTATTGAATCTGACAAACTCGAGAATCTGAGCTTTCAGATGTGGAGGGCAAACAACTGTCTGTGTTTGTTTGGCATCATCGATTTATCAAGACTTTCATCTTGTGCAGAAATTGAGTTTATATGTTGAGTTTCCATCTCTTTGGGAAAGGTCCATTATCTTTCTTGAGTCTCTAAAACTGGTATTGAGGAAAGAATGGTGTTTAGGAAAACCACCAGAAATATTTTACAAACATATAAATGCTATAGAGCAAATGAGTAGTTATTGTCTTTCTGTTCACGATTTTGATTCAGTGACTAAGCAGAATAGGACTTCTTGATCCTGCTTTAGCAAGGTGAGTAACAAAACTTCTGCAATTCTGTCTCTCTTAAAGACAAGGATACTCAGCTGTTTGGACTCAAGAAAGGTATTTTCTTCTGATGAGAAGAGATTTTTGCATAGGCAGCAGTTCTTCTGGTTGAACTTCTGCCTGGCAGTGTAAAGAGTGATTGCTCCCATTGCTGTGAGACAGAAACCTGCCTCTTTTCTCTGGACACTCCTTTCTGAACACTGTGGAATATTGCAGCTTCCCAGCACGAAAACCGACCCTGCTGCACTGAAATCAGCGGGGAGAGTTACCCCTGACTTCAGCAGGAGCAGGGTCAAGCCCAGGAATTAAATTCTTTTTGTTGATACCTTGAAACCACCAGTGGGTTGTTACAGGATTTTTGGCAGCTTTATACATGGCTTGGATATGCAGGGCAGTTATGGATTGCATTTGGGGGTCAGCAGAGGACTCCAGGTGGAGAACAGGTGTGGGCTATGCGAGCAGCTGCCATGAAGCCTGTGGAGGGGAATCTGGGGGGAAGTGGCCTTGCTGGGAGCAGGGAGCTGAGTGTGCTCTGGAGAGGCAGAGGTCTGCTGAAGGTCTGCCTGCTTTTGAACAACAGCTCTCAGGTCAGATTTCTGCATTTTAGAAGTTGATGAGAGCTCATCTATACGGGTAACAAATGCTTTATTTTGGGTCACTTTTGCTTGTGAGCTTAGGCATTTGTATATGTTTGAAACTTGGTTTATATTTGTGAGCTAGATGAGGCATAAATCCTTTCTAGGACTATCTTAGAGTGAGAAGACCAATGTGTAGAAAGTATCTGGGATGCAAAAACTCAAGCATAAGTTCAAAGACTGAATGGCAAAAAAAGTATCCATGTTTCAGACCAAACAACCGCTTTGGGTGGGGAGCTGTTGGATTGCTACTTACCTGGTGTTTAGGTATGTTGGGTGTCTACCTGGGAGTCAAGGACAGATAACTGTTGTGCCTACAAAAAGGCAATTCTATTGCATGTTAAGTGATTATATGTAATATTTTAGGGTATATTTCACTAATTTTGCATACTGATTGATTTAGTGCAGCTTAGTTTTTGGATTAGCTTAATTGTTAGTAAACTAGAATGAGATCAAGAATTTTGTGTGTTAGGTTATGGAATTCAAATGGGTGGTACAGATTGTGAAGTATGTATACTAGGAATGACTTTGGATGTGCTTATCTGTTTTTTTGTTGTGTGGCAGACACTGCACCCTGTATTCTATGGATCTGTTCTCTCCTGCTTGTTTTATGAAATCCTTTGCACCTGTGAAGAGTGAGTGTAAAAAGGCAGGCAGCAAAGTCTAACTCTTAATGGTGCTATGGATGTAAAAAGCAATACAACTTGCAAGACAATACATTGATATGTGTAGTTGCCTTTCTGTAACAATATCCCCTTTAGAAAACTAGAGGATATATAGTTAGGAGTTTGACTGGAAAAGCTTGACTATGCAATTTCTCAGCTCTAGTATTAGGAAACTGAGGTCAAATTTTTTCAAGCATCAGTTGAATCTTATTGTGGTTTATAATTAGGTACAGCTCTCTTGCATTTCAACAGACACTTCATTTTTATTCTCTCTCTCTGAGAGACTTTATTCATAGAAATTATAAGAGTTTGAAATGGAACAAGGTGTACTCAGTGGGGCCTTAATTGCTAACTGTGAGTAAAGAGAAGTTTTTTGCATTAACTTATTGCAAAGGCTTCTGAGTAACTATTCAGTTATTCAAGTTTGCTTTTGTTTGGGGTGACTGTTTCACCTTTTGTGAATGCTAATGATATAACACTTTGAGTTACAGGGATTTATTTTGGAGGCTGTAAAAACTGTGAGACATCTATCAGCTGAAAGGGAGCTCAGTGTTCTTAAACTACCAGTGTGTAACTGAACTCTAAGATTGTATTCTTTGAGCTCTGTGGAGTGCTGTAGGGTGCATGTTTCCAGCTGTGAAGGGTTACTGTTGATCCCACCAGCTCATCTAGAGACAGGTTTTTATTTTAGCTCACACTTTGAATGACTGATTCACATCTTGATGGTGTAGATACATAAATGTAATCTATTGATTACTTTGTTTCCTACTGTTCATATGCAGTATTTATACTTTGCTTAAGCAACCATAAACTTTCATCACTGTCATCTCTGAAAGCTCTTATCTGGAGTGGCACTAATAATGAGAGAACTTACACTGTTATTAACTCTCTCTGGTGTGGTAGAATGGGTTGCTTTACTTCTCAACAATACATCTTTCCTGAAGGGTGGAGGGAGTGATGTGTGCAATTGTCAGGGACAGCTACTATAGTTGCCTGTTGGGAGGTACTATTTTTTCTGTTTGGCAAGTTTACTGCCATTGAAATCCAACCTAAGCAGCTCTGGGAAGGGAAGAAGGGAAAATAATGAAATGAAATGGTGAATGGTCTGCAGACTGCCCTTGGGAACTCCAGCCAAGCCTTCAGCTCCCAGTGAGCCAAACCCATTCCTTCTTCATACCTAGAACACAAACTGAGATATCTCCTCCAGCCCTAAGATAAGGAGAAACCAACTCCATTAGCTGAAAACCAGCCTGAGCCAGGAGTTTCTTCTTACTGCCACAAGTAAGGATGTGGAGAGGATTCAGTTGTTCAAATATAAGGTACATTAGAGATTTCTGATTTCTCTCTTCACTCTTGTTTTCCATGACTTAACATCTTCACTGTTTTATTCATGCAAAATTTCAGGAGTAAGCCTCAGGTGTCACTGCAGGGTGCCACAGTCCAACTAGGGCAGTACATTAGCAGTGAATTTTTGCATATGTTTCAGCACAAGAAGTTAGAGCTACCAGAAGCTGTGTCCTGTTCAGAAGCTGGAGCATGATAGTCTTGCATAAACAAGTATTTTGTTTTTCCTACGTGCTATGTTGAACAATTTTTAAATTAATTATTTTTTAAATTTAAAATTCCAAGTTAAATAACTTTTTTTTTTAAACTAACTTTATCAGAATTTTTCTTCCTAAACTTAGCGAGTCAGCCAAAAGCTCAATTTAGTTATGATCTGTATTCTGAACTGACAGGTACCTAAAAATATGATTGATTTCAACCATGGAGCTATGATTTCTCAAGGTTTTCTTGTAACTGCATTATGCATGACAGGAAAATAATGAAGAGCTCCTGTTACTTTCTTGAAAGAAGAAAACCAATAGTCAACATGTGATATTCCAAAGAATGTAGAAATACATTCTGAAATCTAAATGTTTTAACTGAAGAAATCACTGTGTTGGACATAGAAGCTCTTGTTGATTTTTTTGAGGGTTTGGGTGTACAGTTAGTACATTTATGAGTATATTGAGTAGTTTTAGTCTTAGTAAGATTAAGCCTTCCAGCTTGTTTTAGCCTGTTAGCTAAAAGAAAAATTGTGGGTTTTTTTTTTCCCTTAAATCCACTTCAGATTTGTTAGTGACTTTTTGTAGAGAATTTAGAAACTGAGGTACACATGGAAGCTGATGTTTATGATGTGAAGATTGATAGCAATACACCCCAAAAGAATTTTAAGCTCTTGACATAATGGTTTTTTGCAAGTTCATCTTCTAAAACATTTTATGTTTTAGAAGGTGAGAAATGGATCCTGCAGTGAAGAGTCAGGTGAAGAATGTTAGGGGCTGGGAAAGCAGCACCTGTGTTGTACCTGCCTTTGCACCAGCTGGGACTGAGCCTCTCCTTTGTACCTCTCAGCACAGTTGAGAGCTGTGAGAATATTTTGTTTCTCGTACTAATGCAGATGGAGGTACTACACACATTTTGTTGGGTGACCATCACTAAAAAAAATTGAAATCACAACAGGGACTGAAGTGTTATGAGTGTGCAGATGTGAGTTTGAATCACCAGATAGTTTTGAAGCTGGTCCTTGCTCCAGTTAGCACCTTCTGGTTTGTTACTTGAAGCAATTTCAGACTTCACAAACCAGGCTTTTTTTGATTAAATTCAACAGGAAGATGCTTTCCAGGAGTGCTCCTAAAGCTGATAAGGGGCAGCTAGCCCACAGCACTGGATCAGTGCTAGTCCCAAGTAAAACCCTGTAATCCTATTCTGTGAGTACTTGGTGATCAGCACCAGCTGGTTCACTGCTTACACTGTGAGATCTCATGTTGTGTTAAGTTACTTGCTAATACAGATTAGCATGGGAATTAATTATTTTTTTATTTCAAGAGGAGGGAGTTACTTGAGACTGAAGTTGAGGGATGGAGAAGTGTCAAGTATCTACTGAGACAAACTGAAAGGATTAGAAGTGTTTCTTATTTAAATAAAACTATTTATACTTGGATTTTTATTATTTTAATAAGGATAAATGAAAATCTCGCCTTTCTCACTGTTCACAAGGGACAAGGGATGATTATGGCAGCACTACTCCCTCAGAGAGTAGTCAGTGAAACATGTAGGGTGCTTTCCTGAGATGTAGGAGAAACATCTCTTAATCTCTTCTTTGATGTGACTTGAGCATCCCTCAGCTCTTTCAGGAGCAAGGTAAATGTCAGCTATATAAATGCTGACGGGGGGGGGTTATTTTGCTCCCAGTATTTCCCATGTAGAGGTTTCACTTTGCATACAGTGTGTTTGCTAGACTGAAAGTGAAGAAGAACGACTCTAGCACCTGATAATCAGACTCCAGGTCTCAGTTTCTGCTCCAATCTTACAATGCAAAATGGGGCAGCTTTAGCAGTTTGCGTTCCATGTGTCATGTTGTTAATAATGAAGATGAATCTGAGTGCCACTTTTAGGATGATATTTAAAAGAATATTTAAAGAAAGCATTATTTTGAATTCCAGAAGATTAAGCAAATGCAGATGGGAATTTTGGTGGGGGGGAGGGAGAGGCAAGGCCCAAACTCAGTAATTAAGGTTTTGTGAATGTATCGCTTTCATCTTCCCTTCTACTGTTCCAATTTTACTCTTCATCACATTTTATGGATTCTTTTTAATCTGTCTCCTGGGTGATATATTTTTTCCTGAGAGCTTGTTATGCCATTGTGACTGTGGGGGATAGTGTGCCATTTCTCCTTTCCTGCCACTATTTATTCACAAAGATGAATTGTGATTTTTCTATGCTGTTTCCAGTTTGAGAGCACGCCAAAGCTTTTTAGGGTTTGACATGCCTGGTGTCCTTTTGCTGTGGGGCTGGACTATACCTTTTGCAGTGACGAAGAGCTGTTTGCTGTAAGGGAAAGAGGAATCCAGCATACTGGAAAAATCATTTATGCCCATGATATTAGCAATTTTTGTAGGTCTTCTGTAAGCGCTTTTCTATCTTAAAGTAATGTAAAAACTGCGAAGGGAGCATGAGATGAAAGTACTGTCAATCAAAATGTGAAACTATGTATCCTCACTAGAAGTTATAATAAAGTATTTTCATGAATGATGCAGAAGTTATTTTTTTTTTTTTGTGCCTCATAACATGGGATGTTGCCAATTATTAAACAAGTAAAAGAGGGAGTAGTGATTCCTGGGCAAAGTAATTCAATCTCAAGTCCTTTCTTTAGAAGGATTCTTTTTCTTTGTGGATTTTTTTTTGTTTTGTTTTTATGAGTTTTTTTTTGTTTTTTTTTCTGATGATGAAACATTTTTCTTGCATGAGACAACTGATAAATCAGTGTTTCCAGGCTTATGCATTTTAAAGGTAAATAATACTGGGTAGCCAAAAGAGGGAATAGTGTAACTTATTTTGGCTTTTATATGTGCATGTAATCAGGAACCTTTATGTTTAAATATGCACATAGTTATTTATGTAAGTGTGAAGTTTCAGACAATTTTGAGAACTCGTAGCATACACAACATAGTCTAATTATAAATCAGAAACATATACTATGTTTTATGCTAATTCTAGCTAAGAGAAACTCTTCATATTACTTTCACAATCTTGTTTTCTGAAGGACATTTTTTTCTGCTTACATGTGTATTTCCTCTTCCTTGCAGTCAGGTTTAATTTCACCTGAACTTGGCAGGAGGGCAGACTCGAGGTATGGCTGGTTTGGGGAGATCCCATTGGCATTCCCTGCTGTGAAGGAGGCCCCATGCCTGGGGCTGGTGTCTCCTTGTTTTTACCATAACAGATATTGTAGGCAGTCTTGTCTGCTTCTTGGCCATGGAAGCCATTGCATTTGCTGAAACAGTTTATGCTTTAGACTACAAAGTTGGCTACTGTCAGGACACAAATCTATTGGAAATGACACTTGACTAGTTCTGCTGCTTAAAGAATTGCTTGTTACACTTCACCCCCATTCATCCCCCCTCACCTCGCCCCTTGAAACCACCACAGAACAGTTCTTGAAAAGTAAATTTTAGGAAGTGTGTTTTGTTAAAGTAGTTTGTGGATTGCAACATCTGATTTGTGTAGAGAGAATAATTTGAATTAATTAAGCTTTTTGTTGATCATCTTGCTAAATTAATTTCAGAATATCTGAACAACATTACCCGAAGCAATAAAAGCAAATATACTAAATGCTGCTCTACTTTAGAAGTTTCTTCTGGGATACTTCAAAGTTCTGCATCGTTGATATCAACTTTTTACAGCTCTTTGTATTTGAACTAGACAGAGGGGGCAGAAACCTTTTGTGGTATCTGATGTTGAATGACATGAGGAAGGACTTCTTTATATTAAGGGTGGTGGAGCACTGGAACAGTCTGCCCAGGGAAGTTGTGGAGTCTCCCTCTTCAGAAGTGTTTAAAACCTGCCTGGATGTGTCCCTGTGTCACCTCCTCCAGGTGACCCTACTTTGATGTGGACAGGATGATCTCCAGAGGACACTTACAACCTTAACAATTCTGTGATTCTATGACATTAGTTAAACAACAAACAAAAAAAAAATAATTTTTGGAAGGGAAATGTAGCTGGAAAAATAGCCTGCATTTATGATAAGGATGATTTACTACTATTTTGTAGTGGACTGGATTGAAGAGAAAGAAGTTTTAACTTTTTTGAAAGCAACTCAAGGCATGAGCATTTCAGCAGTACTGATGTATTTTTCAAACCAGTGAAAGGCTAACCTTCTCATAAAGCAGTAGGAGAGATATTGAGCTGCTTATCGTTTCCTGGAACAATATATGAGGCAGATTACAAATGCTTTGGAGTGCCAGAGTCTTGGATGCTGAATTGTTTGATAAAGTACTCATGAGTTTACCAGAGCACTGGTAATGTAAAACATCCAGCTGTTATATACTGTGAACTGACATGTTCCAAGTACTTCTAAGCTCTATTTAGAGTTAGTGCTTTATGTGCAACACCTTAAGTCTTGGATGAGATATTGGAAGCTGAGTTGTAGTGAACTGCATGACTCCTGTGCTCTTGGGAAGTGAATACTGAGAAAGAGATAATTACAGGTTTTTCAACTACGACAGATCTCTTACAGGAGTTGTGGAAAGAGGCCAGTAATAATATTTGCTGTTAATCTGGTCTGAAGGAGCACAGGGTTTTTTTGGCTACTACCAGAACTGTGTGTTTATATTTATGTGGTCCCTCAGCAGTTGCCTTGGAAGATGCTGGCTTTGCAAAGAGTTAAGCACTTAGACTACAGTTCTGAAAAGTGTTTATCATGCTTCAAGCAGAACACACTGATATCTGACTGTGTGATTATACAACTGCATTATTTGTCTTTTGATAGGGCACTGAACACGTGATTGTCCTTCTTGTTCGAGGAATGCAAATAATGCAAATTTAATTGGGCCTTTTGGGTAATGAATTTGCAAAGTTATGTGCTTAAAAACTATTTCTGTTCTTTAAACTAAATGAGACCTGTTTCAGTAGGTTGAAAGCCTCTCTCACAGTGCCTTCCAGGATAGTGCATGAGGTTGTCCAGTTGTGAGCAGGCACACAAGTGCCTTATGTGAAGTCAAGGGGAGCCACATGTCTCTGAGCTTCATGTTTGTCCAGCTCTCCTTTTGAGTCTTTCCTAAGAAAGTGACAGACAGGTTGAAGGATAATAAAGGACATATTTTTTTCTTAAAAATATCACTCTAAATTGGAAGTATTTTCTTCAGAAACTTGTGTTATATTAAGTGACTGCTCTTCTAGCAATATGTTTGCTTGTATGGAAATTGGTTCAGGTTCCTGCTCTTGTATTTACCACAAAACTCCACTTATGTGAATGTTATTGGCTTATCTTTGGTATTAAGAATGTAATTACATATACATATAGTTGAGGGTGTTTTTCAAATGCTGAGTGTTTTCTTTTGTTGGGAAAATCTGTCCTTTAAAACTACTCTACTAGATTAGGGTTGTATGACATGGGTTAAGCTATTCAATTTAATTTGAAAATGTGCCTTCTGAGACTTGTCTGCAGCTTACTGAAAAATGGTTCCTAAGTTTTTTTTGAAACATAAATATAGGGGTTACTACAGCTTTTTGGTTTTTTTAAAGTAATAATTACAGTAAGTTTTATTTCACCTATTTAAAAACAAGACACCTTTAGTTTCCTTACACTTGTTGAACTGTTCTTTTAAAAGATAGAGATGACTGCTGTACAAAATAGAGGTGAATAATACCTTGGTAAAATAAAGTAGCTAAGATTTTAAAAACCAAGGAAACATTAATAAGATAAAAGAATAATTTTCAACTACAAAGATTTGTTCTTCAAGATAAGTATCTTAAAATGATCTGGAGACTACATGTTATTAATAGTAAGATATTTATTAAAAAATTGTAAAACCCTCTGAGGAAAATGTATGATTAAGTCATAGATCCTAATCTATCAGTGTAGCTCAGAGCTGGGTTGATCAAAGTTGAATCTCAATAGTTGTGCTTTATTCTTATTCAGCTGCATAAATTATACTTATTTGAAGGTTTTTATTGGTATTTGTCCTCCTTTCCCCATAAATAACCTTAGTCACTTAGTTCAAATATTTTAAATACCAAAGAAAGAGAAGAATGAGAAAAACCATTCTAAATATTGGAACAAAGGTATTTTAGATTTGTGTGAGGTTTTCTTTTTTTACTAAGTACGAATTTTCTTCTGCATGACAGCAAAAGTGAGCAGTAATTTATTGCATTAAAATTATTTGTAATGTTAGAGGTTAATTTTTTTCCTAAATTTCTAGTTCTCCATACATTTTTGCTTACCAATTAAAACCTATTTGGTAAACCAAATATTTAATCTAAAGTTATGGTTTTTAGACTATATACTTAGAATGAATTATAATATTAATGTCATATTGTATAACATAGGTTTTACATGGATTCATAAGTGTCCAAATGTATCTTGAAAGACTAAACAGTGCATCATGTCAAACTAGTGTACTCCCCATAAGCAGCCTCTTTTGTAGAATGAAGGAGTTGAAATGTTCTGCAGGATTTTTTTCCTGTTTGTTTTTAATCTGATCATTTGCCTGTTCTCTGCTGCCTATAAAGTCTCTTTTCGTTAATAACTGGACTCCAAGGGAGGGGAAAATGAAAACTTATAAATTTTAAAACATCTCATAAAAGCTATGTAAACCAGCCTTATGATCTATAAAATGTTACAGATTGTAAATCACGTATCTGGGGACCTTCCAGAGCTAGATGCAAGTGTTGCTGCTTATTGGGCAGTTCCCATTTCTAATTGCATGGGGTTTTATGATGCTGTAACCTGTAAATGGAGCAAGAGATCGAATGTAATTTTTTTATTTATTTTTTTATTTATTTTTTTTTTTTTAGCTGAGGACAGTATTCATTGATTTTCAAACCCTGGGTTGGAGCAGTGGACCAGAATGAAATATTGGGGTAAACAAACAATGTAAAAATCTGTGCATTTTTTCAGGAATTAGGCCTGTTAGAGATGTTAATGTGAATATTGTATCTATTGGATGTCATATATTACAAATGTTATGAATATTAAGAGAAGCTTAAACATTTCAACTCCATCAGACTTGGGATTCTTGCCTTTTGCATACTTCTGTTGGTTTAATAGATACTCCTGTCCTCACTAGCAACAACGAAATCTGATGTGTTCTTTGCAATTATTAGGTCCACTAGCCCTATTTCCTTGTACTTTTAAGGTGTTACTTGTTAATTTTTTGCTCTATTAGTTTTTACTGCGTTAACTTTTGCCTTATGTAAAAAGGTCTTGATTAACCAAATGGAAAATTGTAACCTGTGAAGCGGATATAGGTTGTAATCTCAAAGATTTGTCCATGAGCTGCCTCAGCCCTTGGGGAATTTCTGCAGGAGAGATGAGGTCACTTGCTGGAGCCTTTAGCTTCTCTATGGAGTGCTGGATATAGAGGTGTCAATTGTAATAAGGGTGCTTTTCTAAGGGTTTGTGCTCAGTCCAGTTAAATGCAATCACCCACCCCTTCCAGACATGTTGCAGTAGCTCCTAGAGATTAAATTTGGTGCGACTCTGCTGTCAAGGTTGAGGTCATTTAGCACCTCACAAGATCAGGCATCAGATAACAACCTTTGTGCAGTGTTGACTTGGACAGAAAGAAAAAAAGGCTTTTTTTTTTTTTGGTAGGATTTGTACTGCCAAGGTTTTGTCTTTAAAGCTCTGCAGTCCTGCTGTCACTAGTTGTTTTTGCACTGTGGGCACAGCATCGATCTTCCCCCCGTGTGTGTGATGCAGCAAGGGAACAAGGCATGCAAGATTAGTGACTGTGCTCTCCAGGGCAGAGTCACTGTCTCTTTTTGGACAGGAAAAGTAAAGCTCAAGATGACTAGAGATTATACACACCTCAAATAAGTCAAGTCTTTGTTAGTTTGAAAAGCTCTTGTATTTTTCAGAAGTCTGTGTCTGTGTAAATTGGTAGGGATTCCTGATCGTTCATCAGTGGAGATTATATGGTGATGGAGAATAAATTTTCATTTGACAGGCTTTGATATGACAAATTGAAAAAGATTGTCACTCTGGGGAGTGGTGGGGGAAGTGGGTGGGAGTGAAAGAGGAAGGAGTCTGGATGTATGTGAAATTCCACAGTTCTCATCACTGTGTGCACTTCACAATGTCATTGTTATCTAAGATAAAAAGGATACTAAAGAAAAAAGGACTCTTCTCTGTTGTGAGCTTTGAAAACATCTATAGGAGGTTCTACTTCCCTCTCAGTACAATAGGAGTAGAGTTTAAGGTAATTTAGACAAGTGAGTTTCAGTTCAGTTGTTAGAAGATTTTTAGTCCTTGCTTGTTAGGGGCCTGGAAGGCTATTCAGAACTCACAGGTCTCTCTTTGAGTTTCTCTTCCAAAAAAACTGTTTCTGTGCTAGGACGTTCTCTACCTTGACTCACAACTGCTAATTATCCCAAATCTGCTGTCCTGTTTCTCTGGCTGAATATCTGAGGGATCACTTTTCTGGCTGTGGATGGGCCTCCCCAGCCCACGTACTGAAGGTGACAGTAACTAACTCAGAAATTCTTTGGCTGTTTGTGTAGAACTGGGTTGCGCAATGGATTGTACTCAGCACAGCACTGTGATGTGAGGAAAGTTTGTTGCTTTTCTTTTTTTCTTTTATTTTTAATTAGAACAAGTGTTGGCCATATATAAACAGTTTCTATTGAAAGGAGTCTTCTGTTGACATCACAGGAAGATGGTAGTAATCTAAACAAATTGCAACGGGATTGCATTTTGATATTATGCTCAGAAAAATGCAGAATTTTCTTATGTTTTTTCTTCCTTCTGTAATTTAAACAATAGTGGCCTCTCTTGGTTTTCATTGCAAGCCTGTTTCTGAATAAGTCTTCATCAGGTTTCTGTCCAAAACTCTCTTGTGGTGATCTAACCTAGTCCTGCAGTGAGTCAGCTAGTTCTGACTGATGTAGATTTATAAAATGAGGAGACTGATTGGATAAAAAGCTGAGCTCCCCATTTCCAAAGGTGGTGTTACCTCATATGGAGGACATTGGTTCAAAAATGGCTATTGCAGGACACTTTTCAACAATACAGACCTGTACCAGCTACTGAAATGTGACACAAAAGCTCTTCCTGTAAAAAAGAATTAATTTTTTTAATGCTTTTTGCCTTTTGGAAATAGAGTCTCTATTCTCACATCCATGATGGTGATGGTTCAGAAGAGGAATATGCTTTATTTTCATCTCATAGAGAACACTGAAGAGTACTGAGCTGATGAAAGTCCCAGTACCTGTATCAGATATTTTTTCATTGATGTGACAAAGCTGTAAGCCCAGTTGCAAGCACAGGGAGACAGATGAGCCAAAAAGGTTAATTACTTCTCATTTTCTTACCCTTATGTTTATTTCAAATATTCATCTCTTTTACTGCCTGAAGGTGGCCAATTAATCTTATGTACTTTTGTTTCTACCAAAAGAATGGCTGTGGTGTGTCTTGCTGTTCTTTACAAAGGTGTGAAAAGTTCTCTAGTGAGGAAGGATACCAAAAAGAATAGAAAACCATTTTGCTTTCAGAAGCCTTTTTGAGGGTCTGTTTAAAGCTAAAACTTGTAGTGAACTTAGCATGAAAGTTCTTCCATCAGCAAGACTGTGGGTTGTGCTTGGAGAGAACCATGGTCTCTACCTTTCTTAGAGTCATTTCATTCCCTGCAAGTTGTATTCAGAGGTAAGGCTTTCAAACAGAAACCCAACACCAGGGAGCCAATCCACCTCCTCTGGTGCATTGTACTTCCCAGCTTCTCCATTGTTGAATGATTTGCATTGCAGTGGGTTTGTCACTGTCTGCTCTGACTCTTCCCCAGCTGTATGGAACAGGTGATGTAGCTCTGCCTGCTATTGCACTATTTAGGTTCATAGCTCCATAAAAGTAAAAGAAATCAGTGTTTCTCCTGTGGTGCCCTTGTATCTAAAGCAAGACTTTTTTTTATTGCCCTCCCTTGTATTTTGTGTCAACTGAAAATCTTTTCTTTGAGAACCTATGTCAAGAATAAAATTGTATAACAGCAATTCTTCTTGACTTTTGCAGTCACAGTTAACTATTATTAAATGTCTACTACACCAGAAACAGAAACAATTTTTTAAAACAAATGGAATAAAAGCTTTCCTTTTTTTAAATCTTCACCTTCCTTTTTTTTTTTTTGTGTTGCTTAATATTCAATTTCACTGTCTGAAAGTTACCTCTTAGCTGGCAAAGAATCAGTAATATATCATAAAATTTATGTTGAAAGGATATCAGCGTGAAGTCACCATGCAGAACATAGAATCAGTAGTCCAGGAAGTTTAATTATTAGAAATGGTGTGTGTCAGATAAAGGCAGAGTACTTTACAGGTGGACTTAAAGACTCATGCAAAGGGATCTCTCCATGATCTCCATCATAAAATAATCAGATTTTAAAATATTTGAAGAATTCATCCTTTTTTTTTTTTTTTATATAGTAGGAGACCTCTTTATTCCTTTTATAACTTTTCCTTTGCAGTTTAGAAGTATTATTCAGAGCAATCAGTGATACACCCTTTAGGACATATCCACGTCCTAAAAGGCATAGCTGTAACAATACTTCACAGTGCTGTGCCAGTGGTGTGGTGTTGAAAAGAAAAAAGCAAGACAGGCAAAATAGTCAAACGAGTTTTTGATGCAGCTACATTGCCCTTAACTGGTAATCTAAGCAGTCCTCTCAGTGTAGCTTACAGTTTATCTTGAATTCATCAAAGGGAACTCCCCAACTAGCTGGTTACTCATAAAAAGTGTTTTCTGCCAACAATGAAATTTGGGAAAAATGGATGTTTTATGAAGCTCTGAGTGACTCTAGTGAAACCCTCCTTCCTGGATTGGTAGACCTGTTCCTAAATCTATTCCCAAACCAACATCCTTTACTTTCTTACTGGGAAGGAGTGATTTGGGTAAGGGAATGTTGAATTGCTGACATGCAAGTACATGGAAAACATGTCTTACTCTTCTTTTGATAAGATGGAAGGCTGTATCTCCAAAATTGAGAAACATGGCTACTCACCTCACAAGTAGGAGGATATCCTTTGTAGGTTTTTTCATGTTTATCCTGGAGGAAGGATGTGGTGATAGGGTGACTGCACTGGGCACAGGTGGTTTTTAGTAGTTCTCAAATAAGCAGCGTGATAGTAGGTTAAGGGCTCTGGAAAGGTTTCTCTGTGGTCTAAAAAGAATATTTTCAAGATATGACCTGGAAAATCGGGGAATATTTCCAAACACACTTTTGCTAGCCTTTGCTTCTTGCCTCCCTTTTGGAAAGCATTTACTTGCCTCATGCTGTGATGCAGTATATCATGTAACAGAGATGGAAAAGAGGCTGTTTTCTACAATATTTGGTTTGGTACATATTTGTCCTTTGTTATTGCACTCTGACAGTGAAATCTCTAAAGGTCTACCATTAGTAAATACCATTTATCAGAGTTACAATATTATGGTATGAGTATGAGAAGTGGTTTAGCAAGTAAAATACTGGTCATGGACATGGAGATGTCATGGAGATTCAGCTTTGCCTCTGCTTCTTTCACTCTACAGGGCATGTCCAGTTTGCTTTGCCATTGCTAAGTCTCTTTCTCTTCAGTTCAGGGTTGTTAATACTGTTTTACACCACTTCAAGATCTGTTTGAATATCTCATACAGAGATGTTGTTTTCCCCCTCTTCAAGTTGTGGTTCAATGGCTCTTTCTATTGTTTGTTTTTTTAATTAAAAACAGAAACAAAAACAAACAAACAAAACATATGGAGTTATTACAGTTGTTTTGATTGCTTTCCCTTTCCAACCAGGTCATTTCCCTGGAATTGAATTTGATTCGTGGCCTAGAAGAAACCTGAATAAGCAATGTGAAGAGTTAATGAATCCTCTACTTATCAAGTCATGATGAATGCCCTTCCCCACAAGGCTTGAAAAAACCTGATTTTAAAAATAGTTTTTTAGGGTATTTTTGTACTCATTCTCATTCTGCAGTACAGGTTAAGACTTGAAAACCAAGACTTTTTATACTCTTATTCCTGCAGACCTCTGGCTGTAGAAGTACAGAGCTGGTCTTTACTGGGCAGGATTTAGATTGAATGTAATGAAGCTGATGGTGAGTGGTGAAAGATTTTTGTACAGAACTGAAAAAGGAGTGGGAAGAACATTGATGGGATTTAGGATATCATCAAACTCACTAGTAAAGGTGATCACTAGTCGAGTGAAGAATGGGAAATGTAACAAGTCTTTCAAATGAAGTTTGTGAAAAAGAGGAATAATAGTTTATTAAAGCCTCCTAAATTTGAAAATATATATATTTTCATTTTAAACCTGTTAAAACTGTGCATGAGTTAGAATGTAGAAGTCAATACATGCTTCCTCTAATGCTCTTCAACTTCGGTACTTTTTAAAATGCTGTTTAACACACAATAACAATCATATGTGGTTTTAATTAAGCGTGGAGTCACGCATGTCAGAAACATGATTTATGTATTTTTCACTGTGATGAGTCCCAAGTTATTTTTCTGGGCATTTCAAATGCTGGTTGAAAGCAAGATTCAGTGTAACTGTTTAGCTTTTCATAAGAACTGATTCTAGTCTAGCTGTCTTGACCCATCACTCCTCTCTGTATTCCCTACCACACACTAGGATTTTTAAGTCTGAAAAAACCAAGATTGAATTGCTAAGTTCTGCTGCTCTGAAACCCTGCCAACCTGCACTCAGTAATCTCAGAAGAATTAAGAAAAAAGTGGATGGACTCTGTCACATTCATTCACATCATCTGGGCTTGTCATCGGGTCACGGGCTAAAGGGAATGATTGTGTAACTGCTAAGGCAGAGACACTGCATTGTCATTAAGGAACTGTGAATCAAACATGCAGCCCTTGGGATGATGCTAATCACTAACATCTCTGTGTGCTGAAGGTCTTAAACTGTGCAATCTGTGCACACTGAAGTCACCATGATGCCACATAATTTTTTTTTTCAAATTCTTCTTTCATGCAGCCAGAAGGAAAATCCTTAAATATGAACATTGATGTGAAAATTGATGTGTCAAAAATGTACTTTGCAGTGAGGAAGCAATGCTAGTTTTGTTGGAGACCCTCTTATTGTATCTATACTTACTGTACACTTCAGTTACCAGGACCTGAGCCTCCATCCTTGTCTGGAAGAGCTCAGGGAGGTACACAACTGCTTTTGATGGAGAGTTTGGTCTTGCACTTGTGAAGTTTTGTGTACCTTTTGGCCATGATGATGAGCAGACAAGAAGCCACTCCATGCAGTGGTGTGAGCTCTGTGCTCAAGGTAGATGGGCTGCACACTTGTAATGGTGGGGCAGGAGGGCTGGGCTGGAAGCTCTAGGGGTAAAAGTGCCACACAAGTCTTGGACTGCTTGTTGTCAGGGTTGACCTTGCTTACATTCATTCACAAGCTTCTGGGTGTCTAGCTGAATTGGAAGAAACAAATCTGTGGAGATCTTGTGGGAAAATGGGAAGGGATTCTCCTTGCAACTCTGAACTCTAATTATTTGCATCTATGCTACTGTGAACTTCCAGATGGCATGTTGCTCTGTTGTTTTCCAGTGCAATGCACCCTTTGGGGAATTTTCCTGAGGAACAATGAAACATATTTGAATCTGCATTCCATCCTAGTACCCTGAGAATGCCTTGTAAGCAAGACTTCCTCGTCTGGCAAAAAACGTCTGTGAATTACGAGCAACCTGGGTTAGGAGTCCACATGCCAAATTAACTTAGTTTTGTTTAGCAGCCCCAACAGATTTTATTTAGCAGGCAGTCTGTTCCACATTTGGATGATCTGCTGACATCATGTGCTTCCTTCCTCTAAATCATCCAGAATGAAAACTGGAACTTTGTGATGCACTGAACACATAGACATTTTCCCTCTCTAACCTGCTAATGCAAGATGTTTTAGCTAAACCACCTCTTGACATGTGTACATGTAAGCACTGATCATAAGTACTTTCTCTGGAAAGTCAGAGACATAGAACATACACCAGCATTCATATTTATAAATATTCAGGCTCTTACTGCAAAATGTTATATGTTATGGAACAGATAAGCTTTCTATATTGTGTCTATTTCCCCATATAAAGACCTAATCATAAAATAACATGTGATGGTGAAACTGTAGCTAACAGTGATCTTGTAAACAGAATGGACTGCCCAAGATGGTGATGGAGATACCATCCCTGGAGATGTTTAAGGAAAGACTGGACATGGCATTTAATGCTGTGGTCTAGTTGACGTGGTGGTATTAGCTCATAGGTTGGACTCGGTGACCTCATATGTCTTTTCCAACCTAATTGATTCTATTAAATAGCCTGTTTTCATCTGTCATGTATTAAAAGTAAAGAGAAAAGTATGGGAAATAGTCCAGGTCTTATCTGTAGGCATTTATCCATCAATTGCTTTTTGATTTATGATTTGAAATCAGACTCTGCTGGACCTTCCATGCCAAGAAGCCTACATGTACCACATCTGCATTCTGTAGGGGAAATCCTTAATCTCCAGGTACAGCTGGTTTCTCTACTGTAGTAGAGTTGGTTCTCCAGCCATAAAGTGCTCTCATTCAAACAAAGATTGACATAGGTGTGCTGTCTCTAACTTCCTCTGAGGCACTGTCCTCTCTGCTTACATACTTTATAGAAAATTTGGAGGAATAATACATTTCATGTTAGCATAACTTTTAGTTTCCTTTACTGGAGTTGGTTCCCTGCTTTAAAAGGTGTCAGAGATCAATATGTTTGTTCTATAACAATACTTGAAGAAAGAAATTCAGCTTTTTATGAGAGAGGATTTCCAACTCATGTAGTGCCTGGGCAATGGAATTGCAAAATTGAAATTATTGTCTGACTAGCAAAGAGATAAGTCCAATTTAAAATAGGGGATTTATGCTTGTCCAGCTGTGCATCTACTTTAGGATTGCCAGCACCCTGTCAAGTAGCAGACTTCTTAATGATCTGAAAGATGTTTTCATGGTAGGAATTACACTGTGGCTATTTTCAATATGTACAAAAAGATTACCATTAATATCTTTATTTCTACAGTAAGATAACTTGAATTTAAAACAAACCCTCCACTACTTTTCAAAGTAAGGTCTTGTCATGGAGGTGAAAATCCCTCTGTTGTGAAGTTACTCTGAGTGATGCTGGAATGGAATTGTAATAATATAAGAATTCTTGCCTTCACTCTCAGTCCCCTTGAGTTTAACAGCCATACAATGCCCTTGAAAATCAACCCAGTCTCAGTAGTCTAGGACCACCTCCTGGGTGATCTAACTTATTACAGCAAAATCTAGTGCTCACATGCCATTTGAATCATGTACACTATAATGTGGGAGCTGTAGGTAAGAAGTTGAAGTTCAGGTCTCCTTTCCAATAAAAATTCCAGAGAGCTTTCTTCCTTCTGTACTGGTAAGGAGCAGAAAAAATGTTGTGTATAAGCAGCAGGAGAGAGAGTGTGAAATATTCTCATTACTTGTTGAGGTGGACATAGTCTGCCAGGGGGGGATGTATAATAAAGTTCTTGTATGCAGGATGTAGTAGGTACACAAAGATTGTTTTTTTTCTGGAAGTGTCTGCTGACAAATATATGTGGAAGTAGAAAAAAGATCAAATGCTGTTCTGTCTCATCTTCCTCTGTTTTGTGCAGGAAGGCTGAACAGCCATACCTTTGGGAAAGGGGTAATGTTACCACAGCTCAACTCACTTACTGGATCAGCCTGTGGTATATTGGAGATGTGGCTTTATTTATTTATCACACCCAGGTCTGTCCTGTAGTTCTTGTCTCCCTTAGGAAAGGATTAGCAAAGTCCTCCTAGCTCAGGAAGTTGAAACTTTGCGGTAGCTGTTGCTTCATACATAGATGTAAACTCAAAAAAAGGGACAAATATACTCTCTGTACCTATTTCCATCACCTGGTCTTCCCTTCTCCCTTCTGTGCTCACCCTTGACTTGCTTTTTTTTTTTGTTTTTTGTTATCAGAGGCAGCTGAACTGTGACCTCACAGCAGTGGATAATGAATAATATGAAAACCTTCAAATGTGTTTGCTGTTATATTGGTGAAGGTGGGCTGGTGCTTCCCTCTCTGTGTGATTTAAACTGGTGCCCACGAGGTTTGATCTGGTTAGCTGACTATATTTTATGTGTTTTTGTCTGTGGGTTTAGTGACAAACTACTGAACATTAATTTAAAGGAAACCTTATAACCAGCAATGTATATATTGTATGTATATTTTTCAAAGGTGTAATTGAAATGGAGAATGAACTATCAGAATATCTTCTGCCAAAAAGATTGTTTTACTAGTTCCTTGTGCACTAAACTGTGGTAGCAGTGAAAGAAGCTGGAAGACTCTTGCCCAGCCTCACTTGATCAACAGTGGTAAGACACAGCATTGAGGGGCTCTGGGTGTGGGCAGCTGTTTCCTTCAATCCCAGCTAAACTCAGCAGCAGTTCATATCCTCACTGGTGGGATCAGGAGCAGTGAAGATTTCTCTCTGATTGTCAGCAGTCAGAGCAGTGTACTGGAAAAAGGAATTTTGTTTCTGACACGTTAATATGTGATGACTGTGCATTTTCCCTTTCACACAAAATTGTGTGCCACTCTTTTGGGCATAAACATTTCTGGTTTTGAGCTCCTTTGTGGGAATGAGTAAACTGTGCAGTTTTCATTTGCTATAGATCATAGAAACCAGACTTGCAGGTGCATTTCCAGACTTCAGAAACAAGGCAGCAGGTACATCCCCGGCATCTGCATTCCAGAGACTTTCTGCACTGTCTGGGAAGCACCAAGGGCACCTGTGGCACTGCAGACACAACAAATGCAGCATAGAAACCACTTTGTAAACAAAATTACATGCTTCACCCAGCTGCTGGTGCTGAGGAGGAATTAGGGATAGCTAACCAGAAAAGAAAAATTTTTCCTTGTTATATTTGTATATATCCTAAGCAGGGTTCTGCATATAAACAAGCATTGTTGCATAGTTACAAGGTAAAATGCATGAAAACTTTGAGAATATATATTGCTGTTCTCTATTGCATCAAAATATTTGAGGTTTTTACTAGGCATGTTACTTTTGCTATCACTCATACAGAACACTTCAATTAATTTTTGTTATGTTTTATACATAGTCCAGTGGAGGTCTGCTTGAAAACTGCCTGCAGTTATCAATACTTACCCGTTTTAGTTAGGCTGTGGTGATTAATTCTTTTGCTTACTTGTCTATACAGTGCTTAAGGAAAGGCTACAGTTTTAATCAAGATTCTAAGTCTTATCTTAATATACATAATTCAGTAATTATTAAAATTATTTCCTTCCTGCCTCATCTATTTGTTACTGTAATTCACACTTAACAATTTGAGAGCTTGAGAGCTGTTGGCAGAAAGTCAGTGTTTACATGCGTTAATTTACTGGTTTATTACTGGTCTGTGAATTGCAGTAGTTAGTTCTGCCCTTTCTATCGTGAATTTATAATCAAAATATAAAAATTAATACCCAATTACAGGCATAGATATTAAGGAAATCAATGAAATGATACAACATAAATAGCACTATTAGGATACCAACTAACTGGATAAGCCAAGTGGAATTAAATAAAAGCATTTTGGGAGAGGCTGAAGTAGTAAACCAAGTCCTTACAAATTGTGTTATTTTGTATGAAAAGAGGTGGATATTTTTAATGCCTCATTTATTGTTTGAACCTATAGCTTCTGGTTTTGTTGGCCATGGGAGAGGGAGAATGTATTGGCTCAAACCTCTTGAACACTGTGCAATCATTCCTCCCCCCCCTTTTAGTTTCCAGCTATATCATCCCCTTTGAGCTTGGTGTGGATGAGATTTTCATCTGGTCTTTGCTCTAGGAGGCAGGATGTTGGAATAACTGTGTGCTAAATGCCTGGATCATGAAGTAGAGACAGGTTATGTCCCTTTTAAAATTAGGAGCAGCCTTCAGTGATCTGTATAGCTCATGTGATGCTTTTGCATTACTGTTGCTTTCTCTTACCTGCAACAAATAGCATGATTGAGACTAGCAGAATGCCTTGCCTATCTGTACAGAAAAAGTCCTGTGTACCCCAAACACCCCCCTGACATCTTCCTTCCTCCTCCTGTACTCTAAACCATGAGCCAACCCCCCTCAGGTTTGACTTGGAAGTAATTTAGCTCCATCTGGCTATGGAGGTCATGAACCAGCCTGTGTTGGAACAGGCTGAATCCTTTGATTTGGAAACTGCTCCTTAAAAGTACTTAAAAAGAAAATCAGATACAAATGCTGCACTGTAATTGTCATCCTGTGTTGTAGATTGCACAATGAACCTTTTGGACATTGCATGTTCCATCCAACATCTGATATTGTGGTCACAGTAAGACTACAGAAATAGTTAAAATAAGAAAAGGAGACTATGGAACAGGGGGTGCTTTTGTTAAGCATGGCAGTCCAATGTCCAGTTTCCATAAGGTTATGCCATTTTCAAAGGGGTACAGCTGCAGTATAGAAATGATCTGCAGGAGGGTAGGATGGGGACAAAGCTCGATGCACTAGATATTTTCTCAAACTATGAAATTTGTACATATATTTGTTTATGATAATGGCAGTTTAAAAGTGCTGCCTGCCACTGTTAAAATTTCTGTTAGCATTTCAACTGTGTTCTCTGAAGCTGGCTAAAGGTTAGAGAAAAGAAACTAATTTATGTCCCGTGAATTAGCAGCACAAGAATGATAGTCAACATTTCTTTGAGGTCTGAATTTTAGGATTATTTATAAAACCTGAAGAATTAGTCAAAACTCAGGAGGATATCCTCACAGGCACAATATTCCCCTAGGATTGCCATAAAATACATGTCTTGGGGTTACTTGTTCAGATTGTTGTGACTGGTTGACATTCAATTGTTGTGCTATTTTTGGAGTGTGGACATGCAGTAATGCTTATGCTGTAAGGTTGTTTTCTTTGTTTAAATAATGTGAAGTAAAGCTCTTCTATTTCCATCCACATTTTCAAAACCAGACTGTGAAATGTGCTTTAAGAATCTATATTTTAAAAAGAGTCTCCTGGGTGAAAAAAGAATAAAAGCAGTTTGGTTACCATAGAGATCCAGTCCATTGTGCTCAGTTTGCTCCACACCCTGAGGCATGTGGAAGTTCTGACTGGACTACTCTTGCAACGCAACAGGTTTTGGTTCCCTCTGTGCTTGCAGCCCTCAGAATGTGGCAGCAATCCAGCTGATCTGAGATGCAGCATTCCTTTTCCTCCCATCCATCCCCAGTGCTTATCCATTATGCCCAGGGACTATTGCTTCCTCTGAGAAAACTCCCACCTCTACTTAAAGAAATAAGGTGAAGTGCCACTGTGGCAACAGGCAAGGCCATTAGAATGCAGAGAAGGGACTTAATGTTGAAATATAACCCCGTGCAGTATGTGGAGGCCCTTGAAGAGAAGACACAGAAATGGAAGATTGATCATCATGCAAACAAAAGTCAAGGCATCATCTGGTGTTTTCCCCCTTTGTAATGCTGTTTATCTGCCAGTATGATGTCAGCGCCTCAACTAATGGCAATTTTAAGATCAGGCCTTGAAAGTAAGTTTGTTTGCCTGAAGAGGACCCTGTGTGTTTGTTGTTTGGTAGAGAGAACAATCATTTGCTGCCTCAGGGCTTTAGAGCTCTGACTCACCGAGAACATTATTGGATGCTTTGTAGGTATGGAATGGGAAGAAGGTTTCCGTGAAATCTGAAGTGACATGAGTCTAGTCTTCAAAATCTTGCTCTGTAGGAGCTAGTCCAAACCACTGTGAAGTAAATGCAAAGACCCTAGTGGCTTCTCAGGACTTGTTGAGCTGAGGAGCCTGGATGCTTTTCTACTGACAGTCCTCCATCAGGTGTTGCATGAGGACTTGTTCCTGTCTCGGTTCCATAATTGCTTTCTGCATTGTTTAAAAACCAAAACAACAAAAACCACCTTGCCAGTCAAGCCCCAGAGAATGTATTCTCTGGTTGTGTCCATTTTTACACTAGGCAGTGAGATTCAATAAGGCAAGAAGAATGTGGTTTCATCCAGTTCAAGCGTCAATGACAGATGTTGAAAAGAAAAACTTGAGCAAAATTTGGCATAGCAAGACAGACTTACCTGGAAAGCTTTTAGAATGACAGATTTATGCTGGGCTGTGTGGTGGTCTTGGACCTGTTGAAAGCCCATCAGTATTTGTTCCAAAAAAATGTTCACTGAAGAGTTACCAAATTGTTTTTTTTTTTTTTTTTTTTTTTTTTTTCATTTCTTTGATAGTTTGCTTTAATTGCTTTTCTGCAGTTCATTCTAATTTCAGGTTAATCGTATACAATTTGATGACAGTGTGCTGCGTCTACCAAATGCAAATTCTCCAAAGGCTTCAAGCAGCATTTCATCTTAATGAAAATGCCATTTGGAAGGGTAATACATAGTTTTAAAATGGAGGTCAATTTTGGCAGCTAATGAGTTGGTCTAAATGAAAAGAATGTCTTGCTGAGTAATTTTTTTTTCTTTCTTTTAGAAGAGAAACCATATTTTTTTCTTAGTGTGCTCTTGCAGTGACTTAGGAAGGCAAGATGATCTTCTTATGCCAGTTTCTGAGAAAGTGTGCCTTGGCAAGACTTCATGAACCTGGCCTGTTTCTGTTGCAGATGACAAGTGCCCCTTTTCTTACAGCCAAGTGTCTTGTTGGCCAGAGCTGTGGATATAAGGGCCTGAGGATGGAAGCAGCAGAGTAAGCAGAATGAAAGCTTATGTGAGTGCTTTGAATAATCCATGGGGACTGAGTAATTATGTATGGCTTTTAATGAGATGAAGATGTTGATGTAGGTAATGGGATTTTTCTGAAGCAGGAAGAAAACTGATGCTCAACAGACTAAGAAAATGTAATGTGGAACTCTGGTTCAGTGCTAGCTTTTAAAAAAGCATACAGTGTCAAGTTGAAAACATTTAGGACTTATTCACTTGTCAAGAAAAAATAGTAGGAACTGAGAGGGTGATAATTTCCAGTTTATCTGTGGGAAATGACCTTGCTGCATGCTTTCCCCTCTCAAAAGAGAATATAAATCCCTTTTATTCTACGTGGTTCTTCATCCTGTGCTGTTTGTTATTGCCAGGAAGCAGATAGGATTTGAACATTGTCTGAGCCTGAACACAGGGAAAAGTGGTTTTTAATTACCCAAATGGAGTGGAAAAGTTTGTATCCCATTAGCAATCCTCAAAGACTAAAGCACCACAAAGTGTAATCACTTAACAATGTGTGTCTGTAGTGTTAAACACATTTGAATGACAGCCAATGAATGACTTCTAAATGTAACCAGTTATGAAAGTCGTTGGGTATATCTAAAGTATTTGGTTTAAATTTCAGAAACAAATATCAAATAAAACCCAGTGAAAATGGATTTATATGGTTAGTCTCGTCTTCTCTTGGATGGGAAGTAATTTCCTCTTTTGAAGAAAATCTTGTGCCATGAGCAGCATATTCAGTGAATATCAATGATATTTAATTGGTAGACTTGCTCAGGAAGGGATTTTTTCCTTTTTTTTTTTTTTTTTTTGTGAAAAATCCTTTCATAAGAACATTTGGTATAATGCCCTTTTTCTACATGAAACCGTGGGGTTTGTTAGCAGGAATGTGAGCATCAGAATACAGATTTATTTTTTTTTTTGAAAGCAAACCTTGGCAAATGATTGAGCTGTGACAGGGAGATGCCAAATGGGAATTAGGTGCCCAGCTCTCGCTGACTTTGAACATCTTTACTGCCGTTTGTTCTTGTGCTAATCTCTCTTTTTGATCCGAAGTAATTGGCTTCTGCCTGTGTATCTTTATCTCCTTCTGTGAGGCATGTGTGAAGGGGAATGTGTGGTGGGGAGATTCGGACTGTTCATCCAAAAGAGCATCATCTGTGTGCTGGCAGTCAGTTGGATGGGACAGCGTTCTGAGCGTGGTTTGCAGACCTGCAGAGTGGGAGAGGAGGAGAGGGGGATTCACCTTCTGCTGACCTTATTATGCCAGCAACCAAAATGAGTTGCTCAAATATGTAATAAGCAGGTAGAGGCTGGACTCCATGGATTCAGTGCAAGCTCTGATTTGACTGCCAAGGCATGGCTGCTCTGGCTGATAACCTCAGGCACTATCACGCTCCTGGTACCTACACGCCGCTTGATTTAGGTCCAAGATAAGAGATCGCAATTTTGTTGCTCTTTCAAAGCTTAAAACAGATCTTTGCTGTTCAGAATGGAGGAAAAAAAACCCTGCAAAAGCAACTCTTCCCCTCACAAAAAGGAAAAAAAACACCCCAAAAACCTAAATCAACCAAAATGACAACTGAAAAACCAACCAACAAAAAGAAAACCTCAAACAAGCACAAGAAAAAAAGGCAAAAAGCCAGAACCGACCACCACTACCAACAAAAAAACCCCAAAAGCCCCTCAACACCAAACTCCAAACCAGAAAGATATCTGAAAAGCCTTTAAGTCTGAAATGGGGGGAGAATGTTTTGTATTGTAGTGTCAAAAAGGTAAAACTGTTTGTGAAGCCTTTTTTTAGTGCATTTGTTGCAAAACCTCCAGCATAAGGCTGAGCAAATTCCCTAAGCCAAAGTTTCTCCAGTTTGCTAATTCTCTCTGACTTGTCACGATGCCTTAGTTTGCTTTGCTAAATTGCAGATCATTAACAGGTGTCAGAAATGTGGCTGGGAGCTGAGCTAGGCTATGCAACAGATAATACTGAGGACCATATCTGGGCTGGTTTTACTGGTTTTAAACATTTTGTATGTTTGTATGTACACCATCCCCTGTGCAGAATGAGGGAAATAATTTTATTAAACATCCAAACACTAGAAAAAAACCAACACCGTAGAAAAATCCTGGTAGGAAGTGAACATCTGTTTTAGAAGGTAAAACTGAGAAATGAGACCTAGGCATAGACAGTATTTTTCTGTGTTATTCAGTCTGCTTAGTAGGTGAGTTCCATTTCTCCACAGTGCCTTGGATGGCATGGGAAGGCTCGTGGGGGGGAAGTAAGATCATATAATTAAGAATTGTACAACACTGCAAACAAGGTTGAACCAAGTCTGATTAGGCAATCTGTGCTGTGTAAGTAACTTTTTGTTGTAGGGGTGTTGGTGGAGATGTGGGGGTGTTTGTGGAGATTTGTGTAATTCTCTTGCAAAGCAAAACCAGTGGGGAGTTTGTAAACATTAATTAAACCATGTGGTGATTTTATAAGTGAATATTGTTTGATAGCTAGGAATCAATTAAACATTACTTTTCCTAAAGGACATTTACTGACAAAAGGTAAGTCAGTACATGGAAAAACTCCCTCAATTCTGTACTCTAGTCATAACTCCCAATAGAGTAATTCTAAATAGTAACCAAGTAGTCTTCTGCTATTTTAGGCATTGGTTCCTGCAATAGGTTTCCCTGCAATTTCTAGGTAATGTTTTGAGTATTGTATTTTATAATTTTTTATAGTATAATTGTACAACTCAATTTTATATATCGAAATATGTGCATTAAACTATACAAGGTATGCAGTAATCTGTGCACTTTTAAATCTTATATAATTTTATACAGCTGTGTTAAGCTCAAAATACCTTGTTTTCAAAGAGAAATTTTAACTTCTTGATGTCATTGACAAAACCCCATAAACCTATAGGGATATCACAGTATGTAAAATGAATCCATTTACCAACTGACTGGTTCTATCATGTGGGATTCTTACTTCTAAAATCACATAAACAAAAAACCCCAACCACACAGTGTTTTAGAAAGCTGGAAAGTCCATGTAGAAATCTCTTTACAAAAACATATTGATGTACAGCATATATGAATATTGCACTGTTTTTTAAAATTATTCTTAGCTAACTTTAGCAATTCTGAAAATGGAGGAAGAAATCACCTTGGTTTGACAAAGCATGAAAGTAGTTAATGACTTTAAACAGTAGAAAAAGTCTTTAGGTTTGAAAGAAACATTTTGCTTGGCCCAAATATTAGTTTTATTATATTGATGTATTAAATCTGTGTCAACAAATGTAATTCATTGTAAATGGAACTTTTATTGCTTTAAAGTCAGTGAAATGTAGGGCTACAAATCAATGAAAGGGCTAAAAAAATCAATGTAAAAGGCTAAAAACCAATTAAAAATTGAAATGCTTTTCTAAAACAGATCAGCAAAACTTTGTACAGACAATTTGATTTTATGAAGGCAAATCTTAAAAATTCCTTTCATCACCATGTTAAAAAGTCCTGGTGTTACTCTTACATACTTTTCTGAATTGTGAGGAAAACCTGGACTGAAAGATATCACCCAACCTGAGCTTTGTATCTTCTTGAAGTAAGCAACTAGTGTGAGGAAAAAAAAAGCACTATTCCGAATCTTCAAAGTTCAGAGAATCTCCTTTTGTCTGTGATAAAACAGTTTGAGGGTTGATAGGCCCTTGGCAGCTATGGAGGTGTGCACTCCAGCCTTTGCCCTTCAGCTGCTTGTGCTTGATTTTACTGTTTGGAAGTGAGAGCTGTTTTCAGGTTGTGTCTCACCTGCACCTTCCCCTACTTCATAGCTCATCCCCTGCTTGGCTTGCTTGGCTGCCTTACATTTGGAGAGGCTGAGAGGGGGGTAACAGAAGGATGAGCAGGTTAGGGCTGACCCATGGCACAGGGAGGGCTCTGTGGGAAGGCAGCTCAGAGCTTGTCCAGGAGGTGGGGAAAAAACACCCTGCTACTTGCTCGTGGTTTGGAACTGTCACTTGACCATTATCTTCAGAAAATCCTAGAGCTACTGATCTCCTGAGAGACTGTACACTCTAATGAGTTATGTACTGTGCCCAGGAAATAACTGGCTCATGAAGTATATCTGTTTTTGGAAGCATTAAAAAACTTACTGTGGATAAAGCATCCAGTATTGTCAAGAGGATACCTATGATTTAGAAAGAAAAGTAAAACATGCACTACAAGTAAAGTACTTGACTCCATTGCACAAAAGAGACTTTGAAGCTTTTTAGTTTCTTGACTAAGGGCTCTGTTTTGGTATCTGGTGTGCTGTAATGGCTGAACACCAACTCCTACAAACGTGGTATAAATACTGTCAGAATGCAGCTCACTTTGCTCAGATCTAGGACAGGAAGCTCCTGCTGGGCAGGAGCCACAATGAGGAGAGTCTGTTGCTGGCGAGGACAAAGCTGAGTAGGAACTCACTTAACTCAGACAGAGGAATTACTGCTCAGCTGAACTGGATCCATGCAAAAATTACTTGTGAGTTCTTAAGTTTCTGAGGCAGAAAAAACCCCTTTGGTGTGGGCTTTGGTATTGGGAATAGGATGTGCTTCCCTGATGCCACAGGAATAGCTTGAAAGTCTCAATCTAACCTATTCTGATAATTTTCGTTTTGATTTAATGCTCTTCTTGCTCCAGAGTTGTCTGCCATTCCCTCTAGGGACCCTTACATCTGAGACAAACATGACAGTATATACTGACTTGTGAAGGGCTTTAGGCATTATGAGAGTTTAGAGAGAAAAAAAATTAGAACAAAAAACTGCTTTAAGGTTCTGTTACTTGGTGGACTGTCTTCAGCTTCAAAACTTTGTTAATCAGTACTTTGTGGGGGAAGGGGAAGAGGAAATTATCTTGACCTGGAAAACACTTTAGAACTGTAAGTGAACTGCTATAAAAGCTCAACAGCTGTTTGCATTCTCTGGACCATTTGTAAATCCTGATCCTGAAGCCACTAATGCTGGTGAGTAAATTTATTGTAATTAGTTCAGGAAGGGATAAGTAAAGTTTATTTTCTAGTCTGGATCCATACTGTGTGGCTCATGCCTGCTCGAAATTACCCCTTCAAAACTACTTGCATGTTTCATCAGAACCAAAATTGGTGGCAATACTATATGGAACTCAGTCACCAAACTTTATATTAATTTTCCTTCTGTTACTTCCAAATATAGTTAGACTGTGGTGGTGAAACATGAACCATCTGAACCAGTGTGGTGAAACATCCCTGCATCTCCCATCACTATGGGATTCTACTGGCAGACCAGGATGGTCCCTGAGTGCTCAGAGACCTGCCACGAATCTGCTCCTGGCCTCAGTCAGCTGTGCGTGTCATGGCTGATGGGTTATTGGCTTATGGCTAAGAGTGACTCTGTGGCCAGTTTCCCAATGTCCCTGACCTAATCTGAGTCTTATAATAACATATTAACAGATAAATATGACTCCTGACCTATTTATTTTTGGAACGATTTGGGAAGTGCTGTGGGTTGCGTGATGTACAAATCTAAGATTTAGAGGATTACTGGAGAATATTAAATTGTTGTGGCTGGATCACATTCAGTCTAAGAATAAAGATTCTTTTTCTGAAAGTTGATACATAATGTAATTTTATTCTTAGTCATCACAAACTTCTCTCTTTTAAATAAGCTACTGACAATGTCAGCCTAAAATCCAAGGGTTTATGAAAATCTAATTCTTACTGAAGACCAACACTTCTGCTCCCTGTCTGGTGAGCATTATCAGCTTCTGCATCACTCAAATAGAGAGAGGTGCACAGGAAGAGCTTTTTAATATGGCCCAGTTTGTTCCAATATATTTTTATAAGGCCACGGGAGAAGGGGGCATGTACCTATTATATTAATGCAAATAGCAGCTGGAGGCCTAGTTATGCTGAGACTTTAACTCTGAGTAACTACTGAGCTTAATCATGCTAGCAAAGTAAACATTTCCCCAGCATAGATGACTTCTGTGTCTTTCAAGTGAGTAAGGTTTGATGCATAGTGGATAACAAAGCCATCCAAATAATGCCTCCCTTTCTAGGTCAGTGCTTTCTTCAGAGTGCACTTCTTTTCTGAAAGGCAATCGCTGTGAACGGTCTGTTGGGCTCTGCATTACGTTAGTGTCACGTTTTCACTTATTACATATGTGATAGTGTTGTGTATGATGTTGTATCTGCAAAAGCTGGGCTACCAAAGTTGTCAGGCTCTAGCTAACAAAGTGTGTGCTCTTCCCTCAGGAGATATCACTCTAAAATTAGACTTTTGAAAACAGGATATAACAGAAGTAAAGACGAGGGGAAAAAAGGTGAGAACTGAATGTATTAGATCAGTAAACATTCTGAATTTACTCAGTGAAAGTGGAGCGCGTGGAAGGAAAAGTACGTAAAAGAATGAATGACCTTTGTTAGCTCATCATTACAGCTGTCAGCACAAAAGCAGATCTGGAGGAGATGTGAATCAGGAGAGTGGAGCAGATGGGTGTGCTGTAGCTGAAGAGCGAAACTGGGAACAAGAAGTAGAAGGGGTTTTTTTTATGGGAGAAACGAGTGCTCTGTGGAGCCTGATGTGCCAAATCCCTGAATATTTGATCATGTTTAACTGTGAAGCTGGATGAAAGAGTGAAAATGTTCTTAAACATACAGAGAAGTCAAGAAGGTTAAGGCTAAACAAACAAACTTTCTCTCATGTGAAGAAAAGAGAATCAGTGCAGAGACTTAGATTAGTGAAAGAATAGAGGAAATGCTACTCTTAGCAGTGGGTTTTTTTTTGTTTTGGTTTTCTTTTGTGGGTTTGTGTTTTGTTTTGTTTGTTAGTTTTGTGGGTTTTTTGTTTTGTTTTTGTTTTGGTTTGGTTTTTTTGGTGTGTCCTTGTGTCTTGGGTGCACAAAATGAGAAGGTTTTGCTGGTCGAGTCTGTGTGATGAGGGCTTGGATGAGAGTTTTAACTGTCAGAGCTGAAAGAAAAGGTCACTTCCTAGACACTGTGGTCTTTGTCCTTTGAGTTTTTCTCTTAGGGAAAGCTCTAAATGAGGTAGTACAGGATGAATATGTGGCCCATGAAGGGTTTACAGTGGAGAACAAACTGTATTAAATTGAAATATGCATAAAAACTAAATTAGACTAGCTTATAAAATGAAGTTGAAGCCAATTATGGAAATTAAGCATGATGTAATAGTTAATGAAACCAGTGTAGCAAGCACAGTGAAGCTTTGCTGATTGCCAAGAACATCTTGCTTTTACAGTACTTATGTAACTGTCAGGAAAGGCCTTAGAGTGTTTTTAATAACAATAAGCCTTTTAATAACATTTTTTTTTACTTCCTTTTTTTTCCTTCTTTTCCTGTGACATTTTGTGCTGCAGGTGGGAGTCTGTGTGTGTTTAAAAAAAAATTAATTTGTAATTTTCCCAAGCAGTATTCCAGGTTATACATATATTTTTATTGTCCTTGTGAGCTTCTGTGAATTGCATGCGTGTACTTCATTAACAAGGAAAATTCTGTCTCTGGAGGATTTTTTTTTTTGCCCTTGCTAGCTGAATGGAAGATTTGTGTGGTTGATTGTCCTGATTTTCTTCTGTATTCAGGAGTCCAAATTTAATTTCATTAGAGGAAAGAAATACCTGACAAAACACAAAGCCATGCAATGTCATGTTGATTCTGTGATAGCAGCTGTTTTCCAAACTTTTGCGCTCTTAAAAAAATGGTGTAATGTGGATTTGAGCTCTACAGAACTTGATTTGTCACTTCTCAGAATGTCTCAGGCTTATTCCCTCACTTAAAAAAACCCAGATTTCGCTTCAAAAATCCTTGTCTGTCTAAAGTAATAGTAAAGTAAGTCTAATGGATAGGAATCTTCATTTTAAAATAGAGCTTTCTTCTAGTATAGGCTGATAATAGAAGCTTACTGGCTACAGATGGCCTTTTCTTCAGTTTTTAGATTTATTCTATGCTTTACAGATACATGGGGGAAGCTAAACATATGACTAACTTGCTGGACTGAAAGTTGAGAGATCATTTTCTCATGAGCTGCTTATAATTTAGGTTACATGTACCTCACTTTACATTGTACCAGATAAACACTAAAAACAGAGAAATTAGAAGGTTTAAACACATCAAAGCCAACTCCTTGTAGAAATACCACACTTGACAAAATTTTGCCTGAGAAGAGCAACAGTAGAATAGGACTCTACTATATATATGATATACTCAGGTATAGGGAAGTGAAGTGCTGGGCTCTGCTCTCCCTACACCTATTACTGACATAGGAAGGGAGCTTTAGTGTCATTTTGAACCACAATTTGGTGATACAGTGTAGTGTTTATTTTCAGAATACCCAAAGAGTCCACTGTTTTTCATGTTCAGCTTTTATTTTTTTTTTTTTTTAATACTTGTAACAAAGATCCTCTGGGGTTTTTTTTTTAGAATCAATATCTGGAGGTTTTTATTGTGGGTACTCCTTCTGCTTCCCTGATTTGGGAAGGCTAAAAGAGGACATAATTCTCCCTTGCATCATGTCATCACCTGTATTTTCTTCCTGCAGCCAGTTTTCTTGTTTATCATGTATTTTCCTGAACTAGCTCAACTTTGATGGGTGTTACTGGCTGGAAAATAGATCATCAGAACTAAATTCCCAAGTGGAGTAAGGGACTTTACAACTAGCAGAGAGACTATATTTAAATAGTTCATTCACCTGTAATTCTTGGTTGCCTTAACATGCACCATGCACTCAATGATATGTTTGTCCCATGAGACAATCTCTGTCTCCTCTGTGAACTAAAGAAACCAGCTGTGTTAGCCTTAACCTGAGAAGTTTGATTCAAAGCTCCTATCAGTGATTTTTCAGTGAATTTCTGAGAAATATATGGTGAATTAAGTAAACTCCTGTCTAAACTCCTCTTGTTAATTTGGAAAATCTAATTTCTTAGTTGGAAAGTGACCTGAGATGTTGAAAAACGAACAGAAGCAGAACATGGTCCTTGGAGTTGGTTGCCTTGATACCTGTTCTCCTGGGCATCTGTACTTGGCCTGGACGTGTAGTACTTCAGATTGTAGAGGAAAATGTCTAAAGAGAGTTGTTAAGAGTTTTGCATTGTTAAACAGACTGTAATCTAAATTCTTGTTCATACTGTGCAATAAAGAGAAAATGTTACCAAGTGCTTAAAAACTCTCCTCTCTGACTTAAGCACGTGGTAGTGAGGTACACTAACCAGAGTATTCCTGTCATACCAAGGCAAATGGACTGAGATGGAATCAAAGCCTAGTTTGGGATTACCAGTGTTTAAGTGAAGCAGTGTAAGTGGAAAATAATCAGAAGCAGAAAATTGATGGATGAGGCTATTCTTCAAAGAAGTCCAGGCTTGTAAAAGTGAAATGATACTTGTCCAATTCTCAGTCAGAATTCTTGGAATTCTGTGGTAGGTTTTTGATAATGGTACTACTGTGTCTATGATCTCAGGTTAGTTTTAATTAATTTTTAAAAATAAATTAGATAATGTTCTTGGTTTTCTCCTCCCTCAGCTTAGAGAGTTGCCAAAACAAGTTTAAGTTATTTTGCAAACAATTTCTGAGTTTAAGAGCAATGACTCTATTCTATATGAAATACTGGAAACAATGCAACAGCTCATTGCATTGTATGTGTATTTCTCTCTTGTCATTTTTTCTGCCTCATAAATCAAACATGCAAACAAAGGGGGGGGGGGAAGCATAAAAGCAAAGAGGAGTGAGACAAGAATGGGAGAGGAAGGAGAAAGCGGATTCATAATTTTCTTTTATTCCAGAAAAATATTTATTATGAATGAGACACAAACAGGTTTCTAAAACACTGAATATCACTTTTTTTCCTATATTGGCCAAGCATAATACTATTTTATATCTGCACAGAATCACCTACAAAGCACTTGATGTTGCTGGGTTTTATAGCTACAGTAAATATAATTACTAAAGAGTATCTTTTGGAGATTTCATTGTGACTTTAGGTAACTAATGACTTCTTTCTTTTTAAACTGTCTAGGGCAAAACGCTCATTTTGATTTCAACACAAGTTATGCCATTTTCCATCCCAGTTAAGTACTTTGTCATAAGACTTATCTCTGCAGAACTTGGGGTTCTGTCTGCAAGCATGTTACAAATGTTATTGCTACTTATTTTCTGGAAGGAAGATAAAATATTGTGTGTGTGTGTGTGTGTCCATTTGTTTCCGTTTGCTACATACCACTGCAAATTCGGCATGAAATCACTGCAGAGATAATTCATACTATTCTCCAATTCTTGCATTAAACCAGAGACACCTCAGAGACCATAACATTATCTCTGGGATTACAAACCGTGCAAATATAGACTTACCATGAAGGGTTATGCCAGACTGTGTAATTTCCTGAACAACAAAAAAGAAACCAAGTAAAGAGTGTTTATTTTTCTTTTGTCTGCTAGAACTAGTTTTTCAGAGAACTGCCTCATAATTATTCTGTGGAAGGTAGGAGACTTTTTTTTCTTTTTTAGGAGAGTTTCTTGATGAAAAATGATAAAATGTAAAGCTCAATTCAGGCTGAACAAACCTTTTAGTTGTGGATTCTGAAGCATTTAAGGGATATGCATAGGAGGGGAGGTTTTTTTCTGAACCCATGAAGGACACAGTGGCAGAAAATATGTATCTGGGTTTATCTTAGAGATGTGAAAATTAGCCTAGAAAATTGTACAACCTCGGTTGGCTCATAAAAGTTCTAGTATATTTTGGCTGCACTAAAATCAAGAAATTAACTTTTACCCTTACTTTGTGACTAGACATAGGCTCAAGTTATCATCAGAAATTTTCAAGCTAAAATAAGATTTCAATTTCCTGGACTGAAACAAGCGCTGGAAGCCAAACTAACCTGTTTAAGAATGTTCTTTTTATTTGTTCTGAACTTCTAGGCTTTGATAATATCTTACACTGTGGAATATAGAATTTGAAAATAATATATTCAAAAAGCAACAAAATCCATTGTTAGTCCATAGAAAGTTTTCTGGGATACCAAAAGCTCTGAGAAGAGGAGAGAGTAAAAAGTCTACCCAGGCTGCCACTTTGTCCCTCCAGGAACACCAGCTGACCTTAGTGAACTTGTATGCATGGAATGCATCTCCAAATGTTTGCTTTGCATATATGTATATGTATATATTGAAAACCCCCTTTGAATGTGGCTATATGTGTATATGCATTTGGATGTGTGTATCTATTTGGTGTTCGTACAGTAAATCAGAAGAAAATGTTTTTTATTTTAGTACAGACTTATTGTTGTTGACTGTCTTGAATGGACTTTCTGGTTTTGATGTTCAGTGAGTTGGTTAAGGACTGACTTTCTCTTGTAAAATAAACAGCTTACAAAGATGAAAGTTTATTGGCTTGGCAGTTGAAATTTTAGTCCATTACCACCTTTGTCCATGTCAGTATTTATACTTGTCAGATATTTGCCATTTTTGTTGTGTTTGTCATTTGGTAGATTTGGAAACACAAGTGAAATTACTGAGCCCTAACTGGGCCAGTATGGAGCATGGTCTAAACTATTTAAAATGAGTGGAGTGATAATGGCAATGAATTGCATGGCCTGACCATGGCCAGCTTTCCTTGCCGTGTGCTAAACTGTATTGTGACCAGTAGTGACAAGACTTGTATCCTGTACATTGTACAGGAGCCTTCCAGGACAGTGTTTCACAGGCAGAACCTGGCAGTGGTTGCTCCAGACTTTCAGGATGGAGTTACTACTGAATGTGACTTAGCAGTTCCCTCTCAATTTACTTTTTTTCTGTAGCTGACAGCTGGCTAACATGAAAGCAGCTATGCCAAGAAAGTCCTGATGCTGATTTTCAGATTTGGTCTAGCATAAAAAAGAGCTAGTGCATGACCACCTCTTCCACTGCATGATAAGAAAAGCAAGAAAATTGCAGGGTTGAAGCAATCAACAGGCAGGGGTTGCTTGCATTTTGTCTGCAGTTCTTTGGGCATCAAAAGGCGTAGAAGCAAGTCGACAGATTGTTAATTCCTTTTCTTACACATAGCACCCGTTATAAAAATAGAAAAGGAAGGAGGAGGTTTGGGCTTATTCCAGGCAGGATCCCAGTTCCCTCCATTTGGTACATGGGTGGTGTTTCCTCTTCTGGCACTTAGGGATTTGATTGTTTACACAGGTTTGCTTAGCGAGTGCGCAATTTAAAAAATGATGTGACAGGAAAGCAGACTTGCCTTGCACGCATTCCCATGGAAATGTATTCATTCTGTAAGAATGCGTGGCATGGACAAGAAAGTTCACATTCCTTTTAAGAGCACAGCAGTTGGGTATGATGGAAACATCCCCACATTTTGCCCCATGCTCAGCCTTTCCCCAGCAGTGCCCCAGTGCGTGGCTCCCTCCCTGCCCGCTCCTGTCGGCTGGGTGGAGCAGGGAGGTGGACGTGGCCAACGTGGTGGCTGGGAGAGGGCACACAAGATGAAGTTATTCTTCAGGCTTGGCAAGAATTATAAATTCTTGCTGTAGGTAGGTACCTGGTGTTTGAGGCCCTGAAAGCCTACTGGAGGTAAAAAAAGGAAGACAGTGGAGTGAGCAGTGGTGTCTCACTGTGGTTTACTCAGCTGTACTATGCATTTGTTTTACATGGTAGCAAAAGTGATTTGTGTATGCACAGCATCTATATTGCACATGATGCAGCAGCTGTACTAGCTGTGATTTTACTGTTGGTTGCAATGCAGATAGTTAAGAAAAAACATAGAAATGAAGAACAGTGAGTTAAAAATATTTGGATATTACTTGTATGCTTAGGAAGTTATTTCCTTAAGTTCATAAGGGCACTCAGTATTGACCTTCCATGATGATCTGTCATCTCTTCAGGTTTTATTGAATATGTAAACTATATGATTTATGCCATTTGCATTATTTTAATGACGGTTCTTTTAAGTAACATGCAAAAAGAGAGAAGCTGAATTTGTGTTATATTCACATAGTTAATCTTATGGTTGTTTAGCTTGTGTTTGTTTCTTCAGAAGCAAACACCCAGTTCAAATTTTCCATTTCAATATTAAGTCATAGTACAGTAACAGAAGTGAGTACAGTATAAGAGTTGTAAATGAAAAAAGTCTTTTTAAAGCCTTCATGAAGTCTAATGTCATTAAGTACCTCTTACATAACAAATTGTAAAATCTTTGGGTATTGCCTGTGCCACTCAAACTTAACTGGTTGTCCTGTGTAGTCAGCCTGTTGTATTATGTGAACTGCAGGCTGAGTGAAAGAAAAAGGTATCACAGAATTTTATGACAGCTTCTTCAGTGATTTCAAATGAATCAAGTTGGTTCTTTCAGTTGTCTTTTTCTCAGTTCTCAATACTCCTTGGCAACACTAATAAAGAAGAATATAAAGGTGAAAGACAAAATGACAATCATACAAAAACTCTGAATTATTTTTTTTCTCCTGTCTTGGTCCAGTGGGAGCCGATATTGTGCTCATATAATTTTGCATGATATGGATGTGGTAATTAGGTTAATTAAAATTAGTGGAGGTTTTATTAGCAATAGGGAAGCAGAGAACGTTGTCTTCTGGGGATGATCACCTTTTGCAATTTGAATTCTGTTTCAAAAAACTTGGGCCAGACACACTTGTTAATTCTTGTACCCTCAGTGCTTTAACTTTTCTGCCAGCCATGCATTTCCTGCCCGCTGGGTGCTTTTCATGCTTCTCTTATGTCTTCCTAATTTCTTTCCATATCTCTGCCTTTCTGACCCCTACTTACCGCCACTAATTAGGACTCTTCTGGAAGTTACAGTTTTAGAGATCCCTAAATCTGATCTATGTTGATTGTGCAGCCAACAAACAACGGCAGAGTCAGGGCTGTTCCCAAGCCCTGGTGTCAGCACTGCCTGGCAATGTTGTAGCAACCTAGAACTGGCTGATTACAGTGGAATATTTTTCTATTCAGTTTTTTAGAACTGAAAATGTTTCTATACAACCTGAAAAAGTCTGATTTTTTTTTCTTTTTTTTAGTTGTGTTGATAAAGTTGAATCAGTAGAACTTTCTTCAAGACTGATCAGAGAAATACGATTAGATGGCAATTACATGATCTGGTTTAACTGCTGGAAAATAACCTTTCAACTGACAAACAACCCTTGAAATAATGCTGTTTTACTCTATCAAATAATAGGATAAATCCTGGGCAAACACATCATGGCAAAGTTCTTTCAGATTTCTGAGACAGGCAAAAGACTGGTTTATAGGAGGGTGTCATTTTTGTGTTGTAGGAATGACAAATGACAACCAGTGATTAGGAAATACTTTTGTAGAGTTGTTAAAGAGGCGTTTAACAAGTAAGAAAAGTGGTTTAAAAAATGCCAGTGTTCATTGAGGGCATAATTTTAGAAGGGGTGATAGCTTTATCTGTGACCAATAACCTGTCTAGTGTTGAAAATTAATTTGAAATCCAAAGTATAGGACAAGTCAAATAACCTGGCCATGGCACACCTGGAAAAATGCGTGGCTCATCACAAAATGTAAAATGATAAAAGAAAAATTATATCTTATTATCATACTAGCTCATGCATTTCTTTGATTGGAATGCGTGTTGGGCTGTGTTGTGGAGGCAGTTTGGTCCAGCTGAGTAAAACTGGCTTCGAAATCACAGCCACTTCCTGAGTTGGCTGCCCAATAATGCTTCCACCAAGCTGTGCTCCCTGTTATTGCTGGCCCTTCTCCTGGGTGCTATGATTCCTGCACTTAATTAGATGAGAAAAAGGATGAGCTGTTCCCATCTCTCTCTCTTCAGGTTCATGTCTGGATGGTCCTAGTTCCAGAGCTCAGTAGCACAGCTCACTGAGCTGGCTGCTAACCTGAGAGCCCACCTTCAGTGAGAGGGTCTGCTTTGCCTTCTCAGCTTGAGGAGAGAGTGAATTCCAACTAAAATTGCTCCTGTGTTAATATCAAAACCAGCATGACTGTCGTTTGGGGAAACAGAAAGTGGAAACTTTCCTCAGTGGTTCTTCATGTTGAGTATTTTCATAGTTTTGATTTAAAATCTCCCTTTCCTGCTTTGAGTTATATCAATATGCAGAAAAAGATATCATGTTCTTTAATTAATGGCGAAATGAGTCCTGGCAAATACAGTCCTCTACGTACCAAGCAGCCAGAAATGGTTTAAATGTTCCAATACCAGGCAATGTCAGGCTTGCCTGGAAAAGCCAGCTCTAATAGGAGCTAAGCTGGATCAGCTGAGTTCTTGGCTTCTCTAAAATGATGTGCAAAGAGTACTAATTAGTAGCATCTCAGCAGGCTGACATTTGAGAACCTTCAGTAAAACTCCAGTGATGACATTCATTAGTAACTGTAACACCCATCTTGTCACTGAGGATTAAGGTAAATCAGGTTCAAATACAGAGGTTGTAAGTAGCTGATATTAAATGGGTCAGCTGCATTTGGTGCCTTCCACCCAACACAGCTGGGAGATGGGAAGAGAATGCAAAACATTTATTGTGGCCACTGTTTATCTATGTGCAGTTTTGCCTTTTTCATTATAACAGAATAATCTCACATTAAAAGGCTATCAACATGCATACACAGGAACAATTAGTAGCAGTAGATAATTATTCATCTTTGTTTAGAAAAATACATATGTAAAGATTGCTTACCTTTCTAAGGGAGGATGCATTGAGCAGCTCATTGCAAGCAGTGAGAACAGGACTGTGTACTTTTATACATTGCTATTGAATTTAGCAAAATATCAAGAGTGCAAGGGAATCAGCCTCATTTGTTACAGTATTTGAAACCTTTAACTGTTCCCAGGTGGTTATAATCAGTCCTCAGCTAGAGGACTAAGACAAAGTTTTGTCATTCTGGTGTCAAAAAGGTCAGATTCTGGAATCTGGAAACGTTATTCACCTCATATGCCAAATGCAGATTTTCTGAAAATAGCCATATGCCAGTTTGTTATGGTGATGTGCACATGCTTGAGCTACTATGTTGCTTTTGATGCCAAATGTCTGTCTCAATGAGATGAGTAGAGCAGAGTGTCGGTGCAGCGAGTATAATCCATTCTAATATTAGACCGTGGGGCTGGATCCTGTGAGCTGGCCTGCCCTGACAGCCCAGCCAGGGCAGCTGCAGCTCAGGGTGCTTGGGACCTCTGTATCCTCTGCAAACAGCATTTGCTGCTTCTAATTATTTTATTTTATTTTTTTTTTTCCTAAGAAGTATGAACAAAGCACAGCTAATCCTCTCACAAAATACAGTTGCAATGGAAAATATGGTCTAGTGGACAAGTACTGTGTTGTGGTTTTGTTTATCTCAATTAATGCACTTCCAGCTTGACAGACAACACTATCCATAGCTATCCTGTCTAGAAAGCCAGTTTGCAAGTGATGAAAGTAATACCATTAAACAAACGAAACCAAACCCCAAACTCCCAGGTTTAAGTTATCTGTCCACATCTGAATCCTAAATGTCAAGGTCCAGGGCGTTGGGAAGTGATGATGTATGAGGAAGCAGCAATGTTGAAGAGTTTGGGTAGATAGATGGGTGGATAGGTATGTAGGAAGTGTTTACAGGCTCTAGCTTGCTTTGTTATAGGAAGGGAGTTTGGCTGCATAACTGGCACTCAGATATTTCCATCTCACCCAAATCCCTTAGGAAAAGCCAGCCCCGGAGCCCTGCCTTGACTCCGAAATGGCAAAGTGGGTAAGACAGGAGGTGAACTGTTCGGAGCTGATTGCTGCCACCTTTAGGCCAGCTGGAAATCATCTCCCCGAGGTCACCTGTGTCTTCCAAACACCCAGCTACAAAGAGAGTTCTCAATTCCCCTAGAGACTCTGGGCATTATCCAAGTCCAAAACTCCCATTCCTTGCAGGCCCGTGTATTGAACTTGAACTTAGAAACAAAATTGCACCTATGGCATAGTAAGTATTTGTAATACAATTTAGAGCATGCAATTGTAAAGAACATGAGTGCTCATTTTAGTCAATATTAAAATTTACTGTCTCTTGCCTATGTTTTAATTCAATTGCTAATAGCTTCTAATAAATACATCACTGTTTATGTTTAATTCAGTAATGTATTTTCTTAACATTCACTTATCAAAAGATTAGAAAAATCATGGAGAATCTCTTTCTTTGCAACCTCTTTCTACTCAGCACTTCCCACTTGTCAGATCTGTCTATTTGAATGCTTTTTATACTTTGGTTGATTTTAAAAGCTTTACGGGAAGACAAAGATAGTTGTGTAGTTCATTAGAAGAGGACAGTTCTGAACATAATTGAAGAAAAAAGGGTACATTGCCAAAAATGTGTGTTGCTGTCTCTGACTATGGTACTTATAGGAAACCCATCACCATAGTAACAAAGCCTCTGCTAAATAATTACCAACAGATTTGTTCTTTTTTGTCTTCTAACTTGTATAATGTGTCTAGCCTTGACTATAGTTTTAAATAAAAGAATTTCGTATACGTGCATGTTTGCACGCTGCATTTGGAAGAAAAACTGAAGATTTCGCTATATAGGATCCTAATTCTTGCAGAAGTGATTTCTGATTTCTGGGTGTCCATGGCTGCTGTTTTCTCACAAATGAAAGACCACTGCAGAACAGTTTTTAATGAAGGCTGTTTAAAAAGCCAAACAGCAGGAAAAAAGCATTTTCCACAAAGCCAAAGCAATTTCTTGAGAGACATTAGATTTGTAGTTAATAAGTAGCTACTTCAAATAGAGCAAAGTTCCAAGACTTGGCTGTTCTTCCTACTCCATCAGCAGCACTTGGGCAGTGCATTACTCAGCAGTAGATCAGTGGTGCTGCATTTCACCTGCCTGGGTTTTGTTGCTCACTGTATTGCACAAAGCAAATGTACTGACTTGGTTTGGGGGATTTGCTGTCCTGCAGCCTGTGTGACCTGTGGGAACAGTGAGCAGAGAAGCCAGTGGTAGAGTAGTGGCTTTCAGCATCTTCATTCGCTTTGAGTTGCTGGTGATCCTTTCTCTGAACTCTTCTCCTCATGCAGAGTCACCTCATGTTTGCTTCAGGGCCATTTTGGAGAATATTAAAGTATTTTACAAAATCTCTTGCTGCTTATGGGGGAAGTGGCCTGCTTCTCCTTTATTTATTCCCCAAAATTGCTGTTTCATGGGCATATTCTGTTTGTAACCCTGTTCTTCTGGGAGTAATCTGCTGGCCTTTCATGCTACTCTTGGCAGTGAGATAAACTCAGTTCTTAAAATATGCTCAGCTTGAATAGTCTGAAGAAATTTACTGAAGTAGCTGTGCCCTGAACAAGGTCTTGCAAAGCATTGCATTTTGGCTGAATAATGACATGTGAAGTCTCTTTGCTGAGCTCAATTTCATCTTGTTGGGAGATCAAGTGGGTTTGTTTTCTTTAGCAGCCAACGTAACTTGGTGCTTCAAATTGCTGACAACAGAATGATCTCTAATTTTTAGGGTTTTGGGTTTTTTTTTTGTCTGAGAGTTGTTAAACAGGCCATGAACCATCTAGAACCAGACTTCTGAAGTCAGTAAATCAGTTGATAGGTGTACCTGTGCTCACAACAATTAATTGAGGCACAGATAAATCTCTGCTGGTGAGGAACTGCATCCAGATATCTGTCCAAAGCAAACATTCATCTTGGGTTTTTTTCTTTTTCGTTTTAGGGGAGGGAAAGAGGGAGGGAGAAGGAGAAAAAAAGAAGTCAACAGACAAGACTGTTCTTGACTTTCTGGTGAAATTCTGACATGAATCCTACAGATTGTGTGATTAGAGTCATCTTGTAGAGGTTGTTTTTTCGGGGGTTTCTTTTTTTCTAACACTACAGTACGAGTTTGAGCTAGTCTAGAGCACATTAAATATTCATCTGTTTGAGGTACAGGCCTGAGGTCTCTAAAGACAGTAGCTGCACTATATGGCCTCGAGTAGAATGTGGGTTACCCTAGAAACAGTAACATTAGTAAGACCAGTAGCACAGAGGAGCCAGTCATGTGGTGTATTGAAATCACCAAAAGTAACAACATTAACTTTAGACTATAAAAGTAATTTATTGCCATAAAACACGTATTTAAAATTGGATTTTTCTAAATATACTCTTTATTACATTTGTGTAATTGTTCAAACATATGTGTGGACTGGGTTAGGAGATGCAAAAGAGTTCTGAGCAGTTTTTCTGTTTCTGTGATAGGAGCTATGTACAGACATACAGTTTCAGAATTGAACTGAATCAATGAGATAGACCTAATGAAATGAACTCACACTATTTCCCAGGAAATCAAACTTGCAATTTTCATTACTACCATTCCTTTGAAATCTGTAAACTTAAACACGTTCTTCAACTGTATGTGGAACACCTCAGCAAATAAGAAGGTAGATCCACTGATTGTGTTATGAAATTTGTTAAAATTTGGTTCAGCAAGGCTTAAAATGTACATACACAGATTTTATTAGCTCAACCCATGTTACTTATGTTTATGATAAGTACTATCTTGATGCTTTGTCTAATAATCTTCTAAAAGGCAGTATGTTCAATTTCCAAATATCTTTAGTAGTGCAATAAGTGAAAAGAACTTCTCATCTCTGCAGATGATTAATTTTGGGAAATGTCCTTGAAAAAATCTCCTTGTATCCTAGCTGAGGACATGCATATTAAGTCTAATCTGCAGTTTTAAGCTCTGCTGGAGATGAAGATTTATGATGGAGGTTAGATTAAACCATGGCAATATTGTCGTGGTTAGTATAACAGCCAAGTATGTAAGCGAATTTTAAGTTAAAGAGAGTACAATTTCTTGTTCATACTATCTATCCCATTTAATCTGTATCAGAGAAGTCATGGCTATAACGTCTCAATCATTATTGCTCTTAACAGACAATTACTCTTCTACTGACTCATGTCCCCTGACATACGGTTTGCTGCTTCTCAAGCCACTTCCAGACTGTTAAATAGCCACATGTCCCCTTTGAGCTGAGGACTTTCAATTGCAGCTTCTATTTATGCTGTTGGCTTTCTTTTGTCCATGTCTCTCATTGCTTATTTTGGCTTGCATATCAGAGTTGCCATTCTTTAATTCTCTATCAGTGCCTCCCTAAAAATGTAAATGGATTTACTTTTTAAAATTTATTACTGATCCGAATTGGTTTGGGGGATGTGATTATTAAAATAAACCAATTTGCTATTGCATGCTGAGAAATACTGAAATGTATTTCTAAGAATGAAATCTTGCTCAACAACAGTTCTCCATGTCAGTAGTCACTAAACAGGAGGAAGGAGTTTGACAAAATAATTTTTCCAGTGTATTCTTAAGTGTTTTTAGTGTGTTTAGTTGGACATTTGATTCTATATGGTATCATTTGAATAGCTGGGAACTTGGATAAAATATTTGGATATAATCCTGTCTGTCATAACTGAGAGAGACTTTAATCTGTGTATGCCTCACAGTTTCAGATTTCAACATGATTTCCATGTATATTCCAACAAGAGAGGAAATTAATGTAGAGTCTTTCAACTGACTCTTTGACCTCTGCACGGTATAAAACATGAGGTTCATGGGGATTAACTAGATCTGGTCTGCTTTGAAAATGGAATTATGCCATGTATGCTAAATGATTAGGAAAACCTAATCTGTCTGGATTTTGGCAATATGTTGTGTAACAGTGCGAAAGAACAGCTACTGAGAAACGTGCTTTTTTAAATAAAATTATGTTGTACCTGTTTTCTATAATATTTAACAACAGGAGTCTAAGAATTTAGTGGGAATGAAAGCAGAAAGGTAGTACAGAACTTTCTCTGAAAAGTCTAGAATTAAATCGACTGGTTATTTTTTGTTTTGGTGGGTTTTTTTGTCTTTTTTCTTTTTTCCCCCAAAACTTGAGGCCCTTTATCCTGAAGAATGATTTTCATGACAGTATCTGTGGGAAAGTTGTTCTACTCTAATGGTCTTGAGCAACTTGCTGTTGTTGATTCTGCTTGAGTGTGTGTAGAAGTGGACTTGGTGATCTCACCTTTCAGCCTCAGCCACTGTATTGCTCTGCTGGAATTAACTTGAGTTTGCCCAAAGAGATAACTTGAGACAACTGGATTTTGCCCAGAATATCTTTCTGTTACAGCTCAAAGAGGTGAATTGATCTGCCTTCTCTTTAGCATGGTCATGAAGTTTTGTGGAGTAAAATTTGTGCTTTGATTAACAACCTGAATTTAATAGAGATGACTGTGCTTTGAACTGACATTAGAGGAGCTTTTGTTCCTTTGGAGGAGATACCAGGGAACTCTGAAATGAGTGGCACAACTTCTTAATGCTGAATTTCATTATGTTTAGAAAATAAAACTTCATGTGAAAACCAAAATTCATGCAGTTAGCCGAATTCAGCAATTTGCGTGGTTTAAGGTTTCTAGAAAATTCTTTGTGAGATGTTTAAACCAGTCTGCACAATGTGAAGATTTCTAGTTGATTTTTAAAGAGAAGATGGCAGAAATATAGCTCAAAAAAACTTGAATTTTTTGTTTAATTATGAGGATCTCTACATTTTAAACATTGAGATGGATTTGCTATTGAACATTGAGTGCCTTAAGGGACCTTTATGATGTTTTCAGGTTGTTTAACAGCCCTTTATTTTGAGAATCTTTAATATAATGAGAAACTGACCAAAAACTTTTAAAATGGACCCTTTTCTCCTGAGCTTGTAGTGAATTCTAAAATCTCCCTGTGTTTGCATGAAAATAATAGGATTCGTTATGTCTCAAATTTTATTACTTATTGCCTCACCAAATTCATGTGTCTCTATCAGGGTGATCTATGTGCCTTTTCTCTACCAGCTATTCACTAGAAAACCACTAAAATGCATCTTTAAATTATAGGAGAGGTAAATGTCATGGCAGAACACAACATACCTTTTTATTGCCAATTGAAGCTCATTCTAACTCAGAATTTTCATTTCCATTACATGCTTATTAAAACCATGAGTTTCAGTTGTTTATCTGAACCTCTTATTCTGAGTGTTCAGTTATTCCTTCACCTTGTTTTGTATAAATCCTCTTTCCTGTATCCATATTATTGTTATTTTCAAGAGATACAGGAAAAACAACGTGTTTTCTCGTGTCGAAATAGATAACATGAGAAAGATTCAGAAACTAATGCCATGGGTATTTCCAAGGGCACAACAGTGCTAATGTAACAAAGAGTAAATAATGAAATCCACCACAGAGGGATTTCAAGTCTATAAACCAAATAACTTGTATGAATATGATAATAGACCGATTGGGTACAGAAGTGATTTGCATTGGTACAGCTACAGGTCTGTTTTGAAAAACATTGCTGAATGTTGATTTGAATATTTTCATGATCTGAAAACATCACTGTCAACTTCTTTCTATTCAGAAATTCTTATGTAGCAATTGCAAGAGAGCTGTGCTCATACAGATAGGTTAGAAATAAAGACAGTATAAAAGAGGCTATGTAGCTGAATATAAACCTCTGAAAAGTGGAAAGTAAACTATTATTTTTCATTCTAATACTCAAAAAATTTAACAGGAGAGTTGTAGCTCATCAGGTTATGCCACAGGATGGCTTTTTCTTAAAGGTTTACACTGAGCCTTGTACTACTTTTACTTTAATAAAAGCTGGATGGATGTAAACCACGAACCCTTGGAATTGTTGCCTTTGTTGCTGTGCTGTGAAGCAGATTAGGAAGCAGCATGGAGGGTGCTGGGTGGTCAGAGCTTCAGTCTGGCCTCCCACAAAGTGGGATGAAAGATGCTGATGCACAGCCCCTTCCTTGGCTGTGCTCTCCTTTTCCATTGAGAGACCCTGTGTGCAGGCAGTTTCTTGGATATCCCCCTGCTGCAGTGGGATGTCCTTGCTCCTGCAGCAGGAGCTGAAAGTCTTGGAGCCCCCAGCTCCTGCAGTTGGAAAACAGCAGCAGGGGCTGTCCCAGTCAGTGATGAAACATGGGGACATAATACCTGTAACACTGTGTGTGTGTATTTGTTACATTTATATACGTGTTTTAAAACATGAGGGTCATTCTTTTTACCCCTGTGAGGTTGTTACTGATTTGTGCTTGTGTAAATGAGAGCAGATGACAGCCTCCCTTCTGCCTGTGTGCTTCTGGCTAGATCAGGTCTTGTGCCTACAGAGTATCTCCATAGATTTGGGTGCCTTTTCTGCATGTGCAGTCGCTTAGTAAAGGCGTGTGATGTTTGTGTATATATGAAATTAAATTTATGAAATGAGATTTCAACCTGGTTAAAGCAGGCACAAAATAATTAAACGTTTTTCAGGGGTGAATTCAATCCAGAATAGAACAAATCCAACAAGAACAATGGCAAAATATTAATAAGAGTAATTATCCAAAGGGGGAAAAAAACAACTCAGGCTTTGAAGTCAGCCTGAATCACACATGCTTTAAAACAAATACTTAAAACAAAGAAAATAATTATTCTTTAATTCATTCTGCAGCTTGAAAACAAGTCTGTATCCTAAAGATATGGGTTCAGTTTTTTGTTGCATTACTTGTTTCTGCAGAGTCTTTAACTAGTTACTTAATCTATAATTTACAGCTTTTAATCAGTAAAATACTCTGACAATACGCTTTGTTCTTACTTTATGTGTCATGCTTGTTTTTAGGTACAGCTGCTTTGAAATCTACTAATTCAAACTTATTTCAGGCTAACTGAATTCTTATTCCCCATTATGAAATTCAATTACTCCAAAAAATATATTCCTATCACATGGAACAATTCAGCGATAGAGAACACCTCATTCACACCTTAAAAATTTAAACACTGACTTAAGGGAATTAAGTGCTGAATTTAAATGCAATCTTCTAGCACCTTGTGTTTGGAAACTTGTAGATAAAAGATCCTTTTAATAGAATTGTGGCTCCTCTTGTCTCATATCCAGCAGAACATAGATGCAGATCATGCTATCTGTTCAATGTGATACCGCTGTGCAAAACCACAGAGGGAAAACTGCAGCAGGAAAAACCACCTTAGAGGGACTAGACCAGGTGCATAGTACACAATCATGAGCAAAATCTGATCTGAAAGGTAACTGAAAAGGTCACTTTCTACACTGTTTCAGGAGTGTGATATCAATGTAAAGTAGCTGGAAGGTGCTTTTATTTTCTGAATGCTGTGTATGTGTTTGATCTGACTGTTGTGCTATTTTCTGTGTTGATTCAGGGAGCTTCTGGCAAAGACAGATGTGAGAGAAGTTTAAAAACATACTAGCAAGTACTTTATTGACTTTGTATTGCAATGTCACTTTACTGACACTAGTGACTTTTACAGCACTTTTGCTTCTGATGCTAAAACTCTATTTGATGTCTAAGGTTTTACAGGTCTTCTGGGGGAAAAAATAGCATGGTAAACTTAAGTCTCTGAATCTGGAAGACAGTAGTTTACAGAATTGATAGTGACCCTAATCCCACACTTGGAGGATTACACACTTGGGGTCAGTTTGCCTAGCCTGATCTAAGCATGGGACAAATCTGCTGGGCTTGTTGTTGTATTGTATGCTTTTAATGAGGTATTTGATACAGGATCTGGTCACAACTGCTGGTATGTAGCAGACTATAAATCTAAAACCTCTTTGCCTTGTTAAGAGTCATAGCTGGCTGCAGACCAGTGATCAAATCCCTGGGCAGGCGAGGAGCGCAGGCTGCTTGTGGAGAAAGAAGACATTGCTGTCTGTAGCTGTGCAAGCCTAACAGAGCAGCTAAAGAGAGCTTGGAGATGCAGCTGATGAATATAAAGACAAAGTAAACCTGGTTCTCTCAGGGCAGTTTTGCAAGTGGGGTATAGCTTAGGAATGATAATCAGGTAAAGCAACTCCTCTTAAAGAAAACTGGTTGAGGAACTGAATGTTTTTAGACCATCATTGGCAGTTCAGATATTTAGAGGGCTGAGGGAAATTTGATTTCCTTTCATTAAAAGTTCATGCTGCCAAGGGAAAAGACTGAAACAGCTTCTTTTCCAAACTATCATAGAGAAAATCCTTGAAGATTGTTTCCCTGAATGTAATCATCTGATCAGGCTGATACCAAGAGACTAAATGCCATAAAGGTACTCGTTGTTTTTGTGAGGAATATGTGGATTGAGATTACTTTTTGGGGAATCAGTTATTTAACTCCAGCTCCAGGATAGTCTGGCAGAACAAATACCACAAGACAGTGTCTGTCATGGATATATTAGTTGCTCCTTACCACGAACACTGGGTGAATTCTGGAATGTTCCTGGGACTTCGAAAGTCTCTGACAAAATGTCAGCTCCCACACAGTGAGTTCATTTACCTCTGGGTGAAAAGAGTGCAGGTGCCAGTGTTAACTCTGTGCTGGGAAGCAGAGCAAAATGAACTACCTCATAGAGCACCCAGTGAACTACCCATTAAGGGTGGGGAAGTTGTAGGGAGTGCAGTTGTGTGTCAGGTAGCCCCAGCCAGTGCTGCCAGGCTCTGCATTTTCTCTTTGTAGTTTACAGGTGCTAACCTAGTAAGCACTACATAGGGCAGTGGTGATGTTGGCTGTGTAGTTTTTGAGATTCCCCAAAGTGTCCTAAAGCTCTATCCACAATGAAAACTAAGTGGTAGCAGTGCACTGGTCATGACGAATCCCAGCAGCTATTAGAGGGCTAGGAATCACTAAAACTATGGCTAATGGTATCATTTTATTGAATGAGGCTGCGTTGGCTTGTACTTAACGATTAATTCCCTCTGCACATTTTTAAGAGTCCTAGGGTCCTTAATTTCTCTTTACAAGTCACTAGAGGTAAGCAAAAGAGACCTTGTAAGTACTTACCTGAAAGGCAGCACTTCTAAGCTGTGCAACTTCCCCATGCTGTGCTGCACACCAGCAGGAGTACTTTAAGTGCAGGTTTTTGTGGTGATTTCCACACAAGATTCCCTTCTAGTTCAGCCAGGCTTCTGACTCCTCTGAGCTGATGTTGTTGATTAAGTGCTTAATGCATTCTGTATCCACACTGCTGGTGCTGCTGGGTTCCTAATCTTGAAGAATTGTGGGTAAAAGGCAACTGGCTTGAAAGACACTCTTTCTCTGACAAACTTTGTTGTAGCACACGTGCAGGTTTTTTGGCTAACAGTACTTGCAGGTTTTACTTGCAGTTCATTCTGCCAACTCAGTGCTCAGAATATGGCACTGAAAGGACATTCAGTCTGCATTAGCAACAGCAAACCTCCAAATTCTTTATGTAAGAGAAATGATAGCATACTGTGGGGTTTTAAACCCTGTTGGTTTTGCACAAAGAAAGTTTAAAGCAGAGATTTTACATGTGTGCAGAGCACAAGAGGTTGAATACTGAATGACCAGATTGTGCTTTTGGAAAATGCTGTATCTGATGAGGTGTGTGCGTGCTCACCTGCTTTATTAGGTGTTTGCTTTGGGGAGTGAGCTGTAGCATCTGAATCAGTAAAGTTGCATTGCTTTGAATGGAGATACATTGTTTTATATTATAGATATTTCGCTAGGAACTTTGTGTGGGCCTGACAGTGACTTAGTTACTTCTGAAAGCAAAGACTGAAAACAATTGGGCTGAGTGCTTTTGAATGACACATCATTAAGAAACTACCATGGTTTGATACTATTATTAATGTCTTCTATCTTCTTAGGCCCTTCAGGGTGAAAAAAAATTCTCACTATTAACTCTTCCCACTGTGCCACTAAATCTCCTTGAAAACTGGTGGTATTTAAAGAAATTTTCTTGTGGTTCAGTAATTACTGATTATTTTATCAATTTCTTTTGGTTGCATGTATTTTCATGTTAGTCTGAGTAGACAATTTGCAGCTTAAAGAGACCTTGAAGCCTTGGGTCAGTGTTAATATCGGAAAGAATTTTCTATCAGGCAGCTGTGGGTGTCAGACACTGATTTTAGGTGTAAATACTCTAAGGAAGATGTATCACAGAAGGTGATTTTGTCCTCAAATGTTAGAGGCTTATGTTCTGAAAATATGTGTTAGGATTCTGAAGCTCTGGTCTGTCTGGGAGCTGTGCTTTTCTGGATCAATGTGTTCTGAGAAATAGTACCTAAGTACTTTTTGATTTTACAATAAAAAAAGATATTTTAATGAAAATCCTCTTAGTACAAACTATATAGCAAATAACAGCTGCTCACATTTACTGTTAAACTCTTCCTATAAAAGAGAACTTGCAATCCAGCAACAGTAACAACAGAACTCCTTTACATGAATAAAAAAATGAAACTTCCAACCTACTAATGCTCTTTGCCCCACTCAGTGGGTACTTGTTATCTCAGTGGTGACTGAAATTTATGGTGAAGATAGCCTGCTTTTCTTTATTGTGAGCCATACTGTTCCAGCTCTGCTGAGTGCTCTGCTCCCTTTCATGCAGCAGAACTCAAAAGATAAAATGGTACCCCACTATGGCATGCTGGGCTTGAGAGAGCTGTGTAAAATACAGTCTAAACAGGAAGCAGTTGTGTAAGGTGAGAAAAAGCTTTAATTCTTAAAAGAATTTAGGGAACCATCTTCTTGCTGGTAACTACAAACCCATCTTCTACATTGCAGAAACCTACCAACTCAACTTGGAAGAGGAGTTGGAAAGTGAATTTGCAGATTTTTATGCCTTTTGAGAAAAGAAGAAAAGTGCTGGGGGGCTGGGAGGAGTATGGGTTAGTCCAGTCACATCAGTTTTGAGCCTTATAGAACAGGCCAGACCATGAGCTCAGCTTAACTGTTGTTTGCAGTGTAACTTCCACACGTGCAAATGCTTCTTAACATGATGTGAAGAAAATAGTTTCATTTTACTTGTTGCTTTAATGTTATACTTGTTGCTTTGCCATTGCTCATAAATTTTTAGCAGCCAGAGACTTCAGTTTTCAGTCCAGGGTGAAAGGAAATGGAGGATTTGGGAGGATATGCACCAACATAATTTGCTCCAGTGACTGTTAAAGGCGAATTTTAGACTCTGCTACTCTTCTGCTATTGTGTAAGGCAGAGTCCAATTCCTTGCTCCACTTAGCCTTGCAGAGTTACTAAAAAAGAAAAGGTAAAGTTTTACTGTCACTGAATTCTGGTGCATGTCAAAGACGGATAAATCCTTGGTACTTCCTTTTCCACTCTGGATAGTCCCCAGAAAGAAGCAGAACATAGGAAAGGAGAATGTAAGGAGCAAAGCCTACGTGCACAGAAAAATACAAGGATGGCATCTAAAAAGGGTAGATTTTACTGTCAAGATGAAGCAATAGGAACTTTCTGGAGCAGGGAGGGCTGTGTTACAGTGTTCTCAACTCCCTCCTGCAGTTCTGAAAGTGCAGCAAATTAACAAGATGATTTCTTAAGGCGATTTCACTGGTGGAGACAGGAAGGAATTAAAGCCTGCACAAGGCTTCTAGCAGAAGCTGGGAACAAGGTAGAGATGAATTTTGGCATATTTTCCACTGCTACTCTTTCTTACACTCAGCACCCCTCTTTGCTGGAAGTGGCAAATGATTGCTTGTGCACATGGCCTGTCTGACAGATCTGGCCAGCTGGCAGGGAAATTCCCCTTCACAGATTAAATGACCCCATCCCCTTGGAGACTGAATGTGGATGCTGCACCTGCTGACCAGGGGAACAGGGAGCATCCTGTGACTGTCCTCTCAAGCCTGCATTTCGCCTGGCTGGAGCAGAGGGAAGGCTCACCACACTACTGCACACCACTCCTTGCCGGGAGTGGTCTTGTCAAATCTTTTCTTTGAAGTCTAACAAGCTTGGGGTGTTGTAGAATCGGGGAATATGGGTTGTAAAAGGTCATATCCCTGGGCCTAGACTGTACTTATATCAAAGGGTACTTTTCAAGTTGTTGATAATCTGTCAGGCAGCATGATGAGATGCAGAGTAAACCAGAATCTCTTTGATTTCTTGGCTGCTGAGGTTATCTGTATGCATGTCGGTCTTGTTTTTCTGTTCTTAGCCTTGGGCTTTCTACGGCTATTGATTTTTTGCTGGTTGTTACAACATTAATGCTTATTCAGGTAAAAATATTTGTTATTTTCCCAAGACAGCCTCACAATTCATTACGAATGTGAAGGGCTCCTGTGTGCTGGTAATGACTGCTTTAATTCCAGCAAACAGGATGCCTTACAAACAGCAGGTTAGATATTCACAGCTAGTTCTGTGGTCCATTACAGCAATTCCTTTTCTTCTTCACTGCAGCTGGCATTAGTATTCAAAAGCTGAAAGCATGTTGGTCGAAAGCTACCTAAATATTTATGGACTATTGCTAGGGTCAGAGTAACAAGGACAGCAAATGAAATTAAAGATTTACACTGTGAAACAAAGCGACCTATCAAGCACTCTTTGCCAAATTGCTTCTGCTGTTTAAAGAAGATATTTTCTAAGAGGATTTTTTTAAAACATGAACTTCAGCATGAAATTTTGATCTGTAGTTTCACTTAAATGTCTGCCTTATTTCTTCCAACAAGATGAACTGGTGGAGAAGACATTGCACAACTGACAAAGCAGGTTGTTGCATAGCTTGACTCAATAAGAACAACACTCAACATCTTTTATCTGAGTATATCAAAGTCTCTTCCGAACTTTAGGTCATAAATATCCCAGAGTGAGGAAATTAATGAGGGGAGAAACTGAGATGCAGCAACCTCAGAAAATTTGTATGCCAAGTTAGACTTAAGAATAGAAACCAGGGGTTGGGCAGACTTTATGTGTAAACTTTGCAGTCAAACTTCAGGTTGGACAAGGAATCTTGCTGTGCCCAGCGACAGGCAAGCTGAGATTGTTTAACATTTTCCTGGAGGGGTGTAAAAACCTCTAACTTGGCATCTGCATTAAATGAGAAGTGACACTCTCTTGTTTTGTGGAAGCATGGCAGAACATATATTTGAAATGGAAATTGCCTTGCTTATTCAAATGAAAACCTCTGAGCACAGAAGCCCTGCTTTCATTATTTTGTTTAGAAGCAAAGTATTTTGCAATAGCAAGCAGGTAGGAAAAAAGCTAAATTTGAGGGAAGAAAATACTTTTTTTCCTTCAAAATATGACTTTTCTCGGTGCTTTGAGACGTGTGTATATTCATAAAACCAAAGAAAAACGTGAATTTTTATTTTGCTTTGAGATAAATATAAGTGATTATCTAACAAGGTCTCCATAAGGTGACAGCACAATGTTAATAAACATGAACATCACCTAGAGAAAATGAACTGAGCTGTAAGTGGCTTTAATATGCAGCATGACAGCTTTTTCTTTTGGATTTTAGCTGTAGATTGCATAAAACAGAGCCCCAGGAACTGACTTGTCATTAATGCATTTTCTAGTTTTCCCTCAAAGTTGTGTTCAATACTTAAACAGACTAAGTCTGGGTATTTTATTACAGTACAGCAATGATAAATTAAAAAAAAATACGTTTTGTGTAAAAAGTGCATGCATGTGCACAGGATATCTTTAACTAGGTGAATTCTAGGGTAGATCAAAACCTGTAAGAACAAATGTGCCATTGTTCCAGTTAAATATTGAAATAGCATCCGTTTGCCCTAAGTAGTGCACACGTGTACTGATGTCAGTTTGGAATCAGCATTTGCCTTTTGCAAATGAAATTGGTCTCTTTTGATGATTCACTGCAGCGAAATTGTGTTGATAATCACCCAAAAGGGATTTTGGATATGCTTGGAGAAGATACATGCTTGTTTGTGTTAGTTGACCGCCTGAGGATTAGCATTTGCAAATATTTTGGTTTACCAGTAATTTCTGGTTCTTATGCTTTCCAGGGAAATAAGACTTTAATGAAGGTGAAAGAAAAAAAAAACCCTAAGAAATGCACAAAGTAATTTTCATTCTTATTATAGAAGGCCAAAGGATTCACAGAGAGGACCTGAAATTTGTCTCTGTGTGGTTGCTGTTGTGTGCTTTTTCCCATCATCCCCTTGCCCTGAGGAGCAAAACATCTGTAACTTTACTGAAATCCACAATAGCTTTAGGCTCAGCATCTCCCAAAAATCACATCAGTGATGAGGGCTCTAATTCAGAAAAGTAACTTTGTGTGTTTTCCAGTATTGCTAACTGCACTGTGATTTCAACTGTAATATTTTGCCTAGAATCACAGCAATTCAGATCCTGGATATATCAGTCACAGTACATCAGTTGAGACACAAAAAAAAAAAACCCCAAAACAAGCCCACAAAAAAACCCACTTAAAAATTCAAGTTTTTCTGATTCTTAGACTGAAAAGAATCTTGACCTGAAGAGTAGTTCTTTTGCCTAATCGTTAAAGAAAGCTCTGACACATAGGCACTCCAGTCTCCTTATTCTGGTTCATTAATGTTGGACTAATGCCGTGTATCCTGTATGGCCAGTGTGGAAATTCAAGAACTTCACCAGCTTCAGAGCATCTCCCCTTATTTAGCATTCATAGACATGCCTGTCTAAACATAGTCTTTCTTCTGTATTTTACTTAAACTGTATAATCTTTTCCTCAGAGGGAAAGCATGCACAGCCATGGATGCCCCAGTGAAATATTCCTCTTGCTGCCCTGTGAAAAAATTCTGAAAATCCCTATCAGTTAAGAGTTTTAGATGAAGATATTTGCCACTAAGGATCATCAATAATAAATGTTCATGATTTTTTTATTAAAGGTTGAACTTATGACATTTCCACAACTTGTGCAATACCTAATTGGAAGTGTCTTTATTTTTCCCACCCAAGATGAAAGACATCTAACATTTCACACCTTTTTATCTTGGTTGGAGGGATTAGTTTGTTTTTCCTGTGAAATAGATGCTTCCTCCCGAGCTCATCTTTCCCTGACTCTCCATTTACCAGCAGTTGTATTGCATGTCCATCTCAGCCAAGGTGCTCCTGACAGCATCAGTGGAATGTTTCAGTGTAAAGAACGAGGTAACCAGCAGCTTTAACGAGGTCTGAATGGCTGCAGGGAGCCAGAAGCTGTATTACCCTGTGGCACTGGCCACCCTGAGAGATCCAAAGGCACATTGCAGAAAGTTGAGGTTTTATGCATTCAGGTATTTCATGTAGGACCCTGATTACAGAATATTGGTTTAAAAAATAATTCCTGATGATGCCGAGAGAGCTGGGTATGTTGTGGCTCTATGGCAGAGAATATAGGTTCTGAATATCAACCTATAAAGATGTACGTGGTTGTGGAGTAGATTTTCCTTGCTTCATTTTTTAATTCAAAGGGTAAATGTACTCTGGAATATTAGTGCTTCAGGTATTTTTTGGTGTATGCAGCATAGACTGTAGGACGAGCTGTACTTTACACGCTTTGGTTGGTTATCTTGGACAATCTTTTCATATGAAAGACTCCTGAGGATTTTTCTTGCTGTTATAGAGAGTTCCTATGTCTCATAAATCATATTTGAAGTAAAAGAGGGGGCTTAACAGTTTGTTCCCAGAACTGGGCATAGTGTGTTATATACTTACTCCTTGATGTCTGAATTAGCTGTTAGAAGAAATACTTCACCAAGATGTACATAACAAATCTTGACTATGTGGAAGCAGTATCTATATATAATTTATTTTTTAAAACAACCTTGGAAGAATTCTGTTTGGTTCCATGTGTGATAAACTAAATACAATTTGGTTCTATTCCCATCATCAGGTTTCATTTATTGTGAAAACATGTCTGATTCTCCTGAGGTGGTAGATTTGAGGTGAAGAAAATGAAGATATATTGAATATCCAGATATGGTACTTGCAAGTACACAATTTTTCTCTGCCAGCAAGACTTCAGTTTCCATATTGCATCTATATTTTTCTTAGCTTCCCAATAGAAAAGTAGTCAGTCACCAGACAAAATGTTTTTTTAATGGAAGTGCAATTCTTGCACGGTGCTGTCTCCAAAGGGTAGTTTTAAATGGCAGGTGAACAAAGTGTTGTCTGCTACTTGCACTATGTAAAATAGCTCTTATGTTTTCCCAGTCTTGCTTGCTGGGGGCTTGCTCATGGGGAACTGCAGTGTGGACAAGGCCTCAGAGTACAGACTTTTTTCCCCTGCAGCTGAAGGCAATGAAATGTGTTTAACCCAGCTCATCACGTTGTCTCATATTTGCCAGCAATGCAGCCTACCAGCTGGGAGGGCAGCAGCAGGGATGGATGGCTTTGTGACTGCCACCAGGGAGCCTATCTGGAAGCAATGTTTGCAGCAACTCCTCAGGAGTTGCCCCTTGGAGTGGCATTTGGGCAGCTCAGCCCCAGGAGGGGCACAGTTGCCCTGCTCCCTGTGCTGTTTTACTGCCCGGGCTGATTTCCATACTGACTTATTGAAAGAGAGGCAGCTAGAGAGGCACCATCTCCTGGGGACGTGATTTGCATTCTGTGTTTAATTAAAGCATGACAGTTTATGCCAGAGGATGTTAAAATGGGAAATGGAATGCTTTTTTGCCAAATATTGGGATTTTATAGGGACTTGAAAACTCATTAGTAGAGAATTTTATTCATATGTTGCAGCCTGTTTTGCAGGGCCAATTGAGTCTACCTTTGTTTTCTTCTGGGTTTCTCCCTCACTGAGTTGTTATTTTAGCCTTACATAATATTGATGGAAATACTCTACTCAGTGACAAAACTATTTGAGAAACCAAAATGTTTTTCTAATAAGGAACTGCTCCAGGGGATGGTTAATGAGAGGGAGAACCTCCTCCACACTGGATCATAAGTTTCAATTCGATCACATCAGTCCAATTTTAATCACCTGATAAAGCTGTTAGGTGGCTTGTAAGAAAGGTGGTAGGTATTTTTTACTGCTTGTTAGTTTTTTACAGGACAACTGTACAAACCTTGTGACCCTGACAACTTGAATGGTAGTCTCAGAAGTCAAGTATTAAATAGGAACAATCATGTGGGTAACTGTGAGTAAATATTGTGTATAGTAGGTCAACAATTCATAACAAGACACAAATAATTATCACCTCACTTTGTGAATGAGGTCACAAACTTACCACTTTGAAATTGGCTGTTAGCAAATGAATTCGCCCAAAGCTTATGTCAATTTTGATTAAGCAGGAAAAGCAATATTACTTTTACAAGTGTGAGGCCACCTGAAATTTAATCTAATTGTGTTTTTCCACGAAGTTTTAACAGGAGTAAACGTGATAGAATTTATCCTTCTCTGAATTGTAAGGCAAGGTCACCAAGCTGAGGGTCACTCTGCCCTTTTTCCTGGTTGTGCTGTAAGAAATGGCTAACCATGCTTCAGCAGAGCACTGCAGAGGTGCTCTTTGGAGACAGCCACGGTTGGTCAGGCAGCCCTGTCCATGAGTTATTCATACGTAGATTCAGAGTTGTTGGAATTATTCAAAATCCTATTCTTTCATCAAAAATTGAGCTGTAAACCGAGGAAAGAAATGACATTTTCATGTGCATGAATTTGATATCTTTAAAAGTCCTTTTTTTGATGTTAGAAAACCTGCACAAAGCCAGAGAAAGCAACAGAATTTGGTATTGAGGGTGAGGAATTTGCTATTCAGGAGCTGGAGATGCGAGTCAGAGACTGGGAAACTATTAGTAAAGCATTTGTGTGGTGGACTTCTCTCATGATTACCCACAGACATGCAAAATATTACTTGATTTGGAAGGATCTGTTTTTTTATGCAGATAATCCCAGGTTGTGTATATGATTATGTTAATACTTCTCTCTTCTGCCTACCTGATGATGCTGAAGGGCTTACCTGCCCTTACCTCCCCATTCTGCAGACGGTTTGGATTAGAGTAATTTATACCAGAGGCCATGCCATCCTAACAAGACATGGAATGCTGGAAATTAGAGCAACCTGGACCATATTAAACTCCTGTTTGCTTTCAGATAATTAGCAGTGGATTCCACTGTGAGATTCATCCTTGGATTCTTAAACCAAGGAAGTTTGAGTTAACAATCCCTAGTATGTATTGTGATCTTCTTTTACTCTGTATGTATTTAGAATTTACAATTCTCAGTTTTTTTCAGTTTAATGCTAAATTGCACCTATTTGATGAAGCTTGTTTTGCTGCACAAGAAGTCAGGCCTCCTAAAGATCCCCTTCGAGGTGACGTTTCTCTGGAGTGTTGGGAGAAGTTAGATCGGACCTGCTTAGGGAACAAAGGAGGAGGTCACAGAGGAAAAGGCTGCAGATGTGAACTTGTTCCCTTGTACTTTTTCCTTAGCTATAAATACAGAGGAACTGTACAGTAAATGATGCATTTTGAGTGAATATTTTCAGTGCTGTCTGCCACGTCTCCCTGATGTTTCGGTAGCGCGTACGTCCAGGTCTGAGTGTCGGCTGTGCCATTCATCTTCCTCTGGAAGAAGGCAGTGGTTCTGCACTTCATGAGGATTTCTAACTCTGGGCTGCAGGAACTTTCTCCCATATATGTAGCTTCTATTCGGAGATTGTGATTTCAGAAGGCCTTGGGAAAAAATAGATACAGCAAAAGGGGTTGGTTTTGATTTGTTATCCCTGCTGCTTGTGAGGGCTCCTTCCTTCCTTGCCCCGTTCATAGCCTCTTACCAAATCTCAGCTGAACAGGGGGAAGATCCTGTTCCCCTCCCTCAGGCTGTGCTCTTGCCTGACAGTTTCCATTCCACAACCAGTGCGACTGTGGGAGTTCTCTAAACTGAAGCAGGAACTGAAAAGCAAGTAGTTAAAACCTAATTTCTAATAATTTATTTAATACAAAAGAGCCAGAATACAACTTGCAGATGCTTTAACAGAAAGCTGACATGTCCCATCACGGAGAAGTTTATTCTGCTCTTAAATACAGAAGATGAATGTTAAGTTTAACGTAGAATTGTATTTATTTTTTGACCTATGGCCTGAAATGGGGGAGTTATGGCTTTACTTACCATAAGCAGCAAATATTCATGCTTTTAAGTGAATTTTAGATTGTACCAAGATAATTTCCTTTATAATTAATAACAGCAATATAGGTGATTTCCTATTTCTTTGCTATAATAGAATTATCATCCAGTAAATTATATACCAGTGTGATTTCCTGTTGACGCTGAAATATTGTCGTATAATGGCCTACTAGACTCATTCATGGATATCCAGAAATAAATAAATCAAAGGAAAGAGTCTGTTAAAGTGCAGTTTCAGCATAATTACTAACACTTTATATGAACTACTCTTTGTGCTATTTTTTATATTCAGAAGATATGAAAGATGTGGATTTTAATCGGTTTCTGTGGGAAAGGCTTATTAAAAAAGATCTTCAGGGATTAAAGCAGCAGAGCAGAAGAGATTATAGTTGTGTTAGTAAAGCATTTTTTAAGAAAACATTTCTTCGTATTTTTATCAAACATATTATAACCTATGGACACATGATGGCAGAACAAACATCATAAAGAGAATATCCTTTGCACCACTGTATACCAATGATAAGACCTTTTTTTTTTTTGTGTTGCACTGGTTATGTTGCTTATTACTGTGTCATGTCACAGCCTATTACATAACCTAATGCCCCAACAGTGAGAAAGAGGGTAGGGGACTGAGCAAAAGTGTCTGTAATCTAGCAGAAATATGAACTGAAAGAATTGAGCTGCACAAATATTTTTGTGTGTAGCTGCAAATGGCCAGAAAACCAGGCAGACTTAGCAGCCTTTGCAGCTGCAGTACTAGAAATTTTCAATGATAGAGCAGAATTGCAAATGAGATATATAGAAAATTGTTGTATGGGCTTTTTAATAGACAATACTCATAGAGTGTGTTCAACCAAATTTGAATATAGAAAATAAAATTATATTCAGATCGTAGTTAGTATTTTTCTGAAATTACATTCTGAAACCATAGATTCTGTACTACAGCTGGTTTTCAGAATCAGTGGAATTTCTATGATAATGTAAGTTTTTTTCTAAATTGCCTTTTTAAAGTAATGTAGTCTTGTACTTCTGGTTAATCACTTAAAATCTGGCTACCAAATTTATTTAAAGAGTTAGGTAAATACTGGTCAAATACTGCTCACAAAAATGATTCTGGGCTCTGATCCTGTAGATGTGAACTGCCAGCATATGTATTCTGTCTATCTCCATTGAAAAAGCATTGCTGCTGTAGGACAGATGGATGGAATCAGTGCTTTGACCTGGCCAAAGACAGCTTGCCATCCCAAAGATTGGTGTTTGTGGTTACAGGATGTGTACTTGCTGCTTTATTGTACCATAGAGATGACAGTAGTTCAGTGTGAGTTAATACTAAACAGACAGCACTTAGTATTAAATGCTCTATTAAAAAATGGTGTTTGAGTGTCTTCTGTGTTGGGCACTGCCAAGATGTTCTTGTTTACATAGTTACTACCTTCACTGACAAATTTGTCATAATCATTGCAAATAACTTAGAAAACTTTTTCTTTAAATCTTTTATGAAATCTCTATTCTGGCTAGCAACTCATTCACATCTGCAGGAGATGTTGAATGCAGAACCATGTACCAGCTTGCTACAGAGGCTTGCTCTGTGACTTGGGGTCCAGAGCATTCTAATAAATTGCCATGAGACAGACAAGCTCTGAAAATCTTTTAGTTTCTTTCCTTAACTGAAAATCCATGTGGTTGGTTTGTTTTTATCAGAACTTAAAGATTGAGTTTGGTCATTTTCTGTGGTATGTTGTGCTTCAGTCTGTGTGAAAGAAGCCACAAGGCCTTAGTGAGTCAATTATGTCACCTTTTCTGATTTTAGTTCAAGGGTCATTTATTGAAAAACTAGTCTCTGTGTAAAGGGACATCAGTGGAGTATATGGAGGGAGTATATGATAGGAAGCTGTTACCTGACCTGGCTATTTGAAGTAGAGTACTTAATTCTGTGGGATCTCTAACTCAAATTGGGTTGATATGGTCGTGAGTGAATAAAGTCTCTAAAGAGAGCCTAAAATGCTATTTGCATTGAGACTTTTCTCAGAAATGCCAAGTTTGTGATTGCCAGGAAGAAGTGTAAAAGTTGAATTCTGCAACTTTTTCTGAAGTAATAAAATGGAGTTAGTTTTCATATAAAATAAATGCCCTTTGAGAAGTATTTTATTTTCAGTTACAGAGAAAGTTGTGTGGACAGGTTTCCAGTAGACCTTGTTGTTCAAATCAGCAGCTGGGTAATAGGGATGCAGATGGGGAGATGTGGGTTAAAACTTCTTGCTATGGAATATTTGTAAAATATCATGCTCACTACTGTAAAAGAGGAGAGTTAAGACATAAGCACACACATGCAAAAAAAATCAGTGTTGGTACATGTAGAGCCCTGTTAAGTGAAGTGTATCATGAAAAGGTTGAATTTGACCAAGGTGAAGGCCACTTATCTCACATGTGTAGTAACTGTAATATTATGGGTAGATTAGAGTACCCTGAAATCTGGATAGTACCTTGAACCTTTCAAAACTGTACAGTGCCTTTCTGCCTGCAAATCTGGGTGGAAGAAAAATGCAGTTTTGGTAAAAATCCATAGTGAGAATGTTTGTATTTTGATGCAAAAGTTTTTTAATTTTGGTTCTGATAATAGCAAGTTATTTTGATTTATGTTACACTGTTTTGCTTATTTTTATTTCAACATGTGCTTTTTTGAAACTAATTTAGCTAATATTTCATGTCTGAGAGTTTGATTTACTATTTTACAGTAGTATTGTGTAATGCTATGAAATGAATGTGATTTAGCAGCCTTAGACCTTTAGTCTTTTGTACTGATTTAGAAAAGATGATCTGAAATGTCAGAATTTCATATAGAATGAAAAATGTATTTTCAGTCTCATTATTTCCAATTTGCTTGTACCTGCAAACAGAGGAGGATCTTTCAACATGAGGTGAAGGAGAAATGGAATTCCGGTGAAAGACAATCTGTCTTGAATTTCTCAAATATTTAGCTTGAACTCTTATTGAAGTCTTGGGTAATTGCTAATTGCTTTGAGCTGTGTTTCTCTGAGAAAAAGGAATATTTCATATTACTCCATGGGAAAGTGGAGCAGAATAACTGTTTAGAGGAGTAGAAAAAAGTGAGGATCTGGCCAACTGGAATGAGTAAGGGAACAAATACTGAAGGAGACAGTGGGTGAAAGAAAGATGACCAAAAATCCAAGTTGCAGAGGTGAAGCAACAAATGGATGCCGGGGAAGAAGAGTTGGGTGGAGTGGAAAGATGAATGGGAATGTCTCTGGGGAGGGTTACCCAGTGTGCTTTGGAAGGACCTGTTCAGATGTCTGAACAAGGTCTGTAACGTTACAATTGGTATGAAAGCCAGAGTTAAGAGACAGCTGATTGTGTCAATTCTGTTTCCGAAACAGAATACATGCCAGCTTCTTAATTTCTTGCTGTTTATTGTCTCATTAACTTTTCTCTCAAGGTGGTGTAATATTTTATTACCTGCTTTTTCAATACTATATATAATCATCTACTGAAGCTTCATATTAGAGTAGTCTCACTCCTGGCATTCCAGACTAGAGTTCTCAATTCAGATTTGCCATAAAATGCAGCCTGTGAGATAATTATGTTAGAGAGAACTGCACTCTGCAAAATGCTTTAAAAGCTGGAGTAAAATTAATTATAAAGTGACCTCTTAAAGAGAGTAGATTTATTTCTTTAGCATGAATTAATTTCCTGATAGAGATTTTGGATTGCCATCAAAACAGAATTGAATCTGTCAGTGCCTGTGTCACTATTACCACATCTAGCAGTATTTACCAACTTTGATGTGATGGGAACTCTTCTGGGGGCAAAAAAGGCTGCTTGGGGGCCAGAGCTTTCCAACCCTTAACTTCCTTTCAGAATGTCACAGTAGTGCTGATAGCTATTGATGTGTCTACTATAATTTACTAGAAACTGTAATGAGATCAACAGCTCCATTCACAGAAGTGGCTGTATGCCAGTGAGGAGGTGTTAGGCTGGTTCAGTCCAACTTGTACCAAACTGTGATTAAGACTGAAATGATGGTGGTTTGTACTTCTTTACTACTGCACTGCTGGAGACCAGCATTGATCAGCATCCTGTTGTTTTTGTCTTTTTAACTATCTGTGCTGTATCTCTGTAGGAAATGCAAGTCCTTCAATGGATAAAATTTGTTTTCCCTTGGTTTATTTCCTTAAATACAACTTTTGTATATAAGTTAGCTAGACAACAGTTCATTTTGGATATACTCTGTTTTTCATGTAGCTGCTGATGGTTCTGACTTCAGCTACATTCAGCTCATCCTTGGTTGAGTACAGAACCTTTCAAAAGTGCTTGGCAATAGTCAGCTGATGTGGATTACCCTGTGCAAAGGCTGATGCTAAAGCTTTTGAAAATAATAATTGTTTTGAGTTTGCATGTAATAGGGGTTCTCATCATGATTTAGACTGTATTCATTATAAATCCCTTAATTGTAATATTACTAATCTGGCTGAATACAACTAGTCCATCATTTTAATTTTTTTTCTCCTCATGACTGGCAGTATGCTTACAAAGGCTTCCTGCTCCTAGATTTACCTCCCTAGTCAACCCAGATACCAATGACAAGTATATGAAATACATTTTGTTGTTCTCTTCCTTAAGCATGTGTACTTCGAAAACCTAAAGGTATTGTTGGTGAGCGTTTTAAAAGCAGAGAAATGGAATTGTATCCTTGAGACAGATCCGAGTGTTTCTAGTTTGAAAAGAGTTTGAAGTAGTCAATTAAAGCTCCTTCTGATAAAGGTCCCTTGTGCTGCACCCTGGTGCATTGTGTGGCACAGGGGGTAACGTGCAGTGTTGGCGCTGTCAGAGAAAAAGGCTGGCAGTGATGTCAAACTCAGCCTGTTGCTCCAAGGACTAAGGAAGCCTGACAGCATGATTTGGATCTGTCATCTGTGCTCAAGTAGGATAGGATCTGATTGCAGGAGTGCTTGCACTGAGTGGACTGTGCTGTCAAGAGGCCTCAGTCGGAGGGGAAGAGGAATGGCAGCACTTCCTTCACAGGAACATTGCTGGATGAGGCTCAGCCTCAGGCACACAACCAAGTGTGCCCTGAAGGGTGGCTCCCCTCCCTGTGTGTCAGCGTGGCAATGTCTCTTCAGAGAGGACAAAGGACTCCCACCAAGCAGTGTGGCAGGAGAAATTGCCACCGAAGGATTCACAGCAGTAAAAGCAAATGGCAGAGTAGGTTATTATCGTGGTGTGGTTGTGTCGTGGTTGAGCAAGGCTTTTGTTGGACGTGGTTTAGCAGAAATCTGTATGGAGTTAAAGACCAATGGGCATATTAGTTGTTTTCACTTTTTTGCAAATCTAATTGCGCTGCAGGGAGCAGCTGATGGCATCACAGTGTATTTTGTATGTCTTTGAGGATGGGCTTCTCACAAGGGAGTGATGTCCTACTGATGGATTTGAAGTGATCGTTTTCCTAAGTGCACACCTGAATATAGAGATCACAAAGAAATCAGGGCAGAATGGGACAGGAACTGGGAGTACTCTAGACAAAGATGGAACTGTAATCTCATAGATAATTTTGCCTTTTTTTATTTTTGTTGAAAAACATGGCTAGAGGAGCCAGTACGTTGTAATTTACACATGCACCTTATCTGGGAATCTGCCTCACTTAGTGGGACTTGAAGCCCAGTTTGGTTTTTTCATGTGGAATGTTGGTTGTTTTCTACAAGAAAGTGTCTTTGACTTGCATTCTTTATGCAACTACTCTTTATTATTTTTAAATAGGGTGGTCTATACTGTTGTAATTGAGAAGGGAAGTGAAAGTCCTGTGTTGCAGCAGCCAGGCTGTACCTTTGTCCAGTGGTTGTAGCCTGTTGCTTTTCCAGTGCAAAATACGTGCTGAAAAGTCCATGTGTGTATTTCCATATGTGAATGAATGCAGGAGTCTCCAGGTGCAAGCTGAGTGAGGGTGATTCCCCAGCCATCATAACATGCATTTCTGAGCCAAGAATGAGAGAAGCCAGCAGATGAGAACAGCCATCCGTAATTTGTCTTGTTTCCACAGTTTTCACAGCTTGACCTCAGGAGCAGCCATGATGTCTGGCTTTGGAAGGAAAAAAAACATAGCTTTTGTAGTGTTTGTTGATTAAAGGACATGTTTGTTGCCTAGAATTAACAGGATGCAGAGCCAAGTGGGTATAGATGGTGATTGCACACAGCTCTGTGATTTGGATTTTGGAGCTGTATACGACTGCACAAATTGTATCAAAGGCACCTTAATCACCCAAGATTTGTGTGTGGGCAGAGTCACAATGAGAGGTCAGTTTTCTTACGTGGAAGATGAGATTTAAACAAGTTCAGCCTGTGCTCACATGGTAAAGTTTGCTCAACCTCTGAAACCACAAAACTAATTCTTTTCAGCTTTGCATGTACGGTGGTTCTGCATTTTGCAAGTACAGTGTGATGGATATGTTTTGGCTAGAAAATGGGAAAGTTAAAAGATTGGTGTGAAAGGCATATCAGACTTGATTACCTTTCTTGATAGAATTACAGATCTGGTGAATAAAGGGAATGCAGTAAATATAATGGATTTGGACTTAAGTAAAACATTTGATAATCTGCTTCATGAAATCTTACTTGAAAAAATTGATTCAAGTAGACTGTGTTGGAGATGCTGCCCTATGATCAAAGGGTTGGCAGGCAGACTGTAAAATGAAGAATAATCTTAAATGGATGAGGCCAGAGCTTTTGGAGAAGGCTAACAGTGGAATAATGGTATATTTGTTCTAATGTTTAATGTCTTTGTTAATAGCATAAGAAAATAAGAATATAAACTAAGTTATGTGGAAGTACTGAACCATGAATATCTCCAGTATAGAGGAAATAGTTAAATAATGCAAAAGAATATTGACAGAGAGTAGAAATGTGGAGGAAAAATAGGAAGGTGAATGCTGAAAAACATAATCTCTATCATGGCTGAAGGGAAGAATAATGCATAACAGAACAGCCAGAACAAAACAATGAAACTCTGGAAATAGATTTTTCCTTTTCTAATTAACTCAAATTAATTGAAGATTGAAAAAGCTTTTTTTGAGGGCTTCTCTGTGTTGGGCACAAAGACAATCAAATCCCTTTAAAAAACACTCAAACCCAAAGACCACTAAAATACACTGCCTGGGAGAGGCAGTTATACTTGCAAAAGAGTTTACCTAAGAATTCTTACAAGATTTATCACCTATCAGAGACTACTTTTTGAAAGAAACTAATATTGTCCACGAAAGTGAGACTTCAAAGACTAAAACGCTGTTCGTAAAACTTTTTGTTTTTAAATCCCCTAAAACAGTTTGTCACTATGAAGCCTGTGAGTGAAAAAAAAAATAGAAATATGGAAACTCTTATTAAAACAAACAAAAAAACCTTCCCATTTTATGAAGACAAGTTTTCTTTCAATACAAAGACACTATGGTGACCCATCCCTAAATCATTACCTGGCCCTAGCATCGACCAGCGGTGAAATGTCTCCTCCAAAAGGGTTTTGGGTAGTGCTACTTGTTGTCTAAGGGAGCTGTGCTGTGGAGCTGAATCAGTAGTGGATGCCACAGAAAGACCCCAGGGCTCTGTGTTTGGCACACTGAAGTGCTCCCAAGGGCAGGAGTCAGTTTGGCAGCCCAGCCCTGCAGCCACAGGAACACAAAATATGAAGGGAAGTTTCAGCCAGCCCAGACATGGTAGGCTGCTGTACCCCTGTGAGGGATGAAAGCACAAGGGCTTCTGTTCACTTGGAATTCTTTTCAGTGTTATGGTTGCACAACATTGATAAATATAGCATCAGTGAGACACAGAAGTGACAACAAAAAGGAAAAAAGCCACCAATGCCTTTTTTGACATACAAGTGAACTTTTAAGTTTTCTATCTCAATAGATGTATCTTGGGGTTAATACATTTTCTACAAGAGGTGTTTGACAAAAGCGGATATGAATAAAATGCAGCCCATGAAGTCTTCCTCTGGCAGTGTACATGTAATCAAATCAAAGAAAATGGCAAGGTCATTGTGTATTAATTCTCCTGGTATGTTATGAAGTTGACCTTTTCCTGAGTTGTATCCTAATTAGTGTAGGAAGACCTGCTGAGTTCTGACTATGGATTCGAGGAACACGTAATCTTACCTCTGAGGTTTTGAAGGTCTTTGATCATCCTATAAATTAGATTTTCTGTTCACATCCCTTCTGAACTATGGGCAAAGTCAGTTTGGCATTTCTATCACTCTACATAGTTTCCCTCTAGCTGATGGATGCTGGTGTTACCAAAAGATGAAGCAAATCCTGTTTGAGGTCTGCATATGCATAAATCCAGACAAAGATTGGGGGAAATTGTGACTTAGGTTTTTAATAATTCAGGTGCCTACCTGTACCTGACATCCTGCTTAGGATTTTTATCTTGGGAGGGTACAAATCAACTGCAGCTTCATTGAACATGAATAATTTTTAATATCTCAGTAAAAAGGAGGATTAATCATTAAGGAGTAAAAAAAAGTTATTTTTCAGGTAAATTACGTGGGAAGTTTCTATAAAATATGCTAACTAGAAGATTTATCACTTAGCTGTGCCTTACTGTAACTGCAGAGAGCATTTCTCTCCTGCAATCATGTTAAGTGCTATGACCTCATGTTTCTAGGAATGTGGGATGTGTATCATACTTGCATAACATAGGAGTGTGTTGTGATTTAGTAAACAATATGGGTCACTACCTTCTGTGACTTCTAAATTCAAGCTTTTAAAGATTCATAGCAGCTATGAGAGCAGAATATTGAGTAATAGCAGTAGTACCACTATGTCAGCAGTCTTAAAATAGTGTGTCTCAGTTGTGTGGGCTTTATAGAGGATATGGGCGAGTCACTGTGTTGAGTAAAGAAATATAAGGCTGATCTGACATTTGTTTCTGTTGCTCTAAGAACTTAAAAAAGGTTGTCTTAGTTCAGAAAGTTTGACAATCTCTCTGTAATGACTTTGAGGCAATATTTCTGGTAGTAAGTTGCTCTATACTCTTGTAGAAAAAGCCTTTACGAAATAGGGAAACTGAAGCTAGGAAAAATTGAGGCTGGAACAAAAGACACTTTCTGAAATAGCAAGTGATAAAATGTTGGATCAGTGAAGTTGAGCATGTGATGGATCCAAGAAGCTCTACACTTGATGTGAGAGTCATTTGATAACATTTCATGGCAATATGGTACAGAAGCTCAGACTAAATGGCTCTAATGAAACCTTCTGCCCTTAAAAATATGAAACTTTATATTCATTGTAGTAATTTCTAGCTAGTGAAATGAAGATGTCAGTTTTTTTTAAAGAATGAAGTATTATTATCATTGTTTTTATATTATTATTGTCTCTATTAGATTTTTCCAAGTGATCAGTGACAGCTGCCATATTGACACGGTGGTGAATTTAATGTAGCTTATTTTGGGATATATAAATATTATTGTGGAATTTGAAAGGACATACAATGATCTTGTTGTAACATCATCAAAATCTCACCAACCATCTCCTCTGTATACAACAGCCAGAGATTCATGCCCTCGGCCTAAGTGTATTTTTAAAAATTTTTTTGGTCAGGTATTTTATATTTTAGAGGCTGAGTACAGTGGTATGTGCCCTTTCCCTAGATCCACTAGAATTATCACAGCTAAAAGTTTTGTCTTTGCATGGAAAAAGGTGGATAGAAGAACTCTGCTGTCATTGTGAAGACTTGAGGAAGCAGGGATGTGCTTGTGCCCCCTCTGCACTGACAACAGCCCTGTCTAGGCTTTGGGTTGCACGTGGTGGCTGCTGCTGCCTGGAGAATTCCTCTGGGGACATTTGGGAGCTGCAGTGAGCTGGGAATATCTCCAGAGCCTTTTAGTGCACCTGCCCCTTAGACTGGCGCTTTCGCTTTGTGTGGAAAATTCTCGTTTTAAAAATGTGCAGATGACCTCCTACCTGAATATCAGCTGCCTTTTATGGTGGCTCTAATTACACTCCTAAAGCTACAAATTTCTGGAAATGTTGCTCTAAATTTTATTTGCACAGGTCTGCGTTTATAGATTTGATCACAAGATGATTTCTGCTCTGCTATATGCAGTGGAGTGTTACAACTAAAATGGCTGAGAAGAAGAGTGATTCCAGAAGATATATTTTATCCTCATTTTAGTTTTTTTTGTTTTAAATCTGCTGATATGCCCAATAGCAGAAGGATAATGACTTTGTTGGGGGGGAAAAAGGCCAACATCTCCCCAACTTTATTATACATATTTGAATGCAGTAATTTTAAAAATATAATATGTGTTATTCAATATTGCTCATGATGTGTAATCATAAAAAATTCATTACAATACATTTAAAATATTATTCCTGCAAGACTTGTTCCAAATATTACAAACTTTTGAATACTGAGATGATAGATTTTTCAGGACAAACTAGTTTATTCTGGTTTTCCAAGTGTTTCTTTTCATTCTGATTTATTCTATAATTCCACTCTTGTTCATTGTAGGCCACTTAATAGTGCCTTCATCTTGTAATTGTTGCTGTCACTTCCATACCATTTCCCTGAATTAGAAAAAAAAGCTTGCACAACTAATTTTTATTCAACTGTCCCTAGGCTCTTGGGGGGCCCTGGGGGACTGCTGTGCCTTTCAGAAAAGGTGGAGAAATGAGGTAGTGACATTTGCTGTGCTGCCATCTGTGAAATTTCCAGTGTCCCGTCCCTCCACTGTAAAACCCTGCAAAAAATGGAAAACCACTGACTAGGATTCACATCATCAAGACTTAAAAATGAATGATTTTATGAATAAACCTCCTAAATATTGAAATGAGACAGATTGCTACATATGCCCAAAGACACATGGGCAGCAAGTTAAAAATGTAGCCGTGTGTTTTCTTGAAGGAGACGCTGCCCAGCTGTGAGCCAGTGTGTTTTACTGCACAGCACCTGGAACCTGGGGGGCCCTGTGTCCTCTGGGCATCACCTGGGCACTCTTCATCCCTGCCTGGATAGGAGCCATCCTTCAGCCTGTCTACTTGCTGCTCCTCCACATCCTGCTTTCTCCTGCAGTTGCATCTGTAACCCTGTGAGCAATAGAGCTATAAAGCCTCAGCCTGTTGATAAGATATCTCTGACAAATGAAGCCCCTGAAAGACATAGGCTGTTTTCATTCTGTTTCCCATCTTATCTTTTTCGAAATAGCATTGAAGTAAATACAGGAGTATCATCAGTTGTCTGCAATACAAGTTGGGCTGACCCCTGAGGGGCAACAACTGAGTTGAGCCGATGCTCTTGAGATGCTACTTCAATAAGGAAAAATAAACATATATATATATCAGAATGCTCAGAGTGAGAATTTGATTCTCCTGAACTTTTAATGCAGAGTAATTCAGGCTTCTGAAACAAATGAAAGGGGGTTTCAAAAATTAAAGTGTTTTAAACTCCTTGAAACTGGGATGGTACGTGGTTAAGGTTAAAAGGTTGGCTGGAGATACTTTTTATCTACAGCTGTGTCTGTTAGAGTATGAATTTTTGTACTGCTTGGAAAGTGCACAAAAGACATGTAGGGAAGTGTAAGAAGTTAATATTATGCAAAAACCCTGAAATTTTCTGTTCCTGAATTTAAGCCCCTTTTTTCCATTATCTGTTTACAGCACAAGACACACTTGTGATAGTATCCGCTTTGAGGATCAAATTAACTTCTTGGCATTTTTTGAATTAGGGAGCGTATAAAGGCCATTTAATAGGAGTGCTTCAATTGAGGAGCAGAAATTGAAGACAACAAGATTACATATAGCCCATTCTTTAGATCCTGTTAGGATTGTACATCTTTCTGATGTTAAGAGCAGACTCTTGTTGTTTACTGCTGTAGTGTAATTTTTCATTTATTTGAAACAACATGAAGTATCTCACTACTCTTTTCTGTCCTTTAAATTGACTGTGGATAATAGAGGATTTATGCTGCGTGTACAGATTATAAAATAGTTTAAAAAAAAGTTTCCAAGATGATTAGGACTAAGATAAGGTGTCTTGGCTTCCTGTGCCTTTCAAAATGAATACTACTTTTGCCAGTGTGTAGTTCTCCTTGAACACTCGAGTTCAGTACTTCTGATTTGTGCTTGTGCTATTCCTTGCTGCCATTTGCTCCAGCATTGCTGAGTGCTTTGTTGGAGCAAGTCTTGAGGAGAGAAGAGCTAATGTAAAAAGAAATCACTCTCCATTTGTGCAAATAATTTGCAGTGGCAACTATGTAAAATTGAATAAAGTAGCCAAACAGGATGATAGATGGTAGAAGATGGAATTACTGACTTGAAAACAAAGAAGTTATTGCAGCAGATGAGCAGGCCAGTACAGAGGAACTGGTGATGTAGCAGTGCTCAATTGGGTGCAAATGAAAAAGCATCCAGACAATCAGGAAGCACAAATAGAAAACCTGGCAAGGAAATAACTTCTGGTGCTTCTTAATATGCTCTTTGCTTTCACTGAGGCAGGTAAACATTTTCACGATGTTTTTCTGAAAAATATGAATTTAAATGTAACAGAGAAAGATTTTTCTAAAGGAACATGTTCATATTTATTTGCAGCTACTAGAGTCAAAAGAATTTTATTTTTCTGCATTTCTGCAGAATATACTTTTTCTTGCTGTGTTCTTAACAAGGGCATTTGTGCCTGTTCTTCCTGGTGTGTCTACCCCGTGGTTGTTATTAGGCATGTTCATCCCTGTTGTCATGTGTTCTACAGTTACTGCATGAGTACAGATGGATGTATTAAAGATACATGTGAAGGTGGCAGAAAACAGCTCTGTGTTCTGGGTGCAGGAGCCTCCAGCCCGAGCGTGGATCTGTGCACATGCTGTACCGTGTTGGCCCCCAGCTCCTCCTTACACTGCCCTGGGAGCACCTGCAGATCAAAATCTTTGGTGCTGCCTGCACCACTTCCAATGATCGTGGGATGTTCTGGATCAGGCTGTACACTAGTCCTGCAGTCCCTGTGCTGTGTAGGCTTCATAATAGCTGGCAAAGTAACTTATTTACCTCTGAGCTGAGGTGGTGTTTCAGTTTGAGCAGTCTGAGAGCAGTGACACTCCTTGCTGTGAGACAACCACCTGCAACACACGTGCTGTGTGGTGGCAAAAGCATTTGATAGTAATCTGCCTATTAGCTGATGAGGGCACAGCTGTGCTTGACTTCATTTTGGACACTGTCCAAGCACCAAACGTGTGTCCTCCTGTTTTCAGGACTCTGCTTTTATAAATAATAATAATTTTGGGGGTAATGCACAGAGCGATGGGTAGATGCACAAAGTTCAGTAGTTATTTTGATCGGGTATGACAGATTGTTTGTTTTTTTCCCGGGCATTTTGTTTTCTTAGCATTGTGGGGCTGTCAAGAAACATTTTCTATTGCAATATGCTACGTGTGTGTTTTCCCACAGAATATATATGTGTTCGTGTACACAACAGTAAATTTGAAAACTGCTATTACCATTCAGGAAAGAGATCTTGCATCTAATGTGGGTATTTCTCAGAAACCACTACTTGAATGCTTGGCAACAGTAAGAAAAGTCAGATCTTACGGATTCTTAGGAAGGGAATGGAGAACAAATCAACCTCATTTTTCAAGTGTACTTCTGTATCTTGAATTCTGTGTGCAGATCTGATGATCCTGTCTCTCAGAGGTTATAGTCAAGTGGATAAAATCTAGAAGAGGGACAGGAGGAACAGTTAAAGGTGTTGAGCTGCCTGTACAGGAGGAGAAACAAAATTAATTTACGATTACTGCATGAAAGGATATGATAATAGCATAATAGTAGTATATAAAATGTAGATGGTAGAGAAATAAAAGTAGGAAATAAGAACTACCTGCATGTTGTACTATGGGATCTAAGGGGTGTCCAAAAATAGAAGTTTTAAAATAAGTACTTTTCCATGGAAAGTGCAATTAAATTGTGGAGCTTGTTACCACAGTATTAGGCCTAAGAAGCAGGTATTGACTTATTTCTCTGATTTAAAAATAATGTCAAAGTAGTGCTATTTAGCTGTGATATTTCCATCAAAGAGTGAATAGCAGGACTCATTGGAGTTAATTTCTTTGTCTATAATTGTTGACAGTGCCACTGTTTCTCTTGTATGTTTGTAGCTGGATTGTGGCTGATGCACAGCCCACATATAGTAAGTCAATTATTAATGGTCATAGAAGAATATTTTCTAAGTCAGTTGGCATTAAAATGTACATATACACACACACACATATAAATATCGTAATGCTAATAATTTCAAATTCCTCTTTTTATTCTGGTCCAATGTCTCTTATTCCAACTCTGAATAGTAGATATGTCCTCACTGCTGTAAGATAAATTAGACCTGAATTTCTACTCTGTATTCTCAGAGTTTCTGAAGTGAAGAGGGCATTATGACAGTCCAGCAAAGATATTGCAAAGAGAAGAGTGTTTTGTCCGGGGTAAGTGAATACTTTAGTGCAAGCTACAACTGGTAGATCAAACAGAGCAAAATCAACACTGCATTCTGAGGTGCTCCTCTTCAAAGGAACACCTGATGCTGCAGCAAAGCTCTACTTCCACTATTTGCTTATTGTTTTATTTGATGGTTTACACAAGCCCAGTGATTTTAATTGATGCTTATGGAGGCAGTATAGTGAAAATTCTGACCATAATTCTGCTCTTTGGTTCAGAAAAAAACTTTGAATTTTTATTTATTTGGTTTTTTTTTTTTTTTTAAAAATTTCCCTGAGGTTTATTATTAAACGTGCAGTTTAAGTAGTTGGTGTTCTTCAGTAGTGCGTTGGGGTAAAATACTAACTTATGTGACATGCATATATCTGCACGTGTTTTATTGAACTACACCAAATATTCTGAATTGAAAACTCAGTACAGTCATGATTCAAGTTAAATATAAGATAAAGTTTTCTCTAAAACCAGTAACAGCACTGTAAAAGTTCATAATGGCATAATAAATCACTCACTGTGTTAAAGGAGTTATCTGTACATCCTGAAATTTTGTTTCCATTTAAAGTGTCTTATGAGGGCAAAAGAAATGAGTCATAAGGATTCTGCTGACAAAAGCAGCATATGGTAATTTCTTGCATCTCACCCACAAGAAGAAACCCTCATTTCCACTTTTAAGTGGTAAATGTTATGTGACTTGCATAAAGATTTGTACTGGGGTGATTTCAGCCATGTAATGGGGTGAAAACCTTGTTGAAAAGTTCTGCACAGAATTTTGAATGTTATAAAGCTCATGTGCTTAGCCCATGAATTCCAGAGCAAGGGTAACAGCAAACTAGATCCAATTCAACAACGAATCGTTCCTTTTTTGTAGTATCTTATCCTCAGGAAATGATGTGGGCTTCTAGGGTGGGTTCTGCATCTCTGAATCTTGAATTCCATCATATTTTGCAAGATTTGTTGATGGAGGAAACCAATGAAGTGTAACTACTGCATCAGCTGTGTCAGAAACACATGAGACTTTACCAGTACGTCAGACCTTCTGCCCTACTTTGCATTTGTGAGATGTGCCACTTATGAGCTTGTCTGCACTGCTCAGTGCACTGTAGCACAGAAAAACCTTCTGTGTGACTTCAGAATGACCTAGCTCACATACCAGAAGCTGATGCAGCTGTAAACTGCACGGTGTAAAAATCTGTTTGTAGGTTTATGTTGATTCTGCTTGTCATGTCTTTCCAGAGATGGCAAGATTTGATACTATCAAATCTTAAAAAAGTAGGGGTAGCATTATAGTCAGTTCACTGTTCTTTTGATTTTGTTCATCATCTTTTCAAGGAACTGGAATGAGATATGAGATGTTTTGCTGCAGCACTGCAAGTGCAATTTCATTAAAATAGGACTGCTACAACACCTTTCAGATCCTATAACACAGCTTATGGCTTTCACTGAAGCTGCAACACAATTTCCCAAAGCAATACCCAATTAAATACATGGTTATAGGACAATGTGATCTTCACCCAAGATGGAAACACTCACTCTAAGATATACCTTTGTTTTTCAGAATGTTCAGGCAATACTATTATAGGTCAATGGGTCACCATATGGAAAAAGCACACTCTGGCAAAAGTGACTCTAACAGGAGTAGGTGAATGGGAAGCAGATCAAACTCACTGTTAAGACCTGCAAAGTTATGCTTTTTCATGGAAAAAATAATGAATTTAATGACTGTAATGCTGTTTATGGAAGAAAGGACCAAAGTGTCACTGGATAAAGATCAATGTAAACATGTTAGGAACATCATGTTTTTCCTTTTGACAGTGGTTTGTACAACACAGACTCGAGCATTCAAAGGGAAGCAAAAGCTGATTAAAGCTGTGGAAAAGAGCAGAATATTGGAGCTATTAAAATTAAAAAATATCATAATTGAAGAAGGGAAAATGGTGATGGAAAGAGAGCAAGGGGGATTTTATTTCAACCCCACAGGAGGCAGAGTCAAGGCTTAAAAACAGCAAGAACTTTCTGAAGTCTTGAAATTAATGTACTGAATGCTTAGGATCTTAGTAGGATTATTTCATTTTTAAGTTTTTTTGTAAGGATTTGACTCTCTACAGATAACTAGAAAATGCACAAATATATTTGATAGGATTAAGAAATTATAAAGAGTTTAAATCCTCATGCTTCAGCACAAAAACCATTGAATATGACAATATTCTGAAGAATATTCTCTTATGGGAGTTTGATCTTGTACATGTCTGCAGAAGATTTTGCAAGCTTGGGTGAGACTGATGTGGTATTGGTGACAGATACGGAAAAGACACTGGCCTAGACAAACCAAACTAGCTAATATGATGAATTCAAGATTGTATTTACCTTCAGTGAAGGTTTTTCTTTACACAGCAAGTACAAAATTGAGCCCTGACAGAGGAAAAATTCTGGGACAATAAATGTTCTCCAAATGTCCCCAAAAGTTTTGTCTCAAAAAACATTCATCCTTTGCCTATCGTTCAGTGGAACTGTGAGAGATGACTGCAAAATCATTATATCACGCTTTGTGAGAGAAGAGGGCTGATCCTGGACTGTACAAGAGACACATGGACAGTTATTTACATTAAAAATAGTTTATAGCAGTTCAGATTTCTGGTCATTTGCTTTTTATAGCATCTTCACTGTTTTGCTTTCAGTAGCCAAAAATAATTTAACATGTGATTCTGCTGTGCAGGGCCTGAAATGACATGACAAGTATGGATTTCTCTTCATGCTGTATTAACCACTCAAACAGAATGCAATAGCATGCTTCATACAAGCACTTCAGGAAGAGCACAAATAAAAGAAATAAATAACCATACAAATGACATTAGACCTTGCTATCATTCATGTATAAATTATCCATGTAACTCCTTTTCTTTTGTCAAATGTGCACAGATCAGAAATGAAGTTTCCCAGCTAAATCCAATTGACCCTGAAGATAACAAAAGTTTAGTCTGTCCTGATTTGTGTAAGTGGCATAAAGTGTTGTGCTTATTGTGGCAGTCACTGCACTCTAAACAAACATTGGCATTCTTGGTGAAGGAGAAAGCCAATCATTTTTGGATAGGGTTTCTGAGTGACGGAAGCTGGGAATTGTGTTCGGCAGACTCAGTCACCATCTTAGCTGGCATGTACCCAAGGTGTAGAAGAGAGCCAGGCAATGCTTTGTGCTGGAGGCTTTGTATAACTTGCCCTTGAGATCTCACAGTTTTCATAGCAAAGAACTGAAGCAAGAAGTTGCCAGCTGATGCTCACCGCAAATGGAGCTCACAGAGGCCAATCAGTTGCCAAATTTTTTTAGCTTTCAGACCTGTGACAAAAGTGACTGTCTTATGGGGTGAAGTTGCACGTGGGCTGTATGAAGTGTTAGGTGAGGGCACTGGTTATTTAGCTGCAACTGAGCATCACAGGATCTCCTGGCTGCACAGGGGTGATGTTAAGTGTGGGTCAGAACCAGAGGGCTCAACCTAATCCTGTCTTGAGTATGAAGTGGGGAGGGAGGAATGGAAGAACTTGGTGGTGATATGAGTGGGACCAAAAGTCTTGGGGAACTCATCAAGCAACTTGATGAGGATTGTCAGGGCCTGTGATGGCCCCTGGCTGACATGTCAAGAACCTGTGACCCTGTCAGTGGCACCCCAGAGACACAGTCAACCTGAACATCAGCCCACAGGGAACATAAAGTGCTCTGTGTGAGCACACCTGTTCTGGGATTTGTGGCAGGGTTTAGTTTGCTGTGTTGGCATGTTAAAAATTGGCCCGCAAGGAATTTGCCTCGTAACTGCATCAACAGATGCTATAGACATCTGCTAGAAAAAACCAGTGCATGAGTCACCATAGTTTGGTGCCCGACACACCTTTTAGAAAGCTTGCAGGTCAGTTTGAAAGGCATTTAGCAACACTGACTTGCTCTGGAAACATGAGAAGTGTGTTGTGGTGTATAAATATACAGCCAGTGCTGCAAATCAACGTCCCATTTGCACAAACTCTTTCTTGAGGCCTTCACAGAGAACCTGAGCCACTGAACCAGTGTTACTGACTTTTTGTTTGTGCTGCCCACTGGTATTCTGTGGGAGTGGACTGCTGGGATGGACAGGTACCAAAAAGATTTTGGATGTAGCATGACATTAATCAGCTGAGAGTGCAAGTTCTGGCTGCTGCATTGTACTTCAGCTGAGTCCTGCTGATTTGCAGTTTCGGAATCAAAATGAAATTACTCATTTATGTTTTGGTTTTTTCAAGTATATAAGTGGTAAAAAAAAAAAAAGGCCTTACCTGGATTGAAATGTCAACACTAGATTTAAAATAAAAATTGCTTAATCTTTGTTTAGAAAAAGTTTCATATGTTCTTCATATGAAACTTCTTGTGGTTGATCTTTTTGCTTTGTAGAGCTTTATATTTAAATGACTTCTGCATGGGTCAGTGGGCAAGAAACTTGTCACTTCAAAATACTTACTCTTTTTGGATCATATTTACTTTTCAGTGAATTAGCTCTTTGTGTGGCACAAAGAGACCTTTTAACTGCTTGTCTAATATGGGGCTCTGTGTACACCCCAGGTCCCTGTTTAGAAGTCTGTGTTGGCTCCTGGGGCTTGGTGCAGTTCAGCTGGTTGGATACTGAGCATCTTATGCTGAATAATAAAAAGGGTATATTCACACAATGTGAAAGTTACCTTCCAATTTATGCAAAACAGAGAAGAGTAGCTGAGAGCACTGGTAGAAAAAAAAATGCCTTTCTTTTCATTATGCATTTCTATATGTTCTAATATTAGCCTATAAATTGAACAGTACCTACATGAAGAGCTTATCAGTCATTCACGTATCTGAAGTATTACTCTAATATTACATTATTTGCAGAACCACAGAACAGATTGGAAGGGACCACAGTGGGTCATCTGGTCTTGCTTGAGCAGGGATGTTGAGTATTTTTCATTCAGAGTGAACCTTTTCAGGGGAAAGATGGATATGATGCAAGCTGTATGTGGTTTTCTGTATCACAAATGATCTGGTTGGTCAGTTGAAATCTTCAGACTTGTTGAAAATAATTGTTTGGTTTTGGGTTTTTTTTGAGAGCTAATTCATATGCTACCAAATTCCTAGCCTGATGCCAAACTGAGCATAAATAAATAAATTATTAACAGGTCTTAAAAAATGTTTTGCCCATGGTATGATCCAGTTGTCATTCTCAAGACGGAGTTAATGAAGACTCTATTAGGACTCTATACACTTTTATTATCTATCTTTGTTTTCTAGTCTTTCTGACAATTTAACTGATGTATTTGGTCATTGCTCACAAAAAACCTTTTCATCCAGCTTTGATGTTCAAGACATGTAAGTCCTACGAGTTACCTGAGTAGTTGTGATCAGTGCAATTAATCAAGTGTATCATTAATCTGAGGAAAAATGGTAAACAGTCCTCCCATTTAGAAACCCCTTTTCCCAACATAAACAGGTGCACAATGCAGTCTCCTGCATGCACAGAGGACCAAGGGGGTGTTAAAATCTTAAGTGAGAAGAAAAACAAGTTGGTTTTTGTTACATTCCACAGAAATATCTTTTAGACTGGAAGGGACTTGTAGGGAAAGTGAGGAAAAATATTTTTCCCTAACTGCCCAGGTTCTTTGTGATGAAGGAGGCCTGAGTGTATATGACAATCACTCTCTTGTTTGGCACAGTCCAGTCCTGCAGCTCACTTGTGACATCAGTTATGATTTGTTGTATCTCAGGGAAGAGAGGAAGCAACAAATCCTTATAGTGGGTGTTGGCCTCGGTCTCCAGAGTGTTCAGGCTGTGTCTGCAGCAACCCTGCACCAGGAGAGGGCTGTGAGGAAGGAGCATCTAATATAGGGCTCCATTACACCTTGATGTAATGTGTAAAGCATACGAGAAGGAGTCAAATTTTCCCCAAGCTTTAAGCTTGCTTTGGGCCAGAGCTTCATTAACACCTTCCATTGGTGCTGTGGCCAAGGATAATGTATTATGCCTTGGGCTCTACGGTTAAAGAACCCTCTTATTGTAGTGAGAAAACAAAATAAGTCACTGTTCTCTTTTAGAAAAGAGAAATAGTTGTCAGTCTAAATATATGTGAAAAATAAAAGTGTTCTCCAGGGAGTTTCCAAGCGTAATAAATGTACAAGGTCGTTATCTGCCAGACAGTTTGAAGATGTAGATTTGGACTCTATCAAAATATTCTTACTGTGTGAAAATGGAGAGTCTCTGTGACAGAAAGTCCCCCTGAGAAATCAGCTGACGTGTCTATCCGTAAGGTAGTTCTCCTTGTACCACAAAAGAGTTTCAGCCTGTGAGGGAATATATTAATTTGATTTCAAAGAAGTTACTTCTGCAGATGAATCAGGTCCCAAAATATGAGTGGTTTGTAGTTCTGTATGTGTAATAAATTCCTGTAGAAAATGTTCAGGATCTCTATGGAACTCACCTTAGGGGATGTGGGGAGGGGTGGGTGAGTATGTGTTTTCTAAATCTATGGTATGTGTTTAGATTGTTAGAGATACTTGAACAAAAAATTAACTCCTGACCTAACGCTCGTGAAATTGGATCTTTGGGAAAGAGTTATTTGAAGGAAATGGGGAGCTAATAGTCACCATTGAGTCTGCAGAACCAGGCTACAGTGTTAGAGCTCTCAGACATCATGTGTCTGGAGAGTTAATCTCAGAAGGCAATGCCTCACTTTTAGAGATATTTGAGAAACTTTAATAGCCCACAACTGTGCAGGTTATTAGCAGTCAGACAAGTGAGATTCTAGAGGAGAATGTACTGTCAGGCCTGGATATTGATTCCTTGCAGCCCCCCACATTAGCGTCAGGTTAGTTTGTGAAAAAATTCAGCGATTATGAGAGAAGAATAGATGGTATTAAGAATGTGACAAGTTAGGTGGTGTATATAGCTTATGTTCTGAATGAGACAGTGATTTTTTAAAGATGATGTGCAATAAAAAGAAAAGAAATCAGAGTATAATAATCATACAATGACAACTGAAAAAATCCCACCTTAGCCCGGCAGGGAGTATGTCATAGTTATTGTCAATACATCCAGGCTCTAGAGCTGACACTGTGCTGTCTGTGGCACCCTGCTGGAACTTGATTTTTATCAGTTCTAGAATCTGAGTGTTTCTCAGAGTAAAATTCTCTGATGCTTATGCCAGTGTGAGAATAGCAAGAAGGCTGTAAGTGCTGTGGCTTTCTAATATTTGACTTTTGAATTTTTTTATTTGGCTTGTGGCTTGAGCATGTGACTGTAAGACATATTCTCAGAAAATCTGTATGATCCAATAACGAAAGCCTTTAGTGGGAAGCTGGTGACCTATGAATAAACAAACAAAAAATCCACATCTGTACTGGTACTTTTGATTAGGAATTCATTTTTCTAATAAATCAGTTATTACTTTTTTGGTAAAAAAAGGAATTTATATTTGGAAGCAGGATCCTACTCTTTCTGGTTCTATATTTAAGGTGCATCTTTTCCTTTTCTTAAATCAGTCTCTGCACAGAGCTTGGAATCAGGCACCAACTTCTTTGGTATGGGGTTTAACTTGTCAGTTTAAGCATTTTCCTTCCATCTGTGTGTAACTCTCTGTGCAAGCAATGGTTACAGGTGTTACAATGCCCTGTAGATTCAGGAAGGTGTGATATTGAATTTCTTACCTAGCATGACTTGTCCCATCACATGTGATGATGCCTTAGTAACTGTTTGTGCCTCTGACCACAGTTCTAGCAGCTCTCTTGGTCTTCTATATGATTCATTCAAATGCAGGAGAAAGAGGACAGAGACAAAATTATTTTGGCTTTAGTCTGTGACTAAAGAAAGCCACCTTGGGGGTTCTATATAACGAGTTATATGAATGCAAACATAAAACGTAACAACCACTTAAGCTTTATTAGTAATAAAGCCTAAGGAGCACCTAATCAGAAGTGTAAAAAGATATGTATGTACAGATTATGTCACAGGGCTCAAGTTATTCTGCATTATCTATACACTCTGACAGTTTTCTATTATGTAGTTACCGAAATCAGACACATTTGAAGGAATTGTTCAACAGCTGAAAAGAAAGGCTTTAAGTGAAACAATATCTTTCAGAGGAAGGTGAGGTGATTTAATAGCAGGTCTTTTGTACGTGGTTTCTTCTGGATTAGTCTAAGTAGTGTCTTTCTAGAGTGACTTTCACGTGGAGAGGTGCAAGGTGTAATTACACCAATTTTTGAACAGTTTTTAATAATGCGATATTAAAAAAGTATTCTGCGTTTGTACTGGTATGAGGTAAGCCTGGCTGTCACCAGCATAATACCTGTTTATCTCCAGAAATGGAGGTTGAGATGGTTAAAAACAAAACAAAAGGTTTGTAGTCCAAAACCGGAAAAATTTTCAAGAACTCAGGTCTCATTTAAGCATTAAAAGGAGAGGCCTGGTCTTGAAGCATCTTCTGGCAAAGAGGTGTGTAAATATTGAGACTTTTTGAAAATCTACCCTCAGGTTTGCAGTTGGAACTATCAGGTGTTAAACACGTTTGGACAGCTGGCTAATTTCTTGTATTCAGATGAGAAATCCTGACAACTTGTAAATGTTGGTGTTTTCCCCACATTTGTGATGTGCAGAGATGAAGGGGAGAGAGAAATTCAGATTAATACTCCAATAATTTAAAGTAGTTTTATTAGATGTTGGAAAAGTTATTGTGGTGTTTGAAGTTACTCTGTGGCAACTGCTAAAAGGAAAACTGGAGGACACAGATTTGCAGTATTTTAATGCCACCCAGTCTTGTAGCACTGGACAGTCATGGGTATTAGAGGTCTGCGAACAAAGTGGGTTTTATGTCAGGAATACTGGGGCTGAGTGAGGACAGGAAATTTTTCTTAGTATTGAGCAAAAATAATTTTGGCATTCGTTGTGTCTTTCATGAGTGAGGAAAGAAGAAACCGTTCCTTCTAAAGTTGATTTTAGAAAATGACAGAGCAGCTTTAGACTGTTGCTAGGCTGAGATTTTTGCATAATCCTTGAGTGCAATTGTAAGGATGTGATACATTGCAGAGATCTTTCAACAGACCAACCCCTTACGTTTGTCAATAAATATATACTATAAATATGCACCGAGTCACAACTAGATTCGTAAACACAACAAGTCTTTGAGCAGTTGGCATAAATAAATAAAAGTTGTTGAGATAAGTAGGCTCCTTCACCATGGGTGGGCTTCTCTGGCTATGTGAATTATTTCTGGTGTCTCATCTGCCTCATGTAATACTGCTGTCCTCTTCGCTGGTAGAAGTAACAGCTGTTGGAGGGCGGAAATTGTAGAGAGGACAATAATGATAAGATTTAAGGCTGTGCATTTCTGGAACTGGTTGTTGGAGTAAGGAACTTGCTGTCCATGCATGAGACAATGGTAGCTTTTGTGAATTTACCTTCAGCCTCATAATGGTCTACTTCTCCTAACACAGCAGCCCTAATAGCATTATGTAAACCCCAGAGTCTTCCTTTAAGTCTGAGGACGCGAAATGCTGCTTTGGAGTGATGTTTGCAGTTATTTGATTTTGTTGTTTTCAAGTAGGCGTTTTACTGAGCACAATGGCAAATTGGTTATGGGAAAGAGATCAGGCAGCAGTGTTTTGGTTTACCTAAAATGTCTGGGTGAGTGGGAGTGTGCAGCGAGTGGCACGTGCTGGGGAAAAAACAGACCGGAGAAATCTTTAGTGGTTAGTTCAGAAGCAATGCCGTGATGCTTAGGCTGATGCTCATCCCTCCTGCTTTCCGCATAAGGCATGACACAAAGCAGAAGAATTTAAGCCTCCCCTGCCCCCTCCCCAAATGGAAGTTTGTCTTGGCACTTTTTGTTGCATATGTGTCTGTTATAATCATTGCTAATCACACAGGCGAGCAGGGCTAACGTGTTCCTTGGTTGACAATGCCGCTCAGAATCCAAATGAGTTCCTCAGTACCAAAGAGCTGGGAGGTTTTATCAGCTTGTCTGGAGCTGCTGTGTTTGACTGCTTTCTGTAAATGGCAGAGGAGTGTTTTCCTTTTGTGCTTGCCGGAACTGAGCCTGAGCCTCGCTGACGTTAAAATAATGCTCGGCGTGTGCAAGCGAAATAGTCCCAAAGGAGGCAGCAAAGTCAAGCATCCCGGCAGAATGCTAATGAAGGTGTACAAACCACTTCTGTGTCATTATGATTTGTCATGAAAGGCAGGTGAAAGAAGGAGAGGGTGAAAAAGCGCAGTTTATTCTGTGTTGGAGGGCAAAAGAAAACATAATTATTGAAGAAGTTGCAGAGAATGGAGATCAAATATGTGGCATTCAGAAAAGCAGTTATGTCCCTTGAATAATTAAGATGATTTGCAGTTCTACCTCAGAACTAGTGTTGAAGGGGGGAAAGAAAAAAAGTCAAAGCTGATTCAGTTCCACCTAGGGCCTTAAAATAGTATTGATGCTATTGAGATTAATGTGTAGTTCTGTAAAACCATGCACTATTCAAAATTAACAGCAATGCTTATTCATATTTCCAAACAGCACGCCAAGCTATGATTCTGGGAGAAAATCGTTACTAATGGAATTACATTTTGTTGAGAAAACAGAAGTACAGTTATTCTGCAGAATTTCTAAACCATCAAAGTTCTTTTTATGTGCCTTAAGGATCTTTTTATTATTAATACAGAAAAACTAGATAAAGGTTCCTATTCCAGTATGTTTCACATCCTTAAGCACTCGCACTGCTAAATTGTTTTCAAAGAAATTTTAAAATATTTTTTAATATCTACATTATGTAATCTTTGCTGGCGGTATCTTCCAAATCCACCCAACTGCAAAGCCAATAGCAAAAACCAGCTCTAAAGCAGTCACAAAGCTGTCTGTGCTCTCAGAGAGTTACCTTCTGAGGAGGAGCTAGAGAGCAACATCAGAGCTGTCCTTTGGAAAAATAAGGCCATCTCTTATCTGCCACTAGTGCTCCCAATTAATGCACTTTGATCAGTGGAGTATGCCTTGTGCTGATTTCATGGTAGTAGCTTTTCCACGCAAAATGCAATGTGTTCAATGAAGATTAACTCAAAAACCTTACTTGGAAAACAACTGGTGCATTCGTTGACCACTTGATGGCATCACTCAGTTGTACGGAAACTAAACTGTGTTGCCAGTAGAGTAGTTTTACTTGTGCTTGGTGTGGGAGGACTTTCATGTTTTATCTTTGACCATCAAAGAGTGAAGAGAGTTATTAATACACTCCCATAAACTAAACAAAATCCACAGCTCTTGTTTTTATCACTGTTTTCCTTCTCTGTGGTACATTACTTACCACTTTGGAGTAATTTCTTTATCTCCATAAATGCAAACAGAAGAGTTGTCCAGATGGCAACAATGACAGTGTACTGAAGATGCTGAACCAAGGGGGTAATGGAGGAAACAAGGCACAGTGACTATTATTTAGATGTATAGGATGGTTCTGGGAGTGTCAGGGGAGCTCTGGGAGTTTACACGTGCTGAGAACTGGCCCACAGGACATCAGGTCATACAGTACATGGTTGAAAGGAAGCTGGAGACCCAAAAACTGCTTCTCCTAAGCAGCCAGTGTCATTGAGCAGTAACGAGGCACCCTGTTAGGGCCCTGAGCAGTGACCCAAAGGAGATGGATCAGCTACTGACCCCAAAAAGAGGTTGACAGGCAGTGAGGGCAAAGCAGCACAAGGAAGGCCATATCACCAGTGTGCCTCTGTTCCGTGAGCAATGGTTAGCGTGCTTCTGGAGGAGAAAAAAGTAGCAAAAATAGAGACAAAACTCTATTTTGATTTTTTTTTTAATGTTTCCCCTATTTTTCCTGCTTGTTTAGCTTAGGGTACTGCATAATGGGAAAATAATAAAAAGACAGCCCAAAAACTGGGGGAGGATTTTTAATAGCAATTTTCCCAGGGCTTTTTGGTAAACCTTTCAAAATCTCATGTTTTCCTTAGCTTTTGAGGTGTTTTTTGATGCTGCTTTTTCAGGGATATTCTGACATACTGATCACATGAACTCTTAACTATGCACAGTAATGTATGTATGTACTGGTTTTCTGGAATCTTTTCCTCATAGTGATGGCCAGCTGAAACAATCATCATTATCTTAGAACATGTAAACAATGATGCATATCTAGTTTTTGGATCATGAAATGCTTTGAGCTGGCCTGCTGAGAATTTTATCAAAGTTGTAGGCTAAAGAGTCCAGCTATACACTTTACTCAGAAAATTTATGCTAAGTTTTTCTAAGAAAAAAAAAAAAAAAAGAAAATGTTTATCAACTGATTTGCCAGTCTTATTTCAGTTGCTAAGATTCAGTTGCTAGGAAAAAACACCTAAGATTCCCTTATCTTGGTTTTCTAAGGAAAAAACATAATGAAGGATGGAGAAAGAATTCAGAAACAGAAATTGTAATTATTAGGTTTTTCAGTATATGTTGTCTAGCATAATAATTTTGGTTGGTAGTTATTAGGAGACAAGCTGCAAAAGAACCCTATGGAGGGCTCCCAAAGGCAATTCCACTGCTGGCAAATACTGTGTTTCCTCCACAGTTGCACTAAGAGGAAAAATTCAAGCTTGCCTCAGGACAGCAACGAACTTCTCTAATTTTCGTGGATTTGGTGGTAGTCTGTGCCTTACTGGCAGCATCTCATTCATGCATAGATGTTAATGGTCCTGTTACAGGTTGACTTACACATTTTTTTAGCTTTGGTACTCTAAATCTGTGACTTTTAGGAACTGTGGCCCCAGGTTTTACTGCTGTTGCCTGTCACTTGTTAAGGACCTTACAGCACACATATTTACACAGGGGAAAGTATCTCTTGTTGAGAGATGCCCTGGCAGTGAGGTGTGTGTTGGATTTTGAAGCTCTTCCTGAGCTTGCAAACTGGCAGGAGAAGGTGCTCTCGGCTTCTTGGAACCGGAGAGCGCCCTGCAGTGATTGTTGTGAATTCTTCCCAGTATGGGTTTCACGGCTTCAGAAAAAGGACCTGTAAAGGGAGGGTTCTCTGTGAGACTCATGAAAATGGGGATTTTGAGGAGGTAAACATTAGTCTGCTTTGCCTTTGTGTTGAGCACATGGTTCCTTTTATCGTGTTTCTGTGAAGTCCAGCAAGAATGTTATCTATATGAAAAACTCCAGGCATGCTCTGTCCTCTTTGATACTCAGACTGGCTATCAATTTATTCATTTATCTTTATTGCAAGAGAGTCTGCAGTACTTGTCAGTGGTTGCACTTGTCATTTGAATGCCGGGCTCGTGCCATGCTCTCCAAGGCCCTTTTCACAATGTGTTATTATATGCAGGGAGAGCTTTCATGGTGTGAAATCCACTCCTTGGGTGAAGCCTTGGCATCACATTTGGGCTCTGAATGCAAGGAAGCAGGGCAACACAGTTGCAGTCAGAAACTATGGTGACGCTGTGTCAGACTTTCCTGTGGCTTCCAAAATAATCACATCAAGGACTGCAGGATCTAAGAATGCCTGTATCCTGATTCTGGATGCAGGCAAAGGATTGCTAAAAGGAAAGGGAACAATATTTATTGTTCTCAAGTATTATATCCAAAAAAAGGATACATCTAAGTGGAGGTACTTAGGGGGTTTGGTTGGTTTGATTTCTTTTTTTAAATTTTTTTTTTTATCAAACCACAGAGGACTAATTGCCTAATTGTGAATTTTCTTTCTTGTTTTAAGATGTATTTTGTTCTGATAATGGAGTAATAAATATCCATCTTCACTACACATAAAATGATAAAGCAATGAAAGTGTCACAGAAAAGATTTTGCTATGTTTATTTTTTTTCTCTATATTATAAATTACCATGTGACAAGTAACTATAGCTTTGTGTAGGGTTTTCCTAATAAAAATAATAATTTTTTTGTTATTTGTAGAAAAATAGTGTGAGTACAGAACATAAAGATAAGTAAAAGCACCCAGAAAAGAAAAATATATTATATTAAATATATTATATTAAAATATAATTGCTGAGTATCCAAAGGAAGAATAAATGCACAGCATTAAGTGTAAATGATGCAAATTCATTGTGAAGTGCTTTTCCTAGTTAATGAAAGAAGCTGAAGAGTAAGAAACACCATAAAATGTGAAATAAGGAGTAAAATATTCTTCAGGAAACCCCATTTAGGTTCTGTGAGTGCTTAGAATACTAATTTTGATGTTGTATTTAATACACCAATAATAGGAGTGAATCTTTCTATAGTTCAATATTTTAATAGAAGTATTTTCAGTGATATTAATGAGATTATTCTATATTTTTTTCTGCCTCATCAACTGGTTTTGCACAAAAGCATTTAAGGGCCTTTTGAGGTATAAAGAGGAAAAAATGTAGATAGTTAGTAGTCTTTTCCCATTTTTCTGTGTGACTGAATTAACTGTGGGCTTGTGCCCTGACTCCATGGAAATTTCTCATGTGCTGCAGCAGAAATATTTAGGTTTTGTTTGGATATGTGTGAAAATGCTTAGTTCTCTGGTTTGTGTTATTTTGGCTTAACCTGAAAGAATTGTATCATCATCCTCTTGATTTTTAAATATTCCTTGGTGGCTGCAGTCTTTCTCCTTGTATTGTTTTTCTTTCTATCTCATTTCAGTGCTCCAACAACTTCCCAGAAGGATTTTTTCCATTTAATTTGAGAATACCTCTATGGGTGTGTTTCCCACAGACCTTACATCTTAAGACACAGTTTTATTAGTTTTCTGAACTGATATATTTTTATCTCAGAACTCTTTGCTCTTCTAGTATTTCATCCCAAGTTTTCTGTGTATCTGTTTATATATAATTTTGATAATGAAAAAATGGCTGATTAAATTTTGTACACATGAATAATACAATAGTTTGTGTATCTAACTGGTGGTATTCTGCATGTACTTGCCAGTTCATGTGGTGGATCTGCTAACTATGCACTTTCAGCAGAAGATATTACAGGCCTTGATAGTATTGTGGAATAGTAGGATTTAGGTTCCCAAAAATAGTTAGTTTTGGTTTTTTTTTTTTTCCATAGAATTTGCTATGTTCTCTTTACTTTGATGTTTTAATGATACATTTTTTCCCCTATTGGTTTTCAAAAATAAATAATGTGAAAAATGAGTTTTCTTTCAGAGTGACTGAGGCAGTAGTACTGAGGCAAGCACGAAGTCCCTCATCTCAGCAGGGAGGTGGCTTTCAAACCTAATTACAGATACTTAAGTGCCAACTTTGTTAATCACTTCATTGCAGAGTGTTACAGCAGATCTGAAGTTATCTTTCTTAATTTGAAAATCTTTCCAAGCAAAAAGGCAGAAACCTCTCAATTTTCAGCGACATTTTTTAAAATGCAAGTTACTCGTGGTTAGGATGATTCTCCCTTTGCAGTGCAGTAAAGAGCTCCTAAGTGTTAATCAAAGAGAAAAATAAGGAAAAAAAGTCAACAAAAAAATTTAGAGAGGATTTATCAAGTATCAGGTGGTGTCCAGAGTGGGTAGGGCCAGCTATGGTGATACCCAAAAGTGAGAGACAGAATGACATTGAAGTTTGAAGAGGCAGTGTGAATGCCAGTAGGTGGCTATATTGTTAGATCTGAAATTACACTGGCAGCTGGTCTTTTGATAATGGAGGGAACAAAGGAACAAGTTTCTACTCTTTTCTGAATAATAGGAGACTGCTGAAAGGGAGACCGAGAGATGGTCATGTTGTCACATTGCCAGGAGCAAGATAACAGTTTCTCTTGGAGTATTTTAATTCCCTGTGGTTTGGAGAGAGAGGGATTTAATTATAGAGAGATCTGAGCTAAAGCCCTTAATGCAAATATCCCTATGAAAAGGGTGCCAAATCAGGACTTTGCCATCTGCACCTGTCTTCAGAAATAGGAGGGCAGGACACAAGGCAGTGGTAGAAAAGCAAGACCTCAAGCAGCATGATTGCACCAAAGTAAAATTCTTGCATCATCTCATGTGCCATGAGGAGTCCCACTGATGAAAAGGATCATATGGATAAGGCTCAGTCTTAAATCTAATAGCTGCTCTTCTTCCAGACTTAAGTGTGGCTTAATGGGATGTGATTGGAGTTAGAAATGTGGGTCACAGAATGAGAGAAAAGTTTAGTACATGTTGCTATGATGTAATAGTCAAGTTAGACAAGTGGAAGCTAGAAGATGCCCAAAATATATTAATCTGTGTTACTTCTGCCAACATCATGACAGAGATGACACGGAGAAGCTAAATGGAAAAAACCCAAGGCAATAGATGGAGAAGAAAGCAGACAGTGTCTTGTGAAACACTGTAATGGAAACAACAGCTCAAGAGATAAAATGTCAAGCAGATGTGAAAAGGGGAATTTCTGAAAAGAGACTTGAAGAGAATAGGTTAGGAGAGTTACTTCCCCAAAATGATTAAGAACAGGATTAATCAATAATTTGGAATACTTTAATGAAATCCAAGAATAACCTTGAGAGATGGTTGGTTGATAGAGGCCAACTCTGAATAAGCTGCTTGGCACGATTTAAGTTGCTCGAATGGGCTAATGCAGGTTTATTTTTTAGGTATGATGATGTTTATGTTTTCATCATTAGAATGCACCTCTCTTACTGTATAGTTTTGAGGATGTTGGTGTCTTCTTAAAAGGAATTCAGTACAGCAAACTTATAACTCACTATTTAAATAGAAGTCAAATCCAGAGGCAGGATTGCTAGAATGTTTGTGTCTTTTTATCTATGGAACAGATACCTTAAAAGCATTATCTCTTGAAATCTACCTAAATGAATATATATATGCAAGATAAATATGAAGCATTTCAGTTATAAAAATATTAAATTCTTATAACTATAAATATAGTAATTAAAGATCACTAAAGTTCTCGAGGTGTTTTGGTTCCCCTTTCCATTATAGGCTGACATGAACCAAAAAATTTCAAATCTCTGTATTTCAGCTTTAAGAAAATCAAGATCAGGGTTATGAAATTTGTATGCAAAAATTCAAGGTTCTTTTGAGTGCTTGTGAAGCTGCAGCTGATATACAGAATTAGTGATTTATTCAATCTCATAGTCAGGGATGTTTGATTGTTTCTGCAAATCCATAGCTAGTGTGAAGTAAAACAGAAAATCACATACATTCTCTCATGTTAGTTTTCTGTAAAAGAAAGTGCAGGACTGTGGGAGGAATCCTAAAAAAAAAAAAAGAGAAGTCACCAGGGTTTTCTTCTGAGATTGTATAATCCTTGAATGTTCCCTTGCTAAGGAATTTTGAGGTGTCTAAAGAGTTAATGAGTTTTTTAATGGAGTCTGTTATGTAGTAGTAACCCACTGTGTTACTCATGTAAAAAGAAATACTTTGTGTGCTCAAAGCTAATTCTCACCCTTCAGTGCAATAAGTGTGGAGAGGTTGAACTTCTTGGAATCCATTGTATTTTTATATAATGAAAGTCTTCTATTAGAAATGACACGTTCTGTTTCACATTCTGTGATTTGACTAAAGAAAGCAATTCAGAAAACACGAAACCTTTTTTACTTAGTCATTCCAGTTTTTATTGCCTGCTATCTTGAAACAGAGAGGCAAGAGGAAAAAACACTATGTAGCATATGCTTTCAGGCAGAACATAATCAATTGACAAAATATCAGAATGTGGAAACATATTGACTAATTCTTCATTTTTAACCCATGTACACAAACTAGAAAACATTGGGAAAATGCCTCAACTGAAATGGTCTTTCTTGAGATATTTCAGCTGTGTTTGGTGGGCTGTGCTGGGAGATAAGGGGGCCCATTTGCCATGATCTGTCATCTCTCTGGTCTCGCTGCTAATAAGCAAGCAGCTTTTGATTAGTGTCAACCACTGAATGGACGTTTTTCTTGTTAAACAACTGGTGATCAGCTCTATATTGCACGAATAAGTGACTCTCTGAATGCAGCCTCCCAGCAGAAAGGGCTTTGTTTTTTCTCTCCTTCTGTCTGCTTTGCAAGTAAATTGTTCCTGCTACAAACCCGTGTTGCTTGCTTCTCTCACCCTCGCTGACAGCAAACCTTGCTGGCTGGTGATCTCTGCAGGGGTTTATGGCTCAGCTCTGCTGTTCTCTCCCTCTGTTCCCACTTCGCCGTTCCCTCCCCTACTGTGACTAAATAAATTACCTGTATGACATGTTCAGTTTTCTCTGGCAAGAAGCCTGGGAAATCAAATCTGTTCCCGAACCTGGGTCTCCCATTTGGCAAATATAATGCCTCCCTGCTGTTAAATCAGGTCAGCTCTCAGGAAAAACAAAGAACAATTTCATATAACTATAATCAACACAGAGTAAATTTAGATAATGCTGCTGGCATATGTTTATTGTAAAGACCATCAAGGAAATAATTTTAAAAGCTCTTCATCTTTTTCTGTTGCATCAGGATACATGGTGTACATTCTGTGCAAAGAGAAGATCAAACATTTTCCTTCTGTTATCCCATATCAAAAGGAAATATATCTATTTTCTGCCTGGTCTAAGAAGATATTTGGTGAAGTGGTTCATTGGTTGTGTTAGAAACAATTTTATGCATTCAATTACTGAGCTGTTACATAATTAATATTAATTGATACTTAACTGTTAATTACTATTAATTATTCATAACCTGTCCAGTTCCTTTGACTTTCTGGCCTCCAAAAGTGGAGACGTACTTAAAAGTGTTTAGAGGAGGAAAAATAAATCCTTTTAATAGATTGTGTTCTCTTTTCTACCTTTGCACTCAGCCCATTTCCACTGGAGATCAGAGGCAGTGGGTCAGCAGCAGTGACACAGGCACTGGCAGTCCTGCAGCACGTGGCATACGTGGGCAGCCCGCTGGCTCGTGTGCCAGGGCTGTCACCCTGGAGCGAGACAGCACCGGTGTGGGCAGCCTCCCCCTCCCAGATGAAAACTGAATGTCCTGCTCAGCTCTCTGTGTGTCCTGGAGGGGCTCTGAATTACACCCCAGAGGCTGTTTCGTTTATCCACTGTTAGCAAGCTTGTGCAGACTGCAGTGGAACATTTCCAGTCACCTCCGGTCTGGCTTTATTACAGCAGGACTCTGTGGCGGAGGAGCAGAGCAGAAGTTTCCTTTGGGCAGGTGGTTGCTGGGGACTGAAACAGCTACTGGAACCCTGAGCTTGCCTCCAGCCCTCTTCAAAGGCAGAGAGGAGTAGGCAGTTCCAAGTGCCCCTGGGGGATGCTCAGGGCTGGTGCCATGCTACCCCATGATGTTTGCTGTGCTCAGCTCCCAGGGCCAACTTTGCTGCCACTTACTCAAGAGAGTTAGTAAAAACTGGCATTGCTGACTGCTTTGCAGTTCTTACACAGTCTTAGCACCACCACTGACTAAATAGCTGCTGAGTTATACCCGGGGGCCTTGGCTGGAAACACTTTCCAACTACAGCTTAATATCAGGGTGTCTTACCTGGTGGAGTCCTGGGAAGAACAAGCCACGTGGGATGTCCTGAGCAGCAGAACCAGCTTCCCAGGGCTCTGCCCAGCCTGCATGGCCTGTGCTTCAAACTCACCTAATACTTCATTCTCAAAAGCAGATGGGGTCAAATTGTATGTTCTGTTTTTAAATGGTATATGCTTTTCCAGATCTTTTTAAGGACAGCTACAGTGTTGTTAATAATTATTTAATCATTCATAAGTTGTCTTTGTTCTAATGAGTGCCTCTGTTGTTTCTTCGTTGCTCTGAGACTTACAGTGAATGTCTTTTTCATCAATTTAAAAAATTATTCACAACCCTGCTGTGTAACACAAATCCTTGAAATGGAAATTGCTCTTTATTGTCCAAAATCTTCATCCAATGTGCCTAATGAAGATGAAGGGGTTAAAGCAGTGAAATGAGTTTTAAAAGATGGGAGTTCAGTTCCTGCTTCCACCAGGAATGACCTGAAGCAAGGACCATAATCTCCATCCATATCTGCTGCTGTCTCAAGAACTGACAGTAGCTACATTATCTGTCCTCCATTTTGACATATCAGTACAGATTGCAGATACTGTCTCCTACTGTAAAGGTGCAGAACCTAACTCTGAAAGGCTTCAGCTGATACTGTAATATAAATAATTTCAACTCTGTGTTGATGGCAAGGGCAAAGCTCGTCTTGTTCCCTTCCTAGTGTCTAGGTTGTCAGAGGCATTGCTGAGCTTACTCAAACCCTGCTTTATTTCTTGTCTTCTCCAGCCTGTGACCTGATGACCCTGGGGATCTTGGCCTTGGTGACGTCCACAGGCTGTGCCTCAGCCAACGCCCTGCAGTCCCTGACGGATGCCATGCACATCCCACACCTCTTTGTGCAGCGGAACACGGGGGGCTCCCCCCGCACCGCCTGCCAGCTGAACCCCAGCCTGGAGGAGGAGGAGTACACGCTGGCCGCCCGCCCGCCCGTCCGCCTCAACGACGTCATGCTCAGACTGGTCACTGAGCTGCGGTGGCAGAAATTCATAGTGTTCTATGACAGTGACTATGGTGAGTAGAGGACTTCAGGCATGTTAAATCCCTTTCTTTTCAGCTGGGAGGTAGAGAGGAAAGGATAAAGGGAAGGGTGGAATATAACTTGCCGGGGTTTTCATTGACAGAGGAGACAGTGTTTCAAGTGGACACAGATCTTTGGCTTGAAGGAAAGGTTGCTGTGAAAACTAGTTCTCAGACAAGGAGCAAAGTTGCTTAGCAACACCTACCAAGACAGACAAAGTTTGAATCCTCTCGCACTTTTTCAGTAAAATATTAATAAAGTGTTGACATTGATAGGCAGGGGTCGCGCAGGCGAGCAAGGAAGTTCAACATGGCCTCTACCCACTCCAGAAAACACTTTCTGTCAAAGCTGAGAACTGTTCTCTTTAAAAATTAATTTTCACAATAACTATTACCGTTTCTTTTTTCACACGCTTCCTCATACTGTTCTGTGTTAGGACCAAATTTCACAGGGATATACTTCCTGGCATTAAACCAACGGGTAGAGTTAGTATTTTCACTGTACCTGAAGCATTTCCTTCAGCAAAATTTTTGCTTGGGCTGAAACTTGAGGAAAAGTAATCTCTGCCCAAGCATGTTTTGTGCATTATGATGGGTGTAAAGAACAATGGAAAACCAAATCTCTCATTGTGCCAGGCTCTCGGAGTGAAAGGCAACTGTGTGCATACTTTTTTTTTTATATTCTCTCTGACTCCCACTCAACTGATACAAACACTGTTCTATATGTTTAATTTGTGGTATTTTCAGCTCTGTGGTCTTAGGATATTGGATCTGTAATGGGGAAAATAAATGGGGAGTGGGAACTATAAATTCTCTGTGGTATATTTTAAAACCCTGCAAATACTTTTACCTTAAAATGTGATGGATAATCTTTTGATGTGGTGACTTACCATGAACAGAATAAAAAGAAAGGCAACTTAAGGTTAAATCACAGTAGGAAAAATAATCTTATGTGTGTCTGTGCATATAGTTTAGATTTTATACATAGTCTTCCACAACTGCACAATAAATCTTTATTTGCATTCTCTATATACTATCAGATTTCTGGTGGTGAATCAGAGAGAAATAAAACATCTTTTGTTTTGAAATTGGGCTAGTCCTGCTTTAAAAAAAATCCAAGAAACAACAAACAAAAATGAGAACAGTTTTAAGTGAGAGATCAAATGAGGTTGTAACATCTTTCTAATGATACAGATTATTTTAAGCATGAGAAGACTGCCATGGTGCTTGTAGACTTACTTAATCTGCAGACTCAAAAATCTAGCAACCCAGTAAGTAATTACTATCGTATGTAATGCTTTAACAGTGAATGCTTTGAAAGGCAAAGCTACAAGGTATGTGCTAAGTGTACAAGGTGGACTTCTGGTAGTGATGAGAAAGTTGCTCTTTAGAGGAAATTGGGTTTAAAGACTCAAAATTCTTCTAACAGTTATTTCAAGAATGAAGGGGAAAAAAAAGAAATCTTAAAAGGATGTCTTACAAACACCCCAGATGCTCTGTGTGCAAACTGCCGTTGCCAGTTTTGTTACTGAACTGTGGTATCACTTATTCATGTAATACATCTATGTTTCTTGGCCTTTTTTCTTTTTTTTTTTTTTTTTTTTTTTTTTTTGTATTTTTTTCTTTTTTTTTTTTTGTTTTGTTTTGTTTTGCACAGGCTTATCATCTCAGTACAAAATCCTGAAACCCTTAATTCACATACTGTGTAAATTCAATTATGATCGAATTTATCTTTTCTGTTTCCCACAAACTGTATTAGTAAGACGTCAACGTTATGGAAAATTGCCACAGGCATTCTGCTCCTTCCAGTGGAGAGTGTGGTGTGCATTTGCAGCTGCCCATGTGCTGCTTCTTCTCCTTTTCCTCATGGATGTGACATCCTTCTTATACTAACTCCACTAGAATAATTTTTTTCGTAAGAATTTGGTGGGAGGGGTTTCCCTAACGAAGCCAGCTGAACCTTGCCAGCTCTGGGCAGGCATCAGGGAATGGAGGATAAATAACCCAGTTCCCAGGCTAGGGCATGCTGAGCTCAGGAGCAGATGCCTGGCTCCCAGGGCATGCCCCTTGCCCTCAGCAGTGAGCTCCCACCCAGCCCTGCTCCTGCAGCTCCAGCAGCACTTCCCTGCTCAACAGGCAGGAGCTGACTGCTGGCTGTGAGGAGGGAGGTCACATGTGTGGATTACAGAGCATTTCCAGCACTGGGCTTTTGTGGTTTTCTATAATAAATGGTCCTTCTCTACCTGATCTCTGAAAGTTATACTGTTCCTTGGAGTAGTGTTTTAATTTGTCCTTTTGCTGATCCCTAAAAGCCATCCAATCCCTTGGTGTCTTCCTTGTGGAAATGGTCAGATTTTCTGAAGCTAAAGCAGCATTACACAATTTAAAGAAGTCCCGTGTTTATATATACAGTAGTGCTGTGTTATGTTGATGCTGAAAATTATTTACTTAGTTAATTACTTGTCCCTTATCAGAAATACGTTTTGGATTATAATTTCTGCATTGGCTAAATTAAGGAAAAGTTAGTAATGAACTTGATGATTAGAAATATAGAGTAGTCACTGAACAGCCTAATGAGCCCTTAATATTGTTGTGCTTACTATAAATATGCCTTGTTTTACGCTGAAGTGACAGATAAAAATCTGGATGCACAACTTCAGTGAAAGAATATGGCCCTTTCCAGTAAAATGCCTTTAAGTCTGCAACAAGAAATGGAGAGGTTTTACAGAAAAAATGTGGAAGTTTCAGTGAAAAGTTTTCTAAATGAAGTGGAAGAAACAAGGTTCAAACTGTGGCATTTATCCTATTGTGAAACCAGCTTTTAGATTTTGTCACTTGTGGTGAAGGAACAGGTAACAGCAAGCAAAGGTAATGGCTTGGTTCTGGACAAGTGACCTTTTAAAGACCCTGAGGTTGATGGTTGCAGCACTCAAATTCTCCTGGATGATACACTGTTCTCCTGCCGAGCAGCGCCAACAGGGGAAAGGCTGGTTGATATTTCATCCATATGGTTCTCCTGTACTCATAGAAGAAACGATAAGAGTTCATATAGATAAGCATCTTCATGACTTAGACCTTGTTTTTCCACTTCTCTCATTTATGGTTTCTGAGCAATTTTAAAAGATGCACAGAAATCTACTCCCCATTGATCACAACAGAACTTTTCTCTTGCTGAGACCACTGCCTGATAAGAAAATGATGGGTAGGCACTGTAGTCTTTGCCATGTTGTCTTGAGAAGGCTTTCTACCCCCTGTGTTCTTCCCTTTCCCATCTGTGAAAGAAAAGCCTTCCTCCCTGTGTGACTGAACTAGTGTTTGAAATTTCTTTAAAATTCTTTAGGAAACAGAATTAAGTGGCACAGCCAAGAATAAGGCAATTCCAGCAAGATCTCAAGGGACCAGAGTCATGTTAAATGCATAACTTTACTTTAAACACTTTTACGAAGATCCCATGCTAAATCATGGTATTTGACATTCATTTTCTGCAGGAAAAAATGAGTTTGTCAATGGCTGTCAGGTGGAGCTCTGTGGAAATGGGTCTACCCACCTGTTACAGAACCTGCAACAGAATTCAGATCAGGTCTATCATCCTAGAAAGCTTCAACTGTGCTGATGTGTTTTGAATTGCTTTTTGCTCTACAGGAGCGTCTTTTGTGCCTCTACATATATTGTAACAGTGTGTAAAGGCCTTCTGGGAAGTTTAATGTTTTATTTTGCTGACCTTCTGGATGTAGAAGCATCAGTAATCAAATTTTCTGACAGAAAAATTGGTAGCATGGCAAGTTTCATAAAGAATCTTACCAAGCTGTAAAATGACTATAAGTTAAAAGTAGTATGTGCTGCCCGCAGTAAGATGAGGTTGAATAATAAACAGTTGAAACTGTGCTCCTAGGGTGAGCAAATAAAGAGATGTATGGTTAGAGCATGGATTTGAGAAGAGTTTTGGAAGCTGAATGCAAAAATGAAAACAATGAGGAATATTAAGTCATATTTCTGAAGAGAAATGTGAGTTTATAGCTATGTTTTCACCACCTTAATCTTACTGTCTAAAACACTTTGTAGTTATATTGTTGCTCTGCTTTCCTACCTACATGTCTGCATATCCATATTACAAAATGTAAGACAAAAAAGGTGTTTTTATGAATCCATTTTGGTCAATGACAATGGTATTAGACCTGTGAAAAGTAGCTGTAATATTTTATTCTTAATTTTTGGTGTCATTGAGTGTCATCTGCTGAAGAAAAATGTTGTATGAAAGTTCTACAGAAGAAACCACTGAAGAATTTTTGACCTTCCAAGTCTATGGAGCTTGGTTCCTACTGGGGGGAAAAAAACCCCAAACCCACAATTTATTGATTTTTAAATTATTTTCTTTTTTTTTTTTTTTAGGATTAGAGATAATGCAGCATCAATAAAAAGAATTAACTTGGAACACTTCTTGATCATTCTTGCAGTGTAGGAAGAACTTAGTTTTCAATATGACTAGTTTTGTGGGAAGTCGTGTTTCCCACAGCAATTATGTGGTAGTTTTATTTCTGAGTCCTGCTTTTCAAGGGCCTCACCCTTGATTATAAGTTACAGGAATTATGCTATTAATAACTTTACAACTTGCTATTGATCCTGGAATGGTCTCCTTTGTCAAGGTCCCTTTGTGCAGGCCACTACTCTTGCCATTATTTAATTTGCAAAGGAGTATTGTAATGAAAATTGAGAAGTGCATGCATTTACACAGTCCACATGTAGCACTGGAAATCACTTGTGATGTGAAGCATTGGCTGTCACAAAAAAAAGCAATGTAGAGCATTTGTACACAAGCTGCTTTCACCTTACCTGCTTTACTTAATTTTCCTGTTATCCTTGATGTATGATGTAAGTTATCTCATGTTTTCTGTGTCATGATTTCAGCTGTCAGACAACCACTTCTGCATCACTAGGGCTGCCATATTTCTCAACAGGCTTTTCCAGAGCATGCCTTGTTTAATGTAAATACAGGGAATCTGGCATTTGAAGTGTTGAACCAATAGCACGTGTACTGGTAGGTGCCTGTTTAGCAAATCTTACACTACCAGGAAGTGCATGTGCTGTGTGGTTGAGTTTGCATGTGTCATTAAAATACCTGTGTTTTTCAGTTGGTTGATGCATCCCAGCTGGAACTGCTACAGAGAAGCTTCAATTGATATTGATGCTTTTTAACAGTAGAATGTATAGAATTTAAGGAGTCAGCTACAGAGAAATATATACCATATTATGGTCATCTATCTGCAAGTCAGCACTCACTTAGGGAGGGAATCCTTGCACATCTCTGTTGTTGGTGCTGCTGTATAAGACGATGAAAGGAAGGAATAGACTGGGGCTAAGAACCTTTTCACCCAACAAGGAACAGAATCCTCTCAGTATTTATTCCATGCCAATTGTGCATTACCTAGTTAATAATGCATAATGGGATACTGGATGTCTAGTCTCCAGACTTACATAAAATCTACCTGGAAAAAATTAAGACTTTCCTGTAAAAAGTTTGTGTCTCATAACTTAATGTATGATCATCATTGGAGCTGCAGAGAATGCCAAGAAAGAAAGAATTCAGCCAAGTTCTTCAAGTCCAACAGGGAGTTTGTGATGCCATGGGGTAGTGAAAAAAAAATTGACCTTTCGACTTTTACATTGAATTTGATCTGGAAGCTATTGAAGAAATAGCATTGTGTGTTCCCATACTTATCCTTGAATCACTTTTCTGACTGTAGCAGCACTTAAAGTAATTGGTCTGCTTGAATTAAGCACAGATTTTTGTCATTTCTGATAGTATTTTCTTTATTTAGTAATGCATCACAGTATATAACACCAAATGTAATTAAAGAAAGTCAATTTCACTTCAAATTATTACATATACGTTACTTTTAGTACTTTGTTTTGTAAGGTATATGAGTATGTGTGCTAAAAGCAGCAGTAAGATTCCCCCCTCTCCAGCCTCTCCAGAATTCCTAGCAAGGCATGGGAGCAGTGGGCAGAGGTTGTTTCCCGTAAAAGCTATTAAATTCCTTCAGGACACTGCCTGAAGGGACATAAAAATGATCTTCCAGTTCTGGTAAAACCTATATTTTAAATGTGTACTGTCATAGCTGACCTGGAAGTTCAGTGGTGGCAAAAGCCAGTCAGAGATCTCTGGACAAAGAGTTTGGGCAGTTTCAGTCATCTTATCTCACTCATAAATTCAAGGCAAATAAATATTAAGGAAATAATTTTGACCTTTCAAATAGCTTGAAAAACGTGTTGCAAAGAGAAGATCCAAGTTCTTTTGAAAAAGAAAAAAAAGAAAAGTTTACCATGGACTGACACTTTTAAAACAGAAGGCTTGCACTCTGTATTCAAATTAGTTATTTTTAAAATCAGTTTGTATTTTAAAAAATTTTAGAAATATGTATCTGAGGGGATGATAATGAAAAAATTAAATTAAAGGCTTTATTAAAAGCAGTTTTCCAGCACTTTTTCGGCTCAGTCGTCTGGTCAAAAGTGAGTATTAATCTAGTCCTGAAAGCCCTCATTGTGTATTCTTTACTGTCTCTTTTTCGACTCAATGTATCACTTTAGCAAACAGTCTCCAGGCACAACTTTGTAGAAACTAGTGGTGATTCTGTTTTTTCCCCCCTTCATAGCCTGAAACAGAGAAATGTTTCATAATACAACACCCACTGTCCAAAGAAAGTGCAGAGTTCAGCAGCCTGGAACCAGAGGGCACAAATTAATTAATTTTGAACAGAGAGGTCTTTGAAAATTGTAGAAGTCATTTGAAAAAGGTCCTAAGCTCTTGACTCTCTTTTCTTGACTGATGGTAGTTTGAATCTCTTAACTTTTTGAGCCATGGCATAAAACTGAACTGTTTGTTCAGGCATGTGAAAAAAAACAAGGAGAAAAGTAAGGATGATCTGGAGTACTTGAGCAGGTAACCTGAGGACCTAATTCCAGAAGGGAGTCTCTTTAGTCCACATTTATTAGAGACTGAATGTTTATACATCCATTTAGACCTTGTTCAATAAATGTGTAGCTGGAAAACAAACAGAAGGATAGAAATTTGTCCTGGAGGGCTTCAGAGAGTGACATCATTCTGACGAAATATATTCACATATCTCAATTTGCAATGAGCCTTGAATAAGTTCCCAGTCTCTATTGCCTTTCACAAAAGCAGGGGGGGAGAGAGCTCATCTATGTATACACATGTATAAGTACACACACACATATATATATTTATGCATGAATTTCAGGGAAAGCAATAAAGCAGTGTGTATATTTGGGTACATGTATATGTATTTACTTGTGTGTAAATGTATACCTGAGTTCATATATAGGATCTAGAAAACATATTTCCTCTGCTTCTTTGCTGTCTTTACCCAGTCTCCCCCAGTAATCTTTCTGATGCCACTATGGGCAGGACTTCTTTGGCTTTCTTCCTGGTTGGAGATAGTTTCTTGTTTGTTATTCATTTAAGAGTTGACGTGGCTTCCCATCACTTCCTTGTGTTTTCCTTATTGAGACAGAAATCCCACTCCTTCTCCTTCTTGCATTTCTTGTATTTACATATTTCCCCTTATTTATTTCCTTTTCTTACAGTTAAACTTTTTTGTGAGTTTGCTGGCTTTCTTTCCAAATTATTTTTAATATCTAACCAGCTGTCCACAGCTGCATAGGTTTCCCCTCCCAGTCAGAGATGGAAAACGTGGTACTTTTGCTCTTAATTGAGTTGTGCTGTGCAGGCCTTTTGTGCTTTCTGCATTTACCTTCTGATTTTAGCTTCTGATTTACTTCTGTATTTAATGTTTAGATCTGTTGCTTTGGGAGTTATTTTAAGACTTATTTCAATCATTTTAGGAGAAAATGCATCGTTAGACTGTAAAAATTAAATAAAAGGCAGACAAAAAAAGGCTTCAAAGTTTGGATTATCGTGAGTCAGAGCCCATTAGCAATGTAATCTAGATGTCTGAGTTCTATTGGAGAGCATTTTAATATCCATCATGTTATTATAGCATTTATTTAAATGGAAATACAGTATTATTTTTTGTGTACAAATTGAGTAAACAGGATTAGTCTCACTACTGGGGAACACTGAGTCCTACAGAGATCCTTTTTAATCCTGGATATTTTTTTTCATGTCTCTTGCTTTAGTTATCAAGATTCAAGTAGACTGTTTCTAACAAAACCTCAAAAAGGCAAAAATAGGGTGGGGACATCCCTCTCAATAATTTCATTGGTTGTTCCCTGTGACAAGAGAGCACTAAATGCAAACATAGCTAGTGTAACACTGTTTGGAGACAGTAGTTGAGTTCATCAATTTGGAAGATCTTATGAAGTCAGGAGCTATTGATGGTCCCCACTCCCATGAATCATCTAGGTTGGAAAAGACCTTTGAGATCATAAAGTCCAAACATTATGTCCAATGCCAAGTCCACCACTAAACCACGTCTCTAAGTACCACATCTACAGGTTTTTTAAATACCTCCAGGGATGGTGACTCCACCAACTCCATCGCTTCCCTGGGCAGCCTGTTCCAGGGGTTGATAACCCTTTCGGTGAAGAGGTTTTTCCTAATATCCAATTTAAACCTGGTGAAACTTGAGGCCATTTCCCCTTGTCCTACCGCTTGTTACCTGGCAGAAGATACAGATCCCTACCTTGCTACAATCTCCTTTAAGGTATTTGTAGAGAGAGAGGAGATCTCCCCTGAACCTCCTTTTCTCCAGGCTAAATACCTGCAGGTCCCTCAGACACTTGTAAGACTTGTGCTCCAGACCCTTCCCCAGCTTCATTGTCCTGCATGCACCGTGTGATGGGACTCAATCTGCCTTAGCCCTTCCCAGACCCTTCCCAGCACCCTATCTCATCTATCAATAAGAATTGAACCTTTGGGTGGATAAATCCCCAGCTGTCACAGAGCAGAGGAGGAAGGGAATTCAGGATAGTAATTAGTGCTGGTGTGTATTGTGGTTGGCTTGAATTTCATTTCCAATGTGACTGATTTTCTGTGGTTTGCCTCTGGCCACCATTAGCTTATTTCAGCAGCAAAGTGTCTTCCTCACAAAGCACCCATGCAGAGTCAGGAAAATAGAAAAACTGTGCTATGGAAGAACAGTTGTTATGTTTATATCTAAAGACCAAGAAATATCCAGCCTCTGAATTACAAAATGCTTTCCTTGCATAACAGACCATAACCCAGAGATCTCATTTGTCCTAATGCAACTCCTCAGTGATTTTGAAAGTCATTTTGCTTTGGCCCACTGGTATTAATATTTGACATTGCCATTAAAAGGAATTAAGACATATCTTGTCTTCCAAAAGCCATATAATAACATCAAGGGAACTTTTGTTGAGAAAGGAATAATCCATTAACTAGAACCAACATTTCTCTGCAATCACCTTTATCCTTCAAATGACAGAATCTTTACAGGAAGGAACTGTCTTTCATTTATTTTTGTCATAGGCATATTAATCCCTCCTGCAGTGGTAGAATAATTAAAGGTCAAATTCTGGCATTGTATTCATGAGTCAGTGCAGCCTGAGCACCAACACCTAACTGGATACCCCACCAGGCACTTGTGGTGTAATAGAAATCTTGTTGGCTGAAGGAAAAGAAATGTGCTTTAATTTTTAGTGAAGATCTTCCCTGTTGCTCTGCATTAAGGATGCTTTGTTATGATTACCTTGTATGGAAGCATATATAAGTGCATCAAATTATTAAAAAAAATAAAATAGTTTGGACTGCCTGAAGTGCACTCTATTTAGCAAGGAGTATTTGGTGGCATAGTCTGTCTCTGCTGTATAAGGCAGTATCTGTGGGAGTCTTTGTGGTGCAAGCTTCTTTTTCTCTAATTTTACAACACTGATGTACCACTCTAACTAGCAATGAGTGAATAGTCTCCTTGAAATCCAGATATAAATGAATAATCGCAGGAAGGGAATTAAGGAATTTATAACTTGTCTAGAACTCTCAGAATGACTCCTGAGTTTCAGTCCTGCTGCAGAAATGTCTGTCTGATTTGAGGAAGCACATACATGAGGCACTTTTAGGCAACAGAGCCTGCTACCTTCCATGCCAGGAGGCCCACGAGACAGTATCTGCTCCTGTCCTGCAAAACACATGTACTAAGTGCTCCATCTCCAGACAGAATAGAAGGACTGTAAAGGCTATAACCTCAAACTGAAATTGTTTGCACAATGACCTGTCTACATGTATGCAAGGACTGAATTGTTCAGTTTGTGTTGAGTTTTACTTGGCTGAAAAAATACAGCATCTGTGATTACACTCTGTGTGAGATCATGTGTCAGTCTGAATTGTGTTCTGAATAATGCTGACCTTGTTGACTATCTTCAGATCAATCTCCTATGGCAGAGGCCTCAAGCCTTTACTATACACGTAGAAAATATAAGTGAGCAATGCAAGAGCTCCAGATTCTTGCTGAGCAAAAGGTTGCACTGTGAACCTGATTGCAAACTATGAGACAGCAAAGAATCAACCCAGCAGCAGCAGGTGCTCACTTAGATTTGACATCAGGGAGTTCCAAAAGAAAAGGTCTTGTAGAATATCCCAGAGTACTAAAAGCTTTAATCAGACATTGTTAAACATGAGGTAATCCAAACATCCAGCACAAAGTCACAGGACTAGTGACTGCTATTGCTCAAGAAAGGGTTTTTTCCTAATGTTCCAGTGCTTAATGCTTTTTATGTGCTAATTAACCTTCTGTGTTTCATCTTTCTCAGTCAGAAAAAGTCATTGTTATTCTTATATTGTATAATGGATTAGAATGGAGTAAACCATCTCTAAAAGAGTTCTAACAACCTGGCTCTACAGTAGTTATTGTGCTGTCTTAGGGTCTGCCAAAAATATTTGAATTTAATCATGGCTGTTGCAAGATCTACTTTTCTCTTGTTCACATTTTTAAATTCCTCTGAAGGTGGACTTTTCCTTTGCTTAGGACTGCATGCAATTTATTCTGCTGTGCACTGTGGCCATTAATCACTTTATAGTAAAACCAGACAAATTTGAGACCCTTCTGCTGCAGAGTGGCTGGCAGTGCCACCTGAGGGAAAGGAAAATCCTTAAAAAACTAATAATCACCTTGGGCAGGGGGAGCATTTGAGGAGCTACGACCCTTTGCAGGAGAGAAATGCATTTTCATAGCAGGTTTTTAATATTAGTGTATGAAGAAAGATTACCCTTGCTATCTAGAAAAACAATAGCTAATTAGATATTTATTTCTGAATAATGATGAAAGTTAAAGTGTTAGAACATCAAGACAACTATCTGGGCATTCTGAATGATCGCTTAGAAAACAAAAAGCCCAGTTTGAATTTCCTCTTATTTGTGGTCACTGCTGGTTTTCAAGTATTGCTTCAGCAGGATCTATAGAGACACGTTTTTTGTCATACATTTATTAGAAAACGAGGTAAGAATACCTAAGGGTTTTACATGTAAGTGTGAGTGATTTTGGAGCTGTTTAGATCGACGTGTTCCTGCGTGTTCTTATATATGTTACCCATCTAAGTGAAAAATGGTTGGAATGCTGCTATGAGGAATTGATATTGATTTGAGTATTCTCTTTAGCAGAACACGCTACCAAAAATAAGCAGCTTAATGTGTTTTTCCTTAATAATGGTTTAAAGACTGGAAATTGGCAAGCGAAAGGAGAACCGGTGGGGATATATGCAAATAGCTTTGTTTTCCCATATGTCTTGGGTGGGAGGATGGCTGCTTTCTATTTAGCTAATTCTTTATGTGTTAAAGAGATGTTGTGTTAGGGGAAAATATCTTTACTTATTTATTTATTTTAAGGAAAAAGGAGAAACTCTGGTGATAATGATCTGAAAGAAGTATTCTAAACAGCTAATGTTTATTGCTGTTAATTACTGTGGTAATTGTATAGAAGTGGTAATGTGTGATGTTAATTCCTAGTTTATTTATTTGAGACATGTAAATGCATCTACAAGTGAGTTTTTCATTAGAAAATCTTGTGTAGGATGTAGCTGTGTTGTCAGACACCAGATTCTGCCTACAGCCTGTCTCATGGTGGGGTGTCTCTTGCAGAACTTGACCTATTCTATGGAATATCATATGTTTAAAATAAAATGAAGCCAAAACAGTCCTTAAACTTAAAGACCACAGAAGCTGGCAAGATACTTTGTCCCTATCTTTGAACTTCAATTCCCAAGGAGAAGGATTTTGAATTTCAATGTCAGGGAGATGACTAAGTTTCATTGGCTTTTAATGTCATCTCAGTGTTTGGTCCACTAATTATTTTGCCTTTTGGATATGTTTTTAGTAAGACCTTTTAGAAAAATGTGACAAAACTTGATTTTACTGAAATTGAAGGGAATCTTCCATATATCATTCAAATGTCTCAGGAGAGGCAGGCCCTCACAGAGAGGGATTTATAAATACCGCTACCAACTGCAATTGCATGTACGTATTCTCATCAGTCATAATAAACCTGATCCCATGAGTCAATCAGACTTTAATGCACCTTGTTCTTATTAATTGGAGTATTTTGCACTTGGTCTTCATCAGGCTTACGTGCATGGACCAGAACCTTCTGGTTTCCACAAGGTTTGCAGCAGCTCTAAATCTAAGACCAAGCAGTGTTCACATTCCTCCTTCTTTTCCACAGCTTTTCTGTCACTCTCAAATGTTCAAAATGTTCTGGTTACATTTTTTGTGTGTGTTTTTTTTAGATTTGTTTGCTTTTTAAAGAGCGATAAATACTTTTAACAAAGGACGACTGTGGTGAGGGTTGAGCTGAAACCAGCCCCTAATGTTTCTTATTAAAATGTCAATAGCTGAAGCCAACCTAAAATCTAGTTGTTCATACATTTCAAACAAACCCCACGTGAATTATTAGTTTTAGAGAAAAGGTGATGTACCCCACTTTATCATCAGTTTTGAGAAGAAACTCTGATTATTACTTCATAATAGGGGTTGTATTTGTTAGCATTTCCATTTAAGAAGGCTCTTCCTCCTCTCTTTGATACCTTGACCCAAAGGGCTTAATGAGGCAAGAGGTTTTTGAAGTAGTGGGATTTTTCTTCCAAACCACAAGCTTTAGATAGTGCCTCACTGTACTCACTGGTAGTTTTGTTCTCCTTGTATTGCAGGTGAGGAAGTTAGATTAGTATTTATTAAGTTTGAAGTGGCTTCTGTGTTCATTTGTGGTTCATCTGACAGCCCTACACTTTGCAGTTAGTATTTCTATTTAAGGTACAGGCTTTGTCTCTCTACTTGCTTCACACAGCAATGGGGAAATGGAGCCATCCCTGTTAGAACTAATTGGCAAAAAGCCATAACTGCTGCCACACTATGCAGTGAGGCTTATACCACTTTATTTGCTGAGGCTGCATGTCAGAGCCTTCAAAATGATCTGCATTTCTCCCTTTGTGATCACACCTTGCTTCTGAGGCTTCACTGAAATGCAAGTCTTGTGGACTGTGTTACTGTGATTCTGTTCTTCCATTTGTGAGCTTTCCCTCACGATGTGAGAAGCTATAGAGTCATTTGGGCAACATTAATCAGGGGGCTAATCAGGTTGTCTTCCTTTCCCTGCAGTCCTCACAATTAGGGCCATAGCTGCTGCCTGTACTGTGGCACTGACAAAGCAGAGCCAGCTTTTTGAGAGAGTGCTGTTTGTTTTGCAAGCCTGTCCTTACGGCCAGCCACCTGTTGCTGAGACTAATTAGGAATGTTTGAGGGACCAGTCAAGAATAGGAGAAAAATGGGATAAACCCGTATGCACACAACACCCATGAACATATGTGCTTAGAAAGTAGTGCATTTTTTGTGTTTGCATTCACGTCCTCATGCTGCATACAAGTGTGTCACACATATCTACATTATTTATTGCTCTGTATATGTGTGTGCATATGTACATACAAACGTGCAAATGAAGAGAAAAGACAATCTGTGCTTATATTGATGGATGTCAACTACATGGAATCTGTAATTAGAAATTAAGCTTTAAATACAGAGGTAGCATAAATACAAAAGACCTTGAGGAAGTAAGAGTTTGGTTTGGTAGCATTTAGACATATAAAAAAAAGGTGATTCTTCCAGAGAAGAAAAAATGTAACTTTCTTGTTTGGTTTTGTTTGTTTGCAAATCAACATCTAGCTTTTCAGGCTCCCAAATACATCAGTTTTGAGAAGCTGGAGGGTAGGAACTAATGGGTGGCATTCAGGCTTTGAGGAACATGCCTTCATTGAAACTGTATGATTTCTTGTGCCAGTTCCTTTGTGTGCACGCAGCACAAATGTGAACTACAAATATCATCTTTGCAAGTGCCCATGTAAAAAGCCAACACAGAACCCCCTGGTAACAAGTAGTGCCTACTGTTGTTAGAACTATAAAGGTTTTCAAGTTACAACTTTGTTTCCAGGTAGCCCTGGAAGCTTCCTTTACTATTTTGCTTTTCAGATTTAATTTGTTGTGTTTAGTTTGTCCTGAAGAGTGAGTTATTTTGTCAAGGTCAGGCTATGTAGGTACTGTGATGTTGATTTGTGAACATAAAGTATTTGGCAAACCCAGAAGAGTTTGTGTTTTTAAGTACTGTGGGTTGACTACCTTGTAGTAATTTCTTTTATTCTCGCTTTTCCTTCTCTTTCTCTGGTGTATCAGTTGGAAAATCTGAGATTTCCATCATACAACACAATGTATACCAAGCACTCTGTTGTCAGGGGCCTCCAACAGTAAGACAGCTCTGGTACTGCTGCCTTTACCACACACTGGGTATGCCAAGTGTCTTCTCCCTGACATCTCCTAGTTCAGTCAATACTTATGGGAAGCACAAGGAAGTCCATGTTAAGGTTCATGCTTAGGCTTTGCCGAAAGCTTCTGAGAACTTAGCCTGGTAGATGTGGCAGTGGAAGTTGGCTCCATGCTTATTATAATTGAAGTCAGACAAGCTGATAAATATTGGAAATGATTGGCTGTAAATCCTGATGATAGTCAAGGTGAAATATGTTGTATTACATGATACTGAAGTAAAATTACTGAAGGACTTGTCTCAAGGACAAATTCAACTTCTTTTTAAAGATTGACATATCTCCTGTGCTAAATTAAAAGATAAAAATTAGATGTGATGTTAAGATGTTTGAAATTGTGAGGTAGTAGAATATTTTAGTGTGAATTTAATCATGCTTTGAAGAACTTCAACCTGAATGTCCATATGTAAGAAGAATGAGTGCTCAGGTGTGACCATAAAGAGACATTGCCCTGCTGTGCTGGTTTTCCTGTTTAAAGAGTTTTGTTTACTGTTGAAAGTTTAGCACAAGTGATAATAAAGCCCTCCACAATTTTCTTTCTGTCAGGTGTAGTGTTTGATACCTCTATTAAGGCAGTTGACAAAAGGCATACAGTCTCGAGGAGATGTAAGTGTAATACAGCAGAGTGAAGCTTTCTATTCTAACTCCCACTCCCCGAGACATTTTGATAATTGAGAATGTGTTTCTGCTATCCAGTGTGTATTAAAAGGGCAATAATTGCAGGATCTTGGGCCTATTACACCATAATAATTTTGAGTTTCCATTGTATTGGTCTTTGTTTCATTGTACCCAGATGCTTATATGGCAAACATTATGAGTGGAAGGTAATTCCGCCTTAGGTAATACTCTTTTTCTTTAATGTCCTTGTATACTGATGATTGAAAGTTTGATATGTTTACACAGAGAGGTTTCCTGCATAAAAGGGATTATGTTTTCTTTTGAAAGCAGGGCATATATAAGTAGCAAATGTTTAATCATTCTTCCTATTTTCTTCTCACGATTGAAGATTTTATTTTTTTTTTATGGAAGGCATCTCTCAGTGAAAGGGGGGAAGAAAGAACAGCAGGATAGCAGGGTTATTATTTTTGTGTACATGGATTTTAAGAGTGTATCAGGGTAAGAATTGTTTCATAGCACTCCAAAGAATAATTTATTTATTAGAATCTTTTGAACAACATTATATCTGGACAGTGGGAGATGCCCTTGGGAATGAAAGATGTGATGCCACTGCTGATGGCACTCTGCTTCATGCTGCACTGCTGGAAGAAGGGTTGGGCATCGGGACAGGCTTGGGATTGGGCAGTGTCAGAAGGCTCCAAAAGGAGTGTTGTGAAACCAAAGTGGCAGCGACCATGGAAAAGTGAGTCTAGATCTTGGAAAAAAAATGATCTATTTCCCACAGCTCTTCTCTGTCACAGATCATTATGAATTACACAGATTCAATGCAAACTATCAACACAAATGGATCTGCTCTGCCTTCCAGTTTCACAATGGTAGCCATGGCTGAGTTTAGGTGTTTGTATGGGAGAGGTCTCCACATCCAGTAATAGCATCTTGCAGGTTAGGGTTGATGAGAAAACAGCTGCCATGTATTGCAGAATGACTGAGATCTGGATCATTTCAGCAAAGCGTTCTGAAAACTTAATATATTTCTTTCACAAAAGTGAGAAATAGTTTTTCTTAGTAATTCCTGTCCACCAGAAGTACAGGGACATGGCTATATCAGGCATTAACAAGGAGATGAAACTCCAGAAATGCTATTTTTGTTGTGACAAGAGAGACCAGCTACTGATAAACACTTGGGTCAGCTGGGCCTATTTGGTCCATGGAAGAAAATAATTTAATACCTTGATCATGAGTTCAAAATATAAAATTGCTTTTATTTTACTTAATTTTTAATTTTTTTGGGGGACATTTTGAATTACTTTTGTTGGTGTGTTCAATAAAGTGTTTCAACAGATGTAGTTTTCATCTATAGAGGTAAATATTATTCGTCTTGCATATGTCTCTTTCTGAAAGCACTTAGGAGAAAAGGGCCAAATATTCTTAAATGCAGACACTTTTTTTTTATGTTGACCTTCCCAGAACAATGATTAGTGGTGTTTTGAAGGCAGACTTCTCATTTTATCTCTAGAACTTTTCTGTGTTTTTAAATATCTTAAATTGAAAAGTAAATAGAAAATGTTTACTCCTATCTCTGCAATTATTTCTCCCTCATTTTCTATTTGTTGACAGGCAGGAACGTTGTATTTCATTACTGCAGAGCTTCAGTCAGCACATTGATCTTTATATTAAACAGGCACTTAGTGCAAACTTTACCAACATTTGACATCTTTTCCCTTGCTTTTTTCCTTTTAACCCTTGTATTTATAGAAGAGCCCTTTCAATAAATATATCAAGCCCTACAACCTTATTCTGTTTTGCATGTTCTGTGCCACTAATAAAATGGAAATAATCTCCAGCCTTAGAAACACAACACTGTGGATGAACTTTTTAGGGAGCTTGGTTTAGCTAGACTTCTACATCAAGACCTCATTTTTTTTACTCTTCCCTTTCTACAGATTTTTCTCTATTTCTGCCCAGTTTGCAATATTTGTTACTTGAAAAAAAAAAAAGGAAGAAAAAGAAAATGTGGGGTTTTTGTATGATTTCAAGTTTTTGTTTCCAGTTTACACATTCCAATTTAAATTGTCTGAATCAGTAATTAGTATTGACTAAACATTAACAAAAAGTGTTGACTATGAAGGATTGTTTATTTTATGCCTTGTTTTCCAATTTTTAAAAAGCATTTTATAATTGCTTTTGTTCAGAAATGCTTCCAGTTGTTCCATGTCTTTATAGAATCAATTCTTTGGATTTTTACTTTTTTGGTTAATTTTAAATTCTGTTGAAGTTAAGTAGCCAAGTAGATGTCTTGTAAAAGTGCGTTTGAGGGCTGTTTGATTATTTATGTGAACATGCACATGCATGCCAATGTATTTATAAGGAGCATGATTTGACATGTATGTTAAACTCTTTCGCATATTTTTATATTTATCAGAAAGTACAGATCTTTATAGGCTATAAGGAGAAGTTTGGATGGTACCTGATTTTCCTGCAGTCATTAGGTTTGTTTCGTCTGAGGAAAGCAATAATTACTCTGATAAGAGCAGCTTCAAAAGTATTCTGAGGTTTTGGGAGGGATTTATCTATCCATATCTTCAATACAGAAACCAAAGTTTGGAACTGTGTGCTTATGCCTACAACAGAGCCCTTGCCTGAGGCTCCCAGCCACCTGCCCATCGGTCTCTGCTGTTGACCTGCTGTCCATGAGATCATTCAGCAACGTGTTCCTTGGCAGTTCTCAGATTACAGCGTAGAGAGACATAACGTATTTCCAGAGAGAATGAAAGATCACCTAGTATCTTCTCTCTCTAGGGGGTCAGTTCTAGATGGTCAGTGTGCTACTGCCTTTCCTCTTGAAACCAATGTGTGCTTCGTGTATCGTCTGCCACATCAGCTCAGCTCAGATTTGCACGGTTGTTTCTCACCCTGTCAGCTTGCACCGTGTTCTGCTTCAAGCTGATGTTATGTAGCATTATGGGACTTAACATGGCCTGACATAACAGAAATGCAAATTCAGTTAGAGGCAGCCCATGTGGGGTCTATGGTGCCACTCAACAAGCCAATGAGCTTTTGGCTTCGTGGCCTGCTTTGCTCACTTAGTAAACTCTGTAAGTCAGGCTTGAAAATGGATGCTCTTGTTTCTGGTTTCATCCTCTGCAATAATTTACCAAGACATGAAAATACAGTCAAAGACCTGCTGGATTTGAAAACAGTTGGAAACTTTCTCCAATTACCTCTGTGAAAGTAATCAAGTATAATCAGCAAAAGCTCAGTATTGGTATATTAAACTGCAATAATGTCTAATCCCTTTAATGTGATCACTTCAGTATTAAAACCAAACAAAATCCCCAAACATGGTAACCTTAGAGAAAGTAGTAAAGTATGTAATGCTACTGAAAAGAGTGGGCCCAAGATCTGCCTGTGGATGTTACCTGTACTATGAGATAAAATTAAATCAATAGGACTGTGTTCTTTAAAGTCCATAACTCCTTAAAACTGTTTGGAACTGAGTTCTTGGCTAAATTGCTAGTTAGCAAAGGGAAACCTTTGATAAAAAAAAAAAAAAATAGACAGCAGTAATGTGAGAACAGTTAGTAGAATATAACATTGTAAGAATCCTTGCAATGGATTGGGTTTTGGCTGTGCCACTTCTTGTGTTATCTTCTACAATGTGCCTATCCTACCTTTTGAGCATTGACATTCACTGTCAAAACTAGTCTGCCAGTACTGTGAAAAATGAATCAAATCAGAGTTGATTTCTAGCAATAATGTAGTACAAATACTTTTAATGATTCTGTGGAGCCTCTATGTGTGTTGTGATTTCTGCACTGAAGTGAGGTGCTTGATGAGTCACGGTATCTAAGAAAAGCCCCAGGAAATACCAGCCTTTCATTCTATATGTATATATATATATATTTTTTTTTTTCAAATAAGACTCTGGACCTGAATATGGAGATGCTGAAGTGATATTGTTTTGGAGTGATATGACACCAATAGCATTCTTTAATTTTCATACTTACACATGAAGGGATTTTGAGAGAAGACACAGAATCACAGGATGGTTTGTGTTGGAAGGGACCTCAAAGATCACCTGCTTCTACCCCCCTTGCTGTGGGCAGGGACACCTCCCACTAGACCAGATTGCTCAGAGCTCCATCCAACCTGGCCTCGAACACTGCCAACGATGGGGCATCCACAACTTCTCTGGGCAACATGATCCAGTGCCTTGCCATGCTCACACTAAAGAATTATTTCCTAATATCTAACCTAAACCCATTCTCAGTTTGAAGCCATTCCCCTTTGCCCTGTCACTACATGCTCTTGTAAATAGTCTCTCTACATCCAGGAGAACTTTTAGTTAGGAAGTGAATTGTGATCATTTTTTTCTGAAGAATATTTTGACTGATTTTCCTCGACAAAAGGTGTGGTTTCCTATGTACAATCTAAGGGAACTTGGCATCACTGAAAAGTCTTGGCCTTTTAGACTGGAGTATGAAGAGAAGGGTAGAAAGGGGGAAAGGTCCTAGAGAAAATATAAAAAATAAGCTTGTCCCTCTTTCCTGCTTAGGGTGCTGGAGAAAATGGAGTAAACCTGGGGTTTTATGTGAAGTTAGTTTTTGGACAGCCCATAGTAAAAAACTATTTTATTGGAATATGTGTGGTTTAACATGGTAATTACTAGTCATTTGCTGAGGCTGATTATACTGTAAAGGAGCAGTCTAAAGGCCCAAGGAGAAATAAATGAGTCAGAAGGAAAAAGCTGTCATCCACCCATGCATTCACCAGAAATAGAGAAAATTTTTACACAATAACAGGTACAATTGTGGGTTAAGGAACCAGAAGCCAAGGCGCTGTCAGCCTGAAAGGCAGCAGGAGAACATGCTGTGAGGAACTACTCCTGGCAAATTGGTCTCTGTCTCCATCTTAATAAAGCCATGGGTGAGCTGAAGACCCCTGCAGAAATGAGACTGAGGATTAAAATCATTTGATGATCAGATAATTTTAATTTTGTTATTATATATATACTTTAAAACCCACTAGATGAACTAGTTTGATTTGCTAACTTAGCTGTAATACAGTTTTTTGAATGGCTGGAAAAGGCTCTATGTTTCTAGAAATACACTTTGGAGCAGGATTTTTTTTGTACCTCAGCTTTTGAAGGCATGTCCAATTTTTTTCTTATTAGTTCAGATACCAAGATCAAAAAGCTTATGTGGTCTTAGTGCCCTCCTTCTTTACCCTGGTTTTCTCAGGCAGTCTTGGTCACAGCATAATTGGTATTGGGGTTTATTACTTGAAAGCTGATTTACATATGACTGTGGAAGCTACAGCCCCACTTTTAACTGCAGTGCAGGCAAACTAAGATATAATCACTACAGATCCAGCTGCTTATTGTTATTCACAGTCACACAGCATTCCTGTAAGGGGAAAGTAGATCTGCTGTTTGTTTTAGCCACTTTCCAGCTACCAGAATTGCTTTCTGTCACTTGCTTTAATTGTGTGAGAAAGAAACTTCCCAACAATGTTCTCACTGACTAACTTTGGAAGTTCCAACCAACATCCAGAAAATGCTTGAAATGTAAGACAGAGAAGTTGGTCCCATGTGTGAATATTTATCTGTGAAAGCAAAGTTCAAGGCACAAAATTTTCTCATGCTAGAAGATATTTATCAGAATAAATCTTTAAATCTCAAAGCTGCTAAATAAGATGGTGTCTAATGGAGAAGTCTGAGAAGAGAGATTTAAGCAGTGCAATGCTCTTCTCCTCAATGAATGAACTTCAGCTGTCCCAGATTTATAAAATAGAATGGAGCCTTAAAGGTTTCAGTGGGGAAAATTATTCCTGAAGTTAATGTGTGAGATGTTTTTCTTAATGCTTGATAGATGAGTTTTGTTCCAGCTGGCATTATTAGTTGAGTAAAATAAGCCATTTACTTCAATTCTCAAAAAATCCCAGTTCAGAACTAGAACTTAAATTGGTGTGTTTGTGTGAGATTTTGATTTAATCCCACATTATGTGATGGAAGCAGCTCTTTGCCTAAGTCACTTCAAGAAATGACAGGAAAAAGACTCAATATATACATTGTTATGTAATATAATTCTTAAAAATTGGCCTGAGTTTGAATATGGCAGTTTTGAGTAGCCATCAGCTAAGACCACTGATAAAACTAATTAAATTTTCCTTTCACAGATGTGAGATTAAATTGATTTCCAATAGCAGCAAAAGCATCAGGATAGAATTGGAACTATCTTCTCTTTTTTGTGGCTCTCATTGCTCATTTTTTAGACTTTAGTTCCTAAACTTGTCAGGTGGAGGAGAATGGCTTATGTTGCAGGGAGCTTTAGGCATTATAAAAACAGTCAAAAACATGCAGATCTTGTCACTGGAATAAGTAAGGAAGAAACATCATCCACTTTCTGTGTCTTCAGGGGTCAGATATGCTCCAGTACAGTAGGGGTCCAGTGTTGGAACCTATATTCTTGACTGTGAGAAACGTGTATGTTAATGAACACTTAAACATACTTTCACAGACAAAGAAGGGGAGGGAGTCAATCAAATGTTAGGGGAAAGGTGTTTGTGATTCAAGGATGATGCTACAACCAGTGTGGAAATTAATGGTGAGGAAAGAACATTGGCATCTTTTTTTAAAATTTGATTTAAGTTTTGCTCTCTCTGTTGACCTGGAGGAAGGGAAAGGTGTGGCCTTTCCTTTTGGTCTCCATAAGAAATTATAAGAGGAGAAGGACAACAAAATGCCTGTCTCAGCAGCCTGTTTGAGATGTCTCAGTGGTCTGATTCTTTGTTTCATCTTGCTTGTCCATTCAGTTTCCATCCATCATTCTCTGGGTGCTCCTTCATGCTGGGTCTGCCGAATGTGCAGGAAATCACATTGTTCTCTTTGAATGCAGATGCACAGGAGAACTTCTTGTCAGAAGAAAAAAAAGGATGAACCTGGACCATCTTTGTTACAACAGTTTGGAGAATTTAGAAAGTCTGAAACCCTCTGGTTTTTTTGTTTGTTTGTTAATTTTTGGTGGTTTGTTTGTTTAGTTTTGTTTTTGTTTTTTTTTTTTTTTTTTTTTTATTTATTTGGTTTTGGTTTGTTTGCTTGTAAAGTCAGGAATGAAGAGCCCCTTTTAATATAACATGTTTGGCTGGAAGCTGACTTGCAAGTTGAAGTCCTGTAATGTTTTCTGGTTTTACCTTTCATGAAAAGAGAATATAGCATATATTTAACTATGTCCTCTCCAGCAAACCTCAAAATGCCACAAGGCCCATGTACCTTCCATTGTGAAGGCTGCAAAGCCTGAATTTCTTCATCACCTGTGTTCTGTGTTCTCCTTTTAACTGTCACATTAAAAAAGATTATTGGCTACATTTATTGCACACTTCTATCCACAGATATTTAGATCTGTATTTTCGACTTCAAAGGTTAAGTGCCAGGTTTTACAGTTGTGATAACTTGGGTAGAATGCTAATCAGCAGGTCTAGAAGCTCCATGAAGGGTTTCTTATAGTACACTGGAGGACTTCTCATTGTGAATAGCCTTCCTTTGAAAATATTAATTATGAGAAAGGCATTTTCTACTTTGTTACAATTACCTTCCACTTCCTAGTGAGCATAGAGACAATTTCAGAGTTACTTTCTTTGTAGCACACGTCACAGAAATATTGATGCTGATTTGGGTGTCCAAGTGAGGCATTTGCAACCTGGAGTGTATTGCACTCTAATATCCATAAAAGTTCTTGGTATTTAAAAGAATCCTTTCAGCCAAAGATCTCACAAGTGTCCATACCTGTGGATTAATATGGCTGTGACTTTTACTCTTGAAAGTGAGCTTTGTCCAAAGAGAAAGTAGTAGTGGAACTGGGGACATCACATTTCTTACCATGTTCTTTTCTTGTGTAATTCTTCCTCCTCTTTCTTTTCCAAAATATATTTAGATGTAGCTGGTCCTAACTGCCTGTTTTGATTCATATGCTGTGTGTATCTGTGATACCGAAATATCTATTCAAGACACTCTTTTATTGTCTACTCTGTTATACAGTGGGAGCACCTTTCTATATCCAACCAGACAGATTTGCTTCTTGGGTGAATGTGGAAATGTAAGTTTTGTGAGGATTTGTAATGATATTGCTGACTTGCAATCTCTCCAGCTACACAGTGTTTTTCTATTTTTTTTTTTTTAAAAGAAATCTTTCAGGTCAATTCTTTCTGACAATCCCTGTCATTCTCTCTCTGGAAGACCATTCTTACTCTCTTTTAAAAATATAGGATGCACTACTAGAGTAATTCCCATTGTAATTATTGACAGGCTCTGAAGCCATCTCTAATCAAGACACAATAAGGAAGTCAAACTGCGAGGAGACTGGATGAAGTATCTTCCAGTGCATTGCATGAAAAAATAAGAAAGGTTAGCTTTAATATGTAATTAAAAGCTATGAATACTCCTTAATAAGACTAGGATAGACATGCAAAACCCCACCACTCCCAAAAGACTGGATATTTCATTGCCTTCACCAAAACTCTCTGGGACTGTTAACAAGTTTAAGAAGAAGCTTCAAAGACTAAGTTTTCAAATTTGTTTATATATTTCTTAAGTGACTAGTGGGTACCACAGATAGTACTTGAAGAGTCCTTGGGAAGATTAGCATTGACTTTCCACTGAATGGATAATTATCCTACAGTATCACATCTGAATTCATATAGGGTGGGTGGGCTTTTAGGTGTCTGTGACAAAGAGCTAATGTAATAGCTTCAGGCAGAACGCTTTGTAATTGAATGCAGGAGAGTTCAGATGTACTGCAGACCATTAATATATGTCCAACTTTTCTGCTACCTCTCCTGGGTAATGAGGTGGAAATTAAGAGAGATCATTCTGAAAAGTCAGCTGCTAAGCTGACTTTGTTTATTGAAGACTTTTTTCTCAGCTGTTGCTTGTTTCATCTTTTTTTTCTTTTTTTGTTTAGTTTAGGTTTTTTTGTATGATGGAGATTGTAAACTTCTAAGAGTGGCTACTCTCTTATCTCTTTCCCAGTCTGTTCTTCCTTTCTTTAATTGTTGACATAATTTAAATGTGGTTGATTCTTTTTTTTTATTTCTGGAGAGATGTTTACATATCAATGGTTTTTTAGGAGCTATCTCTGAAAGAAAGACTTACAAGAGACTGTGCAGGTAGAAGATCAAATCCAAAGTACATTGCTGTAAAATGGAGTGTCTGGCACAGATAGATTCAAGTATCTGATTTCTTCACACTGCTATCATGCTTCTGCCCACAAGGAGAGAAACAGTGTTTTGATCCAAGTGCACTGAGACAAAGAGGCAGGATGTGTGAAGCAGGACAGAATGTACAGAGCAGCTGGCTCAATTAATTCCAAAGATGATGGGGAATTTTTTTCAGTGGCTTCCTTCATACTATTCTGCAAATGGTTGGAAATGTTCTTGTGCTTTGACTTTCTGAGCAAAGCAAGTTCTTATACTGTTTTCCTTCTCAAGAATATTAGAGCAGACACTTAGAGCCTTTACAGTATTCTGTTGATTTGAATTCCAGTTGGGAATACAGCACTGGTTCTATAATGGGGTTCAGCATCTCTGACCTCCCCCTACAGGCAATACTTTATGGGAAGGAGCAGTTCTTGATTTGTGGACAAAGAAAACCTCCACTGATTTGGCTTATAAAGAATCCCATACAGAAAGCAAAGATTCTTCTGGACAGTCATGACAGGTGCCTGCACTGTGGTTTGTTTTCTCTGACCAATTATTAATCTTCTCTAAGCACAGCTCCAGCAAAGAACCAGGTCTGTTCTCTCCTGGTGAGAGGATATGCAGCTAGCTAACAAACTGATTCTGATTCTATTTGGCCAGTGTCAGAAAGCAAAGCTCCTACTGACTTGATTTAAAAAATACCAAACCAAAACAAACCACTAAACGAACCAACAGAACAACAAATGGTTGGTGTCTCAAACTGCTCCTTTCCTTCTTTGCCTCTTTAGACCCTGTGACACTGTTTCACTGTTTTTCTTCTGAAGAAAGTGATTTATTCTCAGTTTTTATTGTTACTTTTCTTTAGAAACAAAAAGGAGACAGGCAGTAAATAGCCTTTTTGCTGATGACAACCTGATCATCTTGTGTGCTGCCATAAATGGGCTTAAATTATGTAATACTGATGAACTCAGCATCTTTACCATTCAGGAGCTTTTGTCACAAGGGGTTAGATAAGGTTTCTCACTATTTATAATAGTATCAAGGTAGTTAAATTTTGTTTTTTAAATTTTTAACTTTAGCTTGGCCAGAACTCTCTGCTAGTTTTTAGCCCATATATGAAGCAATTATCTTCCATTGACTGACAAAGTGATAAAAAAATGGCACATATTCTCAAAGCTTGTTGCATTAAAATATTCTTAATCTAGATTTAAAAATTATTAGTCTAAATAACTCTTGGTCTTCAAGTGAGAATAGAACTGCTGTCTTCCAAACCCGGTAAATCATTCCAAAAGGAAGTCTTTAGCCCCGTAAAATTTGGAAACAAATGGAAAAATATGTTTTCCTTTGCTATTGCTTAAATATAAAGACCAAATTGAAGGAGTGGTATTGGAAGACAAGTTAAGCAGCACAGCAGAGGTATTGTGCAAAGAAAGAAAGGTCTTGTCAATAAAAGACTGTGCAGTGGAGAAGTCTTTGCTTCCTTTTTGGTGCATACCTTGGCAAGTCCTAAAGGAGCATGATAGAGAAGTTTGCAAATATATACTAAGATCAGCTTTCATGGGAATGGGATTAACCTTTAAGAATTCTTTATATCTAACTGCTTTAAAAAAAAAACCAACTATGGCAAGGTGAAGTAATAATTCAATCTTACCAGAACATAACCTATTTATTTCTTCAGTGTTTGGGGTGTTTACCTTGAACATGAACTTTGCATTTAGTGTGCTGTTTCAGTGGTTAAAGCAACATTATGCTTACTTTTAGGGACATGGATGGTAAATGTCTATTGTCCCTGAGATTAAGGTGATGGAAAAGAGCAAATAATTATCTTTCTTCTCATAAGGTTTACCCTAAGGTCTTATTGCCTAAACCAGCTACTGTACAAGTTTTTTCTTTCTGTTTTTTGCAGAGGTTTGATTCCCTGTATTTTACTTTTTTTACAAACTTATAGGAGTGGGTTGATGGAGGAGAGACTCTCTAACTGCATATAAGGACAGTTTATGGACTAATATTTTTCAATTCTTTTTTTTTTTTTTTTTAAAGCCAAGAATTAATCTAACTATTGCCCCAAAAGGATGGGATGATGTCTTGAGTGCAAAATCATCAGAAAACACAAAGGCAAGTAACTAGAGCAGGAGGCCATATCCAGGGCTATCAGTGTCTGGTTTAAAAAATTATTTGACTACCACAGCTTCAGAGCCAAAAGACAGTAGTTTGCATTCTGTCTTGCAAGATATATTGCCACAAATAGAAAAGTAGGCTTGAGTGTCATTGGCATAACTGTGATACAATTACAGTGACAAATTACAGACATGAAAAATCACTGAGAAATGCCAAAGAGTTTTAGTTACCATTTTTAATGCCTGTAATTTTTTTCAGCCTTGGTGATTACTAACATGAGATTACAATATAATATAATTTGGAGGATATTGCACATGTTTGCAAAATGTGTTAACAGTGAACCCAGGGTTTATTGAAGTTAGGAACCGGCACTTGAACTTGCAGTCTTTTTTCCTTGTATGTTAGCACCAGCCTATCTCATATTTTTGCCTTAGGATTCTTTGAAAATCAACAACCAGTGTACTTTTGTAACATAGAAACAAGGAACAGAAGAAATCCACCCTGTTCCTTTCTACTTCCAGTATAAATTGGAGTTTGCATTGATTTCTTTGGGGATTGGATGGTTGGTAGCCATTCCTTTATCCCTCCAGGCTGAGCTGTCTTTCAGACTGCCTCCTTCACCCTTTTCAACACCTTCCTCCTCCTTCATTACTCTGCTTAGAAAAGATGCTTTAACACAAACCTTGAAAGGTGGTATGTACAAGTGAATATAATGTCCCTTTGTGGGGGGATTTGCAGACATGGCACTGAAAATATTTGTAGGGCTTTTTCCCTCTCCTCCTCCACTGTGATTAATCGCAATTTAAGGAAAATCTTGCATGTCACGCATATTTTTCTCTTTGATTAGAAAAAAAACCCTAGAATAAATGTTTTGTAGTACTGTGTTGATAAGACATCAGGTAAAAAATATTTTGCTGAAAATAAAGATAATTTAATAAAGCAATGGACTGGGGTTTTATCCTTGGGTCTTCTGTTGGCCTGTTGCCGACTTTTCTCTGTCTTGTTATGCTTTGACTTTTCTACCTGTAGTCTGGGACTTTGTTTTCAGGTATTCTGGGGTCTCTTGAGTAGAAGCTTGATATCAGTGTTTGGGAAATAAAAATCTTTTGTAATCAGTTAATTTACCTTTTATGTTTCAGATCCCCATAGCTTTCATGTTGTTTATTTAAAAAGAAAATAAATATACAAATTGAAAGCAGACCAAATACTTCAGTATCCAACTCCTGCTTTTTTTTGACTGGCTTCCTCATCTGAAAGAATTTAATTTTTTCAGTATGGGTGTTTTGCTTAAGTGTGGAAATAATAGCTCTTTTTTATTTGCTTGAATGCACATGATTTAGATACCTGGGCTTTAGTGACAGTAGAAGCTTGAAATCCAAATCATTTGCCACCTATATTGTGATCAAATAAAGTAAGTCTCTTGCTCCATCAAGACTGAATTCTTGTCCAGATTGCACAATTTCTTTAGGAACATAGTAGTGCAGATTAATAATTTATAATTTTTTAAAAAAAGCATAACCAAAAGCAGAGAAACAAAATCAACCTTTTCCCCAATTCTTCCCCAATATTGCTCTAAAACTAGTGTTTTTGTGGTTGTCAGGGAAGGGATTTAGTACATATATTCAGTAATTTTTCTCACTAAACTGCCATCATCAGATGGTATAGGTAAAGTAGACATTGACTTTCTAAGTTATCATACTTTTCTCAGATGTTTATAACTTCCTTAGATCAGTTTTTAGAAAGCATATTAGTCATAATAAGGTAAAAGATGAATTAGTATCTATTTGAACAAAATAGAGTTTTCTACATAAACATGAAAATATTTCTGAAGTACTTCAGTAACCCTCTAACCCCGCCCTATTATTCAATTAAAGCAGGATAAAACTACTATGTGTGCTTAAGAATGTGCAGATATATCAAGCAAAAGACGTGTCCTTGTGGGTTCCATCTTTTCATAAACTGGAATGGCAACAACAAGCCTTGATCAGCTCAGCAGAGAGAGTGTGAAGCTGGGAATTAGAGATGATCAGCATCCCAAAATGTCAATGTCTTGCACTGTGCTCTTAGAGATGTTGTGTGTGTTAAGTGTATCACGCTAGCTCTTCATATTTTCAGCTTGATCTTGCAATTTGTGAAGGACACTTAACATTTTGCTGACTGCATGTGATGTCTTTAGATCTGCTCTGTGTATTGGATGGGTTTTTAAAGATAATACTGTTTATTTCTTGGGTGAACTGTTTTGAAGAAAGTCTTACAAAAGCCATATTCCTAGGGATTTTTTCCTCTCTTTTTTTTACTGTATGAAAGGAGCATTACCTCCAAGAGAGAGACTAAAATCCTAAGGTGAAGTTACCATGTTACTAGTAGTACTTGTTGGATTTCTAATAATTTTGTCAGTATTCTTTTTTTTATTACTTTAATTTACTCCATCTCCACAATTCCTTTGTGCATGTTTACTTAACCTTTTTTTTCCTTTGTCTTCAAAATTTTTCTCTGGCAATATGAGAAGAATAATAGGGACTGATAAATTGAAAGGAGTATCTTAGCAGTGAAAAGAGGAGCCGAAAGAATAGGATGCTCAGGTTGTTTTGTCTGCCTGAACAGTGCAGGGAGGGACTTTAAAGGCAATATATTGGCATTGAATCCCCATCAGGTTTGCTTGTAACTTTACTTCCATGGTGCAAATTAAATTCATGACTTCTTTCACCTTGACCAGTGCAGTGGAGAGCTGATCTACCCCAAGCAGAGTGAAAAATGTCCTAGGCTTTAGTCTTTTGCCTCAAAGTGAGTATTTGCAGTGAAATCTGGCACAATGATTTTCTGGCATGCTCAGATACTAACTGATCTAACCAAATGTGTTTCAACTTCTGGTTTTCACTCATGTAGTGGCTGCTGCAAAGACATGACCTTATCCAGAGAACTCACTTGCATAATCAGTCTCTTCAATTATTAGGCCCTCATGTGGGGAGGAACATTATTAGTTAGCTGGTTTCTCTGTGGGAACACAAGAAGGTAGTTAGAAAATCTTGAATGCTCTTTCTAGCATCTTTGCTTTCTATTGCAGTCTTCTCCCACTAGCCCTTACAACAAAATCTGGCTTCTAAGTTCCCAACTTTTGATAATATTTGGAACTCTCTGGGCAGGCAGAGATTTTGGGCAGCTGTTGAGACCCGGGTGGTGGCAGAAGTCAGCTGGCTACAGCCTGCCTTGAAACAGTCACCCACCTTTCAAGGACTCTGTTTCTAAATTCCAATTCTGGTTGATGACACAGTGTTGGAAAACCTCAAGCTACTTTCTTGGCAATTCTCAGCTGTGTGATGGGACTGAGACAAAGGGCTCTTGTATAGAACAGTACTGTGAGTGCACACAGGTAGGGTTTCTGCAAGGGACTTTGAATTTGCTGATAAGGCAGGTTCTAAACATCTGTTTCATGATGTATATAATTTCAAATAAATTATTATTGAGCTAATTTTTTTCTTGTATGCTGCTCTTGTCAGTATGGTAAATTCTTTAGAAAATTGTATTTCAATTTGGTGCTACTTGCTTGACCATCATTTGTGCTGTACTAGCAGAATGCCTTTGAGAGAAAATGCATTTATATTGGGGTTTTGTTTACTGGACATACTTTCCTAGACTCCAAGTAATATTTTCCCTAAATTCTTTGTAAAGTCTTTCAACAATTTAAGTAAGATATTTAAGGAACTTCTGTCACACTGTGGCCATGATGTTTAATGAAGAAAAGTCTTCTCTGTGAGTAAGGATATAAATGTTGTTTCATTGCTTATTGCCTAATTTTCAACAGGCCAATGTTGGACTCAGAAGCTCCAAATACAAGTAGCAGTGGTGATGTGGAATAACAACACCTGTGGCTGTCTTGGGAGTTCTGTGTGTTGAAATGAACTCCAATGATGCCATTGTCCATTTAAAATGCAAGATTATTGTTGCCTGTTAACTGTTTTGTTCCAAGGTCTTGTCCTTTGTCTTATGTTTGAGTAAATGGGTGTTGTATATCTAACTAAATGTGCAGTTCTTTAAATCTCAGTTGCACAGTCAGTGTTTGTATATTCCTGCCAGCACATATTTTTTTCTAGCTTTGTTTTTTTACCTTACTTTGTTAGACAAAACATCATGTGAGAAATCTCAGTGTAAAAAAGGGAGAAATATTAATATTGACTCATACAGTAACTGTAGTGTAACTTCACAAGAGATATATATTCAACCATAAATTTAAACTCACATAAACTGTGAAACATGAAATGTTCTGAGGCAACTTTCAATGCTAGTAATAGCTACTTTATTGCTATTTTGTGTGCTTGAAGTCTCTGCCACTGAGTTATGTCTTTGTATCTTAAATATAAATTTTCTGTCATGAAAACTGTAATCATGTGTGCAATGGATTCTCAGGCAAAATAGGCAAACTTGGATTGAAAAAATCCACTGTTAAAAGAATACTTGCTAATTTTGAAAATACAGAAGGTCTAAATCTGTCTTCTGGCAACTTGTATTTAATTGAAGTTGTTTGTGCTCTCTACAGAAGAAAGAATATTCTTGAACTTTAGGAAGTCATTAATTGTAAATAGAAAATAGTTGGAAAGCTTTGAGACCTTCCAGGTACTGTTTAATGAAGTATGGAATATCTTCTTTCAAAGGTGCAGGTTGTCATGGAAAGTTGCCTCATAAAATTTTAGATTTTTTTTTTTAACTAAAACAACAGAGATAATTGTATTTATTCACGGTCTTGGGAAAACAATAATATTGGAGAGTACATATCTATATGAGAATGAGAATTAGACACTTAAAATTCCTAGTATGGTTGCATATTTGTTTTGAAGCTTGAAAACAGTGAGAATTTCTTTTTTACCCTTTTTGAAATATGTTACATCATTCTTTAAGTTTTGCCCTTCCTATGCTGTACCCTCTGCTCACTTCCTTCCTTATCTGAGCCTTTTATAAATTCACGTATTTTAAGGCCAGAGGGGATTATCTGAATTGATCTATCTCGAATATCACTTAGGGAACAGACTGATTGAGTTGTAGGAGAGCTGTTCACCTTGAACAAATGATCTCACATGAAGGAGGAGCTGCCATTTGCCTCGGGTGAATGGTTCTCTTGGTGTCACTAGTCTGGTTCTCACCTCTTTTCTCTGTCTTGCCTTTTTAGGCTTTGCACTTGGTCCTCTCTTGAAAAGGAGTAAACCAACCAAACCAAAACAAAGAAATTTTCTGTCTCACCTGTTTGATTCCTTTTTTCTACCTTTTTCTGTTAACCCTTCTACACATCTTCCACCTTTACTTCAATACATCTCTTAGCTTTCTTGTTGCAATAAGGAAGAGGAATTGGTAGGTATTCCTCCTTTTTGTACCTTTCCTTTCTGATCTGCTCTTCTTTGATGTTTGAGTCCACGAGTGGTGGCCAAGGCAGGGCAGCTGCATGTCTTTTAAAGCTTTTGAGAAGGCATTGTTGAAAGTGGTGTTTCTGTGTTCATCTGTTTTCAGCTGAATTTAAGAGCACAGCACAAGGAGAAACAGGCTACTATATGGCAGGATCTTGTAGCTTTAATGAAATGAAAGGAACATTGGCAGAAGCATTGTTGTGAGACTCATCACAATGGGACAGGCTTCAAAAAATGAGTTTGGAAATGTGCTACAAGAACCACTAATTGTAGTTCTGCTGCTGCGTGTGAAAGCAAATGAATCATGCAAAGGTCACAAAAGAACATTTTTGGTTCTTAAGCTTATTGCCTACATGATTGTTGAAAATCCATGTTGTCTTCAGCTTGGTCTGGAATTTATATGCAATCATGAATCATTCTTTTCAGATGGTTGTCTTGTGTTAGGCACTGTTCCTTTTATGGTCCTTTTAGAGTGACATAAATTCTTCTATGAAACTAAAGAAATGTCCTTTCCTGTGTTGCACAGACTATACTGAGAGATGATTTTGTGCACAAAGATTTATTAGCAGGGTCTGTAGCTGATGTCATACTTTTATTGTAATGAGGAAGATTACTTTTGGGGGAAAACAAGAACAAAAGCGATGTGTCAGGAAAGCGTGTTGGATGGCTGAATTAATATTTGTAAATGTTTAGCAATCTTCCAACAATAGTCTCTTCGCTGGAAGAGACCCCAGTATATAATGTATAAAATATACAAAGTGTAGATGTAAACAATGAGTTGGTGTAGAACCTAGCATGCCAAAATTAGGTTATTTTAATGCATGGGAGAAAAGACTTGGCGAGATATTTCTCCTGTCCTTTTTTATATGTTCTTTAACGTATTTATTTCTGTATTACTGTGGTGGCATTTTTTTCCCCTTTTTTCTGTCCCAATTTCACTTTTCTCTTTTCCTTCATCAGGTCAAATACAGCAGCTGCTAAGGAATTGCAGCAGAAGTGACAGTTGTGCACACAAGTGCTGTACTGTAGGGATTGCTCCAGCTAGTCTGCAGCTGGCTTCTTATATGAAATGTTTCTTTCTCTCAGTATTGCTACTTCCACTGCTATTCACCCTTTCTGATCTCCAAAGCACTGTGTGTGGAAGGCTGGTCATCAAGAGATCTGGTGGTTGTATCCATGTGATCTTTTGAGGAAATGCTGCAGCATTGCTGCTTGAGAACAAAAGTACAATCCAGGATACCCATTTCCAAGTTTAGCAGGGATAATGAAGTTGCTTTTTCTCTAAACATATTCTTTTTCAAAGGTGTCTTGATCTAGACAGACCTGTAAAATGCACACTGCAGTGCCACAGTTAGACTCTCATTCTAGCTGACTGCTGCATCAGATCTGCTGTGTTAGAGTTTTCCTGTGAAAGCATTTCACTTTGGAGCAGTAATGTTCCTAGTATTTGTCAAATGGTATTTCATTTCTGGGGCCCCCTTCAAATTATTTAGCTTCAACTTTGAAAGTCTTCCTGGCTTGCTAAGATGCGTCCAGGTAGAGAAATGATGCTGTTCCAGTCTGCATGCTGAAAAATAGGAGCAGAGTTGAAAATGTGTGGGCTAAATTGTGAGCACCTCTGTGAAATATGATCATCGTGTACATGCCTGATAACTGTCAGTGTTGATCTCCCAGGCTACTGATGTACTGATCTAGCTGAGATCAAGGTAAGTGCTGTACTCGTGAGTTATGTTGCTGTGCACTGAACTGCACAGAATGAAGAAACTGTGCTTTTGAAAGGATAAATGGCTATTACTTTATTTCTAAGTATCTTATCACTTATGTCTGCACAACGTAAAGCATGAGTCAAGAATAGTTTGGTCGGATATTAAGCATTCCCCTACCATGTTCATATGTGGCTTTTTCAGAAAGTGTTTTTTTGCTTCAATTTTTAAAAAGAATGGATGGGGATTAGATTACAGTCTTTCACCTGTAGCTTTGAATACAGATTTATGCAAGTACCAAAACTATCTTGATACATTCTTAATTAATTATTTTAGAGCAATTTTGTCGTAGGGCAGTAGAAAAGCTAAGCAAACATTTGTTTAGAAGAAAATACAATACAAGTTACAGTAGAGGCACTGAATTTATTCTCATGGGGGGAAGGGGAGGAGGATTTTTTTTCTCTTCCTGCTGTTTAAGAATCATCTGATTAATCAGTTGATGCTTTCAGTGAACGCCCTAAAAACCCTCGGTTCCTTTTTTTTTAAGAGTTGGAGTCAGTGAAACACTAATGTATTTACTATAAAATGTTTCTTTAAAACCTAGGTTAATAAATAGCATTAATAGAAAGCATAGAAGATTTGCTCTGAAAGCATTTTGCTTCAGAACCATGATAGCAAGAAGTAACTCCCTGAATTTTTCTCAAGAACAACAAAGAACAAACACTGCAAATGCAGTATTTCAGTCTCTTCTAATTTGCAATTGCATACAATTAAAGTCTCAAAGAAAGAAATGAAAAGTAGCTTTGGCTGTGTGTTGATTCAGCACAAAACTTTTGTTTGAAGTAACGCTGAAGGCATCACCACCTAAAGATTTCTGGAAGGAAATTGAAGCCTGAGGTTTCCTGTTCTAGTGCAGAAACTGAGGTGATCCTTGTGCTGAGCATCCCTGCCCAGCCTATTGTGCTAATTGTGTTAGTCCCTTTATGCAATCTGCTAGTGACCAGAGCCACAGAAAAGGAGCCAGCTGCACCTTCCCCAGAATAGCCTCACTATTTCTGGCGTGGCCGACTGAAGCCCAGGGCACAGATTTAGCTGGTGATTGGCCCGGAGCCCAGAGCTTAACAATGTGCTACAATCGCCAATCCCCTCCTCAAGTTTTCTCTGATCTTCACATTCCCTCTCTTTAAAGCGAGACACAGTCTTGTTCTCCTGTCTGTTCATATTTTTCACTTTTTCTTTACCGTATCAAGATCAAGAAGGTAGAGCATTTGGATCTCCGAGGTCCATCCAAACTGAGAGGAGACAGTAGTTTCAACCATATGGGGTGTTTTATCTCAGGAAAGATGGCATTATTTACATGTGCACTGACCTAACAAAATACTACTTCAGATTTTTTTTCCAGTAATAGTAAATGTGTTACAGAGGAATTGGATAAAGACAGAAACTTGAACAGTGAGAGAAAAAATTAACTTATTTAAAATTAGGCGGAAAGACAAAAAATTATCTATATCTAAAGCTCCTTATTTCAGAAGGTGAAATTCTAAGAAAAGTAAAGGGGATGAGTCTCAAATGCTGCTGAACTGAATAGCTCAACAATTTCAGCATTGAGGAAATATGAGAATTCTTTAAAGCAACAACTCACACCCCCCATTAACCTGGATGAATGATCACCTTGGGGAAAAGCAATGAAGGAAAAGATTATGACTGAAGTATATTCCATTTTAGAGTTAAAAGAGAATTGGCAAATTCAAGAGGAGTTAATTCATATAAATGAAATGTTCTCTGGCCAAAGAAAAAAATGATAAATGTGAAAAAGAAAAGGAGATGATCCAGCAAGGCTTACAAAGTTCAGTAAATAAGTTTGTGTTTGGATTGCAGCAAGATTGATGAATATTGACTATTCTGACAAAATTAGAAAGGTTAAACAAAGGGAGGAGAAGGCAATGGACAGCAGGACAAGTAAAGCTGCAACACAGTGTGACCAGTGTGGTATGGCTCTACAGGAGAGACCTGCTAACCTCTCAACTGGAGTTTGTAAAGAACTGGCTTAGGGTAATGCAGAAGTACATTTCTGATGAGTGTGCCCACTTAGCAGTATTAGTGTGTGATTAATGAACAGCAAGCACAGTAGTGTATTTGAGAGTTGTACTTTAGAAGCTCCTGTAGTGGAGTTGCAGAGGAGAGAGAGAAAATAATCCAGAGAACAACAGACTTTATAAGTCTACCTTGAAAAGAAAGTAAAAATTTGGGCAGGATATTTTTGGGTTTGAGTTTACATACATTTATATGCATGCATATTTACATACATAAGAAAAGAAAATGGGATAAAACCACATTTTTGAAGGCAATATATGATGAACTAATGTGGGATCTTGGTAAGCCCACTAATTCCTTAGGTATAATAAATGCAGTGGTTCTTATATGTCTGGGTTTTGGCAACATTTTCCATGCAATATTGTGTGTAAACTTGTTGGTTTCAATGGAGGTTGATACCAGAATGCCAGCAGTGGCTCAAGAGGAAAGGGTAACCTGTTATGCTGAAGTGGTATGGATAGGTCAGAGAGCTAACCAGTCTTATTTTCATTACTGACTTTGTTATGAGAGGTAGCACAGTGTGCTTTTATAGGTGCAGAATTATGTGGGTTAGTGGGTATCTGAACAGGCCCTCACTGTTTAGACTGCCTCTTTAATCTTTGTGCTCTCCCTGGTGTTGCATGTTCAGCTGCTGTGACAGTTCCCAGTGTGGCAGTGTCCTGCCAACACGCTGTCAGTGAGCTAAGTCACTCTGCAGTACTCCCTCCTGCCTCAAACACCAGGCTGAGGCACCTGCCCAGCCCCTGAAATGGGCAACTGGACTCCTTCTAGGGGCTCCTGAGCTTCCTGCTGCTCTCAGTCACTTGTTGTTTGCTGTGATCTTTGCCATTGCTCTCTGCAGAAAAGCTGAACGGGAGCCAGATTGGCAAACACAGGACTGACATTTCTGACAGAAGTGCATGGGAAGATCCTGATGAACTTGTTGCATCACCTGTTTTGTGAGATGTCTAGAAATAGGAATAGTCCTTCCATATTTTTCCAGTGTTGGGATGTGTGTATTTTAGAGCAAGGAAGTACTCAAATATATTTTGAAAACAGGGCTATTAATCTCTAATCTTCCTTAAAGGGATGTGTAACAGCTGGTATGCTGATGACAATGGAAAGATAAAAATAAATGGGTTTCATTACCAAAAAAAAATAATGCTGACTGACTTTTCTTTTGAGGGCTTGTATCTAACAAGTTTTTCTTTTCTACATAGGAGAATTGTTGCAGGTGCTGCTTGCACAAAACCTGACAGCTATTATTAGAGTAAAAAAGTGCTTTTATGTGGTAGAGTTCATAAAGAATGTAGATTGATGACATCTTTCTCTCAGAAAATTTATAATCAAAAGTGTAATCCCAACCCACGGGATTTTTTCCTTCTCTGTGCTGCTGATAAGCTCCTGTCTTGAAGATGCTATCATGGGAGATTTAGATGACTGCTCTGTGCTTTATAAGTAGAGGAATGGGCAGCAAGACATTATTGCAATAAATTTTAATACATTTTAAAAAGCATTCATTTGGGATGGAGTGTTGAAGATTCAGTAAAATTCAGGTTGTTATCATCAGAGGAATTGTTTTGGTCTTTTCAAAGTCTCCTGTCTTGTCAGCAGTGTATTGTCAAGTTCTGTGAATTCATCAAGAGCATTGTGCTCTTTGGTTTCTTCTCTTTCTACCACAGTTCCAGGAGTAATTACAGAATGTGATCATTGTAACTCTTATTTTCTTATTTGTTTATTTAACATGAGTATCTCCTGTGCCTGATTTTTAGGGAGGGGAAAAACTTCAATGCTAGAAAACTGTAAGATTAAAAATATGGCTGTAGAATTAAAAATAATTTTGCATGTCTTCCCTAGGTATCCGCATTTTTCAGGTAAGCATTATTGGTTTTGGAGTCCTTATTTTTGGATGGTCGAGACTAGCAACACAGACTTTACAAATGATGAAATATAAAAAAAACCCCCTGTGTTTCCATGGAGTTGCTTCTGCTTGTCATTTGTTTATGGCTCACGCTAGCCCAGCCTGTACATAGTAAACAGCATGTAAAACCAGGGATACATCTTGCTACCAGGCAGGTGTTCATACCTTGGCTAATCAAGTACGCATTAAGCCCAAGCTCCTTTTAGCAGACATCAGAATTAATTAGCATGTGTATAAACCCTGTGACCACTGTAAACCTTTGCAGATTCCTCCAAGAAAGTCAGCTGGACTGCAAACTGCCACCTGTTAAGGCTCACATGTATTTCATTGGTAATACTCAGTGGAAATGCACACGAGTAACCCACCCCTTCCTGCCCAGTTCCTGTGGAAAGGTTCAGCAATGATTCCTCACCATTACATCAGAGTGATTTTATCAGTTCCATGGTTGCTCAGCTGTTAATGGTAATTTTACGGTTCTGTTCATGATCTACACAATTGATGCCATTGATTGGCACTGAAACTGAGTCATCTTCGAGGTGACTGTGAGTGTGGAATAGATTTAGCAATACCTGAAATTATTCAGGTAGCAGTCAGCTCTGAGGGGTGAATGCAAACTGATTGTGTGTAGACAATTTCAAAGTGGTAAACTTGGGATAAAGTGCTGTCAGAACAGTCTGGACTCTCACTGCCTCACTGGTGACTTTTGAAGCAGATTTTAAAAACTTGAAACAAGCGATTTATCCACTCTCTTTGACATTTATTTTTTCCTCCATTTTTTACAGTAGAGAAAGAAACTGTAACAGCTCTGCATTAGTGAAGGAAGGTTACACAGGCAGAGACAGTTCAGGTGTTAATTTTTATGGAAATAATTGTTGTAATATGTTTTCAGTCTATGAAGTATAAAACTCACATGAAAAGCCTTTTTATGTTCTCTCTGTAGAGAGGGGGGCAGTCTACTCTAAAATGTCCTTTTGTGTTGAACGTATGGAAAGGTCATGGTAAGGATGGTGTGCTATGGATTTGAATATCTTCCTACATCAATTTACTTACAGATCCATCATTTTTGAAAAATTTCTGCTTGATTATGCCTCCCTTTGATATGGGAGACTAATGCTACCGAAATTGCTGTCTTTGTGGCATGGTTGCAGTGTGTCTTACAACATAGCTAGAGTTGTTTTTTTAGCTTCAGGGGACTTGGGTGGTAAAATTGAGCAGAGCTGAGCACCTCATCAGTACAAACAAGCATGAGCAGTCTGTGGGAACAAGCCGTGATCGCCACCTGTGTTTTCAGTTCACATGTCACAGCCCATGCTAATATCCCAAAAAGCACACCTAAGCCACCATGACAGAGGAGGAACTGCATACCATGTGCAAGGCCAGATTAGGTGAGCTTGTGATGAAAATGCAGTATTTAACTGTACACTGGTGTAACCTCAAGCAGGCATTTCAAGCGATAACAGGCTTGTGAATGCCCAGAGGCAGATGAGAGCCTGCTGCACCTACTGTGATCATTTGATTTCTTGGTTGCCTGGGCTCTGAGAATCTGCATTTCATAAAGTAATTGTAAAACTGCAGAATTCATTAAGGATGAGAAGAGAGTTCCCCTTATGTATCAATGAAATTAAATGTAGAAAAGGGTGTTTAAAAAGTGGTAATAGATTTAAACAGTCCCATAATCTGGTAGGAGGCACAGAACATTGTGCTATTGCACAGCAAGACCACGGACTTTTTTGCTGTATGTTCAGATTGTTCCTGTACTAAACTGCAATTGGGTTTCCTTCATGCTTCATTTACTTTAAAGAGCTATATGTTTTTGGAAATAAACTTTAATTGTCGTCCCGAAATTTCATGGAGCACACATTCCTGATCACAGTGCACCATGGACTGCTTTCCCCAGAAGTGTCCTTCCTTATTTCATGAATGTTGTGCTTCTAACACGCTTCGTAGCACTCACAGATTTCCTTTAGAAAACCAGCTTCATACAAAGGAGGTAGGGGAATATATTTTTCTTGCAAGCTTACTTTTTTTTTTTTTATTACCTGGCTAAAAACCTTAGCTAGCCTGTTTCTGTACATTATATATTCTTCCTCTCTGCTTAATTAAGTATCTCTTGATTGAAAAAGCAGCTGCTTCGACTGAACACCTCGTACAACCTCTCTGTCTTCTCCAGGAAGGACTGACATCATTCGTAAAGCTCCAGTAAGGCTCATAAGAGAGTAAATGAAGCAGATAAATAAGGTTCCAGCTTTAACTTCCAATGGCTTTTGAATATTTTTAAAGCCTGAGTAGAAACCTCTTGACAGGACGGAGTCAACATGGCATAATAGTTGCTGTATCAGGGATACACACTGAAAGCTCCTTATGTTTTCACCAGTTTGCCAGGCACAAAATATTCCCTTCCTGCACACGCCCAGAATGTTCCTGTCTGTACTGAACTGGGCACCTTGAGTGCATGTCAACCTAGGCTTGTTTTGGGATCCCAAACCAAAGCTTTCTGAAAGGCACAGCCTCACAGATGCTTTGCTTGCAATGGCAGCCAGTGCCATTGGTCACTACAGTGACTTTGGGCACTGTAGCGTTCCACAGCTTCCAAAGGACCAGGGCATACCTGTGACTGTGGCTGTGTCCTGCCCTGGGAAGGAGGAAAATGAGGGGATTTGTACTTGTAGCCACTTGTGCCTCTTCTCAAAATAGAGCTTTGCCTTCTAATGGGTTAAAATTACTGTTTGTGCTTTGTCTCTTTGGATCGATGTATCCTGCCTGCTTTTCACTGCAGTGGAACAGCTTTTGCAGAGGGGATGGGGAGGGGGTGGACCCAAAGCAATAAAAACGAAGCTTGACAGAGGTGCAGGCAGGCTGAGAAGACTGTTAGTTGCTTCCCCCCTGCTGACATGTGTAGATGTCTGTGAGTTTACAGTGAATAGACAAACTTATTATTTCTGTAAAGCGTTGGTCACTGCCCTTAGCAGAAAGCATACAGAAAATAGGACTTGTGCTCAAGAATCTAATTACTTAAAGGCCTAATCTGATACCTTTTGAGGGAAATAAGAGGTTTCTGGGTAAATACAGGGGAGAAGAGAGAGCACGTGAGTTCATCAACGTTGTGCATTAATGAGGTGGATTAGAGGAATGGGATTAGGCAGGTATTAAATTTAGATGCATAAAAAAAATGACACAGCTTTTAGCTTGCCTGGCTGGTGGTAATGTGGACTTCAGTTTCATTTAGTGTTGGTCTCAGGAAAAATTATGTGAATGAATGCACCCTCTGCCTGAGCACGGCAGAGCACTGGGCTCTGAGTGCTGTGACAGCCGAGCTGCTGCTGGTTCCCTCCTTCCCCACCTGCATCCTGGGGGGATGAAGTGTGCTCTGTGCAGTTGCCTGTGCACCAAAGAGAGGGCACCGTTTGCCACGTTAATAATTTATTATTTCCATGGCAACTAGCAACCGGTATCACTTTCAGAATATTTCCCTGGTATAAACTTTGTGTTTCGTGTATCACCTGGTTCAGACTGAGGGAAAGAAACTTGTCTGTTCAAGAAATACAGTTAGATTCCTATTAGACTGTGATATATCATGTTGAAATCAGTGAAAGGTTTTCTCCAGTCTGTGCGTAGGTTACTGGGTTCAATTATTTTATCTGACATTGACATTTATACAGTAAAGGTCAGCAAAAAAAGAAATCGATGCATTTTAAAGGATAAAAATCAGTGGTAAAAAAACCCCACTGAATTGAAACTCATGCTTTAAGGAGCAGGTATTGCTATTAGTGCATTTGCTGAAAAGCTCCTACCAGTTCTTAAGGGTAGAGTTCCTTTCATTAGAAGGAAAGGAATTTCTCTAGTGAAGTATACGGAGAGAAAAATTCAGCTATATTGACTTGGAAGACAAATGGATGGAGCAGGATGGATAGAGAATTTTAAACAGCACAAGAAGAGGTGTTACCATTTTTAAAAATGTTTTAGTCTGCATGATTTGATTTGTGATAATATATTTTTATATATTCAGAATGTATATATTTTGAATTGCTAATTGGGGAGAATTTTTCTTTATATACTCATTTTTCATGCTAAAATGCAGTGGTGATAATTAAACTGTTGCTGGCAAAATGACTGGATGGAAAGTTAGCTTTCTGGTGAACAGCTGTCTATTCAGACATAATCATGAAAAGTCAGAAAGATCTGGGTTGTCTAGGATTTGGGAAACACAAGTTAATGTGAATTACTATCACTTGGCCATTTTCAGTTGTAGGTAGGGCAGTGTGCCTTCTACACCCCCTAACATGTGGAGTTAAAATCTACTAGGCCATTTACACAGTGACTAATACCTCTCAAATCCTGGTATAGAGAAACTAGTATGGGGCATTAGAGGCAACTAATCTTTTGTCCCAGAAATAAGATTATGTGAAAAAATGAGACTGTCTTCATGCTGTTTCAGCTTCACTTGCCCTGCCAGCGTCCCCTTCAGGTCTCCTGTAAAACACTGACATCACTGTCAATCAAACATCTTTCATCTATCCCAAATTGGCTTAAAATTCATCACAAATTTGCGTGAAAGTCACCCCAAGAGATTTAGGAGCCTGGGATGCCAGAATTTTTAAGGTCAGAATTAGAGTATATTGGCAATATTAGAATTAGAGACTCGTTTATGTTGTAAAAGAGCCTTAAGGTCATTGAGCCCAACAGTGAGGAGGACCTCTCTGCAATGTGCTGCTCTTACACAGTTCTGACACTGCCACACAGGACAGCCCCACGTTTAGCCTGGCAGCAATTCATCCTGTGTTATCCACAGATTTTCTGAGCTGACACATGACTTGTCTTGTGGAATGAATATAGAGAATTATGTATTTCTTGTTCTGAAAACGATTTCAGAAGACAAAGTTTAGCTGATTAGATTAGAAAAATGACCCAGCTGAAAATAGTAAAACATGAATAATGCCAAATTGTCAGTGTATTTGAATTACTGCAAAGTAGCTGCTCAGACTATCAAAAAGATTGGTGGGAGAAGTACTTCCTTTTTTGTGTGTACGATCTCTTTGCTCTCTGACTAGCAAGATTAAACCACCAGACTCAGGTCTAGACATTGTTATTTTCATATATTTACTGCCTGCAGATGAAGATGTTACAGTTATTTTTCTGTCAGAACTGAGTGCCACAGCAGAACCAGAAGGAAGTAAACAGAACAACATTTGTTCTTTTTAAGTCAGCTTTGAATCATTAAGAAAGTAGTCATCAAAGTGAACAAATGAAAAGTTACATTGCTGGGGGAAAAGAAAAACACCCTAATTTTTGGTTCCAAGAAGCTGTTTTCAGGGAAATAAAAAGATTAGCAAAGAACTGCAGCTAGAGATGGATTAAGGCTGGAATGTTTAGACTCTGGGGGTTCAGGATATGTGTATAGTTTCAAGACAATTTAGTATTTCTTTTTCTGTCTGTTAGTCCAGTCTAGAATGTGCTCCTTTCCTCCTCCTCACTGAACAAGAACATGTTCTTTTTTAGGAAGAAAGTCTTTAGGTCTACACCATATAGTGAGAAAATTAGAGGAAAGATGGGTCTGGACACGTGGAAGCTATGTGAGAGTTATCCCCCTTGGACTGGCTTTCTAATTTTTCTTCTTTACATTTCAGTACTTTTTCTGCTGTCAAAGAACAGTGAATCTCAGAAAATGGCTACTTTTCCGTACTTCCCTCTGTCATGAGTGGAATTTTTTTTTCTTGGAATCTAATGAAACCCTGAAAGTCTGAACATTTGCTAAGTTGTATCTTTTCCGGAGGGGGAGCCAAGTGGGGATTGGCTCTTTGTAGCTTAGAAATTTTACATAAAGTTGGTTCGTTTTGAGACCAAAATAAGTAAATTCATACATTGCCAATAACTTATTTTCTGAGTATGCTTAGAAAAACATGTTATTCTGAAAGTAATTGGAGAGCACTAGCTATCCCTTACTTCTCATTACGAATGACAGTGTGCTTTCTCCATCACCATCTTAATTTGGATTTCCATGTACCCTTAAATTAGAGAGTACTTCGAGTGCATGATTATACCACTGCTTAATCAAGCTGTGACGTGCAGACTGGAGTTTTGGCATTTTTGGCTCTGTGAACTGAGGTAGTATAGAACTAATGTATGGGTCTGCATACCCTCTGAAAATATGGAGGCAGTGACTCAGTACATAAAAGTAGTGGTTAGTGCTATTGTAGGTGCTTGGGGTATCTACAGGAGGCCATCTCCATTATCTTCCATTAGCCCACTGTAAAACAGGCAGGGGTCACTTGCAGACCCTGTGCTGTATCTCAGATGTCATGAGACACCTATTTGCAGATGTTTGAATTGCTCCTAAAGGGTCTGACAACAAAAGCTTCAGTTTAAAGATGGGTAACAGATGGCGATATTTAATTGGGTTTTAGATTTTTTTTTGTGGACATTAATTTTAAAGACCATGGAAAATAATGAGATGCACAAGCAAAAAAGTCTGAAAAATAACTCTACTTGAATCTTAGATGAGATATGACTGAATAATTTCGTTGTTCTTTGAGGTGCTCTGGATTTTTCCAGAACATTTAAATGTATAAGTTTCTTCAGAATGTGGTTTAGATTGTGGACTCTGAGGAACTCCAGGGTTGGGTTTTTTTTATTCCTGGTAAGATTGGTGGTTATGTTTCCAAGAGGAAGGTGGAAGCCATGAGTTTTTGTTCACCTCTTCTGGTGATGGCTGTGCAAGTGGAAAGTCAGTATTCTGTGGCAATCCTAAAGAAAAAAATCCTGATATTGTGTGCAATAGAACTCAATTTATGAGAAAGACTAATGACCACAACCATAAGTGAGTTATTTTAAACATACAGACAATGATACTTTTGCTTTCCCTCTCAGCCATTACATGACAGAGTCCCCTGTGAGCTCTAGATCCTGCATCAAAAGCTTTTTGTGAAGGATTCTTATACCTTATACCCAGCAATCAAGGTATCTAGACCAAAAATAAGTGACAAATAGTAGATCCACGAAAGTAGATTTTTTTAAAAGTAATTTAAGTGTCTGAATCAGTTTTTATTATGACATGACCTTAGTCTGGCTTTGCTACTAAGCTGGATCCCATGCAAACACACTAAAAATTATTGCATGATTTGAGAGGAAAGAACTCAGAGTATATTGTATTCATCTTGAGCAGCATAATCTGGTGCAAACCTCTCCCCATAGAACTTTATCTGTCTCTCATGCTGTACACACTTGGGAGGCAGGAAAGAGGGTGGAGTTTGTGTAGGTCCAACCACAGCACTGGGGCATGTAGGGCAGTTTGAGGCCATAAGGGAAAGCAAATTACGCCAGTTGTCAAATTAACTTTGGTAATTTGATTGCATTGATCATAAAGAGGAGCAGCAGGATATAAGAGGGTGCTTTCAAACAAGGGACAAACATCAAGTATTTCCAGCTACACTCCAGAATGTTAAATAACAAGTGGTTTAGTACAGCATTCAGGTTAGAATGTCAGACTTTTTTTCTGACAAGACATCATTAGCTTTTTTTCTTTCCTTCCATTTGTTTTTCTCTCACTCTTTAGGAGAATGCTGTATCCCTGCACTGATTTGTGTTCTGTTCAGAGCACATGGTGCAGAGGGATGCTGACTGGTTCACTACCTTGTTCAGTCTCAGGGAAAGAAGTACAAAGAGAACACCCTTCGAAGTCCTACTTGCTTATCATGCCAAAAAGGAAAGCTGTGTTTGGAAATAACAGTTCAAACTAGAAAGGAGTACAAAATAGGACATTGGCTTCTGAAACTTTTCCAACTTAATGATACTACTGCAAAGTCAGTCATCATACAAATCATTTGCACACCTTACCCCATTTAAATAAAAATATTGTCCAGCTGCTAGAAACAAAGGAATTAATCTTGACCGTCCACTGCTGTGTATTCACTGGTGTGATTTTGAATGCAGCTGAACAGGTGTCTTGTAAAAATCTGGAGGGGAATAAAAACCAAGGAAAATGTTTAGCCTCAGGCAAGGAGACTTTATTGCAGGATTTTTATAATACAGCCCAATAAACTTTTATTTTTATTTGAAATTCTTCTTGTAAACAACATTGTAAGGTATTAAACAAGGAAAGAAGAGATAAAATCCCCAAATAATGCTTTTCTAATAACCACAACAGAAGGAGAAAGTATGGAGGCAAAAAAAATAGGCTGTTAGTGGCACATTAAAAAAAAAATAAACCCAAGCCAAAAAACGATGAAACAACATTTTGGGGTCATTTTTTAAGTTAAAAAGAGGGTGAAATATACCCTATTGGTTTTATTTAGAAATGTATGGTCAGTACTATTCTGTGCATCCTTTAATAGTGAGGGTAGACTATGATGGAGCTTTCTGTTGTCATCATTACACCTGTGTTAATGTCACGTGTGTAAAGTAGACATGGGTATGAATAACTGCATTGAAAAGTGGCATATGCTTGCCTAGTTGGTAAGATAAAGGGACTATTTTACCCTTTACAAGGTTTACATTTCCTTAAGTGAAGACATGATAAAAGCAAAGGCCTTGGAGGTTTTCTTCCCTGCATGTGTTAGAGGAAGGTTTGGTGCTACATTGCCCCCAGTAAGGCAGAGTGGGAAGTGAGTACCATGTGTGCTTCCCACAGTGTAACTCAGTCTTCACTCTGAGCTCTTTTCCCATGGCTGGTTGACTTGGTGAAGCCAAACCCCACCCACTGTTTTCCAAAGCTCCTTGGGGTGTTTTCAGACAGTTTGGTAGCTTGTGGAGAAAGGGTGTGTTAGGCTAACAGAGATCTGTGCCTGTTCTCTGCCTTTGAGGCTGAATGGATCAGAGAAGATATGAATTTCTGTTACAGGCCACTCATAGATGCGTCCTAAATCAGATATCACATGAATACAGAGTACATGCTTTCTGCCAGGCCCTGGTCATTAGTGAAATACATTTTAAAATATCTTACTGCACCTGTTAAACCAGGTATGCAGTTCTGACACCTCTAAAGAACAGAGCAGTGGATATTCCTCAACTATTTGAGTCTGACTGCAATTTGCATGGCTCCATCCCAGTTACATCACCAGGAACTTTTGTGACTGAAAAACTGGAATTCTGAATCATAGTGTAGGGATGTGGAAAGTGGAAGTCCTGCCTCAGCAAGCCACTACCACCTGTTCCCTTTGGAACACTGCAGGTGTTTGTTGTAGTATCTAAACAGGGAAGAAAGTGTGCTGTGGAGCAAGGCTAGTTTGTTAAAATTGCATTTCGTTTTATGTACATTTTTATGATCACTGCAGAGATCTTCACCCTGTCAGTCCTGTCGCTGTCTCAGTGCTTGCTGTTTCCTCAGCAGTGTGACGTCTGATCCTGGCAGCTGTCTAGCTCTGACATCTGTCTTGTTTGCCTGTGAGGCCCCATGCACACCTGGGGTATGATCTGAGTAATAAGTAATGGTAATAAATGTTATTAGAAGCAGTTGCTATGAAATCACAGACCCACTGAATACAGTACAAACTTCCATTTAAGCATTTGCATTCACATGTAGTGAAATGTGTGTGTGCAAACACAAATAATGTAATTGATGTATAATTGGTAGGGTGTGGAGAGGAATACATTGGTTTGAATAAAGAAAAGTAAAATCTATGACCAGTAATGCTTGTTTAAGCTCTCCAAACACGTTTCACAAAATTTGACTTGTATCTTTTTCACACGTGCTAAATATTTATATACTGCTTTCCTCAATGCTAAAGTATGAAATCATAAAGACTATGTAAGGATCTAATTTGATGTGAAATGTATTCATCTGCCAAGGAAGATGTTGTTTCATATTGAGAGATGGTTCCAAACGTAGAAGGTGATTTTATTTGTTTGCTTCTCTGCTTGTTTAGCTGTGGGCTTAGGTTTCACAGGTGAACCAAGATTCTCACCATTGGTTTGGCTTTGAAGCAATTAAACTAAACACACTGGTAGCACGTAGTGATCTGCTCCACGATGCAGTGCTGTGCAAGTAATGTAATAAAGTCTTATTATATTTTGTTGGTGTCTAAGAAGTTAAAACCATTTCAATTTACTTCCAGTGCTGTTTGGTTTTAATATTAAAAATACCCGAGGGTCTGTACAGTTGTTGTTTGAATTTTTGCTGCTGATGATTTCTAAGTGGTTTTTTGATTATTTTTTCTTCCTTTTCCTGTTTTCATTGGGTTTTGTCATTTTCATCCAGCCTGTTAATAAATACTGGTTTACTGCACTCTGAAAACTTTGGGTTAAGCATTTACTCTATCTTTGATACATACAAATAGTGTACAGGAATCTTCTGATTATCAGACCAGTTCATAGAAGCTTATGTATTTGTTTATAACAGTTTTTACCCCTATGATGGATTGCTGGCTCTATGAACTCTGACTCTTTTAAACAATTGGTGTGAATTAGGAAGTTCCATATTCTTCAAATGTCCAAGAATGTGGTCTGAGTACTTATGTTATTTTAGAAATAAGACACAGACTTTTAGATGTATGAATGCTTTTAAATTTTCATTTGCAGCAGTGAACATTCTATTATGAATTGACAAGCTTCTTGTCCTTATGTGGCTGTGGTGAACACTAATATTTGAAGTACATGATACAGGTTTAATCATCCATATGAATTTTACTTGTAGAAAAAAAATCATACTAGAAATTAAGCTGGAACTACATATATGCTGGACCTTTAATTGAGCTGAATAAATGAACTTCTTACAAAAAGATCCTTGTGGGTCAAAACTGAGGCATGGAGAACAGCACAGTAGCAGCTTCTGTTAGAGATTTTTGTGCTGTATTTATTCAGGGAGTAAGTGGAAATATTTATTCTTTAATTGCTGTCATTTTGGTTTTTCCTAGCTGAGATTTGAGGACCACTGATCGAAGTCATGACTTTTAACATAGTTACTTGAAACTCAGTGGTTTGCTCTAATCTTGCATTGCAGAGTAGTACAAGTGCAACAGTTGCACTTTGACACAGGATAATATGAAACTCGGGATCAAGATCAAGCCTAAGGGGGCTGAAACATTAAAATGTATTGAAATGTGAAAGAAAATAATTTCTCTAACCCTTTTCCACAGTTTTGTGCTATACAATGAGTAGCTGCTGTTATATATTCCTTACCTGAAGTCATAGATGTCACTTAGTGGCTTCATTGGTTAGAGCTAAAATAATGACTGTGTCAAAATACAGGAGTGTAGCTACAGGGGAGGGAATCATCAGGAGCAGAAGATTGCAGCTTGCCTCTTCAATCAGATAAAATTGTTTTGAAAATGTCCATTGCAATATTAATAATTTAATAGCCAAACTGTGGTCAATTGCTTGGGGAATGCTAGAACCCTTAAATATCATTTTAGGTTAAATTGTCTGTTATTTACATTTCCCTTGAACTGTCAGTAAGTCTCTAAGATATGTATGCTGTTTTGTATCCCAACCTGCCAAGCAGGAGAGACATTTTGATAAACTCAGTGAGAATTTGGTCCACTGAACTGGAGGAGAATGCTGTGTAATGGAGCTGATGGATTTTGTCTTTGGAGGGGAGAGTTTTGGCTGCTTCATGCTGCAGCTCTTCAGAATGGACAGACTAGAGTCAAATGCCATTTCCTGTTAATCACCCAGTCAATCACAGCCTGCCCAGCATCCAAGCTGAGGAGCTGCATCTGCTAACAGAGACTCCCATTTTGTACAGTGCAAACAGGGTTTTTCAATTTTTGCTTTAATCCAAGTGCACATGGAAACACCACTGCTTTGTGTGCTCAGGGAAGTGGGTGACCTGTGTAACCTTAGAGACAATATACTTTGAATACAGTTGTGAAGGCGTTTTATACAAGACAACATATACACACAATCTTGTCAAAACACAGGAGCTTTTTCTCTCGTTGCCTCAAGTGTATTATTATTCTTCTGGTAGGCTCCTGTTAACGTCAAAGGAGAATTGGCACACGTGCATGATAACAGATCAGGGCAGAGCTTACAAAACTGTGTAGCTGTCAAATGGTACATGCTTGTCTCCTCCTTCTGTCAGCATTGATCTTGCATCCACCCTGTCCAAATTCTGAATGCTGTCATAGAATCATAGAATATCCCGAGTTAGAAGGGACCCACGAGGATCGTTGACTGCAAACAATTAAAAATTTAATCTAATATTAATATATATATATGAAATTAAACAGTGATGGGCTACCTACTAAACTTAAAAAATTAAACACGATATGATCTGTCATACTAACGTAACCAGTTGCTTTTCCTTGAGAAGCAAGTTCATCTTACACCAAGATAATGGTACCAATTTTAGTTCTCCATTTTGGATTGAGAGTCTCAATGGACTGTGGGACAGCGGTTTTTTGTAATGTCAGAGTGGAAATACGAGTTGGAGAAGGACAGGAGGCAGGGTGGGGAGGCAGGAAGCTCTGGAAGGATGGGGGTCAAGGCAAAGATGTGCTGGTGGGAGCTGGAGACGGCTCCAGAAAATGAAGTCCACAAGGTGAGATGGTGTTTGTCTCCATAGTTCAGTATTTATCCACAGGTTATTCTGCTGGCTCATCACTGACAAAGAGCAACTTGACCTTTCTTTTTGTAGCTGAGCTCCCTGCCCCAAACCAGGAAGATATGAGCACTTAAGAGACAGCTGCAAAATCGCAAATGCCTTTTTTTGGTGCTCTGGTGTATCTATTCCCTGCCTCCCTCTGAGAGATCATCTTCATGGTTCTCCATCCACATCTCTGTCAGCCTCAGTTTGTTCAGAAGTTGACCCTTAAGCCTCTTACATAAACAGTTTTATGTGGAAGACTTGCTGCAAGAGACTTCTTACCCCGAGCACCTTCCCTACCTGGCAAGATTCCCCACAGGGTGTGTTACTTCTAGGGATGAGGGAACTATAAAACAAAATTGGGGTTTTTCTTCCCCCTTTCTCAGCAGATTTTGCTAGTTTGTTTCTTCTGTGAGTTCTCCATGCTACAAGTCCCACTGAATGTTATTGAGGCTGTTGCTTACCCATAGGCATAATTAGTTTGTATACAATAGACCAGAACAAATTGTATTTAAGCAAGCTAGGAAACTGGAAGGCTTATTCTGTGTTTGGAGCCAAGCTCCTCAAATCAAGTTTATTTCCAACAGCCAATATTATGCAAATATCCTCTATAATTTCTTCTTTAAAAATTCACAGATCCTCAGCTGAAAAGGTGCTGGACTTGTGTGTGCATTCACTGCCATTGCATTTGAAAGAGAACAATCTGGAAGCAAGTGTTAGGCAGAGTTTAGAAGCAGAGGTCAGACTGACCTTTCCCTGTGTCTGAGAGCTATCCTTGCTCCAATGTACTGTTAGAGCAGTAATTGAATGGATCTCACGGTGAATAATAGGAAATGAATCATGCTTTTTTAATTTTATTTTTTAACTCTCCACCAGCCTAAAAAGAAATTAATCTGGCAGAAGTTGCATGTATTGCCTCTTTCCCTTTCTCCTGGGTTCCTGCCTTCTGTGCTTATCATGACAGGGCATAAAAATAATGAAGAGGAAGGAATCCTTCTGAGCTCCTGCTCAGCATGCTGCACTTTGGAAGCATGGTAGTCTCGCCCAGGGAAGTGGAGTGCATCAAGTGAGGAGTGTGTGTGTGCAGTCATGCATGTAGGTGTGCTGGGACAGGTGGCTATATAATGCTATTTCTGTGTTCTTGAAATGATATTGTCCATTCCAAGGCACTGCAAAGTAATTCAGCGCTGTAGATAGTGAAAAACTGGTCTTTTGCTATTAGGTCTGACCTCATTTTGGGGAAAGAGACAGGGAGAAAAAGGAGATTGATTTAGTCTCTGTGTGTCTGCCATATGCTGAGGGAGCATTAGTCTGCACCTGTGAGGTGGCAGAGGTTGAAGGATGTGAAGCCTGAGCTGGTAGAATGATGGGGAGGAAAGGGTGGAGACTGTAAAACAATTTGTTTAGGAAGCTCATGCAACATGTTCACTGAGGGGTCAATACAATTTTATCCATGTTACTGTTGTTTACTGAATCCTTTAGTGTGGTCCTATTTATCTTTAGGACCAAATACTTTAGAGGGTGTGTTTCCAGCACTACTGAGAAGTGGTTACATGCTTAAGGGCTGTTTCACAGCCAGCAGTAAGAGCTGATGTGGTCAGAAATGTCATGTTAGCCTCAAATTTTCCAACCTCTGCCTACGTTTTTAAATGTACAAATCAGTGAAAACTGTAGAGCTAAGGTTTGCAAGCTAGTATTGAAATCTTCAGGATTATATGTTTTAACCAGCAAAAGGAGTTTGCTTCATGATTGCTGGACCAGCATGCTTGAAATAAGCAAACAGGAAGGAATCATCAAATAGTGTGCTGGATACCATGGTGACAAGGGTGGCATAAATGTTTTAGTTCAAATCATTAGCTAGTTGCAGAGTTCCTGGAGTGTGCAAGGCTTTTCCATACAAATAAGACATTTAAGGAGAAATAGTTTAAAAAGCAACTGTTAAGGGGCCCTATTAAAAATGCTTCCATCAGTGGTGAGCTCTGTATATTAACTCATACATTTTTTCCTATATGTTTACATGTATAAGTGAAATATGGAGTGGGATGTGTCAGCAACAGCTCCCTGGGCTAGGATTGCTGATAGATTTGTATTTGATTCTGAAAGAAGGGAGTTTGTTACTTGGTGAGGTTGAAGTCATGGTGGACTGTGGCTACCTTCAGGGTAACCCAAGAAACAGAGCAGTGTGGTGTTAGTTATGTCTCACTGATTAAACTGCTGTTAGGGTAAGATTTCTTTACAGTAGTTTGTCAGTGTAGGGGCATTTTCAGGAACAATCCACTAGAAATTGCACACAGAGCCCAAGTCAGTAAGGTAGTAAACAGATAATAGGTCTTTCAAATAGTCCAGTTTATCCTTTATTTTTTTTGTTCCATCTAAAATGGGGAAGACAATGAAAGAATCCTGACGTCTGACTGAGGGGAGATTGAAAGTTTTGAGAGTTTTTTTCCTTAGCAGAGCGATATCTTTTTGATTCTGTACAGTGTAGTTTTCAAAATGAGGTCTCTATCATTCATATTGCTACGTCATTTTTCAAAGTGGTTATGTATAAGTTTTGAAAAGCTATGATCTCACAGAATCCCTTCACTTGGTGGTTTTAATGTAACTTTGATTAGTTAAATAAGCTTTGTGCTACCTTCCTACGAACTTCCTGAGTTGTAGAATTGGATACACTCTTAGGTGCATCTTCACTGGATTTACACCGTGCTGAGGGCAGGTTTAAACACTGGTGCAAAATCATTGTGAGCTTTGCACTGCAAGAATGGCAAAAGCTAAGGAGTGTTTACTGGGCTGTATCCAAGATAGTTCCTTTCTAGTCAGTGCAACAATAGGATGCAAAATGGTGCCCACTGATAACAGCTGAAATCTGACTCATTATGCACCAGGTGTGACATGAGCTTTTGCTCATCTCAGCTTTCTCTTGAGTTCCTAGACATTAAATAACTGTTATCAGCCTTTCTTTTGAACTTTTAAAAGTAATATATGTGTTGAGAGAATGCCTGTGTGTGTATAGATGTGTATAAATGAAATACATGGGAATGTATTAGTTTTCTCGTTTCATGTGCATCTGTGTCTGTAATTAATGATGATATTTCTCATGGATTTTGCAGTGGATGCTGGCTTTTCTGTAAGCAAGGCTCATGTCAGAAAAGTATTGTGACCTGAGAGGATAAAATTCTAGTTGAAGTTCCTGGAAGTGCAGCAAAAGGTACAGGTGGGTAGATGTTAGGAACTTGCACATTGGCAGATAAAACTGATGTTTTTGGTGAAGCATGTTCAGGATAACATGTAATCTGTGAAAGAGTAGAGTGGGAAATATAGAGGGAACAGCATGAGGAAGGACATTGCTCCAAGCTTGAACTAACAGACTGCTGGTTGTGCCGCTGAAAGTTTTCTCACAAGGGTGATAGAGTCTAGCAGGAAAATAACCAGCACCTTGTGTGGAATAGAAAAAGTGTGGTGGCTGTTAGAAAAGCTCAAAAGATTATGTATTCACTGTCAAAAATAAGAGATTACATCCCAGTATCGACAGCGGACAGTAAAAATATTATGAAGGAAGGAGCAACAAGTTTTTGGCTGACCCAATGTGTAGACATTAAAGTACCTGGGAAAGAGAATGGAACTCTGCTTCTGTGGTTCAGCCAGAGGGAAGGGGATGAAAGAAAGACCATATAGGAAAGATACTGGAAGACAGATTAGCATTTGACCAGGTCAAAAATATTAAGCCTTGTCTGTAATTAAATATCATTAAAACATGCCAATTTGCTTAAAGTGATTTTATAAGCATGTATCACTTTGGATAGCCAATTTTCTTATAGGCTTATTCTAGTCAAAATGACAAGCACAGTATTTCCAAGACAGCCCTTCCAAGGATGATGAGGGTTTCAGGCTCAAGTTGTTGTTTTGTTGGATTCCCTAAACTCCTATTAATATTAATACTTATTCTGTGCAGCAATTGGAGACAGAGTTGAAATGGCATTTAACCTTCTTATTATGTTTTAACTGTGTATTTTGTCTTTTCTCAAATGTCTCATTTTGCATTAGAAAAGGAAGAGGTAAGATGACCTTTATGCAGACAGAGGGTTTGCAATTTCTTTCTGCCTTAAAATATAGTAGTGCTCCTTACTGGTATTTATACTTGGAATTTGAAGATAGAAAACATGGAACAACTAGATTGTTACCATAATTATCACTGATCTATAGTTTATGAAAGAAAGCAGCAAAGCTGAAATTGGAGTTTTAAAACTGTGTTAAGAACTTTGATATCTTACTCTGCCTAGTGAGCTACTGCCAAATAAATGCACAATTGAATATTTTTTTTTATTCTAGATTACAAGATTTGACATGAAATAAACATATTTCACTCCTAACTGAATTTTAGTGCTACTTCTGAGGGGAAGGATTAAATTTAAATGGTTTCCTGGATATTAATTTCCTTTAAACTGGAAATTGCTATAATTAAAGTGAACGCTCTTGACAGTGAATTTAAATGTTCATCTTCGGTTTCTCACCATAACTTTGTTTAATAGACATCTACAGTTTACTGGACAAAAGCCATTCTAATTTCTCACAGGAAATGATGGCAATTTCTGTATTAAAATTTCAGGCTGTGTGGTGAATGAAGGCTAGAATACATCCTGCTTTGAAATGGTGCTTTATGGTTTGTTTCTCACAGTTTTTTGAATGGAAGGAAAAGACTTCAAATAGGTTGCACGAACTATATGAGCACACTGTGAAGAAGATTTCCTTCAATTTTTGAATTTAGATTTATTTTTTGAAAGTGCAATTATAAAATCATCTGTCCTGGTAAAGTCTTTGCAGAAGGTATTTGACTAAAGCACCTTGACTTTTGTAGCTCTTCAACGCAGCATTTAAGACTGCCAGAATGCTTCCTGGTATCAAGATACATGGCTGTAGATATACAAATACTGATCAAAAAGTCTCTGAAATAGCCTGGCAAATAACCTAATATGATGTTACTCACCTGTGGATTTTTTTGGACATACATAGTGAGATTTTCTTTCACGTAGGCTTATCTGAGACTTAAACTGTATTATAGACCTGACCTGGTCTGATTCTTTTTTTAATTGACTTGCTCACAAGTATGAATAGCCTGGAATGGCTCTGTCTCACAAGTTAAAAAATGGGCAAATATCTTGGTTCCTGTATAAATTCCATTCCTAAAATCTTCCCTTTCTGAGGCTCCTATAAAACAACCACCAATTATATTCTGGTAGTTGGTCATTTTTTCTACCTGAATAAGTCCTTCACAGCATAAACTTCGTCCAAGGTCATTTACTTCCTCTGATAGAATGGTTTATAACATCTCTTTTTTAGTAAGCTTTTAATTTCCAATGTGTAAATAATCACACTCTCCCATACACCCTGGGCAAGGTAGCTTTGCTTCAGCTGCATCTGTATGATGGTTTTCTGTCTTTTTTTTTAGTTTGTTTTGCTTTAATTAGTTGTTGTGTAAGGTTCTATTAGTCCTGTGCATTCACTCTCAACTTTTTGTTTACCATTTACTAACTCACTCTATCATGTATAATCTGAAATGCATGGACTGGACATGGCAGTACCATTCCCACGATTTGCTCTCAAATGATTAATTGTAACCATTGAATCATAGCCTTGATTTATTGTAAGTCTGGGCAGTGACTGTGGGTGATGGATCATGACGGTCATGATATTTCAGAAGTAAAGTTCAAATTATATTTTAAAAGAATTTTCCCCTCCTTTGAAGCATCACATTTGTAATCTTCCCATAGAGTTTATGGCAGCAGATGATTATAGTGATTGATTCTTCCAGGATCCTATTAGACCAGCTTTATTTTGCCAATATAGCTTTTTAATTAGTGGGTTTTTTTGACATTATCAGCAAGAATTGATTTTTGAAAAGAATCACTGGTAATATTTCTAATAAGTCACTATAGAGACTAAGTTCCTTTATGCTGGCAGTAAACAATGTAAGGAAATAGATTTTTGTCAAAGTCAAATGGTTTTAATCTGTTCAGTCCCTGGATGTTAAAGATTTTTATATTCTTTAATTTTATCTTAATAACTGAAATCTAGCTACTATTTAATTTTAAAATTTAGTTGATGGTGCTGGTTTGATTGTCTCTTAGTACTGTGAGGTTGAAAATCCGTCCCTGGGTAAAATTCTGGGGCTGTTCTAAGGCAGGACAGGGAGTGAAACAGCAACAAATGTCTGCCTGGGATGGAGTTGTCTTTCTTCAGAGCAGTCCATACTGTGCTTTATAGGAGCTTAACACTTGCTGGTGTTCCAGGGCAGATCTAAAATAAGGATCTTCAAGTAAAGGAAAAATACTTCTTTCACTTAATTTTAAAATATCTCTGACTACAGCACAGCTTGTTGTCCTAGTCCTAGAATAGCATAGATACAGCTGAATTTTTTTTGTAAAATGCATTGTGGTACAAAAGGAGAAACATATCCAACTTTTATGTGGGCTATGTGGATATATAGTTGGTGGACAAGGCAGAGAAGACAAAAATATATATGTGTATACCTCTGCCCTTGTTTGGTTGACTTTGAATAGAATCATCAATGTTGGAAAAGACCTCTAAGATCAAGTTCAACCACTAACCAAACTCTGCCAGGTCCACAGATGCTTGGATGTTAATGAAGATAAAATGCAAGGAATTTCTGAGCCTTTGGAGTGTTTCTTAATGATCTATTTAAAGTAAGTGAATATTGCTGCTCTTAACGTAGAATCTGGATAATTTATTCACTTTAAAACACTTTGTCCTTGCAATAACCATGTAAAATAATGCTTTTAATGATTTAGATGGGGAACAGAGGCAAGACATCCAGAAATAAATTTTTATTTTTTTTTAGAACGGTGTTAAAAGTTTCTAGCAGTTTAACAGTTTTATTAAGGAGTAGACTGTAAAGTTCTGAAATTGTCACGAGGCACCTCTTTACAACATCAAGACCTCTGAGTATGTCAATGAATATGATCCTGTGAGACTTGCCAGCACCCACTGATGAATAGCTTAAGTGTAGGAAGGATCTAAGATCTCTGGTTTGTTTCTAATGCAACCCTAAAAAGTAAATAATTTGGCTCTAATTTTTGCTTTCCTCACTTTTCTTTTCTGTTTGCATATATAATTCCTCAGAGAAGGAATCCTGTCTCATGAAGTGCTGACAGCACCTATCACTTGGCTGATAACATGCAAGTTAGGCCTCCACATGCCCGTTCCACAAAGAAGTAAATTCAGGATGATTTGATAATTAAAAAAAACCATGAAGAACATTGGCAAACTATTTATGCAACTGTGCCTTGGATATCAAGATTTATTTTTTTTTAGATAAAGTTAAATGCTAGAATGCTGAAAAGATTTGTTTTCTTCCAGTAGTAGTTGGGTATTGCATGTCTAAAATCATAGTTACAGATACCATTACTGTAATCTAGGCATTTTTGAAAGTAAAAATGGAGCCTGGAAGTTTTCCCTCTTGTTTTCTGGCTCATGCCCTTCAGGATGTTTTTAAAAATTAATGATCACATACCCGCTTCATTGGTAATAAACATATGGAATTTAGCCTTCCAATGTTGTGGTTACTAAAACTGATTCAAATGCATCACTACCAGCGATATAAATCACGTTCTAATACAGGTTATATTTGTGCACTGCCAGGCGTGCTGTGTCTGGTGGCCAAAATACTCAACTGCACCTGTACTCCACCTTAGGTGATGAATACACTGAGGGTTCTCATAACTTAAGTCATGGACTTCTCATTTGAGTAGTCCAGTGTTTTCAAAGTTTTTGCCTAGATTTTTTTATCTCTTTCACTGTAGCCCAAGTACTTGTTTAAGGTTAATATCAGAACTTCAATATTTCTATGTATGATAATATAATTCCATAGATGAGTAATAAATGTGTATATTCATCCAGTGTATCAGATTTAATAAGCATTATCATGGTCAAAATCTGCTAGTACCAAAAGGTACTAGGCATTGCTTTCTTAATATTATTGCCTTTTCAAGTAGTTGGATGATGTTTGCTGGAGTGACCACCTGCAGAGAAGGGCATGTCAGCCTGACGAGCACAGACTGATGAACACAGTTGGCTACAGATTATTCAGGATAAAGGCAGCAGGGAGCCATGAAAAAAATCATCTGCTCCTGTATGGAGGGCTGGCATTTCTCTCTCTGTAAGCTAGCCATCCCATCTCTATCCAAATGGACTGGTTCTGCCTGTTTCTTTCTCCATCTGGAAACGGTAGACCAAGCTGTCTTTTCTGATCTTAGCCTTTGCCAGGCAAGTGGAGAGGAAGTGGAGGGGGGATATTGTGCTAAGGCCTTGCCCACACTGAGTCTTACAGTCCACAGGAGAGGCAGGGGACTGTACCAGGGGAATTTGGAGGTGTGGTATGGAATGTCACCTTCTTAACTCTGCAACAGCTTATTGAAAAAAGGTATTGTTAAATTTGGAAAAAAAGTGTCTTCGGAATTAATTCCTTCTTGTAGAAAATAATCGTGGTCTGCTCATAATGAGTTCTTAAACCTTTGCATGAGTTTGCTGCTGCTGAAGTGGCACACTGGACCTTCAGGGATTACCATTTGCTTTCTGAGCTATAGCCAGGTCCTACCCTGCAAGGCAGTGGTTCTCCAGTCCTGGGGTTGCCTTTGCAGAATAAATCACCCTGGTTCTCTCCTTCCACGCTCCTGTAGCTCTCTTGCCTTCTCCCCCATCGGGCCATCCCCTGCTGCAGCAGCTCTGGGAAGTGCAGGACAACCAATGCTCCTGTGGAGCTGCCAGGAACTGCACCGAGGCATCTTCAGGGACACAGGAAAGGATCCTGGCTCAATGTTAATGAAATTGGTGTTGAATTGTTGAAACTGTTAATATGTTGCAGAGTCACCTGGAGCAAGGGCACTTCTGGGGGAAGCTGATCTGCAAGAGTGAGAACATACGAGGAAGGGCTTTAGGGGCCCTCCAGCCATCCTGGCTGACTTACAGTGCTGGGGAGAGCTCTGTCTGCTGTTTGACTGAATCCCTAAGGGGTCACACTCTGCTTTAGAGACATTTCATAGTGGGGGGCGGTGTCTTTTTCGGGGAACAGGGAGAAGGTGATAGACCACTAATGATTTCATGGGAGGAATGACTGAGGGGTGAGTGTGGAACATGAGTGAGGGTGCCCTCGTGTAGAGGTGAGTAGATGGGTACAGTTGAATCCAGAGAATTGCACAAAAAAAGTGACATTAAAATTTGCTAACTGCTACCATGGGGAAAAAACCAAACCAACAAACTCTAATTTTATTAAGTTATATGTAGCTACTGAAAGGAAAAGTACAAAGTTATCACTTTCCATGTAGTATAACCCTGAAAAAATTGTATCAGATACATTTAATGTACCTGCAGATACAATAATTTTAAATTTCATTCTAACATCGCTTTCAGCTACTTTTAGTAAGAGGCTAAAAAGAAATTGGGCAACTTGAAGAGGAGCATGACCTTTATGTTTGTAACAGTAATCAGATTATATGAAATCTATAATTAGAGCACTAATAATAGACATTCAAATTAGTTGAAGTGCAAGCTGCAACAAAAATAGGCATTGGACATCTGATGAGTATGAGACATCAGACATTTGAGTTTGTATACAGACCTTTGGAAAGTCTTTAAAAAGGAGAAAGTGGTCTGAAAACAGAATGATGTTCAACCTAGAGTTTTAAATCAGCAATGCATGACTTGTTCTTTTAACTCTCCAGTCCTATTATTTATGTAGAAAATGCAACAAACATCTGCTTGTATCCTTAAAGGCTATATTTGCAGTTTATTTTAAGCTTTCCATGCTCAGTATCACACTAAAGTTGCAAACAAAATTAAAAATTGAAAAAAAGCAACTTTAAACCCTTGTCTTACAAAAAGCCCTACAAAATATGATCTTTCATTTATTTTTTTATTAATTATTTTATGTATGTATATATATATAATCCTGTTCAGTTGGCTGAAGGGAATTGTAAATCAAAGTGACTATTTATTGAAATGGGAATAAGGGATAGGTTGGATAAAAAAGGAAGAATAGAAATTAAGGTACAAAGAAGCAAAGGCAGTGTCAGATAAACATCAGCAAAAATAATTTGCAGTAGTGAATTATAAAATCAGAAATAAGGAAAAGTTTTTGAACAGTTCATTTGGACTATTTTCAATTCGTTTTGGTTTGTGGGAGGTTTGGGAGTTTTTTTGTTTGTTTTCTTCAGAACCAGGTCAAAAGTGTGAACAAGTAGTAGACTCGAGGATGCTCTTTAGTTTGCTTTGGTTCTTTCCTTTCTGTTCTTTAGTAGTTGCTAGAAGAATTTGCCTCAAAATTCCCACGGCACTCTTCAGTGTCCAATTCTTTCATTTTCACAGTCAACCTTGCTATCTCTCTTCACATCTTTTTAGCACATGGGACTATGCACTTCACTAAATCCACTGCAAATTTCAGATGATTCATTCTCTTCTCTTCTAAGTAGGTTTTTTACTCACTGTCTCTTCAAATTGTCTTTAGCATACTGCAAAGTTCAAGAAGTCTTTCTTCCCTCCCTCCCACCTCGATATGTTTATCCTCAATTAACTGGTCTACATTCATTCTAATATTCCTCCTTCAGCTTCTGCACTTAACTATCCCACAGTTCCTCAAGGGAAATATTTTTATTGCTTGCTATTTATTGCTGTGGCAATGGAGTCCTCTTACACCTCCCTACCTCTCACACTACAGAGATTTAAACAGATACTCATGTTTTTGGTCAAACTTTTCCTAGTGGGCTTGGGAAAGAGTGTATATATATGTAAACCTCTCAACATTGTGGGATTGATAAATGGATCATTGATCACTTCAGATAGAGATGAATGAGTACTCTGTAAGAGGAGAGTAAGGGTTTATTCCACTCATTGAAAGTCAATTAAAATTGCATGTTTCAATCACTGAAATATAACACAGAAGAATTAAGATGATATAAATTTAGAAAGCAGAGGAAAATGTCTTTTTTTTTTTTTTAAATGTGTAAGACTTGGTTATAAGGGGTGAAAGAAAACATAAATCAGGATACTATTATAAAACAACCAGAAACTTATATTTTTAGTATTAGACTCTTTCTACATGAAAAATGAGAAAGAAAGAAAAAAAAAAAAAAAGGTCCTACTGTATAAAGAATGTAATCAGTGACCTCCTAAATCTCAAGAGCCTAACTTCCAGCTCTCTCTTTTTCCGGTGTTAAAGCGCATTTTGCTGATCATTCATTCCACTCTTTTGAGCAAAAGAGCTCTGTTCAAACAAATACTGAGTACTTGTTTTCAGGGGAAAAAAAATGTTTCTTTTTCATGGGAACAGTAGCTAGTGTAATAAAGCCTCGGAGGTGCTGGGGTGTGTGGTTTCAAATGCTGTCACTGGATACCACAGCAGTGTTTCTGGGGACATGTCAAAAGAAATGAAGTGTGAAACTGTATCTGCAACCTCTTGCTAGAAGGTTTTGAAGTAAGGGTGTTTCCAGCAGCTTACATGGCTGTCTCGTTCCCTGAAGTTTACAGCTATATTGTCTGTGCTGCTGGAGAAGTCAGTGTAGTTATAAGCCAGGAAATGCATCTCAATAAATGCTTAGGGAAGGAAGAAGGTGCAGATGAAACCTGTTAATGTACTCAGTGACCAAGAACAACCTCTTGATAGTGAGAGAAATGATTATATGAGTGAATGAAGAGATTTGAAGAAATACCTGAATTGGAAAGAACCTCGTATTTGCTTAAATGAGGATCATAAAATAACAAAGAAATCTAAGCTTAAGAAAAACACTCGGTGCTATTTTGCCTTCCAAAGATTTCCAGCTGGCATTCTTAAGTGGCCTTTCAGAGATCTGGGTCACATTCTCCTGACAAGAAGTCTCTCACCCTGCTTCCCCCTCTGCTTCAAGTTGTCAACTATATTGACCAAATATATTTCAGATGGAGAAGTGCTTGAACATATTATGTAGGATCAAAGCAAAATGATTTTCATGACGAATAAACTGAAACCTTAACTAATATATTACCTACACTTGGTGAATAAATGAGCTAGTAGAGTGAAAAATGTTAGTTCTCATTTGGTCCTTTTATTATTAATTACAGTATGTGGAAGTTACCTTAGAGCTAGAAAGATACAGAGCTTGATGTGTTGTGTCCCAGGAATAAAAACCTGGGATTGATTCTGCCCAGAGTGAATAGAAGAATAAAAGTTAGAAATAAAAATAAAAAACCCCTATGTATGGCTCACCTAGAGTTCAAATAGTCTTTCCACACCTTTATACTAAAACATCATGTAGTTGAATTGTTCTCGTGAACTCAGCAGAATTAGATTTTTTTTTTCCCCTTGATGACTGGAATATGTGAAAGTAATTAGCTTTATTAGCTATATTTTTAATATTTTATGTTTTCCTTTTGGTGCATTGTAGCAATTGTAATCTTTTCTTAAGGAGAGGTTTCTGTTTCTCCCTCTCCAGCTACTCTACAAGAATAGAAAAATGAGAAATCAGTGATTACATTAGTCTTGTCTTTACCTGATGAATGGTTTTTTTAGATGCCTGGCAGTAACATATTATCCTATCCTTTCTGGCATGACATCTTGTCCTCTTCCAAGCCATTGCTTTATTTAAAGTAACTGAAATTAGCACAGTGTCTGCTTCTGTGAACTATGTTAAGATGTGCAGATTTGCCAGCACCCACCAAAGATAGCAGCACCTGCGTGGTTCTGCTCAGCCAGAGATGTCCTTTTCAGCCTTTTCTAAAGATAAGGTTTTTCCTGGTGACTTTTGGAGGTGTCTAATTCCTTTCCAGTAAATTAGAAGATATTAGCTAAGGAATTAAGTTCATTAGGGGAGAAAAAAATAAGACCCCTTGAAATATTAACCTTAGGGTATATTTTACTTCCTAAATGGCCTTCAGATTAATGATTGTCATCAGTAGATAAAAGCTTGTCAGATTTTGCAGAGTTGATTTCTCTTTGAGTCCTACAATCAAATTTAAATTTACTGAGGCATATAGATCTCCCATTTCATTTACTCATAAATATGTATAAAGGAGACACTCTAGTAAGTCCTGGTTTTATAGACATGCAAATAAACCCCCTTACTGTCACTGAAGTAAACTGAGAACCCTGAATACTTCTTGCTTTTGAAAAATATGAAGGGGGTTTTCCTGTTGTCTCTTTGGGTATCTGTAAGTGCAGATCTCAAAATAACTTTCTAGTGAATTGTGAATGGAGGTTTTTTGAGATTTACTTTGCTGGGAATGGTTTTGCCAAGTAAACAGAGGATACTTACTGTATTTACTTTTATTCAAATAAAGGTATTTTAATTAAATTTGAGAGGGGCACATTAGTGGAATCAGAAAACTCTATATAGCATTATGCTCCCATTTTCCCATTATCCTTTTCTACAGCTGAGTATTTAATGAGAAGACACTGTTTTCCTGTAAATATTTCTCTTTGCTGTTGCTCTATAAAATATAGTAAAGAGAATAAGAAAAAATATTCTTACACATGGTTGTTAATTTTTTAATGGAGTATCTCTGTGAAAACTGGATATTTGCTTTTGTGTCTGGGCACATTATGGAATCATTAAGGCTGGAAAAGACCTCCAAAGTCATCGAGCCCAACCTTTGACCAAACACCACCACGCCAAACTAAGCTGTATTACTAAGTACCACCTCCAGTCATTTCTTGAACACTTCAAGGGATGGTGACTCCACCATCTCCCTGGGCAGCCTGTTCCAATGCCTAACCAGCATTTCAGTGAATTGTTTTTCCTGGTGTCCAACCTGAACCTCCCCTGGCACAGCTTGAGGCCTCTTGTCCTGTCTCTAGTTGCCTGGGAGTAGAGGCTGACCTTCACCTGGCTGCAACCTCCTTTCAGGTAGTTTGTAGAGAGCAAGAAAAGTCTCCTGTTCTCTAGGTTAAACAATACCAACTCCCTCAGCTGCTCCTCATAGGACTTACTCTCTAGACCCAAATTTACCATATGAAACAGTCCTAGGCATGCCTGGCAAGAGCAAGTTTACAGTGCTTTCACAAAGGCCATGTATTCTGTCATAGATATAAGCTGTTAAACTGTTAGGGAAGTAGTTTGGAGAGGAGGGCTGCACAGGAGCATTGGTTAAAAAGCTGTGAAGCTTTTTGCTTGGTTTTTCAGTTTGTTGTGATTTTTTTATATTTTTATTATTATTGTTATTTTTTATTTATTGGCGTTTTGAGAAAGAAGTGCTTCACATCCAGGAAAGTGTTTGTCCTGATTATCCTCACAGGAATAATTTACAGTGTGCAGGAGCTATGTGAACACTTATTTGTGTGTTGGGAGATTTTGTCTGTGGGAGGAGACTTGGCATTGAATTTCCTCACACGAAGCAAAATACACACTCGAATGTTTGTAGGACTAAGGCCTGAAACATCTAATTTTTCTGTCTGTTAAAATGTATTACTTTTGTTTACAATATGATGAGCGGAGAATCTTTTGGCACCAGTCTTGGTACAAAGTACCACCTCAGAGTTAGCAGTTGTCTTTTCAGTAATCATTTCTCATTATGTTCCAAAAGCATGGAGCTGAGAGAGGGATGCCTGAGGAGGTTTTAGCTGATGACAAAGTACAAGCAGATTTGTGGTTTTGTTTTCTAGCATGTTATTTTTTGTGTTTTCCTCTCCCCCCCCGAATCAGAGTTCTGTTGTTAGAGAATGGAGTACTTGTATTTGCCATTGTACTAAAGTAGTTGTCATAATGCGAATGAATAATTGGCAATTGATTATTTTTTTCCCTGTTCGTTTGTGTTTGGTGTATTCCTACAAGAGGGAGTAATTGGTGGTCATTATATGTGACATGAACTTAGTTTTTATTTTCAACTCCCTCCTGCTTCTGCCAAGAGATTTGTTATCTCGGTAGGGATCCTTCTCATCTTGCTTTTACCAGAAAACACTGGAGAACAGAACAGTCTATAATTGATTTTTGTATTCCTTCACGTTTTTGTGCAGAGTTTTATGGAGGCTATATTGCAAAAATGGGCTTTAAAAAAAGTAGGAAATTAAAGAAGGTTACATTTTTTTTCCCATTTTCAAGTTCAATTAATATTGAAGTCTATATTAAAATGCATTTTGTGAGTCAAGTGGCTATCCAAGGAAATTAAACTTCCAATACTACCATCGTCCTTATGGCCTGATGGACATCATGCAAATAAAATAAAGATTGGCCAAAGGGTCCTTCTTCCTCAGTTCTGAACCAAAAATGGTCACTGCTGTCCTTGCCTTGCCAGCAGGTGAGCAACTGTTGGCGGAGTAGTTCAGGATGGGCTTGCCAGGGCAGGTGAGCTCTGTGAGGCTCAGACTCCACGTGAGCGAGGTGTCCATATGGGGTGTGTGGTGTGGGGACACAGAGCCTTAGTCACAACCTCAGCCAGGAGCTGCCTCGGTCAGAGAACACTGTGCTGGGGGCAGTCAGGCTCAAGGGGAGGTGTGGGCTCGGTGCCCCTCTGCCACCTTGTACTGAATGCCCTGAAAAGTGAGCACTGGAGTGAAACTGGGGCATCTGCCAAAGTCACAGTGCAGAAGACTGGAGATAGTACAGAATTAACAACAAGTAAGGACTTGCTTGGGAAAAATCTGAGACTGGTTGAGAAATAGTAACAACAAAGAGAATTTCTGTTTCCTCAGTGAAGACTCCATCCCTGGAGGGTGCCAACATTAGAACTGGCAGCTCTGGCAGCATTTCTGCTGTTTCTGTGCCCAGAGCAACTGACTTTTTCTTGAACCTACAAAAATGAGAGAAAGTTTCTTCAACAGAGAGTTGAATTATTATTTGCTGACATGTAGTTAAGCAGGTATAAGAACATCTAGCTTCTCTAGTGTGTATTTATAGAGTATACTTTTTTATACTGTACAGGTGTTTATAAAGTACACTGAGACCCTTAACTGAAAGACTGTTGTATGAATACAAGCAATAATTACTGTCACACATGTAAAAGAATCAGGTCTTCCTGCCAGTAGCCTTTCCTCAAGGGGGAATTTAATTCCTTTATCTGCAATAATTTTAATGCCACCTCTCTTGAGATTGGAATGTACGGTATTTAATGCTCATTTAAACAAGAGGGAGACTTGCTCTGCAATCCATTAAATCCAAAGGGACATGCTTCTACCTTCTCTTTGCTTGACACTTATGTATACATGCAGAGAATGAACCTCTCTCAAATTCTCAGGTGACACCTGGTTTTCTCTGAATGAGAAGAAATAACCTTTGCCTCTCTATTAAAGGCACGCCCTTTACACACTTGGTTTGTTTCAGGATGTTTTTACTTGCAAACTTATCCCTAGTTTTGGGTTGCTGGTTTTATTTAGGAAGGATGTTCTTCAAGGGTCCAAGTACAGTAACCAGAGTTACCAGGCAGTAACAGGTGCTTAACATAACAGCTACATTTGTGTGAAAGCAGATAGGCTGACAGTCACAATGTCTTAAATGGGCACTATTAATTCACATATTTATGTAAAATAATATGGCTTCAGGAATGTGCATCTCAGCCCTCCAAGAGAAGAAAGATATGTTTTCCTAAGGTACTGATGGATGGTTGTTTAGATTTTATGGTACTCAGTCATAGCAAATATTAAGCTCAGTAATTTAATGTCATAATTAGAATTAGTTTAGGTGGAAGAAATACTTCATTTAAACTGAGTCTGTACATCAGGAAAAGTATATTTTCTGTCAATACAGATATTTTTGGTCTCATAAGAAGATTCAGCAGTTCCACTGTGTAATGTATTTTAGTATATAAACAGCAGTAGTGAGGTGAGAAGCTATTACAGCTCATTTCAGTGGTTTACCATTGGGCAAACAGTTGGCAATTATTGCACTTGGAAGAATTGAATGGATGATTTGAATGGAAATGCTGGTTCTTCAGTGAATTCCCTTTTTACATCAATTGTAGCATATGTCCATGGTTTTTTTCAGCAATAATGAAATTCCTGAGTTGATTTTCCTTGTGCTTTTGAATGCTGAGTGTTAACATCCAGCAGGAGAGACCTGTAGTTGACCTTTCATGCTAAATGTGAAAGGGCTGTTGTAGCCTTTAAAAAGACTTTGTGCTTCTGGGCCTCCTGGGAAGCTCCAGTTACCTTCAGATTGGATCAGCTGTTTCAGGTATGAAACACCAGTTGTGCAGAGCAACTTTTAAATATTGTTAATAGTGATATCTGCCTTCTATGATAAGCCAGGTCTGAAAAACATCTGTTTGTGCACGCAACACATCTGGCTTTATGGTGCATTCTGTACCTTTCCCATCTGTTTAGGAGTGAAAATCACCAATACATGTGATTCAACTCTTTTCAAAGTACTTTTTATATTTGAAAGCATGAAAATAATATCAATGTGGGCGGTATAACTGCCCAATAGAAAATTTCTGCAGCCATTATACGAACTTCAGCCTTCGATATCACGAGGAGTTTGGAGTAGGTCTTTGCATCTGGTTAATGCTGACTCTTGTATCCAAATACACATGTAATACTTTTAGTTCCTATGAAAAGGTGGTCAAGTGTCAGCTTGTGATCTAGATTTAAGTGATGAATCAGTATTCTGTGCATTTTTCAAAGATTAAATTTCTGATAGCCTGCTTTTTTTCTTTGCAGAAATATCTGATTTCTGGTATTTCTCTCATCTCTTTGAGAAGGGACTATACAGCTTCTAGGTCTGGTTGGTGAGGCAGTGAAGGTGCTGGCATGTTGCTCTGTCTTTGATCCATATTAGTAGAACTGTCCAGAAGAGAAAGATAAAATTGGGAAATGGGAAAGTCCAGGGGGATCCTGAAAATTCTCAGGTTGTTATGCTGGTTGTGAACTGATTTGGATGCTCATAGTTCACATGGGCTTAAAGGGAAGCTGCTGCTGTTCTATGCAGGAGAACCCCCTGAGAGTTACACAGACCCTTAGTGCATAGAAATACATAGAAACCACACCTGCCTGAGGAATTCCCTGCACTGCAAACTGAATTATCAGGAGAATATTATAGGGAAATATCCATGATTTGCTCCTGGTTTACACTCTGTTTGTCAGAGACAGGCTCTGGAGCTCACCAGAACTTCTCGTCTGGTCACATCTAGTACAGCTGTTCTTATCTAAACTGAATAATAAACAATATCCAATTTAATTAATGAATTTATTGTACCTGATATTATATCTACTTGCTGTAATAATTACTGCCTAGTTATTGACTTAATTTCTTTATAAAAAATGAAAAGAAAATGGAATATAATTGCAGAGTGTTACTTTGAGCTCTGGCATATCTAAAAGCATGAAAAAAGCCAAATATTTTTTCCTTAGCAGAAAATTTTTGAACTAAAACTTAATTAAGAATGAGGTGACTAAATCAGACATAGTTTGAAATTGTGAGTTCTAATGTTTGTAGAATAAATTATCTTAACACTGATTGTGGGAATACAGCAGGCAGAGACATACAAGGAAATGATGTAGGTAAAGTGAGAAGTTACATGTTTGGAGGGAGGCTGTAAGAGCAGAGAAAAAAAAGTAGAAAATATGCTACACTAATATAATCTCACATTTGCACTGGGAACTAATCAGCATTTATATTCTCAAATTAATGCAGTCATATCTTTGTTATACTTTCTGGACTAATCAATCTATTTGAACAGTTAAAATCATCTTGTGAATATTTTAGATTGGAAGTTTCAGTACTTGCTCGAAGTCCAATTCTTCTAGATGATTTGGATGAAATAATTCCCTTTTGGAAGCATAAATAGCAATATTCTTTCTATTGTTTGAAGAAAGAATTTTGTTATTTATTAACTGAAAAATAAGAGCTACTTCTGAAGTATGTCCACTTTCATCTTTCTAAAATACTAGAATATATTCAAATCCCTCAAGTAGGTTATTATCTGCAGCAAGGACAAAAAGATGGTATTCGAAATAATTTATTCAGAAAGCTGGTAGTGCAGCAGGAGTCTAATCATCAGGATATGTGTCTCTGTTTCTAACACCAGTCATATTATCCCTTATTTCTAATACAAACAATTTTCAGTTGTGAAAATTAGGGAGAACAGCCAATGTAAGATAAAAAGAATGAAATCCATGAAACTGAAGTGGTTTAGGAAAGCTGTTTCAGAGTGCTTATAGGTTATCTTCCAAATCAGTGAATCCTGGAGTGAGTATTTTATTCTGTCTCAAGAAATGAAATAATAAGTGGGAAGTATTCTGTTCAATTTGAAGTCAAGAGAGATGAACCTACAGTAAAGGAGAGGATTTTTGTATGAAAGATAAGAAATAGCAATTTTTTTCTTCTCTTGGAGCTTTTAAGTATAAGGAACAATGCCTTGAATAGCCTTCCTAAAATTTTGGAAAAGGTAAATGAATTTTTATAAGTGCATAATGCTAGAACAGTGAAACTACCCAAGTCTCCTTTACACTCTTCTCAATACTTTAAATATCGTCAAAATAATGCTCAAATAGAACTGGTATGGGAAGGAAAAAAAAAGTGTGAAGAGCCTACAATCTGCAAATGAGAACTCAAAACCTCACCATCACCTGATCTCATTGTTTTTCACACTTATTTACTTTTCCCTCTTACAAATGTACAGGTGAAAGGATTGGTGTAGGATATTTGAAAACAGAACTTGGTGACAATACTTAGTCCTCCCAGAATTTACTTGGATAAAAATGACAGAGCGTGAAGTTATATCCTGGTGCTTCTTCAGCCTTGCTTTCAGCTCCAGCTTGATACTTCAGTTTGCTTCCAGCTGTTTTCTGCCCAAAGTAAAATGTTTCCTGGCCATGTGCTGCCTCTATTTCTGTCAAGTGGGGTTAGGAACTGGTGTTGAAAAGACAATATAGTGCTCTTTACCTCCTGGAAATTCCTTTCTGCAATGAGCCGTCCTAAAAGGCCAGCTGTGCCCAACCACACAGCTGTTCCCAGAAAAATAATAGCTTAAACCTGCTTTTGTCAAGGCCAAGAATCAGATCCTGTGAATTTATGAAAGGTGAATGCTATGGTAGACTCTAGAAGTGTTTTGCATAAGCAAGATTATAAATAATATAATAAAAATTAATTACTTTAGTACCTGATAATGAGCTTTACAGGTAGCTAATGCCATGTTTAGTATTATTCTTTTATGTTTGTGATCCAATCAGCCAGTGCAGTAACCAACCTAACCTATGGCAGGAAATTACATATCCCATTATTCCTTATAGTACAATAACACCCTTTATTTATGGCAAGCATTAGTTTTGTAGTCACACTGACAGAATTCATATCTTAGCAGTGCATCAAGACTTTCCTTCCCTCCTTGTAATAGTTATCCCTAAAATTGTCAGACCTGGACATACGGTATATCTGTCAGCATTGGGAAGAAGGCTCTGGGCCACAGAAATTCTCTCTCCAGTCAGATTTAACAGAAGAGGCCCAAAGTTCATAAGAAATTTGCTTTCCTTATGAAGATCTATTGAGTTAGTTCTAATTCCAGCCTGCTGATTCCACATGATGGTGGATGACACTAGAGTGTTGTAAACATATCCAATTATCATATGGTTTTACATATCACTTCTATGAGAGGTGCTCACCCGAGTGCATTTTCTGTAGTGCAGTTTCTCTTTGAAGTGTATGTGTTTTATCATCTCTAAGAAACTCATGTTCTCTAAAGGGAAATTTTCAAATATTGCCTCTGAAGCTCTGCATGTTGAGCATGCATAACTCAGGTGGGCAATTAGATAATTAAAATATGACTATGTGATTTTAATGTTGAGTGTAGGCTACAACCTGAGCAAAAGGAAGTAACTGTGAAACTGAAGGCAGATGGCTGAAGGTTGCAAACTGGTCTGTCCTTTTTCAGATGTTCTAGGCACAAGTGAAAGTTTGAAGTGGTATACTTTTCCTAGAAAACATGAAATAAATGGGGACAAGGAATTATTTCATTAGTAATGGTCCAGGATAACTCTAATGTTAGAATCTGAACTTAATAAAAAGTCTCTGTTAAGACTACAAGAGACAGGAAACAATTGTATTTTAACAGGCAGAAGCATTTATAGAACCCTTTATTTTTATGAAATTCTATGTGAATTTTATAAAACTCATTTTAGTGTTGAAGGAAATGAAGGGTGAGTTGTCCTAGATTATGAGAAATGAAAAGAAATTCATAACTGTTATCTGTGAATATTTCTGTTTCAGCCACTGTGGAACAAAGCTCAGTTTTTCTTTAATGTTTCATGGACTTGTGATCTACTAAATGGAGAAAAAAAATGAGGGTACTCTCTTCCTTGTGTGATATGTCAGATAAAATAAAAATGAGCCTAATTTATTATGTCTTTTAAACAGATGCTCCTGCATATGGGCATGTGTTTCTGTATTTGTTTACTGATACATTTTAAGAAATGATTGCCCTCTTGGTAATGGTTGCAGATAATTACTTATGAAGAAAAGTTCCCATTATGCAGGCACCTAAAATTGTTAGTCACCTCTTAAAACACTTCAGTTCCCACTTCCACCTCTGAATTCCCACCAAACCTTCTCCTTCTCCTCAGTGCCTCAGTGCCATGTAGGAGCAGGCATGTCAGCATTCAGGAAGATACCATCACACAGTTCTTTTTAATTGCCAACACTGAATAAATTCACATTCATTTATATCTGCGAAAAACTCACAGATTGTGCTTGTGCAGTTGAGCTTGGACAGTCTCTTCCATCTTAGGTTTTGCTTTCTCAAGCTGGAAAAAGTAAATTTTTTTTTCATTTTTCAAACTGGGAAATAGCTTGTTTTCCTTGGGGGAAAGATTTGTAAGGGAATATAAAATACCCTTCCCAGTCCAAACAGTCTTACCGCATGCATCAAGTATTTTGCACTGGTCTACAAGAATATTTCTAACCAGTAGTTCAGTAGGTCAGCTGAAAACATAAGGCAAAAAGAAAACCAACCTAGAGCAATATCAGCACAGTTAATCTTTTATAAACAGCTTTTGTTTGTGCAGTGATAACTTTAGAGGGTGACAGGAAAAGACAAGTTGCTACCAAATCATAAGAGTTTTCTTACTTTCTCTCATACTTGCTTATCAAGCACTGCAGTAATTTTGAAGGGCTAAACATCATTAAAAGAAAAATCTATGTGTTTTGCATACCACATATCCATAAAGTGTGTATAGGAATGAATGATAGCTTACTGAATTTAAATTAACAAAATCCAAACTTACTTTGACAAGTTTGGTGAAATACTTTAACCTGTCAATGATAGTTGTTTGTCACTGTCATTTTTGCAGCACACCTGCAATATTTAACAGTTATACAAGTACTAAAATCTTCTGATGCTTTCCTGAAATTCCTGCATAGCAATAAACCCCTTAATATCCTCACTTACTTGGGATTTTGGACAATAAGCTAGTCTGGCATGTATTTGACAGTGTGATAAAGCTGCTATAGACTTAGCTGCCTAAATTGAGCAGCAAAAGACCAGCAAAACCCTCATGAGTTCACCTTTCCTGATGGGGGAGTTGGCTGGAGGGACGATCATGTCAGCTAAACCAGAGTTAAAAAGGCAATAGGGAGTCCACTGTGGTTGGCCCAATCCCAGCTTAGTTTCTATTATTTCTGATGTGTCTCTGCAATTCAGCTGATTTCTGAAGCTGAAGTAATCACCTTAACAAGCATTGCCATGTTTGGACAGAAGTGTGAAGCTACTCAGGGCAAATTCCAATGCTTTTCTTTTGGATCTGATATTTTCTAGTTGACACTAACATATTGCACTTGTTCGTGAGCTAAATTCTTTACCTGATGTATCCTCACAAGGTATTACTTATATCAGGTTTCATATGACATTTTCCAAGGAGACATAAAAGGTGATGATATGTATTCTATGGCTGTGAAACACCAAGGTGGGTGATGGTTTAGGAGCCCACTCAGGGGGGGCAGCAAGCAGTGCTATTGATTCAGTTGGAATGGTGTTCAGCTCTCTGAACAGTGTCAGAAGATGGTTATTTCCATGATTAATAATAAAAAAAAAAAAAAAGCAAACCACCAGGTGTTATGATGTGGTTTACAGAGATTGTTAGAGTTATAGTAAAGTTTTCTGAAGAGTGAGTTTTATTATTGGATCAATAAATGTGCTCTAACTTAAACCATTCGGCTTCACCCAGGAGATGAAGTTTAATGATGAAAGTGTGAGAAATGAATGTGAGAAAAGATGCTTCAATACTTTCTTTTTCAAGTTTTACATGTTTCCCATAAAATTAAGGTCTCGTAATAACATGGCACAGCTGTGATCAAGTCACTGTTAATTTTGAGAGCAACCCGGTGCAATATAAACTTTGACCTTGTTCTAAATTTCACAACAAAATAAAAATTCAAACATTTATTACAGAAAAATGCTGAGAGTCAGGAAAAAAGAATACAGTTCAAACAAGCAGCTTTCAGCGTGAACATAATATGAAATGTGTTTTTTTCAGTCATCCTGAAGTTGAGGCATAGAGCTCAAAGAAACTTGTTCTGAATGGGCTTGTTTGCATGATTTCTCTTCTAATAGACTGGGGCTTTGTGCACTATTTCATGGGCTTGCAGGTAAATGGTAAACCTCTGTTTAGGTAGGTTATTTATAGGACAGGAGAAAAACAGGGATGTCAAATGGAGGGCTGTGTATGTTCTGGATATGGTAATTTTTTCTTGAAAAAAGCAGGCGTATGAGGTTGTGGTAGAATGAGAAGTTTAGGAGTGAGTGATCTATCCTCTGTGTATTTATCTGCTCCTGGTTTTCTGCATTTGAACTGTTATGTTGTTGGGGTGGGACTGTCTTTTTGTTTGTGCAGTGTTAAGCCTTGTGGCCTTGAGCTTCTGGGGAGGTTGGCACAGCCACCCAAATTCACCAATTGGACCTTACTGAGAGTCATTCACAGATGATTGGGGAAAGGTAACTGATGGAGTTTCCCCTTTGGTATTGGCTATGAAAGGGAGGCATGGAAGATGGTGGTGTGGAATACTACTCTTCCAATGGCATTGCAGGAAAAAAGTAAAAAAGTTTTTCTCCACCTAATTAATAATGCTTACCACCTAATTAGTGATGCTTGTCTGACTGATGAAGGTTGATGCAGTGGCTTTTTTCTTTTCTTTTTTTTTTTTCTCCCTCTGTGTTACAGATATACGTGGGCTGCAGGGATTTCTCGATCAGGCCTCAAGACTGGGACTTGATGTATCATTACAAAAAGTGGACAGGAACATCAGCAGAGTATTTTCCAACCTTTTTACTACCATGAAAACGGAAGAGCTGAACCGCTATCGGGACACATTGCGGAGAGCTATCTTACTGCTGAGCCCACGGGGAGCCCAGACTTTTATTAATGAGGTCAGTGCACAGTTGTTTTTATCAGCAATATTTTAGAAGCATGTATTATGACTTATTGTGACTTATTATGTGATACCTTGCTGTGTTTTGCCATTTCGACAGTGCTGTTTGTTAAATGTCGGATGGGATTGCAAGGCTCTGGTGCCAGAGAATTGAAAGATCACATGCTCCATGGAATGCATACTTTGTGGTTGATGCAAATGGGGCAGCATGGGCCAGATGGGCACTTTCAGTATAATATACAGTTCTCTGGAGTAATTATTTTTTTATCTGGTTGTCTTCTGTATCAATAATTTTGTCCTGGATTTCGACCGCTGTTGACAAGTGACCAGAAAATCTACAATAGTCCATTAGAAATGAAACATAATGTGCCTAGAGAAATGCCTTTGTTGTGGAAATGTCCAAATTCATGTTAAAAGGGCGCATTACGGATGTTTGAAAGTTGAATCAAGGAGATTTTATCAAATATGAGGTGGGAATTAGATGTTTGTCTTTTTTTTCTTAGTGGTTTCTTGAAATCAATGAGGCTAATTAGGACAGGGAGGTAGCTGTTGGGCAAACTTTAATTAGTGTGCTGTGGGCTAATTTTTGGCATTAATTAGTTTTATCCAGATTTCTTAATATTAAATAATGAATTATTTTACAGTGTTTCATATGTCAGAATTGAGAATGAGAGTTGAAGCCTCAGTATAAGTTTGTGTATTCATTAGCTAAGATTTTGGCAATGAAGTAGGGGTTTTAATTTTTTTTTTTTTAGCTAACCAGGCATAAGACTGAACCAAGAAATTAAAATGTGGGTGAGACCTGTTTCCAATTATCAGTTTAGCTGCATCAAAGCCTGCTAAATTAAAAAAAAAAATCAACTCAAATTAGCTTATTAAGGTTTTTTTACCATAACGGCATTAGTAAATTATCCACATTTTATGTTCATCAGTGGTTTTTAAATTAATAAGGTAAATTTTATCAGAAACAAATGAGGCAAATAGTTAGCTTGGAAAAGACTAAGCACAGGGATAAACTCTACTAGTGTTTGTGCATACACGGGGATTTCCAGTAGAAGAATGAGGGAACAGATGCCCTCAGAGTGTAGCAAGCTCTACGCAGCTCAGTCAGTTGTTTTATTTGCTTCGTAGCAGACCTCCAGCAGAAATACACATTGCTGAACTTTCCAGTGAGTCCTAACAAAGTATTCAAACCAGGTGTGAAAAAGAAATAAACATGTGTGTTTTATTCAGACTCAAACTCGGTGGAAGGTGTGTCCCCCTTCAGTGCTCAAGGTTCCAGATTTATTTGTTAAGACTTAGATGAGTGCACTGTCAGGACCCTGAGGTGCCTGGAGTGTAAAGGCTCGTGTATTAAACTGCTTTACTACTCACTTCACCTTAAAGCACTGTGTATTATAGGCATTAAGACTAATGACTCTGATATATTTCCAGCTCCCTGCAGGAGTTTAACAGTGGGCAGAAATGAAAAGTAATTTATTTGGCAATCTTCCTATATTGAATCTTGATTGATTCAGAAAAGCTTTATAAAAGAAAATTTAAATCTTAGAAAGGAACTCTCAAAAGGCTTGAGATATGAGGTGCACAGTGTAGGGGAGAATCTTTCTCTGGCAGAGGCTGGGCTTACATTTTGTGGAGTTAGCAAATAACTGCAATTCTTCAAGATCTCAGTCAATACGTGGAACTAATTATCTACAGCACATTTTCAGGGAGTCTAGAATAACAGCTTTCAACTTAAATGAAATATGCATTTGTATGTAATTTACAGAAATGCATCACTCACTGTGTGTGGCAATAAGTGCCTTCAAAGGGTTTACTTATTTCTGCAGTAACTATTTCATGCTATAGATAACATAGAGCTCTATACTAGTAGTATTATTACCAGTCTGGCTCTGCACCTTGAAAATTGTTTGGAAAAATTAGAACAATTTCTCTCTTCAGTTTTGGGGGGAAAATTAGCTCTGCAAAAAAACCCTAAGTAGTAGCATTAGAAAAAAATGCAAAGATATTATTTTTATATTTTGCACATATTTATTTTTTTTTCTTTAACTCAAGTTAGAAATAAAAGCTGAAAAACAAAGAGAAGAAATTGGATTTAATGCTTTGTTTCCACGAACTTGTGGAAATGGAAAATTTCATGTGAAAAATAGGTTCCTTATTAAGTTTTTCAGTTTTGCTGAGTTAGTATTTTGTAGTAGGGGAAAAATGTCTGAAAAGCTTTAACTACATTTTTTAAGGTGTATTGGCTAATAACATTTCTTCATAAAAACAGGTGTTGCATGTAGACCCTCCAGTGGAATGTAGAACAGATATAAGAACAGTATTTGGACTATGAACCCTGATATGAACAGTTTTAACAAATTTTTCTTATCACAAGTCACAGACATCAGCCATTGGAAGCTGGTACAAGATTTATTTTGCCTGGTTTGATATTGCAAGTGATACATTTTTCCTGCTAAAAAATATGGATCCAGTTTTCAGCCTCACTTATCATTTCTTGGGTGGGCCAGAGAGATCTCATCTGAGTTTGGATGCACAAAGTTAGAGGATTCTGCCATGTCATACATGAAGAAGCTTTGAATTCTAAAAGAACTTAATTTTAGGATTATCTCTTAATTTTCATTAAACTCTCTTAATATTTCAGTACCTGATTCTGTCATGTGTCAAAGTTACTGCAGCAGGAGTCATTTCATAAGTTTTCAAGATTTATTATTTTACTATAAAAACTGCTTTGACTTTAAGAACAGAGAGAGGAAGAAAGGAAAAATATCTTTTCAATGATATAGGTATAAACACGGAATCAGCTGTTATTCAGAAAAGAAAAGGTAAATGCATTTATAAAATGTTAACTAACCTAGATTTTGCATTAAAAAGTCACTTTGGGACTGAAGCAAACCTATTGTAAAGAGTGTCCCTTCTTAATCAGTTGAGAAAAATGTTCCATTCTCCAACTGCAAAAATCCTGGCTATTCTTGTCTCAGTTGGTACAGATGTACAGGTACCAGCAAATACAATTTTGTAGTTTGAAGGCCATGCCATCCTCTTGCAAGGCAATATATAGAAAGAAAAGAAGAAAAACTAACAATTCAGAAATGGGAAATTTGTGACTTTTAGCTACTCTGTTAGTTTCTTTGGCCCAGACACAGGACTCTGAGATTCCAAAGGCCCCCTCTTTGTGGCAGCCAGGTTTCACCTCTCTCTTTCACTTACCAATCGATAGGGTTTTTTGGTTGCAAGTAGAGGTAAATTTGTATGGATTGCTTTTATCATTAAGGGCTGTACAGTGAAATGAATAAATGGAAAAATAGTTCAAAGAGGTGACAAAAATGATAAAAGAGTTGGAGAGTACGACCTGTGAAGAGAGGCCTCAGGAACATGCTATATACAGCCTCCCTAGGGGAATAAACTGATGAGTACCTGAGAAGGAACATGAGAGGAGAAGGAGGAATTCTTTAAGGTGATCCTGATTGTCTAACAGGAAGTAATGACCCAAAGCTAACCAGGGAATGCTTTCTAGCAGGGAGGTCAGTCGGACAACAGGAGTGCTTGGCAAGAGGGTTCAGTGAGACATCATTCCTCAAGGTGTTCAAGAGTTCACTGGATAAAAACACTCTGGTAAATTAGGCTAGCAGACTTTCCTGAGTCGGTTTGAAGGATGTTCTAGGTGATCCAGGAGTTCTTCTGAAGACTTACCTTGAAACATTTGTTGCGTGAATAAGTTTAGACGTTGTACTTTTTAGACAAGACATATCTGAAGAGGAGGAAAAGGTCTTATAATTTAGTGCTTCTTAAGTTTCCTGTGGCAGGTGTGTGGTACCTGGTGGCTGTGGTTTGGTTTTTTAATTCTTCACAGAAGACATATGGTTTGCTTGGGATATGTATTTTTATGACATTTTTCTTTATAACCATAGGTGATATTAATTCTTTAATCTCCCTTCTTTTCATTATATATATATATATATATATATATATATATATATATATATATAAACTTTACTTTTTAAAACCAGTAAAATAGAGGCTGTAACCCACTTGCATGTAATTGTTGACTTGTAAGGAGAAGACATTATTGGCTTTACAAGACCTTTAACTCAGCATTACTTGTATTTTTGGCATCTTCACTGAAGTGAAAAATGTTTCTGTTGAGGTGGATCTTTGAAAATGCTGTAGTTACTTGTGAGCCTGCCTTGCCTCTGAGCTAGTAAGCTTACTGCAGTAAGGTTCCTTGTATATATGCATGTCCCTGCAGCAAACCAGATGAAAGCAGAACTTTTTGCATACCTAGGATAGTAAATAAGCTTTTTTTTAAAAAAAAGGTAATAAAAGAGAGCAGATTAATTGCTTTAAAAATTAATACAAAACCCCTGTATCGATGCAGCAGAGTTATGTGAATCACTGCAATTCCAAATTGAGCTGAAGCTAAAAAATTCCAGACTAACTCTGTGTTAAACAGCTTGTAATTTATCTCTGCCCTGTTTATGTAGTAACCTCTGTGTCCCCACAGGAGAGCAAAGACTGCTCTCTCTTTCTCTTTTACCCTAGTTCACACTAAGTGTTCTGCCTGATTCTTTGAAATAAATAGAGATATCCTGCTTTTGGTTTGGGCTTTTGGGATCATTTCACAGTGATTTCTGGCCTTCCTTCATTCCTGGTCATTGAGAATGCTGAATACCTTACTCCCAGAGCACTCTCAGTTGGCACTTGTTAGTGAACAGTGCTCCAGACTTCTCTTTTTCCCTTCTGCAGCTGGTGACATGTTATTACTTGACTGGAGCTGAATGAATTATTTATGGCATCTTGAACAGTTTGCACCCACAAGCAATTGTATGAAATGTTTTTTCTCAGGGACCTTCAGTTTTCAAAATTTAACTGGAAAAAGTTCAATACTAATTTTCTGGCACTTAACATTTCATATTGGCATACGTCTCTCTTTTTTTTATTTATTTTATGTTGCAAACATTCAGCATATTAGTCCATATCTCTGTTTTCTCTGCAGCATATAAACATCTTGAAATATTGGTGAATAATTTTGGGAAAAAATATTATGCCTCTTCTGTTTTTAGAAGGCAATTTCTATGTTGAAAGAGCTGGTGGTGATTTGTGAGTGCTGGTAACAGACCTGTAGAAATAATACATTCTTCTTTCAATGGTTCAAGTTAAATTATGCCCGCCTTATTTCTCCTAAATCCTCCTGTGGTATTCTATTTCTTCCTTAGAGCTAAAATCTTGTCTGCTATTGTTGACATTTTCAATATGCTGAGACTCTTTTTGCTTAAAGAGAATAATAATTATAATTAAAGCCCAAGCAAATCTCATTGAACTGCTAAAACTGAAGTGAAAACAAAGCCCTCCCATTTTGGGATAAATTGGCCTTGAAGCAAGTTTCTTTCCACTGGACCAAAAAGAAAACCCCAAAACACAAACCCTCCTACATTTTGTTTCACTGTGATTAATCCAAGGGGTGGGATTATTTTCACAGGGATCCCAATCTGTTGGATCCCTTTGTGAATATGTTTGGAGTGATCAATTACACAGACTTGTAGACACTGTTAAGAGGGGGAAAAAATGACGAATAAATGACTTTATGAATTCCTTACCTAGTTTCATTTAAATGGCATTTCTTTTGCTACTACTGGTATATTTAAGCGACAGTTTTAACCCCTTTTTTTTTTTTTTACTCCAGTAGAACGTTACATGAGATGTTGAACCTGAATGTTGAAATGATGGGAAACATGAGGCTCTCATCCAACTTTGTGCGTCTCTAACAACAGCTGATAGGAGTTTTGTGAGGCTTTGTGGGTCAGTTGAGAAAAATGGCAAGAGACACACAAAGTCCTTGTGAGTCTAGAACCTGCTTTGCTATCAGTCTTGCTAAGTCTCTCGTGCCAGTAATGATATGTCTGGTCTGAAGGAACCAGATTTCCCAGCTCATATTCTGAATCTGATGACAGGGCACATATGCATAAGGGATCATGTATTTTTAAATGTCATTAAATCTGTATGTACAGGAACCAGGTCTTCCTCTTGCTCCAAATGCTTAATATCCAGTGTACTTTTGGGTCCTTGTTTTATTGCAGGTGTTTGGTTGCTAAAACAGGATTCACTTCAAAATTTCCCTGCTGTCCACATGTAAGGATGTCAGGTCTAAAGGAAACTGTGCCAAACATCTGGCTGACAAAGTTATTAAAATATCTGAAATTAACTTTTGTCTCATGAGCTTCATTAATTTTTTTGAACTAAACAATTTTTAGCTAATTATTTTTTGTTATTTTTTTATTTGTTAATCCAGATCTCTGAAGAGATTTAACCTCAAGATGGGGGGAGAGAGGCTGCATTTATGGTTTGGTGGGTTTTTTTGAAGGAACAGGAGCTATCAATGACTTGGAAACACACAAATGTTGTATTGGGCCACAGGCAATGCACCTTTAGTACTGTCTTAGTGCTGGTTTTTGCAAGAGCTGAGACAGGACAAGTCCAGTGGGCACTAAAAAATAGCTGTCAAAAACTAACCCCACCTCCACCTACTCCTTCATGGCTCTGTTTTCCAAATCATTTTACTTCAGGTCGTTTGGCTGACTCCTTGATTGATGTGCAATTTTAAAATAAAAATTATATGTATATGTATTTTTAAGGTAGTGAAAAGTGAGATTGAATACTCTGACATATCTGTGGTCACTATGCAAAATGTTTCTCTGAAATGCTGCAAATCTGTTGATGACTTTATCATTCCCAGCAAGGATAATTTTCTGCAATTTAGGTATAATTTACCAGAAAGGAGAAATTAGTAATTAATTATGGATGATTAATTTTAAATATGCTCCTGCATTTGCATTTCATCCCTATACTAGCATTTGCCTATTGTAAGGCACTGGCAGAAGCAGTACAGGTACATGAGAAAAGGTCTTTGCCTCACAAAAATCAGAAAAAAGTAATAGTCAAAAAAAAGCTATTTATCATCTTCTGGTTTTACTTTTTCATATAAATTTAGTGAACTGTTTAGCTGACTGTTCTAGAGAAGCTTGACTTTGAGGGTTACAAAATACATACTGTAATCATTCTGTATTAAACTTTTGAACCTACAACACCAGTGTGTACACACTGTAGCTACAGGTTGATTTTTTCCGTGTCTCTAAGCACAGGAATTGGCTTGGAGCACAGGACTCTGAACAACCATCTCTCCCCTAAAATAAACTTCTAGACTTGCTGTGCTGGATTGAGAAAACCACTGATTCATTTCATTAGTTGTTCCAGAGGTTATAGAAGAAGGCCATTATCCTTAGAAGGGATGAGTAATTATTGCTGATAATAATTTGCACCTGCTTCAAAAATCAGCTCCTTTTCACCGAAGGGTTTTAATCACTTCCAGTAGGTGAAATAAAATTATATTTACCCAAGACTTTATTTTTAGTTTCAAACTAATTTGAAAAATTACTTAAGCCTTCACTAATTACTCGTAGCACACAGGATAATGCTGTCTGTGTACGAGATAAAAGCTTGGGTGAGATTTACCATGATTTGAGAAGACTAATCCCAATCAAGGTGTCCTAGGACTGGTGCTCTGTTCCTCTTAAAGTTATTTTGTGCTGGCAGGCAGCACACAGTGTGAAGGTGTGAGGGTTAGCGCTCTTGATGCAGCACTGCCTGGTGTGTAGGAGACAACACTGAATTTTATGCCTATTTCTTCACAGTTGAAAGTTTAGAGTTCCTAAAAAAATCAAAAATAAAGAGTCAAGGGAGCTCTCTAGAAATACAAGGGAAGAAATATCCGGAAACTTTGTTCATCAAGGACAAGCAGTTAGATCTGATTCAATTCAGCTTATAACTTGAGACAGTGTGGTAACTGTGCAAGAAGATTGTCTTTTCCTCGGGCAAAGAGTGTTCTGTGTCAAAGGAATAGAGTGGTGTATCATCAGCATAAAGCGTGATGTGTCAGTTCATTTACCTTTGTACCTTGGAGGATGGCAAATACTGCAAAATTAGCAAGGGTTTGAGAGTTGTTTTGGAAAGAGAGTATAGTCCTATGCTAATAATTATTTTTCCTACTGCCACTGTTAGTACTGCTGGTGCTATTATAACTAGTATGTTTGCTGTACTTGAGTGGCTTGTTATGATTTTGGATGTTGTTTTACTGGGTGCTGTATTTGTGTCCCCAAAGAATTTACAGCATTCAGGAGGTGACAGATAGAGGTGTCTGGGGGGTAAAATGGATTGATGATGAATGTTGTTCTGTGACACCAATAGTGTCATCATACCAGGATCTTAGAAGGTAGCATTTTGAAAATAAAAGAAGGATTTTGAGATATTTGTGGACATGTTTTCATAAATAAGAATACATGAAAAGGGTTGAAACCAAGGCCAGAATCTTCATGATGAATTAGAGGTAACCTGAAAGATTGGAATAAAAAGTATACAGTATTGAAAGTGAAGATAGTTAGCATATCTTTGATGTGACAGGTAACAAGGGAGCTATTGAAGCAATGTGAAGAGATGGGTGAAATGATCAAAGCAAGGGGTTAGAGATCCTCTTTGTAGCAGAAGTTTTAGTGACATATGAGGAGAGCTTGCAATTCTTAAGGTCAGAAAGATGAACTTGGAAGTAATCAATATGTAATATCATCAGAGCTGGGAAAGGAATTTTAGCATTACATATGGGTAAAAAGAACTGTTTATTAAAAAGATTATATCTAAGGAATCTGTGAGATTTTGGGTTTATCCTGGATGAGAAGCTTTGAAAATAGTGAGAGTCAAGGATGACACTTGTAGTCCAAATTGGCAAGTCTGATGTTCTGGCTGTTCATTTTGACTGAGAAAAAGGATTTTCTTTCCCTAAAGGAAGAGAGATGAGAAATCTCGTTATCCACATGAAGCTTGTGATGGTATCCAGAAAGCAGGCTGTCAATTTAGACTAAACAGAATATAAAAAATGTGTCAGAGAGAAGTAGATAAAGACTCATCAGCATGTGAATGACCATGGAATTTTTTGCTAGTTTGTTCACTGGATGAAGTTAATGTGAAGAAAGAAGATTACAGAGTGAAAGGATTTGGAACCCTCCTTGGGAACTTGGAGAAAGTGTCCCCAGGAGAGACTGTCCTGAACTGTCAGAGGAGGAAACCCATGAGAGAAGTGCTGAGAAGAGGAAGTTTATCAAGAAGAAATGTGATCAGCTGTATTAGAAATATCTGGCGAGTCAAACAGGAGACAGTAACAGTTTTAGAGCGTGGCTAAGAAAAGTGAATGATAGCAGGAACAGTTTCAGTTAAGTGAACCATGTGTTAAGGGTCTGCAGGTAGAAGGGAGAAGAAGAATGGGGTGAAGAGACAGGCTGGCAGTGGGAGCAGTTTGTGTGGGCTGGGGCTTGCATCATCTCTTTGGATGGGCAATGTGTGGTCTGTCAGCTCTGCTTGTCTTTGCAGTTCTTACCACGTGAGCAGTTGTTCTGTGTGCTGCTCTCCAAGCACTGGGAAGTTGTGTATTCATAGTCAGTAGAGATTATACTCCCCATTCTCGGTGGTGGTTGTTCTGCTGTGTGCAGAATTCCTTCGTATTAATCTTATTGGGAAAGGAGACAATTTTACAGGTTTTGGATAATTTCCTTTGCAGTGTGATGACTAAGGGAATAAAAGCAGATCTGACAGTATCCTCTGTGGGAAAGGGCATACACTTTGTGTCCTAAGGACATTTTCTGATGGAGCTTTAGTTTTCAGTAATGTCTCTTTACTGGAAAAGTCATCATGCTGAAATTTTCATAGAAGGAAATATAATCAGGTTTCTATACCCAGATTTGCTGTTTTTGTCACTGTTTTTGTTCACTGCATGTTCAGGGTTTTGTTAAGATACATTTTCAAACCTTTTATTCGAAGATCAATTTTCAAGGTTGATTTCTTCCTGTTGAAACTGGTACCTAATGATTATCCTTATAGAATATAAAATGTGGAGGTAAAGGGTTATTAGTCCCTTTTTTACCAGCTGAGGCATTGAGGTTATAAAGAAAGTAGGCTATTTACTGAGTTCACCTGAAGCAGGGACTGAAGTTCTAAATGTCAAACCAAGAACTTGCCCAAAAGGTCATCCTTTCATTTGACACTGCCAGGTGTGTCTTTGCCACCATTGACCCCTGGTTGTTTCAGTTGACAGAACTGATTGTCCTGTCACTCCAGTGGTCCTTTTGTCAGACATGCAGCCTTTAACCCATACATGTTGTGTCAAATATTAAAACTCTCTTTGAATAGTGGATGTTGGCTTTAGTTTCAGATAAATAATGCTGCTTGCACGTGCAATCCTACAGAGCATTTAGAGATGCTTAGGTAACTTTAAAAATCTGTATTTTATTTATTGAATTGAGTCCTTTCGCTGTAATGGAGTTATAGTTTGCTATAGACCATGCACTGTGAAAGAGATCAATATGTTTGGCACTGACCCATCCATTCAACTTGAAGCAATCAGATTTAAAAGCTTTGCACTTTATTAATGGGTGTGCAAATAGCAACTGGGTTCCAAGGACACTCTTTAGGAAAGCACCTTGAGTGATTGGTCTTGATATATAATTCATATTTTACTTCCAGCTTTCCAAAGCAAAAATCATGTTAAAATTATTTTTAGATAATATTGTAAGGGGAAAAAACTCAAACCTTGAAGGATGATAATGACTTTATGTGTTTAATAGAAGTATATTGGCTTGAAAATATTACAAGTTCCCCAATGTGTTTTCCCATAAAATTATTAAAGAGTATAGAGAATATTTTGAGATGTACATCAGCACATAAAAAACACACCAAACAAAAACCCATTACACCATAGTGTTCATTTTCTAAACTATACTAACATTCAACCTATTTTAAAAATCAATTTCAGTTCTGAATGCATCTTGATTGAAAGAACAACCTAGCAAATAGAGCACTTCAGCCAGGATGCAGTTATGAATACTTAATAAAAGTACACAGTTCAAGACAGACTCATCCCTGATGGCTCCCATAACCAAGAGGCACCCTAACACTGGAAATGTCACTGTGTAAATAAGATGGTTACAGCATCCAGGGCAAATAAGCAGTGGAAGTGTCTAATTTGAAAAATCTGTGGCATGAAGAAATGCTAATAATAATATAAAGGAAATAAATTTGCAATAAAAGGAGAACCATAAAAATACATAAAAACTAAGGATAATTAATTACTTAATAGAGCCAGTTAATAACTATTATATTTCATACCAACCATGTTTGAGTAAAATATATATGCTTATGTATAATATATATTAATGTGAAATACATATGCTTATATATATATTAAAAATATAAAAATATATATGTACTGTATATATTTCATATATATATATACACACATATATATACACACACACACTCACTACACCTTGTGTATTATACCATGCCCAGGTCAGTCACTTGAGGAGGAATTTGTGTATGCAGAAATATGAAAGAAAAAAGTTTAAATGTTTGTGTTCTGTGCAGCTGGAACAGAAAAATAAAGATATTGGAGCAGAAATGAACTAAAGAGTGCAAGCTCTTCAGAGTTGATCTGTTTCAGCTCATTAAGAACATTCACATTTCTGATGTGCTCTACAGATATTTGCCAATAGTGTTGACATTTTTCAGTGTAAACTAGGTGAAGGACTGCATTTTTAAAAGCCTGTTGGAATTGGTTATTGTTTCATGCAGGGGACTTGCAAAGCTGACCAAATGGAACAGAAACAGCATAGAAAAACTGCCTCACTGAGGCTCATTGGCTCTGAGATTTCTGTGAACGATGAAGACACAAAAAGTAAAATTAAAGGTCAAAGCCTGAATACGAGTGAGCAGGGAAAAGCTGTGCCAGGGCTGGCTTCCTCACAAAGCACAGAGGTCTCTTAGGGGACGTGAGGAATGCTTCAGTGTGAGTGACAATGTCAGCCAGGCATCGGTCCCAAAAGACTACAGTTTGATGGTGACTTGTGCAGAAACTCTTAGTTGTGATTTCTAAATGAAATTTGTGGAACGTTGCAGTCACAGATGCAAAGGAAAACAATCCTGAATGAGATGGCTGAGTGGAAGTGTCGAAACATCAACAAATGAGGCTGAAGAGTCAGGTTTGCCATTTCAAGGCTCGTTGTCCTGGCATCTGAAGAGGAAAGGCCTGGTTGGCTACTTGTAATTAGTAGTTACTGTGAATATAAGAGGGAGTGTTGAGCTCTATAGTCTTTGAAATAGAAAAATTTATGTGTGTGTTTATATCAAGCTGGCTGCACTGGACAGCTTGAGTTGCTGATAACAGTTGCCTTGTATGTCAGGAGTATTAGCAGTCACATTGATGAGGCCACAACATGGTGTACATAAACTTTATCTCTGGTCTGGTTTTTGCTACTTTGAAAAATTAAATTCAGCTTTTCTAGCCGGAGAATTTATGTCTTTCTCTTGTTCTCTTTATTTCACTGCCCTTTCCAATGGTTCCCTTTGTTATAAATTTAACTCACTCTTTATGATAAATAAAGAGTTCCAGAGATCCTTACAGTAAATAACAGTGCTGCTGATGTTAAAATGATCTACATGGGCACTTAATGAGATATGTTTGCACTGCTGCAATTGCTAATCTAAAATTAGAATTAAGAGTACATATAAATCTTTGTAGAGAGGTAATGACCCAGTTAAACAATTGCCATGTCCAGGAGTTTTGCTTAGGTATTTCTTGTCACCTTGACAAAAATTTGTCAACTCTCCCCCCAAAAAGCAAAACCACACAAACCCACAAGACCCCCATGAACTACTGAAGCTTTCTTGTTGACTGCTGTAATTAGAAGTGAACACTTAGGTCCTACCTAAGTGGCTTTACCTCAGCACTGGAGCTGTGAACACTGTTCATGGTGATGGGCAAACAGTTAAATCAAGAGGCCACTGGGCTGCTCTAGAGCATAATGACACCCTTTATTTCCCACTCAGCTCATTGGTATTGATTTGCAAATGAATATGCCTATTTGTTTATTGGAACCATCATTACTTCAGCAAAGTGTTCCAGCCAAGATGCAGCAGCTTTCCAAGGACTCTGGATTTCATTGTTTATCACTGTCGCTTGCTTGTGGAAGGTTAGGCAACCTAACCACAGGGACTTGCAATGACAAAAAAACAGTTGATCAAATAAAGAGCAAAAAAGTGCATGGTAGAAAATTACTTTGGTACTCAAGTTTTTAAAATAACTAAATGAAGTTTAAGGAATAAGGATGCAATGATGTTTCAACTGCTTTAATAAAGGCAATGGAGTGTGGGAAATCATAGCATGTATGCCACTGCTTTCAGTAATGTTCATTATTTACTTGTTAATATAAGTAGTCCTAAAACTGTTGCTAATCTTCTAGATCAGGGATATGGAGCCTCTATTTGCAGAAGATGTGTAACTATATCAATATTTCAGGGACCACTTTTTCCTATCACTGGAAAAGTGTGAGGGTAAAATCCATTGATGGTCATAAGACACCAGAGAGTGAAGTAAAGAGAACAAGACAAGCTAAGGGGATGGGTATCAGTTTCTTGGGTTTGAAATGTTCATATAATGAGTGTTTGAGAATACTTTGAAAACTTTTATGTTAACCAACAACTTCTTCAGTTATCAAGAATGACCTGTTCCCATACAGTGCGTTAATCCTGGGAAAAAATAATGATTCTGAAGCACTGCCCTTCTCCTGAACATGCCTGTTTGTTGTGTACGTTGTCCCTCAGTCTTGTGTTACTCCCCCTTGGTTGTGCACAACAATGAAGGCAATGGAATAGGGTTTGTCTTTTAAGAAGCTGGGCAAACTGACATCATCTGCATGTGAGACAAGAGCAAGAGAGAATGGCATAGCTGAGTGCCACATTTGAATCGCCTAAAGAATATCAAAATGTTATTGAGAAAAATCCAATGCAATCTCTCTCCAGCTCTTTGTTGATCTTGACAAGGGTACATGAAGTTCTCTCACGTGCAAGAGAACTATATCAAAATGGCCAGTTTTGTGCATTTTCTACTGCTTTATATTGGCAGGATGGCATCTGGAAAGGTTAAAGGAGAGTCTATTCATCTAGAATTCTGGCAGCAAAGGTAGCCAGAGACATGGTGCCAGTCCCCTCGTTTGAGTTTGACCTTGCTTTCCTCTTTGTGCTCTCTGCATACTCTGCCTCTGTAAAACTCCTTTGTTCTGACACCAGAAATATTCTTGGTGAGAATCCTGGATTCAGCAGAGTTTGTATTGAGAGCTCAGCCACCTCTGCAATTCTGTGCTTTACCTTTTGAGATTATATAATGCTGGAGGAGAAACACATGATTGCTTTTTTCCCCTGTGGTAAGGTCCTAGAATCGGTGATGTTCTGGACCAGAATTTTGTTTTTGTTTTTAAATACATAGAATTTTTAAGTTATTTAAAGAATAATTTATTGTACTTTCTTGACCGCAAGCAGTGACTACCTCATGAGAAAATCTAGATATATTTGCTTTGTTTTCACTGATCAGTCTTATAAGCCATTTATTATGAATATCCAACAGAGTAACACAAACTATCACTATTTCACTTCATTTGTCTAACAGGAAAATAAGTTGCAGATTTTTTGTGAAAATCTGGAACAGTTTCAGTGCTTTCACTGACAGTGAAAATTTCAATTCTTGACATTTTTGAGTGATGTCATAATGACATAAACCATTAAGAAATTTAAATAAGCATATATTTTACACTTCTGATACAATGCAACTTAATCTATTGATTTGAGACAATGAGCAATGTTAGATCCCCCATATTGTAACTCTACAATATACAATGAAATCCTGCCATATATTGTCATAGGGAAAATCCTCTTTTTGATACTGTTTCATATCGAATGATCACAGACTTCAGATCTCTTTTGCCTAGAGAAAGCTTTTAAATGTCAGTGTGGTTCAGCCAGATTACCACTGAGTACAATATTTCCACTGTGTTCTGTAGTATTTGTTGCCTTCATTGAAGAAACTTACAAAAAGTATGAACTCTTGCTTTCATTGGGTTGCTTCAAATAATTTGCTTCCACAACTGCTCCCGGAGTAGGATGTGTTATTGACCAATACAACCACAAGGCTCTGATGCATTGTTGCTGGCTTTTGAGACGGAAAGCAAATTTTAGATGATAGGTTGGGTTGTTCACAGCAACGTTCTGCTGCTGATAACAGAGCCATGTTCTGGTATTTCTGTCTTTTTTATCGTAGTAGTTTGGGTGGTGTGCGTGTATATATATTTAAAAATTACTGGAAATCATTAGTATGAATGAAAACAGTGATCTTGTGGTGACCTGACAATGGACAGTTGCTACTACTGCCTGTCTGCTGAATTGCCAGCCATTTTCACCATGGGTATTTTAAGTCTCTGGAGGTGCCTGTGCCCACTGTTCATTCCTTAGGTTCCTATATTAGTACTCAGACTACATGTTCCTCTGTCCAACACCTTTACCCCAGTACAGGAGCCCATGGAGTACCTGTCTCCATGACCAGGTTCACTCTTCCCAGGTTCATAATCCCCTCAAAAAAGAGGTATTCAATTTTAGTTTTATTTTTTTAAAGGTGGGTTTGGGGATGAAATTGAATTAAAAACCAAATAGAAAAGCACCCATCTTCCTTCAAGATGTTTCCAAACCTTTAGCAGTGTGTCCCCACTCGGTCTCCAGCAGCACATGCACGTTCAGCAAAGTAGCTCCACCACAGCACATCAACAGGCTCCTGGTGTCAAGGACCACAGTTAGGCTGAACAAGGCACAGAATGGCAGCAAATTTCTCTGTATATCCATGGAAAGTGGAAATTGCCACTTTTCCACCTGATCTATATTAGGCTTTTGAAGTGCTCTCCCTCGCTCTCTTTTCTGAGTGCAACCCTATTACCTGGTGCCAAAACAAGAGCTCTGTAGGCTGGGGTGCAGGTGAGGGCTCTCCCAGTCTTTTCCTTCTAAGATTAGAAGATTGTCTGGTCAAAGGGAACTCTTAGGCATCTATGCAAAGAGCTGTCTGGTTGTGTATTTATTGCACTTTTCTTCAAAACAAGAGCAGCTTTTTTTCTAAGAGCAAGAAAGGAGCTATTTTTTCTCTTATTCTCTTGAAACTCTTCCAGATCATGTGGGAGAAAATATTTGAAAAAAACTGACTATGCATCAAAGACAAAATCACACCTCATGGGACAGTAACAAAAGAGAAAGTATAAAGATGAGAATTCAGAATGTGTTGCTGAGGGTGCTTGTTGGTGCTTAAAGAATAGTTTGAAAACAGGCAAGGAGGATCAAGAAGGGCTGCAGGGTCACAGGATTTTGTTAGATTTCAGGGAAATGCCTTTTGGAATCAGGAAACACTATCTGCAGATTCATGATGTTAATATTCATGTTATATCTCTGCTCAGGAGGTCAGCAGGATTAAATGGGAGGCTAACTGTGTAAAAAAGGATGAATTTCACCCTTAAGCCCTCAAAGATCAAAAGAAATCCTAAACTGTTGAGACTGAAAATTGAGGACTTCTTGTTTTGTGAAGACGACGGTAACACTAATACAGATAAATGAATATTTGGAGATATCCACTGATGTCTAAGAACAGTTGTGTCATGGAAGGACAGGGTTCAACAATCATCTTGAATTTCCCTAGCTTATGCTTGTCTCATAATTTGAATGTTGCCTGCACTATTGTTTGGCTACTATATATATATATTTATACATATATATATATATTATAACCCTAAAGCATTGAGAAGGCAAACTTATGATGAAAGCAAATGCTAGGTTTGGAGAGAGCATGCAGGGACTTGTATCTGTGTTTTGGGAGTCTTTTTGGTTTGCCTTGCAAAAATCCTGTTTGTATTTAATTTAAATATTTATGAGCAAATAGTGAATTTTAAATATGATTCAATGAGAAGGGTTTGAGTTAGCTGCTCGTTCTCCCAGTAAATAGTAAATTCCCTTTAAGATTATCAAATGGAGTATGATATAAGCTATTAAAAATACTACCAGTAGAAATCTGGTTCATTAACTGTGTTGTTAAGGTTATAAATGAGTTTCTTCAAATTCATAAGCAACTTTTATATACATGTTTATGTAGACCTGAACGTTTACTTTTACATATTTGTTATACCTGATATGATGAAAATAATGTATATTGACTTATTTGTAGTTATGAGTATAGTTATATAGTATGAATTTATACGCATAGACTATAATATTTATATATTTTTAACATGCGATTACAGCTGGACTCATAATTTGGTGACATATAACTACCCTCTTTGTATCTGAATACTTTATTGTGCATTTAGACTGTTTATCACTGTTAGAAAGTTGTACCAACTGTCCTGTATACGATATTCAGTGCCATTTGAAAGACAATCTCTGTGTTTGAGTTTTGGGTAGAATGTCGACTTGTCAACAAATAAGCAACATTTTTAGACATCTTCAGTGCATGGCATCTTACATGTCCAACTGAGAAGGCAAAACCTCATATTAATGTTTGCTAAAATCTGGGATTGCAAAGGGTAAGACAGAAGAGGAGCGTTCTGGCTGAGAAAGGTAATGGGTTTATTGCAGGGTTTACTTGGGTGTGTATCCATTATTACATGTCTCTGGTGGTTCCAGATTCCCTTGGTCTTTGTCTAGGGACCTCGTTATTTGTTTTCTTGATTTAATTTTCCTTGCATTGCCTGACCTGGAGACTTCCCAAGCCCATCTCTCTCTGCTTGTACTTTTTTAGTGAACTTTGATTTTTCCATGCAACCACATAGTTTTAAGAAAATCTTTTAATTTAGGGGTTTGATAGAGAAATCAATAAATGCAGCCAGTAAAGTGCTCTGTCCAATAAAATATATGAGTTTTGTTAATGGGACTATTTTATTTTCCTCTGAAATTTGGGTTCTACTTTACGGTTTTTAGCCTACAGTTATACCCTCTCTGAATTCATTCCAGTGTTCCTCATTTCCCAGACTGCAGTTCTCAATAGCTCTTGCTTTGGAATAATACGTTGAAAAAGTATAACACAGATTTCCATGTTTCATTTATCTGACTGGATCTCAAAATTGGTTGGATGATCCTCATTTTTAGGATACAAAATCGTTTTTTAGCCATGCAAATGTTCCTTTCGAGATAATTAGACAATTGGAAAATACCAGGAGCTCTACTTAGTGGCATTGCCTCTCTTAGACAAAATTGATAATAAGAATTTAGGTTGATAATAATTTATGAATGATTTAAGTTGTACTTAGTGTCAGATCACACTTTCTGCCACTAGATGTCAAAAAAACCCCAAGCAGCCAATACAAACTTGTCATATCTACAGAATGTGTTTAGAGAGTGCCAGAGGCATTTGACAGATTTTATTTTACTGTCTTAATTCAGTGTTTTATCACAGAGTGTTTTTTTCCTAATGAGAAAGTTGATAGCTACGTTATACTAAATTAACCAATCTCTGGTTTAACCTTATGGCTTGTTATTTCAACTTCTTCACGAATCATTAGTTGTCCTGCCTGCCCGCAAGAGCTTGGCTGGGTCTTGGGAGAAACAGATCAATAGAAAATACTTAAATGCACAGTTGTTTACAGATGCAGCTGTCTCACATACATGCAGTTTTGAACATTAGGGTCTTTCAGGCCCTTCTGTCCCTTGCTTGATTCGTAGTAGGGCTATCATTATTTCGTGGTCTTTCAAAAATAAAGTACAGTTCAGATGCTCTGTCCCTTTGTCAGTGAATGTCACAGGCTGTGACACTGTTTTTATTGTTGCTCCTAAGAAATCAAGGAGCTGGACTGTTGATGTAAGTCAGCTAGAAATGGGTTTGTTTTGTGATGCAAACCCATGTGTTTACTGTGTAAGAGAAACTAGGGGAAATGGAGCCCTCTATTAATAAAGCAGAAGACCATAATGGAGTTACTTCAGTTCACCTTGTTGTGCTGAATTGTTCTTTAGGGAATTCTAGCACAAGCCTAGGTCATATATCAGTTTGAAGATTGGTTAGAGCTGATTCCATGGCACTTAAAATCAACAGAGTTCGTCAATCAGAGATAATGCCATTTGAATGAAACTCAAGGAGGTCTTAGATGAGGGGGAAATTCAGATGCCAGAATGACATTGGGACCTTGTATAGAAGAGCAACATCACAAAGACCGTCTTTCTGTCATGTGTAGAAAAGAAGGAATGGTTATGAGAGTGTGTATGGATGAACTCCTAGCACTTTGGAGTGGAATACCTTCTGAAGTAGCACTATTAATTTCTGTGAAAAACAAAGTTTTTCCTCTGCTGATACCAATGTATCCAGGGCTGCAGGTTCTAAAAATGTGTGTTCAGAAAGGGCTCAGGGGAATTCCTGGTGTCACTTCACTTTTCCGGGCTGACTGCAGGCTCAGGGGAGTGCTGTGACATCTCTTACCCTCGGCTCACACACTGAAAGCTTGTTTTTTTGTCACAACTGGTAGAACTAAAAATTTGCTTTGACTGAAATACAGGGTTGGATTCTTTTTGGTTCTCAGACCCTGAACACTTGAAGAAACTAGGACTTTCTGCTTCAGGACATAGGAAATTCTTCTTCTCCAGTCTCAGGTCTGTATCATCACATCTACGTGAACTTGCATCTGAGACAGATTTTGCTGTGTCAGATTGCATTCATTTTCCAGGGTTAAATTTTCATTCTAAAAACAGGAGTTCAAATTGGAGGCCATGAAAATCCTCCTCTTAATTCTTTCCTTGGCTTTTCTTTCCTCATGACTGCTCCCAGGCTTCCTTGCTGGTGGTCTCAGTCCCCTCAGAAAGCAAATTCCCAGCAGTAGTGTGGTGGGGACAGTGTTCCTTCCCTAACAATGGGCCAATAAGGTAACCACTTTTTATCAGAGTGCTGTTTTTAGGCAAACACTTGCCAGACTGCAGCAAATAAGTTGGTATTGACCAAAAGTAATTACCTCCTGAGAGACGTTCAATGTGGCAGGCTACTTGTACCTCTGAAATCACCCTTGCATTCCCTGGAGGGAATACAACAATTGCTAAGACCCAAGAAATGAATCATTACACTCTCAGTCATCCATTCCTGATGGCCTCAGTTGTCCTGGGGTGGGTGAATTGATACTTCTGGCTCTGAAGCATTGCAGTGTAGCAATGGCCTGACCACAACAGATCTTAGAAACTCATTATGTGAAATCAAGTTTTTTTGGTGCCTAGAATCATGTAGGCTGGAGGAAATCATGAGAATTCTGGCAAAGGTAAGGTCACTTGCTAAAGTTACTGATACTCTTTGAGTGAGGACCTGTAACATTAGATTTGAAACCAGTTCCAAAATATTTATTGTAATTAATTTTATTAATTCTATGTATATCTTATGTCTGGTTTAGGGTCAGTTATTTTTAAAGCTCATTAAATTTTTGATCTTGGTGATTTCTGTAATAAAATTTTAGGTTATTTAATGTCACGTGAGAAAAATGTTCTATTACTGTGCCATGAGGCAAACAAAACAGCTCAGAGGCTGCTCAGAGTATTTTTATTACGTTCCCTTTTATTAACCATCTTGCTGAATACAATTCCATCATTTACATTCTTCTTGCTACTAGTTTTCCTTGGCTTTTGAGAATTTTTCTCACTTTGATCTCTTCAAGTTCTTCTACCTAACTTAGAACTATTGTGATTTTGTCTGTATTGTTCTACAAACTTTCCCAACTGGTGAGCTCTAGAGAGGCCTTTTTTTTTTACATATATATGTACCAGGAAATTGAATAAAGGGAGGATAAAGTATGTCTGCAACTTATCTAATCGTAAAGTGATGAAGCAAAGTGGGCTGCAGTACAAAAGAGTATTACTGGATGGAAATTACCAGATGGAAAGTGGTGTAGGACAGAGATGACCTCAGATAACTTTCTTAATCTTTCATCTAATTTGAATTGGGAACAGCCTGCATTAACCAACCAAAGACAAATTCAAACTTTTAATAAATACTGTGGCTCTTTTTTAAATAACTCTGTAAAGACTGATGGACTCATTCAGATGTACTATTTGTCTTTGGGCTTTCTATCAATGAATCAATGTCCTTTATTTGACTGGCAGACACGTATTTAATTTGGTGTAATGTATGATACATGGAAAATGCCTTTCAGTTTGAAACATTAATGACTGATAGTTGCCATCACTCAAGTTCTGCCTGTTACAATTTATTTTTTTCTATACTCATCAAGTTTACTAATAATGATTAAAGATTTTCTTAGTTACATTGTCTTTGACAACACTGATGATTAAAGACATGGGCAACTTGTAGTATGGAACAGTTCACTTCTGTCCATCATTGATCTTCCTTTCCATATTATCTGCCAGTTAGACCTAAGTGAAAGTATAGAAAAGCAAGGTTATTCAGCACATTTGAATGAGTTATTGATGAGTAGATATCAGTCAACCCAATAAAATATATATTTTAAAACCTGTAATCAAGAGAATGATATTTCATGCTTATGAGAATATTGGCATTACATTGGAAATTAGATACTTGCAATTAGGATGAATGATGTAATATATAATACAATGGCAGTACATGAGTTTCAAATAATTAAAACTTATACTTCATTTGAAGTTTCAGACTTTTTTTGTGAATTCTCTACCTTATTACACAGGTATCCCACCTTTTTATATGTCTGGGGGGGCAGGTGAGAAAGACATGCTACTGTTTCTTAAATATAAAGACTTGAAAAATAAAATCTGTAGATAAGAAAAAAAACCCCAAACATTGAACATGGCACACATGACTTATCTGGAGTTTTATTTCAGCACTGTATGCCCTTGGTAAGCATTTCTGAGCTTAGATGTTGGGCTCATGACTATATTGAGCTGTCTGGATTTCACTTCCCAACTCTGTCTCTTGCTTGCTGGTTGACCTTGGACCTTGGCAAGCCATCCCTGTGCTGCCTGCCTTAGTTTCTGCTTTGTAAGAATAATCTTAATAATACTGACCTCCTCCTTAAAACATATCCAAGATCAAACATATTCCTACGGACAACCATAAGCAGTGGTTGGTCTTTGCACCTCTGTTTAAAAGGAGACTGACACGATTCATCTTCACACGGGAAGAGTTTCCTGGTCGGTCGCAGACACAGAAAGCAGCACTTTCTGTTCCAGGCTGTGACAGAAGGTCTGACTTCAGGAAATTACTTTATCTTGCTTCTGTTTCTTCTTTTCCCATCTGTCAAATAGGGATCATCACCTTTTTAAAGTGGTTTTGAACCTATAGGAAAAAAATGCTGTACAAGAGATACAATTTACTTGTGCTGTGTTTTAAACTTGGTGCCCTACATGGCCTAAGGATACCAATATTTGAGGAGGCTTCTGTAAGGATTTCAGCTGTAAAGGAGTCATTGGATACAAATGTTAAATCTTAATGTGTAAATGAAGTTCTACACCATTTTTTTCCTTACTTTTTTTTGCCACTTTGTAATGATAAGTTTCAGAATCCTCCATCAGTTGTACTTCTAATCCATCATTAATACTTCTAGTTCAATAGCTTCAGAGTGAGAAGTGTGGCTTTCTGGTTAGTGATTTATATCCAGTTTCATGTCTTAAAAACCTGTCTTAGTTTTGTAAATATGCTTTCTTGCAAAATTGAATAATAAATCAGAATAATTTAAGGACTATTTATCTTAACTAATTATGTGTTTAATGCATTTGGATATCATCCATCATTTTCTTATAGATATTTGATCACACTTTTATATATATATATATATATATATATATACATGTGCTATGATATATGCATTAGAAAAAATAGTTTAAAACTTATTATATTCTTAAATGTAATATTTTCATATTGCATATACATACTGAATATTTAAAAATTCTGTTGGATATCATGTACTTAAATAATGTGTATTTTTCCATGTATTTACTTACTGAATTATATAAAAAATTGCATTTAGAAGAGACCTAACCACACAGACTTTGGATTCTTCTGAAGGAAATAGGTAAAGATCAGCAAACACACCTGTGTATTATTACGTTAGGCATACATAGAAATCTTTGTTCCTTTTGTTTAAATTGACTGTAATTTGACAGAGTGAACTCTAAAGTCATAGTACAAGGACATGGGTGCATTCTGTGCATGAAAATATTTATTAGACAAGCATATCTTCCAGATGAGAATGTAGAATCATTCTCTTGCCTTGAGTAGAACTTCAAGCTTGAATTCAGAAATTCTCTCTAACCTCTTCCTAGAGGCTCACCAGATCTTGCCAAGTTGTAGAGTACACGATGATGGCTTAATTTTCTGTCATTGTTATCTGGTTCCCTGATGTTGTGTGCATGTGTATGTCTGGGTCTATCACATAAGGCTGAATTCAAATGGGTCTTTTTAGAGAATATTCACCTCTTGAGTAGCCAAGTGCTAGGCTGTTACTTGCATTGTGTTGGCTTGCACACTTCAGCTGCAGTTCTGATTTTGACCATGTAATGCTTTGTATGAGATGTAGGCATTTCATCGTTTTTAAACCTGTGGAATCATACTCCTTGCAATCTGACTGCAATGAAGTAGCCCCAGTCCTAAATTATTCTTTCTTTAGTTTGCAGTCCTGCACACAGTTTGTCACAGCACTGGACACTCAGGTAGAAGAGTGGTGCTTTAGCAGTAAACATGATCTTTACATGGAGGAAGTAAAATGGCTCATCAACATAAGACAGAAAAACAAAATGTTGAAGTGTTTTTTATTTAAAAATAAGGTATTTTGTAGACTAGAAAGTTTGACTACAACTGAGAAGAAAAGTTAGAGATAGTGATCAAGTTGAGGTAAAATAAATGACTGAGCTCAAAAATGTGTTGTCAGAGAAACAACAATAACAACAACTTCCCTGCTGGGTCATACCAAAGTTCCCTCTTTCTGATGGTGACAGGGGAAAGTAGACAAACCTGGCTGCCCTATACTGCTCAGCATCTCCTCAGCATCCATTTATTGGATTAGAAATATTAAAGAGAAAAGGCAAGGATACTAAATTTTATTCCCCTGTTACTTATTAACTTGAACCTATTGGAAATATTTACTTCCACAGACTTCTGTAACAACAAATTCAAGTTTGTGACCCAAGATGTAAAGTTCCTAAGAGTAAGAGAGGATGTGTTAAAAGCGTTTGGGTGTATGATCTCAGCTGTCTGATCCCGATGGCATAAGACCCAGTAGAAGGATCTGAATCAATGGTTGTGGACAAAAATGAAATAGAAATATTAAAAAGGGATGTCAACATGCAGGGTCAAAGTTGATTGGGTTTTGGAAATAAGTGGATTCAGAAAATTAAGACTAAAGCCCCAGCACAAGTTAATGATGCAGACATAAAGTGGATTTCAGCAATTTTCTGCCAAACATCGAATAAGGGCATGTTCAATTGTCAAAATTAATTGAGTTTGCCTGTAATTTGTAATAAATCTCACTATGTGCTTTGTGAAGATGATGTCACATGCTCCTGTTTGTCTGTGCTCAGCTACTGCTTTTAAGTGTGTGGCCAACTCAAGATGATGAAAGGTAGAGTGGCTGAGGGGTAAAGGAAGGGTTTGGCCTCTGGGATTTTGGTATCTGTGGGAAGATTTTGAAATGCCAACTTTTTTGACGAATGGAGCTACAAGTTGTTATCCCCACCTAAGACAATTAACAAAACTCTTTGGGAAAATGGTGCCCTCCCCTTGATCACTGGTTACTTGGCCAACCTCAAAACAGCTCCTATGTTGATTTACAGGATGAAACCATATTTTTCAGAAAATTAAAAAAAAACCCCAAATATCCCTATTGTACAGCTCAGCCTACTGCCATGAGTAAACTGTATGACATTCCTGCTTTAATCCCTGATTTGTCTTTACTAACCTTTTCAAGGTGGTCTCTCTGTGTAGTTTAGTTCTTTGTTGCCATATTTCTTTCAGTTGTTGATGCACTTGAGGCATGTAATTTTCTAAAAATGGGATGATGCATGTCAGTTAATTAGGCTAGCAAAACCCTTGTGAGGAAAAAAAGGAGAACAAAGGGAGTGTAGTTGGAGACTCCTTTCATTGCTTTTAACAGGCTTTGAGGAGAACAGATGTTCATTTGAAGATTTTAGAAGAAAAACACAAATGTTTTTAATTCAGCTTTAAACTGGGAATAATACTTGACCAAATTATATGAAGTGATAAAGAACAAATTTATATTTTGAAATTAAGTCAATAATTTGATTATGTTGAAGTACACCTCCCTGCACTAGTGAGGCATTTAAACATTTTTTTTCTAATTGACATTCCTTCTCATACCTGATGCCCAGAAGTAAGATATGTGGATTTTTTTAAAATTTTTTTTTTTCAAATCTTCTTCCTTATGAATTCATGCTCTCTCCAGACAACTTGCGAAATGAGAACAATGAAGCCAACAGTGGTTAATAACTTTCTCACTTTTTGCAGATAAACACATTTCAGGACTGGGACCTGGCTGCTCCCAGCTGTATTTCAGCTATAGCTGCTTGTCTGCTAATGTTTAACTTGTTCGACTGTAAAGTGTTTTTAGATAACCAGGATAGGAATGACTGTATGGAAAAGAAAAATTTCCATCTGTCCATCCTCTGTCTAAATAATGGTCAAAAATATTTACTCTGTTGGGCTATTTCTGTGCTGTGCTGTAGTAAAGATGAGGTACAGAGGTGCAATTATATATGCCGCAATAATTAAATGGAGTTAAAGGCTTTCTTCTATTCCCCTGGTTACTTTTGTGGAAAATTCTTCTGAAAATATATCATGCTGATGGTATCCAGTGCAGAGACTGTCTATAGCCCTTCCAAATGTACAAGCCTTTTTGTAGAATAAATGCAGTTGTAAAGGGACTGATCATTCACTGAAGTACTGGGATGGGTTAGTTTATTGTAGGGACACAATAGTGGGGTTCTCTGCCAATAAGTGGCATTGTTTAGGAGTTCATCTACAGCAGCAGTGAAACAAAAAGGCACGTTATTTTCCAGGCTGTAAATTTCCTTATCGCTATTTCTATATTTCAGTCCCAGGCTCTGCACTCTACACTCTGTACGCTATAAAAAAAGGACCACTGGGGCTTTCGTTACATCACAAGTCTCATGAAAAATTGTAAACCTCTCTGCTCAGAAATAGGGGAGAATGCAATAGTCAAAATGCAGTTATATTGTGAGTCTTATCAAGGCATTTCAAATCTGGGTTTGTAGCACTGATGCGACATGGTTTGGGTTCGGTTCAGGGTGCAGGTAGTCGTTGAGTTGTCAGCACTGATTTTATCACTGGTTTCAGCTGGGCCTGCAAAATGCTCAGCCAAATTTTGGGAGGGGAATAAAAAATAAAAGTATTACAGGATGTCATACATGTGTATAAATATGCACATATATATATATATACATGTATGTATATATGCTGATATTTTAGGTGATCATGATCCATACTTCCTTCTTGATTAAGTCTTCTTTTGTAAGAATGTTTGATGTCAACAGCCTCACAATGACCATGTTCTAGCTTTCCAAACTAAACTTTCTTCCCCGGTGAGGTGTTTCTTCTCTGGAAGTTTTACTTTGCCTGGAAGGATGTGAGGATAAATGCTGTTCAAAAGGCACAGGAACTCACGGGCAGGCAGGCGTGTTTCTCAGACTGAACAGTGAGTTGCCCAACACTGTTTGCTTGATCAGTGGCAGACTCAGAATCGGCTCTAAACTGTTTCATCTCAACCCAATCCAGTAACTGCTAGATTCCCTTGCCTTGTCAAAGAAACCTTTGCTAATTATATCAGAGCTCTTGGCAGACTTCAGAGATTTGACAAAAAGGATTTGTTTACTCTTTCCTAGAAGTGGTTACCATGGCTTTCAGTGGGTATGTTTCTTTTCCTGACAGGTCATGAAAGCTGCTACTGAGATAGTATTCTGCAGGCACCAATGTACGTTCTTTTAAGTCCTGTTTTTGATGCTGATAATGGAATAATCATCTCTGTTATAACTATCCTCTGAAAAACGATCTGGTTCCCACGGCACCCTTGTCAATGGAATTGTACATTTTCCTGAAGGGAAGGAAGCAAAACATACATGCAGGAGTGACAGATATGTAAACCTAGAAAATGTTAAATACCTCACTCATTTCAGATCATTTAAGACTGAACATTATGTGCTAGGACAAACTCCAACAGTTTAATACTATACTTTTCTGCAGCCTCTGCACAGGCATAGGAATTTACCTGTGACAGTGCACTGCCTTACCATGCAATTTATGTGTGAGTGTCTCCGTCATGGAAACTCACTCACTTGTTCATGTTCATTTTTGGCTTTATTGAAAGGCTTAAGGTGTCATGGAGTTTGATGAAAGACTGAAATGAGTAAATGGGGAAAATTGTAAATACAGTTTAGTTTTTGCAATGTAAAATTGCCCTGGGGATTTAGCTGAATACCCTTCACTCGAGCAAAATATGATGTGTGGATCCTTGCTTTTTACATCAATTATTTGTTTGATGCACACTGAGGTTTGAGAGATTGCCTTTGATGTTCAGTGGTAGCTGTGTCTAGTGTGACCCTTGATGTTTCTTCATAGGTGGAAAGAAGTTGGTTGTGAAAAGATAGATAAAATCCCATTTAAGCTCATTATGTTTCTATTGAATTTTATGCTGTACTTCTGCATATGGTCATTTGTCTTATAGGAATAACAACACAAGAAAGCTGAACATATTTGCATTTCTTTCTTTCTTGTGTGAACTCTTGACTCTTTCACCTTGATTTAGTCTCTTCTTTACACCCAGCAGCATCTTTATGGGGTTGTATCAACTGACATTAATAAATTATCTTGAAAGTTTTGGGGACATCACAGGTTTTAAGAATTGATTTTTGTATCATTGAAGTAAATTTGCATTTTGTATTGACCTCAGCAGATGAATACTCCTAGCTGAAGACGGCAATGTTTGTGACATGGCATAAAGCTCTGCATGAGGAAACGGTAACTAGTTTCCATCCATCTGCCTTGCTATTAGATTAATATTTTTAAATGAAGCTATAAATTAAACATTTACCAGTATTAAATTTTTCTGGGTAATAAATCTGTGTTGAAGCATGTTGAACAATGCTGACACTGGTGCCGTATGTTGTACAAAGACAGCATTACAAATAGCTGCAATTTCAGCCTTGTAATGAGGTAGCCACAAGTAGCAAAAGACTTCCTGCCTCTCCCCCCAAATACTCATTCCATTTCAATATGTCCTTGTAAAAATTATTTTCTCATAATAAAGACCAAACTGCCAACTTTAAAAGCTCAGTGTGAATATAATTGAAAAGGATGCATAGTTTTAGTGAATACACCTGTAATTGCCTCCCATCCTTTCAGACAATAGTGGGGGAAATAATATTAGCTGCAAATAACAGATCCAGAAAATCTGAATGGAAAAAAAAAAGATAATAAGCACTTTCATGGCATTTAATTTATATCATGGATTTGTAAGCAGAACAGCAGAAGTCAGCCAACGGACAACATTCAGGTTATGAATCCCCTTATATATTTAAAATTTGACAGCCTTATCTTGCAGCATTCATGAGTTGTATATTGGAAAGTTGAAAATAGAGAATAAACATCACAGCTTCAGATGTGGACATCCTTAGGAACTCAGACAGTAGCTGATTGAGTCTGTCAGGAACAAGACATTGGACGAACAGCTGTCGAGTTGACTTAAAACCTCTTTGTGGTTTCTTCGAGCTGCTGGTTCAGTTAACCTTGCTGTTATTTGCAAGTGCTTACGTGTAGTGCCCGTCCCTGCAAAGACTGGGTTATAGGACAGTTTAGCTACACGTAGTTTTTTAATGGCCAATTTATTATCCTCAGTTTTTAAATACACCTTTCATCTTTACAGATGATTTTCTTCCTCTTACGTTGAGCTGAGGTTCTGGTGATGCAGTGAAATTCTTTTGATGCCACAGTCACATTAGTCACAAGCAGTGATGTGGAAACTGGCTTGCTCCATTGCTCAGGGTGTACTCTAATAAGAAATTAGTCTGCAGCCAACCCCTACACATTGCAAATTTGGATATTTATTTGGATGGAACTTCTCTAGGCAGAACTCAGGTACTCTCAGGTAGTTATATTCAACAGATGTCAATGGGAGTGAAAGAAGACCTGCTGAACTGAGTGCATGTCTGGTATGTGATGTGAAATTTTCCATGTTGTATTTCCTACAAATGTTAAGACTTCAGACATAGATACATTGGCTAAAGTCCAGTTGGGAACCCTTCAGCCCTAGCACTAACACTCCTATAGTGTTAATTTGGGTTTGTTTTTATCAGACTTCTCTCTTCAGCAAAGCTCTCTGCTCCTATATCCTCAACACTTTTAACCTGACACTTGAAAAATACCACCTCAGGGTTTTGTGCAACCCTGTAGCCAAGCAAGCTCAGGGCATGTGGATGGATATCTAGCCAGATCTGGGATAGGGTTGTAGAACAAACAGTGCACCTATTAGGAAATAGTCGAGAATCCCAAGGAAACTCTAATTTCCTTGGTTGTCTGGAATTGTTTTAATCTTCCCTTGTGAGATACAGGTAGTGTAAGAGTTTTTGATAGAGTAGCAGAGTGCATGTGGTCTACAGAGGTGACATTTTTACCTTGGGAAACTGCAGTAGAAATATGTGACTAGTAACATGTAGCAATTTTAAATATAGTTTGACTAGTGAGCTAAGACAAACGCCCCCCTCCACAAAACAAAAAGCAAATAAAAGGCAGATGCATCTTAAACTCAGACAAAATGCAGTGGAAGGAGAAGCCACCTGTAAAATACTGTCCCAAGGGACAAAGAAGAGGCTTATTGCAACTGCAAACTGTCTAGAGAAATTTGGCTAATCTACCTGTTCATCTAGTCTGAATCCACTACAGGGCACAAATATAGGGTGAACACATGGTATGAATCTCAGTAAAGGATTGGAAAATCTGAAGAACTCAAAGGCATCCCTGCTACCTTTCCTCATTTGGCTCCGTAGAGATATCTTTACTCGAGTGCAGAGACTATCTGCAGGGAGGATGTGCTTGAATTGAGTATCCACCAGCATACACACAGTTAGTTCTGGGACAGAAATATCTCTACATGTAATAAATATTCTCATATGCATTTTAAGGTTTTCCTGACTCGGGAACCAGGAGTGGGATAAGAGTTCTACCAGAGGACTGAATTTAGTGAGGAAAAAAAGGCAAAAAAGTAGAGTATTGAAAAGGCAATAACTGCTTCCGGAGCAATGTAGTTTTAGGAGGTCCTCAGTTAAGCACAGAGCTTATCAACTGCTGGCTTTTATTGAAAGTGGCTCTTTGATAACTTTTTTCCTACTGCTCTTTCTGAAGAGCTCATGCCATATTTGTTATAATCATAGTGGGGTGAAAAGGTTACAAATGCTCTGTTATGCAACTGATTTTGCATTCACTGGACTGGATTTGAGTGCGTGAAAAAGTGTATGTATGTGTTTACATTTATACTTGAAGCTTACCTAGGACATAACCTTTTCGGAAAACAAAACATCCTGAAAATGACATTTGTTTCCCCACATTAATTGGGAAGAAACTTGTGTATAACGTGATGCCAGATGCTCCCTACCATCACAAATCACTCCCGAAATAAAAAATGCAGGCATAATTATCTAAGGAAATAATGAAGCTAGAAGTCTGGGGGAGTAATTTGTCAGGTAAATGAATCTCAACATGAACTGTATGAGCATGGACTGACACCTTATTTATCAGAAAGCTGTTACCTATTGAGGACGACAACTGCTTCATTACTCTGTTTCTTTGCCTCTCTTCCTGGTTTTCCCTTTTGCTCTTCCTTACCCAAAACACACCATTTAGAAGTAAACAGTAAAAGTCTGAACATCCCAAGTGACAGGGGTGAAAAACTCTGTATGTCATTGAAATAAATACTGAAGAAGAATGAAACTCAGACCATTATAGCATTACAAAGACTCTGCTTCTAACTGTTGAAGAGGATAATGCAGCCAAAGCATATTGCTTCTATTATTATTACTGGAAAATTACTCCTGAGTAGATTTTTAAAAATACCAAACCTCACCTAAAAATCCATTGTTTGCAGCTTTATTTCAGATTCAACATACAGTTGAACATCTGACAGGGGAACTGTCAGTCTGAACCCTGAAAGTCAGATACAGAATTACTTTAGATTGAATCAAAGCATTTTTTTTTTTAATTTTGATGAAAAAAAAAATCAGTCCAAATAAATAATTGTGGTTTGCCCAAAACAAAATGTTTTCATCTGAGGTAACTCCACACTTTTATTTAAGATTTTAAATGGTACCAACACCTCTCCACACCACCACTTTCCCCTGTTCTCCCCCAACTTTTTAAAATACTAAACAATCAGAATGAACTGAGAATATATGATGAAATCATGTGGGACTTATAAATCTAGAAATTTGAACTTGTTGACCTATTTTAGGCAGATTTGATGTGGAAGTAGAAACATCAGAGTTGCTACTTTTCCAACATGTCTTATGGGAGGGAGGAGGGAGCAGGAGCATAGACCTGGCCCTTCACTTCAAAAGTTAAAGCCAGAACAAATGCACCACTTAAAAAATACTATTTACTTTTTAGAATAAATGAACAAATCAATCCAGTGCTGAGGCTACAGAAACATAATGCACTTCCTCTAAATAGAACACTGAACACAATTAATCAAAATCTTCATCTTGGATGAATCAAATCATGTTGGCTTAAAAATGTAAATTGTTCATTTGTGTCAGCCTCCTGGTTTCCAGGAATTCAGACTCTGGGAATAGCATCAACATGTCAGTTAAGCTGCTCAGGAACATATTTGAGTTTTAAGTGACTTCCTGACATTTACCTCTTATGTAAGTTGTTATGTAAATAGGAAAAGGTTATTTTAATGTACTCATGATGGATGATGTTCATGCCTGTGTGTGTGCACATGAACCATGTTCTTTGGTCCAGCTGCCTTGAACTCTGCTTTTGGCACTTCTTATGGAAGGGTGCTGCTGCTTTTAGGGTCTTGCTGGGCTTTTCACACTGTTATGCTGTGTCTTAGTGTATAATTATGTGCTGTTGTATCTCAATCAGTTCCTTTCAACCAAAGCAAAGGTTGACCGTGTTGGGTTCCTAATTGTGGGCACTGCTGCTGCTCTGCTGGTAAACAGCAATCGTGTTTTCCCCTGATTTCCCTAATAATAAAATGAATGCGTGTGTGTGGACATGCTTTTGCAAGGAGAAAATGTGGATTCGAGATAAAACAAGCTGGGATGAATAGTTAGATCTGTGGGTCCAAATATTTTGTAATTAAAAAGGATAAATACACCATTTCTCACTTTCACCAAACCTCAGAAGTCGTCAGAGCAAGTCTTAAGGAAACAGGTGTGAATATAGGTGGAGCAGAAATGGTGTGTGGAGAGAGGGCTACAGCACCAGTTCTTTTGGAGATTGCCAAGCATAGAAGGCTTTTGCAAAATAGAAAAATGTAATTTTGAGAACTAAGGGTCTAATGGAAGGTATATGATATATATATATATATGATACCCATTACTGGAAGCAGTGTTTCCCATTTTTCTTTTTAAATTCCATAAATTTATTTATTAAGAACAAATGGCAATATTAAACAACAAATAGAGCAAAATGGTGCATGCACTTGTATTTATAGTGTGTTTATTAACTGTTAAATATTAGATTGATGGTAAGATATTCTCAGTTTCTGATGCCATGAGACATAATGTTGGGTGTAACTTCTTTTGGTAACATGCAGACAGTCATTGGTGAGAAAAAAATGAGTAAGGAAAGAATCATAACTGGGAAAAGAGAACAAAAGTTTTCAGAATGATATAGTTAATTAGCTTTAGTAGAATGAGGATGGGAAGGAGGACACAATCCACTTCAAAAAAAAGAAAAGGGGTGAAGCTGTTGCAAAAGAAGGGATGAACTCACCTGGGATCCAAATATTTTGAAACTTAAAAGGATTTCTTTTCTTTTGAGGTTCACTCAAAACAGTCTCCAGTGCATTTTAAAACCACATTGCTAATTGTTTCTCCCACAATGCCTGACAGTCAGAGAGACTTTTAAATGCTCTTTCCAATTACTGCCACAAACCTCTTTGTATTGCACCAGTACAATGAAATAGTTTTACTGCACCTTGCTATGATGTAGAAAATGACATTACTGCATTTTCTACTGTCCTGTGTTTTGCCATTGAGAGACCCTCTGTCAGTTACTCAAATGATATTTTGTATAAGCCAAGATCAGCGGGTGACTTGTGGACACCTAGAACTGCAGAGGCTCCAGGATGTCCCCAGTGAAGCCAATAAAGCTGCAATCTCTTGGGAATAAGGGGGAAAGGATTGGTGTGTCTTTCTGTACTCTTCTCCTGCTCTCCCTTCATGTGGAGGCACGAGTGTTTCGGGCACAATGTAGGTCTGATTGTAAGCCATTAGAGCTGCTCTTGTTGCACCTGCTCTCTTTGAAGTGAAACTTTCTCGTTATAAATCCGGGAAATGTCTGGCCTGGCATTCCTGGGGGGCTCTCCATGGTGTGGTTGGTTAGTGCTGCAGGGACCCATGGGAGCAAGCACAGTCAAAAGACATAAACCAATTCACATAAAGACTCACATCTTTCCTAATTTAGTATTTTGACCAAGTGGTAAAGACCTCAAAATTGAAGAATGAAATTAATGATGGAATAGTAAAATAATTAAGCCTCGTTGTATATTCCCAGGAGGAGATCATGAAGTTACTGGTCAACAGAGAAATCTAATCATTGCCATGTTCAAAAATAAAGAAATCAAATATGTTCTTTGTCCTCTCATGAGTTCAAGGAAGCCTAGGAATTGGTGTTCATGGAGAATATTGATTAGATTTTGATTTAGCTTCCTCCTTATTCTTCTGTTGGTTAGGGAAGGGAAGAGCAGCTGTCAATTCAGACTTCCTATCTGTTTTTTTCATCAGTTTATTGCAAAGGCATCTGACACTTAGCTCTGGGTATTTTTTTTTTTTAGATTTTAGTGTATGCTGCAAGAAATTATTCAAATACAGGATTATTCAAATACAGAGCACTTTGGAGTGGGTGCTTTGAATGTTAGAGACACTTGTGAGTTGATGAACAAAGGCAATTGGAATCTCTTCTGTGCTTCCCAAGAAAGGTGGGAGGGAAAAATGACCATTCTGAGCCTAAAAAATGCATGTGAGCCCAGAAAATATGAAATGCCCAAGATGATAAAGCATGCTCTAAACAACTCTAAAACATCCAAAGCTGGTTCCTTGAACACATAGACCCTTTCTCACATTACATTAGAAAGCACTATTTTTATCTGATAAAAATATAATCCAATCAAATAATGTGTAAGATGTCATGCAAGGGATATCTGTTGTTGCCTAGTACATGCTAACATCTGTTTAGCCCATATGGAAAGTTTTAGAGTAGTCTATATAGAAACAATTTTGGTAACTGAACATATTTTGTTTCTCCTGACTCATTATTTATTTTAAGAACTCCTATTTGGTATAGCAACTCTTTCTTTCTCAAGAGCTTCTTCCCTTATTGTAGTTAATATTTATCTATATTTTGCTTTAATTTGTGTGCTATTCTTGTTCCTACAGAAGTTTAACTGTGCTGAAGAGTGGCAGCTTCAGGTGAGAAACAGGAAATGGAAGAGTTGAACATTTGATCATGTGAATGGCTAATGGCATGGGACCATTCCAAGGGGTGGATTGGAGGCAGACTGTGCAGGGAATGTAAAATATGTTGTGGAAACTGAGATTTGTTTACTTTGAATCACCTATCTCAGCACTGTCCTTGGCTGTGAGGCAATAAGTGTGTTATAAAACTTGTTCGTTGCGGCCAGACCTTGTGCTTGAGGGATTTTCACCCCTAACAAGGTCTTACACTTAAAGCAGTGGAGCAGTAGACGGATCATAGCACAGAGGGAATTTCATTCCAAGCCTGACTGTGTTTTGTGTCAGACATTTGTCTACATGAAGAGTAAACAGACAAAAAAGCCTAACAGAACTGCCAGGAAGCGGGCGTGGAGTCCCCAGCAGGTCCCTGGCCCGCGACGCTCCGTTCAGGCAGGCGACGCCCCATGTGCTGTGTCTGGAGCCATCTGCTCTGCTGTGCTCCCTGCCTGCTGCCAGCCTCGGTCGAGGGCAGCAGACACTTGTTCTGCAGGCACAGGGTCGGGCCAGGCCAGGGCCCCTCACAGGCTGGGCCCGCTGTCCCAGGTGTCCTGGGAACATGGGCTGTCAGTGGGGACCCTGCTCTTGCCATCACTGCTCTGCCTCTGAGAAGGGTGGTTCATGTTTATGGAGCAGCGTTTCTTCCTTCATTCCATTCTGGCACTTTTTCTTTCTTTTTTCGTGTATTGACACATGACGCCCCATAGCCCTCTTGAAGCAGTTTTCCATGCACTCATACAGATGAATGCTCATATTTATGATTTATAGATGCTTTTTCAAGATCCTTCTCTGTACGTTTCCGTGTACACTATAAAAAGAAATTCTATAACTCCACTGACTGTCTTATTAATTCTTAAAAAAAAAACCCCAACACACAAAATAAAGACAAAACATATTTTTCTTTGGAAATCCAACTTTTGTCTCCTGTTGCCTCTCCATTATAGCATACAGCTTCAACTTACGTACAGATGATCCCCTTGTAATCTCTGATCATTTTACATAAATATTAGAGAACGCTGACCTTGAAGTGGTGACTGCTGTATTTACAAATGGAAAAAAGACTGTGTTTATAAAAGATTTGAGGAGACCTTTTTTTGTGAAGTGTTAGTCTAAAGAAAACAGAAAGAAAAAATTACCACAACAGTACTCCATAAAAATGCAAATACTGTTCTTTCAAGGAATAAATTAATTTGGAAGATTAAAAAAACATAACTGGAACAAAATATATAAAATATAAAACATTTCAGCTGAAAGGTAGGTGTTCTATAATAAAGAGCCAATTGAAGGTCTTTTGCCAGCTTTTTTATTTTTTATATTTTAATTAAGTTGCTCCCTAATACAATATACTTTTTGTAAGAACACTTTAAGATGTAAGCAATCATATCTCAAAACTTTTAGCTGAGTAATTATGTATATTTTAATTTTAGCTCTGGGGAAGTTTGAGGACTACTCTTTGGCTTTCCTTGCTAATTGCTGACTGGAAATGCTATTGTGTCAACCACAATACAATAGAAAACTAAAGGAAACAAGAAATGCCAACTTCAGAAAAACAATTTTTTAATTGAGGTGAACTTGCATCAGTTACTGTTGTGTGGGTGGGAAGATACTGCAAAGAATGATTAGGAGAGTAGTTTTGTGTGACTTGAGTGGAGGAATGAACTCAAGGAGGACTTTTGCTGTAGAGGTGTACACTTAGACAGTATATTTCACTTCATTGCTCTCATTTTTATTGTTCTGCTGTTACCAAATAATTAGGAGGCTGTCAACAGTTCTCTACGCAGTGTGGGGCCAAACTTGGAAATTTCTGCCCAGTGTTTGCTATGTTATACTCACAGTACGTTTACATTTTGGAATTCATTGAAGTATTTCAAGTACTGTTTTTCAAGTATTTGTGGCATGATTTGTTCAAGTTTCTTCTCTTTATTGGAGTGATAGATTTTGGTAGGATCATAGTAAAATTTAAATCAGCCCTCAAGAATTTTAGTAGGTCATTATTTTAATTCTAATATTTGCCCCCCAACTTGTTTGTTAAACTTTGATTTCAGTGAGGATCTAGCTTGTATTGCCCACCCTAAAAAAGCACAATTTAGAAAAGCTGAGGGTAAAAATGTGTTTGCCTCATTGCCTATGTCTGCATTTTTTTCCTCATAATTTCATCTGAGAGCTTGTTCTCCTAGTCTGATACCTTGCTGCAGGACCTAGTTTATCTGTCTATAACTGCTAGCTTTGAAGGCTGCACTGATCAATTGTATAATATCAGAGAATGTTCTTAGCATCTCTGGTAGAGTATTTTGCTTTGGGAAAATATCAGAACATCAGCCCAGGGAAAACAGGTAACCCACCTTATAGCAGAGTTTGAACATATTTGCATTTGTAAGTGGATCAAAAGCTTTTTTTTTTGTGGCAGAAAGTAATGTTCTTCACTGGTTCTGCTTTAGTTAATACCATAGGTGGAAGACAGAAGATGTGGAACAAATGTATAAGTATTCATGTGCAAGTCTAGCTGTGGGGGATTTGCCTGGTGCAGGACTGGCCTGGGTGTTGGAGCTCTTCAAGGGCAGCACAGTGAAGGGGACAGTCCCTGACTGGTCCACAGTGCATAAGAGTGATTAAAGTGTGGAAAGGGGTGCACAGAGCCCTTGTGGTAGAATAAAAATTACTGTAGAATCATGAGTTGAAAGGGATGCACAAGGATCATCAAAGTCCAGGTCCTGGCCCTTCACAGGACAACCCCAAGAACCACACCACATGTCCAGAAGCTTCTTGAACTCTCTCAGGCTTGGTGCTGGGACTGCTTCCCCGGGGAACCTGTTCCAGTGCCCAACCACCCTCTGAGGGAAGAACCTTTTCCTAATATCCAACGTAAAACTCCCCTGACATAACTTCATGCTGTTCCCTCAAGTTCTATCATTGGTCACCAGAGAGAGGAAATCAGTGCCTGCCTGTCTGCTTACCCTCCAGAGGAAGTTGTAGAATGCAATGACATCTCCCCTTGGTTTCTTCCAGGCTGAACAGACCAAGTCTCCTCAGTGCTCCTCATATAGCTTCCCCTCTAGGCCCTTCCCCATCTTTGTAGCCCTCCTTTGGATTCTCTCTAATAGTTTTATATCTTTTTTACACTGTAAAGTCCAAAACTGCACCTAGTTCTGGAGATGAGGCCCCACCAGTTCAGAGTAGAGTGGGACAGTCACCAGCTTGACTGACTGGCGATGCTGTGCCTTATGCACCCCGAGACAGGGTTGGCCCTTCTGTCTGCCAGGGCACACTGAGATTGATGAGGTTTGGGAGGGAAGAGGTGCCACAAGAAAGATGTGCATACATGTAGAAACCCCTTGAAGAGGGGGAGTCAGGCATCAATTGGATGATTGAGGAGGGAGAACTTCAAGCTTACATAGGATCCTGTAGAATGGAGAGGAAGGGGCACAGCAGGTCCTGATGAGGGATATTTAAAGAAACCTTGTTTTTGAGGGAAAGTGGATTGATAGTGTTGGGAAGTGAAGGGTCAGTGCAGGACCTGTGATTAGAGGGAGAATGAGAATTAGAAGTCATACACAGTCTGAACATTGTTTCTGCAGGTTGTTGGAGGGGGACCCCTGTTAGGGAAGGGGCAGCCTGATGGTGTGGGGTCTATGATGTGGAACACATCTGGTCTGTGGTGTGGAGTGTGGCTTCATGTTTCTTGATTGTGTTTCCCCTGTTGTCTCGCTTCATGCCTTCCTCCATATTTTCTACTTATTGCTCTGTCCTGCAGGGACAGGGCACCTTGTGCTGCTGGTGGCTTGCTTAACTCTGTCTCTAGAAGATCCCTTGTTCTTGTGCCTCTTTGTAAACTGTGTGTGCCTGTCACAGGGCGGCACAGCGGAGACTGGCCCGGAAGGTCAGTGTTAAATGATCTCTCCAATAAAGCTGTAGGTAGGTGAGGTAGCTGTGTTTTTTTCATCTCTCTGTTTGGCCTCAAACGCTTGCTATCTAATTACTGAGCACCTTGTGCAGTGAACCATACAACTGGCCTTTTCAGTGAGCTTGTAATTCAGTCACCGTATCATACTGACCCTCCTTTTTATCCTCTTTCTGATGTATTTATAAACTTGCTACCTGTGCCTGAGACAGCAAAAGTTATTTTATAATCTGAACTTCAAAGACAATGAGAAAATTCAATTCTCAATGATTTTCTTGTGTTCTCTGCAAAAGTAAAGCTCATCTACAATTCTGCTTTGTTCTACTGCATCACAATAGTGTTGGATAGGAACTGAGAGGAGGACGAAACTTGCTTAATAATCTGATTTAAAGCGGAGCTAAATTTTAAAATTTGCTATTTATGCGAAGATATGAGAAAATGTATTATGCAGGCAAGTGGTATAGCAAAGCAGCACCTGTCAGCATTTATCTTGCAGGTGTACATGCCGGCTTTTTGTGTCAGGCACCGTGCAATGTGAGATCCACGAGCTCAGCAGTGTAGGTGCTAAACCCAGAAGCACCAGATAAAATGCTTGGTTTCAGAACACTACTTTTAGTCAGGGTGTTGCCTAAATATGTGACATCACCTCCTTGTGGGTGCTAGCTATATAAGTGATTTTCCCCTGCATATTAAGCCTTGGGATTGTTCGTTCCCAATTCCCCTTCTCTGGCTTTTTGCCTGTCACCAATGAACTTCATGGGCAATTGAAAAGTTCTGTCTGTCTGTTTGGAAGTCTTTTCCACTTAATTACAAGCACAAATAATATAAAGCTTAAAAATCCTTCTATTTCACTCAACCCAGCAGTCAAAGACTTGGAGCTTGTCTCAATGAAGAACATTAGGAGTGTACTTAAACTACACTTATGATGTTCTGGTCAGCTGGTGCTATCAAGCATCAGCTTCTAATGGGAGTAATGCTCAAAATGGGCAGTGCCAGGTTTTTTTCAGCATTACCAATCTTTTTTCTGCATTACCTTGCTCCCCTACAAAGCCATTGAGAAGTTACTTCTCATCTACTTTTTATGTGCTTGCTCTGTTAGATGATAAAGTGTATTTTTGTGCTCTCGTGACTAGAGTGGTATGTATTATAAAAAACACCCAGTACTGTCAGCCTGTTGCTCACAATACTGGTTTTTGGTTGCATAGAAACAAGGCAGATTAAAAAAAAGGATCTGGAAGTTTTCTGCTGAATTTTGGAACATGATATAGGCATTCCCATGTTTAAAAAGATCTCACAAAATAGACATCCTTGAGGTGAGAGGAAGAGAGGAAATCTCTAAAACTAGAAGACTGCTTCTATTCCCAGATATTTTGTAAAATGGTATTCTTGGAAATATATTAACAAATGTATTCTTGGAAATATATTAACAAATGTATAGAAAATAACTGTCATTACAAAATGTTCCTGATTCATTTACTTTATGATTATTGTTTTCTAACAGTGGTTTCCCCCATAATTTGTATTTCCTTCTTTAGTCCTATTATTAGCCTCTGTTTAAATTAAGTGTACTCTTCTTCCTTGAGCTCTCTCAAAAAAGTATTCAGCAGTGCAAGTTTGGGCAGTTCATTATTTTGTCTCTAGTAGTTGATCAGAAAGTATGGTTTGCTTTTTTTAAAGAAAAATGAAGAACTTCAAATATTTTAAAGTGTATATACTCAAACATGACAATATTATACTAATGGCATCTACTGTGGGTTGGACCCTTCAGGAGAAGAATGAGAGAAGCTTGCTTACAATGCCACATCAGATGATGCTTTGTATCCTTTTATCACAGCATCCATCCTTTCTCCTATAGGCATCTACTACTCCCACCTACACAGTGTTTTCCCTTTTGGAGGACAGGCACCACAGTCTGTTTTGACCTAGAAGACTCAATGATGCTAACGTGTTTCTAGCTCAAGTGTCAGGAGCTGCACGTGCTTATTGCTCCGAAGTGAAGTCTTGGTCTTCCTTGGTTATCTTCAGTGTTTCTACCTGGCACCTTTCTCTGTGTGAAGAAATGCTCTAAAGATGATGCTGAGCAGTGACCCTTCTCCCTTCCTAGTTTTAATGTCATCTCGTTTTTTTCCTGCAGACCTCAGAGCTTTCTCTGATACGTTTTCAGACTCTTGGGAAAAAAGTGTGTGCTTCAGTCCACACTGCAGGCACCACTGTTTGTCGTGGGCTGATGGGTGTCTGTCATGGAATGCAAGGAAAGGGTTTGTTGGCATTACCTGTGAGGCTTGAAAGCATGTTTTTTTTGTAGCTTACAATGATAATTCAAGAATTCCTCTTTGCCAAGGGGTCAGAGTATCTCCCACCATCATTATGGCCTAAGAACACAAGTTAGACTTTTCCATGAGCAGAGAGCTGTGCTAATAGTACCTGTTTGCATGATTTCTTGACATAGAAAGCCAAGGTTTTACCAACATTCTCAGCACATTTCCAGGCTGCTGGTGGCTTTGAAGGGTTGGCATAACTGGCAGGGGGAGCTGCAGACTGCACAAAGGACACAGTTTAGGCTGGGTACTTGCTGTAGTAGCTACTACCTCTACTGGGGTTTGCAGAAAGGGACTTGGAAGGACACTGAACTGCATTATATGAAGAAATATGTAGGTGTTCATGGCCCTCACTGGCTCTGAATTTTTCATTTTCTTTGCTCTTGTACCTCCTTTGACAGTTTTTTTTTTATGGCATAATTAAAGAGTTTTCTGTCTCAAGTTTTGCCACCTTCCTGTGGAATATATTGATCCCAATAAATACATCTGGAGGCAGCTGTTTGGTAGTCAGGTGCTCTTTCAGCAATACCCAAAGAGCAAGGAGAATAGTGAAGTGTGGGTCCTGGTTAACATGAGGACATGACAGGGCTGTTAGAGCACACCAGAGGCTTACAAGGACGAGGTGCTCACCAGTTGGTGGCAGAAAATGGCAGGAATAATCTAATAGTAGGTGAGATTCTAGTCTCTGACCACATATACACAAATTTGGGTTTATATGAAGAGGCTTGTGAGCATGGGAAGTCCATAATAATCACACCTGGTAGTTCCACTGTTTCTGGTCTGGGATGGTGTAGCAAAAGAAATGAAGTGTTTTAGCTTTATAGTGAAAACTGAGTGATGCAGGCTGTGATCTGCTGTCCCTACAGTAGTTTTGCTGGCAGATTTATATCAAACCTTTTCTTTATAAAATATTCCTTAAAATATAATGAAAATAAATAGAATGCCTTGAAGGCATAAAACAGTTTTTTATTTTCCAAGGTTTATACTATGAATCACTCCCTTGATTTGCATCCTAATAATCTGATTTATACGCATTTGTTGTTTACTTCTGTTTATATATAATCTGTTGTCTGATCCTGGTTATCTTCTTTTAGGGCTAAGAGAGGATAATAAAGTTGTGATGCAAAACAACACAAATGCTTAATTTTTCAAAGTCACCATTTTTCATGCATTGCAATGGATATAATAGATTAATGCAATAAATTATGAGAGCCCAAATGGTTGTAATTCTTCACTTTTCATTTAATCATAAAAATTACAATATTCTTAGTTTATTTAATATTTTCCATTAAAATGGAGATTTTCCTTATGAAGCAGTACTGGACTCTTTAAAAAGGAACTTCTAATAATACTCTTTAAGTGATCAATTAATAATATTCACGCTCTAAAACTTTTAAAATCAGTTATTCCTCACATTTCTTCTGGGTGATGTGTGGATAAATATATTAAGTTTATGTAATTATTAAAATGCCGTTAGTTGGAGCTGAATAAATGAAAAAAAGAGGTTAGTTTTTTTCTAGTAATATGTAAAAGATGAAATTTTAAAACATGTTTTGTGTAAGGAGATAAAAAAAATATATATTAAACAAAACATGTTCTTCAGTCCTAATTATGATTTTCAAACTAGATTTTAAGCAAACTGTTTTCAGTTTAGTTTTGTGTAACTCTGAAGTCATCACAAATGAGTTAAAAGGTCACCAGTCTGCTGCTCAGGGGGGGCAATGCTGGTCTAAGTGGACATGTTTGTATAGCATATTAAGTTATTCTATGTAAAGAGCTACCTAGACATCTCTGTATGCACCTGAAATAGTTCCCCATCTTATTTTTATGGTTTAATTTTTTAAAAAAAATCATATTCTCCCACATAAAATATAGAAAGTTTTTATGTTCTGCCTGAACAAATAACGGGTCTGACAAAATAATTTTTTTCACCACCCAGTTAGAATCTTCATGTCAGTAAAACAGCCAAGAAAATGAAAAGAGAGGCTTACATCTCCATTCACAGAAGCCTTTCCTTGCAGTACAGCATGAAATCTGGCTTGGAAAACTTAGGTTTGGTCTAACTTGCAGCAAACTCTCAGCACAAACTGTTTGTATTGTATCAGACCTGGTACAAGGTGCTGAGGAACATTTGCACTTGGCAAATTACAGTTTTCTGACTTTGACTTCTGGAAGAAGAATCAAATAAATCTTTATAATCCCAGTAAACATTTTCCATGCATTCTCAAAAGTTTGGTGGAAGTGCTGAGTCCTGGGAATTGCATACCCAGTTGTGCACATACCAAATATTTTCTGAGTGCCACTTTTCTACTCTTAAAGTTTCTCCTTTTCTTTAAACTGGACAAGTCGATTAACCAAATCTTTGGCAGAACATTGAAAGTAGGTTATAATGGCCTGCATGCAATTCATGGCACAGAAATGTCCCACTTCTTGCACTATATAACTGTCATAGTGTGGGTTTTTTAGTGCTTTTGTGTTTCAGGTTTGTTGTTTTTTGTTTTTTTTTTTTTAATAAGATAAAACAGTTGAGAAGAGAGGATTGTGGGAGGATGTAAAGAGGACCTAAACTGTGTAAGCAGTGAGAATGGTTAATGAGAAAACAGGACATAAGAGGAATCCATGGACCTGTTCAGGGTCCTGATTGAGCCTTTAAGAACCATTTTTCTTTACAGTCACTTTGGTTCCATGCAGCCAGAAGGCACTTACTCTTAAAATCAGAGCTATGGGAAAAACCCCTTTTATTGTGTTCCTTAATGACTGGTTGCAGAAGCACTTCCTTTGAATTAAAAAAAAAAAGGAAAAAATCAGTCTTGGGCAGAATCTTTAGGGAGCTGAGTTGTTTATCTTTAAGAGGGGGCAGACCCTGGGTGCACTTGCTCTCCACAGTGTCGAGGAAGCTGTCATGCATTTCAAGCCACATTGGTTTTTTTCTCACTTTGCCACTTCTAATGTGTATATTTGCAAGTACTGCTGACCAGGTGACATCAAGTTGGAAATAAATGCCTTTTTATCTTCCTGTAGAGGAAGAAAATTGGTTTTATAGGAGATTTTTTGATAAAGTTAAGTGTATAGACATGGAATTGATTTTTAATAAAGTATAGTGGAGTAGAGTCCTTGGAGTAGGATATTCCAGCCTAGCTCTCCTGAAACTTGAACAATTTGCCTCTGAGAGATTTCAGATTGTACCTCCCTTTGCTCCTTGTGTCTGAGTCCCTTTAGGATGGAGAAGCATCCTTCCTCAATGATAGGTCCAGCAGAAAGCCTGAGTGATGAATTGTCAGTTTTCTTGAATTATTCTCCACCCTGAGAAAATGCTGTGCTTTATCATTGTGGAATAATACTGAGAGGGAAGCAAAAAGGGAAGGAGGAGAGAGAAAAGAGAGAGGAGATATTTTGTATTGGTGTTATCATTGGAACTGTAAAATTACTGATGGTATTGAGGGTTCTTTCATTTACACTACCTTTACAAATACTAAATTAACTGTAAATGGTGTGAGTGTTGCCTCACTGAGCCTTTATATGCTGAGTTTCTGTCCAGAGCAGATTTTTATGATTCTTATAAGTCCTTAATAAAAAAGCTTCTGCAAGAAATGTAGATCTGTCTGGAACATCATGAATAAAGTTATGTAGGAAAGTGTGTTGAGTAGAAAGCCAATGCTGTGAAGCTTGTATTGTGTGAAGTAATTCCCCCAATATTCCTACAGTAATAATACAATTAAAAATCAGTGCCTCATAAAAAAAGTTGGAGTATGTGGTCTGCTGGGCAGCTGTAAGACAAAGGTGCATTTGTGCTGATTATATTCCACTCAGCACCCATAACCCATGCTGTTCATAAGCTTTAGCAACAGCCTTGTCCTGCTTAGGATTCAGTTCACATTCCTCTGCCACATTCTGCAGCCATCACATCATCTGCAGAGGCAGGAGTGACTACAAAATAGTACCAGAATGGAGAAGCCCAATGACTGACCTGGGAAACAACAGCTGTTTGCTGAAATGATTAAAAGAAAAAAGTGCTCACAGCCCCCCAGACACCTCCCCAAGAAATATATAAATTTGGCAAGTTTCTGTCCCCTTCTGCAGAAAATTATCATTGCAAATCAAGAAGAGAGAAAAGTGTGGGGAGACAGTGTGTTGCATCATTTGTATTTCTGTTCTTGCACTCTGGAATGAAGGATAAGTGAATGTGCTCCATATGTTCCAAAAGAGTAACAAGCAATGATTTTCTGTATAGACATGGCATAAAAGGGGATTTTTTTCAGATTCACTCACATAGTTGACAACTCTTTTTCATGGTGAACACAGGATGGCTACTGTTGCATTTATTAATGCTGTGTCTGATATGCTGAGTTTCACTTTATTGATTTTATTTTGATTGGAGTAAGACTGATTGCTACCTTGGAAAACAAAGTTGTCCTTGAATGACACTATTTAAGTATTACATTCCCCTAAACATTCATTAAAGCTCATGTTTTAATTAAACTTAAGTATTACCAGTAAGTGTTGGCGGTGCTAAAATAGAAACAACAGTAACTGGATAAACCTGAGGGCCTTTTTTTCCCCCTCTCTCTAGAAAATGTTTGAATTGCTGGGGAAGAAAGCAAAAGCAGCCAGTGAGGGTTTTGAGGGTTTTTTTGAGATCAACAGTGTTAAAATGTGACTTTTTCCCTATGTTTGTTCTTGATGGTTCATAAAACATTTTTTACTACCTAAACAGAAAATCTCTTTTATGTGTGTATTCATGTCTTTTAATTTTGCATTCTTTTAATGATTCTGTGAAAGGTGATGAGCTTTTGGGCAAAGAAAGAAACCAGTCTGGTAAGCACTAGTTCTAGGTTCGTAATGTCTAGCCTCTGTTTTTCTTACTTACCTCTTGTATGATATGGGACAAATAATCTTTGTTTTTCCTTGTATTTCCTCTCCTGCCTGTTTACCTGCAGCCTTAGTTTTTTCTTTTTTTATGAGAATCTTGCCAAGTTTGATTAAGTTTATTTATCACTGTTTTCTTCCTTGCTGTTTTTACAAACCATTGCATTTGTTTTGTGTGATGCATTGTGTTAACTTCTCTAGCAGTTTTGCCATGTCCCACATACCCCTGTCAGTCACTGCAGTGCCACTTCTCACTCATCAGTGAAGATCCACTTCTCTTGGCTCCACCACACTGCTGTCAACCAGTATTCTGCTCCTGTGCAGAAAGAGCTAAAAATACTGTTTCATTTTTTTGTATGTGTATGTAGGGCTTTTTAATCTGCAGATCTAGAGTTGTTAAACAGTTCCCATCTCTGTTTCCTGGTTGTTACAGTGGTGCAGAGAACACAGGCTGATTTCCCAGGGTCACCCAGCCAAACTAACAGCAGAATAAAATGCTAGAAGCAATCATATGGCCTGTCCTGCTTATGAAAAAGTCTGTGTAAAGGCAGGTACCCTGATGTTTTACACAGCTCACGTTCCCTAGTATAAACAGGACTATTTAATAAGAATGCATTTACTTCTGTCTCTGCACCTATATCATAATCGTAAAGTATTTTGCTAATATTTTCTGTGTGATACATCTGTGCCTACTTAGGAATTTATCCATTCTACAGAAAAATAGCTGCTGTTGAGTCAGCAGTTTCCTAATACAATGTAATAATAAAGAATGTGAGAGATTTTGGCAAAAGAATTTGCTTAGTGTGTGCTATTTTATGATTAGAAGTGGCACTTGGGCTTTCAGGTAAAGCGCTTAAAGAATTTAGATAATAAAATACTGTATTTTGTGCACTTTTGCCTCCTAAAAAGTGACATGTACTTGTTAGAAATAAAATAGAGAACTTAAACAACTACAAATTTGTTTTGGTCTAGTGAACTCTGGAAAAAGCAGGGAGATTGTGTCTGTTGCCTTTTATTACTTATCACTGCTCACTCAGGTGAGCAGACTCAAACATTGCACTTTTGGCGTTTAATTTACCAACGTTGCTATCTGTAGGAAATGTAACAAAATACATAATGAGACAGACATAATCAGAATTTGCCAAGGTTTATTAATGCTTTATCAGGACTTTGGAAGGCTCAGCACACATACACTCTTCATTTCCTTTATCTCACTTCATGGAATTTGTAAACAACCTAAGCTAAGATGTTCTCCAAGGCTCATTAGCTCCTCAGAGCTTTGACAGAGAAGCATTGGTCAGATAAATCAACAATATGAAGTGTTAACAAAAAATGAGGTTTAGTTTTAATTGTGTGCTTGAAGTCAGGGATGGGTGCAAAAGCAGTGTCATGGCTGCAGAGGCAATCCATGTTCATAGAATTATCCCCAGGTAATGGCAATTACTGTGTGGAGGCTAAAGGGTCTATATTTTTTTCCAATGAAGTCAAACTATGACAAATAAAATTCCATGTATTATTTTGTAGTAATAATTGAAACTGAATGCTATGTTAACCACTGTTTAAATATGATTCTTAAAAGACATCAGCAGACTTAGCCTAGTGTAATTTAAAACAGTTATGATGTTAACACATAAAATCCCTTGTAATTTATGACAGTTTCTATTGGTACAAGAATTCTGGTACATACAGAACAGACCAAATTAGTTAAAGCCATGAGGCCTTATGTTACCTTCTTGGGCTATGATAGACAAGTGTGTTTCTAATGGAAATATCCATGTCCCAGGAAGTGAACATGGCCTTTGAATATCACAGGCTGAGAAATTTTGGGGGTCAGCGGACAGAGTGGATTTGGGTTTGGATCACTTGGGCCCGACCAGGTCAAGTGCTTTATTTGCAGCTGAAATCCAAATCCCAGCTGGGTTGGGTCTCTCCTGCTGACATACCTACATTTCTAGGAAACTTACTTAACCACTCTAGTACATTTAAGGAATTTTGACCCTAGTCCCTCCACCTCGACCTGTGAGCAAGCCATGGTGTGTGCTTACTGTAGATTGAAAAGGACTATAGGTGGCTTCAAGTGGCATTGAAATTGCATCCTTCAGGTGGGATTATTCTCGTGTTACTGAGCTGGAGCTTCCATCTCTGTTAGCTTGGTATCCATTGCACAGCATAGGCTTGCCCTTGATTCCCTATTTGCAAGGTAGGATTCTCAGTATTAAAACTCATCATTCAGAATTGAAACATATCACATAAACTTCCAAATGATTTTCATCTACCAAAGATCAATTCAGTCAATTTTCCCTAATACAAGGGTTCCTTATTTTAATTGTTTCTTCTAATGGCCACCCTTACCTAGCAGTCACTGGCCACAGCTGCTGGCAGTGTTAATATTAGAGAGTGCCCCCTGCATCCCACCCAGCCACTGCTGGCTGCTCTGCAGTCTAAGTTCAACCTTCTTGGGATAATGGATTAGCCAATATTGCCCAGAAACCAGGATTAACCCAATGCTGTTTTTGTCATAAAGGGTTCATTTTTCAGGCAGTGGGAGAACATTGTGAGTACTATGCCTATCTGGTGCCCAGTGCTGTCCCCCTACAGAGATATCTTCCTTAGATGTTGCCTCATCTGTGCATGTAGAGGTGTTTTTTTCAGATATTTGTTAGTCTTTTGTGGATTGCTCCTCCCCCTCCTTCTCCATTTGTGACATTTGTGTCTACAGAGTTGTTTCTCTCACGTATTCTCACTCCTCTCTCCATCTGCAATTGCCCAGTTTTCCCCCCTCCCTAGCTCTGTTATCCCAGTGGTGCTGCCACCATTGCTGATGGGCTTAGTTCGTCTTTGAGCCAGCTGACATTGGCTCTGCTGGACATGGGGAAAGCTTCTAGAAGGTTCTCATAGAGGCTACCCCTCTAGGTCCTCAGCCTCCTTCTCCCCCCAGCCTCGCCACACAAACCCAACACTCCTTCCTGTCAGAGAAGACCTGAGGCTTTGATTCAAACCATATGGTATATATTTTACAGGTGAAAAAACCATCATCTACTGTGTATTCCCAGGGTACCTTGTTAGTCTTATAGGGTGTTTTTCTCTGTAAGTCTGATTTTGAGCCTGAAGAGTTGTTTGTTTATCCTTTTACTTACTCTTTGCTCTCACTCTTAACTATGATTCCTGTGTGTGCTCATAACATGACTCTGACTCGTCTCTCCAAGACAGATGCTGGGCCTGTGTTCCTTGTAATATCTCAGTTTTACCCTATGACATTAGCTAGATCCTGTAAGAACTGCCACTGAGAATTTTGGAGGCTTGACAGTAGATTCGACTGTGCTTAAACCTGAAACTAAGAACAGATATTTACCTAATTTGAATGCTGCATTGACAGCTTAGCATATCTGTGGCCAGTCTTGAGAGAGGAATTTCAGTAGAAATGATTTTCATTATCAAACCAGTGGGAAGGGATTAAGTCAGTAATTTTAAAGTATCAATGTTAACTACAGTCACTGATAATCAAATAGTAATTTGCTCTCTGCCTTTCAATCTTCTAGTTTTCTATTTCAAAGTGCTATAGTTTTCCAAAATCATGTTTTGAGACTGAAGTGAAACTTGGCATTAAATTTAATAAAGTGCATTGACTTTACAGGAGCAAATAGGGTTCAGCTTCTATAGGTCTGCACAACCTCGTGGCTGCCACTGTGCTGGGTGGCACAGAACACTTTGGGTGCTCACAGAGCACCCCGTGGAGAAAGAGGAGCCAAAGCAGAAGCAGAGCCTTTGTCCATACATTAAAATATAATAGATTTAATCTTTTTTTTCCAGATGTGTTGCTTCACATCTGAAACTGTATCTTTCCTAATTGGGTAAACCAAATTCCATGTGTGCCTTTTCCTTGTGATTCCTGGCCATTTATTACTCTATTAAAAGTCTCTTGGTCTCCTTTGGCCTGCATATGGTGATTGTATGGACTTAGCTGTTCAGCCTGATGTCCACCATAATCCAAAGATCCTTTTCAGGAGAGGTACTACCCATCCAGTCCTGGCCTGTACCACTGTGTGAAGGACCCTGCACTTCCCTCTTACCTTGCTCTGCCAGGCATCCTCAGGTTCTCCTTGATGTTACCTGCAAACCCCCTGAGAGTGCTGCTGTGCCATCATCCAGGTTGATGAGGAAGATAATGAAACAAGAGTCCTGTCACCAGCCTCTAGGATACTTTGCCCACTACAAGCCAGAGTCAACAACCAGTGCTGTACTCTCAGTTGTTGCCTTTGGAACCTGTTGGTTCAGCAATTTTCCAACCTATAACACTGCCTGTTCATCCAGGCCGTGCTTCTCCACCTGCCAAAAGAACCTGCTGTGTGAGACAGTCCAAGATAAGGTTCAGTTTCAAAGTGGGACAAACTTCAACTTTTTAGAGAGTTGTCAGAACATCAGAGTGCCATTGCATAAATATTATTTTTTTCTCGTGAACTTAAAATATTATCATGATGTACAATATGAAAAACATCTCTTCCTGAAGTTTTTAGATGGACAGTCTGAATTATATGAGAAAGTGTGGGCAAGGGAACCTAACAATTTTTAACTAATTATTAAAGTTGGAACATTTCATTACAGTAACATCTTACACTTACATATATAACCCAACACAGCTAAATGTGAATATTTTCCTCTGTGAGTTAATACTTTTTAGTCTTAAGTTTTGTTTAAAGGATTGCACAATTTCATGCTTCTAAAACTATTAAAACTATCTTTTCAAAATATTCTGTCAGTTATAAAATGTTGTCAGTTGAAAGGATTGCTGAAGAAAAAATTACATTACTTCTCCAGCTCTAGAAGAATGTGAAGTCAAGAAAAGAAATTAACTTGTATTGTTTAGATTGAATTTCACTAGTCAGAACTCAAGTATTACATACATAGTTTGAATAGTTAGGTAACATTTGGAGAGGGTTTCAAGGATATTTGACAGGCTTGACTGAACAAGAGTAAATCAAATCAACTTAATCATAATTTATATAATTGAACAACTCATTTTGGAGTTTGGTAGGGATAGATTGGCTTCCACTTGTAAACATCAATGTATATTTCTTTGTGATACCTGGAAAAGAACAGCTACCTCTCTCTTTGACAAGCTCTTAATGAACTCTCAACAGATCTGATGTACAACTTCAGCACAGTGTCAGAGGGAAGATAGAACCTCTGATCTGCCACCAAAGCTGTGTCCATTCCATCACACTTGTGCAGTGTAACAAAACTGATAGCAACTAGGCTGTGCGCTTAAAGATATGCTCCCTTTCATTATTGGTGGCTTTGAACCTGGCTTGTTCATCATTCTATAATCTTTTGGGAATCACTGTGTTTGGGTATTTGATGCATTCTCTTTTTTTTTGCTCTCCCATTACTGTTAAATTACTGATAAATAATTCTGACAAGAAAAGAATGGAAGAAAATTAGTTTCTTCTTTCCATTCTCTATTCTATTTCATCTGAAATAAACCCAAAATTTTCCATGTTTTGATGATTGTGACTGAATGGATTTTGGGCAAACTTGTAAACCAAATTTTACCTATAAGAAACCTAAGTAACCAGGCAAAAAGATATTCAGCATAAATTTTGTCCATAGTATAACAAACTTTAAGGCATAGGCTTTTTCTGACAAAAGTTACTTTCCAACAATTAGCCCAATGCTATGATTAACTTTGAGGAACTCAGTAAAATTAGAAGGTTTCATCTGGGTTTTGGGGGTTTTCTTTGACATGGTTACTTAACACTTTGATCTTTAAAATAGCCATATGCATATTACTGATTTTAAACATTTTCATGTATACTTATGTCTTGTAAGAAAAGAAAAGATTGTTTAGCGTGTTCATAATGCAAATTCAGGTGCTGATCCTGTGCATTTAACACCACTCAGAAAATGTAAAAAGACTTGTGTCCTGTGGAGGTAGTTTTGAAAAAAGACAGGGATGGGAAGATTCTGGGATATTCTCAGCTTTGAGTACTTTCCTCTGGCTTCTCCCACACTGAACTTCAGTGCTTTCTAAGACACATGTCGCTGCTGTGCCTTCATCCTCCTCTGCACCGCCTTTAAAGACACTGAGGCAGTGGTTGAATGTGCTGCCATTCACAAATAACAATTGATTCAACCTTCCTTTTTATGACTCTGAGTGGTGCAAATGCTTAATCTTTAATGTATTGCTTATTTAAGTTCTCGGTGCTCTAGGCTAAGGATATAACAAGTTGATGGTTAATGTCTGCATAGATCACAAGTGGTTATTAAATAAGTAAATATTTTGTATTTGAAATGATTCTGTATTAATATAGAAGACATCTCTTTTCCTTACCACACTGAGCTTGTAGAATTACTTGTGTTCACTTACATATACAGCACACTATTGAATTTGAAATGCAATTTAGAGTTTTTTGCCCCGAGATTTACCACAGCATTTGTATTTGGTAGATAGAAGGAAAGGTAATAGGGTAAGCCTTTGAAGAGTGAGAGATAGCAGACTATAAAATAAAAAGTTAATGATATTAAGCTGAAAAATAAATTATGGAAGTCATGCCAGAAAGAGTAGAAAAACCTGTAGTCACTGTCAAAGGGAGAATTAAGAAACCTACAGAATCTTTTCTGTCTAATTTCCATAATGTTGTTAAGTTTGGGGTGTTTGAAGATTGAGAGGGTTGGTTTGAGGTGGTTAAAAGACTTTAAATTACAACCATTTTTAATTAATGTGAGTTAGTCAATTTATTAATTGCAATTTACTCTGTAACAATGGAAATATTGGAAAATTAGTGAGACTAAGAATGGTGTTTAGAAATGTAATGAAACCATTCACTGAGAGTCTTAATTAAGCACCAGACTGTGTGCACTGCCCTTTAGTCGCAAGTCTTTTTAACTTCATTCTTCAAAAGAAGTAATTGCATCGTTTCTCAGGGCTGCTGCAATACTGTAGCAAAGGGCCAGAATCATTAATCACAATAATGCAGCATAAGTGATTTCAGGCTTGTGTTTTTATGATCTGTGCTCAGCTCACTGAATACGAACCTTCCGCTTCACTTATTCCCTGGGTTTGTGTAGTAACGTGTCTGCAAGTTAATTTAGATTTGTGAACTTTAATGTGCCGAGGTGCAGGGATGGCAGTGAGCCACTTTCCAGAGCTCTCTACATGTCAAGGTTTTAATCTGCACCCAGGAAATCATTTAGTTGACAAACCAGTTTTGTGTGTTCCTGTACCAATAGAAAATGTTCCTGTGTATTCCACAAAGCTAAGTTGATGTTGCTAGTGAATAGCTGCAGTCTGTTCTTGTTCTGAAGTTGAAAGATCTGGACTCAAAATCTAAGTTAATGTGACTGTATGTTAGCCAAAGGATGGCTGATGGTACACCCAGAGTGTTACTCATAGCTCTGATATTCAGTCCAAATTTCGGAACATTTGTGGCTAATTTGTTTTCAGACAAATATTTACACTGCTTTTCCAGAACAGGAAATGAAGTTCTGAATACCCTAAGAGAAGCTTGTGTAAAGACAGTAGACTTTTTAACAATAACTTGTTTATGATTATCCATATCTAAAACTATATTAAAAATGTTAATTAAACAGCCCATTGAATCTAAGCACACGAGCCAATGCAATCTGAGTGCTGTACAGATTCCCTCCATGTAATGTGTTTATGAAAGTCTGAAAATGCAGTTGTGTATTTTTACCATTACAGCTTCCTCTAATGTCTTGTTTTCTTCGTTCACATCTGCTGCTCAACTTTCAATACTGACTAAATGGCAACACTCACTTTGCTGTAATCAAATTAGTCAGTAAGTCCTGCTGAAATGAATTAAAAAATATAAAATGAAAAGCTAAACCAGTTTTGTTATAAAAATGAATAAATGAATAATCAAATAGCTAATGGCCTGGTTTTGTGTGAACACTATTTATCTGTGCATAAGTGTGGAACAAAACTTGCAAAATTGCAGTCCAGTATTTTGTATGTATTTATAAGTTGGTGTGGATAAGAATATTCTGTGCAACTGCTCAAAGAAATGCAGATATTATATTATTTCTTTGTACAATTTTTATCCTCATGGTTAGCCAGTGCCTCTAAGCAGATAATAATCCCTGGTTAAGGAAGCATTGTTTCTCTTTTACAAAGCAAACTGAAGCAGAAGTAAAATAATTTTTCCTGGTGTTTTATATGAATTCTCTTGTACTGGTGGAATTAAGTAAATTCATTACTGTCGTTAGATGTAAAAAATGGATTTCACTCTACAAGGCTAAATACAGGAGCATTTTTCTCTTTATGTACTTGAACTTTATCTGTGCTGGTGAATTGCTCTTTAATAATGCAACATCTTCCCCCCTTCCCCCCCCAGCTAGCTCTGTTCCATTACCTCATTTTGTTGCATATATGAAGGTGTTTTGTGCCAGGATCTTAATGTAATGCTTAAAGTAAGCACATGCAGATCTATGTTGAGGTCAGAGAACTATTCCCATGGGATGAATACAAGCAAGGGAGAAATTTAAGTGTATGGCAAAAAACCCTTCATGGCAGAGAAATATTAGATTGTGAAAGAGTCATCTTAGGGAAATGTTAGAAGCACATTCACTTGAGATTTTTATGACTGGAATTGTCAAAGCACTAGAAAATGGTCTGTAGAGTGAAAGTTGTACAGTGCAGAGCACTAGATGAAATAGGAAAATTGAGCTTTTCAGGCTTGAAATTCAGTGATTTTGGGACAGTGAGGCAAATCACACCTGTGGTATAAACTTCAGACTTCACGTGTTATCAACACTATCTAAAAATTGACCCATTTAAACACTGAATATCTAACTTGCTTTTCTTGTTCTCCCTTGGTAGCTAGCTTGAAAGAAATAGTTTGGGTAATGGTAGCCTACTCTATTTGAAATACATGATGGTGCATTAGAGAAAGATTTGTGAAAAGTATTCTTGAATCAGTCCTGGTATTGATAGATTTCTGGGTTTTATTGTGGGGTTTTTTTGTTTGGTTTGGTTTGGTTTCTTTGCTTTTTTACAGTAGTGTTAAACTGCCTGTTGCAGTTCTATGTCTTGAAGTCTTTTTTTTGTGTCAAAGTAGTAAAACCTGATAATTTTTGATAGCTGGAATTACTCAATCTTAATGAACTACAGAGTTTTTTGTAGTTGTGTTTCCTTTATTATTCGAAGTTACACAATTAAATGGTTGACATTCCCTACCAACATTTTGCCATCAGAATTTTCTATATTTGTTTTATCTGCAGAGAAACTTAAGATCCCAACCACTGATTAAAAATACCCCTTTTTTTTAAATTACTTTTAAAAGTTATTCAAATTATTTCTGTGGTGTTAAGTTGGAGTTTTGTTTGTTTGTTTGTTTCAAAAAAAGAAGAAATTAGGAATGTTCAGAAACTCACAGTTTCAGCTCTCTTAAGAGCCACTGCAGCAGTGATCAAAAGTCATTGCCATCTGCAAGAATTTGATAGGTTTGTTGCTAAATTTACACAAAAATTTTAGGAGATGGTTGTAGAAGTTGTGAAGTTTCTTTAAGCTAAGGTTTGAGAACTAAATGCTATTAAGGAATTTAAGGCAAACTGGATGTGTAATAAACATAATTTGTCTTTATAAGCTTTTAAAATGAGCATCCTGAAAGATGTTCTCATTAATTGTACTTTAGTCTTTAAGGTCACTTTAATGAAAACCTAATTTAGAACATTTTTAAACTGGTGCTATTTTAGTACAAAAGCCATGGAATTTTGCTTTAAGTTAAAAAATTACAAAAAAAGACTCATTTGACTATTTGCTCTACTTATATTTTCTTTTGATCCCTACAGACTTTTCTTGTGCAGAACTTTAATTTGCTGCATTTGGTTTTATCTGATTAAGATATGGGGTCAAGTTCTGATACTACAAATCCAGAAATAGTGCTAAAGCCTAAGCTAATGTTACTCTGGTAATAGTTGAATAAGAGTAAACTTGCAACCTGAAAGTGTTTCTCAATTAAAAGTCAATGGGATTTCAAGTGGTGGAGGTGGTGGTTGAGTCAGAAACTGATGGATTGTGGCTAAATTATCAATATGTTACTCTGGAACATGTACCTTCATGCTGGAAAAGCAGATGTTATCAGAATCAGATATATTTTATGTGTTGGATTAGAAATTAAATCAGGGCCAAAGTCTGGATTTGCATTTCTTTGTGGTGATCAAAATCTCCCATGATGCTCCTGCTTAAGATTGTGGAAATTGCCTGTGAATCCGGTCTGGGAAACAAAGTTTTTCTTCTGTGGTTGTGCAGTGAAGTAGGATTGAATTTAATATTTGGGAATGGTTTTCCAAACCTACAGAGATTTTGAAGAAAGCTGACTTTGGAATGTTAACATGTCCGTGTTAAGACTTCCCAAAGAGGATGTAACCAGGAATAATCTGTTAAGTCAAGGTGGTTTTCCTGCTCTCATGCATGCTTTGGAAAATTATCACTTTTTACTAGCTAATAGAATTTAAATGAGGACTTGAAGTTCTCTTTAAAAGATCAGTAATTTACATGAACAAAAATTCTCAAGACCCAGAGTTTGGTCAAAGGTTTCCAAAGAACCTTAATGCTGATAATTTTCAATGTTGGAAAGGCAAAACAGTGTTTTAGTAACTGAACTGTTGGTTACTATAATGTCTATGCTTCCTATGAATTGCTATGAGCTGTTGCTCCCACCATATCAACTTTTGTGTGCTCAAATCTCTCCTTAATATTCTGCAGAAATTTTCATTCTTTATCTGCTTCACAAGTTTTGTCCACAGTGATTCTGGGCTAAAGCAACTAAGTCCTGAATTGTGTTGTACATTACCTGCTTTGTTTATTTTAGGAGTGCTTGTCGTAGGAAAATATTCTCTCAAAGTAAAATATTGTAGGTACGGTTTCTCAAGTGTCACTGCATAATACTATGAATTACCTCATCAATTAGTGACTAATTATAAAATGTAATTTGTTACATGCATTCAGGTTGAAAAGAGTATGTCTAAAAATATTTCTTTTCCTGAATACTGTGCTGAACTAATTGTGCCTCATGAGCATCATGGTTAATGGGAAATAATTTGTGAAAGAACTGCACTCCTGTTGTCAAAGCAGTGGTTTACATGTAAGGGGGTGTGTGTGTGCTCATGCAAGTAGTGACAATTTGTAATTTCATATTGATCTTTTCACCATCAGAGACTTACAGTTGCATTATAATCTTACAGTTATGATGCAAAATTGATGGCTTTGAAAGTTAGGCTGTCAAATATAAATGTTTCAAATATTGCACTCTCCTCAATCACACGCAGAACATTTGTCCAGAAATCATTCTGCTGCAGGAGATTTTGAAATTGTGAGATTTTTCTCCTGTTATAATGCAGTTCCATAGGCATTAAGATGAGTTGACTCTATCAAATTAGTGAAGCAGAGAGATACCCTTTAGATTTCTATGCAGTTTATTGTCTTCACTATTCACTTTAAAGCACACTGATGAATAATACAGTTGATATCAAACTTGTGGAAGCTGAAAACTTTGAGACTTATTTAATCAGTTATGTAATGTTCTGCCAGATATCAATAACTTTTAAAAACAAGCATCCTGTTGATAAAAATTTTAATATTTGTAGATTTGGACAGCAGAACTGATACTTCACTGGCAGCACTTTGCATCTGTTCCCAACTTTTGAAAGCAGCAGTTTGAAATGTGCCATCTGTAATCACCAACTGCTTAAAAAGAGGATAGTGTCTGTTTGCTATTAGCTATTACCATGCATCAAGACATTCAAAAGATTTTTGTGAGCCAAGCTATGTCAAATTTCAAGTAATACTCCAGTCTTTACTGGGAATGTTCTGTAGGTACTGACTGCATCACCAGTCCCATTCATTGCATCCTCTCTTTCCTACAGCATGAATAATGTAAAATATAATATTTTCTTTGTTTTGGATGACCTGAGACCCTGCTGGACTAATTAGTGCTCATTCTCTTTTTGGTGTTTCTTTTTTGGTTACCTTACCCTGTGTTTCTTGCTGGTCTGTTTGTTCTTCTGATGGCATCACCCAAGGCATTTGTGTGATCTTGTTTGACCTCTTCTCTCATCATTGAGTAGCAACTCTGTCTCTTTTTCTTCAAACTTTGCTGCTGCTGGTGGTGTTAAATTGCAGTATTACTTGTACAGTTGGGAAACAGACCAAAACAATTTCTCCATAATAGAAAATAAGGATAATAATTTGAAAAAATATTGTCATTAGCTGGAAGTTTTTCTAGAGGTTTAAATTCCCATCTTCCTCAATCAAGGAAGGCCTCCTGAGTTTTTTGGTGACAGAGGTTTGTGAACATCAGTTTACCAGACATCAGAACTCAGCAGTGAAAGGTGTGTTTAGGTCTCCAAGTCACCTTTGTGATTTCAGCACTAAGTATTTAATTTCTGCAGAATAAACAAATGTGAAAAATCAGCAGCTTCCCACTGGGGTGTACAAGAGCTTTCACCAATAAACTCTTTTAATTTCCTGCATTTTAATGAAAGTACATTCTATGAGGGAGATTTTAAAAATTAGCAAGCTATTAAGTGGTTGGTGCAGTTACAACAGTGGAGGGAATTTATCATTTTGGCTTAACAGAGGTAGGATATCTTCTGAATTTCACTGCCTTGTGTAAGACTGTATCTTCGAAAATTTCATTTGTGTGTAAATATTTTGGAAAGCAATGCACACATGACCTATCTGTGGCAAAATATATGTGAATCTTGTGACCAGGGTGGATTTTTTTTTCCCATAGTTTTAGTTGCTACAGGAATTATTAATAGGTTAAGGAAGAAATAAACTCAAGCTGAAAGCTGAAGATGTACATGACAGGGAGGCTAAAGTCAAAGGAATTTATTAGAAAAGACTTTAAGGAGGTCAATATTTACATAGTTCCTATTAAAAATCTGCAAAAATAACTCACATGCAGAAAAATTTGACTCACGTGAAGAGTCATATCACAGAAATATTAGGGCTTAAAAATAAATGTATAAAACTGGTTCATGTTTGAAGGTAATGTCTGCAGGTATTTGGCTGATGCATCATCGCACAGTGTGTGTATGGGAAGCACCTTTTCTCATAGATTAGTTCCAATTATATAAAAGACAACTGTGTATCTAAATGGATTGCCTTGACTGAATTTTAAAGTGCAGCACAGTAATGCCTGTAGGATGGCAGTCAGTAACAGATGCAGTATAAGTATGCAAACAAAGTTGGATTTATACACCAAGAGGTAAACAAAGGGATAAATTGTGCTATAAAGAAATAAGGGAAATTTTAAAGATAATTTTGAAAGGAACTCAAGAATAATATTATGAGGCTTTTAAATGACTAGAAGAAGTCTGGAAAAACAGTTTTGATAGCCAGTAAATTTCCTGGACTTTTCACTGGGAGCCTGAGCAGCATAATGCAGTGCTGTGGTTGCCTGTCTTTTTATTTTGTAACTCTTCCTTTGGTTTAGGGTTTTTTGGGGGGAAGTGGGTATTATTAATAACAGAAAAGTCCTGGAGAAAATCAACATTGTTTTAAAAATCTAGAGAAGGGTGGTTTGCAGTGACTGCTGAGGGAACATGCATCAGATGAGAAAGTATATATTAAAAGTCTGGCATATTCCACCTGACTATTTTTAACACACTGCAGAAAATGTGCCTCATTCCTCTATCTGCTCCCACTTTTTGAGCACTAGCTGTCATATTCCCATTGCATGCATCACATTTTTCAATAGGTTGTCTCTTTTTCAATCTATGTCTCCTCTTATTACTCCATTATGAAGATTATAAATATATGAAATTGATCTCAAAATAGAATTACCCACTCCTATTAACTTTGCTGACTAAGAGAGCCATGTAAAGATTTTTATTTTCATGTTGTAATTTTTGATTTGATCCCATATTTGTAGTTGTGGGGCTTTTTTTATTTTTGACTTTTTAAGGTTGGTTGGCTAGTTGTTTGGAGTTTATTTCGTATGAGACTAGTTCTGACTCTGAATGTTTTCTGGTGAAAAATATTGACAAACATAGAAATAAACTGGTTTGACTTGTTTTTCCTTTTCATTATGCAGAAAATATTTCCATATTTTTTTAGACTAACTCAGAGTCCTAGTCTTTAGCTGAGGAATAGTGTTTTGGTTTGTTTGTGCTATTTGTTTTTTTCCACAGACATGTTTTGGCAAATCATTTGTGAAATAGCCATTTGGACAAGTAACAACCACTGTCATATAGAAAAGGTATGTTGATTCTGTTTATTATGGGTTGTGGAAAATAGAAGATGTTTGCTTATGTTACAAGTATTAGGTTGAAATACCCATTGGTTAGCTTTTTGTATTTAGACAAAAACATATTTAATAGCTTCATTCATCATCATATGTGAAATGAAAATAATATCTGTGCTTTTTCAGTTTCATTTCAATATTTATAAAACTCAAAGCCGTTGTTTTTTTCCAGGCTGATTTTTTTGAAATAAATGGTAGCAGGAGAACTGTTTCTCCTTAGGTAGGCTTGGCTCTTTTCTCCATACTAATTAGATGCTATTGATTAGAACAGCATACTGAAAATATATAATGTGTCAAAATCTGAGCAAGTCTCATTTATCTATACAAACATTCCTATTTCTTTAATTTTCGTCAAGATTCAGTTTCACTCGAGAAACACTATTATCTGGCTTTAGCTATGATGGGCTACATCTGCAAATATTATAAAGCATGGGATAACAAACTCATTAATGTTGATGGAAGGGACTTTTCTGTTGGCTTTAACAAGATTTACTTTAGGTACAGAATATACTGAAACTACTGAAAAATATCTCATTGCACCCAGACACTGAACTAGGTTGTGTCCTGGTGGTGTTTTGAAAGTATAGAAATGCTGCTCTGCCTGGAGTGGAGAACCACTGCAGCAGGGAGGCTGATTCCACCTCGGGGCCCATCTCCTTGCCCAGGAAGGCAGGGCTGTGGCCAGGGAAGGGCAGTGGCTGCTCACCAGCCTGTGGCAGGAAGAGCAGCCCCTTTATGGCTGTTAATATACAGACCACTTAGAGCTACCCTTAGAACTGGAGTTTTAAAATTAGATTTTATCTTTGAATAACTATCAATACCACCAATAATAGTAACAAAATCTCTGCAGTATTACTTTTGCCTTCTATTGTTTTCCATTATTCACTAGTAGAGATCTAAAAGCTTTGCTCACTAAAAAGATCACTTGGTAACTTCTTTGTATTGGATGAATGTTTTACAGTCAAAAATAATTTACAAAAGCAGTGTTTTGAGTTGATTATTGACCATTGGTCTTCACTGGGGAAGGCAGGATCCATAGAAAAGAACCTATATAATGCTTGTGATGTTATGAAACACTTTTTAAATAAGCATAATCTATAAAAGAGTACAGAGTCTCAGAATTATTGTGTATGTCAGCAATTCTTTAAAATTATTTGAAGGAAAAATATTACACAGCCACCAGCTGAAGTAAGCAGGGACCTCTATTAGTTTAATGTGTATCAGCAACTCAGAAATATTCAGTAGTTTTAGAAAATCTGACTTTAGGCCAGTCATATTCTGGTGGGTAATGTGGCTTGAACCAGAATAATGTCTTACATACTTTTATTTCCTTTTAATTTTAATTCATTTAAACAATGATGTTTTAAAGAAATGAAGATTGAAGTGGAATCATCCAGTGGAATGAGTATGGTTATGTGAAATCACTGTTTTGATTTCAGATCTATGTTAGGATGCAAATGATAAAACTACAAATTAAAAAATGTTGAAGTCAAAGAAAAGGTGGAATGCTCTCAGTAATGGGACCTCTGAGACAAGAGGTCAAAATGGAAGTGTGATGGTGTTCACTGACTGGATTTTAAAATACGTGGTCTCATCTGCTCCCTGGTCAATACAGTTGTGATTGCAGTATTTTTGTTCAGGGGATAGCAACCTTAACTGACAAGAACATCAAAATGAAAACAGTAATATTGAGGTGTGTCACCACTACCTCTCACATTTTTTGTAGACATAATTCCCATCCACGCACAGATTCCATTGGAAGGATCTTGGTACTCTCCAGGGAATGTTTCTGAGCAGTGTTGCCCTCTGTGGACACTGTCTGCAGACATGGTGGAGCTGAAGGCTGAGATTTAAGTTGGCTACAGCACTTCAACATCCCTTTTCTTTTGACAGAACTAAGTGTTTGAGTTGCTTGGGCAGCTTTGACATCTTCAGCTAAAAAGTTCAGAATATTGAGCCTTCTGTTCTCCCAGCACACAGCACCACTGCACCATCAGGGATATCTCCTTTCTGAGTCCAGATACTTCCCAGACTGGTCTTTGAGCATTTCCAGAGATGTGATTCAGACAGACTGACTTGGACCATCCTGGACCAGTTCTCAGGTGTGGACAGCTGAAGACATATGCCCTCTTCCTTCCATACCCATTATTCAGATTTGGGTGATGACAGGGGTTTTGAGGTGCTGGCTGGGGCAGAGTGAGCCAGCTGGTCACTGTTAATGTGTCTGCAGTGTGTGCCAGGAGTGAGGCCAGCTGTGCCCTGCCTTGAAGGGCCATGGCAAGAGGGAACGGTGAGGGAGCAGTGGGGTCTGCAGTGTGGATGGCAACAGAATGGGGTTGGCCTCAGTGGGAGCAGTCTCATGGGGAAGTTTGTAGGTGACTGAATAGGCTGAGAAGATCATAACTTCCCATATCTTTTTTTTTTCCTGAAATGCTGTATAAAATGACAAATTATGATGATAGTCTGAAGATTCTTAGGATAACAGCGACTCCTAAAATGCATTATTTCTCCCACAGCTGCATATTTTCTAACAGTCAACCTGCTGAGTGGGGAGACAATACCTATCATCCCATATTTGTGTCAGAACCTGAAAGAGAAGTATCTTTTGGCAAAGTTATATATGAAAAACAATAACAAAATTCTTATTTTTGGAGATGCAAAACTAGGGAGTTAATCTTTCTTTTCAGTATGTGTGGCAGATAGATTAAAAATATTCATATCTTGAATTCAGGTACTTGTCATAAAGAAATAGCCTTTATGTTGTGCGTTTCTTGCTGTAAATGGCTTAGAATTTGTGATGTATTTCAAGAAATGCTTTAGTTATGTATGTTTCCCCATTGTGCATTATATGTTATTGCTAATTGAATATTGCCTTCAAATCTTGATTGATTCTCCTTACTCTCTAAACCCATTTTAGTGAGTATTTTATACTCACATTTTGAATTTATCTATCTATAAATATATATATATGTATATATATATATATATATATATAACATTCTGAATTTTCTGGAAATAGCTGAGTTCAATACAACTCTCATGTTGTATTGCATGGAAGCAAAAAGGGAAATGTGTTCAAGGGACTTAGAAAGATAGAAATCTAGGCTGTATTTTTCTTATAGAAACTCCTGAGGCCGCTTAGTTTCTGCAGAGAAAAGAAATCCACATGGATAAGACAATTTTTTCTTTTGAGTTGGTTCTTTATATTTCTCTGAAGATGCTGCTACCAACACCATCTCTTTATTGCTCATGTTCATTTGTTGTATAAAATTCTCTTATTTAGAAGCTCTGTACTAGGCAAATCAGATTATAAAGGGAGGTTCAGCTTTTAGGAGCGAGACTGATTTATCTCTTTTCTTTTAGAAATCCTGTAGTTTGATGGCAATGTTGACTTTTCATTGTGCATGTTGTTTTCTGGTCTGTCTTTATGCTTAGGTCTAGGAGAATGAATGCATAAATAAAAATCCACTGTTCCTCTGCTGCTCTGCTGCCATTTTAATCCCTATTTATCTCACTCTAGGATGCCAGAGAGGAAATTTAATGTTGAGTATTGGTTCAATAAATGTCAGGGAGGGCAGGCAGTTTATATCCTCTTTCGCAATAAACATTTAGTTCTCCTGACAAAGACAGCATTAGAATATCAGGAGGGAAAAGCTGCTCTAGTGGCCTCTGCTTCTTTCAGGAACTGAAAATATGAAGTGGTCCTGGTGACCAAGCACACAAACCTGAACCTTCACAAGTGGTAGATATGCTGTTAGGGATTCAGAGGCTTTCCTGATAAAAGTAAATATTCCTTGTTTATGAAATTGAACTACATGAGACTTGGTCTGGTGACAAGGGGAATTTTCATCTCATCTGTAACTGTTTTGTAGGGATAAACTTTTAAAGAACATAGTGTCTTTATGCGTTATTTTTTGTATGCTTTGTTTATATTAAAATGAGAGACAATTTCATGTCTTACCACCAGGTTACCAAATAGCATGAGACTTATTAATCTAAATTTTTTTTGTATTATAATGCAAGGTGGTTGTTAGTTAGGGAAAAGCAGAAGTACACATTTAGAAAACATCATGCAAATTATCTAAGCATTGTAACTGTGTTAGGTGAGTTAAGATGACAGGTTAAATAATTTACTATGCAATTATTTGTTTTATGCATAGTTAATATATGTCCTGTGTATTTTACAGTGAGGAAAATAAGGCAAAATGGAAATGAGGAAAGTTTTTCTAAAATTAAATGCCTATCAATTAGAAGTACTGAAGTTATATCTCTTGAGTATGAGATAATTACCATACCTATGATTTCCTTCTGCATTCATCAACAGACTATGCTTAATCTCTGAGGGAGCTTTGCTAAGGTGATGAAGTGGTGTTGAGAATAGACATCTGAACAACAGCTGTGACAGTTGGAAAATGTAACAATAACAGGTTTATAACATTTTTGAATCAACTATTATATCACATACATAAAAATATAAAATACCTGATGTATAATATTGTATACATAGCTGTTTTATATGTGTTGTGCACACATAATTTTCTATATATACATATCATACACTGATACATTGTTTTATGTTCTTTTCCAATACCAGAAATCCTTATCAATGTGCTTTTCAAATATATATAATTAAAAATTCTCCTCAGTCTTCAAATTTAATATTTCTCATCTTCACATATCCCCATGACTGATATTTTAAGAATCTTTGCATTTCTTTCAGAGCTTTCTTATGACATTTCTGCTTTTGCTTTAAGCTTATGTTTAAAAACAGGAGAAGAACTCAAAATGAAGGCTGCACTTTGAATAAAGGATAGAATTAGAAATACACTTCAGAGACAGAGTTTCATCCCTAAGTGTTGTGAGTCCTTTATGCCAAAGCTCTTCTGTTTAAGGTGTTTCAGCTACTTACTAATCAAATTAAAAACTACTTAGGGAGTAAGAATTTCAGTCCTTCTCTCCTTGATAAAATGCACAAGGGTAAGCAGATGGCTGATGTGACTAAAACCATTGACAAAACATATCTTTTAGCCTAGAAGAAGAGGTACAGAGAAAATCTTAAAAAACTGTCTCTTTAAACTACTCCTAGGCACTTAACTTCAGGCTGGGTGAAATCCCTGACCATCAGTTTATTTGTTTGACTTTGGCAAACACCAAAGCACAAGAGTTGACAACTGGGGTGTGTAGCACTGGTATGTCTCAATCAGCTTTAGCCTGCTTTTAGAAAGAGGTAAAAACCATTGAGACCAAGAGACACCAGGTCAATGGGAAGGGATCTGATGCTCCTAAAAGTACCATACAAACTGAAACCTGCCATTGCAAGAACTGGTGTATTAGGCTGGGAATTATTGACAGCAGTGTCACTTGCCAGACTTGATAAGCATGTGCTCATCCCCTCAGTGCTGCTCAGCACTGGTGACACCTCAGCTCAGGCACTGCAGTGCCCCACTGCCTGAGCATGGCCTTGAGTGGGGCAGCAAGAGCAGAGCACACCACCCTTGAAGGAAAGACTTGATCCAGTGGGAGTTATCAGCCTGGACACAGGAGGTCTGGAGGAGTAGGAGCACTGGGGTATAGAATCTGAGCATGTTAATACCTCTTGCAAAGAAAAGGTGCTAGAGAAAAGGAGGGGAATGGTGTGACCAGGCATTGACACAAAGTCAAGTATGGCCGTGATTCTGGCTGGATACTCCTTCTTGGGCTGTGTTAAGCAGGCTCTGGCAGACTTAAACAGCCAAGCAACCGGTTCCAGGACCCAGACTTAGCTGGGGCAGGAATGGCACATCAAAATTTTCCTGAACAGATGTAAAATTTCAAAGTGTGGAGAAGCATGATGGCTGTGGATTGTGGCTGTGGAATACCCTGGGCTGCCAGAGGGCTTGAGTCAGGCTGCTGTGCTTGCAGATTGTGGGTCTGTCTTCTCTCTCTGTGGTGCTCTGTATTCACCAGGTGTTCTTGGATCCGGCCCCAAGCTTTCAGCCGACAGCAGCCATATCCTGGAAGTAACGATCCTGTTAAATAACCATCATGTAAGCATGTCATCCAGGCTGTCAAGAACACGGAGGCCAAGCGTGATCATTTCTTTTCCCCTTCCTCTTTCCCAATTAAAGAGCTTGTTACATCTTTCTGATAGTTTAATCATTGAAAATTGTGGCCGTGAATGCTGACGAGATGCAAATGAGGGATGCCATCTGTTGATCGGTGCTGTGCGCTCCCCAGGCTCGGCGCCGAGGGCTGAGCTGGGGCTGGGTGTCCTTCAGCTATTTCCCTTGCACAGGGGAGTAGTCACTGAGGGAATCTTGGAATTGGTGAGCCGTTCTTCACCCTCATAATGAGTTTATTTGAAGCAGCAGAAGGACAAGTGTCCTTAGAGACAGCTACTACAGGGCAACGAGACCAAACCAACACGGACTTAGGAAAGGCAGGTCCTGTTTGACGAATCCGAGCTCTTTCCATGACAGGGTGACTGACTTAACTGATGAGGAAAAGGCTGTGGATGTCATCTACCCAGACTTTAGTAAAGCGTTTGACACTGTTTCTCAGAACATTCTTGTGGAGAAACTGGCTGCTTGTGGCTTGAGCAGGTGACTCTTTCCTGGGTAAAAACTGTCTGGATGACTGAGCCCAAAGAGTGGAGGTGAATGGAGTTACATCCAATTGGTGGGCAGTCATAAGTGTGTCCCCCATGGCTCAGTTCTGGGGCCAGCCCTGGTTTTATACATCTTTATCAACAATCTGGACAAAGGGATCGAGTGCACCCTTGGTCAGTTCACAAATGACTCCAAGTTGTGTGGGAGTGTTGATCTTCTGGAGGGCAGAAAGCTCTGCAGAGGAATTTGGACAGCCTGGATCAGTGGGTCAAGGCCAATTGTATGATGTAAACATGTAACAAGTGACAGAACGGGAGGAAATGGTCTCAGGTTGCACCAAGGCAGGCTTAGGTTGGTTATTAGGAAAAATCTGTTCACCAAAATGGTTGTCAAGCATTGGAACAGGCTACCCAGAGAAAGGGAGAAGTCACCAGCCCTGGTGGTCCATGTGTAGATGTGGCACTCAGGGACATGGTTTAGCAGAGGACTTGGCTGTGCTGGGTTAATAGTTGGATTCAATGATCTTACAGGTCTTTTCCAACCTAAACAATTCTATGATTGTCCCATGGTCTGAAGAAAAACACACATGTGAAAATTACTGTCTGTTCTTTACTCCTGTGACTAATTCAGCTGAAGGTGCTCTCTCTGTTTCCTGCTCTCCTGCCCAGCCTAGCACACAGGTATCCTTGCAAAGGGAGGTAGACACCTTAATTACAAATTTAGCATCTGCTACTCTGAGTCAGAGCAGTGGCCCATCTAGACTTTGTACAAAAGTGGCCAGTAATAGATGGTTGGCAGCACAGGCAGTGGGCATGTGAAGAGGTGCACTCTCAGCACCTGCTGCTTTGCAGTTTCAAAATTCCTGGAGCCAGGAGCTGCAGGAGAGGTGGAGGTAACCTTTGTGAATGTGCCTCCTCCTGTCTTGAAAGCAGATCTTTTGATTTCTACTCATTCTTTGAAAGTGAGTTACTACTTTAATGTGCTTTGTGTGGAGAAGTTTTTTTTAACTGCAGGCTGATAACATCATTTGGCTCTGTCTGGTTCTTGAATTGTGAATAATCATTTCCTATTCACCTTTTCCAGGCTGTTTAAAATTTTAGAGAGGTTATTCTACATCCCCTCAGTCATATCTTTTTCCAGTTGAAAAGCTGCAGTCTATTTAGCCTCTTCTCATGTGGAGGAGTCATTTGACTGACACAGCTGACTTGTTTCAACTTTCTTTACTGAAAAGTCAGTGTACTGGAACCATTTTAGGTCATTAAGAAATTTAGAAAGTACCATGTTTTATTTGAAATTACTTAAAGTATTGTACTGTGCTACCAAAAAGGTTGCAGAAATGGTATAAAATCCTAATTTGCTGCTTTCCTCCTACCTCACTCCCCCCCAAAAAAACCCAAACCCAAGGAGAGACCCATGTATAGTAATTCAAAAGGAAGTTTTATGTATAGTAATTTACTGTGAGGATGTCTGTTCTATCAGTTCTGTTCCTTCCTTCCTTCTGACAGATTCACATTTGACATTTAGCAGAAGTTGTTGCTGCAGGTTGAAGCAAAATAGAACACCCCAACTTCATAGTAAATTGTTTATGGTTGAAGCAGCATTAACTGTAGTCTACCAAAATAAGAGCACTAAAATATCCATTCTCTATTATGTGATGATGATTGTTGTTTTAGTGGCCCTATCCTGGTCCAATCCCAGGCTCAGAGCAGGCTTGACCTTGAAGTCAGGTCGGAACTTGAAAGATGAATCTGCTTTCTCATGACACTGGCCCACCAGTACATTGACTATATAACTAGTATAAATAATAACACCTTTTATTTTGAATTGTATTTGCTTTTTTCCTGATTTTGAAGTTTAAAAAAAGAAAGTTGTTTTTTCCTACTTGAATAACAGCATTTTTAGTCTGTGGTTTTTGAAGTGGATTTCTATACACCAGTGCACAAAGAGCTAATTTAGATTTAATTCTTAACTGTTTTTAAACTTTAACATATACTTCTTATTTTAATACTTTGACTCCTCACTGCCATTGATTTAAATCTTGAGAGCAGCAGCACGGTTGCTCTATATCTGAGTTTATAGGGGCCTTCAGGATTTATTTTATGATTCTTCTCAACACAGACCTTTCAGGTAGATTCATTTCTGCTCTACCTTTTCTGTCTACCTTGGAGAGAAGTTTTGACCAACTTTCAGGGTGTAGTTACCACATAGCTCCTGTTTTCTGCATTTTCTTCTGGTAATAAAGTAAAGCAAAGGAGACCCAGCTGTACTGTTTTTCCTGAGCTAAAGAGCCAGAAGGTTTTACGCTCCCTTTCTGTTACAATGGACTCCCACTAGATCTGGCTCAAAGTCTCTGCCATGCTTCGTTACAGCTTATCTCCACTGCAGGAGTTGATTCCTTGTGTCTCCAGGAGAATTTGGTTTGAAGTTTCAGAACAACAACCCTGCTATGTATTGCTAGCATGCATTTTTGGTTTGGTGTGTCCTCTTTTGTCTACCCCTTGATAATTTGATTCTATTTTGCATGAATAATGCTGCTGAGATACCATGTCAAAGAGTTTCCTAACTGGGCTGAGAACTGAGCAGAAGGAATTAAGTTTATTAGCTAGCACCCTTAGGTTTTTTTAGAAGCTGGGTTTTCACAGCATTCCATGTGGAAAAACTCCCTAGACCCACGTTTACTATGGTAGACACAGAGTGCAAAGTGCAGATCTACTGATAAAAGATTCATTCTGTGAGTTGTCCTTTGCTGCTATTCTTCAGTTAAAATAAACACCATTCTGTTACAGTGTAGAATATGACTAACTGTGATATAATTTAAATTGCTAATTGGAAAAATGCTAAATTGAACATGGTTCCTGGTTAATAATTTTCATGGTCTGGTCTCACATAGCTCCTAAGTGTCTTGTAAAACAGGATTTCTGTGCAGAATGGCTGTTTGTGTTCCTTTGGAAGCTGAAATTCTACTAATACTAAATGCACATGGTTAATAATGGCTTATGAAGATGCCAGAACCCTGGTATCAAAAGGACCAGCTGTATTTGAAACACTTAGACTAAATGATACTTAGGAGCTTATATAAGCTTCTTTTTCTCCTATTTTGATAAATTGGCTTTGCTGTCAGTTAAACTGTGAAAACTTGGACAAGGGAGTTTCTTGAATTCATTAACTTAAAAAACAGTATTTTTTTTAAGAATTAAAGTTAGTTCATGGAACAGAAGTCCCTTGCAAAACAACAGATGCAAATGACAAAGCATCAGAGATGCTTTTAGTGGGCATTTTAGTGGGCTTTTTTTCCATATGTACTGAGATAGTGAAGCTCCCTAATATATGTCCAAACTGATGAGACAGATGTTATAGCTATTTTGCCCTGAAGTTTGATACTAGAAAGATTATTTCTCCCTCAGCATACAGTAAATAAACAAACAGTAAATTCATGACAGTGGACTTAATGTGATGTAAAAGTTGAAATCAACAAGCATCTTAAAGCTTGGCTGTTTATCTAGATCTCTTTGGTTTGTTTTTGGGGGGGGGTAAATGAATATTTTTCCTTCACTAAAATATAATGTTCAAGTCCACCATTCTGGCATTGTTCCCCTTGTTCTACCCCATTGTTCTACCTAAATTTAGCTGTTTACATAAGAAAAGGTATATTGCTTTTTCTAGGGTGGTGTCATTCTGCATGCATTATCTTCCATGAATTAACTTTTTCACTCCTAATTTGTGCCATGAGTGATGGTGTGCTGGCACTCTTCTGATACTGCAGAGACAACCAGTTGTTCAGTGTTTAAGTAGAACACAAAAGAGACCCAACAAAGTCTAGAAAATTTGATTATGCACCATCTACACAAAATACTCGGCTAAGCACAGTGCCAGATGCTTGCAGTTATTATTTTTAATGACGTGGGGAGGTAATATACGACCTGCCACTGATAGAGTGCTAAAGAATAAGTAGACTTCTTTTCATTCAGTGTGATATTATTCCCCAGAAAGTTGTGTTTCTGTAAATGCAGGTAATATGTTTTTGCTAAAAAAACTGGAGACAATCATAATAACTAGCATCCTGTCAACATGTGGTTGACAGTATGTGCTTTGGATAGCTCAAACTTTTTGAAAAAAAGCAAGGTGATTAGAAATGTTCTGTTCTTTTTTTTTATTATTATTAATTTTAAATTGAAACAGTTTGTTTTAAAACAAATCAATATCCCTGAATTCTTTGCCATCCAGCACAACATTAGAGAAAACCAAACAGAACATAAACATACCTGATATGATTCATTTTCTTTGTCAGATACAAGAACAAGATACAAGGCAAACTAACAGTAGTTCATAGAATGGCATTTATTTCTTCACGGTGTTACTTTTAAATGTCACTATTCTTTTAAATTCAGCTGAAATCAAAGAATCGAATTTACTTCTTCATTATTATTTTTACATTAGGCTGTGAGAATTTATGGCTTGTTTATTCTCTTGGTCCCCTCAGTTCTTCAGTCTTTGAATTACATTAGAGCTGTTGAGATTGTATAATGTTCCAGGCAGACACAGTTTTCTTTGTATGCCACATACAATGCATTTTCTGTATTTCTCCTTATTCTTGCTGTAATTACCAGGAAAATTTCCATGAAATGGGGTTTTATTTTATAAGAATTTAACCCACTTGTGCTACTAAATCCCATTATAGTGAGAGCATAAATGTCAAGGGGATAAGTAGCAGGAGGAGATGAAATCTTATGAAGAAAGCATTCCATGGAAAATGAACATAATATATGTTCAAGAGATTTGTAAATTATCTACACAGGTGAAATATTGTACCCTTACATCTAAAAAGTTTTCAGTTTCCTTCAGGATTGTTCACAAAGAGTTCTTGTTCTCTTTTATTAACACACTTTATGAGGAAATAATGTTCAGAAAATGTTTGTTGCAATATTAGAAAGAACCCATTATTTCTTATCTTTATTTGTTCAGTATGTAATTTCCACAGAAAATTATTTTATTAAAATTGATGTGAGCTTCAAGTGTATTTATACGTCCCATTGCATCAAAGATTGCAAGTCATCATTGTATTGTGACTGTAGGATAAAAAAACGGAAGAAAGGAAATTTTCTAGCTAATTAACATGTGAAAATATGTGCACTTTTTATGTGATTTACATCTTTGTATTTTAGCATTGTCCATAAAGAACTCCAAGTTCTGCCTGTCACATTTATTTTCCTGTACTGGGCTACAAGTTTGAGGATATTCTTACACCAGTATAACACTGACAGTTTTGGCTGATGGATAAATAGCTTCTCAGTTAACTTCAGACCACACTTCTACATAATGGCTATGAAGCTGGCTTATGCAGTCTCAGAATGCCTTTACATGCTTTTTTAGAAGACTCATTGTCAGGAGTTGAGGGAAAAATGACATTTATATAACATTAGCACCTGCTTAGTCCGTGGGTACAATGTAGAGTTATAAAAGACTTAGGTAGTGATGGAGATGTGTTGATCTTATTCACTTAAATAAAAACTTCCAGCTTGCTAGAAATCAACAATGAGAATATTTTACTGAGCCAGAGTGTTGCTCTCTGGGGCTTGGTTGTCATTTTTTGTTTGTTTGTTTGTGGTTTTTTGTTGGGTTTTTGTTCGTTAATTTTTTTAAATTACATTTATTATTGTATTCTGGTTTACCCTTCCTCATTTTTAACTTTGTAAATCAGACTTTTGAGAATCCAAAAGGGTTTGGATTTTTTTTTCCAGAAAACTCTAAGACAGTAGTCATAAGCAAATGCTGAGGTCAGAGACCTCTTTAATGTGTTGCATATCTTATAATTAAGGTTGCCTATTGCAATTAGTTACAGTGTTCCAGTTAAGATCACTTGTTGCCATGGCTTTCTCACTGCTCTGATCTAGCATCCACGGTGTTGCTTGTGGAAGGCTGTCAGCTGCCTTGCTGAGATCTAACTTCCCACTGCTCAGAGTGACTTAAAAGTTGTCCTGGGGGGATATTTTGCAAAAACCACGGTTACTTAAACAGCACAGTGAAAGTATCGTTTGTATCTTTAAACCAGGAGATTGTGCACAGTGGAAGAGGCTTAGGAAGAAACAGCAGTGAATGTATTACTGCCCAAGAATTCTATATTCTCTGCTTAAATTATCTGTCTATTAAGATAGTTCTGTGCACACACTCTTCCCCTGTCTCCCATGCCTCTCCCACCTTCCCATCAGAGTGTCTAAGTTCCTAACAACCTGTAATGTCCTAAATTTCACTGCCTGAGAGATTCCTCCCTCTTTAATGGGGAATTAGGGGACAGAGACAGCAAAGGACTTGAGCGAGATGAATCATGTAGAGCACAGCTGTAGTTTATGGATTTGGACTGCCTTTTCAATCCCAGATCAGCATTTTTTCCCAGCACAAAGAAGCCTGTGGTCACTATAAACAGGATTTTCAAAGGACTGCCATATGTTATGGAGTTCTTCCTGCACTGAAGTGCTCAGCATCTTCAGAATTGAGTACGTTTATAAAATCATGAATATATTCAGAGACTCTTATGCTACTTATGTTCCATTTGAGAAGTGGTGGAGAGAGATATTGCTATTTCTATTTTTATAGTATTTTCAGTGAGATTACACTAAAAAGGTCACCTATATATTCCTGTGGTGCTTTGAGCCAAGAAATAGGGTCTCGAGGCACTACCACGAAAACAAATAGTATTTCCTAATTATAACAGAAATCAGGGATTGTTGGAGATGGGGTATGAGTCACAAGTCTCCAAAGTACAGTAGATATTACTTAACATTTGCTCTGTAAAAGCACTTAGAAGCATTTATAAGATGGTTCTCTTCACTAGAATAGATACTTTGCAGAATTTTAGTGAATAACCGTCCTATTTCACATCAGTAAACTCAATGGAAAAAAACCCCCAAAACAGTCTACACCTTCTGCATAACACAGGTCCATTGTATTTTCATTTATCAAGGACAGATTTCCATCCTATTTGTAGCCATTCTCTTTCCAGAATGTGTTTTAACAGTATTACAGTGTTTTTCAGTGGTATAGGTGTGAGGGTGTGGTGCAGCTGACATGTTTGTCCATGTTTCAGATGCTGTGGGCATCAGCCAGGCAGCTTTTCAGTAATCTCATCTGTAACTGCAATATTAGCAGCTAATGTCGAAGGATGATTCCCATTCTAGCAGGAACTAGCTTCATCTTCAATTTACTCCTAAGGCCCCTGGATCCCTGCAGTGCCATTTTTTTCTCTCTCTGTGTTTTTTAGTTTGTTAGGCTTATGCTCATTGTTTGTGTTTGTGACATGATGGTGTTCAATCTGGACTCATGTCTCACTACCCTGAAATTACTCTGAGTTATTTAGTCATAAAAGAATCTCAGATTAGTATGGAAGTGGGGTGGGGAAAGAATTAGTGGGTGGTGGTGTTGATTTTTATTCTCTGGAGATACAATTCACACCAATTTTTTGCATGATGCTTTTCCTGACAGTGTGAATTTCTCCATTTCAAATGTTATTATTTAGAGTCAAGTGCAAAAATGTCAACTTTCTCAGACACATATTTTATTCTTGCCTCACTGTCCTTGTAGTCCAGAAAGGTGTATGTAACTAGAAACATTCCAGACTTCACGGACGCATGGAGGTAACGTGCAGAGTAAATAATCAGCTTTCAAAAACAACCTACTTTTTCTTTTTTTCCCCTTATTTGAGAAATCAGAATTGTCTTACTGTGACCTGTACCTGTTGTTAGGGTGAGCTCAGGAGCTCATCTGTCTTTTCATTTGGGGATGTGATGCTTCTCACAGTGATGAACAAGAAATTAAACCTCTTTTGACAGGAGAGGGAATACTTCCTCATCAGGAGCTTTATCACTATTGATAATGCAATGCTTTGATCTCTCCAGATTGAATAAGAATATATATTTTTTGGTTTTGTTATTTGGTCTGTTCTTATGGGACTTGGTCATTATCGTTTTTGTGATCAGTGTAAATCACACCCTCACTGTGTAGTTAAGTGGAATTTTATCCATTTGGATGAGAGCAGCAGCACAATGAAATACTCTCACCCTTCTAATAGTGTCTGCCTTTGTACCCAAGGCCCTTAGATTAGCTCAGTTCATTAGAGCCTGGTACTAATAACACCAAGGTTGGGGGTTTGATCCCTGTATCTAATTTGGGCTGTCACAGTACAATTATTCAGCTGCAGTCAAAAGTCTTCTTCTGAAGAAGTGGTATGAAGCAAATTGTGGTACTTAAGTTTTTCCTTACAAAAGGAATGGGTCCTGGCTACTCAGAACTTACACAAAGTGCTTTTCATAGGGTTGGGGTAAAATAGAAAAACTGAGTGTCTATTTGTACTTATGACAAGTAGGGCCTTACAGATTTAGATGGATCTTGTGCTTGGGACAAAACTCTCTTGTTATGTATAAATGTGTCTCAGGGGACAGATCAGGGGATTCCCTGATCTGCATTTATGTGTCTGTATTTGCATGCTTGCAAATCCCATACTTTGTTCAAAATAATGTACTTGGCACTTACATGGGGGTTTTCAACAAAACATCTCAAAGCACTAAAAAACTTTAAAGAGCAACCTACTAGGAATGAGCAGCACTATGTGCAACACCAGACATGGAGGACAATATTCTGATGTCAACTTTTTCATCAAGTTGTTGCCATTAAATTAAATTTTCGGGGTCTTTTTTGAAGAATGTCATGCTGGAAAAATAATCAAAAAAGTTGTTTTAATATTTGCTAAATCAAGACTCTTATTTAAAATTATTTATTACTTTAAAAAATAATACTTTTACAAACTTCAGAAAGGTGGGAGGGGAAAGTTGAAATTAAATTTTCATGAGAGATAATAAAATAATTTAATCAAGGCTCTGGGTTATGCATAGCACCAAGGGAGGTAATTATACCGATGTGGGGTAGGAATAGAATGTACTCCCGACAAAAGCTTTGCTTCCAACGTCTATAACTTTCTCTTTATTATTTTAATCTTCTAGTAGCCCTTTCATAAGTAAATTATTATTCATTTATTCAACCATGTACATTTGGGAAAGAGCTAATTCCTTGTGATTTAAGAGTAATGTCTGGAACATGTATTTTGTAAACAGAAATATTTTATTTATTGTTTTATATTTTAAAAAATATATTCTGTCATTTTCTGATCTGGTGATTAAGCAGCAAGAAACTACAAATTTAAGCCGATGCAGTTTGATACATGGTATGCACAGTAAAAACCCTCCTAACACACCCTCTTAAAAATTACTCAATGAATAATGTCAAATCCCTTCACTTATTTTATATTTGCTGCAGTAGAGTAGTAAAGCATTAAGACATATCATTCAACTATGTGAAGGATAATTTTAGATAAATATAAATTTTTGAACATTTGGTGGGAAATATGGGTAGTAAAATTTTGCTGACGGTTATTTATCAGTAGGAATCTTTGCTTGCCAGAATTTGCTAAAGATCTTGACAACTAATAGAGATGCTTCAGCAGTAAAGCAGTAAATTTGAACTTCCAACATGGTAAATCTTAGCTTGAAGTTAAAGAATGCATCTTCTCTTTCTGCTGTGGCCCTACATGACCTCTGTAGGACAAGTTATCTTTTCTTAATATACCTAAAGTTTATAAACATAACAAAGCACCCTAAGACTCAATAGAGTGGAAAGAATCTGTACCTTTCTGTTTACTTGTATCCTTATGCTTTTTTCTTCTGCTTGCTTTCTCTTTCTTTTTCCAGCTCTTGCCTTGTCTATTCTGACTTTGAGCAAAGAAATCTGTAACATGTTCTAATCATTGTTTTTATGTAACGTGGATGCTTTTGGTCCACATAGACATGGCTCATAGACAGGCTCTGCCTGTTCTGAGGTTAGCAAAGCCTGGGCAGGAAAGGAAAACTTACAATGTTAATAGTGTTTGAGCTTCCTCTCCTGTCAGAATGAAGCTGGTAATCCATCACCTGAAGGAAAAGATGATATCAAAGTAAATAATTTTTGTAACATACATTAAAAAGTAATAGCTTCAACTTCGGTCATGAATTTGTGTAACTTTTTTTGAGTTTCACATTTCAGGTGCAATAAAAGAGCTAAATATTAATTTTAAACTTGTATATGTAATAGATACCACAAAATCATTCTTCCTCAACTGACAAATAGAGACTTTTGTTTATTGCTAGGAAAAACGTGATGTTTTCTCTTTAGAAGACCCACATTTTAAAAGGTTTGGTTTAATTTCTTATGTGCTCGAGGTAGAATGTGTACTGACCCTTGGAAAGGGAAATGTTTCACAGCAGTTTAAAGCCTCATTTGCAGAAACAAATTAAAAAGTCTGGTCATTTTTGTGGTTGAAGTGTTCTTGAAGTTCTCAGGTTACAAACAAAGTGGTGTTGGGTAGTGAAATTTCCTCCCTGGAAATTATTAAAGCATGATCACTAGAGAAATATAAGGTAAAACTGTCAAAGAGCAAGTACTTACTTGCTATTACCTAGCAAGAGTTATTCTAGGGTTCTTAAATGGAACCTAGCAGGTGAGAACACCTTATGTGGGGTTTAAAAATTGTGCATTATATTATACTTTCATTAAGTATAATATGGAGTATAATAATGTATAGGAGTAATGATCTAGAGAAGTAATACAGAGAAAATTCTGGTAAGCTTTTCCCCAAAAGAAGCACTTAGTTTTATTACAAAGCCAACAGAAGTGAAACCTATTCTTTCCTCTCTCCAGGATCATTGATGATACATTATTACAGTTTTCAGTCATAAATATGGGTCAAAAAGCTGTAATTTTTTTATCTTGCAATTTGTTTTTTTCTCCTTGAAGTTCTTACAGCCTAATGAGGCATCAGCACTAGAAATTCAAATCTGGCAAGAGATGCTAAATAAACAAATACACAAATGACAAGGAGAAGATGAAAAAGAGGACATTTAAAATAGCTTGATTTTGGCTTAACTCTTTTGAAACCTTTAGTAAAACCTTTTTTCATAAAGAAAAGAAAATTAACAGTAACTTGTGCCAAAATGAATGACTGGAATATCTTTGCAAAAAACCCTGAGGCTGCAGGAGTGAAATCCTGACCCAGTTAGTTTTTTTATGGAGGTTATACTGTCCCTCTTTAAACTCTTATGGCCTAGCCCAGTCTTGTCCTCTAGTTCTTATATCTTCAGTTACCCCATAATTTTTTTCAGCCTTTTGAAGGAGTATTGATATGATTATGTAGTTTATGTCAAGTCCAGAATTTGCTACAGAAGATTTCTATTGATTCATCGTTACATCAATTCATCAATAGATGAAACTCAGTACAACGTGTTTTCAGATGCTTTTCTCCCAGTATCTAATGAAACTGTCTATTAAACCTTGAACCATCCACGCTGCTGCATCATATCTGACTCAGGCAGCCTCCTGAGCTCCACTAGTGCTCTGTGCTTCAGTGAAGTGATACATTATAGAGCCAAACCAGAGGTGAAAGAATTCACAACATATTGAATAAAGATACTCAGCCCAGTAAAAGTGACACCAACTAAAAACACCTTTGGAGAGAAGTCTACCTGCTGCCTACTGCATTCAGGAAGGTTACTTCTTCATCATATTTTGATCAGTGCCCTAAAAAATGCCCATTCTGTCAGAGGTTCTCAGCTGGGGCAAAACAACACATAACTTGTACTTTTTCTGGGAAAAAAATCCCTTAATTTTTCTGGCAGAATTTTGACAAAAACTTACTGGGAGTTACCAGAAGCTGCTTCATTGCACTCTAGTAAAGAAATGGGGAAATATAACCTGGGGAATGAGAGACTGGAGAAATCACCCTGTGGAAGGTGACCTGAGGGGGGGTGCTGGTCGATGGCCAGCTGGCCAGCAAAACATCACCAGCTGGTCAAGGAAGGGGATTGTCCTGCTCTGCTCTGCACTGGGGCAGCCTCGACCTTGAGTACAGTGTGCAGGTTTGGGTGCCACAGTGTGAGAAAGACATTAAGCCATTAGAGAGTGTCCAAAGGAGGGCAACGAAGATGGTTAAAGGCCTTGAGGGGAAGCCGTGTGAGGGGTGGCTGAGCTCACTCGGTCTGTTCAGCTGGAGAAGAAGAGACCAAGGGGAGACCTCATTGCAGTCACAAGTTCCTTGGGAGGGGAAGAGGAGGGGCAGGCACTGATCTCTGTGGGAGCCAGTGACAGGACCCCAGGGAATGGCCTGAAGTTGTGCCAGGGGAGGCTTATATTGGGTATTACGAAAAGGTTCTTCACCCAGAGGGTGGTTGGGCACTGGAACCAATCCTGACAGAGTTCAGAAGGTGTTTGGACAATGCTCTCAGGCACATGGTGTAATTCTTGTGGCTGTCCTGTGTAGGGCCAGGAGTTGGACTTGGATGATCTCTGTGGGTCCCTTCCAATTCAGGATATTCTGTGATTCTACGACTATTACCATGATGTCTCCCCTCTTTTCTAATGGAGTACATATGCCAGTGTTATGCTATGACTGAGCTCAGCACAAATGGAGGTGGGAAAGGAATAGAAGGGATTTATTTCACTTTCCAAGCCCTGTTTTAAGCTGCTTGGTGGACTCCTATTATGATTTTAATTTATGCATTTGTTGTAGCTAAGTCAAAGGCAGAACTGTACTGAAGCACCACATCCAACTGTTTTCCAGTCTATCCTTCTGCATATAATATAGGCATTATTGGTCATTTTAGAATAAAACTGTGTTTCAGAGAAAAGAAAATGTTTTGATATTTTCTAAATGCAGTGTTTTAACTTCTCTCTTGTTTCAAAAGAACATTTTGTCAAAAGGAGAAAAACAACATTTTAGGACACTAACCAAAACTCTTGGCATGAATGACTTCTGTCAGCTGACCTAAAATTAAATTTCTCATTATTTTAAAAAATTTTTGTCAGAAAACCTGTTCTTAAGAAAAGACTGTTTCAATTAAGTTGAAAATGTTTTATGCTTTTTTTAAACTTGTCTCCAAACAAACAAACAAAAACCCTGCTGTTATTAATTGAACTCTAAGCAAAGGTATTTAAACACAAGAAATTATAGCAGCGTATAACTTGCCTTGCATATAAGTACATGTACATAACATATACTTAGATGTTATTGCATAAAAAACAGATTTTGCATCAATCACAAAAAAGTGTTTTCATGAAAGGACAAAGCATTTTTGAGTGTCCCATAATGTTTAACGTTCCTAATTGTATATAACACAACCCCCTCTCTGTCTTCCTCAGCAAAATCTTTTCTGAAAAGACAGGTGATCTTAAACTAGTACAAAGGAAGAATTCTACTGTTAAATTATACTAGGAATAAATGGGGCAGCTTTTTTTTTCTTTTACAATTACTCTTGAAATTAACAAACAAAAACTTCCTGAGTTTTCATACAAGAAATTTATTATTCATTAAAATTTCTTCTATAACAGTGTCCTGAAGTGGAAACATCAATACATTCGACTGATGTATTAGCCAATTATTTTATGGATATATTACATGAGAAAAATATTGTATTAAAGATATGTCACAAGTTGTGGTAAAAGTTGCTCTCTCAAAATTTTAGCATAGAGCTTGTGAGATCCTCAAATATTTACTTCCTTGCTGGCAGGAAAAGATAATGCAGCAAGCTGTTAATGGTAGGAGAGAAATTGTGCTGTCATACAGCATCTCTAATCCAGCTTTGCAAAATGGTATTTTCTTTTGAGGCTTACATGGCATTGTATTATCAGGTAAACTTTAAATGTTAATAGTGCTATTATCTATGTATATGATTCACTTTTATTTGTTCTGTAATAAGAATTTAAAAAAAATAATGCTGTGATCCAAACAGACCTTTGGAAGCAACTATTTTGAAATCCTTCTGCCTTTACAGAGATGGTCAAAGAAAGGAGAGAAACTGCAGAAAGGCTGTAATGTAGAAGGGAAGAGCATGTCTTGAGGGACACAAAAAGAAATCAAGTTTCACAGCTTCCTTCGGAACCTTTCCTGTGTAACCACTTTTAGTGGAATTTTAATGTTGAAGCCTTTTTCTAAGGCTCCTTATTTTTAGCCTTTTAGCACTAAAATCTTTGTTCCTTAGTTTTGATTAGTATATATTTGTGTTATTTACAACAATATTATTTATTTCTTTTCCATTAGACTGTTGCATTTTTTATAGGTGTTTAATGTTATATTCTTAAGTGGCTGTCCTTTAAGTTAGCAAATATAAAGCCTTTAAATTATACAATGTGGCACTTCAAATCAGTATCTAATAATGAGTTTATGTTTTTAAATGTTTATAGTTTAGGTTCTCATATTAAATGTATTTTTATGTTTCAGTTAAAAAGCAGATTCTAGTTCAGGAAAGTTCCGAAGTGTGCATTTAGCTGAAAAGGAACAAAGATATCCTCGGAAAAAGGACTGAGAGATAACTAACTCAGAATTAATGATGATTAATTAAGAGCTTTGCTGGATCAAGGGCATGGCTGGCAGTTCTGGTGTGGTTCAGGCAGAAATACATTTCTTCTGTATGCTTTGCAGTGCAAGCAGTCACAAGAAATGAGTTATAGTGAGATTTCCATTGTGTGACTCATAGCACAGTTGTTTCTTAATAGTGTGATTCACTCCCATGAAAACATTGGGTAATGAAAAGCTGTCTACTTTGTGAAATCACAAATTGGGCAGCTTTTTGTTTGGTTTATTTTTTTCTTTTTTATTGTGTCTTCGTTTCAACAACCAGCTCTCAGTATTTGAAGACCACTCTCAGATTTTCTACTGTGCATTGCATAAATATGCAAATATCTGTTTTGAATGGTCTTCACACTTTGTTGCTGATTTTGAGAGACCATTTGGCCTCTTTATTGGAGGTTCCTCTAAAATGTCTCTGGTGGTTGGTTTCTGCTTTCCTTCTGTTAGCACTGGTCCCTTGGTCTTTACTGAGTCTGTAACTCAGGAGCTGCAGTGCAGAGCCAGAGGTCCTGTCATTAAAAGTGGAAAAAGAGAAGTGCCATAACGGAAAAGAATTTGGGAGAACTGTGCTTATGTCTTCTACTGCCATTAGAAGTAGAAGATTGCAGCTGCTGTTTCTGAGAGAAGCATATTACAAGTCCCTTTGTTTCCCCTCCATGACAACAGTGACACAGGCAAAGCAGGTTTTGGCACTGCTGCCACTTCACTGCTTTGGCAGTCTGCTGCTTTCCTCACCTGTGTCATGGATATGGCTGAGGAGCTGAACTCCCTTCACCACTCCACCATCTGGCATGGCTTGCTGACCTGACAATCTTGGTTGGAACATCTCTGAGCTATAATAAACAAGGAATGGACAAACAAGGGAAATCTACAGAACTCTGGCCTTCTCTAAACTTATCAACTAGGTTTCTTCCATAGTAACAGAAAGAAAACTTCAAAGGGTGATTGATTATACCTGTCTTTAATAGGATAAGTTATTCTGGAGCTGTACATCTATTTCTATTGACTCGGTTTTCTAGTGAGCTGCTTGGATGATGCACCTGATTATACACACCTGAAGTTAGCTAAGTCTCTCAGAAGTGGACAAGAAGGAAATACTTCAATTTTTCTAATGCTAGGAAAAATTGTTGTTGAAAATAAAATGTTACTTGTTACCACTTTTAGCTTTCTTACCTAAATGAAAAGTCGTTTGGTGGTGCTGAGAGCTATACAGATCTCTGTAAGGGACTGTGACTGAGTCACCTAATGACATGGGATATTTGGGTTGACAGTAATGATCATTTCATGAAAATTGTTTATAAAAAGCAAAGTATTGGAATCATAGTATCTTAGACACTAAATAGGACTGCATGAAATGCATAAAAAAATAATTACACTTCAAGAAAATATCCTTGGCTTTAGAAGAGGCTTAATATTATGAGTCATTAGTGATATTTTCCTAACTAGTCTTTTCAAAAGTTCCCCTTTGCTGTTCAAATGAAAGGACATTATTTTCTGTGAGCTAAAGAACTGGGCAGTTAAGACCAAAAGGCATTTACACTGTCATTCAAGCTGAATGTCATATGTTATTTTAAAGCAAATGTTTATGGGTCAGAAATTGGTACTTAAATATAACTACTTTTAGGGCTTTTTGGAAGGAGTGGTAGAAGAGTGAAGGAAATAACACCAAAAAAAAAAAAAAACCTTAACAAAACAAAAGAAAAAAACTCGAAGAAACCTAAACGTTTCTACTGGTAGATATGTTATTCTTCATATGTCCAACACTGACTATCTCTGACCTTGGAAATATACTCCATCTTCCTGTCCTTGCTTGTGTCCTTGACTCTACTATTACTGCTCTGCATTTCCATAACACACTGCAGAAGTGTGGAATCATTTCAGGATGCCCAAGAAATTCTTTGTGTCTAGCAAGAAACTGGTGACCTTATATCATAAAGGGACAGCACAGGAGTTTAGAAGCTGTACTACCCAGTAGTGTCCATCCTGTCTCAAAGAATTCGGCTTGCTTTCCAAAATACTGTGCCAATAACAGTAGAGGTTGTTGCTCCTGGCATGATGATGTTAATAGGAGAGGACTTTGAGCAACACTATGGCAATGGAGCCAGAAGGTTATTCAGTTTTGGACACTGATTTTTACTGGGTCAGCATTGACTGGACAGAGTGGAATAATTGGGATAGTGTTTGAAGTAATTTTTAAATATACACTGTGGCTTCTGAAATCAGTTAATTTGGTCCAACTCTATTTGTGAACTGTAAAGATCCCAAGTGCCAGAGCATGGAGATACAATGCTGGAGGCTCACAGAAATGCTATACAAAGAGGATTATAGACTGGATTTCATTTTTGTCTCTAAAACAGATAAACCACAAGTCCCACCTAGTCCTGTCAAGGTGCTTTCATACCAATAGTCTACTTAGCTTTTCCTTGTATGACTTACAAATATGTTAAAACGTAGATATTTACTCACAGTAAATGACTTGATATAATTTCAGACAGCAAACAGTTTTTGTTAGCAATAAATACAGAGATTTGGAGAAAAGCAGGAACTCACACTGAGAGGATCATTTTTATATAAAGATCTTAATATTGGACTACAGAGAGCCACTTTCTGCTGTAGTAAAACAATAAATGCTCACCTTTTATTCTTTATAGGATAATTTTCAGTTTTTCATGTCAAACTCAAGTTACTATTTTGTCTTATTTTTTTTTCTTTCCTCTGATAATGTGAGACATACTGTTACATTCTTCAGCAGTTAGGACTTTTTTCTCATCTCTCTCTACAGTCCCTAAATGAGATAAAAATCTATGCTGCAGAAACAGGTTTACAGTTTGAGTTTTGGTTCTGTTTATCTTTCCCTATACCTTCTTCAAGAGAAAAAAGAAGAAAATTTTCTCTTGCCACAGCAATTAGCAGAAAGTAATAGAGCTCTAAAATGTCAAACAGAACACTATATAAACCAGTATTATACAGAAAAATCAGAGTGCTGCTGTTCATTCCTGCTGCTACTACAGGCATCCAAATATTACCCTGCAGTGTTTATGTGTTTAGTCTCTAATTTGTTAAAATGGTGTAATGGAGTAAAAGTTCAAATCAGAGATATTCAAATAACAAAGAGGAACTGAAGAATCTTTAGAGAATACTGAAAAAACCAGCAAATGACTTCATAATGCTGGAACATAATTTGGGACATATTTTTCTCTTGTGAAGGGACCTGAGGGAATGGCCTGAAGTTGTTGGAGGAGTTTGAGGTTGGATATTAGGAAAAGGCTTTTCACCCAAAGGGTGGTTGGGTGCTGGAACAGGCTCCCCAGGGCAGTGGTCACAGCACCAAGGCTGACAGAGTTCAAGAAGCACTTGGATGACACTCTCAGGCACATGGTGTGACTCTTGGGGATGGTGCTGTGTAGGGCTAAGGGTTGGACTTGTGGGTCCCTTCCAACTCAGCATACTCTGCAATTCTGTAAATATGTATATGTATGTGTGTGTATATATATATGTATGTGTGTGTATATGTAAAGAGATAATGTCCGTATTCATTTATATTTCTGAGTACTCAAGCTCCAGATTTTCCAGGATCTTGCCATTGCAGCAATGCATCAGTTTCAGAGCAGGTGAAGCATACAGGTGGTAAATATCAATTTTGTAGGTAAATAAAAATTTTGTAGGGTATAAACATTCGTAGACCTATTCAAAAGTTGCAGATCAACAAGTCTGAGTGATTACTTTAACAGAGAAAGTGTCATGTAAATTTTACCCAGCTTCTAGTTGATTCATCCAAACAGAAATCTTTCAGGTTTCCAGCACTATTTTTTTAGACCTTTTCCAAAATTCAGCTGTTAGTGATCCTAGCGAGTTCTGTCATTACATACTGTATCAAAACTTCCTGCTCATCCTGTCACTTTTAGATATCAGACATTACCTTTGTTTATGTAGTTAATTGTGGGATACTTGATTTTTCTTTAAAGCCCATTGGCAAGAGCTGGAGGGAATGTGAGCTTTGGATCAGCTCTGGAGTCATTCAAGTGTGAATTGGCTATGGGTATATGCTGCCAAGTCTGCAGGGGAACACAAAAGGTCTGTTTTCATTTCCTGCCATGAGTAAATTCTCAAGGAATTTGTGCATTCCTATTGGCAAAGAAAGACTTGTTCAGTTTGTATTTCAATATGTAAAAGTCCACCTCCAGAAGATTTTTCAGGTGTTCTTGATTTTTCTCTAAGGTCTTTCTTTTCAGGAATACTTATGAGCAATCTTTTCATGTGAATAATCTTTTAGCACTGGATTTGAGTGTTGGGTTTTTGAAAGATCCTTTATTACAGATATCAGCTCTTATTCTGAAAATCTCTTTGCACGTATATAGCTTTAAATGAATGCTCTTGAAGGAGCTGCTATTGGAACATCCAGAGCAGAAAACAGCCAAACCCCACTGAAAAAAAGACTGCAAATTCGTTTCTGAATACAGACCTTGTAGCTGAGGAAGCTCACAAGAAGAGTTCATTCTGAAAATCTGCTTTATAATTAGGGTCTCTTTCAAAATGAAGCATTTGGACTTGATGATATTAAAGGTCTTTTCCAACTTTAATGATTCTATAGCAGCTGGGTAAATGCTGAGGAGTCCTTTGAAAGGGGAGAAGGAGGAGGGCAATGAAACAATACTTCCATTCCTTAACAGGATTTTTCACCTGTTGTTACCAATTGTTGCAAATGTCATGGGTTGAGTTGGTTACTTGTTAAAAGCAAGGTATTTTATTCAACATAACGGATTTGACCAAGCTGTTATGAGGAATGTGCTTTAGATGCAGGGTGGAAGTTCCAATCAGAGACAGGCAGAGCAATTATCTCTTTTAAGTCAAAGCTGATAGTTCTCAGACCTATGGTGGAAGACAGAACTACCTTTCTGTTGGTTGTTTTGAGGTGCTGGAGACAATATCCTTTGTGAAAATAAGTTAGAGACATTTCATTTTCTTTCAGTGGGAAATGGAAACAAATTCTGAAGCATATATTTGGGAGAAGTTGTTGTTTTACAGCCATTCCAGCAGTGTTTGAAGCTTTTCATCCTGAGGTTGTGTCTAGATGGTCTTGACTGGTTTAGACAGCATTTAACACACAGCTCCTGTATGTCCAAGGAGATGAGAATCAGAGGCAGATCTTACTGCTGCTTAGAAGTTCACACCATTACACTCACTTTCCTTGTTCAGGATCTGAAGTTAACATCCATTTCCCTGTATAGCTGGATCATAGTCCCAGAGTTTTATCAAAGTCCAGACTCACTGATGTTCAGGCAGTGCCTGAATTTTGCAGGAAAATCTTAACCATTATCCCCCCAAAATAATAAATGCGTTTCCAAATACACTTTACCCATTAGAAATCATATGCAACTGCCTGCAGAAGATCTGTGTCTACAAGCAGTTGAGTTTCATGTGTTTTCATGATTCATGGTCCTCTTTTCTTCAGTCTAGTCTTTGTTTTTGCTGTGGTGAGCCTGCTGCTCAGAAAGGACCTTGGCTCTTCTGTGGCTTTTCAGTCTTCTGTGTCTCGTGGTTTTTGTGATCAACCTTCAGATGCTGAGATACAACTATATACATAATATATAGAGAGAATTTATAAGGTAAAGGATAGCAGAAGTTAGATATTTTTAACTTTTGTGCGTACAAATTTCCAGACTGCTTCAGTTGTTAAAGCTGTAGATTCTTTTTTAATATTGAGTATAATTTGTTTGTATTTACATCTGAAGTGAGAACTTTGTACCCCAAAGCATGCATCTGCATCTTATGTACTTCTCTGGGTTTTGCCTTAATAGTTTCTGAGCCCTTAGAAACAAAAAATTTTATACACACAACACCATTATGATCCAAGGAAGCATTTATATTTATACTTGGCCAAGCAAGTATTTAGATACTGAATCACCTGTTAAAGGTTAGAAATGAAATCTGGGGAGGTCAAGGAGTTTAAAATAATATGTATTAAACCCAGGAGAGTTGCTTATTTTTACAAAGTTATATTTTGCTTAACTATACAAATATTCACAGTAAAAATACTTCAAACTACTGCTTCTATAGTCGTGATTTTTAAATTTTTTTCGTAGAAGAGGTAGATGACTTCTGACACTCACTATGTAAAAGGCAAATTGGAGATTACCAGTTAGATTTAATTTTTTTTTTCCTGATGAATGCACTGTGCTTTGGAGGAGAGCTTCAATTTGCAATTAGTACTTGTAAGCATATTTTTGAACAAATTTGAAATTTACTCTTTCTCCGAAGTGTAATAGTGCAAATGAATTTCCTCCCTGTGACCTGCAGCCTTCATGTGTCAGAAACACGGGTTGCTCTGGTGACCAAACCCCAAGTTTTATTTAAGCACAAGTGGCAAGTACCTTAGCAAATGCTGCTTTAAGTATTTACTGAAACTGGTGTAAATCCAGTATTGCCTTTTTGCTGGACAGGCAAACAGCGAGGGTTGAGGGGATTTCTAACAGTATTTCTAACTGTCTCTGAGTTTACCTCTATACTTTATAACTTCACAGCATGTAATGCTAAAAGGTATCATAAGATAATCTAGCCTTTGTGGTTATTACAAGGCATCCAAATTATTCCACACTTTTTACCAGAATTGCCCTACCAGTGGTAGGGCAATGACAGTTAAACATCCACTAATCCTTCCACTGTTTGTTCTCCTTAATCGATATAAAATCTCTGTTAAAAGATCAAACATTGTATATAGTTGAAGAATTTGTATCAATAATTACTTTTTCTGGATTTTACCAGAAACACTGCTAAAGGAAAAAAACCCCAACACATCCAAAAGCCCCTATATATATGTTCTTGAATATCTAATTGTTGGTTGACTAGTCACAGATAAATTATTTTATATTATTACCTGACATGAATATCAGGATTGATCCATGGTATATAACTCTCTACATCCTCACTTAATTGTTTTCTATTTTTGTATTTTAGAACTAATAATACTTTGGATTTTCCTGGGCTTTTGGGGATTTTTTAAAAATTGGAATTACTGGTTTGAACTACCCATCAGTTAACTCCTTTAAGATTCTGTTTTGTCTTTTTTTTTTTTTTTATTTATTCATAATACCGAAATATTTATATATATATTTATATGTATTTTCTGAGCTACTGTCATCTACTAGATGAAAATTCTTCATTTTTATCTATTAGGATTCCTGAGGAAAGACTACTTTGAACACATTGCCAAACCAGCGCATCCCACTCAGCTGTAGTGGAGTAATGTGTGTATGCTATGTTTGGGTTACAGGAGATTTAGATGCACTGCCAGAAGAGAAATTAAATAGCAGTTTTGAAAAACAGTTTTTAAAAGGATGAATCTGTAATATCAAGTATACTGAGGAGCTTTTCAATTTGTTTGAACAAGTAAATGAATACAGGGGGAGAGAGAGAAATCTTAGAATTATCCTCAGATATGAATCACTTGATATCTTGTAAAGACTTCAGTTATCTCACTGTGGCTGGCTGTCAATCAGTCAGTTTGCTTAAGGATCTGAAAGAGGCTTGAGGTTGCATTGTGTTGGCACAGGAGGCAAAGGCAATAACAATTGCCTTTCCATTGTTGTAGGTTGTCCCTGGTAATCTGCATTTGTATTGAATAGACACTTTTGTGACAAAGAAACAGATTACTGTATTGATTCTGACTGGATGTTCAGAAGAAAGCTTGGACCTGTTATATCTGTTAGTGATACCATGGGCAGTAGTGCATACTCTGCATAAGGATCACCAAGTCTGGTAGGCAGTAATCCTTGTTTCCACGAGACATCTCAAAAAAACTATTAACAATCTCTTGGGGGAAAAAAAGAGAGCCATCCAGGGTTAGTAGTTGGCTCAGATTTTTTGTAACACTGGAAAACAACTTAGTTTCCAGCCTTAGTAATTGTAAAGCCAAGACTTGTGCAGAGGTAGGCTGATCCTAGTTGGAGATTATCTGAAACTCTGGGCAAAAGAGAAAAGTCTCTACTTGGAGCAGAAGTGTTGCCACCTCAGGTTTTTGAAGGGAAAAGATTTATCCTGTTCTCCAAAACACTAGGAGGAGAGAAAAACCAAACAGAAAGAGGAGGAACTATGTGACAATGCACCAGAAATCTCAGATTGTCTTGGGTTTGGGGAAGAGGGTGATGTGAAATGCCAAAGGGTGTTCTCAGTTTTTTGCTTGAATATCACCACCATACATGTGCAATGAGAGTAAGTAAATACATGAATCCTTGTGTGGTGGCTTTTGTCCTTCTAGACACATGGAAGGATCATTGTTTTAACTGCTGCATTGGAAAACATTCTTCGCCCCCAGGGATCTAAAGGCTTGACAAATTAGTGTAAAAATACAGAGTATATGAGGGAGAACAAAACGAATATTAGAGCTAGTTAGAAGATGATCAGAAATGTTTAATGCTTCCAACGAATGATTTTATTTTGAGAAAAAACACAGTCCCAGTTGCTGTGGCTCTTGCTCACCTCTTGCTGTCTGCTTCCACTCCCTCTTGTTTTTTTAGGACAGAGGTGAGGAAAGAATGCTAAAGCAAAATTGAGAAAAGTGATATTTTTCCACCATAAAAGGAAATACAAGAATGCCGGGGATTTGAGTTGCCATTTCAACCTTTTACAGCATTTTGTAGATAAACAATATGTTCGGGCAAAAATGTGAGCTGGATTTTGCCATTTGAGATAAAACCGTGTTTATTTCAATTCTAATGCATACTGATGCACTTATTTGTAAAGGATGAGTAAGCAAAATAAATGTCAACCTCCCTGTTACTGGTTTGCTGTTGGAAGTTTGTCATTGGTATTATGATAGAAGAGTTAGAAGGGATTTGAAGGATTATAAGATCTTGGGTTTACCTTTACAAAAAGTATGTATGTCATACATTTATATGTAAATGAGAAAATTCTGCTGTGTGACAAAAGGAGAAAATTGTATTGGTGCTTTCTGTTTTGAAGAGGCATTTGATTTATCATATTTACTGCAGTATATTGTTTCAGCTAATACCTTACCTACTTAAAAAGGTATAAAGTCCTTTCAAATTTCTTTACAATGCTTGTGGTCAGCCTTGCATGAAATGGCCATTTGTTCTTCCCATATTAAAGCTTATGCTTTCATGTAGTTCTGAGAATTTTCTATTACTGTAAATTAATTTCACTTCATTAAATGGTTGGGTCACAGGCAAAGGAATAATAGCAGTCAGAGACACAGGAGATTACTGGTTTGAATAATTGTAAATTGGCACCCACCGCTTTCTCTCTAATACTGGAAAGGAGCTGCTGGCTGTCAAAGCCATTTGATTCATCAAAAAAGCCTACAAATGTGAACTTTAAAGTTGGACAAGATAAAATTATTATCTATAAAACCAACATTTTACAATGTGGAACAACAGATTCTAGTCCCTGTGGGAGACAGTGACACAATGGTAAAGATTCAGTTTTGTGTATTACTTTGCTGTTGTTTCAGGTCACTTGTGATTATTCAAAGCCATCGACTCAGCAGTCAAACATTATGCATAGAGGGCTCAGTTGTGAAGAGATAACTCCAGAGCATGGAGAGTTTATTGTTTAGATATTAATTTGTCCTCTCATCTAAACCATTATTTCTTCTGCCAGGATGATTATGATAAGGTCTAATAAAAAGAGAAAACTTGCTTTTTCCACATTCTTTTTTTTCTGAGTCTGGCCCAATGCTTATTGAAAACAACTGAAGAGCTACTAATTTCAGCAGATTTCTGATCAAAATACTAATATCTAAAGAAAGCTGAGGGGAATATTTTTTCCAGGAACCACTTCCCCTTTTACTGAATAGAAAGAATGAAGCAGCATTGCAAAACATCCTCAGTGCAGGTGTTTCAGAAAGGGCTATAAAACTGCTCTTTGAGAAGCAAACTGGAAACTACATGGTCAGAGAGGCTGCATATATGGTATAGCAGCTACAGGGAGCTGCAAACAAGCTAGCCAGGCCCCTCAGAGCTGTTGGAATTATGGTGGACATTCCTCCAGCATTTCCTCTGAAACCTTACACAGGGCATGGAGGGGCATTCCTGCTACTCTCTTCTTAGGCAGCCCCACTACCACCTCCCTGTTTAAACAAGGGTGAAAATTTCAATTATTGCTCTTCCTGCATCAAATGTGGCTCCTGATATCAAGTCTGTCTCCTCAGCCTGGAGCTGTATGTGGCACAAAGGATTTCAGCATTGCAGTCCTGTCTGGGAGAGAGAGGGAGGACATATTTCTATGATGGGTCTTCTGGAAGCACTCCCGTGGTGGCAACACATTGTCAGCTCTGTCAGAGGGTGAAGGTTGAGGAAAAGCTGACAGGTCTTGCTTTGCTGTGAAAATACCACATGGTATTCACTGTGTGCCTTTGACACACTCAGATGGAAGGAGTGGTGATGCTTTGTTCTGATTTTCTCCTTGTACCCATTCTTGTCATTAGATCACTCAGTAAGAAAAGCTTGTCGTAAAGATTGATCAGTAATTTATCGTTGTATATCATGTAACTGAGGGTGGCATAATTACTTAGATAAAGGATAATTCTGCAAACATTTATGTATGTAAATTCAACAGGGAAGTTTGTATCAGCCCAATTAGTCATACATTTTAAAGCCTACTGATTCAAAAAGTATGGCACTGAAAATTTACAGCCATTTTTGATTTGCTGTCACTTTACTTAAAACATTGAAGGAACTTTGATTTTTGCATCAGACAGATGCTTCTAACATCTTTTTTTTTTTTCCTAGGCACCTCTTTTCCTGTGGTAGTAATTCAATCAGTGATAAAAACAAGACATCTCAGTTTATTTCAGTTATTACTGCAATTATTCATTTGAGACAGGTTGTGAAACTTCCCTGGCAATAGGATGGAATAACAAAGCTTAAGACTGTATATAGTGGTTTCCCAAGTTGACCAGGCATGTAGCTCAAAAGTAAAACTTGAGAAACAATTAGTGTATTGAGCATTTAATAATCAGTTACTAAATGAAAGTTCAAATTTTTTAATTAATAATGTTCAGTAGTCACAGAGAAGGATGCAGGCCCATGTGAAGCCTGGAAAAGCTGTATGATGTCCTAGTTGATTTTAAATTACAGGAATAAATGTTTAAAATCCATCCTGAGATTATGTTTTTTGGTTGCTCTTAGTCCACCATGGGTTATAACAGTGGAATTTCAAATGAGAACAGTGTAAGAGTGCCAGATAGTTGTTTTGCTTGTTTTTTCTTGTTACTGTTTTGGTTTTTTTGAACAGGTATAATTTTTCAGACAAACTTATGATACTTGGCTTGGATTAAAGGTGTACCCTGTGGTAGAGGGTATTTGGAAGAGTGTGCATACATATATGCATAGCTTTTGCACAAATAAGTTTCTGTGGTTATGCTAAATGAGAATTGAGAATTGCAATGGCTGTTTACTCCTGTTTACTGGGGCCAAGAAATGTCCTCCTTGTTTTTTAACTAGATAGGCAGATGGGGTAGAAAATAAATTTGCTTGGTTTTTGAAAGCTGATGAAGGCTCGTTCTGCTTGTTTCTCACAGCACAGTTTCAGGTGGTGTAGGGTCACATCTCTGAACACAAGAGAGGGTGAGAGCTGGTGAATCCTGTCAGTGGCTCCATCCCCAGCATAGAGGCAGAGGTCTCTGGGCAAGAAGGCTCAAGTATGAACAGGTGTTAGAATAACCAAAACTGAATAAATAAAAGTTTATGTTGGAAGATAGTCTTTTTGAGTATACCTTACAAACCCTAATATACCTTGTTTAACCAAGACCCAGAAAACAAGATACACGTGGCTCAAAATTCCAGGTTATCTTTCATTTTAAAAAGAGCAGGAGAACCAATGGTGTGGGGTTTTCACACAGCTATGGTAGACACTTCAATGTGTCTGGTGAGACAAGGGAATAAAGGTGGTATAGAAGGAGAGGAAGAGTTTTATGTTTGTGGAAGTTTATCTACAGCTGGCTGCAAACAGTTCCATTTGTCTCTGAGTTTGGAACACAGTAAATAGCTGGTGAGGGTTCCAGAATAAAGACTGGCAGTGTACTTGTAATTAATTTGGGAAATAAATCTTTCTCTGGAATAGGGAGCATGGAGCATCTAAAAGAAAGCAAAGTAATGGTATAGGAGTGTGCTGCAGTCTCCTCACTTGATGGATAGCTTTTCTGTTTCAGCTGTGCAGCACAGACAGGTGAGTAATGTCTTGTGCTTGTTGAGAGGGACAGGAAAGAGTCAGCTGACAGAGAGACAGCCAAGACACAGATTTTAGAGAGAATTGCTGAAGAGACTTAATGAAAAGAAACAGGGAACAATGGGAGGTGAGGGAAGGTGATGTTTGAGCATGGTACAAGGCTGCTGTGAGAGGCAATTTGCACAGAGCTCAGCCATGTGGTATCTCATCTGACACAGCTAACTGAAGTGGTGAAATGTGCTCTCAAAGGCAAGGCAGTAGGAAATCTAGCAGGGGAAATGGCTTCTTGCCACTTGTCCCAGAAGTGTCGCCCTGAATGGGAAAGGCATCTCTCTCCCAGAAGCCAACAGATGATGACAGAAAAATGTATATATTCAAATGGGTTTGAAAGGACTGCCCTCCTCTGTTTTCTTTTTCCTAAAGCTACAGAAGGGAATGAATGCATGACATATAAGTAGAACAGAAACAAACTGTGTGCTCTAATAATTTATATTGGATTTTCAGGTAAATTTATACTTTGATCAATAAATCTTATTTAGACATAGCCAAACTTAAAAGTCAATAGTAAAAAAACACGTACAAACATTGTTTACTTGTTAGCATAGCTACTAATACAATCCTGCTGTTCTGTATGATAGAGATCCCTGAACAGTTGCAACAGTGGTTTGCCTACCTTTGTCAGTCCTAGATTTGCAACATTTTATGCATGAATATATGTATAAGTATCTATCAAAATGCACACATATACTACAGAGTTTCTTATTCCTATATATCAAATTTGAGAAAATTTGCTCGTATTTTCCCAGGAATATTATGATAAATCCAAGAGTCAATTTTTCTGAGTCCCCATCCAGTGTGGAGAGAACTCAACTTTGTTTAAAATACCCTTTATGCTTGGAGCATACCCTTTGTGCTTTCTTCTTTCCATTTTCCTTTTTTCTGTTTTATGTGCCTGTCCCCAGACAGCCACGTAGGGGGGTGTATGTATATATGTATATATGTATATATGTGGGAGTATATCCATACAAATGTGCATAGACACAAACACGTGTATATCTACCCAGGGAAGGAGTAGATATGGATTATGGATTGACAGTTCTGGCTGTGAGCTTCAGATTCATGAAGGAGAGATCATTCTGCCACCTTCCAGCATTCAATTAATAAACAATCAAACCACAGGCTTAGGAGTAGCTGCAGGTGCGACGCAGTGGGATAGAATTTGCAAGTGCAAACTTGCAGTGATATTCTTATAAGCTCAGGTTTTGTTTTCAGTTTGAATGGTGTAAGAGAGAAAGTGGTAAAAGACATAGATTTATGTGCATAACCAGGAGTACACATCTTTAAAGCACTTTCCAAGCAGAGATACCAAAAGAGACAATGGTAAGAATGCGTTTCTGGTGAGGGCCTCTGGGACACTGACAGTGTATCTCCAAGTGTGTGCTGCCTTCTCCCTCCTCTGGAGCAGAAACCAGTAGGTTCAACCACATCCTTTGCTGTGATGAACCCTTCCAGATTTTTAAAGCAATGATACTGTTGAAGGTCTCCTTGTCCTGTCATGTGTTGTGGGTGATGGTTAGCATGCACTTGATCTCTCTGCCTTAATTTCCAATTGCAAAAAAAGGTATCATCATACTGTATTTATTTTTTTCCTATTCCCTTCTATTGAAAACTCTTTCTTTATCATCTTGATTTTCACCAGTGGGGGTGGTACCAGCCTGAATTTGACAACCCTCTCTAGAATTCTGTCATACTTACTCCCGTCAAGAAAGTAGAGTCTCAGATTTCTTTGCTTACCTTTGGTTTGTAAGAGAATTTTCAAGGAACTATTAACTGAACTATTTTACTAAAACATATGGACTAACTGGCTCTTAATAGTCTTCTAAATCCATCAGTTTTGTAGGATTTGAAGGAATATTTGAGAGACAAAAGACTCCTGAGGATGAAATCTTGTCCCCCTTGACCTGAATGGAGCCATATTCATGCCATATTACTTTATTAAGTCTTGAATCATATTTATTTCTGTGCAAGTTCTTCGGAACTGAAGTAATCAGTCTTCTTTTCTCATCCCCAAATTCATAATATAGCAATTCAGCTACATAAATAAATAGACTTTGAAAAATAAGTTCCTTTTCTTTGGCAGTCAAGCTTTAGTAAATAATAAAGATTATGGTAGACAACCTTTATCACAATGGTAAAGGATTACTGCTTTTGTACTTAATGCCTTAAAAAATTAGAACACCTTAATCTTTTAGAAACAATTTGGATCTGGAAAAACAAATTGCATTGAAGCTGACAAGATGCTTGCCAAGTTCCAGGAGATGCAATTTAACAACATGTGAGATATTAAACCTTGAATGAGCTTCTAATAGAAACAGGGTCCTCGGTATTAACTGTTTCAGCTCTGCCATGGTCTGTAATATATAAAGTGCATATTTTTGTGCCTTTCTCACCTGGGAGGCTGCTGCTGTGTCTCTGTACCGTGTCAGGGGTACAAGATAGGAAATTACCTCCTGGATTGCTCACTGCTGTCCCCAGAGAACAGAGGCCACCATGATGAATAAATATATATTCCACACTTTCATACACTAATCATGCAGTTTCCTGAAAAGGAACTGTGTGTATTTTGGCCTGCCACTACTGTTGTGAGGTGAATATAGAATCTCCCCATAATACTTAGAAGCCTTTCTATTCTTGGCCAGAATATATCTGTGATCCTACTAGTATCCATATGTCTTTGTGCTAGCATGGCCCTGTGAGCTTAGCAGTTGGGATGCCTTCTTTTTATCCTCCTGAGGTACTTAATATAGTACTTGAAATGCAGCAAGCATATTGTCTTATGTTTCTGCTACTAAACTATCCAAACCTAAACTCTACTCTCAACCTGCTAGTGACTAGAGGAATCTCTCTCTGTGTTGATATTCATGCTTTCTTACTCTAATGACAACATTTCAACTGATATGAATATACATATATGCATATATATATATATATATATATATATATATATATATATATATATAAACATCTAATTGTTCCTGGGTGTGAAAATTGCTAGATCACAGACAATGAAGCTGTAATAGTGCCTCTGGTATTTTTCAAATTGACGAAGATTCAAATAATAGATTTTTTTGTTGTTATCTGAGTGCATGACCTTATTTTTCAAAGTAGTGAATTTCAACATAATTATCTTACCTGGTTTCAGAATTCATCATCTTTTTAAATGCTCTCTAAATAACTCTGTATTTATCATACTTCCTAGTTTTCTGTCATAGTTAATTCCTCTAATAGTATTTGTCAGATTCATTGCTGATAATATTAAATAAGCAACTAAAGCTCTCAGGTTCCACAGGGAGTAACTGCTGAGTGAATAAGATAACTGAAAAGCTCAAAATCTAAGCAGACACAGGAAATGTGGAAATTCTTTAAGGTCCTTTTTTGTGAAGCTATGAACCTTCACTGTACTTAACTTCATTTAACTAATGGTTACACTTTTTTACAAGATCTATTGTAGTTATTTTTTTGCTCTGGCTTTGAGATTTTAAAATTTATTATATGAACACCACACCTGCAGAACATTTTAGTAGGTAAGGGTTATTCTTCTATATTCAACTTTGACTGTAAGGCTGCTATCCCAAGAAGTCTTTCTTTCCTTTGTTAAACTTCCCTTGCATTACACAAATTCAGTCCATTTTGCCATAATCTCCTTATTTATTTCTTTGTTGTCTTTTATCTTACTATGCAAGTATCATTCCTTTTCTGACTCTGTCATTATATTTGTATTTACCTTATTGCTGGTTTTGCATCTTGCACTCTCTGGACATGGCTGTTAGTATATCCTCATTAAAAAATTTTTATAGTCTCACAAATTAAAAGTAGCTTTAGAGACTGTGAGCCCTCTGTGCTTTTTAATATTTAATTTTTCTTTTAGTAGTTTCAGACTCCCTGAAGGCTGGCACTGAAAGTCTTATCTGAAAGAATGACCACAGAAATGTTCATTTTAATGAAAATGCTTTTCAGTGGTTTTGTTTACTAACCATTTCTTTTTACCACAAGTCTTTGATCTGTCTGTTCCTCTTCAGTAGCTGCATCCTACTTTAATTTGCACTGTACATCTATCTCACCTATATATAAATATTACTTCATCTGAAAGTAACTTTACAATGACACCTGTCCTAAGTGAAGAAAGATTTTTTTTTCCTCTTTCTTTTTTATTTCTTTTCTGCCTCAAAGCCATATTTCTTGTCCTAGCTTGCTGACCTCTTCCTTCTGTGCTCTCTGATGACAGGCCAGTCAATTTGTCCCTCATGCAATTCAACAGTTCCTGGAATTGTGTGAATCTCCAATCTTCTCAAGTTTTTTTTCCTTCATCTGTTTTGTGGTTGCCTCCCACCTCTCCTGTCCTCTTTCCCCTCTTCTTCATTTGTGTTTTTTTATCTTCTGTGTGTTGTCCTCATCAACCATAGGTCTCAGCCCTTGGATTTTACCTTCCTCTGTGCTTGCTGAGTTCTTCTGGTCTCTTTATTTGTCTGTCTTTTTGCTCTATGCAGCATCACTGTTTCTCTTATCAGCTGCCTTGCCCTGTTAACAACCCTTTTTCTTGCTATATTTGATCCCTCCTCTGTCTTATCTTGTTCCCACATGCTCCAGATCTTTTTGTTTGCAGGTATTTACAACTCACAGCAGGTCAAATTAATATTTTTATTATTTCTTTGTGTGCATTTTCTTACTAAAAAAAAAAAGATAATTTTTCCCATGTCTCCAGATGCATCTCTAGTCCTTAGTTCTTTTCTTCCATGCTTTCTGTCAGGTGATTATATTTCCACTATATTTCCATCAGGTAACTATACAAGGATCTGTTTTTATTCAGTTTCTTTCAGCTAGTAACATTTCTTGTCAGACTCTTTTGAGTTTTCTGTAAAAACAGATGCAACCCTGACTTAAAAATGTCCATTCTGATGTCATGTTTTCTTCCTCCTCTCTTTATCATTACATCTGCACAAACATTACATCTCTCAAACTTCTGTTTTGACACTCTCTGCTTATTGGCTTTCCAAGGCACTGTCTTTTTTAAGTTTTTTCTTAGGTAAAACCTTTTCTCTTTTTTCCCAGTTTTGCAGTTAACTGCTGCTCAGTCATAGCCAAAGATACCTATAATATGTGCTCAAATACATGGCCTTTGTCTCACTCAAAAGTTCAGTGTAGATTCTGCAAACATGGAAACCTGACCACACCACAGACTTTAGGAATAAAGCTACCATCAACTAACAGATGATTCTCGTTTCCATCTCCCATAGATTTTCCCTCAAGGAGGATGGATTACATGCCAAATTCCGTGTTCTGCACTCTCTTTGTATTGTTACACAACAGGTTGCTGTCACTTTATCTTCAGAAAAAGAAATTAACACTTGATGGATGCTTTTGTATATTAGCTTGAAATCTGAATCCATTGAACATTAAAATAATTTTTGTTTTCTAGTCATAGTTTGTCACAAACTTAAAACTGTGTTCATTCCATGATGTCTGGGGACTGTTTTCCTCCTCTAAGCAGATCATTAGAGTTTTACAACATAGACCAATGTGCCTCTATATAAATTGTCCTGCATAAAGGATATACCATATAACGTACTTTATTTTTTGTCAGTGAGGTGCAGGCTACTTTAATTAGATGCAATAGAAATTTCCCTTTTGAATCCTTTCATACTTACATGGATGGAATGATAGAAATCAGTGCTAAGGGTAGGATATCACCAGCCAAACAAGCTCAGATTTTAAAATCAAAAACCTATTAGTTTCTTTTACTTTTTCTCTGGATTTGTAGGGAAACTCAGGTACATGGAAATTCTAAAACAAATCTGCATTTTGTCTAAATCCTGCCTCGGAAACAATGGGAAAAAAACCTGAAGAACTTCAAATGCTAAAAATTATTTAGTTTCGAGAACAGAATCAAAACATAGTCTAATGAATGCAGGTTTCCCTTGAGTCAGAAGATAAGCTGTTCCTCCAGTCAGTGTAGAATGGTTCATTCTCAAAAACCCATTTGTCTAAAACCTTGCAAATACTGTGTGAGCTTGTGTTAGTTAGATGAAGCAGAAAATGTTTCAGAGGATTCAAAAGGTTTTGGTCTTGGTCTTTTTTGTTTGTTTGTTTGTTTGTTTTTTGTTTTGGTTTTGTTTTGTTTTGTTTTTTTAATTAGTAACTTTGCTATACTCCTCTGAATAACTGTGTGCAAGCCTTTGGGAAAAGTAAGTATGTTTTCCAGTCAAATCTGCTCATGCCCCATTACTAAAATATATATTTTTAATATCATTCTTGCTGCCAAAGGTAAAGTCTGATACAGACTGGCAGTAATGAGATCACCATGGGGGTTCCAGTGCACCTATGCAAACTTCGAGAAAGTATAGGTGCAAAACATCATGGGATTGAACTCATATGGTGAATATTTGAACACCTGCTTGGAGGAAAAATCTGTGAACAAAAAGTAAATTTGTTTGTGCCTGCTTCCCACTGGCATGGGAACTGTACCCTTGCACTGTGCTGGGGGCCTGCTGCCTCTGTACAACCTTCATTAGCCTCTAAGTCTTCACTAAGACTGGACATCCCGAGGGAAAGTTAGCCCTGCCATTACCACCATTGCTCCTCCCCATGGTTTTCCTTCTTCCTAGAGGAAGGAAAGAGTTGTCACTTGGCAAATACTCAGCAGGCAAGTATCCTCAGGCAGTGCAAAGAACAGCAAATACTTTTTCCTCTTGGCAAAGCTGATCAGGCAGAATCTCGTGGTTTGAGATGGTTAAGGTGATCTTTAAGGTGTGCTTTAATGCTCACACAGCCTGTGGCATGTTTGTGCATTTAAAGTGCCCTGTGACTGACAAGAAGGTCCTCAGACCTGTAAGGATTTTGCTTTATTTGTGTCTTTATTTTGCAATTTAAAATAAGAGTGCTGTAGGCAGAAAAGGACTGGTTTGAAAGTCTTTATGTTTCAGGCTGACTAGTGTCATCTTTCCTTTAAAAACAGACATGATTTTTAAAAATGTTGAGAGAAGTGAAAGCATGCATATCAATAGATGAAAAGATGGATATTGGATAGGGTAACCTTTGATGTTGACATATCTTTCCAAGTTCACTGAGTTTAAAAACCCATAACCTATGCAAAATAGCAGCCTTGCATTGTCATTTGGTACTTTGTGCTTGAGGTAATGAATCAGTATTAAAATTGTAAGTTCCTCAAAATCAACGTGGTCTCTTCACACTATAGCTGGTTCTTTCAGTTCAGAGTTTGTGATAGATGATCCTGGGAGTTATCATACTGTCAAGACTAAGCATATGTCTTTTGATAGGGGAAATTAGGAATGTGTAAGTTGTGTTTATGATGAAAATATAAGAAATTTAAATCTTCCTTTAATGATATAGTTGCCATCTGCTGTTTATACCGACAAAAATCAAACTTTGGAAAACTCTGTGCAAACTCTATAAAGTTATCTTGAACTTACAGTGGAAACTGAAGTTGGAGCTTAGGCTTTTGTTCTGAGTAGAGCTGAGAAAGCACAGTGTATGACACTGGTGGTGTGCACTGGAACATGTTATATCCTGACTGTGGAATGGCTGCTCATTATGAGAATAGAAACCAATCATCCATGCTGAAAATAGGCTTGTCTACCCGGGGTCTATGCCTGTAAAAGCATTTTCAACCTTCAGACCGATGTCCACTCAACCCCCTGTAGGCATTACAAACTGAAGACTTAAACTATTAAATTGTTTCAGTGGCAATTTCTTCTCTTAATGGGAGAGAGGAGGGTAACCAAAGCAAACCAACCAAAAAAAGACCCAAGTCCAAGTGCTGGACAGTTCTGATGAATTTGAATTTATTCTCTGGAGTTTGACTCTTTCAAGTGTACATTTCTTAACAAAGCATTACAAAATTGTCTCTAAAAACCTGAGGCTTTTTAATAGAATATAGATGTACAAGCCTGTTATTTTCAAGAAGAAATTCAGCAAGTCAAGGAGCAAAATCTAGTTATTCTTCTCAAAGATTTCATTGGGTCTTCAAATTCAACTCAATATGTGGCTATGGTAAAATCTCAAATACCGTATTTCTGAGAGGTTTAGTTCTTTAGTTAACATTAGATTTATGTCTTTACAGAAATGTTGCTTTCTGACAGCTGTGCAATTACCCAGTGTCACTACTGTGCCGTGTAGTTAAATGGTCAACAGTTACCATGTTTATAAACAGTGTGTGACATTTGAGCTTTGAAAAGCAAATTCTTACTGAATGCTTTTGGAAGAGTTCCATGTACGGTATTTTTATGCCTCATTCAGTGGAATATGCACTAAATGGAATGGCAACACAGATTGATTGTAATAAGCATTACATATAAAATGGGAATCAGATTAAACAGAAATCCCAGTGCATTACACTGAAATGATTCAAGTTAGAACAATAGGCAGTGCCACCTATATTACAGTAGTGACTCAAGAATATTACAGCTGTGCAGCCAGGAGAAGTTGCAGTCCATAGCTCCTCTTCTCCCAATCTTCCTTACAGTTTTCTTCATCTCCAATACTTCTCTTGATTAACACTAATCTTTTATGCAGATTTTCTTCGGTGTAGTTTTTTTTCTGATCCCTATGACCTAAGTAATAGGCAACTAGTGCAGTGCAGACTTCAAAATGCATTATTAGTATATTTTTGTTTGTGTTGTTATCAAATCACATTGTGCAAAATGTTGGGTGCACCTTCTTGTTAGCATTCATGAACTGTAGGGGTGTGTGCTAAAAGCTGGTGCAGGTTTGGGTCATATTTACTCCTGTTTGCATAAACTGTCTTGTTAGCAACCAAAAATGGAACTCAGTTGGGGTCGGTGTTTGGGATGTATCTTCTGTCTCCCCACACTTTTTATTTTTCTCCTTTTTTTTTCTTTTTCCCTCTCCCTCCCACCCCCTGTGGTTTTTTTTTTCTTTTTATTCCTCACCCCTCCTCCCATTAAGTTGAGTTATTTAGCTTGTGGAGGAACTGAAATGGAGGTCAAGAAAGGACGACATCATATCATTTAGACAGAGCCCATAAATGGAATATTACAGAGTTTATGGGGAACAAGAACCTTGGATAGCTATCTAGACTAATGGCCAGGCACCTGAGTAGGAGAGTATAGAGATCTACGTGACCAATCTGGCCTATCTTTTGTGGGAGATTCCAGCTGAATATGCCAGGTTTTCAGGCTTATATTAATGGAGGAGCCTACAATGGTTAAAATACCACCCAATCTCATGACAGCCTTTCAATTACTACTTGTGCTTCATCAGTACCACGGGGGGAAGAATAGCTTTTCTCAGCAGGGCAGTTCTGCAGAAGAGAAAGAGGGAAATATCAGGCTCCATATTTTAATGTAACAGTGCATAACTTGAAAAAAAGGCCCCACTGGGTGAGGGCTTTCAGTGCTATGTTTGTAGAGTGTATACTAAGAATGAAGTACTACTCGTAGTAAATTATCAAAAAATGTGGATGCTAAAAGCACATTGTACTTGTGGTTCATTAATGACTTGTACAAAGCTAATACATACCAAGTTTTGGAATTGACAGCTCCTATCGTAAGAGTAGGGAAATTAAGTGTATTACTGAGATGAGATGTAGTGATCAGTTAAAGACAGGGACTTTGTGAGCCTGCAAAGTGCTTCTTAAAAATCATGTACATGCACATTTCTAGAAATATGTTCAGAAAAAGGAAGAATATAGATTTTCTGGCAAAACTTACTTTTATAAGAAGTACCAATTCTTCATGGAAAATGATATTCAGTAAGAGAGGGACAGTTTCAGTGGATTTTCTGATCTGAAAAAATATGTCATGGAAACTCTTTGAATTCCCTTTTTTCCATTTAGAGAAGGAAGAATTTAATATTTCACTTTGAAATGACATTTAGAAATTTTAATGAACCTGTATTAAATAAGAAAAGTAAACTTACAGACCTGATCCAGTTTACTGCAATTGAATTTTTTCTCTTCAAAGTTATTACTCCAAAATGTCATAGTTTTATGACTTTTCATCTAGAGTTGGGATGTTGTACTAAAAAATTTTTTTTAATCCCTGTTCTTGTCGTGCTATTACCAATTAAGCTTTAGAAACAATATCCATTTTGAGTGTTCTTTAGTATAAGAATTATAATATTTATATAAATAACTTATTTATTGTGGCTAGTAATGCTTACTTTATTTTTAATCTAACAAAGGTCCTCTGGAGATACTGAGCCAAGAGATATTTATTTAAAATGCAGGGGAAAGAAGGTTCTAGGGAAGTATAAGGATTATACTTACTGCTCCAGAGAAACTGTTTTTCTGTGAAGTTCTATTACCTATGCAAATCACACCTGGACAAGGACTGCACTATTTTAATTGAAGAAATTTCTAAATATAAATTGGATATCTAGGGGATTTAGAGTGAACCCATCTGTTCTACTAAAATCGACTTTTTTGTATCTGTTATCTTAACTTATTTGTATCCAAGACACACACAAAGCTTCTCAGATAAACAGATGCACTTCGATATTATCCAATTAATTACTGTCAGATGTATTACATTGGAAACTTGGTCTGTAGCTCTTCTTTGGGATCAAAACCAGTTCCCTGATTCCTAGGATGCTTTCCTGGATATTTAAATCAAGAACAAAGCCATTTTAAAAAATATAAGTCCATCTCCTACAATGAAACCAGCAGCAGGACCTAGGTTTGACTCAGGGTTACAAAATGCTATAAAGAAGATAGTGATTCTTTTTCTTCCCTTCTGCAGTTTTACTATAGTAGATTTCAAAATGATTCTGAAGTATTTTTTCTTATTTTTGGGGGGATGGGAGAAGATAAGACAGTAGGTAAATAATTTCTGCAAGAATATGAAGAGAAAAGAAAAACAAGCTGCTTTTGGAAGCAGGTGACTAGCTGCAACCTTGTTGGGGATAAGAGTTGGAAACAATTTTCTTTTGAAACCTGTTCAGTGGCAAATGTGAAGTGAGCAGGTAATGAATTGTAAGGGCTGAGACTGATCCCTTATGAAAGATTTGCAAAGAGCTGAGATTTAGACAGGATTACTTCCCCAAACCCTCCTTTACTTACAACTTCATTATGAATAATAAAAAAAAAATTAAAAAAAAAAAGAGGGAAAGAAAAGGTGAAAAAAGGGTTTTATCTGTCGTTGCCATGCTGATTGTTTTAGACATATGAAGGGAAAGCTGACAAATTCCCTCAGAAGAACCAGAGTTTTGAGATATTTGCCTATGATGATGTGACAAAGGTGTATTTTAATTTTTTTTACTAATTTCATAGTGTAGAGCTGACCCTGAGTATTTCCTAACCTCATCCTCCAATGTCCTGGTCTCTAAAAAAGAGTGGGTCTTCTGCAGGCTGCTTCTTCAGATGCTTACTGGCCAGCACATTCTGTGCCTGGTTTTCTGTTGTAAGTGTTGAGGAACACATCCAGTGCAGGCAGCTCAGGGTGCAGCTGCAGTGCCAGCTCCAAACTGAACTCTGGGTGGGAGCCCCAGCCAAGAGGACAAAGGGCCCAGGGACCTGAGCACAGCCAAGTGAGGGACACTGAGGGAAAGGGCTGGAGCTGACAACCCCCAGGCTGTCCCATGCTGATACTGCGAGAGTATAAAACCCCAAGGTTTCCTTTGTTTAGGGTCTCTCCTCAGGTGTACCAGCTCAAGCTGTTATTTAGTTACTGCAGCAAGATTAAGCTGTTTTAAAGATTAGTTCATCTGAGATTATGCTATGGGAAATCTGGGGCTGAGCTGGTGAGGAAACCTTAGTGTGAGAGTGTGGAGATGTAGCTGCTCAGGGACCTCAGTGCCTCTGGGTGGTGTGAGTGTGACTCCAAGAGTGGGTCCTGGACGGTCGGACAGGGAAGTTTCCTTAACACAACCATCCTGGAGCTGGCCATGGGCTGTCTGTCTGGTTGGTAGCGCTCTGCAGTGGTGTCTCAAGAGGAATACAACTGTGTAGGAGTGGCTTTTTAACAGGGCCTGGTTCCTGGAGCTGGAGTCTGATCCGATGTATCCGCCAGTGACACGGAGCACTCACCTCATTGCAGGTGTATCTGCTCTCTGATGACAGCTGTAATTAGTCATTGGTTGGTGCCCTGGTTTCAGCTGGGATAGAGTTAATTTTTCTTCCTACTGGCTGTACAGTGCTGTGTTTTGCATTCAGTATGGGAATAATGTTGATAACACAGTGATGTTGTAGTTGTTGCTAAGTCGTGCTTACTCAAGGACTTTTCAGTTTACCATCTTTTCCAGAGAGGAGGTGCACAAGAAGCCGGGAGGGAGTATGGCCAGGACAGTTGGCCCAAACTAGCCAAAGGGATATTCCATACAACAGAGCATCCTGCCCAGTATATAAACTGGGGGGAATTGGATGGGAGCCACCAATCACTGGGGAAGGGGTTGGGCATCGGTCAGTGAGTAGTGAGCAGCTGTATTGGTCACTACTTGCCTTTCTGGGGTTTTATTTTTCTGTCTTTTTGTTGTCTCCCTTTTAATTACAGTTATTTTTTAATTATATTATTTTATTTCAATTATTAAACTGTTCTTATCTCAACCTACAGGTTTTACCTTTTTTTTCTGATTTTCCTTTCTATCTCACAGGGATAGGTGAGGGTGGTGAGCGAGCTGGCTAGTTTCTGGCTGGGGTTAAACTGTGACAGCTGGCAATAGTTTTGGTTTTATGTTCTTCCAGTATCTCTCAGGACACTTTTTTCCAATTATTTTCGAACTGCGAACACCCCAGTTTACTCTATTTCATTTTTTCATTCTGGAAAGCTATGATGCTCTTTATGCTCACCATTAAGGTAAAGGATGTGCAAGTAATAACCTTTGCTACTTTCATATCCCTCCCAGTAAAACAGTCTGGTGGTTCTTTTATATCATGGATTTCAGGGTGGCAACTCTTGTTTCCAAAAATTGAGACACAGCAGGAACATCTGTGTTTGCCACCTGCAAGACATTTCCTTCTAGGATCCTGGGGTTGATTGTGGGGCTTCCAGACATTCCTACTGCCTGTTCCCCTGGGTACATAGTAAGGAGACAACAGGTTTACAACTATAACACTGAAGCATGTAATTCTAAACTCTTTAGCACATCCTGCTGTCACTGAAACAGTCTGCCTACGTTTGTCTGAACACTCACCAGCATCTCTCTCAGTTGTGTCTGGCCACTCATCCTTGAATTCCTTTCTAGCAGGCTCCTTGTTGCTGTTAACAGCAAGGTGTTGACCCTGGCAAAGCAGCCAGGTATTGTGGAAAAGAGCCTTCCCCATTACTAGCCACCCATTATATCCTTGGAGAGGAAAGGATTGTTTCTGTTCCTTTTTTTTTTTTCCCTCTGCAGAATTGATTTATTTCTAAACATAGCAGTATTTATTGCTTACTTTCCTAACTTCTCCTTTTAATCCTGCCACTACCATTAAATAAAATAATGAACCAAGTTACTTATTCATAAAGGCAATGTAAATATTTGCTCTTCGCTGTATTCCAGTAAAATAATGTTGTCATGGATTATTGACAGTAAATTATTTTAAGTTATATATTTAAAAGTAAACGAAACCATATACATGAAACTATCTTTGACCATTTTTCATCCAGCATCTTATTTTTTTCTTTTGTCATTGTTGCTATGAGATCTGAAATCTTAATGGTCGTATTTTGATTTCCAGTGTCTTCTTATTTCATTGCTATTGCAAATGCATTCTTCTGAGAAATTGTAAACGATTTTCTACATTTGCTGCTCCCTTCCCATCTTCCAATTCTGGCCCAGTTCTGATAATATCATTTATATGTTGTCACTAATAGTGGTCCTCTGAGTGTATTACAATTCTCTTGTTTGGGTTCTGCATTTTACATTTGGCTCTTGAAATGTAGTTGGGGAGGAAGAAGGGCATTCCGTCTCAAATAAACCTCTTTTTTCCAAATTTGTAGAAGCTATTTGCTACTCTAAGAGAAAATAAAGGAAAGATGGATGCTCTTTAATTTTCAGTGTGCTGTTTATCTCAAAAACAGATTTTCTGTTTGATAGGAATATTGTGAGGCATTACTCCCAAGTGCCAACTAGACCCCATGCACATATAAAGTATAAAAAGAACTAGGACATTTTGAACATATATTAATTGTTTTTTCATAAAAATCCCCATTACATACTTTAACATGTGAATCCTGCCCCAATAGATGGCAGCACTTTTCCTCAGCCACTGTGATCTCACAAATTCCTAGTCTACTTCCTTTATATAGAGCGCATTTATGAAATAGGCAGTGACAGATTCTTCAAGGATGCTTCATAAACCATTCTTTTCTTTTTGAATGGCTGGACACAAACATAAGCAAATGGCAAGACCTTGAACAGCTTGAATTATTAAAAATGGGTGACCATAATCTTCCAAGTGCTGATATGTTTTTGCTCTTTGAAGTAAAATAAACTCCATAATTTACAAACATGTAATTTCTTTCCTATTCTGAGAATTCTCAGTAAATTTTCCTATGATATCACAGGTCTCCAGGACCTTACTCTTCACACTTCTTAACTTTTAGGAGCCTCCAGCAATACACTGGTGCTATCAGAAAGTTGAAACTTCTGAGAGATGTTTTACAATAAATTATTTTTTTAGGATTTTTTAAGACATCAAGTCGGTAAACATGGTGCAAAATCTGAAGCACAAAACGCAAGAAGTTTCTGCTCCCTCTCAGCATGTTTGGGTTTCGAGTAAAAGTTCATGCTATGTGTTGCAGCTCTTAACTGGAGACATTTAGAGCTATTTAAAATTGACTATCTACGGAGATGTTTCTAAATACATTTCAAGCTATTAGAATGCAGAGCCATTGCCTCTGTAGGAGGAGCACTGAATGGTCTAGCACTCTGATGACTAAAGAGAAACTCTTAGCAACCTAAATTTAGGCACCTCATTTTAAAAACTTTGGCCCAGATATGTGAACCCAGCAGAATGAGTTACAATAATTCATTTCAAATTCCCTGGCTCTTTCAGCTCCCCAGACTTAGCATTTATTCATATAAATTGCTCACTGTTGCAGATAAATCACAAAATGTAGCCAGTGCAATAACTCTACACCTGAGCATTATTTAATCCTGTGTTGCAAATGCTGGCAGTACTTTGATTTTTCTCTATATGTTATAGCACCTGGCTATTTTGACTTTGTCTGAACATGTTTGGGGGTGAATAGGGAGAAAATGTACAAGTTTTTGCCCTCCTGTTCATCACTGCTAGTTTTCCTAAGAGCTGCTATTCCTCAATTAAGTGGTCAGTTTAATTTTCCTGCCAGCTTAGAATAAATGCAAAGGAGACAATTACCAAGGGGGACAATTTTTCACTGCATGCTTAGAAGAGGATTATTTTATCAGAAGTGTTGTCTCTAGTGGTTCTCATCTGCTTTGGCACCAGTTTTCGTTATTTTCCCATAATGCTGTTTATGATGATGAAGAGAATTACTGTGCTCTGTCTGTGTTGATTTTTCTCTTTCCGTGAGTTTGCAATTTCTGTTTTGGGATTTTTGTCTCTTTAAAGGAGTACTTCACCTTGTGGACATGAGAAATAGATGGAGATATGTGTGTTGCCCACAATTTTTCTTATGTTTCTGTGAGCTATGCAAATGAGTAAAATTTTAAAACACATTTATTTAGGCAAGTAATTTATACTTTTTTTTTTTTTTTAAAGCACAGTATAAATTATGATTAATGTTAAAAATGTTGGTGTTGGTTACTTAGTGAAGTTTTACTTGTTTGGGTTTTTTTCTGGGATCAGTACTCCCTTAGCCTATATTAGGGATGGATCTCTTGTCATTTCACTGCAGCCTTAGAAGTAGTGGGTGTTTATTCTAAGCCAGTCATCTGTAGTCAGTGTCATCAGAGAAGGTGATTCATCCCATCTGATGCTAAATGTCTGAGAGGCTTATTATGCAAATCTGTTCTGAAGAGGAAGGTGGTTGATGATGTTCCTGCTCAGCCCAGTCTACAGAGTCTCTCTGTATCAGTGCAATTGTTTTTGAACAGAGTTCAGAAATTATGCAGGTTAAGAAGCAGTAACTAGAAGCATTTTGTTGATCTGTATTTGATTTTTTAAAGGTGTTCATTTCAGTGATTCATAGGGCCTTTTATAACAGAGCAATAAGAATATCTGTTCAATAAATGGGGTCATACTGGTACAGAAGAAAGAAGTTGTTGAAGGCAGGAACATTCAAAACTTCATGTAATGAACTACCTTCTGAAATACATGTGTGCACTGGGACTGTCCTGGTTTATTAGGTGAGATGAATACACAATAGTAATTGTTTAACCATGTATTAAGCAGGATATTAAGAATATCTCTAGCAGTGTAATGTACACCTCTTGGTGCTTGCTATTGCCCTATTAGACTGCTAAGTATCTTCAAGTGAGTTTATCTATGTCAAACAGTTAGGAACTTGTATGTATATTGCCAAATCTTTCCTCTGAGGTCCTCAGTACTAGTAGTGCTGTTTGTGATAGCAATCTTTCCTAGTTTTAGCTTCCTAATGACCCATGAGGGTTACTTATGTGTGGACAAATATGCTAACTGCTGAGATGGGCTGTTTCTTTATAATATGTAATGATTGTCCAAGCCCATAGCAGGAAGCCAGAAAAAGTGACCATGCAAATCATAACTTTACCTTGAGTACTGTGGAAACATGAAGAGATGACGACTTATATGAATTTCACTTGAGTGTCTTCATGGTGTTTTCCATGAAATAGCTTAAGTAACAATTAAACTATCAGAGTTGCAGTGAGGCAGAGACAGTATGTTTTGGGAAGCACGTTGAAAAGAAACCCAACCTAGTAGGATGCATTAAATATATCATACAAAAGTTAAACTTCATGAACTGCATGTTTGGTATTCAGTTGTTCATCACAGAAGCCCTTATATTGATGTACCACCCTGCTGCAGGATGCTTTTGTGGTATATATACATGGCCAGGGTGCTTTGGGTTAGGAACTGAAGTCAGGGAAAAGTGACTACCACTAATAAGATACTGTCCCATGAAGAAGCAGAGGAAGAGATGAAAAGAACTATACTGAAACAATGCCAATACCAATGAAAACAATCAAAATGAGCTTTATAGTACATTTTTATATAAGTTTTTTTCTGGAATATATTTCACATGTTTTATTTATTTTTATTATTATGTTTCTTTTTATTTTTGTAGGCTGTGGAAACCAACCTTGCATCAAAGGATAGTCACTGGGTCTATGTAAATGAGGTAAGAAAGTCAAAAGAGAAAACACAGTTTGCTACATTGACTCACCACCATTTTTTGTTTCATATGTTTTGACACACCAAACTGAGCATATACTTACCATTTTTGCTTTTTGAATGGCACTAGGTGCAAACTCTGCAGTGTCACTGCTTACCTGTCTTAGTTGAATTGGCACAGGTTGAACACCAGAGGTCAAGATAAAGCTTCCAATACACCTCATAGCAGCTGGGAGACTTTATTTTTACCTGCCTGCTGATGCTATTTCATTAGTAATTTAGGAAACAGAGAATATATCAAAAGAAACCTCAAATATAGGCATCTCTGTCTACCAGGAGCTCACTCTTCACTGCTATGAAAGCCTTCACACAGGTGCCAGGACAGGCAAGAGTGCTGAGGTGGTTGCAAGCTCAGCTCATTCAAATTTACATGATACACAGGTTTTCTCTAGTGCAGAACTGTGTTGGTGCATTGGCCAAGATCCAGAACAGCATAGATTCAAAATGTGATGTTTCCTCTCTGCAGCAAATGGTGTCCTGTCCTGCTACTGTGATTATTTATTTTACCTTAATACCATGATACTCTAATGGGAATCTGTTCAGATTTCAGATTTGTACTTTAAAAGCAGTGAAATGTTTTATCATATATAATAATGTATAAATCACTGGTAAATTTCAGTATTTTATATATCTGTGGTTTTAATAGTGATTCATTAAAAGATAGCATAATATCTAAGTTAAAAAGAACAGTGTTCACTGTCTTATTTTTATTTTATAAATACACAACCTTTAATTTAATAACGAATTCCTTGGTTAATTTCTCATTCCTTTCTTTGCACCTGGTTAATAATTTTGGATAGGCAACTTTTAATAGTAACATTAAATTGTATTGTGCGGCATTAGAAAGGCTCTGTAATTAAACAGGGTTTAGGGAAAGCGAGTGAAATCCCAGCTTGTGAAGGCTTTATAAATTCTTTCTGGTCCTTGTTACATTTAAGTACCTCCTGGTTTGTCAGCTGCAGTAATGACCCACTACAAAACATCAGCAAGATGCCCAGAGAGCCAGTGTTTATATTCACATAAAGATAATACAGTGCATATTTCCCTAAATGTTTATAGTCAGGGAGTGTTTGTGAATTTTTTATTGCTGTGTTATTGTTCAGATGTTAAAACTCACTTCATGATGCCTGAGTCTGGAAAATCAAAATAAAAGCCTTCAGCACTCATGCACTAGCATGTGCATGCATACACATGCACAAACACATCACACAGGGTGTCAATTCTGCTTCTATTTTGGGAGCTGCTATTTTTTCTCTTTTATGGCTGAAGCCTGGGTAGGGAAGCCATGATAGCAACATGTAAATCTAAAGTATAACTTTCTAGTGAAAAATATTAGTACACATAATTATAAATATCATAAAATGAAATGAAATTCCATCAGACAATTACAGAAGCTTTTTAGAGTCATAAAACTCTGGAGAGTTCTTTGCAGGCAAAAATCTCTCGACTGTCCTCTCTCTAACAGAAGAGTGTTGGTCTTCGTGAGTTTGCTTAAAGCTGCTATGAAAAGAAGGTACATCAAGTATCCATATGAATGCATCTATAGACAGATGGAGATTCCTTATGGCTTGCTTCTTATTTAAGTGTGCATGTGAATACCCCCATGCTGGTAAGAAGACAGACTGATCACCCTTTCCATGTACAAGTTTCCAGTTGGTAGTAGTGAGAACTACATGAGTACTTGATAGAAAATATAATACTGGCTGTTGCTGTGATTTGAAGAATGGAATGAATTTTTGATTCCCAACAATCAGCTATTCCCAGTCAAATCAGCTCTTTTTGATGTAATTCCTCAAGAGTAGCAGTCCCATTATGTAATGGACCAAAAACTCAACTAGACCTTTTTTTCTCCCAGGCAGATGGAAAATCCTCACTTTTCTGTTCACCCTATGTTCTGTGTGACCTAATGATCCCATTGCAAGGAAAGAGAGGTGTAAGGCTGACTGAACTGAAGGGGCAGTAGTAGGAAGAGAACACAGTGACAGATTTTTCCATTGGGGTTCCTTGTATGACAAGCATTTGATTGTAATCAGGCTTTTCAGGCCTTTTTCCCCTCCATGAAGAATTTAAGGGCCTTGAACAGCTCAGACTGCTGAGGTCTGCTGGTCTAGAACACCTTTTATTTGCCCCATCTCCCACCTTTTGTCAAGCCAATGAGGATCTGAAACTTGGACTTACCTTACTGTAGTAAGAATGACTACATGGCATGCTATTATTTCAATAAGAGATTTTTTTTATTGTCTTACTTCACTTAAATCTACTTTACTATCTCTGTACTGACAATTTGTGGGTTTTTTCCCTTGTGTATCTTCCCATACAGTAAGACAGGAGTTAGGTTTTGGAGTTAGACTTAAATTTTATTAGGTGAGCAACACCACCAAGCTTAGGATGAGATAACTTAAATCTCTATGGTTGGTAAGGTTATTGCCCAGCAAATGAGCAAATGTAGAATATAAGAGTTGTTCCCAAATTACAGAGCTGTTCTGTCAAAATCCCTGTGCTGGTTTTCAATAACCCAGGTCTCTGTGCTGGGGTATCTGTTCAGTTTGGATGCCACTGCTGGTGCAAAAGGACTCCATCATCTCAGTGAATTGGGAGTTGAATCTACTGCATGAGGTTGGAAGGCTGAAACATTACATGGCAAGTTTTCTAGAATAAGGGAATACACAGGGATGGGTCTTTGCAGGCAATATCATGTCCTCATATGTCCTCTTTGAAGCCAAGTCATAAAAACCTTACTGCTTTAAAAATATATAATTTTAAGTGTGTCTACTTTTCTGATTTCAGACATGTTATGTTTCAAACTTGCAGAACTGTCAAAAGTACTGGAGATTAGAGGGGGAAAAATGGTTTTCTAACTACCCAACCCCTTTTAGATTTATATTTCATCATCTGCACTTTTATTTTTATTCATCTAGAAATACTAAATCATCCCTTGCCTCCATTTAGGTAGCAATTCTACCTGAATTCTGGGTTAAACATGCCAAGTAGCTTTTTAAGAGCAAGAACACTTGTGTTTTCTGTACAAATCCTTGCAAAAGCAAACAACTCTTCCAAACAATGACATGCTTAGCTGTGTCTCCAGAATAGTCCAAAACATTTTATTACCTGGGTTGGGAGTTGCCAATGACCAGCATTTTGGACCCTATGGAAGATCTGCAAGAACATATCTAGTCTTCTGCTTGTACAATTTTTGTTTGTGCCTTTAATTGCTGAAGTGACCCACCAGCTTTGATAGATGTGTGTTGCTGCTTCTTTTGGTATGACTGGCACAGTTGTAGACACCCCCCATTTTTTGGATATGTATTTGCTGTCTTTTTTTCCTAGTTTCCCTTCCTATTTTTATTTTTCTCTTTTCTTTCTCTTTCATACCTGGCATCAAGCATCTCTCTTGGTTCCTTGAGACATTTTTCATTCTCCCTTTCTCTTTTTCTGCCTTTTCTAAGAAAATTCTGTGCCTTCCCCAGGGCACATATCTGTGGGAGAGGCACAAGAGCACTACTTGAAACTGAGTTTGTATGTGGTTGTACCAGAAGCAGAACTCTAAGAGCCTGTGTCTGCTTCTTTATTAGTAGCAACAGTAGGTCTGGGAGTATAAATAGCATTAGGAACCACATTTCTCTGGCTGTGGGACATTTAATGGTTTTGAAATTTTCTGCATTCCAAGGATAGAGAAAAGATAAAATATACTACTCTGCAAAACTGTAATATGGACCAAAACAGATAGTCAAATTAAACAGAGTATTTTATTCCCTCATATTAATAAATGTAATTTTAATTCTAATTTTCTAAACATTCATTATTTTTATGTGTAAATCAGTATGAAAAGCAATGAACTACTCTTCATGGAAGAGAAATGGGTACTGAATTTGACTGATAGTTCAATTCAGAGTTGTTCCACTCTTATCTCATCCTTCCTTTAATTTCTTTTTCAACAAACTTCCACCACTATTCAGAAGTTTAATTGAAAGCTGTAAGACATGGCAAGACAAAGCACAAAACTATTGATTATATAGGAGATTATTTTTCATGAAAGACCAGTAGGAATGAAGAGAGGGTAACATAGTGTTGCATGCCCTAACCATATGTTTCTGCTCTGAACTTAGGGAGAGGTGAGGGACAAACCTTGTTCAGTAGCTGCCTGGAAATACACAAAAGAAAGAAAGACTGAGAAAGACCTTCTTTTGGAAGTGTATTTTCTTTCTTTTTAAAGAAATGCCCCAGAGAAAAGAAATTAAAATGAAGGTTTTAATTTTCCTGGCATTTGAAAAAGTAATGTTTGGATACAGACAGGGCTTCACAATTTCCTGTGATTGACAGCATTATCCCTACATGTTTAAAAAGTTTAAGTCAGCCATCAGTTCAGATTTCATTATGGCTAAGGAAGAATGGGCTGAGAAATCCAGAAGATAATTGGTGTGCAAGTGATTATGACATGGTAGCATTCACTGTTTGGAGAAGAGAAAGAGGTGGGAAAAGGTCAATGGGGATAATAGGAATCAATAAAAAGACTTCACAACTTTAGGAAACTAGTAGCGCTTTTGGAAAGATAATAGAGTAAGTAAAGGATGGCAAAAGAACTGTGGAATTCTGTGGGGATGAAGGCATAACAAGGTATAGTCGTGGTTCCAATGGGTTAACTTTACAGAACTTGAAATAGAGGTGAATTCTAAAGAAAAAGTGTTGAGAAGACAAAGGGAGGAGTGTAAAGGTGTAACAAAGTAAGTGATTATAACCTCAGGGTGTGGTTCAAAATGAGTCATTACGTATCATGAAAAGCAACCAGAAAACATTTAGGTGTAGCAGAAGATAAAGGAAAGTGTAAAGCGATTACTTGATGGGAAAATGAGGTTTTAATGGCTTTACTGAGTCCCTTGATACTGACTTTGTAGAAACTATTAATTATAACCAGACTTAAAAACATATTGTAGTAGACTCAGTTTATTGAGAAAAATCTGAGGCACTTCACAAGATGCAATTCAATAGAGAAGTGCTGGGTATTTGTAGCCTCATTTGTGGCTACAAAATGAGGTATAGCTGGTGAGCATCTGCAGGAGCAACTTAGAATCCTTGTGGATAAAAAGCAGAATGACAATCAATGCTGTTGTGGTCTTGCTAAGGAAGCAAATGTAGCATTCAGATATGTCACCAGAAACATTCTTTGTAAGATGAAGGAGGCAATTATTTCACTGTGTTTGGCATCAGTTTGGCCTTGTTGGAACAGTGTGGCAAGTTTGGGGCAAGACACTTTAAAACGAAACCAGAGATTGCAGAACAATACTGAAAATCTAGAGGAGAGCACCTGGTATGATGAGAGCTCAGTAAAATATGACCCATATGAAAAGGCTGAAAATCTTAGGTTTGATTCTTGTGAAACTCAAGATGGAGAAGGGTATACCAGTACAAATAAAACAAAATTCTTATCACTGTTCACTCTGGAAAGATAAAGGAAACGCAATTTAGTCTTCTGCAGTAAAAATGAGATCTGGTATTGGAAAATGGTTTATGATCTAAATATGATAGTATATAGGAACAACTTCCCTGTTTACCTTCTTTCTTCTCATCATCTGTCTCTCTTCACACCTGGTTCTGCTATTGTTTTTTATTCTTTGTTTTTCAGCGTCCTACTCACATTATGTAAGTCTGCTAAATATTTTCACATGTCAGTATGGAAAGACAAATACAAGTGTATTTTGAATGCCACTGGGTATTTTCTGATCTGCACCTTCTGTTCTAGGTCTTTTCACATAACATTTTTCAATACGGTTTATGACAGTGACAGTTTATACAAAAAGTCACTGCATATACTTCGTATCAAACCATTTATTCAATACTTTTGGTGGCACACATAAATGTATGGGAACTGTGACTGCTATTTGATTTCCAGCCATCATGGAACTCCATCCTTCTCTGTCTACTACTGAGTAAGCTGGAACGATTGTGTTTGATTAGATTCTGTCAGCCAAATCCACCCTTGGGGCCGCCTCAGTGATTTGACTTAGCCAGGGATGAACCTAGCATCATATTTCTTGATATCAGTCATTTGTAATGGGGGATTATACTGTAATTGTATGTAGTTTTGATAGAAGAATCCCTAGTAATGGATTACTAGCACTTTCAGTGCTTTAAAAAATAGATTTAATTGTAAGGTGTAAAGAATAAGTCTGAAAGCTAAAGATTAGAGCTTTTACTTGACTGCAGTGTTCATTTGCTGCTTTTCCATTGTATTGATTCTTGTTGCTTCAAATCCATCCACATCAGATCAGATACAAAGGAGAATTTGTTATTAACACAAATTACCTTCTTTTATAGTCTTAAAATCACCACATTCTCTACCATATGGATTAACAAATGCTGAAATTCAGACAATACCCCCTTTCATCACATTAGTTCCTTACCATCCAAATGATCAGGTACTCTCTAGAAAGGAATGTACTGTGGAGTACAGAAGTCCTCCCTGTAGGCCAAGCACCAGCCCCTGTGGGTATTTGTCACAGCACACCAGTTTTGGAAGGGAGGAGGTGCTCACAGGGACTGCCCAGGGGGTGACTGTATCTGAATTTTACAGCTCAACGCACAGTTTAATGCTATGCAACCTTCTTTATTGCTTAGAAAAACTTGTGCTGTCATTTGTCCCATTTAAAAGCAAAGCAAGAAAGATCAACCCAGTAAGCCTGTGCTGCAGCATCGTGGGGAGGATAGCAGGGAGGGAAGCTGTATTTGTAATGACCCTTGCAAATTCAAAGATTTTTTTTTTTAATGGATAGAATGTGATAAACCAGTTAATCTTGTAGTAACCTGAGCTTAATAAATAGAGCTTTTAAAAAGTCATCAATAGCTTTTCCAGTGCTAACCATAAATACATTTGTGGTAGTTTACTTTGGCTGAACAAACCCACTACAATATTTAAAAAAAAAAAAAAAAGTCAGGGACCAGTTTGTTATTGGTGAACATCTGTTTTCAATAAGAAATCTGAAACAAATATCATGAGGCTGTAGAAATAGTGTGTTATACAGATTCAAAATTTGTAGGAAAGCAAAGTATTCGGTATTTAGAAGACAACAGAAATTCTTGTAAGCTTCAATTAAAAAATAAAAGTAAATTCACATTAACACCCAGAAGAGGATGCTTTTGAATATTTTCTCTTTTCAATCCACAGAAAAGATCCCAATTTGGAAAAGTTGGAGTCAGTAAGCAGAGAGAAATTACTATAGCAATTGCAGCTGTAAAGTATTTGGTTAAATTCTTCCCAGCTATGATGATACTTCTCAGAAAAGCCCTTGTAGTTTAGAAGGGGAAGGGAAAAATAGAGTAGAAAGAAAAGTTCTTGGAGTTTTTTGTGGGAAAAGTAATAAAAATATTTGGAAATATAGCAAGAGCACACATTTCATCAGTGGCAAGAAGCCTTAGACAGAAAGTGCTAAGGGATTTGGAGAACCCTGAGCCATGTGGAGATGATATTGTCCTCATCACTTGAATACAAGTCAAAAATTTTAGACAGCAGTTGACCTTATTCTTCCGGTTTGGACAGATGATACTGTCCAAATGATGCTGGTGGTTTTGCCAGCAGATTAAGTTGTAGGTCTTCAGCTGACTCATAAAACTTTCCCAAATTTAGCCTAGGTGATCAGTCAGAACACAGTGCAAAAAAATGGCTATTGATGCTTTTTCCTTTCCCTTCTGAACATTTTCTCAAAGCATATTTCTGCTAATATTTTTCTGGATTCAGGCTCAATTCTCTTATTTCTGCTGTTTTAATAGGTCTCTCTTCACCACTGTTTCACTGCCTGTAGAAGGCAGTTTGCTCTATGAGGGACTAGAAAATGCCCCATCATCTCTTTCCTGGTGTGACATATTTCTTGCTTTCCATTTTTATCCTGCAGCTTCATTGCTTCTGCCACTATTTGTTTTCTTTCCTTTCACCACATCAGACGTGCCCAGTATGTCCGTAATTACTCATCCTCTTGATTTGCGAAACAAATGGCTTCTCAACTGTCATCTGGGCACTTCTTTATTATTTTTCTCTATAAAATATTTTTAAAAGTTGAGAGAAAGGAGCAGAAAATAGAATAGCAATTATCAGATAAAGTCTATCTCAGCAAGCTACTTTTTTCCCCAGGGGTAGCATGTAGGAAGGTGTTAGATAATGAATGATGAGCCAAGTTTTCCTGGCACATGGCTTGTAGAGCGATATTAGGAAAACTTCTGACTTCGGAAGAAAAATCCCTTATGAATACAGTGCTTGTTCTTCACTTTTACTTGGATACTTTTTTTCTAGAAATGTCTCTTTTAAATGCATTTTGGGTTGTAAACAGTTAGGCCCTGTGCAAATTTGCCTGTGAAAAATGTTATGGTCTGATTTTTACTTGGGTAGAGCCACGACTGTTAGATAGACTGGAATTGTTTCTTAGGATTTCTCTTCATATTAAAGTGCCTAATATTTTTTTTCTTCCATTTTAAAGCATCAGTATGTGTAATGGTATTTGTGTTTACTTTGATAACCAAAAGTTAGTAAATCTTTAACACTTCCCAGGACCTTTGCTTGGAAAAAAGCAGACTTTTAAATGATCACTTACTAATGCAAGTGGGGCAGACTTCTAAGATATTTTAAAATTATACAAAAAGGAACAGGGTAAAAAAGTAAAAAAATTGAATAAAAATACAAGCAACACACTGTGAAAATTTCTTAACCTTTAGAAAATTACATATTTCAATGCAAAATATAACAATTTACAATTACAATTTATTCCAATTGTATTCCAGGTACTCTATATTTATTACTTGCCTAAGGAAATCTTGCTTCCTTCCTTTTGGCAGCTATCTTTGACACTGCAGAATTTGTATCTTACTTATTTATTTTCACAAAAAAATCTATGTGTGTTTTTTTGTTCATTTGTTTGGGGGTTTTTTTGTTTATTTGTTTGTTTAGTTTTTTTTTTTTTGCTTATATATGATTGAAAGATATACATATACATATGAAAGTGTACTGCATGTATATCTGCATCAAGCTCAAAAAAATTAGGGTTTAGAACTGATCTGGAGTATTAGTCAGCTAGGAGCAAGGTTATAGATGAATTTTGATGAGTTGTTTTATCAGTGAATTCCACTCTAAAATTAATGGATTTTTTTTCATTTTTGTCCAGCTTTTACTAACTATCATTTTGTGTGCTTGTTTTTTATTGTTTTTCCCCTGAGAGAATTAATTTTTAGTGTGTAATAATATTCTGTTAAATCAGGGATTTTTTACTGCATAGGTACTCGCCATGATCTGAGACAGACATCTGGACACCCAGTGCAGAACCCTTATATCTAGAAATAGAGCTAATTCAACTACATTATAGATACAACCCTGTAGGGATTTTTAGGAGCATTGGGTAAAAAGAAGAGAAGTGAGGTAATGTTGGATGTAGGGGAGGACAATGAGGATGAGAGTAGGACAGGTGGTCATGCAGACTTGTATTAGAATGCTTTCTGTGCTTTGAAAAATGGACAGTGCCCTTTCCTTAAAGAATTAATCTTTATGGATATATCTGTGTCTGTTCATGTGGGATGCAGAGAAGGCAGCATAATGTAAATGTTGAATAAATCTATGTACAGGGTAAACTGTGGTGATTTTTTTTTTTAAATAATTAATTGAATGATGTTTTCTGGATTTTCAATTAGTGTCCCTTTTCAGATGCAAATAGTGTATTGAGGGGAGTTAGAATAAACCAACAAACAGCGTTGATACTACTGGAAAAAGTCCACATATAAATCTGTAACTTGTCTCCATGAGCATTTCAGTTTAATCCTCTAGTTTTCTCAGGGATGTGCTTTCTGGAAATACGTTTTGGTTGTTTAAATTATTAATTTCATTAAAATTTATCATTTTCTGTCATCACCTCTAGGAAAATAAAGACTGTAATGTGAAACATAATTGTCTCATTTTGCAATTTGTGTTATGATAGTTGAGCACAACTAGAGCAGATTTAAATATTCCCCTGAGGAGTATGACTAAATATTGCACACTAATTGAAGTTCTTTGTGTGCAGATAAATAAACAGATAAACGAATTCCCCAAATAAACAATATTTATGTGCAAATAAATAGATAATGCCACAAAAATTTGTTATTAATATGCCACGTGAACAAAAATACAGTGTTTAAAGGAATACCTTTTAAGCATTGAGTCAGGTGGTGAGAACTACTATTAGCCTGGGTGAATAGTCAGTTGTACACTTATGTCTGCCTACCAAAATATTTAAGTGCTCCCTGCTATGTTGGGAATAGGTAAAGTCTTTCCCTTACTAAAAGAAAAAGTGAGGATAAGAATACTTAGATATGAGAGCATCTTTTGTCACTGGGTAAAATGTTCTACCTCCATGCTCATTCAAGAAATTCAATATTTACAGGCTTTAGGGCAAACTACTCTTATATGTGCCAAGCAATAGAGGGTTGGGCTCCTTAACCTTGCACAAAGCATATCCCTGAAACAAGCAGAACACACCATCTGCATTAAGTAAATATTTACCCTATAGTGCAGTAGCAACATCATGGGATCATAGAAACCAAAAAGTGGGCATTTGATACAGAATTTTTCAAGGAGTATTTGCCTGGCCCAACCAGCTGATAAGCTCTACTTCATTCATGCCTGGTATAAATGGTAATAACTGAGTGCTGGGTAATGAGCCAAGAACGAAATTGGAAATTTGAGATGCACTTGTTTGGGGGGGGAAACCCTCTAGGACCAAATTAAATAATTTGCTCAGTTTCACAGTGTAAAGAATTTTTTTTGTGTCATTTGCAGGAAGGAAACACATTACTTTTAAACAAATAACTAGATGAATAGATTTTAATTGTAAGATCAGTGGGAAATCTGTTTTCCCTTTTGACTACAAATCTTAGAACTACTTTTTGGATATATGATGCTATTCTGTTGGGTGTAAAAGTAAGAACGAACTTCACATGTACTTCTTTTCCCCTTTTTTTGGCTTTCTATTATTTTAGGTTTTTTTCTTTTTTCCTGTATTTATCTCAGTTGGGACATAGGTGACCTTTCTGCATGTGACATTTAAGATTTCACGTGTTACTAAGCCAGGACTGTAAGTTTTCTGGAAACAAGCCTGCAGGGCCTTCAGTGCCAGGCAAGAGGAAGGGATGCACGTTCCCCCTCTGGGGAGTCCACAGCAAGGCCCGTGCAGGATGGCTGTGACCTGCTCTCCTCTGCAGTCAGGCACTCAGTCTTGCTCTCCCTGCTCCTGGACCTGCTTAAGTGCCCTGGGATGCTGCCTGTGGCTGTACCACCCTGTGCACTGGCTTGGGAATGCCCAGAGTTGCCTTTAGTGTTTAAAGCAGCAGCTCTAAAACACAGACATAAGCCTTTTGTTCCCCGTGCTTTCAACAGGAACCTTTTTCCCCCGTGCTTTTACATTTCTAGAAAGGACCCCAGTTTCTCAAAGGAATGGATTGTTTGCTTAAATAAATATCCATCAGCTGAAAAAAATTACAGGAGCTTTGTTCCCTTTATTATTATGTGGTGAACTGAGGCATTGAAGGATTTAGCTACTTTCAGCTGGTTACACAGAAAAAGGTGGCACTTTCAGGGTTAGATTTAGCCAAATTTAGGTTTTGAAATTCCCTCCAGAGACTCCCATTTTTCTTTGGCTGTATAGTGACATGGCTTTTACATTCAGGACTCACTTGGTGCCTACAGCTGAGCGGGAAGAACCTGGGTTAATGTGCCTATCATGACTGATCTCTTTTATTACCTTACTTCTGGAAACCCCATGGAGGAATCAGTTCTGATCTGCTACAGATAGGCTTAAAAGTCTCAGGTGAAGCATTTTGACACAGGTTATGAGATATCTTTGAAAGGCTGTGTATCACTTGGAGAGGACACAAAATGTGTTTGGTGTGAGCTGAACTGAAGGTTTGGATGATTTGTGATTCCTTCTTTTTTTTTGCTGTTTCCAGCCACTCAGTCTGAGTGTGCATGCCAAGGGATGCAGCCTAGGAGGTTATGAACTAAAGCTGTACCATAAAACTATCTCTCCCTCAGACTGTAACTTAGACATGGGGAGTGGTTTTAACACCCCCCAGCCCCACAGAAGAGAAATTCAAGGCAGCAGCCTGGAGGAATCCGTAGAGCTTGTGGATCTGCTTCAGTATCTTGCTGCAAGGCTACAGGTGCTGCCCAGCATTTTCTATTAAGCTTCAAAATCTTTTCTTTTATAAGAATATATTTATTTTCTGATTTACTGTTTTCATGCCACGCCAGTTGGTCTGTCATTAATGCAATGAATTTCACCTTCTGCAAAGTTAAAAATTCATGCTCCTAAAAAATGATGGGAAACTGGCAAAGAAGGACTAACCTGAGCCAAAGCTACAGTACTAGTCAACCGTAACAAGTAATTATAATAACCCTATGGTCATTTCACTCACAGCTTGACAGAGAAAATGGCAAGAAAACAAAACAATTTTTTCTTGAATTTTAAATGTCTGGGGCCAGGTTCACTTTTGCTGATGACACCTCTCAAGGTGTGGTCCCTGCTGACTAAGTGCAGCAACAGGAATAATTTGCAGGCCCCTGCCCTGCAGGGGGCTGAGCCAGCCCTGTACAAGCTGGGCACTGTGCAGCTGGGACAGCCCCCTGTGCTGGAGATGGGCTGATGTGAATTCCAGATGCTGCTGGTGGCTGTGGTGAGGAGCTGGGATGTAAAGCAGGTGCTTGGGGGATGAGTGCAGACAGCAAAGCCACTGTCTGTGTTTCCTCAGTGAACTCTTGCCAGGAGGAAAACATCACAAGCTGCACCTTTGATATGATTTCAGGATCTGCTAAGCCGGTGATTTTCAAACTATATATCCTGGGGTAAAAAAAGAGGGTTTGGTTTTGTGTGTTTCTTCAAATACAAAATATGTGAAGCATGTAGTTGAGTCGGCTTCAGTCACCATTGAAGAGTACCATTCATGCAAGCTCTGTCCCAGGATGGATTAGGAGGCTGAGGCATGTGAAGGTCTACAAAGAAACTTCAGAAAGTGCAAAGCCTGGAATGAAGAGCAGCTTGTCCTTTAGATGTCCTTGTATCTCATCCCAGTTTACTCTGTGTGCAGAAACTGGTGTTCCTAAATGTGTCAAATCCTTCCATGAAGTCTCTCCTATTTTTTGTTTCCTATTACAGACAACCTCAAAAGGCTTCCTCAAGTCATTATCAGGATTAGTCTGTGGAAATGATCTACTGTTCTTATGGGAAAAATGCTTACTTGTAGTGTTGTTCAAGGTGTAAGGGCCATATTTCCTGAAGACTGTTATATTTTCCAATTGTTATTTTGTCCTGAGGATATAGTGAGGTTCTAGTCTGTTAAACAAGAATTCTTTCTATATAAATTTGGTTTCAAGGCTCTTGTTTTTTTCTATTTAGAAACCTATTGAGACCATCTTGGTGCTTTTCTATGAGGAAAACCCTTTTCTATGTAGAATTTTAGTATTGCCAAGATAGATGGTACAGTGTTAGGCTGTTCTCTTTTGTTTCAGATGATGTATAAAAAAAATAGCATTTTTGTTATTAAGCACAAAATGGTAACACTTAGCCTAGACTAAGCATGCGCCTCTGTAAATGTTTTTCTCCTATTGTCTTTTTTTTTAAAACATTTATCCAATAATAAAAGGAGGATATAAAATGTCTGGACAAATATATATGTTTCTAAAAGACTGTATCTCCATTCCCAGGAAATCACTGATAATGAAATACTGGAGTTGGTACATAGTGCTCTGGGGAGGATGACAGTGATCCGGCAAATTTTCCCTCTCTCAAGGGACAACAACCAGAGGTGCATGAGGAACAATCACCGAGTGTCGTCCCTGCTGTGCGACCCGCAGGAAGGCTACCTTCAGATGCTGCAGGTCAGTAGCTGTACCCAGCAGAAAAGCCCATCTTAGGAATTTGACATGGGATAGTTTTCTGTGACTGTATTAACTCAGAGGAAAGATAAAATGAGTACATTTGAGATAAATCTGAGGATGTAACCTGTGGTCAACTTTTCCGGACTTAATTATTTATTTCCTGGGACCAAGTGCTTTAGGTGTGATGTTATGTCCATGAAGTACCAGCAAGTGGTTGCACTAACTCAGAGCTGATTTTTTTCATATCTCATTCTCTTAAGAATATTTTCTATTTGAAAAATATCGTGCTGTCATAGTCTTGTGGTATTACTCCTTGATTATTATGTTTATGCTTATTAAACATCTGTTGTGAAAGAGTTAATCTGGGAGGATAACAGAACTCTGATAGGTAGTGAGCTGTGGAGCATTTCATATTTAGTTAAATGGACTGAATCCAGCTGATGTATTCAATCTGTCCTGTCTCAATAGTCTCAGAAGTCTCCAGCAGTTGATAATTGACTGAGCATGTAAAATATGCACTAGTAGTTCAAGTTCCAGATTTTGGTAACAGATTTGACTCTGATGTAAGCAGCATCTTGAAATTTCTTGGCAATTTATCCCAGACATCAGAATTTTTCTTGCTATAATTTAAATATAATTCAAAGTGCTATTTCCAAGGCTAGTACAATAATTTAGAAACAAAGGTCTTGACTTTCAATGGGGACTCCATGGATTTTGGTTTACTTTAGACACGATTAAGGATCTTGTTTGTGTCACTGTTGAAGGTGTTGGACAAAACTATAAACTTGATTGAAAATTTAGTCTTAAACTGAGATGAATCGAGTGAGGACACATTGGTTGAGCCTGTGGGTTGACAGATGTGGGTATTGTGTGGTAGAGTGAGCCTAGAATGAGTTTGATTAGGCTGTGGGGAGGGGGTTGTTGGCAGTCTGGGCTGCTGCAGCCTGGTCAGGAAGGTGGTGAGGGGTCCTTAAAGAGGGAACTCATGTCCTGGCTTGGAAGAGCTTCTGAAGAGCTAGGTGTGAGGCTTATGGAAAACCACGAGAGGCAGGACACTGTCAGGAAGCAAAGTGGGTCAAGATTTCCCAAGAAACATGGGTAGGGATGTTCATTTTACTTTCTTGTGTCCTACTAAAAAATTGTAGCTGCAGAGGCTGAAATCCTTTAAGGGAGGGATATGGACCTTTCCTCCTTGAAGAGAACCTTGCTGGCTCAGGTTCTGTCCTAGTGGTGGCAAAGGTTGGGAAATGCCAATCACCCATCCTGTAGTTCTGAGCACTGGTGTATTCTTTCTGTACAAGTGAAAGTCTGTGCCTGTCTTGGCTCAGAAAGGACATTTTTGATCTTTGTTAGTAACTCTGAGGTATGCTGTAATGAGAACAAGGGCTGCTCATTTCAGAGGATCAAAGCAATTTCCAGTATGATGAAAAAATTATCTATGCTGCACCAACAAATCACTCATTGGGGAACAATCTTCCATTACAGCAGGATTTTGACTATTACTGCCTATGCTGGTTTATGCATAATCTAATTCAGAGACTCATCTGAAGGGCTCCGACAGGCCTCTGAGCAAGTTCTTATTTGCTAATGTATTAGCTGGTTTGCTAGCACAAACAGCCTTATGTCCTGTTACAAAATTTCTTTGATAAGAACCCTTTTAAAAGGACCCTCTTCCTGCTGATTCCCAAATGTGGGTTTTGAGAAGCAAAACATTCTCAGTTTCTGTCTTCCAGAAATATTTATACCACCTTAGAAACTGTCTTTAAGAGAATGGTATGGTAATGTTATGCTTTGCCCATTAACTTCCTCTCTATGAACCTCGAAGAAAGAGATACAAAGAAGTGCAGAGGTAAAATGTTTGCCTTTTGGAAGTTGAGTCCATAACATTCACGTCCAGTCTCACTGGCATGAAAGATGAAGGGCACATGTGAGAACTCTCAAATTAGCTGCCCCCAGTATACCTTGTGCTATCTTGAAGTGTCTACAGATTGAATACAGGATGCTTTTATGCTGTGCAGTTGTACCTGAAGTGCTCCATAGCTGCATCTTTTTCATAGGCTTTGCCAAAACATCTTACGTAACACCTTGTGGACGTGCGGCTCATATTCATTTCTGAGTATGACTGACATGTTATTAGTGGTCCTGTAATTCAGGTACTTCCAATTTTCTGTTTCCTTTCTTCTTGCTTAAAAAATAGTTTTGACCTTTTGCTGTACAGAAGTACATCACTAAATTACCCCTGTTGCCAGAGGCTGCAGTAGCTCCAAGCTCCATGTCAGGCTGCATGAATCCACCAGAGGCAGTGACCGCCTGCCAGCTCTGAGTCTTTGTGTTGCTTTGAAGTGGTTTGATTAACACCACAGTTTGGAAATCCCTGGCTCATTCTCCCTTGGGCAGTCTCATATCAATAATTGTTTGTTGTCAAGGTAACTTACCAGCTATTGTTGGTTAATTATTTATTTAATGACTTTGAAGAAGAATAAGCTAATCTCTGTCAGCCTCTAGCTGTAATATTTTTATAGGGGAGAATTTAGCATTTTTAACAAGCTAGTAAAGAAAGAAACATTTATGTCATAGATTATTAACTTTGTTCTGGCTAAATTAATGAAAATCTTTTTGGAATGATTTTGTTCTCTGTGTCTTTAGTACCATATCCTGGAAAGTTGTTTTTCAGTGGGTGATCATCCTGGTTTGGCATTCTGACAAGGCGTTTAAAGATCAGGCTGTTCTGCAAGCTCATCCAAAAAGTCATCTGTTCTGAATGCTTTGTGGAAATCCAATCTTATTCCATCAACCCACTTGTCAAAATTTTGCTCATGCCCTTATTTCTTGCACGTATAACATACTCAGCTGGGTTTCTGCTTGGACTGGAGAAAAAGCTTTATAGAGTTTCCTGTCTTGGTCATTTTATTTGACTTTGGAAGACTACATTTCTCTCTTCCTTATTCTTCATATAGGATTTTTTCTGTCCATCTCTCTTACTCTTTGTAAATGGAAAAGACACAGTTTAGGACTTGCTGTCTTCCATTGACCACGAGTATCCTGTGGTTTGGGCCATCAGTGTTTTCAGTATTGCCTCATCTGGAGAGAGAATACTGAAGCACTTCAGGATTCATAGTTAAATCTAGTTAGTCCTGGATAGACTTAGTATGTATCCGTGTACAGCATTTGAACGGTGCATAGTGGTATAACTACTATAAACTATTTAGTTTATTTCAGACATGTTCTTATGGAGTCAGCTGGAAGAAATTTTGCTGCATAACCTGCTGCTTTCCAAAATCTTTCCCTTTAAATAAATGTTAGTTTTGACACCTCTCTACAAACTTGGGTTTTTGATGAAGATACTTTTTTTAATTTCATGATGTGTTCATAAGCTCAGAATCAGTTCTCTCCTGTTTTTTGGTTTTGGAGAAAGATTTCTCTTTAGAAATGTAATTCCCATTAGTTTGGGTTTTTTACCAAGTTTGTCATTTGCACAGTTAATGAGTTCAATCTATATGAGATTCTAAACATATTAAAATGTATGACAGGGACACAGTGTATCTGAACTCATTTAGAATGGTCCAAAATATATAGTAAGATTAAAAAGGCAAAATGAAAACCCCAGCATACTGTGTCACAAAATTAATGATGTTATTGCTGACAGGATTGAGGGTCCAACATCCCTGCTGAAGAACTATTCCAGGCGTTGCTTTGACATATTTGAAGAGAAGATATTATGAAGTGTGGGAGGTTATTCATTGAAAGAGCTACTCTTCTCCCTGTGTAAAAATTTCATTCTTCAAAGACATGTCCGTCAGATATCTTTGTAGGCATTTCTTAGCAGTTGTTCCTACAGAGCTGTGTTTTTATTCCTGAACTGTCTTCTTTTCAGGAGTCACTGCGATTTAACTTCTGTAAGTGAAGTTATGGTTTGAAAATGTGTTTGGCTGCCTAAATTTAAGGGCCTGATCCCACAGTTTTTACAACTAAATGGCCTTATTCTCCTTTGACCTCTTTAGACTGCTGTTATTACACGGCTGTGGGTGGTATTGAAGGCAGTAAATATTGATTGACCCCTATTAAAGCATTCAGTTTCTCCAATGAAGGATCAGTGAGCCACATTTTTCTTTTTCTTTCATTAAAAACCTACATTTACATGTCTCTTTACTAAAATTTAATTTGGATTTTTTGCCAGATATTCAGTCATAGGGAAATTGTTTAGGAGTACCACATGAATGAAAAATATCCTTGAACTGACTTTACTGCCCATTGCACAAGATAATCTCTCCCTGAAGCCCAATGACATGTGCTTTATACAAAGTGTGTTAGCAGAAGAATTTGTTAAAAAAAAAACAAAGCACTGTGGGTTTCCTGTGGCCATGAGGAATTTTGTGAACACTCTGGAGGCTGAAACCCCAGGTGAGCTTTTCTGCTCTGCTCAGACTGCCTCTCCTGACTGCTGGATTTCTCTATTTGCATAATTATTTCATTGAATTTTTGTTCAGTGCTCTATCAGGGAGCAGACAACAGTGGCTAGAAGAAAGGGTTAGTACCTCCATTTTTCATTTGTTATTGCCTCTGAAACCTAATTTACACCCATATTTATTTATAAATGAGGTTGAATAAAATTATAATCTTATATTCTCTTTTGCAATTCCAACATTACCTCTTGTCCTCCTGTCTGACTCTTAGTTGTGTTCAGTTGTTTTCTTTGTTGAATGTCTCCTACCAGACTTTCCCTGGATGATTAGTGTTAGCTGTGCCAAATTCTTGAGATGTTTAATGAGTGAAGCCAATGCCTCCAGCTAACAAACTTGAGCTTTACAGGGTAACCCAGGCCTCGTATTATTGTTAACATGTTGTTATAAAACATACTGGCGAAGAAAACACTCATAATTATGTTAATTACTCATAATGAACAGCTGAAGGACAGTGAACATTCAGAGAATAGAAACTGTGGATAGGGAAAAGTGTTGTGAAATATATAACTCAGTAAAAACAGGATAAAATGAAAAAGCAAATAAGAGCTGCTTATGAATTAAAAAGAGATTCTGAGAGTGCATTTTTCCAAAGAAATCTTTGGAAAGCCCATTGTTTGAGATGCTTAAAACTAGAATGGGCAAAGCACTAAATCAGACACAAGTTAGATTTCCTTACTGTCAGAATAATAGACCTGTCTTTCTGCAGTTTTAGGGGTATTTTATTAATTTTATTTCAGTTGCCTCAGTGATAATAAATAAATAGCCCTTTGGAAGTTTGAAGCTGACATTTGAGTCCTTAATGAATGTTTGTTTTTTGACTCTGCTTTTCTCATGAATGCCAGGCTGATGGCTGTGATTTTGTTCTCTCTGAGTATTTACAACATTTTCATACTCGTGCAAAGTCTCACAGTGGTTTCTGCAAACCAAGAGATGCTGACAAGGCATGGGCAGGGCCAGGGGTAGCAGGAACCAGCCCACACTCTCCCAGAGGCAGCCCTAGGGAGCGGTGTGGACCAGGATGGGGTGGGCAGAGTTGCTTAGCCATTCATGCTGGAGGGCACGCAGGGAAGATGCCTCCTTGGAGGGAGGAGCATTCCAGGAGCTGAGTGGAGAGAGCTGAAGTCCATGTAACGCAGTAACCAGGCAGTTCTGTGACCATCTGCACAGGTCAAGGGCACTCATCCTACCTGACCCTCAGTGCAGAATGGTGGGCATCATCTGCAGGCAGAGGCTGCACCTCTGCAGTGGAGATCTGCACCATCTACCCCAGTGGGGGCTGGTGCCTGCACCCAGATGGAGCTGCTGGAGGGAGAGGCTGAAGTGTAGACCTCAAACTTCAGGAAGTGCCTGGGCCCAAATGCTGGTGCAGGGTCTGGATACTTGGACCATGGGGCTCTCTTTGGAAACCTGGTCTGCTGAGAGCTGATGGGCTCCCTCTGTCACAGAGGGGAAGAGCATCCTCTTTCATAGGCTTTCCAAGCTGGTGAAGAGGGCTTTAAACTAAAGTTTCCATGGGAGGGGAATCTCAGTCCATCCCACTCCTACCAGATGATGTGAGCACCAGCAAGAGATGTCCAGAGCCTGGAAAAGGATCACAGCTCAGCAGGAGACCACCCGAAGAGCAGCACAAAGGAATTTCAGTCAGTAAGTTGGCTTCATTGGGGCCCAACTTTAATGTTTTTATGCAAACACACATTAGGAATAAACTAGAAGAGTTAGAGATGTGCACGCTCCTGCAGGACTATGACCTTATTGGCATCATGGAGATGTGGTGGGATGGCTCTTGTGACTGGACTGTTGGAATGGGAGGGTGCAGGCTTTTAGGAATGACAGACAGTGGAAATGAGGAGGGAGTGTCTCTATGTCAACGACCAGCTGGAGTGCATGGAGCTGTGCCTGGGTTTGGATGAGGAGCTCACCGAGAGCTTAGCGGTCAGGATTAAAGGGAGGACAGGGGCAGATGGCATTATAGTGACCATACAGGCCACCCAACCAGGAAGACTGAGAGCATGAGGGTTCTGCACAGATGGATAGGAGTGGCATCACATTCACAGGCCCTAGTCCTCATGTGGTACTTCAGCCACCCTGGTATTTCTTGGAGAAACATCACAACAGGGCATGAAAAAACCCAAGATGTTCTTGAAATGCATTCTTCTTCCAGTGACAGAGCATCCAAAGAAGAGGGGTGCTATGCTGGACCTGGTTCTCACTAACAAAGAGGGGGCTGGTAAGGAAAGTGAAGCTCCAGGACAGCCTTGGCTGCAGTGACCATGAAATGGTGGAGTTCAGCATCCTTAGGGCAGCGAGGAGGGTGCACAGCAACCTCACCATCCTGGAGTTCAGGGGAGCAAAGAGGAAGACAGTCAAAAATGCTGGGAGGCCTGTATGGATGAACAAGTAGCCCCTGGACAAACTCAAACACTAAAAGGAACCCTACAGAGGGTGGAAGCAAGGACAGGAAGCCTGAGAGACATACAAAGAAATTGTCTGAGCAGCCAGGGATCAGGTTAGGAAAGCTAAAGCCCTGATAGAATTAAGACTGGAGAGGGAGTCAAGGGCAAAAATAAAATCTTCTATAGGTACAGTTGGTGATAAAAGGGAGACTAGGGAAACTGTGAACTCTCTCTGAATGGAAATAGGAGACCTGGTTACCCAGGATAAGGAGAAGGCTGAGGTACTCAATGATTTATTTCCCTCAGACTTCACTGACGAGTGCTCCAGTGACAGAGAACTTGTGGATGCTCCGTCTCTGTCAGTGTCCAAGGCCAGGATGGATGGGGCTTTGAGCAACTTGCTCGTTCTAGTGAACCTGCCACTCTAGTGAATGTCATGCCTGCCCCTGGCAGGGGTGTTGGAACTAGATGATCTTTAAGGTCCCTTCCAACACAAGACATTTCATGATTCTATGAAACTTATTTAAGAGAATGAAACAGGTTAAATTTTCAGTCTCTCTGTCCGACAATGTCTTTGCAAGCACACCATTACACCATAAGTACCCACCCATCTTCGCTGCTGAGTAAGATGCATTCTGCCATTAGAGACACGAGTGTGTAACTCTCTCTGGCAGTACTTGAACTCTGAAAGTTGAAACACAGTTTTAGGGCATGCTGGTCTGTGCATATGCAGCCACCATGATACCACTCCCCAGGCAGCAAGTGTTTCTGCTGCTGGCAGGCTGCACTTGATCTGAGCTCCTCTTCCATCTGCTTCATCTTTGGAGCTGACTGCTGTGGCCACTCACAGAGCAATTTTGGCAGCAGCAAGGTACAGATGCCCAGCTTGGGAATGAGGTTTTGAAGTAGTGGCATCTCAGTGTCAGCTTGCCTTCCCAGCTGGTCTCTTCAGCATTCTTCTCTGGCTGGACTCCTGGTTCTCCTGGAGAACTCAGAAGCTGTGGTCACTTTTTGTGGCTTGCTGGCCTTCCCAGAAGAACACTTGTCTCTGATTAGTCCTTCTGAAGGAGCTAAAAGCTGTCTTCCTACATAACTTTAAAAGTAAAATCACTCTGGATAATCTCATGAAATTCGCATAGAAACCTCTATGAAATGACATTTAATAATGTGATAGATTTCCGTTCTTGTTGAAAATTTCTGCTGTTGTCTGCTAGTGTATGGTGGATTTATTTCTTTAATATGAAAGAGAGCTTCATAAAGTCTGGAATAATTTCCAGAAGATAAACTAGAACATGCCTAAAATTACTCATGTACAGGCACAATCTTTAACATATTGGTGAAGCAGTCACCATCATTCTTATAGCAGATAGATTAAAAAGCATTTCAGTACCTCCTGCTCTTACACTGTCAGCAATGGAGTGAAAGAAGAACTGAAAATTACTGTCTCTTCCTCCAAACATGACTGAAATTAAACACTTTGTTCTAGTCTAGGAATTTTTATTCTATTAAGGGGAATCTCTTCAGGCAGATATATGTCCTTCCCTCCCCTGTTCCCCTGTGAATATACAAATAGGGGAAATAAAAAATGCTCCAGAGCTTTGAAATCCCAAAGAAGCCAAATACGTTTCCTTGTTTTTCTTGTCTCTTGCTTTGCTATGAATTCTGAATGCTACCTGAAGATTAATTTTTAAGTTTACTTTTTTCTCATGCCTCTGACAGTACAGGTGGAGTTGGAGTATGGCTTAACCACTGATATCTCACAAATTCTCTTTCAATGTCATGTCTGTACTCACAGGGGTTTTGATAGTTCACTGAAAATTAAAATATGTGTGCAGTTGCAGTTTCAAGTGTATACAGGCTATGACTGCCGAATATTTTTTCTTCTCAAAGCATCACTGTTCTGGAGGTTTCAGCAAACTCAGATTGCAAATATGATCTAGGACATCTGCAGAGATTTTGCTGTTTTAAAATGTAACAGAGGAAAATATTATATCATTATATTAACAGATTAATATAATATATCATTATATTAACAGAGGAAATATTATATATTATTTACTGGGACATCAGACCAGAATTTCTGTATCTTAAGTAATTTTTTTTCTACAAGAGAATACATATATAGTAATGAATTCAAGTAGAAAGTGAATATTATTTTGAGAAGAGGATCATATCTGAGGTGTTTAAGTATTTTTGTCTACCTCAGAAAGGAATTAGAAAAAAAAAGTAGATAAAAATATACCTTATAGTAATTTAATAATATATCTTACTGTAGGTATTGAAGGAATCAACTGTTCAGCTACAGTCACAGAACACAACTCAGGCATCAGATTGGACCTGATTGCATAATTCTGTTTTCTAGCATAAATCTAGTTCCCATTTGGAATTAGGTAAAGACAGTAACTTTATACTACAGTGGATAGTCAGGAGCTGGGTTTTGCTCTGCCCGCTGTGCTGAGGCACCCTGATATTTTTTGTTCTTGACTGTGTTTTGCACTTCAAAGAGACTCAGCCTAGAGGACTACCAAAACAATAACATCATGTGAACATCCTGTCTTCTCTTCTTCTACATAAACACACTGTCTATGCACTGATTTTTGATCACTGTGCAAAACCAGATGCCTTGACTCATAGGCTGTATAAATTTTAAAGGCTGTCCTTTATAGAGTGGAGTTATACATTTTGTGTTAAGTTATGGCTTAACTAGCAGATTGAACAAAGAAAATATTTAAAAAAAAGAAGAGAATTTGTTTTCTTAATGTTACAGATCCAGCCTTAGTTGTGGAAGTTTTGATGCTGGGTTTTTAGTAGCTTGCACATTTTCTGTTCTAAAAAAAAGAAGTGTTGATTGTGTGAATAAGATTCAACTTACTCTTCAGTACGATATTGACCTTCAGTGAGAAAATGTAGTTATATATGCATGTGGTTATTTCTGGAGTAGATAGAGTATGTTTATATGAAGAAAGGAATTTTGCTGATTAAAAACCACCATATACTCATATTTTGGATGAGGCTTTCAGTAGAAGAGAACTGGAGTGGCAAAATACCAGTGGATATTTGCGTACAACAAGACGTGCAGAATATTCTTTTCATGGCAAAAAGTAACTTGCTGTATTCTCTGCAACATTTCCTCCTGCCTTGGTACATACCTCCAGATATATGATAGAAGGGTATAAGTAGAGGGAGACTCCTCTTGTGCAGACCCTTTCTTGCTGTCACTCAGTTTATACAATTTTTTCAAAAGAAATTAATGGAAAAATAGTGATACAAATTCTATTATAACTCTAGCTAAACTATAAGGATTAAGTTGGTAAACACAGGTGTGGTTTGTTTTGCTCTGCAGGATGAGGTAATTTGAGTTGGATGCATGGTCATGTAGGCTGAGATCCTCAACACAATTCTCACAAGCTCTCAGTAAGTTAGACCTGCAGAACTGGGGGGTTTTCTTCAAAAGCAGAAAAAGTAGAAAGAGTAAGAAAACAATGTACCCAAGTGCATCTTCTGTTTTGTCCTAGAGATCTCTGCTAGCATACCAAGCACACTGTTTTTGGGTGTGAGGCTGCAGTTTTCTAGAACTGCAAAAGAAAAGTGATAAACATAGAAAACCCAAAGCATTCCTGATTTGTGGCAGTTCCAAGGCAACAGACAATGAGTTGCCAGTTAAAAGGGAGGATGTGAAATAAAACTCAGTGGGGAGCAAAAAGGACCATGATGGCACATAAGAAATGGTATTTTTCCCTATGCATGTAAAACCTATTTCTAAGCAAGTGGATTTTGTGATGTGTGGTTTATCTTGTGGGATCTGAGGTTTGTTTTGATTTTTTTCTGTGAGGAGTAGTTTAACCTAGAAGAAGAAAAGTACCCTGTTGAATAATAAGGATCCACTTGGTTGCTGTATTTGGAAGTTGTTTGGAAAATATCTGGAGATTAGGGAAACAAATGCAATTGAGAAGAAGAAAACTTGGTTGCTGGGACTCTTACTAACTCTTTACTAAGGAAATCTGGAAAGTAGCTACTTTGAAAACTGTTTTTAAAGGAAAAGGATTAACTGGATAAAATAGCAAATATAGGTAATGTGGACTGCTTGTTCAACAAGGCTCAGAAGAAAAGAAGGGAATAACAGTGTCAGTGGCAGCTGGAAGTGATTCTCACTGATAGTTTCTCATAAGTTCTGTATTATTTTCATATTAAGATCCCTTTTTATATTTAGTCAAATTTGTGGGTATTCTCAACCTCTTTTTTCATGTATTTGTTTTGTATTTTGGTTCTTTCAAAATGAATTCTTGTTTATATATCTTCTGTTCAGATTTACTTATACTAGAATATTTTTTAAAGTGCCTAGGTTATCAATTTATGTTGAACTCCAGATTATGGAACATGAAACATTTTGTTTCTGAAGATTAGAATCTTAGAGATATCAGGAGTTTATTTGGAGCCATTGATGCAACAGTAATACATGTTTAAGCTTTCACAGAGTGACACTTTTACTGGCACACTTAGAGAATGACATTTTTATAGGAAGTATGCAGCTGCATTAACTTCCACATGTAGCCCCTTCCTGGTCTCGAGGCATCACTTTCTAAGGTGAACTAGAAATATTACAGAAGATAAATGGCATATTCATGGATCACCCTGATTAAAGCCTTCAGCTGGGAGAATATATTTTTAATAATAATAAAAAAATGCCGTATTCTACAAATTATGTGAACTGGAGATTTGAATCTAGTAAAGAGTAAATCAAAACTCCTGCGTGTAGGTTTGAAGAAGAGTGCATGTGAACTCTGGAAACAGGTGAAGAGTATTTAATTATTTTTGTTAAATCATTTCTCAGCAAACTCCCACTGCTGAAGTTTTATCAGCTGTGTTGCATACCACTACATGTCAAAGATCTGATCTTGTATTGCTGGCCATGTCTTGATTTGAAAAATGAAATACATAGCTCAGCATTACTAGTGTGGTGTTCTGTTCTTACTGAAGCCATTATCCTCCATTATTGTTCTCATTATCTCTCATGTAAATTGAAGAATAAGGAGACTAAAATCAATAGTTCCACAGAAAGAAGCATAGTAACTAGTCTCCTGTATACTTGGTGGAGAGAGATGATAAGACCAAAATAATACTGTAATGTCCCCTCCCTTTGTTCTAAACAGTTGCATTAGTTTGCATTCATGCACTGTGGTGGGTTTGCTGTGCCAGAAATTACCAAGGAGATTGCTCAAATGAATAAAAACCCCAACAACTTAATTCTATTCCATCTTTCTCTCCTTGCTGAAAGGACTGACAAAGTAGCAATCCTTGTCTTTCATTGATAGATAGCTGTACTCCCTCTCTAGCTGAGTTTATATGTGAAGTGTGATCTCTTACTTTACAGCACTGCATTGCAGTGGTGTAGGTAATGCTCAGGCAGTGTATGTGAGCCAGAGTCCCCCAGCCAGCAGGACCCAGGTTCACTGATATTTGTCTCAAATGCCCTGACTGTTGAACATGTCAAACATTCCCAGCTTTTAGTTTTTACTTATGCCTTACTTTTGTTCACTTTATTAGCTGGTTTTTGCAGTTTCTTTAAAAGGTGCTCAAATAAACAAAGAGGCTCATTCTTATTATTGCTTGCAGGTTTCCAACCTGTACCTCTATGACAGTGTGCTCATGCTGGCCAATGCTTTCCACAGAAAACTGGAGGACAGGAAATGGCACAGCATGGCAAGCCTGAACTGCATGAGGAAATCCACCAAACCTTGGAATGGAGGGAGATCCATGCTAGAGACTATTAAGAAGGTGAGAAAAGAAAAACCACAGTTGTTTGAGCAATCGAAAGAATTGTTTCATTTCTACTCGATCATTTGAAGAGGTTTTTTATTCAACTTTTCTTTGATTTATTGAAAGCAAGTGATTTACAACTACCAGGAATGATCCACAGCTATTAAATGAGTGAATGATTTATGACAAACAAATTGCAGACATTGCAGTGTTGCTCCAGTGGTGTGTGTTCTACCTCTGTTGTTCTCACAGCCACCTTCTGTGGAGATACCACAATTAGGAGTAGTCACTTGTAGAAATGGAAGCATGCATTTTATAAAGAGAACAACCTAAGGAGCTCAGGAGGGCAACCAGTGATGTGGTTTAAGACTTTTGTTCCATTTACTAAACTCAACTAGCTTTGTATGTTAGCTGAGCATTGGTAAGTATGTTTTTGTGTACTGTAGGGATCTGATTTAGCTAAGTTGTCACTAACAGTTACACTGTCTTGCAGCATTGCTGAATTACTCAAATATGGACAGTACTGTGGTTTGTAGATGCATGGCAGCTTCTTGTATGAAAGTTATTTGGTCACGAGTACTAGTGGAAAAAACCCCCTCATTTTTTACTATCCTAACTTTAGAAATTATTATGAAGAAATCCCTTGTTTCCCAATATATATGGATGAAATAATTTTCCTCTAGTAAAAAGATTCAGTTTGATCATTTTGATCAGTCCTAATGATGCTATTCTTTGTTGCTAAATTATTTCAAACTTTGATGTCACTTCCAGCTTCTTTGCTACAAACCCAAAATCAAACTCGGTGATACTTTCACAGGGATACTTCCAATTATAACTTTTTTTTTTCCTTGCCTCTCTTGGGAACACAGCAGGTATACTCTTTTTTTTGGACTGGAGTTTCATGCCTTTATATTCAGACCCAGAAGTGAACATGCTTCAGTTCAAGTAGATACTGAAATAGCTGTTATCTCACAGTCCACCAAAGTCCTTCTCCTCTTCTTTGGGCTCTGTTTCTGTGAACAATGATGCCCTGATGGCCATAAACAGTGGATGTGTTAGTGCTAAAGTAATTTAAAAAAAAAAAAAAAAAAAGAAAAAACAAAGTCTTTTGTCTGGCACTGGTTTGGGATTTGAGCTACTTAAGGACATGTAATTGCTACATTTAAGTTCACTGTAAGCATTTTCAAAGCAGATTTTGCCTATCTTTAATGCAGAGGAGTGTTTATAAAGGTAAATTTGTTCCATTCTAAACTTCTTAAAACTTATTTCCTCAGGGCCATATAACTGGGCTTACTGGTGTTATGGAGTTCAGAGAAGATGGTGCCAACCCCTATGTTCAATTTGAAATCCTGGGCACAAGCTACAGCGAAACCTTTGGCAAAGATGTGCGGAGGGTAAAGACATGCTGTTTCTTTCTTTTCTTTTCACCTAAATAAAGTGCATTCTGCTTCACAGGTGAAAATGTTATTCTGAAGAATGAATTAGTGGTATGCTGCAGAAGAAATTTACTATAAGAGAAATATTTTCTAATTTATTGCACACTTAAATCTTGAAAACTAATTTTATATTGGTAGGCAGGAATTCTGCAAGTTGTTTCCCATGTGCAGTAATAATGAAGTGCCATAACAATCCTGTGAACATAATAGTGAAGACTGCACAATTCTGCTCATCTATTTTATTGTTAATTAAGATATGATTGATATAATATAAATATGGAAAATATAATACAACTGGCACTTGTCTTACTAAGGAAAGTAACTGAGAATATAAATTACCTAAACACACAAAGATGTTCCAAGTATAGCTACTACAAGAATTTGAGATGCATAAATAAAAAACTGTAGAGAAGATAATTTCCAAAATTAATGATGCTATATCCTGAAAAATAAAGGATGATTCATGAGTGGTAGCTGGTGGAGTAAGAACTGATGTGGATTGGAAGGCAGTTAAAATGGTTCCAAGGTGTTATTAACATAAATTGTCTTGGGCTAAGAAGGCTACCTGGAACAAGTCATGCAGAGGGGATGCTCCAAAAGTGTGTGAAACTCTCAATTGAACAGTGAGGTACTGATTGGAACCCAGGATACAAATAATTTCTAAACTGGTCAGCTGGTTGAAACATAGACATTACCACTGTGTGATTAATGGATCCTACATTAAACAGAGCTAAACAAAGAGGTTTTCCATGAAGAATTAAAAGATATGACATTTTCTATTTTCATTTGACCATTGGTTTCTGTGATTTGTTTTGATTCACCTAAATTACGGAAGTCTAAATGGAAAAACAAGCAATAATGCAAAAACAATGTATTTGCAATATCATCTTTATCAGCAAAACATGAGATTCTTTCAGAGTATAGTTTGGCACAAGGATTCTGGACGTGGAGCCAAAGGCATTCAACATCTATTAGAAATTCAACAGAAGGCAGATAAGTATTGGAAATGCATAAAATTCCAGGAGATATAATTGAAAATTTTCTCTTGCCAAAAAAATGTGTTTGAACACTTCAGATTGGCTAGGCACCCTCCTATATTGTACTGGCCAGAAAAGGCTATTTCTCAGTCTGCTTTTACTTCTAGAAGATTGAAAATTAGGAAGTCTTAAGTTTCAACTCCTACCTGAATTATTAAAAAATATATACTCTATTGTCTCAGTTTGGAAAAGTGTTGTATATTTAAGAAAACAAAGTCAGCTTAGGAGGTCTAGGAAACAATTCCAGCTGATAGTCAGAAGTATGCACCTCCCTTTATGCACAAGTATGCCACATGAGATGCTGTGGACTGTCCTACTGTGTTTCCAGCTGCCACTACAGAAAAGCAGGAGTGTCCTGCCAGTGCTGTGTTATCCTTAGCACATGGATGTCATGGGGCATTTCAGTTCGGTTCCATTTTGTTACAGAATTCCCAAGTGACTTTGCATAAGTCACATAGTGGCTTGGTGCTTTGATTTCCCTTTCAGTAAATTTGGTATGAACACCACTCAGCACAGGTTTGAGCCTTAAAGGCAAATTATGATGTGTGAGTATATGTTATTACTTTTTTTTTCTGATGTGTGTTTCAAATATGGTGACACAGATACAAAAGCTCTCACTTTGGCATATGTAGCAGACTGACCACATTGACATATAATCCAGAGGTGTGAAGTGCAGAGAACTAAAATACCACTCAAAAAGGACCACAAGGCAAAGAAATAGGTAAAATGACTAAATGGAAAAATTGCTAAAATGGCTTACCTGATATACTACTGATCACTTTTGATCCCTAATGTGCTACTTTGGGATTAGGTGTTTAATGTAGGAGGCCTAACTTTTTGAATGTCAAATCCAGAACATTATACAGTTCCCAAAAATGAAAGGGAGTATAATTCTAAATGGGTAAAAAGCTAATGGCTGTGGAATACTGCTCTGAGATAAAATAAAATTATACTTTTAGTCTAATATTAGAGTGAGAGTAAAAAGTCAGCAATATGCCCGAGAAGTCTATAGAAGAACTTGGAAGAGATGATACCTCTCAGAGCATGACTACCATGGAACTACTGGAATTCAGTTATTTGAATTGACTTGTATTATTGCAGCAAATATATGTTATAGCTTAGAATTACTTTTAAAAACTCAGAAAGTCATGTTTGTCTTGTTTATATTAGTTGAGTGAGAGACCAATTCTTATTTATTATCAGTTGTTTCCATTTTCCTTTGCTCAGTTTTAGCTGTGGAGGCACATATTTTGGATAGAAAACAGAAGGTTCTTCTACCTGGTTTTCTTTTCTTCTGCATGGAGAGCATCTGTATTTATTTATCCCTCTCCAGATCCTACAAAAAAGTCTTTGCACTTGGGATCTGTAACAGGGTAAGGCAAAAGACTATAACATTGAGTGTTGAACCTTAGACGGAATCCAGTCAAAAGCAAGTGGACTTTTAACTCTCAACATCCCTTACAATGTTTCTTGGGGATCATTCCCACCAGAAAGACTTCTAGGAGGGTGTGCAAGATAGTAACTAAAATCTAGCAGGAATTTTCAGAGCTATTTTGTAGAGGCATCTTGACTCTCCAGTTGCCCTGAGATCAGGTCTTTCTGCAGACAATTGTTGCTTTCACTAGCTGTGATTTAGGCAGGAGTGCAAGTAAATATATGTATTTTCTTGCTTCGTATACCTTCTGCTTTATTCAACAAGTCACTTAGTATGTCTTTTGGTACACAAGCCTAACACCATGTGGTTTTCCTAAAGGCTTATAGTGCTTTTGTATGCACCATTTATTTTTCCTTTGGGTGTACTTTAGTGAAAGGGAAACTTCAGAAAATGCTCTAATTTCTTTGGTTGAAATATAAAAGAACAGGATATGTCCCTTAAGGTATATTACCTTGTTTAACAACAGGCTCAGGCAATTGCCTTCTATTCACTGTGTCTATGTGGAGATTTAGAAAGCATGGTGTACTTGTGCTTAAAAAAGAGATTAGTGTGGTGGTTTATCAGGGCATTTGAAACTTGAAGATTGCTAGACAAACCAGGCTTAAATGCCTAGTGCTTGGCAATTACCCCTATGATTTATGTTCCTGCTGTCTGTAAACACCTTTAGAAATAGCAACCAGGGTATCTCTATATTTTAAAAAAATATAATAAAAATAATTAGATACAGAAAGTGATAAAGGAAGAAGTAAGAATAAAGCTGATGTCCTACTTCCATGGAACAAGGGACATAAAGTAGGAAAGCAGGTCAGGACTACATTAATTCACTCCTTGGTGACCATCTATTAGTTCTTATTAATGAAAACCTTCATGTAACTGTCAGAACACCTGAGCTGGTTTGTACTTCTTGTGTTTCTGCACTTGGATGGATTCCACACAATGCAATAGTCTGATGGTTCAGTTGTGAGAGCAAAAGTAAGGGAGCTGGTAATCCAGGGTGGTATTCCTAGCAACTCACTACCTCACAGTGAGCTCCTGAGGTGTAAACATATTTGTTCTCATTTGACCATGTATGCAGAGAACACCACAACAGCTAACTGCCCTTGTAGGGATGTGATTAGGCTTAGTTAGATGATGCCCGTGAGGAGCTTTATGATAATCTTCATCTTCATCCTTGGCAGGAAGATCTTCTGTAAGTGTGAAATGATGTGGTTATTTAGTTTACTTTATGACAAGGATCATGTTTTTTCTAAAGCAATCTGCACTTCTTTACCAAGCTGGCTGTAATGAAGGCAGAATTAATGGTTTGCACACATTCAGTATTTCATAAGAAACATTCTGCTCAAAATGATAATGTTTGGGAGTGGTTATTAATTTCTGTTAGTTGGTGTGCTTTAATTTTTTTAAATTAGATTTTCTTTAAATATCAACTACTTCATAAACAGTTATAGTTGTTTCCTACAGCACTTCTGAGGCAGATTGCAGAATTCACTGTGAGTAGTTTCTGTGATATGTTTCAGAGTTGTTGAAACACCATTTTTGAATTCTGAAAGCATGGTTTTATTGGGATTGTTACTTTTAGACAAAATCTCATCATTATCATGATGAGAAATCCTATGCTCCTTATCCATTGCAAAAAGGAATGGTATTTTTAGGGATCTGCAGTAACAAGTGCTTTTATCTGCAAGAATATTGCCAAGTCACATCGTATGCTGCTAAAAGATATATGTGTGTATATATATATATATATATATATATATACACCAAAAAATGTAATGGTAATTGAATCAGTTTTGCTTATATGGACAAATACATAACTAAATTTCCTGAGTTTAGCTATAAAACAGATGCCTGCATCCCATCTGAGCACTTCATAAACATGTACTTGGATGTAATATTTTGGTTTAACCTCTGTGGCCAAAGTATCCTTCAGCAGAAATGTAAGACTGAAGTCTTGGTTACTTTGATCCCTAAAGACCCTCTGTTACTTTGCAAAGGAAAGGGCTAATAGTCCTCTCAGTCCATATAAAATACGATTTCCCACATTTACATTTAGTTAAACTTTCTGTTTGAGTTGATTGAGTGCCATGGTGGCATAATTTGGAAAAAGAGTGTTGTGATTCACCCTATAAATACGTGTGTCAAACTGAAGAAAGAACTGAAGTATTTTACTTAAAATAATAAAACTCCTTTAATGTTTAGCAGTAATTTTCTCTACCAGATGGCTGTGAGGAGTAAAAATAAATGCATACCTTGCAAATTCCAGAGGTTGAATTACTTGTGGTGAAAAATACAGCTGAACATATAGGAAATTGCTATGATCAACTATAGCAGAATATTAGAGAAGAAACATGATGAACAGGGGTGTTTATTTTCTGTTTGCTCAGGTTCTGCAAATTGGGCCTTTTTGTAATACTTTATGTTCTGTATGATTTCATTGTAAAATTCTAGCTGAATTATTACACTCACTGAAAAGGAGATAAGCGATTTTAAAAATGTATTTTCTGTTGCAGATATGTGATAAATAGTTCTTTTAAAGTTAGTTTTTTTATTTTATTTTATGTTTTTGAAAAACAGTGGGACTCATGCTCGTGTATAAACTGTTACTTGTATTGGCAAATACAAAATGTTGTATATATTTGCAAATTATACCAGTGTCAACCCCAAGTAAATGGGATGTCTTGTAAATTTGAGTTGGAATTTCTCCAAGCATGAGATCATGCTGGTCTTCTCCTTTGGAAGACTGTTCAGCTGTTTATATGACATTTTCACAGTGTGAAGCTTAAGGCTAGATTTTAAAAAGCAGCCATATCTGAGTTAAGAGTGGGGCCAGGATACCTAGAGCAATTAGGATACTGCTGAAGTTTCCACAGCCCACATACACCACTACCTGTATGTTTGGAAATTCTGTTTAATTTGTGAGTCACATACTATATCCTACCTACCAGATTATAATGAATCTTGGCTATAACATTGTCCTTTTTTAACACATTAGGCAATACTGCATAGAATTGGGATATGAGGAGTGTTAAAATGAGCCTTATAAAAACAGGTACATCTTTAATTACGGAGTTTTCATCAAAGCTCCTATAATTTATTGATGAATCCTAGGAGAGTATTCAGAATGGGATGACAAGAAAGACCCTTCCTGTAGCTCAGCTCAGGAAGAATCTGTACTGAAATGTGGACAATATGAAGAAAAATGTGTTTTCATAGAGAAATGGGTCAAGATTTTCTGAGTTTAACATAGACTAAAGAGAAGTATTCAAAAAAAACTGCACAAATTCTTTTTACATTTTTGGAAATCGAAAGACAGAGATTATTTGCTATTTTCTTTTTCACAGCATCGATCTTGAACAAAGGCAACAAGCTCACTTCTCCAGAAAAGAGGGACAGTCACTCTTTTTGAATTTCCTGCCCTAAGAAATGTCTTTGATACATGATTATTTAAACATTCACACCAATCCAGAACTTTCTGTTTAGTGTCAGAATAGCACTTTTTTTTTTAATAACGTCTGTTTAGTGAAATCTCTTTGAAAGATAATAATGATAATGCCAAAATACAGCTATTTAAGCTGTCAAATCAAACAGGAGTCATCTTGACTTTCATAAGTGCATAAACTGAGGAGATCTGACTTCCTTTATGGCATGATTTCAGTGTCAGGGACAGTTGCAAGGACTGTATGTCGAAGGAGACCATGCATAGTTTGTTTTCTGTAGTATTTGGAAAATGCATTTATTCTTCTAACGATTGTTGCCCTGTACCATTTGGTAAACAGCAAATAGCTGTAGGTCAAGTATAATTTATGAAGTAATTTATGTCAGCAGTAACTTTAAAATCCAGGATAATGTCACCTGTATGTTGCTCTGATATATTCGATATGTCAAAAGTGGATGTTTAAATACAGGTAGTTAAGCTACTTGGTCATGCCACCATCACAGTTTTAAGAAAAATGAAAGAATTTTATGGTTTCTCTTTAGTCTTATTGAAATACAGAACATAAATAGAAGTAGTTAAAAATTGCCTTTATATTCGTGTTTTTATTTCTACCATTTCATGTTGGATTTTATTATTGTGTATGAGTAAATAATTTTACATGCAGGTTTTCAAAAGACAAGTTTCACAGAAAGATCTTAGTGGTCAGCCCAAATGTGGAACATGAGGAAATTTTGTGTGACAAAGTGCCACAAATTATCTGACTTACTTTGGCTTGGTTCTTTAATTTCATTATGCTTTAAAAAGAGTAACCTTAATTTGTCAACTTACTGTTTTGGAAATATACCTTCAAAAGGGCATCGGAGTTCTGATTAAACTTCTTTGTCTGTGTTGGCTAATTCACTGCAATTACAGTACTTGGCAGAGATTGCCTGCTGCTGTTCCAGTTCCTGACAGAACTGCCTTTAAATTGAGGACTTGCTGTTTTCAGACAGAAAACACTCAGTTTTACCTTAAAATAGGTACAATCTATAATCGATGTGAGCCTGTGCCAAGGAAAGAATTCCAAAATATGCCCGGTCCAGTACCACGATATCTCCTGCAGTAGGAGTGAATTAATTTATGTGTTTGGGTAAAATACACAGATGTCACATAATAAAACTTGTTCTCCAGTTTGAGACAACATCATTTTGCTGGAATGGGGATGGTATCAGGCATAGATAATAACAGTCAAAATGGAATATTCTTTCTGAACCTTACAGCTATGTGACAGGCTACCAGATTTGGTATGTCTGGATTTCTAATACATTAATGAGTGTGATGCACAAACATTTACTTAACTCACAACAATATCTTTCCTATGAAAAGGTAAGTTTCAAACTCCCAAAAGAGTTTGTTGATGAGGTCTGAAAGCTTGCAAATATTGGGCTTTGTTGGAAAGCAGATGTAAGGAAGAGTAAAGGAAAAAAAAACCCCAACATATAATCCAGGGATTCTCTTTTATAGTGGAGGAGTTAAGGAAAATATCCTGCTGCTTATTATTGACCAAAGGACATAGCCAGATACAGACTTTCTTTTAGGAAAAGAAGCATCATAAAAACTGTCAAATCTGACATCAGTTATTTGCTTTAAAATTTCTTGCCAAGATGAGTTTCCCTGAATATGAGCACTATGAGAAGAAAGAGAGTGCTTGCTGTAATCATGAAATTCCTCTCATTGGGAATACTTCCAAAAGGTCCTAAAAGGTTGTGCTTTACTTAGGACAGCACACCCACTTGATCCCTCTGTGTCTGAAATTTCTGTGCTGTCTTGCCTGGTCCTGCCCTTTCTTCCACCATCTTAAACTCTGGGAAAACAAGTGGGGAGTCAAATCCTTTCTCTCACATGCCCTGTTTTCTGGGATACTGGGTCTGTGATGAAAGCATTGATTATACTTTTGTGTTTCATAGTTTACTGGTTTCAGCAGCTTGACTACTGTATCTCCCTGCATTGTTCGTTGTAAAGTCTCTTTTTTTTTTTTCAAATTTTATTAATTGATAATATTTCATTACAATGCTGTGAGAGAAGTGGTTATGTTTTAAAATGGTTGAAGTAATACCATCTAGGGATGGTGTCTAGCTGTTATCAGTTCATGGGCATTTGTTTGTTTGGATTTTTCTTTTTTTTTAAGTAAGGACTGTTATCTAAATATAAATAAGGTTGACAAAGTGCAAAAATAGGTGTACTTTTACAAAGCAGTCTAAAGCTTTCCTGTGCAATACTGTGCTTGGTTAGATAGTGACTGAAGGTGCTGAAGCACTGAGTCCCTGGAGCCTTAACACAGAGCAGTCCTGGATGAGCACAACAGTCAGCAATTGCTTACATGAAGTTAAAAATGCTCATATCTAGTAACTAGAAGCATGGGTGATATTTAATCATATGAGAACATTTCAGTTTGAGTAGTTCTAGCACCATCTATAATTATCTTAAAGCTTTATGTGTAATTTATTCTGCCATTAGATTAATACAATAAGGCATAAGCTAGTGGATGCTTTGCAAGATTGCTGTCTGAGCTGTGCTGAATGTAAACTTTCTACTCTCATTCATGATGCCATTCAATACCAGTCTACAAGGCCACTGTAGCTATTTACATTTCAGTAGCACCAGGAGTCTATGGATTTGTTGTACCAGGAGTTGCCCAGGTATTTAACTGTATTATTATTGTGTAAACCATGTAGTTGTGTGTTCAGAAATCTGCTGCTGTAGTTTTGCCATTCTGACAGGAAAATGCTTTCATAATCTAAGTTTTGAGAATGTTCAGTATTGGGACTCCTCAGGGTGTTTGCCAAGATAGGGGGCAATAGTTCAGTGGATGAGGTGTAATGTATGAATTTCAGGGTAGGTATAACAAACAGTGCTGCCTATGCCTGAAACTTGCAGACAGAGCAGCTCACTTCTGGAACAGAATCTGAAGTTGTGTCTGTTTTTAGTTTCTTCTCTCCTAAATTTTAAAATAAATAATTGAGAGGAAGTACTTCATAGTAGGTTTTCCAAACTTTCACAGTGATAAGACAAGGTAATTGCATTAGAGAAACAAGTGTTATTACTCCTTGGTTTTTGGTTGGTTGTTGGTTTTGTTTTGGGTTTCTTTGGACAAGCGAGGGCAAAAGAGAGCATAAAACAGCTACTTTATGAGCATGAGGGAAGTGCACTGAGATTTTATTATTATTTTTCATTAACTCTGATGGGTTTCTGAGTGTTCAGAGGAGGACTGTTCCTCGATAGACTCACTGAAAGAACATTCAGAGCTTTTTTATTTGAACACAAATAGGAACACTATTACACAATAGTAGCCAATGAAGTGGAAAACAGAGATTTGCTGGCTGACCTGGCTTAAAATGAACCTGAATCTAGGGTACAGCCCACAGAGTCTGCTACTCTAGTGTGGCCCTCATTACAGGACATTTTGGTCTCTTTCTTCATTAAAACAAAATGTCTACTCTTGAGATCTCAAGATGAATCTCCTATGTCAGAGGCTTGCTCTCTGACTTTGCTTCTCCTCCTCTCATGCATCCCCCAGTTTCAGACCCTGCTACATGGTCCTCACTGTTGTATTGCATCCTGTCCCCTGAAAGCTTCTCTCTGTTGTGGGTGGTCAGTTGTCTCCATGGAAGCCCCAATGTCCTCCATTTCAGCAAACAATTCAGTGTGACTCTGTGTGCAGTCTGGCTCTGAAAAATTGGTACCTTCCTCGGCTGCCCAACCACAACTTTTTATTAGAACTCAACATATATTCACACTTGAACTGAGAGATTAAATATATTCCATCCATTGCATAAAAGGCTTCCTCCCCATTTCTATTTTGAATCTTGATGGAGGTTTTGGGTAAAGACAGATGAGTTGTTCAAAGATCTATTACTACGTTATTTTAACTATGGTTTGATTTATTAAAAAAGTAAGGAAAAATGTAAAACACCTACTGTTAAATCTCAGAAGACAGAGAGAAGTTTTCATATATATTTTCATTCATTATGTAATGTACTTCTGTATATTTTTCCTATGGGAGATATTACAAGATTTTATTATCAATTGCTGTGTCAGCCATGACTTTATACCATCATAACACTTTACTCATGATGACTCCTGTTGAATCTCTCTAATTATCCACATACCATGCTCTTTGTCTATGTCTTCCATTCCCAAGCTGCAGTGCAAAACAGTCATTTGTTGTAGCCAGTAGAGAAGGACAAATGGAAAATATGGATTAGATTGCCTTTAATTAATTTATATATTGTTACTTTTTAGTGAGATTTCATAAGGAAAGGAGCTCAGATTAGACTAGACAGTCATTTTTTAGAAATAATCAAAACTTTAAGGCATTAAGTAGTTTTGGCTTTAAAACGATTATTGCAATTGCATCAGGTTTTGGATATAATTTATTACAATTTTCCAGGTTCACAAGAGAGAGCTTCCTGCAGTGCTAATGTGCTGTTTTAACAAGTGTGCTGTAGGCAAAACAGAATCTGATCATCATTTTCATCTAGATTTGCAACAGCAGGGCCACATCCTTCTGGGGGCCCTGGAGCCTCACCCAGGTGGGGTCTCACCAGAAGAGAGTAGAGGGGCAGATTCCCCTCCCCTGACCTGCTGGTCATGCTGCTTTTGGCACATCAGGGCACACTTGGCTTTCTGGCTGCAAGCTTCTCCTCAACATCTCCGTATAAATGTCCTCTGTGCTTCAAGGTGGTGTGTTACTGAGCTAACTACGGAGGAAAGGAATGCTCAACATCCTAGAAAATCACAGTTTCCTCATTGCTGACTCGGTGTCATCTTGAGGTGAATTTGTTGAGTATGGCATAGTTCAATATTGGACAGTATGATGAGAATATGAGAGTAATTTTTATCTGACAGCTGAGCCATCTGTGAAAAGTCAGAGTCATCATCAGTAAAACCTTTTTATCTGCCACAGAGTGACCCTGCTTTGGAATATAAATAACCTTCAACTTAAGGGAAAGGCTCAATAATGGTGGAGAAAATGAAGGTGGGCCTTCCTCTCTCTGTCCCTCTCTCTGACATACATGAAGCACATAAAGTTGAAGCCTGGTGGTGCCACCTAGCATAAAGTAGAAATCTTCTCTTTCTTATTTGCATTATTTGCATGCTTGTGATTTTGTCTAATTGCTTTTTGTCTTGTTCAAAAAACAGTGCATTGTCTGAAAAACTTCATTTTTCTTTGTTATTTATAGCACAGGTTGGCTATAATGTGTTGGAGGAGTTCACCACATTTATAAATTGATCCATAGCTGCCCTTGTAATATTTTATCCTAATATTATCAGGAAAAGATTTTTCTGGCTTAAAATACATCAGTGGCCCTTACTATACATATTTTCTGGTTTCATTTGAAGAGAACAGGTAGAGCCTGGTTTCTTCACCATTTATAGCACTTCAGAGAGGATCTTCACCTGCACACTGCTCCTGCCAGATTATCTTTCTCTGTTCTCACAGATTTTGAGCAAAATAAAGTTTAAGAACCTGTACTCATTTTACTGGTGTCTCTGTATGAGAGGATTTATGGTAGTTCTTTTGAGTATTGATACTGGATTTTGAAGATAAGCTGCCCTGTTTTCTCACCCTTTATGAAGTAAAAAAAAAGAGTCAGCAGGATCTTCTGGAAGGAAAGGAAGAATTGGAACAGCAAGGATCTCTTGAGCTCCCTTCCCTCCTGTGTCTCCCTGCCTGCCCACATGAACAATCCTCATTACTCCATGGCAGTTAGTCAGGCTACAGCAAAGATTAAACATCCTTCCCTGAATCTGAATTAACTTTCTAGACACAGGTAGTATAAAATAGGTACATCAATGTACCTACTGCCTCTCTGGTTTTAATTATTTCAGAAATCCTCTCTGTTCTGAATTCGTAATAACCGTGAGTATTTCCAAGACTTGGAAGTTCAGGATCAGACTAGCAGCAAGGCTGTGTAGAGGCAGATTTCCAGTTGAAGTGAGCTGTTTTGATTGTGATTTTGAAACACCACTGTAGGATATCTCACTTCTCTAGCTCCGGCTTGCTTCAGTGGGTATTGCATGGTCCAGTCCAGAAAGACAGTGTATGGATTAATGATGCTCTAGATCAACGAGCAAAGGATTGTTTTCTTTTCTCCTCCTTCTCCATTAGAAATTTACAGATCCAAAGCCATTTGTGTGCTTGTGTACAGCCACAATCCTGCCCATTGCCATTGCTTCAAATCCTTCCATGCTCCCCATGCTTTCCTGTCACCAAAAATAAGTGTCAGCAATATGTTCCAGCATAGAAATTAGGATGTCTGTTAGTTTGTTCTATATTAGCTCCAGAATTTCTTTAGTTTTCCATAGGTATCTCAAAGTGCCTGATGATAAATTAAATGGGGCATAGACCCAGGCAACAGCAGGATGCTCTGTGGGGGAGTGCACCAAGAGCACAGGCAGCTAATTTGAGTAATCCCAGAAAGCTGGGGGTGCAGTGATTGATGAGGAAAGGACCTCCAGCTGGCCTGTAACTGAAGCAAGCTGACAAAATCTGTTGAATTAAATACTGGTTTGATTGACAACATCTCAACTGAAATCCACATCAGGACTAGTTCTGTTGCCTTCCTGATGTATATTTATACTGAAGTATGCCTGGTCTTGGCTATGTTTGGCTTTTTTATGTCACAATGTCCTCAATTGTAAATCCAAATGTTCTCCCTTTCTTTGTTACTGTAAACCATTTGCATAAAAATGCTGAGTCTTTAAATTGTGGGAAAGACTATAAAATATGCAAACTCCTATACATGTATACATGCATATATAGATTTCACTGTATCTTAATTTTCTCTGTGGCATATTAGAATATGCTAGTCTTGCCAGTCAATTAAAAAAAAAAGTACAAATCAACAAAAAACCAGTTCCTCTGGGAGCATTTTGAAAGCTTTATATGGACACATTTAAAGATTAAAAAAGTATAGCAGTAAGATTCTTTCTTCTACTTTGGTGTGCTGACTAATGCCGTCAAAAATACAATGTTGAGAAACAAGGCATGCCCAGTGGAAATACAGGGGTGTGAGAAAACCAGAAAGAATTTATGGATAATGGTCATCAATAAACCTGACAGGCAATATCAGTACTTCCTTTGGCTTATTATTTCTAGCTTATTAGCTAGAAATACAGCTCTGCTTTCCAGACTTTACATTAGAACTCATATTAATATTGCTGTGAGGAAGAACCTTTCCTTATTTTCTCTGCACAATATTTTGCAGCCAGTCCTGCAGTCTCCCTCCTAGTTCTCTGGGCTGGCCCTAGCTGCCTGCTCAGAGCACAGACAGTGCTCAGCTCTCCCTCTTCCTCTCAGCAGAAGATCTGAGCTCTGGCACCCATCAAGGTAACACGTAGGGGTAACTCCTGGTCTGGTCACTGCACAGGGAGAACAGCCTCACAGCTGCTCAGAGGGTGGACAGATATGCTAGAAAATACTATAAAGTAGTGTTTTACTTTACTGGGATACTTCAGTTGCCTTTATTATAGGAAATTGTTAAGTTTCTGGATCACTTATCAGACTGATCAGAATTTGATAGATAGTTTTGAACCATGCCAAAAAAATTGATAACGGGTTGTCTGGTAACAGTTGAGAAGGAGAAATAGAGGGGGCAATTTTGGATATATAGAAAATGCAGACTAGCTTAACACATGTGCAACTATTTCTTATTTAAATCAGATGGTGTTTTTTTTAAATAATAGAAGTTTTTCGCAGACTAAGAGATAGATTATATTCTACATCAAATTTCTCTCCTTTTTAGAAAGTCAAGAAATGTTTTGGCTATCAGTTTTCTCATTGTGATTTTCAGTTTCAGGCACTAATTCCATACAGGGAATTTTTTATACACATGTATATACGTGCATTAGCTTCTTTCATGTAAAGGATAAGGCTTTCATGTAAGAGCCTAACTAATGTTAGCCTGGTTGCACCGATAATAAGCAATTATTCCTTCCACGGCAACTGGCAGGCAGTGAGTACAACCACTGCAAGCAGGGGTTCCTTTTCCAGAAAGGCACCACATGTAAGGCAATCTAGATAAACATGCAAAACATATAATGGTCCTCTAGCTTGTTTTTCTCTGCCTGTTGTTTCTCTTTGCAGCCATTCTAAAGACGTTTGATTGGCCGTGCGTCATTACCAGGCATATATATGCCTCAGCTGAGAGATTATTAGACAGGTATTTTCTATTCATGAATCACGTCTCTGATTCCAATTTATAAAGTCTCCTTTATTAAAACTTATTCTCACTAGGCATTTCTTTTAATTATCTGAGAGACTATGCACAAACTTCTTTTTTTTCCCTTTTCATTTTTCTTTGTAAAGACTAAAAATATTGATTCCTAGCTAGCTGGATTTTGTTGTCTTTCTGCTGCTGTATTTTGTCCCTGTAGAAATACTGTCTCCCTGATGTTACCTTCACATGAAGACCTTTGTACATCTGCAGTTCTTTATTTTCCTTAGGAGGAAATGAGGCTGCCTTGGAAATGGGTTTTGAATGGATTTTTAAATTCTCTGTTGGTCAAAGAAAATCAGTTAATTTGTAATGAAAAGAAGAATAACCAAAGAGAAGTGTTTCATACAGAGCTTTTTCTAAACTATGATGACCTTTTGGTCACAGCATATGGGATAAGACTTCACAATGCTACTTGTAGCCAGCCACAACTTTTTGGAAAGGATACATATGAAGGTTGTCAGCACAGATCTCCTGAGCAGGGGGGGAGTAGTCTCGCTTACCCAGTGAAGTTACTGCCTGTGTGCAGTGCTGTGATGCTGCACAGGCAGCAGCCCCCAGTGAGTGAGGCAGGATGTTCCTCCTGCAAAGGCAGTCCCAGGCCATGACCCAGCTGTGGTATCTATCAGCTCTCCTACCTAATGAGGACACTGCCAGTGACTGACCGAGTCATGGCTGCAGAGAAACAATAAGCAGTTATGTCAGACTGTTCCAACAGAATTCAATGGTAATACAAAGCAGTTAATTTTCTGAACCAACCTTGTATATAGCATAAATATGAACTTCTTTCCTGAACACCAAGATGGAGAACAAAGTGTGTAGTCACACTGATCTCAGGTGTACTCCAGGACCCAAACCACTCCAGCTGCCTCCAAATGGCAATAGGTGTTTGGCATCACTGTACTCTGTATCAGTTAATAATTAAAAAAAAAAAAAAACAACAAAACTCCTACTGTTTTATAGTAATCTGCTTTAAAGAAAAAAAATCTATTTGCAATGTCAGAAGGTGTGATCTACCTGAACATCTCCCAGCTAGATAATTTCTAATTTTCTTAATAGATGTGTTTGGAAGATAGTGACTTACAGACAATCATAGGCTATCTTGAGTTGTAAGGGACTCACTTATGTAATTTAAATTCTTAATTAAATACAGGGGACCGTGATAAAAGTATATAGAAACTGCCTTATTTATCAAAATATTTCTAACCAGCATAGCATTGTATGTTTTGTATCCGTGTTTTAAGGGATATTTCTGGACAATATGGGGTGGGGGGAAAAGGATGTCCAAGAAGAGCAGCTGTCTGACTTCTCATGAAAATCAGGTGCCTTTAAGGTGACCAAAGTCAAATGAATGAAGTCCAAATTAATTTGGATCTGATCACAGTATGACTGACCCCGGGGTTCTGTGTCTTGTGCCCAGCCTCGCATGTACCACGAGAGGACAATGCCAGGGTACTGTCCTGTTAAAATATTGGACCTGCCCCATGGTGAATGCTCACACAGCTGTGCTCCTGCCACACACCTCTGAGGGATGGTGTTATCCTTCCTGCACTGTCCCTTTCCTACCCTAGCTTACGTTTCCTTTACGTGTATAATATTGGCCGTAATCTTTTGCTTAACCTTCTTGCTTGTACAACAGTGCAAATCAGCCCATTTGTGTCTAGCTAGTTTCTCCTTGAAGTTGATTTTCAGTTGTGTTGTTTCTCTGTGTTTGAAGCAGATTCTTTGCTGTATCAGTTAATACCTGATGCAAACTGTTTTGTATTGAGAGAAATATGAGCTGCTAGCATCCATCCCTCTGAAAACTCCTTTGACTTTCTCCCCTTCTCCACCTCTTGTGTACTTTGAAATAATTTACCTGGCATGTCTCAAACTGTTGACATTGTGAAGCAGTTGTTACATTTCACTGCAAAAACTGACAGAATAGATGTGCAAAAAGATGAAGGGCTCTTTAGAATGAAAATCTCTGTACTGCAATGAATATTCTGATTGATGAAATTCTCAACTGCATGTGGTTCTTTTTTTCTTCAAAACAAGACAAAAATAAAAAAAAATTAAAACTTTCAGATGTGTTATAACTTCTGATGCCATTTTTGAAATAAAATAGACATCTACCTCAATAAGGTTTTAAACAATCTTTCAACTTCAGGACTTTGTTAGATTATGCCCTCAGAAACCTATTCTTATTATAATTATGACCCAGAGGAAATATTCTTGAGCAGTAAGACTTTTTCATGGTAATAGCACAGTAGATGTAATAGTGTATTGATGATTGTTTAAAAGCTTTTTGCCAGTGTGAGGTAGAATGATCCAACATGCTTGAAACAAGATACTAACTTTGGGTTGAATCAAGAACTGTAATAAAGGAGAAATAAGTTCTTAGAAAATGCATTGAAAATTAGTAGGTTGAAGATAAAAAGACTGAAATTATTAATAAGAGTGTTTCTTTCATTGCACAAGAATAGCTGCCATTTGTGCTGTTGGAAGTTTTGTAGTTAAAATCAAAGGATCTGTGTTCTCTCACTGCTGTTCTGTCACCTGTTACTTTGGTGACATTGAAAAGATGTCAGGGGGTCAGTTTCATAAGCAGTAAATACATAATGTTTGGTTAACATTCAGGGTAGTTGGATTAATGTTATCAACACCACAGCCATAATAATTATTCTGTATTGTAGAATTTACAGTGGAGCCCAGAACAGTGGCATTTCCAAATTTGTGAAGACAAGATGGTATGAGTTAGGAGGGTAGTTCTGTTGTATGTGACTACTGGGGGTTTGAGTCTTGTGAAATTGAAAATTGTCAAAAATACAAAGTACATTTGTAGTCTTCTCTCTGTCTAGAAAAGAGTCAAGGCAGCTGAAGGTATGTTCACTGCTATCAAGATAGCTTTGAGAGATGGCATTTGTGTCCTTTTATTTTACTATTTTCATACTTTAAAGTGCCCTTTTGGGTGGGGAACTAGAATCAAAACATACAGAAATCAAGTGTTGCTGGTAAGGTTTTCCAACAAGTATTGAAAAACCTAGCAGAACATTCTCATCTCGTTTACTCTGTGGACCAATTTTGAAAGTGGTTTGGACAATTTTAACATGATTAGTATTCTGATTGATATCAGAAGTGTCTCTTTTGGGGTTTTGATGTATTTCTGATTAAAATGAGGAGAATCCTATTAAAAAAATCTGTAAGCCCCAAACCTCTTTTAGCTTTTGCTTGTTTTGTTTGGGTTTTGGCTGTGCATGTTTTTGTGGTTTTTCTCCATTTTTAAAGAGGAGAGACATGTATGACTCTCCTCTTCAGTTTTTCTGCATGAGGATAACCAAGTTGAATAACCTATTTACAGACACATGGAGTTTCTGTGAGTTCATTGATCATGGTAAAGTCTACGAGACTTTATATTATTTTAATAGAGACTACAGGCTAAGTGTCTATCTTCAATCCTTACAGTGCAGGAATCCAAAATAGACTACTTATGATGACCTCTTCTGGCTTTAAAATCAAGTCTAATACATCCAAAATCTGGCTTTCACAACTGGTCTCCATCATGGGGAAACCCCCCATGTTTTGGATTTCAGCTGCCTCTGATTTACTGTGTTTGAGATTCTTATTTTTTATCTAAAAGTCAGGTTCACACCTAGAAGTACATGGAAATATCCCTCAATATCCAAATATATTTATTTATCTGATATTTTTCACCTTACTAAAAATAGAGCCTTGTTTCAAAAATAGGCTTGTATTCTTTTTAGTAGTGTGAGAGTGAAAAATACTTGGAGCTTGGATTTAGTAGAGGTGTTGTTTACAGTTTTGGTTTTAATTCAGAATTTTGGAATCTATTCAGTTCACTTTCATTCTGACAGAAAAATCTGATGCAAAATAGTGACAGTGCCTAATATTTGTACATAAATAGTGGAAATGAAATGTGAGCTTGCTGGCTTCTAATCCCTCAGACTTGATATATCGTGTCTAAAATCATGTTGTATAGAAGGTATATGTGAACAAGCATAACCTTGGTAGTGTTTTATATCCTCTCTCAAAAATTTGCATTTTTTTATGTGTTTTGAGCTACAGGTTTTTTTCTATGTGGTATATCTGCCCTGAATACATCTTGCTTTCTGATACATACAGAGGACAGGTCCCAAAATGTCTGGTGATATGCAATTTATATGTAACTATTCAAAAAATAAACTTATTTGACTACAGCAATACAACAGAAGTTGTATTTAAATATGGAGTAAATAGCCTGATAAATTATCATAGAATGGTTTTGGAAAGGTCTTAAAGATCATCATGGGGTTGCCATGGTCTTCCTTTTATCAACGATGTACCTGTATGAGCTTATCTTCTTGCTCTTGATGTCCCTGGCCAGACTGAATTCTGTCAGGGCTTTAGCTTTCTTAATCTGATCCCTGGCTGCTCAGACAACTTCTTAGTATTTCCCCCAGGCTTCCTGTCCTTGCTTTCACCCTCTGTGGATTCCTTTTAGTGTTTGAGTTTGTCCAGGAGCTCCTTGTTAAGCTATGCAGGCCTGCTGGTGTTTTTGTCTGACTTCATCTTGCTGGGATACATCATTCCAGAGCTTGGAGGAAATGACCTTTGAATATCAACCAGCTTTCTTGGGCCCCTCTTCCCTCCAGGGCTTTATTCCATGACACTCTACCAAGCAGATCCCTGTTGAGGCCAAAGTCTGCTCTCCTGAAGTTCATGGTGGTGAGTGTACATCCTCCTCGCTGCCCTGAGGATGTTGAACTCCACCATTTCATGGTCACTGCAGCAAAGGCTGCCCTGGAGCTTCACCTTCCCCACCAGCCCCTCCTGGGGCTGGTCCCCATAAACTGACTTGAGGAATAAGGAGAAAGCAGCGTGGAGCAAGCCACAGAAGTGACTGAAAAGAGGAGAACAAAGTTCTTAAAGTTAGAAAACGGGATAAGTGGCAAATAATTGTATTTTCATCTCAAAATGTGGCCATTGTTTGTATCCATAATGATAGTTAATTGAAACAGTAGCTAAAAAAGAAATAAACCTGGAGAAACAAAAAAGATGTCAAGCATAGCCATACTAATACTGGAATAGCCCTCTGATAGACAAGTCTAAAATTAGTTTCTCTCATTTATTTAGGTTGTAATAGATAGTTTGTTCCATGTCTGCTATTAGAGATTAGAGGACATTATTGACTCTTCTTCCACAAGAAAACTGATAGCAGCAATTGCCTGCAAGGAGAAGTTAGACTTCTTTAAACCAGATGATTAACCTTGTCATATTTCTGCTGGTATAGTGGATATAAGCATCAGATAGTTTGGATGCTTTTTCTTTATTCAACGTATTTTAATTAACTGAGGAGAGAAAGCAGATCAGTGTAGAATAGAAAAGAAAGAGAACCACTAACATTCTTATTTTCCTGAGAGCCTACAGTCTTGAGCAAAATACTGAGCTGAGTAAACATTACATTTAAGACCATATTTGTAAAAATTCTTTTTCCTTTCATATACAAATCTTTGGAAAAACCTCTAGTTCTGTAAAGTTAAACATAGTTTTATTTTTGTGCTGTAGTTCCAAACTGTAGTTTTCCTATAAATGGAATGGCATGATGACCACTTTCAACACATTAAAACAATTTAAGATTTCTACTGTACTTCAGGAGGTGTAAAGAGACAGGTTTACCATTCATTTGTATTAGTGGTAAGTTAAGAATGACCAAATGAGACTAATAAAATGCCTTCAAAAATAAAAAGCTGTAAATAAAATAATTAATCTCTAAGATACCACTTTCACAGAGATTTCACTATGATGACAGTTTGGTGATATAATCTATGACATGAATGTCCAGAATATCGTAGCAATAATTTAAAAGCAAATGTACCAGAGTATATGTTCCTGAAATGTTCCTGTTAACACAGACAGAAAATCACTAGGAGCACTTAACAAGATATCACTGGTAAAGTCACCTGGAACCTCAGTTTTCATACAGTTGTGTAAGAGCAGTGAAGTCAAGGGCTATTGATCAGATTTTGCCAATTAAGGATCTTGCCTGGAATATTTTTCCAGTAGGGTTATAACATCTATTTGCTCTGCAGGCTGCATAATAACAGTTCACCCAACCATATCTAACCTAAGTTTATATTAGCTTAGGTATTGCTCGTTTTATTTCCATGGCACCATGAAATTCATACAAGGACCGCAAGACCCACTTATGCCTATGCTAAAAACCTACTGATATTCATGAAATTTTGTGTTACCTTTGGCAGTATGATAATAGATGGGGGTTAAGTAGGAGAATATCAGTGTTCTACTAAAATATTTCATTGTCTTAAGAACAGTACATTCCCTCTGAAAAGCTTGTCTTTTACCACATCATGGAGTTGATGGGATTTGTCTCTTACACCCCTTGTGATAAATTCAAGATTGTGGGGACTTTGAAGACTAGAATTCTGATCTGGAATTATTTTTGGTCTCTAATGTTCACATTTTACCACAATAACAGTCACAATTAGAAAGCATAGAAAGCATCAGAATACTAAATTCACAATGGGGACTAGTTGGTGGGTTTTTTTTTTCTGAATCATTTTTTATTGCTCATAAGATTCTGATTACGCAATCAGAGGTTTATTTTGTGGGTTTTGTTCTTGCCAGATCTCTCTAAACACCAGAGGAATTATCTAGACAGCTCACGAAAAAGGCTAATAATCATATTTATTTGTTATGATGTTCAAAACTTCCTGATGCAGCAAGGCCTTTAACCCAAATCTAATACAAAAATTCAGGGTGACTGTTGACATGTTTAAATTCTTTGCTGAATAGAGTCTGAAGCTTTGTCCATTGTCCCCAGTTCTTGCTGACTGCAGTGAGAGCCTCACACTTGTGTCCAAGGGGAGATGGCTGGTAATGCATAAATTCCAACCCACAGGGAAATTCTAGAGTGAATGTGATGACTTTGTCAATCTATAATTTTGTAATTATCTTGCGATATCAATATCTCTTTATCATGTATTGGCATTTCTTGATGCTGAAAGATAATACTGTTTGTGTGTGAACATGAGAGAATTTACTGAACTTGTTTATTGTACCATGGGTTAAATTATAATGTCAGTGCTACTGTTATAGTTAATAAGTTAGACACATTCAAAACTGTCTAATATCCCCAGTTTCTAAGAAATAAAGAAAAGGGAGAAAATGAACAAAAGTAGCATAATCATTATATGTCTTCTGTTTTCCTTTGAATATTTATTCTGAAATAATAAACTGAGATTGCCTAATGTAAATCATAGGCATACTTTCAGATGTTAATGCTTGATACTTCATATTTTGGAGTTCTGCTTACTCAGCTTTAGAGAAAAGTTTAAGTTAAAATGTAGCATCTTTACCAAGTAATTTGAAGTGAGTGACCTTATGGTATCTGCAGAATGGTCAAAAAGAAGAAGCCTCAAAAATGTCTTTATTAGGTATTTTATCAGAGACACAACTAGTAATATTTTGCCATGATACCCAGAGGGTGTTCTAAGAGGAAAAAACAAGGTTTCCTCTCTTTCTGAGGGATGCTATTTGGCTAATAAGCTGGTCAGCCTGTCAGGTGCATTAGCAGTAAGTGATGCTTCTGATGACTGCAATTAAGGAAAATAAGCTGCATGTGTCTGCTTGCCTGCCATCTCTCCTGTGCTGTGGTATTCTATCTAGTCAGTCCTTAGTGCCTCTCCTTTTCTCTCCCTCTGTCCATCTTCCTCCCACCTCCTGGCCTTCTTGCTCCTGTTTTTCCTGGACATTCCTTCCTCCTCAACCCTCTGTGCCACTGATCTAGGAGGTTTAAACTGTGTCCATACAAACACGCATGTTTTCTCTTTTATGTCCATCAACTACATAGTATCAAGTCCTCAAAAACCTCCTGTCACCTTTTCTTTTTTAGCTGTTTTTGTTTTAAACTCTATGCAATTTGTTTCTGTAGTTAATTAGTATAAAGACCGTCAGTGTACTTTTCAAAGAAATTGTGGGGTTGGTTTGTTTGTTTGCTTGGTGGAGGGTTTGTTTGGGTTTTTTAATATATATTTATTTTATTTTACTCCTCATCTGGGAAGTTTGTCTTAAAGCTCAATTCTCTTGCTGAAGAATGCTTGATCTCCATGTCTGGGAAGTGACTTCTCTAGAGATCTTAGAAGAAAGCCTCTGGTGTTGTTTTCATAGATGAAAATACAGTTGAAATTTCACACAGTGAATTTGATTATGGAGAATATTCAAAATTAATATTGTAATATTAGACTTTAAAATTATCATGGGATATTGACAGGGAACCTGCAGGAGGAAGGCACATAATGTGCAACTGAGATTTAACCTGAAGTGTTGATGGCTTTTGTTCCAGCTGAAGGTTTCATTTTTTCATTCTCTGCATTTAGTGTTGTGTATTAGAGCTTTCCATACATATATAGAGGGGAAAGTTGATAAGCCAGAAAGTACTGTTGTTTAAGTTCAGAAAAGTTCAGTAAGAAGTCACATAGGACCCAGAGATTTTGCAGCTAAGTTACCTACTTTCAGCACTTCTATTTCCTCCTATAATTTTGCTCACATCCCTCTCTTCACCAAAATATACTTTACATAGAGAAGGTAAGCTGAACTCTGAACAAAAATCATTTTGAGTGCCATTACCTAAAACTTTTTGTTTCTCCCAGCAAATGTATTTGATGCCTCTTTTGTTTTCCAACATATATTTCCCTTCATAGTTCTGTGAAGAAAGACAGGAAGAGAATTTTTAGGGCTTTCTAATTTGTCCAGGTACATTTCACATGTAAGTACCATTGTCAGTCTTTTTCTTTTTCTTTTGTTCAGTCATAAAGGCTAGATTTCCTCTTTAAAATTAGAGATTTGATGGCCTCGTAATCATATGACTCTGGCATCTGGAAACTTCTGAGCTTTTAATCATAATTGCTGGCAACATTGCAGTTAGTGTTCACAAACTAATTCATAAATCAGCCAACTTTATACATGCTGCATGACTGTCAGTTCTTCTCTTTTATTTTGCTAAATTAATTTGGCCAATCAAAAAAGAATTTACATGCTTTCTGAACAAATTTTTGTTCTACCAGAACAAGGCAGAAGTGTGAAATAAGCAGGTTTTTTCAGACTTTGCCCAAAAGGTGTTCTGCCATGACTTTTGATTCAGTTTCAACATCACATATTATTGAGTGCTAATCATCCTAACAGTGAAATTTTCCTGGGATCTCACCTCCAGAACCATAACCAGCATCCTTGATTGCACAGGTGAACCTTGGACAGTAAAAAGCACTGAACATTTATAGTTAAGAGAACCTAATTAGTCAAGTAGACTAAAAGAGAGCTTTTTAACAAGGTGTTTAGAAAAATAGGATCAATAAAAATCATCTGTAGTAAAAGCTGGTTGACAGTTTTTCATCGAAATGATTTTCTGGTGGATAAAGCTGCACAGAAAAGCATTTATTTTGTTTAAAAAATATTAAATTGAAATATAGAATTTGTTAACTGGACAGTAGGGTTTCCTTTTGACAGGATTATTAAAAAAACTCACAATATTGACCTGGTTTAATATCATCTGCCTTTTATTTTGAGTCAGGTTCTCTTATATATTTCCTATACATGGTGATCCTGAGGGACTGGAGTGCAATTGTAGGAATTTATTCAGTGAGATGTTACAGTATGCTTAACAACTGGGTCCATAGAAAGAATTTGAGAACTAGGATTGCAGTGAGTGCAAAACAGGGAAATAGGTTTTAATTCTGGAATAGATAAGATCTGCAGAGAATTTTTCCAAGGATTCCATTTTGTCAAAACATTTTACTTGAATTAAAAATGTCTAAACATAATGTTTTGACACTGCCCAACTTAGATTTCTCTCTGTGGAAAAGCTCAGCTCTGCATCTCAGGAGAAAATCGAACTGCCTGGTTTCTCTTATGGTAGCAAGTTCCTGCTTTTTCTCAAGTCTGATTGTCATACCTCCTTTAAAGATATACATAAGTTAGTGGGATATTTCAGATGGGAGGATTTCTTGGGCTGCTTCTGGAAAGGCAAGCATTCTCCAAGGGAAGGATGCTACTTTAATTCCTTCCTAGGGGAAGGAATTGGTTCTGAAAGGGTCCTAGAGCATCCATGTTTTGAGAAGGAGGCAGAAGAAGAAGGCATCAAATTGGATCAGTAAACATTCCTGTTGGGTTTCTTTCCCATTTGGGTGGTCCTGCACAGCACAGGTAAATCGTTATGCCAGGAGTGTCCTAATTCAGAAGCATTTTACTAGTGAGCTGCTATAACAAAGGAAGGTTATATTAAAGGATGCATTTGGGATTTGGGTTATTATAAATTACATTCTTTGAAATCTCATTTAGAACCACAAACTAAAATGATGTTGGAGGGCTCAAAGGATTAATTCTTCCTGAACAATAGACTGTCACTGATCACTCTGTGAAGTAATTATGCCAAATTTAATTATAATACAAGCACATTGTATGATAGTCATAGTGTGCCCAAAAGAGAGCTTGAAAAGGTGTCTCAGAAGCACATGGACTAGTTCTGGGAGCACAGTGGCAAATTACAGATGTTGTAATTGAGTACAACTTAATATCAGGCTTTCTTAATTAAAGGTTTGGGGTTGTGTGGGGTAGGTTCTGGCTGGCATACTTTGCTTTTCAATATCATGAGCATAATGGAATATACGGACTCTCCCATCCCCATTTTATAGATTCTGCCAAAAGCCCTTATGACTTCCTGTGATGTTAATGTGTTTAAATCAATTCCAGTATCACTGTTGAGAAGAAACCAGGAGTAATCAAATTGTTACAGGAGTAGAAAAATAACTGTTCCTCCTTCTGATATTTCAGGAACTGCACTATCATATATTGCTGATATTTCATAATAATCCACTTATGCAACCCTAAGGCTCCTACTTAACCATTTCAGTCTTCTCTTCTCAGTTTTCCATTCCTCTTCATATTAGATTTGGACTAGTTATGGAAATATGCTTCTGTTTCCAATTCCACCCCTGTGTCAGGCTGGAGTCTAAACTGAGGAAGCCACCAGGATAACAGCCAGAGTGGTGTTAAAATGCTTTGTCAGAACCTTTTCTTGGGAACTACAAAAGTTGTGAGTCGTACATAAACAAATGAAACGAGTGCCAATGCTTAGGAAGCAGTTCCACAGCTGGAATGTCATGGTGCAGTTTACCTGAGATGAAGTTTCATGCTCATGTTAGGGCAAGTATCCTGGGAGAAAGCTAATGAGATCTAGAGCATGTGTGTCAGGGCAACAAAGCAGGAATGGTAGCAGAGAGAGGTAGATAGATACCTTTGCTTTGTGTAACAATTTAAGGTGTTTACTATAAAGCAGCAAAAAGGGTTAGGACCACAGGTCAGCACAAACAAAATAAGTGCAGATCTGCTGAGTTTCCTGGGTTTGTATTCACAGCAGGCTTCAGTTTAGCTTTACATCTCAATGGAAAAAGTTAAATACAGAAAATCTGTGAAGAGGAGGAAATCTACTATATCTTCTTTTTTCCTTCTTTTACCTTATTTCTTTCATATGGAACTGCTTTGTTACATAGGAAATCTGGTCAAAATATGAGTCTGGTGTTAGTCTTCTTACTTCTAGCACGGAGACTACTGTCACACTGAGTTGCAGGTGCAACTTCTAGTTAAGCAAGTGCCAGCACATGCTCTTCACTTTGCTTTCCTCATTTCTCCCTGTCCCAAAATGCCTCTGTTCAAAATTGTTGCTTAATATAACTAGTAAAACTCTTTACACAGAAAAAGTAGAGAAAAGTGTTTTCTCTGCTTTCTTCTGGTGTAGAAAATTTTGTTTTTCAGGTTGTCTTTACAGCACTATTACATTTTCAGGGAAAGTGTAGGAAAAAAGTTGTTTAAAAAAATAAAAAATCCTAGGCTCATTTTGGTTATTTGACTTAACAATCTGATAGCCTGGAACACTTTAATAGCTGGTCTGCTGTAGTAATTTACACCATCATTGAAATGTTTATCAGATCCTAAGCCATATCTGCCAGAGATAGGAAGAGTGTCAGTTTGTTTTACTGAAGAATATTGGATGTGAAATCTTGCGTGAGCTGTAATGTCAGCACTTTGCACACAATCCACTAAGTGACCTTTAACGTGCCTGTGAAGAAATTTGTGTTGATTTGGTGGCTGTTATGAGGGTAGGAATGATGTGCTGGTGACTTTCATTGTTTGATGTGTTGCTGGTCTTTTAGTCTTACCCAATTCCTTAACCAATAGTTTCTGACGTACTCATATGCAGCCCATTATACAAATTAGTTCTCTTTGATTTTCTATATACGCACGCAGTCTCTGTAATATTGCCAGACTAACACATACCAAAGTCCTGATGAAAGTCATTAACATGAGATTTATTCATACTAACAGGCAGCTCCTGCTTATTGAGAGGTCCAATATTCTTTCTCCGAAGCTGATGTGGTAACACTTCAAGACCAGAAACTTGGCATAAGGAGATAGAAGCATCCCAAAAGAAGAACAAGTAACTAGGTTAAAAAAAGCTCTGAAAACTAGTTTAGAGTATTGGGGATTTTTTTTCAGTTCTATAAGTTTTTTTAAATTGTATCTCTCTATGGTGACTGTGACATTCAGTACTGAAAGGCAATTGAAGCTCTGCCAGATTCTTACAAGGGGTAATTGCACAGGCTTCTTTATGCATGCATATATACGTATATATCTGTCTACATATATCATGTATATCATATATATATATATATTTAATGACAACTGCATGTTTCCTAAAGGAGAGACGAAGAAATGCCATTTTTATGACAGCCCTAGGTGAATGTGGGAAGGGATATATTTTTACAAGAGCACATTTTAGCTAGTTCAGTTATGATCTTAGATTGAGTCTTGGAAAAGTCCTTCACTGGAGAAGCTGTCTCTAATCAGGATCTGCCTTTAGAAGGACCACCTGAAGACTTGCATCTTCCTACTCTTGGGATGCAGGGCCTGTGACCTGGGTACCCAACCCATCTGGCTAGCCAGGCCTTTCAATATGTTTTGGATGAGAAACAGTCAAATGTTTTTCCCTCCCTGGAGTTCTAAAAGTGAGTGTGTGCTTGTGCTGGTACCAGACTGACAGCCCCCAGTGTAGGAGGCCTTCTGCTTCTGAGCCATGAGCAGCTTTCATGGGCTGAGCTGCCAGTTCTGGAAGGGCCTCAGCTACTGGAGTTCCCTCCCAACCCTTGGCTGTGTCACTTTTGTGTGTCCATCAAAGCACGGACTGACAACTAAATGTGACCTTGGGAGTACCAATTAGAGGCATTTTAGGACCGTCTCCTGGGCTGATATGATGATGATATTTATTGCTTATTCGTTCAACCCTCCCTGTAGCTGCTGCAGTTTGAAGTCTGCCAGGAAGCTGGTTGTTGATCTCTAATGCAGGCCCTTAGAGGTCGGTAATGGGCAAGTTTTCACTCAAGTATCACGAGCTACTAAGCTGATGGACAGCCACAGATTGCAGGGGCTTTTAGCCATCAGTGCTGGTCCTAGGCCTGCTCCAGCAGCTGGGAATATTTTGCCATGGAGATGTGGACAAAACCCCATAAGTATTAACACACTTAATTTTGTTTCCTTTAATTAATTTGATTTGTGAGCAAGGTTTGTAGCCTTCAGACATTCTGGGGCCTATAAGGCAATTTTGTGAATTACAAGAAAATCCTTGTTGGTTGGAACAGTGGTAAAGGCCTGATATGCTTTATGGAAACAGAAATACTGGAAGTTCAGCAATTGCTGCAAATTCCCCTTAGCCTTTTGAAGAGTTATGGGAAGGAATTACCAATAAATTATTTATTTTACTGTAGATCTAGTGAGAGGAGGGAGATTATTGATAGCTCATAGCTTTCTGTTTTGTATATACCACCTTCTGCTTATGCAAGGGAAAGGTTTAAGGAAGAGTTAACAATAAATAAAATGGAGGATGTTATAATTTTTTTCTAATAAATGAGAGGGTTTTTTTTCCAAGAAACATTAAATAATTCTACATCTTACTGTCCATATAGTAGGTGTTTATTTTCCATTTTCTAAGTATATATTATCTAAATATCTTCCATTTCCATTATTGACATTTGCTTTCCACTTCTCTTGTTCAGCTCTTTCTGTGTTTTAATGCTGAAATGCAGTGTCAAAGATTTTTAAGACAACTCTTTTAAGATCATATTAAAATAAAGGTTTAAGAAAGTTGACTTCCTTAAGGTCAGATTTTGAATTTTCCATGGGCTGATTTTTGGCCAGTCGCTACAATTTGGATTGGGTTGGGTTTTTATAATTTTTATTTTTGTTCAACTTCCAGAAAATATTGGAATAACTAGAAAAGATATAAGAGGAAAAAGGGTGACTAGAGATATCAAATTGCTTCTATATGAACAGAGTATACAGGCCACTATTTTTCAGCTCAGTAAGCAGGCAAAAGGAGGGAGTGTGACCAGGTGCTTAGGAACCAAAGAGATAAAAAGATGAAATGGGAACAATTACTCATTTTTTCTCATAGCTGAAACCTAGATAATACTTAATAAAATGAACTGGTGGCCAGCTTACAACCTGTAAGAGAAAGTACATTTTCAGAGACTGTATGCTTATATTTTGGAATTCATTGCCACAGAATGTGTGGGAGAGAGAAGTTTAAATGGACTCAGAAGACCTTAGGAAAATGAATACCTGATGAGTCCACTGAGGAAATAGTCTTTATATTGCATTAAGGAGATATTTCTCACACTTAGAATTTCATGAGAGGGAATACTGATTTTTTCTTTAAACGTATAAATGGCTGGATAGCAATCACCATAGCAACAAAAAGAATATCAGGTTAAAGCAGTAAGAAAGGGATTTAATGACTGTAACGTGTGTAGTTTTTTCCTCCTCAGATATGTTTGTAGTAATTCTTTGCCATATTTCTGCATCCATATTTCTCTGAGGGCATTGCCCATTTTAGTCCTAATGTTGCATACAAATACTCTGCTGTTCATTGTTGAGAGACTGCCTGCCCCGCAGTGACCAAGAGCCATTTACACTGTAGAAATAAATCTTGTAATGCTTTAAGGAAGGGTGATCTTAAAATGAGGTCTGACTGCTGGGTCATTCCCAGAGAGCTGCTGCCTTTCCCCCACTGGAGGCTTTGCTGCTTATCTGTGGCCCTCCATGGGCTGAAAGAGTTTGTCTCCTCCCACTGAGAAGTTTGGACCATGGATAAATCATGTCCTGCTTTCTAATTTGATCGGGCCTGACCTTTCTAGAACCTTTTTCAAGACTTTGAGAACAACAGCACATCAGGTGCAATATTAAATGAGCTTTGTAGTAATTATATAAACTTACTAAATCATTGAATCCTCTTAAACATGATGTAGGGTGCTCTTATAAAGGTTCTTAGAGATCAGTGTTTATTTTTAAAGCTGTAGTAAGGAATCTGGAAGGCAGGCCTTCAAGCATTACACAGAGTACAAGCTGTATTTCTTACCTGCTTTCATTTCTTACCTTTAACTACCTCGCTGAAATTACCACATCCTTTCTAGTGATGGAGTTTCACTGGTACATGTCAGTTTGTGGAGCTTGGGAAAAGTATTTATTACTGTAATCATTCTTATATACCCTATGTGCACTGTCTGTCACTGTGTAAAATTGCTCAGAAGTTCTGAACTTCCAGTTTGTTTTTTTTAAAAGTTAAAATTCTCCTGAATGCTGATTTGAAGCAGGGAAAAATGAAGCAGGGCAATAGGTTGTAAGCAAAAGCAGTAAGCAGTAACATGTAAAAATATTTTTCATGCTTACCACGGTTTCTTTATGAAGGCTATTCAAAGATTAGCTAAGTGTATTGCTATATTCCTTGTGAATACTTAGCAACTGGTATATAGCTTATATAAATGATAATATCTATGGATATAATGTTTGTATATTCTCTGCTAATTGACTTCATGAGCAAGATGATTTTATTTGCCTTACAAAACCTGCTCTATGTATGTAACAAAGCCCAAGGGATAAATATATTTTTGAAAGATGTTTCAATATAGCTTTGTTGTTAATTAAAACCATTAAATGCCTATCATTGTACAGAAGGAAAGCCATGTTATCCTTAATACTATCTACTGTTCTTCTGTTTCTTGGAGAGGTAATTATCCATTACCAAACACCGAGTTACGGGTTTTTTTACTCAGTGGTTTTCTTTGTTGGAGAAAAATATCTGCAAATTTTTGAAACCATTTTTTGTCATTTCTAAGAGAAGCAAGGATAAAGATAAAGTCATATTGTAAAGATCTAAATAAGGAAAGTTCAGAAAAAACAGAACTTTTAAATTTATGACAAGAATTTTCAATGTTTCATGGATATGAGTGTAGATACCAGTGTGATAAACACAGCCGGCCAAAATTAATTTAAAATCTTTAGCAGTGAAACTTTGACATTTAGGGTTGTGACTGATGTTAAGAGAGAATATTAACTTGTCTTGACAGTAATTCTGATAAAATATTGGGTTTTTTAAATGGTCATTTTAAAGTACCAACATTTTATCTAAAACTTTGACCTCTGTGTTATTTGTTTTATAAATTACATTTTTAAATCCACTTTTCGTCTAGAACATTGTCCTTATTGTTATATCAAGACCACCAAAATATCATCATGTAATTAGATAATAGCAACGGTAGAAAAATGGAATAAAATAACAAATGTATACAAATATCAGGGAAAAATGTAAGACAATCTCGAAGCTTTTAGATAGAATTTTCGAATCTCGAAAATTTTAGATAGAATTTTATTTTTTAAATAAGTTTCTACAAAAAAAATACTCTTGAAGTTGTGGAGTTTTGTCAGGAGCGTGACAGAAGAGCGGTTTCAATACATAAATGGGAGCTGGCTCGATACATGACACCAAAGAGTGGCTGAATTTGGACTTTGTTCTGGGATGACTCAGTGCTATCACCCAGAATCAGAAAGTGAATTCATGATGGCCAAGCTTCAGAAGGTCTGCACCTTTTGAAATCACAGTCTGTTTCTCATGGGCCAGGCTGTGAAAAGTTCAGTTGTTAGAACCGCAGAAATACGTATGGGCTCCTCGAACATGTAGCGAGACATCAGAAGCATTCAGCTCAGATAATTTCCAGGAAATCCAGTAAGGAATTGCAAAAAAGAGCAGTTGTTTTGCCGTAGCCAGTTGTAGTGTACCAGTTAATCCATAAGTGCAGAGCTCTTGTGTAGAACAACTGGAGAGGACGGCAGGTCCCAACAGCTGTCCAGCTGCACAAACCTCTCTTGCTCTCCTTCCCCAGTAGAATTAATAGAATGTCACTGCAGGGAGGTCTTTGGTTACTACACTGCACAGAGCAGTACAGGAACCTATAGAAAATTAACAAGAATTTGTGTTTGTTGTTAGATCCAACTTTTCGATGACTTTTTTGTTTACAAAACAGTCTGCTGAGTTCACCACTGCAGAGATAACAAGTTCTTCTCTCAAAAGCTTGTAATTGCCCACCAAAAAGCATTTGGAAGCTTTGAAAAGAATCTGTTCTCTGTGTGAAACAGATTTGTTTCCGTTTTACCCACACATAATGAGTAATGGTGTTGGGAATTGGTTCAGTTTTGTTCACAAGCAGCTACTTTTGAGCTACCTGATTTCCAGTATTTAGCTGTAGCACTCAGAGTATCCTTGGAGTCCAGCACCTGTTGTCTCTCACTGTCACTGAGCAATGACTTTGCTTTTTAAATGTCAAAAGAAAGAAGAGGGGCTTGTTTGTCTTTCAAATAGGTAACCCAGTGGCAAGGAGCTCATGCTGTAGGGTTTTTAAGTTGGTAACTAGTGACATCTGTTGAGGAGTTTAAATCTGGATTGGTCTAACTTTTATGATTACTTAACAGTTTTAATTTTATGCTTAGCGACCTGGTTGTCCATATCACAGGGTAATTTACAGTGCCCCTGGCAAGTGCCTGACTCAGCAGAATCTAGGGTACTCACAGTTAATTTATTTGACCCTTAGAAGAATTGTGGTGCTGCACATACATCTTTTCTATATCAATGCTGTCATCTGATTCAACAGCAGCGTTTCTACACTATAGCATGTTACTCATATCTTAAAGCCTTGAAAAGTGGCAAAACTGCAGATTGACAGGGGTGCAAATTTTCTACCTGCTTTGCAAGAGAGAAGCCTGTGAGCTTCTAGGAAAAAATACCTCAGATTTATTTTCCATACCTTTTTCACTATGTTTTGATTTTGTGTTAGGGAAACTAAATACAAAAAATTTGGAGACGGAGCAATACTTGCCTGTACTTTATAAAGAAGCCATCAGAGGATAATATTCTTGTTCATATTGTTTTCATCACTCTTATGATTGCTTCATTTAGTGCTACATCTTTTTCAGTGCCTGTGTTGCTGCACTAATAACATCAGCATGTTGCAGTCACTGCTCCTTCAAAGAGTAGTATTAATTGAAGCAATTTATTCTACCAGAGCTGAAGATGGCCTATTTATAGTTTCATATAATGAATATTAACAGGTTACATTTATCTTGTCATGTCCTTTCAACTCCTTTTTCTGCTAAGTGTGGATTTGCTGCCCCAGACATGCTTTGCCCAGGCTCAGCACAGCAGAACCTGGGTGCTTCTGTGTTGCATGAGAGGTCAGAGATGCTCACCAGCTATCACAATATGGAAAGAGGAGCAACCCTGAACTGCTATCATTGGTCCTCCATTACTTGCTAGCAAAATAATGTCTCACTCTGCCAAATAATGGAGCAGCATCTTATTTCAGCAAAAAATGATGATATTCATAATTTGTGTCCTTCAACATAATATTAAATGATGTATATGCAATATGAAGTATATGATGCTGATCCATTTCCAAGGAGTATAAGAAGTCTTACACTGTGATAATAAAACCTGTAGGGTTACAGAAAACTACAGCTTTAATTTTCCATGAAACTCTTCAGTCAGGGTACTGCAGAAAGCAGTATACAGAAATGCATGTATAAGAATATCTTGGCTTCTTTAATATTAGTAGTATAAAGCATAATGTGTCTAATCTTCATTTATGTTGTAGAGCTCTATTATATATAAAATAGTTTGCTTTTAATAGTATGGTCATTACAATTAGTTAAATTGATCTTTGGCTAATGAAGAACATAAGGGAAAACAGGTCCTCTCACACCAAAATATTTGATGTTCTTTGCAATGATGAACCATAAAAGTTGTTGAGCAAGATACTGCTGAGTTAGGATAGGTAGGGTCAAAATTGTTAATTGCAGGGGACAGCAGAATTTATAGAACAAGAGCTGAGTAAATACGTAGGCTTTTAGAGAATCACAGTTTTAATGCTGAAATACCTCTACCAAAGCCTCTGCTTGTAGTCTCTGTCCTCCTAAACTGTCAGTTCTGAGATAGCTACTGTAGTTCTTCCCTTCTAAGATTTTCTCTATCTATTATGTAGGACTTACTGTAAATGACATGGAGAGAGAGAGAGACTATATCCTAGACTCTAGTTACTCTCTGATGATGATAGTTCTTAAATACTGTAGGTGATCTTACATGACAAAAACATGTTTCTGATAATAATTTGTATTTGGTTTTAAGGCAATGTAATTTTTATAATTTTTCTTCGGTTTTGAGCTGTTTGAATTGTTTTGAAATTTTTATTCCCATTTGTACAAGTTTTCTCCTCGTTACTATGGAGCTTCTTGCTGAGGTACATTTTGTTTGCACAACTGGAGATTTGTTTTCTTAAATTTTAAATCAGAATTTCGTGGGATTATCTGTGTGGTAGCGACTCAGTTACTTCTACTCTTCTCTCTTAATTGTGAACCAGTTGCCTTACATAGTTTGAAGGGCATTATGCTACTTCAAGGGTAGACTTTATGTGGCATCCTAATCCCAGATATTTGCCATTTATCTCGCTGGCTTCTCAGGCGAGCAGTGGTGTATATCTGCTTCCTTAGATATGGCAGTTCAGGTCAATTGCTCTTTCCTACTCAAATCCCTCCTTCAGCTTTCTTGAACTTTCTTTATTTTCTATTCTAGGTCTATGCTCAATTAATTTTATATAAGTGTAACTCTCAGGATTCAGTAGTATTACGTAGGCTTCCCAAGTTAACGATTGTAGGCTGGGACCTTAAATTGCTCCTGTGCACTTTCTACATAATTTCTCCCTGGCTGAGTTCTAGGAATGGCTTCATTTCAGCAGTGGGGAATGGATTTTTCTATTGAAGTTGAAAATACATGAGGTTTTCAAGTATTCAAGAATTATGACATTCTTCAAAAAGACTACACCTATATCTTTTACCTCTGTGAAAAACTATAATAGGCTTAAAGATGGTGATTAATCCACTCATCTGAGAAATGGCAAACTGATGAGATCACAGTTTAAACCTTGAACTTTGCGACTTGAAGTTGTTCCACACAGGACAAAAGTATCCTGATCACCTTTGGCTGAGATCCAGTGTTGTGTGAAACACTGGCTCAGATCTGATACCTCTGGTGAATTCAGGAACCATGAGAGTGTTCTTTGATTTCCTTTATATAAGCACTTCCTCATATCCTGGATGTGCCAAGCCTTTCCCATAAAAAAATTGTTTTGTTTAGAGATACTGAAAAAATCTCTGCCCTTTTGTCTGTCATTTTGTAGTCTGCACTGAGAATGAATAAATGTTTCTGGGCAACAGTTTGTATTTGATGTGAAAGGGTCTCTGTAGATTATTAGAAGTTAGCAGCAGTAGTTCTGTTGCCTTTTAGCTAATTTTGTTTCTAATTTTTCTGTTCCTTAGTCATCATTACCTTCAATATTCACAGTTGTATCTTTTATTGGTTTTTTATGACCTGAATCCTCCACCCCAGCAGTATTTGTCCTGTTCTCCCTTGGTTTTCTTCCATCATGCCTAAATCTTGTTCAGACAGGTGCTAAATATTGTATTAAGACTATATATTCTTCTCAGCTGTGTTGTGAGTGCTCTCTGTGCAGCCTATACCATGAGAGATGTGGAGTCCAAAACCACAGTGATACTCCTGCAGCTGCCCTTTTTTACAGGCTCACCATCATTTGCAGCTCATCCTGCACAATTTGTCAACATTACTTTCTGTGTTTATTTCTTCAGTTGAAGTCTCTCTGTTTCCCATTTTTCTGTTCCATCAGCGTTCACTTCCAGTTATGCAAGATGTATATTATTTCTTCATTTCTGAATTCTTACCACTCCCATTTATTTTTCTCACTGTACTACTCTGACATATTTTTAACATTTTGTAGTTTTGAGATATCTTTGCATCTTTGACATTTTAATTTTATTAATTTCCTATTTCCTGTTCCAAAACACTAAAAAAGCTTTTAATAAAATCTTGATATTGACTTGTTCTAAGCTACCTAAGAACTTTTTTCCTCATCTTGGTCATTCTTCACTGTTGCTTAGAAGCTAGTCTGTAAATCATGCAATATTGTCCCTATTCAGGAAACAAAATCAAATTTTCCTATGTGAGATTTCATAAGACCTTGTGTGAACTAAAACTAAAATGCAGATACAAGCATACTGTGCTCTTCTCTTCAGCAACAGCTTAATTCTGTGCTCTTAATTCTGCAGTACTATTGAAAAAGCAGTAAAGTTTTTCCAGAATGACTTGTTAATTTTTAGGTCTTACTGCCTCATACTCATCTTCCTGTGATTTGCTGCAGAAATTTTATTATCATTGATATAGCACCGTAAATTTGCAAAAAAAAAATTAAATTTGCACTAAAATTGGAATAAATGGCATTCTTCTCCCTGAAGATCTCTCATTCTTAAAGGCCCATTAAAGCATCAACAGTCACATCTGTGTCCTTCACAGAAAACCAGGGTCCTCCTGTAGAAGCATCAGTGGCATGACAGCCCCAGGGGAGGCAGCCCTTCCCTCTCCTCTATTTTTCTCACTTTATATTGGCTGGTCATTGCCTTTGAAGGTTTACTTTCTCAGGAGATGGTTTGCTGTGGTATCAGGAATGGGAGATGGCAGCTTCCCATGATCTCCCTGCCCTTCTCTAAACTTTTGCCACGCAGATGCAATCTCTGTGTGACCCTTTAATGGTAAAGGAGCATCTTGGCCATGGAACAGGGTGGGATAAATCTTGTCCAGTATCTTTTCCATAATAATAACTATAAGATTATTCTTTGGAGTAGAAATGTTAGAATATTCCTAATAGTTATGTAGCCATGATGGAAATAAATTGCATCAGTGTTTGGATTTGCTTGCTAGTATGAGAATTGATACCTTTTTATTTTCCTAGTCCTGTTTTATATTACTGTGGATTACACAAATATACAGTCCAAAACGTTTTTTAAACTTTTATTAGTTGTTATCTTATATTTTAAATTAAAAGATGTTAGTGCCTTCAAGGCAACTCCAGTCATAAAAATGGAAATGATGTTTCAGGAATCCTATCAGTTCTTTAATAATGGCACACAATCTGAAGTGTGAGTCCTACTAATACTTTGTTGTGTAGGACAGCAAATTCTGTAGATTACTGTTATACTGCATTTAGAAAGAAATAGTGGACTTAAATGTTTTAAGTGGACTTAAATTTGTTTTAGAATTTAAATTAAATTCCTCTTATCCCTTAGAACTGCAGCAGAGGAGTGTTCAATTTACTCCATGTATTTAATGGACCACTGTCTTCTTTCATATTTCTTTCCTGTAAACATTAATTTTCTTGTTTATGTTTTGTTTGTGTAATTTTTTATTATCGTGTTCACTTAAAATCTGTTTTTATAATATAAGTGTTTCAGTAAGAGTTTAGCTATATGGCAAGGCTGGCAAAGGGAGTGAGGCACCGATGTTATTAAGAGCATCATACTTGATATACACTGTGTTGAGGTCAAGGTTAAGAAGCACGTGGTCATTGAAGTGAAATCTGTTTTAATTCAATTTTAATCTAAAAGCATTATTAGATTGTGAATGTCATAGATGAATTTATTTAACTCCTTGGACAGAACAGCTTTCATATTCCCAGAAAATGTACTCTGGTCTATATGTGTGCCTCTGGTTCCTAGAATGAGAACTGCCTGCCTTGCACTCTCTTCACTTTCCTGTCTTTTAGAAGTTTTTCAGGTGTCAAGGCAGGGGGTCCCAAATTTAATTTCTTTGGATAGTATAACTCTAAAGGAGTCAACAGATAGAAGATTTCAGGTTTTGGTAAAAAAGAAGATATATGCTCTGGATAGATTATAACCATTTCAAACATTACTATACATCTGCTGATAATTATCTTTTTTTATTTCTTATGGGAATCACATTTTCCCTGAAAAGTAGATCATGTTTAGGGTGGTGTCATACTTAAAATTGTGTTATATGGCAGTGACATGTATTATTTGGACAGTAGCTACCATGTCATAAACTAAAATAGTGTAGATGATCACTCAATGCTGTGATAGAAATATCAAATAGTTTTTTGCTAATGTCAGTTTTCAACTGTATCTACCAGTAGTTTGGGGTAATTTGCATCTCAGTTTGTTTGGGCCTGAGACAGACATTTGCCACAGTTTAATGGTGTGTTTACAGCAGAGCTAGAAAATCTAAATTCCAGTTCCTGATTCAATGAATTTGTAATTATTGTGTAATAGAGTCGCATGAACAGGCAGACTTTGCAGACAAACAGATGTGTAATAAATAACTGAGTTTATCATTCGTTCATCTCCTAAAGGAAGTGGCACACAGGCTCTCAGTCTAATTGATCAGGTTCATAGGAGGTAGTGAATCTTGCACATCAGAATTTAATTCATACAGCCTTGATTTATTTGAGCAGGATTGTCTGCCTCATTATGCTGATGAGGGTTCTCACACTTGCATGGAGTTGTTTCTGATATTCTCTGGTGTGAGTTTGCCATGACACCACAATATGATTTCCCCTGGGGATCTAATCACTCAAGTAAATGTTGGGCAGCCAACAGCTACATAATTAACAAAGTCATGAAATTACTTTTTAGAATTTGACTTCTGGTTTATCAAAGGGAACTCAGGAACCCTAAGCTTACATAGACATTGTTTTCTTTGGAGCTCCTGACAGATACAAATACCTTTCAGGGCAAAGTCCTGAACAGCAGGTTCAACAGACATACTTTGGATGATGTCCTTTATCATTTGATATTCCTAGGTTGTATTTGTCTGTGTTTTGAGTAAGTATGGTTGTTTCATTCTGCATTGCTTGTGGAGGGTTAAAATGTTAAAATTGTGATTCTCTCTCCAAGCCTTTCCTTGAAGTTCTGGTTGAAAATGTCATAAATATTGATAAAGATCAGAAGCATGTCTTGAGTCAGTATTTTCCAACAAATTACCTTTTTGTCTGAATTCTACATTTGTTTCCTCTGTGTAGTCTTTATTGGATGATTTAACTTCTGATGTATGGCTAGAACTATGGGATTCCCAGCAACAGGGCTGTTTCAGAAAGAGAAGTTAGGAAGGTTTAAGTTGAAAACCTTTCATAGAGTAGCTGATTTCAAAACTTGAACTCACATAACCCAGTAATTTGAGAACCAAAAAATTCCCACCCAGACTGCCATTCAATACATGTTCCAGAGACCACTGATATTTTTTAAAACACATCCTGCAACTGCTGATTCTGCAAGCCCTTTATCTCCTATCACCTGATGGCTGTGCTAGAATCTTCGGCTTCAGACTTCTGGTAGGAACTCAGCACATATTTTTACGAAGAATGAAACTCTAATGGCCTTAACAGCAGTACTCATTGTGTGTAACAGTGCTGGAAATTAGTTTCTTAGGCACTGATCTTGACAGGTCAGCTGTCACAAATTGATAGACATATCTGTAAATACATCAGTCCTATAAACAAAATTGTGTCTGCGAGAAGTGGAGGCTAAAATTGGCACATTTCTGAACAAGTGAAATGTTCCAAAGCACAAGGATGCACAGAAAAAAAATCCCTTCTGGAAATGGTTTTCCTTATGTTCCATTTATGAATTTTATCTGCATAGTTTGCTTTTTAGAGACTGAAAAGTTTGTGCCTCTACAGAGAACACTATGGAGTTCTGTTCTGAAGTGAAATATGCTCCTTCTCCTTGCACTTATCCCTGCTGCATAAAAGGGGAATCTTTGTCTTGCTCCCTTTGAACAAAAGGAATAAGTTTATGGTTTTGCACTGGCATGTCTCCAGTATTTTTTGAAATTCTTGGAGTTAGTACAGAATGTGAAACATAAGGTATGCAAGAAGTCCAAGGCCCTGATAGTTTTTGAAATGTGAATGTGTGGGAGAAGGAATTAATACATCAGTCCATGAGAAGTAATAATTTGAATGCTTTACATTTCCCATTTTTTAATAAATATTTATTCATCACTTGTTGATTTTGCAAACCATTTTGGCCAAAATCTTAATCATATACTTACTGCCTAGGACTGCTGAAGAAGGCTTAAACAGTGAACTTTCTTTACATATTTGAGACACAATATATACCACACTCCCCTACACTAATCTGTGAAGTCTGTTGAACCACGTTGTTTTATGTCAAATGAAAAACTGTCCGTTTGGTTTGGCAATAGCAAGAGTAAGAAACATCTGGAAATATTTCAGAGCAAGCACCTAAATTCAAATTCAGAAGATACCATGGCTACAGGTATATGTCTACCTGTTTTTTTTGCAGACACTTCTGTGTGTACAAGCTCATCTGTCACTCCAAACTGGCATCACAGGGGAGTTTTCAGTCTAAGATACTTTAGCTTTCAGGTGTGTCATTAGAAAGCTGAATATTATTCATTCATTCTCCTCCTCCATCCTCCAGGTCATCTGGATAGAATGAGGTGCACTTTAATTCTTTCCTCTCCTATGTCTCAGCTTTCAATATTTAGTGGCTATGGAATAATTTTCATCAGTTGTGATAGTTGCTCAATATTCACTGAATGTCCCATTCTTTTTCTAGTTCCCTGTTTATCAGTTTAGTGCAACAAAACAAAAATAAAACTGTACAGATCTCTTCCATCACATTTTATTTGTTGATTTGATTTGTAAGGCTTTAGGATAAAACTGAAGTCATAGAAATAAATCATGTAAGACATCTAGCCATACGCATTTTCAGTGAAATAAGTTCTTTCCAAGAAGGTTTTGACTTGTTACATGAAAATTAGCTTCTGGCAGGAGGAATCCACATTTCACAGATCTTGGACTGTGTTTAATTTCTACAGGGCATGCCTTCAGCTAACAACAGTGCTTCCACATACACCAACATAGTATTGGTGTTTAAGAGTAGAGCTGGAAAAAAAAGAAGAAGCAGTTTCTACTCGATACTATTTATGACTCTTCTGAGCGAAATGACACTGTGGATTCTGTTTGGAGGCAAAAAGAATATCTGACTGCTGCTGCTGCTCAAGAGCATATTTAGTTTCAACAATCCAAAGGTCACTTAAGATTGACTTTTCTATTGAACCTGTTCTATTGAGTTGGACTGCATTTCTCTTCAGAAATTGTGGTAAAATTGATTTTTAAAATTATATATTTAATTGAAAAATAAAATATTTAGATATAATATTCCGGAGAGATATCCTGAAAATATGCATCCAGGTACATCTGGCAGATGCATGAAATAGTGGTAGGTATGAGATACTTGTTCATCAGAGCCTAGGACCTCAATAGCCTGCTACTGTTTTAGAAATGAGTTAGAAGTAGGGCAAGAACAGAGAAAATAGGACTTAGGATAGGATCTGAAGAAAATCTGAGAGAGGAGGCAATTTGACACCATAGAACCTATGTCAAGAATTTATTACTATCAGTGAGCAAAAATGTTGTGCAGCAGGAAAAATGGTCAGTCTTTGATAAACAGTGGAGAATTATTTGAAAATAGGCAGGAATCTGAGCAGAGGGGGAAATCTGGGATAGTGAAACCACAGATAATCCTCAAGACTGTCAGGCAATATAAACTTACTGAAGAGAAATGTCATATCAGAGTGATCTAAGCGAAATAATATGACAACTACCACAGATAATAGAGTAGTTACATTGCACGCATCCATGAAAATACATTCAGGCAAGGTACTTGTTTATGTCTATCCTCTGAATCTCACTAATTCTGATTCTGCATTAAAAAAAGCCACACACCTCTCAACTTCTCTATATCAGTTCTGGATTGGGCCAAGCTACCATTAAATGTTTATGTAAATGCTGAAAGATTTCTGCTTACCAGGCCTTCAGACTCACTGCACTTTCTGTTCTAGTTGGCAACGTGGGACTCTGAGAAGGGACTGAACGGCAGCCTACAAGAGAGACGTCTGGGCAACGACTTACAAGGAGTGACACTCAAAGTGGTGACTGTCTTGGTACGATGCTCTTTGAAGGATCTTTCAGGAAACAAAACGCTCAAAATAAAAAGGACCCGACTGGGTGTTTTGGGCACTTCCCGCAGTGTTTTTGCCTATCATTTTCAGTTCTGTATTTTTGGATGATCAGTTACATAAGCATGGAGGATAGATGATGGCCTTTTATTATTCGATGTGAAGCTGTGCGCTGTCAGAGATACAGAGCATTTGTTTGTTTGCTTATGCTGTTTTTCTGCATTGTAATTCCTACCAGGCACAGAACCAGCACAGGGCCTGAGTCCACAGGGGTGCATTCCAGATATTGTGCTTTAACTTGGATAGGCAATTTCCAGCATTTCATGGATTTTAAGATCAGATGGGCCAATTATGATAATCTAATCTTGGCTCTTGTACACTGCAGGCTGTAAAATTTAATCAAGTGTTTCCTCCATCAAGCTCATAAATTCCCATTGAGATAAACTATATCTTTTAGAAAGGTGACATCTTTCCAAAAAATCATTATGCTTTTGGGACTACTGTCTCTTAGACTCTGAGTGGTAGAAGAGCTCCTGTCAGCCAAGTTCTACATTAGGGGCAAATTAGGGCTTAAATGCATTCCTGCCTGAAATATTGTAGTCTGCAGATTGCAGAATGTGATGTCTTTCTGTGGCTTTTAATCATCTTTTTCTGAATCATGATACAAATAGGCAGTACTACATGAGATCATTAAGACTCTCCCTCCAGCCCTCAGTTTACTTTTCTCTATTTATGCTGTAGCTGATGTGAGAGGTAAGCAGACAATGCGAGTACCAGGGTACAAAGGCAGCCAGCTGTGATGGCTGTGCTGCTGGCACCCCTGGCATTCCCCTGCAGGAGAGCAGGACACTCGTGCCCAACAGAAAACATCCCACAAAATGCTGCATTTCCTTGGTCCCAAAGCATACTTTTAAATTAAAATATTCCAGAAACTAGTACTCATGAAGGTTATTCTTTGAATTTTCAAAATTTTAAGTGTTCGCTAAATGCAGTGTTTTTAGCTCTTGTTTCAATATGTCTCCTGGATAAAAGATTAAGAATTGTATGTAAAAGATGACTTTCTAAATCTAATATTATCTGAGATACATGGACAGCAGTAATCTTCCTATCTAGGACTGATGTGCTGAACTTAAAATCTGTACTCTAGACAGCTATTTAGGACACTAAGTCAGGTCTATGTGCCTCCTTTATCACCAGTGAGAAGAGGCAGATGTTTTTAGAGAGGAACTAATCCTGTGGACGCCAGGAAGCTGCTAGAGGGGGTTGAGTTGTCTTCTGGAGTCTTTGCCTCTTCTCAAGAACTATGGAAACCTAAGGCCATGGACAGTGCTCAGGTGCTGAGGTGGTGGTGTCTGATTGGGATGCTTCACAGTATCCCACACTGCCTACAGTTTTTACCTCAGAAGTTTATGAGTGTCTCAAAATATGTGCCAAGTTGTTCAGAATTAACTCAGAAAACGTCCTTTTGCTAAGAGGAACAAACTAAAAATCTTGTTTCAAGTGTCAGTTAAGATGTTGTTTTGTTCTCAGGAAGAACCTTTTGTGATGGTGGCAGAGAACATACTTGGGCAGCCAAAACGATATAAAGGATTTTCCATTGATGTCCTGGATGCACTTGCCAAGAATCTAGGCTTCAAGTATGAGATATATCAAGCTCCTGATGGCAAATACGGACACCAGCTCCAAAACAGCTCATGGAATGGCATGATTGGAGAACTTATTAACAAGGTACACAGAGAAGAAGCTGCACCATAAGAAAAAAAAAAAAGAAAAAATATTACTCTTTGGAGTAGGGTGTCAAAGCTTCGTAAAGGTGTTTAAATATTCTCCTTTCCTCATTTCAAAATACAAGAGAATGAATTAGGATGAAAGCATCAGTGCAGAATGCTTCTGAGCTATGCATGGTTTGAGTGTGATATAAACTGCAATTTAAGACCTACCTATATACAGGATAGAAACTAAAGAGGCTCTTGTTTTATTTACTCCCAACTGCTCTCAACATAAATTATATCAGTGTAAATCTGTGTGATTATATAGCTATTAGAAGAGAGGACATGCATTTGTGTGAGGGAATGACTATAGAAAATAGAGAAAAAAGGTATTCTTCAATATGAATTTCTATTATTTTATTTTTTGTCATTATGTGTTTGCTATTTTTTTGTAGATAGGACTTTATTTCTGTCACTTTGTTTGACTCCAACACAGGAAAAGTGACCCTAGTAATAGGGGACCAGAATTTGTACTGATCTAAAGATTATTCATTCATTTAAAACAGAGAGGACCAAATTTCTTTTCTTAAAGACAATCTTGAAAATCCAGGAGTAAATTAACTATACTCCATTCAAGTAGATGGGGAAAGCTTGTAGCTTAGAATCTCTCAGAAAATTGAATTAGAGTATATTTTGTTAATGTTCTTGTTATCTGACATGGGACAAATATTAATCAAGAAGAAGAATCAAAGGAATTAATATTCCATGCTACTGCCCTCTGTAGGAAAGGTTACTCTTCTGCAGTGGAGTTATTACTGAAAATTAAAACTTTCTCATTGTCTAGTAAATAGGTGGCTCAGTATCTGGTAAGTAGATGTTTAGAAAGAAATAGAAGCAATTAAAGCAATAACCAATGTGTGTGATAAGGGGATGCTCTTGGTTGGTGCTAGGATACATAAAGAATTTTTACCTTATTTTGCATTGACATAAGCTGTTTGATTTTCATTGATTTAAAAATGAGTTAAGGAATCCTGTTAAATTTCCTTGGAAATTGCTTTCTTTGAAGCAATAAAGTGTCTATTGTGGTATATTTAAAAAGTATTTCTGCTACCAGTTGTTCCATTGACTCCAAAGGATTTTAAAGCAGACCTCCCTCATCTAATATTTGCTTTACTTTCCCAGCAAAATTAGAGATAAGAAACAGAATGTACATTCTGTGTTTTGAAGAGAGCTCTTCTTATTAAGATGGAAAAATATTGAAAATCTAACCGCAGCTCTTCAAAAGCTTTGGGAATCTTATTTATTAACTTCTTTTTTTTTCCTTCATCAAGTTTACATACTCTTTAAGGACCATCTCCAAGTAAAACCTACTTGTTTTAAATGTTGAAGTCAAAGCAGTTTCAAGAACGAGGTTGCTTTTGGTGCCTTCTTCCTGTTACTACTTTTTGCAATCACTTTATTCATTTTAAAAAACAAACAAAATCTTCTCCCCAGTTGTCATATAAAGTCTCTTCATGAATATGGAAAGCTGGCAATTCTGCAGGGAGAAAAACAAACACTAGCTCTTCACACCTTGCTACCAAATACACCAGCTAAATAAATGGTGTTTCTTTCTTTATTGCTTGCAGTGCAACAAGGTAACATGGTTTGGAAAACAAGTGAGGGATAAAGGTTAAATAAGTTGCACTTCCAGAGAGTTCAAAAGTACCTTGACAGGTTATGTTTCACTCCTCTGCTTTAGACCAATGCAATTAACTAATGCTTCAATTATGAAACAGATTCTGATTTTATTTTTAGCCAATTTATATAAATACATCTAAATGTTTTAAGTTATAGAAAGAAAGTGTCTCCTTAAGGCTCAGGCTGGCCAAAATGGTGGTGAAAGGGAGAGCTCTGACCTGTTGCGCTTGTCTCGCAGAGAGCAGACCTGGCCATCTCAGCCATCACCATAACGCCCGAGCGAGAGAGCGTCGTGGACTTCAGCAAGCGCTACATGGACTACTCTGTGGGCATCTTGATCAAAAAGCCCGAAGAGAAAATCAACATCTTCTCTCTCTTTGCCCCTTTCGACTTCGCGGTGTGGGCCTGCATCGCCGCAGCCATCCCCATAGTCGGCGTCCTGATCTTCGTCCTGAACCGCATCCAGGCAGTCAGGGCCCAGAATGCTGCCCAGCCCAGCCCTTCTGTGTCCTCCACCCTCCACAGTGCCATCTGGGTTGTGTATGGAGCCTTTGTTCAGCAAGGTACTTACCCTCGTATAAATGCCACTGAAAGCCCTTCAGAAATGGTCTGCCTTGGGTAAAGCAGGGCAGGACGTGTCAGTCTTGGCCAGAGTGGGCCAAAGATGAAAGAGGAGGCTTGTGTGGGGAGGTAATATGTTTTATTAGCCTAGCTGATGGAAAGTGGGAAGAGGTAAGTAAGATTGGGGGATGTATTTCTTTCTTTTAAATGGCTTTTCTGCCTCTCAGTAAGTCCAGAAAAAGGAGTAGGAGGCTTTTTCTTTGGGAAAATTGTTACACGAGAAATAAACTACAGAGCTGCTTGGTGCAGAATTACAACACTATTCCAGCTCTGAAACTAACACTTTTTCTAATTATTTGAATTTCATTTATAAATATAAATAGAAATTTATATGCTTTTGAGCTTATGTGAGACAATTCAACTCTTGGTTCTTTGAATTGATTATGAAAATGATTTGTGGTCTTATAACTACCCTCAGGAATCTCTAGGCATAGGACTAAACCTGCTGAATTCAGGAGGGCTGTTACCATTAACAAAGTTAGTATTGTTACTAATTGCTTGCAAAATCTGCCCACACAGTTTTTGTGCCATATCTATAATGTTAGTTCTATTCTTGAAAGACAGGTCTTGTTGAATGCTGATATGTGGGTAAGTTGTTAACCTTTTTCTACATTTTTTAGTTGTTGTGATTGCAAGCTTATAAAGCTTCAACTGGAAAATCCTTGCTATTGCTATGAAACTTGGTCCCTCACCTCATTAAGGTGGCATCCCTGACGGGTTTAAGTGCAGTAAGATATAGTCAGCACAAATGTATGCTGAATTGACTAGCACCAGCTCTATGGTAAAGTTTAGCCTCCAATGATGTTCAAGCATGAATGTGCTTGAAGACTGCTGGAAAGAAATCTTCACGTTATTTGAAATCTTGCAAAGAGTAACAAGTAATAACACTAATGCTTCAGTCTTTGCAGATTTAAGTACAGCAAAGATAGCACACAAAACATTGGGCAGCTCTGTGGTTTTTTTTCCCCAGTTCCAAAATTATAATTGAAAACAGAACATTACTATATTCTGAGCACTGTAGTTGATTTAATTCCTGCATATTAGTTGTGCTTCACTATTCAACTTTCTTTATTCAGAACTTTTTTCATGTTCTCTAGATCTGATCCTCAATAATTCTCAAGGGAAATGTGTTGAAAGATGATTTTCTAGAACACTGTCTAGGGCAAGATGTTGACTGGCAAAAATACTTTAATTATTGGTCTCAACAGAACCAATGCTTTTTCCACAGTGAAAGGGAGGACTGGAGGGGGAGCAGAGAGGGAGTTCCAACAAAGTTTAACACAACAGGGCACACAGAGGGTGATTGTAAATGGAAGCTACTGAGAGACCCTTATTTTCTCTGTTTATTTGTAGGGAGTGAATCCACTGTCAATTCTGTGGCAATGCGCATTGTAATGGGAAGCTGGTGGCTCTTCACCCTTATCGTGTGCTCTTCCTACACAGCGAATTTAGCAGCATTTCTCACAGTATCAAGGATGGATAATCCCATCAGGTAAGAGCCTCTTCTTAACATGAAGCTAGAAACTTGGATTTCACAGGACGGTATTATCCATTTGAGCACTCATTCTTGCAAGAAAGAGATAACTCTCTAATAAAATACTCTTCTTATTTGCTGTGTCTGTTTTTCTCTTCTCTCCCCCCTCCACCTTCACTCCAACAACCCCCAAGCAGTTTTGACAAGTGCATGGAGGGGACAATGGCACTTCAATTGTGTGTTTTTCCAGAAGAGAGGTCTTTCGTGTGTTCCTGGTTGTTTGGCGGTGATGTGTGTGTGTGTGTGTGTGTATGTAACGTGGGGGTTTTTCATCAAATTTAAAAGCTAAAAAGTGTTTTTATTTTTTTCCCCTCACAAAAATGTAGACAAAATTCCCAGCTTCACACTGGCATAGAGTACTGGGGCACTGGTTTTTCACACTCAGAACTGACAGGGTAAGAGCCTGATAGCTCATGTTTGATCTGATGGCGATGGAGCAGAGAGGTGGCAGTGCAGCACAGGCTCTCCTCCTAGAAAATTCTGAGCCAAGGATTTCAGGTGCTAGAGGGTGACACAGTTAAGTTGTTGGTCTCCTCTGGGATTGCATTGGGAAGACTGGGACTGAATGTTTGTGCTTGCCTCCTGAAACAGAAGCATTGTCACTGAGGTGAGGCTGGTACTTAAAAAGCTGCTTTTGCCTTTTCTGTGGTATCTGAACAGTAGGACATGAATAAGTGCATTTCTCATAAACCTGAGTTGAGCAGAATTTCCCATTTTTAGCTTGTCAATGTTTACTTACAGATAATGTAACATTTTTTATAGATATAGTCTTTTAATAATAATAAGGCCTCCCCAAAACCATAACAAGCATTGGGTTTAAATTAATTTTGTTAGTTTGTTAGTTTTGCTAATTTTGTTAGACCCAAAATAAGTGGGTCTTAACAGTAATAGAAATAAGTACTCCAAGTAGTTTCTGGAAATACCACGAGAAACTATATAGAATAAAACTTTGTGTGAATAAAATCTATGTGTGAGGCCCGGAGGTACTGGGAAAAAGTTAAACTCAATGAATAAATTGCTCTTGAAAACCAAGACACAAATAACTATCCAGAAAGCTTGAAAAATGACATTTTTAAAAAATTCTGAAAGTGCTATTTCTTTCGTTGCAGAAGAGTTTTTCTGTTTGGGCTAATTAGCACTTCCTTAAACTCACCAAAGTTCAGAGGAGGACAAAAGTTGGAGTGCAATTACGTGAGGAACCTCCAAAAAAAGACAGAGGTTTAAGAGCCAGAACTATGAATTTTTAGAGGAGGCCTTTGAGGCTGAGCTGTTACAACATTTACAAGGGGTTTTGATTTCCCTTCTTTTTAAAATTAAAGGACATTACTAAGAATCTTGAGAAGGAGAGAATTTCTTTGGGTAAAGGAACTGCTCAGTGTTGTTTCTGGAGCAAAGACTCAGGCACCCTTCTACTGTTAGAGATGCAGCTGGAAAATGGTAATGAAATGCCTTTCTATATCGAACAGTACCTGCTGCTTTGCAGGTTCCTGTTATCCCCTTGTACAAGGTGAGGATACAGGAGGAAGAAATCACTCTATTATGATTTGAAAACATCAGCAAAGTCATTCAGGTGCCAAAACGTAAATGCCAAAAGTAATTTAAGCTGCTATAAGGCTCACTGCCTGTGCTCCAGCTACTTGGTTACAAGGTCAGGGGTCTCCATCAGGAGTTGTCAACCACAATGTGGATTGTTCATATTGCCTGAGATGTCAAAAGTGGTCCTGGATGCTGTGGCTTAGGTACCCAAATCATTCCTGAGGTAATCTGAAATGGAACTCTCAGAATACCCTCTGAGTTGATCACTGGTTGGCATAACTGAGACAGTTAAGAGAGTGGCTTGTCTTGGCTTGCCTATGGCTATTTTACAAAGTTTGCATAATTTCCCCAAGATGCTGCTACTCTGAGAGAAAGAGGTCTGGACTAACCCCTCTCATTGAAAACTGTGATTGCCTTAGGAAAGAGGAAATGGGGTAAAGAAATAAGTCTCTCTTCATCCATCTCTAAGTTATGATGAAGATATTTTCATGTCCCTACTCTTCAGGAGAGACATCTTATAAAATGTTTTGTCAGATTTAGAGCAAATCATTTTCCTTAGAAAGTAAATTACTGCCCTACCTGAATTCATTGTGTCTCAGCTCCCACTACTAACTGGCTTCAGCATCATATGATGTGGAGTGGCTATTTTTACCTCTCTAACTCTCCCCTCAGCTTGCCCACATTATATCTTTCATGAACCCAGAAAGGAATACTTATGTGAAATCCATTTTTTCCACCCAAAGAGGCACAATGAATTACAGTGAAAACTTGCTCACCAGCTGAGAGCTACCAAATTCATCTGTGTATACTTCCATTGTTAAGAAAAAACAACCTCCATCATTTCAGTAAATGTGTGCTGTTATCTCTCCTTCTATAGAGAAGTCCTCTGGTGTTCAGTACTGCTGCAGCTCAATTGCCAGCAGGAGAGAAATAAGTATTATGGTGCTGCAGTAGCTGCTACGTAGTTAAGATTTTCATTACAAGACTGATTTTCTTCCCAAGCCCTCTCCAAAATGCTTAATAAAAGTTGTTTCAGCATCAAATTTGGCATGTGTGGTCTGTGACTAGTGAAATAGAAGTATGTTTGATTGAATAACTAGGTGTCAATCAACCCAGTGATCATTGCCTCTACAATTTCACTGCAAAAACAAGTGTGTCATAGAAATCATAAATGATATTTATTAGAAGGGACTTGGTGAGACATTCGCTGCAGCAAAGTTGAGCTGTTGGAAGGCAGCTTTTTAGAATTAAAATGTCAGATGAAAACCTGCTCATAGGTGAATAATTTTGTGTTTAAATCTGGGGTAGTTAAGTCTCACAAGAGTATTCCACCCTGACAAGACTTTTAGAGACTTCCTGTGTCTCACAGAAAGGTGAACTACCCAGAGCAGGAGGCATGACAGAAAGCAGTTTTAATATGCCACCTGTATTTCTGTTTCCTGAAATATACTTCTTAAATCCTAAACAGGTTCCCAGGTGCTGTACAGTCCAGGTGCTCAAATCCCATGTAAGAGATGTGTCTATCTTGGAAAGAAAAAATATCCTCCTCCTTGGATTTTCCCAAATCCTCAAGGGCTTCATCACACGCTCGCTAACAGGAGGAGGCACTGGCTTTCTGGCCTGGCATGGCAGCACGTGCTGCCTTGCTCCTCCCGTGTCCTGTGAGCCCATCACTCATCCTGGTGTGACAGGGTGGTGGGGAGGGTGTGAATGTGGAGGTTAAGACCCATATCAAAAGCTCTGTCCCTTCAGGAGATCGAGTCTAGCAAGAAACAATGTGAACCTTCCCTGGCTGTCCTCCATTTTTGGTTTCTAGCAGATTGTGCTTCTGCTCCCCTTTGCTCTTATAATGCTGCTTCTCTAATCCCTCTGTCTAAATTGCCTCCTGCACTTCTCACCTTCTCTCTGCCTCAACCTCACAACAAGGGAGCAAAGGCAATGTCGTGGTTAGCTCAGATTTTCTGCGTTTGTAGAGATTCGCAGGCAAGGCAGGGAAACATCAAATAGACCCCGGCCACATGTGGGCAGAGGATTGAGATATTACCCAGTCCAATTAGAAAGAGGGAAGGCTGTTTGTGTGAATGTGGTGGTGACCACTGCTTTGGAGCTCAGGCCAAGAAGCTGTGATCCATGTTCTAACTTTGTAAATGAGTAGCTCTCAATTCTTGTTTTGAAATGGAAATCTAGGTAATGTTTAGAGCCTGTGCTAATCCTTGACAAACTCATTTAGACCCAAATAATTTGCATTTATTATTCTAATATTTGCCTTCAGTACTATAAGCAGCTGCGGAGTCTTCTAATAGGTCAGACTGCCAAATAAGGCAGAATTATTACATGCAAGTTTGTTCTTTCTTTTGTCTTATTACATTTTCAAACAGCTCTTGGATCTGCTGTCTGACCTTCCATTTGTAATTATGAGTTTAATTAGCAGTGACTTACATTCCAGCCTCATTTCTTGCTAACAAGCAGACGACAAGCAGTTCAATGGCTGCACAGATATTCTGAAACTGTGCAGGTTTTGGAGAGCTTGTCTGACAATAGGTTAAGAATCAAGCAAGAAAAAATAGGACATTAAAAAGTATTCTATTTGCAAATTCAAAAGATTTTAAATTGAAGATTTTATCAAATTGATCCTTAACATTTGTACATGCTATGGGTGTTTTGGCAGGCATCTGTATAAATGCATTCATGGACTGCATACAAATGCATGCTGTGTCTCCTTTTAAGTTTGCAGCTGTTGTTTCATGATTTGGGATTTCCTTATTTGCATTTTAATCCCCAAATTTCTTGTGTTTTGGTGACAGCTGAAGATTTACTGCAGCTTAGTTGGGGCGATAGGCTGGCACTTGGAAGACTTGGGTACAAATTCTTTTTCTACCACACGCTTTGTTTGATCCTGGCAAGCTTAGCCTCCTCTCTCTCTTGGTTCTCTTTCTGCATTACAGAGTACTAATATTTTCTTATCTTATATGGCATGTTGTCAGTCTAGCTGCTTTAAAGATGATGGCCAGAAATGACCATATTATAGTAGCACTGCAGGTATTAAAGCAGATAGATTTTCTGGGTTGCATACAAAACAGAAACAATCTCAAAATATTTTAAAAGAAAATGAGGAAAGTACTTGGAAGATGCCAACTAGAGGGAAATGAACAAAGGTTTCATCTGCTGTAGTTAAGTGAATTTGATAGGGTTGGCAGCAAGAACCTCCTTCTGTATTTTCAGCAATTTTTTCTTGCAATTCCTTGTATTTGAAAACAGCCTTTCTGTTGTTCATATCATACGTGGCTTTTTAAATATTTCATTGCATTATCATTTGTTATGTTTAACTTGTACTATGTTTTGTGGTGTCTGTGCAGCACCTCAGGCACGTTGGCAGGAGGCATGTATGAAAGAGCATGATAAAAAATAATTACAGTTATTATTATTTAAGGCCTGTGAGCAAATGCTTCAATCATTAAATAACTAGATTAAGTTCATCCATAAAAAGAGAAGGCCAAAAAAGTATGTAAGAAGGATGCAAGCAAATGAGCAAGGACAAAACCTCAAAACTTTTTTCCTTTCCAGAACATTCCCTGTTTAGAGTGCATGGATGAAATGTCCTGGGAAATGCTCTGCAGCCTGTGCTCAGGGGGAGAGCTTGCCAGCCCTTTGCCTTCAGGCACTGCTCAGGACAAGGCACTGTGCTGTTGCCAGGGCTGGAACCCCCATTGTCTGTCTTTTCATTTCCCTTCTATTGATGGTGTTGCCCAGTGGGTGCTTCTGGGAAACCCAGGGCTTCACAGAGTCTGGAGCCCTTTAAAAAGCTTTCTGAATGTTGGCATATGCCGCTCGACCACAGCTTAAAATGGATCCTAATTGCTCCTGTAATTGAACAAGCAGGCAAGCATCTAAGTGCAAATATTTCCCAAGGACAATTTTTTTTATGAGAAAAATGAGAATGCACAGCTAAAACTCAAGCTTGCATTCCATCTCTCCAGTTGCCCTTAAAAAATGTGGCGTATATTGGAGATCAATGGCAAACCAAGAGATTTCTGATTCCGGAACTCTCCAACTTGACTTTTACAACACCTATACCATAGCAAGTCTTCGTTTGTTCCTGTAACTGAGAAGTTCTGGGACTTAGGTGGGTTGAGGCATTAAAATTCAAACGCATGCACAGTTTAGAGAAGAAAATGATTTGGATATAACATTAGCAAAATCTACCATCTGTGCAGGTAATAAAATCTTTTTTTATTATTTTTTCTTTTGCTTTGAAAGGATGAAAATCTAGCAAGAGTAACAACCCTCATGACAGCCCATCAAAATGTACAGGGAGTGGTTTAAATCTGATATTTGATAGTTTCTTCTCAGCTCAGATTGAGTCTCCTTTTGGGTCAGATTGTCTCACATTAATATGGGTTATTCAGTGGCTGCCCATTGAGTAGCTGTATGCTTTCTGCATACATTAAATCACATTGGCCCCTGACTTAAATCTTCGTTGTTGCAGTATGAGGCTTCTTTTTTTATTACAAGGATAGTACCTCTGGCTTATTTTGTTGTGTTATATTTTCTATTTGACTCCTAAGGGATAAACAGTGCAAAATGCAGTAATAGAAGATTTTTGCTCTATACGATATTTATACTTCTATTGTTTGTCTCTAAAGAAGCTAATTTAATGTCTTATATGAATTGATAATACAATCTAATATAGCAGGATATTAAAAAAGCAAAATAATTATTACTCTAACAAATCAAATAGAAACAGCCTTAAAGCTTCAGACATCTCCTAACTGCTCAATCCATCACTTCTAAAGATGAAAACAGGAGTAAGAAGAAAAATTTCATGGTGAATTCTGTTTTGGAAATGATTCTGTGAGGCTGGCATATGTGTTCATCTATTTGAATTTCACTTCTGCAAAAGCATTAGTATTTTTTTCTGCTGTAACAGGCAGATATTTCCTTGACCCACAATGCAAAATTACTTAACTTCTTTTTCCATGTTAATATACTATTACATGTGTTTACCTGCTTGCTATGTTTGGTATTCTTTTGAACAAACGTGGACTGTCACATACCACTGTGGTATATATATCTTTGTCAGAAGAGTATTTAAAAAAAACCACTCTCAGAGGCAGTTAGAACCAGAAAATATACAAAGATCTTTATGATATTTGCTAGTGAAGCTGCTGCCAGGAAAAAAAAAACAAAATTAACCCCCTGTAAAATAGCTTGTATTTTGTATCATTTATCTGTGCTGGTCAGAGTCATCAGTGTGACTTTCACTGTAAAAGCCATGCAGGTTTGTCTGCTAGAGGGTAAGATAGTGAATATTACTACATAGGTTTCCAATTTTTCCAGAGTCAGGTCTCTCTGAGAGCATCCCTGAAGACCATCTAGCAACCTTGAAACCAGAACAAGCAAATAAATTGCATTCACAAAACTACCAATAATTAGTAAACGTTTAATCACAGTAAGTTCGTTCCTCAAACCATGAGATGAAGCTGAAAGTCAGTGTACTGACTTTTAAGAAGGGAGAGTTGTACCTGTTTTTTTTTACTTACTGTCAGCTCAGACAGGAAATACATGGACTTCCAACTCTGCTAATCTGCTGTATTTTGGGAAATGCTTCATTTTCTCATGTAAAAAATGTCTTCTCACCTTGCACAATTCCTCACAAACATCCCCACATGAGCAGTGGTTCTGTCATTCTTATACCATGATTGTTCAGCATCAGATTTTCTCACCCACCTGACAGCAAAAGTAATTTTCCCACCTTCTGTTCATTACCATGTGTTCAACGTCAGCAGGCTGACTGTGAGTACAAGGAACACACACTGAATTGTTTATTTCTTTAGATTATTTTGGATAGAGAGAGGAGTGGGAAAAGAAGGGAAGTTTCCTGATGGGGTAGGGGAAGGATGCTGGCCCAGCTGTCCTCCCAGAGCCATGGCTGGTTACTAACACTGACCAGTGCCACTGTGCCATGGCCAGCCCTGTGCTCAACACAGATGGACCTTCTTTCACATTGCAAGATTTGAATTGATAGCCTGCTGCAAAAATGAAGTAAAGATCATACCTTCTTGTAGCCTAAAAGTTCAGTTTCATACAAGCAATTCAAAAGCTGATGTTCAGTAGCCATTCTCTCAGAGACTAAAGGCTGAACATGCCTGTGCTGTAGGTTGTGAAGTTAAGAGTTTCAGTTTTGGTGAGTTCCGTGCACAGTTCCCTGTTTCATGTTACGCTGATGAAATTAGCCATAAATTAAACAAATCAAACTTTGTGTGGGATAGCTGGGGCACAGGAACATGTCTTTTAGCCAGCTCTGCTCTGGACACTGGAACTTCAGTCAAAGGCCCTCTGCAGTGACATCTTAAATCATACAAGCTAAGTTCACTGGTGTTCTGAGGAGCATTTATTTTTGATTCCCTGTCTTTTTTTTTTTCCTCCCATGCATTTGTACAATTCTCATGCATTTGTAGTATGGATACATATTTAGTCGAACGGTTGCACTACTCTTTGACATCACTCAAGAGAGAGAATGCTTTTGGTTTTCTAGGTCCTGAAAGAGCTTTTGCTGACAGTATAACAGCTTCTTATAATTGTTTTTAATAGTCCCTCATGTTAAGATAGTTTGCATCTGTGTCTTTGATATGGTTTCTTTCAGGAATTGCCAGCCCTTCTGTAGCCTTTTATCTTTAAAGCAACACCCCAAGAGATTTTCTCCTCCAGTTCTTGAAGTTTTTTGAGTCTGTTCTTTTGAAATGTATTATTTTTAAATTTTTGTTTGGGTTTTCTCCCTCAGGTTAGTGAGTTCCATTGTCTGCAAACACTTTAAATCTGGTTACTTTTCTCTTTGACATTCCATTCAAATCTATCAAATCTAAAATAGCTACTAGCCTTATAAATGTCTTCATGATAGGAGATCATTAATTCTCACACCTTATACTCTTAACATTTCAACTGATCCATAGGATGGTGTTTCATCTGCTGAAATAAAAGTTGCTCTGATACATTCTAAAATGTTTATAGACTCTCTTGCCATGAGGTGGAAATCTGTAAAATTACCATTTAAAGAAAAGGCTTTAAAAATTGAGTATCTTTATAAGGAAATTTAGAAATTATTCCCGTGTATGTAGAAAAAAAAAACAAAACCCAAAACCAATCAAAAAATACGAGCAAAACGCTTTCAACTGATGTGGGTTATGGGTCTTTAGGAGAGAAAGGAGCTGGGTGTTTTTAGTTTTCCTGGGAACTAAGATACTACTCTTTATTACCATGATTGCATTCCTATTAGTTCTTCGTTCTTGTGTTGCAAAAGATTTTCTAAAAAGAAAGAAAACATTTTTGAAAATAGTACTGTGTTGCTAAGAGAAGGGTTGCATGTGTTCTTTCCTTTTCCTGGGCTCATCTGCCTTATTGAGCAATGTTCTCTTCTTCTGCACGTGTGCCCCCTTTATAATATAACACAGGAGTGTTTCCAGGCTCATCTGGAGATGAGAGAATGGTTTTGCCTTATAAAAGCTATTTTGGTACAGCTGACAAAGTTTGTTACATTAAAAGAAATGTAATTATGTGCACTAAAGTTGTTTGCCTTCTAAGCCATTAAAACCAGCCTAAGAGAATATGCCACTGATGTAATTTAATTGATTTATGAATAGTCATATCTATCTAGAAAAGAATAGAAAACCATCAGTTAGAATGGGGTGGATGTTAACCACTGTGTTTTTCACATGTGGCAATAATGCAATTCCCAAGCTCATATTTCAAGGTGTGTAGTTAGGCTACCCAATAAACTAATAAATCTCAATATAAAGAACAGCTAGCTGGTGTTGACGTGGTGCTTTCAGTGTTTCTAGTATGAGATTCAATATTCAGGCAAGACTTGTGTTCAGGGTGAGGAGAGGGAGAGGCCAAAGGGCAACGTCTCTTCTTCTGTTTACCCTTCTGTCCATCAGGATGTGATGGGAAGCACACCAAATACTGTGTGCTTGCAGTGCTCTGAGAAACAAGCAAGTGAGCCTCCAGACCTTAAAATATGCATGTGTGATGTGTGCACTTTAGACATCAATAATAACTGATGAATGCTATATGTGCTTTCAGTATTAATGAAGAGCCCTATATTTTGATTTCCCAGGAGTATGCAGCACATGCTCTAGCAATCAAGATGCCTCTTCAGAGCTTTTCTGTCTTCTTCTCTTCTTTCTGCCAGCATCGATAGCTTCTGCTTTACTCCCTGTTGTAAGGGAAGGGTGTGTGCTGTTTTCCAGCATCACATTGTGACTTTGGCAGATACTCACCCAGCCCCTCCACCCCAGGTATGAGGCTGCTGCCATGCAACAGCTCCTGATAAATCATAACTTAATAAAGAGTTGAGTAGGACCTCATCCCACACTGGGATTTCACGGACTTTAATGGAACTACTCACAATATAATGATATCCTAACAGTCATTGTATAAAGTACCACTAACCCCAAGTAAAGACTTTATAAGCCAGCACCAAGATGCCAAGCTTATCTGTTCCCCACTCTATTTAATTAAAAAGCTACTCCTTGCCATCTGAGTGCAAAACAGAATGTCAGTGCTATCAGTACTTATAATACCAGTTGAAAAGGAAAAAAGCAATTTCTTCCCTCTCGATCTTAATCATTAATCTTCATTAGGATTTTTAGCTTCCGAGTGTGAGTGGTAAAAGACATCAGCATAGCAAACAATTTAAAGTGCATCTGCATATATAATATAGGTAGTTTGTTATTTTCATTGTAGGTAAAAGCATGTGTCAGTTGCCAGATGTGTTTGATTCAGACGATATTATTTTCATGCCAACTTTATGATATGTTTGATTTAGGTGAAGTGACTAAAACCTGCCGTTGGGACTGAGTTGCTGTTAAACACCAGCTGCACTTTTTATTTTAATTAATAATTTCAGGAGTAGAATACCTTTCTTTAATTAACATGTTTAACCCTTCAAGCTACTCTGAGAAAGGCCACAATGGCAAAGTAGTTTAAAAGTAAAGCAAAAAAATTATTCAAAGGTAGTCCAAACAAGGAGTACTTACAAATCAGCATCAAGCTAAAAAAAAAAAAAAAAAACCACCAAAAAAACTACCACTAGTTAATGGAAAAAATCAGCAATCTAAGTGACTTCTGCTTTTATTGCCTGGAGGAGGTTTGGAGAAGAGGAGGTTTGGAAGTATAGTTAGAAACATTGGACTGGCAATCAGGAGATGTTTAGCTTATTTCGAGCTGTTTAACAGATTTCTTTATGTGCAGTGCTGGAGCAGAGCCAGTGTCAGCTCTAGGCAAAATGAACTTCTATGATCCAGCGACAAGTCAAGTCGCACTCGTACAGATCACTGCAGATGACTCGAGTTGCCACGGTGGTCCCGAGGGCATCATTTAGAAACAGCAATGGATAGGAATACCCAGGGGGCTAATTTTGTTTACAGAAGAACCTGCTTTACTGATTATGATGAGAATCCAGTTTGATTTTTGGATCCAAATTTGAGTCTCACAGCCAGAAATACTGCTAAGTCTGTTTTTGGAAAGTGGGCATGTTTCCTAAATAAACTGCTGGAAGATACCAAGAAGTTCTGTGAGCAATGGGACACAGCCTAGTTGTATGTGGGTTTGTCCTACATTCTCCACACTTTGGCTTTAGCAAAAATGCTAAAGACTGTTTTGGGTTCACTAAGGAGAAAGTGAGATTTCAAGTGCTGCTAATAGAATGTATTTCTGCTGCATCTCAGACTCTTAGAAAGTACACAAATCCTACAAATGTTTTGCCAATACAATGTGTGTAGCTAGTAATTACTTACTGTTAATATCGTAAACATGACAGTGTATCACTTATTAATGGCTTGACTGTCTTTGCATTTTAGTGGGTATACATACCATTTGTTCCTGTCTTTTAAAAATTAATCGTGCAGTAGCTCTGCTGGAACAGAGTCCCAGTGAAAACAGGGAAATCATTGCTGTATGAGGAGTTAAGAAGACAGTTCAGTTTAGTATAGTTTACTTGTTTTTCACTTTGTATGTTAGGAATTAAGGCTAGTGGGAGTAATTTCAAATAAATTAAATCAGTTTGGAACTCTACAAGTTCTGTGCTTCTAGTATCTTTTGTACATATTATTTGGCTGTTTTGTTTTGCATTTTTCTTACTGTTTGTGTTTTTGTTTCCAATCCTGGAAACCTTGAGCATGTCCTTTAGTGTGCTTGAATAGATCTCAGCAGTATTGATCTACCTGTTAAGTCTGCTAGGTAGCCTACAAAGGAAATTTCTTTGGGGTAACAGTAGAGAAAGGACCCTGATCCTACAACTGTTTCCATCACACACGGCACACAAAATGTGTAGCAAGCCCCCTCCTCCTGTGGTAGAAATAAAGCTGACTTTAGCTTCCTTTCCTCAGTAAATCCATACCTGAGTGTTGCATTTGGTTTTTGGTTGGACCTCACATAGGGCCGTGAGTCCCAGTCCAGACAAGGTCTCATAGATGCCACCACATTAGCAGCAATGACCATTACCACTATGAAAAAAGCTACTGCAGTGCCATTACCTGCTGAGGAGTTTAATCACTGTTTGGTTCTGCTGTAATAAAGTATGTAGTTGACATGGCAACGTTTTCTGTGACACGTCAATTGATTGTTTTTTCTGCTGGAGGAAATCCTGCTTCTTTGAAATCCTGTGTAGCAGCAGTTCCTGTCCCACTGATGATGAAAAGAGAAGACACAGCCTTAACTGTCTGCACTGTTTGTCTCCTCCTGTGATTTGGAAAGGTTCAGTCCTGGTGTGAAGGGCTGCAACTCCACTGATTCAGTGCAGTTTAATCTGTCAATACTGATGGCCTCCCTTGTAGAAACTCCCATGAGGCTTTTTCTGTTGAGGCTTTTGTTTAAAGTGGATGGTATTTTTCATGGAGAGCTGATAAAATGAGTTTTATATGAACTATAAAACAGTATATATTTGCTGGTGAAGGACTTGAGCCAGCAAAATGTATACTAGGCATGCAAGTGCTGCTTTCTATTTCTACTGGACTTACCTCTAATTGGTAAAGTTAAGATTTTGCTTTTGCATTTGCTGAAGGAATCTGTTGCTCTGCACATCACTGCACAGAGACAGAATTAAGAGCATTTAGAGTGACTTGATTTGCAGTGAAATGGAACAATGCAGGATTTGATCATGTCTCCATAGAGAAGCTGGCAATTTAACAACTGATTTAAGAACTCAGCTTGATTATTCATGATTTCAAAGAAAGTCAGAGATGCACAAATTAAAACCATGGACCCAATTCTTCTGAAGTCTAAAGTTATTAGGTGTGGAGACAAAGTTGCTTTCATTTTAATATTCTCTGTATAAGGCTACTGCCATTCTAACAATAATTTGAATGGTTTTATTGGCTTCACTAAGAATAATCTTTAAAGTAGCCCATCTTTTAGTTCATGTATGTCCAATTTAACACACACTTTTAACATTCCTTATGGACTTGGAACAAATGTTGAAAATCCATAGATATATAATTTTTTTTTAAGGTTATTTACTTTTTAGACCTGTAGGTCAATTCTATTGCTACCTCATTGTTCAGCTAATATATCACTCTTTCTCATAAAATTGAAGGCTTCTGAAGTATCAGTTGCACTAAAGTTTAGAGACACTAAATGCTATTTTCTCTTCCATTTTTAAGTGGGCCTGTGCTTTTGTAACTTGGATTCAGCAGGACAGTGAAGCTTTTCAAGCAAGTCTCTAAGTCAATGTGACTGTCATCCCCTAGTGGCAGTTTATATCCATAACAGAGGGATTTTTATTTTTTCTCCAACCCGTCAAGCAGTTAAACTGTTCAACCTTGGAAGCTTGAACTCTGTTTCAGATGTCTTAAGACATGCTTTAACCACTCCTAAATTTTACTTAAAACTGGAGATCCAAAGGTTGTTCGTTTGTGAATAACGGATGAAGGCTTGAATCCTTTGAAATATATTTTTTGGATATAAAATTAATCAGGACTCAGATCAGAACTGAGATTCTGAATAGTAGAATCTCTCGTTCATGTAGACATTGTCTGTAGCACCACAGTACCACTTCAACCTTGATTCAGCTTTGCAGATGATTTTTTCACTGGTGATATCTACAAAATTTGCTGATCTGGCAAAGCTTACTTGGTTTCCAAGTTCATGTCTCAGTGGGTGGATTGACATGGTCAACAACAATTAATGCCATTTTGTCATTTGTCCTCATTGTCATGGAAAATTCATTCATGGAGGGAGTAGTTCTGATCAATTTTATGTTTCAAAATTCTTTACTTTTCTGCAGTTCACAGTAGGTAGAATTCTCTTTCAATTTCTCAGAATTCTCATTGCTTTCCACTGGTGATGACTTTATCAAATAAATCTCCCTTCAGACAGGATTTTATATTCTAGGTTTCTTGGGCTTACACTGGTGTTATAAGGTTGTCAGATCAATTCAGGTACTTTCATCTTTACTTAGAAGTTTAATGGGTTTACTGTTCTCCCAGTGCATAAAACAGGTATTTCCCTCTCATATATCCTGTGGAGAAAATAATTTTAGTTAGGAACTGTATTTATATTTAATTCTGTAGACGTAATGAATTCCTAACTTTTGGAGAAAAAAAAAAAGCTTAAAAGAAAAAAAAATAGCTTCAAGGTATTTAAAAACATAAATTTAGGACTTGTGCCATACCTTTTTTGCATGTATTTTTAAGGCTTCATTTAGGCAGAGCAGCTTAAAAAGTCTCATCATATCTGGGACACTTTATCTTGATGGCAGCCATCACCTAAAATGTTATGCTACATTGAGCAAAAAGCTCAGGGTACTGGCTTCCTAAAGTAAAAGAAGAACATAGCTTGTTCTCCAAATTTGGAAAAATCAGTAAATTTATTTTGCTGTCTGTATATGGCTTAGGGATTAATATTCCTTAAGAAAATTAATTTTAGTTGAGAGGAATGATGTATACTTGTTTTTTGACAATTGTAGTGCTGTGAAATGTTCTCACAAGAAGTCAGAATGAGGACAGGAGCACAACATGGAAAATGTTGCATAGTTTTAAAATAGTACTGTGGATTCAGAAATGCTGAAATATTATTTTTCTGTAAGCAACAACAGACTGGAAATGTCCTCAATTTTACAGTGTCAGAATGTGGGCAGCTGTGAAGACTAAGGAGAAACTACCTCTAAATCAAGAATCTGTCAGGATTTTCCCATGACGGTTTTTCTGAAGTCAAGATAAAATGCTGCATTTGTTATTGTGGTGTAAAAGACCACTCCTGGATGACACTGTGGTGCCAACCACTGGCCTGTTTACAATAATAGACTCTACACACAGGAGTTCAGATGTGAAGCTTACCACAAATGTTTTTTAAAAATATGAACAGTAAGGAGGAGGAAAAGCAAGAATTTTTTGCCTTTTTTCCTTGTTTCTTTGTTTAGTAAACCTTATTTTAATTTTAAAACAGACCCCGTCTTTTAGAAATAACAGGAACCTGAGTTTTTTTTGAAAAATACTTTGAACACATCTGATGATCCTGAAGGCTCCAGTTGAGTTAATTGATCAGCACTTACCTCAAAGCACCTAGTGTCAAGTTTAGTCTGTCACTAATTATCCATCCAGAAGTCTTGGGCTTATAGCAGTAGAAGAGTAAAATAAACCCCTACGGGTAACATATTTTTAGTCTATATATCCACAGCCACATGAGGCTTTTACTAGTAAGAAAATATCTCCAAAAAGTATCTTAACCAGTATTGTTATTCTGGAAATTATTTCTAGTGATCTAATTATAAATGCTAGTACAAGTATTGCCTGGTTGTTTCCTCTACAGCATATGTTTTATGTCACTTTGTTTCTAAAAGACAAAACAAGTGGAGAGCCTAGTTTTCAGTTGACTGTGCATGAAGTAATTGCAATTTCACCGGGAAGTGCTATCAATTGTTGCGTTGATCGAGCAGGCATAACTACAGGCATTAAATATTTTGGCTGGTAAAAGCCAAATCTTTGATTTTAAAAGATATCCTTTTTCTTCAGATAGACCACAGATACATTTACTTAAATCCATTGGTTTGCATGTACTTGTCAATTACAGCAATCACACAGTGGATGTATTTATCTACAAATTGAAGTTGGGCTCCTGTAACTGTAAGTGAGGAACATTGGCTTTTTCTGCTTTACTAGCTTCATCTTTAATCACACTTACAGAGAGCCTGTAATGGGTTGTGAGATCCAATAATTGAGGTGGTAAGGTTAATGGGGCATCTTGTTATGCTACGGGTTTTTGTTGCAAATAATTTTATATGTTAAATTGCGTGAAATCTTTGCAACAGGAAAGTGAGACGAGAATTTGAGTGGCTAAAGGAGAGGCATCCAGCTAACGTCTGGTTGCAGAAATAAAGCTTAAGAACAACGACAGCAACTGCCTTTAGAGAATGACAAAATTGTAAGAGACAGCCAGTATCTGAAATGTAGTGAATGATTTTGTCTGGCAATGACAGATCTGAGGGAGTTAAAATAATAGTTCTTAAAACCTGAACTTGTGATTATCTTACTTCATCCTGTAAAAAGTAGGAGATATTCCTCTTTATTCAGTATCTTTTTTTGCATGTGACCATACTGACATGCCCAAATCTTTTGATCACTTCTCTAGCCATGGAGATGCTGAGCATCACCTCCACTTTCAGTACAGAAATACAGCAGCTCAGAGAATTTTTATTCAGAGTGAAGAACTATGGTCTAGACCACTGTCTGTCAGGATAATTTCTGAGATAGGTTTTTGGCTAAGTGGTCCATTTGGTAGAGGCATAAGGTTATTTTCTCAGTCAGTCACCATCCTTCTGAATTTATGCCACAGGAGTCACTGGCAAGCCTAGTTACCTACTGTGCCCCTCACTGTATCCTTTGGTGTCCATCTGTGTCTCTCAGAGGATATTTCCAGTGATGGGAGAATTTCCTAAATCATTATAATACATCAAACTGTTCATTGAGAGAAAGGTAACTGTAATCCTTAGGACACACAGTACTCCACGTTTTTCCTTCCAAGGAAATGCTAAAGTGGTAGTCACCTTATTCCCCACACCCAGGCCAAGGATGTGCTTCCCTCCCTGCCACCTGAGCTGATAGTCTGTTTATTGCAAAGCACTTGATTTAAACTCCAAAATTTGCTCACTCTGCCCTGTGATGCTTAAAGAATTGAAAAAACTGTGCTGCAACATGTAGTGTGCTTTTGTACAGTACTGATTATCAATAAAATGTAATTTAGCTAAAACAAAAATACCGATTGTCAATAAAGTACAATTTAGCTAAAACAAAAGGCACATTTCTGAGTAAAAACCTCAGAAGTATTAGAGGCAGTAGAAGTGATACAGAAAATACTGATGATATTAAAATTGCAGATTTAATTATTTTTTTTTTAAATATCCAAACTCTCGTGTTCAAACTTTCAAAGAGAATGGCAGTATGAGCAGTAGGTATTTGTTGTTACCAGCTGACACTTGTGTTAAAGAATATTAGCTAAAATATTTATGCTACTGTGCTTCTACCAAACATGCTCTCCTACACATGCCAAAATCTGTACACCAAATCTGGTATGAAAAGGTTGCCACAGAAACCCTTCTGTTTTTATCTGGTAGCTTTCTTTGTCCTTTATACATAAAATAGACAGAAGTGTGTCTTTTAACAGCCAGATCATCCATTCCCAGGACAGAAGTAATTCCATGGGATATGATGAAACTTACTAAAGACAGAACTAAATACAGTATGTAATCGTGTAGATCACGACTGGAGGAAAACCAGTCCTATTCCATGGAATGTACCTGTACATTTAGGAGGCCAGAATAGACCTTTCAGAATTGTTTAAAAAAAAAAAAGAAATAAAACCTGCACAAATTCTCTCATATTTCATTAGAATTTTGAATTTACAGTAACCTCAGGAATGTTTGTTTTGTACTTCAGCAGAGTTCCATATAGAGAGCTAGGGAAATAACAGGAGGTTTGGAGGTTGGTGGAACTCCTAGAGGTAGCCCAAATCCACAAGTGTGCTGTGTATATAGAGAATGTTCACACAGTCTTACTTAAAGCTGCTTAGCAGCTTAAAATGATAAAAGTCCTTAACACAATTTAAGAACTTAAACCAGTTAAACTGTTTGAAGCAGCTTTTGAGTTTGAAGAGTTTGGGAGGGGGGTGATGGTGGGAAGCATACCTGCTGAGCTGCAGGCCTGGGGACAGAGCTGGCAGGGTCCCACCAAAGGGGTCCTTTTGCAGGTAAACTTTGGAGAACTGGAGGAGATGTGATGGAGAAGAGAAAAGAGTTTTCTACATATTTTTATATAGAATTGTATATATGCCCAGATTGCTTTGCTTTAAATAGTGTTGCAGGGAATCTTACCGGGATGAGAGGTGTCAGCAGTGGCATCTCCCCAGAGAAACAGGGAAGACAGTGGCAGAAAAATATTGTATATGACAAGTCTTCAGCTGTGGAAAACAACTTTGGCTCATGGGCCAATGGAAGGCTCCTCAGGAGCATTGTGAAGAAATCTTCTACACGAGGTGCAAGGCAAAATGTTCTGGTTCTGTGGCTCCAGGAGTTGGAGGCAAGGAGTGAGGTGGCATGAGTGGGCCTTTCAGATGTTTTGAGGAGGAATTTTTGATTCTAAAAGATTGTTTTGGGGAAAAAGAAATGGCACGGGTGGAAGGGGAGGCAGGGAGAGTTGCTTTAGTTTGACTCATCTCAAACAGCGTTAGTTGGTCATATCAGAAATGTTGTTAATATGTGAAGTCACGTGTTTATAAAACAAAAAAGAAACGATTATTTTTGAGATCTAGTTTTGTCCCTGCTGCCATGTGTGGTGGTCAGTGGTTGTGTGTGTGTTTGTGTGTGTGTATGTGAGCTCAGATGGAAAAAAATGGTAGCACTGCACAGGAGTGATACTTCAGGGCAAAGGAAGAAGGCACGGGAATGGGAATTAATGTCTGAAGGGGAAAAGAGCTATGATGCTGCTTCTGAAGGCAGTGATGCCACCTTAAATGTTTTCAAACTTGGTCTGGTTTTCATTGATGCAGGCAGTGATTTACACCTTTCAGTGCAGAAAAGGCTGTAAAACAGGAGTGAATTACATTCTGTACCATTTGAAAATAAATTGCGCATTCACAGCCACTCAGGGTGAGGCCTATTTACACTTCCAGAGTGGTATATGATGAGTAAATGAAAGTTAGGCCTGTGTGTGAATGAAAAATGCCTGTTTTACCAGAGGCTGTGAAAAGAGAGAGCAAGGGAGACTTAGTGGAAATTGGAAGCGAGATTTTATTTGTTTGTTTAGAACAGTCCTATTGATTTGGAGTCAGAGGGAGTATTGGTGTAACTGCAAACTAATTCCACTGAATTCTGCAAGGTATTTCTGGTGATGCTGATGGGGCTGGAAGTTTATGTTTATAATATGAGTTTTTCTTGTGTTCAGGTAAGTGTTTATCACGTTATATTCTTGTGTGATCTTGGTGGCATAATATTTAACATGAATGTTATCTGTCCAAAAACACAATCTTCACTGGGGCGAAAGAGAGCTTGGGTATAGTTAAGATTATTTTATCTCAATACAATTAAATAACTCCTTGGTTTTCTTGTATGATAAGGAATGAGATATGCAAATGTTACTTGGTGAGGGTAAGTGCTTTCTGACTAATGACAGACATAGAAAGAAACCCTTTAATTAATGAAATCTTGCTGTTGTGCACGTAATGCTAATATCTCAATATTGCTTGAATTTCAGAACGTTTCAGGATCTGTCCAAACAAATGGATATTTCTTATGGTACAGTCAGGGATTCAGCAGTGTATGAATACTTTAAAGCAAAAGGGACAAACCCTTTGGAGCAGGATAACACATTTGCTGAACTGTGGAGGACTATCAGTAAGAATAATGGGGCAGATAATTGCGTATCGAACCCTTCTGAAGGCATCAGGAAGGTAAGACTGGATCACAGGGATTTTCATCTAATTTTTGTATCATTGTTGTTTCTATGGAGTTATTGTTAAGTTCCAAGAAAGAAATTACAGTCATTTAAGAAAACCCTGAATTCATATCTAAAGTTCCTTTTAGTACCTTGATGGCAGATAAGAATCATATTTTGGTGTCATGGCTTTGAAGTAAGTACTTTAGCTCTACCTAAGTCTTAAGCATGTAAGTCCTTCTTTGAATGTGGTCATAAGGTTTCTCAGTTTCTTGGGAGTATTGATAATGCCTTTTTTAGTGTCATTCTTTACGTTATCCAGGTACTGACTCTTGTCCTTTTGCTCATTTGAGTTTTTGGGGATTTTTTTTCTGCTTTCATGAACTGAACATGTTGGAAACATGAGCAGAAATCAGGGGATTCACAGAACATATACTCATTTCTCTTAAACAGAATTTAATGCAAGGTTTTTCTTTGTTTATTCCAAACTTTGAAAAATGCATCCACCTGACACTGTGTTTTTACCTACATTTTGTTGCTCTCAGATAAGACTACACATTTCTTTTGTGAAACTGAGCATTGTTGTGAGATTCAAGGACTGATATACGACAGCTTGGGATCCTACATCTTTGTGACAAGTCCTGTGATAAAGAGTATTCATTCAGATCAGACCATTACAAATGTCCACACTCTCTCACAGCCTGCCTCTCCCCTCTGCTTCCCATCCTGAAGCTCAGGAAAAACAGATAGTACCTTACATCAAACCACACATGTCCAGGAGCAGAAGGGATGCAGACATGTTGTAAGCTTAATGTGCTGCTTCTTTAGTGAAAGGTGTCCTCTTTATCTGCCAATTGATTTTTTTTGTAAAACAAGCTAACAGCCATTATTAGCACAGTGAATGTTTGATCAGATGTACTCTTGTCAGTGAAACACTGGTTCTGAATTAATATATATTACTAGTTCTTTATGCTTTTGTAAGTGGGAAATGATAATATGGTTGAGTCTTCCATTTCTTTTTTTACTATGGATTTTTGAAACCTTTTCTGAACAGTGAGAGGGAGAGTATCCAAAATCTACTATTTTTTTACAATGCCTTAAGGAGGGTGAACACAGTAACACAAGCCAACCCATTTCCCAATTCATTATCCTTAAGCAAAAGATTCCCAACTGTTTGCATGACTTTTGGAAAAAATCTTTGTACAAAGACTGTTATGTCTTCTCAGCCTAGGAGTATTTAGTCAAAAGTTTTGGTTCACCCTGCCTTTTCACTCACCTCCCAGATGAGCTTCCCTAAAGACCTCTGCCCTCAGCTCCAGCAGCCTTTCTCCCTTGGTACCACGTAGAGCTCTGGCAATAGCAAGGTCTGCAGTGTGTTTATTCAATTATTTATTTGATCTGCTCAGCCCCTTATGAAAATGTGGCCTCTATTTTGAGAGATTTTGGTAGCATTTAAAGGAGAAATGGAGACATTAAGTACTTTTCTATGTACCCTAGCATTTAAGCCAATAATAAAACAGTTTACCTCAGAAAAATGTACAGTATTTTATTTTCTTTTTTCTTTTATACCATTCTTATGGCAGTGGGTGCTCTTTATCCATGAAATTGTAAATACTCTTATTCTGTAAGCCTACTGCATGTTGCCATTTATGATAGCTAGATTCACCTAAGCCAGAAATGTAACTGTAGATTGGCAGGCTGTCGAGAATACCAATTATATTGTCTGTATGGAACTGGCAGCTTCGTCTTATCTATGTGATAATAACTTTTCGTATGAAGTTTGATTTCAGTATTGCAGGGTGATTTTTATACGACTAGATCAACTCATTGAATTAGTGTCAACAAGCAAATTTTACTGCAGTCCCCAAAGATGACCGAGGCCACTATTTGATTAGACACCTACATAAATGGGGATTAATATTTAATAACATTGTCAACTAAACTGTTGTGTTTATAGTTTAGGTGCCACTCTTCCTAGCTCATGAGCTCTTTCAATAAACAGACGAGTTTTCCATGTCAAGTATTATGACTAGAAATTCTGGTTTTTTCTAAAGGAGAATTGATGTCAGCCAAGGAAATGAGAGTTTCCATCTATAAACGCATACTGTTGCATGAAAGAGATGTAAACGTGCCTTAAAAATGTATTTTATAGGAAATGGGAAATCTAAATCTCTCTAGCATAAAAAGATCCATAAAACATTTTTCTGAATAAGGATTTACCTGACGCAATGCAAAAATAATAATAAAAAAAATCACTACTCTCCTTTCTTCCCTTCCCTTCTCCTCCTTTCCATTTTCTTCAGACAGTGTCACAGTTCAACTGTGGTTACAAACAGAGCAATGCCACTTCAATGCAAAACAGGGGAGTGCTGGTTGTTTATGCTACAGGCAGGTATTTCAGGTGTTTATCTCTATTCCATCTCCCTGCATTTCATGGAGATTTTCCTACTCCCTTTGACTATCTGAAAGTCAAAAGGATGGCAGTGGAAGAAAGTCCTGAGAGTTTTTGAGGTGTTTGGTTGCCAAGGCAGAGGTCTCTCTTCAGAGCCAGCACAGTCCTTGTAGCCACAAGCGACAGGAGGATGTTTCAGAGACAGGGGTAGGGGAGGCAAGTTGCTTTTGTTCTGCTCCAAGGTAGTTGAAAGAGGTCATTGAAGTTTGAAAACCTCCTCCTATTCACCAGTGCCTCTTCACAGCATCAGAGCAGGTTACCAGGCAAATCACCAGTCCATACAAAATACTGTTTTGCCACTTGAGCTCTCCGGTATTATAACAGAGGATGATTGACTGACACTGTCACAGGGAAAGTTTCTTTCTGGGTCAAACTCCAGCCAGGATCCTCAGGAATCATGCAGTGAGTACTCCTGCCATCTCATCCCAGGTGGACATTTGTACTGGAATCACATGCATTTCTAAGCCATTTGCACATCTCAGTAAAGTGTTTGCATAATACCCAATGGCAATTCATTTTCAGGGTAATTATTGATTGCACCAACATATACAATAACCCGTGGTTTTGTCATTGTGGGCACCCATTTTTGCTTTGAAAGGATGAAGCAATATGATCCCCATGTAATGCCATATCTGCTATATATACACCTAGGAGAATTAAACTGTTGGTGTTGCATTTTATAAAGCCCTGCTTTGGTTGAGGCTGTTCCCCTGTCCAATCAATTTGGTGCCAAAATTTCTCTGAATCCTTTCTTTTCTTCCTGTGTATCACTTTTGATCAAAAGTGAACAAAGCCAAGTAGAGCACAAAATGAGGATGCATCACTAACTTAGGCAATAGCACAGTAAGAATTTATTCCTTCCCTTTTTTGCTCCCCTCAAAAAGTCTCTCTTGACTGCAGATGAAAAGCAAACATTAAATCAGACTGATCTTATTGAACAGTCACTTCTATTCATTCTTATTTTGAGAGTAAAAGTAATTTAAAATTTCAATTAATATGACTTTTTTAAAAACTATTTTTTCCAATAATTTATTGTCCATAATGAATTTTATATTGTGAATTGAGGTTGTTCATCCATATGCTTTCGTGGACCCTCATAAATTTTTCCATTTCTTGACCCATTTGAAGTAAAAGCAAATGCTTCCTTAAACCTGAATCTATTGCATCCAGTAGTGGTTCCTTAATTATTTTAATGTTGGAAACATTTCAACAGGATTAAATGGCATGCCTTTCTTTTTATTATAACTGTTTTGCTTCTCTTAAAGCATTTTTTATAGATAATAAATGTTATCCAAGCGTGTTTTTTAACTACTCCACTAATGTCAATGTAAAAGTCACTTTTTGATATTTCTGTGGTACCAGCCATATAATGGGATCAGCCACAGTGACACTCTGTTCTGGCAGTAAATTAATAACAAATTTTGCACTATTCTGGCACTTGTGTCCTTAGTATCATAGCTTCTTCATAAGTTAATCTGGAATTAATATTTTTTTTCATGTTATTATTATTTCTTACTATGTTTTCTTTGGAATAACATAATTAACCATCAGTAAGCCAGGACCCTTTGAACAATAGTCTTCTGTCTCCCTCCACATTGAAGAGTGACATTATGAGGTTGCTTACTGCTTTCCTGGAGTATTATTTCCTTTGTGGTCCTTCTTATGTCTAGGAAGAAATCTTCTTTGGCCTTTTAATTTTTTAGGATTGTGAAGAAGAAACATTTTTCTAACATAAGTTTTGCCCAGGGGGGTCATTTTTTTCTTAAATCTGTTTTCTTAAATCTCTTAAACTAAAAATAAATCTGGTGTCTTTGATGTAAGTCAAAGTAGTTGTTCTACCTGGGTAGGATAAATGAGTGCTGCTTTGGCTGGCTTTCTGATAAAGAGAATGTTGAATGTTTAACCAAGTGATTTTGTTTTGTTCTGCAACATGTCTATATGCTGGCAGTCACTATAAGACCATAGCAAAAGAGCAAAATATGAAAGACAATTATAGATTTAAAGTACAAAATCTAACTTATTATTCTGTATTTAATTTCAGTCATTTTTTATTCAAGCTATCTTACTTATGCTCAGCTGGGGTTTGCCACAGGCCCTTTTACCAGCTTTCTCTCTATTCTACCTTTGCAATGATGTCTGATCACTAGAACATTTTTATGGGCCCTAAACCCACACAATTCAGGCTTTAGATGGCTGAGCTTTGAATGCAAGAGCCTGAGGATGTGGATATTTGCTGTACTGTGATCAGGACTTGGTTACATGGGTAGGTACATCTGTGTTATACGCAGTTGGGGAGCTTGATGGGTTTCTTGCTCGTCCATCCCATAGGTCAGTGCCAGGTCTTCCTACTTTCCCTATGGCCTGGGAGCTGAGAGGCATGCACATGTGCACACATACATTCTTTCATGTAAAAAGAAATGAAAAGTTTAAAAAGCCTTTAAAAGTTTTGGGTTGATTTTTCTTTGAAAATAAGTGTCGATTTGACTTTATTTGGCTTTTACCACTTGCCTAGTGAAAGTATATAAAAAGTAAACATTCTTCAAACACACACTTATGTGTGCAGTTGTGTGTCTTGCACATATTTTTTTGTAGTTTGACAGCTTTTCTTTAAATTGAACAAATGATACTGCTTAGCTGTCACTACAGATATTAACAGGGAAGGGAATGATGCTGAATTTAGAGAGCAACTAAACGTTTTGTTATAAGAAAACTTTCCACACAATGAGCACGCTAATAGAATGAGGTCTCCACTCTTCAGAGAAGAAAATTGAGCAAGTGGAAGAAGTTTTAGAAGAAACAAATCTCTCCTTAAGAAAAAGGGATCTTCAGAGATTCCATTTTTGGCATCAGAGAGGGGGACCAGTCTTACACCCATTATTTCTGGGAGATGAAAGAGTTTAAGACTCAGATTCCTGTTTATGCTAAAATGACCAGGCTGTGAGAGAAATAATGTTCTACAGATGTGATGACATTGGATAGAATGATTTATGTCATTAAAAAAATCTATAAAATAGATGTGAAGATATCTGGTAGACTTTGTTTTTGACCACTTACACCTGTAGGATGTAATTTGGGATAGCGACACTGCAGGCAAAAGATAAGCAGACCTTTACAAAAGATCTGCTGTCCAGCATTGAAAGTCAGTGTAGAAAACTCTGCTATATAAAATAACACACAGAAAACAGAGGCTTGAAAAATAGAATCAATAATGTGATTTTCCTGTAGTCATTGTATTATAACGGAAATCGAATATTTGAGGAAGATTGTGTTCCTCAAGTATTACTAAAAAATAGGTGAGGAATGTATTATATGTTGTCAGTGTTGTTCTTTTCTAAACTGTAAATTTGAAAAGCAGATTTACAGAGCAGTTCTGAAAGAACAGAAGATAGATACAATTCTTGAAACCAAATGAACATACAAAACAACAAGAACAACAAAAAAACCCCAAACAAACAACCAAAAAAACCCCTAGAGAAATGCAAGACACATGTCCAGTTTCTGTATATCCATCAGGCGAGATTTTGTTCTCTGATAGCATGGATTTTGAATAAATTCTGTGTGCAGTAACAAGTGCTGCTGTCTTTGTTCCCACTAGTGCGTATTTTTAACGCACTTGAACTTGCAGTTTCCTGTCATAGGTATCAAAAGCCTATGTACTGTTTACCACAGAACACAACCTGCCTGAGATATGCAAAAGGAGGGCCTTTGATGGTCCTCCCCTGCCAGGATCTCTAGTGGGACTGATGGTCACTGCCAGGGGTCCCTCACCAGGTGGGAGGTCTATCAGCACCATCACAGCTACCAGAGGGTAAAATGGGAATCCTTGAAGCCCATTACAGGAAGGGAAGAGAGGAAGATGCAGAGATTTACAGCTAAAAACCCAGTTAATTATAGCTGCGTGATCATTCAGAAAATACCTTTGAAGAGTATCTTGTAGGCTTCCAAGAACATAGGTTGCTGGTGGAATATAGGCCAAATGCCTTGAGAAACCACTTCCTTGGCATTCTGAATTTTGTACACGTCCCTGCGTTGGTAGATGTTGAAGCCTTTTCTGGGGTTTGCTTATAGTAAAGAGTGATTTGTTTGTTCTTTTCTCTTTTGTGCCACCATTACCAGATTAGGTAAACAGCCAGCTGGAGTATTACAATGCAGTTATGGAAGTCTTACTCTGATCTAGTTTCATACAATGATATTAAAGTGCAAGATATTTTTATGAAAATGCTGGTTTAATAAGTTGTGTGAGCTAAATCAATGACTGATTCTAACAGTAGAGTGTGGCTTCTATTTGAATAACTCCTGTAATAGGAGTTGCTTCATACTATAGTTCAGATTTTAATGACATTTTTTACTAGGATATCAATTGCTGTTTGGGGCTACATGAATCATTGACTGTTACTCTGAACTGGCCAGGGAGATGTCAAAGGAGAAAGTGGACACAAACTCACACTAGTGGTATACCCTTAAAAAATAAAATAGTATTTTTAAAGGGGTCACTATATAGGCTCATTTAAAACTTACCAAAGAGGAACATTTCTACTCTGTTTTAACTCAGAAGCAAATGAATTTGTGGATCTTTGATTGCCTTGATGCAGATAAAAGGGAAGATGGGAAAAGAGGTGGATTGTGGCAAGTAGCTTACAGAAAATCCAGGAACCATAATTTTAATCTTTGTTTCCCCGATTTCTACCCACTGGGGGATAACCCACCCATTTGATTTATCCTCATGTGTAAGCAACTGTAAGGGACTTCAGAAGTCTATGGTTTATATCAAAGCACGGTGAATTAAAATTATCTTATTTGCTCAACTGAGGAATCCAATATAATAAAACATCTAACAGAGTCTTACAAACTTACAGTTGAATTTAAAATTGAACTTATACAGAAATTGAAAGTATGCAGAGGGATGAACTAATACTGTGCCAGAGCTTCAGTCATTTGCTAGGGGAGCTTGGTGAATTGGTTCACAGAAAGAAATATATACAGGAGTTCAGCTCACTGTTTTGCTTTGATCTGACCTAAAGAAGGATCTGAAAAAAAAAAAAAAAGAGAATTCTACATTCATGACTAGTCATGTATTTACCTTAGATGTTCCAGCCCATCTGTTCTATTGTTCACTAGGGACTTAAAAACTTGCTGCTTAAATATATTAAGAAACCAATGACTACTTTAACCAAGAAAATTATTATTATTTTTACTTTATTGAATCCCTATCCAGAGATGTTTCTTTCTTCTTGTGTTAAGTAAAGTGATTTACATTCACTGTATGCCCCGTGTGCAGGCATTGGTTTCAATCCCAATTAAGTCTGATGCTTAAGGACCACTGCATGGGTGTGTGTTAAAATAAAACAATATTTATCCCAAAACTGAGATAATAGGAGATTCTTGTGAATCTTCTTACCTGTGAAGAAAAGAGGGAAGTCTTTAAATTCAGAGCATGCCTTTCTTTACAGGACTAACATAGCTCTTAGAAAGGCTTTGTTTATTTGGAAGGGAAATTGGTTTTATTTACGTGTTTATATCAGCAAAACTACAAAGTTACAATTTTGGTGACTGTGATGATGAGGAAACATCACTTAGTGCTCATACTGTGCCTGTCTTGTTACACAAATGTATGGAACCGGCACATTCAATTCTCCTACAAAACATACATGAAATCTCATCATCTAAAGCAATAGATTTCATTTATAATTAATAACTTGTTACACAAACTTTACTTATACTTAAAGTTGGCTATGTTATCCTATGCATTCCTATTAAAAAAGGAAGATATTTTAGCAAAGTTTGAAGTAGATGAGGTACTGTTGGGAGCGAAGAGTGTTAGAAATACATTAAGATGTTGGAGGTCTACAGATAACCTGTGACCTAAGGAAATACCACCAAGGAATAATTACAAGGTCTGGATTTGTTTGTTGGCTTGGGGTTTTGTCTTACCTAGAATTTCAGTTTAGTTTAGACTGTGTTGTGTTCATGCTGTATTTACAGGCCAAGAAAGGAAATTATGCTTTCCTGTGGGATGTGACAGTGGTGGAATATGCTGCGCTGACAGATGATGAGTGCTCTGTGACAGTCATTGGAAACAGCATCAGCAGCAAAGGATATGGGATAGCACTTCAGCATGGAAGTCCCTACAGAGATCTTTTCTCCCAGAGGTAAACTGAAACAAAGCTCATTTTACAGGATTCCTCTCTACAGCCAGCAACCATTTGTGGTTCACACTAATTTTGGAATTTAATTGATAAAGGACAATGAATACATGACAGCAGAGAGGTTGAGTTCAGGCTCAACAAAGCTGCTACTTCTGCTCCACATGCATCTGGTTTGGGAGGAGGGAACAGAGGTGATGTGTTGATCTGTGGCCTCACACCTTCAAGCAGTGCTGCCTCTGGCACAAAGGACTGATGTCCTCAGAGCTTTGTGTGAGGTAGAGGAGAGATTGAAGAGAGATTCTTGATTCATGCTGCATTTTGCAGGCTCTGAAGCAATGTGTTGCTCCCTGCAGTAAGCAAGCAGTAATGCCCTGGCTTATCCTTTAGGGTGGAGAGACAGGTCGAAGATTCACAATGGCACAGGGAATCAAGATTTGCCAAGTATTGCGTGGGACTGCCAAGACCACGAGGCTATAAAACCATGCCATTTAGTGATCTCTGAGCTATCAGCTAGGAATATGTTTTTCATATGAATGTGTACACTGAAATGAAGACATGCAGTGGTGCAGGCAGAAGGTGAGCTGGTGCTCCGCTCCAGGCAAGGAACTGAAGCAAGATTTCCTCATTTTGCTCCTTCTTTATAAAAAGGAGCAAAGCTCCAGCTGCCTAACTAGAGACAAAGCTGCCTCAAGAGAACAGATTGTTAGTAAACAGCTAAAACAGTTATCAAACCAAATCCAAAATGAATCATTCATGCAGAGAAGGGACACTTCACAAGAGACAAAACAGTGATTAATTAGCAACTGTTAACACAGTAATTCAGGCATTGTGTAACAGCATTGAAGTAAAATCCTTTTGAATAAAGTACATTTGCTGAAGTAAATGAGTTGGTCGCTGCTTAAACAGATTTGTAGTAAGTGGTGCACAAACAGTAGCATGTTTAGCCTCCCATGATTTTGAAATTATTGTGGAAGAGCAGCAGTGGAGTGGGTTGAGCATTTCACTAGTGGGACCAGCTGTTGCAGCTGAATGTAGCCAGACCAGGCATGACTAACTGATGATTTCCCATGGAAATGCTGTTTGCATTGCAGCAGAATTTTTTACAGTCTCTTTTTTTCTGAAGTTACCCAGTGGAGTTTACCTGCTGCTGTGAGTAGAAAGAAGTCTTGGTATAGTGGAGTCTCAGATGAAAAATAAAACACCGTGGTGGTGGTGGGGTGGAGTTTTGAGCTGTGGGATGATAGGTTTAAGAGTTGTGCAGCATAAGGAAAAGACAAAAAAACTGCGAAAAAGTATCACTGAAAATAATGCTTGTCTTTTGAAATTTCTGCAGGATCCTAGAGTTGCAAGAAAGTGGAGATTTGGATGTTCTTAAACAGAAATGGTGGCCACGGATGGGACGTTGTGACCTGAATAGCCATACCAATGCACAGACAGATGGGAAGGCACTCAAGCTTCACAGTTTTGCAGGCGTTTTCTGCATTTTAGCAATAGGCCTTCTTCTTGCTTGCTTGGTGGCAGCATTGGAGTTGTGGTGGAACAGCAACCGTTGTCATCAAGAAACACCGAAAGAGGTCCATAACTTTTATTCTTATCACAATTAAAAGTAGAAAACACAAAAGAAAGAGAGAGCGAGTTACAGTTGTGGGATTTTAGGTGCTCTCATGCAATAAATTTGATTTATATTGATTCGCCATACTAAGCTTTGCATATAACTTTTTGGGTGGTTGTTTCTAAGCAAATAAAAGAGCAAACAAATGTGTCTTTTGTGCACGTGGAAGGTGCCAAACTGACGGCCCTGGAGACTAAATTCCTCTATTTATTTGTAGAGCAGATACAGCATGGGCAGCAGCAGTGCAAACTTCCCCTCATTGCCCCACCAATGTGCCTCAACCCTGACCTGGAGAGACCACCTTTAGGGGTAAGAGAGTAGTTCAGAAAAACCCCCTTGGCCACTCTGCTGTGAGTGACAGGGAGGCCAGTCACAGGCACCCAGTTGTGCCATCTGTGGTAATGTTTTCCCTGATCTGAGCCCCCACCCATTGGCTGTGAGAACAATGTCCATCCTGTGCAGGCTGTGCAGCTGCCAGCCATCTGGTAGCTTCTTTCCTTCACAGCTGACCTAGGCTGAGTTTGGAGAGGTACATGAGCAATTAAAAATAAACCAGCTAGTTAAAAATTGAATAAGCCATATTGTCATGACGCTGTTTAAATGCTTCTCTTCTTTTGTATTCAGTTTTATTTCTAAAACTAGGAGCCTCTGAGAAAACTGACCTTCATATAACATGTTTTACCTAGTAAAATACCTCTGAGAATTTTCTTGGGTTTGAAGTTTTCATGTGCAGTAGTAATAGTTAGCAACGCTATGATAGGATAATCAGTCCATGCTCAGCTCTGTCTTGCATGAAGCCTGTATTTGTTTACTTATACTAAATGTTTAACAAACTAACCTCTTGTTATTTTGGAGACATTGAGGTGCTTTCATCTTGGAACAGATGTTTGTTACAAGCAAATAATAGCAGTGAGCTGCACTACAGCTGGAAAATAGTATGTAACCCATCAGTTCTAACCTATGTTTCTCAAGTTGCAGTAGTACTAGACTAATTGACATACCTATCACCTGTAAGCAATTTTGGCAAATTGGCAACCTGATCTAGTGGATGGCATCCCTTCCCATGGCAGAGGGGTTAGAACTAGACGATCTTCAAGGTCCCTTCCAACCTAAACTGTTCTATGATCCCATGATTTTGCCCTGCTGCTGTGTAAAGTCGCTCCTGGTGTAACCCCAGAGGTCCACCCACCTCAGCATTGTGAAGGCCTAAAGCCCAGAGGTTGGTGGTTCACTGCCCACTGTGAAGGCCTGTCAGGGCAAGGGACAGGGGTGTTGTCTGAGGTGTCCTACTGCTGCGTGTGCACAAGCACAAATCTGGCCAGACTATGCAGTGAGTTCCCCTCTCTACGCTCAGGGACTCACCTTTGTGTATCTTTGTAGACTGAGATGAAAATATGACTCAATGGCAGTTTCATATAAGGTGAAATAATTTGCTTTTTCATTGCAAGGAGTTTTAAATACTCGTTTGCCATTGCTGAAAAAGGATCTGTCTTGCCAAGTTTAAATATTGTCTTTTTTGCCTTTACCCTTTATTTCTCTTTTTATAACCATTAAATGGAGTACTACATACCCCCGCCTATTCCATCCCATCCCATCTCTTCTCCCTTTTTCATCCTTCTCCCCCTTCCCTCCAGTGCATTCTTGATCAGGGTTGCTCTGTACATCTGTACTGCTCCTTTGCATTTTCTGTGACAAACAATAGAATGCTTCTAAGCTTCTGTGTTTTAAAGTCTACTGAAGTTACCCACGTGGTACAGCCGTGCTTGGGAAAATCACTGTGTGTGGGGCTGGCTCTGCCTTTGGAGCACAAGCAGGCTGGGTTAAGGAGGCAAATTAAACTCAGGTACAGCACATGGACAGATTCTGGAAAGATCAGTGATGTGGGTGCTGCTGAGAGAGAGGGAACAGAGTCAGTGGGAGCCCTGGCACAAGTAGGTGTTAAGGTTGAATGAGGAAGTGCATGTTCCCAATGAGAGGGCACAGGGCTGAGCCAAGCTGGTTGGGAGGAAAACGTATGGTGGGTGTGCCAGGCAGGCAGGGTGGGGTGGAATGAGAGGTCCCTGACAGGGACAGCTGGGTGCAACGAAAGGCAAGCAGCTAGAGGCACCTTTGGATCCAGCCAGAGGGAAGGGTGACTGCTCCCCAGTACCATGGACAGACAGGATGCTTAGGGACTCTCTACCCAGATGTGAGACAGCCACACAGTTGCAACCTAAGCTCTGATCCCACTGCAGACCAGGGGCTGGGGGTTCTGGTCACAGTGACCACAAGATCCACTCTACCAAATTAGCAAATGAATGTGGCAGGTATTTCCTGATAGGTTAAGAGTCAGAGATGTTTTATTTATGTGCTACCAGTGAGGAGGGGTCAAAGTGGGATTGCTGATAGCTACTGCAATTAAGATGGGAAACCAAGTTTCAGAAGGGATGGTGTACATGGGTTGAAGGGTTTTGACACGTTAAGAAGGCCTAAGTTTCATAACTTTGGGAAGGATAGGATCCAGGACTGAGGGGAGCATGGAGTCCTGGGTACTCACCTGCTTGAGCCAGGACAAGTGATGTAGGGCACAAGGAGAACTTGATATCTAGGAGGAGCATGTTCAGGATATCTCATTTCTACCACTGTTTCTGGCATTTCTACAGCAAGAACCATAATGACAGAGCTGCAGCACATACAGAATATTAAGATCCACCTCTTAGCTGTATCCAATACTCCAACCAAGTCATTAGTTCAGCAACAGCTGCAAACTCAAGTCATGCTGCCGATTTCCTTCTGCTTTTGGGAAGGCTTTGGCAAAACATGAGTGTTGTGATATCACCTAGAAATTGTGGGAACTGGGTTTTCTCCCAGCTGCTTTCTTCTGAGAAGTGCAGAGCTTGTGGAGGGTCACAGAAGAGGTTGATTTTCTTGCAGTCCAACATTAGACTTCGGTGACACCTATGAGGCGAAGGAGAAGGTGGCAACATTTGGCTGCTGTGACCCTTAGCCTGTTAGGAGTTTTATAAATCCATTGTACAGAACTGGAGTGGATCAGAACTGAATGAGGAGTTGTCATGACCCACAGAGCTCTTGTGTAACGTTCTCTGTTTGGCATGAGCCACTCAGTAGGCTGCATCATGTCAACAGCTGCCAATTCAAAAACAAAGAGATGTTGGGAAGAAGGAGGCACAACTGCTATGGCAGATTCATGACAGGGTTGGATGGTGTGCATCTTGCTGGAGAGAGAGAAAGCATTTTTTTGAAAACTCTTTGTATGTCGAGGGTCTGTGAAGTCTGGGGTTAGAAGAATGTGCACAGCCTTCATTAGCATTGGAGAAATGTTTTCAGCTGACATTAAGGTTTTGGGGTTTTTGCCAGTTCGTTTTTCTTTTCTTTTTCCACTTTGTATTCCTTAGGCTTTTGTGGAGGTTAGGCTGAGCCAGTACATTGGTGTTCAGGGACTTAGATGTCTGCATGGTATAAATCACAGCTCTTAATTACAATGAACATGAAGAATATAGTGTTAACCGTGTACCTGGGGGGAGCAGGAAGCCTGTGTTTTGAAACCTGACAATGCAACTTGGACTTTGACATTAACATGACCTACTTTTGTAGAGACGTTATAGGAAGAGTTAGGTAAGGTGAAGACTGCCTCCAGTTGTGATATTTTTACATTATTTGCGTATGAAGAAACTCTGCCCCACAAAATTAAAAAAAAAAGGTAGTATTTTTTCTACCCATTAAGTCAATTCATTAAGATAAACCTCCAGGAAAGATGAATTTCCTTTATTTTCCCAAAGACACAGTTGCTATTGATTCACAATTGTGTCATCTGAAGAACAGTGACATTTCTTGCTAGAAGAGTGAAGGTTGGGTTGATCTTCTTTTTCAAGATGTTGATACAAGATATTTTTATTCTATTTGAAACAGATTTATAAAAATGTTTCTAAGTATTTCTGCTTTACAAATCTTAATGTTATCCTTATTAATTCTTCATTTAATCCTTATCAGATCAGATTAACAAAAGAAAGATTAGTTCCAACATCAGGAAAAAATGTGTATCTGCAACACCCTGCCACATTCTTCTATTAGGGATCAAGTTTGCAATCTCAAAGTTGGAAAGATATCTGGTAGGATTAAAGTGCCCTTTTTAATATCTAATTCAGAGAAACTTACACTTGGTCATCTTTTTCAAAACAGATTTTCTGGAATTTATAATCACCCTCTCCTAATTGTCAATACACAACCACCCTATACCCACAGTGAAATTTAGCCAGCTCATACATCTGTCTCTGTGTGTTAAAACCTTGAACTTACACAGCTGCTACCCAGCCTGCAATAGTTATATCTCATCTTTTAACTTTGATAAGCTTCAGAAAATTGGGGAGTTGTAAAAAAGTAATATTTATTCCAGAGTCTCTGTTCAGTCACTCTGTGTCCCTTTTAAATAACTGAGAAATCAGATAAAGTTATTAAACTCCGGTACCATATAAATGCTGAGCTTTTAATAATTATCTCTGGAGTTCTATATCTTTTTATATGAGTCCTATGCATTTATTTCACAAAATCAGAAAGCCATAATGTAATTTGGATCATTTAACTGCCAAAGGCTTTGCCACATCATCAGATTGTTGGTATCTTTTATCGCATTTGACAGAATGAAAGACAGTTTTCACATCTCCATTGTCATTATGATCAAGTGTAGCTGCTTACTGCAATGGACTCCCCAGCATCCACTGTGCTTTATCAGCTATGTCTTAGTGTGATGTGCTATTGCTCTTGAAGATTATTACTTCTGAGATCTCTTCAGAACTATTAAGGAATCCTTCCTAGTTCATCCACATACTACAAAACAATGGAAACTTTAAAGCAAACATAAAATATCTTACTCTTCATGGAAAGGAAGTTGAATTCCCATATTTTTCACTGTGCATGAGGTGTATTCATTAAAAAGAAATGGTAACACCCATATTAAACAAAATTAATCATTTATGCAGGATAATTTTTTTCCTGGGAACTGAAACCCTTTGCGTCTCTCATAAAGGTGATATTGATTCACTTATAGTTACCATAGCTCTTGAAAGACAATGTTAGAATGACCTCAAGAAATTCTTGGTTTGATTCTTTCTTTGCTCAGATAATGCATGTGATAAATCAGAAATCTATTTTTTCCTAAACCTGCTGTGCTATTCCTAGCAATATGAGTGTTTCAGAAACTGTACATAGTGCATTTGTGATTCTGTAGTGCAAGAAGATTTTGGATTCTTGTTGGTTAAGAAACAGATAGTTTTCCATCTCCTGAGTTGCTCCTAGTCATTGTCTCCTAACTTGTGTCAAATTTATAATTTATTAACAATCACAGCTTAGTTTGCTATTTGTTAACTTTCTCATGCTTCTGCAAAACTATTTTGTTCAGTAGACTCTTTTCACTTTTCTGTTCTTACTTTTTATTTTTAAATTATTAAAACAGGGTAGCAATTCAGGTACTGTCCATAGTGGGAACTGACTCATGTACTAGAAACAGCATCTTATAATTCCTGTTTCCTGCTACTCCAGGTTAATAATATTTTAAATGTATTGAATCTCAGAAAGTCTAGACTCTGCAGGCTCTATAAGATTGTGGGGAGGTAGCAAAATTACTCTAAAAATTATCACAAATACCTTGGCTGTATGCAGGATGAAAGAAAGAAAAGCTGTATCTCTGGCCAGGGCAGCCTTGTGTGATCTGCCTTAAGTTCCCTTGTTTCCATGTGCAGTGATGTGCAGACTCCAGCCTACCTCAAAAATCCATACTTCTAGCTTTAGCAGTCATGAAAGTTACCCACTAAGACTCTCCTCTGGCATTAGAAGAGCCTGAAACTCAGTGTACCTTAGAAATGGAAGTATGAGCTGGCAGACACGAGTCCAATGGATCAAAATTTGTCACTGCTAAGAGTTGTGTTTTGCACCATATTCATCTCACTTGGGTTCTCCAACCAGATACTATTCCATGGCAACTGAGGCTTCTGTACCTTCAGCTTGGTGTCAGCAGTGTTGGGTTTGATTATTAAAGAGTCTCTTGCTTTCACCATTATTTTCACTTTCCTTTTCTTTTTCTTTGTCACTTCATTTACCTTCTCTCCTTTGTGGTGTTATCTGTTTATCTGACAATTTTATCCCCCCCCCTCCAGGATGGTTCCTTTTCAAAGTGAAAGGAAACATGAGATCATCAAACAGATATTTTATTTTCCCTTCATTGCATGTTCTCTATATTTTATCTTGGTTTTATTTTAAGTTATTTTTTTTCTGTATTTTAATGACATGTCTGAAATCTTTGTACATTTTTTTGCTCAGTCGCATATAAATTATCATTTGTTTGTACCACTGTATTGTATTCTACTTTTCTAAGAATAAATAAAGTTTTTTGGGGAAAATAAATCACGCAAACACTGGCAAAATAATGCATTTTAATGCCATCCAGAAATTCAGTTTCAAGCTAGCTTTGAATATAATAAGCTGAGAAACTTCATTTAACTAGCATTTTTAAATCAGCAAAGCGGTGTTAGGAATCAGTCACCCCAGAATGCAAAGTTTAATGTTGTTTGATGATAAAGTATAACTCGAAAAAATCAGTTAAAGATAAAAAAAGGAAGAGGAGTATATAGTATATGAATTGCCTTGTACATAAACTGATAATAGCTGGAAGGACATCTTAACTAACTCTGTGTTGGCTTTTTACATAAGTGAAACAACAAGATTTTCTTTTTGGAAGTGTCTTGCAGTGAAGCAGATATTCCATAATATCTGGTCACAGGCAGTGTGCACATCCAGAATCCAATGAAATCAGTCAACTCTTGCTACTGATCACTATAGATTTCAGTCAAGGCTGTAATGGATTTAAAAGTGACATGTCATCCCTGTGATTTATGACACTGCTACCCAAAGCAGTGTTGAAGCAATTCAGTTTGGTACCAGCATATTTCCCTAACTGCAAGGAAGGGATTTTTGTGCTTGGTTTAATTTTTCTCTCAGCCATGTGAGAAAACCCTGCTAACGGGATTCTTAAGGATATAATCTGGATTTACTTGGCATGAATCTTAGGGGGTAAAAAAAATTATTCAACAGAAATAAGCTTAAAAAATGAATGTACCACGCAGGGAAATCAAATTTAGAATTTCAGTTTGGTAATGAGTGTAAGTACTTGTTTAGTTTGCATTACATCATCTATCCCAGAGAACTTCTGAGGCTACTCATGGGCTGCATGAGCTTATGTGTTTTACTGAATTGGAGGCTTAATGTGTCAGATTCTTTTAGATTCTTCACACATTGTTTACAGAGCTAATTTTTTGTATGTTTTATCTCAGCATACAGTGCTATTTTAAAGTTGACTTTTTGAAGGGGGTGTAAAATAACAAAATCGGTTAAAGTTTAAAATAAAAAAAAACATAAAATGTGACCTTTTTCTCAAATTTCTTTTACATTTTTGTGGTTTGAAAAATGCCTTAGGTGTTGATCTGACTAAGCATTTAAACATGTACATAAAAATAAATAAGATGTGTATCCAGATCTCACCCAGATCACCAAAACACTTTTATTCCTTTTAGTGGTACAGGATTAAACTGCAGATGCTTTGAAACCAACATGTATAAAGCAGAAATTGGAAGTTACCTGTGCATTGAACTTATTTGCTGAAGATTGACTTTACCATGCAATAATATTAACATGCAATTTATAAATTTATCCATTGAATTTAAATAATTTTTTAGTACCTGAAATAACCTGTGGTCAATAATAGCAAAATATTAATTATCACAGATATCAATACTGTGCAAAATATATTTTTTTAAATAATCGATGGTTTGGTTATGATTTTCTGTAAGTTCAGGACCATATTTGTAAGCCCATGGATAGAAAAGAGCTATTCAAACTCACTCAACATAACAAGTACTATTTCATCAGAATTATTCCGTATGCAAGAGTTCTCCTCTGGGAAACTGGTGACCAGATTTTTATTATGCTGCTCTGTTTTAATGGTTTGGCTGGTCACGTATTTATTTATGTCAAAATAGGAGCTTGGGCAGTTGCCAAAACATAGCCCTGAATGGGGGGGTGCAGAAACCTTTTCAAAATTCAATTTTTAATTAAAAATATGTGGCTAATAATCAGGGGTAAGGTTTTCACATAGCTGGCAAGCTATGTAAGCTATGCCTTACACATATTGTAAGGCAACAATAACTGGGCATCTAACAGGTTGTAGAAGCAAGTCTTTGTCTCCTGTGTTAACTCTTCTCTTCTACTCCTGACATAATAGGAAAAAATGGGAACTTTTGAGATTTGGATTTGACTAGACCGGAATGGTAAAGAAGGAGGATGTAGAGCAGTCTGTTGTGCCTGATGCTCCAGTAGAGTAAATCAGACTGTTGAGGGATACCATTGCTTTGCTTTGGGCTCACTAGAGTGAAAAATTACATCCCTTATGGACTAGATAACAATTTAGGATTAAAAAGCTGTGCAAAGCAATGTAAAGAATTCATTAATTTTTAGTGAATTTTGGAATGGAACCTTCATGAATTTAATTCTTACTTCATAAAAGAGTAATCTGTCACCTCACAGGGTAATTTTAGATGTAGTCAAATACCGAAAACACCACCCTCTTGAGGGCCATCCTCTTTTGTTGCCATGCTATTTCAGACCAGAACTATAAGAAATAAGAAGTATATGTTTGCTGAAAAGAGTGAACTATTAATTATATTATTAGTCTCACTATCTTGATTCTTTTTTTTTTCTCCCCACATCTTCCTTTCCCTTTCCATCTGGAGATGGCCAATGATGTGAGGCTGGGCCTCAGAAGCATGGTGAGAATTTATAATAAACATACAGATAATCAGTTTCTTGTTGAAAATGCCTGCACAGAAGAATACCTGTTAGTTTTTTCCTCATCTTTATCTCTCCCTGGAACTCCCCTTGAACCTCACCTTTGTGTTGTTGGAAATGCCTGTAACTACAATGTATGTGGTGTGTACACAGTAAAGGTTGCAAGTTCTCCTTTCTCCTAAGAGTTCCTTTGCAGAGACCTGGGCATGCTCATCCACCAGCACTCATTCTGTACTGCATTTTGCTGCTTGTGTTGAAAATATGTTTCTTTGCATTCTTTTTAACCTCTTGAAAACCGTGGAAACACCTGTATAATGTGAACCAGTCATTCATTTTCTTTGTAGCTGGGTTACTGGCTTGTGAACCAAGGTTGGTAAGGATTTTAAAGCTTGAATATCTCAACCCGAGGCTGAGTGTCTCCTTTTGTATTGAGTAACAAGTGAAAATGCTATCACAGCCTCTTACCTTGCAGGTTTGGATGTGCTGTGAGCTGAGGACTAGACTGTTTCTCTGTGATTGCACTTAGTTAATGGATTGTGGTGACTGTGGGCATAGATCACTGCAGGAGGCTGTGGGGCTGCTGCTGTCACCTCATGTGCAATGTTCTCCCATCAGTACTGTGCCCTGCACGTTGATTCACACAGTACCATAGCATGGGGATGCAGCTGAAGAGGACAAATAAAACAAAGAGAGAGGTTTAGCTGGTTTAAATTGGTGTGCATGGCCAGATTCACTGGCTGGCTGGGGAGCTCACTGTCCACTGCGTTTGTGGACAAGGCTCACAGGCAGGAACCACGGGACAGTTACAGCCACCTGAAGAGTTACATCCCTGGTTAGATGTCATTTCAGGTTAGACAAACCCAACCTGGGTAAGGGTGTGGGAAGATATGAACTGCTTCATGAAGGTCCTTGCTACCTGTAGCAATTCTGTAGCAAGTCACTGTTACTTGTTTGGTCTCTAGGCTTTTGGTAATTTCTTACTTTCACCTGTTTTCGGGCCATGGGTCATTGGGAATAAACTTTGGCAATGTATTTGAAACACATTAACATCATTTTCGCAGTATTTTGTTATTTCTCACCTTTTTTTCAGGTTTACTTAGAAGGGAAAAGAATGTTACTGTTTCTTCATAAAGGCATTTCTGCTCTCTGGTGGAGGAGAGCATCACCTAGTGAACAAGGTGGCCTCTTGTACATAATTTTTATGAAGTTTTGTTCCTTTGCAGATGATTACACATTGAATGCAATTAACATACTGCAAAACTTTCATTTCTTTTATTGTTTCAATTAGATAACAGCCAACTGGACCTCAACTGATGTCAGTCTCAGTGCATTCTTCTAACATCTGTTTTATGGATGATAACTTACTTAATTGCTAATTTAAAATATGTGGTATAGTTTCCACTTAGAAGAGCAGAAGCTTGATTGCAGGATTGGGCCTATTTATAAAAGCAGTTTTTCAAGTAGACAAGGTGTGTCTTTACGTATTTCTAATAGGTTACTGTTATGGTCAAACTGGCATCTTGCAGAGTACCCTGAGAAACCACTCAGAAAATTTTATGTAACATTAAGTGCTATTTGACTAGGTCAGTTGCCTGTGTTAAATTAATGACAGCAAGCATACATCATCACTGCATCTGTTTACACGTCTGTCTGCATTTCACTGCATTGTCGGCTGTGGAATCTCTGCAATAATGAGCGTGGCAAACTGAGTCGTATTAAAAAGAGGTTATTTGTATTAATATAACACCATACTGTGTTGTCATTGTTTTGCAGCACATCTATTACATATATCATCCTTACTTTTTCTTCCTGAGCAAGCCAATTATGCCTGGTTTTGCCAGTCTGTCAGAGCCTCCTGGAATAAATTAAAATTACAGCTTTGCATACGCAGTAGTTGTAGCTGAAAGTAATGATAATGAACCTGGGTGAATACAGGATTTCAAAATAATCTTAAACAAATGTACATATGCAGAGCTGCTGCTGCTGCTTCATTTCTCCTTAACAAGATAAATGTTTGAGTCCATGATGTCTGGAACCCCATGGACAGAAGCTGGTAGCTGGGTGGAGCTGTGGGTTTTAATGCTGAGCTAAGAAGAGAATAGTCTGTGGGTACCTGAGCATGGAAATGTCACTGTTTCATTTCTCTGCTTTGTTTTTCAATTATGTAGTATGTCTGTGCATGGAAGTGCCTCAGAGTGTGCCTTCCATCACCTGTGTCTCATGACCTCTGATACCTGTATTTTTAAACATTCATGTACGAGTCAAGAAGACTTTCATATGAATGGGAGAGAGACTGGCATGTATCCTGGTAAAGGTCAGAAGAGGAAATGTCTGTCTGAGGCTGGGGTTTGGCTCAAATTTTGAACCCCAGTCCTTATCACAAAATTATGTTATTTTCTAAGTAGTTCTTTCACAGGATGAAAATCTAATATTAGCACTTATGTCTTGGTTTTAGTCTCTCACCAAAAGGTAACCTTCATGTTGTCACCCAAGACAGAAACAAACAAACAAGCCAAACAGAAATGTGTCATGATTGATCATTAAGGGTATATTACTTTAAAAGCATTATTTTCTGCATATATCCTGAGGCTTATTAAGAAATACATGAACAAACTTTTAATTCTTGCCACAGTTATCAGCACCTGACTAGGAGGTATTGACACATTCATGACAGTCCCTCCCTGTATGAGCCTGTCTGCTCATATTGCCTACATTTCTGAATTTCCAGTTCTTTTAGGACCAGGGCCATCAATCTTTTCTTCTATAGCTCAGTGTGCTTTTATTTGCATGTGTGGGATGCAGATGAAACTTATCAGAGTTTTGGCATAGTTTTAGCATTGAATTTCTGCAGGTATTCAATCTTCTTTTTGGTCATTTGTCTTCCTTTTTTTGCCTTCCTGGAACTGCTTCATCAGCTTGTAGCATTTTTATGTCTTCAACTGGCTTCTCTTGAACTCTGCTAAAAGCTCAGAGAAATCACAAGTAAGAACAAGAGGCCACAGGGGAGTCTTTAATAAAAATATTTTTCTCAAAAATCTTCCCTTTGGAAAATCCCAAGTGTTGCAACCTGTCAGCTGAGCAATATTTCCTTTTAATTAATTGTGTTTACAGTGATGTAGGCAATTTCTGGAAAACATTAGCCAGCAGCTCCTTTTCAACACTCAGTGTGATGTCTCCTGAATTTGATCACATTAACTGCCTCCAAACCTCCTAAGTAGTTTCATATTCTTTCGATATGACTGCCCACGGGCTTTTATTAGATTAGAACCCACTACCAAAAATCCCAGAAAATAAACTAGAAAAAAATTATTGATTACTCCGTAAATCACCCCGTCTGCATTTATATCTTGCCATAATTTCTCTCTGCGTGATAAGGCCGAACTTGCTTAGTCCTGAAAGGGAATGGTAGTGGGTTGCAGGCGTGGTCATGCAGGTTTAATCATTCCCAGGTAATTCTGGTGTGCATCCTTCAAATCCACTCCAGCAGGTGCCAGGGTGTGCTCTTGCTGTCAGTCACAGGCCACTGAACCTGTCACTCACCACTGAGTGCTTGGGACATATCAGAAACATGCCCTTCAATCACCCTTCCAGAACTCAAGCTCATTGGGAAAGAATGACATTTCAATTGGTATTTATGAATAAGATAATTTCCTGACCAGGAACAATGTTTGGTTAGCAGTTTTCCTTAAGCCTGCAGAGGATAAGCCTGTATGTATAATTCATTTTCCTTACACGTTTCTTCCCTTCACTGATTAATTTCTTCAACTGATCTATTTGGAGTACAACATTAATATTGAAAATAGAATTATGAAGCCAGCAAAGGAGAAATATTTTATCTTCTTATGGCAACACAAACATATACATTTATCCAGTGTGGCCATAAGATGAAAAATGAATTGGCACGAAACATCTGAGATGTGACATATTTATAATATTAACTAAATTTTGTACAGTAAGTGCAAAAAAGAAAAAGGAGCAACCTTTGGTGACATGTCTGTCACAGACACTGAGGAATTAAGTTTGGAGCTCATTCATTCAGCTCTTGGAGAGCCCTCACTCAGGCTCAGTGGAGCTGAAGGCAGAAAGATTTGTGAAGAGTAGCAGTAGGGCTTCCCCCAAGGGGCTCTCCTTGGGTAAGGGAGGGCTCTGTGATACAAAACCAGCTCACCAGAGCCTGTTTTTCATCCAGCTGCCAGGTCTAGTACTTCTGCCATTCCCTAGCTCCAAGCCTCAATGTATTAGTTGGTAGTATTTTATTAATTTTAATTCATTAATTTTATCATAGAGGGATGCAAAAAATAGAGAACAGTTAGAGCATCAGAAACCTTGAAAATCATCTTCAATGCTACATTACCATTGGACAATTAAGGTGATACAGCCTGAGGAAATGAAAAAGAAAATGCAACCCAAGTTCTTAAAAATTATAACAAACAACTCATATTTAATGAGAATTAGAGAACTAAGCACTGAGCTGAAAAAGGAGCAAAATGTCATAACTTTTAGAAGTTCTTTTTCTGGCTTTATTGCCATTTAATCCTTTTTCCATTTAGCTTGTTAATTTTCAATACCATACACTTTGTTACTGAATTTTCCAGAAGAACAATAAAGGGAAAGTAAAGATTAGATCTACAGAATTTACAAATTCTGAAAGTTGACTTGTCACATAAAGCTATCCCAAAACATTCAGTTCTGTAAGTCTTGGGATTCAAAACAGTTTTATAGTATGCAGTGACAAACTAATCTTTTCAAGGGTTTCTGATTTTTATCTTAGGGTTTTTTTAAAGTATTTGAAAAGTCATTCATTCAACATTAAGATAGTGTCATACAAAGCTTGACATTTAGTTATTTAGTTGCTCTTCATCTAATAAGACAAAGAAAAAGAGAAGAACCTTTAAAAATGTGGTTTTATTATTCCTCAGAGACAAGTTGTTTTCCATAACCTTTACAAACATTTTATTTTGACAGTGAAAAGAAGGAATAATGTGAATTCCTGAGCTGTTGAAAGAGTTTAAAAAGTTTTCTCTGATCTCAATAAGGCCAGAAAGTTGTCCTTAATGCTGAAGAGAAGTAGGCAAATGAAATCCTCACCCAAGCATTTACTTCTCTACTTACTGCATAAAGTGTTCTGCTGTAGATAGAATGGGATGTCTGTATGCAGGAATTGGTTTTTACTTTTCTTGAGAATTAAAACTTTAGCACGTTTAGCATAAGTTTCTGTTGGGAAACATCAGCAACTGCAAATCCACCATTTTCTGAGGAATGCTGGATTGTGCATAGTAGAAGAAAAGGCCTGATAGGCCAAGGGAGGGGAACATTCCATATAATGTGGTCCTTAACAATCCCTGTGGTCTGGACCTGGAGATGTCTGTTAAGAGCATCCCATCTGTGGCTCTTTGTGCCTGCAGATTGAAAGGGCTAAGCTAAATATATGACCAGGATTAATTCATGCCTTGAATTTTATGACCCTTTGGGCACAGATGCTCCAAATGAAGAGCCTGCTTCATTCACAAATTTATTTTTACTCTGCAAACAGTTAATGCTACATATTGCAATTATTGAAACCCTACTTGTCCCGCTGGCTTGGCTTTATCCAAGTCACGTCATATTTGTTCCCATAAAAAAGCAGGATGGAAGGCACTGAGGATGTACTTGCAGTTGAAAAATTCAAATGCAAATAAAATGGTGATGTATATTTTCCCTTGAAATGATTTGAAGAAGGCATTAGTATTTGGCAAAAGCTCAGAAAAATGTAAATGAGACATTTCTCCGAAGTCTCATTTAGGAAAATTTGTTCTAATATTTGCTCAGTTCTAACCTGAGTTCTTTGGTTTTGTTTTGTTTTGTAGTAGGGGCTTGACAAGAATATGGGTCCCAGATAACTAGAATCCAAACTAGGAGTCTCAGTCAAAGCTAGCAACATGATTTAGAAAATAAAAAGCATAAGGTACCTAAAAAAGCATTATATAATGGGCTTCTGGGATTTAGCTTCCTGAGACAAAGGTATCACACGTGCTGGGTTTGTGGACAGGCAGAGCTTTGCAGCAAGCTTTTGTTGGCAGACAGGTGAGGAAAATGCAGCTATAAATGGCTGGACATCACTGTAAAAGGAACTTACCCGTGGAGGTCGAGCCCTTCCTCTCATCAGGGAATATAAAAACTTTTGTCATACTTGTCCCCAGTCCACAATTTTAGTTCAAGAAAGAGAAACAAAGGAAATTATGAATAAATCCATGTAATCCTCTGGCTGCTGTACCATAAATCTTTAATTTACCTAGCTACAGAGTTCATGAAAGAGCCTCTGAGTTATGGCCAGCTTAATTGTCTAATGTATTGAATGAAGAGCTTGATAGGTCAGCTACAGGTGTTGGCAAGAAGGACTTGATGCAGCTGCAGGGGTTATCTGATCAAGTGTCGTGTGATCCCTTTATGTCAAAAAAGTTTATTATTTTATTTATTTTCCATTGATTTTCTTCAACTCAAAATTATCTGATTAGAGGATTTGGCTGAAAAACTAGCATTTTTTAAAAAAATAGGTTGTATCTTTGGTGAAGATGATTATATCCCCTGGGTTTCTGGGAGCTTCATTGGGATTTTGGTGTATTCGTGATGTAAATTAAATAGGAATTCATTTTTACTGATTAGCAAAGAAGTTGCAACACGCAGCTCAGCCCTGTAATTGTGGGGCAATAGCACTCCAATTGAAATCAATATGGATTTAGCTAAGGACACAGGTTTGGACTCAACATCATGTAACACTAATTCATTTCCAAATCCATGCAGTTCTTGAGTAACATAGAAGTGGTGTTAAATCACAAGGTTAGAATAGAATCGAATCTGTAGTTGACATTGACTGGAATCAAGGACTTTGGAGTTGACTTTTCAATTCACAGGTGGAAGCAAAATTGCATAGCAGATGCCACTGGAATAATATTTTAATTCCCTCTTCTCCACCTGAACATCAGTGGCAAAAGATTATGAGGAGCTAGTGGCAGTGACACTTCTCTGTTCCCAGAGTCGAGATTTTGGTTTGAATCAGTAAGATTGCTGTTGTTGGGTTTAACAAACATCTAAGTACACATTGACCTTGGGCAGTCAGGGATTACTGGAACACAGAATTTTTGGGTAGTCCTACTTCCTAGGTTGGGGTCTTGCTGGCTGCCTAATGTAATTACAGGTTTCTGTCAGAGCAGGGAATTTCTCCAGTTCCAGGGTTGTTGGGTGTTTATAGATGCCTTGCTGCTATTCTGCTGTATGTTACACTTGCATCAAATAACTACAACTGCAGATCATAGCTGTGCTTTGTGAAATGTAGAGAAATTATATAATACAATACCTTTTTACTGGCAATTCAATGCTGGCTGTTAAAATTCAGTCATACAGCATCCCAGGTGGTTGACTTTACCCTGCCAGTTTTGTTGCTTTCCAATTTGAGCATCCTGAATGCTGTGCTGAAGTGATAAACAGCCCATTGCAGGTCTTTGCTGCTTCAGGCTTAAAAGACAACTTTTTCTTCTGTATTTCCTCATGGAAGCTAAACACTCATGTGTTGAGTGAGTGGTCCTGAAAGTCTGTTGAAGAGACCAGTTTGGAAACCTTAGGCAACATGTTTTCTGAAGATGATGTAAAGACCAGCATTGTTTTCCCAAGCTCTGACCACAGACAGACTTCTTCCAGACGATGTGTCAAGGTGACAGACAGCTTACTGCTGGTCATGCAACTGTTCAAAAAACAAGTATGTGGTCCCCTCCCGAGGGTTCACAGAGTAGGTCTCTCTCAGTGCTGCTCCAGTAGGTCTATGTTGCCACATGGGTGACCCAGGGCTTCCTGATGGGAAGGGAAAAATTCTTCGGCACCACAACCCCTGGCCAGTAGATTTTGACACACAAAGCAACTACCCTGAAGTCAGGGGGATTTTTTCCTGACATATTTTACTGATGTGCTCTTTAGAAAATGCACTGCATAGAGATGAGACAGTGGTGAGCTGTCATGTAGTTACAAGATGGTGAGCTGCCCACTGGAATTAGAAGTCCCAATTTTGCTTGTTTGTCTGACATATGTTTTTTTCCGGGCTTGTGCAAGGTGAGCAAAGGATGTGCTGGTCCCTGGTGCCAGATCCTGTTAGCTGAACCACAGCCATCTGTTTAGCTCCAAGGAGGATGGGTTTGGCAGCACAGGGCCTTCTGCAGGCTGAGATTGAGCTGGTGCTTTTAATTCAACGTGTTTTGCAGCTGGAGCTGTTGGGCAGACCTTGAGGTTTTGCATAGGCACAGATGAAATCAAAGTGATGTAACGACTGATCAGCGACTCCGGTCACACACAGGAAATGACGGGGGGGCCAGACGGGGTTGGAGATTGTGTTTGGACTGATTGTTCTGGTTTCTTCCTCACTAGGACAAAGAAGTGAATCTGGAGCAGGTCCACAGGCGCATGAACAGTTTAATTGACGAAGACATAGCCCACAAGCAAATCTCTCCAGCGTCCATTGAAATCTCAGCCCTGGAGATCGGTGGCATGCAGCCAGCCCAGACCCTGGAGCCCGTGCGCGAGTACCAGAACACGCAACTTTCTGTCACCACCTTTTTACCAGAACAGACAACTCATGGGGCCAGCAGGACACTGACAGCTGCCTCCGGCAGCAACCTGCCGCTGCCCCTGAGCAGCTCAGCCACCATGCCCTCCATACAGTGCAAACACAGGTCACCAAACGGAGGACTATTTCGTCAGAGCCCCGTGAAAACCCCCATCCCAATGTCATTCCAGTCCGTGCCGGGGGGAGTCATTCCAGAAGCGATGGAGCCCTCGCACGGAACATCCATATGACGAAAACAAACAGTAAAACAACCAGCAGAGCTTTTTAATACAAAAATTTAAAAGGAACAAAAAAAAGAAAAAAAAAAAAAGCAAACAAACTCTTACGTTTTTCTTGTATATACTTGTAAATAATGAAAGAATGAAGTGGGGTAAAAGTGTATTTTGAATATTCCCAATTTTCGAAGTAAGTAAAAAACAAAACAAAAAACAAACAAAAATGTATGAATGACTTTGTAAATTTTGTTCTATATGAATAAAAAGGCAAATTACTTGTGGTTGTTCTCAAGTGCCAAAGAAGACCTGTTACTGGGACTGAGGGCCATACTTTTCTTTTTTTCCGTGTATTTCAACACTTATTCCCTTACAGGTTTGGGTTTTTTTAAGAGCAAAAAAATTATCTGTTTCTTGCTAGAAAAATTCACCGTACTCAGATCTCTCCTTTCCCCAGAACCCTATTTTATAGTCAAGATGACAATTCACTTGGAGAACTTAACAGCTGGTATTAGCATAGCAGTAACAAATGTTTTAAAGGTGAATTATAACTCAAATCCAACAAACAATAAACAGAAAAGAAAAAAGAAAATTTTTTCCTTCTAACAAGGATTTAAACTTCCACACTGTTTCTAAGTTTAAGCACAGGATTATTGGATTGTGGTTTTACATGTCTGCTCTGCTGTGTGGCTCTTTTTGTTTAACTTTCTGTGTTTTGTTATACATATATATAATATATATTATATATATTATGACGTATATATTATATATATATAAACATTTTGATGAACAACATGTTTTAGGTTAAGGGGAAAGCTTTTAAGAAAAACTCCTCAGCTTTTTTTTTGTTTCTTATATACATGACTGAAAATGGGGAGGAACCCATGGGGTGAGGCAAGGAGGAACTGTAAGGGCAGGAGATAATGGTGTTACAGTGACTGTGCCCTCTGGTGCCATTTCTTTCTTTAAGATTTCAATGAATTTGTTGCATAATGGATGCAATGCTCTCTGTTGAAGTCATATCCCTGAATGGCAAGGCTAAGATCATGACTACAAGCACAGCTCTGCTTTCTTTTTCCATTGATTTTGTAGAGAGAAACATTTTAATAGCCATATGTATAATTGTGGTAGAAATGGATGTAAAACCCCTTTTTTTTTTTTTGTCTGTGAAACACAGAGGACAAAGATAGAGCAACCATATAGTGAATTTAATGTCTTGTTCTGCAAATATTACCAGTGCAATTTCATATGACAGAAAAAAAATCAAATCAAAACCTAACACATTGTTTCCTTCCCAAATAGTAGCTGGAATGCCAAACATGATGGCTCCCTGCTCCCCCACCTATGCTTAATGGACCATCGCCCTCTTTCAAAATGGGGATAATTTAGTGTCTTCTCAAATGTATCCCTATAACTAGGTTGTAATTTCCCTTCCCAGCTGGATTTCTTCACTTTATTAGAACACTGCTATTTGGAAAAGGTTGTAGAACCTGGTGCAGCGAAATCTCTGTCTACATTAAGGTGAAAAATTCTGTTCAAACAGAGGTAGAAATGCTTTCACATCCCAAGAAAGTCAGCAGGCAATCTGGGTCAGGTTTTTTGATAAATAAACATTCCATTGACTGCCCCTAATTTGATTTGCATAATTACACAACAGGTATATTTATGGGGTGATTAAAGTCCCCAAATTTTTACATTTCTAGTTTAAGCAATAGGGAGGAAAAGTCAAACTGTGACATAAAACCAGCCTAATGGAAGAGCATACTCAGCACACTACTTTTTAAATGAGGAATATTGATGGTAAGCTCACAGAAGGAGTACTCTTATAGGAATTAATTTGTCTCTGTTGTCAAGCTGTTTCCTCCTGAAGATGGTATGATTTTGCAGCTTGTCACAAGCTGCAATATTTGCTTCAAACTAATTAAAAATTAATAATGCTCTAGTCAGCTGACCAGATTTATCCTATTTAGAGACTTGACCTGCACAAACTTGGGATTTTTTTCTTTATTCTTTCATCATACTTTTTCTTATCATTATCTTAACAAACCCATTGCCACAGGAAAAAAACATCTTTTGTGAATACATTAATTAGTTATGACAGAAGTAGCTGTACTAATAAGACTATGCACACACAGAAATCTGTAAAGATGCTTAGGAGAAAGCATGCAACTATTTGCATTGGAAAAATCTATTGTTTTTATTACCAGTTTGAGATTTTAGCAGTAGTAGAGGAACACGCTCCAGAAGAGGTGCACGGAGGTGCTTGAGTAGCTACAAGGGTGCAATCTGAAAGCTTGGGCTTGGTTATCCTGGATAACTTTAACTGACGTGCATTTGTGGGATAAATGGTGAATACAGATTATTTTGGGGATTAACTTTAATATTCTTCATATTCAGTGTTCTCTTCCTGGCTTAGTCTTGCCACGTGCTGTGACTCTCCTGTTTGAGTGCTCTGTAGCTTTACATTTAAGATGATCAGGATCTTGAAAGAATCAAACCACACAGCCCTCTTTCAGTAAAGTATTGAAGCATGTATGTAAGCCCTCCAGAAAGCAGCTGCTTTATGCACAGGTTGAAGTGCTTCACTGATTAATGATGGAACTAAAATGCATATCTCAAAATAAATATGTGCCTAATTTTAAGCAGGTGAGTGAGCTTGCCAACCTCACTGGGACTATTCAGTTGCTTGAAGTTAACTGTCTTGAGTGCTTTGCTGCACCAGGGTCTATACTGTAAAAGTAGGGATCTACGATGGATCTGTCACTGTCTAGTTATTTGTTTATATAAAAGATAGCAAATCCTGTCAGCCTTGACAGGGCGCTGTTAAATCCTTCATGTGATAGTGGTTTGGGTTTAGATTATTTAAGCAAATCACCAGGTTCTCCTTGAACATAAACGATGTTTCTTTCCCCGCAACTTTCAGTTTTCAAAGTAAATGCAGAATGTATGTTTTTCATACCCTGTCTCCTGTTTTATGTTTGTATCTTCCTTTTGACAGATCAAAGCATTCACTTTCTATATAATATGTATTCACCACACACATGCATATATATATATATATATATATATATATATATATATATGTGCAGTTACTCACAGAAGAAGTGAGAAACATAATTTCCATGTGATGTAAATGAGCATAAGTGAAAGCTCTCACAGAGCTGTGCTTATTTACACCACCTGCAGATTTGACCCTTCAACTTTTAATATCTGGCAAGTTGAAATAGAAAAACTGGAGAAACTTCTGAAAACTTTGAAGACCAAACTGTGCCCTTGATTTTCAAATGGAACTTCTCCTGACTACACTTAAAAAAAGGGAATAATGTATGATCTCAACTATTCTAGCTCCTCCGGGATGTTTACATTGCAAAGGTGATTGTACATGAAATGTACCTTCCTTTTATTGTGCTCTTTTGATGATGAACTTTCACAAAACTGACATCTGTGGCACAGCACTTGTAGTGTGTCTTGTTCTATCAATCCATTAGTTTAGAAATTACTTTATTTTCTTACAAAAATGTGACTCAGTTTCTTCTATTTGCTTGCAATCCACGGGCAATCTGCTTTCAATCTGAAGAATGCGTTGCTCTTACTTCTTAGTATGTCATGTTTTCCTATTGCAATGGAAAAAAAGAGTAATTGTGCTTTCTAATTTCAGAGTTGAAACTCAATAGAACATTTTTATGCTGAGTTACAACTACATGTGTGCAATACTTGTCTTGCAAAGTAAAATTCCCAGTATCTGCCTTGCTTTGATAACCATTGCTGCACTGTAGAGGAAGCCTCAGTGAAACAACTCACTTTTTCTCAGTCTGCTGATAGAATAAAACACTTAAACCTGGGTTCTCACCTGTGTAAATCAGTATCCCTCCGTTGAGTGGGTCAACCTTACTGAGTTTCAGCAGGTGAGGGTTTGCCTCTTAATATTGATCTTGAGAGCACTGCTTTCCACAAACTTGTATTCAGCGAGAGCTCTGAAAAGGAAAACGTTCTGAGAGTCTCAAAAATGAACCAGAAAGCGGAACATTTATTATAATTTTGAGCATGTAACATGGATTAGAGCTTAAACTGTATGCTAAAATTGCTTAGAGAAAAAATTTCTTCTTCAAATCTGTTCGAATTCTGGTATGGCTCTCCTTTAAGATAGGCTTAAGCTGTTGAGTTGGTGACAAGTGGACCATTGAGAGAAAATCATGTTAGTGGGGCAGCACAGCAACTACAGTGCTCAGACCTTGTTGTTTTCTTTTATTTTGCTTTACTGACTTGAACTTACATTGTGAGCAGCTAAAGAATGACATAAATCTAAACACAACACATTTGGGGGACTCTGTTGGAAATTTCTCAAAGAATCCACATCCTTTGGCAACCCTGGGAAAGACAAGGAGAAAGGCAGAAGAAAACTCAGAAGAGAAGCAAAATTAAAGGTAAAAACAAACGTGGTAAAGGGGGAGGGAGAAAAGAGTGACTACAACTCATGTTTAGCAAAGCTGTATTACTTGTATGAGAAGCCTCAATTCCATCATACAAGCATTTGCCTCAGTTAATTATTATTTTCCTTAATTTTTAGGAAACAAATAAAAACAGCATTTGTTCTACCAGAAACAGTTGTTATATTATTTAAGAGTTGGAATTATTTCTTTGGTGATGCCTGTTTTTTGGCTTGATTGTGACTCAGCTGGGGAAAATCAGCTTCAATCAGTGATTTGCACCCAAACCAGCTGTGGGCTGCTTGCTGGGAGATACTCTCAGGGGCTGTTCAGGTCTGCAGCTGAGAAAAATCAGCCTCAATCAGCTACCCATAAACCTCTCACTTCTCTGGCTTTGGGTCAGAGTCCTGGCTTAGCAGTATCAGCTGCACCTGTCTTTGAATTCCTGGATGAGGACGCTGTTTTGCTACTGTTCACATTGGAGGCAAGCAGAACAGAAATGTGGCTACTTCAGGCTTGCAAGGTAACCAATAACAGAAGCAAATAATGTGTACGGTTTCAGATTTTACTGAGTTTTATTTTCTCTTAAGTTTACTGGCAGCCTTATTAGAGGAGTTTTTTAAAGTTTTATTTTTAACTGTTCGCTTACAGGGTACTACTTGACTGACTTTCTTTTATCCCCACTTAAATTGATATTAGATAGCTTGCTTAGAAATCAATTAATGCTGGTTGTAATTTCACGTCATGTTGTAAGGAAGCAGCACCGTGGGAGAGTTGTTTTGTCTTTTTTTAATTCCTTTTTTTCTTTCATAGCTCTTTGGAAGATGACTCATCTTTCAGTAACTAGTTCTGTTGTTGCAGCTATAAAGTTCTGTAGTTTTGAGGGTGTCAAGGTTTCTGTCTGTTTTGGTCTCTGTAACGTGAGAAGGGGGATAAGTGCCCCCAATCATAGATACAGACATGGAAATCAGCAGGCTAAGGACAAAACTTGAACAAAAAAGAAAAAAACAAAATCTCTCCACATCTTGCCAAAATTTTGAGTGCTTGGATGGGACAGAATCTGATTTCTGAATCATATGCTAAATCTGAGTGTATTGTAGGTATCATCTGAAACATTTCGAGGTGGAAACTACTGACCATGGCTCAAAATGCCCCCAGCTGCTTTCAAGAGGTTTTTTTATTATTATTATTAATTATTTTGTTATAATGTCATAACTGAAGCTGTAAGAGAGGGGATGTGGAACCTGAGATTTTACAACGGCTGCTTTTAGACTCTCTTTCTGAAAGTCAGTGATTAATATCTTGGAGATATTTCTATACTTAAATATTTTCCTTATTTTCTTTCTCTCTTGTAAAATGTATGTATTTGTTTTGTGATGAAATTATTTTCAAAGTTGTTAAGTAGAGCCCAGCACTGCAGGTGAGAAGTGCAGCTTAAAGAACAAAAGACTGTGCAACCATGACAATGAACTGCAAAGAACAGAGATCCCAGATTTATGTAGCTTTTTCTATGTATCAGCAGAAAAAGATTTGATTTTTGTTTTGTGTTTTTTTATGTGATTTATATTGGATCAATCCTGTCAAGTTGAATACTTGCCAGAAGCAAAATATTCCAGCCCACCAAAATGCTGAAATGCAAATCTAAGCAGACACTGAAAGGTTTCCCTGTCTTATGTAGAGAAAGCATCATTTTAGGCTGCTGAAATTAGTATACTTACAGGTTAAAGATTTAAAGAACTTGAGCATGTAGTAGCACTGTTCTGTGCCGACTTGTGGTGTAGTGTCCCACAGCCATCAGCAGCCACACAGGGAAGTGGGCATGAAATTAGTTTTGGGAGCTACTGCTTCATCCTGAGACAGAGAGTCCTCGCCCATAAAGAAGTCTGGGATGACTGTAGGTGAAAAATCACTTGCAGTTGCAGACCCTTTTTCATTTGGGGACATTAGTAAGGATTTTAGAGGAGTGAGCTGGGTCCTGGTTGCTGCCCATTGCCCTGAAAAGAAGGGACAGGAGTGTCCTGCTCTGGGTGACAGTGCAATGTGTCCATGTGTGCTGTGGTTTTGCCTCTCTATAAGGATGCTGCTTTCCAGTGTTGGCTTTGTTGCTGCTGCTGGGCAGATAACATGACAGAAGAAACTCATGAGAAGTGCCAGGTGTAGGCAGGTATAGCATTTACAAGCTGTTGGAATTTAGTAGTTCCTGGATTTCAGCTGCCATTTAAGAACTGGTCAGGAAAATATAATGCAAAGTTTTGCTTGATTCTAAAGGCAGTTTGAACGATGGTGAGAAACAGTTTTTGTGAGGGTGCTTTGGTCGTGAAAGCTTTCAACTTGCAGTATAGCAAACACTAATGTGGCAGTAGAGCCCACAGCTCAGCACACACCCTGTGGGGACCCTGAGATGGTGGCAAAGTGAGTGTGGAGTGAGGTGGTATTTGGCAGTGTGTGTTGCAAGTTTCCTGGAGAGCTCCTGCCTGCTGCTGTGGGGGCAGAGGAGGGCAGGGGAACCACACAGCAGCACTGGCATGGGGAGCTGCTGGGGAAAGGGAATCTGAGGCAACCCTGGAGAGCAGGGGGAGCAACTGGGAGAGGCTGCAGGTTTCCAGAGAGGAGTGCTGATGATGGAGGTGAGGTGGGAAATACCCATCGATAAGGGCTGGTGAGGCCTGGAAATGGACAAAATGCTGTATTGGAGTATGAATGCACCCCAGGCTATGGACTGTGGAACATGGAGGTTGTTCGATGATGCTGTTGTTATTTACATAAAGGTTTCCTAAAATTCACATGATGCTAAATGGGAAAACTTGAGTCAGACTGGTCCTGGCACATGGAGAGAAGAAATAGTGATTGCGTTGGGCTGTGCAGATCGCATGGGGCCGTGAGTGGCTGTTTCAAGTCCTTCCTGTTTGATTTCTCCTCCTGTTCTGTGTCTGTAGGTCGGCTCACACATCTTTCTGGGCTGTGATTAGTTGTGCAACATTTACCCAGCTCTTTGACAGGGGCAATGTGCTTTTACAACACAAGAACAGTTTCTTCTCATGCATTTGCATTCCTAGCTTTGTCTTGTCATTCATGTCAAAATGTCAAGCAGAGAAACATATGCTTTCAAATGGAGTTTCTGCAAACCATTTGGATCAATAAGGACTGTCTGCATATTTGTAACATCTGCCATGGAGGAATATGAAGTTCTATGAATTCAGTGGCTTAGTATACCATATTTTACTCCAGACTGTAGATTGTTTACATTCAGTGACAGAAAAATATTGCTGCTCTGGGCACTGCAGAGGTCTATTCTAAAGCAAGTCCTGATTTTTGGAAAGTAGAATGTCTCATCATTTGCACGCAGCAAACACTTGCTACCCTGATGGGCCAGGGCATTAATCCACAGGCATGTCACTTGTGGCTCTTGACAGCTCAGTGCAGGTGCTGATCATCCCTGGGCTGCTCTGAAGGCTGGTGTGGGTAATAATTTCAGTTATTCTGAGACAATACCTGAAAAACTGCCAGGGTTTCAGGAGGAGAGACCACCTGCCTGTGGACAGCAAGAGGGAGTGTCTGGAGTGAAGTGGGAAAGTGTCTAGCGACAGTCCATGGAAGCACTGAAGGTGAAGACTCCCCGTGCCCTGCTTGGTGGGATTTGGATGTTGAGATACACCTCTAAGGGCTTAAATGTCACAGCCAGAAAATGGTAGTGGAAGGCAGTGATAGGAGAAAGGCCTCAAAAATTAGGGAGAGCCAGTATCAGAACATGGAGCAGGTTAACAGCTTGCTTGGTCCTAGAACAAAGCTCCTGGCAGGGTGTGGGTATTTTGCCATGTGAAACCATGCGGTTGGAAAAGAAGCATCCTACAGTGCCAGCTTGGATATTAAGCAGTTGGGCAAGTCCCAGACCTTTAGTTATAAAGCTGCTTAGTTCCACAGTATTAAGTGCCATGAAAAGTGTATTAAACCTTTTATTAAGAACTCAAAGCACACACAGTGAAAACACACAAAATGTAAAGTGTTAAATTAGGCTGTCAATTTAATTATTCTTTATCACTTAATCCCTTTACCTGTGTGGCTTGCCAAAGGCAAATCCTTCTCTGCTGTTTGGGGAAGAACTGAGAAAACTGCAAAAGTCCTCTGGGAAGGAGGGGAATTGGGGAATACCCTCCTGCAGGGGTGGAGGCAGACTTGGACTTCAGCAGGACCAATGCACGAGCAGCGAGACAGAGGGCTGATGGAGGAGACAGCCTTGCTCTGCAGTGACAGCACTGTGAGGTGCAATGTCAGCAGCCAGGAATTACACCTTCCTTGAACTGGGATCTTGGGGTTTAGTTTTGCCTTAAGTTTGGGAATGGAAAATGGTTCTGCTCTGACACTCAGTCTGTGTTGACAGTTCTTTGGGAGGAGCAGGCACAACACCAGGCAGATTGGGATGGGCAGTGGGTTTACTTCAGTGGTTGGCACTTTCTTTTTCTGGCTTGACCTCAAATTGTTATAAAAATAAACATTAAGCGAAGATAGATTAAAAAGAAATATTTATAAAGCCTAAGGGAAAATTCTGGCTTTTTCCTCACCAATAAATTGCTTATTTTCTCAAAGACAAAAGCCTATGTATATGCAGGATTTGATGAACAGATAAGATAACAATGTATTAAGAAAAAAAAACAAAACAAAAACCAAGACCTGCTCTGCAGTTTCTGTGCTTCTGGGGTCTTTTCATATTAGAATATATTAATTGAAATTTTCTTTAGTTGAATTTTTACCAAAGCTTACATTGGAACTATGTAAGCCGAGTGTCTATAATTGATCTAGATGGGAAATGCATAGGATTTTGTTTTTAAATTAGCTGATCAGTTTTACGCAGATACCAGCAAAAGTAGAAATGACTATTCTGTGAGTTGCAAATCAAAAGTATTCATAGTTGATAAAGAAACATTAAAATTTCATTTTGTTTTTGTTTTTAAAAGAACCAGATAATTAGAAACAATTAGCATTGAATTGCTCACCTGGCTTTAGTTATTATGGGTTTATTAAGTCTTTATTGAGAGATTGAATGGTGGCACATTTATTATGTTTAGATGTCACTTGTCTTTGTTTTTTCAAGCATTAGAAAGAAATAGCTCAGGTCTTCTGACAGAAAAGAAAAAAATACGATAAAAATTGATGCTATGATGGAGTCGAAGACATTTAAAGTCTCCAAACTATTAAATTTAAGTGGAATTTATAAGCTTAACTCTACAGAGCCTCTTTGATAGTCCCTGATCAAAGTAGAAGTCAGCTCACTATTATCTCGTGCATGTCGTGTCAGATGTGTGGATTGAGATTTACCAATTCACTAATATTTGTGAAAGGTAGGGGGTTTTTTTGGTTGGTTGGTTTGGGTTTTTTTGTTGCCTTCTTTTTTTTGTTTTGTTTTGTTTTGTTTGGTTTTTTTTTTTTTTTGGTGGGGGGTTAGGTAGGAGCTAACTTTCATCAGTTTTGAAAATTAATTATTTTGAATATGTGTTCATCTTAATAATTGGAAAATTTCAGACAAGGTTTGCATTCTTCTATCAGGAGAGAATACTGAAAAAAGGGCTTTAAATCGCAATTATTAACTAAGACACCTGAAGTACTTGCCACTTTGCTCTGTCATTGGGCTGAGCCTTGTACTGCAGGGTTTTGGTCATCTGTGGGATCCTCTCTGTTGTGCTTCAAGACACAATATAGAAAGAGGTGTGTATTTGTGGAATTCTGATAATGCAAAATGTTTCAGTTTCATCAACTCTTCAAATACTTAATGTTTACTTATGCTGGCTTTCTATTAGGTATGCTCTATAGCCCACCTTTGTGGCTCCCACAAAGATCCAACTCTTCAAAAATAAAAACAATACAGAAACCTTTCAACACTATAAACAGCTATTCCTTCACTCTAGTGTTACATATAGAGAAAGTGCATTTGAAGGACTATTGATGCAGAGGCCATTAAATAAACTGTAGTAAATATTACCTATATTCTATAATAATTCATGCAGCTTCTGATATTGCATACATATTTTTTCAATATTTCTTAGCACATAAACACAGGCAATGTTACTTTGCAATGGAAATAGGAAGGAATATTTATTTTTATCTGTATTTGCTATATTGCAGTTATTGTTCAAAGTGCAATAATTTAAAGAGTACAAAGACTTGTGTAAGTGAACTGATCTGGCTGAAAAAGTGAAAGCACTTTTGAGGAATGGGACACAAAATAGGGTCCTTCTGCCTGTCTGAAAACCTTGGAATTAAAATGTTGTGTTAATCTCTTTAGGTGGATTTTTAGTTTTGCTATGAAGTGTTTGAAATGTCTTTTTTTTTTTTTTGTCTTTTTTTATCTTGGAAGGGGAGAGACAAAAGGTGCCATGTTTCTTTGGCTTTTCTTAGCATTTTTTCTTTAAGGTTGCTGTGATAACCTGTGTCATGAAGACTGGGGGGGTTGGGGGTGGAACACTGTAAGGTTGGACTTTTTGTTGTTTCTTTGTGGGTTGTGTAGGTTTTCTTGGTCTCATGATGAAGAAAAATGTCCCAAGGTCTCAGCCTTAACACCAGGGAATTATTTTGTATCTTGCAGGATCTGTCATTTTTGTGACTCACTCATAATCTGTTCTTACTCAACTTCCCAGAGAACCAAAAACTTTGATGTATTGCTATGGCTGGTGTAAATGAGGATAATTTGCTATGAAATGCGACTTTATCACGTAGTGCCTAATTGTGTCACCTCGAGGCTTGACCCCTCTGCACTGTGACAGGCACAGTTTGCAATTCTCTCAAATTTTCCATCTACAATAAAAACCCTGTCTGGTTATAAGTGAAGGAAAAGAAAATCAGTGGAAAAGGAGAAGCATTCCACTCATCCCAGCGCAGCGATGTTCTGTATGCCTACACACCGGGAATGACTCTTAGCTGGGGTTGCAGGTGAATAATGACTTATTTGTAAGCAAGATTTGCTGGAGCTGAAAGTCTACCTTATAGGAAGATGAGATTTCTGACTGGGCCTTTTCTTTTGTCCTTCCCATGTACTTCCACAGTCCCAGCCACAGTTATCCAGGAGAGCTTTCTAATTGCCCCTTGCTTTTCCTTTTAGGACTTGCCTGCATGAAAATCCTTTCCTTCCTGAGGGAGTGGTCTGCTCTACATTTGACATGGCTCACATAAATGATATTTCTTCCACTGGAGTCACTTATTTTTTCACAAAGTAACTTGGGAACTTAAGAATACCTATTTTCTTGCTGGCTGATGTACAGCTGACGGAGTAGAAAAATGAGAGGGAGAAGAGCAAGGGGGGAAATTCAGCAGAAAATAAATTGTAAAATCCTTTTAAAATCTGAGTTTGAATGTCTGTGGATAGTTCTGTTTAGCTAGTACAGTTTTGCAACTTGGTTCCTTAAATACAGTTTATTAACAGCTTTACATCTAAATAATCATCTGTGTGAGCAAGATGTCTTAGCTTTTCAAGTTTTATTGTGGGAGTTATAAGACATAGATGAAGTCACAGGCTGGGTACATGTCTCTGGCTCTTTTTTGTACTTACACGTGCAGTGTAACTCAGCCTTATTTGCCTGTGTGGATTTTTTTCCTACTGGGTAGTTAAATTTGCCTGTGTGAAATGCTGAAGTTTTAGTTGTGTGACCTTTTTAATTGTTTGGCTTTTACATGTAAATTGGTTCTATGTCAGCCAAATACTACCTTAATTAGAAAACAAAATATGCAGCCTGGCACCTAATGTTTCCATTAGCTTGTTTAAATAGTCTGCAAATTTGGATTTGGACCAGACTCTTTATTTAGAATGTATTTTTAATTAGATTGTTGGTACGTAATAATTGATATATCACTGATCCATTACAAACATATAGATGTGTTTGGAAGTGCTCTGACACGTTCCGGTGGATTTTAATTGAAATATTTACTTATATACAGCAATTCCTTCTTTCAATGCTAAATAATTAAAAAAACAAGTGATTTGATGTTATATTAAATAAATCCTACCTTTGTCAGAAATAGATTTATCTTTTACTGCTATTTGAGATGTATCCTTGAGATTTTTTATGTATAGAGAAAGCTATCATTTTTCTCTAGAACTTCAGAATGGATACCCTCATTTTTTGAAATATGAAACTGGAATAATATTTCTGGTTAGAAAGCTAGGAAATACTTTTTCTTGCAATGCACTTCCTTTGAAAACTGACTAATTGCTTACCCTTTATTTTTTTCATCTTTTAGTCCTGTATAAAGAGGTAAGTTGCTAAAAGATAAATCCATTCTTAATCCAAGAAAAGATCTTCTGCTGTCTCCTAACAATTGAGTTACAGTAAGAAACACTTTTGAGAAACAGCTTGAAATGCTTTTTTTTTTTAAAAAAAGCACCTTTGTTATGTCGACTGGATCATCTTTTGTGACCCTTTCAAAAGGACACTAGATTTAAGAAGTATGGCTTTTTCCTTCTGAAAGATGGAGGGGCGAGTGCAGGGTTTTTGTCCTCCCCGCTGCCTGCCAGCCCCTCTATGCACTTGTTCCTGTACAAACCCTGCTGCACTGGCCACGCTGGTAATTTGGGAGGAGGGGACTAGAAAAAAGAGCAAGATCTGAGTGTTTTCCTGCTCAGCAATGGCTTCCCTGGCAGGTTGCAGTGGGGCTGCCTCTGAGAGCCTCGAGAGCCCACTGAGCTGCAGGGTTGAGGGTGTGCAGAGGGTCTGCAGGGCTGCAGCTCTGCTCCTGCCCTGACTCGTGTTTCCCCTCGGTGTGATGTTGTGTGTCCTGGTCATGCCTGTCACTGGTTTGGTCAGGAATGCACAACTCGTGGGCGTGAAGTCTATGCAGAAACTGCTGGTGAGGGATAAATGAGTGGCAAACAGTACTGAACAGGATCCTCCTTCCTTGATCCAGTTGTACATCACTGGGGGTCCTTCACTTTAATTTCCATCTTTTCCCTGTCTGTAGACATCTCCCACCCCATAAAGCTTCTGCCTGTGCTCTGAACCATGTTAGTGGATCCTTCGGAGATTTCTGGTCCAAAGGATTTGCTAGCTCTGACCTGAGCCAGTCTCCCCGTGAGAAGGGATTTGAGAGAGGAACTGCCTTTCTCTGTGTTCTTGTCTGGAAGGATGTAATCACGGCCTGTCACTCAGAGCTGCTCTGTATTTTGGAGAGAGTAATGACATTTCACTACACTTGTCGAGTGATGCACTGAATAATATTTTTAAGTAAAGTTCACGATAAAGCTAAAACTGTTTCAAGCAGATATTGGTTTCCAGGAACCGTTATTTGTCCAGCCTGAATCAGATGGCTTTGTGGTGGTGTCAGTGTTTTTCATTTCAAACAACTGTATAAAGGCAGCAGTCTAGTTAAAGCCCTTACAGCAGACTTTGGAAGCTCTTATTTCCAGGAGATGAATGTGTGCTAAGGATTGGAGCCCAGGGGATCACCGATGTTGCATGCTCCCCCTAGTGTAGTATTTAAATCCCAAATTGAAGCCTGACAGTTTGGGTTGCACAGCTTTGAGCTAAGATTGGCCTGTACAACTGGGGAGAAAATGGGTTTGTTTCACGTGGCTTCAGTGACTGTTATGTTGATGGGTTACCTGTGTGCCTTCAAAATGAACGTGTGGCAGGGGTGGATTGTCGTGGTGAGAACACACTGTTTTACTGCTAGATGGAGGTCTCTGACAGGAGTGTGCAAGGGTAATGATCCTTCTGTGTCCCTGTGAGTTTCCAGCTGGAATCCAACCCACACCTCACTTTGTGCTACTGAGTCAAGAGTGGCCAAGGGCACTGAGGCAGAGAAAATGGCAAGCAGCATATTTGTTCCTTGATGGTCATCTTGAGGAAGGATATTTTTTGTCAGGTGCTGCTGAAAATCTGAGAAGGCTAGAAAGTGGTTTTGTTTTCCTTACAGGCTACTTAGATTTGAAGCTTCTTCCCCTTCCTACCTTGCATATCTTGCTATCCTTTTAGCTATTGTCACTAAAGTGTTTTCTTTGTTAAATAAAAGCCTTAAATGATTTGTGAGTTTAGGGTAAACCCTTTCCAGTTCCTAGGCAGAGTATTTTTATTTGTACCAGTAGCTAATCTGAGGAATAAAGCCTCTTTCATGACAGCTGTTGCTGAAGACTCCCTGCCCTGGTCTACAAAGCAGTGATTCTTATGGAAGGAAGGTGAAAGATTTTTAGTCAAATATAATGACAAGTTCATTCCAGAATATCAGAAATTGTCCTCTGCAGTATTGCCTCTGTTGCCTACCAAAGTCACCAGATTCTTTTCGTTTGAGGCATGTCTAAAAGGTTATAAGCTTTATGCTATAAAGGTTAATTATGGGGGAGCTGGATGTGGGAACCATCTTCTACTTGGAATGAAAAACCAAAATGCTGCCTTCATAGCTTGTTAACAGCTGTAACCTCCCTGTCCTGGCCAAGGTAAAGAATCATTGCCCCATCTGTCACTTGGTTTGGCTCCAGTTTCCTTTCTAGCTAGAAATAGTTCACAGATGTTGCTCTCTCTATCCCAGTGCAGCTCTCTATGGCAAAGTTGGCCCTCCTGGTCACTGAGGAAGCTGATTGGTAATGGGGAGAGAGATATGTATATTAAAATATATGTATTTAAGTTTTTCAGGGCGATCTTGTTGAAAGGATTTCCATGTTGGCTGTGAAATCTGACCTTTTATGGGATTCAGAGTCCTCCCATAGGCTAGGGACTAAGAAAATAGTGGGTTACTTTCACAGGCTAAGAACTAAGAAAATACAACCATCCCTATTATACATAGAACCAGTATAGTATTATGAGTTATCATGGTTCTTAAACATGAAAAAAAAACAATTTCTGTGTAAAATGAGGAAAATGCCCTGGAGGATTATACAAATAGAGGTTTCAGCTCTTGCCTCAGAAGGTAAAAGAGTGAAACTATAGCTGAGTTACCTTCTGTTCACATATGCCAGTGGTTAACTGAATCTGAGGTCATTTAAGAGCAGGCAAAGACTTGGCACCAGCATCTCTAATTCAGCTGGGTGTTTCTGGGAGGCACTATCTTTTTGCAAGAAACTTGTTTCCTGGAGAAGGGAGCAATTAATAACTAATATTCTGCTTATATAGAAGCCAAAGAGTGAGTGTTAAAATTCCCTGAGCAGGGTCTGCATTCAAGTCCCTCTGTTGGTGTAGCACTTTCTGTCTACCTTATCAATCATTTATTTGCTCTTGAAGAAAAAAGACTCCCAACAATCTCTCTGGAAGTCCTTATGCTTGTTCTTCAGCCAGGATTTACAGTCTTTGATAGATTCCCAGCACCAGTGTGCTGTTTCTTAAATGAATCTTAAAGGGCTCATTTCCTTAGTTATATTCCCATTTTATTTAATTACACTTCCTGAAGAGAAGCCATTCTATTTTATGTTTAACACTGCTGTATGCATGGGAAGTGAGAGGGGTATGGAGCTGGGAAAAGTCTATTGCAATTAAGCTTTTTGTGACAGTAATGAAGCTGTGACCATACCACCATGATATCTGGAAAATACATTTCTGTAACAGTATTTTATTTGGTTTTGTTCTGTGAAATCGTTTTATAAAAAATACTTATTTAAGTATTTTTAAAAAGTAATACTTTTTTATTTTTTCCCCAAGGTTTTACTTGCTGCAAAATTTTCTTTGGTTATAACTCATCTGTCTGAAAAGCTTGAAATTACTTAGCTGAAACAAATCTTGCTCTGAATCCAGTGGGGAATTTAGTGTTTCCTCCAAGAGAGACTGTTTTTAACCTTTTATTGCAAGCAAGCAGGCCAGTTAAGAGGAAGAGAACTGATTTTTAGGATGTAGCATCTCCAGATTTCCAGGATAAAGTTCCCTCTGTATGTGGAAGCAGTAGTTTTTTTTGGTATCTCTTAAATGCCCATTATGACTTCTGCAGCTATTCTGTGCCCCTTCTCTAAGGTGGTAGCTTGGCCTGCTCTGTGCAAGGTAAGAGTATTGCTGCTTCCCTGTTTTCTTAAGAGTCTCTCAGCTGGGCTCCAGAGCCAAGCTTAGTGCAATAAACCTTCATTTTTTAGACAGGTAAAAATATTGATATGTACAAGCGGTTGCAAACTAGAGGTAAAAAGGGTCGAATGGGTTGTATGGCTGTAGCAGTTAATATCAGAGTAAAAGACAAAAGAAACGGCAAAACCATGGTCTTTACCAGGCTGGTAGCTGTTGCAGCCTCCCCAGCAGTGCATGCTCTCACTTAGTCTCAGCCCTAAGAGGTATTGATCAACAAAATTACTTTTCAAGATCATGGCTCTGGACAGAACCTCACACCAGAGATAAGCAGCACCTGCTTCGCAGGCAGAGCTGTGCCCAAGATACCCTGTGAGAAGTGCAGCTCTGGCAGCCAGGGAGGCTGTGACCTGCCTTGGCATGCTGGGGGATCCTGAGCAGGGATCAGGTCACTTCAATCCCATGGCTTTGTTAATTTGAGCTGCATGGAGTAACCCAAGATTTATCAGAATTTCAAGGGACCATTTTGATCTCTTTTTTTTTTTTTTTTTTTTTTTTTGTGATGTTGGCTTTTTTTCCTCCGGGGTTTTATTTTTAAAGTGAGATTCTGGGAGTGGTTTGGTTTTCTTGCTGTTTATTTTGTTTTATTTTTATTTGGTTTTGGGTTTTCTTCTTTTGTGCTTATTTGTCTTTACTGTACATGAACTACTTGATAATTTAACTCATGGTCAAAATTTTTTCTTCTGAAAGTCTTACAAGTTCATTGAAGAATTTTTAAAATGAGTGGTGCCTATGTGAAATTTGGGTTTGAGTAAGTTTAATCACTACTGGAAGTCTTTTCCTACAGTTAAAATGGGGAACAAATCCAGTTTTCTTAGAATGCAAAGTATTGGAAAAATTATATCAAAAATGCTAGTTTTTTTCCTATACTGATAGTTAACAATAGGACTGAAATAAATGAAACATGGGTGGAATATTTTCTGTCCAATAAACCTTCCTTCTGAATGAATGACAACCTCTTCAGCACTGAGGGCAGCTGAACCACATGGGAAAAGACACTGGAGTAATTTTTGGAGATGGGATAGCTGCTTCCAAGTAAATGGAACAGATACCTGGTTAATGGTAGCAAACACCTCAGAACTTAATTACTAAAGCTTATGGTTTGGGAGTCACCCAAGCACACTCTTTTGGGATGCTGTAAAACCTGGAGCCTAAACTATTTTCTGATTTCCCTGGAAAACCACAGTGATGTCACCAGCCTTTGCACAGAAAACATTTTTAAATGAGTCCAAACTTCTTTAAGTTCTCTTTTATTGGGTGAGATGGATGTATGATGAAAAATCAGTCATTAGAAAGGAAAAGAACTAGAAAGTCACCTGATGGTCAGCATTTGTTGTAAACTCTGATTGCTTCACTTTGAAGTGAGAGACTGACTGTGCAATAAATGGCAAGGAGATCCTTCAGTGTTAACCACATTACTTTTGATGAAAGAAGATGGCAAAAAATGAAGGTGTACCAAGTTCAGCTTCATTCAGAAACTGTCTTATTAGGTTTGGGGTTGGATTTAGGCTTAATGCACTACTAGTGTGTTAAACCATTTGTTAGCCCTAATTCTGGACAGTAATCTGTTTTCTGGGGCAAGCTGGTGCATCTCTAATGATGTTGTAATTACTACTCAGCCCTACAGGGTATTAGTATCTGCAATAGGAAATGGAGTTCTTGGGGCCTCCCAGCATCCCCAAACCAGCTTATTTCCTTCTGTATGCCTGCCCTGTGAACATCAGGGCTAGAGCTGGAAGGCTTGAGTAGCTTTATAAGCACACTTCCACTTATGTGTGACAGAAAATAAGACGACACGTAGTCAATTTACTCCTCTGGTGCGAAGAAATAATAGGTTGCAACTGGTTACCATTTTCTAATGATCTCTGAGCATTGAAAGAGTCATCAGCTTTGTTCCGTGTAATTGCATTCTTTAAATGTGGCTATTTGTGGTAGATTATAGCTTGCAACTACAAATGCATTTGAGTAGACAGCAGATGAAGTCTATCGGTTCTCCTTTCAGCTTTCTTGGTTTTAGTGAAGTGGAAGCTGGCTTGCTTCCATGAGCAGAGGTAAACAATGGCTGAGGTGCACTTCGATTCCACAAAATACATCCTATTTTCTTGGTCTGATTCTTCTGTTTCTGGAGTTATATAACTACAGAAACTTCAGTTTCTGCTGCTGTGAAATACTTCTTAGAAAATTGCAGATTTAGCAAGGAACTCCATGTAAAACATTCAAGCATCATTTCATATTTTATGCAACATTTAAAATAAAATACAGGAAAAGAAAAGGCAGAGTTCCTGTATAATGGCTCCTCATAGTTGCGGAAGATCTTCGCTATAGGCTGTATCATGCTAAAGTCAATACTGATTCTATTTTCAGTGCATCAGGTAACTCATGAACCCAAAGAGCAGAAGCTGCCATTTTTAACCTTTAGTTCTTATGCAGTAATATGGGCTAGTTAGCTATTTTTTCCAATTTGTTATAAGACTTGAGTGGTAATTCAGTCTTCGTGCTAGCTTAATCTTCAGCCCAGCAACTGCCAATTACTAACAGAAACACAGAGATGCTGCTTTAGCAATTATGATCTCAAGGTCAAACAGGAATGAGAAGTGACCACTCTTGTTTCAAGGTGCCCAGGCCTGAGATCTGTAGAAGTCAATTCCAAACACTGATCTAACTTCACTGACAAAGAACCATACCCTTCAATCTTTCCCAAAATCTTAAAGGCCATCCACCTCTTCTGCTCTACTTTTCCAATCCTTTTTAATACTAGGTAGATATGTCCAGTTGGAAAACATGGGACTGTTTCATACTGAGTTCATGGTGAAACTCCTCCCCAAAAGTAATCTTTTTACCTGTGCATATGACTACCTGTGTACACACACTTTCACACAGTATATTTAAAACAAGGGGAACATGGCAGTTCTTTAAGTACATGCAGGAAGAAACAATTAATACACCTCACTTGAAACTGTCTTGCATAAAGGAAAAATGAAATAGGGCTTCTCACAGAAAAAGGGTCCTTTTCTCTTTTCACTAAAAAGTAGAGGAGATGTCAAATGAAATCCCCATTTGTTTATTTTCACATGCCAAGGGGTGTTGACTCCCTGAAAACAGGCATCTCTCCACACGATCTGTGTCTCCTTCTTTGATTAGAAATGACCTTGGCTCACAGCCAGGAGATTTACTTTTCCTCAGAAAGGGAGGCTAATTTTCTACAGCTCTAAAGTTCCTCTGAAAATCATCCCTGTTTTTCTGTGCAGAAGCACAGAATGGAAGGGCAAGCTACTTGAGAATTCAAAGGAAACTATACTAGTGTCATCAAAAAGGAGGAACTCAATGACTCTTTTATTGGGGTAGGAGAAAAACCCCAGAGAATGTGTTCCTTTGAGGGCAGGCTCAGTAGCACACCATGCACAATCCTAGCTCTTGTGTACAACATATCATGTCTCTTAAACCCCCAAGCCCTGGCTTCATTTCTTACTTTCAATTTGCTGCCAATGTACAGAAACTTAGGTAGCAACTGCAGTTTGGTTTTTAAGTGACTGTGCTAGTAGGCTGCATGAAAAAGATACCACTCACAGCACGTATAGGTAATTTAGGAACTCTTACAATGAAATTCTGTTAGCTGATAGCAAGAAGTATTAGGAGTTGCACAAAGTCCAGGTATAGTAGCTAAGCAACTGCCTTGCAGGCTTCTTGCCCTTTGGAGAGGGGACTTGTGTGAGGGGAAGAACAACAGCTTGCATTAGTGTCAAAGCTAATTTGGTTGACTTCCCCATCCAGCTCCTTCCTTTCTTTTACCCTGTTGCAGGTACCTTTCCCAGATTCTTGTGGCTGTTCAGAAGTACTCTTTCTATGCCTCTTCAGGGGAACACCATGTGGTCCTGGCTGGAGCTGTGCAGCCCAGCCAACAGGGACAGCTATACCCTGCCTCCCACCCCTCCCTGTGCAGTGACATTTATGCTTGTGCAAGGGAACTTGTCTTAGACTAAATTTTAGAGAACAGGAACTACTATCTTAGTTGAAGTTATAGCAAGAAAAAAAAACAGTGAAATAATTTCTCTTTCTGCCTCTCGATTTTTTTTTTTTTTTTTTTTTTAATCCCCTCTAACCCCCAGTGTGCTGAAGTGCCTGGATTTCTATTTCCTGTTTGATCAGAAGGATGTAGGTGCTTTTGAGGAACTTGATTTTAGCCTGTTGTTAATAAGCATTAAGTGACATGGTGAGCACTTGTCCATTGTCAAAGCCTGTCACGGGTCCTGCTGTGGTCATTTTCGGAAGGCAGACAGTAGCTTGAGGTCAACAAATTAAATTCTTGTGGGTCAGACCTGAAGGTCCTTAGAAAAAGTTTCTAGGCTGTCTGTCTGATGTGTTTGAAGGAGAGTAGAGGAGCAGGACATGAGATAAAATAATGATGTTGTGAGAAATCTTATTTACTGACTTTGTATCAGTCCAGTGCTACTCAGCCAAGCCATGCCCACCTGCCCCTGCCTTGACAGTGCTCCCTTCCCATCCTGGCTCTGCTGTGGGGCCAGCTACAACTCACTGCTATAGCCCTGGTGGCAACTTCTATTATTTGCACATCCCTACTCAGAAAAGGGGTTCAGAACAATTAAAGTCCATTAAAAGTGAAATGCAGAAGTTACAGGTACCTGCAGCAACTGAGAAGAGAGGAAGGAGGAGAGGAAGCAGGAGGTGGCTGAAGTGCTTTATTTCCTCAAATCCTCATCTCCATCTACCTCTTTTTCTAATCACTGTTTTTTCCTTGGGCATTGCTCCTTTAGTTGAAGGTAGGTTGTCTGGTTAGGAACACAGGCCTTGATACCAGGCTGTATGGCACCAGTTGCACAGCTGGTGTGCTGGAAGTCACCTATTAGTAGTGTCTACTCCAGAAGATTCCCAAAACACCATGAATATTATCACAGTCACTGGTTTTGAATGGTGTGATATGTCAGGAACTGTCTTGTGGGTTGTTATTTGGCCACAGTCTTGTGGTAGTGAAGTGTTGTAGTGGTTCAATGATTTAGAAGAATTTAGAGGCTTGTCATGGTTTTCACAGAAAAAAAACCCAACAAGTTTTTATTATTTTCTTGAGAAATCAAAACATATATGGGCAGCCAGCATCTTGGAAGATGTACAGCAAACCTCACAGAGGGAATTTAGTGAAGTCTTTTCTCTGAAAATATCTGTGGTGAATCATGTTATATGTCTGTCAAATTTGACACCATTGATTTATAGTAACTGGATGAAGAAATACAATTAACCTAGATTGTAAAATCCAAAATTAGTAGGACCAAAAAAGCTCCTCAAAAAAATGGTGCCAAAAAGGTACATATAGCAGAAATTAATTTCAAAATGAAGCCATCTGTTTCCATGCAAGTTATCCTGTAATTTTACAGTATTAAATCCTTGGTGAAAAGCTTGTACTCACCCTTAGGAAAGAAAGACTGGAGACTTTTCTAGTTCATGTTAAGCATCGCTATTTCTTTACATACTGTTAAATGCTGACCATAAATACTGCATATTGCTTCTAATTATTGATGTTTCACATGAGTTTCATAATCAGTGAAACTGTTCTCATGTATAATTAAGGAAGAAAGGCTACAGTGTCCCAGGAAGGTACCTCACAGAGCTGCTGCCTGCCTTGTCTAGCAAAAGCATGAAGTAGGCAGCAGCCCCTGACAGACAGGAACGTATCAAGATAGATTACCAAACATTTACAAAATAGATCAAGCAGAACAAGAACTTTGTTTGAGAAATGTTATATTAATGCTTCACTAGACAAGCCTAACTACTGTAGAATATTAATAAATGAGGCATTATTTATTACATAAGTGGTGTGTGGGTGTGGATGTGTGTGTCCGTATCTATATATTATAGAAGAGCATTTATTTTATATTATTTTACAGAAGATAAACCCCTTGAGCTTTCTGAATGGGGTCTCTTTCTAATTAACCACAGTCACTTGTTACAGAAACACCCAAAGTCACCCCAAATACTATAAGATGCTCGTGAGCTATTTGTTAACATTGTAATGGATAGAAACAAAACTTGCCAAGTTCTCCAGTTTAAAAAAAACACCAACAAAATAACAAACAAACTAAAAAACTGAACCCATCTAAAAAACCCACCCAAAACCAGGGGAAAAAAACCCCAACCACACAAAATCTAATTGGTTTGAAGCTAACCTCCAGTGCTGGTAGCAGCCTCTGCTGTTTCCTCTCCATCCTGTGGTTTGGAGCATGAAGCAGTCAACTGCCGAATGTTTGCGCAGGGCTCTCCAACCCTGTCCCATCAGAAAGCAAAACCTAGATGCAGAACAACTTCTGTAAGCTTTCCCAAAGTGAGGGTCCCCCCAGTGTTTTGGAGAGCTAATGTGTTCAAAGGTTGAAATTGGTGCTGAAATTGGTTTGTCAGCTACAGCATGGAGCTGGGCCCAGCAGTGGCTGAGCTGACCTTGTGATGCTGTTCACAGGCATGCACCATTTCCAGTATTTTCCTTTTGGCAAGGAGGGGGAAGGAGCAGATATCAAAACCTTTTTTACATATGTCTTTGACATTTCCCAGTGAGTGCATTTGTTCATCAAGTGGTTGTGATTTACAGGTACCGTGCATCAGTGGCGTGCTGCCCTCGCTCTGTAGGAGGGATTGTCTGAAAGGTTGGCAGTAGCAGAGGAGACTGTGGCTAATCCTGGTAATCCCTCCGATTTGTTTATGCTGTACATATTTATCTGTTGTAAGTGTATGTTTGATAGGTCAGGAGCTCAGTAAAAGAGAATTTTTGTCTAACCTTGTAATACCATGGCCGCTGTCAAATCAGTTCTCAGGTGCAGAGGTCTCTGCAGCCCAAAACAGTGCTGAGTTCTGCTCACCACCCCTGCTAAAGTTTAAATGAGCCTCCTCCTTGTAAACAACTGTTCTGTACTGAACACAGGGTAAATCATTTGTGGCTATGCACCTACTGTAAAGCTGAGGAGATGGTGTGCACCTTGGTGTCATGTACAGCTTCAGCTCAGCTTGTATTCTGTGCTGTCAGCAAACTCTGTATTATCTGAGTTGGCTCAGGCCACCTTTATACCTATTACAGAGATTTACAGGAACCCTGTGCTTCACAGAGCCAAGCAGGGTTTTATCAGAGACTTTGTGAGTTCCTGTTCACCACAATAAGGGTATTATTGGTGCCTCAGATGCCTGAGGGAGGTCTCCGGAAAGAGCACAGAAATTTAGGGCATCCCAGGGATAAGGATGGCACGTTACTAACAGATGCCTTTTTGGCAAACAGGTTGGAGTTTAAGTCATGTTCTACTCAGTTGTATGTCCTGGATTTTTTTTTTTCAGAAGCTAAGCACTGGTCTCCATTTAGAATGCTGTCTTGAGCAATACTTTGTTCTCCAACTCGTATTTTCTCACAGAAAGTTTCTGCTTCAATAAATCCTCAAACCAAAAAGGGAAAGAACAGCAACTTCTTTTTGTGTTTTTGTTTTGGTTTGTTTGTTTGTTTGTTTTTCTCATGGAAGGTTTCTGACCTACTGTATTTTAGAGGATGTGCTACTGCAAAGGCTTGGATACCACAGAAGTAAAGCTCCCCCACTATTGCTTCTCAATGGAGATCCTAAATCCTTTAGCACTTGAGAGGTGAATCAAAGCTCCATTGAAGTAGGAGTCTGAGACTTGTAGGATGTGATGTTTCCAAGGCACTTCACTTACTTGCACAGGTAAGCTGTGATGGCTGGAATTAAAGGCCTTCTCCAAAGCCCAGTGACTTCAATAGGTCCTCAATTAGCCCTTATGGTGTGCTTTTCTCTTGGTGGGAGTTGGCAAGAAGGTCATAAATAAACTTGGCTCAGCCTTAGGGAGCTGCTTTGTTTTTGGTTCATGTGTGGATGAGTACTTTCTCTCCTCAGCATGCTTTCTCCTCTAATAACATACACAGAATGATGAAAATCTGGGTGCCGTATTTATGAAAGGGTGGTGATGAACACCTCTTGTGGACAGGCTGATAAGTCAAGCCCCGTGCATGATCTGTTTGGTGAGCTGCAGATCCTTTTATTCACTATCTGCAGGCCCCTGGGAAGGGAGAGTTTGTGTACAAGTTACAATGAAAGCTGGAGAAACAAGTTGGCTAAGAAAACTGGAGTGGGGATGGTCATCAAGCTTGGAGGAGCAGAAGGGCCACTGTGCAGTGGTGTTAGTTATTAGGGGATTGAGCACGTTTCAGCAGGTTGATGCAGAAAGACAACGAGCATCAGAAACCTCCTGTGGGGCTGGAGCTGCTCAGCACCTCTGGGGTTTGATTGCAACACATGCTTGGTTTCTCTGCATGATCAACACCAGTCTGACTCTGCTGCTTTGTTATTTACCTGCAAAGTGCTGTAATGCAGCATAAGCTTTGACTTTCATTGAATTCCCTGTGCTCTCAGAGGAGGTAAAAAATTGTGAAGTTGCAATTTGCATGCATACAGAATTGCTATCTGGAAAAAACCCACCTGCAGAAATAAGTCTAGGAAAGATATTTGGGGTTTTTTTTAGGCTTTTGGTTTATGCTTCTGTAGTATTCAGTAACAATAAGAAAGATGGTGCTTTGGGGCTGGAGTGTTTGCCTTTGCTATTGGAGAGGAAAGACAAAAAAATAAAATCCTCAAGCACTGGTTGCTGGTTTAGGTGAGGAAATAGTCAAATAGTCAACATGACACTAATTTGCCACTGGAGCAGAAATGTCAGGAAGGATTGTGAAAACGCACTGATGGTAGCAATTATATTGATAACCTACCATTCCCAGAAGCACAGAAATCAATCTTGCACTGACAGGATTCTGACAAATTTCTATGAAAATCAAAAAGGAATCAATATTAATTGTGGGATAGAAATAATGCTGAGGACTTTCTTGTTTTGCTCAGTTTTCCCCTTTCTTTGTTCTTTTTCATCTTCCTCCAAACAACATGGTTGAAAACACTGCAAATGACAGAAACAAGAGAAACATTAAAAGACAACTGTCATTAGATATACAGACTGGCCGCCTAACTAACCTGGCTTTCTTTACACTTACCTGTATGTAGTATTTTAATAGCTTTGAGATTTAGGAGGAGTGCTCTCTGGGAGTCCCTTGTTCTATGCTGAGGATGTGGGGGGGTTACATTACTGATATTGAGTCTTACTCTTTTTTTTGCCTCTGACAGCCCTATATAAGAGGATTAGGAACAAATTACCTTTTGTCCTGCCATTAGTTAACTAGATTAGTTCATTGCTCTGTTCAAAGGACATACTCCTACAGCATCACCTCCCTGGTTGATCCTTAACTCACAGCTGCATGCCAGGTAATAATTTTATTTTGTAGTAAATGAAAACTTTTTGACACTCTACAAAATGATCTTGCCTCCCCTTCTTTTCAACAATGTTAAAAAACTTCTCAAGGGTTTCCAGCCCTTCAGTGTGTCACCAGCCATACATTTTGCACTGCATTTCATTTTGCTTTTCACACTGTAGTGGATTTAATTTTAGTTGTAACACATACAGAAAGGGAGATTTTGGACGTCAAGAGAGCTTTCCAGTTTGAAATATAAGTGAATTTTTGATTGGGAAGCTGAAATAAAAACAAAGTGTTTTGAACACACTGAATGTGTGGGTTTTTTTCTTCAGATTTTCAGTTTGTTCCTTTGAGATGTTTCTTTTTTAACCCACTTTTTGGAATGGCGAGAACTGCAGAATTGTTCTGACACCTGTGAGATGAAGTGGGTCATGCAAGCTTACAGTGATGGAAATAAGGGAGTGAAGTTGACTGTCCCATCTACATGTCTTACCATGCTGAGAACAAAGCATATTTGGCAAAAAGAGGTAAAGTTAACATGAAACCATCTGAATTCTGCCAGATCAGAAATGATTGCAAAAGATAAGAAGGAGATGGTTAAAATTCCATGAGCCGAAACCACATTGTATACTATTAATTGAGAACCTACCATTTTCAGGAGCATGAGCAAGAAAGCCAGAGGCTTTGGGATATATTAGATCGGGAGCATTCAGTTTAACTAGAAATCGCTAAATTAAATGTTCAGTAAAACCTCAGTTAGAAAAGAAAGAACACTTCGTTCCTCAAAGCTGTGTGTCCTAGGAAATGTACCTGCACCCAGCTGTCTGGGCAGAGCACTGATCGTGTGTTGCAAATTTGTGTGATGGAGATATGTGACTGTGAACTGCTGGAGTGCCAACCCTGCAGAAGTCCAGGAAGGACCAATTTATTCTTGCTGTGAGTAATAACCAGGCCAGAGTCATGTACTGTGCAAAATGCTATGTTTCTGCAAAGAGCAGTGAGTGCTGGAGGGTGAGAAGAAAGTTTGCTTTTTCGTAATGAGGAAATAATGTAAATGTAGGTAATCGTAAAGGCCTGCAAAGGTGTTTGAGGACCATGGAGGGAGTGACGCTACCTGTGCCCTTGTGAGATGGTATTTAAAAGGGTAGTGAAAGGCCCAGACTGAGCTTTTCCAGGTCTCTGTCAGAGCCTGCAAGCCCAAGGACCAAGAGGTGTTCTCTGCCTGGGGCTAGAGCAGGAGGATGTGGGTGGGAGGAAAGTGTTCTGCCATCCCAGGAGCATTTGGGGTTCAGAGGGTGCCTATAACAGGTACAGTAGCTTGATGTATAATTGCAAGAACACTTTTTGCAGGAGCAGAGTTAGTTAAAATAACCCTGATATCCAGTATCTACTGCCCTCTCCAGTTCTTCCTCCTTCGTCTGTCTAATGGTTGGAATTTTTAAATAATCTCAACATGGGGAAGTGATAGCATACTGCTCTGAGTGTAGTGCCAAGAAGTGTGGATTGCAAACCCCTCTTTGTTCTACAGTAAATGGATTTAAAGGACGCATAGTGTTGTAATTAGAATATTGCAACAGTCTTTGCAAATCTTAATTAGCACCACCAGATTAGCAATTTAAAGAACACTGTAATGGCTTGCACCTAACAAGTTTCTTGAGTCAAAGAAAGTTAATCCTGAATTACTCACAAGTGATTTGCATTGTGAGCGTAGAACAGGGAAAGTGACTCCTAAAAATCAAACAATTCTCCTATTGGAAATGGGCTGAAATGAATTCAATTTGCCATGCAGAAGCTTGTGAATCAGACTTACTCCTCAGGTTCACAGGCTGACCAGGCTCTGAAAAGTTTTGAACAGAACTGGTCACCGAAATGAATCCTTTAATGCAAAAAATTTTGGAAATGAGATGGTTTTAGTTCTGGGTCTCAGATTAGGATGAACAGCTTGTCTTGGAAATTTTCAGGAGTCCAAAATGCCCAACAGTCATGTAAATCAAGTTCATTTACAACACTTAGTTTCTTTATCTCTAAATTCACCTATCTTCTGAAACAAAAGAGATGTTCTCCTTCATCAAAAGGAATTGTGTTTAGCAGAGTCATAACAGTCCACACTTTCAACTTAAATATTTTGAAAAATCCAACAAACAAAACTTGCTATAAGTGACTCTCTTCCTACAAGTAGCTGAGCTTTAACAAAGTGTTATTTTCTGGTGGAGAAATGTCTAAGTAAAATTTCCAAGAGTTTCCACAGCAAGTGATGTTCCATAGGAACTAATGCATTTTGGTTTGGCATCCCAGTGCATTCTTAATATTTTCAGTGAAGCAAAATGTGTGTTGAACCAGCCATGCCTGGAATATTCCATGTCATGTGAATGTTCCTGTTGTGTAAAACCACAACTTTTGTGTTTTTCTTGTAGGTATTTTAACATGCTTTGGCACTCTTTCTTTCTTACGTGCATGCCAAAATATAATTCTTTATAACTTGAAGTTCAGAAGCTAAGGCATTTCTGTCTTTCTTCCAAGGTAGGCCAGTGTTGCTCTCTATAGCAGTGAAAATTCTGGCAGCTGATGGTGGCTGAGTACAGCACTGGAAACACAAGAGCAGTGCAGTTATTTTGTTAGAAAAGGCATCAGCACCTGGGCTCTAAACTTAAGGACTACTTACTGGCCAAGCAGGTTGCAAGCCCTTTTTATAGAAGTGTTTGTATCTGCCAGAAAAATGACAAATATGTTTTCAGAGTCCCCAAGAAAAGTGCATATTTCAGTGCACAGAACATCTTTACATACTGAAAGGGGTCTCTGGATTCCCTCTGAGCAGTGGGATTCTTTGCACTGTTTCATGCTTTGCTCCTCTGTGCAACTCTCTAGTCTGGATATTTTTGCTCTTCTTTTTTTTTTAACCAGAGCTGTTTAAAGTCTGGGAAAGTAGCCCTTAAAATTGGCAGCAACAGCTCCTGCCGTAGGCAGCCAACTGAGTATAGTATATTTGAAGAATATCTTTTATTCTATGTCCATATAAAAACCTAGCATTGGATTTTTTTGAGAATAAAATTTATTCTACTACTAAAAAAAAAAAATCATTTGTTTTATACTTCTCTTTCCTAAATACAGACAGTAAAGTTCAGTGATAGCCATGCTCATAAAATTGTTCAATGAGTTTGTCCATTAAATATACTGTGCCTTATTTTCAAAGTATAATGTTGCATTATACTCTGTAAGTCTATTACACTATCTCTTAAAGGCAAGTTTGGCCTTCCTTGACTTTCAAAGCAGAAATACTGTTCAAAATACTGTTGAAAAAAATAAGTGTTTTTCTTTACTTTTTTTAAACTTGGCTTGTCTACTTTGTTCTTGTGCAAAGAAGTTCTGAAATTCTTGACTAATGACTAGAAGGTTGTAAAATACAGAGAGATATCACTCTGGTTTGAGGCAGAGGATATGGTATCTTCTATATTTCTTTTGCTTTTTATAACTCTTTCATTATTGGGTAACAAATGATGTTTAGCTTTGGTTAAGTTTCTATCAAAGAAAATTTTTTGATTTATGCTTTTGCTGAAGCACTGTTTTAGCAGCATTTGACATCACGGACAGGATTTGAACTCTGGTAAACAAAACAAAAAAAGTGAATATTCAGAACCCACTGTCTAATCCAACCTCATGCAGATTCAAATCTGAGTTACAAACTTCACTCAAATTGAAATTTCTCCAGGCTTTGGTGATAGACCTTGGTTGTCTCTTAAATAAAGAACCCTCCTATAGTTTTGCCAACCATCTCTGTTTAACTTCTGGAGCACAGGTTTGAAAGCCACTTGATAAACACTTGCCTGTCTGTCGACACCGACCACTTCTGTGCTTGTGCAGTATGGGTAGAGTACCAGCAGCCTTTCAGAAGCCACAGCATGTGGTCTCTCAAGATTTAAATTTCCACATTTTGTACATTTTTGTATAGCCTTATGATGAAATCTCCCTGCCCAGATCTGGACTAAAGGTTCTTAAATATCTCTTGTTTCCATTTCAAGAAATGGTCATTTACTTTTCTTTCTGAAATGGCCTTTGGAAAAGTCAACCATATGCCTCATTGCTTATAAGAATAATAAATACCTTTGGGCTTTGGCAAATCCTTAGCTAAATGACTTCAGGGTCAATTTTCTCTAATAGACTGAGTCACTTGGTGCATGCTAATTTCTGAAGGAAAAAGAACAAAGGAGATTTCTGAAGGAAAAAGCACACTGAAGAGCGACTGTATAGTAGTTTTCATGAGTGTGAAACATTTCACTGTAAATGCAGAGAGGGGGCTCTGAGTCCTGTTTGACCTGCCTTCACCTGACCCTTCTTAAAAACAGTTCCTGGAAGCCTGGCAGGTGAATTGAATGGAAGTGGGCACTTACCATACTGACCATACTGCTTTCTTTTGGTGCACAGGAGCCAAGTGCCCACCAAAGGCTGTTTCCAACTCTGTCAGGTTTTTAACCGGGGTGTTGAGGCAAATCAGACCAAGTTCACCACACGTTCCTTGCCTGTACCTGAGAGTAGGGTCTGAGCTCAGTGTCACCCTTCCCTGTCCCCCTTCTGCCTTAGGAGGTCACTGAGCCTTGCTCTTACCCTTTGACCATGGCAAATATACATGCCATTTCTGCTGTATCTTGGTTATCCCTGCTTTTCTGGACCCGATTAACCCAGTTAAGCCTCATACTTCTACTTGCACTTGCAACTTCTCTTTGAAAGGGAAGAACAAAAGCAAAATGCTTGCTGTTTTGGCTGATGGCTGATTATAAGGAGAGCAGTGACAAGTGGCTGTGTTTACTGGGAAATCTTTCCTAAGTTGCATTTGATGGTGCTGTCAGGGATTTTTTTCAAGGGCAGCTTAGAGTTTCAAAGGTGCTCGTGGCACTGATGGTCAGCAATTGTCAAATAAAATGGAATGGTAGTGAGTGAGGCAGTGCTTCAAAGGGGTCTTTTATGGGCACAGAGAGATGAGACTCCAGTTGAGGTGCTCCAGAGGTCCTTCTGCCCTGACCTCATAAGATAATTAGTGATAAAGATTCAGGACCTTTCCTTTGCGTTCAAAGTTTTGTTTCTCTCTCTAAAGGGATACTTAGAGTGAACAGCGACCTAAAACAGGGGGAAGCATTGGCACTTGAAGGAAGGTTTCTGAATGTCTATGTAGGGACTGGAAATAGTTCCTTGATGTTTTTCTTTTTGAAGAAGCACTCCAGAGGTGTGTTTCTGCAAAGGTCAGTGGCAGTGGGTCAGTGCTTCTGAGTGTCATTAGATTAGACCCAGTACAAAATCCCCCTGTGCAACAGAGGTATGTCAGTACGTGCAGATTCTTTGGGATATAATTGTCCCAGGGGAACTATTTTGATTCATGAGAGACTCACAGAGTCATCTCTGGCCCCTTATCAGTTTGCTTTGCTGTGTAAGACCTCAAGATTATGATCTCCTTGAAGGTACCAGCACCAAGACTTCCAAGTCAGCTATGTGTCTGGGTCCTCTCACTCCATCTGTGGGCTGAGGGGAGACAAAAATCTAAAAACTCTAAAAAATAATGTGTCTGGGGCTCTAGGCTCCTGGACCATTGGAGATTCCCAACATATTCTAACTGGAATAAAACAAAATACTAACACTCTCCAACTCTCTGGTAATTATTATTCTCTGCACAGCTCCCAGATATATTTAGAAAATTAATTTCAGGCTCTTTTGGTTTCAGCTTTTTCCTCTTTTTTCTTTAGAAGCCCCCAGAGCTAAATTAACTTTCAGCATCTTCAGCAACCACCTGCACTCCTGTAACCAGCAGCCGAGCACAGTGTGAAATGAACCCCTGGTCTCACAAGGGTCCTGTCCTGGCAATAGCCATTGTCTCACCTGATGCAGATTGGCTGTTTCTGCTGGAGCCTCATTAGAGATCTGTGCAGAAATGAATGAGCCGGGAAGATGAATTGTTCTTTCCTCCTTATTACAGGATAAGGCCAACTAGGAACTGAATGTCTTCAATAGGGCAGCAAGACATGCTCTCTAGATAAATACATTATTTCAGCTCAGAGAACTGTCAAACCAGAACTTAGGACTAGTGCAGAATTCAAACAGACCCTTAGCACAGGGGCAGGTGTAAAATAAACTGAGGGGTGATAATGTCAAGCAGTGCAAAAAGCACGAGGAAGCTGCCAAGTTCTCATGTTATGTTCTGTGCTGAGTAAAGCACTTCTTCCTCTTCCTCCTGTCTCTGACCCAGGGTCAACAGTGCTATAGCTCATAAAGGTATTGCAAAGGAGGATTTGCTCAATCATGGAATTATATGGGAGAATTCTAAAATATATAAGAAATTTTAACACTAGATATAAGAGTCTGGGAACTTGTTTGTTTTAATAAAGGACAGTATCTTATTTCCCCAGTGCTTCTGGCAGGGCCTGTTGCATTAGAAATAGGAGGTATATTCTACTTCTGGTTTGCAGTAACATGTCACATGTAAGTGAAGAGCATTCTCTTGAGGGCTTTTTAGAGGAAAGACACTGACATGACAACTTTAGGTGGAATCAAAAAATACGTGAATTTTTTTGTCAGCAGTGAACTGTGGTGCCCTGAATAGTTTCTGTGTTATTTAGGTACCTAGTTTTGAAACTATGCTCAGGATGTTGCCTCTGACCAAGGGAAGAAACTCTGAGCTACACTATATCAGTGTTGATGTGATATATGATGGACTGATTTCGGTCACTCTCTTTTCTATTAAGGTCCTGCTGTCAAAGAGAGGTATACTGGATTTGTGGTTACTTTCTGTTGTTAAAGATGTATCATGTGCTGCCTTATTTGTTTCTCAGCCATCCTTAATTGTGCACGGGCAGAAGCAAAGAACTGCAATGTCTGGGGAGAGGGAGCAGATGACATTGCTTTGGTAAACTTCCTACTCGGGGAGAACTTTTTCCTCTCTGTCTTTTTTCTTTTTCTTTTCTCTTTTTTTTTTTTTTCTTTTTATTATAGTGCTTTTGTGGGTCCTTCACTGGTCTTAGAAACTATGGAGAAAGTTGAGGAGGTAAGGAAAATGTTTAAATAGTGCTTTGAACTGCAAGTGAAAGGTCTGGGAAAGTAAGGAAAAGTGAAGATAAAAATTACAACAGCTACCCAGTCTGTATAGAAATACCTCAAATCTAAATAAAAGTATAGAATTGGTAATAAGTTTCTTAAACTGTTCTAGAAAATGCTGAGAAACTAGTAAAATTCAATGATTAAAGCTACAACACAAAGATTTCTAAAATTGAAGGCTGAGTCTTTTATAGTCAAGAAAAACACTCTATACTCAAAAGACATGCTCATAAAAGGGCGCAGAGCAAACCCAGGCATACTGTACAAAATAAACACTAAAGCCTCACTAACTGGGGTAATAATTGGAGCAGCGTGGTTCAAAGGAAGCAAAAAGCTAGGGAAGTCAAAGCTCAGCTTGAACTGCTGAAATAAAGGGGAAAAATCAATTTATAGGAAAGTACAAGGCAAAACAAGGACAATTACATTTGCTGAACTTAACAAAGAGTGTGTCAGTAATTGGCATAGTGCAATGTGATGCTGTGGCAGAGCTCCTGGTGAGCTGGCACCCTGGCACTGACCAGGGCAGGGATGGTAGCTCAGGAGTGGGCAGTGGTGCCAGGGCAAAGCAGAGTCCCTTTACATGGATTGCATCCAGCACAGATATGGTTCAAGAACTTAAAAATTACCTAAAGGATAAGCAGGAATATTTCTGTGAGAATGGCAGCTGGCGAGTTTCATCCCAGGGAAAATAGAATTTTGCTGTGACTGTAAGATGAGTGAAGAATCCTCCAATTGACCCAGGAAGCTGCTTGGGCTGGGTGTGACTCAATACTTACACCCTTGAGCAAGGTGGGATCAGTTATCACTCATTCAGGATTTAGGCAAATAAATATATATTCACCTGACAGCTGGAAAACACTCTCTCCCTGACTCTGCTCCAAAATTAATAGGGCCAAATGGCTCTAGTCTGCACTGGAAAGAGCTTTGATGTTCCTCAATCCATTTTAGGAAAGCAAGGCATCATGTTGGCCGTTAATATCAACAGCCTCTTAGGGTACATCTTGTAGAGGATGTTACTTATGTCCTGGCTAATAGATGAGTTTTTCTCAGACATCATAATGCTGGGGGGCACCCGCAGCAGAGGAACAAAATTTTTCCTCATTATTGTGCATATGGCAAGGCACAGGCAGTGTGGCCTGCGCAGAGGTGTAAAGGGAGATTTCTTTCTTTCTCGTTTGAACAGGCTGTTATTTCCTGATTGCATTTAATTTTTATAAGATTTTGAAACACATTGTGGGCCGTATTTCCTTCTTCTTGACAAGAAGCCCAAGGCTATGTTATTCCTTGTGATAAATACATTGCTCGCCAGGACTGGAGCAGAGTGTTTTCATCGCCTGCTTTGTGCAGTTATTCTGCCCTCCCTTGCACAAGCATCAGGGTGAACTGGCCAAGGGGGGCTTCTGCTAACCCCAGGCACCTTCAGGGCCTGTGTGGGGGAAGAAAAGGAAAGTCCCATGGGAATGGGAGGCAGAGCTGGGTGGTTTAGCTTTCACTGCAGGTCTTTTCAATGAGGAGGAGAGGGCAGCGGGGACATTGGCTTCAGAGGTGAGAGCAGAGCTTTATTAGGGTCCAAAGTGCACTGTCCTGTGTCTAGTGATTCAGAAAGTTATTGAGCAAATAAAACCATGTAATGAATCTGCCTGAAAAGGCAAAGCAGGTGGGAGGACAGCTGGTCAAGGTTTTAGTGGTCTTTTTCTCTCTCTTTTGTGATCTACCTTATTTAGAGTGGTATGCATGTCAGAAGTTAATAATTTTAGCTTTTTTTGCACAGCTCAACAAAAAATGTTTATAACTCTATCCATTTCATGCTTTCAGCCAATGTAGGGCTGTGATAAATACATGCATTACTAAAACAGTCACTCTTTCCAGATGCCCAAAAAGTTTATTTGGAGCTAAGTGTAGTTATGTAGCTACGACAATGCTCAATACTGCATGATTACTAGAAAAGTGGGAAAGAGACATGAGAGAAGAAACATGCCAAGCAGTAATACCAAGCAGAACAATATGTGAAGAAATTAATATTTCCCACTTGTGCAGCTCCCACATAGGGAAGCTGGTTGGTGATTTTCTCAGCTACTGTGAAAAGCATAAAAAATAATAGTTGCTATAGTAAAGGAACATATTTAAAAGAAGTCATGGGGAAATTTGCAGGGATGGAAAAAAAGCAGGCTTCAGGTTGCTCATTTCAGCTCTTTAGGTGATCTGCAGCTACAATACCTTTGAAAAAAGGCTGTCATGGTACTTGTTCATCTTGCAGGTCCAAAACTTGGTCATCAACTGAGTCCAAGCTCATTTGTTTCTTATGATTCCACGATGAAAGCCTAAACTGCTTCAGCAAGTTTACTACAGTGATAAGAGAACATTTACCACCATGGAGAGTGGCTACCCTGCATTCCCAGTGAATGTCAGGGATGTTGGTATTGGGGACAGTCTAACAGCTAAAAATCAAGGGGGTTTCAGACTTTGCTAAATTATATACATTTCCTCCTGGATTTCAGCCATAAACTAGTAGACTATGGAATCTGTACAGTTAGGAACTTCTAAGAAAGCACTCAGCACAAAAGTATTCTTGTAAAAGTTAATAGTAGAGTAGCCTTGCAGAAATCACTGGAAGGGCTTCAGGGTGGTCACAGACAGTAGATAAACTTCAATCAGAAAATGGCAAATAATCCTGCAATCTCTGCAAGCAAGTACATCTTAGAATATGCATTTAAGACAGATGGTAATATGTTTTTCCATAATACCTGGCTTAGATCCTTTACACTACAGAAAGCTGAAAGAAGTATGGGCATTTAGCACTCCAGGTTGCCTTTGCAAATCTCTGCATTTGTTCAAATACAGCAGGAGGGAAAGCAGTCAGAACAAGTCACCTCACCCATAGCTTGTTGATCACACAGTGAAAATATTTGATGATAGAAGTGTGAATGAGACCAAGGGGCACAGGAATAATTGCCCTAAAGAAACACTGCAGGAACAAATATTCAGCTTCCATAGCTTGCTTTCTTTTGCATTTCTGAAACACATGTAAGGGTTTGAAACTTGTCTAGTCACATCTTTCTTTACTTTAAATCCACAAATTCTGGAAGATGCTCACTGGGTCATGTAAATTGTGGGGAAAAAGAAAATGTCTAGGTGAAGATTTCCTGGTTTGCTCAGAGAACGAAGAACACAGGGACATGACAGTTGTAGAAAGCATTTTATCCCTGCCATGCTGTTTTTGGCTTTTGAAGATTTCAAAGCATATAGGAACCATCTGCAAGGACTGTAATAAACAATATGCCATTTTTGCAGTATAAGATGTTTCTTGTTGGATTAGAAGTTAACATACTTCTTTAGTCACCTTTGTGATATGAAAGGCATTACTAACATGTCTACTTTCTCAAACAGAAAGCTCTTGTAATGGAAATTAGTTTATTTTTTTTCCCTCTGTTCCAGGAAGGGCTGTTTGAAGGCACAGCAATCTTGCCCCATCATTCTTAGCAGAGATAGGGGTTGTTAAAGAAATATAGTTCTTGTGTCCTTAACTACTACTGAAGTAACACTGTTAGTGTGCATGAATGAATGGCTCTTCTAAAAGTTCTATTAACAAAAAAAAACAATAAAAAGGTACTTAACTTTATTTACATGAGACCTTACTGCTTTTATGTCAAACAAGAGTGTGGGGGAAAGTGATGCTCTGAAGAGAAGAAGGGAGAGAAGGAATCCTATTGCACTTAAGGACAGCTGTCTGCCTACCCTTGCAGGTATCTCTTGCCATGTGCTTCCAAAGACCGTGGCTAGGAGCAGAGCTGCTCCCACAGCACTGCTGCCTGCTCCTAAACAACCACAGAACTGGTGCCAGGGATAAAAGATATCATTCGTTTTTCCTTAAGTAGGGCTACATCTTTTTGTGCCTTTTGCAAGGAAGCGAAGTATAAAGACTCTTACTGGCTTTGTGAAGTACAGAAGGGCAATGCTGATCTCAGGCTCCTGCCCAGGGTTGTTTATGCACAGTGACAGGCTTCAGTAATCCCAGTGTTGGGCTAATTTCTGCCAAAATTAAGGCAATCTGATCATGCACAAAATGAAGCCAAATTAGGTCCACTGTGGTTTTCTGCATCCAGTTTTGGATGTAACTCTCAGTAAGTTTTTTTGTGTTTTCTTTTTTTTTTTTTTTTATGGCAACCAGTATTTTTGATGTACCAGTATCAAATTTCTGGAAAAGAGTTATTAGCATAAAACCAACCACTTCCATGTAATTGCAGAAGATGCACAGGTTACCAGTGCATCCCTTAAAGTAATAAATGGGAAAATTAATGAGTCCAACCACAGAAAGAAGCTGTAGGGAAGAACTCCCTGGGAGCAAGTCTCTGAGGTACTTTGCAACCTTGGAGGATTTTGGCTGGCAGCCATGTCCACTCTTCTGCTGTTTGGTTAAACACTGACACCCCCCAAGAGGGTGTTTGGTCTGTGTCTGCAGACCAGGAGCTCCTAATGCATGGGAAAGGCATCATGCTGAGACCTGGCCCCAACCCAAGGAGTGGAGAGAGTTTCTGGAGGATGCCCCCTTGCCTGGGTCTGGCCTTTCTGCTCTCAACACTACGGTGTCACAGTTGTGTTATTGGACATCATTTGGAGATTAAAGATTAATTGTGCCAAGACTTGCAAAAATATGTAGTAAGAAAAAGCCTCCTGAAAAACTTGATTCTAAATAAAAAAAACTGGTCAAGAATAAGAAAGGACGTGGGGAAACAAAGCCTTGCAAAAGGTCTCACAGCAAGGTCGGTGGCAGAGCTGACAATATGAACTGGTCAGAAAAGTCAATCTCTTTCCCTCCCAATGTTCTCCTTGAAGGCAAACCAAATTACAAGAGCTTTCAAGGTGCTTGCTGGAAGCTAAACAGCCTGACCCTTTGCCTTCTCAGCTCTCTGTGGTCTTTCTGCTGTTGGAGAGGTATCCAAACCTTGATTATGAAAAAAAACATCCCAGTCTGTTGCTTAAAATTGTAGCAAAAAGCATACGGCAGGAACACTTAGAGTATTGCTATTTATCAGGCAAATCTCTTCACAGATGTTAAGAGCACTCACTGAATACTCAATGTATTGTCTGCTGTATTGAGTAAATCATATGTATTAGCTGGTTAAATGCATATTTTTCTATAGATGAGAAAGTCTGTCAGCTTGATGGGAACTGACTGGCTCTAAAATGAGTGAGATTCCATTGGTGGGGTTTCTGTTGAAGATATGCAAACTAGCAGTAGACAGAATTGTAAGAAGTGAGATAACAACATGCAGTGACACCAGAGCCAAGCATTTCTCTACTTCACATTCATTAATTGAAGAGCTAGAAGAAGAAAAGCAGAGTGGTACAGAAAGAAATGCAGTAAAATCCAGGAAATGTGCCTTCAGTTGCTCCTTTTATGTCTCCTTTTCTCCTACCTGGAGGAGACCTTAGTGGTGACCTTACTGCTCTCTACAACTACCTGAAGTTGGGCTCAGCCTCTTCTTCCAGGTAAAAAGCGACAGGGCGCAAGAGGAAATGGCCTCAAGTTGTGCCAGGGAAGATTTAGATTGGATATTAGGGAAAATTTCTTCTCTGAAATCATGTGAAGCATTGAAACAGGGAAGTGGTGGAATCACTATCCTTGGAAATGTTCAAAAGGCACGTGAATTGGCACTTGGATATAGTGGTGAACATGTATGTGCTGGCTTAACAGTTGGACTTTATGGTTTCCAAGCTCTTTTCCAACCTAAAAATTCTATGATTCTATATTAGATGAGCAGATTTCATCTACTCAAGCTACATCAGCCTGGGACTTTTGGTCTGGGATTCTTCCCACAGCTGTGCCTGCCTAAGGACCTTGCTAACTATGCTTAATTCCTGAGGCTGGGAGAACCCCACTGCCATGCAGGCTGCTCTCCTGCTATAAACAACCCGCTGCTTTTAGTGTTTGTGCCACCCTATCCCAGCTGAATTTACCCCTGCTGAAATCATCAGACCTGCAGGAAGGCTTTTGTGAGTGTTCTTGCCTTAGCTCTCCCCTTCGGGCAGCCTGGCCACAGCCACCCACCCACCGCTGCTCCGGAACCTCAGAGCTGGTCCAGCCGCCCACCTCGCTCGTGGCCACCCAGGAGCCAGCAATTTTTGCCAGTGTATTGCTGCCAATTCCTGCCCTGCAATCCCTAGAAGCACCTCCTGCTGCCCTGCCTGCTGCTGTGCTTCAGCATGTTTAGGAATCAGCTGAAATCCCCGCTGCACACATAAAGTGCTCCTGGATGGAGTTTGTGGCTTATTTTCAGTTTTCCAAAGCTGCTGCCATAGATGCATTCCCAACTGTGCAGGACTCTGTCCTTTGGAGTTCTCAGGAGGCATCATTCTCTGCATGCTACCAAAGGCATGAAGTGACATAGCCAGGCTGTCCTAGACTTGTGTCTGCCTGTGTTAAATATTGATGTAACTTTATATTTTTCTCAGGCATATAGAAACATATAAAAAAGTACAGTACTTCTATCAAAGGCATATTTCAGCTTTGTATCTTCTCCTTTCATCTTCCTTTTTCTCTTTTGAGAAGGTGATTCAAAAATCAATAGTTCTGTTTAAATTTAGTCTTTTAAATGTGTCTAGATTTGTTGATACAATCTTTGATAAAAGATATTTCTGTTGAGGAAGTCAGTGAAAATATTCTTCAGGGTGATGTTTCAGGCACATTTTTCAAGCGTTATATCACACCTTATACTGGAGTAGAAACTAATTTTGAATTGAAACCATATTCTGAGTGGAATAAAAGTGGCAGTTTTAAATTTTTTTATTTTTTTTTTTTTTTTGCTCACCTTTGCTCTGGAACACATTTTGCAAGTTATTCACTACTTGAGTAACTTCATAAAACTGCATTGATCACTTTTCAAGAAGTTGTTGTTGGAGAGCAGAAGAACTTGTCTGCTATCTGGTTTTTAGAAGATCAAGCTGTAACTTACCCCTTTGCTGAGGAAGAAGTCCCTGGGAATTTTATTTTCCTTCTGGTGCTCATCCTTGTTTCTCAGAGTGTTTCGTGGACAGCTGTTCCCAGCCATCTGTTGCACAGTCTGGGATGCTGCTTGAGCACATATGGATTAAGATATGGTAGCTGGGATTCAGGAGTTTGAGTGCCAGTCTGGTGCTGAGCTCACGAGAGCTGCCTCCAGCTCAGCCGGAAGGGGATGGCTGGCAGTTCAGAGCTGGGGTGAAGGATCAATGGATACAACTTTGGATGCAGCAGGCCTGTGTCTGGTTTCCATAAGCTATCAAAGATAACCTGCTTTATCTGGAATAACTCAATGGTCTTTCTAGACTCGAGGCAAACCCTTGACTTCACTGAGATTAGTTTCTCCCGTACGTGTATGTGCTCTGTCACACACGAACCGCCTTGGGCTGGCATGACCCACTGTTGCTGGGTCTGGATTTCCAGGGAGACATTTGCATTCAGTTTGGAGGAATGAATAAACTGCCCCAGATTTTAGAGCAATGGCAAGCAGAGGCTGGTTGCTTGTCTGAAGAAACGTCAGGCAGAGCTGCTGCTTCCCATGCCTGTCTCAGCCCCTGGGGCTGGGAAAACCTTTGTGTAGCCTAAAACTGCTACCCTACATAGGGAATGTATCGCTGGTATTTTCAGTACTTGGTCTCCTTTCAGTCTCCTTTAAGGATGATTTGCATTTCCCTGAGTTGATTATGTTTTGACAAGGAATGCCAAGATCTCTGACGAAGGACTGTTTCCTAAAACACCACCAATGCTTAGGGCTGACCACAGACTATGATTAGAAGCTGGGTCAGGTTTATCTGACTGATATTGATTCTCTTGTCTCCTTAGAACTTTTTTTTTTTATGTTATTTGAGTCCTGGTCCCTCAGTAGCTTGTCCTGACAAGAAAAGTAGTGGCTGCCACCGCAGATAGACAGGACTTTCCTGGGTTTTAGAAAAGTTCAGGGAACTGTTAAAGCTATGAAGAATTTTCTTGAAAATCAATGAGTCAGGCAGAATAATTGGCATAAATGCAGTCAGTGTTTACAGCCACATCCATATGCAGAAGTTATTTTGGGTCACTGTGGTATAAATAACAATGGCACATCTAACATTTTTACATTCTCTCTGTGTTCTCCAACTTATTTTCCGTCTTGATGCTTACATGTCAGATCAGGGCAAATAAAACTGTAAGGGAAAAACAGACAAGAGAATTTTAAGACTGAGAAACAAAATGAGAATGCCTAGGGTACAGGCTACAATGTAGCTCAGCTTTGGACTTTGAGCCCACAATAAATTAGCTGGTGCTGAGCTTCCCACTTTCGGTGTCTCAAGTCCTGCTCAGGTTTGCACCAGATGTGCTGAGCGAGGCTGGGCATTGCTAAACCATGCTGCAGGTAGGACCACACCTGAACAGGAACACAAACAACAGCAGGAATGGATAGGGCTGCAGAACAAAGCACTCAAAAGAAGAAAGGTGTCTGTCCTTTCAGCTTCTTGCTTCTGCAATTTAGCCTTGGGAACATGAAAGTGTTGGTGTGGCCAGGCCAATTACTGCACCTTTTGAGTTGGAATGGAAAGGTGTGGTGTTTAAGCCCACTCTCCAGGAATGCTTGGGGACTTTAATACTCAGGTTATAGTAAGATGCTGGGTTACTGGATGGGCTGTGTTTTATTGCAATTATTGAAGAGGCTATTAAAACAGAAAGTCCTGTTAAGCCTGGATATGATATCTATAAATTACCCTTGCAAATTTGTCGACCTGGGGGTAGCTGGAGGCCAGTCTAACCCTCTGTAGGCATTAGAGCAACCCTAGTTTGCCTTACATCCTGCCTGGTGCCTTCAGCTCTGCTCTGCTGCTTGGGTGCTAGTCCAGCCTTCCTCCTTATCCTGAGAGAGGGGTTGCTTGTGCTTCTTTTGTCTGTATTATTGAAGTGACTGGGCTCAGAACCTAGAGAGCAGGACACCATATCAAATATCAATAGGACTTTGGAGAAAATGCCTTATATTTAGAATGGTTGGATATTCTTAAGCCACACCATATGGTTTTGTAGAATCTGCTTTTTTCAAGCTTACTTTGTTGTTGTGTTGATTTTTGGGGTGTGTGTTTTTGTTTGAGTGCTTTTGTTGCTGTTTTTGTTTGATTTGGGTGTTTTACTTTTGTCGGTGGTGTGCAGTTTAAAAACAAACTTTTTCTGATTTGTTTCCCAGCTAATATAAACATTCTTTTCCACAGTTCTCCATTTCCCTACTGTTCTTCCCTTCCCCCTAACAATTTTTGTACCTCCTACTTTAACTCTTGCTAAAACGCTGTAACTCAGATATGTTTCATGCTGCTTTCCTTCCCCCTGTCTCCCAAGGAGTTTAGATGTAAGTACCTAAATCGTAGATGATAAGAGCTTGCTGTGACAGATGCTTGAAGGAACGCTCTTCCCAAGTGTTTCCAGCTTTTGCAGTTCAGCACCATTGGCGCTCTGCACTGTTCCCTTGTTGTGCAGTTCCCTGTCATTTCACTTTAACTGGAAATTAAAAAAAAAATCCCTAAAGCAGTTAACCAACTGCGGGGTGAAGTGAGGCTGTTTCAAATGATATGTGATGGAGATCAAGAGGCAAAGCACAGGCTAAAAGATGGCAGGCTGGAAGAAAGAGCCCAGGATTAGAGATCATGTTTTCAGAAGAATTTGGGGGAATAGCCATTATGAAAATAATGTAGATTGCTCCACACGCTCACAGCTTGAATGCTGTGTTGCCCTGGCATATTAATCCCAAACTGCCTCCTATTGCTAACATAATGGACACACATTGAATTTAAATGATGGTCAGCCAAGAATCATCAGCGTATGAGTGACTGTCCTGTAGGTCTCAGTCCATGCCAGTATGACACAGAGTGCAGCCACATTAGTTCTTCATAGCAGACTAAATCCTACTGTAAAATGTCCCACCCTCATGTGTACCTGCTGTCCCGTGCTGTGAACTGAACATTTCCCACTCTGTACTGAGGGAGGATTTCACCATTGGCTCTTTAGTCAGCAGCCCAATTTTTCTAGGGCTTAATTGCCTTGGCTGGCTGGGCAGGCTGTCCAGCTGACAGCCTGGGCAGAGGGAGTGCTTTACCAGGGCTTTTATTTATTTAGCTGTTGGATACATCGTGCTCTTCTTTTATTACCTGTCACATCTTGCCCTTTCTTGCTTTATGAGGAGCCTGTTCCGCAGCAGGACCCTGGGATCTCTGGCAGGAAGATGGAGGTTTTGCTCCATACAGCAGTCAGGAGAACAGTAGGAGCATGGCACATGTTTGGCATTCCTTTTCTTTACCCCAAAGTCTGCATATACTATATCTTGAAAATCCCTGGGCAAGAGCACAAGAGCCCAGTTAACATCTCCGAGTTTAAAAGGTAGCAAGACAAAACACAAGTACTGATAGCTTAAGTGAATTCTGTGAATTCTGCCTGTAAGCTTGAGAAGGAATTGCACTGGGGACACAGAACTAGCAGTTCCTGAGGAGTGCTGATGTCTACACTTGTGCTCTTTGATTTGTGGGTATTTTGGCAGCAGTGGCAAATCATTTCATTAACCAAAATAGGCAAGCAAAGGGTATTACAGTATTGCAATTGATAATTGAAAAAAAGTCACCAGGAAATATCTTCATGTATCTAGCAAGCATGTCAAAATGTGGTCCACATTGCAGATCCAGCACCAGCAGAAGCCCTGTCACTGACTGATTGCTACTCTTGCTGGAAAGAAAATCACAGACAAATTAACTGCTGACGTGCACTCTGCAGTCACTGACCTGGTAGAGTCTGAATTAATAATGTTACCAAGTTTAAAAGGTCCTTGACTAATTTTACTTGTGTGTAAGTGGCTATGTTTGGAACAAACTGGTGGAGAAGTCGGCAGCCAGCAATAGACTCTGTGGGTTGGATTCATCTCTACCTGCCTGCAGATGCCGAAAGGGCAGGTGGAGAGCTATGGAGAGAGTCTCTGCTGGCATGGGAGAGAAAGCACTTCCAGAGCTCAAATTTTACTTCAATCTAGTCTATTTTGGGTGCTGGTGAAGTTCTTAGTTTTATTCCTCACTGAAGAAAAGAAATGTCGATAATCCATTCAGATGCAGAAACCCACATTTGTCTATATTTATATTTAATTGCACCCTGTGTGCCCGCAGCTCCCTGAAAACAACACCAATTACCAGCTCCTGGGGATTTGAGCCTTTGTCTGATATTTCAGTGAGAAAAAAAACAACCTGCAAGCATTTAACTCTGAGAAGAATGCTGAACAGGTTCATGTATCAAGAAACATCTTTGCTATCACACTTGGTTAACTAAAAGTAGACTGTTTTGTAAATCTTCTAAAAAAAAAAAAGTGTGTGCACAGACCCATCCTTCTTGCTCTTCTTCCCCTCTTGTCCCATAATTGTGGGGTAAATGATAATGGAGAAAGCATATCTTTGACATTCTCCTGACTCATCTTCTTGGAATTTGATTTTTTTAAGCATCAGCAGAACATTGGTATTTTTCTGATAAAGCTACATTAACCGTAACATGGTCCTCTTTTGGAATTTTCCTCTCCATTAGAAAACTGTAATGATTAATGTTCAGAATGTGCCATATTTGGATTTTTGAGGAACATAAGGTTTCTAACTACATGACCATCCGGAATTGTACCTAGAAGTTTTTCACCTTTGGGAAAGGGAAAGCTGTGATTTTCCAGCATCACAGCACTTTCTTCAAGTTCTGGTGGGTCATGAATTCTGAGAAAGTAAAAGGTACAGCAGTAAGTTTGAGAGATGTTTTAAATTTTCTGTACATCTGAGCACAGTACAGCATGGCTTATTTTAATTAAAGTCTGGTTTGCAGTTGCAAGGATAGAAGAAATGGTCCCCATAAAATTTTTTAAGACTCTCTAAAAAGTGTCTTATACAGAGTTTTTCCCCTTCCTGTAAAATAAGTTGCATATGTGGAATATACAGCAATCCCATATAAAAAAGGTTTTATTGGCACTTGTAGTAATGACTTTCATAACTTATTCATGAGTTCACTGCTCATGAGTAATTTGGTCATCCAAAATACAGGCCAATAAAACTTTTATACCCTGCTGTCATGTCTTCTACATTTGGGGTGGGGAGATAAACAGAGGCATACCAGAAACATTTTGTAGATCCTTTAAGGGAAGACTTAAAATAGAAGCTAAGTTCAGCTGTGATTAAAAGAAAATTGATTAGATAAAGGGGAGCTGATAAAAACCACCAAGACCAAAGCATATGTGGTTTTGACCTGATAAAATTGATGCCGCTTTTTAAAGCGTTTAAGTTTATATGTACTTAAGGATCAGAAACTGGTGCTCATCACATTTGCTGCATATTTTTTGCAGGTCTCCCCTCATTCTCTCTTGTTTTGTATTTCGGGTGTTGCTTTGTTTTGGTTTTTTGTTTGTTTGGGTTTGGGTTTTGTTGGGTTTTTTGGTTTTTTTTAGCCCGGTGAGTGGCAGTGGGACAGTTGTATCACTAGAGTTGTATCACACTGGACTTTTTTATGGCATCTGCAAGTGTTCAGGAGGAAACGCTTTCAAGCACTTGGAGCATAGATCGGATGTAAACCTAAAATCAGGCTGTCTGCACACAGAGAATGTGATCCCTTATAAATCTAGTTTGACACAATTCCCTATTTTTAGCTCTCTGGTGCAGTATCATATGACTAACTGCCCCCAGGGCATCCGCTGCTCCCACAAAAGAGGAGGACTCCCACCTCCAGAAGGCAGGCTCATATTTGCTATGCTACTGAAGGAATATAATGAGCTCCTGACTAACCTGACATTTTATAACCAAGAGAACTTTTAAGTACCTGAGCTTGGAAGCAGTGCATCGATTGCCACTTATTCTATTTCTCCACCACTTTAAACCACCAGCAGCATCAAATTTATCATCTTTGAGCCTGCTGCTCTAGATTTTTATTTTTTTTGTAAAAAGCATATCCTGTGCATATTTTCCAACTCAGAGCAGGATGGGTGTCTCCCCTGCCTGCCACTCCTTCCCATTTTTAGGCAGAGGCTATTCCTTTGACGTGGAGACCACAACCCTGCACCAGATACATTTTTAATAAGAACATTGTCCCTTTAGCAGCTTGGCAAAACAACACAGTACAAGGAGAGGGGTGTGGTACTGCTGACTACCATACCTGAGGCTGGGAAAGGGTGTGAAGGGGAAGGTCTTGCTTTGGCAGAACTGGCATAAAGAGAGCTGGTTGCATATGTACTCTTGCAAAGTGGGAAGGTCTTCCTTCCCCAGTACATAAAGGAAACTTTTCAGCCTGAATGAAAGGAAGGGGATCTTTATTTAATGAACTGAATGGCACTCTGCCTTTTATTTGCTATTGAACAAAATCTGACCTGAAGCCATTCTCTTGGGGTGACTGGTATTCACCATCCTGGTGTGCTGGATGTAAGACCAGGCTTTAGAGGGAATAAAAAGAAGTGGGGTGAGGGTATGGAGATGTATAACTAAGGACCTAATGCAGTAAGTGAGACTGGTTCACAGATTTTCTGGTGATTATGACAAGAGAATAGCTGTAGGGTCATCTAGCCTGACATGACTGAAGTTTTTGATTGAAGACAAATCTTGTAGTGAATATGCCCTCCATTAACAAAAATATTAAGGGTATTTGCCAACTCAAACACTTTAATGCTACTTAAGTAACCCAAGAGGGTCACAGAAAATGTCTGACTCAATAAAGCAGGAGCCTAAGCCTTTGTAAGGCTTTCCCAGTCTTCAGACTGGCAGTTCCAGCTTGTCATACAGTGTTGGCCATCAATCTCTGAGTGCACATGTGATAATTGGAGAGATTTGTAAGTTTAAGGCTGTTTTCTGGTTATTCTAGTATTGAGAATGCTGTCTTGTATGTACAATCTTGTTAAAGTGGGCTCATTTTATTGGAACAATTTCTGGGGAGACCTTGTCACCCATGGTTCCTTGAATTATAGAAACATACACACACTATTCTTTTTTTTCCCCTCACAGATCTATCATTAACCTTTGTAATTTACAGTGGTTCTAGCAGAAGCTATGTACATCATGTCCCAATTTTACTGCAATCTGAAGCAGATAAAATTGTGTGCCAGACAGTTTGTGTATGTATACACACAACTACATCCTATGAGTTCAAACAGAGAGATATAAGTATCATGTTAACTATTTCTTAAGGTAGTATTTTAAAAGACTGTTTAATTTATGTTATTTACTTTTGATTCTCTCTGCTAAGGAAATGTGTATATCCCTCATGCCTGTGTGTAGTTATAGCTGGTGCCACTGCACTTAACAAGGTAGGAGGCCCCATTAATTACATTTTTCAATGCATCCGCATGAATGCTGCAACACTCACAGGCTTTTACACCCTGCTGGTAGCATGGGAGGTTGATTGTCAGTCCTCCAACTGCACAAGTGTCATTTGCAGGTTAAAATGACTGTAAATTAATTATGTCTTTCTGGAAGATGGGGGGAGTGGATAAAAATTCCTAGGACGCATAACTTATGACAGCTCTCTGCTGTGCAAAAAAGGAGTTATTAATTTTCACTTTCTTGCCTTTCCTCCCCACCTCCTCTAAAGGTCAGTAATGAGGGTACTACTTACAGCAGCAAAATGGCTGTCCTGTTCACTTTGTTGCATAGGTGGGGGTTTTTCTTCACTCTTCTAAATATTTTAAATTTTTATAAATAGTTGAGGGAAATACCGTTTGATGGTCTTGTGATTTGTGGTTCCCTGGGAATGAAGGATGAGGGAGGTGTGTTTTCCTGGAATGTCCTGCTGGCGTCCCGGGCAGAGATCATACACAGGTTTACCTCCAAGAAAACCTCATCCTTAATTTTCCACTGCTTTGTCATCCTTGCTGGCAAAAAACCACTTCTTTTAAATAATAATTAGATTCACAGGGAGAAGATGCCTTGTCTCTAATGGCTTCCTAGGTGACAGCCTGACACGCAAATGAACCATAATTTGTTCATCTGCATCTAACTCTGGACTACTTTTAATTGTGTTACTAGTCAGGGTTCTCTTAGCAAAACTCCGTTGTTTACAGACGGTTTTTCTTCAAAGTATGCCTAGAAAAACCCTACAGGCTAGGCAGCTGGAGCCTAAGAATTATCAGGATCTACAAACCCCATGAAAGTCCTTACTTCACCTTCAGATCCTGCTCTGAGAAATCCCAAACTGCATTTACAAGACCAGATCCTGCATGAAACGAGGGGCCGTTTGCAGTCGCTGACATGAGCCATGGAGTCCTCCACCATGAGAGGCAGTCTGGGCTGCTGCTTCCCTGCCCATGTGTGAACTGTCCTACTAGTCAGCTCTGTAAAAATCTGCCCTGAAGCCTGCCCAAATTTGTCTGTTGAAGCTGTTATTTTGTGCGGTGGCCATGGATATTGTGTATATTGGGCACATGGAAGTGTGAACGTTACTGCACTTCTGAGTGCATTCAGTGAGTAGTTCATCTGCTGGTGGGATATATAGGGTAGGACAGTTCTGCATCCACAAACAATGCTCAGTGAAATTCGGTATTATTAAATTATTTAAAGAAAAAATAGCTTAGTTCATTGCCTAGTCCTTTCTGAAAATCAGGCCTAGTTCACTACCTAAGTCATTGCTGAAAAGGAGTACTTGCTTTTAAAACACAACTTCCTGAAAAAGATGCACTGAGGCACATTAAGATACTGGAAAAAAATTACTAGATAATTTTTATTGTCACTCTCAGTAAGTTATTAAGCATACTTCAGTGTTGTAAGGGGTCTATTTATTTCAGTGTTTGATATAAACCATATTTATTTATTATCAATCACATCTGTGAAGAGAACTGTCCCCTTTCCTTACTCACATGGCTATGTTTGGCTGTAGTCTGCACACTGTGAATCATGGATGTGTAATAAGAAAGTTTATTATCAACAACTCCTTATGGAATTGAAGTTTCTCTTCCAGAAATACTGCAAGTTTGTGCATATTCTTCAGCTGTTACAAATTCTTCTTGGCTGGTGTTTAAATCATCAATAAAAGTGACTACTGGAAAATGTGGAACTTTCTGTAAAAGCTTCAGCTGAAAATGTTTTTTGTTTTCAGCTGCAAATCAAAACCTGACATATTCCAGTAGCGAATGAAAAAATATTTTAATTCTGAATTACCACTGTGTTTCCTCTGGGGAGATGATTTAGGTATCTTGTGTTTGTCTCTGCCATTCTTGGGTTCTATCTTTAATAATGCATCATGATTTTTCTCTTGTGATGGGACTTAGTGGAGTGTGGTGCTAGATGACTGAATGTAATTTAAAGGCAGATAAAGAAAAGAAAGGGGGAAAAGAAACATTCATTTTCTGTGAAGTACTGATGGTTTTTTCACATTGAGATATTTTGCTATTTGTTATTTTGATAAGAAAGTGAACTATACTATACCAAAGGAGCTAATATCTTATCATTAAAAAATGTTCAGTTATAAACTCAATATAAAAAAATGTTGACCTACCATAGCACTGAACTGTATAACTATAACACTGAGCTGTATAACTACTGTCAGTATGCAGAACATGTCTTTCAGCCATAATGCATATGTATGAGAAAATTATCCTGTGAGAGGCATACAGTGAAGAAATCTTGATTGCTTTCTGGTGTTATTTATATATTTAAATTAGAGTTTTAAAATTAGTATATGCAGAAAACAAAGGGGTTATTTAGGACATACCAAAACGTTACAATAATACTCTTATTACCAATAATTAATTTGCACAAATCTGATACAACTCAATGAAAGTCACTTAATTTACACCAATATGAAAAAGTTGAAAAAGAGACATTCAAAAACAATTTCTAACACTTTTGGTATAATGAAGAGATTGCCTCTTAAGCTTTATTGTGTTGGCTAGAAATGCTGTTACAGTAGGCAGAAAAAAAGGGTTTTGATCCACTGTGAGTCGTGTCGAACAGGGAGAAGCTATTCTGTGCTGACTGCCTTTGCAATTAACAGAAAGAAAACCTATGATGGGATGGGGGCTAGAGAGGGATCCAAAATGTGCCCTGTGTCTCCAGGCCAAGAGTCCTTCTCAGAAAAGCAAGTTGTGCAAAAGCAGATATGAATGGAGAAAATGTCTGCTTTGTCAGACTCCCAGCAGGAAATCCTTGATTGTCCCTATCTATTACAGGGCAGTAGCTACAAGGCTATGATTTTTTTTTTTGCCACTTTAACTCTTTCTTATGCTGTACTTTCTCCTCACACTTAGATGGATTTAGTCATCTCAGGAGGGTTTCTTTTGAAATCTTTAATCATAATTAGGTGAATTGATTTATACATAGCACTTGTAATCATAGTCAAGTGGATGCAAGAAGGGCTTGGAAAGGGCATTCAGAGTGCCTGTTAATGGCAGGCTATAGGCACTGGATGATGACTGTTATGCACTGCTGAATAGATCAGTCTGTGACACTATAAAATCTATTTTGCTTTATGTCGTTCATCATACAATTAATATAAAGAATCTGATTTCAAAACTATAAAATCAGTTTTGGCTGATCTTGTTTCACGAGGCGATTAATACAAATGATGTGACTTCAAACGTCTGCTGTCACATGAGCCCATCATTAGCCTTAAAAATGCCAACAAGCCTCTGATGGTTCAAGCTGAGTTGCCAGGTGAGGTACAAGTGATGGTGTTTTAGCTATTGATGTCTTCACAGGCGAATGAAAGGTCACAGTCAAAGAGAGCTTCAGCTCCACCTGCCCCCACCAAACTGGGGCCGGTCCCCTCCGACGTCTCTGCCTCACTGCCGGCACCCACAGCCCTCCGGCCGCGGAGCTGAATTTTACCCAACAGACTCTGCCGTGGGCTCTGCAGCTCGAATCCCTCCTGGGAGATTTAGCTCATAATTTCCTATTTCTATACAGCCTAGGCACTGTTCAAATAATTTCTTGAGGCTGTGTTAGCAGAGGTAGTATTTGAGGAGAGACAGTATCCTTGCTTCAGGAGGGCTAAACGGACACAAATCAGGAAAAGGAATATAGAAGAATTTGTGGGGGTAGCATAGAAATGCTCACATAAGGCTGAGATGGTGGTAAACAAAAAGAATGAAATATTTAATTTTCAGACAGATCTAATTCTGTCTTTCTCAGCCATAGTGATGACCCGTCAAAAGACACTTTCTGTAGGAGGTTAACATGAAGGCTATACATCTAACAGACTGTAAAGGGAAAAGTCATGGAGACAGAGGGCTGAGTGAAACTTTTTATAAGGAAACTTTTCTGTGAAATATGCAAATTTGACAACAGTAAAATGTTTTGCTAATACTTGCTGACACCAGTAATTTATTTTTTCTATTTCTGAAAGATTCAACATTCTAGTTTCAGCACTTAAAATATTGTATTGACTTATCATTATATATGACTTTATATTAGAAAGTATTTTTAGCAATATTTTAAAATATGTGAAGTAAAAGAAAAATAGAAGAAAATGAATGTGATATTTTATTTTTTGCAAGGATAAATTTGGCGCAGATATAAAAACCATCTTTTTCCACTGTGGTCCCGTTGGTTTCATATTTCATAGGTGCCTACAGACTCTGCCAAATTGTATTTGTTATTCTAGGAACCAATATAATAGTAATAACCAATCATAAAAATGGAAAAATAAAGTCTCCCTGGAAAATATTGAAGGGAGAGCACTTCCATGCCTGAGATTGTGTGGTGCATGTTGATACAACGTCACAAGAATCTCATCAAGGGTAGAAGTTACTGGTAAGCCGGGTATGTGTCCTGACAGTGGTCCTTAAGTGCTGCAGATGTCACTGCTGGTTGTGCTGATCAGCAGAGGAGCAGGGATTGCACAGGATGGCAGGAGCAGTTAGAAAGTTTTGGGCTGCTAACTTTGCCCAGAGCAACTACATTAATGTTGGTTTCCTAAGCATTTCGCGTGGTGTCAGTAAGCCTGTGCTCGCTGCCTCGCAGCTGATCGGGGGTACCCAGGAGCCGCCGTCTTTCAGCACATTCTTCATTCCTTTATTTCCCCTGGAGAGAAAGAAAGAAAAAAAAAGTGATAAAGCAGATCTGCCACCGAAAGCACGGAGCACGCTCCAAAGGCTTTTTAGGCATGATGACAGACGTGGCAATGTGTTGTCATAGCCCATGGAAAATCCTCGGACGCTGCTGTGGGCTTGCCGAGGCTGCTTTCACTCACTCTTAGTGAGGAAATGGGGAGGCCACCAGCTGGAAAGCTGGAAAAAAGAAGGGGAAAATACTCCCCAAACTCGAGCATGCTTTGTCAGGCAGAGCTGACACAATGGGGAGGTCAGCACTGCTGTTGCCAAAGGACTGGACTTTAAAGCTGAATTTTACTGAAGCTCAAGTTCCTAAAGCTTTTAGGAACCAAAAATGCAGGTGGAGCACGTGTTTTCAGGCCGTGTTCAGCAGAACAAGGAGGAGAGCTGGGAGCAGGGTTGCTGGCACTGGTGGCTGGGGCGTTGGTGGGGAATCCCTGAGAGTTGGGAAGCCCTGTCCTGCACAAAGCCCTGTAGCACTGCCTCGCCAGGGAGCTCTGCACAGAGAGCCTCGTGTTCTGGCAATGCAGGTCAGTGCACTGGCTGTTTAAAACCACAGGCAACACAGATTTGCTGCTTTCTTGTATTTAGGGAAATACACATACTTACATTAGCTGATCTACATCTGATTTGGGGATTCATAGCATGATCTCCCATTGACTGCCGTTCTGGGCATATTTATAGTACAAATTTCCCAGTCAAATATAAATTAATTATCATTTATATTACAATATTATCCTTGATCCCCCAAGGCTGCTAGTTCTGCACAAATTTATACTGTAAAAAATTCTTTGTTCTCAAAGAGGTTACTATTATTATATGTAATTCTGTAAGATACAAAATGTCTAAAGAGGCATTATCAACTCTATTATTTTCTCTTGTTTCAGATAGGAAACTCGAAATAGACTTTTTTTTTTCTTCCATGGGTCTAGAACAATTTCATACAGGAGACTGGGAATTCAGCCAAAAATGCCTCAGATTTTAGACCGTATCCTTAAACAGTCAGTTGTACTAACAGTTCACACAGGTATTGATACTGAGTGCCTGTAAATATATATATAAATAACAATAAAGCAGTGCAGTAACTGATTCTAAAGTAAAGAGATTACAGTGTTTTAATCTACAAGTGTAGAATTTAAAACATGCTTTCTGCCATTTTACAATTATTCAAGTTCAAGTTAAAAGATCAAGTTATCTTTCCTGGATGGAGATCTATGCTCATGAATATGGGCTACCTGAAGCTGAAACCTGAGCCCTGCAGAAATAGATTACATTTCTTAATTTAGCAGTCTCTCAAACTCTTGATCTATATGCACAGTATATAGACTAACCTGAAAGCATTTGCAATGATAACAGATAACATTTTGTTTTCAGATGCTGCTGTCATTTTTACTAATTATCATTAAATGTATTAGAGATCCTGGCTTCAGGATAGCCTTCTGTCTTGATGAGGGACTACAGTCCTGCTGCAGGGGAACATTTCACCCCATAGAGCAGTGAGATGGATCCCAGGGGGCTGTCCTCTGCTTCCAGCAGGCTTTGGGCTGTGGCATCCCTGGGGCGTGATGGGAGGACTCCCTGGATGGCTCAGGTCATGGTTGGTTCTAGAAAGCTGCACAGGAGAGGGATGGAAAGCTCTGGTTATCTGAGGATTTCAGTTAAAGATAAATAATACTTTTCCTAGCTACGTTCAGTAGCCACAGGAAATTTTAAAGCCTTAGGTTACAGTCTAATCAAAGCAACATCTGCAAAGAATGGGGACAGCCTGTGCTATGGAAAACTTGGAGCTCAGTCTGTTTTGTATACCACAAATCAGCTTGTAGTAGCTGAGCTGATTAAATGTTACCCATCCATTTTGATAGATCCTCAGTAATAGTTCCAGTGAAATCAGCATGAGTAATATATGCCAGGTATGACTCAGGTGCAGACGTGCGTGTTTCTGTGGGCAGAGGCAAGAAAACTTCTGGCTTAACGTTTTTCTTAAAGGGATTTCACACGTGGACTGTTTGTTTTGTTGGCAGGGCAAGGCTGTTAAAAACCTGCTCCAGGTTTCAGTTAATGAATTCCTGATGGAAGAGAATCTTGGCATGATGCAAAATGAGAGATGCAGTAAAGCCCTCTGTTGTAGTTTCTAGCATCCTGGCAATACTGAATTTCAAATTATACAACTTATCTCATGCTTATGCAGTAACTTTGGGGTTTTCCCCAAGTAATATATGAAGGACATTAGTATTCCAGTTGAGGTCTCTATTAAAAGAAGTTAGGATTCGCATGGAAGTAAATTACATTAATCAGTCATCACATTCCTGTGGTCTGAAAGAAATCTCTCAAGTCTCTAACACCAGGTAGAAAATAGCTGAGGTCATATATCCTACAGACCTGCTGAACAGAAACTCTTGTTTCACCTAATTTTCCCAACTATAACTCTAAAAATGGAGGGCTTTAACATAATCCATCTGACTAGTGATGAGTTTTTAACTTTGAAAAATTGTTAATGAGAAAAAGAGGAACCACCAGGAATGCAATTGGCTGTGTCAAAAGTCACACTTACTGAAAACAGAATATCTGAAGCCCTCAGAGCCTTCCTGACTCTGACCTGCCAGTGCTGGGGAACCTGTGTAAAGAACGTGCTGAAATTCAAATATAGCCCTCTAGGTGTGCTGGACTGCAGGCAGCCAGCAGCTGCTGGACAGGACGTCTCTTGTGCTGCCTTCTAGGCCTTTAGAAAGAGCTGCCATCCTCAGTGTTAGAGACTCAGTTAGGGCTAATTTTAGGAGTTTGATGAACCGTGGTTTTCCTTTCATTTGCTCATAGGGGTTGTAAATGGCTAATGATCTGCAGCAGAAATTAATTATTGCTAATTATTCCCTTTCAGCCACAGCTCAAATCTTCTTTTTAGCACTGTGTGTGGATGCAGGTTAAATGAAGTCCAAATCCCATTCCCTTTGCTGTCCTTGAAGTTAAACAACAGATCCTACTTGCTCTTCAAATCCAGATTGGCCCATGCAGGAATGCATGGGAGGGATGTTCTTGTTTTCAGAGGCAGAGAGGAGGTGGGTGCTTAAAGCCTAAAATTGGATTAAGGCTTTTCTTTTGTCACAGGTTCACTCTTTCTTCTGGGGTTTTAAGTAGGACAAGGTGAGACTGATACCTCTGCCAAACACCTATACTGAGGGAGATTCTATTTACGAGGAGAACAATGCATCTGACTTCATGTCAATGAAGGTCACGATAATACTCCAAGTATACTATGCAAAGTGGTGTGATTTTCTATGCAGTCTGTGTGGGAACAATTATGCTGTTATTAAAAACACAACTTGCAAAACTTAAAAGATGGAAATTAATTATATAAATTTGCTCTAGGACAACTGATGTTGAACAGGCAAGGCAAATTAATGAAATGTCAACCAGACCATGGTTACCTTGCCTAAATGGATTTGTGGCTTTAATCAGCATAGGGCCATGTATTACCACTGCCTCTCTCAGGTGGGTCTGGTGGGAAAACATGAAAACACCTACCAGCAAACTACAGAATTTTCAGAGGACAAAGAGCAGCCAAAGTATGAGTTTTTTCCCCACATTGTCACAAAATTATTGCCACTTGGTGTTGTAGTGAACCATCTTCAGTGAGGTTAGTATGTGCTTGCTGGCAGGGTGATGCTCTCCCTTGTCTCACCTTGGAAACATGTCAGCTTTAAAGGCACATATGAGATTTGCTGGCAGAAGAGCAAGTGCCTCAATTTCTGCATTTCATCACATGCATAATAGCCTGAATATTGAGCTACACAGTTGTATGCAATGACAGAGCCCTCTCGGCAGTGAAGGTGGCACTTTCTGGGGCAGGCCAGGCCAGCACAATGTGCCCTCATAATACAAAGCAGCCCTGAGCTGCTCTTCTTGCACTTAATAGCCCAGAGCTTAAAGGACTCCTGGAACTTGCAAAGCAGATTTGAATCTCATCTCATCCCTGACTCAGAGCTGTGATTTCAGCTAAAATAAGGCAATGATCTTTGAGAAAGGAAGAGTTCAGGTGGTTTTCTTAGTCTGTTAGAAGCAGTATGTGATTCACTGAGTATCTCTGCAGGGGAAACCTGGAGCCACCAAAAGCCCTGATTTTAGGTGTTGTCATTTTGAGATAAAGTCCTCCTGGTGATTGTAGCCTCCTGTTGATTCTAAGCCATCAAATGAGAAAGCTGCTTCTGCTTCTTTCACTTGTGCCTGGCCTATCCTCACACAACTCAAGTGATGTCATCAGTTTGCTGGTGGGAATTGTGATAATTTTCTCTGCCATTGAATTTGGAGTTGCAGGTTAAAAATCATTTCTCCAGCAAATCTCATCCTTTTGACACAAAATACATAGCTAGAATTTTCATTTACAGAAAGGGACAGCATTATTATCTGAACAGTGACTGAGTGCTGTTAATTCCCCCATGCTGCTTAATGACACAAATCTGTTCTAAAGAGTGGTTATGTTTCTGTGGAGTCAACTCTTCTTCACCTCACCATGTATCTCTATTATAAAACACACAGAAAATGGAGCAGGCATCGGTCCTCAGCATCATCTCTTGTAGTGTGGGAAGTACAGGTACCAACCTCTTTGTCAGCAGATTTTGGGGAGACTAGTGGGCTTTCCACTGCCCCATATCACAGGAGGTATGATCACTTAGGCTGATTGCAATTAGACATATGCTGGACATCTCCTCTGCTCCTTCCAGCACCTGCCACTCCTCCATAAGGAGCCTGAACTCCTCTGAGATGTGCTGAAGAGAGACACTGTGCAACTATGTACCTTGAGAGCTCATTTGCAGACTTTATTACAACAATTACTAAGGATCATTTGACTGTAAATGCTGGCTCTCTCTTGCTATGAATCAATGTCATTAACCTTAACAGTATTGACGTGTTCTTCCTATGCATTTCAAGCAGTTTAATAAACAAGGGAAGAGTTAAGAGCCTGTTCTGTGTGCTGTGATATATTCCTGCCTTACTGGATCTGGATAAACACAGTGACACTTCATTGTACGCTGAGATTTATGAAGGAACTACAACGTGGGAGAGAAGGGGAGAGAGAGGCTTGTGCTGAGATATGCTGGTAAAAAAGCAGAGCTTGACAGAGAAACGGGAGCAGCTTGCACACGTGTGCTCAGCTGAAGAGCAGGCAGCTGACAATGACCTGACACCTGCTAGGTAGGCTTCTCTTCCAGTTCCTTCTGCCACGTCACTGGCATTCTCAGTGACTTTGAATCATTCTGAGAACAATAGACCTCAGTGTATTCAAGTGAAAGGTGGAAAAGAACGAAGAAAAAAAAAAAAAGCACATGCATAAAAGTAGCTCTTTTTGATGTGTCTCTTTAGGTGATCATAGTAAAGAGTATATGCTTGTGTCTTGCAAAAGTATAGTTCTGTGTATTATGAGGGCCTTGATTATTTTATTACACTCTTTAATATCAAAAAAAACCAAAGGAAACAATAAAAACAACTGAGGAAACAACAGAGTCAACCAGAAATCTAATTTCTGACAGTGTATAAAATGACTTGGAGGTCTCCTTTCGTCCCCCCTCCTAAATCTTGAAAATCTTTTGTTTTAATTCTTTCTTAGCCAGCAGTCCCCATCCAGTAGTACTGGCCAACGTGATCCCTGGGAGGCTCTTAGATGTTTTCTGGAACAGTATCCCTGTGAACAGTCCTAGTTGAGGAAATGATGTTATATGTAGAGCTGTCATTGCTCAAGATTTCTGCTTGCAACAGGAAGGGTTAGAGATCTCTACCTCAGGGCATCGCAGCCCGGCTGGCAGGTGTGGTGAGGGTGACATGCAGTCCCTGGGAGCAGGGGCAGAACTGGACTTTGTGGGTCAGTGCCACTCACCAGCTGACGCTCACAGCAATGCCAGGACCTCATCAGGCAGCAGAGTCCTGTAATGTCAGCCAGAAATCTGCAAGGACTGGGAACAGCCTGCTTTTCATTACCTGGTGACTCCTGGGTAAATCAGGAAACAGATGTGACAAGCACAGCAGATGACACCGGGCTCCTCCACTCTGCAGCTGGCCACAGGTGCAGCCAAACTTTCCGGCTCTAATGGGCAGAGAACAGGCACCAGCTCTGTAGCTGGCTAAAACAGGAGAGCTGGAAAACAAGATCCTTTGTAGGAAACATGAAGCACTTCACTGAGCCTCCTGACTAAGAGGTAGGATCTGAGTCTTCAAGTCCCCAGCCCGGAGCAGCCTTTGTGAATGGACTACCTCCAAAGAGGAGCCATGGAGAAGGGGTGCCCACATGCCATCTGGAAATCCTGCCTGGTTTAGTGCCTGTGTATGAGCATCCTGGAGCTTGACAAGTCACCAAAGGGCTCAGCAGCTTCATGTTTCCTAATTCCTAACATATGTAGAACTTCAGCTATGACACAATCAATTTAAGCTATTAGAGAGAGTTGGATCCAGGCCTTTGCTGAGCCGAAAGGCCTATATTTTGTGGTTTAGGAATATAACACATCCCTCTGCTTCTGAAGGGGGCTTACAACGGAATAATCTGCCTTTAGGTGTACCTGCTCAGCCAGCTTTAAGCAGACCTGTTGCTGGGGGAAGTGCCCCACGTTGTCATGACTCTGAGTGCACAGGGACACTCAGGAGTCAGAACTTTGCAGGCATGAGCCCTCTGAAAATTTCAGATAGGGAGGTTTTTCCAAGCAGATTGGTCTGAAGCACATTCCTTTGTCTCCTTTATCTTTATTCACCTTTGTAGGTGTGTTCATTCAGGTCCCACACAAAGACCTTATGAATGACCTCCTGTTAGCTTCTTTCATGAATATGAATGTCTTTGCAAAAAGTTTTGCACATTCAGCTTCATAAAAACATGGCCTTTAAAATCAGCAACCGTGGGCTGGAAGCTTTAAACAATCTTGATGTATGCTAAAGAATTTCAGTTCACTTCTAAGTTCTCAAATAATGTTTTATATTCTAAATTAATAGATATAAAAAAAATTTGAAGTATATCCTCTTGAGCTTTAGATCTTCCAGTCAGTTTTATTTTACTGCCTCAAACTATATAAATATATAGTACCTGTTACACCTGAGTATTTAAATCAAAATGAGTAATTTATACAGATTTTCTACTTTAGACTTCATTAGAAAATTATAATTTTCTTTATCAATTCAGTGTCTGTTATTACTCTTATGTAACTATACAGATTGATTTTGAAAAAAAAAAAAAAGAAAAGAAGAAAACAACAAAACCCCTCAGTGAGTATCTCAATTTTTAGTCAATCAATACTGATTAGTTGTGTTTGGTCAGATGTGTAATATGACATTGTTCTTCTGCTGTGACTGGATGAATGCACAGATAATCGTGATATGAATCATTACATTTGCAAAGCAAAATCCATTTTCTACCATAATGCTCCCATGAGCATTTTTTATAGAGATGAATTGCTGAAAGGCACTATTTTTGAATATGTTGGCCATTTTTAAGTGTCTCTCTTGAACAGCTTTAGACATTATTTGCACCTGATTTCAAATGGATTACAGGAGCTAAGGCTGGGAATAGATGTTGCTTGTCTGAGTTGGTGGAATTGAAGGTGATTAGGTTGGAGGAGGGGGCCAATCTGCCCCATCTTATCTCCTCCTACAGCCTGGGCACTGACCCTTTGCAGAGGGGCTCCCCAAAGTGTGTGGGGAAGGCTGGAGGTGTCACTGAGGTGTGCCCTGTGGCTGTGGAGGCTGACCCTTCACGTGCCTTGGAGCAGCAGGGCTGGGGAAGCCACCAGTCCCCCGTGGCTCCTGAGACATGGCACCTGGAATGGGTCACCCTGGGATGCAATGTGTGGCTGATGGAGGGCTCCTGGCTGCTCTTCTGGTCTGTGCTGAAACACTCGTGCTGCCATGGATTTGCAAATACTTATGCTTCTGTAAGTGGAGACACAGTTTAATAAGTGATTTCCTACTGACTTCCTCATGGATGGGGATGCTGGGAGTGAATATTCCTATTTTGTCAGTATTTTCTGCCTCAACTGTCTTCCACTTTTGTCATGCTTTTTGGGATGTGTAAGTTTACCTTGGTGAACGGCCAAGCTCACAGCCTGAGCAAACTAACCTTGAATAAGTTTGCACATGGATAAGAAGATGTGGGAATGGGAGGGGTAGATGGACTCATAGTTACTGCAGCTCACAAGGACCAGGCCCGTTTCAGATGCTGTCTCTGGTTTCTTGTGTTACACCATGCACACTGGGGATTAGAGCTTTCCTCCTCTCAGCCTGCCCAGTCTGTCTGTCAGGGTTGTCAGATGTGCACTGTAACAGGAATTATTTAGGTGGAGCATCAGGTGCAACTGGGACCCAATATCACACGGTGTCATTAGTCACCAGTTATGCATGAATGGCAAAAACAAAGCACAGGTTAATGCAGAGACAGAGAGACATGCATAAAGTTATAGTGCTGGTGGCCCTGTGCTGGTAAAGATTAATATCTCATAGACCTCCTTGAAAGCAGAGAGAAATTCTAGCTCTTGTAAATTATTTGTAATTACAATAGCACCTTATTGCTGTCTTAAAAAAAAAAAAAAGATAATTAGATGATGTATAATATCATATATAATAGATGATAACTTTGAGATTTCATGGTGCCTAGAGGAAAGAGATGTGAAAGTGTTTGTCTGTGAGTATACACAGCAGTGAAGTTGTCACCTCATGGTGCAGCCTGAAGAACAACTTCAGGAAACCAAGCACTTGAATTAATACACAGAAGTGGGAAAAGGCTTTTGGAGATCTCAAACACAGTTAGATGTCTTAAACAGCTATGAGTTTAACGCCAAGTGAAATATTTGCAGGTTTTAAAAAAAATATCCTTCTCTGATCAGGGAGCAAGAGAGGGTGCACAGTGAGAACTCTCAGCACCCCGGGCTCTGCAGAAACCTAATGGTGAGCACGGCAGGAGAGTTTCTCTGCGTGGAGAAAGTCCTAGCTGAGAACAGACCAGCATGAAGGAGTTGGAGGTGCTGATTAGAGGTCTCCTACTCTGTCTTTCATGAAGAACAGCAAAAGGAAAAAATAATTTAAAAACCTCAAGAACTAGAGGAAGCAAATTAAATTACTGTTCGAAAAGAATAATCGCTATTAGAAGTGTGAAGTGTTGATCTTATGTATTTTTTTGCACATTGTAGAAATCCTTAAAGGCTGTCAGCATTTTAATTAAATATGACAGCTTGACAAAAGGATCAGCTAGGTGTGAAATGCATATACTGCTGGAGGGAGGCTTTCTGCGCAACGCTGACCTGGAATCGGGAAGTCGCTGCCTGTGACCTTCGCTGTGCTTTGAGGAGCAGCCAGAGCTGCAGGCGGGGTTGTTGACTGTGCAGTCCCCAAAACTGACACACCACATTCATTACTGCCTGAGTCAGGCGTGGGGAGAGCACTGCCACTGCCGCTTGCTGCTGCTCATGCTGGCTGCACTCAAGCAGAGACAGGACCTGACCCTTCCCCTCGATGTGCAAGTTTGGTTTCTTACTGGTGTAATGGACTAACCTGACAAAGTTATGAGACACGGCATTCTTCCAACCTTCTTCCTGTTGGTGGGGAAAAAAAATAAATCAATCTTAGCTGTAGGATTCTTGCACTTAATCTTATTATTATTAGAAACCAGCTATGACTGTAGCGTGTAACCAAGTTCTTTCTGTCATTACATGGCTTTTCCATTAACTGCTTTCTCTAGTGAAAGGCTTCCTAGCTCAGTAACACTTTGCTGCATTTCAGGCATCTCTATTATTAATAATTGTTATTCACTGTAATAAATCCCATTTATTTAGCACAATATGGATATTGCATGTGTTCTGATTATGCTTCCTTGAGAGCTTCAATGGCAGGATTTCCCAGTACCCTCTGACATCCTGATGCAGCAGATCCTGACCTGTATTCTATCAGCAGCATCTCACTATAAGAAAACTTGGAACTCACTCTAGAAATGGAAATGAAAAAACTTAACAATTTTCAGGCCCATTTCAGATTTTGGAGGGCTTGGATATTCAGAATTTTCAAGATGAAGGTCAAGTTTTGTGAGACTCCACCTGGAGTACTGCATCCAACTCTGGGGTCCCCAGTACAGGAAAGACATGGACCTGTTGGAGCAAGTCCAAAGGATTCAACCGGGCAAGGGGCAAAGTAAAGGTAAATTCAGACTAGATGTATAGAAGACGTCTTTTATAATGTGACTTGTGGAACAGTAGAACAGGTTCCCAGAGAGTTGTTGGATGCTCCATCCCTGGAGACATTCAAGGTCAGGTTGGACAGGACTCTGATCTAGTTGAAGATGTCCCTGCTGATTGCAGGGGGCTTGGACTAGATGAGCTTTAAAGGTCCCTTCCAACTGAAACTATTCTATGATTCTGTGATTTTGTGTGACTCCAGGGAAGCTGCAAAAACCACAGCCACAAAGACCTTGTCAGAGCTGAGCATATCCTGACTCATGAAACTCCTGTACTATCTGGTGTTCAGATCCTAAGAGCCACTGATGTAATTTTCATGACCAGTACATCAAATCTACTTTCATGATATCTTACATTGTTAAAATGTTATCTACCATGTAATTTGTGAAGTAAAACTGGGTTTAAATTCAGAAAAAATCTGGACTGCTCTAGAGTAGCAGGTTGTACATTAAATTGTAGCTCAGCTTGGTCACTTCTGTGAAAACTATTTTAGGTAAGAACATCTATTCAGAGAGGACTACAATTGCATTAACATCCTGAAAAGGAATGAGACAGAAATTCTGTACAGGAAAACTTAATAGTCATTGTACTTAGGTGAATGTAAATTGAAGTCTACATCCTGGTACGTGCCTCAAAGTAGCTGAAGATTTCAACAAATTCCTTACAACCACAAAAAAATAACTGATCATTTGTTATTATCTCAGTGGATTTCTAGTACTCGTTCTGCCATAATTTGTCCCCCTCATATCCTCAAACACAAACAGTCATCAGCGTAAAAAAGACTTGAAACAAACATCCTTTGAAAGAAGCAAATTAAACATTATGTATCAGTAACATTGTGATTCAGTAATACTTTTTCCGGAGCAATAAGTATAAATATGTTGTTTTGTTCCCCTCCATCAATATATAAACAGAGTGATTAATGACAAAATCAAATGTTCTCATTCTATTCATGCCCTAATAGTCATACCTACAGCAGCATATGGTTTGTTCCTAAACCTCAAAAAACTGTGCAACAGAGACAATCCTGCTGTAGGTGCTGTGGAGATGAGCTGGACTGGGATGGGAAACGCCCTGGGAGTTTTGCCAGTTGAGTTCAAGGTGAACTGTGCTAGATGTGGAGACCCCGGAGAGGCAGGGCCAGTGCCACTGAAAACATCAGGAACACTCATTCAGTGCCTGGCAGCAGTCAATCTGGCCCATACAGCCCTGTAGCCATTTCAGAAACTTGCACAGAAGTGAATAGCACTGTACAACCCAGCACGGGCAAAATCAAAACAAAATGTGTATTCAGCAGGGTGATCAATAAATGTGCTGCAACAGGACTTGACAGTTTAGCTTTTCATTTTCTGGTGTCCTGCCACTGAGAGAATTTTTTGGGGAAAAAACCGCCAAAACTAAAAAACACCCCTCCAAAACTGGAAGTAGCTTCAACCTTCTAGTAAAAAAAATGTGCTATTTCAACTATATCAGCTTTCAAACATCTTCAGGTTATGAATTTACCAAGTTCATTTAATTTTTCACTGCTTTTGTTACTAATTTTTATAGACTTATTTCCAGGATGACAGGCTCTTCCATGCTCTCTGCTCCTTCCTGGAGATTGGGGTTTCTCTCATCTATCTGCTTGCACACTCGTCCATCTAAAGCAAGAAATATTTTCTAGTATATAGGTGATTTTGTTGTATACTTCATGCTAAAGCATTTGTCTAATGTGGCTGTGTAGTTGAACAGCCAACTACTCTCTATTAGTGATAGGGTATGTAAAATAAATACTATTTCTACCCAACTATTATCATGGGTACAGGTGTATGTTGTGAGTTACAATTGTTGTCCTCTTTGGTAAAAGGAGCCCAGAAGTCACAGTTAGACTGACATGAACTCCAAAAGCAGTAAAACTAGGGTTTAGATTGCATCCCTCCACCCCCCTTTGTGTTTTACATCCTCTATGCATCAGGTTAAACACACTTTACCACACTATGTGGGATGACTTCCTCAGAGTGAGGAGAGGAAAGATGAGAGATGGAGCAGCTTTGGATATAACCATATTTACAACAGCAGACTGCTGCATCTGGAAAGATGCCATGTGTTTAACTGTGCAGAATGACCCCAAGGAAGTTCTTGTTATGGGCACATTTCTCTGGAAAAGCTTTCTCTGAATCTGGAAGGGAATGTGGTCGTATGTGTTAAGTGGAATATTGCCAGTGGTCTCCTCTATGCACAGGCCTAATCCCAGTGCTCTGGTTTAGAGGGCAGGGCTCTGTAGTTATGAGGGTCATGAAGATATTTTTCCTTAACTGTGTGTGCCTGGCTGGCTGCTCTGTGGTGCACGAAGGAGGAAACAGCTGCTAACAGACAGCTGGTGGCAGGTGCCTGTTGTGTCTGCAGCAAGAGAGTGATGGGACTGAGGTGAGAGATCAGGTACTCGAGTTCTACCTCACCTTTCCTCTGGCTGCAGAGGAACATGCCTGTGAGACTGCAGGTGATATCTAGTTAGCTGCTATGTTACTGAACTTGCAGTCTGATCTAATTCTCCTGGAAGAACTGGGTCACGCTTTGAATCCCTTCCTTAAGCACTGGTGGTTTCCTCAGACTGAAACTTGACACGTAATTTTCGACTTCTAAAGGTCATTTCTGTTCATTCCTACTGTGAAAACACAGTTGAGCTTTTCTGGAATATGGTTTTTGTAATAAAACATTGTTATTGGAATAGTAATATTTGAAAATAAACTCTATCCACTTTATCAGAAATCAAAAGAACTTCTAAAGAGGTTGACAGGTACATGTAAGCATCTGAAAATACTATGCTGCTGTCTTCTGCTGTCTTCTTAGATAAAATTAAATGGTGGAAAGGAACCCAGTAGGATGTTTAAGAAAAGAAAAGAATTATATTTCTTCTGATGTTTTTAAAAGCTACTATAGTGGCATTTTTTTAACTGTTGCTTCTGATTCAGGACACAACATATAAAACAAATGGGAGAGCTGTAGCACCTGTCAGTCTTTACCTCAAATTTTTTTGCAATAACCCATCCTTCACCTCCAAAATCTCTCCCTTACAGGTTTTCATTGAACTGGAAATACTACAAAATATATTTCTAGATGAACACTAGCAGTAAAGGTTACACTGGAAAGAAACCTGATCACTTTTCTTTTTTTTTCAATTTAGAAACGTATTTTAAAGCAATGACTGAAACAGAATTTGCACCACTTACAAACTGTTTCATACTACTCAAGATGATAGTTTTTCTATTTCTAATTGAACTGTTTTCTGTCAATTAAAAAAAAAACATATATTGTTTTTCCAAGGTTCAAAGAGTAAAATGTGTTCAATTCACAAAAACTTTGATCAGAAATGTCTGGGTTTTTTCTTTTTTAAGTTCTCATTTCATTAAAATATGCCCAAAATGCCTTGTACCATCTATTCATTGGTCTAATTAATTCTGGGGGTCTTGTTACCTACAGCATATTTGCTTCCTTTCTTACATTTTCCTGAGCCACAATTTACCTTCCCAAACCACCTCATCTTCCATTACTCTGAAGTTAAATCATTAAATAAAGATCATTAAGAATAAAAGTAACTCCCTTGATTCCCTCATTAACAGTGTCCTCTGGCTTCCCCAAATCATCTGGTGCATGAAACAAGGAGTGAGATAGCACTACATCTATCTCCCCGAGCCCTGAGGAGGCATATGGGGAAGGAAACCCAAGTCTGGTGTCTCCATACAAGCTGTTTTTGGACCTTCACTTCATAGCTCAGCAGGAAGGATGGACACACATGTAAAAAAAGCACAGCATGTGGTTTGGAGCAGCCCAAGAGTGATGATCACTGTCCCCTGCATGGTGAGTCCTCAGCGAGCACAGCAGCAACTTGCTGCTGCTGCTGCTCCAGGTCCTGGAAGTCAGCCAGGAAAACATCATCAGGAAGTGATTTGCAAAGCCTGGTAGAGTGCTACTTAAAGAAAAATCGCTGGCTTCAATCCTGATCTTGCATGAAGCCTCTGTGCATAGCAGGGTGTGAGCAAGATATGTTCAGGAGGCTGAATGGAGGCTAATTTTCAAGGCCAAGGAGGGAAAAATAACAGATCTGTCTGCTCTGGATGGATGAATCCAGCTTTGTGTGATTTGAATTTGAGTTCTCTCTTAATAAGCTTTGAAGTGGTGTTCTTTCAAAGTATCAGCTAGAGATCATATGGAAACTCTCAGGGAATGATGGGTCTCAGGACCCACCTCCATCCTTGGCCCCTGAGCTCTGAGGAGTGTACCAGTGTTGCAGCATACCTCCTCCTCCTGACCTTGATCTCCTGATCTTGACTGCAAGCCCTGAACACCCTTCTTTGTGGAAATTCCACCCGGGAAGAGCTTCTGATTTGTCCCTTTGTGATAGGCTTCTATGAAAACTGGGGTGATAAACTTGTGTGGTCCCCCCCAGCTGCATCCTTGCAAACTTCCTCAGCTTGGCTTTATTTGCCACTGAGAGAGCCTGGCTGCAGCATCCTCTCCATGCACAGAAGTAAGTTTCAGGATTTATCTGTGTACTTTCTTCGTGTCCCATTGTTCTTCCCACGTACAGCAGAATAATTACAACCTCACACAAAAAACAGACCAGGCTTTTGTCCTTATCTCTTCTTGCCTCCCTGCTGTTTCTCTTCCTATTCAAATGCATTTGAAACAGAGTTACCCCTGAAACGTTTCAAAAACTTACCCACCTGCTCTCCTCTTTTTAATTTTTTTTTGTTAAACATGATTTTAAAAGAATCCCTAAAAATTGATCTTTTTTTCCCCAGAAAGACAACCAGATTTGAAAGAGAGGCCCATTTTGAAGAAAGACAAAAAGGGAAACCCTCAAGTGTTTGAAATTTCTGTTCATATCTGCTTTTGGTGCCTGCAGTGCTCTCCTAAGAGTCAGGGCAACATTTATGCCTGAGGTAGCAATTAAAGAGGGAAACTTTAAGTGGAATTAACCTTAATTCCCAGGGAAAGTCTGACTCTCACCTTTGAGTAATTCCCCATATTCTTTGACAAGTAATTTCACCAACACCATTATTCTGGACTGTTTTTCACAGTGGTTGTATGGCTTTTTGCTAAACTCACCACACTGTTGCTCATTCAACATTCATTAGGACTTTTTTTTCCTCTGTAAGAAACACTCCTCTCTCACTGTCAAACATCTAGTCATCACAGTGAGTGAGTTGGGGAATTTTTCACTGAGTGCTGTGCAAAGCAATTCACAAGCCTGTCTCCAAGAAGCACCTTTCCAGCAGGTGATCTGGAAACATTTCTGGTATCTCAGCCATTTCATAAACAGAAAAATAAGAGTCCCTTATTGTTGTAGTTTAACCCCCAGCTAGCAACTAAGTACCATGTAGCCAGTTGCTCACACATCCTTCCCCCAACTGTGTCAGCAAGTGTTGGGCACTGCACATTTCAGAGCAGAGGCAGCCTGTACCCAATGTGCGTTTTGTTTGGTTCCCAAAGAACCAAAGGTATTTGGACTTTAATGTCCACAGAGGTCAGAGAGGAAAAGGGAAAAGGAAAAGAACAAAAAAGAAATTAAATCTCCATCCCATATACGGTAAGATCCCACCAAGGACTTTGTGTGGTGACACGAATTCAGTGCACATGCAGGGGCTGTTGGGAATGTGGTGCAGATGTCAGTGTCTGCACCGTTTCAGTGCTTTGGGCATGGATTCAGGCAGCCCTGTTTTCATTTATTTCAGTCACCATCCAGGCAATGACATAGTTTGTAACACTGATTTCCCTCCACCACAGGCTTCAGGAAAATTTTCAAATGCTTTTCATCATTTCTGGTCTAGCATTCCTCTTCACCCCTTAATGTATTCCTTCTTTAAGCTTAGTCTAAAATGGCGAGGTTGGAGATTTTATGAAGAACACTGCAGTCCTGAGTTGTTGGGTTTTTTCCTTTTCATCACTGTACTTCTTTAAATTGTATATGCACTAAATAGAAATATTATCTTCTTGTAGGCTTCAAGCAGAGACAAAGCTTTAGTGCACTATATTTGGGCTTGCTTTCAGTTGGGTGGGTTAAATAAAAAGCAAACAGAATTTATAACTGACTTCTGGGGGGCTTCAGGGTTGTTTGGGGAAAGCTAAGAGGTGTTCTGTGTTCTCCGGTTCTGCGAACATCTCAATTATCTGAAGATAAATCTCGAAAGAGCAAGTCTTTCCTTACAGGAATTCTGACCTGTCTGAAATCAACAACCTGAGATTCAGCTACTGGGCAGCTTGTGCTACAGTTTGTGCCTGTACACGCAGCTCACTGCTTTCCAGAGAAAAGGAGGCTGGGTGAGCTGGATAATTATCCAGAGTTTTACATGTTTATCTGGAAAGAAGCCTTTGAAATTCATCAGCTGCTATCTGGGATATGATAGAGACTCCTGCTCTGCAAACTATGATGCCACACATTCAGACTTAAAAGCTTTCTTAAAAATGAAATGCCAGAAACTTAAAAACTCCATGAGGAAAAAAGAAACCTGCGTAGAAATATATTTTATATCTTTAATTGCATGCCCTGCAAGAATCTATTCCCATAATTAAAGGGCGCATGATAATTAGCATGAAGAGGCAAACAACAAGTGAAAAGTCAATGGAGTTGTGTTAAAGAGGCATATAAGTTTTTTTTATATTCAGTTGGAAAGTCCTTTTTTGAAGCGTTTATTGCAGAGTTGTAAAAGTTAATCCATAAAAGAAAGTAATTTTGCCAGGAAAATGATGTCTTTAAAGCTGTTTCCCATTTTACAGTGTAATGCTTGTCTTTTGTCATGATAAAAGTGTTCAGCATGTTTTGGGGTCCATACTTCCTCCAGTCAAGAAATGTCAATAGTGCTGAGAAGGAGATGGAAATGTCAGCAGTGCCGTTCTTAGCAGGGATTACACATTTCAATAAGTAATAATTTTTGATATTTCTTCATAGAGACAAACTGGTATCTGAACCTTGCAAACAACCTGGGGCAGGTTTTTACAGTCACCAATGCAAAAATTCATGCACCCAAAAATTTCTCAATTTTTGACCACTGATTTTAATTCAAGCCAGTCTTTTCCTTTTGTCCAAACAGATGGGAAAATATCAAAATGTTAAGTAGCTTCATTTTCACCACAGGGCTCTTTCGAAGGCTTTAAACTTTTGGATAGCAGCCAGATTTTCAGCTGGAGTTTTCTCCTCATGTTTAGTCCCTACAGCTCTGAAGGCACAAGAAAGGAGTTACATGCAACTCCCTTTAGCATGCCCTGCTTGCTTTCTCTGCTGCTTGGTTAGCAAACTTTACCCAAAGTAGGTTAATGTTCTGATGCACAGCAGGCTCCAAACCCAAAACTTGATTTTTAATTTTTTTTTTTTTTTTGGGCTATCATCATTCATTCATCCAAGGACCTATTCTATCTCTCTGTTTACCTACAACAGGACATTTTTAAAATCTGTCTCAAAGACCCAAGCACTATTTTTAGGATTCAGAGGGGTTACTTTAATCAGCCATTTTGTTTTCCTGCAGTGACAATTGTGATTTATCTTATCGCTAAATAAGGCTTTGCTCGTGAGAATTTGCATGGGGAGTCATCCAAGAAAAACAGGAGGCAGTGGGACTTGCATCAGAAGGCAGGTGTATTTTTGGGTAGTTCTTCTTTAGCATCTCGCCCTCACCATTACACTTGTCTAAACTTTTCAGGCTCTGAAGACTTTGGACTGGGCCCCGGATCAAGTCTGCAGTGATGGAGAAGAAGGTAAGCATGGGGCTTTTTTGGCAAAGAGGGAGGGGACATGGTGTGGAGGAGGCAGTCAGTTCCTGTATATAGGATATATGTGTATATCTATATATAAGGGTGTACATACATACATACATATATATATATATATATATATGCCCTTTTTATCTTGCCTTTGAAGTCAGAGATATTTAATGCCCCATTTCCTTTCCCTATATAAAAGTGATTCAATGCAGGAAGGTTTCTTGGCCCCCTGGTGCCAAGGGATGCATTGTCTGTAAATGGAATCATGGAATAATAGAATGGCTTGGGTTGGAAGGGACCTTAAAGATCATCTAGTACATTCTGTTGCATGTGCTTTCTGTTACTTGCCAAATCCACCTGTGTCCTCAGCAAGTGCTTGTGGTGTTTAGTATTCTTCAGGAACTACATATGGAAACTAATATCTGGATTTTGGGAAGACAGGTCTCAAACTTATCCTAAAGAGGTGGACTCATTTGTCAGAAAAAGGGAGGAAATAATCAGTGCAAAGAGCTCCCTAAAGTGTGTCAGGAGTTAGAAGTGGAAAGCTATTAATGTAAGTATGTGGCCTGGAGAAATAAATATATTATATGATCTCATAAGGATGATTTTAACTTTAACTTTTAACTTGGAAGGGGGAGAAGGGAGTTTATATTGCTTATGTTGCTTCAAGGTATTAGCCTGACGATGATAAGTCTTTCTGTGTCACTGTAGTGAAGAATCACAGGAAGTTTCATCTGGGATAGAAAGAGACTTGATGCTTCACATTTTCATATCTCTGCACTTCTGAAATATGTTACAGCTTGGGTGCTTCTCATGAGAAGCCCTAGAAAGCAACAGAAGAGGTTTCAAAGACAGGAGGAGAGTTAAAAGTACCACCGTTAAAATAGCAATCTGTGTAAACTGCTTTACAACTTCAGAGTTATGCAAAGCCATAACTTACCTTGGCCTCCTGCCCCAGATTGCATGTCTGTAAAGCACTGCAACCCTGCCTTGACACATTTTATAGTGCACTTCAGCTTGGAGGGAAATAAACTAGTTGTTAGAATGCTAGTGCAAGTCCCAGGGTCCGTCCCATCTGCCTGTGGACAATGGACCGATGAGACTGTCCCCTGTGTTTGTACATGAGAAGTCTTGGGGGCTTGTTTTGCTTGGCATTGTTTGTACTATGAGTGAGGGGCACTTTCTGTTCCCAGTTGAGGTGATGTATAGCTGTACAGTAAATGTGTTCCCCACTACCTGTCACGTAGTTGCCCAGCTAATTGCATGTAACTCATATTACACAGCTTTATGGAATTGCTGCACTGTCTGGTCTGTGTTCTAATCTTAAGTAGCAATAGTTGCATCATAACAATGGCATCTTCAGCTTACAAGAGGTGTTTGTTTAAAATGAGATCATCAGCTTCTAGAAAGGTAAAAAGGGATCTAAATCATAATTCGTGTGAATAACGATGAATAACTGACATTCCACGTGCCATGCAGTTTGACTTAATTTTGAGCCTAAATCAGAACTCACTCAGTGGTTATGCATGTTTGTAGTTTAATGTATACAAAAACCTTGCAGGAGAATCCAGTGGGTGCAGAACCCTGAAGCTGTGGCAGGAGACAGGCAGCAAACCGTGCCCAGTGTGATCATGTGCAGCCACTTCCCAAAAACACCCTGGAGACAGGCTGTCCTGCCCCCTGTCCTCAGGGGTCTGCAGGTGGGAACCTCCCACAGCACTTCTGCACTTTTACATCTGATCCCACATGGATCCCACGTTACACGAGGAGGAGGGAAAATGGAAAGCTAATGAGCAGAGGATCTCAAAAGCAAACTGCTTTTTATCTATAAAGGGCTTGATCTGCATTGCACTGACAAGTTTCATGCAATGCAAAGGAGGAACTGATGTGTGAACTAGAGCAATTTATGCACATTTAAAGAACTTTTTAACTCTGTAGTTAGATGGGCATCTCTACAGAAAGTACATGTCAGCAGCCTAAATAAGAAGAGATGAGAAAACTGCTATTATTTTATGTTGTTCTCTCTGTGTCTCTTTTAGATCCAGTGCACTGTCCAGCTAAATATTTCTTTAGATTTTGACCTTGTAAGAGGTTCTTAATGCAACAACATCCTATCATGAGGGCCTTTTTATTATTATTTTGAGGTGTTTGTGTGCACTGGGATAATGCCACTCTATAAATAGAACTTTTTTTCTTTGTTTTTAAAATAATTTTATGATTTTATTGAAATAGTTTTTAAATAGTTTTCTGCTTTCAGAAGAGCAAAATACAGCTGCTACTGGCATCTGATTAATGCTTGTTATTTCATGACAACTGTAATTAAATTCAGCTAATTCTCCACTGCAATATTTATGGAAAACAAGAAACAAAAGCTGTACTTCAGCATTTATACTGCAGAGTATAGGGGCACAGGAACTTTTTGAGCTGTGAAAAGCTGTAGGGCAGGGTGGTGACCCCTGGGGTGGCCTGCAGGGAGCCCAGACTTTCCTTTGCATCCCACTGGGTGATGTGGAGTCAGTATGTGCACACTCTCCCTCCTAACATCCTCTTGCTTCCATTGCTTTTCTTCTGCTATGAAGGATGTGTCAGCAGAGAGAATCAGTCTTGGGGCTGTGTTACACAAAGGGTTGCTTTGAACTGTGCCTCAGCCTTCACTGCTGTGGAGATGTCCCTCTGACTGGACAACCATCATGGGGATTTACAACCACCTTTGTCTGCCTTCAGTTTAAGATTTAAGGGAAGAACAGAGAAACATAATTCCCTGGAAACTCCTCTTTGGTGACAGCTTCTGAAACACCCAAGCTCTGACAGATGGATGTGGTGGCAGTTCATGGATATGTTAGGGGTTACAGCAGTGCCACTGCTCTCAGCTCATCACAGAGACCTGAAGCAATGACAAGAATGTCACTGGTTGTGTTTTAATTTTTTTCCTTTTTTTTTGGTTTGTTTTTTGGTTTTTTTTTTTTTTTTGGTTTTTTTTTTATGTTTGGATGAGGTTTTTTTCCTATGTAGCTGTGCCTGTCCAAACTGATCATAGGAATCGATGCAACAAGCTGTCCAAATCATGACCTAACCCTCCCCACCCTCAGTGGATAACTGCTCTGTTAAAACCAAGTTTTCACTTTATATGCCCCCAAAATGGTGCCATGGTCTTTACAATGGCAGGCAGATAGTCATCCACAGCTAACGTGGCCAGAAGAACACAGCCTGGGAGGGGTTCACTGCAGGCAGATGGTCAAAAGTGCTTGTTCACCACAGCAAAGTCACCTTGGGTTTACTAACGTGTTGGTTGGACTGAACACCATTACAGGGAGCAGCACCACATATCTTGACCACAAAGACGAAGTCTGTTGCTCAGAGAACAAATATTGCAATAGACTATTAGGACAGGAAAATAGAGCTTTAATTTTGCAAACCACAATGTATCAATATAAATAGTGCCTTCTCATCCCCCATAAGCTGCTGGACTTAAACATTACTGACACATTTCCGAAGCTCAGAGCTCCAGAGTTTGATTTGTGAGCACTTGGACCTGGTCTCACCCAAAATACAAGTTTTGTCTGTTGTATGAACGATGTATGGACACTTGGGTTTGAAGAGGGGGAGCACATACTGTTTGAGGCAAATGCCAGAGAGCTGCTTATCCTACAGTCCAGAGTGTACTCCTAAGTATACAGAGGAACACATCCTTCTGGTTACATACTAGGTGAAAATCTTGTCATGCAGCAGGAGAGATGCCAGTGTGTGTGGTGATTGTGTTTCAGTAAGAGGGGATACAGGACACCTGTTGTGAGAAGGCTGCTGTAGTAGCCTGCATTGTCACTGTCTTCCAGCTATCAGTTCTTTCTCAATGTTTCATTGAAGATGGTTCTGTGGTTCAAATGCAACTTCAGCCATGGGACATCTTGGTTAAATTTTAGCTTTGAAGTAGATTTTTGTGGGTACCAGTTGCCCTGGTTGGTGTAATGTGATGATTAAATACTAAAATCATCTCACTGGGCTATTTCCTCACTGCCAAAAAAAAATCCTTTCTAGAGGAGAAAAAAATAACCACCACCAAATATTTTTGATAAACCTGACAGGATTAGAATAGAATATTTCAATTTGTAGTTTCAGTACATAGTTCTTTTTTTCAGTGCCCTACTTCCTCAGTCTTTTTTTCTAATGTTATTTTGTGTGGCTAAGAAAGAAGAGCTTGCTTGTCTTCCTCAAGTTATTTAGAGCTTTTCATTGACTAATGCCTTTTGTCACAAGTGACAGCGAAGGACCTGTTTGGTAAAAGAGATCAATGGAGACGAAGGTGACATTTCAGACCCAGCATTTTAAAACTAATCCATTGCTGTTTATCTGACCAGGGCACCAAGGAACACTGGCTCTTAGTCTAAGACCATCACAACACTCACTGTAAGTTCCTCCTCCTACAAATGCACATTTCCTTTTTCTGTCACTCTTCTCCAACCCAGTACTTTTCAAATTTCTTCTTGACTCTTCCAGAAAACTCTTTGTCATTCTCTGGTCCTATGAAACTTTTATCAACAGACTTCTCACTGTGTTGGCAGGGTTAAGTACCAGTTGGCTGAGGTGGGGCTTTATCAGCAACGGGTGGGTGACTTGCTTCCCCCGGGTAACTGCACCCTGTGGTTTTTGCAGGGACAGAGCCTTTAGTGATGGGGAGGTCCAAGGGCATGAAAGGTGTTACTTCCTTTTTATTCTGTACCGAGAAAAGTGTGGTGTTGGCACTAAGCAAGTTAAGGAAGTGTGATTTCATGCTTCAGCTCTCTCTACAATTTCAAGTGCAGTAAAGATACTTGTGAAAAGTGCTAAAGTGATAGACAGTGAAGAACTTAAAGCCCCTTTTCGCTTGGAGAAGAGGTTCAGTAGAAGTTAAAGGTCATCCTACATTATATATTGAAGGGATCAGCTTTGAGTATACAGTATAGTTCAATTCCCAAACACATTTAGGATTTCATCCACATCTTCTTTGCTAAGAAATCCAGGAACGGTGGCAGCTTTCAAATCTGCAGGGATCTGAGACCACTATATACTCAAATAAACTTCAAAGCATTGGCCAAATTAAAGCCCTACTGATGTTGACTAGCTTTGAGTAAATACTTACTACTTTGATTCCAATTACTCCTCTCCCTCTACAAGTAAGCTTTACCATCTGTGTCCAGAAGTACTGGCTTTCGTGGTCTGTCCACTTGACATCCTCCACACTTAATTTCAGGATAAGAAGGTCAACTCAGATAAAGCATATAAAACAAAATCTCAGTAACTTCTGTGCATAAATGAAATAAAACATATAAAATAAAAACATATTGATAGCCCACCATACGTGCTGCCCGGCTGTCTCGCACTGTGTCACAGCAATGCATTTAGTACAGACCAAGCAAAAGGAAGACAGATTGCTTTCCCAGAATTCATTCAGTTAATGGAGAAAAATTCACCCTGATCTAAGCTGGCTCCAGCAGTTTCTGAGAAATATTAATGTCTCAAACTCTCATGGCTTTAATATGGTAAAATATAATGTATTTCAATGGAAAACAAATTCCCCATTTCTTCTCTTCTGGCGCTTGGTGCAGCTGATAGCTACAGTACTGGTTTCAAGCAGAGCATGCTGAGCTAATTATATTTCTTCTAAACATTGTTGATTTCTTGATTGCTAATGTGGTATTTGAGAGTCAGTGATTCTTAAATGTCAGCTTAAGAATCCATCTTTACCAATCTGAAACCCCTAAATGCAGATCTTGTTTTACCAATATTCCCAGTAAAGAATTATTCTCTCTGCTGCTTGTCTGGCAAGCGAGACAAATAACAATTTCCAAAGGCTGTATTTTTTTCTCCACCATATTTAATTGGTGGGAGCATGGAGACTCAGAAACATTTTCATTAATGCTTTATTATTAATCAGTAAAAGATGGATGCAACATTTGAGGGAAGCACTGAACGGTGAATTCCCTAAACAATTTACTGTAGCTTCCTTGCCCTATTAGTGCAAATGTTGCAACAGCACAATGAGAATGAGCTCTCCCTTTAATGTTCTATTTATGAAAAGGGGGAAAATAATCCTCTAACTGGATAAATCTAAACTGTTTGGTAAACAAATGCAAATGATATTATTTTTCTTAATTTTTCTAAGGTTCTGTGGGCACAGCATTCATACAGTTTTTGGTTGATGAGTCACATAAATATTACCTCCGTATTTTTGGTAAGTTTCCCTATTTCTTTATTTTGCTTGTATAATATTGTATGTGTTATTTTTTTTTACATGTTTACAATATTGGAACAGAACACTAATTAAGCCTGGGTTTCAATTTAGATACACACATGTCTAGATGTCCTGCAGGGAGGGTCTACCACCACGAATGCCCCTCAGAGGAGGAGAGCCTCACTGGCTGCTGAAAAACAGTGGCTCTCATTCTTAAATGTGCACTGGGCAGGCAGCTGAGCAGCATGCAAGGTCCCCAGCACGAAAGCAGGGACAGTGAGGTGCAAAGCCATATTTGTGTGGGAAAAGGGGAGGCAGTGAAAATGAGTCTGATGGCTGGCATGAAAATACATGGAAGAAACCTGGATATGCAAATTCTTATCCAGTCCTTGCTATAAATCTTCCTGTTTGGGTGTCTGTAAGGATTGGTCATGGGAACAGTATGTGAATTAAGTTACTCTTGTAAGCAGAACTCTAGATTTTTAGAAACTTTTCAGAAAAATATCTTGATTACATACAGAATTTGTTTCCCTCAATGCTACTACCAGCAGTAATGCAGAGGCTAGAGTACCATGGCATCCTTTTTTACTGCCTTTGTTGCACTGACACCTGTAGGCAACAACAGACTGATGGGTGACTGTTGGAGCTGTCATAAAACAGCAAACCATGGGGGTGTTACTCCTTGGGGTCCTGATGAACGGCAAATCTCCCTGCTCTGCCCTCAGTTAACCAGATATCAATGTAGCTCTGCAGTCTGGAATCAGTCATGGTCTACCAGGGCCAGACAGGCTGAGCTCTGCATTTTTTAGCAAGTCATGGCCTGAGTTAGGGTTCTCCTGGAATCACAGGTAGGTGATGACCAAAGCAATTTTCCAGCTTCTGGTGCACAGTACTGGATGCTGAAGACAGAAGAATCTGCTCTTCAGTCTCAGTTTAACTCTGTCCAGTTTCCTGAAACCTTTAGCTAGTCCCCTGGCTGAGATAAATCTCTCAAACACTGCTGTCCTCCTGATGTGCTTGATGCTGCATCTCCTCTTGTGCACCTCTGGTTGGGTGCTGTCTGATTTGCTCTGTTTCTTCTTAACTGGTGCTTGTCAACTGATTGGTTTTCCTTGAGAACAACTGGTCATACCAAGATATGGCACAGGGAAACTATCTCATTATCCTATTCCTCAGTCAAGTAATATTCAGGCACCAAATGCAAACATCTGCGGACTTGTAACCATTTTTACACCCTTGGATGAAAATATTTGGGAGCAGAGAAACTGAAGAATGTAATTAAACTGAAGATATGGCACAGTATATTCTCATCCAACATGGAATAACACTGACAGAATGAAAAGAAAATAGCACATCTTTTTGCCTAGTTTTCTCTCTCATAGGATTTCTTTCTCAGCCACGCAAATCAAATCAGATATATCCATGAGACTATTTACTGCTTTCAACTCAAACTGGAAGGGCAGCAGGTAAGAACGGGTATATTTGTTTTCTGTTTAACTCTCAGGAGCAGCAAGTCACACATCTAGGACCTGTCATGATTGACAAAGCAAGTCATTAGATAATTACACGGAAATCCCTTTTATTGAAATATTTGTGTTAAAATGTGCATGCTAAACAGAATTCTAACAGGCTATGAGTCTAACTCCCTGAGCTTTAATTTGGTAGCAGAGAAACTTGATGCATTTTCAGCATTATTTCAAAAATAGTTTAGACAGATGCCATTATAGGGCAAGAGTTTTTGGAGAGGAACAATATTTTGCTTTGGCATCAAAGCAAATGTTTGATAAAATTCTTATTATGACATAAAACATAAGCACAGTTTCAAGCTAAAATGTCTGAGTTCTTTTTTGTTTCAGCCTTCCCCTTTCCCTTCAGTTCCATCTTCACCTTTCTGCCAGGTCACCAGCTCTTTCTTTTCACTCCAGTTCCTCTCCTATATTTTATTCTTTTCTACTGGCTGAAGAGGGATCAAGCCTCTGTGTTGTTATTTTGATGCTTCACCAGACATTACCCTTCTAGGCTTCTTAGTCAGCAAAGTCCCAGACTGCAGACCTTGAGTATCCTCCCATTCCTGTATCCCAAGAAGTCCTGGTCTCTGGGACTCTGCTGATGTTAGCAAATGAATACAGCCCAAAGGAGGGGATCTGAAGAGGATAGAGGTTGGCATGCAGCTGGTGGTTGAAATCCACGCTGTACACGTTTTAGGAGATTGTGCTTTGGGCAAGTTCTGGCCTGGTCCTGTTGGGACCAACTGGAGCACACCTCCCAGTTTAACTTCATCAGAAAGGGACCCAGTTTGCATGTCCTGAGACTGCTTGCTGATGGAAACCAAACCACAGGGATTTGCAGAGGCAGAAGGGCAGTATGAACCAAAATGCTAACACAGGTTGCACCTCCCTCTTTCCGGGCTTTGCATTTCCCTCTCTGTATTTCCCATTATCCCCTTGTCTGGTCAAGGGGAATCTTTTCCATTTTCCAGGACCCATTTGCACTTAATGAGTTTCTCTCTTCCTGACATGAACTTTCCTGGCTTACTCTTCCTTCTTGCTGCTCAAATTCCAGCAGGAAAAGAAGAAGATGCTCTTCCAGCTTGGCACTAGCCAGGAAAGTCCCATAGATGCAACTCTGGAGCATCTCACAGCATATAGACAATATCTCCCCATAAGGATGTCTAGGCACAGAACTGTATTGCTACTCCTTCTTCAAAATCATGAAGTATTTCAAATCTCTTGATAGTTATTAAAAAAACTAGTTGTAAGAAATAAATTCTCTCCTTATTCTTACGTTTAGCCTGTTTTTTTTAGAATATTTTTCTTCAATTTAGCCAAAACAAGGAAAAGTTAATCTTGATCTCTAGGAGTTCAGCCATAGTATGAGATTTGAATGTACAATCCTATGATTGGAAATAGCAGATGTCCCTACATTTAGGTATCATTAGTCTTCTTCTTGTGATACTGCACCCCAGGAATTCCCCACATGGCATATCTCTAGAACTGTAGTTGATCACATTTTTATTAATATTTATGCAGCAATATAAATATGTGGGTTTGTTTTTTTTCCTAGCAAGTCAACACACACAACCTTCTCTCTGTTGTAAATCTGTCAAAAGTCCTCAGGAGACTTAGACTCACAAGGCTCCAAATCTAAGGTGCTTATAGTAAAAGCTTCTTCAATAATACTTGAGGAAGTATTGATGTCTCTGAAATTACTTGTACAAAGGAGGATATTGGAATGGTTTCATGCATTGATAATCGTTGAAGGTGTCTCTATGAAGCATCTTTATCTATTAACTTCCCTTCCTTGTTTTCTTTTTCTTTCTGTTTGCCTACACTCTAAAAAAAAACACATAAATTTTTCCAAGGCTATAAATCTAGGATTTTTTTTCTCCTCTGTGAGAAAAATGCATGATGAAATGTCACCTCTCCTGGTATTTGCTAGTGTGTACTTTAGGACTACCTACTAGAGTAAGACTTCCTACAAGAGCATTCTTCTAGCCAGGATGCAAATAGATTTTTTACATTTAAAAAATCTCAAGTACCCCCAATATAATTTTTTTCCATTTTATATGTAAACAGGAAGAGATGAAGAGTGTAATAACCACATGAATATGGGGAATAAGGTATAAAACACATGTGGCGAGAAGACTCAAGGATCTCTGAAAATTGCATCTTATGTGAAAGTTAAAGCATCATCATTCTTTGTGGATGATAGTCATATTCAGTTATTTTGCTTTTTGAAACAACTGTTGACATGTTTTGATGTATTCCATGTAACAATTTTCTTTATATTTCTTTTACTTTAGTTTCCTGGTCACTTGCCATACATCCATGAAAAAAAGCTCTCAAAACCTGAAAAGAAATTTCCTTTTCTTTAAATTCTGCCTGTGGGAGTAGAAAATTTGTATGCATTGAACACTGTCTGAAACAGCAATTGTATAAAATTCATAAAGTGGCATAGCAATGTAAAACCTGTAGGTATTCCACTTAATGGCCTTGCCAATATCTAAAGAAAATGAAGGGACAAATAATAAGCAAAAACTTTTAGATGGAATCTACATCTACAAATAATAACTTTGTCATGAAGAAGAATTTTTGGAATCATCTCTTTTAGACAGCGATGCAGCCATGAGGCAGTGGTGCAAACCTACAAATGAAATAGCTTCTGGCTCTCTGTGTAAACCAGAAACCAATTAGAAATATTACAATTTATCAGGCCCGTATTAGTCATGAGACAATGACAATCAAGATAGTTATAGCCAAGAAAAATCAAACATGTTGTCTTATTAATAAGATTATCTGCCACCTTCACCCTCTTTTAACTCCACCCAGACTGAGTCACCTTTCCCAGTGTCCCCTCCTCTGCTCTGCCATTGCTGGTTTCAGCATCTCACACACCAAAGACTCTGTGGAAAGAAAGTTCCAGGTCTGGTCCACTGCTTGTGTACTGGCTGTGGAAACATTTTAGATTCTTTTACCTGGTGGTAGGGGCCAGGCTCATCTGAAACCAAAATCTTTCAGTTACCTAATACCTCAGTGCTGCTTCTTTGTCCAACAAAGCCTTGAAAACATCAAAAAAACCACTATATATTGTTCTATATGCTTTTCCAGTATAAATGCTGCCCTGTAGTAATACTCCACAACAAAATTTTTGCCTTCATGCTTTACTCTAGTGAAGCTTTTATCAAAAACTATTAGGAATTTGTGAAATGAGTATGTAAAGATGCAGTGGTCTAAGCTGCTTGTTCTCTGGGTATCCCTGTTGGGCCCGGGCTGTCTGCCTCTCTGCAGATGTTTTCCTCTGCACACTCAAACTGTATAAAATCAAACAGGACTTGGGTCTAAAGTACCTTTATTAGAGTTAAATTGGATCACTTAAACAGTTTTCCTAACATATTTAATTTGCCATTTGTGTTTTCCTAAGAGCATGAGTTTGGTTTAATTTGTTTCATTTCATCCTGTACCCAGCTGTCTGTAATTTTACTATCAATTTCTATATTTTTATGGTGACTTAGATAAACATTACTAAATTACGGAGATTTTATAAAAGCCAAACAGGTAATGCCATTAACCTCAGCCAGTCAAAAATAATCCCATTAAACTTCCAGCCAAATTGCCTCATGATGAATGTGCAGTCAAACTCACAAAAATTAACCATTTCACTGCAGATTAGTAAATCATGTACTGAATATTTTTCTCCATCCACTGCTATAATAGCATATTACCACAGAGCTGTCAGCAACCAGTGGATAGTGATACAAATATTTTCTGGTCTGAGGTCCACCTTGAGGACACTGGTGGTTTTTGACATCAGAACCTGAGTAAATACACAGTCATATTTGCACTCTGGCTACAGAAATGGCTTCTCAAAGGCCTTGAATGCCAATTAAACACTAATTTTTTCTGTTCTTTTATTAGCCTCAGTGGGCAATTGTTCTCCTACACTTTGCATCTTTTCCATTCTGAAAAATCCAAGACTTTGATTGATCAAGCTATACCTGCTCTTCTCAAGACTCTAGTAAAGCTATTGGATTAGGAAATTAAAACAATACAAAGAATATCCATATGGAGATTTCTATTAATAGCTTTGCATATTAATTAAATCAGGATAACTCTTAAAGCCTCAGAAACATTGATGAACTGAGGCTGAAAGAGAAGCTGGTTGGCAATTTTTGCTTTGTAGGGGTTTTCTAGGGGCTGAGCTCTGTTTGAGTAATGCTGGAGCATGGCAGCTGCAACTGTATGATGGAAGAGCTGGTTTCAACTGGCACCTGGTACAGTACCCTACAAATTTGGCAAGTTTTGTTTCTTTAGGTCTCTCTTAGGGTTTAACATTTCTTAGCATAACTGGGAAGAATCACAGCTGATATTCATAATGGAGCAATTGTCATTCCAAGCCCCAAAGCCCTTAGATGATAGTTCAATGCACCGTGACCTTCATCTCTGGATTAAAAATGAGAAATAATTAGCCTGAACAGCAACATGCCTGAAAAATGTTCCAAATGCTCCAGATTCCCAAACTGGGCAACTATTGCCTCCTTTTCCCAGGAGCCCGTTCCTGGTAGTTCACAATTTATGTCTGTGAAAAGCTCTTGGATCCAGGTCTGGACTCAGTGTGGGCTTCTCACATCTTCCCCCTTGCCCAGTAAATCCTCCACTCCTCTTCACCCCAGGGCACACTCCTGCAGAAACAGCTGATATGGAACCAGTGAGATGCTGAGATTTCAGGCTGTTCCTGAGAAAAAACTCAAAAAATCAAACCAAAACCAAAACCAAACCAAAACCAACAAAACCAAACAACAACAACAACAACAACAACAAAAAAAAAAAAAAAAAAAAAAAAAAACCAAAACACAACAAAACAAAAAACAAACCACCAAACAAACAAAACCACACAAAAAAAAAAAAAAAGGAGAAATGGAAGCACATAATGAGGACAGATAAGGACCAGCAAGGAATTTTTTGTTACACTACTAAGGGAATTCAGCAGAGAAATAAACATGGGAAATACTGACTCAGGACTCTCTCTCTCCTCCCTTAAGCTGTTTATGACATGGATAATCAATGCCCAGATTGTTTCTTGCAATCTTTTCTAGCAAATATATTTTCCTTTTGTCTGAATTATACCTCTATCTTATGTGTCATCCACTATTATTACTCTTGTGGTAAGTACTCTTAGCTGCTATGCTTTCCTTGAGTTTTATTTTTGTCTCCCTCTGATTCCTATTCAATATGCCAAAGTGTAGTTGCTCTTACTAGTGGAGAAATGTGGCATTTAGTTAACTGTTAGCAGTAAAGCAGCAAAATCTGCTTGACAGTTGTGCATGCAGAATGAACACACAAGGCCTTTAAAACATCTCTCTAGGATGGGAGCTACAAGGAAGAGAACATAGTTTCAATCTATTTAAGTAGATGAGGATAACACTTGCAAGGTACAATGCTATCCGCTTGATGTGTACCAACCAGCCTGTTAAATAAATCCTTTTCTTTTAGTACATACAGATAAATGTACAAAACTCCACAAAACTTCTCTTTTCACAATCTACAAAGCATGTGCAATATCTCTGCATTATATAGTTTCCATCATGTCCACAATGTTATTGGAGCCCATCCTCTGCCTAACCATTATCTGGTACCTGCTTTATCTTTCACTATGCTGAAAAAAATCCATAAATTCAGAAGTTATTTTATCCACAGAGAAATGACTAGCTCCAAGAATTGTCACCATTCCCAACAGTTCTTCATGTGTTTAACCTACATGGTTCTTCCTCTTTTTCAGGGGTGTAAAATACTTGTTTTCCTTACAGCAGATATGAGTCAAAAATAAATCTAGATGTGCTTTGTCGTTTCACCTGGGAAAACCTCTGGCACTCAGGGTAGGCTACATGTACTCTCTGAGGTCAGCTTTTGTCACCATCCTTTGCTGATCCATTTTGGAACCCACACCCTGGTGTGCAGGGTGGGTGTTCCCAGCTGCTGAGGCACAGGCTCCACTGGGCTGCCCAGCAGCAAGACCTGTTGAGAGCATCCCTTCAGTGCACTTCCCTAAAGGTTTGTCCTCAGCCTGGATGTCCCTGGGCACCTGGCCTTATGTTAATCCACATTCTATCTGGCGATGTGGTCCAATGTTGTCTGTCTTTTACTGAACTTATCTCCCTGTTGCCCTAATTTCCAAAAAGTTGATTTCGCTCTCTAATTCTGCATGGTGTCCCTAAGCTGAGTTTCCATTTTTCTTTCCTCTGTTCTTACAGAGACCATGTTATCTTTCCAAAATCTCTATTTGTTTTGGGAGGATATATTTCCACTTGGGATTACCTATATTTTGCTGATTCTCTTGATATATGTATGGCATATGGCAAATAAAGTATACATTACATCTGTTACTATCTTTTCTAGACTCTAGAAGTTTATATTCTGCTGAACCCTTGCCAAAAATTACAAGGTATATAAACATGATTGAATAAAAAACTGATGGACCTCTGCAACTGAGAAACAGACTTGTTCATAACATGCAAAGACAGTGGGGAGGAGACACAAACAAACTCTTAAGGTGCTAAACTGTCAGTAACAAAAATCGCCGTAATTTCATGGCCTTCTGATTTTCATAAAAGTCCAGAATCTTACCTTTGGGTTTATTCAAAAATGATTTAAGCGTTTTGATTTATGTATTTTTCTGTTTCAGTTAATTTAACCTTAACAAACTTTTTCTGCCATTGCAAGTTCCTCATTTTATAGATAGAATATGGGTACTTTCTCATCACAGATTTATGAGTACTTTGAAACTCACATATTTAAACAAGAGAATAACATCTCTCTGTTATCTGCCTAATGCCACAGGAACTATCAGTGTCTTAATTAAATCTTTGTCATCCTGCTACAACTGTGGAAAAGCATAAGGGCCTCATTTCTTGTAGGAGCTCTCAGCTGGCTCAGGGGAAGTGCTCAGCATCAGAAAGGGATAGCATAACACTGTCTCTCACTGGAGCTGGGACTGAGCTTGTTTATTGCTGGCTTTATGTGCTGTTGGTTTTGCTTTGGCTATAGCTTTCAGTGTCCCTGGCTGACTTCAGGCTTCCCCTTGCTCCAAGCCCCAAGGAAACTTCCAGGCACACGTGCCTAATCTAAAGAGGCAAGGTTGGGAAGAATTGCTACTACACACGAGTTGGAAATACCAGGCAAGGGAAAGTAAATCTACTGTTTAAGGTATTATTTGATTCTTACTTTTACCTGAGGTGATATATGAAGTCTAGGGCAGAAAAGGAGATGAACCTTAACCTTCCAGTTGAGTGCATTTAACCATAAAACTGTCATTTGTCACAGCATGCGTGATGAACGCACAAATACAACTGCTTTCCACATTACCCTTCCTGGAGGATTTTACAGTCATGACACTGGACAGGAATCAACTGGCTTGATTTAGTTTCCTACATCTGCTGTACAGTTCCCCAACACCACGAGGAACCAACCCTCAAGGCTGACATACCTCTTCTGAAACATCATAAAAATGAATGTATTTTTGTTCGGAAAGCTTTGTGGTGGGAGGATGCCAGGGCTAGTGAGATAGATAAAGATCTTTAAACAGCTTTCTGAAAGCTGCTTCTGTAAAGTCTTTCTTTGCAGTATTGAAAAGCTCTCTTAAAAAGTTATACAGTCAACAGTGGCTGAAATTAAGAAACTAAATTAAAGCATATGCAATATCAAAAAAAGAAAAATCCCAAAACAAACCAGATGCCTAAAAAGGGACTTGTGCCACTCAGCTTTGTTGTTTCAGATAGACTGGATACAACACACACAACATCTCAAAATACTCGGAGCCTCAAGGGATCAGTAACTGTGTCATACTATTCCTGTAACCTGCATCCTTCTTGCCTTTATCCCAGTACTAATGTGACATTCTGAGCTTCCTGGTGACAATTAAAATTTTTTCACTCACTTCACTGGGCTGGTAGCTGAGTTCCTGATGCATATCCTCACTTGTCTTACATATCTACTGTTTAGAAGGAGGAAGCTCCACAGGGGGTTCCTTCCAGGATCCTTCCTGCCCACCCTGTACAACCAAGTCCTTGCAGCATCCCTCCTTGTTGCTGACTGCACTTGCTGTGAAACAAGACACATCACCATCCTGTGCTTAGGCCAACTGGTGGCTGAGGAGCATGGTCAGGGGAGAGCAGCTGGAGATGAGTCAGATATTGTGTTAGTAGCTCTATAAGGGTTTGCTTGCTTTTTTTTTTTTTTTCTTCCCAAGAGGAAAATAGGAACCAGGAGCACTGAGTTAAAACGTTAAAACTTTCTAAGAAATCATGATTAAAGGAGAAAATATCAGTCTGCCCTTCCTTTCAGAGTGGTACCACATGAGCATTTTGGATTTAATTCCGCTGGTCCATTTTTTTTCTAGCACCCTATCGCTTTTATATCGAACACTATTTTCTTTCAGATGCTATAGTTTAAAACCTTACCACTTCACATCATGTGGTATTCAAAGCTTTTTACATTATCTTATTGTAACTTCAAAAAAGGCAAATTATTCAGTGTGTCAAAGGAAATAGCTTCCATCTACTGCATTCTCGGGCTGAAAGCAAAGGTCTGTAATCTGTCCTCTCAACTTTATTAAAAAACATAAGGCATCAGCCTTCATGTAGCTCAAATACATTTCCTTACGTGGTGACATACCATGTCTGATACCGTAGAATGAACTTGATATGAATTTCTATTCAGTGCACTCAGCATATTGAATACTACTTAATTCTCCAGTGCTGTGTGATTGAACACACTGATCATGGAAACAGAATGCTTGCTCAGCCTTGCACTCCTTTGCCTTGCTCTCTCCTGGGTTTTTTTGTGGTGATGTTTTTCCCTTCCCGTGTCTGGGGATTCAACACTGCCTTCCCATGACCAAGAAGAATTTAACTCTCAGGCCCTGCCCTTGGTCCCAGGATTGCACAGCCCCACCTTGGCAATAGCTCAGCAAATGTCTTATCCTGTGCAGCAACCACCCCATGCTCTGTTTACACACATGTAGATATTTATAGATATGAAGATATTTATAGATATGCATAGATAGAAATGTAGAAAAACTGGCAGTCTTAATCCATCTGAGATTTCTGCTTTGGACTGTCCCCAAGGACAGTATCATGAGGGCTCTTGTGTCACTGCTTACTCTGGGGTCTCAGTGACACCTGTGACTCGGTGGCATCCAAGTTCACCTACTGTCCCTCAGGGGTATAGGACTTGCTAGTCTTGATATCGTTAATTTTTGATGTGAAATACATTGGGCTGGCAACTTGGGACTAAGCCTAAAGATTTAGAACAGATATTCAAGAATTAGGAAAATCAAAAGATTTTCTATAATTGGGGCAGAAGCAACTATTGAGGTTAGTAAGGGAAAGAGTGTTTTCTGTTCGAGCACAAAGCTCTTGTTTCTCAAACTAATAGAAGCTATAATTTTCTACAGAAAATCTCCAACTATATACATCTATTTCCAAGCCAATACCTCTGCCTGGTAGCACAGTTTTTAGCAGCTACCTCTGGCCTAGAGGAATGTGGGAAATGGACTATTTACAGGGTATCAGTGCCGGTGTTTCTTACAGGTGCTGTAAGTTATTTTATGTTACAGATGAGAAAACTTCTGCATTCTCTGTCGTGTCTTGTACAGATTAAAGATAACCTGTCCAATCATCATTATACACTCAAAAGCACACATAGAAAAATCCATGCATATCAACTCTGTAAGTCTCAAGGAAATTTGCAGAGGAAACAAATGACCCACAGTGCAAAGGGATAATACTTTACAAAATTGGTACCTGGGAGCCATGTGGCTAAACTAACTCTAAAAATGACCCATTCTTTTCAACATGAAATTAATTCTCTGTGAAGTATAGGAAAGAGATTTTTATGCTCTTTTACCACCTGCTCCTCATGCCTGGGATCTGTGTACTCAGTTTTGATTTATGAAGGAAAGTGGGGGAAATCAGATGAATTTTAAATGGCATATATCAAAATCATAGCGGTTTATTTTTTTTTCTTCCAGGCTATACATTTTTCTTACTCTATTTTTGTAAAATAGCAAAATTTTTACTGCTTGGAAAGCCAGAGAATTTTTGGTTACTTCTCCTCCGATATTTTATCACTGCTCCACTACCAAGGAAGTCTTTTGCTAAAGAGAAAAAGCAAATTATTTACCATGTGGTGACTCTAGCCAGCAAACAATTTGACCAGGTCAAATCAACTGTTACAATCACTTTTTTTTTTAATTTATGTTAATAACTTGGATGTATGTGTACAACTGTGACCATGGGGTTATTTAGTACTCTCAGAAAATGTCAATCTAACTGCTCTGGCATCAGACATTCTGTGCAGCACTGGAGTAACTTTGCTATTGCTCTTCAATATGTGAAACAGAGTATGCTGGACCTACTATAAGGTAATTGAAAAATAAAAAAAATATTTTATCAAGTTAAAAAAAATTAAAAAAATAAAATAAAAATATTTTAAAAAAAATAAAAAATAAAAAAAAAGAGATAAATAGTCTCATCCTCATGGAAAACCAGGAACCTAGGTGTGCAATTAGCCCTCAAAATTTCACTCTAGGTAAGTAGTAAATTGCACACTTCAGTCACTGTGGACCAATGGCATCAAAGTCTATTTGTCAGGGCCCACCAGGATAAAAGAGCAGGAGGGGTTTGGAGCCAAAGTGTTGCAAGTGGGGTCCTATCTCTCCATATAGGGGAAAAAAAAAGCAAACAAGCAGAGTTATGTGTACTGTGAGTACACTTTCCCCTTTATAGCTGAGAAATTATGGCTTTTACTCTTTCTGAACCCAAGCATCTACTACTGCTGATTAAGAGATAAAAATGGAGATGAAAAAGGCAATAGGAATAAATAGAAAACCCTCTTTCTATGGATGTAATTAAATTATCTGACATCAAGTTATACAACTGATATTTTTAGATAATTTGGGAAATTTGGATAGAATTGATATCAGGAATCAGTCAGTGATAAACACCATTGGTCTTTGGAGATAAGTTAGGTGCAGGTTCTCTACAGAAAACTTGGGGGAAAAATACTATTGAAAATTCTGCTGAAATGTTTTATTTCTTCTGTAATTTTTTCTCTCTGTTTATTACTAAACCTTTCTTATTCTGTGATCTTAATTTAAAGCTTATAGTTTCAATTTTCAACTCAGATTACATGTCAGGGGTAAATCTTGTTCTTTAGGACTTGTGATAGAGATGTCTAATGAATTGGAAGAACAGAGACTTAGTTTTAAATACGGTATTACTGTGTGTAATTTTTTCTCTTCTCCATTCTCTGTCATGTCTTATGCAGATTAAAGGAAAGACCTAATTTTTTCTCTCAGTAATGATGTTTTTAATTTTTCTCATTAAAAACATCCTGATGGCTAAAAATTTCCTTCCCAATCAAGAGGTCATGAAACTGAGAGAAAAAGAATGAAGAGCTCCTGCCCCAAAGATGCCTCTGTAGATATTAAAAATATAGTAGTCCTCTGGGATATTTTGTGACAAATACCTGCTTTTGAACCTTCGTATTGAAAGGTCTTATCTAACTCCAAACTAAATGTTATTCAAAACTTCTAACAAAGACATTACTTTTAAGAAACATTGCTTTGCCTTTCATCTTTTCATATCAAGAGAATGACAACTGCATGACAGAAATGCAAGTCCAGGGTGGAGAAATACACAAAATTTAAGGAAATGTCTTGTCTGGACAAAGGTGCCTTTGGTGTCACCCTTTTTTTTTTTTTTCTGTGAAAATTGTGATATAGATGAATGGCTTAAACAACTGCTCTGATAGAAAGTATTTATATCATGGACTTTTACCTTTAAAAAGAGAAAAGCCTTAAAATCATCGAATTCTAAAATTCTGTCCTTGAGCAAGTTTAGAATTACACCTATCCTAGTCTTGTCTCTTTTTACTTTTTTTTTTTTTTACTATATCTGACACCCATATATGTGCTATTCTTTCAATCTCTCTACAATAAATGTATGATATTTTTCACATTTATCACAAAGCAGAATCTTATGGAGGCTGACCTTTGTACTGTTCCTCATATACATCTGAGTCTGAAATTAGTGTTCTTTAATTACTAGAGAGAGAGAGATTTTACTTGAGAAATGGCTAAAAACCAGAACATTAAACTATAATAAAAAAGAATGAATTCTATTTAGTCTGTTTAGACAGTTATGCTTCTGGATGGATTCTTAGCATGGGTAGGAGGTGTGAGTTATTGCCCAAGAGGTCTGGATTTTTATCTTGCTGTTCTGGATGTGATCCAAATGTTGGTGTTTGATAAGAGGAATGAGCTATTACTTATAAGGGACAGCTAAGCATAGAGAAGTTTCATAATTAATGAAAAATACTCATCTATTTCAGGGGTGTATAGTTCCTGAATAACATCTGAAAGAAAATAAAATGGGTTTATACAATAAAACAGAGCAATTCAGATTTTCAGAATTATAGCAAAAGACTCTTCTCTACTTTTCTACAAGCATTTGGGTATAGTCCTGGCACAGCCCTGGTTGGTTGTTTGCAAAGTTTGTCCTTGTAGAGTTCATTCCACACTTCAGCATTTCTTTTGGATGGTCCTGGTCCCACAATCCCAGTGGTTAATCTGGGTTTCTGCAGTTGATGCCCTTGGTTTGACTTGGAGATTCTTGATCAGACAAACAGCCTGTTCCAGCTTCCTCAGACTGATATAGACTTAGATAAAAAAGACCAAAGTCCCACAGATTCATTTCAGGACCTAATTCAAATCTAATTTACTCCTGTATTGATCTATATTTGGTATAGTTATCTTTAAAAGTCAGGTCCCTATTTTGGCTATAAAAACCTCATCCTTCATAGTTTTTCCATCTTTGCTTCTGCTTCTTTATCATCATTTATCTTTATCAGTTTCTATGGCATTAAGTCCAGAACAGTGCACAACAGAGGAACACATCCAGTCTGAGATGAGCAAGTGAATACGATCATGCATGGATGTGTAAAATTACAAAGTAATTTGTTCATTCTCAGCATTTCTCACTTCTAATGTTGTATTTTTGAAGCTATTGTTAAATCTTTATTCTGGCCTTCAGAAACATAGTGTTTTCTCTAACAAGGAGAATGTAACTCCTTTTTGTTAGAAGATACAAAGTACCAGATTCATGCTATTTATATACTCATGAGTGCAGTGGGGTTTTTTGGTTGGTTGGTTGGTTCTTTTTTTTATAATGCAAACTATATTAGATATCAAAATAATGATGAGAATGAGAAGAATGATAATGCACACAGAAGGAGCCATCATTCTAAAAGCAAGATGTCTGTTTGTTCTGTCCAATTACCATGAATATTATGGTGTGTTTTAAGTGCTAATGAATGAGAACTTTGATTTCTAATTGTGATGAGGCCTTGTTAAAAGAATAGGTAAATAGCAAATATAAAAGGGAAAAACAACTGAGAGGCAATGTTACATTGCACCTGAAGTCTCTTAAAGGGACTGGTTATTGTTATTATTATTATTATTATTATTATTATTATTATTATTATTATGCATGTTATTTAGTCATCATCATCATCATCATCTGTACAACCACACATTTTCTTTTTCTCAAATGAAAGAAAACTAATTCCTTCACTATACGAAGAAAAGACTTCTAGGGCACCATGAACTTGTGAATGTAAAAGACAGAAAGACTCTGCATTTTGCAGAACATGGGTAACTATTGATAAATACAATTCCTTAAATAAATAAAATAGTATGACTGGATTAATTCATTTAAGGCTGGTCTTCGGCAATTCCTGTGTTTTCATTAGGGCCTAAATTCAGATTCACACTATGTAACTATGCAATTATATCCTATTAAATCTTCGTGTGGACTACCTGAATTAGGGCTCATTGCAATTAGCATAAACAGGGCAGCAAGGATGTACTTTTAACACATGGAGTAAAGAAAGGGTGGGGAATTTGGAGGAATATGAACATCATGGTGCGACTTGACTACCAACTTGGTATGACTGAGAGGCTTTAAATTTGTTGCTTGTAAAACATATAGGAAACTTGGAAGCCATTCTTGGAAATCAGAACCAGGAGGGTGAAAGCAAGAGATTTGTACATTTTCACTTTTGTGCATCTCAGTGCTACTCCTGTCCTAATGCTCTTTATGTGAGTTAAAAACAGCTAAATGTAGCTTCTGTGCTGCCCTGTGCTTTAGGCTGGGCCTCAGCCAACTCCAACTGATGATCAGGGTAGAGTAAAGCCCTTTCAATAGCTGACAACCTTGGAGGTTAATCTGCAGGTCTTGAAGGAAAATTGTGCCTTTTAAGCGTCCAGTGCTGGAGTCCTGCAAAAGACCCATCAGGACATCTTATTTTTGAGCCTCCTGCTTTTTTTCTCAGAAGATTGGTGTGGGGTTTAGTGGTTTCTTTTCAGGGAGTGACATTTTCCTCAGTCCTTTTGGATCTTGCATCAGTTATGAGAACAGTCTGCAGCAGAACTTGAGGCATGACCACATTCCCCATTTTATCAAGATCATGCATTGAACGAATCTGCACCAAACTCGAGATAACATCAGGATATAGAAACAGTTTAACAGAAACATATGGATGATAATTTTCAATAAAAATCCAGGACAGTCAAATAGAATTGAAATTGAATTTTAGAGTATCCAGAAATAGTGTGCCTTGACTTTTTACTATTAATAGATCTATCAGACTTTGAAACTTCCAGATGAAGCATCAGTGCTAATTGATAGCTGTGTGCTGAAAGAATAAGCATTATTCCAGCTCCTCCACTAGAGACATTAGCAGTCTTTGAGAGAAACAGAAGTTCTATTTTAAGGGCAGGACTGTGGCAGAAGCTTGTGTATGTCCAACACAGAGGGATCAGGGCTGTGTATGGCTGATGGTAAGCTGGGGCAAAGGCTCAAGCAAAAAGCTTGAGGTCAGCTCAGGCTGCATTCTTGGGGAGCAAGAATAAGGCAGAAGCAAGAGGTGGGGTAATGATTTAAGTAGCAAATATCTAGGTTAAATGCCACAGCAAGAAAATAGGTTTGATGCTAGGGACTTGGAAGGAGGAGTTATACATAGAACTCAGGGAAAGCAGCATTTCTACTTTACAACAGTTGTGCGGTGCCAGATTTTGAGCTGCTGTTCAGGAGCAGAGTGACAAACCCACTGGCACAGTACAGCAGTCCCATTTGCAGCTGCACTCGCTCATTACGCTTGGAACTTCTAATCAACAACCAAAGGTCCCAAAAGGCGAATAACATCACTGTACATCAGCCAGCAGATTCCCTGAATAACCTTCTTTGTTACAGCTGAGAGGATAGAAGCATGGATTTCAAGAGTGTTTATTGGACATCTTCATACTTTATTCTCCCAAGGTAGCAATACATTTAGGAAAATTCAGCTGACAATATTTACACACTGGAAGGGCTTTTTGATACAAAGCAGTCGTGGTGGTATGAACTAAGCATTCTTTTTTTTTTTTTTTTTTTTTTTGTCCAAGCAGTTTAAGTTGAAAGTCAAATATTTGAGACAGAATGTTGTGTTTGCAATTGTGCAACCCAACTAGATTTTTCTACTATCATAGTACACTGGCTAACAAAACCTCATATGAAGAGACATACAGACATCAGAATTAATCACTGCCTGCATTCACTGGACCAATATCTGCAGTAAATGCTGCTGTGTTGTATTTTTTACCTGTGTAAAGGTATTATCTGTCATTTTGGGGAGATTAAGTTTAGAGAGCAGAACCTCAAAGCTCATCTTGTGTTGTCATCTGCCTGCTGAAGGGTACTGAAAAAAAGCCCAAAGGGAAAAAATCCCTTCCTTTTATTAATGAAGAATCCAAGAAATTGAAAGAGTTAATGGCTGGATCTGCTGTTCTTGGGATTGCTGGAGCAATTCATTGTTGATCCAAGTGAGCTGGAGTCAGGCCCTGTGGGACTTAAGCAAAAGTAGGCCCAGTATTGCCTAAAACTGATTCTTGCACCACTTCTTCCCCTTTGCTGTTGGGGTAAAGGGACAGTTAATAGCTAATCAAATTGCCCTACTTCACAGCTTGCTTGTAACCATCCCTGGTAGTCCTGCTTCCCTTCCCTGCAAATCTAACAATTATAACACTAAAACTTACAGCCTCCATGTATCACCTTGCTGATGCCATTTTATTGGTATAATCACCAATACACATTTTACGGAAAGTTGACAAATACATCAGGTTATTGAGGTTCATTTTAGCTTTGGCTATGCATGATTTAATATAGAAAGAAATCAGGTTAGGGAGAGCTTTGAATATGTATTTCTAGGGGGAACAAAAAAAAAGTTTTTTTCTCGCCTCCTCTCACTGCTCTCAGTCATCTAGAGAGAGAGAAATGATGAAAATGACACATGAGCTGCTGCAAAGCCAAAAATAAGACAGCTTTTATTTTATATTTGGAAAGGGAGATTAGTTTGTTCTGTGGCTATTTTTCTTTTCTTCTTTTTTCCCCAAGTCTTCAAACAAGGTGGCATTTAAAGTAGACATTCACCACATCAAAAGAGGCAAACAAATTTATTGTATTTTATTGCTGGGGAGGTGGATAATGGGAAAAGAAGTGAAAAGTGAGGGAGAGAGTGGGAAGTGGGGACAGTTACAGGGAAATGCATTTATGTGGGTTGGGTTTAGCAGTTAGAGACAGGGAAGTACTTCGACAAATAGCTTCACATTTACACTCAGAAATGAGGAATAGCTTTTCTCTTAAAAGGTATTACATATGAACCATTCTTGAAACTAGTATTAGGTAGGCAGGACTGAGGATGATGCTGGCAGGGGACTAAATGTGTAAGTGCTAATTGTGGCCAGACCAAATGGGTAACCTTCCAGTTCAGTAAATGTAAAGGTCCTGAGGTTAAAAAAAGGAGGACAACTGAATGCTAAGGGACTTTATTTTTCTTCTATACTAAAAAAAAATTAGTCCTGCTCCTTACAAAGAGTTTTGACACTGGCCTCAGACACAAACTGCAGAAATAAAAAAATAAAAGCCACCGAGTTCATGCTTTGAAGTTCACTAGGATTAGCCACACAAGAGCAAATTCCAGGAAGAGAAGGTAATCAAAATGCAGGCAAGCAATTAGATCTGCATATTAAGTATGAAAATACACAGTGCTGGGTTGCATATTAAGCTAGTGCAGTAACCTTGTGCTTCTGGAGCTGCTTGGTGAGGTTACTGTGCAGAAGAGCTCAGATGGCTCACCTCCTGAGGGGAAAATTGCTTTTCTTTGGCTATATGGATATGGTGCTGCAAATGCACTTTGTGCTTGATCCTTTCCCAGGAGGGGGCTGGGGACTGCAGGCAGTGGTGAGACCTGCCCAGACTGGGGAAGCCCAGCCAGGTGTGGTGGGCATCGGGTGGGCACTGGGCAGGGCTGTAGAAGCCACATGGGGTGCTCTCAGCCAGCCAGGGTGGATGTGAGATGCCTGAGTGAGGGGCTTGGGGAGGTTTGCAGGGCAGCTGCTCACACCATGCTTGACTCACGACTCTGATCTGAGCAGCTGCCTGGCAATTTTTTTTTATTTTTATTAATGTAGTAGGCTTTTACTGCTACAGAAGGAGCCTATTCTGATTTTGGAAACCAGTACTTCCTGAACAAACTACATTTTATCTGTAATTATTATTATTAGTTTGATTTTTATTTCTCTCTTTAAAATTGAGGACAGAGACTCTTCAGATGCCCGTGTGGCTGCATTGGGCTCTCCCTTCTCTCTGCTGTTCCTCACTGGCACTGACCACACAGCTGGGAAAAAGGTCTGACCATCCAGGCATCCGTCCAGGTGTCTTGCTGTTCAGCATTACCAGCAGAGTTCGTGGGTTTCTAAGGCTTGAGTTACCTTATTTGTAAAGTTTTAGCATAGAGCTGCTACCCTGTGCCCATCTCCTGTCCCTGATAGTCTGTCTATGCACACTCAGTAAATGCCAAATGTTCATAAATCCCGTTCATAAACCCCACATTAGTGGCTTAGACATATTTTCTCCCCCAGGTTCCTAAATGCTTCTGTTGGTTAGGACTCAAAGGCAAGCCAGGAACTCCCAGCTTGTTGGCTGAGTAATTTCTTTCTAAAATCCTGTGTGCTTCCAGGGGAGATTTATCCTCACCTTCTCAAGAAAGATCATTGGCCTTTAGTGAGAAACCTGAGTACAACACGTTTGAGATCATCTGATACTTTATGTGACATGGCACACATGAAATAAAATAAATGCCACTCTGTCTTCCTGTCCTTCCTGTCCAAGCCCTCAATTTCACTGTGTACCTCTAATGCTTCCATTTATAAAAGTCTTTTGAAGATGATGTACTCGCTCATTTTTTTTTTTTTTTAATTTTCTGTAAGAAGCTTGATATTGTAGCAGGGAAAGCAAGAAGCAAAGGATGGAAAGAATGATCACCTCTAAGGCAAGCAGCTTACTATTTCAGGAGCCTGGCAAAATCATTTTGGATGAGCATCAAAGGTACAACACAGCCAAAATGTTTTATTGTTCTCTTTTTCCCCCTCTAAAATAGTACATTTGACAAAGCTGTCCCTTTAAATCTACTCAACTATCTCACTTCACCAAGTTTGAATTTGCTGTATTTATCAGCCCTGTGTGTTGGTGTGGGTGTCAGAAATATGCAGGTGATGTCATTTTTCATTCCCTAACCCAGGGTTTAATTGACATTATCATTCCACACCCCTCCTCCCACCCTTCCTCCACCTCTTCAGTTGAAACCTTGTTCTCTGAGGCCTTTCGGGTCAACACACTTCAAAAACGTGTTACCTTCATCATTTAAAGTTTTCTCTAAGAAAGGGAAACTTAATGACTCCATTTTTACATCCCTGTTGATATGGAGATGAAAGATATGCCCAATATGAATTTACTTTTGTAATCCTATCTAGTAATAATTTCTTTGGCACACAGAATGAAGTGATAGCACACTACTGGTGGTACAGAGCAATTTGGCCATTAGTATACTTTGAATGAGGAAGATTTGTTGCCTTCATTTTACTGTCTTTCTCATAGAAAAAAAAGCCCTCTAAATCATCTCTTCTGCATAGAATTTGGTGTTGGAATTTTCATGTAACCATATTAAATAAAACATGGTAATAAGCCCTCTAAAGTATTTTGTCCTACCTTTAATCCATTCAGAAAAGATTCCAGGGTAAACAGTAAAAGTTTTCCCTTTTTTCCCCCAGTGGTATATATCATTACTAGAGGAAATACAAGCTTAGAAAAGAAGTGGTTAGGAGGCATATAAAAGAAAAAGGCAAGAACTTAATTGCATTGAGAGAGAAAAGGTCTCAGCAGTGTGGCTCCTCTCTTTTCAAAGGATCTCCATGCTCCTAGCATCCTAGGGGCTTTTCTGAAAAAGGAAAACACAAATGCTAAGACCAGCAATGATACGTGGACTGCACCACAGACAAGTGTCCTTGGGACTGTCCTGGGAACCAAAAGTCAAACTGAGGCAAAACTCTTCCTCTGCCTTGTCTTCACCCAAGTGAATGGGAATGTGTAATGTATTCAACTCTTGTTCCTTGTCCCCAGCTTCATCTGACTCATAAATATAGACACAAACAAACCCACCTCCTCAGTTCAGTGGAGCTGTGACTGTTGTGCTGGCTGGAAGGTAACGGGTAACATCAGAGTCACAGGAGTAACTCGGCACCATAAGCCAGGCCTTTCCAAAGCCAGGCTTTCAGCCTTCTGAAATTGTTAAGCAAAGCCACAGCCTGCAGTCTTATAGCTTAGTAGCTCCCTCATTATGGTTACAGTACTGATGGTTGTCTGTGATTACTTACTGAGTCAATTAATGAGATAAAGGAAAAGTATGTGTGAGAGCATATTGGGTAATTCAAAGGTTGAAAGGCTATATTGAAACACATCTGGTCATAATTAAGTTTAACTGTACAGTTTCATCTAGCCAAACATAATTACTTGCAACTAAATGTATGTCAGTGTAGCTGATTGACACATATACTATATATAGCCACCACAAGCAAGGGACAAAGTTTAGGTCAACTGCCTGAAAAAGTAAAAAGCCTGCTTACAGGGATGGAGTGGGACAGAAAAATAAAGTAAAAAAAAAAAAGGTATTGTTGTCAATTAACTTCACACAGAGTTTAAGATCCTTTTTTTAAAAAAAGGTATGGCCCAACCTAGAGCAAGGTTTTCTTTTACTTTCTTCTGGACTGTCTCTTCTCTCAGTTACAGTGATTACAGTTTTGTCCTTTACTGTGATCAGCTAATGCTATTAATAGAAAAAGTTACTGAAAAGAGGAAAAAAAATAGTGGGTTTAATTTGTTCACGACAGGAGTCGGCAGGAGTGACTGATGGAATCCACAGGAATTGGTGATTTGCTGGTGTTAAACCAATGCTGAAGGTGATTAGTTTTTGTCTAGAGGTGGTACCTACATGTCCTGCTGCACAAGACAAATCTTCTCCAAACAAAAAGAATCTCTTTGAAATGTGATTCTAATAATGCTTGTAACCACTACTACTTTCACCATCTTATCTCTCCATGTATTGAACTATTACTCCAGTAAGTGCTGCAGTTGTTCAGCCCTGTATTTGTGGGTGTCAGGCAAAAGGAAATTTGAAGACTTGCTCCAGAATTCATCAGGAGTTGGAGAAAGGAAATTCTTGACTGAAAATTGCTTTTGATTACATTCTCTCCTTGCCAGGAAAGGCCAACTTCCCACAGGAGCCGTAATTCTCCATGGGCTCTACAAGGATGCCAGTTTTACTGAAAATTCAATCTCTTTACTACAATAAAAGCCCAGTTGAGCTGCCATCCACAGCAGCACTCAACTAACCCCATGCCAATACTGTGTGATTCATTGATTCTTATCATATGAACTTTCACTTTTAACTTCAAAAAAAATAAGACAGAGATGAAACTCACTGTAAGGGCATCTGAGCAGACCCAGTTGTAATAATGAAAAGGAACGATCACAACTCTAAGTTGTACCAAGACATGTGGGCCTATGCTGCTTTTACTTAAACATTATTTAGACTTCTGCAATTCATTTATAGCATATCTCAACATCAGGTGCCCTTTGGCAGTAAAAGTGTGGGTGCTGATAAGAGCACATGTGAGACAATTGTGTCTCTGTGTACCCCTTTCTCAGTCATCCCAGGAGTACTCCAAGTTGAGCCTTTAGCCTGGAGGCAACTCAAGTTTGTTGCAGATTTTTCCCGCTATCAACTCAGCTGTTTGGGTGCCATCTGACTCATTAATAAATTAATGAATATGAAGACTATTCCCAGTCCGTGTCTTTCAGGAAGATGTATCACCAGGATTCTTTGTGATACTGTTTATTACTTCAGAGGGCTTGGAGGCTTTGCATCTCAGGCTGCCCCTGCAGGTAATGATGCAGGTCTAACTGCACCCAGCTCCTCATCCTCATTGAAGTCACGCAGACGATGCACGGTGAGTGGTGAGACTGGGCTGCTGGCTGGAGCTGCACCCTCGACAGGCCAGCTGAGCATGGAAAAGGCTGGGGCACTCTGTCCCCATCCCTACCCACAGCACAGAACACCTGGGCTGACACTGGCCTTTGCTTTTGTTTCATTTCCCAGTTTACACCCCTTGCTTACTGGTTGTGCCCCAACCTTTACTGGGGACTATGCTAAAGCACAGCCTTTTATTTCCATTCCTCAGAGCCTTCCAGGTTCATTCCCCAGGTATTGCACACCCGTGTTTCTGAAATACTCCACACATCAGTTTGAGAAAGGCAATCTCTGTGGTCTCTGTGTTTGCCATGACTTGAAAGCATCGTTTAATAATGTTGATCCAGTTGGAAGCTTTACTGGGTGATTTCCACACACACAAATGCTGAAAATATTTCATCATTTCTCAAGGAAGGAAGAGTTTAAAATGGAGATAAATCAATATCGAATGGAATGGATATTGATTCATTTCCTTGCCTTTGGAATGAATACCTTCTCTCCTCAGCAAAAAGCTATGAAGGGGAAGCCATTGTTCATCTGAAACAAACAAGGCTCCATAAATCTTAATTCTGCTAAAAGATATTACTGAGAGGAGCCCCAGACATATACAGTTTAGCATTCCTGCAACCAAACATGACAGTGCCTTTCTTCTACTGTTTTGTCTACCACTTGACCTGTATTTTTTAATGTAAAGTTGTTTAAATGTGGAACTAAATTCTTATTTTAATAGCAAAACTGTATTCATATTCTTCCATTTGTTCTACTTATTCAATGGAATTCCACACTTCTATGAACATCTGACCTTAACCTTTCACAGTACCTAACATCATTTTTGCCAAGAATGACACTGAGTGTGAGAGCTTCCATCAGAATATCTCTGTGAGGCTTGAACAGAGGTCCAAATGATCTGGTACTTGTTCTTAGTAGTCTCCCCTTTTCTGACCATTTTCAGGTCAGGAGACTGCCTGAGTCAGCTTATGCATGCAGAAAAACCTCAAAGGATCTCAATTCTGTTAGTTCTGTCTCATCTCAGACTCCTCCAAACTTCTTGAGACTACTGAGAGCAGACACAAACTGTTTAATATTAAATGCAAACTAAAGCAAAAAAAAAAAAACCACGGAGAATGGAAACTATATTTGAAATTTTAAGTTATGTGTATCTCATTAAACTCAGGAAAAAAAAACCCAAAAAAACCAGAAGGATTTGTCTCTGTGCTTTCCTAGCCTCCTGCCGGGTAGGTTTGTCTCTGCTGGGCTGAGAAGATGAGTGCTGTCAGACAGGGCTGCACATCCACGGCTTCACTGGGTGACAGCCACTAGAGCTCTGGCAGCTCTAGAGCCTCGGTGCTGGGAGAGGAGGCATCAGGGTCTGCACTGCACTGCTGCAGTTGCCTCAGCCCTAGAGAGGGCACTGGACCCAGTGTTTCTGCAGTGCTGCTGCTGTGGGACCACACAAAGCAAGTCAGCAGATCAGCTACACAGACACTGAAATAACAATGTCATCTCAGCTCTGATGACCCAAGTTCCTTATCCATGCATCTGAGCTGTCTCAGGAAGCTAAGGAGCCGCAATCTGGCTGCAAGCAGGTGCTTAAAGCTGGGGAAATGTGTCAGTAACTCCAGACTTGGTCCCCTACTTCATACTAGGCATATTTCCTCTGAATATTTCCTTTTAAAATGCGTTCTTTTTGCCCAAATACCTTTTGTATTTGCTTCCTATGTGGCAGTAGCAGCTGCCCAGCAGCTGGTTTCTGCTGGGCAAAATCTGCATGGAAGGTATTTTAAATCACTCTCAGGGCTAATCACACTGGCACTACGTTCACAATTCCCCTTGAGACCCAAATGGCACCGGATGCCCTGTGGGATCAGCTGCAGCTCACTGTGGACCCAGTAGTCTCCTAAGGTAGCAGCAATTTCTTCTCAAATGCGCTTAAGTCTGTTCTTAACACCTCCACATCCCCAGGCACCCAGATAGCACCGAGTCTGCCTTCCTGGCTGCAGCATCAGCAGATACAATGGCAAAGAAATGACATTCAAAACTATTGAAGTTGGACTTGGGGTTTGTGGTTAGGTGTGTTAGGGGCTGCCTAAAAAAGGACCTTATTTGAAGCTTTCTTCTGTAACTGCTTTAAGACATTATCAGTGTGAAACTATTAAATTGTGTGTCAGGTTGACACAGGGAAAAATCTGTGTCCAGTAATACACAGTATTTTTTTTTCTGTTGCTACTCAGTCTTTGTTATTCAGGTAACCTCCTTCCTGGTAGACAATTATGGAATGACCTGTGTGTAAGAAACTGCTTTCTATCTAATATAATTATCAGCTGATATACCCACAGAGCATAGTGACATCTCTTCTTCTGTATACATCTTATTTTTCTGTATATATGCATATATATATACATACATATATGTGATTTGTGTATTTTATAAATAGTTAAGAATAATTAATAACATGGTCTATTTGGGTGTGTATATTTATTTTAAATATATGTATTTTAGACATATAATTCAGCAACTACAGTTTATAAAACTATATTTACTCATATAATATGCCTAGGGATTTTCTCCTCTCCCACCTACATGTCCTTCTATTTTCTCCTATGTCTTTGTTACCAGTGACTCTATGTGACCAAAAAGAAACTTGGGGTTAATATATTAAGTCTCTGTTTGATTAAATTTTATATATATTTATATTTATATAACTATATATTTATATATTTATATATAATATTATATGCGCATATATCATACAAATTATGCATAATGTGTATATATATACACACACTATAATGTATCACAATGTAATATTGCAATAAAATTTAATGTATGGTCTAATATAATGCATTTGAATATTTATGTAATATGCAATATGTTATATAACAACATATGTGATACATAACATATTCTGTAAATTGCTATATGATACATGTAACACATACATGTGACATGTATCATATAATATGTAACGTCATGTAATGTACAATGTATGATATATTATGTACTACTAGTGCAAGCCTAACAAATGCTGTCACACACCATAATTAAATCGTGTTTTGCTTTTTAAAATCTCATTAAAGAATACCTCTCTGAGAACAAGTATGCCATTAACTACTTTGTCTAACAGAAGCTTGTTCTGTCTGATTTATCGTATCCATGGTAAACAGGTACTGTCACCTCACGTTCTCTCCCTATGAAAGTTTTTCTGTGAAACCCATCATTTCATCTCCAGTCTCTGAAGATCTCTTTCTGCTCTTCTGCAGAACACACTATTAAGGGTGAAGGAGCACTGATTTAGAAAATGGCATTCTGTTCTCTTTCTATTAATCTGTATTCCTTTTTTTAGCCATGGTTGCCATCCCACCACCCTTGTAGATTGAGCAAAATTGTTTATGGCTTCAGGTGTCCTTCCTCAGTGATCACAGTTGATTCAGATTCAAACAGGAGATGGCCATGTAAGTGTTTCCTGGCTGGTGTTGCTCAGTATGAAGAACTGAATATATGATTATCCAATATACAGGGGTTGTATTTTTTTTACAGTTCGTTTCAGTCTGCTTAGAGTGCTGACTGATTTGAAACAAATATTTTTTTTTTTAAAGTTGTATATTTCAGGGTTTCTGTGGGATTTATTGTTTTCTCATTTGATCAAATAACAGTAGCTTTAATAAGAGACTCCTGTCTCTTTGGATTCCCATCAGGTTTTAGGTGTAAGAAATGCTCTTCCATGCTACAATGCCAGATTGTTCCTCCACTACAATGAGGTGCCAAGACAGATAAGATCTCTGACACAGAGGCATTGGGAGGTTTCTATCAGCAGCTCCCAGGCAGAGGTTGAGAGACACCACAGCACTTGGATTTCCTCTTAATGGCACACTGAATGCCAAGAAAGCAATCACAATAGCTCCAAAGCTGTATTTTCTAATTACAATGGCAAAAGGAAACAAATACTTCCTAGTGAAGTTAGTACTGCATTAACGATATCATACTGATTCAAAAAGTGGACCTCAGAGTTTACCTCCCCTGCAATAGATGACAAAAAAACACCTCTCTGTGGTTAGCACTGCCAGGGACAGGCTTTACCCAGCCAATTTCTGCTCATAAACTCAAGGACTGATACAGTGTTTTCACAAAAGCAAGCTGGTCATATGGTTAAGTTGTCCACTTTAGTCTCACAGCATCTCACTTCAGCTACATGACTCCGAGACTCATCCCTCTGTGTTGTGGGGGATATTTCTCTGCAAATGGGGTGTTATGCACATCTAAGTCTCTAGTCTGTGACAGGAGAAAAAATTCAAGTCATGGTTAAAAAAGGAAAAACAAGGAAAAAGCCCCCTCAATCAAGCGAGCACTGTTCTAGACTCATTTACCCACTTTGGTGATGCATGGCAGGGAAGTTGTGTGTGGTTTGAATTTAAGAGCTCTTTCAAAAAGTAACAGACACACTGCAGGGCTTTGTTTCCAACCCCACTTTTAGTTTCTATGATTTTTAGGCATAGCAAATGTTTTGACATTCAGTGCTGAAGAGAAGCTAAGCTACATTTCCAGTCAGGGGGCATATCCTGAACGACCCATGGCCTCCTTACACAGCTCAGCCTGAGGATTACATCACCTGCTCGGGGAACGCCGATGGGGAAAAATAAACTTCCATTTTCTGCGCTTCAAGCTTGCAAACTTTTTGTTATTGTTCATTTTAGAGAGGGATTTTTTGGTGGGATTTTTTTGTTGTTGCTGTCTTTCTTTTTGAGGAGTGTACGTTACTGTCAGTTGGAATACTAATGGACATCAACATAAACATCATCTCCAGGACTGTTCAATGAAACTAAGGGGGATTGTCTTGAAATTAGCTGCTTGACTCGTACTGAAAATTGCCAGTGATTAGCTGATTATGGTTTGAACTCAGATTGCTACAAAAAGCTACAAAAAGTCATCCTCAGATGTATCCTAGTAAATGATGCCTCAGATGCCTTAGTTGCTGCCAGCACTTGCATTAGGGATGAAGGTCTATCACCACATCACATTGATGGTAGTCATTTTAAAATATATATTCTGCCTGGGGAGAATCTGTCTCCTGGGGAAAATTCTGTCTTTTTACTTTTTAATCTACTCACTAGGAGAAAAAAAAAAAAAAGTAAATTGAGGTGTCACAAACAGCAGAACAAATTAAAATATTCTCCCTATGAGCAAAACTTGTTCCTCTGTAAATATAATTATTACAATTACAGAGTGATTCAATCCTGTTGTCTTACTAGGAATCATTCCTTCTCTACTGAGAGCATGTGACATTTAAAATAATTTTAAATAAATTGAAGGCCAAGTGCTAACAATGTTGATAGATGTCAGGCTTATTAAAGGAAAAAAAAGTATTACTTTGTCGTAATTATAAAGTTGTGAGAACATTTCTGGGTTTATTAAGTCCTGTGGATTTTAGAACTTCGATACAAACAAGAGAAGACTATCAATTTCTCTGTCCAAAAGTACAAAGACATACATTTGTCACATGTGCATCTGCATTTCCCAGAGTTGAAATAAATAGAGTTCAGTTTCACGAAAATAAGCAAGTCCCTCATTTCAAACTGGTCACTTCTGAGTGAATCTCTGCATGGTTTACAGGCTGCTCTGCTCTCAAGTGCCTCATTTCTTTTTTCTCCACAGAGGAAATTCCCTTACAGTCTTTACACATGAAAATGTATTGGAGCTCCAGCCCTTCCTGCATTGCCAAGCATATTGCACAGGGAAATATTCAAATGGTATCTACAAGTCGGGAGTCATATTTTATCCACGTAAAAGTGGGCAATGAGATACTGCCGTGCCACTTCCTACAGGCATTAGATTTAGAATACTCACAATTGCTACTCATTTCTTTTTAGTGCATATTTGACTTCCCACCAGAAAATAAATTCTAAAAATAAATCATAACTTGGTATCTCTGGTGATGTGAGAGAATGCTACTGAGTCCAGCACTGGAAACACTCCTTTGGGGTAAGGATTAGGGAAATAGCAAAGACCCTGTCACGCCTGTTAGTGGTAGAAGGCACTATGGGACCAAGAGATGAACACTAATTGCAAGGACCAGGTGGCAGTCACAGCCCCATAGACACTCCAGTTGGAAGGGACCTCAGGAGGCACCCCTGCCCCAAAGCCCTGCTCTGTGCCAGGCAGCAATGGTGACAGAGCAGGGTGCTCAGTGGCTGTCACCCACTGTAGGGATGGAGTGTCTGCACACCTCACTGCCATGTGTAATCCATGTGAAATAGCACTGCCCTGGAAATAGAAACTGGAAAATGGTAGGCTTCATGTCAGTTTGAATTTTTAGCATCTCCAGGCAAGATCCTGAAGAATAGGGTCAAGTATGACATGTGAATGCCATTTTCTACAGAAGAGATTAGGGCTACAGAGGAGGTTTCAGGGACCAATGCAGGAGAACACTGTTGTAAATTACTCAAAAAGTGGCTGAACGTGGAGGGGATGACATCTGCTCATGACAGCAAATGCACTTCTCAAATGAGAGGGGCACATTTAAGAACCACTAAAACTTAGTGACTCTTAAATTATTGAAACAAAATTATTTTTAAGACACTTAAAAAAAATAGCAGAGGAAATTTACTGACAGAAATGAGCATGGACGACCCTTACACACCCTCCCCACCACTCCCCCCGGCAACTTTTCAGATTAATTGAATGCTTCTGTATCATCTCTAACAACCCAGAAGAGCCATACCTACCAGCTAGCATTAAGGCAGCACCAGCACAGTGCTAACAGTCAAACAACAACAAAATAAAGGAAAACTGATATTAAGATCTTGTGCCAGGTACAGAACACAAAGAAAGGCCATCATTAGGAATTATATAAATCTCTATTTTGCCTACATTATGATTACTGCTTGCAGTGCTGATTTCCTCCCTCTTCTCCATCTCATAAACTGGTGTAGAGAAACAAAAGGTGGTTGATCAGATATCAAGCATCTTCTCCTAGATGGACTATAAACAAGACCACTCCAAAGTGTAATGTGCCTAAGTATGACTTTGTAGAGGATGATGAAGCCTGGGCAATGGGCAAAGGTGTGTGTCAGGAGTAATCATAGCTGTCTCTAAGGCAATGATTAGGAACAATAGAAGGAAATAAGCAGATGGTTGCTAGTTTCAGAACTAACAAAGGGATGTGTTCCCTCTCTTGGTATGAATTCACACTGAGAAAAAGCTCTGCTTTTAAATGGTTGCAGTTGAAAGGCTGCAGAGAATCAAGAGTGAACAAGACACAGCCATGGAAGAAAAAAAAACACTGAGGACATAGACATGTGTGTCTCAGAAATTAGCTGCCATATAAAGCCTTTATGGGTGGCAGAGTACCCTGGGGACATCAGTCTGCATTGCCTTGTTCCTAAGCTCATACTCAGATGTCTGCTGGCGATATGATGAGGGGCATGTTGAGCTAACACAGCCTGGCCAGTTTCATGTTCTCCTTCAGACCTTTGCTGTGGCATAACCAGCAAATGAAAGGGCTTAAAAATATTCAGGTTGCTATAACTATTAAATTCTGCTAGCATGGAATCTGTGTTTGATGATATATCAGAAGAAATATGTTATGTTTGTGCTGTTAAAAGCACAAGGTGGACCTCTTAATAGATATGTTTTATAAATGTATAACATCTAAAACTGAATTCTAACCTTAGTTATGCAGTATATATCCCTCGTCTGTCTGCTTGCAAACTACATTGACTAATTATTTAGACTTTATGAATAATTTTAATTATCATTAGAATCTCTCGCATTATATTCAAGAAAATGTGACTGTCCCCTAGTCTTCATTTAAGAAAGGATTTTAAAAATCTTTGCTTTTTTCTTTATTTCAAATTTAAGCTCATGAGTACAGGCTTAGTACTCATTAAACCTTAGTGTCTTCAGGGTTTGAAATGACCCACACAAAACCATATTCCTTTTTATGACAACCAAATGACCTGTTATTTTTCTTCCTGATTGAAATCTGATTCTCTTTCCATCACTAAGGGTGATGGTGCAATGAGCAGGACTGATGCTTCATCTCAAGGACCTGGGAAAATTTTGCAGTGAGTACTCTAGAGCCTCATCTCCTGCACCTGAAGGGTCCATTGAAGCTCCATAAAAACACCTCCAGGGCACCAGCAGCTAGGCCATTCATCCTGGACTCACTCAGGGTGGAAAGAGCTATGCAACTTAAAAGGGAGTTAATACCCCATTTAGTGCACGTGTGAATGGGGTGCTCCTGTGTGGATGCAGGAGGACAACTTGATCTTTCAGAGGCTGTAGCTGGCCCCAGAAACTCCTCTGCCCAGGCACAACAATGCAAACAGAGCTTCATGGAAGTGTCTTGCTGGTGCAATACCGGGGTGCTGAACTGGCCCTCACAGTGGGGGTGGTACTAAAGGAAACAGTGACAAGTTGAGTTCCCCCCAATACTCTGGCATCCAACTCCAGTTCTGTCAGTACCAATCATCTCACCTTAACAACTAAACCTGGATGACAGCCATTTAGAAAGCTTAAATATTTAATTTCGGAACAATAGTAGGTCATTTAAATAATTCAATTCTAAGGAACACTCAGACAACTCACAAGACCAGAATGGTTTCATTTTGTCTGATATCAATGCATACATTACCTACACGAGCACTTGCAGTTGTTAGCTAAAGTCACTTCTCTCCTCTCATACAGACACATAACTACACTCAGACCAGAGAGCTATGCAGTGCTGCATCCTTTCCTTTGGGCACAATACAAGAGCAAATTAAGAAAGAAAGAAAGAAAAAAAAATGCAGGTTATTGCTGTTGCTGTGATGCCTGCTCTTGGAGAACCATTCTTTGTCTGGACCCTGGGACATTTCAGTTAACTGGGGAATGGATACAAAACTTACTGCTGTAAGTCACCATCAGGTGTTAAGTCTGCAGGCAAAGGGAGCCCAGCCTGGGCACTGCCTGCTGAAGTGGGAGAACAGCCTTTGACACTGCTGCCCCTGAGGCTCCTCACACCGCAGTGCCAAAAGTGAGGATGGCTGTGCTGCCAGTGGCTTCTTGGAAAACAGTGTTAAAGTGTCTAGAAAATGTGATGAGGAGCTCAGGGATACTAATTCTCAAAAAAAGGTGGTTTTTGCTTTTTTTTAATCCAAACTAAAATAATTAGTAATCAACTAATGAGTTTGACATGAACATTGCTGATGTCAGCTAAAAAGTATTACATTAACATAAACTAATCATATATGTTAATTATTTAAATGTGTCTAATCACTATTTCTTAAATACCTACTTTGTCATAGGTAAGTAATATTTAGGAACACGTTGCCTTAGCTATGAAGTAAAACACACACACACACACATCAGACTACATTGGCTGTGCAGAATTTTGTATCTCTAGTGTGAGGCTTGGACATGGACACAGAGCTGAAACTTCAGCTACCTGCAGGCCAGAAGGCAAGCTTTTGTGCCCTCATTTGAAATATTAGCTTTTGGATCAAATGGCAGCATGGAACAGCTGTGAACTGCAAGTCTCCTACCAGCAACTAATGACAAGCTAAGCTAAAGGCTAATGAAACATCAAAAAGGGGTCCTATGATGCCAGTAGCTAAGCAGCCTGCTGCACGGGGAGATGTCAGTCTGCTCTCATCACTAACAATCATCAGCACAAGGACCAGCTTAGCCACTGCTCTCATGCCCTGCTGAGTTTTACAGGCATCACGGGACAGACCCCAGTCTAGGAAACCCCCAGTCCCCTGAGTCACTGACATCCCAGGTGCCACCCTTGCTACATGTGGGACGACAGCTAATGATCCTGCTCTGTCACAGCCTCGTGGTACCTCAGGAGGTCACTGCTCAGTGTCCACCTTCACCCATCATTCACTCAGTACCTTCTGCAGGTGCCCCTTTAACTGCTATAAATGGTTGATGGGTCAGTCCAAAGTTTCTCAGTCAGGGTAAGGATTTCTCACTTGGGAAAGACCTGTTTGGCTGTTTATGTTGCAGAGACAGCAAATTTCAGTAAGGTCACAACAGACTATACCCTTGCTGGCTCTCACAACAGAAGTTCAACAGTGAGGCAAAATCTTGACCTCCACAGCTAAGTTATCCAATGCATAGAGACATCACACTTTTGATAAAATCCTACATTAAATCTAACATTCTTACATAAACCTAATTTTATATGACAAATATATTAATTTTCAATAGTCGAAACAGTGTTCCTGATGGTCCCACTCATGGTTATCTTATTTGCATCTGTTTCATCAGGGAAGCAGACCTCCAGCATCTCTACTGGGTTTTATATTTCTCACCTTGATATAATGCTGCCAGAATTCACAGGTGGCCTCTCCAGGAGTCCTCTGGGAGTTCCTCAGATGTCTACCAAGCATGGCAGTTTTAATGCCTAGTGGAGGCTGCTGACTCAGTATCAGCACCTCCTGGTATCAGCCTCATGCTCCCTTTTCCAGCCAGCACAATCTTATTTTCTGCTCCTGCGTAGATGCAGCCTGTAAGTTAATGGAAAAGAGAAGGAGATTGTTTATTTCCCTGCCACTAGTGACAGCTCGTGAACAGTCCATCCCAAGCAGCAGCCCTGCCCCTAGATACTTGGCAAAGCTGCCTTTAGAATTATTTCTGTTCTCCTTCCATTAGAAAAAACCCTTTGTCCTATCTACCTATTAGCAACCGGATATTTTACCTTACATTCAATTATGTTCTCAGAGAAAGAATAAGTTATGAAAGTACCTTTTGGACTAACATCAAATGTATTTCTTGATGAATTGCAAACTTCTAAACTACTTGGAAGCTTTTGAAAGGCAAAAATCTATTAAGCCTTTCCATAAAGTAATTCTGTAATGTACTGTACTTTTTTCGCCCAAGGATGGCAAACGTAATAGAACACCTACTACTGACTGGAGCTGGTGCTTGTCAGTGGGTGCTTTTATTTTCAATTCCATTTTTCATGAGGTCTCAAGTCTTCACTTAAGAAATGCAGAACCCTCAATGTGACAAATCCTATTCAAGGAGTCCCAATCATCCACAAGAGTAAGCAGAATCCTTGTGCCATTGCAGGGGCCTAAGTGCAGCCTGGTGGCCTTGGTTTTAAACACGGCTCACCAAACTCTTCAGTCCACATCTAAGTAACTGATAGCAAACAGTTATCTCTTTAAGATGAGAAAATGGACCCATTTTCTGGGATCCCTCGAAAAAGGTCACTCGTCAGGCAGGACATGCCCTAATTCAGGTTAGATCACATCTTCCAGAAACCTGTCTCAGCCCTGGCTTAAACTCTGGTGCAGATCCTGGACTATAAATACTTGTTAAAGTTAAAATATTGTTTATTATCAGCCTTCAATACACATAAGTAAATATGTTTTAAGCCTCGTTTAGCTGGAAGACGCGACCTTAGCAAGACTAAACAGCTATCAAAAAATTATGAGCAATTTTCTGCAGTAGATGGAGAAATTAAACTTAGTCGGCTTTCAGCTTCTGTCGTGAATGCAACCTTAACATTAAATCTGACAGAGAGAGAAACCAGGCAAGGGACTAGAACCTCAGCTCTAATAGCTTCTCCCTAAAGGACAATGGCAAAAGCCCTTAACCTTACTCAGCAAGGGCTTTACACATAATTAGAAGATTTTTTTTCCAAAGCACCTAAATATTAACCACATCCTAGTGTTGGCTGCTCCAGCATGAAGTAAAAGAATCCCACAACACATAATTTCTGAGATTCCCTGCAGACTGTGTGACTTTACCAGAGGATACTGCAACAGCTAGAAAAGGACTGAAAAATGGGAAAGGATGTCCAATTCCTTGCAACATGTTTCTGAAACTGCTTTCCTAAAAGACCTTTTTTTATCATGCAAGAACACATAAATACATTTGAAAACTATTTTCTCACTTACTGTGTTCCAAGATGGCTTGGGAGGGGGTGCTTTAAAACTTTTAATTCAGTGTGCTTTAAAAAAACCCCAAACTGCATTAACACAGAAGCTGATAAGCCCTTCCTAGTAGGGGCATTACCCACTGAGTTGTAGAGCTCCATTATGTTCTCCATGGACTGCATTGCCAAGGTTAGTTCTGCCCTTCACAGAAATTTGAATCAAGACAAACTTCAGTCATAATCTTTTCTCACAGACTTGGCTGCTTTCAGGATTGTGTGCCAAGGATTAATCTTTTCAGATAGCATTCCCATTTTCCCCAAATATACGACTAGACTAATGAATTTTCTGCAGTAACGAGCTGGGTAAAGAACACTTCAAGTGTGCCCCTAAAACTGCTGTTTTTTAAGGAGGTGATGTTTCCAAGCAACGTGTGTGGCATGCTGAGAAACAAACAGCAATAATCATCCTTATGCATAGGAAGATACATGAGGAGTTTGCTGTACAGTTAATCAAAACTTTCTTCTGGCCAGGTTAAATCCTTTCAATTCACATTTGAAACCACCTGTCCAGTGGCTCCAAACTACAACGGCCATAAGTTACAAAAAAACCACAATGCAGGCAGCTTTATAGGTCACTGAAGTAGTTCACCCAACACATTATTACACAAAGCAAAAAAAAATAAAAATCAATTATATACATTTGAGTAAACCTCGAACAATAAAAGAGAAAAGGTCAAAATAAAATTAAACCATTTTGCAAGTAATTATGCAACAATAATCCCCATGAGAATGCTGTTCTGAAAGCAGTTGCTTTGTGGTCAACATTAGTGTCAACTAATAGCATTCTAATTTTTACTCTGCTCGCATGCTCTAACAGTAAAGGAAAAAAGGTAGAAAATTCAGCATGTTTAAAATTGCTGGGGTTTTGCATGTGTGTGTATACTTATATATTTTTGTCCTCAAAGCATCATTTACCATGAGCAATAGAGAGGATACACATCTATAGACACCAAGTAGAATCAAGAGATTAAATCACTAGAAGACCCTTTCTTTGAAGTGGCTGAGTTGGGACCCCCTGGAGACTCCAGACAGATGGTTTTTAGCTCAAAGAAGCACAGAATGTCATGATGTCATTTTTGCAACACTTTAGATCAAGTGTCCTAGATCAACAAGACAGTTGTGGGAGGTTTAAACAAACACCCAAACAAAACCTTCAAAAATGCTACAAGTCAGATGCTAAGCCAGGACAAACCAATTAAGAGCTTTTGAAAGCAATTTCGGTTTACACCAGTAAAACTTGCCAAGTCCACAAGATCAGAGAACGCAAGGGAAGCTTCAGAAGAGGGCATCGTTATAATTTTTTTTGATGACTAAGGAGAAAAAGGGGAGAAATATTCTGCCAAGGTGTAGTAGCAAACAGATGAAAGCAAAAATAAAGTTTATTTGCATAAACTTTCTACACATCACTCTTTCAAATGATGCTCTGAATTGCCTCCAGAGCTGCAGCTGTAAAGTAATATTGAACAAAAAGGGGGAAGATTCTTGAGAAGATGCAGCTGTAAAGCAGTAGACACCTTTTCACCTATTTGCCATTTACTTGCTTTCTTCAAAAGAATATTTTTAAAAGAAACAACTTCTAGGTGAAACTCAGCTAATTAGTGAAACCTCAAGGTAACAAAGAGCCTGTACAAATAAACTGTGGAGAGAATTTCCTACTCAATGTGTAAGAGGCAGAAATCAATACAGCTGGGTTAGATAGTAGCACCTCAGAATCTCTCTTTCCTCAATTGGGGAAGACAAGCCTTTCTGACTGCACTTCTGTATTTAGGCCATTGTATTTCTTGCTTTTTGGGTCCATTAATAAAAAATTGTGCATAACCTTACATATGGTGTGAGAGATGGGAAAGAAGGAAGTATCATCTCAGAAGTTTGCAGAAGTGGATAGGGAACTGGCATTAAAGGTTATTTCATTGTTACGGTACCTTCTATTATTTATAATTATTGATTTTTTTTCCATACGTAATGATGTTGATGCTCTGTCCCTTCATGCACTTAGTTTTCTCCTGGTTTCACTAGCAACTGAAGAAATCCATCCAGCTAAACACTCCCTGAATTACATTTTGCTATCATCTTTAGCTGAGTTCACCTAAAACTGTTGAGTGTAGCCACACCAAGCATAGTTTGCTTGTGCTTTCAGCTTTTGCATAAACACTTGCTCTTGAGGTCTTTGCATATTATGCTCAAACCCAAGACTTAAATCTAAGTCTTGGTTAAAATAACAACTATAAACAGGAACAAAATCACTTAATCTATGTATGATGGAAATATTGAAACAGTTGTGGCTATACTTGGCCATTGCTGCAACAGTGTAGATGACACATACTAACTATAGTGGGCATAACCTCATATGCACTACATGTGTAATAAAATAGTCTGAAAAATGACAGAAATCAGAATGACAGGAGAAACACCTCACAGAGGTCCCCAACTTTTCTTCCTAGCAAGAAAAAAAGACCAGAATGAAGATCCAGCAGATCCCTCTTATGTCATGTATGGCACCATGATACATAGAGATCTTTTACAGTGAAAAAAATTTTCAGCATAAAGTTATTTTGCAATATTGTATTATTTTAAAGGTACTGATCACTTGTGGTAAAAACAGTGTAGAACTAGATGTTTTGTAGGAACAGCCAGGACATCCCCCAAGTTTACAACTTTTGCAGCCATACTTGAAAAACACTCTGGTTTAAATCAAATACCACATTTGTTGAATGCAAACTCACATTGTCAGTGTTGAGGCTGAGTAATAGAAAGTCGCTATTATCATACACTAAAGGAGTGATGTGGAAGATTTATGCAAGAATTCTACATCAGCTCTTAATTACCAGTTTTGTCAATACAGTGATAAAATTCTCTCACAGTTAGCGTGTTAGAGAAATGGCATGTGAATAACAAAAACATACAAAGTAGCTATTGACAGCTAGTTCTAGCTGTACTGTATGAGTACTTGACAGAATACATATTTTTAAAAGAGATTATATAGAAATTAAAAAAAAAAAATTAAAAAGACTATATTCTCCTTCTTTTATCTGCTGCCTTCTGATCAACTTAAATTTTGCAAAGAGGAAGAGGAGGAGGAAGAAATGTTGATCTCTGGAGTCACAGAACATGATAAGGCTCAGGGAGGCTCTGGCATTGTGGGTGATAACACCTGAAAAACACTTAAAAGGAGGAAAGGAGTTTGCCAGCATTGGGGTTATGCTTAGAGCCAGCTACAGAGACATGGTACAAAAGTAGAAACTTCTGAAAAGGCTTTGGACTAGGTGTGTGCTGGAAAGTCCTCCAAATGTGCCAAAGTTTATTAAACAGTGGAAGAAGAGCTCTTGACTCTGCATTTAGAATTCTTCATGTGGTGGTCAGAAGTGGACTGGTTTTCAGACATTCTATTTAGTTCATCTCAGCCATGAACCCAGTTTAGAGAGTGGTGTTATTTTAATTTGTTCTATGATCTTACCAAAATCATACTTCTAAAGATCAGAGAGTGCTGGATGAATGGCCCATCACAATCCTAGTTATCAACTGAGCTTGGATTTCTGTAGTGTGGACTGCTGACAATTATAAATTATTTTGTAGGAACTGATCATTAAAAGGGAACACTTTAAAGACCAATTTATTTTAGAGGTTAAAGTGTGACTGATTGTTTTAATATGATTGGTAGTCTTCAAAGATGCAACATTTTAATTTGAGGGTCAACTTATTCTGAAAGGCTAACCAATCATGTAATCTAGATAAGTCTTAGTCTAAATAGGATAAAGATGGCCATGCATAATTAAAGTATTCAAAGGCACCTTATTCAGTTCACTGCAAGCTTTTCAGATGCCTTGAACCATACTAAAGGAGCACTGATTGAAGCAAATAGTTTGAGAGATCTATCATATTAATATGGGTAGTGAATCCTACTTTATACTAAGAAGTTATTTTAATATAATCATCCTTATGTGATGAGAATTTTTAAAATACATTAGCAAGGTTTGATTATCTCTACTTCAGAAAACTTGAAATGTCCCATGTTAAATTTGCAAGTTTAACTCTATTAGCTTACAACTCTTTTGCTTTCACTTCCCATAGTTCCTTTTCTACTAATGTCACTTAATAAAGCATAACAGTTCACATAGTTCTGCTTTTAACTTAAACACCAAGAAATCTAGTACAGTAGTGGAGAATGTTTTATAAGTTATTTTTCATCTGCTTTTCAGTACAAAGTCTTCGTAGGTACTTTGCACACAAGTACTCTACTGCAATGCAAATTCTTTTTCCTTGTTATTTCTTAGAAAGCAAGAATTGTCTTGGTGAAAAAAAAAAAAAAGAAAAAAAAGAGCATAGAAATTATAATCTTGAGTGTTCCAAAACCAGAACTTTATTTATACCTTCACATCTATAAGCTATTAGCTGGCAGCACACCTATCAACTGATACCTAAGGGATCATATAATCCCCTTTATCCTCCTATCCATCTATAAGTAAGTTTTGAGTCAAGTGACCTATTTCATATGCAATGTGCCTCATTTCTGTAGGAAGTGAGGGAACAACAGTTTCTTTCTATTTTCAGAAACTAACTAAGCAACTTGGTCCCAGCCCTCTGGCTGGAAGTAGAGAAAAATAAACACATGCAGTGTGTACTTGCTGGCTGCACAATTACAGCAGTTTGAATCAGACCTCTCAACGAATTAATCTAAGTCCTGGAGCCTCAAAAACTAATCCCACATCTGCCTTTCTCATGAACAAAGCAGCAAAGGTGTGGAACAAATGACTGGTGTGATACCTACAGCAGGATCTGTCTGATGGCATGAAAGAAACTGGTGATCTAAGAAGGAAGGAAGGTTTATCTCTGTGCAGTAAAACACAAGTAAAATACCAGAAGGAAGTCACAGCTAGAAAAGCAATAACCTAGAGATTACCTGAAGTCTTCTCTGTAATTCCCTGTTTCTTGTTTTCAGGCAAAGAAGAGACAGATAAGACATGCTTTCCATTTGTGGTTACTTCTAGTGAGCTCATTTTGGCAGCCTGCTAAGGCAAACCACCAGCACTCAGCATCTGATCCCCCAAGGTGGTTCTCACCTTCCTCCATGCAAAAAGAAAACTTTCAGTTCTTTCAAGAAATTAATAGAAAAACAGAAAAAGTGCAGAAATAAAGCAAGCTTTATATAAATCAGAATAACATTCCACATTTGCACCTAATGCCAGCAAACAACCCAGGACCAGAGACACTTAAATTCAAACTAAACAGTGACCACCTCAGCTCCTTGCTACCCTCTTCCTGGTAGTCTGGCTCTATGGCTTCAGGAGAGTGAGAGGGTCACATTGACCTGAAAACTCGGTAGTGCAGGCAGAATAAACAGGACCCCTATGAAATATCGACCAGAGAGCTGCCCAAGCCTAATCTTACATTTAATGGATGAATTTAACTTGTATAAACATGATCTTATATGGAAGCCAGGTTCATACTGGGAGGTGGTAGCTCTCATTAGGCTAACTCTCATAACTTGAAAGCACAGAAAATGTTGCAGAGGTCCTTCTTCATATTTGAAACCTCTTTTCAAGGTAAGCTGAAGCTGAAACCAGGCTGTGAGTCCAAACTGACTGTGCTTTATATGGCTCCCTGCCAAAGTTGTGATTGAAGTGAGCCTAATTTCTGGTCCATCTCAGGTTTAAGGTACATTTAGATTTTAAGGTAACAGACACAAATTAAATACTGTAATAATACCAAATCCTTTCCCTAATGTTTATTTTGGAGATTTCTACACTCTGGGCATACCATTGACAAAGCAAAATCTGTTACAGTGAAGGGTTCATATTAATTAGGGTCACTGATGTGAAAATAACTACAGTTGTATAACCTAGATGTTTATGTTACTAAGATTTATAGTGAGAGTTATTAATTTTAACAGGTATTTTATCTAAAGCAATGTCCATGAAATAGGATGACCTTTTATCTGTTACCTGTTGAGTTTACAGCACCTATGAGTTCCAGATTGATGAGTTTCATGCTCAGGCCAATTTCATTACATGTTCTATTTATATCACCTTTTTTTTTCCTTGAATGACAGGGGGGAAAAAATCCCCAACCAAAAAACATCACCCAAACCCTGACATGTTTATGGCATGAAAATTTGATGAGCTAACTACAGTGGTTATCAAATGCACAGTGACTCTGGGCCCTTGGACAGATGAGACAAAGCTCTGAACCCAGCAACCCAACAGGTTAACTGTGTTAAATATTGCATTATTTGTCATAACACATTCATGTAACGCATGAGGAGATAAGGCTCCCATGGTTGAAACTCAAGACATCACAGGGATGTTTGTGGGCTTTGAAAAGACTGAAATTAATAGAAAAACTTTACAGCCAGGGAAAATAGCCTAAGCAAGCCCTGAAAACATTCAAAGCACTTCCTGACTTCCAGGGATATCCCTTCCTAGGCTGCCCCATGGAAGTCTTCATCAAAACAAGGACCATTTCTTATTTGAGACCTTAAAGAAACAGCTGGAGTTTCAAAATGCTCAGCACCAGGTAGGGTGGCGGTCTGACTGAAGAATGCTCAGCCAGATAAGTGGTAAATAATGAGAAAGGGTTGCTTTAAAATACATGATAAGGTGGCTACTAGAGCATACAGAGAAACTGTAGCCACTTTACCATGTTCTCCCCTCAGAATGTTGCTGAAGTGCTTTCAAACCTGGTCTCACAACACCTCTGAAAGTCCAAATAAATTATAGAATACAGCAGTCATATTGTACATGTGGTTGAATGGTTTTAAATAAAATTGACTATTTAAATGACTCAGTCCCTCTATTTCTCCTAGAATATCTTTATTTCCCCTCTGAGATCTACAAATCCCATATCCACCTGCTTTCGTCTCAGGCTTTCTGCTGAAGTACAGAAATCTTTAATAGGAGTATTATTTGATCCTTTATAGCCCCAAAGTTAACTTTTGTTGACTGGCCTCTTAAAATGCTTCGAATCACAGAAATATTTCGAGACATCTCCATGAAATAATTATTAGTGCTGAATTTGCACCATCGTCATTAAAGCTTGGGACTAACAGCTAGCTGAGATAACTGAGGAGTTTGTATTTTTTCTGGATTAATGACTTTACAGTTTCTGTGGGAGAAAATACATCAGGCTGAATCCCTCTGCAAGTGTAGAAGTAGCCTCATGACAAGCACAACTAGAATTTCTTTTCCTTCTTCGTAACACTCTGCTAAACAGTGAAAAATTACAAAAAATCCCCACCCAACTAAACATAGAGAGAAGTCAAAGAGAAACAAAAAAGTCAAATATTTCCAGAGAATTTCAGCAGAATATATATAGTGGCACATGAAGAATGCTGACGTATTTGATGACTTTTTTTGCCTCAGTCTTCAACAGAATGTGCTCCAGCCACAGAGAAATTGTGGATGGCCCATCCCTGGAAGTGTTCAAGGCCAGGTTGGATGGAGCTTTGACCCAGTCTAGTGGAAGGTGACTGGATCTAGATGGTCTTTAAGGTCCCTTCCAACCCAAACCGTCCTATAAATCTACAAAGAAATTTGTGAATTTTTAGATCATCCCTGTTTGGTCACCTGCTTTTAATAAAACACCTTTTTACACAGTTTCTCTTCTTTGTTATAGTACTCCTGCCAAGAAAACTATTTATTGTATACTCTGCAACAAAACCATCTGGCAATGCTAACCCCCATAATTGACATTAATATTATTAATATTTTCAGGTACAACACCCCATTGTGGATATAGCTTAATGTCTTTAAGTTCTTAAATAAAAAACTTCATATTCAAAAGTTCTGATTATCTGGCAGTAGCTCGTGCTGGCTTTTAACTGACTTGTAACTTTGTGAAGGCCTTAATTTCCACAATATTACTTTTCTTTCTAAGCAGAAAATACTGATTCTTACCATCCACACTAGTGGTTATGATTTTATGCACTGATGATATCCTGCTTTGTTCTAAACACTGCTCTGTTGAATATAAAACTATAGAACTTTTGGGATAACTGATAACTTCTCTTAAAGGGCATCACAGCTTCAAAGATTTCTCTCTTTCTAGGAGATGAGTAGAAGCTGCATAATTTGTACTTCATGACAAAACAGCAGCTCACACTCTGAATTAGCAGTGTTATACTCTGATGCATGTCAGCAATGGCAGTGCAGTGCTGGCTGGTTATTTAACAAAGATAAATTAATTTGTAGCTGTCAGTTATGTTTGCCAGATTTGCTTAGATCCTGAAATTTATTGACAAGCTATAATAACTGACATTTAAATTGTCTGTTCTTGTAGAAGCAAACATGAAGCAGGGACCTAAAATATGACATTTAGTTCTAATCCCTGTTGCAAATAGAAAGGAGGAGAGATATCATTTGCTACTTCTGTAATTCTTCTTTTTAAAATGGGTATTCTCAAATGCTCCAGTATCTTTTTAAAGTAGCATTTGAAGATCTTAAATTTACCTCTTCCTGAAATATTTATATCTGTTTCTCAAATTCCTTGAATGCAGTTGATTTTATTCTGGCAGACAAGTGCAAAAGGGTACATTCATCCCATTCTGTTCCTGTACTTCTGGCTCATTCAAATCGTAATTAGCAGGCAATTTGATGGTGATTGAAAGGACCTGGCTGCATCATCTTTGCTGCTGCCACATGGGAAAAGGAATTCAGTTTCTTGTGTTTCACTTTCCCTCTCTGCATGACTGCCCTGATGCTCACACACTCACAGTGACGGGGAGAAAAGGGACAAAACTCCAGCTTCCTCCACTCCCAGCAAGGTGCTTGAGGGCAGAGAGCACATGCCTTGACAGCTCCATCCCATAGTACAGTCAATCATAACACAACCCTGATGATACATCAGGGACAACTGTACTACTAAACAGCTACAGTAATGCTATAAGAACATTATAAAGCAAATCTTTGGCTGAAAAAAAAAACAAAACACACAAATTGCAAACCTTTTTTCTTCCTCTTGATGCCCATTGCTCCCCTTAAGAGGAACAGATTGATGATTTGTCCACTGTCTTGTGTGCAAACCTCAGGTCAGTGCCTGCTTTCAGAAATGTCATAGCCAAAAGGGAACAGTATGTTTCTTTGCTATTTTAAAATAAATGCTTCACTGCTAAACAGACCAATAATCCATGTTAGAAGTCCATCCTTCCATACTGACTCTACTATAAATCATCCAACTTGAACATATATAACAATTACCAGTCTGAAGGGCTTAGCATTGATATTTGGCTCAGGCAGACTCAGGAGCTCATTTGCACAACTGAACTTGAACCTCTGAACAACATACTCTGACAGGGCTGTGAAAGCAAATGAAAAAAATTCACAGGAATGAAATGTTCTTCCTGGATTTTATCAGAACCTCAGAGTGTGCACACAAAACAAAGGGACATAGTCAGACTAAATTGCCCAGGAAAAAAATAATCTTCATTTAGAACTAGGAGATGCAGGGAGGATGCTGCCTGACCTGCAAAATGCCACCCCTCTACCTGAAAAGCTTTCTTGATGGCTCATTCTTTCAATCCCTCTGATTGCAACTGCCAGCACATAAAATCAGCCACTTGTGTAGATCACTCTTAGCTGATTATTGTAAAGAGTCTCTACTTCAAATAAGGGGTTAAATCCTCTTTCTGTTACATGATAATGTTTTTCGTCAAGGGGTTTGATTGGCCTGGTGCTCACTCCGTGGAGAAGGACTAGGGCAGTGATTGCAAAAATGACAGCCAGCACAGCTCCATTAAATCTACTATTGTGTCAGAACACAAAGAACAAAACTAGCTCCTGGTTGCCTTAAAATCTAGAAGTAATGTTTTCTTTCTTTTATTAGAGGGCACATTTTTGAAACGCAACAACAGCTGAAGCTTTAAGTCCTTCACTGGTCCCCTAATCATGACTGACCAGAAAAGTAGAGCATCCTTGGCTTCCCTTCAGGCCCTTTAACTACTCCAGCTGGTCACTAAGTGCTCTGTAAAAAGACCTCTGTATGACACATTTGTACACAATATGGATCCTGCAGGTTTCCTATTCCCATGGTAGTAGTTAGGCAAGTGTTCCCTTCATGTATTGGCTATGTCTTGCCTTACAGGCATGCATCTATATATTTTTCTCTTTTTGCCAGCTTCTCTGACTTCTATTTTTAATATTCAGTTAACTTTGTAGAAAGTAATTATATTCTACTCATTCTACACCAGCTGGTATTTACTTCATCCTCCATCAGGCATCAACAGAGCATGGGGCTGCAAGACAGAAACATTACTCTGGCAAGCATAAATATTTCATTTTTCACACCACAAATGCGTTGATGATTTATTAATTAGCCTAAAGGCCTGCTGCTACTGCATAGCTGAGTAGCAAAATAACTCAGCTACGACGACTGAGAAAGTCTGTGGCTCACATCCCATTGGAAAGCTTTGACCAGCAGCATGTCTGAAGGCTAAAAAACGTTTCCAGTAGGCCAAGACCAAAATTACCAAGATAAATCTTGGACATTACAACCTTTGGACCAGCTTTGGAGAGATGCCTCGTGGAATTTGAAGCAGCAGCAGCTCAGATGCTGGCCTTGTGCTGGTTCTGCTGAGGGAACCTGTCTGGCTGCTGTCAAACACATTCTCAGCAGAACTGATACTCTATAGCAGCCATAACACTCAAACAAGCCAATAAAAGCAGGAAACTGAGCAACAGTGTACTATTATTCCTTGGTGTTCGTAATTTCAGATCCAGGATGGCAACCATATCTGCTTTTTTTCTTAAACAAAAAGAAAAAAAAAACAAACCAAACCAAACCAACAACAAAAAAAATTACCAAAAAATTAAAAAACATAATAAAAAAAATAAAAATCCTGAAACTCTCCTTTAAAATTCTAATAATTATTCTTATGTCTTAATTTTACTTTCCAAACAGCCAAGACAGTTTCTACTTAATTTTGTTTAAAAATTCAATAATTTAGGAGTTGATTCTAGCAATCTGAATTTTAAATGAAAAGCAGAGAAAGGAAAGGTGTATATCTCAAAATAATTTACACCATTTTTAAAGCATGCTGAAACACCATCTCAGTTCTGGAAAATGTGCCAGTGTTCCCATTTTCATTCTGTATGTCTTTACTTTTAATTATATTTTTAGAAATAAACATTATAATCACCATAATGATTCATTCTCTTTAGGCATAGGTAAAAATCTGAACTGCACTGCTGCGTTCGAGTGGGCAGTGGTTCAAACCTGTGGCCAGTGATGAGTGGCATCCTTAGGAATCAATACTGGAGTACCTCTATCAGGCAACAAATAATTGAAAAAAATGCATCCTTGGCAGATTTGCAGTGACACCACATTGCAATTCCCAGAAGGTCTATTAGAGGGCAGGGCTACTGTTCAGGGAACTTGGCAGGCTGCAAGGAGGGACCCAGTGGAGCCTCAAGGAGCTCAGCAAAGGCAAATGCAAGCTGTGCACCTTCATCCTGGGCTGCTTTAGCGAGAGGGCAGCCAGTAGGCTGGAAATTAATTCCTACCACTGGGCATCTGAAAGGCCACATTGCATGCAGAGTGCTCCAAACGCTGTCCCTCACTAGGAGAAAGGTATCAATACCCCCGTGGAGGAGGATGGAGCACACAATTCAGGAGGAGCCCAGGGAGCTGGGCTTGCTCAGCCTCAAGACGAGAAGGAGAAAGGCTGACCTGCTGCAGTCTCCAACCATCTGGAGTGGGGTCCAGGAAGGACAGAGCCTGACCTTCCCAGAAGTGGTCAGTGAAGGAATAAAGCAACATTCATAAATCACAGCTGAGTATAAGGTCAGGAGGAAAAGAACCAAATGAAACAGTATAAAAAGGTTAAGCCCTGCAATAGTTGTCCAAAATGTCTGCAGGTCTCCATCACAAAGGTATTCAGTGCTGGGCTGCATGAGCCCCTCAGCAAGCTGATTGCTCTTTGAAGAGCCCTGCTTTGAGTAGTAGGTTGGACTGTTTAACTGTCCCAGTGGCCCCTTCTAACCTAAATTATTCAATGATTTAATGAGTCAAAGAACTTAGTGGTAATTGCTATTTATACAGCCTATTTAATAATTGATGTCATTTGATGTTTGTATCATAAAGTTTCAACCCTATTCCAAAAAGATTCCTGTTTTGGTTCCCTGCAAGGAAATATCTTTTGCACTCTGAAAAATGATCTAACATATCCAAAACTGGAAGCATTTTAATCTAAGGTTCTCAAAATGCAGTCTTCGTCCATTTTGGGTTGAAAATACATTTTACAGGATCAGAAGTTTCCATGGAGTTAAGTTCTGCCTGGCAGCTGCAGTGTATGCACACAAATCACTTTAACTTTCGCTAAAATAAAGTGCTTTTCCCTATCTACCCATCTTGCCACCTTTTATTAAGGCTTTTTAGTATGATATTTTGAAAAAAAAATACTGAGACTGGTCCCATTAGCAATTTCCCTTTAGTTTTGTTATTTACCTTTTGCAAGCAACCAGAGACCCCAGTAGAGACTTGGTAGGTAGTATAAAATTGTGCAGTAAAGAGCAAAAAATCAATGCCCAGGAGGGGCAGTGTATGACATGCCAGATACATGGTGGAAGGTTTGGAAAAGGATAAAGAGAGGTACCAAAAACATCAGAGCTGGGAATACAGTCTGTGTCTCTGGGTCTCAGTACAGTGCTATCTGGCAGAAAAAAAAGCTGGTATGATGGGAAAAAAATCACTTTGAAGCCTCTTGCTGACACAGTCTGCCTGAGGTTAAAGACAGAACAAAGCCAACATTAGACTTCTTCACAAGAGTTATTTTTAAGGTTACTCCTGTTCACTAAAACATCACAAGCTGGCACAATGGGAAAAGTAAGGGAGACACTGATGTCTGCTTCGTTCATGTGCTGGCAGCAGGAGATAGACAGCCTGTGGCCAGGACAGGGGGAGCAGCAGCACTGTCACTACTGGCGAGTCATGGTGGCCACCACCTGCCTGGCCTCCTTGCCAGGGAGAGGTGCCAGCACAGCACCACCCCGTCTGGCAGAGGGGCTGGCAGAGCTGAGAATCAGCTCAGCACAAGCACCAAGCAGCCAGAAAAGGGCTGGGCATTTAAAGCCTCGAAAAACAGTGATTAGCAGATTCAGCAAATTCAGTGAAAAAAATCATATATAAACCTCTCCTTTCGCAGGATTTCCTAAGTGGGTTATGCCCTCCAGGGAACTCACTACTGCCAGAAAATTTAACATCCACCAAGAATGCTCTGGACACTCAACACTTTCTCTAAAATATAAGTCTTGTCCAGCTCTGGCCAGTCTGTCACCGGTGTTCCTGTACAGGCTGACAATTGTGTAGGCAGTTCATCACAGACCATGCCTGACTGAGCAGGGGGGAGTCAGGAGCCTGTGCTCCAGTTCCACTGATTTGTGCAAACAGGATCTTTACACTAAGATCACGCTTATTTCTCACTTTTATAATCCATATTTTGAGGTTAAAAAAAAAAAGGAGAGAAAAATGTTTTGAACAACATATTTTGCTTCAGCATGGTGTTAGCATTAATACTCATGTAAAAAGACCCCTGGCAACTGTTTTAACATAGCAAGAATTGATTTATACCTGGATCCAGTTCTCTCTGACTTTTTTTAGCAGTTCCTGTCAAACACTACTTTATATGCTTATATTATTTCACTTTATTGCACATTAATAATGTATGCTTTGTTATTATCAACATTAATATTCAGTGAATAAATGTAGCTTTGCTAAATTTTTGATTAGTGTTACAATGAATGTACATGTTGATATACCTGTGATTGCAAATGGTTTTTAGATGGACAGTTGTCCCAATGGATAGTTAATGCTTCTGAAATAAATGGTAGCAACATCTCATTAATTTACACAGAAAGATACAAAAGGATCAATTCCCAAGACATAAGTTTTGATTTTCCTTTTTTTTTTTTAATAATCCTAGCAGTTCTATGCACACTAAAGATACAAAATAGAAGTTGTTACTGTAAGAAAGTTTCTTGGGAAGTTTCTTGGGTTTTTTCCTCTCTAGATTTTTCATTTCAAGTTGTTGCACAGAATATCTGAGATCTTACACATTTAAGACTTCATCATTCTTACTGCCAATTTTATATTCAGAAGGAAACCAGCATAAGACATAGGTTTGTTTACTTTCAGCTAAAACCATCAATAAAATATGATAATCTATATCTGAGAAATCTATCTCTCTGCAGCACACATGCAATATTTTACTCACTTCTAGGCAAATCCCTCATCCAATAATGCATTTGAAAAATAGTAGGTAGCACAGGAATTATCTCCTGAGCATCTTTGCCATTCTTGTCAATGCTTTGGTTGCCTTATGCCCTGAAAACTTTTTGCTTAAAGATTTCAAACGTATTAATTGCCAGCATGCTTACTTTTCTGGCCTGCCTTGAACATATGTCACTTATTACAATATATAAGGCATTGTAGCTGTGAAATGGAGCACCATAGCAAGAAGGGCATGTAGGAGAGGGCTATTAAACCAGAGAAGTAGGTGTGACAGAAGGCCTGAGGTTTGTCAATAATTCATACTTTATGGCAAGAGGAAATTGATAAAAGGCATTTAAAAAGAGTTAAATCCATTCTATTTCTGTTATCACGCAATACATCCTTCATCAAGATGTGAACTAAAACCTCTAATAAGAGGTAAAGGAGTCACAATTCAGTAGCTGATCACTTTGGTCTCCATTTCCACACTATTCCACACAAATCAAAATTAAATGCTGTCTGTGAAGGTAAGATACTCTAAGTACCTTCCCAGAAAAAGAAGGGACAACAGCCAACATGACAGGGACAGAAATGTTCAGCACTCTTGGTCTGTCTCCACCTCGCTGTCTCAGTGCCACCCTCATAATTCATGGAAGCATTTGCTCTGACAGAAGCCAGACTGGGGGGCCTTGAAGTGCAACTGCAATGTCAACAGTGGCCAGAACCTTAAAACCTTTGCCTTTGACATGGCATGACCTTAAATCACATTGCTCTGCAGTCGGATGAGGGAGAATTAAAAAAAAAAAAAAGAAAAAGTTTTATGGAAGAAGGAAAGGCCTTGATGTACATTCCCTGTGTTGAATATACTTGTTGGTACTTGTTCAACTTCCAGGACGTGTGGCTGGTGTTTCTCTGCACTGAGAGATTAAAATTTCCAAGTCCTCCTCTATCTTGAAAGGAGAAAAAAATTCTTCACGGTAGTTATGTCATCAGCACGTGGGACAAATATGCTTGTGCTGCCCATCAGCTTTTGTAGGAGAAAAAGCACCTAATCTTTGCTAACATGCAGTACATGAGTTTATTGTGGCTGAAAGATTTGCTGAAATTTCTTGCAGAAATGAATGAATCATCACTAGTGCTCCTGGAAACAAAGGAAATATTTAGGTGGACAAATACTATCACAGGAAGAATATGGCTTAGTTTAATAGAAAATAATGAGAAATACCGGAAATATTGAAATAAATTAAAAATTACTGGTTAGTTGCCAGGAGAATTTTGTCATCAAAATACAGTGATAAAAGCTCCTCTTATGGACACCAGATTCATCATTAGGATGTCAAAAGGAAAGCTGAGACAAGAAAAAAAATAAGAAAAATATAATTAAGAAAGGAATGATTTAAGAACTTGGGAAAAAAATGCACTTCCATTCTTGTTTAGATTTTACTAGACAACTACATTGCTCTAAGTTTTCTGAGGTGATACTGCCAGTGGTGGCCTTTAGATTTTGATAAATACTTTTCTTAAAGTCAACCTAAAATTAGTTTATTTGTTCAAGTGTATTCAAATGAGACTATGGTGTGAAAACCTAAATATGTTAATCTTTCAATTACTATCTAAAACACACAAGACTGAAAACTTAAAGAATATGAACAACTGGTATAAACCAAAAGAATCCTATTCAGCTGTGTCACTGTTAGCTAAAACTCCCTTTTGCTTTGATGTTTGTTCTGCTTTAAAATCTTTGGTGCATTTTCTGAATAATTTTACAAGTGATAAAAGCCAATAGTTTTATTATAAGTCACTATTAAAATGTTATATTATTCTAATCTACTGTTCCAATCTAGAATAAAAATAATTGATGTCTATTTTTTTACTTGCATGGTCAAACAGCTCTTTAATCTCAGCAATGTTCCTACCTGACGTTGGAGCAGCATAACTATGACTATGTGCTAAGAAAAGGACCAAAACCCATCCTGAGATGCAATCTGATGGGATAAATATTTATCTACAGCTTAGGTGGCTAGAACCTTCACCCTCCAAAATTAATACTGCTGCATGGAAAAACCCCTAAATCAATCATGGTTTGTTCCCTCACATGGGGGTTAAACATACAGAGGTGTATTTACAGGTGCCAAAGCTTCTGGAAAGCAGCCCTTGAAATATCCTATTATTAATGATTTCAAGCAATATTTCAAAGTTGAGAAATAGTAATTTTAAGGTCTATAAGAATGAAAAGCATGTGCCTTTCACAAATTGCTGACCTGGCTGCAGACCATAGAGGAACAGACAGGTGTTCTGCACAGGTTCCCCAGGTTTATTTCTGAGATGCAGTTCCCTTGGTACAAAAGACACTCATGGATACACCCAACTGCAAATACTCACACAACTACTGAACCCACTTGCTACTCATGCAGAAGTAGGAAGAGGGCAAGGGATTTTGATGGTACAGGAATGACACAATGATGCTACATGAATATGCCCACATTTCCTGCCTCTCAAAAATCAGTAATTTCCTGAGAGTGTTACAGAAGTAGGAAGTTAGGGAATGAAAGCTGGCAGTTTACAAAACCCAGATGATGGTCAGTGTGGTTATTTGTTTTCTGCATGTGAACTCTGACAAATACTCAGTGTGGGGAAAAGAAGAAGGGTTTTAGGAGTTAAAAAAGGCAGAGAAATCATTTTGGTATATGTGGAGTCAGCAAAAAACTCCACCTATAACTGAATTGACCCAAGTGACAGAAGTCTAGAAGAAACCAGTTTCATTAGTTGTGTTTATTCAGTAGTACCCTTTGAGACCAAGGGAGATCTGTTCTGCTGCAATTACACAGGGTCTCAACTAGCATGAGGGTGAACAGTAATGCATTACCCTGCAGCACCATTAAGCCTGTATGAGCCCAGAGAAGGACACAGCTTTAACACAGAAAGCCTTTGCAGGTTTGCTTTTAAGATGCTGAATGAAGTTACATTTAGATAGTGGTTCCTTCTGCGTTTGCTGAGATTGAACAACTCTCCTCCCTCGATCCCATGCCCTACCTCCCTTTCCAGCAGCCACAAAGACTGACTGAAAGTCTACCCATGAGTGATTTCTTCAAAATTAGTCAAATGCATTTCCACGGAAGGCTCCCACCAGCTTTTTGCATAATCACTCTGCGTTATCCTTGTGCAATCTGAAAGGCATGGTGGCAAAACCCCTAGGTGGAAGAGATTGATATGGCTAACACTGAGACTGCTACAAATAGTGCTGCTCAATGAAAGCTCCAGACCAGGTCCCTGGCAAAGATGGGCACAAGTCAGCCTGACTGGGCTGCACACCAGAGTCGTGCAGACTTTTAGAAGCAGCATGCTACCATGCTCTATGCTGGAAAGCTTCCTGTTGCCTCAAGTATCTTATTATTGCTATGCTCTTCTGAAGATGATCTCAAAGGCAAATACACTCTTCCCTAACATAATTGCCAAGAAGTTCTACTGACGAGGGTTTTGAGAAAGTTTAAAGTCGCAGACACTCCTGAGAGGAGTAACCCATGTTTCACTCTTAGTTTTTTATTATCTACTGTTTTAGAAGCTAAAGAAAATTACCTTGAAAGCCTTTCTTTAAGAATCAAGAGAGGTTATTATATTATGTTCTGACAGGATGGAGTACAGTTGTCTCCTCCTTTGCAAGTTTTTTTTCCCAGATAAATGTATTTTCTTCCATTTCTTTTTCTGTATGCATTTATAAGATTTTCCATGGTATTTCATGTTCAGCAAGACTGTTACCTTTGTAGATATTTTTGTGGTCCTCTTTTATTCACTGCAAATTTACATTTAGATTATATACTTTTACCTTTTTATTGGAACAAATGGCAGTAAAAGCACATTTGATATAGTGTTTACATCCAAATATAAATAAGCATCAGTAACTGGCCATGAATTTCTCAAACCCTACAGCAAGAAAATAAAATGCTTCATTGTGTCACCTAGCTAGGTCTATAGTGGGAAGCAGATGGAGACAGATGAACAAACCTGTAATGCTGGGGTAGTGCATGGTAAAAATCCCAGGGTGTTATGAGCTTCACTTCATCCCCCAGTATTGCCCTGCCTTTGGAGAAGCCAAGTATTCCTTAGCAACCTTTCAATTTCCTACAAAGTCAAACATTGCCAGCTTCACCAGGAACATAAACCTTCCTTGTCACAGACTGTCACAGAGTTTTTGGGGGAGCTGAAATATTCTGTTCATGAGTGGGTAATGTATGGTGGACACATTTGGCTCAAACCTTCAGCTACTGAATGATTCAGTAAACAATAAAATGTCTCTTTTCCAGCAAGAAAAGAGCACTGGGTAAAATGCCAGCTCTGTAAAATGAGAATCCATCTTCTGGTTGTTCCTGATTCTTAGTAACCTTTAATTTCAAACTACATTCATGTAATCTATTGAATATTAATAGAGTGTAATAAGTTCCAGAAGCAGCTATAGCAATAAGACAAATTCTGCCTGATCATCTTTGTGTTATTCACAGAAATATTGAAACTGTTTTCTTGCTAATCATCCAAATGCTGGAGAATACTGAATTCTCCATGTTTTTCACAACAGCAAATGCTCACTTTTTCAATAGTTTTTTTAATACAGTCCACCCCCAGCCCCTCACCAGAAAGCAGAGAGTTTAACAACCTAAACTTTAAAAAGTTTTTACTGCATATAATAGAATCAGTCATGCCTTTTCCTGTCTTTTCTTTTTTCTTTACCTTTGGCAATCTCACTTTTGAAAAGGACAACTGAAACATGGTAACTTTGCAAAAGCTGGAAAAGATCTCTTAGTCTGAGTGTCCTTTTTGCTACAGAAAGGGAGAAGGGTTAGAAAAGCTGCGATGCAGCAACAGAGGAGGAAAATGGGTAAGCAGATAAAAATAACCAACGAGGAAGAAAAGATATCACTTACTGCAACAAACATCAAAATAGAAAATGTGTATGTTTGTGCCTATGCCTTCCCACAGTTTGCTGGGAGGAAAGCATCCAATATTGAAGCACCTCAAGATATAATTTATTTCAAATATCATGTTGAGAAAGCCAGATCAGAGAAATGGGAGAAAACACTCAAAGAATAAACACAAACACAAGGATTGCTAATTCAGGTACCTCAAAATGGTAACAGCTTCAAGCATCTGAGGGGAAGGTGAGCGGGGAAGAGAAGAGTTATCACTTCTTGAAGGAGCTCGGGGTGGGTCTGTTATTTCAAGCTGCTGAGGTGAAGGCAGCTGGTTTATCTTCTCTTCCAAAGTCAGAGATGGTAACAAGCACAGCTCTGCCGGGCTGTAAATTCACATGCAGCACTACCATGCACACTGCTTTAAGTGCCACCTGGCAAATAAACAAATATTAGTCCCACGGGCCCTTTGGCTTGCAGTCAAGGGCTGTGAAAGCACAGGCTTGGCAGAGAGGGCCCTGGAGCCCCAGGGCAGGTACAAGGTGAGGAGTCAAGCTTTCAGACCATGCCACAGACAGCACTCACAGCTCGTGCCAGGCAGAGCCAGCCCACGCTGCCCTGGCTGGGAGCATGGGGAAGCAACATTAAACACCCCCCACACACTGGCTTGAACAGCAGCAGAGGAAAAGGAGAATCCCTGAGGATGCCCAGAGGGAACAACCAAGAACAAGAAAGTACCCACATTTATATATGTTAATAGAGCCACGTTTATGACAGCTTCTTATTTGGAGATTTAGCTCTTGCTGTTTAGTGTAGAGCTACCAGCAAAGTGGGTGTGAAAGAGCAGATGATACTGAATTATCTGAGCTACTGACTGTGTCTTGCACGGGCTCTGAGGGCTCTGCCAACAGCTGGATGGAGACACAGCTCACTGCCATTGAGCCTCCAACACCGAGAGGTGAGCAAATCCTAATTTTGTCACACTTCAAGGTGCCCTGTTCTCTATTTCCCCAGCCCTCATTGCTCTGGGAGGAAAGGATTTAAACCATTAATTCAAAAAGAGAAAAGAATAACATTTCCTAGCAATAGTAGGGTGAAGAAACCACTTTTCACTGCAGTTGATTCTGCACAGGTCTATTTACTTTGTTGAAGAGAAGACATAGGTGTTTAAAATAACAGCACATCAGCTTTTCTGTCTGTTCTGCTCCAAGAGTAGTGCAAATTCCCATTGATGTCTCACCTTGCAGAGCTCTGGATGCAAGATGTTCCTAGGGTAATGAGTTGTAGCTTGGGAATTTGGAAATACAATTCTACTCTTTGAAGGTTGGAAAAAAAAAAGAGGAAAGAGAAAGTAATAGCAGGTTGACATAAGGGAATAGGCCATTTTCACAAAGTTTATCTGCAGCAGATTATAATTTTCAAATGTAAACCCCATTCAGTGAGGCAAAAAATCAAACAGAAATATACTGTAGAACATATTCTTTGGTCTTTTCTCAAGAGAAGGAAAGAAAGTATATTAGATCTAGTTGAACAATCTGTAATGAATAACGTAGCTGACATAACATACCTGTGCTGTGTATATCACCAATGTACACTGGGTTTCTCAACTGTTTATTACTCAGAAAACCTTTGCTAAACAGTGGAAGTACACATCCAGCTCTTAAATAGGAAATATGCTCTCAGTATGACTGCAGACTAACAATTTAGGAAAAAGACTTTAGCAATTCAGGTATGTTTCATGGCATCCACAAGTCCCTCAAAGCAAAGCTCATACAGAAAATTACCATGGTTTGTCCCAAGCTGTCATTTGGTGAATAAGGTGACCAAGACTTGCCTGCTGAGGACGGTAAATGAAGCAGTAGATTTTGGAGGAATCGTGGCATCAGCCAGCCAGGCCCTGAGCTCTCAGGCCTCAAGCTACTGCTCATGAGTGCAGGGAGACTTCACACAGCTTTGCAGTTAACCTCAGAATTAAAAAAAAAAATAAAGTACTGGTTTGAACTCAACATCTCAACAGCTCTGCAGGGCTTTTCTCCAAGAATATCAGATAAAGTACCTCCTGTAGCCACCACTCTATTTTTCATTATTTGCTTCTCCCTTTCTGACCCTGAGTATTTTTCTCCATGCTACTGCATTTCAAGTCCAAGCACATTACAGAGCTAACACATATACAAACACTTCCTGAGCTGGAACCTCCTCAGTCTTACATTGACTCCATTTGGGCTCTGGATAACTCACAGCACACAACACATTAGTGCTTAGACCCTTATGGACTGGACAATCAGATCCATTCTTACAGCCAAGGAAGATGGAACATGGGAATTAGGTGCAAGGGTATCCATTTCAAGGACACCAGGATGTGGCCGCAGTGTATGAGAAGAGATATGGCCCAAGGAGGCTGGATTTCCAACACAAGAAAGCCTGCCACCTCCTCTAAGAAACTGATTGAGTCTCTGACCACCAAATTCCTGTCATTTTGTCCAGTCAGTTGCCACTCACTAGATCAGGTTGCTCAAAGCCCCATTCAACCTGGCATTGAACACTTCTAGGGATGGGGCATCCGCAACTTCTCTGAGCAAAGGGTAGCACAAAGGTAGTACAAGAGTAGAAGGAGGGGTTTGTTCTGTTCTGAGCCTACCCCAAGCTTTGAGGTTGTATAATAAACTGCTTTTGTTCCAGACTAAAAAAAAAAAATTATTTTGCATTTAGAAGGCAAAGCTTTGTTGGATGAAAGAGGCAAATGCCAACACCAAACTGTTTTAGTAAAGCTGCTGGGATGCGTGGGAAAATTGGCTCAAAAGCATGTTTCATTCAGTCCCTGATTTATTGCTGTTTGTCTTCATTTCTTCAGCAACTCAAAATACACTTAAGTAGAAATAATGTTTAAGCAGATTTGCTCTACTCTTTACTACAGCAGGCTTTCAGAAGACATGGGCATTACTCTAAATCGATTACTTTTTGCTTCTTTTTCTTGTCTTTGGTTGGGTTGGACTTCTCTGCTCAGTCAGTGGAAGCTGTTATATAGCTGACAAGAAATTTCCCAGCTGAAAAATACAGAGTGCCAACCAAACCTTGCTGAGCATTATTTCATCAGGCAGCCACTGTGTCTCTTTAGAGTATAAATGATAGACTGAGGCATGAGGCCTTCAAGAGGTCCTTAGTTGCCTTGGCCTTGAACTTTCTTTGCCTGCTCTTAAGGAGTCTTACCCTCAGTACCAACTGTTATTCAAGAGCCCCTTTGAAATTAACTCTCTTTTCTGGGTTGTTGAAGTATACTGATATTTTTATTTTTGGGTTTTTTGTGTGGAATGGGGGCACCTTGCTTGTTTAATACTGTAAGAAAACACAAGTCATCACCAGCAATCCTCCAGCAAACTATGAGATTTGAAGCATGAAGCACTCAGTGATTACCTATTCAAGGTACACATGGAGGAACAGTAAAGTTGGACAGCCAATTGCTACAAGTTAGGCTCTAAAAAGCCACTCCAGGGTAATTAAATACCTTTCCTCAGAGCTCTTCACTTTTGAAAATTTTTGTTGGCGATACAACCTGTCAAGCAATTTGCAGAGTAGAGCCACTCCTATGAGTCTCCATCATTCAGAAACTATTTAAATATATGCAACTTTCCCCTGAAGTTTCAGGGTGGCCAAACAGATGAAAACTGGCTATGAAACAGGATTGTTACCAACTGTTAGTCTACTTTTCTATCTGTTCATCCCTGTTGCCTCACTCCTTCACATATAAATGCCACCTGTGCCTTGCTGATTGAAATGAATATTTTATATCCATAAATTCCTTCCAGCTTTATGGTTGATCTGTAGATTTTACTGAGCTACACCAGTTGCACATCTGATGGGTTTTGTCTACACTTACAGTAACTGCAGCCACATTTGGCTCAGACAGAACCATTTCTCTGTACAAGTTAAAAAGTGGAGTTCCTACACCCTGAGGTTACAATTTTGTCAAAGTTTACATTTTTGACATAGCTTTTTAAGGCTATAAAACATTCAAGAGACTGACAGATGACATTTGTTTCTGGAGAACAACTCACAGAAAAATTACAAAGGTTTCTTTTAGGTACTTAGATTATATTCTAAACTTCATTTACCCCTGAATGGTCCTTTGTAAACCATTTATGTTTCCCAATAAAATAGAGCAGCTTCAAATTCTTCTCTTATCTAAGCACGTCAGAAATTAAAATTAGATATTTTTTTTTGCATTTCTTTTATTATACTAGCTCAATTCCACACCACATATGAAAGCTTGGTCTCTGCTTTCTTCTAGCCAGAAGCACTTAATCCTCTTAATGGGTGACTCACCCGACTTACTTAGTCTGGTCAGATAGGAAATCATCTGCACAGCCACAGAATTACGAGTCTGGAACAACACTGCATGAAATTACCTCAAGGATTTCCATATGGATCTTGCTGTCTACAAGACTATCCTACCTAATAAGCCCAGGGGATTCAGATAACATATTTACAAACCCTTCTTTCATTGATTTTTTTCACTTTTTTCCTCTCCTCATTAAACAAGACAGATACCCAATTTAAAGTCACTGGTTAACAGCTAAAAGCAACTTTTATAGGCTTTGTAGCAAGTAGGAGTGACAAAAACACCTCTTCTATCACTTCCTGTAGGTCAATAAAATATAACATGATGAACCATCTGCTGCTTGTATAATGGGTAAAGGCTGGAATAACACATCAGAACTAATCTAGTCTTCTCGGGGTTATCTTCATGAGTTTAAAATGTAACCCTCCCACTGGCTACATGGAAGAGCTGACTTAGCTCTGGAATAGCTGAAGTCACTCTCTGCACTAAAAATCTTATCTGCTTCCATTCTCACTATAATTGACTCACCAGGCAGTGAAAATAAAAATTAAATTACCAAAAGCACCTTTAGGTATTTCTCTCACATCCCCAAAATAGACTAGTACTTTAACACCACGTCAGAAGATGTAAAAACAGTGAAGATGTAATGGTAAGGGTCAAATCTGGCATTTGGGATGAACACATCTGGGAGAAAATCTCAGAATAACAAATCAGGGTACTTATATGTTACACAGAGCCAGATGGGACGTGGGTGGTGGGCTGCTGTTGAGGAACAAGGAGGGCATGAAGGTCCCTTGTGCTGAGCTGTAGGAAGCTGCAAGGCCTTGGCACAGGTACATGTGGCCAGGAGCATGTTGGGGAGCTCCCAGGCTCCTATTTGGCTCCAGGAGGGCCAGTTGGACACAAGACCTAAAACAGAGGCTAACATTCATCCCAGACAGGCGCTTACCCCAGTAAATCTGGAAAGAGCCCAGCACCCTGCTGGGAAAACAACCACCTTTCTAGAACCTGTCTCAGCCCATCTCAGAGAAAACTCCCACAAGCTGCTATATAAGATTATTCCTTGTCTCTCCTCATGTCAGGAGGCTCTGCAGAGAATACCAAGTCTGTAGAGAAGACTGATGGGATTTTCCATGATGCTATATAACACTGATCCTTGCCTTTCAGATGGTGCACAAGCAGAAACATAGGAGATTATACTCCTGCTGTTTAAATCTTATGAAGAATAAGGGGCAAGGTTTAAAAATAAAGAGCTGTGATGCAAAAGAATGTATTTGGATGTCCTAGCTTAGTCAGCAGTAGAAATCACATTTAATTAAGAAAACACTAATAATCTTCAAACAGCATTAACTTTAAACCAACTAAATCCACGAAATATCTTCAGCTTAATTTCAAAATACTATTAAATAATTACTGTATCTCCTCTGATATTAATTTAAGCAGAAAATCTAGTCTCTTGAGGCATGTTGGACAAAGACACAAACATCAGCATCAATATCTTCTTTTTATTTCCACAATTATCTTTCTTAATCTTAATCCCTAAATACAGTTTAGAAGTGATGCTTTCTCTAAGTCTTAGCTTGCTTTGAGTTTCTTACTTCAGATGAAATTCAAAAAATACAAGGAGTATTAATCCAAAAAGACAAAACTAACACAACTTCTCCCATCAACAACTAGCAAACTAACAAACCAAATACATTGAAAAGAAAGAGAAAACCCTGTGTATGGAAACGTCATAAGTCACAGGTGTTTGTTTGTTCTTTTTTTTAACATTATTTTATCCCATGTACAGCAGCAGTGGCACACTTCAGCTGGAGGCAGCCTGATAAATGTTCACATAAACTATGGTTTGCTAAAAGAAGAGATAAACTATTCTTTCAGAGACATTTCTCACAGTAATTCTTTATTTACACCCTCATATTGATAGCTAAACCTAAAGTAAAAATATTTTAAATATTCTATGTGTTTGTGATTTTGAGTGTAAAACAGGGGGATTACTAAATTTCTCAGTGTTTCCATTGAAAACTACTGTCTGAGGTCTTCTAGGGCTATTTGGAACTAAAACTGAGGACAATTTTTAGATATTTCAGAACTTTATGAACCATCAAAAATTTTAGGTGATAAATGTAGATTTTTTAACTGTTCATTTTTTAGAACTCATGTCTCCCAGAAAACAGATATTGTCAGGAAAGTTTGTATGATAAATCATGGTTTAAGTTGATAAATACAAAATCATTCAAAACCCATCTGAAAGATGTTCAGAACACTAATGACAATAAACTATAGTTCAGTTTCTGAATCAAATTTGCCTAAGCTCAGATGGGGTGATCTCATGTGCATGTAAATTAACAAAACTGTGGCAGTTTTGCCTTTCTAAGGCAGAGTCCAAAAGGAGCTGTAAAGCCCTTTTCAGCTCTAAATGTAAAAGGCCACACACATCTGGCAACAGTCCCACTGCAGAGAAAAAAGAAGTTTCCACTTCAACATAAGATTATGGGCCTTACAAAAGGCAGACCTGATCTATCAAGAAGGATCAAGATGACAATACAAATCAAAAGCACTGGCAACCTGGTGTCACTGTGTCACCTTTCTATAGGCGGGTGGCTGCTGTCACCAGAACTGACAAGATCCTTGTGCTTAGAGCATGCTCTGAGCATTACTGTGACTTAAGACTATTTTCTACATGCCAAAGGAAGGATGTCTTTTTCTTGCCTTCTTTTTTTCCCCCCAATATCACTTTAATGTTAGACCCTGTCTTTAAGCTATTTAATCCATCTAGCTAAGGGACACTGATTTAGTGTCTCACGCTGACCTCCACATTTTGGAAGTGCATCTCAATATCATCTGTGCTTGCCTGCAACCACATACTTCCCATTCTGTTGCAACCCAGAACATCCTTCTATTATGTGTCATTTGTTTCTCACCAGCCTTCTGTGCCCTATGGCATTACCCCACCTTTCTATCCCAGGGAGCCAGAAGGTGTAGGAAGGCTTTTTCAGCAACAACAGGTATTGCTACTTCCTTGGGGATTGCTGTGGGTGGACAGTATCCTGTCAGGGATAAAATGGCCACTTCTCAGCCACAGAGTCATATTTTGTGCTGCATTATTGCTCTGTAAAAGAAGGTGGGTTTTTTTCCTCGGCAGCTGGCAGATGTGCCCCTCTGAGGAGCCTTCTTTCAGCTGAATCCAGGCCCTTCCATCACTTTGACTGATCTTAGGAGAGAATCAGTATTTAAGCAGACAAAATGTTGGCTGTCAGACACCTAGAGGTAACACTGTTGACAGGGTCTCATATCATACTCCAGTAAAAACAAAAATTGACTCATTCTGAATAATTAACCTGTAACCCAATTGGAATGAACCATGGGTGGGGGCCATGCCCCTTTCCTCAGAATCTCAACCTTCTGACTGGAAAGAGCATCCTAGTCTAGCCAGTTGTACTGCTGCACTCCAAAGGGAAGGGTTAGGTGGTAGGCTCCTGGGATAGATACCCCTGGGTGCTCCACTTTAAAGCTGAGCTCTCCCTTGTCTTCTGTCATTAAATAAATTAATAAAATAATAAATAAATAAATAATAAAAACATTACTCTTCAAGAGAGTGATATGCTGTCCACAAGTCACTGCGTGTTTTCCCGAGGAGTACGTGAAAAGAGTGGTTCAAAGAACAAAGTGCAGTTGTGTACTAAGGCTTAAAATACACAAATCCCAACAGCCTCTTTGCTAACTACCCACACCAACATTAGAGGCTTCTTCCCAGCTCACAGTTGGGGTTTTAGATAGGTATTCTAACTCTCTCTTTAGTTTTGATGAACATTATATATTCTTGTAATCAAGGTACGTGACTATAAATCAGGAATATGTAATCCAAAGACTTCTGTTACTGAAGTGAAATGACAAGGAGATGAACACCTTGGGGCATCCCAGACCTAGCACATGTATTAGCCTCAGAGGAGTCTAAAGTTTGCTGCAGCTCAGGCAGTCATCCCTACACATGGAGACATGTGCACCTACCTCAACTGCAAAAATTGGGCTGGGACCATACACCAAACATCCCACCTTCACCCAGATAGTTACAGGAACTAAATGTATTTCATTCAAAGTTTCAAGAAACAGGGAGGGCTATGATCACAAGGTATTTTTTTCCAGGTGTAAAGCCCCTTGTTTTACCAGTTGGTTTTGCAGAATCCTGTTCTGCTTTCACCTTTGTCCCCAATGCTCTTTTACCCCACTTAGCTGAAATATCCCCTCCCTCTATATCCTACTGCTTGTCCTGTGCAGTTTAGACTAGGTTAGCTTTTCTCCTTCAGCTGAAACACTCACTATGCCTAAGCCACATAATTCAGGATTAATCGTTCCACTCTGCTAAATGTCATTGACTTCTGCTCGTTTCTTCTGCAACATTTTCTTACTTGAGGGCTAAGTAAATGGTAATAGCCAAGGATAGCTTTATCCAGCACATAAAGGGCACCTTCCTTTTTTGAACTCAGAGGACAATATCATACATAAGTATTCCAATGCAAATGTACCAGTTAACATACATTTATTTCTGACTTCAACAGTCAACTTTCTATCCTCCATTAACTATCCTTTTTTTTTTTTTACAACCTAACAAAGAAAAAAAATGCCTTTTTTCCCCTAAAAACCCGAAATCCTCACAAAACAGCAAGAAACCATCTGAAACTCTCCCTCGGCAAAGTTTGTGCTTTGCAGAATTGGCAGGTGCAGGCAGTGAATGTGACACAAAGTGCAGTTTGTGTAACGTGCCAGAGACCGACGCTTGACAGCCAACTGCTGCCCCCGTCGCCGGCATCACTGCCTTTCCTTTTCGTACTCACAGGCAACTCTGACACTCATCTGCAGTGCCCTGGCACCTCTGCAGTTTGCATTCTGCACACCTATGATGCCTGTGTTATAAAGGCACAGCAACAAGCAGCAGAAACCAGACAGCAGATCAGGCTATTACCAACTGCTGCTTTAAAGTGAGTACCTTCAGGCTTAATGCTGGTCCTTGTTCCATATGCACTTTCCTGGAAAACCTAAACAGCAAAGTAAACCTGGCTTTGCTGGCTCCAGCCTTAGAGCTGAGCCAGGTCAGAGAATATGAGCAACAGCTCAACATGTCAGGAATATGAAGGAGATGAGCAGAAAGGGGCTGCTCTGAAAACAAGGAGTCTGAGTGAAATGGTGATGGCTGAGCTGATGCTCAGGCCCAGGGGGAATTGCACGATAGTCTTTGTGGTTGCCTGACACATTCAAAGTAAATTAAAGAGGACTCTTCTCTTTCTAGCAAAGCGTGCATGGTCACATCTCAAATGATACACAGGGTTTCCAGAAAGGACTTGGGTGGGGACAGCAAGCAGCCACTCATATAAGGCCAGATTTCTGACCGAGGGATACCCCTTCATAGTGTCTTTAAGAAATAAAGCTTAAATATTTTCACCATTGTCCCTGAGCTGCTCAACCCTAACCCAAACTACAAAGCTATCTGCTACAAAATAAAAGCACTGCCTACTGATATTGCAGCACAAAAAAAGAGATGTATTTGCTCAAACACACAAACAGAGCACTCTTGAGTAGGACTTTTCAGAGCCATGCAGTTATGGGAGTAGGCAGTGTTTACAAGGGTCTCAGCATGAGCTGGCAACCTAACTCTGGAAAATGGTACACGCTATCAGAACATTATCTCATGCCTTCAATGCAAGCAGGACACTCAGACCTCTTCAGAGCCCCTTATCCAGTCAAAGATCAAATACAGAATTTTTTATATGTGCTTTGAAGAAGAAATAGGAAAATATTTCAGAAGACTACTTTGTTCACACTAAAAAAACCCATCACATGCATTTGACTGAATCAATTTTATGAGTCTACAACAACTGGTCAAGCAATTTCAACAGATCAAAACAGCAAGGAAATGAAAATAATCAAGGCAACAGCTTAAAAATAAAGTTTTTCCTTTTCTCTTAGGGAATAAGAATTTTGTTATGAAATTCATAGGAACTTATTTTTTAACACAGTCTCCTGCTCCCCAGAGAAAGTAAAATGCTTATTTTGGGATTATCTTAAATTGGCTAGTTACTTGCAGTGGTTATCTTCTTTCTTTCTCCCCCCTCTCAAAAAAATAAAGAGGAATTGTGCTCCTATTTACTCTGAATTATTTTTCTGGTCTGAGCCACTTGCATGAAAAACTGACAAAACAACTCAATCCCACCACCCTTCAAATGTTCATTTACATCCACATATTTCATAGACTAAAAGGAAAATTACCTTTTATGCTTCTCTCTAGAAAACATAAGCTTCCTTGCAACACAACACAGGTACAAGTCCCAAACCAGCTGAGCTGATTACCCAGCAGCTCAGGCAGTTCTGGACCTCCTGCCCTGCCACCTTGTTTCCTCCTTAGGTTGACTGGTACTTTTGCAGCTGAGCCTAATTAAGGGTGTGGGGGTGCAGACCTGCAAGGCCCAGGTGTGAGGGCAGTTCCTGTGCTCTCTGTCCTCTGTTCCCCTCCAGCTGTTGCCATGCTGTTGAAGGGTGCCAGGGGAGACTCCTGTGCTCCCGTGCTCAGTGCCAGGTTGTGAACATTGGTATCTCAGAGCAAGGCAAGCACTGTTGTGCTTTATGCTCCCCCTGAGTCTGACTTGCCTTCCTTCTTTTACATATAGATATGAATGGCCTCCTAAAAATGAGACAGAATATCATAAAAATAGATCCCTTGTAGATCTGCTTTACCACTTACTGCAATATGAAATTATACTCATGCCTTAGTTTGTGATTTCAAGAGCAATGCAAGTACTTCTCCTTGGGAAGTTCAAAATGCAGAGACAACTGAGTCTTTTAAAAAATTCACGTTGTTTTCTTGTGCTTTTTTTCCTTTTCCCATAATTAACAATCATGTTAACATGTGATTCTGTTCAGAGTCTGACACTCCTGTAAAGTTGATGGGTCTGCATTGAAAACACCAAAAGAAAAGAAGCAAGAAAGGAAAATGAAGAAACCTCATATTACTTGACTTTCCCACCTACAGTGCTGTGTACCTATGACTCCACTGATATTTTACTTGTATCTATTCAATATGCAACTTCTACATTTTAGATAACATACCAAAAAAAAAGCTAATTTATTTTGTCTGGAGGTTTCCATATATGCTTCTGATTTTTTTTAATTGGAGAATGTGACTTACATTTCTGAACATAGGAAGAGTGGAAATGCCTCAGCATTAAAAACACAATGAGAACAATTTTAAAGCTTATAATTTCCATAAAACATTTAGATACATTTCAAATCTAAATGAGCTGCTGATGAGAGAGCTGTTCTTTTTGTGTTATGTGACAGCAGAATCCCAAGATCCTTGTTCAACCATGATTCTCACTGAAATTTAGGAAAAAAAATTGTCTGAGCCAAGACAGCAGGATTCAGTCCCAGAGATTTTTCTGCAAGGCCCTAGGGCCAAATTCATTCTTGATTTAAATCAGACCAGCAGAACTGAAGTCAATAAAATGCCACTGATTTATATCAGCTCTTATTTATTGCTATAGCACCCATGCTTACTTCCATGCCTCCACTGTAATCATTCTCCACCATTCATTAGGTCCATATATAAAAGCTGTCAGAAAGCACAAGCCAACTGGCTGCTCTTTGCAAACCTCCAAATGTCAGATTTCCCTCATTTGCAAAAAAAGGTCTTGATCTTACTAATGCTGGTGGAAATAAGGATTCCTACAATGCAGCCCCATGCTGTTCCACTGGGATAAATGAGATAAAAATCAAGAACTGGAACAGAGCTACTGTGAGCATTACTGTTCACATTGCTTTGAGGTGTGTCATGCAGGGAATTTTAGGGCTGGCTCTTTCTGGGTTATCTCACTGGTAACTTCAGTTCTATTTAATAATGTAAAACCTCTTAGTGACATTTCTAGACAGATTCCCTGTCATTTCCTACTGAGTTGCTTAACTTTTTTTTCCTTTTACCATTGTTCTGCAAAGATGCTCAAAACTCATTTGCATCAAAATATCCTATTATCCCATTATTTATGCGAAATGATGAATTCCTACAGTGTCTGAAGACAGAATGGGGGGTGCCTGGCTGTGTTCAGTGTTCTGCTGAAGACCAAGGGGGCAACTGCAAAGCGTATCCCCCGATGGCCCTTTGGTTCAGTTCTCAGTGACTTGATGCTCCCAATGTAGATTCCTCCCGGAAGAAACCTGAATGATGGCTCCATGCCACAACCATGCCATGCAAGAGGCCCCACAGCCTCACCATGGCTGTCCCAGTACATGCCTAATGCTTCTTCTTTCCACAAAGCTTCAAAACACAAAACCTAGGGGCATTTATCCGCAAGGACTAGGTTATCTCTCATCTCGTGTAAACCCCTCAAGACATATATAACATCAGTATTTAATAGCTCTGCATGAGTAGTTTTGGTCAACCAACCACTCCTCTGAAACTAAATTACAGCTCACATAGATGTAACCAATGTCCTGTGAACTTTTAGGTTCCTTCTCCAGAATCTCCACTGAAGATCTGACTTAATTCAATATGCCCCTGGTAATGTCATAAAACAACAGCAAAAAAATCACTCTCAATCTACAAAGCCAAAATCACTCTCAATCTACAAAGTGTGGGAACATCTACCCAGCTAGGTTGCTTTCTTCCATTACCCTAGTGGCTAATTGTGAAGGAACAGGAAATTGTAAAAGTATAGTGTAATTATTCTAGTCTTGCTTACCTTTTTTGTTTTCTTTATTTTCCTTTAAGAGATACTGCTGGAGCTTCATTTAAAACAGGAAGATCTTGTCTTGTACCCCACTGCTGCACAAAGAAGTGCTCTCAACTATGTGCCATTTAATTTCTTAGGTATTTACTAGTTTAAATAAATGGATCGCAATCTGAGAAGTAAATCTGCAACGCTCAACCTGAAAGTAGTCTTACTGACACAAGAGAGTCATCTTTCACATGGGCTGAAGGACAAAACCTTTGGTCTAAGTTCATAAATTGTCTTCTGTCCTTTTGTTCCATGCAAGCCTGTTTTTACATTAGTAGATCACATTGAAAGATGGACAGATTGTTTGAAAGTAAATTAGTCAATATGACTGTGAGAGAGATGACTATTATGGTGACTAAGTGCTGTAAAACATGGGAGGACAATGGAAGCCTGAGCTAAGAAAAGTCCTTCCCCTCTTTTTATCAAACTAGTTTTACTTGAATCAAAACTGCAGTCCTCTAGGTGCATTTCAATTTGTGGGACTTGGTTCTGATGAAGTAAATCAGCACAAGGATGACCATAATCCAGCAGTTTGTCCAGGAACCATTACCTGCCAGAATTGTAGACCTGACTGAATTTCCATTGAAGTTACACTGATTTTCTTGACTTTACCATTGGTTGCAATTTGACTTGAAGCTAGGCATTCATTACTGCCTTGAGATATTATTGAGTCAAGTTACTGTGTATAGAAACTTTAAAAGTTAAGAAAATTAAAGAATGTTGTCTGAGAACAACAGAGCTGGTCTGCTTTTTGTTCTTATTCGATATGCATCTAGTCTTTTTAAAAAATTTCACTGCTTGCCTTATTGATGTCTTGAGGCAAGGAGTATAGTGTATTAAGATGGGTTGATTTAAATTGGTTGATTTGTTTGAATGTCCATATCTGTAATGCACTAGGGTAAAAGATGCAAATACAGCTATATGCTCCATCAGCTATATTAAATTGTCTTTTTTTTTTTTCTTATTCAGTGTCCCTTATAAATGTCAAAGCTTTACAGTTGTTATGATCAACTTACATGCAGAAACTTCTGGCTGAAATTTTGTAGTTCAATGTTGTTTGCCTGAAATTGAAAGAAATATATGTAAACTTAGTCTAAAGATCAAAGCCCTGAACCATCTGTACCAGTGACTTTGTAGGTTGTGAGACTGCTGCCATTAAAGTTTTTGCCCAATAAATGATCTTGATAAAGCAAGTAAAAATAAAATGCAGAAGCTCAAATGAGCCCAGTCATCCAGCTCTCCAAATAGGCGTCATATTTTCAATAATAGTAAATCCATATTTACCAGCGTATACACCTATTTTCTAAAACACTTCACTAAAGCAAACAGAACATGTTCTGAGACACTTCTGATATAATGTCAAACGAATTTCACTCTACAAGTTCCTATACTAATCTAGCAATCATTCCTCAAGGCTTTCTAGCTCTGCTACCGTATGGTTTTTTGTGGGGAGAACATAAGAGTTGAATTCAGTTGTCAGCATTTGTTTTGTTCACAGGAGTATCCTTTACTGAGACAAATAAGCATATGTAGTCAATGGTCATGAGGGCACTGTTACATTTCCCTTACTGCACGGAGTTGAGACCTTTCCCAAGTCACTCACTGTGAGAGGACTTCATTCATAGAACTCATTTCTTTACATTTTGTGTTACATTTTTATTCTTCTCAAATGATGTCTGCATCATCACCTGCTCTAATCACCTTTGCTCTGTTATTTCCCTTTTGAATTCCTTAAAATTCTTCTTAAAATTCATAAAGCAAATCGATGTGTATGACTGGAAAATGAGTCTGCTACTCTCAGCCTTGCAACGCATGGCAGCAATTATGTCACTCTAAACAGCCTGTGTAATCTTGAATACTTAATGTACAAAGTTCTCAAAAGGCATGTGGACAATGGATTGCATTTGAACAGAAGGAATTAAAACGTGCAAAACTATTGCAGAAGGGAGCCAGTCCACAGGAAAGAAGACAGATGTGTCAAAGGAAGGGATGAATACATCAATGTATTTATGAGCATTTGTCTGGGATGAGGAACTTCAGCTGTGAAAAAAAGGGACTGCTCCTGAAAAGCCACAACAGGTGGGCTGCCTACACAGATCAAATTCACTTAAAACAGGGGGGGCAATGTCACTGAATGTCACTTCTTCTCTGCAGAAATCCAGCTGAGGGAGTACAGTGCTCCATCTGGCAGAAAACTAGTCAGATCTACAGAGGAGAAATTTTAACTGTGTTCACTTGGGAGAGGCTGAAGCATACATCTAAATATGAAAAGCCTTTCATGAGAAAGGTGAAATTTAATTTCTCTCTTCTCTTTTCTCTTTCCCATTTATTTTTTCCTTATTTTTTCTCATGGGGGTGATTTTCTTCATCATTACTGGCTAGTCTGAAAGCAGTGAAATATCTAGAGCATTTCAATTTTATCCCTGAGGGTCATGCCATCTCAAAAGGCATTTTATTATCATGATATGTAACTTTATTTTGTCATTTGTTTAGCCCTAATTGTGACATGCATCTTATTTAATTTTTTGATCCTTTTTTGTTAAATTTTCTTGCATGTGATTGAGGTGACCTAAATGCTCCCCATTTCTCATGTCTTTATTTCTACTCTGCAATAGAATAAGAATAGGAGGACATCACATCCTCTCTAAGATGCCTTGATCATGTTTTATTTTCTTTGATGTATTCTGAGTGTGCCCTTTCCTCTGTCATATGCAGTGCTTCTTGTAGCAACTTTTAACAATTGTGATTGATTTCTTGGCTTTCCTTTTAACCACAGTCTAAAGCTTCTTTAGTTTTCCAACTGCCACCATCCTTCAGTTTCCACATCTTGACATTTTCTCTAAAAAATTTCTAAATGACTCTGAAGAATCCATGGTTTGATAATTCTTCTCAATGTCTCTTTATATTCTGTGCTTTAGCTGTATGTAATAATAAAGCATCGAGACAGTAAACAAAAACTGAATTCAGAATTCTTCATAAATTTTAATTTAAATAGTTCTGCCTTTCATATTGCTAGGGACAAATGAAATTACCATAAGCACAGAAAGCACATGCTTGGCTTCAGCTGAAATAATACTGCTATGTTTCTTATGTCTTCATTTTCTTAAGGAAAAGCTGGGGAACTTGGAGGCATTAATCACCAAACTTTATGGTGTCACTGAGAGCACATTACAACTATGTAATACCTTCCTGTTTTCACAATACTATTATCAGTATGATATTGAGGATTTAAGGCAGTTACCTGGGCATCTGCATTTATGGAATTTTTAAACACCTAGATGTAAGCAGGTGGGACTGCCAGCTATTCATGTAGAGAGAGACATAAGGAGCCCTATCTCATCAAGGCCCATTGCCTCTGGTTTTATTCAGAAATTAAAAGCCTGCAGGGTTTAACAGCATCCCTTTGCAGTATAGTCTTCTGTGCAAAGAAGACTTCTCAATTTACTGTAGAAGCCCAATATCAGAGGAAACCAGAAATCAAAACTCTATCCAAGACAGTTCTGTGCCCAGTCAGTATTGCATTTCAGTGATGAACACAAAGGAGGAACATATGTGAATTGTTCCTTGTTATTCTATTTCCAGCAGGGCAAAGCAGCCAGTGTATCCAGTTTTTCCAGCATCAAGGATGTTAGCTGTAGAAACAACTGTGTTATCACATGAAAATTAGGAAGCACCAGTTGAGAAGCTGGTGGTAAAGGAGAGAAGCCACACAAATTTCTCATTTGCAATTTATGAGCCTGATAGGAACAATCTCTGGGAAATTCTCACAGACAAGTGAAGTGCAAGTTCCCCACAGCCACGGGAATGTTCACGATTTTTTTTTCCAAAAAAAAAGGAGTGCAATAAAAATAAGATGTTATCAAAACAGGAAGGTTTATCTCATCTTAAGTCTCTTTCTGAATAATTTCCCTGCAGTTTATTTGCCTTTTGTGAGAGTTCACGTGAAACAGGAAAATGATTTATTTCTATGGACAACTAAAAAAGGCAAGCTGAGGAGATGGAGACAAAGAGAAGAAATTAAATATGCAAGATAACCAAACCATGCTTTGCAGATGTATAATGTTAAGTTTAATGCCCAAGTGCTGGTGATCCTTCATACACTGGGTTATAAAGCTCCAGAATTCAATGAAGATTTTGGATAAGAATAACAGAGGAAGTATTAGTTCCTGCCAGTAGTAGGAATGGACTAAGGGAGCAGAATCCCTTCAGTGAAAAGCATCAGTTCCAGAAGAGATAATTAAATATGGTATTAGTTGACTGAAGGAATACAACTGGAACTTTGCCTGGTGTTTAGTTTGATTGAAACTCATATAGGTGGGTGCCTTTAACCAGGTGAGAACTGTTATGAATGAAGTTAAGACTTCAAAAACATAGAGTGAAGGAGTTAACTGCAGTTGTCAGGGGTATCTGATGCATGTGCAAATGGATCAATGTTCTTTCTTGTCTCTCTCCAATGCCATATAAATCTCAATAGCTGTTGGATGAATCAGCAGAAGAGAAGACCTGAAAAATCAGTTTGTTATTGACTTAGGATCTCCAGCACTTGGTTCTTCTTTTTGCCTTTAGTGTTATTCAATATAACCTATATTCAATATAGCCTGAAAATTAATCGTTGGAAAATTTAATCCTTTTGGAAGTTTGAGCTTGATTTCAAAGCAAAAATCCTCATTTAAAACAAATATTTGCACATTCACTTTTCAGCAATCAGTTGAGTATAAAAGTGTGTAAACCCAACACCCAAAAACAGAGCTGAAACTTCAACTGGGTGTACACATACAAAGAAGTTCCTCACTAAAGACACTACAACTTGATTAAGAAAAGAGTAGAGTAAAAGAATATGATTTCTGGCAGAGCTACAAGGACAGGTAGACCTGGAGACTTAGGCACATTGTTAATCACTAAATAGGGAATGTCTAAAAAAGTTAGGAATCCTTCAGCACTAGCTTAGTTATTTCACCTGAGGAGTACATTTCCTCTTCAGCCCTGATTTTTTTTTTTTAATCCCTGAAGTCAGATAAGAGTGAATGAACAAAAACCAAGGGAAAAATACTATAGATAACACTGGTCAAAATATTATTAATATTATTATTAGCATTAGTATCATCTTTAAATCAGGTGCAGTATCAGAGATAGCCAAATCTAATGAAAGATTGTTCAAATTTTGCTTGAGTTCTACATACAGAGTGGAGCTGTTCCCTGCTTAAATTATTTCATTTCAGCTCTAGCAAGCCAGGTGAAGGATGAGTGACATCAGTACTGTCCTGGCCCTGGTCAGAAATGTTATGTCTTGTGAATATGCAGTGCACACTCCACCTTCTTTCTGGAATAGGAAAGGAGAAAGAGAGCAAGAGAGCAACTGTATCTGTATTCACATGTAACCCCATCTATCTTGTGGAGACCACCAAGATCAGTGCTGAGACTGCTTAGTCATGATGGCAATTATAATGATGTGGAGAAATAAGTAATTGAACAGAGAAAATTTCCATCATCATTATTACAGTTCTTAATCTCAGCTCCAAACTCAACAGAAATTGTATTTCATTTCTAGGAATGTCCATTTGAAGGCATCTCTATTTGACCAATAATGCAAACTCCACAACCAATAAAAATCACTTAATCTCTTCAGCCTTAAACTGGTGGGGTCTTGGACCAAACCACTTACACAAAAACACTAGGTTATATTTTTGCCTATTTCAAAACTGAAAAAAACCCCACAGAATTCAAAGAGATTTCAGGGAAAAAAAAATAATCTACTACTGAGCTACGGAGAAACCCATTTTGTCTGGTCTTCACAGAACAGGATGACTGTGCTGCTTTGTTCATGCAAACTAACTTACAACACAGAGCTTTGGCCATGACAACTTTGTACACAGAGGAAATGAAGTCAGCAGGAGTAGATCAGAGATCATTTTTTTCTACTTCTGACAGGAAAAAGGCCAGATATCCAGAAAAATGGGGCTGTGTGTTTCTAGATGTACAATTTTCCGAGATAACATGGAGAGGTAATATTAATTTCTTAGTACATCCTTGTCTATAACATTTTCCTATCCAGGGTGCTATTTCTGTTTATAAATATGATTATATGAAATCAGACAATAAAAAGTGGACAGTGCAATGAAGAATCAGTCACCCAAGTGGTGATCCCAACCATCCCACAGGGAACACTGGACAGTTTGACAACACCTAAATAAACATGTGTAGTTATAAAACTGTGCTACCATTTCTATTGCCTAATAAAAAGATATCTAAAAACACTGGCTAGATTGCTGATGGCTCAGTTATAGAAAAAAGGCAAAGGGGAGAATTGTCAAATTTTTTTACCACTGTTCTGTTCTTGTATCAGTGTGGGGCAAACTCATTGGCAGAGAAGTGAAAAGAAGTGAAAGTGAAAAGAAACGTTCCTTTCCCATAAAAGTTTGAGAAATTTAAACACAGATGTCTATTGAAGCCTACAGTTTTGTTTTCTAACTATGTAAAACCTATTATTCATCAGCTTCCTTCATGCTATGACACTGGAACTGAATTAAAACTTTTTTTAAAAATGTTTTGGCTTTGAATACTCACTATCTGATTAAATTTATATCCCTAAATCCTTAAAAGTTCTTGAGAATCCCTTCCAAAATTTCTCTCTTTCTTATTTCCCAAAAGAGGCGGTAAGATGGGACTTTCTGTCTCCTTTCTGCCACCCAGCATCTCTGATCTCTGCGAGCAGAGGTGAAGTTGCAGGCCCTCACAAAAAAAAGATGACAACTGCACCCATCTCCACCACCTGCTTCTCCATCCCCAAGAAGAGGAAGATGCCCTCTGCTGATAATATGGCCTGTTCTTTCCTCTTCTCAGGAAAAGATATGAGGTCTTTCTGGAGAGGAAAAAGCAAAGTAATTCTGCTGGGGGAAAGCTGCAAAAATGTGAGCCCTAGACATGAATACTTAGAAAGAGAATAGATTCCATATTTGGTCCTCTAATTGTAGGGACCATTGAACAAATCTGGATTTAAGGCAATCTGGGGAAATGAAGGGGCTCCAGGTGACTCTGTCAACAGAGCTGTTAATAAATGATGACTTTCTCAGATACAACACAGAAACAAGAAGCTGCCTGCTGCTCATCTGCACAGTGCTGAGAGCAAAGCATATTTGCACAGACCTTTTTTGGCACTTAGGAAGGGGAAAATTTGGGTTTCTGCTGAAAAGGGAAATGCTTTCTTTCCAGATCAGCTGCTGATAGCACTCTGTTCCTAGCAGTAAAGAGGTTTTAAATATTGACAGTATTTCTTATGTTCTGCATGAGCAGTAAGTGGGCACATTCCTTTATCGACCTTTATATCTTTTCCTACTTGAATTTTTTCTTCACAATATTCTCTCCATTTAAAAAGCAGGGAAAATTAAAATTCCTCAGCTGAAGAAGTATGCCTTCCCTGATTTGGTTCACTTTTGCCAATTGTCTATTTAGTTTTATCTCCTTGCTTTTGTGATTCTTGTTTTTGTTTAATCTGCAGTACACAGGAGGCTGGTGGAATTACAGGAGGAAAATGAGCTGCGTAATGCAGCCTGAGGAGGGTGTGGCAAATGGGGACTTACTGGCAAATTGATCCAAAGGGATTATTTCAAAGTCATCTTTCCTAAAGCTCTATTTTAATGGGATTAGACAGATTCCTGATACATATTTGATTTCAGCAACCTTTCAGAGACCGTTGCCTGCCTATGATGTCTCTGTGCTGTAAAGGATGCTGCAGCTATGATATTTGTTTTATTTCAGGGTAAATTCCATAGGAAAGTAGGATATTTTAGAGCTGTGAAAAGATGTCAAGAAATCAGAAAATACTGATCTTCTGGCTTTATAAATATCCTCTTTCTTTTTTTTTTTTTATTCATCATAGCAGCCTACAGTTACTATATCTAAGGAAGTGCTAAACTTTCTCCCATACAAGAGACTGACATATTTTATAAGATTTCATGTTTCTTTCAAATCTACAATAATCTCATTGACATAATTGTTCCATATATTTTAATTGATTTCTATTTCTTTGTATGAGATCTTGACTCTGGTGATGACAGAGGCAAAATTACAAGCCCATAAATTTCCATCTTTCTAAGTAATACTTTAATAATCTTACCACTGACCTTACTCATATGTTTTTTATCTCAGCTTTCCTCATACTTTGCATACAGACAGCAGACGAAGTTCTGTGTCCTGCTGGGTGGTTCTCCATGACCACAGTTTGTGGAGACATGCAAGGCAATGCTTCTGACAAGGCAGGTTGGTGAGGCCCCAGAGCTGATGTTACCTTCATTAATTTTTCCAATTCTTTAGATATAAATGTTTTTTCTGCAACATGAGAATTTTCCTAAAGTTGCCACTTTTTTAGACAGCAGTCCTGGCCAGGTAAGGACTTTACAAAGTGCTTCCCACAAAGAATGTCTGGTTCCACTGGGCTGTGGCTACCAAACAGTAAATCAAACTGACTGCAATTAGTTATGTGTTAAACGTTCACTTATATTTTCAGTGGATTTGGCCCCAGGGTTTGCAACCAGGTAAGGGTCTTGCACCCATTTCACACAAAGAAAAGAATCCAGGTAACTGAGAGGAATATTTTGATTTTTCTCTTTTGTCTTCTCCAAATGTATTTTATTCTGTTTGGCTAAGCAATACCAGACTTGTGGGGATAGGAGACAAAGCATTTAATACATAATTATAATATTATTATGCAAAAACTGAGACAAAATAAGTCCATTTATTTATTTAAATTTTGTCTTCCTGTGTTTTTACACGAGCCTGAGCTCAAGAGGCGAAACAAGTGGCTCATCCCAGATCAATGGCCTTAATTTACTTCACAAATGAGACACAGGAGTCCCAGCAGCAGAGACAAAACAGGAGATAGGCTGAGGGGAGGTTTCAGTGTAATTACTTATGCTTAATGGACTTTCAAATTTAGTGTGGGGTTCAGCTCTTCCAGTTCACCTTAAAAAGGCAATGGGACCCTTTCTAAGCTTCCAGAAAAGATTTGGCTCTGGTACTGAGGGGCCTCCAGTGCAAATTTACTTGTATCATTAGAAAAGCCATTTCCTTGTACGTGTAAGCCTAATGAAAGTACACTTAATTTGTAATTTTGTATAATTATAGATCTTGATGAGACAAATGAATATGAATTCAGTATCAGCTTGTGAGTTCATCATTCCTTGTATCATCCATTTCTCAATTATCTCTAATGGTTGTCTCCAAGAGATTTATATCTTGTCATTTTCCTGCTAACCCACATAACATATCCTTGCAGAACTGTACCAGTGATTTGTCCTAAGGAGAAGAGTTTGTGTCCCATGCCAAGTTTTTGAAGGTTAGGCTTCTAAAATACTTCCAGACTCTCTCCAATGTAGGTACTGATTTCACAGAATCACAGAACCACTAAACATGCTAAGTTGGAAGGGACCCACAAGGATCATCGAGTCCAACCAGTAGCCCTGCACAGGCCCACCCCCACCATGTGCCTGAGAGTATCATGTAAATGCTCCTTGAACTCTGGCAGGCTTGGTGCTGTGACCACTTCCCTGGGAAGCCTGTTCCACTTCCTTCCAGCTTGTGGTATTCCTATTGTTTGCTTTTCATCTTTAGAACAACAGCCAGGTACTCCAACACTAATGCCTTCTCATCTCAAATTTCCATCCCCTTCTCTCCTTTGAAACCTTGCTCAAGTACATGTTAGATCTCAATAACACAGGCAGTTGTTTCTCCATGCACTTCTTTTTTTTTTTTTAATGCATTAGTACAATTTCCTAAATGTCCTGTGGGGTTTTCCAGTTCTCAGCTTTCTTTTTTTAACATTCCTCTTCTGTCCTCACAGTTAGTTCAATGGCCAAGTGACCTCCACCCTGGGCTCTGGGCTGTACATTCCAGCTGCCTTCTGGGTCTCTCATTGCTCTTCTTATTCATTGCAATCTTTTCCTCACAATCATGCTTTTTCTTTTTCCTTTTTTTTTTTTTTTTTTTTTTTTGTTTAACTGCTGAATTTACTCCCAGGGACAATGCTTACAAGAGAACTCTAAGGCCTAACAGTAAAAGAAAACATGAGGCACCCTAGGGAGGGCCTACACACTTTTCAGAATTTGTTACTGGTTCTTAAGGGAACTACATGTTTCTGAAAAAAATGTGTTCAGGACAGAGAGCAGTTCCTCTTCCATGACTCTCCCATTAGGAAAGCAGACATCCAAATAATTCAGATATAAATAAAATTTTTAGAAATCCCACATTTCTAATCTCCCTTTTATCCTTTACATGGTCATTTCCCAGTATTTAGGGTAAGGATTCATTTCCATTTCGGAGTAGGGAAAAAGTAAGCTCACATATTGTGGTGTTTTTTCTGTGCTCATTCATCTTACTGACTTTCATCTTGAAAGCCTTCAGGATTAACTGAGAAGATTTTTTTATTTTTTTCATCCAAGGTAATGGAGGCAGCACAAATTCTTTTCCACCAGAAGGAGAAGGGTTCATAACATAGCTCTGTTTATCATCCTGCAAAATAAGAAATACTGCAGCTCCTCGGTCTGCCACTTTGAAATATTCAAAACCAGTCATGTTTTGTCATTATTTGCTTGACCAGGAAGGTATTTCAGTGCTCTTATGAAAAATATTTGGGTTATGTGTACTGTTAATTTTGCGGTGTATGATGTAATTGACTTCCCTTACACATCCATAAATTGTCAGGTACTCCAGATATCTGTCACATCCCATCTGATTATAGAAATGCTTGTAGATAATTTAATAAACATAGTTTTACGAAACACCTGAATAAGCAGTGTTTAAAGATTTGCAGATTTAAATGGACTGGAAAGACATTAAATAAATGTAAGACAGAGTCCATCTTACAGTGCAAAAAAAAAATACAAGTGACTTTCCATCACCTGCTGATCAATCCTTATTGTACTGCAAATGCTGAAGTAATTCTGTTCAGTTTTAAGAGCAATAAGCTGGTTGCTCAACACTACAAAAGGCTGGGCAAAGATAAGAAGGGAACAGTGCCTTTTCCAGATAGAACTGCTGGACAGTACTAGCCTTGCCCTGTCTTTCTCAGAGAAACTGTGATTGACGTAAGAATAATGTCAGAGCAAAACCCACAGCATCACTCTACACTTCAGCAGCTCCTAGGAAATAAGGTTTCCTATCCTATTTAAGAATGAAGCAGAAATTATAGTTCTCAAACTCACAGGATAAACAGGTTCCCCAAGGGCTCTCATAACTAGGCTTTATTGCTAAACGTGGTTCATGTTTGGATGGTATTTAGAGAAAGCTCTTATGTAAAGAAATTGTGAGCCCTTCAGTGCCTGACTACCACTTACTGGCCCTGGTGAGATTTGCCAACAAATATGAACTGGCAACTGGGTAAAGGCCTGTCATCACACTCTCACCTGTCACAGAAGCTTGGCTTAGATAATTTCTAGCTTCGGATATCTTAATTTAAAAATGCTTGTAGTATGACAAACAGAAATGAGGTACAGTTTGGAGAGAGAGAAATGGCAAGGGAAATAATGTTTCTTATAAAGAAATATGTATGGTCACATAAATGAAGGATTACCAGGAAAAAAATTAAAGAGAAAAAGTATGAATTTGGAATGATATTTTCATTACAAGGTAGCATACAAATATCAATAAAATTTTTGTAAAAATGTGTTTACTGCTGTGTTTCTTAGCTTAGTAGTAATTCTTGGATTTACCTGGCTGAAAACTTACCATGGAAACGGTTTTCAAAGAGAAAAACTTGAGGTTGGGTCCATGGTTACTGCATTTCCACAATTCTTCTTTGGACAACCAAGTTCAAATCACTCCATCCAGCACATCATCTGTTCATCTTCTCTGTTATAATCCTGATGACTAAATAGAAGGAGATAAGGAAAAAAATCTCAAATAATTGTGAAAAGAGATGGTGTAGTTCTTGGGAATTGCTCAGACACTAACAGCAGTACACAAAACTAGATTTGGGAGCTGGATAAATCTCCAGTTCTAAGTGATGTCTCCCTCCTGCAGTAAGATAGATACATATTTGAAGAAATGGAATGAGAAGTGATTTTTTTTCTTAAACTGAGAGAAGAACTGCTCAAGGAATAAGAAGATCAGCAGAACAAAGAGATTCCACAAATCATAATTTCCTCTGTTTTCTTTTCTCCATTTATGGAATGAAAATATCAAGCATGTAGATAGCTTACCCATGTAATGTTTCATTTTGTAGGGTTTTTTGAGAGAAGGTAATAGAGGAAAAATACAATAATCACGTCTTGCTTGTCATATCATATCATAACCATATTGTAACCTGGAAGATTTAGAAAGAGTAGTAAAAACTGAAATGCTTAGAAGATTGCAATGCATGGATGTATATGTACAAAAGAAATCCTTGGCTAAGAAGTGAGCTTTCTCACTTTACTTTTCCAAGACGTGGTACAGACAAGGGAATTTCTGTGCAAAGCAGCAGAAACAATCCTCATCCCCACAACTGCCACAAGATTTTAGAGCCATTTGCATAGTAGGAATTTCTGCTGGATTTTCTGACCTCCCCACAGAGATCATCATATGGATTTCTGTAATTGTACATGGCTTTGTTTTAGCCTTATATGCTGTGTTCTTGACAGTATTGGCACACAATAGCAGCTTAGACTATAATAAGGTGTTAGTTTTTGCTTGTTTCCATCCCTGCTGTAGTCCTTGGTGTGGATAATTACTGTATTCCTTTCTCTCTCTCCTTTTTAAACCCATTGTTCCAACTTCTGGCAATGAAGGAAACACGCGGGATGCCAGTATCGCCTCCATTTTGCTGTTACACTACTCTGACTCTTTCCAGAAGCTGCTTATTCCATTTCTCAGCTGTCCTGGGAAGATGTTCAGGAGCAGAGGAAGGGATATGGGAACCATAGAAAATCACTCTTTGTTAGCTCATTTGGCCCCATTTTGTGGAGAAGTCTCACTGCTTCCAGTGGCTCGGGCTTCACACCATCCTGTAACTTTATACCCCAAACTTTACACCTTCCTTGGGTAAAGGCTGGGAAGATTATCTGAGTTGCCTCTAACTTAATTTCGTCAGTCAAGAATTTAGGAAAGAAGAAAAAACCACCAATTGTTGTTTTCAGCAGCAGACTCAGTTAATAAATCCCATTGAGACATGATAACCCTTTTTACCTTGAATCACACTCCCATTCCTGACTTTTTCCTCCTCATTATTTGTTTAGTTCTTGGGTTTTTCTCTTTCAGTATGTTACCAGAAAGTGAAAAAAAACCCAGTTAAAAGCACAGTATAAAAAAGATCAGATATGAAAGTCATGTCTGGCTCAAGATATGACATCATCGCTGTCCTGAAGTCAGCTTCAGTCTGTCTTCCTCTTGAAACAGTGGGCTCTGGAAAAAGCCCTCAAGCCCAATATTACTTTTAACTTTTTTAATCCCCACTTTCTTTAGCACTGATCTGACAAACTGTTCTGCTGGTGCTGAACTCACTCTTATTGAATGATTGATTGGCAGGCTTCTCCTGTCTGAGATAGTGTGGTTGCTGCTGAGCTCGTGCTCCTTCGACTGAAAAAGGACCAATGAATTTAAAGGTGCTTTGCTCTCCAAAGAGCCTCTTTATTATCCTCCAGATCTTCTGACACTTCAGAAATACAAAGTCAAGTTTCCCCTCTGCCGGTTCCCTGTTTGGAATGATTGTTTTGTTGCATTTTGGCTGCACAAAGGATTGTAGTTCAAAAGTAGTTCAAACTCTGTTAAATGACAGATAGCTGTTAAACTACATCTGTGGGCACTGGTATACAAGAGCTCAAAAGTGGTGAAGTTTGGGATGGGAATGGGAGTGAAGTTGGGCTAAGATAGATCTTTTGTACCTCAAATCCCCAATGAAGCCTTGACAGTGGAAGAAAAGTAAAGTGTGATTTATCCCAACCTCAAATAAGGCTTCATTTACGACAACAGGATCTGAATTGAACTTTGTTGTGGGCTTGGGCTAAAATCTTGTTCTACTTTCATCTCTTTTTTTCCACATTGCTATTGGCATAAACTATAATGACCCCAAAGAAATACAATAGGAAGATCCCCCATGGTACCTATGGCACTACATCCTTTCTTCTGGAAAAAACACTGAAAAGGATGCTTGAGAGGACTGAATCCACAGATACTTGCATAAAGTCCATTTCCACGGGGAGCCACCCGAACTGACAGCTGCTGCATTTGTGCCAGAATGTTTAATAGACTTAGCAGTGAAGCACATATTAAGAGGCAGAAACTGAGCTTTTCTGAATTCAGTCTAATGCAGCCCATTCTGTAAGAACTAGAGCATTTAGCCTCCATGTACCCCCTCCCAAAGTAAAGTACGTGAAAGAAGTTTTTTAGTTCCGAGAATAATGATTTATGACTAGCACTTTTCATTTCATAAGCTATCAGATACTATTTAAAAGTACTTTAAGAAAATATATATTCCACTCATACGTATTCAAATTTTGCTAACACAAAGCTACTGTCACGTTGGTTAGTTCAGCTGTTATTTGCATTAATAAAAATAAAAATATTATTTTTCAACTGTAGCATAGCCTATATTTAAGTATTTTTGAAAGCTTGGCAAATATTAACCCTTACACAGCTCTAGGTCACTCTCCCTATAAAGAGTGCAAATGCCAAATATATTAAGTAATTTCTTCCAAAGCTTCTCATTGAGATGTCTGATACTTTCTAGCCTATTGTCCTTTCTCATAACCATTACATTTTATTAATTTTCAAGAAGCAACTAAAAACCAAAGTCAGAAAATAAAAAGATTGTTTATGTGTGGCAGAATAAAAGGAAAATCTGAGTGAGACAGGCTATAGCTAAACTGGAGCTTGGGTAAGAACCAGAGGATTGGTGCTCTTCTGTCCCATGACAATACTTTTATTTTCAAATATGTTTATCAGATTCAGCACTGAGAAAGAACACAGTATGTGTAGGCAGACTAATTAGTTTGTTAGCAAGGTTAATCACTACATCAGTATGGTACCCTAGCCTACTGCCATTATGCACCCAAGAAAACTAATTCAGTTAGATGTGGATTTTTTTTTTATATAGAATACAGCTTTCAGCTTTTATCTTATACTTGATAAGCTGTATTTTAGAGACCACTGGTGAAGAAGGGAAAAGAATATACAATGTTGATTTATGTATTTAGCAGTGTACATGGTGTTTTCTGGAACCAAGAAAAGAGATCAGAACGGAAAGACAATTTTAAAAAATGGTTTATGCTGCCATGTTTTTGATAGCTGAAAAAAAAACCTCACCATTTTTCTTTCAAGTTTTTCATTGAAACAACATGGCTGAACATCTCCTTTTGCACTAACTCCAGCTGCACTTTTTTGTTCTCTGCTCACTGTCTGATAATATTTTTGGTTGCAAGCTATCAAGATAGGCCTTTTTTTACTTCTTTCCTCACGTTGAGTGGAAACACACAATTCTTTTCTGTTTTATTCTCCTCTGGCTTTAGTCGTCTGCCAGCTTTGCATAGGTGCTTCATCTCCTGACACCCCAAATAGACCTATGACAGGCAGAAAGAATTGCAGTCCCCTGCAGTGAAGATCATGGGTGTCATCAGACTCTAAATATATATTTTTTTTTTAATTTTGTTGTAAAGTCTGTTTCAAGAGAATGACTGGATTCCCACTTAGGCCATTTCAATGTTGAGCTCTGAGGTCCTGCACCTCTTTTCAGTCTGCTCAGAAAAGAAACCACACAGGCCCAAGAAACGTGATTAGAATGTTAAACCACACAAAAGACTTCAATATAAATATTTGCAAAAGGCCAGAGCTAGAAGATTGAAAGAGAATAGGATAAAACAGAATTGCCTTAACTTTAAAACTATGTTTCAATAAAATAAAACTCTGGTTGAACTCCATGTTGGAATGCCGAGGTGCTGTGATAAATGGAGGACTCAATCCTGTTTCACCTGCAGGAAAAGGAAACAAATTCTTTGTAATGCACTTTATTAAAATGCTGATTTTGACTTTTTGCCTATGACAGGGCAATCTGTAAGAGAAAGTAATAAGGCAGGGAAGCTTTGAATTTTAATATCTCTCTTCCTCTTCTTCCTTCCCTTCATGTTTTTCTCCCCTCCCTTGGCTAAATAGAATTGGATGACTATGACTCAAGCACATACAAAATTAAAAGGTTTTTATAAAATTAAAAGGCATACCCTTGCCTGCTTCTTTATTTGCCTATATAACTATATAGATAAAAATCTCAATAGTCCCAAGAACAGGTTATCTGAGAGTACCAATAGTGTGACTATGCGACTTTTCCAGAAAATTGATTTAAATTGATAATCTTAGGTGTATGGGAAACACAATTTGAAAAATATTTCAAATCAACTCATGCAGCTTGGTGTAATTTCCTGATGTCTGTTTCTTCTTAGTGGTTCACGCTTTTTATTACAGGTATAACATCCTGCAGAAGTGGCCCCTAGTGGATTTGGAAGAAAATGAAGTCAGAAATATCTTCCATATTGTGTATTCACCAGGATATTTAAATTGAAGGAATTGATTTTTTCCAGTCAAGTGTTGCACTAAAAATCAAATCTAGGAAGACACCTGATTTAAAACAAACAACTAAATAAACCAACAAAAAAAAAATCATGACAGCTCTGGGGAGAAGAGACTTCATTGATATTAATAATGTTCAATGTTAAGATCACTGTCCTGGGACTTCAGCACAGGAATGGAATCTTATGGCAAAAGTAAACAAAATAAAAGCGTATTAAAGAGGAGCATCTCAGGATCTTACAGTGTTGGATTAGCCAGTAACTTGGTCTATGACCTTGGATAAATCACTTGTCTGATTACATCTTGGGAAATCAGCTGGAAAACAAGCATAAAGGCTGCCCTCTCTGATGAGCTGCTTTGAACAAGCTGAAACGTGCTCCTGTGGCATCCCTTATTGACAGGTACTTCTTTAGATAGAACCTTGCCTGATGGGTATGTTGTGGAGGAAGGGGTACAATAACCAAACATGGCAGATGCAAAATGCACCTATATTCATTTACTGCAGAAAAGGTTAGAGTTCCTGCTCATTTAAATATTACAGCACACGGGACAAGACAGCAAAAGATTAGTAGATGGTTTTCTAACTTATTTACTTCAAATCTTACAAAATAATAACAACTAGATTTAAGTTGTTGGTAAAAAGTTCAAAATGAATTTGAATTTTATCCCAACACATTCCTTCATGCTAACTGCAATAGTCTGTATGTGAACCAAAATGTATCTCAGAGGGACACAACTAGTGAATATGAACCATCTGGCACATGAAGCCTTGCCTACTGTTTTACCCAACTCAACTCAATCCTGACCCAGTGCACACACATCACTGACCTCACAGTCTTCATCACCCTTATTACAAATGAAATATTAGTTTTTGAAAAGAGTTGGCAAGCTGGAAGAAGAAGAAAAGGCAAAATGGATGCAATGGCTGACTGACTGCTAAAAGGTCTGGAAGGTTTCTTTATTTCAAGTTTTGGAAAATGTGAAATAAAAGAACGTACCATTTTTGTAGATGAGTATATGAGAGGTAAAAAATCCACAACATACACTATATTCCTGGTGACTCCTTAAACATTGGTGCTTTACTTTGTTAAGCACCAATTCTCGGAGTGAGTATTTGTATGCAACTTGGCAGTTGCTAAGGTAACAATCATTTGGGGGAAACAGTAGAGTAAAACAGACTTATAAAACCTACATAAAATTGACATGAAATGACAATGGCTTCCCTAGGCTTACAGTAACTTTCTATATGTTCATGATTACACATATCTAACACAAATATTTCCATTTCCCAGGACTTACCTAGTTAGGTTTCTGTTTAGAAGGTGAATGGCGGGGCCATTCATATTTGTTTAAAAAAGAAAAATATTGCTTAATGAATGAAATGAAGGATATGTACTTTTGTCTGAAACCATCACCATTTAGCACACAAAATATTTGCACACTAATATTTACATGCCATTATTTCTTTTCCAAAGGAACATAACCCAGCACAGATTCAGGGGCTGCTGAGGTGACAACCAGTTGTCCCCACCCTTAAGCCTGTTTGTGCTCTGGGGCACAGGATGCACTAAGAGCCAGGACAGTCATATCTTTTTCCACCGGCTCTTTTCATCACACCCAAAACATACCACTTTCACAACTAGCTTGGATTTTCTTATGCTGTCTCCTTTTTGTAATCCCATGGGTTTCCCTAGACCAAGACAATTTGTAAGTGGATACTACCATCCATATTTGAGATAAGGCACATGGACTCATAGTGCACCCCATATTGTCTTCCAAGCTTTAGTTCTATGAAAAAGATATAGGCTGGTTTAACTAATGAAGATATTCTGTGGCTACTTCAGTTAGTAATAGGCTATAAAGGATGCACCTTCTATTTTAAGTAAAATTTTAGCTGAAGCATGCTTCATTGATGTCAAGAAATCATTCATTCACCTAGGAAATCTTTTCTTTATATCTTTATATTCTGCATCGCTTTTTTGAGACATGCAGTGTTCTTAGATGATGATAACTGGAAGCTGAATATCTTTATTAAATCTATGAGTAAAACATAAAATGTTTTATTTAAAAAAAAAAAAAAAGGAGAGGAAACTCCTCTGCAGGAGTTGCTAATACTTTGTAACAGGCAACAACTCACCACAGTCAAAGCATTTGGGGTCACTGTTCAGCATAGGCTTCTTAGAGGCTCAATCATCTTTTTCTGGTAGAAAAGCAGAAAACAAGAGTAGTCACAGCTACATAACAAACTCAAATCAGATAGAAGCACAGATGTTGGCAGCATCTAAACTGGGAAAATAGCAAACAAAGTACCCCAAACTGGCACAAATCTCTATCTACCATTTAAAAACAAACATGTACAAACACCTAGATTTCTCCAACAAGAGTCACTTAAGCATTCAGGTTTGTGTCAACAGTCAAGGAAAAGCTAGGAATAGAAACCAGGGTGATTCCTGTAACAAAGACCCACCACCCAGAGATGGAATCCAAGGTGTCAAGACAACTGAACAAGATGCCTTAAGATATGCATAATAAATTCAAGTAACAATGTTTGTTGAGTGCTTTCAGCAGCTCTTGGACTTCAAGTTGAAATCTAGTCATAATTTTCACCCTGGTGAAAGATCACTTGCCTTGCTGTATATATTTCAATTTTAGGAAAAGCAGAGGGAAAATGCAAGTCTTCAGGCTAAACACTTTCCAGAAGAAAGATTGTACTTGTCCATAATAATAAGCATTACACTAGTTCAGATCTATTTTGTAAATGTCTTTGAACCTGTATCTACCTGCAGGGTAGGAAAAAAAAAAAGAAAGAAAGAAAAAAGAACTAGGTGACTTTCAGCATAGAAAGATGGTCATAACTAAAAAAAGCCTTTCTGAATCCAGCTTGTACCCTGAATATCCCAGGGGAATCAAGTTGTGTCTAGCGTTGTCTATCTTGATACCCTGACTGCCTGTCTGCACTCTCAAATAGTGATTTCTAAAATGTTAGCCCCACTGGCAGGCTCTGGCTGAGGCTGCCAGGGAGCCAAGTGATCAGCTCAGCTCTGTTTCCAGCAGAGACCTGTGCCCTGTGGTATGTGCCCAGTGCACGGGAGGAGATCACAGCAGGAAGGGAAAGGTGACACCCTCCCCGTCCAGGGAAGGAGACAGCAAAACTCCACTTTCTTTAGTGTGTCCTCCCTCTGGCACTCAGAGCACCATCGATGTGGTTTCTGGAGAGAGGCATTAACAGTCCCAGTTTTCAAGCATCCCACCGGATTGCCAGAGGGAAGAAGTAGTTTGGAGATGCAGCTAAGATCCTTCCTGCTCTTTTTTTCAAAGTTCATGGTTTTTATCCTTACAGACTAGAAAGGTTTGGCTTTTCCTTGTGTTGACATGAATGTGAATGAGGCATCTGCCTCATGAAAACATAAGGACCAATGGTACAAAAATCCCTTTCTTCTTATACTGGCATTTCCTCTGCTGACACAGTTTTTGTCTTTACTAGTTACTGTGTTCAGTGTCCTCTGCAAGGCTTTTCTTATTAAGGAAAGAAAGTCCAGGGTACTGCATGAAAGACTTGATTTCATACTTCACAGTGTCTCTCCCTAGGAATTTACAGCTGCTCCTCATGACAGTCACCAGACAAAAAAAAGTACATGTGTGTGTGCACACAGGACAAACTAGTCTGTGATATATTGATGAGTTAATAACTGCACGGTAAATCTCAGAGCAGACAAAAGCTGCCATTCATTACTCCTGTTTTGTCTGTAATTTTTTACGTTACATTTTAATACCATTCCTGTCCATGAAAAGGAAAATTATGAGAACCATTCAAATAGCTTCTTACCATCAGCAGAGGGGGAAATTGAGGACATAAGCCACTGCTCTGGAAGGATTTCACTGTAAGAATTTACACGTGTGCAAAAGAAGGAGAAGCACTCAGTTAAAAGTAAGTGATATTAAAATCAGCTGACTCTAAAATCTGCAAGATAGATTGGTGTTATGAGACCCATTTAATAGCCTGAGAAAACTGATGGCAGCAGATAGACGTCACAACAAGCCTGGGACACAAAGTCCTCTCAATATCATCATTTCAGTCCCAGGATAAGCAGTTCCTCACCCTCTTAATGATCTCTGAGTCACCATAATCAAATCCAAATATCTAATTAAAACATGAGTTGGAGAAGGCCAGTGTGTCTAAAACCCCCTGCAGTTGTGAATTTCTTTCATCTAAATCAGTGTGTTTCAGTGAAGTGTGTGCTGGCAGTCTCAGGTAGGCCTTCTCAAAACTTTCCTACCTCAGATACTTTTTTCAAACCTAGAGCTACTACTTTGGCATGAGCAATAAATAGTTGAAAGAAGATTCTTAGAGCACGGGAGTGATCTCATTGTAATCTAAACATGTGCCAAATTTTATTTTTAGAACAAAGGGGTGAGTGGTAATAAGAAAGAATCACACAGTGCAACAGTAATTTAGTATTATTTACATAATTAACAAAACTTTTCCTGAGGTCTTGCAGGGACATCTTACAAGAAAAATCTACTGGCTGTGTTCTGTCTTACTTGAAATCTCTCTGTTGACTTAAATGGAATTTTTATTCCATGAGACAAGCAGAAATGGGTGTCCTTCTGAAGGAAAAGATACATTTGTCTCCTAGCCAGGAATAAGTAATGTGAATGTTTGAACATCCAAAGTGTCAGGGGAAGCAAAGGGTTAGCTATGCTGAAGGGCCTCAGGGTTGTTGGGCATCCTTTCAGCAGAAATGGCTTTTACACTAATATTTGGCAGCTCACACTCTATTTGATGGTGAAAAAATGGACCCTTACGATACATCTGGTAGGGATACAGTGCATGGAAAGAAATGGATCCTGTGCTAAATTCGACCCGAGCCTCTGGCAAGGAAACCTCACCCTCTTGAAATTATTGAATTCACTAATGGGATCTTTCTCTGTGAGGAAGGAGATAAATATCCAGGCCATTTATCAGAATCAGATTATTAAACATTTAAAAATGACATTAAAGGGGATGATACTCAGACTAATGCACATATCAGAACTGGCAGCCCAAAAGCGTATTAGCAATCTGAACTGCAAAGCCCTGAATCTGGAGGTGCTAATCACAGTGTGCTGGGCTGGGTGTCTGGTGAAAATGAACATCCATTGCCTGAGGCCCTGCTGCTGTAGTTTGACTGTTCAACACTACAGGAGAGCAGTCAAACAGAAAAAGCAAACCAATATTCAGGAGAGCTCTGCGCAAAAGCTTAGATCCTTGACACAGTCACTTTGTTGTGCTGCCATCCTTATTTTTAGCATATTTTGATAGAATTCCCTTTTTGTCTCAGCCTGGTGACAGTTAATTAAACAAACGTTTCACTGGATCTAGATGCATATTTTATATGATGAACTGGTTCAAAAGCAAAACCTGTTTGAACTGCAGTGGGTAGAGGGGCGTGGGGGGTGGAAGCCTTTACATAAATAACCACATCATTTTATGATTCATCACTTAGTGTTTTTCAACATTTTCCCAGATCTCTCTGATATTTCTTATCTAGATGTCAGTTCTGTTTGTTTTGTTAAATTGACATATGAACAAATCAATCTGTCTGCTACTCGGAGCAGCTCAGCCCTTTGCATCTGTGTTCCTGAAAGCTGAGGTGAAAAAGAGGAGGAAGAAAAATAAGTTCCTCACAGAGTGTGGGGAGATTTGTTCCTTTCTTTCTGGCAATTCAGTTAAACCCTGAAGTGCCATTCATTAGGTTTTGATGTTGGATTTTGGACCAGAAAGGCTACTAGTTGGAAGCACCAAATGCTGTATGATCACTTATGTGCCTTGACCTCAAAACGGAAATCAAACATATCCTTAGAAATAAATACAAGACGAATTCATTGCACCTGTGAGGAAAACCACCCATATATTCTGTAAAGCTCTGCTGACTAAATTAAAGGACAACAGGAAACTGAAGAAGAACTGGAGCCTTTCTCACCCCTTCATGACCTGAACCCTAAAGAAGGGAGTGAATGTGACAGCCTGTGTTGCAGGAACATGTTCTTACTCATTGTCTTCCTGTTTGCTTATCTTAATGACGAATCAGAGCAGCCCCTGTCTAATTGACTACCTCTAACTCTGTGGCTACTACATAAAAAAAGCAAGAAAAAAATGTTATTGCAAGTAATGATCCAGTTGCAGTTATGTCACTTTTATATTACATCCCAGAGATACATGAGTTTTAACATTTTATATGGCTGGCAATAGGGAACACAGTAGGGAATCCTTGATGAGGATAGCAGTTAGTGAGGGTGGATTAACCTTTTTTCGGCTTTTTTCCTGTCCAGAAAATTTTGATTCCTACTCATAATTATAAATATTTTTAATGTATATTAATTATCAACAGCAACTGCAGATAGCAGAGGAAAATTTGTGGGAAAAAAATGGCAAAAATGCAATGGATTTCGATGAGGAGGTAAATAATTTTTTGAAAGACTCAAACACTTTAAGCATCAGATAAGCTTTAGTCAGTTTGTTCTGGAAAATTTAGGCCACCAAACTTTATACAGTGACTTTTGTAATGAGCCTAATAACTTAACGATAAGCTAAAGCATTTATTTTACAAAAAGGCCAATCTTACAGCTGAGAGAAAATTTACTGTATCACTTTAAAAGTTCTGCAATTACAATTATCCTCATTATAAAAATGTGTTCCTCCTCATTATTTTAGGTGCTGTTGTTGAAAGCTTAATGGTTCATGCTCATTTATATGTGAAAAAATAAACAGTTTATTATGAAGTATGGAACTACAGCATAATGTTCTCAAAAATTAGTTCAATTTTAATGAGGCTGCAGAAAAAGTAAGTTATGTTTTCATTTTTGTTCTGGCTAGGTGCTGAAACGCAGCTGCAAGGGCTGTTCCAACCCCAGCAGACAGGCTGAATTCTCTCACAAAATTCTGCTCTCAGGAGACAATGATCAAATTTTCATTAAGACCTTTGAATCTTTCTGTTGAAATCCTTAGGCTATCCGTAGATCCAAAACAACTTACTTTTAAACCAAGGTATTTAGCCTTGGAGGGCTTATTTGATATGAAACACAGCTGCTTTTCAATTTCCAAGTTGACCAAAAACTCTGCATCTGAAATCTACCTTGGGCTTTTGAGTTCACGTACTGAAGCACTTGAAAATGCAAGTATAGTTTCATATTATTTTCCTACAGGACGGTGGCAAGAAAGGTTTATAACATTGAGGACAGCTCCTGAATTTCCACACAATTTCCATTCAGTTTTCACACGAGCCTTTATATACCGTCAATATTTACCGGCGAGAGCAATTTTCCACAATGCCAAAAATGAAAATGGAGCTGTAACTTACAATTGCAGCAAAACAAAATGGTTTTCATGACACTGGATTGAAAAAAAAATTAAAAATAAAAACCCGATTGAGGCTAAGCCAACATTTTGCTTCAGTGTTTCACTTCATATAAATAAATCTGTGCCAGAGGACTAAGCTTAGCATCACTGGAAGCTGAACAGATGCTCATTTTTTTGTGATTCTCCATCCATCTCCGTGGTACCTAAAATCCAAATTGATACTAAAAATCTGGTACTGATAACTCCTCCTCGCCACTTTGAGTTGTAACACAGAGGAAGTCTGCTTTGACCTTCATGACCCCCATATACAATAGCAAAAATAAACAAAGCAATGCTTATCTGTTTTTCTGGCACTGAAAGAGAACAAGAAGGGCTCTTAAATGGTGGAGCCTCCTTCTGCCTGTACATATAGAGCCACATACACACATACACTCTTGCCAGCCCTCATAGATTTCCTGGTATCCTTCACAGTAAGGCACACAAGCTCAGAGCACAAACAGGCACACTTCCACTGAATGGGGGACATGGAGATTTGTCAGCTCTATAGCCCATCTAAGCAGCAAGATGGACAGATGTAAAAAGTTCTAACTCTACCTATGCTATTCCTTTCTTCAATTATACTATCCACTTCCTAAGGCTGTTTTGTACTTGGAGTAAAGTTTCTTTGATTAATACATGAAAATACATTCTTCTACTTTTCTCAGATTGTTTGTAATTGCTGCTTGTAATTCCAACTGAGATTTTCACAGGGAAAATTAAACTTCAGCGTGATCATCTCTGTTTTAGGTTGCTGAAATAACCATCTATTCGAGATCTGCAGTACAAGGAAAATGCCACAAATACTTCTGAGTGCAGAGCAGGGCTTATAGACGTATTTCTATGCTCCTGGATCTTTTTAAACAGCCCCTTGTAGTCCTGGGAGGAAAAGTGGGACAGGTGTTTGAGAATAGCAAAGAATCTGCAACTCCTACAATTCACGCTTTTAAAACAAGTGTGTCATATGTGTAAGACTTAATCTCAATGAATTCTTGCAGCTGACCCTGGGTATTTTTTCCATAAAAACCCTTTTTAATATAAGATACTGATCAAGGTAAGTCAAGAATCAATGTTGACTCAGATTTCAAACCAAAAAGGAGAAAGCATTAAACTGCCCTTGAACAGGCAGAACAGGGACACATAGCAGTGCTGCCCTGAACATTGTAACAACTTAAAAAAACCAACCCAAATCTAAACCCAGACATGATTGTATCAAATTTAGCTTTTCTATCATTCCCACCAGTATTTTTTCTCATTTTCATTTGCTATGTAAAATGTAATCCATCATTGAGTTTGCAATAGACTGGTTCAGTCTTCAAACACCCTGGATGTCACTTATGGGTTTTCTTCTTTCTCTGTTCTGGGACAGGCAGGGATTTTTCTTGGCTTTCCCTTTCCTCCCAAAATGCTGAAATATAATCATACTCAAGATTAATTCTTCATAGACAGAGGTGAAAACTATATGCTTGAAAATGAAATCTAGTGCACAGTCAATATCAATCATATAAGAGGAACAAACAGGTTCATGGTTTGAAATTTCTTGTTACAGTGCAAACTGAGACTCTATTTAAAGGTTCTGTTTCAGGATGCAAGGAAAAATATTGGGGGTTTTTGTGTGGTGTTTTTACAAAATTCAAGGTCTGTATATAATAAATAGTGTTTCTAATTTCAAGACAGCAGCTCACTTGCAGAACAATCTGCAAGTTCTAAAGATTTCCTTAAAGCATTTGACGTAAGTTATACCTCAGCAAAGGTCAGCTCTTGCTTTAAGACTATTGAGAAGGTTAATTTGACCAGATGAATTCAGACTTTGCTCTGAAACTCAGTTGACATTTTTAGATGAAAAGTGAGTGATGGTAGTAAGGGAAAAAAAAATCAGTCTCAGCTGTTTCTGCCCAGCCACCAGGGAAAGCAGAAAATTTTCTATTGTACAGAACACTCAAGATTAAAACCCCAGAATTCTCCATTACCATGTCCATATGGAAGCTGGATTCTGGAACTCAACAGCTTCAAAGAAGCTTTTTCACACTGTAGCAATAGTACTTTATAGATTTCTGCTGTGCCTTCATCTTGATACTCACAGAGGTTAATTTTTGATGTCACGCTCCCCATCCTGATTTAGCTTCAATGGTCAGTTGGGAGCAAGAGGGAAGGATGGAATGGGGAGAGTATCTTTCCAGGCTAAGGTGGGAGCCTGGCTAATTGTGGAATGGAACTGCTGAGCTCCAGTACAGTGGACAGGACTCAAAGAGCAAGGAACAGTCCTCACTCCGTGCACTGATTGCTACAAATGAAGGGCAGAGAAAAAAGGATCTAAAACTTTAAGGACTGAAGTTAGGGAAGAACATAAATTTTGGAAATAATCTATATTTGGAAGAAACAAGAGGCATATATGTCAGTATGTACACATGCACACACATATATATGTATAACATAAATGTATGTATAAACACACTCCTACATACATACATGTAATGAAACTCGACTGAAAATGTCTGAGAAATGTTTGCTTTTTTACAAGAAAACTAGGAATGCTTAAGTTGTCATTTTCACCTACAATGCACAATCCACTTTTGTAGCGCTGAGCAATTTTTAAGTAGGCACTCTGCCACTTCAGCACAACCATTCCAGCCAACCAGCTTGTCCCTGAAGCTTGAGACTCCCTCGCCAGCTCCCCATCCCAAAATGCTTGAGCAGCATACATGGTCTTGGTCCTGTGGCTACAGGAGATGTGTCACTGCCTGAATCTGGAGCATGGGTAAACTTTTCAAAATCCCCAATCAGTGGAATAAAATATCTATTCTGGGAAGTAAGTCCACCAGGGTTTGAATTTTCTGTGAGAGTAAAGCAGGAGAATAAGCTACATGCAGTGCTATGTGCTACCCGTGATCTGCCAGGAGGGGTCACAACTTTGTTAGGAAGCAGTGGGAATTTAAGAGTTAGGGCAAGGGGCACAGTGTGAGGTAGGTACAACTGCTGCTTGTCCAGCCACCCTTGGAGTTCAGCCAAAGTGTCCCAAAGACTCTGGGATCTCACCCAGGACTCAGTAACCTCCAGAGCAGCAGAGTGAGAACAGGATTTGATATCCCTGTCTTGAGTGTCACAGGCCTCTGCTCCACTACCATGACCCCATCAGCGTGTTTCTTGTCACAGGCATTTATCCACAGGAAGATCCTGAATATTTCTGTGGTTTTCTCTACAGAAAACCAGTATGGCTTTTCACCATATACATCTTTCTCATCGCTACCTTACTATCAGACCGTTTACATAAGTTCTGCTTATGTAAAAACAAGTCAGAAGACACATCTTTAAATTCATTACTACTTAATGCTTTCCAAATAGCCAAAAGCAGTACCAAAACCTGCAGGTGCAAAGACTGAAATTCTAGAGATCACACAACCACAACAGGGAATTTTTTTTTTATCTTTCTGCTAATGCTGTATCAAAGCACAACAGTCAAAAGGATCTCTTATAAATTAGTCACACTACTTTCGTTTCTGTTTAGGGCATAGTTTTCCATTGGATAAATCCTTGCCTGCAAGGGGTAACCAAGCCACAGGTAACTTGTGGGAATTGAAAACCAGTTGTATTTTCCAAAGTGCTGATGTATAAAGCTTTGGAAGTGTTTACTTCAACAAGAGTGAAAAGAAAATAGTAGAAGAGTTTTTCACTGTCAAATATGCACATTCTGCAAAATGTTTACATACATGTGTATTCATGCATCCACAGCCAAATATACATATATATATATATATATATATATATATATATATATACACACACACATATATTTTTATCCTTAGATTGATATTCTAATACATTTAGAAACATGATCTGGATATGTCATAATTTACCCATAAGTGTGCTTGCTGTACAAGAGCAGCTAACATTTTTACTTCAATCATGGCTCTAATTAAGTAGGAGGAAAACTGAAGTGGCTGAAGGTTCATGCTAGAAGACTGACATGATGTCAGGTTTCATAAGTAATAAGATGTAGAAAATGTCAAATTATTGCTGAGGGAGAAAATGTCAAGGATGCACTAAAAATTAGATTTCCCACGCAAGAGTCACAGTGAACAAGAGGATGCAGAATGATTATGACCAATGTCCAGATGATGACCTTCAAGATATAGTGATGTCTTAGACTCAAGTGCACAGAGCTGTTTCACTTCTTCAGTGACACCTGAAAAATATTTCCATTCTATGTCTTTTCCTAACTATTTCCACAAAGAACTCAGCTCTATTATCAGGGTTAAACCTGCATAGGTGTCCTGGTTTCAGCTGGGACAGAGTTAATTTTTCATCCTAGTAGCTGTACAGTGCTGTGGTTTGGATTCAGTAGGAGAATAACATTTATAACACAGTGATGTTGTAGTTATTGTGAAGTTGTGCTTACTCCAAATCAAGAATTTTTCAGTTTCCCATGCTTTGCCAGTGAGGAAGTGCACAAGAAGCGAGGAGGGAGCATGGCCAGGACAGCTGACCCAAACTATCCAAAGGCATAGTCCATATTGCAGAGCACCATGCCCAATATATAAACAGGGGGGGAGTTGCCTGGGAGCCACCAAGAGCTGCTGGGGCCCAGACTGGGCACTGGACAGAGGATGGTGAGCAGCTGTACTGGGCACCACTTGTCTTTCTGGGGTTTTATTTCACTCTCTTCTTTTCATTACTATTATCATCACCATTATTATTATTATCATATTTTATTTTGTTTAAATTATTAAACAGCTATTATCCCAATCCATGAATTTTACTTTTTTCCCCAATTCTCCTCCAGACAGGGGATAGGGTACTTAGTTGCCAGCTGGGGTTAAACCACAGCAATAGGATATAACTTCCTCAAAATGCTTTCATTCGGCTTTTCGGTTGTTACATTTTAGCCTGAATTAGCACAGCTTTAATTTCTCCCTTTTGTGTTTTTTTTTTTTTTAACCTTTCAGAAAAACTCTTGAATATGAAAGTGCATCATTTACTAAATCAACACATTCTGAAATTACACGTCACACCAAGAAACAATAATGGCTCACAGGACTGGCATGCCCCAGTTTAGAGAAGTCTTCAGTAAGGAAGGATACACCACAGCCAACTCCCTCAATCCTCTGTGATCAAAGCACTTGAAAGTGAGTAGGCAGCTTTTATCAGTAAATGCTTGGTTTTAAATCATAACAACTATTCAGGTTTCCTTGTCCTTGTTTGTAAATTGCCTACTTTTTTTTTTTTTTTCCCTCAAATGTTCCAGACATCTACCAAGGGAAAAACTCTAAAACTTTATGGTGCATCTGAGTGGATGATTAATCAATCTTTGAACTTATAACTTCAGTGCTGCACAGACACAGAAGGTAGCTGTTAGGAAGCATTAAAAGTGTGCAGTTACCCGTCATTCAGTACACATTTCTTCTTTCTCCCTTCCCCAGTCCCTTTTAGAGCTTCTGTTGCCATATTGCCAGTAAATTCTTAACATAAAATAATGTTATTTTTATAGTTTAGAGCTATATATTCTATTGAATGGCTTTTAAAAGACCTCCATAGGCACTTGTTTTCAAAACTATATTTTTTTTTAACTCTCTTCCAATGCTGTATGTGGCTGAATTTCTGAAGGGGAGGCCATAATTTTCGTACAGTAATCAGAGAACCAGAATTTCCCTTCGCTGCAGGGGGACAGTCACTACATGTTTTACTCTGCCTTGTTAAGTGTGTTTGTTTAATTGTTAAAGTACCCTTTCTCTGTAGAGTAAAAGTGAAGGAAGTACCTCAGTGATGTCCCAGAAATCGCACAAGAGGTAACATATGGGTGTTTCACGTCTGGAGAGCTCTGCACACGTGGTGTTTGTACCATGAATTTCAAGAACCATAACCAAACTCTTTTTCAAATTGCACTCTTCATTTTAACTTTGTGATGTTTATTCTTAAGACTAGCTACATTGGCACTGCGTCTGAACATCAGGCGACACTGGTGACATCAATTGTAGAATGGTTTGGGGTAGAAGAGATATTAAAGATCCTCTACTTCCAAACCCGCTGCCATGAGCAGGGACACCTTCCACTAGACCATGCTGCTCAGAGCCCCATCCAGCCCAGCCTTGAATACTTCCAGAGACGAGGCATCCACAGCTTCTCTGGACAACCCTTATGAATGTTGAGTAAATTGGAATTATATTTTGGGTGGCTTTATAAAGAGAAAACCAGAAAGAATAACTGGGTTAGAGAAAGTTTCATTACAACTAGGTTATAATAAAAACCGAGGCACTCCTCATTATTTTGTTGCAAGTAAAATGTGTCTCTGTTACAGATAAATCTTCAATGTCCTTAGAGAGAGGAAAAATACCTTAGATTCTGCCCGTGTAATCTCAGAATATTCAATTTTAGACGATATTAACATCAGTTGGGAATGAAATATTAATATCTCTGAATTGAAATAACTGGTATTTGCACTTAAAATCCAAGTTTTATTATGATTTCAATATTCTATGATAATTTTCTTGATGTAGTTTTCAGTGTTTCAAACTTCAGTGCAGCCTCATCTATTTGCCGTTTGGGATAAAATAGTTTATAACTACATCTCCTGCTTTCCTGCCTATTATAATTTGAAAAATATATTTATCAGTAGTTGAAAATATTATTTCACTTTTTATATCAAGACTGAATTATCTATATTAATGTAAATTTTGTTAGAGGAAGCAGGTGTATTGGTGTGATACTGACTAGGAGATAATTTGATTCTTATTAGAAATATCTGGCTAATGGAGGGTCACTTGTACTTTTAAATGTATTTTATTACTTAATTGTCCTTCCAAAGATATAGAAAGGAAAAGCTCCAGAAATTTTAAAAAAAAAAAAAATCACCTGGTAACATGGTAGAAAATCATATATATAATGCAATTAATTTTTTCCTACCATGAAAAATAAGAAACTTAAACCAAGCATCTGCTAAGAAAATTAACTTTATGCCAGATCCCCGAGTGAAGCCTCTTTTTTCAGAATAGTAATTCAGCTCTTGGTTACCTTTGGCACTGGGTAAATTCTCACTGCACTTAGCATTAAATACCTGTTTGTTAGACACCTCCCTGTGTTAAAATGGCTTTTATGTGTTGCTGAACTGGTCCCTACAGCTCTGACCAGCCATGAGTAGCTACCATGTTAGAAGGATGTGGAACATTCACACCATGAAGCTGCGGGTTTAGAATGGAGCTGTTTTACCAAGGAAGATGAGAGGGCAGAGTCTCCCCTCACCTGCAGCCTCTGATGTAATCAGCAGAAGCAGGAAAACTCTTGCTGTTTCTGCCAGAGAAATATGCCTTCTCTATATGCAGTTGAACTGTCTTTGACCTTTTTTTAGGCCTTTAGGTAACAAGTTCAGCAAGTAATGTCTTGCAGCCTACGCTTTGGCCTCCCAGTCAGATGATTTTGGTTGGAAAGTCATCTTACTGCAGTCTTCAACTTACATCACGTGAAAAAATACATCAGCATCTGAAGCAGACATTACATACACACAAAAGCTGAAGAAAATTCAGGTTCCTCAGAAGAAGTAATGATTTGAGTGATGTTTAGCTGGACATCTTTGTGTCATGGGTTAAACAGCACATCATGTGCTGTGGGTTTACTTTGTCTTGCTTTAACATTAGTGCTTGTCATTTTACAAACCAGATATGCTGAGAGAATCAATCTAATGAGTTTTGTAAGACAAAGTAGGAAGGCTATTTTATAGAATTCTGAATTATATTCATTTTTTCAATAGTTTGGACCAAAAAGCCTTAGAGTGTACTCATCCCAATCAGCACACATAATTTGACTCCAGATATTTTTATCTTTAAACTGGATGCTTGCATTCTACATATAACTTTTGAGTTAATAATCTTATATTGTCTCTTTATCTTACTGCAGTCAGTTCTTTACTGCTTTGGAACATACGACTTATCTGTGTGAGATGTTTTTCCTTTCTCTGAAATTACTGACTTCATTTATCCCTATCATGTCCACCACCTCTCTTGTTATGAGGTCTGACATTAAGAGATCACGGTAGCTGAAAAACACAGCAGGAAAGCAAAGAGACAGAAAGGAAAACAACCTGTTTTAACTGTAGCTTTACTCGGAGCTTTCACTGTAAGGTAAAAAAACCAGGTATTTTTATGTATAATCAGCAACACTTCTTATAGTGACAATCCATGGATTATCTGAAACAGCCACTGTTTTCCTCTTAGGTTCCTGTGGCTTTAATGTACCTAATTCACATTAATATGATGAGATACTACACCAAGAAGATACACCAAAAGCCAATGAGCACTTTTAGCTGTTTGACCCTCTTCCCATACTGCAGACCTCTGACTACTACTTCCTTATCTCATCACAGATTCCTTTTAATTAAAAGTTTCCTTAACTCTCTATGTTTCATCTTCTCATAGTGCTATGGATTTTAAAGAAACCACAAGATCCCACAATTTACTGCTGAAATTATTTACATGCCAAGGATGCCAAACTGTTGGAGAGAGCACCACTCAACGTCTGCTCAATCCTGTTGAGAGGATGTGAGAAAAATACAGGTTGTGAATACAGATTTACTGGAGTGCCTGGTAGGGATTAATTTCACTCAAAAAAGATTACAGCAGATGTTAGCATTGCTTTCTAACAAGAGTCCTTTCTGCTGTAAGATTTGAGGATGTTATTTCTCCTCGTCAGGATGAAAATATTCAGGAATGGTGTTCTTGGGCTGTGTGCCAGCCCTTGCATACCTAAAAACAGGCTAATCTTGCCTACTGGAAAGTTAAATGTCTGGTCTAAAGTAACTACCTGCTGTCACACTTCTTGAGGGTGTGCAACTCACTTCTCTTGGGTACTAATGTGTCACTGTAGCTACCTCCCCTCTGCCACTGACTATGTGAGAAGTTGAGGAAGAGTGTAACACTTGCTTTGAGGTCACTTAGATGGTGAACTTTCATAGAGCTAAATTTGGACACGCATTTCCCCACTGCTGGTCACCACTGGTACACATATAACCTGGCAATGGCACCCAGAATTGGTATTTTTGGTGCTTATTTGCAATATAAATAACTGATATTCAAAATTTACTGATGTGGTCAATCATGGTAATTATTCTGCTTATAGGAGAGGTGCCAGAGCACAGCACCATCACAGAAAACAGAGCACAAGAAATCCTAGCAAAACATCAATCTTGCTGCTACAACCAACAATTGGGATTATACTCTGAGCCTTCTATGTACTTTCTCTGGCCAGAACACTTTTCTGGGCTCTCTGTAGAAATTCCTTGTCACGGATGTTTTTTCCTTTTTTTTACTCCTAAATGTTCCAGTTGGAGAGAGCAGAGTACAGAACATGAGCTGCTGCATTGCAGATCAAAGCAAGCCAAAACACCTTAGATCAGATTGTGATCCATAGGCATAGGTAGGCAAAATATGGTGTGGTGTCAGCAGCTTAAAAGGAATGATAAGAAGAGAGTGTTTGAACCTTCAGGTGGCAATGATATGCGTTTACTTATTTATTTTCAGCATGGCATTTTTGTTTAAAAAAGAAGAGAGAGTTACAAGGCCCAACATCCGGAGAGAGAAATGGCATTGTCAAGGTAAGAAGAAAGAGTAGCAGGGATCTTTTGATAATAGTGTATCTAAAGAAACCATTTTGATTTCGACTGTTCATTGTATTTCATCAGTATTGCAGAAACAGCACTCATGGAGATGTAAAGCCCTGAAATGATAAATCCATCTTTATGGCGTGATGTTGACTGAGATTCACTTAGGCTTTCCCATCTCCAGAGTACCCTGATTGATGTACATCTTTGAAGTCCACCTCTTCTCAAACAGCTTCCCATTAATTGTGTCCTCCTGATTTGCTACAGATTCTTCCCTGCCAGATGTTCCCACTCAAACCCTTCATGGATCTGTTACAGGGAGATGGAATTGTTGTGCATGCTAATCTTGCATTATTGTCAACAACAAATCCATCATAAGTTGAGCTGGTAGAATATTATTCAGAAAATATGTTTCTTGATTAATTTCCCTATTTTGCATTTCACTAATGCAAATTGTCTTCTGTTGTTCTTAACAAAAGAACTCTTTAACAGATCCAAGACTGGATCAGACCTCAGTATGTTCATCTCATTCAGATTTCAATGTAGTTAATGATTCTGAACTCACTCTGAATATAGTTTACTGTTCAGTAAATGTTTATTAAATGGACTACTTGAATGCAGTAGTCAAATTCAACAAGTGATAAAATATTTGTAAAAATCTTTCACTCCTAAAAAATGAGCTCATATATCACATATGTGCCATGGAGAAAAAGAACCACGTGAAAGATACCAGAGATTTCTTCTGTTCTCTGTGAGCCAAAAATGTTCTTCCACATTCTAGAAAATGGAAAGAACACAAATACAACTCTGCCTGATGATGCTTATGGATATGAAATGTCTAATAGGAGCAAAACATAAACAGACTAAATTCAAAATTTCCTAAGATTTTCTTCCACTATGTGAAATCTGCTTCATATTGTGAGATTTAAGTTAAGGAGAGGTAAAATCTCATGTAGACAGAGCTATTTATTTCTAGGTTGTTGTATATCAATCCAGTGTCTCTTAGCTTCTACTACCTTAAAATTAAGTGGAGCTCCAATTTACAACAGTACCTTAACCTGAATGAGCAGCATTTCCAGTGAGAAAGTGCTAAAAGGATTATTTTCATTTATTCACAGAAAACCAGTTTTCATCCAGAAATAATTTAGTTTGGCTTGCCACCTTTCTGCTCAGCTTTCCTCCCTGTATTGCACAGGTCCAGTCACATGAAAAAAAATAGATTCAGGTATATTGATTTTCCTTCCAAAGGCTGGCTGTCATCAGACAGGTGTGGGAATCTCCTACGGAGGCAAAAGATTGAGTTTGCAGGCAACTTCATGCTGTAGTTTTATTTCCTGCTTTTATTTTTCTTTTATTTTTCCTACAAACCACACCAGCTTAACCTGAAGGTGATCAGAAAAGCTAGTGAATTATAAAATATGAAGGTAATTAATTTGGCCTCTGACCAGCACATAACCTTTGCTGTCTCTATTCTAAATTTGTGTTATACTACCTACTTGTGCCTTCCTCTCCCAGAAATCCTCTCAAAACTGAAAGGGCCAAAAGCATAAGCAAGCTCCTCTCTAGTCTGAGGAAGAGAACAACTTGTCCTTACAGGAGAAAGGGCTTATTAGCAGTGTTGGGTTGCTATTCAATCTGCATCATTTTGGACAAGGTAGAAAGGAAATTATACATTCAACGCGCATCTAACCCAGGGATATATTGCTAGTAGCTTTTCCAAAAAGTGTTACTGCTCAAATAAAGCTGATCTACGAGCCTCACAGCTCAGAGAGTTTTACAATGCAGTCAGCATTTTCTCCTTTGTTCCCTTGATTGAGCAGTCATAGATTTAAAACCGAGAGATTTAGCCAGACAGCATAAGAAGGAACACAAAACACATGATTTAGGTATCCAGAGCAGAGCTATACATCCCACCACAAACTACCAAAGTCAAAAGACAAAGACTTTCAGGGTCACACCCCATGTAATCTACAGGAGCGTGGGAGGAGGCAGAAATAATTGGCAATGAATGTTCTCAAGCAAAGGGTCTGCGCAGCACAATAAATTCCTACCCACACTAACAGCACCCTGAGAACCATCGGGACACTGGGCAGCTGTACTGCTTCTTTTGCCATGGTCAGTATATGATAATGCTGGTCAGACATCGACAGGAATTAACCACAGCACTAAAGAGATTGATCTAATCCTGCTGTTAATCAGATAAGACCTGAGATAGAGCACATTTGTGGTACTGATGGGAAGGGTTGGCCCAGAGGGCTTAAGGTGGTGCTCAGAAAGCCAAGTTCTGACACAGATGCTAACAATAAAACAGCAATTGCTTTTCTCCTTAGTAGAAATTAATCTAATTTCAAGTGTCTCTAGTTGCAGTCTCTGACGAAGACTGACAGATTAGAATGGATTGGAACAAGCCAAGGAAGTCCTTTGTAATTCATAACAGGGTAGACACAGTGATGTGGATTTAAAAATAAAAATCAATCTGAACCCTTGCTTGAAAATGGAAGGGAAACCATTCTGAGTACTGAATCAATTAGGTTGACATCTTTTAACTGCCAGATTTTAAGATTTAAATTGAATATTCCAACTCCAGTCACAAGTGAAAATTAATTCAGGTGCTTTAATCACTAACTGTTCCACTCACCAAAAGTATGATCAATGAATGGGAAGACCCAGGATTTCAGTCTTTTTTGGTGTTTCATATCAGCACTGAAGTATTCTGTTGGACACCTGGGGAGCCACAAATGAGAAGTTCAAGTCAAGGTGTGCATCTCAAAGGTAGAGCCACAATACTGTCTCCACTGCTAGCTGATATAAATTTTCTTTTCTTTTCTTTTCTTTTCTTTTCTTTTCTTTTCTTTTCTTTTCTTTTCTTTTCTTTTCTTTTCTTTTCTTTTCTTTTCTTTTCTTTTCTTTTCTTTTCTTTTCTTTTCTTTTCTTTTCTTTTCTTTTCTTTTCTTTTCTTTATCTATATCCAGTTCCGTGTTTGTGTTGTTTGGTTGATGTTTGTTTTTTGGTTTTTGGAGTTTTGTTTGGTTGGTTTGGTTTTTTCTTTTTAGCTGTTTTTCACTTTGATGAGAACTCAATCCCTCAAACTGGGGACTTTTTCTCAAAAGAGAAAAAAACCCAGTGTCTTGTGAAGATATTGGAGACTCCCCTTCTACCACTCAGATCAATAAAGAAAGCCAACTTTTTCTTTTTTACCAGTTTCTGTTTATCTACTTGTTAGCTGTCATATGTTACACTCTGCGTGACTTACAGCACATGCCCTTTCCCTGCCACATTCCTCATCCCTGCCTCTTTCTGCTCCAGAAAGTCATTAGATGCCAAACACATGGAGCTTGGATCACTGGCAGTTTCCTCAAGAAACACAAATCAAAGAGCACCCCTGTGCTTTAACAGTTTGATACCTCTGTGTGTCCAACATTTGGAAATATGTGACAGCTGGGGACAAACTCCTGCCTGTTGGAGCAGTGTTGCTGAAGGGATGCCCAGCCCAGAAACTCAGTGGAGGAGAGAATTGTTCTGCATCTTCATGTGGAGACGTGGCTTTGGTGTTATGTTTGCTTTGCCACAGTGCATTCCTGAGGTGGAATTTGAATGAAGATATGCAACAGTTTTGCTGTATAGTGACTGGCCTAGAAAGCTGATACAATCCTGTTTCTCCAAGTGGATGGATTCTCAGACAGGCCTCTGAGTTTTGGTTCAAAAACTGCAATTATTTTCTCATGTTTGTTGTAGACTAGAAGTGTGAGGAATGCTGTCATATTTAAGAATCACACCGTCCTTTGGAAGAGATTTAAAAATAAAACTCTAAAGAAGCAAATTTTGCATGTTAGAAGGTGTGCCTGGATCTCATTTAAAGACACGGTGGCTTAAAATGGACCAGATTAATTTCTGGAGACCTATGGAGAAGATGAACTTGATCTGACAAAGTGCCCTGAGATGATCAAGCATAGCTGAAGAATCTGCTGCCCTGGGAGGGTGGCAGGAAGGATGGATCCCTGCTGTCAGACACTGCAGCTGAACAGAAAAAGGCAAGGGCCATAGGTTAACTGCAAATGCCAGAAACCATGAATCAGGTTTTGCTGCTCATGAGGCAGCTCCCTCTACTAGCATGAAGAAATAGTGGCTTTAATAGTGAAGTAATTGATATTCTTGTCATTAAGCTAATTAGCCACAATGCTTCTTCCACTTCCTCTGCTTTCCATGGAAGTCTCCTGCCTGAGGACTATGATATCTGATGAGATCTGTGGATTAATATAGAGAGTAACAGGCTCTAAGCTGTACCTTCAATCAATTCAGGATCCTAGGGCTGAAAAATATTTATGCAACCGTTGGAGACTAGGAGCACTTCTTCCCCTCACTGTGCAGAAAATTTAAGAGACATTGACTACTAAAAAATCTTTGAAGGCAAATATTTACCACAGAGCTGTTACCTTTTGCATAAAATTTTAGCCAGCATTAATAAAAAAATTAAAATAAAAATAATTAAAAAAAATTTCAGTGGTTAAAACTTACTGCAATCTCTATTTACATAGCTTTCTGAGATAGTGATCTTACCAGGGTAAGGAACAGTTCTCCTTTCTGAGGAAAGGCTAAGCAGATTAAGACTTTTCAATTTGGAGTAGAGATAAGTGAGGAAGACATGACAGAGGTTTGTAAAATCAATAGAGCAATGGAAAAGTGCACAGAGGACAATTATTCATTTTTCTTCTTATGAAAGGATTAAGGGGAATTAAATGAACAGATGACAGATTTTAGAAAGCATATAAAAGAAAGTTCACAGAAAATACAATTAAAACTGTGGAGCTCATTACCACAGGATGCTGGAAAAGCTAAAATTTTATGTGAGTTTGAAGAGTAAGATACTGGAAAAAAAAAAATCCACTAAGATTTCTCTCCATGCAGGTACTATACAAGTCTCAAGATTTAAGCTCCAACTCACAGGAATTTTGGAGAACATACCTGGGAAATATCACTCTTAGATGTCTACTGCTTTCTTCTGTAGGAGGTAAAATATCTTGCCTTGATATACTTTCAGGCTGGCCTGATGCAATGATCTTATGTCATTGTTAATAGATTTGCAGCCACAGAGAGCTGCAAAGCTGAGACATGACCACGGATATTTCACTGTAACCGAAACCAGTGGGATTATTGTTGGGAACACCTCCCTGCTAAATACACCCTTCTAGTGAAGAGCCACAGCAATGCTCTGTTTATCAACATCCCTCATTTTTCCATCTGCAGAGAACTAAAATAAATTATTTTATTTTAGATTTCATAATTGTTCAACGAAGTGATTTGGACGTGCAAAATTAACTTCAGTGACTTGAATAGTAGAAAAGGAGATAGAAAATGGCTCATGACTCTGACTTGAGTGAGACAGAAAGCTCTGAGAACTAAAATACTTAATAAAGAATTGACTCTTCCAGGGTTAAAGCTGATACATATCTCAATAAGAGTTTGCAGGAGATCCTTTTAGTGCCGGGCACCAGGAAAGCTCACATGGATGCCATGCAGAAACCTGATAGTGTGTCACTTGTCCTCTCACGTGACTGAATCAAAGCAGTAATAGTGTTTTTTGTTCCCATATGCAACACACTGGGATATACATAATTTTAATATTTCACATAGTACAGTTCAGAAAACATAGTATCTTCAAATTGTGGTTAAAGTGGTATTTGTTCCCACATTGGTTTTGATCTTTTTTTTTTCTTCTTTTAACAGAGGAGGCAAAGAGAGGCAAAATAGCTGTAAGTCTCTAGAAAGAGTGCTTACACATGTGTTTGATGTGACCTCCAGAGTGGCTGTGGCAGCATATACTATTGCACAGTAATCTTTCTACCACTTATGTTAGACACAAACCTGTTGCTGTGCTTAACTGGATGTGCCCAGTGTCTTTTTATAAGACACAAAAGGTACCTAGGTGCTTATTTTATTTTGATTGACAAAATTGCCAGGAAGGTCATGCCATGGCAGTAACTTCAGCCATCAGTTTGGTATCCCAGTCAACATCCAGTAATCAATTTAAAATAAAATAAAAAGGGGGGTGGGGTGGATTAGTACCTGGCTTATTAATGAGTAATTAAATGCAGATTAAAGACGTAGTAACCTAGAGTCCAGTCATGGAAATTTAGCTGTCAGATGATGTGGAGCTGGCTGTTTTGAAGGAATCTGATGAATGCCAGCTCATGGGAAGCTGTCACAATGATGAAACAAGCCCAGCCTAGGCTAATAGATTTATCTATTTCTACCTGGTAGATTATAATAGGATTTGGAGTCATCCTGCTGATCAGTGGGTATCAGTAGAAAGCTCATCACACAAAGAGTGTCATTTGAAGTGGATCGACGGAGACTATTTTTTGGAGCTGGATACCTGGAGACATCATCACTTGAAGAAAAGCAGAGAGGGAAGACGGAGTGTTGGGGTATAACTTGCAACAGATTGTCAAACCATCTGCAAAGAAGTAGCTAAAATAGCTGATGTGCTGCTGTTGTCTATTCATGGGAAATTCCCACAGGAGATTCCTTCCCTTCCCATTTCCCTGAAGACCTCACAGTGCTCTAAGATCTAGCACTTCATATTTTTGACTGAATGTGTAGACATTTTGATAAAGGAGAAGCTGAAATAATCAGTATTTCCAAAGCCTTCAGCTAAAATGCTGAAAAAGTCAACTTTTCCAATTTTCTAAAGCTAGAACTCACTTGGAAAGCTGGAGAAAGTATTATTAAGCAGTTAACTTACTCTCAGGTACATGACGTGACTCTTGGGGATGGGCCTGTGGAGGACCAGGAGTTGGACTCAGTGATCCTTGTGGGTCCCTTCCAATTCAGCATATTGTGTGATCCTGTGACTGCAATAAAGACAACAGCACGTGTGATATCTCTATTACATGTGTGTGAAACCAAGCCCTCTTCTGGCAACTGTACTGGCACTTGGGATTGTTCCTGAATGCAGACACAAATCAGATTTGCTTTTGTTTTCTGAGAGCAGAGAGGTCAGTGCTAAAGAAAGATGCTGAAGGCATGTCCATTCCACATGAATGCCATGTCTCCCACACCTACCAAGGGAAAGAAAATGTGGAAAATCCCAGCTGACTCCAGAAACGTGCATGAAGCCCTGCAGTGTGGACAATGTCTGCTAGTGAAGGGGTTATTCTATGCCACCCCCACACCCAGCCCTTATGGTCAGGCCTGTCACTAATGTCTTAATGCTTGGCTTGAACCGGTCTCAAATATCTCATTTTATGCAGTCCAGAGGAGCAACCATATTTATATGAGGTATCCATCAAAGTCACAGTGTTCAAGTCCTGATAAAAGTTGCCAAAGCCATTAAATTTTGCTTTCTTTTATATTTTTAATTTTCTATGAATTCTGGAGAAGAAAAATAACTTTTATTCTTACCCCTATCATTTTTTAATTACTTCTTGTGCACCAGTAGCAGACATTAGCACCAAAACAGTGGCCAACATAGCTCAAATAAATTCAGTGTCTTTTATTGATTTTTAATATTAAAAATATTAACAACCTGGAAGCTGATTACAACAAGAACACCAAAATCCTAAGCCCACTTAAAAGTCAGTATTTTCAAACACAGATTATGCACTTATGAATGGGGAAAAGGAAAAGTGACAAATAGATCAGTTTTGCTAAAAAGGAAAAATGTTTTTAAATCAATGTTTTAGTGTAGAAAATGAATGACCATAACACTATTAGGAAAAAAGCACCAGAAAAAGCAATTCCCTGTTCCAAGATATTTCAACATAAATAAACAAAATATATAGTGTACATTGAAATAATATCAATATTACTTTTCAAATCAGAAAGTTCAAACTGATGTACAGCTAAAGGGAATTTGTTATGTGCACATAATACTGAAGTAGTCTATAACAAAGCAAATTTCATGCAAAATGCCTAAACAAGGATCATATTTTTTTTTCTGTGGTATATTTATGATATTGCTATCCAGTCACGAAATAAAACATGCACACAATAAATGGAAGGCATTTGATTCAGATATCAACAATACCAGAGGCTGAACTCAGGATTTTCAGAAGCTGCTATGGTATAAACAGAGCTGGTATTTTTAGTGAGAAAAAGAATGTACAAGTAATTTGTAAACTAAAGTTTGTCTGCAGTGGCCACTGGATTTGTATTAACATTAGAAGACAGAGTCATGATCCACAAGCCTTTCTTTCAATGAAAAAAGATAAGAGTTTCTTACAATGAAAAAGTCTGGGCTCCTGGGGTTGTATACACCAATGGCACCTGACTTATGGACATAGAGCTGCTGCCCTCAGTGGGGAAAGATGGTGAGAAAAGACAGAGGAATAAAAAAAACAACTGTGGTGTCAAGAAAAACTCCTCATTCAACTTTTGATCTCTATCAGTGAGGGTCTACAAAGACAGTGAGACTACAGATATTTCTGCAAATACTTCAGGCAAGTACTTGGGTATACCGACTTCTTGTCCTCAAATTCACTTCTCACTTAAGAGTGCAAAATGCCAGTTATTTATTAAGTTGGCAAACAATAAAACACTTTAAGAAACAATATTGTGTTTCCATCTTTCTCCTCTGAGCACATAATGATTCGTGTTCTTCGACATGCTTTTCTGTACCTGCAGTACACCTTCTCTTATAAAAGTGGCTTGTAGTGGATGGGACATCTACATTTGTCCCTTTGCTAGTGTCCTTCAGAGAAAAATTTAAGATCTTATTGCTCATGTGGGATCTGAGCCAAAAACTCTTAGTTAATTCTGTGGGTGTTGGATCACAAGGCTCTAAAAAGTAATAGGAATAAATGGAATCTCCTGTCTACCTTTCCATTTTTCTTTTAAAATAGTATTTCATATGCTTTGCCTTTTTATGTGCACACCTCTGGCTTTGGACCAAATCCTAACTAGTGTAAATCAGCCTCACACCACAGGCAGTGGAGCTACATGAGCTAACAACAAACCTGGAACTGGCCCACTGCAAATAAGTTATAGATTTACCTGTTTCTGTATCACACCACTAGTTCCTGTTATTGCTTTCTAAAGTGCTTTGGGAAATTAAGGGAGTAGTAGGAGCTACATTAAATTAGATTCTAGTCTAATACAATCTGACCTGTATTTCACAATGAAAGAACTTTTACTTCTGAAATGCTGAGCAATGAATTTTATAAAGTATTCAAAGAAGGGTAATTTCAGATGGCTCGATGCTACCCTGTTCAGAATCATGTGGGCAAATCTATTGCTGGCATAATTTTTTTCTGTCCTCCTAATTATCTTTAATGCTAATTAATAAGTGTATGTTAGTTCAATCTCATTGTTACTCCATAAAGTTTAGTTTAAAATGATGATAATGAATTCCAACTTCTTCAGCCAAATATAATAAAAGGGTGATTAATATTCCCCTGGGCTAGGATGGAATATGATTCAGGGTAATCTAAAATAGTTTTAAGTGAAAAGTTTGATATCCATCAGGCACCGAAGCTGACACAGTAAATGTAAGATGTGATTAACAATGTGGGGAAACAAGTAGGTCACCGCTCAAATCACAAGTGCTGTGGCTGCTATGACATGATCAGAATTGCTTGGCTGAGTATGGACTGGTTGTGTCCTTGTTTTCCACCTTGTTCAGTTCTTGTGCCTCTATTACCCTTGAAATCTGCCCACGTATACTTCTGTATGGAATGAAAAAAGCAAACCTCCCACTTTGTTAAATAAAAATCATGTTTTTCCATGGGTTTAGGTAGGTTGTGCATAGTTAACTAAACAAGATAGAAATTTAACATAATTCAGAGGCACCCAATGTCCTGTGCACTTAAAATCAAAAATTTCACACCCTATCCCAGATGCCTGTCACAGGTGTCATCCACTCTCTTATGACAGTATCACAGAAAAGGTTTATTTGGAATGACAGGTGGATGGACAAACGCAATGACCTTGGCAGGGAGCCAGCAGGCAGGTGGCCATGTGAGGCTATGACAGTCATTTATCCTGAGGAACAAATGGGCCAAGACCACATTGCTGAGCCTTCTGCCAATGACAAACTTTCAAGAACAAATCTAAAGCTTGTTTGCCAGGGACATGCAACAGGCTGAACACTCAAGAATGTACAGTGCTTTTAGAAAAATACATATTTTCTGTTATCCTATATGTCCAGTGCTGCCAAAATTACATTTTTTCTAAGAACAGAAGGAGGTACAAAAATGGGAGCTCCTGATCTCACTCCGACAATAATCCATAGAAATTCATGCCCCAAAATTCTTACTTTACATAATCCAATTTATACAAACATGTTGTCTAGTCACATGCTGCTGTGACTGCTGCAGTCAAAGGAGTTACATAGATGGAAAAAGGGTATACATCCAGGATGAATTCCACCCTGGCTAGCTATCCTCTCACACTGCATTGTACACTTCCAACTCCCTTCAGGTTCCACAAATTAAGAAATCATAGGAAAGAGTAACATAACAGATGCACTGAAACCAACCCTTTATTGCAGAATTAGTTTCACAGCTGCAGATAGATCTTTAAAGTGCAAATGTACAGGGAGTCCAATCTCTCCTTTTAAAACACTGAAAATTGAACTCCTCTCTATGATTTAAACAAAAACCCCAAACAAACAATGAAGCCAACATACTCCTCATCCTAAACCCAAGAAATTGCTGCTGAAACCAAAGTACATGAAGATATGGTAATAGGATTGCCTTAATATTATAGGAGATCTGCCCATGGCCCTCAATCTTCCCATCCCTCATTTCCCCAAGTATATAAGAAAAACCCCTTTAACAACTTTACTGTAATACAAAATATTTTATAGGTCCTCAGGTGATGCAAGGTTTTGTTACAAAGAAGTGCAAGGTACAAAATATCTTTTGTGTGTACCTGTCTGTGTATATTTGTAAAAATTTCACAAAGCTGAGCAAATGCTGCATTTTTATTTCTTTGAAAACAAAATTTTCCTTCTCTCTCCTTGTCTGTATGCACAAAATTAAGAAAACTTACAACTGTCTTGTGTTCAACAGTGTTGTGCATCTGGGTAATAAAGAGCTGAATTTGGTGAGGGGGCAAGTATTCCTATCACCTGACAGCTCCTAAACCTACACTTCTCTGTATTTTGCAGCACCCCCTCAACCAGCTGAACAAAGGCAGTGCAGATTTCACCCACTGTGTCCCACTGCAATCTGGAGGGAAACTAGGGAAGCAGAGACAAAGATCCATTCCAAGGCAGCATTGCATCTGTATGTCCTCTTTTTTATACTTTTTTTTGAGCAGTGAACATTTTTTTGAGCGCTGAGTATTTACGGAACTGCTTCAGTTACAAGTCATTCAGAGGCAACACACAAAAAGTACTTGTGTGCTACAGTGCACAAACACTAAACTTACTGAAGGAATTGCATTGCTGCCTAAACCAGGGAGGCCTGTTTTCATACAGATTTTACTCATGTCACCTTACTCGTGGTTGTAAACCAATAAGTGGCAAACAGAGTCAGGTGTGTTTCTTACCTCTGATGGGGCATGGAAAGGGGTCACCCTCCTGACGTGGAGAAGGAGGCTACTATTTTAGCTTTATCCACTTTCTAGAACAAGCAAACAAATGACAAATGAGAAATAGGTTATTGTTGTTTCTAACTGACAGGATATATACATAGAACACTTGGCTTTATGTAAAAGCAAACCAGCCAACCCCGCTCTGCTCTCATTTTTGCACTGGTGGATATTTGCAGTGAACTGGAAAGCTGTCAGAGGAGAGGTGTTACTTATTTGAATTCTAGAGCACTGTATTTGCTAAGTAAGTAAAAAAGTAGGAGAAGTTTTACATGTTATCTTGGAATACGTGAAAGTAAATTGATGCAAATAGGGGTAAGAGGAGTATCACATTGTGCAATCATAAGGCAAACTCAGCAGTGACAACTGAAAGGGCAAGTTTATGAAAAAATCATAGTTTTCTACCACGTGATTTATTATTTATTTATAGTGAAAAACTGCACAGTGTAGAGGTTTGGGGGTTTTGGGTTTTTTTTCCCTAAAAAAAATAAAAATTGTTCAATTTTTTTAACATAATTTACCTTCTGTTGATTTTAAAAAGTGTACAGAATATATTTTTTCCCTTCACTCACAGAAAGAATTCCTTCCTGTTTGTTGTGTCTCATATGTCAAAGGAATGGAAAGTTTATAAGGGTGAGAAATGTTTATCCAAGGTACTTCTTTCCAAAAGCAAACTAATGTGCCTCTAAATGGTATCAACAGCACACCTATAATGCTCTGTGAAAGTGTATAACCACACAGAACAAGTGGCTTTCCTGCCTTGGGTCTACACAGGCTTCCAGGAACTAAAAAGCACTGAAGTCTCTCTGAGCAGTCTCACCACTGGCCATGCACACCCCTCAAAGCTGGGCATCCCACGACACCTCAAGAAGGGAGAGAAAACCACGTGTGAACTACATGGTGCCAGCAGCAACTTTGGAAGAGTCTTTGGGATCATGCAATAGGTTCTTGCAGAGAAGAGTAGCTTGTTCAGTACTTTGACTCAGAAACAATCCGCAAAATAGACACACAGCTGGTCCCTGAACATGGGGAAGGTATGACACCTTTTCCAGAACTCTATTCCACTGACATTTCTTCTTGGGAGAGAATAGAGACTGAAGTAATTCAGAGCAATGGATTTTCAGTGTTCAAGCTTTTATTGTCCAGATCTGAAGAGACTACAAGGGAAAGCAAGAACTTGGCCTTAGACAGTGCCCTCATCTAGAAATCCTGCTAGAACATCAAAGGAAATTAATTTCTTTTCTTTTCTTTGTTTTTATAGGATGGACATCAATGCTCTGAGATGTTGTGTGGATGAACAATGAGGTTAGAGATATTTAGGAATATTATGCAGAGGCTGCAAGAGGAGCCAAAAAGAGAAAACTTCATTGATAGAAGAGAATTGGAAGACTTGTGTGCTTTTAAGTAATGGCACATCAAAGGTAACTATATTTCATTATTACTTTATGCAGTACCTATCACACCATACTTTCCACATCAAATGCAAGTACAGACACAAAGCAGGTTCTGTCATAGTTCCCCTGGGTAAGGACACAAACAACTATACTATTTGTTTACCTCCAAGTAAAAGCACTTTGCAATAGTGTGACATTTATTGTCACATTTGAATATATATATGCACATATATAAAGGCAGAAAACTTCTGTTTTTAATGACTTTCTCATCCCAGTTGTGTTTAACACAATGCAAGTTAATAGTGCTAAAGAAAAATGAAATGTGATTAGAAAAAAATCCAGAAAATGTCTGCAGAATATCCTTCAGCCAAGGGGAGTGCTCAACACTAGGTCGGAATTTCAACAGTGAATATTTGCAGTCACTCACTATATCTTTCTGAGGTGTCCAGTAACAAAGTCCATATTACTTTATCTGCTTGATCTTGCTTGAACTTGGTTTTTGGAGCATAAGAATAGCTGGAAAATGAAGTCCAAGAGCACTTTTGGATATCCTCTACCCTCAGACAGTCCCCAAAGCCAGACTAGACCTAACCTGAACTGCACCTCCCCGAGATGCTCATCATGTGGACATCCACAGTCTCAGCACAAACTGATTTACACTGGGAATCTGACCTACAGCACCTGTGAATGTAGGCAGAGTTGGAGAGACACAAAACCACCCAAATACATCTGACCCACAAAGATCACTACATTTAAGGAATCATTGCTTCCCAATTAGAGACAAGTTAGAAGGTGTTCTTGACTGAGTAACTGGGAAGAAATTTTGCAAGAGAAAGCTCCAATTTCGCTAACACTGATGTTCTAGCACTAAAAATTTAAATTGACCATATAAGTTCACTATCATGTGTTAATTATATTTAGGAGGCAATGATTCAGTAACCTACTCAAATAATTTACCTCCTGCCTTCAAGGCTCAATTCTTAATAATATAAATAGAAAAAAATCAAGCTGTATTTTCACTTGAATATTTTGACTTGCACTTTTGTGTGTGGGAAGATTTTAATCAAGCAGTTGCTAATGTAGTAAATAATGAAAACAGAGGCAAAATGTTAAATATGGCTTAGCAACTAAACAAATACAATATTAAAAATTTTTAATTTTACAATATTTCTTGCTTACAATAAACAGAAAAAGGCTTTCAAGAAGAAAGAGTTATCTTAAAAACACACAAAATATACTAGAAGTATGCATCAGAATACAGGTCCAAATTCTGAAAATATACTCTGGCCTTAAAGGAACAAACACAGGAATTTAGAGCTGTTTAATGGAATTTGTTCTGTGGAACATAATGCCTGTTTATTAGTTTTATACCAGATAAATTTCTATGCTTTTTATAATAAGTATTTATTTAATTAGTAAGTTACTGGCTACAAATGAGAAATTAATGTACTATAAAGCTGAATAAAATAGGATATCTAGTCAAAGACTCTAAAAAGCAATACAATTTGGGATGTTGAGGACAGAAAGAAAACCACTAAGAATGATCTAAAGTAATAAAAAAGCTATTTTGTTAACCTTGTGAATGACTTCACATCTAGTGGAAACTACAGGAATACTAAACACTGGTTTTCCAAAAAAGACTTTCAGCAAAGTGTCAGTTCAATGTGCGATAAGGGGAGAGGGAGGAAGAAAGAAATATGGAACTTCAACACAGTAGGAGTTAAAACGGGTCTCACTCATCACATCTTTAGCAGAACATAATGAAGGAAAGGACCAGCTTCAATATAACTTCCTGCTGTTACTTCAGATAACTTTCCCCTAATTGCATATCCTTGAGCTTTGCTTGTGCTATAAGACAAAGATACAGCAAGTTGCTTAAACAGAAGTTTTTTTGGTGGTGTAGGGAAAGAAGTTGGTTACACTGCTAAAACACCTACTCATTTCACATCCAGCAAAGCTGAGAGCACATAAGGTTAAGGCTGATGAGGGAGAACTCATTCTGACTTACTGATGTGCCCTGAGCTACAGACAACAATTTTTATCCATTTTTCCAACAGGAAATGAGCAGAATGGCAGCATTCACATGGGTGTACATCTTCCTCAAGAGGCTTTGTCTGCATAGGCATGAGAAGCACTGCTAACTGCTCAGGTACCCAAGCCACGTTTCAATTCACTTCCTATTCCTCATTTGCCTTTGGAGCAGATTGACAGCTGACCATCAGCTTTGCTCCCTCTATAAATATGACTGACAAATGCAAAGAAAAGGAGCACATAGATCAGTCATTCAAAGGTGCACCTTCTTAGAGCAGATAACACACACTGACAATCTTAGAGTGTTGCACGAGAGAGTGGTGTGCCTAAACTAGGGTACTCTTGTGATAAATTTGTAAAATGTCAAGAAGGAAGCATTTCTGGTTTGTGTTTGTGAAGACTGTAACCCAGAAGGATACTAGTTTCCCAGTCCTCTAGAATCAATGAAGAACAGTAAGTACTTCCACTTTGAAGCTCAGAAGAAACACTCAAAACTTAGACAAGATTAAAACACTTTTCTTTGGTTTTTGTTTGGGTTTTTTTAATTCTTTTTTAAAAATATTTAAAATTCTTTTACTATTATCCACATTTCATTTACCCTCGTTTTTCAGTAATAATGAATAATGTTTAAGGTTGTAAACCCATCACTTTTGACCAAGAATAGGACAGTAAACCAGCACAAATGGATGCCACAGAAAGAAGTTAAACACTGAGACGTGAATACCCTTTAAAACCTTCAAATCTTGCCATTTTTTAAAAGGAGAAAAACAAGCATACTCTGAGAAGAGGGATGACACCGGGCCAGACAAATTAAACTAAACCATCCCTTATATCATGGCCTAGTGGAAACCCACAATGCAGAGAGGTGCATAAACCCCAGCACCAAGAAAGGAGAGATACTTTTTCTATGGTCATTTCAAAATTGTGGAGAAGCAAAGCCTGCAGAACTTCACGCTGAATGCTGCTTTTTAGATGCACAGGGAGATAGAAGTGGAAGAATTTCTTTTACTACATTTAAATTAATTGGTTAAAAAATATAAATCTCTGAGAAAAATCAGAGGCTGTTTCTGTGCTGATGTCTGCAGGAAGGTGGTGAAGAGGCCATTGAGACCCCTACTGGGAAGCAGGTGGGATGCAAGGCAGCACCACTGGGTAGGTAGCGACAGGAAGCCTGCTCAGTGCCAGGGCAACAGGGATTTGAATGAGGGTTTTGGCTGTGCCACAGGCTTGGTGCAGCACTTTGATGGCTTCATCTGCAGCAAGGGAATCGGGGAAAGTGCTTAGACAAGTATTTTTAATTAATCTAGTTTTCAGAGAAATATTTACATTAAATGCCTCCCTGTCTTGTTGGCCGTACTCGTAACACACCGCAGCAGCGACAAGGTGTCAAAGGCTCTGTGCTCAGCTCTTGAGGAGACATATCACAGTATTTGGAGCTGCATTTTCAAGCACTGTTGACAAAATTCCTGGGGGAATTTGGGCTTGGGTCAGCCACTGAAGGTTTACTTGACAGGTTAGGATTTCCTGGCCCTACACCCTAAAGCACTGACTGTGCAGTTCTTTATGCATTCCTTTCTTCCCTCTGCAGTGAAGCTTGTGGAAGGTTCTCTGCCCAGGGAAGGAGGATTGGAACCAGATGATCTTTAAGGTCCCTTCTAACTCAAACCATTCTATTATTCTGTGATTCAGCAGCCAACATCCTTGTACAGATAAAAGTTTTATAAACTTGAGATTAGACTGGATCACACTGTCCTTGGAACTAACCATCAGTCTGAGAGGTAGCACAATTTCCTCCCACAGTGATCAGAGTAGTGTCTAATCAGTCAAAACATTTCTTTCACTCTCATTCAGAAACTTTGAAGCAAGAGGTATGCTACATCCACCTTTGTGCATTTACTTCCAAGGAAAACACTTCTTCAGTTGAAATTCTACCTTAAATTTTGCTTCAGCTTACAGCCCCTGAGGTTTAAAACACCGATTTTTTTCCACCTAATGTGTGTTAGTCAGTTTAAAATGCAATTACTGTTTTTGATCATAAAGGCAGACCTCTGTATTGAGGGTTCATAATGTCAATAAATAATGCCAATCATACTGATTTTTCATTGAACTTCAAGCATTTCCACTGTTGCAAACTAAGTCATGAAGCAGTTTCTGCAATATGTATAAATGAGCCTTTAATTCACCTTTTCTATTTCTAACTCTCCAGTTGTCAGAGTGCTCAGTGCCCTATGGGATATACAAGGAAACAAATATCTAACTCTCATCAGAAGATCATGTAATCAGAGAGAAAATGTAGCTCAGATGCAAAATGTGTTGATCGAGATATAAACTCTTCTAAGGGGACCTGCAATCTGCATTTTCCATCTTCCAGTTATTTCTGCAGGCTTGTTCCTCTTGAGATGATGTTCCTTTTAACCAAATCACATAGCCTCTTTCCCCTTTGACTTACTCCATTTAAGAATGTTTTCCTTAACGGCTTTTTTCTGTGCAGTTTTTTTTTGTGATTTTCTCTGCAGAGATCACTATCTGAAATTGAAGTGCTCCATAATGTCTGTCACAAGAAATTCCTTAAAAAAACCAAGTAACTGTACAGTATCTGAGACTCTCTATGCTGAATTTTCCTATGTCATTCTTTCCAAATGCCACAGTCAAATTGAAGCTTCCATATCCCTTCCATACTAAAGGCAGCATTTGTTTCAAGGACAGATTCACTACACCTTCACTGCTGAGTTTCCCCAAAGTCTTCTAAACAGCAATGTATTTATACTGTAGCTAGCTCAAAGTAGTGTCTTTAAAAAGGCACTGAAAGTTTGGGAATGAGGAGGAGGGTTTAGGTTAAGAGTATCAAGGCTGAAAAGTTATTCAGTGAGTACCAATGTGTCTGTCTCCAGATCTCCGGCAACAAAAAATAGAAGGATATTGAGCCTCAGACTGTAAAAGATTCGAAGACTGCCTTAAAGACAGCATCTCAAACTGCCCAGTACTGTGGAGATTTGCCAAAACTTTCACAGAGTCTGATAATTTCTGGGCAACACCCACTTGAAAGAGGAAACTTGCCCATTTTACCATTCCTGTGGAACTCAAGTGAAACTCTAATTTACTCAGCTTATCCTGATGCTTTGACAGGCACACTGCCTCAGAATTGTTGGTTACTGATTTATTTTATTGCCCAGATGCAAAAATAAGCTGGTGAACCATGCAAAAATCCATCCCTTTCTTCCCCAATCCAATGTTCAAAACTGATTTCCATATAAGCCTAGCCATCCCCTTTCTGAAGAGGTCACTGGGTAGAATCACAGGAGTCTGCTGTCTGCTCTTTTTGTTGGTTTAATGGGATCACGGGGAGCAAATATTAAATGTTGGCCAACAGCTAGTGGAATGACTACAAGCCTGAAGTGCAATCACACCCAGTAATTCCCAGGGAAGGCAAATTATTAATTTGTAACTAGTCATTCTTTTCAATTACAGGGTACTTTTCCTGGGAAGCTGTTTTCTCACTGATCTTTCAGCTGCAATGTGCCCTCCGTTGCCCTGACACATTCAGATACTCTAATCAGCTGAACCTTGTGAAAGTGGTAATTACTGTGTGTTGGGGCTGAAGAAAGCCTCAGACACAAGAAGAGATGCAGGCCCCCAGAGAAGTAAAGATTTACTTATTATACTATGCCATCTTCCATCAGTCTGTCATATGACCTCTAAAGTTCATAATTTACAGTAATGTACTAAAAAAGATAATTCTAATTTGTGTTATCATCTGTTGCTGAATTACTGCTTTCTTTCAATATTGCATACACTGTTGCCTATGCCAGCTTGTTAGATATTTTTTAGAGTTTTCTGAAACTCAAAAAAATAAAAAAGGTGTTCTTCTTCTGAAGAGCTTTGTGATTACTGCAACTGCATACATACACCTGTTCCTTGAATAATTCATGTGTCTTCTCAGTGTTAAGATCTGAAAGGGAAATATTTCAATAAAGAGATCAGGATATGGGCAAAGTCTAAAGTCAATAGACAACAAAGGGAAACTGGTCCTGAGGTAAACACATTGTCATTTTGTGATGTGTCTGAAGTAGGCACAGACTGGATGGATAAAGACAGGTCAGAGGCCGGAGCTCTGCCAGACCAGGGCTCAAATTAAGCTGCACAGCACATCAGGTCAGGATTTCTTACAGATGGATTTCTGACTGTGTCATTAAGCATGATAACTGCATTGTAACTGTGTTCTGTAGGGAAGCAGATATGCTCTGAGCTGTGTTACTTTAAAAGGAACAACCATCAGGCCCTATTCTTTGCATAGGTCATTGTAGTAAAGATGCACTTGAATATCAGGGGAAATTTTGAAGTTCTACTTATTTTCCAGGGCCCTCTATTTCCTAAAACATAACTGTGGAATAGGGATAAGGAAGCAGAGCAGGAAGCTGTAACTAACCATGATCTGAATCACTTGTTCAGATTGAAGAAAAAGGACCCTGGGTTTTGAGATGGGCACCATAACGGCATCAAAAGGTGCAATTGAGACAGTGTAAAGAGAAATGTGCAAAAGAGATGCTTCCTCCTCGAAGTTACAAGAAAGGGAGGCCTTGGCAACATCCTAAAACACCTCCTGGATGCCATCATGCAGTACATTGAATTGGATTATAAAATTGCCATGTAACTCCCAGAGATTTGATAAAACTAACACTATCACTCTGCATTGACTGATGAGCAGCTCACTTCATTTGCTGAACTTGGACTGTGTTCACAAATCTCAGAGGCAAGAAATTTCCACAGCACTTGCATAAATTATGACTAACTCATAATATTATTGATCACTGCTGTGTGGTAAATTCTGTTGTTCTCTGCTCCCCCACATCTACCACAGTAGCTTTACAGAAAGCTGTAAGCCTTCCCTAGTCATTTCAATGTATGGGTTTTTAATTATTTTTTACCAAGTACCTACTGCTATAAACAAAGCCAAAAGCCATCCCACAGCATTTGTTAGAGCTGTGAGCTTGTTATCAGGGTGATGGGATACTTGAGGCACCCTTAGCTTTTAAGAGCTGCCCAAGATAATATTTTGAATGTCATCAGGAAATGAAAGCTAAATCCTCTCAAGTGATTGAGAAAATAGACCCTTCTTTAAAAGTATGCTCTCCTTCATCCTCTCACTCTTCTCTTCTTAAAGTACCACAACTTGGCTCTTGGCAGGGCTGGGGCAAGTTCATATACAGAAGAAAATTAAGCTTCTGGATTTCTCCTGTGCAGTACAGATGTTGTCTCTTCAGCATGGAGATCCCTTTCATAATGGCTAGAAAAAAAGTTTTCATTACATTTTTCCTCTCATATTTCTTTGCCATATATCACCACCATTCCAGACCTGATCATTTCCAGATTGAGAACAGATTTCTTCCCAAGTGTTATCTAATCCTCAAAACTGTGGATCATTTTTGTGTGGTTCAGTTGGAAATCTCATAGGTTCTGAAACCTGTTAAAGATTATAAAGATATAGAAGGCTGGGTTGGAATGTGATCAAGAACTTTTCTATTTTATTACTTCCAAGGGGCTTGTCAGCTTCCTACTGAAATACAGTTCAGTAATTGTATAGTGAATATAAATGAGCAGATAGCTTTTTATTAGCAGTAAATGATCAGGCTGATTGACATTAGGGATCTTTTTTATGTCATTTCTTTGACAAAAGCATATGTTGAAAGGTGTCTCTATGTCCCAATAACACATTACTATATGTAATAAAACAACTCACTACACATTATATTAAGCCATAATGTTGCCGATCACCTGGAATATGCCTCTACTGTAATTTCTGCTACCCCCACCAAAAAAGTATTAAACCTATTTTTTAAATTTTACTTAAACTTACTAATACTAAAAAATACTTATAGTTATTTCATCTATAGTTCTAAGATTCTCTGAACTAAACATTTTACAGTAGGGTACAACTGAGAGGAACTTTCACAGTTTTTTAGACAAACACATTTCAATAATTTCCATTAGATCCCTTCACATTGCTTATGGAAACCCACAGTAAACCCTCCCCTTTCATGAGGTGGTACCCTATTTACACCATATTTCTGAGAACCAAGCACACCTCAGGCTGAGACATAGAGTACCTCATGCAATCATAAAAGAAAAGAAATTGCTCTCATAAGATAAAAGGGTCCATAACAGACTGAATTATAGGCTTGTCATTTCAAAACCTTGTTAGTTGTTGATCTAACCCTCTCTAAGAGGGCTTGCAGTGATAAAGTGTCTACCATTTCCTCTGGAATACCATTTCCAGAATATAACTGTTCTCTCCATACATTTTTTGCCTATATACAGAAGCCTTTTACATATTTGTAGTATTATGTCTCCCCTCCTCCATTCCTTTCAGTGTTCTCCACTATCTGATTTTCACTCTCTTCACTTGTTCATGAATCTGACATTTTCTAAATCTTGGCCTTTTCTCTTGGTGTCCTAGAAATCTTTGTTATGTTTATTTTCTCTATATCAAGTATCATATCAGTCACACATGACTTAAAGGACTGGCTAAGTCCACAGAGACTAGATGTTTTTCACTGTATTTCTTTGTAAGTTTTAGCGAAGTTTGGACCTCTATAAATATTTGCCTTTGACTTCTTGGGGGAAAATACTCAAAAAGGAAAGCCTGAAGTCATCTGATCTCTCATCTAGAACTAAATTAAGGGAACCATGCCTCCAAAGCTTGGTCTGCATTTTCACAGTATTAATCATTCTTTGATGCTTCAGATCTCAGATGTCCTGGTCAGTCATACAGCCAGGTGGCCACTCAAACTGAACACCTACAGTTCCAAAGATCAAAATGAAACCAGAGGATAAAGCAGGAGCCCCTGATAGAAACTCCACAGGTGTTTCAATAGAACCTCATTTACAGCAGACTGCAGTAATTTAGTGTGTAACTACTGCCTTCATTTGTTGCCTATGGCCAGAGATTAATCACAAGATAAGCTAATACAAGATATCCCACTGAAAGGAAAAATAATGTCCTGCTTTATATCATGGGAACTACCAGGGAGTTAATAAAAAGTTACACAAAGGCAAAAGATTTATTTAAGCAAAAAAAGGCTGAAGCCAAAAGTAGCTCACAGGTCACAGAACTTTTCTTATGTTCCCCAACAGATTAACTACTTGGCCTGAAAAAAAAAAAGAAAAGAAACCCACACAATTTTCAAATTCATTTCCAAGATGGGTCTTCTAAATTTAGTAAGTTGACTTTCCAGAATAAAAAAAAAAAAGAAATTGATTGAGGAACATTTTTTTCTTCCCACAATATATCTTTTTTAATTTTTTTTAGCAGTGCTTAAGAATTCTTGAAGAGTTATAGCATTTTAAATCTCTGAAAACAGGGAAGCCATGTGAAGTGCAATTGAGTTGCACCCATTTGAACTTTATGAGGAATGCAATAGATTTTCATGAAAATTACTCTAAAAACTATTACAATTTATTTTTTATAAAATGAGTGGGAGTTGAATATGAACATTGCTATTGCATTTAAAATCTCTCTTTGGGATTTCTTTGCCTGCATCTCCTTTGAACACAACATAGTCACATAACTCAGTCAGTAAAAAGATGTAAGCAGGAGTTGGAGGAATATTAGCACTCATGGTAGGCAACCTTCCCAAAGCTGAATTTAGACGCAGGTTTTGTTTCAAAAGAAAAACTGTCATGCCTCTTGCTCACCTGGTGTTTAAATGCAACACTATTCATGGGGGATATATTAGTATCTATGGCTCTGTTGATTTGTAAAGTGGAGACGTGAGATCTTGTACAGTCTAAACTGAGACACTCTTATTCACCCAGAGCCTTCTGAGCAGTTCTCATTCACTGCAGGGTTACTCTTTGCAAGTCTGTCGTTTCCTTTGCCACCAAACCCCTCAGACATCTAGAGCTGGATATGCAGCCTCAAAACATCCTGTCAGATAAGTGTCCTGGCAAAGCCAGAAATAAGGATCAAAATGTCCAACCTACTCTTCCTGGCTGTGCTACTGATCTGCTCTCTGAGTGGATGGTAACCCCTCAGTGAGTTGCTGGACAGGAGAAAAAAAAAAAAAAAGGCACAAAAAAACCCCACCAAAAAAACCTGAATAGAAGATAGATTCTTTTCTGTACAGAGAGTTATCTGACAGAGTTCTATTTTCCAGGAGAAAACAAAAGACTGGTTTTAGTTGAATGATCCTTTTTTGTTTTAATTAATTTTATCAGATAAGGTGCTTTTTATATCATGGCTTTACTTTGTTTTCTCCAAAACCTGAATTACGGGTGTACATTCTTCAGAACTACAGAATTGGTGCTGTGACACATTTATGTGAGAAGCCTAAACTTCAGAGAAATAATTGAAATTAAAAATGGAAAAAATGTCAGAAATTGTTGTCCAGTAGTTCAAACAGTGGCAGAATTACAGGAAAAGATATGAAATATGGAGAGTGAGGGGGAACTATTGGAAATATTGTAACAATTGCTTATATCAGTTGATGGGATGATTGTTTCCCTTCTGACTTGTAAACATCAAGAGGAAAAAAGGAGAGTAAACCAGAAAAGAGCCTAATATAACAAAAGAAATGGGGGGGAAAATGGTAGGGAGGAGGAAGCAAGCATTGGCAATCAGTGAAGGATAAAAACAATGCCTAGTTTAGTTGATAAACTTCTGGGGAAAGAGGATTTACTTAAACCTTATGAAACCTTTATAAACTTTGTGGAAGCTTTACTCTCTGCTATTTAGTCACTGAGGTAGGAGAACTATGATAATCATAAGAGCCATAGTTAGAGACACAGGACAGATTTCTTGCAAAGTCCTCTAATTTCTAGCCACTTTCTTTCATTTTCAAGTAAATCATGAGTCGTTAATGGAAACGTTCCTGGAGAAAGGTAAATTTCTGCCCTTCTTCCCTGAAGATCTGTGAGAATTATCACGGGTTTGCACAAAAGAGCCTCAAATCTCACTTGCAGAAGTAAAACCCATCTGTATAAAAAGAGCAGAAAGGATGAGTACTGATGGCTGGACCCAAAACCACATGTGTGAATTTTCTAACAGACTGGAAAAATCACTTCTTTTTGTTACTCCTCCTGTCCTGGCAAAGCCCAAGCTGATGCACGATTTCTATCTCTTACATAGCAAATGCATCATCCTCACTCATGTGCTTATGAATATGTTATAAGTTGTGACTAAATGTAATTATGTAAATGATAGTCATTTGTTTGCTATACAGATTAATGTTCTGCTTCATTGGGGTCCCAATATGGAGCAGCAGAAGTTTGAGGTTTGCAGCTGTGCCTCTGTGTGGTGCTGCCTCTCATGTAAAAATTAAAATGAAGATGAAATTTGTCTTTTAGTTAGAAGGAACAAAACAAACCATCTCTGTGTTACTTAATACATTATCTATTACCTTCTACAGGTAGCAGAATCAATCACCTTTCCCAGTGGTGGCAAACTCCTGGGGAATAATTTCATACACCTCCAGCTCTATAATACAACGTCACAGTGTTAATTAGAATCTGAAAAAAAATGGATTTGACTTTTTTCTAGTGAAGCTAAGCTGCCTTTGTCAAACTGAGACCTGTCAAGAGGCATGAAAAGTAAAGTTCTGCTACAATGAGAAGATACAGCTAATAAGAATTTGTATAAAATGGATTTTCCTTCCCATTAATTTTTTGGGTTTTTTTTTTTAGCTAGTAGGTTTTTCTATTTTGCATCAGGATTAATCTGAGAGCTTTTAAGGGTGGGAAGACTGTCTAACAAAGAAAACCTCTTCCAAAACATAAGTACCTGTGTGCTTCATAAACTTGCACGCACAGATGTTTCTTTTTAGGACAAGTCACACTAGCAACTCTGTGTATTGTTGACTATTTCTCCTCCCTCTCTAGAAAGTCACCCGGAAAGGCTTTTCAGAACTAGGGTACAATACTGCTGTCAGGCTGGCTGATCCCATATGAAGTCCCAGATCTGACTAGTTCTCCAAGTTAGGTAGTCCATTTCTCTTGTTTAAACCAGTAACATTGCATGCAAACCGAACACAGCTTTACATCGTTATGATAACATTTCCAGCACTCATAATACAGTTACTGCAAAGTGTTTATATTCAATTTTCTAATTATGTCTCTTGAATTATGCATGTCTCTACCTAATATAGAGGATGCAACATAAGTAGCTCTAGGGAAGAAGGGTAAAAAAATCTACCAGACTTAAAGAGACTTCTAAAGGTGGTGCCGAGTTTGTTAAAAGCGAGACCAAAAGATGTGCAATTCTCTCAGCAAAGTTCCTTTCACTGACAACATCAGTCCTAAGACTTGCTTTATTATCAGCACATCATGGCAATGGAAGCAGGAACAGACTGCCTACACACTCTAGTGCCTTATTAGTAAAAATTCAATATTCGGGAAAAGGAAAATTGTCTTTCAGGGCTCTTGCATCTGTTAACAATGAAAGAACCTCTGCTGTTCTGCACTTCATGTTCGTGGAGTCACCCAAACCCCTTCCCACAAAATTTTAGCCCTTCTTTACTTAAACAGCTTTCTATTAATTGCATATGTAAGAAAAGTACCAAACTTATTTCTATTACTCTTCAAACTATATGTTGCTCTTCTCCAACCATAGCTACAGAAGGACTAGTCACTAGATGTTTCTGGGGAGCACTTGGTGATGCAGAATTGAGCATGAGATCTGTTTGGATCTCCTCTTGAATCCTCCTGTGCCATGAATCTCTATTTCTAGCTACTCAAAAGTAGCTTTAGAGTAACCCTCACTGTTTTGGTGTTGCTATGAAATTGTGTAGGAGCAAACCATGTGTATCCCTGAGAACTGGACACTGATTTCTTACACTGACTTTTTCAGGTCATCTATCTCATTCTAAACCCACAAATTTCTGTTTATACAATAGGAAACAGAAAAATAATCCCTTAGATAGTGACCAGTGTGCCTTGCTGGTTCCTTATATAGCTCTAGGGGAAGTAGTAACACTTTCACACCTTAGAAATAGGCTGTTTGTAAATTACTCAGGGCTTCTTAGGTGAAATAGGGTGTTGAGTTCACAGCTATTATTCTTTCAAGTTTTACCCATTTGAAGGAATACACCCAGGGTATTTAGAATCTTTAAAAATATCATCCACAGGAGGAAGAAAAGAGTTAACTTTTTAAACATGTTCCTGATTGATTCATAAGGATTAACTTGCATTGCCTTGTTACATACATACACAGTGAAAATTACAGGAGGGCAATTCATACAGCATGTTCCTCTTTTATAATTTAACAGAAAATATCCTTTATCCTCGTTTTAATCTCTCCCTACTTTCATGCTCAGATGTTAATCAGTGTACAGAAAGTCTGCCTCCAGTCAGCCCTGATCCATTTCTCACAGTACTTGCACATCACAGAGAAGCATAATTGTACAGCACAGCATCAGCAGACCTGACCCACCAGGATGCTCCATGAGTGCAACCAGTTCAAATATTCATAAAGCTACTAATTTATGGCAAGTTCTTGTCTCCCATAAGGGTTTTCCCTTGGACTGCATGCAGATTCCAAGTGTAATATGCCTTCCTGCAAAGTAGAATGGTAAGAAATTAATATTTCAGGAAGTGAAAATAGAAAGATAGAACAATACCATGGCTTTCCATAATTTTCCTAAAAGAAATATTTTTCCAAGTTATTATTAATCATATGTGCAACCAATAACGTTTGAATAGTTATTTGGTTACGTAACAATATAATCCTGTTTATTGATTTTTCATCGAATATCAGTTTTGTGAAAGTAAGTACACTAATCAAAAGTATGTGGTTGATAATATTATTCTTTGTAAACATTGTTAAATATCAAATATTTTAAGATGTTATACCATAATATAACCTTTAATGTTTCTCATTTCTCATCTCCTAACAAAGAAAACATGCATTTCCTGTTTTCCATCAGTGAAACAAAACAGTGCAAAGTGACAGAATAAAACTTAAAACAATAGAGTCCTTGTGGCAATAAAAGTGTTTTTCATCAGAAGAGTCCAGTTAAAACTATTGCAAAACAGCTGTATCCTAGAGGTTGGCCTGAGGTGACTGCTTCCAATCCTTTTCAGGTTATGAGTTAGAAAAGGTGCAATAGATACTCTAGACAGGAGGTGATCTGTAATGTGATCAACTAATTTTCAGACTGCGAATTTAAATATATAAATTAACAGCATCTTTAAAAGAAAAAAAAAGAAAAGGAGAAAAAATATAAGTAGCATCATTTGGCAGATAAGAGAATGCTAAATATGAAGTGGTCATGCACTACAAGCATTGCACAAGCCAAGCTGTAAGACTTTAAGCCAAGTCTCTGCACGTTCTCTTGCCAATATGTCTCAGCCCTTCTCTGGAAGGCAAATTGTATTGATGTGAATTCAGTCCTTGGCTGTTCAGCTAAAACTACTGATATCTTTTACTCCCCATCATAAAGCAAATTCTTGCCAGTACTGTGGATCTACAAGGTCTGAGACCTATACTCAAGATCAAAAGACAAAGATGCCTCTAGAGGAGACACCTAAGGAGTTCTGGTGACCTCAGAGATATAATTGACTGCTTTGCCTTCATGTCAGGCTTGGGATTCTGGTTCTTAGAAAGTCAGGAGTCAGATTGGAGAATAAGGCCTTCCTTACTGGGAAGGGAAAGTGTCTTTAAATTCTGCTAGGCTGCAAGTATCAGAGTATTTGTGACAGCAACGCTGGCTAATTTTAGTTACCAAGCTAAATCACTGTCAGTGTGAAGAGGCTGCAAAGAAATGCTAAGCTGATAAATGACTTTGGGTCACCGATAAAGTGATGACTCTGTATGGTCACTCACTGCTGGAGGGCCCACAAGCTTCCCAAGAAGTCTATTAGCTCCATAATTGTCCAAGCAAAGCTGCTGCTTCCCTTTGTAAAGGCTCCCTGTTTCCCTAATTCCCTTAAGGCTTGGCTTTGTCTCTTTACCAAACTCTCCGTGCCAGCTGTAGAGAACTGTGCTTTAAATTACTCTGGCAAAAGGCAGCTGGGAATGGTTGTTACACTGCAGTGAGGTTCATGTTATGCATTGCTGATCAGGCACTGAATGAAGCAGACCCAGTAGGCACTTTGGCTCTGTTACTGGGAGTATAACAGAGAAAAGCACTCCAAATGGAAACAAACACAAAAAAGCCCTCAGAACAGTAAACAGCTCTGCCAAAGCTGGGGAAAAAAAAGAAAGGAAAAAAAAAATCAGAGACAAACCTTTCATCAGTGAGAACTATGACCAGAGAAGGTTAATGCCCTTTAACAGGTCATGTGCAAGCTTCGTGGCAGCAAAAAGGAACATTTACATTAAGGGATTTGAGTTCTTATAGCCTTTGGAGCCTAATGTAACATCTTACTGGCATACTTGGAGGACTAGGGACTCTGTGAATACAAATGTGGGTGGGGATTGTTCGGTTGGGGGTTTTTTGGGAGTAGGGATTGATTGGTTTGTTTGGTTGGCTGCATTTGCTTTAACATATAGTTGATCCAGTAAAAACTAAAAAAACAGGAAAGGATTTTTAAAGCTCAGAAAATCATCTTATGAATTTGGGAGCCTACACAAATCCCTATTATGAAACTTGTCTGCACTTTTAGAATGAGAGAGAACACTCTTTTCAGCCATGAACACAGGACTCAATGAAGTGTTCACAAAGAGATTGCAGTTTGCCAGAAAGTCACCTATAAAGCTCAAAGTCAAGATGCACAGAAATGGGGGTAGCCTGTGTTATTCACAACACCACCAGTCAAGAGATTCAATGAAAACAATTCCATGGGGATGCTAAGGGGAAACAACGGTTGAAAGTACATGTGGCATCAAAGAGAGTCTGATGAGAGTTCAGACAGGAGAGTTCTGCTATTTCTACATCACACAACAAAAGGGAGGCACATGCAGGTAATGAGCTGGAAGGTGAGAGACTAGTTAGGAAGAAAAACAAAACCAAACCACAAACAAAACAAACAAAAATAAAAATTACAAAACTAAGACAACTGAGCCCCGAGAAATGACAGAATTGAAACCAACAAAATCACTTTCTGACAATAACATTGTAGCCTAAAGGCTCCCCTGTCCTGATCTCAGAACACATGTACCTGGACATTGCTAAAAACTGTTCTTAATAGGGTGCTTATTGATATTTCAAACGACAGGTATTGTTTTGAGGTTGACTGCCTCTAATATTATACTTAGCTTGTGCAGAAAGTATTAGAGCTTAAATAAAATGACACAAAGCAGTTAACTCAGTTTCTGTGTCATACAATAGCTAAGATATGCAACATAGCCTGGATAGAAGCAGATGCTTCTGTGGCTTTCGGGAATTACAGAGCTACAACTGACACAACAAATGATTTTCTAGATGGAAAACGAAGTAGTTGAAATAAATATGAATACGAAATAAGTACATTAGGTACAGGGAAAGGACAAAAATCAACCTGTAACACTTATTCAAAGTAAGAATTGCAAACCACTCCTCTGTGTACTAGAGACTCCTCCATTCCCATGCCCAAATCATCCAGCTGTTTAAAGCGGAGAGACTGGAAAATTAAGCACTAGCTTGAAAATATGGATTCCTCTGTTTCAGTAGGTGACAATGGCTCCCTTCAAAGTCCAGGCAGGGAAAAAATCTGAGTCTGACATTTCACAGCAGGTTAGCTCATTATGAACAAAAATGGAAGTGACTGATCACACCGTAGAGAGACCCTAAGTCTACAGGTTAAACATGCTTCAAGAGCTGGGGTCTGATCTCCCTCATCTGGGTCCAGCTGCCACTTCTCAGCTTCTCTGCTCCTCCCAGCCATGTAAAGCTGCTTCCCCACTAACTTGTCAAGAGTGCCCTTTTCCTTTCAGTCTTGTTTTTGAGTCTCTCAGCTTGAGCTGGCCAAACACAAGGGAAGAAGCCTTCAGAAGTCCTCCTTTCCCTGCAGCTAACCTCAGAGAAAACAGCTCCTGTCCCTAAAGCCTCTGTTCCCCTTTGCACACAGCTACTTCTGCCAACAAACCCCTCTGCTTACCGTGAAAAGTCCCTTCATTTACTTGTTTATTTATGGGGTGGGGGAGCTGATTTCAATATATGTAAATGAAAGCCTGCAGGAGAGAAGGAGGAGAATCTTTCAGATTAAATTCGCCCATAAACACAGTAGCTAAATTTCAACTTTATCTATAAGGTTATGACTAAATATTATTGACCTTACTAACTGAATACCTAAGATCTTAAAAATCTTGAAGTCTTACAATTTTGTATCTGCTCTTCACTCCTTACCTCTTAACGCTATCCCTAATGACAGTATTTGCTTTCCTGGCCATCACTACTTAGATGCCCCCCAAAATATGAGGCAAACATTGATATGTGTGACAACCTTTCGAACAAAATTTCTTCTCCTTTTAAAAAATTTGTATTTTCTTACTCTTTCTAATAGTAGCATTTTTACTATTCTGATTGCTATGCTCTCTTCACCATTATTTTAATTTTCTACCCATTTTACCAAATTTGCCCTGCAATTTTTTTATTGACTTGAAAGCATTGCAGAAATGCTTTCCAGGAGTTTACAAGTGACTGGGAAGGACACTCAAGGCACAAAGCCTGCTAGCAACAAAGTAAAGATGTTTTTTTCATTCCCTGGGTCATGAATTGCCTTCTTCCCATGGAATCCCCACTATTGCTGTTTGCACACGAGGATCAGATTTTTTTAAAAAATAGCTGGACAGGAACTCACAGGATTCTTAAACACAGTTAGTGAGCTGAGATCAGAGTACTACACATAAAGCTGATCTAAAGCTGAAACAGAAAAGCAAGGACCTGATTACATTAATTTGAAGTCACCACAGTGGGTATAAGTAGAGTATATCTGCTTATATCACACAGGTAAGTAGGAGATGTCATTACTAATGAAGCTGCATGTTAATCCTATGTAGAAGTGTCACAAGGCTTTCACTCTTTGAGCAAGTCTGTGCAGGAAGCCTTGCAGCTTGGGCCTGGGCACATGGCCATTAGTGGGATCCGAGGATCGTGTGGTGGCGGCTGTAACTGCAGAGTGTCCTCACATCTTCTCTGCACGGCAGGTGGTTCTTAATGGTTTCTCAGGATCCCAGCAAGTCCTCTCTTTGCTGGCTGCTTCAGCACCTTAGGCTAGTATTTTCATCATCAGGTGTGGCTGCACTAATAGGAGCAATCCTCAGGTGTCTGACATGCCACTTAGATAGATGCTTATTCCCTAACTTCACATGAACTCAGCTGCTCTGCTGCTGAACTCCAGATACATCAGCTTCCCAGCCTGGCTTTGAAGTTTCTTTTCAGAGGTTTCAGAGCTATGGCATTTTGTTATAACAGGACCTTTACTGCCTTCCTCCATACAACCATCTTTCATTTTACCATGACTGGTAATGCTGGGAATCAGGAGAGATTCTTGCAGATGTTATTGATTTCAGCATCATGCTCAAGATGCATGGGTGAAACTGGCCACACAAGCAAGGTTTGAATGCTCTGCAAAACCAAGAAAGGTTTTGAACCTCTCCTCTAACCTTATTCACTTGCTTTACTTGGCCAGCTTCTGAAATTTTTCAAGAGCACATGCAGATCCACTAGACACAATTTAAATGGCACTGCACCAGGTGAATATTACCTGGCCTGAACTCATTACAGGGGATCTTGCCTGCGTTGCTGCTTTTAGAACAATTATATAAGCACTTACCCATTTCTATTGCTATTTCTGATAACATTTTTTACAGAACAGTTATTGTATCTCATTCACTTGTTCTTTTGAGTCTTTCACATTTTATCATTTGTTCTTGTTGTTTTTACTTCAATCTCTCTGAAACAGTGCAAGAATTGATTGGCTACTGGAAATTCTTTTTCCAGGACAATATTGCACCTTAGGCTTCACCTTTGTGGCATCAAGATCAAACACAGGAATCTCAGCAATGTAAAAGCTGCTGCTATGCTGAGAACACTTTTTTGTATTTTGTGATATATTTTAACCAGACAACCACACAATACACACTCCCTTTGCAGCACCCTGACACGTTTCTTACATCCAGTAACAAGAGCGAAGGACAGCAGGGCTGACATCTGCACTCATGAGCCAAATCCCACCAGGGAGGATTTTTGCAACAATACTTCTCCAGCTACTACACCTGAAGCTGTGATTTTTAGTATTCTGTTTTCTAAACTTAATTATCTTCAGAAAGTCTTCTCTTTGTTCCAGTTATTCCTTAAAGATACACCCACATCCTTATCCCCAATGTGTTACAGAAGTGCTGTGCTTTCTGCTTACCTGGAGTAACATCAGTGGTGTCTGATCATTCCTAACCTGATTTCTAAAGGTCAGAAACAAGAGGTAGGAAGAACTGTTGCTTTTAACTGCTTTTAACATCCAAGTTCCCTTCATTTGTAGCAATGCAATAGTTTTATCCTGTGCTTCTTTCAGATCCTGCCATATGCAAAAACTACACAGTATCAGCTCTGGAATATCTCTTGTGCTAAACAGACAGCAGATGTTCCCCTGAAATGTTGTCTACCAAATGGAGTTTTGAAAGCAATAAATTCTCTTCGTTTCTTTTCCAACTGAACCAAATGAAATAATAGACTCTCAATTATCTAACCAAGCCTGGAGTAAATACACGTATTTTTATACTTTTGTATAGATGTCATGCTTTAACCCCAGCCAGCCACTCATTCACTCACTCCTAGGTGGGACAGGGAAGAGAATCAGAAGGGTAAAAGTGAGAAAATCTGTGGGTTGAGATAAACAGTTTAACAGGGAAAACCAAAGCTCTGTGTGCAAGCAAAGCAAAACAAGGAATTCATTCCCCATTTCCCATGAGCAGGCAGGGGTTCAGCCATCCCCAGGAAAGCAGGGCTCCATCATGCACAGTGGTTATTTCAGAATACAAATGCCATCACTCCAACTGTCCACCCTCTTTTTTTTCTTCCTCCAGCTTTATATGATGAGCATGGAGCAATAATACCATGTGGAATATCCCTTGGGTCATTTGGGGGCAGCTGTTCTGTCTATGTCCCCTCCCAACTCCTCATGCACCCCCAGCCTTCTCACCAGTGGGGTGGGGTGAAGAGCAGAAAAGCCTTGACTGTGTAAGAGCAGCTCAGCATTAATGAAAACATCTGTGTATTATCAACACAGTTTCCACCATAAATCCAAAACACAGCTTTGTACTAGCTGCTGTGAAGGAAAAACTCTATCCCACACAAAACCAGCACAAAAGAGTTTCCATCTGTTTGGATAAATCACGCAATTTCAGTATCTTCCTTTTGATAATTTTCACAGGTCTGGGCCACATCTACCATCCCTTCCTTAAAATAGACATAAATTACCTCACAAAAATTCCTTTATTTCATTATCCTCCCTCACTCTTAAGGAAAATCAGTTTTGTGCTTGAAGCTTTTGCAATGGCCAAGTAGACTACTCGAAACACACATCTAGCAAAATAACAATTTTTTTCTCCACTGTCTTTTTTGTGATGCATGTGTCACACAGCACCCAGCTGGCAACATTTTCTCTTGTGCACATCAGTGGTGTTCCCTCCCATGCAGACAAAACAGCTTCTCTACCACATCTCAAAGAGATATTTGTGCTACAAGCTGAACCTTTGCTGTATTTCATCTCTGTCACACAGTTTATTTTTGTCTTGATGTTAGCTGAGAACTTTATTGAACAGTCAGAAAAAGATTTTTTCCCTCATTTTCCTCTATAGTCAAAACCAACTCTTTCTCCACAGCTGCTTGAGCTGGCCTGAACAGTACACCCTGCTTTTCCTGCTCCCCTGGCAGCAGTGGTGGCACTGAAGTTTGGCTGTTTTCCCGTTTGCAGTCACTCCTCCCGCTGCCTCAGGTCACACCTGCTGGGGAAAGGCCCTTCCTGGGAGCTTTGGGCAGCTCATTGTGCTCTTCTGACGCATACATGTGAGCCCATCCCTTACTGTAGTAATTCTACCTGCAAAAGACATTTTTCATGGCTATACATCTATTAGTTGTCTTGGATATTCCTTGACTGCTTCCTTAACAAAGTCTGTTTTCATGAAGCTATTATTGTTTGGAAAACAAAAGTAATCAACCACTTATCTGGACTTCTCCTGTCTGTTGATATGAGACCTCCACAAAGTACCCATGCTCTTTATCTACCCTTTTTCTTCCTTCTAAAAAGTTTTAAAAACTAAGAGGATTTAGTTAAGAGCCGTGGTGGGGAAGTTTGTGCCCTTCTGCACGGCTCTGTTCTCTGCAGTGCTTCTGGTTAAAAATCCACAGGCTGCACGTCGTCTTATTTACATGAAGGCCACAGTCTCTTTTTCCTTCTCTTACCACATTATTTTGATTTAGATACCTGCCAGTAATAGAAATTAACAGAAGAAAGGATGATCTACGCTGACTTCTATTGCAACCTTCCCAAAGAGTTCTGCCTGATCTGTGCTGCTCACTACATACCCAGAGAGTGACCAGGCTGTTAAAGCTTTATATCTCTTAAAGAAGCAATATACCTGTAGAGGGTCTAACACACACCTGAGTAATGTGGTATTGACTTCATGTCATTGGGACGGTTTATTAGATTGTCCGCAGCCACCACCCTTGGGCATCTTCAAACGTGAGTTTCTGAAGAGAAACTAGCTTGGGGATGCAGAGAGAAGAGTTTGTGTTTCACAGGTGTCTTTTTTGCAAAGTTACAGGTGAAGCTGTATTGCTGTGTTCAAAAAATTAAAAGTGGAAAGTGTGCTTACACAAGCAAATGAAATAGAGACATGAAAAATGATCATGAACAACTGGTTTACACTTTTGCAGGGATCACAGTGGGAGAATATACCCATATGTCCTAATCACTGTTTAATGGATGCACAAGGTCAAAGAACACAATGCCTTGACAAAATATCAAAGGATTAGAAATGAAAAAGTTGAGAAATGTCATTTAAAAAGAGCATTTGAATTTATGGGAAACAACCATGAGAAATATTAATAAAGTTAGCAGCGTCTCTTAAAACTGATGGGCACCTACTGGGATATTTCTGTGACATAACAAATTACTTTATCTGAAAAATATCCCACATAAAATCATCCAAACATTTTATTGCTGAAAAAAAAATAAAATCAAGGAGCACTTGCTGAGCTGTTCTTGCTTAGCTTGGCTACCTAAACTACCAGTCTACACTGTGTTCTCAGGGATGTTTGCCAAGTGGTTATTCAGAACACCTCAGATAAAAACTTGAGTCTTTTTTCACTAACCAGTTATACTCTAAAAATTCATCTTTAACCACCTTCATGATGACTGATACTATTAAGTTATCAGTGGATTTATCACTGACCTAACAAATTAATTTCTCACCTTTTTCTCCTCCAAGAAGGCACATCAGCTAATCATACAAATATATTTTGTTTTGAACTTCTTAATAAAAGTTGCAAAACAAAAATATGATCTCACTTTAAGGCTCTTAACTGTAATGTTGATTTGAGAAAGGTTCACTTTTCCAAGTAGCAGTGATTTTGGTTATATTGGAGCTGGCATGGCTTACGTGTGCAGGAAGCAGGCTGAGGCACCACCTTCTATCGTGTCAGGTAACATATTTCCATCTTTACAGCACTTTTTAGGCTTTCACTGCAAATCTGAGGGACTAACAACTAACAGAGGAAAACTGCCACTCACAAAGAGGATGTAAGAATAATTAGAACTTCTTGATTGAAGGCAGCTGTTGGAAAGACCTGTCCTGGACTTCAGAGTGGCTAACACAGCCGCAAACCTGATAGGCAGGAAAGCCAGAAGTGTTCTGCATAAAACTTTGGAGAAAAAGGTGGCAGAAGGAGAAGCAGTGTGTGCTTGTGATGGAAAGCACTAAGAGTGGGTCAAACCCCAGTTCTGCTCAGACAATTGAGATGTGACATACTTTATAAGCCATAGCATCATGACTAGGGCGCTTAACATTCATACTCATTATCCAGAGAGACTACAGAGATTCAAAAAGCGAGGCAAATTGCATTTGTAACTGATTGTTGGGAAAACAGTGAAAGGAAGTGCATGGAATTAATATGCTTGAGAACAACAACATCAGCAGAAGTTACTGGATTCCAAAACCAAAATATGTGCTTGTATGTCCAGAAGATACTTAGGAGGAAAAAACCGAAACCAAAGACAAAAACAAAGGTCATGATAAGCAAATAAATTACAAGCAATGCATGAAACAAATGATGGAAAAACTTGGTTATATTCTTCAAACAAACGTTGCAACTAGGATAAATTTTCCCCCAATAGCCTCAGTGATATTTCCTTGCAGATGACTTGCTCCTGGACAACATGCCTCCATCATACTAACGCTGCTCACAACTTGGCTAAATCCAGGACTTTTCCAGCTTTAATGGGATCTTTACAAAAGAGTTTCAAATCTTTCTTCCTTCTTGCTAATTTATCAGTTTTTTAGAACCCCTCACCTACCTTGGCCAACTGAGAAGTTTCCCTCGTGAATGGTGCACCATGATTGAGTTTTCAAAGTGAGGAGAACAGAGCGAGCTTGTTTGCTAGCAAAGAAAAGCCATAGGGAGATAGACTGCTTCTTAAAGCAACTAAATGATGATAACATTAGCCTCCAATATCTATAGGCCTGACTGGAAAAATACAGTTCCACTGCTTGAAGCGTCTTTGCCAGGACTCCAGGAATCATCTAAGAGTTCAAATGCAGCATGTTTTATCCAACTCAGTTACTAGCAGAGAGAGTTTTATCTTGCACCTTTCAAGTCTTCTCCAGATTACTCATCTATTCTCATAAAACCAAGGAGTTTTAGTGTTACTAAATTGAACAGAACACAGAGGTTATTGTAGCAACTTTATTTTACTTAAAGCAGTTTGGGCAAAATATTGGACATAATACTACACCTCAAGCTTTCTCTGGCCATCTCATTTTGTAGGAGAGGGCAAAGCTAAGACAGTAGAAATCTATCCTGATGTCATACCACCATTAATATCTTTACTGCCAAGAGGGATTTCTTCACCTCATGGACCACCCCATCACCCAGGAGTGCTGGAATAGAGGTTCCTAGGAGCTTTTTTGGAGCAGCAATGTGGGCTGGTGACTCCTTAGAGAAAGAAAAGGGAGATAGAGCCAAAATTTGTATTTCCAGATCTGATCAGCTACCTAATACTGTTTTATGATCTGGCAATGATAACTTCATGGCAACACAAAGATAGCTGACAAGCAAAATTCCTCATTACAGTTGACTTCAAAGCTTTTTCAGTAAAATTACAGTTTTTGTGAAGTGTAAGTTAGTACAACATGCTAAACTAAGACACTTACTTATAATTCTCTGATATTGCTGACTATGGCCTGGACCTGCTTGTTTGCAGAAAAAAGGAGACTGGTTGTGCTGTGCCTTGTGGGACCCTGGTGCACAGTTGTCTCTTTTCCCAGTGTCATCCTGCACCAGTCAAGCATATACTTCTACAACTCTGTGCAGGCGATGTGAAAGCATTTTGTGCTATACAAGTGGTTTACATCAAGGTACTCCCTGGGTTGGCTGGATTTCCATTAACCCCGTCCTCCTGAGAGCACAGCATGGCCTCTCAGTCACATTAGAGCTGAGTCTGCCATGAAAGCCTCCCAGCCAGACAAAAGGAGTCCAGAAAAAGCTGATACAGCTCTTTAAATACTAAAGAGATGTTGCCTAACATGTGGGGGGAAGGGGATATGAACTGCTAAATCCATCTCCCTGCCCTCACCTCAAGCAGACAGATGCATGAGATACCATTCCATCCACGCTATGCTAGGCACAAAAAATGTCTAGGAGGAAGAAAGAGCAGGTGTACATTAAGCATTTTTAGCTTTTATATCAAAATATGGTTCAATCAGTGTCATAAAGTGATTATTTAGAAAAAAAAAAATCCTGATTTTACTACAAAATTTCTCTGACATCAGTGGGTGTTTGCATGCTTATTTACATGGATTTGCATATTGCCACCTCCCAGCACAGCACACAATTCTCTTAAATCTTGTTCATTGGGCATTTTAGCAACAAGCCCTTACACCAGAGCACACAAAACCACCCAGGTTTACTCTTACTATCATAGGAATCTTCCTTCTTTTAAACTCCAAGTACTGAACAGAGCATATTCAGCTGTATCAAGGGACCATAATGGGCAAAAAAGCTCAGCAACAGCGTAGCCGAGGCAGTGAACCAACAGTGGGTCTCTTGGATTCTACTTAAGGAGTGCCAAGTGCCAGAACAGAAGAATATTATAATTGAGAAAAATCAAAGAACTTTCACTTGTAGACAGATGTTTCATTATTTCATAACTGGCAATATGTAGCATGTAATTGTTGCCATATGTAAAATACTGCATTAATATATTTCTTTGTAGATTGTGTGAAGGACCTTTCTACGTGTCTTGAAAGAGTACTCAAGAAAACACAGCTAATTATCTAATTTTTCAGAACTGAGCAAAAATTGGGAAGATGTAGTCCCCATGAATTACTGCATCACTATCAGCCAAAAAAGCCAGGGGCAAAACCAGATTGAATTTGCTTAATTAGGTCCAGATCCAGTGAAGGGAGCCTATGGACATCAAAAAACTTGAAATAACTGTGTTGAAAGAGAACATAAAGCTAAATATGACCTGGGTTTCAGTTTCTTCATATGATTTCTCATATGCTTAGGATGATCTTCATGCTCAAGCATTTTGCACAATCATTGCTTTGCCTCTTGTCAGAGAATTGCATAGTAGAAAGTTCTAGAAAACTGCCTTGAAGCTGATTAAGACTCCATTTAATTCCTTCTCATTTCTCACTCAGTTTTATAGGAAAAAAAAATTTCAGCACTGCAGACTTTTGGAAACAGCATGTATGAAATTATAGATATAGCCACATTTAAAAATATGAAAAAATTATGATTCAAAGTATCCAGAATTTAGTTCAAAAACACTATGCAAGGAAAAAACTGCTTTCCAGGCAAAGTAGAAACAAGGTGTGTTATCAACTTGTGGGTGACATGTGGGTTTTAGAGATATTTCCTATCTGCACAGCTAGACAGTCCTTTTTTGGTATTTTCTTGAGATAAGACATCCATCTGTCAGATCATTACAGGAATTATAAAAAAAAAAAAAAACCAAACCAAAAACCAACAAAAAACCCAAAAATCTTTGCCAGTACGTATTATTTGACATACTGTAGATAAAAAGCAATTCTTGACCAGAGGGAATTCCCCAAATATGGCAAAGCAGGATACAGTTCAGCTAAGGGGCAAAGTGCACTAACCTGTGAAGAAAGTCAAGACAACCCAAGTCACACAGAGGGACAGAGCCACAAGAGAGGTAAGTGATACAGGAGAAAGCTCACAGGCCAGACACACACTGATTTAGACAGGTGACTAAATTGTACTTGACCTGCAACAAAATCATCATTAATTTCCACCTTCCATTCCAATCTAATGACAACATTTTTACTTAAGCAAAGTGTTTCATCTTAATTGTCTTCTCAAGGTACTCCAATAATGCGATGTAAAAACTAATTCTAGAGTAAAAGATTGAGATTATAAAATGAGCAGTATAAACAAAGAGCAAAGTAATCCCACATATTTCTCATAACTCTAAGCCAAATTTAAAAGGTCAATGTTTTCAGATATGTCTAAACTTTGGGTACCTCCTGAGTCCAGAAATAAAAATGTTATTTTGCTCCTAGGAGACAAAAGTTTGAGGCCATAATATGTTTAGATAACTTATGTTAACAACTGAGACTGAGGGGACACAACCATTCTGAATTTTGACCCTTTCAAAGGTTGCAATTGTTTTGCAATACAACGTACTTTAACACACATCTAATTATTTTCTGGAATAAATAGCTCTTAGCTGATCAAGGCTGAACATCTCTGATCCAAATAATAACTCATGATAAAATTATGGATGCACAAAAGACAATTTTGATTTTTTTCTCTCCAGGTATTTGCTCTGTTACTTCAATTTTCTTAAAGAGGTGAACATGTCTTTAAAGAGAAAGCGAACAAACCGAGCCAGCTTATGCTGCAGTAGCTATGACAACAGACTTTGAAATAAGTGTGGAAAAAGCTAGACCTGAATCTTAATTTCATTTAATTATTTTTTTCAGTCTACACTTCACATTCACTACTTTGCATTTTACTCTGAAATTCTACAGAGATTGTAGTTTCTTGCTAACACTAAATGCATAGTATCTTCTGTAGCAGATTCTAAAGATCTTATCTGAGTTGGAAATGAAAATATTCAGTGAATTAGTAGACAACTCATATTGTCTTCAGATGAATGTCAGTCTGCCTCCTGGGGAATATTCCTCACTCAAAGATGCTGGGATCAATGCAGACGAGCCTGTGTGAGAGACCTGACCATTAAGGAATGATCTTACTGGTCAACCATTAGCAAACTGTATCATATTGTCTATTAGTGGTGAGATGTTCAACATAAAAAGACAGGAGAGGTGGTAGAGTTAAAAGCCAGGTTTTCAGTGGATTCAGCAGCTGGGCTGGGGTGAGAAAGAAGAAACTTCAGTTCTAGAAGCTCTTCTTTTTTTCTTTCAGTCCTTCCCATCTTCCTTGCGTTGTCTTTTACAGATTATATCCACAATCATGGATACTACTACCTTCACTAGACAGAAGATCTGGCTCCCTATTTATGTCTCCCTTCCCATTCCTCTATATTATCTCCAGCAGAAGGAGCAAATTTTCCCTCTTTCAACAAGCACAGCAGTTTAGAGATTGAAATCACTTAAAAAAGAAAGTAAAAAAAAAAAAGAAGAGACACTGAAACCATTACCACTAACATCTTTCTTACTCCACAAATGTTCCATCTGCCCTCTCTGGCTATTTCCTTTGAAAACATCCAGGACTTCACAGGAAAACTAAATCAGTTTACAACTGTGATTATACAGAAGAGGAGTCACTTAAGCCTCTTTTAACGTGACCCATGTCACTTGTGCTCCCAAAGCAAGTTATTGAGCTACAGCCACCCATTAGCTCCCACACCTGCCCAGGCTAGGAACATTATGCAGTACTTTCCCCCACTGTACCCACTCAGCTCCTCTGGAGGCAGCTTCCCCCGAGCTCTGTGTGGTGGATTTTAGGGCACCACTGCAGAGTTTGGTACCGGGGCATGCAGGCATAAAATACAGAAACAGATGGTCATCATGCTAATCACTGCTTATTAATTCCCTTAAGAACTCATTGTTGAGTAATCAACCCTCATAATTCTCCCAGAAAGACAAAAATGCATAAGAAATGTAAAAAATATAAGTCATTCTTTTTCTTCAAGCCTGATACCGTCAATTTTTTTTCTCCTTGGCTCCCTCCACTTTCTCAGTAAGGTACTTGCTGCTGCGATGGGTGAAGAAAGACTGGTTGAGCAAGGACTGGAAGTAAGCAGCCTTAGTCTGCATTCCTTTTTACTGGTGCATTGATTTTTAGACTTAGCTGTCTGACTGCTGGAAATTTGTGCGAGGACACCTCACGTGCAAGAAACTACAGATATATTTACAAGAGGAGGTCCAGGCCTTGGTCATCAGACACATCCACCCATTGAAGAATATCGGCTGGTCCAAGTTCAAATACATTACTCATATTCCCTGATTTGCCCTCTTTTCAAACTGCAGCCCTCTCTCACACTCTTGTAGATTTGCCCTGCATTTCCAGTATCTTCAGCATAAATGAAGCACTGCAGTGTCCCATCTATGACTTGCAGAGCTATGAACAGTTATAAGGTACTCACAGATTTCATCCACGGCTTCCAAGCAGCTGAAGACTATCATCACAACAAGTCTTTAGTCAGAAGACAAGATTCAGGATTTACTGACTGCAAAAAATGTAAAAGATACTTGTGTGACCCCTAAGGAAGAAGAGATGTGACAAACACAAACCCAAGCACAGCCCCAGCTTACAAAGGCACCATTTGCATTTCACACAGGGAAACACTACTTGGAGGAGGAGAGGTTCTTAAAGATGTGCTACCCCCAGGCACAGCTGTCACCTCTTACTCTAATTTCCCACCTGGCAGTTGACAAGTAGCATTAACTCTTCAGTGCCTGACTCAAGGAGAGTAGAGCAGGGTATGATGCTTGGAGGCCTCCTTGTTTCTGAGAACTTCTTGCCATTAAATTTGGAAATGCTCCCAGCATAGCAATCTATCTGTGCTCTGCTTGCAGCAATGATCTTTGATCTTTCTCTTCCATGCTCAACAGAATCAGGATGAAATGGCCTTGCCACATATTTTGGTCTTTCCAAGTACCTCTTAACAGCATCTTTTTTTCTGCATCCGCTGTGCTCAGTACACAAAGAGTTCATTTGCTTTCTGATAAAGAGTATTGTGAAGTGCATGCACAGCTATTTTTAAATTCTTCCTCTTTAAATCAGACATGATTTTTTTTTGGAAAACCTTTTTCCCTTGACTCCAGTGGACACTGAATGCTAGGGAAATAAAACTGAGCCGCATTTTGTACTAGAGTTGGTATAGCCCTTCCATTCTTCTTCTTTCTAGCCACACAACAGCACTGAGAACCTTGTTTCAGTCTCTCATGTAGCAAATTTGAAAGTTATTCTGCTTTTTGTAATCATGGAATGAGTCATGGGCACTTGAAGTTCAATAAATCCCCAAAGGCAGCCAGCTTGGTTTATTTTCAGCACTGATGACCCACAGAGGGGAAATTAGTTTACTTTTTTGAGACATGGGAATTGGATTTTTTCCTCATTATCTGTAAACAATCCTCATAACCTAGGAGAGGGAAAAAGTTCATATTAAAAGGCAATGTTTATTAAAATATCAGCTTCTCCCTGCTGCAGAAGGATTATTAGCATCACTGACTTCCTTCTCTGTTCAAACAATCTATTGCCAGGTTTCACGGAGAAGGACTTTTGTGATTGCTGCTCCTTGACAGTGAGAATCTAGGAAGTTTATCCTTCATGTGAGAACAGCGTTGCAAAGAGAAAAAACCAAGGTGCTGAGTTTCCTGGTGAGGGGGGTGACAGAAGAATCCCCCACTCCAAATAAGGCCACTGAGTTTGACGTCTTCAGTAGAAGCATGAGATGAATTGTTTCCTTTCTAAGAATCAGTCTGATATAGCCCAGAGAAATATGTTCTCAGAAAGAGAGGCATATTTGCTGGTGTACTTCATACATTGCATTACTATGCACAAATATAGACACAGTCTTAAAGGAAAAAAGAGAGGATGATGTGCTGGTCATGTACAGTGACATTTAGCAATAAGTGACACAGAAATGATACACTGAAATGGTGCAGAATGAGTATAAATTGGCTCTTATTATGTCTTAAGTATTGTAGAAGGCTCCATATAGTGTATCACTGAGAAAAGTGTTTAGTTTATTTAAGCCTTACTGCACTATGTTTTTTTCTTTACTTATTTCTTGAATTTATAAACCTCAAAACAAATTCTGATTTTCAGTGCAGAGATTTAGAATTCAGGCTACAGAAGCCAATTTAGCACTTAAGATGCAAAAATAGTTCTGTCTAAAAAGAGATACTTTATTTGTTTCTAAGGAGAAACTGAAAAAGAATACCTAATTAAAGTGGGCTTGGGTTTTATTTTTAAGAGAAAAATGAGTGAGAGACAACATTTATTTAAATCTTTAAAAACTTATGTCTCTTCCATGGATTTCATTCTATTTTCATAGTATGAAAATGTATCCTTTTCTTTTTTCCTCCCAGTTTTCCCCAGGGCAGACACTTAAGCAAAGATACTTTTTAATAAATCTACCTGCATATTTACTCAATCTATTGTTTAATCCCTGTTTCTTCACAACCTTTGATGAAAAACTTCTTCTCTCCTGAGAGCAAATCGTTCAGTCAAAGTTCCATTTTTAATTGCTGAATATTAGAAACACTTCTGTGCACCCTAGCTTTTAAGGGTGGCTTCCTTATTTTCAGCTCCCCTTCTGCTTCTACCCATTGTCATTCTGATTGCCATCCAAGTACGATTTTAAACCTCCTGGTGTGACAAAAAACAAAGACAATAAAAGACTTTCTAAGAGTCATTTAAGGATATACAGGTGCTTTACCAATCCCTGACTTCCTTTTTAGGAATGTCTGCTTTCCTTTGATACTCCCTTGCTTGACAAGTTTGTGATGATAAGGTCCCACACACACAGATCCGTGTTCCCTCCATCAGTCATCAGATGACTGCCATTTTCTGGGGATTTTAGGTGTTTTTTTTTAAATCGAGTCCCTCAACCACTGTTGACATGTGCTTTTCTTTCTCTGTACCATAGTCACTCAGAAAAGGTGTCAAAACCCTTTCTGTATAGAATACAGTTTACAGGGATATCCTTTAATTTTCCTGGATATTTACATAGCACATAGCATGAACCTTTTACATTTTGATACTTTAGACTCAGTATGTTGTGAACTGTGAAATAACTGTGAAGTTGTGATTTATGCTACTGCACTTTAGGCTTCAGACCCACCTGTGCTCTTCTGTAACATGTCAGAAAAGACCTAACGTGGGATAGTCAAAGTTTTCTCCTCTCAGAACTGTTTAATTTCTGGAAACCAACACACTAACTGCTCTAAATGGCCATAGAGAGCTCCACCAGCCCTGACTCGCACTTTTCAGAGTGCTGCAGACACAAGCTTCAGGTAATTTATAGTGAGTAAAGAACCTACAATACACAAGGAGGGGAAAGAAAGATGGCTTTGAGAACACCCGGCTGCTTTGTGCTGGCTTTGCACTGCATCATATACCCAGTGAGTGCTAAACATAACAGAAACATTTTAAGTCTTGGCAGAAAAACCTGCTATGTCTTCCTAAGAACAGTTGGGTCATTAGTGGCCATTCAGTCAGACAGACCGCGGCTGTCTCAGAGCTATTAGGTAGATGGGGAGAGGTTGGTGGTGAGAAAATGTTGTGCTGGAGGATCTCAGTGAGCAATTACTGGGCTCAGCTGTGTGCAGAAAGACAGCCCTCGCTGCAGGGCTGATAGGCGGGTGGAAGCCAAAAGGGAAATCAGCACTTCATAAAAGTTAATGACCAAAGATATACTTCTTATGAGTCCTGACCATAGCAGGATTCAAGTGCAAAGCACAATGCTATTTCCTCCACCATTGCTCCCTCTTGTTTTGGACCAGTCTCCCTCTCTTGTTTTGTTGTTGTTACTGCCGGTTTTTAAGATATACCTTTGTGAGAAAGCCCTGATTAAATCATCCACCATCATTTTCTTCCCTCTCATTATCAGATCTGACTCAGGTAGGCCATTCGTTTTCTTTTCTACTTTCCCGAAGGTAATATCTCAAGTGAGATTAAATACCCTCTTCCAGATGGCCCATTTTTGGTAAGAAAATTAATCCATGAAGCCAAGCACTGGCAGATCCTGAAATCCTACACAGAGAGAGGAACTGACATTCTGAGTATTAGCCCTTCTGACTATTACTATTATATTTTCTGTACTGACATTATTCCAGATTAAGCTGACTGCCAAGTACTAAGTGTAGTTTCATATCTCCCAAAGTTTGCAGTGTAATGTTTCAGCATTTTATTATTTTATTATTATTACTATGGTTTCAAATTATTAATAAATTATCATATTTAAGAAAAAATATTAAATATGTAATTGAAAAGAGATTGTGTTTTTTTCTACTGACTGGAAACAGGAGAAGACAGTAATATGCAAAATGCAGTTTTCAGCCCTGTGGCACTGAAGTATATATATTTGTATGCTGGCCAAAACTAACTGTGAACACTAAATAACAGTCTAACAATAACAAATGTAAATATCTGAATTTCTTAAAATAATAACCTTCTCATAATAATTTTTTTCTGTCCTTTTCACCTACATATATATCCCTCTATTCTACCTCTTTCTGCTTTTCTATTCTGTAACCAGCTCTGCAAACATAGTACAGGTTTTCTACTACATTTTCTAAGTTCATACAAGTGGAAAAGGCGTGTGAGATGTTACAGTGCTTGTTTTCAAACACTGGGACAAACACACAGATTGTGCATTGGAGAGGAGGGGTTAACACTGAGGACATTGTGCCCTGCCAGAAGGGCCCAAAACACCTTTACAACTAGAAGCACCATGGTCTACACAACACAGCCCTGAACTCATTGGGTCTTTTTGCTGGTTTAAAAAATTGGAGTTTTAGTCCAAACTCTGTGTAATTCACTGTGATCACAGGCTAAATATTTCCTTTCTGTTTTCTATTTTACCAGTTGTTAAGAATACATAAAGATACCTCTGATTTTCAAGGGGGGATTCATTGACATTAATATTCAATTTTGATGATTAGGGTGAATGGCATAGGGCAGGAAGACACCCAAGGAAAAAGTCACTTGCAACTATGGTACTATAAAGAAAGCTCTGGGATACATAAGCAAGAGAAAAATCTAAAAATGAAATAATTCCAACAGAGCTTGTAAGGTACAGAATAAATATGAGTACACTTTAAGTATTCTGTCTTATCAAAACTGCATTTATGATGGAATAAAAAATTATTGCATTGCTAAAGGAACACTCATAACTGTGAAGAAAAAATGTTGAATTATTATGGCAAACTACACAGCAAGACAGCATTTATGGCTCCACTCAGGGCAGACTGCTCAGTCAGGATTTTTTTCACATATATTATCATATAAACCTCCTGTACCACATGCAGTTTTGCAGAGTTCAGGTGACAAAAGAGCAAGAGGGAGATAACTTTACCTATTGTTGTGGAAATCTATTTATCGTCCTTGTCTAGAATTATTGTCTTTTTACTTGAGTTGAAAAAGTTTTCATTAACTCCACGACATCTTCCCTTCACCCCAAAGTTCCTTTCTTCATACATGCATGTACACCATTACTATTGGAAGATGTGCTTTTACAAATTGTACTACCAAGGTTGCTACTACCAATTTGCCATCACTGGGCAGCACTGAATTAATTATCAGATCAAAATAAATGATAATAGCTCAGGACCATCCCAAAATTCAAATCCCTTTGTCTGACTATTTCTGGGACAATTCATAAGCTCAGTGGACTGCAAATTAAATATTTTATGACAGTTATATGATTAACTCATGCTGGTTTTGAGGGTTTATGGGCAACATGATCAGAACTATCTTTGGCCTTTTCAAGTAGATGCATCCTCTTGGTCTCCATCTATGGTTTCCTTTGCTACAGGTTCAGCAGTAGGATAACAAATCCCAGTCTTGACTAGGAAAGGGAAAGAAAAGAAGGGAAAGGAAAATGACTATCTAAAGTTTGCTGAGATCTTGAGCTGCTACTCTGCCTCCAAACATATACATTTCCATGGTAATACCAAGGGAAGGTACAGCATCTGTGCTGCAAACCTCGCTTGGAGACAGCTTTTGAAATATCAGAATTTTTTGTGGGTGCAGACGATATTGAACATATGGTGTTTGAAAGAGTGGCCAACATTGCAAAAGCCTTTGAAATCATCTGATGTTTTGTTTCCCCACCCTCAGCTTTTAAGTCTGTCGTATTTTCCTAGTAGAAATATAGTAACCCATTTATGGCAACAGCTGCACATTCAACTTGTCACTGGTGATGTCACTTATCATAGGGAAAAGGAAAGATTCAAGAATACAGTGATGAACCTAAATGTGAGGTGGGGGGGGGGAAGCAGTGCTCATACTTCATTGTATGGTCTGGATTATCTTCTCATAACATGTAAAGATTACTTTGTAGTCATATGTTGACTCTGCATGTTCATGTTACGTACACAAGTGGAGCAAAAGTCCTTTCTCATCTGTAAGTACAGTGTTCTAGATATTTCAGGCAGAGAGCACAACACTTCATTGATGTAAAATGTCAGTCTGAACTGGGAAATGCCATGAAGCATGAAGTGATGAATTACCATCATTTTTGCCAGGCTTCATAATATACAGTGGCTTCACATTACACTGTTTTAACTTGCACCTGTGTTATTAATTTCATTAGGAAACATCTAAAAAGTAAAGCCTTAAAAAATAGGTCTGGCCTATTTCCTTCCCTCTTAAATTTTGTGCCGTTTTTCTCAACCTTACATTTCAGCAAAAACTATTCTTTCTCAACTCATGCATTATGCAGTTCCTGACGCTCTCCATGCATCATCTGTCTCACACTGAGGGACTGTAGTTGAGACAACTGCATCATACCACAGATGTGATTTTCTGCTATTAATTATGTGGTAAAAACTACTCTGGAATAGTTTAATTCCCTGGCATTTTCTGGGCATCTCCTTGTTTGTGAATTCAGGCTTCCAAAGCCTGCCTGTATAAAACAAATGTCCTGATCTCAAGGTACAAAATTTCAGGTTTGAAAAGTCTATAAACTTCTGCTTTGGTCTGTACTGAAAACATGAACATCGATACTTTTGAGCATCAGACTTTTAGTGTTGACCTTACATGTCATGAGACACTAATCCAAAACCACATTAAACCGATCATTCAGATGAGTAACTAATAATTTATTCATAAGTTGGCAAAGAGACATCCTTCATATTTCATATGTGTCTGTCTGTGCTCTGTAACTAGGCAAAGAAGGAAGTTAAGCCTGTATATCTTTTTCTGATTGCTTTCACCTGCATTACAGCCAGACCTGTTAAGAGTAGATATGGGACTCTTCTCAGTTTCTACTCACATCTCTGCAGTTGCAAGTCATTCAAATTAGTTTAAATTTGTGATTGTAATAGCTGGTAGAGAGTGAGAAACTGCTGTGCACTGAGAGACTTCCACAGGATGCACACAAATTGTATCAGACAGGAACAGATTAAAAGAATAACATTCAGGATTCCAGCTTTGGAAAAGGATGTAAAAGCTAGTGAAGAGTGATGAGATTATTCATTGAAAACTTTCTTACAATCAGCTCATAGGATGTCCATTACTGAGGGGAGTTTATACTCATTTGTGGCCTTCAAGTGCTTCTGAAGTGTTTGAGGAAAAAAAAAAAACAAAATAAAGAAAAGCTAATTAAAAAAGAAAAGTTTTCAAATACTTAAGGAGAGAATGTACCTTTGTATTTGGAATAGATGTACATGAAAATGTCAAGAACTCAACCCCATGGCAAGGGTCTTCAAAATCTTCTACGAGGAAGAAACTCCTCTTTGGTTCCCTGAATTCTGAAGGATGGTTTCTATACTTCATGCAATCAGGTCAATAAGTGGAGATAAGAAGTCAATAAGGGGGAACACAGGGCATTTTCATATTTGGCCAAGCTTTATAGCTTATATAGCTTATCACTGAGTTAATTGATTTGTAAGTGATATTTCAAGCTGGTCCATGTTGCCTGATTGATAACACTATGTATCTGTCCTGAGCATGAGCTGCACATGGTACACTGGCGAGTACTCCCTAACCACAGCTGAGGAAACTTGTTGCAGAGGCAGCCTAGGTGGAAAATTTAATTTAGAAATGGTAGAGGAACTAGTGAGTGTCACAGTCCCACTCATATGCTTCTGTCTTCTATATTCATTTCTTGGCTTTTGGATTGAGACTTCCAATAAAGATGACAAGCACAAAAATGTTTTCTCTTCTCTGTCATGAACATCTGCTTATTGAGAACTGTTTGATGCCATAAAATCCTTTTATTACAGATTTCTGCCTGATAATATGATATCAATTTCATCAACCATAGCCAGCAGTTCAAATAGTGATTTAATTTTTATTTGCAACAAAGAAATCCACCACTAATAAGCAGCAGAGAGAGGGTTCCAGTGGGTTGCTGAAACTTTTGCTCTCCATAAACACACTGATGGGCATGCACAAAATGTATGAGTACACTAAACATATATGAAGGTACAAACACACTGATGTATGTGCATACATGTCAATATATATACACGCTGGAAGAGCTGTACTGAGGATGTCTCTGTGGAACAGAGCAATCAGATCTACAGGTTGAACTTTACAAAAGTTTACATTCCTGCCTTGTAATGTTGTGGGTTTTTTTTCTAGAGAACTTACATTTCAAAGTCAAATGTGGAAAAAAATAGAAGAAATAATAGGATTATTATAGCTTCTGAAAAGCACTTTCTCCTGCAACACTTTTGCAGCCAAAATGATACTAAAGGGATTGAAGTAACCTTAGCAGTGCTCCATAGCAACACCAATCTTCCCTCCTTCTTTCTCCCAGCCAGGCAGTGAGACTGTCTTGGGTATTGTCTCACCTTTTCAATAACACAGCCAGGGAATGAAAAGGGTGAGGAAAACTCTCCGAAAGTAGAGTAGGAAAGATTAAAAATGTTATCAAAAGGAACAGAAGCATTTCTGGGTGGTGGGAAATCAGCAAAGACAGAGACTGAGGTTGCAGCTGCACACTTTTACTCATGACAGCCTCACAAGACTGTGCAGCATTACCTTTTCTTTCCAAGTTATTCAGCTGGGGAAGTTATACTTTAAGGTATGTTTGATGTCCAAACCATCCTTTACATATACATATACCTTTATATCTTGACATACATATACTGTGGGCTTTCTTCCATTTCCCCTTTCCATTTTATTCAAGTTAGAGTTTAATATGGCTTTTGAGCTGAGAAAAGTGATGGGTAAAAAATTACACAAAACAGAGGGGATATGGCTGCAAAAGAGGGGGGGATCATCAAATCCTCCTCTGAACTCCCACAAAACTGAAGGCAGCTACAAGAAGGCAGCAATCTTCATAACTACAATGTGGAGGCAGTTGTTTCTTGTGTTGCTGTGAAGCAACAGCAAAAGAAAACAAAAGAACATTTCATCTATGCATTTTAGGCATCTCTAACTATGCCTTTGTGGAAACTGCAGATTGGTTTCATTGTGCTACTGAAATGAACCCAAGATCTTGTGCGACATTTCAAATAACGAGAACAATATATTTCTCTATTACTTTACTTACTTTAAGCACATGTGTTTTGTAGTTAATGTAGTTCCTGGTGTTATGAGAGAGCAATGAAAATGAAATCCATGCTTAATGCACTGAACTTTGACAACAGCAGCTGCAACTCAAAATTAAAATCCACTGCTCTGCTTTGCTCTAAGGGTCTGAACCAGCTTTGAGGAAGTGCTGCAGCGCACTGTGGATGAGGATTTCTGAAATGAAAAACACCTGAATGACTGCCCAAAGGACAGATCAAATGACCAAAAGCAAACAGTGATGTGCTAGGCTGTTTGCTGAATACTCAGGTGAAATCAGACTAAACCCATAAGCCTTGGAAATTTCAAGACAAAAGAGAGATACTGAATTTTTATCATCTGCTGCAAGGCACTAATCATGGAGATAAAAGACTCATTTAGACTGGATGACTTGACCCAAAAGCCAGAGGAGGCATTGAAGGGAATGAGGTTTCTGCTGTTGGTCTCAGAGCACTTTAGATCTGGCCAGAAGACATATACACTGCAGTTTTTGATTAAGTTGTTTTGGAGGGTAGAGAGGGTGTATTTTGGGTTTTGGGGGAGGGGTTTTTTTGTTTATGGTTTTTTTCAGACAGCAACATTGTACTGAGCATTAGTCATTTTCCTCGGGGATCTGATGATGTCCTTTAGGTGTTTAACTGCGTTTTATAATGACCCAATATATTCAGGTTTTGTTCATTTGTTTTCCCCTTATGTCATCAAGGACCTGCTTTGGATTTCTGGTTGAAGCAGGAATTATGGAAAACCCAAGCAGCCTCTGAAGGAGGGTTGATTAGAACAGCCTCTGCTGAGTGCCTGGCACGTGGTCAGCCTCAGCTGCACCCTGGCTGAGCAAGGTGAAATTCTCTCCAGTGATTTAAGTATCTACAATAGGGATAGTGGGAGAAAAATCCAAGGATGGAAGGGTGTGCAGACACTATGATCTTAAAAAGATTATGAATGAGGACTGACAGAAAGACTTGCTGGTGCCATACTTGCCTGCTCCCAGGGGATGGTATCTGTAGCAGCCAGAACTCGCCACTCAAAACTGGAGTCTTCCTGCTACCTGTCCAGAAGAGGCAGTTTTTAATCATGCACAGGCCCATTCGTTTATCCCAGAGGGATAAATGGCAGGTAGGGAAATAATATGGCCCTACTGGGTCTGAAAATTGACATGTAAAGTTAGTCACTTAAAATGAAAGAAAGTGACAAGCTGAATTACCTTCCTATGATGTAAAAGGTTATTGATTCAGTGAAATAATAGAGTCACATTTCTGAATGTGCTTCTTATTATATGTTAATCGTAATAATGTAAATATCTTGCATATCTTTGTGTGCCATCCACCATTCATTTTCGATGAGGAACAGAAGTAGCAGGAGTCAATAGGTCTGACTCTGCAAGCTTTCTTTCTTTTTGCAGTTAACTTCCCATGTATTGAAATGCTCTGAATACAGATTGAGTTGCTTTGTTCGATATTTATTATTGTTCCACCTGCGTTGAAACGAGAACAGCTCTGGCTTTGATAAATAGATTCAAAGGCAGTCAAAATTCATTGTACCTCTTTTAAATGCTTTTGTGTCCTCTGCTGGAGTTCTTTTTGATAATCTCTTCCGACAAGGCTTCTCTTGAATCAAAATAGATATATTTCTTGCTTTCATAGGACATCAGTGCAAACCCTTTCATTGATCCAGATTGTCCTATGTCACATATAGGTCCAACTTTTTGGGCAGCCAAGGTCTGTTTCTCTTTCCCACATTGAGAGATGTGGTACTCTTTCTTAAATCAGTGAGGCCATATACATGATAACTGATGGCTAATTAAAAATAAAGGTGTCAGAATCTGACAGTAGAACTTCACTAGCTTTCCAAAGCATACCAAAGAACATTCATTATCACAGTATGAGGTATCATAAATAATTAGTGCTAAATCCATGTACCAAGTGAACAATCAGAATGACTTTGTATTGTGATCAACTTGCCTGTTTATTTCATTACTGTGCTCATTTGCAAGCTCAATATTTTGGCAATTCTGCCATTCACACTAGTTGTCCCAGCATTTTTGCGATGAAAGAAAAAGCCACTGGGATTGTCTTGCTATTCTCCTAAATCGCAACACCAACGAGCTATAAATATTTCACCACACAATAATAGCACAATCTTGATTTAACTCATCCTTGAGCCACTGCACCAAGAATATCTCCCTCTAGTTTTTTTAAATTTGCTTGTGAGGGTAGAATAATATTACAAACTGCAGTTGTAAAATAAGGCAATATTAAGCATAAGGTTGATGCACAACTCAAAAAAACAAAAGAAATGGAGTTCAAAGATATGCATTATGTGTATAAAGTACTTCTTCAAGAATTCATGTTTGTACCTTTTCCCTCTTCCTTTTACTCATGTACTGAATGAGGACGTTTTCTCTCCCAAGAGGAGAACAGAGTGTACAGGAAAAGAGCATTGAAATGACTAACTTACATACACACGCAGAGTTTTTACGTAAATAATGCGTTTAAATTTAGTTCCAAGATCATCCTTGTCAGCAGCTCATGATGTAACTTGCTGCATAATGAAAGAGGAGCAACATTAGTTTACAGTGATTTAGTTTTTGTTCCATAATTAAGTTTTGATGCCTGGTGCTCCAGGGCAATGCAACAAGACACGCCTAAGTGGTGATATGAGTACTATGAAAATTTAAACTCAGGCACACACCAAGAAGTTGGAAACAGCAGAACATGAAGTGTCTAGGGCATCCAGAGAGCAAACAAATGAACAAAATAATCCACTCATTCTATTATGCCTACTTTCCTTCCTCCTTCTGTAAATCTCGTATACCTGTGCCTGAAAGACACCTCCTGCTTTCACCTTCGCTTCACGTTTAATCCAGACATGTCTCTTGGACAATCCTATTTATTAAAATTTGTTGCTGACAGTTCAGCTAACTAGAGTCCCTTGATATAGCCACAGGACAGGAAAACAGAGCTGCAGCCCAGGTGTTCAGGGTACAGAAATGGCTTGCTCACCCTTGCCCTGCACAGCATAAAGGGTTTCTCTGTGTGATTCAGCTGCTGCCAATTCGAGTAAGTGGCTAAGAGCAGTCCATTCTTGCTGTGCTATTTCCTAAATAATCCACAAGCTAGCCAGAAATGTTCCCCTTCCTTTTTTGTTTGTTTTTTTTTTTTTTTTTATGAAAAGAGATGGAATGCACCCAGCAGAAATGGGAAATACCAATTATAATAAAATTCCTAATACAGGAGGGAGAAAAACAGTGAAAGCATTTTAAAAGTGTTGAAAGATTCCAATTAATTTTCCATTACAGAATTGCTCATTGTTTTGAAATTGTACAGAATGAGAATAGAAGGTAACAAAATTATCACAGCAGCATAATTGAGTTTACAAGGATTCTTAAATTTTTTTTAACCTTCTTAACATTTGTGGATGGGGAGGAAATGTAAATAGTCTAAAATATTTTCAGAGGCTCCCTTTGGCTCCGTATCCGAGCAATTGGCAAGAGGCTGCCTGGCTAGATTTCCTGAGGAAACACTGAAGTGACAACTTCCATAGCAGACCCCAACTGATCCCAAGTTTTCATTAGACCGAGTAAAAGACAGGGCTGTTAACAGCACATGCTGCATTGAAGGGAAGCAGGGCACAGACACACTTGCCACTGGGCAGCATCACCCAACTGAGGGTAATTTGGGGCTACAAAAACATGCCAGAACTCAGCACAGTCACGTATGAAAGGCTGCAGCCTCCCTGCCCCAGAAGAAGCAGGTAGATGTTGCCAACAAGAAATTTGGGAAAGAGCTGACTCTCCCACTGCAGCCCAAGTCCTGGGTTTGGACCACCCAGTCCTAGTCTGCCTGAGTGAGCATCAGGCCCTGCCACTGATTTGGGACTGTGGCACTTTATGCTCAGAGTGGGAAACCATGGTTATACCCCTGAAAGCCAGATGCTTTGAAGCCAACAGAAGTAGTCCTGATGGAGTTTCTGAGTCAGCTAATATAATTCACCAGGTTCTGCAGAAAACTAAATAACAGGTTTTTGTGTCAGAGACAGACTACAGGGAGCTTGGTTGTCGTCTACAGAAAGTCATGGGAGAGATTGTGTTCCTGTTCAGTAGTTCATTTTCAGAAGGTGATTTAGCCACTTGTTTTATTCAATTTAAAATTGTCAGCCTGTTTTTCATAAGAGAAAATAGATTACAGAGCCTAAGAAACTGTCTTTTTATTTTTCACAATGGCTTCAAGCAGGTCCTCCAGTACTCCAACTAGACTGGGCAGTTTCCCTCAGCTCCGTGTCTGTGGTCTCCATGGGGAGATGCATCATAGAGAGAAATCAAAACTTACTGCAAGATTAAAGGCAGTGGAGATCAGAGCAAGTTGCAAGGAATCACTGTGCATTAGATTAATGCTCAGACCAATGCTGCTTTGAATTCCTCTCCAGTTTCACAGATTATCAGGGAACAGTGGTCAAGTTAAAAACAAGGCCATTTCTTCTCATAAGCAATCATGCTTGGCTGGAACTTGTTCTGTCACTGTCTGCACTAATCAGTCACTTCAAAGTTTGCCTGGCACCCTCTGGGGCTGCCCCTCGCACATAGCCTCTCCTTGCCCTCCCATTTTAACTTCTTCACAACTTCTTAGACTGGTAGGAGAGAGCTTAGAGGGACAACTCACTAGATGCAGAGCAGGAACCTAGAGAGTATAAGGCTAAATCCAAGCACAGTGGAAGATTTCTTCTGTGAGCTTGCCATTCTACTTTGTTTCTCAAGGTAGATTTCTCTCTGCATTAACAGAGGCAATAGCCTTCAGCTCTGCTCCCTTCCTTTTTTCTCTTCTTGTGCAATGAAGAAAAACTAACTCAAGCTTAGTGGTAAGAGAGGGCATAGACTTTAACTACTGCATTTCTCCTATAGAATTTTGATAACTCCTTTGCTAACAGAGCTGGTAGAAAAGAGAATGAGAGAGGGGAGGACATTCTCTACTTGCTCCTTTTCTTCTTCATTACTTTGAAAGTTTTGAATATTTTCACATAACTACAGAACTAACAAAAATGAGAAGGAAAATGCCTTTTGAAACACGAAAATTCAATATTAGAAATGTGATGACAAGACACAAATGTAACTGATTGAAAAGGTTTGCTGAACAGGGAACATAGGAACAGGGAACAGCTGTCATACAGCTCCTGCACAGGAAGAATGAAGAAAGCAAAAGGAGGAGGCTATGGGCAGACAGAGCAGCAGATTGAGATTCTTTTAATTGAAAATTGAATCCAGCTTCATTCATTATATATTTTTTGTGAAACAGTGGAATTAAAAAGAAAAGGTTTCAATGAAACGTGGTGCTTCCAGCTTGCTCAAGAATATCACAAAAGCCCTTATTCAGCTTCCCTTAAGCCAAGAGAAACATGTCTTTTCTGGTTCAATTTTTAGCTCTTTGAAGCAGAAACTCACTCTTTTATGTGTCCCTACAGTGCCCAGTGCAATAGGTCTCCTGTCTCAGCAGGGGCTTCTAAGTGCTATTGTAATAAAATTGATTAATCATAATTTTTAATGAACTCCTTAATATTTTCAGTATCATCCTTGACTAAAAAATATATGCAGGCTGAAAAGACATGAAAGTTTAATTTAGAATACAGTAAAGTGAACTTTTTGCTATAAGAAAATCTAACTCAAAAGGTAGTAAAAAATGCTGTTCATGCTAAGCAGATGCAGAAGGAGTAACAAACAGAAACAAAACAGAAATCTGGCCTTGAAATCTATTTGTAGCCTAAAAATTAAGTGTGAGATGGGTGAGATATGCAGTAGCATGTAGGGATGCTATTTATGACTTTAAAAAGAGCGAGCTGTAGTGTTATCTAGCTCCAACTTCATGGAAATGAAGGGCCACTCAGAGATAGATGTGTAAATCTTCCTGATGTGATTCCTCCCCACTCTTTTGCAAAGTAGCACTTAATATTGACTTCTGCACTACTATCATATAAACCCTGTGATAACCATGGAAATGAAAGGGCCAGCTCACATCTATTGTTGGCACTGGTTCAGGTTGCAAATGTGGGTGGACACAGCTGCATCAGTCAATAAATGTTTTTAAGGCTTATTTTTCACAGCAGGAGCAGAAATGAAAGATAAGATTCAATTGTATGTGTCAACAGCCTGGGAGAAGTGCCAGTATGCCATAACCCCATGTACCAGCCCAGCCCTTTTACTCTCTAAAGTACAATTACTGTAAATTGGTTCAGAGCCTGGCAAACATACGAAGGGCACACATGTGCCTCTCTGTAAATATGCATATAAAGTACACATAAATGATCCTGTTTTTCTTTTTCTCTCTGGTAAAAATTATTTAAAAACCTTAATGTGAACTATCCTTTTTTCCTCAGCTAGGGCAGATTTCTATCTATCTGAGGTAGTTTCTCTAGGCTTTCTTCCAAGTCAGTGAAGAACACAAATATGAGCAGAAGGGGCTCATCTCTCCCCGTGGGAAACACGTGAAGCTTAGGCCCTTCCCATTTCTCTCCATTAGCTACAGTCCATCCTAGGCAGGTAGCTGAACCCCACACATCTTACATTTGTTGGATTAAATGCTTGCTATTTGGATGCCTAATGCCATTTGATTTGAATCTTTATATAACTGCCTATCAAAGAACCACAAATATATCTAAAAATGTTAGTTCTATATAGAAAGAACTGCCAATTTTAAAGTCTATTTTCTGTGGTAATTTTGCAACCAGAAGTATTAGGTCCATTGAACTATACAAAAATTTGCCTTTGTAATTTAGAGTTATAAAATACAATAAAACTTATAATATATAAATAGATAAGCTTTTACCCCAGAATTTAATCTTCTGTATCGCTGACATAAAGCGAAACATGTTATAGAATGATAGAATACCTGGTTGGAAGGGATCTCAAGGATCACATGGTCCAACCTTTCTTGGCAAAAGCAGGGTATAGACAAGATGGCTCAGTAGTCTGTCCAGGCAAATCTTCGAAGGGTCCAACACTGGGGAATCCATCACTTCCTTGGGCAGTTCATTCCAAAGGTGGCTTCTCATTATGAAAATTTTACTTTTGAGTACAATCAGAATCTACCCAGGAGTAACTTGTGCCCGTTACTTCTCATCTTTTCCTTTTACACTCCTTGTAAAAAGGGAGTGTCCATCTCTTTCGTAGCCACCCTTTAAACACCGGAACATGGTGATAAGGTCTCCCCTAAGCCTTCTTTTCTCAAGGCTAAACAAAACTAGCTATACCATTCTTTCCTCCTATGGCAGGTTTCCCAGTCCTTTGATCCTCTTTGTGGCCTTTCTCTGGACCGTCTCCAGCCTGCCCACATCCTTTTAATATAGCAGGAACTAAAACTGAGGACAATATTCCAGATGTGTCCGGGCAAGCACTGAGTAGAATGGGGTAATGACTCTGCTGGTGATGCCCTTGTTGATGCAGCCCAACATCCTGTTGCTTTGCTTTGCCTCAGCAGCACACTGCTCATTCATACTGACCTTGTACCCCAGCTCCCTTCCCACAGACCTGCTCCCCAGCTGAGTAGATTCCAGCCTGTGCTACACTCCTGGGTTATGTTTTCCCAGGTGCAAGACCTGATGCTTGTCCCTGTTGAACTTTATAAGGTTCTTGTTAGCCCATTCCTCCAGCCTATCCAGGTGTCTCTGCAGGGTGGCTTTCCCTTCCGAAATGTCCACTTACCCACCCAGTTCAGTGTCATTGGCAAACTTCATCGGGGTACACTTGATCCCAACTTCCACATCTCTTATGAAGACACTAAACAGTGTCGGGCCAAATATGGATTCCTGGGGGCCTCCACTTGTGACAAGCTGCCAGTTTTCCTTCTGTTTCTGCTCCTACATACCTGAAGAAACCCTTTGTTGCAGTTTTTGATCCCTCTGGCCGATTTCAATTTGAGCTGAGCTTTTGCATTTCTCACTGCATCTCTGCACACCCTGGCAATGCCCTCGTAGTTCTCAACATCTATTCATCTGGTTTCCCATCCCTGTTACTCACCTCTTTTGGTACTGAGCACATTCAGAATCCTGCAGTTCAGCCACGCTGCTGAACAGAAAATCCCATATGTGAATGAATATGAGGAAGCTTTTTTGCCTGCAAATTATTTCTCAGAAATGTCAGCTGTGTGATAAAGCTGTGGGATTAATTAATTTAGTACGCATCTGTAATTGCCTTATTGCAATCCTTCTCTCCCAGGACCAAAGCTAAAGCTCCCAACCTCGAAGCATCTTCAAATGGCAGCCTTTTTCTTAATCATAGCATGCCACAAATTTATTCTCTTACCTTCAACACATAAGGAAATTTTGTACCTATTATATACAGGTACTATATTTATGGGCAGCCTACAAGTCTGCATAGATATTGCCACTACTTTACAGTAGAAACCACTTTAAAATGTAGTTGCTTTTTCCCATTAATGCTGAGTACCACTGGGAAGTTAAGTGTAAGACATAATTTGGATATACAGGTGTATACCATTCCTATGCAACAGCTACATGAGATTTTAAATAAAGAGACACCACTGGATCAGCTAATAATCTCACCTAATTTAGTCAAGTTAACCTTTTAGAGAGTCCAGTTATCATATTTAGCTGAGCAATGTCTCCTCCAAACCATCCAGATCTTGGTTTGACTATTTTAACAGGAATTTATGTTCCTATGGTTGCCTATGCCACTCATAGATTTTATAAACATAAACCACAAGAAGCAACAAAGCACAGGTGTGTTTTTTAACAGTGGATATTTATTTGCATGAGCACATTAGATTACTTCCACTCTGTTCACATTTGTGTACCTTTTGTAAATAAGTGAATTAAATGCTTCATGAACTTGGAGAGGTTTTTGAACTTTTACATGTATTTACCAGAAGGATCATTCTGAAGGGTTTAGCTGGACAGAGAATAGACAGTTACCTGGTCTGTTTGATTTTCACAAAAGAGAAACCCTAAGCCAAGAATTATTCATGGAAATTACTCAACCAATAGTTGGAATAACTACATTACATTCAGGATAATTTCAAACTTATTATACACGACTAGCAATTAAAAAGGATAAATTATAAACTGGATTTCAAAAAATTATTCCTGACAAGAGTATTTTTTTTTTCTTCAACATAAAATGCATACCACAGTTTTATTTAAAATACAGGTAATGTCTGATCCCATGAATAAGCATCACAAGGATCAGCAAGCTCTCATTACATTGAAAACGAACTCAACAGCCTGGTCGAAACCACAACTCAGATGAAAGCCCAGCAGTCCAAGCCATGTAGGCCGGGAAACAACAGTGATCAAATTTATTATTTAAGGAAAGGGGTAGCAAAATGATGAGCACATCTTGCAGCAGGTATCTGCAGCCTTATGAGAGGAAGCAACGTGTCCTGCAGCCCTCTGGCACCGAGTCTTTCTACTGCAGCAAATGCGCCGCTTTGTTTCACCAAGATACGTGAGCAGTCTGGGAAAAGTCTACTGGGGGAACAGTCACTGCAAGTCATCTTGTTTTTCTGGTACCTTAAATATTTTATTTTAATCCCTAACTAGCATATATATGTGATGAGCAAGATAAACTGAACTCTTTAACAACCTCTCTCTCTTTTTTGGACAAGCAAGCCTTGATTTACAGCACATGGGAGAAGATAGTCAGCACTTCCCAGATGACCCTTCTTTAAAATTATATCTTTTTTACATAATTTGTATTCTGGTTTCTGGCTAAACCAAGACTTTTGCTGTCAATCTATGTATGTCTGTTCCAGTCCATTCACTAATAATTTTTGTCACTCTCTGGGCAATTTCAAATTCAAATTCAACAGAGGTAACTTTCAAATACAAACCCTAAAAGCATTAGTCAGCAACTGTGTCACATAGAAACAATTATTTACTTTCTGGAGAAAAGTCATTGATAACTCAGCGTAGATTTATCCTGCAAAAGTCCAAAACAAGCCAGGAAATCTCACAGTATTCACCCAGCAGCCAATGGGCACATTACCTACAAGAAGCAAGTGGAGAAGACAAAAAAGGGTTAAAAGAACAACAGGTAAGAGTTCATAGCAAACCATATTCCACTAGATTCTAGAATATCTTCTTTTTAAGGACAAGTTTTTTTAAGTTTCTTGTACAATTCTTCATATAATTTTTTTTAAACCATTTTTAAGTGTTATACCAAATTTCCCTCCCCTACTTCTGGACTTCTGTTTGCAAAAGTGCCCATGAAATAAACTTCTGCAGCACTGTAAATACACTTTCTTATCACTTGTTCCAGCCACATTGCAGCTTTCAGTCTTCAGCAATGAAAACATGGAAACTTCACCAGATGAAGCTTGATGGATGGAGGAAGAATGGGAAGCACTGGCAGAAAAATAGTGTGTCAGAAGCTGGCTCTGACTGCATCTCTGAGATCAGTGAGGAGTAGGAGGAGTGCTCCCATTTTCCAGCTCTTACAACAGACTGCTGGCCTTGTCACCCATTGTCCAGGTTTGCTGGAATTCTGAGGTGGTTTTCAACACTTTTCTATAACCTCATGGTCAGTTTTTCTTTTATTCCTTTAACCACGAACATATTTTTCCTCCAAAGAAGGACACATTTCATTAGAAAATGAAATTATTCAATCTTCCCTTCTTCTTTTAACTTTATCAACACCTTGACTTTGCTAGGAGCTATTCCCCAGTCACAGTGAGAGGGAAGCAAGGGCCCATAATCTGAATGTAAGCTTGTCTTATTTCATCTTTCTTTTCCTAATTTAATTTTTATTTTTGTAATTCTCACATTTCCTCAGGTTATTTAGGATGACAACAGCCTCTTTCCTAGTGTGCTGCAGAACTAAAATTATTTTCAGAAGCACTAGACTCAAGGAATGAGAAATAACATCTATAAAACTTGTCCAGTTGGTTTACTTAAGCTTTGTAATACTTCAAGACACTTGTTATTACAGACTTGCTGGACTTTCTCAGTCCCTTCAGCACTGTACCCTTGCTATCTCTTTTTTTGATAAGAAAATCAACACAGTAACCCCTAGCAGACTTTTTTCTTTCCCTCTGGAGGTGTGCATCCTTATAGATTGTAGGCTGTGATCCCCAAAAGTGTTCCTTGAGTAAATCCTATTGAATCTGACAGCTACAGTAATACTGCCCCACCACATGCATTTTCGATATAGATCATGGTCCTTTCCCTACTTCTTGCACAAAACCTTGCTGAGAATGAATGTGTGGAAGGCCCATGACATCTCCCTCAGTGTGTATTGTGTTCTATTTCTCATAGGCCATGAAAGGCTTCAACAACCATAGCTAATAAAGGACAGAGAGAAAATATGTTACATAATAAAGTGACAATGCAATAAATACAACTCATATGAGAGCAAGGATGTATTATTGTGGGAAGGTAATAGTTTTGTGTGATGCCTGAAGTCAGACTGTATGGTCAGAAAGAAAATTCCTGGCTTTCTGACCCATCTACTAGAGACTCTGCAGAGGAAAGGATGGAGCAGAAGAACCTCATTATGTCTGGTCTCAGTGCATCAGCACACTGGTATGGAGAAGCTGAGTTTCAGGGCTACAGGAGCTAATGCAGTCTAAATGCACCCTTCTGTGAGTCTCATCAGAAGAGAAATCAGTCAGAGACAGAATACATATATACTTCTTGAATTACTGAACAGAAAATAAATCAGAAGTCCAAATGGTTCTACCTCAGTTCAGCATGCCCAAACTAATTTGCTTATATTAATATTTTCATTCAGATAAGCCTTCTCACAAAAAATAAAGCACAGTGCTAAGAAAAATCATTGGTCCTGCAGCTGTGATCAGGGAATGAATGAGACATGACAGTGCTCTTGTAGAAGTTCAGACAGCCTGAGCTTGCCTCAGTCATCTTTTCCTGCGGTGGCAATATCCTGTGTGATGTAGTTTTGTGTCATTTCTGACATTGTCATTTCAGATGTTGTAAAATCTTGGAAGCAAGAGAAGGCAGCAGGGTAAGAGGGGAGGAAATAGAAAAGAAAATACTATCTGACAACATATATCCAGTCCCTTGTGTCATGGCAAGATTTGCATGACTTGCCAGAATAACCATCAATCTGATCAAAATGCACCTACAGCCGGCTTGGCAAATAAGCCAAGCCTTGGAAGCCACCTCTTGGGTTGCTGTTATAACCTACACAGCAGAGGAATCCTGCAGCATTTGGTCAGTTGATTTCAATTTTCACTTCACATAGCAACCTTCCTCCTTTCTGAGCAAAAAAACTGAAGTCTGAGCTGACTGCTTTTCTCTGCTAATCAGTGGTAGCAAACTGCACAAGAAAAAGGCAGTTTTAGCTCAGTTAGCAGCATTTACACAGGCTACTCTTCTTCAGGTTTCTCAAGAGCTGATTCTCTGGAGTCTCCCAGTAGGGTTAAGCTGACATTGCAGCCTTCCCTCTAAAAGGGTGTGAAATTATCTGGGCACATGTTTTTTGTGTACATTGACAGTAACATGGTTGTCTGAGGTCTGTCCTACTGTCAAGCTAATCAGGTTCAGAGAGAAGTTGACAGGCAGATGAAAGGACACCTAGCACAACTGGAGATGGCAGATTTCTTTAGCAAATCATCATAAAACTCGTTAATAAAGGATATAAAACATTTCTTTCTAAATCACATCTGTCACATTAATACTAACCCGCTAAAATGTCATGACTTTCACATACAGTTACCTCTGCCACTATGAGACTGACGAGCCTTTTAATGCAAATTCTTCCCATTATCAGATTGATTTCACAACCTTTGATGGCCACTCCTGGCTAATTAGGTGGTCAAAAAAATGTTCCAATTAATCTGTGTTTAATCAACCAAAACTATTTCATTGGAAAACTGTACCGTTCCAAGAATTTTCAACAAACATAAAATGGGATTTTTGATGGGAATCTGTGTGATCACTGACAAAATTCCATCTCTTTTCCTCCCTCATCTGAGTACTTGAAGGGCTTCAGGTCCTGGACTCCAGAGCAGTCTAACATTGAGATATGAGGAACAATATTTCTGAGGCACAAATTCAGGAGGATACTACAGAGACAAGAAGGAGGTTCTAGACATTCCCTGGCGTCCAAACCACTCAGGGAAAGCCAGTCTGGGACCTCCTGTCCCTCATCAGTGAAAACATAACTTTCAGTTTTGGTGACCCTGCAAGAGACTCTCACACATGCACTGTGATTCTGTTAGATGGGACAAATTTGTGGACAAATTAAAGATGGACTTACCAGGGGAAAATGTTTAAAGCAGCTCTACAGATTCTAAGCTTTGGAAAAGAGACTCTTGATTTAGGTAACCTTCAGTGTTGAGTTCTCATTTCCCAGAAGGTACCCATGTTCAGGTTTAAAGTGTTAAAATTCTATTTAGGTAGTTTTCAGGTCCTCAAAATATTGAGCAGCTGCTCTGTGAAAGACAAAACCCTCAGGAAAGTCTAGTGTCAGAAGCCCAAAGGGGAAGTAACCAGAAATGCCCTGCCCCTCTGTGGTGACAGTTCTGTCAGCTTCGTGGTTCCAGCAGGTAAAGAATTGGAAGTGGCTCACTGTTTGTTCAGATAAAAATATTAGGTCATTCAATTCTGGGTTTGTTTTTGTCATTGTTGTTTTTGATTTTTTTCTGTTTTGTTTTGGGTTGTTGTGGGTTTTTTTTTTTTGTTTGGTTGATTTGGTTGTTGTTGTATTGTTTTATTGATTTTTGTTTGAGTATTTTGTTTGGGGTTTTTTTCTCATGCTTTCCTGAGAAAGGGGAGACCAGCTTACAGGGAAAATCAGGATGATTTTGGTAAGCATGTATTCTGGTATTTGATGTATTAATTGAGAGGTAACAGTGGTTACCAAAACAAATGCATTAAAGAAATAAGAAATAAGGTGATCTGCATACCACAGAGAGAATAAAAATGAAGCACCACATTATGGTCTCATAACAGTTAATGAAATTTCTGTTCTCTTGCTTCCAGACTAACTGTACCTGATTTATTTTATTACAAGATCATAATCTGGTCCATATTTAAAGGTACTTTCTATTTTTTCCAAGATGATTTTGGGTGCAAAACTGACAAGGAATTCTGGTAGAGGATTATTCTATCACTTACCAATGAAAAAAAAAATGGTCTAGCATTCATTGTGTTACACTGATAAATGTAAATAGTGACAATTCATGAACAAAATTCTTTCTAAAGCATGAGATCAGAATACTAAAAAGTAATTGTATTCTGAGTTCTTTTAATTCTTTAGTTTATTAGTTGTCAAAAAATTAGAGTTGGTTTTCAAGTTCTTTCCTTCAGCAAGTCAAAAACTTGCTTGAAAAAAACCAAAACATTAAAAAAGAACGAAAACAAAAGAAAGACAAACCGGAGTTCTGGATGAATTCTGGACTTGCAGAGAAATACCAGGTATGGAAAAATCACAAGAAAACTACACCACATGCCAACATTATACTCTTACACTCTCGGGTGACATAAAGATAACTGAAATTAAGCTTTGAGTTTTATTTTGATAGAAATAAACTAAGAATTCATTTCAAAAGAAAGAAACCAAGATTTAACTCATAAGTTAATAATTTATTAATGATTTCTGCCTATGTTTGTCCAAAATTTCATACCTTCTTAAATATTTTTATGTTTTTATAGTTCTTGTTTACAGTGGTAGTACAGTTATTGCTACAGTACTTGAAAGGCATAAAGGGAAAATTTTACATCAGCCATTGAACAGCATTGGATTGTCTGTGTTTTTCTACAAAGCCAGAGAAAGTACTTACAAAGTATAGTTTAGTGATGCTCAGTGTGTTTAGATGATTATTAGAGATCTCATAGGGATTGACAGCATAAATACATTTGAATGTCTTGAAAAGAAAAACTTTTCTTTTGACTTTAAAATGTTTTATACATCACAAAATTTAATATATGGCAAAGCAGAAGTAGTTTTAAACAGGTTTCAGCTGTTCAATAGTTCTGTTTGTAGGTATTTATTTGATAGAGAGTGGAAAAGAATGAAATATGGTTTAATTAAAACTGTCAAAAAGGCACCAAAATTAACTTAGTAGGAGGGATAAAGTTAACAAATCTTAGCTTTTTGTCTCTCTGTAGGATCAGCACTCATATACCACAGTTATTTGACCTGTTAAGAGATACATAAAACTACACAGCCAGCCCTCCTTTATTATAGCTTATTGTCTTGGACACCGCAGGAAGAAAGACATAATAGAGGCAATGTGGTTTAATTAGGCCAGAACTTGATTAACTTTGCACATTGGGGATGTCTTTCAGAATTCACTCATCTAGAGCAGAGATTACTCATTGTACCATCTGGAGGAGGGTTGCCCACTGCCCTGCTGCCCTCCCAGCATTTAACCTGGCCTGGCCTCCCCACGGGAGCTGCTCCTTCAACCCACACGGGAGATGAGGGGAGGGAGGGCAGACTCTGGACCTGTGCTCTGGCAGCCAGGGAAAGCCTGACACCCTAACACCTGCTGCACTGCAAGACACCCACATATTGTTTTAAAAGCCTTGCTTGTCAGGAAATCCAGCTCTTGATGGACAGCTACCTTGAGAGGATAAATATCCAGCTGCAGAAACATGACCGTGACCTGATCTATATTACTTACCATCAGCCTGTGTGAATGAGATTGGAAGTAAACACAGCAAGTAATCCTGTTTAAGAACACTATAAACTATCTTCATAGATTAGACTAGTGACATCATTTTCAAAAACACTGAAAGTAATATCATCAACTTGTTAAAGACAAAAATGTATGTGGTGGTTTTTTTTTTCTTTTTTTGCTAGTAGAAGATATAACATCATCTCTTCTAAAACCAGGTCAGATATGAGGGTGTTTCCCAATGAGTGGAACAGGGGCAGTGATGAGGGAATGTTTGCATCTCATCCAAACATTCCATTTCCATTTTCCTTCTGATGTTGCCTCTTCCTCTCCCCATTACAAATATTTCATTTTTATCCCATTTTAAATGATATTTGAAGTGTTGTGTTTTGCAATGCCAAACTGTAATATTTGCTCTTGCAGGAATGCTGCCTTTTCCTTCAATGAAATTCTGAGGAAGTCAACCTGTAGTTGTGATATATTTCCTGTAATTGGAAGACATTTTGCATCAAAATACCTCAGGATAGTAATGCTCTGTGTGTTCAAATCATCCTTTTCTTTAACTGTTCCAATTTGACTATAGAAGACTCGCATTCGGCATTTCTGTCTCCCAGAGTCCCACACTAGCGTGGTAACAACTGCAAATGTAATAATGATCGTCCTCCTGTGGTCACAGTGCTCTGCCAAAGCTATGGTTTTGGAATGACCATATGCATTCCAAATCAGCGAGTTTGCAAAAGACATCCTAATAACTGGTATGGGGTTTCAGAACGTGCTTAGCTACCTTGGCATGTTTGCAAAAAGAACATGAGTGCTGCAAAATAAAATCCTGCTAACATGCTCTGATGTGCTTCATTCAGAAAGTTCACTACTCTTCTCTGTCCTCCTGTGCCCACACAGGCATTCATCTCATGCATTACTCACACTCCTCCCCTCATGACATTTCCTCTGCCTTCCCTGTGAAGACATTTATCCGTGCTCAGTGCTGTTTACTACATTAGAAATGTCCCACGCATTTACTATTAGACTGAATGCTCTTTGCAGGTAAGATCAACCCATGATCCACCTACAGTTCAGCAAGCATGAGTGCCTCCTACCATCCCGAGGACAGAAAGATTATACTTTGTGTGCTGAGCACCATCTGAACATATCCACACCAATATTCATCCATAAACCCTGACAAGTGAGGGTTTTTTTTAGAAGAGCCTCTCATTCCCTTGCATTCTATTTCATGCTTTCATGCTATGTGTAGATTTTCCTTTACAGTAATTTTGGTGGAATTTTAAAAGAAGATCCAGAATCTTCTACAGAAAGTCCTCTGTGAAATTACTCGATCCAGAAAGGGTTGTCTGTTCCACTTATTTTATTTCAAGCAAGAAAGATGTCCTTAGAATACTACATATAATTTAGTCTGAGAAAAATATAGCATGTACTATGATGTGAGCATTGATTTGTTTTTCTTTGCCCATCTATTATCTCAATGAACATATTTGGAGAAGGTACAACAGTAAATCAGTTGTAGAAATTATCCTTGAATTAAGATGAGAGAAGAGAATTCACAGCACTGTCACCTGGGCACATATAAGAAATGGAGATATTATGCTCACCTTCTCTACTAAAACAATGCATTAGAAAGGTTTGGCTTCTTGTAAGTAATTTCATAAATACATTATTATCTAGCAACAGGCAAAAAAAACCCCCTGTGACTATTGGCATTATCTACGCTTCATCTGGATTCTGGAGAGCAACATGAATGGAGAATGGATAAGCTGACAGACATAATACATCAAAGGAATTAAAAGCAGCACCTGGTAGTAAATGTGTATTTTACAGCTACTTCCTGAGCTGCTCCAGACAGCGTTACTGCTTGAATTCACAGTGTAAGGAAAAATCTAGATTTTGCAACCTACCCAGTGATGGGAATGTGATTGCTTTTATAGTCCATATCTGCCACCTATTACCTGTCAGCTACATCACTCTGGTTTTATGCACTCCATTCAGAACACCTACCAAGATAACCTACAAATAACTTCACTTTTTGAGGAGGAATAAAAAGAATTCCACTTAGCCGTAACATGGCTTGTCACTAAAGCCATTAAGACATTGGGTTTTTACACTGAATCTCTGCTGGATACAATTTGAAACACCACGTTTTCCAGCTTTGTACCTTATCTCATATGTATGTTCACAGGCACACAGTTAAACTCAGGCTTAATGTAATTTGACTAGAAAATCCATTTAAATTGTTCACAGAATAAAAGATTATTTCAGAACAAGGTGTCTAGACGGCATTTCTATTTAATTTCTGGTGAGATCATTCTAAGACCACTTCCAGCACTCATCCAGGGGATTTCCACCACAAGCTTTTACTGCATTAAAGGCAATGTCTACACTGGGGTTTTATTCTGATTCTTGATGGCAGAGACCAGTGTTGCTTTACTAATCTGAGCCCTGCCACGTGCTGCTGTTTACACTGCTAGAGATTATTCTAGACTGAAGGTGGGTCGGTGACACAGGAGCAAGGAGCAGCTCTGCGTGCCTGCGCTGCGCTGTAACCACAACCCCATCACTGGTCTTAGGTGCCCAGTAGAGAGGAAAGATATGCATCTTAAACATCTCATATTACTGATGACAAACACCACGATAATTTTTAACACGCAGGGAGCCCCCACACAAGTCACTCCTTCAAGGAAGTAGTTGGGACTTGAAGCAGCTTGGCATTGGTGCCATGAGTTGGTCACCGTCACATCAGGAAATGCCTGCTGGATGTACAGTCATTAGAAAGCTACAAGGCTCTTACTTTATATTCCTAATCAGTGAGTAAACTGATAAACAGAGGACTGTTCTACCCAATCTCACTCTCCCAAGATCTCCGTTACCCCAAGCACAATATACACGTCTCCTTGGAAACCAGTGCACCATGCCCTGTGCACAGAAATCCACTCTGCAGAACCACACCCCAGGTGCCTGAATACAGCAAAAATAAAAGGTTTTACTCTTCCAGAGCACTTCTAGTAACTGAATTCAAGCAGGAAAAGTCATTAACATATACGCAGAAGTGCATTTTCCAAATGAAACTTAAAAATACCTCAGCAGTAAGGGACCCAAGAAAGTTTTCTTTTCTCCCATCTATGAATCTGTCAAGATATATCACAGAGGAATTGTGAGTATTGTTTTAGTGATCATTTGGGGGCACTATAATTACAATACAAAGCCATCTGCTTCTTGGGGAGTGCCTAATTACTCTGTGTCAAAATGAGATTGAAATTCCTTCCATCTCATTTTAACCTTAGTATGAGTTGATATATGAAATCCAGATCATTAAAAAGAAGCATTAGACAATCTTATAACAAATAGCTTTCTTCATTTGTGCTCCTTTAAATGAGGTGCTGTTTCCTAGAAATTATCATGGAGTCAACTCTATTAAATCTATTTTCTTTTGTGCCTAGATTCTCACCAAATGATCTACTGTGGGAAGCAAGGCCTGACCAAGCCAGCCCTGGGAGCCAGCAGCACTGACAGCATGGGAAAGCTCCATCTCACTGCTGAGATGGATGCTTGGGCATTTTTAATGAAAATTCTTATGAAAGGCTAAATTTTAAAACCAGTTCCTTAAGCCTCAAGTAGCCTAAATTTGTTCATGGTTAGGCTTCAGGTAAACCCTGCCTTTTGACAAGCTTCCCTGACAACCTTCTTGCAGATTCAGAAAGTTCTTCTTTATCTACCAATGACAGATAAGTGTTATTGAATCTTCCCACACCCATAGCCAATGACTTTCAATATACTGCAAAATTTTATACTGAAATGGGCTACTACAACACACAAATTACTGTGAGATGAAAGCAAGAAATTTAGTTCCACTTCTCCTGCCTTCTACCTTTTCCTTTCATCTCCACTGTCTCTGTTTTTTCAGTAGCTTCACATTTAATTTCCTCTTCCAGTAGTACAAATAACAATTATTTACTTATTTGTTTGCTACTTCTATACATAGTTAATTGGTTTCACCAAGAGAAGAGTGCCAAATGGTAAGAAAGATTTGCTTATGTTAAATAACATCTCTGGAAAAAGTTTCTGCTTGCCTCGATGGGAATGGGAATCTGAGTGCCACAGAATGCAATAATTTTTTGTCTCTCAGGCAAATTGGAATCACGACCTGACAAACTCTACATGCTGCTTCCAGTGTTCAGGGTGATCAGGGTGGCAAATTCAGCACAACCTTCAGCAGTCTTAATCTTTAAAGAAAGTATGTGGCAAGTACACATTTTAAATATGCAGTTTGACCTTGCATCAGAACAAAGGTTAAAGAGGTAAAATACAATAATTTAAGAGATTTTTCTTCTCAAAGACTGTATGCTCTCTCATAAATCTGTATGTACTAATAAGAATCATATATCACTCCCAATGCAATGTACAGGGCAGAATTAACCTTAATTCTTGCTTTTCCTTTTAGAAGAGAATCATGCTTTCAGAAGATGCCAGATTCACTGCAGTAGCAAGTGATAACCTCTGTTTATCCAGACCTAAGAATTTACAAAGCTAGTAGTTGTTTTTTTTGTTATTTCATTAAAATTTTTGCGCTTTGACCTGTAAGAAATAGCTCTGTAGGTGAAAGGGTTTTATCTCCACATCTGTTCTTTGCAAATGTGACCTAACAAGAAGGTGCAACCAGGATTCTAACTGTGGGAGGAGGAAGGAAAGGGACTGTTTTTGATATGCAACACTTGTGAGCTGGATAAGTCTATCAATGTATCTCAAAATCTTTATAAAAGTTTGCCCTCAAAATCACCTTGAAATATCATAGCCTTCACTACATGCCCATAAGGAGCTTAAAACTCCCTTATTCCTAATCAATTGTTTTGGCAACTACAAATATGTAACATTTTTCTGTTGTTTGTTTTAGCTGCTGCTGAGATGAATTTACAGGCATAATAAAATAAGAAAATATATTTGCAATGTAAAAGAATCACATAAATTTATTTTATCAAAACTGTTTTTTCTAAAGCTAACATTTCTAGCCAATTAAAAATATATTAATATATAATATTCACATTGTGGTATACTTATACATTTGATTTTATAATAACAAATCAGATACTTTTGAAATAAACACAAAGAGTTTTCACAAATTATTCTATGTGTTAAATTCTGTATTAAATCTTTTACATGCTGCTCCCCAGAGTCTTAGGAAAATGTATCTTATTTTTGCTACTTTCCTTGCACACAGAATTCTGTATAAACGAATGCACTCACACAATTATACTTTCTTTCGAAAGAAAACATCAAAATAATTGTGTTTTTTCTATCACACTGTTAAATGGAAGACAAGATGAGTTGTTAGCCAGCAGTGGTAGGACTGCCTTTGCAACTGCTGAGGAGAGCACGCACATGGACCAAAAACTGCCATTCATGCCCAACTTCCACAACGACCACAAACAGCTTCACCCAATTACCCTTTGTGTGAGTTGTATATATGCAGCTTGCATATTTCCAGAGCATTAATAGGGATAATGGCATTTCCCAAAAAAAGAGGCAGGCTTGTATGGTGGTGCACCGACACACCTGGCAGCACAGGATGCCAGAACACAACCCAGGGCTCAGGTGAAGGGCAGCCACCTCACCCCTCAGGTGAGGGGTTCTGCCTTGGATAGCCACACTGCACTCACCATATGGTGGACGCAAATGTCAGCAGGAGCTACTGAGCATTCCCGGGAAAGGAGCACACTGGCTGCAGCTCCCTTCAGATAACATTTACACAGGGATGACTGCGCTGTCCTCCCTGATCTCTTGATTCTGCTCCCTGGGATGCTCCCTGCCTGAGCTCTCACACACACAGACCACAGAGCTCTGTGCTCCCGTGATCATGCAGGCTTAAAAAGAAGGTGGCAACATTTACATATTCCCATCACTGTTGTCATAAATATGGGTTGTGGTAAGAGACTGCAAGTGTCTCCTCCGAATTCGAATGTGACTGCTGTGGGAATGCACAAAGTCAAAAGTGTGTGGAAATGTTAAGTGAATTTATGAGCTGTAAATGGAATTGAATCAATGCAAAAAATTTTATATGACATTTGGCTATTCACTGTGTTGAACTATTTTGTCATTTTATAATGTGCCTGTATTATACATGTAGGCTGTACATGAAGTACCTCAGAAACACATTCTAGTCCACAGATTATCTCGCAGTCAAAGTGACATCACAGTGTTAAAATAACGTGTCTGTTCTGAACTTTCAGACAGCAGCAACATCTATTTTTCTTTCTTTTCTCATTGCATTAGGGCTCTGAGCTGACATTGTAGAATCACTGTGGCAGCCTGGGAATAATGGTGCACAAGGCAGGGAAACCACTGCCCCACCCTGACAGCCAGGGAGAGCATCTGGAGACAGAGCTGGGCTGTGCCAACAGGACCCTACCTGTCTGTTTGCTCTGTGAGACATTCACAGACACAGATCTGCCTCAGAGGACTGGAAAGCCTAAAGGGACTGAGAAAAATAAATGGCAGGTAATGTAGATTAAGTACTGGGATTATGATCTTAATTGTGAGTGACTATTATTCTCACTGGTATGCAGGTAATCATAATCACCAAATTAAACTGGTAAGATTTCTTTAGTTCACTAGATGACAGCAGCATAGCTCTATTTATTCAACCAATTTGATTAGATTAACTACTGTATATCTGAAATAAGAATTCGAAATAACCTCTTATAATACTCTTTTATAATACCATGAGCTAAAAGGAGAAATTTGTTCAGGATTGCCTCCCTTCCAGGCCCAGCATATCCCCATATCATCCCTGCTGGGGACAATATCTCTCTTTTTCTCTCATGCTTTTTACGCTGGGGATGTTCTCTGCCTCTCAAGCTTTACTTCTCTCACCTCTGCAGGTGCTTAGTGTCAACTTCAGTTCTCTGAATCTCTCCCTAGACCTTCACAGTACAAATCTTTTGCTTTTGTCTAGATGAAGCCCCTGGAGCTTTCCTCAGAGGCAAGGAGAAGCTGCAGCATGATGCAGTTCTGTTAAACAGAATTCAAAAAAACATACAAGGGAAAAAGAACTCAAGAACATGAAGGAAACAACAGTGTATTTCTGCTGCTTGTATTGCAATCTTGTCAAAGTAGGTCCTGGATTCTGATCAGAGCCTGACTGACTTGCTTTTTGCTCAGCAATTTATTTTAAATTGAGCACAGTGAGCCAATTCTGTGCATTTATGAATATACACAGCTACCACAATCTGCTGGAGCAGCACAGAGAGGGTGGGAAAGCTGCAGGGGAGACATCCACCACACGGGAGGCATCCCAAGCAGGCCAGAAAAACACAGCTGGTGACTACACTGTGATGTGAGCATTCATCTCCTCTTCAATTAATTCATTGTGAGCATCAAACTTTTAGTCCCAAGGATATTTTTACCTGGAACTCCCAATCTATTCAAATTGAGTGCAAACTCCTCTTTGAAAACAGACACATCCCAAAATGCTGGGGTAATGAGGGTAGTCTCAAGGCTGCAAACTGAGGCAGTACTAATGTCAAGCAACAATTTTAAATGGTAAAAAGGTTCCTGAGAGTGCTGGTGGCTTATGTTTAGTTCTGAGGACCCTTTACTTCCTCTGAAAAATGTTTGAATTGAGAATACTCAAACCACAGAGGACCTGACCTTTCCTCAAATATAAGTGTCTCCATAAGTATGTATGTGTCTCAAATCAGGGCTGGCTGTAGGACCTCTTTAAGAGGCTTATTTTTAAATGACTAAGGGATCTAATTGAACAGCAAACATTTTTAGATAATGATCTGGATGGAAGCTAGGACAAACCTAAGGTGTGTCATCGGAAGAAAATCTCAAAAAGTTTTGAAAGTTACATTTTTCTCATAGTTCTTTCAAGATTAATTTTCCCTGAAAAATTCATCCTAATTTACTCTTGGGTCTCTTCATAAATCTAATTTATTAGAAAGTCATCCTAAATTACTTTCAGTGGTTCATCATCTCTCTCCCCAACAATATAGTGAAGTCATCTTAAAAAGAGAGAAAAGCCAGAATTCTGAAGTGGGAGAGGAGTTGGCTAGATGCCCCTTTATTTCTTTTGCTATTCACATTTGTCTTGCTACATGTTAAAAATACTTCTCTGTTGTATTTCTTTCTTTTTGATAGAAGGAAATATTTATAAAGAGCTAAAAGCCAAGACCCCTCATTATAAAAAGGTGCAGACTTCCAGAATAAAACACAGCAGAGACCTTGGGCTTCTTTTTATTTCCTTCTAGCCACTACACAGACACCTCCCAGCTCCCACATTTTCACAGGAAAGCCTGTTATCACAAATGTTAGAGATGGCAGAGAGTCTCATTCCAGCTGACCCTGTATCTCAAGTTCTGGTGTCCAACATGCCCTCCCGAGGTCCTTTCCTGATCTTTACTTAGGTAACCTGTTGAAGATAGTAAGAATCTGGGTTTAACTAATGAGCTTTTGAAAAGACTTCATCAGAAAGAAAGAGAAATAAGAGAGTGAAATTTGTTATCTCTTCTGCTTCATGTTACCAAGTTATCCTGTCACAGCTTTTTGACCTAAGGAGGAAGCTCTGCAGCCTTCTTTTATTTTCTCCAGTCATTGTATCAATCATGTCTTGGAAGATTAAAATTTAATAAAGACCAGTGTCTAAAAAAGAAAAGCCTGAACAATAGAGCAAAGAGAGCAAAAGACTGAGCTGCCTTTATTCAGGAATAGGATACAGACTGTCGACCACAAGGCACATTGAATGAACACAGGGCAGCAACCAGGTGTGACACCCCGTGGGGGTGGCAAACAGACATGGGGACAGCAGGGGAAGTAATCATAATGAGCTGAGCTTTGTTGGCCGGTTCTGAGGATTCAAACAGGGACACCTTGCTCTTTTTCAGCCCGTTGTGCCCATCTATGACCCTGTCTGTCTTTGTGTAAGCTGGACAGATTCTGCAAAGAATTTTCCTCCATTCCCAGCAAGCCAGACATTCTTGGGCACATGACCTTTATGCTGATATCCCAAAGGTAATGGCAGTTCTCTCTGGGAAAGTAAGACTCAAAACGTGAAAGCTGGAAGGGGTCACCCAAAATCTGGAGATAAAAAACTGCACGCCTTGGAAGTCAGTGAATGATTTCCATGGGAACAACAAACACATGGTAAAGTCTATTTCTGTTAACAGACATATACTTGCTCTTTCCCACATTTTTTTCCCCTTTTGCTGTATCTCTGTATCTCTCTCTGTTTCAAAGGGCACTACTATGTTCTTTCTGGCAGATAAGCAGTTAAATCAATAGCTCTTCAACAGTCTATTCGAAATTCCCAAAGAAAAGGCAATTTCATTGTGGATCTGATGTACATTTATCCCATTAACCTTTTCCTTAGCCGTCAGGAGCACCTGGCTTTTGGCATATGAATAAAATCCTAGATCCATGTAACTCACATGGCGAGTAGTGCACTGTCACCTGGACGGTGAGGAAGAGGAGGAGAGTCCTTCCAGTGTGGTCTCTGCATGCTGAAGTGTGGGATTTGATTGCCCTCATTATGGCAGTTGGTGTAGCTGACTCTGATTACAGCTGTAACACCACAAAGGCCTTTGCAAAACCCTGAGTTTTTTCCTATGATCTCCTGTGGTGGTAAATTATAGTATGAATACACAATGTGGCAGAAAGTAATAATCTTGAGTAATGTAGCTGATCTTATTGCTCTTTAATTTCATTAAGTGTACTCCTGTCAGGCAAGGGACAGGCTTTCAGCTCCTGGGAGCAGATGCTCACGTCCTAAAGCTAGACCTGAAATACTTATCATGAAGACAGAGGCCATTTGCAGTCTGGACCCAAATAAGGAGTGATGTTGGCATTTTTGGTTCAGAATCATTTCTGTTCTGGAATAGGTACATGAAAGAAGACAAGTACTGTTTTATGGTCTAGGAATTTCTGTTCTTTAGACTACCATCTCCTCCCACAGTCCTGGTGAGTGGTGCTCAGCAGGACTCACCTGGCAGAGGTGAGCAGGTGGTTTACATTGGAGGGGTTTGGCAGACAGCTGCCCACGGAGAGGGTGCCCAGGGACAAGCCTCTCTGTACAGAAAGTACATCTATGCTACAGCTCCTGTCAACAGTAGGCTGATCCTGCAGCATCATGGAAGAGGGAAGTTAAATCATTGCAGAGAAATGTGGATTTACACTGAAATGACAGACATGACACTGAAGAGACTGGGGCAGAATCATATACTCCCTTCTGCTGACTCTGCTGTAAAACATCTGGAAAGTGATGAAATAAAAAGTATTGTTTCTTAAACTAATGAACTAGGGCTTCTTAAAGCTTGTCTGTAGACATATAACTCCATCATATTAATGATAACTGCCTAGATTCTCTAACTCACCCATAGGTAGAGGAAGTCTGTAAGAATTCATAACAAAAAACATACTGGAATGAAGATGATCATCTTTTCACTCAGAGGAGCAAAGAACTTTGCTCTCAGAGGTTCCCCTGTTTCTATTTGATATTAATATTAGGAATGCATTTCTCATTCTCAGAGCATGTAGAAAAGGCTGTTGCATGTCATCCTGTGAAGTGAATCCCAATGCTAAATAGACTGACCTCACTTTCCATGTACCTTTCTTTCCAATTCATGTACTAAGGAGGCTGGTCTAAGTCCTTCCCCTTCCAATCATCTCCTCAGTGCTGCCTGCCAAATTTACTAAAAGTCTCTGAAAGCCTTTTGGAAATTGAATCAAAGGTTCATAAGCAAACTTGCGGGAGAGCAACTGCAGGACCTTCCTCTGTCTTGGTAAATTTGGTAGGAACTTATTTAGCTGCTGTGTGAGATAAGATGGGGCAACTGAGGGTCATTCAAACAGAGGGTATATTATAAAATTATATAGATATATTTAGTGTGTATCTAGTGCTCTATTCTATCACCACATTCAGAGACTCCAGGATATATTTGATAAATTATTATTTGATCATTCATTCTTTACTTGAAAGACTCCAGATTAAAAACTGTGATTATGGAGAAGTATTAAGGTAATAAGTTACTTCACTTCAGAAATTGAGTCATCTTGTAAATTTATATATATATATATATATCACATAAATATTATATCAGAAAAAATTCAGACTAAATTTGGAATAGAAGATGGTAAAAAACTAGTTGAAGAAATCCTGAAGTACTAGTATGCATACATGCACATACATAACAATTTTGTGACTCCCCTGTGGTAATCTAATCCAAATTGAATTCTGAAAATAATATTAGTTTATACAAAATACAGAGCCTATATAAATTCATCACAGAAGCAGAAATCTTTATTCAACTAGCTGATTAAAGGATTTTTTTTCCATAGCTCTTTAATCTAATTTTTACGTGTTACATCCCATTAGTGGGTTCTCAGAGAATAAATCATTTTAAGTATATAATACCAAATAAGTCAGCTTCAGGTTTGACAAGCCATTGACTATACACAAGATAAAAAGTAAGTACTGGGAGGAATGAAAAAATTAGCAAAGCTTAAAACCCTTTATGTATAGCTTAGTTATTACAGCAGTACTGGAAAAGGAAAGCAATAATTATAGTGGCTAATTCCCCTTAGAATAATACAGTGTAGTGAACTCATTTCTCATGTGTGTGCAATATTGCTCTCTACTGGCTGCTGACTGGATCAGAAGAAGCAAAGTTTTAACCAAAGGAGCTTTCATGTGGTCTCTCAAATCCTGACTATCTGTAAGCTGAAAAGCTAGTTCCTAAGAGGTTTGATCACACAGCAGCAACCAGCTGACTTTCGAGACAGCTGCTGGATATCCTGCTCCTTTATTGCAAAGACTAAATAGAATATCAGGGGTAGAAAAATGTAGGTAATGCAGTCATTTGAAAACCTTTCCAGTGGCTAGCAATCTCAGAGGTGATGGTATGACATTACAGGAATAAGGATAATACTCACTGTGAAATAGAAATTAACTGTAATACCAATATAAGTGAAAGGAAACTCTTTTTACTCACATGGAAAAGGTTTCCAATTCTGTGATAAATGCAGTACAGTTTTAATCTCTGCTCCCTCAGGTACAAATACATAATTTAAATGAGTATTATGTCTTCCATTCAGATCCTTTGACATCATTAATTTAAAAATCAAAAATTACTAAGGGGAAAAAATATATGAGGGAAACAGAATCTATGAGGGAAACAGTAGATTCCACTTCTCTTAAATACTGCTGTATGTAAGTTTGTTCCTTCCAGTCTCCAAAGAGTCTACTACTGATTTTCTAACCTCAGAGTTACCTAAATGTTATGCTGCTGGAAATCAATGCAGGACTTGCTCCTCTGATGTACATATGTGGCTTTCACACAAACTTGTTAGACATGTGCATGTGACAAAAGATACAGGGTGTAAAACATGAGTACTTCCCTTCTTTTTCCCCCACAATCCCAGCCACATTCTCACCTCTGAGCCAAAATGTTAAATGAATAGAAATGTGCCCTCTCAAAAATCTGGATGGAGTCTGACAAGAGTGAGTGCCCTCAGAGAGGTTTAGAAGCTTACAAACCTGTTCTTAACTATAAAAGGGAGGAGAAAAATCATATTCTGGGGCATGGAGAGTAGTTGAAGGCAGTTCAAGGTTTGAACACTTGTTAACTAATCTGAATAACTTTCCTCACAGTCAGAGAGACATAATAAAATTGCATGGAAAAATCTGTACCTTTTCCACACTATTCTTCTGGAAACAGAGACCAGAATTGCATACATGCAGGCAGTATTCAAGATACAAGCTAATCTGGGGAGTATTCAAGGTCATAATAATAACAACATTATTATTATTTCTACAACAATTTATAACAACAAAATTATTATTATTATTTGCTTCCTAATAAAATCCTTATTAGTCCTTTAGTCTTTCTTTTTTTTTTTTTTGTCAGAACCACCGTTACTCCCAGATCCTGTTCCCAAGCAATAGTGGTAAGCTCAGACCTTATTTTATATGCAAAGGTAAGACATTTTTATTCCTCTGGTGCATCACTTCACAACTATTTACACTGAATATTACTTGCTGATTTAATAACCACTCTTTTAAGAGCCTCATGCAGTTCTTCACAGCCAGGCCTCATCTTTTCACCCTCTGCAACTTACTAGCATCAGCACATTTTGCCATCTTAAAAGTCACTCCTTTAATAAATCATTTATAAGTGTGTTGAGCAGTGGAGATCCCAGCACACATCTCTCAGACTCCTCTCACCAACCATTTAGTCATTACTTTTTTTCCCAACTTTCACACATTTTTTTTTTAATCCATAAAATACCATTCTTTCTTTTTATGACACCATCCTTTCCAAAAGAACTTCTTAGAGGTCTTGCTGATAAACCTAGTGAAAGCCTTTTAGTACATGTTGGGTTTTGTAGTATCTCAGGATTCAATGGAATTGGGATAAAAACATCAGAGAACTAGGTAAGTTAACAACACGTAACCTGGGCAGTTACCCACCATCATGGAGACCTCCTCCCGTTGGGAGGACAATGAAGACCCTTGACTGATAGCCTGGAATGGCAGTTAAAAATAAAATTAAAAAAAAAAAATCTTTACTAGAGTTTTTAAAGGCTACCAATGGCACTGTTTCCTACTGGTAAAAAACAGTTTAAGGACCAGACAAAATCTAACCCTCAAGGTTTACCTGCCCCAGAAGACTATCAGACTTCATCCATTCACACAACTTCACTTTAGAGATGTGAGAGAAGGGAGTGAAAGGAGCTGGAAATGTCACAGAATTCTTCATAACATTTTCTTGGTGCCTACCAGATCATTTTCTTGGTCATTTATGGCATTTTCATGTCAAAACCAAAATAAACAGTGATACCAGTGAAACACAGACAAGGTTCACACTTCTTTTTTCACTGTTACTTTCATCAGACAAAAGAACCTGTTGACAAAAGCCATTCATTTCCTACAGACTGCTTGATTCAGCCACATACATCATTCTGTTATGAGCTGAGCCTACTCCAAAACTAGACTTCCTCAACTTAAAACAAAGACCAGAAATTAAAGATTTTAAAAGATAGTGTGAGATAAAAAAAAAAAACAACAAAACAACAACCAAAAAAACCACAAAACAAAACAAAACAAAAACAAACAAACAAACAAACAAAAAAAAAAACAACCAACTTTCACTGAACATCTCAGAGGGCCTTGGCCTTAGTCTGAGTTGGTGACTGAGGTGACTATTTTTGCTGTTTGATCTTTTGCTGTGTAACTCTTAAGGTAAGTCAAGAAAGAAATCAAGTGGCCTCCTCCAAATAACAGATGACTGAGATGGCCTTTCTCAAATACAAAAGCTGTGTGTGAAGACAGAAGACAGAGACAAGATCAAAAGGGAACGTCTTGTCTCAGGAGGCGGAAAAAATATGGCTCTGGAAATGGTGGAGCCAGTTCAAGAGAGGACACAAAGTGTATCAAACAAACAGACACTGTCGGCTGTCTCAGGAGCTTGCACCTTACAGCCTTGAAGTGCTGGACTCATTTGAAGTATGATGTGGCTACAACTCATGAGAACAGAGCAAATGGAAGGGCTGGTAGGGATGAAGGTAACTTCAAAAGATAAAAATAGGTCATTACAGGCAAAGAGAGATAGAAACTTCAGATCTCAAACTCTACAAGGTGTCCTGGACTAACACAAACTTTTGTTCACTTCTACTAAGAAGGTTAGGGTACGGCAAAAGGAAACATAAGGAGAAAAACATGATACATTTTTAATATTTTTAAAATAATTTCATTCAGTTCACCTTGTAGACAGCCAGTTCACTTATCTGAATGTTCGTGATGTACCCCACTGGAAAAGTGGGGTTAGAAGCTACTATTTAAAATTATTTACCTAATTTCAGATTTCTTTGAATGAATTTAAGGAAACTACAAACACTCTAAACTGTCCTAAAATACATTTTACTTCTGCAGAACATTACAATATATTCTGCATTCAGAATTGGACTGATTCTGTTAAGGTATCTTCCAGCATACTTGAAATGAATTACAAAGGAGTGCAAGATGGACAGCCCTGGTAGTGAGAAATCCTGGCATAGTCCCCTCCTTTTTCTTTCCTGTCTCAGAACAACTTTCTCTCAATGCACCTGTATGAAAATGCCATTCTAGGAACCTGAGGCTTTAATATCCTTAGAGACAATTAAATTAATAAAGTTTTGTCAATGAAAGCTCTGTCTACTACAAATTCATTTGAACTAGAAGGCTGCACTGTTTCAGCCCCACGCCCACTTCAGCCCATAAAGCCCACTTCAGGTTTCATAAAGGAGAAGTAGAGTGCCAAAACACCCACAACCAGACACAGAGGAAGCAACTAAGTTTAATATGACGGCATTTTTCTCTACACTACTAGTCTCTGGTGAGCATAAGCTGAGACTTTTAACATTAATTTTATCCACACAGGTTTTGCATTTAATTATAGAGTAAGGTCACCATGTGTTCCAAGAGCAATCATCTTACTGATAGGTTATTCTGAAGCCAGCCTTCATTCAGTGTGACACATGCTGCTTACACACTAGCAAATAGAGCTATAATGAATTGAGGCTGGGGAAAAATACACTGGAATCTGAAGTAATGCCACCTAAGAAAGAGCTTATTTCTACTTTATTATTATTATTATATTTAATAAACAAACTTTATGCCTACAGAAGAAAGAAACAAATGAGAGCTTTCTAGGATAGTTATAAAAGCCTCGCATAAAAAATGTGTTTACTGAGTTACAATTACTTTCCATTCTGTGCTAAAATTAAAAAAAAAAAAAAAGCAGGCTGAAACATACAGAGAAGTTTACAATTATGATGTGAAGAGGAACAAAACTCTCTTAAGGTAGAAGACAAAAATATATTCCAGGTTGTGGCTTATGACCATCTTTGGTCAGGATACAGCCTTTTGTATAAAGTGCATCATGAGCTCCTCTGTTTAATTGCTGATCCAATTTAAAGATCCATCAAAGGACCTTGGAAAACTTTCTAAAATAAGTAAATATTGCTGACGAGCAGTTTTGGATTTGGATTATTTCTGACACCATCTAATCAGCCTTCTTAAAAAGACTTCTCAGTCATTATCTACAGACATGAGGCTGCAAGGTGGTGAAGAGTCCTCATTCTTCTGGGTCAGCCCTGTGCTTTGCAGCACCAGCACCTGCTAAACAGGTTGTGAGCTGAGACTGGGCATTTCTCACTGAATTCTTCATTTCTCTTCTGCTGTATCCTGACAGCCTTTACCCCTCTTTTTCACAATTACATCTTCACTTGATATGGAGCTTTGTTGCATAGCACATGGTGCATATCCCCATGGTTCCTGAAGCTTAAGCCCTGTTACAGTATAGAACTTTTATTTGTTTTCCTAAACTACAATAATTGCTGCAAAACAAAAGAAATCAGATTTTTCACATGTTGCAATAGGAGCTCTGTAGATTTCAAAGCTGATTGCTATTCTGTATATATTTTCAGGGTCTTTGCTTCTGTATTTCAAGACAAAATCTGTCACAGAATAATGTATTGCGCTTTCAGTATAAACAAATAATTAGAGTTTCATTTTTCAGTTTCCAAATTATATAAAACTGATCTTGAAATAGAGAAGATCTCATTTATATTTCCTAAGCTTTTCGTTTTCACAGCTCTCTGACTCACTGTGGGCTAATACCAAGCCAATGGTACATTATGAACTCTTGGATGTCCAAGTCTGTCTGTCCTCAATTCTTGTGCCCATCTAGTATGACTGCATGCATTCTACAGATGAATCCAACCCTGAGTAACTTACACTGTTGTACAAGGAACTTACTTCAGGAACAGTATCATGAAAAATCCCTGTTTGAAATGTAGGCAGCATCAAAGCTTTGTGAGAGCAGTATAATGTATATTTTTTTGTCACAATTCTTATTTATATTTTATGGTTCTTATTATAAAAAGACATTACATAGATTACTTTGTATGTTCTACCTGCACTCAAAGAGATGCATTCTTTAATATTTTCCATAATAGACTTTACATCTGGAGGATATTATTTGCTTAACAAGTTTCTGCCAAGACCAGCATCTTAAACTGAATTCCAAGAATATTAACTCAGAGCAGAATTTTATAGCAAGCTCAGTGTGAGTACTACTCAAAAATAAAATAATTTCCTTAGAAAATATGCTGATTTCTGTGCTGTACCTGGAAACAAGGCTTCTGGGGGCAGAAGCAATCTGTTTGGAAGCCAACAGTGTTCCTGTGAGGACACATAATTCAGTGCCAAATCGGTTATACCCTTAATTAATTTGCAGATTGTATCGGCCAGCCCAGTGAAACAGGAGCATCCAAGAGGCTTCAGCTCCCTACATTCCAGTAATACAGAGTCCCACAGTCAGATCTGGGAAATCTGGAACAGCCTTACAGACTGTGAGCTCGGACTGTGATTCAGATGGCCTTTGAAACTTTTGCTGACTTTGGCTCTGACCTGCCACTCAGATAAGCCATTCTGGACCTCCTACAGCAAAAGAACAAGACAAAGTTAATATTGTTTTATTATTAAAATCAAAGCAGTTTTCCATCATGGTTTTGACATAAATTCTTCTCTACTTTTAGCATGACCTGGCACAGCAAGAAAGTCTTCTGACAAAAACATTGCTCTGAGGAAAGCTTTAAAATTTATTTACCCCATGCATGTCTTTGTATCTTTTCTTTTACATTTTCAGTTTTACATGATTATTTCTGTTCTCAAGCACTTCCAAACTTGTATGTGATCTGCATATAAAGTTCTCCAATTCTAGAAACACAAATCATTTCTTTACATCTATGACAAACCAGTATCAGCTCTTATTACTACTGTAAAGTATTTACTGTAAATTAATCTTGCACTTCATTACAAAAACAATAGAAATTAAAAAAATAAAAATAAAAAAAAAAACCAACAAAACAAATCCTCATGATAGCAATCTGAACAACTCGAGAAATAGGAAACTTTTTTAATTTCTAAACGAACAGTCAATACAATCTTTTGAGTTATAGAGTAGCTTCAGTATATTAACATATAATCTATTATAAAAAAATACCTATGTGTAAGCCTTCCTTACTTGCATTTCTTCAGGAACTTTTCTTGAAGATACCAAAGCCCCCAATAAATTGACACTACAATATTTTCTAGCAAACATAACAGTAAAAGGAAAGATGTCTAAAATATTTTCACTAAAACTGTAAAGATTAATCCCATTTTATTTAAGTTTGCATACTAAACTAAATTTAGTATTCAATGACACTGTTTTCCTAAGAATAGGTGGATTATCACTTTCCCATAGACCTGTTGCCAAAATAAACAGGAAATTTCTCACTGTCATAAGGAGATTTTTTTCCTCAACTAACCATTTCAGAGCTCTAGAAAATCCTGGAAAATTCTTGCTGATCTTGTGTTGCTAGAAAGTTACCATGGTATTGGGTTTTACTGCTGGCTTTCTTTCCTGCATGAATGTGCAGTATATTAGATTCTCCATATGAGCTATGTTCATTAAACTAGCCAAAGATGACTATAATTTTCCAATAAAATGTTGTAGGATTTTAAAGACTAAGAAGTAACATTAGGAAACATCCTAAAACAACAGACCCTAACAAGTAAAGCTGATTAGCTGTTTCATATATGCATATGCATGCTATATTTACAACATATATGCATTTTGAAAGGTGTTCAGTATTAATCTGCAATAACCAAAATGGTTATTGTTTACAAGTATCAGTATTCCTATGCTTACAAGCATTGTAGACTTTAATAATACATCATTTTGGCTTTTTTATGACAGATAATCAAAGGCAGGGAGATATGCAGAGCTTAAAGTTCAAGGTCATGTTAGCAGTGGTATGACATCAGACATCTACTATCCAACTCCAAATCATACTGGTCTTTTCTGACCCAGCTTTCCCCTCTGTAAAAAGGGTCTTTACCCTAATCAGTCAAACCCAACCATAGCAAAACATTTTTTAAGGCCTGATTTTATACCACCTGCAGGCAGTATTTTTGGATGTCTTAATAATATCATCTGCTAATCCTGTTATCTTGTTTTATCATGCTAATCAAGGTTTTAATCTCTAGGGGCAATAGACTCAGTGCATCCCTGAATCTATCTGCATTTAGCCATATGGCCTGTCCTAGGGCACTTGAATCTGCGTTCAGTGAGCTGATGCTTTTCCCAGGACTACCTGAGTTCAAAGTATCCAACCTAGTCCAGTTCTTGTACATCATTACTGCAAGTCCCAGTAAGAGAGAATGTGGTAAACTTGGCTACACAGTGTGTACTTGTTAAGTGCTTACAGTCATCATAAAAGACAAGGTGAGCTCGAATTTGCCATAATTTTCATCCAGAGCCTCAGAGCTGTTCAAGACACTGTGTCACTTGCTGTGGAGTGCTGTGGAATACACACTGCTGCTACTTGCAGCCTAATTAAGCTTTTTCTTTTGGTGGAACACCATCTAGATATCAGTGTCCATGCCTGACTAATTCCTATGGAAGTGGAAAGAATAGCAATTGTAACAAGAACACAAATGAGAACTGGTCATGGAGCGTGGTCTGGTTAAACAAATCTCTTTTCTGATCACAAGCTGTTCCTTTGAGCTGTATATTTTAACCAGTCAGCACATGCAACCACAATTTGGTTTTCTTGGCTCACTTGCTCACTTGCTTGGCTAAACATGACTGGCAGTTGCAAATTGAATTGTTGCTAACTGATACCTCTGAAGAAACAAACTCCAGCATTCTTACTAATTTCAGTAACTTAAATGCTCCTACACGAGAAAAAAGAAACATAACAAAAGGAAATTTTTCTATCAGCAGCCAAATTGCATAGCCTTGATAGTTTCCAGAATAGAGATAGCTTCATGACACCATGAACCAAAGGAAAAAACACAAGTCTTTGTTGGAAATGGCATGTTTGTGCAGTTTGAATTCATTAAGTTCTCCATGGTGAATTAAGATAATTCTCAATTTTGTTGTTGTGGATATAGAAAAGGCAGAACCCCTTCCCAGACAAAACAATATACATCAACCCCCCTCTGCTAGCTTACAATAACAGAAATCATAATCAAGCATCACTGAAGAAACATGTTTTTCTTTTCTAAAAACTCCCCGCTTTATTGAGAAGAAAGCTTCAGCTCTGAGAGGTTCATGTTCTGTTCTTTTTTCCTTTCACCAAATGTCAGTCACTTCAAATATTTTCAACTCTTGCACAGAAAAGATGCCTCTGACTTCCACATTACACTGAAATGATTAGCTTCTATGAGAGTGACAAGAAAATGCAACCGTACAAAATAACAGTTACAATGGCCATATATATTGCTTTCCTTGTGTCAAGAGCTTTATGCTTTGGTATATGCAAAGATTCCTAATGGAGTATTTCTCTGTATGAAGCAGAAGTAGCTAATGAAGAATTAGTGGTGAAAGTCTGTGTGTCTGACTGAAAAGAGAGGGAGTTTTTTCAGGAAGGTTTCTTGTATTTCTATCAGGACAACAGCTTTAAACTACATATCCTTTATTAATCTGGAGGCATTTGTAGGTATTTCCTTTTCCTCCTCACTGTTTTTGAGATCTTTCCCAAATTCAACCACAGCATTTTCCAGATATACCCAATAAGAAATCCCTTCATTATCAATTGCTAATGGAAAATAATGGTTCCATCTAAAATATAGCCCATGATTAAGCACAAATTATAGAAAAGTAGGTCTGGCAACATCCTTTGTAATTTAACTAGTTTAGGTCTCTCCAGAGGGGTATCCATTATTCCATTCCTAACAGATTTTTTTTCAACCTGCTTCAAAAGATCAAAATGCAGTGATGGGATTCCAGCTCCTCAACATGCTCTTACAAGCTCAGGTTTAAAAGCCTGCTCCAACATACTTAGGTATTTACTTTTCTCCATTATTTGTAATCTCAGGGTTGAAACCTCAGTAAACAAGAGAAATTTCCTGTGGGAGATGGGAGGCCTGATAATGAGCCAGCTGAAGGTAGGGGTCTGTGCAGCCTTCTGGACCTGACCCATTTCATGATTCAACTTGGATTATGGACTTTGCTATTGTTATTTTTCTTGGGATTTTTTCTACTTAAGGACAGGTAATTGTTTGCACCTTCCTCCTGAAGGAATCCTTAATGCTGACCCCTAAGGTGACCAGCTGGTCATCTTTTGATTTTTTTATCCTAGAGACTGCCTTTACTTGAGGAAAAGCAGAATTTGCAGACGGAATTCTACAAATAATTATGAAAGCAAGCAGTAGCAAAATTCTTACATCTTTCTTCCACACTACAGGAAAATCTGCCCTTCTAATGCTTCTAGCCCAGTTGGAAGCAAGAAAAATTAGAGATCTCACAAGAGAAGTTGAGATTAAGGTCTTCAAACGGTCACGTGTTTGAAATAAGCCTCTTATCTCTTGAACCAGTCCAGCAGTGGACATTTTTGAGATTTTCCCATTCATAAGTTCTGATACCTTTTTCAGCAGAAAAAATTCAGCATAGTTCGTGATGCTAACACAAAAATCCAAGTGAGGTGAAGAGATTTGACCTACAGTTTTCTTGACATCTAAAGCCCAATTAAGAAGATCACTCTCTACAGAACCACATCAGCTTCATTGCTCTTTCTCTTGGCTACTCTGAGTTTATGCAGTCTGAAGTTTCCCTTAGATGGAGTTTGTAACATTCCAGGAAAGGGAATCCCGGCACCTAATCCCACTCATATTTTTAGCAATATTGGGTGTCATATTTAGATTCTCCATGAGTCTCAGGGCATGTACTGGATCCAGCTGGTATGTCTCCTGACTTCTGATAAACCCAGTATTGCTTCAGCATCAGCTCTGCCTGCTTATTAGCAAATGCACTATATTGTCTGGTCTCCTGTCTATCAGATCTGACACAGAGGTGCTTCCTCCATGTAAATGATGATAAATGGTGCCCACATGCACACATACACTCGACCCACTTATGATAAGTATGTTTCAGAACCAATTATTTATCTCCCTCTAACTTTTAGAGCCAGATTTAGCTGAGGAACAAAACGCTGTAGGGGCTGAACAATCTTGAAAGTCTCACTATATAAATTGCAGTATTATAATTACAGCCCAATTAAAATTCAGTGTTACTCTCTTCATTAATTATCATCTCTAGCCTTACAAATAAGTTGGGAAGGACTGTTGTTCTGTAGAACATGCAGATATCCCCCGCCTTCTTTGACTTTGAGAAAACCATGGCTAAGTTTTTTGCCTCAACAATAGAGAGCACAACAGGTATAACCCCTGGTTTGCACTCTCAGCCTCACAACCACCCCATTCTGTGAATCACAAATGCTCAAAGCTCTCCACCAAACTCAATCAGAGTTCTTGTTTCCGAAGGTGTGAAGAACTCAGTCCTGTGAACAGCAATGTAATTGGGGACCACGGTATGAGGACACATAAAAGATGTTGATAGGACAACTATGCCTACAGCAAAACTTCAAGGCTGCACAGTCACGTTCTGATACTGTATGAGCTCATTCTGCTGCTTCTAAAACAATGACATCTCACTACTTTAATCTTAATTTGTGAAGATGTTTCCCCTGTCCTTCCGGGACATACATAAAGGCACAATAAAGTCTGCAGGAAGCTCAGCCTGGGTCAGTGCTGGTAGGGGATGAGCAGTTCACAAGCCCAGACTGAAGGGGCAAGAATTCCTGACTTTAGGCTGTGCTTACAAACATAGCACCACAGGAACTCTTTGCAATGTAATAATTTAGAAATTGCTACACTCCCAAGGGAGTCAATACTATAATTTATCTTACCTTCTTAGGCACACATTGCATTTCACAGAGAATGGCTTGCTTCAAATGCTATAGCATTAGTGCTTGCTTAGGCTATTAATGCCAAGGTCTATCTGCTCCACAGACTGTTGCCCAATGCCAGACATATCTTTTTGGTCCGACCAGAACCTAATCACCCTTTCTTGCACCCAAAAAAATATGGTCACAAACTCTGCAAAAATACCATTTCTGTTATATCCTTCTCATTCCACAACCAACTCAAATATCTTTTTGTTTGTCATACTCATAATTCAGTCCGATCACCTGCTGTGTTACACTGTTGCTTGTACCAGCTGAAGTAACTGTTTTACTGATTTAGAGTTTACTGATTTTACTTGGTCCAATGCATTATTCCATCTCTAATTAAATGAGTAAAATCATAGTACATTAGCTCCGTAATATCTTTTTAAAGTAAAAAACCATAAAAGTACAAAGGGCTGTTTCTTTCTGTTAAAACACAACATGAATCTAACCTCAAGTGAGATGTTTTCCAGCAGCTTGATTTTTATTCCAAATTAGTAACCACATCCTTCACACAGGTGTTGAAAACCCAAAAGGATTCAATTATCATTAGAAGAAATGTCTAAGCTATAATAAGAGAACAATGTGTTGCAAAAGGGACTATAGTAAAAGAACGACTAAACAGACACATAATTTAAAAGCTGTTTCTGCCTTAATAACATCTGTCAATTCTTCTGTTGTGCTTAGAAAACAAAGATCAAAGTATCTCTTGCTTGGGCAGGTTGGTAAGGGGGATCACGACAACCAGCAAGGAATGAGCTGCTTCAGGCACAGGCTTACAGGGAAGTGTGGGAGGATGTGGAGTATAAACTTCCACACCACGAACTGAATGGAGGATGGCTATATGAATGATTTTGGATAACATCTTATGATGTCTCACACTTCTCTGAGGGAGTCCTACAAGCTTCCTCTTTTCCTTCATGCTGGCCAATATCCCACTGCAGTATTTCTTTCTCTCAGACAGTTACAGAACATGGGAACTCATTATGCTGAGCACATTAATTGCATTTCTTTTCTTTGCCTTCTTATTTTATTTGCTGCTCTGCACCTATGTTTTAAATATGCTTTCTATCCATCAAAGGGCTAATAGTTATTCTGAATTAAACATGACTCCCAGGGACTGGTAGACCTTTTTTCTCCCATATGTATATACAAAACAAAAATAAAGCTCAAAAGATATGTCAGGGATAATTAGACAAAACAGTGTCATATATTTTGAGAAAAACAGAGACCCATCAGGTAACATATGTAAAGTGATATTCCCAGTTATCAAAGTACTCCTTTCTAGTCACAAACTGATTTTCATTTCTTCTTCTCTGGCACTGAAGCAGCAGGATTTGGAATCTTGCTGCTTTCTCTTTTAACTTTACATTGGTTATATATCTGGGCAACATAAAGGTTGATTTTATATTTCTTTCAGCATACAGTCAATCAACAAATCAGCATGTCTTCCAAAACCAGAGTTAGCTTTCTGTCTTTCCTCAGAGGGTCTGTAAAATGTAATTAATGTTTACAAAGTACTAGAATGTTCTTGCATAGGAAGTGCTAACTTACTGCCAGGTATTGAATACAGGCAGTGCTCATTCTGTTCAAGTTCCCAAATGTGACTCAGGAGCAGATTCAAAAAGGAGCATTGACATACAAATAAAAAATAGCTGAAGACTTTCAGTGCACAACCCAAAAAGAGCCCCCAAAATGTCTACCCAATGACTACTCAAATCTGTAAGTAGAAAACTCACCAAGCCCTTTTCTTCTGACCTCAGAACCCTTTGGGCATTAGGAACTGGGTTTGTGAACTCTGAGCTGCTTAGGTTTGGCCTGAAGACTTACACATCTTGCTCCCTGACACATGGAAAGTAGACAGGCACCTGTAATTTAGTTTTCGCATGTGGGTGAACATACGTTGGCTAAACACAATTGTAAAAAGCAGCATCACAGAGAGAAGACAGGGTGGGTTGAACAGCTGGAGGGTTTGTCCTCTGCTTCTATTTCTTTTCCAGAAATTATTTCATATAAGACAAACAAATGGTCTTCTGCATAGGTTTGGCTCTTCTTGACAGGCTCTCCCCGGTTATGAGGACTAAGAGCACTGCCTTCAGTTTGCAGACACATGTTCAATAGGGCAGAAGGAGGCTTCCCACCCTATGTGACCTGTTCCAGCAGATCCCAAGCTCTGCAGGCCAGGAAGAGACTCAATAAAAAAGTAGCATACCTCATGGTGCACACTCCAAGTGCTATATATGACTACCTGTTACACCTTGGAACTGCAAGGTTGAAATGGCATTCTGTGCATCACGGCAGTTCTATTTCCAGTCCCAGTTTGAACTAAAAACCACAAACAACATGAAAATTATTAACTGTTTAAAAAAAAAATAGTATACCCGTTACCAAGACACACTCTCAGACCCTGGACAAAATAAATTCCATTTGCGATCTGAAGCAGAAACACTTTCACAGTGAAGTCTCAAGGTTATCGTGAGTCATGGGTAAATAGGTGACATGTCTCGGGCAGTTAACCTTTTCTTTAGGTGCAGTATGTGACCTTTGCAGTAACTGAGAGAAATCTGAGACAAAATAGCACAAGCTATTTACTAGAGGTCACATTTTTAATCACAAGATATTGAAGACATCTGCCTTAAAGCTATTTAGTTTTTCAACTACGACAAAATAAAAAAAAAATAAAATACAAAGAAGCACTCCCACTGAAGGCTCGAGCTTTTTAAATGTTTTAAAAATAACAGCAGAGAATAATGAGAATGCAGAGAGAAGTGAATTTATTGGCAGAATGATAGCATTTTTAGCAGCCTGGGGGCAGGAAGTTTGTTGGAAAGATGGAGGCCTCTGTAAACCCTTTGTTAGCAATGGACTTAAAAAGTGTGGGATTATAACCATTGCTGTGCTGATCTAAGACAGAGGCCTTCTAGTTAAATGGTTGCCATCAGCTGTGTAAGAAGAAAGCCAGCAGCACATCCTATACTCATCAAATTATCGTGCTTGACCTTGGCCAAAGGGAAAGCAGAGAAGCAAATCTGTAGGTGAGGGAGGTCTCTGTGGTTTACAGAGTGAGGGGCTGCACGGGGCAGCCCTGGTGGGGGCAGCTGATCCCTGCAGGCTCTGCTGCCAAGGAAAACACAGAGCTGCTTGGAAACGCACCCCGGAGGAGCACGGGCTCTGAAAGGCTCTGGGGAGGGGCTGTTTCTTTCCTCAGGTTTCGTCACCAGGATCCTGCAGCGGTCCGTGCCCAAAGCAGAGCCCCCAACAGAGAGCAGCTCTGCCTGCAGTGGGTGCAGCCCCCGTTTCTGAAGTTATAACACACTTCACTGTAACAACTCATATGTGGCAGGGCAGATCTCGGATTCCTGGGAGCTAAGCTGCAGAAACTGTTTGTTTCCACCCAGGCCTTGCAATGAGACATGAATAGGGATGTTGCCATTGTTCTCAAGATTTGACAAATTTAACTGACATGCACTACAGAGTGTAATCATACCCCAGAGACTGAGAAATCCTTCCTGAAAAACGATCAAGGACAATGTTTGTACATACTTATGTTCGAAGTACAGATATGTAAATGTTATGTTGTTACATTTAGATTTAAATTAGATAAAAACCAAGGTAGAGTGAAGCAGAAGAATTATGAGGGACACCAATAGATTCATTATGCCATAAATACAAGCCAACATATGAATATTTTAATTGTCCTTTAGCATTATAATTTTTTCTCTGTTCAACTAAGGCAAGATTTTCTAGGATTCATGTTACATATTCTATACAGCATAAGTACAGACTATCAAGACCTATTTATTGAGTTTTATATGCAGCTCAGCAGTTTGACTGCATAGTACTTTCAGATATTTCCTGAGAAGACAGGTTGATGACTTGTAGGTGAAGAAAGGTACAGGAGAAAAGAGGAATTTAATTTTTTTAATGCATTATTCTCTCACTTTCTCATTGTGCCATTAAATATGTACTTTTGCCCTCCTGGAAAAGTTCCAACAAAGCTTTTTGAGGACTGGTTATGTAAACTGTATTTCTTTGGAAGTGGATACTTTCTGTGATACTTCAGTATTTTTCAAAAACTGATGAAATTTATACTTTTTTAAAAATATATATATTTGCCTACATATTATTAAGTGTAAGGCATAATATTGCAAATCATTGTGAAAGAAATTATAATCTGGCAAATTTTAGCACTTAAAGAGTCTGGTTTTTACCATCAGACTGCTCCCATTTGCCTTGTAATGAGAATTCCTAAGTAAAGATGAAACAGACCATTAAAAACAATGACCCATCTAGGAAACCACTTAGATTTTATCCCAAATTATTTGTGTCCCCAACCTTGCACAAATGGAGAACTTAAATGATGTGGTTTCTCTTCTAGGAACAAGTGTTCATTCTTTGTTAATATAAACCAGGAGAAAAATAGTATTTTGAGGTTTAGAAGGTGGAACCAGATTGTAGTTCTAACTGAGTGAATTGAAATATCTGTAATAAATGTAATATCTGAACAGGATGGAGATCATCCTGACGATGGGTCTGTCTGTCTCTGCCTGGAAAACATATGCTTGGGGCAGATGCATTGTGTTTGCTGACACACAGGTCAGGGAATTCTGAAAAGTTCATTCAAGCTGGTAGACAGAAAAGTTGGACAAATATTTCAACACTGCAGGGATGTCCATTAAATCAGTCATTGTTTTCTGGTCACATTTAAGTTCAGTGATTCAAGATTTGCTATACTGTGTTTTAGAAACAGCAACGTGACTAGCTAAGCTAGTTGATTTTAAGGAGTAAACAAGGAAAAAAAGTGATGTTCATTATGGAAAATTGTGTATTTCTTCAGCATTATATTCAAGTTAGTCTAATTAAGTACATTTCAGTCCAAGCTGCAGGGAGTTTGTGTCTTTCTAGGCAGAAAACAAGATTAATCTGAGGACAGTAGTATTTTATGTTAATGCAAAAGCCTGGTAGACCGAAGAGGCAGCAGAAGAAATACCTTAATGTCCTGGTAAACCCTGGGGGTGAAATTACTGTTGTCACACAGTAAAACAAAGATGAAGAAATCTGGGTCACAAGAAATATAGTAGGTCTGTGTTCCCTTTGGTTATTTAGAATTTGGATTCTTGAGTTTGTCAAGGACTTATTGTTTCTTCCAACAGTTTTTCAGTCACTGCTGCTCGTGAAGTACAGTGAGAAATTAAGGAGAGACAAGACAGGACTGATACGTTACCAGCTAGACCAGAATCACTGAAGAAAAATTGTGCATCGTGGACATTTCTTGCCATGGAAGAATCTAGAAGCTCTGAACTGGAGAAGAAATGGCACCTAATCTCCAGTTATTATGGACTGTACTATAATTTCTACCTGAAGTCTGTCTAAGGTTCTAGAACATGAAATGGATAACTTTCCATTCTTGGCAAAGATGAGAAAAGATTTAAGTGATGTCACAAAATATTGCTTGTAAATGCTTGGACAAAGCAATATTGCCCAAGTACCCATGCAACTGAGAAAGTCATCTGGAGATGGGATTTGTGCATTCCAAAACAAAGAAATTATCTAAGCTGAAGAAAAACGCAATGTTTTAAAATGCACATTGATATTTCATAGCAGCAAAATACAACTATACCTTAATCTCTGTCTCACTAAGAGTCCTGTAGTACCTCACTGGATGTAGTTAGAGATGAAGCAAGTACTCTTGAATGACAAGTACTGACCCATCACAGTACAAGAGGAACTTGTTAATGTTACCTTCTAGATTAAAGAAAAAACAAACAAATAACACCCTTCACTTTCCATTTAACACTTGCAGACACAGAGAAGCACAAAACATCTTTTATACTAAGACAGAAACAACAAACTTGCAGCTTCCTGCCTAATGATGGAAACATGTTTTAATGGGAAATCTTACAGAATATGTGCATCTGCCTGATACAACAGGGAAATCACACTGCTCTGTGCTTAAAAGAGATAAATTACTTAGGTAAGGGGTCATAAGCAGGAGATGGCACCTCCAGAGAACATTACAGGCTGAAAAGAACCTCTAAAGATACAGAATATTATATTGGCTGTTTGTTAGTCGAGTCACAACAAATGGAGGTTTGTTCCAGTGGATACAACTGAACAGTCACTGCCAGGCTCACTGTGCCAGGTAACCTGTTCTTGGGGAATACTTCCCCAAGGTAAGCATAATTTTACTTCTGCTATGTGTGCACTCCGTCTCCATTGCTCTCCAGGAAACATGGCAGAAAATTAATTGCCACCTGCATCATTATCAGTGGAGACCAAATTCCAAAATTGTTGATGGAAGCATTTTCAGAAAGTTGGATGTAAATGAAACATCCATCAAGCATGAAAAAAAAAAGAGACAGAACTTTGCTTTTCAGAACAGGATAATGTGTGGTGAGCAGTTACATAACATATAATATCACCATTTTGGTTATTTATTCCTTTCTAAATATCCATCAGCTTGGACAAACATAGCACCACTCTGATAAAGATGCTTGCTGGAGTACTGTTAGACTTATATTATTGTTAGAGTGTTTAATGATTACAGCTATTTTAGGAAAATGGAAGCAACAGTATTATTTGACACTGTTTATTTCAGTTGAAGCTTAAAAGGATACTTTTGTTAAACTTCATGCAAAGTTCTTGACCAAGATGTCATTAAAGCAATCAAAATACAATGAATCAAGGAAAACATATATAATATATATATTTATATACATAATCATATATTTATATAAAATATATATTTATTTATATATACAGACATACCTAACACATAAGTTCAATATTGGTAGAGGTCAGTATTTTGCAAGATCTGTGAGGACAGGATTAGAAAGAAGACATTTTATAAGATTCTATTATAGTGTTTGGTTATCAATTTTCTCTGAAAAAGCTTCAGTAGCTTCTAATAGACATCATGGTTAGACAAGCTATGTGTAGTCGTTGACTTCTTCATAATGAGGCCAAAGGAAATGGAAAGATATATTAACAAAAATTATCAAGTAAATTTTAATAATGAGAAAATGATGTGTATGTGTGCTGTATGATAGGCCCTAATGTAAGAACTTAACTCAACCAGACAGTGATCTGCAGATGGACACTACGTTCAATTCAAAGATGAAGAAGCTACATTAATCAAATCCATTATCTATTGGAAAAGTCCATTCAGTTCAAATAATTCTTACACCTTCAGACTGGCGATGTAGCTGACGCCTCAATAACAATCTAGCAGAGTGTGCTAAGGAGAATGAAATGGCTGATTTTAGGGGAAATTTTTAAAATAGTAGGGCCATATGTAACAAAGTAGAGGCCTGAATTCCTCCTAAGCACCTTCTGCTCCCAGCAAAACCAGCTAGGCCAGACGGAGGGGGACAAGGTGGGAGGGTCTTCTCATTACCTTTGTATTGCTGTTCATCAAAATTTTCAAGCTCAGTTTGCTCAAGAGTACCAGAAACTTACATTTTCAAGCCTTTCTTTACAATTGCAAAAACTAAAAGAATGTATATGAGGGGTAGGGGATAGTGTTTTAATAAAAATAAACAGACCCAAAGAGTTCCCAATAATTACCTGATTTCAAAAGCTTAAGCTGTAAGCCAGGAAAACTGTGCCAGCTGGGATATTTTTTATATATAGATGAGAAGGGGTAGAATCTTTAATTCCTGACATTCTGGTCTGATTCTCCATAAAAACCTAAGAAAATACTTTGAGGTTATTATAATGTGTTTGAGGGACAACCATATTCCCTATGATATCAGATTTGTTTGAAGATTATTCTGTGGCAAGAAGGAAAGAAATTGTTTTACATTTTTGTTTCTCTTACCCTTGAAGAAAAATGCCTGTGATCTTTCCATGTAAAAGTATATTGGCTTATATAGAAGATGGATTCATAATGCAATAAACACTGTAGCAATTATTCCTATGGTATTTCACCTTACAAGTTAATTTTCTTTTCAGAAACTGAAAAGAATGATCTATCCAACATCATGATTCCTTAACTGCATGAACCAAGCAGGTCTTCACAAAGCTCCAATATGCACTGACATACATAAAGTTCAATACGACATCATGTTGGCACTCATCATGTGACTCAAGAAGTGAAACAGAAACTAGATTTTAAAAACAATTCACAGCCTGTTTTTTATTACCCTAAGACTGAATGAAACGAATGGCTTTAAGTTTCACAGGGTAGGATTCAAAGTACGTACATGTCCATAAGGTGGGTGAGTGTTTCTGAGATAAGATGTCCCCCCCTGAGCAAAGACTGCCCCATAAGACCAGATGTCAAAGCTCTCTGTATAGAATGGGCTACATTATACCTTGGAAATATTTATTTTCAATAGCTATAAATGAAAGTCTAGATGGGTAGCTGAGATACGTGACATGTGTGGGGGGTTATGTTAAGAAACAACAACATAGTGGCCTTAGCTTTCTGCAGACAACACCCCTGGGAACTATTGAGTATTGCAAGGAGACATAAAGCCAAAAAAATTGCAAAAAATCCACATGCAGGGCAATCGAGAATAGTTTTGCTGCTGCCCGATCAGTTGTAAACAGAGGCTTATTTCACTGGCCTTGCAAAGTTATTAACACTAGATTTCCTTATTGTGCAAGTTTTCTGAGATCCATTCTCACTATTAATGCAAGCTCTTGCTCTACTTCCTCTCACTGAGCCAGCTGTCTTAGAGGGTATTGTCCAAACTGTTTTCTTGACGGGCGTAGTTCAAGGAAGAGAGGAACATTGCTGTTGAGCATCATTCAGAAGGAATAAAAGTTCCTTTAAACTTCATGGGTATGAGAATATGAGAAGCTATTTCTGTTCAAATAAGGGCCAGGAAGGAGAAATAATCTCAGAGAAAAACTGAAAATCTATGATAGTCAAAATGAGTTTAGCATCATGCTTATGATATGGGAAGTGCACAGCCTTCTTCCCTTAAATAAGATTTCCTATTGCGGTTCTTTATTAGATGACATGAATTGCCCTCAGCAAAACAAATTTTTATGGATAGTTGCCATAGGGAAATGTCTAGGAGAATTAACCAGTTCACTGTACTATGGTAGCCTCAGATTAGGTTCTGCTAGAGGCTGCAATGCTATGCCTTTAGGGACACAAAGGGGTTAGAAGACAAGAAGAAAAGTGAAAGAAGAAAACTGGTAGAGAAAAGACAAACAATACAAAACCCAAAAAAGTGCAGCTGGGGACACAGAAGGAGGCCTTAAAGCATTATAGTGGGAACCTAATAAAGTGCAGGTTATTAGAGCAGAGTCACCAGGCAAACCACAAATTCCCTGAATTCTGTTCCTATAAACTCTCAGTTTAGCAAACTCCTGTATGAAAACTTGAACTATGATTTTATACACTCTTCCTAAGGGACTAGGGACAGCCCTTGCCATGTTTAACTGGGGTCAAACTTCTCCCATCTCGGGAAAAAAAAGACATGTCTGAACACAAGAGATATTGAAGTAACTTCTTACCTAGCCATGATATCTAACAGTGAAGGCTTAGGAAAAAATGCACTTTCAGCAGAAGGTGGTGAGTGCTAACAGTTTTCCGAAATGCTTTCTCTTCTACTTAAGGTCAAGTTTGGGAAAAAGTTTTTATTAAAATCAGATTTCTCAGTGTCTTTTAGAAAGACATGTTGCTCAATTGTTTACAGAAGTACTTGTGCTGGGTAGACTGGATACTTTATACTTAAGAATTTGTAAACAAACTTGGTATGGCATGAATTTAGTGTTTACCTTGGCTCGAGCAAGAAATTAGACAAAGTGCCCTCCTGAAATCCTATTCAATCTGAATTATTCTATTATTCTGTCACTGTTTTGTTGTTTGAATTGTTCCATTTGATGACATTTAACAGACATCTTCTTTAACTTGGGAATTCAAACATTCACAGAAGGGGAGAACTATGTCTGTGTACAGAGACGGCAGTATCACATTTAGTGGTAGCTCCTGGAGTATTAACTCATCTATCAAGACTTTGATGGTTTAGGAGAAAATTAGCTTACTTGGCAAATTTCAGGAGTCAAGCACAGTTGTTTGTGAACTCAGGCATAGACATCTTAGCTACTGTACTGCTTCACAACAACACTCAGAATATGTTTTTAAAACAAAGCATCACTGCATCTTACTGCTTTTCCAGTCAAAGCCAGAAAAGGAACTGGATATCACACCCCCATCTTCTCTTTGCCTATGTTTCTGCTAGCTTTTCCATCTCTTTATTTCTTTACATTAAAGGTTTTTCCAACCTTTAAATGTGTTGAAGACTTCTAAAAATTCCACCGAGGGGTTGCTGACTTCTCACTTTCAGAAGATCTTGCCTGATGTTCAGTTTGACTAACAACTTTATTCTACTCAGTTTTCCTACACATCCATACATTTCCTTGTTTAGCATGTTCACGTCTTTCTGACATAAATTTAGGTTTTTATCCTTTAGCCTTTTCCTGTCCACATGTAATTCTACTACAAATACATGGACTTCTGCTGGCCTTTTATTTGCAGACTGTCTTAGCAATACGCTTCTTCGTGCCTGATCTCTTTAGGGCTGTCTGTTTTTTCCTTTGGGGGTATATGTATATTCCATTATCAGAACACAGTGAATTATTCTAGGTACTGCCACCCCTAGAGCTAAAGAAAGAGGAATAAGTATGTCACAGCTGTGTGTTGAGAAGCCTACATTTAAAGCATAAAATCCTACTGGGCTTTTTTCCCCAACATATCATCCTACAAAATCATGTCTAATTTACTGCTGGCTATTTCTAGCTCTTCTTTTCAGTATTACTGATTTCCATGCTCCTCCTTCCCACTGAATATCAATGCTTCAAATTGTATCACTTCAAGACAGCAGTGTCTCCTCTGGGAACAGCAGTTGCTGGTTACCACCTGCTGGCCAGCCAGGAACACACCACTGAGCGCTGCTTGCTGTCTTTCATGCACAGCTCTGAACACCAGAGCCTGAACTATCTTAATTTAACAGGTATATCCAGACCTTCTGACAAGTTGCAAAGATGAAAACCAAAAATCAATACAATCAAGTTCTCAGCTGCAGATAAAACAAAACTTTAAGGATTTTCAGTCAGGTATTACAGCAGGTAGCACAGTAAGATCTACACAGGAAAATGAACTCTAAATGTCTGGAAAACTGCTGTTCTTCACATATCTGGAGAAGTTCTAATATGAGATCAGGCCCATGGAAGGCTTGGGGCACTTTTATGGGTATAGAAATAACATATGCTTTTTGTGTTTATGTAGAGAAAATGATCTGTTAAGGAGTTACATCTCGCCCTGTGAGGGAGCTACATTTCTTTGAGAAACAGAATAAGCTCCACACAGACCAAAGTCTCTGGCCAATACAAAAGCCAAGTGGAGGGAGGGGATGAGAGGGGGTGGTTACTGCAGAGGAGTGACTCAGAAAGAGATGCAAACAGAAGAGTTACACAAGAGCTCAGGAACAGCCCATGCAATAACTAGAAACACGATCTGGGGAAAAAGAACAAGGCGGGACATTTGATGCTAAACATTGAGAAGACGTGAAGTTTTAAGGAAAGGTAATTGCCATGTCAAACCTCTGTGTGATGTTTAGTGCCAAATAGCTCTGTGTAGAAACTATTCCATCCTAGGATTTGCCTGCCCTTCCTGACCAAGAGAGTCACAGACATCCTAGGCTGTGGTTGCAGTTGTGATTTTCTCATTTTCACGTCTGACATCCATGCAAACACAGAGCACACATAAATTGAGAAAAGCCCAGTATCTAGTATTCAATTTACTGTTTTACTGCCTGCCCTAAAAACATTTCTGATACACTACAACCAGAGCCAGCTAACCATGAGACAGTGTTGCTGAAACTTCAGGAGGATGTTACTCTTTTTTCTATGTAATCTCTTGTAAGGCCCTTAGCCAAAAAACAATTGCATGCTCATTGAAGTTGTTTGTTTCACCTGTACTTACAGGGAAAACATGCAATTTTCACATTACTTAAAGTGGTGTTACTGACACAGACCAGACTGTGTTCCTAGTGACTGATCTATACATCAACAGTGGTATGAACTTTGCTGCTCTTCGAGCCTTTAAGGTTTTAATCTATAGCTCATGAACAACTTCACTGAGGTGTAGAATAACCTTCAGAGAAGACTGTTTTTCAATCAATAGCATTTCAGTAGAAAAGCAGTGCATGCATGAATACACTAATTGGAGGATGTGTTTCCTTAGTCTCAGTTCCATTATTGTATTCTAATTTCTCACTGTTTTTGCAATTTAACATTTCTGGTTGATACAAAGTTCATCATGATACAGAGGATTTATTTAACATATAGGAGAATTAACTACTAATTTTGAAAGCAATTTGAACTGTGAGAGATTAAATTGGAGCTATTAACATGTTTGCATTTGCTCTGACTGAGAAAAAACCTCGACATCCACAAATCAGTTGCCACAAAAAAGCTTTGATGTCTTTGTCCTGACCACGTCCTTTATTTGTCACAGAAGCAGTTGCCTCATATTTTAGAAAACATTACAAGTTCTCATACCCTCTTGGTCCTCTTCCAGAGATGCCTCTACCCGTAATTCTTGTCAAACCCTCAATCTTAACCTCTTACTGTCATTGCTAAATTATGTCCATTTTGTAAAGAAATTACACACACATTCCAGAAGCACAGGAAAGGTTAGGCAAGTAATAGTAAAAACAGTACATTATTCAAAAGCAATAAGGCACACAGATCTAAAGCAAGCACGATATAAAACTCTCTCAAAAAGAAGCCTCTGAGCTTGTGCTTTATTTAAGATTGCAGTCCTAATTAAGTAGTTGCTGCCAAGAAGCATTGAACCAGTAGCAAAAGGCCCAGAGAAGATTCTGGTGGAAGCACAACAATCCATGAGCAAAAACATCCTGTAATTCAAAGTAATATAGAGAATCAGCAGTGTCTCCTGGTTCCTGTGCTAACAATTCAGCCCACCTGAGGCAGGGTCTCAGCTACAGTGGGGTCCCTGAGGTGCACAGTAGGCTGGCAGGAGAGACTGCAAATGAGCTGACAGATTCATTCCAGTGTTAAAAATGAAGCATTTTACTGAAATTTGTGTGTGCACAAACAGCACAGCCAGAGTGGGAACTCCTCTGCATATAAAGTCGTTTAGATATTCTGTCCAATTTCTTTCCTCTCTCCTTTTATTGTATTCCTCTATTTGTAAACCAAATTTGCATTGCAGAAATTTCCAGTGAAAGCTGGAGGTTTGAACAGTTCAGGGATGGATGAACTTTTCATATCCAGAGTTTACCCCAGCTTTTACTGTTTTCAATGAGAAAAAAAAAACAACAAGCAACAATAACAACAACAACAATCTATGTGTTCTAGGGTCTGAGCATATCATAGGGCACTCTTGGGATGCACCTCTTAATCAAAAGTTTCATCCTAAGAATTCATTCCAACCTTAATGAAATCACATTGAAGTTCCCAACTTTGCTTTATCCATAACGCCACAATTAAGCTTTGTACGTGTCCATGCTTTGTTTCCAGCTAAGATACCTATCCACCTAAAAACATTTTTGTGTTGGAGTTTCAAAAGTCACTGTTATGCTTTACAGTGAAGCCACTGGATATCCTCTTGACTCCACCCAAGTAAAATGGGAATTCTGTAAATAGAAGGTGTTCCATGATACTTTGTGATCTTCTCCTCTTACATTTGGGCAGAAACTTCACCTGTCAGAATCGGAAGATTCCTTTGCTGTATTTCCAAGACCAGAAAAGAAGCTTTAAAACCCTCACCAAACAACTTTTTTTTGTAATCTAGTGAAAACTTTCTGTTTGAGAGGAGTTTTAAGAGGGTCCTAACAGTTTCTTTTCTTTATTTTCATTTTCAGTCTACTTGTTTACTTCTCTTCCTACATGTCCCTTTTCCCAGGTCTTCTGGGACTGGGTGAACTTTCTACAAAGATATTCTAAAATTATGAGAATGAGGGAGTATGTCATATTTTTATTACTCTTTGGGGAAAACCCCCATGTGACAGGGAAGAGGAGACTTAATAAAAGAGGGAAAAAAGGGAAGACTGAATAGCATGTACCAAGGGAATTCTCCTTTTGTCTCCCCTCTCTTGCCACTATGACTTAGACAGGAGGATCAATTCTCATGAAAACATCCTTCCTTCTTGATATTCTTTGCATACCTTGTCTAGCACAACAAGACACCAATCCTGACAGGTTCCCTCATGAATGACTGTAATAAACTTATAAAGCCATATTATCCTGTACTTCTTCACATAGATACCAACTTTTCCACCTCTACCCCCTCCTCCTTAGTGCTCATATAGGCTACAGCCGTGTTTATCCCAGTATATTAAAATATAGCAGCTACGGGAGCTGTCAGAAACAATTCCTGTTTCCTTGCACTGGAGAAGTTCAGAATGTATTATGGCTTTATGGTTAGCTTTCATTAAAACCTAAAAAATTATATATATACCACCACTGGGAGATAATGAACTACATGCTATCCTAGCTTTACAGACCTTGAAAATGAGATGTCAAGTGTGGGGAAGTACACCTGTAATTGCCTCTAGTGAGAGAGACAGCTGGAGCTCATCACTGCTGTTTCTCCACAAACAGGCTCAATGAAAAGATATCTCTCTGGCTCTCCTGAGTTCTCCCAGAGGGTCAGCTCTCACTTCAGCTGGTGTAAAATCTCCCACTGCTTTACTCTACTCGTTAATTTCTTTGCAGTTCAGCCTTTCTTAACAACTTTGTAGCTAAAATAAAATCCCACAAGCACCCTTAGAGTACCACCTTTGGAAAAGTAATTCCAGAAGATAGTCCAGGTTTCTGGGCTAGCTATATGCATCCCTATATATATATATATATATATATATATATATATATATATATATATATATGTATACATGTTTATATATACACTGTATGCACACTAAATCAGTCTAAGGTTACATTTAAAAGAAATTTCTAAAAGCAGTGGGATGGAAGGGGATTAGGCTACTTGGGGTCTATTGATAAACCCTGCAATCTCTTTTCAGGACATACTTTTCCCATTAAAATAATTTTACTGCAATAATTATAATTTTTTTCTTTTCTTCAGAGGAAGAAAAAAAAAGAAAAAAATTGCACTATCAAATTAGTTCAGGAGAAGTTAAAATAGACAGCTGAAATTAGCTGGAACACTGACCTCCTACAAAAATATTTTAAAGAGATAATATTAGATTGCAGCCAGAAATTGGCGTCAGTTTTCATTCAAATCATTAAATATGTTCATCTAACTGACTACCTTTATGAGATATTGAGTTCTGCTGCTTTACTAGCTTTTTTAATTATTTTTTTTCCTGTGTGATTACCATGGTAAATGGACCCCATTACATGAGCATGAGGTCCTCACATCAGCAACAGAGCAGCTCAATCTCTACCCACCACCTCATATCATATTAGAGACATCTTATAGATTAATGAAGGCTTGTTCATTTAGACTCATCAGCTTTGGGAATCCCCCTGTTTTCTTGATTGTCTGAACTCTGGACCAAGAAATTTTCAGTGTTTTATTTTGCCTAGCTAGATTTGTCAGTATCATTTTTCTTTCTCCTGTCTGAAAATAAAAGCGTGTTAGTAACTCTGAAGCACGTGAGAGTAGAGCAGCAGCCCATGGACTCCACACCATGTAGGAAGAAGGAAAGTACCCTTTCAGCTCCATGTTGGTGAGCTCCCTCAATTCTTTGTCCCCACAAGGGTCAGTTTTCACATACAAAAAAATTCTTCAAAGGAAGCTCTGCAGGCTGGAGGTTACCTCGGGTCTTTTGATGCAGGCTAAGAAACTGTGCATAAATCACACTTTTGGAATTTTGGCAATTCATGTGTTTAAGAAGAATAAATTACTTTCCCCCTTCGTGTTGCCACCCCTTGGTAGTGCCTTACATCAGCCCCAGAGTGAATCCAGGGGCACCTGTCAGAGACAGAAAGGACAGCCATCCATCTGCCTCTTTCTCCATGTGCTATTTACCGCCAGCACATTTTTTGGCATGGTGGTGATAGATTCTTATCATTTAATTAAATCAGTCACTGTCTACTTCTGTTTTCACTGCCAGTAGGCTCAGCAAACACTTCCCAAATCCCAGGATCCTTCTAGAAATGAAATGAAACACAGGAGTACAGTATTCCCTCTCTTACACTGCTCAAGTGACTGCAAAGCAGGGCTATTCACACGCATTCTGCTCATTTTTCATAATTAATGGTAATCTCCATATCTTCTGACATATTTGGAAACATTTTATGTCCTTGAATCGCTTTTTTTCAGGAAAGTACTTTTTGAATTATTCTCCAAGCTGAAAGAGGGTTCAATGTATGGCTAAATTGTAAACCCTGGAATTAAAACTAGAGGATACGATTTTTTTATAACAGTTAGTTCCTCACCTCTGGTACCTATTGTAGCAGAAGTACTTGGTGGTAACTAATGATTGATCAGGTATCTTTTATCCTTTTAAGCCAGAGTGCCAAGTTTTTGCGCTGCAGAATGGAGTGGGCTAATGAAGACAGCTATCCAACAGCAATCCTGTGGAAGCACTGGTAAAGCTAAGGAGAAGGACTAAGCACATTTTTGTTTCAGAATGGGTACATGCTCATAGTTTACCATCTGAAAGGTCAAAGCCCCTACCTGAGGATAATGGTTTTCCATCAGTGGCTGGTTTTAAGGACAAATACTACACTGTAGTAGGTAGCTGGGGGGGTGGGGGTGGTGTAGTGCACAGACAGGGAAGAGGAAAAAAGAATAGTAGAAAAAAGACCCAAAAAAGTCACTGTTTTCCACATTGCTGAGTCAGAAACACAGCTTCTAATAAGGGCTGGTACCTCCCTCTGCTTCTCTGACACTACAGATTCAACCTACTCTTTCTCAGAAAGACAAAGTACCTGATCATGGGTTAGGCTACAGCAGACAAAGATGATCCACCTATTCCACAAATTGCTGATAAATGACATTGCAGTTTCTTTCTCCTCTGTATAAATAACAATGTTTTCTCCAAATATTTTACTGAAGCGTCTTCAGTCTATCACATCTAAGGCTTCTGTTGTCACCCTTTACCTTTTACTGAGAAAAAGTGATCACTTCTCTTTATTTGTAGGTAGATAGATTACCTATATAGTTGTCTGGTCTTTTTGGTTTCCCTCTCACATCTCTTAAGTCTTTCCTTACAGCCCTGACAAACAGTAGAAAAGCTAGAAGCTTTCCCTTACTTTAAGAGAGAATGTTAAGTAATCTTATTAAATTGCAGTTTCCTCAGCAGTATCAGAAGTTTCTATCTACCTTTCAGAAAGCATGAAAAGGAAATTTGGTTTGCAATTCAAAAAATAGCCCAAAGAAGAAAGCTCTGAATCTTTTTCCCATTTTGCTATCAGCCACAGAACTACCCCATTAAAATCAGCTTCCAGGCAAACTGATGTTTTCTAAACATATGTTCCTCAAAGCTGTGCCAGCTGTGGTGCTTTCTACAGCCAACCACAGTGTTAACTGAGGTAAGCAACAATAACATAAATACCTAAGTTACAGCAGTTTCTAAGATATTTAAAGCTGACTTGCATAAGCTATGCTAAACTACTGAAACTGTGTCTCCTGTCCTTTCAGATTTAAAGTAAATGGTGGTTTTGTTTGCTTGTCACAGCTTGTGGCTGATCGGAATAACAGAGACACCAAATGTAGCTTTGGTTTCTGTTTCTAAGCTCAAAATGGCCTTAGTAGTGTTTACTACCAGACCCAACTTGAGATATGAAGTATATGAATCTTTATCAGCATTTTCTTTGGTTTTGCCATTGATCATTTTAAGCTAAATAGGCATTAACAAAAATCTTTCCCAGCATTAAGAAACTCAGCAGTCTTACTAAGAATGAGCTTCCTCTCCAGTATTTAATTTTATTCATGGGACTTAACATGCTGTTGAAAGAGATTCCAGATTTGTCTCACAATTCCACCTAGTTGATCAGCTACTGATGAATTTTGAGGTATCTGTGCCCATGAGTGGAAATAATACCAACGAACAAAAAAAAAAAAACCCAAACAAACAAAAAAACCCAACAACAAACCCCCAAAGCCAAACCAAATGAACAAACAAACAAACAACCAAAACATAAAAAAGGTCCCTAGATTCCTGTGTCATGCATCTCAGAAAAGAGCCAAAAATCAAAGAGCTACCTAATTCTGGTGAAAGTAACAAAATAAAAGAATCCTTTACTAGGCTACCTTGAAATGTATAAAAGCTAAGAAGGACATCACCAACCAGTGAGTCCATGTCAACAGTGAGGCGATTGAAAAACATCATGTCTATAGCTTTGAGGAGGTGTCAGCACAGAAAGCCCAAGAGCACGTGCAGAGAAGGCACAGAGGGACAAGCTGGTTTCCCCTGGAGAGCCCTGTACCACTATTCTACCTTACAGAAGACACTGATCTCGTAAGCAACAGCACCAAGGAAGATGGAAGAAAACAGAACTGTTAGTCCTGTCAGGATATACATGAAACTGGGGTTTCCTGGGGAAAAAGCTTCCATTCTGCAGTAAACCCTCCTCTTTTTCTGCTGACAAACTTAACCCTCAGGTGTGTTAGAAGCATGGAAATTTACATCAAATGGAGTTTTTGTCCTCCTGACTCTTTTTTTGTGTTAATGTTTTACTGTGTCACCTGTTCCTAGATGACTGGCCCAAAGGCAGGTTGTATTTTTACAGCAAGCGTAAGCTGATTAAAAGAACTGGATCACTTAATGATCATTTTCTGCATGCAAAATTCATGGCTGGGCTTCACGAACGAAGATTTGGGAAGGCTCTATCCACATTTGTTACAGGCTCGCTGGTGGCTTATGAGGCCAATACGTGACAGACATATCCGATTGCAAAAGGCACAGCAGAAAGACTCCTTAGATGGTGTATTCTGCAATACACGGTTCTTTCTGCGTTGCCTTTTCTCCTCAAGAGTGATCCTGCTGTGTTCTCAAAGGAGACAGCAGCGTTATAGATGGTGTGTCTCCAGGCCTCCCGATTGGAGGCCAGAGTGGACCAGTTATGGTGATCAATATGGCCAAGGCTGAGATGTTTCAGGGAGTCCTTGTATCTTCTCTTCAGAGCTCCTCTCATGCGGCAGCCAGTGGCAAGTTCACCATAGAGCAGGATCTTAGGGAGGCGGTGGTTGGTCCTTCATCCTTGAGACGTGCCCTGCCCATCGCAGCTGTGTTCTCAGTAACATGGCCTCTATACTTGTGACAGCTGCTTGTCCTAGAACAGATGTATTGGTCACAAAATCTGACCAGTGGATGTTTAGGATTGTTCGGAGGCAGCGTTGATGGAAGCGTTCCAGGAGACGCAGGTGGTGGTGGTAGATGACCCATGATTCGGAACCATACAAGAGAGTAGACAACACTATGGCTCTGTAAACACTGATCTTGGTGCTTTTCTTCAGGTGTTTATTACGGCATGCAAAATACATTTCTCAAGAAAGCATAGGCCCTCTCTTTTTTCATATTATCTTTAAGTAGGGCCATTGCCCTTGCCTCTTCAAGAATGCAGAAAAGTCCTACAAATCCAAAGCAATGTTCTTCTAGAGCCTATTAAAGGTGAACAGTTGCATTACAAGGCGCAGCCCTCTATCTTGTAACCAGCCATTAAAATCCTTATTTGCTATGATCTCTGAGGTGCTGTGTCATTTTGAACTTCAAGAATGAGTTTTTAACGTGATGAGAGAGGCATATGGACACAAATTACTTTATCTTAGTCTGTTTATTGGTGGTGGTTCTTGGGGTTTTTTTGTTTGGTTGGTTGGTTTTTTTACAGCCTCTCCAGTTCCTAAAGAATATGGTTTTAAATTAGGGTCTTTGACAGCAAAAGCGGAGCACATTTTATAATTCCCAGAGCTACAAGAAACAGCTGTATATAAGCACAAAACCAGACAGTTCCTGCCTGAATGTGCTCCAGGACACTGTCGGCCCAGTTCTCAGTTGTATTACAGCCCCTGTTGTGCCATTCCTCTTGTGCAAAGAGGTTATCAAGCCACATTCTGCAGAAATCCCTTCAGCAACGGGTCAAGCCCTGCACAGAGCAAAGCCAATGTAGCTACTCATCGCCCCTTCCTGAGTGCTCCAGAGCCTTAGGAAATGCATGGCTCTGCTGCAGCATCCCTTGCCTGCTCTCTCCAAAGTAGCTTATCTGAATGCTGAGAAACTGGGTTACTGCAGTCTTCAAGGTATTCCAGCTTTAATAAGGAGAAAAAGATTGGCCTAAGAGTTACAAATATTTTTTATTTTTTTTTTAAATTCACATTGTCTTCTCTCAGGGAACTGTCCCCGTGCCAGAGACTTTACTGCACAAGAGCTTGGAACACTGTTTTTTTCCCTAGGCCACTGTACTCATTTGTTGCTAATTATAAGGTAAAGGTGGGGTTTTTTCCTCTCCTCTATGGATTGCATATTCCACAATCATATGTTCAACCTAGATTTAAAAATAAATAGATATAGAGCCTTCAGGCACGTTATTTCTCTCATTTCTCCTAGACTGCACAGAAGTAACTCAACAAATATATGCTGTCATTTCATAGGTTACACACATGGGGTAGGAAGTGAGTTTGAGCTATTCTTGCTTTTGGATGGACTCTCTGGTTGAAGCAATTGTGGCTACTTTTCAGGGAGCACACAGATGGTCTGGTGATCACCAAAATGCTAGGGCCTCAAAACCAGAGCTAATTGAAGAATAGCAATTTTCAGTTAGAAAATATCCATGACATAAAACAAGCTTTTTATAATTTCTTCTGTGAGTTTTCCAAGAATGTTGCCTGAAATCTGCAATATTTTATCTGAAAAATTAATTATGTCAGTTTTTTCATTTTTAACTCATAGAAAAAATGTGAAAAGCACATCTTTGCTATGAAGATAAAAAAATGCATACAAAAATCCCCCAAATTTTCCAGTACAAGGTGGTTCCAATAGAAATTTCTCAGAAGACTTCTTAGCTCAGTTGCAAGTTCTTCCTCAGATTTTCTTAATGTCTCCTGGCAAGTCATTTCATTTCTCCATGTCAGCAGCATATTTGAAAGTGGCTAAGATAGTGATTTTTCATCCATTTTTCTTTGAGTCTTGGCTATATAGACAAGAAGCTATTTTGCATGGGCATTCTCTTGCTGTTTTCTGTAGAACACTGCACTGCACGCTGTTATCAGCTATCATTCAGAGTTTCTAGGGACTGTTCTAATACCAATGATAAATTAGAGTAATTCACATTAACTGAATGTTTTTCACCAAGTTTACTTGTGATTTTCCAAAACCATATATATATAATTATAGAAGCACAGCTCTATAAGGATTAGTTCCTTATTCTTTAAATTGAATCAGCCTGTTTCCATAGTACCCTTCATCATGTTCTGATACTTGTATTTGAAAATTTAGAAGGAGAATAAGTGAATAAATTGTATTGCAAAGTGTATAAAACTCAATAACTTGGAATTTTAAACAACAGTCAACCTTTGGGGATAGAAGCAATAATTTAGTTTTTTAGTTACATCACAGAGGTTTTGTGCCTTATGTAAAATCATATTTGTTCAGCTTGCTTGCTGCCAGATGATCTCCAAGATGATAATTTATCATGGTTGACTGAACATGGGAGACCTGCACATGTGTTCAAAAGGTAACCCTTCTGATGTTCTTGCCAGCACCAAGAGCCTCAGTAAAATGAGGTTTGGTACAGGGAGAACCTTGTCAATGTGGTAGACGACTCTGGGAGTTGAAGCTCTTCACTCTCACCCAGAGCAGACACATCCCTGAATGTTCAGCTGCAGCGGTCATTTGGTGAGGGGACATATTTTACTCTGATGAATGCTAAAGGAGATGATAGGAAGGACATTTGACTGTCATGTCAGATACCCACACAATACAGGACAAAGAAACAATCTCACTCAGGCATTATCAATTCTCACTGAAGAAGGGAACTGCTGGATGTGTGAGAGCATGAAAATAAAGTAGGTGCCTTTGAATCCTGCATACCTGGAGCTGCACATCAAGGGTTTGTGTAGGAAACGAGGAACACAATGTAATGGTTGCTTGATTGAGATGAAAAACTGAAAAGTGTTTCTTAAACATAAAAGAAAAACATGCTTCCCTTCTCTGAGAGATGGGTACAGTAGAGGATAAACAAACAGGTCTGGGTGCAGGGGACTTCAGTGGAGAGATAATGTCACAGAAGTGTCACAACCCTCAAACACCAACAGCCAACAAAGCAGTGACACCAGCTCATCCAGCTGAGGGAACTGGCACAAGCAAGTGGCCTTGTGCACCATCCCCTCTGGAGGATGAGGTGTCAGGAGTCAGTATGTGAGAGAGGCTCGTCTCCCAGACTTGCTGTCTTCATTTCTGGAGGTTACTGTCAGTTCAGTGCAGCAGTGGGACAGGATCACTACATGGAGTGCCTGGAAATCCCAGAATAAAGACAAACCCAAGGATGATTCTGTGCCTGGTTTTTAAAAGGCCATTAGTCTAAACTTCCTGTTGGCACAAAGCTCTGCAAACACTAAAGATACAGTGGGGATAATGTTGTTGTAGTCACGATGGTCTAAGAACACGGAAGGTATATTAACTAGAAGAATGTCTGGCATTACAAGAATTTATAAATGCCTATAGGGCCAAGTATCTGCAGTAAGAAAAAATGAGATGGGCTCCTGCAGAGCAGCCAGAAAGCTTTTCCTTGGCCAGAATTTCCCTGGGATTGTGAGCACATTACATGCTGCAGGGAGGAAGTAGTGACCATTACAGGCAGGGTGATGTAGTCACTAATGTGAACTGAGCAGGCTGGGCAGGTGATGCTCTGCTCCCCTCTCTCCTCCTGAGTTGGTACCTGCAACCATGGTCCCTACAGCCCTCAAAACTTTCCCTGCATGCAACCCAAGCAGGTTTGTCAAATGACAGCTTATCTATGCCATCCTTGTGATTTCTTTCAGCCTGGTTTTAAAAATAGTTTCTGAGTAATTATGTGTCACATAAGAATAAACCTGCATGCTGGTGCATCTTTCCTGTCAACACAAAATAACAGCACTACAGTTTCTACATTTCAGTCTTTTTTTTTCTTTTTTTTTTCTGCAAAGATCAACAACTTCTGCAGCAAAAGGACACAGTATAATCAGGAGATCATCAGCCTGAAATAAGTATAAAACTTGCAAAATTATGCACTCTGTGAAGAAACCTGATACTTTTTTTAGCATCCAAGCACACATACTGCAAAGCTAAATTCACTTATAAAATAAGTCAACTCAAGCCTCTTCATATCACCAGGAGTGCACTTACTAATGATGACAATATGTGGGGGTTTTTTTCTTTTCTCTTGAAAAATTTTGCATAATTCTGATGATCTACCACAGTTGAGGCTGCTTTTGTGGCTTCTTTGTTTCAGAGTGTTCACAGAATCTTTGCTAAGCCTGGTTCCAGGCACTTGCATCAGTAAGGTGAGCCCCTGAGATGTTCTGCCCTTCTTGTGTTCATACTTCAAAGCTGAGGAATGACCATTTGCATAGAAGTGAATGTGTCATGCACACCTCCTGGCCACACTGAATAAGGACAGAGAAAACTCATGTTCTTCTCTATGCATTGAAGTTGCCATGCCTGCTCCTCATGCCTTGAAATATTTCTACATTTCCTTTCCCAGAGAAGTGATTTACCATTGTCTGCAGCTACCTTGGCCTGTTACAAAGTTTGATGAAAATGTTTTTCCTTTTGAAACTGGAAGGCCTCCATTTGCAGTTAGGTTTGATACCTCACCTTCCTGGTTCAAAAACAATTTCAGCTGTCTGCTGATAGAAGTTCACAGTCACACAAGGAACTGCAGCATCATTACTATCCTGTAGTGACCAAAGGATTTGTTCCAATAAGGGAAAACTTTAGTGAAGAAAGCTGTCAAGGGACTCCAACACTAGATCTCAACAGCTTTGCCATGGCAGCAAGTATTTTCTCAGGGTATTTCACAGTCTCCCACAAAGCCATGTTTTAAGCTGATGAGATTTCTGTATGTTACTGATACATCTGACTCATGGACAGTGATCGTGAACATGAACTGTTGTCCGGTCTGCCCAGCTGACTACAGATATATAGGAAAAGAAAACTGACAGAATTTTTGGCAGATACTTTTGTATGGCTCACCATACCTGGTGAAAACCTCAGCACAGCTCTGGGTGAAGAAGTCAAAGGGGAATTACTTGGAATGACCCCTGAATGACAGAGGGACAGCAGCCAAACAAGAGCAGCAAAACAAAACGTCAGTGGCACTGACAAAGGTATCATTAATATGGAGGGGATTTGAAAGGATTTATGGCATACTGATTTATCATTAGCAAGATTTTTCCTGGCTTCCTTTAAAGTGATAGCTCAAATAATACTACAGGATAGACACCAAGGAAAAATTCTTCTGGAGTTTATGCTCAACAAGTTCTTTTCTTTTTTTTTTTTTTTTTTAGCTCAATTACTGTATATCTAGTTTTTCAAAGTCTTACAACACTGAAAGTATTAACATCTCTTTAATTTATAAATTAAATAAATAGGCAAAGTTACTGCAGCCTGTCTGCTCCCAGCCTGTGAGCTTACCATGGCTAAGTGTCTGCTACTTGAGCAGAATGGGGGGTGGTGCTTGTAAAGGCAACAAGAAAAATAATATATGTGGAGTGGTTCAGGACAACATGCAATTATAAGCATCTCCTACAGAGCACATTCATTAGGTCTGCAGGTTCATAAGAGCTTTTTAGATTCCATATTTTAATCACTCATCTTGAAACAGCCTGAAAAAAACAAACAAAACCAACCCACTACAAAAAAACCCACATGCCCAAGGCCAAGAGCAGAATGTTGGGTTTTTTCCTCGAACAGGAAGTATGATTTTGTGACCTTACCTTTCTCAAAACTATTGTCTGTTCTTCTGCATTGATGTTGGTCATAGGCCTGATGTCAGAAGAGAGATCCCAGGTAGACAAATACCTGAGATTTGTAAGGTCAAATACTCAGCTGGTATAAATTAGTGACCCTACATTGCCTTCACATGTCACCATGTGGCATAAGAAGAGCTGCTCTCACAGGTTGGCTGGCCCCAAGCTACTATTTTGTAAAGTTAAACTGCTCCCAAGGAATTGTTTACAGAACAACAGGGGATTGCTCACTGATTTCTCAAACACTGAGGAACCAGAAGAAAAAGGGAAGAAACAAACTTCTAACTGTCCCAAACAGTCAGCACAGAAACTATCCTTCACTATCTCTGCAACACCTGGAAGAGCTGATTATAACTGTAAATCCCAACTACAGTGACAATAACACAAGATAGACAGTTCTTTAAAAATAAACAGCCATGAAGTAGTACTATTGATCACTATTATTAACATAATGGATCAACATAATTTAAACCTTTCCATTAAGGCACTAAGATGCATTTTCAAGATAGGTCATTGGTACAATTATTGAGCTGAGTAGGAGGTAGAAATGTAATTATGTAAACTAACTAAATTAAGAGGATTGCACAGTTCATTAGAGTCCATTTTTTTGGTCAACATTTTGGATCACCAGCTGCTATAGAATTTCATTTCCATTAAAGAGCATTAATTGCATCTCTTCTGTGAAAGCAGGCCGGTTGTGTTAGTTGAGCAGTTCCAGCCTTGCTACTCTATTGCAGGTGTGGAAATAGCCTTCTGCTCCACAGCAGTGCCCAGGACAGCCTCGTCAAACCTTCAGTGGAACAAGATACTCCTGCCAACTGTGCCTACAATCACACTGGCTGGTGAGAACTTGTATAGCTGATATCCTTAGGGGCTTAAGGCAGCATTTATTTAGCAAATATGACTGAAGAAAGCATCCCACTTTGCTAACTAGTTTCTAAACACAGAGCTAGGCCCCTCCCAAAGGAGTATCTCTGTGGCCAGAAAGAAGAAAGAGGGGAGGCTTAGTGACTGCATGTTACACATAGTGAGCTGAGACAGAGGGCTCATCTCGGGCCAGGACTTTCAAACAAGCCTGAGAGCACTGGGCATGCTTTGTTAATTGTGGTCAGGCATCAGTTAGTTACCTGTTTTCCAGAGACCAAAAAATCCATCCAAAACTGCTTTCCTGGAGTCAAATACAGTCTCTACCACGTACCCATGCCATTCCCACTGTCTCTTGGTCCAGTTTCTCATGCTCTCCACTGAAGGAATAAACAAGCCCCTGCTGTCAGATGAAGAACTCAGGAGGGACTTGGAAATCTATAGGCCAATTTACATACAGCAGGAGACTTCGTTTCACATATTTCTTGTCTCTGGCTTTATTGTCCTTTTTGTTACTACAGAGTAATATTAAGGTAAATATTGCTCTATGTCCTGTAAAATAAATGTGGACCACACTTTTGACCTTCAGCAATAGAAAAGTTTCCCACCTGTAAGAGGTCAATCTGCAGATAAAATAATCTTCATTCTAAACTGGAGACTCTGTTACTTGTGAGTTATATGTGACTCTCCCTTCCTCACAGGGACAATTCTTTGTCATCAGCCATTTTTCTACAGATGCTGCTGGCTGACTGGAGCCCAGGGCAATCAGTCACCAGCTGCTCCTCTGCCTCCAGACAGGATATTCAGTCTACAAAAGGCAAATCTCATGCTGCTCCATTCCTGCCAGACTGTTTATTGGGGTTCTGTTCAGCTTAGAGGGATTTTTTTATTGTTTGAAAGTTTTTATTGTTTGAAGGTCTTCCCTAAAGACAGGGAATGCTTTTGCTACAATGTTCTAATACATTTTGACTCGCTGACTGGCCACTCAAGCTTTTTGCATATGACAGTTAATGCTGAAGAACTTCATAAAGACAAATCTCTTGTATGTGTAAGGAGTATAAATGGATATAGTACAGTAAAGAGGGTGATCATACTGGCTTTATTTGCTAAACAGTAGATAAAAACCCCCTAGCTCTCTTCTCCTTCAAGGAAACTACTAGATACAGACACAGATGTTCACAGGGAGAGAAATGGTTCCACACTCAGGAGCATGTTTACATAATATTTTTTCTACGTGCAGGGGAAAGGGAAAAAAGAGTAATTTTATATCCATGTAAAAAGATGGATGCCTGTGCTGTGTGAGGCTGCTTTGGAAGCGTATTTGATTTTTGTACCTAATAGCTTCTGAACAGGCTTTACCCGCAGTAATCATCAGACTCCGTGTTTGTTCTTTTTTAAATGAGCATCCTGCGGGTGACTAAGCAAAAGGAACCTGTGGAAACCTCCTCTCACAGCATGTAAATCAGCACTGCAACATTCGCTTTTCCCTTGCTGATGGTATTAATCTGTTGCTTGCACAGACAAATTAGGGACTCGGGAGCAACACCTCCAGCAGCCCTCGGTGCCCCCACCCACTCGTGCCCCGCTTTGGCGCGGGGAGGGTTGCTCTGCGCCAGCAGAGTTCGCTTCGATGACTCACTTGTGAAATATGGATGTGATCACACAGGCACCACCACGGTGCAGTCTGCAGTGCCAGGATCAATGCCATACCTACAGCTGCACCTCAGCGTGCCCAGGAAATTCAATACAGCCCCAACAGGCAGAGCACTGCTGTCCCGGGCTCAGCACAGGTCTGCACTTTTCCTTGACTCCATAACCCTACCTTTTTATTTTCACAGAATTTCTTAAGCTTTCTTGGGAAGTGAGCTGGACTACATTTTTCTTTTCCAAAGTAGAAGCTAAGCATGGCTGGGGAATGGCAGCAGAAGGGGTGAGCTGCTGTCTCTCAAAAAGACCAGAACCTGCCAATCACCCTCTTGTCTCTGTGCTGGGCAGAAACTCACGGACCCCAGGCCCAGAGCAACAAAGGAGGAGCACACATTAAGATGCTGCTCAAAGATCCACAGCACCAGGGAGCAGCAAAGCCAGATTTAGGAGCCAGGATCCACGTGTCATCCTCAGCACGTGAAATGCAAGGTACCTCACCCTGGAGCAGCAGTGAAGTGACAGAACCTGACTGTAAGTGCAACAAGTTCTGCTGCACAGAAAGGGCCAGATCACAAGAGATGTGAAAGAACAGACTTAAGGAGCTGCCCTGGAAGCTTAACATAGATCTGCCTCAAGGAGAAAACCTGCTACTAGTTACCAGGCTGGTTCATTCACTGTAGCCTAAATTTATCTAAAGATTCTTCAATAGAGAATCACTACGAGACCCCCACATCAAAACAGAAGTACAAATATACAGGGAGAAGAGATAGAGAAAAATTTAATCATGCAAACAAGAGAAAATCATAAAATGACATTGCAAAACTAAAGAAACAAACACATTTTCAATATAAACCAGAAAATAAATGCTACTACCACAGGTTTTACAGATCTAAAAATCTATTTATAATGTCAACAGAATAGGGTCAAGCCTTTCTTACCATTCCTTCAGACAGGCCCCTGGCAGTATCTGCAATACCTAGTCATGTCATTTCTGACTCAAAAGAACACAAGTTATCATGCCTCCTAATTTTGGTCTCAGAAAAGTCAGAAGTGGCCCTTGCAGACAAAGAACAACTTTACTTCTGCCATAGGAAATCTACTTGTCTACTTGTTTTTCTGGCCCTGTGATAAAAATTTCCTGGGTACATCCCTTTAACTTCTAGAGGAACTTTTAAAAATAGTTCTGCATTTACCTATCCCTTTAATACTAATTCAATCCTTCAAAAAGTATTAAGTCCTTGTGTTTTTTTTCTGTGCAAGTAATTATGTCTCCAGTTTAAAAGATATTATTTTTCAGTGATATTATTCCTCTTCAGTTAGCTCTTCATGTAAAGCTTCTCAAATGACTGATGCTAATGCAGCTGTCAAAAGGTTGGAAAATATTTGACTTCCCTTTTCACAAGCCCAGATCCATAGTTTTACACGTTCTGGATCTATATTTTCAACTCAAATGGTGTGATGAATAACATTTTTACTAAGTTAATCGATACATGCCTCACCTCTAGCAACAGAAATCTACAGTACAGTTAATGAATTAATTTATAAGACTAAATTAAACAAACTATTTATGAGGATTCTGACCATTTCTTGACAGCTTTTCATGTTCTAGACACAAGAGGAGAAAGCAAGTTGGGCTAGCAGCATTATTGATATTTTATTAAACCTCAATATTGCAAATTTGTTCAGTATATCCTATTTTAATTAGAAGAGGAAGGTTCTTCTAGAATTTTAAGTTCACACAGAGAACAGTCTTGACTGCCCCTATACATGTGTAGACTTGTAATATCTAGTTATTACTTCCTTTCACTCCCAAAAATGGAGATAGTTAGATAGTTGATTCTCAGACCCAGCTAACCACACTTCACTGTCCTTACTTGCATCCTGATTTTGTCTAATACAAATTTTATGACACGCTTTTGACTTAATTCCACACATTATTTGATCTATAAAAAATATTTTTCTTCATAATTTGAAGTTGTTCAAAGCAACAAGAGCAGAAGCAAATGCCAACACAGTGGTCTTAATTGGACCAGCAGTACTCCATTCCCAATTTTATTCTAGTTCAGAAATAAAGAAAGTTAATGTGAAGGTAAGAAAGAAGCAAAACCTATGTTCTCTCTGTTTGATATAAATCCATATTTTAGTTCAAGGTGCAATTTCATGTAACTTTCCCATGAAGTTATAAAAAAAACCAAAAGCCTTTGTACTGATCATCTTTTCTTGCCTTCTTATTTACCAACTGTAGAAACTTCTAATTTCCTCAGCATCCTGGTGATTTGATAGTAGTTCATCTCATGTCAAGAACACAAACTTTTGCAAATCTGGCTATAAAATAATTGGGAATAAAAAGTCATAAAATTCAACTTCATATTAGTCGGTCTTTAATATTCAAAGCTTCTCTACAGATAATTCAACCTCCCCCCCCCAAAATTTGCCCTTTTATTATCTATTAAATACATTAATCAAGACACCATCCAAATCAGCCAAAGAATGTCAGTGAGACAAAACAAGTGGAGCTCTAGAAAATAGGATTTTGTCATTTCCTTCATAAGCTTCAACACTTTTCATATATTCTGTCAAACAAGAAACCTCCTGTATTTACTGTTTACCTTAAAAGGTATAAAACTTTGTAATTTTCGTCTCCTTATTTCTTTTGGTAAAATTGATACAATAAACTTGGAATTCCCTTCTCATCAATGAAGCTCTGTCTTTCCTCTTTCTGTGTTTCTAATCACAACTTTTTGATCGAGTCTGTGCTAAAAGGGTCCTTAGGAAACACAGAGAACATCTCAGTGGATGGAGAAGGAACCCTTGTGCAGATGCTCACATGTATCATGTCCCATAATTTCATGTTCTTCACTTGTTATAAAATCACCTCTATATTGGTAGTTTTTGCTCCAAATATCTCTTTGGGGTTCAGCCTGTCAAACTCCCCAATTCATCACTGTTGTACGGACTGATCTGAGCGTCACCTCAAAAATTAGCTTTGGGGTTTTTTTTATGTCTTTCATCACTGACTTCTTTGGTGGTCTCAAGTAAAACTTAGGAATTATCAAGTTGTTAGTATTCCTTTGATCCTGATATTCCCTCTCCTGTTGAAGAGCAGGGTTTCTAACTGTCAACCAGTAACTTATATGTGTTGCTCTACCTGAATTTATCATACCCAGCAAACTCAGACACAGTTTTTATGGACCACCTCTTTGCTGCAAAAGTTTAATTTCATATTAAGACCAGTCTTGTATTTTCCATACTGATTCATTCACTCTTGTTACATTCCTTAGCATTCTGGGGAATAAAATACAATTTTATGTCTACTTTTATTGGTTGAACAACATAAAGAGCATCAAAGAAAATGTTTTTGTATAAAATGTAATCTATCAAGACACCAGAACTGAGATGTTCGCTGTGTTGAGCCCACTGGACAGGATGTATTTGTGTTGGGAAGCATCATTATAAAAAAGGCAAGACTGGACAGATATTGTTCATTATTAATCTCTGGTTGCTCTCAAATTCTTTACAACATCATCAAGCTAGAGGAAAGCATTATCACCTAACAACTCCAGCTTTGCTTTTGAAAACATCCCATCTCTGTTCTGCCACATTGTACCATCAGGACTTGACTGGAAATGTCAAACCACTCAGTTCTGCAGGAACTGTATAAAAATACAATAGCAAGATCCATAGTTTTATCACATCTATTTTGGAGGAATGACAACCAGCCTTGGCACTGGACATTAAATTAATAATATGTTCCACTGGGAAGTTTCACTTTGAAGCGTTTCTGAGTGGCTGCCAGCTCTTGAGTGGAAAGTAAATGTATCAGACTTCAGTAAAATGAACTGCCAGGGCTGAACCCACAACTCAGAACAGACACAATTCCAGGCAGAACTACGTGTGTGTGGCAGGTGCTCTGGCTCCATGATCCTTTTGGCTGGTCTTACAGCTCTGTCTCCCCAAGTTCTGTACCTTTAGGGATGGAGAGGAAAGAGCTTTGCAGAGTTTCTATTCTGAATCTCTGACACTATCAACAAGCTACAGTTCCCTCTTCTCAGCTCCTCACTGTATACATATTAAACCAAAACTTGTGATTTGCTTCCAGATAAATATATCTTTTTGATAAAAAGGTCATGTATGAAGGGCAAGTTGCATACTCAGAGCTGAGGCTGGTGCACTCAGAAGCAACCGGGACAAGCGACAGCCTTTTTGTATGTTTGACTGACAGATGCTCTCAGCCCTCAAAACTGCTGCTGAAAAGGAAAGCTCAAAACTGCTTTTGAAAGTCAAGGCCGTAGCCTGCACAGGCCATAAATAAACAGGTTTTAGATCTTGCATTAGCTTGAATTCCCAGGGAAAATGGAACTCTGAAATTTAATGTACATTGGTATTGTTCCTTGGTTGTACTATGGTCTACTTACTAAAAATGTCTGAATACCTTTGAAAGGTTTTAAAAGGTGAAATGGCATTGTAATGCATGCAAGACTGAGGCAAAATATCAACTCCAAAAATGCATAATAAATCCAAAGCCTTCAACTGGAATCCTGAACTAAATTAAACTGGTTTTAAGGTTAAACATTCAGCTACCAATGCTTTTCTACTTTTCTTCATTCACCATTTCCTACTATGTGTATTTTGAACATCCCACAAACTCCACAGTAGAACAACTTTCTCATTGTCCTGTTATTTCAACTGTTTAGGGTGAGGAAGGAACAGTCACACAACATAAAAACTGGTGGTTGCAGAAAAGATCCCTCAAGTGTGTTGTCCTGTCTTCAGTGGTGGCTTATAAGTTACTAAGGGACGAGCTGAGAACCTGAAATTCACAATACACATCCAAAGGAAAAACAAACAAATTCCAGATTCCGGTATTATTCTGTTGTATTTTGGTCAAAGGTTTCAGTTATGCTTTAGAATTGATTTTGTGCACTTCAGAGAGAAGCCTCCAAAAACTGTTTTCTCATACCAGTGGGTTGTGTTGTCCCTCCACATCAGGGGCTCTGCAGGAGCCTGTTGCTAATTTTGTGGCAAGTTGAACATGCACAGTATGAGCTTCTCAAACACTGACTTTGCAACATCTGAGAGACTTTTTTTTCTCAACTGAGTCAAAGCCACTTTTTCTCTGCTGAGGAGCAAGCTCATGGCAAGAGAGAAGTTCTAAGAGAATCTATTTCTGAGTTATCCAAGTGCATACATAGCTCCTGAAGATTTTTTAAAAGAATGAAAAAAACTTCTTAGAAGAAATAAAAAGAGGATTTTTATGCTTTGGATCAATGAAAACTGGACAAGCAGAATTTCACAAAACGTAGTAAAAAAAAAACAAACAAAACTAAAACAAGACCTTTTCTTTGAAGAAAAAGCAGTAAAATTCAGATAAAGTACTTTAGAAACTGTTAGTAGGCTACTAAACTAATGCATTTGAAAGGGAAAGTTCTTATTCAAACTCCAGTAGTAGAAATTACTATAGGATTTCAATTTTTTACTAAAAAGGCAGGGTTTTGGCATAAAAAGCTTAGCCCATACTTTCATTTAACTTATCAGCAAGGAAAGTTATCCATTGATAGAGGCTCTGGACTCTCTAAGGGAGCTCAGATTCAAGGGTCACCTTTATATCACAGCAACTTCTGCAACTTTTTTCTCAACCCGGTAACTGATGCTACACCATAAAATATCAATAAATATCCAGTTACTTCACTATCCATCCTTACATACAGCATATTTTTAGTGATAAAGATAGCTCAAGTAGTATACTGAATAAGAAAACATTATTCAGCTGCAGTGTATTACTGAAAGCCTGTTTTTCTTTTTCATGTAATATTCAAAGTACCTTGAAAAGAGAAATAAAATCCTGGAAAGAATCCTTATTCCAGATATGCAACAAAACTCTCAAACAAGATCCCTCTAACTCCCTCTCTGGTGTATGTTTTCCTCAGTTGCTCTTATCAGGACACATCCTCAAAAGTTATTTGAAATTATTTTGAAGAGGGCATAGTAGCAGCAAGTCTGTCATAACAAGGGCAACACCTGTGCTTTCCTGGCTATCTGGAATCCCAAATCCAGTGTATATCGTGTTGTGGTTTAGGAGTGAGACCAAGGATTTCAGTTGTGACTTGACAATGAAACACGACAGGACATGATTATCTGAATATTGAATCAGATTTCTGTAAAAGCTGCCTGTCTGAAATCATTGTATTTTTATTAAATTTGACACTACGTGTGGAGATAAAAATAGTCAGTGACTACATTTCATTACTGTGGTAAAAAAAAGACTGCTTTAATATAAAGCTTCCAGACTGTCTAAAGGTCTGGGTTGCATTAACAAAACCTATTACTCTGCTTTGCACCTCGGATAAGCTTTCTTGAATGAATGCATGGGAGCAAAGAGATACCACCCAGCATAGGCTGTAGTAGCACTGTCTGTCAGAGAACAATTCAGCAAATTCAGGTGTTATTTGGAGTGAGTAGACAAAGCACAGTTTAGTCTTAGAGCACTGTGGGAATGGTACACGAGCCAGGCTATGGATGAGACACGTTGGTGGGGTATGTGTCACATATTCCATGGTATTTATTCAGGGGGGCAGATAGTCACACACCAATCCTCGGTATTCCATTCATCAAAGGAATTGATGGCCCTGCCAGATATGAGATGCACAGACAGGTTGTATATATCACAAAACACAAAATACTTCAGTTTCTATAACCCCAATAGCAAAGTTCTAGTAAACCATGCCAGACAGCTCCCGTCTGGAGAGGCAGCTCAGGTGGTTATTTATTTCCAGCAGTATTGCTAGCAGATAGTTTCCAGGCATTATTAAATGCCTACTCCCTAACAACCAATTCCCTATTATTAACGTGCATTGACAGCCCACTCACTACCTGTAAATGTACAATGTATTTGGCACAAATCAAGCTTCATTTGCTGCCTGAGAGTATGGATTTATTTTGATGGACACTATCACAAACAAACCACAGAACTGCTTGGGGCCAGACAATGCAGATAAGCCAGTGTAAACTGAAATTTCATCTAACAGTTGGAGAAATCAACTGGACTGCACAGTCTTGCACAGTATAAAAGGAAAGAAGTAATTCTCTGCATTTTGAGCAAATGTGTACTTTCCAGGCTCACAAAAATTTTCCACTCTATTACCAAACAAAAAAAAATGGCTGTGAAAATTGAGAAACATGTCTATATTATTTGTAAGAATATATAAATACACTTGTTGATTATTGGCAGCTAATGCAATGGAGCATTAAACTGAAAGATCTTTTCAGCTACCCAGGAATACATACATCATTTTTTTTTTTTTTATCTAGCCACCAGATTTCTAAATTGACTCCTTTTACAGTCCCACTCACTCCCCACTGAGGTCATTCTGCTCTAATATGGGGCTGGGAGACCTGTCCTACTTTGTAATGTAGTGGACCTCACTCTGCCACTCTGGGAAATGATGTTATGAACACTTAATAAGGTGCAGTCGTGAGAATAGAGAGGTCAAAATAATGTTTAGAAAAAACGTTTATCCTAAGTTAGTCATCGATGAGCTAGGTCTAAGTCAGAGAATAGTTAAGCCTACCCAAATTTCTAAGGAAAACACAAAATTCATAAAGCCTGTATTGCATTAATGATTTTCCCTCTTCCTGGTGGAGTCTACACGGTACCCTGTTTGAGAGAATGAGCTCTCTCTTACTCACTTCCCGGATTACTTGCCATCCATGAAGAGAGTTTATATCAGGGAGCAAAATTGGCTAGTGCTGATTAGGTAGAAAAAGTAATTAACAGGAGACAGTCTGATGAGGAAGCATGATCTAAAATCTCAGGGAACTGTCAAGTTCCTTGACCAAGAGAAGCACAGGTAATAAACCCCACACTGAAAAATGTTTGGGTTGGTGGGGGGGGCCATGTTTTGGAAAGGAGGAACTGAGAGAGAAAAATTAGTGTTGGTACTGGGATTACTATGATAATAATAAAGGGAGTGGTTGCAAATGGAGCTCTTAAAGCCTCTTGAGAGAAATCCATTATTCTTTATTTTTTAATTTTGTTTGTAGAATACAGAAAATCGTCCTAACTTTTCAGCCATGGAAAAAGCCCAAAACGTTTTGCTCAAATTTCCAGTAATGTGAACAATCAGTAAGTGACCAATTTTAATGAGACCTCCAAGAGTCATTAGAAAGCTAATGGTTTCTCAGATTATATCACTTTGTCAGTTGATTACCTTGCTCTGTGTTGGGAATGTATGTGATTACTGCCTTGCAGGGATCAGCAGCAGCACCTCTTATATGGAAAACAACAGCAAGCAGTGAAGAGTCGGACTCACTCTTCCTGCTTGCCCTGGGCTTTGCCCTCAGCTCCTTCCCAGGCATCTGGCAGAGCTGATGCTCCACTTGGCTCTGCTGTTTCCGTCTCAGGGCAACAGCAGCCAGAGAGCTGTCTCACACTTGTCCTGACTTACTGCATAAATGCCTTGGGTGGCTGCTGCGGCTGGCTCAGAGACCCCATTTCACAGAGCACTTGAGCCCCAAGAGGAGAATAAACACTTACAGTAATAGAGTTGAATTTATTTCTAGTAATATATTTCCATGCACTGAACACTATCTCTTGTGGTGTTTAACCCATACAATACAGGACTGGTATGTGATCAGTATGAGAATTAAGTATTTGGAGTATGTATAACCTAAAATTCTATTCCCCATAAAAGTTAAAAAAGAGACAAAAAAATCTCAGAAGTCACACCAATGCCATTTCCAAGGGAGGATCCCTGGACATGGTAGCCCTTAGGTAATACCATTTATTGTTCAAAAGGTGAAGACAGAGCTTTACCAAAGAAAAAAACAAGATGGTTTTGAAGATGATAATGGTCCAGTTACAGTAAATCCCTCTGGAAATAACTGCATTGTCTTGAAGGCTTTCCAAGTTAAATGTTTTCACATTTATCATGGTAAATGCAGAGTATCATCAAGATATCTGCTTGCAGATCTTGGCTAATAGCTAAAAACTGAATCAGCTCCATTATTGCCTTTATTGCTGACATCTGTTTCTCCCTAAAGATGTGTAAATAAGTGCAGCCAACACAGCTGACAGGGAGGGAACAGATTCAAACCAAAAATGAAAAGTGCCTGTGGGATATTTTTCAGGCCCACTGATAATGAATTTCAAAGACTACTGCTTTTTTATGGCATGTACTTAGACCCTAGGCTAAGAATACAGTACTGTAATATAGATACCTCTTTTTCTAAGACACAAACTTTGTTTTTATACTACAGTAAGTTTGAATTCCCAATGTTTCCCATGCTAAGGAAGTGAATGAATACATATTTATCCATGAAAGCTGTAATGATGTCATATTAAGGGTAAGAATTTGAGGAAATTTAAAAGCAGGAGACCTGGTAAAAAGAATTATCCTTCCAATCACTTTTACTGAGAAGTTAAGGACAGCCCTGTACTGGCTGCTCATGACTTGAAAGTCACAGTGAAATCTCCCTTGAACATAATTTGTTGTGTACATTTGGAATATCCCATCTGTCTATTTTTTTTTAAGAGAAGAATTTAAAGGTAGTAAAGAACACGTTCTTCACTCAGACCTATCTTCACACATTATAAGTGGAGAAGTGACAGTGAAAAGGAAAGCTCAGCCAAGTGGAACAAAGTGGCTAAGTTATTTTGTTTGTTATATTCATTACAGTCATGCCTAGGAACATGGCAAGTCTAGAGCCCAGTGATGCAAAAACCACTGTGCAACACAGGGTAGGAGCTGGTGTGAGTTCAGAAATGCTTGCAGCCAAACAGACAAGACAAAAGCCACTGCAGAAGAAAAGCACACAAGAGGACTGAGAACACAGCTGTCCTGGTAAACATATTTTCAGGATCATAGGAATAGCTTTATTGTTTTCCTAATGTCATGATTGATCTGGGGTGGGTGAAGGTAAGAACTTCTGGTGGGAAGGGACCAGCAAAGTGGAAAACCAAAGAGATGAGATGATGAGGAGAGGAAGGAGGAGAAAGACAGCAGGAGTCCCAGAAGACACTGACCTGCACAGGGTCCTGCAAGGTAGCACTTGGCCTATGGACTAGGGATAGAAACAGGCATGAAGACTTGCCAACATATTTACAAAAACTGCCAGAGAACAAATATCATATTCCAGATATTGTACCAATGTTGTCTACTGATTGAAATGATGAATATCAATTCTACACTGAAACTAGATACTGACAAAAGGCATGGCCTTCTCTTTTGCTATGTGTATGATTTCCTGTTCACTAATACACCCCAAAGATGTGAATAAAAAAAAAAAAAAGAAAAAGTAGCTTTAGCTTAGCAATTTCATGCAGTTTCATCCAATGCTGTAGTAAAGAGCACAGACAGGTACTTCACCTAAAAGAAAAACATCAGGGTTTACAGGTGAGCTACAAAATTACCGTTCCTGACAAAATGCTTTCCAAGAGTGTATTTTGATCGTTGAACTAGACACTTTGGAGAAAGTGTAACTGAAAAGCCATTGGACAACAGAAAATATCCTCATTAAACACTGTCAAGTTGATATTTCTAAGTTATGAAGATTGAACAAATGTGTTTGACAGAACCATAGGATCAGCAGAACTCCCAGTCGTTGCAGGCTAAAGATGGAGCTGCTCTAGTGCTGTGATTTGCTGCGGTGGGGATATTATGACTGTTTAAATGGTTTCAGAGCTGTCTTTGAACTCTGCAAAGGAATAATTCTAGAACAATTGACAATAAAATGGTGAGCCTATAATTGTTTAGGTCTTGGGGGAAACAAGAACCAGTTTTGCACAGAAGTTTCCAGTAACTTTCCAATTCTTAGAGAAAATTACAATAGCTTAGCAGGAAACAAACAAGTATTGTTTCCTTGTTTATGCCAAAACCAAAAAGAGTAGAAAGATATGTGTACAAAAAATAATTTTCACTGCCATCCCCAAACCCACAACATAAGCAGTTTTTGTTGAAGGTACAGCCCTGGAGCTTCAATAAGGAGGGCATTTCAACACTTTCTTCCCTGTCTCCCACCAGGGCCTGATCCCTCTGTCTGCTCACATTCACTCTGGGCACCACTGTGAGCAGACTAGCTGCCTACACTCTCACAAACACCACTAAGACCAGTTCCTCCATCACCCTCATCTTAGTGCAGCACTATCCCGAGACCTAAGTGAGAACTGTAGTCTGCTCTCCAAAAAAAGATCTTAATGAAAATGAAGCTGCATTAATTTTTGTGCTTAGCTTTCTTACATACTTTCAACTTTTCAAGTTTGAAGTTTTGCTTATTCTTTCTTACTCATTCATGTGTGTTTAACCTTGGTTAAAGTAAAAACTCCTGAGGGAGAGGTTGGAAGCTGAAAAGAGGAAAAAATGTGATTTCAGGTTTGGGAATTTCCTAATAAATCACCCTTTGACAAATCACAGAAAATTATTATATTGTTAAATATATTTTTGTTTTCCCAGGAAGAATTTTTAGTTGAGGAAAAAGTAAAATAAGTCAGAGAAGAGAAACTTTGGTTACTTCCCCTCCTTTCAGCACAGTAATGAAGATAATCAGAGCAAAAACTCAGTGTCTTGCATCATCTGGAGCAAGGCAGGTTTGGGGTTTTTTTCAGCCATAAATCTTGGTGTCAGTGACCTTAGAGGTTTCATCATTCTTCTCTTTATCCAGAAATATTTATCTTAGCTTCCAAACTGTTTGAATCTAGGAAGAAAAGAGCTCATCATTTTGTGTGTAATTTCAGTGAAAATAATTCCAAAAAGCTTTGGTGATAAATACTGGACATTCAACCTGTACAGTACAGCAAAATCTCTTAAACTGCTCAAGGTACTGACAGAAGTTGATAACTCCATAGAGGTAATCTGTCAATAGCAGTGAAGCAGATCCATACTCAGTGAGATGCTTTGGGAAATAGCAGGAGGGGAGCCTGGAAATATGGAGCAGCTCGTTACGGTAGTCTCAAACAAGTTTCAGTATTTGTATGACATAAAATATTCCTTAAGTAGGCAGCAAGAATGAATCAGTGTTGCTAGATGTTACCAGATAAGACTTCAAGGTACTAATTAAACAGTTATTTCCAAAAGATATGGAAATTCCATATAAAAGTGTCTTTTAGGTCAAGTTAACTAAGCAAAGTGGTTTTGCCACAAGGCCGAAATATGGTCACTGTATCCCCAAATTCACAGGAGATGGGAAATCCTGACTAACTTTTAATTTTGCTTAGATTTTTATTTTCTACCACTCAAACATACAGCTCATAATAAAAAGCCTGTTTGCTTTCTCTCACCTTTCAACAGCCTGAAGTGGTCCCTGTCTGCTCAGATGCCTCTTGAGCCGGTTACAAGACTGGTAACAGCAGTGACAGAGTAAGAGGAGTGGGAATTAAAGGATTTTTCCCCAAAAAATAACCAAAGATAGCATTGTTTGATCAAAATGTCACTAGGTGTCATGGTTTGAGATAGCCCCAAAATCCAATTCCCTAGCTCCATTCCCCCTCCCACATCTCAACCTAATGTGAGATGGGTTTTTCCAGACAAAACACACCAGACTCAAAGTGGGGGAAAGGGAATATATTACAATGACTGTACAAATAAATACCATATCACATTATACACACGATCACAAACTATCTCTACCATGACATATAGTATTTACAATGATCAGATCTCTTCTCCCCTCCAAATAAAAGTCCAGGAGGGAAAGAAGGACAGATCCCTTCCAGTCCTTAAGCAGCAGCATCTTCTGAGGCAGCAGTCTGTCTGTCTTCTCCACATGCAGCAGCTGATAGCTGGCTTTCTGCCAGCACTCACGAGGGAGGTATTCAAGCCTCTCTCGACCCCATCGCCTCCAACCGAGGGGTCTTCCGTGGGCTTCGTAACCCCAGACAAGGTCGTATCACCACGTCATATCACGAAGACACAGGGGGGTCTTCGTGATGGTCTGGTATCTCTTGCAGGGCCTCTGTGCCCTGTCTCTCAGGCTGCCACCGTGGCAGCAGTGCAAGGGGGGAGCCAAGGTCAACTCCCCCTGCATTCCATCTGGCCGTCCCAGTCCAGCTCCGGGACATCTTTTGAGCTTCTCAGCTCCTCTCTCTCTCCGGTGCTGCATGTCCAAAACTGCTCTCCAAAATAGGAGTCCATCTCCCTCTTCTCCAAGAGGGGTCTCAAGGGAGTTTTAGGGGATCTGGTACAGTCTTACCCCCAGAACTCTGTCTCTCAGGCTGCTGGCTCTCTTTCTCCCGGCTCTCCTTTCAGGAGTCCTTTCTCTGGTGCTGCATGTTGCTTCTGCTGCTCCTTCAGTTCAGGTGTTATCTGTCCTGGCTCTCTGCCACCGTTTCTCTGGTGCTTGCCGGCTGCTGCTCTGCGCCCATGGAGAAAACATCCCCCGGCTTAACTACAGACACTTAGTCCAGCCTAGCACTGTTCCAAGTCTTTGCAGTCCCCCCCCAGCCAGGGGCTGGGAGGCCCCAGAGGGCCCAAGGGGCTCAGAGCCCCTTCCTCGTGGCTCTACAACATGGCCACTTCAACAACAACCAAAACACAACTCATCTCTTCCGGTGAGCTTGTGGGATGTTGACATTTTTGCAGGAGCGCCCATTGGGCAGAACTTCAAAACTTCCAGGGGTTTCCACCCCTTGGGGTCTACCACTTTTCTTAGCCTCTGGGGGAAAACAAGATCCAAACCACTACACTAGGGAAGAGAAAAGGCTGCAGGCATACTGCAGCTTCAGCAAAGGAGACTTGCCCCTGGATAATTTAAAGGTCCCAATATGAAGCAGAGTGCCTGGCCCCAGTGGCCATCAACCAGCTGCACAAAGGCAAAGTCACTCCCTGCCATGGTAGCCTGGCTGCTGGAGGGTTGCAGGAATCTCTCCTCAGACATCTACATTTCTGGAGAACAACACAGGCAATGATTAGCTCTGCAGGCAACAGCCAGAGTTTAGGCCAAAAAGCATAGAGCAGCAAGGAGGGATTATTAAAGCATTAGGTAGGGGAAAGGGCCTGTCTGAAGCTGCGTTTGACTTGCACATGAAAGCTCTGCGCTAGTTCCCTAAGTGAGGCTGGGCACCTGCCTTGCCTAGAGCACACACCTCCACAGGAAGAAGTGGAAGACACTGTGAAAAGAACAGCTCGAATATCAGGGGTTGTGAATATTTCCATTTTTGCCAGGAGAGCCAGCAGTGTCCATGTCAGCACAGAGGCCAGATGATGATCTGCATTTCACAGCATCTGTAGACAGCCCACAGCACCACACTCTTTCCTCGTCCTAGCCTGCCCCCACTGTTCTGCCTGCCTGTCCTCTTGCTCTATCTTCCTGTGGCAAGTAAGCCACTCCCTGCGAGTAGTAGATGGGGTTAATTGGGACGAGAAAATTTCATTTAAGATGGGCTAGTGAAGCGGGTTGCGCTGTGCACATCATCCCTGTGCTGCGTGGGCTGTGCCATGTGGGCTCGGGAGCCTGACTCCACATTGAGCTCGTCTTGTTCCAGCGAGCACACAGGCTCACTTCTGCCTTTTGTTACTCCTGATGAATTTTAATCACTAATGCCTTGTTTTCAAGTAATGGTCTGCTACATGAATCACCCAGAAGACGGTTATAATTCAAGGCACACCACTGAAAAGCAGCACAACATAACCTCAATTGTCTCCCTTTCATATATTTCTTTCAGGTTATAATATGTCTAATTTCACTTCCCCAAAGTTGCAGAGATAGGAGCAGCGTTCCTCCCCGCAGCCGCTGCCGGTAACCATGGTGACCAACGCCAGTGCGATGAACACACCTTCTGTTCCAAGGGGAGCCCAGAAGCACTGAAGTTAAGAAACGATGTAAATAAAAATAGGGCTGGAAACAAAACCAAAGCGCTGGGAAAACTTTGCCTGAGTTTTAAATACAACACTATGGAATAGAAACAAAGCATTATTCATTAATGCCTGTATGTGTGTATCTCTCACAGTCTTGTGACCCTTCACCATTTAAAAACACCGGGTAAAGCCAGTAAAGTATATTTTTTTAATATTTAGGTGGAAAGAACAGAACAGATTTATCACTGCCCCTGCCACATGTATGAACACACTTTGGAATAGCCACTGCCTGATTCCTCCCTTACAGAGTATTATTACAAGAAGTTCTAAGTGCAGTCATGTCTGGTATGTGGCACAAATGCAATTATAAGTAGATGCAGGCCTGGAGGACTTAATAAATCTGCTGCGAAGTCGAGTGTGCAACATCCTGATCTGCAGCAAGCATGTTCTGCTGGGGAAGGAAACACAAGATTTGCATAATGGACAAATTCCCTTATTCCCTAAGAGTGCTTTCAGCTGCTCCCATCTGCTAAGGACTGGCAAGCTTCCCTTGCAAAGCAAAAGCAGCGTCTTAGAGCCGAAGCATGATGGTCCCGACCTCAGCATCTCTGAGGCTGCTTTATATGGCACAGGAGAGGTGCTGCCCGTGCACACACACCCCCACGCTGCCTGTGTGCACAGCATGCAGAGCCCTGCTCTCTCTCTTAACACTAAAACCAAGCGTGACTCGAAGGTGACTTCTATCTGAGAGAGAGGGGTATACTGGGGTGTTGTCCAGTATGGTCATGGAGTGGTTTGGTTGGCAGGTGACTGAAAGGTCAGCTAGTTCCGACCTCCCTGCCATGGGACTGTGTCTTGATCTGAATTCTGTCTCTGCTGCTCCACGTTGACACTAAAGGGTAAAGTGAAAGGGAGTGATTTACCAAAACCCTGCATAATAAAGGGCTTTGCCAGAATTAGAAGCCAAGTTTTTTTGTCTCCAGTTAAGCAATGAGCTATCATACATAATTCAAAAGCTTTTTTCAGAATATTTCACACATTAATTAGTAGTAGTACTATGAATATTCTTCTAATTGTGTCACTGATAGTTTTTTTTCTGCTTCCTAATTGTACAAGAACTTTTTTAATCTCTGGAATTTACACAATACATTACATTGTTTCTTCCTTTTCCTTTATCCATTTTTTTAAAAATGTGTTTCTGCTTATCCTAAGTCTACCCGAAAGAAATTTTCTATGTAGCTGGTAGTTGGTTTGCTGTGCCAAAGAGTTTCACTGGTGTAATCTAGCCAGAATCAGGGACAGGGGACAGAGGGGGGCTGATTAGAGCGATATTTCAAAGAACAATATTCTGGTTTATTCCCAACGAAATGGTGGAAAGAAAAAGGCTATGAGTTTAAAGAAGGTAAACGGGGAAGAAATCTTAATTTAGTTTAATGTCTCTGCTCACAGTCAGCAGGTTTCAGGGCACTTGCATACCCAAACTAATCAAATGCTAGTTTCTGTGTGACAAGCTCTCCTCCCCTCTTGACATCCCTCAAGGCTGCTTTCAACTTGCTGAAAGTACTCAGACACAAAGTCTGAAGAATCTGAGCCGGGCACGCATTTTTGGTGGTGATGAGGTAGAGCAAGCCCTAGGGCACATTTCATGTTCCTTCTCGTGTGCTATCTCAAGGCCTCCTCTTCCTCCTGCCCACCCCCCCCCCCCCCAAGCTGTCCCTTCCAAGCAAACACTCCAAAAAAATGAAAAGCCCTCCTTTTCTCTCTGAAAAATAAATAGACAAAACCACAGCAACTTTGCCTGAATAGTCCCAGTACTTCTGAGTTCTCAACTCTGCCAACATCTGTTTCCCCTGTTTGTAGTTAAAATGCAAATGCTATCTTCTTTTCTCTCCCTTTTCCCTTCGCTAGACAACTGTGAGACCTGCTACCTGTTTTTAGGCAAAGTAAAAGAGCTTTTCCTTGTTGGTTCTCTCCAAAAACCACAGGGAACAAAGCATTTGTTATTTTTAGATCCCATAGTTCCACTCAGTGCAGGAGATTCTCTGTCCTGGAAAGATGAGGATTCTTATATGGAGCTTGAAAAATATTTATTGCACTGCTGGTTTAACCACTTGTTTTCAGAGTGCTGCATTGAAAACCTGCTAATGGAAGTAGCCAAAAGCTATTAGAACTTCCTGCTTGTCCAAGCACTGAAAGCTGAAATGTATATCCAAGCCTTCTCTGTCTGCAGCATCAAACTGATCTTTTCTTATCCTTGTAACCCCATTATTTCCAGCCTGACAGTTTTCCCCCTCTGTGCCCTTGAGCCTCCTCCCATCCCCTGAGCCATACTATTCTTCCTTCAGGTTAAACCTTTTTTTATTTTTTCTGTTATCTCTAAAGGATTACACTTACTAAGCAGCTCTCTGTGATTCTCACTCCCCCATATGCTCTGTGAGGGTACTTTCCACGTCCTGTCACCATGTAATAAGCAAGGAAGTGACACCTAATGTCACTTCCTAGTGAAGGTGGGCCACACAATGCAATCCAGCAACAAATGAAAAATAGCTTGGAAAACACATTATCCCTGGCAAACTTTGCTCCTTAAAGAGGGTTGAGAAACTCAGAAAGTGAGCGAGATGTAGACTGAAAATCTGGAGAGTGGGGAGGAAGGGCAGACTAATATCTTTGAGAAGAAGAGGAAATTGAGAAATACTGCAGTGCACTTGAGCATACATTTGAGCACTAAGGACCTCTTTGGGGTTCTCTTTAGGACCTCCCTCCCTTAGGGGAAAGTGATGCTCACAAGACCACACAACCTGTCAGTGTGTATCTCTTTTCTACCTGCCAATATCTTGAGGCATCTCAAAGACAAGCAAACAACCAAAAATACCTGTAGACTTACTAATTGGGGTTGAAGAGAGAAACCCAAATTAGCAGTTGCAGGAAGATATTTTTGGAATAGGCCTTAAAACAAGAAATCAGAGAAGCATTTGAAGTGCATTACACTTGTGACTAAGGGTGCTGAGGTCATGGGGATCACTTGTGGGCTGGAAGGTATGAGCACATACAGTTGCACTGTTGGATCAGAAACACCATCTCTGCAATGTAGTGCCTCTTCCAAAAGAGCACTAAGCACATTTGATTCCCTATGTGGGTAGTTTGTAGTTGAAACCAATTATATTACATGTGGGATAATATATATGACATGAAGTTTTTCAAGGAGTTTGCACTTTAGATCACAGAGACATGAAAATACGTTATTCAAGTAATTAAGATCTATATTTTTAGAAATTTTCACCTTTTTTCAGAAATCATGCAATATGCTTACATATGCCTCCACCCCAGAAAATGTCATATTTTTAAGAGAATCTGACTTCTTTATAGCCCAATATTTTTAATCACTATTACATATACCTATTAGATACAAAGCAATTTGCAAACATCAGAAAATTATATATTAAAACACAAAAAAGATATTTTTCTCTCATGTTACTTCTCCCTCCTAAGAGCAGTAGTCATCACTAGTAGGAAGTGATTATTTAAGCAAAAAACCTTCAGAACTCTCCCACAATAGCTACTGAACCACTCAGTGATCTCTGGTTAATTTGTGGGTATTTTAAGAAGAGACTTAATTTTGTAGAGGGATCCTGTATTATCTATATTCTGTTGGTCTACAAGCACAATGACATTACTCTTTTATGGTATATTTCAGCATTAGCATTTTGAAACACCAATAAAAAGGGGACATATTACAAAGGACTTTTTTCTTAATTACTCTTTTAGATATCAAAACACGTTTAGTTTGAGTTGAGAGTATGTGCTGGAGGCAAGTGTGGCCTATTCAGAACGGTTTCCATGTTCCAAAAATAATAAGCTGTATTCTTTTGATACTAACACAGATGTAAGGAGGAAACACATCAAAGTAATGAAACTACACTAGTAAGGCATGAGAGTAGAATCCAGCTGCATTTTTAAAGATATTTTCTCTGCAGTCATAATTTGAAAGGGAAATAGAAAAAAACAACTGCAACAAAAAAATATTAGTAATCTCAGTTCCTGCATGGCATTTCTGTCACATCTGAAACTCAGACTGATTTGACCAAGAAATGAACACCAGCATTTGGGGATGCTAAATAGCAGCTTTGTCAGGATGGCTAAGGAAGAGTCTTGGAACATCCTTACTTGACTCGATGTGTTGTCACAGCAATTTGAACTGATGGCAGTTTTGAAATCTGAACAAAACTTTGTACCTTGACACTACCTGGAAAGTCAACATGCAGTCAGAACAGCTTCATCCAACACTCACAACTGCTCAGATTAAATTAGTTCCCATCCATTACCTTCTATCCTCTAGGTCTAACATTATGTTCAAAAAATAAGGTCAGTGGTGAGGTGGGGTATTTCTTAAAGGAAAGCTGATGTCCTGGAACAACTCTCAAATGGCACCATCAAGATAGTGTTAGTGATCTAGAACAGATAGGCAGAATGCTGGTGCATCCATTAACCTCATGGTCTACACGCTTGTAGACCTTAAGATCTTTCTCTTCCATTTCCTTTCTTTCTTCCCCTCTCTGTTTTCGTATGTTTCCAGGTACTGAAAATAAACATATGCTCAGACAGAAAAAGAGACAAAGAACAAAAAGCCCCAAGAAACACCCTGAAATCTTTGCTTTTGAGAAAGGAGTGAAAAATCTACTTAAGATTCACTGTTTCCCAAAGATTCAATTCTGTCCCTAAATTTTAGATAATGTATTATTCCAAAGTATGAGGCTATGGAGAAAAACTTGATCCAAAGAATACTATAACCTGATGGAGTTCACAAGTTGACAATTCAAACCCCATGACAGGCCTGAGAACCTCCTTTCCCTTTAAGAGAGAACAAAGGAGTAAAGAAGGAAATGGTGCTATAGTTGTATAGACTAGGCCAGCCACTGTATTCAAGAGAAAATATATTATGAATAAATTCGATATTTGACTCTCCATTGCACAAAGTAGGCTACACAGAAAAAGAAGAGCTGAAACAGCCATTGCAATTAAGAACTCCCCCAAAGGTAAAGAACTGCATCCCCCAGAGATGACAAGGTAATTTTCAATGTCAGAGGGAGGATGCACCTGGTGGGAGCTGGGCACGGCTCTCCTGGCATGACATGTAGGTGTTTCCAAAGGACTGTAGACACAGGACTGCACAGTCACCCCTTTCAGGCTGGAGCTGCATTGTCTCTCGGTGCTGAGAAACAAGCATGACTTCTTTTTTCTCTATTGATTTTGAGTGTTCTGCTTCTGTTCTATCCCAGACCCTGTTCATTGCAGTACCTTGGAGTTTTTTCCTCCGTGGCACCAATTTAGTGTATCTCCTACTTGCTGTGATTGGAAGGTCACCTAGTTCTCCACAGGATGCACCTGAGTGATGTGACACACACTTATTCAAGGCTACATGTTTTGACACCTGTGCTGTTTGCAGCAGGGGCTTCCCATCACAGATGTGCACAGCTTCATTTTCGTGAAGCATTTGGAGCTTCTGGGACCTTAAATCATAGTGGGTGGTTTTGTTTTGTCTTAACTGTGGCTCTGCATGTCTGCAAGGACCCACTGACTCTGACATACATTTCTAGGAGCCCAGACAACCCTGTTTTCAGTTTTCTGTTGAACAAGATGTCAGCAGATGACAATCCATACTCCACTGATGTCATTCTGTAATTTAACAACATTAAATATAGGTCAGAGTCTGACCTCCATCACCGTTTCAGCAGACACTTTATTATTTTGTTTTCACTCAACAAGTCAGACTGAGAATAATGGGGATATGCTGTGCCATAATTCACTGCAACGGCTTAAGCATATGCTCATGAAATGGCAGTTTGTTGCCTGACATAATTGTGTCAGACTTACCACGGCTAGCAAAAGCAGATTTTGTTCAGCCGTTGAACTCTAAAATCTTCTAATACAACCATTTTAAGAGACATAGTCAAATCCTAGTTGATGATAAATAAACTCCTGGTGTTTGCTCCCCCATGCCTGCATGAATAAATCTGTATTATTTTGCCCACAGAACACAATTCCTGCCACACAGGAGGGTGAGAAGCAAAAGGAGAACTACTGTACCTTAAACACAGCATGGTTGGTACTTAAACAGCACTATCAATAATTATAAGTATTATATATATATATAACAAATACTTAACTGACCATTGTAGATTCTCCATACCACATTTGTAAAAGGCTATGAAAAAATTTAGTCCTAAAACATACAGAACAGAGAAATATGACAGTCTAGGAAGCTCACAGCAGCATGTGGGGGCTGGTGCATCCACCCACCCTTACAGAGCTGTCTGAACATGCTGGGTCTCTCAAGCCAATAACAGTGGCAGATACTATTGCAGATGCTGCCATGCTGGTGTTGTGCCCATAATCTGCTCTCATTTCATGTCTTACTTCCTTTGAATTAAAAGTTGAGTGGTGTGTGAGGCACCATCCTTCAGGAGTCTTTCTGCAGTCTCCAAGGACCCCTCCTTAGCCGAGTACTTTAGAGGCTGTAAATACAGCTGTTAATTTCTCTGATAAATAACAGAAGGACACAGGAAGAGAGAAGGAATTGGCACCGCTGTGTCAGCTTCATTACTTAAGAAAATTATCCTTTTCTTCTTCAGAACACTGAATAGATATTTGCATCCTAAACCCAGCAGGTTTAATTTGTAGCCTCCCTTCCTGCACTGTGATTCGGACCTAGAGCTACCAAACCACTAACAAACAAAACATTTGGAAATAGCAGTGCTGTTTTTTAATTTGTCCTTTTCTGACTGCCACTTTGAAGGAGAAATGTGTTACAAATTTACACTTTATTATCACTATCACTAATCGTGTTTGAGATCCTGTATTAAATGGTTCACACACAAAAGTAAAGATCTGTAGATGCATTTTGTCCTTACCTCAGCCCTATAGCTATAAGAACTCTCTCTGATATTTTATTTTCCTTCAACTTATTTTGTAATTTCAGTTTCTCTCCATTAGTACTCCTTGATTTTAAAGCAGCAGAAGCATTTTTTTTCCGACTGTATCCATTCAGAAAACATCAACTTACATTTTCAGAATGAGTTAATGTGAACCCCTCTTTTTTGATCTGACAACACCTTCATTACATGTTCCCTATTGCTGAAAACCTGTTTATTTGTATGTCGAAAGAAATTATACCAGCACCAGGGCTGCAAGAATTTTTTTTTACTGTACCAATTGCAGAGCTCTTCAAGACAATACTTCTACAGTCTTTAACAATAATGTTGTAAGTCTGTCTGTGTGCTTATTATTCCACTCTGAAAAAATCAGTGAGAGATGGTTTCTCCTTCCCAACCAGGTATTGGAGGAGAAAAAGAAAATAAGTTAATCTCTTTTTTGACAATATTTAAAAAAACACTTGCTTTACTGTTTCAGTTATAATAAAATTTTACTTCTTTGAGCATAACATAGCCTGGGATATGCCATAAACCCAGAGCATCAAATTAAATTCTACTAGGGTTTCTTTAATATACTACCACACAAATCAAGTAACTGGCAGCACAATCATTTTCCTACCATCCTTGGAAGGTTTTGTAGAACAGAATATATTTAAGTTTTACTTCTTAAGCATAATTTGCACTAATGACTAGATCACCCAGTGTGAATTACCAAATGCTGCAAATTAACAAAGAAGATATCCAATTATTTTTAAAGGGCTAATGGATACTAAAATGTACTGGTAATACACTTTAAAGATGATGTGTTGTTTTAATTATTCATAATCATAACATAAAAGCAAAGTATAGCTTGGCATATCTATACAGGTAATGATCATCCCCTATAGTCATGTTTGTCCTGGTGATCCTAGTGAAGGGAAGGGTGGGATGGAAGGGTTGTCTGGAGTGTCACCTGCCATGGTAACAAATGAGCAAAGGTCAGAAAAAGGGAGTTTCTATTTCATGACAAGGACAGTGAAAAGAGACTCACAGCTACTGCTTAGAAAGTGTCTGTGCTGTAGACAAAGAAATCACAGTTTCCAGAGCTGTCATTCAAGCCCCTTTTGCTATTGCTAAGACTCATGTAGCACCAGACACCCTCTGTGTAGGAAAAGTGTGTTAATACTTTATAATGCACTCCCAACAGACTCAACAATATCTCCAAGATGCCAGCTCACCTTCCCTGCAGCCATTACAGTGTAATTTTCTGCCAGCTATGACTACTAATACTTCATAGAATGCCATCAACTATCAACCCAGTCCCAGCACTTTGCTGCCATTGGCTTGCCAGGGTTGTCACAGGAGCACGACTGCAAACATTGTTTACTCAAATATGGAATGACACAGCTGGATGGAAATGGCAAAGATACACATATGAGTTGACATGAATGAATCTCTGAAGTCCTATTTATTAAAAATTAATGTTTAGAAAAGACAAATGCACCCTAGAGTCTCCCTACTCAGACTGCACACTCTACTGCTGAGCTTTCCACCTCTGCACCAACTGTTCAGACCCCTCAAAGCTTTGCTAGTGTCGATGTGCTTGAGCTCTATTAATGTAATTCTAGCTTTCAATTTGGCTATTGCTAGCTCTCCTCATTTTCAACAAAGTCAAACACCAACACCTTTATTGCATTTCCAGCTGTGTTGGAGTATGTTCCTAAAATGACTCCAGTTTCTCAAATTGCTCCTTTTAAGGTAAAAATTGTCATTTTTTTTCCTCCTTCGGCAAGCACCGCGTCTTATTGTGAAAATAACTGTTTTTACTAGCAAAGAAAAAAGCCTGATATTATTGGGCCCAGACATCATGAGCAGCTCTGGGTCTGTTTCAGATCAGACATGGCTATTACAGCAGTTGGGAAGCGGTGACTGTCTCCTCATAGAACTTGAGCCCTGAGCTGAAACCTCTCCAGGAAGATGTGTGCTGGCTTCACATTCTCAGCTGTGCAGGACAATACTCCTCAAGGTTTCCTAACAGCTTATCTGATATTGTATAAAAGCCGTGTCTTTGGCACAAACAAGGAATTGCAGTTTGCCTACATGTTTTAGAAATCATGTATTTCTAAATACATGATTCCACTGGAAGTGTTGCAACCTATTTAGCCTGAGAGTTGGTTTGCATATTTGCGTTTTTTTCTTAAACCACCTTTTGCTGGACAAGTCTTTTTGCTGTCAGAAATCACAAATAGGATATATTGAAGATTTTCTCACAGTTCAATTGAGGATATCTAGAAAACACATCATAGCTAGTCTAGATGTTGTTTTGATGAAAAGAAATACTTCAGGCTTCTCAGCATGTTATTCTTCTGGTGTGAAGAAATTTACTAAATTATTTGGGTTTTTTTATTTTTTTACAAGTAAGGTTTATAATTTTCCCAATTCTTTTTGTCTTGGCTTCCTAAAGAGACAATGGTTGTGCAAATCAGCTGGCAGACACCCAGCCCCTAAGCCTGGAAACCAATTTAGCTCATGTTTGAAAGAAAAGCAGAACTCTCAAACATGCCACTGTTGTTGTGAAAATTGGTGTTTGGCTAGAGGAGAGGGACCAAGGCCCAGAGAACTTGGCTACTACACAGATACTTCTCAGTAGTAACCAGTCAGCCAAACTCAATCTCCAGGCTAGCAAGAGCCCATGCTTGCTCTTTTCAGTGGGGATGTCTGAGTACATCACAGAACAAGAAGGAGGCAGAGGTGCCATAGTAAGGAAAGAGTCAAGCAGAAGAACCAATTCCTCTATTAATTTTCAGAGAGGTCTCTCAGATCATTACACTCAGATTTCTTTTGATAAGGTCTTTACTGAGATTCTGATGAAAATCCTCACACCCTGCCACATCAACCCTACAGGTTCCTCATCTCAGCCCTTCTGTATTCTGGGCTGGCAGCTGTTCCTGCACTGAGAGCTACTGTGTGAGGATGCCAGCCCTCTACTCAGTTTTTGTGTTCTAGCAACTAATTTTGGGACTCAGCTATTCCAGGTTTTTTTCAGCATATCCATGCCAATCATCCTTAACCCCATGTCTTATTTATACTTGGTTCATTTTTACCTTGTTTATTCTTTTGCTTCAATGTCCAGTCCTTTCAAAACTCCTCCCAGAGCCATACTACTTCCTACTATTGTTCTGTTTCTCCTTGCCTTTCATCAATGTTTTTCTTCCAGTCCAATCCCTCAGAAAAACTGCTAGGATTTTTTTTTTGGTTTGTTTTAGCATTTTGTACACTTCAATCACCAAAATTACCTTAAAAACCCAACTTATTAGCCATTTTTAAAAATTTTCTTTGTCTGGACCTTTGCATTTATTCTGCTGTTCTCATTCCTTCCTTTATCATAACTCATTTTGTGATCACTGTCACCTAAATGATTTCTCACCATTGGAACTAATCAGACAGTTACTTTCTGCTGATGAGACTGAAGCCTAGATGAGGTACTGGTCTGGAATCCCATCTCCTGACATGGAGAGTCTCTGACACAATACAAGAACGTGCTAAGCCATCAGTAACCTGTCATACTTTATTTCTAACTGCTACCCTGTTAATTAACCTCATTATGTGAAGTTAATTAACCCTAGAATCCCATTAGCATCATATTCTGCCTCTGGGAAGCTTTTATCAGCTGCTCAGAAACCCCCAGCCTCATCCACTCCAAGGCAGTATCACCTCAGAAGCATCACTTAGCAGAAGTGTTGAGTTAAACTCTGACACATTATTCCAGCACGTCTCAAGCTTTGCATCAGAGCCACTTCTACAAGGTTGTTGTGACTCTGCTTGGGAAGGCCACTTGAGATGGAAAAGCTTTTCTTTAGGAGTAGGATGTAACTGTCTGACACTGGGGGGTTAGAGGATGGGGAGAGGATTACAAGAAAAAATAAGGAAGAGAAAGCTAATAAGAGAGAGTAAACTAACTTATTCTTTCCAATGATCTATTTGTGCTGAGGGATGTCAGAGTGTATCTCTTCTTTACATCCACCTGCTTCTCACACACTTCTCCCCGTTTTCATTTCAGTGATCCTAACTTCTGCATTTCTGAAGACAAGGCCAGCCTGGAGGATTTTAAAGCTTAGCACGTGCATAAACCAAAATATATAGAAGATGCCTGTGGTGTGTTATATCAAGATCCCATTTTTACAACCCTGCCCTTTAATGAGTACAAAATTGTGTTGTATTTTTATATAACATCAATTTTGTTCTATTCCATTCTATGATGGGATAATAATTTAATAACCTAATTGTATATGATAAATATTTTTTAAATAATTGTAGGCAGCCTAAAAATTCATTGGAAATGTTATTTTAAATTGATCTCAGTAGTATTTTTAAAAGTCCTGCAGAGAATACTGATTAGGATTTATATGTGCAACTTGTCTGGAGAATCCTAGAGAGAAAGACAAATGGTATTAAAACATTGCAATGCTGACACTTGAGATTGAGCTGGTGCTCAGGATGATTTTGAACAAAATTAACTGGAAATATTTCCACAAACCATATCCCCACCCCACCCAAGTTATGCTAGAGATTTTTTTTGTTGTTTGTTTAAATTTCAAATGCTAAAAAATTTAAGTATTTCCATATTTCTTAATAATTTTTAGTAGTTTCTTCTAAGTCAAATGTAATCCTTCTTTAAACTTTGAGAGACAGTCTGAAATATTGGCATTTTTTGGCAGGAAATCTGCCCCAATTCTTTGGGGCAGGGACATGATGGGTCATCACCTTCTGTCAGGGTAAACCAGTACACAAAACTTCCAAACCTTCCAAAGCCCCTACAATAACAGCATCTATTTGGCACAGATTTTGCGCAGTGACATTAATGGGAGCTCTGAGTTGACTTCACCTGACACTGTGGCAGCTTCTACATCAGGCCAGAGCCCAGTAACAGCAGTTTAGTGCTAGACATATAATCCTGTGCTGTTTCCCTATAATTAATGAGCATGGCTCACAATGTAACAACAGAAGATTAACTAAATCTATTATGGCTCTATTATGCTATTAGAGAATTATGCCCGTTAGCACATTCATACAGAAATTTCTTCATCCATAACAAAATTACAGTCTATTGTTGGGAGAAAAATTATTAACTGCAATAGATTCAGACAGCAAGTAAAGAATATCATCTACAATGAGGCTTCTAAGTTTACTTCTTATGACCTCTCTAAAAGACTACAAAAATGAACTTCTGTGTTGCAAATATTATGACATGTTTAACAATAATCATGTTACAGCTCTGTCTCAGCATGTGAAAAAATGTTAGTGTCGCTGCAGTTTTCCCTTCCTTCAGAATTCTTAGCTCAGTTGCACAGGGGTAAAGCTAAGCTTTTGCACTGGACACTGTGCTACTTCATTGCTTCATGAAGAACAAAATTATGATATACTTGAAGAATTTCCATTTTAGTGCAATCAAAATGGACCAGCTGATAAACCTTTCTGGCTGAGTTTGTCTTTGCGCGTGCATTACGTTCATGATTAGACTCTGTTGTTAGTCCTAGAGTATATCCCACGATGATACAAGGAAAAAAAAAAAAAGATATTTTGAAAATATCCAGATAGAGATTTGACCTATTTTGCTCAAAAAAACCCAAATAAATCAGATTGTTGATTGAACGGTAAAAAGTGAATTATTCTCTATTACACTTTTAAGAATGAATAACTGTTTCTACCAAATACCTTCACCTAATTCTTATTAAAATGTCTTTTGATGCTACTTCCTGCCTACAAAAACTGCTATATGCTATTACGAAAATTATTTGGTCAGAGTAATACAGTAAAACAAAAACCTGCTTATATAAATATTCTATCAGACTTTCTGCTGCCTTTGCAGATGGTGACAGTTTCTTTTTTGCTAACAATAGTTTCTTCTCACTTTTGATTCTAGTCCTTCTGTCATGGAAGAGTACATGTGTATGTCTTTACAGGAGACACAGAAGATTTTCACATACAGGCATCAAAGAGAATAAATTAGCAATTTTTCCCTAATCTTATGGGTAGATTAAGTTTAATATTGTGATTTTATCCTAGTAACATAGACCACTCTATTGCCTTTTGTGGAGCTACTAGAGTACGAAATTATATGTGATCTCCATGAACTATTCTTACATATTTATAAAAGGACTGTTTTCGCTGATAATTCAACACCAGCATCTGTGAACACACACGCACACACACACACACACAGACTTATTCTCAAACATGTATTAGTTGTTTCTTATCCATAAATAACATTTTCAACACTCAATGCATACAGCATTATTTACTGAGGAAAAGTTCTATGTATTTAGTATAACTGTAAATCTATAAACACATTAGGTACACACTGTATGAACACAGGGACAGCCGTCCCACATAACATCTCCAGATTGTGCACTTAACCTTGAAATGACAACACTTTCTGGATCAATGGGCTCAGTGTGTGGTAACAGGTTAGGTCTGGGCTGCTGAAATGCCCTTCCCAGCTGCTGCTGAGCAGCTCCCCTTCTGCTTATGCCAACAGCTGAGTTGGTGCCACGCCACAGAAACCTGTTCCAAATGCAGCAAGACAGAGTAGAGCCTACAGGTAGTCGAGTTGGGAGTAGAAAGTACTTGTAGCTGCAATGAATTTTGCTAAGACTTTCTAAGAGAATTTTTCTGTCATGAAGAAAGTGTCTCCACAAAAACCACAGTCTCTGCTTGATCATTAGCTGATTGCCAGCTAATGATCAAGCATTTTAAAACCTGGCATTCCAGTGATTTCCTGCGGCTTTTCCTGTGTTAGATCCAAAGACCAGTGAAGTCAATGCCAATTGCCTCTGTACCTTGCAGCAGATACATAGTTACAGGAACAACTTCGAGGATGTGATTTAGTCTGAGAGGAACAGCACCAGAGCTCCACAGGAAATAGTCCTGCCTAAATAAACAGATCAATAACTGCTGAGGTAATTTACCTTTAGCTACACATGTTGAACCCAAATTTAACCAGGAAGATCTCAGGGCAATTTCTTACATTATATAATAACAGCCTAGGTTTCTGTAATCTGGTGATATCTCATTGGATACTTGCCCTAACTTACACAGTATCTTCTTTCCCAATAGCCACCTGGGTAATGAAATTAATGGTGCATTAGGCAACTCTTTGCAATTTTCCAGTGGGCTTCAGGTACCAAACACTGTTCTTGAATAACTGTTCTTCAGGGACACACATACACCATTTTCTTTATCATACCAGGATATTTAAAAAAATATAAACAAAAACCCACATGCAAGATATACAACCAATAGTCCAGCTGTGATTTCATTCATTGTGTGGGCCTAGAAATGCTCAGCTTTGGTTCCCTTTCTTTCACTCATGGTCCTCACAAAGCCACACTGTTATGTGCTGTAACAAAATTTACACCAATACTTAGAATGGAAAATTTTCCTGCCCACTATTGCAGCCAGGAGACTCAAATCCTGAACGGTTCACAACTTGTAAGGCATCTAGGAAATTCTCCACTACTGCAGTTTGGAGTAGACTAGATTTTAATAAAGGAAACAACACATAAAAGTTTATCTGCTGGGGCTTAGTCAATCACAAGAAAGCTAATCAGACCTCAGGAGTCTGGGTTCATGTTCATACATTAAGTGTAAGTATCAGGACAGAAATCTGAAGAGAATATGCAGATACTAGCAAAGACTAGGAAGAGTGCATTCTTTGAAATGTTAAAGTTCTTACAGAATAATTATGCAAGTATGGAAAACAGGAAATCTTTGTTTGCTTGAACCAAAGAATAGGTACTTAAATGACTGAAATAATAAAAAAGTAGGTAGAAATAGTTACAGGTTATTTTTCTGCACCCCAAAACATTCAGTGGAAAAGGAATTTAAAAATATCTGATCTTGTCCAGTAGTTTTCCGTGAAATGAGAAAAATCACAGAGTGGGGGAACCTAAACCCTGATAAGAACCCAGATCAAGGAAACACTTTCCTGCTCTAAACACCTGTGAAAGTTGGGTTAGTACCAGGCGAACACAGAAATCCATGTGGTTTAATTAACTGACCACATTGCATCATTACACAGATTTCGTCAGGGGGTTTATTTTTGTTTTCTTGGTTTATTTGGAGACATGTTTGCATACTTCTTTATTTGGTGAGAAGGGGAAAGTCATTCCCACTCATTGCTAGGATGAGTGTTAGTAAACAAGAGTATGTGGAACAATATTAGATGGCTCTTGTGCACACGACAAGAGCAAATATCTGCCCCCCACTGAGTTCTGCCAACCCTCATGATTTTCAGAGTAAGAACAGACTTGTGTCACCCTGGCACTCTGCCATATATTCACAAGGCTTATCATCATTTATATTCAACAAACATACTATCTTTAGCACAGAGATTATATCTTCTTACATACAGCCAATTTTTGCTTTAAGAAAGTAAGAACTACCACTTCAGGACCAGGGATTGACTCAGGCTGATCTCGTTTCTCCTTGCAGTTAACCTACTTTTGGCATAAAATCCGGCAGAAAACTGCTGACTGTTTACAGTGCCAATCAGCCCCAGGGTGTGGAGCGTGGAATATTCCACATCCTGACATGGAATACACCCAGAGCACTTGGGACCTGAATCATATCTCCCTTTCAGAAGCTCTGTATTCATTGCTTTCCATTTGCAAAGGAATACAATGCATACACCCAGATCATAAGGCATATGCATACAGTCCCAGTTCCAGCCTGTTAGATCGGTTTCTACCAGCTGACTCAAAAGGAATTTGACATTTGATAGTTAGCTTTTTAGGTTAATATGCCATAGGCAAGTTGACCGAAAAGCCTTGACATATTGGTCAGCAGCAGAAATATGGTATCGAACAAGTACTGAATACTGATGGTCTTAAAGAGAAAAGTTGCAGCAGATCATTCTGGTCCAAGCGGAAATTCCAAGCTCAGGAGAAGGCTTTCAAAATTAGGTGAAAGAAAGGGAGGAATAGTGTGCAAGGGTTGGAGAGAAAAGCACCTCGCTTAGAAAGCAAAAATGAAAGGCAAGAGACAAACTGGAGCAAAGGTGTTGTCTTTGAGAAGAGCACCTATCCCGACATGTATTTTTTAAGCATCAGTCATACAAGTATTTCACTTCCAGAAGGAGTATTTAAAGAGAAAAATGTTGAAATAGCAGGCTGGACACCAGTGCAAGTATTGAAGAATGAGGGATTACATCACTGAGGCAGTAAGTAAGGGGGGATTATTTTATCTTTGTCATAGATTTCAGGGGATTCTGGTAAGCATCACACAAGTCAGAAAGAGGGAAGATTACAGTTTTCCAGGTATTGAAAGCACACAGTTTTGGTTGAAAAGGAAAGGGGCAAATTCTGCCTTCTATTGCACTGATTTATACCTGGAGCAACTCATCTGAAATCCGTTTTGTCAATGGAAATAGAACAAGAGATACGAGGCCAGAAAACTGTGCAACTAGCATTTAATGGACAAGTGACTTTCTGGAAATTGGATCTCCAGCAATAAAAACACCTAAAGGCAAGTATTTAACAAGAATTTGTTACAGAGAACAGTAGCTGTGTGAAGATAGATCCCCAAACATACTGAAAACCTGTCTGCAACCTAATACTCTCAGTGTCTCTGGGAAGTGTGCTCTGTGCAATGGTGAATGAGGTTACAATTACACACAGACACAATAATTCATTTTCAGTAGAAAGAAGAGAAAAATGAAAAAGTATTATGCAAGACAGGAGCATGACAGAAACAACAGCATTGCATACTCAGCAACAGAGTTGGAAGTAACCAGTGCATTCAACTCTTGCTGTTTTTCTTGCCACTCTTGCAGTTATTCTTGTCAGGAATTTCTGAAAAGGTAACATTTCAGCTCACTAATTCAGGCAGAAGCAGGAGCTCCACCAGACAGACATTAAGTGATGGCATTGATCCAGGAAGCAAGACCTGTCTCATGTGCAGACTTCATAGGCAGTGTTGCAAAGAACTGTAACAGATGCAGGATGTGGCACCACAGGGCATCTAAAATGAGCTTGGGAAACGTTCATAGGGGTTTCCATTCACACCAAGCCGTTTTAAGGTGGTAATCACAGCAGTCACTGGTGCCCTACTGACAAGAACTCTTGTCTGAATGTGCAGCAGCAAAAGCCACTGCTAAATCCTGATCCAATATACAACTAGTTTGCAGTGACACAAGTCTTGTGACTTGTCAATTGGATTCCTAAAATACCCAGGGGACCCCCATTAGTTTCATCCAGGACTGTCTAATGCTGTCCCAGCTGTACACCAAGTTGACCAGCAAGGCAGACCTGGAGCTCTGCATTGTTTGTCTGTCCATGCTGAGATAAATGACACCTGCTGCCTCCACAGACAGCTATTATTTAAAATATTACATATCTGGCAGGGCAATAATCTACAAGTTTCTAAAGTAATGACAAAGACCATCACTATGAAACATGAATTAGATGAGGTCTTTAATTTTCCTGTTTGAGGACTTAATGTTTGGCAGAAAAAACAAAGAAACAAAACAAAGCTCCCTGTATCTGTTGAACATTCTGAACAAAATGCATTCAGTATTACTTTTGTAATGAATTTACTACCAAACAGAAAAAAGGGGCTCCTCAGTGACCCTAGGGCAAGAAAAATGTATCTCCTTCATTATTTGCTATCTCCTCATCAGATGTGCTGAAGAATTACTTAGACAAAACCAACAGAGACTGTCTTATTTCATGCTCTACTTAAATCTTTTAACAGCCACATTTTCCGAAATCTAACCAAAATACTAAGATCTACCAAACATTTGAGTATCTATTTGCTTTAATTGGTAGCTGTGGTCTTACGCAAATGTAGCTCTACATGTAATTAGTGTGTATTGCGATAAAGCTACCACTTACTAATAAAGTTCTTAATAGAATGAGAAAACCATTTTCTTTGTGTACTCAGATTTTCTATATTTGATCAGACATTGCATGTGTGTTCTCAGCTGAAGCCATGAATATCATTAAATAATTAGTACAGGAAGTATTGTCTTAGTCTACATTCTATTCTTTGGCTGTTATGTCCTTTCTTGTAATCTGTTTCCTCCAACTCTGGGGTTTTCACATTAATTCTAGAACAACCAGCTTTGACACAGTGGAAACATTATCTCCTTCCATAACTGCTTCATACTTAGAAAACGAACAAAGGTCGTGTTTGCTGCAGGACTGAACCTCAGTGAAGTGACCCTCTTTATCACTCGTAGTGCACATTTTCCATTACAAGTGCTTCCTGTTTTCCCAAAGAATATTACAGCAACAGAAGTATTTCCCCTGTGTGTATTGCTTTCAGTGAATTCAGATTAATCTTGAAGGCAAGCCTTTCTCCTGCTGCACTGTAGGATAGACCGAGTCAGGCACAGGATGCCTCTGCTGTTTGTTGCACTGCATGAAAATACAGTCTCCCCCTGAAAACAGCAGTGTGTGGAAGTCCTCAGACTGGCCTACTCCATTTCTGAGGATTTTCATCTTCCTTTTATCTGGGTTATAAGGGTTTTCCTGTTCTACCCTTCCTTTCCTTCACTTTAAATTCTCCCTCTATTTTTTACCCTAGAACAATCTATCATTCCTTCCACTAACATCCTTCTATTAATGCTGTTATGACCCATCCCAGGAAAAGGGGGTGGGAGTAACTCAGGTTTTTATCAATAATTCCCTTGGGGTGGATTAGAGTGAAAAGACACTGAATAATCAGTGTCTGAAAACATATATTGGTAAGGTTTATTTTAACAATTCTGCATTAACAGGTATGCTAGCATTTTGGGTGTTGTCATATAACAATGTGACATAGATAACCTTTGGGGGGGGAGAAAATGCATAGGGGAGAGAAAGACAGGATAAGAGTAAGGGAGAGTAAGGAAAAAGAAGAGCTGAGAGTGGACAAAACGTATATAGTCACCGCCCACGGGGTCCAGCGATGACACTTGGGAGTTGCCACTTCCATGTCTGTCAGTTGAAGTGGTGGCCTTGATCTGCCGGGGGTGAAGGAGGGAAGCCCCCACACTCCAAGAAGTTATGAGTTATTATATCCATGGTCAGTGTCACGGGCCATGCCTCGAGCCTCCAACCTCTCCTGGGCCTGCGCAGAGTTTTTGTGTCTGGTCTGGTTCCCGCCTTTCAAGATTGGCAGAGGGGGGGATGGGCTTTGATGGGCCATCAGAGGCCCGGGCTTTTCAGGGCTTGACACCTTCAGCACTGGAGGGAGAGATGGGCCCAACTGCCCATCAGAGGTACAATGCAAAGGTCAAAATCCTGCAGGAGCCTCCTAGAATGCATAAGTCATCAACCATTTCAGTCTCTGACAACTGCCTTTCATAGAAACTCATAATTCTCTTAAGTTTGGCCCTGGTTCTGCAATAAGGAGCATCTCTCTAAAGATCAAAGAAATTCATTTATATCTCTTAGCACAAAATGTCATGTTGTCCGTATTTGTTTTCCATAAAAACTTTCCTGCTTATATCAGGAAAAAACCTCAGATTTCAAACCAACCATCCACAATTATTACATCAGATTTGTTTAAATTCCACTTGTAAATGCCAGTGATTGATTGATAATAGGCATCCTTACCTTTTTTTTGTTTCAGGTAGACATATGGTAAACTTTATGCTGAATAAAGGAAAGGGGAAGAGTTGAGAAAGCCTGAGACAATAGTGAAAATAATATAAATAGACAGCATTTTCTTTTTGTATCAGAATGTGTGTATTTGTTGTGACATACTGCATCAGAGATTGTTCTGCAATTAGAGATTTCCATTTAAATCAAGAAACACTTGTTAAATAAAAAGGTAGGACAACTAAATGAACTCCCACATATATTGAGCTCTACCACTGCATCTCACTTAATCATGGTAAAATGTGTAAGCTCCCTTAATTAGCATAGCCAGAGTGAATTAAATTTTATTTCACACTGACTTTCTTTGGGTCTTGCTTATTCTGTAGTTCTTGTTATCAAACCTATGCTGTATAGCAGCAGTCAAGTCTGTTCCACAGAGAACATAACTTCATTATTCATTTGCAAGTTTATTCCAAAATAGATCATCCTAATGGACGAAATCTAAATATGCATCAGACCTATACAGACACACATTTATCAGTTTGGCTCTACGGAGAGCAGCAGACTTCACCAGTCCATGGCTAAACAGCACACTACATTACCACACCATTTGTTTTCCCAGCTGTTCAGCGTGCCCATGTTAACCAAACTCAGTGCTAAATACTGCTGTACCAGAGCAGACTCAAAACCCCAAGCTCTTTCTCACAGACCAGTGCACCTTTCCAACTTTCATCACAGCTCCCAGAGCAGAAAATCATAGAAAACTGAAAGAATGCTTATTGAAAAGCAAAACAGAGCAACTAAAGTTTCGGCAATCTGTCCACCTTTCCATATAAACCCCCGCTTTAATTAAAATATGCTCAGGTAGAGGCCTCAGCTTCACATAGCATATACCTGATATCCCAATTCACCCAGAGCCCCCAGACAGACGCAAATTCCAGATAGACTGGGTGAAGAAAACTACTCTCCAGCTTTTGCAAGAGCAAATCATATTTTCTAGAGACAGCAAAAGGGAAACTTTTGGAGGCCAGGCTATTTCCAGCTCATGGGGCTGCCTAAGGAATGGGGAGGTAATGAGAGCACAGGAGCACACAGCCTGACAGCCACTATCACTGTATTTGCTCCCCAAAGCCTTGTGTCCTTGTTTCACAGGATGATGTTCATGGAAGGCAGAACATTTGCTAGGGAAATATCTCAGTCCCAGTGAATCGCAGACAGTGTGACATAAACGTGTCACAACGGTGTGGTTACGGCCTTCTCATGGAAAATGTAGGTGTCATACTGTCTTAGGAAGAAAATAAACACATCTACTTAAATCTGCTGTTGCTACATTATAGTCACTATATTATGGCATCATACAAGGTATATTTACGTTAGCAGCAGGCTTTCTCTGAGTAAACAGGAACATTTCCTATTATGCATTTTGTGGATCAGAGTGCTGAATTTACTTTTTACAGCACTTCACGTACTACTGGATTCCAAATATGCTTGGCCTCTGTCCTTGTGTTAAACTATGCTTGTTTGCCTCAAGGTTTCTTCACGTGGCTTGGGAACTGTGTATTTTCCTACAAAGCTGCCTGGGAAGTCATAATGTGAGAGCATTCAGTCAAATGCCAACAATTCATTGAACACTTTCTAGGTTTGAGACTGGTTGTTGGAGGAATTCATTATCCTTCAGAACTTTGCCCAGCAGTCCCATTACAGTGCATGGCAAGTACAGTAACCTCCATATCCTTTGGTGTGCCCTTGCATCCAATGAGCCTTCAAAATGATTCAGCTTCAGTCCCTCTCTACCCCATTCTCCATCCTGCTCCTTGGAGGTTGAGGAGGGGAAAGGACCTGACACCCCCATGGCTTTCTACCTTTTTGACAGTTCATCCAGCCAGCAACCAGAAGGAGTCCACAGATGAGACTGAGGTTAATGGAGAACATCCAGCTGGTCCTTCATTTCAAAGTCCCTGAAATACGTACCATATTTTAAATTGCTTATGATCTGTCATGAGCAAGACCTTCCTCTCCACCCACCTCCACCCTTTTACTTCTCCCTAGGCAGGCTCTGTGGAAGCTCTCCACCCAAACAGGAACCACAGCCACTGCTGCAAGATCAAGCAAGCAATACAGCCCTGTGCAGATAGCAGCTCCACTGTAAAAATTTATATTTTACATCACATCAGGAGAACAAAAAAAGAAAGAAAAGAGGAAAGGGAGAGGACTGCAGTTAGGGTCATTAATGTTTCATGAAAGATCTCACATCCTTGCTACAACTGACAGAATAAAAAAGATACAGTCATTAAAATTCAGATAACAGGATACTGCCTTGGTGTTCTTTTTATTAAAATTCTGAGCTGAACTATTGCTTTGCAGAAATATGTGTCTCTCTGTATTCTCTTACATCAGTGTCTCAGGAAAGACTTAATACTTCAGCATCAGTAAGAGTGGCCTGTATTGCTCCTATAGTGCAGTTTGTTGCCTTATGGGGAAAGGTTCTCATTATATTACAGTCCACATCACCGAAAAGGTGGCTGTAGAGCAAGATGTACATGTAACATTTCAAGGTTATTTTTGTTCTCTTTTGTTAACAATAAATGTTAACAAATGTAAACACCAAAGCTGGAGAAAAAGACTGAAGTGCTCACAGGTAAAGTTTTCCTCTACCCTTGCAAGTTCTAGAAGCCATTTTTTAAAGGAGGAATTTAAAAACTGCAATTGGGACACACATTTCCACTGTGCCACTCTGCACAGAGTAGAGATACCAAGGTGATAAAGTGGCAAAGTAAATAAAAATCAGAATTTCTAAGCAGAACTTGAAACTTTTGAAGCTTTAATTTAATCTAGCTTTTATGAAAATATACAGGTTTTGTTTGGGTTTGTTTTTACACTATTCCCTTACGAAACCTAGGAGAATAAGTAAATGCTTTTTCATCATATTAAAAAAGCTTTACATAGCATTCATATTTAGAAGTGAAAAAGATCATGAACCAAGAAAGGGTTTTATAAAACTTATCTGGTGAAAATATTTTTCAAATTTTGTTGAAAGCAAAATATTATGTTTTCCCATCCCTACTTTTTGGAGATTTTAGTTTTTTAACCTCTTTCTTTCTTAAACATAGGGTTTTGGTAGAATACTATAAAATAGAAGAATAACACACTGTCTATTTACATTCAACTGGAGTGCATCATTTATCCCACAGATGTTAATCCTGGGCTGATTCATTACCCTCATGCTAATCATCAGACAACCCAGGTTCAGCACACCTGGCAGAGATGGCTTTTCTAGTCAAGCATGAGCATTAATGAAGAAAGGAAAATTGGTTCCATGAAGAATCAAGTGCTTTTTGCTAAAAGATATAAAAAGAAATAATAGGGAGGGGAATAAAATAAACCACAGATTTTTCAGAATTTTGCCTTGCTTTAGAAAAAAAAGGTCTCTCTGCTCAAGCTCTTTGCCATCCTCAGAAGACACTACATGTCCTTCCCTGAAGTTCTGAATAAGCTGCCTATCAGAAATGTATTTCCTTCTTTTAAGTATGGTGCAATCTAGTGTTAGGACCATCCTAAAAAAGCTGGAATTATGAATATGGCCTCAGATTCACGAAGCCAGGGTACTACTGTGCAAACACTTTAAGTCTGATTTAAGGTTCAGAGCAAAGTGCAGCATTTTCTCTCTATACTTTCCCCTCCCTTTTACTGTTTAGACAAGTTGTGAGTTGCAATAAAGGAAATTTATATTCTATGAAATTCTTATTTCCCTGAAAAGTGTATTTGAAAACATTTTCAAGTGTATCTCTTAATATATGAGAGTAATTACTTACAGGGGAAAAAAAATTGTTTTCCCTTATATTATGCATGTTATGTAGTTTATGTTATGTTATGTAGTTTATGCTATTAAAAAGGAAACTAAAGTTAAAGCTTGAAAGGACATTAAATGTTTGAATTATTGAGTGAGTATAAAAAGCCTATAATTATTAAAACATAAAGATATTGCTTTTTTAGAGAAGTATGGCATAAATACACATTGAAAATAAACTTTAATTTTTTTTCTACTGTAACCTGACATTTCTAGGTAACTGTCCTTGCCTCATAGCCAGGCTCATACATCAGTGCACATTTGGGAGAGATCAGCATCAGCCTGGAAAAAAACCTTCTGAGATTACCAGTCTTCCCTTGCCTTTGGAATATACTCGTGTTAAGTGGATGATGATGGCACTTATTTATTACCTTCTGTAAGATGTATGAATAGATACACAAACACACTCACACACCCTTCCATATTTTGTCTCTCTCTCTCAAGATTGCAGTGAACTTCTGGATTTTTCTTCAAATCTCAGCTCACCCTCTAATTTTGCCAATGCAATTTTCCAAGAATAAATAATAGAGCCTACTCAGTGAACCTAGAACAAGCAGAAACTAAAATCTTGTATTTGAAGATTCCAGCAAATTGAAAACTGACCTATATTAAAATGACAAATTTAAGTTCACACATAGGGAACAAAGAGAGTTTGACTCATCATCACTTTCCTGGAAGTTCTATAGAAATAATAGATTACTTTTTTGTCAAAACCAAATTAAGTTTGACGTTAAAAAAAAAATCCTAGTTTTGTTGTTTTTTCCCATTAAAAATAAATTAAGTAAGAGAGAAAACCAGATCTTTGTATTATTCTTCCTTCTGACCTTTTTTCTTTTTGGTCCTTCTCCAAACAAACATGACAAAGGAGGCCTGAGCCATGGAGAAAATGCTTGGTCCACCAGTGGAACTGGCAGAGATCTGCAGGAGTCACAGGGCTCCACACCTGCCCATTGGACACAATGACAGCATCAATATTTTCATCAGGACTCGCAAGAACTCATGACATACTAATCACCAGCAAGAGGCTGAGACAACTGTTAGTCACAAAAGAAGGTTTTAGCAGTGAATTGAAGTCAATAAATCAATATGTATCGTTTTCTCTTCTGGATGTTTGACAGGCATGAGAGTCTTTGCTACCCTTTTATCCTGAAAAGGATAACCCTAACTCTAAAGGATAGCAAAAGGATTTTAAAGGGATAACCCTTTAAAATTAACCTACTTTTAGGAGAAGAAAATTTTTGAACAAGCTGTGCATATTCAGCTGAAACTGAAGTAGTGCTTGACTAATAATAAAGACATTTCTCTCCAATCATAGGCAACAGATGCCTGGCAGGAGTAGCTGTGTTCTGTGCTTTAGAAACAATGAGTGCTGCTTAGAAAATATGTTTATTTGGATCTCAAACCACACAGGAGGGCACATCCACCAAGAGACTACCATAAGACTGCATGGTCTCCGTCCCAGGTGTCCCACGTCCAAACTCCTGGATGTTTCTTCTGCTCAGGCCAAAGTCTGACCAAACTTCAAAGCAGAAACAAAATGAAGAATGTATTTTAATCTATCTCTTTCTTTCAGTTCAATTTCAAGTGATTTTTCCTTTTTATCAATTCAAGGGTTTCATTATGTGGGAGGAGAAAATATCAAAAAAGTTCGAACTACCGTGCCTCTTATGGTGGAACACAAACAACCAACACTCACTGTGCAGTCTCAGAAACAGGACTGGCCAATTCCCCGAGTTCAATTTTTCTCTTTGTTTTCCTATGCCCTAAGAAAGTCGCTAAGAAGCGCCTCAGGATTTGACAGAGGACCAGTGTAGTTGTGGAACAGACATATCCCACTCAGGGCCACAGCTCTCACTGGGCTGCTGCTGTTGACACTGAGGAGCAAAGGAAATGCAAAGGACTCCCACATCAAGCACTGGTATAACTAACCCTGCTTTTCTCATATTCCTTTGAAGTTTCAAGGACAGCCAGTGGTGACATTTGAATGCCATTCTGTCTGTTTACAGTACATTTTCCTTCCAAACAAGAAGGAAGAAAAATAAACTTAGATAGTCAGGAATTGACAATATGGTTTGAAAACAGGATGTCTATGTCTCCTAAGTCCCTAACTCTGTTCCTTGCAGCTTTCAGGTACTATGGCTTGCTTTTGCAGTGATGCAACCTTAGCAGCTTTGCTCCCTTGGGCCAGCCTGCTCACTGTGCCTTCACACAGTGAGTGTGCCTGCCCCCTCTGGTTCGCAGGGGCAAGTCAAGCAGCTGAGTACAACTCTCAATCTAGCTAAAAGTATCATTTGAAATCTCCCAGTACCTTAGATACGTAGCAGTGTGTGTTTACTTCAGAGACCCCCTAATCAACTCCCCCCAGTAACCCAACAGTCTGAAAGAGATTTATCTTTCTGTCTCAAGTCCCCATCTGCCAACTCTAAAGTGCAGCCTGTCCATCTGTGACTCTCAACATCAGCTAATTCAGAGAGCCACTTGTTTGGAAAAACACATCAAGACACTAGAGATAGGGAAAGAGAAATGTACCTTAAAGCAAACAGAATAACTAAACAATGAGTAAATATGACTGAGGTCAACAGCAGAGTAAGTGAAAATGCAAGCATCAGCTTCCTTTCCCCAGAGAACAACAGAAGAAGGAAAGAGAAGTCTAATCCATTACAACAAATGTCTGATACCCTCACCTCCTGTAGTGGGAGGAATGATACAGCATTATCTTTCACAAGGAAAAAATGAAATAAAGACCAGCTGTTTATTCTTACTCTGGAGTTTGAAACATCACCTCTCTTTCACCAGCTCTACATTCCCCATGGATGGTTTTCTACCATTGAAGCTGCACTTCCTAATGAAGCATTAAGGGCTACACAGTCACCAGCACTAATTACGACAGAATATTGAGCTATGGTGTCTGCTTGCCTAGAAAACTATCGGAAACTTGGATGGAAAGGGTGCTGCACCAAGTCTGTTTGGGGTATGGCCAAGTTCATTCAATCTAGCTTGATCAGCCCCTCATTAACAGTCCTTTTATAGTTGTAGTTATTAGTGTTGAGTGGATTAGGGAGGAGATGGTGTATGTTCATGGAACATAACTGCTAGTCCCTAGCCTACCTGATAAATTTTAATCATTCATTCCCAGTGCACTTCCTCTCCAGTCTTTCAATTCTGGATTTATTCACTAAAATTGCCTTCCTTGAGAATTTTACAGCTAGTTAATTGACTTTCTGTTCCTTCTCTTGCATTGTGCATGAATAAGGTCTTTTCAAAGTCCTGCCAGCAGCTCTTTCCTTTAATAAAAGAACTGTATTGTATTCATAAACCACCTGAATGGAAGGAAGGTTCACAAAACCCACAATAGTATTTAGAAGAAGAATAATCATTGAACAAATACTAAGCATTATATATAATCTTTATAAGAGCTCTAATTCATATGAAAATGCCTGAGACATGCTGCTAAGGAGGACTGGATTCTATCATATGCTGAAATGGCAAAGCTTTAGGAAAAATTTACAAGAAACATATTCTCTTTCTTCTTTTCTCTCCATTTTTTTTTTAATCTTTTCTCCTCTATTTCAGTATTTTATTATTTCTGGTACCTATTTCCATAAAAATTTGGATTTTTTTTTCCCCTCAAAGAATTTTACACAGAAATTTCCATTTCGCAAATGTTATGGAAGTTAACATTGATTACTGGAAGAATTTTGATCACTGGTAGATTTGTTGTTCTGTGGTTATTGATCAAGAGGTGAGTGAGTGCCCAGGATTCTAGTAAGCATGCTGAGGCTTTCCCACTATGGATAATAGCCTTGTTATAGAGTGGACTTTCATGGGAAGAAAGGGAATGAAACAGTAAAAACAACCAATGCTGAAGGCCATCTTGTATCTGCATTAAAAATGCAAATTATTCATTGACAGTTACACAGTCACTGTTATGCCTCAGAGCCAGAGTTGAAGTACAGTCATTCTTCCTACCTCTCCAAAACTTGCTTCATTGAATGTTCATTTTAAATTTTGGACACCACCTCTACATCCATAAAAGCTGGACACCACTACCATACTTAGCATCAGACATAGTCTGTGTGTATGTGTCTGTATATGTTTTTATGAAAAGTATAGAAATATTTTTTATCTGGGACATTGTTCTAGATCAGTATTTTAATTCTGTGACTAAAAATAGATTTTCCACATTGGTTTTACTGAAGTATTTTTTTTCTTCCACTGATCTCAGAACTTCATAAAACCGGCATTTTGTGTGGCATTTGGGTCATTTTACATCTTAACGTCATTCAAAAGAAGAAATTTAAAGTACATGTGGTGGAAAGGTGAACAACTGAGAAAAGGCTCTGCTGCGTCCCCTCAGAGGTTCTTACACTGCAGCTCCAACTGTCTTATGACTCCGAAGGAAGGGTTGAGCTGGATCTTACCGACATTTTCTTCTATTTTTGCCATCCAAGATGGGATCTGACAGTGATTTTAATTTGGGAAAAATTGTACCTCTGACACCAAGTTCTCAGTTCAGAACATCTGTGCAAAGGCTTATGAGCTCTGCAGGGGCGTCTGAGTTATTTCTAATGACCTTTTAAGTGTCCAACAGTTCTCTGTTACAGCTGTTTTTTCTAAACACCTGAACTGACCATGAGATTTCCAGAGAACTAGATGGTGACAGATTACTTTTTTTCCACTAGTTTCTTTAAAAAAACCCTGTATATTAGACAACAAGTAATGGTTTACAATGCCTTTGGAGTCAGGAAACTTGTCTACTTGCATACACAGGTGATAGATATCTTTTTCAAAGAAGGTGGTCATTATAAGGTTCAAAAAAAAAAATCTCAAAACTCTCTTCAGTACGCAGATACAGCAGAGCTCAGTGATAAAAAACAGCCTTGCTTGTTGCCAAAAGAGGAAATGGACTCTCTCTTGGAAATAAATGTTCTCCTCATTGCTGTATGGGAGACACCCTATTGACCAGGAGGTGTGTTAACAAAGGGAACAGACTGATTGAGGTATGGACAGCTATGAAGATGTCATCCCTACTCTCCTGCTTCCTAGTCCCTCATGCATCAGAGAGATAAAGAGGAGAGAGCTGCAAATAGCCCAGATAATTGTTTGTGCCAGTAAAAAGCATTAACGTATGTATTTACTTTAAAAAGACAAATCCTCCTCCTCTGGCCCACTGCTTCCCCCCACGAAATCAGAATAATTTTTAAGCCTTTTTTTTCACTCATGTGTTGCTATTTTCATAATTAATATATCTACCATGGCAACACATTTCCAGTTTGAACACATATTTTCTTGGAAACACTCTCAAATAGGCAGTTTAACTATTTATCTTTTCTATATCATATTCACAACAGACGTTTTTCCCCTTGTACAATAATTACTTGTACTCTGTTCCCATTAGGTATGCACTTAGAGAAAAATGATATGATTACTATTTAGTTGCTTATAGCATGAGTAGCCTGAAGGATTGTATTTTACGATACATTTCTAATCATTGCATCATGATAAAATAATACAGAACAAATCCAGAGTTGTGGCTAACCATCTACCTACGGACAGAGTTTGGAAGGGATGATCCTGATGTTCAATTACAGTTCTAAAAGTCAACATTGATTTCCTGATCCCCTACTTGCTGCAGGGATAAATAAAATCATAAGTGAACTATTTTAGGCTATTAAAAGAGTCTCAGGCGAAAGAAAAACACCAAAATGGTCTGTCAAAAACAAATACTGTCAAATTGGTGTTAGTCAACTTTTCTTGAGCTCTTGTGGTTCCCTCTTGTCAGCAGTCTGAAAGGGCTGCACGGAGTTGCCTAACTACTGCAGCACTCCTGAACCTCAAATTCCTCTCTTTCCAGCTTTCTCCAGCTTCTCCATTTGGGCACATTTATGTCACATCTTTGCTTCCCGTCTCACTGTAAGATCCTAAGTACCAGATGCAGCTGTTTAGGGTGGGATCTTTTATCGTGTGTATGTGGTGTGGCTCCTGGAGTGGTCCTGTAGCGCAACTACTGCCAGAGCTTCACTAGACAAAAGAGTCCTGAGCTAAAGCCCCTCCTGACCCACTCACACCTTGGTGTACAATCCAGCATGTCTCTCATGACTCCACAAACTTCCTTTGTCCTCACACAGCCCTCACTGTGCCAAGCCTCCCCCCTTACCCTTTGACTGCAGAAGAGGTCCTCATCATGTGAGGGCAATAAAGATTGGGAACCACTAGCGAGAGGCATTCCTTTAACATGGCACACTGGAGGACAACTGCTGTGTTTTAGTACTTGGCAGTGGAAAACACAGCCATGCTGGTAATGCTGAAAGCAAGCATAAGTCACACTTTAGATCTCTGTGGTGGACACAGCCTCTGCTATTCAGAAAAAGCTCTAAGCCAAAGAGTCTGACCGAGGGTTGCCTCATCCACTGTCAGAATTAACACAGCAGCATAGAGCAATCAGAGCTTCTGACTGATGCTGTAACAACTGGCTCCCACTCACTCTCACTCTGGAAGACAAACCTTCCCCAGTCTCTTTCCTCCTCCTATATCATTTCCACTCTCCTCATCTGGTGCTAAATCAACTACTCTGGTTGTGCCATATTCTGATACTGTTATGATAATCTACTGCATTTGCCATGTGGGAAGGCCTCAAACTGACTCATCAAATATTAAGTCAGGGCCTTTCAGTGCCATGTGAGAGGATTGTTTTACTCCAAGCCTCAGTTCTGATGTAGCCAGTTAGCAGGGACTCAGGCAGCTCTTGTCTTGATTTTTCCCTCAGTGTTAACAAGTCACTAACACTTATTCTTTTGTCTTCCTTTCATAAACTTTCTTTTAAAGTCATAATACATAAATGTTCCATTTTTCTCCTAGTAAGCAATGCTTCAGAAATTACTGTCTCCTCCAGCTAGAAAGAGAAAATATTCTTTTAGCTTTTTGGTTCTTTTAGCTGAAGGGAGTTTATCTTCTGACACTCTCCTTGCTACCACCTGTTGCATGCAGAGACACTGTAGCTTAAAGCCTTCTGCAGTAAAACTAAATGAATAGTAAGACTAGTCTGTCTCTGCAGATGGCCAGTTCAACTACCTTTTATGCCACGTCACATCATATGTGTAGATTCAATCCAATGAGTGAGTAACAGAAGATGCCTTCAGCATTTCTAAGAGCTTTTGGTTTGGTAAGACTATTCATAGAAGTATTCCACACTTTCCTTTGTGGTTTCATCTTTGCTTGTATTATTCCTGCCACTGCACTTCAGTGTGAAAGCCCTGAAATATAAAAATGATGTTTAAACTGATTCCCGGGCACTGGAACCTGATGGTCCTCCTGTCAAAGCATTGCACTTATTTTTCCAAAATTGCAGCAATCTCCCAAAACAATTCCCAAGCACAGTTTATGAACTAATACTAGCTGGAAACCATTCCCAGTGGCAGTATGCATACACCCACCATTGTCTGGAGGCTGAGTATTACAGGGAGGACTGGTCACCCTGTGCAGCTGGGCTCAGAGCCAGAGGATGCTTCTGTGCATGTATAATTTACTAACACGGATGTTGCCAAGGAGCCTGACAAAAAAGCACTTCATTCAGTGCCTTCATCTCACCCATTTATTTCAGTGCAGCACTTCTGTCCTGTGCAACAGCCTGTTCCAAATGACACCCTTTACACACACAGTTTAAATTTATCCCCATGAAAATCACACCATTTCTGCCAATCTCAATGGCTGTGGGACCAGGTATGCAGGCTCTCTGTTGACCCTACTATCTGGCACTCAGCAAGACAAGCAATCAGTGTTGAGTGTTTCAGTGTGGTTATCTGTGTGTAGTATCAGGTTCTCAGTTGCATCAGCATTGAGAACTGCAGGCAAAAATTGCCCACAGTCTTACTTTTCTCTCCCTTCACACTGAGTACATGCAATCAGGACATGAAAGAGGAGTGAGCAGTGTTTTGCTTGGCACCTCATTTCAGTGTAGGTACCTCACAGCCACCAGGACATCCTCTCATGTAGCCTTTAGTAGCCTGCTTACACAGCTCGATGCTGGTGGCACTCATGGTGCAACAAGAGGAAGAGAACAGAGCTCCATTAATCAAATCCAGCCCTATACTCCAGATGTTTCTTTTTAGATGTTACTTCCCAGAGGAAGTCTGAGTTGCTTTTACAATGCTCTTTCATCCAAATATACTTAAAAAGAAATGACAGTTCATCAATTTAGTCTTAGGCCTGTCTTTCTATATGCTATATAACAAGAGTTCTAAGAAACTCCTGTAGTAAGAGAAACAGAGGAGAAATATTATTGTCAGTCTCTTAACATTTACCTTCAGAAGGGAACTTTAGCTTTGTTCAAATATCTGCTAAAAGTCAGATGAACACTATAGAGAGAAGTCTGCCAAAAAATTCCAGTTCTCTGCCTTCTTCTCCTTCCTTTGGTCAGTTTTTTAATCAGGCTACACACTGGATCATACATCATACATAAGAAGCTTCCAGTGAGCGCTTTTACCTCAGCCTATTTGTGTGGAGACGTTTCTGCAGTAACATATGTATGAGTCATATCTTACTTCTATCATGAGGGACCTGCATCAGCATAAAAAGGGAAGACCTTACTTGACATTGCTGATTTCTGTAAGAGAATAAAAGGAAAACTAAAAGGTTTCTTTCCCCGAAAAAAAAAAAAAATAAGCACAACCACACTTTTGACATATGTCAAAAAGAGCAAATAAAATGAAAACATGTTCTTTTCCCCTAGAATATCTAAGAGAAGATTGATTAATGTGTTAGAACTTACAGAACAAAGGAAACAAATTGGAAGGGTTGCTAATGTTAGAACGAGCTACGGCAATTCAGAGTCCCTGAATACATGGAAGAAAAACAGCAGTGACATCATTCAAACACGTTGCAAGTTATTTAGGAAAGTTAACTTAGCCTTTCACCTTTGTATGAAAACTTACAGCTACAACTAAAACCTACAGACTGAGTGGGCCATACATCCTGTGCATGTGTGCAGTCCCAGACACCCTTTTCTCATTTCAGGGGATAAAATCAATGAGACAGATCCACCTGAGAGACATAAACTGAATGAGAAAGATGTTCCAGCTCATGAAATATTGCAGACTCCAAAGGAATACCTGAGGATGTCAGAAAGTTCCAACAAAGGATACAAATTCAAACTCCAGAATCTGCAAGTCATTTCTGCAGTTTGAGAACTCTTAACTTCTACAAATTGTTACTAAATGCCTGTTCTCCTGATGCAAAACAGAGTAGGTCATATAATGGAAGTCACCTGACACTTTCCCAAGCACTTTGGAAATGAGCATATCTTCGGACACAACTCAAGTAAATCATAAGGTTTTTAGCAAGGACTTAGTTGCTAGAAATTATGGTCAAAGGAACGGAAAAGATATTGAAAATTGAGTGTTGGTACAGGCTGGTAGGATAAATAAAGATAGAAAATTTCCATATTACCTGCATATCTCACTCTTTGGAAGTAGAAAGAACACCCCATATATTCTCCTCTGAATAAGCATCTATTCTAGAGTTAGTGTCAATGGTTACATTACAAGAGGTCACCATTAATTCCCAGAAATATTATGCACCTGATTCATGTGACACAGCTTCCTACATAGTATAAATAATGATGTTTGTGCCCTGAAGCTAAGAACCCAACTGATAAAGGATGTTGTGTGGCCACTGTACAAGATACATTGGGCTCAGTGTGCAAACCTGACAGTCTCCAGGCCAGCAATGTATAATTCAGAGCTCCTCTCTCTCCTCTTTGCTCATTTATTAAGTGAAAGAGAGCATAAAGTGACAAAGGAGATGGGGAAAGAGTTGCTTGTGTCTCTGTATAGGGAAACACGTGCCTTTAACCATCCTGTGCAGTCTTCCACAGCTCAGCTACAATGCATTTTATAGACTACAGGTGAGAGTTTCCAAGGCCACTGCCAGAGCCCATCGTCAGAGGAGCTCACGCTGTGGCCCTCGTGTCAGCTTCTGCAGTTGTAAGCTGAATATATCCACTTTGTCTCGGCCCTTTTAGTGACAGTAATTCCAAAAGGGAAGTGTGTTAATGGATACTTAACATACTGTCAAGTCCTTCAAGCATATACTTGGAATACTGGCCAAGAGAGGTAGAAAATGTTTCTTTTCACTCATTTCGAACACATTGCTTCTCATTTTGAGCCTCTAGTTTGAGATATCTGACCCTCTCCGACCTCTATTTTCTCCAAAATTTCAAAATCATACATTCAAACAAATTCAGCTCTAAAAGATCCAAGGCAGTTACGCAAGGACTTCCTAGATGAAACCACTGCTACCTCTACAAAGTGTGCAAGATGCAGAGGTACTCAGTGGGAGAGACTGGCTTCTGAGTCTTCCCTGTCACTTCACATCTCAAAAAACTGTCACGATGTGACATAGAGAACTTAAAATAACAACTAATTCCATTTAGAAATTGCTCTATTATTCATCACACATTTTCTGGGGTTTGTCTTTTTGTTTTTAATACTGAAGATAGTTTCATAAATATTGCAATGTTTGTTTCTTAATTAATATTTTCTTGGCAGTTTATATCTAATATATTGCTGTAAATAAAGCTGTCAATTACTTTATTGGATTAATTTAGCCTTTTTCTTGAAAAAAATGCATTTTGGGGGACATGACTGTTATTCAGGAGGATTTGCTAATATTTTCTTTTTGCAGTTTTCTGCACACAGCTTATAATAAGTTTTTAGTTTAAAAAGGAAATTATACTAACATATTTCACCTCAAAGAATAGGGTAACCAGATAATTTTTCCTTTCTATCCAGTGAGATGGAAGCAATTCAGTTCTCAAATTGCTGATTTTTAAAAGAAGAACTAAGGAATTAGAGCAAAAGAACTTTTCAGAAAAACCCCTCTGAAAGTCCTACTCTTGAAAGAACAAAGAGAGAGAGAAAAATAAAAGGAACAACATTATGTGCAAGAGAATATCTAGAAACAAAGTTCTCTTCACATTTCTTTGATGCCCCAGTCTTGGCTCCCACTGATTTTAGTCAGCAGGCTTTGAGTCACTCTAAAAGTTTCTGAAATAGCTGCACTTGTCACCCTTCCTATTTACCCTGTAAAGTTTACTTTGACCTTTGTATTACAAATCATCTTAGCGTTGGTTTTGCACATCCAGCATCCTTGTCACAACTCTCAGAGTGGAAGAGATGACATTTTCAGTCAAACAAACTAAAAAAAACCAAAAGTAAATAAAAATATTCCCTCCAAGTTTTGATCCATCCTGTTAAGTTTGTTGGGTTTTTTTTCATTTCCAAACAGAGATAAAAACACCACACTCAGGTTGGAAGGGGAAGGAAGAAAGTCACTACTAATGAAAATATCTTATTACAGCATTGCTACAATGACTTCATCACCAAAATCTCCCCCAACCCTCTTGATTTTTCATTGAGTGCTACTTCTGTTAAAACTGACTTACTTTTTCATGATATGTATTATTTCTCAAATATAACACTTTCATTTCAGTAGCTTCATTAGCCTTAGAAAAGTTGATATGTTCTTTTATAGTGCCACAGCAATAGATTTTACTCTAAACTTGTGATCTAGATAGGAGGATGCTACTTTGCTGTAAAGACAACAGATTTTTAGAAAGTTAATACTAGTGAAGAATTCCACATTCTGTTAAAGGTTAACTACAGAAAGAAGGCATAGATCCTTGTATTTTCAATGTTAGCAATGAAGTATAAAATATGATGGTGAAATAGCAACAGTTGTTTATTTCTATGTCAATCCCTTTAAGTAAAAAACACCGCGAGGGTGTTGTGATAGGTAGCTCTTGGAAAACTCATCTCTAATGAAATCAACTAAAAAATTTATGTTTGTCTTCAATAAGGTCTAGATATGACTCTAAGCAGCTGAACACCTCCAATGCTTAATATTGCACTTCATACATCTTGCTGTAAGTTACCTGTTGTGTAAACAGCTGCAACCTCATGTTTCTTTAAAAAGCATATGCATTACAAAACAAATCTGATCTAATTTGCTGTTGTAAAGATCATCCATTTTTATAAAGAGTTCACTAAATTTGACTGTGGGGTTTTTTCATTAATTCATGTGGTGACTTAAAAAATAAGAAGTAGAAATTGTATCCCATTTGCAGAAGAGGAACTAGTGACTTTCTCTTAAAAGTTAAAGCTCCTCCCATTCTCTGTCTACTGAATCCATAATGTTAAGCAAATTCCATTCCATAGGCACAAAAATACATGGATGTGCACATGGATGAAATTTCCATTGACACAAATGAAATTCCAGACATCTAAAGGCAGGGTTTAGCCCAGAGTACTCAGTGTGTGACAACTCATTTATTCTCATAGCAAAGAACTGATGAAGGAGAAAGGCTCTTAACGTGACACAGAGAGCTCGAAAAGCCAAAATGGGAATTCAGGAAGTTGTTCAATTGTTTTTTTTAAAGATACTCCTGCATTTCAAGTCTACAGTCAGCATGGAGGACCCTGCTCCCTCCAGTCTGCAGTAAGATCTTATTTGTCCTTCAACTACAATTGCAGAGTGGCTATAAATTTCTCTATTTCTTTTTCTTCTTAGTAAGAAGTAGACGTGATGCTCTGATGGAGTGCCGTGTACTTTGAAATAAATTGACACAGGACACTGAAGGAAGAAAGAGTTGTATCACAAAAAAAAAAAAAAATCAGAATCACGGTTTTGTAACCAAAAAGATGAACAATTCTCATCACTAAACCATTGATACCTTCCATTTACTTTCTCTGGTGACAACTCAGATTTCAGTAGAACAGTTCAGAGAGGTTTTTTTTTTTTGCTTTCCAAAGATCTTCCTATTACTCAAAAGTCCAACTTTTTGTCAAAAAAAAAAAAAGAAAAAAGACAGAATCAAACAGAATATACCATTAATTAGCTTTCATGCAAGTCAGTAAGACAGAGCGGAGAAAGTGAGCTACTACTAAAAGAAAACTCCAAGGAAATTACAGAATTACCTAAATAAGGAGTATCTGTAGTTTTCAAAATGCAATCACAGTTGACAGAAATTCTCACCTGTACTTACAATCTCACCAGAGACTAAGGACTGAGAAACCACAGGAAACTGTTTAGTGTCTTGTCTTTCAAAGCAATCTCTTCTGATTTAGAACTAGCAGAAATGCTGAACTCATATGAGGACACTTTGATTATTGCTACTCAATGTTTTATGTGGTGTTATGTGAGGAGCTAGAAGGTTTCAGTCTCTCTTGCTCCCAGACTAGCATTTTTCACCACAAAAAAAAAAAAAAAAAAAAAAAAAAATAGTCATGTACAATAAAATCAATCCACTAAAGCATTTCCTGACAATGCTCAAATATCTGCATCAACTCAGTGTGTTCCCCTCAACAACATGCACAGTAAAGAGAGAATTTTTATTTGACAGCTGACCAGCAGGGAAGAACCAAATGTTCAAATTAATGATAAATATAACTCAAGAGCAAAGTTGTTGGGGCATGCATGCAGACATAATATAGACTGCAATGTGCAGCCTGAAGTTTTGAAAGCCTCCAGAGAAAACACAGTGGAAAGGTTTATCAGGAAGTAAGGAAAATAAAAAATATGCCAAAGTGTTGGGTAAAGGCAATAGGCTGGAGAACATCAGAAATATGGCATAAACTAATGCTGTCAGGATGATACTGGGAGCAAAAGCCACAGTGTCACTCTCTAAGGATCCCAGGTGTTTATAATGTGATGCTACAAAACAGCAGAAAAAGAACAAAGCAGCAAAAAGTTAACTGCTTTAGTTTGATTTAAGTAAGGACTTCAGAATCCCTGATCATGCTGCCAGTTATCCCTACACAGCTAATGACAGTTCTGCATCAGGCCTGGTGCCCCCTTTCCTTGTCCTTCTCTCCCATTCTAAATATTATTTTTTTAAAAATTGAAAGATGTTCTGGACTTGACACCAAACATTTCATGCGTCAGGAAAACATGGGTTAGGGATTTGGAGTTCTGCCCAGTGTGAATAATGCAGCAGAGTACTATGGCAGCATGAACTGTTAGAGAAATCACAGCCGCTGGTCTTCACTGCTCATCTAGACAAAAATTAGGTCTTAGTATGTTCTTGATGCCAATCAGAGGCTTCAGGACAGGTACTGAAATATGGATTTCACATGCCATGTTAATTCTGTCAGCATATGTCAGAGAGTCCTGTGTCCCCCATTCCTGTCCTCTCCAATCTATCTATCCTTCATATGCTGAAACTTTACTCTGATGGCATTTTCTCCCTGGAACTTTTGCTCTGGAAAGCTGAAACTACAACATGGAAAAACAGTACATACTGTAGATAACAAGCTGTTTTGACAACAAAACTAGAATCCCATGTATCAAATACTTGTCCACTAATATTCATTGCATTTTTTTGCTTGCTTAGCCTTCCAATACTGTTGTCCATGGATAGGGCCCTTAGACCTGAGTCATCTTTTCTGACTTTCAAGCAAATCTTAAATTCTAGGTGTGTATAAGACTTAATTTTATTTTTCCTTCCCCTTCACTTATTGTCTTTGCCTTTTGAAGCAATGCTCAGCTGATACTCCAGCAAAAGCATCCTCCAGCTCCCAAGCACAGCACCAATATTCTCTCTATTGAGGCCACAGGCCATGCTTGCATCCTGATTTCTGCTCTCTGAAACAGTCAAACCCATTCTCCTGCTAAAGAAGGGAAATTAAAGAATATGGGGCTAGTGTGTTACAAAGGTCCTACAGGTTGATGTATTAGGTGCAGTGGCAGGTGAGTTCCTCTAACTCAGTTTCCCACCTGAACTACACTTCAGTGATTCAGTTCTTACCCTAACAGAGGAGGAATTCATCCCAGAGTTCTTAGCTACACTCAAATCTGATCTTAGGAATAAAGAGAAAAGAAAAATATGCTGAAGCAGCTGAAATTTAGAGAGCAGACAGGAGGGTAAGAAGATGCTCTCATTTCTGCCCTATCGTTTCTGTATCAATTACAGCAGGTACGTCCCCAGAAAAATCACATAGAGTCAGCTAAGCCTTATTTTAGAGAATGGGTCATCACCAGAAAGGAACAGCAGTTCTATGCTGATTCAACCCTGAGTCATTTTTCATTGGGTTTCAACTGATGTTGATTTTACCTCATATTCATCTGAACAAGGAGCCTCTACCCTTTCCACTAATCCTCATCATAACAGAGAAGAAAATCACAGGGAAAAAGAGGGAGGTGAAGATACTATGGCTAAAATTTACCTTGCAATAGAATAATATTAAGCTTCTGATGGGGCACATTTTCCTAAGTTATGAAGGAGTTTAATGACGTCTTTTAAGAGCAATAAATAAATGGGCTGCTTGAAAGCATTCTCAGGCTAGAATTGCTTTTCTCCTGCTAAATCTGCTAATTATGCCATTTTTCCATTAACTGAGAACATAAAATGCTTAAAACCAGCTTTGAATCAGTTTTCTGCACTGTAGTAGCTCCTCAGAAGGGCGCCACTATCAGAGTATCCTCACTTTTCAGTGAATAGAGTCTGCAAAGTTTGTTACAATAAATAAAACACTGTTCTGCTGTCACCCTGGGGGGTTCACACCTTGCAGTGCCTCTGTCCCCACGACCTGGGGCCACTTGGGGGGCTGGGGGGGAAGAGAAACACGGGTTGGATTTCTGCTGGAGTATGGAATGGGGGGAAACCTGGACTGGAATTTTCTGGACTACAGAATGCAGGAAACCTCGTACTAGATTTTATCTGGAGTATGGAATGGGGGAAAACACAGACTGGATTTCTGCTGGAGTATGGAATGGGGGAAAACCTGGACTGGATTTTATCCGGAGTACAGAATGGGGGAAAACCCGGACTGGAATTTTCTGGAGTAGAGAACGGGGGAAAACCCAGACTGGATTTTACCTGGAGTATGGAATGGGGGGAAACTCAGACCGGATTTATAAAAAAAAAATTTTAAAAAAAAAATGAAGGGTTGGACTTGATGATCACAGAGGTCCTTTCCAACCCAGTTGATTCTATGATTCTATGAAAGGGCAACATTTCTGTGTCTGACTGTAAATTCCTTCCCTAACAGTTTTCTCTCAGAAGTGACCAAGCCTCCATCACCAATTTTCTGCTAAAAAAAGATCAACCTGAGCATTTCAGTTTGCACAAGAGCATAGCTAGTAGCATGTAAAAGTATAAGAATGAATCCTTACTTAGGTTTCCAGCTACTAGACAGTACACCTTATTCTACGTTTCATTTTATGAGTATTTGAAGCAATAAAATTCAGAAGTAACTTATTTAAAGAAGGTATATAGGCAAAGTAAACTAGTTTGTCTGTGTGAATACCTCATGAGAAAAACTGCCTCATAATATCACATTAAATATTTAAAGCTATAATGATAATGGTAAAGTTGCATCAAGTCCAAGTATTACATGTCACTCCTGAGAATTTGTCAGCAAAATCCAACAAACGGGTTTGCACTTTCTCATCTATTCTTAGCCTTCTTGTTTATTTATTCTTACATGTACAAAGATGTCTACAAATCTGAACCCACTCTCTCAACCAGACTTGTATCTACAGGACACACGCAAAGCTAACTTCAAAATGAATTTTTAATCATTTCTTTTTAAGGCTGAGAACAGAATGGATCAAACATTGAATATGTTGTAATTTTCCGAGTTCTTCTTGTAGGTTTTTTGACTCTGAAGTGAAAAAATTTCTCAGTCCTTAGTTTTTAATCTTCAAAAATATGAAATTCGCCTTGAGACAAGAGTTGTTTTGCTACTGGATTTAATATATATATATATATATACACATATATCCAAAAAAAACAACTCAAGTGCAGTTATTTTCTCTTTTCAGAAATATGAAATAAGAAACACTGTAATCATTACTTTTAGCTCATCTTAAAACAGCATATGGGCTGCTGTTTTCATTTCAAGAATGAGGAAAAGAGACAGACAAATTAATTCTGATTTAGCTTCCTTTAGAAAGCATGGTGATCACCAGAAGACATATTTTAGACTCCTGGTGACTTCTTGAAAGGTTGAAATTGCAGGTATTAGAAAGTGGTCACCCTACTTTTCATCAGGTTATGAACAATAATGTACAACAAGTAAATATCTCCTGTCAATTCTTCTTTTCCTGCCAACCTGAAGCACGACACAGTGCATAAGAAAGATTTTGCAAGCAAAATGTTTCCAAAACTTGATGATCTGGGGCAATGTTTAGATTATAAGAATATACACTAATAATATATTATTTTTCATCTCCTTAGAGATACAGCACATCTCTGAAAGTACACACACAGTGTCAACCAGTTCTGAATGTTCAAATAACACATTACTTTGCTAATTTATTTTATATATTTTAATGTTAAATAATATGCATAGAAAGCCCTGATATAATATAACTTAAAAATATGTATCTTCTAAAGTAAATCGAAGTAAAGTTAAATTATCCCTATGATAAATTTATTTCAGCTTACTTTCCCTTCAAGTTACTCAAGCTGTCTTGTTTATATAAATCTAATTTTCGCTTTCAATGTATTTAAATTATTTGCAATAGGATTCCCTGTTAAATAAATTGTTTTGAGTTTAAGGGTAAAAGAGACTGTATTCTGGTATTGTATTTCTATACAAATAAACAAACAACAACAAAAAGAATAAGAGAAATGTCGGGTTTTTCAGCCTCCTGAGATTTCTCATAGATTATTTCATGTGTGGGTTTTTTTTTTCTCCCTAACAAATACACAGAAATGTAGAAAAAATATCCTACAGGGAACACTTGATTGAACTGGCCAGTCACTAAATATGAGTTTAGCAACAGGAAATTGATGAATTTGAAAATGAGGGCTTATCAAGTTAATAATTATGATCTAAAGTAAAAGAAACAAAGAAAAAATTCCTAGTGTCTTGGAACCCAGAAGTAAAATATTTTGATCATATAAATTCAAATAAATGTTTTATTGTCATTGTAAAAATTCTTTTGCAGAAATCTGAAAATAATTCAGAGGAAGTTGAATACAATGAGAAATGAGAAATCAAGGATTTTGTTAAGGTACTCAAAGGGGAAACTAAGATTTTGCTTAAGGAAGGAAATGCAGAAGTGAGATGGAAATCATAAAGAAACACTTTGAAGTAACAGATGTAAAATAGAATGTTTCAGATGTGTTCTTAAATATCGTTTTGTCAGAAAAGTGAGTGATATAGACTGTTTATTATTTAAGTGATACTTCTAATTGTGTTCCTGTTTGGAAAGTTGAAAAATACAAAGACAGACACTGAGTCAGTACCTGAGTTAGAGAAGGACAGAGAAGTAGTGCAGCAAGGTTAGCAGCTCTGTCTATGCGAATTCAGACATTCAAGTTCTTTAATGTTAGAAATTTTTTTTTCCAACTCCCCATGATGGATAGCAGATGTTAATAGCAAGATTTCTTGAAGGAAACTGAAGCCCAGACAGGTCAGGGTGGGAGGAACTTTACAGAGCTATTAATATTTCAGTGTTCTAGACTTCAAGATGAAGGTACTCCATTGTTCTCCAAAAGGCAGAAGAAAAACAGTGTACAAGCTCCACAGCGCTGCTCTGTATCCATTACTGCAACTTTCTAAAATAACACAAACAATATTTGATATTAGTAGCTTAATACCCAGTGGTGTTTTCCATAGATCGATATTTTACTACTTTGGTACAAGATCCCAAACAATTCCAGTGCGAAAAGGTCAATCAGGTCAACCCTCAATGGTGAGCCAAATTGTGTTGTAGCCTGTTCTCTCTTCAGAAAGATTTAACCACTTTCATAGGTCCAGGGCATCAACTTCTCCCTTTCTAAACATAATTGAAATATTTAGGTAAATACCTGGGACTGTTGTCCTCCCAACTATTCCAGATTGGGATTTATGACCTTTATAGGATTTCAAATCCTAAAAGTACTTGTGAGAATTTTCCTGAGCTCCCACATCCAGTGATGCCTGTGGCAATGTTCTATTGCTGAGGAAGCTTTGAGATGGAGTTTGCAATACTGTGCTGAGATGTACAGGAGTCAAAAGAAAACTACAGGAATTCCTGGTATTAGAGCCAGGGGGGAAATCCTGAATCATACAGGACCACACTTTTGTAACTATTTGGTGGTAAAGACCTTACATTCTGACCAAGACTTTCCACAATATTTATCAGTAAACAAGTCTGTAATGTGAAGATGCTGAATCATATATTCCCCATACATGCCTTTTCCCATTGAGCTGAGCTCTGAACAAAACATCTGAGAGAATTTTTGTTTCAAGGAGTGTGAAAGAACATAAAAAATCAGTGGGTTTTTTATTGCCAATGTGTGAAGGAAACAGATCTCAAGCTCCTCTCCTTTTCTGATCAAATACTGCTATTCAGTGGTCTGAAATAATATGGGTATATCACCCAAGCAAGAACTTAAGCTTTGAGAGATCTGATGACACTTCTGATAAGTCAAAACTCATGTTCTCCCACATCTGGCTGACACATTCATCCAAGACCCTTCTCCCTGCTCCAGTGTTAGCTACTATATGAGGAAATAAGAGGACTTGGAAGAAAAATGATGGCATTATTGTCTGAAATCTCTTTATAATAAGGCAGCAGAGGATGTGATAAAATTTAAGGCTTTTGCTACTCTAATCACTTATTTGAAATCAGTGGTGGCAGGCCCAATGTGCTATGGAAAAAGGCACCAATTAAATATTACTCATTTGTTCTCATCTGAGTTTTCAATGCTAAAGTTTCATAAAGTTTGAACATCCACTCACACAAATATGTAATAAAAATCTTAGAGATCCTGGTCTATTGAGTAAGTCCTACCAAAACAACTATTTTGTCTTATTTGCAAAACTAATATTTTTTTGCTAAACTAAGTATTTTTGTGGGTGGGACACTGAAAGTCTGATATTGTGGGTCTGTAATGGGCCTTGTAAGGTATAACAATGCCTGTGGAATCACTGATTTTGTTGCTGTTGTTTACCCAAAACTGAAAACATTCTAGCAGGTGGGTAGTCAGATAAAATTGCTTCATGAGAAGGAACAGAAATTAGGATGTCTTCTGCATAGGTTAACTTCCTGACCTCTCCTAGAAACAGAAGGAAAAGGAGTGGCCCTGCTGTGCTGTTAAAAACTTCCAAACCACCAGCTTGCATTTATACAAATTCCTTCATCCCGTCCTCAAGAACGATTCCTTTATTCCAAGCTGGAAGTCTTGGAAGCATGGCTAGAACACATTTTTAACACATTTGTCATGACAATTCAAAGTCTGCACACTGTTTGGTATGAGGAATTCTGTGCATCTCTCTTTCCAAATGAGATATGAATATTCATTCATTCACCTTCCATTGCCTAGCATCTCCAATTTGGTGCAAAACCCAGTGAAAACATCCTGGTACTTATCTCAGGACTAAATAAACCACAGATCACTCAGAGTGTAATAACTGCCCATTTAAACACAGACTCTGGGTATCTAAAGATGGATCTCACAGCTGTTTCCTCTAGTCTGAACTCCAAGAAGGACAGAACTTGGAAACAAGTGATCTGCAGAATACAGATAACTTGTGAAGGCTGATTAGAAATGCAGCTGACAAAGTTACTTGGAAGGTACAAGAAGTAACAATTGCCTCCTGGCTATTTTGGAGATGCAGGCAAGGCATAAACAGCAAAACTGTAGGATCGGCAACAGACTTTGTGATTCATAACTTGTTGAATACATTCGGTGGGAAAAGAGTCCAGCTGGTCCTGTTAGCTATAGCAGTTTTTAGATCCAACACAGAAACAATACCTGTTTCTCCCTGACAGACCTCTGGGAAATGCTGTGTTTATTGTATTGCAGACTGATCAATTGGGAAAATTAGATCTGCCTAACTAGGCTTCAGCTGGGAAACCCACAGGCTGGACTGACACAGAGAATTGGAAACTAAGAGCCCACACAGAGCCCACTGAGGCCAAGTAGGAGTCCAACAGCACATGGCTCTAGCAAATATCTTCTTTAGGTCCTGCTATGAAGGCTTTACTGAGCCTGTCTTTGGCTGAAATAGAACCATGCCTAAAGTTATATCTTCAAATGGAAAAACTGTTTATAAAGGATCACATCTAAGATTTTTAATGAAATGTTTATCTCAAAAAGATCCTCACTACTGAAATTTCATACAATTGAAATCAGGGGAATAAATATGCTTTTTCTACCTAATTCCAAAAAAAACCCCCACAAACCAAAACAAAAAACCCTCTAAATGGGATACTAGTAAAAAACTGTTACCTTGCTTCAGGAAGAACATTTAGGTTTATAACTGTCACAGGGGAAGTAGTGCATGCTGTTGTCTCAGGCTTCTCAGGAGTCCAGAGAAAATAAGATTGAATGGTTTCCTATGTGGATTTCTGGTAAGCACATGGAAAAACAGATCCCACCCTTCTCAAGGTGCTCCCTTAGACCAGGCAGTAGAATGTAGATTCTCTAAGCTATTAGACACTGGTACCACCCTCTGCTCTAGCCCACAAGATACTGCATTCACGGAGTATGTTACTGTGGTGGTTTGGGCTAGGCCTTCCTTGGTGACCAGTTTGTAACCAAGGAAGGGTCCGGATTTACCCAGTATTCCCTACAATTTTTACGTAAGCCAGGCTATAAAAAGAAAGGAGGAGAGGCCTTCGCTCTCCTTCCTTCTGGCAGCTTGGAGGTGCAGGTTCCCTGCTGTTGAGTCTGCCGTGTTGGGGAGCGAGGCCTGGTTAGGCCTTGCTGACCTTGGGAGACAGAGGTTGCCGGCGATCATTCCAGGGCGACTCTCAGTTGTCCCAGGAGAGTAGAGAGCTATTTTCTTTGCTAACTCTTTTAGTTGTTAGATATTGGGTCACTAATTGGGATATATATATATATTTTAGTTTAGTTTTGTTCCCTTTCCCTTGTGAAATTGTATATTTTAATTGTATATAAGTGTAAATATATTTATATATATCACTTTGGTTGTCTCTCTCTCGTTTCGGGTTTTCTTATTTTTTTTTTCTCCCTCTTCTCCATGAGGTTTTTTTTTTGGGGGGGGACGGACTTCTGGTGGTAAGGTTTGGAGACTTGGCAGGGAGCCAGCTTCAAACCACATCAGTTACTCAGGACAAAGAATTCAACTGACTTCAAGAAGCCTATAAAAAACATACATGAAGTGCTCTTGGATGTCCAAGAGTGAGAGAGAAGGGATACAGAAGACAATGGGAAAAGCAGACAGGCCCTGCAAGAATAAAGCCATTACAATATTACTAGAAGAAATTAATAAAACAAATAAATAAAAAAGCCACCAAACAAACCAAAGAAAAAAACCAAAAAGGCAAAAAAATGCCCACCAAAATGAAAACTTGATTAAAATAAATAATAACACTAACACCTATGTTTTTACTTCAGCAATAAGTACCAGAAGTGAAGCAAACTTTTCTGGTACACTTTCATCAACTGTGGATTACTCATAAGGTCATGCATTTGCAAAGGAGGTTATTTTGAAACATTGGATTACTGCAGAAACACAGCCTTATCTAAATTAGTTCTGCCCACACTCTCAACCAATAAATTTCTCCACCAGTTTGCATATTGATTTTTTCCCATCTTTTATTTATTTCAGCTTTGGAAAGAAAAAGTCTCTTAAGCAGGTAACAGGAAGTATTAGTTCAGAAAGGTTATTTTGTTTTGCTGTCAAATGTCTCTCTAGCCGGATCACTTTACAAATGTAAATTAAAAGGCTTAAAAACTTGTGATCCAGTGTAGAATTCTAATTCAGCTTAGACAACACATTTTCTCATTCAAAACACAATATATTATTTTTGTGTTTAACACTCTGCTGATCTGAATCAGAACCCATTAGCTCTCAGCTCTCTTCTGGTATGTAGAAAAAAGGATTGCCTAAAGGACCTTTATTTTATTTTTCTAGTGCATCTAGTCCATTTTGCTTCCCTTCTTCTGCAACAAATAAAGCAATGCAATATATACTCATCAGTCCTACAGACATCAGCAAGCATGAGAGTTAAAACAATAATCAACAGTAGTTTGTGAGATTTCACAGATGGATAATTAAGCAGCCTATGAACATGTCATTTTCTCTCTGTTTTAAAATGTCCTTTGGACAGATTTGCATTCCTGTGACACTCACAGCCAGGGCACTTAACCTTTAATACCACTATATAACGGTACTGCTTCTTGATGCTTCTCAGGTGCTTACAAATTATCTCTACTGATTTAACCTTGAGCATTTGATCTCATCCCAGGGTGTGACTTCTCTGACAGATCAATGGTGTTATGCAATCAAATGAATACCTAGATAATACTCATTTGGTCATTTGTCATCTCATTTATAGCGTTTTGTGATTAAGTTTAATTTGCTTTTATTTCTGATGAAGCTGCTGTCTTACAAAAGTCATCAGTACAAAAAGTATGAGAGTGTTTACTGTTCTCTGGAGACCCAGCTCTCCTGAATCATCTCTGGAAAATCAGTTGGCAGACCTTTATCTGCCTAAAAGAGGAAGGCAGACAATTCTTAGCTAGAAATCAGTGCATGCTCTGCAAACTTCTGTTTAGAAGCGAGTGCTAAGAGAATTATGCACTAACAGGAGTGTAGCTGACCCTTCTGGTTCCTAAGCAAATGCAACAACCTTTAGCATAGCTATCCACACTGTCCTATTGGGGTCTTACTTCTGAGTACAAGAATTTAGATAAAAGTTTCCAATGCCAGTAGAGTACGGTCCACAGCTGAGTCAGAACAACTTTAGTAGATAAGTACATAAAAAGAATAAATTCCAAAAATAAACTCATGGATAAATAAAGGACAAAACTTACCTGGGGGTAGACACCTTTCTGAGATAAGATAGAGATACTATTCCAATGAAGTATCCCACCCTGAATCTCACATAGTGGCTGCCCTACAGCACATGTGCTGGTTTTGCCTGACCTACTTTTGCCTGACCAGTGTTTTGCTCAAATACTCTGTCTTTAAGGATTACCTCCCACCACAGTTGACACAGGTGGGACATATTCAAAGAAATGGATTAGGATAGACACCTGTGTTCAATTTAACCCATTGCTCTACTGTTTAGGCTCTAAGGCAAATCATATGGTTTTATTTTCTCATATTTAATAAACATTTTCCACAGTATGTGCAGTTTTATGACTTTGCTGCTACTGCATTAATCATAAGTGTTCTAAGAAAGGCATATGAAAAACTATTCCAGTTGTCTTCCACTATCTTGTCTGCAAAAGCTGGGAGAAACTGGACTAACTTTATAGCCTGCAGGTTTCTTTTGGAAGCATAGAAAGTTTCCTGGAATTGATTTTACATTGTATCACTGATTGCCAGGCTCTGGCTAACAAGGTCTGCTACAGCTTTAATTCATTGACCTGATAAGGCTCATAGGTTGCCACAGTGCTCAGAAGTGCTCTTCAAGGTGTTTTCTAGGTAGAGATTTCATTTTAGACAGGACAGGTTAAAGGATCAAGAAACTTAGGTCAAAGAATATAAACCACTGAATAAGAATATAAACCACTGCAAGAGCAGTATTATTTTACACCTGCAATGAATATTGTTATCGGCTACAATAGAAAAATATTCTTCAAAGAGCTCACTGAGCTGAGTTCCCTGTTGTATTAGGCAATTGTATCATACATGCCTTTTAGGCTGACTGAACTATCTAGCAGCAAGCTTATTGTTTTTGGTTTTGTGCCCACTGCTCTGGCGGGAAACATCATCCTTCTGCTCTGAGGGTTGAGTTTTCACTGTGCTTTGAGACAACAGTTTTTCCTCCAAACTAGAGCAGGCTGCAGATACACACCCAGCCTCCTGAGATATCCCAGCTGACATCCTGGAACTCACTTGCACATCTGAGCTCAGTGCTCTCCTTCAGAGCTGGTTTCTAACGCAGGACCAAGTCATTGCAGTAATTCCCTGCCTTCTTTATTGTGATTTGTTCCAGGTTTTCTTCTACCTTGAATGTGTTTCCACCTCATCAGCTATCCTATTTTGTTCTCAGGTTCAATAATCTCTCCCTTACTGAAAACAAACATTTTGTTTTGGGGCCACGAGTAACACCTTTTCCCATATATATCACTGACAAGCTTTTTTCTCTTCTTTAGCCATTTGGGTGTCCAGTTCAATCCCACCATGGCCAGGCTTCGCGAACGAAGATTTGGGAAGGCTCTATCCACATTTGCTACAGGCTCGCTGGTGGCTTATGAGGGCAATATGTGACAGACATATCCGATTGCAAAAGGCACAGCAGAAAGACCCCTTAGATGGTGTATTCTGCAAAACACGGTTCTTTCTGTGTTGCCTTTTTTCTTCAAGAGTGATCCTGCGTGTGTTCTCAAAGGAGACAGCAGCGTTACAGATGGTGTGTCTCCAGGCCTCCCGATTGGAGGCCAGAGCAGACCAGTTATGGTGATGAAATAATTATCACCTTGTTCTTACTTTCTGTGATGCAGCTTAATTTCCTGGTTAGATTCTTCTGTATTTAACTCATAACTCCTGATTTCTGTTTCAGTAATTTCATAACCCTTTTGAATGCACAGCCCTTTGCCTTGAAGGCTTTTTCTGTTGTTCCTAAAATAAACTCCAGATGACTTTTCTACCTGTAACTTGAGGACACTGCTAGCATTTAAATGCTTTAGAGTAGCAGACATTTTTGCAAAGCTTTTTTTGAACTCAAGAGCCTAAATACAATGGGTACCTCCCTAGATCTTTTGATCATTCCTCTGTTCCCCAACAGTGGTGCCAGAGAACCTCAGCTACTTAGCACTATAATAACAGAGAAATCCCAAAGAGTCCTCAAACACCTTTCTTAATCCTAATTTGTTGTTCTTAACCCATGACTAAGGGAAGTACTTGTCTGTGTCCAGGCACATCCACACCTGCACAGGCTGAGATATTTCTGCAATATGCAATTCCCTCCTCAGCTACTGGAAAGTTTCTCTGCTGCCATCCCAGCTCCCCTCCCTTCCCTGCTACCTGTCAACCGGCCTGTTTTCTCCTGTGTCAGCTCTTACAATGGCCCCTAAAATGTTTTCCTCTTGTCCTAAAAAACTTTGCTCCTGCCTCTAGTGCAGGATTTCCAATTCAACTATACTTATTTACAGATCTATTTTTATCCTTCCGTTTAATTAACTTATATATTTAATAACAATTTTAGTGTAGCTTGTATCCAAGAACTACTTTACTATCCCCTCCTTAGGCAGTTTGAGTCCAGAAATGTCTTTTTCAGCTGTGCTTTCCCGTCTTACTTCCACCCCATTATAAGCATAAAGTGCTTTTTTGAGTGTTGTTTTCTGCTTCTCCTAATTTGCACAGGTCCTTCAAATTTGACATTGCAATTAAACCCTTTATTCCAGCATGTTTTTTGCCATCCTAGATATCCACCCTCAGGTTCTGCACCAGAAGTTCCTCTTCCTCCACTTTTGCCCATGCTCCTTTCATTAGCAAGACTGGCATCACGCCACTGGCTCATTAATCACACCTATTCTCTTTTCAGTATTTGGTACCAGCTGCATCACTTATGCTACTAAAGTTCTCAGTAATTTTGTTACCTCATTCTTCCTTGTAGTACACCACACTATCCTTTATTTCTGCCTTTTTTTTTTCCCATTTTCTTTTGTATTTAAAAAAACCTGGAAGACATTAGTGTTTCAGGCCCAACTAATATCGAAAACACCTCTTACATCACCTATCCTGATTGCTGTACTCAGGAGATTAAATATGGTGTTCAGATGGTAATAAAAGTAGCATACGATTACAAAAATTCAGCAGTGCTTTATCACTATCTTACATGCTCCTATTTTTCTAAAACAGGTAATTTTGTTAGAATAAACTGTCTACTATTTTTTTAATAATAATGTGTATTTTTGACAGTAATAGTAAAATTATGTTACATTTTTTCTCTTACTCATTTTAAACATAAATTTTATAGCCACTGCCAGGGCAAGTGTTAATTGTACCTTGCACTATATCGCAATTGAACTCTCCCTAAAGCAGTGAAAGTGTTTAAGGAGGCTACATTTTCTTTTTAACTTGCCTTCTAGCTTCAAGAAAATTTAATAAGATCACCTAAAAGAGACAAAGAGATGTGCAGAACTTTTTTTCTCTCATGCTTTTTCAAAGAAATTACTTAATTTGCTTTCCTTCCTGCTATCTCTTTCCTACCTTGTCTCAGAAATAGAAGCTGTTACGCATCTACACAGGAGCACAAGTAACATGAGACAGACACACAGGCCAAAATCCAAGAGGCCATGTATGCTTGCTAACAGAAGTAGAGAGCCTGATGACTTGCAGTTCAAATAATGATCAAATCAATTGTTCATTAAAAAAAAAAATTGTGACCATTCTGTAGAAAATGGCTGTCTGTGGATAGAGGAAAGCTATAAAACACAGCTTCAAAAATTATACAGTGCTGAAACAAAAACTGCTAAGGAAATTCCCTGTGATTTTTGAAGCTCTTGATGGGATCTCTATGCTCTCATGAAGGTTGAAAGAAAAACTGGAACATTAAATATTTGTTCTGGAAAGTCTTCAGAGACTACAGCTGAAAAGGTTTGTCTGTGCCTATTACTACTACATTTAGAGATAAGCTGTGGACACTAAAAAAATAATAAAAAAAAAAAACATAAACCTTACCTTTCGCCGATTTTGAGATTTCTGGACACATACGTTGAGATGACATTTCCTTCCTTTGAGGGTCACAGTCAGAACCAACAAAAACAAAATAGAAAAGAAAACAGTTTTTCTTTATAAATTCTCCCACTTTTCCAGGTGTGTTTCCTTTTTACTGATGCAGGTGACCTGCTGGCAGCCCTTGCTCTTCATGTTCCTGGAAATTGCTAGTTGATACAATCACAAAGTGAAGAAAATGGAGTATGGACCCCTTTTGCATGAGCATATACTGTTTTACCTGACAAAGCCAACAGGATCATTATTTTCTCACAATGCCAGATTTTGTTGCTAATCCAAGTCATTTGCAGAAAGGTACAGATCAGTGGAAAAGCAAGAAATATTCCAAAGGTCACAGATCCATTATTTGGAAAGCACCTAGGCCAGGTTAGAAATTTTTCATCTAAATTATTTTTCAAAGGTAAACTGAATTTTGGCTGAAGTCAATAAGCAAACACACAAAACTGCAGAAATGTCTGCTATCAGTCTGAAATCCATCAGTGGTTTAATTATTTGGTAAAAATAAAGGAGGGCTTCCCAATTTGTTCAGAAAATAATACTGTCTGCAGGGATGAAAAAAAAATGTCTTTTTCCAGTCTAGCAACTGGAAAAACCTGTGACATGTTAGAGATATTTCATCTTCATTTTGTATATATCCAAGCAAGCAGAACGAAATTAATTTACATAGCAGACAAACTGTTTTGGTCCTAGAATGGCATCCCAAAAGACATTTTAATATAAAAGGAATACATTTAGTGCATAAACTATTTTTTTTTAAATTATGTGGGTACTGCCAGGAGTCTATACTCTATTAAAAAATAGCAGCAAAGCATTGGTGATTGTCAGTATATAACATTTTACCATATCAGCCTTTTCCAGAATTTCAAACAAGTATTATGTAATTGTCTTTTTGCCCTTGTGTCAGAAACAGTAAAAATTTTGCCTTTCCCAGCTCTTATTTTAATGCATTATGCAGCTTCTCAACCATCAGAACAGTAGCTCAGCTCTGACAGTACAAGTTCATGCTGCAGGAAGGCTTCTGTGCCAGGGCTGCTTCAGCCACAATGCAGTATTTTCCTTCCTGAACATCTCATATCTGTGAGTGCAAGTTGGATGGATAAACTCCTTACCATGGCCATGGCAACACTTATAATGCCCGACAAGGATGGATTCTCTGCCACGACACACATAAATTCCAGACTGGCATAGCTGGTTTGTCACTTGTCAAGTCTTTGGCATAGGGAGTAGTTTGCATCTTAGAGTTCCCCAGGAAAGACAGACCTGTTTTAATTCTGTCCAGGTTTTACCTATGAAGCAGGAATGACTGATTTATACCACAAAATTCCCTGAAAGTGGCAACAAAATAGGTGAAGCAGCTTTCATTGGTACAATGCTAAGACAGAATGGAAGCCAGCCATAGGCTGCTTTCTATCATCAAGAGGAGATATCTGGAAGGAAAAGCAGATGAAGACAGATTCTTCAGCAAGACAGACAAATCCATTCAGGATCTATGGGTTATCTATTTACATGAGAGCATGTATTCCATAACCTGGGTTGTTGCTTTGTGACCAATTACTCTGTGATTTATGTTAGTGCTGTTTTATAAGTTTTGCAGAAGGAAAATATTTTAGAATTGAACTATACCCATCTCTTTCAGGAAATGCTTTTATTTAGAAATATATCTTAGCCTTTTCTACAGGGATTAGTTATAAAACAAAAAATACTTTATGTACCCACTTAGGTGCGGATCAATAAAACTTATTTTCATAGCCATTGTGTTGATGCAGTAGTGACTGCTGAATTTGCCTTACTCCCTCTGCAATCCTTAACATTTAATTCAGAAAACTGCATCCTGCTGTAAACTGTAAAGCTGCAAGATAGAGACTCAAGTGGACAATACAGTGAACCCAGCACAGAGAAAACTGTACTCTGAATGCTGGATTTGATTTAAAATCATATTATCAAATAAAAAAAAAGAAAGTACGATACCACAGCAGCTTGTTTAAAATGGTCTATTTTGAAAAGTACACCATTTCTCATATTGCTTTGAATCCTGTTGGCCTCATTGTTAGTAACTATTCCAAATCATTCCTCAAAACAGAACAAAAGTTAAATTTGGTGTGAGCAATGGGATTTTTTAATCCATTCAACTCTGCTTTGCAAATTTACTCATCAGTTTAGTGTTACAACCTTCAAACTAGAAGCAGAATGAGTGCCAATACCAGGGCCTGTTCCACGGCAGACTTCAGAAGCAGCTGGGAGATATGCCATTTCGGTGAGTTGTGGGGAGTATTTCTCAATGCTTGGAAATGCTTGTCTCTGCTTCCCATTATGTGAAAACAACTTGAGGATCAAAATCTGGGAAGTTTAAAACTCACATAAATAAATGTCAAGTTAGCCACAAAACAAAGCTCACAGAACTGAGAAACATCAGATTTAACTCTGCACAAAGTTAACACTGCCCCCTTGGGAAGTCCATGATAATGCGGCCTTTAATTAATAAGATCACTTATTATTTGTCCTTCCATGGGACCCCACAACTGATTTAGCAGCCCACAATGAAGGAATGAGCTGTTCACTAGACTTTTACCATCGTTTTTAACTATATTCGGCCCCACCTCATCCTCTGCAGCTGCCCCCTCCCTCATACAGACTCCTGGCATGACATTCCCATGGCTCCCAAGTGACATTGGCACAGATTGGGACAAAAGAGTGTCCCTGCCTGAGGTACCTGCACCCTTACAATCACAGTCCCCAGTCTGACTGGAACACTGTCACACATGAACCTCCATAAAACATGCTGGTACTCTCTTACTGAGGAAAATGCTGTAGTGGTGCTCCTTTAACTAAGAGATACAAAAAATAAGTGGAAAAACTGGGAAAATTGCCTTTTTGACTGCTGTGTTTTTGGTTTGTGTCTGTGTACTGGTTTAAAGGTAAACCAGCAGGGGAAATGAACTCAACTCAAAAGAGAGATTATAAATCAGAATAACAATTTAATAAAATAATACAATAAGTATAATTATACAGACAAACAATTGGTTTTAACCCATAAAACCCAAATATATAACCCAGCACCCTGGGGCATGAACAGAGTGGTGTTCATTGGGCCCCCTGAGTCCAAAGGAAAAGGAGAGGGGAAAACCTGTTGGTGAGAATGCTGTTGCAGTCTGGTCAAGAGTGGTGATTGCAGTCTGGTTGAAAAGTGGTGGTTGCAGTCCAGTCGAGAGTGGTGATCTGCAGTCTGGTTGAGAGCAGTGGTCTGCAGTCTGGTTGAGAGCGGTGATCTACAGTCTTCCTCTGGATCCCACGAGTGGTAGAAAAGGTCCCGAGACTCCAAGATAATATATCCTCCAGTTCAGGCAGGAATGCTCAGTACCTCCCTCAGGGCGGGGGGTTCCTTAATGAGTGTGAGGACAAGAGCAACTTCTATCTCGCAGGCCTCTTAGCACCTAGTTTATAGCCTGAGGAGTCAGGCTCTATGTGCAGATGGTGTAAATGGTTCATTGATAACAGTTTCTGGGAAATGGCATGGAAGGCTATAGAATACACAGTTTTGGGTTACACCCATCCAGTGATGAACTGGTCTCAGCTGTCCTAACTAGGACAGTCTGATGATGTTTTGTGAGAGCTTCCCTTTCTCGTTTCTCCTGAAAGAAGGAAACAAATAAATATTACAAATAAACTTTGACAAAAATCAGAAAACCTGCGCAGGTGGAACTATTTACCTAACACCACAGAGAAATCTACATCCCTCCAGCTCTACTCCTTCCTCCCCAGAGAGCATCCTACTCCCATGGAAGTCATAGGGAAAGACAGCAATGTCATTAGAAAGCAGCAGCCTACTGACACTAAAGTAAATAATTAAAAAATAACCCTGATAACGGAAACTCTTAAATTACTTTACATATAACTCTCACCACATACGTCAGTACAGTTCTGTTTAAAAAGAAGAAAAGTAAGCTCTTGGAAAAAATCATACATTGCAGGGGTGATGAAGTAGATGTCACAGCCAGGGGACTGTAGATTTTAGTTAAGTAGTAAAGATGAATGATATTTAAAAAAATAAAAGGTTACCAATAATAGCATCAGCTAAAGCAAAACCAGCTGAAAAATCCCTGCAGTACGTCAACTTTACCATAAATGACTGTGCTAATAAAAGATGCTGAGAGAATAAAATAAGAGGAAATGGAATATTCAAGTCAGAAACTTTTCTAAATATTCACTAATACATTTAAAAATGTTTCCAGAAGATGCCAGTGTCTGCTGAAGCAGGGCAAATCTATTTCCATGTTGCTAATGCAGAGACAGCCATGTTCATGACAGATGTCTGTCAGTCACACCTTACACGCCCCAAAAGAGATATATTGCCCAATGAAACAAAAAAAAAAGGGCACCTAGGGCAACTCTTGGGTCACATCTGGCTAACTAGAGCAGCTGTGTTGGAACAGAGGTAGGCAAATTCCCTTGTTATGTAAGCAGCGTCAATCTCCCCTGAAACATTAAGATGGAAAATTTATTGAATTAATTGTGGTTTGGTTTGCTCTCTCTTCTCCTTGAAAAGATATGAATTCATTTATCAAGCAAGAATCATTTTCAGGTTGGCTTAGGGATTTTTCCCTTCCTGATTTAGCCTAATGTAAGATGTAAGGACTGGATTATTAAAGTAAAATTAATATTTCAGCTGCCTACAAATATGACAAACAAAAGAAAAAAAGCAGCAAAAGTATGAACGTAAAACTGGGACAGAGAAAGCAGCCAGGTTAAAAATTAGTTTGATCATTACATTTCCTAAAAAGTATAGAAAATAAACTTTTACTTAGCTGCTACTATTAAACTAAGAATGACAGGCAAGTGGTAGAGTTAAAACCACAAGTTTGTGGTCCAAAGTTTCCTAGCAGAGCCTTTTGAGTATTGCACACACCAAACCTCCATTTCTGCAGTGTGTGAACACCGGGTTCTGGAGCTGGGAACACAAGGGCAAGCAAGGGCTGCTTGGTCTGTTGTGGACTTGGCTGTTTACTGAAGAATTCATTACAGAAGGGCTACAGCAGTCAGAAGTTGTATTACAAAGTGTGAAGCTCTGGCAGTGCTGGCTGCCCATACTAAACCAACCTATTCACATTTGACAGCCAAAGGATGAGGATGAGAAATAATTCAGAGCTTCTACCCTGTCTTCTCTCTTGGGCTTGTATATGAAAAATTCAGGACTGGAAGAGGAATAGAGACTTTTTTTATCCCTTATGTCCCAACTGCCTTGTAGACCTCATTGAATTCTTTTTATCACAGTTAGGAGAGGAATGGGATAATTGTCTTCACAGAATCAGTCCAATTTCTGGTGGTCCCCCTCTCCAGTATAGAATAGCTGTAAGACGGGTAATGTCTTGGGATATCTTGAAGACTGAGATTTCAGAAAAGCGCAAAAAACCAATTCCTCTAACTAGAAGTCTGACAGCAGATGAGAGGGTCAGAAAACTGGTCAGAGATGGTTCAGGGGTCACCTCAAGGATTGCCTTAACTGACAGATGTATTCATTTATGAAAACATACAGTTTGCTTTTATCAACACACAGTTGTCTTTCTTTGCCATAAACAACTACTTAAAAGGAAGCTGAAGACAGCAGATGAACTTGTTAGTATTTGTTAATTAAATGCCTACAGTCTCTTCCTTTACCATTTTTTAAAGTTTAGAAACACAGAGGCAAAACAGGAAATTAATGGATAAGGCTGGGTCAGAGAACTGAAGTCATAAAGTACAATTGAAACCAAGGTTACAACCTTTGCTGCTCAAAAGCTGCTTCAGGTTGTGGCCAGAAACAAGAAATCAAACTGTCCTCTGACAGAAGGATGTGAATCAGGGCTTTCAAGAAGTCTCCACGAAATGCCTCCTTTCCCCCTTAAACTTGCCATCAGCTGCTTCCTTCCTCCTACACTCATCTGCAAATCTCTTCCCCTTAGCACAAAGAAGAGAACAGAAATTTGAGGCTGTATTTTGCCTTTGGCTGGAACAAGAAAAACACTTGATAGCAGAAAGCCCCTAATTTTTAATCATTATAATTTATAATTATTATGGTCACATAATAATGCATCCCTAAACATACACATGAAAGAAGAATGATTTGAAAAAGGCTGGAAGGCAGATGCCACCAGCCTACCAGGTCAGTGAAATCAACTAGTAATTAAAGTTTTCTAAAGAACTCATTCTTTCTGATTTCTTTTCAGTAACTTAAAAAGATAACACAGAGGGGGTCCTTCCTTTAAATGCAGTGATATTCATCAAATCCATTTGTAAATATTAGTTCAGTTGAAACAACACATAAGATATAAAATGTAATTAAGTTCTGTATAGATTTCACTTTCATGGAAGACTAAGAACAGCAAGAAAGAAATGATGTTATTCTGTTTCTAGAGCTCATAGGAACCACTAATGATTTCAAAAGCCCACGACTCATCAGCTGCAATTAAAACAATTGCAATGACAGTGACCCCAGCAGAAGAAAAAAATACAAAGAGATGAAGTTGGAATACAGATGTCACTGATTCATGGGATGCATAAAAGAATAACTCTGCGAGTGTATTTCTGAGTACCTCCTAATCCAGAGTTACAGCAATGATGGCTGGCCAGAAAACAGCAATTCTGATGCACTGCACATCTCTGACTGAGGACTTGAAAAAGACATCTCCGTGGACTGCTTCTGGAGGGAAAGCAAACATAGCCCAGAAGCACAGACCCTGCCAGAAGGTGAACCATGTGCTGCACACAGCCAGCCTTGGGGTTTTAAACATCTCAGATTTATTCATTTATTACATAATATTTTTAGTAATAATGGGCAAGGACATCCTAGTTTCAACAAAACACCTTCCTCCAAAAAAAAAAGCAAAAAAAAAACCAACCATTTCTGTAAAATTCTCTTTTTTGCACTCCTGATGTGCATATACTTTAATTAATATTTACAATATTAAAGAAAAAACAACTGAATAAAAAAAAGTCTGTATGTCAACATCTGGCCATCATTCTCAGCAAAACCTCCTTTCCCATTTTCTCCCTCAAAATCTTTGCTTTCAGTATCATCATCTTGGGCAGATTTATTGTCCTCTCTTCACTTGCTGACTTATCACAGAACAGACTTTGATAGTCTTAAGCATTCTTTTTCATAGGTTGGACAGAGTATCTGCATTTGCATCATTTTCCCTTCCTCATCCCATCTCCTGCTTGTAATTTCTTTTCTCAGAGACCTCATAGCATCATTGCTGTATTCCCTGAATACTTAGACCACATGGGCATTTCCTCTTTTCCAGCTAGGCCTTCAATTAGAATGACTGCTCTTTTAATACACAGGAACAGCCATAAGAGCGTACAAAATGGCTACATCCCATTTAGAGCATTACTTATGCAAAAAAAAAAAAAAATCACCCAGTTAAATAGCTTTGTGCTCAAAAGAGCTTGGAAAAATGCCTTCCAGAAGTCACTGCCCCTGGTATCTGGCTGCAAAGCTGCCAACATAATCATCTCCTCAGTAATTTCAATGAAAATGAGCCATGTTTACAAAACCCTACTGTTTCAGCAAACTTGACTTATCCAACCAGAGCAAGTCAGCTGGCAGAGCTTGTCCTCTGTTGAGATGAAATGCTGGGCAGCTGGCAACTCAGAGAGGGCTTGTGACACAAACATCATCTCCCTGATCCTTTCATCTGTCCTTCAGCAGTAAGAGTTAAGCCCAGCTGGGCCTTAACAGTTTTACCTATTTGCAGGTAAAATTGATTTGATCTAAACATTCTCTCCATTCCATGTCTCCCCTCCTATTTACTTGACATGTTTTGAGAGGTGCCAGAGTGCACTGACTTGTACTGGAAGTGAAGCTGGTAGACACATTTAAAGAAAAAAGCATGAGAGAATCTTTGTTGTTCAATTTTATGGTTTGGTGGGTTTTTTTGATTGTTTGTTTTCCTTCTGTGTTAAACTTGATACTTGTCTTTCTAGTTTGGCCTGTATAATCTTTATTGCCAGTGGTAACCAATAAAAGGAAGGAACCTAAGCTTGTTTTAAAGACTCTAGGCTGGAAATCAGGAGATAAATAAAATCCAACAGTCGTACATTATGGACATCTGATATGAAAAATAGTGGGAGACAAATCATTTTCTGAGCACAGAAGTAGGCAATAAATCACAAGTAATACAAAGATTTCACAAAAAGAAATTCTGGCAGAGAAACTATGTATTTATCCCTGTTGATGTTTCTTGTGGTTTGGAGCATTGTTTCAAGGCTGATCTTGACATGTCAGACACTCTGTTAATACTGTTGCAAAGCAGTTTAAATTTAGTAGTAGAATGGCTAAGGCTTAAGTTAAAGGGTAGGCCTAGAAAGCAACACATTACAGTAGTGAGTTAAGCAGCAGCCTTGTTCGTGGGAATAGAATGTACTGAAGAAGTAGAAACAATAATCAAAAGATGTAGTCAAGCATGTACGTAACGATTTGTACCTTAGATGTGGTAAGGGTCTGTTAAACAGTTTCTAGGGGGGTAGGACAACTTAAGCAGATTTATGATTAAAGTAGATGATTGTTAATTGTTATAAACTACTGCACCTGGGTTGCTATAGAAACTGTAATTGTTTTAGCCGTGAGAATACATGTAAACTTGTTTGTGTATAAAAGTTGAACTGAGAACGAGGGTCGTCGGAATCCTGACTTGGGGCGTTAGCCCGCAGGTTCCCGGGGCCCCGAATAAAGCACCCATAAACCGGCACTCTGTTGGTTTGTGTCTTTGTTTACGGGCAACAATACTACACTCAAAGCTGCTCAGGAAATAAATCTAATTGCTAACCCATGAAAGGTTTCCTCCTGGACACCTTTCTGAATAATCCAACAGCTTCATGTCTCAATGGGTATTTTAAAAAGATGCTTTTTAATTCCTTGCTCTCTAATAGTTTTAAAATCTCAAACTATACTAAAGGATCACAAAACTTTTCCTGGCACTCCTAGGCAATATTTTTCAACCAAGACAAACTTTCTGTAAGCAGAAAAAGAGCTGATGAGTCAAACACTCAGGAGTTCCATGATGGTCTTTGCTTTCCTAATCTGTTTTATACAGTATATGTACAAATACTGGAGTGATGGATGGCAAAAAAAAGCCCTAAAACAGATAGTCTCACAGTTGCTCGATGCCTCAAGGCAGTTATGGAAAGCAACAACTACTTCCATAAATACTACTACATAAATACTGCTTCCATCTACTTCCATAAATTCTTTTTTGTTTCCAGATAAGACCTGCAGTCTATCAGCAGGAGGAGAATCCCTTTGTCAAGCCCATGTTGTATTCATCAGCGTGCAGTAAAGGAAAAGAAAAAAACTCTTACAAGTTAGTTTTATCTTTACAAATCCATGTCTCCATTTGGGAGACACATTCCTAACAAGACAGTTGGTGCTCTGGTGAAAGCTGAGAGGGTAACAGAGGAAATGAAAAAGGGGATTGCACAATAAGAGGAGGGACATAATTGTGTCCATCCTCTGCCAGTTGCTATGTCAGAATTTTGCACTCTGCTATTCAAGCTTGAATCTCTCCTTGCTTGGTGCTTAACAACACATCCTGGATATGCAGCATACAAAAGATTATAGATTATAGTGGTTACAAGAGAGAGAGCAGAAAGGGCACTGATACATTAGTGGTTTTTGATCTGGAAAAAAAAAAACCAAAACAGTAAGGCTCAGCTACTTTGAAGCTGGCCAGGCTTTTAGCCTGACTGTAGCTGTATTTCCTAATCAGGAATGACAACAGAATTTTTAGGTGGTATTTATGCACTTACTTGCAGGAAAAGTCTCTATAGTTATTTGTATAATGAAAGAAACGTTGGGTTTAGATGCAATTAGATAAATTTATCCTGTGAATGAATGGACTTTCTAAATGCACGATGAAAATAAAAAGGTTGATTATGGTGGTAATATTTTAATCCATGAAGATACTAAAGAAGGGGAAAACTGAATAAGATTCCTAACCAGAGATAAATTACATGTTTCTTGATTCTGGATTAGAGAAAACTATTTTTTTTTTCCCTATGGGCATTTAACAAGAAATCAGCCTCCAGATTTAAGAATTTATTGCAGAGGGAATTTTGGAGCAACTTGAGAAGAAAACGCAGTAAAGATTTCATTCAAGTTATAGTGCTGTCTAAACTGTTCCTATTTATTTGAGTTGGCTTCAGATCAGGGTCTTAAACTGGAAAATACTGTACTATGCACTGTGAAGAAGAGAAGAACCATGCTTAGTGTACATCAGGAAAGGTAGTACAGGACAAATGAAATTCCCTGGCTTCTCCTTGTTCAGTAAGGTGGGTTATACAGCTTTTCCCAGTGTCAGGGCAGGGTGGCTCTGAGCAGCCCCTCTCCATCTCACAGCCAGCACTGTGCCAACGCTCACCCAAAAGTAGCAGTTGTACTACACAGATGTACAGCAATTCTTTTCAGCCTGTGCTATACATGGTGCCCACATACATTCCCCATGTGGTTGTTACCCTCCTGACCTGGGGGTTCTGAGGATGTCCCTGTGCTTTGGCCCTACAGCAGCTAAAGTGTTTCTAAAATGGTGCAAAAATTCCTTGCTTGGTTGCAACCCCAGTGTAGGACCCGGGTGGAAATCACCTGATATGCCCAGGACATGGCCAGGCTCTCCTTAGTAGAGTCCTGCTTGTGTGTATTAACCACAGATTCTTTCTAGATCCTAATTAATCTCATTTTATGACTGACACTCAAGAAGGTCAAGTGAGTAGTTTCTGAAGGAAATTTTGTGCCAACTGCACAGGGGCAGACAACCAGTTTTCTCACACTAGGTAGGGTGATTCCCACCCCAGGCCCCATCTCAACATCACATCCTTCATTTTGCCCTGGTAATTATGTTCTACAACAGTAATATATTTTTGCTACAGATACCTTGTCCCTTCCCCTCTCCTTCTCTTCTTTTTGAAAAGAAACTGTAGTGGTCTCTTAGAGTTCAAATGACCTGCAGTGCATTGGACACATCTTTCCAGAAACAGCATTTACAATTCATCAGTTTGCTCTGCCCTAGCAGTACTTCCAGTTTGAACTGAAGCTGCCCTGTTCAAAACATGTATCAGCTCAGCACTGTATTGAAGAGGGGGAAAAAACCTTCATCTTCATACACGAGGTAGAAAGTAGGTAAAGAATGACAGCAGCAAGCACAGCACTGGCACATTAAAACCTACAAAACAGCAGACCTAGATGCTCGTGCTGTAATGGCACTGTTGGTATAGAAACCTTTTGGTTTTCTTGAGGCAGACATGTAAAATATGATAAGGAATTGGCTTTTCTATTTGACTGCAAAACAGTCAGAAACATATCCTGAATTCAAACTGGCTGCCTGACACAGTAGAATAGCTGGGTAAATTCTTCTGGCCTGCAAAGCCTTTACATTAAAAATTCTTTTTAAATTCAGAAAAATTTCATATCGGTCAAGCAAAGTTTGTATACCACTTACACTTTCAGGGCTCATTTCACTCCTGTGCTCTGGTTAATGTTACTGTGACACTGGTATTAGCCAGAAAGGAAACACATAAGTCTGAGCCAGTACCCTGCTGATGCTCCTTCATGCATTTTGGCAGAGAAAGGATGCTGCCAGCCATGCTCCAGCACCACTGGCTGTGGATCAGCAGTGGGGCATAGCACTGAACAGGCTTATTTTAAAAGCTCGCATCCAGCAAAATATTTAAAACACAGGTCTCATTTAAAGCACGGAATAACTTTGCCAAGCTGAACCTCCTCGCTGCCCCAAGCAGAGCTCAGCACCACAGGAGAGCCTGCCCAGGCCAGGGTAACCACAGGGTGAAGTTCTAATTCCCATCATGTCCAGGGCAGGGTGTGTCTGCAGAGATGTCACCCCTGGTTTAGAAGATATAAGACCCAATTTACAGTTAATGATAATGTGAGACTTTGGCTAAAGATAACACTTTTTCTTCTGCAGCACTACCAGATCATCACCCAGTGTTACAAAGGCTTTGAATCCTCTACTTTGTGCCACTGACTTGGCCCCTCAGATCCTCTTTTCAATTACCATTCTTTTATAGCAGGTTCTGTAGTTGAAAACCTTACAAACTTTGCCTCATTAAGCTGCACAGCTCTTATTTCAGCTAAATAACAATATTTTCCTCATTTTAGAACCCAACAGATTCAAACAGAGAGCGAGACAGGCCATATAGCAAGTCAAGGTCAAGACCACAACACCAGTATTCCTCACTCCCCATGCTCACACAGTCCTGCACGGGGGCCCCTGGCTTTCACTCACAACAGCCCCCCTCTGGAGTCACTGGGGGATATGGAATGTATGTTTATATACATTAGTTTTCCCACTGAACTCGGCAGTGTTTCAAGTTCAGGCAGAAAAGTACATTTTGAGAAATGAGTACATGTGGCATTTTCACTGACTCAGAGAGCCAAAATTACTTCATCAATTCATTTCCTATTTGGCAAGTGAGGTTTACATTTCCCTAAACAACCTCTCCAGCACCACCACTTCCTCCAACATCCCTGTAGTTAATTCATCCTATGAGTTTGGATGGCATCAGAGCTAAAAGACTTCCTTTGGAAACCTACCACAGGCTTAGCACATTTTAAATCCCACCCACTCAGTTCCAGCCTTGGCTGTGGACACAACCCTACATTTATGATATACTCACACTTATTGCCACTGTCAGCTTTCTGAGCAGGGCAAAAAAGGACCCACAATGCAACAAGCAATAAAAATGCCCACTCTGTACTTTTTGAATTTCCTATTTGCTTATATAATCACCATTGCTATTTTAATATCTTTTCCCAAAAATGTTTCATGTAATTTCAAATAATTATGGGACAATATTATTTTATTAGTAGGAATTCATAATGAAGCTATGACTAACTGGAAGTATTTATCAAAGCAGTTGCTTGACCAGAAAGAAAGAAAAGCAATCCATTTGTTACAATTTACAGCATTTTAATGTTGGCTTTCTTACAATTTCTTTTAAGTCAGATAAAAAGATATTAAATTCTTTTTTTTTAATGAAGTATTTCCTTCAGTGATTTTTCCACAAAAATTTATTTAATATAACAAGAAAAATTGAAAATATGTAAATTTAATAGAAAATATGTGTCTTAGCTGATGAAGCTTTTTCATTCTACTGTTGCATATTTGGAAAATTCAACTAAATGATTAAAGCAGATGTACCTGCAGCTCAGCACATGAAACAGAAATGAAAAGTGGGCCTGATAAAAGGTGAGAAATATTCCTGGGATGGATGAAGTGACCTAACAAACGTTAGAAAATGAGACGTTAAGTTCTCACTCTTTCCCACTGTATCTTTTTAGTTTTGAGAAAATGTGCAGAACTTCCCTGATGGGTAGTAAAACCTTTCTAGGATCTTTATTGCTCTGGCTGATGACTGATGAATTCTGACTGAAATTCCCCACTCAGTATATCCTCTACCTTTTTTTCCCATTCCGAGACAACTAACTTCTCATGCTCCATATATCACATGGAGGTACCTTGCACAGGCTTGCAGTTGCCAAGTCAGATGTCTAATTATTATGTGCCACAATAAATAACTGAGTGGACCTGGCCCCAAGGTGCCAGTTCCACCTTTAGCGTGAAGCTAAGGGATAAGGAAGGCAAAACAAAATATAATCCGAGTTCAGGTTCAATCCCCAGGCTGAAATTTGATGGAACACAATGTTTATTCAAGCAGCTGGAATAGCAAACACATGCATAAAAGGCAGTCTTACCATTGATTGTAGCTGTCATTTCACACTAGCACAGCCTCAAACATGGACTAACATTCAAGCCTCTCAAGCCAAAGCTGGCTTCACATCCCACTTTTCATATGTGATACAGGAGGCATGTGCAGCCTCAAACATCTGACACATTTGCCTAAAAGGATTGACCTGACCAAGAAATGCATTCAGTGGATATTTTTTCCCCAGTGCCCTGGGCTCAATCCCCCATCTGTTTGTCTGTTACAGATGTAGCAGTCTTTGAGTCTTCTTTTTCAACCTGCTTCCTTTTTCATGCTTTTGAGAAAAAAACATAGCAAAGAAAGGTTTTCCTTTTCCTTTCTACCAAGGCTTCAAGAGAATCTGCTACCCAAGGTTTAAACACTCTGTCCTTTTAGTGCATTTATGGTAGCAGGTCTGACTTCTGCAATGAACATTAATCAAGAGATTCAGTGTTACTCTCATTACCCATTCAAGAGTTCAGATAACTGATTGAATAATGCTAGTTTCCCTTTCTATAAAGCAGATAAAAGCCACAAGGGCCATTGCCACTGACATGGTCTCAGACACTCCTTCTACACAGGCTTTTGCCTGACACAGCTGCCAGTTGAGCATTTTTTGGGTAGCCCAGTAAGCGCAGCACCAGCTGAGCTAGAGGGGAGAGGAAGTGAAAGTGCAGAGGATTTAGAAGGAAGCAAAGAAAGAAAACAGAAAGAAAAGGAAGCTCCTTCCCTCTATGTCCTGCAACAGCTTTGCCAACTCAGATGAAGCAGAGACAGGATCATCTTCTGACCCCACTGCTACTGTGGGGGCTGGAGGGAGCTCTGCCCTCACTCCCCTACAAAAATTTCTGGAGTGGAGTTCAACTTGGAAATGTGCTTTACCTTATCATCTCTCAACAGACATCTGTTTCAGAAAAATTAGGTGTTTCTCTCCTTAACACCTACAAGTGAGCTGTCTTAATTTACTTTCCACATGATTACACATCCTTCCCACTCCAAATATAAATTAAGTAATAAATAAATAAAAACTCACCCAGAACTGACAAACTCCTTCATTTCTCCTACTTCCCTGTTTATTTTGCTGTTGGCATTTTACACTATTGCCTTTAAACTGTTTGTCCATGATGTGTTTTTAAATGCTACAAGCAAGAGCAGGTTCAAAAAACAAGAGAGCTGTACAGTTGGAAAGCTGAAGTGCAATTGGCATACCAATAAATGCCTCGATAGTAACTTCAATACAACTGCACTGATGTGTCTTGTTTTCAGAGTTTCTCTCAGAGTTTCTCTCTCACACTCCTGTTTTTTGAAAAACCTTGGGCCCCACACAGAGGATGAACCAGGACTGGCCTCCAGTGTTACAAAAGAGATGCTTAAAAGGGTAAAGACTGTGCAAGGCAATCACAGATGTTGGAGATACCTTGCCAGGTATTCCAGACTATGACAGAGTCTAATCTTCTTAAAACAGGGTAAATATCACCTGCCAAATGAGTTCTAAATACCGTGCTCCCAAGGGATTACCCCTGCTGACTACTTTCTTTTTTTTGTTGGATCTGAGAAATGGAATCAGAAAGGAAAGAATCAAAGTTGTCCCATCGCTCCATGATGAATGTAGAAGGGAAGGGTTATGTCTGCAGTTACAAAAGTTGTAGTTTTATTATGCCAAGACAGAAATCTCTGTGAAATATCTTAATTGAATAGACATTGAGCCTGCCAGATCAGATCCTGGTTTTGTTGCTCTTGGGCAAGACAGGAGAGGAGCTGTTCTTGCCATTTACAGTTCATCCTAGGGGTAAGAGTTTCCCTACTGTGCTGCTTTGGGCAGCTACTGGCAGTGCAGAAAGCTGCAGCCACTTTTCTGTACATCTTCTGAACATGAAAAGCTGTTCCTACAGCCCATACCAGCTGTCCACACTGTTCTAGCAGCTTGTCCCTTGTCACACAGCTCAGTCTCTCAGAAAAATCACATCTGCTCTGGGTCAAGCAACACTGAGTCCCCAGGGGTTGTTCTAGCAGGATGTCCCCTCTCCACAGCCAGATAACTACTAAAAAGGAAGAAAATGACTCTTTTTGCATTTCCTCATAATTCTACCTGATATGATGCATCTTTGGTGACAATGACAAATACATGAACTCTAACCAGGGATTCTTGGAGGCAGAAAACACAAGGGAATTCATAACCTCCTTTCTCTGGTTACTTTTTCACTTGAAAAGAGAGAACCAAGTTTAAAAGGTTGGGCATAGACACCCATACTTCACTGTAGTCCAAACCATAAATCCCTGGTCACATATTCCTGATGTCCTAACATTGTCAGATCAGCAAATGGAGCAGACACAAGGAGATGGGACATTCTCCAAGATGATGTTGAGTATAGAGGAGTGTTGCATGGAGTGGAAAATTTTGCACTTGTGTTTTTGATTAATGTTCTTTTTTAAAGAAAGCAGAATGAGCGAAGAGGGTATATTCTATTAAAGGAAAAGAAAAAAAACCCCACTGTAAAGTATTGTTTGGGGAGGGGAAAAAAGAAAAGATTTTTAATGATGGTGTTTGGTTTTATGCTTTTTAAGAGACGAGGTAGAGAAGTGTTTAAACTGACCTGAAAATTTCCTGTTGTGTGACTATATTTTTAATTCTAATTCTTAGTGTGCCCACTTCTCTTTACAAAGTAGCACTTCAGGAAAAAAATATCTTCAAGAAAGACCTTGAAACCATAGGCAATTTGATCAAGCCCACAAGGATAAAGCCTAAGGCTTGACTCTTGAGCTCTGGTGAAACTAGCTGAAGTGTTTGAAGATGTTCCCATACCCTGCTGACCTCCCTGCTCCTTTGCTGACCTCCCGCACACCTGAAGAAAAGCAGCAGAAGTGAATGTGTGCAAACATCTCAGCCATTCCCACTCACAGACTCTCTTACCAGTGTGATCTCACCTCTCTGGCCTAATTAGCCTGAGCACTCAATGACAACAGGCCTGCAATTATGCAGGAGCTGCTCAGTCATAGCTGAGGCGCTGCATATGCTCCTCTCCACTAATCCGGCTACAGACATGGCAACTTCTTGCCAAAGGACAGGGAGAACACAGGGCTTGGTAGCATATTAAATTGCTTCAGTCAGATTTAGCAGAGCACTCAAGTCCCTGGTCCTAGTGTTAATCACATGTGTATGACAGATTGTGACACATGTGTATGACAGCAAGAGAAAGAAAACAAACATGGGTTTCACTTGGGAGAGCAGGGGAAAATTTTGCAGAACACAATTGCCTTCTCACAGATTTGCTGAGCTTGGCAATTGTTTAACTTTCTGAAGTGCACTGTTATTTGCTTTGAAGAAACAGAATCTAGTGAATGACTGGAGTCTCATTAAACACTTATCTTACGTATTGTATATTGCACTGACAGGAGAGAGTGCATATGAATGCAGTGTCTTCCCGCTGTATGAGCAACACTATGCAAAGGCAACTTTTATGTGCAGACAAATCTTCATTCTCCACTAAGAATGGCAAATTACACCCAGAGCACAGCTGAAAACTGGGATGTTCTGTAAAGCAGAAAGCCAGTCTAACTCCGTGACATCAGGCAGGGAAAATTCTGGGTGGTTTTACTAGCTTTTCTAGAAGAAAATTTATGTAACATATACAGCTGCCTCAAGTATCAGAAATGTGGCTTAAATGACATACTGATTGTTTGGCTAAGGTCTAAAGCTCCAAGCTTTTTCCTGAGCACCATTGAAGCCTGTCTGGATGCAGCATTGAACGCGTGCCTTGATGTCAGGGGACTGCTGGCCAGATGCAGTAAATAGAACTCTTCTTTTCACAGTTTATTGGCACAGAAAATGTTTCCTCTATTTTTATATCCACAGGTGTCTTTCAATTCCTTGAGGTTTAATACCTCTGTTAGTATTAGATCAATCTTTCTCTTTACAATAGACTTTTCAACAGTAACCATATCTTCCTTAAGTTAAGGCTCAGAAAAAATTGACAGATCAAGAGATACTGGGTGGGTAAATGCTGAAACCAAAAGAGAAAAGGGCAGAAAATCCGTACTTGTATCCAGAACTAATTAGATCTGGGGAGTAATGGATTTTTATTTTTTTTCACTTTGGTGGATGAACCTAAATTAAAAAAAAGGGTAGATCAAATCCAAATAATTTTATTTATTTTGATAGTTGGGAGTTTAATTAAAAAAGAAACCTCTCACTACACTATGATTTTGGTGCTATTCAATTTTCTGAAAGGTTTTGAGGGGTTTTTTTTATTAGGCCTGCTTTTAAGTGAAATTGGAATGCCTTACTGTAATTGGGAAACAATAAGTTCTGTGCAAAAAAAGTTCCTGTATTTCTGGAATACAATACAACTTTGAAAATGGCAAACTAAATTTTAAAGACTTTTTTGCTTTTCCCTGGTCAGTTTGGCCTAAATTCTTGAAGTTGTCACACAGCAGTTTTCTTGGGTGAGCTGTAGCAGTAGGTTAGTTTCTCTCTCTTTGCAGAGCTTTGAGCATGCCTTAAAGTAGTTCAGGGCCCACATTCTAACCTTGTCACAATCCTGACAAATCCTACTCCGTCCAAAATAAGTGGCTTTGATCCACTTCAAAATGAACTGCTCATTCCATGCTTTTTCAGCCCCATTACCCATAATCCCCATCCTGTGGAGGAGACACGATGAAAACCTAACCTCTTATTTTCCAAGCTTTTTATTTTCTTGCTGGTTTCTCATTTTTTACACTCCTTCTGAAAGACCATTTCCAGGAGTTTTCTGGGTCCCTGCTGACGACCAGAATCTGTACATCTCCCAGTTTCTGGCCCTGTCTTTCTCTGTTCTAGTGTAACATTTCCATTATTTGATTCAATTCATGGTCTTGCCCCGTCCTTCACATCTCATGTTTCCAGTCTTTGATGCTATTTTGTGTGTGCTCTACTCCACTCCTACTCTTCATTCCCTCAAATTATAAGCAATACTTATAAAGTTATGAAGTTATGAAGTTATACAACATATATTATTCTGTAGACAAACAAGGCAGGGGTTCCACATGGCATAAATCAACATGCAGGACTTGTAAAACCTCTTACCAGATTCCCAGCAACCAGTGTTTCTGTCTGGGCAGTGTTATCCAAATGTAATTTCAGCAGGAGCTGACAAAAAGTTTCCCCAGCATTAAAATCCCCAGGGAAGCTTCATCGCTCCAGTGATGTTCTGGCCTCTTTACAGGGTGGTAAGAGGGTTTCCCTAAGTAGCCCCACTGTATTCATATGGAAAGGAATCATCTCAGTAGAACGTTCTTTCTCATAGGCTGGTTAGGGGATTATCAAATGCCTTTTTTTTTTTTCCACAGAGAACTATTCCTGTTTTCATCATGTGAACTGTTTTATATGTAATCTGCTGTATTAATCAAGTCCCAGGTAACTCAAAGCCCACAGTCAGCCTAACAATCTGATTACCTTAAAACAAGTGTACAACATCATCCTTTGTACAAGATAAGACCCTCCATGCCTTGTCTTGCCATTTCAAAGTTTTAGCTTTCAGCAACACAGCCATTTATCAGGCACATAAGTATTCTGTGCTCCCTGCTCTGCTCTTTATTCAGGGCTCCAAGGGAATAGCAGTTCCCTTTATTTCTTATTTTTTTAAAATCTAAATTTATTCCTTCTCCTGGAGAAGTGTTAAGGGGATTGAAATCTCCCCCCAAAAAAGGAAAAAAAAGAAAGAAAAAATTACTTTTTCTGGAATTTTTCTTCAAAGCTTTTGGTGATCAGAAAACTGTCTAGTTCTATCAAAAGTAACACAGCCTGAGAATGCTAGGGTTAAGGCCCTTTGGAGGCCTGCTTATCAAAAGGTACAAATATTAGCCTGACACCAAAAGAGGAGAAAGAAAAGGGAAAGAACATCAGGACCCAGGAAAATCAAACTCTAACACTCCATCAGGAGGCCGCAGGTGTTCAAACCTCTTCCTCCAGGCTGCTATAAAAAAAAAAAGCCCCAAACTCAAAAACCTAACTCCTAGTTGAGGGACTTAATTTGCTTTATACAAGAAGACATAAAGAAAAGAAAGTAAAAAAGCAGGGAACAGATTTTTTTGGCATTGCTGATCTGTTGAAAAGAAAGTAAACCTCTAAGAAAAGGCCAGAAAGACAGAAAACTCTCCATGGTAAAAATGCAGTCTGAAGTTTATTAGACAATTTCTGTTCATATTTGAAGGGAGCTCATTGAAAGGGATTGCTGGGGCTGTTAAAGTTGAAAATAAACATACGTCTGGTCATGGTTCATGCACCTACATGGTTTGCTTTGTGCACAGCCTGACTCCTGGGTAAATCACAAGGCAGACTGCCTTCCTCCTGGTTCCTGAGAAAGATGAGGAATGATGTAGCAATGTACCCAGTCAGGTTACCACAGGTGAAACAAAACCTAAATATTCTCCAGGAAGTTTCCCAACAAGAGGATAGTATCACAAAGATGTTACTGGAATAATTTTTGTTCTAGATATTAGGAATTTCTATGCTCATAAGAAAAACTCAGATCAAATAAATCTTGACTACATCTCACATGAATCATTCAAACATGCTGAGATGGCCTTTCATGCTCAAGTGCTATTTTTCAGGATGATTTTATTCACTTCGTAGCATTTGGTGTGAAACTTCATGCCACAGAGAATTTTTCTAAACAGCATTATTGTCACTGTAGGTTGACAACTTTGAAGCTTTCCTTTAAAAAGAGGAGGAGGAAAGCATTTCATATAATGCTAAAGGAAATACAGTACTTCTATTTGAAGCTAAGTGCAAATCAGTGACTGGATGGGTTATTAAAAAAACGTGTTGTCGTTTTCCTGCAAACTTCTAGGGGGAACAAGCCTCACTTCAGCTAACTTTAACTTTACCTCTTAGCCTTTCTCTCTGTATTAATTGAACTGCAGCTATATTTCGACACACCTCTGCTCCGAACACCAGCTATAGGTAGCAGATAGGACTACAGAGGTTCCTATAGGCCATTGCAATTCTACATGAGCATTCACAGTTCTCTCTACAAGTTTAAACAAGTTTAAGGTCCTCCCAAGCCTGAATCTTCACTGAAATTTAGCTCAGACACTGTAGTCACTTCCTCATGATATTGACCTGAATATTGACCTAAACTGATTTATTCAAGATTGTTTTTATCCTTGGGCAAATTTGCATGTTTTGAATTTGCAACAGACCCCGAAAAGCCTGTATGATTTTGGCCTAACCTTAGTAGAATAAGAATTAAAAATTGCAGATACATTGTCATATTCATTTTACACAGCAGAAATACTTTCATTAATCCAATTTTACTCATAAACTGTACCTGAAGTCAGGCTTACAATGCCTGTATTTAGTCAACCCTCCCATAGGCATTGTTGGTAAGGTGACTGAGATTAATAGAACTTTAATGACATTTAAAAGTTTCCCAAGATCTTAAGGGCAACAATTCTGACAGCCTTAGCTTGAGCACTCCCAGCAGTGCTGTTGGTTGCAGTAGGACTATAGAATGAAGTAGGTGTTCACTGGCATGAGCAAAGTTGACACTGTTGATATCATCTGGCCCTAGGTTATCTGGGCAATTACACTGGAGAGCTCTTCAACACAGCACTTTCTGTTTTTCATAATCTCTCTTTGGGCATTATTAACCTTTTATATTTTTAACAGCAATTAGTTTTCAGGGTCCCATTTTAAATAGTATATTTATAAGTACACTAATATTGGGAAAATTCTGCTGCCAAAAAAAAGTGGACATTCTCTTTGGCTGCATGGCATCATGCCTGCACTATTTGTTGCACTGGAATACTGCAAATCTGAAATATATCTTAACTGGAAGCAAACATGACGCATGCATGCAAATCCGTGAGGATACACAATGTGGATAATTTGTCATCCATTCTCAAGGGAAGCACAACCTGCTGATAGCATCATGTAGCTATGGCTCTGTTCCCACACTCATTAATACTGATCTCAGAACTACTGCATCACCTGGCAGGACAAACAGTGCCAGTCAGGCAGAAGCTCACAGCTACATTTCTTTAGAACCAGATTGAGATATGGAAGGACAAGCAGTTGCTGACATCATATATAGTCCAAAATGGCAAAGTCAGCCCTGAAAGAAGTGTGTATGTATTTTTAATAGCTAGGTTCCACTGAGCAAAGGGAAATTGCTCCTATTCAGGACCAAAACTTCTTTTTAGAACCTTAAACTCCTGGAGTTGCAGCTTAGCAGGGTTTGGGGGAGAGGGGTGCAGGTGTCAGGCAGTGGCTATTTGGTCAAAGATTTGGGGGTTATTTCTGTTTCTGGTGTATCTGGGAAAATGAGGTTGAAGAGCAATAGGAAACTGAAGGGATAAAGCAGCAACACAACCCTACCTGGCAAAGATTAACTCTAAAATCCAGCCTTTCTGTAAATGACACCTTCCCAGAAGCACAAAAGATGACAGCAGATTTTGTGCTAGGTATAATGTATATGAGACCAACACGAAGGAGAGAGGATTTTTAAAGCCTGTGGTCAAATATACAGTCTTTTGTGATCATCTGTCACTGAACGACAACACAATCTGATGGTAATTAGAACATCAATGAAGTAATTACCTCCATTCCATGGAAAGGTGGCTGGATAGTGGAGTGAACCGAAGTACGTTAATACAGAAGGAAGAGAAACAGATCCATTCCTCTCTCTGTCAGATAAATGCATTGCATAAAGCTATCTTTGTATCATTTGGGTGTGCTCTTGTGGGTGCATTAGCACTCTCAGTTTTTCATGCCTGGATTTATAGATAGATACTAATCACTAAGCACAGGAAACATACTTCAGTTCAGCATTCTCAAATGAGGCCTTCAAAAGTAACCCATTTCTTTCTTATCTACCATATGATTAGAAGATCCCTATTTTTCCTTACATCCATTTTTCTTTGGGGTGATAACAATATGTAATTACATCATTTAAGTGAAGTTAAAGAGCAGTTTTTAAAGTGAATATAGTGTACATATCTGACAAGACTGAAAGGAACATTACCTCAAGCTAAACTGTTTGATTTTTCTTTCTCCCAGCTCACTTTGCTTCACCAACACCAGGTTGTCCTTAGTCAGTATGTAAATAGAAACTACCCTAAAATATTGTCAAGAATATTTGCCAGCTTAAGCACAAAAATCTATTCATCCATCTCCACTATCCCAATGAAGATAACAAAGCAAGCTAATTATACTTATTTCTTCTACCTAAAGCATAATACTTTGGCTGAGTAAACTGGTAATAATTTAACAAGCTATAATCAAAATCACAGTATCTATCCATATGTATCTCTTATAGGGGCCCCTACATTAATGAAGGCTTAGCACTTTGTATTCTCACCACAAAAAAATCTGAACATATGCATGTTTTAAAAGCCCACAATGTAAAGAGTAACATTTTGTGTTCAAAAAATTAGAGAAAAAGAAAAGGAGAATTGATAAGTGACCTAGTTTATTTAATGTATTATCTTTGTGAGTTTTCATGTACTGATTTTGGTAGAAATAGGATCAAATGTTGCCATCACTTACAATGGTAAGAAAGTGTTTAGTTAAGACCTGACTAGGTTTTATCATGCAAAACAAAATTGCCTGGTTATTCTGATTGCTGTATCCGATCAGCACAGATCAAAAAGGAAAAGGATCGAGTAATATAGCAATAAAACAAGTTTTATCATGTCACTGAAACAGTGTTTTTTACAAAAATATCAAAGCTGAGAGTTTGGCACTTATCCTGCAACGTTCAGTAACTGCTGGCTTGCATGGCCTAATAGATAAGAAAGTGCTTGAAAAAGTTTGATCTTAGTGTCACTGTTATCCATTTTGAACTTTTTAACAATTTTCATCAATGAAATGAAACTCTACTTATGTGAGATACCACCAAAATCACATTTTAGTGATGTTCAGAAATTTCTGTCCTTTAGGTTACTTAAGTTTACTTTGCCTTGGATGAGACTGGTAGCTCTGCATGAAATACTGCTTTAAACTTAACTTAAAGGCACAGAAACACAGGGTCTTCTGTTACCCTCAGTTCAGATTTCCCAAGCAGTTTCAAAGACTACAGCACTGAGAGACTTGTTTAAACAGAGCTCAAATTCTGTGAGAAAATATTAGCTAAAAAAATGCATGTCATTATGTCCAGTCATTACAGATGAGCTCTGCCCTGAAGAAACAGAGATGAGCTAGCAGTTCCCCCTAGGGTCTTCATTTCCCAACCATGGCTCCCCTTTCCCAGTTCTCAGGGATATACCATAACCTGGTTTAAGGAAAAACTTGCCTGGAAAGTGGTAGCTCAAAAAAAACCCAGATTTAAGAAGTGCAAACTGGAAATGGTGGCCAAGCACTGGATTTTGAGCTCTAGTTTCAGTCCATAAGACAGACAGGGAGTATTTTGGAAGCACATGTGCCAAATAGATCCCAAAAGCAGGTGTCTGAGTCTCAGAGTGGTGCTTAGTCAAAACTGTAGCTCCAGGCCACAACTGTGCTAACAGCTTTGTATTAATGAAGAAAGGCTTTCCCAAGGAGATTAGCACAAAACTTCATCTTCCTTAATAAAATATGTTCTAGAATTATTCATTTGGCAGATCATAAAATATCTGGAATCCTTTAATTATTTCTAAAAATCCGACACCCAACAATGAGTTCACGACTTGCAATTTCTTTCTCTTTTCTGTAGTCACCTGTACTGTGACTGAACAAATCTGAACTGGAAGGGGAAAGCATGGTTTTACCCCTCATTATATAGCTGCCAGTTACCAAGTAGCACACAGTATCCAAGAGATAGCAACTCTGAGGCAAGAGTAAATAGAAGAGAAAAAAGAAATGAGTGAGAGAACAGATTAGTTTGTGCCAGCTGGTTTAACTTACAGAATCAGGCCCAGACATCCCTGGACTATTCCAGTGCCACTGTCTATGGGGTTCCTATGTTATCACACTTGGGGGTACAGATACAGGCAGGCAAACAGCAAGTGTTCCTTTTGCATAGAGAAATGGTCACTCCTGGAAAAGCAGAGTTCTGATGTGCTAAGACACATTTTCCAAATAGTTTGGTTGTTCAGTCTTGGACTCACACTATGGTATCCACATTATAGTTTCTCAAAGAAACAGAAGACTGGGAAAAAAAATAACAACCAACCCAAGTTCTTGTATTATCAACCTCAGAACTCAGGAACTAGATTTTCTTTAGCAGTCACCCAGAAGACAATGCAAGGAACTGTTTTTCTATCACTTGCTTTTTCTCACCACTAATCAATATTTTTCCCTCACAGTATCAAGAATTATTGTTTCATAGTGCAAGGATACATGGTAATAGAGTAGGCCCTGCAAAATAAAACACACTTCTCTTGACTGCCAGTTAATAACAATCAACAGGTTGAGTGAAACTAATGGAGCTGGGCAAGCCCTGGGGCATGTTTTTACAGGAAAATGGGAGCTGCACTGCCCAACTTCTGCAGGCATACTCAGACTTTTACCTCCATATGTAGCTCCTACTAAGTGCCTGCCTTTCCCTGCTGCTTCCCTGTGCTCCAGGCTCAGAAGTGACTACTCATCACATGGACCATTTCCTGACCACTGTGCTTCACCTCGTAGTTGGGAGTCAACAGGTTTTTAGCAGAATGACTATTTAAGTGGTTGCAGAAAATGGGCTTGCCATCTCTTCATGTTTGGTGCTACACTGACATCTTGTGGCCCTTAACCCTGGTGAGACTGTAAACAAGGCCAACAGATTTCCAAGTGTTTCAGCAAGGATGCAATAACATTAAGTCTGGGAAAGCAGCACTGATGTTTGAATTCGTGTTCTAATATTTTACATACCCCATTTTGGTAACAAACTTCTGTGTTAAATATCTAAAATTAAACAAAATCGAAGCAAAAGCAGTAACAAACATGTTGTAAAGCTAAACCAGAATTGCAGAAGGCAAGCAGAATTTACAGATACCTATTGCTTTCATGTTTCATTATCAGGCTCTATCCTCGGTTTTGTAAAGCTGACGTTTTAAATTGCCGTAACAGTTCTACACTTTACTTCAGCTAAAAATTCACAAGAAGAACAAAAACATATGGAGAGTGTGGTACTGTTTATCCACCATAATTAATGATCAGTAATAAGAATAGAAGCAAGAAAATCTATTTGGAAACAATGCCATAGCTTAAAGCTACGTGAGCTGAAATCACATGCCTGTGAAGAGACAGGTCTGTCACACTGGCATGATACACCCAAGTGAAGGAGACTTTACCTTTCTTTGCCTTTATCCTAATGAGGTGTGGAGAGTAAAATCAGGCACCATAGAAATGGGCATAACTGCTTAACCCTAAACTGGAAAACGTGAGAGACCACACTTCAGTCCAGATTCATTCCTCTAAGCTCTCATCCACCTCAGCTAAAACAGGATCTCTGATGCTTGCTGGGCAGGACAATGCAGAAACATTCCTTTGCAGGATGCCTGCAATTTTGCCTTGGATGCACTGAGCTTTGAAGGCATGGATCTTTCTCTTCAGCACTTATTGTATTCTCTAACTAGTTAGATTAAAAGCTAGAAGCCAAAATGCTTTCAGAGAAGCATCAAGAGCTGAAGTACCATGCCTTTTTTATAAGGAAAGTATTGCAACTGAAATAAATGGGATACAGTATCACAGCTAAAATAAATGGGATACTGAAGTTAGGGTAATGGAGAGGAGAATGAATAGTCTAATAGCTAAATCCAATTCAATCAATTTAATTTCATATTCCTATTACTATGCTAGGTAAAGTTCCTTTTCTGATCTAGTAGATTATCAGTGTATAACATTAGACACTTAGATTATCACAGAAGCAATGTGGGAGACACACTAAGAGTGATAGGTGCTAAAAGGACTTCTCTGTATGGAAAATACAGGAAGATCTCACTGCAAAACCCAGCCTAAGGGAATCAACTTCTTAGAAGAACACTGAAAGAAAATGGAATATTTTGCACATTCATCATTGGGTCTGATGCAATCACTGACAAAAGGGACATTGCAAGGGGACATCTTCTCCTCCCATAGATGTCACTGGCTGTAGAAGGATACACATTCCTGCATAGGAGACTCCTGAGAGAGGGAACAGAGAAGAAGCTAGAGAGAGAGAGGACTGACTTGACTGGTAGACTCAAATTGAAAGCAAGTTCAGGACAGTGACAGAAGATTAGATTGACTAGCCTGGTCCACTTGCTCTTGTAGACAACCTATCAAATAAACTCTCCCATAAACCTGTCATGTTCCTCCTTAAAAACCATTTTGTCTCTACTATGTCAGACTTCCATCTGTTAGAGATGAGAACCTGTTTCTCCACTGCAACCTGTGTTCATTCATACCACTATACCTGCTCTTGGCTTTTGTGCCAACACACTCCTTTCACCTACACAGCTCTTGTCTTTCCTGGTGGATTTATAGACAGTTTCCATATTGTCTCTCACCCTTCATTAGGTTCAAATGAAGAGACAAAGCTCTTCTAATCTCTTCTCCTCAGGGCTGTCAATGCTGCAGACTGTGCCTGTGGTAGTTCAGCCTCCTCAGTTTTGCACTTGGTGGATCAGAGTTGCAGACAGGATCCCAGACGACCTCTCCCGACTGCTTCATACAGGGATGGCAACACCGCTCTGTCTCCACGGGCAGCACTTGTCCCCACACAAGCTAAGGCATCACTCACCTTTTCTAAAGGCTCTACAGTGCAAGCAAGCCCAGAGGCCCTCCTTTTCTTTAAACTGACTGTTGTTTGTTTTCACTCTGTTTTATCCTGGTCCTCTTATTCCAGACCTCAAGTTAACTCAGTCTGTAGAAATGCCCTCTAAATTAGTCTTTTCAGCATGTTCTCTGCTTGTCCTGGGAAGACCTTTTCCTCTTACAGGTACAACAGGTATAACAGACACCCCCTTAGTCACAATAAGTGATACAAACACCTCTCACCCCAGCAGTCAGGAAGGATTTGGAGAGACACTCCACTCACCAAGGCATGACTACTTGTAAGTAAAGCTATCACCAGCAAAAGCAACTTAGTTGAAGAAAACACATTTTCCTAAGTGACTGGGATATTGCAATGACAAAGTTAGTGAGAACAGGCTGGATGTAAGTGTTTGGATCTGAGTTAAATGTCCCAGAAAGTATAAAACAGAAAAAGATGACGTACTAATGCTATGTTCTGGATTGAAAACAGTTTAAGCAATGAGAAATATGGGTAGTGATGAAATGCCACATATCCTATTAGTTTAGTAGAAGAAATAACAGAAACTTCATTTGAATTTTTTTTTAAACTAAATTGGTTAAAGATTAATTGTAATTAAACAGTGACTTGTGGGAGAAATCTTTTATTGGCAGGCATATGAAGTCAGTATTTGATACAGTATAGCTTCTCTATGTTTGATGCCTATAATAAGCAGCCAGAAATAAGGCAAAGAAAATAAATGTAATTAGATTGGAGCATTTCCACTGGTGGAATTGGAACCTCTTCCACACTACCAGCCCTGTGAAGATGACTTTGTTCTGCCTCTTTTCCCCCACTTGTCAGCAGTCTTTTGTGGAGTTAAAATACAAATGAATCTACTAAACAACAGAGCACGTGATGAAGTTGGCAACTAGAACGAGACTTTGGATGTACTGGTAGATTCACTGCCATGCTGTAACACTCTGCTCCTTTTATACTACTCAGCAAACTCTGGAAAACTGCTCTGTTGGATATAATCTTATCACAGAGAGAAGTTTCAAGCAGGTTCACAGCAGCCAGAAGCTGCCCTCTCCAATGACACTCAGCTACAGGGAAAGCACTAGGAGGGGATAAACCCACTACTTATCCCAGGCTGGAAGCCCTTGAAAAGCTGTGATCCACAGATACAAGTTCGAACAAGCTCTGTTCTTGTTAGATAGGAGCTATAAAGAAAACAGAGAATCTGAGAAGCAGATCTCACTCTGTCAGAGACATCCAATTCTCTTTTGCACTGCAGGAAGAAAACAGACCAGTAAGTCTGGCAGGGTGCATAAAACTGGCCCCAGCACTAGACTAATTAAACAGGTTGCAACAGGTGACAAAAGTTACAGAAAGAAAATAGTTGGGCTTGATCTTCAAATCTTATGTTATCTGCAATTTAACAGTAATTCTGCTCTTTAAAAAGCTGCTAGACTGACACATGCAGAGATGCTGTTACCTGACACCCACCAAGCCAACACAGCACTGTCAGAAGCAAAGCCCACTCCACTTACTCCACCCTGCCCTCCCATCCCCACCCAGGGGAGGTGAGCAGTGCAGAAAGCAGACAGCTCTGCTTCCCACACAACCCTTGGCCTCCCTCCGACATGCCTTGGGAGCAAGTCTGTGTTGATGGGAATGTCTGAAAATGTGAATACTTGTCCCTGAGCCCAGACACTGGCAAAGGGAAAGCATCATCTTGTGTACTCATTGTGTGAAAGGAAGATGTAAAAAGAAAGACACCAAAAAAAGGCCATATAGTGAATCTTAGGCTCTCAAGAAAAGACACAGTGGAGCTACAACCACTAGAATTGCACAAGCATTTCATTAGGAGGGACTAACTCTTAGTATGGGCCACAGTCAGAAGTAGATGAGGTGAAATTTGATTCTGGGTCTCTAATGTTTTGCAACTTTGTGATTGCCAAAAAAGAAAAAAAAACAGCTTAGAAGGAGAGCCACAGCATGTCAATATTTGGAGTCACAGGGATGTAGCACTATCAGAAGTGATACTGCTGGAGAACTTACCCTTAGTGGTCTGTTATGAGTAATGCACAAAACCATCATGGATGAACTCATTTGTCATATAGGTTTAAATGTATTAAGAGGGAATGTATTTAGAGGGAATTAAAAATATTTTGGTGAGTGCTGTGCCTGTTCAGAACCACTTCAATGCAGGGAGAAACAAATTATTTCAAATAGCTCTTGTGATTGGAGCAGGATGCTTTTGAGAAGCCATCTGCATGGCTTCATCCCCACCCAAAAAAAAGCCCTAGGGAAAAAAAGATATAACTGTACATGCTTTTACACTGCTCAGCATGATGTTCTGTGGTATAGTCCCTGGATTAGGCCATGTGAACTCTTATGCTATATCTTAACAATACAATTAAAATCTAAAATATCAACTCTTTGGTGGTCTACTTTAAAAACATTTTGTTTTGAAATTTTCCCTATAAATTTTCTCTTACAGAGTTTTTCTTGTATCTGTGTTACTTTTTTAATTTAATGGAACCGAACTTGCATTAACATTTTTGATAATGCATCCATATCGTTCCTACATCACACTATTTAGCAATGTCCAACTGTATCCTTGCAGGACATGAACCATCTTCTAGTCTAACTTTATTTATACTACTATAGCAATGCAGTCATTTTAAATATAAAAAATGTAAATTCCGAGATAATATAGAGCCTCAGACTGAAAAGAAATATCAGTCTTTCTACTCTGAATTATCAGGATGTTGGAAAGTTGATTGTAGACAGGTAACTAATAGCATTTCCAACTTTAAGAAATTCAAAGTGGTATTTAGGCTGGTACAGTCACCTCCCTACATGTATAAAATGGCACAGTGAAGATGAATGCTGTCTGCCAGCATCCTGAGCAGCTCCCAGCCAGTGCTACAACATACACTGTGCTCTGGGAAATATAATATAAAGCAGCAGGCAGAAGGGAGTTTAAGAGACCACAGCTATATTCCTTCAGAGAAAAAAGCTTGTAGGTATTTTATTTTACATGGAGAAAGCCCTGAGAGGCTTCTTCTGAAATGCTCTGCTCCAGCCACAAGAGCTGCTTGGAACAAGCCACTCCACCACTGCACACCAGCATTCTCCCCTTTCCCACTAAGCAGCACAAAGAACCCTTTGAGCACACCTGATGAAGATGATCGTGCCATTTCTATTTCTTTCATTTTTTTTATAACACATGCTGGAACAAGTCTAACTCCATGCCTTTTGGCTGCTGCTCTTTTATTCTCTTGCAGTCAAAAAAAGTCACATGCTGGGTGCACTCGTTATAAAGCTATAAAAACCTCTTTTAGTTTCCTTTAATACATATTAATTATTATTTTCCTATTAATAGTCTTACTTTTTTTCCCATCAGTTCTAACAGTTCCCCAGATCCCATAAAGATCTAAAGACTGGCTGAGTTGGAAGAGAAAATACTTCTCCCCTTCCTACCACAGCTGGATCTACCTCTGGGCATGCTGCAGGTTTGTAGGCAAGCTAACATAAATGAGGCACTGTGTATGCTTTCTCTGCCATGGATATTCAATTCCTACCCTTGTAGCTGGCAGTCCAGCAGCTTCTGGCATTCCCAAATAAACCAGGACTAGCTAAAAGAAGACAATACAGCTTTTTACTCAGTCCATTCACCAGGTTCAATTTTCTGCAAAGGCTTCACTTCTGCTGGATTTGTGATACTTCTTTTTCTAGTTCCAACTCACTGTGGTAACTCTGCTACTGAAAATCCAGTCATTCTACCTGAAACTACACAAATAGAGGGCTTGGACTGACTCATATTGAGTTAGTATTTAATGTTCATTCTAGAAGTTTAACTAGGAGAAAACTGGGTAGAGAGCATATGTCACCACAGAGGTCATGAAGGATTTATTAGATCAAGCAATATTGATTTCTTCCACAGTCATTTTTTAATCAGCAAATAAGCCAGGAGATATCCTGAGCACCCTACATGGCACTTTGGCATTTTTTGGAGGATATCCTTTAATCCGTACTAATGGCAGTTAATATTATTTTTTTGAAAAAGGGTGACCACTGATCCAGTGACTCTTGTATCTCAAAGACCAAACTTAGCATCAATATCCTTAGTATTCCAATCAGAAAAAAGTACCAAGCAGCTTGTTTATGGAGGAAATTCAAGCCAAACCTGAAAGCTCTACCAGTTTTTCACTAAAATACAAGTGTTTCTATTATGAAATATAAAATTCTTTAAATGTTTTCTACTTAGTTCTTTTTCATATAGTTAGACTCCCTTCAGTCTGAGAATCCTTCTCATGATCCTACTAGAGATTGGCTCAGACACAGTGACAAGGAGCTCACACGGTATAGATACCTAAGTCTGTGCTAATGACCAGAAACTCCCCAGGAGTTAGGAGGAGGAAAGAGATGGTTTAGAACAGAATTCATCACACTTTCATCCAAATACTTTCAGAGAGAGAAAGCATGCCCTGGAAGTGCTTATTGCTTTTTGGTGACTCTTCAGTGAGACATTGATGTCTGTGTTTGGTCACCTAAATCCTGTCCTTGTGGCACTAATAAAAAGCATGGACTACAGAGAAAGAAGAAAACTTAAGGAATGCCAGAGGGGTTTCTCAAGACTAAAATACAACTCCCAGTTTCAAATGACTGTAGTGGATGAGAAAATAATATTTAGCTTCAAAAGAAGCTTCAGTATTGCCTCAATTTCACATAGTACTTTACCCTGTTTTTCAATATAAAGTGTAGTTTTTCAAAGTTAAAATTAATTTCCCTGACACTAACTACTCAGGGATTTCCACTAGAGTATTTTAAGATTAATTACCACTGTTTTCACATGATGTCAATATTCTGCAATGGAATATGAATAAAGTGGGCAGCTTGCCTCTTCTAGAAGTAACTGCTTTGGCTCAGAAAGTCTTAACCAGATTGTTTCCCAAAAAAAAAAGGAAAAGAAAAGAAAAGAAAAGAGAAGAGAAGAGAAGAGAAGAGAAGAGAAGAGAAGAGAAGAGAAGAGAAGAGAAGAGAAGAGAAGAGAAGAGAAGAGAAGAGAAGAGAAGAGAAGAGAAGAGAAGAGAAGAGAAGAGAAGAGAAGAGAAGAGAAGAGAAGAGAAGAGAAGAGAAGAGAAGAGAAGAGAAGAGAAGAGAAGAGAAGAGAAGAGAAGAGAAGAGAAGAGAAGAGAAGAGAAGAGAAGAGAAGAGAAGAGAAGAAAAAAGAAAAGAAAAGAAAAGAAAAGAAAAGAAAAGAAAAGAAAAGAAAAGAAAAGAAAAGAAAAGAAAAGAAAAGAAAAGAAAAGAAAAGAAAAGAAAAGAAAAGAAAAGAAAAGAAAAGAAAAGAAAAGAAAAGAAAAGAAAAGAAAAGAAAAGAAAAGAAAAGAAAAGGGAAAAGAAACCTTATTTTAAAAGTTATATAAGGTCATTCCGGAACTTTACAGATTTTAACTTAGACCTAAAAGATCCACGAAGAAAATCAACCTATAGCAACGTATTTAATTTTTCCTCTCATCTCATTAATGACAGTTATGGTAGAAAAAAAAAAATGTTGAAGTAAGAATTGCACTTTACCTGACTCTATCCCTACCTATTAAAAGTGCAATAAACTTGCACTCTTCAATTCTCTCTCTTCTTCTTACACCTTTGAGTCCCTGAACTCATAGACAGCAAATTTAGGGCTGTGTCTTTTGACCTCTGGAGCATGTGACCTGCACTTTGTTTTCTAGAACCTACACAGCCTGGGGCACATTATCTTATGCTGCCTTACAGAAAAACAAAACAAAACAAACAAACAAACAAACAAACAAAAAACTCACATCAAGAAATTTTTTTAAGTGACCAGTTTGAGAGCCCAGGGAAAATATTAAGTATGTGTATAACTGTTTGAATGAATCAATGCACTTCTGTCTGTTCTCAGAGCTGGAGAGCAGCCATAACCTTCCAAGGCTAAAAATAGTGTCACTAGGCAGCTCAGACAGATGCAAATCATGTTCTTCAGCTTTATTTAATATCTCCTGAGTAAAGGGACAATTCATTCTTTTGAGATGTTATCGAAAATTAGTGGAATTATACCAGCAGTGAAGCTGATAAGAATCCAAGAAAATTGCAATGGATTAAGTATAGTTAGTTTGAAAGAAAGCCATTTGATTGACTTGTTCTTCAACCTTCCTTACTCCTACAATTTTAAAGACATGAAAAAAGTTCTCCTGATCATTGAACATAAAACCCTTAGCACCATATTTCAGGATAACTTACATTTCCCCTTTAAAGCAGTGATTTCTGCAAAAATTCTGTGTGTTTGATTATACCAAGGTCAGAAGCAAAGTCCAAAAGCTGTCAACATACTAATAAAATCCCCAAACTTTGCTTTCTCCTTTGTGAACACCAAGGGCTCATCTCCACATCCAGTCAGCAAGATAATTGAATAACATGGGTGACAGAACACAACCCTGCCAAGCTTTTGGACTGACCTTGAACTCCTTGGTCAGTTCAGCATGTACAACACCTCTTTGTGAAAGTCCCTAAAGAACGAACTCTGAGTAAGCAGATCAATTGCCAGCCATCTTTCTCAAGTCACACATGGAAAGATTCAACAATCTGAGTTAAATACTGCAGTAAAACTGGCCCAAAAACATAAGAGTTTGAAGTCAATATTAGTGTAGAGCTTCTTGAATCTGAAGTACATCGTCACCTGATACCTGGATCCATGCTGCAGTAAGTATATGAGATATATATATATATTTTAATATAGTACAATAGATGTACACCTCAGGCAATATATTTTTCTACGACCCAGTTCTCAGACTTGCTTTATAGTGCTATAACAGTGTTATGGGTCTACAGAGTAAACACCATTATATTTTCATCTACTTTACTCTGCCAAAATGGTGACTAATATATCTATTATATAGTCATTTATTAAGCAAAATTACATACAAAGTAGTTCATCATCCAGAAAGAAATTAGTAGCCAGTTGTTTTCACATTACTGTGCATAGTGATGAGTCTCTAGCTGTGGGTCATGCAAGTTTAAAACTAAGGTAGGCTGAGGCACTTGGCACTATGTTTTGCAGCTGGAGCAAGAGTGTTTCTGAGACACCCTCTGCAATGGTTAACTTCAAGAACCAAAGGGGCAGTTTTCTTTGGAGAAAACAAGCAAACAAAAAAAGCAACATATTCCCAGTGCTTTTTTATTTGTTTTTAATGAGAAATTACACTATTTCCTACCTGCTCAAAATGCACAAGATTTCCTGTTGTCATTTGTTTCTGTTTGGGTTCCTCTCAGGACAGGGTGAAAGTAAGGACTGGTAATTGTGAGAGGAGAAGCTTTACTATTTTTCAAAGTATAAGAGTTCAAAAGGCAAGAGGCGCTTTTAAGATATCCAGGTATAATCTGTGTACTCCTCTTGAAGGTAAAATTTGTAATTAAAGTTGGCATTTCTGAGTAGCCTGCTAGTGCTGGTCATCTTGCTAACAAACAAAGAGGACATGCTTTGTGACACTGGCACACAATCCGTGGGTAAGAGCCGGTGCCTCTCTTGTAGGAAGCAGACAGAAGAGATGTGTGTATCTAAGATGGCCTAGAGGGAAAACAACTGAAAGATGTTTGGGAAAAAAAAGGTCGTGTAGTCAGAGCAAAGAGAAATATGAGATGAAGCAAGGGATGTAAGATCACTGCTTTGCTTTCCCACAAGCTTTGCCCAGCATTTTACCTTCTTTCCATTTCCTTCTACATATTGCAGAGGAGGAAAAATATTTTTATTTTTTTTAATATTCTGAAAATGAGAACTTGAAAAGCCAGATAACAGAAGTGTGACAGATTCCAATATTCAGAGCAAACCTCTGGATGGGAGATAGAAAAAAATAATTTGGTTCTCCAAAACCCTGTAATAAAGAATCAAGAAGTAAAATGCATCTGATTTTTATGCAGGTTATTTTCTCAGAGAGAAGGATGGAGTAAAATCAGATCACTACTTTTTTTTTTTTTAAATTTAAGTAAGTTTTAAGTAGCACGGATATTATAGTCTTGGAGATCACTTAGGCATATTTCACACTTTCATTATTCACACTGTGCTATATGAAAAAGTATCTTAGGTAATCTGGTCACGAAAATAATTTCATGTTTTATTGAAAGTCTCAACATCATCGGGAAAAGATTTTAAAACAGTCAAAAGGTATATGCCACACAGAATCAAATTTATATACAGTTAATTGGGTCAGAGGAGGAAGAACAAGTTGAACCCACTGAGATTCAAAATTGTGGTACCAGTATGTTATTCTGTTCCACTTGGCTTCTCAACATGTGAAAGCAAGTCAGCATCCACAATTCCAGTCCTCTTGGAGAGGTTTCTTAGAACAGATTATAGCACTATACCTTGTTTTAAGCATTCTTCTGCAAACAAGTTAGAGACAGGCACCACTGCAATTAACAGGGGTCAGAAAATTAAAACTTCTGATAGGGTGCAAAGTGGGAATATCCCTATTACAGGAAATGATTGCTAGAGCATTCTGGTGGCACTTTGTGACATGCTGTGACAGACTCACATCCAACTATCAATTCTTATCGAAAGGGAATAGAATAAAGGTAGGGTAGGATGATGAGAAAATCCTTCTGTGTTTGAAGAGAGAATTCTTCTTAGCATTTCTTATGAAGGTCACATAACTAATTTATGCAAAATTAAAAATTAGCTAAAGACAAAACAGAGAGAAGGCACTATGTAGTATGAAACATTTGTTTGGAAAGAGATCATATGGTAAAGACAAGTATGAGGTTTTCGTCTTCAATGAGATCTCTGAATTGTTACTATGACTCAGAAATGATGGATAAGGGGAAAAACAGAAGCAGTGATGACAAGTGTGGACTACACCTCATTGAGGGTGATCAGATCCCCCATCAGAGCTCCCACCAAAAAATTGGTTTTGCATCACGAGGTTTCTGGAGACAAATCAAATCCCAGAAGAGAGTTTCAACAGAAGAAAAAGGGAGATACAGAATGTGGAAAGGGCTGGCATACAGCATATCCAGGAAGATAAACAGAAAAACACACAAGCATGGATGAAAGAAAAGAATAACAGTGTTCAGATCTTAATACAGACAGTATTCCTGTGACAAGACACATACTTCTGAAAAAGAAGCAGATTAGGTCCACCCAGGAGAGTTGCTCAGACACACATTCATCTGATGTTCCACCTGGTGAGCAGAAACAAGGAGTCACTTCCTGCACCAGCCAGAAGTACTGCCAGGTGGAGAAGACAGAAATTACAGAGCTCCAGAGAGAAAACTTCTGCCTCTCTGCTTGCTCATAACCCATTAATCTGACAGAGATGCTGTTTTAAACCCAGCTCTGCTGAGAACAATCCTCCACGGGTCCACTGACACAAGGTGGCATAAAGACAGCTATAGTTGTAACATAATAGAATATAAATTGTTAGAAGCTGTAATAAATATCAAAATCAGGAGACACACCAAAATGTAGTGAAGGGGAATTAATAGAGCTTTTTTGAAGACAAGTTGTGTAACAAAGATGTGTCACACTTCGGTTTCAAAGAGTCAGTACACACCAAGTGATTTTATACACCTACAATTTGAAAAGTCCTCAGTAGGGCTGCTCATTAAAGAAAATAAGGTGCTACAAAATAAAGTGTTGGAGCTGGGAGCAGCTGGACTGTCCATTCAAGTCCAAAGTCTGAACTCCTGCACCATGGGAGCACCCTGACTGAAATCACCTTGGAGGGGGCTGAGCCTCAGGTGTACAGTGGGCTTTCTCTCCCGTCCCAACTCTGATTCTCTGGGAAAAAAAGCAAGACACACTGGGTGAAGGGAACCAGAGCACTCTCTAGCTGAGGTCTTGGGGCGGACAGCAGTGGGCACAGTTCCATGGGGAAAAGCTCATCATGAGACACAGGGCTTCTCTGGCTGCAAAGAAGGGACAAAACCCCTACAGAGACAACTGTCAGTTGTTATTGTGGACTTCTGAGCAAGGTTGAGTATGATTCTTATGCTGTTAAAGGGTTGGTTCTTTGTGTCAAACTTGCTTTTCTTATTTCCTATCGTTTCCCTAGAACCCCACATCCCTGAGGTACAAACTCATGTGAAGTAATAGTGTGTAAGAGAATCAAAACCCAGAAGATGCCTACATTGGTACTACACTTTCATTCTTTCACCCAAAGCAGGACTGTTCTCTGTGGCTAATTTCCAATTACATTTAAAAAAATCTCACCCAGACTTACATCTCCTCTTGCCATTGAAAGGCTTATTTCACCGTCTATTAATGTCTTTGAAAAAGTTTTCCTGGCAGATCATCTTCCTGCTCTCCATGATAAATCTTGTTGTACTAATTTCTCTTCCCCAGTGATGTTTATTCCCTCAAATATTTGCAGAACATTGTCAAGTCACCTTGCAATCACTGTTTGGAGCATTCCTATCTCATCTACAGCCTTTCTGCACACAGCAAGCCAGTTCTTCCAGCCCCCTTTATCATTTGTCTTGTTCATTTTGTCAATTAGTTTCTCTGACCTCTCCTTTCACTTTGTTTTATTAATTTTTCAACACGCCAACCCCTGTGAGGTAAGTACAGATTAGCAGCCTCCCCCTCTCCACGTTGTGCAATCAACGTGGGACCAGTGAGGAGCTGACTCACTTGGTCACACACAAACGGCAGGAAGGTGGCCTGTGCAATGCAGCTGCTTCAAAGAGAATTAAATGGTGCATTACAGCATTCAGCAGCCCTTTACACAGGACATTTTTATGTCACTTCAGTCTGAGTGACCACTGCAAGCACAGATGGTTAGAACTCCTCCCAGAGCACTTCTCTGCAATGTGGGTTCAAGGCAAACACAGTCCCAGCTACTCCCCTGGTGGGAGCCAGGGTGGGACACTAAACTCATTCTCTTCACTGCTTTACTTTCTTTTCTCTGTTCCTTTTGCTAGGTTGGGAGAGGGTGTTGCACTTCCCCACACCCACTTTTTCTGAACAAAGGTATTATTTATGGTGAGTGGAAGATAATGGAGTTTTCTCTCTGTGTGGGTAAGGCATACCCACCGCAGTGATTTTCCATTTCATTCCTGTGCTCTGTAGGTCCCCTCCTAGTCCTGCAAGAAAATAAAACACATCTGTATTGATAGATACAGATATATCTAGATTTTTGACAGACCTGGATGTTGCTGGCCTGTGTAAGATTACATTCATTCCTATTTATCAGAGTAGTAGTTACACATGTGTAGTGAGGAACTCTATTATCCTGTCTTTAATTTACTCTCGAGGAGCTCAGCTCTCACAAAATCCATATCAGAGCCCCCCTTCCAATTATTTTAGCCAGAGAGGGGAGAGGTCTCTATCTGATCTGATAATGGAGCTATTTGGCTCAGCCCAGTCATTAATCCATCTGACAGCTTTTCTATGAAAAAGCAGAATTTCCATCCTCCACTCCAATTTATTTCATCATCTGCACTTTCCGTCTTCTATCCCTGGTCATTGGTAATAATGAGAACTGTCTAGAGAAATATATAAATATGGTACATGTGTATAAATACAGCTAAAGTGGGTGGCACAGGTGTGACAAGGAGAGAATTCTGCCTCTATAAGAATTTTTACCTCAAGGATTTAGTTGCCCTATGGAAACTTAAACCAGTCACCACCCTTTTGAAAATATCCCAACACAAATTTCCATTTTTTCCTCAATAAACAAGCTGTTTGTTTTGTTGCGTATGGAGGATTGTTTCTTTGGGTTTTTTGTTTTAGTTTTGTTCTGGTTTTGTGTAAGTCCCTATCACAACAGTTCTCTGGTCTTAATGAAAAATACTATATTGTAATTCCAAAGTGAGATTTACTGATTGTGATGATACTTCAGGTATTATGGAGTGAATCTGGAAAAGAGACAGGCATGCAATATGGATATTGAGCTCTCCTGTCTGACCTGCTGCTCTACAATCATCTTTAGCTGACAGAATTTGACAAGGCTTAGTTGGACAAGTAGAAATCTCAATGGAGAAGGGGGTTTCTTGGTTCTTTTTCTTTTTAAGTAAGAAAAGCTGACATATAAGGCAGCTGACAAAATTTACATTTTATCTGGTATTAATAATTTTCACAAAGCATTTTTTATTTTAAAATTCCAAACTTGTTAAATGTTTGGCCAAAATCTATTCTTAAATAGAAATAATGCTTCCTTTCAAAACTTTGGAAGTAGAAGACAATGTTTTTCAGATTCAAATAATTTCCAAAGTTGGGGTAATTCTACCAATAAAAAAAATCTCAATTTTAAAAAATACATTCATGATATTTAGTGGACATACTATGGATCAGCTATAAGATATCCCAATCCAAGTGCAGGCACCACTCAGTTAAATGCTCAGGCATTCTCCTCAGCTGCAGCTTGGTTCCTTGTTTTTGCAGTTGGCAGCTCAGGAAGATTTCAAATGCAGTCAGGAGAGGAAAAAAGGATTTTTCCCATAATGACATGCTGAGCAAAAGACAAGAGGGAGTTTGTACTTTTCGTGCTTATGTATTTGCATGTTATCTCCAAAGTCACTTAAAATTAATTTCTATACATGCAATCAATACCTTGCATTTTCATCAAGCTACTTCAGTTTCTTAATTGAAAAAGGAAATGTGAAAATGGAAAACATCTCAGCTATGCTGGGGAGTCTCCTCTAGTATTTTGAGACTCTTGTATTTTCTGGTTAGTTTTTTGATCCTTCTGTAAGTCCAGATGATAAGACTCCACTGTGCAGTATTCAGGTAAATTGCAATGTCTGGCGAAAATCCTACCCTTCCTCATGCTCATTGTGGTCTTTTTATGGGTTTTCTGCATCACTGTGAGTCAGGGTAGTAAGCCAGTCTTGAAATTAATCTCATACCTGGAAACTGGATAAAATGGTACAAAGATATTGGACAAATTTCTCTCTTTAGAAGGGCAGAGCAGTTCCAGATGCCCTAGAACAAGGTCTTCTGCCATGCCTGGGGCAGAACCCTACCAGGGTATATGCACTGCGTCAACAGATGTTCTTTGTTGCTACTGAAATCCTTTGTCTTAGCAAGATGTGATTTAATATGTTCAGGTTTAAAACCCTGCATTAAACCCTAGTTGAATAGGTTAAAAGACTCATTTGGGTTATGAGATTCAGACAAACTGGAATAGTTGACGTGGAAAGGGTCTGAAACTCCCTGCACTCCCCTGGAGACTTGATAAAAGGATCCTGGCTTCTTCATTAGTAAGTTCCATTTCTGGCTTCACTAAGACAAGATTCAAAGCAGAATCACTTTAAAGAAGGGCAGAAACCAACAATACTTTGAGACACCGCAGTGGCTGTGTCTGAATATTTAAGTAAACCACTTTCTTTCTACCTCCTGCCAAAACATCACTGCAACCAGGGGTACGTTCCCATCTCTAATGTCAATACAGTTCCCTAGAGGAGAAGTGGCTCATGGTATAAGCTCAGAAATAGCAATGCTATTGTAAACTACAAAGTTTCCCAAGCAGCCTGAGTATTCTGTCACTGCTGACTTTTGGTCTTTTTCACTTATTTTACATTTTCCAAGCCTTTTTTGGGATAAGATTTGAGGCGCTCTTTTCTGCTTCATGCCAGCTCTGTTACAAAAATAAAAAAAATCTACCATGGATTGCTTTCTTTCTTTTTTTTTTTTTTTTTAATGGTCCTCAACAACAACAAAGTCTGTCTGCTCCCCATCCCACCCTCAGCTGTTTGAACTGACAGTCTCAAGCCCTGCTGTGATTGAGATGCCCTGAAAGTTTACCACAGGATTTATACTGCTTCCTACAAAGAACTTGAAGTCTTTATAGATCTTGAAATGAAGATGAACTTGTGTTTTATAAGAGAGGTTATATGCCAATTTATCAACAATTTCAGAAGGGCAAACATTTATGAAGAAGTTGAAAAATAAAGATACATTTTCGATGATGCCTCCGAGGCCCAGGAAACACTGGTCCCTTTCAGGTTCATTTGCCCTTGTCTCTCTCCTATATAATGTTTCCTCAGTACCTCTTTATTGGGGAAAACAAGAACAACTGATGACATGCAAAAAAAAGAGGGACTTTCACTTGTTTATTTCTACAAACACACTGCCTGAGTGCATTTCAAGCTGAAGCCAGCTCACAGAAATCATTGTTGCTAAAAAATGGAACTAAAAAGATTTATATGGACTGCATATATTTTAAACTACTTTGAACATTTCCCTGAAGTAAATTTTCTTCCTTCCATAGAGCAGTGTTAAAAGAGGAAGACAACAAAAAACAGTTTGATGAAGCATTCCAAGGAATTTTCAGGACAAATTCTTAACTAGCTCTGAGATTTCCTTCTTGTAACCCAATCCTCTGTCTGAATAAGGTTTTTTTTGATAAACATGTTCACTTTCATGTAAAATCTGTTTAAACCAAATGATGAAAATTTGCCTTAACAATTCTTTTACAGCATAACATGCTTCTTGCATTACTTGTTTGTTTCTTCTCAGCTTTGGTAGTGTATGCTTTTTAAGACTTGAGTCTTGCACACCCTGCTCAGCAAAATAGGTGACTAGGAGCCCCAGAGGACCAGGTAAAGCAATGAAACTGAGATTTCTCAGAAAGTGTCAGCCTGATCAGTCAGAAAAGTGCTCATTGTGTTCTTAATTGTGAGATGAAGTTTAAGTTATTGATCACTGCTCACATCTTGAAAGTTGCAATCAAATACAGTATCTGATTGACCACTTAAATCTTCCATCCGACCTTCCATCTCCAAATAACTTTTTTTTCTTTTTAAAATATTTTAGAGCTTTGATTTATGAAAAAATCACGGTAACTCTTTCAGTTTGAGTTGGGGGAAAAATGTCAATGCTTCTCAAGGTTCAAACTATTTCTTGGTCAGGTCTGTTACATCAGATCTTTAACTCCTACTTCTGAAACCCCAGAATTCCTGAAAACTCTTGGCATGAAAATGAAAACTAGCCTGTATTGTGTGTGATTATTTACATACATGAGAGACAACATATATACTTTCCTAGGCACTCCATTAAAATTGCTTTATTCCCAACCTTTTGAAAGCTAAACGAGCAAAAGAAATGATGATACATGTGACCTGTGGCATAAGCCATTTTATAAAATATGCTGCATGCAGCAAAAGCTTTAATCCATTTTTGGCTTTAGGCCTCACAGCCATGCAGCTGCCCTGATCTCTCTCACGTTGTAAGAGATCTTCATGTAAGCTCATGAAGAGAGAAACTTGTGCATTTAAGTTTTAAAGTGTTAACTTCCTGGATTGCTTGGTTGGCAGAGCAGCTCACTGTTGGTTCCTTGTCTGCAAAATAGCCAATCTGGTGGTGGCATCATCCACTGGGATCCCCTGCTCAACTTGCCCTCTTCAATGCCAAACCCCAGCACCCCTTGAGAGAAGCAGTACCCATCATCAAATGTGAATATCCCCAAACATATTACTCAAAACTAGCCCCAAAAAAAGCACAAGCTTCACCTACGCAGAGATTCAAACTGGTTCTGAAACTCCATGGTGTGCTAATGCTAAAAGTCAATAGCTAGATACATAGCAAACAATTTCCCCCTTGCCTGGCTCTCACCAAAACCAGGTCCTAAATTAACAGTGTTTGGTAATCCTGCCAGACCCATGCTCTTCCAGGCAATTGTGATTGATCTGGTTCAAATAATCAGAAAGAACATATGGTACCCATTTCTTCAGAGTCTCATAGGAAAGACAGTAGCTGGGCAGAACAGGATTTGCTTCTGGAACCACTAATCAGCTGTGTGCCCACATCCTACAATACATGAACAGAACAGACCAGAGTTGTGCCGTCCTTTGGAACTTGAATTGCCAGAACCAACAAATTCCTATTCAGACAGAAAAACAAACAAGAAAACTGAAAAAAAACCAAGGGGAAAGGCTCAAATAAGCTTTCTAGAGGGTAGAGATAATACAGGAAAAGGGAAGGGAAGCATAACTGTCAGGCAGCCATGGAACTGAAGCAGGGATAACCACTGTGTTTGCATCAGTCTAAGCAAATACTCTTACAGGTTTGAAGAGAAAGCCATCATCCCTCCATAATGGCATTTTACCTACTAGCAGCATTAATTGCTTTTTTCATAGTCTCCCTAGTACTCCACAGTCTTGAGGGAATAAAAACAAACAATAAAAGCCTAACTACATAAATCCAAAAGAATTTGCAAGGCAAATGTTTTAAAAGTGACTCAAACCTTCAAAAACATAAGTCCGTATGTAAATGAAAGAGTTATAAACATTAATGGACTTTAAATGTGCTAGTTATTTATAAAACACTTCCACTTGACATAGTTGCTGCTTTCTTTCAAGACTTTGTTCATCAGGCATCTATACTCTGCAACAAATGTACTTTCTTACTCCTATACACTTTTCTCTAATTAAAGATAGCACTACCTATTACATAAATAGATGGCATGACAAGCAGGGATGGTAACTTGTACTCCATAACAAGTTTTATCTGTAATCACTGCAGTATATCCCTTGTTCACAGAAATAAAGCAAACAAAATGGATTGGATAAGTGACTTGATGAAGATTGTGCTGGTGCCAAAACTGGGCTGCCATGCTGTGGTGCCCCCCAGGTTGCATTTCCACTAAGGCTAAAACAACTGAGAGCTTTCAAAGCATATGACACACTCCATTTTCTTTCCACTCAGTGGCCTGGACCCTGCAGCACTGAACTCATACCTAACATAAATGCTGCAGCAACTACCACAACTGACTGCAAGTCCTGTAAAATATAAAACCTAAAAGCAGGATTTTTTTTTTTTTTTAAATTTGAATATTCTTTTTGCTTCCTATAAATTATTTCCTTCCAAAAATCACAACCACCTCAAGGGGGCTTTCTAGTAGTTACCACTTTTTTGAGCTGTTCTATTACTCATCCTTCCTTTTTGCCTCCCTCCTCCATATCACACATCATCAAAATAACAGAATGGAAACCATTTAAAATACCAAATTGTTGCTTAAGGTGAACAGGAGAGAAAGTCAAGTACCAAGCTCTGCCTACCTTTTGGGATTTCTCACGTATCACATTCTTGTATTTCACTCATCAAAATGTCATGCTTAAAAAGATACACAGCCCGAAGAATAGAGGAAACAACAGAAAGGAGAGGCAAAGAAAAAATTTGACCCTCATGCTATTGCTCATGTTTGTCTACTAAAAAAAAATAGAAAAAAGATTCTCAAGTCTCACAACCATCTAGACAGTGTCTAATGCATGAGTAATGTGTTGTCAGCTCAAGAAAAAGACCAAATTTTCTTGCCCCCGAAGGCCATTTTAACAACTTGGGTATATATCTGACATTAGGGAAAGAGAGATTGCATCATCTCAGATATATGACACTTGCTGTGCATGCAGCTGCTTTCAGGATTGACTTCCATGATAAACATGTCATTTCTGGAGAAAATTGATGGAAGCCAGAATTGTCATTTCTCTAACTCATTCTTCCCAGTCACTTTGTCCTCCTGGTTCCAACGTGCTTTGTAGACTGAGATTCGACATATCTATCGATTTTCTTGGTGTGTAAAGGTAAAAATATTTTTAAAGTTTCTGACTTAACTGGATCCACGACACCTTAGTACTTTAATTTTTTCCATTTCAGTAAAATGAATTAAAGTTGAGGAAAGAAACACAGATACATGTAACCTTTACAGTTGTCATAGTTTGAAATTGGCCCCCCTTGAGAGTTCGAGGGGCTCAGAGGTGATTGGGTGCCAGGACAGTGTTCCCTGGAGAGCCAGTCACCACTCATGTTGTTCGCTTCTGCTCAAAATCACATATCACAGCACCGGAAACGGTGGGCAGTGAAGTCTTGGTTGTTTTGCTGTTGGTGTCTGCTGCGTGTAGGTGGACAAGGCCAAGGAGACTAAAGCCTGGTTTTGATCAAATAAAGCACCTTTGAGAATAGTAAGTCCTCCTGTTAGCATGCAGCTTAATGTTACTTGGCTATACCATTATTTTGTATATTCTTGCCTTTGAACAGAAGCATAACCCAGTCCATGCATACAGACTTGTTTTTGGATGCTTGGGAGCAGTTAAAGTTTCTAACGGTGCCCTTAATACAACCCTCCTAACTCATAATAATACTTAAATCTTTATAAAATGAAAGCATATTTTCACGGGGTCAGAGATAATTTGAGTAAGTGTAGCCCAATCTGGACTATGAACATGTCAGAATATCTCCTTTGATTCCTTTCATATGAAATGAGACCCTGTGCCTTCTATTTGCTCACTTATTTCTGTCCTTTCACCGGTCACCCCTGGTAATTACCAAATATATTTGATTGATGTAAGGTTGGTATTTAAAAACCCCCACATGTACACAGTTTCCTCTTTTTTGTGCTTCTCTTGTCTGCTAGTTCAGTGGAGCTTTGCTGCTCTGATTACAACATCGCTGTCAATTCTATGGCACAAAACAGATTCTGGAAAATCCCACTCTTCTGTTTTCAGCTTCCCTGCAGGAGAAGGCAGTGGCACAGCGGGGCTGAGGAGAGCTGGACCTGCTGCCTGTCTCTGTGGCCCCCCGTGCTTCAGGAGGGAGCAGGGACAGACTGCAGAGCTGCCACACGTTTAGCTCTGTAACTCTCCACAGGCTGAGATGAAGCGCAGAGTAGCAACTCTGCCCATGGGGGTGCCTTGTCAAGTCAAATCAGTTCGTAAGACCTCCTGGCCAGTGCTACAGAACAAGAGCTGTATTCAGAGGGCTGACCACAGGTCCATCTCCTCATATATTGTGAGGGAAAGAGATGTAGTGCATCCCTCTGACCGCTCCCTATCTTTCCCCAAGTCCTTGCCAGGATGAAACCCTCTTCTTTGCTGCATGCTAATAGGGAAAGCAGAAAGCACTGGATGTAAGCTGCCAGTGTGATACAAAGCATGTCCTTTTCACTCTTCCAATTTTTCTCCCTGTGCTTGCCCCAGAGTGCAAGTCCTGCTTTCCTTTCCATGACAGTTACATCTGTCAAACCTGTCACATTTTGCATTCCTTCATGCCAGATGCAAAAGCTAAAGCAGGTGCTACAGATGCTTGTTTGATTAGTGCAATGTGTTGATATCACTTCTTGATGTTTCACAAAGGAAAGAGTGGGAAAGAATGAAAGATAAAAAGAGAAAGGGAGGGCAGTGGCAGCATTCAGTGAGATAAATGGCTTTAAAGTACCTTGCTCTGCTGTGATGGCTTCCATCAGACATGCCCGGCAAGGTAAAAGAGGCATTTTTTCAAACAGATGGTCTCAAAGTCCTTACAGCATTACAGCTCAGAGGAGCAGCTACCTCACTGCCACATGCTGGGGAGGAACTGTGCCATCAAGGAGATGCACTCAATTTACCTGCCTGCCTTAATAACATCTCAACGTCTGGTCTGCTGAGGTGTTAAGGCACATCTTAGTAAAAGGCAGCTGCTAAAGGGACATAGCTGAGGCTATGGAGAAGAAATAAAGGGCTTTTGTTAAGGCAGTGAGTTTACATTCTGAGGACAGAGGAACTTCAGTTCATTTTGAACAAACCACGAAAGCTCTGTGACAAGGTTTACACAATGGCACAGCTTGAGGACAGTGAGCTATCAGATCCAGCCACCTTTTCTTCATGAAAACACGATGGAGGCAGTCAGTTTATCACAGAAACTTTCATGCAGGTTGCAGAAAGCTGGTTACCTCCAAAGTTCTGCAACTAGTATATTGGTTGTGTGCTGCTGCCACACTGACCCAGGTTCCCAGGCCCTTTTGGGTACATATATTGCATTTACTGGAGAGAAGCCTTTAGTCAGCATAGGAGACTCACTTCCAGCTGTCCAGATAGACAGTAACTCTGGATTTTCAGGTTGCAGTAGGTCTGTCTGCCTCTCAAAAGATGGTAAAAATACAGTCAGAGTTTCTGTTCCCTATCTGTAGAATAAGGATAATAAATTATAACATTATCTTTGCCTTTCTCTCTCATCTTCTAAATTTATAAGCGCTTTAGGAAGAAATACAAAGATCTCTTAAAAAAGGTTGGTTGTTATAAATGGCCAACTGAACTCCAGACCTTTCAGATTCCTTCATCTAGAAGCAGAAATCAGCATGTAAGTTGGATATGGCTTGTGTTGGTGTAGAGTATCTTGAGAGAGGAAAGCAGGCAGGAGAGAGTGAGTGCCTTCTATCAATATATATAATAATATATATATTATTATATATATTATTATTAAATATATATATTTTTAAAGGCTACACTCTTTAGAAATGCAATTCCTCTTTCAGACTATTTTAGCCTTTCTCTGAAGACACGAGTGTCTCTAACAAGGTAACTATGGAAAGCTTTCTGTCTACTCAAGGATCGCTTTCCAGACCAGAGTTCACTGAAGCCTTTTCCCAAACGTGTTACAAACTTGTCAGCTCTTCCTTCTGTCACAGAGCCATCTCTTTCCTGCTGGAAAGGTGAGGACAATCATTCCACTATGGTGTGACAATCAGAAATATTCAGGTTGGTAAGTGCAATAGCTGCCAAGCCAGATATGACCCTCTAGCCTCCACTGAGCAGGTGAAGAGAAGGAGAATGGGCCAGGAGTCGTGACAGAGGCCTTAGAGCTGGCAGCCAGTTGGCCAGGATGGGGTCAGCCTAGGGGGATTATGTATCATGCAGAGCAGGAGAAAGTCCAAGCCTGAATGTAACCTAAGCAGTCTCCAGAGAGGGTGTTGCCAGCCAAGTCTCAAGCCTCCCTACCAAAGATGGCAGGTTTTGTACAATACTGATATTCCTTCAAGCACATCTGTAGTCCATAGGACAGCCCCACTCTGCACATAACCCCATGAGTTCAAGCGGCAGCAGACTCCCAGCCAACAGCCCTCAAAATGATTCAGCCTTAAAATGCAGCTGAGCCTTGGAAAAAAAATGTATTCACCATCTGAATGCTGGGTGAAGGCTTAGCCCCTGGGAGGTGGGGCTTGCTGCCCTGCACTGCACAGGCCACAGGTCTACTAGCATGATCTACCAGCAGACCAGAGGATGGTGTATTCCATAAAAGCCTCATTAGGAGCTTCAGCCCAGCACCCCTTTTTTTTCCCCACGTGTCTCACTGCTGTGATGTCTCACAGTCCTGATTTTCAGCATCCTGACTCTTCTAGTTTTTACCCTTGCAAGCTAGGACAGTAATTAAACTGTTTGCTGCTCTAAAACAGACAACACCTTCTTACAACAGGAGAGATTCATCACAAGGTGATGACATGTCATGGGATGCCGTGAGTTTCTAGTACCTCTAGGGATGCTGCTCCCAGGTGAGAACAGGCATAAGAAATTCTTTCACATGGATCTGCTAATGCACTTCCTTGTTGAGGCACAGATGAACTGAGACGCTGAACACAGCCAAAATCAGGTGGGTAACTCATTTCCCAGTGTTATCTTGGAGAAAATGGCTGGACTGCAACCCCTGCCTCCACAGCTAGTGTATCAACTCTCCTGCAACAATCACTCTCATACTCTAAGCAGGCTTTGCTATCTAAGGGTTTATTTTGTTTAAAGAAGCTATGCCTCTGTACCACTACATCAGAAATGAGCCTTCAAATCTTGTTCACCCTGGGCCATGAGAACAGGAAAAAGATTTTCTCTGAAATTTGCCTAAATTGGCATGTTATTTTCCAGCTGCTGTCCCCTATTTGAGTGGAGCTGACAGATTTATGCATTCAGTATGTATTCACTCAAACTACTTCTACCTAATGATAAAGAAAAATGTTAATTCATAAATAACCCTGGGCAGTGGCAGGCCTGAAATGTATACATTACTTACTTACATCTGTGTTCAGCAAGCTGAAAAATGACAGTGCCCCAGCAGCGCAACCAGGCAAAGCATAAAGTGTATAGCTGAGCAAGATGGAGAGTCCATGCTGTGCTCCTCTTACAGGTTAAGCTGTCAGGTCATAGCTATATTCCTGGCGTGGGTTAAGCTGGTTGTGTGAGCTGCCAGCACCCAAGTCAGCAAACCAGAAGGTGAAACAGAGCCTTCAACCACACCTCGGTGCCACAGAGAACCTAGCAGGTTGTGGAGACACTGGTGGGTGTTGCTTCCCACCCACCTCAGATATTTCCTCTGCTCTTCTGCCACAGGAGACAGAGGATCTCATTTTCCATGGGGCAAGCAATCCAGACAATTTAATAGCTTGTTTTTTGCCGTGCTTGTTCTCCCCTGTGAAAGTAAATCCCAGAGCTGCTGGGTTGGGTCACTTCAAGTTTTGCAGTCAGGGATTTTCACAAAAAAGAGCTGACAACGCAAATGGCTCCAGCAAAGGTTTTTTTTATGACCTTAGTGACCTTTTTATTTGAGCAGATAGCAGCTTTTATGTCTTTGCACCATTTGGTTATCATATTTTTTTATCACTGAGTGAACCTCTAGTGATGTTGCTGCCAGGAGAGAACAGGCATAAGAAATTCTTTCACATGGATCTGCTAATGCACCTCCTTGCTGAGGCACAGTACCCCAGCTATCCCAGCTCAGGCATTCACATTAAGCTCTTCAGTCTCACACTGCAGTATCTCCTTTCAGTCCATTACTGAACAAGTAGAGCACCTATCCCAATAAAAAAACACTATGCATCAGTTATGCTTCAATCATCACAGATTGATACATCTGCTAAACAAAACACAGTCATGCTTGCCTGTTTTCTTCTTAGTGAGTCCATCCCCATTTCAACTCCAGCCTGGCATAGGTGAGAATTTGAGAGAGAAAAGTTAGCAAGAATCCTTTCTCTTACCTCACTCCAAACTAACTCCTTAAAAGAGACCAGCCTGGTAATTACTCGAGTTCATAACCTCTTTCTTAATTACCCACACAATATCAAAGCTCTGCAAAAACATATGAAGATGATGAATAAACTTCCTCATGTTTTCCAGCAATATTTTCCTAATTGTTAGTATTTTTAATGTGATTACACACGAATAATAAAGAGAAAATTCCTTTGCATTTTTTATTTCCTCAATACAGGACATGTGCAAGCCTTCACTAATCAGAGATTCCCTTCAGCAAAAATGCAACCCATTATTTCTGAACTTTTGGTACTTTCATCCTGTAAGCTCTGGAGCAGTGTGACCAAGGATACAATCAGCTTAAAGGTATTTGGATGCTAATGAACTACAGTTGTACTGTTCAATAGGCTGAGAATGATAGTGCCTTTAACTCATTGGGGTGAATACCAGAGCTGGGAGAGGAGAGGGAAGAAAATAGAAACATAGGACATAATGTACACTAATCTCTGGCATCAGTGGTTCACATTTCTCTCTTCCAGGCAAAAGAACAGAATGCCTAGATCCAGGGTCTGAATCCCAAATGAAAGATTAATGGTCTTGCTTTTGTATTTTGCTGAGGTAACAGCATCCCATCAGTACATCCAGTTTCCATACAGTAGCACTAAACATGTGTTCTCATGTACCCTAATCTCAGGATTACCCTGGTAGAGAGATGAATAAACAAAAGAGAGTGAATAGCATGCCCACAGGGTGTGTGGTGGTCAGAAACCAGCTCAGGATGACACAGAATTGCTAAAAGGGACTGTGAAACAAGCTGTTAGTGCAAGGGCAGCCAGCAGTCCTGCAGGCTCCTGTGTGGGCAAGCTCCCCGGGAAGGAGCCTATGGAAAGGCACAGTGAAGTAAACTTGCCAAGTGAGAGGTGTGTATGAAATAGTTGAGTAAAGAATATATCTTTATAGTAAGCTTACTGTAAAAGTCAGACTCCACAACTGCAGGAACAACCCTCGGCTGTGAAAATTCTGCCAGAAGTCTTCCAAGACACATGTCCTGTAAGGTCACAGAAGGGCAGTGGGTACTTCAAATTCGAGCAGAAGGAAATCATTTAATAAAATAATGACAAAGTCCTACTCATTATTCCAGCCTGGATTTTGAGACACACTGCCTTTTACCCTTAGTCATATATTTTTACTGACAGGTCATGTCAGCACTGCAGCTATTTGTGCTCATGCCAGCATTCAGCTTCTGGGATGGCCCAACACCCTAAGAAGATTAAGAGTGTGGAACCTGTTATGCTTTCTGACTGACCCTTTACTAACAGGAAAAAGGTAGAGCCACACTACTTGATCAAGCTCTAAACTTTGCAAATTTATCTTCTGATTCACCTTGCCTGTCTGAGCAATTTATATGCTGCTGTATGTAGCCCGGTAAGCAAGCAAAATATTGTTTGCAATTCATCTCTGAAAAACACAAACATCATGTGGAATCAAACTTAGATTTCCCATTGAGATGCCTTTTAAAACAGCCACCTTATCATGTGCTTTGATGAGTTATTAACACTTTTGAGAAAACCAATCTTCTGTCAATAGCATTGATTTAACAGTAATGGTTTTTTAAATTATCATCTCTTTCCAAACTAATGTGCAGGGAGTTTGTTTAAGTTGCAGAAATCCAGGCAATGCAAACAGGATTGGTATCCTTTGGTGTCTCTCTGACATCGGCATTTACTGATTGATAGAGATTCGAGACCACATCAAAGTACTTGTCTCTCTCCAGTTCACCTAGCAGCTAATAAACGTTTCCAGGATTCCATCCTTTCATTACTGAGTCAATTGAGGGGAAAATAGGATTGCTCCTTGTGTCAAAATATCTCCAGAGAATTTGAGGTGCTTTTTGCATATCCTTAAACATTGCATCCCTGCTGTATCTTTAAAAGGGGACTGCAAATGCATCTTAGAGAAACTTCCCAAGCTCTTCATTTGCCTAAAGATAACAAAATGAGATATGTAAAACAATTCTGAGAGAAAACAGGAGGAAACCACAGCTAGTAACCTGGGGGTCTTCCAAGGTGGTTGCAAATCAGGGCCTTTCTCACAGCAAAACATGTGTTCTCATGTACCCTGGTACATGAGTTTAATCTGCAGTTTAAGGTTTCCCACCCTTCCCTGTGCAGCCCCAGACATTACCATCATCTTCCTCGACTTCTGCAGCTCTGTCAGTGGGTTTGTACTGCCACAGAACCCCCAGGCTGTGAGGAACATGACCAGCCTGCACCAATTCACTGAACTACCTTACAATGTGGGAGTCAAGTGCTGTTCCTGTCCCCACTAGCAGACATGTAGATAGATCTGCTTTCAGCTAGTTGTGGTGGGAATACCCTTCTAAAATTCAAGGGAGAAACATCATTCTTATGTAAGCTTGCATTTCTGGTAAAGAATTTCAGAAAATTATTCAAAAGCAAATTGAAAGGATTATCATTTTCTATGACTAATGTTTGTTACTTTTTTTTCCAGAGTCCCCAACTACTTTTATTTGTTTGCTTCTCTCTAAACAAGTAGGTTTTTCCACAACTGTACAGATATAGCAACGTCTCAAGGTAATTAACACTTGCCACAGATACCTGGTGGTAGTAACCTTAATGATTTAGAGTTTAGCCCTTCTGTCTTTGTTTATGCTCTCACATATCACTGATCTGGAGACAGTCAGATGTCTTCCATTCGCTGATCTCAGCACAGTACTTACCTGGTGGATTCATTGAAAACTAAAGTATTTATTTACTCTGATCAGAAAAAAAATACCCAGAATCTGGAGTTTCAAGTCCAGGGACTGCCAAGCTGTTAGTCTTCAGAATTGAGACTGAATGTCATGTTACATCATTTGACCCAATTATCTTTCCTCCTAAGACTTAGTGAGGAAATGTCACAGCTGGATACATATCCATAAGGAAAATTTACCAAAAAAAACCCCAAAAGACAAGAGGCTACTAAAAAAACTGTACAGTGTTAGTTGATTACTTTCATTCTTTTTTCTGATTTTCAAAAGGTGAAGTTCTAGGATTGCTACTTGCTTTGTTGATATTTTAACTTCTTAGCAAGAGAAATGTAAATAAGCAGGAGAAAGTCTGCACACTGCAGAGCAAAACATTTTTGTCCCTCTGGACCTCTGAGGGGAGGAAAAACACGGAAGACAAGGATACTAATGTCTGAAACAGGGAAGCCAGAAGAAAAGTAGGTGAATTTTGGTTTCACGGATCAGAACATGTACACAAGGTTGAAAAGGGGAAAAAAAAGACTCAAGAGAAATACCAAGAGCCCTGGGAAGCAGAAAGATGAAGCACATAACTAGGATTATGTGATTTGACAGGTACCAGGAAGTAAATCAATGGGAAATTGCAAAAACAAGAGTGTTGCTGTGGAACCAGACTTTCGGACATTGACTGAGAGATTTCTTCTGGCATGAAGCAAGGGAAATGCTAGGATCTTAATAAACCATTTTGGATATACAGAGAACAAATTTTTCCTATTAAAATAATCCCTTTGGGGCCTTTTGGAACTTCTTCTTTGAGAACTATTAAAGTTTGAGAACTCTGATCCTTTTTAAAAGTACTTCTCCTGCTTCTCCTATCCATAAGGGAGAGTTGGAAAAGCTTTCTTAAAAAAGGAGGCAGGCAGAAACAGAGAGGTTTTCCCAGGGGATATTATAGCCTTCATGCATTCCCATGAATAACTTTTTCTCGGTTGTTTCTCCTCCTAGAAGTAACAGCAGAAAAAGATTTCACCAGAGATTACAAATTAAACTCAGTGTAGAGCTTGAGAAAGTCTTTCATGTTCCTGCAAGCTGGGACTTTAACAATGATCTCAGTCAAGAGTAGCACAGGCAAGAGGTGGACTGTTTTCCTCCAGCTCTCTGAATCTATCTTTTCTGATCATCCTTGCCCCAGGCTGCTCTTCTTGGGTCAGATCCAAAGCCTGATCCAAATGGAAAGGTCTTCTAAATCTAATTAGGCTTTCGATGAAGCTCGGGCACTTCAGGCTTGCATTCTGACACCACCCTCTCCTCCCATTGCAGCAGTCAGAGGTGCTTTGTTGCAACGATTTCTGTGCAACTAATGCCAGACTAGTTTTGTGATATACACTGATAGGAAATAAAATGGAGTATTCAGCTCCTTTTCACTGGGGAATTCAGCCAGGACAACTTGTTTCCTAATGGATATATGCCAAGGGCTGAGAAAAGCTGTGGATCAGAGTCAAGCATAAATTATTTCCATTGTTTGTTTTGCTACCTCAGAGGGATGAGAAATCACCAAGAAAAAGCATTCTATCAAGCAGCCTATCTGCAAAAGCCAGGACTGCACTTTAACAAGCCCTACTCCCAGCAGCTCTCGCTCTCAACAGCTGCTGGCACAAAAATATTGACACTAACTCACAAAAGGTCCCTAAAACTTCTGCAAGAGAGATGAAATACTAAGTAGGCATGCAGAGAGAATTAGTCTTTCATTTTCAGCACACAGTGAGCAGAAAGGAGCATATCAGCCAGCCAGTTTGAGGAAGCTCACGTTTCCTTTGCCCTTGGAAATAAAGAGCCTTTTTTATACGTGAGTGCTAGACAGCAACCACCTGACCCATTCTGCTGTACAGCTGGGAAGCTAGCAGTGCTCACAGAATTTAACTCACCTCCTCCAAAAAAGTTCTAAATACACCAACTAGCCTGTTACATGCTTGTACACACAGGCAGAGGTAGCCCAGTTGCCACAGATATCAATTTATTTTACTACTCTTCTGCTAATACTTTCTAAAGCTTATATTGACAGAGGGCAGTTTTGTGTTCCAAGCTAGATTTTCCAAGTTTCCAACCAAACTTTCTCTCCCAAACATTTTAATTGTATTTACTGTTGGTTTCCAAACTCCTATACTAGATGGTTCTCTTCTTCTCAGCCTTTTCATTTAAGGTTTTCCAACACAGTAAGGAATTTCAGGAGAGGCAGAAAAATTAGTCTTACCTTTAAATTAAAATAAAACAGGTGAATAGCCTGCGTGGGCTACTTTCCTACAGGGAAATGACTCTAAAGCTATTTAAGTTCTAAATTGTAGGAAAACAAGAATTGCCTTTGTTTCCCACAAAACTGTTCAACCGAACAATGAGCTCTGCAGCCTTCAGAGACCAAGGAGCCAGAAGGCATGGCTGCAATATTTCAGTCGGGAAAGCTTTCTGGTGGAGAAGTGGTTTTTTCCCTAGTTAACCTTCACAGGGAGAGTCAAACTACCAAAAAAAACAAACCAAAAATCCAGGCCTGAGGGCTCCCGTTGTTATTAGTCATATCCATCTCATGCTGCTTTTCTATTCCCTTTCTCTAATAAAGCAGTACGATGCCTTCTGGCTTGCCAGAGACCTCACGACTGTAGGGAAATCTGTTTTCTTACTTCTTCCTGACAGAAAAGCCCTTTGTCCTGAGCAAAGATCCCCTCTAAAGCAGCAAGGCTCCAAGACCCAGCTTCCCCCAGCCCCTCTAGCTGCCATAAGGCTGTAATTATCACCCACTTGCACCACAAGGAAGTAATCACCCCCTGAAGCAAGAAGGGTGAAGGATCTTGGCGGTGCTCTTGGACATGCCAATTACCGTAGTCCATATCCCCCCAAAAAACGTCTTTTCAAATGAATATTGTTTTGTTTCAGTTTTTGCACCACTCAGCACTTTATATGCTAAAAGAAACTCTTGTGTGCACTAGCAAGTAATTAGCAGAGGCTGGATTATTAGTAAGTATTCTTGGCAGGTTATTTTTTTTTCACGTAGTATATGTTTCACTCCTAAGCTAACTAGGCATCTGGCAGCAATTACACCCAAAGCCAGGCAACCCATCTAGTGTATACAGGCAAACAGGAAAAAAAGTAACGAAAATGCTTTCAAGGGTGTCTAAGAGGCAAATCTCCATGAGGAGAGAGAATTGAACTGACAGGATTAAAAGTGTTAATTGTGGGAACAGGCACATAGGGTTTTGATAACAGCCATGGTAACTTATTTTTACATACTTTCTCTCCAGTTTTACTTCCTTTTTTTTTCTTTTTTTTTTTGGATCCAGATCTTTCACCCATCCTCATCTGTCCTTCCCACTTGACAGTTGCACTTTCCTCCTGCAGGCATCCCTCTGCCCTGCTCTCACAGACAAGGGGAGCAGCTCCCACGCAGGTGGGTGCCTCAGCAGGTGGGTTGGGTCACAGTCAAGGGGGAGAACTGCCACTCTGAGCCAAGGTGGTGCTCCTTGGTGTCACGGGCAGCAAGGACACCAAAATAGCAGCGATAGTTGCAAGTCCATGAAATGAGGCTGTTGGCACAGTCATAAAAGGGTCTCTGCTAACACAGAGCTTCACCTTGCTAAAGAGATCTCAGTCACTTTTTATAAGGTACACCATTTTCCTCTCTCTCTTTTCTCTCAGCAGGGAAGGACATGAAAACCATTGAAATGTGGCTTTCCCTACTCTTCCAGGTAGTATGAAAGAGTTTTACAGTACAGTGAAGGACCCTTCAAAACCGGAGAAGCCAAGAGCTACCTCTGAAGTCAAAGAGCAAGTCTGGGAGTTCCCAGGGCCAAATATGGAGGCAGAGTGGAGAAAATTCACTGATAGCTGTAATCTATGTGTGTACCTTCACTGACAGCAAATGGAGAGTCAGTTCTTCAGGACATTTTTCCAAATACAACTGGTTTGTTTGTATCTCTAGACTATACATCAAGCTCACACTTGACCTCAGATTTTCTGTTTTATACAGTCTGGACTCACAGTAAGGAAAGAATATTTAAAGGTATTAAGTTTCCACTGATTCACTAGTGAGTGAGGGAGCTGGCATCAGGTGAGATGCTGATGTCAGGAATACAGTGATGTCTCCAATAATTCAGAAGTAGTTTATGCCAACAAAAACAACTGCTAATTTTCTCTATCAGAGAATTATAAAAACAAAATAACAATCCATGTGCAAAAAGGCCTCTTACTCTACAGGGCAGTTTCTGTCCTGCTGCTCTATGCTGGCTCCAATGCTGTAGTTAGCTAAAGCAAACCCTACGCTGATGGCATTTGCCTGGATAATATTTTCATACACACAATGAAACCTAAGCACATATCTATATGTTTGAGTACACATACAAGAATACATTTCAAATATAAAACAAGTTTTGAAAAGATATCTGGGTCCTATTGTGCAGGAAATGAAGACATGTCATTACTTATGTATTTGTGCATTATATCCTACCTAGTACTGCAGTACCCCTTCCCGTGGTAGTGATGGCTACTAAAATGAGGGGAGAAACAAAAGTATCAGGTCATGTGGGCAACCTTTGTGCAGCTCCAGTTGCCAGGGAGATGCTGTCCACCCTGTGTCCAAATCAGAACAGCTGCCTCATTTGAAACCTGACCTGCAGGCAACAATGAGCATGCTGCGCCCATTGGTGAAAAAATGAGCAGAAAGAGGAAAAAATAATTATAGACACCAATAAAAATGCAAAAATAACTCTCACACACCCCCCCCCCCCCCCTTGTTAAAATAAAATATCTGAGCTAGCAAGTTACTTCTAATGTAAGCTAATGAAGAACATGGTTCTTTTTCACGGGTGTTGAAAAAGTGTGGTTGCCATAATTCCCATTTTGTACTAAAAAATGCCCATCCAAAGACTGCTACAGCTGGTGGGAGATTTCACATTCAGTGAACTTTTGAAGGAGACTTATTAAAATAAAGGCAGTGTTTGACAGTGATGCTGTGCAACGAGGTGCTGAGAGCTGTGCAGATACAAGAGGCAATTCCTGCCCAGGGTTCCTCTTTGGCAAAATGAGGCAAGCCAGGCTTCCCACCATTCCTGTGCTATTCACACAGGTGATGGTTCTGCCTGCCTCCATTCTCTTAAGATCAAAATTGCAAAGTCCAACATGGACCACTGTTGACCATTTTTGCTGATGTTTAAGCTAAATATTCATGTCCACTGGGAAGTCTGCCACACCTGATCTGTGTTCAATATTTTAAATAGCAAAGTGATTTGAGAAACTGAACAAATGACTGTACATGTAAAAGGCAGATGCTGATGGTTAGGTATTAAAATTTAGTTCTCCCTGTTCATTTCAGGAGTCACTGTAAGATGGAAACACCCCCTTGTAATGCTTACAAATGTTTCTAACAAGTGATTTTAAAATTAATGCTCCTTCAGTTTTTTATCTTTCAGTCAAATAAATCAGTGCACTTGCCCTTAAACCTTCTGCATCCTTTGCCTGACAGACATGTAAGCTTGCCATGGTACAGCCTGAACTTCCTTTCTTTTTTGCCACCAATCAAATTAAAGTTGTTCTACCCTTTCATCTATAAATATCCATGTGCACTGGACAAGATTTCAAATTAATATATTTTTTCTGAAATTATGATAACTAAGCATGCACAAAAACACAGAGCAAAAGTTACCTTGAAAATAACATTGCACTCTTCTATGTAATGCTGATGATGTCTAAGTTAAACAAGCTTTTTCATACAGAATCCTTAAAACTACATGCGAAATTAGTCAGCTCGTTTTTTTTTTCCCCCACAACAGGTAATATGTTCTACCTACAGTGAAGGAGTTTGGGAGGGAGCCTGCCAGTTTCAGTGAATCTGACAGAGAATTTTCAAAGGCAAAAAAGGATATTTTGTTTCAACATTTTCAGGTTCTATTATGATTATGGATTCTATTATGGATTACTTGATGTGAGCACAAACACACGAACTGTGCAGGTACACACAGTGCATACTGGCAGTATGTGTGTGACTAATTTCAGCATTACCAGAAAGAAATATTTTGATTAATTCATTTATGTGTTTGCATACTCAAACAAATCAGAATCGATATATCTATATTATATATGTAATATATGTATTTTTTTTCCAATTTTCCAGCAAGCATTCTTAAATGGGATTTCACATTCTTTATTTCTCCAGGTTTCCCTTTCAAACACATTCTTCAGAATTCCTCTATCATATATCACACTAAAGCAAGAGTCATGTTTTTCATGTTGCCCTACAATGAACTAATTGTCTACATTTGACAGAGAAAAATAACCATTAAAAACAAATTAAAAAGAAAAAGCCAAAACAGATTTTAATTTTAAGCTCTTTAGCGTCTTGTTATATAAGGAACAGCCTGAGGGGAGATATCTTAGGGAGGATGGGAAAGTATCTTGACAGGTTCCTTTAAACTGAGATCCTGTTTTAAATTTATCTCTATTCTTATATTTAACAATCTGAATTTTAAGGGTCAAAAGCCAGGCAATTTCCTAGCAAGCATTTCACCTTGCTATGCTTGTTTGCACTCCGAAAGTGTATTCCTAATGGATGTAAATGCTATAAAATATCACAAATGTACTGAAGAGTACATTTTTTTTTGTGGAAACATTTCTTTCCTTCACAAGGTCACTGCTTCACTAGACTGAAAAAACAAAGTGGATTATTAATACTATGTAATCCCAAAGAGTCTAAAAATCTCTTGACCCATGAAACTCACTGGTTTGTGGATCTGCAATTTCGATGCATCTGAAACAAAAGGCGTAGGAGAGGGGAAAGGAGGTTCTTATGAAACTAAGTATGCCTTTTCTGAGCACTACAGATGCCTACTACTGTAGGCACTACATGCCTACAGATGTTTCACTACTTTCAGAGCTCATAACTTCGCACCTCACGCTCACAAATATAAACTAAGCTTGGTATCACACCACATGAAGTGCACCTGTCTGCATTACTATATTCAGACTGTTTCTTTCTGGCCAAATACAACATTATAAACACATATATCTTACCCAAATAGTCTATGCTTTTAATTTATATTTCCCCTGAAGAACCAGGTAGGTAAGTCATTTCCACTCTCAAAGAACTACTGCAAAACAAAATAAGGGGAGGAAAAAAACTCTGGAAAGGTAGCAGTACAGGATAACATGCTTACATCTATTTCTCAGAGTCTCACCAAAAATCAGGTTCAAATTGTTTCTTACGTGTACAATTCTGCAACCCTGTGAACAATGAGAAAAAAGAACACAAAATCTGTGGACCTGGATAAGTAGGAATCAACTATGCTGTAACTTTGAATTATGGCTGGATTTCACCAACAGTGTGAGGTCCCTCTGTTTCTTGTTTCCCAAAAAATTTTTTCATTGTCTAGCACAAAGAAACCTGACCATGAGCTGTAGATTCAAATAATAAATAACACTGCTTGCGTAGCAATCCCTACACTACGTGATGTGGCACCACAGGAAGTTTTGTGGCATATTTGACTGTGTATGCTGGCTGGACAATGGAGAATTGAGCTGATGGGCAAGATGGAAACATTGCTGTTTGATGCCTTCCAGCATATTTGACTAATGGCAGCAGTAGTTCTTTTTGCAGTTGTTCCTCTCTGCTGAACAGAGCAGGGGCTACTACACATGAGATCCCGGTGTATTAACAGGACTCCAAAAGTGCAGCTGTTCATGTGGTGGACAGTAAAGTGCAGGGTGACAAGAGCAGGTACATGTCCCATTCAGTGGTGCTTTCTGCAGCACCAGGAACATCCAGCAGAGCAGGCAGCTCAGAGAAGAATCTGTTTCAGTTGCCTTACAGCCAAATACATGTTGGCATCTGTGGTCTTCAAGAAAGCTGTGCCTTTCTTTTAAGCTAAGCTTAGAAGAGAATCCAGAAAAGTCTTGACAGCAGAAGAATTCTTTGAAAAGAAGAAAATCTGAAAAAAAACTAATACTGTATATTCAGAGACTCCCATGGAAAAAAATCTCAATAAATACAAGAAAACCGGTTTTGTAAGCTTGTGAGTTCTGTAACTGCAGGTGAAAGACACAGTAATTGTGCAGAGTACATCAACTAATGACCACTCAAGACTGGAACTGATCCCAGCCTTATCCTTTTAAGTCCCTTTAAAGCCATTTCACACTTGCAAGTCTTTTGACCACCATTAGATAGTCAGCTGTTTCTGGCACATCACACCTCTCTATAATAGAGCTGACAACACAAAGCAGGGAGAGTGCTTTTAAGACAGTGAATTACAGACATTGGAAATTTCACATTTACAACCAGCAAGATGTCACTGCAGAAAGCAAGAAAAGTTTTTTCTCTTTTTGTCAGTGTAGAGGAGGCAAATGACAACATCTTCTCTGGTGATATTTCAAATTGCTATTTGATGAAGTTGTCAGATTGCACCAAGTAACCATTCTCTGCAGAGGCTTGTTCTGGGGATTTCATCTGTTGCCTGTCACTCAGCAGGACAGTGTGTTCCCATGTGTTTAGGCTTCTGTACAAATCACTGGTTTATCTCAAAATAAATGCTTGGCTTGGTAGATTTAGGAGACAAAGGAAGCAAGAGGCCATCACCCATGGTATTCCATCCATCTCTACCACCCATGATGGGGAATATGCTGATTTTTTTTTATTATTTTCTGTAGATCAGAACTATTTCTTGCTAAACCAATTGCATTCTTAGCAGGTCTAGTGCTTCAAAATTAAGGTAGAGACGTGTAGCATGAGAGGAAGCAATTTCTCTCTCATTCACTGTCAAATGCACTCAGTGCATATGTTTGCTGGATTAACTGTTCCTCAATGAACTGCTCTCCTACTATGCTTAATGGTTTCTGAGTGCGCTTTTGTTCTTACTTTTTTTAGACCTTGATTTGAGAAACTCTGCTTACCTCTATATATACCTAGGCTCTTTGACTTGTCGAGCTCTTTGGTACTCCAGTACACCCACTGTCTCCTTGGGCAGAGAAAAATAGACTAACAGTGGTAGCAGCCTTATGGCAATAACCTACATTATGGAAAGGTATCTGTGTTCCAGGAGATTCATACCCGCTTATGACCAACATACTGACCACTGCTTCCGTGACTTTGTCGTGTTACATGTGATTTTTTAGGCAGCAGTCCAAGGTAGTCTTGGAGACAGTCAGATGGAGTGAGACATCAGATGAAAAGGTATTACACATCCCTGGTTACAAAGCTAAACCCTATCATTTAATGTCAGCAAGTGTTATAAATAAGGAAAAATAGGCACAACTTCATTGAAAAGATCTACTGAAAACACACCTTTTTTTCAGGTCATTTGCTAATTTTCCCTAGCCTTTGACCTTGTGACTAGAAATGGGTCAAGATCCTGAGGTACCTGTTATGATGAGGTGGTGGGAAGCTGCTGACACACACTGTGAGTTCAGTTGACAAAACCTATTAAATACATGTGTGTTTTTTTCCCTCTCAGGACATTTTCATACCACCATCACAACTTTACTCCCATTTAAATCTCTTTGGAGCTTTCATCACCCTATCTATGCTATGTCAGACACCAAAAAGGTTCATTTACAGTAGCCTCCAGACATATTTGCTGTCACTCTAGAGTCCAACTAGAAAAACTTTACCCATACCATCTCAGTGAAGACCTCAACATTCTTCCAACAACACCTTCTACAGATACACATTCATCTCCAGGAGGGAGGCAAGGTGACATTTTGGCTCTCCTGTTACATGACTAAATAACTACTTTAATCCTGCAAAGCCACTTATATACTTAATACAGCGAAAAATAGCACTTGCCCTTCACAAGCAATGAAGCATGCCCACAATCCTAGAGTGAATCAGCACCAGCAATGGATTGAGCACTCAGGAGTTCTGCCCTCCACCTCTACACCCATTGTGACCCATCTGTCTTTGTGAGTATTCCTGGTATTGCTTGCAAAGGACACTTTCTTATCAAGATAAAGTAAAATGATAGCTGCAACAGTACACTAAGCTCTGCTGGCTGGAGACACAAATCAGAGTTTATTAAATAGGAAAAAGGACACAACTTGGAGGAGACAAAAGCAGTCTTTAAGCATCTTGTAACTCACAGGAGAAGGCCAATAAGAGTACTGTAAACATTATTTGATTGTGCTTTCTGAATAGCTCATTATTGTGTCTTAGCTGTGACAAATTTCATATGAATGTGAATGTAAGTATTACAATCTATTTAGCTTCTGAAGAACCCTTCTTGTAAACTATTTTTTAGGAAAGGGCATAGAACGTGATAAAAATATTTGGGGGTATTTAAGTTACTTGTGCTGAAGCTTTCACCTCAACAGTGTCTAGACACACCCTCCCTGTGTAACCAGTGATATCCCTCCTCCCTTAAATAATGTTGGGGTTTTACATAAACTGTGCAAACAGTGACCATCCTGTGTGCTTACATATGATAGTATTACACTGCAATTCCCTCATGGTGGACTGTAAATTAGTGGCCTGGGAGTCCAAACTGCTGTGCCAACTCTTTCACATACTCTGCTGACTTTTACTTACAAGAATAAGAAATTCTTAATAGAATACCTTGATCTGGTTTTCTTTAGCTGTATTGTGTAGCAAAGGGCTTTTAGTCAGACTGACAGTAGCAGTTCAGAGTGGTTCCCACAGATAAAAAATAACAAAGCTGGCTATGCTGGGACATAGTGTAAAGAATATACTTGCATAGCATTAATGTTTTTTATATATAGGCTCTTCTTCCTTCTCCCTTTAAGATCAATGATGGTGACCATTGTTTAGACTCTCTATAAATCCTAGCAACAATAAAACATATTACAGTAATTTTAAAAGAAACAGTGGAGTGCAGATAAGTGCTTCTGCACCTCTGATTTATCCTGTATCAGTTCAGCCTGATTTCCTCTTCAGAAATAAACCTTTGTGTCTTTCAAATTACTTGACATACAGTGGCACAAATTGTCCTCACTTATTTCATATTGATTAGTATCTGCCTGAAACACCAGTTTTTGAGCTTACCTTTTGAGTGACAGTTTTCTTTGCATCTACAGAACACCCCTACACAGCAGGGATGTGACAGCTACAGATAGGAACAACTCATAGGAACAACAATCCCCATTCAGAAACTCTGGCTATACACATTATTGAAGCCAGGCCATCTTAAAACTGGTTATAATGAGAACAGGTTCTGAAATGATGTGCAAGTTCGAAGAAGGTAACTAATGTGTGAAATTTTGTCTTTCTTTCCCCATCCCCCCCCTCTTCCTGCAAGGAGCTAGTTTTAAGGAGATTTTGAAGCTTTGAATAATTGGAAAAAATTGTGAGCAAATTATTTTTGTAATACTGCACCAGAGGTGCATGCCAAGAAAAAAGGCTTTTTGTCTTACCACCTCCTCCTCACTCTCAATTTTAATTACCACAGTTTGGCACCTGATCCTGCAGAGAGCCATACAAAAGCCACACGGGCCAGCTCTTTCCAGACGGAGATAAAAGAGAGGGAGGGAGGAATTAATTAAATCCATTTCAAATCTTTTCAGTGAGTTTCCTTCTAAACTCACTGTTCTGGTTTCTGCATAGCTAGTACAATGACATATGGTCATAAATAACAAACAGTTCCCTGCCTCCTGTTGTCTCTCCTTTTCCACCCTCTGCAGAATCAAACAAAACAGGCTTATGATTCTGGTATTATAAGCAAGCCAGTCAGGATCCAGAAAAAACAGGCAGCTGAGCATGTTTTCAATTCACAACATAGTGTAGAGTTTTCAAATGAGCTGGTTTATTCAGTCTTGCAGGTCACTGCTACCAAGATCCGCTTACTGCTTACATTTTAGGCACAGAATAGTAAACACATAGTTGCCAAACTAAATTAAACTGAAAGGAACCAAACTAAAATGTGGTAACCATAGCTACCAAATCCTAGCTTCCCTAATTGTTTTTTTTTAAAGACTAAAATTGTGAATTTACTCCCTAAAGACCCTTACCCCTACTGGGCGAAGTCAGCGCTGATTGGTCCACACAGCAACTGCAAGCTATGCACAAACCCTGTTCCCTAACCCTAACCTTAGGGTTAGGGGTTATGGGTTAGGGGTAGGGTTAGGGGTTAGGGTTAGGGTTTAGGGTTAGGGTTAGCGTTTAGGGTTAGGGGTAACGGGTTAGGGGTTAGCGTTTAGGGTTAGGGGTAACGGGTTAGGGGTTAGCGTTTAGGGTTAGCGTTAGCGTTTAGGCTTAGGGTTTAGGGTTAGGGTTAAGGGTTAGGTTTAGGGGTTAGGGTTAGCATTTAGGGTTTAGGGTTAGGGGTTAGGGTTAGCATTTAGGGTTAGGATTTAGGGTTAGGGTTTAGTGTTAGGGTTAGGGGTTAGCAGTTAGGGTTAGGATTTAAGGTTATGGTTAGGGTTTAGGGTTAGGGTTTAGGGCTAGAGTTATGGTGAGGTATAGGGGTTAAGGTTACAGTTAGGGTTAGGGTTAGGGTTAGGGGTTAGGGTTAGGGTTTAGGGTTAGGGTAAGAGTTAGGGTAAGGGTTAGGGTTAGGGGTTAGGGTTAGAGTAAGGGTTACGGTTAGGGTTAGGGTTAGGGAAAGGGTTAGGGTTAGGGAAAGGGTTAGGGTTATGGTTTGGGTTAGGATTTGGGTTTGGGTTTGTGATAGGGTTACGGTTAGGGTTAGGGTTTGGCTTAGGGTTAGGGTTAGGGTTTGGGTTAGGGTTTAGTTTTGGGTTTGGGTTAGGGTTAGCAAGGGTTAGGGCTAGGGTTAGGGTTGGGGTTAGGGTTAGCATTAGGGTTAGGGTTAGGATTTGGGGTTTGGTTTGTGATAGGGTTAGGGTTAGGGTTTTGGTTTGGGTTAGGGTTAGCAAGAGTGAGGGTTAGTGTTAGGGTTAGTGTTAGGGTTAGCAAGGGTTAGGGTTAGGGATAGGGTTAGGGGTTATGATTACAATTAGGGCAGGATTAGGGTTTAGGGTTAGGGTTGTGAATTTACTCCCCTCTCAAAAGGAGCTTGTCACTTATTTCTGGGATTCCTAGGAATAATACATGTTCTGGCTGCAGAAACTCAGTAGCAGTGGCCTCTACGTCCTTTACAGTTAATTAATGTTGCTCTCTTTTGTGGTTTAGCTGCAGGAAAAACCTGGTCCATTTTCCATCTCTTATTTCCTCCACCTTGGAGGGCAGGGAGGCAGCAGACTTGGCTGTACACACTATCAGAAAGCAAGGGGTTGAGGGTAACATTAGGAGCCACTACTGTCTGGCCAGCTGGGCTTCCTTCAGAGTGAAGTAAAGCCTCTTCAAAGAAGCCAGATCTGGCATTGTTTGAGGATTTGCATTCTGTCCTCACAAGGGCCTAAGGTTACCTGGTGTCTTAGGAAAACCCAAAGCAAATCCTCAGCACACCACCCCTGATGCTTGTCCAAGGAAATAGCTACAATTTCTGCATAATGGTCAGCTTTTTGCCCAGTATAACAGTTCTGTCCCTTATTTTGGGCTGAGGTGCATTACTGGTAAGTTTTCAAAAGTTTATAGATTTTTTAAGCATATGTAGTTTTCATATACAGGGAGCAAGACAACATGAGTTTGAGAACTTGGCTACTTTTCAAAATCTCCTGGAACAGGGTCAGTCTGATGTAAAGATTGTTCTCCTTATGACCTGTAACAGTAGTCATATCTCCCTATTTTTTCAAAATTATCAGGTTGCTTTTAATCTGGGTTTAGTGAACATATTTGTACAAGAATTAAGCTACTACAGAATCTCATTTTTTATTATTTCTTCAGCCTGGGCTATTCCAAGTTAGTTTTTTAACCCTTGAGCGTACCACATCAAAATCCTGGGCAAAACACCAGCAACAAACTGTCACTGCAGAGAGCACTTGCAGACACAACCTGCAAGTAAGAAAATTCCAGCAGAAGGTTTCCTTTTCAGCTCATAATGATTCCAGCACAGGTTTTTTTGCTATGCACTGAACAGGTCTGACTCACCTGACCTTCCCTTCTTTCAGTACAAAGAAGCCAATAATAAGGTAAATGCCTGATATCTTTGGATCTGTTAACATTTAGCACTGTAAACACAATCAGGACCCTTGAGAGGCCATGGTATGGAAGCTGACCTTTTGCACTAAATGATTAATTCTTATACTAATGTCTTCTAACACAGCAAAGAAAGGTTCAATTGTAGCAGGCCACCACCCTCCATGGTGACCAGTTACAGAGTTTTCCAGCCTAAGTAGAAGTGATTCTGAGAAAAGCAGCAGTGTACTTTATCAACTCAACACTGAACCATGTATGAGAAATGCTACAGTATGCAACCCAACTTGTCAGGACACAGCTAAAAGACACATCAACTTCCAAGATGTTTGTTTTTCATTTGGACAGACTACTACCACACTTCTTCACCTCCATGTCCCACACTACCCGTGTCAGTGAGCCCATGCAGCCCACCCAGCTCAGGGAACAAAAGGCACATTACAGCATGAAGGCCAAGAGATCAGAGAGCTCTTACTGCATTTTTGGGTTTCTTACTGCCTATTTACGGATTTTTTTATACACAGACTGCAATAGAGAGCATAAAATGTTGCAGGTGATTTTTTTCCTCTGGAAAAAGATAATAAAAGGAGAATTCACAAATAAGGTTCCTTGAGATGTTTCTTTTTGTGAGTATAGCCCCAGATTACAGGAGAGTCTGTAATCCCATCAAAAATAAGTCTTTTCTTGCCTATCTACTTTGCTATTGATGCAGGGAAGCTTCTGAGGGAAACTGTACATTAATCATTTTTTAGCTTGTCACACTTCCATTACCTTTATTAAAAATTATGATGGACTGCTATATGTGGTTACTTCAGCTGAAAACAACCTGGTTGCATTTGCAGGACAGAAGCTGCTTGAACACTGACCAGAGCTACAAATGTTACAACTGTTACACAGAGATGTCTCTTGGAATAATCCTGCAGCACCCACAGATTACACTGAGACCCAGATGGTCTCTGCATTAGAACTAATTAAAATTCAAACCTTCAGTTCCCCAGAAAATTCTAACATTTTGAAATGTGCTTGGTTTTCAGAATAGAATGCAAAACCACAAACAAACTGTTATATACAATTTCCAAATTATTTTGTTTGAATCTGTTAAGCTGTCCAACTTCAATTACACGAAAACATTCAGCCATTTTATATCACACGAGAAAAATCCCCTGATTTTTCAGCTAGGATCACAGAAATGTTTTGCTTCAAAACAGACCAGGGGTGGAGAAGCCTGAGTCAGCTACAATGCTCTTGGCATCTGCCTTAGCCACCTGAGCTAAAATGCTGCTCTTAGCATGGTGATACACCCAACAGGAGAGACTGATTCCTCCAGCAGCAATACAGAACATTAAGCAAGGCTCCTGATGAGAATCATGGTATTGATGCATTGGAAAACCTGTAACAAATGACTAATCACTTCTTAAAGAGCCTTTTAATAATTTTCTAAGTCCTTCATAAAAATGTGTTAGTGAAACCTTCAATGTAAACAAGAGTTTCATAAGAATTAATCAGTTTTCAGCTATCAATCCCTCTGCATACAAGAAGATTGAGGAAGTAGGCTTCAAAGGCTACAGGAGAGGCAGACGTCCATCATTAACAACAGGAACCTACATTAGATCCCAAAGAAGAACAGCAGAAAGGAATAGGTATCAGGTTCTCACTCAGTGTGGAGAAACTCCAAGCAAGAGCTTCAAAAATTACTTTGAAAATGCCAGGAATTTCCTAGAAAGAATTAGGAAGGGAGGTCTACCTTGCAGCCACCCTAGAGATATTTGCAAGAGAAGACCATTTGTCCCACCTAGCCTTTTATCTCACTACTCAGCCGTTCAATAGCTGCAGTTGTCAGTGATGAATGAACCCTAAAGGAACAAAATACATGTTAAGCCCTGATGTGTATTTTGGAAAGTCAATCCAAATCAAGAAAAAAGAGCCGAGGTGTTCCAAGACACTGATGCCTTAAGCCCCTCTTAGTTTTTTATTTTTCTAATTTTTGTAAGTTTTATAAGTAGTAGAAGTAGATTTTAAAAGCAGCAGCCCTCATTCCCTTACCCTGTAGCACAAGTAGTTTACACATTCCTCAACCCTCCTACCCCCGAATCCAGTAGAAATGTTTAGTCTCTTGCCAAAGCAAGGCTTATACTGTTTAGAGAACACCCATATCTAGGCCTGAAAAACAGAACAGAGTCAAGAAGTAGGTGACTGTACCCTTTGTGCTCTGAAGATGGTGATGGTGATGAAGAGGTGGTCCCAGAAGACCTCCAGACTCAATTCTCAGGGGGTGGACCCGGGGCAGACCAGAGCAAAGGCTACAGGGTGGAAACACTTGGGATTGGACAGATATTATTATAAAATGTAACATCTCAGGTACAGTTGCGCGGGCATCTTGTAACATCTATTGCCTTGGCACAATTAAACCCTTTCCTTATCTCACCCTCAGTTAACTGCTCCTGAGTTTTTTCTTTAGCACCAGCTGAGCTGGCATCACACTGAGGAAACAATTTTTATTCCACAAAAATACCCACAGTGCTTATTAGGAAGAGAATAAAAACTGTCTGAGCATTTTGGATAAAGAAACAGGGGGTTCTGTAACCCCTAAAAATTTACCATCTGTTGTGTTCCATTTCACCCTGCTTCAGGTGTCCTGGGTTCACTAACATACCCCAGCCAAGAAAAGAAGCTCTTGTTTGACAGAGATCTCGACTCATCAAATATCCACAATTAAACTAAGCAACATGGCTGATACATAAAATCCCCATCATGGTGGAGAGCATTTTCTCTCTTTTTAGTCTATGTTTCTGTGTGGTAATGGTTGCTAGAAAGTATCTTTTTAAATTGAACTGCACTGTTCAATTATGTGGAAGGAGACTATGTGTGGCACCAGGAGGACGGTAGAAAGAAATAAGCATTAACGTAGCATCTGGTTCTTCTTTTGATTAGAAGAATTTCAAAGCAATAAAAAATAAAAATCAATACACAGAGGAAGCCCTGGATCCTGGGAGAACATGCTTTTTACTGATAGAATTGTATTTCCATCAAGACCCTCGGCAGACTTTGGAAGAGTACATGAACTCTGTGCCAGTCTGGCTAGAGCCCACAGCCAAATTTGGAGCCTCTGATGCAGAGTAAGCAGGCTCTAATAAGCAAATACTACTGTTCAAGCTCTCTGTGCATGCTTGAAGAACTCCATTCTTACTGCTGCACTTAGCAAAAACAGGCTCTAAAGAAGGAAGACAAAAGAGAAAGAAACTGAGGAGCCATATGAAAGAGCTGCCTTGAAATAACCACATCTAGTAATGGTTTTCCAGAACGTGTGATTTGTTTGCAGCACAAACACCATAAACATTCATGGATTTCTACAAGATTGCAAATGTGCAACAGAACAAAACTCCCAGGCTCCACTGTGATGGAGACATGTGAAACCAAATGCCTAAAGTTCCCTCAAAGTGGCGAATCCAGGCAAAAGAGAAAGAGAAAGCTCCAGAAAGCCACTGCTTCCTCAAATGAACAGAAGGCAGACAGACAGTGAATTAGTTTTTACACCTTGTCCCTAATGCTCCCAACCAGTTAAACTAACTACAAACAGGAAAAAGATACCATCAAAACAGAATGTCACCTTGAACCCCAAATAACCCTTTTAAAGTTGTTCCTCCAAGACAGCTAAATATTGCTCAAAAAACTGCAAGGCAAAATGACAGGGTCGATTCATCACTAAACTCTGCAGCATTGGTAACATCAGAGCTCTACCACCAAAAACACTAGGATTTTGCAACAATCTTAGGAGAGCCAGGAAACCAAAGAAAATTTGGAATCCTCCTTGCTTTATGGACCAGAGCAAATATTTCTTTTTAAGAAATCACTCCTCATTCTTTACTGTGTTGAATCAAATCTCTTGCCCCTCTTCTTCAGGGCTTTTTGAACATTCTGGTTATACATATAGAAGGGAAAAATTTCCTTTTGTGAGACCAAAGCAATGAAACACTCTTGCAAGTGGACACATTTGTATTGCCTTCACTAGATCTTCACCAGTTTTTTTCAGCACAACATTTGGTCCTCTCTATTGACTGTTATTATGGGGAGTATATACTGAGCACACAACCAACATAATGGAACATACTAATAAGTTTTAAATTGGCAATTATCTCAAATTTCTCTTTTAATTCACAGGGTTTAATCACATTCCCAGTTCTAGAAAAGCTGTATATTTTAGGTTGTAATTATTCTGTCTAGTAAAATGTGGATGCATGCAATATAGTAAAGTGCCTGCTGGATTGATCACTGATCCATGGTCAAGGAAATGCTGTCTCCTTTGAAATTAAAATTATATTTCACAGGGAAAAAAAAAGGTTTATTATCGGAATACACATGATAAAAATCAGAAACAACATCAATCTGCTTGGGAGTGGGGGGTGTTGATAATTTGCCTCTAGTTAGGTGCTCCTCTGTATCAGTTGATTATTAACTGCATTTGGTAGTTTGTCCAATACATATATCTATACCCACAGATATATGCTCAATTACAATTCCTACCAAGCTTTGATCAGGAGCTTTCTAAAAGGTATTGGTGACGAAAACTATGTGCATCTTATCCAAAAAGTGTTCCCACCAATACCATGACATTTGATCTCAGCACCAATGAAATAGAAAAATTTGATCTAATATATGAAAGTTGTGGTTTACTTCGTGCTGGCTCCTATGGTTGGAATTAATAAAGCCACTTCATTACCTTGGCAAGAGACAGTCTATTGCTCATGCTTTACCCCAGCATTAACATAAGGCCACTTAAGTACTGAAACTGTAAACAAGCATCAGTCCAAGTTTTCGTGCTTACATAATAGCTTGGGCAAATTCACAGTGATAACTTAGAAAACCAACTGCCTAATGCACACAGCTGAATAAAAATGCAACCTGCAGCTAAAATAATTTTGTCTCTACTTGAATACTGACAGAATGGGAGAGAAAAGTGCTGAAGAGCTGAGGAAGCTGTTACATATCACACTTGTGAATTCATTTGGACAAACTTCCATTTTTTCCAGATGAAAGACTTCATCCTGTGTTCTTGAGCTATCTTTAACATAAAGAGTTGTATGCCTAAAGCTTTACGATGGCAAAGACCTAACTTAAAACCTAGATTGGCCCATTATTACCAGTGAGTTGCCATTAGCATCTGATTTTAATACAGGACAGTAGTTACGTTAACACAGCTAAGCATAAGCGCAAAATTGTTTTGAAGTGGCCCTTTGGCACCAACATTTCAGAGTTGGTTTAGACCCAATTAGAATTTTCCTGTGATTCAGACCAAATGACAGCTACTTTAGAAACATGAAAAACCTGTCAGTACCACAGAGTGCAGCTGACATGGCTTTAGCACGTTTTTTTTTTTTTTCATCAGTTTTACTAATGAACTTCTTGTAGATGCTGAAGTACTGTGAGGAAGAAGTAAAAAAATATTGAAATATACTGGAAGATACTGATAGAAGAGCAACAGAACAGCAAACCACTTCATTTTTTAAGTCAGGTATCAAAATGCTGAATCAAACCCTAAACTCCAGGTCCTCAACCTGTTATCATTGCTAGTCACCTGTGGGTATTCTCATTCTAAGAAGAAAGAAGCCTGCCTGCTGTGATCCTGCATTTTGTGTGCTACACATATTGTTGGCTTGGAAAAAAAGAAGGCTCTGTCCAAAGACAACATCTCAGCACCTGACCTGAAGAGTGCAATGGCTCCCACAGCTCAGTCACCTTTTGCTTAAAGCAAGAAAAGAAGCATGCCCAATATTAGGTGCCTAGTATGAGGCATCTGTTCCTAATGTAAATGTTTTGCTTTACACTATAATTAGATTTGTGAATGCCTAGTCTGAGATTTGGATACAGATTGAGAACTTTAAATCTAACTTATTTGGAAATGTAAGCAATTATTAAATACTAAAAGTCAAAGAGATGTCTGGTCAGTCCTTCTTCATTTGCACTGCAAACACATGGTCCTGTTCTGAGAAGACAGTACAAAAAAAACCCTGTTCTGGGTATAAAAGCATGTCCTAGCACTTCTGGCTTTGGGATCCTTATAAATTGGCCACAGGAGAAAGTCAGGGAGGATTGAGAGGTCCTTGAAGCTCTTTGCCTGTTTATTTTCTTTATGGAGAGGTACATGAGAAAAGTTTTGAAATTTGAACCTAAATGAGGGTAGCGTTTGCTTTGCTCAACCTTCCAGCACACTGCCACACTGTAACTGAGGAGGGCTGACTTCTGTCACCTGGGGCCAGGTGAGCAACTGGTCTTGAATTTAAATACTGCCAGTATCTTAGAACAGGCTAAGCAATGAACTACTACTGTGCTGAAATCACAGCACCATTTCAGTGTAATATTTCTCTGCAATGATTATAATATACTTCATATACAATGACTACAACATTTTTAAAAAGTCTTTAAGACTTGTTTCATCCCATCACAGCAAACACCAGAATTCCTCCTCTATTTCTCATCGAAGTGTTATAGATTATGGGGTCCTTTATTGAAAGCACTCAAAAGAATGATGGTTGCATGCAAATTACAGAAATTTCCATGTTTTCCTTATTAAAACTACTTAAATTTCCTAAGCAATGTAGGTCAAATGCCATTTTCTTTTGACAGGGGAAATAATCATATTTGGAAGACATAAGCATATATTTCTTGAGACAGACCTATAATATTTCAGCTTAGCCTCATGGACTGACATTTCTTTGAGTAATGAGGGTGTGAAAAGCCAATTTGTAATATGCATTAGCTCTCTCATTGCATCTGTTTATTCTCTGCATTACTTTCCATTTATGAAATTTCTGTAAGGATATATCTCTTCTTTAAAAATCATTACCATTGCCCACAGCCTTGTGGAACACAATTCTATAAATGGCAACAAAATAAACAAACCATAGTGCATACAGAATGGAAGACAATATATAAGAAAACAGATATGTGCTGTCAGCTGCCAAATGGTTATTAAAAAAAAAGTATGGGGATAACATCACTTTAAAAATCATGATGCAAGAGAAATGCCTGACAGAATATTCTAACATAAAAATGCCTGAAAATAATACAGAAAAATTCCAGAGACCTAAATGATCTGGTGCTAGATGGACATTGATAGTTGTATCCTGACTTCAGACAGTATTTGAAAACAAATCCACTTTCAGGTGTGAGAATATGAATTGCAAGCCAGAGGAATGTGGGGTGGCTTTTACCCTTTTGATGTTCATTGGTGTTTAAATAATATTCCGTTCAGTATGTGTGTTAGTGCACTGGTGGCAAACACAGAGCTGTTACACTTGTATTTCTTACACAGGTACCAGAACCATGCACTTAAAGGAATCTCACTGCCTAACGTGGCTACCAAAAAAATCCTGTCTTACAAAAGCATTTCTTACATGCCTGGTTTAAATGTTTTTACCATTTATAGCCTCATCACAGAGACAGTCACCTTCCAACTGACAAGCCCAATTGAGATTCTGTTTCACAGGGAGTGTATCAATAAGCTATGTTTTAAAGAACTGGCTCAATCTTCCAGCATTTACACAGGAATGCAAAAAAAATTAATAAAATCCCTACTTACCTCTGAGAGGACCCACAAAGGAGGTGAGGTGCCATAAAGCACAAAGTATGAACGAATGCCATGAAATTATATATGAACCGCAGGGAAATCCAAATTTCCTTTTTCAAGCTACAAGTAACAACAGATCTATTTTGTTCTGTGGCTCCTGCTGCTGCAAAGCCACAGCCAGAAATACTATCAAGTCTTCAAACTGTTCATAAGCATGCAGTAGAAAATCATCTTAGCTAGGCCCAATGGGTATTTACAACAGCTGTAAATTCTCTTTTAACTTAAACAGCTACAAGGACTTTTACATCCCTTCCCTAAAAAATGAAGTAAATTGCCCACTGTTGAGAAGATGTTCAGTTTGTTCTTTCTGTCCATCTCTGCTTGCTTCCGAGAAGCTGGAGCTTACTCTTTCTTACACAGACACCCACTTTTTTTGGTTTTGACCTTTTTTCCTGTCCTGACACAAAGTAGTTCTGTTCTTATGGTAAAAGGTTAAGTTGCACGTCCTGTCAATCAGGACATCAGCATCTTATTCTCAAAGCAAGTGTGATCTGGCACATTGCCTTAGTCTGGGCTGAGAAGCACCTTTCATGGTTATACCATTTTGAAACAGAAAATCAATCCCACAAACAAGCTCCTTACATTTATTCATAATGTGAGACTGCCTTTCTCTGGGAGTTCCTCTCACAGTAGGTTTCTTACAGGAAAGCTTCATTATCTACCATGTGTGACTGATGGGCATAATTTATTGGTCAAAATGTTGGGCCTAAAAAATCACAGTATCACAGATGAATACTCATCATCAAAGAACAGCAAAGGACTTTTAGGACATCTGGAGCTATATACTATCCAAGAAAGCCAACTGCACAGTTCCAAGCAATTATAAGCTAACACACAATTGTCACAGTCCTGCTCTCGGATTGACTTTCTTCCTTTTGGGGAAGGAGGTTGTGGGGCTTTAAAGGGGATCAGGACATGTTTTTGTAACCAGCTGTTGACACTGAACTGTTTAATGCTTAGGAAAGTCCAGCTGCTGTTCTCTGTTAATAGCAATCATAAAGCTAGACCCTTTGTTGGCCTCTAAGTAGAAGTTTAAAGGTCCCACAAGGCTTCTTCCAAAAGAGGAGTGAATGACTCTGATGTCTAGACCAACATTAGATTCATCTATAAAATTCAGGTCGTAATGTACAAAGCTGTGTGTGAACTATTGCTGAGCACATAATGACTGAGTTAATTGCCTATATAATCATTCTACAATCCAATGAAGTACCCTGAGATAGTCTAAATGGGAAAAGTACTATTAAAAAAACCTTAGGCCAGACTAAACTTTAATTACATGACACCTGCAAATGATACGCTGAGAAACAATTCACTAAAACACACACACCGTAAAAAAAATGTGCTCTGCTTGTGCCATTAATGAATAAAAGATCAGTTCCTAAGGAGTTAATCCTGACAGCTGCCAGTAGCTGGAATGTGACATATAGGAAAATCCTTGGGACGTTCTCCTGTAGTCTAAAACCACAGGTCAACTTTCCTCTTCCCCTAAAGCCGGTGATAATTTCACACAAGTCCAACTCACAGAACTTCTCCATTAGTGAAGATGGACCCAGGCAGGGTCTGGATGTACTGATTGCTACAACAGCCTGGAGAAGGGCTGGATTGTAAAATAATTTTGAATTTTTAAAGAAGTAATATCAAACTCAAGTGTGTTTTTCTGAGACACCGGAGGGTTGGCAAACCAGATGAACCTGCACTTCTGTTTTATTCATGACTGATACAGGAGACAGCAGTGAAGGTTATGACACATTTTCCTTTACAACAGTTACGGTGGGGCTCAAAAAAGTAGTAGCTGCAGCACTAATTGACTCAGCCAATGCATTTCCTATTAAACCTTAAACATTAAGAATTCATAGGCAGAACCAGAAATAAACTGTGTGTGGGTGCGAAGGTACGTGCAACGGTAAAATCTAAGCCTGCACGAAATCTTATTAAATTCAGCAGAATAGGAAGATCCATAGTTATTTTAGAAAACTGTTTTATTTGTTGGCTTACAAGAAAGCTATTGTTAGCCTGTTTGGCTTTGTCATTACTGTTCTAGCTTTTAATCCAACATGGTTTTATCACATGCAACATTATGCCATTTCACATCATGTACCTAATAGGATAATGTCAGGCAGGATAACATCACACCATCTGAAAGTCATCAGAATCACACTGTATTCATCATACATTCTCCCTGGCACACTGAAGAGTTCCACTCCCCACCTCCATGATTTAACCCAGAAGACTCTCCCTTTGACTTTGATTTGACATGCTGTTTTGAACAGTAAGTAGATTCAACCACCAGTCATAAAACAAAGCTAGGCCATGGCTTTCCTCTTCTAATACTTGTCTGTTGGAAAACAACTAGCAAAGTTGGGAAGGATAGAGGTAATTATCATGAGTTAAAGTAGTATTCTGTGAAGGGAAAATATATATAAAACAGTCCTCAAAGGAAATTCTGTTTGCATACAACTAGCCCAAATATATCAAGATGACCTCAGGGATGAACCATACAAATATGTGCCTGTGGCCCAAACCTGACATAGATACGAGTCTACAAACTGAGCTATTTCCCCAGGATGCAGATGGCAGCAAAAGCATCAATCCTACTTTTCTAGTGAGGTAAAAACAAAACCAAATAACCAGATTTGCCAAGTTGCCTGTCATATCACAGAAGTAAAATCAAGTTAAAGCTCACAATTCCATGAACCACATCTCATCTATGCAATCACAGGGCATTCTGGACAGAAGACTTAGAAGGTCATCCTCCCTTGTATGGGATTGATCTGCACTGGAAGAGAAAGCTTATGTAGCCTAGTTAATAAAGCACCTCCATCAGCAGGTAAATAGCATAACTTTCTCTTATAGGAGACCAAAGATCCAGCTCACCTACAAACACACAGTATTCTAGGCACATTCAAAAAAACTTCAGGCATAGCCTCTGCCCAGAGAATCTGATGAAAAATTCTCCTACTGAATTGTAGGAATTACTGAATACTGAAATTACTCCACTGAAGTTTCTCCAAATGTTTACCCTTTGCCTTAAAATCTCCGTCCCGTCTTTCTGAATGATTATTAAGAAGTGAGATAGCTCGCAGATATTTTCTCCCTCTGCCTTATGGCAAACAGACTGTGCCTTTGATGGAAATTGTTCTCCTGTTTCTTACCTCCCAGAAAAAAAATATCAGCCTTCATGCTGGTGATTGAAAAAAAAAAAAGCTTTAAAGTGTTTGTAAACTGTGCAGTAATTAAAAATGTTGTCAAAATATTTTGAAGAGTCTAAAAAACATTTGTATTCACAGAATTTTTATAAATTAAATAGAAAAAACATTTAGGGATAAGGTTTGAGGAAAAAATCATTTTTCCCTGGTTTCTACTTGCAACCTCTCCACATAAACATAGCACTTTATTTCCATTTTCTTTTCTAGAGGTAAAGAATATAGAGAGGGATTTTACATCCTTGACTGTTTTATCTGTCACTAATGAACACAGTAAGCATGTTAACTATCCAAGCATACTTACTTCCTTTGACTCTAGTTCAACCTTAACTGTCTCTCAGCATGATTACAGTCAGTATGAAGAGATAGGGCAACATTGTTCAAGTGTCCTTACAGTGCATCTTTCAATTCTGAATACACTCTGTATATTTCCCTTGGAGTATATAGTCAATCAGAAATATGGTCCTTTAATAGCTACAAAAGAGAACTAGATTGAGACAATCACATTCATTTTAATTAATTACCAAATAAACATGAATTTGGGCTTGGAAACAACTGTTTAATTCTCTTGACTTAATGATATCTCAATCTCAATTAAGTAAAGTATATAAAAGAATACTTTTAAAATGCTTAAAACTTTTTACTGGAATTATTCTGATACACAATGATACCCCTCCCCTGCCTATTTTATGACATAAAGGATGTCAAAACAGCAAAAGTTATCAATACCAGCAGTTTAAAATATCAGAAGCACAGACACTACCTCACTGGTGTTCCGCTCTCCAGTCAAAAATATTTTTACAGCAGCTGACAAAGTTGACATTGACATGAAGCAAATGAATAAGAACAACAAAAATATCACTGAATATTCAGTCACTAACTAGCCAAGCACACTGTATCTCCTCTCTTCCATGCAGGGAAATCCACTTGGCCCCTCCGGCAGTACATTGCGAAGTTCACAGACCCTGACTGTCTCCGTGAACTTCTCATCTGCTAAACCATACAATTCACCCTGTCTTTTATGCACTGCATCATACAAGATGCAGGTGTCTCCCACATCTATTGCTTCTGCTGTACTAAAGGACGTTAGTGTTTTTATTATATCATAAACCACTGTCTGAATCTAATGATCTAATCTTACACTTTCAGATTTGGCATCCCACTGAGGAGTGTTGAGCTCCCGTGGTTTTTATCTTACTTCAGCTCTCTGAGTGGAGTCTCACATTTCTTCAGCAACAACTGACTTGTTTTGATTGCAATTCTCCTTTAGTGAATAATGCGTAACAAATCCTACAAATCTCAGCACCTGCTGGTTCAGTTGCACCAACATTGCTATGAAAACCTCCCAGCATCATCTCATGAACTGATTCCCAATCACACTCAGCAGCTGTTGGCAGGGAGGCAACTGTAACCCTAATTCCTCAGTTCCTACTCAGAGTGAATTGTTACCCCTCTATTTCCTTCCAGTACTCAGGGTAGATGCCAATGAATGGAGGTTCACAACCAGTTCCTGTTTATCCTGCACAGTCCCAGTGTTCACAGAAAGGTACAAACTGGCACACCCTGCACAGTCTCTTCACCAGCTGTACCATTTGCTTATAGTGTGACAAAACAAGCTCTAGCTGTGCTTTTGTCTTTGATTCTTCACCGCTGTTCTGAAACACCATTTTTATTACATAGTGAGAACACCAGAAAATGTATCCTGTATCTCTATATTCAAAACATTTAGAAACAATTAGTCCTTCATTACAAGTAGGTGATAAAAATAATACCACACAAGAAGTGTGGGTACACAACCTTCACTTTCTCAGGGAGCTTAATGAGTCTTCAGTCACCCACAACGTCAAGACTCAGATACTGCAATATGTGCTATCACTGACACGTTATTGAATTACTTAAGTGTAGTTTTTTACTTCAGTAGCAAAACTCAGCAGAAAAATGCAATCTATCAATATTACAAATGAAATGCTTAATACTTGCATACATGTACTTATAGCTGCTCATTGTTCCAAACTGTGAAGCTGGCCTGCTTAAAATCTATTCAGTATGCTTTCCTCCTCTCCTTCCACTCACCTTATTTTTAATCCCATTCTGTCAGTACAGCGGAGAGGTGAGACTTGAATCATTAAAGAAATCTCAGTTGAAAGGGCAATTGCGAAGCTGCCTTGTCTCCATCCTTCTTTTCATTTCTCCTTCAACCAAATGGACAAACATCCCCTCATTGCTAGCTTTCCCTTGAGTGTTCTCCTGGCTGAAATCTGCCTCCTATGAAAAGATCTCACAGCACCACTGTAGCCCTACATCCTCTGCTGCTCCTGAGCATCTTTCTACTCTGTTTCCAGAGCTGGGCCTATGAGTTTCTGCATAATCTCACTGAGCAGGTTTTCCAAGTGGCAAGTAGAAGAGTCCTGTGGCTTAAGGAAAGAGCAGAGATGAAAAATATTGCATGAACAGTAACAAAGCTCAACATACAGCTTCTTGGTTCTCTACCATCCCTGCACTGTTACATACTTCAGTGCAAAGGGGGTATAATACGCAGTGAAATCTAAATGCATGTGCTACCTCATGTCACTAGCGGTGAATATAAGTCCCCCTCAAAGACAGGAAGCAATCACAGCCTGCTCACATTTCCCTTCCTCACAATTCTTTATTATTTTTCACAGCTAGAACTTGAAGAGAGTCTTGAGAGACATGCAGGTAAGGGAAGCTGCCTTTAATACTCTGACATTTCACACAAGCTGAAGAGCTGCCCCTCAAATATTTACTTAAAATGCATATGCTGGTAAATTCCAGCAGCCCACAGCAGATTCAAGACTTCTTCTATTTACTGATATGATAGAAAACAGATAGTTTAAACAGGTAACTAGTTCAGTCCTTAAAGATTTCCTAATGAAATGAAACCAAAGTTTTGGGGCTTTTTGCATTCAAGATTGCTACTCACTGGCAATGATACTGCCTGCAATATCACTACAATCCTTCTTTGGAATTACAGCTGATGGAGTTCTGCACTCTCACAATGTGACTTCAAGGCATAGTTCAGGAGCAACTGCTGTGCTGTAAACTAGTTTGTGTTTCACCATGGAGCCACAGATTCATGAGACAGAGCTGGAAACCAGTTCCAATACAGGCATATTAAGAAACCCCCATTATAACAGATTAAATAGAAACAGTTGGATTCATTAAGTCCTAATACCAACATAAGGATTAATTTACCCACCTGCATGCTTAACCAGCTCTGAAGTGCACAAAAGGATGGGTAAATTATCTTTTCCAATGCTTCTGAGTTTCAAATTACAAGCTGGTGTTGCAACCCTGTTCTGGCAGCATCGCCTTGCTGAGACAGCCAGCACAGTACTCGCTCTGCCTAATAGGTTTCATCTTGAAAATAGCAATTGTAACAGCACTTTGTCTTCCATCTTCACTCAGTGACACTTCCATAAATCTATTTATATTCTGTTCTCTCCTAGTCTACTTTCTAACTTTCAAATGCATTTTCCCCTACCTACTTCACAAGGTCAAAGTCAAAACTCTTCAACATATATAGCCAGAATCTACCTTAGATTACTCCAAACAGCAACTGTACAAGACTTGTACTTGTCCATTTCTGTACTAGGCCTCCTTCTTTTGACATCCATAGGACAAACAAAAAATCACTTCTAAGAGCAACCTATGTACTGCCTGAACTGAATGCTGAGGGAAGCAGGAACAGCTCTGTGTGCAGAAGGATGACAGGAATTGACCACAACAGGAACAGTCATTTCAAATTTGAAGTCAGCACTAGGAATACTGTAGCAAGAAGCCACCACACTGTCTCAAAGGGGTAGTTGGTAGAAGAACACAATACTGTCTATTGCCATTTAGTGTCTCATCGAAGCTGTACCCAAACCCCACACCTATGCAGGTCAGAACCACATGTTTAGGAACTCCCTGTGAGCTGCAGCACCTCTTTTGACAGGTAACCATCAGCCTCTGAACTCATCTTGCTGGGATTGCTCCAGAGGGACTGGATGTCAGTCCGTTGGACCAGGTAAAAGGTAACATTCAAGGGATGTAAAGGACAGGTTAACAGAAGGCTGCAAACAGCAATTACATTAGAAGAGGATTAGCTAAATAAAAGCAATGGGAAGGGGGAATACTCAAGGGAAAGAAGTAGAGAGGCAATTTGAGGTAGTAGATAGAAGGTGAACACATTTGGAGTCAAGGTGAGATACATAAGGGTCAGGTAGAGACTTGGGGCAAATAGCACACCATCCCTGGGAAGGAACTGTACTGAAGAAATATTCTCAGCTCTGCAAGACCCTGGCTTTGACTTCACCTGCAGTGTCTTCCAGTCACTGCAGAGGGGGGACAATGTTGTCCTGCTGCACTGTGTTTCCAGTGCTTGCTTGGGCAAAATGGGCAATTCGAGGGGAAGAAGCACTAGGGGAAGAAGGAAACATAAATAAAAAAAAAATAGGCAGTAATCTGCAATGTGGCAATTGCTTCAAGCAAAGGTACCAGAAAACATGTAGCTCTACTTTGTCTTTAAAATAAGTAATTATGAGCATAACTGCAAGAGAAGCATAACAAGCTTCCCATTTAGCTAGCTATTATTTTCTGCACATGTGGACTTTTTTAACATAACCTCAGCCACAAAAAGTCATATCTCATTGTTAATTTATGGAAACTAAGCAGAGGCTCTGTAACAGAGGTTAATTTGGGTTTAAAATAAATGAAGTGCCACAGTATCACATGCTGCTGATTAAGCTGATTAAAAGCAGTGTCTGGGACAAAGTCTAATTATTTCTGACAAATTTTTCATGACTGTACACAGCCTTTTGTGAACTGGGCTTATGCCTTTTCTAAGATCTCTCATCCAGGTCTCCAATGTCAGTAGGCTCCAGTGACACAAGAGAGGCACAAGGACAGCCTCTCGTGATTAATTCCAAAAACTCTATATTGTAGTTCCCTGCCTTGATGAGGGCTCAATCCCAAGGGACTCACTGCCTAACCTTGCCATTGGAGGCTGTAAACTCAAATTACCATTGAATCATAGAATAGTTTGTATTGGAAGGGACCTTAAAAGATCATCTTGTTCCAAATCCCATTCCATGGAAATCCCCAAGATCAGCTCAGTTGGTTAGAGCATGGTGTTAATAACACCAAAGTCGTGGGTTTGACCCCTGTATTGCCCATTCACTTAAGAGCTGGACTCTATGATCCTTGTGGGTCCCTTCACTCAGAATATTCTGTGATTCTGGGAAAGGGATGCCACCCACTAGACCAGGTTTCTCAAAGCCACATCCAACCTGGCCTTGAACACTTCCACGGATGGGGAAACCACAACTTCTCTGGAAAATCTGCTTCAGTGCCTCATTAAACTCACAGTGAAGAATTTCTTCCTCATATCTAATATAAATCTGCCCTCTTTCAGTTTAAAGTCACTCCTATCCACACCCTATCACTTCATGATGTTATTAAAAGTCCTTCCCTGGCTTTCTTGTAGCCCCTCTATGTAGTGGAAGGGTCTTTAAGGTTCTCTCCAAGCCTTCTCTTCTCCAGGGTGAACAATCCCCAACTCTCAGGGCTCTCCATAGAAGTGTTCCAGCCCTCTGATCATCTTCATGGCCTCCTCTGGACTTGCTCCAACAGGTCATGTTCACCATGTCAGCCCAAACTGAATCTTTAATCATAGGGTCATAGTTTTTTTTTGTTTTGAAATCCCATTCCTCTTCTGAGTATTAAATGGACAATTATTGAGATTTCTGTGTCTTGATGCAGACTTCACAGTTAAAAAAAAAGGGTATATCTCCAGCAAATGATTCTGCCAAACCTCCAGTCCAAGTACTGAAATGTAAAACCTATCATCGTATTTTGCTTTTTAATCTGAGAAACCCACACAAATTTCCTATCCTTATTCAAGGAATGGAGCATGCAGCTGTTCTGCCCAAAATTAAGTTCACAGAAGTTTAGCACAAACTTTGTTTCAGGGAAGAAGAGGCTGAATAACTACAGCGATGCAGAGAAGGTTGAAGTATTCAGTGCCTTTTCTGCAATAATGGTGAAGGCTGACACCTTTCCAGTGTGGTATAACAGACACCAAGAAAGGCTCATGCACAGATCTGTTCCCAGATGACTGCTATATTCAGTGAGCAAAGTTGGGGAATCAGTGGGGAAGGCAGAAGGTTTGTCAAGGTAAGGCTTTGCCTCTCATATCATGAGTAAAAATATTTTATGAACAGCATCATTACAGCAGACTAAAATACAAACTGCAGTCTATCACTATTATTTCAGAAGACGAAGCAAGAATGATTATTCTTATCCCTTGTAAAATATATTTAGATTATTAAAACTCCTTTACTAATTCAGCTCATTATTTTACCCATGAGAAACAATTTCTTTTATATCTGTAGTATATAAGTCTTTCCTGTTCTAATCACTGTGGTCCTTGATACCAAAAGATAATGACATTTCAGCCTTACTTGAAAAAAAAAAATCTCACATTAGGAAAAAAGAAACTACAGAGCTCATGGTAAGGAGAAAGAGACATTTGACAGAATAGAACTCACAAATTAGCCAATCTCTTATTCTTGGACTGGGTGCTCTTTTAAGGGCTGATGTGCTCATACTGCAAAATCATAACATTGACCAAAACATTGAGATTCATGTAGATAGTTGTGAGTCATGGCTGAGGAGCATTAAGAGCACTATTAAAATATCCCATTTCCCATAGTACCGAGTTCACTTTCAATAAAGACAATCAATATCTGCCATTTACAGATAATTCTTGAAGATTCTACCCAAATATTATTGTGCTTAAATGAGTGAACTTGCATGGACCAAGGCATGTATTTTCCCAGAGACTACATCCATACTCAATTCCAAGTGAAAGAAAGAGGAGCTATAACTGAACACAGCAGTGCTCAGCACCACTGACTGCCATGAGAATTACTGAAGAGAAATTCCTTATACGCCTTCTATGCTCTGTATATCCCAGCTGTATTCTCTCTACAACTCCTGAGGGTGTGCCTAATTAGATCTGCACATACAATTCATTCCCTGCCTCTCATCATCTTTGCTGCCCTTCTCTGCATTTGCTTTCCTTGTGCCATTTTTCAAGGAGTGACCAGAACTGCACATTGCATTCAATGTGCACAGAAAGCCCAGATTTATAGATGGCATAAAGATGTTTTCTATTTTGTTCTCCTTTTTTCCCTTAATAATTTTTATGAGCCTATTTGCCTTTTCAGTGTGACTGAGCACACGGATGATATTTGCAGTGAACTACACTCAGCAACCTTAAAGATCTCCCTTCTGAATGGGAGTAGCTGATGTAAAACTTACCATGGTATATGCATTAGAAGCTATTTTTCCTAGGATCATTATTTTACATTTATCAGCACTGGACTTCATCTGCCATTGTATCACCTACTCATTCAGCATTGAAAAATCATTCTGCAACTCTTCCTAAGCAGATTTATGTTGGACTACCCCGACTCTTTTCTTCAATTGTAAATCATTTTGGTTTACTCCTCAAGCTCATTTTCTGTTCTGCTATGAATGCATGGAATGACATAATTCCCAGAAAATATTCTCATGGAATCCTTCTAGTAACTTTACCCCTTTGCTTTCTTTTTTTTGTCTTCTAATAATTTATTTTTTTTGGGGGGGGACAAGGCTACAAGACCAGTAACCAAAGGGGAAACAAGGGGGGTGGGGGATAAATTAACTTAATGTAATCTGATACTCATAGATTCACTTTGTCTGGATTTAACTTTATTGCCTTACTATCCTGAAGCTGCACAACAATCAACTAGGTAATAATTTAGTACACAACACTCCCGTGAAGATGACCAGCTGCAAATTTACCTGAGTCGCCTTAAATAAAGGGATACCATGATTCCTTTGGGAATTCATTGGGGATTGGCCCATTCTCAAGTGCCTTAGGGTGGGCTTCTTGGTCCTGCCCCTGCTGATTTACATCATTCTTTACTATTTCATATATTTGACCCGCACTTCTATCTCCTCATTAATCCCATTTTCATTAAATATATAACCAATACATGTTCCAATGACTTACATAAAAACAGGAAGACTGGTTTAGTCCTCCTGTCACTAGTTCTTTCTAGAGTACATACTTGGGTTTGTATTTTCATTTATTTTCCTTCTTACTTTCAGTATATTAATAAAATCCCTGTAGGGTTGTTTATATTTGCTTGTTTGGATTTTTTCTGGCTTTGGGGGTTTGTTTGTTGGATTTTTTTAATTCTCCTTAGTCTTGGTCTTTCTGACTTTCTCCCTGTCAGCTTTTGCTTCGCCTGAGTACTTTTAGTTACACATTCTTGTTTTCACTGGTGCATGATTCCAATCCAACTTCCATGTTTAGGATACATTTCCATGGCCACATGAATGTACTGACTACCCGCTCTAGTTCTGTCTCCTCTTTGCATTGGAATAATTTTTCAGTCAGATAATTCTTATTCTTTTTTTTTTCCTATTTCTTTTTCTCTAGTAAAACCATATACTTTAAACATCAGAAACAATATAATGTCAGCATGAAATATGGAAAAGGTATTGCTTTGTGTTTAAAATAAAAGTGCAGAAACATGGCTGGGACAGGGAAAGAACCTGTGGACCCTTTTCTGTACTATTTTTCTGACACTCCATTACTTTTTCACTTCATATCATCCTTACAAAGTGTTGATTGCAAATCTTATTGTGAGGATCTGAGAACTCTCATTTTAAATAGAACAAAATGGTAAACTGGGTTTTGAAATTGCATGGAGACAGTAAGAAAGCATCTCCTCAATTGCTACAAGGCTGATGGGAAATTAGTGACCTACTTTGGTATTAACAATGATCCCTGCAATGGAAAATTTTTACAGTGATACCATATTCATTAGTTATCTATTAAAACAAACAAACAAACAAACCAACAAACAAACATACTTTAGCATTTGCACTGGTAAAAACTCATTTTTTCCAAGGAAAACAGATTGCAAACTCAGTCTCAATTAATTCCGTTCTGTCAGACATTTGCCCTTTTTTGGTACTTCATTCCAGGTCATGCTGATGCAAAATTCAGAGATGCCAACTGTCCTGCATGGGAGCTGTCAGACAGATTAGTCCTCCTGCACTGACACAGCTACTACTTTGTCAGGACTGTGAACCAGTGTGTTGAGAAATGAAGCCTCAGCTGATGTGCCTATGGGAAGAAAGCAACTGGCAGCGTATGGGGTTTGGTCCTATGGAGTCTTAGTGTCTAAGACCGTGCTGTCCAAACTGTATTCCCACGATTCTTTAAAAGAAGGACCAAGATTTGTTAGCAGTAAAACTCTCCCAAGTTCTCCAAGACCATCCCTCCCCTGTGTTATATAAGGTCTACATACCCCTTTTTTTCTTCTTTCATGTAATACTTACAAAGTCTCTTTTTCTTTGTTCAGTTGAAACTGATTTTGATCCTTTCTTCTTCCAGATTCTCCCTCTCCTCCTTAACTTAGACTATTCACTCTAGCAGTCTTAGTTACACCCTGCACTGTTTTTGTAGTGTCTCTATGCTCATATGCTGACACATTGTCAGTGGTTTCACAACTGAGCAGACATTGTCCCACCTTTTGTATACGTCACTGGACACTCTCCAAGAATTCCTGTATTAAGTCCTTTTGGATCCAGAGCAATTGATACTTTGTAGCTCTACCATAAAGGGCAACACATCATAGTTCTTTAAATCTTTCTTGAGAGTGCTGGAATTTCAGGACTGTTATTCTATAAGTAAAACGAGGAAGATGTCACAGTTCAGTGGGGCATCATTTTTAGTTCTCACAGCTCCTTTCCTCGTGCTATGCTAACTTTTCAATAGACTCACAAATTCAGACTGCTGAGGAAATGTGGCCCTTGTTTATTTCACTTCAGATCTGGCAAAAAAACCCCTAAAACCCAAAGGATATGATTGCAATGGGCTGGTCATTTTTGATTGTGTATCAGAGTGTACAGATACTACCACAGAACAAACAACCAAGGCCCGTTTCTTTGAGAGACTCACTATATGGAGAACTTGTCACACCACGTCACTAATCTCTCCTGTAGCATTTAGAGAGCAAAACAAATCCTTTTCCCTAATAGTACTTGTATTCCAGTCCAAAATTCTATTTTTAAACCATTAGCATTAGCATTTTGGAGCACAGAAGCAGAAGATCTAAGAAATTGAAACTATAACTAATAAACAAGCAAAATATGCTACCAGCTATATCTGTTTGCAAGTGTTACTTGCCTTAAACATTGCTTAGAGAAAACATTCCCCAGGAAAAAAAAAATCAGGCAATATGCAACATTCATGGATTAATAATGCTTTATAGCATAGCTACTTGGATCTAGTGTTCTTGCTGCTCAGACTATTGTTTCTGTTTTGCTTAATGTAGGTATGTTATTACTAAAAGTTGCAAATAGCCTCTTAAGTTGCTGTTGTGGAGCCTAAAGTGTTCCAGAATCAGATGACTATTCCCAGGATAATCTCCTAGGCTACATGAATTGCTTTACATGGATTGTATTTTAAATCTCATTTGATAATGAATGTTTTAGAGAGGAAAAAAGTGCTTTCTGGCTTAATAACAAACCACGACAAGTTAAGTGTGCATAACAAGATTTGTCCACTTATCCAGTGTGAATAGGTGGAAAGAATTGCTCAGTTCTGCGCTGGCAGCTTTAGAAGTGGTAGAGAAATGGAAAGGAAAAAAACTACAGAAAATCATCCACACTCTTAATGCTCACCAGTTACTGTTAAAGTAGCAACCTTTGGGGTTCTTGCCCATCATCAGGGCATTTTGGTAGACTACTGCCATCCTGCTTCAGGAATCCTAATTTCCACTTGTGCATACATGTAGGTCTTATTCTGGTTTAAGAGCTGCTTGCTTTAAACACAAGAAAAACTCACTGCTCAGAGTTCACCATGTACAGACTGAAATTTGCAGAAATTCTGTTCTGTTTTAACTGGAGATTTACTATTCCCACTACCCTCTTTCCAGTCTGTTCCTAGCAGTCACACATGAGGGCAGGAAGCAACACAAGTGAGATATAGTTTGTGTGGCAAATAAGAACTGAATACTCTACAGTGTTAAGAACAGCAGCAAGGGAAATGCAAAGCACGTAAGTGAATGAAGGTACAGCACACGTGCAAAAGAGGACAGCTCCTTGGAGTTTTCACCAGGGTGGTATTTCTAGACACCACACTACCCTGGTCTACCAGGCTGCAATCGGATAAAAAAGACAAAAAACTTTTTGGTCTTAACACTAAAGGATGCTCACCCTTCCTGCAGAAGTCATATTGTGACTTCCTGCAATGGTTTCAGTATGACTGATCAGAAACACCTTTAGCACAAATTTTAAGTGCTAAATGACCCCTCTTTAACCTCTCCTGAGCATCATTTCAAAATGAAACCAAACATAACCTTGAAGGATTATGATAAAAATTACCAAAGCAACCATAAAAATGATGTAACTGAGGATGCTGAATCTTTCTGTGGAACTAGCTGTCTGACCAGACAGCCTACAGAATGAGAAGGCATCAGTTCTCTTACTACCATAAGGAGTTATGCAGACACTGGTCAGATACTGCTTAGACTAATACCTGGAAAAGGGTGAGGCACTTTGACAAAACGTCTGTGCCAGAAGTATTCACCATTTACATAACTAATGTAGCTCATTTTTCTGTCCATAAATAAATCATGAGCAAACAATGTTAATAAACTTGATACCGAGAATTATTCCACTAAGGACCAACACAGGCATAAAAATTTGCAGAAATAATCCACTGCAACTAATATGTCCAACAACATCTGTTCATGCTATTTGTAATCCATTTTTCAGACTGATCACTTGAACTATTAGTGTTTCTGTTTCCTGACTGGCTGACTGTAGTTCTCTAAAAAGAAAAACAGCACAAACAACACGTTGCAGACATTTCATTCCTTCTCCAGGGACTCTGACAAGTACCTATTCTCAAAGTTTTTAAAGACTTTCACTTGCTGTGAGCATTCTCCCACACTTAGAAATTACATATTTCTGTTCCTGGCCACTCAGTGGAAAAAAGAACATCAACAAAATTGAATTGAATTTCCTGGTATTATGCCTGACAATATTCATTGGTGAAGTCACCCAGGGCTATATGCTGTGTAGACTACCTTCTCCCAGCTCATTCCCAACACTAAAAAAAATTGAAATAAAACCCTTAACTCTACCTTGTATGAGGAACCTTGAGGGAAAACAGGCAGACATCTAGGACAAATGCACATTAGTCAGAAAGTGCACACCGTAGAAGAGTTAAAATACCTCAAACTGCAAGAAGATCCATACCTGCCCATATAACAAGGAGCTACATCACTCCAAAGCCCTGAACACAGGGAAACACTGTTCCCTGCCCTCCCATTGCCTTTTTGCTTCCATCACTAGCCCACACAGTGACCCATTGGTGCAGCAGATTCTGGGAGAGGGTTTACTCCTGCCTCACTATCAGATGCTCCTTCATAACTTCTTTCCAGGTAGGTCCTTGTTCGCTGCAACAGCCTCAGTAATAAAGGGTGAGTTTCCCATGTGTATATTTGTGTAAAATACTGTCTCATTCTTCTCTTCATTCTAGTAACCAGAAAAAACTCCAAAAATCAGTCCAAATGTAATGCAGCACACTCTGTTGAGCAGCCCTGAGAGGCCAGCTCAGGGGGTAGAGTGAATAGAACGTTCTAGAGACATGCATTCAACACCAGCTTTTAGTTCAGTCCAGTCCAGTACTAAACCATGATTTACAAATGTATTTACATTTTCCTATCCTGTTTTTCATAAGCACAACCCAGTACCAGTGTCTCTATTCATCAGGCTACCCTTAAAAAACCCCCATATAAACCTGAATAAATAAAACAACATTGCTGGCACTTTTGGTACGAATGTCAACAGAAAAAGGAATAAATGAACACATATGAGGAGAAAGGAACAGGTTTCTGATGCAATAATTTTAGTTCCCTCAAATCAGGACTGGCAGAGAAAGCACACCCCCTGTTTATGGGGCTGACCTAAAATTAACACAGTAGACTTTACTCCTTTGAAATTTTTAAGGATATTTGAGAATTAAACTTCCCAATGTGGAGAAAAACAGTTGTTTAATTTGAATGTTTCAGACTCAATCAAAATTTTGAGTCCTCAGAGCTATGTTAGTTTATACCAAATCAAAATCTTTTCTGACATTACCGATCAAGGGTGTTTGAGCACAATCAGAATCACCAGCTGGTATCAATGAGCTCTGGAGGAACACTCAAGTGCAGGACAGTTATTTCTGTCCAAAAGAAATCACAGGATTGTGAACAATGTTACTTATATATTTCCATGAGACCTTTACAATGAAGAGGAATTAGAACCAGAAACAAAACACCTGGTAAAGAACCAGACACATTCACATATCACTAAAGATAAGCAAAAAAATATTTTGCCCTTCTTCTATACAGTTTCATTACATAGAGTAAGAATTCTTTGTAATATAGTTCAAACAATGGACAGTCTGTATGAGATTATGTTACCAAAATGCATCTGGGCTTTATCTCATGTCTTAATTCTTACTCTGACACAGTTCTCATGACCTTCCCACTATATCTTGTTTGTGAATATCTAAGTCCGACAGAAAGGATGAATAATAAAAAAATATTACTCAGTGGAACCAAATTAGTGTCCACATACACTGAAAGGGTACAAGATAATAGAAGTTTTAATCAATTCAGTCTTTAGGAAATGCAATGGTGCATATAATGTATCACTAGAAGCTTACAGTAAAACATCTTATTCTCTATCAAGATAAAGGTGAGTACTAATGACTGTGACTAAATCTTGACAGCCAAATGATCTCTTCTCCTTGTAACAGTCTGTCATGTAATGAGCAATCAGAGCAGCTGAGCAGTAATTACATACATTGACTTACACTAAAAGCATTTCTGATGGACTGAAATGTATTGAAGCAGAAAAAAATATGATATAATTATTTTCCTTTACGTTGGACATGCAACTCCCATGTTTCTTTTCTGTTTGTTTGGTTTTGTATTTGGTTTGTTGGGGGCTTTTGTCTGTTTGTTTGTTTTTTAATTAAACCAAAACCCAGAAGTCTTAAAAGTTTTTTTATTTCTTTGAACTTAAGGTATTCTTTCCTGGTTTTAATTACCATTTATTTTGCTTTAGAGAATACAGGCAGTACATAATACATATTTCTTGTGTCTTTTTAGGGCAAGCCATGGAAGCACGGAGAACTACTCAGGCTTTCATATGACCAAGCTCTGATGTGGAAGAGCAACCAAGTGCCAGTTCACATAGCAGTGCCAAAAGCTTTTGATTAAGCTAAACAGGACAAAGTGTGAGAAACCTTCATGTTGGTCTAACATGTTCTCTCAAAATGTGTGGGAGGAGGGAAAGAAAAAATTCCAAGGTGGAACAGGAATTGGGACATTTATTCAAGCTGATAATGTTCTGAAGTTCCAATGAATGAAGTAATAGGCAGAAAAAGATTCTTGAAGCATAGATAATGTTAAGTCTCCAGACTGACTGATCTTTCCAGATCAAAAACTCCTTCTAATGTTATTGATGTGCTGGTCTATTTATGACCACAAATCCAGTTTTAAATTCTGCTAAATTAATGCAATAAGATAGTGCTTCAGTTTGAATTAAGAGGGCATTTTACACATGGAGATAAATCTTTCTAAACTGTCCTCAAAAATAACACAAGAGAATGCAGTTTATAAGTCCTTTGCATGCCCTACCTGAATGTTGTTTATAAAGATATTTTTTTACCAATATGACACATTTCAAAAGCCCACCTGAGCACTCCAATCTGCACTTCCCATTAGGAACCCACTGATCTTGATTAAAAATACCTATTATATTCATATAGAAAGCTTACAAATATATAACACTCCTGGATAAGTCCAGTTTCTCAATTCCAACCCTTAAATACCACAGCAGAATTTAAAACACTGTATAAGGTGAACAGAGGCATAACATCTTCCATGGTCTTAATTTCCCCTGGTTTCTTCTACCTGTGATGTACTTCTCTGTCATATAGCTAATACAAGTTCTAAAAAGGTTTGGGAAGGCTCTCTGGAATCATTCCAAACCCCAATTTGTGCTGCACAGTATTGCCAGTTATCATAACTTTATATCACAGTTATCTATTTCCATGCAGTGCTCTCACTCCTTCAAAAATATTCCCTGTCCTTTCTAATTATTTAGCTTCCTTGCTACTTATCTCACATCTCACCTCACAGAAGCTGCTGCTTCCCCAAGCATTACAAGGTTTGGGAAGGTATGGCTCTTCACTTGGAATAAAGAGGGTAATTTTTTCAGCATGTGCTTTCATTCACGTAATTTCTGATCGTTCACTTCTTGAGGGAAGGGTTCATTAAAATCAAATCTGCTAGTTTTTATAATGAGTGCAGAAACTGTGCACTGAAATGAAGTTATTGGTGGTGTACATTTCATTGTCTAATATTTTAATATAATGAGAGTACATACATCTGTGTACAAATAAAAAACCTGTAATTGCATGTGTTTTTTTCTTACTTCCCTTCTGTTCTACAGAATTACATCTCTATGCTTGTTTTACAGAGATGATAAAAACATATTTTGCAACAATAACAGCTGCATGTCTACCAACTCTGTGATAACTTGACTGTGGTTCACTTTATATGGCTCTATATCTTTTTCTTTACTCTTGAAAATCTCGTGTCTGTTATGGAGGTTAAAACTGATGTCAGAAAAGGTAAAGAGGAGAACTTAATCTCTAGCTTTCCATGGAAGAGCAGCTGTAAGAGGATTATCCATCAAACACTAAATCTCACAAATGTTGTCAGGTTCCAATAAGAAAACTTATCTTCATGAGTAAACGATGCCTCTTTCTGTGAATATTCTTTAAAATCAAAGTTTTGGCAATTTCATCGAAATTTCACTCCTTTGATATAGAAAAAAAATGTTTGTGTGAGGGTTTTTTTGTATTGTTTTTAAATTAGGTGTAATCTATTTATACATAACATTTCCTACCATTGAGCTCAATTGCTACCCCACATGTAATTAAACAGGTTCAAAACCAGGGACACAGATGAATTAAGCAAGTTTCTCCAAAGCCAAAAACACAATTTCAAATGTTTTAACAAATTTAGATTGTGTTACTCTGAACTCCTCTACTACAATGATATGGGTTTTTTCTGTACGACGTTGTTAAAAATGAAATTTAAAATGAGGTATTCAAGCACATTTCTGCATGTTTCTGTATAACAAAGTGCTAATTAAGCTAACTAGGTAGTGCTAACTAGAGCACTACCTCACTGATCTGATGAAATGAACCACAGAATTAATTAGGACCACTTTACTGATCTTTCCTCCATCACATAAAGATAATTTGACCCAAACAATTTTTACCTACCAATTAAAGATCTTCCTTTATTTAGATTTCATTACTATTAAAGTCAAGAGGATCGTAGCATTTTCCTTCAATATGATTAAGCCATTTTTAATCTTTTCAGAGTAATATAATCACTTGCAAACATCAGAAATGGAAAAGGAAATTCAGAGATAATGAAAAGAAGGAGAGGCAAAGGGAAAAATCACCGTGATCCATATGGCACAAAAGCAGATTTGATACTAATTAATAATGCCATATCTATAATCTATTTAACTTCCCATTCTGGCAAAATGCCCAAGTCATTTGTTTTGCTGTCTAATTCTACCCCTTATTAAGTTGTTTATTATTTCTTCTGTTCTGCAAAATTAATAATCTATATTGCAGGAGAGATTGTTTTTCGAAGAGAAAGATAGAGGCCACTATTTCAAACAGCAAAGAACCCAGCTTTGGGGTCTTGATAACCTGTCCAAAGGTAGTTACCTTCAGCCCAGAACATCCAGTTTCCATTGGGAAACTCAGACATCCAAGCAAAGACAGAGTAGTATGATGCTTCAGAGGGCCTCCAGTCAAGAGGATCACGGAAGCAGGGCAAGGAGTGAACTGTATGTGACCACAGCACAAGTATGGTTTTAATTCACCAAATCTCTGAGGGTCAGGGTCCTTCCAAGGCTCTTACCAAGGCAGAACAGTCTGAGATAGAAGACAAAATAGGGTTTTAAGAGTCATCAGAGTTTGCCTAGTTATTATTTCATGAACAGAGACAAGAAGACAGAAAGGGAAGAATTTCCATCTGTTATTCTCTCTCTACTGTTTGCTTTTGGCAGAATTTTTTTCAGCTCTTCCAATAAAGCTGAGTCAGACCAGTCAGGGGGAAAAACAATGCACCCCACAAAAAAAACACAGTCAATGCAGCTGTCAATCTAGCTGCTCCACCACAGACAAGAGTCCTCCAGCTCAGTATAGAAGTCTATTAACCAGATTTGTCTTATTGCTATCAGATACAGACCTATTCTAAAAGTGAAAGAAATGAAGTTGTTCTCACTTCAAGTTCTTGTGGCACTACTAGGACTCATCATTATTCAGTAGTTTGCTCTGCATACACACTGAGAGGAGACTAGACTGCCTCTCCAGACTCCCCTGACTCCCGTTCTGCTGTCTAATTAGTACGTAAGCACTGGAGTTAAACCAGCATGTCCCTTGAATACTCATAAGCTCAACTTTGCTTCGCAGACAAGGACAGTTGGATGGGACCCTGAGCAACCTGATCTGGTGGGTGTCATCCTTGCCATGGCAGGGGGGGTTGAAGCTGGGTGATCTCTAACATCCCTTCCAACCCAAAACATTCTATGATTCTGTGGTGTCCTGGCTTACTTAATAGGACACCTGATGTAGGTATTTGCTTCCTTAACAGTAACATTGGTTTCCTGTAGTGACTGCTGTGGAAGGTTGTTGCTCTGAAGCTCATGCCTTACAAGCTATGTAACCATTGCTGGGAGCTAAGACAGTTAGGGAAGGATGTGTCCTTCAGGTCTTTTTAGAACTAGAGTCCTCCATTACTTGGTATTTCCTCCCTCACTCATTTTTCCAGCCTTTTTTTTTTTTTTTTGGAGGGGGTGGGAGCCAGGAAGGGAAGAGGGGTGCACCTTTCCAAACATGTAGTGCCATTTGGCAGTACTGCAAGAAGGTGAGAGCACTGTATTGGCCTTGAAACAGTAGGCAAGGAAAACCGCAACTCTAAATAGCCCAAACCTGAGGATTTAAGGGACACCTGGAGTGTGATGGTATATCTGCAGTGAGATAAAGATGCAGGTTCCAGAGCACCATCAATCTGCACTTCTGATAGGAAACATGAATTAGAGGATGTGAATCACTTTTCTACTGACACAAAACCAATGAACAATCAAAACATTTAATAGAGAGCATGAGCCTGATAGTCTAAAGATCTTGTGTGCATGCCATGAGTAATAATCCATTCACTTAGTAGACACATGCTTCCTACTCCCACATACTTCACACAGTCCTCGTGGCTACTGCAGTCTTTAAATCTAAGTCTCCTGCACTAAATAACCATAATTACTTTTCCTCAGAGATAACTGGCAGCTCAGAGGCACCAAAGCTTTTGTTGCTGGAATTTTGCCATTGGTGCTGTGTAAGAACTGCACAATACATTACTTATGAATGCCAACATTCCTTTATCTGTTTTGGTTTATTTATTTTTTTACTTAGTGCAAAGGCTCCAAGGAACAGATGATTAATTCTAGGTTTTAGTGAAGGACCATTTACAATATGAAAGCTAACTTTGTAGTAGTAAAACTAGCCCCAAAAGGTGTTTATTGAAAATGGTACTTAACAATGCATTTTCCTACCTCCTATCTCCTCAGTTCCAAACAGGTTGTAATAGGTATATCTCTAGCTTTTTCCCCTTCTGACTGATGCTGCTCTTGCACTGAAAATCACAGTCCTTGTCAGTACTGTCAGTGAAGCAGAGGCAAACATCTCTCCCCTCCTGTTGATTTTGCTTCCTGTACTGCTCACATACCATTCACAGTTAAGCAAATAATTGCTGCAAACTTTAAGAAACTTCCTACTGCAAAGTTTTGCTGTCAATTAGAACACAGAAAGGCTTTCAGTGGCATTTGGTATTACTGATCTGAATCACTGGAGCTAAAATATTAAGTACTAAGCATGTGATCACAGGAAAAGAAAGTAGCTTTGATGCTTGAAGGTTGAAGTTCAATACTTCCCATTGGAAGTCTGAGGAACTTTTTCTCTTGGGCTTCATTCATTTATGGTTGCCTAGTGCAGATGGCTTTCTACCTTTCTCAGAAGTACTTAGTACCAAATGCTCTCTTCTTGCTCCAGACTAGATATTCAGTGCGTCCTGCAAAATAGCAGTTTCCATAATATTCACACTTTAGTTTTAAAAGGCACACAAAGAGATAATAATTTGGCATCAAACCCATGATATTTCTGTTAAGACTATCCCATCATCATTACAAGTTTCCAGTTCTGGGAACAGTTTGACAGAAAACAGATTCACCAAAGAATCCATGTGTTATGGCAGCTCATGTATGACCATGGTAACAGGAGTACATCACTACTCCTCGAGCCAGCAGGGAGATTGTTGTGGATTTGTTCACTGCTGACCTGGAGGGCAGACAAAGCAAAGCAGAGAGGTGACTGATTCATTGTCACATTACCTGGCTCTTAGTCATCCACAATCATGCCTTATACAGAGCCTTCACTTACCAAAAACAAGAGATACGCGGTGTAATTCAGAGGGTTCTCATTTCTATGTACCAATAGTGTGGATTTCAGAACTAGGTTTAATTAGAACAGTAAAATCAATTTAGCAGAAGCTGTAAACTGTTTAAAGATTGAAGTAAATTAAACAAAGTTCTACGCATTTTTAAAAACAACATATCAGGTTTTAAAAAACATATTGAGAGAAACAACCTTAAGGCCTAAAAGTCAATGGTGAATAGTTAAAAAATATTAGCTGGTGGGCTCCTCTCTTTAAAACACAATAGTACCAGAAATGGAGATGGCCAATGCCTTTTGAGAAATGCAGAAGTATATCACAGGGTGAGTATCAACATGTCAAAATTTCCTTTTCCATGATTTTTTTTTCTTCCTCAGCAGCTGATATATACTGCTCATCTTATTTACTATTGCACACAGAGGATCAGTTTTGTGTGTGATTGTCCCATTTGCTGTAAAGATAATAGATTTATATTTCATTATATCTAGGCTATCTGGCTCTACAGAGGGTAATTTTGCTAAATTCTATTACATTTACAGTTTAATGGCTTAAAAAAAAAGAGCAAACTAAGTAATCTTTTTTTTTTTTTTTTTTTCAAGAAGCAAGAACCAGAACCAAGCCTCCTCCTTCTGGCACAAACTTAACACAGCTAATCCAACCCTGCTGCCTCATTGGACTCAGCCACCACACACACCAGCTGGAGAACTGAAGATCTCCTTTTCCCCCAGGTAAACTCACCAGAGACACAGACCAACACAAAAACAATTTAAAATTAGCAGAAAAGATGCTTAGTGTTCTGAAGGGATTTATGCAAGAGGCATAGTTAATATCCACCCAATTCAACAAGAGAGGGTGTGTTGATATAAAACCAATTGTTTCCATTTCACATGACTTGATATAATTTATTACTCTCACTAGAAGGAAGATTTTTTTTTTTTTTGCATAATGTTGCTAACACAATAGAGACCATCCATCTGTATACTGCACACAGTCAGATGTATGGCATAACTCCTGTCTTCTAAAATAAGGGCTTCCTCCCCCTACCCAGGGAAAACTTCCTGGCAAATTTGGGTCTTTCTTTCTCTTCACAGAAAGGGTCTGAAGCTTTAGGAAAAACATGGTGATTACAGGCAACCAGAATACTATGCAACCACAGAAAGCTGATCAAATTTGGGGTTAATACAACAATTTCAAAAAATTTTCAAGTCCACAGTACTTGCACCTGTTCCAAGCTCATTCCTAGAGCTGTTAGTCATAGTCTGCACTACAAGCTGGAACTCACCTTATGGCACTCATACTCAGTGTAAACCCATACACATCCTCTCAAAAACTGCTTAGCTCACAACTCAGTCAACATACCTTGAACTTGAAAAACATTTGCCTCCCTTGAGGCACAGCAAAATCACCAAACCTTCAGTTAGTTAATGCACTGACAGGCCAGGAAGGTGATAAAAGGCAAAAAATGAAAAACAATATTCCTGAGCCAGATGTAATATGAATATACAGGATCTAAGAGAAACAAAACCCCAGAAAAGCATACTGATTAAATAAACTGACATTTTATATAGATTCTGTAATGATACCATGAAAGATACTGAGAAATTGCACCAACTCTCTCTCTACAAATTTTATTAGAAGGAACACCTTGTAGGTAGCAGTAATGTTTTATTTTTACAATACCAGGCACACAATTTGAATAATGTTTGTTGTTTTATACAATGCCCCATCACTGCTGTGCTGCTATTTAATTCACAGGAAAACACAGTGCAGAAACAACTTTTTCCTTCACTTCAATACATAACATCACATACTTCCTACTGTACCCACTGACTATCAAACACACACAAAACCATCACATTTGAGTGTGACTCTGCAAATAAAAATTGGCATTTTTTTCATAGTATTCAAACCATGAAGTTTGGTCATACTCCATTTCTTTTCTTTTAAATAATTTCTACAAAGCACCTTTTCCTTTTTTAAGAAATAATCAAAAAATAACATATTTGTGCTCCACAGCAGCAAGTTATCCAGCTTAATGTCTTCCTATTGTGAAGACTCAGGTGACTGAACCCTATATTAACAAGAAAATAATCTGACATTTTTGAAATATATGTCAGTTCTCAAGCAACTGTATATATATCACTTAGACTCCATTTCAATTACATAACTAGAAAGCAACTAGTCAATAAACCTTTTCACATAGACCTGGATATTACCTCTGAAACCATAATCAATTACATGAAATATCCCATACTTAGCTTTCAAAAATATCTGAAAATCTGTGACAAAAGTTTTGAAGCTGCAACACTTAAAGAATAAAAACCCCACCACTGTTATCCCTATGAATACAGAGCATACAAAAGTTTCTCACCATGCCGAGATTTCAGAGGGTTTTCAGAAGCAAATCTCCAAATATTTGACACAAGATTTCAGAAGGCTTTGCTGCCCTTACCTAGAATAAAAAACTGCCTCTATGAGTCACTTCAAGTGAGCTCCATTACTCACTTCACTGCAAGACCACTACATTGACAAGATATCCAAATATTCTATGGAAACAAAATCTTTCATCATGAAATATTTTATGGACATGACATTCCAGAAGAGAGATTACACACATATTTGAGTTAAAATACAGCAGTCTAAAGTATTCCTGTGATAATTAAGGAGCTGGATTGTGTTGTAGGAGTGCTGCACTGCCAGATGCCAACTAGCCAAGGGGCCCACTTTGGAAAATATTTGCAATAACTTTTTGAAATGCCAAATTTGAAAGAGAACCATAACGATGAGTATGTATAGCCTCAGGCTCATCTTATTTGAAGTGTTGTTTCAGCAACTGCTATTGATGTTCTGCCATATTCATGGCATGGTCATAACATTATCTGCAGCAGCGTGGGATCTTTTATAAGCAGCTGTAGTGCTCACTGAAGTGCAGGTTACACTGCACAACTCACAGTTGCTCATATCACCCTCCACGTATTGCTTGTGCTTTAATAGAAAAGGGAGCTACATAGTTCCATCATCTGTCATAACCCAGTGCCACTTTCCAGAACAGTTCTCTGAGAAGACAACTTGTGGCTTTGAGAACAAGAAAGTGCATTATCTCATCCTGAAGAGGTGGACCTGTGGATATGCTTCTGTTCTTGTTTTCAGCCACCTGAAAACATTAAAAAGATAGTTTGCCTGCAAACAGTTCTGACTAACATTCCAGCTAGCCTCTGTCTTTAAGCTGTTGTTTGCAGTTTATTGAATAAAAGAGCGGGATGACACCTGGCAGAGCATTTAGTGCTTTCACTAGTCTTCAGGCTTCCTTCCTTCTTTTCAAAAGCATGAAAACTAAATGTCACCAATACTTATCCTATTCCTTTTCAAGTACACCTACTGCTTTACTGAGAGATGAAATTCCTGATTAACTCATCCTTGTCTCCACTTATGGACTTTAAAAAGCTTTACTTAAACATTTAGTCAGGAGTCTACTAAGAAGATTACAACACACACTGTCAACACCAGTACAATAATAGAGAGTCAAAAAAAGCAAGTAAGAAAGACTGTCCTTTATTCTTTTATTGCAGGCAACGCAAGAAACTGCTCAAGCCTGCAACCATGATTTTTTTCCACAAGTATTACTTGCACTTTCAGTGATTTAATTTCAGCATACCTCTCTGTCCTTCCCACTGTTACTCAGTAAGAATGATGTGGACTTGCAGAAATAAAATCACAGCTTCAAGTAGCAAACCAAAACATTTACATGCCTCTGATTTTATACTATATTCTTCTTGGCAAGATTGAAAGAAAAGAGCTGCTGTCATTCAGTCTGATGGTCTTACAGGAACACTGTTTTAACTGGATGTTCTACAGAACATCTAAAAGGCCCCTCTCGCACCTTGGAGAGATGAAACAATTACATAAATGTATTTATGACAGGTAAGAATCCAATCACAAAACAGAATAGACTGAGCTCGGAAGAACATGAACACATTATGGATTTCAGGCTGTCCAGCTGCCCCACCTGTTACTGAAAAACACAAGTGGCCTTTGTGCAGTAGGGAGGGTGCAGGTGGGAGACAGGCAGCCAGGAGGCTCTGGGAGATGGCATAAGCCAGGAGAGCGATGCCTGCAAAATGAAAATGTTCTCAAGTCATCCATATTTTTGAAGATGACAGCCAAGATCAAGAGTTCAGGACCTGTGTAACTGCTTGATAACATTCCAGAGGCCTGACTCAGCCACTGGAGATTGCCTGGGAGAGTTATCAGGTTTGCAGAGCAAATTGGCAAGGTTTTAATAAATAGGAGGGTTAAACCTCTAATTAGTTTCTAAAAGAAAAGTTTAATAGAAACAAAACAGTTATTCTCAAAACAACTTTGGAGAGCAATACCACCCTTTTCTGCAGAAATTTAAAAAAAATGGGGTTTATTTTCATTTAAGATATCTGCTCTTGCAGCTAGCTAAGATCTCTGGAGAAACAGTGGATGAATAAATCATTATCCAATAGAAAAACTGCTTGTGGAAATTAGTTAACTTTCTAGAAATTTTTATGACAACAGATTTGCACTTCAACAGAAGCATCCCAACCTTGACTTATTTAGGTAATCTGTATTTGTTACGGTTTCTTGGGTTTGCTATTTAAATGGAACAACAGTTCTAGTCACTTACACTCTCTTTATGATGGAGAGTTTTCAGAAGCCCTTGACTTAAACTTACTTTCCTTTTGCTATACCAAATATAAACTTTACTCTGGGCTGTAAGAGTAGCTGAATATAGCCAGAAACCAAAATTGTATCAAAGAGCATGTGACTGCCAATAAAGCAATTAAAATCTATCCAATTAAGAGGTCTCAAAATTTTAACTGTTACATTAGTTTTGTTAAGAGACTGAGTTTCACGTGTGGTTGCCAAAGAGATATCTTAATAAACACGTATAATTTCAAAATTTTGTCAATAACTTGATAAAACACCATCCCTAAAGTTGTTACCATGGAGACTATAAGTGACTGAAAAATGAAATGTAAACAATGAAATGTCACAGGGAAAAAAATAAGAGCAGAAACTGGGACAATACATGGTGAAACATAGCTAAGGTAACAAATGAAACATTATGGGATACACTGAGTAGAAAAATATCTGTGAAAAGATAGTTCTTGGGCTCAAGATAAGAGTCAGAAAAATAACTACCACAGTAACCACACAGCCTGCCATGCAGAGCCCCAGTTCCACATAAATCAATGTGCTAAAAGACCACTGTTATCTGTTGTATAGCATGGGTTTTAAAGTGGAGGGTGTGAACTAGCTCTATCCCCTAAAAGCTGACTTCAGTCCAGCACTCCAGTCAATCATTCTCTGAACAACAAGTAACAGGGGACAGGGATACAGGTCAATACAGGAACACAAGGAGGGCAGAGATGAAGTTTAAGGTGTGAGAAAAATATGGAGAAAGTGGGCTTTTTCATCCCTTATCCCTGGCTTTGCAATCCTCAATCTGACACTAAACAGGAAAAGATCAGGACTGGAAGGAGCAAAATTTACCATTGAAGCAACTAATCCACTATCTAGTGCTGTCCCCCAGTCCACCAGGATATCAAGCTTTCCCTGATCTCAAGAGGATGTAATCAAATGGGGACAGAGAGAACAGATGGCATCACCATCTCCATCCTGTTTTGCCAAACTTTAATCACTGTATGAAACTCACATCCCTGCTACCAACTTTTTTCACATCTTCCTCCCTTAAGTTCCATCTTTTTCTGATTTCAAAGGAGTCTAGCAAGGTTGTATCTTATCAATTACTGTCGTAGACCTGTGACCAAAACCATAGATACAGCAAATCTTTAAATACCTTGATACAGGTTTCCAATGTCGAAGTTTCTGATAACAGTGATGCCTTAAGCCCCTAATGTTTTTTTTATTTTTCTGATATTGGTAAGCCTTATAAGTTTTATAAGTAGATTTTAAAAGCAGCAACCCTCCCTCCTTTGTCCCTTGTCCCTTTCCCTTTCTCTGTAGCACCCTTGTTTACACATTCCTTAGCCCTCTTACCCCATTCTATGCTCCCTATATCAGCCCTACTCCCGAATCCAGTAGAAATGTTTAGTCTTTTGTCAAGGCAAGGCCTACATTGTTGACAGAACAGCATATCAGGGCCTAAACCACAGAATATGGTCAAGAATTGGGTGACTGTGTACCTTTTGTGCTCTGAGGGAGAAGAAGGTGGGATGAACAGGGTGTCCTGAAACACACCCCAGACCCATTTTCAGGGGGTGGACCCGGGGCAGTCCAGAGTAAAGGCCACAGGGTGGACACATCTGGGATTGGATGGATGGTATTATGAAATGTAACATCTCAGTCAGGGCCAGCAGGCGTCTTGTAACATCTTTGCCTTGGCAAATAAACCCTTTCTTATCTCACCCCTAATTAACTGCTCTGGAGATTTTTTCAGCACCTGACTCCCACAGCAACAACAGCAATGAATTGTGCCTATCTTTCTTTAGCTGTGAAGGTGCAGCTCAGTGCAGAGTTTTCATACCCATTTGCATGTATCAGACTTTTAAAAAAGGAAAGAGTGAGTGCAGACTATGACAGTTCAAAAGAGGTACACACCCTAAAGCAGGTACTTCAAGGTACACTGTAAAGAGGTACTTCAATTTTGCACTTTTCTACAGAAATAGTCGCTGGAATGTTACCTACAATTCTGATGCCCAGCTTTTAATAAGAATATGGAAAAATTGAAAATAATTAAAAAGCAACAAAAAAACCTTAATATTTTCAATCAAAAATTTAAAAAGTTGCTTATCCTAAAAGTGTGACTAGGGGAGAATTTCATCATGGTGTAACAGACGTGCAGGGAGAGCAGAATTTGATGGCAGAGAAAGCTCTTCTATGTGGTTACTAAAGAGAGAACAGGCTACAATAGTTGAACCTGAAGGCAGGCATATTCAGGTAAGAAATAAGAGGTACATTTGTTATGGTAAGATGCATTAATAGCTTACCAAGGATTCTCCATCTCTGCACACTTTGAAATCACAATTGAACAGGTTTACACACAGTACCTACTCTAATTCAAGCAAAGGTCTTGGATTGAAAGCCAGCATGCAGATGAGTTCAATAGCTCACAAAAGTCAGATCAAATAATCACCATAGCCATTTATGGCCTTAATATATACAATTCTCTGACTTATTTCTCACTTAATTCTAAGACATGGTCAGAAAAGTTACAAACTAAATCAGCTCTTTTACATTCAGTGACATGGCCATATGTCCTTATGCTTTCCATGCCAAAAATGCAGTCATTTGCTTAAAAATCTGTTTTCTAACTGTACGTACGAGCTAAATTACCCTGCCTGCTGGATGTGCTCATTCTAATTATCATCAGATAACATGGTCCACACAAAAAAAAAAATAAATCCATGCATGACATTCATGATCTTAAAATAGGTATAAAACATGAAGACAATAACGAGTCTATTTAAAATTACAGCAAAATTCTGACCTGGAGTATTAAAGTATTAAATGGCTTCATTAATCATCATCTGCTTATTTGTCATTCCTAAAGCATAAATGCAGGAATTAATAATTCCACATATAAGAAGAAATTTTGGAAAGACCACGGCAAATTCGTGTACACTACAGTGAATTACTCCTATCACTTTCAAGTGTGCATATGCTCTAACATATATCTCATAAGCCTTTACTAATTTAAAATTGCATATTTTAGACAGCCTAGTGAAAATTCAAGGTTGAAAAATCCACTGAGAACTTTCAAATCCCAACTCACTATTTTAAAAGTCGTTGGAGTCTGGGTGAGCATCCTTGGACACCACTACTAATGATTTGCTGTGTTCTTACACTCATTTGTTATTGGTGATGTTGTTTTCCCTTTGGGAAAAAAAGGATACTAATCTAGTTGGACTTTTAAGTTGACTCTACACATTCTTCTGTTCTTATGCTCAAATACCTTAATCAGCTAATCTATAAGGGCATAGGTACATCTTACAGTGTTGTTGCTCTATCCTCCCTCACATTTGGATACATTTTGTGCAGCTATTTACATAAACAGTATTTTTGCATGTATCTTATAAGCTATTTTTCCATTTACTTGGGGAAATATCATGGGGGCCATATCAAGAGCTGCTAAAATATATATGCAATAATTATACCTATAAAGAAGAAGCGTATATCAAGTCAAAAGAAAACTAAAGTAAAATTAAAAAAGGGGCATAGAAATGTTTTGTAAAGACCATTTTTCATTAACCTGAGGGGGAAAAAAAAAGAAGGCCAAAATGACTGAAAGACACAGATTTCCATAATATTTTGAGACATATAAATGGTCACCTGAATATCCTACTGTGTAGTGAAGACTTAGGGGGCCTTTGGCATTGAAAAGAAAAGAATCTCGTGAAACAGATGAATAAGGGAGTAAGGAAATTTATCCACTGATTGTTACTCTGTCAGTAACAATCCACACAGATTTGCATCACAATTTTGAAAAAGATTGTAAGAGGAATATCAACCATGATTTTTATCTTTTTCTTTAATCTCCCAGCACTGTACTTGTTCTGAACACAACAGAGTGAATCAAATTAAGCCTCCCTCAATACCCACTCACACTGAACTGCAGTCTTTCCTTTGTCTACCTGCAGACAAGATCTATACAAACTAACATCCCCTCCAAGTCAGCACTGTTCAAAAACAGGTGAAAAAAAAACCAAACTGATAAAAGATGCATGCATATTTAGTGATTCTAGGGTTTGGAACACTTGAAGAGAAGTTAAATTTAAAGGCTAAGAAGACTGAATTAAATCAGTGTTGTTTGGAGCTCAGAAAATAAGCCATGCTTCAAATCTATACAGCTAGGGAAAGCCTTGAGGATGAATACAAAGCCAGGAAGAGGGAATCTGAACACAGCATATTTCAAAGGCTACCTTGTGGTTTAGCAAGTCATCAGTATTGTGTTTTATGATGCCATTCCCGTGGCATTGTGCCTCCCATTGGTACCTTTCAATTTAGCAAGGTAAAGCAAGACTCAGAAAAACACACATTATAACAAATTATTCTGGTCATATTAGCATTTATATAGGCAAGGCTTCTAGATATGAATAAAGCTAAACCAATTAAATGCAACATTGATATCATTCTCCCTGTGAGAGACAATCTGTTTTTCCTTTGGACTGTAGTGATTCTAGGGCATTTTGACGTTACTATTGCAACACGACAAAACAGTATTTTATCTGTTATCCCACACATGGTAGCACATTGATATCTGTAGGAACAGTTTGCATCCTGTGCTTTCTGAAAAAATTTGCAATCTGCCTTTTTGTGTTCATTAGTGGAATGCTTACCTTTCAGTCAGACATCTTCATAATAGAAAGATTTAATAATAAACATAAGTCTCCCTGAATTCATTTGGAACAGCGAAAAGGCAAGGAAAAAATATAAACATTTTCAAACACTCAAAATCCAGTAGCATATCAAAAACCACAACACAGTGTTTTATCTTCAAAAATTGACTTATGGCTTTAGCTCATATAAGTCACAAAGCAATACCTTGTTTGAGCTGAAGTCAGTCTGTCTTTGGTTGACTCTTCCATGCACTTCTTTATTCCCACCTACAAGAAAAAAAAACAACAAAAAAAAGACAATTCTTTAAAAACATTTCCCTTGAGGACTGTAAGAAGTATGCTAAGTTAATGTTAGGTACCATAGTAACTTTTTTTTCCCATAGAGTCTACATTTTTGAGCACACCAATATCTATACTTTAAAAGCTGCAAATAAACCAAGTGTAAAAGAAACTTGGAAAAAGTTAGCTGGTGAGTAATCTCAGAAAACAGAAAGTTTAAAAAGCCTTGCACAGTACTTCTAAAATAATGCAAGAATGTATTGTCATTCCTTTCCTGTACAGAAGAATTTAGGGATATGCTGCAATACCAGCTAGAGAAACAGATTCCTTTATTTCAACATGGTATTTTAATTATGTTAACAAAACCAGGAGCAAAACCAGGCAGATGTGTAGCCTCAAACAAATTTTTGTAGTATAGAATTTCAGAAGCTCTTTAAAAATTAATCTATTCTCTTCTAAAATAGCTGCTATCTCAAAAGGTCAGTAAGTAACTGCATATTATTGTCACTACTAACTTTAAGGAAATCAGATTTTCTCTCTCTAAATAGCACCATTAAGCTCTAATTAAACCAGTTTACAAAGATACGAACAAAAAGCACCTCAGTAATTTTGCAGTGTTGCAACACACTGATTATCCAAAAATTTCAACTCTTCTCCAAATTTACAAAATAAAGTAACTGAAGCTAGAGTCTCTAAACAAGACAAAATGTCTAAACACAGTCAGTGAAAAGCAGAGAAAGAATTGAAAATATTTAAGATTAATTTTGCCCCAATGAGATGGGCAAAGGGAGGCAATAGAGTAGATCAGTGCTTTCCTTCCTTTACCTACTTCTTCTCTAACCCTTCTTAAGCACAAGTTAATCTAGAAGAAAAGGCCTGAAACTGCATTATGGAAGCTCTGGAAGACGTCTTCCACATCTATTTTGGTAAAATCCTTTGGGAGGTTACACTGGCATTTTCTCATCACTCTTACAAACAAAGTCTTACCACTTCCATGGCTGTTCAAGATGGAACATGTATGTGCTACTAGAGAGCATCCAGATTCCCCCTCCAGTTCAGCAGTAGATGCTGAAGTGAGTAACTGGTGTTAAGTGACCCTAACTAAGGAAACTGTAATTTTGTCTTGTCCTGATTGGCGGCTTCTAGATCTCCAACATAACTGAAGATGTTCAATTTTGGAAAAGGAAACAGAACCCCCCACTAACTCAGTATAATTTATTAGAAAACAAAGACCACAGAAGAACATTTTCTCCTGCCCTATGATGGATACTGCTGATGAAACCCTTGCCCTGAGAAATGTGGTTCTTACAGCAATGCTTATGCTTTTCAGTGGCAAGTAAAGCCAGGCAGAATTGAGATGCTTTTTCATATTTTATCAAGAATTCAGAAATCTGCCCACTACACTGAAAAAAATCATGTTTCTCTGCAGCATTTTTCTCAGGAAGAGACAGCTCAGTGATGTCTTAAGCAAGCAAGCAAGCAGGAAAAAATGAATTGCCAATCAGTATTTTCACATAGACCAGTTCTGAAATTCAGCTCCTATTGAAGGAGCCAAAAGACATAAGCAATCCACTGCATGAACAGAGAATAAATAACCCCTTGGGCCATCAGCAAGAGGTCACAAAAATAAAAAACTAGTTTTCTGCAAGTCAGATCTTCACAAATCAGTAACAGCCAGTGGCACAAAATAGTTCTGGCAAACAGCTGGGAGAGGGGGGTGTCAATCCCCACAAGCAGGAATAAAATTTTTGAAATTACCTTTTCATAAGAGTTTTCAAGCATCTCACATTGTTCTTGTCCACCTGCAACTATTGTTTTTGCTGCTTCGGAAAAAGTACTGTGAGACAGAGTTTCTCTTGTTTCACCAGGAGTGAAGACATTCAAATTCCAATATTCCTTATGGAAATTTCTATCCTCTTCATGTAACTTTCCTGACAAGTCCAGAGACCTGCCAACATGCTAGTTTATGTACTGGCACAGCCAATAACTGTAGTGTAGCTTTAGAACATATCATACATTTTTCTGAGACCAGAATTCTGCTATTACAGAATTGAGACATAGCTTCACTTTTTTAATTTGAGCAGACTACCACAAACACCTTTGAACCAGCAGCATTCACAGCTCTCAAATTCTAGAAGAAAGGAGAATGAGCTTGCAACAGGAAGATTCTTTGAGCTGAGCTGATTGCATTACTTATTGACAAAAAAAGACTATTAAGATGGAGGCCCTTAGCAGCTTTAAAACATATGGCTTTTAGAGATTCAAAACTGTGTTGCATAAATTTCCTCTCAATTAATTCTTATCAGGTTGAAGATGAGGTCTACCCTACAAATTACAAGATAGCTTAAGTAGTGCAAACAAAATATAATATTAAATGACAAATGATTGAGATTTGGAGGCATCTTTACTAGTCTTATTTAATGCTTCTAATAGTCATCAGGAAGACAGTTAACAGCATGGCAATGAAATCCCCAGATTAGAAACATGAGCAGAAATTACCAGCAAAAGGCAAGTTAGAAAGTCACAGGCTAAGACATCTGGAAGAAAATAATAAAAAATCTGGTCTACACATTTTCTGTATTACAGAAAGCTGGAAAATGATAATGTATAAAACAGTATATATATATTTATTTTCCTATACAGAGAGACATATAGGTGCATACTGTTTATATATATATAGACCACACACAGGCAGGAGTTCTCTGACTACAGGAAAACTGACAGGACTAAGAAAAAACTAATATTTTCTGATAGGAAAACATAGCCATTTTCAAGAAAGCATTTGAAAATTTTTCAAAACCAATTTCATTCCTTAAAGAAGATATTATATAACATTTGGTTTGCCTTTAATATTGAAGGAAGGTTATGTCATGAAATTGCCTTCATAATACAAACTAAACTTCACACATGAGTTTATGCCACATGTCCCAGTTTGTGTCTGAACTCTGTTAAATTTCCAGGCTCCAGCAGTGAAGCTACACAAAGCTTCATTGCTAGTGAATTAATTTTTAGAAGTATGACTTGAAAGATAGCTATGGTTCAGGAGTTCAGAGGAAAACAATGAAGAGGATAAAACACACAGAGACAGCAGTTTGCCCATAGGATTAAAAGAAGTTGGACACATTTAGGATGGCTACAGGAGAAATCACAGGGTGGACCAGCTTGTGGCTGTACAAAGGGACTCTCAGTACCAGAAAATCATAAAACAACTCTTTCCCAAGACTATTTAAGGCATGGAGAACCTTCGAAAAACAAAATCTATTTCACTGTATGATATTCTTGACTCAAAAGTACTGTCTCAAGTAAAACTGCAGCATTTTCAAGCATGAGTCAGCCAACTCAGAGTGAATCTTTAAGACAGGATGTCTGTCACTATCTCTTTAGCTGATTGATTTCATAGGTCTATCCATTAATAAATGGTTTGCAAAGCCACCATTCATTTACTTATTGACTAGTATCTCTATAATAAAAAAAATATTTATCTGCCGAGTGAAATGTCTCTTTAGTCTTTGAAATACACATTACTCCCATTAACACTCTGAAGTAACAAGGAACACTAAAACCTAATTTATTCCTAAATGTAAAGACAGAAATAGATATGCAAGAGTTCTCCTTGTGTTATAAATAGCATAAGAGGGATCTAAGGTAACACAGAGCAGTGTTTCAAATATTGCAGGTAGGCAGAGACACCAACATAAAACTTGCACTGCTTCAAGCACCTGAACACAAGCAACTTTTTTTCTCCCCCTCCGCATTGTACTTCTTGAAGCTTGATTTGAATTGTTTCACACTTCCTGCTATTTTATTCACCTATTAGAAACTTAGCTGAAAAGGTGAATGGAGTTAAATTATCAGCTATCCAAAACAGTAATCCCACAAGTTAGTGCAGACTCCAAATCACTGACACACTGGCATGGTGATAGGAAGAGAGGTAAAGTAATTTAATTTCACAGCCTAAGCCAGGGTGTAGTAAAATCTCACAAACAAAACACAGTCAAATAGGAAAGTAAATTTGAAATGAGAACTGCTACATAAGCCTGTTAGGTTTTGCAGTTAAAGCAACATAGAGGTAACATGGCTTTTCAGAGAAGAGTCCATCCAAAAAAAAAAAAAAAAAAAGCTAAATCACGCAGACTCATCTTTACATGTTGAAACAAAGCACTATTTATACCCAGTCAATTGCTCTTCCTTCTGAAACATGACTCTGCACTTGACTACATGGACATGCTCTAATTCACCTCCAGGGAACTCACATACTGAAATCAAGGTTGGTGGTTTAACTGGGGAGTCAAGTCACTCAGAGTTAGTCGCTGCAGTGCTGAGCATCTTTAATTCTTACCCTTAATTCACCTCCACTGTTTTAGTTATTTGTACTGGTTGCCATGAGCTCATGATTAATTTAGGCAGAGTAATCAGAAACTTCATAGGGCAAGACCTCCAGCTGCTCTTAAGCCACCAAAGACAGACTCTTTCCACATGCCAAAATGTGCATGTGGAAAAAAAAAAGTTAATATCTCAAGGTTAAAAACAGAGTTCTGTTTCAAACAGGGTTTTAAGCCAAAAAAAGGGAATAACAAGGGATTTCTGTGCTTGTAAATGACAAGATTTAAACCAACAAAACAAAAATATTCAAGAGAATATTCAAGAAACAAAACCATCTGTAAGCAGTATTCAGGCAATGAGGATCCTGTTCAGATGAGGGTCACTTGAATTACTGTGGCATAAGAACATAACTTCTGTAAGAGTTTGGGGGGAAAAAACCCATAAAACACAACCCAAAAAATTAATCATAGAAACCTGATGTTTGCAGTGTATTGCAGAACTTTTGACTGCACGGCTCAGTTTGAAAAGGAAACAGGTCTGAGTTGCATATGCTGGAAACACAACAAATCTGAAGTAGTGAAAGAATGGCCAACAGAGGCTGGTCAAACTCAGATAATTAGCAGTAAACAGATACTCTTACCATGCTGTAAAAGTCCTTTCAATAGAGGGGATAAAAACCCTCCACATATGAGACTCTAGAGGTTGCATTTCAGATTATAAAGAAATTCTACAGTTGTCAGGAACCTAGTTAACACTAGTGATAATCAACTATTTTCTCCTTCCTTCTCCTTTTCTGTACATTAGCTTATCAGTACTGCCTTGACTACAGTGCCCAGACTTTCAGATGCCTTGGCTTCTGTCATCAACTCTTTGCTCACCAGCTACTGGAACTGAGGTTCCTAGACTGTCTCAGCTTGAGTCCTTGCAGAAGTCCAGGCCATGAACTAAGTAGTAAAAAATCATAGTGGGAGATAAACTTCCAGAAGCCCAAAGGTTACATTCACACAAAAATTTCCAAAGAAACCAAAATAAAATTCCATTTGCTGTGACTTACTGTATTTTTATCTCCTGAGCAAAAAGTTTTAAGTTAAAAGAAATGTTTATTTTTTATGCATGTTCTCTAGTAAGTGCATTGTAAAGGGACCTGATCCAGAGCTCAAAATTGAACAGTAACACGTACTAAAGTACATGCCCTATATATGCTCCAGTTTTAAAACACATTAAGTTATGTACTGTAGTTTACACACTTCATAAGCACACCTTTTATCCTATTTTAAATCACTTCCACATTCAATAACAAATCAAGGGAACAACGCTGTCCAATCTCTTCATAAGCACAGTCCTTTTTCCTTTAAGAAGAAAAGAGAAGTGAATATGTGTCAAAGCCACATGGCTTCTCACCTACAACCAAGTGATTTATTTCATCAAGAAAAATCGAACAGACAGGAAAGGATGATCTATGGCAATGTGCTCCAGCAAGCTGTTACAGCAGTGCCCCAAGTAGCACTGACCTGTGCTTGGTCACACTGGGTTTGTTATCCCTGCCCTCAGAGATGAGCTACATCTTCACAAAGAGTATGCCTTGAGTACAGGAGGCTCTCTGACACAGAGGGTAGGGGAAGTGCACCTGCTATTTCTGCCCATCTGCTGTGCAGAGAACTGGAACAACCGAGCTCCCCCCCCACTGAAATAAACCTGGCATTGAAATACAATGAGAAAAGCTTTTGACCAGAGATACAGCAACCATGGAAGGAACATTGTCTGCTTGCTTTCCAGCAGCCAAGAATAATTTGGGCAAGATTCAAGCCTCATAATTTGAAAATAGTCTCTGAATTACATAGAAATAACTCTACAGGAAGAGTTAAGAGGAGCAGATGAGATGTGAAGACGCACCTAACGTCTGAACACAAGATATTTGCTTATTTCTGAGAGTGAACCTAATTCTTGTGTGTAGGTTGTCCCTGTAAACTGCTCCTCCTGCCATAAAAGACTGCACAGAAAACATCCACACATTAGATCTTTGTCCCTTGAAAAATTACACACAACTCTTTGAATTCTTCAAGGAGACTAAGTAAAAGAAACTATTATCTCACTTTTCCCAGTAATTCCTCCCACTGCAATGATAGATGGGGTGCTCCTTCCCATCCCCTTTAGTTGTACGGTATGAGAACTAATACAAAGACTACACTGAACAGATCTGGTGGGAGGATAAGTTGTGGCAATGACAGGCAGGTGCACATGTCATCTCCAAAAAGCTCAGCACGAACAGCTTGATAAAGGCTGCTCACCATAGCATCGATATTCTGTCAAAACAAATATCTGTACCACAATAAGAAGTCAAAATCTTTATGAATGAGATCTATCTATAAGACCCTGCACAGAGGCCCTTATGTAGTTCTTCTCTGCACAGAGATTTATGAGTGCAGATTTGTGACTATTGATTTACTGTAACCTTTTGATCCCAGGCTGTGATCCCATTAGCTCTCAGAAAGGCAGGAGTAAGGCCCTGCTGCTGACTGCATGTGAGCCTTCTAAGCAATCTCCCTCTACTTCAGGCAAGTGTATTGGGATGACAACAGATGGATATGTCTTGAGTCCTATGCTAAGTAAATAAGTGGAAGATGTTGCCATGGAGTAGATTAGCAAAGAGACATGAAAGACATTGATACCTACAGTCTCTATGCATTTCGGGGAAAGAACTATCCACCCTACTCAAATTCCAAAACAGAAGTTCTGCCTTGAAAAATGTCCCTTTCAATACAAGAAGAATTTCCAGCTTATTGCTCTGTCATGTTGAGTTGCAGGGTAAAGCTGAATGGCTATTCGGAGTCAGGTTCATAAATCTCAGGCCATAACTGGACAATTACTAGACAGGGGCATTACACCAGGCTGGGGTGAGGAAAGGGAAAAGGAAGTGTAACTTAAACTACAGATGCTCATTTTGTGGCACTCCATTTAGTAACTTGAAAAGTAAGCAGAGATCAAGCTGTGTTGAGAACTGATGCTTGGTTATCCGATTTGGAACAGGGTTGTAAGCCTTCCCATGCAAGTAAAATTAATGCTGCATTAGGAGGTCACTACAAGTCATTCAGAGACATCCTACCTGAATCAAGCAGCAGCAGCAGATGATATTCTAGCCAGAAACTCACTAAGTCTCCTCACTGTTCCTTCAGAAAGTTTAGACCTCTGTCTGCTCAGTGAGTCAGCATTTTTCAGAATGAAAGCAGTTGTAGGAAGTTACTTAAACTCAATTCGACAGAAGCAAGCATGTACAAGACCCTTATGAGCTTTCTGTGACAAGAACATCTCAACCTTGAGCAGCACGTTTCATTTATGACATTAGAACTATAGAAGTATTTCTGTTTTGCCACAGGAAGGAAGCAGATCTGACAGACACTGATCCTTATATACATCCAAAAGTTGACCAGGTTCAGCACATAGAACTTTACCCACAGCATTTCAAGTACTCAGACATTACTGGCTATTACTTCGTTCAACCTCCATTCTTTCATTCATCATGTATTAGACACAAGGCAGTTATAAGACAATATATAGCTGGTACTTTATATAAACAGAACACCTTCTCACAAGTGTAAATTGGCATAGTGGTCTCATTTGAGAGGTTTACATGAATGCATGCAAGCTGGAAACCTGGCCTATAGCATCCAAAGCAGTTGAAATACGGGGGAGTACTTGGAAATGAAAGGTGATTTCTAGAGAAAATAAAGCATTTTCTTATATGCTAGAGCAGAGTAAGCTGTAAACTAATGGTGTGCATTACTTCCTGGGATTTAGGAGCTCCTTAATTCACCTTCTTTTTAATGCTTATAGATACCCTTTTGACCACAATGGGCACTTTTGAGCACTAGCAATGAAGCAGTGGTAATGAGCTGCAGAGCAGCAAAAACTCAGTGAGGTTGCATTTGAATGTCTTTCGTTTCCACCTGCTGCAACACTAAATCAAAATAAATGGATTCTCTCTGTGTTCAGTGGGATTTGCCTATCTTATTCTTTGTCTGTAAGCCATTATTAACTGCCAATTGACCCACATTAATATTTTCTCTCTTTTTGAGACTTTTTTTTTTAAAGAACAGTTTCTAAGTTTTTTCCCATCCCCCAGCCTTCCTGGAATTCTTGAAAATGAGTTTCTATCCACAAGAAAATAAAGCAGAAGGGAGAAAAAACAGATATTGATATTGAGATCGAATAGGTCACAGACTTCTACCTGTCTGGGCAGAGCAAGATGGTAGAATTTCAAGGTCTCAACAACTCTGGATCACAAAGATGGTATAGAGGTCTGGAGTAGCTGAAGGTAAAAAACATGCAGAACTTGTATTGGAGATGAGACTGCATGGTGACCTATGGATTTCTCTCAGCACCACTGTCAGAAAAACGTGCCATAGGAACCAGCTACAAATCTCCAGTCCAAGATTGGAAAACCAGGCACTTAATCACTAACAAAAACAAGTTTCCTGCTGTGAAAGGAAAGCACATCCCCTCCTGTACAAGTTGGTCCTTGCATCTTTCTGCCAACCCTGTTAATTACCAGCTGAGAGCAGACCTGAAACAATGCCAGTGTGGGATGTACTTTAATTACTAGAGGTTGGGCTCCTCTGAGTTTCCTATTACCAAGAACTCTTGCCTTTCTTCCTTTATTTCATCCTACCTAACTACCCTGTTCTAATTTATAGCTTTGCAGTAGCAATGCTGTAGTTAAAAGAGAAATGGCACTTCCACTCTAAACCTCTATTTTATTCCTTTCATTTGAGTTCATTACTTCGGTTACACATAAAAACGTGCTTTCTGGCAATCCCTGTCCTCCTCCTCCTCTTACACCTCCCCCACAGCAAAAAATATTTGTCATTCCCCAAGGACAGCAGATGGCTGATCCTGTGCTCTCTTTCATAGCCTGTAGATTTATCTTCAATGACAGCTTCTGGAGGTAAAACCCCTCAAGGATACTGCTGCACTGTTTGCCTAGGAGAGAATTAGAGTTTCCAAAGAATGTAAGAGAATGTCTATTTGCCCTGTGTAGATGGAAGAAGTAAAGAGCAGGGGCTTTCACCTCTGCCCTGCCAGCACTTTACTTCTCTGCTTCTATTTTGAGGTTTCTCTGATCCCCAAAGGACCTGTCTGCAAATTTTACAACAGATATGCATCAAAAGTCAGCATGTATGACAGTTACATTAGAAGTCACACAGCCAACAATCTTGGGCTGTACTTGCTGTGCAGGCTCTTCAGAGAGCAACAGGGCACCTTCAGTCACAGCACTGATCTCTTCTCTGTGGTGATCAGTGACAGAACCTGAGGGAATGGCCTGAAGTTGTGTCAGGGGAGGTTTAGGTTGGATATTAGGAAAAGGTTCTTCACTCAGAGAGTGCTTGGGCGCTGGAACAGGTTCCCCAGGGCAGTGGTCACAGCATCAAGCTTGACAGAGTTCAAGAAGTATTTGGATGATGCTTTCAGACACATGGTGTGACTCCTGGGGATGGTCCTGTGCAGGGCTAAGGGTTGGATTCAGTGATCCTTGTGGGTCCCTTCCAACTCAGCATATTCAGTGATTCTATGACTACTACACCAAAGAGAAAGCAAAACAAGTTCACAAGTCTAAGACCTGCAAGTTCCTTAAGTCCATTCATCTATTTAAGATCACTGAAGGACAGAGACAAGGCAGAGCAAGTTTTATTTCTACAAAACCATGTGCTCTGTCAAGACACTTCTGGGAGTGATAAAGCAAGGGCTACTGAAGCTTCACAAATGATAATTGCCCCACCTCAAACTACGGTGATGGGAATTTGTCAATTTTATTAGCAGGTTTTATTTTGTGTAAGCATTAAATCCTATTTCATAGTTTCCCCAGTATCCCCACATTTTCTTTTTAATCTAAGAATTCCAAAAGTGAACAGACATTTAACTTTCATCCAACATTCCGTAAAATTATTCTGCACAATTGTACGTATGCACACATGAAATACTGCAAAATGTCCTGTCCAGTGGAGAAAAAAATTGTTGCACTAACCTCCTCCAAATGAAAACAGAAAAGCACCTTCAAAAATTTAAAATAAATACTAACAAATAGGGGGGAAATTCCAGCTCTTCAAATATTTCTCCAGGTTTTTGGGGTTTTTTTGGGTGTCACGGTAGAAATGGGATATGAAACAAGAATGGGTGTAAATGTTAGGGTCAAACTCAAATGGTGAATACAAGGTACTCAAGCAGTGGTGACCTATGAACCTCACAATCTAGCAGGTAAAGCAGCTCTTCTCCCTTTTCTAGGCTGTATTTCACATTCAGTCTGTGGGACTAAAAAAATTTCTGCTTCTCAGTGCTAGCTGCTTTTGAACAAGAAGAAAAGCTGCCTTGAACTGATTATCTCCATCACAGATTTTGAATTGCCCTCTGATGCAACTGGTAATGGTCATTCTCTGGGATAGAATGTAAGACTGGATGGGCTATTGGGAAATTGAAGCAATCGTTAAGAAACAGAAATATTACAGAAGCTTTTTTGGTAGAGCTTGGCTCACACGTGGCTTTTCAGAGTACCAGGAAAAACAGCATCACATTCTACCAATTGCTTCTGCCCACTCCTCCTCTTCCTTTTATTTTCACTTATGAAAATTTAGAATCTTGTTGTTATACAACTGGATTAAGTTGCTAAAAATAGGTCAGGTAAGAAGATTTTAAAATTTGCTGACTACTGCATCAGTTCAGTGAGCGCTGTGCATAATGGTCATACTATATAAAAGTCAATAAATAATTACAGCATAATGAAGAGGCCTATTAATGACTTAAATTATAGATGATGTTTTGTGATTCTTAACTGGTGTCTTTGGGGCACCTTTTTTTCTTGTTCTTCTTGGGATTTTGCAGGGTAAAAGTAAACATGAATGCAGTTATGCAAATCACAAATTTTGCAACCAGAGCTTCTGAGACTGTCCTTTGTCCATCACAAATTACATAGCTAGCCTCTGGCATCTTCAAACCAAAAGGAGACACTGCTTTTTTTTTCAGCTCTAGTGGCACAAGGCAATTCTAATCAGCTCTGTCTTTTGGCCACAGGAATGGAAATAAGACATTGATCTTCCCATCCTCTTCAGCACAGGAAATAACCTTTCCACAGGGACTTGATTAAAACACATTTCCATCACAGAAAGTTCTGTGGAGTTGAAGTATATTTCAGAGTATATTTTCAGGATCTTCTGTAAAAATAGTCTCCTCTTTCAAATAAATTTTAAAAACCCCTCTTCTTTCCACTACACCTCAAGGAAAGTTTCTGAGGTGTCTACCTTAGGTAAGACAAGAGAAGCAGCAGCTGTCTCACTGCTGCCTATCCTGATTCTAGCTGTGACATCTTTGTGACAGGAACATTCCTGCAGCCCAGAATCTTCTGGAGTTCAAAGGCATCTGGGTTTTGTTCTGAAACAGGTTGTAACAACTGGAAGCAAGAGGCAGACTCAGAAATTCTTAAAAACCTGCAGACAAGCATCCTTCAAGGAAAAAGTCACATTTACATCCCTTAGTGAAATTTCCACAAAACATCCCTAATTCTAGTGAGAATTTATTACTTCTGCTACTAGAATGGCTCAGTCACAGATTTAGTTTATTCCTGACAGAAGCAGAACTCAATATGGCAAGAAAAGCAGAAGAGAGAAAGAAAAACACCTCTGACTGGATTCTCTGCTAGTGGTATTTTTACCAGGTAAGAATCAATGTAAAACAGTCTAATTTACTGAATACAATTGACCTGCAATTTTCTGAGCCATAAATGATTTTTCCATGGAAGACTTCAGCTCCAGAATAATATTAAGGCTCTCACTCCCTTAGGTGTTCTGAACTAACAAGAGCTTCACTGGAGAGCAAGATATTAATTTACCTCTGCTGCAAGATACTGAGGAGGTATGAAAAGTAAAGAAGAAATGTGGAAAATGAAGAAGGGGGAAAAATAGGAAGAATTCTACCTGTATTCTGAAATAGCAAAGTCCTAGTAAACCCAACAGCAACCATGACACCTGTGACACCTGAAGATTTAAAGGTCCTTGTCCTCAGGTTGACATAAAAGGGAAAACCACTATGGGCAAACATTGGGCATCACATACCCACCCAGCAGCACCAGGCACTTAACATGTCTAACAAGCTCTTCTGCAGCAGGTTTGGCATAGTAGCTACAGGAGGGAAACTTCTCATGTATCATGTCTGTCCTGGAGCTGCACTGCCCAGGAGTTTTATTAACTGTTTTCTTAACAGAGATTTTAAGGCTCTCCTGGGGTACATCACATTTATAGACAGGTTTCACTTGATTCAGATTTGACTTGACCTGTTCATATTTACAACCTGCTTTTATTCCCATCTCTGCACTGCAGCCCACTGTTTCTAAATTACCAAGGTAACAAGATTCTTAAATATTCACAATTTGGTTCCACCAGTTGTTACAGTCTGTTTTTCATTCCTGCTGTCAGTCTTTTGGCCTTCTCACTAACACTCCTATTTTCACCTCTCCAGTACCAAATATTTCTTTTTAATAAATATTAAACAGAACAAAAAATGCAAGTAAAATTACATCATCCACCCAGCAGAAGTTTCTGATGATTTGTAGAGTTAATGCAAGAAGCCCAGAGCTTTAGCTCAGAGTATTTTTTCATAAGTGATTCTCTACCCGCCTCCAGAAGCAGAGGTAGCAATGTCCACATTGCCTGATCACTGAAGAAACCAGGCCCCAATAGATATGTTGCAATAACGCATTGCTGTACGCCAGCCTCCTGAAGGATAGGTCTCACAGGCAACTGCAACCAAACAAAATCCCTCCCTGCCCAATCAAACAGCAGCACACAAGGAGTATTAGCTCAAGACCAAGCCAAAACCAAGTCAGTTGGCTCACTCTTTTGGGGATCCACTGCCTGGGACTCCTGCCCGCCTGTTGGATCTTACAGAAGCACTTTGCAAGGATTTTTCCAGATAGGAAAGAAGAAAGAAAACAAACCCAAACCCACTAAGGTTAACAAGGAAAATTCATGCTTTGACTCTAGTAGACAACCATGTTTAAAAAGAGTGTTAGGTATGCAGGACAACAGGGCTTTGCCTGCTACTCTCTGGCTCAGGGTATTCCTGCCCTGCCTTTGGGTGGGAGTGAAGAAAGAAATGGAGATTTTGTTCAGAGAAGTAACCTCAGACACTTGTGAGGGAACAATCCCGCAGGTTTGGAGGAAACTCTCAGTTTTGTTAATGTAATTGCAACAAAGTCTGGGAGATCCCCTGACAAACCCTGCTATCAGAGCTCACAAAGGAGCTTTCCATGAAGGGGGGGGGGGGAAAAAAAGCTTCCTTCTCTGAAACCAAACACCCTTTTCTGATCCTTTGATCAAAGACCTCGCACTCTTCATTTGAAACCCCAAGTAAAACAACACTAAATATCAAGAAAAGAAAAGAAAAAAGGATATCTGCAGCTTTTCATGAAATAAAAAGTTAAAAATAAATCATTCTAGTCCTTTCCCTTCCTTGCCAATACCGTTTATAATGCTAATGTGTCCCTATTTCCTGACTGACTTCTTTAAGGGGGAAAAAACAAGGAATGTACACATTCAAGTAATAGGATGTCTTTGTCAGTTCATTCAAAATGTGCATTTCTATTAAGCAGCCAGGCCTTTTCCTTCATGCCACTGGAATGCCTGATTTTACTCAAACTGCTACTGTCTACACTCACAGAAAACTAACTGATAATTCTCTTCCCTTTTAAGAGCTGTGTCTACCCACTGGCTCACAAGGTACTTGGTTACATGGCAAAAGCAGCAGTGCCACAATATTATAATGTATGCCAGGTCATTATTCAAAACGTTGTGGATAATTTCCCCATCATTTCCATGTTCCTATGGAAGCACGCTATAATCCTTCTCCTCCTACATAGGGCTGTAAAACAAGAACAGATTACTGTAATCCTTTCCATCCCATGTCACACAAACAATATAATCTCCTTGCTATGTCAGAAGCAAATTTCTATCTGTAAACATCAAGTCAAACTTAAGAAGGAGTTGCTGCTGCCTTCATTGTATTGGTAAACAGTTATGTAAGCTACTTATACATATTTAAGCACAAGTACATTGACAGAAGATTGAAGTTCTAGGTTGCAATTCAGTCTTTGGTTTCTTGCATTTATAAAGGACACAGAAGCACACTCCTTTCATGGGAAATTTAGGAATTAATTACAGTCTGGTACACCTCTGCCTGACACACGAGAGTCTAAGCTATTCTCAACTTCAGAGGCATCTGAGCATTTGAATTCTATTCTGAAAGACATTTAAATGACCTGAACATATAAAAGCAAGCAGCAAAATAAGTGGAGGAACAGGAGGTTGCCCAACACCTCATCAGCACCACAGGTCCTAAGTGGAAAACATTCTGACTGAAATTAGAGACAAGACGTGGGCCCGCAGACAGCCCAGGCCTGTAGCCAAATTACAGCCTTGAGTGTGGCCTCAGAGAAGGCTGAACCTTTGGTCTCTGACTTTTTTTCTTTTATTAAATGGGCTAGCACATCTCAGAACCATTTTTATGAATTAAACTCATGCCTGCAAGGGTGGTTCAAATGTCAGACTGCAAAAAGAGGAGGTGGTGGGTTACAAGACACAGTGAACAACAAGCCCTTCTCTCATGATCTCAGAACCAAAAGTGGGCCCCTGTTTTCTGGTCTGACATTGTTCCATTACTTATCTTGTATTATTAAAAATGTCAGCCAGTACAAATAGCTATTGTAGTCCCAAGGAAGTTGGGAATTGGGACAGAGAGGCTGTCAGAACACAAGCTTAACACAGTTGTGTTGGGTCTGAAGAGATATTTGTAACTTAAATATTCGTGTAGGAGAGGTGCATTGGCAAACTATTCATGTTGTACTGAGGATTATTAGAAGATGCAAATCTGCAGAGAGCCTTCATCTTTCTCTCGTGTTCCACTTCATCATGACTAATCTTGAAGGAATATAAACAATACATGCCTTAGGACTTTCTCTAGTAAAAAAGGCTTTCAACAGAAATTTTGCAGTCCAAGTGCACTTTTCAGTCAGACTGAACTGGAGGCAGACAGCTAAGGAAAGAGACAAATCAGGTGAGCAGAGGACACCTTCCAAAGCACAGCAGAGGAAGAAATGGTGTTTCAAATGAAAAGCAAAGGCCCAGAAATACTAAATATAGGCTTAATATATTTACACATAACCTTTAATGGATGTGACAATTGTCCATATAACACTCCACTTTCACATTGGCCACCATGCTGGACTCAAAAAATAAAAGAAACAACTTGTAGCTATGACAAGGGATAACAACTGTCTTGAAATAACTGCTGAATGAATGGAGGACTGTCTGCATGCAAAGGGCATGGCACGTTTAAGATTTTCATAACATACAGGATAATGAAGAGGAATGAACACAGAGAAAACACATCTGGATTTCAGCAAGTAGTGGTAAATCCAGTAAATAACAAGCTGGCAAACAGAATTCAATTTCTGTTAGCAAAAAAGGCACAGAAGAGGGGACCACACCTTCCCTGAACTGGGGCTACTACAGAAAAGAATTAATAGACATTGGACCATTTTCAGCTGGTATGAAAGTCTTAAATGCCATCTAGTGTCAGTAAAATGCAGAATTAGTTGGCAGTGGATCATGACCCAGTAAAATAAGTGTTCTGCTACTAGCTTCAACAAGGTAAAGATTTTATCCACGGAATGATGATGTCTAATAGGACTAAACTGAAAGACAGATATTTTCATAACAGAACTGAACATGTTAACATGCAATAAGCAAAGTATGCCCCAGACACTGCACACTCAAGCTCAGATACGACCTTTAAAGCAGCTTTACCTCAAGGGTTATAACTAAATTTTTTTATACAACTTCTTCCTTTTAGTATGACCACATTCCATATAAAGACAAGATCTGAATGTGTACCAGTTTTCTCTTTCCTCACTCAGACCTATATCATAAACCCCGAAGGGAGATCCAGCAGCGGGGCCACATGGGAGTCATGAGGTTTTTTAACTGTGTCTCCATGCTGCAACATGCACTGTCAAATCAATCAAATGCAACAAAATTAGATTACTCCTTTTTCACCAGAGAAAGTAACACTTTATAAATCTGGCCCAGTGGTACTACTCACTGAGGATACATTTTTGTGGATGTTTCTAGAGTGCAATTTCCATGTTTTCTGTAAGCTGAGGTTTTAGTTTCTTTAATCAATCCTTACTTACATTTATAAAGCTGCAGTGCAAGCATTTCACTTCCCCAGGAAAAGGTGAGGGAGTGCAAACATTAGATCAGAGTGCTTCTGGTTCAGAGTTTCTCAGATGATAGGTTCAATACACATATCTATAGACAGCAAACTGAAACAGAGCATGGAGAAGAACAGTGAGTTCATCTTCTGTCCTAGATCTTTGATTGTTGTTACAGAACATTGCCTGTTTTTTGCTAGTTTGTTCAGGAATTTACACTTTATTAATTTTTTCAAAAGTTCATCTTCAAATACTTAAAACTGAAAAGCTATCCTTTATGCCATTCATCATCCTTACTCTCAGCTCAAGGGCAAACTTCTTTCAACAGACTGCTGCTGACTGGGTTTGAGACAACTGCTTAAAAAAAAAATAGGATCATTCATTATTCACATACACTTTTCTGATGGTAGGGCTTTTGATCCTTTCCCCTAGTTTTGTACAGTCATTTATTCCTGGGCTGGAATACATGCTGCAGAGGATACAGGACAAGGACCTGGGCTGTTTTACTCTTGGGAAAGAGAACAGAATTAGATTGTCTTGAAGAAGAGATGCATCCTTATATACTTATCAGAAGATAGTTCTGTGTTAAATAGATCCTAACTAGCTAATTCCACTCATCTTCAGTACAATTATGGTAACAAGAAGTGTGGCAAGTCTGGAAGTGAAGTTCTCTTTGTTTTACAAGATGACACACCACTGTCCCAAACTGCTGAACAGTTTTGACAAACTTTGCACTTTGGGCTGCAGTTTGTGAGAAAAAAATAAAACAGGTTGTTGTCAAATAAAAGGACCCTGTCCAGCTCTTACCAAAGTGCTTTTATTTTCCCTCCTGGCAGATCTGTGTAATATGTTTTACAGTGTTAGTCCATAACGTTCAAACAAATCCTAGATAAGTAAATGGTATTTCCATCTTGATGTCCAAAGAAGATTAATGGGCCTATCTGGCTTCTTGTCCCTACTCTCTGCCTTTCTCTCAGTTTAAGGAGCCCGTGTAAAAGGAAAGATTTTTTTCTGGTAGGTAGTTTTCAGCACCTCAGCTTATTACATTTAATTTGAATTTCCTAATGGGCATTTTTGTTAAGACAGAGAATTCAAATTAATAATCTGCCCCAACATAACATCACCATATCTTTTATTACTTACTTCCTCTGTTATTTTCAAGGTATTGCTGCTACCACTGAACTGAAAGAACACGAATGTAGGGTTTCACCTGTGATCTAAGAGCCACAGACATTAGTAGGAGTCTATAGTCCCACACACTTTCAAAGGTGCAGGTTTGTTTTTCTCACTGTTAGCAGCTCTTTGTATCCCTCTTGCACTGCACCAGCAGCCTTCCTTCCTGTGAACCAGCCAGGGAAAGGGAATGGTTGAAACCTCTGCCAGTAAGAAAGGGCATTTAGGTTGAGAATAAATCATCTGTAATGGGAAGAGGGTCAGGTCTGTCCTACTGAGAGCAGGAACACAAGCTTCACATGTTCCTCAAAGTACAAGCTGAGAAACTAGGGATTTCTAATACCATCACAGCACCTCCACTCCATGTTATCAGTAAATGTAATCTTTTAAAGCAGTATGTCCTACCCAGCCAATTTACAGTGCAGCTGGAGCAGAACATATACATTCAAATGATAGCTCTTCTTAAGGTCTCGAAAAGTGACATCTGGTAAAGCAAAATGATCAGCAGTTGAGCTACTTAGGACATATTGCTCTTTCCCCATCCCAAAACAGCTCAGTTTTACTGATTTTCAGTACCACGTTGCTATTCCATTGACATATATCATATACTATGAAGGAAAGAGCTAATTAAAAAAACAAACTCACTCACTGGCAAATCACATTTCTACACAAGTTCCCACGGAAAGCAAACACTACAGGAAACAAACTGAAACAACAGATAAGCCAAGTACCCAACAGAATCCAGCTCCGTTCATCTCTATTAAAGTAATGGAAAAAGGGCTCCTTTCCTAAGGTGGATCAGAATGCAACACGTTAGGAAGAATTATAAAGTGGAAAGTTCTTTAAGTCCCTCTGTTTGTTCTGGTCATCATCTTTTGAATCAGAAGGTGTGTTAACAAAGCGCCTGCTGCAGGGCTGTCTCGTCTCGTAGGCAGCAAGGCTGTGTGACATGGCACTTGCTTCTGCCACCTCACCTTCAGGTTCCATAGGGCTGTGGTCATGGCAGCGAAGTACTTGCACCAAATGTGATTTGAAGGGGCCCAGAAATTCACCTCTTAACATCATCTCTATTCTCCACTTGAAGAACTACCACCCTTTGTCAGCCTTTTAATCATCTTCAGCAGCTCAGAACAGGACTTTCCCCTCCCCAACAACTCCTACCAAGCCATGAGCAGAACTTGAGATTCTCAGATGGACACAGAAGTTACTCCAACAATGCAAGCATGAGACTGATTGCTCAAAGCTTTCTCCGAAGTTTTCTGAGGGGAAGATTTTTTTCCTAAGATAGTGAAGAAACAGGGAGATGGTGCTGTGATAACTTTACCTCATTTTGGATGACTCCTTGCTCAAAAGAACTAACAGTAACATCTTTCAAGTACTCAAGAAACGCACCATGAGAGACAGGGGTGAGAAAATCTAGTCTGCAAGAAATGAGGGAGAAATGAAGGACTTCTGACCTACTGCAATGCAGTCAGCTGACAGAGCAACACACTTATGTGACTCTCATACAGTATATTCTGCATTTAGCTGTAAGATGAACAGCAATTATGTACTTATTTTAAATATATTTTTGAAACAGAAAGTACTCAATGCAAAAGGCATCAGAGGAGCACAGCTGAAGCAATGCAGAAAGCAGCACTAAGGCAACAGAAGTTTACTCTGTTTCAAATCTCTTGCTTTATATAATACAGAAAAAACTCAAAAGTTTAAACATTTTGAAGACAAATTGTAGGTGGGAAGGCAAGGAGTGATTATTTCTATTCCTTTTTGACTAATCAAAACATTTTTGCAGGCGAATTGCAAAGCCTTGTTTTGATTTTTACTTCTCTGTTCTGTATCAATATATCTAAAGACAAAACATTCAAATCACAGCCAAAAGAAAACAAAACGCCATTTGGGAAACATTGAAATAGAATGTTCCAACATCAGATTGATTTTATTTCTTCTCTTCTAAAGTGATATATAGACAGGGTTGCACAGACTGAGCTTGAACTCCAGGGAAGTTCCTCTAACAAATAAACAAGTCAAAAAATTCCTGCCAGTCTGGACTTTTTTTTCGTTGTTAAAAAAGCAAAAACAAAAACAAAACAAACAACAACAACAACAACAACAAAAAAAAAAAAAAAAAAAAAAAAAAACCACAACCAAACACCACAAAACACAAACCAAAACCCTCCAAACACATCAACTTTGTAATGTTCCATCTGCTAAGTTTCTCTCACCAAAAAGCAACATCTTGCACAGAAGAGCTGGAAGACTACATATTTAGCATCTGAAACAAGGAAAAAACAAGTTTTCTGTTTGATATTATAACAAAAAGGGAGGTTGCTCTTGGCTTCAGTAGCACTTGGAATATTTTATACAAAGTGATCAGCAACTCTTTTAGTGACAACTTTTTAAAAAACTCTGAAATTATTCAAAACTACAGTTCTACCCATCCTCCCCATCGTGGGACTACTCCTCAAGCAAGACTGTTTTATACAAGTGGCAATAACCCAGTTACACAAATAGCTGAGAACTACCTGCTCTCTGTGCAGGTTGCAGCCCATAATCATCTACCTTGCCTCTGCTGAAAGCACAGCAATGATTATAGAGCTCTCATTTAAGGTATTTGAATTACAGAAAGATGTTACACATCAAAGTAATCAAAGGCAGTTTAGGTAATGAAGTTGACACAGAATGGATCGTTTCCCAAAGAAACATTTCATTTGCATGTAATAGAGCTATTTTAAGTTAATTTTGACATCGCATCATGATAACAACACTTGTTGACATTTACAGCATTTTGGTGACAAGCCTTCTTGCTATGAATTAATTTTAGTCATAAGCAATAAATATAATTTCATTTCACAGAGGGAAAAACCCCACCAAAATGCTAACCACACAGCTATTCTCACTGCTGTATGCAAGACGAATTGGCTATCTGAGCAAATATGCCATAGGACACAACCTTCAGGAGTTTCTGAATTCAGAAAAATACCACCATCATCTGTCATTTGACAGAAATGCTTCCTTTGTTCCTTGTGAGTTATCTGAGAAAAAAAAAATATTATAAACCATGTCTATTCTTTAGTGCAGATGCAAAGATCAGAATGCCAGAGCCATTGCGTGGTAGCAAACATGAAGGGGGAAAGGCACCCCAAACCAGCAATCAACGGTCCTAAAAAACCCAAGGGAATGAGCTCTGGACAGAGAACAGGAAATGGGAAACTGGTCCCTTTGGATCATTGGCACTACCTTTTGTCCTGGCCACCATTATGTGACTCAACAAAGAGGAAAGGCTGCCAAGTGTCAGACACAGGACAGTATAGGACATCCAGAAAAAAAAAATCTACTGGAACTTGGGCAGAAAAGGAATATTTCCAGTCTTTTCAGAGTTTCTGGCAGAACAGGAAAGGTCCACTGGATGTATTTGTAAACGTAACTGCAGAAAGATAACACAGACAGCAAGACCTATCTCCTGACAAGATCTCCAGGAACACACATTCCTTACCTTTCTGTGCTGCAGCATGAGAGTATAACTGGTCCAAATAAGCCCTGGGCTGAAACATAACTCCTGAAATATTTTCATTTATATCATTTAATGAGGAGCCTCATCAAGGTATATGCACATAGATTTCTCTCCTTCCTTTCAGAAGTTCCCATTCCTATAAGCTCATGAATTTACTTTTTATATTAAACTCTCATCACAGTTATAACTTCCACTAAGTGGTTTCAAGGTTGAAACAAAACCCTTCTTCTACAGATCATGGAAAAATAGCATACTGTTTGCATTGCAAAAGAGAATTACATTCTCTCCTCCAAGACTTTCAGTTGTACTCTCTTGCAGCATTAGTCAACTTAACAAAGGAAGAAGTCTTAATTTATATGGAGGAATGTAAATCAATTTGTTGGCAGATACGTATATGGATATACATAGATTAAATCATGATGAGGAACAACTGTCAGATAGGATGTCTGCTGGCAAAACTGAGCAAGAAGATCTTGTGAATTATCTGGTTTTACTGTGTTTAACTTAGTAAATATTTATACCTTCATTTCATCAAATTAATTGGTTAGTGAGGAAAAGCATAACTCTCATGAAATTGGGTATTTGGTTATCCAAAGTCTCTATGCTAAAGATAGTCCCAATTCATGAAAAAGTGTCCAAGTTCCACTCACACAGGCAGAAGCCCCCCATATTTACAGATGACTTGACAAGCTGCCAAACTCTTTAGTAAGTTTCTAATGATTTATAATTCTATTTAGCCACTTAATTGGCATAACAAAAGCAACCTATCAGTTAACATGCTTATCAAGTGTCTGTTTGTGCCTTGCTGTAATTGATATCTAATCAACAAACGGTCACATGTTGTTTGATACCAATTAAATGTCTCAACAGTTCTTTCAAGGTATTACCCTAATAAGAGTGTAATTGTGTGCTCAACATTTCAGTAACATTTGAGGTAACACTCTGCAGACCATATCTAGCTCCTTTATCCTTGGAGAAACTCAGTAATTTTTAGGCATCAATATTTAATTACTAATAACTGCCTTAATACATCTAAGCAAGGCACTTACAGAATTATTGTTATAAATAACAAACAAGATGAGTTTGCTTTAAAAACTTGTAATTTACACTTAAGGAAAGAGAACTTATATGAAATATACACAATGATTGGCTTTAGCTAATAGTTTCCTTCCCAAATAAGAGAAGGGTCAGTAGCCCCTATGCCTGGGGGTAGCTGCATAAACACTGTTGCATACAAAAAGACAAAAGTTGTACAAGTCTACAGCACAGTGTAAATATGAAGAAGTAAAGGGAAAAATTCTGTCATGAAACAAAAAAAAGGTAAGCTACAGGAATTAAAAAAGGGAAAGGTACCTTGTGAGTCCCAGCAGCCCTGGTTCCCAGCAATATTGTTGTATCAAGAAGGAACAATGTGCACAAGCACTGTAAGGGACATCTGTCTCTTCCCTCTCCTGAATAAAACACCTCAGCTCTACAGCTATTTACTATTCTTTCAAAATGTCTCCCTCCTCCCCCTTGACTTTTCAGCATGAACCATTTTTCACCTACCTACAAACTACATGAAGATAAAACAACTGAGTGTGATGTTCTTGGGTTTTTTTTTAACCAACACCAGTAATGTCTTTCCCACCACACAGCTCTACAATCTTGAATGTAAGATATGAAGAAAAGTCATAAGAACTTGGGACAGACCCTTCAGGCCCATGTTTTTCCCAACTCAGACTATACAGCTTCCTGTTTTATCTGTTACCTGGCTGATATTCAGCAGTGATTAGTATTGGAATAGCAGCAAGGCTCATTATGGATCACAGAAAATATCTTTTCACCAGTGTGTGATAGTACATCTGGAAAGAAGCCAAGTATTGATCTAATTTAATGGAAAGTCCAATCACACAGTGTAAGAATAGGTCTGAATATCTGCATTGAAAAGGCCTTAGGTGCGATTGTGGATCCTTGTCCCACATTTAAGTCTAAAATGTAGCCTTTGTGTAAGCCACTTCTCTTCCAGATAGGAAAGCCTTCTTTTCAGTGCATTCTGCATCTTTTGAATGAGTTTGTTCAGATGAAGAGATGTAGTTTTCTAGGAGGGGAAAGGTTTAGCAACTCTCAAATTTGCATCTTCCTGCAGCTTCAAGACAATGTCCAAACAGCAACACTGAGTGACCTTTCCTGCTTCACAACTGAAATGGCTTGAAAAATGCACAAAAAGAGTCCTTAGACTGAAAGGGGAAAGGTAATTAAATCATAGCAGCTTTAGATTAAAAACAAACTCACTATTTTGACTAGGAAAAGAATGGGACAGATGCATGTTTACAGAATGCATTTTTACACCTCCTTGTAGGGCTGAGTAATCCTGTGTCAGATTTTTTCTGCAGAGAAGAAAACTTAAGGCAAAACTTCTTTCTAAACGATGTGTTCCCTCTCTGCCTTATAAAAAAAAAAATTACATTGTTTGTTCATATTCTTTCCCATTTTGAGTCATTAATACCACCTGAGTAGCTGCAGGATGAATTACCATTTTAGTAGAGTGCTAGAGTTCAGATCCTTGACTTAGTCCAACAAGACTATTAGGGAGGTGATCAATGGACCATTTACTTGAAAGACGGGAGGACAAATGGTGATTTATCCTCTCCCTAGTTGGCCACCTATTTCCTCAAGCAATCATGAAATTACTGTAACCATGAAGGCAGCAGCCACTATTTCTTCTCCAGGCTGGAATTTTAATTGAGAAGGGAACTCTGAGTCAGTGGGAGACTGGAAGGAAATCGGTGAGCACCACAGGCTCAATGATAAATGACTCCATAAGTCACCTGAAACTGTTGAACAGTGACCAGCTCCCTCACCAACCACAATGGACCTGAAGCCACCTAGAGCCCCAAATGGTGTTTCTAGGAATGACAAAATAGATAGTACCCAGGAACCACAGAGATGGACAAAGTGCAACAAAGCCAACTCTTTTGGCTCCCAGACTTGACATAAAGCTCAATAACATCCTTTAAAGAGAGTTGAAACAGCTCTCTGATAGTTGTCAAGCGTTTTTGCCAGGGAAGTCATGCAAAAACATTTTTGACTGGATGCATTTTGGCATATGGTTGCCACAAATGTGATAAGTGAACACGTGCTCACTTGCAACAAAAGTACATGCTGAAGTCTATTTCGTAAAAAACCAAGTGGAAAGCAAATCTTAAACTGAGATTCAAGTAATGTTCTCATTTAAAAGCTGCTTTTCAGAAGTTGAAAATTCAAGCCATAATGCTCCTCTAGTGGCTTAACGCTGCTATAGAAATTCTTGACTAATTCTAGAAATCTGAATGCAGCAGTAACATTTTATAGTAACTGCCCAAGGGGAGGGCACGAGGGCAAGCATGAACTATAGCCACTCTATCTATAACCTCGTCTTCACAGCTGCTAGAGAACTCAATTCAGAAAAAGCAGACCCTGATTCACTTCTCTGTCCTGGCTGAGGGACTGCAAACTCACATCTCACAGCAGGCTTGTCTTAATCCCAGGATAAGTGTTTGGTAGAAGAGTGAAGTTGGAGCGACTGAGCAGATTCACTTCCTGTTGAAGCCATTCCAGGAAAGAATTTGGAATAAGGGACAAAAGAGTCAAAATATGCAAAAAACTACTCAGAGCACTTAGCTAGGAAAGGAAGTGACCCATTTTCATTATTATCAGCAAATAGTTAAGCTGACACTTCCAGTAGGCAGCAGACCCCGGGAATGGGACAAAATTTCATTAACACCCTCCTCACCAACACATTCCAATGCTTAGGGGTAGGTTCTTCTTTCTCAGAAAGTTTGTGCACGCTCATGTCACTACTTTGGCCACAGAACCATGTGTTAAAGCACCCAATTCTCCCCAGGCCCTGTTCTAGGAACCACAGGTAGCACAGGAATGCACCTCTCCTCTGAGAACCAAGTGCCTAAAGTCTAGCAAGCCCCGTATTTCTGGACATCTCAGTCATTTGCTGAATCTGGTCCTGAGAATCATATTTCAAGTCCTGAGCATACATTACAAAATATGACTTTCACTTACTACTAACCTGAATCATATTTGAGCCAGTGACTTAAATTGAAAGGCTCATGCATTTTACTGTCACTCTATGAGTCATCCAGACCCTAAGGCAGAACATTTCTCAAATGAAAAGACTGAAAGGCTTTGCTGGAGGCCAAAACCTAAGTACTTTAAAACTGTCTGTGCATATTTCCTTGTTAATCACGTTAATTAATTTCTGACTCTCCTACTTAAACCTGTGTGATTTGTCTGAAACAATAAAAGCAATTAAAAATTACTTTTTCATACACTACATTGAAATAAAAGATAACAAGTGCTTTTTGTTTCAGCAAACTTTACAGGCTTAATAGGAAAGGTCTAGGTTATGAAAACATAGCTTTGTTTTTGAAAGTAAGTAACCATCATCGATTCAAGTCTTATCATCTACCATGCCTGTAATCAGGACAACTGAGTTTTTGTTGTTCCCTTCACAAAATGTAAAAAATGTTTACTAAATACACTGTTGAAGTGCTTCATGTGGCCCTGGACATGGCTTGAAGGTGGTTATGAAGTGCATGGATTTAGCATTAAATGTTTTATAAACAAAATGGATCCTTACCCTACTATAAAAATATACGGGGCTTTTCTTCCACTTTTTCCAAGCCGTACTGACAAATGTTGAGCCCCACCAGATGCGGAAAGAAGAACATCAACACCAAGTACATAACTTCTTATTCAGTTTACTGGTCCATCAAACCACTTCAGCATATCTTTAAACAACAAAAAATTCCCAAGAGGAAATCAACATTAAGCAAACATTTGTTTACCAAATTGGTATGTAGGTCTCAAATTGAACTGCTAGCTCAAAGTAATAGCTTTGTAAAAGCTTCACCTTTCAGTCCCTCACCCTTCCTTGGCGCACACACACGTTTGTCAATTAGATACTTTTGAAGCTGCTTGTGCAGAATCTAATGTCCTTTCACCACACTCATTCACAACAGAAATTCACCATCTGGTGGCACAGAGCAGACAATCCCACGGGATACAGGACACAAATGGCAGGCGTGTCTGCAGTTCTTCAGACCCAGGACTGGACAAATCTCTGTGGCTCACCACGAGAGTCCTGTGCAGTGTGAAAGCAGGTTCGCGTCCCCATCCAGCTGAGAAGCACGCAGGGATTTTGTCCAGCTCATTAACTTCATCCAGTGTATCTACTCATACCTCACAATGCTATGCATTGTGTGGAACTGCCAGAACGAAGTGACCCTGGAAATAGCTGAAGGTTATGAGTGAGTTTTTGGGTGGGGGTTTTTTTTCGAAGTTTTGGTGTTTGTCTTTTGGGGGTTTTGTTTGGGTTTGTTTCATTCCAGGTATTTTAAAAAACAAAAACAACAAAGCAAGCCCACCTTTTTCTTTCTCCCTTAATCCCCATGACGTGTCAGCAGCAGCTATCTCTGCAGGACAGAATATGTGCACCCCACAGTAAACCTTTTTGAAAGCACTCGGCTGCTTCTACAATTGTAGCTTCCACTCCTATACAAGGAGAAGCAGGACACACACTGTAATGGCCTTTCCAGACAGGAATAGACAATGCAGCAGGCTGTTCTATCCTTGTCACTGCAGCATCCAGCCAGCATTTCATTATGCTTAAGTATGACAAGTGACATTGTACAGCTGCCATTTCCTCAGCTCTTCACAAAAAAACCAGAAAGTACCTCAATAAGCTCTTCCAGCAGACAAAACTGGAAATTGTAAAATTGCACCTGAATAACACAGCTTGTAGGAATTGTATTTGGAACAATAACTTACATCTTACTATACATTCCCCTGCATAGGTGGGGTTTGGTAGAGGTCACGGGTACTGATAAATTTGGTTAAAATGGAGCCTGGTTTTTTTGGTACCATAAGTTACCTGCTGCAGGATATTGCTGTAAATATTAAAACTATTTGGCTAGTCATTGAAACAAAATAAAATCAAGTGCTTTCAGCCACTCCATAGCAAGACCAAGGGACAGGATGTCCCTTGAATCCAACAAATCATTTCAGTTAAATCTGACAAAGATCTGACAAGGTTAAGTGCTTAAACATTTAATGCAACTGTGGCCAGCAAAGGAGGTAATTCCTACTAATTACCTCCTGAAAGGCTGTAATGTGAGCTCAATTCATGATAGTCACATTCTGGAGTACAGTCATTAGTGATACTCCAAACTACAAAAGTTTTAGTTGTTACTAGAAAATTTGAACCACAATACATATTCGGTATGGAAATCTGACTTAATTAGTTCTGCTATAGTAGAGCTGTTTTGTCAGCTGTGTCTGCAGTACACAGATTAACCCTTACATATATATCTCCTATATTTCATATATCATTCCAGACAAAAAATACTGGTATGAAATTCAATATTTATTCGTATTTTTTTTCCTGCTTCCTGCTTCAACAAAAGTGAAATTTGGTGAGGTGAAATTTCCAGTTTTATCAGGGTTTGGTTTGTAGCTAATCTTTGTTTTCATGTGGTCACTAACAATTGGGGGATCAAATAGGGAAGAGAAGGAAGTCCCCTCACCCCACTTCACAACACCTCTATTCACGTCTGGTGGTTCAGCCAAGCTTGCATCTGCTCACCTTGTAACTTACTGTTGAGTGAAAAACTTCTGAATTTATCAGGTTTTTTCCTCTGGCTTTTTTTATTTTTTTTTTGTAACAGCTAACAAAAGATGTGTCCAAAACATCAGTCATCTGTATTATTGTACTGGGTTGTAAACATGTGTTTTACAGCAGGGAAAACAGCTTCATTTATTGCTACTTACAGACATTATATAGCAGTAACATAACAGTCATCAAGTGAATCTACATACTGTCAGCACACTGGCATATAATGGCATTTCCAGGTTTCCAACAGAATCATTATTAGTTACTATTTCCTTCTCAGGAATGCATCATGATACACTGATTCTTCACTATTAAATCTATTTTCAAAAATTACTAGAGCTTTTACAACCTTTTTAGGGGGAAAATATTAAAGATCAAAGTGAATTCCATAGTTTCCTGACAAAAGACATTCAGTTTTTGGTCCACTGCTATTTCAAAAGAAAGACTTCCACATCAAAAAGGAAATAAAAATAAAAGGAGTAACAAGAAAGAAGGACACACAATTACAGGTATGAGAAATAACATATCAAAACTACATCAGGAAGATTTGATGATATGCAATATTCAAAGCCCACTATTCCAACCATAATGCATCCTCCTTTTCCTTCTCAATGAATTCCTCTGGCAGACTGACCACACAGCTTCCTCACATTTTTTATATTTAACTGAATAAACCAGTTGATTTCCATCTTCAAACTCCTCCCCAAAGTCACCCTCGGTGTTGCCTTTTTTTAGCACCCAGTTCCTTATTGTCTTCTCTCATCTCTACACAGTACTAAACCCAGCAGAACGAAAAGATCCAGATCAATACATACAATTCCAGCTTGCTCACAAATAAAAGGAGTTTGCCAAACCTGGACCTTAAACAATCTGTCACACCACAGCCGGAAAACGCAACACTGGTAATGAAATTTTCTTGTATTTGTAGAACTGTTAAGGATCAGTGGTTTCTCCAAATATCTGGCAATTTCACTTCTCAAGCCCCACTATTTGAGTGTCGATCTGTTTTCATGCAACATTGCTTCCTATGTACGAAATATTTCCTAACATAAATGTATTTCTTCTTGCATTGCTCTTTCCACACCGAGCTTTCACTTCCATGATCTGTTTTTCTATCTTGAATATTAATCAGACTTAAGTGCTCATTCTGCGGGTGCTTATACATGTGGTGGACCTCACATGCCAAGCCATTCCATTGTCTCTGGAGAGACTCTTATGTACGAAAACAAGGAGCTGAAAACATTTGCAAGACAGTGGTCTTACTTTACACAGAGGAAACAATCTTACAGAATGACACAGCACCAATAATAGCAACATTTTACTACCACTGATGAACTTAATGCCAAGATGTAGGACTTTGCTTTGAAGGGGGTGGATAAGAGAGGCAGGGGGAAATCTGCCAAGGACTGCTATAGACTTTTCTATGATTTCCAACACATTCAGGTTCTCAGAAGGCTTGTGACCCTTTGAAACAACTGTGGCTTGATAATCAAAACAGACTTCTTGTTGTTTCTGCCTCCAATGAATTTTAAGACGTCAGACTGAGTACCACACAATGCCCCTGTTGCACACACACTCTTACTCGATATAAAAGGGCAGTTGTGGTTCTATCTTATATCAGCATATGTAGGTTAGCACATATGGAAGAAGCTCTAACACCATAGGAGCCATTTTCCTTCAAGCCACAAAACAAAATTACTAAGGTGAAGTAGCATCTCTTGCAATAGGCTGTATCACAGGGACAGAATCCAAAACAGTGTGTTTTGATGAATGGTGACAGGGAAGCATGACTTAAACAGCACAAGGTTCATTTAAAAAACTCCACTTTTTCCAAAATGAAACATTACCTTTTAACCTTTGATTCCCAGAGCCCACACTACTACTGATATCTCCCCACTGTTTGACAAGAGGTCACTGACTCTGTCATTTGTTAGAGACGTAAGCTGAAGTGTCTGTCCTGTTTCTCCAACAGCCATCTCTTAAACCTTAACTAGAACATCTTTACTTAAACTTAAAACTCTACAGTCATGAGGGAGAAGAGGAACATCAAAAGCATCCTGTGACTAACCTTGATTTCTTAAACAGCTCTGAGGTATTCTTGATAAGCATGAAATTGTGTTTGCCTTCTAATGCATGACAGACATCAAACATCAAAATGGTGATATGAGTGTGATGCTGGTTTCAGCAGCACTGAGAATAACTGTTTATGATCCTAAACAGCTTGAATTAGAGAAGAGGACTTTCTAGGGCTGTAAAGTTCAAAGTAGTATTAATTCTGACAGTTGATGTCATTTTAAGAATTCAGATGTTTTCTTTGTGCCTGAACTGAAGCCACCCTTCCCTTTTATATTTTCAGTGCTTTACGTCCCCCTTCTGTCACAGGAACTGCTATTTCCTGATATTTTGTACTGTTCCTATGCCTTGCAGCAGTTCATCATGACTGACTTCCTCAGCAGCATCTGAGGAAGCCTGTAAGTAAATGTTAACTGAGGTAAATAATAAAAGGAACTGCTTGAACCAGTTTGGGCTTGAAAGCAACTGCACTTCACAGCAGGGCCCCAGCCCACCTTCCCTGGGCCGTGCTCTCTCCCATGGCACCCCATCACCCCATGCTGCTCCCCAGGGAATCATCCAGTCATTAAGGTTGGAAAAGGCCTCTAAGATCAAGTCCAACCTAAGATTGCCGGATCCACCACTAAACCATGTCTACACTTTTTTGAACACTTCCAGGGATGGTGATTCCACCACTTCCCTGAGCAGCCTGTTGCAATGCTTGATCACTCTATCAGTGAGGAAAATCAGGGAGTGATGCATCAGCCAGCCCCAGGGCTCCCAGTCCAGCACTCCTGGACCCTGTAAGGGTCCCTTAGCACTGTAAACAGCCTGTACATAACCAAGTAAATCATCCCAATTCCTGCAGGTACCCACAAATATGCCATCACAAAACTGCAGATTTAAACTATAATAAACCCAAACTAACATCAAACTACACAGAGGAAAACTGACACGATCTGACCCATCATGAGACTACTTAAATGAAGATTTGGGGTATCTATTATTAAGTATCATTATACTTTTTTAAGGTGGACTTGCTAGGAAACAAATGCTTTGTCTTGGTTGCACCGTATTTCATTCTTGTTAACAATCACATTCTAAACCTGAGCTAGAATTCTAAATTCTATAGAAAATGGGGTGCACATGCACTTGAGAAGAGGAAATGGAACAGGAAATAAGTGCCATGTGTTGCTTTCTAAGAAAAATGAGGGCCTGACTTATTTTAAAATAGGATCTTCATGAAAACTGCACCCCAAGCACTGCAATTAGGCTTCAACATCTTGAGATTTTACCTAGAAACGTTGTAGTTTAATATTTCACTTTGACTGAGTACATTTCCCCCTACACACAGAGAGATGTCCAAGGTCAGTGAAATGAGAAGAGTGCTCAGTTATGAAAAAATCTGTCAAGACAGTAACAGAGATCCTGACAGCATGATGACCCAGAAGGCATCATAAGCCAGAAGAAAGCACTTCAGTCCAAATATCCTGACACCAAAGAACTGAAAACCATCCAAAAACATTTGCATGATTTCCAGAGCACTTCCTCTACTGCATTTTTCTTCTAAATATTTCCTAGCATTATTACTAACAAGGCCATTTTAATGATGACCACAGAGAGTTGGCTGATGGGATGTACTAAACCTCACAATTGTTCTTACTATGGAATTTATTATCAGTAAAATATTATCAAGTAAAATATACATAAGAATTGAATGCTAACATTCATCTCGGTTACTGAGACCACATCTCCCAGCATTAAGGCCGTGTCCATTTATAGAAATCTATGGGCACACGGCAATACTTAAGCTCTGAACAAGCCATCTTGAGCCCTTATATCTACCTTAAAATCTCCAAATGTACAAGATTAACCCACAGAGAACTACCTGACTTCCTGTCATCTCCATTTACAATACAGGACCTGAGATAAAATCACCCTGGAAACTATTTCCATTACTTGCTTTTGCTTAGTTTTTTTGGAGATGCTTTACAACAAAGGAGAATAGTATAAGCTAGGATTGAAGCCATGTCTCATTTCTCCAAGTATCTCTACCATCACCTATCATCTCTGCAGCACAGAGCCTAGAGGAAGTTCTTAAAGTCTCCTATTGTTCAGTTAGTAACCAGCTGCAAATAAACCACCTCTAAACAAAAAGCCCAGACTATAGTTTTTACTATTCTCGGTATTGTGAGGTAACAGCTTCTTCCCATCTCTGAACTGACAGATTCAAGGTCCTTCATAATTACATCAAAACCTTTTTCTAGCAAGGTTTTATTTGACCAACAGTACCCAAACCATTTCATTCACCACCAAAATGATCGACAACAAAATTAGTAACCAAGAAGCCAAATTTAATCTTTTAAACAAGACACGTAGTTCTAGCTGTGTCATTCTGTTTTATATATCAGAGAGAAGGTAAAAAAAAATGAACCTTGAAATACAAGGTACCACTTAGTTCTGCTGCTTGTACAGAACAGAGGAACCAATAATGAAGACTGTTTTCACTTTTCATTCCTGAAGAACTTCGCAGGAGTTAAAAAAAAAAGGAAAAAAATACATTTTCATATGTATTATTTCTGTGCAGTAATATCCCTTCATTGTCTGTGGGAGAAGAGGTATTGACTTGAGAGCTCCTCAAATCTTTTAATGTACATATTATCAATTTTATTTTGTAATTCCCTCTATTCATTTCAGCCTCATTGTAGATGCCTTGGTATTTCTAGTAAAAATATATGAAAATGTCGCTTGACTCTGCTATGAAATCATGAGTAATATTGTATTGTTACCACCACTCACACAAAAGTAATTTACTTCAGTATTACTCAACCTTAAAGTGATACCTTTGTGTGACAGTCATAATCTTTATTTCTTTTCAACTTTACAACTCTGTGTGCCATTTCTTAACTGCCATCATTTAAAATGTTTCCCTGTACTGCTTCAATTGCATAACCTAGTGTCATTTTGGAAAGGCAGATCTGACTTCCACTTCTGTTGGGATGGTTGCAACTTTTAAACAAACTTTGGAGAGCCATAGAAAAGCAGGTGGGCTGCTTTGTTTTGGTTTTTTGTTTTTTTTTTGTTTTGGTTTTCTTTGTGGGTTTGTTGTTTTTTTGGTGTTTGTTTTTTTTTTAATTAGGAGAGACAGCAGTTAAAAAAGGTATTCACACTGCTAAGAACACTGTGTCCCAGGCTATTTTTCAGAATGCTTTCACCTTTCCCCTGTGGCAGGGTGGTTGTAACTAGATGACTTATAAGGTCCCTTCCAACCCAAAGTATTCTAAGGTTCTATGAAATGTTTGTCCCTAAGCATCTATCCATAGGCTTTTGAAAGTTTAACTTTATAGAACTGACACACATAGTAACACAGATAATGTTCTCCCTAAAGATTCTACTGTGGGATAAAAGGTAAGAGATTGCACCTGAGAGAGAACACCTTTCCTGTCCTCTTTCCTTCTTTAATTCACCCAAAAGAAAGAGCTAATACGGGACCAGGATGGTGCATCAAGGTGATAATTCATCATCCCTTTTCTCTCAACAAACCCACAATCGATCTTGATCTGGCAGTGACTCTCCTCAGTGTTCAGAGAGCAGGAAAGCATCTGTGCCTTCCCCATATCTGTCTTTGCAGGTCCCATGGCTGCCCACACAGTTCTGGGAGCTCTCAGGCTGCTAACACAGTCTCCCAGACCCTGAGACATGGATAGACTGCCTAGTTCACAGGCCTCTGTCCTTAAATCAGTGCACTCCCTCGTTTCAGACCAGGCACCCCTCCAGGTTTTCTCCACAGTCAAGTTCTCATGACAGGAGAATTCCTGTGCAAGTACCCTGTGTTCTGCATTAGGGGCAGAGCACCATCCCAGGACTGAGCCAGAAACTTGAAATGACTTTTCTATCCCTACCTTCCGGCTCCAAGTTTCCCAAATTAAGACCATTAGAATCAGCTGTTTGCTGCCTGGGAGAGATTATTTCACACAATAGTTGCCTAAGGGCTGTTAGGCATTACACTTACACACACACACACACATATACATCTCACCACTCTGACAGTCAAACAAAGGGCCCACATGCAAAACTCCACCTGCCATTGAGTTTCACATTATTAGGTTCTTGTTTCTTCTTGCATTGCTCAAAGTCCCTTTTTCTGTCATAATTTCACACACTTACATACAAAAAGCCCCATATTTCTGAAGTTGTGTTTTCTCCACCTAACTCCAGTAGAAGACAACTGCTTCATTACCAAGACAGCAACTAATCCCAAGAAAATCTGCCTTCATCACACAATAGTCCTAAAAATAGTGAGGTGATACACCGACTTCAGAGGCTTAATATTTCTTTGAATTTTTGCTACACTACCTGCTTAAATGTTTCTATTGTGATGTGTACCAAGGGAACACTTAATAGACCTGCACCTGGATGGATGTAGACTTTCATTTACCTTCAAGGTTATTTTCACAAAAGCATTACATTTTCCCCTTTTATCACAAAGCTGCCAGAGTGCTTCAAGTCCTTCAGCTGCAAATTATGAGTTCCAATGCAAATGCCAATACAGGAAGCGATAGACCATCTTTAGTCAGGAACATCATCCTCCTCTCCCCTTCTCAACGCTGGGAGAAAATTACAAATGAGTCATTATGAAAAATGCTCAGCAAGCCAAGTACTGCACTATATGCAATTTGGGAGTTTATTTTCCTCTCAGAATAATAAATTAGCGACAACCCATAATTCTTCAGTTTAATCTGAAGCGCTGTATTTCTATCAGAGAGGAAATGCCAGTTCCCTTATATCCTGCTTCTTAACTTCTTCTCTAGTCTCCCACAACATGCCTTCTAAATCTTCACACAGAAAAGCTACACTTAACATGGTATCCAGTCAGTGTGTTGGAGTCCAAGCCTACGGCTGTCCTTGTCTACATCAGAAACAGCTATTGGAGGGCACTTGAGAAACAACAATCCCGTGCTGCACAGGGATGCTGTGAAGCAGAGCTCAAAATGGGTACTATTTTCCATCTACTGAGGCAGCCCCTGCTCAGAGTCCACCAAAAATGTTTTCAAATATAAGCAAAAGATCAAGATGTTCTAAGAAACCAGGCAACGGATGGCTCACAGGATCACAACTACTTCTGTATCTCTTTTCTCTCATCTCCAATATCCCTGGAAATGGCAGTGGTTTGTGGCTGAGAGGCCTGACAGTCCCTGCTCTGTGGTTGCACTGCTGAGAGTGAGAAAAGAATAGCTACCACGGTAAGAGGAGGGAGGGACCTCAAGTTCTTAGCACAAAGCCACAGACAGAAAACTAATCTGCATCTTCACAGCAAAGAAGCAAAACAGAGGCTTCCAGACTTTCTTGAAAGCATACAGACTCCCTTCCTACCAACTGCAGCAAGCCAACCCAGAAACACTCAGCATTAGCATTTAGATCCTCTCATCGTGTAAGAAGACTTCAGAAGAAAGAAAAACAGGCCCTGGACTCTCAGCCCCCTCGCACTGATACTTTATACTGGGTAAAAATCTGTAGTCTTCTGGTAAGACATTATTAAAAATAAATAAATAAATAAATCCCAAACAAACAAACAAAACAACTTCAAAAAGCCTCCCAAAACAATACTCACCCCTTCCCAGTCCCCTGCCAACAGCAATTCTCAGGCAGAAGCTCTACTGGCTTTTTATCTCCTCCCCTAATCATCTCATGATAATTACTTCACCTAAATAGCAGCTGTTTCCCCTCAACCCCCACCTGTCACCCAAAAGAACCAGCCCAAATTGTATCAGCAGGTTCATAACGAACTCGACTAAAACAGGAGAAAATGGGTTGGCTGCACCTGTTGCATTAGTGCTGCACTCTCCTCAGTGTTACCCTAATATGTGTGCATATTGCCACTCACACGATGTGGCAGAAGATATCTTTCTTAAAAATACACTAAATACACCGAATATATTGCTCTAGGCCCTAATAGCAGATCTCAGGAACAGAGTGAAAAAATCACCTATGTAAACTCAGTCTTGTTTGGAGCCAGCTGTAATGAATCTCCACTGATTAGTGTATCAAGTTTTTCCTCTCTTCACTTGATCACTTTATTTATTCAGTCAGTCTGGGAAACGAGGTACTTATTGCCACTTTTAACCACGTATTTAACCGTGCTTTAAGCACTGTTAATTCAAGTTTGGTATTTTATCTGTATCTACTTTATGGGCTGTTACTGGCCTTAAGCATGTTGTCCCAAATTTCTCTTTCCCCGTATTTGATAGTTCCTGACTTTTAAGCCTCTAAAGAAATGGGTTTAGGGCCACCTCTTTCAGCAATGCAGGTTTCGTAGGATGCAAAGCCTTTCTCAGGGCTCAGCAGTCAGAAGTGGGTAGTTATTATGCTGACCCCAGAGCTCAGCAGCCTTCAGATGCAACCAGTTCTCAGACCCACACATGAACAGCTCCATCTAAGGACTTTTTTGGTGGATCTGGTTTTAAAATGCAATGATCAGCAAACGGCTGAGAGTTGCATCTCTGGTTTCTGCTCAGCACTAGGCTTGATCCAGCAGCCTGGGGTTTGTCACAGTCTTGTTCTGAGCAATCTTTCCGTTAAACAGAATGTGAGCTCAAAAAACCCCCCTTTTTCTCTCCAGTATTTTATGCCAGATTTGCTGTCCTGCACATCCACTGGGGTAAACAGCAATTGCACTGTATTATTTTGAATGGAACTTCACCAGTCCAACAACATCACAAATGAGGGTCATGATATTGCCCTTCTGGCAATTGGTAGCTCAGCTAAAAGTTATTGCTGTCACTCATGATAATTATCCATAACAACTTGGAAAGGAAACAATTATTGCTGTACCAAACCACTCAGTGGCTCCCCGATTTTAAATTTCACTGCAGTTACATTATTTTGACATGTATCAAGTGATACATCAGAATAAAAAAAGCACATTTAAAGCTGAAAAGTACCTTTTCATTCTCCATACCTGACTTCTGTATCTCTGAAGAAAATTAAAGCTTTACCCTTCATTTCTAGCTGTATATTTTAGCAGCTACATTAAAACAATCAGTAAAATCTAGTTTCCTTTTTGCTTTCTCAGCTGCAGCTACACATAGCCTTGAGTCACAAGATACAAGAGTTCAAAAGGACAAAACCATTCAGTTTGAGATATTATAGCACTAATCAGCATCTACAATAATACGATTTTTATTCTTAAAAAGATTTTTGCAAAGAAATTAGCAGAAAATTAGATAACTTTAAATTAATATATGGGCATATGATAAAGTGTCTGACCAAGAAATTGGGAAGAAGGAATGATAAATCAATGTATAACTAATATCTGCTTATTATAAGGCTTTGGTTTGGTGGGTTGTTTTCTCTTTTTTTCTGGAGGACAGCATTATTATCTTAGATTTTGCCTGCATAAACTGGGTCCTGGAAAGATACCTGGGACTTATCCCTGCTTATCCATGAGGCAGAGCTGAAAATACGTATAAGTCTGCTTCTGGAGAAAAATCTCTTCATCACCATGTGCAGTGTTGGAACAGCTGCTTTCGTTTACAGCCAGCTACACCTCAGGTACTGTTGAATGGGCAGGTGTAATCCTGAATTTACTGTAGTTTGTCTGCTTCTTTCCATTGCTGCATCCTTAATGCACCCATACAACTGGAATAAATCATAGCTGAGGTCTTGAGTAAAACTGAGAAGGACTGAACCGTAATAGTGAGCTGTAGTGGTTTGGATTTTGTTTTCCCCCAGAGGCTAAGAAAAAGTGGTAGACCCCAAGGGATGGAAACCCCTGGAAGTTTTGCCCAATGGGCGCTCCTGCAAAAATGTCAACATCCCACAAGCTCACCGGAAGAGATGAGTTGTAGTTTGGTTGTTGAGGAGAAGTGGCCATGTTGTAGAGCCACGAGGAAGGGGCTCTGAGCCCCTTGGGGCCCCTGGGGCCTCCCAGCCCCTGGCTGGGGGGGGACTGCAAAGACTTGGAACAGTGCTGGACTGGACTAAGAGTCTGTAGTTATGCCGGGAGATGTTTTCCTCCATGGGTGCAGAGCAGCAGCCGGCACTGACCAGAGAAACAGTGGCAGAGAGCCAGGGGAGATAACACCTGAACTGAAGGAGCAGCAGAAGCAACATGCAGCACCAGAGAAAGGACTCCTGGAAGGAGAACCAAGGAAAAGAGAGCCAGCAGCCTGAGAGACAGAGTTCTCGGGGTGAGAACTGATACCAGACCCCCCCCGAAACTCCCTTGAGACCCCTCTTGGAGAAGAGGGACATGGACTCCTATTTTGGAGAGCAGTTTTGGACATGCAGCACCAGAGAGAGAGAGAGGAGCTGAGAAGCTCAAAAGACGTCCCGGAGCTGGACCGGGACGGCCAGAGGAATGCAGAGGGGGTGACCTTGGCTCCCCCCTCGCACTGTTGCCAAGGTGGCAGCCTGAAGCAGGGCACAGAGGCCCTGCAAGGAGTTGAGTCTCCTGGAGATACCAGACCGTCACGAAGCCCCCTGTGCTCATGATATGACGTGGCGATACGGCCTTGTCTGGGGTTACGAAGCCCACGGAAGACCCCTCGGTTGGAGACGATGGGGCCGAGAGAGGCTTGGATACCTCCCTCGTGAGTGCTGGCAGAAAGCCAGCTATCAGCTGCTGCATGTGGAGAAGACAGACAGACTGCTGCCTCAGAAGATGCTGCTGTTCAGAGACTGAAAGGGATCTGTCCTTTCCCTCCTGGACTTTTGTTTGGAGGGGAGAAGAGATCTGATCCACTGTAAATACATATGTCATGGTAGAGATAGTTGTGATTGTGTGTATAATGTGTTATAATAGTTATTTGTACAGTCATTGTAATATATTCCCTTTCCCCATTTGGAGTCTGGTGTGTTTTTGTCTGGAAAAACCCATCTCACATTAGGTTGAGATGTGGAAGGGGGCTAGGACTAGGGAAATTGGATTTTGGGGCTATCTCAAACCATGACATGAGCCCCCAGATTGCCTTCCAGAAGGACACAAGTTTATATGACAATGGAGATCACTTTTCAGCATTTTTTAGAGTCATTCACAAATTAAAATGTGCAAAGCAGATTTCAATACAAGAGATATTTGGGCTCACTGTAAGGGTGTTATTTAGTATCTACATTGTTTAGCCAACAAGAACCTAAGAAAAGGAGTGGGTCTCAATGATAGTTAAAGGAACAACTGGAAAACTGACATTCAAAACCATCTTGGTGGGAAAAGGTACCAAAGCTGATAAAAGTTTTCCTCACACCAATGAAAATCAGTGACTAGGTAACAATCCATTTAAATCAAGTATGTCCCAAATTACCCCGGAGAAATAAAGGTACATTTACTGAATTCTGTGCAAATAAAGTCCTTCAATGGTACCTTAACCAAATTCAATACTAGAAATTACTTAAAATCAAAAGATACAAGTAGGCAATTTTCAAGGAAAAGTAACTAAAATAGCACAAAATACTACAGCTTCTCTCTAGTATGCAAGGAACTTATCCTAACAGTATTTCTGTAGAGTTTTTCAACCCCCTCCAAAATAGGTGTATTCATATCTTAGGGTTGCTTAAAAACAATCATTTCTTTGTAATCTGTTCTGCCTGGACTAAAACACAAAAAGGTGAAGGCTAATCCTTTAGGGCTGAGACTATTAAGGGACTTGGATCCCTGTAGCAAACTAAAATTCAGTATGAGTTACATGCAAAAGTCTCATTGCAAAAATCTCATCCTGGTTTTTGAGGCTTTGTGGTACCAGCCAATCTCAGTGCTGATTTCACACAGTTGAGGAAAACACACAGAACTTGCCTGACAACACACAAAGGCTCAGCAGAGTCTGTTAAAGCTAAACATGTGACAGACAATTCTCATGCTCGGTTCTCTGAGATTCCTTGACAAGTTATAGATGGCTCTTTTGTTGTCACTGAGATAGTCACTGAGAGGTGAATGCAGCACAGGAAACTATGAGCATACACAGGGATTCAGGCAGGGAAGGTAAACCCAGAATGAACTCATGCATAGCATACAGATCTGAATGACTTCTTTGAGGACCTCTGGAGTTTCTCTGCTTTTCCCTGATCACCAGAGACCTCTCTGGTGCCTGATGAAATTATGAAAGTAGCAGTGTCAATGAGGTGAAAGGAGAGAAGCCACAACAATTGTTCTGTTGGACTCCAGAATCCCACTGCATCCTCCAGGAGACTAGGGAACAGGACTGTGGGGTCAGCTGGGAGTTGGTTATGAGCTGTTTCATTGCAACCACAGGAATATCTCCTTATATAATAAAACTGCTGTGTATGCTCACCAGCCTGCATACCCACGTGCTCCCCCTTCACATGGCTCATGCAGAAGATTTCTGGAGACAAACAGCCAAAAAATTCAGCATCAAATTCAGATGTCAACAACAAAACAGATCATAAGAACACCAAATCTACTGACCTTAACTGAATCTGATGCAAGGTGTTTGCTAAGCAATCCGTTGTATTTCATCTCAGCGTTTCTGGACCAGCACATAAAGAATGAATTCCTGGCTCTCAAGATATTCGCTACTTAATCAACCAACAAACACACATCTTCATTAAAAATTCATAAATTTTTTTTTGTGCCCAGATCCTCTGTGGTTTTTATCTAATTTCTTTTTAGTATCATTCTATTTTCCTTACTGCATATAGAAACCAAAAAAAGCACAGACCAAGAGCGTTGCTTTTCACCTGGAAGAAGGTGGCCTATCAAAGCCTCCAGTACTCTGAAGGAGGCAGTATTTGCATGAAAACTGTCCTCAGAATGCTGCCTCTACAAAGGCAGCAACAAGTAATCAAATTCTGGAAACTCTTGAAACTTACTGTCCTTTGACTTTCAGTCTGAATAATTTATTTTCTGTTTGAGTCCTGCCTGGAAAGAAGTGTGCACAACACTGATGGGGCTAGGATGCTACACTGAACACCCGGAACCTATGGCTCAATGATTCAGTCTTCAAAACATTAAATCTCAGGATAAATTTTCCCTTGCTAGACAAACTTACACTTACAGAACAGCAAGGTAACCCTACGGAGATAAAATCTAGATAAATAGTACATCAGCACAGAGTAAGCCTGAATAAACCAGGGGAAAAAAAAATGCTTGAATGAAGAAATTGAAGTGAGGGAATTTATTTTGTTCTGATTATAAAATCCTTGGATAATTGTTTGCCTATCTAATAAGCTGCATACTTTGAGGGGGATTGATGTAATTGACTCATCTCTGCTGCTGCTTAAAATAGAGATAGAGACAGTATGATAAATATTATGCCTTTTAAGTTTCTCTTCAAATGAAACAAACAAACAAACAAACTCTCAAAGTCTGGAGTAGTAGGACCTGCCCAGCAGGTCTGGAGGATGATCACTGACTGCAACAGAAAGAATTGTGCTCTTAAATGTCTCTGCCTGCCACATACACCACCCAGGTTCCCAGTCCTTCACCTGAGACATTTCTTTGCCTACCTGGAAAAAATGGTAAAAACAGGGTGACACACAGCAGCATTTGCTGAGTTCTGTCAGTCCCCTGTGCTCTGTTGCTAAAGGTCCCTGAACCCCAGCCAAGATGCTGAACAATTTTACAGCATGTCAAAGCCCCTGCTTGCCTTCTGGCTGTATTTTAGCAATTCGTTTCCCTTGCCCAATGTCTTGGCAGTCCAGGGGTACCAACTCTCTGTCATAGATTTCAATGGGTATTTTTCCTGCAATGCAAGAGAAGAGGAGAATAACAGTGGATCTGTGTCACCTACTTGCCCACGGGGCTCTAGCAGAGTTGGAACATGACCCCTCTCACGTGCATTTGCTGCTAGGCTTTGCCTCTGGTGCACGGTAATGGGAACCCACACAGAGGATAGTGCACAGAAATACAAGGCTGCAGCAAGTGGAAAGGGTTAAACCCTTTATCTCTTCCATCTGATTCTCAGAATGAGTAAACCTGATTAAACCTCCCATTTCAGGGCATGAATAGTATCTGACAAAACAGCTCCAGTACACAGTAAGTTTCCCTGTAAGATCTGTGTTTCTAATCACATTAAGATGATGCCAAATAAGAGGGACTCTTCCCAGGAGGTCTCAACTCTTTACTAAGAGTTAAGTATGTTGAGCTGTGAGGAAAGCAATCTATTAGAAATACATTAGATTCAGAAGACTGATTTTGATGTGATATGCTTACTGTATGAATCAAAGGCAATCCATCAAGCCTCTCCTATGCTGCAAAAAACAGGGAGCAGACGTACTCGACTTACTGATTGTGGACAATCTGAAGCATGTTCGCTTGCCCTGACCAGGGATGTTGAGGCACTGTGAACCAAACAAAACTAAATACACAGGCCTGGGGACTCAGGCAGTAATTGGTGCAGAGGATTTGACACTTGTAATATTTTCTCCTTGGGAATATGCAGCCTCTGAGATAAGATGAGCGTTTGCTGAGCTCTCCCATAGGTGCAAAATAGTACTTGCCCTTGCCATTTGGCAAGGTGTTGACATGATTAAACGAACAATGGCCATGAACTGTCCATAGAAGTAAGTGTCAGTCATGTTTTTCACCTACCTTTTGTAGCAAACATGCTCCTACATTAGCCAGGAATAATGTAGGAGTGGCACATGAGAGGTCTGCAGACCCCACACGAACCCCACTTTGCTTAAGTCTCTTCATCCAAACTGACCTACGTGTCCTCAGTCTCCTGGATGAGACCATAACTGTAACCATTCACCCTGCCAATTTGTGAACTTATGCTTCTGAACTCATCTACTAAAACGTTTCTGAAACATGTGAAGCATGCATTACATAAGGCGGCCTTGATTAGACTAATGGATAACGAAGATAAAATTTCCAATTGCAAAGACTTATCATGGAAGCCACCGATTTTATAAAGAAATTACATTATGGGGGGAAAAAGAAATCCTCCAAGAAAAAGAAAAAAAAAAAGAAAAGGAAAAAAGGATATAAAGGAAAGGGAAAACTACATTGAGAGTCCTATGATTAATTGCTATCAATATTTGCATTATGTCTGTAACCGCATCTCCTAGTCATGGACAAGGACCTCTTGTGCTAACTGCTAATATATTAATTCTGAGGCATATCTGTGCAGTGTTTGACAGCCTTTGTCATTAAAACATAAGGCACTTTGTAGCCTTGCCAACAGACCAAGCTTCTCCTTGTTCCCTGTAATTGGCATGCCAGTGATAACTCTTTGCTCTCCAGGATGTTGGAGGAAGTGCTGTACTTCTCATTGCTAAACCAAGGACTGCAATGTGGCATTTAAAAAGCAATGGGAACAATGGGGCCATGTAAGAAATCCCTGTGATATTTCCAACTGAATAATATTAGTTCCTGAGGGGAAGCCCACCTCATACTTTTTTGGCTATCACTGCAAATGACCTTGTTGCCTCTGCTGCACTTACTGTAAATAAGAATCCCCCTGAAGTCAGTGGAATTACATAGCTGTAAAACTCACAAGAGGAGAGACTGTATAGCATAAAACAAACAGGTAGATAGCGCCTTGCCCTTTTGACTAAATCTGAAATTAAATCTATTTTCAGCCTCTGTCAAAAACAAAGAATGTTCTCTCTAGCTTGCTATTGAGTGAGAACATATTTTTTATGTCTGCAGTCAGACATGCCTGGTAACTGGCTAATACCATGTCTGATTTTGTTGTGTGTATTTGAACTGCATATTCATACAAATAATGAAAAATTCACCTCTTTGTGTCTTTGCTGAGAAAAATACTCAGGAGGTGACACCAGAAACCAAGATGCTGTACTGGGTTAGGGATTGTGTTCCCTCCTGAGCCTCTGTATTCATCTTTCTTCCACTGCTCTTGTACATTTTTGCATGTGAAGGTGTGTGAAGAGGGATGCTGGACAAGTTACAGTATTCTACAGCACACTGGTACAATCTGTCTCCTTCAACTCTGGAGAGAGGCAGTAATTTAGTTATTACAATGTTGTGTGCTATGGATTAGAAACGCAAGGAATGCGTGTGATGTTTAGTTTCATCTCCTCCCCTTTGTACATGTGCTTATTTCTACTTTGCAACACAACATTCTGCCACTTAAAGTTGCTGTGGAGGTACCTCAAAAAAGTATTCAATGAGGTAACAGCGTAAGATGTAGGTGGCTATTTAAAATTTGGGACCCAAACATCCCCATAATGGCACAAAATGACATCAGGAACCAGGAAACAAAAGCAACTTACAAAATGAATTCTCTGTGCTGATTCACAGCATCATCCAAAGATCGTGAAGTCCCTCTTTCAAAGTCCCTCATTCAAAACACGGCCCAGGCTGTGCCCTCTCTGAGAAGCTGTTATCAGAAAAAGCAAAGAAGCAGCACAGATTTCTTGAGTGGAAACTCTCTCAGTACACTTCCTAGAGCATAAGTAATAATTGAAAAAGTTCTATGAATACTTTCCTGGTATCACCTTTAATCTTTCCTGATGCCTTATAACGCCTTATAAGACTTTATTGATGTCTGAATAAGAGCAGCTTAGTCACATATCAACTGCTCCTTGTGTTATAACTTTGTCTGTAGGTAAAGACAAGCTAAAGGTTTAGGGCTTCAAGTCCAGGAGATCTCGAAAAAAATCCAAAATTTTAGGAGAGCTCTCTAATAAGCAAACAACCTTAGTTTGTTTCCACTTGAGTATTTTCCAACCATTTCCTTAATACAGACTAGGTCTGAGACATTAGTGCTGCCAAGACTCTGGAAAGTAATAGTAACTGGGTTTGACTCACTGTAAGGCATTTACACCCACCACTGAGGCAGCAGCATTGCAGACTTCAAAGAACACAGCAGACGTGCATAGCAGTATTAAACTAATTATCAAGATCCTTGTTGACTTTCTCTTCCCACACAGTTTGTCTTTCTAATTACAACTACAAATACACAACCTAGGTGACCCCCTTCCCATGTATATTCACCAAACACTGAAAAATCCCCCTTGCGATTCCAGATGCAATCAGCTGGTGGTTAACAGGAGTCCTCTTTGGAGAATAGCCATCTACTCTAAATACATATTAGTTAAATCCAAAGGTACTTCTGGGAGGCATTTCGTTTTCCTGAGTCAACATAACCTCGTCTAATGTCTGGGACCATCAACCCTCCCACTGTGACTTGCTGTACTCAACACAACCCTGGGCAGCTACTTAGGGCAGAGGACACAGCTCTGGTTCTCTGCCTGTTGTGTATTCATTTGCACTCATAAAAAAAAAGTGCTACTCTTACTTACCTGTGCAACATATTGCACCTGTCATGACCTGCTCAAGGTTCAGGACAAAAGGGATTTGGTATCTACTTTGGAATTTGTACCCTTTCAAGCCAAAGGGATACGTATGTTCACCGGCTTCCAGCTCCCTTCTGCCACTTCCTCAGCAGTGGGTGACATTGTCTAGACACCGTCTGACACCCCCTGGAAAAAATGTGCTTATTTAAAACAGACTACTCAGTCTGAATAGTGATTTGGGAGGGGGGAAGGGTGTTTGCCTCTATATTTTGCTTGTTTGTTTGTTTGCCGTTCTTAACTGCACACATTTGCATAAAAGAAGGAATGTTGTATCATCTTCTCCCAGAGCTTATTCCCCAACTGAATCCTGTTGATGATAGTTTAATCATTTCCACAGCAACCAAGATCATGACATCAAATAGGGTATAAGCAGCAGGAACAGATGATCTCTCAGGAAACAGAGATTCTCTTCCATGTACATAAATACTCCGAAAAACAAGAGAGAAACAGAAAATATCTGTCACAAAAATGTGATTATTATAAGAGGGAATGGCTGTCAATTTTTTCTTTCATTGTCTGTCTGCTGCCTCTTAACAGTACAAAATTATATTTGTTTCCATGGTTTTAAACTGTATTAAGTGACAGACCTAACATGAGGGACAGATAGCATCCTTGGTCAGAGCTGGCAAAGCAGGTTTACATGCAATTCTTCTGCCAGGCACAGCCCATGCTTTAGGTGGTTGCAAAGGAATCCTTCTTGGCCTGTTTGGCTTTAGCAACTTTTGCTAAGTGTGTTCTAAATCAGGAAAATAGCTAGACTCATGACCCTAAGCCCTCATTTTCTCTAATTCCAGGTGCTTTTACTTCAAAAATATTCCTTTTTATGATAAAACGAAAACTAAACCTCTGTTCTTACTAGGGAGGCCCTTTTTATGTAACCTTTCAGAATAAGGACCTCGAAGTCTGACCTTTCAGTTGCTCCAGCAAATGAGCAACATGCCACAACACAGTGTGTAGCAAGCAGATCTGAGTTTCCTGTCTCTAGAGCATGTACTGACGATCCAAAATCAGTACTCAGCTCCCATGTTGAGTACAAATTACTCAGTGGTTGGGTTTTAGGAAAAGCAGATCCTTCTCATGCCCCTTTTTGCCTCCAGTGCAGTGCCATGCAGTGTGCAGGCTGCTTCCCCACGGCTCGTTTTACGTGCTGCACCTCCCTGGCTTAACTGAGTTGTACAGGTAGATGGAAATAGCTGTATTTGTTGAATGCTTTGGGATGAATTACAAACAATTGTTTAGTTCAGGGATGGCCAGTGGCAAGCAACTCAGAATTATTTAATCTTACCTACCATGCCAAACTATGCCATGGCTCAGGGCCACATGGAGGCTGGTGTGACACACCAGGGTCAGGGACAGGCGAGTGGCCACACCAGACACTGAATAGGTGACACCAAACCTGCAGGTGGTAAAACTGCTGAAGAAGCTAATATCTGACACAGGAATAAACTAAGTAAAACTGCCAGAAGAATGGATTACTGATCACTCTGCCTTCTGTTTGAAAATTAATGCTGCGGAGAGACAGAGAGCAATCCCGCTCTCTTTCCAAGTGAATAAATCTGATGAAGGCAGGAGCTGTTAAACTTAAGATCTGTGGCCCTCAAGTGTGTGCTGGTGGTAATGCGTGTGGGAGCACCAGTGCCTAGCTCACACCGAGGGAGGGAGATGATACGAGAGAGGTGAGCGACGGAGCACAGGGACCAGGAAGAAGTAAGGAAGGTAACACCAAAGTAGCTTTGAAACATGTAGGTTCCTGGAACACCCACAAAGCCCTGTCACACCAGTTAAAGTCAAGTCTTTCACTAACTTGCGACCAAAGGCAAGGTGACAGCCCACAAGATTTCCAGCAGGGCTCTTGCCTCTGATCCCGTCTCCTTTATTATTGCATAAAGTCAGCTCATGTAGTGCAAACCTGGGCACAAATGAAATCCATCTCCTTTTTTCCAGTGTGGATGGTTATGGACTTGGATCTCCAGGTAAATTTTGGTTGAAAAGCCAGTGGTAAGATTAGTACAGAAATATTAGCACCTGTCTATGTCAAATAAGTGACATCTCCTGCCACTGGCTGATAGTCAGAAGGGAGCTGAAGACTGTACAGCAAGTTTTAGGCAAAGGTGAAACATGAGTGGGTTACTGATTAGAATAAGCCATGCTGCAAAGGCTGGGAGTTGACTCTAGAGTTTAGGTCTTCAAAACAGCATATAAACTCTTCCCCAAATGTTGGAGAGGATGAAATAGTGAAACTTTTCTGTGAATTTCACCACAAGTACCCACATTTTCGAATTTTATGCTGGTAGAATTGTGTGTTAATGTGAGAGATGTGAGCCTCATGACAAAATGCAGGGGGTCAGTTCCTGTGGGAAAAAAAACCCAACCAAACAAAATGTGGTTATATATATTTCAAGGCATCAGAAAGCAAAGGATCACAACTCTTTTTCTCATCATTACTTTACCCAAACTCCATGAAGATTTTGGAATTCTGGCTCATGAATTTTGAAATGCGCTAAGCTGGACATATTCCTCGGTGACCTCTTGAGTGCTCAAAAGAATGTAAATCTGCCAGTTTTTATTGCTGGCTACCCACAGATTCAGGTCATTTATCAAACAGCACTATGCACACTCCCCAGGAGTCTGCCCTATCATCTTTCTCACAGGACATACTGAGGGAGCCACAAATAACTTTTATTCACATAGTTATTCTGTTGCAAGTAGCTAAACCTGCGTTGTATGCATAGATATGTAATTTTAAAAAAGAAAATTTGGGATGTTTAAAACATGAACTGAACTATACACAAAGCTAGGTACAAATCTTTGATTTGAATGGACAAAACAAATCTTTCTGTGATTTTTTTTTTCTACAATTCAGATTTTATCATATTTTACACTGATTTTTTCCCTTGTGCCCCAAGTGCCAAATGTTTCTTCCTGTTAGAAGGTACCTTTTTGAATGGTTGGTACATACCAGCATAAACTCAGTAGGGAGACTTTTAGCAATAACAAAATATCCAAATTGCCGTTCCAGCAAGCCTCTAAAGGACTTTTCCCATGTTTGTACACTCACTTCAGGCAAACACCGTGAACATTTTATGCAAAACCAATTACTTGGTAACAAAAAGAAAGGTGTGATATGAAGCACAATTTCCCAATTATTGTTACTCTTGTCAGAATCATGGAACTGTTTCAGTTACAAAATACCCTTAAGATCATCAGGTTCAGCCACTAACCTGGCACTGCCAAATCCACCCCCCTAAATCACATCCCTGAGTGCCACATATACATGTCTTTTAAATGCCTCCAGAGATGATGACTCAACTGCTTCCCTGAGCAGTCTGTTCCAATGCTTGACAACCTTTTCAGAGAAGACTTTTCCTGATATCCTTTGTCATCACATTTCCTCCCAATGTGCTTTTCATATTGCCTCTAAATTTCCAAGAATCAACATAATTAGCCACTTTGAACAAAGACCCTCTGACCTGTGTAAACAGACACAGCCATAAAGCTTTCTAATTTTTTAATCAGCGTTGCTTCTCTGCCAGGCAAAAGATTTAGTTTATTAAGACACGCTCCTCTGCTGAGAAACACATTGTCTAGGTTTCAGTGGTGGAGTAAGAGGTTTGCTGAAGAGTGTGGCATTCCTTTGCCAAAAGGCCTTTATTCTGTATATCCACAGACTTAAACAGAAGAAAAAAAATGTCTTAATTCTTCACTGCTACATTGGAAGAACTATAATACTCACAGCAAGCTTTGGGTGTGAAAAAGCTGTGGGCCACCATATGAAATATGTCTCATTGTTAGTAAATTGTCCAAGACATTTAAGATAATCTCTTTTACCACTTTCCCAGGCATAGAAGTCTCTTCCTGAAAGAATTGACATTACATCTATACGTGTGAGCAAAACCTTTAGTGCAAAATGCACAACCTGCAAATCCTACAGCCTTTACACACACGCTGTGCTGAATGCAGGAGGCACTCCTTGTACACTGGCTGGCAGTGTCTGCAGAAGCAGCTTATCTTCATGCTGGCTTGCAGCATCCTGGTGGAGGGGCAGGAGGGATGCCTACACAGTCACAGTCCATGCCAACAGAGGTGTACTGCTGCCAGTGGCACAACTTTCTCCAGGTCTGTCCATAAGGAACAACTGACCTCTGTAGAAGGAGCAAAGAGACTCCAATATGTCTCCCTCTAGGAGGGATCTAGATTTTTAATTCAGTAGCTAAATGAGCTGGACACTGACTAGTGACCAAACTAAAGCACTCAAAATAAGAAGATGGGCTTACTCTCATTCCTTAAAGAGATAGAGGGGGAAAAAAAACCACCAAAACTTCTCACTCTCTCTATTCCCAAAATGTATCGTAAAAATGCTCATTGACCTCAGTGAAGGTTGTGAGGTGTGTGACAAGAGTGTGTTAGTAGTTGACTATGAGTAAAAAGGTAGAGTCAAAGAGGGTCTGTAAATGCTATTGAAGACAAGAGCACTCCAAAGAAATTTTCTTCACTTCCCATCTAGTGCCAATGTGAACATCAAGGACACTCCCCTTCTCCCCCATTTCCACTGCTCTGGAGAAGTAATTCAGGTGTCAAAGTATTGCTTGGAAGAATTGCTAGAGAACAGGAAAAAAAGAACCAGAGAAACAATGTCTTTACATAAGTTAACTTAAATTCACATAATAAATCTACTTCATCAGCCTTTATTGAGTGTCCTAGTCTGGAGATACAGATCTATAATTAGCTCAATAGTGCTGTCAGTTTGTTACAGTTCATGTGGCAAAACTCTTCTTTCAAAAACAGCAGCTAATTCTTCCTCCCTGGAAGATTTCTTTTTCAAGTGAAAAAGGCAGCCCATCCATGTGGCTGCAAATGAGGAGCTGAAATGTGTTTTCCTTATTAAATGGCACCAGCTGAAAGATTTTCTGCCTTTTACTGTCTCCGGAGTCTCCCTGAGGTCACCCATCTCAGAGAACATCTGCACAGAAAGACAGGCTCGAAAAGCTATTTCTCATCTGCCAACCCGACCTCCTGCAAGGCAGAGGGGGATGTTCTGAATCATCTGGACACTAACTCCTGGTTCTGCCAGGGTAAGGCAGGAATGAGGCTATGGAGGCTCATGTGTGAGGGAAGGATCATGAACTGGGTCAGCCTTGCTGGGTTCTCTCTCAGAGCCCTCCTGAAAATGAACCAGGGCATGGTAGCTCCAAAAGGAGGCTGTTTGTCAGGAAGACCAAAACCCCCATCATATTATGCAAACCCTACAATGCCTCAGACAGTATATTATACACAGAGCAATTTCCAAAGGAAAATTTTGCTTCTCGAAGCCTCTCCCATGGAGAGCTGGTGTTCTCAAAACACTTGTACCACACCTTCCAGTGGCTCAGTCTGATGATGCACTATGTGTTTCCAAAAACAGAAACACTGGATCAGAGTGCCAGAGGAAAAAAACCACAGTATTCCTCCTCTATTAATCTCACAGAGATGAGGAGCTATCAAACAGTGTCAACACTTCAGGAAGATGTCAGCTGCATTCCAAACTCTGTCCTGCAATAACTTGAATGAGAATAAAATACTGACAGTAAGTAACAGATGCCTTTGTCTTTTCCCAGATTGTCTTTAGCATGAATTTCAAAATAAGTAAACTGAAAGTGCAATGAAGCTTTAATATAAAAAAACATTGCCTAAGACTTGTCCCTCCTTATGTCTTTTATAAGTACTGTCACAAAAGACTTGCATCACAATCTAAATCAGGAAAGAAGAGTGGAAAAGAATGGAACAGGACTGGCAGCAGCAGACCTTGAGATGTAATTGGTCAGACTCTGTCTTTTCCGAATTTTGTTAACACTCATGGTTTCTGCAAAACCAGGAAAGACAGGATGCAATAACATATGCAAAATTAAGCAACAACCTTTCCTGTCACATCCAAGTCCTTCTTTCTGTGGACTTCATGGGATGCTAGCATGGAAAGGTCAGCAGTAGTATTTCTGTTGCTGTTCAGACATAGCTGTGTGGGGACACACTAAAGCAGCCAGGATGCAGCACCTGGCATTCATCTCACAGAGGATGACTGACACCTTCCAAGGGATAAATGCAGCTAAACCCATTTGCAGCACAATGGACTCCCCCTGGAAGTGAAGTGAACCTTCTGTGTGAGCCAAGGCCATTTCAAGCATAGCCTATGGCACTTAAATGCCAAAATGTATTTTCAACAACCAGATCTGAGGTTCAAACCTCCACAGATCTGGGGACAAAGAAAGAGACCAGTGAGGTGAACCACCAGAAATTTCTTAACCATTTTTTTTTTTTAAATCTGATTTTTCTTGTTGGACTGAACAAATCAAGCGCTGACATTGCCAGGAAAGCTTGCAGCCCAGCTGAACTCTGCAATTGAATCTCACCAGTTTGCATGGTCTCATTTAAACGCAAAGGAGGAAATCCTACTGCAGAAAAAACATCTGCAATCCCCATTGCTCCTGGTGAGTGGTGCCTCCACATCCTCAGGGCTTCTTTATCCGCTGTCTCTGAGATCAGGAAACAGTGCATCAGAATTTTGGGACTGCTGAGTCTGGAGCTTGGAGTGGTGACACCAGGACTGATACGAGATTATTTCTGACATGATGACAGAGAAATATGAAGTAAAAAGTTAAAAATAGCTTGTGCAATAGCTAAAGTAGAACCATTTTAAATGCATGAGGTTCCTGCTGTCCCAAGAAACATCTGGTGCACTCTTCTATGCCTGTGCTTATATTCACTTCACATAACACCAAGTGCAGCACTTGGATTGCTGGCATTTGTGCAGGCATACCTCAGTGTATTTGCTACAGGATCTGTCCCCTGGAATCAGCTCCAGTTACTATGACAAAAAAAGACCCCAAATCAGCTACACAAAAGCGACAAGAAATTTTGTGAAAGTGACTTGATTTTGCTTCATTTTACAGGATCTTTTTGAAACTGTTCTAGAGGAATTTGAATTACAGGAAATAATTCTATAATTTTTGGCATAAATTATCAGCCAAGATTTAATTGCCAGCAGTGGTGAAATCTCCACATCAAGTTTAGTGGAGGCTTGGTGCAGAGGACAGATTTTCAAGGATTTTTTGAACTCTCCTTGTCCTAATTTTTGTAAGTTAAATGTTAGGGCTTACTACCATCCCTGAATATTCTTAGCTCCTTAGATGATAACCATCTTCAACTGAGATTCACATACATACACACACAGAGCTACAACTAGGACCATGGCGACAGACATGAGCAGTTTTCCCAGCTTTATTTCTGAAAGAATCAGCTGGCAAAAGGCAGTGTGAGATCAGTTTTACCATAGGTACCAACATCTTTCAAGGAAGAAAGAGTCTTCTGAACCATCAATGCTCAAGCAAGCAGCAGCCACTTGAATAGGAGCTTAATAGGATAATAAATTCTCCAGTCTTCTTCATTACCTTGCAGGGTATGAGCTGATATACAGAATCAGGCAAGCAAAATTCAGTGATACCTCTGCAGAACACAGACAGCTCCTTTGCTCTTCATCAACAGTGTTCCTTTGTTACCATCAAAGCCTGCACTGACAACATTTACATGTGATCTAATTCCCAATCAAGCCTGGCTCAGATTCCCTAGCTGTTTTGATTACCAGTGACCAGAGAAAAGAAAAGGGCAGAGTGGAAGAGTTTCCATCAGTAGCAGTCACATAACAGAAATGTAGATTCTTTCTTTCTCTACCTTAAAAGAAAAAGGATTTGCTGGGCTAGATTTTCATCTCCTTTGCCTTTTCACTCAGAGTAATGGTTATTTGATTCCGTGTGTCATGTCAATAGTTTCAACAAACTAATATATTATGCCTGGGCTGTATTTATAGCAGGAACATTCCCTCATGAAAAGCATAAGTTAGAGACACTCTGACTTAAGGAGTTGCTTTGGTGTGTGGTTTTTTTGTTTGATTTGGGGTTTTTTGGTGTGTTTTTTTGATTGTTTGAGGGATTTTTTTTGTTTTTGATTTTTTTCTAGTAGGCATCTGATTGCAATTCCCAGAGAATTTCTTGATTAAGAATCCATAAACTAGATGATTCAGTCTCTCTCCAAATCTGGAAAGGCCTTGTTACACTCACTACAGGTCAGTTCATACTTTGATAACTGCTGGGATTATTAACAACACACCACACTCTGCCAATTCACAGACAATTCAAACACTGCAGCTATAGTACAACGGTAGAAAAAAACCCCAAAACAACAAAATAAATACAATAATTTCCCATTACCCACTGAATTTTATCCTAAATACCTCCAGGAAGGGGCACTTGTTCCATACATATCTCAGAGCATTAGGCAGCTAATATCAGCTCCAGTTCAACATATTACACTACAGTTCTCCCCAGTACCTTCCAACAGCTCCCATCCATTTTCTTGTACTTTTTCATGACCACATACTCCTTACCCAAACACTGAGTTATTGTCAGCACCAGCTTGGAGTTCTCCATATGGAGTTCTCTAAGTGCTCCTCGGAGAGCTGTCAGATAAGGAAGTAGGACTATATGTCTTTCACCCTAGTGAAAATTATATGTCCCCTCCTCCTGCCAGAGTTATGGCTAAACCAGAAAATGTTGGTTCAACATCTTTTCTGGACTCAAACATCTCTTGTCATTTCATTCCCTTAAGAAAAATCATTGCTTTGAATAAAATATCCTTTAGTTTTTGAAGAGAACTTCACACAGACTAACAGACCAGCAGACTGACTCCTTCTCTCTGATTTCCAGAAAACAGATAGGAATGGCAGTGGCATCACAGCACCTCTTGCCCTTCATCCCTTGCTGGCCAAGATCACCTTCACTACATTTCCAAGCCCACCATCACTTCATTTCCAGGCTTATCACTTTAGCTATTTGCTTCCTCTGTGAAACTATGACTAAATGAGTGCCATGAATCCTATTCTTTAGACATTTATCTGCCAGGAACATGAAGAGAACTCACTTCCCCAGAACAACACAAGATAATAATTACTGCTGGAAGCAAATTTAGGAGGAAAAGATGTTACAGACCATTGGTAGTCCCCTGAGCCATCCCTGCAAAGATTTCTTTGTAGGAGGAACAATGGAGGAAACAAAGATAGAAACAGCCAAGGACTGGGCTTGTCAGATTAAGAGGATGCAGATAAGGACCAGGGCTCTCTTCTCTTACAGGGTGAGAGCACACAGACTGGTGGAGTTTTGAAAATATCTGTTGGAAAGGACAGAACTATTGATCTGTATTGAAGGGGAGGGCAATGCTGGTGGGAAAGGAAAGGATGGCTAAAAACAAAACCAACCATTCTATTTTTCAGTCAGAAAGAAAAAAGGGAAAATATCTGTTCCTATTTTACACAGCAAATAAAAGACTTGGTGATTTATAATCAGAACAATAGAATTGGCTTCTAATCTGCCCAATCTCACTTGCTGTAAGTTTATACCTGATCTGTCACCAGAAGGGATATAAATGATTGATCTGTGACTTTGTTGGCATAATAAATGCCAATGTATACAGATGAGGATCTTTCCTAGCACTGTCTACCTCAACTCATACCAGCTATATATAGGACTATAAACACAGATGTTTTTGTTATTTTCTGTCTCCTGCTTGGAACTCCTGACTGTCTGCAAGGGACTGGGAGGAAAATAAGAGGGGCTGCGTGTCTTGGTGAGAGAGAGGGAGTTAGACCAGCACAGACACAACCTTACCATTTGATATTGTTGATGTTTTTAATTCCTTTCTTTTTTAAAGGCTTTCAAGAGCTATGCTTTCCCCTTCTGTGCCTCTGCCACAAGCACACAACCAGCCTTAAAGAGAGAGGAATTTGATTTTCCTTGAGCAACAAAATATTTTCCATCCTGAAGAACAGCCTATATTCTTGTTTGAACCTTCAATATCTTCTCTTCCTTTTCATTGTTTTCCTCCTCTCCCCTTCTGGCCTTTCCCTTTTCTGACCCTCCACATGTTCTCTCTTGGTCTGGAGCCTTTGCAAAAAAATCCTGAACTCACTTTAAAGGCCATCTCACTCAGAAGAACACATCAAGATTCACTGCTGTCCATGTCTCCACAAAAACTTCTAAATGCAATAAAAGCAGAATCAAAAGACATATTTCCTGTTACTACTTAAAAGATGAAAGCAGAAAACAGCTCAAAATTAACCCCCCAGTTCCCCTCCAAGACAAGTGTTTTTAAAATACCCTAAGTATAACACCAATAATAACAGAGAGATGCCATTGTTCCAAACCTTTTATTTTCCTCGTTCTCTTTTTATTCTTTTCCTTTGTGTTTTGGCAGCTGTGAATAATTCCATACCCTGGAATTGTTCTGCAGGCTCTTAATGTCTGACCTTTTGCATCGACAACAACTCTACTTTCCAGTCACTTCTAGAAGTGCTACCTAATATGAATTTAACGTGACTGAGGCAGCCTCCCACGCAAACACACACCCTTTTCTGAGACATGCAGAAGTGTGCTTCATCCCACTCATATAAAAAATAATTCCCTTCATCAGAGAGGTTTATGCCTTGTAAATAGCTGTGTTTCATGGCAACGGGGAACAACCACCTCTATTACAAGCTTCCTATTTCTCCTGAGGAAATAAAAGGACTGATATTAGAGTGGGATGATTTCATTATATAAGAAAATAAGAACTCATTAAGTCTAAGCCATTCTGGGATTCTCTTTTGAATTAGCTCTGCTGCTGCTTTTACTTTTTAAGAATGTGTAAAGAACCCATATGTGATAAAACAGATATTAAGAGCATTCTCCAAATCTATGATCAAATGCATGCATACATCAAGAGAGTCTGTAGTTCCTTTTAGATTCATTTAATCAAAGAGATTAATAGACTGGAGTCTAGTTACCAACAGCACAGCACTGGTGCAACAGTCTCCCATGATGGAAACAAATAGCAGGTATCCTGTTGCAAAATAAAGTAAGTGGGAAGTAGATATGTAGGATGAAATGGCTCAAAATATAGATGTTTTTAAAAACACTTTAAAATTTCAAGTAGACCTTTCTTCACTTAGGAGCCAAAGACTGTTCAAAAGAATTTGCAGAAAGCTGGTTTTGGTTTTGTTTCTTTTGAAACAGATTAAAATTAATTGCCTCAACAGGTCAAGAATTACCCAACTTAACTCCTCGCTATGATTTATGCTTTTTAGAAGTCAAAGTTAGGATCTTGTTTCTTCTCCAGTTCAAACTAAAAATGAAATAAAAAAGCAGGTTTTAAAACAAGCTTTAGAAACATACTGGACTCCAGCAATGCCTAAAACCAGACATGAATATTGTAGAGCAGTAAGTGCCTGTGTAAGCTTTCCTTGGGTAAAAACCATAAATTTAAGAACTCTAGAGTTTTTGTTCTGCATCTCACTTAGCTTTGTTCCTTTCCAGCTGCCATCAGACATTAATTTCTCTGAGAAAATTTTTTAGGTCTCTGCTTCTCTTGGTTCAGGCTTTTTTTTCCTTTTTTTTTCTAGTCACACAGACCAATGAGCAGGGCCTTCTGGACAATTTCCTCTAAAATCCATTTGTCAGGAAAAAATGAGGGCTCTTTTCTGACAAAACAAAACATTTCAAGGCATTTGTCTTTCTCATTGTATATATTAAATGTTCATAAAAACCATCTTTCTAGATGAAGCTCTTCACACTCTCTGATGAGGAGCTGACAATTTGTAAGGTAAATTAAGATAAACAATGTTCTGGCCTGGTTTGTGTTTACATTTTTCTTGGAAAAATCTCTCATCACACAGACCTCTAACAAACTGTCTGGCTGATCAGAGAACCACAGTAATAAGGAAAGTAGACAACCAAAAAACTAAAATAAACCAAAAAACTAAATTGCTACTTCCCATAGTAAAGTCTTTTTAAGCTGGGAATGAGGCAGAAAGCATTATGAATGCAGAGGAACATTTCAGAATTCCTGAGAAATCCCAAGTTCTAGGGAATGAGTGATCCACTCTGAAACCCATCTCCCAAAGTGGAAGATGACTGTGATTTCTCATACTGTGTACCTTGCACAATGATGAACCTTTCTCAGAAAATTATTATCATACAAATTGTGACTAATGTAACCCAGAACAGTTGTTTTTAAATAACTCAGCTCCTTCCAATCGCCTACTGCATAGCACACTTCACTTGGAAGTTGGTGATTGAGACTAGCCCAGGAAAGGAGCTATTGCTCACTAACAGCTGCTTGAGAGTCGTATTTCGACTCCTGGGAACAAATACTGGAGTTACTCAAATCACCACCACAAACAGTTGCTCCTCTGTCGTGTTATACCTGATAGGGAAAGGCCTGGATACCTCTGGAACTGGTACCTTGGAAATATCAATCCATCCATATGGCTTGGTGTGCACTGCTTTGGCAGAGCAGCGCGGGGATGTTAACACATCTGCTGTCTGCCTTACACTTGTTTTAGAGAGAGAAGTGCAACTCTCTGCTGATGCATTCATGAGAAATAACACACTAGTAAAAAAAAAAAAGAACCTTAAAAAAACATAAATTTGTTTTGCTGTATCCAATATGTTCTTGTCTCTTGTCTAAAACATCCATCTGGCCAAAAAGCATACAACACCTGTGTAAATTTTTATGTATTGATGCCTGAAGTGCTAAATAGTCCTTGTTGTAAAAATAAGTCATGGATATTAAGGGGAAATTTTTTTTTATATACTCGCAAATTGATGCACCCCTGACTTTACTGTACACACATTTTCTGTTTTCACACTACGATGGGTATGCTGGACAGAGGAGAGAAAACAGAAAGATCAAAAAATGGACAAAAGACTTATCGGCCCACTTTGCATATCTCAGTGATAACAACTGTCTAAGCTGAGCTCCTCCAGCTGTTTTCTGATGTAGAAAAACATTATCCTCCATCTTCCCAAAAGATAGCTAAGTCATAGAGCAAAGAAAGAAATTAAGTACTGCAGAAGTAGTCTATCAGATATACACAAACAAATCCCAGTTAGTAATGATACTAAATATGCATTATTTTCTATCCCAAACAAGGGCTATGTCTCTCAAGAGGTTTTTCAGTGTTATACTTTTAAATGTCTAAGTACTGTGGAACATTGGTATCTAAGATCTTACTTATAATGTTCAGAATAAAAGGATGGGAAAGAGTGAACAGATGGTGTTCAGGTCACTGCCAGAACATCCTGGGCTAGAGAAACAAGCTTGATCCACACCCATTTGCTACCCTAAAGTCTGCTATTACAGCAGGACATTATTGCAAACACGTCCATTTCCTAGCTGGCTAAAAGCAAAGAATAAAATACATTTGGAGTTTCAATGATTATTATGCAATTGCAACGATCGCATTAAGAAAGAGACAGAAAGTCTGTGAAGCCTGAAGTGTGTCAGGGTAGATGAACACACTGCCCATAGCTGGGAACGGGCTCAGGCTCCTACTTTAAATGCTGCCCATGAAGACCATGAGATTCTCTACAGAACTTTGCCATATGATAACATGGTTATCCAGACTTCTACACTCAGAAAACACTCCTTAGTTCTCCGAAGAAGGGATGAGAAGACTCTTCTCACATGGACTTACAAGTCTTCAGCTGCTGTTCAGAAGGAGAATCAACTAGTCATTTTTCTGTTCTATGCCTAGGAGAAGAATTTTCAATTAACTCCTCAGGTAATCCTGTGCAAGGTCAAGGAAGCCAAGAGTAGATGAAAGACCTAGAAAAAGGTGGAAGAGTAAAAATCATCCTTAGTATCCTGCTCAACAGAGCTATTCCAATGCTGCAGTAGGATTTAAATAAATCAACTTAATCACTCTTCTTATTATCATTGCAATTAATCATTGGATTTCTGAGGCAGTATCACTTTGTTACTTAGTATTTTTGTGACTCTTCACCTTCCTCATTTACTGATCTGTTATAAATTAAACCCAGCTCCAGGAGCTGCCTGTTCTTAAAGATTCCTTGTTATGCCGTCGTTATCATTTCAAGTTTTGAAACATGAAGTACATGTTAAAATCCAATTAGAATGACAAACGAATCATGAGAAAGTCTAATGGGATAAAACAAATTTGAAAGCTTAAACAATTTCCAATTTACACTTATAATGTATAATCTAATGTACCTCACCTTGCCAAATGGCCCCATTAGCATTTAAACTTGGGAAGAACACCATATTCAGTGAAAGGATATTGATTACTGCACACTACAGGAAGGAAAATTAAAGCTAAGAAAGGTGTGACAGTTCTGGATGAGGTGTGATTGCAATCACCTCAATCCAGACTGAGGGACTAAGAAGGTCATCACTGTATGGTTGGAGCTTGTCCCTCGCTGGTAATGTATGTGCAAAGCAAAATTGCACAGATTCTTCTGTAAAGATCCCTGTAAATCCATTACAAACAAGCAAATAAATTGCACCATTTTATCTCTTCACCCATCTCTGAACAGACTTTCCAGACTCAACAGGACAAACTAGGGAATCTTTTTGGGTGCAGGTCTCAGATCAGAGAAGGGAGAGATGTTGATTTGCTATGCCAAGAAGTAAAAAGTCTTTTCATTTCAACAGATATTTGAGAATAGGAACTAAGGGAGGTAATGTAGGAGAGAAGTAAGTGGAAAGGTAAGAAAGAAGGAAGTAGAAAAAATTGTACTGATTTTATTAAAAAAGAGACGTAAGCCTGTAAAGTGAACATTGAACATGATTTTAGTGCACTAAAAAAATATTGTATTCAATCATCTAGACAAAAATGGGAAAGAGAAGCAAAGAACAGACAGAAAGGAGGACTGAAACATTAATGGGATGGGAGGAAATGAATGCCAAAAAGTAGTTGAAGAGAAGTAACCAAGGACTGCACTGCTGAGCTCAGACAGCCAAACATACGGATTTAGCATAGTCTAAGGGGTTTTTTCTGCTGCTGTAATTAGAAGCAACTCTTTTTAACAATTATCCCACTATAGCTGTGTCTCAACATAAATACCCACAATTTAGTAGATGCAACATGACACGTGCATGAAGCAAAGAACAGTTATGGGAAGTTTTAACACTTGTCAAAGCAACTTTGCTCAGAGATCAGTACCAGTGATTAACAAACCTGACTAAGTCTAGATTCAAGTTCTTAACTTTGATGGAGAGCAGAAAAATAAGGCTGTGTACTCTTCTGTAGTAAGTCATGTGAATGCTCTTACATCTCCCATACACCAGTTTTCAAAATGTTATATTGCTGGCAGAAACCTGCAAACATGCACAGAATACATTTCTCTTCAAAAAATGAAAGAGTAGAAAGGTATCAAGAAATCCAATAGGAAGAAACTACCTTAAAAGAAAAAAAGGCAGAAGAGACAAAGGTAGTTATTTGTTTGTTCCCTCAGCATAGCAACATTGCACAAATATCCTGCAGGACCTTACACAAGGTTCTGGGAATGCATTAAACCTTGATTCTCCAAATTTTGTGACTAATTGCTTAAGGGCAATGTCCCAAGCAGCCAATTGAGACTGAACATCTGGAAGGTAAATGTTTGATTCATAGGCAGAGCCTGAAGCCCTGGCTGCAGGACCTTGTAGAAATGGCAGATGACATTTTCATGCTCTGTTTCTGTAACACTCATTCCTGCCCTTTGAGGGGCTGTATTGTTAGCAGACCATAAAGATTGTGCCTGAATGGATTTTGAATGAGGATTTCCAGATCAATATTGGACCATTAGAACAAATTGCAGAATTGGTCCTGTGCATTTTGTAGAGCAAATACCAACAAAAAAAAAGCAATAGAGAGATCACACAGACATTCTTTACAAAGAATTTAAATATAACATGGTATTTAGAAAACATACAACAAAATTGCACAATGCTTTCCCTTTCTGTGACTTATTCAAACTGTAAACTACTTTTGATAAAGATCCCACAGCCACCATGTAATCTGGCATGACTGACACTCTTAGCACATAGAAATTCTTCACCTCCGTTGTGCAACTGAGCTGTCTTTGAAGAGTTGTGTCAAGGCTCGGAATTTAAACTGAGGTGTCAGGGAATCTGAAGTACTGGTCAAGTGTGTGCACATGAGTGTCTGTGCCCACATAACAGTGCATCATTAGAAATGCTAAAGGCTATTGCACAGTGGGATTATTGTGCTGTAGAAATAGGAAAGCTGTACAAAGAAAACTCCTGTCCAAACCATGATTGTTAAATGAATAATCAAACCCAACTGCCATTCAGTTCCTAGTGGTAACTGTAGAAAAACTTTGAAATGACTGTAGATTTTTTTTCCAGCTTTTGCTACTGCATTGTCTCTGTGCTAAGTTTAATATGATCTTCCTGCCATAACAAGAACACAAAACTCCTGCATCATGTCCCATATACAATGTGTATTTGAGTCCATATGCCATCTGTCTGGTCACTCTACTTCACACAAGCTCTTTTCTTCCTTGGCATGACAAATGAGGAAGATGAAAAACATGATAAAACATGCATAATAAAGCACACATGATTTTGGAGATGGGTTGTTTTTGTGTCTCTTCGGTGTTTTCTTTCCATTCTTTTCAGCAATTATGCATAACCATCATGGAGAAGAGCATGATGATTCTTACAATATTTTTTAATTGCTGCTTTCAGTATCAGTTTCTACCACTTTTTCCGCCCTCTGCTCTCTTTTTTGGATCTGCCACAAAAATTTGTAGAGAATTGAGAACAACTGCAACCAGCCAGTCAGTAAAATGGTGACTGTCATACCCTGCAGAGCCTTGCTTAGCAATCAGATGAACAACAGTTTGAAGATTCTTGAAGGCACATGAAAACCAGTGCATGTCCCAGACATGACTTGTCTAATCATATATTAAAAGCATTTCTGCATCTTTGCACCACTGAAGTCTCTCATTTATATAACAAAAACAAGTCAAAAATCTCACAAATGTCACTTAGCAAGATTCAGATCCAAGAATGCAGAGTTTTGAAAATAGAATCTGAGATGTTCAAGAGGATTTTGTAATTAACCTTTATAAATTATGAGATTGGAACAACTTATTTATTCAAGGCAAGCATCATATGTCGTTGCTGTAGTTCACTTATGTGAATGCCTGGAAATATGACTACATATGCCTGCATACAAGAGAAGTTTTGTGTAAATGTGCATGTTTAGGATTTTTATGATTATTTTCACATCTCTTTGTAGATTGTTATGGTTATTTTCACATCTCTTTGTATATAATGTCTGAATATGGCTGAGCTTGAGAACAGCTAAATGACAACCAGTAAATATAGTCATGTATATGAGACAAATATTCTGAGGTGTGTTCCTATGAGGATCATTCCTTATACAACTCTGTTATCAGAGATCAGCATGGCTCAGTTAATTTGGCAATGCTTTCAGCACCAGAGAGAGTTTCTACAGCTCTGATCCTCTGCTCCTGCTTCCCCATGGGACACACGTATTCTGCAGCTGTTTAGTGTAAGTCATCCAAACAGGTGTTCTTTGTGTTTACTGTGTTTTCTGTTCCTGCTCTACCCTCTGTAGCCTTCAAAAATTTTACCCTTAGGTTCTAGTTGCAGAAATCAGGTGATTTATGAGAAGCAATTTTTCTCCTGCTGGTTTGTATCCCTTGCAGTGTGTAACAGTCAAGGCACTTGATGGCCTACCAGGAGGTTGGCATAAGCAAGGGAAAAGAAGGGAGGGCTGCCAGATATTTGGTCTCAAATGAGCACTTGAAATCCTTCACTGCACAAGCAGAAAACTAGAGTTTTGTACAAAAAGTCTCAAAAATAGGACCTGGGACTTCAACAGGATTGATTCTATAAAGAACCATAGGTCTTGCTTGTACCTACTAGGTTTTGTGTTTCTGACAGGGATGGTTGTATTATATCTATTAGGGAGCTTGTTTTCTAGTAAACATCTGATTAAACTACTGGGAAAGCCAGGGTGAAAGAACTAACAAAGCTACTTAGTATTGTCAGCTCTCATAGGAAGGTAAAGGGAATTCCAAGGAACAATGAAGTAAATGAAATGAGTATAACACGAATAGTAAAAGTAGCTGACTTCATATTCACTTAGGTATTCAAGGTATTTTAGAGGTGAATTTTGCACTGCTGATTGGCAAAGTTAATGTTCGATTGACTGACTGGTATTTGCTTGAATCTTTTGAAAGCTGAAATGTCTCAGGGCATTTGTTTAAGTTACTTGGAAGGTAAAACCTTTCCAAGCCTGTTAAAGAGCGCAGAGCATATCAGCATTTCACTCTAATTCAGAGTTTAGTCATTGAGTCAGCTACAAAGACCTACTCTCAGCACAGGGTAAAAGCTCTAAATTATCTTCTCGTGTGACCCATGTGATGACACACTAGTACCTTTCAAAAGGATCTTGCATACTGTTGTCTCCTGGCACTCTCTCCTTGTGATGGTTTTCCTCCTGCTGTCTATGGCCTTGTTTTGAATGTTGCAAGGCATTATCCAAAGGAATGTTATACACATGGAGTGAGTTTTACCTATCTGCAACAACTGTGTTCATGTTTTGAAAAGTTCTTCTCTCCAATCTCAGTATGAAAAGCTGAATGAATTTACAGCTTTCAAGTGAGCCTGGTGGACGTAGTACTACATTTTAGATCTAATTTTCCCAGGAGAAAGTTTGGCCTTTAATCTTCAGTGTTGAGTTACTCCAAATTCAATCCAAATATAAGCTCTTGTGTGCTGCTTTGAGTTTACCTTTTTCTTTCCAGAGCCTTCTTTCTACATTATCTTTATATGAGTCATTATGAGATTAGTGGCATTTTCTGGGTTTTATTAGAAAATCCCTAGAAAGTTTAACTGCCCTTGTAACTTCTGAATGAGATAAAGAAAAGCCTGCCTATTATCTTTGTATTGTCTATTAACTGTCATGACCTTATCTCATGATGCTATAAGAAAACATTTATTGGCATTATTTCCAAGTCTACTCCTTTCTCTCTCAACCCAAACAGAAGATCTATACCTCTCAAGCATCCAGTAAAGGTAATAAGAAATACTCTATATTGTGAGACAAGCTGCTTAGTGAAACTTTTCAATGAACTAAGGTCTCACATGTGGGTTTTTGATGTGACAGACAAAAGAGGTCTGGCTTTTTGATCTGCTCAGTTGATATCTCAGAGTCTGAGTGGATGTGCTATTCTGGGTATTTCTGAAGATGCCCAGAGCTGCTCAGCTTACTGCTGCCTCACAACTGGTGATACAACCACATATCAGCTTTTTCCCTAACCCAGTGCCAGTCACTATAGTTCTAGCCAAATAATAAGTCTACCTGCATATCTATTTATCTTTAGTTAAATGTTTTTTACTCCAAACCTTTCAATATTAACAGCACTGGTTTGGGTAGCAACAACAGGCTGTTAGCTCTGAGGGGGAGATATGTTTTGCCATCTCAGTCAAGCTCACCAGCTGCTTGTGCAACACAGCTCACTGCATCCTGATTTACCTTCCTCCCCTTTCTGCCAGGCATGATTGCACTACTCAGAGAAGAAAAAATGATGCTTGCTTCAAAGAAACAGGTCCTATTATATCTAGCAGTCAGAAGCCTTTGCAATCAGTTTGATCAGTGACTTTGGGCTGATGTGGACCAGTTGGTTCTCCAACACAGTCTGCTTAATACTTCTGAATTTCACTTAAAGAAACAGAGGACATTTGGACCCAAGACACATGACCCATAATATGATGGGAACGTGGCATCCCCCAACAATAAACTCAAAGAGAGTTCCAGCTGGGTTTATAATTTTTTTTTAAAATATATGCTTTTCATTCTGTGGCTCAAACTGTACACACTCTAGACTCAGAGCACCACAAGTCTTTTACTGGGCTTGTACATAGCAACACTGGGCCCCAAGAGCCTCAGAAATCCACTGGAGGATTATCAAGACTGCCAAGATCAGTGGGGTGACGTGCTCTTTAATTTCCCAGGTGTAGATAAAAGACCTTCTCTCTGAAGTCCCTCTCCTGTGCTGAGTGCTGTCCCAGCATAGCGTGGAAATTACAGGGTTCAGCAGGGTGGCAACAGGGGAAGAGAAGATAGTTTGGCAGAATGCTGACCCAGCCACACAGGACACCTTCTGACAAGGTATCTAAATCATAGCAATTTGTGAGACCAGCAGAGCCCAGATGAATGGCAGGTGTGAGATTTATAGAAGCTCCTTGTAATTCTGCAGCAATGAGCCCTTTGGAGAACACAGGGGAGAGAGAAGAGAGGAATGCAACGAAGGAAAGAAGAAAAGCTGTACAAAAGAACAGTTGTGTCCTGTATAGGAACAGTAGGGAAGTGAAGGAAAGAGAGTATTCTTTCTTCCACATGGGTTTATTTTTCATTTAAAATTTGTTATAGTCCTCTCCAGAAGCCCTTCTATACAGTTTCTTTAAATTTAAGCTGGGGGAGTTTCTTTCCACTGTCAGATTTTCAGGCCAATGAAGTCAAGCTACAGATCAACCCCGGGCTATGTGTCTCCAGCACAAATATTCTACTGTCAAAGTAAACAAATTATTCTGGATTGCAGTTTTCTTTTTGCAGCAACCCCCTTCCTTCTCTTCTTCTTCTGAATTCCCCAACAGAGAGGAAGAACATCTTTTCACTGCTTCACATGACCCACTGCACAAAGGAAAAAGAGGCACAAGAACAGTGAATGTCATTTGTTGCCTGTCTGGTAGCATCAATAAACTGGCGATCCCTAGTTGTTTTCAGGATGGAACAACCTACTTTTCTCAACTCCTTGCTATGAATTTTGTTTGGAAACATTCCCAAAAGAATCTGGGCAACATAAGACTAAATGTACCATCTTAGTAAGTTCACTATTTCACCTTTGGCAGTCTGACACTTGGGAAAGGACCCCAATACCACTGCAGAGTGTCAATGAAATAAAAAGGATCCTCACACAGACAGAAAGGTCATGCACATATTTCTGACTCCAGGGCTGGGGCCATATTCTGTACAAAACCTTTCCAAACATTCTGCAAGATAATTGGAAATGGCAGATATAGAAATGTGAAAATGAAATAGAATTTACCCACGGTGCAGAACACATCCACTTTGTGTCTTGATACTCTTCCCACGGATCTGGTGCTCAGTACTGTTCTGTTTGCATCACTTCCAGAATGATCTCAGTAAGATCTCAGAGGAACTAACAAGGGCAGGATACCTGGTGAAACATCACCCATCAGTCCCTGTTAGAGACAAAGGAAAAATATGAGTTGGAGTTTGTAGCTCAAATATAAAACCAGCGAAAACTAAAACAACTCATGAGGGAAGGAGAGGAAACTGCACAGGGTTTTGTGGCCATCAGCTAGAGCACCTTTTGCATTTGCCAGGAATGTCCAGGGCAGTGAACTACATTTCCCTTCAAGCTGCAAGTAAGATTCATTGCTCCTGAAGGAGAATAGACATAGTTTTGTTGTCTCTCTGATAAGGCAGGTCTAACCATGTAAGTGATGCTGATAACAGAACTCTCCTGGAGAGCAGAGGCTGCTGGATCAGGCTGCTGTTCCTTGCTAAAAGGACAGGCAGTGAGTTGATTTGCATTGTGAACTTACCTTTGTTCTTACTTTCCAGGATCTCTATTTATAGAGGAAACGTGGACTCTATTCTATCCTCTATGTAACCTAAAAAGTTTCCAGCTCTTCAATATCACAGTTCATAGTTTGTGTGTGTTAGAAAAGGCAGTGGTGAGGGAAGAATGAAATAGCCTTTCGATCTAATACCTTAAAATCTGTGAATTTTTATTCAAATAAGATCACAAGAACAGCAAGAAGCATCTTGAAAATGTGTATACCATTAAAAGAACCCCTAGGTTTCATTATGCAGCCTACATCTGAGTCAGCACCACTTCTTTTTGATAACTACCCTGCTTTCTGAAAAAAATTCAACTGCATTGCCTGCAAAAAATAATATGAACTATAGTATATTTTGTCCAGTAATCATGCAGAACAAAAGCATAATTGCAACAGCACCACTGTTTTCCAAGCCTGAAACACAGCTGAAGGTTCTTCATCATTCTTTCTTGTAGTGTTTGCAGCTGAGAGAAGAATAACCTGGATAATAAGGATGTGATAACGTTACAGAAACCTGCTGATAGCAGAGCAGCTCCTCTGATCTCTAATTTATTCCGTGTAGCTCAATCATTATTCCTTATTTCTCTGCTGCAAGATTTATTAAACATTGTATCACAGTTTGCAATTAAAATAAACCAATTAATGAAAGTCGAACATTTCACTTGGCACAACAGAAAAAAATTCCAAACAGATTCTGGGATCCTGTTTATTTTAACATACAGTTCAAAATTTCACTTTTATCTTCTGAAATTCAGTTCTCATAAGCAGCACTTCTATATTTCCTGCTGTATCATATTACTCTCCCTCCATACACAGATGACTAACCATACCTAGTGCTTATACAATTCTCTGAGTAACATTTCTCTGTAAAGGAATTGTCAGATTTTCTTAGTGCCTCAGAAGAGAGCAAAGAAATGTTCTCCCCTCCTCAAACACTAGGCAAAATGGCACATAAAGAAGCTAAATTTGAGTGGATAATATCCTTTTCATCTTGCACAAAGGTTAAAGTTTTCAAAAGTTGTCCAATCCTGAAACACGGTGAAACATGAGTGTCGCTGATAATGTCGGCACGGCCAAAGCGACACAGATGTCAGACGTAGTCCAGGTGTGAGGTGAACAGGAAGCTGTTTATTGCTCTCAAGTGTTTCTTTTATACTCTTTGTACACTATCGTGCCACAACACAATTGGTCAAAAAGCCTCAAGCATAAAAAACTGTAGACACTGCACACACTCTTATTGGTGACACTGCAGACACTGTGCATGCTGTGACATGCTGTTGGTGACACTTTACACATTTTGATTGGTGACCTTTGGTCTGGGCTGCATTACGTTTGTTCCGTCCGGCATTACAGTAAATATTTCCTAAAAGTTGTTTACATTCCTCGTCACTAATTGCCAGGCTGCTGACAGGTTCTCTGTCAACCCCGACACATGAGTATCACAAAAATGGTTTGAACTCAATATACAAAGATAAGAAAATATGTTTCTGGGTGGGTCAGTCAAAGTTCTCTGGACTCCTCATGTTTGTGTGTTATTTTCCTACTTTTGACAAGATTTGTTTCTTAACTATAATTGTCATCTCAAAATAAAGGGAAACAGCAGATCTGAAATCCAGAAATGTTTGATTTAGAAAATACCCAAACTATGATTTCTAGTAAATTTAATCAAAATTTAAGTGGGGGGAAAAAATAAAACCACCAACACCCAAATTGGCCAAAATAAAAGGTCGCTTCAAAAAGTTACAATTTCAAAGAAACACACATCCCTCACACCAAATCCTACCATTTCCCAGCCAAGGGGAATATGCTTCATTCCAATAGTAAACCTAAGAAAAATGTTTTGTTCTTCCGTTAGTCTCTCAGTGATAAGGGCTGTCATATTGTTACTGACCCATCTTAGAAATCCAGCATCAGCTAAAGCAGGGTATGGGATGTTTTACACTCAGACCTAATCTCGAGTGTATTTCCTCACAAAGAAGATATCCAGAAGACAGACACCTCCCCAGGGTCCTTCCTCAGGCAACAATGTGTTTCTTGCTTCTGGTGGGGAGGCTTCCAAGGGCTGTAATTCACTCCAGCTCTTATCCCCTGCCTCCCAACCCCTTGAGGACTGTTCCCCACCCTAACAGATATTCTCTGCTCCCACTGCTCCCTCCAGCAACAACTTTTTGGAATAAGACAAATCTGGTGTCCATGCTGAGCAACTGTGTGCATGCAGAGGCACTCAAATATTCATCCATCCATCCACACCCCCCAACACAGTGGGCAGAGTGACACAGATACCTGGGCTCCTTTCCATGACCAGGAAGAAAACCTCTCTGTTTATGGGCAGAAAGCTCTGAGAACATTTCTTTCTACTTCTTTTGAACTAATAAAATCCTTGATACCATTGTTCTTGTGAGGGAGGCAAACAAGGGGGAATAAGAGATGTAAAGAATCACATTGGCACTGCAATGTAGTCTATGTACACGAATCAAGGCTGTTGGTTTGCCTTTATAGCATGCTTATATCTGTAATTCATGGTATTTTGGGGCTAAATGCCATTCCTTTTTCATTATGACAGTACATGCCAGCTGATGATTGATGTGGTGCTGAAAGCTACTTACACAAGAAGTACTGTTCATTGTGAAAGGGCCATTACAGCATGTTTACTAAATAATACGTTGCAAGAAACTCTTCCTAGACACAGAATGCAGTTCCTATAGGGTTGAAAATATTCAGCAAGTTGCCATTTCTCTTTCTAGCACCTACATAAAAATAAGAAAATAGATGTACTCTACCCAGAACCACCAATGTGCAGATGATCCATTGTCACTTTAGCAGCAATCACAGGGAAAATGAATGGTGCCCTTTACTGAGTAGCATTATGGCCTCTTGGAGGCATCTCAAGAAGACAGAGACCAAGATTGATCTCTCAGTTAAAAGAACAGGACTAGTGAAAGTGAAAGTGGACATGACTACAAGAAAGATAGTAATGTTAAAGTATTTCTAACCTGCTGGAGAATATCTGTGTATATCTGAACGTGTATACACAATTCACTGCTCAAAGCACTGAATATGACAGACCTCCAGGCAAGTAAGTCACAGCAGTCCAGACTGAAGTTCACAAGTCTTTCTTCCCTTCAAACCTAAATTGGTTTGTTGCTCAGAGATCTGCAAATCACTTGGGTTTAGATACACCTTGGGAGAATAACAGATCTGACAGGTTTTGAGATGGAACACTGAACAGATTAGACCATCCTCCACACGAGTCAACCTTGCACTGCCAGACAGTGCAAGGTTGTGCCAAAGGCTTTCCCAGCTTCCAAGGAAATCTAATCACTTGGAGGGAAAATAGTCTTATTGACAGGTAAAGGCTGTGACTGGAAAACATCTGGCAGTTTAACTTCCTAAGCTGTGATCCTTTTAAGAAGTACAAAGCCCAGCAGAGAAAATAATTTGTTCAACAGTGGCCTGAATCAGAAACACTTTGTGAATCAAGAACTGATGACCTCAAACCCTAATGAAGTCTTAAAGGCGAGTTCCTTGTCATACAAACACTTGCTGACATTGATGCAACAGAAAATTATTTCTGAAAATACTGTACATATTGACTACATATATTCAGGTGCCCTTGTGCACTGATGGAAATCCTGATGTCAGCTGGAGAGTTCAAAGACCTATTTTCTGGGATTTTGCAGGCAGCAAGTACTTTTCTAAGCCCTGACACCATTTGCAACAGACCTCATGACTCACCCTCTGGCTAATTTCCTAAGGTGGTGTCATGACACTACACTTCATTCAATGCCAGTTCTAAAGCAGGCTTCCCTTGGGGATCCTAAGAAGCCACACAGCCTGGATTACAGAATCTTGGAGAGGTCTAGAGAGAGATATAAGAGCACCTGCTCTTTTAATCAGAGCCACAGTTAGCAGTAACTAAACAGGCAAAACTAGAAAAAAAGGAAAATAAATGTGAAGCTAGAGGGCAAGGTGCAGAAATCAAACTGAAGCTTCAAAGACACAGTTGGGAGAAAGAAGGAGTAAATTTGTTTTGGGAATCTATTCTGGTGTCACGCTGCATGAAGCACTATAAATTTCCTTTCTTGGTGTCCCACAATACTAGGACTTTGATGCTTTTAATTTTAACTTAGCAGTATTAGTAGGTTCTGAGAACATGTTTTTCATTGATTTCTCTGGTACAATCTCAATGGCAAAGACCCTGTCACTGTTTCATTGAAATTCATTGTATGCTTTTCTCTTCATGGTAGTTCACTTTTGCAGAAGGGAAATTGAGCTACTCTGACTTATCCCCAGGACACACAATAGTGGATGGAAATAACACCCAGGCTTTGTAAAAGTTCTTAGTACAATTACTTTTTGCTTGAGGCAATGAAAGGATCAATAAAACGTGGGGATTTGGTGTGAAAAGCTCTCATTTCTTGGCCTGTGTCAGTCCTTTTGGATTTTTACTATGGAGGAAGAAATAATTGGGGGAAGTCATGTGAAATCTACACTGGGGAAAAAAAAATAAATCACAGTTTGGCACAGAAGTACCAAGCCTCTGAGAGAAACAAAATTTGTAAACCATATTAGTTGGGAGCCACATTTTCCGAACAATCATAACCAAATACTGGGGTCCATTCATTTATAATTAACTTCCAACGTTAACCAAACATTTTAAGTCTTGCTTCATATTTCCTCCAAGACTAAAATGCTGTTTCTGTGGGTAGGGAAAAAACTCTAGTTTTGCTATAAAAATGACAAAGTTTGCCTACTTTCCTTAAGATGAAGACATTTAATTGGGGAAAAAAAAATCTGGCAAGCACAAAGTTTCACCATGCATCAATTCTGCAAAACTTTTCAATCTTGCAGTTTTAGAACTTAGGCTTTGGAAAGAGGAAATGGGTCCAGTGCTCATCAGAGACCGCTTTAGAATCTACAGGGACTCCAACAAACCTATGGTAAATACAGATGGTCCTAATATTTAAGGGAGGAATTTTGAAGCACCAGTTTTTAACCTTTTCTATGCAAGAAACAAGACAAAAGAGCAAAGCTCCCTTTTTGCAGCACAACTGTGCATGATGAATAATTTGTAAACTTTTTAAGTCAGAAGATGTTTGATAACATGTTCTGTCAATAAAGTCATATGGTGGTTTAAACCCAAGACTGTGTTTAAGGGTAAGTTCTGCCCCACCTAAACTGGACTGTCCTAATCTGTTCATTATTTTTGTAAGACAGTTTTGGGTTGGTCTTTGGCATTTGACCAAAATGACTCTTTAAATTATGCTTTTATATTTGTAGTACTCTTGTAGAAGATAATTTGCGAAATGTAGTATAGAAGCCACAATGGTGTGTCTACAGTCATTATTGAAAACTTGGAATAAAAAAGAAATCAGAATTCTGAGGTGCAACTCAGTAGCTCCATAATCACATTTGGGCATGATAATAAAGGTTTATACATTCTTTGATACTTGGTGTTATTCCCCAATGACATAAAGCAGAAAATTCATGACATTTCACTAATTAACTTGAGCACTTCATTTCATAATATAACTAAAACTTTAAGCAGGATATTAATATTCTCCAAGAACTTAATATATGAAAATGACTGAAAGTGTTTCCAAGCACACTTTAAAGACAAAGGCTAATTTGTTACAGCCTATATACCAAGACTGTATTACACAACTGTACTAGTGCATTTCACACTAATACCATGGTCCAGAAAACCTCAGTCCAGGCAGGAGGCTGAGCACTGTGATTAGCAGAACCATTTTGACCCTCTTTAAGAAATGACACTGTATTTGGGCAAATGGTAGGGGACTATATGACTGAAAGAGCAGAATTTTTTTTTTTAGTAATAGATATGAACTTTAATTTGCCTGTTTTCAATTAGCTTGTTTATTTTACCATGCATACTAATTTAAAATTGCAGTTAAGCCACATTTAAATAGCATTTGCTAATTAGTAAATTGGAACCCAGCAAATCAGATGCAAATCACTGGTTTATATACACAATGTGAACACTCTTGGCTCCATTTTTCCAGCAGTGTTATTTAACTCAGGAGATCTGAAAGAGCACGGGATACAAACCTCCCTTCACAGCACAGCTGGGGTAGGGAGTTGCTTGGTTAGTCAGTTGTTTCAACAATTAAATGAGCCACTTTGGGCTCAAGTCAAACTGGTTAATCTTAAGGAGAGAGGTAGTTTCCTATCACAACAGTCCATTAAAAGTTATGACAAATAACATGATAAATCCATCAACATTCAAACTTCTGTAGAGAAAGGCAGAGAGGCAGACAGGTCAGCCATGGCCTCACTGGCACTGCCTCAGCCCTCAGTCCCTGTGCCTCACCAAAATACAATGATGAATCTTGGCCAGGAGACTTCATAGTTACTTTGTCCTTAAATACAAATACTAGTTTTCCTTGCAAACAGGGGTAGGTATATTTCCATCTTCAAACTGTGCTGGGTTTTATAAATGCTAGGCACAAACAGGCAATAAATTCAGAATTTTTTCACCTTGTTATGAGACACAGTTCTAAAAAATGTAAGTAATGTAGGGAAAATGTCCTTTTTAGCTTTTTATTTATGCCCATGGGAAGTGGGAATGAAGTACAACCAAACCACATTCACCCCCTATGTATTATGGAATATGGCCAGGGCAGGGTACCTGGACCTGAGGGCTTGCTGTGCACCCAGGCACTGTGCTGTGACTGCTGACACACAGTGTGAGGCTTCAGCCAACCTCTTAATCCCTAAAGATACATCTTCAGATATTAACCAGATAAAAACACAGAATGGGAATGGGAACATGGAATACCAAGTCTATCATTTATTTTGGAATTAAAGAAAAAAAACCCACTAAATATTTCTCCAGATTGGAAATGCAGAATTTATTTCCATCAACAAATCAAAGTCTTGTTTTGAGTTATATGTGTATTGAAGACTGAGAGAAGGAGTATGTCAAATTTCAGTATTACTTCTTCACTTTTTCCAATGACTTCTGCAACAGCCATCCTGTATCTTTTTTTTCAAGCAGAGGGAACCACTGGCAGAGAAATATTTCTAAGAGCTGTGTTGCAATTTAAAACATCACATTTGCTTGCTAAGGCTACTCCCTTTTTACAGTCTCAGGCAAACTGAATGTAAGTCAATCATTCCATTTTTAATTCCCCACTTGTTACTCACACATGGATAAGTTCCCTGAAGAGTGTCCACTGAGCTTTTAGTTTTAAAGTGTGCAAGATACAGATCTCACATTTAGCCTCAAGCCCTTTCCCTCAATGGTTGTCAAATGAAGTATAAGGGAACTCCACCTGAAATTGCTCATGTTTTAGCAAAAGTCAAGACATACACTACAGAGGAGATAACCTTGGAAAATTCCCTTGTTTCATGATGAGAGAGGTCAGTTTCCCTTCTGTTTAGAAACTTTGACTGTCTAAAAAGAGACTAGGTCATGTTCAATTTTGCATACTATTTTAGCAGATTGTCTTCGCAGCAGGAGGGATCTTCTTGTTTTTAAAATAAATTCTTAACAGCTTCAGTTGTGGCCACCTACAGACCAGATTTCATGCAAAACCAAGAGTCCCTATTTGAAAGGAGACACAAGGGAGCTGTGAAGAGAAATAACTATAACTAAGTAAGATGTGAAGATCAAAACGTGCCAAACTTCACAAGGGAAAGAACACAAAACAAGAGGGCTGATAAAAGGGTGAATTACTGGTATTTCCCTTTCAAACATATGGCAAATACATTTGCTAAAAGGCCTGCCTGCTTGTAGGACTCCCTGCAGTACAGAGAGTCTTCCTAAACGTAGCTACAATTTTAAAAGGACTGGAGATGTTCCCACATAAAAGGTGACGATGCAGATATTTCTTTCTCTTACCAAAGTAGAGATAAACACTGGTATTTTTGAAAATTTGTGTAATTTTCAAATTACACAGCCCCTTCCTAGGGCTGGGACCTTGCTGAAACACATGCCTGCCCCTGCTGCACGTGTCATTTCAGCATTTGAGATCAGTCCTTAAAAGGGAACATCCAAATCAACATGAAAATTTAGGTCAGATAATTCAATCTAAAACCTGGATTAAACTCCTAAACTTCAAAGAAACAGATTATCTTTCAGCCAGATGTGTGAGGGCAGGCACTGACAACTGTGAGTGAATTTAAAACATGGGCTAAAAGCCAGCAGAAAAAGGTGAGACTTCTTTTGGCAGTTGAATGGATTTAGTTTGGGCCAAAATGCCCTCATCCTACATGTACCCTATCCACTGTTGCCTTTTGGCTTCCAGGAATGCACATAACATCAGCTCTGGAAGGTAATAGTTGTGGTGCAGGAGGCAGCCCAAAACTCTTTCTCACCAGCTCCTTAAATTAGGTGAACCTCAAAGCAAGCACACAAGGATGTGACAAGAGTCCTGTGCACATCACTGTCACTGCCATCCAGTTTGAACGTGGTGATCAAGGACCTTCAAACAAGGGAAATGTCTTTCAGTGAAAGGAATAAAAAGATGAAAGATATTTTGATAAACAGAAAAAACAAAGCTGTCACCTACAAAATTACTTCAGTGTGGAAGATAAATTTGGAGATTTTTTCCTAGTTTGATCTGGTATTCTCTGAACAAACCAATGGCATTACCTATATTGTTAGGAAAAAGCCCCCTTTGAAGTTTTCTATGACACGTCAACTTAGGAACTGCATAGTTATAGAAGACCAGCAAGTAACTTTGCATTTTAGGGGACCTACCAAAAAATCCTCACTCTTTGAATCTATCGGCAGGAAAAAACTAGCCTGACTTTGCTGTCTTGTTTATTTACAAAACAGGAGTTGAAAGGCACTGAGAAACAGCCCACATGAAACATGAATAGCATAACGACAAACAAGCCAGCATATGAGCCAGCAGAGTGCTGAGTGGCAGTGTAAAAGCCAGATAACCCTCTATAACACATTCAACCAAAGAGAGAAAATACTATGATGAAGGAAAAAAGCAGAAAAGAGAAGAAACAATAATCATAAAATATCAATCATTTGAAACCCTACAGTGGCCAGGTGAAGAAAGGCAAAGCTGGCCATATTTTAATGAGAACATGGAAGGCATTTTGGATGCTCTCATTAAAATAAATCTATTTTTTTTCTAATACTGGAGTTCAAAGAACCAGATTTTTTTCATCTTTCCCTTTCCTGTCTCCTCTGCTTAGTTCCCTGCGCTATCAACTCTGCTTTGTGCCTTCCACGCAGCAACAACATAGGTGGCTTCAAAAAAGGAAAAAAACCCACCACTATCCCAAAGCAGCTTCTTGCTGGGGCTTGTACACCAGGGTACAGATAGAGACCAGCTGTGGGTACCCAGCACACTGAATCCTGCAACCAACTCCACATTACAGAACAGGGAGTCACTCCTATTTCCGTGCACATGAAATAAACACCAAGTTTTCACCAAGACCATATCCCATTTCACTCGCATTTGATGAAATCAACACAGGAGCTACCAGCTGATCAATACATATGATTTGTTGTCCTTTGGTACTACATAGAACAGGTCATCAGGCACCTCCAACTGTAACAAACACTGTCTGCCTCCTCCTCCTCCTGCCAACAGTCCCCATGTCCCAGGAACAATGGAGGAACAGACTTTTCTGTCAGGCCAGCTCCTCTTAGCATCAGAGCTCTTCTAAAGTGCCTCACTGTTCCCTGAATGATGCAGGAAAACTGGGACACTGTGATAAGATAAATTGCTGTGAATGTTACTTTGGTGAGCAGGAGCCGGATGGCCCAATGGCACAGTGTTGTTGGGTCTACAGCTCCTGTGGAGCATCCAGGGCATCCAGTGTTCTTGTGGCAGAAAGGTTGAATTTACCTGCTATTGAGATCCAACAGAATCCATTATTTCTGCAGCTCACCCCAGGTTCAGGACAGTGCAGCACTGGTCATCTCTGTGCTGAGCACTTGCAGTCCATGCAGCTAAGGGAGACAGAGCAGAAGAAAGGAAAATAACTGCATTCGTCATCAAGAACTGGTCCTTGAGGACCAGATTCATACATTAAATCATGCATGGACTTGTTTTCTGAATTAAGACCTAAAAATCAGAGATCCAGATTTGCAAACATCTTCGGGTGTTGTGGTACTGAGCACACACAGCAGCCACCTTCTCACCAAGCAAGTAGTACAGGGGAGCCCTGAGTCAGCTACTTGGGATGTGTGTGCTACCTACAAGGAGAACAAGATGTACAATATCCTAGAAAAACTCTATAGATCCCAGGGAAAATCATGACTTTCTGACAAGTTCCCTTGAAGAAGGAGTCTGCTCTGACCTGAGCAGTGTCATTCCAGGTCTAAGGTGAGATGGTTTCATGTCAGGACAGGTGTTCACATGTCATTGTCCCCAGACAGTTGCCTCCAGGGTCTTCCTCTGACCGCCATAAGCTCAGAATTGAACCACAGAAGCCAGATAATAAACTAGGAGCCAAGACAGCCAGCCAAGCAGAGAGGCCTCTCTCTGAGCTAGCAGGGATTTCCTGAGGACAAACCTGAAATCTCACCCTTTCCAGAAATTAAAGCTAAAGGAATACACCTGCTTTGAGGAGCCTTGCCCCTGTTCCCTCTCCTCAAAATCACTTCCCTTAACCACCCAAGCCAAGTAAAATCCTCTCCTTCCTTCCTTTCAAAAAGCAAAGAGCACCACTATCCTCCTCTTTGGTATCTGACTGTTTAAAGCACTCACAAAAAGTAAAGTGTAATTTTTTGTCAGTGTTTACAAGCTCACACTTGTGTACCCAATATTTTAAGTGACATTTTTAACAGAGGCTACACTTATCCTTAGATGAAGAGCTGAGGGACAACAGGTGGCCAGCATCACCCACTAGCAGGACTGGGATCCTTACCCTTTGACATAAACCCTCTCAATTTGGGCAGCTTATCCTGCTGGGACCTTCACCTCAAATAAGACACTTAGCCTGACAGGACAGACTCAGTTGACTACATAGCCTCATGTGGTGAAAGACAAAAAGCTCATCTAACTTCTGCAGTTTTTTAAATGATGAATGAATGGGGAGGGAGGGAAACAGTAGTATCTTTTCAAAACATGCAAGGATCTGCTTCACCAGATTTGAAAATTACAGTCTGAAAACAAACTGGATGCTCTAGTTGGACACTTGTTTTTCCAGGGGAAAAAGAATCAACATATTTTAAGACAGTGCTTTGTAATCCTTGCATGTAGGTAGCTGCAGTCTATCATATCTAGTTCTCTTCTGGACTGATTCTCCCAGAAAGGTTTCATCAGCTTACAAGCAGCTAGGCTGTTGTTTCATTTCCCCTCAGGATTCTGCTGTGTGTCAAAGTAAGAAATTGAGACTAAACAAGCAAACGTGGAGTAAAGTTTAAGTACCTCTACTGTGAAAGCTGTTAAATGAGAAACAGGCATTGCAGACTACAAGTGTCAATTAGGTACTGGTTCCATTGGGAAATGACATTTTCACATTGTTTCTGCCTTCTGGTTTGTTGTTGACAAATTTGAGCTTAGAAAAGTTATCCCCTAGTTACATGTATTCCTGACAACCTTCCTGACAACCTTCCTTTGCAGGCTTGTCAGCACAGACATTTCACATGAAACTTATTTGCCACTATCATTTTAAATTAAGAAAAAAATTTCAAATACTATAATAAAAATACAGATTGCCTCCTCGGTTACTGCTAATCTGGGGTACTCAGTTGTCAGAACGAAGTAATGATTTCAGGAATCTCTGGCTTTTGTCACTCTAAAGTAAGTACTTCAGTGAGATCTGACCTGTGATTGACAGATGTGCAATGCAGTCCCAAAAGTCTCCCTTACACATTGTAAATTCTGTTGCCTTTGCAGGAAGGGGGTAAAAAAAAAAAAAAAAAAAAAAAAAGAGTCAGAATGACTGGAAGCAAAACATCCAGTGAATGTTTTATGAAATCTGAAATTCCAAAAACTGAACATAATTTCACAGTGTTCCAGAAGTGTTTTTCAGGAACTGCACTCATTCTTAAGAACATGTCTTCCTCTACATGGGGCAGGTAGTTGCAGGCAGAGTGCCATGGTCCTGCCTTCAGGCCATGGAAAGACCAGTGGAGAGTTGTGATCCCTGACAGTGCTCTGCTGCAGGAGCAGCTTTTTGGACAGGGAGATGCTCTGTTCCAAACCCCACAGCAGACAGACTGTTAAAAGGTTTTGAGCCCAGCACAAAAGGCTTTGCAACAATAACAAATCAACTCATACAGAGACCCAGCTTATGAGAAGTGGCTGATTGTCTCCTGAGTGGCTGAAAAGGTGTAGCTGAAATTGAAATTCGGTCCTCTAATTCTATCTCCATATGCCATTGTAATTCCATCAGTCTCTTTTCACTACTCGCTCCTGGACTCCCTCAGCCTGGGATTTCTTTTGTCACTTAACCCCACACTTAGATCTGAAATCAGGAAAGAGACTTGTTCTTGTAACATGTGGCATCATGCCACTAAGCTTCCTAAGGACCAAAAATACCCTTCTTGCACCAGCATCAGGATAATTGGAATTCATTGCCACCAATACAACAGTCAATGTTTCTGCTGCATCTGCATTCCACACGGGCTGTGAATTTGACAAGCTCCCATAATAATGGAAAACATTTCCGACAACTTTCAGAGCTAATATATTCTGATCCCTACAGAGCAAATTTTGTAAAAGAGAAGTGTATCAATTTACAGCTAAGGGTTGGTTAAGAAAGGCAGAGCTTTCCACAGAGAGGAATATAACAGTGAAGACACAAAGGTGCAGAAAACTTATTTTCAAAACTTTCAAGCATGCATTGTGCCTAAAGCAAAGTTTGCGTTTCCCCTTCAAGAATGCCATTAAAGTCCAAGGAAACTTGGGAACACGCACTTGAATTAGAACCATAAAAGACTCTGGCAGAGTTCAGTTACTGAAAAAATTAAAAGTTGAGAGTTTCCCTGCATTATCTCCCACACACACCTACTAACACAGAGAGGACAGGAATGCCTGGCTGAAGTCCCACATAGAGCAGAAGTTCCACATAGCTGTTGGAAAGTAACAAAACGTGTCAACTCAGAACAGGTAAGTGGGCATGGATAGATCCAGGAAGAAAACCATGGAAACTCACCATGCAGAAGGGCTGAAATAAGTTGGTTCGGGGCTGTGCAGGAATGATGGACAGTGCCCTCCAGTAAGGCAGGCTAACACAGGAGTTCCCTTTTTGCTCATTTCATAAGGAATTTTGCTGTATCACTGTGGTAGAAATTAAAACACAGTTCTGTAACGGGATTTCTCCTCCTATGCACTGCCATCGTGCAGAACACAAGCAAAATAAAGCTGGTAAGAAAGTGGAAGTCCAATATACTGTGGGGCTCAAGAAGGCAAGCAACCTCTTTTCTGCAGTCAGCAGCCTGCACAGTTTAGCTTGGTTAAATCCTTCAGATGAATGCAATTTCTGTGCTACAAACCAAAGTTTCTGCTCTTGTGGACAGACAAACCCATACCTTTACAGTGTGGACATACATTGACTGGCTAGTGAAAAATTTCCATAACCAAAATATGGATTTGGTGTTTCCTTCTTATGTTAATCCAAAATAACCCCAGTGCATGGATCTCCAGATGCAGCACTCTGTCAATGTTTTGAGGAACAGAATCTATTGACATTTTGGATCTGGTTTGACCTAAAGCCATTCAAATTAATTCTCAGTTTGACAAGGAAAGCATTTTATATTTCACATATTTGAAGCTATGTCAAAGGTGCTGCAATCAGAAGCAGCCTTTATGATATGAGATGCAACACCAAATGAATATTTTCAGATAAGACTGTTTATGGAGCTAAATGGTCAGCACAGCTTATCCATATGTTCATACACTGGAACCAGATGTTCACATTATCAGGCTTAAACTTGACAGGGCAGGATAAATACGATACACATCTATTCTGCATGTTTCTTTTTTCAATTTCAGGCTGCTTATTGCAACAACAGCTACTAGGGTCTATTCCGCTGGAAAAGAAGAGATATTATGCTATCTAGAAAGTGGTACAAAACATAATACTGAAGTTTGAATTTTAAGCTCTGAATGCATGAGTCTAAAGAAGAGACTTTCCCAAGGTCACCTTTCTCCAGGAGAACATTTCTTTCCTTTGAACTGACAATTCACCAGGCATGCGGAATTCTCAAAAGAAGAGTATTTTAGCCTGTGTACAGTTTTGAATGTGTGCAGAAGGCACTATCACCATTATATCTGTCCACATTCTTCAGTTGAGCACAGTTAAATGCTTTGATGGACTTAAGCATCATTATGCTACAAGGTAGTTTTGTGAAATTGCCTCAGCATCCACTTGGATCCTACACTCAAAATCTGAATGAGCAGATGGAAATAAAAAGAGAGTTACTGCTAGTGGTGAATTGTGTCCTGTGAATTGTGTGCTTGGACAAGACACAAAACATTAGAAACAATTCAAGGGTTCTCACCATATGCTGCATACAATCTACAATTTTTGACCTTGAATCAGCACAAGCAGTTCAGACACGTTACTTAAAAATGAATCAAGCTCTCAGTCTTTGAAATTCCAGTCCTAATATGAGGTACTGATTCTGGTTTTGCATAACAACTGTCAGCAGTCTATAAATTTTTACTTAAAAGGAGAAAACTGCTAAAGCAGAAAGCTTTTACTTAATTTTACCCACCTTCTCTCCTCTGAGTAAAACTAGCCATGTTTTCTAGAATATTATGTCTCCTCCTTCTTGCTATTAAGGCTGTCATTTTTTTTTGTCACGTAGGCAGACAACAAGGGAGTATATGGCCTATTTTTCTATGATGAAAACCTTGCAATTACAGCAAAGAATTCCCAGCAGAAATCTGTGAAAGCAGCACCACGATGCTTGCACTGGAGTGCTACTCCTGGTTGTTCACCCCTCTTGCCTCCTTGCAGGCCTCTGCTCACAAGCCAGAGGGGTTATTGCTTTCCTATTGTATTCAATAGATTTTTTTAGGTCAGCTCTTAAAAACCATGTACTTTGCACAACATGAAAACAGCATATTAACACACCTACTAATAAGATTAGGGTTTCCAGTGTCTGCCTGCACCTTTGCAAGGCACGGACAATAAGGCAAGCCGTACTTTGCTGTTCTGATTATTCCTCAGCTGCAAATAGTGCACAGAGTCAAAACATTATCTTCCCTTTAAAAAGCCTCCAAGGGCTTGTAAAGCCTACTGAAACCCATGCCAGTCTGAATTCAATACACTGCCTCTACCTTACAGGCTGCCAGGCTCATCAGCAAGTTTTTAACTCACCTTATTGTGGCTGTTCTGTGGGATATAAGTGACTTCATATTGCTGGTAATGTTCTCCAAGCAGTCTGATGCTAACTTTGCTTTCCCTATTGATTCTTCTCACCTGCCAACATTGATTGTTTTTTTCTTTTCCACATTTCTGTTCTGATGGGAAAGCCATGGCATTTGCATTAGATCCCTGTTTGTGCCCCAGGATCATCTGTGGAGAAGTAGGCAATGTATTGCCAGTTGAGTTACTGAGGTGAATAAAAAGAGTCCAGAGAGAGTAACTGATATTGTGCTGTCCTGTGCATCACACAGCAAGGGCATCACAAACAAGAAAAATGTAAATATTCCTGTGTGTATATACACACATAAAATACTTACTTGTAAAGAAGAGAAAGCATTTTTCCTTTCCAAGTGAAAAATATTCTTGCTTTATGAAAGAGACTGTATATTGAGCACATTCAGACATGACCACAGCATGTCATAGCTGGCCTCTGGTGGCCCATACCTAATGGATTGCACTCAAGCTGTTCTAATCTATGCCAAGGCCAAACCAAAGTCAGTCTCAAATCAGGGAACTGTAAGTCCCCCTTCAGTCTTTTATTTGTACCCAGTAAAAACTGAGGGCATCTGCAAATCTGGCCTTGAAATCATTGAGAAAGTTTCCTCCAGTTTTGAAAGGAGCCAAAAAGGATTGTCATTCATGAAATGATAATGAAAAAGGTTCAGCCTGTTCTGACGTGCCCCTTCTTACCATTTCCAAGCCTTTTCCATCCACTATCAGTGCTGACACATGTGAAAGGATCATTGCCTCTCTATCTCACTTTGGAAAAGGGAAGAATATTATTCCCTGGTCTTCTACACAGACTGGGTGTACAGGAATGAATGAATCATGAAAATTCCTGGGACATACTAAATACTAAAGCACAGCCTGGTCTCCTGGGAATGCAGTCACTGGGCCCTGTGCTCTCCCTCAGAACTGCTCTTCTGTGAATCAATTTGCTACCTTTCAGAAGATTGCAGAAGACTGCACTGCAGTCATTGAACCTTTTGAACACTCTGAAGCAACTACCAAATCTTACCAACTGTTTTAAAAGCTGCAGCAAAAATTCAATAGTCTTGATTTGGTCCAAGAAAGCTTCAGTTTTAACAAAACTCTCACTGACTGCAAAGAGAACAGCAATATCCAGCCCTCCCTTTCCTTGGAGCATGGTCCTGGTACACCACTAAGGACCTGTGTAACCCTACTTCCAATTATCTCATAGGAAACCCATGAAGAGAATATTAAACAAGTGTTAAACATGATGAAACATTTCTTTCTGTTTAAACGAGCTTCTTTAATTTTGTCTCTCAAGTGGATAGTACGAAGCTTGAACACATGATTAGCAGAGTATAAGGAAAAAATAGGAAGGCCTTCAAAACTCTAAGCTGTTGTTTTAAAATGGCAATGGCCATATCCTACTGATTCCTAAACACATAATGCACTCTGGAAACGGGGAGGATTTCGTTTGGGGTGCTTTTTGTCCTTGTGTCTTTGGACAGTCTGTCTCCAACATTTAACTGTCTCAAGATGCAATTTGATGCCGCATTTCCAGGTTCCACACATTAATACACTCCAAGAGCAGACCCACAAATGCCTTTGTCTGTGTCCTATCCTTCTTAATTCCAGAAACACAATCCCATAAATATGTTACCATATTCACCAGGTGAAATGGTGTCTCTAGGTGCTTCTACCACTCCTGCCACCGAAGTCTCAGCTGCATGAAAGGTTGTCTGTGATAATATCAAAAACCCGCAGAATTCACACCACTACTGCTAAATGTTGGGAAAGAAACTTGATAGGGAGAAGTCTGTGAGCGAGCATGAGAGTCAGGCATGCACTCTGAACACTATCAGAATTTCTCAAATTTTATAACCTTCGAATTGTAAGGTAGGCAGCTTTTTTTTTTATTTTCCCCAGCAAAGGAGGCAAAAGGTCCATGTTAAAAATATTTCACACAACATTTTCAAAACTGCTTTTGCAAACAGAATAAAACCTTATATATCAAGTGATATCAAGTTACTTTTCCATATTATGTAAAAACATAGAGTAGATACAAAATACAGAGTAGCTAATCTCAAACATATTCTATTATTCTATTTACCTCAACAAATCTTTTCATTTACTATTCTTGCAACAGTCTGAGCAGTGTGTAAAGCACAGAGGTTACTTGAAATGAACACTGTTAATTTAAAATGACATTAACAAGCTATTAAAGCAGAAAAGTAAGCAAACTGTGTCTTAAAAACACCAGCCAAGGAAGACAAGCTTCTGATAGATGTTTGCTGAAGCAGAGACTCTGCTGGTGGGAGACATTTTGCTCTGAAGTGATAAAATTTGAAGTCGTCCTTCTCAAAGTTAAACCCCTCACAGTGTAGGGGCACTCGGTGCCTTTGTGAGTCCCTGCATTGCTGCCAGCACACACAGAGTCAGCACCTTCTCCTCAGTTAGATTAACCCTAAACACCAGAGCCCCAGGGAGGGCTGACTGTGAAGATGCCAATTCCTACAGAAAGGAGCCAACTGGGAATGTTGAATGCCTCATGGGGCTAACACCTGTCCTTCTCCATTAGAATTTCAGTGCTGCCACCTGTTGTAATGGTTCTCTATTTCCTCCCCCTTCTCAACTGTACCTGATTGGCCCACTTGGGCAAATGAGACCAGGTTTTAGTGGTATTTCAAAGAGAAAATGTCAAGAATATTCAAGAAGCTCTTACTCCCACTGAAACACACTTTAGGAAATCAAAACATACAGAAGAAAAGCAAAAAGCTTTCAATGACAATTATCAGAATATTTTCTTTCAGTAAGGCCAGGGGCTTGTGTCCACTACTCACTTAATAGTATATAAAACAGGAGAAATATTCCAATTCTGAGAGGAGATGGATACCAGGAACTTTGAAACATATCCTCCCTCCCCAGCACCTTTCTGCATCTTTGAAAATGTTCCAATTATCTCTTTGTCAATAATCTTCTGCTCTTCTTTGCTCCTGCTGATCCTCTGGTAGGACTGAGGGGGAAGACTTATCTAAAGATAAGATCATTCTTGTGATTTTTTATTTTTTTTTACAGATACCAGCACATTTGAATAAGTAGCACACTTTTAAATATTTGAAAGCTATCGTGATGTGCTTTGGAGAGTAGACAGCAAAACCCCACCTGCTATGCTGAGCTTAGTTTCTATTTTAAATAAACAGTTTTCTTCTACCTCCCCATTGCTTCTTTTTAATATTTAAAGGGAAAAGCAAATTTCCCTTAAGGAACTAAATGTGAGGTATAGTAAAAAGAATCTTTATATCGTTACATTATGACTCTAAAATGAAGGGAGGTATATATTAAAGTTTATGGCACAGCAGAAATAAAAAATATTTAGACAGAGAAATCTGCATAGTAGAAGTGTCTGGAGATTACTTTCTGCTTTTAAATTCTGTGAAGCAATTTATATTGTGATACTTAGACAAATTCCAATCTCTAAAGAAAACAGAGAGAATATACGTTTCTGAAGTGTCTCTGAAAATTTATAAATTATGATTTATTATGAACTTTCTGTTTAAAAAAAGGGGCAGAAATGTATTTCAGAAGTGTGCTTTTTGGATAAGGAAATGCAAGCCTTTTGTTATGCATCTATTGATTTTAAGTACAGATTTTATACAATGCAAGCACTTAGGATATTTCTCATTTTTAAAAATTCATATAGGAAGCAGAGAGATAGATTTCAAAGTGAACACAACACATATTTGTAAAATAATTGTGGTTTATTGACCAAACCCATTAAAGGCACTGCAGACAACAGCATTACTTGACAGTCCTCACTGAGTTATTGATTCACTTTTCTCTCCCAAAAGCTCAGTTGCTTGGGCTTTGTTCATTTTACTGAGCACGAGGCAGAAGGCACCTTTTCATTGCCACTGTTCCAGCTGTTATTAGACATCACTCTCCTGTGCTGCTTTTGGCAGGAAAATGTTGGTGTAGGGTGCCTGGTCAGATACAAGCACTCCTGACTCAGAGGTGTGTTTGCTATCAGCACAAAGACCACATCTCTGGCCTCAACCAAGAGTCTCCTCCAGATGCCTGCTTTGCCCTTGCACAGGCATCTTAAAACATTGGTATGAAGGGCTTGCAACAACCTGTATGTGAAATGGTGACACTTTGATACTGCTTGCAAATGAGAAAGTCCTGAATTCCGAGCTTCCTGATGTAAAACATCCACAGATCTCTTTGCACCAAGGGATGTATCTTAATGCTGTGAAAAATCTGAAAGGTACCTGAAGTCAGCTGGGGAGCATCTGCTTTGATAAAGCAGTGAGTGTTCCCAAAGGAATTCAGTGGGGCGTGAGGGCCAGGCATGCAGAGACCTAAATGGAGATGGACACCCAACTCAAAGTCATCTGATTACACCAACAGTTGATTCAAACCATAAGAGGTTTTACGAACCAGGTACCCATTACCGTAAAAGATAGGAGTTCTTCAGCACCCCCTGCTCTGCTCACATGAGCTACAACCATGACTGCACACACTTCCAGGCGGCAAAATATGTGGAGATGTGGTGGTCACTGCAGGTCCTCTGCCCCTTACCCTTTCCTGCCAGGCAGCAGCTGTTCCTGCTGAGTCCCTCCAAAACGGTCACTGCTTTGGACATCGCTGCCACATGAGACTCAGAAAAACCTCCTGGGAAGGGATTTTGTGGAAATAAAGCTTCTGCAGCTCACTGAAGCTGTTTCAGAAATCGTCCACCGCTGCAGTCCAGTGGCTCCTCTGCAGATGGCCACAGCTGCTGTAGCCCTTGGAGGAGAACTCTGTGTGTTGTTTCTCATTCATCCTGACACTGTTAGATGGAGGAATTCCCAGAGAAGAGCCACACTTCTTAACTCCATGCCATAACACAGAATGCACTATCCACAATTAAAAGCATGAGTACAAGCACTTGTTCTTCAAATTCTTTTTCCAATTGCAGATCAAATGGCAAAAGCATGCATGATTAACTATCAAGATTAACTATCAAGATTAACTACCAAGCATATAGTCAGGTTTTGATCTAATTTTCTGGGGAATGGAATGGAATTAACCACTGGAATGGAATGGCATTAACCAGTGCATCACATCTCAGCACATAAGCTGAAAAAGAACAGTTAAGGGATCTCTGCCTTCACTATGTAATGTGAATGACAACATGTGTACAGTGAAAGCAGCAATACAACTAGCATAGGCCCCAGACCTACTTACAGGTAGCTTTTATAGCTTGATGTCTGCCTGAATTTCCTTGAATTCATTTTAAAAGGTTGCAGATAATGAAAAAATACTAATTGCTGTACTGTACAGTAACTTCAGAATGAAAAGCACCTGCTCCTAGTGGGAAAGTGTTTTCATAAAGTAAACCATTTGCCACTCTACAGTTTATTGACCAGTGGCATCAGGTTCTTGGTCTTCACTCAGTCTTCAGTGCTATTGCCTGATCCAATCCCATTCCCATACCATTTGCCTCAAGAGATGATCAGCATCAAACTCCTCTGTTGCTAAGCAATCATTTGATCTGAGAGAACTCCTTCAATGGATGTCACCAGATCAAAAACCAAAAAGCTTCCACTCTCTGTACTGATTAAAGAACTTCCACTGACCACAAGGAAATCAATGCTATGGAAATATGATAGGCCAGCAGAACTAACACACAGTGCTGCAGCTGTGAAAAGTGAAAGAAGGACAGGTCAGGCCATGGCAGAACTGTCTGCTCTTTGGAATAGAGAGAAAAGCATCAGCTCAGAAACAGGCTAAAAAAGCACCTAAATCAGGTGGCTTTGCTGTCTCAAAGCCCAGAAATAACAAAGAGAAACAGCCTTGGAACCACTTTAATACATTACAGCATTAAAGAACGTGCCAAACTACTCAACTGCAAAATAAACATACAGGGTTTTTTTACTTGCAGAGATGGGGGAGAGGGATGAGAACAATAAGTTTCTCTTACGAAAAACAAGAGAACCAGATTTTCAGTTCAAAACTAAGTGTATAGGAAATAAAAGTAATAAGATAATGGTACTAGTTACTTAAAAAAGGCACTTAGGTCCTCATTTTACAGGCTCACAGTCACCGCTTACATCCTGACAGGTACGAGTGGAAGCAAACAGTCTGTCTGATATTGGCACCAGGCAGTAGGGCAGGCATTTGAAGAACCCCACTCTGCAACCTCCCTTATTGGTTTACTTTGAGGGAGGAAAAACACAAACTGAAGGATAGCATTGGACTTCTGAGCAGATAATAGATAAAAAGGGGGTGAAAGCATTAAAGACAAAAAGCTTTCATGACATATGTGCAGAATAAATGAGAGTCTTCTAGCTCCTCAATGTGAGGAGCTGGGGGAGCCAGGACTTAAAAACTTTCATCAGTCACCAAATGAGCAATGAGTGCTTTACTTTTTGACTTATGATAGCAGCTTATTCCTATTCTTCCTTTTGCAATAAATTACAATGTTTTGAGCTTTGGTCTATTCCTCCAGGGATCAGTGGCTGAGAACTGACTGCATGGCAACAAACAGAACAAAGGGAATGCCACAAAACTAACAGAAACAGTCACTTGAATACCTTAGTGAATTCATATCAACAGTATTTACACCCATTTCGTGTTCTCTCCAGCTGAACACACTAGAGAATGTGACTGTTGGCAGGAGCCGGGCAAATGAACAGTGAATAATAAGCTCAAATAGAGACTATTCGCAGGAACTGAGTATTGAATTAGCATTCAGGTCAGAAATGTTGGTGACAGCATGCTCTGCTCACCCAAGCAGAGACAGGAAGAGACTGTGGTTTCTCTGTCCACTTTCTTGACTTTCAAAACATTCCCTCAGATGGGTACAGACCCCACCTTACTTTATTCCATGAAATTAAAGGATGAAACACTCTGAGCAGATTCAAAGAAACGATGAAAAGAGATCTGTCAGAAAGATGACTTGTTTTCAAATGGCCTGTCTACATCTGGTGCAGAGACATCTGTAACTGCATTAGTGGCCATTAAGAGTGGAAGATGGCACTTAGCAAGGAGCTGCTAAGAAGCCCTACAACACAGATGAGCAAGAAGCGCTTTGTATCCAGCCTCTTTAGTTTGCTGCTGTTTTGAAAGGAAGCCAGACTCTTCGTACTTGGCATATCCTCATTTTTGTAATGGTAAACTTCATCAGTCAGGTCTGCTTTATGTGATTTTAAAACCCAAGATAGAAAAGAAACTGAAAGACTTCACAACTCTTAACCCCTCTTAAACCTCACAAAATTTAGGGGGAAAAAAATGTGCTTCGCAAAACTCTGTCAAGTCTTCCTTTGGCTTCTTAAGTCTCTGCACTTTGCACTGTGGTTTCCTCCTGTTTTCAATGACTAGAGAGAATTCCCTCACTTGACTGTATTGTCACAGCAGATTAATGCAATGTGGGAGCTGAAAGAGAGGGAACTTGGCTTCCCTGGCTTTGTTCAAGGTAATTCAACCACTTCCTCGGAAAGAGCCCTCTGGCACCTGAGCTTTTCCACCACAGAAATTATTCCCCCCCTGTATTTACCCAGAGGTGGTACCAAGTCTTTCCTAAAAGCATCTAAAATCTTAAGATGTTTCGAGAACTCTCAGCAAAACCTGACTACTCCTTCTCTCCCTGCCTTATACTGCTGATCCCATGAATCCTTCCCACCTGTACCTAATGCACATGGAAAGCAAAGCCACTCAGGTGCATGTCTCTTTGCCTGGGAGCTGCAGTGATTAACTTCATTTGGGAGAAGGTGTCCCTCCTTCAGGGAGGCAGCTATGCTCTTTTCTCCCCACAGAAGCAGAGTTAATTCTCAGCCTGCCAACAAGGGTGCTAAGTTTTCAAAATGGCTCAGATTTTTTAGCCATCATTGCTATACTCCTGGGACTTTCAGGTGATCAGCACATTTTTAGATTGGACTGTGCTGGGTCCTACCCCAACAAAAGTTTCAGGGCTGCATTTACAGCAAAAAAACCTCTTGTCATTATTTTTGAAACAAATTCCCTTCAAAGTCACATTTGGAACAAAAGTAAATAGCTGTTTCCCAGCATTATTTTTCAAGTACAAAACCAGCTGCATCCCAGAAAAGGACTTTTTGACCTCATTTGAAGGGCTGCTAATACTTATGTCTTAAGTACAGGAGTTACAGTTATGCTTTACAGCAAATTACCTCATCACAGGGCATTGGACTGGAGCCCTGGATTAATGATCTGTGTATATTAAACTTCCACAGCTGATAATCAAATAAATCTGTGTGTCTTCTAAACAAACACCAAGCTTGGGGGCATTTCTTCAGTGCAGAGGACACTCAACACATCTATGCAATTATGAAATTGTCCATAACTGTCTTCTTCAGGATCTTCTTCAGGAACTCTATCAGCATGAGGTCCCCAAATCTCTCAAGACTGTCAGCGGATGCTGTTCTTTTCTTCATATACATATTCCTTGTCAGGGTTACCAATACCTCCTCCTCTCACTCCTGAGCTATTTACCACGTGCTGTACTTTTTTTTCCCCACTAAAATTGCTGGTGTCTCTAATGTGATGCCTCAACGTTGCAACACAAAAGGGGGGAAGTCAAAAACATAGCAATAGCAATAGAAGAGAACGGACTTTTATTCTCTGCAAATATCTCATCCATCCTTCTGGAAATCATGCTGAAAAGAAAGGAATAAATGTCACAGATGTTTTCTAGCAGGTTATGCCTAATTGACCATTTCATACCCCCATGAGGCAGCACTAAATCTGAGGGGATTCCTTTATTCACTGAAAACAATCAGAGTCAAAACCATTCCTATGATGCTATTTTTCTCTTCTTCCTTTACTCACTGTTTCCCTGCTGAGTACACACACACTCATCTGGTCACATCCTCACACCATATAGATAACCACAACTTCACTGAAAAATGAGAAAAAGTCATAGAATGGTTCAGTTTGGAAAGGACCTTAAAGATCATCTCATTCCAACCCCCTCCCATGGGCAGGGACACCTCCCTCTAGACCAGGTTCCTCCAAGCCCTGTCCAACCTGGCCTTGGACACTGCCAGGAATGGGGCATCCACAGCTTCTCCAGGCAGCCTGTTCCAGTGCCTCACCATCCACACACAGAATAAAGAATTTCTTCCTGATATCCAGTCAAAACCTACCCTCTGTGAACAAAAGTATTCACAGACACAGCATGTGTGCTGAGCAAATTACCTTCATTAAAACATGGGATTAATTAGTCAGTACACCAATAAATGGTGTAGACATCTCAAAATCCCTTGGAATATATTAAGCATTCAGATGTTCAGAACTGCCATCAATAAATTACATCCAAGTAGTACAGAAAGGAAACAAACCAAATGGACGTACACCGAGGGTCAGAGTTAGCCCATCTAACCTAGGAACTGGATTTTCCCAGTTGTCTGCCTTTCTGAGAACCCACAACACCCTGAGGAGGAAGCTGTCCAGGTCACATGTACCTCAAAGCTCACAAATTCAGTAACTGACTGCTTTTTGCACCCCAGCATGACGCTCCCAATCTTTGCTCTGACCTCTTAGCACAGTGATTGACAAATTTATCTAAAGCATGTCAGCTTTGGATTCAATGTTCTTCATGTTTTGCAGAGACTATAAACAAGATCCCAGTTAAATTCCCTGCAGCTTAAACCAAAATGTTTTATCAACCCCCCCTGTGAACGTTGTAAAATACTCCCTGAATCACAGAAAACAAAAGAAAAAAAAAGGAAATTAATTACTGCATAGCATGCTGGTTGTAACTTCCATCTGGGAGAGGAGAAAAAGATACTAAATCCAAGGACATTTATTGTGAGATAAATAAGCCTGAAATCCAAGACTTTGCAGCCAAAGAAAGGAGTTAGCTATCACATTACTTCTCACTCTTACTTACTTGGCTTCGATCAATATTTTGCTGTTCACTGAAAATCAAAAAACTCAGCAGACTGATGGCTGGGGCACTCCACCAGCCCATAAAACATGCAGACAGTGGTCCTGTCAAGTTGAGGGCAGCAAAATCACGTCTCACATGTCCTGGATATGAGCTCTTAACACTGATGTATTCAGTAAAATCTGAAGAGAGGGAAGAAAATAGTGTTGCTCTTCTTTCACCTGTCTAGTGAGAAAGAGCTCTTTCAAGTGCCTGTTTCTGGAAAAATGTAAATCAATATAAATCCCGAGCTAACTTTAGAGCTAAGGACAAGAACCTGGAAAGGACTTTGTCTGCTCAAAGTAGACACTGCAATGTCCTCCACTGAATTGACCATTTCTCTATAAGTAGCTCAAAGACAATTATACTCTCTCCATCAATTAGCCAGCACTCACTCTAAGCAGTGCATTCACAGCACAGGGCTTAGCAGGTTTGCTTTCACATCTGACTCAGCTCCCAGAGTGTCTTTTATGTCCTTCCTGTTCTACATCTCAGAATCCATTTTATTTTAAGCCCAGAGGTATTCAAACAATCACAAAACTTTTGGAGGATGCACTTCCATACATAATTTAGATTTTCCCATCATTTTGATGTCCTACAGGTATTGCACCGATTCTCCTGAAACAGAGGGAGAGAGATGGACAGTTGAATGGAGCAGTTATGTCTGTGTTTGTCTTAGTTATCATCCTCATTTGGTTAGAGCACAGTGTTAACAACCCATTCAGGTTTGATTCCTGTATGGACCATTCCTTAAGAGTTGGACTCAACGATCCTTGTGGGTCCCTTCCAATTCAGAATATTTAGTGAAATCTGTGAAGATTAAACACGCTAGAATTGTGAGGAACAAGCTTCCCTCCCGCCTAGTTGGTGGAATACAGCTCCCTTCTGTGGAGACAGCATGTCACACGCACACAGGCACAGACTGGCTCGTTTCTCCGGGAGCCTGAAGAGGTTAGAGGAGGGGAAAACACATTTCCTAACTATCTAACACAAAGAAACAGAGAGAGAGAGAGAGATGAATTGCTTTGCTTTAGTCTATCATTACCTTGTCAAAAAATACTATTAGCCTAATACTTCATTTGATAGTAGCCTCACAGCAGTATACTCACTTTTTGGGGACACAAGCAATTGGCTCTAAAATACATTCTGCAGTGGGGGAATGTATGTTCAGGATTTAAATTATGTGCATAACTTTAATCTTAATCCAGGGAGCAAGGGAGGATCTGCTAGTTATTTATAGCTGGAGTGGGGTGAGCTGCTGTGAGCAGGGTAATTGAAACAGTATTTCAGCCTGTCTGCCACTGATTTGTGTAATGGTTGATGTTAGCTACGGCATAAGCACCACGCTAAATGGAAAATAAAAACGAAAAATGCATTAAACATATGTTTTTATGTTGTGTTTTATGATCACATCTTTTTTGCTATTGCACTTCCAAATTCTGTTGTTTCTTCCTTTCTGAGATCAATTTATTCGCCTGGCAGCAGTTTGCTGTATTAAAGCTTGAGAAAGATGATCTGCTTTCTCTTATTCTCTGGATTATGAGAGCTTTCAGTCTGAGAGCTGCTAAATTCTTAAGACTGAGGGCTATGACCTCTTTGTAAAGTTGCTGTTACAACAAAGGATCAGTTCACGCAAATTTTTGTTCCTTAAATAATAATCTTTCTCAAAAATGTGTTATTTTGATCCTTCCTCTGTGAATTTTTCAGCATATATTACTAATTCTTCAATCTATTGTTTCTCATACACTATTTTTAATATTTGACAATTATTGCAGTTAAGTGACCTAGTGCTGCCTCAAACCAGGAAAGATATGGCATGATTTACCATCATGCCCATTATTTCCTCTCCTTCTAAAGGAGAATATACTCCCAGACAACATATACTGTCTTTGGATGCTTTGCCAAGGTGCCTTGCAATTCCTCTACCGAGTGTTAAACACCAGTTCCTGTCCCTGCCTTTCTGGCCTTGGTGACTTCTGGGTGGGTCACACCCATCTGTTTTTTGGGCAGGAGCTTGCTGACCCATGACTGCTTTCCCATCACCCCTCCTGCAACTTAATATCACAGACCCCTCTAGTTCACACTCTACTTCCAGCACCCAAATCAAAGCAAACAGCACCCAAATGTAAGGAGGACATAGAAGTCCTGGAGCAGGTTCCCTGGAGCAATACCTCTAGATCTCGAGCAAGCACAAGAGCAGAAGCCACCTTGAGTCACCAGAACCCTAAGAATTCCAGAATTCCCTACTCCAGTCATGCACCAGTTTGAAGGGCAGCAAACCAAGTTTATTTCCAGCAATCCCGTTATGTATTTTGTCACCAGAAAATGTCTGTGACATATGTTAGACTTCACAAATATGCTTTTTCCCCAGGAAAAACACACTTCATCAGAGGATTTCCAGCTTGCCAAATGTGGGACAGTCCCAGTCCCAGCCCAGAAAAGTTAAGGCAAATAGGAGCAATCTGCATGTCCCAGCCACAGAACCACCTGCACTCCCAGCCACCTCCATGGTAAACTCTCAGGCTGCAATCTTCTTTCCATCACTCTCTGAATTTTAAATGTTACCTCTTCCATTACCTTAGGAGCCACTCAGCCTAGAGCCTTACAGACTTTTCTCAGGTTCAAGCCTAAATTCACAAACTTAACTCCAGTCTAGTTCTGCTCTGTGTTCTGACTTCCAGACATATCTGACAAGGAAGAAATACTCTCTTGCAGAATCTCTTTCTAATATCATAGACAGCACCATTACCAGATTAATAATGCTCTGAGAGGAAGGGTTGGGGTGAATTGCAGCCAGACCACCCAGCAGAGTCACATCAACTGCTGGCTAAAGTTCAGTGCCATTTGCCATGTTCCTTCTCATGCACACACAGATTCCCCAATCTCTTTTATTATACAAAAAGAAATTCTGGTATTTCCAGCAGAAAATTCAGGAAGCAAACAAAGGGGATGAGGGATGAGGGGTTAGCAAAAGGCATCAAAGGGACACATGGGCCAGCAGAATATGGAGAGCAACAAAGACTTTGCCATAAAAACAGTGAGTTACCACTTCTCTCTCTCATAAGATGGCACCTGGATATTTTTCCCTCCCAACAATAACCTTCTAAGAACAGAACAGAAAAGTTTTGTGGTTTGCTACAAGCTTGCCATCTGCACAATCTCAGTGAGAAGAGGTCACTTGATTCCTTGGAAAGATTACAGAAAAAGGAAGAAATCATAGCAAGACAGCTCTCTGATACATGAGTACCTAGAGACCCACTGAGAAAATCTAATCCCCTATAAGTGCTGTGCAGAAGCTGAAAGGCAACCATTTAACCTTTGAACTGCCACTGCTACACAGCTTACAAAAGCATCCATGTGAAACCTCTAAGTGGTAGAAATTACAGTTGGGAGAGACCTATTCTGTCCCATGAAGTCTGACCCACTCAGTCCCCAGAGGATTCATCAATTACAGCTAATAAATACTTTACAAATAATAAAAAAGTGTATTTCTAAATATGGAAATCATAATCTTTCTAAGGCATACAGTTCCTCATCTAAGCAGACAGTACAAATGTATTTTTCTATTGTAGAGACACTCACTGCTCCTGGCAGGGGTTCATATTACTGAAGTAACTTCTTTTCCATAGTAGAGACATGTTCTGGGAAGGCTGGGATATAATTTTATAGACATACAGGCTTAGGTGAATCCTGCCTTAGGGATGTTGTTACAGAGCTGCAGAAAGGGTGAAATGTTACTTTCCTTAATCTAAAAGAATGTGTCTATGACAGATGAGACTTTATAACATTAAAATCAGAGAGAGATACGAATTATTCAGGAATGAGAGGCACAAAGTCTCCACAAGGCTCCCAGCACAGCCGGGGAAGCACTACAAGCACAGTGCCCTCATGATGACCTATCTCCCTGCAAAACAGGTCTCTGGAGGAGCAAATCTCGGCAGATCACTTGGCAGAGCCTGTCTCAGATGAGTTGTGCTGTGATTACATCCCCTCTGCAGCAAGAATCATAAAATCATGGGATACTCTGAGTTGGAAGGGACCCACAAGGATCATCGAAGTCCAGCTCCTGGCCCTGCACAGGACAGCCCCAGGAATGACACCATGTGCATTATCCAAAAGCTGAACTCTTGTCAGGCTTGGTGCTGTGACCACTGCCCTGTGGAGCCTGTTCCAGTGCCCAGCCACCCTCTGGGAGAAGAACCTTTTCCTGATATCTAACCTAAATCCCAGTAAACCTAAATCGCAGTAAACTAAGCGCTGGATATAAACTTTTTCAAACACTTTTCTTTACCAAGATGTGCATTCCCCAGGCTGGGCCTCAATATTTTTCAGTGCTCCTTGATCCTGTGCTCCTTCTGTTCCCAGTGTAAAGCACCTGAGCCCTGGCCAGCTGCCACCTCTGCTTCCCACTCTCTCTACTATGCAGCCTTATGGGAAGCCAACAACATTCTGAGCCATTTTTCTTTTTAAAAAAAAAGATAATTTCTTTTGTCTACCTTCCATAAAGCCCCACTGCCTCTGGCCCATTCTTTAATACAACATCCATGCCTTGCCTCATTTCACGGCATATTTCCAAGTTCATGCCGTTTGAGACTCAGACTCATTCCTCAGTTTAGGTTCACACACAAGGTTTAGGTTCATGCACAGCAGTGTGGGAAGTGCAGAGGCAAGAAAACACTCAGTGACTGTTGATTCCTCTCTGATGGATCAGGGCTGGGGGAAGCTGATAAAAGAGCAGTGTGTCTTGCATGCCGTACTGCTCAGGCACTCTGTATAGACATTTGTGCCCAGAGAAAGGGTCACTGAAGTTCTAGAACACTGCAACAGTTTGAGCAAATGTAAAAGTAGAGACGGGGGTTAGGAGGGAAGTCACAGTGGAATACGAAAGCATTTTTTTTCTTCTAAAGTGAAGGTGAAAAACTTTCAAAAATTTCCTGTGAAATTGCTGAAGAACTGTGGCTGATAACCTGATAAATAAGGTATTTGTATCTGACATTTGCATCTGATAAACAAGAGATGGACTCCTGGAGGTGTACAGCACATAGACACCCACACATTCCCAATACTCTGAGGAGTTTTGGGCACTCTTGGGCACCATAAGTCCTCAATACAAACAGCTTGAGAGCTCTACTGAATACAGGTGGGCTTAAAATATGCTTTAAATTAAACACTTCCTTACATTCCTTGCTGAATCAGAATGAAAATCCTGTGTATTGGCACAGTCTCAGCTTTACAGATTCAAGAATTATGCCAAGGAGAAGTTGAAGGGAGTTGGTAATTTCCAGCAGAAACAACCAGACTTACTAAGCTACCAAGGGCTGCAAACAAGGAGGAGAGTAACAAGGCCAAGATTTTTATCTGCCCTTGAATCATGGCAGAGCGCAAAGGAAGACACAGAGAGAAATCTTTCTTCCCCCCCCCCGCCTTTTCTCCTCACTTGGCTGAATGAGTGCATGTCTGCAGCTCCATTCAAATCGGATTATCTCACTTTCAGAAATGAATTCGCCAAGGAAACAGCTGCTTATCACGAGGCTGCAAATAGGATGCCCCCCAGACCACCAGATCCCAGAACCTGGGATGAGCAATTAGAAATGTGTAAGGCTGGATGAACATTTGCTCTTCATCACAGAAGACAAGCATTGATAAGTTTTCACTATGCCAGTTCCCTGCTGCTTTCTGTCTCACACTGCTTGCCCCAAGGTAAACTATATAATTTGAAAATTATGAGAAGCACATTCCTATTATTCCACTAAAGACATGTGAGGTTTCCTATAAATACCTCTGGTCAAACCTTTTAACATTTCTCTTTAACAAAAGAAGACAATCATGACTCTCATTTGAAACAAAAATTCACAATGCCCTGACTTTTATTTTCACTGTACGGTGACCACAATTGCTTATTTAAAGGAGCAGTGATTATTCTGGCTTCCTTCATGCTCCTAAAACCAAGTTGGTAACTTTTCCTCTTTTTAAATTTAATTTGGGCAAATTTTCATATACCTCCACAGCAATGTCTGACCATATCAAGCTAAGTGTCCTTGAGGTGTTTTGGCAACAGGATGGAATTGCATTTCCCAATGTGGGCACCCTGAATGAGCTGAAGAGCAGTGCATCCCACAAGTTCTGGCTCTCTGCAGAGCACAGAAAACAACAATGACAGTCCTTTCTAAAACCATTCTGCTGAACAGGCAGTGCTCTAGGAAGTGCTGCTAAAATTTATTTACCTTCAAACCCTCGGAAGCAGGCATGTAGAAGCTTTTTTAAATATTTAAGTAAATTAGAATGTCTTGTTTTTCAGAAAAACTAAATAAACCACACAAAGTATTTCGATGTGAATATAAGCTAAGGAGACATACAGGAAGTGCCTGAAGCCATACTCTTCCTTTGCTCTGGGTCTATCATTCACAGCCTTAACGGCGAGCAAGACATTCGAAAAATAGGAGGATTACAGAAACTACTCCCTACAACTACCTCATGCCTAACAATCGGAAATTTAGCTCTCATAGGAACACCATTTTTAGCAGGGTTTTACTCAAAAGATCTCATTATCGAAAGCCTTAACACCTCCTACCTAAACACCTGAGCACTCCTACTAACCCTCGTAGCTACAGCTTTCACTGCAACCACTTTTCAAATACATTGAAAATTTTGTACACAAATAGATTTCAAAGGACACACTAACGACTGATTGTGAAGTATAGAGAAGAACACAGACTGGAATGGTAGCCTCTAAAAAGCTTAGCTTGAAGTTGCTCATGAAACCATCAACATTATCCTGCCATGAACAGGTCAAAAAGGCAATGAAGGGGAGTGGGTTGGGGAGAAATGAACCTTAGAATTCCAGAAATGTGTTGGTCTGAGACCTGTAGTTCAATGTCAGGGACAGGTTTGTTTCTAAAAGTGCAGATACAGCGAGGACCATGACACAAGCACTCCTCAGGTGAAAGAAACTGTCACTGAATTTAGTAAGTTCTGGACCAATAATCAACCTTTTTCCTCAGCCCAGCATCTGGTATTCAGATGATGGATTACATGACCTCTGTGTTCCTAAAAGAGCTGCATGATTCCTTCTGTCTCAGGCTGACAGGACTAAGGATTAATGAAGTCTGGAGCAGAGCTCCCACTGGTGAAATCAAGCAGTCGCCATCCCCCTTCCTCCTAGAATGAGTCAGGATTCTTTTTGTTCATTTGTTTCACTGCCACACCACTCAACACCACCGAGAAAAAGAAGAGCAAGAAGAAAACCCAACAAGTGCTGTTTTGGATTTGCAACTTAAATACTGAAATGAAACACGGGAAAAGCTAGAAGGAACACTGAGACAGTCCCTTTGCTTCAAGTTTTGACTATTGCTGTTTATCTGTCTGCATAAGCAACAGGGGTGTAAAAATCCCATCAAAGATGCTCAGTGGTTTGCCACAGCCCTCATTCTTGCTGAGCTCATGGCTAAATGCTGTCAGGTTTTGGTCCCCTGCCAAGCACAGAGCATCTTGCCTCGGCATCCATGGCTTTTGCTGGGCAATTTCCTTTCTGCATTCTGGCAGGTCTGAAGGGAAGGCAAGAAAAGGCCAGACTAATTCCTGTTGCTACTGCATGGCTCAGGAAGCATGAAGTATTTATCAGTTTGAGCAAGCCAATTACTTTGCCACTCTCAATAGCACATAGTTTGATGAGTGCTACTACTCCTAGCAAGTATGAAGCTACAGAGCTGGAGAAGGGTCACTTAGCTCATTGCCTGTTCAGCTCCTGTTTTGTGTGACTAAGATGACTATGCAAATAGATCCCAGAAGAAATTAGAACAATACTCTGCTGTGGGTTTCTGTCCTCAGACACACATGGCTGCCTCATTCCTGAGTCACAGGGTTAATGAAGAGATGCCTAAGGATGTGAAGGTGAATCAGGAACAGAGGCATTGATTTTGCAAACTGCTGAACCAAACTCCGGATTAAATGTGAGCCCTGGAGATAAGTAAAGTAACCCTTAAGGCTGTAACACCCTACTCCTCCTCCCTGCCTTCAATTCCTCTTTCTCTCCTCCTCTGCAACAGATTGATATGAATTACTCAATAATCACCACCTCCCTTGGGCTTCATCTTTCAACTGACAGACAAGACCTTATCTCTGTCCTGTGAGTAAATTGTCCTGGGTTGTTCTTTTTCTAGTTTTTCAACTATTTGCACTGAACTTTAAGGACAGGATATCAGACTCTAATCACAGCACAAATTCTTCCCTCATTTTATAATGATCAGGAAAAAACGTAGTAATCAATAATCATATTCAATAAGCCTTGAGTGTGTATAAGATTCTGCATGTGACTTTGCATGAGTCACTGGATTTTTTTATGCTTCTGCTCTCAGTCTGTTCTGAGAAATGATTTTTCTCTTTTTTTCTGCTTCTTTTGATTAGTTAGACTACAACCACTTCAGGACAAAGTCTCTAAAGTAGCCCCTGAACTGCAGTAGTGCCCAAAGATATAGGTAATGATAAATACATATACCATACATACAGGTACTTCAAACTAGAGTTATGATTAAATCTCTCATATTGTAATATTTTGGGATGAGAAGAGGAATATTATTAAACTCAGAGGCACTAAATAATTGCTAAATCATAAACATATATCCTAAAAAGCCAGGCTCTATTAGCTGTATTCCACCATTCCCTTTGAGAGAACTGCCTCTAAGAACAAAAAGAAAATGACATTTCAGACTCCAACTCTTACTTCAGTTTAAAACAAGTCCTTAACAGAAAATGAAAGAAATTATTTTAAATAGATAATGAGTTTCAAGGTGAGCACCTTACCCGTGGCACTTTTCAATTAAGAGTGCAGGACTTGCATGTCTTGAGAATACTATTACTGACAGTGCTGTTCTAATACATTTTTAGAAGACTGCCCTCAGGGCTCCAGTTTCTTCAATCCACATCCTCCTCTCTTCCTTCCTAGGTTCCTGCTGAGTTTCTGACAACCCATAATACTTCAACCTCTCTCATCCTTTCCACCTTCTTCCTAACTAAAAATGAACAAACATTTTTTAACCTACTTTATTGTTGTTTTTCTCACAGCTGAAGGCCCCACATGTGAATAGGCTGTTTGAACATCATCAAGAAAGGTGGTGATGGTTGATGAGAACTGTATTAGCAGACTGGCCTAAAGAATTTTGTTGATGTTATGGTGTGGGATTGCATACAGACTTGCTCTGTTCAAGCCTCAAGAGTGCTCAGTGGTGGAAAACCAGCAGAAGTCTGTGTATGAATAAGCACCAACCCTCCTCCTACTCCTGTTTTACACTAAATAAAAAGTCTGAAATTGCTAAAAAGCCATTTTTGGGAACTTTGACTCGCTGCTTCTTACAACAACCAGCCTGAAGCCCAAACTGGACTTTAACTAACTCAGAGCACAAAGTTGTCAGTCCTTACCTGTTTCCCAAGGCTGCTCTCCCAAGTTCAAAATAAAGCCACTGGAATGTCCAGAGGAGAAAAGTTCCTGTTCACCATCCCAGGAATTTATGGATTCAAACTGCTTCTCATTCCTTTACCTTTTTTCACAATAGATAAATACAAACAAAACAAAAGCTTCTCTAATTAGAATCAACATCTTGTCACAAGGATGAAAAGTTCCAGGTTGCAGCTATTGCTGTAACCACTGACAGCTGTGCTATCATGATTATTATTAATAACAGCTACAAGTATGCTTGAAGTAGCACACGATCCTTTAGCAAGCAGCCCAAGGAGATTATTTATTTCTTGCCTCATGTAAGATTTATTGTATTAAGGGTTGTTTTGTAATTAATCTATGACTCCTGAAAGCTCTACTAGCTTTCTGATGGAGGGAAAATATGGATCCTATGAACGAGATGTGAAGGTTATGAAGCGAGAGCCAGTGTTCACAAAGCACAGCAACATGTCCACTCTTCACCACATGCCTGGCAAAATGGGGAGTTTACAGATTCCTAGACCTTTGTAAGAGGACATTAAGCCCATTTTTTTTTTGCAAATATCACCTGCCATTGCTAGAAGGAGCCAGTGGTGTATCTGGATAGATACACAACTCAGATGAAATTAAGGAAAGATGCCATGTTCCCCAGTTTGCATTAACACAGAACAATGTTGCTTCACCTAAATCACCACAACGGAGGGGAGAACAACAATTTCTCCAGATCTGACTGAAATAAGAAAAAAAAAAAGGTGGAGATAAAAGCTCAAAGAACATTCTAAAAAGAATGGGAGAGTGACCCGTAAACATGAGTTTACAGGTAAACACCTAGGCATATCATCATTGCATGTATGTGTTGCTTGTTAGATACAAAGAATAAAATTCCATAAGTTCATGTTTGCTTTTGCACATGTTAGCCTTTTACACAGACAGTGCAAACTCAAGCAAAGCATATTTTAACAGGCTCAGTTTAGGAGGCATAAACAACAAATACAGCCCTTCACCTTGCAATGGTTACACAGAAGTACAATCAGTGCCTCTGATAACAATGGTGGCATGACATAACACAGAAAGGAATACACCTATTTCAAGACAGAAGCCAGAAAGAGTATACTGGTAAGAAGCAGCACTTTTGCTTCATGGAATCAACCTGTGGTCTTAATCTCATACCCATGTTCACCAACATAATCCAAATTGCCTTTTGACTTTACATTTTTACCCTATTAATTTCTCCCCAGGAGCACTAGCTCTTTTCTAAGTGATGGCTTTTGCTCTGGCCCCAGCCTCTCCCCAAGCCAGTGACCTCTCCAGACAACAGTAACAAATACAGCACAATACCAGGACAGGTCAGCAGCAAAGCACAGCCACATTGATGTTTTGGTGGCCAAACAACAACTCACAGATGCTCTCCCTCTAGCAGAGTCATTCTCTAGCCCACTACAGAGTCATTCTCTGCAGTATTTGACATGCACACAGCCCATAACACTCAATAAACTCAAAGCACATTTGGCTTTTATTGTATAAAGTAACAGCTAAATAAAGAGTCACAGTTATAGATATAAAAATATATATGTAAATACACATAAAAAATGTATGTTGCTGTATCTGAAGCTATCTGGGCTCATTAACAGATTCATGAAGTAGGTAGTATACGTAAACCAATTTGCAAAGTCAAACTGAGATGGTTAACTTTAAAAACCTATCCACATTATCAACACAGGACTTCTTCCTTAGTTGTCAACCCTTGTTTTTACTAAAATAAATGCAATCTACACCAGGAACTAGTAGATTAAAAATGTGATCTTCTTTTGTGTGTGAAACTATAATTTTAAAGTGATTTCTACTATACTGAATTATTCCAAATTATTTGGAAATAAGGCAGAATTTTATGGATCATAATTCTAATTCTTGTCTCTTTTAAATGGTAACTGTTATAGGAAAATCCATTCAGGTATTTTTGATAGATAAAACAGCTAAAACAAATTTCCTCATTTGATTAAGAAAACAGTACCCCCTATTTGTCTGGTGATGCACTAACAGAACTGTTATTAAGCAGTAAGGGAGTGAGGGAGACTGAGCAACGTGAGACACTCAGCAGAGTGAATTTTCAAGATTTCAAGTGAAAGCTGTCACAAGCATAATGCCAACCCATTCAGCCTCATCTTTGTCTTGAAAATACATAGAAAAACAGCTGTGCTTTACAGGTAAATAAAAATACCTGCACTTTCTACCCTGCCTCAGAAACCCTTGCTAAAATTTCCCGTGAACCTCTGCTTCATGCAAGTGACCCCACTGAAAAGATCCAGGGGGTCTAGGGCTACATTACCTATACAGGGCACTTCAGTAGAGCAAAACTTCAGTGGACATTTTGGGTCCATTTTTGGGCCCTAGCCATGCAGCAGAGATGTAGCAGCATCCATTGGTCAGACAAGGCAATGGCTATTAAATTACATTTCCATTATCACCCCTTTTCAGTTTGTTAGGTGCATTCACTGCTTCAGGTCACGTTCCACCACACATTAGCCTTCACCTGCTGTGCCTTCACGTGTCTGGGCAGCCAAACTGCTTCACCAGCCACCTGCTCATGCCAGGCACCCCAGGCAGCCAAACAGCTCAAACCTGCCCCCTAGTCGTGTCTAGAGATAACCTGGTGACTCTGACAGAGCCAGCCCGAAGAAGGCTGAAAATGGAAGTCTCTGGTAGCTCACTGAATGCATGTGAGCTGTGCATCCCTGAGTTTGTATGTTAACTGCCTCAGGATTTCAGAGAGAGCTAGAAAGATTCAAAAGACAAGTGTGCTCCCATCTGGTGAAAAATTCTCGTTAGAAGCGGAAGAGAATCCCGCTGAACCGACCACAGTGCCTTGCCACTAAGACTTTGTAACAACATCGCACAATTTTCTCCAGCTGAGAGGAAAACTGTTTGGGAAAAGCTTCCAGTCACAGATTTTTAAAACCTCTGCAGGCTCACTCAACCCAAAAAAACCCCAGAACTTATGAAAAGGCAATCTATGTGACCCAAAAAAATCAAACCTATCTATTAGCAAAACCCATATGCATTAGAACTACCAGCTTTCATAGAGTAACTAATATACAGCAGGCTTCCCTTTTCTCAAATCCCTCCAAATCCAGATATTTTTCACAGAATAACATAAAAATAATTTCACATAAGAATAAATTGAAGAAACATTGCTTTTTTTTTGTCTTGGCTCAGTCAAAAGTAGTTCAGCTCAAACAAGACAAGTTTGTTAAAGCATATGGAGACAAACTTTTATAGATTTTAAGCAAACTTATCAGATAAAAGTGACTTGACATGATAAAAATATTCTTCATTATTTATTACAAGCTGATCAAGAGATATATATGTAATCTATAATATCTATATTTTATTCCAGATGCTATCTAACAGAGATATATTCCATCAATAAGATTTTAATGTCAGAAACATTCATTACATCCCGGCTTCTATAATCTGTTGGGAAATTACTCCTTCTAAGCTAATCAATAACAAATCTTACAGTGATAACACAATTGAAGCAGCGCATATGAAATAAATAGTCTGGTCAACAGCAATCCCTCTTCAATAACTTACTAATACATCATCTCTGCAAGCCACTTAACTTATAACTGGCATCATCCTGCAGGAAACAGAATAAGAAAACAATACTAGTGAAACCATCTCAGCTGTTTTAATGACATGAACAGCAGTGATTGCTCTAGGTAAGTCTAGGTGGCATCATCAGCCAGTTATTAGCCTCCCTTTCCTAGACATCCACATCTTTTTCCACTATCCTAGTTGCATTGGAAAGAGATTTTGGAAATATGAGTTTAGTGTTGGGGAACCAAAGAGGTCAGAGACGTAAAAATTGGTTCTACCAGGTTTTGTTTTTCTTGTAGAAAGTTCTGGTTTTAACTGAGAAGCTCAGCTCCTTAAGCTGGAAGATGTCTTATCAACAAAATTTGAACAAAAATATTTAAAATAAAATACAATGCTTCATGACATGTCATCCTTTATCGTTTAATTTTAGCCAGAAATACATGAACAGAAGATGTTAACAATTTTTAATTTTAAAGGCATGAAGAACTCTGGCAACTACCTAACCAGATCTGCTTGAGAATATGTGGAAATGCAGCAAAACTAAAAACACCCCTCTTAGAAAGCAAATTCTCATTTAAAGACTGTAAGTAGTGATCAGCAAATCACTTTGCTCAATAAATCACTGTAGCAGTTAATTAAAATGTGCCCCTTATGTTCAGTTTTCTTTGGCAGTCAACTTGTAGAGAGCAGACTTTTTATCATACATTACATCCAGGCAAAGTTTCTAAGGTCTGGCAGTAATTTTTCGCTACACAAATTGACAGAAACTGGAGGCAACCTTCCTGGTACACTGCCTGATGCTTCTATACCATAAAAAAGAAGGCACGAACATTATTTCTACTCCAATTTACACTCACGGCTGGTGTCTGGAAGGTTTGCATTTCAGCTGCTATTATGTGTCACAAGTCGTGCCAACACATTTTTAATCATAACCATTACCTGCCCTGGCTAAGGTACTCCAGTCTGGGGATACCAACACATGCTGCCATCACACCTTCATTCTGTGATGCAGATCTTTCTCTAATAAATATAAAAGCTCTTTAATTTTCTTCAGTTTTCCCTCCACACTGCACAGATGCTTGATGAAATATATGTTGTTGTTGTCTCCTTAATACCCTGAACTGACTGAACTCCACAAATGCTCACAAGAAGAAAAAAGATTTCCAAAGATCTACAAGTGCAAACAGGACAAAATAATCTTTTTGGTTTCCCAGAGCCCAGCTTTTCCTATGGACCAGTTTTTCCTCCTCCCTGCCCCCAAGCTGACACAGACTCCCTCTCCCACTTCACGAGAGGAAAAGTATTTCACATTAGACCTATTCAGTACTTCGAATTTCTGTATTTATAACACAACAGTAGAAACTTAAGTGCTCCAAAGTCTCTGGACTCACACATCAATCTCCTGGAATTATTTGTCATCAAGGTGTCAAACCCAGGAACATCAGCATGGCAGTTTGTTAAAGTGGGCAAGTTAAAAGATTTTGCTAAGTTAACACTTGAATGACTTATGAACCACTCATTTTAATATTTGATTTAAGTTTGAGTGAGTTGACTGCATGTGGAAGCGCAGGGCTTGACAATAAACAAAGGAGTCACTCACAGGGCAAAAGGACAGCATTTTGCTTCAAACCAAACTTGCAAAATCATGGCAGATTGTCTCTCCTTCTCAAACTGTTTCACCTACAACCGATTGTCACACGCACCTGTCCTGTCATCCACACAGGAACAGCCAAAATAAGTGACAAGTCTATGATTCAGACATGCTTTTGTTTTGTACCATTTTTTTATTTGCAGATGTTTTGTGAACGCCCTGGTGGTCTGTACCATGATGTGTATGCTTAATGGTGCAATAGACTTACTAACAACAAATCTGTATTCTAGGATCAGCTACCACAAAGGAGGATATTTCGTCTGGTGCTCTCAGCCCTCAGCCTGCCACCACCTCTGTGCCAGCTGTTACTGAACTGGGAGGGCCTCACTTCTCTGGCAGAGCTGTTTGGAAGAGTACTTCTTGTTTAAGATAGGAAAAAAAAGGCTCAGTTAGCCAAAGCCAACACGTCTGGCAAGTATGTGGGGTTTGGAGAGGGTGATAGATGGGATGTGCTCTAGGGCTGACATGCCTCTTGCCATGCAAGACCCTCAGCACACACTATGGGCAGGTGTTTTTACCAGTGCTTGGGCCCTTCTTTCCCATTAGACACTACTGCAATCCAGACACCAAAACACAGCACAGTGGCAGAAATAGGCAAGAATTAAGTGAAACTACCTACGCACCTCTTCTTTACAGCGAGCACTCCCTGAGATTCCAAAAGAGCTTACAAAATTTCAGACAAGTTAGGAATAACAAAAGGCATTTTAAGAGGCAGAACCCAGAATGAGTCACATTAAGAAAAAAAGGGATGAAGCAAGAATCTTTTCCCTGTCATTTATGTCCTTGCAGTCAGGCTTGATCCTTTAGTTGGGCGATGATTAACACTCTGCTGTGAGTTCCAATGGAGAAGTCAACATTTTTCCATTTCTTCCAAGACTGGCTTTGCTCTTTGCTTCTTGTACCGTGGCCCTGATCTCTGTCTCCCTGACCTACTGTGTACTCCACAGGTTTCTCCCTCCAGCCACCAAAAGCTGTTCATGAAGGAAGAGCAACCTCCTCCTTTCAAAGGCCCCTGTGAGCTAAAAGTTGAACAACAAAAACGGGCAAATATTTCCTCTGCTGTCTGGTCACCTCCTTTTCAAAGGGATTTAACTCAGTGCAATTACAGAGCAAACAAGTAAAAAAGTCACTACCCATCACACAGACAAGAAACGTAGACTACACCCAAGTCCTTAATATTCTCAGAGAACAGTTTTAGGTATTTGTTCATTGTTTTATGGCAACATGGAGAGGAAATAAAATTTATTTAGAAAGCTCATATCGGAAGCACAGTGTTTTCATCTAAAAGCCTCAGGCTACATTCTGAATTTTTAAATATATAAGCAAATATGATGATCTTTGCTATTTAGAAAGAAGCAGAAGCAAACAGGGATAGGAACATGTAGGTAAGAACACAACTAAAGACAGAGCAAATGAAGTTAAGGTACAAAAAAGCCATCCCAATTTCCATTTTATGGTACAATATAATGAATCAAAATGAAATATTTCAGAGCAAAAAAGGAAGAAATGAGAAAGCTGGAGTTAGGTCAGTTAGTATTCCAAATAATTTGTTTGTAAAATTCAATTTCTTCGAAAGCAGCCAGCTCCTGACGGGTTGGGATTCTTTTTAACACAACAGGACTTTTCTAATAAAAACTATTCTGCTTATTATTTTGTGACTGCTTGACATAAAATAAAGCTCATTACAAGCAGATTATACTGCAATTAAAACTAACAACTTTTGCAAAGCATGGATTAAGGCCTGCACCACTGAACTCTGAGGGAGAGAGATTTGCCTCAGACCAGTGGATTAACATGCTTCAGTAAGTCTACTCTTGTTTGTGAGACAGTGGCTGATATTTCTTGCAATCAGACCCTGTGTGACCTTTGGTAAATTGCACACAGTTAAAAGACTTGTCTTTGCAGTGTAGACTTCTAAAGCAACATTTTTCACTGTCATAATGCAAATCCAGTGTCAAGCTGAACATTCCAGGATGTGTTCAGTTATAGGACTCTTAATCATTTAGCTGTGGATACAGGTCCTCCACCTGAACAGCACATCAGTCTGTCTGAGGTCAGGCAGTGACTGCATGGACACCAAAAATTTGTAGGGAAGCAGGCAAACAGCACAGACCCATTTGTTGTTGCCTGCACATTTCTGGTTGGGATCTTCTGCTTTCTCAAACTGTTAAAGCATGGGACAGACTGTATTTCTTTTCCCCTAAAACATATTTCACCCAAAATATCCCAATTATAGCACTACATGACGACATCCTTGAAGAGATGATTTTGCACTGAGGAATTTGTGAATCATCAAGAAGAATATATAACGCCAACATTGACAGGAAATCTATGGCTGCTGTAAGAGGCAGAGTACCAAATTAACAGAGACAGCACAGTTCTAGAAAACTGCAGCTCAGCAGTTAACTTCAGCAAGTGAAGTTGGCTTAAGTGACCTGAAGATTTCACCTCCTCCTGAGCAACCTTTACATCAGGAAAAGAACAAGAGTGATTAACAGGCATGACTCTCCCTGACTGCCACATAACTGAGGTGGGGCCATGATGGGACAGATCCACCTGGTTGTGTTGGGCCTGTTCTTATGTCAAGTTAAATAGGGTGGCACTTGAAAGTAAGGTGCTGGAAATGCCCATGCACCTCTTGGCCTCCATTTTTAAAAGTCAGTAATCAGTAAGGGCATGGGTCTGCCTCCACCTTCCTAATACAGCTTAAAAAATGCTAATGATGAGGAATTTCAACAGCTCCTTCTGTTTGTGTGACCATTACAAAGGAAGGACACTGGCAGCTCAGACAACGCTGGTATCCAGCCCCCGTGTACATCACCTCACAGAGCACAGATGTCTTCATGAGTTCTGCAGCTGCTGAAATGACAGCCTTTCTCTTCCACTCTGCAGCCTATGAACAGACTCACTTACCTTTTAAGTGTTAATGAAGTGCTCTGCCCACCTAATGAATGCAAGTCTCCTCTCCTGAGTTAGATGGGGCCTTGGCAAGCCAGTTAGTACAAGATATTGCAACTCCTACCAGTGCCAATTATCTCTGTTCTAGGAAGTGCTCGCCGACTGAGAGCTTTCTGGTGAGCTGGCAAAAACCAAATTGCCGAAAATAATTTTCCCCCAAGGGCACAATCCACTTTGACACATTTCCTACTTCGAAAAAAATAACAAGTGTTTCAGAACTGCCACTGATTCCTAAAGTGTTGGGCCGCTATTAAAGCACCAGCCTCAGATTTCAGCTTGACTTCCCTTGGTTTTAAGCCATTTGCCTTGAAATGTAAAAGAGAGTATTATTTAAGTGAATAACAATGTAACACAGCCTGAGTGTATATATAGATATGTATATATACACATCATATATTAACCTCAGGATAGTTTAGGGCTGAAGCAGCAAGATACCAGGAACAATTACGAGAATTGTAGGATTTTTAGGAATCCAGAAAGAGGAGAAATAAGAAAGAAGTAGTAAAATATTAAGTTTTAGGACAACTTACAGAAGAAGTGATTAATTGCATACAGTATAAGTTGTCCCTGCTTTCAGCCATTAACATGGATAGAAAGCACAGATCAGGGAAACAAATTCAAGAGATCTTCAAGGGAACTATGGGAATCCTCAGGGAGCAATGTCCCATCACAGCACCTCCTGACCTCTAAATCCTGCCTGGTATGCCGTGCTCCAATGCCCTCAGGCTTTCATGCCAGTTAAGTCAAAGATTTGTATGCTGTTTGTGCATTTAATCCTGAGCTTTCCATTTCCCAAAGGAGGGTCTTAATTTTCCTCATGTCACTACAGCTCAAACGCAGTAAGTTATGAAGTTTAGAGGCTAAGGAAGGAAATGATCAATCTAACAGGCTCCAGTCTCCCACCTTGAATGCAGTGGCACTTCAGTGCATTGAGGAGACTGGAAACAGTTGCTTAGTTAGTGCCCAGGAAAAACTGAATGTGGTGTTGATCACTAATTTATAGTTACCCAGACCCAGCCCTACCTTATTGGTACTGTAAAGGTGTTTCTGTTTCTCAAACAATTCTCCAATTCTTTGTGACTCACAGTATGGTACAACTATGACTGAGGGGCAACTGAGATACCAGCTAGCCCCAGCACCCCTGAAAGTTTAATGATTAAATATATAGTATGTTCTTACTTTCGTGTATTTTATGCAGCTCAGCTGCTGCCAAGGACAAAACCCTAAAAGAGTTTCTCTTATAAGCATGTTTTCCAGCTCACCAATGCCTGCTCAAACTTCAGTGTTCACAGCCTGGAAAAAAAGCAGTCATTAAATTGTATTTATTTATGGAAGATTTTCCTAGGTGCTAGAGAATGCACTCTCCTTGTTCCAACTTTTCCACTGAATAACTTTTTGAATAATCTTTTATGCACTGAGGTATTGAAATATTAAGCTCTGACAAAAAGAAGGCTTCATGGAAAAACTCAAATTAGAATCATCTCTTTTTAATGAACCAAGTCTATGGCTGTTTCTCGTAGTTTTCCATAGCGAAAGAACTGAGTTCTTGGATAAGGTGAGAAGCAATCAGAAGTGTCAGCAAAAAGAACACACTTTCTCCTAGCTGCTGTGTCAGTCTAATTCTATGCTAGAAAATCATACATTTCTCAGTACTCTCAGGAAAAGAAGCCAACTGAATTATTACTTACAGTCACTGAATTGCTAACATCACCTCTGTATGCCAACATGGAAAAGATCTCCCAGTGCCAAAATGCTTATACACCCAAGCACATGGAAGTATTCAAGAACAATGAAACCCTAGAGAGTTCCTGGCTTTATATCATCATCTACAAGTGAGATATTGTATCATCTTCAATAAAAGAGAAGAAAAATCAATCCAAATAATACCCTGTTCACTAATCAGATAATAGATTCACCTCTTTCACTCACCGTCTCTTTTCCTGCAGACTTCCTTTACATGATGTCTTCCATATACTTAAACAAAAGTCTCCTCCCTTTGAATTTTATTGGTGGATTTTTTGCCTAAAGGGCACATCTGACCTAAAACTATTATTTTCTAGATGGTCTAACCTTTTTTTCATAGAATCAAGCCATATACATATAAGTACTGAAACCTGCATACGGACCCAACAAGGGATTAATGGGGAATGTTTGCAGTCCTCCCTTTTTCCCATTTCACTGTCCATTGTGCAATGAAAGTGCTTGTGTAACATAATACAGATTCACAGATACTCAACTTGCTCCTTAACAGGATAGGGCAATAAGGAATAGTCTTACCAGTCTTTCCCCCTCCCATGTTTCAGGGTCTGTAAGCTGACATGCATCCTAGTGTAGGATGATTAATCATCCAAATATCAGGAAATAGTCAAATGTGTAACCATGCATATGCAACCTCCTCTCTGAATGTACTGCATGCCTATGCATAAAATACAGAGGTAACATCACAAATTGAAATAAAATAACATGATTACAGACTATGTATCAGCTAATGCTGAACAGTCCACCCTTTGCTCTATTTTTCATTAAAAATTCGTACTCTACTTTTTTAGGCAAAAAGAAATTGGAGAAAAAAAGAGCATCCTGGGAAAAGTCATTTAAAGTCTTTGAAGATCTGCAAAGTCAGTGCCTAATGTAAACTTCGTAATCTGGGACTACCTGGCTAGATCATCCTGCCAGAATGTCCTGGCCTATGTGGGAACCTGGAAGAGGGATTTACTGCTGGTCCACACATCAAATTACAGACCTGAATGAAGCTGCTTTGAGATACAGTGAGAGGTTTTTCTAAAGATCAGAGCACAGTTGTGATGGAAGCTCTGAGTAGGAGACCACAGTCTACACAGTCTGTCTACAGGATAATCAGAGCCAGTCAATAAACCCGGTGCCCTGCCCGACTCATCCCTATTCTCCATCCCCACGGTCTGGTTTGCAGATACTTTGTATTCCCTGAATTGCCTCACTGCTTGAGCTGCTCGAGCACAGAGTTAACAAAACTCAAACGTGAGCTCATGCAGCTCTGTCTTTATAAAGGGAGGGAAGGGAGAAGCAGAATGAAGAAAGTGCAGACAATGCTGTTGCTTTACCGTGGGCCTTTCTCAAAGCTATTGATTTTCTGTCGTAGCTTTCTACTGAAATCACAGCGTGGCCTTCTGGCTGACTGAGATGCATTTTTGTGTACACATACTCCCTGGTGTCTCTATATTATCACATTATCCTCACATGCCAATTCTCAGCATCCCTGTCACTACTAGAAGCTGACACACAAGTTTCCTTTATAAAAACATAAAGCTGCAATAAATTCCAGTCCAGCTTGAACTAAAATCCATTGTTGCTGATTCTTATTCATAGTACTTTATTCCCAGCATCAAAATTCTCCCTCTCCTTGTTTTTCTATCTTTGAGGGGAAATGCTGTTTTCTGAGAAGCTGTGCTAAAACTCCAATTAACACGTATAGCATTAAGCAAAAAGCACACCAGCAAACAGTCCTTTTTTAAGCCTATTTTTAAATCGTATTACATTCAAGACATGCTCCCTCTGTTGTGTAGGCCCACACAGTCACTTAGGACTTACAGCTTCAATTACTGGCTGTTTCCCAACTTTTCCCTCCCTTCTGTCTTATTCTATACCCATGGAGACAACAAACAAGCTATTTCCACAGTCAAGAGAGGCTCCTTGCTGAGTCAAAAGAATGAGCCCTAGTTAGAGAGGAAAATACTCTCAGACACAGGTGTGCAAGCAACATCATAATTACAGTCAGAATAGATGGCCTGCAAATTGCAGTGTATTTGTAATTAACAGTGCTCTATAATGAAAACCGCTCTGTGTGCGATTACAATCTAATAATACCTCATAGCTGCATGAACAGAGCTTTATTTCACTGAGAAAACGTGGATTGAATATTCACAGAAGGAATCCACCCTACAGTGCAAGATCCTCAAGTCACAGATGAAACCGTAGGTTTATTCAAATATCAATCAAATTAAATCTGTTCTTAAACACTACTTTACCACAGAGATTTAAGGCAAGCTAATGGGAGCTGCATCATGGAAATTTTTTCTGGAATCTGATGAGATGAATCTGCAGGTCCCGAGGGAGTTAGAGGATGAAATGGCTAAACCACAATCCATCATATTTGAGAAGTCATGGCAGTCCAGTTTTATCTAATTCAACCAAATAATTAATAAAAATAAAACCAGCAAATCTGTCTCAGTTTCTCAGCAAGTTTCTCCTCTCCCTAACTCAACTTGGATTCAGTCTTTTCCAGCTTAAATGATTCTATGGTAAATGGCAAAAAGGACAAGAGGCACAGTTGCAGCAGCCAGTACAGATTTTATCACAGAGTTTATAAGTCACTTTGCAGAAAGCGTAAAGCACTTCAAAACTCTGCTGGTGCCAGAGAATCACCATGAACGTCAATTTTTAATACATCCACAGTTAATTGAATGAATTTCAGTGTAAAGATGTTAGATATTTGCTCATTTCCAATTCAAATGTTATTCTGATGAGGTCAGGTCCTAACTGTACAAGGACGCAGGACAATGATAGAGACCTGCAGGATAATGATAAAAACATGCCTCTATTTCTTAAGAAAGAATTATAATAATGATTAGCATTTGTATCACACTTAGTGCCAAAGTGTCCCCGAGTGCTTTAAGCACATCCCTGGGCTCTGCCCCGTGGTGCTTATCCAGCAGTCCTGGAGCTCAGCAGCACAACTGCTTTATGCACCAGGCCTTCATCCTCCTTCAAAGGCAGATCAGACTGAGTGGTCAGAGGACAATATTGCTGCATTTATGGAGCAAACAAATCCAACAGTTCTGAGAGCTCCTGGGGCCATCTGCCTTTCTCCATGCCTCCTGTAGGAGCGACTTCCTAACCCCTGTCCCTTTGGCAGTACAAGAATACCCCTGTTGGAGCAACTTAAGTCACCCAGGGCCACAGAATGCCCCAGTCCTAATCAGCTTTGGACACAGCTCATTGTGAGAGAAGACAAAATATGACAGGAATGAAGGAAAGAAAACCTGGCTTATCTATACTGATTTTGGTGGTGTTCTGACAATTCATGTCAACCCAAAAATCTTGGCCAAAATAGTTTTAAATGGTAGCACAAAGTTAAAAGGAAAATGTGGTGTCTCACCATACTGAGGGATTAGTTTTGTCAGAACAAAACCTCCTATTGCTGACTTAACGACTTGGCAAAAGCACTGTAAATAAAGACAACACTGAATCTGCCAATTTCCAGCTTGTCAAGCTCCTCAACAACCAACAAACCACAAAAGTAATTACAGACAGTTAAAATGCAAAGAGCAGGAGGCCATTTTCTAAAAGGCACAATTACTGTGTCCCTAGAGGCTGGATTTAAGTCTACACCCTGAATTAATTTCCATTCATTTCCATCTGAAATTTGTTTGGCTTTCCCAAGATGTAGGTTTGAGGTGTTTTCAATTTATCTGAGACTTCATCATGAAGGAACTTGCAGTGCATATTTCAGTGACATGTTTAAGTCCTTCATCCCCATGACATTTGGCAATAGCCAGCTTTCTGTGAGACAGGTTTCTAATGAGCTCAAAATTAAGACCTTCTTTTCAGTATCTCTATTTAGAGTTTTCAGTATCAATGGGCCTTGTTTGTCTCAAAACAAACAATTTATTTGCAGGGACATGTTGAGAATCCTATGCACCTGTTGGCTCCAGGACCTAAAGGTTCTCCTGTGAATATTTAATCTTATTTCCTGTATAAAAGTGATATGAATTTCATCACGTGTCCACAAGTTCTTGTATTCCTCAGAACACTTCTTGATTTCTGAATAGAATCACACACACATATTCAGCATGGAAATGAGTTTGAATTCAGCTACACATATGTTGTAACAACAACAGAGGGAAACAAATGAAATGGTACAACCCTTTCACATTGCCCATGCAGTGCAAGAAGTGTTGAGCTTGTGGGAATGCTCTTGTTCTCAGAAAACAAGAGACGATAATCCTGCAAAAAATTTCAAAGAAAGTAAATAACTATCCTTTTAACTGCTGGCTAGAAAGCTTATGGTGGGAAACACTAGCTCCTGTCTGGAATTGCAGGCGGCAACATCTGCGTGTCCAGTTCCTCTCTGCACCAGCACAGCTCCTGATTCAGCTGCCATGCTGTAACTGTGCTGCTCAACACTTTGAAAGCTGCTCACTGTTGGGCATTCACACCATTTAACTTTAGGCATTCCCAGTTTAATACCTCACCTCTATATACAGTTATGAAGGGAGACAGGTTCCTAAAAGGGGTTCTCTGTATTACCCTCCAGAAGCCTTATTTTCCTTCAGGGAGCCCAGGTTCTTCAGAAGTATTCTAAGAACATCCTCTATTGTTTCACTTTTCCATCTCTTGGGTAGAATATGCATTGTTCTTTCACAGCAGATAATTTATTCAGAGGTATTTTCCAAGTCAGAGGAGCTACTCTCAGCCCCGGCTGAGCTTCTTAGTAAATTTGCCCTATGCATGACAGCAAATACAGAGAGGACAAAGCTGAGGATTGTTCAGCTGCAACAGTAAAGCACAGTCTGAGGTTACACAAACTCCTCAGCCTCACTAGAACAAAAAGAGTTTAAATTTGATGAGGAGGAACTCTTTTATAAATCTGGGAACAGAAGGTTCCTATGTGGACTGTACTTTCCTCTCTGGTTTCCCAAGGCCACAGAGGAGCCCAGGCAGATGCTGATTTGGAGAAGTCCAGACCATTTCTGCCAGTTGATAACAGGGGCAGGGCTGAGCAGGGCAGCAACCCCAGCCCTGCTGTTTGCAGCTGCACATGGGAGTGCACACACAACACACAGACCACAGACCCTTATATGTCATCTACGGAAATAACAAGGTCATTCTCAGGGATCATTAGGAATCACACTGCCAGAGTTATACACCTTCACAGTGCGAACTGCTTTGGGCCCAGACAACACTGTGGATCACAACCAAGGTCAGCAATGTTTTAATACTTTCCCGTTTCTTACTTCAGCACACAGAAGTAACTAAAGTTCCCGTAAGATCTATTGTTTCCTGACATTCTCAAGACACAATCAGAAATCAAAAATTTCCAGTTGCTGTTCGAGTCCTTGAGGTTAAATCCTCAAGATTTAACTTGCTAGAGTATATCTGCATACTTCACTAAAAAGCTCCATTAAAGCAAGGTAGATTTATGTCAGATGAGCATCTGATAGCTTCTTTCTTCCCCTTATGCCTCCTTACCACATACATATCAAGCACCTTTTTGAGAAACTGGTGCTTTGTGTAACACTTATAAAGAACATTGCTAAAAAAGCAGTCTTCATTATTCACAAAAGACTACATAAGTTACCAGGCTGGTATTTCAGTCTTCCAGTGTTATTTTTTGCCAAGAATATACAAGTTAATATGACCTTTTACAGCATCTACCCTTAAGATGCCCCTGAGATACGATGGGATTACAAAATTTGAAATCTACTGAGGCAGATCAAATATTTCCTATTAGAATGACCTGAAAAATACAGGGTATACCCATATGTTCCCCAGAAATTCTCATTCAGTAGGTTTCAACTTTTTTTTCCCTCTCTGCTGATTTGCAGATCCTTAAGCATTTCCCTCTAGATCCCCCAATGTCAGCATAAAAATAATATTCTTGCCTTTCTTAATTACCTTTCTCAGATCTCTAAGAAGTAGCTAATATACCTCCAGGGATCCATAGAGAATAATCCGAAAATGATGAGTTAATAACCTCGTAAGGACAGGCCCTCAAGTGATTGCCCTTCAAAGAAGGACACACTTTAATAACACTGTATATATTATATACTAGGTGCCCATTCTTCTATCTTGCATAACAGAAATAACAACTGCAATCTTTGTAATCCTTTGAAACTAGGTTTGTTTAAACTGTCACAAAACCTGCCCAGAGCACTCTGGGGAAGTCAGGGTCAGCAGAACTGTGAATCCCAGGCTCAGTAATTACACACAGCTACTGTATGCAGAGTAGACTTGATGGTAACATTTATTTTTATAGGGCTCCCTCCGTGAGGAGGGTTACAAAATGCTCCATGCAGAGCCAATCACTCACAGTTCAAGCAACCAGGGATGGCGCTGAATGAAACCTCATTTCGAAAGGAAAGTAATAGAGATTTTAGTGCTGGAACTTTTAATGGTAATGCACACCAGAGAGAAATAGCACTTAGAAAAATGTACTAATGATACTGTCTTTTCAATAGAGACATCAGAGCAATGATTTCTATGGCGCTTTTGATCCTGGACTCTGAAGGTGAAATTATCTGTTCAGGAGCTGATGCATAAGTTTTTATGAGGCTCTCATTAGCCTTAGCTTGAAACTTTCAGTGGTGCATGCTTTTGCTAGACACAATTTAGAGGTAAATTTGAGGAAGATGAAGTCTATTAAAAAACAGCAAACTTCAAAACCAACTATTCCACTCAGGAGGGTTTTTTTTTATCTGAATGCTCATTAGATAATTCAGAACTATTCTCAAGCCCCAAGGAACACTCACCTAGAAGGTCTTGTAAAGTATATTGCAGGCAAACACAACTCTGGTTTGTAAAATCAAGTCTAGATAACAAACTTGGCCAACAGGCATGATCCACGGTACCTTTCTCTGAAATGCTGGGACACTGACCTGTGGGAAGGGGGCAGGAGGGGGGGGGGGAAGAATTCAAGACCACTTCTTAAGATTGTGCAGAAAAACAGATTTTCAGGTGTCTATCCACAGGACCAGGTGCCCGGTTCACAAGGTAAAAGCCTGGTTGTAACTTTACCACCCTAGTAACCAGGTAAAAGAGTATCAGTGCTCTTTTAAGCCTTAGTCCTGCTTGCGAACATGAAATCTTTGACAAGCCTTGTCCTTGTTGACGAAACAAATAAGCTCTGTAATGTTGACTCTAACCTGCAGCTGAAATGTGTGTTTAAATTATACACAGAACAAACTCAAATGCTGTCCATGCTTCAAATGGTTTTCAAGAAGGTATTTAAAGATTTCTGTGAACAATTTGCAAAGAGAAAAAATCCAAACCTGTTTCAAAAGTTCTTTGCCTCAGGCAGCAGGTCTATCTCTACATTAAGTTTTCATACACAGAGCTAGAGAGCAGATGTCCAGCGTGAGTAGAGAGTTTTCAGTAAAGGTCTCTCAGTCATAGGTTTGTGTGAGCAGCATGTGCCCTGTTCAACAGGAACATCCAAAGCCCAAAGATCAGGATTACTTAACCATTTCACATAAAAAAGATGAGGAAGAAATACAGACAATATAGTAGCTCATTGAATGATGCTGTTAACTGGCAAGTCATCTGTCAACCTGCCACTGGGCTGCCCACTGGAAAGCAACAAAAATCTGCACATCAGGTGCTGGATCTAAATGACAGCAGGAGGTGGCTGGTGTTTAGTGCCCCCTGAAATAAACCCAAAGTATTTAAACTTTCAGGACTTACTTTCAAACAGTCCACTGCCACTTTCCCTTCACAGCAGAGACTGTGTGGCAGCAATCATGTAGTCTGTGATTTGTTTCATCACCAAAAGGCTACTGCCACCAAGGGCTCTCCCTCTTAAAACCAGCACAGCAGGTTCTCTCTTCTGGAGTAGTGCAGGAGCTCTACCCAAGGCTGTGTTAGCACAGACAGTGAGGGTAAGAGAGGAAGTGTAAGCCCTTGCATCGTAACTCTCAGCATTCACAGCACCAGGGGTAGCTGAACAGGGGAATAATTTCAGAAAGCTGCCAGTCTAGGCAAGACTATAATGAAGGGACTCACCACAGATGTTTTATTATGCAAAAGGCAGCTTATCAGGGCTTGGCTGCCATCACTATCACAGTGATAGGCAGGAACACAGGAGACCTCAGCTGTAATCAGCTTTCCCTTACACTGAAGAATACCATGCAGAGTAAATAAATACAAACCACCCTCTGCTCAGGGCTATCTGACATCTGCTCATGGCAATAATGCTTTTCAAAGGCATCCATGATTGCTAGATTTGTCTTTTCTTCCTGTCCATCAACCTGTATTTCTACTAAGCTTAAACAGTAAGGAAGGGGGAAGAGAGGTAATAAAAGAAGGGAAAGGGAAGTTTTGAGCTTGAAGGCTGAGCCAACTTCCCTCCAAATGACAGCCCCCATTCATAACACTGAACATCTCTGTGAACACAACACACAAACAGCAGGTATGTACCTTTTTACAAGTGGCACACAAGATATGCCAAAAGTTTCAGTTCCATAAACAGAGATTGATATTTAACAAACAAAAAAAGGAGGTTCATCTGAGGAGTACTTCCCAGCTGGAAAGAAAATACTTCCAAATGGCTTCTCTGGTTATTCAAACACCTGAAAAAGACCTGTTTTCACAGTCCGTTTGTGAAAACCTGAACACCATTTGCTCTGTACTGCACATCGTGTTAGCTAAAATTAACACTTTTGCCTTTCAACTTTTTCAACTGGCTGAATTCTGACTTCCCAAGCATCACTTCTGTTTGCAATTTTAACCTGGTTTAATGTAGATGGAAGTAGTGCAGAGTGTTTCAAGCTGCCTGGCTCGAAGGAACAGAAAGGATGTAATCTCGGAGGTGGGAAAGGAGAGAAAAAGAAATGCTTTGTTGTAACACACTGCTCCTTGTTCAAAGGGCTCTGCGACAGCTCAAAGTTTTGACAACACAGCTGCATTTATATCTCCTTGTGATGAGAGTTCCCATCAGCTCAGACCTGGCATTGTGCCTGACTGGCAATTCATTACTTACTGTAGTGTAGAAGCACTTTTTAAACCATAGCAGTTCCTCTTGAATGTTATCTTTCCTCTCTACCCTGAGCATGCCGAGTAGCTGACGTGCCTAAGTGGAATGTCACCACTGAGCTCTGGGGCTGCATTCCCCAGCTGGGGCAGAGGAGCAGCCTGTTTATTCCAAACAGGGACCTGAGATTGGTGCTCTAAATTATACTCTCTCCCCATCCACTACAGAGATAGCCAAGATATGTAAAATGAGTAATGAAGTAACAAAAGCATAAAGCAGAGCTCCGTTCAAGAATTAATGTGCTCATTTTAACACAACAAGTTCAATCTTCCCTATTTACAGCCTAAATTTTCTCCTTTAACACAGACAATAGAGGGAGAACACTGCCACTGCTTCCTTCATGGTAAGCAGACAGGTGCATGCTGCTTGTTGGAGGAAAAAAATGAGCCTCCTAATAGGATAATATAGTTTAGATTATATTAGGTACAGAAAAATTGAGATGAGAAAGCATCAAGGGCATGAATATCAGGAAACGTGGGGCTGATTACTACAAAGTGCTGAGCATCCACAGTTCCTGATGAAGTCACTGGGTGTTACATGTGCTTTATAATATGATCACTACTGTCTTTTCACAAATAATGGATGAAAGGTAGATTTTCATACAGCTACACATCCAAGTTTCCTTCACTGAGTATTTTTTAAATATAAATTTTAAAAATATGCAGCTCATAATCCTACCCATTTAAACCTCCATGAGTGCACAGAGCAGTACGATTATTTATAATCCATATATAGAATGTAGAAATCATGCAGCACTCACTGAACATGGCACTACTGGATTTTCAAACAAAGGAACAACATTACAGATATATTCCTTGAATGAAGATCAATTCTCTTGACCAACGTAATGGAAAGAAACTTAGGGCTAATGAAAAGATCAATCAAAGTTAATTCAAAGACTTCCAGGTATTTCTCAAATTAGAGATTAGGGGGAAAGTGCTTTTGTGTCACTGTGATTTTCCAGTGTGTGTCTGAGGGACCAGAGTGCTCCACAGTTTAGCAGGACATGTTCTGACGGTGGATAAACAAAGGATCCTACAGTACCAGCTGCACCTACCAGTGGTCTTGGCAGCCTGAACTACTATCATTTTAGTGAAAGTGAAGGTACTGCAGTAAAGGAACAAGATAAAAACTTGGCAGCCAAGAGCATTCCTGAAAAACCTTTGCACCTGTGCCAAGGGTGCATCTCTGCTGGTATCATCCCAGACAGGAGCCCAGAGCTAACAGGATAAAGGGCAGGATCTCTAGTAGAAAGTCCATCAATGATACTTTAAGTTACTTGAACTGTGAGCCAAGAAATGAATAAATTATAACATCACAGTCTGCGCTCATGTAAGTGACAGGTTGCTAAATTAATACTTATTTTATGTTAGGGGAGCTCATTACCTGCAGAAATGTTTACGTGATCTCTAGAAGAAAAAATGTGCCTTTTTTTTTAAATTACTGTTATTGGCATTTCTATTGACAGGGGAAAATACAGAACCATACAAAACTGCCCAAATCACAACATAACACTTCAATGTGTTCATCAGCTAATGTTAATCTATAATTGAACACCATGTAGGTACTCAGCAAATCCATTTATCTATATAGATTGTTCCTTCAGGATCAGTGCTTCAGCTTGCTTTACATAAGGAAAGGCATCCAAGGTCTAGGACACTGTCCAAAAAATAAAAAACATGGATCTTCAGAAATACTCACTAGACATTTCAGAAAAGACATCTGACAATTAGAATGCTTGATAACTTCAAAAAGAATACACTCACTGAAGATGTCCACCATAGAAAATGCCTGTAAAGACATAAAAGGACTTGATTGACTTTGAAAATCAGTAAAAACTTGTTCAAAACTGTGATCCTGAGGTTTAACCCTAGCCATTTCTTTTCCTTACACACATGGCCCTTCTTTTCAATTGTAAAACAAATTTGGCAAGGAAAGCAAATATATTTATTCTCTAACAGTTTTCGATATTATCTGTTAACTGTCTCTACTTGCCAGATCAAAGTTGTGGAATAAAAAAATTGAGACAAAACCATGAAAATCATAATTGAAATCAAAAAAAAAGAAAGACTTGTATCTCCATTAGAGAGGTATTACTGTTACTTCCTCTGAGTCAAAGCACTTTGCTGTGAAGGCCCACAACTCACATCTACTTTTGAAACAAAACCCCAAGCATGCCCTGATGATAAGCAAAATATCAGAATGGGTTCAGTGTTAGGTTCAAACAAAAAGCACAGGGTAAAAGCACAGCACTGGTACAATTCAGGACAGAGAGAAATGCTCTGCAACACGGTAGTAGTCTTTATATTTACTGAAAAACACATTTCTTTGCAATATTACACCGTAAGCCAATTGTTATCTTTCTTAAAGACTCATAATCTCACAAGCATTCATCTCCTGGCCCCAGTTGTTCGTATGGATTTTCACATGTACAGTACTTTCTCTATTTTTTAAGAAGTTGGAGATGAAAAGTCTTTTGAAACCTTTTCACTGCCAGAAAAAGATGAGAGCATGAGCTTGGCAACATACAGAAGGAAAAAAAACCTTGTTTGAGGGCACAGAGGGTCATGTCCATGTGTGACAGAGACTTTATTAATGGCAATATGCAGGTTATTGCTGTTCAGCTGAGGAGAGAGTGCTCTAGTGTGTGCACACACATGGTAATTGGGAAGAGCCTTTCCCAGCACATCAGCCAGCTCTGGCAGTGAATTGTGAGTTGCTTGTTATGACAGATGGTTCAGGCTCACTAAGACAGGCACATGAGGTGGCCAACCCTACCTGGAGATCATCTGAGCAACTATCCCAAGTAATGTGTCTCCTGCCATGAAAAAGAACTGGAGCAACTGAACTTCTGCACCTTCTCTTGGACTGAGATTTCAATAAAACTTAATGAAAACAGTTTTCCAGCGTAAGCAAAGAGATGATACCAAATCACTACCTGCCTCACAGATCTGCTGAGAACTTGGGGATAAGGACTGATAAGCAGACAGACTTTATTTTCCTTATTAGTAGAAATAGGAAACAAGGCAAATTGTAAACGTGATGTGCCTTAAAAGGGAATCATGTTTTGAATGCCTCAATGACAGGCTCCATGAGAGCACTCAGAATTGGCACTCTGAGCTAAAGGAAATTCACATTATTAGTTTGCTCTGAAACCCAAAACTGCTGTGCTTTACCCTAAAAACATTAAAATACCACACAGTCTGCAGGACAAAGCCAAAGCATATCAGCAAATGTCTTACCTCCTTTATAACTCCTCTTCAGCATTTCAAAAATTAACTGTTTATCCCAGCTTTATCTAAAGGAGGCATGACATTTCACGAGACTTATTCATATTCTGATATGTCTAACTAATAGGAGATTTCTAGAAAATACTGTTTATAATAGGAATGATAGTGTGCATCTGCTCCTTGCCCCACTTCTGCTTTGCAATGTTTTCAATAAAAGACCACATCTGAATTTGATTTCCTACTTCCACTGGTCTCCTTGGTACTCAGAGAGCCAAAGTCACCACTGAAATCTTGGCAGAGGCCAAGGTTGAATTCACCAGTAATGCAACACATTAGAATTGCAGATAAACTGTTTAAATGCTGGATACATTTATGCAAGTTGTATATGAGAACCTGTCATTGATTTATCCTTTGCCAACCATTTAAGCCCTCTGGAACAAAACAGAGACTTTCAGAAAGCTACTAATGTTCAGTTCAGCAACACAACACCTATGAGCGAGAGCAAATGCTACTTTTACAAGCATTTTTCCCTACCCTGAAGAGAATACAAATTATTGGTGTGAAGAATTTTTACTATTTACTGTTCTTTCATTTCTTGACTTAACAAAAGCATTAATTCATTGATTTTTTTAAAGCCAAAATTACTGATGAAAGGGTATCACCCTTTACTGTACTATAAAGTGCTGTCTGCTGCCCTCCAAAGGCACTGCTCCAAATTAAATGATTCAACTCTCTAAGGTGACCTTGTGAAATAATATTCATGTGTTTACTTTCTCTGCCTTCCAAATCAACCTTGCTCAATTTAGAAATGAAGAAACGATGGTTTTCCTAATTGTCAGCCCTGAAAACTCAGTTTTCTGAGACTCCAACTGAGTCCTTCAAGCTTGTGCATCAGCAGAAACAATAAATATAGGGAAATAATGGTTCTCAATGAAGAGAGCAAATAGTTAATGATCCTGGGAGCTACCTGCAAGCAGGATGGACTCCAGTTCACTCATTCACAGTTGTGCTGAATCTGCAAGGCTCACAATAAAAAAGCAATAAAAGTTTATTTTTGTCACCAAAACGATGTCATAATTCATAACATACAAATACTTCAGAGCTGCTCTGCAAGAAAGTGTCTGATCTACACCTTAATTTCATAGAGCAGTAAACCAAAGGTTTTCTCTGCCTTTTTTCTGAAATGACACCCTTTATAGCAGATATATGTTAGCATGGGCAGCAGCTCAAAAAGTCCTCCCTGGGATGTGAGGCTGATTGGTTTTATTTTAATGGAGTTCCAACATGATCCCAAGCAGTTGGCTTCAGTCATGGCTCATGGATTTGACTCCCTGTTCTTGAGGAAAATCTTAAATTCCTCTCCAGAGCAAAAGACTATCCTACATTCCCAGCAGGCTCACAAAGGATCACCAAGAACAAGCGTTGTTCCACCTAAGAAAACAGAGTTAGAGCAGGGCACTGGGTCACTAGTTAATCTCCTATTGAGACAGGAGAAGAAGCAGAGTTGTCAAACTGCTTTTCTGCCACTGAGGCTCAAAGCTTCGGCCATCACAAACTGACCCTGATAGGACTTGGCTGAAACTGCCAACTTGGAGGTTCAGCACTGGCTGGATTGCACTCCCAGACACTGTTAGCAATCACCAGCAGGGCTTGCAGGACAGCTTGCAGCACCTGACTCAACCCTTGCTGGACGATGGTAGCAGCCATTGCCCAGAATGAAAATCTCTAAATTACAACCATTTCCTTCCTACACATCAGAAGTCACAGGACTATATCTTCCACCACATCCCTTACCTACTTTTGTCCCATGCTGCTCCTTGCAGCAGAAGACAAGCTTCCCTTCACAGTTTAGAGACAGACACTAGAAAAGTTTGCTGCTGAGTAGAAATTGAAGCTGTAGTAACCATTAAGCTGAGAAAATTCTGTTAATTTTAGGAGATAAATATGGCAATGCTTATTCCACCTTCTTCTATACAAGACTCCTTTAGGTATTCCTAAGAAGATGCATGTTTCTTTCTCACACATTTACTCTTCCACATTCAAATACAACCTTTGCCTGATTCCAAACTGGTGTTTGCATCAATGGCCTATGGTGCTTTCTGAGACTGGTTATCTTTAAACCAGCCTACTCAACAGGGAACACACTACATTTCCATGTGCTGCATAGATCTATTCTTTTAACTTTTTTTTTTTTTTTTTGCAAATATCTGAAATGAAAGGTCACATAGAATGCACCATATGGAGCAAAACAAGATATGTCAGCTCTATTTTTTTTTCGTTTTGGTATCTAGAATCAAGTCCACACACACCTTTTTTTTTTTTTATGTAACCAACTATCTGCAGAACTTTATAGAAGGCTATGAAAATTAGCTAACTAAACCAGCACTGATTACTTTTGCATGGAATCCTTCTAAGCCCAGGTGCAAGTCAGAAGCAGATGTGGACATCCATTTTCTTTTTATTTTCAGGCAAGCAGGCCTATCTGTCTAACTTTATTCACCACCCTTGGGAGGTATCCCTGCTGCCATGGTTTTAGGATGCCAAAAGGTAGGTTCTGTGAAGAGATTAATTTCCATTCAGATATAGGAGAGAAATAAGTTCTCCTGGAGGGTAGTTCACAGCAAGACCTATAACTAGGCCCTCAGAGTATCACTTCTGATTAGCTCTTTACCCCCACTGAGGAACCAGAGAGAGGAGAAAGGCTGACTTCTTAAATCATGTCGCTTAAATCAGGCAATTTCAGTATTTTCTCATGGCTGAAACGGAACGTTTTGGGTTTTGAAGCTTTTCCTGATTTTTTTTGTACTTGAATTCAATCAAACCCAGCCTATTTGCATAAAAAGCCCGTTTGGAAATAACTAGCTAGAAGTGCCAAATTGCCAGCCCTGGAGGTGAAACATTTCTTATGAGCAGTATAGAGTTCTCATGAGCAGAGGCAAGGGAAAGCTCTCAGCACAATCACTTTCAGTACCCTTCATACATGCCTAGCACATAAAGACCACCAAAAGTGATGGTAGGGAAGGATTGTTCTCAAAACCCTTTGAAATTATACAATCTTTGCTAAAAATTCTAAATAGCTTTAAGTGTGTATCGACATGCACTGTCCTTTATTAGGAACTCTTAAAAATATTTTGATTCATTTCCCATTGAATTTTAACTGATAATTAGCTTTATGAAGATCACAAGGTGTGTAATGTGTAATGCAACTTCCATCTATTTCCATCCTGAAATGAATCAGAAAAATGGGGAACTTAATGGTAGAAACTTCTTGTGATTCATGGTGGGTTTACGAGTTGTCAGAATAAAGAATAAATGCAGTAGCTTAGTGGGAAAATATAACAGCCATTATGTACATGACGATAGCCCAGGTGCAGTTTCAGAGCTGAGAATATCCTCATCCAGCAAAAGCAATTAAATACATGCTTAACTTTAAGTAATCCCACTGGAATCTACAACATCTAAAAAGTAAGCAGTAATCATGAAGCAAAATGTTACTCCTCATTCTGAAAGAATATTTCTATAACTGAATGTCCTAACTGAGGCAAAAGAAGAATTGCATGGTGAATTTCTCACTCTTCAAATTATTTAGCAAAACTGAGGTATTAGTTTAAGTGTGTGTGTGTATGTATCTGTGTGAAAGAGGACAAAAAAAAATACCTTGTTTTCATTTGGAACCCATTTGCTTACATGTTGGAAATACCAGAGTTTCTGGAAAGTGAAACATGGACTACAAGAGACCTCTGAATGGCAACAAAATGAGTGGTAAAAAAAATATTTTGCAATTATCAGAATTATCCTAATTCTGATTCTAAGTGACCTTAAGGTCCTTAAAGTCCACCCTCTGATACCCTTGGATATTTCTCATATATCACCTCTTCTGAGAGACAGTTGTTTTGTTGTATATGATCCTGTTCAACTGTGGTTTGCTACAACCTTTTCTCAGAGCACAGCCAAGATAAACACCAAGCATCTCTTGTGTTTTTCTGTGATAGAATTACTGGATGAAGTACTGGGGACACAGTTGTGTGGACATCTCATTTAAGCAATGGTTGAGGGAAGAGCCCCATGACGGATGAGGTGCTCAGTGGACTAGGTTCCCTAATAACTCACTAAACCCAAACAGCTCATGATTTTTTTTTTTCCTCACAGAGCCCAGAAAACCAACCATAATTCTGTCTTTCAATTGCTTTGAGAATGAACCACTGGGGGGGCTGATAAAGAGTGGAAAGTTTGCATTTCTCTCACAGGAGTGTTCTGATAATAGCAAGTGTAGAGAATACCCAGGATGACAGAAAGGTTTCTAGTCTGCTTATATGAGATGATTACAGGCAGCATTTTGTATGCACTTAGCAGAGCATTCACCCAGGCAGTCAGGGTTGGTGACAACAGAGAGAATCAAAGACCATTCTTTTCTCTGCTGTGTGTGCACAGCCAAGGTCAGGCCTATAGCACAGTGTCCACTTGGAGTGCACAGTAACAACATCTGCATGCCTGCAAAGCCCATACCTTGTGCTCTGCAGCACAAGACTCCTCCCTGGTGCACCTGGGTAGCCAACCATGCTGCCTCTGACCCAGTGACAACAGTGAGCAGGGGCACCCCCCCCAAATAATGGCTCTGAAGCCATTATTTAGGAATGATATTTACAATTGCAAACTGAGAATCAGGCTTGTGTAGATTCTAATGAGTCATAAATCAGATCCAGAGTGGCAGAGTCACGTGCTACCACGTGGCTTGATCTTGCAGGTAGTCATAACAAGTTCAGGACCCTTGCTGCTGTCCCCACCTGTCCAGGCAACCAAAAACTCCTCTTTGAAAATAAAGTGACTACTGTCTGATAACTTGCTTAGCATTTTGAGTTCCTAGGAATCTCCTGCAAACAAAAAAAGACACAGGACAGCCACCTTAAAGACAGGGGTGCTTAGAATTAAGGATCCTCATGTGCGTCAGACCTCTGTTCCACTAACAGCAACACACATCTTGGGGCCTTCCCCTTCTTCACCCTTTTATCATATTGTAGAAGGTACCAAGTCTGTTAATTAGTGTTGAGGAGACAATGCAAACTAGCTGAAAGTAGCTTTTCTGCCACTGATCACTGACAAGCTAATAGGCCTGACATTTCCTTCAGCACACCATTCCTTTGATTAATGCAGCTCCACAATTTTTTTTGAAAATTTGTATAATACTCTCCCGTGACAGGAACTGATTTACAAATATAAGACAAAGATTAAGAAGAGGTGGACTTTCAGCACGGGGAAAAAAAGTTATAATGAGGTTCACAGTCACAGTCAGGGAGGTTGTTATACTGACTGTGAATCTTGGGCAGACTTAGGTAATAGCAAGGATCTCTTAAAAGGCAGAGAGGGTCAGCAGCAATTTCCTGTGATGGGGACCTGTTGCTAAAAATTCTCAGAGAACAGGAGGAGCATTTCATTTGTGGCAGGCCACATGCAGCAGTTCTTATTAGCTGGACTATGAGAAAATAGTAACTGGTATGGCAGATCCCCTGTAGGAACTAAGGCAGGCAGAAAGCAGCAGACAGTGCTGCACAAAATGCCTCAGGATCACAAATCAGTATTCCCCTAATGCATCCTTTCTCCCTTTCCCCTCCTGTGTACTGCCATGTTTTTTTCCCTCCCATCTTTTTCTCTCCCACCTCTACCAAATGCTGGGGTCCTGTAAGACCAGAGGCCCCTCTCTTTCTGATACTTAAACTAGGTCTTCAAAAATGACCCCAGCTCTCTCTAAACCAAACTTCACTGCCATACAAACCATGTCTTTATGAGCTGTATATTCACACCCCATTTTGTCCTACTGCTTCCCCTTCAATGGCAAAGTGGGAGGAAAACCACTGACCTACCCACTGCAGTCATGCTACAACTCACACCCTGATCAGGGTTGTGCCTCCTTTCCCTCCCTGCTGAAGATCTTTCCTCTCTTTTTTCTTTTGCCTGTCTGACTCAGTCTCAGCACAGAAAGGTGTATGAAGGCTGCCTCCTCGACTGATCCCTTGAACAAGCTCACAGCGCTCTCTTATGTGAGACTGCCAACATTTCTTCAAAAGACTTGCACAACAACAAAGCCCTTCTTCAGTATTTCAATCTGAATTATTGAAAATAAATTGCTATTTTTTATTTATCCTGTTGTTCTTTGCAGAGTCAAGCTGCCTCCAGCTGTCTATCCCAGTGGCTGCTCCAGCCTCTGAGCAAAACAGGTTTTCTTGTCTTCATCCTTACATACATGAAATGTAACAGTATCTTCACACTCAGTCTGAACTTTGTATTTTCAAGTCCGAAAGAATTTGTCATGTGAAATACTCAACCTGAGAGGTTTGTTCTGGATCTTTGTTTTCAGGTTTTCCTTGGCAAAAAGCCACCACCCTCTCTGCATGTAAACGTGATCCCTTGTCCAAAATCATCAGCTAGGGTTGGTGGATGGAAAAGTGAAACACTTGCTGTTTCCAAAGTTTCCTAGACAGGTCATGATAAAATTCAATGCCCTTGTGATGACTCTGCCTGGGGTTCTTGAGAAAAATACCTCATATAGTATGTTTGTACCCATCTATCCTCCCACTCTCATTCCTTCATTTTCTCAAAGTATACTTTTAATCCATTAACAAGTTTGAAATCTAAGCACTTCCAAAAAGTTGGATGAAAAAGGCAGCCCCAAAGAAGAGAGCTTTCTTAGCTGTAAAGCCTTAGACCCCAATGAGCTTTTTTATTCCCCACATACTAAAGATATGCAAGCTATTAAATCTACTCACTCCTAGGCACACAAAAATCCAATCCACACCAAGGATCAACCATAGAATCAGATTTTAGCAGACTAAACCCCTTCACTGTATACACTGTTTATTGAGCTGTCTGTCTGAGAAAGGCCAGGCTATGTCTGACAGCTGGGTATGACTAAGCAGCAGACTATGTCTATGGACAGGGATACTCCTTTGAGAGAGACAGATTCAAACTTCTTTTCACTTCAGTTCCAAAAGTGAAACCTGGGTCCTCCCTGTCCACACTAGGTACCCCTGACACCACGCTTCTAGCTGCTCTTTTGCTACAGCCTGTGACATTTCCATTTGCTTCTGGAGATGCATAATTTCTTGGACACTAATGAATTTCCATGAAAGGTTTCGGTTTCAGTGAATCAGCTTTTTCTGATGAAAAATGACACTGACAGAAATTTCTCTGCCAGCTCTCTCACATTGGATAACCTTCAGAAACTCGATTCACCTCTGTGCTTCTCCATTTTGAAACAGGGCAATAATACTGACCTTTTCCTTATAACCCTCCCTGAGATCAATGGACAAAAGCACAATGTAAGAGCAAAGCGTCATTGTTATTTATTATTCTAAGCATCAGAGAGACCATAAAGGAAAAGCAAAATACTATGATATTCACTGAGGTAACAAAATAAAGCCATTCCTCTGACAACACTTTTAAAATGTTAGAGCTCAGATTCTTTTTTTTTTTTCTTTGGGTAGCTAAAGGGTTGATATAATTCCCTGATATCAAAGTGAAAAAAATTACTTACAAAGTAAGTAGGCAAAGTAAACAGAAAAAGAAATACTCTATAAGCATACAAAAAACCACTGATACTTTTCTCTCACAGCAAGATTTTTTGTTTCCAGCATTTTCTTGAGTACACAAAGAATCAGTCGTGAAAAATATCTCCATATTGCAAACGCCAGATCCAGAATTTTACACTTTAGGGGTAACATTTCTTGATATCTCAGAATGCAACTTACATTCTAGTAACAAAAGCAGATTAAGCACTCAGTATTCTGCCATGCCTATCATCAGAAAAATATCCACACAGAACACTGTTCTATCGAATAAATCCCCATATCAACAAAGTATCTACATATTTAAATATCATTCAGCAGAGATTACCATCCGAAGTTATTTCTCCCCACACTTCAGTGAGATTATAAAATATTACAAGACATAGAAACGTTCAAAAAATCTACTCCCTTCTGCAGACAGCTTTGGAGGTACAAAAATGCCACCTAGCCTAGTAAAGGACACTTCCTCAACCCCAGGCCCCTCAGGTGCAAGGGCCTATAGTCAGAGGGAGATTGAGAGCTTCTCTGTAGCACCACTCCATTGGAAAGGGTTTCATTTCAAATCCAGGCTGTTGCCTGAAATGGCCAAGGGCAGCTTTTCAATGTCCAGGTGTGAAGTGGATCAGAAAAGGTACAAGCACAACTCCCACCCCAGACAACCTGGCTATAGGGACAAACTGGGACCTCTGGAAGAAAAGGCAGTAGGAAAAGTCACGGGAGTGTGGTGCCATCAAGACAGGTCAACCAGCCAAGATTGATGCTGAGTGCAGATGAGTTTGAGATACCCAAGAAAGCTCACATCATCAAATCTCAAGAGAAAAGGCCTCCTTTACTTGATACAGTCCTGACTTCCTCTGGCAGACAGTCCACCTTATGCTAGTATTTTATGTCCTATTTCCTTGGTGTCTCACAGTGATCAGAACTTGAACATATGGACCCTTTCTTGTTCTAAAACCTCTGCACAGATGTGCCAAAAAAGGCACAAAATCCCTGCAAAAAGAAAAAAAAAAAAAAAAAGAACAAGAAGTTACATATATCACAATACATTTTGTAAGGGTCAAGTTCCAGTTTATATGTCAATATAAATATAGAAAGCAAGAACACTGAGCAAGCAAGGAAAGAACAGTTTATATTCACTGACATTCAGGCTGCTGCAGTTGGTTTTGTTCTGATCTTCCTCCTCCCCACAATTCCACTATCTTTCAATTATCCAGGTGCCAAAGTATAAAAATCCTTCTAGAATCAAGGAAAACAGGAAAAATTAAGTCTTCTTTGCTACCTACATCTTTCTTTCCTACACCTTCTATTTCTAGAGTATTTTTCAATTAAGAGGCAATATAGCATGACCATAAAAATTATCACAGGCTCCTAAAAATCCCTTTTGGCTTTGGAAAGAGCCTTTAAAATGTTGAATAATATCTGTCAGTGTTCAACTCATTAAAATTCTTTGGAAAAGATTCAAACTCTGTGCCTGGGAGAAAGAATTATTTCTGTAATTGAAAGAAGAACACCAAAACACAAGTTCTTTAATAGCACTTGGACTCCTGGGAGATTCAACAATCAGCTATCTTGTCAATTCAAAACATACACTTGGGCTGGTTTTTCTGCATTTGTTGGTTTCAAGGTAAAAACTTATTATTTAATAAAATACAATTAGAGCATTTTGCACGGGAAGTTCCAGATCCCCCAAAAAAACATGTGGAGAAGCTGGTGAATCTTCACACAGAGACTAATCCATACAGAAGGGAAATGAAAGTTAACCTTCCTGCCAGCCCATAATTAGTTTCATATCACTTACAAACTGAATGCATCTACTTGTGAGATGCTGTGAGTTATTTTCAAGTCTCAGGCACAGAGCAGTTCATTTAAAGTGGCTTCTCTGTAGCTACCAATCATTTCTCCCCAAGATGGTTAAGTGGGTGCTTTGCAAAAAGCCATGCATAGAAAGAAAGGTATCTAACAGCAATGACCCTCCTAGCAAAAGACATCAATCACAGAAACAAAATGGGTCTCTGATGAGCAGCAGCACTAAGATGACATTATTGGGGCATCTCTCTGGTCTTTCAATACCTTCAGGTACTTCACTGAATTTCATTTGTCAGAAAAGCCCTTTGCTCTCCAGCTCTCAAACCCAAGTACAACTCTTTCTTTCTCTCCGCTGGGTCAGTCTGTTTGATCGCTCTCATTCCATTCTGGGCAGACAGCTACATAAATGATGGATGAGAAACTGAACTTTTACAAAGTTCACAAGTCACTCACGGTCAGTTCCATCTGTTTTAGGCATGGTTGTTTGCTTTCTTGTTTTGCTGCGGGGGGTTTTTGTGGTGTTTGTTTTGGGCTTTTGTTTGAGGGGTTTTTTTGTTGCTGTTGTTTTGTTTGGGTGGTTGGCTGAGTTGTGTTTGTTGTCAGTTGGGTTGTGTTTGTTTGTTGGTTTTGTTTTTGTTGTTCGTTTTAAAATCTCCTTTAAGTTGGTTTATCGAGCCCTAAACAAATCACAAACCTTAATCTGCCTTTTCTAGGTGTCTTTATAGTCAGTGTTCTCACTTTCTTTGGTAACTTGCTGCAGCCTCAAGCTCTAATTAGGCATGCAATCTGGGTTTTGCATATATCAATAGTTTTCATTGGCATTAACTGGAGCCATATTTGCAGAATCAAAGATTAAATGCAACCATTAGTGGCTTCTCTGTTTTTGCTGGTTATGCTCATTCACTGTTCATGGTCTGCAAGGCTGCTCTTGCATGATAGTGTTGATTCAGGGGATCAAAACTCTACATCTTTTTTTTTTTTATATTGTTAAATTCAAACCCTGTCTAGAGCTATTGCTCTATACAGCTTTTTATCCTGCAATAGATCCCTGCAAGACAGACACACAAATACCAATAAGGTTTACAGGGCTGTATGGAATTGTTCTTCTATAACCAAATCCATTAGGCTGGGAGGTTTGGTGCCTGTTCCAGCAAACCAGCAAAAACAGGGAGAGATTATTTACTACAGAGAGACAAGTACAGTAGAAGTAATTAAAACAAAGTGCCTCATGCTGAATCAAAGTTTATGGAAGAAAAGAAGGCAAAATTATAGCAGAGTAAGGATAAACCACCACAAAGCTGTGAAAACCAGATACAGGGGGGAAAAAAAAAGGTCATGATCCAGAAAGTCTTGCTTCCAGCACAAGGACATGTATTTGAGGTAGCTCCTTAAAAAGGGTGATGATATCAGCTATGGAGGCTGACTTGGCCACATGTCTTTTATCAGCACTTTTAGCACGGTCTTCTGAATTTTCTCTTTCAAACTGGCAAGAAAAACTATTCAGAGCTAACCACTTTTTTTGGGATGGTGGCAGGGACTTCCTCCATGGTCATGTTTTTGAGCACATACGGAGAGCCTCTTCTCAATGGCTCCAAAGAGTGCAGTGACTGGGTATTCTCAGCCCTCACTTGATATTCAGACTGTTAGAGGTCCATGGTCACAACGTCACTATGAAAATGCAACTGCACCTCTGTTACAACCAGAAGGGTCTGGAAGCTTCTTCTGAACTCTGCACTAATTTGCTACCATTAAAATCCAAACTCAGGTAGTTTCAGAGACTTTAGTTTTGTAGTTACCAAAGAACCCTGTGGCTGGTTTACTGTCCTCCCACTTGCATCACCAGTATCTACCACTGCTCTATAACAGCAAGACATAGCACCTCACTTTGCACTGTGGAAACAAACTGTACTTGTCAGGCTACCTGGATAGCTGAGGTTTCATATCCCAACTGCCTTTTGGGGGTTAAAATATGACTCACTCTACCTCCCTAGTCTCTACAGTCCAGTGAACAATGGATTTTACTTACAACTGCAAAAATGATGAACAAGGAAAGATAAAAAACACTAGTGGTACCCAGCACTGAAAACCAAACATAGAAGTAATTACAGATTTCAAACTACTATTTTTTCAACATTTCTGTAAGTCACCTATTTTTTCCAAATATCAGAAGACAGTCAGGGGAAGATTTATATAACCATTGCTAGACAGTCTTAAAATGTATACATGTATACACAGATAACTTTCCCTACAAATTTGCCATTGTTTTATCCTTCGCCCACCATGGTTACTTTTACAGAAAATATCTAAATTTCTTGTTTAGAGATACCATAACAAAAAAAAGGGGGGGAAAAAGGCCAAACTGAAAAGCCACATCTGCTCCACGTGCATGAAACACCACAGTCCCCTGGACACTTAACAGCTCTAACCCTCTGTGAGCTATCACAGAACTTGAAGGACACTGCACAGTGTTGCAGAATTTCAGAAGAGCTGAGAATTTCTGTCCTCAGCCTACCTACTGAATTAAAGTCAAATACAATCACAAGGCCCAAAGCCATATCCAAACACTATGTAACATACTCTAAACTCCTGCTGAACTAAACCAAACAACAGCCTTAGACACAGGCAGCACAACCACTACCACTCTGCCAATTTGATTAATAAGGGACACTCTTTCTGTACTGCTTCTCCTTTATATCTTTAGATTATTAAGGCTACAACAACTATCAACTAGATTTTGCAAGCCTAATGAGAGAGATTATTCACATTCTCATGCTGGCAAGTGTCAGTCCCAGACAGAATGAATCAGTAGTTTAATACTATCCTAGGGCTTTATAGCAGAAATTAAACAAACCATAGTGCTTGCAGAGCTAGTTCAGAATATTCAGGTCTCATGAGCCTGTTTTAGCTGTTATGTTAGTGGAGGATGACTGCAATCTTCAGGATACCAACTTTCCTGCAAATAGCCATGCTCAGCTACACTGCTACAGGTGTCTTTCTCCTACCTAACAGTGACAGACAGAAAGATGCAAACCTCTGACGAGTTGCAAGAAGGAAAAAGAGTACACACTAACATGCACCGGTGCTGCTTTAGAGCAGCCTTTTGCCTTGGAGAAGAGCAGCCACTACTTTGAGAGCACTGAGTGAATAATGATGCATTTTGAGACTCTCCCAGTTACATGGTACTGTTTTTAGGGCTGCTTTCAAAAGAAAGGAAGGGGCCTAAAAGGGAAAAGGTTATATGATAAAAGTCGTAACAGAAAACTAGAGAGAGTCTAATGAGAAATAAAAATTAGAAGATAAAATAACAATATAATGGCTAAACAATTAGAAAATAATCTAAAGAGAACGGAAAAGAGGAATATAGCAAAGGAAAGCTGGCAAAGAGATGGGCAATTCAGAGTTAGTAAAATATTCAGAAAGGGTTCATTTCTGTCATCAGTTCATGAAGATAAAATGCAAATGAACCAAAATGTAGAAATTAAGGTAAATACGTATGTGTAGTGGTTTGAACCAGGTTTTCCCCCTGAAGCTAAGAAAGTGGTAACCCCCAAGGGGTGATGACACTGGAGATTTGAACCGATCTGCGCTCTTGCAAAATGTAAAGGTACCACAAGCAAACGGAAGAGAAGGTTGGTTGTAGTTTGGTTGTAGAAGGGGTAGCCATGTTCTGAGGCCACGAGGAGCAGAGGACAGAAGCCCTTGGGGGGGGCTTTGGCCCCCAGCGGGGGCCTGCGGGGACCTGGAACAGCATAAAGCTGGGCTGGGTGCCTGCAGGTGAGAGCTGAGAAAGTTTTCTCCACTGTGAGGGAGCAGCGGTGGCGGTGGCAGAAGCAACACTGGCCGGAGAAGGTGGCAGAGAGCCAGGAGAGATAAGACCAAGCAGCCATGCAGCACCAGAGAAAGAACTCCTGCAAGGAGGGAGAGAGAGAGAGAGAGAGAGAGAGAGAGAGAGAGAGAGAGAGAGAGAGAGAGAGAGAGTTTTGGGGGTAGGAACTGAACCAGACCCCCTAAACTCCTTGGAGACCCCTCACGTCCTAGAAGGGAGGGGTGAAGTGCAACATGCACTGCAGAGAGGAGCTGAGAAGCTCAGAGCATCCTGAGAAGTTGGACCGGGACGGAGAGGAATGCAGAGGGGGGTGACCTTGGCCTTCCCCCCCCCCCCGCCACTGCTGCCAAGGTGGCAGACTGAGACAGAGCACAGGAGCTCTGGTAGAACTCTTTGAGGCAAAGGCTTTCAACTGAAAGCTACCCAAGATGTTCTGACTCAGGGGTGAATCCCCTGAGGAAGGGACCTTGATGGGGGTCTTACATCCCATGATATGACCATGGTGAAGCGAGTTTTGTCCCTGCTGGCAGTCCACGGGTGAGACCTTCGCTTGGAGTCGAAGGGCGAGAGGGGGCTTGGATACCCCCCTCATGTGTACTGGCAGAGTCCAGTTACAGTTGCTGCATGGAAGACAGAAGAGAGGTTGCTGCCGTAAATGTGGAAAGGATCTTTCCTTCTTCCCTCCTGGACTTTTATTTGGAGGGGAGAAGAGATCTGATCCATTGTAAATACTTATGTCGTGGTAGAGATAGTTGTGATTGTGTGTATAATGTATTATAATATTTATTTGTACAGTCATTGTAATATATTCCCTTTCCCCCATTCTGAGTCTCGTGTTTTGTCTGGAAAAAACACATCTTATACTAGGTTGGGATGGGGGAGGGGGCTTAGACTAGGGAAGTAGAATTTTGGGGATCTCAAACCATGACAGTATGCAACGTACTAACTGTCTCATAAAACATACACTATATCACAAAAGAAAAGCTAAGAGTGATCTAACTCCTGCTCATCAAGCACATGAACTACCCCACCTGTGTACTAAACCAATACGTTATATTTTGATCTGCTGCACCCCAGGTAGAAACCTGATACAAATATAGGAATGATCCTGTTTGAATATTTTATCACTGCAATATGAGCCTTTAGGGGGCTTTCCATTACATTCACTTCTGAATCTTAATTTCTAATTTATTCTGGCTTTGATTCAAGTGCAGTGCCAGAGCACTTGAAAAAGCACGGGAGCAATGACAGGGCTTCTGGCTACTGCTAAGGAAAATTCCCAGTCCGACCTCTTGGGAGACTCCCTGGCAGCCACACTCCCAAGAACAGAGACTTCCACTGCTGGGACTGAAGCCTCTTCACAACAGCGGCTCCAGTGGCCCAAGGGGTCCCCACTTGCCTCCCTGCACACCCCACTCACACAGCCCAGGTTTCCTTACTGGCTCAAGTTTAGTTACATTGATAAGCAGGACATGGAGTTTCTTGGACGCTTTTCTTTTTTACTTGGCTCTGGTCTTCATCTTTCAAGGCACAGATGGCCTGGCTCCATCTTTTACACACATTTATGAGATCCACCGAGCCACCTCTTCTCCAGAAGAACAGTCCCAGCTCCCTCAGCCTTTCCTCGTAGAAGCGGTGCTCCAGTCCCTTCCTTTTCTTTGTTGCCCTTTGCTGGCACTCTCTCCAGGACTTCTGTCTCCCTGGCACTGGGGAGCCCTGCAGTGGACACAGTAGTTCAGGTGTGGCCTCACCAGTGCTGAGCAGAAGAAAAGGACCACCTTCCTACACCTGCTGACACCACTACTCCAAATGCAGCCCAGGATACCCTTAGTCCTCTTTGCCTCTTTTCCAGCTGCTCAGCTCCCAGCACACAACAAAAGTGGAAGTAACTGTTCCCAGGATTTGCCTGGGGGTTATGACTGTTTAAAATTCAAGTCAATTTTCAGAGTCCTAAGTGTCAGATCTGAGGGGAAAGGTTTAATATTTTCAAAGCTTTTGTGTGTAAACCGAATTTGCCATTTAAAGCCAAGATCTTTTCTAGAGCTTCGTAATTAGAGAACCATATACACCCTAGAAGAGCTAAGAACAGACAGTATTATATAGGATCCAGTTTCAAGTCTCTCCAGTCCTTACCACAGACTTTTGACCTTTTGGATCTCTTACTGCCCTGATCACAGGAGTTCTGGTCATTCTGTCTGACCTTTTCCCCCAACACAAGCAAACCCTCTTACAAAGTGAATCAAACTCAAGGAACCTGCTGAAAGGTCCATGAAATCCACCACATTCTTACAGACTACACATTCTCCCAACCCACTCTAACCAGCATCACTGAAGATCCTGTCTCATAATCAACATTAGTTACCAGAACTACACAGCATAAGTTACTCAACAAAGGGAAAAAAATCCCCAATTGCAAATAACATTAAAACACAATAAAATCCTCTACCAAAGTAATTATTTGAACCACTGATGCAGTCAAGTGCAAGAGGCATCTGATCTGTAAAAGGAATTTGTTTATCCAGCAGAATCTCAAGTCTTTAAGAAAATAGCATCAGCAGGAACAGGCTGACAATTTAAATCCCAATACAGAAGAATCTCAGATCTTAAGTAAACATTTTGCCAACAACTTAGTTAAACTTGAAGAGGAGGGAATGCATAGAACCCTAACTATTTTCCTGCCTCTTAATAGCACAGAAGGCTTTTCAAAGAGTTTTTTCCTTGCACTAAATTCAATCAAGTCATTTAGTAGTTTTATTTTGACAGGGCCCATGAATGAACAGTTCCCATTCTCTCCTTTGCCAGTCAAAGCAGTGCCAGATTTCACTGCAGAGCTTTCTGAAGCACTGAGGTGCACAGAGGAAAACATGCTCAGCTTAAAAAGATAAATGTTTGTCAAAAGCAACTGCATTTCCTGCCCATTGTTTCTCCCCTATTCATTAAACTTATTGCCTTCATTTTGTCAAAATAGAAATTCTGTCGCTGCAAACGTAGTCCTAAAGTCTACAGTTACCAGATGTGAAAAAGTCTCATCAATATATTAAACATGTGTGTACACAATGCACTAAGAAACTCCAGCCAAGCCACCAGGCTTTGTATTTCTTTACTCATTCTTTCTCTGAAAAAAATGTGCTCTAGAAAATTGAAGTGCAAATGAGAACGTGCAGTTACCAACACCACTAGTGATTTACAATAAATAGCAAAAATGAGAGGTTCTCTTCACATTTGCATCCAGCAGAATTAACCAAATAAGAAGAAATCCATTTTATTCCTAACAGATTAGGTGCAGTCACAGGCAGTTCTGTTCACGGATATTTACATCATATATAATGACTGAAAAAAAAACCCACAGAAGAGTACCTGGGTTTCTGAGTTTGATTAAATTGCAATGGAAAGCATCTTTTTTATATATATACCTCAGTACTTTTAAATTAGGAACTTATATATTTGCACTGAAGATGGATTAATTTTCCAGAAGTCTGTGTTGCCTTAGGTAATTACTTATTTACCAGAATGAGAAACAGATAAACCATTGTACACATCTCCGTGAAACCAATCAAGGAAGTCTCTCCATTGACTTCAGTTAACTTAACCAATGTTGGATGCATTTCTGTGTAGAGCACAGAATTCTCTGCCTATCTCAAAAGCCTGAAGATGAGCGTTTCAGCATCAGTTTGGCATGCTTTCCAATTCAGGGTTGCTGAAGGAAGTTAATACACTCACTGGGAAAATTTCAAACCCATTTTCAGCTTTGAACTGAAACATTTTGGTCTCTTTTTTTTCAAGTAAAAAATAACAACTGAAACGTATTTGCCCAAGTGGTTCCCTTTTCTTGGGGGAACAGACATTATCTGTAGCCAATGAAGAAGGGGGGTGATGTTACCAGAGTTAGGTGGAGGCCTGTGGTTTTGTCAGGTTTCAGGCAATGCTGTCAATCAGGAAAGTACACTTACAGTTGTCTACAGCAGCAGGTGTGGTATCTCACTTTTCCAAGTTATAACTTCCCCTCACATTTTTCAGAGTGAGTAAAAAGAAAGTGAGTATTTTATTGATGTAACACATGAGATAACCATCTGAGAAATCCAATATGCTATTGAAAGATGACTATTATTGAAGATCGCAGCAGTTCAACTAGAGCCTTTTCAGAAGTGAATCTTGAAATTTCCCATCCTGTCCCTTTGTTCTGTAAGTGCCCATTGATTAAGACTACGATGTGCATCCTCAAGCACTAAGGGTTAATTACTGTGTATCACTTTTACTTAAAATAATTTCACTAGAAAAGGCAGCTGTAATAGCCTATTGTGTACTTACCTTCAAGGAGTCTGAGCACATTTTCTTTAGAAACCATAGCAATTTTAATGTTCCTGGCAAACAAAGAAATAATTACCCTTGCAGTCACTGGAATCAACTATGTGCACACAATGAAAAAAACAACTAGAAAGAAAAATGTCCATTTCAGCCTACTCAGACTGCAATAAATTACCCAAACTTAAGATATAGTCAACTTTAGCAACGAAACTTGACAACCTTTTCTCTCTCTCCCTCTCTTTCTTTCATTTTATTCATTCTTTGCTAAAATATGGCTAAAATTTCCGTGAAGAAGCAAGGCTTTTTAAGGACATACAGGCATTTTAAAAGCTACCTCTCTGTGTATTCTGTGAGTTAGAGAGAGGTAAACACAAAAGGAAGATAGAGAAAATGAAGGAAGATTGAAAGAGTAAAGTCTTCTGACAAAAGCCTCTCCACTGCACTTTCTATAAAATTTCTGGGTAGCTTGGAAAGCATTCCTGGTTGTCCACAGAAATGAGAAACTCCCCTAAATGTGGGATCAACTGTAATGAAATTCATAAATCCCACAGAGCAGTTCAGAGAAGACAGGGACACACTGTGTCTGTGGTAGGACAAATGTTTGCAGAGTCTGGAAAGCAATGATAACAGTCATAGCAATAAATTATAGTCATTCCCAGATTTTCTTGGGTTTATTCTTCTGCTCTGCAAACTTAGAAATACTGAAGACAAACGCTTAGCTCTTCATTAATTCATTTGCAATGATTCCTCCAAACAAATCACAAAATATAAATGGAGGAGACAGAGAACATCATTGTCTCACAGAAATGCCAACAGCACAGAGAACTTGGTATGGACTATTGAAATCTAATGGAAAACCAGGCTTCTCCTACCACTGCAAAATTTCTGTTCACCCAATGTCCATCTAAGGTGAGACTTTTCCCCAGTTTTACCCCAAATGGTCTTCTTGTCTGAGATGGAAGAAGAACCATTCTGCCATGTTAGCAAAAACTGCCCTGCTTAATACTGATGTGCAGCATTCAAACCCAACACATACACAAGACTTGTTATACAAAAGAGAAAGGGATTTGAAGAAATTATCAGTAAGAATAGAAACAATTTATTTTCTTAGGGGAAGCAATTGTGTGCAAATGATCTCCCCCGTACAATTAAACTTTTTTTCTTAGTATGCTAATAAATGTAAAAGGATGGACTTCCTAACAAAATGGTTAAAAGAGGGAATGGGGAATAACACAGCTTATTGTGTTTCAGATTAGCTATGCTTTCACAAAAAGACTGCTCCAGCAGGCTGAACAAAACACCATTCCCTTGTGGGTTAGAGAGGAGAAATTACCTTTTCAGGTTTTTAATTTTAAGCTTAAATTTATGAAACGCTAATCCACGATCCATTAAAGATAGAATTTACCAGTACAGCCAGCAAAGCAGGAACGCTTACAAGCTTTCAGAAGCATATTTTTAAAGGAGAAAAAACACTGGAGTCAGCCTTTTCCATTGTTCACATACTTCCCTCTTTGGCAACACTTCAAAAAGGAATTGGCATATGAAGCTGTACAATCTGTTCTCCTTAAACAAGCCAAAGATTTTGCTTTTCTTTCGTATTCTTTGATATATAGGGATTTTTTGCAAAGGGAAGGGGCAAAGCAGAAGTCAAGACACTGCTTCTTTTCTTTTTTTTTCTAATGTACAGGTAGAGGTAACCATAGACCAGACCAAAGAGTTCCCATGTCCAGCAGCCCAGCCCAGCCCAGCCTGTCTGATATATCACAAAGGAACTATACAGGCAGGACAAATGTAGTGTTATTTCCCTGAAGTACCCTTTCAGTCTCCAGCAAATTGCAGTTTGGAGATTTCTAGAGCCAGAAGCAATGTCTTGATATTTCAAAGTCCTCAGAGGAATTGTCCCCCTGGTTTTCTGAGCTCTTGTAAGCTCACAGCATGCAGAATATTCTGCAAGCTGTGCAATCTACTGCTGCTTTTTACCAGTGCTGAACTGACCACCTGTTGATTTCATTTGATATCCCTTAATTTTTCTATTGGAGGAGGAAAAAAAAATTAACAAACTTTTCCCTGTCTCTGTCTCTCCATTATATTCTCTCTCAGACACTTGTTTTCTGACCTAAAGAATCTTCCTCTGTATCACTGACTGTGCAGAATTTTCAGTTCCTCCTTAACACCTTCTTATGCAAGTTATTTCAAGTTATACCCAGAAGCCTACTGAGCAGGGAGAACCAGGGACGGGCACAGGACTCTGGATACTTTTGATTCGCTCTATTTCTTCCACAATATGCCCAGCATATTATTTGCTTTTTAGGAGACTACTGAGAATTGAGCTAATATTTTCACCACATCATCCATCAGGGTGCTAAAATCTGATTGCTAATTGAAAGAGACAGCTCAGAACCCATCATTTTATATGTACAGATAGGATTTTTTTTTCACTTTGCATTTATCTACACAGAGTTTCATCTGCCATTTCTTTCACTCAGTGACTTCAGCTCATATGATTTTATTTGAGGTTGGTCTCTGTCATTAATACCTTGGCATTCTTAGGACTGTCAATAACTGTCACCTGTCTATTCACTCAATTTCCAGAATTATTTTGACCATGATCTTTTGAAGATTATATGTTGATCAGCACTGACTCAAATGCAAGTTTCTCTCTAACAACACCAATACTCTTTGAAATCTCATCATCCATTTCTATGTTATTTTTTTCCATGCAATGACAAGGATATGCAACTTATGGCAACTCAATGGGCATGTTCATTCTTGAAGTTCCTTTAGTGAAGGCTAACTGTCAAGCACCTCTTCAATACTAAGGTAATCTGCATCACTGGGATTGCCCTTATCCACTTGTTTTCCAGCTACTCAAAAAAAAATTGATAAATCTGTGAGGCATAACTGCCCTTCACAAAAATGATGCTATTTCTCCCTCCTGTTGAACCCATTTCTGCAGAGAGATCTCCTGTAGAGCCTTTTCAGTGGTTTCCCGGTCACAGGGTCAGTGGCTGATATGCACTGGTACAGGCCCATGAGACCCCAGCTAAAGAGCCACAAAACTAGGAAAGAGAAAACCCTGCAAGCACTTAAAGGGGAAAAAAACCCCCAAACCAAACCAAAACCAAACAGCAATTACAGAGTCTTTCAAATGTGATAAAATGAAAGGAAAAAAAGAAAGGTAAATCAATAATGTTTTCTCTTTGTACTATAACTTATACCCAGTTCCACTTCTGTGTACGACACATTCATTAGCCATGACAAATCTTTGTTCTCAACCAATAGACAAAGGCAGACCAGCAGAGTATATAAAGGATGCAGTTGGTTTCCCTGTAGTAGTGGTGAAGACACTTGTCCCTCTATTCCCGCAGAAACTGAGCCAACAGCAATAATACTTGCAAAGAGTATCTCACACAATTACAATGTATGTTATCAAAAATCAATATTTGCAAAATATCTGAACATGAAAATCATTCTGGACAATTTCACAGGAACAAGAGATCGGAGAAATTTACTCCTCCCACACTGATACTTTAATGACCATAGTTAAAATTAGGTATTTATCTGCAAATGTATGCTTCTCCAAAACATTCAGAAATTATCTCTATATTTTTATGATATGATTAAGTAGCTTCAGTCTGCTACTACTTGCTCATCAGTCTTTGATGAACAGCTGTTCAAGAATATTTAGAGATGTTAATATTCTCTTTACTGTAGTAGCATGGAAGTGGAATTGTGTATTTAGGTAATGTTATTTATTTTGCCATTAGTTTTGAATTATTTAACCAGTTAAGAATGATGCACATTATCTCTCCCAAGCAGTACAACTCCAGTTAAAGATTAAATAAAATCAGAAGTATCTACTTTAAGATGCAACAGAAAATGCACAGATTGTTTGTGTCCCCATTTGATTACTGCTTAGATTTTAAAATAAATGCATAAGTCATGCCAGCATATCAAAATTCAGAGTGTCAGGTGGTCCCAGATCAGAGATATGGGGTTTGGGTTTTTTTCTGGGGTACAATAGCAGTCAGAGAAGGAAGTCTTTGAAAAACGGGTTATTGTCCTTTTCCCCAAATACCAGAGAGAACATCTGATGTACCAATAAAGTTTTCCAAATTCCTTTAAATGTTGCCTCCTTTTTTTTTTTTTCCAATTCTGAACTCAGTGCTTAAAATGAATGAGTCATCTTTTTAACAACACCAACTGAAATATCCACATAAACTGTTGCAGAAGAGTATTTGTAAAATAGATGCTGGAGGGCAAGTGAGCCACTGATAATGGTCTTATCTCAATGGCTTGGAGTCTGGGCTGAGGGCTCAGTACACTTTACCAGGTTGGTCAAATCACCCCATCTTACAGACTGAGCTGCTGGGCTGACACAGTGCAAGGCACTTCTCTTCTATGAACTGGACAGGAAGGGAAGCCTTTGGCAACAGCACTGAACAGGCATTTGCTAAACAAAGATATCTGAGCTGAAGTCATTGGTAAAAGTTTGTCCCCAGCTTAGTTTAACCAGCTTTGGAAGTGAATGGACACAAACTGAACTAAATTTCAGCTGGTTAAGTTTGGGAGCATCAGCAAAAGGATTAATGTGAAGTAACTATTCCACTCAAGAAAGTAATTCAGATTTTGTCCTTTTGGTTTTGTCCTCACCAAACGAAGAAGCTGTTTATAAATCAACCCCCCACCCCCATTCAGCTGGACTTTTAAGAATACATGGTTTAGAAACACAAATAATTCCATCAACTCCAAGAAGCCCACCTCCGTGCTTAAAGGAGTTCACTTCTAAATTAACTAAATTGGACCTTATGCTTATTTGCATACTTTTCCCTTTGGCACACAAACTTTTACATTAGTATTCAGAGAAATCAGAGTAAGGATGTTCTGTATTTAAGTGTTCCACTCCAGGGAACACTATTCGTATCTTGTATTATTACCAGCATACTCAAAACACTGTCTTTTTAAAAGAAATGCCCTAGTCAAAACAGAAATTAGGATTTTCTGCAGAGATTATTAGGAGAGATCCTTTGGTCTGTGCTGTGAGGAGGTCTGATCACACCCTTGTGGTCTTCCCTTCCAGCCTCACATCTCCAGGAAACCAATGGAAAGTGATTATTGTTTTAGTCACAAGTTTCAATAACCAACCAAACTTAGGGCAGCTTCTCTCTATTAACAATACAGCCTTTCTTAAACTCTTCCATTAATAAAATCTGTTGGAAACCAGAGGAAGCAATCATGTATTTTGTGCGACATTAAAATAGAAGTACCAAGATGTCTCCAGATCCTCTTCTTCTTGCAAAGCTAGAGAGCAGAGTTTGTCAAATATTCATACCTTCAAAATGTATTTACTGAATGAGAAGCATGAGCCCAGAAAAAAAATTCTAAATGCAAAGATCAATTTTTTAGTGAAAGAGAAATCAATCTGTCCAAACCCTACTGGAGGACACTGTTGTAACAGTCCTGTGGCACATGGTGATCCTCTGATGGATCTTCCAGTTGCCCCTGTGTCCAATCAGCCTTTCTAAACTTTTAACCATCAGTCTTGTCTGTCTGGATTGGTGCTCATCCTGCATCGACAGCCCTCAGATTCCCCTGGAGCCCAAGTGTCTGAAGGCACGGGCTGAAGATGCAGCTGTAACACTCGGATACTGTGAAACCATCTGTGCAGTCTCGCAGCAACTGTTCATCTAAATGTCTTCAAAACGCAGCACTGATGAGCCTTTTCACTTCTGCTCAGTAGGTGATAAGAGAGCATTTTACCCCAAGCTGTGGCCCAGATGTATTGGACAGTAAATACATTACTTCTATTTTGTTTTCATTTTACAGTGACAATTAATAAATGCTCCTCATTGCAATGCATCAGCTCACTCATCTGTTAGTTACCATGGAATTTTCTGTGTGGTTCCTTCTAGTCACTTCCTGACACTGAGCTACTACAGAGTCGTTCATAAACCTCAAAAAACCTCCAGGTCACTTTGCTTATTTTATGAGTGAATTTTCTGCATGCATTGGAAGATGCCTGTACTGTTCCCTGCCACCTCCTCTTCCCCCTTTCTCTCTGTCCCTCCAAGCTTCCCAAGCTGACTTTGTTGACATGCTGTCCAAAAAAGAAAGCTCTCACAGGAAGTCACTGCTTCACTAACTGATATCTCTGTTCTCGCCTGATATTGCCTGAACAATTTTATTCTCATTTACATACTTATCTTCCTATTGCATGTAATTGTGTGTCTATCTAAGTGGTTAATGCAAGGGTAATGATGCCAATTTCCAGCCTATCAAAGTTATTCCAGGGATACAGGTCAGTGGCTCTCCTACTCCTCCCCTTCATTGAGCTGATTGTTATAAACTCACCCTAGAGACTGCTAAAGCTGGAGGAGAGCAGAGGTAAACCAAGCAGCAACTAAACCAGAAACTATGGAGAGCAAAAAGAGCTGGGAAATATTTTATTCATTTGTTTTCACTCCACTTACTGTTCCTACTTACTCTGAACGTCAGAGCTTTCTTTACCTCTCTGGTTTTCCTTTTAACAGTGGAGCAGAAGGTGAGAAAACAGTACATTGTTTGTACAACTAGAGATAAATGGGTTATCTATCTGAATACTTGAGATCTGCAGTTTAAGCAGCAGCAAAAGGATGTTATGTCTAGCTTCAGACTTTCTTCTTTATCTAGAAAGGCAGTAGAGGCTCCAGAGGAATGTTTCAAAGGAGTCAGGCAGTAAAAGCAAGAAAATTGGGCTAGAGGAGCATGAGGAATAGCAAGTTTGGAGAGACAGCAGCATGTGGAAAACCTCCAGGGAGCATTTACCTCATTTACATGATGTTTGCCAACACGTCATGGCACTTAGGAACAGTCACAGCTCCAAGAACAGAGGTAATTTTCAGGGCAGAGAGGAAGGACCATATGCTAGAGCAGAGTGTGAAAGGTAGATACATAAGGTAAGAGCTTAGATGGTACTGGCAGCCACAGAGAACTCCAAGTACTGCCTGGTACTCATCCGCCAACAGCTTAATGGCAACTACTTGTTCCAGGTAAGAACAACACATCCAGGTAGCTGAAGAAACAGCTCCTTTTGCAACCAGTCTCTTTAGACAGGTCTTCCTGCACTCCCCTGCCAGAGGGATCTCTCTTGACCATCTCAGGAGTCTTTCTTTCAAAGGATTCCAAGAATTCCCTCTGTAGATGAATCTCAGTGCAGTTCTTGTTCAGATCTAAGACACACATTTTTCATTTTTCCATGTAAGATGCCACAGGAAAAAAAAATCTCTTGCACTCTATCAGAATTTAGGAATTGGAAGCCTGCCACATCTTCATTTGCACTAAGAGAAGTGCAAATGGTAACATCTAGTGTGTTGGAGCAATTTTGGAAGATGTAGTAGTAGGTAAAGAAATCTTTGGACTTGGGTCAGACATGAGAGTCTAGAAGCATAAACAGTGTTCATGTTTTTGAAGCTGAAGATTTTGAATTTCACTCCCTACTGTTGACAAGATGCTGCTTTATGAGAGACAATCTGTTAGGAAAGGCAACTCTTAGATACCTGTAGGGACTACAGGGACACAGAGAGTAGCATAATCAGGTTTAGTGTGAGAAGTTCTCTCCCTTCTGGATTATGAATGGGATCACAGCCCTTGTTGTGGGATAGGCTCAAGGTCTTAAGGTCATTTCTCAAAACTCAACCACAATTCAGCCCGAGAGGAAGTTCGGAGATATCACTCAGGTGCTCCTACGTTGGCCCAAAGGACAAAGCTGAACAATGTCCTTTGTCTGCTGCTACCATTTCTAGCACTTTGCAAGGAAAGGACATGTCCTATCTGTGCTCACTTAGAGAAACAACAGGAATCACTGCAGATTGATCACTACAGAATGACCAGCTGCCCCAAACTAGCAAGAAGCATAAAAATACATAGATAAGCTCAGTGTTCTCTACCTAACACCCACCTTTTGCAAAAACACACATTGCCATATCTTATCTGATCTTGGAAGCTCATCCAAGACACTGATTGGGAGAACACAGAAAAACACCTAAACTGATAGCTTCCTTCAAAACCAAAAATCCCACTAGCACTCACGCAGAATGGCCAACAGACAACCCAAATCAGGGCACAGGACCTGTATCAGGTGCTCTCCTGAATCAGCCCATAAGAATGAGGGCAACATCACAGACAAGATCATTAAAAGCAGAGTGCTGGGCCCTGGCCAACAGCACAAGTAAATGACAGGCTGCAGTCTACTGCAAAACAATTCAGTTCAGTTTATGGAAAACTACCCCACAGCAAAGCCTTCCCCACAACAAGGGGGGAGAGAGAGGGGGAAAGAGAGAGAGAGAGAGAAAGAAAGGGGGAAAGAGAGAGAGAGAGAGAGAGAGAGAGAGAGAGAGAGAGGGAGGGAGAATATACAATGGCTACACTAACTCTGGGGGAAGTGACACCGTGCTAATGGGTTTTGCTGAATTCAAATGAAATGGTAGGATAAATCTACTGGAAGAAAAGTTGTTCTACTCCTTGCTGATAAGGGCTTAGTGATTTAAAGGCTCATCAGAAGGACAACTGCTGAGGTCTTGAATTGCTTGTTTGGAAATAAGTTGAGGAAGCTGTGATTTACAGAGATTCCAAGATTTGTCTGTTCGGGCTTTGTTTTATTGTTTTGGTGATTTGCTATTTTTCTTTGTTTGGCTTTGGGTTGTTTGTTTTAAGCTAGTAAGAATTTAGTTTTATTAGCTATGATAAAATAACATTTCAGGGCTCCTTTTTTTTAAATCTGATACTGTGTGACTGGGTTTTTTTGTGTGTCTTTGATTGGGTTTATCTCTTGCCTCCAAAAAAACAGACAGCTATACCTTATGCTTTACACAGGCTTGCCTTGCAACCTAATATTTATAACATCTATATCCTAACCTTTTATACCAACAACTGTTAAGTTATCTCTCTGCCCTTTACTTGACTTTATTACATTCAGTGAGAACAGGGTGGATCCCAGGGGTACTATATGCTCAGTAACAAAAAATAAAAATCACAGTATTTGATTTGTCACGGGTCTCATTTCACATCTCATGTCACGTGCAATGATTTGTGCATTTCTTATTTTTTGATTCCAAACTGCCCCAAGTCGATCCACTGATGTTCCTCCGCCCCACCAGATAATTGCAGTCTAATGGGTCTGACACACAGAGCGTGTCTGCTCAGCACACTGGCATTCCTCGCAAGGAAAAATGGTTTCTGTGAGGTTACTTTCCTGCCAGTTTAACTCTCGGAACCCAGCACACCCAGGACAGGATATCACCTGAGGGAAGGAAGAGGAAATAGGTAGCTACACATTAGACCAGGTTGTGTCATCAACCTGCATCTCTCCCAACAGCTTTACTTGAGGCACAGGGTATCAGGAAGACTCCACTGCACCTCCTGAAGGGACCCAGCCATTGAAAGTCCAGCTTCACACTGCACTGTGGCTCAGAAGAGTGCCTTCCTTTCATTTGATGTGTTCACAGCCATCACAGGGAAGATAGCAAAGTGGCTAAAGAGATACCCTGAGAAGGACAAACATTTTGGTGGTATGACCTTGCTTATCTGTAGAACTGCATAGGCAGATTGTAACTGCTTGATTCCAAATGTCACCTGTACTAGCAGGAATGGGAAATAAATGGAATCTAACAGTCCCAGTCTAACAGTAAGATCACATTTGTACGTAAGATTTGGCATGAAAGATAATTCAGTGGAGTTTTGATCAAACATTGTTTTATTATTTTATGTTTTATTATTATAGACATTACCTTGGAAAACTGCTAGATGGTGCTAGAATATATACATATTCAATACTATGCTACTACAGTAGTTTAAACTACAGTCCTTCCCCCTAGAATTAAGTCTTTGATGCAATTGCCTTGTGATTGCTTGTTGTATATAAGACAGAAAGCTGTGTCCAGGATGGCAGAGCCTTATTTTCTCTGCAGGGGGGTGAATGTAGAGAAACACTCAGCTGTGATCACATCAGGGCCCAGGTCAAGGAGATTAATTGATCCATACCCTGCTCAGTGAGAACATGCTGGTCACAATTCACACACATAACAAGCAGGCAGCTGTATGGATTCTATATTGCCAAGCACGAGCCATCCTGCATAAAAAGAGCATCTTTCAGACACCATTGTGTTCTTCATCAATGCAAATATTCTTGGAAGAAGAAGAAATAAAAAAAAATAAAAAAAAGAAGAAGTAGTGAAAGCAGGAGAAGGGAGGGAAAAAAAAAACCCTAACAAACAACAAAACAGAAAAATCTGCTCCTAAGCCTGTCTACAGCAAAGGAGAATTTTGATACCCAACGTGTCTGCAACTCACATTACCGGTCTATCTGATGCTATTAACTTCAGAGTGGTTTGTATGGGGAAGTTTAAACATGATATAACATAAATACATGGGATTATAAATGAGAGATGCACTTAAAAAGAAGTATGATAACAGACAGAGGAATTGTGTTACTCTGTGGAAATTGGGGTTACACAGCACAGACTTGGTCCATAATCTAGTAGAGGTTTTATGTGAAAAAAAGAAAAATAGATATTTTAAAATGATATTAGTACACTTGATTCTTAACATTAATGGCTAAGCATGTGGACACTGAGGGAAAAGAAAGCCCCACGCAGACTAAGAGTAGCTTTAATTACTGTTAATCTGCAGAGACATTCACATCAGAAATATCACCCTGGCATTTTCCTGTTTACCAGCTGCAGATCAAGCTCTGTAACATTTAATCTTTGTAAGTACTTGCCCTTTGAAAGCCTCGCTTTCCATCGTCTTTCTCTCGCCTCCTCTGCTCACGCTGCACAGCAGTTTCTGTCAGCCCCTCCCTGACTGTTCCCCCACAGAGAGAGATGGGGAGCTCTTCTTCCTAAACCCTCACCCTCTTTGTAGTCTTTCCTTCTTGGAAGGGGGTATCAGCTTTACCCTGGCAAATAAGCACCCTGGGAGCCCAGGGCATCCATGGACACACTCCTAGTGTCTGGAAAACAACCTGATTTTGCCCAGCAGAATGGTACAGCTGTCATTAAAGACAAAGTCAAGTGCCTGAAGAGCTGTTGAGATCAAAACAACACACTGGCCAGCCTAGAAGCACAAAAGCTGCTTGAGGAGGTCTAGAGCTACTTTGTTCCCAGATAAAGGCAAAGTTAGCACCACCTCAGTTTAACAAACCTGTAATTAATTGGGTGGCAAGCACCATGACCACAGTGGAACAATGTTTATCCTTCAGGCTGCCAACATCTGAGACAGCTAATACCTCTTCACATTCAGTTTTACCAACCTACTGTATCCAATAAATTTTAGTATAAATTGGGTTTTTTTCAACTTTTTATACTTATGTGATTCTCCCATACAGAAGAGTTCTTCAACAGAAAATTTCAGAGCATCAGATGCCCCTGAAATTGTTCAGAATAAGAAGTAAAATAAGAACAGAAATTATAAAGTTAATTCACTTCTCTGAAATAATTGTGCAAGACTAATCTATTCCCCAGGAAAGTAAGCCTGTCATCATATACATCCTGCCTCTTATGCTCTTTTAGAGCCATAAACAACTGGACATACCTCCAGAGGAATGCCAGAAATATCAGTTATGTTTCCTGCTTTCCAAGACCTAAATTGCATGGAACCACCTTGACCTTTCCTTTTCCAGCATGTTATTTGTACATTTTTTGAGAAGCCATGTATAATCATGATAAAATTATCTGTTAATACTTACTTCTCTAGGTCTTTCAACTCAATATTTTTTTGTAAGGCTGTATGACATTTCCAAGAAAACAAATTTCTGGCATTGCATTTATCAACTTCTTTTTGTATTTTCAACATGAAGCATAAGAGAAAATTTTCATTTCATGGAGAAGAACAAACAAGAAAACAAAAGAGAAATAAATATCTTAGCTGTCCTGTTGTTACTTGGACTGAGGTGAGGATTTGTTCTTCGCTAAATATAAAAAGATGAAAAAAAAACAAATGGGGAGAAAAAGTCTGTGAGAGTAGCTCAGTTTTTCTAAAACCACAATTTCCAGTTTCTGATCAAAAAGCATCTCAGGAGTAAAACAGCCTTATTAACTTTATTGACACTGTGGCACTATTATTATCTGCAAAACACCCACCAAGAAACATTTTAATAATTTTTCCTCTGAAAAAAATTAACCCCACTTGTTCAAACAAGTCAAATTGAGGATTCAAGCAAAGCATTCAAGCACATTTCCAGCCACTGTTCTTTACCTGTAATTGTTTTTGCAGTAATGCAAATATCCACCCATATCAGGCAATAGCTATTTCCCTGTAAAGGGATTTACCTTGAAAGAGAAGGTCCTTTTAAATACAGGAGAGAGCACTAAAATAACAATAAAACATCCAGATTTGGAGAACTACAGCCTCTGAATGGTCGGCAGAACTTTCCAGAGACTATGAATGCCCAGGCCACACAGCTGATGAAATCAGCTCTTCATTACCTGGTTTTCCAAATCAACAGATGAAGTTCAGGTGACAGCTAGAAGAAAATCAAGATCACCTGTTTGTTATTACCCAAACAGTCTTCATACAAGGTTAATTGTTCAGCGTTAATGGCAACACCTTCACATGTCATTCAGCACATATTTTTCCCCACTCATAGTAGTAAAAAGACTAGGCAAGGAAGGGTGTCATGTATTTTAACTAAAATTTTCTTACCCCAGTGCTCATGGCATAAGTGTGCTTACTGCCTTATCATTAAACCTTATCTTGCTGACAATTGTTTCCATAACAGCCATAGGATACACAATGGCAAGAGATACACATGGTCTGAATGGCAGCAGCTCCTAAAGAGTTACCGAAAGGCCAAATCATCTCCTTCCCTTTCTGACTCTGAAACAAAAGCCTGAGCTGCAGGAGGAACGCTGAAACAGTGAAGAAGCTCTGGGGGTGTCAAAGGATGACAGGACATGTGGAGATGTAGCAGGAATATAGACTGACAGGAAGGGAAGGCTGAAAGCTGCTACCAGTGACAAGGAAGAGCCTCCCTTGCACAGAAGAGATCCCATGGGGGCTGTGGACTGCACCAAGGGGACAAGCCTGCGTTACTCTAGACCACCTTGCCCTCAAAGGGAGGAAAAATGCCTGGAGGCACACAGGCAGTACCCAGGAGAGCTGCAGACTGGAGAGGGGTCCCAATCCAGACATTCACAGCTCTTGGGTCCTCTGCAGCTTGAGCCCTTTGGTTCTCTGGCAGGGAGTAATCACGATGCTTTGATTCTGCTGTGTCACATCAGGGTCACCAAAGAAAAGCACTAACTCACCAAATGACCCCCTGCCACACACACATACCCCCTATTACCACTCACTTGGGAAAGGTAAGAGAACTCATCAATACAGAAATTAATTTGACCAGTAACCTTGAGAGAGTTCAGGAAATTCTTTTCCTTGTCTAATGGCTACAGAGGGACCTTTTGCACCGGGATTTCACGTAATCTAACTGTTTGCTATTTAAACAAAAAATAATCTTGTAGAGCCTGCAACTATCTCGGACTGAGTCCCCTTGCAATTACAAAAGTGATTGTGTTTGAATAGCTGACTTTCTCCTTTGCTGCTCTGCTTCTCTCTCCACTCTGGTGACTTCTACAGGGAAATCATCTTTTGGGCATCACGGTTAACTGCTGCTCCAGGCATTATTGGGTTGGCCAAACCTCAGTATCCCAGCCTTACTGCTAGTACTAGTCAGGGCAGAGGAGAAATGAACTGTTGCAAAGAAGGGCAGTTGTTTAGACACCTTTGAGCCCTTAAGCGCGTTGGATAAGTCTCCTTCTATCAGCACTGGTTACCAGGAGTCACTTAACCTTTCACTACTTAACACAACCAAATTCCATGATATATTGGGCCACCACTGTAGAAATAATTAAGGAAGACAGTAGAGGAAATAATAATTTACACTGGCATGTCTGCAATCCCAAGTTCTCAACACATTCTACAGCTGTTAATGAAAAATACGTAGAAGACCATGGGTTGTGTGTTATGTGATTAATGTTACAGTCCATCCCAGTGCAGAAATGTCATGGAGGGAGGATGACACCCTCAAAATTGAATGGAAAAGGGAGAGTGCCTGGGGTAACAGAATGCACTTCTCTTGTTTTACAGATGCTACTTGTTTAGTTTTACTTTAAAGAGGAGCTAAAAGGTATGAGGCTGTTATAACTTCATGCAAGCTTGCAAAGTTGAGTGTCCTTATAAAAAGAGCAATTATACACACACTTTAAGCACGAAGCAGCACAATAATTAAATGAGTAATTACCTTCCCACTTTTAAGCTGTCATGCAATTAAACTTAATTAAACATTCTCTATACTTCACTAATCTTGTACAAACAGAAGAAGGTAAGAAGGGTGTGGCAAAGAAAGGGCATTTGGCAGAAGGTTGAGCCTATTATTCTGTCTATAATATAAAATAACACTGTACAGGCAGCACTAGATTCTCATGTAATTGCCTTGTTCCTAGCCAGAATATAACCTGGCCTGAGCTGCAAGACAAGCAATACACTGAGGCAATACAATACCATTTAATTTTATGTAGCATTCTTCTATGTACTATTGCAAAACACTCCTCAGAAGAAACTATTTCAAGGAAAGGGAAATGCTGGTATTTTAGAGCAGAGGGAATAAAGAATTCCATGCAGAAAACCAGTGCAAATGTAAAAACAAAACTCTTAATGCAAACACAAGTCCAAGGTTTCTCTTTTCCCCAGGAGAGGAACATTTGCAAAGACACAGTAGAGAAAGGGCCAAGAAAAGACATGGGAGTTTTGTTGACAGGGAGACAATTGTGAACTTGCTCCTATCCTGGTCTGAAATACAAATGAGCTTTGTAGGGGCACAGCCCACGTATGTACTTCTGCTAATTATTTATTCATTCCCAGAAAGGCTGTATCACCTCTACTTTCTTTAGCTGCATGTTATTCTTATGCTAAATGATAAAATTAAGACAAAAAATTCATTCTTTCAAGTAAAAGGTTTTCTGTCTTCCATCTCTCCCTGAGGCAAAGGCCAAAACAGGCAGCAAAACAGGAATATCTGGAAGCAAAAACTGACCAGGCTCACTCTGCAAATATAATTTTTATTGACTTCAGACGTCCTCAGGATCTGGCCCACCTTCATACCTACATATGTATATACCTCTTCCTGCTCTTTTTCTCTTCTACAGAGTCCTGGTTCCAAGTGCTACAAAAGCAACTTGAGCACATCTCAGCAAAATGTGGCTGGGAAGATGAATTTTGCCATTTTCCACCCTTATATTCTTCCAGCACCCAGAGCTGTTCTACAGAACTGGAACCTGCCATTAATATTAGCAGAAGATTCCTAAACATGAGTTGAGCCTATCAGCACAATGATGGGACAAACACAGTGTGCTTGAAGACAAATGTTAGGTGTCATTATTAAAACCATGGGGAAAAAAAACAATAACAATACTGAGCAACATCCCAAGACACTGACTGTGACTGAGTGCTGAGAAACCTGAAAAACAGATGAAAACCACAGTGCTACACAGCCACCTTGCTGCCCCATACTAACAGAGCTATTCATTTACCATTGCCTGATGATAAACTGCAACTGTGGTTAAAAAGTGTCAACAAAAGTTTTGATGGTTGGTTCTCATTCCACTTCCCACAGTAAGTAAAAAATTACAGTTAGATAAACTCTAAAATACAAATTATCCAAAGCACAGGATGGTAGCAGCTACTGAGAAGAAATTAACTCCATTTCAGATGAAACCAGGACAGATGCATTTCTTTCTGGAAGATAATACTGTTTCCTGTGCTCTGTAGGCCAAAACAAGTAAATAAACATCCTGGAGAACACTGGAAATGCAGCTTTTAGGAAAAGACTGCTCTGGCTACTCTGTGTTTGCCAGCAGACAAGAATGACAGCCCAGGGAACTCTGCTTTTGGCTGCTGTGCCCCTGCTGTCAGCCCTCTGTGCAGGCAGAGCACACAGGCACACAGTGACAGGGCCAGTCCTCCAGCTCCCTTGGTCCATGGCTAATTTAGAAGCTGAGGACACGGGCTCCAGTCCCAGCTACTGCACAACTGCAGGGAGCCTTCAGGAGCCCCAGCCCCAGCTGTTTAACCCAACCTGACAAGTCCGAAAGGATGTTTTATTTCCTGTCTGGGACATTGTATCATTTTGTTAATGGCCTGGAAGTCAACAGTCCCCCATAGCTGACAATAATTAAGTGCTCTGTGATTTAAATTCAGAATCAGTGGCATAGAAACCCTATCAAAGTTATGGTTTCTGCCTTATGATTCATTGCCCCACCCACACCAGCACGTTCAAAAAGAAATTCCATCAGACCAGAACTCATCCACAACAAATACACCCTTTGTTTTCTCTGATTTAGGCTCCAGTTTGGAATTACTAGGTTTTATTTTTTTTCCCCTGCTTCTTTTATTTCCACATCTTTGCCTTAGCTCTTGCTGCTCTCTCACACAGATGCAGCACATCTCCTTCCAGCCTCATGAGTGTGACTGTCATGTGCCACCGAGGAACTTCATTCTTAGGACAGCTTCCACGTTACCTTATCTGTGGGAACAAAGGAAACACTCATGTGAAACTAACTTTCCAGATGGGAATGCCCAAGGCAGTGCTATGGAACATCATGGTGAACTAACCCACACCATCCTGCACTGCTTGGCATAGCCAGCCTGAGTTAGTTTTAGGATATCCAGACAGGATGTGAGAGGGATTGTTTCCACGCCTTGATTTCCTTTTTGAGTGGTTTCCATGATGATCCTGACATATTTTACTGCATATCTGCAAATATCAGAAAAAACAACTCCTCCTGGACTCACAGTGTGCAGCGACATTGAGGCACAGGCAGGACAGGGATTCACACCAGATTTAGCAGCATTCCTCCCTCTCTGTCGCAGCTGTTCTCTCAGGATTGCTCAGAAGGCACAGGCAGGTTTCATTAAAGATATTGGCCTTTTTCACCAAACAGGCTTTCACACTGCTTCTCCAAAAGGCACAGAAACTCTCAGTGTGTGGTTGGGTTGTACAGCGCAGTCATGGGAAGCTTAGAAGCAACAAACAGAGAAAAAGTAAGTGCAGAAGGAATCTAGAGCTCTTCTAGTGCAACCTGCCCTTTGATGCAAGGTCCTCTAAGGTCAGGTTAGTCAGCTGAGCTTTACTGTCAGGGCAATCTATTTCAATATTTCACTACCCTCATGATCAATTTTTCTTTCCTAATAACTAATGAGGATTTCCCTTGTTGCCTCTGATGCCTTTCATCCTGTCATTAAACACCTCCAGGAAGATGTTGGCTCTATCCTTTGTACACTCTCCCTGCCATTACACTGCAAAATAGCAAGTTCATAGTTGAGTTCATAGCGAGACAGACTGAAACACCCCACATTTCCACTTCCACCTTTAGGGTACAATTGCCATTCCACCACCATCTTGCCTCTAATCTATCTCTTTTCCATAGCATACATAGGCAAGGCCTTGTACTCTTGACAGCTCAGAGAACCTCAGGTCTAAGCAGTAGATCAAGAGCTACAACAGCACATTACCCACCTTACATTGGAAAAACATCGTGACTTCACAATAAATAACTGCACTAAACATTGAGAAAATACACAGACATGGATATGCCCTGCTTGAAACAGCCTCCCTGCCACACTGACATGTAGAAAAACAGAGTAATAAAAGACCCCTTCTGGCTTCACTCTGGTGGAGTGACATATGTGTTAGCTGCTCTCACAATCTTTGCTACTGCAATAACAAATACAAACCTGAAAATGAGAAAGAGAAAATCCACTCAGCTCAGAGACTACTTCCTGGCAATCAATACATTCTGAATAACCTACAAAATTGTGGTCTATAAGAGGCAGTCAGTCAAGTCTCACTGTCCATCTTCCTTTAAACACTGATGTTCATAATGGCTCCTCATTAGAAGTGTTCATTTCCATCAGTGCTGGAGCTCGGCTTCGTTCTCTTTCCCCAAAAGGGAAGGAAGAGTGAACAGACTGAGGCAGCCTTTGACTACACACTTTCACTTACAAGGCAGTTCTTACCCTTGCCTCTCTGAACTCTCCTCTAAGCTGATTTGCAAAGATCTGGGGGTACAGAAAATGGGGCAAAACCTGCAGAATTACTCAGATAATTGCTAACATAGCTCAGTAAGGAGAGAAAAAGCTTCAGAGCTCTATTTTTTATAAACCTGGTAAATTAGTCTAGGGAAGAGTTCCTTTTTTGCAAGTCAGTGTCACTGAATCATGAACGTTCATTCTTCAAGGCCAGTTCAGGATATTGGGATGGAAAAGCACACAAACTGAAATCAAATTCAAAATGAAACCCAGAGAGATCTACCTTTTATAAACAGGCATCCAGAAATCTTTTGTTTAGCATTGTTGGAGAAGGTGTTGTTTCTCTAAAGGAAAATGACCCCTTACTCCAGGAAGTGTTCACTGCCAAAACAAGGAGGTGCAAGTGTTTAAAACACTGTTAGCACTACCAGTCCTAGACCACAGATTAAGACGTGCACTAAACCTTCATGCCAAGCATAAGACAAGGTTTGTGAATGCTGTTTCATACTACCCAGAAATGGAATGTTCTCTATTTTTATATACCGTGCTTCTAACTTCTCTTAAGTGCTTTCCTATATAACCTATTAGGCTAATAATGTTGTTTCAAACATGCTAAGGATCACTCCATTCCATACTGTCTCACAATGCACCTAAACCTTCAGTCCCACTGGCCCATGTCTTCTTGGGGCACTCTCTCCAATCCTTCAGACATAGCTCTGGGTGCAGATTTCTCATTTCCTTTGGCAGTACCTCCCACTCAGTACCAAAGCTATGAAAGCAGCTTTAAGCTCCCACACACGCTCCAGCAAAGCCAGAATTCCCTTGCAGCAGTTCCCACTGCACTCATCAGACTATGGTCAGAGACAGAAAGCCAACCTCAGGCACAGAGCAGCTTCCCAGCCAAAAGAAACTGGATGCCCACGTGTTTTAACAGCACATGTGAGCTGGAAGGCGCTTCAAAAAAAGACACAACAAAGAAACGCTGAAGAGTCAGCTTAAGGCAAGGAGAGAGAATATTTTGGGAAGCTTCCAAAAAAAAGCTGTAGACAAGAACTCCCTCGTGCCTCCTGTGGCCACTGGGATGTTAAGAGACTGTTCTTTCCACCCTCAGAAGGAGTGTGGGCGTCTATGGACAATGAGTACTAATTAACATCGATTCATTAACTTGGAATTCAGGATGTTGTTCATCACAGCAGCATAAACGCTAAAGGCTGAGAGAGATCGTGCATTAGGCAGCAATTTCACTGATGAGAAAGACAGGTTTATACTGCAAACAACTGTTCACGAAAGGATCAGCACAGGTCATAGATCAAAGCAGCATGAGGACCCAGCTCTCATCCAGCAAAACAGATTCATGACTGACCCAGGCTCAGTTCTTAACTACTTAAGGCAGTAATCAAAGGGTGGCAAGTTTGGTGTATCACAGTCCTAATCCTCTAAGGCAGCTAATCCACAGTTAAGATTTACATTCAGGGGAATGGTCCAAAATGCTGTTAAGGCTTTTATTCAGTTGGCAGCCTTTCACAATCTAAAACTCATCAGCAAGCCTGGATCCCTGAGCATAATTTGGTCAATTTAGTTTACAGAAACAAAACTCAGGGAAAATAGAGAACACTGGTGGAGGACTGATGAAACACAGCTGGAAAAGGGAAAGCAGACCCATCTGAAGCCATTGCAGAGCTGTGTCTGACAATGCTGTCAGCCTGCAGACATGGTTCAGCCATGACAACAGTAACAGGTACTTCCCAGACTGGAGAGCAACCAGTTTATGCCATAGTCAGTACCTGGAACCAAATCTAGGACTAAAAAGCAGAGGCAAATGAGAAGCATACGTATACAGCTCACACAGAGTAAGGTACACCTCGTTGTTCCACAGGGTGATGTAGTGATAATGGCAGAGTTGTAAAGCCCTGCCCTCTTGTTGGGTTGGATGTTCAGCTCCAAGTCCCCCAACTCACTCCCATGGAGGTGAATAACAATTTCTTCTTGTGAATGAAAGAGCATATCAGAAGCAGCTTGCTTGTAAGGGTTGATTAATTGAAAACTGAAAATGAACATTTCTCCTTTTGACCCTTCGACCTTATTCAGGTATATTGTGATGACACAGTATTAAATCTCTATCTTATTTGTACCCATAATCAAGCTTGTGAAACCTAAAACCAGCAACAACACATTTTTTTTCTTTTAAGAAATGTGCATGATTGAAAGTTTAAAAAAAAAGGTGCTATCTCTGTCTTATCATTTGTTATAAAAGTTCTGTTTATGATTTCAAAATGGCAAAAAATACACAATGCAATCCACCGATAAAATTTCTGAAAGTGTCTGAATTACTGGTAGCAACTGAAGTGCTTTGGCATCTTCCTCTTCCGAATATCCCCATCTTTGAGAGGACATAACATCTTAATTCCATTGATGAAGTCCATGAACAGAACAAACTGTATACATGTAAAAATACATCACCAAATGAGATGGAATAAGCTTCTAGCCCTTGTTTTCATTCCAGGATTGAGAATAATAACATATTAAAGACAGACATCACTGGAACTGCCTGAGTATTCACACTCCAAAAGCAAATCAGTGAGTAGCTTTCAGAGATGAGAAGGTCACACAGTGTCAATCCCAAGATTTGAACTGCCAGTATGGAATTGACCACTAATGAATCACACACAAACTGAAAAGATTCCCAATATCAGTGAGAGAGAAAATCCTATAAATATTTACTAGCACTTTACAGGCTGCATTTATTACCTTACACTGATAAGTACACCTCACAGGTTTAAATTAGTTATATTGCAATTAAGATGTCGAAAACAGCCTCTGAAATGGACATCTATTAACTCTTTCAATAGTCTAATTAGGATTACAAAACAAGAAACACATCACTAGGTAATATAAGTTTCAGCCAGCTAAAAGCAGGAGCTGGCTGAAAGTGAGATAACGTTACAATTTTTTAAAAACTTGGAGAAAAAATCTATAGGAAGAGTGAAATTTAAAGGCAATTCTTCTAAAAAACAGTTAGCAAATTAAAATATTTAAAGACAAAAGTTCTTCACTAAAGTCATCTATCTGACTTGACTCTTTCACATAAATTCCTACGAATTTATTTAAGTGCTTCTGCAACTAAGTTATTCCATGCTAATGTGGTTTGGATTTGGATTGTAGATATGGATTTGGCCTGTAAATATTCTAGCCATAGAAAACTTCTTTTCCACCTTATACCACAAAACAGTTTCTCTGCCATTCATCCAGTAGCCGAGGTCTCTCCAGCTCACTTCATATTTTGGCTAAGACACTTTTCAGTTAGAAAGCCAAGCGGAGAGCAAGTCCATGCCCAGCTGTTTTCCAAAGTGGGTGTCAAAGATTGCCCAAGAAGTACTTGCTAGGGCCATGCCCACCTGGACAAACTGGTGTCATGCATTATCTTCCCACAGCAATCATACCAAGGTTGGCCCTGCAGGTTTGCTGTTTGGACTAGCAGGATGAGAGATGGCCATGCTAATCCAGGAGTACCACAGGGGCTCAAGGAAAGGCCCAGCAGACAGGCAGTTTGTGTACTAAACACACTGTCACAGTTGCTCCTACTGTGCACAGGGATGATCCCAGAACACCACATACCTGGAATTTAACTTCCTTTGACCTTTTCAGGTTTTCAAGTTCAGGATTTAACTGCTTGACTCCATTAGGAACAGCAGGAAGTGAGCAGTTAAAACCCATAAAAAGGCTTTGAAAGCTACTTGCTAAATGTTCAGGTGTCTCTCTGCAACTGGCAGGAGGGAGGGGAGGCTGAGGAATGGGGGAGCAGGTAGAGTGGGAAAGGGGACAGGAGGAATATATGAGCAAAGTTTGGCTGTTACAAAACCAGCAGCTCAAAAAAGATCTTGAGGAAGAGTCTGGTAGCTCCACCTTCATGCTTCATTACACAGGGCACTATTCTTCTGCTAAGCTTCCCAGATGTGGGAGAAGGTACTGGAGCTTCTGAAGCAGCAGTTCATTCTGTTCTTCAAAGACAGTTTGATTTGGGCTTTTTGCCCCCTGCATCATGCATTTTGACACTCAAGCTGTAAAACTGCCTCTGCAGCTTCAGTGGCAGAATGGATCCTCCAAACATCCCTGGCAGCAAATCAGCAGCTGGAAGTCCTGCAATGCATTTCTCGGCTAAGGCCATTCTGTGTGTTGCTTGTCGGGGTCAGTTAAGAGCAGGGAGGGATGCCTTCCAACATAACACTTATTAAATCCCAGAGAGGTGACATGTCATTTCAACAAGGCTGTTATCTCAGACATAGAGAAGGCTATACACTGCCAGGCAATACCTACAATTCTCCTTCTCACTGCCTTGGAGCCAGATTTGTCTCTGGTCAGTACAGCTCAATTATTTACTTATCCTATTTGTAGATCGATTCTCCTGATTGATGTAGACTTCTGGATGCTGGGAACAAACTTGTGAAATTTGCATTGAAGGACAAAATTAGGTCACTGTTACAGAAGCAGGTTCCTGGAAAGATCACAGCAGAGACCCCACCATGGCCACTCCTGCTGGGATGGTTGGTCACCCTCTCAGTTAGTTGTTCAAGAACCTGCTGAGAAGGCCAGTAAAGATTCCCAACACAGTAGCAATTTGAACCTCCAAGCTATAGGTCCTACAAACATGAGGAATTTGCTTGCCTCTGTTGCAAGAAGGGAAGAAAATCACCAAAATATGCAGAATTAGGCACAAGTTTCATTATTTTAAAGCAGAAAATTCTTTGAATGTTCTTCTATTTACAGTGATTTCCAAAGTCTAGTTCAACCATGAGTGGAAGGAGTCCACCCAGTTCACAGTTTTTCTGTCAACCTTGTTAGCAGGGTTACAGATGTGGGAAAGCAAATAACCACCCAGAGGTATGACAGACACTACAGACAGACTTGCAGAGGTAATTTATTCAGGGCAGCAACAGTTTAAAATCCATCTGCATTTCTATATCAATGGGTGAGCTTTCTGTCTGTGAGGGAACACGACTCAGGATGGGAACAGTTCGGGGCGTGAAGAGAAGCGTGCAGCGATTGGCAGGACTTTGTCGTGTGGACTTTGCTGTTATTACGTGATTTCATTGTACTCACACTGCACAGTGCACAGCCTGGACAAGCCCAGGCTTGCCATGAGTTTGCCCCCCACTCCTCCCCCTCTTGCCGGTGTCCCTATGCTGGTTTGTCCCTCTGCTTGTCTGTCTCATGCTCCGCCCTACGTTCTGGCCCGAGCAGATAAAAAGAGAGTGGGCACGCCTGAATAGAGAACTCTGCTTGCACCCTTAGAGAGTGGGCACGCCTGAATAGAGAACTCTGCTTGCACCCTTAGAGAGTGGGCACGCCTGAATAGAGAACTCTGCTTGCACCCTTCCTTGTGTCCCGTCCCCCCTTCGGACCGTGGCATCTGCCTAAGTGAAGGTCTGTGGGACAGTAATCAACACAGACTGCTGATGGTGACAACTCTGGCCTCCTCTGAAAGACTAGTTCAAACTACTCCACTGTGGTTGAAAAGAAGTGGAAAGGAAGAGACTTTTGAAACCACACACAGAGAAAGGCCTGATGGAGCACATTCTCCCAGCCATGCAACAGAGAACGTGTGTCTATAAGAGACACACATAGATTATGATTAGTAATGTCAAAAAGCATTTTTATTTCAATGCTTTTATCACAAAAAAAGAAATAAAAAAAAAAAGAAAACATGTGTGGGCTTTATAAAAAGAAGGAGGATCTCTGGTCAGTGCAAATACTGTCCCTGTGAAAGTACAGATTTACCTGAAGTAAAGAAACTCATAACTGTTGACATAATGGCTATACAAGCCAAAGGAAGTACAGTCCTAGAACTTTGCCCAGACTACAGATAAAGGAAATCCAGCCAAAGAAGAGAGAATTAGAGATCTAAGGTCTAAACAGAACTGCCTCAATAAATACACAAAGCACTAATTTTGCTCTAGCAGTGCTGGTGCAGATGCCACTGACCAGAAACAGTTTATACACATTTTTGTTAAACACAAACTGTGCAACTGAAAGCAAATCCCTGTTTGAACAGCAATAAACAGAAATCACACCCTGCTCCCACACAATTATCAGCCAGCACAACATACACAGTGACCAGAGCAGGCCAGTTTAAGAGGCAGTCTGAGGATTTGCTGCTGTACCTCATTAAGGGAGCCTGGCTCAGCACTGCTGACAGGCTGCAGGTAAGGCATGAGTCTCTCCATCACTTCTCCAGGTATCAGATGACAGTAATTTTCCTTTGCAGCACTATCCTTTGCAGTGGACTACTCACAAAGAAATGGGAAGTGTAGGGCACTTGTAAATACATTTAATATCTCTCCAAATTTACTACTACACAGCTTTTTCTGGGAGAGTCAGCAAGGAGCAGGGTCTAGAATGTCTCTCCCCAGTGATGACTAACCATGGGAACTGCTCCTCCCAGTTCATAACTCCTGCAGATATTGTAAGACACAAGACAATGTTCTGCACCATCTTGAGCTTTTGCCTAATGCACAGGCACCAGTTCTGACCAGGGGACTTGGCCAGGGGGTAAAAGACAGCAGGTGTAGGTGCTTGTTAGCATATTACCAGCTTTCAGCACAAAACTTCTAATGGCAACCAGTAGAGGTCAATCAAAAAATACCTGGTCACCTGGCAGTTAAGCTTTTGCTAAAGATACAGGTAGAAACGGGTGTTCCTAAGGGAATTTCACTTTGCATATTATTCCAATTCACAGTCAAATCAATATCTTGCTTTATGTTCCTGCTAGTTTTCTTCATTTCAGCATCCTTATGTCACTTCAGAAAAGTGACATATCTGTATGAGTTTACTCTTGGCTCCATTCAGTGTCACATCTATACACCCCTCTGAGAACACACATGCACACTTGCACACACTTCACTCCTGTCCCCTTAAATCCATTTAATCCATTCTCATGCAGATATAAAGTCACTTCCTAGAAATGCTTGCAGGATCTGGTTTTGTCTTTCAAGGCTCAACTTGCTTTACTTTCCCTGACTTCTCTCAATTTACTCACTCACTGCAATCTAGCAGTGAAAAAAGGGGACTTGGGTTCAGCTCCAGGTGTAGTTCTCTCAGGGCAGGTACACTTAAGACAATCCACAGGAGAGAAAGGATAACATAATATTACCACTGGCATTTGCCAGACTGTACAGAAAAATGACAGTAGCAATGGCTCTGCAACAGTCCTTACACTTGATTCTGAAGCTTCCCAAATATGTTCCAAGATGAGCCCCATATAAAACCCAGGAGGCAGCCATACTTTCACATTCTGCACAGGGGTTGAAAACCATGAGTCAAGCAACACCTGAACTCTCCATATTAAAGCAGTGAGACAGGCCTTGCAGCAGAGAAAAACATGCCTGAGATCAAATAACAGACTAAAGAGGTAACCAACTGTGGCACCTTCCTGATTCTGAGTGCTCTGCATTGCAGTCTTCATGAGTTTATTTTAATTATTCTTTTAGTGGGCTTTTCTCATGGCCAAGGAAATATCCATGTATTTAAATCAAGGATTCCCTCCAAAAAACACGCATGTTCTTGTATCACTAGAGTGGCAGTCTCAGATGCCTACAGGTAAAATGAAATATCTGAGATAGTTAAAATACTTAATGAGATCAGTTTTTTTTCCCCTGGTTAGGCAGGGAGAGTGTGTCTAATGCAGCTGCAAAGCCTCACTGGCTGTTCACAGGGTCATGTACAGCTCTGACCTATGGAAGCTGTAAAAGAAAACTGGCTACTTTGCTGAGTAAATCTTCATCACCAAAACAGAGCTCAGACTGACAGGTTCCAGTTGATTTCCCTCCCCAGTCTCCATTAATTACAAGCTCTTTTAATTGCTACATGCATGCTAGGGTTGGAAACAACTCTGCTGCTCCTTTGAGATTTAATTACCAAGCTCACACCAACAGTGACCCAGCTTGGCCCTGTGCAGCAGGAGCTGTTCACTCTCACAAATGCTGTTCACTGACACAGCTGCTGTCCAGCACAGCAGCAGCATCCTGTGGCACTCAACCCAGGCAAGCAGTCACTGGTGTAAGTGGGGAGATCTCCTCCATGGCTGTTCCTCTTCCCATTGAAGCAGGAGGTTGGCACAGCTGGTCACCCACAAAGCTAGAGCACAGCTGATGGCAAGGAAAAACTTTGCAACTTTCTGGATGGGCAATATCCATGCTGATTCTCTCCCCACAGCTTCTCAGATTCTCTTCTTCTAAATCCCCAGAAGGCAGGGTACAAAGTTCAGGTGGCTCCTGTATGACCCTGACTTCCATCAGCATGCTTTTCCCCTCCTGACACTCACCATGGCTGGTGTCTAAAGCAGACCTGGGCAAGAAGAAAGGCACTGATGGCAGCTCAGCACACTGGAGGCAGCTGTACTTGAGAGGGGGACAGATGGAACCCACACCATCTCCAGGCCAGCAGCCATTTCCCTAAAGGTCATCAGGCCCAGAGCCCTGGAGAGGAATGAGTAGCCCTGGTGGGTCCAGCTGCTCTGACTCAACACAGCCTATAACTTTAAAATAGTGGAACAGGGAGACCAGCTCAGTCCACATCAAACATATCAAGGTATCCAGAAAACAGAAACAATGCAAATAATTTCATTTTGCTCTTTACAGCATGCACATGCACACTCTGCACTCTGCAAGACCTGTTAGCAATACCACCCCCCCGCTTCCCCCTCCAAAAAAGGCAGGGAATAGTATGGATTGAAACAAGTGAACACTGCTCAGCCCCTCTGAACAGTGCATCCAGTCCAACTGCAGTTCTGTTGAGAAAATCCTTCTCAAAAAGAGCTTCAGGTAGCAGCTTTATGGGTTTCAAATTGCAGCATGATAAACAGCATGTACAGAAGCCACCACAGTCTATCAGGAAGGATATTAAGACCTTCTGGTAAAGGAACTTCAGCAAAAGCTTAGTCAGCCTGAATTTATGATCTGATCCTTCAGTTCTTGGCTCCATAAGTGACTCGCCCTTGGCTTCTTTATACAAGCTGTGCTCATTCCTGAGTGTGGCTTTTGGAAAAGACAGATGGGAACTCAGCTGAGCACCAGCTCAAAACACTTGGTTGCTGTTTTACTTACTGTTTTCTAGTAATTCTTCCATTAAAAAAAAAAAAAAGTGTTAGCTTCCTGCATAAGAGAGGAAAAGATCCAGCAGTAAAAGCTGATAAAAGAATAATTCAGAGCTGTGAACATGGATCAATAAATAAATTGCAGATCTGTTCAGTCACTGCCTCACAGAGCTGAGGAGAATTAAAAGCCAATTAAAAACTGCACACCTGCCTCCAAATAAGTCAAATGGAAAGTGAAGGACAATCATAGGGCAAAGATTGTCAAGAGAAAGTGGATCTTTCTGGACCACCTTTTATGGCTGATCAAATAGCAATTAACTTACAAATAAAATAAATCAAAAGTCGCTGTATTATAAAGCAGTGGTTCCGGTTTTAGAAAGTAACAGACCCTCATTGATCAGCTCAGCACAGCTTGCATTTGATTCCTGAAACTGTGCCTGAGGTTGCCAAGAACAGAGCTGCTCCTTAATTAATAATAATGAGCACAAGCTCAGGAGCCTCACACTTATGGGACCCCAAAGGGGCACTGGCTGAAGCAGGAATCTCAGCAGGCAACTTCTAGTCAGTCAGAAGCAGAGGCACAAAGATATTAGTAAGAGACAGTGTCTACAAAAGATGCACTAGTGATCTTTGATGTTTTTTCATAGTGTCTCTACCACTGCCAAGAATAACCTCTTTTTAGTTTTTAGCAAAGCACCACAGCTGATGAACCTACCTAGAAGGGGCTGCATCCATAAGTTTAACAGCCAAGTTGTTAATAAGCTATCAGAGAGTAGCGAGCAAGCTCACAGTTCCTGAGAAATAAAACACATTTGTTTTTCTGTAGCAGATTCTTCTGGAAAGGAGGAAAAAATGAGGCCTTTGAATGACCAAATAACAGGATGTAAAAGCATTTACACACAAATACAGAATGAAAATCCACTAAATGCCCACATTAGGCAGGAATCATTCTGCCTTCTAACTTAGGACACCCACCATCAGCTATATTGCACAGGCCAGGTCACTTGTTTGCAGAATTAAATCCACTAAAGCAGAAGTGGCTGATGGCAGGTCAGAATTTTGTCTCCAGCTTCATCCGCAGGGATACACCACCAAAAACTCTGAAGTCTGTCACTGAATCTGACATTCAGTAGTCTGCTTGGCTCAAGCAAAGTGCTGGCACCCAAATGGGGAAAAGCAGCATCTTTTGGTCAGGACACTTATGTTGGTAAGCTCTTCAAGAGTACATAAGGTGCTTTTTAGCTGTTTGTGAAAGAAATAAAAGGTCACCTGAATTACCAATGCTGTTAAAAGTAAACAGAAGCTGAACTGGCTTCCATGAAGCATCTGAGGCACTAGGACAAGAAAATCAGAACCATTTTGCTTTTCAAAACTGAGACACCTTTTTTTTTCCTATTTCCTTCATTTGCAGGGGAAAAGTAACAGGCATTTACAAGTGCCAAGAAACCTTCTGTACCTTTCAGACCCTGCATGAATCACACCCACATATAGCAACAAACATCACTAATCCTTTCCAAGAACCTGGATGGCCCAGCCTGGTCAGGTGCTGCAGCTGCACCTTTTAGCTAAAAACCTCTGCACAGAGCACTGTGTACCTTGAGACTACAGGCAGCTCCCCCAGGAACTCCCAGGTCCACCAGCAGCTGGTTATTCACAGCCCTTTCTGCAGAGCAGGGGGTTCCCCCTGCTCTCCCAAGCATCCCAAGGCTCCTGGCTCCTGCCCCCAGGAGTGCCCTCTGTGCCATCCCACTGTCCTGCAGCCATTGTCACCAGTGGTCAATGGTGCACACACAAAATGGCCAAAGGGGAGTAGTTGGGGCTTCTCACCTACCAACATAATGCCTACCAATGGCAATTCCCCTTCCAGAAATCTCCAGAGATGTGGATATTTGCACCAGCCTTGATCTCACTCCAATGTGAAGTTCCCTACTGCTCTGACATGCTCCTGAGGATCACAGAAGTCTCATGGCTGCCTTCAGCAAAACCACAGCCTCTGCACAACATCAGCACAAAAAGTGTCAGAGAAGCATAAAAATCACGAGAGACTCTGGGTTGAGGGAGTGAGTTTCCTTAATGCCTGGCAGTGGCACTGGCACTGCAGGTCACATTGAGCATCATGAGATTTGTCAGGTCAGTCAGGACAGGTGGTCACTGTGACCAACACAGAGCCAAAGCACTAGAGTGCATCCAACCTGAACCTAACAACTGCTGAACAGGCAAATAAAATCTGCAGGACATCCAACACTTGGGCAAACGGCCAGAGATTTCCATGTACCTCCCATCATGGCAGCAAGGCACCTTAGCATTGTGCAGGTAAAAACCCAAACAAAACAAAAAGAACTCAAGGAACCAAAAAAAAAAAAATCAACCAAAAAGACCATGTCTGAATAAATGGGCCACTCTGGGAAACAATCTGTTTGACCCTTGGCCATTAGCTTCCAAAACACAAGAACAAAGCAAGGCACAGCTCTGCATAGACCTGTCAGCAGCTGGGCCAGCTGCTTTTGGGGTCAGGGTTGTGCCTTTCCATGAGATCTCACCCAGGTCTCCTGCCGTGGCAGCAGGCTCAGCTGTAGGGAGTCATAACACAGGCAAGTGCCAAAGGTGTGCTGAGAGGTCATACATGTTTTAATGGAGTAAATTAAAGGGAGAAAATAGAGGTGGAACCCTTATCGAAGCTGCAGCTTTCAAGAGACTTGCAAATAGCTGACTTTAAATGAATTCAGACAGTGTGTGCTTTGTTTCTCCACAAAACAACCCAAACCCCTGAGCTGAGGAAAATTAATTATTCTTATACCTTTGATAGCACAGAGGGTGACAATGGAGCTTTAGACATCAAGGAGACATCCCCGAGGAGCAGACTTGGGACCGAAAGGCCATTTCCTTGGTTCCACTACTCAGAGGTTAATTCACTGTCAGTTTGCACTCTGCTGTTGAAAGGCTCGTGTCCTTTGTAGTTAGGCAATGAAAAGACAAACTCAGTAATGCCCATGGCTCACTGTGGAAGAGAGCAACAAGGAAGTAGTTACCAATAACCAAATAACTAATTGCCAAGACCAAATGTAACCTCTGACAGGAAAAGCAGGCAAAGTGATCGAAAGCTGGGCTGAGTAAACAATCTGCAGATGGCCTTAAAAAAAGAGAGGAAGACAAAAGCTTTAGAATTCTTTAAGTTATGGGCCGATACATTTATTTATAATTACAAATAAAAGGAATCCACATATTTAAACGGCTAAGAGTACTGTTGATGCATGGCAGGTGGGAGTGAGTAGATGTATGAAAATATCCCACATCCACCACAGGTATCAGTTTGAGTGTGATACAGCTGGCAAGACAGAAGACATCAAAATGAACCTTTGATTGCTCCTTTTTTGTTAAAAAATACCTCCACAGATACAGTGTTGTTCCAGCTTGGTGAGGTACCTCCTGCATCCTTATGCTTCCTTTGGAAGTTCAAAAAGGAGCTTTGTGAGCCCTGTTGGCTGATTCATTTTGTAAGGTTGGAAAAGGGAAACAGAGAGAAACAAGAGGCACGTGTATGCCCAAACATGATGGAGTTAACTGGTGCCTACCTGAGCTGATTTATTTTTTCAGCTACTGAGCATTTTCATTTAGTTGGGACAGGCAGAGTTATTAACATTGTTGTTCTGCTACTTGTCTTGAAGTTACTGCAGTCTCAGGTAAGTCTGCTCAGTATTCTGCTACACAGCAAACCTGCTGATTTTATGTTCATTCCTTCCTCCAAGAGATTTTACAAGATTTGATGTTACAGCTTTCTCATACAGTTTCAGTAACCCAGCACCTTTCCTGCCCACAACAGCTCCTGGCAAACCTTTTATAATGACATGAGTCAGCAGCACCTTCCTGTCCTTTAGGCTTAAGTGTTGGGTTGCAACAATAACTCTCACTGAAGCATCTGTGGGACACAGGAGAAAAAGCCATCGTTATTTAAAAAAAAAAAAAAAAGATTGAAAAACTCCCTTTACTGGATTCAGTCTGAAAAAAAAATGAATTTTTCTACAGAATAGTACAAAGCACCACTGTCCTGAGAGATCACACAGATCAAGCAAGAACATGTTTGCTGAGTATTATGTTGTATTTCTACAGAGTTAACAGTCAAGGTATAAAGCTCTGGTTGCTCACTGTTAAAATTCACATAAATTGTCATTTGAGAGTGATTTGTTTGCTACCAGTTCAAATAAGAACACCATCAGAGAACAGAAGCCAGGAAAAGTTTTCTAAATAACCACTATATGGGTAAAGTTGTATGAGAATGTGGGGACAGGCTAACATGGACTTCATTTACTTTAAAGGGATATTTTCACAGTTGCATTTTAGGAGTTATTAAAAATCTTTTTGTTGTGTATTGGAATAGAACTGCTACCAAAAAAATGGTTGAGTCCAAGGTTTCCCAGAGCTCCAAGTCAAACCAACAAGCAAGTCCCAGTGTAAAGCCCCAGGTCTAATACAACACAAATTTAATTCCCTGAAAAATTGCTTGCTTATATCTATCCTAATTCAGGGCAGCAACGTGTAATTCATATATTCTTCTAACCTTAGTTCATACTCACTCTACAGACAGAAATGTTATCTTTAAATTAATATGATCACAACAGGCCTTGGGCTTAATATGAATAAAATCCAAATAATTAAGTTTTGATCCTGAGTTTGTTCCATGTTAAATATTCTTACCAGATTTCAGTGCATCCTCAGTGGTAAGCAACTCAAACCAAGTTCTCAAGCGTGCTCGTATGTAGAAACCTCCTCCTCTGCAGAACAGGAGGCTCAGTGCAACTCACTGTTGTGGCCCCTGCACATCAAACTGCAAATCCTAACAAATCCTAACAGATCAACAGGCACCCAACACCACTGGGAAATGAAATGCAGCAGTATAGGCAGGCAACACAAGTGATGGCTTCCGTTGCTGAAGGTCTGAGGAGGAAGTGTTACCTACCGTATCTTAATTTATTTTTTTTAAAGATGTAACAGAAATATGCTCAAGAAATCAGGCTCATTTAAAGCACACTGAAAACAGGACCCATTAGCGATACTGATTTGTGATTATTTCATCTGTGTCATGTATAGTGAAGTTTACCTACAATTAAAAGGGAAAGTAAATACACACAGGTTCTCCCTGAGTTATTTTCTGAAAGTGACCACCAGGAAAACAAATTGTGTCAAGATAGTGAAAAGACCACCCCTTCCCAGGCAGGAAGGATTTTCTCTGCAGGGTATGTGCACTGAAAGAGTGGTTCAAAGATTTCTGCAAGGGCTTGGAGTTGCCAACATATTTACACATTTAGTCTTTATCTCCCACATCCCTTGTGGATTTCCAACCTGAGCAATCAGTGAGCTTGAATGATAAATAGAGTTGGCTGGAACAAGACAAGCCTGTCACAAAGACCGAGCAGGGAAAACAACTAATTTATTCCAGTTCAAATTACACAGATTCTTCAGCTGAGGTTATCAATGTGTGTTTTACCTCCTCCACCTCCTAACAGATCACTGCTTCTTTCCACTGAAACGTTGCTCCTGCCCACCGAAAATAAATCCGTGCTGTTTAATTTGGGGCTGGCCCCTCGGAGCAGGGAGCGAGGAGATGGATGGGCTGTGCCAGGCAAAAAGCCACAGCCTCCCCTGTGGCTGGGAAGGTGTTCGGCAGGCAGGGAAGGGGCGGGCAGGGAACGGGCCGGCAGGGAACGGGCGGGCTGTGAGCGCCGTGCCCGGCTGCTTGTCCTGCACTGCCCTCTGCTGTCACAGCAGCCGCTCCGCCCGCACCGAAACCGGGCGAGCAAGGGCGACTTTTCGCTATCCAAACCGGTGGAAACACGAACGCGCTTTTAATCTGAGCTGAAGAGCGAAAGGGAGTAGATCGAAGTGTTTCTCCGTGGGATTTTTCCCAGACAAAGCATGTCATCTGGCTCGTTCTTATCCACCCGCCTGCTACGCACTTACAATTAAATGCACTTACATTAATAAACTTCATTCCTGTCTTTCTCTGTCAGTAGAGCTCCAGGTGCTTTACCGGGAAATTGCAAACTATTAGACTTCGTTATTTACCCTACAGACAGTGACTAAAACATGTTTGCTGAGGCCTGAGCAAGTGGTACTCAGCTTAGAGCACTTAGCACAATGCTCCAACTTACAGTAACAGCTGAAAAGCCCCTCTGTAACATTTATCCTGCGGCCATTAGTGTATTTCTAACACCCCTCCTCAAATTTCTTAGTTCCTACTCTAGCACATTCCAGGATATGACTGAAGAAAACACACAAAACACAGGTGATGTAGTGTTCTGTGTCAGCAACGCAAGAAATGTAATACAGCACTGAAAATTACCTCCATCACCCTTTTTCTCCTTTAAAAGAAATAAATTTGTATGAAATCAAACAATATTACATAACAGAATAATAACTTTCAAAGATAATACCTTGAGAAAATTAACACCCTCAAAGCAGCTCAAAAAAAAGTGTTATTAGAAACACATTTTAAAGGAAGTACACATTTTTCATGCATAAATACAAACTACAAATACACAGTATTTTTTCAGTGCCCTGAATATCCCAGAAATGCCACACACAGAGCTTTCAACAGCTGTTAATATAATGCACACACAGAGACCTTAACTAATTCTTTTGAAGTCAGAAATTGAATGCCAGCATAAAAAGCACAGGAGAATTATTAGCAGAGATCTTGTGTATCATTAGGCTTCCCTGTATGGTAATGCCAAACCTGCAACAGCTTATAAGCATATGGTTTGAACATCAGACTTTCTAGAAACATAAGTTCAGATCCTGGCAGATCAGCTCAGCCTGACAACCTTCTGCTGTGTGTCTTGAAGCAATAACTGCTTCCCTACCCCTGTATGATATAAACCATCTCACTCTCCACTCTGGTACAGGAAAACAACACAGCAACAGCCCACAGAAATTGCAGAGCAGAACTTGAGGGAATTATAAACCAGGACTGAGCTCAGAGTTGCCTGAGCAGTCTGAGTGACACGGAATCACTTGGTCAAAGGTGAGGGGAATTAAAAGAAGTATCCCACTAATCCAATTTGTTTGTATAAAGGTAATGTACACCTCTGCATAAATGTGAAGTAGATCTTAAGGATTCTCCCAGAAGATGAGGACACAGGTTCCCATCACCCCACAAGACTGCCAGTGTACTGTTTGGGATACGGATTTCCATGAGAAATTCTTTACAGGGCTTCAGAGAACTTGTCCGCTGTGCTGCACGTAACTCACATTAAAAAACCATTCCCTCTCATTTACACTTAACGGATTCCTGCAAATAACTGCTGTGGAACCCTTTTAAGGTGGAAATTCACTGGATCTTGTAGTAATAAAATAGCCTCAGTGAGGTCCACAAAAGTTGCATGCAAGGGATTACTTACAACATTTTATTTAAAGACTGAACAGGCAAATGCAGGAAGATCAATATAATGTTCAAGAACATAAGGGAGGATTCATTTCCCCAGGGAATTGTTTTCATGCTGTCAGCACAGAATCTTGCAAGTCTTGACTTTGCTAACACTGGTATTATACTCATTTTATACATGACGAAACTAAGGCAGAGAGATTAAAGGTAGCATGGGATAATTACTGCAGTTTGTCATACTGAGTAGCAATTAAAATGGAGTAAAGAATTGTGGGAATAAAAGTTGGACTTTTATATTATTGAGCATTGAAATCTATCAAACCAGATGGTCCAAGCCTTTAAAGGCTCATAGATTTTATATACATACATTTGTGACATAGCTGAATTAGTGGTATTTACCATTCCTAGGCTGATCACTGTATACACAAAAGGTGTTCTACGCTGATGAATACAGGGAGATGAGAGAAATTTGGACAGGCTTATTTTGAAGGATGTCTCTCTCTAACTGTAGCACCCAAGACAACAATGTTATCAGGTCTCTTCAGAATAAAATATAAGTAATTGTTTTGACTGGAGAGGTGTTGAGAACCACATTCCGTCAGAATGTGAAGCTCCACTGAAATCTAAATGTTTCTCGCAAATTGCCACATTTCTATGGAATTTTCTGGAAAAAAAATTATAAGAACACATAAAGTAACTGTTGGAGTGTCCCACGTCTACAACTGTTTTTGAATGCCTGCCATCTTGAGCTATTTCAGGGGCTCTGCACTGTAATGGGCTTTAAAAGCCTACCTCTGTCATTAAATGCTCTCAGTAATTGAAGGGATTCTCAGAGGCTGTGATGGTGGAAGGATTTCAAACAGCTTAGAAGTTTTCAGATTGTGCTCTGCTTTGGCATAACCAAATTCAAAATCATTCTTAAAACAGAGTTTCTGGTCAATCACTTCTGCCTTCAGCATCTTACTAAGAATTCCCACTGTATTCAGTGAGGACTTGGAGTAAGCATGTATTGTACTAGACCAGAGGGCTCTTACTGCCTGTGGTTTCAGAGAAAACAACTAGAAATCCTAACAAAACCCACCCTTTGAGCTTTCAGATTGAGTGATCAGCACTAAATACTTGAGTAAATCATTTTTAGAGATGTAGCATTTATGTTTAGTGCCCTCTGCTAAAAGTCAATTCTTGCTTGAAACAGCAGCTAATATCCATAAGCCAGAGAAAGCAGAACTGCAGAAATCTGGTTGATGCTACTTGTGCTTCAATATTAACTTGTCTTGTGGTTCAGCTGCCTTCAATTGTGCTCGTAAAACCCCAAAACACTTCTACAGAAGGAAAGGTGCCGAGGGTGTGGATTCTGGCTTGCAAAAGAAGGCAAACGTCTGAAATTTCTCACCCTCTATCACTTTCTCCTCACATCTAACAGTCTGCCCAGTGGCAATAATGCAGGTCTGCTCCAGGGTCAGGAGACCACTCCTCTCAGTCCTGTCAGCAGAAGATAGCTCACTGCTGCCAGGAAGCCTTTCCCTCTGGATGAGAGTGTGCAGGGAAGACAGGGAAGCTGTCAATCACAGCTTTTAGGGACATTACTTACATAGTCATTGCACCAGCTGTTTAAGAGCTGATGATCACACTGACAGGATTAGACATCACTGTAACACAGTCTTGTCCACCAAAGTAACAAAGAGCATACTTACCCAGCAGAACAAGGCAGGAAGATCTAAAGTATCTACCTACCTTTTGGGGCCTTGAGGAAGGTACCTAAAATGTGTTTGGGCTTGGAAACCCTATGCAGGAGTTCTCCCCACTCCCAAAACCCACGAAAATTTTCAAAAGTCATCTTAAAGCTCAAAATAAAACCTCAGGTTAAGGATTACAAGTGTCTGCCTGCATCATATTTAAAATATTCTTACTTCAAACTACAGGATTATCCTCCCTTTACGAACTCCCAAATTTTGATTGTAATTTCAAAACTTGAGCTTCCATCCACTGAAACTTGCCTGATTAATTAACAGAGCAGATTTCCTTTCATCTCAAGAAGAGTAAACCATTCAAACCATGGGCAGAATACTGACAGACAATTAGGAGCTTACATGTATGCATAAATTGTACTGATTTGGACTTGTGTGGGGAAATAACATTCTCAAAGTAACCTCTTATAATAATGACTTTAACTAGTTAATTACATAAAAGAACTATTAAATACTCTTCTCAACTGTGCACTACAGGTGACATGACATACTTTAAGAACTAGCCACATCAGTCCATGCTCGCCTGGAATCAACACATTAAAAATGTTTAGTCTTTTTTTTTCTCCTTTTCTTTTGTCTTTAATAAATAAAGTCTCACACAAAGTCTGTGGGAGAAAGACAATTCCATGAAAACACTGTAAGCATAAGCATAATCTCCTTCTCTGTCTACATTCTGAGCAATGACTTAAAATAACACACAAGTGAAGAGTCAGGAGAAAGAGATACTTATTAGAATTATGACTTTTATTTTTATTCACTAGAGCAACATTGAGGAAAGAATTTTTACATACAGGTTTTCAAATCAACTTTACAAGCAAATTCCAATATACAGTATTTACTCTGGCCTGGGTTAAAAAACCAAAAACAAAGCAGATAGTAAGAGTACCTCTTGTTTTAGCTATTACTGAATTTAAGATTTGGTTAACACTGGAATTATATTCGTTTTACGGTGGTGCTTTTACAGTTAAGTAGGCAGTGAGCAGCTTTACCACAACAGTGACTGATTTTCCTTGATAGCATCATTGTAAGATGACTATACTGAGACCTACCACCAGGATCATGTATTAAACCCACTCTGCTCAGAAAAAGCCTCTGTAACGAGATAAGGAATAGCTACGGAAGCCCAATTCAAGAACTGATTTCCATTTGTACAGCAAGAAAATGTCCATATTAAGAGGATTATGTGCTGTGCAAAACCAGAAACACTTCCCCCCCAACATGCAACCTACCCAAGTATGACACTTTAGAATGTGCATATGGTTGTGACATGCAAAGGAAATCACGCAAATGGTACTCAGCTTTCCAGCATCATTACAACAAATTGGCATTTAGATCAAGGATGAAATGAAGTTTACTGAGCAATGATGCAGTCTACTTGCTATGTGCAGTCTCACTGCTACAAGATGTAAAGTTGAGGAACACACATGTTTTTTGGAACTGTATCGAAATTCGGCGTTGTTTTGGATTTTCAGGGTCTTTGTGATTATTTGGAGAAAGTCTGAGATAATATTGCACTTCTTTTCTCAAACAAAAACATGGGCTGGGGCCATTATTCTTTCAGAGCTATGCTAGTCCTAGGGAATTTTAGCCATGGGCTTTGATTGGCAGTAGGAAGTGCTGGTTTCAGGGAAGGGGAAGGTAATAATAATCTGGCTGCATCTTCAGTGTTAAAATTCCACGGTTAAATTAAAGTCATTGCACAACAAAAACTCAGTACACTATATGAATATTTTTTAACATGCTAGAGTGCGTATTGATTCTGTGAAAGTGATGTGAAAATACCTTGGAAACAGCAACACTACCGGGGAAATTGGTTTCAAACAAAAGCCACACACAGCAGGAGGCATCTAGATTATTTTAGGCACAACTCCAAGCAATAAAGCTCATTTAAAGTGCAATTCTGTTCTTTTCTTTTGTGTTTATTCACTTGTTAAAACGCGTAATTGCCTCTGTACACACATACTGAACAGTAGTTTAATACTTTTGTGAATATTGCACAAAAGAATGAGAAATCAAAAACAAAGAAAAATGGCAATACATCAGTTTCATAAACCTAAAAAAACCCCCTGAAGATATCAAACACTTAAATTTATGCCTTTTGGATAACTGCACCAGTACTGATGATATATCTGCACCTTCCATAAGGTAGGTACGTTACCTGAAAACACTTAATCCCATCTGAGAAGCTCTACTCAGCACCCTCTCACCCATCACCCCCCAAACCCAAGTGAAGCTGCAAACTTCACTTCACCACTACTCTTCCAGTTGCCCATCTCCTGACAGGCTTTGCTCATACTCTGGACTTACTATACATGCAACAGAGCCTTCCCTGGGAAAGTCTGAAGAGCCAAAACATGGAGTTGTCTTTAGAGGGATGCGAAGTTAGCAGCTGAACACAAATACAAGTCAGGCTAGCATCTGTCTCATCCATGAGCAAATCCTGCTGTCTCCAGCTCATCATCTCACTAATCTGTCAGAACAAAATGGGGAAATGCTATAAAAAACCCACTATAATCTACTTAGGTTCCTTTAACATAGACACCCCCACCCTTGTATAAATATAACCTTTTTCTTCTGGAAAGAAAAATTAGGAACTATCTTTTTTATGAAAACCTTGATCATCTCAATTTTCTTTGCTTAATTTGCTTTGATCATCTCTCTCCTTAATTTTCAGTAAAGGTGCAGATAGATATCTATACTTTTAATGTAAACATAAAAATTTTAACATCACTAGATCAGGCTGGCGATACCTCCAGAGTAAGATGCAAAAGAATTCAGGATGAAATATCTCTGTCAATACCATTAAATGAAAATCATATTTTTTACACAAAATCATATACATGTAACAGTAAAATCAGGTTGTCTTCAAGAAAAGTAAACTTAAAAAAAACACCTTCCATCCATAGAAATCTACATGGACCAGAAAACAAACCAGGAATCAGATCATTCCCTCAGCAGTCTTTAAACTCCTGAGAAACACAGTTAGCTGCCAGGAGCTAGTTTTGGGGAATATAAGTCAGTTTTATTTTCTTATTGGAAGTAAATACTTACACTAAAGGACATCCAGTTCAATGCTTTTCAAGGAAATAAATTATTCCAGGAGAATAATTGTTACTGAAATCTCAAACTGTAGTTATTTGATCCTATACCAACTGTAACAATTAACATTACACTCCTTATGCCTTGCTCACATTGTCTTCGTCACAGTTCCCAGAAGGTCCTGCAGGTCCCTTATTTCAGATTGATACAAGTAGTTCTGAAATGGAACTTCCCCCCTACCCATTTTCCCCCCAGCCCTTTAATTTTTTCACTTCATTGTCAGTTAAAAAAAAATTAGTGTGACAAATTCAAAAACTTTCTTGAATATTAACTATGCATTGAAAACTCAGATGAGTGTTTTTTTCCTTCACCGAACTGAGGTTTCCATCAGGATACCCCTGGTTAAAGGACAGAAAAAAAAAACCCCCACCCAACCAGTAACATCAAAGAGAGTCATAGGAAAGAAGGGAAGAATGGTAGATGGGACATAACATCAAATTTCTGGAAAGCTTCACTGGATATGTATATGTTTAATTCCCATGACATGTCATGGTCCCACAGTGCACCATGATGGGCGTATATTTCCAGACTACTTTCAGAAAAAAATACTTCTCCTAAAGAGCACAAAAATGTTTGTTGGGTTTTTTTTGCTTTATTTCCCCAAAAAGCTCCTTCCCAGTTATCATGCACTTCTTCAGAAATTACAAAAAAAAAACAAAAAAAACCCCAAAAAATTACAAAAACCCAAAACCAAAATACACATCTCTGAAAAACTCTTAAGAGTACCAGCTCTGGATTAGGACATAATAGGATTGCTCAAAGCAAATAAGTGGGGTTAATTAATTTTTTTTTCCTTTCTTAAAAATAGTTGCATTTTTAATACAAGTTTTATTCTGTAAAATAGTTTCAAATTCTTACACATATGGCAAAGTTTGTGCAAAATTTCAAGTCAGGTACTTCAGAGCCTTTCGATATTAAACAGAACTCAATAAATACAAGTAATACAATAAAAGTTTAAAATATTAATTAAAATGCATGTTGTGCAACCTCAACATAGGTGTTATGGACCCCATATTCCCAGAGGCTCCCTACTTACCAATTCATAAGAGCCTGCATTGGAAGGTTTTGCACAAGTATCCTTTGCACTGCATTTTAAGAATCTACCCGGTAATGTGTCCATTCAACACAATAAAAACATACCACAATCTTTTAACAAATGATGATGTTTAAGCGAGAAGACTTGTTTCACCCTGTGAAATCTGCTTAATGTCAGTGAACAGTGAAAACGGGATAAATAAAGAACAGAGCAACTTCAGATTACAGCAAAACGAAAACAACACAACCCACCCAACCCATCAGATTAAATAACATTAAATATGTCAGTCTTGAGATAATGATAAATACAAGGATTTTTGCATAGGCCTCTGGAATACAGAGTCAGAATTATGGCCAATAAAACAGCTGCTAGTAAGTCTAACTTTCCACCACGCTGACCTAACGAGTACTCAGAACCAAGAAGTTAAACAGAACAGCAATTTCATTGTCTAATAACTCAAAGAAACAGAGGTAAGAAATAACTTCTGCCATCCTGAAATAGGTAGTGCAGCATTCTGGCATTTGTGGTCACCACAGACTTCAGCATTTGCTTAATTACTAAGACTGCAATACAATCTTTATTACAGACTTACGAGAAGATAGAACACTCTCAAGAGAAACTGCACAGCTCACAACATCAGCCTCAGAATGTCGCAGGGTGGAGCGTGCAAACCCTGAAAAGAAGCTGCTGTTTTGAACGTGGGCTCGGGATTTGCAGGCTGTGGGTCCGGCGGGCTCGAAGGCAGCCGCGACACAGGAAGTGGTTTGTTGTGTGGGTCGTTGGGTGAGATGTAGGTACGTCCTCAGTGCGTCTTTGGTTTAGGGAGGCGGGAATGCCGGCTGGAGGGCACGCTGTCCCCAGAATGCAAACTGGTGGGGTGTGTTTGCACGTTTTCCTTTCTCTGTACCAGTGGCTTTGGGATGTTAGACTTCAAAGAGGTGTTCTGAGGCTCCGGAGATAGTGGTGTGGATTTCTGACCGCTCACTTGCTTAGCTCTAACAAAGGACATAGTTGGTGGGCGAAGTTTAGACACTTTCTGACTCTGTTTACCCTTTAGGTTATCCTGACCAGATGTTGGCTGTAGCTGAGTTGAACTACTTAGTGGTAGAAGCTCACGTTCCTTGGAAGCAGCGGAATGATTTGCAGATCGTATGAGAACGGCCATTGTAGGAGGCACTAAAGCATTTGGGGGCTTTGCGATTCTTAAAGTCTTTGGCCGAGAAGCCTGGTTTGTGAACGAGGGCTGAACTTTCACAGGTAGTTCAGTCTGCACCTCTCTGGCATCAGCTCGTGTAGAGGTCTGAAAACGGGAACGAGATGGCAATGTACCTTCTTTATTACTCATCACCTCTCCAGGTTTTTCAGTGTTTTTGTTTTTCAAATTGTCCAAATATGATGCATTTTCATCTTTTATGTTTAACTGTAGGCTTGTTAAAGAGTTTACATCATTCAGGCTATCTGGGAGAGAGACATTTGCAGCATTTGGATTCTGATGATTGCTACTTTCATGCAGATCATGTGTAGGATATTCACTGTGGGCCTCGATATGTGGCATTTTTACTAGTTTTCCCTGGGCGAGGTCTGTGGAACTGGGAAGGCTGCTGGAAGGCTGTAGTACTTGAGGCTGTTAAAGAGAAAATAATACAAGAATATATTAGACCAAAAAGACACCAGATAACATTCTGAATCCAACGTGCACTGGCTGGATGTTTGATAAGGGCTGTACATCTGTTTTTTTTAAATCAAAACTTTGACTTCGGCAAAACAGGATGGTTCATGGGACGCATACAAATGGGACTTGTAACTTAAGGGAAAAAAATATATCAGCACTGAAATAAACAACAACATAAAAGACAAAAAAGAAACCAATAAGCTTAAAAAGGAAACATGAAAAGGCATGGTTGATGGTTTCACCTAAATCTGCAGGACAGATCGCTGGTGCCGATCAATTCTCACTGGAGTGCTCAAACCAACACCACGGCTATCAGGCTGTACCCATCTTTTAATTTTTATTCGGGGCACACTGAAGTTAACTATCCCAACCCTTTTACTGCAGAGGCAGGAAAGGTGTTTAATGGACCACATGAATTTATAGGGCACTTTTCTTGCCTTAGTGAGGCCAGAAAATTTGATGCAACTGTGTGGTAATCAGGCTACTGACTAGGCTTAGGGAACTGTTTTATCTTGAATTGATTTCAAATGGGCTGATAAAGGAACAGAGTACATGTGAAACTAGAGATCACATACTACTACACTGATAACCAAGGGATAAAAATAACTGAATGAAAAGTTTTTACATTTGATCAGAAGATACAATCTGATCAGACACGCATCAGACAAGAGAACTGCCGGTACCTCTTCTGGGTCATTTCTATTCTCTTTGCTCTTCCCTGTAAAAAGACTTGAAAGATTAATGTGTGCACTAACTTCACAGCCATATCCTAGACCTCAAACTTGGATACAGATCTTGGAAGCATTATTAAAACTTCTGCAATTCATGGCAGAACCCAAAACCCATTAAAACTTAAACTGCAGTTTAAGCAGATTTGGATGATTTTCTCATTTTCTTTAAAAGGAGGGGAACAGAACTACTACAAATTGTCATCACTCAACTACTTGAATTCTTAGCAATTGACAGATTGCATGTACACAGCAAACAGGCTTATTCTGATTCTTTATTAGAGAAATACAGCCAACAAAAAAGAAGCAATGTTTGTGTTTGAGAGATTTGACTAACAGCCACTAACAGTCACTTCAGTCACTTTCCTGAATTGTTCACAATTTCCAAATGAGAAAACCAATTATTTGTCTGCTCCTTTCAGCTCTTCTTAGAATCAGCAGGAGGAATGCAAAGATAGCTGTGCATGCCAGACTCCTGTTACATTTCTAGGGTCATAATAGGTCTCAGGGTTCTTTAAACTTTTCATCTTTTCCCTGGTAGGATTACTGACAACTGAATCCTCAAAATTCCTCATCAAAAAGTTTAATAGTAATGTGAGAAGAATCAAGGTTTCTCAATCTACTTTTTATTTAGTCGAAGTTTTTCCCTTTAGAATATACTGGTTCTACCTGTAAGCAAAGGCGAAATCTAAGCTGAACCAGTGACAGGTACATAAGTGCAAATATCCTGGACTGTCTGAACACAATTGTTTTGGAAACATGAAGAAGATTAAAAAAAAAAAAAATAAAGCAAAGCAGCCTCCAAAATGGTGTCAGATGAGTATCAAAACATCATTCCTTACATGACCCAAAACTAGCTTAGCTTTATGAATCCTTCTTAACCATACGTGATCCTAAATGAAGGAAGTACTAAGCACAAGGAATATTCAATATATTGAGTTACAGCTTAAATAAAATTAATCCTCCAGATATTTCTGTCATTTTCCAGTGTTTATGTAATGGGTTACAGGAGTTATTATGCTTCCAGCCTAGGAGCTAACAGGCAGATGTTAGCCAAAATTATTTACTGATTTGAGATCTCATCTGTAAAAACAAAACTGCTAATAATAAGCGCAGAAACCAAAGGAATATATACCTGATTCTCATACAAATACTTCAACAAATAAATCAAATTTTCTAATCCTACTTGAAGTAAAAAATTAAAATACTTATAACAAACACATAAGTGTCAAATATGGAAATATAATTGTCAGAAACCCTTTTCCCCTCACCTAGAAAGGGTTTCTAAATGCCAGTCTTCAAAAACACAGACAAATATCTAATCTGAGCATTATAAATCCTAATTTTATATCAAATAATCCTAGTTATACTGATCAACAAAATGAAAGAATGTGTAAGTTACAGAAGAAACTAAACTTGTACGGAAAGTTGAGTTAAACACAAACACATCTGAAACAGAACAAAGCAGCAAGCTTTCATTAATGCTATTTCGAGTTCTTTTGACAAAGACTAAGTAGTCTTGAGCTTTTCCCTCTGGGTAACTTTGCATTTTACATATAAAACCAGCCAAATACGTGTTTTACTCATTATCCTTCATAACCTAAAAAAGTCTAAGCAGCTTAATATGTAGAAAGTTAGCAATCCAAAGGTAGAAAACAGCTACATGCTCTGAATTATGACACTAAAGCTCTGCTATCATCTTTGTGAAGTTGTTTTAGAAACACTGTTTTTTAATTTTGTATTTCTACTCTAGTTCTGTCCAATTATCATTAGAGATTTTAATCTTTTCAAATTGCTACATACATTAACATTCAAGATGACACTGAAAGCAGCAACATGCCACTTGCACAATATGCAAGTAACAGTTCATGAGGTATCTCACACTGACAACTGCACTACTGTCACCCACAGCTCACAGCTTTGTCTTATACACAAGTTTTCCTTTTATTAAGGAAGTCTTAGAAATTATGTTTCTAGTAAAAAAACCAAAAACAACAACAAACCAGTTGAAGGATTAGTACGTGATGAATTCCACCACAAGAAGGAGGAGAAAAGATAAAGAAGCATTCTACCTTCCAGGCATAGTATTTTATTTCATGGAAGTCTTAAAAAAAGGTTGCCATCTGCATTGCTTTGAGTGCACTTCTGGCAATATTTTTAGGGGGGACAGACCCCACGACTGCCGTGCTAACCCGACTTCTTTTTGTGTCCCACAAAGAAAACGTGCAGGTGGACAAACACCTGCATTCCTCTGGGATGCTCCTACTATGCAAATTTGGACTTAAACATTTTAAGTACAATTTAACTGAAGAAAATGAGTTTTCCCCAGCCTGAAAGTACATTACTGGAACAGGCTCCCCAGGGCAGTGGTCACAGCACCAAGGCTGACAGAGTTCAAGAAGCATTTGGATGGCACTTTCAGGCACAGGGTGTGACTCTTGAGGATGGTCCTGTGCGGGGCTAAGGGTTGATCCTCATGGGTCCTTTCCAACTCAGCATATTCTAGGATTAGACAAAATGCTTTTTGCACGTGCTCCTTTCTGCACAAAGAAACAGATTTTTCTGTACTGGCAAGAGCTTCAAAGCCTTGCAAATATTGACACACTAATCAAAATTACTCAATTACAGTCCCTACCTCAGTAGCTTAAGAGATTTTTCTATTATTTCTATCAAGTAAAACTGGTTGTTACACCATCCAGAGAAAAATGACATCCATGATGAAGATTACCATTACTGCTCAGTTATCAAACTACTGAGACTGTATTAGCTTTGTGTTGGAAAACTGAAACAGGTATTGTACTGATAAAGAAGTTAAATCAACGTGGTCATGACAGTGGTATTCATTTGAAAATTCCCTTCAGTTTTGCTTTGCTTCTCTCGATCTGCAACTCAGTTCCCTGTGCAATACCTCTGTAGAATGAAATAAAGGCATTTTCTCCCTGCAGTATCCTGAGGAACAAGGGAAGTGATGCAATGAAAAATCCGAGAACTGCATGCACATCTCTCACAGACATGCATCATGCACAGGGCAAAGGAAAAACCCAACAGTGAAAACGCGTGGGGAGGAGATGGGAATAAATCTGAAGTTGTACTGTACCACGCTTTATCACAGAAGTAATGGACTAACTTCTCAACTCCTTGCCAATGGCATAATGGGAAAGCAGAGACAAGAAAAAGACAAGGACAATGATGTCAGAGGACCAAGACAAAACAATGAGCAATTGCCATGACAGAACTGCAACTTTTCACCATTTCAATTGCAATTACCAGGTCCCCCCTCGGTTTTTAATCCTCCTTCAAGAAACAAAGGTAGCAATAGTGTTTAAGTAATGCAGTACAAATAATACTTATAGCAAGACCTGCATGGAATATCTTTGCTCTTATAACTTCAAGTTCTTTAACACAGTTAATCTCTTACACTCCAAATACTGTAACTAGAACTTGTGTGTATCCTTACAACTGTACACATCAGAAATATTTGCATCCATGCACATACATGTTAGATATCTAACAATGAACAACAATGTCATAAAAACACTGCATTACATCCTTGGATCATGTTGCCCATACTGTCAATAACTCCTCTTTCTACCAACTCACAAGTTGGAAGAGACTCCCAACTCCCATGGTTTGTTTTTGGAGAGGGGCAGGGCAGAAGGGACACAAACAGTGCTACATAATTTTTTCATTTCCTCATCAGTTCTGACATCCCTCATCTCACTGCTTTGGCACAGGATAAGCTGTCATTTCAAACAAAGGTCTGTGCAGACACAGCCCTACTGTAGGGCTGCATTGGAAAGCTCTCATTTTCTACCTCTGGAAAATGTCAAGATTTCACACCTTAAATCTGTAGCATTTGCCAGTACCTTAATTTTCAATTTTTTTTTCCTCTCTCTTTTATGTAGCTATATTATATGTGTAGTTCAACACTGTAAAATGGGATTCTGCAGTAAGGAGTACAGCTTCAAAGAATGATACAAAACAACCCTAATTTTTTTTTTTAAACCACCACTCATCACAGCATGAGAGTAGTAAAATAATCAGTATTATGTCAAAGCATATTTTTTTTCTGCGTAGTCCGTATAGAAATCCCAACTTAGAAAGACTTTCACAAAGAAAAATTACTCCAAGTAATATATAACTCCATCAAGGCAAGTATTTCATCCATAATTACAGACATATTTGCAAAATTAAGTTTTGTTTGCAAACATACTTCATTAGGTACAAGAGACACTTCTCTTGCAGTTCAATCTACAAATATCTAATTTGGCAGAAGGGAGTTTTACCTAAAAGACATTTCTTCATAAAGGTGAACACTTAACTCTCAGAGCAAAAGTAATTACATATAAAAGACAGTAATGTAATGATTTCAGGACATTTTAATAATATGTCACTTTCTTAACATGAGTCATGTAACTTCCTTGCTAATGCTCTGAAGCAGCTTTGTTCTGCTAACACAAACACTTTGTACACCCTACAAAGAACCTGAATTGGTTAAAAAAGGTTTGGAAACATTTCAGTGTTGAGAAACCTTTTTTAAAAGAAAATGCATGAAAAAGCACAGCCTGGACCTGATTTCTAGTCACCATGCATACAGTAGCTTTCTTTCTGGTGACAACAAGCTATGTGTCACCTGCTAGAATTGCTTAGATTACCTTTATTTGTAATGCTTACACACAAAAAGTCTAAATGCTTTTTTCATGAAGTGCACAGTAAGCAGAGATGTGAACAACTGCAGTGCTTGAGTAACAGAACCGTTTTCATCAGCGTTTCTGTGTGGAGAAGCACTTGGGACAAGGGGCCTGGAGAAACTGGTACAATATTCTTGTATTACAACATGAGCTCATAACTGGTTCCTTACCAATGTGTTTTCTAAGTGTTGTGTTTCTAGAGCTGCATCATTAAAGCTCCAGAATACAAATGGAAAAGTTTTTAATTATATTGAACAAAGTTTGATATATTCTATAACCAAGAGACAAATAAAGGACCATTACCCAGGAGTTTAGTTCAAGACACATGGGAATTACAGGACCAAAATTATATGGTTTTTATTCCTGAAATGACAAAAATCATGTACTATTATCAAAGTGTTATGAAATGAAAAGTGCTGAATTGCTTCCAAGGCTAGTGAAACAACATAAAGTTAATAAATGTGAAAGTATTAAAAATTAATTGTCACTAAAATTGAAAAAAATACATCCAATTCTGAAGTGTGTTGAAGTGCAGTGACATGGTAAATCCCTAGGGCAGTTCAGCAGCAGGTATATGCTGACATGGTAAATGGTGCTAATAGAGAAGAACCATAAGCCTACAGTAGTGTTATAATATTACCTAGCAGGGATATATGACCTGTCCTGTACAGCAGGAGTGAAAATTATATTTAGTTGTTTATGTACTGTAATATGAACAGTTTACCCATTTATACCCCTATAATCTACAGTGCTTGTAAGTGATCTATGTGTTCATCAGCTATCAGAAACCTGCAGTATTCACAGACACAGATGATATTTAGGTTCGGGACCCAGAAATTATAAAAGAAGTGCTTGAATTCCAAGTTCTCCAGACAGAAAACACAACTGGACAAAAGCTGAGACTACTTCACATTCCCATCACCTTCTCTATATTACTGCAAAAGAACACTGACAGTGTCAGTGTTTAAGGCTGTGATACCCAGCTCACCACTCGCCTCGAAACCCCACAGTTGGCATTTCTTACCAGCTCGAAAACCTGCAACCTAAAACCACTGAAACAAGTGGGAAAGAAGGATACTAGTGAGAATCCCAGTAATGTTCTAATATATAGAACTCTTCACACAGTGATAAATCATTGATTTCACAAGAATGTTGTTAAAAATGTCCAAGAACCTCATAATTTACACTGTATTTTTATTCCCAGTATTTATCTTTTGATTAAACCTAAGACTTAATGAAAAAAAGCTATGAACACTCTACTAAAGGAAACTTATTTTCCTAAACAATATGTTAATTACAGTTTGGATTAATTAATCAAGGGCCCACTTTCACCTACTTTATTTTCTTTACTAGTAATTCATAGAATTGAATATATAAGACGTATACTAAAAAAAATCCAACCTGCTTTAGTAATAAAAATTTGCTGTGGAATACTGAATAAGAAGCCACTGTCGTTGGTTGAGGAATGAGGCTGGGGCTCAGCGTAAGAGATCAGCAAAAAGTTTTCTCCTTCAGTGAAGTCCCTGTGAATGATGTGACACCAGAGGCTCCCACTGGGCAGCTCAGACACCATCCTCTGGTCTGACTCTCCAAACTCTAAGCCCCAAAACCGTAACATGTATACACTCTTCAGGTCTAAAACTAGCTCTTTAAACTCAGTCTCTGCTGATAGGACAGCAAATCAGCCAGGCTGTGCTACTGCTGGCCCTCCACTCAGTAACAGGTGAGAGGATCATCAGTTTTAGGGGTTTTACGTTCTTTACACACACAGAGTCCCACATCAGACACCACAGGAAAATGAAGCACACCCCTTATTGCACAGAGAAAAGCCCATGAAATAGACTGTGCATTCCTGATGAGTTGTTTAAATGACATTGTCACAGAAATGCCAAGAGAGTATTTGAAACACAATTTAAAAAACATAAGATTTTTTTTTTCCTTGTAATCGAATTAACTAAGGATTATTGCAATCTGAAATATGTGTAAGCTTTGTTTTCCAAGGTGCAGTTTACTCTTCAGATCTCCACTGGCCCTGGAAATCTTACCTTGTTTTCATAATTTTACTTTTTCCTTTATTTCTTGTCCAAATACGCTCTTGGGCTTTGCTAGGCAAACACTGTAATTCTCAAATTACAGTACGTTCAAAAAATATAACTTTAGCATTATGAAGTAGTTATATTTCTTCAGACACTTATCTGTTTATAATGCAATACCAAAGCACAAAATAAGACTTACCATTTCTCTATGTCTACGTAAGCATACAGTTTTAAAATCAGCAATTGTCTTTTGTTTTGCAGATCCAAGCCAAGAGAACAAATGCATCTTTACATCAGCCCACATTGTAGCTTGCACATAAGGAATGTTAATAAATCATGCAAAAGTTGTGCAACAGCCACTTCAATGTATTAAAAGCCTTTTTACAACAAATACCAAGAGAGGAATAAAAAAAAAATTAGTTTGAGTGAAGCCATTCTGAAAAGGTAAGAAAACTTCTTGTGAGAGACAATGAGACTTTCTCACCAATATTTTTACATACAGCCACAAGGTATTTATGTAAATACATCCACAAATGCAGGCGTGCAGACGGATGAGCAAACAGAACACACACAAACAGGAGAGTGTATTACGGCCATGGAAAACAGGGAAAATGCAGCAAGCAAGATTTTTATGTTAAGACAAGACCAGAAACAAGGGCCTACTCGGGTTTGCCTGAAAAACTGCTGAGGTCTATCAGCATTTAATAACTGTTATAAAGCTATAAGTTGGAGCTGCTTTACGCTGGCTGAAGGATTGAAGCATGTTGGTTAGCCACAGACTATCGTGTGTGCCTGGAAATGTGCCTGAGAGAGGAGGATACTACGAGATGAACAGTGCGTGCAAAGGGGAAGCTTCTACTGGAACACGGTGAGGGAGATGAGTGAGAGGTACAGACTCACTCTGTCTGCGGTGCGGTGGAACAGTCCGAGGGATGCCCTGGAATGAGCCCTGCCAGGGAGAGAAGGAGGGAGCAGAATACCCACCCTGTGCAGAAAGAGAGAGGGGGAGAAGTATAATAAAAAAAGAGAACAGGGAAAAAAAACAAGACACCAAAAAGCCACACCATTTTTTTATTTTTCCCCACAGAAAGGTATCATTATATTTCCCAGTTGTCCAGCTTTGTAAAAGCAAATGCTGCATGTTACTGAAGCCCAGAGGAAAAATGACATCATGATGTCTTAAACTAGTCATAAATCTCACAAGAACCCCTCCATTTTTATTCAATACATAGGTACACATTTCTTTCAAAGATGGTTTTATGGGAAGAGTATAGAAGCTGAGTTTTTCATGTTAAAAATACATGATAAAAATGTATTTATACAGTTTTCAAAAATATTTTAGAAATGCCTCACCAAGCAGTACCTTGCTTAGTTCTAATCTAGTGGAAAACCAATCAGCTTTAGTTTACAACATGAAAATTCTAATACATAGAAACAAATTTTCTAGCAAGTCCTGGTGCTTTAGAGTCCACTCCTATTTTGACATTATTATTGAACGTGGAAGAGGAGAGGTGACATAAAACTGTTCTCCTTGCACTTTGCTCTTGGAGCTTTAGTCTTCCATTAAAGGATCAGAGAACTGTGCACATCTGTGGCATGCAGGGCTTGCCTGTCAGATGTCTCGGATCACCACAAGTGTGACACACTGTGGTTGCTGCACTCTCAAAACAAGAAAAAGTCATTTTATGCAGTGTATCCTTTTCTCCATACCCTAACCTTTGAAAAATCTACCAAAGCTGCAACTTCACTCTTAAATAACCATCTTGATTTCCCATTTCAGCAGGACAGACTTTACAACTCCTTTACTGTTTGAGCAGCTGAAAACTGCTTTTATAAGTTCTGGAATACTGGTACTGACAGTGACAACTGCCATTGTCTCCTGGCCAACAGCAACCAGTTGTGGCTACTGTTTCAGCCAGGTGGCTTAAGATACTCGAATGAACACCTGTACAAAAAGAAACAGGAAGCCACTTTGCCCTTTCTCTCCAGTTTCTCTGCTGCATATCAGCTGCAGATCATACTGCCAGGGCAGCACAAACAATAAAGTATTTTCTCTCCATGCTTCTTTTAATGTAATGTTAAAGATCACATTACTTCTATAAATAAATATTCTGCTTTTATTTATCTTAGCGAACTTTAAACATGTCCCTGATCTTCCAGTTATCCTAGTTAGGTATAATCCACCACTATTCCAAGCTTCAGCACTGCTAAGATGTAACTTCACACATTTAATCACACATTTAATCAAGTTTTAGAATCAGCTAGCCAGAACACTTAATCTAACATAGGAAATAAAGGGAAAAAACTGACAAGATTGCTTTATTCTTCTTCAGAACCTGAGAAAAACCAATTATTGGACCAAAATCTAAGGGAAAAAAATGAAACAAGTTCTTCAATTTGATTATCTCTAGATGGAAATATTGATTACCTAATGTCTTCTTCCAGTCCCCTATCAGTGGAGGACAACACAGTTTTTAACATCACAGTATTTAGACTGCTAAAACAGTACTAGTTTCAGTCAAGTAATATGACAAAATATTATAATGTGTTGCATCAGCTGAATAGGTATTAAATATGGAAATATTCCCGGGAACAAGATTAATCAATCAGCGATTGATGAGAAAATGATCAAAAGCTTTGGATTTTCCCAGCACCGTACCAAAGAACACTATATTTTGCAGGCTTGTTCACATTTCATCCTAAATTGTGTCAGGACAGTAGAACAAAAAATTCTTTCCATTCTCAAAAGATAACTGAATCTCCACATTATCATCAAGAACAAGTCTGGTTTTGCACAGACTTATCTGAGTTGGCAATGGGCTTTTTTCAGATTTCTTTGAAATTTTTAACACATTAAGAAGGGAGGTGAAAATTTTATATCCTTTCCCTTCCACTCTCTGAAAAGAGAGATTAAGACAAGCACAAGCCAGCTGAGCTACATAACAGTTATGATACTGTTGTAAAAGCAATGAAATATTTACATGTCTTGATAGACTCAGGAAATTTTTAAACATCCATATTAGCACTTCAAAGCACAGCACTAAGTACAGTCTTCTCAATAATTCTTCATGGTATTTTATCATCACTCTGACTGAAGAAGTAAATGAAGAAAGCACAAGTAACTTCCTTGAGTCTTTTGCCTGCTAAGCTGAACTGCTCTCCAGGCATGGTGCAATCCCCTTCTCCCAAATACTACAGTTGACACTGTTCCATATAGGTAAATGTCAAATAAATGCCAGGGGTTTTTTTGTGAAACAAACAAAAACTCAACAAAAAAAAACCACCAAAAAAAGCCCAAAAAACAACCAAACAAGGACTGTTCAATTGTACATCAAACAAGGTAATTAAAATCAAAATCAATTGAACCAAGTAAGAACCAGGAAATACAGCACTGAGAATTTATTGAGTGTTATGGCCTACACTGATTTTACAAATTATAATGGATGTACAGATGCCATTGATACAGTACATTAAGAGTACTATCTGCAAATAAGCCTGGTTTATGAAAAGATTACTTTTCCTTTAATAGTATTTATTGCACAAAACTCCAGCAAATTTATCAAGGTTTCTCCTTTAAACAACAATTCACATTCATCTCCTTATATTAGTCAAATGTTTACTGAGGTTCCCAAGAAATCCAAAGAAGAGGAAAAAAAAACAGACTAATAAACACATATCCTCAGACAATGGTGCATCTTCAAAATACACAGATTTTGAATTTTTGAATTTTGAACTTACCTCAGCTTCTATTAAAAAAAAAAAAAATAAAAAACCCCACATGTGATGGGATTCCTCTGGGTTCTGAAGAAACTCCTTCCACTTACACTTTAATGTTAGACAGTAGTCAGAACAGTTCCTCCCCTCAGCTGCTATGTGCATCCAGTTACTTCACTTAAATCCCATTCCTCTCATTTCCCAGATACTGGAATTGTGAAACAGTAAAAGTATCCCCAAAGGGAAGCGAATCACAATTTAAAAAAACCCAGGAGACTCAGGAGTTGAAAAATAAGAGCAGCTGAAATAAAGCAGCCTCCAAACCAGCAAAAATGATGAATGTTCTTCAGAGATCCGGATGAAATGTACTATTGCTGCCAAATGCTTTAGGAAGTTCTGACTCCAACTGCACTGGGAAAACCTGTTGGCTGTCGTTTGTTTTTTTAAATGCTACTAGGAAGACTTAAAGGCCAGAGTTTTCCATTGCTATGAGCAAACCTCAACCTTAGAACAAGCAATCACATGAACAAAAGCAATTGCTCCTAGCAGAAAAGAGAAATATTTCTAAGCTAGTGCTGCACAGTAATTTTAGCCCAACAGACAAATATTCCAGCTCTTTTCCCAGGGATACCCCAACATTTTTTTGCTGCAGAAACACAAAGATCCATTTTTGTCCATACAACTGGAGCCTTTGAGAACTCTGAAGAAGAGATGATTTTGGCTGCGTCTCACCTAGCACTGCCAGCTGTCTCACACAAACTCAGAGTTCCACGTCATGAACAAACCTAGAGTGACACACTTCAGTGTCAGTGCAGACAAAACATTTTTGCAGCAGACTCCTCTTGCTAGCCTAGCACCCAGAAAGATTATAAATTAGCAGTTCTGACATGCAGTAGTCTTTTTGAATGTATTCAGATAAAAAAAACCCAAAAAACCCCCAACCCAGTCTTATGTGCTGGTTTACACTCAGCCAACAAGAATTGCTTGCGAAGGGTTCAAGGGACCTCTCTTCTGTGGATGTGCCTACCTGTCATGCAGTCACAGCACAAGACACAGGTGCACAACATGACCACCTGGTTGAGCTATGGCTCCATCTCACCAAGAAGGTGTGTAAGAATGGACCATCAAGCAAACAGCAACCAAGATGAACACTAATATACAGGGACTAGGCTTCAAAACCTGGAAGTTTAAATTCATAGTTGGGGAGTTGACACATACAGGAGGTTTAAGGCTAAGATGGAAGGAGGTAATAAGACCTAAAAGACAAAAGTACACAAAGACAGCCAAGGTATTACAAAGGTTCATCAAAACAATTGACAGGAAAGGCTTTGGAATTATGAAGTGTAACAAATTTCAAATGGAAGGCAGAGAATATCTCAAGGCAAAAGGAGAAAAAAGATGTAGATAAGAACAAGAACATGCATGTTCCCATGAACACTGACAGGTTCTGTTGTCATTTCACCAGAGACAAGAATGACCTTGTACCCACATTTGGGAAGCAAAGGTTATTCTCATCACTGTGAGCTGCTCTGATACCAGGGGGAAATACTTTTACTGTACACACTGTACAGAGAATGGAAAAGCAAACATGAACTAGGAGTTGTGTTATGTTAAGGAACTGGACCCCAGGGGTCAGAATCCTTTGCAGGTATCTTCAACCAGACTCAGGGCTTTGTAATTTGCTTGCTTGTCTTTTATTTCTCAGCATCTGCAAACAGCCTTTTCAGTTCAAGAAACGAAATCACTTATCAACAAAAACTTGACATCTAACCCCTTTACTCTCAAAGTAAATACCAGTATTTAGTACTACAGAAACAATGCTGCAAAGCCTGCAAGACAATTGTGGCAATGGATGCTCACTTTTTCTTCCTTGCAAGCTGTCCCTGAACATTAATTTTTTTATCTTCTTCCAGGTTTCACTTATTTTCTTCCATGATAATTAAATGATAAACTAATTGCAATGAATTCTGTATAAGAGATCTGTAAGAAATCCTTTTAGGAATGTCATGGTCTCTTCTGTCAGTGAATACTTGTAAAAGCCTTTATCCAGAGCATAGTTAATCAAAACTTATACATAGTTAGAATTTACCTAAGTTTTGAGCATCCTTTCAGGGCACTGCTTACAAGAAATGCCATGTCACAGACACAGCAGCTGGGCAACAGGTAGTTACCAATTAATTTGTAAGGTGCCCAATTTCCAACACATTCTTTTTCAGCCACTAGGTTTTACTACATGAGCACTAAGTTCCAAAAATTAATCTAAAGTTATGTAGCTTCCATTTATGTACATATTTAAGTTTAAATACTAAAAAAAACCCTAAAAGTACTTTAAAAAGCTCTGGTCCCTAAAGAGAAAACCACGAGACAAAGTTGAGCATCACATCAGAAAAGGTCATTTTCTAGAAATGTTTAGTAACAAAGAAACAGATACAAACATGACTTTTAAAAAAGAGTATGTTTAATGATATTCACTTGCCTGTTTACTGGCAGAACCATGAAGTGAGCAGAAAAATTAGTTATTTCAAATGGCCAGTTGAATAGCAACAAATGCAACTCATATGGTCTTAAATTTCTAACTGAAGTCTTATAACAGCTGATTTCCACTCTCAGTGTTTCCTAGTTTATTCTAGCATCTATTCTTTATGAAACAATATTCAGTAAGCATTTAAAGTATTCCTTGAAATGTTAAACTACTGTGATCCCAGACTGCTATTTACACTTCAGGAATAAACATATTGTATCAGTTCTGATTTGTATAGAATATATTGAATAGAAGGAATTTATAAACTGCCACATTAATCTTGAAAGTTTTGATAACTGAGCTGAAGTAACTCCTTGATATCCACAATCATTTAAAGTGACTGGTAGGTCAGTACTAATAGGAAAAAATAAAATAGTTAAATATTCATCAACACTGAAAACTATTACTAAACTTAAAGAAGCAAAAAGCTTATATGCCTCAAAGGAGCTATTCTCTCATTGCCAAGACTTCAATTACAATTCAGTTTAAAAAAAAAAAAAGTAGTCTCTATAAAAACTTCATAATTTCATAAACATTAAGATGTTTCATGATTTATACCACATTTAGGACCAATAAACCTTATACTCCTAAGTCAAGACCACTAAAATAGACTGAACAGGAATGCTAATAAAGCAAAACAATTTCTTTAAGAGCGTTTTTGGGTTGGTTTTTTTTACTAGTGAGAATACATTTTACTCAGGTGTCTCCTTGTTTCTGTTTATTGTACTCTTACCTCAAGAAAGTAAGAGCTGATTGTGTCTCCTTTCCATTACAAGAGACATTTTCTGATGTTGGGTTCTAGATCAAAACTGGTTCCATACATTTATACTTCTATTAAGCCATGCAAGGAAACATCCAAATGCATGTTAGCAGAGGAAGCATTAACCCAGACAGTTGAGGTCTGGTCATCAGAACCAAAACTTGGCTACAACAAACTATGGTCCTCCTTGAAGAAATCCCACATTAAGGAGCTCCCACCAGTTTCTGTTGGCTTATAGAAACCCTGTGACTTACAAACATGCCAGTGAAGATGTTGAAAAAAAACCCCAAAACACACCCAACACATTCTGCCCAAAACTTCGCAAGTATCACTTACAAATAAAAGCTCCTGAGAAGCAGTGTATTTTGAAATTTGTCAATGCTTCATGAATTTTCCTATGTTCTTTATCAACTTCAGGAGAAATTCTGCACGTAGATAAAAATACTGAGATGTTTGGAATGTGCATCTAATGATCATAGGCCCACAACTACATATGTGTATCATTACATATATCCACACACACAACCATAAACACAGTAGTTTTTATTTTTTTAAAGATACTGCCCCTTAACCCAAACTTCCTCCTGGCAAAAAAATGTGTCTTTTTGAACAAAACTACTAAATAGCTCAAAAGAAATATATCAACCAACCTGACCAAAACAGACACTTGTGCTGAGTGATTCCTTCTGCTTGAGACAGCAACTCAAATTCCACATCTTCTCCAGTATTTTTGTCTTATCAATTAATACCACAAGATGCTCAAACTAAAACTTGTGTAGTCAGCAACTAACTTTCTATGATTACTAATCTGTTTCTGAATTCATGTGAAAAATGAGATAGAAAAACAGGAACATGAAAACAACAGCCACTATAACAGTATCAGTGCACAAAAACATGACATGAACATCACACACATGAAATTAAATCATAGGAAAAAGAAACAATGCAAGAGCTCAAAAGCTCCAAAGTAAAAGAAATAAATGGGGTAAACAAAGATATGACATGTACATTCTGGAGCAGAGGTGTCAAAGCAAACCAAAAGCTACTTAAGGTTACGATTTTTTTACATTGAGTTCTTATCAGACAGGAGGAGGTTAGAAAGCTTGCATAAAGCTGTTTGCCAGCACATGCTGAACATAAAGTGTGGTGCTATTTCTACCCTAGCACTATATATTTAAAAGAGTAATTTTAGAAGGATAGCAGAGGTGATTTGTCTTCACTACAATCTTAAATCAGGTAGTTCAACATAGGGTAAAAACTAAGAAACAAAAAAATCAAACCCATTTTTAGCCTTTTAATAAAACCTCTTGGGTTTTCTAGCTAGAGCAGTAGCTTCAAGATCCAAATGCTATTTGCTGGTGACTGACAAAGACCTTATTTTGGATTCAAAGATAATTTCCTATTATTACATAATATCAAATATGTTGTCTCTCCCCATCTTAAGTGTTCTATTAGTGTTCCATGAAGAATATAAGTTTTATATAATGGAAGCAAATGTGAACCATGCAACAACATATGGGAATGAAGATGTCTTTTGTCAAAGTGATTTTCACCCAATAATCTTTTTAATGAGTCAAATTATTAAAATTAATTATCAAAATAATAAGAAGAAATATTAAATAATATTAACTTTTGCTTTTACATCTATGCACTGAAACTTAGTTGCTTTTCTGCAATAAATATGAGAATGTCAACAATGAAAATCTGATCAGGAAAAACCATAAAGATATACCTATGACTTTAAAGTCAGGATATAAGAATATACTTTAAGTATGACTAGATACACAGCTTGGACTGACTGTAACTTAAATAGCACAAAGGGTGATTATTTAAAGAGACAACTTCTAAAATTTAATTACTTAATTCAAAAGAAATGTTTGCAACAAATAAAAGGGCTGCAAAAGAATGCGAGGGATGCACTGCAGGAAGGATACTACTCCCACATACAGCACAGAATCTCTTAAAGAAGGCCAATTTGTGTGGCAGCAAAAGTACTAGAAGTGGAGAACGAACTGCAGGTGGTGGTAACCAGGAAGGAAGGGCACAGAGTACTCACAGAACTCCTCCTCCACGAGGTTTGTGTGAATTTGTCAGCGTGCGTGCGCGATGCCCCTGCAGGTTTTTGACTGTCCTTCTGGCAGTTACATCTAGTGGCCTTCATCACCCCCAAAGAGAGAAAAAAAGAAACAAGAATCAGTTAGAGGTTAACCAACTAAGCCTCTTGAAAAGTACAGTCAAGGCCCAGCATTCAAACATCATGCATTAAGTGACTGTAGAGCACAATATGATTAAACTGTAGAAATACTCTTTTAAGTGCTGCACAACTGCTGCTTTTCCCAAAGTGTATTTACAAGTAATCCAGAACAAATGTTGACTTTTGGAAAAAGTGATCTGGAATTCTGTTGTTTAAACAGCAGAGAAGAAAGTCCAATCTTAACCTTTCATTTTTGTTTCAGGGGGAATGATGAAAACGAGACAGGGAGAAGAAGAGCACAGGTCAGCTCCACTGCACATATATACAAAAGCACATGCTAGACATTTCATTATTTATCACACACAACACTGCCTCCAACTATGATAAATATGGTGTGAACCCGTTGGTATCTCATCTACTCTATCTGTAAGATCTTGCTGCGGTTTGAAATGGCTTGAACACATGGGGCTATTTTACAAGAATTGTCACAGCAGGTGAATTTACCAGAATCAAAAGCAGAGATACACATTGCAAAATCCAAACTCAGAACAAGAGCAAAGAGGTAAAAGGCACATGTGACTTTTGCTTGAGGTCTTGTGTCTTCCTGAATCTTTTATTACAAAAGTGTCCCCATAACTTGTCCTTATTTGGCCAATTTAATCTGACTATTCAACATGCTTTTTATTGCTTTTTCAAAAAAAAAAGAATCAAGTTTGAATACTAACTTGCTCAGCTTTAAATTCTATGGTGTAATTCTCTATTAAACCAACAGACAGCAGAGGAACAGAGAGGGATAAAAAAACCATCAACAAAAGCTTCAAGAATGGTAAGGCCAATACTTGTTAATTTTTAAAACACTTTAAACATAGCCTTATCTTTGCCCATTGATAATTTTTAGCAGCTTCTAGAACTTTATGTTCAAAACAGTTTTGGAAATTAAATACTTTCAACAGTGGTATAAACATCCTTGCTTAGTGCCACACATACAAATCATGACTAGTCTACAGAATTAAAGATTTCAGGAGCACAACTACAAACACACTGGGACATCAGACTAGAATCATTCTGCTGTAACTGAACCTCTACAAGAGGTTCTCAACCCAAGAGCCAGATGGGTTCAAGTAGAACCCAAACCTTCCTTTGTTATAATGAAAGTGCAGGAAAAAAAAAATAGCTGTCTAGCTGCCTTAAAGCCTTCACCAGAATTGCCTAGTTCCACCCTGCAGTGCACTCTTGGGATTTTGCTAAACTGTTAGCATTATACTTACAAGCTGATGCTCTAATTGGCTGATTGTTTCATCCTTTTTCTTCAGTTCATCTTTGAGCTGCCTGATCTCATTCAGCAGATCATCCATCTGCAACAGAACAGTGAGCACTATGAGGTTTTCTGTAAGGACTACATAGTCTAAATCCACACCCCTACAGGACATACTACATCAGATGTGCATGGAGGACTGGCAGTAACAGCACATGCTTTCCTCCTCCCATTCCCATGGAGAGATGGGCTGTAGGCAGACAGACTACAGAGTGAAGAGGCTTGACTGGAAGTCTCTTTAAGAGGCCATTATAATGAAGACATTATAATTATGCAAAGTTCAGAGACTAAAAAAATGGTAAATATGCAAGAATGAATTTTTTAAAAACTCATTTTTCATCACATGATAGTTTGCATATATTTTATAACCAGCCCATTACAGTTAGGCCATAAATTAAGGGGAATACTTCCATTTAGCAGAATGCATTTACTGTTCCAGTTTCACTAAAGATGTTAATAGTTATTGCTTCAGGATGACACCTGATTTGTTGTGCAATTTTTCAAACCATATGCTAGTATCAATTAAAGAAGTGACAATTCAAAATGTCAGTTAAATCTCACAGGTTTTTGCTAAGTTAAAAAGCAGTGTTTTTTTCTCCAAGACTAAAATTCTAAGATTTTGAGGGAGATGACTGTAGAAGGACAAGCACAACAACTACATATCATACAACTAAATGCTATCAGTGTAGAAACCAGGGTTGTAAAGGATGATGCATATGGATCCACAGCTTTAACAAACCTCTAATGCCCTGAAACCAGGATTTGGACAGATGAGCCCTAAACAGGAATTAGATTTTAAGTGTTCTTCCTCTTCAAGAAGTATTTATAACTTCATTATACCTTCAGTAAATACTATTCCCCTCCCATAAGCAGAGAATTAGTATCTTTCTCTACTAATTTTACAATAAGAGGCCATGCTATAAAACCTTACCACCACAGAAAGCACAACGTTACAAGTCTGTGACCATAAAAGATGATCCTGTTTGGAATATCCATTGTGATTTCTTCCACCTTTAATATCCATTGTAAAACAATAACCTCACAACTCCCTTTGTGGGGTTCACATTGTTTTTTAGTTACATCTGCCACACCTGCATCATCCTGGGGAAAACTTAACTTACATGAAAGATATTTTAAACTAAAGCCAACAGTAAAAAGTAGTGAAACAGAGCAAGTAATTGAATAAGTATGGTATGATTACACTTCAAAGCAAAAATTGTCTTTTCAAATTCTAGTACTTAGCAAGCAGGTAAAAGTTTTTTGGAAAAAGTTACTCTACAGCTCTTAATTCCCACACGACTGCAACAAGTTATTTTAATTATTTAATCTGTGCTACCATTTGTAAGTATGTATTTTCAAAGGTCAAATAAACCCTTCTATTTTAACAAAACTGAAAAAAGGAAGTGTATAAACATTCATTAGGTTTGCATTTAAACAGAAGAAGGAAGCAACAAGCAGTACTTCAGAGTGACACACACTTTTGGTGTGTTTTTTAAATACAAACAAGTTTGTATTTTTAATTCTGTGGAGTCAGTCAGTGTCAATTACCTTAAAAGTGGACTCAGGTTCTTGTGGTTCTGGACTCGATGGAACTGAGAGGTTGATGTCCTGGAGTGACACATTGTCATCATTCTACCAGAGAACAAAACAAGAACACAAGCTTGAATTACTTGCTGAAACAGCTCCATTGTAAACTTGCTTTCAAGGATGGAGACACATCAGCTCTCTGCAAAACCTGTTACAATGCCTGACCTACCTTACCCCTAATTTCCCCTTTTCTTCCCTGATAGGAAAGCCTTCCTTGTGCATATGTACAGTGCCCAAATAAGGGCCATGAACAGTCTTCCTCTCCTCACAGATCTGTAGGAATAGCTGCAGCTCTGTCACACACTCGATGTAAAGTCACAGATTACTACAATTACTACAATTGGGAAGGAGTAATCATGTGAATGGAAAAAACCCACAAAACAAGACCAACCATGTCATGCAAAAGTACCTTGCATGGCTTTTAAAAGCTCTATACCTCTGGTATACTTTTTATTGCCATTAAAAAGCATGTAAGTGGAGCAATAAAACATTCCACAACAGCAGATTAAGGCCTAATTACAAAGAAGGTTAGTATGTCACATAGTCTCTGGTGATTTAAATCAGCCCTATACTATACCTGACTCATTCACTGGCAAAGCAGGAACTAAGTTCATTTGCATCAATTCCCTTACTGCTGCCTTAATTATCTCAATACACATGTAAAGAACACAGGGCAACTGAAAAAAAATCAGCTCTAACACTGTCAATGGAAACTCAGGCCTCCGATTTGAACACATGCTAGGATTAATCTCTGAAATTTGGCTTGAGGTACATAGCCTGAAATATGTAAACTGATGGAGGATTAACGTTGCAGACTTCCACACTTAATGAGCTATGTAGGGATAGTCTTCAGTTAGAGATTATTTTAATTTTATATAAATTTATATACGTATATATATATGTACATGTGTGTGTGTGTGTATATATATATTCACATGCAATGTTTAATCCAAGAATATAACATACTCCTTTAAGAAACAATCAAGTAATTGAGTAGTGACTGATCGTTTCACAGTCTTTCCCTGTTGCTCGTTACAGAAACTTATTTCAACCACTACCTTCTAGAGTGATTTTCAACTCCATCACATGCACTGGAAAGTTTTTGCTGGACTTAAGTCAACAGAATACACTTCAGCTTTTGGCTAGTTTTGGGGGGTCCCGATGTGGTTACCCTGAGGTAACCACACACCTCAAGACATGTCTTCAAGAGGCTTATAAAATTACAGCAAACCTGAAGTCAGAAACCATTAGAAAATACTCAAGCAAGACTTAAAAAACCATCCTAAATTTACTAATACCTGCATAAAGGGAGCAGGTGGTTGTGGTGCAGAAAAATCCACACACACATTCTCTTCACTTTTGGAATACTCCAAGACTAAAAGCTTGCTCTGAGAAAACCTTTATGCTAACTTTTGAAGACAAGTATGAAATGATGTGATTTCCCCCCAACAACATTTTAGTATTCATCAGCATAGTGCCTACACAACAAATCCAGAGAAATGTCTAAAGTTTTTCAGTCATGGCTATCAGAGTAATTTGGTTTAATGCTGAATATTACTAAAGCTTCATACTCCTTTGCAAAAGTTATCTGCTGAGAAAACAATTACCATCTCAATTTTCTACAAAGCAATTGATCTTACTGTTTTAAGACAAACTCAGTGAGAGTTACAGATACAATTTAAGTGTACACATAGGCAAATTATGTAACAATTATTTCTTCCCCACTGTCAGGCAACTGTATTTCTCTGGACAAATAATTTTCTACATGTCAAACATTTTTACAAACTTGCTCCCAAATGTTACAGTCTAACTGAAGCTCTTGATTACAGTCTCAAGTCTTCATCTGTCATTTTTAATCCATCTCAAGAAACATGAGCTAATATTCATTGGAATAACTCTTCGCCATGGCTGTCACAGGGACACTGCAACTCATCCAAAGACAGTCACAAATTGAACTGTGAGTGGCTGTACTTACCATGCTCTCATGCCAACATTTTACAAGTGTGAAATCTTCAGTATCAATGACACACCTGTGCTTGCTTCACCTTACAAATTTCCAAAGAACTCATTTATTGCTTTTTTGTAAACTGAACATTAAATGTTGATTTTTCCTTAGTGACAGATTACTATTTATGAAGAAGAGTATCAGATACAAGTATTTAGTAAAGAACAGACTAAAAAATCCTCACTACCTTTCCAACCTACTGTGCTGATTATTCCCACCAGAAGTTTACCTCCTATGGATTGTGGGGCTTTGAGCACTGCAGTTTTTCTGAGCAGTTCAGCAGCTCAAAAATGCCACATTTGCTTGTATTTTCTTCTATCCTCTCAACAGCTACATGTTCTCATTTTATGTTGTTTATTTCAAAAATTAAAGATTAACACCAAAAATCAAGCTCTGTGACTCAATACACCATAACAGTCCTGGGAACATATTTGAACATCATAAACATGCACCTCTATACAGCATACAGCTGTTCTCACTGCCTGTCCTCTCCAGCTTCCCTTTTCCCCTTGCTTTCTTTGGGTCATATTACTTGCAGGCTTTAGTTAAAAGCACATGTAAAATAACAAAAAACTACAGAACTTCTAAAAGAATAAAAGAAACAAGATAAATGGTATCCTCTCTCAGAAGAAATCTCCCATATTGCCTGAGAGGAAAATATAAAGCTTAAAGCTGAAAGACAAAAGTTGCTCTCATTACACTAACATATTTTAAGTTCTTCTGTTGCAAAACCCAACCCATTTGCACTTTCAGCAATTATCTTGTGGTTCCCTAACAGCATATGTTGCCTTTTAATACACAGGATTTTAAAATACACTACTAAGATTATACAGATAATTTCATCTTGAGAATTCTTTCAACATTAGACTATCTATATACTTATTACACTATCTATAGTATAATAGGAAGTTGAAAAATGCTGAAAAAATGTTTCTGAAGTTTACTGAGGTTTATTAAACTTTTATCAAGGTCTAGCTTTCAATTCTCAATGCAAAGCTTCCTTCAGTATGAATTACTCATTTGAACAGTGAAGATGTGTTAAGTGTCCATCAAGCAGAGGGTGCTATTCACCTGCTGACTTCTTGGCCCTTCAAGTGTAGTTCCATTCAGGTATCACTACAAACCACTGCCATGTAGTTTCCATTGCCCACTGTGGAATGCTGTTATTGTGACAGTCCAAAAGTTAACCAACTGCTGAAACTTACAGGTTTTCAGTTTGATTTTGCTACTCTTTGTTGATTTCTTTCGGTTCTGTTTCTTTCAAGCACAGTTAAGTCACTGAGGTGAACTACTCTGTGGCTAAGAAAAAATAATAATAATTGTAGGGGTAATTTATACAACTTAATACATGACACAAAAAGTCTTTGTATTTCATAAACCTGTTTCTTCCTTATCATCAGGCTTCTTATAAACAAAGATAAATCTCTCTTACAGATCTCGCCAGATGCAAAAAGAAAAGAACACAATGAATATGTATTTCAAAGATACACAAGTGACTCACTAATCTAAATGTACTGATGCATTTAACAATTTTGCACTCCACGGTTCACCTTTTCATTCACACCTCTTCATACAAATGTGCTGCTCATATCTGATAAGTTACAATGAAGATCTGTGGTTGAAAAATAGAATGTCATTTCCATTCATGAAAGGTAAGATGAAAAGAAACATTTTTTTATAAAACATGCTTCTCACATTAAAAAGGGCTTCACAGACCTCACAGTTCTGTGAACCGCTTCATTTCAGTCCTCCCTAAAGCAGCAGTCAGGGCTGATCTGAGATAACACAGGGTGGTTGCAAGGCATTGCTGCCAGTCTTGAAGGAAGTTATTACAGACAATGGTCAATCCTTGCCTAGATCAAAGGCTCCAGGGCATTAGAAAAAGAACATCCTTACTTAAAATTGTATTTACACATTAGCTCTGTAGCCTCAACCCAGAGCAGCAAGTTTATGAAATTAATTGAGGAGGAGGAGGAATAAACTTTTAAGATCAGAAGAAAACTTATTTACTATTAAGCATGCAGATGAAGTACCTTAGTCCATGTTTAAGAGGCATTAACATTTACATGTCAATTATTACCAGAATTAGACTTCCAAAGCATTTTCTTTCTTACAACACAAAGGCAGCGCTCCAGTTAAGGATTAAAGAGAGAACATTCACCTGTAGTACATCTCCCTGTAAATAATTACAACTGTATTTAGTGTAAGTAGAATCTACATTTTTCACTCCATATAAGTAGCATAACATTACTGCGAAGTCAGAGAAGGTTTTACTACCGTGAAAATTTTTAAAACCTCTGCATGAGAGAGAGTCCTATTCCTGATTTCACTGTTTGAAGATACAGGGATTTGGTAGCACGTGAGGAGTAAGCAGACAGCATGTGTACTGCTGGCATTGTTATCCTGGCCACATGGAGTTCAGAAAAGGCTGTATTACTCAAATACCTATTTATTTTTCCAAGCAGAACCAGGAATGCAACACCAAGCCCATGCTGCTGGTAATACTCAAGGTAATTTATATACAGTTATGTGAGCTACAGTCACAGCAATGAATCCAGTACAGCACATTAAGTCTCCCTAGGACTCTGCTAGGTACACATTCATTACATGCTGTGCTCTACAGTAAGTCACACTACAGATGATTAGATAATTGTATAAAACTGAATTTAATTACTAACTCTTCCTATTTCACTATAACTGTTCCTGTGAGACCTCATGCCTAAGTCCTGACTACAGCTCTATTTCTACCTATTCAAACTAAATATTATTGCTGAATGTCATAACTGGAGAAAGGCAAGACATACACTTAAATGTATAATGCTGGTGAAGCTAATAGAAGAACTTCTGCTTCCTTATTAGAGCCAGAGTTTGAAAGCAGTCGACTTTGTACTTTGCTTTTTTATATTTTGCAAGAAGAGATCTGTCATATGACCCAGGCTGAGATCAAGTCCTAGTTCAGAGTTCAGAATGCTGAAGTTCAACTAATTGTTTTCAAAAATGTATTTCTATTCTTTACAAGAAGTTAAAAAAGTTGCAATATTTTTACTCATTCCTGTTAGCATGGAGTTTGATGTTTACAGTAAGAATTTAACACTTTACGCAATGAAAAGATATTTCATACAAGTTTTGCCCTAATTGTTTAGTAAATGAAGGTAGTAAAGGTCTAAAGTTTTCCACTCTGCAGCAGGCTAATTTACCTTTACATTACTATTCATATTGTTTGATTAAAAGACTAGATAATACACAGGGGAGTAGAATAAACATTCAGAAGTCCAGTGATGAGGTTTGGAAGCAGTGAGTCAAAATAGGGTTAGGTTAGGTCAGGAAAATAGAAGTATGAGTGACAAAGTTTGAAGGGAAGAGTGATACCTGTTATTACTAATAACTCACTGCTAAAGGGACAGAGGGGGAGAAGATCAAGCTTTTGACATGAGAAGGAGTAAATTTTGAAAAATGTACTTATTAGGAGTAACTGTTTCATTTTGTGCATTTAAGTTCTTTCAAAAAGCTTTATCTGAGCTTTTGAAGGCAAGGTTTTGTTCTACAACCTCTTTGGAAAGTCTGGCTATTATAAACTAGATCAAGATTTTAAATATGACATTCTGCAGGGCTACACACTATTTGGCTATAATGTGCATGCCTTTACACAATGAACTACACACACACACAGAGATCTTCTATCAAGTTGCCTAATTGTCCTTGCGTTAAAGGCATTAAAAGCTCCGGATAAAAAGTCCCCTGCTATCTCTGTATTAACTGCATGCTTGGGGCTGTTGGGGACAAAGTTTATGCAGTCCACCAACACACCTTCCCACTCTGACAATACATTATTTTTGTTACAATTGTTTTTCCACTGACAGAAGCAGAAATACATAGAAATACATCTCAGTTACCACAGGATGCAAATGCTCCCAATTTCTAAAAGGCACAGTCACACCCTTGAATTAGTCTCAAGGTTTATTTCCTTTTTGTTTTGCTATGTTTTGTTTTAGTGTCTTACTTTTAGGGTACAAACTTCTTTTCATTACATTATCCTATTAGAAAAGAAGAGCAATAAATCTACTCTTAAAAGAGAACATCATACAAATACTTCCCAGTGCTAATCCGTATATGCCTCCAAAGAAGGTCTCATGGACTGTTCATTATTTTCATGGTAACAAAGGAATTTTTGTAGCTGAAATGTCATACTTCTGCTGAGTCATTTAGCAGTTTACTCCCACAACTTGCTACATTTTGAGGTGAAATGAAAAAGCTCCTTAAAAGCTTATGACAATTCATAAAATAGGAAGGTTAAATTTGAACACTTCCAATAGAGATGACCCAGTAGGATTTGCTAAGCTTCTTGTCAAAACACACAGAAAGGATGAAAAGAATGAGCAAAACAAAGCCTTAAGAAAAAGCTCTTAGCATTGACTTGCTAAATGCAAGTTTGATCAATGGGATCAATTTTAATATTTTTTAATTTTTTCTTAACTCCCAGTTTTTTTGGATCTTACTGAATAAAAGCTGGTCTTCACATCCACAGATATTCTTTTTTAATTTGACATTTCCTCAGGGAAGTAAGATAACAGTATTTAATACTTTTTGCAGTCAGTACAGCACTCAAGAAGCAGAAAAAGTACTATCTGAAATAGCAATAAAAAGGCCCACTTTCTTGAACACTGTAATTCAATGTATAAACAAAATGCCAATAGCCTAATAAGGTCAAAAAAGAAAAACAAACATAAGCCCACCTAGGCTCACTCTCCAATGTACTTTACTGCTTTTCTTCCACTTAAGTAGCTCACCTGGTGCAGTAACCTCTTGAGCTTCAAGAGCTGAGTTTTGACAGCTGTGCAGTCCTGGACCATGTGCCGCAGGGTCATTTCATCCAGCATCACAGTATTCTCCGGTAAACCCCCCAGCTGGCGGGGAGCCTGGTACAAATTGGGTGCTCCGTAGCTTTCCAAGTGACCAACAGGAGATTCCCGGTAGTTTGATCCCCTAAAAAAGAATTCAAAACTTAAAAACAACAGCAGTGACAAACTAGAGTTAGAAAGCATTTAGTAAAAAAAGGAGGGCGTTATGTAATGTGGGCTATACTTACATGCTGTGGCAGAAAATAAATACATCAGAACATGTCAATGCCATTTCACTTAAATGCAGAGCTTTCCTTCCTACTTGTGGGGGCCTCTTGCAGACTAACAACTACAGTACCCTCAAAACAGCTTGGTCATCAGGATTTCTACAAACTGTCATTCAATCCTATTAAGACTGTAGGATTACGTTGAATTTACCAACAAATTAAAAAGTAACAAACTGCCCAAACTTACAACATGCAAGTAGTAAGACATTGTAATGGTTTTCCATGGAACACATAAGGTATTTTAATCAAGCTTTTATAGTATCACATCAACACAAGTAACAAGTATTTGGAATAAAAACAGAAGCATAAGTTTTGTAAAGAAATTGTTACAACCCTCAGTGATGCTCCCACTCAGACATACAACTATTCAGAAAATGTCCTGGTACTCAGTATCACTTGAGACCCTTCAATGCCAAAAGGAATTTCTCATTAGTGTTTGTTGCATTGTTTGGGAGAATAAAGACAAGTCCTTTACCTGTTCAAATCATTTTTACCATGGATATAATGATCAGTATGGCCAAGATGATAGTGATCCTGTGCATTCCATCGCTGCTGTGGTGTTCTTTTCCAGAATCCTTCCTGATGTTGTCTAGCATTTCTGTCTTGTCTATCATAACGGCTCATATTTTCACATTCCTCTACAGAGAGCATAGAGTTAAAAAAAAATTATAAAATTTGTTCCCAGGACCTTGCAAATAAAATATTTACTATGTGCTAGTAACAAATGCAGTGTAAAATCTGGTTGGTTTGTTTGTTTAACTGATACAAAACTGTGTATTTTAGAAGTGTCAAGCAGACTTATATAATGATGTCACATTTTTACCAACATATAAACTTGTTCCAAGAATAAGAGTAACCTGTAGCAGAAACTACAGAACCCAGCCTTAATAGTATTTCCAGTTCAAGTAGAAAATCATTAGGAGGAGGCAGAGCTTTTGGGAAGAAAAGAAATCCAGAAGTAACTGCTTCCTGTCTTTCTTAAGGACTGTATTGTTAAGCCTTTAAATAGTTCTAACAACCCATAAACACAGCAAGACAACACTGTAAAAAGAGAAGAGTACTGCACTCCAAAAGAGACCAGTTTCATTACTTAGAATACAGATATAGCTCACCCTATTCATGCTTGGTTTTCAGTTTCAGAGGCACTTTATTTACCTGGACAACCAGCATGATTTAAAACAAGGAAACCACATAATCTCTTCAAAATACTAACTTCTACAAAGCCCCACAGATTCCACAAACTTCTTAAGGGAACAAATGCTAAATTTGGCAACAGCCTGCAAACAACTAGAGAGAAAGCCAAAACAGCAAAACCGGGCAGTCAGACAGGGCAAAAACAGTCAGGAATTGCTATTTTGCCACCACACTTTCTCCTTCACTTACCCAAGGAGTTTTTCCTCACATTGGCAGTCCTTTGCTGGGAGAAACTCCACACAAGAGAACATTGTTTACTCGGCTGCCTACTCAGACAAGTTGCGCACAAGCCGCTCACAAACAGGCCTTCCTTCCTGCTCAGCTCCCAGCCTGCGTGTGGTTGGGAAGGGAGCCCAGCCTTACCCTGTGATTTAAAACTGCCGTCCTCGCTCCCTGCATACTTGTTGGGCTAGAACTGTTTCTATAAATAGTGGCCAAGCGGCATCCCAGACTCCAAAGTGAAACTAGGAGAGTTTCTGAGGACCTGGAAAGCCTTAACAGGCTGACGTCAGTGAGGTCACACGGAATTGTGGAAAAAGTGTTGGCAAAAAGGGGTTTACACATCATTACAACAAATACTCAGAGCTACATAGTTTTTATCGCATAGCTCAATAACCAAAAAATTACATAAGAAAATAAACTTATTCACCTTAAGTAACAGAAGGTTTATTTTACTTTAGCAATATCCTTCTACAGGTCACAACACATGAAAATTAACAGCAAAATAAGCCCTCCTTAAGTTTATAAGTAACCTTTGGAAAATTAAATTGAGATACTGAGTAAAGACACATGGATATTAACCAAGAAGTTTTGCTTTTTCAGGTGGTCAGGTTCACATAAGGGAAAGCCTGGAAGTGGCTTTGGAATTCTGCTTTTCAGACCCTCTTTGCTAAAAATAGAGTGATTTCAAGAGAAGAAGCAGAGATACCCAGTTTATGCCACATTAATTTTATAAGGAAACCCAACCTCTAAAAACATGCCAAAATTAACAGTAATTACCTTTTAATGTTTTTGTGGCAAACATTCACTTTTAAAACACATGCCTTCCTAGCAGTTTTTAAATCATTTGTAATGGAATTACTGATGCAAGTGCAGTGCATGTTTTATAAACAAGGAAGCTTATGAGAAATTGATCTACCCTTTAAAATCATTTCTTAGTTTTTCCCAACAGAACTAGAATTACCCTTATTGAAAGAATATGCCCTAGGCTGGGATTGTTACCCATTCTGGAAAATTAGTTATGTAAAGAATAAAAATTTCACACCTGTCAGGGCTGAAAAGTTTCATACTGGCAATGTTGTCAATAATTGCCTTTCACACAAGTCCTTTAGAAGACTCATTCTGAGATTTACAAGATTAAATACTGCATTTCATATGTACACACTGTTAAAACATGATGTGCCACCATAGTGGCAGATGGAAAACTATGTATGTATTTACTGTTATTTTGCCTTCATATCTAACATACATACAGGAGTCTTCACTCAAAGAACTCAGAAGTGCTCTCAAAACAAGCCAAATTTCCTCCAACTTTAGCAGGCAGCTGAACATTACACACAATAAGGAAAGCCTTCTTTCTCTCAGTGCCTGTTTGCACAGGGTAGGGCATTAACAGTATTCCATGTTCAGTGTTTCTGTTCATTTGAAAATATATTGACCTCCACTGAACTTGGAGGTAAAGCTAATACCCATATTCACATGACAACAACAATTCCTATGAGTAGGTCAGCAATAACTAAAAGCAAATGCCTCAAAGTTTTCCAGTCTAGGATTTGAGAAAGTGTAGCTGTAATTTCCTTTACCAATTTCATTCTGTTCTGGATTTGTATTTCTTCAATAGCATCTAGGTACCACTATTCTCTTGGTGAAGCTGGCCAGCACCCTCACTGAAAGTAAGAGTGCATAAAAGACAACTTGAAAAAAATCACACCTTTAAGTTTCTGTTACCCTGAATTTGTATACAATATATAGGAGATATTTTGTAGAAGAAAACAAAGACTTATCTCAAAGAATGACACTGTCATTCACCAAAGCAAAAAAAAAAAAAAAAAGTTGTCCCAACATTTTCAAATGTATCTGAAGTATGAGACTGAAAGACTAACTTAAAACTTTGTAACTGATTCTACTGAAATAATTTTAAGAAAAAAAAACAGTATGAAACAAGGTTGCACCTTTATTAAAAAGGCAGTAAATTTCTAACTTTAGAATTCTTCAAATATGAGTTGTATTTGGGGAAACAGAAATATCACCCTTCCTGTATTTCAGATAAGAAACAGTTATTATAAAAAAACCAAACAACACAATGTGAAGAGTGCACTGACTTATTAAATCAAGAGTCAGAGCCCACAAAGCAGTTTCACTGTGTAAGATGGCTTGGCTGATTTACCAACCTTTGTCACGAGGTGGGTCCTCAGGCAGGTCCACATCAAGCATAAGATCATCATCTTCAAGATCACATGAATCAAGATTATTCAAGATATCCTGCAGGAAAGAAAAAGTGAGATACAACTGTGCTATGATATTTCATTTACCATTCTGTCATAAAAGGATTATTTCAGTGTTTTGTTACGTTTGTATTGTACACACGATGTTACCAGCAACCTCCTCTTTAGAGAGGTATCTTACCTGAGACCATCTATACAAACAACAGTCATCACACCTCCAGTGATATGAAACAATAACAGTGAGAGACAAAACAAAGATGGATTAAAACTTTTTTTCTGCCTGACACCAATGGAATACTCCAGGTATTTTTCTATTCATTAATATCCTACCTTCTCCCCAGTTGGAAGCATGCTAAAACTAAATTACTTTGCTCACTTAGAATTAAAAAACAGCATTGTGAAAAGAAGATGTTGAATCTCTTTATTTCAGCTCTCATACTATCATGACATCATTGAAAGGAAGTGGGGGGGACCTATGATATCTTGACTTTTTGGGCCAATGAAACTTCAAATATGCTATTATCAGCATTAAGTTCTGCTTCCTTTTGTCTTTAACACTGTGGCTCATACAAAGCTGTTCCTATAAGGGCTAAAAGTCATATTGCATGGGTGTGCTAACAGCACAAAAAAAATGCAATATAGAGTTAGTACTAAATGGAATTATACACATTCAATATAGTCAGTCAGGAATATTAAAGAATAAGGACTGTAGTGTAGGCAAGTCTAGTCTGTGTTAAAAAGACAGACTAACCCCTCTTCCTTTAAGAACACCAAGAGCAGGAAAAACTCAAGATCAAGGTCATAGAACCCCAGCTCATGGCACAGTCAGACACTGCCAGCACCACACAGCTGAAAAGTCACAGAAGCAAATGAAGTGCAGTACCTGACCAGAGAACCCAGACAGTGTTTTACTTCATTATTCAAAGAAAACTAAACTTACTAATACCAAATGATTATAACACAAAGTAGGTCTGAGGAAACTGCTAATGGATATAGAGCTCTAACTCTTGATCTCACAAGTAAAGGCAAAGCTTTAAAGCCCAAGGTCAGACTTGGGCACTTGACATCTGCCTTTTTTCTAATAACAGAAATACAGATTTTTCTTGGGTTTATCTGCTACCCCTAAAGGTGATTCAGAGGACCAATATCGAAAAATTTACCAAATATCAAGTGAAACAAGTGCTTTATAATTATTTATCAAAACATGATCATTAAATACTTAACAGAACACAGACTATGAGCACACTACAAAACAATATTCCCTTGGAAAGTTATCCCTTTGCTGGCTATCATTTATGATATTTACTTTATCACAGATGTATGGAAGATGTAAAGGAACAATATTAACAGGCATTTGTCTGAACTGCTGTTCCAGCTTTTCTTCAGCAGCCTTCCTACAGTGCTCACAAAGGACTACTGTATTTTATTAGAAATGGTGACAAGAGTTAAGTATATTTGAAGATTTTGGGGGTTTTTGTGATATAGAACATTAAACATTTTGCATTTCTGCAGGGCAAGTAATTTACTGACTTAGGAGGGAGAGTGTGAGATTAAAATAGTTGATATGCACTTTGGAAAACATGAGCGATATAAAGGAAAGATGGAACACTTGAGACAGAACCATCTGTTTTTGTTATATTTCAAAGTCCTACTGGAATTGTTTTGTTTACACATAGTATTCTGTGTATTTACTGGAAAAAACAGGAAACCTACATATCAAGGAATTGTGAATAATAATAAATCCAACTATGGACAAGCTTCACAAAGAAATGGAATCCATTTAAAAGAAACATGGATTTAATATTTGAGAGAACAAACTGCCTGTAGAAATTTACTTCTTTTTTTTTCCATTTATTTATGTTTTTTCCCAGAACTAACAGATTTTTAACTAACCCATATTTTTTTAAACAATTCTGTGTGTTTGAGAGGCAGCTTTGGTTTTTTAGTTGATAAATTGTTTCTATGCCATGCTTTGATCTTCAAAATTAGTATGAACAAGCATTATTTTCCTCTACTGCAGGAACTTTAATGAGCATGACAAATAAAGTGGAAACCGTGGCCACAAACACATAAAGTAGAAAACTTTTGCCATCGCATTGAAAAATGCACAGTATAAAAACATAGTATGTCAGAGTGTTAACCAATAAACCTGGGTAAGTCACTTTACTATCTTTGTATCAGAACTTTGGAACTTTAATGGTGTCAGAGAAGGACAGCACTTGAGATTCCAAGCATACTTTTCTGTCAACAGCACATTTCATTATGCTTCTGTAATTATACATTCCTCACCACACCGAGGAAACTCCGGGAAAGGAAACTCCATGCTGGAAAACACAACTGCGAATACCAAGTCTTTGTAATCACTGGACCATGTGTGAAAGCACTTGGAGCATTTCCCAGTGCTGGTGACTTGGGAAACATAATATCCAAGTAGATGTCATCTTGAAATAGCCATAAGATAAAGAGGAGGTTTCATCAGCACATTAGTACATAAACCCCCCTATATTTAAAGTCTTCCATTGTTATTCTTTCTACTGCAAAAGGAACTGCAGTTAACTACTTGGCACTAACACAGTCAATAATATGTGCTTAACAGCATTTGGCATCATCAAGTGATTTTGGGCAATGAGCTCAAACAGAACAGGAAATAAAAAATTTTTTTAAAAGTGCATCAACTCCAGCCCTACAGAATAATATGTTTCAGCAATTATTACAAGTTACAGAAAAAGGAGAATTCCACTTTATTTCTATAGTTGAAAAGAATGATGCATATTGAAAGGGGTGTGTTTTTCACAAGGCTGATTTAGCATTAGATTTTCAAGATGGTACAACCTAGTCATAGATTAAGTTTGGGACTGCAAAATCCCAAATCAAACTACAATGCTGTCCCTTGACCTCTCTCTCCACAAAGCTTTTCCACTGTCCACAGGTAGTAGTGCTTTGCTTGCTTCCTGTAGTAGAACGGTTTAGGTGAAACACAGATCTGTGAGTACTGGTATAAGAACTGAGTAACCCAAGAACCCCAACAGCAGGAAACCCTCATATTGAATAAAGAGATGGCAAAAGACTAAAAGAGGTGAGAATAAGGCACACCACGTGTGTAATTACACCACATCCAGCAAGTTTACTTCCATGTTCTGCAAATTCTTTCCACAGTGATTGTCCTCAGGTGTTATGTCTTACCACAGGCTCAACAAGCACCCAACAACTGCTCAGGGTTTTAGCCCAATTTGTTGGATGTGTGGAGTTCAGCACCTCTTCCTCAAGAGACATATCAATAAGTTAAGACTAATGTTTTGAAGACTGAGGTACTGTAAAGCAGGTACTTTTGCTGAAGCTGAACAACTTTAAATTCAATGTAAAACAATGTCAACCATAATAAACTGGAATAGCAAAATATTCTTCTCATAAAGCTCAGTTTCTAAAAATTCCTCATGCAACATGCATCATAAGCTTTTTCTTCCACTGAAGAGCAGTGTTTTTCAGTCCACCAATTTGAGTTCCATTTAGCTTACAGCCTAGGCAAGAGGCCTGATTCTCAGCTTTCCTATTTCTCAAGCTAAGTATTGTGAGGTTATAACGCAGCCAAAAATAAAGCATAAAATGCCCAAGTTAGAAGAGAGAGAAATATATTTACATTTTCTCCCTATTAAACATAGAAAACGTGGACCAGTGAAAGTTTACAACACAATGTATATTACACTGGAATTAAGGAAAAAAAGGAAGAAGTCAGGAATTTGGGCTAGTGCAAAAATACAAAGCAGTTCCAGATAAACAGCCCTCAAATAATTTCAGAGAGTTTTCACAGAATTGAGAAGAGCCTGAGCTCCAACTACCAATGCCAAGTTATGATATTTTGCTTGAAAAGCAATTGCTTTGAGGTAGTCACAAACTGGTGATGAATATTAGGAACAGTATTTTCACCTGTTTCCACAATTCATGAGCTCAGACCTCATTTGTTTGTTCTACCTTTAAGAAATAAGCAGTTAAAGGAACATAACTAATTAGTTTTGCTACTGATTTACTGACTTAGGTGTTGCTTCTAATGATGATGAAAATGTCCACAGCAGAAGATAAGCATGAGTAAAAGCAGAGAAAAACAGAAGAATCTGGCCAAAAAACTCAAGAGAAGTGAAGCATTTGAGAGTAGCACAGAAACCAACAAAGCATCATTTCAGGTTCTTGAAGAATGAAAAACGGAAGTAGCTTTTAAAAACAAACTCTAAACAGACCGGGTAGATAAGTCATCTGCAGGGCAGCTAAAGGATAACTGCCAAAGTCAAACACAATTCAAGGCTGACAGAAGAAAAGAAGGAGACCTTCAGGGTCTTTTTCAATGCTATTTTCAGCATTTGACAACACCCCTGATAGAGACAAAGAAAAAAAGAAACAGGAATTCAGTACAAGTGTTCAAAAAGGCAATATTTCATAAGAACTGAACAGAACTGTTCAGTGAAGGCAGAAAACAGAGACAGAAGGTATAAACAGAAGAAAGCACATACAGTACTATAGGGCTGAAGAGAAAAACCCACTGTAAACAAAGTCCTTAAAAAAAGAGAAAAACACCCAGAGGAGACAGGACAGAACTCTGCAGGATACCAAAAATAGGATAAGAAGTTATTTTAAATGCTTTACATTACAAGTCACATTAAAGACAGTGAAGCAAAACATCCAAACAAGTATTTTGTAATTTTGTCCATGCTCTGTAACACATTTGTTGTCACAGCAACCATCTAACATAAAATGTTTTGGATTCTCAGAACAAAGTTCATGTTCAACTGTTAAATTCAACGGTTTTAAATAAATATTTACTATTCCTGAAAACATTTTTATAGAGGCATTGTATGTTCCACCTAGGTTTACTGTAAGTATACAAGAATTAATTATCAGCTGAAGTTATTACCCACTGTATCTTAAGCTGTTATGCTTGCTGCTCTTATAATTTTATTTTTTTAATTATAAAATCAGATGTCAGACTGTGTAAGGAATCTGAAATTCAAAAGCACGATGAAGGAAGAGAAAGAAGAAAACCAGAAATATTAACTATTCTCTTGAGATTTCACTAATTCATAAACAAGAGCACTTTCAAACATACAGCCCAAGCTCCACCACAAGCAGCATTCCTTGACTGCCATCTAGCCTCCAGTGATGAGCCCACAAGGAAAACTGAACGGGAGACAGCACTTTAATCATCTTTCTGCAGAACTACAGCAAAAATTAAGATTATTTTCTAATTTTTTTTTAAACAGGCAGATGCTTTTAAGCAGTGAATTTCCTGTTCACTATTAAACATGATAATAGAAAGCCATGAGCAGTGAGGAGCAGCAGAGGCAGAGGAAAAGCAGTCCCTCCTACTCACTGCTTCCAGTCTGTTTGCACAAAAACTAACAATACCAGAAATTCAGCATTGCTTTTACAGTTTACCCAACCAACAATGGAGGGGTTTTTTTACACTATAAAGCAGTATGTAATTGCTATAGCTACTCTTAACTGGCAGAGTTAATTGTCAATGATTCTCACTCCACTGACTTGCATTTGGATCAGAAGTGCGAGGTTTGGCTTAGAGGAAAATAGGGAGGCTTCAAATAATTCCCAGCTGAGAAAGGAACAAAACAATAACCTCAAAATTCAGAGGATTTGGGGCACAAGCTGCTACCAGGACCTCAGTTAAGTTTCCTTGTGCAGTAAGCTTTAACTCCACCCTTGAGAGACTTCTGGACTAACCTGAACACACCACGTTACACAGCATTAATGTGTTCTATTCTTACACAGTCGGCTTAATATACTTGTTTCTATTTAAAACCAAAACAATCCTCAAATACCTCCTAACTACCTTGGAGCGATTCTATTTTGACCCATCTCTGAATGAACTGTTAACAACTCAGGAATCATCCTGCTGCAAAAGTGTATTCTCACCACACTTACCCCTATACATTTCGACAGTGTGAGCCAAGGACACAAAAACACCAAAATGCTCTTTACTCAGATCCACCTCACATGGGGGAAAGTGGTGCTTTGCTGACTTTCTAGTTTCAAGAAGGATGACAATTGAGAGTTATAAGGTGATATCAGACTTCAGTTGGTATCAACATGGCCTGAATGCAACGTCAAGTGTTCTTCAAAAAACAAGAAAACCCCGTGTTTAGAACTGGGGGGGTACTAAGACTGAAATTGGGTGTACACACTTCATTCAGAGGGACCAAAGCTGTGTGCATTGCAAAAACAATTCACCCCAACGTGTACAAGACAATGCCTCTCCCCTAAATTTTTGATGCCTCACAAGAGAAAATAATACAGAAAGATTCAACAGCAATGTTCCAATAACTTATCAGAACATCATTTGAGATAAACAGGAAGAATAAAAGGAAACTCTGTGTCTGCCCAGGTGTTTTTAATCAAGTTATCTCTAAAATGTTCCAAAAACCATTTAAATGGGTTAGATATATGTCTCAGTTTGTTTTACATATCTTTCAAAAAATGCTTTCTTGTTTATACTAGATAGATAACTTTGAAAAACACTCCAACTTGAAGAATACTGTAATCTGAGCACCTGCTCACTGTTTTGAAGAGTTCCTAGGAGTAAGGAAAACAACATGTGAGACTTCAAAAAAAATCAGCAATACAGCTTGATGAAGAATAAATCTGAAGTCTTTCTGTCATTGTAAAATTATGCTACTTGGTGGAATAAATAAAAAAATTGGAAAGAATAGCACAAACTCACATCAAAACACAACAGTGGATATGCAGTTACCAACTCGTACAGGAAATGTTCCTTACAAGCTTATGAAGTAAAACCAGTGCTAACTTCTACCAGTACTTATTCTGATATTTCACATCAGCTGTTGCTGTCTCCCTCTCTCCAGCATACAAATCCAAAAGCGTCATTAACAGCTACCACAAACAAAACACAGGAGTATAAGTGAAGCTGCCTTACTTGGTTTTACCAGTCCAAAGAACATTCAGAACTATGTCAGTTCTGAATCAAGCAGCTCTCCAAGGTCTCCTCAGCCCAAAGGGAAAAAGGTCATTTGCCATAAAAGCTTGTTCACAAACATCTGAAATCTGACATCTCAAACCAACATCACAAGAGGTTTGCACACTATAATTCAGTTGTATAACCTCCTAATCATGTTTGACAGCAGGGACACCTACAGCACACAAGACACAGACAGAAGAGCCACCTCATTAAGCAGTTTGGTGTCTCACTACCTCCCCTTGCTGTTAAACTCTGAAATTGAATATCAGAGCAGAGGTGGGAGGGTAGATGGTGGCTGTTTTCACTCTGAAGGTAGTGCCTCTGAAATCATAGTCTCTGTTTTCATGACATTTCCTTTCTCTGCCATGAGCAGAAGAGTGCCTGCCAGCAAACTGAGCTGAAGGGATGGCTCAGGAGCCCTGCTAACACATCTGAAACCAGTTCATACTCTCAGCTCTGTACTGACAAACAATACAGACTGAGTTTTCTGTAGCAGTTTTCTACTAAAAGCTTAACTGTGGACATGTTAACCAAAAGATGCTCTCCCATTAATTCAGTAAGCTCGCAAATATTATCTGTTCATAATGAAGACTAAATGCAAAAAGTTGATATTGATTTTTGAGGCTTTGAAGTCAGAAAGGAGCACTCCAGTGGTCTTCCAAATACAAATTTTTAGGCATGCCAAAGATTCTTAGAAAGCGAGAATATGAAAAAAAAAATTGCCACAGATTTCTATACTTGTAATACTGGAAAAATGAAAACAATTACATTGACCTAATGAAAACTATGAAGTTAGAACAATACAATTTAAGTAAGAATAATTTTCGTCAGATTTGGGAACATGGCCTTGAGTTGTTGGGACAAAGAGTTGTGGAACTTGGACATGAAGTTATGAGCTTAAACAGAGGTTACCAACAAGAGCAGCTGCTGGAAAGCTGCATGGGAATGAAAAACACCTTTAAGGCTGACACCTGTATTAGATTCCAATCCCAGAATCACTGTATATCTGAGCAGGAAGTTTGACCACTTTATAAATTTTAGAAAACTGAGTAAGAGAAAGCTTTTTCACGTGGATAACCTAAACAGAAACGGCAGCTTACCAGATTATGTATTTCTACGGAATCCTTCTGTATCAGAAGTAAAAATTCAGACATGGTGCTTGCCATTTTCTAGAATGCATCAGTAAAAGCTAAAATCTCACTGAAGACTTGCTGTGCTTCTTTGATATCTCTTGCCAAGAAAAATATTGGCCTAACCCAAAAGCCAGGCTTTCAGGTAAAGGAGTGTGAAGGACCAGTGAATTATTCAATCTGTCCTACAGGACAGAACCACCTCCACACTGCCCTTCCACATTACTGATGCTGTGTGCTATACAGCTCTATCAGAAAACATGTTCTCCAGTTTGTTGGGCCCAGAGGGAAATGCTGAAGGAGGTACAACACAGATGCAAAGTATCTGACACCCTCTGGGTTTGCTCTTAGTCACTGCCTGGCAGGTCCACAGATACTTTGTACACTGCAGTGTCTCCACACCCCATCAGACATTCCTGCCACCGAGACTTTCCCTTACTGCCCATACACATCTCCTGATTTCTGAAGTGCCTTTACCATTGGTTTGCTTGAATGCTTTCTGAGTAACAGGCAGATAAAATTACCTCCCCCTGCACTGGCACTACATTCTCACAGTCGGTCCCATTATCTGACACACTAACGAATCCTGTTATCCATTCACTCACCTACAGGGAGAGATTGCCCAGTTTCCTCCTCTGTGGACCAGTTCTGTTACAACAGTGACCAGATAAACTTGGCAGCAGCGATAAAGACTAAAACCTCTGAGGTCTTACAAACTTGTTAGGCAGCATCTTCAGGTGCCAAAAAGGCAACAGGTACTGCAAAATCCAAATTACCCCAATATAGGTACAACAAGATTCCCCAAAACTAGAACAATTATACTTAACTAAATAGTTATACCACAAGAACAATGCCTTATCCTTCCTTTCAACCTCACACCCTCACTAACATGCTGAGCATCAAGTAGTGTCATCAGTTGTCACTGTACCAAAATCACTATCAAAAAAAAATTAAACTAACAACAAACAAAATTAGAACTGTGTATTTATTAGTGTCATAACGAATTTTAGTCAAAATGGTACTGACTGAGGTGAAACTATCCTTTGCTTTCAGTCACAGAACAAATCCAGACCCTTCTTAAGGAAGTGCCCAATTGCAGTGCACAAATTACTTTTAGGAAGCATCATGGGAGCACAACTTGCAATTAATTCTCTGCATTAACCTTTTGCCAGCCAAAAACATGTATTCTAAGAAAGGAGGAAATGCAATTAGTTAACACTGTGCATCTCAGCAGACTGTCATTATAAAAAGACATTTTTTGCTGTTCTCAGCTTTGCGAAAGATCTTTATTGCTCCTTGCAAGATGAAAAGTATAAAAAAGAATCAAATTTTAACTACCTCGTTGATGAAAACTGCTTTTTATGTGTGCTTCTTGTAACTAGTTTGCACCCAAAGGATTCATTTCACAACTGCTCTTTCAGAAAGTTACAGCAAAAAAAGAAGTCTGTGTAGAGAAAAGATACATAGTTTCACTACACCCTGTTAATGAATGAAAATGAAGCACAAGATCTACTGAATGCCCCAATAAATCAGCCACTGCTTCTTCTGAAAAATTTCCTAACAGTGCAACTCATTTTCAGTATACCACTTAGATTGTGTTCAACTCTGTAAACATTATTTCTAATTCAGAAAACAATCGTGCTGAAAATGCTTCTAATGGCTGTTATATAGTGCTGCTAGCACAGAATGGAGGCTCAGTGTTTACCCTATTTGCAACTGGAATTGTACCATTTCCAAATTAACTTCAGCACTTCTATCATATTATTACACAGTTCCATGAAAAAAATCACGGGGCAAGGGATATCTTATCTCAGGTGGTAATCTCTAAGGGATCACAACTGATAAAAACCTCCCAAATAATACTTTAAAAACAGTCCTTATGGATCTGGATAGCTGCTTTATTCCACACTTTTACATTACGTTAAGCTTACTTGTACTTTTATTTTTATTACAGCTGCAACCCAACAGCCCAGAATTTTAAAAGCCTGGCTTCTCACAGAACAAGAACTAAGGCTTTGGCACTAACCTCCTGAAGAGAAAGTTCAACTAAAGGAAGGAAGATGGGTAGAAGACAATACCTAGAACACCTCACTCTAAGAAAATAAATGTACTAGAACTACAAATGCTACAAGTCTGAATTCAGGTAATAAATTACTCATTTGAGAAATCAAACCAGCAATTTAAAGCTTACTATAAAGCCATTTTAGAAGTGAATTATTAAAGAAAATTAAGGTAATTAACACTAAATTACTTGTAAATAACTTAATTACAGAAAGAAATAGTGACTGAACTAAACAATTCTATCTTAGCAATTCATTTTCTCTTTCTCTAGGAAGTAGAGCACATTTCACTGTGAGTACCAGTGCTTCAGGAACCAGAAAGCACTTTGACCCATCTAAAAAGAACTGCCCTTTCCCAAGTTCTAATCACAAAATGGAAAAATACAACAAAACAAAACTTACAAGATTTCAAAAATGGCCCAGAAGAAGAGAAAAATGTAACTATTTCATACTCCAGCTAAAAGTCTGGCCACGTGTCAAAACAGATTCATTCCAACGAGATCCACATTTCATCCCAAGAGCAATTAAATTCTCAGCAAAGCAGTTAAAACCCATCTGTCTCTTCAAGCCAGATTTCAATTATTATTCAGTAATCCTATGTCCTTATAATTACATTGATGTTCACTCTGCATATACACAAAATACTGGGGTTTTTATTTCAGTAAGAACTAACACAGCACAAAAATTCAGATTTTCCTGGAGCCTACAGTAAAAAGGGGTCAGAGGACTCCATCTCTTTTGTCTTTTTGTAAGACAGGGTCTTCATATGATCTGATAATACAAGGAACACTCGTAAAAGCTTCCTATCTAAACCTATTTGCCCAAATGAAATTGCTTTAAGAGAAAAGAAGAAAAACCAAATCACATCAGAACAACTTGTTCCCTAGAGAATATTAAAGAAAGTACTAGTGAAATATTTTCAGTTTAAATTTTCACTTCCTGCAGACTATTAAGCACTAGAATAGTTTAAAAACAAGCACATACTTCAGAAGAATAACAGCTCTATTATCTATCCTACTCTAAATGTAAATAAGGACTTGCACTTTCCAAAAATATTCAAAGCCTTACGTTGAGCAAACACTTATTAAAGCTTATGTTTCTCATGTGTCTACTTAATGCAATGGACAGGAGCAAACACAACAGCTCAAACCTCACTACAACAAGAGAGCATTTCATTCTGGTTAAGCAAAGGAGCCACGAGACTCCAGTCAGGATGCATGTTTTGGGCTACATTGCTCACATGTATGGTAAACTGTATTTCCAGAAACTAAGGAAAACAACAGTCCAGCAAGGTTGATATATTAGACTACAGCCCAAGTCCCCACTCCAAGAAACAGGAAAAAACACGTTTATGTTTCCTGCACTCCGAAGTAAAATGACTTCAGTCCTAAGCAGCTATTTCCAAGATCACAGTAGAAATCAGACACAGCCCTGCAGATGTGTAACTACCAGACATTTACTGAGGGACTGCCAGCCCTCTCAGCTGCTGAATAGGCACTGGCAAGCAAAATACTAACAGTCCCCTCCTTCAGTGAAAGAGAACTCATCTGTAGGAACTACAGATCTCAATCACTGGTTTCAGCTTGGCTCTGTAAACTGCAAAGTTTTGTTGTTTGCAATCATTACAATCATGAGCAAAATCCAGACTTAGAGACACAGTAAATGTGTAAATCTCCATTAAGGTTGGTTGCTTCGTTGGTTTTTTCCCCTTCCTTTCTGCCATGTAACTCCTTATTTTGTTTCAAGGCTTTTTTGCTTTTAATTATGATGTAAGCTTCACTTCTAACTACCCATTCAGTGGCTGTGAAATGAAGCTCACATTGCTAAGCAGCTTTCTGCCACACAACAGTGAAGCAGCTGGGTGTTACAAGCAGTGGCTGAAACACAGGACAGGAGCAAACAGCACAGCTAAACACGAGTTGGAGTACATACAGACAAATATTGTTTATGTTGCTAATTTACAGAGCCATCAACTGCTCTGCTAATCATCAGTCCTCTCACACAGAACTGAGCAGGAATAGCATCAGTGATTTGGTGCTCAGCAGCAAAGACCAGCTGATGAAAAGAGTATAAAGAATACCAACGAAATCAATGCTTAGAAACCTGAAAGGAGTCCAGCAGTTAGAAAGTCAACCAATCCACTTCTTGCCCTCAAACTGAAAATGGAACAAAAGCAGGGATAGTGGAATAAGTTATTTTCTGTTACATAATTAGAAATAATAAAAATGTTTTCATCCTCACAAAATATCCACACATTTCCCTCCAAGCTGTAAGTCCCCACAGCATCACCTTATGATATTATTCAGATTTGTATAACTTTTAAACCTCTAACACTGGATTGCACATTTTCTTCATAGCTGTTCACTCAGTGAAGAACAGAAGGACTGCCCTAAAAGAGACCAAATTTATTTTCTTCTTTCCCCACTGTGTCCTTAAAACCAAGATGTACTGGGAATAGCAAAGTTATCTGCTTTTCTTCCTGCAAAAATGGAGCAATAAGCTTGAGGGGCCAGTAAGCTCCTTCCACTGCCTTCCTATGCTGGTTGTCATTCCAGAAGCCCAGTTAAAACCCCCTGTGCAAAAGCTGCCTTTTTTTCAAAGATAGTCCATACACTCCAAATCTAAGATCACCCAGTAGGAGTTGCACTGCCATCTATGGAAAAGTTTAGGAAAAGCATTTAGCACTTTGTATTTGTTGATACCAAGGAGGATACAGTTTAAAGGACAAACAATACAACAGCAGGATGGAAATGAAAAAAAAAAATGCAAATTACACGACCAATTAGTCCCCATCTAGTTCCCTGAATTGCTACTCAGCCTCATTGCTTCTACTCACCCCAGCCTGTGCCACAGAAACTCCAGAACCAACAGTCTGCTCTGGGGTTGCCCTGGAAACACTAAATCCAAGGGGCAGTCCGGATGGCATTAGCTCCAGCACTCCAAACTCTTAAATCTGACTCTCATCAACTGGATTTTGACACACACATATGAACTGCTTTTACCTCACCACAGGAGAAACTGCATAATTTGATCACGTTATCTCCCAGCAATCAAAACATGAGATGTGTTGACTAATCACAATAATTATTCTTTTTTTTTCTAACCTGTCCTTATACTCCTTGCTTGCAGAGAAAAGGAAAAACATGGAACAAAAGCTTACAGTAACCTACCCAAGAACCTAATTCTTCAGAAATAATGAATAATCACATCAGAAATTCATCTGCATCTTCAGATTACAAACTATAATTGTTTAATCTTTAGGCTAAATAAATCGAATATATCATGATTTCTGCCAAAATCAAAAAGCATAGGAAAAAAAAAAACAAAAAACACTACTAAAAGGCAACACAACACTTCAGAGCTACATTTTCCCCCCTCAAAATCCAAGCTGACTGAAAATACATGTCTGCCTTGTAAAAATAAAACAAGTATTATTGATGTTTTTCTCAGATAAAAATTCACAGCACAGTAAGCACTGAAATTCTGAAGCACTAACAGGATCAAAATCAAAAGGGGTGGAAACAAAACACGACTTTCTAGATTCAACATCAAGCCTTACAACTTCTTCCTTTCTCCACCTCCTCAAAACCTAGGAAATACATTCTTCCATTTTTAAGCCCTCTCTAAAAAATATTTAATTTCAATAAAGAAATAAAGAAACCAAAATAGTAAACAAAGGCTTCTAATGTACCTCTGCTCCACATGGCTTACAACAGCTTCTGTCAATCAGAACATTGATCCACTATCAATTCATACACATGCACAAATTAATGCATGGAGGTCACATGTGTCAAAACCCAGATATATAGTCCAAAAGCATGGTAAAAGAAGCATCTTCCACTTGTTTGTTAAATTACACAGTATGTATCAAAATATCTATATTTATAACTTACCAAGGACAAAGTTTAAAAACTTCTCTCTTTTCCTGACATATGCAGATGTATCTGTGGATAAGGGTGCTTGTTTTTGCAGTGGCCTACATTAAACTTGGCTTTTTCCCTATAAACACCAATAAAGCTACAAAACTGATAGTACAAAAGTCTCAAACTGCTTTTCCAAGTTGGCCACAATTGCCACAAAAAGTTAATAACCACTGCTAAATTCTTTCAAGCCTTACATCCCACCATCATAATTTAAGACTGAGCAAACAATACCACAAGCAGCTAAAAATATATCAGGAATTCATATGTAGTTATACCTAAAGAAGATAATTACATATCTATTTCCAATTTTCAGGAGCAATCTCTGCTGTTCTGCTCTTGGGCTGCAGCAAAGAACCTTACTAAAATTACAAATCAAAGCCTAAGTAGATGCCACAAACTCTGTCCAAGTCTGAAAGGGGTATCTACATTTCTAAGTTGGCAGTGGTGACACAGTATCTGAAACACACATTGATTATATCAAATAGGTTTTGTTCGATGTTCTGATTGTTAATAATGTTTTATCATGTTAATAAAATCCAAGTTGCTTAATTCAAAAGTCTTAATTCAAAGATAAGGGAATATGAACAGGACAGACAGTATTTTCCTCAAGCCCACCAAAATCTCAAGTTTGGCTCCCTGACCTCAGCTGGAGGATCACAGCACAGCAACTCTCCATCCATCCCTCAGACTGAATGACGCTTCCTGCAGTTCAGCTTCAAGTTTAGCAACAAGAAAAAGGTTGTGATGCACCTTATGCATCACAGTTGAGATGCACATAGTCCTGCTACAGCCAGGTATCTACCTGAAAGATTCTATGCCTGAACAAACTGAGAAATCAAAAATCATCTTCAGTTCACAGGGACCCTCTAGGCACGTAGTACAGAAACAACATACGTAAGTTAGAGAGGCAATAGCTACTTTCTTGCTTTTTCACTCCTATGTTTAGAGATTATTTAACCTATCATTTGCAGAAATTAAATTCTTTTATTTGTGAGCACTACTATGAGATTGCATATGGAGTGACCTGCTTTGTCCTTACTTTAGAGAAAAAAAAAATGTATGTTAACAGCCTCATCAAGGCCACCGGTCCAGAAACAGGAGTTTCTAAACAAAAAATTTCAAAAAGCTATCAACTACAGAAAAAAGAGGAAACAATTATCAAATAAAAAAATGCATCGATATTTTAAAAATACACTTAATAAGCAATAAATTTAACCCAATATAATCATTCAAGTTCTGTGTATAAATACATACTATGCTGTTCATCTCCGAAGAGTCGTAACTTCCACATGGATGGACGCTTCCTATAGGTTCCAACCCTTCTTCATCCCACATATATGTGCCATCAGAACTGTCAGATGGAGAAAGCTCAAAAGAGGACCCAGCTCTATAGTTCATCTCTGAAGAAATGACATTCTCGGTAGTATGTTTTGTGCTTTCGCTGTTGTCATCCACTGCTTCAAGAGAACAGGAACAGTTAAGGTTCCAAAAACAATCCAATATTCAAAAAATAAATGTTACAACGTGTATTACTGGGGTGTTAACTTTACTATACTGTAGCAGAATATCTGAAAGCATTTTACAGTATTGTTCCCTTATCCCAGAGGGGAAAAATGCTTAAGCTGGTTTGGTAGCTACAACTAAGTATTCTTCCAACCTATATCTTTGCTAACCTTTTATGTTGCCCCAATTCACCCACAGTGAAAGCTACTTTCTAGAATTCTGTATCTCTTTAACATATTAGAAGGTGGGTTCAAAAATATATGCTTTGGATCTAGTCTTTCAATTGCAATATCTTTCAAAACAAGCTTTTATCATGAGCAGCCCATCAAAGACTTGAAAATGTGGCTTTCAAAAGCATATTCTAGTGTCTTCAGCTGATGTTTGAAGAATTAATATCAGGAAAAAACAAAAAAACAGCAACATTCCTATTTATAATTTAACTTATTTAATTAGACATCCTACACTTATTTACACCACTTAGAAGCAGTTACAGCTGTTCTCTGCCTACAGAAGTGGAAGGAGGAGGAGTTGGAATTTTCTCAAAATATCACCATCCCAGAAAAATGAATGGCAAAGCACAGATACAACCATATCACAAATGTGTTTAAAGGAGGTAACCTTCATTCTTATCACAAAGACAAAGAGCTCTAATGATTGGGAAAGAACTATTATGCAGAAAAGGCATAAGAAAACAAATATGCCAGCAGAGAGCCAAGTTGTATTCTGAAACAATTCACAAGCAATGGGCAATTACATTAAATAACTACTGTCAGAGAATTTTGATTTAGTACCTAAAATTTCAAACAGAACATAAAAAACAAGTATTTACCAGACACATTTATATCAAGCCACTCATCAGCATTACAGCGAGATCCTCCACTTTCCTTGAGAGACGTGAACGGCTCAATGGACGTGATGCTCCCGTGCTCTAATTCCTGAAGGCAGCTCTCCTTCTGCTGTATTTGTATAGTTCTGTTTGCATCTTCTATATCTATGAAGTCATCACTGAAATCTTCACTCAAATCATTCTTCTCAGAGGACGACAAAGAAGATATAGATATTTCATCTCCATCATCGCTCATACACATGACTTTTGACCCATGTTTTCCCAGACTTTCATGCAGTCCCTCATCAGATCCTGTTCTTTGAGCACTGCTCTCTATAATACTGTTTTTCTCAACTGCTCTGTTAATATTTGTTGAAATTTCAGAGCTCTCCACGGCATGTGTGTCAGGAGAGGTACTTTTGCTGCCATCCACAGCAGTATTCCCAGCAAAGCGCTGCCTGGTAGGCTTGAGCAGAGAAGGACGACTTAATCTGTATCCAAAGGAAGGTGCTGACCCAGATCCATTTGACAGTGGGGGTTTCTTGGAACAAGGAGCTGCCACACCAGAGTATGGTCTGGTAAACCCATACTTCATCGGTTCATTTCCATTGGGTACATCCAACTGACACGTGTTTCTTGACAGCAAAGTAGACCTCTGAGACGTCCTGGCAGCCAGATTTTGACTATGATAAGGCCTTGTAAGATCCACAGCTTTATTAAAGGAATGTGACCTGGTTAGAGATGCAGTGGGAAGGAAAGAATTCTGAATGGAATGTGAAAAACTTTGTGATCTTACCATTTTTTCACAGGAAAAAGCCTTGCTATTGTCTGTAGATTGTGCTAGGCTTTCTCCTGAACTTGTCCTTGTGGCACTGGAATTAGCTCTAGGTCTCTGCAAACCTACCACTGGCCTATTTCCATAAAATCCATTTAAATTTGATCTTGGAGCATTGAGTCCAGAATATGAGGTCCTTCCTGGCAGGGTACCTTTGGTGAATTTAGCTGAACCAGAGAGTCCAGGTAAAGACTTTGGGTTTAAGTCCTCGGTAGAAGACACAAACATATTGGTTTGCTTTGCTGCTTTTGACGCAACCGAAGCGGGACTGTTCAAACCCACCCTGAGCTCATCGTTGCCCAATGCTCCTTGAGACTGAGGATACTTCTCAGAATCGATTAATTTTTCATTGCAGTTGCGTTTAGAGTTGGCCTCTCTCCCATTTTGATCGTTAAGCTGATATCTGTTAGATTTTTTCCAGTTGAAAGAGAAGGAAGACACGCGGCCAGTGCCATTGTGCTTGCCGAAATTTTTGCCCCCATGACTCCCTGCTAAGTTAAGGGCCGTCCCGTTGGGCACAGGTTGTAGGACACTCCCTAAAGTTTTCGTTCCATATTTCGGTAGCCTGGAAACCAAGGATGTTCTGGTTTGATTTTTTTCTTCCATGAGCTATTTGGGTACATTGGTCCTTAAAAGGTGCTTGAATCTAAGAAATAAAAAAAAAAAAACAAACAAACATTAAACAACATAGTTTTATATACATTTGCATCTGTGAGCTTCCTACATTCCTGTGTCTAACTGTACCCTGCTCCCTCTCCCAGCTTTCCTTCTCTACATAAACTGCCTTTTCCTTCCTTTTGAAATCTATAAAATAAACTTAAAAAGGGGTTGGGCTGGGGTTTTTGGTTTGGTTTTTTTTTTTTCATTTCCCCATTTTGACCAGCAAACTGCATTTTTCAATTGTGATACAATTATTAAATTACAAGTTTTGATATTTAGGTGGTGTTTTTTTTAAAGCCACAAATATACATAGCACGAACCCGTGGTCAGCAATGTAAACCTGCAAAAATAAAATCAGACTGAAAGCTAATTTTTTGAGATTATTTTCTGTTTCCCCAATGTCGATGTTATAACACAGGAAATAATCACTCATCATATACCCTCACCATGAAATTTTTTTCCCAGACCTTACTGATATCCTCAAATCAAGATTAACATTCCTAGCCATTTTTTCCCCCTCTTTGTATGGAAACTGTTTTGGAAATCTACTTATTCATGTACAAGACTTGAAGTACAGGGCAACAGTTGCATAAGGTCAGTGTTAGTGAGTGTATTCTAGAGTTTTACTTCTGTGCAGCAATTCACTGACACAAAATCCCAGCTAACAAAGTGTGAGATAAAAAGATCTTCGTAGAATTCATGCATTCCCCCATATCTTGAATTTTGCTTCCATCCACCTGATTTGGGATACAGGGACTCGACCACACTCTTTAATTGAAGATTTGTTATATCTCAACTTACAGTCACGTCATTTTGGTCTATTTTATATCAAACTTATTTTTTAAAACCATTTCTGCTTTACACAAATATCCTTGCCTCAAAAACTTTTGCCTTGAGAATTGTGATCTCCTTGCTTTGAGGTACTTTCTGTTTCTTTCCCACTTATGAACATTTCCAGTCCCATGGTTTGGATAACTAACTATGCCTCCATCACCCTTTTGTAAGCACCAGTCTGCTGGTGTGCCTGGCTATACAATACAATCCTGTCTAAATGCTATTATTAAAGACTTGTAATTCCGACACCACCACCTTGAGAAGTCCCCAAGTTTCAATGTTGCATCTTAAGACACGTTTTAGCCTTGTGTTAAATTCTGTATTTGCAAGACCAGGTTTCTGGGGTTTTTTTCAGGACAGTTGTAAAAGGATATCTTGTCTTTGCTAGCCTGGATTTTGTTTTTATCAGTTCCACCCATTGGTCTTAAAGACAGAATTTCAGTCATTCGTATGTTATTCCCTTAAACCATTACCCATATTTTTCTTTTCCCAGACCTATTACACATCTAGCTGACTGCAAAAAAAATGAAAATCTTTAAACCATGACAATCACAATGAGAACCAACGCATAGCAAGTAACATTATACTTATTCAAACTACAGAAATTATCCTGTGTAACCACAGCAAGCATCACCTTAAAGTGAGTCACTCCCCAAGCTGCAAGACCTCACTAAGAAACACTTTAGATAAAATCAAAGTGGCATTAAATTCATGCAAACTGAAGTGCCTTTAGGATTTTATCAGTGAATAGGATGCCCCAGAGCATCACTTCTGGAAGGAGATTTCCATTACAAAGATAGAAAGAGAAATGTACTGGAGACGTGGCTTTTAGGGGCTCCTAACTTGTGAAGACATCAGAATCCACATCCTACAACTGGTAGGGCTTTTCCATTCTGAAATACACAAATCCCGAGCTTTCAAATACTCAGGGAATTCTTGCACTTCAGAGACAGAACCCTCACCCAGGTTTACAAAGAAGCATATAAGTATTTCCTCCCCAGAAACAGCAGAATATTTAATTTATCATGTATGACACCTGCCTCTATGTGGATTTAGGTGTCTAATGTTAGATTTTTGCCTGCATTGTACCTGCACACTTTGCAAAGGAAAATATCATTATACTTTAAGAGCAAATGTCAAAGATATTTACTTTATGTCAACAATATACAGTAAAGGTAGTGAAGTACACCTTTTTTTTTAAAATAACTCCATGAACAAAAAAATGGCCTTTAGCATCCAGATGAATTGACTCCCAGCAAGCATCAGAATCCTCAGATCCCTCAGAAGATAACCCAACTCTAAAGAAAAGGCAAGTCTTGTGAAGAAATCTTCCAAATTAAAAAAGTTAAATTAGAAAGCTGCTAATTTAACTTTCATGCTTTATGGATAATTCCCTTTTCACATCTGTCTACCATCTCTTAGGTGACTGCAAAATTTAAATTAGGCCATTTAATTAGATTACTTTAATCCTCCACCAAGTGCTGCACATTAAACTTGAAAAGGAGACTTTTCAGTTCTCTAGGAAGGGTGCTTGCTCATTTATCCTTGATTAGGCAAAGACAGCACATTACCTTCAAGAAAACTCTACTGACTGCTTAAAACACTTCAGATAATTAAATTAAAAGACAAACAATACTGTCTGTATCTTATAAGCTATTTAACTGTAACTACTGTGCCACTTTTTCAAATTTGGGTTACATTTGTTTTGTTGAAATATAATGCCATCAATAAACACCAAAACTAAACAGCATCACGTTTGGCAGTTTTTTCCCAGAAAATGGGAAACTAAATTCTCTAAAATATCCTTAATCTTGACAAATATTTACTGCTAAGGATTACAGTATCCTAACAAGGAAACTCCCTTATCAAGCACCACAGTACCTGCAAGTTATAGAATGATTTCTGCATCCCACAAAATTCAGGTTCAATGTAAATTGTAGTCTGCTGTATTATAAAGAAATTCAAAGTATTTTTAGACTTAAGCAATCTATGGATTTTTTAAAACAGACATTTGGGCAAACAAGTTTTATATTCTTTGCCTTGGGAAATATATTATCTGGTGCACACAAGCCTAATCAGGAATTAAGCTAATTATAAGGAGCCTAGCCTTACATAATGATCCAGGGAAAAGGAATTAAAACTCACAGACCCTCTCTAAAGTATAATCTGAATTAACTGAAAAGCTGCTACCTCCTTACCTTCAAGGATATTCAAGATCCTGGTGATAAGCAAAAGGATATTCATTCTCACTCTCCTTTGTACTTTCTCTATAGGATTATTTACACCTCAACAAAATCCTCCACCATTAGTTTCAACTAGAAAGCAAAACATTGACTCTCACTTCATTCACAGTTTGTTTCAATACCCCCAGGAAGGCAGTTTCCTACACATTAGCTTCTCAGCTAAGTTCACCTTTGCATCTGAGACTCTGCCCTACATGTTGCAGAATGATTGTTACAGCAGAAGACAGCTTAAGGTTCATACATTTCAAAGTTTGGGCTCCTTAAAACGTTGTGATCCCTATGATCCACGCCACCAGAAAGCTAACAGCATTTTCAAGTTCCAGACTGTCATCAGTGGGACTGAATTCTCCTCCTGTTGTCACAGCAGCGTGGAATATACAGCTGCTGGATGAGGCATCTCTGACAGACTGGTGACAGGAGAGACCAATTCCATTCTGCAGACCCATTGCTATGCCAACAGCTCCAGATTTATGTTTCAGTCACATGAATTTAAGTGCACGTGCATTTCAACTCTGTCCTGTGCACGACTTACAAAACCAGCTCTCTCTACATCTCTGGGTTTTAGCACCACAGCTTCTTATTTATTTATTTGTTTTTCTATTCAGGACACACAGTATGAAGATCTTTTCACCACTGATTTGTAGTGAAACAAGCATAACTTAAGAACTATTTTTCTTAAAAATGTAACTAAAAATGCATTAGGGCATTTATGTGAATATATCATATTTCCAACAGTGTAGGGAGGTGTTGAATGTCGTAAGGGAAAAATCAGGGAGGCCCCTGCAACAGATGCAGCAAAAGGCTTCTTTATCACGTACTTAAGAACGCTGCAAGATGAGGAGCACAGTTGCAAATCAGTTGTAGCTTTAAGAGAACCATGGGAGCTCAGCAGAATGCAAAAAACTGGCAGATCTGCCCAGCAAACAACTGCTCTGAGCAGGACAAGCGTTGGGGAATCAAGGATCATGAGTCCTGAGGAAGTTTTGCATGCTGTACAAATTGCATTGAATCAGAATGCAACTAGAAGTTCTGATGGCTCCAAGACAGAACTCTGAGTATTCACAACTGTCATATATTTTGTGTTGTTTACCCAGCACAGACTGGTTTCAGCTCAGTCAAAAACGCCACTACTTCTCAACTGCAAGATCCAGTAAAATTTACCAGCTCTGCAGTAAAATCCTCCAACCCTGCCTTACTCCTCCTCTCTTCAGTTTCTCCAAAACACCTCTCATCTTGAATCAATGCCCAATGCTTTATGAAGGCATCCATGAATTTTAGCCTCTCTCCCTTTCCTATGTCCAAGCTGCAGTGGTTAACACCAGCTTCCTTGACAGTCTGCTTTCTGAAGGTACCACTGCCACGAAGCATGGCAAGAAATTCCAAGACAGTGCTTATTGTTCTATTTCTCTGCAATCACCTTGTTCTTCTGTGTCTGAAGTTGTGAGATTCTGTTTTCAGATCTCAAGACAGCTTAGAGGCAAGTCCTTCTCTATTCTTCCTCCCTCAAGCTTATGATGTTCTATCCACTTGTAAGGGTAGATCTATCAAACACCAAGTAAACCAGTTATCCAAGCTGCTCTTGTGCTGAATTTTACTTACTGTCAGTCAGAATGCACTAGGACAAAGAACACAATAATGAGTAAAGGGAGAAGAAAACAAGAAATATGTCATGAAGAGATTGAGGTTTCTGTATTTCTAACACTGAACAATATCTTCAGTCAATACAGCAAAAAATATGACATCTCTTGCCATCTTTAAAGGCATTGTTGTTATTCATCAGAACAGGGTTTCTTAATGCTTTGTAAGGCAAGAGGACACAAGCACTTACTGGAGAAAAAGAAATAGCAAAATGCAGCTCTGTTTTGTAGAAGAAAGCTACCAAAATACTTCCAGAATAAAAAACTCTGCTCACATCCCTAAGGGCCACACTCTCAATTCACTCTGCCATTAATGCTCTTTACACTGAGCACCTCAAGGAAGCAAAGAAGAGCTAAGTGCTATCTGCACAGACCTGTATGCTTTCTAATCATTTGCCCATTTGTGCTTTGCATATTAGCAAAACAGAGACTAAACATTTTAAACCCCAAATCTTTACATCAAGCGTTACCAAAAGGTTGAAACCAAACAGGATATGAGCTATCATAAACTCCTTAAGATTTTATTGAAAAAATGTCATATAAATTTTATCTGCAAGACAGACGTCAAGGTCCAGATGCTTCGCCAGCTGCAGCAAGGAGCAGCTTCAGCACAAAGAAAAGGAGATGGAAGATGATACCTGGGGGTAGGGTTATATTACTCCCAATAAAATAGAATATCAGAGTCTGCAAAAAGGAAGAAAGAGAATTAAAAGTGCACTTTCACATTCCTCATAAATGTTACTGCAGATTATTATAGTTCATTCATAAATAGACATGAAGTGAAATGACAGTTTCTTCTGCATTAGAAAATGACAATGAAGCTGTTCTCAGGGACAGAGGTCAGCCAGCAACTGGAATAAACCACTGGAGAGGCACCACTCCCCTCTGAAGCTGCCATTCATCTAATGCATCCTCTTTGAGGAAGTCTTCAATTCCCTTCTTCAAAAGGTCTTGTTAAACCTGGGCTACCAAAGTCAACTCTGTACCTGCACATATAAACACCACACGGTCCCTGCATGACCAACTCCAAAACACACGACCCAAAACACAGTGTGGCTGTCACTGGAAACCCAAAGGACACAAGGTGCAGCTGACAGAGCACTGCATTAGGTGTGCTGATCCTGAGAACACCACAAGAGGTGGGTGGGATACATTGTAATCAATCAGAAACAATTGACATCCATTGACATAGCCATGAGAAGTATCTAGCTCCAGTGATGAAACATGGCTGTTAAAGGGAATTAAATTATGTGGATTACTTCATTTGTTACGTTACACAACAAACAGCCTTCTGTGAACTGAATCAATTCAAGAGATTCAATCTCAGCGAGCAAGTAAAGCTTCCTCAGTAGGGTTGCTTAAAAGCTCTTAAACTGCAAAAGACACATTGTTCTCAACATCTTTGCTGGAGAGACACAAAGAGCCTTTATTTGCTTCAACTCTCTGATGACACTTTAAATTGTTACCAAATTTGCAAGGATAATAAACAGAAAGGGGAAAAACCAAAGTAAGGACAGACAGACAGTACCTGCCTGCCTGACAGATCTAATGCCCTGCGACCTAAAGACAAAGTCACTCGGCTACAAATAAGCAAAAAACTATTCTGTTACTCAAGCATTTCCCACCACCACAAAAAAACCCCAAACAAACATACTATAACGCACATCTATATCTAGGTTCCTCTCCTTTGCTGTCTTAACACTCCCTTGTATTTGGCAAGATTTCTGTGGCAAAATAAACCACAATTGTGTACATGCCTCTGTGTGTGTACATACGTATTGGAAAGACTCTGATCTCTCCCATCAAAGACTTATTTCTAAGGTTTCTCAAACAGACCCCTGATTTTTGGCATTCCTACATGGCTAATAAGGCAGAAGGCAGTCAGAAAGATATCTTTCAGAACAATTTTAAAGGTGACATTCCTTGTTTATATCATAAAGGCAAATTAAATTTTATGCTGTGGTTAAGACTTACTGAAAAACCCTAAACATCAACTGCAGTCTAGAATTAAAGCTTTCTACAAGTGAAATGGTGGATGTCAATCCCTCCTTTCAAAAATTTTGTGATTGTGTCAGCATCAAAGCAACTGAGAGCAGAAACAGGCCACTGCTTTTGCTGATGGTATTAGTCCTTCAGCAATAGCACTTCACATTGGTAACTTAATCTGCCTTGTAAGAATAAATCCAGAAAGATCACATCTGTCTGAAAAGCAATGTCATACTGCAAACCAGCAAGAATCACCTGCTGTTCTCTACAAATATTTCACATAACAACAGAGGAGCATCCCTTTTTTCCTCAGCACTACCCACTGTCACCAAATGCTTCCAACACACTATTCCCACCTCTAAGTCTCCTTGGAAAGACTTCACTATTGATTCAGTAATACTCTCCAGTCAGCTTCCAGTTACCATTTTCTGCTACTTATGTACCTGGAGCAGGATTTTCTTGCTGATAAGAACAGGCAGGCTGAAAGCCCAGTGAAACTTGGAATGCAACTGATTTTAACTGGAAATATCCCTTCTAGACTGCCATCTTGTCCATCCTACCCCCCTAGTTTGTTTATTCAACTGATGCATCTTCTCCATGGAAAAACATTGAGATGCCTTGAGTTAGAACCATCTTACAGTGGTACAACCAGATATTTTTCAGTATGTATTTTGTAATGATTAAATAATGACTAATGACAGAAACAATATTGCCCGTCTGAACCACTGCTGAACAGTTTATCTATGTGGGTATTTAAAGATTAAGAATTTCCATTAGTTTAAATCTGCAAGGAGGCTGTGCTTTCCACCAATATAAAAGCATTTTCTCCCCTGCAGCCACACATGATCATTCTTTCTCCTCCTGCCTAAGAATTATAGTTATAGGTTAAGCTGAATGACAAGTGGAATAACTGGAGGAGACTGCATGTAATTCATAGAGCCACTGGTACTGAGATATCTTCTATAAGCTTGAAGAGGTTCACAGGTAATAAGTGAGCAAGATTAGACAAGATGAACCAGAAGGAAGACAGAAGAAAATAGTTCTGAGATCTTCTTTTCTACATACTGCCAATGCTATTTCAGCATAGTTTAGCTTTTTACATAAGATCACAATCTTCAGGCAAGAACATGTCAACACATAGCTACATATCTAAAAAAAAAAAAAAACATACTGTTAAGTCAGCCGCTGCTGGATTAAAAAAAAAATACTAGAAAAAGGACTGCCAAAGAAAATCTTCAACACTACTATCATGAAAGATAGACAGTGAATCTTGGATAAGCTGGAAATATTATACAAATCATGATATTTCCCTAGGTTTGGATCATGACACTTCAATGCCCAGATTCAATTCTCCATATAGTTCTGACAGTCAATTTTATTTTAAAGGTGAGGAATACAAAAATCCCATTGTCTCCTAGGGTAGCCTTAAAAAAAAAAATGTACCAGGGAAGGGATGATCAGAGCAAATATTCAATGTGCTTCCTCAACATTCAGCTGCTTTCAATTCATAGGATTTCTTGAATTTGACGCAGCTTGTTTAGGAACCCTCCACAGATCTCTTGTCCACTATCTTATGTAACCTGTCCTTGAGCCCCTAAACTTTTCATCCATGACTGCCTCAAGCAAGGAGTTCCAGAGCCCTACTAGTAATTCTTTTAAAGGTTATTTCACTGTCTTGCACAGATTCCCAAGGAAAACTACTAAAACTACTTGTAAACTCCCTGCATTGCAAGGAAGGGCCACTGATTTCTGCTCTCCTTGCTAACAAACACAGCAGTTTGTTTCACATCCACATGCTTTCAAGAAGATCCTGTATTATTTGAAGTTTGACTTCTCTTTAACATCCACCCTTAACCAAAAATACTGCTGTATTACAGTTTTCAGTTGAAACTTGTTAATTTTTGAACCACATGTTCTAACTATCATTTTCTTGCTATTGAATTTAATTTCATTAGTGTTAGACACATCCAGCTTCTGGCTAATGCACTGCTATAAATCAGTTCCCAATCTCAAAACCAAACTCCCTAAAAATATTTGAGTACCAAACAACTTGGCATAACAAACACCAGTATGTTTTGCCCACAGACTGGCAGCCTGTATTTTGTGTTTTCCTACCGATTTTCTGATACAGAGCTATCCTGGAATGTATCCACCGAGGTCAGTTTCCTGGGAAAAAAAAGATTCTCCAAGAAACCGACACTTGTAACTTCAGTTACCAGCGACAGTTTGTCCACAGGATTAGTTTCAGAGTTACTCATCTATGCTTATTGTTTCCTAAAATTTACAGGAAGGTGATAAATATAATTTGTTTTGGCTAATCAAGATCTCAAATTTAGTCATTGTAAAGTTTTATTTTTATAGATTACCATTTCAGAATGCTTTTATGATTAAAAGATCGTTTTTTTCTCTTTTTAACTCTACTGATGGACAAGGCTATGCAGGTTGAAAGACAGTGGCAGGAGACTTGAGGAGAGGAGCACAAACAGCAGCAGCTTGGGCCTTGACAAATTCCCACCTATGCAAGTCTGCCTTACTGAGATGAAAAAAAGTCATAGTATCCCCCAACTCATCAAAACTACATATCAACATGTCTACGTGATAATTTTAACATATAAGACCAAAAAAATGCATTTAAATAAAGCCTATCTTTAACACAATTTACAAAAAAAATGAGTCGGTTTTGTATCATAGTAATCCACATTGTAGTGACAATCTCTGTATCTATCTAGAAGAGATTCTTGAGTGTCCAGCTTAAAATACAAGGTATTTTTAAGTAAAGAGAAACCAGGATTTTCAGTTCTCCCTGGATGCTTCCCCTGTGCTGTGTGTGTCACAAGCCACCTGGGCTGATTAGCCTAAAAGCACAGAATTTCTATGGCTTCAGGGAATAAATTATTTGCAATTTAAGGGTTATTCCTGATCTATACTTGTTCAACCACCTCATCAAAGCGAATCCTTATCAGCCATTTCCTCTGGCTAAGAAGCCAAGCCTCCCTGCAGCGAGAGCCTTGCCAACATTGCCCACACTTGGTCGATCGAGGCCATTAAAACACACTCTGCAGAGCAGGACCTCAGCTCAGCACAAAGTGCTCATACAAAAAGTCATTTTACTGAGAACTTGTGACATCAGTTCCCCATGTGACCAGGGCTAAGCACTCCCACCCTGAGAAGACTTTCTTCCTTCAATTACTTTAGGATATTATCAGCAGAACTGCTGCAGCTGAGATCCTCCTTTTAGGACAGAGAAGAGCTAGTGAGTAAAGTCCAGATCTCTGCAAATCCAGGTACTTTTGATCAAGGAGGAAACAACATTCTCAGAATGTCTTCCAAAATGCACCTATTTGATAGCAGTTTAAGAGTGAACTGGAGTATGTGCCCCAAAGCTATGAAGAAATGCAAAGACCTGTCTTGCCCAGCTAAACTTCAACTTTGGGATAATTATTTTAATGCTGTTGGGATTTTACTGTAACATACATGTGTTCAGGTATCCAGAGATTTACATAAGCTATTTTTTATTGCTCCAATTGAAACACAATACAGGATTTTAAACCTAATTATCGAAAGCACCATTAGTATTTTGATCTCCTTAGTGTTCCTGTTGGCATGGAACTTAACCCTGCCTGAAAGCTTCTAATTAAGAAGATGGTGCTGCTGTTTACACTTCCAAATAGTGGCTAAAAGAGAACACCACAACCACTGCTCTAACTGGCTACCTTCAGTTAGAAGAGTTCCTTCAACTCTTATCCATTTTGAGACACCAACACTTTCTAACAATTTCAGTGTTCATCTGAAGATTGATGGCATGATGGTTTTTTATCCAGAGAGCCCGTGCCAACACTTCTTACTAACTGGTTTATTCCAAATAACCAATCCCTCTTAAAGGATGATCAGGTCCAAAAGTAATGGATTTTACTCCAATAAGCTTTTACATGAACAGTTCCATTAAACAGGATTACTCATTAGTATAACAATACATTAAATGAGATCATTATGTTAATTGAGACATTTATTTTTCCTGTATTCATATACAGGAAATTATTACTTCAGTTCAAAAACACGAGGTGTTATAGTGGTCAAAAATATTAAATATAAAGTCTTCTAAACCTGAAACATTTCTACAGTTTCAACAGCTTTACAGTTAGAAGACAATACTGGGCAGCTTTTGGAGCCCAAACATTGATATTTCTATAACGAAAAGTACTGTCCGTGAGGAAAAATTAAACTTTGACTTTAAAATTAATTTTTCTACACTAAGTTGTAATTCACATAAATCCTTAACATTTAGGTAGCTGGTTATTACTAATGCTCATTTGTTTGGCAGTCACTCTTCAGCTTGGAGGCATTTAATTCAAAATGGGCCTGAGTTATGTGATCATTATATACATGAGAAAACATCTGGCAATTTTCAGTCAGTATCACCAAACAATGTAAATATTTACTGCCTCACACTAACCTGATGAAGAGTTTTTCATTTCTGATTTCCTCAAAATTTTTAAAGTTTCAGAGAATATGTAAAGTGGTTCTCAATTATAAAAATGTAACAAAATGAGACCTTACGTCCAACTTCATTTTTAATACCTTCATAACCTCTGCATCAAACTGAGGCTCAAAGCCCGCAGACACTAAACCCAAACCTGCTAAAAAAACGAAGTACAGACCCTGCAAGTTGAACCAAACCCCCTGAGAAGTGGTTAACACCTTTACACGGCGTACCAGACAGAGAACCAGATCGACAATCCTTACCTTAATTTGTTGTCTGGCCTGGACACTAACACTCTGCTACAGCACAAAGTTCCCATGCAGTTTTGCTTTCTTTAACCGAAGATAAACAGTTCGACCTCCTCCAGCTCAAAGTTAAAGGCTGAGGTTGCCTACGTTTCATTGTGTGCCAAAGTACATCTGACAGAACGCGATGTGAACAGCAGGCTCTGGGTGACGAAAGCAGAGCCTCAGTGTCATTAAAGTGAAATCACCACAACGTACACAACACCCCCTCGGTACAAACCTGAACAGCTAAACTGGATACTCCAACATTATTATTATTATTTTCCACCGTTACTATCCTCTTTTTTTTTTCGCTGTTGCCATTGAACAACCACACACTGGGTACTTTTGCTCCTTCCCCTTTTCGGAGACGCAAAACCTCGAGATACAGAACCTCGAGATACACAACCTCGAGCCACCAGACCTTCGGGGCTCGCAGCAGCTGTTCCTGCAGGTGCGTGTCACCCAACACGCACCCAATTAAAGGAGGCACAAACCTCCGCGGGGCCGGCACCGAGGGCGCTCCCCGGGCCCGCCGGGACACCCGGCGGGCCGTGACACCCGGCGGGCCGTGACACCCGGCGGGCCGTGACACCCGGCGGGCCGGGGGCGAGCGCTGGGGGCGAGCGCTGCGGCCGCGGGGACGCGCAAGGGGGGACGCTCAGGAGGCCGCCCCGCCCGCTCCCGCCCTTCCCCAGCCCCCCGCGGCCGCCGCTGCCGCAGCATCCCCGGCCCGGCCGCGACTCCCGCGCCGCAGCAGGGCAGCGGCCGCGCCCCGCAGGCGAACAGCCCCCGGTGAGGGGCCAGCCCCACACTCACCGCCGCCCTACCGCCTCCTCGGGCAGGGCCGCTCCGCGCCCCGATGCCGCCGGCCCCGCCCGGCCCGGCCCGCGCAGGGAGGGGCGCAGCGAGGCGGGGACACGCAGCCGCCCCTCGGCCGCCCTGACGTCAGCGCGGCCGCCCCGCCCCGCTCGCGGCGGAGCCGCCCCGCCCATGGCCGCGGAGCCCCTCAGCGTGCCCCTCGCCGGGCCCGAGCGGGCCTGCGGGTGTGCCGGCCCTGCGGCAGGGAATCCTCGAGTCATCGGGGCTGGAAGAGACCTTTAAGGTCGTCCAGTCCGACCGTCAGCCCAGAACTACCGCTGTGACCCCTAAAACGCTACACCACGTCACCCAGCGCCAGATCCAGGCACCGTGCTAATAACAGCAGGGTTGTGGGTTTGATCCCCTCACGGGCCATTCATTTAGGAGCTGGACTCGATGATTTTTGTGGGTCCCTTCTTACTCAGAATATTCTGAGAAACCTCCAGGGATGGTGACGCCACCACCTCCCTGGGCAACTATTCCAGTGCCCGACCACCCAAACAGTGAAATATTTTTTTTTAATATATAACCTTGATCTCCCCTGTCTCAGCTTAAGGCCGTTTCCTCTTGTCTCTGCAGGCACAGCAGAAGAGACCGGCCCCCACCTCACTGCATCCTCCTGTCAGGTGGTTGTGAAGAGAGATGAGGTCGCCCCTGAGCCTTCTGGAGACTAAACAACCCCAGCTGCCTTAGCCCTTTCTCACAAGGTGTCTTTTTAAACCTTTCACGTGCCTTGTTGCCCTTTACTGGACTCACTCCAGGACCTCAATGTCCTTTTAAAGTGAGGAGCCCAAAGCTGAACTCAGCACTCGAGGTGCAGCCTCAGCAATGCCAAGCACAGGGGGATGATCAGTGCCCTGGTCCTGCTGCCCACACTGCAACAGAGAGCACTCGCAGGGGAAAGGCCTCACAGATGACTCAGCTACGTGGAAATCCCTATGGACTCTTGCAGTCAACCACGGGAGACCAGGCTTTCTCCATGCTGGTGCTCACAGAATGAGCTGAGACTTCAATTTCCTTGAATTTTCTGCCTGTGCTGGGAATTAGAAGGCACTGACAGAAGGTTCAGGAAGTTCCATGCTGGTGGTTACATTAGATGGATCAGGGTGGTTTCACTGAATCACTATTTAACACCCCACTGGGGCCTGTATTTCTGCACCTCCCCCAATTTGGGACCTTCATGTTTGTGTTGTCACAGCATTTCAGCATCTGTATCGCTGTGCCTCAACTTCAGGGATTCAAAGTTTCTTTTCTTTCAAAAGTTTTTTCTCTCAAAAATTTGTCTAAGTTTTTACCTGCCTGCTTCTCCAGGCCTCCCAGAAGGGAGGAAGACAAGCAGTAGCTTCAAGCTACATTTGTGCAGGACAAAAACAACACCCTGTAATCAATAAGCATCGTTCACCACAGCCTCCTCACTAGAAACTGGGCACATGTCAGCACAGGCCCTGCAAGTGCCTCCTCATCTTTCTAGACACAGGGCATGAAGACACCAGTACATTTGCCCCATAGGCAGCAGAAAGACCTTTTAGAAAAAACAAGGAACAAGAACTGAAGCTTTTGTATGTCTTTTTGCCTAAAGTTAAGTGTACCAGCCACACTAATGCATTTATTCTTAGAACAGTCTGAAGCATAATGACTCCCCTGTGGTACAGGAAGGAGAGAAAAAAAAAAGGTAACCAGAGAGATTAAATCTCTTGCTCAAAGCCGAAGAGATAGCAAAGCCAGGAAATGAACTCAGATTTCCTCAGTCGGGCATCAGTGCTTTAACCACACAATCGTCCTTTCTTGCAGTCCTTCTCAGCTTCTGAGCATCAACTGCACTAGCATAGGTTTGATTTTTCTCTACTTTGTTCATCAAAATGACTTCACTGTTCCCACTGAAATTTCCTCCAACTAACTTTCTTCTCTATTTCCTTCCCAAAAGTAAAAGTAATTATATTACAGACTCACTTAGGGGATGAAATGATACTACAGATTCACTATGAGAGTCTTAAATTTCCCACTGCCTTTCTGTAGGCACTGGCAGGTGTTTCTTCAATGCCAACACTTGAACATCAGCTCACAAAGCAATTGAGCAGCTTCCATGTGCATCTCTGAGGCAGGTACCCAAAGGCACAGTGGAGGAGATCAAGGAACAAAGATCAGGGAGCTGGGAACAGTTGTAACCAGTGCAAAGGAGGCACATAAACTGTGTGTACTGACCTGGAAGTGGTGGTATAACTCATATTTTATTATCTGGAAATTATTATGAAACAGAACTCTGAAAGCGAAGTAGATATATAAAAGAAGAAAACACCTAGAGATATTTTAGGACAGATTTGAGAACTTCCTCTATTTGTTTAGACATGTAACAGATTTTCACATGTTTATATAGGCTCTTCAGATTAAGATCCAGTCTTGAAGCAGAATTCATAGTTTTTGAAAATTAACTTCCAAAAAGGGAAGCATTACATACACGACTCCAGCCTCTGACTCAGAAGATAGTGTTAACTCTCCTACTGACAGACTGCAAACTGAGATCTAGCCATGATCAAGTGCAGTATCTTTTCTCGCCAGTTTAATATTTGATGTCTTCAGCTTGAGGTCTTCACCTTGCATTGATTTTATATTGAATTGATTTAAATGGACCTTATATTACGCTGGGAGATGGACTAGAAGCTTATTATCCCCTTCACTCACTGGCATTGTGCTTCTTCCAAAACCCAGAGACAGAGCAGAGGGTAACACCAAGTACCAACCACACCAGCTGCACTGCTGGATGTGCAGTTATTGATGTTCACATGAATATTCTCCTTGGGGGTCTAGGTGGACTTTTGATTAAATATATGACAGTACATGAAGTTGGTTAGGGGTTGAAATTGTTCATTTCAAAATGCCTCATGATTCTGTAAAATTTATTCATCGACAGGTATCAAAAAATGAACTGCTGCCTTCTTAACCTTGTCTCTACCAATAATTCTTTCATTAGGGAACACATCCTCTATATTTTCCAAGTTTTATTTTGACACTAAGGAGTCACTGTCTCCAGACTTACCTATTTAGTTTGCAACTTGTACTTTTTAAACTAGACAGGTAACTTCATTTTTGTACTACCTTAAAAATTGTGTACTAAAATTAATATTTCAAGTTGATGAACTTGTTTGCTGAGATAATAAAGAAGGAAAACAATGGGCTAATGTCACATGCAGAAATACTTACATGAGTGTGTTCAGATGTGTGTATATGTATTATTTACATGCATGGTGTCCACAGGTAACTAAACTTTGTAGCATTCTGCAATAAATAATTGTATACGAATAAAATAATTAATAGGAAATTCTGCTTGGTGCAAGTTGAGATCTTTTTAGTGGTTCCCCATCACTGCATCTTCTTTTGTTTACATATGGGAAAACACAGAGATGAGCTCAAACTCATTTGGCTGAAATACACATTCACCTTATCACATTTAAGACTAAGTCATTTATTTTTCTTAGCCTTGAAAAATAATCCAAATTAAGTACTTGAACATTTGATATCTTTTCAGGCCTTATTGATATCTACCACTTGCTAAATATTTAGGTAACATTTAAAGAGGGTACTATTTAAATGAAGAATTGTTCATTGCCAGTTGACAGCTACTTTGTTATTTAAACAATTGGCTCATATGCCTACCTTGGATGTGCAAAGGCAGTGTTGCTATATCTATGGGTTTGGTGAGTGACTGATGAACTCAGCCTTCTTATCCTTCTCATGCTTGGAAAAACAGGGAATTTACACCGGCCTAAACTGCTTTTATTCTTCGGTGGTGCTGCAGCAGAAGAAGCCTGGACCAGTTCAGTAAAATCTGCCACTGAAACCTTAGCCAATCTTTACACCTTGCTGCTGCTGTACCCTTTCTTCTAAGGGCTGACCATGCATGATATTTCAAAACACTGCTTTAGTCTAAGTAATTTAGACCTACTTAGATCTAAATTATGCAAACAGAGTAGTTAAACTATTTAAGAAGTCTAGTTAAAGCTCCTTCTAAAATACAGGCATTTTTTTGCTCCGCATCTTCAGAGGCCACACTCCAACCTTTCCAAACACAGAAATGCTTTTCTAGGCAGTGAGTAAAATCACGTTGCACATTTCCAAAATCCAAATGCTCTCTCTTTCATTTATTTTTAAAGCAGATAATGCTTCTTGCTCTCTAACCGTTAAAACAAATTAGGGTATTATATATTTCATGTAAGTCTGATAAGGTTTCTTCTTTATGTGTCATTGCAACTTAATTTGCATTCACATAGGCTGAAGGGCCAGAGGAATACAAATACCTAACATTTCCATTATTCAGTGGGATTTTTGAGGATTCTGAAATGTAACTAAAAGCTCTTCTTTCAGCTTAATTTACAGCTGCGGAAATTATTTCCTTCTGTATAATTAGAAAATATTCTAAATCAGGCCAGATAAAAATTTTTATTGCATTTCGTTACTGAAAGGTTGGCTGATAATCTCAGAACTCAAAAAATAGCCATTTACTAGTGACATTGCTAAGGGAATTTATCTAGCGTGTTTGTGATTTTTTCTTTGTCTGTGAAGTCATTCAGGTGCACAACAAATAACATACTTATGTTACTAATAATGGCCTCCAAATTTAACAGAATGAGAAAAGTTGACTGGAATTCCATAAAATCTCAGTAGAATTCAGTAGAAACTGTGAAAATATATTTGGGATTGTATGGCTTATCTTTAGGTAAACATTGTTAAAAAGGATCCTGTTTTAAATGAATGCTAATCCTAAACTGGCTAATGTGGATAATTTGTGGGTTTGCTAATTTTATTATTTAATGACAATTTAAATACTACAATCCTTAAAATGTTTAATGAAGATGAAATGAAACCTTTCCTGTTTGTATAGCCAGTGCCCTCCATTTTCAATATCATTATAGTATTTAATCCTGAAATTTGCAGAACTAGTAATCTTATAATCAGCACAGACCACAGTGGATAGTGGAGCAATAGAGCTATACACATTTATAAATAAAATGTAGAAGGAAAGAAAGCCTCTAGGAAAAGAATACCTACCAGAAGAGCATCACATTTCTGTGTTTGTTTTCATTTGACTGCTCAAAGTACAACATTCATGTTAACATTCATTCACAGAGAACACTGTCTGCATCACTCACAGCTGGAAATGAAGAGCTAAATATGATTCTTTTGAGTCTTGTTCAAAAAATATTTAGAAAGCATGGGACACCTGGATGGTGTGGTGAGCAAAGATTCCTACATGCTATATCACAGTTAAATGTGATATACAGAGTGCAGTTGTTCCTTTTTACCCTCACTGATGAGGCTGTACCTTGAACTCACAGAGAGCTGAGACACCAGTTGGATTCTTGGCAAACTCGGTGTTACCCTCTCTGCTACGACACCCAGTCATTTCACCAGCCCTAACAATAATTTGATTATATGATGTTCCCTCAAATCTCTTTTAAATAAAATTCCTGCATTTTGTCTGCATCTGTTTCATTGTAACACTTGATATTTTGCTTTAGAGGTTTAAGGAGTTACCTTTAAAAGCTATACTTTTGTTTCTTTAGGTACTGTTTTTACCAGTGTCAGATATTCTATAACATTGTGAGAAACTATATAAGAATCATAAAGTGATATCACAGAATGGTTTGGGTTGGAAAGGACCTTAAAGATCATCTCATTCCAACCTCCCTGCCATGGACAGGGACACCTTCCACTAGACCACGTTGCTCCAAGCCCCGTCCAGCCTGGCTTTGAACACTTCAGTGATGGAGCATTCTCTGGACAGCCTGTTCCAGTGCCTCAACACTCCCATAGTAAAAAATTTCTTCCTTATATCTGATCTAAACCTGCCCTCTTTCAGTATAAGAAACCTAAGACAGATATATATGTATTTTGTGTATAGCAAGGAGGCATTAATGATCACAATATGTCCTCTGATCAATTTAATTATCTATTTATCAGTGCCGATGGAAAACAGAGATCAGAGGAAAGCAAACAGATCCTGCACTGTAGCTGTACTTCCCAGGGATTTTGTCCACAGCAACCTGAAATGATGAGGCTACAAATCCTCCCAGAGGGGCACAGTGACAGCTCAGTGTCTCGCCTGATAGATGCAAACCATATTCCACCTCCCTGATCTTGGCTCATCTCTCAGCCTACTCAGGAGTCCCTGCTGCCTGTGCACCACAGGACAGTCCTTGGCTGAGCAGCTGGTTTATGGAGCAGCTGGACCTTGTGCAGGATTCCAGCTTACCAGAAGCTGGCACAGGGAATACTTCCCATTTGCTCAGATGAAACGTGAATATATTTTAAGAGCAATCATACATTTTCCAAGTCTTGATTCATAGCTGAAGCAGACTGCAGGAAGGAGTTGACTCAAACAAAATGATATTGTTTCCATGAATGCTACTTCAATCATGCTATTTTTTTTTTTTAGTATACAACTAATTGGTTTAAATTAACTTAGACATTTAAAGGAAAATACAAGCAGACTGTACCAGTAGCAAACAGCACTTTCAAAACATAAGTCAGGACTTCAAAAATAGTTTTGTTCCATGTATGTACTTGACCCTAATCTTTCATGTCTGAACATGTCAAAGCATCAGAAGATAAAAAAATGAAAGCTGAAATTCCATTACATTTACAGTATTAAATGGCAATGAAAAAAACAGAGCTCAAAGATACAGATTAAAAGATGCAATTGCTTTCCTCTGGGCACGTGGCAGTAACATGTGCACTGAGAAATGAGTTGACCTTATCCAAAATTATGTATGTAACCAAGCAGTAATTAATTGAATCACAGTGTTTCAGAGCTCCACAGGAACATCAAGGACAGTAACATTATATGCCCAAAATCACAGTAACTTGGAAAAATCATGAGATATTATCTCAAAAAATACCTTATAAGGCTTTTTTTTTTTTTACTTACTCCATCATTCCTATTTTATTAACTCTAGTTACTCAGGAAATAATGTTTGTATATGCATGTGTGTACAAGTAAAAATATATTTCTATAAAATGCAACTTTTACATAAACCTTGATATACATGTATGTGTATATATATAAAAATAAACAAAATTGTTCTAGGTATTGGGAATCATCTGGAGAATGCTACTGGATAATTAGATGATTGCTAGACAGCGACCCTGGGCTGTTGGAGTTACAATTTACCAGGGTCATTAGGGATTGCTCCTCCTTGTGGAGTTGAGTAGCCCAGCCTGGCTCAGGCTGGACAATAAGCCATCAATCTGTCTCCAGGGTCCTTCCTTAACACTGAATCTTTCTGGAAACTGCTTTCAAGGTCAAACAAAATTCAGTTGCAATGAGTGCTAAATACTTGATTTCCTGTCAAGTGGGAAAGCTGGATTTTCATAAAGAGAAAACAGTAACTTTATTATTACAAGCCAGTGCCTGCCTCTGATATATTGACTTCTGAAGACATTATCCCAAGAGATTCTGACAGTTTCCTGAAATACTGGCACCAGAGATTCAATCACTGCTTTGTCTAGTAAGGGTTCTGCTGTGCTTTTAAACCAGGAGGTGTGGAAGATGTTTTCATCTGAGTTAGTAATTGCTATCTGTAGATAGCAACAAGTTGGAAACAGACTAAACTATTTTAGAAATGTGTGCAATAAATAATAATGCTTTCCGTGGTTGTCACAAAGCTCAAGGACGAGTTCTAAACAGCATGACTCTGGTGTTTTAATGACTAAAAATATGTTTTCAATCTACATTGGGAGATAGAAAATGCTGGCACACAAAAATTTACATGCAAAATCATGAGAAAAACTGCTGCTCTTTCAGTCTCACTATCAAGATAGTTATGAGAAATATTTTGTGCTCTAGATCTCTTGAAATCAAGGAAATCCTGGTGCTCTGCAAACATGAATATATCCTCAGAATTTGCTTTAATAGAATCACAGAAGCTGCCAAGTTGGAAGGGACCCACAAGGACCATCAAGTCCAACTCCTGGCCCTGGACAGGACCATTTCCAAGAGTCACACCACGTGCCTGAGGGTATGAACCAAATACTTTTTGAGGTCAGTCAGGCTTGGTGCTGTGACCATTGTCCTGGGCAGCCTGTTCCAGTGCCCAACCACCCTCTGGGTGAAGAACCCTTTCCTAATACCCAACCTAAACCTCCCCTGACACAGCTTCAGGCCATTCCCTTGAGTTCTGTAACTGGTCACCACAGAGAAGAGATCAGTGCCTGCCCCTCTTCCTCCCCTCATGAGGAAGCTGTAACTGCAGTGAGGTCTCCCCTCAGTGGCCTCCAGCTGAAGAGACCAAATGCCCTCAGCCGCTCCTCACACAGCTTCCCCCCAAGGCCCTTTACCGTCTTTCTTGCCCTCCTTTGAACACTCTCTAATGGCTTCAAATCTCATATTGCAGTGACTAAAACTGCCCCAGTATTCCAGGTGAAGCCACTCCAGTGAAGAGCAGAGCAGGACAATCCCCTCCCTTGGCTGGCTGTGCCTGATGCCCCCAGGACAGGGTTGGCCCTTCTGGCTGCCGGGGCACTGCTGACTCATATTCAACTTGCCAGTGACCAGGATCCCCAGGGCCCTTTCCATGGCACTGCTTTCCACCATCTCATTCCCCAGTCTGTCCATACATCCAGGGTTGCCCCATCCCAGGTGCAAAAACCGCCACTTCCCCTTGTTGAACTTCACGTGGTTGGTGATTGCCCAGACCTCTGATTTGTGGAGGTCTCTCTGCAGGGCCTTTGAGGGAGTCAACAGCTCCTCCCAGTTTTGTGTCATCAGACACAATGATACTCAGTATCCCTTCCCGTCTGTTTATTTGATTGCGAAGATGGTTTAGATGTCTGTTGGTTGTTTTTCTATTTATGTTATGTTTTTAAAACACAAGGCCATTCTTTTCCAAGAACAGTGCAGTACTCTGGTAAAATGACTCTAAGTTGCAAGAAAAAGTGAGGGCAAATATTCTAGAGAATTAATCAGTAACATAATGCCTCAGTAATATATTAGCTGCTATTAAATCAGTGATATAAACTGCTGGATTTGAATACAGTATCTATGGGGAATGAAGTACCTTGGTGAAAGGGGAATGTTTTAAATAATTCACTTACCAAAGTGAGAATGGTACTACCTGAACTAAACCCTTTCCAGTGCATGCAGTGACATGCATTGTTGTATGTTTACAGGATTTAATTCCTACTAAGACTCATGATTCTGCTGCTGTGCGAGTGACATACAGTGTTACACACCTTTGCATAGAACATAATTTTCTTGTGTTCATCAGAAAGCACTTCAGGGGAAAAAGTTTCCTTTTGGGGCCAGAACTTCTAATCATAATTAGCTCAAGATGCACTGTGGTGTCCAGAGGAAAAAGGGGTTTTGAGCCATTTTTATTATAAAAGATATACCTTATTAATCCTGTGAAAATCTGCCAAGATGACAACCCTAACTGATGGGAAAATTCAGCAACTGAAATTCTCTTACTGATTCCAAAATACTTCACAAGAGAAAAATTAGATGGAAAAAAAATTTAGTGTTATATTTCTTTAGGACAGAATTCTTTACAGGTACAATCACCTATATAAATACCTGCACCCTTCATCCCTGTAGAGGCAGTGTGAGAGTGTGCATTTAAAGTGAAGTATTTCAATACTAAAAAATAGTAATACGTGCTGCTGATGCATCTAAATCACAAGAATTATTGCAGGCTCTAGCTAAGAGAAATGAGCCTTAGTTTTCCCTGGAACTGTGTTTCCCTTATAGTCCCAGTGAAAGGCTTTTGCTTATGGAAAGCATAGAAGCAGCTGCAGGTAAGAATATGAAGCATTATCTCTCTAGATGCAGATGACCCAGAGTGGTCCAAAGGTGGGAGAAAACAAGGGGGAATAAGAGATTAGGAAGAAGGGGAATCAGAAAATTACAAAGGAGACAGAAAAAAGTTTTCCAAATCAGAAGGTGATTCTGTTAGTAAGAGAAGAACAGGTCTCATGAAGTATTGAACAGAGAAGTTAAAAAAAATAGGCCTGTCATTTTTCCCTGGAGGGGTGGAAGCCCCTACTTTGCACTCGCTCCATGATGCTTTTAATACCTGATGTGGGATTGCTCTAATGAGAGAGATAAACAAGGGTATCACTGGGGAGACACAAGTACAATCTGCAAAATTTTACACCTGAGGCCAATTTTAAGTACTTAGCTAAATATACAGTTTGCATATTCAGTGAGTGAATTAAAATGTATGTGTCGGATAGAAACATGATGATCTGCTTTCTAAATCAGTGTTTATATGAATCTCCCTTTGCCACTGAATGGATGCCATTTCATGAGTGCTGGAAGTCCACTGTAGTTTTAAATGCAGAAATGCTTACCTGACAGTGTTAGTACATTAGTAACCAAGGTTACTGGCTTTCTAAAAATGCTCAAGAAAGGATCTGCAGTCCTGTGACACTTCTAGTTCTGTCCTGCTCCTCCACGTACAAATTGTAGGTTCAGTATCAACCTGAGTAGTATTTTATTTCAAATATTTTATTTTCAAATATAATTTCAATGAATTTATTTTAAACACATATTTCCTGTACATGCATGATGGATATGGAAACATTTCCTCATAAACTTTTGGCTTAGGCACAATGAACATACAAAATTATTGCTTAAAATAATGTGCCCTCATAAATAAATTTTAAACATTAGGATTTTAGTTAAGGGCATATTGGAAGACACAATCATTTTTCCTGCATCCTCAAGAGGATTTAACAAGAAAATTATACCTAGTCTCTCACTACTGTTAGGGATCATAAAAATCACTGAGCTTCCTGCTCTCTTCCCCATGTTGTTTCCCAAAAGTATGTTGATTCCAGCTTCCATGCACCAAGAGATCCACAAGGGATCCACAGCTGATGACAAATGTCAACTCTTACAATAAAAGTTAATATAGATGAGAAACAACCCACAGATATACTGATGGTTCTTTTCAGATCTTTCCATGATTATTAATTCAACAGAGGATGATTTGAACTTCTTACAAATTTAGAAAGCTCTGATGATAAAGGTACCAGATTAAAGAAGCTGAAAACCATAATCTTGTAGTTCTACATAACTTTGAAACAGCTTTAGGGAATACATATTGCACTGCCAACATATCTCTCTTCTAAGCTAAGAAATCCTCTTCAGCATCCATGTCTAATTAGTCTCTGGCCTTTTTGCCCAAATACTAACATAAGATTCGACCTTACAGAATAAAGAGCACGTGGTCACGAGACTGAAATGCTGATAACCACTAAGAATACCAGTTTCCACTGGCAGTTTGATCTCCAAGGACTGGGCTGGGACTAAAACTTACTCTGTTGCTCTTTTAATAGCCATCAGACCATATTGTCTGTCAGAAATAATACATCGCCTGCACTGAGATGTGACCCAGTTGGTGACTGCGAATTAAATCTCTCTGTGTTCCCTTTACGGCTCCTTTGAGATAAAGATCCTATTATCCATTACCTCTGTCTTTGCAGAGCATGTAATTTCATATGAAATCTACTCATTTCAAAGCTAATAATATGTTTAAAGCTCTGTATTAGATGGTCTTTGGTCACTGCCAAGAGGGAATGAAACTGGCAGTAAAAGTTCATCCATGTGGATAGTAAACAGAAAGAATAAAACCAGATTAGAGAGAATGGGTTTTATATTTGCTCTGCAACACTGAGTTCTGTAAAATAATATATACAAGTCAGAATATATTTCCATATCAAAATGCAGTCAACTGCAGGAGACTGTATTTTAAATAGCATAGTAAATTCTGTATTGTTTAGCTTACAAATAAACAGGGGAAGAATAAGAAGGAAGGAATATACTGGAGACCTTCTGTCTACAAAGATGCTTCATTTCTTACTGAGAGGACAAAAATTATCATTATTACAGGCCCTGGTGCTTCTTGTTTGTACTTAAGAATAAAAACTAGATCCGTATTTTAGTTTTTTGTTTATTTCCATCATTCATTTTCCTGCCTCCATTTTTTACATCTATTTATAGCTATAAGAATATATATATCATATATATTTCTATATATGATAACCTTGGCAGCCTATTCTTAGAGGAATGAATTCAAGCACTCAGTCCCAGGCTACTCAGAAACTTGGCAAAGATAAACCGTTGCTGAGCCATTTCAGGCATTGCTTTTAGCTGCTTCTCAGGCAGCTTATGGAAATACTGAGACAGAGTAACTCATGTCTTGCAAATGCCCAGCTTTTTAAAGAAAGAGATGGGAGAAGAAAATAAAGGCAGAGAAGAAAAAAGAGGTCTTCCCAGGTTTTGTTTGCTCATGCAGACGAGACCACAATCTCAGTGTTCCTTATCTCTGGCTTACCTAATCAGTGTATATCCCTAGATCAGGCCCAGTAATGATGCAGTTTTGAGGAGGGTGTGGGGGAAGCAGGTGTGCTTCTCCAAATCCCAGGGATACTAGAGATGGTAGAGATGACAGTAAAATTCCTTCCATCCTCCCAGCCTTTTCTCCACGGTCACTTCCCACACTTTTTAATCACTGCAAAAAACATAAGGAGCAGAGTCATCCCCCCATTGCCCTGCCTGCCAGTTAGTTCTAATTGCCTGCACATCAATTATGTTCCATTAATTTCTGGTTCCATTCCTCCCTTGTTTACCAGACATGATGTCAACACAGTGCTTGGGTGGTATCAGTAGCTGTTTTTGTTTCCCTTCCTTCAGTAAGCACCCTCTCCACAATCTCTCTCATCCACCACTGTTTTAGGCAAATAGGACATTTTATGAAATGTCTCTCACATAAAAATCCATCTTACAATTTAGTTCTAGTATGTGAATGTCTTCTAAGGATTGATCATCTTTACTCTATTTAAATGTTAAAGCTAATGCCATTACAAATTCAAATTACCCCACCCTCTAGACCTGTAATAACATTTAAGTAGGAAAAGTATTATGCTCCACGTTCACTCTGACAACTGTGTCACTCCTGAGTTCTCCTGGTAGTAAGAGTATTTCCACAAGGGCAGTATTGGTTTTATTCACCCACTTTGTGCAGCATGTCAGGTCATTCTTTTTCACATTATGCACTAATTAAAAAATAAACATGTAGTAAGACAACTTGGGCTCAAAAACCTCTGAAGGACAGACCTGCATACAGCAAACCAGCTGATACTTTGCGCCCTCAACTATGACTTATTCCCATTCTCTTAAATTACATACGAGTGGCTGATCAGTTCATAAAGTAAATGGACAGCTGCAGCACAGAGCAGCCATTTCAACAGCAGAGTGCTGTAGACATGGCTGCCTGCCAAAGAACACATTGTTAAAGCAAGCAGCATAAAATGAAAAATTAAGATATTGGCACCAAGACCTACTGGTAAGAGCTGAGGGTCAGTAAAGGACACAGCTATAATCTAAAAGATTTTTTCCAATAGATTAAATTTAGGACAGGCAAAGCATCCTTGCTTTGGAGAAGTGTTCTGCAGTGCCGGGAACTGAGGCGAGTCTCCAAACAGACATAAAAGCCCCTGTTGCTCTCCTGGCCACCACGGCTCCTCTGCTTGGCAACTGGCAATTTGGTACAATCCTTCTTTATGGCACAGCTGTCGCAGCTGGACATAACACCACCTCAGAGCAGTTCTGAAATGTACCTTCTCAGTAATCAATACATGTTTTAGAGTGTGTGTTCCATTTACTACTCTGTTTTGTTTATTGTTTATTTTGTTTATTTGAAAAAATGTCAACAATTTATTGAAATTGCCTTTTGCCTGAAACAGATGCAGAACAACAGCAGGAAAGGAAAAGAATGTATTGAGATGCTCCTTCCTCAGTGGCTGTCACAGTTACCATCAGTTAACATACATTGTATACGAAAATGTTTTGGAGAAATTCTCTAGTTAAATGGCTGAGCATCCATTATTCAGAAAACTCCAAGCATTATGAATGCATATCCCTTCCTCTGGGTACACACACTGTGCTCCAATCTTTACTTACTTATCATCATGTACTCTTAATAGAATCATGATTTTTTTATTGCTGTCCTATACAATGATTATGGTACAGCCTGTGATGTGTCTTTATTCCCCTTAGTAATTCTACTGTCACAATGACCTACTGCCTCTTCTTTGACTCTGATTTCTTTACATAAGCTGTATTTTACTCCACAGACACATTTAAATGGTTTGTCAGGATCTGTATGCCATCCCATTTACTTCTGTGCCTGAGAGTACTCTTTTCTTTGGAGCAATTTAGAGCTGAAGCAATTAAGCAAACAGCTAAAATTGAGATGGTGAGACTCTTCAACAATGTCTTATAGGACCTGTGATAATATTTCAGTATAAACTGAATATTTTTTTTGGCTTGTTTGTTTATATGGAGTCTGTCTGGACTAATCCCAGTGGTCCCTGGAGAGTACAACTAAGAATTGAGTCTTCTCAACCTATGGCTGTTCATCAGTAACAGGCAATCGTAACTACATATTTCATTATTTGCAATCCAAAACAAAAGATACAAAATATAGCCTGTGTGTACACCAGGAAATCTTGTCAGCTTGATGCAGGAAGAGTTCCTCTTGCAAAACAGAACATCTCTGAAATTTCTAAGGTGAATCATCAAGAGTGCCCTTTGGTGAATCGTTGTAATAAAGCAGAAACATCACTGACTCTTTCAATGATTTACACAGTGTGCAGGGATTGAGCCTGAACATCTCCAGCACGCTATTCATTATTCATCCCTGTTAGCTGAGCACAGCTCAGCCTTCCCTGTGTTGCACGGGGTAAGAAAGCAGCATGTCTGTGATTATCTGCCGAGCCAGAGCCAACCCTGCCACACAAGGTGATGAGAAGAAGGAGAGAGAAGGGGAGATTTGCTCAACCACATGATGGCAAACACCTCCTAGGACATGGGAGGTTTTGTGCCACATCCCACTGTGCCCACGTGGGAGAATGGGATGTATATGCCTCCCTTGGTTTTTTAGTTTCCTCTTCACCCTGCCCAAATCCAGCATATTTACCTGGAGGTTCAGACTGTCTTATTGCAATTCTTACACTTTAAGGTTAGGATTTTAATGCAAGGTATTTGTCTGACCTTACTCCAGGTTATTTTTACACATCAGGAATGAATTACTGTTATGAATAATGGTGCTTTCAGACATTTTGGATGAGGAAACTATATAGAAGAGCTTGGGAAACTGATTTCTTTTTGGCAGCTTAGTAGAAGCAGATGAAAATGGAAAAAAAACCCAACCTTTTTCTCATTACACATTTTAACAGGAAAGCATGTGACACTTGTACCATTATCTAATTTCTCTTATGCAAATCATCTCAACAGTGCATCAAATGAAGAGTGGTAGATTCATTCTCCTAAGCGTCCTCCATGGAAGTTTCAGCTTGGATAACCCAGTGTCTGACACCCCAATCAAAAGGTGTTTAAAAATGTAAGCCTCTAAGATACATAACCAGATATAGATGTTTTATAACTGCGTCCATATGGATATTTTGGGCTTATCCACACTGGCCCTAATTGATTGTGACTGTCAGCTCACTTTGTTTCAGAGCAGTCAGGTAGGCTGGCTCAATTTCTCATTAGAAAATTGAATTACGTTTGCATTACGTTAATAGGGAATGATGAAACAAGCTGAATATAACGTCAAAATCTGGCACAGAAAAATCAGACTCTGCTTATGCAAAACTTCCTTGTCCTGAGCTGTACCAGTGAGGGCTGCTACAAATGCAGATATTAAGCTTCCTTCCATCTTAAGCAGCGTTATTAAGACCTGAAAAAGTGGGACAACTTAGCAGCTTAATATCACTCTCACTCAACGCGGAGGCTAATCTCTCATGTCTTTGTTCAGGACGCTCCTTCCCTGGGTTCTCTGCCGACCCCGTTCCCCTCGGCCGTGTGACAGCGAGGGCGGCTCTGGGTCCCGCCGTGATCGAGGTCACCGGGCCAGCCGAGCCCCCGCCATGCGATCCCGGCGCGGCAAAGCCCGCGGGCTGCGGGGCCACGGCCGCGGGCTGAGCCACATCGCGGCACGGCGGGCACCCAGGCGGGCACCCAGGCGGGCTCACAGCCCAGCCACACAGCCCCGCGGGTGCCCCGAGGCCGGGGAACAACGCCATTCCTCACCGATCCTCAGCCTCCGTGAGAGCAGGAGGCATTTTGAGCATCGTTTGTCACTGTTATCTCTGAACAGAGAAACACCACTGCTAGTAGTTAAGTGGCTATATTAAAAATGCTACAGCAGCATATTCCTCTCTGAAGGCTGCATGGAACAGGCTGAGTCTTAGCAAGGGCTGAAGATTGCAGGCTAATATGAATAATCTTTATCTGAATGCCTCCTACACATATTATTGCAGATAAAGTTGAGCTATAAATGTGAAAGGATATTTTAAGGAGAAAAAATTAAACACGGGCATAAATTAGTGAAGCTAGAGTCAAATAAAACAGTAAAAAATGCAATAAAAAATGTCAATTTGTTGCATCTTCTAGAGATGAGAATCTCAGAGTAATAAAAGTAATGTACATGCTAAGTATATTCAAGGTTAAAGTAACACCAAGGCTCATTTGTTTCGGTTCCTCTGCCTTCTGAAATCCTCTCTTAAATCTTAAGGCTTCAGTGACATCTGCTGTTTGAAGACCTATTTAATTAATTAGTTGTAATTTAACAGATATTCCCTCTAAGTGAACTCTTCTTCCACACAGTTTCTACTATTCGATTCTATTGGTAAAGATCCCTACCAAAACCTTTTAAGCTGATCAGAAAACCCCTGAAATTGAGCTCTGTTGTTGTTCTGTTCATCCAACAAGGTGTTAAATCACTCTCAATTTTCAAAGCAAGAGAATTTTTCTCCCTGCTTCGCTCCTGCCCTCCCTTCCAATTTGAATACATGGAAGTAGCATGAGCACGTGTTTAGCTGCCAATAAAGTTACTCCCAGTGTGTTCAAATCTATTGGTGGAATACTAAGATGGAGTTTACGATCAAAAAGCAACCATGAAAAAAGGCTCTGTGAAACATGATCCTGAAACTTTGTAAATTATTTCTTCTGTGCTCTCACAGTAGCCTTTAAGGAGGGCTTGCAGAAAACAGTAATTAACCTGTGGTTCCCTTTCATGTGTGACTTTAATGCTCCCGAGAGCAGAACAGAAAGGCTGACAGACTCCTGTCAAACCCCAAGTTCAAGAAAGGATAAAAGTAAGGCTAAAATTCTAATTCTGCGCCTCAGAGCAGAGACAGAAATATTCAGAATCAAACTCCCCACACTGCAGGTTACACCTCCAGTTATGTGATATGGTGATTTCCATCCTGAATAAAAGGTGTTGTTGTCAACATGGTACTCCATCAACAAGATATGGCCCAGCAGTACACAGAATGCTGCTGTTTAGTTGCATTTCTTTCTTCTCACTCTGAAAAAAAAAAACAAACTTTTTTTTTCCCCCACTAAAATTAATGGCCCTGGCTTTTGTGATGTCTTAGAGTTAAGGCCAGAATTCTGCATCCTGTTTCTGCTATAAAATTGCTATATGAACTTGAGTAAGCCACAAAGTCAAATCTTCAGAAGCATTCTACGTCCCTGGATGATCAACTTTAGACAGCAGATATATCTTGCTGAAATGCCTGGTACCCCCATAGCAACAATGGAAGTGGCTGGAACATGGGAGTGGTTTGTACCCAGGAAGCCCTTAGACCAAAGTGTGCCAAGCTGCTCACCCAGCAGTGGAAACATTCAGCATTAAAGTATTTCTTGGAAATACAGATCTCCTGTCCTATTTCACAGGGATGGTGTGGCTGATACATTAATTCCCCAGTGTTTAGGCCCTGTTTTAGTATTACTGAGCTGTCAATGAGTGAATAATAAAATGTGATGTAAAACCTAAACTACCACAGCCCAGAGCAGGTAGTGACTTTTTAATTTTCTTTCATTAGAGCTCTTAACATGTTAGAAGTCAGAGGTGAAGGAGTGAAGTAAGCAGCCAAGGGGAAACCTGCCATTGCCCCATCCTGCTTTCAGTCCTCCACATCATTGTAAGCCAGTGGAATTTAAACAGTTACCAAATATAAGATTGTATGATTTATTTCTAATCTTTTTTAAATTGTGGTTGTGACTGAATCATCCCTTCCTTTGAGCATTTTGACCTTGGATACAGCTGTAGTAAACAGAACTAGTTCAATTTAATGTTTTTTCCTCACTGGAAGGTATCCAGGTCCAACTTTAGCACCATTTGTAGATGCTTAAGAGTTCCTGTACAGCTGCCTAGGCAGGGCAGGGGCCAAGGATGTGAAAAATAATTGACTGAGGAAGAGAGACCTCTCTACCAAAAAGAGGTAAGCATCAGCAATCCATAAATTTAAAGAACTGAACTAAGTGGGGTAAGGAATCTAAACTCCACTTTAGCTAATCCTTTTAAGAACAAATTGATGAACAGTGTAGAATTATACAGGAAAAAAAATTAAAAGGAGGGGGAAAAAGACAATTCTCTGTCTTCCCAAACTGTTTTTACAATGCACTTTGAAGTTGGCTATGTTATGCATTGCTATATATTGTTACATTTTAAAGCTGTGTTTTTCATAAGACTTTTTGCCAATATTTATCAACTGAAGAAAGCTGCTGTAATATGGAAAGCTTACTCCAAGGTTATTTCCCTATTTTTGGAATCAAAACCACACAAGTGTTGTACCAGTGAGAGGTTTCTCTTGCACAGAATAAGCAAATATTGCTCAGTTTATATTTTGGACTTTGTTCCCTCTTTAATGAAGTATTGGTTGCATTTTTACGTTTTCTATTTCTGTTAGGTTTCTTGAGCTATAAAAAAGCAAGAATTACAATGTTACAGGGTCACACAATATGCTGAGTTGGAAGGGACCCACAAGGATCATCAAGTCCAACCCTTAGCCCTGCACAGGCCCATCCCCAATAGTCACACCATGTGCCTGAGAGCATTGTCCAAATGCTTCCTGAACTCTGTCAGCCTTGATGCTGTGACCACTGCCCTGGGGAGCCTGCTGTCATATTTTAAGAAATTAAATATTATATTCCTATTTTTAAATATTCTTATTTTCTAATATATTCTTGTATTAACCTATAAGGTCTAATCAGTAATATTCTATTAGTAATATTCTATTAGTGATATCAATATTCTGATAAGTCCTATGATACATTACCCAAGAAATTCTCTTCCAGTTTGGACTGTATGACAAAGTCTTCCTTAACTGTGATTATCATTAAGATCTTGATTGCTAGTTGTACATTTTCATAAAAGTTAAACATTCCAAGTTTGACTTGCAGCAGTTACAGTGAGACTGCAACACACTTTAATCCTTGCTTTCATATTTTCAGGACCGCATGGGAGTCCAGCTGTGAATACCTGGTGACAGTTCTTCACCATGTACCTGATTTCACTGCTGATTTAGTCTTCACTAAGAGATTATAGAACCAGAGTGCCAAGAGTACACTGTCCTCTGAAAACTGTTTTCTCAGGTCTGTTCTGGACCCTTTCTCTTGTTTATCCAGCTGGTTTAGACATTCCTTCACCCCTCCTGCATCTGCTGTAGTTGATGTGGAAAGCCTCCATTTGCTTTTCTGTTCCCTTGAAATTATGCTCCAAAGCCTAATCATCTCCTTTTAAATGGTTTAAACACTCTTTTTTAGTCATTTGACTTGCAAAAATGACCAGAAATATGAGATCAAAGGGGAAGCTAATATGTTAATACATGTTCAAGCCCAAGACCACACAAAACAATCCATTAGTTTGAGAAATGGAAACTGGTGCATTCACCTGAATGAATTGTTAGGTCATATTACTTGCAGGTGAATATGAAAAAATGCTTAGCTAAAGTTTCCAGCTAACACATTTATGACAATTTTGACCTCTTGCTCCCCATTTGCAGTTATCCAAAGTGCTATGTCCTACCCAGGTAGTTCCCTGTGTTTGACTGGTTTTAGTATAAACCAGAAGCTTATAGGTAGCAATTGCTAGATAGTAACCTGACTTCCATCCTAGTGCTGGGAAATATGCTTGGATATGTTTTAGTGGTAATGCTTCTTTCAATGAGATAATTTCAATTTTAGTTTTATTTGAGCTATGTAAGGATCTTAGAAACTGTAAAAACAACAGCCAGTAGGCTGATTGCTTGTTATCTCTTTGTACTATGATTTGCAAACCTCTGGATGTTGAGTAACTCTGACCAGGTGATGGAGTTCATATTTTAACCTACAGTCCGCAGCTCTCAGGCCACACACGGGCAGTAGGTTGGCATTGCCTTGGCACCATTTCTGCCAGGATGCTAAAATTTTCCCAGTGATCTAAGTGAGAATTAAAGTGATTGCCCTCCAGAAGCCCAGCTCACTCCCATTTGTGTGAACAGACTGAAGTTTGAAACACCACAGTCCTAGAAACACCCTTGAGCACGTTTTTGTGAAAGGCTGGAAGGAACAGATGGCTTTTGAACCCTGATGCTATTGGGGCTGTCGGCATGATGGAGCACTGTATCCTCATTTGTACTGATTGGGGTCAAATCAGCTCTAGCCTTTAATTTACCCTAACCACTGAGTCTTTTTTCTAATTAGAATATATGTCATTACCTATTCCTACAGTAATGATAACCTACTGAACTCTAATGAATCAATCCCATCTGCCTTGCTGTACATATACTTGGCCATTTCACTGCTCAGAATCAAAAGAATTCACTAAGGCACAGGAGCCAGGAATCACAAGTGCTGTTCCCTGTATTGGAATGTAAATGGAGCAGTTATTCTGGGGTTTGCTGCAATTTTCTGCAGAATTTTATTACTGAGGAGTTTGTAAGGTCATTCCCATGAGACCCTTTGACAGCCTGCAAAGCTAAACACAAAATCAAAAAGCACAGGTTCTGTTCTTCAGCTGAGAATTGAAGGTCCTCTGTGAAGGAGAAAGGTGAAGGGCACCAGACAGATGCAGTCCATCTAAACACCAAATTTTAAACTCCACTCAGAGTCCATACATTATAGATTGAATTCGGCTGACTTTGACACCTGGTTTAGATCAGAGGCACTTGAGCATCACCCCAACAGGTAACAGATGGGATCCTGGCAGCTGCTACAAAGTGATGTTCAGAGCCCTCACAGAGCAGCTGATGTGCTGGAACGCTGGTGCAACAGTTCATTTCATCCTACCAAAGGTGCCTTCCAGGCAGGAGAGCCATGGAAGGCCCACATGCCATGTGTTAAGCTCAGAAACAATTTAGAAACTGCTGCTTATTTAAAGAGGATTTAACTACTGATTCCAGCTCATTCTGCCATGGACAGGAGCGTTTTGCAGGATAAAGAGGACAACAGCAGTTAGATTACTAACATTGCATCCGGTTTAAAAACAGTTTTCACAGGTCTATGCTTTGGGGGAGAACAGCTTTGCTATTTTTCCCCCCCATAATTGTGCATACTAAATATATTTTATTGCCTTACATTTTTTTCCCTTCCCGCTTTCTTTCTTGCTTTCATGCTCAACCTGCTGTTACTTTAGTTAAGACAAGATGTGGAAAAAAGCTCAGGAACTAACCAAATTGATTCAGAATTGCTAGAAACAATTGTATTTGATAGTTGAACTCATTACATGCAGGAGGCTCCATTCAGCCGGGAGGTCAGACTGGTCTGCTCGCCCCCGTTATTTTGATCTAGAACATTATCAGCAGCCATCAATGAGAGAGTTTTAGGGAACAGGGACACCATGACCATGTTTCTTCAACCCAAGTCACTGGCCATGCACTTTCCTGCCAGAAGGCTGGCAAAGAAACCCTTCAAAATCATACTTTTAAATTTTTGCCCATAAATTATACTTTACTGTTAAACTGTACAGTAGCCGTGGTGGAGCAAGGAGGCAACCTGAACGGGAAAGGGATTGATAGATTAGGAAAATTTAGGCTGGCAAATACTAATCCTTATCCATTAGCTCACACCATAACCCAGGCGTCTCAATGAGTTACAACAGAGCAGCAGAGCTGCACAGAAGTTGCTTACTTGTGCATGTCAGCAGTGGCAGAAAAAATCTGCTTTGATCAGCCCCACAAGACCTTTATGGGAATATTCTCTTTCCTCATGAGGGTGTTATGTGACACACAGCCTAGTTATGCTGGCAGAAAGGTTTTTACTCTCAAGACTGGCTGCTCTGAATTGGCCTGCAGTTATACCAGTGGCTGAATGAGAGGATTGATTAAATTGTTACATTCTTTTGGCTAAACCACAGTTGTTCTTACTTCATGTGCAGCTCAAGAGTGAAAAGAAATGCTTCCAGCTTTTCAAGTTCAGCAAAATTCACCCAGGACAAATTCCCTCTATCATTTCTCAAAGGAAAGGCTTAGGAAAATTTGCCTTGACATGAGAGACATTTTCTGATCACATCTGTATTGATAGATTTTGGCAAGAAACTCAAATTTAATTTCCAGGTCCAGATATTTTCTTCTGGAGCATGAAGAACAAAAGGCTTGTTTCTGGATTTCTCCACTGGCAGCCAATAAAATAAAGATGCAGCAACAACCCCCAGAGATTTTGTCAGGATCAGGCTGATGAACAACTGGAAATCTGTAATGACAGATTCCATACCAGCTTCTCACAAAAACGATTCACCAGAGATGGATTTTTATAGGGAGGGATATTAGATTAGTGTTGTACAGCTTTCCACTGTCAGCTGGCCTGAGGGTCTTCTGCATCCAACAAGCCAAATGGCACCAGGAACACCAGTGTCCCATTAGTATTAATTATCAAAATAACAAGTTGCAGCTTGGTATACTTTTTTTATACTATACACAGTAACAGTATAGTACAACATTACGTGCTGTGCCTCTGTGGGACTATGTGAGTTCACGAGAAGGATTATCAAATGTGTTTGCCTGCAATGCCAGAGAAGGGGACAGAATGGCAGCATAAGCATGGATCTACAGCTTCTTAGGAGCCCGGTCTAAAAAGGACTTTAAAGGTTGTTTGGGATTCAAAAGGTGGTGTCTGGGACAACCTTACTCCATCTACGCTGATGAATTCCTGGAGCCATTTATCATCTAGAGAGTGACCCTGACAAAGGGAAAAGTGCAATGTGACATCTGATTATGACATTACATCCCATGATGCAACTTCAGGACTGGATTTGGTGGTGTCTGTTTGCTTCTTACACAATTGCACCAAGCCTGCCAGAGTTCAGGAACTGTTTGGACAATGCTCCCAGGCACATGGTGGGATTCTTGGGGCTGTCCTGTGAAGGGCCAGGAGTTGGTCCCTTCCAACTCAGCATATTCTGTGATTCTATGAACTGAACAGCAAGCTTGGCCTGGCACTTGAGTATTATATTACTCTTTTCCATTTCTTCACTTCTCTGAGGTTTTAAAAATTAAAAAATCTGTGTTTAAATATTACCAACAATAAAATCCAATTATATTAACTGTACCATAAGGAAGTACATTCATGTTCACAGAATAGTGATCATATGACTTAAAATAGAATTTGATCTATACCTGGTTAATCATATAATGGAAATGTCATTGTTCTTGTACATCATGTGTTTATAATTCCCATACTTCTACACAAAATCAACACTTTGTGGAGGGCTGAAATATTTTTCGTATTGCCTATTTCATATCATGACCGGGACAAATTCAAGCAGATCATTACTACATTGTACCATTTAAAAAAAACAAAACAAACCTGCTAAAAAAAATAATAAATATATCTGGGCTTCTATGCTGGGTTGGCCCAGGCTGGACACCAGGTGCCCACCAAAGCCCTCTTCTCCTCAGCTGGACAGGGGAGAGAAGATATAACAAAAGGCTTGTGGGGTGAGATCAGAAGGTAGAGATCACTCACCAGTTACTGTCATGGGCAAAACAGACTTGGCTTGGGGAAATTAATTTCATTTCTTATTAATCAGAGCAGGATAATGAGAAATAAAAACTAAATCTTGAAGCGCCTTTCCCCCACTGCTCCCTTCTTCCCAGGCTCAGCCTTACTCCTGATTTTCTCTACCTCCTCTCCCAGTGGTGCAGGGGGATGGGGAATGGGAGCTGTGGTCAGTCCATCACACATTGTCTCTGCTGCTGCTTCCTCCCTAGGGGAGGACTCCCCACATTTTACTGTGGTGCTTGGAGCACCTCCTCCCCCTCCTTCTCCACTGACCTTGGTGCCTGCAGAGGTGTTTCTCTCTCATATTCTCACTCCTCTCTCAGGCTGCAGTTTCTGCTGCATAGTTTTTCTCCTCCTTCTTAAATCTCTTATCCCAGAGGTGCTACCACGGTCATGGATGGGCTTGGTCTTTGCCAGCAGTGGGTCCATCTCAGAGCCCACTGGCACTGGCTCCAGTGGATGTGGGGGAAGCCTCCAGCAGCTTCTCACAGGAGCCACCCCTGCAGCCCCCTCCCCTACCAAAATCTTGACACACAACCCAATATAGTTTCATATCAATAGCTACAGTAAAAGAAATATTAGAAAATAAAATTATTAAGTAAAGTGTTTTTGTAGAATGTCTAGATTTTCTTCTAATTTTTATCTTTTTCCCTAGGATTAAGAGAAGAATCTGAAATCCTGAAAAATTTTTCCATCGACAAAGGATTAACACAAATGCTTTGCAGCAAGGTGTGGTTTCTTCTCTAGATTTTAGTTTTGAAAAATATTAATGAGTTATTTCACCATAACTGTTACAATAATTATTACACATTTTATTCTCCCTTGTTTATCAATGGCAACACACCTATGCTCACAATATATTTCAGCTTCATCTTGACAGATATGTCAATACCAACTTAATTAAATTCTTTCCATTCCTTTACTAACTCGAAGCTTGTAATTACTAGACACTTTTCAGTCAATGGGATACTTGACAGCAATGCCATATAGCATGGAGTAAATCCAATTCACTCAGTCACTCCTGAGAAAAAGCTTCAGGTGGCTTTTGACAAATATTCTGGCACCAGTGACAAAACAGGCCAATTTCTGTGCAGTCTGGAGGAAGGGATTTGCATGATATATTGTTTCGAGCTGCCCCAGCAGAACAGAAATAGCTTTCAGGGTCTGTCCTCACGGTGTTAGAATGGCAATAGCAGGAGTTGCTCTAAAGTTTTATCTAAAGCCACTGAGCTACAATTTTCAAAGGAGCCTATGAAAACAAAATGTAGTGGAATAGACCTATGAACACTTGCTGAAATCCCTTGTAGAACCAAAGCTTTAGATAACAAATGAGATCAGGAAAACCTTTCTGTGAAACTAGGAAATCCTATTTCAGTTCTTCCCCCACTAATTGCCAGAGAGTTTGACACATAACCTTAAAAAGGAAGCACTATTAGCATACTATGGAGCTGCAAATGTTAGCAATTACTTCCAGTATAAGCACGGACAAACATTTTGCAAGCAAACCCAGGGGCACACTTATACTGCAAAAGCTTTTACCTCCCATCAGCTTCCAGTAAGACTTTATTTTCACACTTTCCAATCAGCAAAGCTGCATATTAAAGTGCAAACAGAGTACAGACTTTTCTTTTTAGGCCACAGCAATGAATGTTTACTGAAGGTCTAAACTATTATTTACAGTAGTATTTGCTTATGCATGTGAAAACAGAGTTTAAGTCTACAAAGCCAAATTCTCAATAGGTACAAAATCTAGCTCTCTTTCAAATAAAACACACCTGTGGTGAGCAGAAAGTCTGAGTTCAAAAGTGTTCTCCCACCCTCAGAGGCAGGGAAGTGAAGGTGAGCAGATGACAAGCAGTGGAAAATCTACACTTACTGTCCCCCAAGAAATGTTGTGCCAGCACCTGATCTCTCTTATCCTGGTGTAAAGACCTGTTTCTCCCTCTCACACTGGTACTGACAACATTGAAAACAACAGCACTACTTACTGGAGTACCCCGAGTACACATCAGTCAACTGGCAGCAGTTGGTAGATGTTGTCAACTTAGGTGGTGCAGCAGCCAACTTCATATTTGTCTCATTTCTGAAGCGATGGACTTTTAACTTTCATGGGACAACAATATTTTACATGTGTGGAAAGACTGAACCCACATGCCATGTCCCACCAACCAGCTCTACAGTGCTGCCTGTGCATTGTTCACCATCTGTACCTCTTTCCTTAGCAGAGAGCTCCTCTTGTACTGGCCAAAGAGCAGGAAAAGGTTCTCCACTTGCTGAGGAAGCAGTGGGTATCAGAGCCACATGGGTTAACTGAATGGGCCAGGGAATTGATTTGTCTGCAGCAATAGAGCAGAACAATGCATCACAGGATGACACTGCAGAACAAGGGAGTCATATCCCAAGGGATCCAAGAGGAATTTTCCTGGTATCTGAGCACTGTGGGTAGGTATCTAAAATAGATTTTAATGTGCTCATGAGACTGAAATGGACCTGTGTAAGGGCATCCAGCAAATTCTGCATCAATAAACAAAATGTTTACCATACAAGTGATATACAAGTTTAACTTGCAAACACTACAGAATTTTCCTTATGTTTAATAAAAGGGACAACAGTTGCAGGACCTTGATGTAAAATTAATCAAAGCTTTTTTTCCCCCCCCTTCAGTCTGTACCAGCTCTTCTGGCTGCAGCCTGGAATACATTCAGCTCAACCACTGCCTGATCCAATTTCACAAAGCAGCTTCTCTTTTTCCCTCTGACTTTTGCCTGTTATATGTAAATAGCTTGAAAATTCGAGAAGCTACCTAAACTGGGATCAATGGCTTATTCTCTTGAGCTTTTGGTTCTTACCGTCATCATAATTATGACAGCAATAAGAACAACCAGAACAGTAATAACAGTCATTTCTGCAAAGCCTTTATCCTGTGGCATCCTAAAATCCCTGTGGTCTCGAATGGGAGTGCTCAGAGGGCAGGCTGTGGAAAGGCAAGGACACAGCCATCCTCCAGGGACCTGGCCAGCTGCACAAGGGTCATATATTTTCTCGTCTTAGTCATTTGTTATCAGTCTGGCAGCTTCCAAGCCAGCACAGAAATAGGCTTTTTGGGTTAGAAGCCTAACCCTGGCCACTTCAGAATATTATATGTATTACTTCCTTCATCTTGATGTGGGGGGCTTTCCTTTCTGAGATACCATGTTCAGGAAGAACACAGAGTGGATGCTGAAGTTTCCATCCAAAGAAAGTGCGAGGAGGGCAGTTGCTGCCCAGTGGCCTCAAGAGCTGCATATATTGAGCATGCTGTTACCTTGTGAAGGTACTCAGCCTCCCAAAGATCACTTCCCAAGGGCACTGTCCAGCACTGGAGGAGCACAGAGCATTAGTGCTGCTTCAACCTAGGCTACGAAACTAGTTCTCCATAAAGCTGTTTATTATTTTAAGCCTGGCTACACGCAGTATGGTGAATACATTTCAGGGTTAATTCTGCCTAGATGTATGACAGTTCACAGCAGTTGCTTCAGAATATCCAAAACCCGAAACCAGCCTAAACGAAAGGGGAGAAAAAATTCAAGGAGAAAAGGAAAAACAAGTTTCAGCAGCTAGCACACTGAACAGAGTATGCTGAGCATCTGCTTGTAAGCTACTGCAATGACACCTGTAGCTAAATTGCTAGATCTCAATGGTGTTGCTGTAATTATAGTTTAGGAGCTTTTTCTATTCAGAATAGCCATTTTCTTCCTTTTATAACTGTCTCGAGCTATATAATAGCCTGAAGTAGATCATGTAGGTTCTGGCCCAGAAATACCAAATGAACAGCATAACCATTTTTAATTAGGTGATTTAAAAAAATTTTATTTTAAAGTACCTCCTGCCACATGCTCCTGCTGGTATGTGCATCTACCTAACCCAGCTCTGCTCCTTCCCAGCTCATAAGCCTACTCATGGCAGTACCTAGAGAGGCAAGATTAACACTTCCCATTGCATCCAAACCCCTTCCCCTTGCACACAGGCAGTGTTTAGTGCAGTCTTAAATGACCATCTGGATCTTAAACAGCAGGAACCTGGGTAGGACAACTTTATGGACTGCCTTATAAACGTGGGACTATTGCCATGCAGAGCTGTTGAAGAAATGCTCTTCTCCTCTTGGTTTTCTAGTGTATTCACTGGGGTAGTAGTGGGATGTGCAGGTTTTAGAAGTTTCTGGATGAGTCACTCCTTTCTATTCTGGTCACAAGCACCTCAAGGACAGACTTTTTCCCTCAACTATCAGATCAGCTGCATCAATAACCCGGCGCTGTGGTGGATTTTGTGTGCAGAGGGATACTGGGATGGATAAATCCCTGGCACTCAGATCACATTAGAGCACCAAAGCACTCTTTTAATCTGCATATCCCGAGATAGAGCCTGCACCTGCAGCAGCAGGGGAACAGCCTGGGCTACACTTCCTAGACAATTTACACTGTGGGCCCGTGGCCCTCGCTGTGGGTGGGTGACAGTTTTGCCCTGCAGGAGCTAGGGAAGCCCTGGGGTTAGGGCAAGGTGGCCCCATAACAGCTTAGTGCTTGCCCGGTCCCTGGTTAATCCGATACTATCCTGACACTGTTAAGGACTGCAATTTATAGGAGTTCTGCCTGCTGGAGCACAGACTTCCAGGCAATCCTCTTCCCACCCGGGGTGATTAACACCAGTTCCTTGTGGGGCTCATTGGAGAGCCAAACACGGCTGCCTCACGTAGCCCTTGTGCCAGGAAACTTGTAGAGCTGGTTGTGCAGCCACCACACAAGGAAAACAACATGTGGAGCCCATTCCCACATGACTTTCAGGAAACCAACTCACTGAGATGTGCACACTGATGTGCTGCTTCATTGCTTGTCTTTTTTCAGTCATTCCTTACAGCTCTGCTATAACCACAAGCCCTACCTGTACCTCCTGAAGTCAATGGAAGATTCCCACCGAAGAGTAACTTTGAAGATATTTTTTCCCCCACAGTCAATTTAGATTTGAATTAACATTACAAATTTTCTACTGTATTAATTCCATCATTTAAGTCCTTTTATACAGTTCAGTAATTAATTTCATTTCTCAACAAGGGCTTTCATTAAAAAATTGCTATTGTTGAAACCCTATTTCCACAAAAGAATGGGGTGTTCTTCTCTGCAAAGATATTTAAATGATTCCTCAATTTTAGATGAAGTAACAGTGTGATTGAAATTACTCATTATATACTACTCAATTTAAGTTTTATGATGTTTCCAGGCCCATATCTAAAATTAAAATAAAAGCTAGCTTTTTTCCAAAGCTCATACAGGAACTGCTTTCTTTCTGGCTCCTTAGTAGCCAGTTGTTTTGATTTGAATTCACATTATACATAGATATCTATAATAAAATAATTTAACAAACTGATATGCTGTACTTAATTTCACATTTTAAAATAAATGTAAGGTCCAGGTTACTGCCTACATTGCCTCAGCAGCAAGAGATTTAATTATTCTATTGAGTTTTATAGAGAATTGAAATCTCTTTTGTTCTCTTTTCCTTGCATGCCTCTGAGGCACTGACCAGTGCTACAGCATTTTGTGCACATGTATTAAAGGCTGTAAAAAACCAGCATGTGAGAGCCCAGTTCTCTGGGCTCCACTTGGGGAAAGCAGCAGGGAAAAGAGGTTGCCCTGTAAAACCTTTGTGCTTTGAAGTTGTTTCTACAAACCTGGTCTTAATCCAGATTCTGCACCGCCAGTACAAACTGGAACCAGCTTGGGGCATCTCAGCATCTCCTCTGCTCTGTATATCCACTGAGGGGTGAAGAACAGCACTAGTTCAAGGTGTTGACCTCCACCCTCCCTCCTCTATCTCCCACCCTGCCTGTCCAAGGCTGGGCTCGGACCTGCCCAGTGCCTTAGTTGCAGCTCCAGGCTTTCCCAGCTCTTCCCAAATCCTTTACCCACTACTACACCAATGAGAGGGAGCCACAAAAAAAAAAAAAAAAAAAAAAAAAAAGAAAGCAACAACCCTACCCTAATGTCTGGAGTGGTTGACAGCAAGGAAGTTACCTGGACCTGAGGGGAAGAGGGGCCCATTCCCAGTGGGCAGTGCTAGGTGCTGGACTCTGACCTCAGCTGCAGCACCCTCTCATCCATCTGCTCCTGGTGCTGCCTTCTACTGATCACCCTCAGAGCCCAGGGCTCTTCTGGGAGGGGTTCTGGATGATGCTGTGAAAGCAGTACAGTGTGGTGTGGGGAGCTGTATAAACTGATGTGATGTCTGAGTATAGACTCCCTACCCTGAAGGCAGAGAATAGAGCTTGACCTCTCCCCGCACACACGGTGGTTGCCTTGTCAGCTCTGGAGACCTGGGATAAGTCTACATGCTTATTATTTAACTTCTCGCATTGCTTTTCAGAAGCAAGATTTTTTTTCCTAGAGAAAGATTGGAACAGGTATTTATTCTGTGAGAACAAACATGGTTTTTCTGTCTGTGTTTTGAGAAGAAATAAAAGGGCAGCAGTAAACAGCAAAGCTTCAGATTCAATAAGCTACTTAAAGCAGCTGTGGTGATGCCTCCAGCCAGCAATGTGCTCATTTCAGCAGCTGCATGGCATAAATAGAAGCTGCTCACTCTTATCTCTCAGCTAAACACAGGCCTATGGGGTTTAACCCCTGTAAAAATCCTGTACTGTTCCTTCAGGGGAAAGCGATTGTTTCCTAATTGAAATGCCTCCAACCACATAAACAAGATACTGAATGACCAGAACTTCTATAGCTTCCTCTTTTGTACATACTGAGAGTCCCCAGGGTCTCTGCTGGGGTCTGAAATAAGGGAGTCTGACCTGCTTACTTATTGCAGTATGGACAGTGTCCAGATGATTTAAAAAACAAACAAACAAAAATAAAAAACCACTAACAAAGTACAAAGCAAAACATTACTTCTAACAGTTGCTCTTTAAGAAGAAATAAACAAAATGTTCCAGCTGCAAAAAAACCAGATAGTGGCCAGAACTGTTTGCATTCCTTTATGTTCAATAAAAGCTTTTTAGACATAAGGAAAACATTTTCTAAATACAATTTCCACAGTCATCTCCCATATCTCTCATAAACTGCTTTTCAGTTTTTGCTAAATGAAACTCAAATAGTTTATTGGATGCCTAAATTTGTGTAAATTGTTCCTGAGAGTTTCCTAGTGAGGTGTACAGACAAAAAGTAAAATATAGAAGTGACTGTTCTGGGGTAATTGCAATTTCTTCCTAATGAAGGGAGCTGTTTAACAGCAGGCACTGTGATAGGATTTTATTGCATGGACGATCAGGGGTGTTAAGTACTACTTTAAGAGGACAAATTCTGCAGTGCACCTGACACCACATCTTCAACACAGGAATAAGGTTACCCTAATTATACAAAAAATATGTTCTAAGATGAGGAATTTTACATGAGAAAAATGAAAAGGGCAGAGGGGGCTTTCTTTCTGCTATCTGCTGAATTAATATTATTTCAGAGTATTTAATAATGCCTTGCAATCAAAAGTTGAGGCATGAACTATTAAAGCTTCTTTTAATAGAAAAATCCCAAGGGGCTGTTCATACATTCTCTTCTCTGTGCTGAAATTTATTGCTTTAAAATCTGATACTGTTTTTCAAATTGAAAAATCATAGCAAAAATAGATGTTAAAAGTATTTCCAGATGCAGCCTTGTAATTAGCATCAACAGCTACTTAGAACATTTTGCTAATTATGTTCCCCAAATACATGCAAATAATATGAAAAATTGGGGGACACACGTTCTTAGCTGCCTTTACAGCACTGGGTGATTATCCAATTAAGACTAAAAGATGCCTCTAGGCTAATCCCTGCCTGGATGTTCAAGACAGTCAGGCATTTTTAGAAACATTACTGATTGTCTGGAACTGTAATTGAATTGTAAAGCTGCCTGAATTTTAAGGCTGTAAGCACTCCCCATCCAGCCAGGATGTGAAGGTACCACTACAGAAAAAACTCAACCAGTACAGAGAGATGGGGAAACAGGAGTTTCAGGAGATGTGTAAGAGGATAGCAAGCTTTTTACCCTTATGTCAACGGTTCAAATCCTGCCCAGATGGGAATTGAAAGTAACCAGAGGCCTTGACAGCTGGCTAAATGGGTTTGTATTCTCAAACCAGTCTTAATGAGTGAAGTCTCTCCTTCAGAACCCTGGCACTCCTGCAGGCGTGAGCACCTGCTCAGAGCAGGAGCTCTTCCTTGACACACTGCAGTTATAATCACTTATTACCAGTGCAAAGCCCTTTAAGAGGCTGACAAATGTTGTGCAGTGCAGGGAACAGATGCTCTGGGGACCTCGCCTCACTAAGCAGCTCCATTTGTTTTTTTCACGAGGATTTGAAATCACGACTGGGGCAAAACTCACTAATGGCTGCCCTTGCCACCGTTCTGATTGATTCTAATGGGGGCAGGACAGGGCTGCTTCATGCTTCAGCACCTCCTCCTCAGACAGCAGACTCACTGTAAAGTCTAGCCCAAACTGAAAAAACAAGACTGGAGCAGCAGTATCAGTTACAGGGCTGCCTGTGATTATATGCCACGATACAACATCACTCCCTTCTCCTCCTGTGCTCCTGGCACATGAAAGCTCCCAGTGTTGTGAGCTGAACTTTGCTGACCTACTAGGCACACACCACAGCCCTCAGAGTGCTTTACAATGAATCTTTATTTTGTATGTAGCTGTGTTACACTGCACATGAGAATAAATGGCACAGCTGTTAAGATTTATGGCAGACTTTATGTTACTGTGCCCTGAATGTACAGACACACAAGCAACTTCTGTTGCAGTACAGAAAGGCTTTTCACTAGCCTTATTAATCCTGAATAAATAATGATGATAATCACCTACTGCAAGCTTAGTTTATAGTTTAATTAACCTACATTTGCTCCCAGGAATCAAAGGCAGAAAAATATTGTTGAAGTGTTAAATAATAGCTACATTTGTTCTTTCAGGGCATTACATAGAATTGCAGACCCACAGCTCTTACTGATTTTAGAGAGAATTGTGGGGCCTGAGTGCTATGTAAGGCTTTGAAAAATCTAGGAATTAGAAAAATCCATCTGACTTGCTCAGCATGCTGAGCATCCAAGAGCAGTAGTGAACACTTAGTGCAAATAACTGAGGGATAACAGGTTTAGAAATTATTGAGGCTCCTAATAGGCACTTAAAGATTTGAACTGTATAGACATCTCCAGAGAAACCTCTGAAAGAGACAAATAAAACTAGGAAATTCAAGACTTATTCTGGAAAACAGTACAAGGAGGCAATGTCAGTAAGGAGTATGTCACAGCTTTAATATGTAATACAGCAGTACTATTAAGTGATACCTAAACATCACTCAGGAACTCAGGGCCCCAACTCTGCAAGTGGGTTTATACACCAGCTGAACATCTCCATTCTCAGAGTCAGAATGTAGCATCAAGGTGCTGTTTCCTAAAGCAAGCACTGCATTTTTACTTTTAGATTTGTTAACCCATCTTTGAAACAGAGGAGGGCTGTTCTATCCCAGGCAGTGTAGATAATCTTCCCAACTCACACCTTGATGTGGTAATTCCAGGGAGATTATGCTGCGAACAAAAAAAGACAGTTATGGCTGTGGTGATTTTTATGGTGAACTCCTCTAGTTTTTGCTTAGATGGTCATTTTACAAATAGCAGTGGGGTGCATTTTGTTCATTACTCTTGTGCTTTCTATCAGACAGAAGGAGGTATAATGCAGACAAAAAAAACATGAAGGTTCTCTGTCTGCCAGAGGTTTACACCTAGTACAAAACATGACGTAAGTGGCAGAGGTAAGCACAGGAGTGCAAACCCAATAAAACAGCACTGGTTATCATGACAGGCAGTGATCTCAGCACACCATCAGCACCATCTGTCTCTTAAACCTCGTCATTTGTAGTTGAGACAAAGGAGAAATTCAAGAAAATTGTTGTCCTGAAATCAAACATAAAAAGGTCTTTGCAGCCAAAGGGTTGGTGAAAGTTGTTGTGGGCCAGTGAGAAGCAAGTTTTGACATCTCACTGTCCAGGGGTCAGAGGCACTAGACTGTGAAAGCAGTCAAGGAAGAGATCAATAATGACCCATGTGCTAGAACAGAGTGGGTGAAAGATGGAAAACTCAAAACAGACTTGAGGATGCAGGAAGGTTTGTTGAGGATGGAGAGGAACATGCTACAGTAACAGAGATGTCAAAGAGTTACAGCCTGAGTGGGAGTTTTAGTGTGTATGGAAAGGAACACCTGTATCCTTCACAGCTTTCATTCAAGGTCAGCTTGTGAAAAAAATACCCAATTTTGGGCATAAGGACATTTACAGAGGTCTAGATGATAATCCACACAATGGATGTCACCCTGTGCCACAGCAGGACGTGGTGGCACCTGCAGCAATGAGAAAGGAAAAGCTCAAAAGCAGTGCTAAGGTGGACACTGCGATGGTACCATCAGAACTGGCCAAGGGAGGGATCACAGGAGGAGGAGGGTGCTGAAGTGTGTGCATAAAGACAGTGATTACCTGGGGCTTTGCAGCAAGATTTCCCACAGCCAAGCTGTCCTGGAGGAAGAAAATGGCATCAAAAGTCCTGTGATCTTGCCAACAATCTCTCAGACCATTAGAGAAAAACTGTCCATTAGGCTTTGCTGAAGGGCAGACAAAGGGCTAGACAATGACAGTGTCACACAGAGCAGAGGACACATTTGGGGGAAGAGCACAGGGAGGGATGTGGAAGGCAGCTGGCTGGCCCACAAGGATGAAGAGGGTGTGCTTGATAGGAGGTCTGTGGGGTCCAAGAGCCTTTAGTGGCATAGGGAGAATTACTGGAGAAAACCCAGAGCCCCATAGCCAGGCTGGGAGGAAAGGGACTCCAGCCAGCAAGGACAGCCAGCAGTCACACCACAGCAGTAAAGGGGAGAGCAGGCAGAAATTGGAGAAGCAGGTGGGGATCACGTGGAGGTTTCTGAAGAACATTCTTTCCCATTTTATGTTAACAGACGCATGTTTCACATCGTCAAGGCTGAGTTCCAGCTTCTATCATAACACCTCTTTCACATCCTCATCACTCTTTGAAACCAATTCCTTAAGGATTGTAACTTTCCACGTTTGGTTGCAGCTTAGAGGGTGAAAGGTGCAGAGTGCTGAGGCTCAACAAATGCCTGCACTGCTTGTGGTTGTTCCACCCCACTGTGCTACATTTCTGTGGCTGCCTACACATATCCATGATTTAACATGCTCCATATGCTATTGATAGGATTTGTTTGACAAATAACATGCAATAGGGAGGTGGTATCCCAAGTCATATAAAAAGCGACAGAGTCCATCTTGGCTTTAAACCTCAGTTCTGCATTTCCATCTCACTTGATTTCAATCTTTAATTGCATTTCCTGATAAATGCTTGGTTGTCAGTTTTACTACTCATGTTAGCATTGTATGAACAAAACAGGAAGACAAAAGCATAAATACATTTATATATGAAATATACCTACAAAACACCATTCTAATGCTAGATAAAAGAAAGTATTTCCCAGATGTAATGTAAAATTCTATTAGAATTCAAGCTGAAAAATGCCACCTTTATTTCTCCCTAGCCTGTTTTTCTAACAGTGTATTCTGAAAGTCCTATTTTTTCCTGGCAACAGTTTTATTTCACTTTTCCACACGTACTTCCTCCCAGATGGGATCACAAGTTTGGACTGGAGAAGTTAACAAAATGGCAATAACATATTCTCTTAAAAATATGAACGCAGGTCACGAGTTTGCACTGAAATATTAAAGTACTAACCTTTGCTTTGCAGAGAGGGAGAAAACTAAAATCCATGGGGATGTCACAGAATGACCCAAAATGGGGGAGGTTTGTTGCCTGTATCCTTGTGCTCAGCCCCCACTCAGCCAGCCAGGCTGCCTCAGCTGTGCACAGTGAGGGCAGAGGGGATACGGTTCCACTGGCACAGAGCACAGGAACCCTTCTCAGGGACAGCCCAGGGACTCTGCCAACACCTTTGGAGCCACACAAGCTCAATATTACTGACAGCTGTGCATAACCTCTGTAACAAACTGCATGAATATCACACCAGCTGGGCAATACTTGTGTCCCAAGCTCCGGAACAGCAGAGTAGGGCAGATTTCCCTGCTCCAAGAAGCTGGCAGGGGTGGCAGCCTGCTCCAGGATGGGACCCAAATGTGTGGTACACTCCACGTAGCAGGAGTGGGGAGAGCCTCTGCAGCCCCAGCAGCATTAGCCTGCACATCCTCCCAGCCAGGGACAGCTGGAGCACCTACATGTTGAAACAGGGACTAACACAGTGAGGTCGTGCCTAGGGCTTGCAGAAATAAGGAGCAATAAACTGGGAAAGGCAGAGTGTGACCTTTGTCCAAGCTTGGCAAAAAGCCTGGCTGGAAAAAGGTAGAGTAAAGGGGTCTAATGCCCCTCCCAGTGCAGGACGGACAACATCTGGCAATGAGAGATGGATTACACCAGCTGTGACATAAGAGGAAGTGAAGTGGAGAGAGGATAAAAATAGTGGGTGAAAACTCCATGTTAATCTTACAGGATAAACACTTAGATTGATGCTTTCAAGCATTTGCTTTAAATACACATACTTCAAAGTAAATTCTTTTTTTAAAAGAATGAAATCATGACTGCTTTTATGGCTTTGGTTTTTTTTTTTTTAAAAAAAAGTCTAATTATTAGCATTTATTAATTTCTACCAAAGATGCCATCAAGGATGTGAAACAACATACACTGCTAACTGAATACTGAATAAAATCAGCTGTCTTTTACATAACTGGCAAGTTTTAAATTAAAATGTTTTATTCATAAACAAAAGCAAATTTGCATAGAAAGGCAGTTTGAGGACATCAGCATTTCTAATTGGATTTTGTCGGTTATAACGCCGTTATCAGAAGTACAGCTTTTATACTCAACTTTGAGCCCAGACTGACAGCAAAAGAAAACTTTTCCCTACATTAACCTTTCATTTAGTACCCTCTGCTGGCCAAAAGAAGCATAGACAGGGAAGCCAAAACCCCAACCTCCAGTAAGGAAAAAGATGCTGAAAAACCGTCAGTGACCTTCAACAGGGATGACCTAATCTGTCGCAGGGGAGAAGGCTCACAGGCACACTCAACCCGAAGGACAAAAATCAATACGACGAAATGCAATGCGTCTCCCACAGCCTAAGCACATTTTCACAATGCAGGAAGTGACACAGGCACTCTCAGATGTACCATCAGCTCTGTTCACTGTCCTAGCATTAGCTTTTGTTAAAAATAAAATTGCTGCTTAGTCACCTAGAAAGAATGGTGAAAGCCCGAGGCATTTGTCTGCTCCTTCCTCCTCCTACTCAAAGAGAAATGTATGTGAATCACATCATAACCTCATCTTTCCTTCTCCTGCTTTTCTACAGTGAATCCTTTGAGTGAGAAATTTTTCAGTAGCTATGATGTATGAGGATTTCTTGCCATGAACTGTAGTGCCTTTGGCAGGAGCCACAGATGCTCAGTGAGCAGCCAGGCAGGGAGCACCTCCCCGCTCCTGCAGGCTCTCACTGCCACCCGTGAAGCACTTTCCTTAGGGAAAGCTCTGGGGCATGGGGCACCTTTGAGCAGTGCCCTGCCTTAGTGATTCCCAGCCCAGGCTGCTCTCCTGGAGGCCCCTGCTTTGCCTTCCCTGGTGAGGAGGCTGTGCCTTGCCTACACTCAGGTTCAGGGCAGAGCTGGCTGGCAAACAAGTGGTTCAGAGTATGCCTGCTCCAGGTTTGCCATCTGGTGACAGAAGAGTCACCATCACTCAGAAGTGACTATGAGCAGACCCAATAGTTATCCCTAATCCAGCAGGCTTTAATGTATCACAATTTATGATCAAGGTAAACTCTGAGCAATTGTCCTCTATCCTAGACTTTACCTCTCCCTTCAAACTGCAAGGATGACTGGCTTGACTCTTGAGAGAGTCACTGACCAAGCAGAGCAACAGCTCCTAATCCAGGGCTCCAGTGCAACCTCACTGCTGGCCCTGCCAGCTGATCTTGCAGAAGTGTCTGCTTTCCCCTTGGAATTACCATCCCTGGCATGAGCAGCAGAAGGCAAAGGCATACCTCTCCTCTTGCATTCCCTCTCCTGTTTCAGGAAGAAGCTGTGCAGGCTCACAGAAAGCAGCTAAGCTGTTGGACACTCATGTCAAATACTGAAAGCCAAGCACAAGTCTGAAGTGTATGTGTGCATTGCCAAGCCTGCCCCAGGCCAGGATGAGACACACGATCCAAGCTGGGGAAACTGCAATGGTACCAAAAAGCTCTGTGTACTCAGTGATATGACATGCAAGTCATTTTCATTTTCTAATGCACCTCCAAGGTTGTTGAGGGCCAAATATGGCATCAGGTAAGAGCTCTCCCATGCCTTGCCACAGAGCCAGCCTTATTTTCTATCCCATATATGCTGGTCACTTGTCCTTTTTGGCCTGTCACACAGTTTGCTGAGCAATGCACAGCAACATTCCAGCATTTTTCCTGAGCCACTTGTTAATCAGCTAACAACTCTTCAGGGCTCTTGCATGGTTTACATTAATTCATTCTTTCCATTGGCATGACATAGCAGTTATTGATTCTGTATTTAATTTGTCACTGGAAAGCACTGAAATCTCTTTGGAGTTCCTATCATCTCCATCTCTCTTAGCCTCAAAAAACACTGCTCCTTGCATACTGTGTAATTTAATTATAAAATCTTGAGGTATGTCATAGTTAATGCATCTTTGTGGTGAAATTTGACTAAAAATCTTTTCACCACTTTGTATTTTAACCTGTATGTAATCCAGCACATTGCTTTAATCCATTATAGCTTAGTATTTTAACAGGCTCTTAAGAGCAGTTCGGACAATAGATTTTTTTTTTTTTTTTAAGATTGCAAGCCCTGTTTTGATGGGGTACTTAAAGTTCATCAAATTAAAGGTACATAATTTCCTTTGAAGAAGCCGTTATCCAACAAAGGTCGTAAAATTAGAGAATATCCTGAGCTGGATGGAACCTTCAAGTATCGCTGAGTCCAATTCCTGGCCCTACACAGGACAATGCCAAGAGTCACACCATGTGTATGAGAGCATTTTCCAAACACTTCTTGAATTCTGTCAGGCTTGGTGCTGTGAACACTGCCCTGGGGAGCCTGCTCCAGGCTTGGTGCTGTGAACACTGCCCTGGGGAGACTGCTCCAGTACCTAACCACGCTCTGGATGAAGAGCCTTTTTCTAGTACCCAACCTAAACCTCCTCCGACACAACTTCAGGCCATTCCCTTGGGTCCTGTCACTGGTCACCACAGAGCAGAGATCAGTGCCTGCTCCTCCTCTTCCCCTCACAAGGAAGCTGTAACTGCAATGAGGTCTCCCCTCAGTCTCCTCCAGCTGAACAGTCCAAATGCCCTCAGCTGTTCCTCACACGGCTTCCCCTCAAGGCCCTTCACCATCTTTGTTGCCCTCCTTTGGACACTCTCCAAGAGCTTTATATCCTTATATTGTGGTCACCAAAACTGCCACAACATCCGAGGTGAGGCCGCACCAGTACAGAGTAGAGTGGCTTGTGATGCATTGCCTGATGCACCCCAGGACACAGGAAAAAAAACTGTTCAGCTACTCCTGCAGCCCAAATCCATGGGGGTTGAAGTCAGACTGACGGCTCTGAAACTTTGTATCACTCTTGTTTTCTCACTTTTTCAAAAATACACCTGAACTTCCAATATTACAAAACTGCTTTGATTGTCCAAGTTTATTCCTTTATTCCCTTTTGGGAATATTCCAGTGGAGAGTCCACACCTCAGAGCAGAACAGAAACCACAGATGTAGCCAGCAAGAGCTGAAAAAGCTTCATTATCTAGACCTTCCCCTGGCACAGTGTGCTGAAACACTTTTACACTAAATCTTACAGTGAAAATCCCCTCCTGTTAAATAAAAAACACATCATTTCTACAAATGGAGGAGGCAGAAAGTTCTAATTCCTTTTCCAGATGTGCTTCTCTCCTCTTATATGAAATGGAGTTCATTTCCAGGTGCATTACCTGAGGCCCAGGGGATGGGAAGGTATCTCCTGTAGGCTGCACCTCTGGAGAGCTCCCCCATCCTTCCCTCGGTGTTGTTGAAGCCTGATGTAAAAAGCTGATGTGCTGAGTGCTCAGCAGGCAGCAGTACCTCCTGGAGTTCCAACTTTGACTGAAAGTACAGCAGGGACCTTTCAGCTACACATTTCATACTTCCTAGAGGTTTTTACACAGCCACCCAGTTAGGTGCACAGAGCTGGGGGACTACAATCTGATTACCCACCCTGCCAGCAAAGTATGACAAAAGTTTATGGACTGGATGCTCACCTCACTGAGCAAGTTCCACAGTAGCACTGGGGCAAAGCTGTGGTATGAGGGGTGAAGAACAAGCTGGTGAGCTGCATGTTAGGGTGGTGACATGCAGGTACCCCACAACAGAGCCTGCTAAATCATCCCGGTTGGTACCAGCATGGACAGCATTACTGACAAGCATCTGACAGGGCCTAGTCTGTGAAGGCACACAGCTCATATTACTATTGCTTCATATGAAAACTAAGCAGACCTTAAACCAAATCACAAGCTATTTGTATCATGCAGTAAATAAGGACAGTACTTCCAATTTACTCCGTAGAAATCTGCTGGTCTCTGTAGGCACTGGTACCCTCCTCATTCCTCTGAGACTCCCAGGTGCTGCAAGCATTAATGACTTACCTCTGCCCCTCCTGGGACAGGTGAACTATTTCTCTTGAACGCATGCACCAAGATCAGATTTGCCAAAGGTCCTTCAGAGGGACAGCGAAGAACTTAAATATTAGTTCTCCAGTTAAGCCTCAACTAGGAAGCTTTTTAGCCTTCACAAGAGAGGACAAACTGAAAGATTAAACCTTGAGAACTATTCTAATCAAACACAAGCCAAAAGTCTCATGTTTAGCCCAGTTACCTCCCATTTGGCCCAGGCAAGTCAGATTCATGAACTTTAAGATCAGCTATTCTCTAACAGCAGAAGAGCCAATATTATATTCTCGGCCAAATTTCCATGCTGTTAATCTATTTTAGTAACATAAATTCCAACCTAGAACAGGGGTGCCTTAAAATCTAATATCTTCTACACATTTCTGCAGATAAAAACTAGGAACAAATGTTTTCTGGCAAGGCGTATTTGAACCTAAGCAGGTGAGAAGCAGAAAAGGAGAGCAGAGGAAGGATTGGAAAAAGAATCAAGGAAACATATGAAAGAAACACCAATTGAAAAGTATGAATGACATAAGAATACCATGATTTTTCCTCCATCACTTATTTCCCTTACAACCACCATTTCTGTTACTTTTTGTTTCATTTCTGGTACTGGTAAACCTAAGGATTCCTAAATTGAAATTCAGGTCCTCAGAATTACTTGATTGACTTACAGATCATAGAGATCTTGAAAATAACCCCCTGCCTTGTACCTGCAGAGTTCATTTCTTCACACAGAGCATATGCCCACAAGGAGCTTAGAGTCACAGCTGATACACAAAATGCTGTTAGAGAAGAGAAAGAGTTCCTTCCTAGCTCTCCTTGTCCCTAGACCAGACCAAGGCCAGCTACCTAAACCACAACATTCTAGAGACTTTTATTTTTAAATCAGACAGATGTGCTTACCTATACTAAACCCTTCACTCTGCTTTCTGATTTTCAAGTTATTCGGATTTGCTCAGATCATGTTTCTTTGCAACCATATGAACTTCTCTCTTTTTTTTACACAGAAGCTGTAAATAAAACTCATGAGAATTCAAAAGAAAGCCACAGTTAGCAATACTCTGGCTTTCTTTCAAAAATAAGCTTACTTTAATTGATGTTTAGCTCAGAGGCACGTTGCAAACACTTGCAGCATTCCCACAATTCTTCAAAGAGAGCAAGTCTGTTATTTGCAATCCACTTTCCATCCTCTGAGTCCTGTGACACAGATGGAAACAAGAAGGTTAACCTCGATGAGTGGATCAGCTGTTTGGTAGATGGCTCAGAAACCTGGTATGAGGATTTCACATAAGTAGCAAATCCCCAAAACATTCTGTTAGCATGGGAATCAAATAAATAACCCCTGCTGGGACCCCCTGGTCAACAAAGCACACACTTGGAGTTTCAGTCTACAGGATAGATTTGTTATACATATATTTAATTATCTCATAGCCAGAAGGCTATAAAATTACCTGGTTGATGAGCTATTTAAAACACCTAGCAGTTCACAGGATCCCCGAAACCAGCCATTTAAAGTGCCAGCGACACAAAGCAAAGAAAAACCACAAGGAACAAAAGAGTTATTGAGAAGCCAGGAAAGAAGCAGGTTATTAAAATTGTGAAGGAGACCTTTAATTACTTGCAGCAGTTGTGGGAAACATTGCCAGTTGCATCTCTATCACAGATTTGAATTTTGCCAGTCATCACTGGAAGGTTGTAGTTAATCTTGAATTTGTTTTGCAAGCCAGTTCAAAGAAAAGTTTAAATACGGAAACAAATACTGTGTCTTTTCTACAGAAAGAAGAGAATATCTTTTATTTCTACCAGCTTCATGTTTCCACCAGATTATCTTAAAAAAAAAAAAAAAGAGCTTTTAAAATACAGCTGCAATCATCAGGCTTGAGAGGTATTACAGAATATGGAACCACGCAAAGGGATTAACTCCTAATATCATCCAGCTGAACAGCATGAGCTCATCTGGGCTTAACCTCCTGAATCCATTCCATTTGTAAGACCCAAGCAAAAACAATAAATCACAGCTAACAAGCAGGCAGTTTTTATTTTAAACATTGAGAAGGATGGATGACTGCCTTTGCATCTCCACTAAGGAACCAAATTTTTACTGGAGAAGGCACATCTATCCATTCATGGCTGCTATGCTCCCATTAGTGGCAGGCAAATAATTCATAAGGGATCATCTCACACAGCACATCCCTCTGAGCTCACAGACTGGCCATGAATACACCATATTTCTCTCCAACTCTTGTGAGCACAGAGCGAGGAGGACAGGGCTGGCAGGTGGAGTGCAATGGCATTTAGCACACAGCATTGCTCAGGGCACAGATCCATGCCTGGCCCAAGTGAGGGAGAAGTTCAGCAAATTAGTTGCAGCATGTGCTGGAGAATGAAACCTACCTCTCACTTGTGCTTTGGCTTTTTTATTCGTAAATGTATTGCTGGAGCTGAAACCACCATAGAGACCTGCTCCAGGGAGGTCTGCTCGGAGCAGAGATGTGAACTGCCACTGGGCTGCAATGAACCCCAAGCAGGGAGGAAGAGAGCCTCAAGGAATCACTCTGTGGGTGAGTTGCTAGTGAAGGGAGGGTGGAATAGCAGGTAACAGGCAATGCCAGTGGCTCAGGTAGGAGTTTCCTCAGTTAATCTTTAACTAGAAAGTCTGAGGAATTCAAAAAGGCCCAAGCTGTTCTCTCTTTACCCTACCTGAAACCAAGCTGACAAAGTGAATTAAAAAAATGGGGACAGTAGGGCTTAGGAAAGTTTTGTGTTTGGTAGAGAAACAGGATGCTGCCAGTGGGATATCTAAAAAAGCTCTTTGCTGTTTTCGTGTAACTGCTGACCCTGCCCAGTGTCTGTGCCTGCAATATCTCGGTCCTCAGTGTCCAACTGGAGTGAGACTCCAGGTTCCAGTGAAGCTGGACATGCCAATACTCATTTCTGTGCACTCTTGGGCAGTCTTTGGGTATCCCATCCCCTGAGACAGCTGCACTGCCACCTGGGGAGGGCACAGACAGACACTTTGAAATGCTCTGCTGTCCATCCATCCTACAGGAAGGGGAAACACAGGACTGACCCAGCAAAACTGATCTCTCCCTGCCCCTTCTCAAAAACCCCCATCTCCACATCTGAGAGCAGCCTTCCCACGCCCAAGTGCCCTCCAGTAATCCCTGCCCATCCAAGCTCAGCAGCAAAAACAAGCCCAGCCCGTTTCCCATATCCACACTATGCTGCTGTTTAACCCCCTGGCACCAGCCCTGGCTGACAAACTGCCTGGGTAAGGGTTGGGAGGGCTGGCAGAGAGCAGATGCCTGTCTGGGCCCTCTGGTACCTCCTGGCCCTAAGAAGATTTTAGCAAATAAGCATAATGCTGTCAGTGGGGAAAGGGAATTAGTGCTCAGAGCTCAGGGCACCATCTCAGTGCTCTCAGGAGTGGTGAGCCAGATGGCTGCCAGGCTCTGAAGGAACAAAACTACAAGTCTTTCCTTTTAATCACCTTCACCCTTTCAACAGGCTGGGTCTAGAAAAAAATAAGTGGCCAGTGCAAACAGATATCAAGCCAAGGCTGTCAGACAGACAGGATGTACCAGAAGCAAAACAGAAGCACCAAACCAGATACTGAACCAAGCATGGTGGATAGGACTACACAGCCTGAACTGCTCTGGCAGCCTGTCTGCTCGCCTCTAGTTGAGAAGAGGACTCACTGTTAAAGAAAAGAAAGCTTCCCCAGCATGTTCCCCTTCTGCACACTGGGGAGGGCTCTTGGGGAAGGGCCAGACAGGGCAGCCTGTGCTCTGTCTTGAAATGAAAGCTCCCTCAGGAGGCACCGTGGCATAGCTGCGTGGACAGATCCAGCCTGGCCCATCCAGGGCAAACCCAGGCCAAGTAAGGACAGTTGAAGCTAATTAGTCATTTACAGCATGTCTGACTTACTGCACAAGGCAGTTAAAAACCAGCAGAATTCCAAGTGTGATGCACAGTAAATAAAGCATTCCTGATTTGGGGGGATGCTCCCAACCTCCTCCCAGCAGCCGTGCTCTCCACCCAGCACATCCACCCTGAACTGCCCTTCCTCTGCAACATTCCTCACCACAGGCTTTGTGGGACCTTTTTCCAAACATTTATCCTTAGCTATAAGCCACACTGAATAATTATGCAATGTTTTACTGACTAATCCAATTGGATTGCTTGGGATGATTCAAACAGGCCACATGACATTAGTTCTCATGAGGGATGAAGGCAAAACGACTTTTAACAGGAATATCCATGTCCACGGCATTTGAACTGCAGGTATGTGTGGCTGTGACATTCACATGTTGAAAACATTTTTCTAGAAAGAACAACTACAAGCTTATAGAACAAACCCTGGACCAGTCTGAACAAGCCTGGGAGCAAAAAGGAAGGAGAAATTAATTTTAGAGTCTGCTCCCTATTCAGAGGTGTTATTGCACTTACAGCTGATATGTGGCAGTATTTTCCTCCCTTCCAAACAATACTGAATAGCTCCATGCAGGATCACTATGCCAAGAAAATTTCAATGGCAACCACCTGGAAGGGCATCTGCCTTCAGTTAAGAGCCAGGACTCTGGCCCTTCACTCCCAATTGCAAAGTACACACCCAAAACAAGAAGCATATAAGCAACAGAGTAAGGCAATTTAGGAATAAGATTCCCTACAAATAAAAGACAGATAGAGACTTGCCAAGCACTTATCAAGTCATTCAAATTCACCTCCAGGACCACTGCCTGCTGAGTTTGTGCACAGTTGCTGCAAAATTACTTTCAGCTGAAGTAATTTGGCAAGTTGAATATCAAATTTAACTGCCACTTTGCTCTGACCAAGGTAGTGCATCTGCTGGTGGAACTCCTCCTTACTGTTAGTTTTCACTATTGATCCCACTGGAAATGGTGTCTAAGCAAACGGCTAGCTCCAGGCCTTTTGGGAAAACAGCCTGCCAAGGTCATTGCCCCTGTCTGCATCCCTTCTGCCTCTTATTTATGTCCCCTGACAGCCTGACAGGAAACTCTAACACACAAAGGGCAAGCAGCAGACTCCAGATCAGTTCTCACTGCCCACTGGGGGGGGTTGTGCCAAGTTTTGGTGACAGGGAAAACAAGCAGCATTCACACACCTGCTGGGCTGGCTCACAAAGCATATGCAGGGATGCTGATCAACAGAAAGGCTTTCAGGAATTAGCTGTAAAGACAGATTCAGAATAGGTGTCTCCAGCTACTTCCACACACTAGAACACAGCCCCCTTTTCTATGTCTGAGCGGAAAGGGAGCCAGCACAGTTGTAGCTGTGGGGGTTGATCTACATATTTGATTTTTGGTTTCTTGCCTCATCTAAACAATTGTTAAATTCCTTTCTTTTTAATTCCTTTATTTTTCCTCAGCTGTCAAACTGGACCCATCAGTCTGCCAGATAGCAGGCAGCAGCCAGCAGTGAGAAATTGGGAATTCACAGAAGCACAATCTACTCCCTCTTCACCTGTAAGGAGTCAGACCAAAAGTGAACCACAACTGCTGAGACATGTGGGTACACTGAATACCTTACAGAACCTCATCTTTCCAGGCTCCATGTCAACAGCTCTCCCAAGTTGTGTGCAGTGCTCCTGGACAGCGTCTGGTTGGTTGCAAACACAGAGGATGCTGCATTTGCACATCTGGTTCTGCCCTACAAGTCTTCCCGGCAGCACTGCAATAAATCAGCACAAAATCCACCTTGCAGAGTGCAGAAATCCAAACAGCACATGCCAGCTTTAACATCTAGCTGTGGCCTGGGGGATCTCAACTCCAGGCAACTCCTGAGGGAAGGAGCACCCAAAAACCTACACCTCTTCGGACACCTCTCCCACCAATCCATGAAGCACTAACTCAAGTGAATAGATCCCAAGCAGTTGCTGGAGTGACACAAATCAGGTTGCTTCAACAGCTACATACATCCTCAGCTTGGAATGGTTTGGGAGCAGTGGGAAGTCATCTGAATATTTAATGCCATCCACAAAGTATAAACTTCACTATTAGAGAGAGACATCTGTTTCCAGGGCTCTCCTTTGTAAAAATGTAACTCCCAGCACTAAGGATTGCCCCAGCTATGACCAGGACACAGCAGGGGCCAGTGCTCCCTGAGGGACAGGAGGGAGGCAGGCACAGAAGCAGGGCTGGCAGGACAGGTGCCTCACCAGCCAGGGTCCCATCCCAAAGTACCTGGGCAAGGCAAACTGGAGGTAGCATAGAGCACCTGGGCCGTGGGCAGGGGCTGTGGGTAAGCCCCTGCTGAGGCTTATCAGGGCCATTAAGCCCTATTAGTGGGACTGGTAAGGACTAGTTTCTCTACAAAACTGGCAGTTCGGTATCCAGCAGAAAGATGAGTGAACTCTCCAGAGACTTTGTGTGGGTCCCAGAACAGCACTGATAGAGAGATAATGGCAAAACACACCAAGCTGTCTAACTCACTGACTTGTACTTATCTCCTGGTGCAGTGTGATTGTTCTCTACTCTAAAAATTAAGTGAATATTGATGAAAGTTATTGATTGGCAGCTCTGCAGATAGATATCCTGTGTCTATCCACAGAGCAGACACTGCAAAGAAAGACATGACAAATACAATGGCATCAGATGCAGTGAGACAGTCACCATTCCTCTCCCATGCTGTCAGGAGGAAACTGCTCTGTAGAATGGTTTCAGCTCCACAAGGAGTGTAAGCAATGTGCTTGCTCAGGTTTTAGTCACTCAATGCAATGAGACTGCATAGCCTCACTACTTAAAAATTACTTTCAAAACTATTTATAGTCTTTATGCAAAGTGATCTCTTCAGATCTCTCAGAGTAAGAAAGATTTCCATCCAGTTTGCAATAACTTCCTTGTGCCCTTTCCCTGTGTGGCAGCAGGTTCTGCACAGCCCCTGACTGTGCTGATGAGGCATGTGTATGCTATCCTCACCAAAAGCACCAAAACCTGACTGTAGTGAGAGGTATATTGGGAGAGCAAGGGAGAGACAGAGAGAGAGAGATCTCTCACCTGGAGAACAGCACTCACACGATTTCACAGAGAACAGTCACAACTCTGAACTGCATGAGTAAATCCCAAAGTTACCTGGAGTTGAAAAGCTCCATAATCCATTTCCAGAGACCAGGAAAGTGAGATGCCCTGTAATTTAACTTCTGACACAGTGGTATTTTTTCTCCTATTTGAATAAGGTGGATGCTTGAAAAGTGCTGTTAACTGTTCAGAGTGATGTTAAACTACTGGAATGTGGCAGTTTCTGCCACATATTGATTTTTTAATGATACTGTAATTCACCTTGCAAATCAATGCTTGAACTTGTGGATTTATCCTTTTATCAACTTACATTCTTTTAGGGAGATTATTTTGTCATAGTTCTCCACAGTACTATCAAAAAATAAATGTAATGGTGTTTAAAAAAACCAAAACCTTAGCTATTATTGTAAGCTATTATAACTGAGGACAAGTACCTATCTGTCTACATCTCCCCCTATTAGCAAAACTGGCTTGTCCTGAGCTAAATTAATGCCTTTCAGCTCCTCATTGGGAGATCTGTGAACCCCAGAAAACACTCAGCCATTCCTCTCCTGTGCAATGAGAAGGAAGTGAATGGGAGGGAAGAATGAAGTATTGGGAACCAAAGGCCTGAATTTAAGGCTTGCAGTGTGATGTGCACTCAGGCATGTCAAAAATAGGGATCTGACTTGTGATCAGGTTGCTTATCTGATGTCAGAAAAAATATTTAAGAGCTGAGGCCCTGTTTGGAAACACATTAAAGAAATTTAGGACTTCAGTGGAGGTCAGGAAATTGAGAAACCATATATATTTTTTTTTGCACCACCTGACTTTTAAGCAGCACCAGTGTGGTGTAACTGCGAATCAATACAGAGAATAAACAATGAAAACATAATGTACTCTCAACATCAAGCTGTGCTGTACAAATCTGTCCAGCAGTCTATCTCAGATAACACTGCATCTCAGATAACATTGATAGATGTCCTGAAACAAACCAGAGGCAGGAGCAGATTAACTGATTATCATTCATTTCAGAATGCAACCATCTACTGGTGAATGGCAGTCTTAAGGAAACAGTCTTGCCTCCTGCTTGAGCTCTCTTCTGAAAAGCAGATCAGTGACTCAACTTCTCCCCACAGAAGAGCTCCTTCCCAGCTCTGGGTCCCAGCTAAATCCTCACCCCACCCTGCTCCATTCAGCAGTGCAGAAAGGACAAGAGGGTCACAATCTGCAAACAGAACATTGACTTCAATGTAGGAGGAGCTGTACAGTCACATACTTGAAGTCTTGAGACTAATTCATGAGGGAGAAAGGAAACCTGAGCTCTCATTTATGTCCACTCTGTGAAACAAGTGATGTCACTGAGTGTGCAAGTTCCCATTCCTGTGTAAAGAGTGGAATTTTTCCCCTCAGTGGAGAAAAGACCATGCTTCCCAAGGGCTCTGGGACTGGAGACACAAGTTGGAGGAATTCCTCCCCAAAATGCTTAGTAGAATTAGATGTTACATACTATGCATTTTCTTAGGCATAACTGGATGGGGCTGAAATCTCTGTTTAAACTGGAAGTATTATTATTTCATTCTACTAAATTTATTCTTGTACCTATCCTCCCTATCATGGCTCCTTTACAGCATTATAAATATGTCTCTGTCAATCTACATAATCACATATTAGACTTCCACTATTAAAGGTTCTCTCCTCACACCTGTGACAGACAAGCACAAGAGTCATGCTGGCTGATATCTTGTCCTTTGGACAGCAGAAGCTCTGCAAGGAGAAAATCTTCCTGAAATACAGAGACACAGCAGGTGAGGCATGTATCTAAGCTTAAACCTTTTGGCTGATGGGCTAGAGGGGGAAGTACCAAATTTGTTGCAGTAGCACTGCCAATGTTCAAAAAGCCTACATGCTCTTCTCTACCATTTTAGTTTAAAAATCTGCTTTAGTTAAAAGAGTTTAAAGAGATTTCCCACATAAAACGGGTTTTCCTCTGGCCACCCCTGTCTGTCTCACAAGGACTTCTCCTCATGAGCAGTTACATCAACATCTGGTGCAATTCTGGCTGGAGCAAAGTCTCACATCTGACATTCCCCCCACCACCCATATTGCCATCACTACACTGTGTGTTCTACTCCTAGACACAGAAAATGCTTGTAAAGCTGTGCTGGAAGCTAAAACAATGATCCAGCTGCAAATAATCCCACTGGAAGGGTTCATACTCCAGGTCCAGGAATGGCTCTGCCTGTTGGCATGGGAGAGGGGAAAGGGTTACTGAGGAAATGTGCATATCACAGAGTAAAAAAAGAAATTCAAGGTGACACAGGGAGTAGATCTGATCACGGCCTTCATTTGCTATTACAGTTCTTTAAATGCATGTTAAATACAAAGGCAGTTTCCCCAGAAAATACAGAGAGTCCTATTTGTGTGCTACAGAGCACCCAAAGCTTGGGCCTTCTCCCTCAGAAAAATTTCTGCTTGGTTCAGGCCACTGTTACACCTGGGGCTTGTACATCAGTCAGTCAACCCCTGTCTGTTTTCAAAACCCATCTGTGTGATGTAAAGTGTTAAAGCCAAGTCTGATTGTATCATTTCCTGCCAAAAGCAGCAGGGAAGCATGCTGCCTGAGAGCTCTCAAGGTCAAAGGCAGAGACCTAATCTGGGCTGAAGAAACAATATACATTACAATACAATTAAGAAGCTGATATACCACTTCTCACATGCTGTCCATTACTGATGGACACAAATAGAGGTAATGTCACCACACAGGGAGCCATCAATTGGCTTTTCAAGATATGTTTGATGGGGAAAAATTTCAAGGGCAGCAAAAGCTGTCAAATTGCAGCCTACTCTCTCAACATATGGTTCAGAAATTGATAGTTTAATATCAGGAAAATACAAGCAGCTTCAGCCATGCTATGACTATTATAAGTTAGCTGTGAAATTATTGCTATTATTTCTAGGTGGTTATTTGGTTGTTTTAATTTCTGACACCTAGAGCAGTTTGTGGTTTTGCCAGGGTTTGCAAATGTTTCTCAAACTGTCTTTAATCTTCTTGACATGAGGTTTAGTAAGAAGGTAAAAGTATTGTATTTCCCACTGAAACAGAACAAAGACACTGTCCTAGTTAGGACAGCTGGGACCTGTTCATCACTGCATGGGTGTAACCCAAAACTGTGTGTTCTATAGCCTTCCATGCCATTTCCCAGAAACTGTTATCAATGAACCATTTACACCCTCTGCCCAGAGGAGGCCTGACTCCTCAGGCTATAAACTGGGTGTTAAGAGACCTGTGAGATAGGAGGATGCTCTTGTCCTCACACCCTTTGTGGAGCTTCCTGCCCTGAGGGGAGTGCTGGGCATTCCTGCCTGAACTGGAGAATATATAATTTTGGAGTCTTGGAACTTTTGGAACCACTCATGGGATCCAGAGGAAGACTGCAGATCACCACCCTCAACCAGACTGCAATCACCACCCTCAACCAGACTGCAATCACCACCCTCAACCAGACTGCAACACCACTTTTGACCGGACTGCAACAGCACTCTCACCAACAGGTTTTCCCCCTCTCCCTTTACTTTGGACTCAGGGGGCCCAACAAACACCAATCTGTTCATGCCCCAGGGTGCTGGGTTATACATCTGGGTTTTGTGGGTTAAAACCAATTGTTTGTCTGTATAATCGTACTTATTGTATTATTTTATTAAATTGTATTTCTAATTTATAATCTCTCTTTTGGGCTGAGTTCATTTTCCCCTGCTGGTTTACCTTTAAACCAGCAGAGACACCCACCTGCCCAAAATGATAAACTGTGTCAATAGTGAAGATAAAATTAGAAACAGGGCGAAAACTGGAAGGCTGAGTACTATACTAAATGTTCTTCATGGGAAAATGTCATCTTCACAAATGGCATTGCAGGGAACCATGGTCAGGACTGACCAAGGCCGTGTGTTCCCACGTGCCAGGCACAGGGCCTGCCCCAAGCATAATATTCCAGTGCAAAATCTTCCAGTGATGGATATGAGATGAAATTAATTTGGGTGGGAACACATAGGGCAAATAGGAAAATGGAAGAGTAAGAGACAGGGCTCAAAGGATCTGTAACCAACAAAGTATCAAACATGACTTATCTTCTTCTGTTTTGACCTGCTCATACCATTCTATCCCAGTTTTCATATCCAGTTGCCCATGGAAGGAGAAGCCTGGGGAGGTCATGTAGGAGACATTAGGCTTTTTCTCTTTTTATCAAATAAAACAGCATCAGCAACAAAAGCCAAATGAGATTTAATTAGATAGAAGACCTCTGTCAGAGTACCTTAAAAGCATGTACAGTTCAAACCCTTTGCATCCATATATTTAAATACTGATATATATTGATGCTTGTGCAATAAAATGAGTACATATTCCTCGCGAGTGCTTGGACCACATCAGCTAAAAGACCCTGACAGAAACTGAGCTCTGGAACTGCAGCTGGGCAACAGTTGGTGACTTCTTCAGTGCCTCCAGGAGGAAGAAGAGTTTTATCCTCTCCTTTCAAAGGCTCTTTGCCACATTTGACATTTAAGCTTGACCCACAAGAAAAGAGCAGCTCCTGACTCTCTCCTAGCAGCTTCCAGTCTTTTTCCTGCCTGTTTAGCTGGAAGGATGTCATGGTTTGAGATGGCCCCAAAATCCAATTCCCTAGCTCCATCCCCCCTCCCACATCTCAACCTAATGTGAGATGGGTTTTTCCAGACAAAACACACACCAGACTCAAAGTGGGGGAAAGGGAATATATTACAATGACTGTACAAATAAATACCATATCACATTATACACATGATCACAACTATCTCTACCATGACATATGTATTTACAGTGGATCAGATCTCTTCTCCCCTCCAAATAATAGTCCAGGAGGGAAAGAAGGGCAGATCCCTTTCAGTCTTTGAACAGCAGCATCTTCTGAGGCAGCAGTCTGTCTGTCTTCTCCACATGCAGCAGCTGATAGCTGGCTTTCTGCCAACATCCACGAGGGAGGTATTCAAGCCTCTCTCGGCCCCATCGCCTCCAACCGAGGGGTCTTCCGTGGGCTTCGTAACCCCAGACAAGGTCGTATCACCACGTCACATCACGAAGACACAGGGGGGTCTTCGTGACGGTCTGGTATCTCCAGGAGACTCAGCTCCTTGCAGGGCCTCTGTGCCCTGTCTCTCAGGCTGCCACCGTGGCAGCAGTGCAAGGGGGGGAAGAACCAAGGTCAACTCCCCCCGCATTCCTCTGGCCGTCCCGGTCCAGCTACGGGACGCCCTGAGCTTCTCAGCTCCTCTCTCTCTCCAGTGCTGCATGTCTAAAACTCTTCTCCTCAATAGGAGTCCATGTCACTCTTCTCCAAGAGGGGTCTCAAAGGAGTTTTAGGGGATCTGGTACAGTCTTACCCCAAACTCTGTCTCTCAGGCTGCTGGCTCTCTTTCTCCTCGGCTCTCTTTCCAGGAGTCTTCTCTGCGGTGTTGCATGTTGCTTCTGCTGCTCCTCCAGTTCAGGTGTTATCTGCTCTGGCTCTCTGCCACCATTTCTCTGGTCAGTGCCGGCTGCTGCTCTGTGCCCATGGAGAAAACATCTCCCGGCATAACTACAGGCACCTAGCCCAGCTTTATGCTGTTCCAGGTCCCCGCAGCCCCCAGCCAGGGGCTGGGAGGGCCCCAGAGGGCCCAAGGGGCTCAGAGCCCCTTCCTCGTGGCTCTACAACATGGCCACCTCTCCTGCAACAACCAAAAACAACTCTTCTCTTCCGGTGAGCTTGTGATATGTTTACATTTCTGCAGGAGCGCCCATTGGGCAGAACTTCAAAACTTCCAGGGGTTTCCACCCCTTGGGGTCTACCACTTAATTTAGCCTCTAGGGGAAAACAAGATTCAAATCACGACAAAGGAGTTTAACATGTCAGTGGAGTGCAGGCCATTTGCTAGCAGGGACAGTCAGGGAGGTAAGTTAAGACTACTGAGCCACCCTTTATCCCCAGAAACCTCTTTGCAGTTTGGTGGGGGGGGGGAGCTGAAAGAGAACAGGTTTCTCATCGAGGTATCATAGCAATCTCTTTCTCTGAACATTAACATAATCTGCACCTGTGCTCTCTCTGCATAGCTTTCAGGCATTTCTGGCCAAGAACAAATCTGCTCCCCAGGGCCAAGCCCAGCCCCTGTGAAAATGCTCAGTCTGCTCCTCCAGTGTGGGGCCACGATGCTGTGACTGGTCTGCTGGTGATCACCCAGCACAGGGAGCCTGGCACCTCCCTCACGCTTTCCAAATAATGAAGGCAGCTGTGCAAGGTCCTCCCATGCAAACTGCCAACGTGGGAAAGGGTTTTTGGAAAAGTGGAAAAATATCAGGGAAATCTCTTATGTGGAAAGTTAATAGGTAGATACTCTCCAAGCGGCTTGGAGAAATGGTCACTCACATTTCATTTTCATAAGTGGAAAATACGTGGTCAGACTGCCAGATTTGTCAGCCTCTTTTGTGCACTAAGCAGCTACAGAGAGATTGTGAAAATGTGGGGGGGTTCTGCCTCAAAGATGAGGGCCCCACACCTCTGGTTAAGCTGTGCTGTTTGTGGCATTAATCATTTTTTAATTGGCTTTTTTAACTGTGCAATTACAAGCACATTCTTAGCACCTTTCTAAGCCAGAATGGGTTCTCTGGGCCAAAGGCTCAGCTCCATAACCACTCACCCCTGTGCAGGGGGAGCCTTGTTAATAATTCATGAGTACCACTTGCAGATTGAGGCCCTCGAGCACTTTTAGCAGTTTTGGGAAGAAAGGACAAAGGGTTCACTCTGTAAAGGTGTGACATTTATATTTTAAAAACCCAACAAAACTTCGAAAAGACTTTGTTGGCTTGTTCATAAGAGCTAACTTGTTCAATGGAGCTAATTTGGTCATCTGCTCTAAAGTTCAGAGAGCTCATGTGTGGGCTTCTGAGAGCCAGGAATAAAGCCAACTTGGCCCAAACAATGTCTCATTTGTCTTAACTATTTAGACTGCTGACTTTCCTTAGCTGCCAGTTAGTTTTCACATCTTCATATAACTACAATGTGCATTCCCAAGCTTTGCTTCCTTCTATGGTTGGATCAGATGGGTACATTGGACTGCAAAAGTGAATTTCATTTCCTTGTGGTCTTGTACTTGAAATATGATGGCAGAGAGGCATTATTCCTTTGAATGCATTTCTCTGACAACCTACTTTGTATTTCCAAGTGGATCCTCAGAGGTAAATCTACTTTCTCTCCCCACCTTCTCCTCCAACTCTCTTTTAACATTTTTCTCTGAGCTAAGATGCATTATCAGATTTTTTTTTCACTCCATCAGATAAATAAGTCAGGTGCATGCTGCAGTGAAAAAACACTTTAATCAATTAACAAAACCTCCCCGCTGACAGCAGGGCAATCACTCAGCTAGTATGATAAAGATGCTCATCAAAGACAATTATGAAGAAATTAATTCCTTTAGGAATTGGCTGTAGCTTCCCTGACAATACTGCTGGGAGCAGTTTTGCTTAGAAAGGTATTCTACCGGAGCAGACATTTATTACTGTTTGTTTTCCCAGCAGTTGCTAGTTCTTTGTTGAAAGTCTCACTTCTCTGATTCTCCCTGTATTCCCCTGAGAAAAGATGATTTATTAGCATAAATCAGAAATATAAATCTAGGATACCATAAGTCAGACAAACCCCAGGAGCCAGGTGAGAGGGGACCCGTTTTTATACTTCGGCCTATGTAGTGCCAGGCTGTGTGAACTAACAAAACAGATCACATGTTCATGCATGTTGATCCAGCCAAGAAAGTCTGATTGTCAAAACGCTTCCCCACCTGCCAGCCCTCAGCCTTTAGAGGCAGTGACCTGGAGCTAAAATGGTGGGGCTGTTCCCACTCCCTTCTCTGCCTGACCTCTTGGCTCTCTATTCACCAGCTTGTTCCCTTTGCTCTTCAGATGGCAGCTCCTCTCTCTGTCTCAGGGAGCAGACATTGCTCCAGTGCTGTCCCTGCCATCTGGAGCAACATCCCTATCCCTCTGTGCCTAATTGAATTTGAAGAGAAGTAGAGAGTTGGTCTTTGGAAGAGACATTTTCCGATCCTGCCTTATGACCCTGACTCCTCCCAGCGCAGCGTCTGCTGGGAAAATAAAACACCACCTGAAACTCTGTTCCTTTTTCCTGTTCAGGAGCTGCCTGTTATTAACTCACGTCCCAGCATATCTTGGAATGATGCCTTTCTCCTGCACTTTAGCTTCCTTCTAGGGTAGCCCCTTCTGTGACAGGAACATCCCACCCTTGGTCTAGACCCAATCCTGTGCCTTCAGAGCAATGAAATTTGTTTTTTCCCATGTGGAAGGGTCAGACATGGCCCCCAGCTCCCTCTCACTCTCCAAGTTGTATGTAACAGAAAAAATAAGATCCCAACAGGCTGGAGGAGAAACAGCACCCAAACACGTGAGGGATGCAGAGAATGTCAAAACCTAATGGTTTTGCTTCCTATGGCACAGGGTGGGCCATGCTGATGGATAACCTATTTTGTTGCTGGATTTCACCAGCAATGAAATGAAATTTCTATTCATTGCTCAAAGAAAGTATGAAGAATCATCAGTTGACACACAATCCAGATGTGCTTACAGATGCCAAGGCCCTGGCAGTATCTGTCCTAATATTAGACAGGCATAAATGAGAATGAAGTCAGATCCAAGCCAAGAACAATCCCATATAGGGAAAGAACAACGAGGCACTAAGTTAAGTTCACAGAAGGTCACAGATAGAGAAGGGAAGCTCAGGGATTTCTGATGATCGCGCCTCTCTGAAAACCTGTTCTTCAAGCCTTTGAGAAAACTTTCAGCTGAAATGGTTTGACATCACATTACCTGAACCCCAAAAAAGAAATTGGACATGGGAGCAAGAAGCTGAGGGGCTGCCAGTGAGTAGGGCTGCCAGTGCAGGCCATTGCCTATGGGACAGGCTTCTCAGATCTCTCTGTGCTGAGGCAGCAATAGAATCACAGAGTATCCTGAGCTGGAAGGGACCCACAAGGATCATCAAGTCCAGCTTCTGAGTCCTACTCTCTGCTCCCTGGAAAGCTGTACACTGATAGAAAGAACTAACAAGGTGGCAGAAATTTAATTCCAAACTGAAATCCAAAGACAAGACTCAGTAAGAAATGGCCAGTGGCCAAGCTGTAAGATAAATGAAGTCACTGTTAGGAATAAATCTGAAAAGGTGGACACCACCAGAGCTAATCTAATGTCAGAAACAGTATTTTAACACAGATTGAGTCGGACATGCAAGTAGCTGTGTCAGCAAAGGGAGAGCACTGGATTAGTCCCACCTGAGATTGTGGCTGTTTCTGCACACTTCAGTGCAAACCCAGTCCCAGTAAGCACCATGTAAAGAGTGGGGTTTCCCCAAATTCTCTGTGGTCCTGCTTTTGCAATGCCATCACTGCTTCTTTTCCTATCATAGGACCCTCCAGATGCCCATCCATGAGTCCAGGAACTCAGCCATGGAGACTGAGAGTCACAGAAAGGGCAATCTGTCTTATCCTTGCCCCAGATAGCTCATGTATGTGCCATTGGAGCCATCCTAGCTTTCCCTAGTTCCCCCTTGTGCCACAGAAGCCTTGTGGGGTGATTTGGTGAAGTCTTTCCTTGGGGATGGAGATGAAGCCACATGGTTCTGGAGTCAGGAACAAGTCACAGTTTCTATCCAGGTTGGGACCCTAATGGATAATCTGCAATCTGCAGAATGTGAGGGCCAAACATCTGCCACAGGGAAGAGGAGCACAAGGAAACTGAGCTGAGAGTATTCTTCCACCCAGGGGCTGAGCTGTTAGAAACAGTCACACTGCTGTTAGAAACTGCCTGGAAGAGTAAATGTTAATGTTATGCCAGATCCAGAGTAGAGGCAGAAAGATTCATTCCATTTCATTATGAAATGATACAAGAACCATTAAGTGTCAGCTTTCAAGCTCATAATTTATAAATTAAGTGTAAATGGCGTACTCTGAGCTCCTCTCTAGCCACTCATTTATCCTTCCCCTGTGAAAAATTAATGAGTCTATGAAATAGCTTGTAAATTTAAAGCAGTATATATTTTTTTTAAATCAACACTGTGATTTTCATAGAGACCCTGAAGCACTAGCTGGCTGCAGACACTGCTGTTAATCACTGGTCTTAGGTGTGCTACTATGCCACAGGAAATGTTTTCCACCTTCTAAGTTTTCTGATGCAGATCAGTGTCAGGGACAAGATAAAGCTCTCTGAGGCTATTAGGTTGTCCTAGTAGAGCAATCCCTGCTTTCCAGAGCCTGACAAGCTGCTTCCTTCAGGGGGTGCTTGAGGATTTAACATCTTATCCAAGACATCAGGAGAGGAATTAATGAGACAATTTTTATAATGGAGTTTTCTAAGTGAAAAATTCACTCCAGGCAAAACTTTTGGTCTGTGGGAAGGAAAGCGAGCAGAACCAGATCAGCTAGCTCTGTATTTCCACTGAGAGTATTCCCTAAGGCCCTCTTTTGCTATTTGGTGACCTTTTAAGCTTGCCACTGCACAAAAATCTGTGTTGGTCATTTTGCAAGGCCCTCTACAAACTTTGGAAGGACCAGTATTCCTGCCTGCAGCTGTGTGCATTTACCATCAGAGAGGAGTAGGGGAACAGGAGACAGATGGGCTGAGGAACAGATGAGGGCAGGCACAGCATTCCAGGTGTTGGAGTCATGGAGGACCACAACAGATGAGAGCAAATAACAGGAAACAGACTGGTCCAGAGGTGCCCACAGGGGTGTGAAGGCAGCTTTCCATGCAGCTGAGATCATGCCCCAGCCTACCTCCATTCCCTTCTACCATGTGTGGGGACTTGGCTCGATGCCCAGATAAATGCTCATAAAGCCTACTGAAAGGCAAAGATGTTCCTACACAAGACCTCTGTATCAAAATGCTTTGCTGCTTGCTGGTCTGGGCTCAGCCAGGAGTGCTGGAAGAGCAGACAGGATTCCACGGCTGCTATGGCATCCCAGCAGGGGATGTTCTGTGTCACAAGGGAAGGTAATATTCAGAGATTTGGGGTGAGATGGCTTTAGGATGAGCTCCATAGTTTTCTGTTAATTTTTATACTTATGCTTGACAATTGGAGTGATTTCATCCATTCGCTCAATAAAAATTGTTTCCCAGTGATAAACTCTTATTTTTAAGGTCTCTCATGAAATATTGAGCTCTTTTTACTCGAAAAAACCACACACACAAACACTAAAGTAAACAAGGCAGAACAAAGTACAGAAAGTACTTTTACCCTTCTGTATATATAAGTATGAACTTGCTCAGTATTCCTTCTTCTCTACAGTCTAACTCTATGATGAACACCAAGCCACTGTGACAATTTATGACAAAAGTGGTGGATTTTATTAGATGCAATGATAATTTATTAATTAAATTCTTACAATCAAACATTAAAATCAATAATCTTCCTCTGGGGACAAGACAAAGAGACAAACATAATAACTTTATCTCTGCTGCATGTAAAATATTTGTAATCAAGGAGAAAGCCTGATCTCAAATGCTTAAAAATAAAAGGCTGAGGAAGCAAATGTGATTGGATCTCTCATAATCTAATCATTTTACTCCACATGTGGCCCCCAATCTGTTTAGGATTGTTAAAATTCCTGGATATTGTAGTGCCTTCCCCAGAGAATGCTGGGAAGAGCTACGGACAGCCTGGACCAGATGGGATGCCAGTGACTCCAGCCAGCAAAGGCAGAAAAGAGGACAGCAGTTAACTCCTCCTCTGCCAGCCACCACGGAGGAGGTCTGGACAGGAAAATTAATGCAGGCTGCTTTCCAACACCACAAAAGGCAGTTTTTAGTTTAAAGCTCCTGAGAGCAAACTACTGCAGCTCACGGGGATAAACAAAGCAAGGACTGACAATCACATCCTTCTGAGAAATTGTTCAGTGCTGTGGGTGGAAACTCGTGTGATTTGAAAAGTCCCCTGGGTGTGCAAAGGAAGGAGAGCTCCCAGGAGCCCAAGAAGAAGGTGCAATGCTGTAAATGAAACCAGCTCCTATGAGATGAAAGGCCTGTTGTTCAGATGGAAGGTGCTTTTAAAAAGCTTATAGAATTGTACAGGATCAGAGAGCGTTCCTCCAGCTGCATGAAATTCAGCAGGTCCATGCTTGTTTTAAGAGCAAGAGTATGGCTGCTCAGCATTCCCTGCCCTTCTCTAACTTGCCACTGAAAGGAGTCAACCTGACATTTAAGAACCTCTGCCACAGGAAACACTTGGATGCTCCTTGTCCACCGGGGTGGATTAGTTCTATTTATACAAGTTTAATCCTTTGTCATATGAAACAAGCAACACTGTAGCTGAAAACAAAATACAGGATTACCCTATTAAAATGGTGCACTGATTACAGGCACTGCCACTTCATTCCAACTGTGACTTTCTTAACTGAGATAACCAGTGGTTTTTAGGTAAACTGGAAACCTCACCTTATTTGTCCATACTTTCCCAAACTGTTATGCTGCTTTGATGACTTGAAGGGAATTCTGTAGGTGTTTTCTAAGGCATTTAACAGGACTTAACTTAAAATCCTGAAAGCCTAGGGGCATGGTAAAAAGAAAAGGAAATGAAAATAGCAGCTTGGGATTTTCAGTATGTTTTCCTCTTTAATTCATAAAGAAACTGTTAGTGTTATACTGACTCCTGGCTGAGGACTTGAAGATTTTTTTTCTGTTGCACTGAATTTACGCTCATGGAGGAATAAATTCTATCATAAAAAAATAAGGAATTTCCTCATTAAGATGGATATAGCAACCTCAAAGCAATCTCACGCATCCTGCAAGATCAGGGCTTTGCACAGGAAATATCCCCTGCATCATATCTATAATCTCTTAACAGACTCCTCTGACTAATTACAACCATTCTTAAAAATATGGAATATGAGCACAGTGAGGAGCAATTGTATATCCACAATCTTCAGTTTGTTTCTTAGTAAAAGAACCTTCAAGACCATCTTTAGTTTCAACAGCACAAAGATCATTTTCAAGTGCCAGCATCTTATCCTGGGGAGGGACTGCTAAGCAAAAACTCACGTAACATTAGTAGATACAGCATTTATCACCGTAAAATTCCCTGGAGAACTTCTCAGCATAGCCATGCTGTGATGGGGGCTGTAGGTCACTGGCTTTTTATCCTACAAACCACTCTGTACAGGACAACCCACTAGCCTCCCAAACAACCTATTCCTATACTCTCACCTGGGTAGAGGCTGTAGGAAAATTTCAAGTCTGCTTTTGACTTATAAGCAACTCCCTGTCTCTCCTGCTTATTAATGCCTCTGAAGAGGAACAGACCAGGGCTTTTCTTATCAGAAAGTCCCTTGAGTGCTTTTGCATTGCCCAGATTTGAAAAAACCTGGAAGAAATAAAAGCAGCTGCCCAACTACAGTACCCTCAGTAGGCCTTAAGTGCCAGACTTTTGCTTAGGCTTGTCTTTCACAGCTTCAAAGGAAAGTGTGATTCTTTCTGGAGCCCAGCTGTGCATCTGAGATGATTTTTTTTTGAGCAATAATACTAACCAGAAGTACATTAACTTCTCAAGGACATACTAGCTTCTGAAATAATCAAGCAATGATTTGGACAACCCCTTCACCTGGTAGGGGACTTTTATAGAAATTTGCACTCCCCCTTTTCACAGCCAAAAGGACAACTAAGAATTTCTTTTGCTAAAAGGAATAGATTGCAACTTGCAGCCATTGAAAATGCAAAATGTATGTGGGTGCTATAATTGCCCCGTGAGACATCCCATTACTCCTGCTTGGGGTTATGAAGAGAGTTTAAACAAGCAAATCAGTTCAGAAGGTATTTTGCAGGCAGACAGGCAGCTGGGAGCCAAAGACTAACAATCCCAAAACTCGGTGTTCACATGTAAAGGACAGAAAGGGAGAATACTACTTGTCTCATAACTGAAAGATTAGATTTCTCTTTTCCTGTGCATTTTTAATGTGCTTACAGGGTTTCATGAAACAGAACTCCCCAGGCAGGGCTGGGGGGACAAGGAAGTTGTCTGTGCTTGGGAACTGCCAGAGTTACAGCTGTGTGGTAGATGGGAAGACATGCAGACCTGGCACCAGTCTCCCATGTATCACACTGCCATGGAGGACTCAAGCTCTCCCAGCCCTTCACACAGATGTGGATTCCTGATGAAGGTGACCCCACCAGCTCCAAGGTAGGTTGCCAGGGCAGTGGACTTGCTTCATCAGAGAAACATATGGTCAGTTTTCTGTATCTCCTTGCCAGGTGTGATACAGTTGTTACAGGTGTGCTCTGTGTGGTGAGCCAGGGCTGGTTGTGCACCATCCTTTTGTAAGGCATGCCATAAAAACCAAATGCTGTGGGCAGGGAGTGCTGTGGCAGTGTGCTGCCAAGACCACAGGACACTAATCCTCTGGCTTGCAGAATCCTTCACTCAAATACAGAAACTGGGACTGCAACTCCAGAAAACGCACATCTGAAGCATCCCTGAGAGCTTCAAGCTGAATTCCTGATGGTCTGACTTCTTGCTCCCTTTTCAAAGCCTCTCCTTCATTTTAGTGCTACTGTTCTTTTAGCAGAGCCACTGCATAACTGAGTATAGATCAAGTCTCCAGTGTCAAAAGTGTCATCTCTCACATTTGTGAAAGGTGTGGATGGCCAGCAGGGTTGGAACAGAAACAGGATCTTTGAACCCATCTAAAGTCAACTCAGCTCTGAGCCTGCTCATTAAAGACTACATTCTTTCTAGTGAGAAGGCTGTTGTACCAATTTTGTGCCAAATCAAGGGTTTGATTAATCCCTGTTCTGACTCAGAGCTCTGAGTTCAATCAAGCTATACAAGTCATGAATTTAGTTCTTAACTTTCTCCACAGAGAATACTGGTTTGGAGGTTTTTTGATGCTGCTTCAGTGAACCTCTCAATTTACAATACATCTCTCTCCAGCAAAGCCTGCAAGCAGATGCATGTGGGAAGTATGTGAGAAACTCCTGAGAGAGGAACTGGACTGCTTCCATACTAAAACCATCACCAGCCTCTTTCACCTGACATCCTTGCTCCTGTTTTATTCAGTGGTAAACAGAGGGCTTCTCCTTCAAGCCTTTGACTTCCCACAACTGAAGTGATGGCCAAAGCAAAGACTCCCCCTGCCTTCCCTGGAAGCTGAATCTGTGCCGTGGGTAATGGTTTGTGCCGATGGCAAAGGGGGGGTTTAGGGAGGATGAGACAGCGAGTCCATCCCTTCTGTAACAAACATGTCCACTGTGACCAGACTGACTAAGGATTTTACCAGACATGAGTGACATCTGCTCCTGAGCCCTGCCCAGAGATCTTACTGCTTAACACTGATTACTAGCCGATAATTGTCCCTGCTGACTTCCACTAAGTGGAAGTCCCTCCAAATTCTCAGCAAAACCAGACTGTAGCCCCTGCACATATACTATGGCCAAGATTTTTTTCTCTCATGCCCTGTTTTCAGGGCACGTTTTTGATGCACCTTATCTGACCTACATTTCCCTCTTCCAGGCCTGCTCTGGGACCTTACTGGACTTTGCAGCACCTTTTTCTCATGCTTCTTTTCCATTAGGGGAACAGTTTGCTTCTGGCTAGGGACTTACAGTTTGGCTAGTTCCCAGATCTGTTGCACAAACGTTATCTGTTCTGGATTTCACACCAGAGTGATGGTTTGTCTGAAAGATCCCATTTGCCACTTACCCTACTTCTGCTAGTTTTCCAGTATACATCCTGCAGTGTCCCTTCCTAGCTCCACAGTGCCAATATTCTGATCATACATAGCAAGGCTCCCACACACTGTCCCTTTTTAAAAGCCCAGTTTCTCAGCAAAACTTTTCAGCCAACATTTGATGAACATCCTAATTATTCTTGCCACCTTCTGCAGTGAGAGTAAACAAACCATTGCATCAGTTGATAAGCAAATTTACATTTTTCAGAAGGATCTGCTATGCAAGGTCTGTCAAAGCCTCTTTCTACTTCTCTTTCATTTGCCCCTCTTCTTAGCAAACTTTCAGCCTAGGGAAGGCTTAAATAATATATCTCCAAATCCAGGGAGACAATGGTAAAGGGTTACTGCAAGTCACTCTCTTCAAACACCAAACAAGAGACTTTATTTAAAAACAAATAAAAGGCCTAGCCTCCCTACTATACTCTGTCTGTACCCCCTGGAAATTGCCTGCCTGGACGCTCATGCAGCTTCCTGGAGCTTGCCTTTCAGAGCAGACATCCCCACAGGGACGATCCCGGGATGTCTTTCCCGACATCTCAGGCCAAGAAGCACAAGCAGCATGTGAATCCTGGCCATATACTGCTCCAGCTCAGCAGGAGTAGCCTGAAAAGGACCATGGCTTTGCTACAACTGCTTTGTAGCCCCAACAAGCAAGCGTTTGGCTTGCTGTGAGCCATTTCTCATGCACCCTTTTCCTGCCTCCTCCCTCAGGCACACTGCTTTCACACCAGAAATACTCCCCCAACACTTTTGGAGTTTCTTTCTTACACAGCCTCTGCAAGCCAAGAAAACTGCTCAGATCTATTCAGTAGATTCATTCCTGACAGTCTTCAAAGGATTGCTAATTCCAGTCTGCTTAAAAAAATGCAGGGCATTCCTCCTCTTACAGCTTTTCTGCCTTCCCTTCTTTCTGTAAGTCAGCACCTGTTGGGCCATAAAACAACACACCATAAACACAGTGTACCTGAAACTGTCTGCAGCTTCAGCAGCTTCTGCTGTGGGCAGGGAGACTGGACACTCCTTGGAAGGGCAATCCAGCTGCCTATGCAAAACCAGCTTTCTAGAGGAGAGTGGTTCACCCCTGGCTGGCTTGGATCGAGGGCTAACAAGGGTTAACAGTGTTTGCTCCTCTCTCCATCTCACCCCCTCCTCCTCCTCCTCACTGTGCATTTCAGTCAAAGACCTGCTCCCTGGCCAGCCACTGCCGGGATTAGGCTGCTCCAACAGTCTGGCTGACACTCTGTGCAGGAGCAGGGTCCGGGGGTCTGGAGGCAGCACAGCCGAACTGCTGCGCAGCCCTCCAGCAGGAACTCTAGAACTGAAGGAGCAACAATCACCACTCTGAAGATTTTAAAATTATGCAAGTTTAAAACAACCTTTGAAAACACCCAACTTAAGAAAATACCAAATTTCTGGTGGTTTTCTTGTTGTTGTTGTTTGGGAGTTCCCCCCCCCCTTTTTTTTTTTTTGTACTTTTCTTGAAAGACTGCAAGTATTTTAGTTGCTATGCCTGCTGAGGAGCCATATGGAAAAATCGGTTCTGTCCTCTTAAACTGGTTGCACAGTTTTGATTTTCATGTGCCTACAGAGATCTGAAAAGTCTATGTCGTTTTATTTTGTGCTTTTTCGGCAGAGAGGGCAAGTGGTCTGTGGATCATCTGGCCAAGAACACAATAGGTAAGCACAGTATTTTTTGTGTGACATATTTCCAAGAGTCTGAGAATATATTGTTTGTGTAATTGGGTGAAAATTACCACAGTCTTTAGGACGATGTTCTCTTTGGGATAAGCTGATTATAGGTTTGTTGATCACTTGGTTTGTTTGTTTTCCTGGACGAGAAAAGCTGAGCTGCTGTGGTATCAGTGTGGTTTGCAAGATCCTGTCATTTAAACAGCAGAAAGACTTTTTTTTAATCCTCTCCGAAGGGGCAGAGCAACTCAGATTCCACTGTCAAAGGTAAAACAAAATATTTGGGGTTATATTTTAAATATGTAAGCTATTATTAGACTACAAGAACAACAAAGTGGCAAAGTGACTCAAAGTCATAAGGAAAGCTCTGTTATAAGAAGATTAAAAATGGAATTGATATAGAAATCTTAACTATTCTTTCAGCTTGTTCAGATGAGGGTTTTATCCTGCCTTCAACTAGGTGCTAAAAATATTAAAAACATGCAGAGAATATATCAACTTTATTTGGATGTTGAGAGGGACATTCAGATGATCTGGCAGTGATAATTTCCATAATAATCTCACTGATACTAAAGATGTGCTTTACTTTGGGAATCACAGATTTTGTACATAAGAACCTACAGATGTATTCACTAGTATGTTTAAATATGCATATTTGAAATGGCTTTAAAAAGGAACAGGTCCTTTTATAAAGTCACTTTAATTGCAATGGACAGCAGGTCTGTTGAACTATAGATTTGACTGCCTGAGATGTTCTGCACATTTGCAGGCACCATGAGGAAAGGGCTGATTTCAGAAACAAGTAAAAATTACAAAGAACTGAGCCTTTGTCTTTTATGTTCTTTTCTATCATTAGCCAATAATCATATTTAATCAGGATATTTACTCTTTGCTGCTTGGAAGATGCAATAAGCTACTTTTCCCTCAAAAAAGGGATCTTGCTCACAGAGCTCCCTCTGCTTTCCAAATCCCTGAGCTACAGCTGGCACCTGTGTTAAAGGTCTATGCCCTTTCCACTTCCATACTTTTCTTTTTCTGAAACTGGATGTGGCAGGCAAAAGAGTTCTAAGCATAATCAGTAACCTCACATAGTAGTGTACTGTCAAATTCCTTGTCCTAACCGGAGTGCCCTGTCTGTGTGGCTCTGGACACTGGACACAACCTTTTAAATAACATCAGAAATAATGTCAGCATTTGCTGATGATTTTGGGGACTGGTTGTGTACTTTTCTCTCATAGATGCCAAGCTGGTAATAAAGCCTCCTGGGAACAGGGACACACCTGATTTTTTAAAAATCTCTCATCAGAGTGAGTACAATATAGTTGTTTCTGTGAGCAGCAAATGCTGAGATAGGCTGCAAGTGATGCAGGTATGAAAATGATGGGCAATACAAAAATCTAAGAACAAGATTACTGCCCTACAGTAATAAAGCCTTCCTCCAAACGAGATACACAAAGTGCTTAGAATCTCCTAAGTGTCAGTTTAGGGATTCTTACCCAGGATTCTCCACCTTTCATCTAGAAGTATCTTATACAACTCTTAATGAGTCTTGCTGATCCTCTTCTCTACACATAGAGAAATAAAAAATCAATGATCTCTGACCAACCAGCAGCAGCAGTGTTTGGGATATAGTGACCTCCTGTGAGTTTGAAAGTGACAACTCTATTACAAACAGCTCAGCCCTGAAATTTAGGAAATGAATACTATAAACTACAAAAGAATATTTCTGATGCAATTCTCCACTCATTCTTTCAGCAGTAAAAGATTTTTTTTATAACTGTCTTGTGATACTGTACCTGTGCTACATTGACCATATTTTCTATAACAAAAGACTTCGTAGCAGCTTCTGCCACTAAATCTTTACAGAGAAATCCTCTGAGAAATATTTCTGTGTGAACTTTAAGCAATTTAGCAAAATGGAGACTGGCACTCTATGAATGCCTGACTTGCTGTGATTATGATAAATACCAGTAAAGGCACAGAAAGTGTCACTGACTATTATCTCCCCCATGACAGCAGTTTCTATTCACTTTTGTCATCTCACTTTGCAGTACTGAAGATGTCCTGGCTCAGGTTTTATCTGCCTCTCCATGTTCTCATGGCAGCTTGCTTGTGCCATTCCATAAAAGCACCTACCACCAGTTCCCAACAGAGCTTCAGGACTGATCTCTTCAATTTCTACCACTCCTTGATACTTGCTGATGGTAAGGAAACTACAGTTCACCTGATGAAGGATATACCCAAAAGGTAAGAGCAAAATCAGCCACTCCTGTTCTCAAAGACTTCCCTGTGGCACTGGTAGTTGCACACTACCAGCACGAGCCAAAAACCTCTATGCACCTGCAGAGCTGTACCAGTGCACACTGAATTTATGGAAGAAGGCCCATTGCTCAAGTGTCATTCCATTGCCCAGAATCTGGAATGAGCCTCTGAGATGACATTTAGGTTCATGTACACATCTCAGGCAGCTTTCTGTGGTGTTTGCCAGAGCAGCAGCACAGCTGACACACAGTGGGTGGGCTCCAGCAGCAAACAGTTGTGCCACAAACAGCCTGGCTTCAGGACTGCAGAGACATCAGCTGTCCTACATTCATGGTAAAATACAATTTTACCTAGCAAATTAACTATCCTCAAAATCAACAGAACATCTGCACAGACATCATCTCAGAGAAACTTCTGCCAGTGTCCTGCATGCTTGGAAGTAGTTTTGTTGGTAAGACCAAAAGAACTTTGGATGTGGAAATTCCACGAATTCTTTGCTTCCCCAAAATATCTGCAAAGTTTTCTGCCATACCTGGATATGTGGGTGATCTGGATATTACAACTGGTGCTGTACATTTTGGGTAGCAAAGATCAATCTGCTTGTTTGGGAAGAGAACATTTGAAGGGGTTTAATCAGACTCTACTTTGGGCAGTGACCAACACATACAGATTTTGACATAGACTCAAGTGGTCATGGAGCAGAGGGTGAGCCCAGATGGTTCAGTCTTCACATGAATTGCACAGACAGAAACTGGAACATGGCAATATGTTATATAATGTGATGATGCTCACAAGAGCAAGGAGCTCTCCCTGTTAAAGGAGTATTGAAATCTGAGAGACAAGGGAATTTTTCTATGCTCTTGGGGCATATTACAACTGCAATTACGAGGCAAAACCCCTCAAGTTTAGCAGGATCAGGTAAGGTTCTTACGAACCCCAGTCATCCAAACAGAAAGCCAAGAGATGGCAAGTTTTGGCTTAGAGTAAAAGACTCAAGAATGTGGCCCAGTAGCCATATCCTGAAAGTAAGCCAGACCTCTAGGCTTACATGATCTATCCATAATGACTAGGCTAGTCTTACTAATAAAGAAAGAAACCCCTTGAATTGCCTTCATTTAAGTGCAGAGTGAGTGACCCAAGTCCAAACAGTTCTGTGGCCATACACAGTCTGTACAAAAACAACAGAAACAAACAGAGTGAGACAGGAGGTTGAGCTTTTTTTAGGCAGGAATCAAAGCTAACCGAAGACACTGATGTCACTTTGTACTGCTCATGCATAGCAGCCTTTGACACAAAGGCAATTAAGGTAGAACTGGCCTGGAGGAAACTGCCATTTACATCTAAAACTGTTCAGGACTGGCTAAAACCACTCTGTTACATCTACTTCCTCTGACACCCAGGAAGACCTAGATATACAAGCACACATGAGGGAGGATAGGGTCTAAGAGCCTTCACTAAACTCCATTCAGGAAACCCAGGGGATAAGTGTACCAAATTCCCCAGAGTTAGGTAACGGGTGGTTATCTAGAAGGCAGTTCAAGCTAAACTATATCCATCATCCAAAATAACCAGCTCAGGACTAAGATATGATATTCACCTCAAGTGTGCTAAAATTCAGAGGGAAAAATATTGCCTAAGGTACATGAACAAAGCTTTCAGCAAATATTAATCATTAGGGAAAAAAAAGAAAACCCACAGCACATACTCCTCCCACAGCTGGAGATTTCAGGCATTCACATCCCTTTGTGTGGATGCACCTCAGAGAGCAACAGTCATTTCAATACCACGTCAGAACAGCTGATTACAAGGAATCTCATGCAAACTTGAAATGCCTGACACTTTCCCTCTCTTTCTAATCCACATTTACAGGTACTACTTTGTTTTGGAAGAAAGCAGAGTCCTTTCACCTTTCACAATAACTGTGACCCCCTGTGATGTTCCCATCGAATGGAGCATACTTGTGCACAAGGCTTCAGCAAGTTTGCCAGGAAAAGAAACACAAGGTAAAACCTTCAGCGCACAAAGTAAGGCCTCTGTCAAAGCAGAGGCAAAGAAAGTATAAGTTACTCCCAGGGAATTGTGTCACAGGAAATTCCCCACAAGCCTAAACATCTCACACTTCCCTCTCCTGCAAATTGCTGTGGGCTCACCCTGTTTCCATGGATGAAACATAGGAACCCATTAGATTTTGCCCTCAATTCAAGTAAATTAAGGATTATATGTGAAAAAAGTCTACATCTAAGGTTAATATTTGGGAACAGCTGTGGGTCTTTGAGGCTGCACACAGATCAACTCCATAAGCTCTTTGTACTGGGCCAAACTTGGCCCTGCTGCCTCAGCTCTTTTTCTGTGGCTTAGGTCACTTGAGACAGTCATTTGCTCCCCACAGCAAAGCGGAAAAGATTTATCCATTTCTTCCTCTAGGATTATCATCCACCATGGCAGTGGGCATTATACTGCCAGTAGCCTAAAAGGCAATTCCTTTCTCTTGCATGACTTTTTTGAATTAACATTTCAAACTAAGAATCTGAAAGCTGCCATTAACAAATCTTACCTGTCAAGCAGGTACACCTGACCAAGTTCAAATTACGCTCCCATGTTTTCCTTCTTCAAAAGAGACAATGGCACAAAACTAATCCAAAGAAAACTCCTATTCTAGAAAGAGTGAGTCTCCTCAAAGTGAAGTACCCTAAGGGACAGCTAATGGAAGAAGAAAATTGTAGGAACATCAGGCATGATACAAGTTAAGCTTTTGCAATCTGTGGTTTCATAATAACAGTGTTTTTGAAAACATAATTCTACAACTGCACAGCAGAAATAAAAGCTTCTCAAATTTTATTTTAATAAATTGCCAGTAGCAACATACTTTTACTAAAACATATTTTTAGTTATAATTATTGTTTTCAAGAAGAAAATATGATGTGCCCTAACATATGAACAGTAAAACTTATATGATGTGCTTTATTTCACATTGGTTAAAACAGAAGTTACAAGTCTGCTTTTTGCCTGCAGGTGACCACGATACACAGGAGGTCTCAAAATCTCAGAAGGCCCCAAGTGTGGTGTCCACCATTTTTAACTACAAGGGAAATTCTGTAGAGACTTACATGGGTATGTCTTCTCATTCTGCCCTTTACATGCTGGAGTTCTTATCCACCGAGCGAGACACTCACATTACTGTGTACCTAACGACTGACACAACATCTGGGCACCTCTATCCCGAGCTTCCAATGGATCCACGCATAGATGTTATTGGAGTTGGGCATACAACTGTGACTCTGACCTGGAAACACAGTCCTTCTGTCCTGCAACATAGAGAAAGCATCCAGTACTGTCTCCTAGTTAACGAGAAGCACAACTACAAGAGCTTATGTGCTGCTGAGACAGCAATCAGGTCCTCTGGAATGAAGCTGCCACCTACACTGGCTTTGTCCCTCTCTCCGTACCTTCTCGAGCCGCAGCAGGTGATGATACTGTCCAACAGTGAACTGAGCATCATCAACAAAGTGAGCAGTGGGGAAGTCCGGCAGATCTGCATGGGCACCAAGAACACTTACACAGTGCCCAACCTCAGCCCCAGCACCCAGTATTACTTTGATGTTTTTGTTGTCAACCTCCTCACAAATGCCAGCGCCGCTTACACCGGGACGTTCGCAAGGACCCTGGAAGAACCTGAACCCAAGGTGACCGAGCTGAAAGATGGCAAAGTAATTCAGGTTGTCCTGGATGGGCAAAAGCAGAAATCCTACAGCCTGCAGTACCAGGCAAGGCACAAGAAAGTGCAGTTCTCCTTTCAGTTGTGTCGTGGCCAAGTACGGGTTCACATAACAAGGAACGGCAAAACAGTGGCATCGGAAAACATCTCAGGGCTGAAGTATTTCTCTCTGAAGGGAAAGCTGCTGGACACATATCTGGTGCAGCTGAGGTCCACAGAGGAATCTAACTCTTCTGTGAAAGTACAGGTGTCCCCCCATTTCCACAAGCCTTTATTCCCACTTCTTCCAGAGAGCTTAAAAATCAAGTCCTTCAGTAAACTGAGAACCTGCAACTCTGTGACCGTTGCCTGGCTGGGAACACAGGAGAAGAGCAAGTACTGCGTGTACAAGAGAAGGATTGAGGAAGATCAGGTCTGGAGGGAACTGCAGAGTGCAGACAGGTGCTCTGGACCTGAATCTCGGCACAAATCAGAGAAAGTGCTGTGCAAGTATTTCTATGATCTGAATCTCCAGCGAGCCGTCACCACAGAGACCATCAAAGGGCTGGATGCAGGAACACTTTACTTGTTTGATGTTTATCTCTTTGGGCCATCTGGCATCCCTGTCAGATATCACAGCAAAGTTGTGAAGACCAGAAAAAAATGCTGAAGGTTTTAAAGACAAGTTTTGAAGTGAGTGAATGAAGACTTCTCAAAATCTACACCAATCCATGTCATAGCCTGTGCAGTTTAAAATATGCTGAGACAGAAAAAATATAAATCCATGAGATTCTACAGAGAAAAAAAAAATCTTAGTTGTCTAGATCATTACACTTACTTTTACATCTCCTCGCCTGTGTAGGGTGAGGTTTTTTCTTTTCCTATCTCATTCAGACATCAAAAACAGACCTGTGAAACAAACCCACGTAACGTGGAAATAAAATACCCTAATGGCACCTATGAGAAATAATTGGTTACCTAAAATGCTTCTGAAATCCAATACAGAAGTGCTGGGAAATGCCTCAAAAGAAGCACACATTACTTTCAAGTCCCAGAGAGCTTTCCCACTTTCTGTAACTCACTGAGGTAATGAGGAACTGAGAGACCCCCCCAAGTCAGGCTACTCTTGAGAAACTGAACTTCCTCCCTGCTTGAACACAGATGGAGACAACAAGAAATTAAAAGAAGCAGTGCAACTGGTGTAAAGCTCCACACCTCGAGTGAAGCAGGCTGAAATACATCTTCCCCTGTTACCTGCATGTTTGCTTGCTTTCATTTCTATAGAGAAACTGTGCTTGATTAGAAACACAAAATTCAGGCCAGGAACTAGCTCTGGATCCAGCTTTTCTGGGGAGTATACAAACACACTGCTGTGCTGCTGCCCATTGAGGAAAGCAGCAAGTGAGGAATCTTGCCACAGAAAGAAGATTTATCTATAACCTCAGATATCGAGCCCCTCTCTATGACTGTGTGACTCCTGAGTGTAATATATTCATTCTTTACATCTTTAAATGAGTCTATATCAATGAATACATTGCTTTGAGAAAAACTAAATGTGGTTTTCCTATTAAATGCCATGGAGGAAAAGAATATTTGTAGTAAAAATCCTGACAAACACTTCTTAGTTGCCTTGTTTCCTTGATTACTTTCCTTAGATGACATGAGATAGTAAAAAAAAAAAAAAAAAAAATTGGAAAAAATTAAACCCCCTTGTGTTCAATGTCAATTATCAGCAGAAAATATTTTGCACACAAGCTCTGGAATTTACATATGAATGGATACAATAGATCCACTGACCTCCCAGAGGTTGCCAGAGAAACCTTGCCTGCAGTAATGCTCTTTTTTCTACAATTACACTAAGAAAATACATAAATTATTAGTTCCATTATTGTATATTTCAGAAGTTCTCTTGCAATTCAAGGCCATCAAGGTTCTAGTTTGAGCAATTATTGCCTCCAAGCATGTTTGAAGGCCCTTGGTAAGGACTGAAATCAGTCCTGTGTGCAGACACAGAGGTTTGTGTGTTCCCAGCTCCAAAGTCCCTCTAGCCCTGTGCACCCTGCATAGCACACACCATACATTAGCAGACTCTTCAGTCCCAGATGAGGGGCTCAGGCCTTCACAGGGGAGCAGCTGCAATATCTGGGCTTTGGCTAGGCTTTACATTCCTGCAGGCACCTCTCTGGACTGAGCAGTGCCACAGCAGGAGCCACGTGCTCTGCAGCCTCCTGTCCACACTCCACGGGCCTTTTGGCTGATTACAGGGGCTGGCAGCTGCACTGCCTTCATTCCAAGCCAGCCCTCCTCTTCATTTGGCTCCTGCCAAAAATAATCTGAGCTAAGAGGGCATCAGAGGTCATCTCCACTTGGAAGTCTCGGTGTTTTCTGCCTTCCTCCTCCATTTCAGGCATTTATATGCTGGATGAATTTCACTTAGATGCCCTACAATTGACTCTAATAACCATAATAGAGGAAGAACAGGAAGATCTGATTAACTGCAGATACAATATATTCTTAATCCACTGCCCTCAATCAGACCATTAACCCTTGCTTTAGCCCTCTACAAATGCTACAAAAACGTCACTTGGCTGAGGAAGATACATCAGTATATTGTCCAATATTGGTGCTTCTACTGAAGAAGGTTTTTTACAACAGAACTGGCTTTGGACTTCTCAGCAAAACCTTGGTTTTGTGCTGTAGCCAAGAGGTCTGAGGAAGGTATAGGAGAGCCTGGCAGAGGGCAGAGAACTGAGCAGCCAAAGGTGACACAGAAACAAAGGCTTGGTGCAGCACCAAGTTGACTGACGATTAATCAGAACCTGGAGGGAAGGAGTTCAGGTTTGGAGATCAGCAGATATTTTAGAGGGACTTTGAAAAGAGCCAGAAGACTCTCCTCTTCACTCCACCTCTCCCTGGTCATTGTCACATGCAGAGGACTGGCTGAGGCAGAGACCAGTGGGAAGCTCTGAAGACCAAAACTTACAGCTCCTGCAGCCCAGGCTGTGCCCCAAGCAGAGCAGTGACCACTGCAGCTGCTGGGAGGGCTGATACCAGTCCCTCACTCAGGAGGAGCTGCCCCACACACACAGAAGGCATCCCATCAGCAAATGCCCCTGTGCACAGGAGAGAGAGCCTGGATGTAGGGAGGAACATGCTGTTCTGTCAAGATTCATTGTCTCTAATATAAGCAGAGCAGGCAACCTGCCCTGCAGGTAACAACCCACTTTGCTTGTGTGTGCAGCCAGCCATGCCCTGTAATACAGGCCCCAGGAGCAGCAGGGAATATTCCCCTCTATTAATCTTTTCACTGTGATCCTGCCTGTGTGCACCAGGCTATAAACCTGATATCAATTCATCCATAACCCTGCTTATGGAGCAGCCTTTGGGTGCACTGGTTTCAGTTGGGTGCCACTTTGCTGACTGCTGTCCTGGAAGTTTGAGAGGTTTAGCCACAACAAAACCAAAGGTGCTGCATTACACCATTGCTGCTCTTCCCACCCCTACACAGGCAGTTCTTTAAGTGCACAGCTCCCCATCTTCAGCACTCAGCCGTTCTTTTCTTTCAAAGCTGTTTGGCACCTTTAAAATTTTTTCTCTTCCCATTTGACTAGTCCTTGCCTATTGCAGTCTGACCATAAAATTTCCCAAGCCACATTTACCTACTTTCTTGTCTTCACGCTTTCAGCAGTCCTTGCTCAAGTTCCTTCAGTTGAGTCTGTCCTAAGCTGTCACCAGCTCTTCCCATCTGCTCCCCCCATCCTTGCTGAGTCTGAGTCACCCCAGAAGTGCAGACAGATCTCTTCATGGAGAACATCTCAAAAGCAATGCTTTGCTCTTGTGGATCATTAAATGTAAGTTGTCAACATTGTTATCAGGCCAAAGTATTTTTTCTGGTGTTCAGCAGTGGGTCCCAGCTTTTTTGTGTGCTTCCAGCTAATGTATCTCATCCTGTCACAGCCAAGATCGAAGGCCATGCACCTCTTCCCAATTTTTACAGAATTTCTACCACTCTCTCCACATGGGAAGTGGGGATCAGGATACCAAAAGCAGAGCAGACAAAACAGGTTTCATTACACATCCACTTCCCCTGCGGGTTCAGCCTCACAAATGCAAACTGGCACTGGTGAAATGAGGTGCTGGTGTCTGAAGCAGTGAAATAATAGAGCACAAGCTAAAGTCTGCCATTGTGCATGGCTCTTGGCCATATAGCAGTACAGAGAGAGGCTCTTCAGCATCACCTTCCAGGGTTTCACACAACTGCTACTGATACAAACTTGGAAATATAACCTAACAACAGTAATAATTGCTTTTTAAATTTATACACTTTGAAAGATGCTGCTGCCTAAAACCAGTGTAGAGGTTTCTGACACTGGGTTCAAGGACTGATGACATTTACGAGTTAATATTTAACTGACAACAAGAATAATCTATTTTGTCATTCCTTTTCTCTCCTGTATTTAACAGCCCATTTATTCATTCATTCCCTATTACTTCGAGTTTCCTAACAAATGTAAATACCCTTCAAATTGAATCTGGAAGGTTTTTAAGAAATTTTTCCCCATTTGCCCACATTGAGGGATGCACTCACAGCTTTAAGGAATTTTTTTTTCCCCCAGTTTCATCTTCGTATCTTTGCATGGTTATTTCTGTCTAATGCTTTCCTGCTTGGAAAACTCCCTTCTAGCTTAAGCAACATGTTAAGATAGTTCTGCTATTTTGGCCCCAGGTGCTGGAGGGAAATTCTTCTCATGGTTTGCTTTCAGACACAGAGTTGATGTTGGTTTAGATGTACACCCAGCACCCTCATTCTGGGCTCCATTATTATTAGCTGTTGGGTTTCGTGGGTAGAATTTAGGAACCACGAACACTGCAGTTAAACATCTTGGGCACATGTGGCTTTGCACAAGGCTTAAAATCTAATTTTGAAAGTCAAATAATATTAGCACTGACAGCAAGTCCAAGCCAATGGCCCCAAAATGCCAAAGGCTTTCAGGTGCTCTTAGAGCAACTGAAGCTCTCTGGTATTTAGAGAAAAAATGGATGACTTGGTAGCTGAGTAGTCATTCAGCAAAATAACCCACCCAGGCAAAACAAAATAGATGGTGTCTTTACGGATCAAGATGAACAAAAGATGCACAGCTGCTCATGAGTGTTACCTCTCCTGCACACGCTGGATTGAGAAATCAACAGCATAACAAAGCACAAACAGGGCAATGTGCTGCTCTTGCACAACAACAGGTATTTCCTAGGCAAGTCTGTCAAGGAATTTAAACAACAGCATCATAAAGAGCAGCTAAATTTACTAGAAGAGGCAAACAACAAGTACGTCTTGATCCTGCCTTGCATTCTTCCGCACAGAAACACGGTGTAATTCAAGGATGAGCCCAGAGGACACTGGGCTAACAACCACCCCTGCATGAGCCACTGTCGCTCCAGCATCCCCGGGATGCTGCCGGGAGCTGGCCGAGCATCCCAGGCAGCACATGGAATGCTGCGCTGCCGCCAGGTCTGCGGGCACGAGAGGGCACTGTCAGGCTGGATGAGAAGTGGGAAGAACTGACTTGATAAGGCTTATCAGGAGGAAATATTTCAGCAGATTTAACAAGTCGAGCATCTTTTTGATAATATTATGAGGCAGAATGGATGGAAGGAAAGTCCAAGGAGCTTACGTTTTATTTTCTTTTAGCCTTTCAAATCTTCCAAGTTTGAGGGGTTTTCATTTAAAATTACAGTGCAGAAAAAGTGACAGCCAAGGAACAATAAAAGGTAGGTACTTGCTGAAAGGACTGCATCAGCAGTGCTCCCACTGAGATGTTCAACACTGCCACTACTGATGGGACTAAAGCAGCTATAAAACAGAAAAATACTGTGGTGCTGAAGACAGTTACAGATTTCACAAAGTTAAAGTGGGGAGTGTTAGTTCAGGCACAAACTGCCCAGCAAGCTGTGATCCCCATGACAAGACCCTGTCCTCTCCTGTAGTGCCCTTATCCTGAGGGAGATTCTCTGCAATATTACTTCCCTGTCTCACCAGTTTAGAGATTCACCCCCTACCACAGCTGGATGTCCCATCTATGTATACTCTGGGGCATGGGACACAGCACAGTTTGACAGGGACTTGTTCCTTGGGGAACTTGGTCACTGACCTTGTAGCCCCTATGAGAGAGGAAGACAGGGACTAAGAGCCATCCCTAGAAAACTGCATCCCCTGACCTATGCTGCTTTTGCACTGAGGAAGGTTCTCTGGAATTCTGCTTCTCTACCTCAGATTTAAAAAAGCATTTGAACAAGGACAGCCTTGCCAGGGGGTAAGCACCAGAGGTTGCTGGGGTTTTTAGCAGGTATTGGTGTCAGTGACACAGGAAGCGCTTTGAGAAGGTGACCCAGGAGCTCAGTTTCAGAAGGTTTTTGTCAGACTCCTATGGTAATTTGCTCTGAAAGCAGAACCCAGTAGGAAGAGACCACGAGATGCCAGGGTGAAAGCAGAAGAAAACCATGAAGAATCAGAAGGTAATGAGGTTAAAATTGAGTTTGTTAGAAGCTTTCAAGGAAATAAAGGGCCCAAATTTGGCACCGAGCTCCCATTTTTGCAAGTCACCTACTCAGGAAGACTTTTTGCTTGGACAGACATTTCTCCAGAATGACCTTCATTTTCAGAAGGGCTCTGCAGGAGCCCTGATAAGGGCTGCCAGTGGGATACATCAGTCCTGGCTCTTCCTGCAGCATTTTCCAGGCACCAGCACCACAGTAGTAACTGATACCAATAATTTTTTCATTCTCTTCCCAGCAGCAAGAAGATTGTTCTTGACTGAGCTTCACTGCTGATTAATTTGTCTGACAGTCACTGCCAGCACATAAGCCCGCTAAACCCCCAGTATTCCTGTAGCTTGACTCACACAAATAGGAGAACTCAGCATGTTGTCTGTCCCAAACCTATGGTCCTAAGGAAATACCCAATCTGAGTCTCCTTTAGAGGCCTCTGAAAATAACCACATAGAGCACACTGTCAAGGTAATGTGCTGTTAGAGCTGGATCTCACATATAACAGATCCACTACATAAAAAACACCACAAAACCAAAGCAGGGGCTTGAGGCAAATAGTCAAAGTCTGGCTGTCCTGCTTTCCACTTTCCTCAGGGAAACATAGTTCAAAATCAGCCTAGCAACACTCAAAGTGGATCTACACAGCACAGCTGAGGTGGTACCACTTTTGAGGAAAATCACTGAGTTTAAAGACAGAAAGTACCAGTGTGGGGTCCCACACTTTTTGTGAAGGCAGGAGATGGCTTTAAAGATATTAAATGCATCCTTCTGTGACCTTATCTGACTCACCTAAGGCCACAGACATCACTAGAGAGCTTAAGGTCAGCTATTTGAGCTTCTCTCAGGTACAGGAGTGCAGAAAAAGATTTCCTGACGTGTCTCAATGGAGAGTTTCACAGATATACCTCTCAAACAGCTGAGGAGTACAGCTCACAACTTGTCTGGTTTCCTGGGCCTCACTAGTGAGGTAAGAAAGATTCAAGAAATGGATTGTTTAAAATATGCTGTCTGGTTGGAAAAGTTTTTGAATTCAACACTTCTCCTTGCAAATAACTGATAACACTGTATCACCTTAAGTAAATCTATAAGATTTATAGGTGGGAATCTATAAGGCCTCTTTTTGAAACCATCTTCATTTTAATAGATTTGTGCTCCAAATAATATATGTTGCACAGTGGTAGCTGCAGATATCAAGTTATCCCTGAACAATGTGTTAGCAGTGCTCTGGGCACTACTAGGGAAGGGAGCTAAAGCTCTCTCCACATACTCACCCAGACACACACATAAGACTCCTTAACAAATCTATGCTTTCAAATTGAACTTTTCTTGGAAGAAGTTTACCATGAGCAGGGACTGGATAAACTTGCCATAAAACATAAACATTGATACATTTCAGAAATAAAACAATCACAAAGACTGAAAAGAGTGGATGGGTCAGAGCTGTGTTTCCCACAATTTCAGGAGTTACAACATGCCCAGCACTGTTGATTCTCACTGTGTTTCCAGAACATTTGCAGCACTGTGATAAGGTTAGTAGAGTAGGACAAGCAGAACTATTACCATTCACTGCACTGGTGACAAGGGCTCATCTCCTAATGCTTCACACACTGAACCCCTATAATCACAGACTGAATTCCCTCTTTCCTTTTTCCATTCTTGATACATAGAAAGCAGTCATAAGCATGAACTACTTGACTTAACAGTATCTTAATGTTATGACTTGGGGCCAGTTTCATGACTTCTAAGCATTTGGAGTTGACAGTACTCATGACTGTAGCTTGTCAGCTGCAGATCATGAGGGACCATGAAAGAAAGAACAGTTTGCTTACAGTGACAATGAGGAAGCATCAAGATGCTTACTGGACATGGTGGAAAGTTTTAGCTTGGAGGACTCTTTGGCTTTTTTCACATAGAAGAGTCCCAACCCAAGAGGGAACCAACATTAAGCACTACAGTTGGTGATTAGTGCCTTTGAGGACAGACATCCACCCACAGAGAAGGATTCTTTTCTCCATCTACAACTCAAAGGACACACTGGGCTGACCTAACAAAAAGTTAAAATACTTCTATTCAAGCAGTTAGTTTCATAAGTGGGCCAAAACCTCTGGCTTTATTATGTGGTACAGTCCTCAAAGCCAGATTTTCAAAAGCATGTAGTGCCAGTTTCTCAGCTCAGACTGAGAACCCACAAATTGGCCAGACCATCAGCAGTGCTTTGCACATATTATCTCCTATTGGGACAAAATCCTTCCAAATCTGCCCATAACTCAGTGAAACCACAACAGTTACATCTGCAAACAATTTGGGCCACAATATTTTCTTCCCTGGTCATATTTATGCAAAGGAAAAAAGTGTTACTTTTACAGTGACTGTATTACCCTTGTCATTCACATGTACTGATGCTCAGCTTTTCTAGAACACCTGGGAGAAAGCAGCAAGGTGTTTCATTTGGGTTTTTTTCCCCTCCAGAAATAGAATATAATTACTTCACCTACAAAGAAGTAGTCAACTCTAACTCCGAAATAGAACTATTCTATAACTAAAGAGGAAATAATTCACTTTGAAATGAAATTTCTCTGTAAGTGATATCACAACTCCTACTCATGCAAATGGCTTTTGTTTGCAAGGGTAGTTATTCTTGATGAAAGGACTCAACAATGGAATTTAAAGGTGACTCAGAACATGAAAAAACTAAGTCTAGTTCTAAACAGGACATTAGAGTGGAAATCTTCAGTTCACTTTGTGTTGGGCACAGTCAGTTCTGACTAGAATAGCTGACAATTACATTATTCAATAGCCTTTTGAGCCTCAGAAATTGGCAGCAAACCTAATATTTCAGCTATTTGGATAAAACTGTTCCTTGTCTCTAGGGTATTGCTGTTTATTTGCCTCAACCCTAGTAATTCCTTCTTAACAGGTATTCAGGAAATGTGTGATAGCAGAATTGATCAGTCAAAGCATACCAAACATTCTTTTCCAGAGGATTGTGAAATAGTTCATTTAAGTAGTTCTTATGCAACATCCCTTTGGCCACACTGTCCCTCCCACCAGCTTCTTATAAGAACCATGGAATCACATCTCTTATTGTCCCACTACAGCTTCTTTCTCTACAGACTTGAGCAAAATATTCACATACACTTTTACGTCATTTAAAGCAGGAAGATACCTTCCCCACCCACTCTCCAAGGAAAGTATGTAAATTGTCATAGCAAGGCCCAGTGACATCCAATAGTAAAACTGTAAGCATGCTCATGTCCCACTGCTAAGGGAAATTTAAAGGTAAGTAAATGGAATTATAAAAATAGTCTAAAGACCAAATCTTAAGAAGGAAACCTGAAAGAATTAATTATAGCCTTCAGACAGGAAGGAGCCAGATCCCTGTGTTTAAGGGTTACTTGGGCAGGTAAAGAGACTGGCTTGCAGTCAGCTCCTGAGGACCTCTCCTGACTTTGTAGGGTTTCTGGCTCTGTTTGGGGTGGCAGACTCTTTCCCCTTGCACCAAACCCTCACCTGCTGCAGGGGGGTTCCTTCACACATCCCCCAGCACACCACCTGCCCCGTGGGGTGGATTCACTGTAGTGTCACCAGCTGTGCACACTCAGAGGCTCTGAAAAGGATGCAAAATGAGGGGCATTACTGCCACCTATCCATACTGCATTTCCCACATTCAGAGAGGCATCTCTCCATTTCCTGGAAGTCAGGCAGGACCATCAGATTGCAACACTGTGGCAAGAACACAAGGGGAAAAAAAAAAAAAAAAACAAACACAAAGCTAGGATCCCTATTTGAATTTTGTATTCCCAAGAGAAAGGGTGAACAGCATTTGGCCTTTTGGGAAATTATGGGTTACTGTCAGAACACAGCTTTGATTTAAGTTCTAGTTGGTTTGGTTCAGGCTTGTGTCCAAACCTTCTAAAAAACAGTTCAGTTAGAACACTTAAAGGAAGTAGTATAGGGTTTACAGCACTTTTTCCTTTAACAGTGAAATGTTTTGACTGGAAGCAATTTCAGTCAGGAGTCTTTTTTTTATTGTATGCATATTCAGGCCACAGGACTGACCCTGATGGGCTTAAGTGCAGTAATAAATGTTCTGGACACCCATTGTTTATTCCCACTTTAAAGTAACTGAAGAATTTTTACCATTAGGTGGCACCAGAGAATATTTGAACATTAACAGGAAGGACCTCTGCGATCTGGGATAGTCTTAGAGCTGATGTAACCACCAAATTAAAAAATAGTCATCTTCACTCTGCATATGAGCTCTTTAATTACTTGACAACAAGTGATACACAGCTCATTAGAAGGCAAGTTACAACTAAATCCATGATTTCTTAATTAGTAAGTGTTTTTTATTCTTAATCACACGTAAGTATTTAATGTGGAATTGAGATACAGTTTGGTTTAACTGAGATGAATGGCTTTGTAGTGTTTTATTTGTCTTACTGAAAAGAAAAATATATCTCTGTCCAGACAATTCCAAATGTGGGCTGTTAAAAAGAACCCTTTCAAGAGTTCTTGTGCATATCTGGTACAAATCCAGCTAGGTCTATGAATAATTTACCAGCTAATGAGCTCTTTTCTGTTTATGAAATAATACTCTTAAGAATAATAAGGCAGGACATAAGCAGTAGCCATATGTTTCTTCTCAAATTCCAGCCAGACAAATGACTTGAAAATTGCTGTTGCAAGAACTTCTAAAGCATATGGCTAAGTACAGGGAATTTGTTAACTTCTTGTGTCAGATCCAAGAGTTTCCAATTATCAACAAAAGATGGCATACCAACCCAATTACTCCTGATATATTCCAGTCAAGACAGATTCCAAGTAACCATAGCTGTGTGGGTGTATGTGGTTTGAAATAACAGGAATCACTGCAAATTTAGTGTAAATAAAAAAAGTAGGCCTACAGATCACATCCAGACAAATGTGTCCCAGTGTGCCAAATGTACTTTCAACAGGAAGCAGGAATTCTTAGGCATTCTACCAGCCCTGATTTCAAGCCACCATAAACTATTAGAGGTACGTTTACTTTCCAGCACTACAGAGAATTCCTGCAACAGCTTCTTTCATTTGTCAGAGGGGAAAATAAATACATGTGTCCTACATAAGAAAAATGAACCAAATAATTTTTCCTTTTTTTAAAATTATTAATTGCAGGTTACTTTTTAAGGCAACATCTTTGTCATGCTGGGCAAACATGAGGCTACAATTAACAGTCAGGACACTGGTACATCATGTACATTACTGACACACCTGACTAAGCAGCTGAGTCTGGTCTCAGGTTCTTACTCACGGCAGTGCTTAGCCCCAGACCCTGTGGACACAATGGCTTTTCATACTGTGCCTTCACCAAAGAATCTCCAGCCATTCTACTGGACAGAGCAATGGAAAAATAATTATATATTCAGAACAATGAACCAGAACTCATAAAACATCTAAGGACGAACCATGAGGAATGCATTTGTAGGCTAAAAAAATATTTCATATTCATACTGCAAAATTTATTCCATCATCTTGAGGGCTATATAAACTGTCAAGGATTATTCCCACTGTAGTAGGTCAGTGTGTCAACCCAGGTCAATGACAGCAAATTCTTCACTAAGTATTTTTCTGAGTTAATTTTTGTTTTAATCACACATCTCACAAGGAAGATAAAGGTCCACAGGTCGCTTCGTGCTGCATTTATGTTTGAATTCAGCATGTTGAAAGTTACGGCTTTGGTCCTTCATATTTAGCTTCCAACAACTCTGACTGCTCAAGGTTTAAGCCGTGGGTGGTAGTAAAACACACTAAAAGACAATTATCCATAGGCAAGCCAGTGACTGAGATGTTTGCCTTTTGGTCAGCCACAGCCCCGCAGGCACTTCTCAGACCCAGGTTCTCTTGGGTCACGTTGCTCAATCCCTCACCAGAGCAGAATTCTCTTACTACAGGACAGACCTCTTCCTTGCTCTGGTGAGAGTAATGCCTGACTAAAGCCTACTGGAATATCCCTGACAGGCCACTTGCTGAGGAAAAAGCCTGAAAGAAATCATGCCACTGGTGAAGGGAGAACAAAGAGCCCTGCAAAGCAGCAGTACTTGGGACAGTAGTGCAAAAAGCAGCCAGGGTTTTTTTTTATCTAAACACCTGATCTAATTAATGCATCATGAGAGAAAACAAGAGGTGAAAAATGACATTTTGTACCTGCCTAAATTTCTTTAGCTACAGTAGGAAGATTCAAAAAACCTCAAAGTCACTCTGAAATTTGCTATCTCCATGCATTCCAAGTGTAGATGACTGATGTATTTCTCCCAAACGCAAGATTAAAACTAAACTGTTGTTCCTTATCAGAGCAAATAATACCTGGCACTGTTCATAGGCATTTCCAATATTAACCCACCTGTAAACCAAAGAAAACATTTTCTCATAGCTCAGGAATCACAGTGCCATGGCAGCTCATTTCTAAAACACAGGAATGTTGCTTGTGAAACATAACCTGGTCTGAGCACATGGAGGTTTTCAATGATTAGCTATTGTTTTATCAGCTCCATGACAGAAAAGGATGAATTTTCACCAGGATGTTAATGGTATCTAACTGGCAATGCTTCCTCACCACCAGAATAAATATTAGCAGTGAATGTTTTCCTAAGTATCCTTATACCTTTTTTTCCTACTAAAATGTGGAAAAAGCATTCTAAAGTCTGTGCCACAAATCAAAACACCCACTTCTAAGTCAGCAACAATCCACCTGCCAAAACACTAGTCTCTGCTGCACATTAGGTTCCCCTTGTCAAACTTGGGCTCTCTCAGGCCTGCAATAACAGCAGTCAAATACAGATTTCTATCTTCTCCTTTTCATGTTACTTTTGGGGATTTCTCCCTGAAGTGCATTGTTTTACATGCCTCAGTTTGAAGTATGTGACTCCCTTCCAGCAGCATTTCAGTAGACACATGAATTCAATCACATAATTAAGCCACTGGTGGATTGTCTGTTGTACTGTATTTCTGGAGTGTTTCTGTGTATAATAATCCTTTCCATATATAATGATCATCCATCTTTCATTTTCTCTGACCCCAAGCCCTGTATGCCCTTTACCACTCCAGCACTGTTCAGTTTGTTACACAAAATGGGCTCAGGTACAGATTGGTTAGGTGAGCTTCATTTAGCACACAGCTTCCCTACAGAAGCCCTTGGACTGCAATATTACATGTAATAAATGAAAGCCCTCATCTCCCTGCTTTCTTACATCACTCTCCAAAATCAAAATGCTCTTCCTTAACTCCAGGTTCTTCTCAGACATGATGATTTTGTACAAGGGCACTGCTCTTGTTAGTTGAAATCACTGCTGTACCTCTCCAAATTGATTTAGTTCAATGGTCTCAGCCAGTGGTTTCGTACTACATATCAAAAGATTTGTCTCTCAAATATCCCAACAGTCAGATAAGACACACTTGGCCCATTTTAGTACAAAATGCAAAACATTCTTAGAGCAAAATGTGCAAAACTCCCACAACTATTTAGGTTAATAATTAAAAGGCCTTCCCCTAGGGTTAACCAAGTCAAGTTAGTTATTCATCTCACTTAAAAGTGCACATACTAGGACAAAAAAAAAAAAAAGAAGACTTTTTATTTTGCATTTCATCCATGCATAGCTGTGTATTATAACCACATGCAGAAGTGCACTATGCTTCCAGAGAAGTAAAGTATACTTTGGCATTTGTGACAGAGTGCAGCAAGCCACATACCTTGAAGCCATCCAAGCCTCTCAGATTGCTACAGAAGACATACCTGCATATCTCAAACTGCCCTGGTGACTGCACCAGTTTAAACACTATGGCATTCACAGAGAGTACATGCAAGCTGTACATATAACAATACATTTAAACAGTTACTTGCAATTCATTCCTCCTGTGTATACCTTTATACTTTATACCTGTGCTGGTAGTCCTAGCCACTTACTTCTCCAAACAATACTTGAAAAGCAAATTTGTTTTCATCCAAATATTGCTCATAGCTTTGCAGAAAGACTAAACCATAGGAGAAGGTAAGAAGGAGGGAAAACATTTCCAGGGGGCACAAAGAAATTAGGTGCTTGATTCCAATTGTAAATAAATCTAAGCTGACTGCCTAATTACATTGGTTTCCAAGAATCTTTTATTTAATGTATTCACCTGTACCAACTAAATCCATAAAGACAATAACTTAAACAGACTCCAACTTAGCATTTTAGATAATATACTCATCTCTTTTGCTGACAAAAAATTGCTTAGAAAAAAAAAACAACAACCAAAAAACAAGGCTCATGTGGTCAGTCTTACAAAAGATGACTACTTGATACCAGCCAACTGTAACATGTAGCTTCAGGAGAGAGACTAGTCACTGCCTTCATTAAGCAATAAACAGTGTTTTCATGACAAAACTAACTCTGCCCCCATGCCCCCATCTATAGGAATCAAACAACAACAAGAGAAAAGTAGCAGCTCCAGCTACAAAAAAAATACCAGTGTGCAAAACCAAATCCAAGGCAAAAAAATATGGGAGTCTGGAAGAATAATCAAAGATGATATCAGGACAAATAATTAGTAAGTGATTTTTTAAACTACTAGGACAAAGAAAGGCCACATTTGCCAAAAATACATTATGGCTTCAGTCAGCAGATGTAGCACATAATTATAGTAAGATAAGCCTTCAGCAAATTTCCACATAGCAACCTCATAAATAAACTAGAAAATTGTGTTCTGGACTAAGTGTCTAGAATGGGAATATACAACAGTTTGAAAGGTAAATTAAAAAAAACAAACAACCTTTAGTGTGTTTCACAAAAGAAAATATACTCACAGGCTGAATTAAGGTCATCAAACCCAGTCCCATGGTCAAAGCAGGGCCTATGAGATCAGGTTACTCACATCCTTACCAAGTTCTAATATCTTCAACAACACAAATCCCACCCTCCTGTGCAATGTTGCAGTAAGTGACCACCCTTAAGGTGATCATGTTCTAAATAAAATCCACTCAGGACTGTGACCACTACCCCCATCCTGTTATCAGCTGACTGCTTTTTTTTAAAAAAAAAAAAACAACAACAATGGCCATCCATCAGGCAGCCCTGCTATCTTCAGCCACTGGAGATTGTGCTGAGGGCAACACCAATTGTTCTGGAAAAACACCACTAAAAATAACTGTTTGAGTTTGGAAATCAATACTATCTTATGGCTTCGCTATTTTCCAGATGATTCTAAACTGACATAGAACTTCCTGGAATCTCGGGCTTTCCTCTTTGTAGTCCATTCATGCAGTAAAATAGCAAGCATTCCTACACAGTTAGTCTTGCTAACAACTGCATTTAGACATATTTTTGTTTAGAGCAATACAAAACATTTGCCCAGAAATAGTAACATTTTAAAAATCAGCACATTAGCAAATTGAGACTTATGTATTCATTAGGCAAACTGAAGAATGTACTTCCTGGTATTGCCAAAGAGCATTCATTACACTAAGATCTCTGGATCAAATCTTTATCTGTTACATGTGCAAAGTCATTTACTGTAACATGTCTGTGTGAAAATGTCCAAGAGCAAAATGGATGCCTGCATGTCCACTGAAGTTCTTGGCCATTTGCAATCACTAACCTGACAAAACACTATTACAGACTTGTTTTAGGAATGTAATTCAGTCATTTCAGTACTTCCTGTCTCTGCCTCTGTGGGCTAGTAAACTTGACTTCAACAGTTTGGTTATATTAACCTAGCTTTCCTTCCCATTACTATGATGTTTTTCTTTCTTCTGAGTACTATGAGTCATTTCCTTAAATCTTTGCTGGTTTGGCTGCAGCCTTTAGGATAGTAGGAACTGCCAATGCTCCTCTTCCACTTCTGGTTTTAATTCCACTGTGTGCTAGAACCACTTCTCTGCTACAGTGAAATTACCTAAGGTATTTTTGTTGAAATAATTAGATTTTCACCTGATGCAAATCATTCAAGTTCAGTTGTCAGCATATGTCAGCATATCCTGAGCCCCGTGTTCTGTTACCATTCTGATAAAGCCCTGTAGATGACAGGTTGTTTCTCCTGTTCAGAAATGTGGCTATCCCACTTCATTCTTTCATCCCTCCATTTGAACTGAGGGAACAAATGGAAAGAAGTCTTGATGCCTGATTATATAAAGTCCTCTGATGCATTTTGATGGCTCAGGGAATCCTCTATGTATTCCTAAGACCTGGGCAGAGAAAAACACCAAAAAAAAGGAAGAATATCAATACATGACATATTTGTTCTCCTGAAAGTGAACAATTTCTTCTGTTCATCTATTTCACTACAAGAACACACACAGAACTCCAGCCAATTCTTAAAAAATATATCCAGATGGAGAACACAGGTTTCCTGAGAGATAAAGCTCAAGATGATAGGTCCAGAAAAGACCAGGTAAAGGTGGTTTGTATCATCTCCAAACCACTTGGGCTCAAGACTCTTACCCCTACTAAAATGGTGCTTGTTGATAGAGGACTTCAGAAGACTTCATAAAAGTATAAGATACCAAATGACATTCTACAGTAAGTGTCTGCTTCACTGAAATGCAACAAAAGAGGAAAAGAATGACTGCTGAAATTACATCTGTATAAGACCAATATACTGATAAATTGGGCACTCTGGCCTCTAGGAACCTTCCCACTGGCACCAAGGGGAATAGTCCACATTTCCATTATCACAGGACCCAGCTGTAGTTACAAAGCCAGGGTGATCCTTCTCTTCCTCTCCCATTTACTCACGGCTGGGTTTGTCTCAGACAGAAACACACTGGAAAAACTAAGGTTACTCTCTTCCCAGTCAGGGCCCATGTTTAATATGCACATTAAAGTGAACTAGTTTTACCAAAAATTTAATCACAAAATAGCTTCTTGCCCTTGGTAGACACAACACTCCAAAAAGTAAGAAATCTTCCCCTCTCTCACTCCTAAATTGGATATTGAAATTATCAAATTACACAGCATTTCATCAAGTATGAGATCTGAAAGGAAACATGGCTGTTCTCCCACATCCTTACAATGTAATTTGTACAACTTAGCTACTGCTTTACACATAACTATACTTGACACTCAGAGATGCATTATGCTGGATTTAAGCTAACAGCTAGACAAATGGGGAATAAAAAGTATTGAGCAATGTGGTCTCCTAAATATTCTGCCTGCTCAGAATTACTATAGCAAAACCAAGTTTCTGTAGTGCAGAAACAAATCGTGCAAGAGAAAGATTATTTCCACTACCACCTTCCTTGGGCTTATGATGAGACAGCCCCCATGCCTCTCCCTGAGCACCTGGCATGTCTTCTCATAGGGAGAGGACAAGACTCTTCCTCTCACAGCCAGTTCTGTGTTAAAGTTCATGGACCTTTTATCTTCCTTCCTTTACCAGAGGTCATGTGTTTATTGTGTCTTTGAAAACAGCACAGAAAGTTCTTCAGATATCGTGTGGAACCAAAAACATCTAAGTTATTAAAAGTGTTAGGGGAAAATGGAATAAAAACTACAATGAGATCTCCTCAAGAGTAATTTTTTTTTCCTGTGTACTTCTATGGCACAAAGAAATATCAGATCTGCCCAACTCAACACATTCTCTTGGATAAAACCAATTCTTAAATTTCTAAAGGAAAAGTAAAGTAAAATCTCATTTTTTAAAATGACTTCTCATTACCTATATTTTGTTCAGTTACTTATACCTACTTAAAATAGACATCAGTGTTACTTTGGCAATAAATTATTGAAAGTTATGAAATAGCAGCATTTGACACTAGAGGAATAAGTGACTACACAAAGCAAAGGATATTGGAGAAACAGTTGACTGGCATTCAGATTGCAGCTCACAAGGTTCTTCTTTCTGATACCATGTCTCTATCATTTTGTGTTCCATGAAGCCTGACCTAAAATTCAGTATAGCCCTACTAACACCACCCCTAACCTTTCAGTCACAATTAGACAGTGTAAGTCTGCAGTACTACCCACTTGGAGCTGGGCTCCTTTCCAGAAATAGAGGACAGTCAGCTGATAAAGGGAATTTCTATAACAAGAGGGAAGTTTCTACCAGGCAGTAGCAAGGGCAGGACAACCCAGGAATGTGGGACAACAGCACATCACCCATCCTGAGGTAATCCCACCCTATCTCAATAGATCAGGAAGATGCTGATAACAAAGATGACCCACTGTGGTCCCTTCCAACCTCACCCATTCTGTGATTCTGCAACCCTACCAAGAGCCTCACACATAAGTCAATGCCAAACCATTAAGAACCATCCAGGGAGCCCATGAAGTAACAACAAGAAGCAGGACAGGAACAGAAACCACCTATCTTCAACACACCCCCAACATCCAACCAAGGCAGGGACAGAACAGAAGACTGAACCTCAGGGCAGCTCAAACCAGAAGTGACTGCTCAGGGCCAGGCTTAAATAGAGCTCCTGGGCCCAGGGGTGGGGTCTGTAAGTGGGGCCCCAGTGGGGCTGATCAGGGAAATTAAAGCCTATTAGCACTGAGAGCCCTGGCAGTGCAGGAGGGGTTACTGAGGGATGAGAGATGAGGGAAATAAAAACAAGTGTGTTTTAATTGCTAAATATACACAGGTGCTTTCTACAGCATAGTGACTCACAAGGTGCAAACAATTTTATAGTAATGAAATCAAGTATTAGACTTGTACGAAACAAAGCAAAACAAGAAGTCCTCCAATCCCACTTTTCTGTTTAATTTCTGATAGGTACCCATTGGTTGATCTCAGCAGCTGATAGCCTTCACTACTGAAGTGGCAATGCATTAATTACACCAGCCATTTCATGCAATATGAAAGCTTTGAGTGACTGAAGGTGCCTGTGCAGTGTAAAGGAGATTTTTTTCTTAGTTGAGACACTACTATAATAACTTAGTAAATCTTATTCACTAAGACAAACGGAAGAACAGATTTTTGAAATTAATCATTGTTGAATGCAGCATTTTAGCTATGCAGGATGCTAAGAATATACACTATATGTACCAATAATAGCAAATTAAAAACAAAATTAGAATATTTCTAATGAAGAAGGTTGATCCATTTAAAACCTGACTCCAAAAAGCACTTTTACCTATCTGTAATTTTATTTCCATTAGTTTAGGAATATAGAGGAAAACTCCTTAAGTGTATATTTGATTTAAATTGAAATACTAACTCACCTCAGCTCTAAACTTACATCAGAATTTATTTCAGATACCCTCTCCTTCAATAAAGACACTTTTCCTGTTTGCCATTTTAAATTTATTTGAATGAAATGGAAAGAATGAGAAATACCTAAAAATCATCTGTGAAGATTACAGTGGGGACATGGGCCTTTCAGAACTGGAATAATTTTTTTTTTTTTAGCCCAGGACAGTTTTTTCCAATGGCTTCTAAAGAAGAGAGAGCCTTTCTCGCTCTTTAGTAAGGAAGGAACATGGTTATCAATTTCATGATTTAGTATTTAGGTTACAAAGCAACTTTTCCTAATTGACAGACACATGGTGCAGTTCCTTTGACAGCAATGTAGGACATTACCTGACATGACAAAGATATTGCCAATGTAGGATTGTTGTTTTCAGTCTTTTAGGTTCTTTATAGTGCCATCTTCAATTCTAATTCATGTTGTTATTTATTAATTACTCCTCTTACAAATCAGGCAATATCAATATTTTTTAATAATTGGTAATATTTAAATCTCTCTTTATAGCTCTTTTCTAATTAGGTTTAGAATGTGAATTTATCACTTTGCTTCTGAGAGCCAAAAGAGACAGGCTGCACTCTTGCCAGAAAATGCCAGCGCAACTTCCAAGAGTGAAAATTCCTGGACTTCTGAGCCTCATACATTTGTTTCTAATTCTCCTAACATTTCAGCAAAGACAAGGTTCACACAGTCCATCTGTTGAAAAGTCTCCCAGAGATTAAGATGTTTAAAACTGCATGGCTATAATAAATAAGAGTGTATATATAAGGTTACACAGCACACTGAATGTTACCAAATGTTAACACCTTGTGTGTGATCAGCCAGACTTTTAAACAGAGATCCAATGGTTTTCTGTCAGGTTCACCAAGGCTGTATTTATTTCCCTGCTCATTCTCAAAACCATTAATGGCTTCCTTTAGAATTCTTTGGTGATGGGTGAGGTACCAGAAAACTGAAAAAGGTCAAATATAGTGACAAGTCTGTAAAAATGGCAGGAGAGGAACCAATAAATTGTAGCCTAGTCCATTTAACTTCATCTCCTGAGGGAAAAAAAAAAGTACAACACACATTGGGACAGGTGACTGGAATGGATAACCTAATAACAAGATACACAGCCAGTACAGATATGACAAGAATAAATCCTATCAGACTAATGTGCTACTATAGCAGACCAGGAATGGCTGCAGACAGGGAAGTAGCAGCAGAGGCCATACTTCAGGACTCCAGCAAACTTTAAACCCTATTTCCTGTAACATTCCCATAAAATATAGCAGAAATTGTCAGTCCATGACGTAATAAAGGTGAATAAGCATCTCCACACAGGGTTGTTATGACTATTTCACTGTGAAAATGGAAGGGTGTATAAAAATAGACAGATATTCTATTCTGGGCCCATATCTGTTCTGTGTTTCATTGATGATTGAAACTCCATGGAAAGAGTTTGTTGGAGACCAATGAGAAACAGGAGCTCTGAGAATGAGCTGAAAGCCTTAGGAGTGACTAGAATAATGAACAGAAAACTTAAGGGTTGATCAATACATGATAAAAGTATACACAAGCATAAAAGTTTGACAGAAAGAAGAAATAATCCATTCACTGTGTCCATGGTGGACAGGACAAGAACTAATGGTGTTAAGTTGCAGGAAGAATAATTCAAGTTACTTATTAAAGGGAAATAGTATTTCTGATCATAAGTGAAGCACAGGAATTTCCTAGAGAGGTCATGGAGACCTCATAATCAGACATTGTAAAGGAGTGGATAAACAAATATCTATGAGGAATGAACTCAGCACAGTTAGGAGATGAACTAGATGAACTTTTTGTGATCTCTTTCAGTCTTTTTTTATGGTTCCATGAGCCAGTATAGCTAAAAAGATGTTTAAGAATCTCTCTGCTCTTATGGTTAGGAAAAGAAATTATCTTGGGAATTTCTAAGGGTGGAAAAGTTTTTATAACAGCTATGGAGGATGTTTTATTTATTTGCTGCTGGGCCTTAAGTGCACAGTACTTTAGTACACAGTAGGCCACATTATATTATTCTGAGAAATTTAAGTTAATGGGACTCACTTGGGGAATATGGCATAACATCATGAAAGACAAAATATTATGGGCTCTTTCTTCTGCAAAATAGATGAATGCAATAAAGCCTTTCAAAACACCACCAGCATTAATTTTCACCAGCAATAAACCTCTCCCAAATAACGAAAATCAAATTCAGCACTTTGTCTAGAAAAGCATTTCTGGATACAACAGATGATTAAATACCCCATGTGCCTCCTTCTCTTTCCTCACCCTCATCTTGCAGCTTTCTGAACTGGCCTTTTAGCACATGGCTCCCACCTCAGAAAACTACAGAGAAGAGCACTTTGCTCATAAGGGTGCTGAGAAGCGGCTAAATTCAAGATCAAGAATAATAAATAAAGGCAAGCTCTGGAATTCAGACCGTGCTGTATTAATGATAAATTACACGGCACTACCATTCCATTTATAGGTAAATTCTACCTCTTGGGCTCAGGGAGTGCAGGCACATCCAGCCATCAGCTCCAAGCGTTGGCAGCAGCCCTAAGGTAGCCCCAAAGAGGTCTAATGGTGCTCTCTGCATGGTGACTGTCACTTCTTGTCCCCAGGGCCGAGGGCAGACCCACATCCTTTGCAGGAGACACCCTGTACTGCTCTCTATTTGGGGGCTTCGTGCAGTCCCAAAGAGACATGACTCCTTACAGTAGATCGACCAACTAATGGATCTCCTTTAGCTTGACAGCGGTTTTTTCACCCCAATAAATAAGATACAATAGACTCCGCAGATAGGCCGAGTAAGAGAATAAAATGCTCTCCTATTCAGTTATGCTTTTCCTGAGATTTGCAGATATTATGTGTGTGTGAGGTGAGGAAAAGGGACAGGATGAAAAAAAGAGGGAGAGAACATAGGAAAACAGACATGGTGCACCAAAATGAGAAAGATCCTGTTATTCTTTTCTTTGATCAAACTATTGGCCACAAAGAAATGGCCAATGTAAATTATATATGCCAAAGTCAACTTCAGCTGCTGTTCTTTATAGCCATTTGATCTTGTATCTGCCAACTTTTACCCATTTCCCCAATTTTATCCATATTTTATATTATATAGCCATTAAAAATGTGGTTTTCTACTTAATTCAAGTTTTCTGAGTAGCAGACATTGTATTCTTTCCTGCAATATATTAGATAAATAAAATGTCATTTATGCAACAGAAGTAATATTCTACTGAATATATGCTATCACTAATAACACCTAATCACCGAAACTTTTTAAACCATTTATATGGATTTAAATAAGAAATCAGAGTTTACTTCTTATTTTTAAGCTAAAACCACACCATGAAAGGGTCATTTTCAACGAATAAAAACAAAACTGTGGGCATTGTTATTTTTTTAAGAAGTCTTTGATTTATTATATTGTTTATATAGCTGCTGAAAAAAAATGGCTGCTGAGTTCAACCATAGCTAATTGATGAGAAAAAAGGTTTCTGTGGCAATATTACAGGAACTGATAAAATGCAAGGAAAGAGACCTCCTGGACCTCCTACACTGAGAATCTCTCACTAGTTTATGAGTGGAAAATACATAAATAATTATTTTGCTCGGAGGTGCTAAGCACCTGTAGCTGTCATGGACTGTAATTGGTGCTGTCAACACTCATAACTTCCAAACATTTGGATTGTGCGACTCATGGTCCTGGCATCTAGAAGACAGACAGCTCCAGCTGGTGCTGATCTGAGGTGAGGCAGCACACTTCACTGGATTTCAGGTTGTTTTGATAATGGACAATGTTCACTTTCCCATTTACAGAAAAAAAAAAAAAGAAAAGAAAAAAAAAAGGTGGTTGATATTTGTAAACTTTGGAACTGGGAAGGACTTTCACTCTTTCCTGGACTGTCCTACACACCTAAAGTGATATGTCACAATAAGCAAACTACTGAGAGAAAGGAAGATTGCACTGTTTTCATGACATATATTCATATTTTGTTCTAGTGTTTTTGACTTCAGATATTTTATTTCCCATGGTCATGAAAAGTATCAGAGGATCTTGTGAACAGTATGTTGCCTGCAAACTGCTGGCTACCATCCACAAAGGCTTTGAAACCACAAAGAGAATTAAATACTACAATTAAATTCTAGATGTCTCCACTGAGAAAGCCTCCCCGAGTGCACACAATGTTCGGAAATGGAACCGTGGGCGTTGTGGAATTCATACTGTCATGGAACTAAGTGGGAAATACGTGAAGACTCCATAAGCCAACCTCTGAACCTGTGTCAAAATGACTGCATGTTGAAATGGGACATGACACAGCTCCCATCTACCTGGAGTATCAGCATATCCCCTGATGGATTTTAACATCGTCCTTCAAGGTGGTGATAAATGTGAGGTGAGTTCACCATCACACCAGCTGTAATTTCTGTCTTGCTTTCCAGGGTGTGTATAGCAACGTGTTTTGGCCATCATAACTGCATGGATGCCCAAGTTCTGGAGAAGACAGACAACAGGCATCTGCAGTACTGCAAGTGAGGTGTGATGCTTTCAGGGTGGGATACCTTGTTGGGGTTCCAGGATCATCTTCTAGCAGACTGCTTTTCCACTGGAAAACAGCCATCAAAACAGAAAGCTTTTGTGGGAGCGTGTGACTGGCAGGGTAACTTCTTTTGTCAGAAAGGATTTCTCAGATTCAGGAGAAACAAGCTGGCTGACACCAGACAGACCCAAAGAGGTGTGAACTCTTCACCCTCGTCTCCCTGCTTCGGGCAGTCACCCTCGGGCAGCGATCGCTCTCCCGGGCAGTGTCCGGGTGCCGGAGCAGTGGAACAGCACTCAGGCCGGTGCGGCAGCTGGTGCTGATGTTTCCTCTACACTAGTGCGCGTTTCTGGGCTTAATCTGTTTGCCAAGTGCTATGAACTGCGCCGGTGTAAAATCCAGCCCCGGGCTTCTGGGTGCGGACTAATGTAGTTCGCTGGAAGGTGAGGGATGCCTAACCCAGCCTTTTGCGGTGCAGCACAAGGCACTTGGCCGTCATGAGGCTTCGAGTAGCGACCCGAGAGCCAGGTCCCTCCCCGTCGGGAGGGGATGTGCGAGCAGCAGCAGCTACAGCGTCTCCGGGACCTGCGGCAAAGCTCGGGCTCGCTCGTCCTCGCTGCCCACACCGTGGGTCGGCTTTGGGTTCGGTGTTACTCGGCACCGCCACCCGCCCGTCCTCCGCGCGATCGCTGCTGACCCTCGCTCGGGCGAGGGCTGGGAGCGGGGTTGGGTGCGGGGGACCGGCGGTAGCCGCGACCCCGGCCCGGCCACCCCGGGGCGGGGCGGTGCCGCTGGGGGCGGTGGCATCTCCCCTCCCTGCCCCTCCCTTCCCCTGTCCCTCCCCGCCCTCCTCCGGGGCCGCGGCGCTGCCCCTCCTGCCGGGGATATCCCCGGCCCCTCCCCGGCGGGCGGCGGCCCAATGGAGGTGGGGATGCTGTGCGGGCTGCGGGCGGGCTGGGGGCGCCGCCGAGCCGCGGACGCCGCCGGCCCGGGGCCGCGCACACTCGGCGGGGAGCCGGGGGCAGGGGCGGGCGGCGCCGGGGCTCGGGCGGGCGGCGGCGGCTGGGATGAGCCGGCGGCGCGGCTGTGGGGGCAGATAGCGACCCGCGGGGACGCGGCCGAGTGGGGCTCGGAGCGGCGGCGGCCGCCCGGCAGCGCCATGGCCGCGCAGCGCGACCCGCTGAGCGGGTACCTGCAGCAGCCGCTCTCCGACCCGGGCTCCAACAGCGAGCGCAGCGCCGACTCGCCCGCGCCCGGCTCCGAGGAGGACTCGGCCGGCCCGGCGCGGGCCCTGCACAGCCCCGAGTGGGGCGAGGAGCGATTCCGGGTGGACAGGAAGAAACTGGAGGCCATGCTCCAAGGTGAGGCGGGGAGCGGTGGCGGCGGTGCCCCGGGGGAGTCCGGGAGGGACACGAGGGGGCCCCGCACCCTCCGTGCCGTGTCCTGCCTCCCCCATCCCCGCCGGGGCGGGTCCGCCTCCTGTCACCCCTCCGGGCGCGGGACGCGGCCCTGGCTCGGCGGGAGCCCGCGGGCCGGTCCCGGCTCCGGGCGCTGTCGTGGCCAGGAGGAGGCGGCTCCTCGGCCCCCCATCCCCGGAGCGGAGCGGCTCCGTCCCCCCGGGTGTCCGGACGCCGCTCGGGGCCGGGCCTGGCCGGCGGCGCGGGTGGTGCCGCTGCCCGGCCCCGCCGGGGCTGCGGGTCGGAGGGTCCCGGTCTCTTCGAATTCCTTCTGTAAAAACGTAACATCCCGCTCGGGCAGGGCGGTTCGGGCTCTCGGCTTTCGAGGAACAGCTGCGTAGCGGGAAAAGACCTGTTGGAGCCGGGTGTCCTGGCCGGAGGAGCGGGGACGGCTCCGCAGAGCTTGACAGCGGCCGCCGCTGCCGCAGGACCGGCTCGGCCCTTGGCTCCGCTTTGTGGCTTTTTGTTTTTAGAAGTATTTTTTTCTTTCCTTGAGGCTGCATATTTTGTCCCAGTATGTTTTGAATTATCTGACTCTCAGTGAAAGTTACGTAGGCAACTTTTGACAAAACAAGAGTGGGCAGTTGCTGGTTTTGTTGCTAGAGCAGATAAATAGGTTTGAATCAGTTGCGGATGCTGCGAAGTGGGGTAATTCCCCCGGAGTGTTCCCTGCTGTCTGACCTCAGGAGCCCGTGAGAACGGAGGTGAGTTTCAGGTCTTGCAGTGTCAAATCTCAGGGTATGTTTGGATCAACAAGGAAAGGTGATGGTGATTTAAAGAAGGTGCACTTTCCTTTGGAACTGCTGTTTTGTAAACATTTAGTGTTACACTAACATGGTAACTCACGTATTTATGTATATTTCCAAAACAAATAAACCCTTGACAAATATTTCACTGGCGTGACACATGAAAGGCATTTCAGTCACTTACTGGAAGCTTTAGGTGCTCCTTCCTGAGCATCCCCTGCCAGGGCACCTGCCCTCCTCCTTCCAGCGGTGAGAGGCTGTGGGAGCCAGCTGGGGAACAGGGGCTGGTGAGTTGGGTTGGTCGCTGAAGAGCTGCGGTTTGACTTGGTGACTACAATGATTGGAATTTTTTTAATTGAGATTCTCTCTCCTGGGGGCGTGTTAATCTTTAATCAGCTAATACTTTAGCACTAGTAGAAAAAAAATCTCATTATGTAATGCAATAAAGAGAAAGGAATTTGGAGAAACAGAGCAGCATCAACTATTTATAAAGATGCGCTCATCAAAACTGTCCTAAAACCAAAACCACACGGGTATTTCTGTGTAAGAAGTGGTAGAAAAGGGTCAAAAGTTAGAGTTCTGTAAGAAGATGAAGGTTGCTTTAACTTTTTTTTCTAGTAGCTGAATAAATTTCCATTATCTCATCCCACACACAGTCCTTTCTTCTACTGCCTGGGGTAATAAGCATGCAGGGGTAAACAAAGCTCCCAAGCAGAATCCAAATACTCTATAGGTTGTGTCACCCAGCAGTAGCCAGTGTCAAAATGTGAGATTTTCTTTGCTCCTTTTAAAAATTTTATCTTACCTTTATAAGAGTGTAGTAAAAAGTCTATGATTGTTAGAGCACAGCAAGTAAATGCAAACAGATTGCTGTCTGCTTTTTGGAGAGAGGTTGCTGTATGTCCAGTCTAGAACACACGTGCTTCAGGTGATGGTTGGAGGAGTTTTTGCATCAGACAGTTATCCTTGTTGTGAAGGAAAGTTTATTTTGGACTCTGTAATAAGTGTTTTTGTGTGCAAACCTAAATTGCCTGGCTTATTGGTAATGAAAAACTGCTTATTAGGAAACATGAGGCAAACATAGTAGTTCTTTCTGTCAGAAAACTGAACTGTTTGTTAAACATTATCACTTTCTTGCAGTTTCCTCTCCGTACTTTACAAGTATTTATCTCATCTCTTGACTTCTTCCCAGATAGGTTTTAGTTATCCTTTTCTTGTACAATACTTCAAGCTCAAAATAGTGCTGCCAGGGAAAGAACGTCTTGAAGCCTGATCTGTGAGTGGTACCCAGAAATTCATAGTCAGTTATGGTGCCAATGACAAGCCAAACTTGATTGTATTTTTTAACTTCTCCCACCCCCTGTTCTCTTTTCTTTCTTTCTTTTTTTTTTTGTGTCCATCTTTTGGGAGTTGAAACTTTGACTCACCCTCATAGGAAAGGGACAATGGAAAGGAAGCAGTGTGCCATCTCCAGAAACTAATTTTTGTTAGGGAATTTGTAGGGTTGCATTCCCTATGGTTTCTAATACTAGAGCCTTCACTGGAAGCTCTTAAAAATGTATCGTGGAATAGAAACATGTCTGTAGTCCAAGCGGTGATGACCAGATTTCTTATTTCCAAAAGTTAGCCAATTTTTTTGCCTTTTACTTTTTTTAAATTCAGGCTGGTGTAAATACAGCTTCTTGGGTTCATATTAGATGCTTTACCAGCTACTAGAAAGCCTGTTTACATCTATGAAAGTTACTTTTTCAGTGATTAAAAAAACTATGATTTCTTCTAGTGATCACCACAGCTCTCTTATATTATGGAGGGGTGAGAACACATTGTCTTTAGTTCAGTTATCTTTAAAGCCAAATTTGAAACAGCATCTGTTGAAGAAACCTATCAGGAAATGTTCTCACTCTTGCTTGGGGTGCCTTGTTTTTTTTTTACTCATCAACATCTGTTGTTTACTGTGCTAATCATGAAATGCAAAAAACTATCGGGGAGGAAGGATATTAAGCAGCTCAGTTTTGGGCTTGGTGCTTCTGTTACTTTGTGGTTGCATTGCTGAATTTTATATGTGTTTCTGCTGTGCTTGTTTTCATCTTTCCTACCCTTGATAGTTTGTGGATGTTTTCCTGTTGGAGAAAGCTGATTTCAGGGAGACTCAGCTGGGCATAGCAGACTCCATGGCTCATGGGGGGGCTGGGACACAGAGTATCTGGAGTAAGTGCTGTAGGGTGACCCTGGGTAGCTCTCTTTCAAAGGAGAGGTGATGCAACAAGTTTGCTACAGTTGTATCTAAAGAAGAAGTCAAATCTGAATGGATGTGTCAGAAAATCTTGATTTGAGGGTGCTTCTGCTACTTTTTTTTTCCAGTTTGAAATAATTGTTTTAGTATATTTGCTGTTCTGTTTGGAATATCAGGAAAGGCAAAAGCTGTGGTAAAAACCTTGAAAATAAGAACGATTTTTTTTCTTGTGTCCAACTACTGTGTATGACTGTTTTATTACTTGCACAGAGATGTCTGGAATAGTGTTCCATAAGCAGATCTCAGTCTTTATAGTGGGGTGTAAGCTATCTTATGCTGCATGTCTTTATCAGAGTTTATTGGTGAACAGATCTTTTTAGAGTAACTTTTTTTTTTTTAAGCAAAATTGAGTAAAACAGATCAGGTGGTCTTCCCAGCAGTGACAGAAGATAGTATTTCATAGCAGTGCTATTAATTATAGCTGCTCTGCACAAATTCTGGTAAATGCTCAGGTGACTTAATATTGTGGGATGAATTACTTAGTGCATGTTTAAATGCCTGTTACCATAGCAGCTGAGTATTATTATAAAAATGCAAAACACTAAACTTAGGAAAGCTGCTCAAAAAGTAGAATCTAACAGCAAATGTTGCAGCAATCCGTAGGCTTAGACAAGTTGGCCATGAACACTGAAAAAAAAAAAAACAAACAAAAAAAAGCAACACCTTTTTTGCTTCCATGGTGTGTCTTATCCTTGGTTATAAAGTGTTATACCAGTTTTGCATTTCAAATAATTCTTTTTCTATGTCATGTTCTTGAACAGACATTGGAGGGGGTTTTTTTATGTGATGTGTGTACAGCACATGCTTAAATACTTTGTGACTTTGTAATTCACTATCACGCGATAGCAGTTTGGTATAAAAACAGATCCATGCTGTTTTTTAATAAGAGTCTAAATCTAGCAGCGGTGTGTGTACCATATTATATATGGCTCTTTCATTAAAAAAAACCAAACTGTGCCAGCTAAAATTCTGTTTTTCTTTGTTCTGTTTTGGATTTTTTTTATGCATCATCTTTCATTTTGAGGATTCGTTGGGGTAGTATTAGGGATCTAAACTTTATGGGTTGTGGTTTTTTGTTCTGTGTCTTTGTTGTTTGGGGTTGATTCTTTTCCCCTTGTGAGGTAATTCAGAATTTACCCGACTGACTGTTGATAAACATATGAAGAAAAGCACAGACCTATCTGCCCAGGAAACTGAAGAGCACTCGGCACCACAAGCACCCTGTTTGCTCATTTCACAGAGCAGGTTGTGTTGCTACCAAGTGGGCACCTTGGAAAACAGCAGTGGATTTAGTACTGACTGTCATTAGTTATGGAGTAGGCCAGAATAATAGGAATCATGTCAATCTTAATTTGCACAATGTAGACTTGACTTCTATAAATACTAAGGGATCACTTATTATTTTTCAGGCAGTAAGGATGAAAGCAGTGTGACTCAAATTCAGTGAGAGCAGTCAGTACAAGCAGCTCTTTGGGCTGTCTTTGTATAGCTCTCTGTCCTGCCACTGCAGTGCTGGGTGAGCACTTCCCTGTCCTGGTCCCTCAGTTTTTGTGCTCTTTGCCTGTCGTGGGGAGTTAGGGAAAAAAACCTCAACTAGTAATTTTCCACCAAAACAAGTCCTTTTTTTCTTAGGGGGAAGTGACATAAATACTTAGATCATTTTTTTGCACAGTTTAATCTAGGTGCAGCTTACTGTAAATCTACTGGAAATCAATTGTTAATTTATTTGCCTAAAGGTCACCCCTGAGGCCATTGTCCCATCTTAAGACTGTACCTGTGCAGTGCCTGCTTCTGATGCCTGAGTGATAACCAGCTTTTGTTTGCTGAGCCATCAGGCGAAACTTGTATTTAAACAAGTGTATTTTCCCTACTTAATGCATAACTCTGTTGGAAAGTGTACTTCAGTACTTTTCATAGTTTTCTCCACTAGTTTGTTCCATCTACAGAGAATGATAAATCCATGTGTGACAGGCAAAGTTTGAGGGAAGTGGAAGGGGGAAGAAAAACACTTTTATTCAAATGTACTAAAGAAGACAGATATTCTAGGAAACCCAGGCCTCTGCTGAGTGTTAAAAAACAATAGTTTTATTAGAGGCTAAACCCTGGATATATGACTTTTGAGCAAGTTAGCTGCCTAATAGGCCATTGTAATGGTCCTGACTGTGATGGTTTCTGTGTAGGGAGGGCAAGCTCAGTGTTAAATTTATATTGGGTTTTTATGTTTAAATGGCTAAGCAGGAGTTGCTGCTATTCCTCTGGCTTATTTTTGTGTGTGTGTGTGTGTGTGTGTGTGTGATGGTGACAGAAATTTATACAATAAAACTGAATGTACTGTTGTCCTTCAAATAATTCGTGTACCTTGCTTGCAGCTGAAGTTAAAAATACTCAAGGTGCTGTTGATTTACAGTCCTGTTTACAGCTCCCATGTTGGATCCCTGTTGGATCTTCAAGGGTTATGAACTATGTCTTGTCTTTGACCAGATTTGTACTGAAATACCTTCTCAGACTCTTTATTTTAGTAGGTCCTAACCACAGTTTCTTTTCCTAGTGGAAGAAAATGTGGGTTTTTTCTACTAAGTTGTGAGATTTCTCTTGGTGGTTTTATTATTTTTTGTTCCCTGCAATGTATCAGCATAACCTATACAAGGACGTAGTTGTGGGGAAATTGGAACCTTCCTAATAGTATTTACTTTTGGTCTTTAACTTACATCTAGCAGGAAAAAAAATTCCAAGTTCTTTGTCAAGCTTTCAAATCCCTAAAGTGCTGAATAGTCTATTTCTACAAAAAATAAATACATTAAATGAATTTGTGTGACTTGTAGCTTAAAAATGTTCTTGCATTCCATTGTTAACAATTGTAATAATACCACTTTCTCAAGTTTCAGTGTTTTTTAAGTAGTACAACGGACTATCATGGTTTGGCATGGACTGCTAAGTTAAGTATTGCTGGCTTGCACATTCCTGTTGGTTATATTGTAATCTTTACCTCCGTTGGAAAATATGTCCTATTTTGAGTACTTATTTCAGACTCTTGCTTCTATGCCTTGTCAAACAATGAAACATGCTGGTTTTCTTTAATTTCAAACTTCTGTGTTGAAGAACCAATGGCTTTTTTCAATTTAACATCTTTACAGTAGTATCCCTTACTGTGGTGACTTTCATGAACTTTGAGCTTAAAATCTAATATGACTAGACACGAGTTGGAGTTCAGCTACAAAAAATACACACAATTAATAAGCTATCTGAAGGGATGAGCTCTTGATTTAAGGATTTCTTCTTTAAGATACTGCCTATTAATCAGTGGTATTTCCTAAAATAATTTTGACTTTAGCAATTCATTCTTTGAACACAGCTGCAACTTTTGTTCAGTATCTGTTTTTGTTTGATGGGGCTTTCTTTCTGTGGCTCAGACCAGTGTGACTGTATTGCATGGGGCAATGTAGCTCTTCACATTCTGGTGACTTTTATAGCTGATTGATGTAAAGATGTCTACAGTGATATCCTCTTTACTGGAATGGGAATACATAATTTTCAAATAACTTTTTCCGTGTTAAAGGCTTATTGACGTTGTGAGGGAATGCTCAGGAGTGATAGTGTTATCTCTATCTATACAGTCTAAGTAATCTGAGTATTCAACAACTTCTTGTGTGAAAATGTAGGTTTTGGATATGGGTGGAAAAACTCTTGTCTCTGCAGGAAAAGATGGGTGTGATGGATGGGGGTTGAAAGCAAATACATAAGAGAACACTAGGTGTCTGAATAAATCAGATAATAATATTGCCTGGTAGCATAACTTTGCTTTTTCTGTGGCAAACCAGATTTTGTGAAGAGAGGTTGATGGGCATGTAGCAACTGCCCTGTCCTAGTTATTATCCTGCTGTGCAGCTCTCCTGTAATCGAGACCAAGGCACGGGATAGGCATGTGCCTGAAGGACAGCTACACAGGAAGCTCCCGTACCTTTACTGGGAAACCCAGCTGAGTGGGTGCATCCCTGAAATCCCTGAGGGCAATGCAGACAGGTGAAAGTGCAGGGCTGTGATCTCCCTGAAGGTGAGGATGTGTGGTGGGATTCAGTGATTGGATATAAGCTCCTTGGGAGGCACAGGCTGGGATGCTGAGGAGGAGGTGTTGCCTTTTTGTGTGAGACAGGCAAGATTGCACGGAGCTCTGCCTTGGAGCAGACCATCATTTGTGTGTGTCAGAGGATATAAGCAGACGGAGCCAGACTCTTCTCAGTGGTACTTAATGACAAGACAAGAAGCAAAGTTTCATTTTATGATTTTTCCTCTTTTTTTTCTGAAAGGAGACAATCCATAAAATTTGGAGACTTGTCGATTCTGCAGTGTTCAGTACTGAAGTGAGGTCACTCATGTCTTTTGGAGACCAAAGGAATCAAAGGATTCTTAGCAAGGCTTAATATTAACTTGCTGGTTGAGATCTTACTGAGGCACCAGGGTTCACTTATGGGAATGGGATAAAGTATTTGGATGTTCAGTGGCCAAGCAGTGGGAGCTGGCTGTGGGCTGGAGTGGCCTCGCTGCTTCAAGGGGTGTAGTTCATGGACTCCAAGCTATGGATTACTCTGCATCCTGCTGAGCTTTGCCTTCTTGCTGATGGCATGTGAGCAAGTTGTGAAAACAGGACTTGGTAATGCAGCTTGGATTGGAGCACAGTCCTGTTATCTCTATTGCTTGGATTCTGTTGTGTAAACCACAGAAATTCTTGTTGCTTAGTACCCTTCCTGGAAGTGCCTTTCTTGCACATGTGAGCCTTAGCAAACAGGAGATAGATTATTCCTTAGGTTTTTTTCATTTCAGGGGTGAAAGGCTTCTAAAACATCTTTATAAATATATCACTTGTGATCAGAAAGACAGACAATAATAGATGTTGCATGTAAAAGGTATGAGATTTCCACTCACTCTGACAGCCTTCCACATGGCCAGCTGCCAGCAGCTGTGTCTCGAATTTGGCATCTCGAGATCAACGGTTTATAAATGCTGTGCAGTAAAGCTCCTTTTTTATTGCTTAGCTTGTTTGTTTGTTTTTGGTTTTTTTTAATTGCCCAGGCTAACATGCCCTAGAACTTTAATGATCAGATTTTGACCCATCCTGTTGGAGGCTCTGAGCTTTTGGGGCACACTGGGGTCACTTGAGGAGGTGGCTTTCCAGGACACTCACACAATCTACGATCAGCTGAAGATTTTCTGAAGGCATAATTAGTGCCTGATAAGCGATGGCTGTGCGTGCAGTTAAATGTTTTGGCTGTTACCTTCTCTAGAGGGGCTCAGATGCAGCCTGGTAGTAATGTTACTGGACTACAAGGAATATCCTCTGTTGAGCTGCTTTGAGACCTCAAATAAATTGCTTTTTTATTTTCCCTCCATCTGATTTGACTGCTAAGCCTTTTCCCAAAGGCAGGGAGCTGGTCACTGTAGTTGGTGCCAGACACAAGGCAGCCTCATTCCCTGTTCCAATGCAATTCCAGGATTTACCTGGTGTGTAAAGGTTGCAATAAAAAATACTCCTTATATATAAAACTTGGTAAACTTCTATAGAGAAGCTTTTCCTCAAATATTAACTCAAGAAAATAATGAGTCCCCATTCCTCTTCTGGCTTTTTGCCTGTTGGGAACATGTGTAGATGCAAGTGAGGAATGAGCCATCCATTTTCCATTTACTAAACTTCCCTGCAGGCCAGGCCTGGGAGGCTTGGTTCCATTTTCCACTAAAACTATGTGATATGAATCAGGTCTGTAAGAACTGTTTTCTAGGAAAAATAAGCAGCAATCTTTGTGCTTATGTGGTTATTGTCAGGCTTGCAGTGTGTGAATACTGAAGAATGTTTGTTATACTGTGGCTTTTATAGGTACTTTCCTCCCCCCCCCATCCCATAGAAAGGTTTTTCTGATTTGTTTGTTTTCCTGTGGGCCTTCCCAACACTTTATTTAAGAAGCTGCAGAATGATGCATTTTTTAGGTCTTTTGGTCCTTCTCTAAAGCTTTTTGACTTGCAGAGATAACTTTTATTTGTAGGAATTATAATGCCACGGAATGTTTCAGCTCTAGCTGTTACAATATTACAGAGGTTTTGAAAGCAAAAAATTGTGAATCAAAATGAGTGCCAAGGAAAGAAAAAATGAAATGTCATTCCAGATCATTCAAGTGACATATATGCATATTTGAAATACGTACTTAAAAAGATTGAGCTGTGTATTTTCTCACTTGGTGCAAAGTATGTGTCAAAGCTTGAATGATTGACTGTACTTCTGATGAGATGACAAGCAGAACAAAACCAAAATACCATTGTGTTGCTTGTGGAGCAGGTCAGATCAGGGCTTTGTCTGATTAAACTTCAGTCTTGGAAAGGAATCATGCTATATTTCCTTGTGAGGAAAACTTGTAACACTTTTATAATGAAGCGTAGCTAAATGGTTTATGGTATAACACATCTGAAAACTGGTATTGAGCCAAGTAAATTTGGCCTGAAAGAAGCCATGTTAATAGATAATTGGAGGGAGAAGTTGGTATTACTAACAATTTATCCTGTTTTTTTGAAGTGTTGTTTTGGGCTACTGAAACATATGATATACATATGGGATTTTTTTCTTCATTTAATAAGCACATAAGCGAGTGGTCTGTTTTATGATCTGCCTGCCCTATTGTTATCTCACACAATCACAGAATGGGTCAGGTTGGAAGGGACCACAGCAGGTCATCTGGTCCCACCTCCCTGCTGCAGCAGGGTCATCCCAGAGCACACAGCACACTTCTGGATTGTGTCCAGAAGTTCTTGAATATCTCCAGTGAGGGAGACTCCACAGCCTCTCTGGGCAATCTGTTCCAGTGCTCAGTCACTGCACAGTAAAGAAGCTCTTCCTCGTGTTCAGGTGGAACTTCCTGTGCATCATTTTCTGCCTGTTGTCTCTCGTTCTATCTTGCCATTTAAAGCTTTAAAATTTTTGATTGTATTGCTAGTCTAAAGTTTCATGGTGAGGTTACTAGATATTCCAAAGTTTTAAATATATTTTTACGTCTTCCTTTTTTGTTTGTAAATATTTTTTAGCTCTACCAGGTAGAGCTAAAAGTATCACATGTAGGTGATGCTTTTTTCTATTTTAAGGAAACTTTGGTTTTGGGAATCTGTGTTGTCTTTCTGAATTAATGGTTTAAAACTAACCTCTAAGTCTTTTTCCCTGTTGCCAATGACTTTGTATGAATGAAGGGCTTTGATTATGTCTATTTTTATTGGCTCTGTTCTGTTCAGACTATGCCTGCAATAAATTTATGGCAGTTGAATATACGAGATTGGTAATTTAAGACTAAGCATCTTGAGAGAGGTAAAAAATGAAATCCACAATTCCAAAACAAATATTAGGTCAATTATAAGTGATGCAGTGAAACACTTTATATGTTAAAGGAAGCTTTAGTAGATTGATGCCTTCTGAAGATATTCCCTGGGACCTTTATGGTGAGATATTTGTGTTACTTGAGGGTGTGTAAGCTGGGATTCAGTGAACTGTTTGCAGAGTAATTAAACCAGGAGCTTTGTTGTAAGGTAGTTCCTGTGCAGAGAGCTACAGAGCCACGGTGAGTGAAAGGTTAACCACTTGCTGAAAAGAAAGTAGTTAAAATAATCTGTGTTTAAAATCATATCTGTGTGTGTAATACATAGATTTAAATAAAAATGTACATATGTATTTGTGTGTAATTGAAATGGATACATTTGCATGCCATCCTTGCTGTGATATGGAAATACTTTTTTTCATCTTGATCTGCTTCAAGGAATATGAGACTTGGTCTCACTTCTTCTGAATGTGTGAGTGCATCCATGGGTGAGAAGTGCTGTAGAATGGTGGAATATTAAATTACATTAGATGACCTCTGTTTATATGCCGTTGGAGCAGTTAAAATAGCATTGATTTAAAGAGTCTGGATGTGGAATACATTTTTTTAAAATACTGTTTTATACAGTGGAAAAGAATCTTAGTATGTCTTTACTTTTTTAGTAAAACAAACATAAGTGCTGTTTTTCCTTAGTAAATTTACTTCCGGAGTGTGTGTAAAATAACGGATAAGAGAGAATATGTTTCTAATCTGTTCCATGTGCAGAAACAGTGAATAAATCTGATCAAATCTTTTTAGTCCTTTATAAGCAATTCCTTTTTGAAATAGGAACATGTTCTGCGGAATTTCTCTGTGTGGAAGACGTTTCCACCGTCAGAACGCAGAATATGTGGCTCCTCAGTATGTGTGACATTTTTTAACGCACTAAACAACTGAACATGCAAGGATGTTTTCTGGGTTGCTTAGCAGCAGTCAGGTTTTTTCCTTTAAGTGGTCTTCGGTGACATCTTTAGATTGTTCAGAGACTTGGCAGAAATAAAGTCATTCCAGTGTTTGAAACATGAGGAATCGTTTAAGCCGTGGAAAAAAAAAAAGTAGGGTTGGCTCATTGTAAAGTTTTGTTTATATTTAAACATTTACAGAACTTTATATTCTGTGTTGTTGTAAATGTTTAGGGAAAGTGAGTGTAGAAGAATATTCTGCTGGATTTTAAGTGCAGCTTTAGGTGTTTCCCACCTGAAAGACACAAACTTTGGCTAAAGATCAATTGAAAAGTTTTTTTTCAATTGATGTACTTGCTGTTGGAAGTATATTTTCTGTATTTATGTAGACAGCTGAGGGTTAGTGGTGTTATGAGTTGAGAATGTAATAAAAAATTAAAATATAAATATACTTCTTTTCTGTATAGGACATCAATTGCATCTATGCAAGAATGCGTGGCTCTCCTGTGTCACTGCAGAGCTTCTGTTGGCACTTCCACTTGGGAATAGCCAGCAGAGAGTTGGAGATTAGATTTAATAAGGTGTTAAAGAATTAAGTGCTGTCAGCTTCGTGCTGCAGCTCCCTGCTGCCTGAGGGTCCTTTTGGTGTCTCTCTTCCCTGCTGCCTTCTTTCACATGAGTCAAAGGGGTGTTTGTCCTCCAGGTGGAGTAGTGGCTTGGTCTGGCAGGAACCACAAACGTGCCCAGGACGGAGCCAGGCGTGGGAGAAGAGTGGCTGAGTTAAAGGAAAGATTTACACAACTGCCCGTGCAGGTTCGCCAGAGCAGGGACTCGCTGGGAGGGTGTCAAGGCCAAGTTTTTCAGACAGATAGGAAATATTTTTTAAGCGGGAAATCTCGGGACCCAAGAGGCAAAGGGAGACGTGACTAAGAGGGTTATAAGAGTCCAGTAGCTTTGGATGTGAACAGGAAGGATCTCCCCGTACATCGCACGGCAGCCAGACGGGCTGCTCGGAGAGGAGCTGCTTCTGTGCAGCCACTCTTCTGCTCTCTCTTTTGTTTGTGCTGTTTTATGGGAGGAGAGGAGGAGAAACCACTCACCAGCTCTGTTCTGCCTCCTTCCAGCAGTGTGATGGATCAGGATCAACTGGAGCCCACTCGGCATTTTTGCAGCTGCTCCACAGACTTGAGGCTGTGAGAGCAGGCTCGGGGCAGGCACAGGAGCTGGGAACCCACAGGGGCTGGGTGAACATTCAAATGTTTTCCTTCCTCTCCTGACCTGCCTCTCCAGATGGAATAGATCGTTGGTGAACACTTACATCTGAGTGTAGGCTTTGGTGTAGATGCTTTCCTACCTACCCAGGCCTGCCATCTCTCCATGTGGGGTGAGGAGGAGGGAGATGCAGTGCATGTCTCAGAAGAGCTACTGCTTTACTGGCAAGGTGGTTGGGACTCCAATGCATTTTGTTTGCTGCAATAAAGCAAACTCAGATGCCTCAGTGCATGTTGACTTCCGTGTTAAAAGATGGAAACCAGAAGAGCTGGTGCTCGTGAGCCAGTCAGCAAGGATTTGCTTTGTTCTACTCGGAAAAGAAAAGCCACAGCCATAAAATAAATTTTACAGTCTTTTAGATAACACTAGGGGTTTTAGGAGTGTAGTTTTGAGTACAGCTGAATATTTGCTTTGTAAGCTATTGGCATTGTGCACTTTTATTCATCATTTTAATGTCTTGCCAATGATTAAAAATATAAATTGGGAGACTATACGTATTTGTTAGGTAGATCAGTTTTACCTGGTAGTGTGAAGGTAATGGTAAACTTATAGATGGAGCTTCTTATTCTGAAACACTTTAAAGTGCTTAGTATTCAGCATTTTGTTTGTAATTTAACCTGTCTTACATCTTTTTAATAATCAAAGGAGTAAGAATGTGTTCTTAATAATGTAAAAGTAATTTTATATCCTGCAAAGGAGTTTAACATCAGCACAAGTGAAAACATGGTACTCCCTTCTACTTATAAAAAAAAATAAATCTTTGTGTTCTCTTGTGGTTCCCAGGTGATGTCGTCTTCTCAAACATTCTGCTCCTGAGCTGTAAGTCTTTAGTTCAGGTTTAGAAATGCAGCATCAATTTCTCTTTTGAAGTAATTTATGAGTTAAACCTAATTGAATTTAAAGGGATAATATTCCAAAATGTTTGAGAAGTAGAGATGAAGAGGCTGCTTAGGAGGAAAATTGCCTTTTTAGGCAATTCAAGTAACTCTTAATTTAATTTTTTTTTACTATGCTTGAAGGACTCTTGTTGGTGCTTCTGTAAATACCAGGTACTGCTGCAGATGGGTCACAGATCTGCTCCCTTTGCTCAAATACAGACTGGTTTTTGATTTTTCTGGCAGGAGTTGATTAATTACTGCCAAGTAGAGATTGAAAATGGACTGAACACCCACACTGAACACCTCAGGGGCTGATGCTTGAGCTACCTTCCTGGTGCTGTTTCTTTAGCAATGTAAGAATAGTTTTCTTTGCTGGAGAAAACTCTCTGATTTATGATCAAGTGGGTTCATGCAGACACAGTGAGAGCTGGCAAATATTTCACTGTGATAGCTTAGGTGACAGAAGCAAATTTGCTTTTTTTTCGAAAACCAATTTTTTCTTCTGACACCTTAAATCTGGTGATTATTTTTCATCAAGTTACAGAAAAGAGTTGTATCAATTCCTGCAAATTGGTTTTGCCAAGGTTGTGGGTTCGTAGTAGCCAAGCAGTCTCATGATTTCAGGGTAGCAACTTAGAGAGCTGAAAAGTATTTTATGGTTAAAGCCAGTTGAGTGCTAACAGGAACCCCAAATTCAACCAAAATCAAAATAGAAGAAAAAAAACATAAACAGGAAATGTTGCTGGTTTTGGCAGTCTTAATAGTAATGGCTTATGAACTCTAGAAATGGAGTACACCATCCAGACTTTCACCTCTGTTAATTCTAGGTGTGTTTTTTTTATTATACAGGGTTGAGATATGTAGAGACTTTCAGAGTCTACTGAGTTTCCTGGATTTTTATTCTGACCATTGCAATGTCCCTTCCTCTATGTCAAGACAACTTTGGGAGCTTTGTGTCTATGGAAAAAGAATAAAATATGAGCTCACATGCTTGTCCTTACAGAACAATCTGCTGGTCTCCATACGACTGAATTAGTCCTAATTGTGTGCAATGCCCCATTGTTTTTAGTAATGTGCCAAACAAAAAGCAAACAATAGCCAAATTCTGTTTTAAGGGGACAGTTCAAATAGTTGAAATAGCACTGGTAAAAAAACAGCATGAAGGAGGAGGCTTAAAAACATAAATTAAGTGCTAAAGTCATTGTTGGCACAAGAGAAAACACAGCACTGTCAGGTTTATCTCAAGAACAGTCAGTTGAAAAAATGATTTTTCTCAGATAATGGAACTGTGTGAAGCTTGAAGACTGTAGGTGCATCTGATGGGTTGTACTCGTGTTATTGTAATAAATTGTATGCAGTTGATAGTTATACTTTTGTACTATCTTGAGCTCAGGAATAAATTGTATTGATAATAAGTATTATCTTTGGAATAAAGGGAGTATGTATTTATGATTTTTTTTTTGTTAGAATATCTGGATTTTAATATTAGGAGATGATGTTTTGAATCTTGGGTTTGTGTTTTTGTGAGTATGTGGACTTTTTTCAACTGTAAAAACAGACTTGGCATAAAAATCACTCACAGTCTCTGCTAACTGAGGAACTTGGAAAATTCTTAGGGATTAATTGCAACTCTAGGAAGACCCAGTTAAATAAAGTCAATAGTAGAAGGCTTTCCTTAATACTTATCATGTGTGGGTAGGGCTCTGTTTGCCATTTTTCTGGATGAGGCATAATGTAGTTTATTCTAAGTGGACACTTCCACTTCAGGGAGGATTTTCCTGAACTGAAAATGCACATTTTGTGTGGTGTGACAGCAGAGCTGGACTTCCCTCTGGGGGTCCCGTTCTTATCCTTTCTCAATGTATTTCTGAAATGAGGCCAACTTTAAAATTTCAAAAAGCCAATTCTTGTGGAAATACCTCATGTCTGGAAGTGGAAGCTTCCAGTATGATACACTGCCAGAGCCTTCTCAGAAATGCAACTTAGTTTTATTAACCCTCCTCTTCAAGTGCAGTTTTCTGCAGCCGTGAGATACTGTTCACTCTGCTTAAAGACTCCTGAAACATGAACTTTCCAAACATTCAGCAGAGGAACCAGAGCAGCAAGTCCCCAAGTTTCCCTTTCTGCTGAGTTTTAAAGCTGATCAATTCTAACTGCATGGAGAATGCACTTTTTCTGTTGGCTGGGTTGCACTGCACGAAGCTATAGTTCACGTTGTGGAACATCTTGAAGTCTATATTATTGTAATGGAAGAAGAATGTTAGGAATCTTTTGTGGACAATTTTTTTTTTTTTTTTCAGCAGAGCTTTTTGTATCCTTGGATCACAAAGAGCAAAGGCTTTGTAACTTTTCTGTTCCTTAGTAGTAGGCATTTTCTGATTCGAGGGCTCCATGATCAACCCTCTCTCAGGAAAATAATTGTTGGGTTGACAATTTTTGATAATATACATAACCATAAATTTTCAGTTTTCAGCTTTATTTTGTTTTTATTTTTCTCCTGGATGGCTTTGTGGCTTTATCCAGCATTACTCCAGGCTTTGCATAGTTCTTGCAAACCTGTGGGAATACTAACCTGGCTTTTTCCATCCTGAGTTCCTGTGTGTGAATAAAAAGGCTGAAATAGAGGTCAAGGACTCAGTATATTGAGAACAACACAATTTAAGAGTTTGGTCAGTGGAAGGTTTTTTTCTTAAATTATAAGAGGAAGGAGCATTAGAGGTTACTTGGGGTTTATTATATATAATTTTTTTGTTTGTTGTATGTTTTTTTAACTTGCAATTTAACTTGCAGAACTTCCCAGCAGTGTAAATCTCACCCAACATGTGAAAGACATCTCTTGTTAGTGCTTGATAAAGCCTAGAAGAAGTAATGGGGGACTTGAAAAATTTCAGGTGTTTCTGTGATTGGGATACTTGTCTGTATGAATTGCAATTTGCTGTTGAAAAATTATATGGCTTGAAATAATCATCAGAAAGAGAGGCTGACTTAGTGTGTTCACCTTGTACATAAATGCATACTTTTTAATGAGGTGGTTTTGTTGCTGTTATTAACTGCTTATAATTTTCCTGTATTATTCCCTTAATACAGATTTTGATGGAGAATGAAAACCTAAAGCAATTTTGTTCTTAACTGGATCTGATTAAGACTTTGCTGCACTTTTTTAATTTTTGTTTTTAAAATGAACTGCTAACTGGTGTTTAGGAGAAACAGTAGCCAAATGCAAGCACATGAGGAGTATTGACCAATCTGTGCCCCGGGGTGGTGGTGGTGGTGGTGGTGATTGTTTTTCACTGAAATACAGAGCTGAGATCCCCTTGACTGTCAAGTGGCATTATATTTTTACTCTCCAGCAAAAATGAGTGCTCGAGGCTTGGTTTATTGTTAGTTCTGCTGAACGTAAAGCACTCAAATAGTTCCTTTTGGTGGCTATTGCAAACACACATACGGTCACTTTTTTTTTTAATTGATGGGCAACTTGTCTCTTTCATGGAAACCTGACCCCAGTACCTTCATATTTATGTCTGGGAATGCTGGCTTTGAGCTACTTTAGCCTGCTCTCAAGTGGACTGTATTTCCTTAAGGAGGTTTGCAGTCCAGAGACCTTTGTCTGCTTGAAACAAAACTGTTGTTGAGTTAGAAATTGTATTCATATAGTGGTTTTGTTTTCCCACATATCAACTTAGATATGTTTAAAGTAAGTTGAAAGTAGTCTAGTCGTATAACTGAATTGAAAATAGCTTATAGGAATATGCTTACTTGTGTTTTACATCATATAAATCAAACACAGCTAAGTACTTTACAGAAGCAAATGTGGTTCCATAAAAAAAGGAGTTCTTTTTCTCCTATTACATATCTTTATGATTTCTAGCTAGAATTATTCTCAAGAGTAATCTCTTCTAGTGTTCCCTGGTTATGGATTTTGGATAATATTTTTCCTCTTGCAAGGCTCACTTGATACTTGAGTTGATGGTTTACAGTAGTTATTTCTTGGTCTATTTTAAAAGAACTTCATCAACATCGTTGCATGTTTCCTGTAGTTTGCAGTCTAACTTATCTGCTGCCATAGCAATCTAATCTTTGTCTTCTTGAATAACACTTTTTAATATTTTTTTTGTCCCAAAACTGGCTGTGGTTTTGGTTTTATTCGCTATTCAGTCCTGAGAGTGACATTATGCCCCTTGGTTAGAAAATATATCTTAAAATTGACAAGTGTACTATGTCAGCTCAGCTTCAACAGATCTGGATATGTGCATTCATTATGTCAGTTAATTATGACTACTCCAAAGAACACAAATTGGTAGGTAACAGTGCAAATAGTAGACTTGATTTTTCTATTTGGTTCGCTGACATTCCTTCCAGATTACTAAGATTTCCTTGTCACTTAAAAAGTGAGTGTTTTGGCAAAAGCTTTATGTAAGCAATGAAACACATGGGCAATATTTATAAAAACTGGGATATTTTGCAAGTACATGTTGAGAGATGTTACACAACGTTTAGACCATAGTGCTTTTTATGAATAGGTAGTAATTTCATTCTGTGTTTGGTGATACAAAAGTGGAAATTCTTTATTTGTTACCTTGTGACTTAAAATCTGCTCAGTGATTTTGTGGTGTATTGCAGGTTGACTTCGAGTATTTTTAGAGGAGTAGGGCGTTATGCTGCCCGAGTAAAGAGGCACTTACCACGGTACTTGAGGCAAATATGCATACAAAAGCAAATGTAAATATAGACTTTAGGAGCACTGTTTATGCTGGTAAGTGCCATGTTGGGATATGCTAAATGCTTGCTATGATGCTTGCTAACATTTCCGTTTATTAGATGTGCCCTACCCTGAGCAGCAGACACTTAAAAATTGGCCATTGGAAATATTAATTCACATCTGAGATAATTTATAGATGTGCAGTATGAGGTATTAACTTTCAGCTACAGACCAGGTTTGGACTAACTTCCTTATTTGTTCTGTGTATAACTTTATTACTGTGTAAATACTGAAAAAGGAGTTCATAGTTGACATAATACAGAAGAAAAAAAACTTTGACGTGAACTTCTACGGAAAGGATCCAAATTGAGTGATACTGAGCAAAAATGGTAAAAAAAAATAGTTCTGAAAACCGGATTACATTAAATCAGCTGCAGTAACATCTTGCTACTTGATCCTGTTTTTGTTTGCAAAAATACGATATTTCTTCAGCTAAAGCCTCCACGCAGGAACTGGAGGCACAAATGGGCCAAACATTAGTTCCTTAGTTGTTATTGTTTGTTTTTCTAGATTTTGGCAGAAATTGTACATTCTTTGTTTTAATTTTTTGCTTCCCCGCACTTGACATTTTATATCTTAAGTTTACGAGTTTCTTTCCAGTTTATTTTGCATGAACTTACTGGGTTTTGGTATTGTATCAGTTCTTCTAAGCAGGACTTCCCTGAGTCTTGTAAGTGGAAAAGAGGAGCTTAATTCCAGACATAGTCAAGGCTTCTAGATAAATGAGTTGGTAACTCAACCTCAGTTGTCTAACCACTAAACAATGCTTTCTTGTTTGCTTGTGGTCATTAATTTAGCTTAAGCATTTCCTGCACTGTATCACAAGATTGTGTAAATGGGGTTTTGTAGAGTTTTCCTGGCTTATATATTTCTTGTAAACAACAGTTGTAGAAATAGCTTCGAGTCCATAAAAATACAAATTAGCTTGCAGGGGGCGAGATACTGGTCTTGGAGATCGTACAGGGTAGGCAGTGATTTGCTTGTGTGCGAAAAGAAAGGGAATCTTAGGACTTGAGTAACATATTTTGGGCCTGTTTGTGTGGGCAACATAACTCCAACTCTCCACTTCCTTAAACGCCTCACTCAGTTTGGTGGGGTTTGAATAAAAGGTTCACAAAGGCCGGCTTTCACATCTGGGTACGCACACTCCTAAGTGATGTTTATTTAGAGTTAGTCAGATGCCCCGTAGCAGTTTTGGGATAGGTTTGAGCAGTCAAAGCGACTACTAGAGGTTCCACCCCTCTGCGGGTCGCTTCCTGAATGCTGAAAAGTGCCAATGGAGATCACTCACTGCTGCAAGTGTAGAGGTTCAGAGGTGTTGTCGGGACTATACAGCCCCTCGGGAGCATTTCGGCTCCCTTAAGGCAGGACCTTGTCTCTAGGAGGTGGGAATCACAAGGAATCCAATGGTTAATACAGCTGGCTTTCTAAAGACCCATTTGCTGGGAGCCTTGGGGTGGGGGGAGCTTTGCATTTCTACACTTCTCCCACGTAGCCAGAATACATAGTTTGGAAACCAAGAAAAACTAACTTGAGCGTGTTGCTCTGTATGAAAACCTGGCCCAAAAATACATATGGGATTTGATGGCTGAGCTATAAAGTTGGTGATAATCTTTATTCCTATAGCATGCTCATATATTTTATTTTAAGTACTGCAAAATTTACATCCTTGACTAATTTTGTTTTCCTGAGATCAGCCCAAAGTTGGGAGGAGTCCCCATGTGAAGATGGCTAACAATCTAGATCAGTGCTTGAAGGTGAATGGGGCAGTTAAATCTTCTCATCCGTGTGCAGTTTTAGTGATGTGTGCTTCCAGCATGTCTGTGTTTAATTTCAGAAAGGGCTTTGGGATCTTTGAGGGACAAATCTCAATAGCATTGAGGTATTTGAATAAATATCCCTGTACATTCTGCCAGAGTTTGGTTTGGTCTTTAACCCTTAGGTGACTAACTTAAGGCCTCTTTCTACTGACTCTGTAATACATAGCATGAGCTCAGCTTCATAATGCCTGAGCCATCCTGCATTTTTGGGAGGCATTTGTTTCCAAGGCATTCTGGAAAGCCCGGTGGATTTATAGCACCTTCAGCTGAGCAGTTCTCAATGAATTGGTTATGAATACGTGACTTTGCTACTTGTTTGTGTAACTTGAAATTCTGCTTTTCTATGCCACCTTACACTTGGTTTGGCAAGAATACTTAAGTTTTCTGAAACAGTACTTAGCAAACTGAGTACAGTTTGCAACTGGTTAGTTTTTTCCACAATGAAAAAAAAGATTTACCTTCCTGTCATTCAGCTCTTCATTCACTGTAGAGAAAATGATGTTGTAGGTTTTCCCTAGTATTGATGAAAAATGAATTAGAAATAGGTGGTGAAAGAATGTAATTATTGTTTAGCTGAACTTTACCAACTTCAATGATCTGATACCATTCAGTGAATTTTTGATAGAAGATTATTTAATTTGGGAAATAGATTGGTAATAAAAAGATGTGCTGCCAGGGTTAGTGCAGAATTTCTTGTGGAGCTGCATCTTTTTGTCCAGAAGACTTTCTCCTAGTGCCAACTCAGAGCACTGTTTTTCTGGATACATGCATTGACTATGACTCAGTCCAGTACTGTTTATATCTGTAGTGCTGACTCAGTGAAGAAGCAGGTAGGATTTCCCAAATGGAATAACTTAGCTTAGGAGATAAAATTAATGTAATTGTTTTAATTTGTTGTTGATTAACACTCTGAAACCAGAATGCTTTTGCTTATCTTAAGCTAGCTGTCTTCTTTTCTGCTGAACAGTCCACAACTCTAAAGTAAAATCTAATAGATTATCCTTGACAGCTGATGCAGCCCACATCTCCTAATGTGGCATGGTTTGAGCTGGTATGGATGCTAGGCTTCTGCAATGTAAACCAGTGCAGGCTTTTATCTTACTGTAAACTGTGTCTAGAAAACGCTAATTATACAACTTGACGTCCTTTATTCGCTCTGAGTGCGTATGTTTTTATTTATATGCATGCACATAAATGGAATAATTTAATGCTTTGGCAGCTGTATATAGCAGTTGTGTTTTTTAACATGGAAACTGTTCATAAGAAAAAATCATGTAGATGTTGAAAATATGGACATAAAACCAGCTGTGAAAATAAAACTTGTTCACCTTTACCAGAAGGGTCTAGACTTCTGTTGTGCTTTGATCTTCTTACCTAAACAATTACTTCATTTCCTTAGCTTTTTAAAAGCAGAAAGATCTTGGTGTTGTGAGTAAACTTTAGTTTGGCAAAGTAACTTATATTGCTGTGGTTTTGTGCTGATACATAATTGGATTCCTTGCCTAGCTAATAATGTGTGGAAAAATGGGCGACAAATTGGCACACACTTAGCTGTGGTGATACACAGCTCTAAACTTGATGTAGGATAAGTTTATTTCCTCTGCTTCCACCCTTTGGGGAGATCCATCCCACTCTCTCTTACACATCTGCTTTGCGACTTCCCCAGGGATGTTGTTTACACAGAACTGTGTTTGTTCTTGACTGAAACAGATGAACTCGTTCCCTTCAAACATTATCTGTGGTGATATCTAAGAATAATCTAAACTCGGACAATTTTTTTCTGTCTTTAAAGCTATGAAAGGTAGAAATTGAGATTTGCAGTGTATTTCTGTAAATTGAGTTGTGTGTTAAAATGTGATTTTTACTCTTTTCTTCCTTTTTTTTAATTAGCTGACTGCTTCAGTGCCTTGCTCTAGTGCTTCTGCCTGTACTTATTTAAATCTACTAATATCTTATGCTTTTTTTTCTTGGCTTTTTAAACTTTTTGTCCTTTGCTACTTGTTATGTATATATTTTGATAGCTAGAAGAACTTATTTTCATCATATTGTAGTATGATGGGTTAAAGGAAAAAATGATGCCATGCAGTCTGGGTGTATGGATTTGCAAGTGTGGCCGTTTTCATTTGAGGTGTTTGCAGCTGTGGAGATGTGCAGAAGCAGGAGCACAGATGCCTAGAAAAGGGTCTGCAACATGTGTCCTTTAAAAACTCTGAGGCTGTTGTTTTTTTTATTCTGATAAAAAGACTGAAATGGAAAGAAAGTGAGTTTTGGACAGAAGAAGGGAACTGTTTGTGTTTTGTTATCCAAATATTCCAATTGCATCCAGGAAGATGGAGAGTGTGGGGTTGGTTGACTTTTGCAAAAGGAAGAGGCTTCTTAATTCCCAGTAATGTTTTTTGTCCCCGTTGAGTGTACTTCAGAATCTTGTTCAGCATGATGGGGCCAGATACACAGTGTCTCTTGGAAAAGGCCTCGTGGCTCAGTGTGTAACCTGCATTGCAACAGCCTTAAACTGGTTTCCTGTATAAAGCTTTGTCTTTGACTTAGTCTTGGCTTCTCTCCTGCAACTCCACATCTGTGAATGACTCATAATAAGCAGGGCCATCAGAAAAATATTGTGTACATTTTTATCTAAATCTGTAGGGCTTTTGTTTCTAATTTTTTTACAGCCTTGCTACATTCTTCCTTCCCCTGTAATGGATCACACAGTATCTGTACACACATACCTGACAACAAAAGTGGTTGTGCATTGAAAGTTGAACCCTAAACAAATGGAAAGAATATCCCCAGCGATCAGCCTGCTGAGAGCAGAGCTTTTGTGGTTGGCAGGTATCCTCTGTCAGCCCCTGGGGCACTTCTGAGATTATGGTTTTCTTTCCTCCTGTAAACAGCAAGTTCTGTTAAATGGGTGCTCTGGCCTGGGGGGCAGAGTTGGATCTGTCAGGCACTGGCAGCAATTGAGGTTCTGCCTCCTGAGGCACTCTAGGGCTTTATTTTGAGCCTTCACAGCATCCACTGACTCAAGAAGGCAGTCCTGCTGCAGAGCTTGTTAGAAAAATGCCAAGCTAAGCTTTACATCTCTTACTTCTCCTACCCTCACGTGAATGCTCTGGCTGATTTCCAGGTGTGTGACAGCACAGGGAGAGCTCAGTCAGCTGTCCTGTCCCCTTTGGGGTGTTGACAGTGCTGGACTGAAGGGAAGGGACAAAATGCTGGAGCCTCAGAGCTGGATCCTTGTCTCACTAAACACCTTCCTAGGGAACAACAGCCCCCAGATTTAGAGCAGGTGATGTGCATGGCAGCTCGTGCACTAATAATGATGGAGGAGTCAACTGAGGTAGGCAAGGTGAAAGTGGGGCTGGGATGGCTGCACCCTCCCACAGTGTTTTGATCTCTTCCCTTGGGTCAGAGAGGAAGACTACAGTAGTGGAAAACTTGGTTGCTGGCATGAATATTCATAAATTCTATTGCTGTGAGGAGAAATATTTTATAACAGCAGTGGGTTGTATGGGATATTGGTGAGGTTTTCCTCCAGCTACCAGAGCTGCCCTTTTCCAGCTGTCTCCTCCAAAACTACCACTCCTTGGATCATGGGTCAGGGGATTTGATGACATCTAAGCTCTGTTTAATGAGGGAGAGTGCTCTTGCTGACTTCATGGCTGGCTGCAGGCTGCTGCTGTCAGTTCCTCACTGCAAAGGGTTTGGAACAAATTAATACAACATGAAAATTGTTTCTGGCCAGCCTATCATTTTGGCCACAGGCTTCTAAGTTTCCTGGGAAATTGAAATGCAGAAAGTCATGTTTGAAGGAAGGGACACAATTAACTAAGTCTGTGAATAAAGTAATACAAGCTAAACCACATCATCTTTCCTTTACACTTCTCAGTAGAGGTGACACTTTTTGGATGTCATTCTGACTCCAGTTTGCATCTTTCTGGACAGCAGCTTGGCCATGGAGTATAGGAAGGTTGAAGTCATGGATGCTTTATTCTTATATATTTAGGTAGCAAAAATGCTTTATGAACATGAAAAGCATAGACTCAATCTCGCTCCTTTTTAATACTGTATCCAATATATTTTCAATGATGTTTTTCCCAAAACTGGGGAAGGTACTGAGGTGAGCTACAGTGCATGAGTGTCCTTAATAGGACTCATGCTAAAAACCATGGATCTTAACAAAACTGTCTCATTGTAATTGTCAGAAACTAGTAATAGGGTGTTCAACTCAGCGGCTACAATATTTAGTTGTGAGAAAGCTGTGTTCATCCATTGATTAAAATGGAAGAAAAATGTTGCTTGTGATCAAAAATCCGGAGATAATAATATGGGAATTGTTTGGTGAAAAGTTATCAAAAGTTAGGTCTCTGTTTTTAAAAGGAAACCTTAGCCCACATCGACTAGGTTCTCTAGCTTTATATGGTACATCTAGAACTTTAAAATTTATTTAAATCTTGGTGCTAAAACAAGAAATAATTCAAGTTATGATTTTGAGTTGATGAATTCTTACTGTAATGCACAAACTGTTGTTCAGGTTTCAGAAAAATATCCAGTACTTTTTATGAGCAGCGGCCCTCTAATTGGGATGCCCTGTCTTCAATTTTTTTCTTTCTTTGAATTCTCATCTCCTTTCCCACCATGTGGCATCTGAGTACACTTTTGGCCTTGATATTCTCCTTTTACGGTACCAGTAAAGTGGTTATAAACCTGAAATGGAAAATTTGTGTTAGTTTGAGACACTATATGTTTTCAAGGAAATACTAAGTCAAGTTGTGCTTTGCTTGGTTTTGTTTTTCATGTTAGACTTTATTAGGTAAGGAATTTCCAACAAGCCTTCTGCTGATTCCAGAAGCAGGGCCATTGATTTAATCTCTGTTGGTCATGGAAATCAAGAATTCAGAAGAACTTTTTAAAGAAAGATGTAGGATATGATCTTGGAGATATTTTCCAACTTGAGGGGTTGTATGGCTGATAAATAGTGACTTCCAAAGAGGCTCTTTTCTCACTTGTTCATGATTGAGCAGCCAAGTACTCTAAAGGAGAAGAGGTTCTGGTTTCAACCGAGGTTTTAACAGTGAAAGGTGAGAATGGGCTCTAGAAATGCCAGCTTCAAACTGAAGAAGTTGAGGAAAGCTTGGATGGAGGAACAGGAGGTTGAAAACTTTGTGTAGGAACATGGGCTGGCATATCTACCCTGGGAAACAGCAAAGGGCCTCCAGTGCCTCTGAAGGATGACGTGGGAGACTTCCAGGAATATTTTACCCAGTTATAGAGATGGAGTGTTTGTGGCTTTAGTAGTGAACAAGTGTCAGTCTGAGGCAGCTGACAGAGCAGTTTTAATCAGGTAACACAGTGCTGACAGCTACTCAGTATTCCTGGATTTGTTTTCAAGAGTAGCTGGCAGGAAGCAAAGCAGTTACTTTATTATGTTTGCTAAAATCCTAAATCTTGTGCTGTGCACTCGCCTGTGCTCCATGTCACATAATTGTTCTGTGGTTGTGTAGATTAGCTAAACCCATGTGTGCCTTTGAAAGGAGAGATTTCTAACAAGGAAAATGGGGCTCCCAAAGCAACCCCAGCTTCACAACCTGCGTTCAAGCTGTGACTTGTCTCTAAAAATGAATAAACAAACAGACTTTCTCTATGCAGAGCCTTGGCAGACAGCTTTTTCCCTAGAGATAGATTTGTTTTGCAAAAGTAGAAAAATGTGTTAGTTATCTAAAATTTACAGTTGTTATGTGTTAGATTATTGGTTCTAGATAGACTTTCATAGTTATGCAACTCTAAAAATATTGATGATGGAGTGGCCAAGGCAAGTAGCCTTCTGGATAACGCAATGTTTTTTTCTTTTTTCCTTTTTTCTTTTTTTTTCCCCCTTTATGCTATTAGTCACCAAATCTGTCAGTTCGTGCTAATACTACAAGCAAATCTCTAGGAATATTTGTTCAAAATTAACGTCTTTTTGGTCTTTTTTTTTTTTCTTACATTCTTATTTGACAACTTAGGCAGAGGTAGTGAAAGAGAGCCCAGTTTATTTTAAGTTTTCCCTTTTTCTCTGTGTTGCTGTTCTCTTTATTCATCACAAAAGATGGATGGGTGAAACTTCATGAGTTCTGGTTGTATAATTGGTTTGAATCATTTGCCAACAATCTTAATTTTTAATATCAACAATTTAGTTTTAATACAGTATGCAGGGGAATAAAAGGCTATTGAAAAGTAAATACTCTAATAAGTGAATGTGCCTGATAATATAGTGCTCATGATTCTGTATTGTAGAGTAAATCTGGCCTTCAGGGCAGGATGAAGAAAAGGGATGTCTTACCTGTCTGTGCTTACAAGCACATTCAGGTGACATAGACCTTGACCAAGAAAACCTCATCCAGCTAGAAAGTAGCCCAAAAAGAGGTCGGAGACACTGGACTTCCAAGGGGGTATTTCAAAAGCAGGGTAAAAGTATCCTGTGCTCAGTCTGCTTTTTTCCCAGCACTGTTTTGTCTGCCAGAAGTTACAGCACATCTGGCCTCTCTATGGATAACTCAGCAGTTGGATATTGAGTTCCTCCTAACAGGAGATAGAGTGGAACCCACCCAAAAATGTCCAGATATTAAACAGTCTATTGTCGTTTACCAAGCATGCTGAAATTCTTCCAATTCTTCTTTGGCTGCTCTACGAAGAGCAAAAATGCTCCCTTATAAATGTTGTAAGTTCATTTCATGGGTATGTTTTTGTTTGCATTGTTTGTAAATTTTTTCCCTGACTTCTAATAAGAGGTGATGCTTATTTTCACCTTCAGCCCAAGAGTCTTTTTGTCACAGAATATGTAGACATTGGGTAGTTTGGGTAATATTCCAGACACCATGTAGCTCCTGGCCTTCTCATTAGTGTTTGTCATCATGCTGTGTGAACAGGTATGTTTTGCACTTTTCTTGGTTGTTGAATGTTCTGGTAACTCCTCAAGAATCTTGGTCTCCCTTTGCTCAGCCCCCTTTCCTGACCCCTCCAGTTGACTCTGACCTGTCTGTGGTGAACATCTTCAAAACATAAAGGTTGCTCTTTGTATGAGTTTAAGAAAGTCTTAATGTCTGTGTTTCTTTCATTGTCTCTGAAAAACTTGGACATATCTATGAAGCCTGAAATACTGAGATTGCTATGTGTTATAGTTACTTAATGAAGTTTACTATAATCAGTAGTAAAGTCAAAAGAATAGGTAATCTTATTGAAAAGCCAATTATTAGCCTTGAATTCTATTTTTTATGCAGTCTTCTTGTTTGTTTGGGCCCTGTTACTTCTCTTGCCAGACCTGTTCATTTTAGCTGAGCTGTCTGACTTCTTAGTTTCTAAGCTGAAAACTGGAAGTGAGACTGGCTTTGCAGTTACAAGAAAAGTGGAAAATCATTTTGTTTGGATTTCAGCAAATTCAATTTAAGGTCAGATTTTTCTATTTTTCTCTTTAACAATGTGTGCTCTATCTTTTTATTCCTAAAGGCATATTTTCAGCAATTTGGTTTAACTCTGTGGTCGTGGGGGTGGAATTCTTTATCTTGGCTTGATATAAGCAAGCTTTCAGAGTATGTGTGGAATAGTGTCTGCCTTCATGCACAGGAAAACATAATCTTCTTGTCAGGTGGTTTCTGCTTCGATGAAAGAAGTTTTTGGTTGTGTTTCTTTGTGTCTAATAACAGCTTGGTTACTTTGAAGAGAGAGCTCAGGTTTTTGATAAGAATAACTGTCCATTTAATTTACAAATTAATACTAAATAAAAAAATCGACCTGGTTGCATAGCTGGTGTGTTTCCATGGCAGTTTCAGAAAAAGATCAAGCCTAATTAACATGAGGACAGTGTTGACATAAGTGTTATGAATTCTTTCTCATTCAGTGGACAGGAAAAGTAAATTGAGTACTTACCTTCAGGTATATTATTCTAGAGTTTCTTGCTAAAATTAAAATAATATCTCATTATCTGTCCTGTTAAAGAGTATTTTGATGCAAGGAACGATTTTGTTTTATTGTAGCTGAGACCTGAAAAGCAGAGCATCCTTTTTTTTGTTCTCTTTTAAAAATGTGGTCTTTCAATGCACACAGAGGAGGAAGTTTTGACACTAAATCAACATAACCAACAAATATTATATTGAGCTTTGCATAACAGGAGTTTGGAAAATAAGACACAAAGCTGATGTGTGAGATCAACAAACTAATGATAATACACTGATTAAGTCAAGTCTCTAAATGAATTTTGGGTTCAGTTCATGTAAAATATGATCTGTATTGTAATAGTTTTTTAAATTATAAAATAACATTTGAACTGAAAGTTCAAATTCATTTTCCATGTGAACTTAGAAGAAATTACAATTGGGCTTTTTTATGACTTGGTGATTAAGTAGACAAATGGTGTACTTCATGGGTACCATAACAGTTAACACCTGTTTCAACTGTTTCATATTTGTATTGGATGGAACCTCAGCAATCCAATATGTCTTGAAAAGTAAAAACCTCATATAAAATATTTCATGGTATGGAAGAAATTATAATAAACAGAGTGTAGCTTAAAATATAAAATGCTTATTATGCACATTTACATAGGTTTCATCTGGATTTCTGAAACCCATGTTACAATTTTGTGTAAAAGTAATCCCAGTTTTTGTGAAGGTTGGTTAAGTAATTATTCAATACCATGAAATAAATACTGTCTCTAAGAAAACAATATTTCCTGAATTGCAGAGGTTGGCAGAAATGAATCAATTTGCCAGTCAGAAGTCAAGTACACTTGCATTAATTAATGTTTGGTCTGTGGTTTCTTTCAAATCTGGTTTGGGGACAGGGACCACTGGCAGAAGGGTGGAGTGATCTCCTAAGGCAGGTGACCAGGCATGGCTTTCCAGGGCTCCTGTGGGAACCTTGTCAAAGCACTGGTACCTTCCTGTTTCTCATTAGGGACTCTGAGCAGTTGTCCTTGTGCACATTTGTTTGAGTTCAGGGAGTACTTCCATTGACTTGGTAGTACTTTTGCTGTGGAATGAGCTGTTAGAAAGTTAACTGCTCTTCTCTGATTTTTTTGCCTCGTGTTTGTGGTCCCTGGTCCTGCAGGCAGATGAGCCTGTGGTTCTGGAGAAGACTTAAGAAAAACCATGACTTCATCTGTTGCTTCTGAATTTGTGGTTGCCTGAGCACCTTCAGCTGCCAGAGCTGCCAGTTGAGGGACCCCAAAGACCTCCACCCCTCTGCCCTTCCCAGCTCAGTAAGACGGGGGGCTCTTCCAGTAATGCTATTTTTTCTGCTAAATATGAAGCTAGACCTGGTGGCTGCACAGGAAGCTCTGCCATCACATGAAGGAGAGCAGCAAGGGCTTTGGCTTTTGATTGATGAGAGTGTTCTTATAAAACTAAAGTTTGTCTTGTCTTCTGCGAGTAACTGCTTGGACCTGCCTCTTTAAGCATTCTCACAGTGGCTGAGGATAGTGGGGCTCTAGTGACCTGCATCTCTAGGAAGAAAGCTTGAAAAGCAGTTTTTAATAGTTATTTGAAGTGGAATTTGGCAAGCCATTAGATAACTGTATTTGTTGGCATAATATTTCCTGGGTTAGGGTTAGTGATGGTTTAACTTGTCATTAGTGTCACTTCTTAGCGTTGTTTGTTACTGGTCTGGTATTTTGACATCATTAATTTTGAGAATCATTAATTTAATTTAAAAAGTCAGAAAATGTGAGACTTTGTCTATTAAAATCTGAAAGCTTATTTCAAATTTGAGATGGGCTGTGTTGTGCCTTCCGTGGCAGCACAGGTACAGCACTGCTGGTGCCCTCAGCCTCCTACAAAAGGCTTGTTCTCTTGGGTGTTTCAGAACTAGGAAACTTAATGTTTTTGAAGAAAGCTTGATTTCATAATAAAATTTAATTACTATTAGTAAGATTACTAAAATAATCTGCCAGAGTGCATCCATCAGATGTAAATTTCAGGAGCTTCTCAATATAGTATTTCAAAGATAAAGTTTATTTTCAGAGTCAGGGTTAATGCTCTCAATATTTGTTTAGAAAGAAGTTGATCTTGGGATGTGATGACCTAGCAGACTTTTTTTCCTAAACACAAATTAAAGTTTGCTTTTATCTCAGTTTATCTGATTTGAGGTAAACCTCAATGGCTTACTAAATTGCAGCTGCTTGCAGTGAGCACTGTAAATGGTTTGTGCTCTTAATGACTTCTGCATAATTTTCATAACCCTGGAATGATCCTCTTGCTCATTTCCCTGCAAAAGATGCTGGCTTTGTCCTGTTGAACAAAATCTATTTAGCCTCTCAATTATAAAAGAAATGGATAACCTTCCCCTTGTTTTTGGCTACTCTTACTGTTTTCAGAAGTGCTAGAACTGCCTTTGCCCATTTTGGAGAGGAAGAAAGGCTTTTTCACACACCTCTTGGAAGCTTTCTTAAATAGAGGTACTTAGTTTGGGAATAAACATAGATGAAAATGTATGTAATTGTGGGTAACATCACAATTCATAAACTATTGATGAAATTTAAATTTTCTTAACTGTAATTTCTCCTCAGAAAAATAGGAAATTTTAGGAAGCAAAATGGAAGAGTAAATAGATATAGTTGGTGCAAAGAATTTCAGGAAGAGGAAGGGGGGCAAAAGGAGGCAATAGCTGGAAAATAGCTAACCTAAAAGGAAACATATTGCTTCACGTATTTCATCTTCAAATTTTAGACATTTTTTCCTTTTATAGTGAAATATATGGCTCTAAGTATAACTCAGTTTAAGACATAGTTCTGAGCACTTTATTGTTCAGTGCACGATGGAGATGGCAACGACTGGATCACCTTAATATAGAAAAACAGCCAAATGAAGAATGATCACAGTGATACCTCTTCATGCATTACATCAGGCTGCATCTTGGATAGGAAGTGAAAAAACTGCAACATATTGCAGCATATACATCTCTTATGTGAAGAACTGCTTTGAGGCACAGACCTTCAACTTCACTCTTTCCAAAACCTCCAAACAGTCTTCCCTGCCTTTTCACAGGGATCATGAGACCTTACAAATGGATTATCAGAAAGTATCTTATGTGTTGAAGGGTATCTTTATAGCATGATGTAACAACTAAACCCACTGGTTATTAACTAAAGATGTTTCTAAAGTGCCATTTGCTCCAGCTTCACTACTGTCTGTACTGTTGTGGGGTTTTTTCCATGAAGCGAGTTTAAGATGTTTGCATTCCCTCTTCTTGCTTTGTCTGTGCTTGTTGGCTTCTATCAGTTGTACCATCAGTTGTTGTTGGGGCTGAGCTGTAAATCAAGTCACCAGGATGATTCAGATTAAAAATAAACCTACAATAAAAAGCTTGGAATTCACTTTGTCAGCATTCTACTTAAATGCCCTGCAGAGCATCACTGCTATTATCTAAGCCATCTCTTGTTTGTATTCAGTTTAGAAATCATGCATTTGCAGCTGGAACAAAAATCTGTCTATTCCCAAAACTGCAACTTCAGCCTCACATCTGTCATGTTCTCATCTCCAGTTTATCTCCTGTACCCTCTGATTAAAAGCATCTTGGTCCCATTTCACTTTGTCATGACCATGACAACTTGGAAGTGGTGTGGTTCCCAAAAGCTTTTCATGGCTATTCCTGAGTTAATGGAAAACTTATAAAGCAACATGTATTCATGAAGTGGCTGCTTCAAGAAAGTTGGGGTTTTTCTGCTCGTATTGGCAGCTTGTAAATCTGAAAAACTGAAATCTTCCCTGATTGTTTTCTCTGCTTCCAGGAAACCTTGTTCTGCTGAAACATGCACCGCTTCTCTCATGCAGGCACTTCAGGGTTTTGAAGGAGAAGAGGGCGTTATTTTGTCAGACTTGTGGAATTGAGGAGTCTGGAATTGCTCTGCAGCAAGATGACTGTGGGCAGGCTTCATTTGCTGCCTCTGCTCTGGCTCCACTTGAGTTAAATAATGTGAACTTCTGAACTGTACTAGATCAAACTTCCTAGTGTGCACTTCCTCCATGGTATTTAAGTGTTGTTATTGATATTTTGAGAAGCCTGTTTCAAATGTAGTGGCACTGCTTTTCCTCTGGGGTAGGAAAAGTCATCTCATGCCTCTAGCCTGTGTCTGCTTGCTTGCATTTGTTATTAAATTGTGTTAGTTGAGTTAACATTAGCTTAAGAGTTTGGAGTCGCTTGTATAATTGAAGAGTGGGGAGAACTAAGGGATGTAAACTTAGTTTTGAAGCCAGTGGTGGGGTGAGCTAGAGGTTTGGTTTGTACATGAGAAATACAGCAAAATCATGATGATGATAAGCTTCTTCAGTAGTTCAGTACTCTGTTTGGAGACATCCTTTTCTCCAGGGAAAAGGAAATTATCCTGTGCACAATCAGTTTGAGCTGCTGTATTTGGAATTGGGTTGCAACACAGATAAGCTACAACATAAGCTGTGTGCAAACTGTTGTATTGTCTTAAGTGCAATCATGTACATTAACTAAATTTACAATTAGGGGTTTAAATACATGTGGGAGATAATCCAAGCCCTAACCCAGGTCTTGCTCTTGAAATCACTAAATATTGCAATAGCTTCCTGTGAGCTTCCAAGCCATGTTGTACAACAATGTTTTGTCCTGCTGTTGAGGGGTGAGCACAATACTGAGCAGCACTAAGTGTTTAGATTTTTTGGCACTTTCTCAGTCTCAATAAACCAAATGGCAGTAGCTCTATACTTCAATATAAAAAATAGCACAGTAGAGGAAAAGGGTTTTTTTTTAATATGATTTTTTTGTCTTGTTTTGATTCTAGTTTTTGATCTTGATATAGTAAGTCATGTGCCCTCCCAGCTGTCTTTTGATCCCACTGTTAGAATTGCGTGGCAAAGTATGTAGTGTGACTGAATTGTTATACTTACACCATGTGTACTTTCCAACTAAAATATCTGTTGGTGTGTTAGACTTCTAGTATGCAAATGCAAACATCTGTTTGGACTCAGCAAGTGACTTGCAAAAGGTTGACCTGGTTCTTAGTCAGTTGTTGACAAATGTTTATTGCATGGGAAAAAAATTACCCAGAGTAGCATGTACTCATTGAGAATTTCTATATATAAGCCTGTAAACTTTCTCCTATGTATTTAGTGACCAGATCCTGCTTTTGTTTTACAGCTGCTGCAGAGGGCAAAGGGAAAAGTGGGGAAGACTTTTTTCAGAAGGTAAGAATTTTCATTCTATGACAGCAGCTGACTAGAGGAGAAATTATACTCATTGCTCATTCACGAGATCAACTAATTAGACTTCCCGTGCACTTTCTACTTATTAATCAAATTTTGAAAAACGTTTGTCATTTAAAGCGTCTACTATCCACCAGCCATGCATGGGATTGATGAGAAATAGGTTCTTTGGTGTATGGTACTGTCATGCATGCACAAAAATTTCTTAATAATTTAACAATGTTAACAGTTCTTTAACTGACAGTGTTAAAATATATATAATGAAATTTTGTTCTGCTTAATAGCAGGGGGTTAATCCAGAAGATGTTGTGAGGTGGTCTTAAAGATTTTCTGTCTGTGGATAAATGCTGCATCCTGTTATTGAAAAACTTACTTGCAACCTCTTGAGATATTGTCGAAAGTAAATATTTGGTTGAGAAATGCAAAGGCCTTTTAAGAAAGAAAGGCACAGTCCACAAAGTGATTCAATGAAGTTTGTGGTTAGACAGAGACACGGAAGGACTGAAAAAAGAAGTCCTGCAGCAACTAAACTACAAAGAGAAACATGGTCAAGAGTAATGACTTAGAAATAACTTCTACAAAGCAGCATGGCATTGGTTTGTTGCTATTTGGTTTTTTGGGGTTTTTTTTTCAAGAATAGTGTGCAAAATATTATTAACCAATTGTTCATGAAGATCTGCATACTGTAGGCTATTAAAAACAATGAGCTGGTTTATCTCTCTGTACTACAGAGAAGACTAAATTTTGATGCTTTATATTGAAGGGTATTGAAACTCCTTTTTGATTTGTAGTCCGTTAAAGTAATTTGCTGTACTTTTCATGTTTTCCTTATATTTATAAGTGGTACTTCCCAAAGGTCTCTTTAGATGTGGAATACTTTATCCTTCATATGGTTGTCAGATGCTTTGATGAAGGCTGTTGGGGAGAAGTATGTATACTGCCAAAATGTTTGTTTTAGGAAGAATTTTGTAGGAGTCTTCAGATTTATGTTGCTCTTGACTGACAATGATTGTTATTTTTCCAAATGTGGTGCTTGTGCTTAACTGTCTAATATTAGTGTGCCCAGAGGAAAATGTGTCAGTAGTTCTTCCTTAGGATTTTATCAAAATGCATGGTTTCTCACTGAAACAAAGCTAAGCCATAGCAGTGTGCTTCCTTCTACACATTGTTCATTTAACCACAGTGTTTTTTCTCACTTATATAAATCTGCTCGCAATTCTTGAAGCTGTGGATGAAAAACTCCCTCTGCGTGGGATTGAGTGTGTTTTATATTTTATATGTGTATGTGGATGCCTGGTTATTTACTGTAGTTATGATGTACCTTACTTATGTAGTTATTAGTGTAATAGCAAAAAATACTGTTTTGAATTCCACAGGAAAGCAAAATGTGCCAAACTTCAAGTATTTGAATAAAAGAGTGCACTACTTATCCATGTTGGTAATGCAATGACTGTCTTGGCATTAATATCTTGTCATATTTATGCATAGATATTATATAGGCACAGTGTGGGTGCTGCCATAGGTTCAAGCTGCTTCATTTTGACTGGCCACCTTCTTAGTCTCATCAACTCAATAGTGCAGATTTCTGAGGTTTCTAAGTACATATACACAATAGTACAGCTAATAAAACCAGATGGAAACTATCTTCTTTGAGTTTTCTTTTGTTGGAAGAAATCTTTGGACAGTTGCTCATAGCTTACTCACCGTCTCTGTCTGTGCAATTTCCTTTAATCAGACCTGAACTTTTTCCTTTCTCATGTGAAGTGAATAAGGCAGAGTATCCGGAGGTAAAATGGAGAACCTTTTCATGTGTTTCAGGTTGTGTAGTGAGGAAGAGAGTGATTTGTAGCATTAGAAACACCTTGCAAACTAAGGCAGCAAGATACTTTCAGAAACTTGATATGAATTTGAAGCTATAGCAAATACTATTTTTTTTTAAAGCAGTTTTGAAAATGAGACTTCAGGACATTATTGGCAGGCTTTTGAGTGGAGCAGGGAGGGGGGGAGAAGTGCAGCATTCAAGAGACATCAAGAACTTGGGGCTATAATTTGCATGAATAATGCAAAAAATATTATTTAGTATTTTCTGATGAACTACCCTCAGTGCACTGGAGTTAACTCTTGAGTGGAAGTGCTGTGAGAAGTGAAACAAGTTTTCATATGAATGTTGAAATGACAGGTAACGAGGCAAAGGTTTGAGAAGGTGTCAAGACACGCAGAGCAAGAGGGAGGAGAGAGGAGGCTGGTACTGGAGGGAGTGGAACAGTGGTGGCTGCTGGCAGATGGCTCTGGAAGTGGCTGCTGGTCTTGCTCTGTGACTGGTCAGTGGAGAACAGTGCTCAGTTCTTAATTAGCTGGTCCTTGGGAGGAACAGAAGTTGCTCATGTGCTCTCTGAAGTCAGGCACTCAGCCTGGACTGTTAACCTATGCAGAGTGTGCCCTGATGAATCTCTCAGGCTTTTAAAGGAAGTTAATACAAGGCTTTGGTGCTAAGTAGTCTTTTCCTGATCTTTAAACATGAGAAGGCAGAATTACTTTGGATTTTCATAATCAAGCAGACTGTCGGTGGATGTGAACTGCTCCTATCAACTATTAACTTTCAGAGTTTAATAATAACAATTCAGATGTCAAAATGCATTATTTCACTGAGCATTTTAACAGAAACAAGCACATCTAATGCAGTTGTTGGTGGAGTTACAGAATAAATCCCAGTTCTTGGCTACAAGGGCCAAATTCAGCTAATATTTCTGCCCTGTCGTGTGATGAAGTGCCCCTTCCTCTGCTCCTGAACGGAAGTCAAAAGTAGATTAATGTTTTTTGGTAGTGTCATTTTAAAAAAAACTGAGAATTTTATCGCACTTTCTTCTAATATTTCTAAGTTTTAGTTTTGCTTCAAATGTGGGAAAACCTGACATCATCTAATCCAGATTTTGCAAAAACCACTGGGGAGCTGCTAATAATTTAGCAGGAAATAAGTAAATAATGGGATAGTTTTCTCTCTAGAGCTCTTGGATCTGCAGTTCAGTGACATGTAATCTTAAATAAATATGGATTGGTTTGCTGTTGTGTTACATACTATTTATGTAAAAAATCCTTGTGGACCTTGCTCTCTAAATGGTTGTTCTAATTTATTCTGTGAGAAGAATACATAATATGAAGTTATTACTTGTTCTTGATCCAAAGCCCATTTTCATATGATGGTGGATTTTTTCCATTAAGTTCCATAACATCTGGTTCACGCCTCATAGGCAAGAAATGCTTTTTCCCAGACAAAGCCAGGACGTGGTTCCAAGGAACATATAACTTATGTAGCACTATAGATAAGCATGGCACTCTTATATAAAATGTAAGAAGGTGGTGAGCCTCTGCCCTGAAGAGTTCATAATCCAAAACAGATGGGGGTTGGCCATGTGGACAGAGAGGAATTTAATGCATCATTTTGGTTTGCTTTTAGCTCCTGCATCATCGAGGTTTTGGTGTTTTCCCTCTAAACACTTGGCAGTCTTAGTGCTGATGGTAAACTTTCATTCTGAAATTTCTCAGGACAAGAGCCCACCTTGGGCTTTCTCCTGGGACTATCAGCAGTAGGGGGGTGATAGGTGAAGGCTGTGGGTTCAGTAGAGTCTGGGTGGAGTTCTTGGGCTGGTGTGGGACTGCATGTGCAGAAAGTGGTGACTGGAAATGATGCACACCTGGTGCTCTGCTCAAGTGCTTGACTCTGGGTCAGATTTAAGCTCTGCAGCTCAGGATAATTCGGTGTGTACGTGTTAGTCGTGGGCTTCTGGAGTGCTCCTGAAGGGGCTCCTCAACTCTTGCTTTCCTGGCTTTCAGGAGTCCATTTGCAGAGCTTGATTGTGTGGGAAGGACAATATCCTGCCAGCCAGCTGTAACCTGTGGGGTTTACCATTTCTGAGTGTTTGAGGTTATTTTACCTTTCATGTATTGAATTTCTTTTTTTTTTTAATCAATTAGAAATGGTGTTTGCATGCATTTACCCAGCTGCAGATACTTGGGGGTTTTAAGATATCTCTGGATTTAGGCAAAAGCTGTGTTTAAATGCTCATGCTTCTCTTGACTGCAGACTCTGTTATTCCCTGAAGGGGATGTAAACGTGCTTGGAAATATGAAGTTGCAATTGGACAAATGTTACATGTGTGTACCAAAATATCTTCTGTTAATTATTGGGAGCTCAGGAGTATAAAGAAAGATTAGGAGGTTTTTGGTTTGGTTTGGTTTTTTTTCTCCCTTCCTGTCCTTGCTTGTAACATGTTTAAACTGTAGCTTCTAATTTTATTAAATAACTAGCACCTTAAGAGATACTGAGGCCGTTTTGGAAGTGCAGTGTGGTGAAACCATCCTTTAAAACCAGTTGATCTTTCAGTACAGATATTTGGAAACAGTAAAAGATTAAAAAAACCCAACCAACCAACCAAAGATAAAAAACCCTGCAATTATTTGAAGATGTGAAAAATAGGTATGTCTAACTGCATCTTGAATCATGTTTCTGTTAAGTTCTTCTATATGCTGTAGCTACTAGTGAGTGTGCATTACCTTTTATTTGTTTAGGAAGCTCTAGGAACTGCCTCAAATCCTGTTTGCTTATCTGAGACTGTGAAAAAACTTGGTTTGCAACATCCTGTATTTTCTCTTGTGTCTTTCAAAAATATATGTTGTGTTGATCTGGGGCAAACCTAAAACTTTTGTAGAATTCTTATATGTGACTATATTGATACAGTATTGATGTATACGTGAATACTTCTGTAAGTATAGCCAGTATATTCTGATACAAATAAATTTAGCTCAAAAAAGTTACTTTTCTGTTTGCAGTAGGTCAGGCTAAAAGCCTATCAGTCTTCCCCTTTAATCTCTGAACATGAAACATATCTAGAGCTTCCAATGCGAGTGGCTTAGGGCATTTTCAGACATTAAAAATATTAATCATTGACCTGAGACTGAGATGTCTCAAGCTAATTATTATCCATGTTCAGCAGTGAGTTCTGAAGGGTTTTCCATGTGTCTTCATCCATGACTTTTCTCAAACTGCCTATTTATAGCTACAGTTTCCCTGAGGCCATATTCCCATTTCTGATGGCAACCGCTCAGCTATCGGTTTCTTCCCGTGTTATTTATCTTGCTGGTGAGACATAATGAGTCCATGGTGATTTTATTGTCATTGTGGGTCTTGTCTCCGTTTCAACCACAGGACCAATTTTGAACTAAGGAAACTGGTTCCACTCATTCCCCTTTTTCTGGGTAGAAATCAGTCTGTGCATTAGCGTTAAAATAACCTCCTGATGTAGAGTTTGGCTCGTGGCATGTGACAAGGATATATTAAGGCCATACTTTTCCAGAATTGGCTGGAAACACCCGGCTTTGCTGGGCTGGGATGGGAACACTGGCATGCACTTCTAATTTATAGGGAGCTTCCTCTCATTTAGCTTCCTGGGAAGAGGAAATGACTGCTGGGAGAGGGTGGCGTGGATTAGAGGGCTGCAAGAATGTCAGTGGCAGTCAGCATTTGCAGGAAGTTTTGGGATTGAGAAGTTTGTCTCTCCTTTGGCAAAACCACACCCAGTGGGAAGGAGACTGTTTAGGTTGGATCACTTTCTCTACAAAGGTAAATCTAGAATGCTTACTTAACTTCTTGCTTAGTTCAGGCAGAGCTGAGTGGTAGGAAGGCTTCATTTTTGTGGGAAGCTCATTCATCATGTCTTTGGTATAGGGACTGTTCTGTCAAGGCAGTGGAGTAATTATAAGGGGTTTTTATTTCATTTAATGTCTTGTTTCTTCTGTGCTGCTTCTGATACAATGGGCACCATCTTGAGAGTTGACCTGTAATATGAAAGTGTTCTCTGATGGGCCTCATCCTTGGAGTGCTCAGTGCAGGTAGAAGTCTTAAAACAACAACCGTCCTTGACAAGTTGCTTGTGAATAATTTCCCGGGCCAGAAATAGTGGAGATTTTGATCCCATACTGTTATGCTGAGTGGCTCTTTATATATCACTGCTTGGAGCTTGAGTTCCAAGTGAATCAGAGTTTTAGGTGATAAAGTTCAATTTTATGCCACTTTATTGCTATACTTAACACTTTGTGCAAGATCTCTTGCATTGTGCAGCAACAGAGGAGGAGTGATTTGTCACCACAGTCTCAATTGAGATGTTTAATGCTTTTCATTCTGGGAATTAAACTCTCCCTTATAACAGAGGAGGGATTTCAGTCCTCGGAAATGCTTGTACTCTTTCCCTTGAGGGGAAAAAAAAAAAGAAAAAATAAAAGAAGAAAAAGGAGATGAAGATGAGTATGAGAATGATACAACTTAAGAATATACACTAGGTTTCTGATTTGCAGGGAGGAGACTTGCTGATCCTGCTTTTGGAGAGGAGAGTTGGATGCATCTTGGTGTTTCTAACTGTGTTCTGTGGGGGCCTCATTTTTAAGTAATACTTTTTTTCTTTTTTTTTCTTTTTTTTTTTTAGAATTTCCCCTTTTTCCTACTGTTGTGTAGAATTCATAAGTGCTGTACACACAGATACATTTATAGCTAATTTTTTTGCATGCTTGAATAAGCCTTTTACATTTTTTACTATACTTTAAGTCACTTATTTAAAATAAAAGTATTACCCCTGGCCTTTGGCTAATATTTCCATTGAGGGTAAACAAAACTTTCAGGTCAAAGAAAGGAAGGGGTATAATTTTTCTCCCCAGGTAAGGGCATGTGATTCATAGTTTTGTTCTCACTTAACCCTATTTGCTGTATTTGTAAATAAAGTACAAAGTTCTGTAAATATTTTTGTTGCAGAAGGTTCACTTAATGCAGTTTTGGGCAGCAACAATACTGCAATATTTGCTTTAAGAAGACCCATGTTTTAAGAATGATCCTTCTCAGTTTGTTTCAGGTGAAGTGATTAAAAAGAGATGCAGTGTGTGTGTGTGCATACATGCACGTGTTCTCATCCCTTCTAGGCTTAAAATCCCTTGCTGGAAAAGAAACAATATAAATTCCAAAGCCATGTCCACACAGGACAATTCCCTCCTTTGGGATTTAGAGCTTTCATGTACAACCTGGAAGTCTGAGTTGTAAAACTGATGTATTTTACTCTGCTGCCTTTATTGCTTTTATACATAATTTGTTCATCAGTTTTTTGAAGTATTATCAGCTGATAGACATTGATCAAAACTATGAATAAATACATAAATACGTCGTCTATGATGTCAGCCTTGTCCTCTGATTTTAGCTTTACTAACTCTTCATCGTGCACATGCTTGCCTTAGCTCTTGGTGAAGTCTTTAGGAATAGTTGTGAATGTCATGTGCAGATGGCAAATTTGAGTCAGTCTGGGCTAGGATATAGTCCTTGACAACAAACAGCCTGTTTGCTGCTTGGTGGAAGTTTCAAAGTCTGTAAATGCAGACCACAAAATTGTTGGTCATGAGAAGCTGGAGGGAAGCATGTTGGTGTTTTGCTTAGCTTGACATGAAGCTGTGTAGCAGTGTGCAAATGGGAAACAGGCAAGTTTGCCTTCTGTTCCCTTTTAATACATCAGTCTAGATTAGCTGGAAAATTGAAAACCACTTTAATGCTTTTTTGATCAAGTTATTTTAGCATTTAGTGAAAACTTGAAATAAAAATCAGTTTAACGAAGATGGACAAGTGAGCATGTGAAGATCAATTTCCTGCAGTACTGAAACAAATGACTTGGAGTGGAAGCATGAACAAAAACATGGCAGTACTGAACTTTATCCATATTCCATAGGGTAGTGTCTGAAGTAGTTTAAATATTTTTCAAGACTGGTGAAATTAGGGAAGGAGGACTGGCCAAGTGGTCGTCACCCACAGATACTTTTCTAAAAATGGGTTTGGGGTTTCTGGCTGCTGGAATATAAAATAGGAAAATCATGTGCCCCTATCCTACAGGATACATGTGCACTCATGCCCCTGCAGTTGGGAAGGTACTGTTGTTGTAATGCTCCTTTCTGTACGGACACAACTGGAGCTTGATCCATGTCCTCCCTATGTGTTGGTTCGTTGTGTATTTTAAGCAGTTTACACATAGATGTATATTATTAGTACTGACAATCTAAATTAAGAGCAATTTTATTAAGGAATTTTCTGTGTTTTATGGTTTAATTCTGGCTGTGATTCCACTCTGCAAAGGAGATGTTTTTTCTGCCACACAGGAGCACAAATTGCAAACTCTGGATGGTGTTGTAGTCTGGAATGTGTGGGAGTCTGGGGGCCATTGTCACTGTTCCTGCTCAGGAACAGCCTCTCACCCTTACCTGCAGAAAAGTGGTGATAATACCTTCTTTTTAAAGAATTAGTTTGGACAAATATTGAATTCTAGTTGGGATAACAAGGCTTGGAATGTGAATCTATTGCTGTATCCAAAATGTTGGCCAGGCTTCCACAAGAGCTACATATTTGCCCCAAGCTTTGGGCTGAGTTTTGTCATCTCCTTTAACTTGTTTCATCCCTCATATTTCCCTGCCAAACCCAGTAGTCCTTAATGCTGTACCTCTGATGTGCCCTGGCTCCCTCTGGCCTCGCTGGTTGTGGAGGCTGCGTTCCCACTGGCAGTTCCTGGGGAACTTCACGCAACTCCTTTTTGTGTCTTGTTCTTCCTTCCCACCCTTGTTCTTCCCTTGCTTTCTCCTCCCCCCAACACCAAAAAAAAAACCAAAACAACAAACCATTAAGTATAAAACGTCTTCTGGTTCCAGCTACACCCATTGCTCTGTTCTTGCTGCCAAAAGTCATGCTCAGGGATTAGTCATCCTCTCGGGTTCTGCTGCATCACCTCTTCTGCATTGGAAGAAGAAAAAAATAAGTATCAGCTTATGTAGAATTTTACTTGTCTACTGTGACTCTTCAGCTCAGGTCTTCTCCTGCTCACATGGAAATATATTTTTCTTTAATTTTCATGCAAATTATATTCCATGGTTCAAATAAACTATAAAAATAAGCTTGTTTACACAGCTGTAAATGCATACAAACTGAGGGGGCTAATCCAACTTCTCTCACAGCAGAAGATGCAAGATGAAGATTTAAAGTCTCTGAAGCCAGGTATTCAGAGACTGGCAAAATTTGTGTGTATGTGTGCTTATTAGGCATCCTGAGGCCTGATTTGAAAATTATCACATACTCATTGATTTGGCTAATACTAAATTAGATTGAACATGTAATGATTTTATTTTCTGAAATGCTAATTTACATGTAATAATTCTTAATGAGTGAAATCTTCAATAATGAATTTAGGCACTTATTTTTGGAGGAGAGTTAGTAAATTGGATAACTAATCCCTTTGCTTGTTACTCTTGTCTTGTCAATTAGGAGCAGATTTTGCGTCAAAACTGTGACTATATTTATGTTGAACTGATTTTTGTCTGTGTCTCTTCCTTCTTAGACAGAAAAATATTTTTGTTGTCCAAATTAAAATTGCTGATCTACTGGAACTTGAAACCTCTACATATTCTTTGCACAGCCCTAGTTTCCATTATGGTTCATAAAGCTGTGTTCAGCAAGCAAGTTTGTGCTGTTCCTATTCTGTTTGATTTAAAAATACTTGTTGAGTTGCCCTTCACTTTTTGCGGCTTTTGTCCCATTAATACTCCATGTTTATGGAAACATTTTTGAAAGGCCATTATCATGGTACAGGTTTTTTTTTTTTTTTTTACTATTTGTATTCCTGTGCTTATTCTTTTTTTTTCCCTGCTGTCTTGTACAATAACTCTCATCTTTGTCTCCTATAAAACTGATGGAACAAGTTTTTGTATCTGGCAAAAATGGCTTTCCAAGATGGGGCAATGAGGATGGATACAGTGATGTAACAAATCAATGATCACCTTCCCTTCAGCAGCTATGGAGTGTTGATTGGGTACAAGTTACCCTACACAGAGTTAGTTAGCTATGGTCATCTCTAAAGAATTGCTGTGTTTTCTTTAACCTGATGGAGATTCAGTTTCAAAACAAAATGACCAAACATCTCCTGACAGAATTTCTGTTCTCATATGAACAGCACTTTTCCAGTCCTCTCTGGCCCTCCCTGTCCTTGTCCTGCCCTCACACGTGGGATTTTCTCCACTGCAGCGATTTGTAACTGAACATAGTTACACTGGGAAGCACTTGTTCCCTAGGGATACCTGTTGTGGGTTGTTTATGGCTCCAAGTGCTTTATAGTTCTTGTCTTTTGTTAGTGAGAAAAGCGAAATTTGTATGTAATAATTCTCTAGAGGTGCTGCTCCAAGGTATGCTTATGAAATATAAATGAACAGGGTCTATCTTGCATTTCTAGTCCCTCCCCAATATCTGCCTGATGGAGAGCTCAATCCCTGCAATTTTGGTTTTTTTGAGGGGAGGGAGGGCTGTTGATGTAGCTCAACCATCTACATTTTATCTCATTCTTCAATGAATTTCCAATTCATTCCTCTTCCCCTTTACTTTTTCCTTTGACTCGTTGCACTAGCATTGCATCAGGCTTTTTTCAATTTTAAACTTCATGCTGTTTGGAAAAATAGCTGCTTCTTTGGTCAGTCCTTTTTTGTCTTGCTAGAATATGATTTTATATTGAGAAATGCTCTCTGTGAGATGCATAAATGCAGGGTTGAGAATGGCATAAGCATGACTAAAGGTAGTTCAGAATGTAGTTTAGGCCCTGTCTTGACTGTATGCTCTGTGGTAACTTTTTTGTCTGCACACAGAGGCAGTTCCTGAGTAAAAACCAAGATCTAGAAGGATGGAATTATTTGTCCCTATATTCTTCTTTGCTTTATCACTTAACCTGCTGAAGGAGGAAGACCTGCCTACAGTACCCCAGAGGTGTAGGTTCCCTTTCAAAAGGGCTGTTGAAAGAAGCACTGCTTAGTTCCCTATTTCTCATCCATTGCTGTGTTTTATGCTGTCCCAGAGACCATGGTTTTTATTTTCGTGTACGTGATCACCTGTAGTTATTGAGCTTAATTTTCTTTTGTATAATTTACTGAACTGGTCTGCTAAATACTTCATGCAAGATGTTCAGCTGTCAGCATTTGTCAGCAGGCTCATGGGCAGGGTTTGCTGACAGGAAATGGAGTCTGAAATACTCCAAGTAGCACAGAATTTAGGTCCTCCCTCAGGATTTCCATTGTTTGGCAGTAGAAAATAAGGCACCTCTGCAGCTCTGCAAATGTTTAAGTGTAAATGTCTAGTGCCATTGATGATGATGTTCTAAATCTGGTGTTTCTGTTTGTTTTCAACCTGCACAGAGGAAAAATGTAGGCAAACTTGGAAGAAAAGAAACTTCTTAAAAATAAGACATAGGCAGAGAAATAAAAAACAACCAGTGGGCATACAATTTGATTACTTTCTAGGGTTTTTAATTGCATGAAAAATTCAAAGTATCTAAAAAACCCCCTATTGCATATTTAAAATAAATATATATTCTTCCATATGGATTAAGATAAACATGTACCTGTTCTGAAGATGTAATTTAAGTGGTTATAAGATTTTAAACATCTGTACTTATTCATTGTCCAAGTATTCTGGGTATTGAAATGGTGTATGCATCTTCTGTTGTATCAAGCAAGGTTAAACTGAACAAGCTAATTGCCCTGAAAGAGAAGGTTTTTCCATTGATGAAATACAAACTGGATTTTTTTTTATTTTTTTTTTTGCCAGTTACATTTGCCTTTTTGAGGGTTCCTTTTGTCATTCCAGTTGGAATGAGATGCTTGTTGAGCTAAAGTTGAGAAAAAAATGGCAGGTTCCCACTACTAGATGCAGGTTGCTGTCTGATCCTTTTTTTTTCCCCACTGTGAATAAGAACTGAGGCAGAAAAGGCTAAGATGCACAAATCCCAAAGGTGGGAAGGTCAAAAATAGGTGATTTACCAACAGTAACTATAAACAATAGTACTTAGATTTAATGTGTCTTTTTTAAATGAAGAAAGGTCTGTTAGATATGTTGTTCTTGTTCATCTACTGCCTGTAAAATACTTCCTTTGAATTCTGAAATGCTTTTGGGCTTTGGGGGAGTTTTGGTTGGTTGTTTTTTTGCATTCAGGGCATTCCAGTTTCTATCCAGAATCAGCTAAAAAAATACATCATAAGAAACAATAATTTCTTGCTGTCTTAATGTAAAAACTCCCCAAAGTGCTTAAACTATAAACTATTCAAGCTGGAATACAAGGAAGCCAAAAGCTTGTCTTCCAGCTGCCTTGCAACTAGACTTTTTTTTTTTTTTCCTTGAAGGCCCAATAATTTGCAACTAGGGCCAGTTTTGTCAGGGTCAGGGTGCAGCCTTACTTGTTCTGTTGGTGTCTTCCAGTGTCTTGTCACCTTCTGTTTGTTCTTCACTGAGAACAGCTTATGTAATTCTGCTCCTAAACACTGCAATTTCTCTGGGGGGAAGGGAAGGAAAGGAACTTGAAGAAAGACAATTTCTTAGGGTTTCCCTCATTTTAAGAAGGAGCCTGAGATTATTTACTAGGGGGATTAAGTCTTGCTGCCAAATATGCCTGTTTCCTTTGGTCAGTTGATCCATCAAGGTGAAGCAAGTACAGGTTAGTGCTCACCCCATCACTTATTTTATATGAAAATAAGGGAAGCCTAAGCAGAGATGTAGTTCTGCAGAGATGATGAACTCTGAGTCATCCCCAGGCTGAATTTTCTTTACATGTTATGTAACTAAAGTAGTTATACAACTGGAATGCATGTATTACAGCTATAGCACTTGTGAGTTGTCTTGTTCATTTGATAACTGCTGTTATCAGGTCATGTGGCATAACACCAAGTTTATGAAACTGTTCCCATTGCAACATGCAGTTGAGGTTTTCATGGAATGATTCCAAATTTGTTTCAGAGGGAAAAAAAATAAATCTTGGCACTTAAAAGTGCCTGGGTTGGAATGGTAAAAACAGAACAAAAAGTTGATGCAGTTTTCAACATGATCTTCACTTTCAAGTTTAACTGCTCTAGTAAAAACTTGGTTCCTTGTTATCTAGAGCTTTGTGATGCTCCTGCTGTTGCAATAAATACAATACTTAATAAATATTATAATAGTTTAAAAAGCAAGCAGTATAGTTGAATTTGTTCTTAAAGGTTCCTATTAAAGCCCTGATTTATCATAAAGGTTACAGCTTGGAATTGAAAGCCAACACACACTCTGAACATTTTGATACTTCAGTAAATGCTCTTACTTAAAATGCAGCCAGATTTTTTTTTTTTTGCTTGTCTAAAACAGGAGATAAATTTGTCTTTGTAGTGACCAGACTGAGTTGCCTTTTTGGTCTAATGTGGTAATTTTTAGCATTGCTTTCTCCAAAGAGCTTAAGGATATTAGGTGGCCAAATCTCAGTGGCTGCCAGTCAGACTACTTTTCCTTTGAAGATTTCATATGCCTCTCTCTCATATGTCCTCAGAATGTGCATCTCTGAAGTTGTGGGCTTTCATTTCATTTTATTTTAGTTTAGCATCAGAAATGGGGAGGATTTAATTTCTTTAAGATAGAAGTCTTTATTGACTGATGGGATCTAACACTTGCCTTGAATGACATTCATTCCTCTTCTGTCTCCTCTCTTGTGGTTCCTTTTATGTTGGATCTTCTTTAACTCAGTCCTGCGCCATTCTTTGTTTTAGCATCTCTCTTCTCCTTTTAGCTAATGCCTTCCAATTTTCTGTGTATTTTGTTGCCTTTTGCACAACTGAGAGTAATCCTGGCCCAAAGCCTTCTGTCAGAGACAAGTGAATTCTTTGAAACAGCTTTTTTAACATCTGGATTGAAAAATTGGGAAAAGTATATGTATGTTGCTGATGAATTTCACTCTCCTGGAAGTGTTTTATTTCAGCTGTAACTTATTATCCCATAGTTGCTGAAACCAAAAATATAGTATAATGAAGTCTGGCTGACACTTTCAGTTTTTCCACATGGCGTACTAATCTGGAAGTTGTTGTGATGTCCTGGGGGTTTGGATGTAGAAGATAAGAATTAACTGTTAGAGAAACCTGCCTTAGTTCTGAATTTTACTGTTACGGAAAATTTACTGGTATTCTAACTGTTTTCTTTATGCATTAGTATTTGTCTGGGAAGTGTTTTTTCTAATTATTTTGACATTTTAATTGTTTTCATTATCTCATGGTGAGAGGTATGATCTCACCATGCTTGATGATGACATCACAATATAAAAGAGAAGGTATTTAGTCTCTGTAGACATGCCCAGAGCTTCTTAGAGCTGGATTTCAATTCATGTACACGAAGTCTTTGGTGTCCTGCAGTTCCTTTTCTTGTCTCACCACTAGAAGGGTTTGTGAAGCACTGTAACTCTGACAGAATGAAATTTCAGTATAATATGCCCATAATAGGGTGGTGAACTTCACTGAAACCAGGCAGCAACAGAATAAGTCGACTCTGAGCCAAATGACTGCATGGCTCTCAAAGTAGGAGAGAGTGTGTGTGTGTGAAGGGTTTTTCCTTGTTGGCTGGTTAGAGATGTACAGAAGGTTGTACACTGTGTCATAATAAATGCTGTCAAATGTCTACTCTGACCAGCTAAACTAAGTAGTAAAAATTGTGAAGTCTGGGTAAGCTCATAAAGAAAAGCTGCTTTTGGGTAAAGGTGAGGCAAACTGATATATTTTGACCTATGGAGGCCCAAAGGACTCAATTTAAATTTGATAGGCTTTACTTATAAACTATGTTAAGATAACCAAAGAAAATTTTTTGTTGAATTGTAAAGGTTTGAATTTCTCTCTGAGATGGACGTGGAGATGCTGTAGGTAGTAGTGCTCATTTGAACTTCATGGAAACTGCTGAGCATCTTGGGTTTGCTCTCTGGAATTCTTTGGAGTGATCAGAACTCAACCCTGTTTATTAACAGACAAAAATTCTCAAGGAAACCAGAAATATAGTTAATGGCTTGTGCTATTTATAAGTAATAATCGCCAACAAACTTAAAAATGGTGAAGATCTTTTTTTAAAAAGCAACTTATAACTTTGTAGAAGAACAATAAAAACTTAATTTTGCATAACTGCTTTCTGTTTTAACAGATTATGGAAGAAACAAATACACAGATTGCTTGGCCATCCAAATTGAAGATTGGAGCAAAATCGAAAAAAGGTATTTTATCTTGTTCTTTTTATGGGGTGGGAGGAGTTGTTAGAGTAGTAAAACCACAGAATAAAGAAATTTATTTTTAGAGTCACTTTTATCAGTACTGGAAACCTGAAATATTTTCATTTCAGTCTGTTTTTCATAGAAATTTCATGTTGATGTTATCTTGGCTTTATGTAGGTATTTGATATACAAACCCATTCTAAGGAGTTTGCAGTTCTATGAGTACCTTATTATCAATACTGTTGTATTTAGTGTATTTAGCATGTGCTAAATATAGAATTATAAAAATAAAAGAATTAAAATAGAATTATACAGCTTTCTGCTGTATAATTCTGCATCTAATTGGAGCAGCTTCCTTATTTTACAGCAACTAAAGTCAGTCTTTCTGGTAACATTGCAAATGAACGGGTGTTCTGTGGGGTTTTTTGTTTGTTGCTGTGGAGTACAGAGATGTGTGTTGGTCAAGCCCAGCAGAACAATAAATACTCATTGTGTCCTTGCAGAGACAGCCTGCATGCTTTTTCGGTTTCTTTAGGAAACCTGAGCTGGAGCTGTTTCCAAGGAATGACCAGTATTATGTGTTTTAAACCATGCCTCTTTTGGAAGTCCAGCCTGTTAGTGTGAACTAAATACACAGTCTGGGACATCTCCTTTGGAAATGAGCTGCCTTGTTCTGTTCTTAAGGAATCATAGCTGTGACTGAATGAAAGGAATGCTTCATTTCTCTTCTCCATGAAAAAATGAAATTGGGGTGATTTTTAACATTGGCTGTATTTCTGTTCAGGATGATACACATTAAACCCCAAGAAAGTGGAGATCAAATGATTTCTCTGTACCTTATATTTAGAATGTCTAGGTGGAGACGTGGGCTAATAACCTTTGTAAATGAAGGTCTTATGGGAAGAAAAATGATCTCTTTAGAAAGGTGCAGGATTAATAACATTTTTATGGTGTAAAGTGAGATTCAGTCTCTGATGTACTTTGCCACATGGTATTAAAGTCCAAATTGATTTAATTCTTTTTCCCCCACTTGCATGGAAAAAAATCTCACTTAAGCAGGGAAAATGGGGAAGGAATTCAGACTGGAAAAAATGAAGATGTTATGTATGCATTAATGTGTGGAAGTAACATTTGTAGTCAGTTCAAACCTGTGTTCTGCCTGTGGTGTTCTGCACACTCTACCTGAGGTGCTGTGAATTGATGCACAGCTAAAGCTCCCCAGGGAACAGAGGCATGAGAGTTTGTTTTTCTTCTGAGGGGAGAAAAGAAGAAGTAAAGCAGTACCTGCACCTTTTTTTTCCCTAAATTTAAGTGAACCTACTTCTGAAGATGAAAGGTGGATGAAAGGCCATGAAAAGAGGGGTAAGAAAGGTGTCTGTCTACGTTGTTTTTTTTATTGGTACTTTGAGATGCAGCTTTTTAAGTAGATTAATTTGTGAATTTATTAGTGATCTCAAGTAGAAGATAATGTGGTGAAGCTCTCTCAGTATATGGAATGAATTTGGATACCAAGGGAAATAAAACAGCTAGAAGTTATGAACTGATAATAAAACTGAAAATTGAAGGAAGGGAACACATAATACAGCTGGGCATACTGAGTGTATCTCAGTGGGAATGATTATCCTGGAAAGTCTTTATGCCAAGAGAAACTTCAGATAATGATGGGCTGCAAACTACACAGTTTAGCAATATGCTCTACTATTAAAAAAGGTGTTTCAGATGCCTATGGATTTCAGGGTGACTCCAGAGTTAAGACTTGTACTCTCTGGCTATCTTTGGTCTGCTAAATTGTGTATATATACACCTAAGATAATAAATTACAGTGTGTGCACAAAGAACCCCTTAACCTAAAGGTTTCTATTTCTTGTGAAATAAAATGTAGTTTACATGTTCTGTTAACACTTGGTACCAATTGTTTGCAATTCTGTAACTTTCCATTTGCAGCTACAGCAGCTGTTTATATAGGGGAAAATATTCCAAGTGTTTAACATACTCTAGCTTCACTTAATGGCATTTTGTGATTGAGAGGAGAGTCTGCAGCAAATAACTGGCTGTTATTTGTCCCCTCCAGGGACTTGAACTCAGAACATGCTTTTTCCCTGTCTTGGGCTGGGAGCTGAGTGCCTGAGTCATCCAGCAAGGGAGAAGCTTGCAGGGATGGATGGACAGCCTTGTACCCCAGCCATGTGCTGTCCTCTGTCATAATCAAGTGATAGCAGATTTTTAATACAGTTTTGCAGCTTCACTTTCTGGGTGTGTGTGTGTGTTGTGGCCTTCGGTCATTCGCAGCTCTCCTCCCAGTATAGGGGAAAAACAATAATGAGGAAAACACATCTAGTTTTGCTTTTGTTTCTGTGATATTGTTCAGTCTGTCATGAAACACTCGGGGCTTAATGTGTTGCTTTTCTCACTGCTGTTGACAGGTTTTTTTATTTGACACCACTGATGACAAATCAATAAGGACAGACTACATGTTTTCTTTTGAATGGAAACACAAAGGTATTGAAATTGCAGACAAGGTGTAAGGTTCAGCAAGGATGTAAAGTTCTGCAAAAGACCCAGAATCCTCTTGTGATCTTGTAGAAAAAAATGCTATGATGAAACTGGAGCACTAAGAGTAGATGACCTATAAGTTGTCAAATTGTTTTGTTTCTTTGTTTAATTATGGATTACAACTTTTAAATTGATGATTGCAAAAAGCAATATATTAAGTATCATAGTGGTAATTCATTAATTTACACTTGATAAATATTTTCTGATTTTTTTTTTTAATTGCAAAAGACTAGTGTCTGGATTTAACAAATACAAAATTTAAAATTTTGCCAATTAAAATTTGTCATTTAATGTGAAATTTCTGAAATAGGTCTTTGCAAAGATAGAATTTAAAAATAAACCACCAAACAATTATCTACTCTCAACAGTTTCATAAGAACCAAACAGGAATTTCCTGGTTTTAATGAACACCATATGCTACAGTCTTGCTCCAGTGATGAGGGGTGAGGAGGGTTAAAGTATTTTGAAATAAATGTTTACAAAACACAAGCAGATATAAATCTTCCAGTAGCATCTTAAAGCAAACCATTTGTTCAGGTTGACAAAGAAATCCCATAACATTAAGATTTAGAGAGGGAAGTGAACAATTTAAAGCTTTTTATGAGTGATTCCTGTCCATCAGTAATGAAAGAATGGGCACTGGCACGTTTTGCTCTGCTTTGCACTGGAGCTGTGGAGTTCAGGGTGTACCAAAACCTCCTGTTCTGGAGGTTTGAGGTCTTCTGTAGTGAAATGAGTTAAAGATCAAACTGAGACAGTAACTTCTGCTCTCAACAGACCTTTTCACTCTGTTATAGTTACTGTTCCTTAGGAATGCTGTTAATTGTCTTTTAAAGATTTATTCAGTGGTATTAAAGTATCAGTAGATTGCCAAATCCTAAGTGGTCAGATGCTGTAGTTCCACAAACTCTTTCCAGACAGACATAAGCTAATGTGTGTGTTTTTTTTCCCCCCTCTCCATTCCCAGAATACTGACCTGTCCTGTTCTTCTAGTCCAGCCCTTTCTGCTGTGCTGTCACTAGTGCTTATATTGCCACATGGGGGGACTAGGTTGGCTTAAAACTAAGCATGGGTAATTTTTTATTATTGAAGAGGGAGAGTTCCTTGTGCATTTACCTCAACCCTCCCTGTATCCTCAGCCTGTTTCACCATGTCTGTATGAACCTGTAATGCTGAATGCACTGGGAGCAGGTGAACATCTTATTACTCACCAGCGGTGCCTTTGATGGTAATTTAAGGTGTTCTTTAGGAAATGGGTCAATGAGAGTTCATATTTCACTCATATTCCTGACTACATTTTATTTTTAAATCCATGTGTCCCAGCATAAGAATCACATCAGCTCCTGAAAACTTAGTGGCTCTAGGCAGGAAGTCATCCAGGGAGTTGGAGCAGGGAGAGATATTCTGAGAAGTTAAAGCTGTAAAGGCAAATGCAAAGTAAATTGAACTTACAGAGCAGGGATAACTCTGGGGTTTCTTTTACCATTTGCTTTTAAAGAGGACTTCTCATGCTCTTTTTCATTTGCTTTTATTCCCATATTTTCCCTCCTCTTCCATTTTCTTCAGATTAGTCTCCAGCTCTTTATTGATGTCATATCTTAACTTATTTCTTTTCCTTCTCTTTTGAGCTGCTCTTATTTTATTTCACCTTTCATTTGCCATTTCTGGTTTTTAGGGGGCTTATATTGCTTTTTCTTTGTTTTTGTTTTTCCTCTTATTAATGATGCATTTTTGGTTGGTTAGTGAAAATCTAGTCCATGTTTGGTGTCTTTACTTTTTCCTCACCTGATTTTTCCTTTTACTCACTCTTTCATCGTTTCTTAATATCTTTTTAAATTTTAAAAACTTGTTTCTGTTGTCAAAGCATTAACTACCTGCTATTTTTCATTAGCAAATCTCAAACTCAAGTCAAGTACGTAGCATGTGAAATTTATATCCAAGGAGAATAGCAGGAGGAAACACAGTGGTACTAAAGACATTGGAAAGAAGGCAGCAATAATTAGAACTGGGCACTGCTGACATTCATCGCCTGGCAATTTAGTTTCACACTTTTTCTGTAAATTTTGCCTTTTGCAACTTATCTTGCAAACAGATTCCACTATTTTATTCTTTGCATCTTAAATTGCAAAGGTAATATGCACAATGCAGTTAGCAGCTGTAATACCACATTTGAGGCAATTAACTCTACAGAGAGACTTCAACCAAATTAGTAAAATATCACTCCCATTTATTGGAGTGTCGTTTAGCACTTTGAGCATTATGATAAAAGCTAGAGGCTGACTTTTTTTTTTTAATTTTTGTTTAAATAGAAATGTCACTGCATGATGAACTCAAGGCCAAACTTGGATGCAAGTTACTGCCTTAGATATCAAGAGTAAGCTAAAATGTTTGTTGCTTCAGACCTCTAAATCAACTTTCAGTTGTTTCCTGGTATTGTAATAAAAGCTGAAGTTCATATTTCCAGATGAAATAGGGAGGGAGAGAAGAAAGAACTGCAGCGTCAGGCTGTGCAACCTTATTAAAGTGTGCAAATACAGTGCCAGGTTATTTCCTCTTTTGCCACAGGTTTTCTGATAAATCTCAAATCTGATTTTATGCTTTTCAGATAGTGTATTTTTTCTCTCTTCAGACATACTTAGTTTTCCCAATTCAGTTTATCAGCACAATCTTTTTTTGAAAAGGGTGCAGACTGTTTTCAGTGCTGAATCTCTCTCAGTAAGATGTACAGTGGGTTACCATATGAGCAGTTCAGTGTTGTGCTCGCCAGCTTAGTGTCCCCTGTGCAGGCACTTCATCACTTACACACGTGTCCCACGGAGAGATTACATCATTTCTTAAAACATAAGTGCATCCCTGTTATGCAGCATTGCTCTTGGCATTGGAGCTGGTCTAACTCCCACATCTGTGCAAAGGAGAGACTGCTTCTCCCACACTGAAATATCAGTGAAACACAGTGCAAAAAAGCCTGTGGGTAACACCTCAAATTGTTTGCTTCAGTATATTAATGGATGCAAGTATGACTTTGTCAATGCTCAGTGTTCAAACCCAATATTTTATTATAAAATATCAGTGATAATGGAAGAATTAATAATCTTGCACAGCATTATTTTATAGGAGTTGTGTGAGCTTTAAACAGTGCTGTAACCTCTTCTGGTTTGTCTGGAGGGCTCTAGATTCCCCCTCCCCCCAAAAAAAAAAAAAACAGCCAACAAAAACCCACAACCCTAAACCTCACCAAACCAAAACACCCCTAAGCAAAGCAATGGACTCAATGAGGCAGCAGTTGAGAAACTTTGAGTAGAATAAAAGTGCCTGTGTGGCATAAAGTGGTTTTGGACTCTTGCTTCAGGAGATTCTGTCTCATTGCATTGATGATGTTTTGTAATAAATGCAAAGCTTAAAGAAATGAATAGATTTGTCTGCTTTCAATTATCTCTGGGATTGCTGAAAAACTCAAAGGGCTTTGGTCTGTGCTACTAAACTTTAAGTTAGTTACATACTTAATTTTCTTCTAAGTACCAGGTGGCTTGGTGTACTTCAGAGGCTGGCATGTTTGCAAAGTGCAGTTATATAACCTGAAATGTTCCCCAAGAAATTGGCCAAGTCTGAGTTTAGTCAAACAAGAATAAAAGTCACTAAAAATTGCGTGATAGTTTAGGCCATTTGCTTCTTTGTTATGGATAACTCCTAAATAGAAAATGCTATGCTCTATATGTGTGTGTGTTCATATCTTCACTGAAAGGGTGGTTAAGCCTTGGAACAGGGAAGTCCCATCCTTGGAAGTGTTCAGAAAACACGTAAATGTGGCACTTGGTGCTGTGGTTTAGTTCACAAGGTGGTGTTCAGTCAAAGGTTGGACTGGATGATCTTGGAGGTCTTTTCCAAGTATAATGATTCTATTGATTCTCTATAGAATAATGACTGTTAGGATTGCTTTATTTTTAAAATCTTCTGTGTTTTTATTTTCTGAGTCTTTACATATCCATATTATCCCTGCTTAATATAGTTGCAGCTGTAACACAGCTTTTTAGTTCTCTGTTTTCCTTAAATGACTTCATTATGCTGGGCTCAAGAGATTAGCTTTTTTTCCCTTTTTCACAATGCATATATATTATGTCTGATTTTAATTTTGTTAAAAAGTAATTTGGAACTAGCTCTACTGTGGAAAAAACTGCAGTTATTGGCAGCCCAGCATCTTTTAATTATCCTTGCTGAGCTCCAAGATCTTTGCCTTCTCATTTTGATTGTAACCATAGAGGTGTAGTTTCTTGTTAGTTTGGATTTCTAGATCAGAAAAAAATCTACCTCAAGAAACCAAAAACTCACTGCAAAAAAAGGCAAATAAACCCCACAACATCTCTACAACCCAGAACCCAGTAAAGGGATATGCAAACCCACTGATTCAAACAGCAAGAGTTCTTCTATAATAAACTCTGTCCTTGAGTGTTGCTTTCAGTAATGGTTACATTATCAATAATGGTACAATATCACAAAACCATTTCTGAAAGTGTTCATAGAAGTGAATGAAAAAGAAATTGCTTGTTTTTATGGCCTTTATTTGTTTGCAGGGGGAGAAGGTGTTGTGGTTTTTTTGTGGGGGTGTTGTTGTTGTTACGTTTTTTGTTTTGGTGGGGGTTTTTTAGTTCATGTATAAAATGTTTTAAAAAATGACCAGATAAGAAAATCAAACCTATTTTGGTTCTGTGTTAAACTTGAGTTGATCCTGTCAGGTTAACCTGGCTATGTGTGCTGTTTGTGAAAATGAGGGAGTATAATATCAGCTTTTGTATTTGAATTACTGAATTCAAGCTCAGCAAGGATAATTAATTAATGCCGTGTTTGTTTTCCAAAGAAGTTAAAGGTTGTATATTTTTCAGAGATGGTTGAAGTTGCATGGAAAGATTTACTTACAAAGGCTACTTTTCCTTATTACACCTGATAGGATCTTAAGTCTTTGAATATAAAAGTGAATTCTGCTACTTTTGTAACAAGTATGCCCATGTAAATTATGTGATAAAAATATTTGTTTTGCAAGTCCTCTTATAGTTTCACTCACTTATAAAATTGCAATCTCTTCATTCATAGCCATATATAACCTCTAAAACTGCGTAAAAATAATGTGGTGAATAATGCAAAACAGAGCTTTGTGTGCTGGAATTGCTTATTATGCTTCCCAGTACTTATCTGTGTCACTGATTTATCAATCTTAAAGAAAAATACCCTTTACCATAAGTTACTGTAAAAGGAATGGATAGTTTGTGTTTCTGTAAATGCAGTAATGCACTGAGTTTTATTTTGCACATAAGTCTTAAATGCTGAGTCAGCCCCACCTGAGAACATCACAGAGCATCACAGAACTATCAAATGGTTCAGGCTTGTTAATAAAACATGTAATGGTAGTTTTTTGTAGTTTTGATCAACTCCTGCTCTTGACCTACTTTCATCTCTGTGTGATGTTTTTAGTAACAATAATTAGAAAAAAAAAACAAAACAAACAACCAAAAAACCAAAACAAACTGATAGAATGGAAGAGAGTGAATGTGGGATGTATCAACTAATTTTTCCCTACCTTTAAATTCAGTGCTATGAATAGCCACTTAATTGGCTTAGAGCCTGAAGCTCCAATTAAAAAAAGATGGTGGGGAAAATTAATCAGGTCCTTGGAGACCTGCAGTGGTTCGTGGAATTTTTTTATGAACTTAAGCTTCTCTTCCACTAAGATGTTTTTGAAAATTGTGCCAACTGTCCTGCAAGGCTGGACCCTGACTCTTGATAGGAACCGAAACCTATGGAGTGATGTCCTTTCCTGAACAACCACAGCCTGTAATGTGGTCTTTAACTAAGGATGCAGAGTGATGCAGAAAAGTGTGTTCTGAAGTGCCTCGATGCTTAAGCACTTACAAACAGAGGTAACTTCTGTATTGGTTCATGATCAGGTTTTAATTTGTTTACTCAGCAGTGATTTCAGTGTGCAGATCAATGGAAATGTAGGCTCCAATTGCCCAGAAAGCAATGTACTGTACACCAGCTGGGACTGTGCCAGCAGTTCCATTGCTGCTGCTGGTCCAAGGATGGGTTCAGGCTCTCATGGGGCTGTTGGGTACCTTCCCTCATTGGTGTGGATCCCCACCTTTCCAGGTGAGGAAATAGTGCCCTGTGAGTTAACTGATCCAGTAAGGTGAGTGGAGGTGATGATTTGAAGCCTCTGCTCTGGGCACCTGTTCCCTCAGGAGAGGAGCTCTTCACCTGCCTGCACAGAGGGCAGCAGAAAGATGAGCCTTTGAAGTCACTTCATGTGTCTTTCCCAATCTCTAAGTGGAAACAGGATCCTAGTGCATCAGCTTGAGACAACCTCTTGTAACAGCAGTAGACACAGTAGTTTTTGATCACAAACCCCTAGGACAACTTTATCCCATAAGTTGTGAGCAACCATTAAGGTGCACTTTGTGCATTTTCCAAGCACGCGGGGAGGCAAGGGTAGTAACTGCTTTTGTTGGAAACAAAATCAGGGGAGACAGAACTGTTTTCAGAGCTGGTAAACAGCACAGTTGTGGTCTTATCTCCCTTGCCTTGCTGCGTGCCTAGGGTCTGTGCCTCTGCCTCCATAGCTACCTGCTAGGCAGCCCAGCCCTGCAGCCTGGCGTGCCCTCATGTCCAGCCCACAGACAGAGGGGGCATTTGGGGCCACTGGTCTATTGAACCCAGGGCTCTTTTGTCAGCAGAATTTTTCCTAAAGCTGTTTGGTTTTGGTTCCCAAGGTATAAACTTGTAGGTCTGACTTCGTACCAGCTCAGTAAAGGTTTTCTCAAAAATCTTGGCATTTAGATTCCTTTTCCTTGTTGGTGCCCATGACAACAGAACCATTGGTTTGGGTATTCTGTGTCAGCTCTCTCTGTGGGCAGCAAAATTCCTTTGCAGCTTTTATTTGACCTCACTAAGACCAGGAAAAAAGATTCACCCTGTTATGCAATTGTCCAGCTGATAACTGTGTATATAAGTAGATTTTTTAAAAAGAATTTTGCTCATATCTTAGAAGTAGCTGAATTGCGCATGTGTTTCTGCAATGGAATTGAAAGTTACTCATGCCAGGAGATAAATGGTGCTCTGTAATGTTTCTTGAAAATGCTGACAGGATTTGGGGGATGGGAAGATAAGAAATTCTCTGCAGTTGCTTCATAAAATAAAATTTCAGTCAGATCTGGTACAAGATCTAGTAAACTGAGTTTTTTGTGTTCCTTACAATGGCATTAAACTTATTTTTGTGCTTGACCTTTCTACAGCAAAAGTATTGCTATTTTGCATTTTCCCATAGGTAAAAATTCATTAACTTGATAAATGGGACATCTTATATACCTTTTTTTTTTTTTTAAATCATACAATGTAGGTGAAACAAAATTGAATAGTTAAATAATCTGTAATACAGTATAGCTTTGTTAGCAAAGTTGTTTAAAGATGGAGAAGTACTTGCTTGATTATTTTATGCCTTTCTCTAATTATGATGGATTCTAATTTGTGTCCTCTGAATTGCTTAAAACTGGTTTATCTGACTTGATCTTGGGCTGTGGTAAATCAAATATGCGTTTTCAAAGGAAATAAGATGGTGAAAATTCGTAATATCCTGCATCATCATCACTGGCAATTATCAGAATATGGAAGATACTGGTCAAATCCTTAACTGACACAGAAATTATCTCAGTCTGTCAGGCATTAGAGCACAGCTCTGGCTGGAGTCATCTGCTTGTAATGCTGTGTGTTATCTACTTGTTAGCTTGTAGTTCTCCTTTTTTTTTCTTTAGAGAAGGGATTGTTCATCCTCTTTAGTATTCTCCATAAGAGAAGATGAACTCCTGGTTTCAAATGTCCATAGTACCTTTTCGTTGTTTTGTTTATCACCGTGTACTTTTTCCTGGGTTTATTTGGAGAAGTGTTGAGAAAGATCAAGTGTCATGTTTCACCATTCTTTAAATATAATGTACTCCTGTTTCTATGTGTTTAAATCACAATGGTTTGAAGGTTTCAAGGGATGTTGAGAAGTCCTTGATTCCAATCTAATGTTATTGCATGCAAACATATGGCACTAACACGAAAAACTGAGTGTGCCAATTTAAACACATCAGTTAGACATTAAGCATTGGTCAGGGAATGGAGCTGATGTGTTAGGTTAGTAAAAATCATTTCAATTTTTGTTTTGATTTGCAACTAAAATGACTTGAGTGGAGGAGACCAGAACCCTCCAGCTTTCAAAAGCTCAGAGAAACTCAGATGCGCAGCAGAAATCTACTTCGGGGTCTTGTCACAGCTTGGAGGGGAAAAAAATTCATATGCCCACAGATATTACTGGGGAGAACAATACCTTGAAGGAATAATACCTGATGTGTGATGTTCTGTAACTGACAAAAAAAATTGTAGCGTTTTTAGAGTTTCTTGATACAGTGTTTCTGTAGGTGCCTTCCAAAGACCAGTCTCACCCGGAGAGAGACAGTGTCTCACCTGGTGCCTCAAGCTTCCCTGTGGGCAGTAGCACTCGCAGGAGGGGCTGGGGACTGCATTCCTCTCTCCAAACCTGTGCAAATCCTATAAACTGTCTAGAATTGCGGTGTTATGTGAGTGTTATCCTATCTCTGCAAATCTCACATTATAAATGAAATTCGGGGGGGGGGGTTGTAGTTGCTTTGGTTTCAAGCATTCTTTATACTTTGTAGTCTAAATATAGATTGAGTCTGTGCCAAAGATCGAGTGCAAACATACAAAACCATCATTGATAGAAGTTCTAGTATCTTTAATTACTTCCTCTGGAAACTGTAATTTGAATCATATGATATTTTGGAGTAGCAGTAGGAGGGAATATCTGAAAAAATAGCTATAATTTAAGCTTTTCATCTCTACAAACTTAACTTTGTATGAACTGTGCTAGTCATTTCATTCCTCGATTATTTGGCAAGACCAACATTTCCTGTAAAGCAGGTCAGATCTAAAAAGAACAAAATCTAGGGCATAACTAGTGTTCCTGTGACTTTTTTTTCCCCCCCCCCCAGATTTCTAGCACTTAGAAAATGTTATTTTATGGCAAATGTTTGTTGATAACTGGTAGTTGTGGCTGTGTGGCAGCACTGGAGCTGTGGGATTGGTTTAGTTTAACTGGTGAGACCAACACCATCTGGCAGTGTTCATCGACCCAGGACTGTTGGCAAATGTGTACTCCCTGTATTAACTCCTGTCAAAGGAAAAGGCAAACGAGCTCTTTTTAATGGGAGGAAAGCTGTGGGAAAGGAAAAAGTTGGAAATGAAGTGAAATGGGGGAAGTGAGAGACACAGAAAGGAAATGAGAGGCTGTGAACAAAGTGAGGGCAGTTGGAAAGAGGTAGATCTGGTTCAGCAAAGGAATGGCAGGAAACATGAGATTAGAGTGGGTGTCTTAAAGAAATGAGGATTTTGAAGGATTAGAATAAGGAGTTAATGACAAAGATGGTGTAAAGACAGTGGGAAGACAAGTAGGAGGTGGAAAGAGGAAGATGTCACAGCAGAACCGGGTGAAAATGTGTCCAATAAAAAGTGGAGAGGAGGATTCCAGCCCTGGGCTCATAGGTGTTCATGAACTTCAAATATGTATCCTAGTCTTGGAAGTTACACACAAGGTTCTTCCTTGATGAATATCCTGGGTGAAAGCTGGTAAACACTGCTGTATTGATGTACATGTCCATTCCTGTCCTAGAGCAGTGATTAAATACCTAACATGTCACTTTTCTCACCTAATGTTTTTGTGCATCTTCCATAAAGATGCAAATTTTTATGACTGTGATTGCAATTTGTTAGACATTTAACAGATGTCTTTTTTCTTGTATCAAAACATAAGTATGATTTAAAATATCGGGAATGTAAAAACATTAGTTTCTTGGCCATGGGATTTGAGGATATTGGCAATTTCTACTAAAAAAAAATCACAAAACAGAATCAGAATGTGTGCAAGTAAACCAAAACAGCAATAAAAAGGATTAATATTGAGTGCAACTTTCATCCAGCTTATTGGATTTGTGTCCAGTGCAATGCCAAATAATGTAAACTCACTGATTTTGCAACACTGGAGGAGAGCAATAGCCAAGAAACTAAGCTGAGAAAATGTTGGGTTCCACGGAAATGTTTTGTGAAACTTGCTTAAAATACTCGAATGCCCAACAGCTCTCACTGGGATTTCTAGGGGGAAATTTGTATTTCTGTGAAGCCGTACATGTGCAAAATGCATCCCCGGGTATAGTTCTCCTCTCCCGTTTCTCTCGCAGTGAGTGCAGTGAGCAGCTGAGCTCATGTTAGCTCTTCTGCCTCTGGGTACTGCCATGTGGAGGATTACAGAGGTGAATTGACTTGCTTACAGATGTGCATTGGGTCACTTCAAAGAAATCTGAACAGTCAGAAGGAGTGTTCGCTCTTTGTGAGTGGAAAGTATCCACAGAAAGTAGCTGCTTGGGTGCAGTATTTGTTGGTTTGTTTTCTGCTTGCAGGAGATTTGTCTGAAACTGAAGAATAAGTCCGGTGACTTTCTATCCTCAGAATGATTGAAATGTAGCATCTTTGTTTCTGTTAGATATTGGGTTGCCCAGAGGAGCTGTAGATGCCCCATCCCTGGAAATGCTCAAGACCAGGCTGGGTGGGACTTTGAACAACCTGATTAGTGCAAAGTGTCCCTGCCCATGGCAGGGAATTGAAACGAGATGATCTGTAAGGTTCCTTCCAGCCTAAATCATTCTGTGATGTTCTCAGGCTCTGTCCCATGCTGTGCAGCTTTTTCATTGAATGTTAATTCATGGGATAGTAGGTATTTATAAAATTTGTAAGTGGCATCGAGTTGACAGAACACAATTTACGCTCAAAACAAACTGAAGGAACAATGGAAAATGAGTAACAACTCAGTAATGGCAACTCAATACAGGCTGCTTGGAGAAGAAACCTCAGGTGCACAGTATTCAAGGGGTTTAAACTTCGTGGTGTACGACAGAGGAAACAGGCACTGCAGTGTGATGCTGTATCTGAGAATAAAGCAAACTGGGTTGTAAATAATATATAGAAATATCTATCTTGTGCAACTTAGTACTGCTGAGGTTTCATCTGTGAAATCATAGCAGTTACCCGTTCTGATTCTCAGTTTGGAGACAATCCAGGGGAAAGCAAAGGAGATACTTGAAAACACAAATTGGGAAGAGTTTAAAAAAAATGTAATGTTATATATATACTAGCAAAAAGGCTATGTGAGTGTAGGAAAAAGGTGATTGCTATCAGTGTCTGTTTAGGTCAGGATTAAACACAAACATTTGTCTTAGAGATTCCTCTTGAAGGACAAAGATAATTATTGCAGTAAGTTGCATAGGCTTTGGAGTCCCTACTAGTGGAGATTTTTCAGGACAGATTAAATAGTTATCAACAGTGCTCTAATGTACTAGATCCTGCCACAAAGGTGCCTTAAATGATCACCTGTAATAGCTTAGTCCTTCACTTCTGAGACTTCTTTAAAAAAGAACTGATTCAGATGCTTACTGAGGGATGCTGCAAGAAGAAATCCCTTTAGAAAAACCACAGTGGTGCACATGGGTACATGGGTGCACTAGGGAGAGGAGCAGACTTTTGGATTCTGTAAGTAAAGATGGAGTTGATTCCAGAGTGAGGGGTTTGGAAGAAAAAATAAACCCCAAAAAATTACTATAGAGAAGGCCACTTGTAGCGTGAATTATCGGTAAAATGCCAGACAAAGATAAAAAAGCTTATGACAAAATTGGTTATGCTTTTAATCAGCTGACTCATTATATTAAAGATTATTACTTAGCTGTATAAGTAGTATATCAGTCCAAAGGAAGACATTTTAAGAAACTCACTGTTTCCTTTTTTTTTTTTCTTTTCCCCCAATCTACAATGGCACACAGGGATATTTTTTGCATATTTTCTGCTTCTTTCTCTTTTGTTATTTTCGTAAACAAAACTTTAACCCCACTCATTGCCAACATCAGCAGCAGCTGAAAATGAACATCTGGTAACTTAGATTTGAGTCCCCAAATTGCAGTTCCTTTATCTGTGTCTGCAAGTGGTGTCCTTTGCTGTTCTGTTCTCATCTGTGGGCAAGAGCTGGGGGGCGAGTCAGTGCTGAGGCAGAGTGTGTGGGGGGGTGCACATTCCTCACAGGTGAGACTCTGCAGAATATTTTACCTTTTTTTTTTTTTTTTTTTTTTTTTTTTGGGTTTAAGTTCCTGCCACAAACTCAACCATGTGTAGTTGTATTATTTCACAACCAGTGCTCTCCCATTAGCAGTGCCTGGGTGTTTAAAGGCAAGAGGTGAATGCTGTGGTGTCCCAGCCAGTTTTGCCAGTGGATAGCAGGGGACCCGGGTTTGTATCTTCTAGTCTAGTTCTTTTTATAACTTACCATGAGTGACAATATTTGCTTATTTTGGCACCAGAAATGCATGCACGCAAATTATCCAGTCTTTGCTGAGTGGCTGCTCCCCTTAGGGTGAGATGCAAAGCTGGAAAAATTCTGCTGTTTTTTGTGTTTAGGATGTTTGGCTTGTGAATATATTGAGGGAAAGAATCTTTGTAGTTTTAATAGTTCTCTATGTAGTCACCTTAGGTACTCACTGCTAAGCTTCCTAATTAACCTACAGACTACCTATTGCAGTTTAATGATTGCTTACCCTAACACAAGTTTGTAAATGGCAAATATTTTCTGTAATGTGTTACTGAGGCAATCAATCCATAATTGACTTATATTTAAAGTGAGTCTCTTGCTGACATTGTGTTTATTGTTTGGAATGCCAGATTAATTACAACATGTATTGCAGTTGCAGTATTATGAGCTCCATCTGTTTTTTATTAACTTTCTCTGTAAATGAGAAACTGTCAATGTGTACTGTTTCTTATGTTCTGAAGAAAAATTCCCCCAAACCCTATAATTGTGTACTTTAAAAATTAAAGAACCGTTGTGTTCAGATCCCAAGTTCACTTATTTCTTTTGTTTCTGGAGCAGCTGACCCAGGCAGAGATGACTCCTCCCTGTTTTGCAATAAATAAATGGACAGAAGAGACCATCCCAGGGCATTTGAAACTTGGCCACAGGAGTTCGTGTTGAATCCCTTGGATCTGAGCAGTTAGACACGCACAGATCCACAGCAGCCCTTGTGCCAGCAGCTGGCAGCAAATCCTTCATTTACTGGAGTTATTTACACGAGCCACTTCAGAAACCAGACCCATCCATTAATTCTCCCCCTTAGCGTGCAGTGTAGGTGACAACCAAGAAAGCTTTTAAAGTCACATTTGCCTGAGCCTTTTATCTTGTTTGTTGTTGCCTTGTCAATTTTTCTGTGCTCCGGGGTGTGTGTGAGCCCACTATAGCCATGAGTGCTGTTTCTGCAGGGAACTGTAAAATCATTAATTTGTATTGTCTCAGGGGAAGATAAAATACATTTATGGTGACACTGGTGAGTATTTTAAGGAAACGAATTCTGAGTAGCACAGGAGCCAGCAGATGTGCATTGTATTTCTAAGTACACTTATGAAAGAGTGATTTGAACTTGGTTCATTTCTGTAGGAAGTGTATGAACAAGATTTTTGAGCTTTTCTGTGTTTGATCAGGACTTGCTGTGCTTTCTGTGAAGAACAGCAGTTTGCTTATACTTGGGCAGATAAGGGAGAGGCAAAATACAAACACAGTTGTAATATGAAGGGAATTATCAAGGGGCTTAACATCCAGTCAGAGGGCTTGGCAGTAACTGCAATAAAAACTGAAATTTCAAGCTCTGGAATGCAGTAATACAAACTCTTATTGCTGTAATTGTACTTGAGAGTACAAATTTGTCACAGTCTTTCAACGAAAACTGCAATTAGTCGATGTATTGATTTGGATTTTTAGGAGCTTCTAGCCATTAGCAGATACCTTGCAATCAGCTCTGCACTGCATTTATATGCAAACTGGAGAGTGAGATAGTGTTTTGCTCTGATTCTCATCTTTCTATTTAAACTCAATTTTTGGGACACGAAAAGCAATTTTTCAGAATGATTGCTGAAACTCACCTCACAGAGATGCTCTGCAGGTGATTAATTTCCCAGAGGGGAGTTTTGCTCTTGGTCTAATACTGTGGAGAGAGTGATGGGCAGAAGTGATGCAGAAAAAATTCATCTGAGAACAGCTCAGGAATGATTTCCTGATTTAAAAGGCAACACTGGACATCTTTCAGGTGTTTCGTGGTTTTTTGTTTGTTTCTTTCTTTTGTCAGCATATCACAAAGAAATTACCCTTGCAGGGAAACTGTGTGGGCAGAGTTGTTTACTTGCTATGAACCCTTCCCTAAAAACAAAAGCAAAGCTTTTTGAGTAGGTCACTGTCCTTTAGGAGTTGAAGGTTCTCTTCCGAGGTCAGCTGCAATCTGTGAGTCTTGCTGGAGAAAACAGTGTAATATCTGTGAATAAGAATAACCTTTTTCATGTAAGATATACAACTGTTACAGTGTCATATGAATATTGCCAAGAAATGGTGAATTATTACATGCTTAAAATATGTGATTCAGTATTCACTTAAGAAATTGTTTGTATAAAACCATCTAGAAGGTTTTAATAGTTAGAAATAGTTGTCACCAAAGGGCCAGTCTTTTGGTTGATTAGGTGCATCACAAGTGGGTTTAGAAGGAAGATAGAAACACTACTTCCCCTATCTGCCTGTTTGCTTTTTTTCTTCCTGGAGACTACAGCCTGCACAGCAGTGATGCATGGGAAAAGCTAGTACATTGCCATACTGGCTGTAAAAAATTATTCACCTTGTGCTTTTAAAAAAAATAATAAAAGAAATAATCTTGTTCAATGAATGGCAGAAACTAGTTGATAACAAACATAGCAATTTTCGAGTCAAATTTCATACACTTAATATTATTGTAACTTTAAATACACATTGATATTTCACATTTCAAGCCCAAAATGTAGAGATGGAATGCATGTGGCAATGACCTTTGTATCTCAGTGAAAATGACTGCCCTCTTGTAACTTCACAAAAAGAGCTAAGGGGGATATTCTTCGTTAGTACCTACCTGTTGTAAGCAATGTAATTTTTATCTGGTACGTGGAAATTAAAAATAGGTAGTGAATATGATCTGCCTGTATTAGAATTCCCCTTCATAAGAGCCTAGTAAGCCATTAAATCAATATTACTGTGGAGTGTTAGACTAGGGTTTTACTGAATTGTCACTGCTGTAAGAAAACCTCTGTGTTGTGCTGCTGTGAGTCCTTGTCATGCCTGTCTGTCACATCTCTGTGCCCTGGCACCCCCCAGGTGCAGATACTTGGTCACTAGGGTTTATGAGCAATAAGGCCTTTCTACATACACAGGTCTTGCTTTTATTATAAAGTAAGAAAAAGTAAGTACAGTCAATAATGTCCTCGAGATGAGTAATAAAAGTTCTGTTAGAGCTCACAGTGCATGATCTGGTAATGCCTTGCTGTGACTTGAAATATGACTGGTTGTCATGTACTTTGTGTAGCTGTTGCTACTTGGTTGGCTCTCAAGAAGACTGTTCAGGTGCTTCTTTATTGGACTTTTAATTTTTCTCTTTATTTAGAAGTAACAAAACACACAAACGTAAATCCCTACCTGTTCATCAGGCATATGGTTGAAACAATCCCTGAAAGCATAATAATCCAGGAGAGAACTTTTCTGGGGAAATTCATTTCACAGTGTGATATTAAAGCAGAGAAAGTAATAAAGCATTTGTGATGACCAAAAATATTATATTAACTGTCTCTGTCTTTAGTCACCAGATGTCTGATGTCCTGTTGAGAACCAGCTGTTTCTATATTTCTGATAACATTTCATTTCACCCTGTTCTCAAGAGGACAGTTCTGTTTGTCCTGTTCACCCAGGTGTGTGTAGTGCATTAGTCTTCACTGCAGACTCGCTGCATCCTCCTGGCCCAGCCCCAGAATTGATGCTTCCCAGTGGCTCTATCAAAATCAGCTCACACAGTGCAGTCAGTTGGAGCAATAAGACATTAAAAGGTCCAGCAATCAGGGAGCAGGAAGGTGCAAAGGGAGTGTAGTTGGCTTTGGAAGTGGGAGCACTGCAAACAAGGTTGAGCCTGAGGTGTGCATTTATGCTCACAAGTCAGATGATGGAGTTTATTTAGCAAAACACAGTCACAATGACTTTTTTGAGTGTGTTGGGGTAAAAAACTAAAATTATCTCATGGCTTATGCATCAAAATGGTAATCCTGAGTATGAGTTTGTGTGCAGTGAAGATATAATGCTGTTATTTTTGATAGGAATGTTGTGGGTTATCTATGTCATCTCTCAAGTTTATCTTATAATACTATAGCTATTTTCTTCCCTTTATTTCTTATTTTCTTTCTCAGGGATTGTGATTCTGTGTCTGTGCTTTGAGATACAATAGCAACAGACATTTAAGTAATGAAGTGTGAATTCATTGGTTCCATTCTGAAGAAAACAAGATATAAAAGACTTTGTGTCCTGCTGAGAGATTGCCTTACTTTTTTGGGTGGCTGCTTAGGCTAAAGGCTGGAGAGCTACTGCCCAAGAAGCAACAGAATTGCAGCATGGTGTCTGCCTTTTGGTGGCTAACTGCATTTACAAAATGTCCCTAATGCCTTTTTTAGAAAAAGTAAAATAAGGAATTTAAGCTAATTGTGGTGGTAAGAAACTGAAATTGTGTAACTCAAATGGGGTCTCTGGGTGACTACAATTAATTCATTCTTATCTCTTCTTTTCAGGTTTTCTTCTTCTCCACCTTGGCCTTCCCTTCAAATCTGGTCACTTTTCTATGATGTGTTACTGTAAATTGCCATAAGATCTGTTACCTCTTCCTTGTCTTACCTCTTTGCTTATGCTTTAAGAGAAGTCTTTTCAACTTCTGTCACTGGTCCCGAAATCCAGTCATCAGTAGTTTATTTCTCCAAACATAGGTGCAGGTAATCTGTTTTTTTAAAGCTTATCTGATGTTTCTGGCTAATTTTCGCTTAATTCTGGGCATTCTGAAGATGAATTTTCAGTGTTCTGCTGGGCTGTTTCAAAGCCACTAAGAGACCCAAATGCGGGCTTCAGCTCTGATTTAATGTACAAGTGCATCTCATTTCATTTGTGATGGTACATCAAACATATTTCACTTTAAGGAGCCATTTTATGTGAAGTAGCCCGTTGCAGATTTTGAAGTTTCCTTTTGAGCTGCACTGAAATCTTTGAGAAACAAGATTCTTTGCTCTGCTCTGCCAGAGGTTGCACAGCATTTCTTCGTGTTTCTGTGTGAGTAAGGTCAGACTTTACTCAGTCTCTGCATTGTGAATATCTGTGTATGTCTGCCTGTGTATGTAAATGTGTTTTAAGTGCAATACTATAAATGGTGGAGAGGAGGGAGAGAGGGATTGTAGGCTTCACATCACACAGTTGTGGCAGGGCAGGGTTGAAAAGCAATGCTCTCCTAGTTAATGCTTCTCGGGTGATTGAAGAACAGCAACCAAACTGTAAAAGGTCTGAAGGGGTTGTGTGTGAACTGCTTTCCCTGGAGCTGTGGCAGGAGCAGTGCAACAAGTATTTACTTTTTCTCAGCCTCCTTCTCATGTTCTAAGTTGAGCAAAAATTCTTCTAAAGATGGTTTGGAGTTAGATGCCAGTAAGTGGGAAAGTTAAGAGTCAAAAAGTTCTGAGAAGACAAAGAGTCTTTCAAGTGTGTGTGCACATATAGGCAGCAGCTCTTCCCAGGGACATTTCATAATCAGTTGTTTGTCCACAACAAACAGATCCCCTAGAATGCCCAGAGCCTCAGGATTTGTCTGCTCTGAAGACACTATTAATTGCTTGCAGCCCTTGTTGAGTTCCATGATGCTTTGGGTTGGCTTTTGATTGTGCCCAAGTTCACCAGTTGAAATCTCGTTCAGACACGATGATGCTGAAGTCTAATTTCAACTAAAAAAAAAAAAAGACAATCCCAAATGAAAAAAACAAAACCATGTTTTTGAGTGATATCTGAGGATACTCAGCAGCCTGCAGTAGGAAATGATTCACTGTGTTCTGCCTTAATACATGAGTACCTTTTTTCTTCTGTGGTTTAGATCCTAGGAGATGAAGTAAGTGCACTGAGGGGCATTGGAGAGAGGGTGAGAGTTCTTTTAAACTGATAAGCCAACAGCAACAAGTGCCCAAGTGATGAATTTACTTTATTGTTCTATCAAGTTACTTTGCATGTACTCGTGAGCATTTGCTGAATGCTTTTAGCCTTAGTGTTTCTTCTCCATGGCAATAGTTTGAGCCTGTATTAAGTCTGTCTTGGCTATTACCGATCCATCTAGTTGGGTCAGTGAATATCTACTTCTGCAACTTGTACACACAATATTTCCTAATTTATTTAAAAGCTTTAAATGAATTGTTTCAATTCAATTACCCTTTTCCCCCCATATTAACAGGAAACCTTACTTGACCTTGACCTTTTCGCTTAATTCACTTGTTTTATAGGCCTATGTTTCATCTTCTTGTTGTAGGGTGATTAATGTACTTGCCCTTTCAGATGAGAAACTACCATCTTCCCTGCGTTCACTCTACTTTCTCTTTTTATTTTAACTTCTCATATAGCTTAATGTGTTTTTGCTGGTAATTTTGGGGTAGATATTTTCCTAACTTGTCCGTTAAAAATGCTGGGTCTCTTTGTTTTTGTTTGAATGGCTCAAGTTCAGTAATACTCTTGGACTATTCAGATCCTAATCAACCACTTATTAAGAATGACTGTCATCTGCCCTGGTGTTGCCCAGTTGTCTGGCTATTTTTAGAGTGGTGGTATTTGTGACTTAAGTAAAGGCTGTTCATCCTGTAAACAAGCTGGATGCATAGCTGTGGTCTGAAGAGCTCGCCCAGACATTAAATGTAAGGTCTGAATTGCAGGAGGGCCCTACACAGTTAAATGGCTTAATTATTTGAAATCCTTCTCGCCTGGCAAAAGTTAGTGTAGATGCATTTGCACTGGTACAAACATGTTTTTGCTTGGAGGGGTTTTATTTTGTTTACTGGAGCTTTGCACACAATAGTAGCATGAAAGCTGGAGGCTTGCTGGTATAGCCTTGGACAAAGAGACTGAAGAGGGGAAACCCTGCCAAAGTGTGGAGTGAGGAATTTGAGGATAGGAGCAATAAAAGACCACTTGAAGGCAGGAGTCTGGCAAAATGAAGGCTGTTGAGAAGAATTTCCATCATTTTCTGTTGTGTAACTTTAGCTTTCTATTCTATGTAAATATTTCTTTATTCTGGAGAAGGGGGGGGGGAATTTCTTAATGTTTTCTTTTCCTTTTTTAAGGAAAAATATATTGCCCTTTGAAATTGAGAAGATAAATTACTATACAATTTTTAAGACTTTGCAAGACACTAATAATGTTGTTTCTTAGGAGCCAAAATCTCTTCCAGTGTCTGATACTACACTTGTATTTAAAGCATTAGAGCCCAGAGTTCTGTGTTTACAAACGTTTTGCAGAACTTTGGTGTCTCATTTCTTTAGTCCAAGTAGGCACCAATTTTTTGCTCTATCTCTAGGCTTATATAAAATATACTTCCAGTTTATTCAGAAGCTTAAAAAAAAGGAGGTGGATTTTTTTTTCCCCCAGTAAAAATAGGTATCAAACCCTGTGTTCCTCAGGGATGGAGAATGTCACCTAGACACAAGTGGCATTCTTGTGGCCCCAGTCACAGCAAGAGCCAGTTCCATGGGAATTGGTTGGCCTTGTTCAGTGGGTGTTTTCATCCCAGTTGGGGCTGTGTGCAAGTGCTGTGGCCACTTGGATCAGTGTAGATACTGACTGGAGGGTGAGTTTATGCTTATCTGTACTGTCAGTACTAGACAAGCATCATACTTGTTACACTTTTACACCTGACAATCCTCTTCAGGCTTTTGAGAGTGCCATTTATAATTTTTGGGACTTGGACAGTGTATTGCTGCTGTCACTGTAGGTATTTCAAATACTAAATGTAGAGCTTTATCCGACAAACATTTTTGTCTTAGTACTAAGATGAGGTAGCATTTTTTTTCTAAATTAAATGCAACTTAATCCTTGGAATCGACAGTTGTATCTGGGAAATAGGTGGCAGGGAAATATTTTTTATGTTCAGACCTGCCTACTGTAAATACAGTAGCAGACAGATGTCACTTGTCAAATGGAAGTACTAAACACCTCAAGTTTGTGGTGACAAGCAATAATAAATTGTCTAGAACCCTTCTTAATCTATTTGGCTCCTTACTGGTGGCAACAGCTTCAGAAAACATTTGGAAAGCTAAAGTCAACTGTTTTAACTATTCCTTTGTATTGATGCACAAAGACCTTACACAGTCATTTCATTCCTACTTAGAAATCCTGACAACAATCTTCAGATACTCTCTGGTTTTGGACTTTTCCCCAGAATAGTTCAGATGAAGTAGAAAGCTGAAATGGAAGGTGAATGCAGGTTCCATTAGGGACTGGTTTTCTGTAAGACATTTGAGGTCAAATGCGGTGTGATCTGCACTGGACTGCACTGCAAGAAGTTTGGGAGAACCTTTCCTTTTGCTTATCTCTTGGTAAATCTGCCTGTGCTGTAGTGTTTACAAACAGAAACACAAAGTCCTTTTCTTTGAAAATAAAAAACTTGACCAGAAAAAAAAAACAGGCAGCTTCTCTAGCTTATTTTTCGTAATGCTTAGTCAAAAGAAAGTGTTTAGGGTTGAGTTTATTAAAAGAGTTGCATAATGATAGGTGATTTGATTGGCATAGATGGACCTTCATTGGAAGACACTCTTGAAAACTGGGTTCTTTGATCTCAGGGGGGGAAAAAGGGTAGAATGGGAACCAGTGAACCTAAATGTCAGAGATCAGGCACAAATCCAGGAGGCTGAAACTGATAAACCATTAGTTTTCCACATTTTTCAGAGCAACTGCAAAGCAAACAAGCTAATTGATTCCATAGGTATATTAAGAAATTTAGTTTCTTTAATACTCAGAAAATCAGGTTATATGATCTAATTGTCTCTCTAAATTTTTAATCAATTCCTGAAATGATCTGTTTGTTGATTTAGTGTTATTTGGGTACCTGTGGGTTTTCCTGCAGATCATACATATTTTCAATGTACTTTCAACTCCTGCAAAGCCAGTTCAAAGGCTTGAAAAATCTTCTAGTTACAAGTAACTCTTCTCAGGCAAAATCCAAAGATGAAGGTGTATCTAAATTGTATTTCCCTGAAGGAAAGAATGAACAAGTCTCAAAGAAAGAATTTCTTTTACTTAAAACTGAGCTACTTCATATCCATTACCAACCACTGTGTCATTGAGAAGTCATGTAAGGAGAGGGTACTTAAGACCAATTTTGAAAGATCTGGTAGCATATTTTAGAATTGTCACTGGCATCAGTGGATGCTTTTTTGCCTTGTGGGTGGTTCTTTGGTTTTATTTTTAAAGGGAGTAATTGAGCTTTTTTTCATCTGAAAGGAACAAAGAATAAGTGTAGAAATACAGGATTATTTTTTTCTGAAGTTGTCAGTATCAACAGAAAAGAGGTGTCCAACTGAGGTGGAAAATAAAAAATAGGTATTTTAAAATGTATTTTCACCCATGGCTAAACAGATAGTATTATGGAATGGTTGTAATGTTCTTTGGTACTAATAGGATGCCAGGCTTGATTTCAGATATTTTTCATATTTATAACCAAATGTGTATTAAAATATAATGGTTGCAAGTATGTGAAAATCAGTTCCAAGGGGGTGGTGGTCTGGTCTTTTCTTTTTCCTAGTTGCATCTAAAGAGCACTTGGAGCACACACAGTGTGCCAGGATCTGCTTCTGGGAATTTCTGACTGTGACATCCACTTCAAATATCATTCACAGCTTAAACACATTAGAACCAGATGGCTTACTGTCAACTTAAAAAAAAAGAAAAGAAAATTTGCCTTTAGGATTATTTTGTTGGGTTTTTGTTTTACTTTGCTCCACTGTTTGAAAAGGCTGAAGCAGCAGATTTTTGAAGCTTCTGTAGGTTCTGTGTGCGTACCATGTTTTTGTGACTACAGTTTTTCCATTTTTAAAAATAAAATATGTTTCTCAGAACTCAAAATGCTGCATTTTTCTTGACTTTCACGAAACTTGGCAGTGAATCCTGTGTTCCTTCAGTGTTTCTCCATCCCTGGCTGAATGTGCTCAGAACTTCCCAGTGGTGAAGACTAGAGGCTTTTTTTTTATTGTTGGAATGTAAAGAGTATCCAGGCAAAGCTTAAACAGTTTCAACTTTCAATTCAATAGAACAGGTTTACAATCTAGAGCTGTATTATTTGGCATTTCTTCAGTAGGGAAGCGATTTCAATTATTGAGATGATGGGAAGAGCAGAGTTGTTGTACTACAGCTATGTTTTCTCCTGCCATTGAGTATATATTTACTTTCAAATTCCCTAAGATGCATGTATCTGCCTGCATAATACATTAGATTAATTCATGAGTCAGAAGAGGATTGAGAATTATTTTTTTTCTGAGAATAGTCCATTGCATCTCAGGAGAAAACCCCCTGTTAGATTGCAAAAGGACAGGACTCAAGAACAGGGGAAAGAGGCATCACCTGCAATTTTATGTCCTTGTTTCTAATAATTAGAAAGGTGGGTGGTAGTTGACCATTTTTTTTTGTTTTGTTTGTTTTTTTTTTTTAATTGAACCTTCATTTCATGTTTTGACAGTAATTGTACATTGTGGCACTTTATGCTTCTGGACACCAGATGGTGCTGCTAAACTGGCTAATGTGGAATTTTCACACTTTTTTGCATAACTGATACTTGATTTACTTTCAAAGTCAGGTCTGTACTTTCCAACCAGGTATATTCCAGGATGCAGAACTGTTCCTGATAGCTCAGCCCAAAACCTGCTGTTTAAGGGCAGTGGTCTGAAAATCACCATGTAAACCAAGTGGGTTACAGAATCAATATTTTAGATCTCCCTGGCCAAAACTTGCCATCAGCTGGAGTTCCTCCTGGGAATATAGCTTAGTAACAAATCTTAATTTATGTACTTGACACTTCAGAGATTTGATTTATTAAATTGTCATTTAAATTTGATAACTGCAATCAGAAAACTTCGGGTGGAGGCACCTTCTAGTGCCAGGTTAAAACTGCAAAGGATAGTTCTAGAGACTAATTAAATATAATGAAGTGATGGGAGGGTTTGAGTTTGGTGGGGCTTTCCTTAGACATTATCTGTGTTAAGCTTGAGAAAGGCTGCCAAAAAAGCTGTTGTTATTTGTTTGAGAAGACACAATGGCTTAGCTATATAGTTGTACTGCAGACAATATTTATAATACTGTGATGTACATTTGGCATTTGATTTCTATTAATTTTCATTTGGTTATCGTGTTTGATAAATTCATCTGGTAATCCTAATTGTGGGGCTGAAGGGATGGAACAAGACACTTGTTTTTTAGCTGAATCCCAAATGTTGGTGGTGCAGTTTTATCACCGAACCGTAAATAATGGGTTCAGATTTATTTAGGCAGGGAGGAAATTTTTTTATAGATTTTACTGTATTTTTCTTAAAAGTTCTTATTTCTTTTATAGATCCCCATATCAAAGTTTCTGGAAAAAAGGAAAATGTTAAAGAAGCAAAAGAGAAAATCATGTCTGTCTTGGACACAAAAGTAAGAAAACTTATTTAGAATGACTCCTTAACCCCTAATTTTGTGGTGACATTGATCTCTTTAACAGGCACATTGAAAAGGGAAGATATTTATGGGCACTTTGAAGCAAAGTCTCCAATATATGTCCTACAGATGTTGATATTGTTGTGTACCCACATATTTAAACATTCTGCAAGAAACTACTTGCTTAAAGCAGCTTTTCCATATCTGAAGTATATAGAAATAATATTGCCAGCTATATGACTAAAAGCATACATGGTTTGTTCACTGGATTGGGTTTTTTACTGTAAAATCTGAAATAAGGCTTCACTGCAAACAGTAGGTTATGCAACCACTTCAGAGAACCTAGAATTTTGTTTCTGTTTGAAATTCAATTTTAGGTGCGTTCATGCAGTTTTATTTCTAATGGTTACTGTATTCTTACACTCTGAAACATTAGGACCAGAATATCTAAAACATCTAGATCTTGGCCAGGGGTCTCTTTATGTTCATCAGATCTTATTTTCTTGCAGTAGCAAGTCTTTTGGGGCAGTAGGTATGGCTCCTGTGTAGTTGTATGGTGACTTTCTGATCCTCTGAACACATTGCCAAAAGGAACACTCCAGTGACAAGCACTATTTTTTGAACAACTATTAATATTATTATGGACTTTTAATAATATAGCTTTTAAGAACAGCTGTAGGCAGTGTTTGTGTATTTCAAAAATTCCTGTACCAGGAAAATTTGTTTGTTACAGGAGGGAAAAACACTTGCTTTGTCCCATGGCCTTGATTTGTAAAGTCTTCATCATGGGATCCTGTCAGATCAGACAGGGGTGTGTGACTGCAACTGAAAGGACACAGAATTAAGAGAAATTAGAATGGACTGCAAAAGGACATTTAAGTCACAGTTGATAAAAACTTGGGTGCATTTTAAAATCCTTAGACATTTTTTGAAGATGCATTTTTTTTGGTATTTATTTCCGTGTTATTTCCTCGCTGGGAAGAAAATGTGGCAAGTTTAGCATCCAACTATGATCCACATTAAAAATGTCCCTGAGTAGAAGCTAAGGCATGGCAAAAGTACTTTGGAAATACAATTTTGAATCTCATTCTTGAAGTTACATTGCTCTTAAAAACTCAGGTTTTGCTGTGAACAGGTCTAATCGTGGGTGCTTGATTTCCAGAGCAATCGGGTAACCTTGAAGATGGATGTTTCACATACAGAACATTCTCATGTGATAGGTAAAGGTGGCAATAATATTAAAAAGGTGATGGAGGAAACAGGATGTCATATCCATTTTCCAGACTCAAATAGGAACAACCAAGCAGAGAAAAGCAACCAAGTAAGTATTGTTTAATACTGAGCTCATTTGTATTGTAATTCCTGAGAGTATGAAACATTTCTAAACTTCTTTCGTCAATTTGGGTTTTTTGGGGATAGTGAGTTCCTGTTCAGAGAATTAGATTTTTGGTATTTACACTCCGTGGAAAGCACAGGGCTTCCTAAGTGAGCAAATCTTTAAAAACAGATTGAAACAATTTGTGATGGCTCATGAATCACTTTAATTTTTCTAAGCGGAAATTACTTTGTGCTTACAGAAGTCAACAACTTGGTGTCAATGGTAGAGAAGCAGTATGAAAAGATCTGTATTTTTTTTTCCCATTCAACACCCGACTTATTCAGCATATTGATTAATTTCTTGGTGCTTTTTGCTTATGGTGTAACTTGGTTGAAGACTAAATTGTGTGGCGAGCTACCAAAAGTGAATGTCCTATTGCAAGAGTTCAACTTCGTTAGATTAAGTCATTGAACCTGAATTGTACATCATTTCTAGTGCAAATATTGCTGAAATGTTTACTTTCAAGTCCCTCATCACTGTACTTAAAATTCCCTCTTGTGCATCCTGAGCAAAATACAGTCATTTCAAAACATTCAAGAAAACCTACTGTTGTTGAAAATTAGCACTGAACACATGTATACAGTAGTAATTCCATTACTTGACCCAAACCACTGTATTGTTTGATGTATCCATTTTTTTCCTAGTTGCTTAAACCTATGTAATGCAAGATGCTATAACATGTGTAGATCATTTTTTTAAAAAACCTGGTTATAGTTTTCAGCTAGTGTTTAGAGAACACTGGTGTCACCAGGTTTGAAATAAGTGATTATTTTTTTTATTTATTTCTAGATTTCTTTTTGTAAGGGGAATACTGATAACTGAATAACTTTTCCAATGTCTCAGTCGAAAATGTGACGCAATGTTTTCTCTCACCTTGCTCTTCCAGGTGTCTATTGCTGGACAGCCAGCTGGAGTGGAGTCTGCAAGAGTTAGAATTCGGGTAATAGTCTATTTTAGAATAGTGTTCCCTTGAAAAACACCTGAAAGGGAAAAAAAGTATAGATTTGAGGACCATAGGGTTGTCTGGCTCTGTCTTATGACAGCAGAAACGTAGGAACAAATGTGAGTATCCATGTGAGTGATATGCAAAGGGTATTATAAAAGTGATCACCTTCTGGCTAGATTTTTAACTAGCAGGTGGGTCTTGAACACAAAGTCTACAGGATAAACAAGATGTAAATTATTACACACTGTGTTGAAAATTACATCTTAACTTACCCACCACAGGTGACCTGTAGAAGCTTGGGCATCCAATGTCAAACTATGACTTAGGAAAGGCAATTGCTGCTTCTTAAATTTTAACCATTTTCATGTGTAATTTATGTAAATAATTTGGTGGAATTCAGCCATTTTCCACTCATGGCAATTTTCTATCCTTTCCTTCTAGTTTTGTGTGTTTTGGCATGGATAATTATAAGTTGAATAAATTATGAACAGTCCCTCACAGTTGTTTAGTGAGATTTGTCTCTTACACAACCTTGGTCTTAAAAATCATGAAAGAAGCTGATATTTCCTTAGCTTTGTAGCTGACTTCAGACTTCCAGTTAATCCATGACAGAAAGGAGACTTCTCTAGCAAGTTTTACAAATATTGACCTGTTTGTAGATCTGCATAGATAAGTAAGAGAATCTGTTTGGCTTTCTTGTTGTTATGTAATTGCAAATGCTTCTGCTATTTTGAATTAAAAAACCCAAACAAACAAAAAGCAACAAAGGCTATGCAAGAAAACCCCACTCTAGTGTCCCTGGAAAAATTGGTGCCATTTTGCAACTGATGATATATTTTTATCAATGAACTCCGGGCAGGGGATATATTATGGCAGTTTAATCATCACTGACCAACACATGATTGAGGAATAAAGTTGTTATAGTTTTAATGAGTATGATTTTGGTTTTCAATATTTGGTCTTCAATGTTGTTGTAGGAGCTGCTTCCATTGGTACTCATGTTTGAATTGCCTATTGCTGGAATTCTTCAACCCATCCCAGATCCTAATTCTCCGACAATTCAGCATATATGTCAGACATATAATATTTCAGTTTCCTTTAAACAACGCTCTCGAATGTATGGTGCTACAGTCATTGTCAGAGGGTCACAAAATAACACTAGTGCTGTGAAGGTAATGTGTCTTCTTAGTTCATAATGTAGATACCTAAGAAGTGTATTGGTTTAAAAATGCACAGAAAGTAGTTTTAAGTTTAGGATTTAGCGTTGTTTATGATAAGCTTTTAATCTGGTTTTCATCTCTTGCACGCTGTTCAGGTTTCCAGCAATGCTGGAATATGTACTGATCTTACCCATCTTTTAATTTAAAGAAACCCCAAACAAAAACCAGAGAACACACCTCCCATCTTAAATTCTTCGTGCTTAGCTCTTCTCAACATACACTCAAATAGATAACCTTGAAAGTTGCCTGAACAGTCAATAAAACTGATCTTGCAAAACAAGCACTGGGAGATGTGAATTTGACAGTCAAGGAAAGGAACTGCCATGAGCCTGTTTATCTTAATAAAATAGTGTTCTTGTGAAGAACTGGCAGTATGAGAGATTGATATGGTCCCAGATGGGTGTCCCTCAAGCCAGTAGGAACATCTTAGACCAAAACTGAAAGACAAATTTTGCATGTAACCTTACCCAAATAAATCTCTGTCGACTTTCTTATTGCCGTGTGTGGCCACAGAAGGTCTGTTGAGACCAAACCATGTGACATTGTCTTACTGCCTTTTTCAGAAGCAGTGAAATGCTGCACTTGGTCATCAAATGGGAGTTAGTGGGTAGAGTTTAGTCCATTTATTACCCTTAACAAATCAATCGTGGTTTTAAACCAAACAGTATTTTCTTTACCTTGCCTGACAAGTGCATGACAAGTAAGGAAGCACTCTGAGCCTGTGAGCATTATTTCACCAGTTTCCTTCATTTCCCCCCACCTCAGGAAGGAACAGCCATGCTCTTGGAACACCTGGCTGGGAGCCTGGCCTCTGCAATCCCTGTGAGCACACAGCTGGACATCGCAGCACAGCATCATCTCTTTATGATGGGTCGGAATGGCAGCAACATCAAACATATCATGCAGAGGACTGGTGCTCAGATCCACTTCCCTGACCCCAGTAACCCACAGAAGAAATCCACTGTCTACCTCCAGGGCACAATTGAGGCTGTCTGTCTTGCCAGGCAATATCTCATGGTAAATACTTTTCAGTGAGACTTGCACAAAAAAGCTGCCAGATTATAGAAGATATGCTCATTTGGCACGTGTTTATGACTCAAGTTGTAAGTTAGCCTTAGAGGGGGAGGATTGCTGCTCACACTGCAAAAAGCTGATTCAGTTGAGTGCTCTATTTTTGTCAGTGTTTGCAGTTATCTAAAATATTTGTAATCTCTGGTAACATGATTTGAAAAATGACCTTGGTAATATAAATGCATCATAAGCAATTTAAATTTATGATAACGATATGCTTCGGAGTAGAGGCAGATTTTTGGAGTGTTCTGTTGGTGTTGGATGATGGGTTGTGTTTTGTTTTGCCAACCTGCCTTTTCTGTGTTTGTCAGGTAAGTAGGTTTCTTTGGAGAGGAAATGTCAGGAATTTCTTAGTTCCCACGTAGGCAAGTTTTCAATGCAATTGGGAAAGCATAGGAAATAATTACTCCAACTTTTTTTACAATAATATTTTGAAAATCCAAGTATGAAATGCTCCCAGCAGTTCTGTTACTGTTAAATCCTTGATTATTGACTTTAGTGTTTTTAGATGGACTATATCTATAATTATTCTTTTCAGACCAGTTCATATTGTGGTGTTAAGCTGTGCTTGTCAGTCTTCCTGTGGTCAAAATATTTAGGATGCCTTGCTTTAATTTTCCTGAAGTTAAAATTGCTTTAATTGAGGTTTTGGTAGTACTATGCAACTATAGGTGGTACTGTCGAGAAATGCTATTTAATATTAAATTATACTGAACAAGTGATCTGCAGACTAAACACACCAATTTGCTGCTTTTCATTCTGAAGCCAAAGCAGGAAACTGATTCATTAAGACCATTTCCTTGACTGTATCTTACTGTGGATTTTTCCCTGACACATGTGATACTATTAATTGTGAACCTAAATTCACCAGAAGTAGGATTTGCTTTTTACTGACTTTTTACCCTCTATTTTTGTGATTTTATGAGAAGTAGCAATCTGATAATTTCTAGATATCATGTGACAATTCAGTTTTTCGTTGTTTCATTGGTCTGGGCCTTTTTTAGGGATTTTTTTTTTAACTCCATAAGGTTTTAGTACTGGAAGTGTGTTACAGATGTCATCCACATCACTAGAAAATATTTATCCAGCTGACCTGGGACAGGGGAAGAGAAAGGTAAAAGCTAAGACTTAGGCATTGGTGATTTACAGAGAAGTTTTTTAGAACGAGACATTTCAGTGTGAGGCCTCCTATCAATTCCTGACAGGACTTTTTTCTAATTTAATAAGTAGTAGTGGTTTCTGAATTTGAATTCCCTGGACACCTCTAAGTCTGTATAAATAACTAATCAAGGTGCATATGTGCTGATTGGAATGCCAAATATTTAACAAATCATTTCACCCTTAAAGTACCAAACTGTTCAGACTCCCAGGGCAGAAAAACACACCTGTGTTCTTGCATACAAGGAAACGGCTCTCCTTAAAATTTCATACTTGCTTTTTTTTCCCTGAACTTCTGGTATCATGATGTGTAAACGTTACAATGTCTATATTTCAGTTTATTGCTAACATTTGCATGGGAAAAGGGTCAGTTATAAGTGTTGGGAATTTTTTGTGCCTTTCTTTTCAGGGTTGCCTTCCTCTTGTGCTCATGTTTGATATGAAGGAAGAAATCGAAGTAGAACCCCAGTTTATAACACAGCTAATGGAGCAGTTAGACGTCTTCATAAGCATTAAACCTAAACCAAAGCAACCAAGCAAGGTTTGTGCAAAGCTAATATATCCCTTTTAGGCTGTCGTGGCAACTTTATAGAGCTGATAAGTTGACATGTGTGCTCTTCCTCTCTAACTTAATGGATCATAAACTTGTAAAAGGCATATATATTTTGTGCTTGAAATACCAGTTTAAATGATCCAGCAGCTCTGCTTTATGGTAATTTGACTTTCATTAAATGTTTGATAATACAGAAGTTAGCTTTTGCATGGAATATACTGATAAAGGAAATGAATTACGAGGAGACAAATTGTATCTGACTAGAACTTCTCTTGACTGTTTTTTAAAGAAATTCGTCTAAAATTGCAGCTTCCCCACACAGTCACAGTGTTCTTTAGCAATTAGAATTAAACAAAAATAAAAAAAATATTGTGACTAGAAGAAATGTTGCTGTTACATGCAAGATATTGGAAAGAGTCACGAAAAGCAGAAATACAAAATACTTCTAAAAAAGAGGTGTTCATTGTAAAATATTCCAGTGTCTATGGGTAAAGGACTCTGCAGTTGTCTGTGTGGTTGTATATAATGCCATAGCAGGCAAAACCTTGAAATATTAAGTGATCATTCCACTGTGTCAGTAGGTAAGCTTCCCTGTGTAGGGATATATAAAATCAATACAAAGAAACACCCTGTAGAGCATGTACAAGAAACAATGGGGGTTTTTTGCAATATAATTTTCCAGGTATCTATTACTTTATTCTCAGACAGCTAAGAATTGAATAGCTGAATTTAATGTGAACAACTTTTCTTGTCCACTTCAAGGTATAGACCGCAGGTAAAAGAGAAGATAAGATTTTAATTATTGATTCACTCATCTAGATCTTGGGGCACTTAACATTTGGTGTGCTAAATAGCACCAAGGTACAGTAATAATTAATTTTCTTAAGACAAGGAGTCTTCCATCATTCTCATTGCAAGTGCACATGAAATCCCTAAACTCACTGTCAAGGCCACTGGATTTGAGTAGCTGGTAATGGATGTTAGCTCATGCTGTCTCACAGGGCTGTTATTGATGGCCATGGAGAAGTATTAAGAAGAGTTATCTGTGTTGCAGATCCACCTTATGAAACTGCATTACTCACTTATTTTCCTTTTCTGTTGTTTTTCGTTGTTGTTTTCCTCCCCTACAGTCTGTGATTGTAAAAAGCGTTGAACGAAATGCCTTAAATATGTACGAGGCACGGAAATGTCTCTTGGGACTTGAAAGTAGTGGAGTCACCGTAGCATCAAGCCCCTCTACTGTCTCTTGCCCTGTTGGTCTGTCTTGTCCTGGTTTGGATATTTTGTCCTCAGCAGGACTTGGACTCACTGGGCTCGGTATGCATTTTTTTATATTTATATTTTTATGTTTTTAATACATATCTATTTGTTTGAAACTTATTCATTTGTACTAGAAAAAGGGACCAGATGCGTGTTTTGCATAAGAAGTCGTGTTAAGGCATTAGAGAATTCCAGCAGCATCTGGCCTTTCAAGGGATTGTTGTTATAAAACTTCCTCCAAGGCTTTCGTAATCAGGTGTGTGACTCATCCCTGCAGGAAAAAAAAATCTCTGGAAGTACTCAAACCACTCAGCTGAAAGTGAAAGGGAGGGAAATACAGGTGAGGTAGGATGTGGCTTTTACCATGTCTTTGGCAATGTGATGTCTCAAGCTGCCCTGAATTTGTGTAGGTGCTGAAGCCTGTCACCAGTACATGGAATTTAACACAGCTAACAGCACACTTCAGTTCTGGCTGTATTTCACTGTAATGGAGGGATACACGAGCTTCTAGTTTAGACCTTGCTTATTGGTATGTAATTCAGGACAGAAATGTGTAAGCTTCCTGTCTTAATGTAATTTTATAGAAGCAGATCATAGTCCAGGCTGGAATTACTGTTTTATTTTCAAGCTTTGTATCAGAAAGCCAAGCAGTCCCAGAAGAATTTTGTGACAAACCTTGACACTGGTTCATGAAACTGAGTTCTCGTGTCACCTCTGTGCTCCCTCGTGACCTGCCACCCAGGAGTGCTGTGTGGTTCCATGTCCCAGGCTGCCCTGGGGTCACACAGGGGCAAGTGTTTGTGCCCTTTGACAGTGGGTGTTAATGCTGCTTTTGTGACTGTTCCTGTCATGCCTGCACTTTGGGGGGTTGGGGTTTTTACCTTTTTAGTGTAGTGCTGAATTTATAAATCTTCTAACGTGAAGAGCTGGTTTGAGGGAATGCTTTGGCAGTAAGCAATGCGTCTGGGGGGTGGTTTGCAGTCAGCATTGAAGATGCAAAAAGGAATTGAATAGTCCTTAGTGTAGAAGTGGTGATTCATTCATAGGAGCTTCTGAGGAAAGGGTTATTGTCTGAAATGAAAGGAAGGTGGTGTAGTACAGTTGCTTTCTTGTGTGATGCTGCTTTGAAGCAAACCATCAGAAGCAATAGAGAGGATACAAAGGGATGGTGGGGCTGAGAAGCAACTGGTGCAGACTGTTATGACAAGAGTTAGGGTCCAGTAAAAGGACATAGAAGATGCTGCAATTCTTCTTGGATATATGATTCCAAGTTCAAGAACAGGCATTCTTAGTGTGCTCTGTGCACCAAATGAACAGCAGGGTTATTGTTAAAATTAGTTTGTGAAACATGTGCTGGTGCAATTTAGTGGGTGTTTGTTTGTTTTCAATTGGTACTTCTGTGAAAAATCATTTTCTGCAGGTCTTATCTAAATATTCACTTGCATAATTTTTTGCAGGCCTTTTAGGTCCAACAACTCTGTCAGTCAACACCTCAACTGCTCCAAACTCTCTTTTGAATGCCCTTAACAGCTCTGTGAGCCCCTTGCAGAGTCCAAGTTCAGGCACTCCTAGTCCCACGTTATGGGCAACATCTCTTGCTAACACAAACACCACAGGTTGGTGCAAGTTTAATGTGAATTACGTGATCTGTGCAACACTAAGTCATCAGAGTGACAATTGATGAGTCCAGAATATTTCATTCTTTGGAACCTTAATTCCTACATTTATCTTAACATGGATGGATGAATAAATATGCAAAATTAAAGTTATAACTTAATATAAACTTATGGCATGCAGTCCCATGCGATGTTTTCATCTGTTTTATAAAAAACAACTAAGGTAACCTATCCAGTAATGGGTAGATAAAGCAATTTTTTTTGGCATGTAATTCTAGTGGAAACCTTTTAGTAATGTATCACAGCTACATAAAGATCTGTATAAAGTAGTATAATGCCTGAGAAAATTAAATGAGAAACTTAATCAGAACATAACCAAATTTTGTTCCAGGTTTTTCTGCTATTCCACACCTAATGATACCATCTACTGCCCAAGCAACCTTAACTAGTATTCTGTTGTCTGGAGTGCCTAATTATAGTCAAAACACTCCATCTCCACCACCAGGCTTGACTCCTGTCGAAGTCCACGTTAACGGCATGCAATCAGAGAGTAAAAAAGGCTCACCTTCTTTAAATGGTCATGTAAAGGTAGGTGATGTCTCTGGAGAACCAGATCTCTTTGTAATAGACCTCTGCTAAGGAAAGCTGAAAGAGAAAACTATCCATGTTAGTAGTTCTTAAAGCTTTTCAGTTTATAAATATAACAGCAGCATTTTCAAATATGACTGAAAAGATTGACGAATAGAACATTCAAACGTATTGTTCTCCTGTACCGGCGATGGGTTTCTTTTTCTCCTGCACAGATAGAAAAGGGAAATTGCTTCAGTATTTCCTTAAGCATACAAGTCACTTTAGGGATTTTTGACAATCGTTTCAGGCCTCAAATATCAAGTATGCTGCACTGTCTGCCACATCGCTGGGGGAAAATGTGTTGAGCGCGAACCACAGTGATCCGGTGAGACAAACGAGTGCTCATGGTGCCTCAGAACAAGGAGCTGCCAAGTCAAACAGTGAAGAAGGTAAGATTTTGCACAGTCTGTGTGCAGTTTATGAAACAAAAGCATAAAGGTATTCCCTGTGCATTGGTTTTGCAACCACATTACAGGAAAACAATCCTGGATCTCCCAGATTCCTTGTCAAAGAAAGTAAATAGAAGTAGTAAGTGAGATGTGCTGTTGATACACCTTAAATAACCTAATGCAGTTGTAACATTTCACACATTCCCTAAGAACAGAGGGAAATAACCCACAAGGATTTTAGTTTTCTTTTTGCAGCAGCTTAACTGCCTTGCTTAAAACGATCTCTCGTGGTTTGAAATGATGTTTTATGTTTGCTTTTTAACAGAGGGAAACAATTAATGCCTTTGAGAACGTTATTGCAGAAAATTGTGTAGAACACACAGATTTGTTCAGAATGCTTAGTCACTTCTAGTTGTCAGTCTTCACATTTAATACTAATCAATTTTACTTAAAATAAGTATCTTAAAAAAGAGAATGCTTAGTGTGTCTACTATATACGTGAATGCCAAGACCTTTTCTGTACATTTGAACTTACATACCTGACTTCTTAACCTTAACCAAGAAGACCAGAACAGTTCTGTGAGGAGGAAGAGCAGATTTTGTCCCATAGTTGTCATTCCTTCAGTAAGTTCACTAGAGCATAAAAGGGTTGTTGTTGTTTAACTCTTCTTTTTATTGGTCCTGTAGGTTGCAATGATGCTTTTGTAGAAGTGGGCATGCCAAGAAGTCCTTCCCATTCAGCAAATACCAGTGATCTGAAGCAGATGATGAGCTCTTCAAAGCAGGCCTGTGCCAAGAGGCAAACGGTTGAGTTACTGCAAGGCACCAAAAACTCTCACTTACAGTAAGTTGAGTGTATAAATACAGATTAATGGGACTTTCGCAATACAAAATTACTTAATATGTTTTTATACATGGAAGGAGTGGTTCACTTGTAAGATACTCAAAGAACTGATTTAATTTGGCTTGGATTTTTAATCACATCAGATGTTATTATAGCCCCCAGTTTGTCTGATAACTGCAGACTTTTTGTACATCGTAAGTATTTTTGTTAAAAAAAAAATAAATGTCTTTCTTCTCTCACAAAAGAGTAGGGATTTTTGTCAGAGGAACTTGCATTACCTGTTTCTAAAGGATATATTTTTTTGCACTTTCCTTTTTCGTTGAGTGCTTTGAGAATAGCTCCTAACTGACAGCTTTTTCCTTTTGTGTGTACCTGAGGCTGTTTGCTTCTTAGAAAAGCAATATTCAGGGCATAAGAGTACGTTCTCAAACACTTGTTTCAGTGTTTGGTTGGGTTGTTGTTTTTTTTTTAATGAGACAGCAGTGGGAAAGGCTCTTTTGAGTCATAATATGTCTTGGCAACACAGGTTTTGTTCTTCATGCAATGTTTTTGTCTGATGTACTTGTGTTTTCACTATTTCTTTGGGAACTGTTTATCACCGCTCTTTTGAGACGCATATTTTCTTTTGCTTCATTTATTTACACTGTTAAAGCTGTGATATGTATTTCATTAACTCTGCTCTCTTAGTTTAGAAATCCAAGAATTCCTGCTAACCAGATTCACTTGTTTGTATGTCAGTCAGTTGTTTGTATGCCTTGTTCTTTTTGTCGAGGACACAATGCTCACAGTGTCCCTAGGGCATATTTTCGGGGTAGTAGTTTACAGCTTCTACAACACGATCACTTTGCTTTGATTAAGACATCACTGTTCTAGAGTAGCCTGAAATATGGCTGATTTTTTTAAGAAAAAAAAGTAGATTGCATTAGGAGGTAAGGTAGGCATGTAGGACTGCAATTCTTGAAGGCATGTAGGACTGCAGGTATTGAAACTTTAAAAGCAAGTCGGACCTATGTTAAGTTTCTTAGTCCCTTGTTATGCAATCTCTATTCTACAACTACCTGTTAGGATCTAATAGGTAACATAGATAGGATCTATGTGTTAGAACTACCCTATAACTACCTGTTAGAACTGCTGGCCTGAGCAAGGCATTCAATAATTCCAGATACCAGACAGCTCAGAATTGGTAATATAGGAAGGAGCAATACATGCTTTCTTTCACCAACAAATAGGTACAGGAGAGCTGAAACTTTTGGAAGTATTGCTAAAAGATGTTTGTATACTGACACGTCTTGAATTTTATTGCCAGACTTCTCAGGGTAAAGCTCGATTACCAAAACTGCATTGCATGTTCACTGCTTGTAAAAGGATCAGTGAGTTACCAGTGCCTTTCCCCCGCAGCACTGCAGAGAGGCTGCTCTCGGACGCAGAGTTAAGTGCCTCCGAGGGCCCCGTGGCTGATAAGAAGGCTCCTGGCAGTGAACGGGCAGCAGAGCGAGCAGCGGCCGCCCAGCAGAACTCCGAGCGAGCACGTCTGGCCCCGCAGCCCTCCTATGTCAATATGCAGGTACGTTCTCCCTGAGCACAGCCAATTCCAGCTTAAAACCTTGATCATCGCTGAGTGAACTTACCACGGAATGCACGGGGACTGGAGACTGAATTGTCATTAGCATTTCAGTAAAAGCATTCACAGCCAAGTCATTAACTCCTTTGAGCGAAGAGTGGGCTGTCAACGAAAATTCTTGGAAACAGAAAAGCTCTTGTGCTTCTGTTGAATAATAAAAATTTAGGTACAGAAAAATTGGGTGGCTATATTAGTCTACATAAGCATCATTTGCCTTTTAGAAATCTTATATTGTTGCTTTGAGAGAATTACATCTGCAGGAGATGTTTTACAACTTTCCATAAGCAGTGTCAACACAATTTTTTTATAGCTTCAGGTTTTATATATGGGACTTAATTACAATGGTTTTGCTAATACAAATGTGAATCTGTACATATACTCCTTTTTCTTTTCTCTTGTACTGTTCCTATCTGCTAAACTACAGCCTACTACTATAAATATTATTGCAAATCTCTCCTAGGAGGGAGGGAGCCCCCTTTGACTACTTTGTAAGGCAGTAGTAACGGGGTAGTTTTCAGTATAGATCTATCAGTGTAGGCATAACCAGACTGTGAGGAGTAGTGGAACAAGATGAAGGTTAGTATTTTGCAGCTCTTTTCCTTAGTTATTCCCCTAAATATTTTTAGTAGAGAATGTAACACTTCAGGCTAATACTGTAGTTTTATGTGTTTAGGCTTGCCAACTTGTAATTCAATCAATTGTAGCTTGTTTGATATGGGGTATTTAAACTTCACATTTTCCATTGTCATGGGTAGTACAGATACAAGGTTTTTTAAAATTCTCTCAACACTGAAGTTCTTTCCCTTTCACAAGATGAGTGTGTGGAAGAGACCTAAACTTGAAAGATTATTAAAAATAACCATGATGCCTAGATTTGCTAAGATATATTTTATCTTTTTGGTACTGTTGGGGAATGTTTTAAATGCTGAGTACGGATGGTTAAGGAAGAGAAAGTATGCTTGAAAAAATGTCTTATTAAAAACAAATTAAAGAAAAAGTCTGCCTAAGCAGTTTGTAAATATTGCTAGACCCTCACTCAAATGGATACTGGATAGTTATTTAAAATCTTTGTTTCTGTGAACACTTTAAGTAACTAAGGCTCTAATTGGACTTTCATCAAATTATTGTGCAGTACTTCAGGTTTCTCCTAGATATATTCACTGGCCACTCTAAAAACCTTTGTTTTCACAAAGAGATGAGTACTGGAGTGACATTTAACTAGAATGGCAATTAAGCTATCTTCTGCATGTTTAATTTTTAGGCATTTGACTATGAACAGAAGAAACTACTGGCAACCAAAGGTACGTGCACAAACAGTGACTTCTGAAAAGTTTGTTAGTACATGGATGAAATGATTTTTCTGAAGTTTCAGTTTTGTAATTTGATTTTTAATCAAATCTGAAACTGGTAGCAAAACACTTGTCTATTAGTTCTATGTTCCAAAAGATTTTTAATACCAATATAGCATAAAATACAATATGAACAGAACAGCTTGCAGATGGAATATGTAAGTATATCCATATGCAAATGATCCATATTGTCTTCAGAGTGCTCATAACTGTAATACTTGACTTTATTTGGATGCAAATTAAACTTTGAGATGTTTGTCATATTGGCTAAATGGCTACTTACTTCAGGGATGAATTAAGTTACAAAATTGATAAGGGACTTAACCATATCTTTGACCTTGTTAAAAAAAAAAACACCACCAAAAGAAAACCAGAAGTTCCTCTTTTTGAAACAGATATGATTCTTTTGACCTCCATGCAGCCCTCTGGGGCTTAACTATCTTCTGACAGAGTAAATTGCCTTAAGGAAGGGCAGGATTCAAACTGTGTAGCAAGTGGAGGTGTTTGGAGTTTACTGTTTGAGCTGCAGTTGTTACCATTCATGACTGCAGGATTATCCTCTCAGTACCTCCACGAAGGCTGAGATTTACTGATTTGTCTCTGTATTTTTTCAGCTATGTTAAAGAAGCCAGTTGTAACAGAAGTGAGAACTCCAACAAATACATGGAGTGGTTTGGGGTTCTCTAAATCCATGCCTGCAGAAACTATCAAGGAACTAAGAAGAGCAAATCATGTATCGTACAAGCCATCCATGACAACTACATATGAGGTATAAAAAAGTATATTGTAAGGGAAGTTTACTTTTAGTAAGTGATACAGTTATTTCTCTTGAGAAATGTCTATAACTTCTGTAAAAAGAAGTCTTGCAGATAAGATTTTTAATGTTCTGAATATATTTTATGGTGAAAAATGCTTCTTACATAAATATTAAGGCATATGGAATACGTTCAGCCCAACACACACAGTTATATCTGTTTTATAGATCTTATAGAAGTCACAAAGCATAGAAGTCTGCTTAAAATATATTTGTTTAAAGAAACTTAAAACAACTTATGGGGCCAAATATCTCAGTTGTTGCAGACAAGCAGCAGAAATTTGGTAACCTAATGAAAACAGTGTATACATAGCAGATAAACTATATAATGTGAATCACTGCATGGTGGAGCAGAACATCAGAACAAGAAATGTCTGCAGCTCATCTTATGTTGACAGAGCTGTAGAACTATAACAGCTTTCTCGATTTGCACTGTTCAGTGGCCCAGAAAGTTCCCAGGCAGAAGGCAGCCAGAGTCCAGCAAGCCTCTTCAGAGTCCCAGCATGGGAATCTTGCAGGAAATTTGTTCTTTTCTTTCCAAAGGCATTCTGAAGTTGATTTTTAGTGTGTTTCCTTGCTGGAATCTTTCCCAACTTCCGTATTACACACCTTTTTCAGTCCTACTTATATAAAATGTAAATGGTATGTTTATGCAGCTTTTCTCTAGAGTATACCTAGCTTTTGATGCAAAAGAAATATTCAACCATGATAATGTGCTGTGGTGTTCTCCAGCTGACATGCCAACTTTTTGAGTCATTCTGCTTGGATACACATAATGCAGTAGGAGCTAGGGGAGAGAAAAGGTACAGCCAGAATTTCTGGTTATTTATTTTATTTTTTGGTTGAACTGTGGTGGGGTTTTTCCACAAACCATGATGTCTAAAGTCTCTAAGTGGGTCTGTCATTCCAACCAAGAACACTGTGTCTCAGTCACTTGGAATCTGCCCATGAGCAGACCACAGACCACGGCAGCTCTCTCCAGTGAAGCGATACCATGTTAGGACTCCAGTTACCATTGTTTGGGATGAGCTATTGTGGAAACATCTGGGGAGGCTGAAAATCTTGGATTCCTTGTAGTATCCTCCTCTACTTAGCAGTTTTCAACACCATTTGTATTGGAGACTGTGCCACCACACTTCCAATGCATGTGCACCTTTGAGAGTCATGTGCTGAAGCCTTTGAGGAGATGAAGTTTTAATTTGTAAAATAAGCTCACCAAACATATTTCATCTTTGCTGTGGTATTTTACTGTGCATTCAGTTTTCCAGAAACATTGGATGACATCTTTTTTTAACTTGACAACTCTTAGACATCATTGTGATCTCATGTAAGGTAGAGGCCCTGTCTCTTCTTGCTCTTCTCTAAGACTTGAAGTCAATCCTTACCTTCCTTCTTTTCTGTAGCCATACTAACTCTAGCTCACACCTTCCTAATTTTTACCAATGATAAGGAGCTTTTGCCTTGTTTCTTCAGTGCTGTCAATTTTACTGAATAGTATAAACGATTGCTGTGTCCTAAGTGATATTTTTCAATTGCAATTTGGTGTAAGTGTATAGAATGAAATTGTTCATTTCCACAATTTTTTGGCTCATGTAAATGTGTAGTATCAATGTCAGTCTCTTTTGTGTATGTCCCCACCGAATACTGTTACCTTATTTTGGAACATTCTCACCCACAGCGATAAGAGATCATGAGTAGTATTTTACAGGAATATGAAATCTATTAAAAACAAACAAAGAAACAAAAACAAACAAAAAACTTCCTACAAACAAAACTGCAAATTCACAGGCCATTGCAGAATTGTTGTAATATTGTGTACTATAGGCACTTATCTTCAGATAAATGTTCTGTTATGTACTCTTCCCCGTGAAGGGATGTAGTCAATAGACTGCTTTGTCTAGAATTTGTGTGGGAATTTGATACCATGGAATGTTTTGGAAACAGACTTGGAAATACCGAGCAATTTATTTTGAATCATGGTCTTTAAATAACTCCTGCTTCAAAACTGTAAACTGTGTATGTTTTAAGCACACCTGCTGTTTTCGTGTCCAGTTTGCAATTATTTGACTATTGATCAACTGCCAAAAGAATGTTTGCAAGCATTTTTTTTTTTTTTTTAAATAACTGAGCTGTTTCAAAGAAAACATCTGAGTCGCAATGAAACCTCTGTTTTCTGCCCAAATTTTCCTTCTGTGATTTGCAGGGTTCATCGATGTCTCTGTCCCGGTCCAGCAGTCGGGAGCACCTGGGAAGTGGCAGTGAATCTGATAACTGGAGAGACCGTAATGGGCTGGGACCCTCTGCTCATGATTTTGTCTCCTCAATTGGCAGCCCCAAACGGAAACAAAACAAATCAGGTTAATAAACTCTTTAATACCTGATTTTAAAAAAAATCATATTGATATCAATTAATATTTATTGTAATATAAATGTATCCTGACATCACTAGGGATTTAAATTACTGACACCTGACAACTTTGGTTTTTTTTTTTTTTACAATTTGCAATGTCAAAGCATATGCAAGGTAGTGTAACATGATATACAAATAATGGTTCAAAAGGCAAACTTAAGGAAATTTTATAAATGCCAGACATTCTTGCTGGAAAGCTCTTTGCTGTCATGGAAGCAGTTTTTCAAGGTGTTCTGAAACCAGATCTTTATAAAAGCTTATTTCTAGACTGCTATTGTTCTGCTATGTTACCAATGCAACAACAGCCAGGTCTTTATTGGGCTACTTGCTCACTGAAGGAGTCATCATCTGTGCTAATATTGAATTTTAAAGCATGATTCTCTTCATGGGAATCAAATTTACTAGAGCATGTAGTGACAGGACAAGGGGGAATGACTTCAAACAGAAAGAGTAGATTTAGATTGGATATTATGAAAAAATCCATTGCTGTGAGGGTGGTGAGGCCCTGGCACAGGTTGCCCAGAGAAGCTGTGGCTGCCCCATCCCTGGAAGTGTCCAAGGCCAGGTTGGACAGGGCTTGGAGCAACCTGGGCTGGTGGAAGGTGTCCCTGCCCATGGCAGAGGCATTGGAATGAGATGATCTTTAAGGCCCCTTCCAACCCAGGCCATTCTGTGAAAAGAAACCTGTCCGTGTTTTGGGCATGGCCTAGCATGTGAATTTAAACACTGGTTTCCGTGGATACAGGCTGTACCTCTGGTAATTACTTTTTAAACAATATTTGAAATTTACAAATTAAAATATTGTATTTTAGTTCAACACTTAGAAACTTCATTTCATTTTTTAAGTAACTTAATAGATGCTTTTTTGAAAGAAAGAAAAGTGGAGGTAGAAAATACTAGTCCATACTACTGATCTGCATTATGAGGAAATAAGTACTGTGGCTGATTTTACTCTCTTTTGTTGCATTTTTCTTTTAAAAACCTAAATCCCAGATTAAATTCCAAGTACACAGAAAATAAAATTTGGGCATTCTAGGAAAGGATATCTTCAAATACAGAAAATACACCGGAAGTGGAGGAAATTGTTCTACAGCAGCTGCAGCTTTCCCAGAGAATGGAAGGTGTAGAGGAAGGATAAAAGAAACATCTATGAGTTGGCTGGACAAGTGTAGTTACCTTAATGTATAGGTGCTGCAGGACTAAAATGTATGACTTCATTGACACAATTGCACAGTTGTGTTGAGTTTCTTCTTTATTTTTTAAGATAATGCTTCCTAACTGCAGTAAGAAGGATCGTGAATTTCTGTTTGGGTATTTTCAGTGTTACTTTTCTCTGATAGTGAAGAAATCAAGGCACCACCTTTTAAAGTCTAAAAACTCAATTTAGTTATTGCTTCACTTGTCAAAGCTAACACTCACATTTTCAACATTGAACAGTCTACTGTATTTTAAAATTCTTTTCCAAAATGGAGCTGAGTTAGACAGAAATTCTCCAAGCTCCATAAATCCAATCCCAAATGCTTCTAACTAGTTTGTGCCCAGAAAAATAAGAAATTTAGCACAGCTAGTGGTGAAAAATGGCGATTTTTCACATCCCATTGGCATTCTGTAGTGAAGGCCATAGCAGAAGTCTCCGGGGAAATCTTAATTTTGCTTACCTGGGAAAATACCCTTTACCTGCCACAAGCTGCTTATGCTTTCACTGTTTTTCTTCCCGTGTCAGTAGGGAGGGAGGGAACACTCCCAGTGGCTCCACTTACACATATGCTTGATAGCATGGGAGCTATCCTGTTCTTACACAGCATGAGGAAAAATAATTAGGAACTATGTGATTCTATACTATCAGTATGCACACATGCAGGAAAGGGATTCACTGCCAAACCAGGTTTCTGCGTTTTTTTTAAGAAACTCATTGTGGAAACTTTTCAAAGCTATTATCTTTTGGGAATGTAATTTAAAGTTGTGTAGGGAGTGGATTTCCAGTTTTAGTATTTTATAAACTATGGCATTCATATTTTTGTCTGCATTGTAGTAAAATAATGGCCACATCGTATTTCTTTTATCAAGAATAGCTCCAGTGTGGTTTTTTCCCCATCCAGACCAAAAAGTGTTGGTTGCATTTGTGTGCAATGATGTTTTCCAAAATAGTCATTGGGGAAAGGAGGAGAGGGCTTAAGAGGAGGAAAAGCCGTGGGGTCTTGCAGCTCTTTCCATGACTTTCTGGCTTGTATCCATGTGATACATAATGTGATCCAGTTCCCATAATGTGATTTTATCGTTTAAAATGTTTACCCAAATGTCTTTCTATAGAAAACAAACATTGGAACTTAATGAACAAAAAAATTGCTTTATGGTGTTCATTCTCTTAGACCACTGAGAAGCTTTCTTTTCTTTTCTGAAAAATAAAGATTTAAGTATTTTGTAATTTTAATGACCTAGCTGATAGAAAAGTGTGCCCTTCTGTGAAGTGTCTAAAAAATGCACTTCTTCCCTTTCAGCTGAGCACTATCTCAGTAGCAGCAATTACATGGACTGCATTTCCTCGCTGACAGGAAGCAATGGCTGTAACCTGAACAGTTTGTTTAAGGGATCTGACCTGCCTGAGCTCTTCAGTAAGCTTGGTTTGGGCAAATACACGGACGTATTCCAACAGCAAGAGGTCAGTGTTCCTTTGAAAGACATCTTTGTGTTAGTAGGATTTGTTCCAGCAGCAGTTGTTCTGTCTCTTGACCAAAGCCACTGGGAACTCTCACTTTGTGGCAGAATTTTCATGGGCTGTTCTTTCCAAGTGTTCCATACACCTTGCAGGTTCCAGATAGTGAGCCTGGACACGAGTACTATGTTGTCCTGCACCTTTGATTTATACTTACTAAAGATTTGTCAACTTACAGTTGACTTCCTTTGATCCACTCCCAACAGGGAGATATGGTCAGTCAACTGTGTGAGATTTCCACCTCCACTCCAGCTAATCTTTTATTCCAAGTATTCCTTATCCGTAGAGTGCTGTATAGGTAGAGTCCACTTGGTTGTCTGCAGGTGGTTTATTCTGCTGCCAGATTTGACTGTGTCACAAAAGTACAATGGGCCCAGCTGCAAGACTTACAGGCATGGAGCTCCTGAGCTTGTCCCAAAAGCACTGTAGTTGTAAATGGGAAGTTTTATGTGCCACACTGCTGGAATTGGGTGTACTAGGGTGGAGGTGTCCATGTGGGTTTTGTCAGTATCCCATGTGGTACAGGGGAAGGACCACAGCTGGATTTGGCACCTTCATGTATGTCCACTTTGTGTCTTCAGCAGCACACATCACGTCTGCACACACCAAGGATGCATTCAAGTGTGTACTGCACTGTTAAAGGGTAGTCAGGAGGCAAACTTGTACCGTCTCCCGTGCCCTAAGTCACTCCTGTACGTGCACTCTGAGTGCCCTGAAGTGCAGTGCTGCTGGCTCAGCCTGGGGACAGCTGCATCTGCTGCATTTCGTGCCTTCATTCATTGTCTCTCTCTCTAATCATGCTGCTTAAGTCATGTGGGGTCAATCCCCAATCTGAATTAGTAAATCCAGCTGTGCCTCAATTCTATGTACAGCTCTTCAGGTTTATCTCCTCTGTATGTTCCTCTGAATGTTCCATAATACCCATATTATCCAGTCTCTTAATCCTTTCCTGTTATTTTAGCCACTCTCCTAAAAAGGAGAGAGAGCTGCATTGGTTTCTGATACTAAGGGTGGTTTTTGCTTCACAGCTGGGTTTTTGCTGTGGTTTTTCTTATCTCAAGAGGTGCTGATGAGGTGCGAGAGGAGCCAAGTAGTTTGACCAGGGTGAAAACTAAACAATTTTCTACTGTTTCTGTGAATTGCACTGGGAAAAGAAATACCACAAACATCCATTGTTGCACACGCTGTTGAATGCTCGGTGCTTGAACTCAAATGTGTCACCAGGAGTTGAGCAATCCTCCTGTGCTAACCTGGTATAATCTGAAGCACCTACTGTATCTACAGACATAGATACCTGGCATGTACACTGTTCCCAAGCGTGTTGTAGTGGTTTTGGTAAATACTCAAAATCTCAAGATTTGCAAATAAATAAGACTAATTGATCTTCTGTGATTTTTCTAAAACTGCTTACTTTTCAGTTTCTCCTCTGTCAGAAATGTAGCAAATTGAGCAGCTGTGTGAAGAAGCCATTGAAAAGCCATAATTGCTGTTTCCATGCAAGGAATAGGTTGGCTGAGTAGGAATAGAGTACCTGTACAAAGCAGTAGGGGAAAAAAAAATGAAGCTATTCTGAACCACATTTATTAATTAATACTTTTGTGTAAAAACTTGTTTTGCCTAATTTTCCTATTTCTTTTTACTCTAGATTGATCTGCAGACATTCCTTACTCTTACTGATCAAGATCTGAAAGAGTTAGGAATTACCACTTTTGGTGCCAGAAGAAAAATGCTGCTTGCAATCTCAGGTAAATAACACAAAGTATCATTTGGTTGATTTTAAGCATTGTTTGTTTGTATTCTTCTCACTCGAGTCGTGTGCTTATAGTTGGCAAAGGAGCTTGGAAGGACTAAGACACTAGTCCACAGAGGTCATAACAGCTTGCCCCTCACCTGAGGTGCTTAAAACCAGGCTTTGCTATTACCAAATAGCAGCTCAGTTGCAATAGTCCTGTACAGTTGGAGCTTGGTGAAAGTTTGTTTCACTGCAGATTGTGAAGTTTTTTGGATGCTCCAAAATCGTGGGTCCAAGAAGCTGTGGGATTACAAGCACTACAGGGTCTGAATGGCACTACCTACCAGTCACAACTTTTAGTTCCCTGTCCTCCACTTTACTGATTAGCAGGGCAATCGTCCTCCTGGGAAAAACTGCCTGCTTTTGAGGGGCTTTGAGTTTTTGGCTTTGGCTTTTTGGCAGTTTTCTATGCCACAAATGCATGGGTTTGAGAGAAACATGTAACTCTTACTTGGAATTTTTCTAACCCATTTTAACTAATAGTTGTCTTGATCCTACATGCAGAAAGAAGGCCAAATATAATTTCTTAAAATATGCTGTAGTATATAAAGCCTAACTAGATTTTTCTAATTGTGATAAATAGCATGAGGTTTCTTATTACATAGGAGTGCTGTCCTCCTTGACTAGGCAATGAATCTGTATCAGAGGAAGAGTTTCTTTCAGATGCTTCATTGTAACACTACATTATTTTCCTCCCAATTTCATCTCTTCTACCAATGCCATTAGTGAATGTTTTATTAATTTAAAATGATGCAGTAAAAAGGGCAAAAATGCAATGTACTTAGTAGCAGTCGTGAATATCTGTGTAATATTCCAGTGATTTCTATCTGTCATGAAGTTTGGTTACAAGAATAGAAAGGTGGGGAAAAAAGTATTTTGGATGAGGTTTTGCTAATACAAGATTAGTGTGCATGTTGGAATGAGAGGTGATCATCTGTTTTTTTCTGAAAGTCCTAATTAAAATATTGCTTCAGTTTTGTCTTTTAAGAATTGTGCATTAAGAAATGATCAAGATAAGCTTTTTGTCATCTCAGTTTACATTGCACGGTTGTGCTGCAGCATATACTTCTGGGAAGATTGCAGTCTTTGAGTATTCTAACAAACTTTTTAAAGTGTTTCAGCTCTGTCAACTGGTTCTAAATCAATATTGCAAAAAATTATCTACTTCACACTGTACCAGTGCCAAATAAGAATTGCACCAAATAGATGCCTGTGTCCTAGGCAACCTCTGAGCCTTAACCTGACACTGATTATCCTGTTGAACTGAATAAGTACCTCACAGATACCTTCAGTTCATATTGTTCCATCTAAAATATTTTGCTTGTTTAAACAGAAGCTTTGCGTTGCATTCGGCTCAAAATATTAAAATTTAATTTCTGATGAGAGATTTCTGCGCATGTTTGACCTTTACAGAACTGAATAAAAACCGCAGAAAGCTCTTTGATCCGTCAAACATCCGTGCCTCGTTCCTGGAAGGTGGAGCCAGTGGGAGACTGCCGCGCCAGTATCACTCGGACATTGCCAGCGTCAGCGGCCGCTGGTAGCAGGACGTTGTGGCTCTAAAAACTCAGCTGTAAAGATGGACATGGCAATCCTGTGGACAGCCTTCACTGCACACCACCCTCTGCACTTTGGGAGTTTGGGCGTCAAGGACCAAAGCGTTTTGTCTGCACAATACTGTGCCAAAAAAAAACAAAAATCAACAGAGAAAACACATTTTGTCTGTTCTCTTTCGAAACACCAAATGTGGGTTACGTTTTACTCATGTAGATTGGACAGAATTTGCAATAATAATAATATAGGGTTCTTTGTTTAGTATTTTATTACCTATAACTATAATGTATGCACTGAATTTTTTACTTTGTTGAATGAAGGAAGAATGAAGAGCTGGGATGCCAGAGAGCATAGATTTGGTTTTATCAAGATGGATTTTTCTGGTACTGCTTAAAATAATTATTGAGGTCTTTCTGCACTTTACATGTTCTGATTTCTTGTCCTGTGGAAATTTATTTCTCTCTTTCATTTCCATATCAATTTTTATATTGGCACTAATCAAATTTGTTCAGGTGTTCCTGCATTAAGTCACATCTCACTATAATGGTACTAGAATCCGGTTCTTATGCAGATTTTTTTTTTCCTCTCTCTGTCTCCCGGGTAGTTATCTGAAGAGATTGTTCCAAAATCAAGTCACTTGGTAGTGGACCAGTCCTATTATGCTCTTATGAAGCAGTGTAATGCTGCCTGCAATAATACTCACTGTAACAGATGCAATGAAAGACCAAAATGGACCTTGCAATATTAACCCTTTGCAGTCAACATATTTAACTGCTGCCTGTTACGCTAAAAGTGTTTTTAATGGTTGTCTCAAAGCAAAGGGCTATTTTTAGTACCCTGCCACTAAAGGACACTTATTTATATCAGACTTTTATTTTTAGATTCTATACACCTACAATACGTAACAGATTAAACTGATCTACTGCAGATTTATGGTAGAGAATGAAAGGCATTCATCAAACTAGAGCTCCAGGCTGTCAGTTTGATTAAACAGACAACTAATCTAATTTGACAAGACAGCACTGTTGCCATTTAATAAATGACACATATTACTTACATGACTATGCATGCAGCAATTAAGTGACCTACATAAAATAGGTGTAATAGCATCTGTTTTGTTCGATCCAGATTTGTAATTGTCAGCTGCAGAAGTGTTTCAAACTCCGGAGATGAACTATTTCTGAAACAAGTTATGTTCAACAGAAAGAGTCCATGTTATAAGTGGCTAGAGCTAACTTTTGCATTCTTATACTGTGAAAGTCTGAATGATTTGGCAATGTTATTCCTCTGTCTTGACAGATGTTGTGTTATGGGTTTATGAAGGGTTCAGATATAATGAAGGAATTCATAAAGTGCCTCTTTTTGCAATGCAATACGTAGTTTCCAAGCATTAATTGAAAAGCATTCCCATGAGAAATATTGTGAATTACCTCTACTGTAATGTACTATTTATATTCAGTGTACAAGCCTTTTGAGATGGACATAAACCACTGTCAAGTGCTCTTAACAGAAGGCATTAGAATAACATTTACAGTAGTTGGGTTTTATGCAAAAATGGGTGAGAAAGAGTTCTGACACTTTCCATGGATAATTCTTTCTTTTAAGGTGAGAATGCAAAATGACATAAAGAGAAATTTGCACACACAAAGGGAATTTAAAGAGACTTGTTACTTGAGGGCATAGATGATCAAGCAATAATATAAAGTCTTCTTGTGGTTAGCTAGAAATTGCTGCTCAGTAATCATTTCAACCATATCTACTTAATGGTGTATAACTGGGTGACTTCCCCTCTAGGTCCAGTAGCATCTTTGCCTGGTTTTACAGTGGTACTACAGATCTGACTGGATTAAGCTGTGTCTGGTACACAGTTGTTCACACCAGTCACTGTGCTCAATGCCAAGAGTCAATATCCACATATCTAAGAGGTACTTGTGTGTCACATGGGCAAGAGCAACTTCATGGAAACCCTCTCAGAAGCCACGACTTCTCATTCTAAAACTATTTACACTTGTGCTTACTTCTAAGCATGTAGGTAGTTCCATTCACAGGGGCTACTTGTGTGCTTACAGATAAGCTGTCATTTCTATGCTTGCACTCGCAAGACCAGTGTTTGCAAACCAAATTGTATTCAGCCATGTTATTTTATAAAATATTTTTAATTAAATATTCAGCTGCACTTGGTACAGAATTTTCTGCAACCCCTTCTTGCTTATTTTGCCTAAACTTAAAAGCATCAGAAAGCTTTTACACTCTAGTCTTTTGTAATACTTGCTATGTATCCAGATGGTACTATACTCAGAAACTCATTTTATTACAGTATTAAGTTGATGTGGTCTTTTGCTGAGCAGTGCTTATATCATCTACACCAAAGTGAAGAATTTCCCTTGAACAACAATATTTTTCAGTAGGGCTTCACACACACACAAAAAAAAGAACACACTGGAAGTAAAAAATTTCTCACTTATTTTGATTCCACAAAGGGAATATAACCGTACAGTGTACCGTATTGTGTTATATTATGCACAAATATTTGACTTGCTACATAAAATGTTAGTTTTAAATCTGTGCCTTAATAGTGACCAGTTATCTGTAAATATAGAGCAGATACAGATTGTATTTTTGTGGGTTGTGTCCTTTTAGTGATTTTTTTTTTAAATAAAAGTTGAAATTAAGACATTAAAAATGGGAATTTTCAAAACTAATCAGTGTTGCATAAAATAAATTTATATAACACCCTTGTATTCTGATTGGTTTGTGAAGTATTTTTTATATAGACCCAGTTCCAGGGATGCTTGCTTGTTAATAAAATATAAAAAGCAGTATTTGACATAATTGCAACATGTTTCTTTCACGTGCTAATGCTTCATGTATTACTGTTCTTTTTGTCATATACAGTGTCTGGCTTTTAAATGAGTGCTTTGTTGAAATACCTGTCATTAATAATTAATATAGGGGAGTTAAATTACCTCAGGTTCAATTCATATCAGGCTTTATTGGTTTGGCTTACGTAAGTTCTATTCTTTCTTTGGTCTTCCCATTTGAATGACTATGTTTTGATCAGGTTAGCAGGGCAGTTCTACATGTTCTTCCAGTACGGAAGCGGGAAAAAAAAAAGGGAATTCTTTCTTTGGGATGCTGGGACATGAGCAGTCAGCCTCTGGTGAGAGGCACAGCTTTCCCACTGAGTTCATGTGTACACAGTGTACATCATCAGTCTTGTCTCTTTGCTCCACAGGCAGTGGTGCAGGTTCAGGATTGCTCACCTCACTGAGTGCATCCAGGCATTTTGTCATTCCAGCCTCCCATGGTTTCTTAGTTAACTATTTTAAACACACACCTCTCCACTTCGGTGGCAGTGTTCCCAGCTCACTGACCTTGCAAAAATCTGTGAGTTATTCTGAACAGCTACTGAGAATTGCAGGTGTGGGAACAAGTCTGGGAAGGAAACAGAAAAACAAACTCTTCCACAGAGGCCAACTCTGAAGGATGTGGGGCTGAGTGCAGATTTACCAGGCACTGGCATAAACTCAGTGGAAATGTAGAGAGGCAGGGGGGCTTGCAAATGGAGTCTCCAAACTATGTAAAGATTAAAACTGAGGCATCTCTCTTTACTGTTTGACCCCAATCCAATCAAACACTTGCTGGAGGAGACTTATTTTTTGCAAGCCTGGAAAACACAGTTACAAAAGGCTTATGAGTACTGTTGTAAGCTGGTCAGGAAAGGTGTGATAGGCAGGGGCATTCAGAAATTTGTGCTTGTACTGTGAAGTAAGCTTAGAAGAATTTGATTCCAGACAAGTCTGGACACTGCTGCTGTTACCTTTTATCCTTGAAAAACAGGCTTCCTTTGTGTCACAGACATTTGAGCAAAAGGAAGGTTTGGCTCTTATTTGGAGTTGCTGCAAAGTTTTTCTAGGATTTGAGAAGATGCAAAAACTAGAGAACTTGTAGAAAAATTTTCAATATACAGGATTAGTGTATATATGGCTGCAATATTTTTACAGCTTCTCTGAAAGTGGAGAGCTGTCAGGACATGCAAGAAGCTAAGGGAAGGTGTTTTAGAATGGCTGAAGATAAGAGGTCTTATTTTGAATTAGGGGTAGTTGTGAGTGAGGAATATCTTGTAACCTGAAGAGCACACAATAAACTTGTGGGTTTGCTATAAAATTCTTTTTCTTTTGGCTTAAGATACTATCTGGAGCAGAAATTACAAGAATCCAGATAATTACAAGAGGCTTTTTGCAGATGATATATTGTAATAAGGAAAACTTGAGTTTTATCTTTTGTTTCCTTTGCTACAGATGTACAGATGTAATTTTTTATAGTGTTTAGAATGTTAATGTTTTACATGCTTTCAGGAATCAACAAAGCAAACTTTATAAATAAAAATAAAGTAGTAGAACAGACCTATTTACCAATTTTGAATATTGACATGGCTAGTAGGAGGAGCTAATGGTTAGCTGAGATGACTTTTTTTCCTCTGAAGAAATTGCAGTAACGTTAGCAAATGTTAGCAAACTACTTATTGTAGTAAGGTTTAATAGCAAAATGAACATGAGCAAAACCAAAAAACAAGTTTTCAGCCTTGAAAGAAAAATAAGTCACAAACTTTTAAGTTTTGGATTGCTTTTTGTTTGGTTTGGTTTTTTTTTTTTTAAATAGTCCAGAAAATATTCTCTGAAATTCTTGGAATTACCTTTAAGTATATTTGCAGTATATTCTTTTGTTATTCCCAGTACCCTTTAGAATACCTGGAGCTATAACTACAAGAAGTATGCTGTGAAATCCTTTTGACACTGAATTGAATCAGAATAAATGTAAATTATGTTGGGAAATGAAGATACTTGGTTATGAAGATGTAGAAATGTTTTTGCATTAGTCAAAGCATCATTTAGTGTCAAGTTTCCCCATTCTTCTAAGGAGTAAGATTTGGGGAATATTTTCTCTACTGAGAAATGCAGAATGATTCCAGATGTTGATGAAAATATGAAGAAAGATGAATACATTGTGATGGAAATTACCAAGTTTGTGCCAAAACTGTGTTGCAACTTCATGGAAACTAACAGATGGAAAAAGCAAAGCATAATATGAGGAAAAAAACCCAAACAATTATATAATGAAGTAAAAATTTGTCACTTCTAACAATCTGCGGTAAATGTTGTAAGAAATAATGTTGTCACAAATTTAATAACTCTAAGACCATGGGTTGATATGGATCTTGGTACACTTTATTGCTGTGATAAAAATCACAGTTTATCACCCATGAAGGACAGAAGAGTTGGAGAGGCCTGAAATGCACATGGCACTAGCTTATAATTCCCAAAACTAAAGCCAGCCATGGAAAATGCAATCTCATGCTGTGTATATACAATATAGAAGTGAAGATGTGAGGGTTTTTTCAGGAAGAGAACATAAGAAACCTCCCGGAGACAGTGAATCTTACTATATGTTAGACGTGAATGTACTAAGCGAAAAGGAAGATGGAAGCCAAGGATAATTTTCTTTTGCTTTAAAATGGATCTGAAGTTCAGATACAACAAAATATTCACAACCTTTTCTTTCAGCAGGAGTTTTCCCACCATGCAGCAGAGCAGTGGTTTGGTTTCTCAAGAGTAAGCCTGTGTTTTCATGCCAAAGCTCACCTCAGTGAGAAGTTGCTATTGCATGGTACCAGAAAGATCCTTACTCTGAAATAGCTTGAATGGGCACTGGATGTTTAGCAGTGACAGTTCAGTACTTTAAAATGCTGATTCTTCTGATACTACAAGATGTCCTTATGTAGCCCTGCACCTAGAAATCAGTACAAACAAAGCTAATTAGGTGAGACTAAATTGTTGACAGATTTGAATCTTGCTTGAAAACTGGATAGGAGACAACTAGCTAACTAATCCCTGGGGGGTAAGGGATATTTTTGTGCAGCTATATTAAAACTATCTTTGTGCCAGCAGTGTTTTTCCTTGCACCAAATGGTGACAATAGCCAGCAAGCTGGAATGCTGAAGGCATGTGTCATGTAAGAAAGCTCCTCCTGAGCACTGCTTATCTTCCATCTTCACTGAAAGTGGTTGCAGATGCTCCACTGTTGACTCAGTGCTTTCTTTCCATTATCCTTTTGGACTCCAAATGCTAGAAGGGGCTAACTTTTAAATTTTACATGCAGTTCCATGAGCTTTTTGCTTGCACAAGCACAATATTTTCTTCTTTTCCTAGGAGTGATTAATATGGACAGTATCCAGAACCACTAGAGTGGATGAGAGCTTTGAAGGATTTTTTTTGAAGGGATTTAAAAGTCATGACTGAAGACTGGAAATAACACTTCTGGCACTGCTGCCTTTCCTGGCTGCTGGTGGTGTCTGCTCACCTCTCCTAGATCTTGGCTCTCCCATGCTTGGCTCAAGTTTCTGCTCACTTCTGACAAGCAGTCAAGTTTCAAACAAGTACTTTTGGGAAGTTTCAGGCAGGCTAGTGTTTTCTTTGCTTTTTGTGTTGGACTTAAAAACTATGGCAATGAGGGCACAGATGCTAATGGTCATCCTTGGAGAGTGTGAGGAATTAAATTTGTAAGCACAATGTAAAGGGTACACTGTTATTACAAAGCCAGTGTAGATGAGGGTATAATTTCTTCAGATGGGTGGTTGTTCATGAAGATCAAGTAAAGGAAATGTTCATTTGCTTCTTTGGTTCATTTTTTTTAAAACATTCATAGAAAGGAGCATCCTTTTGCATGGTGTTCTTATTATAGTTTAAAAATGATTATGCAAAGTGATTCTACAGGGCACTTCCCATAACCTGTAATAAATACATAATTAGTCATAGACACAGGGATTCTTTACCATTAGTTATTGGAGCACAACAGCACATTTCTTCCTTGCTTCCCAACTGCCTGTAATATTTCTGCTGAGGTCACTGCATCCATGTACTTTGGTTGCATATTAATGTGTGGTTATTCTGTGCCCTAGAGCTGCTGCAGAAACAAGGTAATGAAACGCCAGGAACAAAATTGCTTCTCATGTAGTTCCTAGTGTGTCTTCTCACTGTGTAAACACATCAGGAAGTATGAGAGCATTTCTGGACTGAACAGATGTGTTGGTCTGCTGGAAACTTCTGAAACCCACTATTTTCAAGTCCTCCTTAGTCTTTGTGATGAATTTGTTAACTTCAAGATGTTTTACATCTGGTTCTGTTTGTCGAATTGCTTTCAAGTGTTCAGGTTTTTGTGATTATATCATCTGTGATAAAATAGGCATTAAATCAAATACTACATGAAGATGCATTGTCTATTCAAAGCTATATTAGAAATGGCATATTTTGTATCCTTGGTCTGTTTTGGATTTAAGTGAAATTTTATAGACCTTTCAGAATTTGTGTGTATACATAAAACCCCAAAATGTTATGACAAAGAATCACAGAGACTTTGTCCCTTCCACCTCCCTTCCCAAAATGAAATGTCAGTGTTTCAGCTTAAAGCATTTTTTTATCTAATTGAGATTTTCCAAGCTCACAAAATTTGGCAGAAGACAAATCAAGTTTTTATGGTTCCTGAAGGCAAATCACTTTCTGATAAACATTCTAGTGTGTTTTCACGTGCTATTCAACATGGGAGGTGTGCAGAAATATCAAAAAGACTTGGAAAGCTTTCTTACTTGTCCTCTAACTCTTCACCTCTTCAACTTTTCCTTTTGCTTGAATCTAGTGAAATTGTTCTATGTTTAAGCACAGAAAAGAAATCCCTGGTAGAGCAATACTTCCTTCCTCTGTGCATGCTGTGATCTTTTGAAAACAAGTTCTCCAGGCTTCTAGACCTAGTAGTATGTTGTATGAAATGTTTAGTTGCTACATGTTCACCTACTTAAAAATGAGAAGCCTGTGCTCCAAGGTGAACAGGCTCTCAATTTGTGTACTCAAGGGAACCAATTATACTCACATTTCATGCTCAAGCATGAAAAGACAGAACTCCAAAATAGCATAAATTTTCAAGTCTTCCTTTTCCCATAAAAGCTGTCTCTTGCTATGCTATGCTTCTTTCAGTTCCTGGTAAATGAAGTGCACTGTCCCAAATCTGTCCAAAAAAATGTTAGGGTTTATCTCCTGGCAGCTACCCAAGTCTGCATAAAAGTGAATTTTACTCCACGGGGACCCATAACTGAACCCAATAGTGGCAAATGCCTTCCTGATGGTTTATTTTCCTTTTGCAGCATTCACAACTTTGATTATGTAACATCCTAATGAAGAACTGAACCAGCATGATTTTTTATTATTTGGAGGTATAATATTGCCATGTTACAAACAAAGTGAAGAGCTGGATGGTCAAAGGTGAGGAGTTGGATGGTCAAAGAATAACATGAACAACCATTAGGAAAACTGTGGATGAAAGTCTCCATATTTGACCTTAGAAAGAGTTGCTGCAACAGGTCTTTAAGGAACAGAAAATATTGCAAACCTTTGCTTTGCTATTTCTTATTAGCTGAGGTGGTAATGATTAGGGGAGAAAACAAGCTGTGCAGTGCACTTTTTAAGAAATATCACCAAGTCACTGTTATGAAAAGAGACATAATGTTCCATCAGTGTTTTCAATATCTATTAAGTACTGAGCCTCTTTTTTATAAATATGGGTTCATACCAATATTAAGAAAGTGTTGGAAAGTTTTCAATTAATGACAACAGAAATCCTCACTCTCCATATTCAGTGATTTGCCAATTTTCAGCAGGGCGTTGAATGGGTAGTTCTCCTTCTAGGTAAAAAGTCTAACCTTACTTTAAATGTGGATAAAGTCAGAATTGGTCTCAAGCCATTTCTTAATATTCGTCATATAAATTAAATGGTATCATACCTCAGATTTCCCCAAGTATCTCACCAAGTGTCTTACTAAGTGTCTCAGGTTGTGATCAAGTCATGGTTTGATTTCTGTCGCTGTGGGTTAGCTAGATTAGGCTCCACACATCTTTTACTGGAGGCCTGGGGATCCCTGTAACCCTTCCCATGGGCTGGTTTACCTTCCCTCTCACTACTCCCCCATTTCAGGGCTCCCATGTTACGTGTCCATGTCCCAGTCCCGGGCTGGGTGTCTCCCAGGACACTGCACAGGGTTTATGGCTGTGATCCGTACGAAGTGGCCAAGCTGCCATGGGCCAGCTGTGGCCAGATGTCAGTGCCCCACCTCAGCAGGGCAGGGGGACATCTGGTGACAGAGCTGGTGGGTGGCGATGGACAGGGCCATCGAGAAACGGACTCCACTCGGCAAAAATCCATTTAATTAACTGGCAATTAAAATAGGTTTGGGTGATGAGAAAAAAAGGCAAATTAACCCCGTTGTCACCTCTTTCTGCCCCCTCAGCCACTCCTCCTTTCTCTTCACTCCTGGTGTCCAGGCAGGGTTTTCCCGCCAAGGCATCACCTGAGGGGCTCAGGGGGGCGGCCGGAACCAGCCGGAACCTGCTGGAACCAGCCGTGCCCCACGAGGCTCCCCTCACAGAGACCCCTCAGCGCCGCTGCTGCCCCAGGGACCTGGTGCTGCCCCGAATCCTGCTTCGGGCCATCTGAGGGGTGTTCGGGAGCGGCCCCGGGGCAGCTCAGGCACTGGAGACACTGCCCCGGTCACGGTGTCACCTCCCGCCAAAGAGGGGCGGCACCTGGGGCCATCTCTGTCCCTCGGCTCGGCGCCTGCAGGCCAGGGAGCTGCGGCCGGTTTGACACGCACAGGTAAGGGTGTCCCAGCTGCCATGTGGGAGTCACGGCCTTGGTGCACATGGACGGGCTACTGGAGAGCTGTCCAGGCGGTGACAAGCTGCTGCTGGGTCCAGGTGGGGACCATTGGTGGTGACGAGCTTCCCCCAAAGTATTTCCTTCCCTGGGCAGGATGGGGCTCCTCAGCCCCGTGGTTTGAGGTTGTGAGCAGGGTGTGGAGCAGCTGCTTCCATTGCCATGAGCTCCTGCCTGACTCACCCCACAAGGAGAGCACTGGCCCTGCGGAGCAGAAGGATGAGGCAGGGCAGGAGGAGCCGTGCAGGATGAGCACACACAAAGGTAAGTCCTCGCGTGAAACTGTGTAGGAGAAACAAGCTGGTTGTAAAGTTGTGTGTCACCAGGCAGTGTGGCCTGTCTTTGCTGTCTGTTGTATACGTGATAAGATGCTTCATATCAGAGGTTTGGGGCTGCTGTCCCTGGTAGTGATACGCTGTCTGTGTGCTGGGTCATCCTAAAAGCCCTTAGTGTTTGGCCTCAGAGCTGAGTATTTCCCTGTGTTTCGACCACAGAAGGACTGTAGAGCACATTTTAGTTTGATTGTCCTTGTTTTCAAATGCTTTCTGTAGCCTGGCATATTTTGAATTGTGTATCTGGCCTCATTCAGGGCTTGGTTTGTCAGGTGTGGGTGTAAATACACATTAAATCAAAGAGCACCCTGATGAGGGTCCTCTGCACTGCTGCCTGCTCAGTCTCCAGCTCTGGGTGCTGCCCGGGCAGAGACTGTGCTTTTGTGTATGATCCTGTGCGGTTTTAAATTGCATTCCAGTGTGATAAGTTGTGTGATGAATTTAGGGCTTGGCTTTGGGAGAGAATCACGCGTTATTCACACAGGTCAAAAGTCATCCAAATCATAGTTCAAAAAAATGTTTTTGTAGGAAATACATTTGGGGTAGGTTGTTCAACATATTTAGTTATTCACTGGCTGTATAAATCTAACCTTGCATCTTTATCCCTCCATCTGTGCTGATTTGTTATGTTTGTGTGAATACAAGGGTAACCAAAAAAGAGTCATGATTCAAATTGACAACCCTTTAAAACATCTGATCAAGGAATTGCTTTCTGTTTAGAGTTAGATATTTTTGTGAGGCACAGGAGGGAAAGGCAATAGCAGATGGCAGAAATTTCCAGCAACATGCAGTGTGACATACAAGCAGAGCTTTCCCAACACCCCTGCTGTGACAGCAGATGGAGAGATTGGCAAGTCGTGAGGGCGCTGCTTTTCCAGCGTTCAGTGCTTCGAAAGATGGGCTGTGCCGGGTGAGCCGGGGTTGGCAGGGCTGGGGGAAGAGGGACAAATGCCAAGAGAGGCACCACAAATATGTAGCAAAACTCCTAATGATGTTTTGAGGTTTTCCTTGCTATAGACGTTTTATGGCTTTTTCCAAGTCAAAATATCTGAATTGTGGCTTTCCACCAACCTGAGCACACACGCACACACATACACATGCAGAGGTGGGTATTTCTGCATTTTGTAAAATGCTGTAAAACATTTGGAAACTTCAAAACCTTTCTGTTGTTTCTGGGACAAAGTAAACTTAAGTATCTGAGAACATCATTCAGATAATTGCTGTCACCTGCACTTGCTATCAGACGTGTATAATATAATGTCTGAGTGTGCTAGAAAATGAAGCCACTTTTTTTCTGTTACAACTTTGATTTTTCAAAGCTGATAGAAAATGAATTTTATGAAAGCTTCTAGGTTAGTTCTTATTTTACATCACGCATTATCGACCCCATTATGTTTTCTTATAGCCTATTTTCATTCAACCCATCCAAAACGATAAAACTTAACCACCTCTTTAGGCTTGTGTTGATGAGGTTGTTCATTTTCGGGGCTTTAAAATGTAGGGACTTCACAGTTGCTCTGGTGTGCTGCAATGAGAAGTGCACACCCACTCTGCTGTTAGACTGGTATATGGCAGGGTAAAGAGTTCCTGGTGGCAAAGACGAGCACCAGGAGAGTTGCAGCTCACATTTAGGTCAGAAGCAATAAAGAAACCTCCCTGAGAGTGTCACTGATTAATCATTAAAGTGAAAGATATTTCCTCCTTTGCATGTAAAGCTGAGCTATGTTGAAATTGCACTTGGTGGGTTAGCACAACACCTCAGATCTCGCTGAAGCTTTGTCTGAGGACAGTGACTTGTGAATTGTGAACTTTTATATCTGCCCCGAGCCCCAGGGGCTCTGTCTGGGCTCGTCAGGAGTCATGAAGCAGCTGTATTTCATAAGAGTCTGGAAACTGTTCTGGTAAGAGCCTCCCAAAACAGCATCATTCTGGCTGAAATGATGAACTTCATTAGGTCAATATAGCTACACACATTAAAGAATTTAAAATGTACTTTTACAAGACTACATAAAAACATCACATGCTTACAGGCCTTATAACTAGTAAAGGCTGAGGAAAATCACCTAGTACTTATTAAACTTTCATCCTCTGAATTATGTAGCTGAAGTAGGTCGGTGTTGTCGACTATTACTCTCTTACTTTTTAACCAAAGAAAAGTGAAACATTTTCACAGTTTAGACATCTCAATACTAAATGACTTTGTATTTTACACAGTTTATAGAATTTCAGTAACTTCTGCTTCATTTTTTTGTATTTGAGCACATGATTTCTGGAACTTCAGGAAGGCAGGTAAAAGACTTGAGGTGAGATTAGCGAGCTAAGGACGAATGTTTTATTTCCATGAATGTTGTTTTCTAAATAACTTTAACTTTTGGAAAGCTCTTTTTTGAGAAGGCACAAGGAGTTGTTGGTGGTGTTGTGAGTATATTTATCCCAGTTCTTCTCACTGGTGAATATTGAATCAAATGTACTGGAGATGGGAGATTTCGTGCATCTTCCGTTGTTTGCACAAAAGCTTAAGGCAGATTGTTTTGATAAAAGCTGATGGCAGAGTTAATATAAACATGTGGGGGTGTTGTTTTTGTTATTTTTTGTACCACAGAAAGTTATTTTTTGCATGCATGTGTGAACATGGGATTTTGATGCAGGTTTCTACAATGTGCTACTTTTTGACCTGTTCTAAATTTAAAAGATTAGCCGATCATTCATCTTGAGAGGTGCCAAAGTTGCTGAGAGGAGGATCTTCCTGGCAATAAATGAGAAACATACATATGCTCTACAAGCAATAAAAAGAAGAGAGATAAAACTTTTAAAACTGCAATGTGCTGCACAAACACTTCAGCTGTATATACTAAAAAGAGTGACTTTGCAAAGCCCTTCTTGGTGAAAGCAGGCAGTGACATACCTGGGAACAGTTGCACTGGGGTGGGTCAAGGTCCTCCTGGTCCAAGACTGTGCTGCCAAGAGCCATGAATATCCCCTAGGATTTCCTCTTGGCTCCAGCAGATTACTCAGAGGCTTCCACATGACAGGATGAGCTTTCATTTTGATGTTGAGAACATGGAAAAAAGATCCACCATTTAATTGTCTAAATGTCTGCTTTTCTGAGTGCATGTGAGGAGAACACAGTCTGGGTGCCTACTTGGGGCTGCCCCATGACCCCTCCTGGGGTGTCCAACCCTTTCTGCACATTTTGCAGGTGGGGGCAAATTTCCAATGCTGCTATAACCCTAACCCAGCTTCTTTGAACTCCTGACTTCTTGGGGGCTTGGGGATCTATGGTGTGTTTTTCTGGGGGTCAAGTTTGTTTTCTTTTTATGTTTAAAAATGTTAACCTCATTTATTGATCTACCTTAATATTGTCTGAGTAAAATACGTGGGTGAATGTGGTATGTTGGGGGAGGCAGTGTTATCCACGTGTTCCTATGTTACCCACACAGTAAAACAGAGGTGAAACAAACTTTTCAGTGGTTCAGGCCATGTGCATTCCTTCATGATACAGTTTGCAATACTCTCTGCATGACTGATGCTCTCGTGGTACAATGTTGGGAAAATGATGGGTGGGTTTTTTGTTTTTGTTATTGAACTCTCCAAGTTTCTTTTCAAGTTCTGCACAAAATCTCCAGAGCTTCCCCTTCCCAACCAAGGCTGCCCTTGATTTGCTGTTGACCCCTGTGGGATGAAGTCATCAGGAGAAAGTTCTTGTTTTCCTGTATCTGTTTTCCTACACAGCCTTGTTGCTTTATTAATTTCACCAGAGTAGGCATGTGTTTAAAGTCTGATGACTTGTATTACGTTAGGAAATCCTCCCACAACACAGACCTTTCTAAACATTGTTTGACTTACGGGAACAAGATCGTTCCTGTTGCTCGGGCTGACATTTGTGTGTGGCAGCCACATGCTCTGGGAGACAGGGACAGCTCGATCCCTTTCCTGTTCACAGAATCAAACGAACAGCAACAAAAAACCAAAGCTGTTGTGTGAGAGGGGCTTTTCTGTGTCAAAATGCCTGGCAAGTCAGCTTTGAAGAGGCAGCATTTCCACTATAAAGAGGTATTTGCAGGCAGGAGGCTCCTGAGAGCCTCGCACGAAAGCGTTTAGGGGGTCGGCGGTGCATCTGTGTCCATCAGCCTGCCTGACAGAACCGGGGCAGGAGCGTCCGATCGGAAAACAAACAGGCACCGACTTCGCATCATCCTAATAATCCCCATCCACCAAAACAGAAGCGAAAAACTTGGGGAGGGGGCAGGGGGAGTATTTGGCATCTCCCCAAGGAATGCAACAATCCCAAGTGTGGTGTGAGAGCACTTCATGATCACACACTGGCACTCGCCCCCACGGCGGCTGCCAGTTTCCCTCCCACGCGTGCTCAGTCTCGGAGGTAAAGTGAGTCTGGTTGCGGACAGTTAATCAACTGCAGGAAAATTAACATTTTGGAGACTGTTCCTCTGTTGCGAGGTGCTTGCTGTTTAATACAACGCAGCTCACTGCCACGTATCACATACTTGCAGGACCCTGCTGGCTGCCTGCTCAGTTGGCTTTTGGTTTTGGCTGGGGTTTAGCGTTTCTCGGTGTTGAATTTCTCCTGTTGCCATTGCTGAAGGGAGGATGGGCTGTGCCGTGCCGTTGAAGGCATCTAAGTCCGGCCCTGGCTACCCTGGGCTTTCTCCAAGGCTGCACACCCTTGGCAGAGCAGTGTCCTGTTGTCCCTGGGTATCTGCGTGCAACTGGGAGAAGGGCTTGCAATGTGGAGACCTTGTGAGACTGTTTGGAGAGAGGATGATGGAGAGCTGAAGGATCACCTGCTAAGGGGTGCACGGGTGTGTCTTACGGTGATTTGTGTGCAAACGGGAGGCTGTGAAGATTTTTGCTAACAACGGCCGTAAGCCTGCAGGCGTGGAGCCAACATGCCCTCCTGTGGCAGACTCCACCCTTAAGGACAAGGATCCCTGCGCGGGGAGGCTTCCCAAAAAGAGCCCGACATCAGTGGCGGGGTTGTTCCCATGAGGGCAGGGCTGTGGACAAACACAGGCCAGCCCTGGAGAAGACAGAAAAGGAGCTCTACATGCCAATCTAGCACCTTTGGTTGCCTGCACCCGACAGCGACCCTGGCAGCCTGGGTGAAAGCCAACCCATCCCTAAAAAGACTTTCAAGTCATTCTTTTGCTATGATGAAATATATAAAAAATATTTACTCTGAAAAATAACTCCCTGAAGATGCATGTGACGTGCTTTGCCCTTTGCTGCCTAGAGTTTGGGTAACAGTAGTGCTGTCCCCTGCCAATGAGGGTGATTTAGGGAGTGGTATGTACGTGATGTACGTAAGTTCCACACCAGCAGTTCTGTGCCTTTGGGGTGTGTTGTTGCCCAATGTGGCCCAATCCAGAGACCCTACGCTCTGGCCCAGCCTCTGGAAGGGCTCAGTTGGCTCTATGCCACTGGTCAATACATGTGTACAACTGCTGTAATTTTTTTGCTTGAGCTTTAGCTTTGGTTCGCTTTTATAATTTAAATAACTGTATAAAATGTGATTAAAATAATAGAAGAATGTGTGTCCTGTGATTTAATATCCAAAAGAGACTGCAAATTATACACCCTGACTCTTAAGGAGGATTTTTCACGTTGGCTTTGCTCAGATAGAAATCGCCATTACATAACCTTTTGCTAAGTCATTTAAATACTCTTGTTTTTCAGCTTCATGACATTTGTAAAATGTACCAGTAGTCTTATTTGCTCATTTGCAGCTTCTTACACTTAGCAGGCTTAGCACTCTGCCAACCTTCCTTTGCTCAGGCACTGATCTCTGTCTTGGTAAAACACCCACAAATTCATCATTGGAAACATGCCACGGACTGAAGTTGCTCTTATGAAAGGTTTTTTTTTTCTTTTTTTTAATGTGGAGTGATTTTAGGAACATAAGGAGAAAACATTCATAGCATATAATTTCATTGACCTTCACCTTCAGAACAGCTCCTTCTGTACATTGGGGAATGACTGGAGAAGCTCAGCTGGCCCCAAAAGCTGGTTGATGTTGAGCAGTTGGGACAGTGCAGGCAGAGCTTTGTGCTCTGGGGTTACACTCACAGACCAGAAAAGGAAGCCACAGTTTGGAAAACAGCAGAGGCATGTGGCTGGAAGAGGTATGCAATTCTAGGCTTGTCCAGAAACAACTGAGGTAAGGTTTTAGAGGGATAATTTTGCGAAAGGAAATCTCTCTCCTCCCACCCGTTGCACACAGAGAGGCAGATGCAGGGAGGGGTGGCCAGACAGAGGCAGAGGAGGGGGGGATGTTTTGTACTGACACTGCATCGGCATTGTCTGGAGAGCAGCAGAGACTTTGTCACTGTTTCAAAATAAACAGAGGACTTTGGACACAAGAGAAAAAACAGCAGCTCCTCAAGATGTTGAGCTCTGCCGTCAGCAGAGCTGCACTCAGCACAGGAAGAGCAAAGCTTTACCCCATCTTTCAGTGAGAACTGTGAAGAGTAACTCTGGTTTCTGGCATTGGATTGCTGGCCAGGCAAGAGAGGAGCCTTTGGGGTCTGAGCTACTGCCCATCTGGGTCTCTTCAGCCCCTGGGGGCCACTTGCCTTTCTAGACAAAAGCACCACAATGCTTTTGAGGAAGGACAGCACATGACCTCTCGCTCCTATACTCTAGGATAATCACCATAAAGTCACTGTGGTTATTTCCACCTTTAAGAAACAAATGGAAAATTAAGTGGGAAGAATTTTATTTGCTAGGGTGTTAACCTTTCCTCACCAATGAAACTGGTGAGCAGCACGCATCTGCTCTTGTTAAGGAGCCAAAATACAGTTCCACTTCAATTTAACCTCTAATGCTTTGTTTTATTAGGTACTTTTATGTCTTAATAATTGTCTTAGGTGACTTGTCAAGTCCTGTCAGTAAAGCAGACACTACTGCAGCCAGCTGAGAAGTGCAGGATCCTGAGCTCAGCAGGGATCCTGAGTGCAGGATTAGGGCTGCTCCTGCCTTGGGAAAATGCTCTGTCATGCTCCTCCTTAACAGTGCTGGTCTGTAATGGCTTTCCAGGTGTTGTGTGCTGAGATTTGTCGATGTTTGGCCTTTCTCAAAGTAAGGCTTCTTGCTCAGCTGCTCTGCTTATTGCAAAAATGTAAATCTTGCCCTGTGACTTCCCTGTGCTTGAGCTCTCCTCTCCAACCCTATTCTCCAGCAGACCAGGGCTGGCCAAGGTCTGTTAGACTATTGATTGGAGTTTTGTTGTTTGGGTTTTTTTTAATTATTTTTCCATCACAAGGCTGCAGGCACAGCATTGCTTGGCATTGATTTCTGACAGCACCACAAAGGGTGTGCAAGGTGTTGTGTTTGCAGAGCTGGCCCATCTGTGGCAGAGAGCTGAGCCCCTGCCCTGCAGAGCTGCACCTCTGTGTCCCCCAGTGCCAGAGGGGAAAGCACAGGGGGAGAGGGCTGATGTGAGAGGGGAAGGGCAGTACCTGTTGAATGGCTGATTAAAAACATGCTCCTGGGTTTATCAGTTGGGCTCTCTTGACCTCTGACTGCAGAAACGTGGAGTTTCCAGAATCAGAGAACCTACACCATTTCTCCATCTGCTCCAAGAAAAATACTTTGCTGCCTCAGTACTCAATAGGGGCTGGGTTTGTTCAGCACCTCAAGACAAAGCAGCAGTGAATGGCACATCATAAAGCATGTTGTTGCCAAAGAATCTGACCCCAAATATTTTGGGTCATGCAAAGGTCTGTTCTCCTTTGACAATTATACCCCATCTATCTAAAACTGCACTCACACTTCCATTATTTGCCTGAATAATTTCTAATGGGTCCAGGACTCTTGCATCAGGCTGATGTTCGGGCTGCAGTGCTGTGTGCTCCTGCCATCCACGTTTGAGTTGGAGAAAACCACAGCTTTGCAAAGCATTTGATCTAGATCTGGACATGAAATGTAGTATTTCAGTGCTTTTTATGCAACCTGTTGGGATACATAGAACACAACACTGGTAAGGGATTTTAACTGACTCAGAGTTGAGAAAATCTGGGAGTTCAATCCTCTGAGCTCTCCAAAAAGTTTCCAGCTCTGGTTGCATCCTGGGGCTGTAAATGGAAGTCACAGGTCACGGATAGTGCAGCAGCAAGAGCCATAACCTGCAGGCTTTTTAGCTTAGAGCAAGTGACAGAGGTGCAGGCAAGAGCTTGCCAGTGGCTTTTGTGTCCCCAGCAAACACAAAGTCTTGGTCTTAGTAAGAGTATGTTGTGGAAAGCTAATGTCAAAAGGAAAATACTTTCCCTGGTGCTTTCCTCTCCTCCTTTCCTTATGCCCTTCCCATGAGCTGATATTTGCAGAATGCAAGGCAGAGTTTCTGCTATAGGACCAGGGTGTTTTGTGAAGGTACAGAGGCTGCCAGGAACACACAGCTGCTGTTCCCAGGGAGAGGGGCAAATCTTCCAGGGCTCTTTAAATCCTGTGGAGTGATGGATCCCCTACCAGCATTTACAGGTTGAAGGAGGATTAAAATCTGAGACCTATTCAAGCATTTATTCAAGTCCTCTCAGCAAAAGTCAAATATGTACTTCCTCCTTTATTACATCCCTATTGCAACAATTCAGGGTCTCCATGTAATAAAAGGCAAATTAGTTTACCAAGTGCCAGGGAACACCCATATGTATAAAAAGACCCCTGTCTTGTTACTTTTAATACATCTCATATGCCACTTACACCACTTGTTTTCCCCACCTTCCTGGTGGCCTTCTGACAAGGTGAATTTACCTGAAAATAAATGAGATACAATGTGTGACTGATGGCTATAAGGATGGGGTTTTTTTTCCTGTAAAGCAGGAAATTAAAAAAATCTGTTCTCAGTTCTTCTGCTTAGGTGTGAAATTTGCCAGACAGCTTTCAAGCCATGTAGGCACTTCACTCGCAGGAAGAAGTGGGATTTGTCTCCATAGTAATGAAATCACTTTTTTTAGAAGATGTTGGTGCTATAAGATAAGAGGTTTTTCTTATCCTAGTGTGCTTTTTCCATTGCTTTATCATTCTTATCATAAAGTAACCTAAGAGGCAAGTTTTAATTATGTTTTTAATAAGCTACCAAAAGTTTTTATATATAAAAAACCCCAACAAAGCAAACCTCAAAAATAAAAGCAAACCACCCCCAGTAAATCCAAGAATTTAGGCTTGAATTTTTTTCCTCCCTTCAGTTCAGTCGGAACTTCCTGATGTCCATTCCCAAAACAGCTTGGTCAGTGCATGTTTGAAGAATGACAGCTTGACTAAACCATAGATATGAAATTTCAGCATTTCGAACTAACAGACATTGCAGACCATGACTGCTGGTTTGTGTTTGTTGGCGTTTTTTGATGGAGACTTTTCAAATTGACATGCATGCAAACTTATATATTGTTTTGAAATTAAAGTGAAACAAAACTTGGGAAGTGGGGCACACAGAAGCTTTTCTCTGCTTAAAATCTCTACTGAGTGTCTCTTCATAAGCTGGGAATGGGCTCTTACTAGGCAGATTTTTTCCCGAGGAGCAGTATCATCAAAATATTTGCATTTGCCTTTCAATCTGAGCAGCTTGATTAACTGGGGCTGCTTGTTCCTTGCACAACCACTTGTAAACACACAGCAGGTCCTGAAGGGGGGGGGTTGACCTATAGGATAAGGATGTGAGGAACTTAAACCCACTTACACAGACCTCGCGGTGCATTTTGTTGGAGCTGCACTTGGTGCAGGTGTTCCTGTGCTTTCCACTCTGAGCAGCAGCAGCAGCTCTTGAGCAGACAAGCATTTACTAATGACTAAACTTAGGAAGCAAAGATGCTTTGGAGCACTGGAATTGTATCACTGGGCATGAGGCAGTCTGAGCTGTGGACTGAGTGCTGGGACACCCCCAGACCCGTTGCTGAGAACATTGGTGGTGCTGTTTGTGAAGCCTCAGAGTGACTCTGGAGCTTGAGATCTTCTTGCTTGAGATTTTTCTGAATTGTGCACTGCAGTAATGTGTTAATCTCACAGCTTCTAAAAACATTTACAATTAACAATGAAAACACATTGGTCTTTGAGGGAAACTTGCTACACTTCCAGAAATTATGTCAAGGATGGAACAAATTCCCATGTTATCAGCCAGGCCAGTTTTATTGTCATTCATACTATAGCTGAGAGTGCAAAACACTGTATTTCATCAGGACTTTGGTATAAATTTCTGTAATGTATTTGACTTCCTTTGAAATACTCTGCATAATTGAAACTGTACAAGCCTTTTCTAAAAAGGAAGAAGAAAAATAGCTACACAAAAAACCTAAATGTGAATATTGTATGAACTTTTTTCACACACAAAAAAATTCTGGTCCATTTGTGTTTTATCTCGTTTTCCCCATATATTGGGGAAATTTTATGGACCTGGTGCCACATTCCTGCATGCACTAGGAAGAAATTATATCCCTAGAATAAGAAATAAGTTACTTACAGATTTCTCAATAGCAGTTGTTTCTCAGTTCTTAGGAAAACCCATTAGAAGTATATTGTTAAAAAAATATAAATTTGAACACTCTAAAGTGTTCGGGTTTACATACAGTATTTAAAGCCTTAGAGAAAGAAGTGAATGAAATTTAATCTTGTAATCAGAGCCAAGCTTGCCAAGGTAGATTTTGCTTAGTGGGGGGAATTGATGGTCATATCCTTGGCGACTGCCATGTCCCTGGTGGAGGGAGCCAGGGGGGCTGTGCCTGACCAGAGCAGCTGCTTTGCCTTCCTGCTTTTGGGGAAAACCCTCCCCGATGAGTGAATTTGGCTCTCGTGATTGTCCCCTCAGGCAGTTGTGGGAATCTGGGAAGTTATGCAGCCCAGTTATTTTCTTCTTCCACTGCAAAGTGAAAAAGTCTCATGATAACACTTGAACAGAGCAGAAGTGCTGCCCTTTAAAGAAAGGCTCTTTCCTTGGAATATGGAAATTAGCCCAAAACCCCCAGATGATTTGGACTTTGTGGGTGTGGCACAGCACTGGTCCATTTGTGAGGCAGATGGCTGCAGTGGTCCAGAGAGATTGTTTCCAGCCAAGGATTCATCCAGATGAGGAGTAAAGTTCAACAGGCAACTCAGTGAGGTCCAGGGAAGGAGAGTGCTGAAGATGCTGCAGTTCCCATCGTGCTGCTGATGTTCTGTGAATCAGTGCCAAAGGCTTTGGAGCATAGGCTGGGAACACAAAACTCATCATTGAGAGCAGAATTACCCAGGAAAAATGCTTGTGTTAAATGCATGGTAAACCCCTAAAGCTCAAACAGAGTTTAGGCCAGCACAAGCCTCTCTCATAACCATAGAAAATGCATTTTAAAGTGAGGGGGAAATATAGTCTTTGTTTCCTGTTTTATCCATTTCTGTATATGCCCATTTTCTCCTAGCTAGAAAAGGAAGTTCCCAAAATATGAAAATAATTTTCCCCCTTTCACTTTCTGCTGTGACCACAGAAGTTCTGCAACTCTGATAGGAAACCTGTTTTCGTGGACTTCCCAGTCTGTACCCAGCTCAGGCACTGCCTCAGCCGTAGTTCAGCAATAAACCAGTCTCCAGATGTTTGGGGCTGGTACTAATAGCCAAGTTCACCCATTTGTTCTCCAATTATGTGCCTTTTGGGCTGCTGAATGTTCTTTGACAGACAGCCCAATATTGGCAGCCTGGCTACTGACTGCGAGGTCGATGACAGCTGCGAGGGCTCACACTCACAGATCCATATTTGGGAGATGTGCACATGCTACAGGAAGTGTCAGACTTTGCATACACAAATCACCACATTTCAGCTACATTAGCTGGCCACCTTGGACACAAAAATCATTAAAATAAGGCAACAGTGGCTGCCCCGTTTCTGAGTTACTTGGCTATAGCATCACCCTGTGCACTAGGCTGTAATTTGCTCTCTGCTGGCACAGCCAGATTCTCTTTGCTGTCGCTGTTTTTGCAGACTGACAGAGTGCCAGTTGACTCCCTCTTAGTGTAGGCGATATCCCACACAAGCCTTGCTTCATTAGCTCTGCCATCTCGAGGTCTTTCACGCACTTTCAGCAGCTCCTTGGGTATTTAGCACCATCTCTAGTTTAAAATGGAATCTTCTCCTGAGTCAGAAGGACCTAAGCTTGCTCTGTCAAAGCTCTGGTAGATCTTAGGAAGACTCTGGTTTATGATTACATGGCTTTTTTTCTGAAGCTCTGTGGCCTGCTTTGTATCAATTTAACTACATTTCAGAGCAAGCCAACTTAATTAATGGTTTCCCTCAGAAATCAAACAGCAGCATATCAGATTTCTTACTGAAATCCATAAACATTAAATTATCTCCAATTCATTTCTTCAGTCTTTAACTTTTCCAGTTTCTTTTTAAAAAATAGAAACAAGCTTGTTTGCCAATATTGTCATTTAATATTTAATGAACATATGTTGTGTTACTGTAAAGACGTGAATCACCTTGACCTTGTTTTCAATTATCGTTTCATGCTCAGATCTGAGAAAGTGCCACATCATCTGTTGAAAATTCACTTTTCATGTGAGACTTTAGAAATTTTAATTCCAAATTGCCAAATGACCAGTTTTTCTTCTTCCTTACAGAGTGGCCCTCTGTCAAGGAGCCTACTAAGACTCCTTAAAAATAATGATTTACTGCTGAAAATCATTGTGCACCAATTTCCCTCTCTGCTGTTGTTATGCCAACTGTGCTGCTGAAGTGAGGGGAGAGAGATGTGTTGGGGGTGAGAGTCATGTTGAAAGCTGCACCATCATGCTGAGGGTGCTCTCACAGAGGCACTGGGGGGGTGACAGACTGGAAAGCCAAGGCTAAAAAATAAAGGGGGGATATTGGGTTGAAAAAGTAACACGAGGATGCAGAATTTAGGTTTCTTAGGAAGTGAGACAGCTTTTGGAGTAACTGTTCACAAGAAAGACAGACCTCACTCAAGCCAAGCCTGGTTGGTTATAGTTATTCTGGTGGCATCATACATTCCCAAGGTTTATATGCATTCCCTTTTCAAACTGGAAAAGCCACTGTGCATGGAAGACTTCACGAATCTGAGTGGCACATCACAAGCAGGTGAAATAATGAAAATCCTATAATCCAGGATTAAAAATGATAGAGTATAATAAATTTGTGCAGAAATAGTAAAGTATATTACAAGCAAATAGCCCCTGGTAACCAGAGCACATAAAAACAGACAAGAAACAAATACTGCACATACAAACAAACAAAAAAATACAGTGCATGAAAAGAAATGCCAGTTGTAAATCAGAATATAGACATAAAAGTTGTATCAAAAGCTTGGTAGAAGTGGAAAGCCATAATAAAAAAACCAAATCATACAGGCACTACAGCTCACACCATGAGAAGTCAAATTTACTCAGCTAACAGTTTTTTAAGGTGGTGCCAGGAACAAAACTACTTCATACAGTGTTGTTGGATGTGCAGCAGTTCCTGTAAGTGCTTCAGCACATGTGCATACAGATAATAAGATGTTGTAGCATAACATGATTCTGGTTTGGGTTTTATTGATTTGTTTGGTTTTCTTAATGGATTAATAAACACAAATAGATGGAACAGAAAAAACGGAGAAACAAATGACCAGAAGATAATCTCTGTTGAGAATCCAGAGCAATCCACTGCTCCATCAACTCATAACTCATAACTATGTGGGAAAACATATGACTAGTGAGGAATGAAGTTTGCTGAAGGTGTCATTTGGGGTGGTTCAAGCAGATGTTACTCAGGGATTATTCAGGGTGGGAGGAACATGGTTCTTACCATCCTCAATAAGAAAAGGGCAGGGACCTCATAATCAAAGAAACTGAATTTTGAGTTCAAGAGCAGAAGGAAACAGCTGCAGCCATGCTAACCCAGGGACAGGCTCCAAACGAGCTACTGCCTTTTAGGGAGGAGTTGGTAAGGTTGTTATGGAAGCTTGTTTGAAACTGTCTGCTCAGTGCCACTAATGAAGATATTCCATGAAGTTTTTCTCCCTGCTGACAACACGAAGGGTTTTCCTTATAAAATGTCTTATTATTATTGAGTAAAATACATGACATGCATTATCCATCCCTTTCACTTCTCACCATAATACTCTGGTATTTGGAAGTGTGTGTGCATTCCTATTTTAAAATATGTCATCTTAGTTTGGGTTTTTACTTAGTTTCTACTGTAAAGGTTTTCCTCTGAATTTTTTCAAAAGCTTTCTGTCAGTGTTTTCTTTTAATCTGCTTGTATATAATTTTCTTAGTGTTGGAAACCTTCACTTCCTCTACGTCAGGGATTTACTTAATTCAATGGAGATCCAGCACTGGTAAGGTTTTTATGCAGTTGAGGTGATATATAGTTTGCAAGGTGGGTGGCATTTGTAGATTTTCTTGAAATAACTTTTGATTTTGTTTTATATATGCACTAGTTATCTACAGTAGATATTCAAAGCTCTTCTGTTTGCTCAGTTTCCTCTTGACATTAGTAAGCTTGCATGCAGTTGGAGAATTACACCTGAAACAGTTATTTAGTGAGAACGGTAAACTGATTTCATAAAAGTTTAATTTCTGAAGGATTAGTTCTTTAATAACTTTCATTCAGAGATTGACTGCAGGGTGTTTAAAATCAAGTTCTATTAAATAATCAGAAAAGAACCTTGTAGTATAAAAACCTCTTAACATCTCCCACATGACTTATACCATTTATTTACTAAAAAAAAAAAAAAATTAATTTTTGCAGTATTATAATATGGATATGAATATTTAAATTGTGTTGGGATTCCTGAACAGAGCAGAAGCAAGAAACTCTTCTGCAATAGCATTCAACAAACTGAGAATTGTATAGGAAAATAATCAAACCACAGTAAATCTCCATCTTCCTTTTCTGGCTCAATATACAGGCAGTGAAACCACTGCCCCCACATTCCAGCTCACTTTTGCTAAAGCAACTGCTGGGTGGGTGAAATTTATCTCCTCCAGGAGCTGCTTTTGGGATTTGTGCCCAAGAGCAGCTGACCAGGTGCCCAAGAAGTGGGGCCCACCACAGTGCAGAAAGCAAGAGGGAGTAGATTGTTTGCTTTATGAAATTTAATCACCAGAATGAACTGTAAAACAGTTTTTCATGATGGAACAAGGGGCCTACCTGCATATAAAGTATTCATATTCGGATGCATTTCATACAGAAGTATTACACAACGTACAAGCTTTTCCTTCTTATTGCTCAGATATTCCTTCAGCAGATTTGTTTCCTGCAAATTTGTTCCCTCTGTTGACCACACAGATGCATTTGCTATTCTGTACTGAGCTGATCCACATTTAAAAAACCCTCAGAGGATTTTTCACTGGAGTTGCTTTTCATTAATGCTTTGCTGATAATATATGCAGGAAGATGGAAAGAAATAAGTCATTTATTGTTTCATTTGAAGTAGTCACTTAGGATTAAGAAGATTATTCTTTTTTTTTTTCATGGAAAGTGTAATAGCTAACCTTTAAGAGAATGGGATTATTGTTCTGACAAGATATTGAAGTCCATTTTTAATGAAAATACGTTTGCAAAGCTTCACATTCTTAAATGAGAAAATATAAATTAATTTCTCATCATTACTTATGCTGTACCACTGAAATCATAAACAAGAATTCAATTGGAAGAAAAATTAGTGACTGCTTCTCTATTATTCTCTTCTTCCCATCCCCTCGAAGTCTGGTACAACCATGAATCCAACAGGAAATAACATATTTTTAGGAATGACTGTTTCTTGATGGCATTGGAGCTCCACCAAAGTTTGAAATCTAGAATACATATACAGAATTATCACTGTATGTTAATTGCTAATTCCTTAGCCCTAAGCTGAAGAATGGTTGCAACTGTCACAAATATTTTCTTTAATATTTTTTAAAATGGAGTTGCTTCCCTGAGAGTATAAATACATCTGAGAATCATATTGGCTCAGTTGAATTACAGACAGCTCCTCAGAAGGATAAGCTCACTACCCTGCAGCAATTTATTTTCCTTTAATTAAGAAAGTAATGTCCTATTTTTATCATCCTCTGAAAATATCTCAGGAGTATCTTCCATTAAGTGAGAGCTAATCTGAGCTGATATCAACTCTCCCTTTCCCCATGACTTAGATGGGAAGATTATTGTAATGCCTTGCTTTCAAATAAGAATTGAGTCAAAGGATCTGAAATAGGATCAAATAGGAGAATTTAGACTTTCATGCCACCCGGTGCACCTTCCATCAGCTGGGATATGCCAAAATTGCCTGGTGGATGCAGAAAGCATAGCAAGGGAAGAAAATGCCTTTGCATTTGTTGCACAAACAACAGAGGCTCTGGTAGGTGCTGGGTCCATAACCCCAGTGGGAAGACCTCTGTTTTGCCAAGCCTGGAGTGGGATGCACTTCCCCACCTGGGCCTCTGTTTTTCACCTTTTTCCTCTCTGTGTGTGCTGCTGCTCCTGAACTGCAGTTCACTAGGAGAAAGAACAGCAGCTGCTGCAAGGAGATGACAATTGGCAATAAAGTTGTTCCTTGGAAAAAGCAGCTGGACATGAATGGTAATGGCTCCAGCATCAGAGGAAGCATCCTACCACATCCTTCCAAAGCATAACACAAAGGAGAACAAATGCCTCAGAAGAAGTAGGAAATCATGTGTAACAAATCCCACACTCATAGCTCTGCTTGTGGAAGCAGTGACAGCTCTGTTTCCCTCCCAGCTCTCTCTCCACTCAGATTCCTGCATGGAGGTTTTGAGTCCCCCTGCAGCAGAGCTGTGGAGCTCCTTAGAGAACCCAACCTCAGGTGAGAGAGCTCACCTTTGTCCTTGACCTCAACCTTGCCCTACCCAAACTTCAGTGACTTAAGAGGAGCAATTTATTATTTCATTGGTGTAAATACAGGGCTCAGCAACAAAAATGCTCATTTAGGCTCTCAGAGAAAGGTTTATAATGAACAGCTGTATTTCTGTTCAAAGTGGACTGTTGCAGGAAGAGCAAAGATGAGCCTGAGGGTGTAGGGAGAAACATCACAGGTAAATATTTTATCTCCTGAATGCTCCCTCCTTGGTACCAACAGAACACTGATCCTCTGCTGTCCCTGTGACATTTGACCCCATGTTTCATAGTGCACACAAGTCTTGCAAAGAGGGCACGTGGTCTCTCTTTGTGCCTAGAAAGTACCTAAAGCATCCGAGGCAGTAGGTTATCAAGTAAGTATGAGTTTATCTGCCTGGAGACCTGCACAGCCCATCTCACTTTGGGCTCCTCCTAAACCTATCTTTTGTTTGTTTTATCTACTCAGAGAGACCAACCCCACCATTTCTCTGGTGCCACCCTTTCAAGTTTGCTGACCTGTGTATATTTTTTACTTACATGTGTGTATACAAGTATGTATTAGTTTTGGGTAAGCTAATGCAATTGTGAGAACTTTTCGGTTTTGGGGTTTTTTTATATTGTTATTGGCAGGGTTTGAAACCATTTGAAATGCAGCCATGTTGGCTTGTGCTCTGTAAGGAACAGGGGGAAGGAATTGGCGTCTGCCACATGGAAAAGGATAAAACTAGTGTAATGATATGTTGCAATCAGGCTGCAGAAACCTACCACAGTAAATTACTGCTGTAACAACCTCCTTCCTGTTGCGAAAGGCTCCAGCCCAGGCTTTCTTGTTTCTCTCTCCTCGTCATTTCAGTTCCTGAAAGAAAGTTATCTCTGTGCCCCTTAGCACTGAGTGACTGCTGAACTTCTTGGAGGATAAGCTGAAAAGCAGAGATGGAGGCCGGGAGGGGCAGGTGCTTGATTTTGGGCTGGGTGATGCTACTGGACATGAGCACCATCGATCCTGATGACCCACAGAGTTGTGGGCAAGGCTTCACCTCCTGTGTTGGTCCTTACTGTGTACAGCCTTTTTTCCCCTGCTTGCTCCTGGTGGCTGGTTTCAGTGTTTGTAGGTCACATGAAGTTTTTATGGCATTGCCTCCACGACCCAGTCACTGGGATGCTCTGCCTTGTGCCTGCAGCAGTGGCTTGGACAGGCTCCACGGCCCAGGGGGAGTGCTGCCCTCTGAGGTGGCCTGTGGGAAATGAGCTGCAGCTCCTGCTTTCGTCTGTCCCAGATGCATCTCCTCTGCACAGACATTGCGCTGTGTTTGGCTCACAGTCGTGTTTTGTTAACACTAAATGAAGGAGTGAATGGGGAGCCAGCCAGAAAACTGAATTACTGTCCTGGTTTCAGAGCAGTCCTCCTAAAGGGAGGGGAGAAGGTGACAACCTCAGTGTGGGAAAGTTTTCAGGCTGCTCTCTTAAGTTGTTTATGTTCTGTGGAGAGAGTGGTTTGGGTCCCCTGAATCCAACTGCATGTTTGAGAAAGAATTATTCATCTGCTTTGGGGAAGGAGGAAAGAAAGCCTCCTCCTTGAGGGGAAAGCAGTGAATCCTGGTGGTTTCAGAGGCGTAAGGTGATGGCCCTTCGACAGCGCTTTCCGGAAAAGCATCACACAAAACTTCACCTAATGGTTAGCACTGAAACAAGAACACATTGGGAGGAACTCAGAGCTGCCTTGTGCTGAAAATGTGCAAACGACCTGGTGTGATCCAGGCTGTCAGACCAGTGACCAGGGCATATCTCTTCCTAGAGCTTTTGCCTCCTACTGGCAAGATAAATGATGAGTATTGAGGATCCTGGGAATTTTTCAGAGACAAAATCTGGGAGTCTCTAAAAGCTGAATGGAACGGAAATTCTCTTTTCTCAAAACACTTCCCAGATTGGCAAATGATGAGGCTCCCAGCTCCCTGTGCTTGTCTGGGTGCTGCCTCGACTGGCCTTGGGCTTTCCACAGCTGAGCCTGCTGTGCTGTTTCCCTTGGATGTGAATGGACCTCCTCTAATTTCTCTTCTGTGGTGTTTATGCAATTAAATTTTCTTACTTGGTTTTGTTTTTTGTTAAAAAAAAAAAAACAAACCATCATTAGCTTCCTGTACTTGAAGTTCACCACCACATCCTTGCACTCCCCAAGTCCCCAACCTCTGCTGCTTCCAACAACAATAAAACCTGAACAGGCTTGTCTTGTCCTCTTTACAGCTACAACAAAATGGATGTAGCTTTAGCTGTGCTTTTCCCCTCAGCTATCTGGCAGTGCTTCCTTTCTCTCTCTCCAAGTCCTCCCTGTGAGAAATGAGCACAGCTGATCATGAGGATAAGGATCAGCTCAGGGGAGCATGTGCTGGCCAGGGAAATTTTTTCCCTTTGATGCCCATTGCTCCCCACCTCTGATGTCTCACGCGCGTTTCACATTCTCCAGGCCCAAAATCATCTGAAGTCACAGGCCAGAAGCAGCTTTTCTCCCTGGGCTGTGCAGACCAGATCACCCCAAGGGGATTTTCCCTTGTTAAAGTTGTCAGCAAAATATTTTGCATGGCTTGTTGAGGTATCAAACTATTTCCCAGCTATGGCCAGTTTGAACCAAAGGCTGTTATGCAGAAATGCTGTCTGTTACATTAATGTGAATGGTCAAGAAAAGCCCCAAATAAAAGCTCTGAGTAGACAGGATCCAGTTGGCCAATTTCTTTTTCTTTTCTCTTGTGAGTTTAGCTAGACTTTCTCTCTTAAAATGAAATCTGATCTTTATGGGAATATCTCATTCTCTATAAAGCTATGCGTTGTTGTTTTTTTTCTTGAATAGACCAATCACTACATATAAAATGCATGGAACAGATAAGTTGAAATATGTTTAAAGAAGTGGATTTTTATGATATAACAGAAGTGGGTGTATCTCATTCTTTTATGCACTGGATGTTCTCTACGGAAAATCCATAAAACAAAGTGGGAAATAAGAAATTATTTCTCTGCTGCTGATGTAAAATGACAGAGAGGAGGAAGTTTCTGAATTATAATGGGTCAAGCAAAAATACCTTCCTGATTACTCTTTCCAAAAGAAAACTGAACAAGTCAGAAATCCTGCATACCACTGGGATCAGTTTGGGCTACTCAGTCCGGTTTTCATCAAGGGAGTTTGGTTGTATTACTTGTGATACTAAATTCTCTTGGCCATAAGTACCTTTAATCATTAATGTCACAGAGTATTCATTTCAAACCATGTTTGGGTAATTACTCAAAGCGGAGGACAAAGGGAATAGAGTGTGGTTTGGGGTTAGACTGGAAAGGGATGGCATGTCTCCAGCACAAGGTTTAGTTTCAGTGCTGTGAGGACCAGGCATCAGGAAAAGGGCAGTAGCTGGAGCCCAGACTGGGATCTCACTCTGTGGAGCTGAGGAGTATTTCTGCTTCTCCAGTAGTGCCAAAAGTCAGCCTCTCACCTTCACTGCTGCAAAGAGAATGTGTTGGGAAGCAAAAGGGTGGCCTCTACCACCCTCTATCTTCATGGCACCTGGGTACTGCTGCCCCCACAGCACCTTAGGTGGGGGCTGCTTTTGCCCTTGCCCCATCCTTCACTCCTCAGAAACCTCTGAGAAATCCAGCTGGCAGTGAAGGAGGAGAAAAAGGCCAGGCACTGCTGCACCATCACCTTGAATTGCTTTAAATCCTGTCACAGTGAGGAGAATCATGGCAATGAATGGCCCATGTAAACCTGTAATTCTCTGCAGCTGAAAACTGCCTCACCAAAGGGATTTGGTTTATTATTTCTGTGTGTTGCTCCAATAACACTGGCTGTCAGACCTGTACCCAGTGAATGAGAATTTGAGCTCTAGGAAACTGTTTTGTTGCTGTCACAGCTAATGGCTTGTCAGAGTTTCTAAGGTAATACTGGTATTTTGTCAGACCAGTTTCTTGATTGTTTCAAAATGCACTGGGCTTAGTCCTGCATCAGCCTAAGGAATACATTTCTTTATACACCCTTTGGAGCACGCAAAGCAGCTTTGCTTGTTTACTTTGTCTGCTCTTTTATTTTTTTTTCATTTTTCTTTTTCGAGCAGGTTAGCAGCCTGCTAGAGGGTTTATCTCTGACCTTCCACTGCTTTTGTCTGCTGTTGGATGGGCAGAGCTGTGGATGGATGAGCACTCAGCTGGGACATGTCTCTGCCAGCTGCAGGAGAAAAAGTGGCTTTTTTTACTCTGCTGGACCACTAGATGGGGAAATTGCATTTACATTTTTGGGTTGCAAAATGGATCCTGGCAGCTGGGCTGAAGCTTTTGATAGTAATGAAGCATATCAAGCGTGTTATCTCCAAGAGGTGCATGGGGATGACTCAAGGCTTTGCCCCTCTCCTCTGCAAGGAGTCAGGATCTGCTGAGCCGTGCTGGGGCCTGATGTGCTTTTGGGGAGGTGCTCTGCAAAACTGACCTTTACTGGTGTCCCCTCCTTTGAAAGGCTTCTGTGGAGTGGGGCCAGTGGGTGCCTGCCTCACTGCCAAGCCCTGCATGCATCCCAGATCTTCACATGGGAAACAGGGAGTGGGCATAAATATTTCAACAAATTTCTGAACAGGGAGCTCCTGAGGCCAGGAAACCATCTGGGCATCTGAGAACTCACATCAGGTTCAAGGCAGAAATACGAGACTACACGTGCTCAGGGCCTTCTCTTGCTTTCAGTACTTTGCTGCTGCTGGGCCACTGGCTTTTTCATGATGAAAGCATTTCTGAGCAGAGTGGCAGAAGTGACAGCTGTGTGGTGACAGTGGGTGTGACAGTCCTGCAGGTTGGAGACCACTGGCTATAGGGCAGGGTAATTCAGAGGACGAGCTTGAGATGATCTGGTAGGCACACAAATTTTTCAAAGTTGATTATTAAAGATCTTTGCCTCAAACCTGGTGAGTATCAGTTCCCAAACATCAGATGATTTTGATTTAAATAAAAACTTCTAGGACATAATGAACCCTTTTCCTTGTAAGAGATGGGTTAAAGTCCACTTTGGATTACTGGAAGCTGTAAGTCCCCAAGGTGAATGGTGATGTGGTAACACTACCTAAAGATGCAGATTAAAAAAAAAAAAAAAGTGGAGTGCAGGTCACAGGGATGACTTTCCTTGCTGCAGGGTGTGTGACGGGATTGCAGCCTGATGCAGTGCTTTTGACTCAGTGTTACAGTAATTCAATAACAACTTTATGCAGTGCTACTTACAGGGCAGATGTGCTTTCTGCTTAGGTATGTAAAGTTTTTCAGACTTTCTACAGACAATTTAACTTTGGAAAGCAGCTTTATTTCTCTAAAGGTATTGCTGTACTATTTTGGGGAGGATATCTAAACCATTGCAGTGTGAAAGCAGCTATAAAGGCACCCCCTCTGCCCGTGCAGGCAGGGAAATGAGCCGTACCATGAGAAGTTACCTTCGCCCTACCGTGACCGAGTCCATGCACCTCTCTGTTCCCACCTCTCCCTGCCAGCCTCCGTGGGGCACAGGGTCTGCATGGAGCCCAGGTTTCCTCCTCAGTACACCAACCATGATGGGGCTTGTCGCAGCTGATGGATGCTTTTGAGAAAGCTCAGTTACCCAAAAACAATGTCAGCTCAGAAAGAAGCCATGGGAATGTGTTTAAATAAGCACACCTGCATCTTTTTGGCACTTGGAGCTACTGTAATTAGCTTAGCCAAAAATATGGATGAATGTTTATGACCTTTCAAATGTCACAACCAAGTAACTAGAGAGCCAAATGTTTTGCAGCAGTTGTGTGCTTATTCTGCAAGTTCTTTATTAGAGAAATAATGTCTTTGGGTTGGAGTCTGGAAGCCAGAGGTATTAAGGAAAGTAGATGTGCAGTTACAGTCATCCCGTGGGTGATCTGGGTTAGCTGTTAAGGAAGCCATCTTATGTTTAGCCAGATTTGGCACCAGGACTCCACACTGACTAATTGAGGACATTTTTTAGTTCTTTACGTCTGTGACTTTGGCTGGAAGAGTTCTCTGTCATGCACCACAGTGTGCTTGGTGATGGATGTTTTGTGGGAGTTTTCCCTTTTGATTTATAGAAAATATGCTTCTATAGGGGAAACCTTAGGCCAAGCTCTTCACAAACTGAGAAAATCCTGGTGCAGGAGTAGCCATGTGGTGTGTGCTTGGGTAGCAGCCAGTCTTTCTGTGCCATGGAATGGACGTAATCTGGCTATTTCATTAAGTCATCTGCTTTTGCATTTTTATCCAAAGATCTTAAAATGATTTATACAGGATGCAAGTAGGACTATTTCCATCTTAAATATGAGGAAACAGAGAACTTATGTGCATGCACACAGGAACAGGCCCTTTCCCTCCCCACCCCAACCTGTGAGTTGACTTCAAATGGGATAAAATGCATATTCCTGGGACATTTCAGTGATAGGGGGAACAGGCAAATCTTCTCCAGGGCATCTGCCCTGATTTCATGATTGAAAATCTTCCAGAGCGTATTGAGTCTTCATCTCCTGACACACAAAAACATGCCATGGCAGGTTTCACTGCTAAGTCCCTTAAACCAAGAGGTGCTTTGGCTTGAAAGACAGATGAACGACATGCTTTGATCTCCCAGACTGCTGTGCTGGAGGGGTGGCTGTGGTGTGAGTGGAGGTGCTGGTGGTGGTGCTGGAGGTAGCAGTGCAGGAGGAGGCAGGATCTCAAAGGCTTATGCAGCAGCCTGCCAAACTGAATGCTGCTCTGGCATCCCAGCAAGCCAGGCTGTTTCCAGTCACATCACAGGGGTGGCACTGCAAAACACTTCCTTGCCTTCAAACTATCTTTCACACTTGGTGATGTGCACAGGGCAGCATTCTGCACTCTTATTTTTTCCGGATAAGCTGGGGTTACTCTGTATCCTTAACCACAAAGAGCCCTTTTGTGCAGAGACAGATGATGTCTGTCAGTTCCCCTCATGTCTGATGAAGCTGAGGTTCAAAGATATTGCATCAAAATTAAGTTTTAAAAATTCATCTGTGAGCTAGCATAGGGAAATCTAGGAGGTGAGATATAATCACAGTCCAGCTTTCCCAGGGCATTGAACTGTAATAGAAATGTTGTGGTTACAGCCTTAGCTTGTATTTTATGCTGTTTGTCAATCTCCTATTTGTCTATTATTTTGATTTATTTATGGCCAGTCATTGGCCAGCTCAGGAGCCGGCACTGAGCTTTGCTGCTGCTTCTCACCATCCTTTTGCAACCAGTGGTTAAAGAAGAAAGCTGCAGACCCCACGCTCCATGTAAAGGATCAGTACCTCAGCAGGACAGAGAGAGGACAGAATTGCCTATCCTTTGGGTAATATGGCTCACGCAGGCTGGTTTGATAGACTGAATTCTGGAGAGGCAGAAATACCTGACTGACAGCTTCTTCAGTCCTTCAAGATCTTCCCAGAGCTCTCTGTCTGAAATCTCATTTTTAATGGAGAACCATCTGCTGCAAACACACACAGTTATTAGCAAATGCCTACCTAATGCCTCCCAAGCAACACCCAAGGTAGATGAAACAAATTAAGAAAATATACCACCTGCTTTTCTATTTGTTTAGTTCATTGCATTTCACAACACGCTCTGTGTAGTCAGTTTTACTGTTCCCCTGAGTGGTCTGTCAGATTTTGGTTTTGTGTGGCTTTTACATGGGTGGTGAGAAAGAGTGAAGGAACCATAAGGATTGTAAAATGACATAATAAACAGCTGGAATGCAGAAGTGCAGTGCTCGGAGCTATCTGAAAACTGAAAATGGCTGGATTTGTGGTAAACAGCAATGTACTTTCAAAGCCCAAATTATATTCAGTCTGCAAGTGTAAATTTGTAGTTTCTTGCCATCTCCTTCTTGGTTAAGCTGGAATTCCCAAACCAGTTGGGAGTGGTCCCCCTGTTGCTTTTTAGAGCTCCCTAATTACAAATAATTAATTAAAGGTTAGATGTATCTCATCTGATTTCTAAAATCACTTACCAAATTCACATCTTTGCTTTCAAACTTCTTGACATCTAGGCAGTTTATACAATTTGCATATTCAATTAAAAATGATTTGCTTCTTTGACCTTTGATACACAGTTTGAGCTTCATTTGGCCACCTACTCTTTCACAGCCAACACTATTAGTAAAAGGTTTTTAGTTACTGAGATATGGCTGAATTCCTGCAAATTAACATTTAGAAACCTCAGTACCAAAATACTGTGATGCTGCATATGACCATTCCTAAGCTCTGAGACTCTACTGCTCTCCAAACCTTACTAACCTTACAGAGGGTGATCAACGTGCTCCCTTATCTCACCAGCCTCTGCCTTGTCAGGGTAACTACCAATGAAAAGTCAATATTTAGGCTGCAAGAACTGCCCAAGGTGCATCACTACATGGTATTATTATCCAATACCAAGCAGTCGTACAGAATGATTGTGCCAAACGTAAGAGTGAGGGAACTAAATGCAAACAGTCAGGTTGACATTACGTAATTTCACTATTCATTTTGGATGCAGGACTTTTGGCTGTCCCCTCCTAGTGAAAAGGAAGGGAAGGGGATGCCCCTCCTCACCTGGGGCAGCCTTTCTGTCTTCCTTCCTTGCCAGGGCAGCTGCCTTGGTTGGATGGATGCATCACTTATTTTTTCTTCTCCCACTAAGAGCAGAGAACTGAGCTGCGTGGTCTTGGACAGCTTTGCACTGACAGAGGTAATACCTTCCTGCAGTAGGTATTTAGTGCTCTTCCCCAGTTTGGGGAAAACTGCAGTTCAGCTACACAAGAGCAGCTCAAAGTCAAGCGTTAATGGTACCCACTCTCTGACGAAGGAATCCTTTTTGCTCTCTCTCTCTCTCATTGAGTGGGCTGTCTCTATGGGAAGCTGGTACAGAAAATGTCTAAGTGAGGATCTAGAAATCCCAACTGGAGGTTTACATAAGTCTTTTGCTTTCTGTAGGCACAGAGCTTGGATAAATAATAAATGCATCTCTGATGGTGTGTCTATGCAGACCAACCCCAGACAAATGCCCACTTGTTCTGATATAAAATGTCCCAAGTGTCATAGGCCAAAACTAAAATGTGTTGTTTTCTCTCTCTTGCTCTCTTTTTTTCTTCTTTTTTTCATCTTCTTTCTGGCTTGGCTTTCAATTACATCAGTAATACACACAGCTGCAGGCTGAACAGGGACGCTCTATAATCTGGCTGACAGGACAGTGGCATTGCATGGCACATCTCAGAGAAGCAGTCAGATCTTCATGTCTCCAAAATCTGCCAACTCCTCATGACTCTCCACCTGCCAAAGGGTGTGTGTTAGTGCTCTTGGGAGGGAATATTCTGAATATTCCACAGTGACTTTGTACTTTGAATTTCTTTCCCTGCCCTGCTGGGCAGGTAACCTAAACTCTTGCAGGTTGGCTACTCATGGGATTTTCTGGCAGGTTTTTCTGTGTCCTGTGATTTCTTTACTTTTGTGATCAAAATAGTTATCCTTTTTGTACCTGGTTCCCCCACTGCACAGGATTGTGGGGTGTCAAGGCAAGGGAGCTTGCTCAGACAGCTAAACATGCTGTGCTGCATCCTAACCCTGCTCTTGAACTCAGAAATTTCCTTGGAGGTTCCGTGGAAGGTGGTTTGTAAACTGAGAACTTGCTCCACTTGATTCTTGCAGTGGGAATACAAAGCTTCGGCAGCTTCTCTGTGCAGAGAAGCTTATTAATTATCTCTACCAAGTGTTATGGCATCATCAAAGTACTTGTGCTGCTCAATTAATTTGTCCTGCATCACCTGGGTAACTACTGAGCTGTGCTTGGAAAGAGCCGAAGTTGCTCCAGGTGTGCCAGGCTGGACACAGCAATTCCTGGGCTGTGTACAGGTTTGCACAGTGCTGCAGCCACTGCCCGTGTCTCCTGCACCCGTGTTTGTCCCTTCTGGCTTAGCCCAGGCAGAAGTCAGCTGCACACCCTCCAACTGCAGGAGGAAATACCTGCCGTGCACACTTTGGGAAGCAGAGGCAGAGAAGCTGTGTGCTTGCACTGGGAGTGGGTGGCAGGAGGAAGGGAGGGCTGGGCATGTGGAATTCAGTCTCCAAGCATGTGAGCCCCTGGCGAAGTCTGGAAGTCAGAGTAACAGAAGAAAATAGACAGCAAGCACACAGCTCAAAACTGCAGGCAGTAATAGAACTGCCTACCTTTTTTTTTTTTTTTTGGTAATGTGGTATTCTCCCTGGGCTGTTCTGAAAGCCCATTTTGTAGAACCAATTGTAAAGAGCCTGTATGATTTACTGCCCAGTTTAGTACAAAAACGCACAATTCATTTAAAGAATCAAGGGATAATGTCAAACTAAAAATGTAAACTAAAGAGCTTGAAGGGATGGTTAAATGTCAGCACATCATGGGAGCATTTATTAACCACAAAAGCCATTTATTCCACATATAAAATACAATATAAAGAAAAATATTTTGCTCTGGCTTGCAAGAATTTGAACACTGGCACCAATCTCTCAGGTTGATTCTCAGCATGGGCTGGAGGAACAGGGTGAGGAGGCAGCTGGCTGAGGATGTCCAGGAAAGTGAGGAATTAATCTTGGCCTTCATATATGGAGAAAAAAAGGCAGGTCACCATCAGCTGACTGGCTGTGGCACTTGGCATCGTATCTTGTGTTTACTTGGCTTATTAAGCACTGAGGGGTGCACAGCAGGTGACAGTGATTGCTCTTTAAGATGTGTGTACCCGTGGTTGGAGAAACTGAGGCTTCAAACCATCACTTCAGATTATACTTTGCATGAAAAAGAAACGAGACAATTATTGAAGGAAAATGGGATTTTAGAGGGTTGGCAGTTTCATGACATTTTAGGTAATGCCAGTGCTCCCAAGGAGTTGGTCTTGCAGCTCTTCCCGAAGGGTCAGCCCATGTGGGCAGGCACATCTGGCTGTGCTGCCGGGTGCCCTTTCCCACAGGGAGCTGTGAGCTCTCCACTGGCACAGCCTGTTGCACTGTGGGGTGCAGAGCTGCACCCCTGGGCTTAGGGGGCTGCTCATCTGAGCTCTGGCTACATGTGACTTTCATCTGGCCCCCTGATGTGCTGCATTAGGGAAAGAACTCCCTAAGTGCTTTAGGGAAAAACAAATTCCCATGGATGTAAGCAGCCACCCATTTGGTTTAGCAGTCTGCTGATGATGCTTTTTTCCCAATCTTCCATTTTGTTTTCTTTCCTCCTGTCCTTGTTTTCTTTTTTTCCTGTTTTGCACTTGGGCAGGGAGCCTCTTGTCTCCTTCCAGCTCACGTGCAGCCCCTGCAGCTGCTGCCAGGAAGGACTGACCACTCTTTTGTCACCCAGTGATGCTATTGCTGCTGCCACAAGTCATGCTGTGACTCTGGGTACATCACAATCACTGCTTCAATTGAAACCATTGCCTGTAGCCACAAATAGCTATGTCTGATGGGGCCATGGGTAGCCCTGTGGCAGCATGGGAAAAGGAAGCTACACTGCATGCTTTCACCTCATCCTGGAAAATGGGTGCTGGGGCTGCCCTGAAATCCTGGAAGTGGCACTGCTGTGATCAAAACACAACAAATCCCAGTGCTGATGCATGAAACCATATAAAAGGATTTTTCACCTTCACACCTGCACCCCTCTCTCCGTAGTGTGTGTCAGTGGGGTGAAGCAACTGAGGTGTTTCCCTCTGGGACAGGAAGGAGCTGGGACTGAGATGCAGTCCCCATCCCTTGCCTTCTACAGCCAGCAAAATTTCAAGGTACATTTCCTTTCGTCACAGAGCAGCACACCATGGGGACTTCCCCAGGAGAAAACTCTGTGTTCAGGGTGCGAAGTTTCTCACTTTTTCTAGCTGCCAGTGACACTTTCCAACTGCAGCAATTATGTTATTAACCTGGCCTTGGCTCCTCCAAGGCAGAGCAATCTGCTTCAAAGCAGTGCCTCTCCTCAGGGTCTGAGGAAAATCGAGTGCCAGCCTGAAAGGGAAATACAGGCTGTTGGTTTGTGTTTCAGCCTCATTGTCCAGTGAGCACTGGGCACCTGCACAGATGCAGAGCCAAAATAAACATAGGCAACTCTGGACACAGTGGTGGGTGAGGGAAGGGACACAAGGAGGTTCCCATAAGGACAGGAATGGGCAGGGAATACATACACTGTTTACCTATTCCTCAGGCTCCCTTATCTCATGCCCAGGAAAGCACAGCTCTGTCTGGGCTGGGCTGGACCAGGAATATGCTGAAACCTCAGTACAGCTCCATAGAGGATGTTCAGGTTCAACCTGCCTGTGCCTTTGCCAAGCACTGATTCAAAACATCTATTGAAATCCCTGCCAGTATCTGCTGGCAGCAGCTTGGGCAGAAGTACAAAAGAAGAAAGAGTCTTGCTATAAAAGCAGCTTTTCTGTCCTGCTGATTAGGGACAGCAGGGCCAGTTCCCCTTCACAGAGCCACAAGGTGCTGGATGTGCTGCTCTGCTGCTGCCAAGGAGCAGCTTGATAATTTCCTCCTGTCATCCTGAGAGCAAACCTCCCAGTCCTACTGTGCAGAGCCATGAGCCCAAAGGGTCTCAGGAAATGGAGAATTCATGAAAGTCCTGTTTCATGAAAGCAGTGCTTTCCCCAGAGCGACACGGTCACTCGGTAATGGATTACATGACCCCATGCTGACAAGCCCATGGTTATCCCTTTAATCTATCATTAGCACATGAGATATTTTAAAAACAAAACCAAACTCCTTGAGGACAAAGGAGCCTTTACTGCTCAGTCAGGCACTGTACAACAGCTGGTTGCACTACCTGGAGGCTAAAAGTTGCTTGTGTCTCAGTCTGGGCTTTTCTGAGTGTAGATGGAAATAGATGTGAGGAGATATTAAAGAAGAGCGAGCACTAGGAAGAGAAGAGAATGAATGGTTCAAGATGAAGATAGCACTAACCACTGTACAATACTGTACAAAACAAGACCATCTTTGTTTTCTGTAAATGAAGTGTGTTCAGCTGCTCTCTCCAGCCCTTGTCTCTTTCTTTCCACAGTAAGACTGGTATTTCTGTTATTTGGATTAGCCTGCAGACAATATCAAAATGAAACTTTAGCCTTTCTTGGAAATGGCTCATTTAAAGAGATTTACACAGAAGTACTGGAATAAATATGCACCTTCTGAACAGAACACAGAAGAGATGTAGATTTAAGATAAACCTCTGTGTGCTCTTGAGTAAATTATTCTAATTTTGGTGCAAATATAGTGCTTAATAGAAATTGTGCCTGCTGCCAGGAAATATAAACCATGCTCCATTTAAAAACAAACATCCCCCCACCAGCAATACTGCTTGTTGTTAATACTCACACACTGGAAGTGAGAGTTGAGTTAAACATTGAGTCCCCTTTCTCTGTGTTTCACAGGCCTTGCCAAAATGTACCCAGTAGCATGTAAACACAAACTGTGGTAAACCCCAGGTGGGACAACCTAAACTCTTGAGGGTTTTGGTTTGTTTGGGTTGGTTTGGTTTTTTAATAAATAAAACTAAAAATCCTGATGATTTAGAGGTGCTGATGGCAGAGATGTGGCACTCAGCAATGTCCCTGGGCATGGGGAGTTTACTGGGTTGGCCATGGCCTGTGTGCTCTGGGTCCCCACTGGGCACAGGAGCAGCTCCTTGTGCTCTGCCTGGTGCCCCTGCACCACTCTCAGGTCTGTGCTGTCTGTACCACAGACGTGTTGTGCAATGGATTTTAAAGCAGTTTTTTGCTTGCTTTCATCCGGGTAACCCCCAATTTGTCGGGTGGCTTTTGGGATTTGTAAAGCTGCATCAATGGCAGCAATTGCACTTCTGGGATGGGAGAAAGCCACAGGGAGAGTAAAGAGAAAGGTTGTTTGGGGTATGGGCGTGATGGTGTTGGAATAGCAGACAGCTAATTATATCTTTCCTATCTATCTGACAGGGTTTGTCACCAAAAACACACAAATAAGAGCCTTTTCGTGCAGAATTAATTCTTCTATTCACAGCCCAGTGGGCACATCTTTTTAATGGAGTCAGATGCACCTACACTGAGTGTATTTACCTCTCTGTGTGTTTATATATATATATTTCACAGCAGTCTGCACTGAACCAATGTTAACCTCTGTAAGAAAGATCCAAAAAGTTCTTAAATCTCCAGTAGAGTTAAAATATATTTAGCAACCAGAGGGGGACTGACTGCCATTATGTTATGAGTTGTTTCTGCTGCCAGCACAGAGCTGAGGCAACATGCTGTGCTGAGGTGCAGCTAAGATTGTAAAGATGTCGGTGCATGGACTGAAAGTCTGGTACACCCAAACTATGCTACCAGAAATAACCCAGCCAGCTGAACTAGAATTAAATTTATGAAAATGAGGAATCTATAATTTTCAAAACCCAGATCTGAATTACCTTCAGCTCCAAGCTTTACAAGCTTATTCAGCTTTGCTCACTTGATGGAGAAAACATTTTATGTAGTTTTTATTGATCTGGTTATTTTTACTGTTTCCCTTTAGCAGGTTTTTAGGTCAGTAGATTATAGAAGTGTTAAATTACTGCAAAGATACATCTGGGATAAACAACACGAGGTTTGTTTCCCTGAGACAGTCTGTGCTTCCTGACCAGGCGGTGTTTTGTTCCAGTGAGTGACAAAGTTTGGAGCAAGTTCTTCTGTCTGTGTGTGTGAGGTGCTTTCTATGGTGGGATGTTACCTGGTGCTGGAAATCCAGCCAAGCCCAAGGACTCAGTTCTTGGTGCCAAAGCTCTGTGAGCACCTGACCCGTGGCAGAGGCTGTGGTGGGAGACTTTGGTGGCATTACAGATTTCCAGAAGCATGAGCACTGAGTCTAGGAGGCTCCTCTGGCAAGGGTGATGTGTGAGGCAGCTGGAGAGCTGCCCGGGGAGCAGGGGCTGTCTCTGTCCCTGTCGTGGGCATGGTGTGGGGCAGAGTGCTGCACTCAGTGTGAGGGGCCCTCCATGGGCTGCAGGTGGGTCTCTTCCCCCATGGGCCCCCACAGGTTGCAGGGGAATCTGCTCTGGCACCTGGAGCCCCTCCTGCCCCTCCTTCTCCACTGACCTTGGTGCTGCGGGGTTGTTTCTCTCACATAGTCTCACTCCTATTTCTGGCTGAAGTTGCTGTTGCACAGGTTTTTTTCTCCTTCTTAAATCTGTTATCCCAGTGATGCTACCAGTCATCATGGATGGGCTCAGCCTTGGCCAGTGGCAGGTGTGTCTTGGAGTTGGCTGACATTGGCCCTATTGGACATGGGGGAAGCTTCCAGAAACTTCTCACTGAATTCCTGTAACTCTCCCTGCTACTAAAACCAATATATACAGAGAGAATCATACTGCCAGTAGTGGAAATTTTCATGTCATGAGATATATAGATATATATAAGAATACCAGTTCTTATCTAGATAAACAAAGTATGCATGGAATAACCTGTTTTACATAAACAGTTTTCATGTCAGCAGATTACAGGTACTTCAGTTTGTGTGAAAGTCACTGTGCTCAATCTGAAATCCATCTACCTCTAGAAGCCTGTACAAGACAGAGATGAAGACTGAATGATGTATTTGAAAGCCCAGGGGAATTGTGATTACTCAGAAGCCTGTCCAGAACATCGTATGTTGCTGCAGTGCTGCAGGAGCTCTGTTGCTCAGGAGCAGCAGGTGCCAGCACCGCACGAGGCACCGTGGTGGCTCTGGGCTCTGACTCAGCACTGCAGGGATGTGATGAAGAGACCCCCATATCCACCCTGATGCAACAGCCTTGGTGTTCCTGTGACATGCATCTGTGATTTGAAGTGTGACATTAGCAAATACTTTCTGCAAAAAATCAGTTTTTTCCCCACACTTCCATCCTACTTGGGTTCTTATCCTAGGCAGAACAGACTGTGGGAGTGTCTTGTGCTCCAAGTGCTGTATTATCCCTCATTTGTATCCATTGTGATCCTCGCCTTCCTCAAGGAGGGAGAACACATTTGGGGTTTTTTTGTGGAAGCAGAAGTTTCGTGCCCAGGCAGGTGAGGATGAGGGTGGGGAGGAATGGCTGGATCTGAGGTGGTGCTGGCTCTGTAGGTGCCCAGTGGCTGCTGTGTGCTTGGCCAGGGGCAATGTTCACCACAGCCTGCAGCCAGGGGCTTGTGTCAGTAATAGGATGTTACCACCTAAAAATTTACTCCAACATTCTCCCAGTAACTGAAAACCTTACAGTGTATCAGTGCCTTAGCAAAATAGGCTGTATTACTCTTTTCCCCTAATTTTAGGTATATAATCATATGAGCAGTGCACATGTCTAAACTGTGAGTTCCCAGTTCATCCCAATAGCCATAAGGTATTCCAGGGTGGCGATAAGGGTCCATGCACAGCTTTGAGGATGAGCATTAGCCTGACCTGTGTGGTGTGGCTGCACTACAGCCTTGAGAGAGGCAAAATGCAGAGTGCCAGGAAAAAAACCAACAATCTCCAACTATGTGGCTCTGTAGAGCTGGGGTCAGGGAGCATGTTCCAGTGCCTGCCCTCTATTTTCACTAAAACACATGAATTTTAGAGTAGGTGCTGACCTACATAAATGTGGGAAGCCTTGCCTGCTGCAGTTCCTGGGAGATTAGCAGAGGGGGCTGGGTGTGGGGTGTGAAGGGGTAATAACATTATATTTTAACTTGTTAGCCATTTGGAGTCCAACCTCATTAAATCCATGCACTACAGCTCAGTGGCCTTTGAATGAATGGATTAATCCTGTGTTATTTTATCGCTTTCCTCCTGTACCCTGCAGCTGTGCAGTCTGAAGTTATCTTGTTTTCTCGTTTATAAGTGTTGTAAAGGAAACTCCCTGGAGATGATGCAGTGTGTGCTGAACACGAAAGCCTCCACTGAGCTTGATTGCTGCAAACGATCATCCTAACAGCTCCTCAAAGCTGTGACCTGGGTCACACTTCATGAGGGATGTATTAACTGTAAGATTCCCCTTTTTGCTACTTCACCGAGGATCTCTGGGAAACACCTTGAAAGGTGCAGAGCATCAAAGCAGCAGTATTCATTTGTGAGGTTTAGGCTCATTTTTTGGGGGAGTCTGAGATGACTGTGAACAACACCTTCTGGCAACAGTGTCAAAGCAGCTGCAGGTCCAAAAAATTGGTGTGAAGAACCGGAATTTGTGCTCTTCATTGCTTTTATATAGAAAATGCAGGATGATGGGTTCTTTGTAAACAGAAAACTCTCATGCTGAGCACAGAATATCTCAGGCCACTTCAGCTCAGTGGGCACTAGAAGGGCTGTGGTAATGTGTGCTGTGCTCTAACAAAAATCTTCCATCTCCTTGGACATAGCATTTGAAAAGCCTTGCTGGCTTTCATCTTTTCCTGGCAGATAACGAAAGTTTGATTTGATTTTCAGGATGGAGGGTTATTTAGATCAGTAGCCTGTAATTCTGCATGTGTCTGTATTCAGCATGTCCATGAAACATCCTTGACTTCTGTGGAGAAGGAACTGAGAGCTGATAAATCTCATTTCCTGGCCTTGGCCAGCAGTCCCCTGAGGACTGGTGGAAGGAAAGGCCAGAAATGTATCTAGGGTGCAAAACTTTTCTAAGCACAAGTTGTGCTGTAAAACCTTCATCTCCCCAAGCCTTTTCCTTCCTGCAGGCTTCATCTGCCACATCTCACATTCTCTGCATCTGGGTTTCAGACGAAGGGACACCTCCCCAGGGAACTGAGGTGGAGACAGGTCCCCCCACCACTGCCTAAGCTCTTTGCAGGAGAGAGGAGGAAAGAGAGGCTCTTCCCTGGCAAATGGGCATTGGGTACTGGTAAAGAAGGTAGAATTTGCTTTGTAGTGTAGGCAGGATGGTCATCAGTTGAAGGAAAGCCCCACTAAGGCCGTTTTAGGATTTCAGAACCTAAGCAGTAAATGCAAGAGAATCAGTGGAGCCCTTTCCACCTGGTCACTGCATACTGTGTACTCTGACCTCCTAGGAGCCAGTTACATATTTTGCTTTATCCAAAAGTTTCCTTTTAGTTCAAACCTCACCTCTGATAAATCTGGGATAACAACTCTCCCACTCAGCTTTTTCCTTCCTGTAGAATTTAATAATTTTGTAGCTGGAGACCTTAGACCTCTGTGGAAGCTCCCCTGTGAAATGAGCACCCTGCCCACAGCCCTGGAAGCAGGGCAGCCAGCACTAGCAGAGGAATCTCTCTGGTTTGTTTGGAGGACACTGGGGGGAGGAAGAAATCTCAGAAATTATACAGAAAGTTTGTTTTGGCTCCTGGTCTAAGGGACTTGGGGATTCATCATCTCCTGCAAGGAGCACCTCTGTGGACACTGTGGGCACACACTGCACAGTTGCAGGGAGGCTGAGCTCTCTGCAGCCTCACTGCTGAGAAACTGGAACCCTGTTGGGGCTGCCATGAGGGCAAGGATGAGCCACCTTTCCTCCAAGCCAGCCCAGCTGCTGGGCACACTGTGTACTTTTTTCAGGCTGGGTGTTAATGGGTCCTGATTCATACTGCCTTGTAGGATTCATTCCTCTTGTCCTGTGGCTGATACCACTTTGCTCCTACGATCAAACCTATTGTCCTGCTGCCTCTTGATGGCTATGGGTATGGGTCCTTCCTGCAGCAGGAGAAACACTCAAGAAGCTGTATCCCAGGAAGGCACACTCGGACTTGCTTTCCAGGAGTAAACTGCAGTTTCAATCCAGATGTGCTTTTCTCCCTTCTGTGTGTTTAATTTTCTGTTTGAAGTTGTTGCACCAGGGAAAAGCTGACAGGTGAAGAGAGCTAGAGTTCCCAAAGGCAAGTTACTTAGGCTGTAACATTTCTTAGACTGCTCCCTCCCTCTGTAGGCAATTAGTAAACTGCTTGCTGACATTATTTCCTATTAACAGGTTTGAGTAACTGCTTAGACCTTCTGCTGCTTTGGGTTTGGCACCTGATAGCCTGAAACCCACATGTAGATGTGGAAAATAAATTACTCCCTAGTGCTCATGGGCGGTAACTCCAGGTCTAACTGCGTGTGTGGGCTGACAATGCCACTTTAACGGGGAGCTTGTTTATGAGGCGCTGGGTGATAGATCTCCAGAAGGGAATTAGACTCAATGTGTCCTATACCTGTTAATTGAATCAGGCTGAGGTGCCTGCAGGGAGGGTGCATTTAGACAACATCAGGGCTGGGTTTGCATTTGTATCGCCCTGGCTGGAAGCTGGAGCTGTGTCTGCGAAATCCCGAAGGCAGGCAATGAATCCTGTTCAGCCTCGCAGCCGCCCCGCTGTCGGTGTGTGTTCGGCAGAGGCGCTCTCAGCCCGGTTCCTGCTCGGCGCTGCCGTGCGAGCGGAGCAGGCCGAGCTGGGGCAGCTCACGCCTCTCCTGGGACACAGGGGGCCGTCGGCAGCCCCGCTTCCGAGGGGTCAGGAGCTCCCTGGGACGCAGAGCTGTCAGCCCCATCTCTGCCTGTGCTGGCGCGTGAGCTCCTGTAGAAATCGTTCCCTCCCAGGGCGGAGAGAGCATCCAGCTCTGCCAAAACCGCTGCTTTGCAGTTAGCTCCAAAGAAAAGGGCCCTTCGTGCAGAACACCGGTGGGATGAGCAAGATGTTTGTGCTTTGCCTTTGTTTCCAGGAAGGATGTGGCTGTTTTCTCATAATTAAGTTCTGGAAAAATATCTGCATCGTTAGATGGAGTTGGTAATGAGGAGATGGTTTTTTTGATCTTAAAATCTAAGTACATTTAAGCGTGCGTGGGTAATTTATAAACAGTTGTTAAATACAAGTGTTTGGGAAAGGCTTAATGCAGCAGTCACTGATACCAGTATGAGGTTGAATTTTGGCATTGTTTCTAACAATTATATTTGGTTTATTTTTAACCAGCAACGCTAACCTTGACATTCACAGATGTAAATAGTGTTATATAGGACTGAGAGGGAACACCTGAGAAGTCTTCAGTCCAGCTTCAGACAAGATGCAGTTCATCTACTTCACCTCTGAGAAATATTTGTGTAACCTCTTCTTAAAACCTTCCACAAAGATTCCCTCAACCTTCAGAGAAAAAAAATGAGTGTCAGGGCCTGGACTATACTCATTATTCCAGCTGAGGCCTTACCAATGTTGAAGAAAAAGGTAATCACCTGTCTTATTAATGCAGCCCAGGAAATCTGCCTCCTGCTCATCAGCATTGCTTTGCAAACTTCAGGATGACTCCTAATGCTTTTCTGTGTATTGCTGCTTGGATAGTTATCACTGACACTGTACTGCATATTTGATTTCATCTTCCTTGGTGTAGGGATTTGCATGTGATAAAACATTTCAAATCATGTCAGACAGGAAAGTCATATATCAGAAGCAAATATGGCTTTGAAAGTCAATGTAGTTTCTAATATACAACCAGTAACTCAGTGATAGCTGCTCCAGTAACAGCAGAGAGATTTCATTTCCATTTGATAGGTGTTGTATATTTGGTTTTTAACAAATATTAGTAATTGCTGATTCATTTGCAGTTAGCCAGGAAGCTGCTGTGCCCTGTTGTTCCCAGTAGCCCCCTGAAGGTGAATATATTTATATTCCAGACCACAGGAAATGTTGTGCATTTACTGGTGCAGTAATTTTGGGGGTTTGTGGCATACAGGAAGAGTCCATGAGACATGATACATGCTGATTAGCAGTGTCTTCTCATTGATTACAGTTAGCTGAAGTAGTTCTTGGTACCTGTTCTGGCATAAGCTTCTGTTAATGTTAAAACTTGAGCTAAATGATATGTTCAGCTTTGTGATACCAGTCAGAGGAGAGAAATTGCAGTGAGCATTTCGTAATAATTCAATGTGATTGAAGGAAATTTTCAATACTTGAAAAAGCTACATGAGATAGCTTCAGACTTGCTTGAATTACTTGATACATGGTCTCCATGCATGGAGGTTTTGTTCTGGTTTTGGGTGTAAAAACACCCTGGTTATGTGCAGATGTGGGTGTTAACTTCAGCTCCAGACAGCTGCAGTGATAGTAAATAGGAGTAGGATGGGTCACAATAATTTATCATCAGTCTTGTTTTCAGTCTCCTGCTCTGGGCTGAAGGACCCCTTTGTGCAGCAGCATAATAACCAGCGGGCAGATGACTTTGACTCTCTCGCTCTCAGGGGCACATGAATAAGACCTAATGAAAATAGCTGGGAGACAAAGAGCGATGGCTGCTTCACTCTGCCAGTCCTTTCTGACACTCCATACATCTGCAACAGGCCACATCGACAGCACACCAGACAGGGCCAGCAACTGTAAACAACAGGATCAGAGCAGAATGTGGGCTGTATGCATGTTTATCCCAGATAAATTAACACAGGCCTGTTCTTCACTGGAGAAGAGGAAATAAAGCAATTCATTGTCACTCGACAAAAACTTGTTTTGAAAAGAGCAGTTTTAACCAAGGGTGTTGAAATTGAATATTACTGATAATGAGAGGATGATCTCCCACTCTCAGTATTTCACTGTCATTCTTCTTATCTCCTGGAAAGAGGGACTGTATCTGAATATGCTGCTCATAAGAAACGCAAAGGAATGTAGAGAGAAGTAGATCCAGTCAAAATTTTTGGTTATGGTGTCTTCATAGCTTCTAATAGAAATGTTTAATTCCCTGAAGTGACATTTGCTCTTTTGCTCAAAAAAAAAAAAAAAAAAAAGAAAGATGGTGTTTTACAAATGCTTAAAACCTGCATCCAATAGTAAGACAAACAGACTGAGAAAATCCCTCCCTAGAAAAATAAAACATTTTTAAAATACCATGTTTGGTCTTATAGCAAAACGCCAGCTGAATGCATCAAAATAAATGGAATGTTTGCCTCTCTAGAGGTCTCACTAGACACTAGCACAACTAGACACAAAACACCTAGCATAAATTACAAAATGTAGGTGCAAAAATAGTTCAATTTTACAAAATATGGTTGAGATAGGTGTGCAGTACAATAATAGCCTATGCAACGTTTGTTTCAAAGAAAATCTTTACTGTATTATCATGACAATCATTTCCCCACTTCTACACATCTTGGGTTTATGCCTGTGTATACATGAGAGAGGATGTGAAACAGGATTAGGTATGAGGTGAAGACTGACATGTGGGGAGTATCCTATGGGATAAAACCAGGAGGGCTTTATTTGTTCAACTTGGAAAGGGCAAAAGGCTCTGCTATCACTTTCAATGAGATGAATCAGGGAAAGAAACACCATGGAAAACTATTTTGGTTCAAATAAAAAGCCATTTTAAAGAAAATTAGTTGTACAGTAGCCATGAATGGAAAATGGAAATAAAATCACAATTTCGAACCTTCACCAAAAAAATATTAGCGTGGGTAAATAAGGAATTTTCAAAGAAATGTTTATCAGCTGTATAACAAAGGGTATAGTGGGACAAAACTCAGTGGCCGTTCTTTGTTTAGGAAAGCTTGAAGCCTTTTTTTTTTCCTTTTATTGAATGGTAGGTGCAGCAGCTCTTGTGTGTTTGAAAAACATTCATTGCTTATTGAAGAAGCTTTGATGCTCAAGGGACCAATCTACTTAATAGATTAGGTCTGCAGCAGTACAGCCCTTGGTTGTGCCACGGTTCACACTGAATAACAACCCTGCCACTCTTTGAAATATGTGGGAAAACTTCCATGGCTGTACTTGCTGTAGCCCTTCGCTGTGAATTAGGCAGTAGAACATCCCTCCCTGTCGACTTTGCAGCCCTGGCTGCGTTTGACAAAGTGCTCAGAGCTGGCAAACGTGGAAGGGTTGCTGCCACTGTGCCCGCAACCTGGCAAACAATGCACAGTAAACAACCAATAGGCTGGTTTTTTTCCCTGTTTATTTTGAATTATCTGTGGTCAGATGGTTGTCATGAATTAATTCAGCCTTCAGAATTACTTCATAAATGCTTTACAGCAAAAAAAAATCTGACTCTAAAGCATTTGCTTTATAGCAAAAAAAAAATCCGAGTCTGAAGCATTTGCTTTGACTGTATCTTGGCTGTTCATCCCAATGAGATGAGCCCCCTGTTTCCTGATTAGGAAGGACTAGAAGTGATGCTGCAAGTTGTAGTCCAAAGGTAGGAGAGACAAATGTTGAAAACATCATGGTCCCCATTTCCAGATTTTTTGGGAAAGATACTCCTGTAGCAAGTGAGACTAAGGATTGCCAGAGCCTCAGTGTAAAGCCCAGTTAAGCACAGGTTGAAAAGCAGTAGTAGTTATTCTAAAATCAACTGAAAACCAGCTACATAAGCAAGCATATGCTATAGTTTCTTTTGATACTACTGTCTTTTATACTACTGTAAATTTTGACTTCGTTTTATTCAATTAATACATATTACTGTTGTTTTTAACAAAGTGTTCAAAATTGAACTTCATTTACTTTAACTTTGAGTATGATTTTACTATTCTTACTTCAAGTTCTTTTTAAATTGAAGTACCTTTCCATAACAAAGGAAAGAAAACCATTTGGCTTGCTATCTACCAGTCATCCCCTAGAAATTAAACTAGTGTTTTCTGAATAGATACTGTGGAAGTAAATATTCAAAGTAAACCTCTCCAATGATTATTTTCAGGTTGCCAGGGACCACGCTACTATTTACTTTTCTTTTGCTATCAAAGCTGTATCTGAAAATTGAGCAGTGCATTTATAGAGGTGTTTTTCTCCCCACCCTATGACTACATGAAAATACACCATAATTTGCGAAGGACAATTAGCATGCAGGGAGTCACCTTTCCCTGTGTTAGTACAGTGCTCAGAACAATTATGCACCTGAGCGCTACTATAGCCACAGGAGTGATAAGTAGCCCATTAAAATGACAATCGATGCCATATGAATAATTTCCTTCTCATTTGTCGCCAGTCACTGCAGGAACTTTTCTGTAAAGGCACGGCAGCAGCTGCCCCACATCCTCCAACACTGCTGTGCCAACCTGCCCCCCCTTGGGTGATCTTCTGTCTCAGGGGTTTTGGTGGCACTTCCGAATGCAGCCTTGGCCCAGCCCATTTCTGCCCCAGCACACGTGTTTGTGCGGCTGTGACAAACGCTGCTGTGGGTGGAAGAAAGGGATGTGCGATTTTGTGAGGAAGATGCCGGCTCTGGGAACAGTTTGCTGACCTGGGATTTGTAAAAAAGCAAGAAAAAAGATGGAGGTAACTTAGTGTAAGTTAAGTAAGCCTAGTTTACAACCCTCATGCCTAGGCAGAGATGACGCCCTTTTTCTGTGCCCTTCTGCACATCTCGACGCCGTCCCGGGCTCAGCGCGGTGCCCGAGGTGCCCTGTCCTGTGCTGTCGGAGGCTGCTGGGCTCTCGGCAGTGCTGGGAGCAGCCTGGGGGTGTGTGCTGTGCCAGCAGCACTCAGCTGCTGCTCGGGCAGCTGCTCCAGCCCGGCAGCTCCTTGTATTGCCAGGGGCATGTTCCTAAAAGCAAGGCTGGTGAAAACGCAATTAGAACTCCACGGCACTCTAAGATCTTCGGCTCGTTTCCCTCTGTGAGTTGGGTGTCGTGCTTCTTTCCCGCTGCAGTTAGGTTGGCACGGGTAGGGATGGGAGCAGGAACCGTGGTGGGATTAAGAGACAGTCCCTCTGTCTGTGCTTGGTGAGTCTCAGCACAGCATATGAGGAGACCTACAGGGGGAAAATGGTTAGTACATTACATTCCTGCCTTGTATAAGAACAACTGGGAGATAAGAGCCAAGCTGTAAGGACAGCCTGAGTCTCCACAGTGGTTAGGATAGTTTTGGAAGAAGTGGAGACCTTGCTCCAGCTGCTGTTTGACATCATAGCTCATCAGAACTCGACATCTGGGGCTTAGCAGAACCCTGGCTCGAGCTGCTCAGCCCCACACGCTCTCTGCTGAATAACTGCCCACTGCAATGGGGCCTCCCCTGCACTCCCCCCGACATGTCAGACCATGCTCAGCAGGTGTAAGACACTGAGGCCATGCAGCCTGGGAAGCCTCTGGGTTGCATTTAATCCGAATAGATATATTTTAGCTCAGGGAATTAGTGCTTATCTATTGATTACAGCTCAGCAGCAGATACTTTCTCAGCCATAATGAAGCTATGGATGCATGCTGCTTGATTTAAAGTTTGAAAAAAGCAATTGGCTCTGAAGCCTTCACCCACATTTTGCAGAAATTAAGCACCTTTCCTGTCAGAGTTCTTCCAAAGGGTCTAATGGCATCATTTGCCCAGAGTTACACAACATTAACAGTGTATGTTTTTTCCAGAATGAGGGGTAATTATGTGAACATCTAATGCAATTAATTGATATAAACATGCCTTGTGGCGATAAAGAAAACCAAATAATGTTCTTCCTTAATGTAATGAATCAGTTAAGAAATTGTAAAGCAATAAATGTATCAGACTTTGAATTTAAGAGCACATACTGGGAAAAATGAGGCTGTTGAAGCCACAGTTCTAGAAATGTTACTTTTTTTTCTGAGATAGCAACAGAAAAAGAGGAAACAACTAAAAATAGAATAATCTGAATATCAACATGTTTCATGCCTGATAATTAAGAAATCAATAACAATACTCAATGATATGCCAGGCTCAGCTGCTTTTGACATTTCTAGGACCTAAACCTCCAAACTTTTATGTAAACAGGGGATTTTATTCATATGAGCATTGTCGTTGTTGTCAGGGAGACAGTCACTCGTCTGCCCGTTGCCACACACAGCATTTTAATCATCCCTTCTCCAGTCAGAATTCCTGCTTTTAAAGTAGCAGACAAAGGTTCCTTTTCTCACTTGATTTGCATCTAGATATTGCAGCTAGACAAATCCTGTATCAGATCATGTGCAAAAAAGGGAAAGTCATTTCAGAGAGAAAAGAGGCACCTATTATTAGTGTTTCCAGATCCACTGTTGTAAGACAAAAAAAATTGATTTTTTTCATCCTTAATGTGCTCTCTGCCAATGCCTGTTATTTTTGCTCTTAGCTTTTCACATTTGCTTGACTGTTGTATCACCTTTTTTTTTAAAGCAATGACCGTCTCACAAAAACCCAAAGCAAAATGAAACAAAAAAAACCCCTTACTGGTAGGAAGACTTTTTAATCTCTTTTTGAATTCAACAGAAACTGCCAAGTACTAGAATGCCATAGAATTGCAGGAGCCCTGACTGCTGCTCCTGTGTTTTTAGTATTACTGAATAATTTATATTTTGAGGGGAAATGTGCAGTCTTTGTCACCTTTTATTTTTGTCTTCTCTGTAAATTTAAGTTACTCAATGAGACAGTGTGGAACTGCCAGAAACATAATATGAATTGTACCATAATTTCAACTCTCATAATTTAAAATTGGTGTCTGCCAGTGCAGAATAATTGCTTCTCCAAAGACTATCACAATTCACCTACAAATTCAGCTGCTTAACCCGACCTCTGGCTCCCAAAGGCATGTGGGCTGTGATGCAGGCTGTGCGTAATTCAGGGCTAAAATAAACACACAGGAAATATTGCAAAGGATGGATTCACACATCCCTCTGCCCTGTGTCGCTGCTGCCACCACGGCGTGTGCTCACCCTGCGCTGAGCCCTCGGGTGACCCCTCGCCGGGTCTGTGTGCCTGTGCTGCTGCAAGGGCCTGCACGGCCGGGACAGGGATGTTCTGGTGGCAGTTGTGCTACCAAAAGAAGGGTGAGAGATGGTCTCTCTGTGCTGATTGCCCCACCTTAACTCCTGTTGACCCACAAAAGAGATGTGAGTCTTTTTTGTGAGCGTAAATAAATAAATAAGGGGCTCCTGGTGAATGGAGCTGGGAAATTCAGAGGTTTTGTTGGGGTTTGCAGCTTGTCTTCCTAGTGGCCACTGGCAAGTCAGACAGATTCTGTCTCCTACCTCTGTCTACAAAGACCATCTATTACTTGCCTTGTGGGCACATTACAAGGGTTGTTTAGCTAATACTTGTGAAATGCTGTGAATGGGAAATGTGTTGGACAAGAGCCTGTTTCTTTCTCAGCTCAGGTTTTGGAGATAACTCTAAGCAGGTATTGGAGTGGTTTTTCAGAGCTGTGCAGTTAGAACAGACAGCTGGTTTGTGGAGCAGCATTTACACTTTGTGGCTTTTTTTGTTTCTGTTTCTGCCCCAAGTTATTTGAGTAAGTTCTCCAGGAAGAGGACAAAGCAGGAGAATTGAGAGTCTCACAGGAAAAGCTTGCCAAAGCATTAGGGAAACTGGGGTAAACCTCGGTATCAGTGTCAATATTTCTTTTTAACGTTGTGTTGGAAAGGAGTAATTCCAAGGATAAATTATTTAATTTTTCTTTCAGAGGTGAATCTGTGAAAAGAATTGTTTACTACCTCAAAAGTATAAATTGTATTATCTTAAACTCATATGCAGTGCTGCTCTGTAGACCGCACCAAAGAGAGAGACTTGGCTGATACACTGAACTGGATCTGGGGCACTGTGAATCTTGGCCCTGTGGAATGTGCAAGTTCTCTGAGATCAGTTCCCCATATAAAGTAATCCTTTTTTCTTGTGTCCATTGTGTTTATCAGGCTGTAAGATTTTTGTGATGCAGACTCCCTTTTTGCCTCTTTGGATTTAAGATTATAATTCTACTACCCAATAACAAATGTTCATCTCTGCTCACCTACCTTTGATGTGAAAAATTGATGCCACAATTAATAGCATGTCACCATTATAATCTGCACAAATATATTCCAGCATTCATAGCATATGGAACCCCTTTTCCCTTGACAGTAGACTTCCTGTAAAACTAGGGTCAGAAAAAACCCTCACAGTTGTGCATAAACAAAGTTGTCTCCATATTTAGTCTGGATTTGATTCCTTGGGAAAATATATGTAAGGAGAGTTATGGACTGAGACTATACAAATAAAATGAATTATTATCATTCTCTTAGGGAAGTGTTCAAATGAAAGGCAAGGAAAGATCTGATAAGAAATGAAAGCTTAATATTCAGGTGGAACAAACATTTCATATTACCTGACCAGACAAGCATCAAAACCAAAAGATGCTTCTCTTCACTGTTCTCTACTTCTTATTTTTCTGTTTTACCTTCATCTAGAAATAAAATTTCCATCCTGTGGCACTCTGGCCATGACTTTTGCACTGTATACATTTTGATTACCACCTCTGGGCAGACTTGTGCCCAGGTTTCAGGAGCAATTTATTGCTCAAGGAAACAAAAGAAACTTGTGCTATTTGCAAACTGCACAGCTTTAATTATCCTGAGTGTAATTCATCTCACTCTAAGGCAAAACTTTCATGATGCAATTCTGAAACTAATAATATAGTCACCAAAATGTCTTCAAAAGTGCATGCAGTGGCAAATGTCTCTGTAGATTTAATACAAACTGAGTCTACTTTCAATAAAAAGCCACCAGAATTTTCCAGGCCAGTGGGGACCCACATACTGTGTAAAAGTGTAGAGCGTCAATAAAATAAACTTGGCAGGACCATTACTTTCCATTCCAGTATAAAATCCATTTTTGCTGATTATGGAGGTCAATAAGGAATTCTGAAGTCTCCAAACAATTGTATTTTTTTGCCTTTGCTGTTTGTTCTGAGTTGGTAAGACTGGCAGAGTAGGAAAGCAATGCTACCTGTAACTCATCATGTAACTGTATTTTACCGTGCAGTCTAACCACTAACTTTTAAAGTCATGTATCCTATCAGGCTAAATTCTCCTCCTAATTACACTGGCATAAACAGTTGTAGTTTAATTGAATTATGTTGAATCGAATAATTGCTGTGATAAGAAAGTAGATCTGGTTGAAGTCACAGTCCAAATTAATGTTTAAAAACAAACGCAGTACACTCAGAAGCTTTGCGAAGTGCTGAATGTTGTGAGTTCCTGGAGAAGTTCAAAAGACACTTGCATTACATTGGTGACAAATCCTCATTTGGAGCACATTAATAACTTGTTAATTCAACAGTGCATTTTTGTGTGATGCCCTATAAGCAATAGAGATGTATAAAGTTTATAAATCAGATTAATTTGCTCATCTAACAACAGAATCTACTCCCCTTAATTATTCTGAGAAGCACATTAGCCCATGCACTGCTTTCAGGAGGGCTTAAGGCATAAAGTGTGCAGCTGGGACCTGATCCTTTGGGGCAGCCAGTTTTGGATATGAACCCACCCACTGCTTTCAGGAGGACTTCTTGGAATAAAACACATCTCAGCGAAAGCCAGCACGGTGTGGTGACAGACACACAGCAAAAACGCATCATCAGTCAAATGGAAAAGGAGTAGCAGACAAATCTTTCATTCAAAGTACTTTAAAAATATTAGCTCAGTCTCGCAGCCTCCTTGATGAGTGAGGAAATATAATCATGTAAGAGACAGTTGTTCCTTGTTTAGGCTCATACACAAAGGGGCACAGTGGGGACTGGGAGTTGGAAACCCCAAGTACCCAGAAGGTTTGAGGATATTCCTGGTGAAACAGCAGTGAATCTGACCTAATTTAAGGAGAAAAAAAAAATCAATCCAATACCACAGAGACATCTGAATGACTTTTTAAAGTTCCCTGGAGATGCCTCAGGGTGACTTTGAAAGATGGATATGGTATGACCAAACTCAATACCTTTAGTGAGGACCTGTTAGTCCCTCCTTAGCAGGCTCACCTGAAGCATCAAGGAGAGCTATGAAGCTACTGAGTTGCTGAAGGAATCCGGTGTACTATCCCAGCACACATCTAGTTATGGATGTTCCCCTAAAGAAAGCTCATCAGTAGGCACTGTGTTCCCTTCCCAGCTGTTGCACAGCAGCAGCAGTAGCCAGGATTCCTGTCACATGGCTGCTGCAAATCCTTTCTGGGGCTATACATACTCTGCATGCAATCAGCTGCCATTCAAGTTCTCTCATAGGACATCCCCTGTGGAAATAAACAGATAAATTATTTACTGTGCAGGCAAGATGATACTGAATAGTATGGCAGCTAAATATTGTAGTTACACTAAGTTCCCGTGAACGGGCATAACTTATTCATGGTCAGAAAGCAGAAGAACTCTTCCACAAGCTAGATTTTTGTCAGTCATGATGATTTTCCATGTGTTCTGTACTATAGGAAGACCTCTTTTAAAAGGGGACAGTAAATTATTAACTGTGCAGGGAGGATGATCCTAAATGGTACAGCAGAGAAATCATGTAGCTGCAGTGACTTCTCATGAGCGTGATGTGCTGTTCATGAACCATTTATTGGACCAGACTTCCATGCTTAAGCTGGTGATTCCCAACAGCCCATGTGTGCTTTTCAGCTGTGAAACAGAGCTGTCTTCTGGGGAGCAGGCACAGGTTAGCCCTTTGAGATCTGCAGCACCTTCACACCTGCCCAGGCCTGTGTAAATCCACAAGAGGTATCTAAGTCATTATGGTGTCTCTGGGTAGTGCTCTGCCTTTTTAGTTTGTTGTCATCTGGGGCCAGTCCCTGCCTCTGGTGGGTAGAGACTGAATCATCTCTCTACCAGGTTGTGTGTGTGCTGCTGAGTGCTGGCTGCAGGACGTGGTGCTCTCAGGGGTTGTTTTGAGGTGGAATTGCACCCTGCAGCTCATGTACAGCACACTGTGTACAGGGTATAGTCTGCCATAGACACTGATATAAGATGGCATATCATTAACCAGAATTACTGCTTACAAAGGGAGAGAGAGGAGAAAAATACCAGCAAAGACAGCAGATGGCATCTTGAATACTGAAGTAAGTGGACTCAAGTGCTCATCCGCTATAATGGCAGAATATTCATTTTGAACCCCAGACCATCTTTGAAAGGCTGCAAAGGCCTGTTGTCATCAAAAATAATTTTCCTTTGTTTCATACAGAAGCATTTTGAGGTGTCTGTGATGATTATTGTGGTTCCTGCACCATGTTTAGGGCACGTGGAGCCTGCTTCAAGGAGGGCACACTGCAGCCCCTAAGTCTGTGCTTTTGTCCCTTAATAGGGAAAGAATATGAAATATCACTGATCACAGAATTCTTAAGGAATGAAACAAGGAGGGAAATTCACTTTCCACTTTCTCATGCCTGTCCTTAGAGCTCCTCAGATGCTTATCTCTGTCTTAAGGACCTTGGCATCTCCTGCCTACAATCTGTGGTGTGGTGGTATTGATTTCCTCGGGGAGCTGAGAGCTCCCATCTCTCATGCACAGATGCAAGAGGTAGCACCGTGAAGCTGAGCAACAGTTTGTGAGTATCTCTGGTGACTGGACAAACCTCCTTTCCTGCTGTAGTGCTGCTGAGGAAAAGGACTCCTCATCCTCCTTATAATTTTATGTAGATATAACAGCATGAGAATCAGTGTGAATGCAAATTGGAGAACATTTACCTGCAGAGAGTTAAAATCTGCTTGTCCCATTCACTCATGTAAGCCTACATATAAATGTGTTTATTGAAGATAAATTAGCTATCATAGTTAATTTATTCTGCATGCTTCTTATTAGCTATGTTAATTCCCTTAAATCACCCCACCACATTTCTCCTCTTTGCACCAATTCTGTTCTGATTCTGTTAGCACTGGTTAGAATAGGTTTTACAACATGACTACTGTGTTAAAATAATTTCCAGAAACAGCCCTATGCTTACCCTTGCTTGTGTAGCATTGCTGTCTTACAGCATTGGAGGTCTTGTGGTTTGTTTTCACTTTATGGGCCCTCTTGCAAACACTCTGGCTTTTTGGTTTTGCCTTGTTGCACTTCATAATTTCCAGAAGCACATGTATTTTCTTGCTTGTCACCTACTTTTGTACAGTGAAACTTCCCCTTTATTAAAGCCTGCACTGAAGCCCTGAGCCCAGCCTAGAGGGACTGTGCAGGCCTTCCTAGGATGCAGCAGAAGACCTGTGCCTTGCTGTATGTTTGTTAAGAGATGATGCCATTTCAAGTAGAATAGAAGACTATGTAAAACAATGTTGAAGTCATTTTGTAAGAAGTGCTACGAAAACAGTCCACACCGTGCAGTACACGGAGGGAAACAGCATTCCTTTCCCACTTTGGAAGTTGTAAACTGATTTTACCAGTGTGCTTGTTCAGTTTGTGACTGATTGCCTTGTGGAAGCATATTTTCCCTGGACATTTCTGAGGAATTCTGTGCTGCTCATTCACCTTTGAGTGCTCCCATATCTCCACCATGGGATGCCACCCCAGGTGGGGTGTCCGTGAGTGGTTTACATCCTGACTCTGCACCTGAGAGCTTAGTCTGCCTTCCCATGGGACTGGAAATTCCATTTTGCCTGTGAGGCTGCTTCCCATTTCTTAGGGAGCTCGCTGAAGCCTTGCAGTATGGAGTTGTTGGCCAAGTGCTGTACTGTCAGAATCTAATTGCTGTAACCAGTGAGAGCTAAACCGTGGCTCTCCTGACAGACGCTGGGCTGCTGGGGAGGAGGTCACCCTGGCAACGCCACTCGTGGGTTGCCTGCTGAGGGTGGCTGATGAGAGCTCATCAGGGAGCTCTTGCTGAGCAGCAATGGGTTTTTGCTCGCTCAGGCTATATCCAGCAGCTCAGAGAGAAACTCGGAGAGCCAAAGGAAATCGTGCTTTACTTAAGACTGTCAGACCCTCAGGGACTAGGAAGGGAGAGTTAGTGATAACCATTGCTTCTCCAAAGAGTGTCATTTCTGTGATGGCCTGCCACTCCTTTGGCAAAAGCTGTGACACATTCATGAAAAGTATTTTAGTTCTCAGCTATTACAAACTTACTGCAGATTTAGCTGGAAACCAAAATTATCCTCCAGTGGGAAGAGGGTGTTAAAGCCTAGCAGGAGCCTGAGGCTCAGCTGGGACACAGCTGTCTGGGGTTGCAGCAGCCCAGCACCTCACAGCGGTTTTGGTGAGTGGCCAACGTGAAATGCTCAGCCAGTGCCACCATAGCAGCACGTGCAGGTCTCTCAGTTCAACACCTGGACAGCCTGACATTTATGAACTGTAACTTAGGATTTTGTAACTGTATTTCAGAAGTTTTGTTTTGCCTTTCTGCTTGTTTACAGCCACATAGGTGTTTGTCTCACATTCTTGCACAGTTTTCTATTCAGGTAAACATTATCCTTTTGGTGAAAGCTTGACTTTCCTGTAGTGCAAAGCTGTTAACCATGATCATTCCATGAAGGACACTAGACAGTCTTTCAGCCAAGAAGAGCTTTGAGCTATTTCTCTAGAAACAGTTAAACCAGTGCAGACTCTCAGCATCAAAATGGGGCATCTGCATAGCTGCTGTTTCAAAAGCATCTCTAGCTTCAGAGCAGAGATCACAGATGGCCCAGTGAGACACTTCAAGGAAAATCCATGCTGTGGAGCAAAGCCCTCCTCCTCCTTCAGATCTTCTTTGTCGGGAATCTGCCCCTCCTTCAAGTCTGTTCTTACAATAAGTTAGAAAAGGCTGGTTGGGATGTCAATTCATATTTGCAAAATATTTCCATGAGAGACAAAAACAACCCAGGAAAACAAGCAGAACTTAAATCATTCCTGTGCCTGTCAGGTGCCTGTCCCATCTGCTGCCTGAGTGAGCAGGTCGGGTGAGGAGAAGCCAGGGCTGGAGGGAAACTTTCACAGGTACAATGTCACACGTGCTTAGCTGGCAGATGCAGGTGGGCATCTCTTGCCATTTGCCTGTTCTGAACATGGCCCTCTGAGATCTAAAATCTCTAGCTGTGTTTAATATACAAAACTCTCTGCTGATATTATCCCCAAATGCTTCTAATGGAGTTACTTAAGCTTCAGTTTCTCAGGTTGTTCTCTGTCTGTAGAAATGCAGCTTGAGAGAGAATTTTCCAACACTTGAGACAAAACCTACTGGTTTGATTCTGACATTTCTAAGCAAAGTGAGTGTCACTAACAGCTCTGATCTATATAGTCCTTCATTTAAACACCCTCAAAGGTAAACTTTGATATATAGGTGATGAATGACAAGTGCCATATTTTAATGAGTTTGCAAAGTAGAATTAAGGACCATTTGGGTAAACTGGAAGTTATTGCGTGCATAAAAAGCATGAGCGGATGAATCAAAAAGGATTTTTTTTATGAGATCAAAACCAATGTATGCCAAGAGGCCTCTGACTTCACTGAAGAAACAAATTTTCATGCAGTAGTGATTTACCACATCTCTTCTTAAAAGGCTAGGGTTTTACTCTAATTTTCATCAGACCTACAGTAGCAAAGTATTTGCCACATGGATGTTTGGAAAGGTTGTATTCCAGCAGTAAAACACTTCACAGGACATAGTATTAATGATACCTTTATTCCTCAGAAAGTTTACAATAGCATACCTTTCAGTAATTGAATATTTATCTGGACAAGGTTATGCACAGGCCCCAGCACAATAACTCTCTTCTGTCATGATAAAAAAGGAAAATAAATCCGTTGTTTGCTTTGATTCATGGGCAGAGTGGGAAAGTTCCAAAGGAGGCGCAAAGCATTGCAAAAATGTAAATTGAGAGCATTGCTTTGCAGGCTCCAGTTTTCACAAACAACACAAACTAGTGAGTTAGAGCAATTAGTAGCTGTGTGAGGATGTCCTCATCTTTAATGAATCTCTGATAGCTGCTGCTTCTCCACAAGACCTCATTAAAGCCTTGCAGGTTTGGAGCTAGGAAGAAATTGGCTTCTTGGATTGGAGTCCTTGCCAGATGACCGTCTGGTCACACCCCAGTAAAACAAGTTGTCATTCACAGACAGAATGAACGAAACAGAGCAGGGGGATACCACCAACACACTGCAGAGACCTGCCAAAAGGGAACATAAGAGAACAGAAGAACAATGATTTTGGGGGCAAGGCATTTACCAGAACATTTTCAAGATGTGCAAAAACCATTTTCTTTCCCTTGTGGGCGCGAAACAAATTTATTTGTGTTACTAACACAGCTGGGTTTTTTTACTGTTGTGTAATAAGAGGCTTTTTCAGAAAGTCCTTTTCTGCTGTCCATCAGGAGCAGGAATTTGTTCCCGTTCCTTGCAATCAGTGCTGAGTTGTCGTGCCTGCAGCTTGTGAAAGCAAATCAGCCTTTTCTGGTCATGGTAATTCTCCAGACATGGAGGAGGTGGGGATACAAGACATTCTGCTTAAAGGTTGTCACATCAGTTTAAAGTGTCCAATTCAATTTGAAAAATCATGGCTGAAAAATTTCTGCAACAGCCAAAAGTAACAAGGGCCTTGGAAATAACCCGTGTAGCTTCTTGTTGCAGAGAGCGACTGTGGGCAGTAGAGTGATGTTTCAACTAGTCACTGACTTCAAAAAGGAAATATGCTTTGAGTAGTGCCAGTTACAGCACAGAGATTTCATCCTGGGTTTTGATCAGAGCATATATTAAAAGAAAAAATAACACATTTATTTCACCTTGGGTCTTCTCTCTGGCTAATACATAAACAAGGTTTGGGAAAACTGGGGGTTTAAAAATTGGATCAGATGTCTGTCTGCTCCAGCACATACATTTTGCTGAGCTCTGTTTCTTAGGACTTCCGATTTGTTGCTTTGGCACAAGTGCTTCACATTTTTATTGAATTGAATTGTGGTTTCCCAGCTAAAATGCAGACAGCACAGCAGGGTGAAAAATACACAAGAAGCTCTTTGCTGCAGCTTTCCGTGGCATATACGAGTAGAAAACTTGATTTGCTTGTCCAGGCATAGAGTCATTTGTCAATGTCCTTTCCTCATGATTCCTGGTGCAGGGCAAAGTGCTGATACAGTGATACAATGTTTTCCTACCCAATGTCTAGGATACTTCCTGTGGTATTCCCATGGCTGCTTTATTCGCCAGTGTATTTTATTTACACACGTTTTAAGTAATATCATTTTAGTGCTTGCTTGCTTCCTTTGGCAGTTTTTGCTTCCAACCTCGTCCTGTAGGCAGGATCATTAATCTTGCATCAGGTGCCTGTACCTCTCTTGTCATGGCTCTCAGTGAGTTCAGCAAGTCTGCAGTCACAGTCACTGGTCTTGTGTTCCCTCACTGCTTTTTCTGCTTCAGTGCAGATGCTGCTTCCTGTTCATTGTTAGCTACAGAGAAATTATCTGTCCCCCATAATGTTTTTTATTGTGGGTTTTCTGCTATTTCTTTGCCTTATTTTCCTTTTGTGTTGTCGGTTTAACCAGTGACGATAATCCCATGGCTTGGCTTGATGACACCTGCCCTTGTCTGAAGGCCTGATGGGAGCTCTCTGATCATATCAAGTGTTCTGAAATAATTTCCTAGGTGGTGCAGTCTCTGGAAAAACAGGCAGTGCACATCATATTTTATGTGCACCCTACTGCCTGTCTCGTCTGAAAAGGGGGTGATTTTCAGTGCATATTTTTTGTACTTAACCACTAAGCTGCTTTCACTCACCTGGGTCTCAGAGCACACACTGATTTTCACTAAACATCCTTCTCTCCTGTTCAATGCATTCCTTAGCTGCTGGGCTGGGGCACACTTGTAGGAAGGCTGGACTTTTGAAAATAATTAACTAGTTATTTTAGGCTGGCAATTAGCAGTGTAAAGGAGCTGGGAGTGCCACACCTTTTAAATGCAAGACTGCTTTCTCCTGGCTGTGAGATGGTTTCCATTCTCCCATGTTGAGCTTGAGAGCACAGGCTGCTCTTGTGGCATCTGGCTGGAGTAGGGGAGAAGCTGCTGGTGAGGCCCCAGCAACTGCCAGCACAGTGTCAGGAAAAGTCAGGGAGCTGACTTTTTTCGCAATTAACTGTGATTACCAAGGGTTATTGTTTTTAATAGGACTGTTTTGTCAGGGACTTGATACTTAGGTTCGGTACATCAGAGAATGATTGGGTTCGAAGGGATGTTAAGGATCATCTAGTTCCAGCTCCCCTGCCATGAGCAGGGATGCCATTCCCTAGACTGGGCTGCTCAGGGTCCCATCCAACCTTGCCTTGAACAGTTCCGGGGATGGGGCATCCACAACTTCCTGGGACGACCTGTTCCTGTGCCTCACCACCCTCCGAGTAAAGAATTTCTTTCTAACGTCTAATATAAACCTGCACTCTTTCAGTTGAGATCCTTTGCTCCTTGTCCTGCACTATCTGTCCTATAAAAAGTCCCTCTCCCTGCTTTTTATAATCCCCTTTAGGGTACTGGAAGATCACAGTGAAGTCTCCCAAAGCCTTCCCTTCTCCAGGCTGAACAACCCCAGCTCTCTCAAGTTGTCTATATAGGAGAGGTGCTCCAGCCCTCTCACCATCTTCACGGCCTCTTCTGGACCTGGTCCAGCAGGTCCACATCTTTCTTATGCTGAGAACCCCAGAGCTGGATGCAGTGCTGCTGGTGGGGTCTCACGAGGGCAGAGCTGAGGGGCAGCATCCCCTCCCTTGGCCCCACCTCTCCTGGTGCGGCCCAGGATGCACTTGGCTGTCTGGGCTCCAAGTGCAAACTGTTGGCTCTTGTATTCCCTTCTCTCTCCAACTCACATTCATCAGGTCTCTCCGTACACTTAGTGTCACTCAGCACTGAGAATAAAAGAAGGCAATTACAGGCAAAAATTACCTTGCTAATAGGTAGTAGATCATGTTGTCTCCTGATCTTACCGTTACACACTGATCTGAGCCTCCCTCTCCTCTTCATGTTAGCTCTTCCCTGCTATCACTGTTTCCTTTGTTGAGCTTCCAGAAAAACCTGCTTGAAAACTCAGTTTTCTCGTGTTGTATGTAAAGCTGTACCAACACACTTATATAATCTGTCAGCTGAAACAAGGAATAAAAATAGCAATAGTCATGCAACGTGTTAGTCACTCATAAAAGGAACTACGCAGCTTTGCACCTGGGGATGGCATAGGAAAAGATAAATTCTCTGAAGGGTTCTGGCTTAGCGGTCGCACCTCCCTTGTGCAAAAAGCACTGAGCACAGTTTGGGGGATGGCTGCAGATGCCCAGCAGACAGCTGTGCTGCCAGGGAGGGCTGTGCTGGGACACACAGCAGCGGCATAAACAACCCCAAATGCACAAATAACCAGGAGACCCAATTCTAGCTGCTACAATTGACACACGTGGATTTCCTCCAGAAAAACAGTTAGGTTCTACAGTAATCTAACACAACTTTCAAACTACCATAAGCAGCTTATCTTTTTCTTCTATGACAGTGTCTCTAAGTCATTCGGATTTTGCAGATAGGGTTTTAAGCCATGAAGAATGGAGCAATCTGTACTAAGGTAACTGGAACCATTTAATTTGCCAAGTTTATCAAAAGACTTTGATCTGCACAGAATTCAGATAATATTTAGTGAAAATTAGGAACCTAGAAGGGAATGAATCTGAATTAGTTTTCTGATGATGCATGTGTATGTTAACTGGAGTATTATAGAGACATTTGCTCGTATTAATTACACTGGCAAAGAGAACAGATTAGTTCTGATTCAAATGCATTACTGCTGCAAAGACCAGCAGAAGATACTGGTGGAGAACCTTTTGTGCATCCTAAATAAAATGGGAGAACATGATACATAATTTCCTAGGTTACTCTCCAAAATGTGGCAAAAAAATCAGGGCTTACAGGAGAAGGTCACTTTGACCCTTAAGCTCATATGTCAAAGTTCTTAGGCACCCAAAGTGGAGCATTATTAAAGTTCCCAGTTCTAAAGCCACATTTTCTGTTTCAGAATTCTTGTTCTTTATACACAGTAGGTGAACTTTGAGTTTAATTTATAAGGAGTGAAGGGATTTACTTCGTGGGCCAGAAATCAGTGTTTACTTACACAGAAGCTGATGATCATGCCCTGATTACATCAGTAATGGATGGGATCCAATGGAGAGAGCACCTGTCCCAATCACTGTTGTCTATGGTGACTGATTTCCAAGGTCTGTTTTATCAGAGCTGAACAAAAATGATGACAAATATGACATAAATACAAAAATGTCAAAGAAATCTCAAAGATTTTTAAGAGTTTTCTAGATGGCCAAAAAGCCAATATTCCTTGGCTATATGAAAATATTGTTTTGCCTAAAAGCATGTCCTACTTTAGGAGAAAATAAAGTAAGGAATTAGAAATACAGAATGTAAAAAGTGGGGGGAAATCAAACAGCATACATTAAAAGTTTTGAAATGCAAAAGAGGAGCAGGAAAAAAAATTAAGAATATCACCATCATTCTGCAAGAGGGGGAAATTTGCTTAATGACATTTCCAAAAAATAGAGTAGTTCTCATTTTATATAGAAAAGCAGGAAAAATCTTCAGAACAGAAAATTCTGACTGAGAGAACTGAAGTATAGAGGTGTAATTATTGTGGTCAGACAAAGCTGATTTCAGCCTCTGAGTTAAGGTTACTTTTTGACCACGATGTGCTTTTCAATCAGCCTTGTAAAATCAAATCTGTAAAGTGCACTTCAGTGCACAGACTCAGTTGGAGGTGCAGTTTCTCCATAATCTGAGAGTAAGCTTTAAAAATGGGATAACACAGTGGTTGGTAGAATATTAAATAACAGGATGAGTAGGGTATCAGAGATATCCGAGCCACTTCCTAAACTGATTAACTGATTCATTGGAAGAATTCATCTTTTGGAACAAGAATTGCCAGCTACATGTATGGAAAGGGGTGCTATGTCTATTCCTGAATATGACAGGCCACTAAGACAATATTCCATATGGAACTCCTAATATACATTCAGCACTGGGAAAAAAAAATCCAGAGATGGCTAAATGAGGCATAACAAATAGGAAAAAAAAATGTGTGATACAGTTTTGTATACTTTGCTAAATTGGTACTGGGGAAGATGGTCTGATCATGGTTTTAAAATAGGACAAATAAAAAAAAAACCAAAAAAAACCCCAAAACAAAACAAAAAAACCAAAACCAAAACAAAAAAAGCAGCAGTCAGGAAACAAGCAGAGAGTGGTAAAAATTCCAAAACTGATTAGAGGGCTGGAAGTAATGCCTTCCAGAGAGAAGTTTTTAAGGAGCTCAGTCTATTTAGTGTATCAGGAAGAGGCTTGAGGGACGACTTGATTACAACATATAAAGAACTTTAATGAGTTCTAGTGGGCTCTTGGATCTAGTGGAGAAAGGCATGAGGAGGATCATCAGCTGGAGGCTGCAGCCAGATGTGTGCAAATAGTAAGACAGGGATGTTTGACAGTAACAGTGACTTGCAAATGCAAGAGGATGTCAAAGAAAGTGATATATTCTGCTGAACTATCCAGTTCCTTACTGGCTGCCTTTCAGCATAACATCCTTTAGTCTGACAAAAAGTCACTGCATTCGGTTCTGGAGCTTTTAATAAGCAGGTCTGGCTACATCTGGTTGTTTCCCTTCTGGCTCTCTGTTTATATCTTTCTAGTATAGATGCATTCATATATTGAGTAAAGAACACTGGAAACCTCACTGTTTGGGTATAATGATGAACTCCAGCAATACAATATTGCTATATTCTGTTATTGTATAGCAAGATGAACTGGCTGAAACATGATTTTATTTTCTGGGAAAAGAAATATTGTAGTTAGAAAAATTTAGACATTATTTTGGTAAATTCCTTCTCCCTCTTAAAAGCTGTGATTAAAATGGGGTGACATATGATGATGTATACTTAGATTTATTTTTTTAAGTATTTTCAGAGCAAAGACACTGAGTAGGATTTTGAGTGTGCGTTGGAGAATCTCAGATAGCTCCTGATGCAGCTGTGCCATATGGCAAAAGATACTTGTGGTGTGTCAGTTTTCGGGATTTGTGTATTCTGAAGGGTCCTGGTCTTCAACTCCAGGTCACCTGAGTCATGTGTGTTTGCAGAGCAGCTGCTCTGAGTTAGCAATACTGTAGGTTTTCCAGTGGTTCCATCCTGACCACAATAAACCATCCATTGCACTGAGGCTGTGTTACAGTTCCAGAACCAGTCACTGGCTACTGCAGGAACTGGCAAGGGAGGCAATAATTCATGATAATTATGATAAACTTCTGTGTCAGTATTTTAAAATAAGTGCTCTCAAATGTGCTGCATCTTGCATAAGCCACACACGGTGGATGCAGATTGGGGGCTGCACCTTGTTACAGGCCGGGAGCTCTGTGCTGTCCCCATCCCTTGCCTTTGCCCATCTCTCAGGAGCATCACAGCACAGCAGTGTGCAGCCCTCACATCACAGTAAATGCTAACTTTTGCTACATGCACTGTGAAAAGGGATGCCTGCCACTATGAACACTGAAAAATTGTTCATCCACACCAGCCACGCTGAGTTAAAAGGCTCCGTGTTATTGTCCTGGGTTAGCTCACTACAAAATGTGTTTGCCAGAGCACGCCTGTGAATGTGGGGACAGTCAGTCCACAGGCTCAAGTCCATCCAAAAATGAATTCTGCTTTTGTTCAGAAAAACCCGAACTCTGTTATTGTAAGCCAGACATATATTAATTTACCAGCCATTCATCTTACCCAAACTTACAGCCAAAGTCTGCCCTAAAATGTGAACGGGGAAACACTGTTCCTGGATAAATGTGTCAGAGATCCACGTGCCTAAAGGCTGAAATGGATCCCTTCTGGGATATGCTCCTAAAACCTGTTGGTGTTTCATTGCAAGGCTCACTTTGGTAGCTGGAGGTCAGCCTGTTTGCAGCACAGTACTAAACTTGCTAAGATTTATCTAAGTAAATGAAAATGAGTATAAAAATTGATGGAGTTTGAACATTAGGTAAAATCTTCCTGCTAGTGAAATTAATGGTGAATAGTTAGCTTGTGCGTGAAAATACATGTTAAAGCAATTATAGGACAGTAAAGTAAATGTTTACAGAGGTTACCGGAAAAATCTGGCAGTAACATCTTGCTCTGCAGAACAGAGATTCATGGCAAAACTGTGTAGCAAAGTGATCTATTTAATCTGATTTATAAGTACTTTTCTGCTTTAAAAAGGCAATCAAACAAACTATGAATATGATTAGAATCAAAATAAATGCTAAAAGGGCAAATATTTATATGGGCTTCAAGTCAGAATTTTAGCTGTGATGAGGCCAAAATGAACACGGTCTGAGAGCCAGAAATCTCCAATTGTATTTAGAACAATAGTTTTAAACAAAATAATCCGATCAATTTACTGTAAAAAAGCCCTCGATCTATCAGTGCCAACATTTTATGCTTGAAGAGACATCATGTTTTCAAAGTACTAAATAATGGAGAGTTTTTCAAAAACATCCTAATAGTGAAAATGAGGACACAGAGCTGTCCCTTTGCAGGCAGAGGAAGGAACTCAGCAGCATTTAGGATGAATCAACCACAGCTGAACTCTAGAAACCCAGCAGCTCTGGCTGTGCTGGGGGGTGCAGAAAATGCCTCCCTGCGTGCATTAGACACCTCTTGGGCACAAACAGGGCTTTAGATGAAAGATTTTGAGGACAAGGTAGAATTCTGCCATTCTTCCCATGCACAGTCTTTTTTTTTTTTGTTGGAGCACAGCCACGGAGGAACATGGCCTGGTACGCAGGAGCTGCAACTGAAGAGGTACAAATACTCAAAACAAGAAAGCACAAAACCCAATTTTGTCGTCAGAGTAGTTAGCCTTGTTGTGAACCTGACTGAACCTACAAAGCTTTTTGAACACCCCATGATCTATGGCGAGAGGTGAATCTTCTCTTTTTAATCTTACTTTGTTTTTTGTTGTTATAATGATCAAAGCACATCTTGGTAGGGCTAAATTTTCAGGTTAGGCTGGTTAAGGGCTGTCAGTTCTGGGACTTTCTCCAGCACATAAGCTGAAGTTCCTGTCTTGGTGAAGGCAAAAAAAGAGATACTGGGCTCTTTCACCTTCAGGTGCTGCCCTGACAGCCTTACAGCTGTCCCCTGTCTTCCCAGCAGCAAAGTAGCAGCTCTGCCTGAGCTCCTGCAGCTTTAAACACATTTCTGATATGTGTTTGTTTAAGCTTCTCTTTAAACACTGCAGTGTTTCTTTCCTGGGTCATTTCTGAAGGGCTTTGCTATCCTTACTGTTAGAAACATTTTTATTTCTTTATTTGTAAGGTGGTGAGGAAAAAAGTTGCAAGTGAAGTAACTAAAAGTGGCTTCTGACACAATTTTCCTCATAATGTATTTGCACCTTGTTTGACATAAGAACACAGGATATCATTCCAGGATTTGAGGGTCATTCCTCAACAATCTCAAGCCAGCAAGAAAGGCAATTTCAGAGCAGGAATAAAGCCTATCTTTGGCTCAGGTTTCCTGTCCCATGTCTGAATAATTACAAATCAAAATTCACATGCTCCTGGTGCAAAAATACAAACCACAAATAGCAACATGCAGGCATTTTGTTACTGTATGGGAAAAAAATGCCACAATGCCCTCAGTGGTTTTGGGCTTTTTTCCTAGTTCTGCCTCATGATAAAGGCCTCATATATTAAAACTGACACATACTCTGAGATACCTTTTCATCTGCAGTTTTCTTCCTGTAGACTATGGCAACATTTTCAGGCTGAGCAGTGATTTCTTGCCAGAAAAGCAGCCAAAGTTAGGCTTAAGCTTTCATGGCTTGTCTGTTCCTATTTTCCACCAGTTGCTTGAAACTGTAACAAAAATACTGACCACACAACTTGAATATTTCTAGGACTGCTGTGCCTTTAAAAAACAACGTTAATAGCACTTTATGTAAATCACAGTTTAGTAACTGCTTTTTTTTTAGACCGCACGTATAAAACATTTTGACCTCACAACATCCTCTACCGGCATCCGGCTTTTTCATACAAATTATCTCCTATTACGTTGTGTGAGAGGCGAAGAGGTCATAAACAGACATTGTAAGCACAGGGCTTAAAAGGCTGGGAGTGCCCTACAGGTAACTTCAGCTCTAGATCATTTCTTTGGGTCTGCTCAAGCTCAGCAGGTAGTGCAGCTTCTTCGGTAGGTTATGCACAGTACCATGCTCCATGATGTACCATTCCACACAGTTCTTCCATAAGCCATGAGCAGGGAGAAGTGCTTCAGAAAAGTTTCATGTTGAGCTGAGTTTCAGTGTACCTTCAAGTGGGCAGATGGATTATACAGCACCATGACATCGTTGCCTGCCAGTCGATGTGGATTTGGGCACTGCCCTCCCCTTTCTGAGTGTCCCCAGGAGCTGCCCCACCACAGAGAAGTATTTCCAGGCACAGGGATTGGCTGTTGTTGTGGTCTCATTGAGAAGCTTGTACACATTGGCAGCTGAATGGTCCTTTTAACACTGCAGAGCATATTAAATATCTTCCAAACCCTTTGTGATAAGAGATACCATATAACTGTAGTGGAATAGTGTGGGAAAATTCATATCCGCGCTTCCTGTAGAGGTCTAATTCTTCTTTCTTAGTGAAGTCTCCAACTTAGTGATGTCTCTAACTCCAGTAGGAGCAGGGCAGGACAGTACTTTTGAGGAAGATATTTGTGATCTGTAGTGCTTGTGGAATGACACTGCTTTGACCTGCTCCGTTTGTGAAAACAAATAGTATGTTTCACCTTTATTCATTTGCTCCAAAAATTCCTTTGCTTGACCTTAGCAATGCACAATGATTTTAATATCCCAAGTACTGCTGCCTTTGCACTAAATCTTGCCCTGGATGTGGACTTGGACATAGGTGATTCCCTTCTGAGTCCCACACTGTGACTGTCCTTACACAGCAGTTGGGATTCTTTTCAGCTACCGACTTTTCTTCCCCCTTTCTTAGCTGTGTGTTTTGTGTATCCTCTTGTCTCTATCCTGTCACAACACCACCACAGAGCTGAGGGCAGCTTTTACATCTGAATGCTTTCCTCAAACAACTGGGCACTGTTTTCCCTCCCAATTCCATGAATTGGTACAATAAACTTTATCAAGCACTATAGATAATGATTTCCTTTTAAATGGCAAAATGTTTTTTCTGGCTTTTGTTTATGTTACTCCTGGTGACTGAAAGATCTGTTAAGCCACTTCCCCTGCCAGGCTGGATCTCGGTGGGACACTCTAGCATCCTGCAGTTTGGATGCATGTGAACAGACATGTGCTGTTTTCCAAGGCAAGCAACCATTTGTTAGGGAGAGCTGCTCACACTCTCCTCTCTACGGGAGTCCTTCCCCACTGAACTTTTGAACCACCAAAGCAAATCGAATTGTGTAGCTCTACAAAATGGAAACCAGCATTTGAGCTGTGTGAGGGAAGTGTTCCAGCTTCAGCGCAGTTGCCCAGGGAAGCAAAGCCAACAGAGAAACATTGTCCTGGATGACTAAAGAATAAGGGCCTGTTAAACGAGTTTTGTCTGGAGAGTTTGTATTATCTTTCTTGTGTCATCTCTTAGGCAAGACTGCATATGCAAGATGATAAATTTTTGCAAGATTTTTCCTGTTTGGCTGCAACTGATGTAATCTGTGCACTACCTGCTAATAGGGTTTCCAGGGTTGGTGAGACAGTGGGAACCAGTGCCAGAAATAACAGCTCTAAATTCATAAAGGCCATACCTACCTTCAGTCTTGTGACAAGGGAATTACATTCCTACATATGAAATACAGTTCCTACAAATGGGATACCTCTAGACCTCTGTGCTTCCCAAGCTCCCTACACACCAGCATTCCCCAGGAAATGATGGGTGATTCCATGAGCCAAGTAGCTCCTCTGGAGACATGTCCAGCAGCCACAGAGAGGAGCAGGGATCTTGAAGCAAAGGGCCTGGTGGCAGGGTATCCATGGGCTCCCAGAGTAGTTCTTCTCCTCCCCTGGCAGTCCAAGCAGCAAATATGGCTGAGCAGAAGAGGACAGGGGCAGTGGCAGACACCCAGCCTGTGACAGCAGTGCTGAGCAGAGGTGGTGAGTGGTGATTCATACAAGCACACGTCGGTCCCAGCAGTCAAGTTCAGTGAAAAATGAAGGCAGGGGAAAACAAAAAACTTTCCCTTTAAGCAAATAATAATTGAAGAAATCGATTGTCGAAACAAATTCTTAAAAATATTACCATGAAACAAACTACCCTTTGGTGTGTTTCAGACCTATCACTTCCCTAAAACGGGTTTGGAATGACCACACCTGCCCTCTGGAATGCTGCATAACTGGAGTCATAGTTCAAAAAGAAATACTAACCAGAGGTATTTCCGTGCCCAGGCTGAATTGCATATTGAAGTAAAGAATACTTCTGAGCTGATCTTTGGTGGATTTCTTTTCCAGCAACACAGTAGCTCAAATCTTGTTGCGTTTCAAGTCTGTCCTCCTCAGAACTATGTTCTCAAGCTTGAGAGGACAGCACTGATTCGAGTGGGCTTATCTCAAATGCCTTCATCTTTCACGCAAAGATGCTTACAAGCTTACACAACAGCAGTGAGTCACTCACACAGGATCACGGTTTTATTCACCCAGCAAAAGTAAAACTGCTGTTCTCTGTCCCCAGCTCTAGCATTGCTAATTTACAGGACACAAATAATGGATGTGCTTTATGCCCTGGAAAAAATGGATTATTAGTGGGTGATGACATCTGCAAGTGGACAATTATGCTGTCATTCATAAGTATTAAATTATTTTCCATGTACCTTTTCCTTGTTTCCAAGTGGAAATAAATATGAATTATATTTCTGCACTTCAAGAAAAGGAGCAGGAAAGATCAAAGGTGCTAAAAGCCCCCCTCATATGTCAGAGGCACTACAGCTGTGGGTTTGCTCTTTGTCCTTAATGCTGTTAAGGATGGCATGTAATTCATATAAGCTTTAACAAGTGAACATCGTTCTATCTTTAAGACTGAGGGCATGATTCAGCAAGTCCCCTTTGCATTTGCCTGACGGTAGGAATGCTCTAATCTCACGGAAGTCAGCTGTAATGCATCACTGAAGAGAGGTATTGGGGCTGGGGGAAATTAAGCAAAGATTATTTTAAGTAAAACCACCAGCTTTCACTGTATTTTTTCTGTATTTGGCTTTACAGATTTCAGATATGTAGCCAAGGTCAGCCATGTAGGTGGAGCTGATCACTGAAGTGGATCCCAAGCTGAGGATGGGTAGAGTGAGGTGCCTTTGCTACTTGCATTGTCTGTAGAGGGAGCCTAGATAGTTGTTAGACTAAATCTCTAACATGTACATGCTTGTACTTGGCCAGTGAGGTGAATCCTACCTAATTCCTGACTCTAGTGATAAGTTCATGTCAGATGTACAATCAGACCACGTTGTTTAGGAAAAACAAGAAGAAAAAGGTATATTGAGCAAAGGATATATGGGAGCAGAGTATGGGGGCTTTTTATTTTTTTAACCACCTCTTTGCTTGTTTCAACTAATTATCAACACCACAAGTTAAATTGGCTTTTATTTTAAATTATTTTTAAATATCTAGAAATAGGACATCTTGTTTAAGTCAGGCAAGCAACCATGTCATAAACCCCCAGAGAGCAAGGACATTCAGATTCCATGATTTTTTAAGGCTCTAACTTAGACATCTTTACATACTACAGAACTTGAAGACAACATAAAATAAATGTTTTGTGCCAATATCGTTGCTTAATCATGTTCCTGGTGTTACTCTGGTTTTGTACTAAGTGACATTTGGATCTACAGATCTGCTGCATTGACCGTAGACAGCACAGAAAACACGTGTGCTCAAATTTGATACACAAATCAATAATTCGTATGTCCCTTTAAATATAATGAAAGTAAAGGCTCACATTGATCTGCATCAACTCTGATTACAGCTGTGTGGTATTCTCTTCTGAACAAAAAGCAGAAGAGCTGCTGATGAGTGAACTGTAGGTGTCAGATGTTACAAAGCTGGCTCTCACTGCAGTCAGGCAGAGGAACCAAAACGAGCAGGGAGCCACAGGACTTGACCCGGCTTCTATAAAATGGTGTCTGTTTAAAAGTAGGTTTTAACGGTGTGTTCTCTACAGCTCAAGGGTTCATTGCACTTTTTGTTGGTAAGAAAAATTAAAAAAAAATTAAAAAAAAATAGAAGGGAAACCCATCTCTGAGCTGTTGAAGTATTGGCATACTTTGCCCATTGATTTAAGGTTTTGATTTTAGGAAAGCTTGCTAAGTGCACAATAACAGGGCCCATGCTGCCAACATATTCTGAGCAGAAGTAAAACTCTTCCCAAGGTACATCTATCTTCACTTTTCTGTGACACATAAATTTTGAAATATGGTGTGCTGGTTTAAAAGTTAACCAGCAGGGGGAATGAACCCAACTCAAAGGAGAGATTATAAGTCAGAATAACAATTTATTAAAATAATACAGTAAGTACAATAATACAAACAAACAATTGGTCTCAACCCACAAAAACCCAAATGTGTAACCCAGTACCCTGGGGCCTGAACGAAGTGGTGTTCCTTGGGCCCTGTTTGAGTCCAAAGTAAAGGGAGAGGGGAAGAACCTGCTGGTGGGAGAGCTGCTGCAGTCTGGCCAGAACTGGTGATCGCAGTCCAGTGGTGGTCTAAGTCTGGTTGAGAGCGATGAGATGCAGCCGTCCTCTGGATCCCACGAGTGGGTTCAAAAATGTTCCAAAACTCCAAGATTATATATCCTCCAGTTCAGGCAGGAATGCTTGGTACTCTCCTCAGGGCGGGGAGTTCACAAAGGGTGTGAGGACAGAAACATCCTCCTATCTCACAGGCCTCTTAACACCTAGTTTATAGCCTGAGGAGTCAGGCTCTATGGGCAGAAGGTGCGAATAGTCTATTGACAACAATAGTCTAGTTTCTGGGAAATGACATGGAAGGCTATAGAATACAGTTTTGGGTTACACCCACCATGATGAACTGATCTCAGCTGTCCTAACTAGGACATTATCCACCCCTTATTCTATGCCATCCATGTCATGCCCAAATTAACCCCCTTTAAAAACTATATCCCTTTAAAACTATATACATCTATCTATCTATCTATCTATCTATATATATACAATGAAACATTACAGACCATTCTCACTCAAAATTAGGTCCCCTTGTGGTACACAACGTGTCTCCCCATCTTTTTGCATTACCCACCACGTGGAACCAGGTCCCTGAGCAAAAACAATCCCTCGGATGGGTTTGCCTTTGCTTGAGGTGGGACTAATCCAAACAGTCTTCCCTAACATTCCTCTCATATGTACCACGGGGACTTTATCTCCATCTACAGTATGCAAAAGTTCTGATTGGGCAGGGCCAGCTCGATTGATGGAACCTCTGGTGTTGACCAACCAGGTGGCCTTTGCTAAATGCAGCTCCCAGTGTTTGAGAGTCTCCCCACACAGTGCCTTCAGAGTGGTTTTCAGCAGTCCGTTGCACCGCTCAACTTTTCCAGCAGCTGGTGCATGGTAGGGGATATGATACACCCACTCAATGCCGTGCTCTTTGGCCCAGGTGTCTACGAGGCCATTCTTGAAATGGGTCCCATTATCAGACTCAATTCTCTCCGGGGTGCCGTGTCGCCACAGGACTTGTTTTTCAAGGCCCAGGATGGTATTCCGGGCAGTGGCATGAGGCACGGGGTATGTCTCCAACCATCCAGTGCTTCCTTCTACCATGGTCAGTACGTAGTGCTTACCCTGGCGGGTTTTGGGGAGCGTGATGTAGTCAACTTGCCAGGCTTCCCCATACCTGTACTTTGACCACCGTCCACCATACCATAGAGGCTTCACCCGCTTGGCCTGCTTGATGGCAGCACATGTCTCACAGTCATGGATGACCTGTGAGACAATGTCCTTGGTTAAGTCCACCCCTCGGTCACGAGCCCATCTGTATGTTGCATCTCTCCCCTGGTGACCGGAGGCGTCATGGGCCCATCGAGCCAGAAATAATTCTCCTTTGTGCTGCCAATCCAGATCTACCTGAGAGACTTTAATCCTGGCAGCTCGGTCCGCCTGCTCGTTGTTATGATGCTCCTCATTAGCCCGTTTCTTGCCTACATGAGCGTCTACATGACGGACCTTCACACTCAGCTTCTCTACCCGGCCAGCGATGTCCTGCCACATCTCCGCCGCCCAGATGGGTTTCCCTTGGCGCTGCCAGTTGGCCTTTTTCCATCTTTCCAGCCATCCCCACAGAGCATTGGCCACCATCCATGAGTCAGTGTAGAGATAGAGTCTTGGCCACTTCTCTCGTTCAGCTATATCCAAAGCCAACTGAACGGCTTTAAGCTCTGCAAACTGACTTGACCCACCTTGTCCTTCGGTCGCTTCTGCAACTCGCCGTGTGGGACTCCATACAGCTGCCTTCCATTTTCGGTTTGTCCCTACAATGCGGCAGGAGCCATCCGTGAAGAGCACATATCGCCTTTCATCTGCTGGTAGCTTGTCATATGGTGGGGCCTCCTCAGCACGTGTCACCTTCTCCTCCTCTTCTTCAGAGGATAGTCCGAAACTCTCACCTTCGGGCCAATTGGTGATAATTTCCAGAATCCCAGGGCGATTAGGATTCCCTATCCGGGTTCGCTGCGTGATCAGAGCCATCCACTTACTCCATGTGGCATCGGTGGCATGATGTGTGGAAGGAACTCTTCCCTTGAACATCCAGCCCAGCACTGGTAGTCGGGGTGCCAGGAGGAGCTGCGCTTCGGTGCCGATTACTTCTGAGGCAGCTCGAACTCCTTCGTAGGCAGCCAGGATCTCTTTCTCAGTTGGTGTATAGCTGGCTTCAGATCCTTTGTATCCCCGACTCCAGAATCCCAGCGGTCGTCCTCGGGTCTCCCCAGGCACTTTCTGCCAGAGGCTCCAAGAAGGGCCATTCTCCCCGGCTGCGGTGTAGAGCACGTTCTTCACGTCCTGTCCTGTCCTTACTGGCCCAAGGGCTACTGCATGGGCAATCTCCTGTTTAATTTGTTCAAAGGCTTGTTGTTGTTCGGGGCCCCACTGGAAATCATTTTTCTTCCGTGTCACAAGGTAGAGAGGGCTTACAATCTGACTATACTCGGGGATATGCATCCTCCAAAAGCCCACAGCGCCTAGGAAAGCCTGTGTTTCCTTCTTGCTGGTTGGTGGGGACATGGCTGCTATTTTGTTAATCACCTCCATTGGAATTAGACGGCGTCCATCTTGCCACTTCACTCCTAGGAACTGAATTTCCTGAGCAGGTCCCTTGACCTTACTCCGTTTAATGGCAAAACCGGCTCTTAGGAGAATCTGGATTATCTTCTCTCCTTTCTCGAAGACTTCGCCCGCTGTGTTCCCCCATACAATGATGTCATCAATGTACTGTAGGTGCTCTGGAGCCTCACCCTTTTCCAGTGCAGTCTGGATCAGTCCGTGGCAAATGCTGGGACTGTGTTTCCACCCCTGAGGCAGTCGATTCCAGGTGTACTGCACACCTCTCCAAGTGAAAGCAAATTGTGGTCTGCACTCCGCTGCCAAAGGAATGGAGAAAAAGGCATTGGCTATGTCAATGGTGGCATACCACTTGGCTTCCTTGGACTCCAGCTCATACTGGAGCTCCAGCATGTCCGGCACAGCAGCACTCAGGGGTGGTGTGACTTCATTGAGTCCACGGTAATCTACCGTCAGCCTCCACTCTCCGCTGGACTTACGCACTGGCCATATAGGGCTATTAAAGGGTGAGCGAGTCTTGCTGACCACCCCCTGGGTCTCCAGTTCGCGGATCATCTTATGTATAGGGGTCACAGAGTCTCGGTCGGTGCGGTATTGCCGACGGTGCACTGTTGCTGTGGCTATCGGTACCAATTGTTCTTCAACCTTCAGCAGTCCCACAGCAGAGGGGTCCTCTGAGAGACCAGGCAAGGTGTTCAACTGTCTAATTTCCTCCGTCTCCACAGCAGCTATGCCAAAAGCCCAACGAAGTCCTTTTGGGTCTTTGAAATACCCACTCCTCAGGTAATCTATGCCAAGGATACACGGGGCCTCTGGACCAGTCACGATGGGGTGTCTGTGCCATTCCTTCCCAGTCAGGCTCACTTCAGCTTCCAGTACAGTCAGCTGTTGGGATCCCCCTGTCACCCCAGAAATAGAGATGGATTCTGCCCCTACGTATCTTGATGGCATTAATGTACATTGTGCGCCAGTGTCCACTAAAGCCTTATATCTTTGTGGCTCTGATGTGCCAGGCCACCGAATCCACACAGTCCAATAGACTCGATTGTCCCTCTCCTCTACCTGGCTAGAGGCAGGGCACCCCTAGTCCTGGTCATGGTACTCATTGTGCTCTTCTTGTGGGTATGACCTGGAGGTCCCTTCAAGAGGATCAGACGTATCATCATTCCTGTACCGTCTGGAGTCTTGCCCACGAGAGACTGGAGCAACGTTTACCCTTGAAGAGTTCTTTATGGTATTTGTTCCTCTTTTCAGCTCACGTACCCGGGCTGCTAAGGAAGAGGTGGGTTTCCCATCCCACTTCCTCATATCTTCTCCATGCTCACGGAGGTAAAACCATAGATCGCTACGTGGAGTGTACCTTCTCTCCTTAGCTGGGGGACGCTGGCTCCTGATAGCAGAGACTCTTGTTCGTCCTGGCGAGATATGGAAAATCCCTTCCTTAATTTCTTCTCTTAGCTTCTGGTGTCCCTCTTCAATTTTCTCTTCTAGGCTTCGGACGTGTTCAGCCAGTTTGGTTTCCACAGATGAGACGTGGGCTCGTAATGGGGCGGTGACAGTGTCTTCATAAATCCTGAGTTTGCTAACCAATGCTCCCACCTTGTCCTCTCCCTCCCTCCATTGCAGCGTTGCTAAGTAGCGGGAATACATTTCTGGCCCGAGTCGTGCAAACTTTAACCACATTTGGGAGGTGCACTGTACGGCATCTGGACTCTTAGGGAATCTTTCATCCTCTGAAAAGATTATCTCCAGTACAGCTAACTCCCTTAAGCACCGGATACCTTGTTCCATCGTGTTCCACTGTCCTTGCTGTACGTGGAGGTCCTCCTTGCAAAGGTATCTCTCCCTCACACTGGACAACAGTCGCCGCCAGAGGCTGAGAGTTTCCTGCCTCCTTCCAATCCCCTGATCAATGACTACATCTCGAGACAGGGATCCCAGCTGTCTGGCTTCACTCCCATCTAGGATCGTATCGTTAGCTGCGGCATCCCAGATTCGGAGCAGCCAGGTCAGAATGGACTCGTTCGCCTGTCGTGTGAACTCTCTCCGGAGCTCACGTAGCTCACCCAGGGATAGGGACCGAGTGATTATTTCTGGCTCTGTCTCCTCCGGTGGATGTGAAGGTCCCGCCTCTTCGTCATCATTTGCTATGCGAACTGATTTAGTCTTTGATTTCCTTTTCTGGACAGGGGCGACTGCTATTGGTTTTGCTTGTTCTTCTGGCTCCTCGATGGTTTGTGTGGACACGGTGCTGGTTGGTTCATTTCTTTCTCCCTCTGACTCAGCTGTGGTTTGGGTGGACATGGTGTCTGCGGATTTGCTCCTTCTCTCCTCGCCCTGACAGTGCTGTACCATGTCAAGTAGTGCCCGGTAGGCAGTGGCCAGGGCCCAGCAGGTTGCTGTGAGCTGGCCATCTCTGGAGCTGCCAGAGCATTTTTCCTTCACCAGTCTTATCATGCTAACAGGATCCTGCAGTTGTTCAGGGGTGAATTTCCAGATCATTGGAGGAGAAAACTTTTCCAAATACTGGCTGATGTCCTCCCACTTCCCGTGCCACTCAGCATTATCTGCTCCCAGGGCAGGTGTCCAACCAACCTCCCTAAAAGGCACTTTTCTGACCCTAAACATGGTGTACACAGTACAGAGCAGACAGAGCAACACTAACAATAACATTATGCTGTCCTTAACATCAAAAGGGAACTCAATATTTTCAAAAACTGTTTTAGCAGGTCTGAAGGGGAAGAAGGAGGTGGGAGGCTGGAAACCATCCACCCCTGTTCCCCCAAAAAGCTGGGTACGATTTTTAATGAGGCCCCAGAGGTAGCAACCCAAACCAGGACAGGCAAACAGGACTGAATACACATTTACCATGAAACTCATTGCTTCTGATGTTAGAATGACATAAACATAATATACTAATAAAGCAATTTGGATCCCTCTCCCTGGTCTTAAAGAGAGCATCAAAACAGGCAAATAATACGCCATCTGTGGAAATATGAACAGGCTCAAATACAACATCCATGTGAGTGCATCAAACAACATGGTGATCAGGGAGTTTCTATATTCAAATAGACAAATGCTTCAAATGAAATTGTGATTCTGACAATAGTCTAGTTTCTGGGAAATGACATGGAAGGCTATAGAATACAGTTTTGGGTTACACCCACCATGCTCTATGGGCAGAGGGTGCGAATAGTCTATTGACAACAATAGTCTAGTTTCTGGGAAATGACATGGAAGGCTATAGAATACAGTTTTGGGTTACACCCACCATGATGAACTGATCTCAGCTGTCCTAACTAGGACATATGGTATCCAAGTGCTTTGCACACTTACATACTCTAGTTTTCTGAAATGTGGTGCTGTTTTTGCCCATGGATGCTGCCTGTACCTGCCCTCCACAGCCTTCCTTCAGCCTCCCTGTGCAGGACAGTCTGTGTGGGTAAGGCAGCCTCCTTCCAGCTCAAAAGCTTGTCAGGTGCCAAGATATCCACAAAGGCAGAAAGTCAAAAATCCTCTTTGGCTTCCTTCACAGCTTGTTAACTCATACTTCATTTTTATTTGTGCCTTTGGCTTGAACATGTTGTATATCCAGATTGTCTGGGTCGGGAGCACTTTATCATCAAAACTTGCTATTGGCAAGTGTTACTTTGCCCTTGACTGTAGGTTTGATTGTTGTCCCACAGTTTGTGCAGTGTGTTTTCCAAAGTGATGCTACAAAGAAGACTGAGGAACAGAGAGAAGCCAGTTATCAGATCTGTGGGGCTCATAGCATACCACCCTGTGTGAGAAGGGTCTCTGGAGCTGGGGATGCAGGGCACGGTGGAAGCCCTCTCTGTGGGCTCAGAGTGCTTCCTTACCTGGGAAATTCTGCAACTTCTGTATCCCAGAGAATCTGCAAATGCCCTCCTGCACGTTCTCCTCAAAACGGATATTTTGTACCTAAGACAAGGATAGGGCACTTTTGAAGTATAAACAAAAGCTTGGGGAGAAAAATGGGGAAGACTGGTTGAGTAGCACTTTTTTCCCTCTTCATTTTCTCTTTCTTTTAAAGTAACAAACCTTAGCTATGGAAGTGAGTGCTGCTCTGATTTCATGAATAAGCCGAGTTAGCAATGTACAGCACTACTAGCATTCCCCAAAAATGGAAGACTGTGCCTCTTCCCCCAGATCAAACTTCTCCAAATCTCATCTAACTGATTTCAAAGAACCTTTTCAAAGAACATGAAACAAGTCTGTAAGACGAGACTTGTGGGTAGAAATCAGGTGAATAGCAAAGCAGATCTGCCTACAAGTTCAGAAACCCCCACAACCTTTCCTTTGCAAGAAAACTACCAGAACCAAGCACTTCTCTTGAGCATTCTGCCTGACCCCGAAGAGAATTAAGTGTTGCTTTCCTCTACCATTGGATGAAGCAGGTTGCTGCAATAAGCTTGACCTCTCCCCACTTCATCTCTGTTTTTTTCCTCGGAACCCTCTCTTACCCCTTCTCTTGCTGTAAGTTTAGAGAAGCAGTAGATTACTGTCACGTGTAGAACCCTCACTGCAAGGGCTGTGCCAGGGGCCTTAGACTCTCTCCCAGCCCTGGTCTGTCACACAAATTCTTACCATGGCTCAGTGCAAAGTAAGTGCTGTGCTGGGTTAACTGTTGTGCCACCAGTGCATCTTGCTCCTGTTGATTCCTGTGGAAGCTCTGATTTCATATTGCTTGATATCAGGGTCATCATTTACACACCACCTTTTCACAAGTTAAATCTGTTCATTCCTCAAAACAGGAGCAGAAAGCGCATTTCCTTGCCTCGTCCCAGCAAAACTGCCTTCCTGCTATGGTGCAGGGCTACTAAAGGCATTCATAAGGGTGGAACTGTACACTGCTATATTTTATTGGTTTATTTGGAGCTTGAAATGGAGAAGCGTGCAGGAAAGTGGGACACCAGCGGCTAAATGCTCCTGACATTTATACAGAAAAACATTCAGGGATTTACTTTAGGAATGGAGTGTGTGAGTAGGTCTCTTCTGTGTCCCTGAGAGTAGCTGAGGAATGCTGTACTGTTCATTCGCCACATCTTCAGATTTTACACATAATTCTCTAAAAAATGTGGGCAAATTGATTAATAAAAGCTGCACTTTGGAAACAGTACATCTTCTCTTCCTTATCAGAGAGAATTTTGTGTGCCATACCTTCAAATGTACTAGAAAATCCCTGCCTTTATAATGTTGCACAGTGTTTGTGTTTATTATTGAATTCCTTTTCACACTGATTACAAGGTGCTGGCTGCCCACAAAAGATTAAGAATCCATGTGGGTTGTTTATCCGAGCTCAATCTTGTATACAAATAAAATCCTTCAGCAGTTTTAGCTACGCTTTGAAATTCAAATGGTTAAGAGAAAAGCTCCTTAAGCAGATTGCAAGTAGTTAGATATGTTATTGTATATAAACTGTAAATGCATGCTTACAGACAGATATGCATAATGTGATAGTGGAGTTTGCTTTTCAGAGTCATGGGTGGATTTAAAAAGTCCCCAGTTCCAAACTAGCAGAAAGTTGCACGGGATCTCTCTCTCTGCTGCAGATAAGATCTGTATTTTGGGCTTGTTCTTGAAAAATCACAGATGCTCAGTGTTTGTTTAAACTCATGTACAGAGGCTGTGTTTCACATCTCGTAGACTTCAGAGCAGCACATTGAAGTTAAGATGTGGAATGCTACTGAAATTCAATAGGAACTGGGCAGCTAGCTCTTTCAGACCCCTTGGAAAATCCCTGTCCAAATGTGGAGGAGGAAAAAGACAGCTGCAAAACAGATTAGAATCTTACTTGGAACAACTTTTATGAACATCTGAATGTGAAATATTCTTAAGGCCCTTCCTGTCCTAACTCTCCCCTCTCGTTCAGTGCTAAAGTCATCCTCAGCTCTGTGGAGCAAGATGCTGTGCTTTAAAAGCCAGCACGTTTCAATGTATAGAAAAGCTATTTTTACTTGGCCCAGGATTGAAACTAACTTTTCTTGGGCTTTGAAGCAGGGTTAGTTTTCAAGAAAAGTTCTATATTTTAATGTAGACAGCAGGCTGGAAATGCCAGCTGTCTGAACCTGTTCAGCGGTATAAAACTTCAGAGTAAGTCCCAAGACAGAATGGTTACTGGCCAGAGAGTAGAACAGGTAATTAAAGGTGTTTAATAGGTGCATTTAACAAATAGCTCTGTGGTTTATCACATAGTTCTGCAGTCTATCACAGGAATATCACTTCCAGTCATTCTTGGCTGTATGTAAAATATTCATGCTAGCCCTAGCTTTTTTTTTTCCTGCTTGAATATAATGTTTCATGGGAACAGTAAAACCTATAAAAGTCAGAGATCAAAACTGAATGTTATTTCCAAAATAGCAATGATACACAGAATGCTGTCATGGAAACCTTCCTTACAGAGCTCTTGGCATCACTGGCCATCATCCCACACTGTGCCGTGGAGGTAATTCATCTCTCACACACCGGAATATGTCGTCTATAAAGTGTAGTCACAATAAAAATACAGATGTCAGCCAATGATACTGCTTTTCATGGACAGATGGCAAAGCCTGCTTTTCATACCTGAATATATATCTGTCCATTGCAAAGCCATGTGGGATCAGATGAGCTTTGTTTCCTTAAGAAAACTGGAATTTCCTCTTTCCTCTGAAACCCATGTTAATATTAAAGGTTATGAACACTTTTTAGCTTGGAGTACAGCTCCTACTTGGTCATGTCCCATCAAAATCAACATTTCATTGCCACTCACAGGTGGTTTTGTTTATCCTTCACAGAATCCTTGGCATTATTAGTTATATTTCCTGAAGTAATTTATCCTTTTTCCAGACCATAACTAGAGAGACCATACCAAATTTCCAGGCAATAAGACAAGCAACAGTTTCTTGTCTTTATCAAGTGCAAAGAATAGACAATTTAACCCCTTGCAAAGATAGAACATGACAGCAATATTTAGACTTGAGGGTGAGAGGCAGAAGTAGCAGAGCTTCTGTGTTTATATGAAAGATGAGATGAAGTTTTGCAATTACATAACAGAAGGGATTATATTGTGCCAGATTAGTTTCCAAGCCACATATCTCAGAGAAAATCCACATTTTTGAATGAGAGACCACAAAGCTGTGCAGATAGATAAGCTATGAGAATGCAGTATCAGCTTCCTTTGGGTTTGGTACCTTTAAGTGAAGTAGACAATGCGTTCTGGCTTTGTCTCAGTACGGTTTTAGTTGCATCCTCAATTTTCAGGTGGAATAAAAAGACTGATTCAGGACATTTGGAATTTATTACAGAGAGGAAAGAGGTAAATCATTGATCTTTTCTTGATTTGTGTTTGGATTGTTCCCAGTAGCTGATTCCTACAATATGTAAGTGAAATTATTCTTTTTTGCCTTTCACTGCATGTAGGTCTGTGCCTAAAGGGCAACAATAAATATTTAAACAATTGCACTAGTGAAAATATATGTTAAACACAAACCCCAAAACCCTCAAAATTTGCATGATGGAAATATAGTGATTCATAAGTCTTAGTTATCATAAACATGATCAAAGAAAAATAGAAATATATATGCTTCTCTATGCCCACATGGGCACTGGAGTTAATCTCTGTCTCTTACAGAAACTGTATCTTCTCAAACAGTCGTAGGAAATGCTACAAGTCATTCCAACCTAAAACCTTACTGAGATTATCCATTATTGTAGGTCTACCTTTAAATAAAAAGCCAAGAGAAGGTCAAACATTCGCTTTCTTATGCTGCATGTTCACAGTCAAGTCCTACAAAGTACATGGTTTGGTAGGGGCTTTCCTAGTTCTCACTGCACTGTAAATAAAATTACAAGAAAATAATGAGATGGGCTCACAAAAATGATGATCATATAAGATCCTAACACAAACAAGAAGTGAGTGTTCTGGGAGTTGTGCTTCAAAGAATAATGAGCTAAGGGTAGGAAACAATGGGCTTGGGAAATCTCTCAAGTTAATGGTACTTGTAGCACTGTGGTGTCAGCTAAGCTCTGTGGCCTTTTGTAGAAATTGTCACAACACCACAGGAGGGACAAGGCATCTGCACATGGAGTAGTGGGAACCACAACAAAGTCTACTTTTCATCTTGGGTTCTTTTTTCCTGACACAGCATTTGAACAGATTTTGGGTGAATAAATGCTATTAAGTTTTATGCCAAAAGTGTTAGGGGATGAGTTTTCCCTGTGTTTCTATACAAGTTGAAGTAAGTGAGTCTTGAAAAAAAGAAAACTCTTAATTTATTTTCAGGCTGAATAGACATACCTGCTCTGTTCTTACTCCATTCTGTGTTGCTTACTCCCAAGCACAAACCATTTTCAATTACGCAGCTCTAAAGATCTCACTATACTGACTGACTGCTGTCCCATATTCTCACCTTCTGTTTTAGTTGTGTTGTGATAACTGCAAGAAGAGGAATTTGTATGAGTTTCTCCTGCCAGATTTTTGAGGCTTTCCTCATTGTATCAGAGAAAATACTTGTCTTAACTTACTTAAAGGTGTACATGGGGTATATTGGGAAAGAATGTCTCTTTCTCAGATCATTTTCCCCCTAAAAAGATCCCAAATATGAGTTTCTGACTTTCTAGCCAATATATAATTACTCAGAAGTTCCAGTAATTTTTGGAAGAGGTCTTCTGCCTTCTGCTTTCATTTCCTCCCTTTTATTAGGAAACTCTTTGTTTCTGCATCTGAAAGTGAAGAAAAGTACACTTCATTAAGTCTACAATTGTTTAGAACTCAGAAGTGTAGATTGATTAGCACATACTCTACAATAGCTCTTATAATTAACAGCTTTAAATAAATGGGTTTTAAACTATTCTTACAGTTTCTAGTGCTTTTTATACAGTCCAAACATGCTGTGTACACTGTTCTTTGACTCTGCTGTGTTCCTGGAGGGGAATGAATCAGAATATTCTGAATGCCTTATGTAACGTATTTAGAGAACGTTTTTTTCATATCTTTGTTTGAATTTCTTGGACGGAATTAATTAATGGCGAAGTATAAAGGCCAACTTTGAAATCCCAGCTGACTTATACACTAGAGCTCAATTTGTATTCTACATCAAGGAAATGTTTGGATTTGAAAGAAGGACACCATTATCAAAAAGATTTCTGTAGATGACTCTGTTTGTCAGAGCACCATCTCTTTGCCACAGAAGTGCAATTTTAAAATTTGGATAACTCAAAAAGAAATTGATTTTCTGCTCAGAGTACATATATTTAATTTCTTATTAAAAATTAAATGCAGAACAGGAAATAGTAACTGAATTGGGATATGAAAAAAAAATTAAAGGTTGGCTTTGTTTAAAACAATATTAATTTCAGACAAACAGTAGAGAGAATAAAGTCTGTAGCCTGCACTTTTATAGTCCAGTGGAAACCTGGTGGGGATAACAGCTTTTAGGAAAGAGAGAGATTCTTTTTCTTTTCATACTCATGTTTGCATTTGTAACTGTATTTCTTTGTACAGTAGTACATACTGCAGTAATATGTAAGAAGTTTTAGTTTCTTAGTATAAATTTGGGTATAAATTTTCTGACTTCAGTGAAGGCAGTGCAATAAAGATAATTTGCATCAGTTTCCAAAGAGTTTGATCAGTGGATCACTGCAGCACCAGGGAAGTTGGCAGGAAAACCCTGCTTTTGTCTTTGTGGAAAAGGGGCTATTCGTGAAATGCCACTTTGTGATTTAGACGAGTAAAGCAGTAGCTGATAGTATATTACTGTGTGCACTTCATCCCTCTGCCTGCTCTGACGTGGGACGGGCAAAGGAGAACAGACAGGTCCTGCTCACACACCTACGCCTTCCCAGACTCCAGGTTCTACATACAGGGAGGGCATTCCTTGTAGGCAAAGCAGCTCTGCCAAAGTGCTAAGAGAGGAAATGAAAAAAAACATCATTTGGGGCTATAACACAGTCACCAGCTTCTGCTGAAGCTGCTGGAATTTCCCCAGAGTTCACTGTAGGAGCAACATCAGCTCTTGGTCTGTAGGTGGTGTGGCCCAGGGGAAGTCGGGCACCCGGAGTTTGTGGCAGACTAGGCCAGTGCCTGTGTTAGAGCTGCAGGAGGCAGAACACTCAGCCCAGAAGGGCCAGCGGGCTTCCAGTTCATGTGTTAAGTTCGGGAAGTACAGGGGAATGTTTTCCAGTCTAGAGGTCTCAAGGCTTGGAAGAACCAAGCTTGCTGATTTTTACTGATCTATTTGTTATGTTCTCAGGCCTCAAAGTTTGTGGGGTCACACAAATCTGTGCAAAGTCAGTGAAAGGGTCCAGTAGCTCCTATACAGTGTCCAGTACTAGGGTGTTAAGACTTCTAGGTAGATGGAAGATCTTGTCTTTATGTTTTCCAGGATTATTCTCCCTGTCAAAGAGAAACTGGACAGGAGGGACTAGAGTTTTGATAACATCTTCTATGCTTTTAAATATTTGTAGTGTGGAAAAAGGGTTGATTGGGATAGTGTTTTCTGGTTTTAAGATAATTTTTCTTCTCACATTAGCAACTCTCTATTTTTCTTCTCAAACATTATTTATTTTCTGACTCAATTATTTATCTCTGTGGCACCTTGATGTGGTCTTGAGAAATGTTAAACACTGTCCCCTGTTTAAACACTTCACAGTGGAGCATTAAAGACAATTTTGTAACTTCGAGCTCTGAAAGAGAATACTTATTGCAGTCCCATCATAATACCTTGTCCTGTTTCTCTGATACCAGCAAACTTCCACATTCCTTCAAGAGACAGGGAGTTAGGATTGGAACAGTAGATGGTGTACAGAAAGTAGCCCAGCTTCTCTGGCCTGTTTGATACTGGGCGATGGTGGATTTCCTCCAGGGCTGTCGAGAGCGCTGTGGACAAGCCTGTGTTTATAGTCCTGCAGTACAATGTGAGCAGTGGCACAGAAATGCTGCTGGGCTCCTGCCAGAGGGCCACACAAAGGCAGCCAGATCATGTCCCTGCAATGCAAATGCGATGGCAGTGGCAGCACGGGAAGTCTGGTGGTGCAGCCACCTCCTCCTCTCTCCTGCTCACCCTCCCCAGTTCGGGTACTGGGAGAACACACTGCTGAGGGGGAGGTTACCAGGAGCACTGGCTGCAGAGAGATTTTGGTAGGCAGACTGCCTTCAGAACTCCAAGTTCATGCCCATCTGGCTTTGGGATGGGACTAATTATATGCCAGGACTCTTATTGACCCTGCACTTCCAGGTGTCTTTGGAGTCTGGCTGGTGGCCAGAGTGGGCAGGACCGTTCCCTCATGAGGCCCCAACACAACTTCCAACAAAACCTCTCTTCTCTGTGCCCGAATGAGGGGACTGGCAGGAGCCGGAGGAGGAGCCCCGGGAGGGCAGTGCGGAGCCCTCAGTGAGGGGAAGGGCCCTCGGAGAAGTTCCATCTCCAACGGGAGCAAGGGTGGCTCCTCCAGCAAGGATCCCTGCCGGGCACCCTGAGCACGAGGTACAGCACTCCTGGGGCACAGGGACATTGGAAAGAGGGAGAACAGGGGACTGGAAAAGGGCTGAGCAACTAGGAGAGGAAGGGGATAAAGAGAGCAGAGAAATGAGGATGGAGGGGCTTGGAAGAACATCACCTACTGCCTGCAGGGAAAATAAGATTCATTGAGAGGCTCAGATATGCAGAAAGTAGGAAGTATTGGTGCTATGGGGAGCAGAAGGAGAATTTACTGTACAATTAATGGCTTGATGAGATCCTGAGTATGCAACAGCTGAGTAGTTTGAGTGGGAAGACCCATGTTATGTGGACAAATCTGACATGCATTTTTCTTTACATTTTTACTTTGCTTACATTTTTTTGTCTGGTTCCCACATGTCTCCAGAATTTATCAACATACAGTTGTATTCTTCTACATTGCTGATCTTCTCCTAAGCTATGAAGTTGGAAAACTATCTAAAAACAACTTTAAAAACCAGAATTTTCCTTCCTGAAATCAGCACATAAGGGATTCACTGCATCTCAGTCCATCAGGTTTCCCATCTGTTCAAAAGGATGTGGTTACTTCTGTGAAATAAATACTTTTCAAAATTTATTTTTGGAGGAGGGGAGTACATGTATATGTTTTGGGAATAAGATGTAAGAGATGGTGCCCTGTAAGGGATGGTTAGACCTGCTCTTTAGCATGTGACAAAGCTCAAATATGGTTTGTTTTCTTGGTTTTGAATGCCTTTGGATCCCAGATGCTCAAGGATAAAGGTTTACTTGTTTGTTTATTGCTTGTTTTCTGAGTGAAGTTTTATTTATTTGTGCAGAATGCTCTATTCTACTGGGTGGCATGTCAGACTATTTCTTTTGGCACCTATTTTAAAAAATAGGTGCTTTTACTGTGCAGCTGAAGTGGTTTTGCTTCAGGTCCCCTTGTAGTAAACCCCACTGGAGTAGTGGCTCACTACAAAATGAAAAGTGAACAAACTTGGCTTTATAAATTTCATGCATATAGCCTTCCATTTTCATGCCTCTCACATGGGCCAGCATGCTTGGATTTACTGATTTATTTTTTGCATTTTAATTCCAATTGGAAAGTTAGTTATGTAGGGTGTTAAGTTCCAGCTGTCCTTATTTTGATATGAGATTATTTACTGCTTGATTAAGAAAACTCGTCCAGAATAACACTGTATATGTCACAATGGAGTACTTTCTATACAAAATGTAATTTTACAGTTTTTCCCTACTGACATTCCTCCTAAGACTTGTTTGGTATTTGGAAGGCACGCTGAGGACATTCCCAAGCTGGCCAGTACAGCTGTGGCTTAAGCCTTATCCTGTCATTACTAAACACACAAACCACACACCACACACAGGATGGATCTCCATCCAGGGGCTGGCTACAAGCCAGGCCTAAGTCACTTTGTAGGATTTGCTCAAAAAGAGAAGCCAGAGCTGGAAGCAGCAGGTACAGGGATGGATCTCAGCCATGTCTGGGAATGTGCGTGTGCACTGGCTCATGGGGCTCTCTCGTGTCCTCGGGACACTGGGAACGCCATGGGAGAGAACAAGTCCCTGCAATTCCTCCTGCAATTTCTCTGCTGTGGAGCCAGTCTGGTGATGGCAGCACGAGACTCTTCCTTCACCTCTCTCATAAATACAGACGAGGCAGCGCCACAACACAGCCTTGGTGACCCGCTGGAAGAGCAGTGGGGCCCCTGCAGAGGGGTCGGGCTCCCCACTCCTCTGTCCTTCACATGTCTGGCCCATCCCCGTGAGCTCTTCGCTCCTCTCAGGTGATGGGCTGACCCCACGCTGGAAGGAAAATGTTACACCCACCTCTGCCTTAGCTTTTCTTGGCCACTGGCTGCTAAAATCAGCTTGCAGATGTCTCACCTTCTGGAGCAACACTTCAAGATCTTCATTTTCATTCAGAAGGTGCAATTGTATGTTTTGAGTTGTGCTGTGAGGGAATGTTGCCATTTGATACTTCTCTACAAATATAAATTTCCAGCTTTAAGGCTTAAGACGTACAGTGGAGAAAGTATCTACCTTTTTTCGTGCTTGTGCCAGTAACTGTGAATGTAAATAACTACATTAATGAGGCTTATTGGAAGCATTTTATTAGTGAATGTGCAAGTCATTAATTTTTTGGTACCAAAGTGGAAATGACCCTTCTTATGTTTGTATTGGAAACTATGAAACTTAATTTCTGTGCATACAAGAGCATTTTTGTCCATCACAGTAGCCAAAGCACTTTAGTAAGTCATTGTAGTTTGAAATAGCACTGTCATTTAGCACTATCATTTTTTCCTCCACGGCCTTACATTCCCAAATTCTTTCATAAAAGACAGTAAATGTTTGTGCGAATGTAAAATTAAAAGCATGGGTGATGTTCTCTGGGTAGAATCCTCATTTTGGCAGCTGGTTGGAGAATGAATAGGCATCGTTACTATTAAATGGAAAATTTCCTTTACCTGAGTAGCCAGCTGGTTTTGCTAGTGGTCTGGTAGGACATTTGTTTTAGAACTCCCAAGTGCTAAAATCATGCTTACTCTGTGGGTCCTGTTCATGCCAGCAGCAAGATACTGGTGGACACTGTAGAAAGACATACAAATAAGGAATTGATTACCTTAAGGTGTTTTCATAGGTCTTAAAAATAATCAATGATTTATATCTTAAAAAATCTAGTGTGTTCATTTTGAGTTAAATAGACTAACAGATCAAGCAAAATGTTATAGTATATATTTTGAGTTTGCTCCAGTTCTGTTTGCTGCTTTTTGCATCTATAAATGAAGCTTTTTGAAGTTTCACAGACAAAATCTCTTGAAAATCTCAGTGGGTTTGGCTCTTCAGAATGGTGATGTTTCAGCTGGTGATGTCACGATAGGTTTTTATTATAGAGAACTTTCTTCTAAGGGAATGCATCTGACACAAGTAGAGCGCTAAGGGAATTATTGGAAGTTAGTAATTGTGTAAGGATAACACTCAGAAGAGTAGGAATGCTGGACCAAGGCATGGAAAGAAGGCCCTTTGAAGAAGGTGGAGAAAGAAGGGGTAGGCACACTCATAGAGGTGTGTCGTGGCAAAACAGAAACAGAACATGACTAGAAGACAGAAACCTAACACTAGATTTTTATTCCCTATTAAACAGTATAGTGAATTGTTGTGTAAGGATTGTAGAAAATCCACAGGAGGAAACCTCCTACCAAGAAACAGTTGCAGAAACATACCCCTCCGAGGTCTAGTGCCATCTTTATCTACAACATCATTTCTGTTGTTTAACTCCAATAGTTACAAAGTGTGTCAAATTCGTGTGGAACAGAACCAATTTCCTTGGTCCTAAAATAATAATTTTAACATCCTTCTCGTTTCTAACAGCAACAGCAAAACCAACAAAAGCTGGGAATAGTTTAAGTGCTTCCCTTTTGTGGATGCAGACATATATAGCACACAGAGTCCAAGTCACAGAGTAACCACAACTGTCACATGCACTGGACAACAGCAGGTCTGTGTGTTTTTCCTTAAGGCCTGAATCAGCTGAGAAGAAGTGCCATGTTGAGCAGTACACTGCTTTTCTCTGGACAATTCAATGTATGAATTATTTCACTATTATTTCACTGTTTCCCTATGCACTAGATTTCAAAAAAAAGGCAATTTTATGTATAGAGTATTTAAGCACCCGTTAAGGCCTGCTCAGATTTGCTGGGATTACACATAAAAATCCTGCCATGGATGCAGAGAATACTCAGCTTCTCCCTCCAAAAGGCTAGTCGTGCCTTCACATATGAGGAGTTATTTATTGAGTGCAATGATAACAGCGACCATATTGCTGTACTCCCACATTGACGCAAATGTTGGCAAAAGCTACTGTGCCAGCTGCCCACTTTACACACTCTAGTGGCACCTTTTCTCTTCCTCAAATCCATAAATTGCCATTATCATGCCATTAATGCTCAAACATTGACAGGTTTTTTTCTGCCTCACATATTTCTCAGAAAATAAAAGATGAACATGGATACCCAGGAGTCTGTAAAACCAGACCAAACCCAGCAGTTAAGAATTGTTCGATGCCAGAAAATGCCCTGGAGTCCTCTGTGGGAACATTATTGTAGAGAACCAAGGATTAATGCAGAGATTGAGGAGATTAAACCTTAATTAAAATGAGCACTTGTATGCACTACATACAGCAGACAACTATTCCTTTGGCTATAGTGGAGCAGGAGTCTTCCTGCAGTTACACAGGTCATACATCCCGTCCTTCCCAAAGAGTGGCTTCCTGCAGTGACTGCTGGAGGATGCGCAGTGTCAGCATAGGAACACACAGCTACAGAAGACTCCTCATGGCACAGTGCTTCTCTGTAACAAGATGAGGTGACTTCCATAATCAGCATTTATGTCTGAACTGTACACATGGTTTTTTTCCTTCTGTTCATGGACTGTGCTGCTCCAGCCCATAATGGTATGTTCACTATCAAGTCAAAACCTGGGAGCTGCATTTCCCACTTGAGTACACAGAACTGGAGGTGATGATCATTTCTGTTAAGTTTTCATCTTTAGAAGTATTTATTTCAGATCTAAGATAGTCTCTGCCTGCTGGCCTCCAAAATAGGCTGTAAGGGTATATTCAAGACTTGAATTTGTGTCCCGTTTCACTTCTAAGTATGTTGACATAATTTTCTAATGCAGTAGCCTTTCTCATATTTAAAAACTAAATAAATCAAGATAATTTGGTGCATACCGTTTTTATGATTGCATAATAATTCTTCTCCGTTCATGAGGGATTTTATACTCTGTACACCTGTGATGAACAAGAGGCATGTAAAGATCAAACTGTCATTTATTGATCATTGAAACAGGAGGAAAAAACCTGCAATGTTTTAGGTACATTCTTTCAGAACTCCAAGTTCTGAACTCCAAGTCACTTCAAGTATTTTGAAATAGAAACAGGGAATATAAAAATATATGTAAATGATGTGCCAACACCTTTCCAAAGTGCCACCAGTACTGTTCTTGTCTGGAGTTTGTGTAAAGTCAAAAGGGATTCACTGTTTGAATGTTTTCAAAACTCCTCATGTTGTAATCCCCTGTTATCCAATATTTTATTCTTCTCAGCAGGACATTTAGCAGAGAGATGAAACCCGAGTAGGCCATAATGAATGCTTTCAGCAGTTCTCCCTGCATATTCACAGCTGTGTGGAACTAGTTACTCTTAAGTGGAAACCTGAAGGGTCTCTACGTTGTGATGGTGTTTGCCAGTGTCCCCTTCTGACCTAGTCAGTACTTTGGTGTAATGTTATTTTTGGGACATGTTTGATAGCTTAGAAGCAAAGTCTAGAAATAGACATCCACATGTACATCTCTTAAAGCACCAGGTCTTCTGCTGATCAGACTCTCTGATAACTTCCTTCCTTTACTTTATTCAGTTTGCTGCACTTAAAGCATTCCTCAGGATCATTGCCAAATTATTTGTTTGTAGTTTCAGGGCATATTAGTTTTAAATTACTTGAGATGGTGTCATAACAGGTATAAAGTAATTATTCTAATCTATAATTAATTCTTGATTAATTATTATTAATAAAAATAATTCTAATAACCTCTTGAAATACAGTGCCATCAAGTTCCATGTCTCTTTTTAGAATGTTTTCCTGTGAAAATCCTTCTCTGCTGGTCCACTGAGGCTATTTGGGCTGAGTCCCTCTGCTTGAACCCTTGTGTTGAAGTCAGTGAACTTCCTTCTTGGTATCACTCTGGGAAGAAAGAACATAATCTCTGTCTTAGGCAACTTCATAAGAGATTTCATCCTGACAGTTTTCCTTACTCTCTATTCCTTACTTGGAAAATACAGAGATATTATATATAAGTAAATAATAAATAATAAATAAAAAAATAAATATATTGTATATGCTGTGTTATTAGGTGAGCAAATGAAAAAGGCAACTTGGCAAAAGAGGGTTGAGAGGAGAAGAAGGAAAACCATGAGTTTGGTGCAGAAGGAGAAGCAAAGAGTTTGCAGAAGCAGAGAAAAGATGTTTCTTCAGAATCCTAATAAGCAGTATTAGTGACTTTTAAAATAATAGTGTTTGCTGGGACTTGTACAGAGGAGCACTAAGCTCAGCTATCTGGTGACCACCAAAAGATACTGCTCTGCAGCCACTGCCTCCAACACAAACAGCCAGCTCCATTTAAGTGTCCCTGCTGGAGGCAATCAATCACATACGCAACAGAGCAGTGATAAATAAGGTCTGCCGTTCATATACGTCCAGTTATTTTTGCAACTAAGCTATATTTGTGTCCAAAAGAAATATTTGGATGACTGAATGTCTCCCTCCCAGGAGCAGACTAAAAAAAAGAGTGCACATTGTCAGCATAGGTCAAGAAACAAGTGAAACCCAGAACTGCATGCCTGGATGCATTTTATCTTCCGAACCAGAGCGGTGCCACCCTGGGCAACCTTTCGGGAGGCGTTGGTGCCTTAGGCTTAAGTACCTCATGTCAGAGTGAATGAAGAGATCCAGACAGTCAGTTTACTGCTTAGGATGGAAAACAATGCGCCAAATGGAAGGAGGAGGAGCACTCTAAGAACATTATGAAAATTGCAGAGATAGTTCATAGAAAAGTGTTAATAGAAAAGATATCTTTGAGAAGAAAGTCAGCTTCTTGAAATCCCCCTGGCTCTGTGTTTCTCAGTGTGATGACAGCAAAATAGTTTAAAAACATTGGAGTTTGTGGTTTGGGTTTTTGTTGTGTTTTTTTTTGCTATTACTGCCTGCCCCACAAAGAACACTTGTTTTAGAAATTCCAGTCAAGTCTGTACCTGCACATTGTGGGTTACCAGCTCTCCAGAACTGTCCCGAGGAGTCTGTCTGAAGTACGATGAGCTCAGCTGGAGATGTAGCTCCAGTGAGAGACACAGATTCAGTCACTTGGTGGGCACAGGGCAGCAAAGCAGGAGACTTGCATCTGGTGTGTGCAGCAACAGAGGCACAGAGCTCAGTGGGGCTCATGTCACCAGCTCACATTTAGGAATTCAGTAATAAATATGGGAAAGTCTCATTTTCTTAATTGACTGGATCTAGAGATGATCAGTATGTCATTACTGGTTTTCCCCCATGAAACAAGAATATGCAATATACCTTCCCCTAGTCTTGAGTTTTTTATCTCCTATCTCTCTCTCTTTTTGGACATTCTCTCTACCGGAGCCATTCTGCAGGGCTTAGGGGAAGATGGATGCATTTGTGGTGTTTGGATTTGTTATGCCTGTGATTTTTCACTGTAAAGCCAATGTTAGGAGCTTTAACAATTTTTTTCTTGAGTTTGGCCTTGATCTTACTGCCAAGGAAATGTACATCAAGCAAGATTTTGCATTTTAAGGAGAAAAGCACAAACAGAAAAAAAAATTGTCAAGTTTTTGATAAAATATGCATGTTCAGGCTGTTTTCCATTTGAGAGGCTGATGAAGACCAGCAGGAAAAACATTTAAATATTAACTAATTTCAGAATTACAGCTTTTTGAAGAGGACCAAAAGATCCCAGATATCCCTTCTGTTTATAACTAGTGTAGCAACAGGGCAGAGGTGAAATTTCGTTCCTTGTTTTTCTTTTAAGAATTCAGTCTTTACCAGTGCATTATTCCAAATCCTTCACTGAATAATCTTCATAATGATTTCAGTTTCTGTGAGTCTCATCACCAGCATATTTGTTCATTAGAATGTCTATGAAGGACAAACAAGGCTGAACGGAATTCATTAAAAAGTTTGAGCAAATGCTGGTGGGTTTTTTCCCAGTATTTTCTCATTTCTGTTAAGAGCTGATACAAATCTCATCTCAATGCAGTGAAAAACCTCCATCACTTACCTAGTTTTGTACATCTGTGAGCCCTCTCTACCTCAGAAGTAAAGACAGGACAGACCCTCTCCTGACTGTGACCTTTTTTTCTGTAGGTATGAAACCTCTCCCATTACTACAAACAGCCTCCGCCCGTGAACACTGTTAATCTCTCTGGCATGTTCAGGTCTTGCATGCGTTGGCTTTTTGCCATTTTATCTGAGCACAATGTTCTCAAAGCTTGCAGTATGACACATGATACAGCAAAGAAAGATAAGGAAAGGAACAGAGCAGACAGTAATCGATAGGAATGAAAAGGACAAAAGAGCCTCTCAGCATTTTCCATCCATTCTGCTACTTTTACTTCTTTTCCCTTCTCTTTATCTGTTGGGGTTTTTTTCACGTTCTCCCCTCTCAAGATTTTAAGTATTTTAAGTCAGTCCCTGTGTCTTTACTACGAGCATAAATTATGAGGAATGAGCAAAAGGAGCTACAAGCAATACACTTACAGCAGGAGCTGCTGACTCAGCATGTGAGGAGCCTGAATGGAGCAACACAGCTCAGAATCATAAATCAGCATGCAAAAACTGTCAGACAGCCATGTCACCATGAAGTAGCTGGTTAGGAAGAACACCATGTTTTTCCCCAACCTAAAACTACCCTAGGAACAAAGCATTTGCAGTCTCTAAGCTCCAGTTCTTGAAGCTTTTCGTTCAGGTTTTGTTGTTGTTGTTGTTGATGATGTTTGTTTTTTTTGCTTTTACTTAGGATTAAAATTTACTTGCTTGGTTACCTCCCATTTCATTCACTGAACATCTGATTAGCTGAATACTAGGTAGCGGATTATCACACAAGATTCTGTGGTGAGGTGCAACTCTTATTTAAAAACTTCTTGTGTAGATTTATAAGAGAGGGAGCTTTATTTCTCTTGGTTTTTTATTAGCTTTGGATAGTCAGAAAAGACTTTTGAGATGACAACACTTGAGTTAAGCTCCAGATCCACTGCTGTTTTAATGTTCAAATTCTGCACTTCACATGTTTTCTTTCCCAGTCTTATGTAAGAAGATTACATAAGAGAGGACTGTAATCTCCAAAATCATTTACCATATTAAATAGCAACTACCATCAATGGATCTTTATCAGCTGCCTGGAGCACAAGGGAGACACGTGGCTGTACATTTGGAAACTGGTCACTCACAGTACTAATCAATGTTTGCTGCCAGTCGTGGGCAGATGTCATCAACAGTCATTACACAGCTCTGAAAATAGAATCAAACTTGACCTGGACAGGTCCTCAAACAATTGATAAACTGCCTCTGAATGATGGAAATGTATGGAGTCCATTCTCTCCACCAGCCTCCTGCTGCTCAGTGATCCTGCAGAGCCGGTGCTGGGGCAGCATGGGGAGGGGGCACTCAGGATGTACAAGTCAAGATGAATTCTTCTGACCCCTAAGACTCATGGTTTCTCTAGAGGTCCCTGATCTGTCCTCATGGGGAGGAGCATCACCACCATGTGCCTGCTGATCCCTGCAGCAATGCTGTGCCATCTCTGGAAATGGCAAGTTTTATTTGCCTCTTGTTCTTCCTTTTTGTCTTTTCCCTCAGAACCACAGGTAGCAAAGACAGTGAGTGGGAGAAGCACTTGTGGGGAAGAGAAGGGCAAACTGGTTCTGGGAACACCTCTGCCATGTGTGTGCTGCTTTGGCTGTCCCAGGCACTGTGCTGTGCCCTGGGAAGGGGGGAAACATTATCAGGACGCAGAGGGGTTCCTGTGCTACCGTTTTGCCAGCTTTCCCCAACTGTGTGCACTCTGCATCAGGAGCTGGCATCGTGGCACACACTCCTTCACTTGCTGCGTTGTGTGGAAGGCGACAACCTGCCATGGTGTCATATTCATACATTTTCCTACGTCTGGTTTCCTCTGCTTAGCTCCTACCAGAGGATAAAGAGTACAGGGGGAGGCTTCCTTCCCCCTTCCTTCCCTGCCCTACACAAGGCTTGGAGGAACACTGCCTTCTCCTTTCCTTTGAGAAGTGCACACAGTCCTTGGCACCAGACGTGGTCAGCTGCTCCCGTGCTCCTGTTTGCTTGCTGGTGTGTGGCCGAGGGCATGACAGGAAGGCAGGCAATGCTGTACTCCTGAAATGAGGCATAGCAAGTGCTGGGTGCCTGCAGCCCCAGCCAGCCTGCCAGTGCTTGTCTGCTCGTTAGTTAGCAGGTAGAACATTACAAGTGACTTGCACTTAGTTGCTCCCCTGTGCAAGCCCCTCTGATCTCCAGCAGGCCTGGAAGACATGATTTAAGGCAGCGAGGAATGTGTTGCTGCTAGAGTTTGCACAGCTAGAGTTTGTGTGGTAATGCTACCTTTGAAAATAAAAGAGTGCTTTGTAAAGGCTACCAATACTGCTAAATGTAATGACAGGAGAAAAATAATTTTTAAGATGTCTCTGCCAAGAATGAGAATCTGTTTGTCAGAAATAGCCACCAGCACTCCCTCAGTGGAAGGGGAGGAGATCTCTGCTATTTGCTTCTCCTCCTTTACAGTCTCTAGAAGGGTGTATGCAAAGGGACTTTTCTCTTTGTCTCCTGTCCCAAAACAAGGAGGACACCACAGCAATAATCTTTTGATGACAGAAATGACTGAATCAAAGTTTGTTATGAGCTATAAAGCAGAACATACTGTTACACTTTATCTGTGCAGGGAGTGATCTCTTTATTTAGCAGCAGTTGCAGCAACAGAAATTTTTCTGACTACAGGTTTTGTTTTTATGCCTTCCCAAGCATTCTCCCTTTTGGTTGAAGTTGTGACATGAGATCAGGAAAGCTTAAGAGCTTAAGTGACTTCTTAGCGTACCATCATTTCGAGATGAATAAGCATTCACGAAGACAGCCTGTGGGAAGCGAATTGATGTACTATTTGAACGCCCTGACTTTATAATTCATACAAAACTCTCTCTGCAGGAGTGTGCCCAGTGCCGAAAACTTTGCCTTAGGGTTCAGATGGATCAAGCAGTAATAAGACTCCATGGCCAGTTGAGGGGGAGGAAGAGGGGGAAACAATTTAAAAGAAGTGAAAGAAGATACCCATGGTCATTGTTGTCGCAAAGCTTTTGCTCCCACAGCCTGTGGAAGTGCCACACAATAGGCTGGAGAACTGACCCTGCTCTCAGTTCCCTGCCTGTGGGATTGCAACCTCGGTTTGGGAACAGCTGGCTCAAGCAGAGGCAGCTGGCTGCTCTGCTCAGCTGTGTTTTGAGATGAGCAATTTTCTGTTGAGGTCAGGGAGAGTTTGACAGTAAAAGGAGTTCAGACCACCATCCCTAGAGAGGGTGGAGAAACCTAAAATGAGAAAATAGGGATAAGACTATATGTTCTCTCTAAAGCTGGCTGCATGATCTATTCCAAGCTGGATATATTTGTTGATGAAGTGTTTTTCCCAGCAAGATACAGGAAGGAGGTTTTACTCCAAGATGAATTCACAGTTTGCATAATATTTCCATTTAGCCCTGAAGACATCTCAGGAGTACCTGCCTGTGTTTTGTCCCTGAATTATTTGCTGTCACATTTTTGCTGGACATCATTGCTTCCGTGTTGGCAGCAAGAAGGTTGGTTTGCAATTCAGGTAGAGGCCAGTCATGTTATTTTGGGTACTTGTGATAGCTGTGTAATTAACTCCTGAGGGCATAAGATTAGTGGTCAGGCTATAGATAACCTATGGATCTGATAGCAGCTAATCTCATTAACCCTTGAATTTAGTTTGATTTATATTTCATTTGCTTCACCCAGTTTATTATATATTACTCAACTTTAAGGAAAAAAAATATCAAAAAGTGGTAATGGAGCATTTTTGCTCAAGCCTCAAACTCTCTGCAGGGAGTGGAGGATATAGATATAATTTAGTGTCATTGGCACTAATTTCTATTTCACTAGTAGGCAAATGTGAACAGTCCTTGCTTGGTGATAAAGAATTTCAGTTTTCTATCTCTCCTTAGGCCTACTCTGTGCCATATCCCCCTTTTCTTAATAACTCTGCTTGAATAAGTTTTATTAATGCAAACACATAGGTAGTAATAAGTTTCTAGAGATTTTACTGTAAATGAACATTTGGCTGTGCTCCAAAAATACATGCAGGGTTCAGTACTGCCTTAATACCAGGTCTAATTCATTCCTGGAAGGAGCAATTTAGTGGTATGCAGAAATTAAGGGGGGGTTTTGCTCAGTTTTTGTTCGACATTAGCTGTATCACTGTAGATATGTGTATAATTAGGTTGGTGCAACCTTTAAATTCATTTGATGGAGCTACAGCTATAAAATATGTTTAAAGGAGTAATGAATGTTCTAAAAATGTAAGGAAATAAACTGTAGTAGTGTAGTTATTGCCCCCACAAAATAGAAAGGCTAATCTAGATAACTGGCATTTGAAATACACGCCCTTACTTCTGTTGCTGTGCTCAATCTGATATTGTAAAACTTTTCTGTCACTGATATGCGCAAATTCATACTTCCACAGCATGACAGGCAATATGAGACTGATAAAATCCATGCCGACAACTTTCTTGTCTAGTGACAGCTACTGTAAATAGCTTGCTAATGACAAGAGACCAGAAGACGTGTGCAGGTTGACCCAGGCTGGGTACCAGGTGCCCACCAAAAACACTCTGTCACTGCCCTCCTCAGCTGGGCAGGGGAGAGAAAATGTAACGAAAGGCTGCTGGGTCAAGATCAGGACAGGGAGAGATCACTCAGCAATTACTCTCATGGGCAAAATAGACTCGGCTTGGGGAAATTAGCTTAATATATTACCAATCAAATCAGAGAAAGATAATGAGACATAAAACCCAAACCTCAAAACACCTTCCCCCCATCCCTTTCTTCTTCCTCGGCTTAACTTCACTCTGGATTTTCTCTACCTCCTTTCTAACCAGTGACACAGGAAAACAGGGAATAGGGGTTATGGTCAGTTCACCACATTTTCTGTGCTGCTCCTTCCTTTTCAAGGGGAGGACTCCTCACACTCTTCCCCTACTCCATCATGGAGTCCATCCCACGGAAGACAATCCCCCATGAACTTATCCAGCATTGAGTCCTTCCCACAGGCTGCAGGGAAGTCACTGCTCCAGTGCCTGGAACACCTCCTCCTTCTCCACTGACCTTGGTGTCTGCAGGGTTGTTTCTCTCACATATTCTCCCTCCTCTCTTCTAATTGCTGTTGCACGGGGGTTTTTTTCTCTCTTCTTAAATCCATTATCCCACAGGTGTTACCACTTTGTGGATGGGTTCCACATTGGCCAGTAGTGAATCCGTCTTGGAGCTGGATGGCATTGGCTCCATCAGACATGGGGGAAGCCTCCAGCAGTTTCTCACAGAAGCCACCCCTGTACCTACCAAAACCTTGCCACACACAGTCAATAGAATTTAATTTCACTAAATAAAACCAAGTACTTCAACACAGAAAGCAATTTTTTTGCCTTTTTTGCTATTCTCTACCTTATTTCCCCTCCTCATCCCAGAAATGACCCAGTGGATGTCATGTGATCGAGCCCAAAAAAGGTACTCTCAATGGCTGAATTGAATTTATGCATAAGGATATTAATCAGAAGCTGGCACTGAGTCAGATGGGAGTTGGTGAGGTTAGACTGAAAATGGATAAAAATAAGAAAGAGATAATCAAGAAGAAGAAAAGTACTGGCATTAAAAGCGAAAATTAGATAAATAACTGGTAAATTTGGTTTTAAAAGCTCATATAAGATATTTGGTTAGCAGTGAGCATGGGAGAAATAGAGAGAATTAGAGAAAAAGATTTTACAGATGATGGGCATTTGATGTGAGTTCAGCAGGTCCCAGAGAAGCGGCGGTCGAACAAGTCTGAGCACAGACCTGCGTTCCATCACACAGGAGCCACTGTCAGACCTCTGTCATCAGGCAACAGCTGTGCCTGGATAAATGACCACTTGTTGTTCTTTGCAGCCAGCACTGTCCCTGTCAGCATGTGTACATGCAGCCCCCTGAACTCTGGACAAGGAGCTGAGGAGCTGCTGTTAGCCCTGAAGAGTTTTGCCGTATTTGTTTGCTGTTCTCATTTCTCATTCCAGAATATCTTGCAGGTTATCAAAGATGGCTGCTGCAAAGACACATAAGAATAATTTAGGGGGCATTCACAAAGATTGATTTTAGCCTCAGGATGCTTTTCTCCCCCAGCTTCCTGTAGAATCAAGAGAAAGCATTTCCTCTAGGGCAACTGAGCACCTACAAAGAGCTCCTTTTGAGACACAGATGAGGATTTTTTCACCCTCCACTGACTGTTGAAAGATCCTAAGGCAAATAAACTCCTTAGGCTAAAGATGGCCTTTGCAATTATCCCCCTGTGCAGCCTGGTTTAAGGAGCAGGAGCAGTATTTCAGTCACTAACAGATTATGGAGTCAGTTCTAGGATTTTTCAAGGCTCACAGAATGCCATAATTCCTCCACTGACTTCAGGCACCCCAGGGCACTGAATATGTACAGCAACTGGAAATTTGTAAGGATTGCTATACTGTCAATAAATAACATACTACAGGGCTGAAATATATTCAGAACACAAATAACAGTGGCAGGACATAATTCAGAGCAGAACATGCTTTAATTAAAATGCTTGTGGATGTTGTTAAAGAAACAGTGCTATAAACTAATGATCACTTATTGTCTGCTTCTATACTCTGCTCTCTTTATCTAATCTCCCTGTATATGGGTGCTAAGTGGACATGAATTCCTACCAGAGCGAAACCATGGAAAAGACAGCTTCTAATTGCTGCTTCTAATGCATTTCATTGTGAAATTCTAATTGTGGCTTACATATTGCATTGGGTCTGCATGGCAAGGTTCTGGTGGGCAGGAGGACAGGGGTGGCTATAGAAGTGGCTTCTCTGAGAAGCTGCCAGAAGCTTCCCCCGTGTCCAACAGAGACAATGCCAGGCAGCTCCAGGACAGGCCCACTGCTGGCCAAGGCCAATCAGGCATGGAGGAAACGCCTCTGTGATAACATATTTGAGAAGGAAAAAAAGTTATTGCGCAGAAGGAATTGCATCCAGGGAAGAGAGGAGTGAGAATATGTGAGAGAAGTAACTCTGCAGACACCAAAGTCAGTGGAGAAGTAGAGGCAGGAGGTGCTCCAGGCACCTGAGCAGATTCCCATGCAGCCCATGGTGAGGCGGGTTGTGCCCATGAAGGTCCACAGAGGAGCAGAGACCCACCTGCGGGCCATGGAGAAGCCCCACGTCAGAGCAGCTGGATGCCCAAAGGAAGGCTGTGCACCTGTGGGAAGCCCACACTGGAGCAGGTTCCTGGGAGGGACTCGCAGACCCATGGAGAGAGGAGCCCACGCTGGTGCAGGTTTGTCAGCAGGACTGTGGGGGATCCATGCTAGAGTAGGGTGCTCCTGAGGGAATGCACCCTGTGGAAAGGCACCCACATTGGAGCAGTTCATGAAGGACTCAGGCTGGAGGAGTCTGTGGAGGACTATCTCCTGCAGGAGGGTCCCCACTCTGGAGCAGGGAAGGACTCCTCTCCCTGAGCAGCAGCAGGAACAACCTGTGATGGACTGACCATAACCCCCATTCCCATCTCCCTGCGCCACTGCTTGGGGAGGAGGTAGAGCCTAGGAAGGAGTGAAGGGTTGGGGGAATATGTTTTTAAGATTTGTTTTAGTTCTCATTCTCCTACTTTGAGAAGTTAATTTCCCTAAGTCAGGTCTGTTTTGCCCATGACAGTCATTGCTGAGTGATCTCTCCCTGTCCTTATATTGACCCACGAGCCTTTAGTTACATTTTCTCTCCCCTGCCCAGCTGAGGAGGGCAGTGACAGAGTGGCTTTGGTGGGCACCTGGCATCCAGCCTGGGTCAACCCACCACATCTATTTAAGTAATCATAGATCTGAAAGACAGTCTAAGAGCCTGTAGTAAGTGACTGTGAGTCCGGTGAGGGAAATTTAAGACTAGTCTCACTATGCATCCGGGCTCTGAGTCAAGGAGAGGGAATGCCTTGGTGTTGCCTCTCACTCATTTAAAATCATTCTCCTTGTGTTTCCTTAGCAGTTAATTAGCTGTGTTCATGGTAGCAGTGAGGGATGAAACAATGGTGTCTTTCCTGTCTTGCCTCATCATCTCGGATGCCGATGGTACAAAAACATCAACAACAACCTAGATCCCATCTTTTGTGCTTATATACTTATTATAAGTCTAGTTATAAGAAAACAAGATCAGTAGATGCCATTGAGGAACTGGTCACTTAGACTTTCGTCATTAACTTTATTAATGAACTGTAACTGCTTCTTGGCTGTCTTCTTTGAAGAGTTTTGATGTCATCCAGTGAAAGGGTGTAGTATTATGAGGAAAATCTCATTCATAGGATCAGTTGAGAGAGTTTCATAAAGGGCTTTGTGGAAAGAGGAAGGGCAGGAGGGAGGGCATGAGAAGATACTGTAATGGAAAGCCTGCAGAAATGTGTCTTGTTCCAATGAAAATGGGAAACACTGAAGAGAGAATGGGTCACTGTGGGCTACTTAAGCAAGTAAAAGTAAAATATGAACTGCACTGGAAACAGAAAACTGGAGAACCACCAAAACAGGCTTTTATATTCCAAGTTTAGTACACATGAGAAAAATAGGGACAGCATGAGGATACACTGAAACAGTTGCCAAGAGGTTAAAGATAATACGAAAAGACGGTGTTATAAGTCCTAAAGGCACAATAACACAAAATTACTTGACCAAGAAAATATTAATTATAATTAATTTGTAGTAAGGAGATAAATTTTGAAACCAGTTCTTATTCCCACTAAAACTAATTGGACTTTTGCCATGAAGTTTATTGGGAAGGCGATTAAACTTTAAATAATGGCTTGGTTAAGAAATCATTGATATAATTATGAACTGCTGAGGAAAAGTAACTAAGAAATACATAATGAAATATCATCACTTGAACAAATGCATCTGAGGTGTCCCTTTGGATATTTAAAGAACTGATGGAACAGCTAGTTGCTAAAAAACCCTACAGAGAACAGAGGTATCAAGAGACTAATAAAGTGTCAGCATGCTACAAGACTTTAAAAATTGAATTAAGAGTAACTATGGAAACTATTGTCTTATGGGCATGGCTCCAAATTGACATAAATACTATAAACAGTAAAGCAGAAGGGGGAAATGTATTCATATGGAGGTGAATAGTATAATGAGATCCAGATATGGCACAGGTGTTCTGCAGTAAACCAAGCCAGGCCAATTAGAATGTTTATCCCTCCACATCTTTTATGATGAAACCAGAAGATTAGTGGAGTACAGAACAGCATCAAGACTTACAAAGGCATTTGATGCTGTGCCACATAATATCTTAAGGAAATTGCTGAAACAAATCAGCTGGGACTAAAATTCACTTAAAGTTATCACAGGCTGGCCACTGAACTGTAGACAGAAAGTAAATCTGAATAGCAGTCAGTGTTGTCAAGGATAAGCAGACAGTAGTATCCTTTAAAGGTCAAGATATGGCACAATATCTGGAGGATAAAGCACTAATTAAATGTGGAAATGGTTACAAAAGTAGGAAGAATGATTAGCAGCACGGAGGAGAGAGGAAATACAGAAGGTTCTAGTTGTTCTCTGTGGTTACTCTGGATCTAATAAAGTGAAGCTAAACTTAAAAGCAAACTAATAAGTATTAATGCTAAGCATTAACAGTACTTTGTGCCCACTAGGCAACAAACAAATTTTATGAAGTTACAAATACTTTTTTTTTTGGTCCATGAAAGAATTTGCCTTTCTTAGATGCTTATTCAGACTCTATAAAGCTGCTCAGAAAACTGAAATTCAGAAAGCAGCGCCACCAATAGCATTAAGAAAATGATTAGGCTGAGATATGCACACCCAGCTGACACAGTCGGAGGGCTCCGTACTCTGGAGTGTTTGTTGGGAATGAGGATGGCATGGTGGGGGTGGGTGGTAAGGAGTGAAGGCTCAGCTACTAGGGCATTTCCATGATTGTCCTGGGTCAGACCAAGGACTTACCCAGGCCGGTACAGTCTCTTTAGAAGTGGCTGAAAATGGATGTTTACAGAAAATGAAGATCATGGCAAGCACATAAAACAGTCTTCAGTAACTCTTCCCTGCACTCTAATAATTTCCAACTTAGAGACCCTGAGTCACTTGTGGGTTTAGTAACTCTAAAGGATTTCTTTTCCATGAACTTTTCCAGCCTCTCCTTAAATTAATGAGAACTTCTAGCACTGACAGTGTCCTTTGGTCTTACAACTCTAACATCGATTGCATGAAGTACCCTCTCTTTTGTTTGCTTTGGAGCTGGTTGCTATTCCTGTATGGGGAGACTTGGCAAAGAGTCAGACTTTGGCTACCCTGTTTGTGCTACTTGTTTGTGCTACTTGTGCTTTAGTAAATCTCTGTCTCATATACCCTGGGCTACCTTTTACACAGACTGTCTTTTTACCTGAGTAGTAGACTAGATTTTCTCTCCACTGAAGCCATTTTCCCATCACACTATACAGGAAACTTCAGATTTATGAGTAGGTTCCCTGGCACCAGAAGTCACAGGATTACCACAGAATTGTCTGTGATGTTTTAAACTATGCTTTATGGCTTGGCAAGAAAAGCCTGAATGCATGAGCTGAATGCAGTCGCTGAAATGAAACCTTCCTAACAGGGAAGGAGAGACATTTTGAGATGTATAAACTACTGCAAGCATCTCACTGGAGAGGTCCTAGAAACAGCAAGGGCTTCCCAGCAGCTCCAACAACATCAAAGCAGCAAAGAGCAGACAGAAAACTTTCCAAGAGAGCTGCAGCCTCACTGCTGGACTTGGTGTCAGGGTGCCTGCAAAGGTTATTACATTTGCAGAGAGTTGGAGAAAGGGGGAGAGACACTCACTGCAGAGCTAAGAATAGACCCTGCTGCTCAGCCCTGGATTTTCCTAGGGAAAGAAAGGGGGACCTCCTTCATCCTTCTCCTTGTCTGAGCATTTGAGGAGACACTTGCTTTGCTATCTGAGAAAAAACAAAGAGGATCCCAGTGAGATCCTGTGCCTAGTGCTCTCAATTTCTGTCTCAGTGCAGCAGAGGAAGCTGTGTCACACTGCACATTAACTGTACTTTCACTTAGGGTCTGAAGTCTTTTTTTTTTTTTTTGGTCTTTCTGTCACCAGTGTGTGGATTTTACTTCAGTCCTATGGTATTTCAAGAATATTTTGCACACAGTCCTTCTCAAGTATGTTCCTTTGCACGCTTGAAACACTTGACATGTCCATTAAAGACAAAGAATGACTGCAAAATTGCAAAGAATTTATTTCCATGAAACTTCAGGGATTAGTTGCTAAGCTTAGTCAATGCGCCTTTTAGGACTGACCTAAAACGTTCAATACCGGGTTTGATCCTTCTGTTTATCTGTCCTTTAATATTTTGCTTTTCTCCTCAAAAATGACATATTAATAGAAGGGGGGGGGGGGAAGGCTATTTTTATTTCCTTCCTTGTTTTTCTTTCCTGAAAACCATGTCTGTAGCCTTTTTGCCTTCTGCTTGCACAGTCCACTGAGCAATAACACAAGTCTTTTTTTATTCCCAAGTGGGAAGGAAGAGCTGGAACTCTGAGTCTTGATGAAGTCTGAGAAAGGAGGTTTCTTTTATAGCTTGCAGATAAAAACCTGCTACAGTGAAGTACAAAAGCGTTTTCAGATAGTAAGAATGGGGTTGCCCAGCTCTATGCTGTGCTTTGAGGACAGTTTTCCCAGAATGGAGTGAAACACAGGTGGGACAGAACTTTGTAATATTGGGGGGTGGGGTTCTTTATGGGGAGGAAAGGAGCACACAGCACCTTTTCCTCTTGCTTTTATGGCTTGAATGGGGTTGTGTCTTTTAGGAAAGAAGCCACACACCTGTCCTGCTGGTTGGCAGCATCTCTGCCTCTCTGCTGTTGAGTGGTAGCCCTGCAGCAAATCTTGGTGACTACCAGGGGGACTGTGAATGCCAGGCTAAGGCAGGAGAGCTGAGGTTGTTGAATTTAGCCAGGCAAGAGCTGTGTGTCACAGCTCACGTTTCCTGGTGCGTGTATCGTGCAGAAAATGCTGCTTCTCCCTCCTCACGTGAGGTTTCTGTAATAACAGTCACAGTGTTGTTGAACTGCAGAAGTTGGTAATATTCTATTTGTCTAAATGCTGAAAGTGTGAAAGGTTGCTGTTGTGGCAAATTCTTTGCAAGCTTTTGCAGTTCTAAACACATGACCCTCTGCTGTCTCTAACGTTGTGCTGCCATTGGCAGCCTTTCCATTACATAATGTTGACCCATATTTGTGATATGTGACATTTTTTGCTAAACACTGTCAGGGATAATCTGTCACAGAATAAACTTTCTGATTATACACCGAGACTCTGTCATCCTTTAGCACAAACATAACTTGTGCCTCAGACAATGCTATTCCTTGTTAAGACAAGCAGAGTACTGTTCTTTCAGGTAAGAAAAACACCATGAGAGTATTGTGTGCTTTGAGTCTCAAATGCCTAGGACTAAATTCATTGCCAAGTGATTGCACAGAATCACATTTGGGAGTAATTTGAGCTTTAAAAAATGTTGATCCCTAGCCCAGGTGATGGGAGCAGTGATAGGCTGAGGGAAACATGAAGTGTGACTCTGCAAAAATGCTGTCTCAGGTAGGTCCAGCTTTAGAAAAGCAGAGCTGTGGAAAAGGTTTCTCTGCTCTGCTCTTACACTGAAATCTGCCAGTATTTGGAGATTTAACCAGTCTTTTCTTCAAAAAAACAAGTGTAATGGTGTGGGGAGAGAAATAGATATAGCTCAGCCAGGGATTATTGCTACAAGACAGCTGAGAAATGAGAGGCCTTTGAGGAATGGCAACACCTCCAAAGCTGTCTGCTTTCAAAGAGCTATGCAAAAATTCATCTCTTCTTAAAAACTTGATTTCAGTTGCACAGAATAAGAAGTAGAAGAGAGAAAGGTGTAAAAGATACAGAGAGAATAAAATGGGAATTCTCTCAGTATTCAAGAACAGGCTCTGTTTCAAATGGACTTTATATAATGTTATAGCAAGGAAGTAACAAGATTGTGTGAGCTGCTGAAGCGTCTGCCACGTTGTGGAAAGGAGTGAATGTGGAACATAAGGCCAAGAGACTAAATACACCATCTTCAGAGAAAGAAATTTTCCAGCCTTACGTAGGAGATGACTGTGTGCTAAGAACAGTTGCAATATTAAGGAGAAAGGTTTTGCTTCTGTGCAGGGAATTAATGCTTGTCAGAGACAAAATTAAAACCTGATGAATGCAGTCTCACCCACTTTCATTTCTTTCCTCTCTGATTCTGCATTTGTCCTCATTCTGTCTGTGCATTCATTCATATATTTCTCTCCCTTCCCACCTCCCCATTGACTCACACTCTCCCTCCCTGCTACTGCTTCCTTTTCATTTTCTCTTCCTTTAGGTTCCCTTCCCACTCATTCCATTTCTCTTCTACCTGACCCCTCTGCACACATTTTCTGTCACTGTGAAAAAAAGCAGAGAGACAAAGAGAAGAAAAAAACAAAAGATGAGCAAGAAAGCAGGGGGAGGTGTGTGTGTGAAGAGTAGAGAGTGCTGGAAGGGTGCTCAGCATTGCACTTTCTCCCCATGATGCACTACAGATTTCTGAAGGTGCCAGAGGAGCCCGGGCTCCTGAAACCTGTTCCTTGCTCCCAGGCTGCAGCACTTGGCAGTGGCTCAGTGAAAGGTAACACCAGAGCTCATCTGCCGAGATTAGTGTCCCTAGAAATCATCATAAGGAACGGAATAATCCTAAAGTCCAGTGGAAAGCCATCTCTGAGTGACAGACATCTGGCTGTGTGTGGAGCTTACTACTCTGTCAGATCAGTGAGGACTGGGAGGGGACTGGATGGTCTTGGGACTGCAGAAAGAGAAATGGGAGCTCTAGGGACTCTCTGGACTTGCTGTCATGCAATGCTGACCAAGTAACATCACAGCCTCGAGCTTATTGGGGGCCTGTCTGCAGTGAACTGCTGTTTCCCAAAGCAGCTGCTGCTGGAGTCTCAAGATCAGTGGCCAAATGGTGTCAATTTTGGTTTGGTGAAACAACGAATTGGTGCCAAGAATTGCTTGTTGTAATGTGTGGTCAGCCTGTGACCTGGAGAAAGCTCTGTACTCCTGCAGCCCCCGAGGCCAAGAGGCTGCTCCTTTGTCCAGCCTGCGGTGGGAGGGAGCTGGGCTGTCACACCTGCTGATGGTGCAGTGCTGCACAAGTTTTATTTATTCTCCTATTACTCTTTATCTAAATTTTCTCCTTTTCTGGCTCCGTTCTTATTCCTGAAATTGTGAACTGATAAATAGTTTTTTAAAAAGCTTGGTATGGATAGCACTGATACAATGCAGGTCGTTTTTCCTTCCCACAAAAAGGACAGGTGGGAAGCATGCAGGGCAGGTAGCCATAAATGGCTCATTTCTGTACCCTCTCTTGCCATCTCTACCCTCCTGCCAGCTTTTCTAGGTTTATCAACCTAAACCGGCTAGTATTTCTTACTGCGAATTCTTGCATAATCGAAGATCGGAGCGGACGCCCGCAGCCCTTGGGTGTGACTGCGCACGGCGGTCGCGGTGGGCTGTGTGTTTGGGGAAGGGGGAGTCGGTAACCGTGGGTTTGGGGGGTGGTTTGCCTCGGGAACACTCTCCGCGGGTTATGGAATAACCTGGAAACAAACGGCTCCGCGGCGGTGCGCAACTGTGCCCGCGGCCGGCCGGGTGGAGCCCAGCGCGGCCCTTGGCGGGGTCGGTGCCCAGCGGCGCCTGACCCGGAGGGGTTGGACACTCCGGGAGCTTCCCGCGGAGGCGCGGCCGCCGTTACATAAGGAGCGGGGGGAAGGGAGCGCTGCGAGGCGGCGGCCGCGGCCCCTTTAAACGCGGGTGCCGGGGCGCGCCGGGCGCCCGCCTCGCTGCTGCCCCCTCCCCGGCTCGCTGCGGCGACAAATCCGCTCCCCGCCCGCCTCCTCCTCCGCCGAGCGCTCCCAGCCGAGCCGGGCGGCGCCGGGAAGCGCCGGGAAGCGCTGCCGCGCGGCTCAGCACAGCCCCAGCCCCAGCGCCCGGCCGAGCCACAGCAGGCGAGGGGCGCGATGGAGGCTCCGCGCCTGGCGCACACCATGAGCAGCCCCACGAGCCCCTGCGAGGAGGTGATCAAGAACCTGAGCCTGGAGGCGATTCAGCTCTGCGATAGGGACGGTAAGCCCGGGCTCGGCGCGGCTAATCCCCGCAGACGTAAGATGCTGCTGCCCTCATGGATGCTAATGCAAATTAATCCGCGCGGCGTATGGTCCTTTGTTATCCCCCATGAATTTGTAGGTGCAGTTACTCCCCATCCCTCCCGCCGCCGCTGCCACCCTCCTGCCACTGAGAACAAAAGAAGAAAGAGAAGGTTGCACCTTGCTGGAGGGAAGGGTGGGAAACCTGCCGCTCCCTGAGCCGTGCCTGGCGTTGCAGTGCGATTACCCCGGGCGAGCCTGCTGCACAACCCTGCCCCTGCCAGGAATGGACGCTGGGGCTTGTTCTGGGAGAGGCAGCCAGGAGAGCCAGAGCCCGCGCTGCGGAGAGTCCGGAGCTGGGGGGACGGGCCGGTGGCCCTGGTGGGGTTTTGTTGCCCGCCGTCTCCAAACTCCTTTGTATTGTAGGGCAATTCCCGTGTTTAGGATACACGGGCGGATGTGCCGCCTGGCGTGGGCAAGCGGCCAGACTTGTTGCCGGTCGCTTGTGCGAGCGATGAGGCGGCGAGTGGAGCGAGCTGGGGCTCGCAAGATGGGGCTCGGGGGGAGGCAGGGAGAGGGAGATGGTTCAGCACCGCGGACAGCACCGCCCGGCGGGCCCGGGAGCGCCGAGCCCCGGGCCCTGCCGCCTTCCTTCCCTGCCCGTGTTCCCTGCCCGCCATCCCTGCCCGCCTTCCCTGCCGCGCCGCGCCTGGCGCCCGCACAGCCGCGGGAGACCGCAGTGCCCTGGGGACAGTGGCAGTCCGTCTGTCCGCCCGCCCGCCCGTCCGTGCCTCGGAAGGCGCAGCGAGACCGTCAAGTTTGGCTTTAGAGTTGCAGGTGCGGATATTAAAGACTGTGTGTCGAAGCAAGCAGATAAATGTCAGGTGGTGACGAGGGAGAGCCAAAACAAGTGGTACGTGCTCGAAGCAACACTGACGGCTGACTGGGGTACAACAGTCGTGTCGTTTGTACACAACTGTGGCTGACAAAACTAAACAGAGTCACTGACTGTCAAACAATGAAAAAATATATTCTTGTAGAGTGGCATAGAATTTGTGTTCACATACCAGATGATTCCTATCTCGTCATTTCGCATCGAAGTATTGAAAATAACTTGTCGTTTTTTGGATGCAAAATGTGCTTTGGGTGTGGAATTTATTACCTGGTAAATGCACCAAGGAATGGAGATACTGTATCAGTGATTGGTACAGCTGAATTCATGAAACTATTTCCTCGTGTGAGTATATTTTTGGAGCATAACTGTTGAAGGTGATGGTTACAGAAGGAGTCAGACCAGCTTTCTCTGTTATTTTTTTGCAAATTATTATCGAATACTTCCCTTTTTTTAGACAGACAATGTTTAAAAAGCTGAATTTTTGGAAGCTCTTTATTTTTCTTAAAATACTAAGGAAAATGACAAGGCATTGAAAAGTCTCAGTTATTATTTTTATAGCTACATTAGAAATTCTTTGATTTTTTTTTTTTTTAATGTCTGAATTAAGGTATAATATGCACTTCCATTCATTCATGCCTAACTCACTGCCACAGGAAACTGGACTATGTTTATAGTAGTGGAGGTTAGAGTGCTCTTTTGTTAAAACACTTTTTCGCTTATATATCTTTTTATTAATACTAGAGATAAATAAAAATAGATAAATTATGCAATCCTTCATATTTGTGTACCCTAAGTAATTGCAGTGAAGTACTCCATGTCAATCATTGAAAACTCTATTTGGTTCCACATACTCTAGTTAAGGACTGCTTGATTTCTGTGAAATAATGTCACACAGGCAAGCAAATGGTTTCTTTTTGATTAGGCTTCTGTGGAAAACCACAGTTTTTCTGTGGATGTGGCTTTGCAAGCTAACCCTCCTGAAGCAATCCAGCATCACACAGGGTCGTTGCTTCCCCAGTACATGGTTGGATTTCCGAAGGCGGCCCCTACCTTGGGGATGTAGGAGTCGGCTCAGTGCCTCCACTGGCACAGGGCTGCACCTGAGCATACTTCAGGATTTCCTACAGGTGGCACTTCTGTATCAAGAAGCTGTTTTAGTGGGAACACAGAAACAAGGAAGCAAAGGTTAAGGCATTAATCCTTCTGGATAAGCGCCTATGCGATACATTTATGTCCCTGGTTGTGTACGTGGGTACATTAATATTATAAACACTCGCAATTTATTTTAAGGTATCTTTGTTGCAAAAGATGAAGTTGGGGAAGGTGATTGACATCACTGAGGTTAATCAAAGTTTTGTGATACATATCACTACGTTACCCACAGTGAATTAAAAATATGCTAGATTTTCATATTCTGAAAATGTCCTTGGTCTTTAAGCTGCAGTAACTGTAAAGGCAACCAGAGAAATTGTAACATTACACATCCAACTATGAAAAACTCTGCAGCACACTTAGTTTGGAATTGCAAGCAATGCTCAATGCTGCAGCATAAACATAAACAATAATGGAAAAATCATGTAGATAGCAAATCGTTATTCTTGCTTTCTGAGATGGGAGAATTAGTATTAAGACATTTTGTATTCAGAAAACTGGATTATTCATCCTATGTAGGTATATGCAGGAGCCGCAAATCTCTGAACAGGAGTGAGCAATTAATAATATCACAACAGTTGCTCTATTTTTAGAGGGTTTTTTTTAAGTGTTGTTCTTGTAAGCATTGTCATCTCTCTTAATGAATTAAGACCATTTAAAAATTTACAAATGTTAAAAGATTACAAATGTATGCATTTTGGAGATTTTTTTTTTAGATAAAAACTCCTGATAAGATTTAAAGTGAACACAATATTATAAAGCCAATTATGAGCTCTTATTTTTTGCATACTCTGTTATTTACAAATGTATCTTGCATTATTTGTTCTTATTCTCTTAGGTGGGTCTGATAGCACAGCTCAGTATTAGTCTGTTGCACAATCCAACATGTAGTTCTTTAGAACTCTCCTTAACTCACCCTGTGTGTAGGAAAAAACATTTGTTATTTTCCTTTACCATATTTGAACACTGTAGCCATATTTTTGCAAACTCAGGGTAGAATGAATGTTTCCTTTGTGCTGAAAATCCTGGTGACCTTTTTATAAAATTTGTATTAGCCCCACCTAGGGATTAAACCTTTAGTAGATGGATGGATGCCCTTTGTGTCACGAGCAGGCCAATTCTATGAGAACACAGTCAGAAAATCATAAGCCTTGGGAAAAAACCCTGTGCTTTTCACAGGCTTGGTACAGCAGCCTTAGATGTGAGCAGCTGAATTTCCTGAAGCTCCACATTGTGGTTGTGCAGCACTCCCCCTACAGATGATGCACTTTGGCTGCTGGGGTCCTGCCAGGGTGAGAGCAGTGACGCTGTCACACACTTCCCGTGCTCCCACAGTTGGAACAGACAGATGGAAAGCAGAAGACACCTCTGAAAATGCAGAAAGAAGAGCAGAGAAACAAACCTTCAGAGAGGATGTTGGACCTTGGGAGGCACGGACTGGGGAGTGGGGCAAGAAAACTGGCCCTGAAGGTGCTGATAGACTTGAGGCAGTGGCTGGTCAAGGGTGGAAGAACAGGAAAGATTTACAAGCTGGTGATTAGATTAGATGGGAAGGCAGAAGTGGTCAAAATAACCCTGAATGAAAACAGGAAAAGAAGATGAATGAGCGAGGGAGACAATCCAAGTTCAGGCAGCGTGCCCAGGGAAGTAAAACTGGGGAGGAAAATGAGGAGGTGTTCACCCAGGGTAGATTAGTTTGAAGAATGAGGATGGGGAACCTATGAAGAGTAAACCTGGAGACCTGCGTGCAAAGAAGAGACAAAAAGTACAAGAATGTGGAGAGGGGGAACTGGACATTTTGGTCTGCAGAGCTGAGGAGTAAAGGAATGGAACTAGGACGTGCTGAGCAAAGAGACTGGGACTGAAAGGACAGCCTTAGGAATGAGGAGCAGGACTTCTGAAGTGTGACTGGGGAGTAGAAGAAGGGGTGGGACAGGAACAGGGCAGAAGAGGCCGTGTTTTGGTGTGACCACCAGGGAAAGGTCAGTGTGTATCAGCACGTGCCAGCTTTCAAAGCCACACCAACCCCAGGACAGCAAATTCTCCTTGTTCATTTGCCAGCAAAGAATGGTACCATGGTATCAGGGCTCCAGGGGTACTGGGAGTCAACAGCTTCTCCTGACTTCCGTGGGAGCAGGACTTTGAAAATACAAAGCACGGTACTAAATGCTTTGAGAAGAGAAATGTTCACCACCTTAAATAGGCACTTCAAGTTAGAAACTATATTTTAACTCCTCTGTGCATCAGTTTTCCATATGTAAAATGGAAACAGTATTATTGCCTCCCCTCACAGAGATGTTTTCTAAATAAACTAATGAATGTTTGTTAAGCAGCCAGACACTGTAGTAGCCTGGAAAAACCCATGAGGTGCATGGAAAAAACCCATGATGAAATTCATAATTTTGTCTTCAGAGCAGAGGATGAATAATGTGTAGCAAATAAGTCCTGAGACTACACACTGAACAACAGCAAATAGCTGCTACAAGAAAAATAGTTCATTATGTAGGCACTATTCATTATGTATGCTGAATGAGTCTAGATTTATGTGGAAAAATTAGTATGTAATCATGCAGTTAAAGACTATATCATAATCTGAACAAAGTGTCCAATTTAAGTCTGCTTCATTCGGGCAGTTTCCATCTATTGATGGCTTGAACTATACAATCTCTCTAAAGTGCTTTTAAAGGTTTTTTCGGTCTTCATGTATTTGAAGATAGTGTTTGGGCATCGGGATCAGAGCTGGAATTGGTGTCTTGGCCAATTCCAGTCATTTTCATCACCTTCCAAACACTTGGCACCATCAAAACTGTTTAGTCTACCAGGCCTGTATAAAAGCATTACATCATACAAGCTAAGATGTCATCTCTGTTTTATGTAAACAACTTGCATCTTTGGCTTTCCATGTTACTTAAGCATGTCTCATGCTTTCTAATTTATTTCAGGAGTTTATTATTATGCTGGATTTATTGGAGCATTCAGAAAGATTTTTCTAGAGTTCATTAATTGGGGCTTTCATGGCCATATTGTGTACACATTTGCTTTTCAAATAGAAGGGATGAAGTGGCATCATCCAGGCTCTGGATGCATTTTTCCAATCCCCTTTTTGGCATCATGGAGCAGTATGACTCCTATTTCTGAAAGGTTATCATGTACATCTGAGAGATGGGGAAAAATCGAATGTCTGAGTAGAATCCCACATGAAGGACAACTGAGAGACCCAAATTTCACAGTAATTCTTAGTGTCCTGAATGGTTGTTTTTGCATTGTTGTTTGTTTTTTTAAAAAACTATGAGACTTCCTGAGCACAGGAATAAACAATTCATATTTTTGTATCCAGCATAATGGAGAGGTGCTGTATCTGTGATATTTTGATAGGACACAAAATTCAGTTATGTTTATTGCTGTTTTTATTCTTCTCTCCAACTACAACTTTGGAGATTTAAATTCACTCTCTTCAAAATGCCAACTGTATCATTTTTTTAGAGTTTGAGTGGTGCAATGCTCAACTAAGAAATGCATTTATTCCATAGAATCATGTCTAACCTGGCAGAACTTGAAAAGAGTGATGATTGTGGGTTTTTTGTTAGGTCGGGTTTTTTGTGACAAGCAATAATGCAGCTTCAGGTAGGAGCTAAAATCTAGTGCATCACTTCAAAAGCTCTCCTGTTGCAAAGAAAAATACTTATTATGGTTTTAGATTTACGTTCTTGCCAGAGACTAAGATTTCACATGTGATATTCCTTACCATTAGAACACAGGAAAATACTAAATGGAGCCAAGCAACAAGTCTTCTATAAATGATCTTTAGAATTGTGGAAGAGAAGAAAACTAATGATTTGCCTGTCATTCCCTTCAGCTCACCATTGGGTGTATTTTATCTTGTCTTGTTTTATATCATAAGCAATGATGTCACCAACTAGAGAGGCTTTGCTGGAAACTGGCTATTCAACATCCCAGTGTCAAGAAATGTAGTCATCCACATTCTTCCTTTATATTCATTCATTTTTGGAGTTATTTTCCATTCTTCCTTCTCATCTTCTTTTAGAGCTTTATGACACTCAAATCTGCATAATTGATTGTAAGCTATTTTGTCTGGCAATGACCAAGTTACATATTATTAGCTATTTAAATCTTGCCTGGTATTCTATTTGTGCCCCTTTTCATTCAGTTATTTTTCACTGAAACTCTGCTAGATCTTTTATAAAACAACTAAAATGTTTGATGTGTAATTATGCCAGATTCACCTACTGTTCTCTCTCAGTGCTATTCCCTGGTATTGATAGGTTGAAACTCAAATATATGATGTAGGTTTTATAGTTAATTTCTACTCATTGTTATAATTAAAGCATTTAAATCATTACTGTCTCCTATGTATGTCTCTTCTTCTTTGTGGTTTTTTTTTTAGATTATAGTTCCCAGATATCTTCTTTTATTTATTCCATAACAAAATCCATTTTAGCACTTCCTGCCCATGCTTCTCTTGCAGCTCCTTCTATTTTAATGTTGTCTGCAATAGCTAAATGTGATCTCTCTTTACAGATCAGTCATAAAGACACTTACACAGCCTGAAACTAGGCACAGGCTCTCTGGTAAGCCAGTGGGCACCCAAACTGCTCACCTGTTTTGCTGTATGTCATTGTTTAGCCCTGTCAGCCATTGTTTAGCCTGCAGATCAATAGTTCCCAGTAAGTACAGGAGGAATCATTTAGAGAAGAGAAATTCTGCCTCTAGCATTTGAGAAGCAGCAATGCCAAGCCAACCCCTCACTTAAAGTTTCATACATCTTATGCAAATCGCAAAGACAAAAGCTCTTTTTTTTGCATTTTATTTTTATATTGTTTTTATTAAGGAAGAGTTAAACCATTACTATCCTCTTCAACTCTTTCATCTTCCATCTTAAACTAGAAATTTCTGTTTTACTAGCAACTCCCTTTTCAGCCTACTAATCTGGTGGCTCTACCACCTCTGGTAAGCAGCGTTCTGAGCTCACATCTCCAAATTTCCCCTGCAGTTATGACTGTAGAATCTAGATCAGAGTGCCCAGTAAAGCCATTTCAGCCTTTACATCAGCTTTCCAGTGAGGTTCCTGGTTCATGTAAGGTGTGTTGAGGAGTGACTCTGTCACATTCTTATTTAAATAGAGTTCTCTTGTGTTTCATCATTCATTTTGGAATGGGTTCCAGTCAGGCACTGTTATGCTCAACTGTCTCTGAAGGCTTGCTGAAGCCTGTCTTCCTGACCTTGGCTTTTCGTTCTGGGACTTCTCTGCCTCATTAGTTTTCCATTTCCCCCCCGCCTAAAATCTGGAAAGATCTCCTCCTTTACCCATTCCTTGTAATTTTGTCCACCTTTTATTGTTCACGGCCTCTGAATGGCAGGTTTGGAGGCCCCAGATTTTCTGAATAAGGCGGTTTTCAGTTCCCTCTGTGCTGCTGAAGTAAATGCCAGTATTTTAACCACAGTTGAGGAGGTAAAGGTCTTTTAAAGATCAAAAAAGATGTCTGAGTTTGTTTTTCTTAGTCCACTCGGTACAGTAGGTGCACCTTCCGGGCTGCCAGCATGCCTGGCCTTTCGTGCTTTTTGTGCCCTGGAGGGCTATATTTAATTCTGGCTGAGCACAGCCCACACTCATACACTGTGTCTTCTGTTCCCTTTTACTTGCGGACTACTTTCTTCAAAAATTTGCAAACATGTCTGAAAAATTAGTACTGATATTGCCAGTACAAGATACCTGTATAAAATATGTCACTGCTATAGGAAGGTAGGAACAAATACAATGTTTATGGTGTTGGAACTAAAGAAAGCTCTGCTCCAGGATCACTTCCTCACAGTAAGTTTTGTTATACAGTGGAGCATCCTCTATTTGACCTTGAAAATATTTCCCTCAGCACAGAAGGTTTGATTAGAATTCTTTGTAGTTACAGAAGTTACAGAATATTCTGAGTTGCTGGTGTTTGTAGCTGTATCAGTTTTCACAGTGGTTTGTAGTTGAATCATTAGTCAATTTTATTGTTTTCAGAGTGTTCTTGTTTTATTTACGCTTGAATGAACAAGGTGTTTTGCGTGGATGTTTTCAAAAGCAATGATTAGCTGTACTGTTTTTATAACCTGCAACAGTTTCTCTGAGCCTTGACAGTTCTCGCTGCTGCCAAAAACGGGAAACCTTAAAACTAGTTCGGTGTTGTTCTTTCATTCCTGCAGAGTGACAGAAAGTCAGAAAGTATTACCAGAGTTGCACTCTTTCTTAGTTCCAAGTGTGGAGTGGTGTCTGGAGTTTATTTCCCCAGTACTGGAGAAAGTCAGACACAGCTGGCAGCTCCAAGAGAAGCGTAGTTTGAAGAATTCCCATACTAAGCTTTGTATATCCCTGCACTGTTGTAAGTCTTCAGATTGCAATCATCAGAAGCATCCCATAAATTTTTTCCCTGAGCTGTTCCACTGGCTTCAGTAAGACTTTGTGTAAAAAACCAATTTGCATTCATAATGTGACTTGATTGAGATCTTACAACCACTGTATTTTCCTAGCTTTTGGTGCGTGTGTTCTATCTCATTTCATACAGATACGCATCTAATTTGGAATTTTTCTTTCTAAGCTGCAGTTTGTCTGGATTTAATCCATCTTTAGTTATGGGCTAGAAATAACATTCTCAAAAGATTATTCAGGGTGATTTTTTACTGTTCATTTCTATGTGTACTCAGAGTTGAAGGCATTTGGACTTCAAAATGAGCAGGATAAAAAGATGTTAAAAGGCCCTTTCAATCTTGGCCAGCTGTAAGTACTAGTGTACAAGTATCCATGGAGTGATTCATGCTGTGCCATTGCTCCTTTTAATCCAACTTATGTAAAGGGAAATTATACATGAGTTTATATAAAGGAAGGGATAAAATTAAGAACAAGATGTGCAGCAGATTGTATTTTGATGCTACTAAGGTCCATTTGATGACATGAAGTAAGTATTATGCATTTACACTTTTATGATGGAATTTATGCTGGTAATTTAATATAAATGTTCAGAAGTAAACATGTGGCTTCTGATGAATTTCTAGCCTTTACACTTTCAGTGTAATTTCAAGACATATCTCTGATGAGAGGAACTGAAAATCCCCTGTCTGCTCACTGAATCCATTAGATCACATGGAAGTTTTGTCCCTCTTGTGTGGAACATACTGGAATTCTAGCCAGTGTTACCTGGGCTCTGATGACACAGCCACCACCTTACCCTTCATGAAAGGACAGACTTGAACAGTAAGACTTCACGTGCCATTTATTGGAATTGTCTCACCTCTGCCCGTGGGTAGAGGTTACCTTCTCTTTCCCCTGAGATGGAGGCACTTGAAACTCCAGGTACATTTCTTTGTTTCCTTTATCTGTGAAGTACTTTGTCCCAGGGTTGGAACCCCAACACATTGAATATGTTGCTTCTGTACTTCACTTTGTCACTCTGTTTAGGTAGCATGGAGTTCTTCAATCATATCTGATGTGCAGAGATCAGCAGCCTGTCTAGAGCATGAGAGTTTAATTTCAGGTTTTGTGACACATCAGGTGTCCCAGCATGACCTCTGTGACAGAAGCATGTCCAGTACTGTGTACTTTCTCATAACTCTACAAGTGCAGGGAAGACAGAATCAGAACCTATATGCGAAAAAATAGTGATTCTCCTTCTTCTGTTTTTGTATATTGTGTAATTCTCAGCTGGTTTCTGGGTCACTTCCTTGAGCAAACCATCAGGGAACCCCCTCAGCTGGCCAGCGGGGCTGTCAGCCCTAGTGCAAGTGTGCTTGAGATGGAAGCCACACAGGGAAACTAAATTCTTCAGTATATCTTAGTATGCTTGTTAGAGTAGCTCATATAGCAGGGAGTGGGAACTGGAAAGCATTCCTTGAGATGCTTTTAAATGCTCTAAATCCCAAAGATGAAAAACTAATCTAAATATGAATTCTTTTTAAGTAACATACTCGAGGGGACTTGTTTGACATAGTGAATTTGTAGAAGACTGTGCAGCTATTGCTCTATAGCTGATCAATTTTTGTCTTGCCATGGTCATGATTGGTCACTTGTTGCAATCCAATTGGTGTTTGATAGCCTGTGGGATAAGACTGCATAAGAATTTGTAATGGAAACTATTTAAAGTATCCAACTGAGCTGTGCTTTTTTAAAAAAGTAATTCTGCAATTATCGAGGACCATGGATTTGAATCTGATGGTTCATAATTGTAGGTTTCTTTTAACTTAATCCCATCAAAACTTCCCTTTGAGTTTTCTCCTTCTCATTAGACAATCTTCATTACATAACCTGCATGAGAGAGCTGTCACAAATGCCATCAGGAAAGAAGCATGACGAGCTAGGCTCGAGACTTTTAATAACCCCACACAGTCTATATGCTACACCTTGTCTGAGTAAGGAGTGAATTCCAGCGTGATGAAAACTTTGCTGAAAGATTTCTTTTGACTACAGTGTTCATAACTGTGTCGTTTTTTTCATTCTAGTAACTGTGAAAAGCTCGAACTCATTGTAGCCTTCCTCTTGATAAGGGAGTATTTAACAGGATCCTCTCTCATTTCTGCAGGCTTGCCTACCTTAACAAAACTGGCAGCAACCTAAGTTATCTGTGAGCTCTCTGCTCTTCTCTGAGGTTCAAAAGTTAGTAACAGTCAACCAGTGGCAGACCTGCATCTGAAGCCCATGACAGTGTTTGGTTGCCCTAGGAAACCATCTAAAAATGAAACAAAACAGAACAACTCCTGCCAAAAAAGGCTCTCAAAACCCCTATATCTTTTATTTCTTAGGGCCTAGGAGAAAGTCTGAAACCTGCATCCAATTTAAATGTAAAAAAAACCAAAAAAACCAGTACAAGTTACAAAGTAGAATTTCCTGAACTATTGTGAATATGTAATACGTTTCAAATCACAGTTAGAAAGCACAAACTGGTGTAAACCTGAGCCAAATGCCATTCCTTACAAGAGATCTGTGTGAAAAGCACACAGCAATTACCAGTGTGCTGAAGTAGAGAAATGCTCATTCATGCTGCAGACTGCCAGGGCATCCAGGGAGGTACAAAAGCCCTCTCATGCTGAGCACCCTACTTTCTCAGGGAAAGTAAAACTGTGTTCCCCAGCCTTGAGTTCTCTCTGTTGCCCTTCAAGTGATGAGTTTTGCCTTTCTGTCCAGGCTTCCCTTTGTTGAAAGGAAGAGGGTTTTAAATGAAAAAAATCCCTGTGTGATCAAGGCGGTTGCAGTTTTCAGGCGAGCTGGCACGTCACGTTAAAGCCCATGTGAATACAGGGCTGCCTCCTCTTGCTAGGTTTGAACTCACATGACTTAACTTGAAGGAGAGAACACATTTTTGGTTGTGATTAAGGCACAGCTGCAATAAATGGCACAAGTTGCTGCCAGCCAAGGAAGAACGAGGTAAACCAGTTTGAGTGTGAGTTTCATAATAAACAGAAATGGAAGTGTTTGTTTGTTTGTTTTTCTCTTTTGTTTAGTGACATGCGAAAGCACAAATCATGAAAGGCCACTCTAACATATAGCTAAGGCCTTCTCTAATATACAGTTAATATTAAAAGCAGTAGAAAATTAAAGGCAGTGCTTTGCCTCAGTTACACTGTTAGAAGAGTGTTGGAGCAATTAGGCCAGTGACCCAGAGCAGTGTAACTTGGATTGGAATCTGGCCCCAAGCAACTTGTCTGGGGTCATACAGTCACTGCCTTCATCTATGAGATCTCTTTTCCTTTGTTGTTAGTCTTGGAGACGTAGGCAATTCCATAGTCTCGGAGGCAGCTGTACTTTTTATTCAGCAGAAGAGAAAAACCTCATCCCATAAGAAGCTCCACATCCCTTCCTGCTTCAATATCTGCCCCTTTAGTAATCAACAGAGTGGGAGTCTGCTGAAAAATGTCACTCCCAGTTTTCCAGCAGAACACCACTGAGATAGGATCCTTCCAAAAATACACCACAAAATGGGTCCGAGTGCAGTCTGAAGGATGGTCAGCATTTCATAAGGATGCAGAGATACCTGATAGCTCAGGCTTCTGCTAAATGAATGAAGTACATGCCATAGATTGTTCTGCTTTTATAGTAGTGTTTCTGATCTAGTTATTTGCTTCCAAAATCTGGAATTCTGTATAACTGAAGGTATGCAATATGCACAAATTCTAGTATATGTCAGAGGCTGCAAAGTTCATTTTAGTTTTTAAATGGCATTTAAATTAAGCTAGAAGATGGTTTAGAGTGTTTTGCATCCCTTGTTACCTTCCTTCCCCTTCAGCAGCTGAGAAATGCACATTTTAATTAAAATTTGTTTTTCAAATGTATCTTGTAGCCAACACATGCTGAGAAGAGCCACTTACCACCCATGTGCTGCAAGCTTGCTGTGCTGAACAAAATGGGAGCATTTAATTAGTAGTAAATACTGTGGTGACTTAATGTTTGTGGTCTATGATAATGTCCTGTTTGATTTCCAGAAGACTGAATTGCCCTTCCCTGGCTCTGGCGGTCGGAGCCATGAAAACCATTGGTGTGCCAGTAGGAGCTGTAGTGCAGCTGCAGCTATTTTTGCCACCCTGCAATTCTCATTCCACAGAAGGTTGCAGAGGAGCTTGTTTAGCTTCAACCTGACAAGGTTCAGTAAAAAAATAAAAGCCATGTCTGTAGTAGAAGCAGTCTGAGAACTTCAGTGGGAACAGTGTGTTGGTGTGAGTTGTTTTGCATAGGTGGGTCGCTCAGGATGAGGAGCAAGATGCTGATGTTTGGTGGTGGTGTTTGCACTCAGTCTCAGCTTATCTGGCCAACTCAGCTTACTTGGTTTTGATATTCATGAGCCACAAAAGGAGATCCCACCACTTCTCTGCTCTGTCCCACAAGGATTTGGTCAGTCCTCAGAGCATGGTAGGATCAGTAGAACTGCATCTTAGACAAGGGGAAAAGTAGGCGTGATAGCAAGTAAGTCAATTTAATCTTCTAGGCTAGGTGGTTTTTTAGTCTTACAGTTTTCCTAGTCCTTACTGAAGAAATGTGTACCTACATGATTATTCACAACCTTCCAGTTGCATATTTTCATCTGAAAATGAAGGTCCTCCTTTTTCATATTTTCTTCATATATTTTTAACACAGCAAGAATGAAATTTTGTGTGCACGTCTGTGTTTAGCTTCACATTTCACTGAGTTAACATTTTCGTGTAATAAAATTGCAAAAAGAAAGAGGAAAAATGGGGTAAGTAGTGGCCCAGCCCTGTGGAACACCAAGTACTCTATCAAAGCATAGAGGCATCCAGTTTTCATAAAAATATTCCTCCCAAAAATATCCATAAGGAGTAATGGGGACCCTAAAAAGGTAATTGTATCAACAGAGACTTGCATCTATTTCCATTTTAGTACTCAGTCGAGGGTTTTGGCTGCTATTGACTTTCTGGAAATGTGGTTTAGTTTTGAATGAGTAAGGTATAAATATTAAATACTTCCAAGATGTCAGGATACCAAATAAGAATTAAATCTTAGTGAAAGAATAAGGTCAGCCTTGCCAATTTAGTCATTGATCAGATTTGCAGTCAGGTTTTGTTTTACGCTTTGGGTTTGTGAAACTTGTGTGTGTCGTTGCAGTCACATTTTTAGAAGTTCTTGAGCGACTTGACTTAAATCCTGTTGATTTCAGTAAGACTCTTCTAAACCATTTAGGTACTTCTTAAGATATTAACAAATGTTACTTAAATTTTTACTTCAAGTAAGGATAGGTCAAAAATCAAAGAAAAAATTGTCACTGATTTGGACCAGTTGTCTGATAACAAGAGAGTGCAGCTTACAGTGATATATCTGAATTTTCTGTATGGTAATAGCAAGAGAGGAAACAATTATTTTGAGGAATTAGTTTAATGATGCAATTAAATGCATTATTTATTTTAATTAAAATGAATTACAGTTATTAAATAATTTAGCTATAACTGCAGTTAGCAAGTTATAAATTCATCCACATTCAAGCTGAAATGGTTCTGAGAATTTTGATCCTATTAGTGCTTTCAGAAAAAATATTGTGGAGATAAGTGCTAAACTTGGATATATTTGACACAGAAATCCAGAGAAATTATTCTTTAAAAGTTTATCCCTTTTAAAGTATCAGTCCAGAGGATATTTCTGAGTTAGTGAAATGTAGATTTCTTTGCTATGGAGTCCAGAAACTGCCTGCAGTGTAAAATGTACTTTTCCCTCCCATGTTCTTTTTCTTTTTTCTTTTTGGCTGGAATCTTGCAAATTATCAGAAGTTGCTGTTGCATCATGAGAATCAGTAGAATTGACAAATGTAATTTAGGAAATAATTACAAAGTGTAACTTCATCTTACTCTTAACTTCTATGACTTTCCTCTCTAGTGTCTAAAAAGAATTAGATTCCTCCAGGGCAAAGTTAAATGTGAGACATAACTGTGGGTACTCAGATAATCCCTTCTAGCAAATTGCCTTTCTTCACTGAATGGAAAGTGAGCCTGAGAAGACTGAGGAGACTCACTGCCCAGGGCTGGTGGGTTTTGTCAATATTTTCTTCTTTCTTAGCATAGTAAAAGGTTTATTTCAGGTATAATTCCACAGATATCTGTGGTCTTATTGCTGGAGTGAATGTTGTTCTTGGCTTTTTTTCTTGTTACTGTTTCTACTGTCATATTGAAGAGATATTTGGGCTTTCTTATCTTTAACTTAGGAGTACATATGTATCAACGAATCCAGACTTGAGAATTTTGTATCTATGCCAAAATTTGTATTCCACAGGAATGTTATAACTTAATTTCTGCTTACTTATTATAGTAACCTTCTCTGTAAAGATATACCTAATTTTCTGCTGAACATAATGTTGGGTTCAGTGCCCACTGAGAGAATGACTGAGCTGTAAACCAAAGCCCTACAATTCTGATAGCACAGTCATATTCCAAAATATACCAGGGTAACTCTGCTTGCCTCTGCTCACTGTCAGGTGTGTCAGGTGTGCCGCTCTTGCCTTGTGGTGTGAGTGGAAAACATCCACAGCCAAGGAACCGAAGCCCCCGAGGTCCCACCTGCTTTGGTTCAAGGCCAAACGAGCATCTCAGTTGGGTTGGTATTGAAGCAAATGCCAGAACTTCCAGCCTGTGCTGGAAGCTTTCCCTTGGTCCTGCCCTGTCCTGCAGCTGCTGTGCTGCACCTCTGAGCCGTCCTGCTGACACAGAACAGGTCTCAGCCCGGAGCTGGCAGTGAGAGACGAGGCTGGAGGGAGCAGGATGCTGCTCCCTGGGAACTCCGAGCCTGCACGTTTCTCCCAGTCAGTGGCACAGTCGAGATACTGCTCCTGATTTGAATCATGGCAGCACTTGTGGAGTACGTTTATCCCCCGTGTGAGACACAGGGAAAATCGAGTCCTTTGTATGAGACTGAGACAAATTCTTCAGTACAGAAACAAGCTGGAGATTGCTCAGTGCTTTATTTGTGTGGACACACTTTGGGGTGCATTCCCTGCTGAAGAAGATGGCAACTACTGAAGGTATGATTGTGCTCCCAGAGCCTAGCTGTGTTCTCTTTGTTTTGCCATGTGGAATATTCCTTCTGAAGTCAATGTCCTAGATTAGCAGGAAACAGCTAAATTAATCCTTGAGTTAAAACCAACTAACAAGAGAATCTGAATGTATATGAACATTTCAAAACCACTCAGTAAATATAATTTACATATTATAGTTAAGTAATGCTTTATTTCTGAAACTATTTTTTAAAAAATTTGGACAAAGTGCACATTTCTTACTAGAAACTGCACAACAGTAGTATCAGATCAGGGGAGCAAATAAGGAAAAGATTTAGAGGGGTTTATCTCTCTAACAGGATTTCTAGAGTCAGGCATTCCCTCTTTATCTAATTTAGGAATTGGTTTTAAAAGGATACTTGCTTAGAAAATATTCTTAAATATGCTTATATAAATATGAAAATCTATATTGGGAGGTAGTTTACCAGGATTCTGGGGGAGAGGAGAGAGAAGCATTTAAGAGTCTGAGATTAAAGAGCCTGAGACTCCTCACTCATTTTTTTATACATGAAAAGAAGCACAAGTAAAACATAAATGTTCCTTCTGTGGTTATGGCTAGCAAGTTGGACCTGGAAATAAAATAGCTGTCCTAGAGAAGTGCCACTTACATGGCCTAACGAACAACAGCCTTGATTTGATAATTTTTTGAATGTTGTTGTCTTTGTATTTCATTGTCTCTCTTGAGCAAGGTGTTGCAGTGAACATTGAAATTCTTGGTATTCAGGTTAATTACTTGCTTGGTAGGGACATATTGTCCTGACTCTGTAAAACAATTTTAATTAGCTAGCAGTTGGACAGGAACCCTTTCATTTCAGAGCTCGGGAGAAAAATATGATATTGTGTTTTTGCTTAGTTAAATTTCAAATATGCAGCTAATATGTAATTTCCTGGCACTTCCCTGTCACTTTTGATGGTTATACAGAACAAAGTTTTCTCCCTCCTATTGAATTTTTGAGGAAATGAAATACTTTCTCAGTAAGTTGGAGAATTCAGTCTCAATTACAGCACTCAAGTATTGTCAGTCTATATCTGATTTCTATAGCAACAAACATAATATTTTACCTTTATCAATCTGATATACAACCTCTCAGCTGAATTATCAAGACACGGAAAGGTAGAAATTCTCCTGTTTGAGAAGGTGTAAGGCTGTTTCTGTTCTTTTTAAGAGAGTTACTATTTGTAAAGGAGTTGTTCTTAGTTGTTAGTATCCATATCCAGTAAGAGGATTTCTTATGTCATGCTACCTATGTGCTCTTATGAAGTTGATCCCCTCTCATCAAACATTTTTACTTCAAAAGATCATAGCTTATGTCTCTCCTGGTATTGAAAATATTAACTTGAGAAAAACATTTTCCAATTTCCCTACTACATGTATTTTGAGATCTGAACAAGGTGAATTTTTTTTTTAAAAAATGTGATTTATATTATAAAATTTTGTTTGGCTTTAACGTGTCTTTTACATGTGCTGTTAGTATCTGCATATGATGTAATTCTGATCTTTTGGGGTCTCAAAAACGCAAATCCCCATCCACATTTTCAGATCTCTTCCCAGAATGCATTAAGGATCCAGTGTGAGCTTTTAATTTTGTGCTGTGTGGGTACAGTCTCGCCTTGGTTATTTCTGGCTCACAAACCTGAGCCACATTTCCCTTATCAAATTCCTGGGTTTTCATGGAGCTGATGCCTCACAGAAGTACCTGCAGAGCTTAATATCTTGTGTGTGTTCCTAGAGACACAGCAGCACTTAGTGCACTCTCTTGTGCGTGACAGCAGCCAGAGGATTGAACCAAACTGTGTGAACCACATGAAATTAAATCAGTGTAGGAGAATATTGTGGTGACACAGAAGTGGCATGACAACAGTTCCACCGACTTGCCTCCCAGTTGCTGTCTGTGGGATATCACCAGGATTTTCCTGTACATTTCTCTTTCCCAGTTTGTTCTGCAGCTTCGGGATGTCTTACCTGCCATAAAAGATTGCAGCAACCTAGAGGCTGATCTGAGGTGCTTTAGCACAGACACACAGTTTGGATGAATGGAGCAATTACTGCTGAATCTGAGCTTTCTTTTTTGTAGCAAACTTTTGATCCTGGGACACAGGTCAGTGTTAGAGGTGGAGGTTCTTTGGAAGCTTGGAATGTTACACATGCTTACCTTTCTTTATTGTCTATGTAGTTCCCCTAAAATATATATTTTGTATCACCTAGCTTTCCATCACTCTTTTTCCCATCACAAAGCCCTTTTTCATCATATAAGCATCAAAAGATCTCATTTTTTGCAAGTGTCTTGAACTGCTTTCTCCTTTGCTGCTGCTAGAGGTAAATTCAGAGAAGAGCCAGCCTTCAGTCAGCATTTGAGCAGGACCCATTATGTACTTTGCTGTTCATCTACCAAGTTCTAATTGAGCCTTAAATGAGTACCTTGACTATAATGAGTAGTGACATTTCTGTATTTTCAATTAAATTCTTTGGGAAACATTAGATTCCATGACTTTTAACATTATGTTTATTTAAAATCTCTGATTGCATGTTTGTCCTCTGGCAAATTAAACTGAGGTTTTTGCATATCACTGTGAAATCAAAGTCAAGGAAACTGCTGTCCCCAAGTACTTAGCTGTCAGCCCCTCAGCTGAGAGTGTGGTAGCCAGACTACTGAGCTCTTGGGATGTTTCAGTGTAACTTCCAGCTGGGAAAGACAGGGTTGTAACTGGAAATAGCCATCACTAACAAGCCTTCCACTGTTTGTGCTGTGTTTTGTTTTAAATCTAGACCATATTGAAAGCAAAGACTTTCATCCTCAGATAAAGAAACTTCTTAATAGCAATCATTTCAAATGAAAGAACAAGCTTGAGATTCACAAAGTACAAACTGACAGCCCAAAATGCCTCAATGTTTTTTTACAAATCCTTTGGGAACGTGTTTTCAAAGATCCTTGGCAATGGTGTTGGCAGCATAATAGTGATTTCTGAATGTCTGCTCCAAAAGCATCACAAGTCCATGTTTCCCACAACATGGCTCTAAAGGCACTGAAGATTTATCCCTTAGTGCAAAGAAACTTAGAACCAGATGATTTGTCTTTGTCCATACAACTGGAGATTTTCCAGGGTGACGCCAAAAGAGGGAAATCTATTTTATACATCTTGAGGAGGGTTCATAATAGGTTTAAATAAAACCGTAAGTTACACTTCATTAAGCTGATGTAATTTGCATCTTGAGGGACAGAAGGACAAAGCCTTAGCAGGAAACACAGCTGACAAGAGATTTTAAAGTAGTGCAAGGAAAAACCATTTTATCTCTTTTTTTCTCTTTTCTGTTGGTTGTTCTCCTGACATGTTTGGGCTCTGTGATATAACGCACATGCACTTCAGGGATGTGGAACTTTCCACCAATACTTAGCACAGCTCTGAATTTGGTTGAGGGATAGTTCAGACACCCCCCCCACACACACCTTTATTCCAAAATGTGTTTAGATATTTACATTTTTTCAGTGTAAAATGAATGCATAATTTTTGTCCAGATATTGGATAAACAGCGGAATTGGTTGATTCTAAATCCCCTGAAGGGAAGATAGCAATCTGAGAAGCTTTCCAAATTACTTTGCTGATCACTCCTCCTAGTATCTAGGTCTAAATTGCAGTTAAACAGTAATATTTTACAACTCTATTTTGTCATCCACGGTTACTGAAGGGATGCTTTCATGGCTCCAGTGGAGAAAAGGATTTCACCTGGCCCTGCCTTCTTTTAATTTCTCCAGCTTTGAAGGGCATCACTGCAGTTGAATGAGAATTTAACGAGTTTACTTCACACTGAGTACAAGCAATATCTGAGGGTTTTTCCCTGTCAATGGATGTCATTGTAAGCAGTGCTTTGCAGGTTCTGTTTTCTGAGGATTTGGTTCTTGATTGCTGGATGATTTTCCATCCTCTCGTAGTGCAGCCAGCTCCACAGTTAACGCTGTGAAAGGTGGCATAGCAGTGTTATGGATGGAATTATGGCAAAGAGGGAGGGAATTGGTTTGCTGAATGCAAATCCATGAGTTCTGAATACTTTGAAATTCTACTGCAGCATGTCTGGTGCAGAGCCTTCGAGCTGAACCTGTCTTTTTAACGTTTCTAAACAATGAATTACATTCAAACTGTGGGGAATACAAATGTGTGTGTAGGGAGTCTTTATCTTCATTACATGGAGAGCATACTGCTTCCATTGTTGGTGCTTAATAGCAGGAATGTATTTGCCAAGGTAATATCAGAGTCAAAACTTCCATAAGCAAGGTCACAGGAACCCAGAAATGTATTATTTTATCGGTCTAGTTTTATAAAACTCACTTCTGTGAGCTGAAAGTATGCTTATGGGGTGGATTACAAATCAGCCCTTTCAGGATTTCTTTTGTGAATAACATAATCAGTTTGTCTGTGAAATGAAAAACCAGTAGGCACATACTCCCTTGCCCTGCTGTGATGTTCTGCATTTTTAGAACTAAGGAAAAAATATGGTCAAGTATTGTAGAATGATAAAAAATTGGTGATTGTGAATGCTTGGTATCCAGCAATGAGAGGTTGTGTTAAGGTTCTTTTTCACCATCCTTCCACTGCTACAGATGTCATGGTTCCATTTCTTTTGAGTGACGAGGCAAATTAAAAAAAAAATAATAATTTTCCAGACATTTTTGGTGTGGACTTACCAATTTCCAAGTCTTATCATTTGTTTCCAGTGGTGACAGATGAAAGCCATGAATGCTCAATGAGAATTTTCTGCCTTTTTTTTTCCCATTCAGAGATAATTTATGTAAGTAGAAGATATAATGAGGATACTAAATTAAGTGTGTCTATGTGCATATAAATAAAATTGGTTTGTTACCCATTTGCCAGCATTTTGGCTCAGCTGCAGAAGTCTTGTAACTGCTTTAAAATTGATTAGACAATTTCACTTGAAATTTAACTCTGGCTATGGCAGAGAGAGATAAGCCTGTGAGCATAAAACATTCATCTTGCAGTTCTCCAGCTGATCTTGGTAAGGCCGGTGTGTTGTATTTATTCTTTGGCTTTGAAGAAATTTAAAGTCTTGTGCTTCCAGCGTGACTTGTGAGCACATGAGTGCTCTTTGACTTGTTGTTATATGGGTCAAAAATGACTGGACTTTTTTGCTGGGTTTTTGTTAAAACTGTTCCTGCAGCGCACAGGGATGGCATTCCTTGGGTTTTCTTGGCAGGGGAGATCAGATTTATTTGACTATTAGCTCTTCTATATGTTCCTGCCCAAAAGAGACCTGAAAGCAGCATTTTTCTGCTCCCACAGTGGCTTCCAGTGTTGAAGCCACACGAATGTGCAAAATGAAGTAGCCATTTTAACAGGAAGCTGATCTATTTTAATTTGATATGAAGCTGTTCAGAGCAACATTTCCTATGCTACTCTCAATTTTTTTTCTGCACTGTGATGCTTCATCAAAGAAAGATCAATTTAGCCTCAGTGAAGTGCTGAGTGACTAACATGAAAGCAGCCAGTTCTAAGGCCTTCTCCACCTATTTTCACATCCAGAACAGCAGTAACTCCCTTTCAGATGGTGTTTTGGAGTGCTTTAGGGCAAGTATGTGCTGGGTGTGAGTAAGTTCAGCTGCTGTTTCTGCTTTTAGTAGACATCCTATTTCCTGATGTTGATCTAATCTTTCAACTGACCCTTGAAGTGGATGTGCTTTCCAGTATGAAAACCAATTCAAAATATTCACCAAAGTACAAGTAGAAAAAAGGCAAGGTACAATATGTTACATTTGTAGTCAGTTGTTGAGCTCCATGACACTTACATTTCACTTTGCACACACCTGAGGTCTCCGGTTTTAACTAGCAGGTAAATTCTAAGCAGCCTTCTTAGGAGACAGCATTTTGCTTGGTTTTGTTGACAATATTATCACACCCCATTTGAACCCCCACTTTATCAGCAGACAGTAGTATTTTCTCAAACACCTGACTTCCAAATTTAGATACAAGTTATCTTTCCGCTATTGAAAATTCTGCCCATTGTTGCTCATTTTTCATATAATAGATAATTGTATATTGCAGTAGTTGTAAAGCTTTTCTAATAGTGGTAAATTCTTAAAAGTTTTATGTCATATTCCAGTACATCTTAGGACAGAACATGTTCCTAACATTGAAAAGCAGTAGTTTTTGCAGGACCCAGACTGTGAGTTAGAACTTATGCTTTAGAACAGAATGCTTCTTCAGAAATTCCTGGTGGTCTGAATGCTGCCTGGGTTCCCTGGCTGGTCACTGGTGTGTTTGGTTCCCAGGACCTGTCAGAACTAAGAGAGCAAGAGCTTTTCATGCTCTGTCCTTTTTTAACTCATTCCTGTGCAATGGTACATCAATTACTATTCAAGCCTCACCATTTACCAATATATTGAATCAGTGTCCTCCTTATTAATACTGTATGTGTCATTATCAGCTTCCCTGCCTGTCAACTCAATGGATTTTGACATTCAGGGCTAAACAAATATGTACCAAAATCTATACATGCATTACAAATGTCACAGATATTCTAAACAGAAGGGAAATGGGAGTATGGTGATCATTGTGAGGTATTTTACTTTCTCATTTCATATTCTGTTTGTATTTCAAAATCTGTAAAATGATTTTTTTTCCCAGCTTTTGAAGAGCTTTAAAGATTTCAGGGAAGTGTTTACTTTGGATTTTGGTCCATCACAAAAAAGGGACAGTTTAGCACTTAGTAATGGAACTGGTTTCTTTTTCTCAGACTTACATTATTGCTAAAAACTACCTGGAGATTTTCTTCTAGTCATTTACTTCATTTATAAATTAAAAGCCTCGGGAGTGCAGACATTCAAAGATGCAGAGATTAATTCTAAGTACAGAAAGCAATACCTATTTACAGAAGCAGTTTTGCTCTTTGCCATTGGTGTTCTCCAAAACCTTTTTTCATCTGTGATACCTTTTGGCAGTGGTCATTGCTGCTTTGCACGTCTCCTGAAGCTTACACCACCTTGGCTGTTTGTACCATGGCCAAGGCCCTCGGTATTGGGTGTAGAAGCTCAGTTTAAGTTGCACATTAATGTCTTGTGGACATACATGGCTTGAATTTCCTCATTGCATGTCTGTTCAGGTCTTTATTCAGTTTTCAGTGTGCTGGGATCTGAGTCTGTCCAGCTCTCCTGGTCTGAGAACCTCAAAAACTGACTACAGAGCCTCACTCTTGGAAGAGCAATCACATGTGACCTTTTCAGCGTCCCTGACAGAGCTTTCAGTCACTTTTCCAATACAAATTGCTTACAAAAGAAAGCAGTGCCATTTTCTTCCTGCTGGCTTTCTGAAACCTCATGTTGGGAAAAGCACTTACCACGTCTGTCCTGTGAAGAGAAAGCTTTCAGTAATGACTGGTATTTCCGAGTATGTTGCAGCCAGTGCAGCTGTTGAAAATGTCATTGTGTATGGCACAAATAGGGGGGCATCTTGAGCAAGGCCTTGCACTATCTGACTGAGGTACTAGGTGAAAAAGGAAAAAAACCCACAATAGGATGTTCGAAGAATAGACAACCTGTTGGATGTAAATGCTTAAAATGTAACAAAAATAGAAAAGTGGTTTTACTGGTTCTTGAAATTATCAGTAAAATTACATTATTCAGAATACTAGCTGGAGATCTGTGAATTTTGCAGGCTCTGTGATTGAATTTCACATATCTATGAGGAGAATTTTGAACAATCAGGCCAACCTTAATATTCCTGCATTGAGGTGTTGGAATAATTCTTTGACAGCGTATGTTGAGAGGTTGACGTGTTCCTAATGTTTTTCAAGTCAGATTTTTTATTTTTATTACTGACCAAACACCTTCTGAGTTCAGTTTTTGTCAGCTTTTTTACCAGTTACGAAGGAACTATAAATACTATCTTCTTCTATAATTAAATGTGACTGTGAATAATTCTGACAATGTGTGCCTCACATCTCTGCATGAGCTTCCCATCTTCCTCATCTGGCCAGAATTTGGGAGCTTTCCCCTCTTTCTAACACACACATTAGTCTTGGGTTTTTCTCCTTTATTTCTATTTGTTCTTACCTATGCTTGATTTTTTTTTTCTGTTTTTTTACTAATTCTCTTACATCATCTAGATTTTTTCCTTTTAACCCAGTAATTTTTTCATATTTCTGCCTTTTTTCTTTTTGCTTGTTCACTTTTGACTTGGTCTTATGTAAGTGCAAGAACACCTAATGTTTCTGACTTTAAATGTTCACAGAATGCTGAACTATAAGGTTGCCTTGGGAACTAAGGGAAGACCTAAATTTAGAACCTGTGATGCTTTTTGGGGTCAATGGTCATTTGTTCATCTACCATATGCATTTAGAAATTAGAAAAGACTTCCCAAGAAAACTGCAGGGTCTCAGCTGGGCAAATGGAAAGAATAAAGACCAGAAAATGAAGGTTTTGTGTATGTCCCTTTTGCTGTGGCTCAATAAATTGATTAATGTTAATTGTTTAATTTCAAAAGTATCAGTGTTTTATATATGTGCATATGTATGTGCACATACATACACCATCTCTAAACCTTGAAGACATTGGGTTTGCTTTGTGCCTGAAAAATGGTTTGGGATGATGATTTTGATGTGTTTGTTTCACTGACAGATATGGATGGGGCCATTATGTTACCTGGGGACGTTGCTGGCATCTTAACTAAACATTGTAGCTTCAGATATTTTGTATTCTCAGCCTGCAAATGCACATAGTTGTGATGCCAGCCAGCCTATGCAGCCAGTTCACACCTTATTAGTGCTTATTCACCTGAGAAATTTCATCCCTTTCCAATGTTTTCCATCCCTGACATCAAGCCTTGCATAATTGTACCTACTAGTTGCTGCTAAGTAGCATCCATGAGCCTTTGTGAAGGCTGCTCAGAGCTGTGATGTACTGGAACACACAAAACAGTTACCAAATAGGTTCTGAACTGAACAAATCATGCTTGTTTTCTGTGCAGGGAATAAATCACAAGATAGTGGGATTGCAGAGATGGAGGAGCTTCCAGTCCCACACAACATCAAAATAAGTAACATCACGTGTGATTCCTTCAAGATTTCTTGGGACATGGATTCTAAATCCAAGGACCGCATTACTCATTACTTCATCGATCTCAACAAGAAAGAAAACAAGAATTCCAACAAATTCAAACACAAGGTAATTTTCATTCAAAAATCAAGGTGGAAACACTTGATTTTAAACAGTTGAATCTCAGTGTTGTATTAACCTTTCAAAGCCAGGCCATAGGACACAGGCACTGGACATCCAGAAAAGGTGGGTTTTGATTAATCTGATGGACTGTTTTTTCACCTGAAATCCCTTCTCTGTCTCTAGTCTATGTCTGTGTACACAAAAAATACATTTATTTCACAGAGAACTGAACATTACCTTTTCTGTTTCATTTGAAAACAGTTTTGGAACCTGTACAGTGTATTGCAAGGCAGACATTTTTACTCCTGACTAGTTCTGTATGATTATTTAAACAGTGTATGTATTCTCTGCCTGTCCTTGTTCAGTGACAGACTCCTGAGAGCAACACATGTCATTTCCACAGAAGAGTCACGAATTCTAAAGCACTTCTAGGAAGGCTTCCAGCAATTTTAGTTTGCAGCATTCAGCACTGTGACCTGAATATTCATCTGGCCTCTTTCCTCCAGCCACTGATGCAGGGACATGTTGAAGGCATTGCAAAATCTGTACTTATTAAATCCAGCAAAATTTGCTTTGACCTCAGAACAGTTGAAATGCTAGGGTGTCTAGAGAAACATGGAATGAGATAGAACATTAAACAACACAATCATCTGCAAATTTAAAAATAATGTTGGCAATATCTCTAAAAGATAAGGTATGCTAAGGCTCAAATAACTGTCCAGGCAAATATTAGGGCTGTAATTCTATCAATACCTCAATTACTATTGGTTTCTAAGCCAGAGGAATAACCAGAAAATATTTCCACCAATTTCTCTGAGGCTTTTTATTGTGAGAGTATTTTTCATGTGATTTCTGTTAATAGCAGGTGTATAATTTTCACATCTCCTTATTTGACTTTTTTTTTATTGCAGTTGGAAGTAATATATGCATTAAGTGTAATGAAACATCACTTACTACTGCTTGAAACCGAGAGTTTAACATGTTTGGTCAGGATGTTGCAGCTGCTAGGAGCAAGTGTGTGAAGCACTATTGAACCTAATGTTATAATAAGCATTTATTATGCCCCATTTTTAATTTTAATAGCAAATAAAGCAGGGCTATGTTTGTTTTTTTCTTACTACTTTTGAACTGACAGCCTTTGAATTTGAATTCCCATTTTACACTGCAGGAATATACCTTCTAATATAAATGCTTACTAGGATGGATTCTTTTTGATTTCTTTCATTTTATTATTTTACATATTTTTTCATTCATGTGCCAACCAGTGTAAAGCTGTAACATTTATTTTATAGTAGAGCAAGCACTATATGCACTTCAGAATCTTTATCACAGTGATAAGACTAGAGTTAAAATGGAGAGAGGAAAAAAGGATATTGGTATCATAATAAAGATAGGCTGTTAGATTTATTTTGTGTTTCTCAGCAATTCTCTAGCTTTTTACTGTGAAGAAATGTTTAGTCAAAAGAGAGAGGTATTTGGATTTGTGAGAACAGGAGACTAAAGTCTACCAACTCAAATGATGAATAAGTTGGGTGTCTTGGTAGAATTTACTTAAAATTTCTTGCTACTAATTGTGTCAGTGATTTGGTAGAGAATTTTTTGCTTGATTTTTTTGGTTGTTTTATTCCCAGGCCTGACTGACAGAAATAGAGAGAGCAGACAGGGTGGGCAAGAGAAGGGCACAGAGTGGATACTCCAACAGCTCTGTGCCAGAGCACTTACATGTTTGCTTTCATGCATCTTTAGTACTAAGGAATTTTTAACACACCTTCTAGAATGAACTTTTGTTGATAAACTAAAATGCTTGAATTCAAAATGTGTCACCCAAGTGAGGTTAGAGACAAGCATCCTTCCTCACTCTAAGACTGGCTGTACTTCCCAGCTGCAGCTCAGCTTCAGGGCAGGGAGCTGATCCCTGGCAGCTGCAGCACTGGGGCTGAATCCTCACAGAACTCACAGGGAAATAAGTCCTCACCCATCCCTTGGCTTGCTAACAAAGTTTTTGTATGAGGGTGAGGGACACCTCTGCCCCTTCTCCTAGCAGAGCTTTTTAGACAGAAAAGAGTGAGCCCTACTGCTTAGTTGTGAAAAGCAGCATTGAGGCTTACTCTTAGGAGTCATCCAGCAGTCAGGCTGTGCAAGGAGGTGGCATCTTCAGTGGGAAAATACCCATCATTACTTAGCTTTACAGGTAGGGTAAATCACTGTCTGCAAGTGCCTGTCTCTCTCACAGATGATTAGCCCAGAGGACCAGCTTACTTCTGACTTGAGTAAGTGGCTTGGGATGTAGACTTAACCTGATAGATGCTATACCTCAGCAAAGGCAGCTTTTTGTTTGTTTGTGTACCCAGGAGAGCATCCATGAATGGTTCATCCTTTCAATACTTTTTCTGTTGGCAAGTATAAAGTATATTCAGCATACTTAGGGAGCCTATAATTTTATTATTTACAACTATTGTCATCATATCTGTGAAGGAGGAGGTTTCTGTTGGTAATAGTATGCAAGGCTAGAATTGTAATAAGACTTTGTCTTTTCTTAAATTGCAATTTGCATGCCTCCTCTCTTTTTTATGATATGGAAATATGATTATTCTATGTAATAGGAAAAAGGCTCAAATATTTAGCAAAACTAGGCTTAGAACCTGGGTGTGCTGAGTTCCCACAATGTGTTCTACAAGCAGACCTGGCTGAAGGAAGGAAAACATAACAGGAGAAAGCTGGAAACTGAAAGCTGCCTCTATTCTAAAAAGGAGAGAGGCAGTGTGACTCACATACCTCACTGCTTAGTTACTCAGAGCTTCTTAGAAATTATGGCCATCTCGGTACCTTTAGAGTTGCCTGGTGGGTGCGGGTGCTGAAGCTCCCATCTGCCACTCCAGAATCCTTCCTGTCCTTTAGCTGGCACAGCACCTGCTTTGCACTTCTTTGGTGGCTCAGCCAGGAAAGAGGGCTGAGCAGGAGGGAGATGAAAGGAACAAATGGAAAATCCCCAGAGGAATTTCAATGGGAACATTAAAGGCCAGTATAGTGGCCTTAAAAAAAAAATACCGTGTTTGCTTAGAAAAAGAACAACAGAGAGTTCTGAAAAGCATCACATCTGCCCCTCCTCCCCAGCTGTGCAAGAGATAAATCCCTCATTTTAATGTGGTAGTCTGCCCCTTTTTTTCTTTTTTTTTCCCCTTTTTTTTTAGGTAGTCTGCCCCCTTTTTGGTACAGTTAGAAGAGGTTCCCAATGCACAGCAGGGAGGTAAGGCTTTGACACCTGGGAGCAACAAGGCTTTTAATGTTACATGAAAACTGACAAAAATAATGGGGGCAAAAACCACCACTGGGGTGTGATCACAGAGATCTGACCCAGGTGGAAGCTGTTTTTACCGTAACCAAAAAAAAGATGACAGGAAGACTAATGATGTTGACTGTAGCATCTGCTGACTACATTAGCAGTAGCAAATTCAGTCCAGCGGGATGCCTTTGCAATATAGTTTCAGGGGGGTAGCTTTAAATGTCATTTGGGGTTTCTTTTTATTTTTCCCTTGTAATTTTTTTCCATCCTTTATATATTATTTATTGTAGAGTGCACAACTGTCTCCTTTACAGATAAAGTTTTCTCCCAACTGTTATTTCATTTAAATGAGAATAATCAAAAAAGAAATCATGACAAGAAAATATTACCCTTGATTATCACTCACTCACATTTAACTTCTTCCACTATCACAAGCTGCTAATTTTACAGTTTCTTAATACAGAAACTGAAGAATACTTTTTGCTGATGGGAAAACAATAGGAAAAATATATTTTTCTGTAATAGAAGACAAAAAGGAAAAACAAATTCAGGTCTTGCTTACAGATCATGAACAGAAAATATCTCTTTTCTAATTCCTTTTTCCCCTAAGGGACTGTTATGCTAGTATTTGTACGTAGATGTGTATGGACTAGTATTTATAGATGAACAGTTATGGATTTTATTTAAAATGCTCACTTCTCACAGGGCAGCCATCTTACTCTTCTGTTATTACTGATAAATATTCAGTAATAGATACCTCTCGTTCTATCACAGCTCCTCAGCTACACGGTGCAGAGAATCAACTGCATCATGAGTCCTTTCACCCACAGCTGTAGCATAAACTGTCCACTTCTTCAACTCTTTCTTTCCCTTGGTGTTCTGTACTGCAGTCTTTGGTACTGTAGAAATTAAGTATTTCAACTACAACAAGCAGTTATTCTCCTTTGTTGCACCATGGTGCTGTGATACACTAGAAGAGCAAAACAGAGGATCTGAAACAGTGGTGGGGTGGGAAGCAAGAGGCTCAATGACAGGCACAAGCTCTCTGTTTGACTTGTTCTGGCCATTCCTGTACATAAGGATATTTTGATAGATGTACACTTGACGTAGTTACTCTTCAACATGTTTAATTTTCTCTGTTGAAGTTTGGTTTGGAAGATACCAACAGCAGAGTAGGTGGACTGATTGATGCAGGAATTTTGTTTGATTACACTGACTGAAAGAAAACAATGGAAATGAAAGCACAAGAAGCTCCTAAATTAAGATACCCTCGTGCTCAGTAGCATGTCTTTGTTTGCATACTTAAACCCAAAGGGCTCTAGTCTGAATTACATATTTGGGCTATATATAATAGTATTAGTCTGTAGTCATGTGGAACGAATAATAAACTCATACGTGCAAGATATCACCATGTCTCTTAGCACAGACCTTACCCCACTGTCCTCAGCCACCAACAAACTGAGAAGTGATTCAGGTTTGCAGAGAAGAGCCAGGGGTTGGGGATTTGCGACAGCAACGAAGGAAAGGGTGGTGCATTGGTTTGGTTGTGCTGCTGACTTGTGTGTTGTTTTGTCCTTTCGTTTCCATCAGGATGTACCCACGAAATTGGTGGCCAAAGCCGTTCCTTTGCCTATGACAGTGCGTGGGCACTGGTTCCTGAGCCCCAGGACAGAGTACACCGTGGCAGTGCAGACGGCATCCAAGCAGGTGGACGGCGACTACGTCGTCTCCGAGTGGAGTGAAATCATCGAGTTTTGCACAGCAGGTGATATTGCTGAGGAAACGCTCCACAGTATGAGTGCAATTAGCACTGGCTCTGCTGCCAGAGGGGGTTGGCCATCTAGCAGTGCTGCCTAGGCTGGGAGAGTTTCATAGTCACACCTGGAAACCGGAATTCTAACTTTAGGCTTTGCATGTGCTGAGGTTTGGTGTGTTAATCAACTGACATCAGCCAGAGAGGGCAGCTCTCAGCTCCTCTGCGGTCCCAAATACAGAGAAACCAGCTCTAACACAGGAAATCCTGAGTCTTGCAAAGTCCTTGTGGGGGAAGGAGTGGGGAGAATCACACATGCATGTTCCTGCCATTTCTTTGTTGCCACCATTGGAAACTGGGGACATAATGTGATGTATATGTTACCAAGACTCTGTTCCCAGTTTTAAGTCTGCATGTCTGTGTAGATTTTGGTGAGTGTTGTGGTTTTTCCTGTCCCCTGCACTAGCAGTTTGTCTTTTCTTTGCAGATTATTCAAAAGTTCACTTAACACAGCTATTGGAAAAGGCTGAAGTGATTGCAGGCCGTATGCTCAAACTGTCTGTTTTTTATCGGAATCAGCACAAAGAATACTTTGATTATATCAGGTAAGAAAGCAAACATATGCAAAAATCGTTTGGAAAATTAAGGGAGTAATGAAAATAAGTAAATAGAGACAGCTGTGCTACAGCTAGAGCAGGATGTCTGTGTGCTTTATAGCCCATTCAGAAGGCAGCAAAGAATAAAATATAACTAGCTCGTTTCTTCCACCTTGCTTAATTCAGCACTTCCATTAGGCAATAAAAGTCCGTGTTTTGTGGCAGAAACTGGGGTACTCACAGGGTGTGCAGCCTGATTAAAGTGTCTGTTATCATAACAGAGTGTTTAGTAGCCAAATATTTCTACTGTACTAAGAAATTAAGAGTGAGAGTAGGAGTGTACAGCTGTGTGCATAGGCATTTGCCTGCATATAAGAGTTCCATCTCAAATATTTGCTCTCCATGTAGAACCATCACATTTCCGTCCCCTAATGTGGTAAATATGGGCTCTGCAATCTGTGTGTTAACTTATAGATCATATGTAGAGGGAGAGGGGATGATGTTTAAACAGTTACAGACACCATGCCTCAGCTGGAATGAATAAATGGGATAGCTGGAGGTAGGTTCCCTATTCCTGCTGGAGAACCCAGTGTGCCCTCGCACACAAGAGGAAAGCAGAGTTTTTGATAGGAGTCAAAGCTCATGTGCTGACAGAGCAGGACCAGCCATGACACAGGGTAACCTTCCACCCTTAGAAGAACATGGATGAGAGGTAAGCAGTGTCAGAAGGGTGGCAGCACTGACTGTGCTTCTTTAATATGCACTGGGAGATGGGGCTCCTGCTGTGCCACATAATTCTGTTTTATGTGTCACACCAGTACCTGTCTAGAATGGAAAGTTTTTTAAATCTGGTGAAGGAAAAAAATTACTCCAGGCAATCCAGCTTCAAAGAACAGATTCCACCACCCTTGGAAACATTCCTGTTTTGAAGTCATGTGTCTCTGATTGATTCCAAGAGTGTATTGTATATTCCAGAGCATGGGCTTGCTCTTCCCCTTCTGTGTTTTGGAAGGATTATTTTATTGCACATAGCGACAAAGCTGCAAAACTCAGTGGAGGTAGGAAATGACTTGTGATTGCTGAGGCTCTTTGAGGACCTTGTGAAGCTCAGCTGCCATCCCGGACTAGACACCACAGAAGGGAAATGCCTGTGAGGGTTCCGATTCTTATGTCGCTTTGTTTTCAGCAATGTAATCACAGTGCATCTGCCTTTGTGTTTATTAGTGTTGAAAATTGCCACTGAGGTGCATTTATAGCTGTGGGTTTGGCCTTGTTCTGCCAAATGTGACTCCAACTGATTGCACTGTATCTTTTCCCCTCCCTCCTGTTAAGTTCTTTCTTGCTTCTACACAAATAGAGACGAGTTGGACTCGATGATCCTTGTGGGTCCCTTCCAACTCAGCATACTCTCTGATTCTGTGAGTTTGTTTTCCCTCAGTTAGTGAGTTAGAGACAAAAAGCTGTGTTTTATGAGGCTAGAGAGAAGCTGCACCACCTGTAACTGGCTGATGGTTGCCTTTTTTTGGTCAGAAATAGTCTAAAATGGTCACAAGGGCTGGTCCTTCAACCAAACACCCTTCTGCATGTTATGTTAATAACCAACCACATGCTCCCTTTTAGGGAATATTCCTTGTCATACCGTGCCTGCCAGTGGCTTCTGTGGTGTCATGACTAGCAAACAAGCTTGGAAAAGCTCTGGTAGCATTGGCAAACAAGCAACTAGTCACGGAGCTAAAGCAGCAGCCCCTAAATGGAGGGTCTGCAGTGTGAGCTCATAAGTGGTGTTCATGTCACTGCTGTTTACCTCGCCTGGGAGCAGCACTAAGCAGCTCAGATCCCCTGAAAGGGCGACCTATAATTAGCGTAATTGGCCACTGGATGTCAGTATCTTGCCACAGAAATGGAACTGACTCTCACTGAGTGCTGTCTGACTTTTCAGGTTGTAGATGTTTCAGGGGGTTATCCAAGCTGATTCAAGTTTTTAGGTTTTGGGTGGGTTTTTTTTCCCCATAGTAATAACTTCATAAAATACTAATTATACCCCCCCAACCCAATCAATGTCTTGTGAAATATGGCTTGAGACAATAACTAAGTAGTGTTTGAATGGCCCAGAAAACTGTTGGAACTTCTCTTAGAGTCAAATGTGCTGATGAGAAGTTAGAAACAAGGAAAAAAACCCCACAGTTGGAGACATTACTGAGCTGATTTAGAGCTGGTCTGTAGGTATACACAGAATTTTTTTGCTTTGATTGCTACCTCCCATATTAACCAAGTAAAACCTTCTCCCATGCAGCACCATTTTACCTGGACCTTTTGCAAGTCAAAAGCAGAGAGAAAGAACAGTATTTCTTGGTTAGTTTTCCCTCTCCTAAAAAAAAAAAAAAAGGAACAAAGGAAAAGAGAAAAAGAAAAAAAAGTAAAAGCAAAGCAAGAGGGGGATATAGGACTCTCCAGTCCCACAGATTCATGTATTTTTAATCTATAATCTTCAGTGAGCATAAAGGCAATTTTCTAAGGGTGCATAGCAGATATGTTTTGCGGGACTTACAAAAGGGGATATTTCCCTTTCGGGCATCACATGGTTGCAGGTGCAGAGAGAGTCAAAGTTATCACTGGGGCACTTCCAGACAGGTGTGAGACACAAGTTCTGGGGAATGTCCTGCTATACAAAACATCTCAGGTGCTAAGGAGGATTAGATGAGGTGTTTTGGAGTGTTCTCCGAAGTTTAGCAGCCTCATGCTACTGAGTGCAATTTTTGATTTGGAGGATTAAAAACTCACTTGTACATTGTACGTTTTCACTGGAATGAAATTGAGCTCAGCTTGCAAGAAAAAAAAAAAAAGTTATTCTTACAGTTTTTTCCCCTTAGGACTAGTGACTGCAGGAGCTGGATACCAACCAAAATGGAAACTAACCAAATTGCCTCTGTGCCCAGCTCTGCTCTGATTGAAGTCAGCAGTAGACAAATTAGACTGGAAATTATCATTTGGGGGAAAATAGACTATGGCAGACAGTACATTCCTTCCCATAACCTCTCTGAAAAGCATCTTTCAGAAATAACTTTCATTGGCAGTTTTCTACATGAACTATATACTGCCTATGCTAAAAATACACATTAACAAACAGTATATTCAGCATATGGTGACTGACTTGCAATACTCAACATGTGTTTATTGTTAGAATTGTAGTGGAAGACTGAACAAATGAGCTAATTAAAGATATCGGTGGTTTGGGGGCTTTTTGTGTGTGCTCTTTTTTGCCTGCATGTAACATCCACAGAGCTGACAGAAAAGCCAGACTGGAAAAGCAGATTTCCCCCTAGAGCAGGAGTTACTGTAGCTCTTCCCAAGTCTGATGTCACTTGATTTTCTTGGTCCTAAGATCATGACACTAACCTCGTTTTCAGTTTAACAGTTTTCCTTTGTGTCCCTTCAGTACTGTTTCCAAACAGCATGATGTCCTAACTTTCCACTTTACCATGTGTTACAAAATAAACAATACCAGTCATTCATTTGTAGAGAGCATCACGGGAATGCTATGCAGCCCTCTGTTAAGGATAACAGTGGCAGCCATGGCTCTCCGATCAGCGGGAAGCTGGAAGGCATCTTCTTTAGCTGCAACACTGAGTTTAACACTGGGAAGCCGCCACAAGATTCACCGTATGGAAGATACAGGTATGAGATTGCAGCTGAAAAACTCTTCAACCCAAATACTAACTTGTACTTTGGAGACTTCTACTGCATGTACACAGCCTACCACTACGTCATCCTCGTGATCGCCCCCGTGGGGTCACCGGGAGATGAGTTCTGTAAGCAGCGCCTTCCTCAGCTAAATATAAAAGATAATAAATTTCTGACCTGTGATGAAGAAGATGGTGTCATGGTTTACCATCACGCCCAGGATGTTATTTTGGAAGTAATTTACACCGATCCTGTGGATCTGTCCCTCGGCACAGTTGCGGAAATTACCGGTCACCAACTAATGAGCTTGTCTACCGCAAACGCAAAGAAAGATCCCAGCTGCAAGACCTGCAATATCAGTGTTGGACGTTAAAACTTCCCTCGTTCCTTAGGAGCCTTCCAACCTCTGTTGCCCATGTCCATAGTCAGACGTTTCTGTCGGAAGCATGCACATGCTGCTCTCACCAAAAGCAAACACGAGTCTTCAAAACCTCCAATAGCGTTCTTAGTATTTCTTCTCTCCCTCTTTCCCTTCTGTTGCCCCAATGCTTTAAATGATTAGAAGCCCTGGGTTTCTTTCTGGCAACCATTTATCCCTAGATGCTGCAAAAATTGTTTTCTGTTTCTTGCCAAACATAACAAAATCCTATATAAACTGCTTTAGCAAAATAAAAATAACGGCTTATAAATGGTGTTTAAATATGCATTCATTTTAACTACTGAACAAGTACTGGGATAACTCTGAACAGCATGAAAGGTTGTAATTGCAGCATGATTTGAATTTCAGAGCCTAGAGATGTCAGCACTTCCAATGTGTTGTTTGACAGTGTTATTTATGTTATTTATATTAGCTAACTGAAAACAGAAACTGTGTCTCGACATAATAAATATAATAGAAAAATATTTTATTTGTACTGTTGTATAAAATATTATACAATCATATAGAATATATAGATTACATTTTAATATCAATTGTATACATATATCATTAAATCATTTTCCCTTATCAAAGATGTAGTTTGTAAACTTCAAATAGCTCTGTATCTGTTCCTGTTGCTCTAGATGACTTCAATTAAAACAGATTTATGAAGACCATTTCTGATTCATAAAAGTTAAGTTATAAATTATTAAGTCAGTACACTGAAACAACCAACCGTCTGCGAAATAAAAAATTCCTTTTTTAGTGTTCATATTTTTTCCTCCAAACTACTTGAAGATGTGTCCATCTTCAAAATCATGCCATTACACGCAAGATAAGTACAAACGTGGTTGGTAGATAATAGGCTTTATAAAATCAAAATCTTCTTACCAAGATAGAAAACAGATTGCTTATACTATGTGGTCAATACAAAATGACAGTTAAAGCAAAACACTAAACATGATTCAACTTACTCAAGTCCCTTTTTCTCTCTTTAATTAATTCTTCCCTCCTTTATGTCTGGGCTAGGTATTTCCCAGAATCCCCCTGCTTTTCATTTATAATACAAAACCTGCTGATAATCCTTCTGTTAACAGTCCACTTTTCACACCAATGCTCTATCACAAAGAGTGACAAATTTTCCTTAATAATACAAAGTGTGGTGCTCTGAAAGTTAAGAAATATGCATAATTCCAATGGAAAAATAACTTTTTATAATCTTATTTTCAGTAAACAAGAAGTCTAGCAGTCCTCATCAGATAACTGTGACACTCACTTACATACCATGTACTTTATCTATCCAAAATATCTTAGCATAATGCAATAATCTAGTCCTGTTTTAATATATATATATATATATATGTGTGGCAATTTATAACACAAGAAGTACTTCAACATTTTACAAAGTGCATGCGTCTAAACGAGCTTTGGTAGTCAGAAAAGCGAATGTTATAGCATCAGGCAAAACAAAGTGCAAAGTTTCGTACAAAAATCAAAATTAGCATGTAGTTAGTTGATCTATTTATTAAGTTCTGTGAGCCAGGTCCTGTGAACTAGTGAAAAGGACAGCAGTCGGTACATTTGGTCTCTCTCTTCCCAGTAACCTCTATTTTTTTCTCTTATCTCTAAAAAACCAATAGTTCCATTTGGCCATCATGTTCTGTCCTTTTTTTTTTGCATAAGCAGCATCACTTTGCTCTACTCCCTGGCACTGGCTTTTTTCTATGCACCTTTTTTTGAAGCTACTGGAATTGAATGCCAACTCTGTCTTGAAAGCCAGAGTATGTCTGGAGTTTTCCCTTAATTCGTTTTAATTCATTTCCTTTAATCAGCACATTGAGAGCCGTCATTAATAGTTAATTCTAGTGCATGTTAATTCTGGAAACAAATGTAGTACGTTATCAGGTACTAAGATGTACTAAAAACCTGGAGAGCATTTCCTCACACTTTTAGAGCAGGTCAAACTGAGGAGCTACAACACTTCAGTGTCCTTTTCATTTCTTAATATTCTCACAGTGCACTTCAAGGCTTTTTCAAAAGGAAAAATATATACTATAGTCCACTCACCTGTGCTTAATATTCTTGCATATTGCTGTCCTCTCTCATCCCAGCTATTATAATTGGTAAAGTGCATCAAAAATCTCAGTGTGTCAAGTAATTGTGCAGCAGACCAAGACCTGTAAAATTACTTTATCTTTTTCATTACTTGTTTTTTTTTTGCTAGAGAACAATATCACAGCATTGCATTCACTTCAAATCGTTTTGGAAATATCATGCTTACTGATGAGAACCTCCAGGAGCCTGATTTTGGCTTTTGTGTGCTTGTATTCGGAGTATTCCTCGGCCATTGGCACTCGATCTTCTTTTTGAGGACTCCTATGAAAAGCAGATAACAGTGCCATCATTTTTATGTGTAAGAGGAGAAAATGTCTTTAAAATTAATTCTGCAACAACTAATGAGAATTGGATTTTTTATTTTTTACCAACTGTAAATGACTAAAGATAATTTGACAGGACCAAAAAGCTCTAACAGACAGAAATGAAATACTATTATTTAAAATAATGAATTTTCATATGGCAGAAGATTTTCTTTCTTGACAGCTGTACAAGCATAATCAGTTGATTCTCACATGTGCAGAGAAGTTACAACATAGTGCTTTGAAAACTGTTACCAGTTACCACTGCCCATACCCTCCACAGTTTTCAAGAAAAAGGTTTGCTAAATGGAGGAGGAAAAGCAAAGAGTGAAAAGTACCTGGTATTTAATTATGGGTGAAAGAAACAGTGACTTCTGTTTTTAAAACCTGGCCTTTTAAAAATAGCCCAACTGCCAAGTGTAATTCCTGCAGATTGACACCCTCACCAAGAGTCTTTTAGCAGCTTCCCTTCAGCTCAGGGAAGATCCTGTGCTGAGATGGGGGTTATACCAATTGCAGGTGTGACCTGGAAAATCCCCAGCCCCAAGCCATCCTCAGGGATGACCACATGGTGCAGGAACTAAGCAGGGAGATAGATGGACACCTCCACGGTATTGTCCAGTCCCCAGCTGCAGCCTCTTTGTCCTGCTCAGCCCCGAGTGCCCACCCTGGCAGAAACAAACACCCTGCAGAGGACCCAGAGGGAACAGGAGAGGGCTTTTGCTGAGCTGGTGAGTTACCTTCCTGTCTGTTTGTAGAATTGCTCCTCAAACTCTCTCAGAGCTTTGCGAAGCCTTTTCTTATCGGCTCTTGTTTCTCTGAGATGTTCAAGCAGAACGGGCCTGTAAGACAGAGACAAGAACATGGGACCCCCTCCTGCTGGGAAGTGTAAAAGCCGTGGCTTTGGGTAACAGAGCCTGCTGGGCTGGGCCATGGCAGGCACTGAGCTCAGTGCCTCCAGATGTTCCACCACACCCCTCAACGATACAGCTGTGCTCCTCCCCTTCTACTGGTACTCTCACCCTTCTATTCTAGTAAAGTGAACGCAGACACTCTGTGGTCAACATGGGAGGAAAAGCATTCAGAACTGAGTCTTGCTAGTGGCCTTAATTCTCTGTGGAATTAATGGAGTTGACACAGCTCAGCATCGCACAGGAGGAAATGCTTTGCATCTCTTTTAACTGAATTAAAATCAACATCCAAGCCCTGCTCATGTCTGCAGCTGTTACCAATCATTACTGTGATGCAGTGGAAATGCCAGTGGTTCCCAGAAGCATCGTTTTTGGAGGCCATGTTTTAGCTAGTGTTCAGAGAAAAAGGTTTTTAAGCAGAGAAAGAACTCTGTGATGGCATTTGCACCTGGCAATTATTGGGGTTTTGCATAACAACAAAATGCACAGAAATATCTTCCCAGCATTTGTGAGCAAACTATTGCACACAGAGTTCATTTACATAGAAATCTAAGTAACTTTTATTTATTCTCAATTTTGGTAAAGCCTAGTTAGCTTCCTTTATGCATCTAAGAACTCCCAATCAAAACACAAGAAAAAGATACCATCCCCTAAGCTATGAGAACGTATCTGTTCCTGGAAGGCATAGTCCTCAACAAGTTTCTTGATGGAGTGATAACAGCATATGGGCATCTTGAGATCTGTTGTCTCATGCAATCTGAAATTCTTAACTACAAATCATAAGGTTTTGGTTTTGCAATGGAGGGTTGTGGTAAGTTTTCAGAGCAGACAGGCACTAATAACTAGGCTTAGGCAAGGCATAAATTGATTTTACATGCATTCAGTGGCCCCCCATGTGACCAGTTGCTGTATGACCTTTCATGCAGCTCCCCTGTTGCTGTTTGGATGCCTGAGGTCACTGGCATTTTTACATCACTCACACAGTCAGTCCCAATACACACACAGAGGAGCAGACTATTGTCCAGTTTTATGACAGCTTTGTAAGAACATAAGTAGTTAGACAGCTACAAATTTTGCAGCAGTTAAAGGTAGGTCTGCATACCTCTACGATGCCATTATGTCGTATCTACCATGCTGTCTTTATTTCTCTTATCTGCTTACTTTCCTTTACCTTGCTCTTCCTGGACTTGGCACAAAGTTGTTTGAATAAATAGCTCAAACCACAGGTATGCTGCCCAAACAACAAATCTGCTCTGCCTCTTCTCTCACATAAGAAAATGCTGAATCACTCCTTTAGTGTAGAATATCCCTGTGTAACAGGTATGGCTCAGGTTTCATTTACAGAGTCTACATGAAACATTTTAAAAATACAAGGGAAAAACGTGGGAACTTACATTGTTGCCTCGTGTAAATTGGACATAGACAAGGCTGTTTGCCTGTAAACTTTCTTTTCATCCAGAGGTGAGACATGTGCAGGCTCACTCTCCTCCTGAGAGTAACACAGGTGCTCTTCAACCGGGAAGCAAGACATTGGACCAGATGACAACTCATGGCTGCTTTGAGAATGGTCTTCATCTGAGTCTTCCTCCTCCTGCTTGTGAAATGTGAGGCATTATTTAATTAATTGTTTAAATTGGAATACTCACAGTTCATAGGATGACAACAAAAAGAATTAGGATCTAACTTCCTGGGTGTATTCCTTGCAATAGGTTACACACATTGAAAGCTTTACCCAGGTAAATCTTGGTAATCTTTATCGAGATTGTTCATGAAAGCACTCGTGGGGTCACTGGGTAACTGAGTATTGCCTACCATGAGTATAAAGGACAGAAGTTGGCCCTGCTTCTGAGTATCCCCAGCCAGCAATTTATTTCTGTTTGCTCTAAAGCCCTTCTATGTAGCAAAGATGTAACTAACATTCTGTATTTATTTCAGCAGTGCAGTCTGGCTGGAACTTGTACTCCTCTTATATACCATCTACTGTGTGCATTGTGTCCAGAAATTCTGACTGTAACAAGGGTTGTAAGGAGAGATTCCACAGTTTTATAGCTACAAACTTTAACTACCAAAATAGGTGATTACTGCTGTCTTACACTCCTCCATCCTCAGAAGAAAAGCTGAGCTATTGAAACTGAGGCTTAAATATAAAACTTCCATGGGGCAAAGCTCCTACAAAGTAATGCAAGGGAGAATTTCAGTTAAATTTGCTAATAAAATACTTCTGTGCAATGTGTACAAAGCTTTATATCGGGATTTTTCAGAGAAATCTGAAGCTCCACTCTCATCTAACAAGACAATAATAATTTTTAAAATCGACCTAGCTCCAATTACTATTAGATTAGTATTTATGATAGACAAGCTAATTAACTTTGAAGTAGCCAGATGCCACTACTTTTACTGCCCATGCGACCAGTACTGTTACATTACAGTGATATATTATTAAAGTATTACTAATATTTATATGCTACATGATTGATAAAAGCATTGTCAATAAGTTACAGAAGCAAGACACAGTGACAGCAGAGATCTTCATGAAAAGAGAGAGCTTTCCTCCTGTGTTACAAGTGTTAGCCATGATGAAAAAGTAACGCCAGCCTTTGTCTCTTACCCAGGCCACTGAAGTACTGCCTCAGAAACTGCTGCCATAAATTGTACCCTGTGACATGCCTAGAAGCTGAATTTTACAGAGCATTTGCTCTATTTGAAATATCAACACCCTGTATTAACCAGTGAGCAGATTTTTTAAATATCAGTAGCTGTATTGCTGCCAAACGGACATACAGGTACAAATCAAGCATGGCATTTTCTATGGGGTTTTTTTTACAATGGATATGAATTCTTTCCAACTTACAATTGTTGTGATCAAAGATGGAGCTGCAAGAAGTTTCTTGATAATTCTGTATCTGTCGTAAAGAGGTTTCATGAGACTCTTTTCTTGCTTAGTGACCTAAAGAGAAATCATAACAAAATGTAGTCCTCCAAAATTAAAAATAAAAGGTAAATTAAAAAGATTCTCATTTGCTCCTGTAAAGCTGAGAAAGGTATTAGAGGAATATGACCAGATGTGTATTTTGCTTCCGCAGATATTCCATGGGCACTGTAATTTAATTCATACAATTCCCATAAAGGAAAATGGCAATCTGTTTTCTAATGGAGAATACCCAATGTGGTTTCCTCACGTCCTGGAGCCATACCAGCCAGGCAGAGGGGATATTATTCACTTTCTGAGGATGCTGGTGGAGCAGTAAGAGTTAAGATACACTGCTACTGTGCCTTGCATTGGTATCTCACTCACTCAGCTGCAAGAATAGCAACAGGCTCCCTGCAGGAATGTGACAGTCTGCCTGGGACAATATGCCCATAGACTCAGTGGGATGGAGAGCACCAGGAACACAGCTTTACAGCCTCCACATGGAGCTGGCTCCATGCAGGATTGCTGCATGGATTCCTCACTGGAACTGCCTTTCACAAACAGGATTAGCTGTCTGTTCATTTAGTTTGCTCTTGGTCTTTTATGAGCGCTAGAAGCATTGATTTGGAAGAGAGTATGATTTAAATTCAGCTGTTAAGAGCCTGATCAAGCCACAAATATTCACCAATACAAAAATAAACCTTATGGAAACTAGCTGTGCGGTAGACTGACTTACTGTACTAAGGAAAAAAGAGTGAATTCCACAAGGAAAGACAAAAAAGGCCTCAACCAACCAACAACCCCCATCATCCCCAGAAAAAACAACATGTTCCTCAGTGATTAAATGCCAAAGCAGGGTCATTTGCAAGCTAGTCCACCATCAGCCTCTGCTCCTCAACTCCCATGCCTATGAGCTCTCTGCATACAGTGTCACTGATTTTTGACACAGTGAAGCCGAGGTCCACCCACTCAGATGAGTGAACACACAGCAGCTCTGAAGAGACACAGACTGGCTGACAGTGCAGACAGTAGTCCAGAGCTGCTCAGAAACAGCCAAATGCCTGGTCAGCAGAGTAAGGGTGACAGACAAACACAGGGTGGTGACACCATGTATGTCTGGCTCACTGAGTAGCTGGGGACCACATCTAGAGGCACATTTATTTCACTGCAGAATGTCACTCCCAGTGAGTCCACTTCTCTTCCCCAGTTGTCATGTCTCATTTGATTACAACCCGTAAGAGTGGCTCCAGGGAATGCCAAAGAGCCAGAATAGATCATTTTTTGTTTGAAACCTGGTCAGTGCCCTCTCTGTCTGACCTTGTTAAGGTAAGTCTGGATGATAGTGATACTGAGCCATACTATACATCAGCAGGGCAATCATCATCCCCAGTGTGCTCTGCTGTGTTTCAAGGCTGCTGTTACAGAGCTGCTTCAACCTTGAGAAGAAACACCCTCTCTGAACTCCATGCTATAAAACATGCCCTATCATTCCCTTTTTTGAATCAAGTCTCTTTTATGTCTATATAGCACTAATAATTTCTTTTTTGTTCTCCTTCTTAGGAAGTATAATTTCTTCATACCCTCTCCATCCCTCAGCTCTCATTCCAAGCCCAAAGATGAACAAAAATGGTTTTATCCAAGATGCAGAGATAATTTTAACAGCTGGCATATTTTTGGACACATGCTGGTGCTGCTCCCCTTTTCCTCTACCACTGGAATTACTAGCCAGAAACAGAGACAGTCATAAGAACACAAACACAGATATCAAACAGAAATTCCACAGTTGTTTATAGACAAATTTTCAAGTCATCATCTCACCAATGGTGGAATTTTTTTTTTTGTTTGCACCTACATTCAGGAATTAAGTCCCTTGAAAGGATTTTAATTAATAGTTTTAACTGCTGCTGTGTAGTAAAGGAAAAAACACGTGACAGGTCATGTCATTTTGTAGTTCATGTCCTAGATGGTGCCCTATGCAAAACCTTTCTCAGCTGCTAAGCACTCTAACCATGCATCATAGCAGAGCCAAGGATGCATGAGCCAGGTCTGCTGTGGAGATATCATCTCCCAACTTTATCATCAAATCCTGCGTTTTCCAATCATGAAGAGAGATAAAAAGATTCTCTTTTTATTTTAGTTTATTTTTCTAACATATAAACCACATTCATCAGTATCAGGCAATAACATTTATACCTGAAAATTAGTTTGAAATAACTAAAATTATATTAATTGTGTAAAATTCATCTAAATATATTTAATATACAAGCCCAAAAATATTTGTTAGATAAGTTAGATAATTTTTAATGTACCTATCTTTCCATGGCATACTTACAGGTTCTCCATGAATACTCTCAAAATACAGTAGACATTTCTGAAGATTGATTTTTTCCAAAGCCATTTGCTTTTTTGTCATATCCTATTTAAAAGAGTTATTTATAAGATTATGAGTCAGGATTTCATGACGAGGGTACAGGTACATATCTGTTTAATAATCTGCTCTGCCCAGATAAACATTAATAATGAATCCTCTTTCTGCCTGCATTGAGGTCAATGGGGACTTGGCATTAACTTAGCAAGAGCAGAGTCCAAAATTATATGACTGAATCTTTAAATGAATCAAAGGACATGTTACTCTCTCAAGGCCTAATGCAGAGCTGATGGCAGCTATGGAGATACTTCTGCTGATTGGAGTAGTCTTTCTGTCAGGCTTTTACCAGTGGAAAATACACTGTATTTGCTTTGGCTGCCAAAGGGGAGCCTTTGGAGCCTGAACTTGTGCTCTGTCTTATGGAGAAAGATGCATAAATGAAAGTTCACTGAAAGCCTGGAATCTTATTTTTCTTAACTGTCATACATCTAACACTTGATTGCCTTGGTTTCTCTCAAAATTACTATTCCACCAAAGCAATTTAACAAACTTAAGGCCAGGAAGTGCTATTAGGCTACCGATGGAACACTGCATTCCTTATCTGGAAGGTTCCAAAGGTAAAACCGTGGTCTTAGTCAGTAAAGTGAGAATCTTCACGTGGTGCTCAGTCTGCATCCAAAAAAAATTTCCTGAGAATACCATTTGACAGAGGCACTGAGGAAGCAGGGGTTTTAGCTGGAATATCTCAGCCAAGTTGCATGGACATGAGGTGTGTGTCATCGGTTGGGTTTTGGAAAGGCGGGCTCATAAAAGATGACAGCAGCACGTGAGTAGAAGGTGTTGGCAAATGAGGTCCCACAGGTACCACTGCAGAACTTTCTTAGAACAATTTAGGTAACATTAATGAATAATTATTGTAACTGAAAAACTAAAGAAATGTTTTTCCTCATCCATCTTATGGAGAAATCAGAAAATAATGTTAACTTCCATTTGCCAGTTCAGTTCATAAATAGCATTCCCCGTTATATATTAAGTATGTTTAGTTGCAACAAATGAGAACAGCCACCATTCTGCTCAAAATACTCAGAAACTTGCAAAAATACAGAGAGGATTTTTCAACTTTTTTCCCTCAACTTTTTAATCTTTCATCAAAAAAGAGAAATGGATTTGCCTTGGCTGGTAAGAGGTATAGAAGAGAAAGCTTCAGCAATGCAACCCCAACCTGTTTGTGGAGTGGAGTGATAGATTCACAATGAAATCCCTAAATATTCAGCCATCGTGATACTATGATGAACACTCTCTAAATGCTGGGGCTACAAGGAAAAGGTACTGTCTGTAAAATGAAATGGAAGAAGACTGACCAGGCAGCAGGAAGTTCTGGCTGGACAGTGTCCATTGGTAGAACCGCTGTGGGGGAGCTGCAGTTTATTTCTGTTCAAAAATCACAATACAGATCACTGGTAGCAGAAGAATGTTGATTTTTCAACAATGCAATTTGTCAAAGTTGGTGACACACCAGTACGTGTACAGGTGTCTGCTGCAGGGAGCACACAATGCAATGGGTATTTATCTCTTTTTTTCCCTTTTCCCCTCTTCCCAACAAGATCTGCTCCCAAACACCAAGGAGCTAAATGTCATTTTCCACAGTCTGCCAGATCATGACAGAGCTGTATGAATCAGGGCCAAGTGTCCAAAGGTTTGGAGGAGATGAAGTAATGGAAGGATGCATGGAGTTGGGGACACACAGCGTGCCTTTCCGCAGAAATTCAATGACTAAGGTTTTTCTACTGATGATTTGGAGAAATATTTTTACTAATTAAACTCTATTTTTAAAAATATATTAAGCCCTGAAGAAGGAGCACTCTTGTGATACCAGAGTGCCTTGCTATTAACTTCAGCAGGAGCAAAACCTTTTTTGTTTGCTCCTCAATGCAAAGCCACTAATCAGAACTGCTAATCACATTTTGCCTAAAAGGTCTGCATGAGTTAATCACTCTAAAGTTGTCATTCATTTTAAGAGATGAGCTGCTAACTAGAATGCAGGAGTATGATAAATTAGCTAATTTTTTTATTTATTGCTAGTTCTGCAATTAATACAAGGTTAATTCTTTCAAAAACTATTAAGCCCAGAGCAGCTGAATGGTTAGGAAGAAACAGGGAGTGATCATTAATATTGATTTATCACACAACAAATGATCTCCAGGGGGTTTAACATTTGACTCTATTTCATTAGCTCATTTTATTAGCCATCTCAAGACAGGTTTGTATTCGGCTAAGTTTGAAATGGCTGATAATTTCAAAATCAGAGCAGGCAGGTGAAATCACAAACTACAGAATTGTCTGAGACATCTTAGGACTGTCGGCTGAATACACCAGTGGAAAATCCAATGCTAATTAAATAAAAACACTGCTTCATAACCAAGGAGAATATGAACAGAAGTAGGTCAATAATGAGAAGACAGATACATTAAGTGAACCAGTCTGAGAAAGGCCTTGGGGGACAGACTGCAAACATTCAAACTAAACATAAGGCAAAAATTGTTTGTGGCATATAAAGAAAGAAAAAGGAGACTTCACCTAAAGCTAAGTAGTTTGGTTTTCATAACTTGGAACAGAGAGCTGTACACAGTTGATTTCCTTACTAGTCTGTCCCCTGCATTGCCAACATCTCCCACTGTTGTTTATACAGACAGAAAATACAAACTGAGGACAGAAGGACAGACAGTGTGACAGCAAGGGCTGGACCTGCCTGGGGCCTCTCAAAAGAGGTGCTTTGTTTCCAGGCAGACACAGAGTCCAGGTTCCCAGGGCCGAAGTCTGCCTCTTGGGGATGTGTGGTGGCTCATTGCAAAGCAGCCTTTTACACAGAAGTAGAAAGAAGGTGAATTATTACATAAACCACCATCGCCCTGCACAAGGAGCTGGTGACACAAACAGTGAGAGGTGGCCATCCCCTTGTGGGTTACTGAGCCATTCACAGGCCAATCCCAATTTTCTCTACACCTTTTCATTTAGTAACTTCACTCACAGGCTCTTTTGCAGGAGGGATGTTTTGTTCTGGAAACCACATTCTGCTATTTTGTATTCAGGTCTTGTGGTCTGTGCTCTTTAGGAACACTGGGATTTTACTCTGCACCTCTCTGAAGGACACACATTCTCTCATTTCTATTTCAACAGGGCCTTAGATGCTTTCCACAGCAGAACTTCAGAGGACAACTTGGCAGGCTTTTATAGAAACACCATCCTTGCCCAAAATAACTAAATATTGAAAAAAAAAGAAACATTTAGCTGCTATTTACTATACTATTAATGTGGCTCAGATTCTTCTACAAGATCTAAATGTTATATACAAGATAAAATGTTGCACATAAAAAATATCTACAGTAACTGCAAACTTGTGTGTAGCTGAAATGAAGCCTTTGATCTTTGCTGGAACCATCCTTGATTCATTTTGCATCTCCAAGTGCTATAAACCTCATTCTCCCCCAAAAGTCCAGGATGAGTCATAATCAAAATCCAATATTTTTTAATGTTATACTTGGGGAGCTACTAAAATATATAATTTTGAAATAGATCAATTTGATTTCATGTTATTCCTACTCAAACTTCTGTTCCCCAGCAGTTTGGTGTAACTATTACTAAACACCTTTGCTAACAAACAGTTCTCTCAACACAAGTTCTCTCCACAAGAATACAAGAAGAAAATAAATAAGACCTCTTAAAAAAAGCATTTGAAAATAATGACTTGCGCAAACATTTAATTTCCATTACTCTTTTCTCTGTGAGAATATTTCAAGACAGCACTGCCGTTGCACAGATTTAGGATGCCCTCTTGGAAAATCAGGAAAAGTCCAATAAATTGAAAAATTAATGGAACAGAGACCCACACCCAGCTTACTCTTATAAGAGTTTTTTGGACAGAATTTCCTCACTGACATCTGTTTTGGTGTCATCTGATCTCACTCCTTGCGTAATAAAAAACAATTTAAAACCTGAAAATATTATCCTACAGTCTGCACTGTGGGAATTTTAGGACTATATACAGAACAGCATGGTTTTGTTGTCTTCTTTTGTTTTCTGGTTATGAAACACTTTTTCCATTTCAGGTTTTTAAAAAGTAGCATATAAAAAGAAACAATTTAAAAATCAGTCATGTATACAGAGCTCAAGATCTCAGAAGCATGGCATTGTTATGCACAGTTCTGGTTTTTATATAGCAACTAGTTGTTTAAGAACTAAGAATAGAAGCAAAACAAAAATTAAAAATTATCTCTGCTGGGTACTCTCTGAAATCCACCCAGAATAATTTTTTAGTTCTCACATAGTTTAGCATTTAGTTCTTCATCCCTCCTTGTCCCCCTTGTCCCCTTTTTTGTTCACCAACTAGAGTCTAAATGCTACTGTCAATGTTTAGATTTTAGACACTTTTGAGGGCAGAATTTATTGCCTTGCTTGGTTCTACAGCATCAGAACAGCAACACCACTGGACAGCAAAAACAGCCCCCCCGAAAAGTATTTTTATGGGTGGGATGTACTGCTTCAGACAACCCTACAGTGTGCTGAGAACGGGAAGGTGCAGCAAAACTTTAAAATATGTAGTAGCTCAAAACCAAAATTAATTACCCAGCCAAGCAATCATGTCTAATGGAATATTGCTCCTAATTGAGAACATGGAAGAGCAGAGACAGCATCAGCACAAGTAAACGCACAAGATAGAAGGGCAAAGCTGTCTGGATGGTTGTGCTCTCCTCATGACCTCAGACCATCGACTGGGCAGAGGCTTTCAGCATCTCTCAGGTGAGAGAGGACCTTTATCATCAAAAGAACTTCAGGAAGGTTTTTAGTCATGCAGTTTCTGGGGGCTGAAGATGGGATTGCTTTTGCTGTCACCATCTTCCACATGGGGATACGCAGCCTCAAGTAGGCAGGTTCTAGCAGTGCCTGGCAAACTGTTCTACACAGGCATCTCTGAGCAAAAGGTGCTTAGCTCTACTTGAAAAAGCCTTCTGCACCTCTTTGTCTGAGAAACTCTTCTCAGAGAGATCACTTCAGGAACTGCACTAGAGTTCCCATCTCATTAGAGAGAAGTTGCACTGCAGTGCCAGACGACAGAGGATGCACACACCCCCTGAGACAGCTACACACTAATAACCTGCCTCAGGTGATAAAGTCCTGAAGGAAACAGCCATGCTTGTTAAATACCTTAATAGTCTCAGGAAGGTGAAAGTGTTGTCTTTTCTCCTTCAGTCGCCTCAATACGCTATCCATGGTTTCTTCCACTGAGGGAGCTGGTTCCATGCTCGTGGCCTCCTGTGTGCCAGCCTCATTAGAGGTCCCAGTGCTTTCACAATGGTCATTTCTTTGGGGTGCTGTGGAGGTGCAGTTTTGCTCTTCTGTAATTCTGAGTTTCAGTTCTGAAAGGCCAATTACATGGCAAGATTAGAAAAAATTAGAAATATTTGCAAAGCAGTTTCCTCTGATGCTACCAGAAAACAAACAAACAAACAAACAAACAACAAAACAAAACTTTCCTAATTTTTGCATACAATTTTCATCATACCACAGATATATAGGAAAGTAATTCTGCTTCACTTTAACATGTAAATCTTTTACCTGGTTAAAGGGAAATACAATGGTCAAGTGATGAGATGTGTCCATGACAATGAAATTTACAGCACATGTGTAATTCTCTTTTTCCTCCAAGGCCATCTTTGACACAAAAGGTGAGGACTGAAGAGGCACTGAGTTATGGAGTGGGGTCTGGGTAGGAATTAGTGCTGAATTTCAGTGGGAGTGAGGTTAAGAAAGGGGCTTAAAAGGAAAAACAGTGAGAAAATATTTATGGGAGGTTAGGTGTGGGGGGAATATGAAGGCAGAGCTCTCTCATTCCTCTCCTCCTCGCTAAGCCTGTGTACTCTCTGGATAAGTAAGAACATGCCTGTGCCTGGTGTGGGCATTGCTGTCCAAGGATGCATCTTTCACAGACACCTTCCCAAGCCAGAGCAGTGTCTCTGCAGCATCTGCTCCCCTCTCACCCGAGCTGGGCTTCTCTGCCCTCCTGTGCTGCTGCACAAGGGAGGAGGAGAATGAGAAGGGCTGTGGGGGCCAAGCTGTGCCACAGAGCCCTCCATGCCAGGCTGCTGGATAACCAACATTGCTCTCCAGTGCAATTTAAACCATCCACCTCCCTTCCAGAGACTGCACTGCCCTAAGCCAGGCTCAGGTGGAGAAACAGCCACTTCCCTTGCCAGAAGAGCATCTGAGCAACCCAGAAGACAGACAGCTTCCCAGTCAGCAACCTGCCTGGATGTGATAAAGTGTGTGAGTATATTAGCTTGACACCAAGCCAAAGACCCTGGAGCTCCAGAGACCTGCACAGAGCAACGAGGAAATTGAATTGCAATCTGAATTATCTCCTGTAAAATCAGACTTTGTTCATAGCACACATCTGGCTGGTGCAGCACCTTGGGCAAGGCAGGAGATTGATGGCTCCACATGTGTTAAATTTGTTGAAATCCATGCAGAAGTAGTAATAAAATTTTTTAGCTGTGACAAGTCTGAGGATATAGGCCAGCTTGGCAGGGAAAATCAGTATTTTTTAGTAAACCCACAGAGCTAGAAAGGATGGACAAGCCTTATGAACTTGGAGAAGGACCTAAGAAGCACCTGAGTGTTTTCCATTTCAGTTGTACTTGTCATGTTAATCTCATGAATCTCACTTCACTTAAAAGCAGTGCCATTATTCAGGATAATAAAATCAAGGATTGTCACAGGATTAAGCATTTTAGGTGTGAAGGTGAGGCTGATCTATGAACACTAGACCTCTGGCTAGGAGAAGCAATGGTTGAGTCAGAAAGATTATTTTCAGAAAGTTAACTATGTAGATCAGCCATTTCTTCTCACTTGTATTTCCTGGATTTGTAACACAAAGTTCAAGGAAAAACAACAACAACAAAAATAATAACCATAATGATGATGATGAAATCTTACAGGGATCAAGGGAGAATTTTCCAGAAGAAATTTACTGAAAGATGGGTTTCTAATTCTTTACTTACCACAATCACAGCCTCTATATCTACATTATTAACTACATCCAGAACAGAGATGAAAGATAGTACTACAATTTATCTAGTAGTGAGAATCCATTTATAACAGGGGGAAAAAAAGATTTAGATAAATTATAAATAGCCTTAAGAAAAAAATCAATCTGTCTTGGCTACATTCTCCCTGAGGGAAAGCATGTGATACACCCCTAGACGTTAATGGAGTGGTTCGCAGACAGTCAAGGGCAAAACCTGACCCTCAAGACCAAATCTAATACCAAGGAAAGATCTGTTCTTATGATCAAAATAAATAAAATCTTTAGAGATGAATATCCTCAGTCATAAAGAAACAGTTGCACCTACATTTGTGCCATTACAAGGAAAGTTTTAACTTCTCTATTTCAGGCACTCATGAAAATATTCAAAATAGCATTGCCTTTTGCATGAATGTTTATAGTGATAAGGGAGAGACGGTGTCTTTTTCCCCTTCCCCTTTCTAGCCTTGCTATGAAGGTTGAACTGGCTTACTTTAATCCCTGCTTTCAGGAATCAAGGCAAGTCATATCCCCTAATATCTCTGTTGCCTTTGAAAGCCTTATTGGCATGCACTGTGAAAAATAAGCAGAGCAGTGATGTTAGACAACTGACTCTAAAATATTCCAGGTACATTCCTACTTCCAAAAGCTTCAGCAATAAAGGGAAAGCGACGTTCTATTATTATGTACCTTTGAGCTGCTTCCGACCTTTGGCCAAAGCATTCATCCATTTCAGAACTTCAGGATTGGAAGTCTTGTCACCATGGGAAGGCTGAATGCAAAGACAAATGTAAAGAATGTAAAGAAACAGAAGGAATTGAGAGTTAAGTGATCAAACAGACAAAACCCTTTGTGCTCCAAAATGCCCGTAGTTCCCACTGCATGGTGTCACCGGGCCATGCAGAGCACTTGGCTTGATCGTGGCATTAATTTGTCACGACTTATCTGTGCCCCATTGTGGCACAGTGCTACATGGATCTGGGTGTTTTGTCTCTGATCCTAAAAAAGACCCAACAACATCTAAGTCTCTGACTAATCGGGTAAATAACCTCAGTGACTTCAAAAGGATTGATCAAATACCCAATTTTAGTCAAGTTCCCAAGTGATTTCCAGGATGGTAACTGAAGCTCTCTGTCCCTTGCAGGGATAAGCCCTTGCTTTAAGACAGGGATTCTGCTGGGAAACAGCACTTAAAAAATTTCCACTGACCTGCTTAAATAATCAAATGAAAAAGTCCTGTGCTAGAGTCATCTCAAAAGTAGCAAACGACTAAATCTATATCAGTTCTTTCTTTGCATTTAGAAATTGTCTCCAAGTTTAAATCAATTTACACTGGATCTTCAAAACTCAAGATATTTAAAATGGCATAACAGTTTTGCAAAATTAAGCCTCTAAAATATTTTTTTTCCTGGTCACAGTGTGAGGATTATGTATAAAATTTTTCTCCTGGGAGCATATGATGACCACTGGGCCATACAATTCACAAGTTTAAGTTTTCAGTCATCAATGGGATTACAAGGTAATATGTAATTAATTTTAATATGGTCAGAAAATATCACAAACTTCCCTATTTCATATTGTACACATTCCTTGATATGTTTAAGCTGCACAATTCACATTACACAAACCAGCTCGATATGAACAATCCTGCACAGAGGGCACAGCGCTCACCACTGACCTCAAACAACCTCCCATAAGTTTTATTTCTCTTAATTTCTGCCATCAGCTTCTGTTGAGCCCCACACTTTGGAGGTTTACAGGAGTCTGCCTGAAAGAAGGAATCTGCACAGAGGAGCAACAGTTTCCAAGCAAATGAGTTCTACAAAGTGAATAAGTAGCTTTTCATCTTTTTTTTTTCATTTTTTCATTTTTTGCATCATTTTGCATTTTTGCATCATCAGCTACATTTCACTGCTTCACACTTCTCAAAGATGGATATTTTGCAACAAAGGTAATCCAAAGAAAATGTAAATTAGAGTCTCAGAACTACTGCTTACACTGGAAGATGCTAAAAAGATATTCCCTCATTGAAATTTTTCCCATTTCATTTTACTAAAAATACCCTTTCTTGTATTGTTTTGCATAAGTTTAAATACACTGGGATCCTTGCCTCCCTCTTTTTTTCAATTATTATCTTACCAGGTATTTTTTTTCTTGCTCAAACTTTTCTTCATACTTCCTAATTTTTCTCTTGAGGCTCTGCAAATGCTTGGTAAGTTGTGTTACTGTCTGTGGTTCTTTGCAGTCTTCACAGTTACATCTGGAAGAACTTCTTGGCCTGCAAAAGCAAAAATAATAGTTGCTGGATCTAAGAACTGGCTATAATGGCCCTTGCCTTTTTTCAGGCACACTTTAACCCTTTCTTAGCACTTCAGAATTCACAGCTAGGTTGTTTCACAAGATAGAGACAGCTTACTTTTACAAAGTAAGCATAAAATAATTGCTTTTGCTTGAAGGTACCCCTAGGGTATAATAATGGGTTCACTGTCTGTCTTTCATTCTCTCTTTTTATAATTAATTGTGGGATTTCTGAATATTTTGGAAAAAAAGTTAATCTAGTAAGTCAAACCCTGATCCATTATTTACATTTAACACCCATATCTTAATTCACAAATCTTCCAGCTATAACAGGAGAATGTAATGACATGATTTGCAAAACTAAGTGCAGGGAGTTTTTCATTGCTGGGAATAATCATTATCATTCTGAAGGCAGTTTAGTTTTTAATTATTTACAGTTGCAAATCAACAGATCTGATTATTATCCATATGCAGATGAAGCTATGTATATGAGCTTTTAAGAAAGTTTGATTTCTGTCTGTAACTCACAGCTTGGTTTCTGGAAATCATATATATGAATAGTTCATATGCTGTTTGACACTGTCACATCCAGTGAATGGCTCAAACTGTAGTTCAGTTACAGCTGAAATTTTTAGTATTATGCCACTTTGTCTTATCACACTGATTACTAACTGACATTTAAAACTGTCCTTGCTAACTGTAGTTAACAAAGATTTCAAACAATGTCCTCTGTTATGACTGAGGGAACACTAGTTCCTATTTATGGTACTGCAAATTATCCATGTCAAAATACGCCACAATATGAAAAATTTCCTGTTTATGACATGACAGTGACTTAAAAAAACCCATGAAGAGTCAAAGGCTGTGGATTGCAGAAAAAGTTTTAAAGACACATAAGAATTAAAATACATTTTCTTACACCATGAAAGGCTGAGCACTTGGTGGAGAAGGGGCAGACTCTGTGTCTAGATTAAATCTCTGGCTTTGGCTAAAGATAGAGCAGCGTGGTGACAAAAGAGGATTGTCTCCATCTGTAATGTGATACAGCAGTCGACTGGTCCCTAGGGAGTGATGTTCCTGTGGGCTGCTCTCCATGTCGTTCTGCCAGTCTCTGTGGGCTGGCACAGGCTCTGGAAAGAAAGTACAAATCAGTGTGGACTGGGGGTCACTCACAAGGTACTGAGCTACCAAGGTGAATGCAAATCTTTCCTTGCAGAAGGGCTCAAAGTAAACAGCAAACAGTTCAGCAAAGTGTCACATGCAGGATGAACACGGGACTGAGGATGACTGAAGAGAAGTACAGTTACTGGCTTAACCTAAATCATTTCTGAGTTCCACAGGAGAAGCTAGATGGGTGTGTTTATAAATAATGAAGTATAATATAAAGATGGAGAGTTTCCCAGAATGGCAGCACTACCTGTATTTTCATAGATCTGTTTGCTTTTGAGAGCCACATTTCTGGAGTAGATGACGAGTGTGCAAAGTAAGATTAACTTTGTGATTTATCATTTACTGCCTTGGCAAAGAGAAAGGAAGATCAAAAATATAATGTGCCCTGATGCCGAGAACCTCCAGGGCTGCTTGCAGATTTTTGTTAAGGTTTGAAGGAACATACCTATGGGTCTAAAGAACATAGGATATGAAAATAGCAACCACCACCAGTAATATTCCAGTTAGTTATTCAAGGTAAGTGGGCAGTGACTGCTGCCTGGAGGAGTCATGCTTGTGATACCATGTTAACAGTGTCTTGGACTGTGAATGGAAACCTCACCCCAGGTGCCTCAAAAGGTAAAATTGTTTTATAGTGGTGATCAAGAAAAAAGTAGGAATTGGTGAACTTCATCTCACTGGTTCTGTTTATGGGTGACATGAAAACTAATGGGCACATTACAGTGCCTACCTCCAGGGAATATCCAGAGTTCATCTTCCCTTTGCTGTACATGAGTACATTAAAGGGAATAATCATTGTATCTTATTCCTCACCCTCAGTAGTTGTGGGTGAGGATGATGTAGCCTAATCCACATTTTTGCTATCAGATGATTGCAATTTAAAGCAGATTATACTTTTTAGGGAGAAATTCCACATTCATAAAAGTCCTTGCCCAAAATTCTCTGCGTTTTGCTTTGTTAAAGCAAAGATTATGCTCTGTCTCAGGTCCCCCTACAGCAATTTCCACAGCACATAATATTTTACACCAGGTATGTTATTTTTTTTTCTAAACCCATTTATATATACAGTTTTTTAATTCATATATTTTAATTCATATATTTAGTTCATTTATTTTGGATTTCCAGGCAGCATGCATGTGATTTCTGATCAGTGTTATATTTTCCATATGGCTTGCATTCTAATACATTTCACAGAATCTTTTTATTCAATTAAAGTCTAAAACTGCACAGGAAAACAACTGTACATGGATTTACTCACAGAAGAACTGGCAGGTTTAGGTAAGTTCTTTCACCTTCACTTTCTTTTGATTTTCTCCTTTGCACATGGGACATGACATTCCTATGCTGAGTGGGTATTTCTGTCAGGATTTTAATGGAATCTTTGCATTACATTTTATTTGCCCTCTGCCCAAGAGATACCAAAGCTGCAAATCCCTATTGCTGCACTGGGATAGTGGGGGAAAAAACAGCTCTCGAGTGGCAGCCTTCACAAAAAAACAACTATTAATTTAACATATAGTAGTTACAATGGCCTAAAATATCATTGTATTGGGCACTATCCACCCGTTTTTGCTTTACAGACAACAAAAAAATCCTACTGTATAATCACAGTTTAGTCTGTCATGCAAAAGTTGCATGTGACCTTTGTATCTATAAACTCATCTACTCTTGGCAGCATCATCAATAATTATGTTAAGCATTTTCATGATGAGACAATGTGGCTGATTTTTAATTCCAACCTTGCACCTTTCCTCTAAATACCTCATACTATGAAGGTCAAATTCCCCTCTCCAAGGTACCAGAGCAACACCCAAGTCTCCTAAATCATGTGTGAGATTCAAATCCTCCCACAGAGATCCAGAAAGGCATCTGGGAGAAGTAAGGGTAGAGAACTGTATAAGCCATGGGAAATCAGGTACTGACAGCACACAGTGATAATGGCTGGAATAATTGCTGTTCTGCAAACAAAAGTGTTATCTCTTTTTGGCAAGTACTGTCTCCTTACCCTGTAAGATTTTTTAAAAAATTATAGTTTTGGTTGGGTTTTGGTCTGCTGTTGTTGCTGGGGCTTTTTTACTCTGAAGACTGTCAATGAGAAGAACCTGGCTTCCTTTCTTTAATTTCACCATCTTTGAACTTCAAGAAATATACAATCACTGTGAAGTGGGTTGACTAAGAATAGTTTCACAGATTTCTCATGCTCTGTTATTATTAGGAATAAATTCCTTTATAGTCATATTAAGTAGCAATCCCCTCGCTGTGAAAGGAAAATGATGTGATAAAAAGATCAGCTGGTCTGTGTATGACAGGTGCAGGAAACAACTTTCCAACATTTAAACTCTGATTTCCTGTGGACCTAGAACTACCCCTCTTGCAGAAGACTGTACTGCTGATAAACCATGGGGTCACAGACACTTGCTCCTTTTCACATTTACAACCAGGCAATTTTCCTGGGGCCAACCCAGTCTCAGAAGTGGAAGAAAAGCACACATTCAAGACTGAACACTCCTTGAAGATAAATGCAAAGGACAGGTAGTGGCTGGTGCAGCTCCAGCGTGAAAACACACAAAACTCAAGGAGGTTGTTTTATTCAGAAAAGGAGACAACCTGCATGCCAGATGAATTTGGGAATACTTCCCAAAGGCCAGGGCACTTCCATTTCCTTGGCACCAGGGCTGTGCACACTAGTGCAACTTTGGTATGGCCCAAGAAGGGCTTTAGTTCCAACCCTACTACAGGTGCATTAAATTACTGCCTCTGTTCGTAAGTGGTCAGCAAATAATTCAAACTGATTCATTCACATGGCCTGATTACTGTCATAGTGAAACACCTCGGTGATGACAAGTTCTAACCAACCACATTTTTAATTAAAGCTTAAGGCCATCATCCTGGTTCCAGTTCTGCTTAGGTCCTAAACAATACTCTAAGCATTATCCTGAGAGTAGCCCATGAACTGACCATGTGTTCATGTGTCTGGTCTAATTTTAGCCTCTATTTTTGACAAAACTGAGAATTAAAGCCACCTCTACCCAAGCCAGTAAGTTGCCCCTTGGCATCTACTCCATCTCATCTGCTGGACAGGACTTAAAGCCAGCTTTGCTGTCTTATGCAATCTGTTCATAAGATGGACTTCATATGGCAACAAGTCCTATGGTACAACTCTGTATTTATGCCTGTGATATTCTCCAAATAAAACAATAATACACTGAAATCTCTTGTATAGAAAAAATAATATGCATCTGTAATGTGTTCAGCCCTCAACGTGTAATGTCTGTGAATGCTGCTACCAGGATTTTTAATTTCAAGGCCATTTAGAACTTCTTGTAGTTAGGTTCAGCTGCTCACTGCTCAAGTCATATATTTGATGTGTACTAATATCCAAAAGCTATAGAAATTACACCCTGCTCTTCTCTGTTTTCCCCTTTAAGAAACTAGCTTAGTAACCCCCAGAAATTCTTTATGGTCTTACTTTGGCAGCTCCAATTCTCTTTTTACATATTCAGAAGTAAACTGGAAATTGCTGACTTTGGTCACCTGTTGCTGTTCATCCCCTTAAAATTTGCATCCTGGAATACCCTGTCATTTTACTAGACTGTTCTCTTTTCATTCACCATACATATGATGCATACCTTTCTAATTTTTGTTGACTGGGATGCAAATGAAAGGATTGTGTTTATTTTGCCTGATTCATTGAGGAAAAGCTAATAACTAGAGACGTAGCATAGATGGCACATTCTCTGAAAACTCTGCCTAGGCTGGTACAAATCTCTGGATTCCATCCAAGTTTGAGCTGAAATAGCCAATAGTCCCATGTGACAACTGCACCTTAACTCAGGGCATCAGAAGTTCTCAGTAGTAATTTAAAAGGCAGAATTAGGGCCAGCTCTGCCTGTGCAAAATGGCAAGTTGCTAAAAATACCACAAACCACAAAGCAGGTTAGCAGGAATGACTGCATGTTAAAACCCATTAAATAGGGAAGCTTTAACTAAAGCAAGAGTTGGAACTGCTGGAGTGACAGAGCATGCTCTGAACTGTGCAAGAGAAATGCTACATCATGCAATATTTCCCCAAGTAGCTGCATATGGGCAAATGGGAGCAGAGAGGGTACTGGAAGTAGAAAATCTAATCAAAACAGCAAAAATAAGTACAGGAAACAATTATGGACCATCTAACAATGAACTATGAAGCTACCAGAACAAAATAATGCAGTAAACTACTGGAAAGGGAGGAAAACCCCACCCTGTCACAAAGGAAAGGGGTCACTGCAGATTTCGGAGGAGCTGCAAAATGTCTCTGTGCAGCACACATGAGACCTGTCTCTGCCTCAGATGCACGCCCAGGCTGGCACCAGCCCAAGTTCCATACCTGTATCCAAGAGCTATTAAAGTATTTGCCTTGCTGGGCTAAAGCATTCCTGGTTTGTTTTGTTTTTTTTTTAGCTAAAACCCAGGACATTTAGCATTTTCACATTCCTTCATTTTTATAATAATTTGACTTCTGCATACCTTTTTCCTTAATTTTGCAACGCAAACCTCCAACTTTAGAATTTCTTAAGCAGAACACTATCACTTTTTTTTTTTAGGTAAATAACGTTATTTTCTGCTGAAAATTCTTGAGCAAACAGCTTCTAAAGTAAGTTCTTGTGAACCCAGATTTATTCGCATATGAAACATCAACTGCAAAGGGATTTACCTACCTGCCTTAATTTGAACCACGCATGGTGCACAGTTTAGGTATTTGTGTATTCATGTCACTAGTCTGTGAGATGCATTAGTCATACTCCTTTGACCTATTTTTCACAAACAGTGACTCCTCTTCTGCTGAGCATCACGACTCTGCCAAGCCCTGGGACTGCAAGCTATGAATTGACAAAAATAGTGCCGAGCCTTGGGGCTGTTTATTTCCATATTGAGGAAAGAGGGAAAGATAACACACCACAGTTTGCCCATATGTGTAATAATACGGGTTCATGAATGATTAAAATCCACATGCTGTACAACTCACCTTCGCTATCTCTCTGCTGATGCATTAAATTAAAATCAATAATAGGAGAAATGAAGTGATATTGCTCTGACAAAAAGAATGACAAAAATAGAATTACATGATATGGCAGGTGATCTCACACAATACAGACACAGGAAGTAAAGAGCGTAAATTTACTTGGAAAAAAATAGCAGATTAAAACTGAAAATAAAAGAGTCAGAATTCTTAAAACCTATCTGAAAAGTAAGACTCTCCCTCAGAAAACCAAAGGGTTACAGCCATTAATTTCTGTCCTTTTGAGAGGTATCACCCCCTTTTTACATTACACGGCATTTGCGTCAGGAAATGGTGCTTTGCATTAGCTCTGCACCGTTTCCCGGGAGGACTGACTGCAAACCTGATTTTAAACTGCAAGTCACAAGGCTCTTTTCTAATTGCAAATGAGAACACAGCCCGGCGGGACCGCTTACCTCCACCGCCGGCCCCATCAGCCTGCCCGCCGGGCTGCGCCGATGGAGGGGCCGCGTCCCTGGGCGCCGGCAGCGGGGGGGTTTCCTCCTGGCTTGGCAGGAACGCGGAGCACAGCTCGCTTTCCAGGGCTTGCAGCTTCAACAAAGAATTCTGCAGACAAAAGCAGAACATTGGGAATGGATGGAGAACGACAGGAATCGGCAACAGCGCTTCAACTCCCGGAGCCCATGAGCGGTGCCTGCGAAGGGGTGCTCCACCGGGAGGACGGGCAAGGGAACAAACGTGCACTGGTCCACGAGTTTCTTGACTCCTGGTTATTTAAGTCCCAATTTACATGGATTATTCATGACACGTGGGAAAGATGACTTCGTCAGCAAAAGACGATTTATTCTAGGGAGCCGAACTGAGGTGGTGTCCCTTTTCTTGGGCTTGGAGCAATACATTAGGGAAGTATTTCATTCATTGGCCTGACATCACGATCTGATGACATTATGTCCCTCCCCATTTACCATTCATAAAACCCCAAATCTCCCTCTCCAGCTTGTGAGTGCAGTACAGAGCAGTGAACAAAGAGTTACTGAGAACACGCTCCCTCGTGGGATCCTTGGAAGAGTATTTTTTAATTGGCTTTTTTAGAGGTACTTCACTATGTAGACATGGCTTTTGTCTAGGTGCTGCTGATTCTACAGAGCAATTGGGTCATTTGCCATCCACTGCAAAGGTAAAATCAACACACCATTGTCACCTGCTGCAGACAAATCAACGAGGACAAGGCTTGTTATCTATCACAGCACTTCCAGGTACTGTGTCACGCTTGGTCCGTTTCTCACTTTAATGCTGCATGCAGTATTAAACTGTACAACCTGACACAAGCATCTTGCTGTGATGTAAATGCCGTGAAAGCCCTAATCACCATCTGACTGGGCAAAATGAGTCACTACCCCCACGCATTCAGATCCTCTATCTCAAGGGAAATACAGCTTACAACGTCATAAAACACAATCACACAAGGCTGTCTTGATAATTAAGCAGCTGCCACACACAGAATATACGTATAACATTAAGTCACCCAAGTGGTACATGTTTATGAAGAGCATTTTCTTAGGAAAATAATAAGAGTTGCAACAGAAAGAAAAATCCCCAAGTTTATGCCCTAAGAAGCGCTTTTCCCCACTCTGAAACCAAAGTACTGATTCATTTAGTGAAAAATGAATTTGTTTATCAGCCTGATTTCCTTTGTGTAACAATGTCACCTATGTAGTCAGTAGTTTAATATGTCTTTGCATTACCTTTATTGTAAGGCAGCCCTTTTATAAACCCAAGGATGACAGTGGCTTTAGGTTAAAAAAACTCCCACCAAACAAGCTTGCCTGAAAACAGCAGGGAAGACTTTCAGCCTTGATCCTTTCATTTCTTTTACAGAATTCAAGAAAATTATGGAAACCTTCTCACCCCCAACAGCTTTCAAATGGCAGCGAATTTCCTTACCAAGGGAAGGGTGCTGACTTGAACCATACCCACGGCACTGTTTTGGGAAGGGTTTTCATGACATGACAGGTCTCGTTTTCCGCTGTCTCTCATCCCAGATAAACCCAAACAAAGTGGCTGTGGAATTGTCAGAGCAGATGGGAAGCATTTTACAGTCATTAATGTCATCTAGCAAAAGATGACTATACCAGTTAAAAACCAGTGAGGACTCTGCTGCGAGCCTGGACCTTGTAATGAGAACAGCTGATGAAAAGTAGGGAGAACACAGATGAACAAACCAGAAGAGCACACCAATTAGGAGAACATGAGTGAATGTCTGACAGAAGTACCTAACCTTCAGGGACTGTTACTTCAAGCATTTGACAAGAAAAATCCCCTATCAAGAAAATACATTCACTTTGCATCACTATTTCTTATGATACATTAATATTTATGGGAAGTTCAGTATAAAATCAGTCCCACAGACTACATTGTTAAACATTATACTTCAGCAATGCTGCTGTAATTCACCACCTGGTTTATATTCAGTTGCTCTAAATGATATTTTTCACCCATCTGGGGAAGGTGGGTGGATGGCAAATTTCCAGTCACTGCCAAACACTAAAAAAATTCATATAATAATAATAATAGAAATAGCTTATATATTTTCATGAATGTGCCCTTGACAGGGATTTGATGTAGGGAGAAAAAGACTAAGTAGCTTTGATCGTTTTGATGTTGCCAGGGAGATGATGAATTTGGAATATGCCATCAACCCCACCTTACTCCTAAACCACAGCTGAGTCCTGTGGTGCTGCCACAGCACATCACCCATGAAAAGTCACCACATATTTATGGGAACACACATAAGGAGACATGGCTTTAAGCAAAGGCCAAGCACAAAGCTGCCCAGGGTGAACCAGGCAAAGAAGTGGCTAAACATGTTAGAAGCCAAAACAAACAGCTAAAATACACAGATGGAAGAGTTATGCCTTGGTGAGTACCACCAACAATTTTAGTAAGCTCTTATATGAAGAACCAGTATAACAGAAGTAATTTAAGCTATGGCATTCTATATCTGCTAACGAACTCAGCTCAAACACTTCAGATCTGATGCTCATTCCAGCTGCCCTCTGGTGCCCAACACTAGTGCTTCTTATGCAGTAATTCCTGATCCATGATAATGCAAATGAAAGGACATATTAATATTTAAAATTGATCCTGAAATTTCTTTGGAAAAATAACCATATTGTTGCCTCTTAAGAAGAGTATCCTGAAAGTATTGAAAAAGAAGCAATTGTAAGTGTCTTGGACAAAGGCTTCTTATCTCTTCTTATGTCCTCTTAAAGCAGCTGACAGTTCAAAGATCTTGAGCTATGCCAATTCCACTGAAGAAAAAACAAGGTTCACTATTCCAAATAATGGAAAAATAAATACGTTCACAGGAAGCTGGAGGAAAACAGGGAGAGAGACAGTGTAGTGCTAATCACCTGTTTGGTATTTTTGATAATGCTTTAAGAAACCACAGATATTAAAATATCATACCTTTGCCTGCTGGAGAAGGCACAGTACAAAAGGACTGCCATTTGCAGAGGAAGCTCAGCCTGTGGTAAAGGCACCATCTCTACAGACAAATAAGCCTGTACCCCGTACCCCACTGACCATCTCTCCTTCCAACCCATTACTATCAAAAACACAGAGTGGAGGCCTTAGGGCAAGGAATTACTGAGATGGCAGATAATCCCTTACAACTAGAGATAAGCACCACCCCTGTTAAATCCCTCTGGAGAATGGGACACTGAGAGAACAAATTCTCCCAATGCATCACCAAAATGCTATGGCAATGAGTGGCAGTGCCCTGAAACAGCCTATAAACTTTTTCTTGGTAGGTGCCATCAGTAACCCCCTCTCCCACTGGGACCTGGCAGGATCAGCACCATGGGACCAGGAGGCCATTCCTGGCCTTAGAAATAACTTCTGTCCCTGACAGAGCACTACTTTTTATCAGCATCCTTTGTTTCATCCTTGTGGACTTCCTAAGGTCTGGTAAATTTAAGAACTGAGGGAAGAGGGAAAGGGAACAGGACTGCCCCAGCCATGAACTCTGCCCAGTCTCAGTCAGGAGCCTGACAGAAGGGACGAGAGGCAAAGCCCAGACTTGGTTCCTTCTGCAAAAAATGATATCACCCTGACCCTCACAAAGTGTTTCTGGATATAAAGGATGCCTGCACCCTGCCCTTGGGCCTGCTCCTGCCCCTCCAGGACACGAAGGCAGCTATTCTATTATATCCAGTTTGTTGATGGATTTACTGGATTTATGAAATCAGCTGGGGCAGAGAAGGAGAATAATCCAAGCTTTCAGCATTTAATGGCCTTTGAAGAGATTCATATAGAAAAGAAACTGAGCAAATTTCAACCTGTTCAGCTTCTTCACTCTGAGGAAATTAATGCTTTTATATGTCACATTGGAATAGCTTTTTAATTCTGAGAGTTCAGGTTAAAATAAGATAGGCATATTTTATGTGAACATAAATAAATCTCTGCAGTATCTGTTATGGCAATATTTGTGTCTTAAGGCATATGACATTTTCAATTCAGAACTTCCTTTATGGGGAACGAACAAGCAACAATAAGATAGAACAAGATATGCCCTGGGTCTGCATAATGCCACGGGTGAGCAGTGAAGAGAGACACCATTTTCTCTAATCCTAGAAGAGAATTTATTTTCTTATGATACATTTCCATGTGGGTTTGCAGGAGTTCTGATCTATAGATCTGATATATAAAACCTAAGATTTGGTAAAAGAAAACACGAGGTTGTAACCCTTGCTCATTCCTCATTGATTATTAATGATTTATTTTAATATCTTATATTTATTTTAATTATCTTTTCTAATAATCTGTTTTAATATCTTACACTGATTTATTTATTATAATATTTTCTCTTAACCTTAAAGTCATCCTTTGCAAGGATTTTATACGGAAGCTTTCAAGTGGAAGCTTTAGTGAATATTTGCAGTGGGGTTTCTCAAAAGAAATGATAATTTGTTACTTCCCCCAGGGCCTTAAGTGGCTGACAGAGGCTGAGTGCACTCCCTTAGACTGGTCACTGAGCAAGCCTCCCCTGTTAGCACTGGGATTTTCAACAGGGAGCTGCACAACAGTGACATAAATGCAAGGGAAATAATTCATTGCAGGGAGAAGATTAAGTCTGAATTCCTTTAAAAGGGCACATTGTGGTTTTCCCCTAATGAAAGTCAGGCATCTATTAATAGACACAGATGTTCCCTGGCTCGTTTGGAAAACAAAGCTGTCTTTTCCACGATTTAACAGGAATGGACTTCTCTTCACCACTACCCTACTCTCTTTTCCCGCTGCTTCTGTTGTTCTGTTGTCTCGTTTTGCACTAAAAATGTTTTCTGCTCCTTGTTTAGGTCCAGTATCATCTGCTGCCCCTGCAGTGTGTGGGTGCACTCTGTGCTCCTGTGCAGGTACCCCAGGCTGTGGGAGATGCTTTACAAGGTTTCCCACTTTGCACAACTGCAAAGCTTGGTTTTACCCCCCACCCCCCCTAGTATATTGCTGATTGTTAGGACCTAGCCCAGGCTCATCCATTGTTTGATATGATCACACAAACAGCTTTTCTGTGCTCCACTCACACTGTGCTCCTGGCACACTCCGTGTGAAAACAGCTTGTTTCAAGTGTCACAGGTGTTACTTTGGCTTTCCTTGCTTCCCCTCTTCAACTCTCCCTTCCTCCCATCTAACAACCAGAGCACCTTTTACACTACATTGTACTGTTCACAGTTTATTTATGCAGGCTGTAGCAACCTTGAGAACTCCTTATTTTTAAACAAAACATATTTAATAGATGAACACTTTTGAGCTGTAATATGAGAAAAAAATCAAATGTTCTTGAAAGATGGCATTTCACACAGTCAATATTGAGCATTTGATTCTTTCCTGAGCAAATAGAAAGCAGCAAGAAGTTGACTGAAAATATTTTTAAAATCTCTAGCTTCTGGCTTTTAAACTATTATGGCAGTCTCATATCATCTTTTTAAACTATTCTCCAATAACATGACTAGAAAGATTCACTAAAAAGCCAATCCAAGATTCTCAAGCCATTACATTATTCCAAGACCTTAAAATTAACAAAACCCAAACATCTATTTAAAATTTATAACATCATATTTCAACTTTTGGTTAAGCTTACCTCATTTAAGCTGTTACATTGATCGGTTGCTTCCTTTGGTGAAATGCTTGTGTTCTGATCTATTCTACAAAACAAAATAAGAACTTTCACTCAATAGATTACTTATCTGTGCTGCAAATATTTCAGACTTTTTATCATGTCTGTACATAAGTTACAAGTTAAGTTATTTTATTTAAAAATAAACAAACAAACAAAACCTTTCTGTGAAAGTTACATCTGTATTTTGTACCTCATTCAAAACAACTGTGATTTTACTGGAATCCTAACTAATATATTTAAATCGTGAATGAAGTCCTGCAAAACTATGACATTACAATGTGGGTTTATTTTGTCATGCAGAAGAAGTTCTACAGAGGCATGATCAGTTCAGTGTCTCGGTGAGCTAATAGGGTTAAAGCCAAGAAAAATCTCAGACATATGCTTAAATCCAAGCACAATTTGTCCCACATTCTTTAAATCAGGAACAAGAGCTTTCCTGTATCAGAGACATAAAGAATAAATCTTCCCATATTTAAATTTGATGGCATTTCAGGCTCCCAATCTTCAATTTTCTGCTTAAGCTCCCTTTTTAAAATTTCACAAAGACCCCAGTGCCTGGAAATCCTGTGAGAGAGATGTCCACATTTTCTAATGAGTGTCACTTTGCAGCCACCAGAGATGTTCATACCTTTGGTTTTCTTTCAGTATATTGCTGCTTCACCACATGGAAACAGGAAAGGAAGGTGTTGGACTGGCAAGGGGGAAATCTCTTCCATCTGACTGAGGCTAGTAAGACAGCTGTGCCCCCAGCCAGTCAGATGTGGGCCTGGCCTAAGGCTCCACACACCTACCAGCTTCAGGATTAGTTACCAATTCCTTCCACCAAGGAATGAAACTGAAGTCTAAAAAATACTTCTCAGAGAGAATAAGTGAGCAACCTGGGAAGCCTCATCCCACAGCTCTGTCCTTGCCCAAAGCAAGCTGAGGGTTTCCACACCTGACTTCAAAGCCTGACATGGGTGTATCCCAAGTTAACAACTCAGCTGAAGCAAGAAAACTGTAGCTGTGTCAGAGAATGAGATTTCTCGGTGCTGAAAAGGTGGCAAGGTTTGCTGGCCCCTGTGAGACTCACGCACAGACATGATCAAACCCAACACAAACCCAGATTCCTTTGGACAAAACAGGTCATATTTTTCCATGCTCAGAGTCATCCCAGCAAAACCAGATAGTTTTAAAAGTCTCTAGAGACCCCAAAGCCGGTACAGACAGATTCATAGATGTTTGTTGTAGTTCTTCGTGGATTTATGTGACATTTAAAGACTGAAATGCTGGATATGCCACTTTCCTTATCAAAACAGACACACTAGGTAGCTACACCAAGGTGAACAATCACTTGCTTTCAAATAGGATCCAAGGTGTGCAGTTCACGTAGGAACAAAACTGAGCCATTTTGGGAAGGGCTCAGGCAGCACTGGAATGGGAGGTCTCACAGCCCAGCCAGCCTGCACCTCCCTCAGGCACACAGGTACGGGATCAGATGTGAGTGATTTCTGACAGCACTTGAGCAGCAGGGTGCCTTGGCTGACTGCTGAACAAGCACCTAACTACACCCCTAATTTAGCTCTTCACATATATATTCTTTGTGCCATCTTGCCTGAAAGGAAATAGCAAATGTCTCCATAATGTGAAGGGAACAGAAGGAAAACAAAAGATTAATGCCTAACAACTAAACCCTGCTTTTAGCCAGTGGAGAGGACAGTAGGAGACAGCAGAAGGGAGTTAAAGAAAACTGAGAAAAACATGGGAACAGCAAAAGGACTAATTTAATAGGAAAGAGTGAAGTATTTGTAGTTTGCTTTAATAACATGTCAGGAGGGTACTGCAAGGTTACAAACAGCTGGAGAACTGATTCACTAATGAAGAAAAATTATTTAGAGTGATTTATTGAATTGAACTAGAGCTAGACGTTAAGGAAAGGATGAAAAGGACACATGTCAGATTTGAACACTTCTGGTATTGATTTGGATGGCTCCTTTCAAGGTGCATAACATAGCAAATGTGAAATCTCCTTAAAAAAGAAAAACAAAATAAATTTTTTAAAGAAACCAAACCCTAAATGCCAGCAGCAGTCCATACCAGCACTATATGAAGTTCTACATAATTCACAGCTGTATCACCCATGAGTCTTGCACTCTGGAGATTAAAATGTTTACAGCAGCCATGAAGTACCACCTGCATCTCATTCAGGTTGATGCTCTTGTCTGCTGGTTTGGGGGTGCATTTAGTCATGCATTTTACTGTTTCTTTTTCACTAAAAATACTGGAGTATGATGCTCTTGGTTTTGTATTCTTTGGATTCTGGAGGCACTGAAATCATTAAGGTGAGTGACCATTTTTGTGTGAAGAGCATTTACATGAACAGCGTGTGCTGAGCTGATCTTACTCTATCCAGACACTTTTGGGGTATGCTTTTTCCTTTTCACCAAGATTAATTGCTCTGCTAGGCAAATGCAAGTTTTCTGACTGTCACCCGGCAGCACAGGGCTTACAATTTAATAACTATGGGTTGGATCTTACTCTCATTAAAAGTCAATCACAAAATATCCATTAACTTCAAAAGCAGCAGGAACAAGCCCTAATTTTCCATCTGTGCTGAGTACATTAAAATTATTTCAGGCCTTAGCTAAAATTTTGAATAATTGCAGGCACCCTTATTTTGTATAATTTATATCATGTAAAATAATGAAAATGGAATTCTCTCTGTGGCTCCTACTCAAATATGTGTTATATGGTCCTTTAAAAAACATGAAAGGCCTGGTCTCTCACCCTCCCTTATAGACTCTGGCTTTGGCAGAATTATCCTCTTCTCCATGACAAAGATGGCAAAGATGCAATGAGTAATATGTACATTTGAAGCTTGTGGACATAACAAGAAAAAAAAAATCTAAATACTAATTATCATAACAGAGCTCCTACCAGACTTCAAGGGGAAGATCAATTTGCATGAGCAGTGTGCTATTTGAAAAACAGACCAGAACGAATGAATTTTTTGAATTATGCATGACATCACTTCTAAACTTGCATAAAATTCAAATAAAACCACACAATTTTAAAAGCTGGGCAAAATGTTTGAAGGTAATCTAAGCAAACTCACATCACAGTTCCTAGATGGAACCCAGAAAGGAGCATTGTGTTCTGTAAATTGAAATTTACTCCAGCCCAGCTCTGGATCACAGCAGCCCCATTCTCAGCTGAGTTATGTGTTTGAGCATCACAGTGCCACACGTGCTCGGGGTCTTGGCACTGGTGATGCCAGGGTAAATCCTCCCAGCCAACCACACAGTATTCTGGGGGATGAAACTCCTTTTCCAGTTTCACTGTCAGTCTATCCTGGCCCAACACTCCTTCCCTGCCTCCAGTCTATGAATCAGTTCCACCCTTCCCACCGTTAGGGTGGCCCACAGGGGGAACAGCATCTCAGTACCCTGTCAGGGGACTGATTCAGCCTATCCAGAGGTCACATCACACGAGTTCACAGAAAGGCAGAACCCACAACCAGCACATCTCAGCACCAGGAAAACAAAAAAGGTCCTTTCTGAGACCTCCACAAATGGCAAAAAGCATTCTGAAATCCAAACACCTTCATACAGGGCTGCAGGTGGATGCTTCAAAAGCATGCCTTTGACTCCTTGGAAAGCAGTGCAGAACCGCAGCAGGCTTTGGGGTGAACATAAAGAGAGAAAAATGAGAGGAAAAACACCATCAAGGGCCCAAGGCTACTCCCTGGGCAATCCCTGAATGATGGAATGAGCACTCAGACAGAGAGGCAGTGTAGCACTGCCTGTCTCATCAATCACAGCCCTTATGTAACACAGCCAGCACTTGTTTTTCTTACTATGAGAGCCTCTCATACCAGGAGCAGTTCTTACTTGGGCTACAGTAAGATCCTATTCTTTTCTTGCTCCTCTATCCCCTCCACCTCCCCCCTTTCTCTTTTTTTTTTCTTTAGTTGTACTGCAACCCAAAAGCTTGCTCAGAGAATTTTCCATGCCTTGGTACAAGAAGTCTCACTGAAACCAGAAACACCAGTATTTTAACATCAAGATATCTGAAGAAACTGTTTTTAGGAAGTGGTCATTTATTTCCCAGCTTTCTCCCTGCTCACTTGGCTGCCTGTACAGGTGAGGGGATGCAGCCTCACAAGCTCTGCCTCACTCATGCAGGTCTGCCAGATGGCACAGGGACATCAGCACTTCTGCAGCTTCCCTGCTCCATCCCACTCATCCTTGAGTTGTAGCTGTTCAACAGAAAGCCTGGAAACCAAAGGAGTTCCCACCTGAAGGGCTCTCTCAAAAGTTACTTGCCTGGAAAACTTAAATATCAAAAGCCTTGCTAGAGCTTGGCCTCCCCTGGGGGATCAGAGGCTGCTGAACCACGGCAGCCCAGGGCTACTGGCATTTCCAGTTTTCCTGGAGAATAGCCATAAGTCTGACAACAACTGCCACCTTACAGCCTCTGAAGAAATTAGGGACCAACCCAGGGACCAGCTGAGTCCTGTTAAATGAAACCACTCCATTCCCATTTTGTTTGGGGAATGGGAAAGATGGGGAACTTTCAGGAATTTTTCTTGGCAGAAAACTTAACCCCAAGGTGTAGTTCCCACACTGAGATGGAATGCAGCCTTCTCTGAAGCACTGACCTTCCCACTGCCTAAGAGTGCCTTGTTTCAGCCTCCTCCCCGTGTAACAGGCAGCTGAAGGAAACACCACCCCCTGTTCAGGTAAGTGCACACAGCTTGCAATCCACACCAGTTTTGCTGATTGCCTTTGAGAAGGCAATTGGCAGGAGCAGCTTTTTGTAATCATATGTATTGTTCCATACTGGCTTTCCTACTCTCTGCTAAAAAAAGGCAATTCTCTTTTATTTTTTCCCAGGACCTGCATATAACTTTTATCTATCGAAGATGCAAATTGTGTTACAATCTTATCCAAACCCAGCTACACACAATGACCAGAGCAGCATTCACTGTAATCACTGGAAATAGTATTAGAAATTCATGTTCTGGGAATAAAATGTAAAGGTTTCCTTCGGTGCAGATGGCATTCCATGTACTGAATTGATCCTGATGTTCATGAATCATACACGATAAACACCTCTTGAAATTGAAATCCTTGATTCACAGGCCAGCTTAGCCAAGACAGCATTCCCCATTCTTCTCACTGCAAACCTCTTCACCAAGTCTATTCTTCCATTTCCCTCAAATCCCACAAAACCTTTCCTTTACTGTTCTGGTGGTTATCCTAAAATGAAAGTACTCCCTTAAAAAAAACAATCCACATATATATGCTTGTAGGTCGTATTTTTGTCGTATTATTGCTGCTCTCACATTGCCTGTTCTGTTCTTCTCTGTCACATATCTGTTTATGAGCATCCCTTGTTAGATTACCCTGAATTTATATTTCTCTGTTTAACAGGGACTGGACTGAAAAGTTTTTCATATCTCAGTAGTTTTTAATCCATATTTAGACAAATTAAAACTATCCTGTTTTTAGCTGCCCCACACTCACCAGAACAGATTTCTTAAAAAACTCAGCACAGTTCAAAGGTATTGAGACCTTTAAACTCCAATGAAGCTAATGACAGAGCTATGTCAATCTGCAGACTAAGTTAAAACAGAAGTAACAACAAGCTGCACTAGAAACAATCAATCTTGCTTCTTCCTACGAGACAGAAATAATCCTTTACGTATCCTACACACACACATCTGATACACCGAGAGAGCCTGCCCAGGGTCACCTCTGCAGCAGTGTGCCAATCTCCTCCTAAAGACCAGAGAGCTTTTAGTCTATGAGTTAGGCAGATACAGCGTTCCAAAGCATGGGTAATTTTACCACTAACCTAGCAAAAACAGTGGAAGAGAGTGAAATTCAAATTTAGTGGGGGTAGCAGACGTGTTCTGTCCAAATCCAGCTATGATTGCTGGCAGCTGCCAAACCTGAATACTTAACCTTTGCCATGTCCACAGCAGAGAAGGCAGAAAACAAGGCAGGACATCACTCCCTGGCAGCAGTGTCCCATCACTCCCTGGCAGCAGTGTCCCATCACTCCCTGGCAGCAGTGTCCCATCATTCCCTGGCAGCAGTGTCCCACCATTCCCTGGCAGCAGTGTCCCATCATTCCCTGGCAGCAGTGTCCCATCACTCCCTGGCAGCAGTGTCCCAGGCTGTTGCATGAGTCAGTGCTGTGGTCCCAGTGCCAGAGGCCCGTGTGAGCAGAGACAGGGACACTGAACTGCCAAAATGGGGCCCTGCCAAAGCTGGCTGACAGGAGAGGGATGGGGCAAGCTGGTGGTGGCCCTTGAGGGGAGTCACTGACACAGTGACCCTCAAACCAAAAGTGGTAACTCCAGCATATGTGATTCAAAGTCCCTTGCCCTGGCTGGGTGGCAGGAGTGTCTTTTGCAAGGGCAGTTAAGGCAGTTAAAGTAAATAAAGTGTGTGTGTGATGCCAGGGACCGTGTGTTAATACTTGTTTACTCCATGTTTAAAGTTTCTTATTTGAGAGTAAAGTCATCTACTTTTTTCTTTTTTTTTATCTTGTAATATAATCAAACTAAAACATGGACAGAGCTGAGATTTGATCACTGTGCTTTCACAGCTCTTAGGATGGTAAATCCAGGTACCATTATTTAACAGATTTAGCCCTTGTGCATAGCAGGCTTTCTAAGGAGCTCCCTGGTGTTAAGCAGGAATAAATAGCATAGTGAACAATGGTTTAGTACCAAGCAAACTCAAAATGCCAAACTGTTGAAGAGGACAGGGGAACTTTGCTGTGGTTACTGTTTTATTCATGCACACTCTGATTCTAACCTATCTTCCTTTCATCATATTCCTTTCGAAATTACCAGTTACTTTATTATCTGCTCATACACAGGCATCCCACCAGCAGAGCCACTAGGTAGGCCTAACTATATGATAGTAAACTCACCAAGCTCCTCTTTACAAGAAAACCATGCAATTCTTTCCTAGCATAAAGAATGCCAGAAAAAGAGAAGGCAGGCTTCCTAATTAAAAATTCTTTCTGAGATGCAGTGTCTCAATTGCACAGACAATCACTGTAGGGCAAAAGCAGTTCTTTGTCCAAGATAATTATATGCTTGGTCATTCTGCTAAACCTTCCTTTGAGAGCACAAATTAATATGCTTTACAATGTTGCCTGCTAAAAGCTGTGGTGAAACCAACGAGTTTGTTTCATATAAAGCACCCAAATTGCCTTTGGATGGCCACTGTCTCTACTAACCTAATCCTGACTGGAAACAAACCTTGGAGCCAAGGTGCTCTAGATGGCAAATAGCTGTGCCCTGAGCATCCCTGGGATGTACTGCTGCTGCTTCAGTCCCCCCACAGAGCACCAAGGCTGTCATGCACCTCGACACAAAGAGCAGAGACCTGGCTCACCTGCCAACAACTCTGTGCACAGAAAAGCAGGGCCAAACCAGCACCTCAGCATGCAAAAATTGTAAAGCAGTGCCCTCAAATTTAGTAAGAACTAAATCTTATCCTCAGGACACACCTTCACCGGTCGCTGGGTGAGTTGAAACCCCTTTTTTAGCCTTTTGCAGAACCATGAAGGATCAGGGTAGAAACTGTGACTTTCAATAGTTATCAGAGCTGAGTTGCTTGACCATCAGCTGAATTACCTGCCACCAAGACTTTTTAATGCCTGACCTGAACACACTGTACCCTTCCCAGCACTGGAACAAGCACAGTTGCCACAGCACTCAGGAGTCTAAACTATACATAAATGCATACCCATGGTAAAATTGGGTGTGCAGGTTCCCACTCGCATTTCACAATTAGAATACAGCTCTGAGAAAGAGTGAGGCAATTCAGCACTGGGGGGAAAAGAAAAGAAAAGGCAAGATATTTTTGAAACTTGGCACAGAGGAACTGAAGTTTCTGAACTGAGGATGTTCTTCCCGCTTGAAATGTAAAGGGGTTTAAAGAATGATGAAATCTGCATTTTTATCTTTATCCCTTTCACTTTCTCCAAACGGCCCTAGCCATATAAATATAGAATACAACTGCCAGTGAGAGCCAGGAGTCGCAATATTTTATACAAAAGGCAGCAAATGAATTAGCCTTTCCTACAGTTAATCAGAAGTGAAATGTGCTGTCTGATCCCAAGGGCTTACCTTGGTTGAAGTCTCACGACTGTTTCCTGGCACCTCAGAGCCACGTTCTGTGTGTAGTCATTAGCTGAGGATCCAGGCTTCCCCTGCCACTCTGGGAGGCCTGGCAATGCACATTCCAGCTCCTGCACAAAGCACACCAAAAAAAGAAAAAATTCAATGTGCCCTGTCAGTACCAATCAGGCTTAGCTGAACGTTTCGCTTTGAGAAAGAAATTGCTCCATGAGACTGGATGCTGATTGTGGATCTTTGTTCTTTTTTTTTGGGTAGTAATCTGGAAACATGTGGAAAACACAAAACACATACTAGAAAATGTTCTAAACAAAATAGTATGTTCTTTCTCTGGAAAACAGTTTTTGAAACCAAAGCAGACTGTAACCCATTTTCTGTTTGTTAGTTAGATAACAGATGTCAGCTTCTGAGCTAAGAGGTACTATACACAGAGTTCATTTGAATTTATTTACTCACATGTCAGTAATTTTACTACTTGGCTATCACCAGAAAAATTCTGGCTGACAAAGGCAAATGCAGTTCACTTAAGTAAGATTTGTAAGGTTTAACCACCTTCCTCTTTTCCTTCCCTAGAATATGTGTAGCTTTACAAATAGAGTATTACTGCGGAAGGAGGGAAAGGCATTGAGGGGAAAAAATGTCACATCACCCAACCTGCAACACAGAAAATAGAAAAGCCAATTCAGTCCAAAAAAATGAGTAAGGGAAGAGGAATGAGAAAGGTACCCATTTTACTCCAAGCTTTCAAAAAACAGTTGTAGGGCTGTGATGAGATGTGTTCAGCACATGTTAATTTTCCTGCCTATAAAATGGTCTGCAATATTTCCCTTGCATTGCAATGGGGTAAGTTAATGAAGTTCTTTGAAAATGTGATAATCAAAGTGGGACTTTTTTCCTGCTTCTTTATTAGCTTTTATAATCCAGTATTTTAGTCTAAGAGTTCATCAAATTAAAATATGATGTGCTTTGCAAAACAACAGTGTTCACTTCCCTGGTAAAGCAATGTGTCTGATTTTGCCTCAATTTCAAAGCTTAGTTGGATGCATGGAAATCAGAAGTTTGGGTGGGAATGTTCGGATGGCAACTCAGAGGGCAGAGAGAACATGGCAATTCGAGATGGTCTCTGCTAGACGAAAGGGAAAGCTGAGGACAAGAGTATTTGCTGGCAATAAACGCTTGCAGGCTTGATGTTTGAGGACTTGGGTGGTTTGGGGTTGTTAATTTCTTTTATGTTTTTCTTTTTTATGTCTTTGTTACTGCTCATAAGTCGTGTCATTAGGGTGTTAAGGAGTAACCCTAGGGAAACACCCTTGATGGAACCTCCATTTCTAAAGAGCAGTGAAATCCATTCCTGATGCGTCAAAGGCATCCAACAGTAGAGTATTGTCTTCTATTTTATTTTTGTTTCTTTTTCACTAGAAGGGGTGAAGCTTCTACAATGAAGTTGCATCTGCTAAGCAGTCTGTGAAGAGGGAAATCTCCAGGCATTGCTGAGAAGTCCCAGTGCTGCATAATCACCACCATGATATCTGCTTTGTACACAAAACACTATGTGGTTTGGAAGCAGCCAAAAATTAATATCATGGATACACACATGTTGGGATAAACAAACTTTTGTTTCACAAGTTAAATTTTTTTTTAAAATCTAACTCCCCCTAAAAAATCACAGCATGTCATAACCCATCTCTGTCAGGGCACCTGAATTACAGTACATGCATACTTGCTGTAATTACAGAGCAGTTTAATCTGTCTTTGAACTCCAGAAAGTGCCTTGCATCCTTTATTCAAAACACAAACACTCCCATTTCTCTGCAAATGGAAGCACCATGCAAATATTGAACCAGCACTTGGAAGCACAGCCTTGGTTACCTTGTGGTGCTGTGTCAACATAGAAAACAGCCAGAAATTAATCCTGGGCAGAAGTGCCTCCTATACCTCCTGAAAATTCCAGTCCATACAAGAAAATAGGCAGGTACATTTAATGGACAGTGAATTGAAGAGATTTAACCCGTGATGGGAGCCATGGCCTAGACATAAACAGAGTATACCTGGAAACTGAGCAGAACTTGCAGACTGCCTGACACATTTGTGAGTTTGTGTAGCTGATGTGTCAACATCAGCTCTGGTTTTTTGATTCCTGTGCACTTAAAAACACAATTTTGTTGTCAAACTATTGGAAGCTCTTTGACATCCAAGCAATTTGCCCCTTAATTTATACTTAAAATACTTTCACTCTACAGTCTTCAGCATTTCCAGCTCTAGGCATTGATTGTCAAGCCACTATTTCATTTTTATAGTCATTTACCTTGATAGCAAAACTTTAAAAGTGAACTTTTACTGTCTCTACCTATTAGCTAGCATTTTTAGTGTCCTTTTATAAATATGTCTCAGTATCAATAAGGAATTTGAGGATGACTCATTTAATAATCTATATTCATGACTGTGCATCAAAGGTGAGTGACAGGAGAAAGGACTGGGCAAGGAAAGCAGACTTTTTATTCCTCACCATCTGTTCTCACAGTGACTCCCTGGAGTATGTTCTGGGCATATGCTTCTTCACCTCTTGAAGTCAAATAAATCCTAATTAATTTGATTTTCTATAGATTAATTTTGCAGAATTGCTAAAGAAACTCATGAAACCACAGGAAAGAAGAAACCAAATAGCTGTGCAATAGGAGTGCAGCAGTGTAATCACATTCCAGCAGCCTGCCTCTCTCCCCATACTTTGTTTGGAAAGGTTACAGCTGCTTCCATACCCAGCTCTGCCCCCAGAGAAATAACTGCACGCAATATGCAAAGCACAGTTTTACTCTAGTGACATTTTATCATCTGACAAGTGGTCAAGTGAAGCCACCTGATACTGCTCTTTTATTGCACTTGGTTTTGTTAATCATCAGTGTAAATTTAATAACCTTATCTTCATGAAGACCTAGGGTACATGACCACAGTACTGCACTTGTGCCAAAAAAAATTCAGAGGCACAGGAATTGCACTTCAGCAGACTGAGAGCCTTGTGAAGCTCAAAATCCCCAAGTTGGCCACCTTTCCTCTACTCGACCACAGTGGTCTGTTCCCTCTCAGTGACCTTTCTACAGTGGAAATCCCTTGGATTCTCTCTACTAGAAAAGCACATAAAAATGGTTCCCATCCAAACAGACTTTAATCCTTCCAACACATGCAGCAAACTTACTTATCTCCCAAGAGCCTATTCTAATTTTAAAGGCACAGTTCTCTAAAGAAACATCTCATGGGATTATAATACACAGGAGCAAATAGAAAACAGTTCCTTGGCTTATCAGAGCAACACCTTTAAACGAGACAGTGTCACTGCAACATTGTCAGTGCTTCTGATGTCACAGAGAAGTCAGGTTGGGGAAGCGAGGACACTGTTGAAAAAGCACTCTATCAATAAACTTGGAAAAATGAGGATGAACTGTTTCATCATGATGTGCAGTGCATCATGCTTTTCTTTCATAAATGCAGGTACTCAGCAAATGCTGTTTCTCAGTTTGACATCAGCTCCTTTTAAGTACATCACATGGAGTGGCTTGGTGGCAAGCTGTGTCACCAAAGGAAGGTATATGCAGTTGCACAGTGTTTGAAAGTATCACCTGGCCCACTTCCAATAATAAAAACCTGCCATAAACACATGAACAACAGCCACTAGAAACAACACAGCAGCACTTTGCTTTCAGCTTCAAAACAGAGAGAAGCAATTGCTGCCAGTTCCCAACTAGGGCTGTTAACACAGGGAGCTGAGACAGGGTTTGGGAGGTCACAACACAGCAAGGATCCCAATGAGAGCCCACACACAAAACCAAACCCTTCTTGGGGCTCTTCTGCAAGAAGAATCTTGTTTTTCTTGAGCGCTGTTGATGAAGCCAAGGCAGGTGCTTGCTTCCTTAAGAACAAAAGCCCCTGAGGTAGCTGAAGATGCAGCAAGTGAGCACTCAGGGTCAAGGAGCATGAGCATCCTTATTAATGAGAATAAAGGCTTGGTAGATGTTTTCTCCAAAACAGCTTCCTTCTGCAAACCATTCCCAGGAGCAAAGTCTTTCCATAACAGTACGCGCCACTGAACTCAGTCTGGATATAGGATATCCATCAAAAAGTGTCCCATGGTACTAGGATACCATTCCCACTATGAATGAGTGGAGTTACTGTTATGGAGGGATGTTTGCTTTGTGTTTATGCTGCATATTACACTCAAAGCTCTGCACTACTCTCATCCTCAAGTATTCCCATAAATCAGAGCTAAAATGGTTCCTACTCATCTTACATCTTCCATTATGCCAGGGATGGGAGCAAGTGGTAGCGTGGGGCCCAGGACCACTTCTGTCTTTCCTAATTCAAGCCCTTGAATCATGTGAAAATTATCTGCCTGACACTGTTTTTCCTTCCAGAGGCTGCACACCTAAGTTGCACTGGCATTTTATGGCAGTCTAATTATATGCTCAAAAAGTTTCCCAGGAAAGAATATCAACATTTTCAGATAACCACTTCAGACCACTACAGAGCAGTAAATCTGTGCTGTGTTGGCTTTCACTGGGTGAGAGATACAGACAGGACACACACAGGGAGCAGGCAGACAGGGGGCTTGGAAGTAGCTGAAAGAACAACAGATGATCTGTGAGACAGATCTTGCCCTGTTTACTTCTTCATGATTCCTATTCCTGATATGCCTCTACTTGCTCTTCATAGGTCAGAATTCCCACCATTTTTCTTTTCAGTTGATAAACATGTACGCCTCATCTTCCTGAAGTCTAAATAATATTTCCTAGTAATGTAATACAGTTGCAAAAAAGCCAGTTATTGCTTATCTCTGGGATGAGATCCAGAAGAACATGCAGGAAGATAAGGGGAAAGAGTTTGATATTCCTTCTGTAGGAGACTGTGATAATACCACTGGGATGCCATTTGCTTTTCATTTTCCTTCTGGGATTCGAAAGAATAGTTCTCACTTAGAAGGTAAGACATTCTGTCCAAAATGATGAAATCCCATTATAAACTTGAAAAAAATGGTCCAAAATAATTCCTACTTTATGACGGGTTTGAAGCCCTGCAGAAAGCGCTCTGCAAATTTCTATCCACAGACAAGAAGGGAGGAGAGACAAAATGTAGCCAAATACATTATACATCAAAGAAGATATGTAAATACAGACATCTGTATTTACAGATATCAGGCTTTGTGCCTACTGCAGGCCAGCAAATCTCCCAGCATTAATATTAACTCTCTTGGATATGAGAATATTTCTAGCTGAGGAGTTAAATCTGCACAAGACCTCTACCCCTTACACTGCACATCAGACGTGACTTGGGAAGCACCAGGGAAGAACAGAGGCATTATCAGCAGTTGCTGAGAGGTGGTAACTCTAGAGCTGACATAGCAAATGTACCTCCACAGACAGCAGCAGAAGCTTCTTCATTTCTAGTCTTCTTTTATACCCTTCAGAAAAGTTATAGTTTCAACCTGGGAAGCTTGTGAGCAAGAGCTCTGCTACCAGAATCTGCATTGGAATAGACTTGTTATTTAAAGATGAGAAAACCAGAAATTAATATAAAGGGAAAGTCATAAAACTCTCTATTGGCAGCCAAAATACCAGCACAAGAGATCCTCAATCAAACAAACAAAACAGAAAATGTCTAATCAAGCGCTGCAACTACCAAGTTTTTTATATCTGGTGCAAGGAAACACAGAAAATATAAAGGGAGATATCTTCAGCTATGCTGTGCACCCACTCATGACAGAGGTTGCAACATAGCCCTCTCTGCAATTCCCTGGCTGAAAGAAATTGTCTGTTGTTATAGGATGGTTCCAGGACTGCAGGTCCCTGAAAATCATGGTAGATTATCCTGAGGTCTTGATCACATCATGAATTACCAGGGGGTCCCACTATGCATTTCAAAAGTTATGTTTGCTCAGACACCGTACCAAAAAACGACCCCTGGTAAGTTTAGTTCTTTACCTGACTTTCCTCATGGCTTTTTCCATTTTCTAGCTTTGCAATGGGCTTGGGTTTTCTCAGCTTTAAGTTGCCCATTTCAGGCTTTAGAGCACAGTCAATCACAGCCTGCTGCCTGTGCTGCTGAGCGTCTGGCAAAGGCAGCTGCCTTTCCTCTACGACAGCACCGTTGTCCGGATAATTTTCTTTGTTATCATCATCTCTGTAAGAAAGTAAAATTGAAATGCATCAGGCAGGATTTCAGACACCTGTCAAAACATTAGGGAGGAAAAAGAGCAACAAGTGCTTAGCTATTCATGGCATATTGCTTTTACTAAGTTGAGTGGTCTACACATCAAACACTGCATATGTCAGTAACGTGAGTCTAAACTACGGTTAGCATTATTACACATTCAACTGCGGAGCTACTTAAATAAGACTAGTTTTAGAGGCACTCTTTGGCTTCAGCCCTGTAGTTCACATCCCCCAAATAAAATCTGAAGCTGTCCTTTTTATGCAGACGGCCTTTCACCACCCAATGATTCACAGTAAATTGTAATCTCACAAGAATGTCATTATATAGAACAGTTCCTCTCTACAGTCTCACTTCCCTTCTGACAGGCTCTGGTTTTGAGGGCTTTTGAACAAAGTGAGGGAGGTAGCCATTCAGGTAGGGTCTGAACAGCCAGAGGTGTGTTTGGGTGGAAGGGACAAGTGCCATGTGCTCCCAGTTTGGAGAAAACGTCCTCCTGTATAACAGCACACCTGGGGGTTTAAACAGACACTGTTATTCATGGATACTCAGGTAACCACTGAATCTGGGACAGGCATTTTCAATCTCCACCCAGCCTGCAATGTGCAAGCTGTCCCAAGAAGACCTTGCTAGTCCTATCCACGCCCAGTCATTCCAGCTTTAGACTGGCCTAATGCCTTCCCCTGGTGGTGTCTCCCCGGCACCATTAGGAAAGTCTCCGCAATGCAGGATGCTGGGCTGCCTGATCAGCTGGCAGGATGAGCAGGTCAGCATTACTGCTCCAAAATCCCTGGCTGTAGCTTAGTTTGCAGGTGGGATTTCAGATGTTAGCTTCAGCTGGTAAAATCCTAATGGAGAGATAACCTCTCTCCTGGTATGAAACTTTCCCAGCTGAGGGAGTCAAGGACTACTGAATTAAATCCCCCTGAGTTTTTTTTTGGTTTGTTTTTTTTTTTAGAAAGCGTAACTTTCTAGTTCAATGTTTTCTCGCAAGGATTCTGAGCTGCCAAACTCGCTTTCCATCTGTGGCCCATCACCATCCAGATGGATGCTCACAGGGTGCCTGTGGAGCTGAACACCATTGCTGCCCATGCCTTCTGCAAGTGTGCTCCAAGGCAGTTGTTATAGTTACAGCGTAGGGTGCTTTATAGCCCACGGGCATCTCAACAATGTGCACAAGTGCTGCTAATTTTAAGGTGTGATCTGACTTTAAAATCTTTCTGAAAGGTTAAGTTGCACACTCTAGCAATCAACATATACTAACATAGCCATGAGAGAGATGTGCCTCAAGAATACTTCAGGTAAATTACAATTTGAAGGATTTTTTTTTCACAGAGACACTCATCAATAAGCATATCCTTGCACAGTTGCAAAACTCCACTTACCACTACTTTGAACCAGCTGCTGTACAGTAAAATTATTATTAGCAACCAAAGCTGCATCTGAATGACAGTAACACAATGTGAAGTTAAGAATACAGACCATAATATATTTACTTACATAATAACATCAGCAATTAATCTTAATATTGATTACACAAAAGTATACAAGACAAATATGCATTTCCCAGAAATACTAATGGCCTTTGCAGGTAATACCCCAGAAATTCTTCATTCCCTTGAGAATAAAGGCTTCTTTCTAATGCTTTAACAGAAGCACTCTGACAGCTCCTTTTGCTGCCAATGGATTTCAGACAGAGCAGGATACCTGGGACTGGAACTGCCTGCTTGATCTTCATGGACAGAGTCTGAATCCCCGTCACACCTTGAAAATGAATACAAGATAATTGCTGACTTTCTGCCAGCTGCAGAAGCTTAGCTTTTAAATAACATGACAGTGCAGCTCAAAGTATAAACATTTCTTCTTCTCACACCTTAGTTAGAGTCACTTAATGCCATAGCTGCTCCATGATAGTCTAAACCTCAGAGGAAGAGGAGGATTTGAGATGTTAAGTGTGCACAATTCGGTTTACCATTTTCAGACAGATGAAAATAATCACAAGGGATTCAGATGTTACCATAAAAATACAGGAAAATTACAAGAAATTCTGTATTTTAATTGCATATAGTATACTTCACTTTAAAACCAAAAATTACTAGATACAATTATCTAAAGGTGTTTTTCTCCTAAACTCACAAAAATATAAACTATGATAGAGCAGTCATTCTTCATGCAGCAAGAAAAAGAATCCCCAACTAAGTTATAAAGTGTTCATTAAATCTTAAAGAAGTGAACTAGCAGAATTTTTTAAGATGCCTGAAGAATCGTAGTCATTTACATCTCCTTAAGTTACAAACAACAGAATTGTCCTAAGGCTGCCTAATCAGAAGAGAAATCTGGATAAATATGCTAAACAACAGCCACTCAGAGCTGAACATTGCACTGTGGCTGCATGGCTGAACTTCACAGGGTGATACACCTGCAAAGCCTAGGAGCAGTCTGCCCTCAAATAAACATGCATATATATGCATACACCCCTAAAATATGTATACCCTGCCTGGTACTCTTTCTGGGGAAAAGTCAGGGGTCTCTCCTCACCCTCAGTTCATACTCACAGGGCACAGACACTAAGCAGGCCTGGATCTCTTGGAGTTTGCTGGCAGAGGAGTCTCTTCATTATGGGGGAAGCAGCCTGTACTTTTGCTGACTTCTTAAATTTTGAGCAGAGCTGCCCCGCTCAGAACAGAGCACATTAGGTGATACATCCATAGCTCTGCGTTGCAATTTGATGGCAAGGTTTTTAATACATTCCTCTTTCCCACCAGTCTCGTGCTGGTGTCTATATCAAAAGTCAGACTGCAGCAGAAAATATTTAAAGGGACACTCAAGTGTTTACACTTCCTGAATACATCAGCATATGGATGAAAGCATTTGCTGCTGGCCACTGGAACACAGAGCTACAGTTGCAGATCCCCCTTAATCACACAACATTCCTGCAGCCAGTGCAGTTCTCCCCATAAGGCAAAGTGAGATGATGAATGGAAGATAGGGGCAGATGTACAAAATGGATAAATTCACTGAAGAAATCTGGTTTCCTTTGCCTCTGGATGCCAGTCACATCTTCCCCTCTGGTCTGTCACTGACCACCTGATGGGTGTCTGGCACCAGCAAGGTGTGAGTGTGGACATACTGGGGGTATGAAGAAGGAAACCCAGTGTGAAAGGAACCAGGAACCTGGATGGACAACATGATGGAATGTTTCACAGGGAGTAAAAAATAGAAAGGAAATACACTGTGAGGAGACAGTGCCAAGGTCAGAGTTGGATGGACAGGGCTCCCAGCACAGACACAGGAGTAGGGTAAGATGCCACCAGACATGCTGTGCATCATAGGCCAAGCAAGAGTCAGCAAAGGCCAGGGACCTCCTAAAGGGACAAACTCTTCCTCCTGTGTGTGCCTTGGAAAGAGGGGCTGGGAGAAGCATCTCTGCCAGCAGTTCCACTCACCTCCTCCTCTCACAGTCACTGCACTTGGCAACCTTCGGTCCTGAAATACCATCTTGGCCATCAGGAACACTCTCTGGAGGGACAATGGATGACTGAACACAGGTCCACCCACCAAGCCTGTGTGTGCACACTTCTTCACTGAAGGAAGTGCCCCGGGGGTTACCTTCCTGAGCTGACTGTGTATAAGGTGATCTTGAGGAGCAGAGATGCTAACTCAGCATCCAGCGACTGACAGGAGTCATAGAACAAGACAACTTATAAACAACCTAAGTGAGCATGACAAAATGTATTTGAGCAACTGGATAGCAGTAGATAGGAAAGATAAGCAATAACAGATCAGAGAACAACATGCCCACCATGTAATTTTAAAAGATTGTGAGGAAGTTCAGAAGCAATACACTCTGAAATTGTTAACAGAAATTTATGTCTGTGTAAAAATAAATATTAACCAGGAATCTCATTCACACAAGGTTGTGTTGGAGGTTAGGATCATAGCAGGACCTTTAAAAAGATGAATTCTGATATAATGCAAATATCCATCATTAAAGCAGAGAGTGTTTTTACCTTGGCTTCGTAAAGAAATGAATCTTATGTGTCCATGGCACCTGTCTGCACATATCAAAACAGACATGCACACATTCCTCCCCTCTCACCAGTAACTTGTAAATCTTGTTGTCCAACGTTGGCTGTATTTAACAGTGATATTGAAGAGTTTGGTAAGTTTGGTGATAGCTTGTGGCTGTGAATAGAGAGAGTTCCCACCAACCAAAAACTGCAGCAACATCTCATTCATTCCTAAAACATCAGAGAATATGCCAGGACGGCTTCAAGCCATAAATCCATATGGGCTGAAGCTTACACTGGGCAGAAACCAGGCCTTTTGACAAAACCAGTGGTGTGAATCCTTTTCCTTCAGTACCAATCTAACTACTGACTGATGGACACATCTCTCAAAATTAAGTACATCCAGTACCAGACCAGTAAGATCTTGTGGCATGGGCCAGAATCAGGTCAGAGGTGGGATCCCAGTCTAGCTGGACTGCTGCTCTGATTCTGTATAGTACTGCCACTGTATGTTTCTTCCAACTGGTTTAACAAGATTAAACCAGTATAATGAGATTGGTTTAATGAGATTAACTTCTTTAACTTCCATTTTCACCTTTCCATAGGAGCCCTGGGAAAACTGCTCCCTTTTGCTGACTTGACCTTTGAGATGCTCACGTGAACAACTTCCAAACCAGGCTGCATCCATGGCCTGACGGAAGCTTTGCACCCCCAGGCACTTGCCTTGTCTGGAGAAATGTTCCTGAAAGTACTGTATCACTGACTATATATCTTTTGGGAAGCCCTGATCTTGCCTTTAGCAATGCATTAACATTTAGCAATTGTTAAATGATGCACAGCAAGCTCTCTCTTTCTTCTTCTAAATAAAAGTAACCTATTTTCAGACATGGCCAGCACAAACAATGAGTGCTGAAGTCAGTAAGAATTGTTTATCCTCAGCAGTTCTCAAACACGGGCTCTGGGGGCAGGCTCTAAACAGGACTTAGGAAAATTAGCTCTGGAAACCAAGTTTGTTCATTTGGACAATGCTTTTCAGATGTCATTGTTCACTCGCTTTGTTTTCTAAAAGTACGTTTCTATTCCTATTTGGAAATATAAGATTAAAAATGAAAGCCCCCAAAACAGAACCAACAACAGCTTAAATGAGGGAGACTCAGCCTTCAGGCAATGCCTGGCCCAGCCTGGCTCTGCCATTCTGCTGCCTCCCAGTCTGCACTCCTCTCCCCAGGGGCAGGGCTGGCACCACACACTCAGCTTTTATACCTTCTGGGCTCTTGGCTCAATATTAAGCCCCACAGAGAAAGACCATCACTTCTGGGTCCCAGAAACCTCATGGGTAAGACAGGCCTGGGGGCTGCTCCAGGGGAATCTCTACAGGAAACAATGGATGTACTTGGGGACAGAGATAAGGGAAGGAGAAAAAAAATAAGAAAAATCTACTATCTGTAATCTGGCTATTTTTCTGTGACGGGGGAGCATCCCACAATTTTAGAGACCACAATTCATCTCTTAACTAATAGGAATATGGGAAGGCAAAAACAAACAAACAAACAAACAAACCAAAACTCAATGATTTATTAGCTTCTGTGCAATCTTTCCTTATCTGCCACAATCACACAAAATGCATGACTAAGTTAAAATAATAAATGAAGCAAGGCAATGTAAGCAAATAAAGTAAAGCCATATAAGAGATGGAAATTCTTTGGATCACTATGAGATCTTACTTTTTCTGTAGTTATTAAAATAACACCTAGGGATGGCTCAGACGATTACAACTTGGCCTGCTTTCAGAACATATCCTGTCCCCACCACTTAGGCAAACAGCTCACTGTCCAACAAGGGTGTTTTAAATTATGAGCATTTTAGCAGTGTAATACTCACCTAATGCACAAACAAATCTATAAATCATTTCCCTCCTGAAAAACTGCTTGGCACCTTAACTGCTGAGGAATCTTCCCCAAAAGCTTTTGAAATAATAAAAAGCATGCAAAATAATATTGTAGAGAACACCAATATTGAAGTGGTTTAGACTAAAACGAGGCATAGACTATTTCATTTGTAATAGTTCCTAAAGCCTTTGCCTTTCTAACTTTCTAATGTTCTCCCTTGTTCTGTCCTGCTGTCTCTATAAAACAACAAGAAAAATCAACTTACATATATATCCTTATGATCATGATATGTGCAAAAGGCCTTCTAATGAGTTTATGGAATTGATTATGAAGAAATTACATATTTGGTACTTGGCCTGTCTAAGTAATGTATAGGGTTTTTTTTCAAAACATTTGCAAATAATTCTTTTCTCTAATGATGCTTGTGGTAAGTACAGACCATGTGTCCTTAGAAAACTGACGTACTTGTGTTTGTCAGGATCCTCAGTGCCAGAAATGAGCAATATTTTGACAGGAGATTTATCCTACACTGAAAATCATGCATTTAAACATGTGTGATGTACACCAAGCATATATTCACCCCAAAAAAAGAAAATTCACTGCTAAATGGTCACGGAGCATTTAAAAGCAGCTGTTTCATGCAATCCTTCCCATAGTCACTAATATACTTAGGTTACAGAAAACTGAATCGAAATATATGACACGTAGCTTGGGGCTTCTCTCATACTACTTACAATTATTCTTTACAGCAACTAAACTCATCGTTCTTGTGTAAAAACAAGGACATCTTTAAAGTGTTCACTTACTCTGCTAAAGCTGTCGTGCTGAAGGAATTCTCCTGAATGCTGAAACAGAAACAAGAACACATCAGATAAATCAGCAAGGCAGGCAGGCTCCCTGTATCCTTCTCAGCTGTGGGAACACATGCAGCAACATGGCATTGCAAGGCACGTCTCTGTGTGTTGGCTCTGCATGCACGGCTGTACCTCGGGCTGCTCTGCACATGCTCGTAATCAAGGAACCGCGGGGATCAGTCCTGCAACACTCACAAAGCCCCGCCAGCAGCGCCCTGAATTAACACAGGGATGCAGGTAGGCTGGGAGGCTCAGAAAGGGATCATATTCTTTTATAACTGTAACTGCTGCTCATAAAGGCTTAGCTTTACGGACAAGTGTTTGGCGTTCTGTGCTTTAAATGTTTGCTTTACGTTATTGGCTCGTCAAACGCAGTGTTTTTTATTTCTTAAATAAGGTTGCTCAGCTAAGCTCTCTGGAGGTTTTCTTCTTGTTTAGTGGTCTCTTGCACTCTCAGCTCATGGCCAAACCCCAGGGGATTCCATGAAAAAAATAACCTGCCAGAAAGGACAGTTCAAGTAGGAAAAGGTTATTAAGCTAACAGCAAGCAGTAGATTAAACCATTCCCGTGAAAGGAATAGGCTGCTATGCTCCTGCAACAAAAATGTTTCTGACCTGATGTAATACGTCCAGTAGGGTCAGCTCGGGATATTGCAAACTGCTGGTTTTGAGGCAGCGATGGAATTACCCCCCGAACAACACCCCTCAAATCCAGTAAATACACTCTTGGATCATCCTGGAATCTTATAGCAGCGGGGAAAAGAACAATAATCTCACTGCTACATACCAGAGACGGGATTTTGCTGTTGTTGTTGTTGTTTGGGTTGGAGGGGGGAGATGGCAATGCAAACAGCAACGTCTTAGGAGCACTCCTGTTTGTGACAAAGGCATCTCGCAGACGGCAGCATCAAGCGGAGCAGGGACAAAGAGAGGCGCGTCCTCCTCCTCCGCGCAGCAGCTTGTGTGGTGTTGACACATATTTCCCAGGCAGCAGCCGCAGCCAGGAATCACAGCCCTGACAATTGCCTTTCTTTCACCGACAGCGCTAACAGTGCATCTGATCTTCACCCCTTCCCAGCCTCCCCACCTGCTCGCACACACCGCCGGCTTTTTCCTTTCCCTTATTTGTACACATATGTCAACTCACACAATAGCCTGAATTACCTGGGGATCGGAATATCACAGCCACTCTAGTGCCCTACAGAGTAGCATGTTTTGTGAGAGAAGGGTGTACAGAAAAGCTAAATCCAATGGTTAGCAATCAAATCCTGCCTTAGAACTAAAATTTCAAATTTTTCCTCCTCCTCCAGTTTCTTGAGTCTGACCATACAAATATAAATTTCTTTATTGCTATTCTACTTGCAGGAGAGCAACTGAATGAAAGGTATGGTCCTAGTTGTTGTGGCAATCAAAAATTCAATTTACATGCTCAATAAGTAAAGTTCCATTAAAAAAAAATATTTTTAATGAATATACTCCAGAATGCTTAAGTGGTTGGCTCTTGATTTTCAGTGCTTAGGCTAGGTCTACAGCTAGCATTTCAAGTGGAGGAATCACTACTTTTTATCACAAAAATCATATTGATAAGAATCATAGCTTGATTAGAGTAGAGCTTAAAGAGGGACTGAGTATTTATCCCCACTCCCCTACCTACACCCACACAAGAAGGGGAAAGAAGAGACAATGCTCTCATAAATGTGACTTTTCCATTTCTAAGTGCAAAAGTTAAGACCAAATTCTCTGCAAATTCATGCCCTGTGCAAACACAGTGCAGGGCTTTGGTGTTATTACTAGTAAGAGAATATGTCTGAGGACCAGTTTATAAAACAGGGATCCTTTGGACTGAGACCAAGTTTAAAATGTCACCGCTTTTCTATTGTTTGTCTGAAGTTTGGTGCTGTAGAGCTGTTGCCAAATCTCCTTTAGGGAAACACTTTACAGTTATTTCAGCTCACTCAAAAACTTTCACTTGTTTTAAAGAGGGTACTTGATCGGCGTTATTGGATAGTCTCTTCTTGTAAGGTTGTGAAACCATTCAACAACATAAAAAATTCATGCAAAACAGAATAGCATTAATAAATACATGAAGGTAAAGGCCAGCCAGATTCAGGAACCTGTTTCAGAGCTCATGGCCCGAGCAGAGAGATGAAGCCATCCTGCTCCTGGGGGAACCCAAGAGAGGAACCACAGTAGACCCACTGTACTTCCTTCTTTTCCTTGCAGAAGGAAGTAATTTGTCTTTAGTAGCAAACCCTTGTTTCAACAATGATGCCAGTTTGGGCCTATTGGCTGACCCCAGTTCCTTCCACCTGCTTCCTGCCCACATGCTCTGGGTGAGACTGGAGCAGGCAAAGAGCCTCTAGCCCTACAAGGGAGAGCCAAAGATGCCTGAACCTGCATCTCTGTTTCCTTCTAAACCTCAGATTCGGGGAAAATATAACACTGCTATTACCTCCTTATTTTCAATAATGATGTTCAAGCCAATTAGGCTTGTAATGTTACAAAACATCGCTCTTTAACAGGCTGAAATTCTCATTGCCAGATATATTTCATCACCACATTCAGATGACATGCCAGGTCTCTTATCGTCCTGAACTCTCAGTGAAAATAGTGCTACACCTACATGTGAAGGAAGCTTTGGACTTCCCCACTGAGTAGCAGACATAAGGACTTTTTATTTTGAAGTCATTAGAAATTCTGAAAATAAAGGTTTTTTAATCGGCTTTTTCTTATTTATTCTGAACAGTTTCAGTGATTCATATTTTTGCAAATCTTATCTATGGAAAGATACTTTCTTTGTTGAAAAGCTTCCCATTTTATACCTAGTTTTGTTCTTACCCTCTTTTGCCAAATGTTGATCAAGCCAACATTATAAACGCGACATAACAGCTCCCAGCTGACAACAAAAATGCAGAGTTCCCCAAAGCAAACGTCCACACTCATTTTGGAGATACCAGGTTTCAGAAATATATTGCTGTTCACTTCTGAAAATTTGACTAATACATTGCCTACTTATGACTGACAGATTGGCATAGAAATTCCATTCTTTTTTTCGGTTTGTATCATCAAGAGAATCACTGCTAGGTCAAGAAGAAGAATGAAATAGGAATCAGCCTCCAGCTTGATTTTGCATGTAACAGAGACACACACTCAACATAAATATTACGTTCAGAAGCTTGGAACAATATTAACTGGCACTATAAACTTATATCAGGCAGTGAATGCCTTGCAAAGGCAGTCTAAGTCTGCAAAAGAAGAGAGACATAGTGAAGCAAAAGTGGGCAGAAATAGTTCTGGCTTCAGGAGAACAGGAGACAGTGCAACAATCAAGATCAAAAGGTCAGAAAAAAAAGAGGAATAGTGAATCTTGCCAAGCTAGAATTGTCTAAAAGGCCACACACACATGCACCTCTGCAGGCTTTGAGGCTTTGTGGGTTCACCTGCAGAACAGAACCTTTGCCTCAGTTTCCAGAATCTTCTCACCTTAGTAAATCTTAAGGGCATTTCTGACTCAGATAAATGATGAGGCCTTTCAGCCTTAACTACAAATAATGAAGAATTTGTACTGGGAAATAAACCGTATTTTTAAAGTGGAGATTAGATATTTACAAAGAACTCTAAACTCTCTAAGGTTCTGTGAAAGTTAGTATTTCTGCATTTAACATCTGCTATCTAATGACAAACTCAATGTAATCCTATAGGGTGTGATTAGCATTCATTGCAAGACTATTTTCTTTATTATTATTTGTTATTCCACAGAGTCCAAAGTGCTTGTGCTGAAATTGCTGCATCAGAGGCAATTACATTTTGCACTGCACTTGGGCCATACAAGGGAGCTGCTCTAGATGCTGTGGAGGGACGTGAGAGACACACAGTATGACACACTGTGCATGATGAGGAGCCTGTGGCAACTCCCTCCAGCTCTGGGAAGAAGTTACTCATGTTCCACTACCCAAATAAAGGGAAACTTGGAATGATCTCCCCCCTACTGTCTCTCTGGATGAAGTCAAGTCATCCCTGCCAGAACCAAATGAGCTCAGAGACTCATAAAAATATTGAGCAAATTTGTTTGTCTTGGAGTATGTGTGTTCCAGCCAAGAAACAATACCCTGAAGTGCTCCAGCAGTCCTTCATCTCCCTCTCAAATTGCACCAAAAAGGAGGTGCACTGAGCCATACATAGCATATGCTTTCATGGACAAAATGCATTCAACTCCACGAAGGGGCAGGTTAAACACGCTTGCCTGTCAGGCCACACCGCTACTTCTGAGGTCACACTTGCCACTGAACACTTTTTTTTAGGCAGCAAAGCATTAACTCATCTCTGGCTTTAGCAAGTCTATTGTTTTCACACACACAGAGCTTTCCTGAGGGGTAAGAGCAGGAACCAATCTGCAGCAAAGTGTTGTTAGCGCTGTGGATCATTCCAGCGCCTTGCCCTTTCTTCAGAAGTGATCCTGCAGGATACTTTTGCTATTTTCCAATCTGTAAGGCATAAACCAAGGGGCTACCATGTGAGAGAGAAGTCACATGGTTCTTTCCTGTAGTGATAAATACTGAATGCTACACGCTGTGGCTCAAAATATTCATGTGTTCACTGACTTGCTTCCTTGAGGAGCAGCCTGCCTTTTTATGGGTAACATTCTCAGAGACATCAGGAAACATCTTGGGAGAAGCTAAACTAAAATACAGCAGTTACATGCAGGAGCCAGTTGGTGAGCACTCAGTCCAGTTTCTGTACCTTTGATTTTCTCAGTGACCTAATTAGGACGTATCTGAGTGAACGGGCCTGGGGGGAAAAGTGTTCAGCTGATCCTGCTGTATGTCTTAAACCGAACTGACAAGCTCCTGCAGGAGGAGACTCGAGCTGAGCATAGGTGCAGACACAGCTGTCCTGATCCAATCCAGGGTGATTCCATAAGGTGCACTTCTGTTGGGTTGGATAAAGCTCTGTTCAATTGCACAGACCTTCAGGGTTATATATTATGGAGATATTTCAGAGAGCAATCAAACTGTACATAATTCCTTGCTCAAGCCTTCTGAGCGGTGGGCCAATGAATCCCATACACACTCCTGTAGTACACCCGAGTTTGCACCGAGGGAAGCACATCTACCCTGTAGCCCAAAAGGCACAGACATACATCAGTCAGATCCCTCCCCTTTTAAAGGGAAAAATGTCATGGAACTACATCATTTTGTGCAGATTGGGAATTTTGATCTGTGAACCACTACAGTGCCATCACTTCATTACGTTTTTGCAGCTCAGGTGCACTTACCTGAGCAAGCACTAACCGTGTCTGTGGTGAGACCTGCCAACCCCACAGGTAACTGCTGGGGTAGGAAGGCCACACCAAGCTCTCTGCTGGAGGGCTACCCCGCTCCTGCTGCCCTGGTTAATTAGCATTAGCTGATTCCATATAGGCCTGCTGGCTCAAGGAGGTGTGCTAAGCTGAAATACTGAACCATGCCTCTAATTTTGTTATTAAAGAACAAGCTTCTTTACGAAATTCCATCAGCTCTGCTGAAAATCTCTGTACAGATGTGCAAGAATCATTATCCAGCACAAGGCTGAATGATAAACCCAGCTGTAGCAGTCAAACTGGTACCACTGACTGATCTGCTAAGGCTTGCTAGACTGCAGTGATCCACTGCAGATAACCTGATACTGTCACAGATGACAAAACTGTTTCCATCAGGTTTACACCAAAATCGAGCTAAACTCAACACAGCACTAATTCAAAACCAGTTTTTCCTCTGAACATTGCAAGATGGGGAAAAACACACACCCCACCCCCCCTTAATTTTACTGAGGTGCCCAGAATGCTTCAACAGATCACTACACCTGGAAGTAAAAATTCTTATGTAAAAAGCCTTGATCTTCACCACTACTTAAGAAAACATCAGTCGCAAGAATGACCTCTCTGAATTAATTTATCTGCCTGATCTGTCTGCAAGCTCACAGTGTTCCTTTTGTTTGTGATAGTAGGAAGATAAGAGAGGAAATTAAAGGCAAAGGTATTGTAAAAGATAACACTTCCTCCCTGGAGCAGAGCACGTGTGCAGAATGTGTTTAGCTAAGGGCAGCAATAAGGTTGTTTTCTTTTATTTTGGTGGGTTTATTTTGGGGGTGGTGGCCTTTTAAAACAGTGTTCCCTCTTTTTTGGCCAAGCTATCCAACAGTGCAGGAATGCTGCAGGGTCACGTTGTGCCTTTACACTCATAGTCTGATTATTTTAGAGGCCTACTGGAAACAATGGAAAACATTAGCAGTATTTATTAATATTACATGCATTAAAGTTTTTAAAGAGGAATTAGTATCCCATGAACATCAAAATTAAGGAAAGCCAGAATTAGGAAGTTCCATACTTTGTGTTTCTTCATCTAAAAACAACCACAGAGAACTAGCCAGCTCAGCCAGGAATAGATTTCACTCTCAAACATTCAAGAATTTCCTTTACATTCTAAGACTGGAGATCTTGCTGAACAATTTGAACGTGATCATACAGGTGGAGGCTGGACTGTAATTTATGTGCAAGAATGCCAAATTAGGGATTAAATGCATAGCTTTTCCAGCATTTTCCATTAATAATAATAACAATAAAATTAAATGGAAAGATGAGCTTGAGCTAAACCACATTCTCTAAAAGTTTAATATTTGAAAGTAAAGGGAAAACCAAGCAACTATCTACTCATACATTCAAAAAACAATAATGCCTTTTTCTGTTTGGTCCATAGATGAGTGGAGCCAAACAAATTGGTTCTTGTTAAGCCCTGGAGTGAGAAAGATGTGTGTCTTTTTTGCTGTTTCTGTGTGATTTTTTGCTGTTTCTTGGGTAGATGGCTGGTAGATGGCAATGCTGATTAACCTGGGCAATCTACTAGTTTTCCGAAAGCAGAAAATAAACAAGAAAGCACACATTTTCCCCTCAGATTTCCCTTTGCAGAGCTCTTCCTCGCCACCCAGAAACCCAGTTTTATAACCTGTGTGCACACACGCACACAAACACACACCTGTGCAAACACGTTTCTGCTCCTTCCAAACATCTGTTCACAGAACAGGAACTCTGAAAGACTTCAGGTTTTGTCTTTTTCCACATCTGTCTGTAACAGTGTACTTACTTATGAGGTACTTTGCAAATCTTACTCAATCTCCTCCTCCATGTAAGGAGCAGAGTAGTACACACTACACTACTCTGCCTCACCTGTAGCTTCATCTTCCCAGCAGTAAAGAAGCCAGAATGATTTAAATCAAAATCAATACCAATGTGAAAGGCATGGATCAAAACCAACCTAAAGCCATTGCTGCCTAATTTCAGAGCTTACTCTCAGTGACACACAGGCAGCACCTCTTTAATTAGTATTATCAAAGAGCTCCATTATCAGCAATTATGTGTTTTCAGAGGGCACCTGGCCTTCCTCCCTAAGCATTTCTGTGCACCACATGACACTCACTGACTATCAGAGGGACAGGTCAGGTAACACAAAGAACAGGTTTGCCCTGTATACCCTCTAAGCCTCCTTCTAATTTACAAAACATGTGTGGGTGTTTCTACCTTCTGACTCCCAACTGGAAACACCAACAGGCTGCTCTCAGAGGGCTGGGCAAATATTCTGGGGTCCATGCAGAGCTTTGCTGGTTTACACCACCCAAGGACATTCCCCACAGTATTAATAGCCCAGCAGGATGGCCTGGTGTGCCTGAGTACTTTTTGGGTATAAAAACAGACCCTTCAAATCCTTGAATATTTCTTTTTCTAGAGAGCTTGCTTCCTACTTTCTATTTTTGTTGCACTGCAGGAAATTCAAACTGGTTCAGTCAGATTATGAAGTATTAATGTATAAACTAATCCAAGACATGAAATGCAGAACTACACCATTATATGCCACTTAACACAAACTACTTTCTATTTATGCATTTAGATCATATTCAGAGAACTCTGAATAACCACTAACAGTTTGTGTGACACCAAGAATGATGGCTAAAATTCAGAAAGAGAACAGCAATAAATGCAGTTACAAAAATATCATCTGTAACTTAAGACTCTTGTCAGAATGAATAACCAGAACTACTTTTCTTTTGGAAACAAAAAGGAATACAGGCAGATGTTTAGGAGTGAATTTAGCTTTACTCTGCATTATTCTGAACATTTGAAATCTCAGAAAAACTAAAGATGACATTCCTTTCTACATCTGAAAAAACAAGGAGTCTTCATTTGCACACACAAGATAAAACTGTACAGATCCAGGATCCCACAGAGAGCATTTTAAACCCATTCACCACAGTCAGTAGCTTTATAGATATGAATCTTGTTAGTCCTTTGCCAAGTGTTCATTAATTTCAGGGGCAAGTAGGGTCAGAGGAGAAGTTGATGTCCTTAAGTCAAAATTGATGTGTAATGTGTTTATTTATATGCCCTTTTCTGAACATGCTACATGCATCATGTAAATGTAAACCCAAGACAGATCCAACTTCTCATAGGCCCCTCTGGAGCCCCTTCTGAGGCATGGCAAAACCCTACCAAGAACTGCATTTAGTTAACTTATTCCTGTCTGTCAATTCAGCATAATATTTCTTCCCAGCCATATTTCCTCTCAAAGAGAGGAAAAGATGTCCACATGGCAAAAAAGAATGTGTTGGGCAACAGAATAGAAACTCGTATTGGGAGACATAATAGGAAGGCACAAACAAAATCCAGAGTAAATACAACAAATATAAACAAACAATTTCAATATAAAACACGGTTATGATGGGAAGCCAAGGGAAATCCCTTAAATTCTGGGCATTAGCTCATCTGTTTTTATGGGGGGGTTGTGAATCTCCAGTTGCTCCTTCTCATTTCTACAATTTCTTTTTCAAGGTGTTTTCTGAATTTCTCTTCACTATAATGTATAGTCAATGACATTTTAAAACCACAGTTTCAGGCCATTAACTTTTCCAGTATCATGATCCATTGACATCAGAAAAGTCTCATCAGTCATGCCATATTCCCCTGCACTTGTATGTCACCAAAATGTTGTGAATAAGCCACTGAATATTAGCAGTCACAGTCAATGGTCAACTCATGCTTCTACCTTGCTGTTTTAATTTCTTCTCATAGCAAGTAGTCCTCCTTTGTCTGGCTTCTATTTCTATCCAGGCTCATGATCTATGCTAGTGTCCTACCGCCTGCTATTTTCATTTACCAGAATGACAATCCATAGCTCCTCAACACAGATAAAAGTTTGTTCTTCCAAAGTTTGAGAACATGTTTAACTCTCAGGCTATTTTGGTTCAATTTGGTTTTGGTTTTTGGTTTCATTTTCTTTCCAGTAAGCAGAATGGGTTTTTTCTGTCATATTGAGGGAAAGACAGAGGGGACTGTATTTCACCCAAATGTACACTCTCAGCAGATTATGTCTTTCAACACAGTAAAAAAGTCAGGACTGATAACAACGCTCCACAGAAATTAAATAACCCTGTTACATAATATTCAGCTTCACGGCATAAAATCAGAACCCTACAGAAAATATAAGTGAACGGCACACAGATTTCTTATACACATGTTCAAATTTATCTACTCATTACTTAGAAATATTTTCTTTTGTATAGTGGTATTCTGGGGAGGAGATGAACCCGTGGCAGTCACTGACACACAGGGAATACAGGACCTAATTTCTTTACAAAGCCAAGGGAATATCCACATAACCACACACCATCTGTGCTCTTGCCTTTTTATCCTCCTGCTGCACTGCCTAGTGTTTATGTGTGTGCACTTCTGCCTGGTGAGCTGGCTCGGCTCCTGTGCTGTGAAAGGAATCTCCTGAGATGGCACCGAGCTCTTGTCTGTAGGCATGCCCCATACCAGAGACACTGGGACATCTCCATTTCTTAGGGAACAGACTTTCTTGCCCCAAATGCCAAGATCTGAGTTCAGACATAGCCAGATCACAGATTATCTCCCATCCATGGCACCACAGAAAAGTTCTTTCAACAGCCAGTGATTTTAATCAGGCCAAGTTTTGTAGTTCTTTCCAACTCCTAAGGGGAGGTCATCTTACAAGGACCAGGACAAAGCTCACTTAACAAGACTTTGCAAAAGAGCTTTCTTCTCATTCTGACTTAGAATGTCTCACAGAGGTCTCCAGGATCAGTGAAGTGCTGCAGCACACACAGAGGACAGCAGTCAGTGCTTTGGTAACAAAATGCATTCCATGTTCTCTTTTTCAGTTGGTTATTTGTTTGAATATGTTCTAATCCCAGGTTAGCAATAGCATTTAAGGCTCAAAAAGAATTTGAAAGCAAGAATTTTCTCTAGGAAGAGCTTGTGCAACTTTACAACAACTACTGACAGTGAATAAATGACCTCTTACACATAAAGTTGGTCCCAAAGAAAACTATTTGAGACTCAAATATTTCCTGTATAGATTTGTTGAAAGGAACCAGAACCACGTGGGAAAGACATTTATGCAGGAAGCAGCTTTACCACTTTGCTATCTATTGTAATAGCTTAGCTACAAAAGGGCAGTGAAAATTACTTTTGCCTTTTGAATGCTTTGTTGTAAAGCACATTGAGTGCTTTTAATGACATCATCACATTTTCTATCTCAAATTGTCCCCTGACCCTTTGACAAACTAGAGAAAAATGTTTTGGTTTTACATTACTCAGAGAGAGTTGTAAATATAAGAAAGACATTTTCATTCTAATTTTAATAATATTTTCCATCTAGCAGTCATGCAGCATAAATCAGAAAGATTGACCAGTCATGGAAGAAAGTTTTATTTCTAGGTGAGCTATGCATTTTTAGAGAGAATTAGAGTCTTTAGAAAAATTCTCAGAAGAAGAGCCATTGAAAACTAATAAACAATACTTGAACCCCTGACTGTGATATCTTTTTTTTTTTTTTAAGAATACAAGGAAAGGACATCATGACTTCCTATTAAGAAAAATGCTGACAGTACTTATTAAAAAAGTGCAATGACTATTGCAGTCTAAATGTAGGCATATTCAGGAATATTCTGAGCTACAGTAACTTCCCTCTCTCTGCTGATGCTTGAAGAACTACAGCCTACATTTTCTAACCCAAATCCAGGTTCTCAAACCCACATTTAAGCACCTACACAGTTTCAGACTAATTTTAGGTAGCCACCAAGCTGAAAACATTTGGCCAATACATATTCTGCTAATTTTGTGTCTGGGATGATGGTTGTAAAGGCTCTGGGATTATGCCTAACACTACAGCTGTGTTGATGCATGCTCTCTACAAATATAGAAGAAAAGAACCCAACACATCCAAACTCAGCTCCAACAGTTATTAAACCATCAACCCAGTTACCATCTCAGGACATATTGGTTCTTCGCCCCCACACCCCCTTGTTTTTTCTGTTCCTCACAGATCTTCTCCACTCTGTTTAACTACTCCAAGGTTCCTGGCTCAGCCACTGGAGGTGGCAAAAGGGCTAATGCCAGACAGGATAACTATTAATATTTCCTGGTAACCCCCACAGAAATGGCCCAAACCACGGGTTGGTGGTGAGGTCCCTTACTTGCCTCTCTCCTCAAGGCAACACTTGGCATACATCTCATTGCTTGTTTCATGCAATTAGCCACTCGAGTGTTTCGAAAGAACGGGCCAAATAATGACATTGTAAACTTCCCAGTGGAAAAATGTATTCAGGCAGAGTGGGGAAAAGCCATTCTCCAAAGCAGTCCTAGTCCTTAGTGCAGCATTACTCATAGCTGCGTGGAGAAACAGGAAAACCAGATAATCTATCGCCACCAAAAAACGAGCGTGACTCAAGTTTGAGTGACTCATGGTTGTGACTAACCTGTTTAATAGCTCTCTTTTTAAGAAGTCAGCCTTGAAATCATTTCTGAGTGTTCTCTCTCAATTGCCTTTCATTCCATAGTTTCTAAAGGATTACCAAAGCACAATCACAGTGCAGATCTAAGCAAACCACAATGATGCATAAATGTATCTTAAAGTTTTAAATAAAACATATAGTAAATAACTGTTAGGAAAATGTGTTTGTCTAGAACCTGGAAGATTATTTCTTAGTCAAACATAAGGCAAATCCAGCAAAATGCCAGAGTGGAAGGATGAAGGGTTGAGTCATCCTGCTATCAAGTGCCTGCACCCGGCCTGCAGGTGCACTGCAACTCATCTCTCAGTCACATTATAGTTTTGTGCAGTGAATTTCAAGCAGAATAAAAAAGTAGCTGAGTCCTCTCTCAGAAGCAAATGCAGCTGCAGTTGGGAACAGCAGTGATTTTAAGGAGAGCTTGAGGAACAGTCATCTCCTGGCATAAAGCATTTTGCATTTTTAAATCAATACGGATATTAAATATAAAAGAGATGAAAGTTTAGAGTCTATTCATTATTAGCACACTCTTCAATATGAGGTAAACATTCATACTCATACACCATTATGATGAATTCCCACTATTTAAAAGCATTTATAAAACCATAACTACTGTTTGCACCTGAGATGTAGAGTAGGCAAATTAATTTATTACTAGCTCATTTTTATAAAAAGTCATATGTCAAACAGCAAATAGGCAGGAGAAAAGTAACCAAATGAAACCCATTCCCCAAGTGCATCACCAAAGAAAGTTTCTTTTAATTTCAACTATTACCACAAAGTGTCCTGTCAGCCTTCTCAGCAAACAATGCTCATATCCACCCAAAGCAGCCAGAATTAACTGAAAAAAGGCTGGGGAATCAGTTGAAGAGATGTACTGAAATTGCCCATTATAAGGTGCTGTAATTCATCTGCTATTCTATTCTATCACTTGGTGAATCTATAGAGGTACCATGTTTCAAAATTACATCTTAAACTACACATGCAATAAATCATCCATGTAACATTGCTCAAGAGTCTCTAAGCAGGTTTATCTGACATTGTCACTAATGGAAAAGAGGATTAATGGGCTTTGCTATTATTTATTACCCTTCCCTTTACTCTAGAAAATCCAGTTGCTTTCCTCAAGTTGTTGCCAAAGGCCTTGACCTAAATCCCAACCTACAGCCTCAGGCAGAAGAGGGAACAAAAGGTTTGTGCTGTCACTTGAAAGGTTAGGCAGTAACCAAGGACAGATTAAATTTAATCCACACTGAAGGGACCATTTGACTGATTGATTAACAACTGCTATAGACCAGTCAAGCATCCCTGCCTGCTGTGTGGAAGAAAATTTCCGTGTCATTTTTTACAGAAAATGTTTACTCGTGTGTGCTGATGAACTCCCGAGTTTCCACTGTCCTCAGCATCCTCACTTCTTTCCTTGTGCACTGTACACTTTTCAACAAATCCAAAACTGTCTCACACTCAACAGTATGATAAAGTGATTGCAATTAATGCAGCAGTCATTGTAATAAACCATATAATACACGCTTAGGAGTTTCATCTTATGCATCAAAGCTGCAGAGCCTCTGTATATAATGAATATACCAATGCACATATATTCAAACTCTCACCCAAATACCTTTTGGCTCACAACAAAATAAAACTGTAAAGTATTTCCTCAGTTTATTTTTAGGAGGTGGTCATTTCATTTTCTGGGAAAAATTACATTATGCAAAAACTGTATTATGCAACCCTACATTCATTAATATTTTATTTGTTGGCAGAAGCCAGTTCCAATTTTCAAAATCCATTATGAATGTAGGGAATGATGCCCATGAAATGGGTGAGTCACAACACTGCTGCCACTTGAAATGAGTAATCATCAACTTTTTTTATGTCCTCCGATCTGTTAAAAAAAAAACAACTTTCCACTTCAACAGGAAAATTTTGAGAAATGGTAAAACTGGATACACGTGTCTTAGATTTAGTCTCAAAAAATAGTGACCTTTTCACATATTGTTTGTAGTCTTTGCAAAATGGAATATTTACTATTAGCAGCAATCTGTTTTCACAACACTACAAAGTGCACAACTAGAAAAACATTGGGACATATCCCTTCCCATGGGAGTGAAATTACACAGAGAACATTGCATACATACAAGAGAATTACTAAGAGTTTCAGAGGGATAATGAGGAATTCCTGCAGAATTCCTGTCAGGTACCCAGACAGGCTTTTATTACTTGGCTGCATTGTAACAGACTGCAAAACCTGCAAAGGAAAAGTCACAGCAGCTACACTTGGGCTTAATTCTCCACCTCTGTCATACAGTGAGTTACCTCATCAGTACCAGTGCAGTTCCCTACTCCCAAAGCACAGCCCTGGGATGTGCACAAAATAGCCAGAGCAGCAGCAATGCTCAGCTCCAAGCTCATATGTGCATTTACCTGGAAAGCTGCCAAGCCATTAGTGTGTTGGATTGGAGACTCCTCACCCTGGAGCTCCAGGAGATGCACAGCTAAATTAGCCTCATGGAACAGAAAGTTCCACTTTGCTGTCCAGATGCCCTAAAACTGCCCTGCTATCTCCTACATTTCTGTTCTATTTTCTTCACCTGCCTCATCTCCCACTTCAGAACTGTTGGCCTCCTCAGGCTCTCAGCAGGACAAATCTCGGCAGCTGTTACTTAAGGTGTCTCTTTGGCAATTAAAGATTTCACGGAAATAACCTCAAAAGTTTCATATGTAGGCAGACTGCCTGGTTCTTCCAGAAGTCATAAGGAGACAAGCAGAAAGCCTGCTTCCAAGGCAGGACCATTGCTATCATTTTAAATTGTCATTATAGCATTGATGTAGACAGCACAATCCATTTCTTGGTGCAGAGCAGCCATCCAAGCCATGAAACATCCTAAGAATCTGAAGAACCACATAGTTCCCATGTCTCAAACCACGACCCAGCCATCTGTGTTTCTATATAAGTTTCCACAGTGTGCAGTTTTCAGAATATAAATTTTGCTACTGCTTTGGTCAACAAGATGTGTTTCTTAGCAGGAAGAATTCACCCAACTGTAGGATTAAAAACAACCACACAGCTATGAGTGTCTGAAAACCTGCCATTAATCTAGTAAAATGACCTTATAAATCCATTGCAGATACAGACACAGACAAGTGTACCTTCCTTCTATCACTCACACAAACATAAATTAAAAATATATCAGACCTACTTGAATGGAACTTTATATGGAACTACTTTGAACTGTTTCTAACCTGACTTTGCTAAATCCCTAGACATTGAATATGAGCTTGAATATTCTTTTCCAATTGCTATTCAAAGTAAGATCAAAACCGAAAAGATCTGAAGTAATAAAAAAAAAGAAAGGATGAAGAAAAGTGGTGCTGCCTCCTTAAAAATCAGCCTAAGAAAACTGAAGGGGACAAAAAAAGGTCACTGCCTGGCAGGGATGTGCTGATGCTCTGTGGTGTACTGACACTAAGTCAGTAACCTGCTAAAGCCCTTCGTGTTCCACTCACCACATATGTAATAAAGCCTTTTGACTTGTGGAATCAAAGCCAGATTATGGACAAGGAAGACAGAAGAAATAGCACTGATCTTACACCTGAAAAAATTAAAAGTTAATGAATGAACATGAGCAGAAATAAAACCCAACAAAATATTGAAAAGTGTAGAAGTACCTCAGCTCATGATTGTCAAGAAGGCTGACAGAACCTGAACTGTTCAAGTGGGGTGGGAAGAGGCACTGAAAGAAAACACAGGACAGGGGAATCAGTTTGGTCTTGCACTTGAAAAAGAGAAGACAGAGCACTGAAAAGGCTGAACTTTGATAAGTTTTCCATAAGCACAGGATGAATTAATTACGAAAACAGAAATATTAGACTAGAAAAAAAAACCCACTGGTAGGAGCCAAGGTAATTTATCTTTCCTGTACTTATAGAGACACATAAATCCTTTCCCCCCCCTCCCCCCAAAACCTGTAATAAAGTCCTGCAAACTTTAGGTGAGAAATCTTGCGAGTGACCCACTCTTACTGTGAGGTGTAAAGACACTGTCATGCTTGACACCATTTCCAGCTGTATCTAAAAATAGGCTGTGGGATCTCTGGCAATTTGCAAACCTAATGATTCTGGGGCAGAGGTTTGGGTTGGTAAATATGCTTGGTTTATTTTGCATCTCGTTCAAAAAACTCGTGGAAGCTACACTATCGTTTTCGTTGAATTGATGCTCAGAAATACGCATGACCACAAAAAGCCATCTGGTAATTCTAGCCATGGAACCAATCCCAGGGACTGCTCTTTAACCTCAGCACCCCAGATAGTTGGGATTCAAAGCCTATGAAATAGATACACAGACAGAAACATATGCAAACAGGAAAACACAATCTGCATTTCTGCTTTGTTTATATATTCATTACATTGGATTTCTGCATGTGCAAATGATCAGTTGGTTGCATAATTATGCATGCAATACTTATTTGCATTAAATCATGATAAAACTAATGGCAATTATGTGGGAAACTGACTTTTTTCATATGTGTCTATTTTGATTTTCTGGCAGTTTGCTAATACTCTAGGGTTTAAAATATTCTATGGAGTACAGTTTATAATTTAACCTCAGTGAATTTGGAACAATTAGAAATAATTACAGCACTGACTGATAAGAATCTGGATTAAAATTAGAATTACCGTAAGATTAAAAAGAAATCTGTTTTTACCCATCTTCCTTTCTGGATGCGATAAAAACCAGTTTGACTTGAAAAAAATTCTTCTACTGACAGAATTGCACAAAGACTTTTTCATGTACAACTACCTCAGATAAGCATGAGATTTACACTGTGATTTATATTTATATGAGCCACAGACAGATTTACATTTTAATACATTCTCTCCTGTTGCCAGCTCTAATTTGCAGATGTTGTGCACGTAGGTTTTCAGTCTAAAAGAGAAGAAGAAATTCTGGCATGTTCAGTGTTTGGAAGACATTTATATCTACAATGATAGAGGCTAAACAGATAGGACAGATGGGCATATGAGACTGGGGGACAGAAATAAGTTACCTCTCTGTTACCTGGGTACTAATCTATTTGGAAGATAGTATGTTTTCAACAGTGCAGAATAAAGGAGTAATTTTCTCCAGTTAGAATAATTCTGTCCAGCTGGATTCAAATATTTCAGTAATACTTCTTAGTGGATTGAATTTTTTTCTTTAAAAATATTGGATTTTTCTCAAATGCTAGTGCATGAAATCAGAACATGCCCAGCTAATTTAATACAGTGCTTAAGAGCAATCCTTGCATGGGTTTCTAGAGCTAAACAAAAACCACACTTGTTCAGAACTCCATCGGTTAGTCATCAGTGACAAACTGATGAAAAGAGAAGCGAAAAGTAGCAACACAGTGCCTATTTTTATCCAAAATAAAACATTTCCATTTGCAGATTTTTATTTTTTTTAAGAGAAAAAAATACACAGTAGTCTCATGCAGGGACTTCCAAGGAAAAAGTCAGAAAGCAGATGCTTACCCTCTCCCTCTCCTCAGTCTCTCAACAACCTCCTTCCCTCCCCATAATTTGTGCACAACTTGTACCAGGAACCACATTTCAATCTGTCTGTCCTGGAGTGTGATTATGAACTCCAGCTGTCCATCTCCAAACAGTTTGCCCCCAAACTCTGGGCTACAGAAAACTAATCTCTTCTGACCTCTCTTATTAAACTGTTCCAGTTGTACCATAGTTCAACACAAGGGAAGATTAGGACTTTGAATGCATCTCTTAGTTAGTGACACCCAATTGCCCACAGGAATCCCATTCCCCAAACTCAAACACTACAGAAATTATTCAATTAATTTAGTAAAGAAAAATTACTTGGGAAGTTAGGGACTCATTTTTTCACCAAATCCAAACTGCATAAAACTAAACTTTTCAGTCAGCATATTATTCTATTTACAAGGCACAGAAGAGCTCTGAAATGCCTATTGCTGAACAGAAACACAGCCAAGTCATCTTCTGGCTGGAGATGACCTACAGCTGAATCAAACATCACAACGAAAATTACCTCTCACCTGGGACACAAAGCCAGCCAAGATGAAAGAGAAGTTCAGGAGCTCTGGTGCTGTTCCTGCTTTCTGAAGGCACCCTGACATATGACCGTGTGCAACAAATGTGTTCATCACTTACGAGGGCAAAGTCACACCCTGAGCTCCCATCCTAGTCCGTCCACACCAGGGAAACAAGTGTCTCCTCTTCTGGAGGATGAGGCGAAGACATGCCAGTCCTTTTCTACAGCAACTTTGTCAGACAAAATGAAAAGCCCAGTGCCATTCCACAGAGATACCACAAAGCAGCCACTGCCTTCCCTCAGCAGGCTGCTAAACAGATATTTATACAGTATTTTGCACAGAAATCCTAAGTTATAGCTTTTCATTTGAGTGGATTCTTTTATTTAGAGTAGTGTAACATTGAAAGTGGTACTAAGTCCAGGTTACCAGTGCCATTGTATCACTTCTAGTCAGTTCATTGCATAGGCAAGGAAAATGTCACAAAAATAGGTATGTATGTGTGTAGATGCATCCAGTTTTAGTTTTTAATATTCATCATCAAAAGCATCGAAGATTTAAAACTGGCACCAGAACTCAGATATTTCAGTGGCACTGAGTTTAATATTCTTACCACTTGCAATAACTTTCAGGACCAACATCATTTTCCAGGTAATGGTATTCATTAGAATTCTAATGGCACTCAGTTGCGTCAAATTATACAGTGTGCATAAAGTTGTCTTAAGGTCAAATTCAGCACACATTGATGAATAGAAGGGCCATAAAATGAAAACAAACTCAGGATGGAAATTTAGTTTTGACTGACACGAATCTGAAGTGTTGGTTAATGATTTATTCCCAGTGAACTAAATAAATGAGACGTTCTTCCTGCCTGGTGCGCTGTGGGCATTTTCACTCAATATTTCACATCAGATGGATGAATCACACGTGTCTTGATCATCCCTCATGGAAAACCTTGACCAGTGTTCCCAGCCCTACTAAAATCCTTAGCATAACAATCTTAGAAGCAACAAGCACTGAAAAAAAACCATAAAATTGATTTGCTTATCAACAGATACAAATATTTTCAATGGAATATTTGTTTGAAATGATGAAACCATGAGCAACACGCCCTGAAGTCACTTAATGTTCCAGCAAGCCGTGCCCAACATGAGCTCCAGTGGAACGTGACAGGCCACCTGACACTGCTCAGGTGCCCAAAGCTGTTCAGGTCTTTGCATCCACCAGCTGCATCCCATATGGAATATGTGTGTCCATACCCCGTAGAACTAGAGCAGAACTGCTGCCACGCCTCTCGGCCCTAACATGCCCAGCACACTCCAGGCTCCCAGGTGCTGCAATGCAGATTTGTTTTGCCTGTCTAGATGTTCTCTGGAAAATTGATCCAGCTTATTTATGACCACTACACTGTCAGAGCATCACAAACTACTTTTTCAAGTCCTGGTGATGGGCTCCATTAATTTTATTGAAACGTGGATTTCACATTAGATTTTTGGTCTGTCGTTTTGACAAAGACACTAATTCTCAGACAGAAAATTTTCGTCAAGCATACATTATATTCTGTTAGGATATTGTGTATATATATTCTGTTTCAAATTACAGAAAGCCTCTATACACAGTTATGATATATTATCCCCTGCAATACCCTTATGTACAATATGCAGTCCCACAGTCCCTAAATTATTGAGCATGATGTGCTTCAGAAGCAGAATTTGTTCATATTTATTTAGGTGAAAGGTAGTTGGAAGCCAATGGATTCCATTTAACTCATTCCACAGACAAGCAGAGCTCATTTGGTTAACGTAAAGCAAAAGAGATCTGTCTTTTCTTTTGGTCCCCACTTTCGTATTTTAAACTAATCTAAGAGGTATGAATCACCCTGTTTTACTTTCAGTTCCAGCCTTACAAATAAGGACATCACAAAAGCTAAGGAGCTATGACAGATGACAAAAAGAACTGTGCAGCTGAAGATCAAGAAGAGAGAAACAAATGAGCTAAGTGCTGGAGTAAATTGTTCAGGGATGTTGTTCCATCTCCATCTCTGGTGGGGAGATCAGGTTAGACAAATGTCTGTAAGGAATGTTTTAAGTGGAGTTTACCTTGCCTTCAGGCAAAAGTATGGATTAGATGACCTCCTGTGGCTTCCTTCAGGTCTGTGAGCCTACAAACATGGTAGCATTAATCACTGTCTTTGGAATAGCCTTCACGGCCCCTGGAACTCTCAGGATGTTGCTCAGGAACTGCAGCTACTATAGCAACAACACAGAGCTGTTCACCTCCTTTGATAGGGCAAAACACTGACAACCACTAATAGTTCTGAGACTTACCATGACATGTGTATCTTTCTCTTCAGCTGACTGTATCTTACCAGATAAGACAAAGTGTTCTGAAGGATTTCAAGCAACAGGCTTCCCAGTTGGCTGGCAAAACCTTTATATATCATCTGGTGAGAAGCAAAAAGCAATCTACTTTCAGGGTTCAAAAAGTTGTGAGTTTGAGAGCTGCTTGAAGGGAATGAGGACTAAGGGAAGGCCTCCTGCACCTGCAGGTTCCTGGCACTGCCCCAAGACCATCTGTGCAAAAACCTGTGGGAAGGAAAGCTTTACACATTCAATGTATTAAACCTTTTTTTCTGCTCTGTTCTGCTTTGGGGCACTTATACTTCTTTTCAAAATCCTGTCACCATACAAGCTAAAATAATGCTTTTTATTTTAAAGTTTCCTTAGTAGGAGCTAAAGATGGTAATAACTCTGTGAAAGCCAGGCATTCATTTTTATCATCTCCTCACTGCCCAACAAGTCCAGGTCAGAAACAAGTTTTCAATTTCCCTTTTGGCATCTGCATCAGATCTGTGACAGGGACACACAGTTCTGTGCAAGTAAGAAATCCAGGGATACAGTCAGCATCTTTGTGGAGCAGGCAGACAGAAACAGATACTCTAATCCTTGTGCACTTTGGGGAAAAAATGAGAAAGTTTTAAACTAAAAGAATTTCTTATGCTGAAACTATTCTTTCAATTATACCTAAAGTGTGGATTGAAACATAATAGGCAAACCACGGGGGAAAGTATTTCCAGAGTTATTTTTTTCTTCTTTTACCATGCACCTTAAATAAATGACAGTTGATAGAAAAATAGCCTGACATATCGAGAAGAAGCAAACAGGGAGCAATTCAGAGAGAAGAAAACAGGGTTGTTCTTGCTTGTTTATTCTTTTGGCTTTCAAGTGAGCACTTGCCTGAAACATTATGAACTGTCAGAACAGAGTAGTAGTGTGTATTTCCTTTATGTTATTAGATTTTTGTTTCTGTTTGGAAGAGCTGATTAGTCCCAAATGTTGAAGGAAGAAGACAACAGCACATGCTGTATTGAGGAAAGTTTTGCTGTGTTTCAAAGTGGGCAACTGAGGTTGAAGCAGCAGCTGCTTTCTCAAAGCAACAGATGCAAAATCTATTGCAAAATTTATGTTTTGTTAATATATTAGAAATGTTTCATTAGTTTTCACGTGCTCAATACTTAGGTCAATTGATTCACAAGAATTTCAAAGCTTTATAAAACCTTGTAAAAAAATCAGGGTTTTTTTGTCATAAGTTTGGTCGCAAAATCTGTGATCAGTATCACATCTGGACAGTCACTATTAATGATAAAAAAAAGCTAAAAGTGGTATAGGAGCAATTATTTTCAGTAATACTTAAGATACCCCTCACCCAAAGAAATATATGTAAGTAGAATATTCACTTTTGAAAAGGATGGCATCCAAACAGACAGTAACTTAAAGCAATTCCTCAAATAACACAAAATGCAATAGCTAAAGCAGAATGCCAAATGAAAACAGAATGCAAGTTCATAAGACTCTGCAAGAAAATGACCAAAATTACTGTACTATTATGGAAATTCATCACAGGATCTTTGGTACAAAAAAAAAAAAAGGAAAAGAAGAAACAGAAAGAAAAAGAAAAAGCCCTACAATATATATATGCACACACACATACACAGAGATATGTTTCTTATATATATTCTCCCTACTTTTTGATGTTCTTATTTTTAACTCAACTGATAAAGTAAATCTGCAGAGGTCTGTTCTGCTTACTTATTCCCTAACTTCTCATTAAAAGCTACCATGATCAGCAGTAGGACCTGTGCTACATGACTGCAGCTGGAATAAAACAAATTTCTCACTGAGTTTTGCATCACTGGAGCATATAAGTGAATTCAGGATAGAAAATTATTCAAGTGCTGGGTACCTTTAGGATCAAGGAGCTTCACAGCAGATGGTATAAAATTTTAGTAGCTCATAAGAGGGCTAAATGTTCAGATCTATTGATCTGTCATTTAGATTTTGGCTCCTAAATACCAGTCTAGATAACTTTTTACAGGAGTACTTTGGAAAATGTTGAAAGAAATCACCTTCTGTAATGTGTCACCATGCACACCAGATTCCCAACTCACCCTGGGAGCAGACAAACACCCACAGCACCAAAACCCTGTGGCACAGACTAAACGGCAGCACTACCAGCATTCCTCCTGGAAAGGCTGAGTGATTGCTGATTCAGTCATCTCACTGTCCAGCTCACCTCGGGAGGGGCTCAAAGCACTTCATTTCCCACTCCGAAGCATGGCAAAACTTTCCTTAATGCAGCACGTGCTGTTGTCTTCTTCCTTCAATATTTGGGACTAATCAGTTGGCTCTTACAAACAGAAACAAAAATCCAATAGCACAAAGGAAATCTACGCTTCCACATCAATATTCATGAGTGGCAAAATAATCTCAGATTTTCTAACCAACAGGGACACATACCAAGTGATGGACGACATGCTGTTGCCACACAACTCACATGTTAAAGTTTATGCAAAATAACAACGAAGCAAAACTAATACTGGAACTCGCAGAGTATCACAAATGTCTCAATCCACATCCAGAATGATGCAGATGTTTGTTTTTCACATTTGCAAGTATGATCACGTTGCCTTGCCTTAAAAATAGACAAACAAAAACCTCTGAACTGTCTTTTATGGTTTGGTGGTGTGTCTGTTGAGGTTGGGGTTTATTTCCTATTCTCGTTGTTTAAGAAGAGAACAAGTACTGACATCTTGAGACCTTTGCACTTGTCCTGGAGTCATTAATCTCTGGCTGACCTAATACAACCAGCCTTTACTTATACTTTACTGATACCTGGTGATTTTACTGAATGTACCCCTGATGCAAGAGCTTGCTAATGATCATGTTTGTACTAGAGAACATGAAGGGTGACACTAGAAATAAATAACTGTTCTTTGTGGAGAAGAAAAATCAGGACTATACTTAAAATGTGAAAACATTTCAAGAAGTATCTCATTCTCTATTACCTGTATGATGAAGAAAGTAAATTTTTCATCCTTTAAGTGGAAGCCAGAACGGTGACTGTAATACAATTACGGTCTCACCAAAATTCTACCATGAGACAAAACAATAAATACATTGAAAACAGTTCCCTCTGCCAATCAAAACTAACCTTGCTAAACTACTTGAGAAATTTCTTTTTTTTTATTTTCTGAAAATTGACATTTTCTGCATTTGACCTTTACATATTCACGTTCTGGCCCTTGATCTATTTGATTTCTCTATAAATACAGACATGCCAGTGTGTGCACGAAACATGTCTACAATAATTATAGAAGCATTTTTTGCTACCAGTTTGTTTTATGTGTGTTTTTTGTCCAAAAGTACCACCTACAGATACAACTTCCTACAGGAGTTAGGCCCTGCTGTCTCCAGGGAAAAGACTCTCCCATCCCGTCACTGCCACTCTTTTGATTTTTTCATTACTCCCCTGCACAGACTCCTATCTCTGTGGGAGAAATACACCTAGAAAGACACTGAAGTGTTCAAAAATCAATGGAAAAGGAGCACAAAATGACAAAGAAAACTATCCCAAGGTAAATTATTTACTGTTTGGTTCCAGCACCTGTGTTTCTCAGTAAAAAAAGACATACCTGATTTACTTTAGAAATAAGCTTTACCAAAACTTGAAATCATGTACTGTTTGAGGAAAAGCCAGGACAACATGTGTACAGGTATATATTTTTCCTTATCTGATATTTATTACATATATATTTTTTAAAGTCCTCAGATAAAATGTTTTTTTTAATTGCACCCCAAATATTAAAGAAGTAATTTATAGTTTGTTAATTTTATGGCTTGTTAATTATGATTCAACCAACTTATATCTGTCTCACGTCAAGAAAGAATGAGGCAAAAATATGGTGGCAGAATTCAAATTGGTAAGTGGGTGCTTTTTATTTATTTATTTTATCTACAGTTGTTAGCTTATTTTAGCTAATTCCTAGGTATTAATATGCTTATTACATTCCACACATAATACTGAAATAGACTACAATACTTTAATGCATTTTGAATTTTGTTTTTTGAAAACTATACAAAGTTACCTTCTCATGCTTGTTTCTTTTGAGAATCTTTGCAACTGCCATATTTAATGTTATGGAAAAAATAACTAAAACCTTCATATGGCAATGTTTAACCCAGTAATCTTTAAAGAAAGTAATCCCACAAATTTTTCATTTTGTTTTTGTGGAATATCTAATGATAAGTACACTGCATTTTATATTTCTGTTAAAAACTTAACATTTTCAATAGTTCGTTATCAAACTATTTCTCGAAGTTTGTTCAAAGGAGCTGAGGGCTGCAAGTTTTTAAGAACACTGTCATATAAATAAGGGTATAATCACCAACAGAATTCAGTTTTCAAGTGAAAGGGCAAGTAATTTGGAATATTGGAATTCAGAAAAAAAAATGAAAAAACTATATTAAGAAAAAATTCATGAATGCAAACCACAATTTCATTTTGCCCAGAAATCAAATTTCTGGGGCATCAACCCTTTTTTCTAGTTCTAGAATGGCTTGGGTTGGAAGGGACATTAAAGATCCTCCAGTTCCAACCCTCCTGCCATGGGAACATAGACCAGGTTGCCCAGAACCCCATCCAGCCTGGCACTGAACACATCCAGGGATGGGGCATTCCCTGGGCAATCTGTTCCAGTGCCTCACCACCCCCTCAGGGAAGAATTTTTTCCTGGTATCTAATCTAACCCTACTCTTTTTCAATTTGAAGACATTAGTCCTCTCCTTTAATTTCTCAGTCATGGGAACATGATGGTTTTGTGTTAATCAAATTTCTGACAACTGTTCAATAGCACCTTTTGGAAATTGGGGAAGTTCTTCTGTCACATCTTACTTGCCACTGGAGAACTGAAAGTGTTAACCCATGTTAACATCCCTCAAACAGCAGTCCAAAACTCACTGAGGTACTTGGCATTGTTTATAGAAGAGTATTAGAGGAGCATTCTCTCTCACTGGGTTCTCTCGGGTTTTTTTTGTTTCTGCTCTCCTAAAGTGACCTTTTTTCCCCTCTAGCACTCCTTCCATTGTGGAAAAGATGAATTGCACTGATCACTGAGAATTAAGCTTTTAAAGACAGGCAATCTGCAGGGTTAAAAATCACTCTTTCAGGGGTCCTGACTCGGGGAGGAGATGCACATACAGGCATTTTTCCAGCTGGGCAGATGCTTGGAGCAGTGGTGCACTGTCAGCTCTTACCCCAAGCAGCGTATCAGTGGCATCTCAACACTTCTGCAAACCAGCCCAGAACAAACCATGGGTTTGTGGATCCCTTTGTACAGACTCATCTGGGGGTGCTGACACCCTCTGGGGCATCAGCCTCCTGTTTCCTATTTCTTTATTTGCAAGCCAGGATACCATTTGCATTGCTTGTCTTGGGCAATTCGTAGGCTAAATTAGGTTTGCATCTGTATTTCCTTTTTAAGTAAGTCAGAAATACAATAATTGATAGCATATACTAACCATTTCTTAAAACTGCATTGGCAGAAAGTCAGGGAATAATGTGCCTGGGTAAATCATTGCCACTCGCCAGCCTGTCTCTTATTTTCTGAGTGTGTGGTCAAATACTGAGATGATTCTCATTAATTTAGTGTCTTTGGCCATCTTTTGGTATCAAATGTGATTTTACAGCCTACAATTGACAGCAGCATGTCTGGAGACACCTATATCAGGCGGTTTTGCCCCACTATGTAATTACATGTGTATTTTTTTCATGAGAACCTGTTCTATTGCCTTAGTTTTAGATATCACATTAGAAACTTTCAGCAGGTTATAAGCTCCTTGAGCTTGGAACAGTACAGAGAGGCTCTTTGCTGGGGGAAAACTATGCCATGGCAAGATTATTTTTAGGTCTTGAGAAAACTAGACAAAATATTACATCAATCTGGATAGAAAACTGCCTAAAAATAGGCATATCAGAATTTTTTTACTTTTGTCCAATATGTTTCTTGTATCAGTGACTATCTCCCAGCAGAAACACAGACCAAACAGAGCTCAGACTCTGAGAATCAGGAAGCGTAACACCTCAAAGCTCTGTCTCCAGAATTTTCATTTCCTGCATTTTCCAGCTGGCTCAAAAAATAACCAATAGAAGACATTGATCCCAGTAGTAAAACATTGGTTTTGCCCCTTAATACCTGCTTATGTGATCCATTAGTAATAATGTTTTCTGGTCATGTGTTTCCATAGCACAATTATCCACCCAAGGGTCCCACTGTGCACCATTTTCTGTACTCTCTGAAGATAATGGGGAAAAAAAAGAGAAGATTGTGCAGCTTTTGGCCATCAAGATCACACTTACAGTGTGACCAGTTATACTGATCCCTTGAGTGGTTGAAACAATGCCTGAGGTGAGAACTTGCAGTTGTTCTTAATGGAATTTGTACTTCATCTCACCACAGCAATGTTAACAGTATTAGAAAAGATATCACAGCAAAATATGGTTTGAACAATTAAACAATTATTTAACGCTTCACTAAAAGATGAAATATTATCTCCACCTTAACACACACAAGAAAAAGCTGCAAATAAATTGGAGGTATTAATATAAGTCTAAATACTGAAAGTTAACATAAGGAACAATAGTATTGCAAATGCTGGAATTGATGAATGTTGGGAAATGTCAATGTCATCTCTCAAATTACTCAAAAAAGACAGTGAAACCACCCCATCTCTTAATAAAACCATTCCTTCCTTGTCAGCAGGAACATGACAGTCTCTCTGCCAAAACAAAATATTTTTGTCCTGACTAGCAAGCTTTAACAGCATTAAGAACACACAAAATAAGAAGTCAAAGATAGACATAGATGAGTAAATCTATCCTTATGCTCTATGTCATGAAATGGGAGGGAGACTGTAGAAGGAGCCCAAAGCTCCCCTGCAGTCAAAAAGAAAGATTTAGTAGAATTTTAAAGCACTTGGTCATTGAGTAACAAAAAAAGCCATCTCCTTGTAAGAAATTTAAATTTTCTTGAGCATCCTTATTTGAAGCAGAGAGGGAGAAGAGCATGAAGAGTCAGTGATAACAAAGAACAGCTTGGGCATCAAATGTGGTCTCAAATGTCTGCCCTAAAATTAAGCAAAAATTACAGCCTTCTCATAAGAATATATTTATATTGCTGTGGATATTGTATAGCCAGAAGTATTCACTTCAAGCATTACTATCTCAGTCTGATGACCAGGCAATAGAGAGCTAATATAATTTTGCCAATTTACAAAGGAACTGTGAGAGATTTCTGCTAATAAAATAAACCACATATTGCTTTCTCAAAAAGAAAATTTGCCAGTCTCTCAGGTGTTATCAGGGTGCTGCTTTCAAATTTAACATTAGCTTTGTGAAGCAGAGCAAAATATGTTACTGGCATGTTTGACTTTTCACTCAATAAGAAAATATCTGTAGCCTGACACAAAACATCAATTTATATAGAAAAGCACAAAAAAAATTAAAGTTTATAATTTGGCTATTTTCAAGTATTTCTAGCATAACTTTCTGGGGATTGTGCAACCACATCTGCTGTGGTCACTGCTGCAACTGTAATACAGAGTGTAGGGAAAGCTAAGTTAATTTTAAACTAGTTCAAGCAACCCCAGGCACTTCTTACTTTGTTGTAGTGAGGCCAGAGCTCAGCATGGGCTGCTTTTCTCAGTGTTTAATGAGCTCCTAACTTGATTTTTATAACTTACATGGGTCTCTACAGTCACACTGATGATAGTTCAGCAAGTCCTAAACTGCTCATTTCCCTACATGACACAGCAGATTCAGTTACCAGGCTGCAGGAGACAAGTAGACCTAGAGAACAGAAACCTTTGGAACAAAACTCTCCTGCAAATCAAGTCATGGATGCACTCTCTAAATACATAATAAAATAAATGCTTTGCTGCTTTCAAAGTTTGTTTTAAAATGAAGCTTTTTTTGGCATCAATCTGAGCAAACTCGATCTAAAAAGACTGAAATGGACAAATGAAGCCATTTCAAAGAGGGAGAACGAGGTGGTGTGTTGATGTAACATTTTTAAGAAACCCACATTTTCTTGATGACCACTTCATAATATTGACATTAATCTGCCTGACGCCTTTCAGCTCCGCTGAAGGGAGACTAAACAATCTGTCCATCATACATTAATTCACAGCACAGTGCTGCCTCCTCCCATCCTGGAGCTCCTATGCTTAGAGAGCCCAAACTCTTGCTGCACCTCTGGCTCATGCAGCCCTTCCTTGACTCCATCTCAGCCCTGGCAGGAGCAAAGTCTAAACTTACCCTCTACCTGGCAGCCCAAAAATATGTCTCAGCACCATTGCAAAGCCACACTGTATTTTCTCTAGAGCTTTGTGACACCTGACTGTGTGCTTTAGATGGATATTATCCAGGAGTCCACCCACAGTGTTCTTGCACCATCTGCTTTCCCAGCAGAGCCATGTTACACTTCTACAAGTCTTATAAAATCTTCTATGGCCTTCCAAGGTGTTCGGATGTGACCAGACTGAGGGCTGAAAATATTCTCAAAAAAACATTCCAGAAAATGTTCCAATTTACCATTTTAACTATATAAAGTTTATTTAAAGCTCTCCTGCCACCTTTCAGGGCAGTCCTTCCCCTGCTGAACAAATCCTTTAAAATAAAACACACAGGAAACCGTGATGCAAACCATTCCCACAGGATGCTCTGGACTATGAAGGGATGCAGTTCTTTGAAGGTGTTGAGAAAAATGGAAATACTTGTTATACAACATTGTGATTTTGAAAAAAATAATAAACTTCCTGCAGCAAAGAATGAAGAAGAAATACAATATACAGAATTCAAAACACAACTGGGGGGAAAGAAAGGCATTCTGGCTACTGCTCTTAAAAACTCTATTAATGTCGTTCTCTTCAAGACAGATGGTGAAGGATTGATTTGATCACTGATTTGATTTTCTTAAGGGAGGAGCATAAAATAAAAAAAACAGTATTTTGGCACACTGACAGTTTTACTGGAAAGATTTATCCATGAAAAACATCTGCACCATGCAGTTTTTGTAAGATTCTGTGTCACTAAATCACATTTTAATCTGCAAATGATAAAGGATGAAACCTGACAATTGTAAGGCCTTAGCTAAAACTTTTTCTGATTTTATTTTGTGAAGAAAGAATACATAGTCATAAGACAGCAAAAATAAACCTATGGTCTGAATTTCAGGGAGAATATTGTCTTTCCTGTAACCAGTTTTGTATAGTCTCTAGAGAACCAAGTCAGAAATGTAAGCAGCAGACTTTTCAGAGCTTTCTCTGAAGACACCCAGTTTTTTTCACACTGACTCTAAACCCCAACAAGATTGTATCATGTACTTTTTTCTTCATAGAACTCTCAAGATAAAAAATATAAAACACATTTATTCATTTGTGCTCGCTAAAGGATAAATTATCCACATATCAGTCTTCTCAAAGATAAAAATATTTCTCAAAATCATCAAACGAGTTAGATATCGCAATTGGTTTTAAACCAATGTTTTATCAGCAAATGGATGTTTGCCTGCTTTCAGTGTAATCAGCTGTCTTTTCTTTTTAATATTTTAAGTCTCCTACTCACAGGTTATTACCTTTAGTGCTTTGCAGAGAAAGACTCAAAAGAAGTGATAAATAAAAAATACCAGCCATTTTTGCCAGCCAGCAGAAACATCAGAGGTGACATGCAAAGCTAGACAGGATGAAGTAGTTCAGCATGAATTTTCCAATAACCCAGGAATATGCTGTTTGTATGGAAAACTACTGAACTTCATATCTAGGAAGAAAAATGCTACTGCTGACATACCCATTTCAACATATTACAGTGAAACCAAAACAGAAATTCAGAGAGTTCACTTCTACGACACTTATACTGTGAAGTAGTAGGAAGAGTACTGGTTTGTTGGGGTTTTTTTTAAATGTTAGAAGGTATCTAAGGATACAGTTAACACTGAATTTCTGGTGTTGGCCATACATGAGAAAAGATTTATAGCTACTTCTCAAATTTACAGACCATATACAATGCAAAAAACATAGTTGACCATATAAATACAAACAACACCTGAAATATTCCATACACAAGTTGTATTGAAAGAAAGAGTTCCTTTTTCTTCACAGTAGGAGTCTGGGCTTTTACTAATGCTTTCCCTTGCTCCTTCCAGGCAAAAAAAAGCCTGTGGCATACGAGGAGAGGTTATTGGGACATTTACTTAGTAACAAAAATTCTATGAGCTTTCTCAGCAGGATAAAATCATTGCCTTCAAACCATCCGAGTGGTAAAAGCAAAAGGTTGCCCTATTAATTAGAAAGAACCTCCACAGCATTCCCCATTGGTCATATCAAAACATTATAGACTTCATCCTTTTAATTATTCCCAGAAATATTTTATCACAAATATTCAGTACAGTGAAAAACAACACAAAATAATATTTTTTTGTTAGTCACCAAAATTATTTCATTATTTCATAAAGAATCAAACCCTTAATTTAGTTACTTCATTGAAGTTACCCATAATTGAATCTTCAGATCATAAGAAAGCCAAAGCATAACAGACAGCATTTCAACCACATATGCTAGGGATGTAGAGGAAAATTAATAATTATTTAATAAAATATAAGACGAAACCAGAGGCTTTGTCTATTGCTAATGCTTTAGAAATGCCTTCAAACTCTAGGCTCAGAATATTTCATAAAACTTGACAATAAATTAATTGCCCTAATGATCCCCTCTTCAGCAACTGAGAGAAATGAACAGGAACACCTTTTCTGGCTGTGTCTATCCTATCCTCTCTGGAAATGTTTTGCAATGTATTGTAATAAATTACTACCAATCTTGGTCTACTGTGCAGAGAGGGCTTTGTTCAGGCTTCTGTGACATTACACTCAGTTACTAAACTTCTCCAAAATAATTAAATAGAATTAAACAGCTACATGGCTTGTGGTATCATAAAAAGCATCAAGGAGTATCAGGTCACTTCGTTCCCAACCCACTGAGTTTCTGTTCTCAGTAATAAAGCAAGATCTGATCCACATTTACATCACAGCCCAGCAGTCATGGAAAATGACATTACCACTGTTGTTATGATGATTCATATCCTCTAATTTTCAAATTCTCTTGTCAGTCCTCCTGTGCCACAAACAGCATTAATGTCACACTAGAAGAAAACCACAGATCTTAAGTGCCATTTCTGAGAAAGGAGTTTGCAAAACTCATTATCTGTTATTTCCCAGGCTCAGCCATTGTCAAAGACATATCTGCAGGAGAGCAACAAAGTCAATGGACAATATAGCTCTTCAGTATTGCTCAGAATAACAATTCACATAAAGAGCAAAACATATTTGACCATAAAAATAAAACCAAAACCTAAAATATTCCATATTGACAGCTGTAATTTTACAAAAAAAAAAAAAAATCTTTGCATATCACCTTTCCGAGGCAGTCTGAGTCATGAAAAATGTAAGATGTTGAAATTAGGGTAGGAAGCTAAGATAAATTCAATTAGTTGCAGAGTTCTGCTCTTTAACTTTGTTTCAGCACCAAAAAAAAAAAATCAACTCTGAGATACTTTCTTTTATACCCTCCCTGTGTGAAGAACGATTCACTCATTAACTCCTGAAGCCAAGGAGCTGCTCCAGAAGCAGAGCCCAGTACCGGGCTGCGTTACCAGAGCTGCCCAGCCCGGCACAAAGAACGAGGCTTTCGGCTCTCCCTCCCTCCCCGCTGCTCCTCCGGCCTTTGGGCGCCCATTAACGCCAGAATGACCCTATTCCCTGAAGCCAAGAGCTGCTCCACACGCAGCCTATAGGAATGCTACATGCAAAAGGACTTGGCTATTTATATATTTTGCATATGCTTTAATTGCACTATCACTACAGCACACAACAGCAACGTACTTTAGAAAGCGCTGACAGATTTTATGGTTACTGGAAAACCCAACTAGCAATTCTCACACCACGGGCTGATTTTGTTTGATTCAGCAACAGCTGATGAGAGAAAAATTTAGAAGAAAAAAAAGGCTTAAAGGTATTTGAAATTACAGAGGAATCCAAGTCTTTAATTTAAAGTATATTTAACAGATGTTTGAAATCTGTTCTCCTCAACAAGGAGACTTGGATTCCTCTTATTCCTCTTATCCCATAAGAACTATCAAGAGCTAAGAGTTAACACAACTTTATTTTAGCAAGTTACATGCAATCATAAAACATTTGTGAATAGAAATACAATCAGCAGTTGGACTAACAAAGGTAACACTCAAATGAGAGCTACCAATTAAGTTAGGAAAAATCCTGGGTCTGTAGTGGTTTCACATGTTGTTAAAAAATGCACAAAAAGTTCACAGAGACTATAAGCCAGTCTTGAAACCATGACAACGTGGTGCTGGAGCAACAGAGCAATGAAAAGTCCCCAGGAACAGAGCAATATAAATCCTTATTTCATTGACAATTAATTGTTCAAATAGATTCAAACCAAATCTCTAAAAGAGTTCAATAGGTTAAATAATAACTTGGTAGCATATTGGATCCTAAAATACAATATCAGCAGAGAAGGAGCTGATGAGATTATGTAGAAGGCCCTGGCCAGCAGGAGCTGGGAGAAACCCCTTGCTCTGAGGACCCTTCTCACAAGACCTGTTAAAGATTCAACCTTATGGATTTAGTCTGGCTCCTGCAGCAGAAATAAGAAAGGACTTTTGAGATGATTGTATCAGACCACATCTAAACCCCTTAATCCTTCCCCCGATGTAATCTTGGTTGAGGGAAATATTAACCTATTGGGCAACTGTAATAAAAGCTTGTGTAATTCCCTAATTAACATAGCTCGTCCTCCTCATTAACATGTCCAGCCTCCAAGGCCCTTAAATTGTGTTTGCTTGTTCAATAAAGTATTCCAGCTTCTACCCCTGACCTGGGATCACTTAGTTTTTGACCTCCCACTGCAGCACAGCATGGTAGCTGATAGGATGAAAATGTGGTCTCAAGTTACCTTAGACAATTATAAAGATAAAAAATACGCTCCCAGGGAAATTTGTATATGTAAATGATAGTATAATGCACTGGACCAAGACCACCACATACACATTGTGGATTTTTTAGTGACCAGTCACCTGTTTCTGTATCATTCTTTGTTATCTATTTGTATAAAAGACTGTGCTTGCTTCTCCAAAAAGAGTGCTGGCTGTGTTATGTGCCTGGCACCCAGTTGTGCAGAATGGTAATCAAATCAAATGTTTTGACTCAGCGTGTTGCCTGATTTTTGCACACTGGGTGAAAGAACCCTGCCTGAGGGACAGCCCTGCTACAAAATGTTTCCCTGTGGTGCTTTATACACCTTTCATTCTCAAAGTATCTACTGCTCAAGGTGATCCTATTCAGGTCCCAGTCAAGATACAGCACCAGCTGGATCAGAAATGCAGTCCTGTTATTCCAGAGCAGTTTGGAAGGTGCACAGGTATGGCAGTGATGAAACATTGCTGTTTGATAGGAGAGGCAGACTGTGTAAGTAGGGAGTAAAGCAACCCCAGCCTCAGACTTGGGAGAAATTATGAATTTTGTAGCTCAAAATTATCTCTGGTGTAAACTGGACTGGCTTCTCTTTTTACATAGACTACTCAAAGCTCTTAAATTCTATTTTCAAAAGAAATCAATAGAGAAACAGTTCGTGTAATTCTATTTCTTCAGCTCCAGCCACACAGCTGATATGATTTAGGATCCTCCAAGCTGTTTCAGCTTTCAGGGATATTAGTGCTTGCCTCATTCAATTTACTATAGCACTGGTTATACTGAGATACTGACACCTGCTTTACAGCTGTGAGAAAAATAAACTACTTGACAGCAATTAAGGTAAAGCTTTTCTTTGGCATAAATTCTAGAAAACTGCTATTTCCTCAGGCTGTCATGCTCCCTGAAAAAAGACTGAAATGTTGGCAAATTTAAATGACTGCTGTTAAGGGAAAATGAGGGAAATTTAGAGAACTGCAGATTAAAATATGGTAACCTAAAACTTCTGCAGGGTTCTACTGTCAAACCCTTGGAGCTAAAAAAGAATCCACCAAGCTACAATTTACAAGGATTGCCGGCAACACTTTCCAAGGATTTTGCACACGTCACTGGTTATTGGATTTAATTCTACTGGACTGGATGAAAACTATCATCTTTCATTTGGAAAATGCTCAAAAATTCTTTCCTTTCTACCAATTTCTCTATTTTTTTTTTCTTCCAATTCTCATTTCTTTCCTTTCTGACGGTCAAAGTTAGAAATGAAAGCTTGACATTTGGCACAGAACCTACTTAGAAAGTGTAGTTCTGTAATTTATGTCTGCATCCTCATCAAAACCACTTGAAGAAATCCCTGTGGCATACCCTGTATCAATAAACAGCAGGACTGAGCTCACTCTGGACAGTGGATCACATTCACTATAATCATTAGAGAAGATGTGACTGCATCTGTTTAGTCTGGACTTATCCGTACATGCCTGCAGGAAATGCCCAAAATGACTGGACTTGATTTCTCTTGACCAGCCTGATTGCATAAACAGAAAGAATCAGTGTTACAAACATTACTGTAAAAACAATCTGACAAAAAAACCCCTAAAGAAAACAAAAAACCGAACAAAACACAAAAAAAATCCAAACAAAAAAAGCCCCCAGACTGGAAAAGGTCAATGTAAGCAGGGGAGCAGCAGCAACATCAATGAAAACAGGTCTTTTTAAGTGGGTGTGAGGGAGCCACCACGGTGGTATATCACATTACACATCACTCTGCAGTAAGGATGTGCATGCACACAATGGGGAAGTAATATGAAGCTGGTTTAGTCAAGCTGGTGCAAAAGGCTGTGTGGATGTATTGCCCCTTAACCAGGTTTATTTTGGGTTAATTCATATCAAACAAACAAACAAACAACAAAACAACAAAGAAAAAAAAAAACCAAAAAAAAAACCAAAGACAAAAGAGACCTACCCTGAAAACAAAAGGAATGAAAGAATCATACAGAATTTCACATTCTTTTAGCTAACACTAAAGTAAGCCTGTGTGTGAGTATGTGTATGGACAGACATAAAACCCAGTATGTTTCTTTAAAACTCTCACCTAGAGGACGTAAAAAGGGATTTTTGGGAGACTAAAGCAAAGCCAAGTGCAGTTACTGATTAATATGTCTTCATCACTGACCTTACGACCAAGAATATATCAAAATCAAATTTTTAATTTCCTATATATTTTACATGAGAGAGAAAAAAAAAGGCAATCCCAGAGTACTGCAAGAGGCACTGGTATTTCAAGCTTACTGTATAACCACAGATTTCCAAACCTTGATCAACTTTTCTGAATCAAGAAGAAAAAACATCAGTTTAAAATCCTAAGTATGATCAGAAGAGCATCAGAGGAAAAATTACCCTGGAAAGTTTTATCACACACTTGCCATGGTTTGTCATTTCTGCCAGCTTTGGCCTTCACTACAAATTGCCATTGCATTTACATATTTTTTGAAAAAAATATGTGGAGAGCAAAGGAGGGAAGTGAAACATCAGCCTCGTGATCCCTTCTTTCAAAACACACTTCAGCCATTTCAAACTTGCCTTGGTGGACTCTGTAGTTTGTTAGTCCCTGTCTGACAGATGAGACAAGATATGTCAGTTGTATATCACCAATATTTTATACTCTAAGAGCTCTGGTTACTTCACACATTCACACATCTTCTTCCAAAAGGCAACAGGATTGGCATGGGAATAGGCAGGACAAAGACCAGTTTCCCAGAACAGCAGCAGTGCTATTTGTGCCTGCTTGATTCAGCAGTATTTGGGATCCTGCACATTTGGGATCCTGCAGTACTTGGGATCCTGCACAGTCAGCCCAGTGGCATTGCCCTGGTTACAGTGTCCTGGGATGTTGCTGCAGATATCCTAGAATTCAGCCAGCAGAATCTAATTAGATTTAACAATTAGCTTTTACAAGAAAAGAGTAACAAAAATCAAAGCCCAACATTATGAAGCTGCCATATTTTTTTTTCCAAAGGAAAAATATCCTGCAGCATTTCCAGATTCCTGTATAGGCCAGTAGCCTGTCCCCCAAGACAGACACTTCTATTTGCCCTTAATAGCTAACTTAATATAAAGAGATTAAAACTGCCAGCTAAGCATACTAATAGACATCTATCAAACACACTTCTGTATATCAGATTCCTCAGCTGAGAGATTTGTATATGCAGTGAAGTTAAGCCTCTATGAAACAAAACAGAAAATCAGTTAATAGGTATCTAATGGTATCATACTGATTTACTATAAAAGGGCATAACACTAAGCCAGCTAAATGAAAGACAGCTCCTTTTACACAAAACTAAAGTATGTAGCTTGCTAATCTAAAATATGAGTTGTCCTCACTTTTCCATGATAAAAGGAATTTGATAAATGTTAAATTACTGGGACAAGATTCAGTTCTGGAATATAAGAGCACATGATCGAAAAAAAGGCAGGAAAGTAGTTGAAACAGGAAACATCATCCTGTTTTCACTGAAACTGTTTGTATTATAAAAGAAAATAGCAACAGCTCACAGGTGTGCTAAACAACAAAGAACGTATTCCATGTCCGTGATGTGAAAGAAGGTGCATGGTAAGTAGTCTTGCTCTCAGTTCAGAACCAGCCACGAATTTTGGAAAGAGGAAGTAGATTTACTGTCCTTTCCCAGTCATGTGCACTTGATAACATCATTCTTTACTGGTGTATTCACGGAGAAACTGGGCAGCAGTTACTTGTGCTTAGACTTAACAGAAAGGTGACTTTGTGGCAACCAAATACCAATGCTTTGGTTCAGAATCAGGGGGCTTCACAATACATCCAGCAGGCTCCTTAATGGCAATGCTTGTTCCCATCACAGCAGACTGCTGTGGGTCTCTTTCTACATATCTATTGCATGAGTAATGGTCTCTGTGCAGGACACAGCTTTTGGGGAGCAGACTGTCAGATCTGTTTTCAAAAGTGACCTTGGCATTGGATAATTTTTTTTTAAATCAGCAGTGTATCTCAATGCAAATAATGCCCCAGTTTGCTGGGGGTCAGCTCGCTTCATTCAAGTGCTCCAATCTCTGCTCAGACAAGAATGTGCCACACTAACTCCAACTAAATGGCCAAATGATTAGTTCATCCTGTTTTGCTGCAAGCAAATTACTCTGCATTTTCACTTCAACTGAGTGACAGTAACAGGCAGCTGGGGTTACAGCTTTTTTGACTGCCCTAACGCTTTGCAGAGTGAATATTTACCAACAGCATTTACTTAGTTTTCTTTTACAAAATTAATACAAACAATTGAGGAAGTTCACATCAGCAATTAGCCCACCTGATAATACTTCTTAAACAAAAAACAAAGCACTGCTTCCAAGACAGGCATATTCAAATTAATTTCCTGGAAACAAAAAAAAAGCTTTTTGCTGATCTTCACCAGACCTTGGTTGTAAAAGAATGAACACCAGTGAACATTAAGTTCTCTGAGAAATGTGAATCTGTCTGTCTCAGGAATACATAACTTAGGTTTCTGCAGAAATTTCAGTTAGTGAGACAAAATCATGACAGATGGATTCACCAAAAAATATTTGAGGATGAGGCAATTTTTTTTAATCCAAAATGTATGGCACAAGCTCAAGACTGAAAATTTGGCTTAATTTCACTCTGTATCCAAAGGGATTTGACCTTAAATCCCTAAGAAAAATTCCCTAGTTCCAGTAGGGTTGAAGCTGAGCATTTACAGTCTCCCTGATGATGTAGTCCAGCATTTATAAAATACACTTACACACACACACACACACACTTATTTCTCCTTTTTCTTTCTTCACCCCATCTCCTACCCCCCTTCACTGTAGATACTGAAACTCAGCTTTTTTTTAAACTCAGATGAACCTCCAAACCATTACTTACCAACAGTGTAGGAAGGAAGGACTGAAATTCAGTGTGATCAGAAAAAAGCAATTGCCAGTTGTAGTACTATGATCAAAAATATCCACTGACCCCGACACTGTGTCTCAGATCTAACAATGAGTGAGTAGTATTTGCCAGCCCTCCACCAGACCCTAACAACCTCTATGATTTAGAAGATGCCCCCTCACAGAACAGATTATTATCATTTCAACAATGCTTGGGAATGTTTGTGGTGATAAAGGCTTGACATTGGGAGGTACTATCTGCTGGCAAATGGAAGTAGTATCTTTTGAAATCTTCTCTCTTGACTTTTGTCTTCCAAATGATGTGCTATACTCCTTTGTTGCTCTACTACTCCCTTATTGCTCTACTAGTATTTGATTAGCTTTTGGGAAATGCCAGCTTGTTTCTGCTTCAGTAGCTTTGTCTAAAACCTTGAATTATCTTTCCTAGCTCTCTCAGAAAGCTATTTCCTACCTAATGTGTTTTATTAATCTGCTATATTATTAGCAAAGCAAGCAGAATATTAAGTGGGATACTTCAGCAGTATCCGGCGTTAAAAAATATCTGGGAAATACTTGAAGTTGTACTGAACCATAACAACTTTTCCTCAGCTTTTTCACTGCAGAGCACTACAAACTTGGTCTCCATCATGATGTTTCAGTGGAATCTCACAACAAAACTCACAAAATCTTAAAGACTGGAAGGACTACCATAATTTCCCAGTAACTATTACCTTAGTCCATGTATTTCTACTCCAAAATGTGAATGGGGTGGGAACACATTACTGTGGTTTTAAGTTTTAGAGGTAAAAATATTCCTTTAAGAATTTTTTTGGCTAAGCTGTGGCCCTGTGGCTAGATAAGTCTGCTGGAGAAACAATGCAAGGAAATCTACTCTTGGGGCACAACATAATGCTGTTTGCTTACATAAATATCAGGTTCATAAAAGCCAAGTCTTTCTGACAGAAACACAAGGAAGGATTTCAGTTTTATTTAGACATCAGTTTTTCCCTCTCCAGAATATTTAGCCATCTGCATAAAGCACAGTCATTGCACACCCCAAAGCTCTCCAAAAAGAAGCTTTCTGACCTCACTGTCAGCCATCTCCTCTTCCCAGGATTAAGCACACCCAGTTATTGATATATTTACTCTGATTTTATCTCAGCCAACTGGTGCAACACCCTACCAGTGCAAACTCATCAAAAGCTTCCTGCAACCAGGCAGTTCATCCCAGCTGCTCAGGTCATACCAACTTGTGACCCATGATATAGGTCTTTATAAGCAAAATAAAAAATTAGAGGAAAAATGAGAAAAAACCCCATGCAAACAACACATCCATGAATCCACAATACATTTGCTTGAGTGTCCGCTGGTGACATTGGCCTTAATGCCATCAGCATTAAGACTTTGACAACCTCCCTTTTTAGGTTATTCCTCCAACAAACCAACTATCATCCGGATATTATTGTATATTATATAATATAATTGCATATTTTACAAACTTGTAGTGAGATATCAGAAGTTTCTACAAAGCAGTTAAATAAGAGGTGTTTTCATCCTACCTTAACAACGTGAGTCTGTCTCTTTCTGCATCTTCTGTGTTGCTTCCCTGTGTAAAGAAAAGAAACAGAATGTACAAGGCTGGATTTCAATTCCAGACCGGTTTGGTCACTGTTCAGTCGTGCTGTTCTTGGCTATTTTCAGGAGGATAAACAGTACTTCTGGCTCTTGTAAGTGTTTGCAATGCTCTTGTCGTAGCCGAGACTGCAGCCCAGCCCTAGTGAGAGAGCCAGAAACTCCAACAGGATCCTAACAGAAACAGCTGGAAAATGCACCAAAGGTCATCCAGGCGTCAAAGGTCATCCCCAAAGGTCTGATGTCATCCTGGTCATCCAAAAGGACAAATGGTCATGCAGGGTCAAAAGTCATCACGGGTTCAAAAATGTTGCCAAAAGGTCAGAGGTCACCCAGAGCTCAAAGGTCACCCACGTGGTCAAAGGTAACAGAAAAGGTCAAGAGGTCATTCAAATGTATCCAAAAGGTCAAAGGTCATCAAAAGTGTCAGAGGTCATAAAGAGGTCAGAGCCAATCAAAAAGGTCTAAGGTCATTTAGGGGTCAAAGGTTTAACACACATGTACACCAGATAAGAGAAAAGGGGGTTGCACTCTTAGAAGCAATTCTTACAACACATCCAACACAAGTTTCCACACAACACCTGGTCATGCAAATGTGTCAAGTCAAATGCACAAAGCTCACAGTTCTTCCATCCTTGCTCTTTCTGGAAATCACAATATCAATACAAAGGATGACAGATTTTTGCACAGTAATGTGTCCACTGGAGTTTCAATTAGCAGAACAATTGCCAGGTGCTGGCTGGAATGAAGCACTGGAAAGACATGGTCCTTTTGATTCAAATTCCATTTCAATTCAAATTTCAGTTCAATGTCAAATGTCCTTTAGGCATTTTCTGCATTCAGATAACAACTTTTAAATCACAAAAAATATAACATTATGTTTCCTATGTGGTTATCCATATTAATATGACTTAAAAACATTTGAATAAATTTTCCTGACTAAAATCTCCAGTTCATTTTGGTTCCTACAGTCAGGAACTTCAATGCACCTCAGAACTGACCATATTGCAGGAGCCAGAAGCAAAGTGCCCAACCCTGAGCAATGGAGGCAGTAGCTCTCTGTACACCCCTGCCTGCCAACCAGCAGCTGGGATGGGCTGCTAGGTCCTTCCCTTTTTATTTTCTGTTTACTATTTTAAAATGGTAATAAATTCAAACCTACAGAGAGACCTCAGCTTGGATTCAGAAGAAAACTTTCCCAAGCCCAAACTTTGAGTGCAGTCTTTTCTCCTCCCTGAGAAAATTTGGCTCTGCAGCTTTCCACACTGATGTCTTGTGTTCCATGTATTAAATTCCCTTCTGCTCAGGGCACCTACAACTTTACACAATTTAAGAGCCATGATAATCCTATAATTGGTTAGCATAGATACAAATATAATATATCAGTAGATACAAATATAAAAGAGTAAGAGCTCTTAGTTGGATAAGGGAGACATCTATAATGAACACCAAAGTAGCCCAAGGGGAAAGATTTTAAAAGTCTTTCCCCAGACCAGCTGGAGCTTTTGCCATTTAAGACTGAACCACGTTTTCACTTTGAAAGACCTCAGTGGCGCTATTTTAATTTAAGAGACAATTTGAATCACATCCTGTGTTATCTGGACCCCGGACAGTTAGTGATGTAATTGGAAACTGGAAAAACTATTCCAGATTTGATACCCTATTCACTTTTCATCCTTTTGTTTCTTGTAATTTTTTCCTGCCTCAGTGCTATGGCCTGACCTAGAAAATTAGGTAATTACAAATATTCACCAGTTTGTAGTATAGACAGAAAAGTGTTATCACAATTACATCTGTCATGTAGTTATCATATAGTAACTAAACAGCCACTACTTACCTAATCAGAGCTACCCAGGAGGAACTTGTCATGCACGAAAAGTGATCAAGTAACTTTCTATTAACTCAAGCCTCAAGTAATCTTAGAATAATTACCATGAAAATACAAAACTTCTTATTTAGTCCCGAGTCAGGGAAACACATGTGCTTAATTCCAAGAACTTCAATATGCTAAGCACTTGCTAAGTAGGCTGGCAAGCACTGAAATGCCTTGTTAAATAAAGCAAGACCTCAATCTTGAACACACACAAAGCACTTAGTGCCTGCCAAGAGGAATTTCATGCATAGTGCTGAACTACAGGATTTCCGTTCATTTACATCCCTAACAGTAACAATGCTCAGCTGAAAAGGAAGATGATGAGCTCAAGAGCTCTCAGATCAATGGTTTAGCACGTGAGAATGCCCGCCGGGAACCCCAAGCCTTTTCACTTTCATTCTTTGCTCTCCTGCCCCAATACACGCATATAAATTCCAGCTTCACTATAAATTTCCTGACCGTAAATAAGGAATTGCAATTTTTCGATCTTGATCCCCGAATGTACCAGTTCTCACTTTTCAGCGCTGCCATGTGCTGGATTTACCAGCCAGTACATCTGCCTGACCACGGCAGACACCCTGGGACAAGGAAAACTCCTGCTGGGCTGATGGTTGGGAACTCCTGGGCTGTCTGCTGATCCTAAATCAGCCAGTTCCCAGAGCTCCGTGGCTGCAGTTCTCACTCAGGATGGGAAAGGTTCAATTCCCACATCTCCCCGGGAGTGCTCCCTAACCACTGCAAACTCCAGGGGGTGAGAGCGTTTCATCCCACCCCATACAGCTGTCTTATTTTGTTCTGCTTATTTATTGCTCCAGTATTTTGTTAAACATCTGGGAATTGAACCCAGGCCTCCCTCTGTCCCTGCAGTGACTGTAGGTTTAAGAGTCAGCATTATTTTTGTTTTTGATCATCTTTTAATTATTTCACGGTCTTCACTGGAACCTTTTCAACAAGGGGCACTGTTTTCTTCCTGAACTTTGCAATATAAACGAGGAAAATAAACTCTCTGTAGAAGCTATGGATAAAGCATAGCACACACAGCTTCACAGTTTATGTCACTGTACCTAAAACATACATAACTGGTTTTTAATCTCACAAAGATTTCTGCAAAAGAACAGATTTCTCCAGGGATCTTTGCAGTTAGTTAGTGTAAGAAATTGCTCTTATTAACAACTCATTCAAAATTTAAAATCCATCTAAGCAGTCTGGAGCCACAGAAAAGGAGAACAGCAAAATAAACAACATCATGTATCTGATAAACACAAACAAACACAATAATATTTTTTTTCTTTCCATTTTAAAGCTAGGGTTTGGCTCTGAATTTTTTGGCTTCTTCCACTATTAGCTAAGCCACTGCAGGATGGTTCACAAAGATATTGCACTTAACCAAACTGGTGTTTGAATGGAGAGTAAAATATACCAAGGGGAGGACATTGGTTTGGCAGTACTATTTTAAGTCAAAAAATTGCAATGTAAAAGGTTCATGTCAATCAGTACAGTGAGGCAGTACATAACAGAACTTTCACACTTTCTATAGCCACAAGTTTTCTAATACAAGTGATATTTCCAAGCTCCCTGGAAAATGCACGTCACTAAATAAGTACTAAGAGGTCATTTTTGATCTGAAGGTTGCATGCTCATGGCTTTGCCTACCCCTGTTCAATTACCGGGAAAGAAATATTAAAAGGTGTCAGGAGTTTTAATTCCAGAGAAATTCAGAAGTCTCCTGCGAATTAAAGTGTCTCTTCAGCATTTCTGCATGTTTCCCACCATTTGCCCCATGTAAAAGCATTCTTTATCCATACACATTTCTCCAAGAAGGATCTCCCTTTTCTGATGATGTGGCGGAAGGTGGGTAGAGAATATACTATTGCTTTTAATGTTGCCACTGAAGGCACTTTTTTCCAGAATCTACTAATACAAAAAAATCCAGCTTGTAGCCCCAAAGTCATCCTCTTCAGTGGCAGGAATATTTAGAGATAAGGCAGTATTTTCAAAAATGCACATCCCCATAACCCAGCATCTTCCCTGTGGTGTTTTGGACCTAACATTTTAAATTTTTTCTGCTAAACTTTACTATGATATATATTTTTATGGCCTCCGATTAAAAGAAAGTAAATATAAAAGCACTGTTGGGAGAGAAGGTATAACACCAAGTCTCAAAGAAAGGTTGCACACATTGCTGAAAATTCACAGCAAAATGAACCACTGTGAGCACACCCATGTGACACTTTATTGGAGCATAACTTTTAAGAGATCACCTGATACTGGCAGAAAATAAAATGGGTTTCTTATAGGTACAGCAAATCTGAGCCAATATCTGACATTGCTTGGTTCAGTTATGCTCCAGCTATTTTGACACTTCCAAGAACTAGGAGCTACAATTTGCATTCAAAATATGAACAGACCTCAACAATATATGTATTAATTTATGTATTTTTAATATATGCATCTTCTCTGAGTATGTAGCATGCCAGAATCACTATAAACCTCACTTTCCTTTTTTTTGAAATTATATTGTAGTACCCAGTAACACTGTTATAGATTATTAGGTTTACTATGCTCTTTGAAAGCTATTTCATTATTATGTTTGATAGCCATTTAATAATCTGAGGTCATGTAACATCCAGAATGTACTAAATAAATTGGCCATGGTACCATGGTAAACCAGCAAGATTTTTTAAGATTTTTTAGTTACAACTGTAACCTATACCTTTACTAATTGCAATATTTTATCTGCATTTTAACCAGGATGAAATATTAGTGTGCCATTTGCTGTTGAGAATTCACCTTTTAAAAGGCACCTAGGAGATTTTGAGCTATCCATGATTTTACCCCTAAAAAATATATTTAATTCTGAAAAGTATAATTTTACCAAAAAGACCCAAACCTATGATAGAAATAGAGTAGGACAAACATATCTTGAAATGGAAGATAAATTTTAAGTATTCACTATCTCAATCAGTTATGTCTTTAATCTCAAAATTTATTAGTGGATCTATTGTACAGAATATTGAAAATTAGTAGAGACAGAAGTGTTGTTTTGACTCTGTTTTCTCTCTCATTCTATGGCCAGAAAAGTTTAGTCCAGCTTTTCTGGAATAGCAATTTGTTGTAGACTAAGGTTATCTCAGCTGATAAAAATTTAATGTAATATTGTTATTTTTAATATGTGGACAGTTTGTGAAAACTCCTGCATGCCAAAATTTTTAAATGTTTATTCCATTAACAGAAACAGTTATTTTTAACTTGAAAATTTCACTTGGAGAGCTGATAAAAAACAGGCAATCATTCACTGCATTATCAGCTCCTGAAGCTGATATAACTGTGAACTCAGCATTTCTTTACACTGATGCATGTGAGCTGGGTGAGAAACACTAAACTTTAAAGGCCATGATTATATTTCTCTATAACATTTTTTCAATTTTTTAAATGTTTGATGCATATTAAAACCTCAGTTTAGATATGTTACCTATGCTATTGGTTCCTTCCTCCCTGCCCAAACTCAGACCTGCAGCATGAGGCCCTGCAATGCCACTTCACTGTAGTGCTCAGAAAGCATCTTTAGAGGGTTTGCTTTCCCCGATAAAATTCATTGATTGGCTCTTCACAGACTTCTAACGAGAAGCTTTAAAGTGCCTGCTGCACAATAGCTTTAAAATAAAACCTGTCCTGTTCACTTACTGTTCAAGCTGGCCTGAAAGTCAGCTTTCTACCTACCTCAAATTGCCACTGACACATGGGCTCACAGCACACAATTGTTCTGGCACTTGACATGCCAGATAGACAAATATTTTGAAGATGCAGGAGTTCTAACCCTTCCCTTTTAGTCTCTTTTTAAAAAGTTCCCGCTAATGTCTCACCTTTAAGCTTCAGAATCGATTTATTGTCTTATTGTGCTCATTGGCACTGAGTTTTTGGGGGCAAGGAGCAGAATGAGGATGCATTTCACTACCAGTCTGGTTTTCTGTGAGCCAGAAACAAGAACAACTGCAACAGTGTCAGGGCTGATTTGTTTTTGAACACAGTAAGATAAACTCTAATTTGGGAAGCCTGTAGCTAAATGAAACAATACCCCTGTTAGTAATAATTTAATGCAGCCTAGTTTGGGAAAGGGACATAGAAATGCTTTGGAAACAATTTTCGTTGCTTAAAAAATAAAAACCAACCAAACACCAAAACATACAGTATTTAGGCATGGACACAAAACATAGAAAAGAGTCTGGGATAGGGGTATGTTGCAACCCCACGGATTTTTTAAGGCATTGTTATGTCTGTCAATTTTTCCACCTTTTGAGAAACTCTTAAGCCACTCCTGGAAAAAATCCAAGAAAAATCCTCTCTGCTCTCCTTCGTAAGCCGTGGTTAATTAACAAAAGGCCTGACAGTGCTCTCCATGCAGGCAGGCAATGCCACCAAAGTTCCTTCTTTAAAGAGAAGCACTTTTAACCTTCCAGGCATTTGAAACACCACCTTCATCACTAGACTTCAACTGCACAGCTGCATTTACATCTCCACCTCACCCCCTATGTCCTTACATAATTTCCGTGGCCAAACATCTTATCACAGGGATCTCTGGTCAGGTGGCAGCTGTTGTGAGTGCAGTGCCAGACCAGCAGCTTATAGAGCAAGTTGTCTCGGCAGACTGACCATCAACAGGGATATTGATAGTTCCCAGAACACCTGATCTGCTTCGTGCTGGAAAACAGGAGCAAAAAGGCTAAAAGCTAGCTCCCAAGAAGCTTATATATTCAAATTTTGTAGTTACTCTTTTAACTTCTTTCCACAATAATAAAGAGTGAGAGACATTATGTCTTTTCCTGCAAAAAGAAAACACTACAGCCTTCTGTACAAACCCTGTTGGAACACATGCCCTTGTTCAGCAGATAAGAGAAAATTAGAACTACATTCACAGCTATTTGTTACTATTTAACTTAAATAACAGAGAGGGCAGAAGAGAGCAGTCCCCAATGGTGGCATGTAGGGAAAACCATTCTGCTACATTAAAGATGTGCTTTTAATTAACTTTTTTCTGAATGATTATAATTAAAGATTTTACCACAGGTCTTCCTAGCATAATTACCCTCTATTTCCTAGCACAGTGCACATTCCCAGGAAATAGGAATCAAGACTATTTCTTAATTTAAATGCTTCCTCAATTATTTTAAAAGTTATTGGTTTAAATAGTTCTATTATTGAGATTTTCTTTGTGCTCTTTTGGTCCTTTTCATATTCTTATAGGCTTTTCCAAGACCTCAGGAACATCTTTCAGACAGTCAGGTGCAATTCTAAGCAGTTAGCAAATGATGAGTTGCATTTTATTATGTTTGGATCCAGAAAACAAGTTAATACAGAGCTTTATAAATTTACTTTGGGATCTGGGAATAAAATGGTTCATTTTTGTCACTGGTGCTGTATATATGATACCAAATTTCTCTCAGTTTTGTTCTGGAGATTGGTATCTCCTTTACTGATACAAGTCTCAGCAAATGACCTTGTTGCACATCAACTGTTGCAATGTGTGCTGAATAAAAAAGATTGAGCATGTATCCTGATTTATTTGAAGACTAATTGTGCAGATCAATGCATTCAGTAGTAATTTCTTTGTTTCCTATTAATATTTCTGCTGATAACATAAAGACATATTGAGAACTGGCAATTGAAAAACACAGGCCAAGAGAAACAGGCTCCTGCTTCTCACCTGCGCTGCGAAGATATACTGGGTCACATTTTTCCTGTGAGTTTGAGATTCATAGTTCACCATGTTATTAAAACAGAAAGACAGAGATGGCTGAAGATAGGATTTAATGAAGGAAGGGCAAGAAGGAGAAGGATTTAAGGCAGCGTCCTGTCCTCTCTTGTATCAGTTCCTGCCAGCTCTGCAGCAGTTTTTAGCGTGCAAGATTATGTTCTGAAATTCTCCTTAAACATATCTTCCAGTGTAGGGAAAACAAACAGTAATAACTCAAGAATAAACAGGATCATTCATCTTTTCCTTATTTTTATCTCTGATGATGTTATCTTTACACTGAAATATTACCCAGCCAGAGGCAGCCTTTAGAAATCAGACACCTTTGAGGCAGCATCTCCTGAGACAGAGCATCAAGCTGCAACCATAAATGTTGGTTACAGCTTGACAGACAGAACCTCTGGTGCTGATATCACATTCCCAGAGCTATCAGTGTTCAGCCCAGCTAGGAAGCCGTTGGCAGAATTCCCCACATTCCTGCATCAGTGTGCATCAGGGAATTACCAGGGAGATGGATGCATGAGGCTGTGTGCTCACCTGCACGTGGCACAGCATTGCAGATACCGACCTTCCAGCCACAAGTTCTCATTTAATATATTAATTCAACATATACGTGTAGGAAAAAATTTAAAGGGCATTTAGAAGTTATGGTATTGTAAATCTAACACCATCTAATGCCTCCATTACAGCCTCCTCCATCACCCCCAAAAAGGTATTCTCTATATGACCATCGACAACACTTCAGCTATCCCTGTAGCTATTGTAATAAGACTTTGATAGAAACTGATGCTGGTAATTCAATTATTGTTGAGTAAGTCACCTTACGTCTTTTGGTTTTCTCTTTCTATATTAAGGAGATCAACAGACAGCAAACTGAGAAAAAATTATTTCCATTCTGTCAGTATTTGGGAGTAAATAAAGAAAAGAGAATTTTCCATAAGTCCCCACTTGGGACTCCAACTACTCTTTTCTTTCATTATAACCCCTCCTCAAAATTGGGTATCTGGCTGTAACTAGATAAAAATTAAGCCTTCTTTGAAATAAACAGGCATTTCTGTGTGTGAGCTTTCAAAGAAAGGCAGAAAAAATTCTGTTTATTTAAACTCTTGTTCAGAGCAAGACCTTGTTGCTGTTGGCTCTTACCAAGCAAGCCTAGAGCATAGGCAGCTTTTGCCAAGAAACACTGAGATTCTTCCTTGTAGAGTAATTCCCAAGCTTCTGGCTGTCTTGTTCCCACAGTGCTTCATTAGCTGCAGAATTGAGTAAAATTGGTTCTGTTTACATAAGAAGAGATATTAATAGAGTCTCTGCTCATTTCCCTTGCATGCCATGCAAGGACATACAAAATGACCAATTTAGTTAACACACAGGTGAAACCCTTCTGCTAAGTGGCCTCTGAGGTAAGCAGGGTTAAAGCAGAAAGTAGAAATTTCATTGGGGATTGATTCTGGAGGCACAAATGGGGGGTAAAGAGACATAAATCACATTGAAAGTAACTAGTAGGTCTGTATTCCAAGAATTTTAAAAGTTTAGGCCTACAGAGCCTACTTTCTACCCACATTTTATATCAGTGTTATCTTCCATCTTGCTCAGTACGTGCTAGAGGAAATCTGTATTTAGTGCACTAAACAAACCCAAAAAAGTATACAAACTCAAGAGAAGAGCTGCTGAACGACCTGTCCCTACCTGTGCACCCCATTCCCAGTGCTTCTCCTTATTTCAGTGGGAATATTTGCCTGAGACATGTACGAACCACTTCAACAGAGCCTCTACTTATTCAGAACTCTCTTTATGCTCAAGTTTCACTCCACATTTTCTTATACTGAGGAACAAAGGAAGGAGATGAAACCAAGGTTACAAGTCAGTTACAAGGCTTAATCTTTCCACTGTCCACTCAGCAACCTGGCTTAAATCTCATTGCCTGACTTCTGCCAGCAGCTTGCATTATTTATCTTCCCTGTTCCCAGGAAAAGCAAGGCTTCCAACACAGACATCCCAGGGCAGCATTACATCTCATCTGACAAATAGGAGCACAAAGGCTGTAAAGAAGCAGCATCCCTACTTTCTGCTCACCTCTGGGTAGTGTGCAAGAGCTGGTTGTGAGTCAGCTTTCTCATGTAGAATGGGGAAGGGAAGGAAGAATGAGCAATAGGTACCTGAAGACAAGTTTTGGCAAAGCAGGAGAAGCTAAGTACAACAGTAAGTGCCTCTCTGTGACAAAGTGTTGCATTCCCTAAGCAGAACTGAGCTAATGTGGCCCCAGGGATACCCTAAGCATCCAGCTGCCTCTATTCCAAAGATGCCATGTGCCTGTAGAAAAGCCTACCAACACACCATCAACTATAGGAAGAGACTAAAAATACTGTAAACTACAGAAATTGTAAGAAATTAGGGCTTGTGTAAAAAAGCTTTTGCAATACACAAGAGTAAAACAAGCTGCTATTGGCACATCCCAAACCTTTAATGAGTCTTTTCTCTATTTTGAGGTTGCTATCAACTGTATGTAATTGGTGTCAAGCCCCCCACATGCTCACACGTTGGGCTGTACAGTTGTTGGGCAAACTCTTTGTTCCGAATGCCTACAGAGACATTGCCAACAGTGCTTTCTGCAAATAAAGTGCTGTCACTGCCTGGAAAATAGCTCATGGACACAGACAACTTGGAGACATGGCAACTCTTTGGCTTCTCAGGAATGACAAGAAGCCAACAAACAATACCGATTTTATATTCAAATCCAAATGAATCCCATCTCAAAGTAAGTGTTTTTAGAATGTTTGAGGAAGGTTTCCAGCACACACAGATTTTGAGAATATATGTTGACATTCTGTAGGGCAATCGAGGAAATGTAACTTGAGCAGAGCTGGCAGGGAAATCCAGCTCAGCTCCCTTTAACATGCAAGCTCACAGAGCAGCTAAAAAGGAAAGCTGAGATGGCGTGGAAGAGATTTCAGTTCTGAGACAGATTGTGCACTGCACTGTGGCGAGAACTGTGAAATAGGTAGGTAATGAAAAAGCATCTGAGAAAAAAGAGAATGGGGACGGGGGGGAATGCTGGGAAACACTCTTCAATCTTTCAGATTAATCCTGACAATATTGTCATAAATTCTTCTTTTCCCAATTCCTCTTTTTTGTTGAAAGAGCTAAATTAACACACAAATTCACAGAAAAATACTGGCAGTAAGGCTGAGGCCAGACAAACTACCTTGGTTTACTTGACTTAATTACAAAGATTTTTATAGGGGACCATCAGTTCACAATTCAAGAAATGTAGCACGTATAGAGAATGACAAAATAGGGGGGGAAAAGTGAACCACATGAAAAACATAAGCACAAAGGGTCTGATTTTAAAGGACATTTGAAAACTTTAAAAGTTGTAATGGATATATTTAAGCTGTCTTTGGAAACTCAGTGTCTAAAAGCATGACAAAGTGCATGAAGACTTTAAAGTGACATGTTAGTGAAATCTTTGCTTTGCTCTGTTTCTAAGCATCAGTCTGACTTTGTTCCTTCACCAGTTTCGGGGTGTTTTCTAATGAGGATAAAAATACATCTTTGGGCCTGCATTAACACAAGTACAGAAACATCCCAGATCTGAGAGCAACAGTGCACAGAGGGTGTCTGTCCTACTCCCCATCTCTTACCCACTGGGCACAAGCAAAGCAGAGCTGAGACAGAGAGCTTAAGAGGAGGTGGAAATGCACACAGTGCTTGCTCTCTTCCTTCTCTTGGGATACTTCTTCTGTCCTCTTCTTGCATAAGAGAACAACAGAGGTGATTGCTTTTTAATTATGAAGTTCTGAACTTAAATTCATTGAACACCAAGTGATATTAACCATTAGTTCTCAGTGTTCATCCTCACTGAAAGCACAATGGCATCTGTAAGGACAGTGTATTTGCACTGACAGCACTGTTGTGCTGAGAACCAAGTGGGAAAACAAATATCTGAGATTTTATTGTACTCGTTGAATGCAACGCATTATCAGCCCAGTTTTTACATGAAATTTCATCAAGGATATAATAAATATTCCCTAGAAAAGCCTTATCAAACCTTGCTTATAAACATGCTCAGTTTCTACTTTGATGAATTGGTATTTCCTGCCTAAAAACAAGCCTGACTGAAAAACTGCCCATCTTTGACCCGCACTGATCAAGCAAAAGTCCTGTGGTTAAGAGCACTGAGTCAGCAAAAGCTTACCAGAGCTACTGAGACAGCAGGTATGCACTTCAATGCTCCTTTCACAGAAGTGAAGAAGAAATCACAGAAAAACTAAGGTAGCTCATGAATAATCTGATTTCTCTAAGGGGAAAAAAAAATGGTCCTTAAAACTAATGACTCTTGCAGCTACTTTGATGGCATCAAAGACTGGAAAACGTCAAATATAGCAGCAGCCAACAGAGAGCATCCATCCCTATGGTATCACTACGTGTTACAGACGAGCTTAATCAGCTGGTAAAGAAAAATTTGAAAAGGGATATGGAAACATAATATTAAGAAATGCATACATCATACTGAACCATTAATTCAACTCATTCTGGAACATGCTCATGTCTGCCAGTGCTGTGGTTAATAGGGAGCCTATGAAACTCAAAATGCAATTAAGTCTTGGGAGAGGCACAGTTGGAGGCTGTGGCAGTTTCTATAGCAACCTGAAAGGCTCAAGACTAGTAACGGGAGATTAACTTAAAGGCAAGATAAGTACGTAAATATAGCTCTCAATTACCATTTTCTCTGCTGCCAAATGGGCCACATATTTTCAATTTAAACAATACAGAAATGCACTCAGATGTCCTACTTATTATTAAATAGGGCAAAAATAGCCTTTAAAAACACACTGCTGTAAAAATTCTGACAGTTTCAGAATCAGGGAATCATCTAAACCCCACTAATTAATTCAATCAAAATGGAAAGCACTGAACTTGAACGCTGCCAGAAGATTAGAAGGAGCCTTCAAGATAGGGAACATGACAGCCATAGTAAGAGTTTGCTGATGTCAACACACTGTATGCTTATGAACAAATCCTCTTGACATGTTTTTCTGGATTATGCCTCAGATCAGGTTTTAAGGGCAAGATTAAGAAGAATTTTGTAAGCACTACAGGCTTTTTTTCTTTCTTTTTCTTTTAATTTTATTTTAATACTCTCTTCAGTAAGAAAGATAACACTGAAGAAACCTCATCCACTATTTTTCCAGGCACTTTAGAGCCTTTATTCAAAGGTTCAGTTGAGACTGCAGTCACCCTTTTGAACTCCTGTCCACCTTACTTAAAAATAAAAGAAAACAGTACATGAAAGAGATTCCTGGCCACATCCCTAGTGCAGTCAGTTGCTCTGAACTTGTTGTATTTCATCATTTAAAAACAACTGATACATGCATAACACATTCAGGAATACGTATTTAACCCAATCCAGCCTGCTGAGAAACACAGAGCCAGCGGTGGCCCCTCTGCACAGCACTGGGCTGTCCTGCATAGGGTCTTTTTGCTGCAGACTAGTGAAAGAAATGTAGCATCACCCCTACTTCACTACTGTTTGGTGAATCCAAGGTTAATTCACAATGTGTTCCAAGGATTACTAAGGAACAACACACACCTCTTCACCTGACCCAACCGTGCCTTCAAACCCTCAATAGTTTTACTTGCATGGTGAGCTTTTTTGGTTGGAATTGGTTGACTTGTTGCCTATTGGAGGAAAGAATGCAGATGCCCTGTGAAAATGCCAAGAGGGTGCTGTTATTTAGTGAAAATATGTGTTCCACTTAAGATATTCCAACCTGTTCATGGTAATAACTAAGCAGCACCTAGAGTGATGAGACTGGAAGAGCATTATTAAAGGTTGGACTCCATGATCTTGGAGGTTTTTCCTAACCTTAATGATCTTCACAATGGAATTTGTGATCTGCTTCTGCTATGGTGGGAATTTGCCTGTTGTACGTGCAGAGGAGAAGAGAAGAGTAACTTGATATATTTTTTTGTCAAGAGAAGGCTTCAGGGTGACCTAATTGGGGCCTTCCAGTACCTGGAGGGAGCCTACAAGAAAGATGGAAGAGGGACTATCCACAAGGACATGTAGTGATAGGACAACAGGGAATGGTTTTAAACTGAAAGAGAGTAGGTTTAGATTAGATAGGAGGACGAAATTCTTTGCTGTGAGGGTGGTGAGACAGTGAAACAGGTTGTCCAGAGAAGTTGTGAATCCCTAGAAATGTTCAAGGCCTGGTTGCATGAGGCTCTGAGCAACCTGGTCTAGTGGAAGGTGTCCCTGCCCATGACCAGGGGTTGGAACAAGATGATCTTTAAGGTCCTTTCAAACCCAAGCCATTCTATGATTCTCTGCCATTAGTTAAATACTTCATCTCATAAAATGCCTTGAAGGTACTTTGGTTCAGGAACAGTACTCTCCTTTCCACAAGAACATTCCAGACACAAAACTGGCTTTACTCAGGGAGCTTCACCTCATCAGAGTAGAGGTGATACAGAAATAACCTTTTCAGTAGCATAGCTGGGCACTGATCCATTGATGGCTTCTAACATTTGGGCTAAGGCCCTTATTCTCTACCCAAAACAACTGAGAGCCAATGAAGAGCATGAAATTCATTAGGATTTTCTGCAACGTTTTCCCTTCCAGGGGAAAAACAAACAAACAAATAGTCAAAATAAAACAAAACAAAAAGTCAAAGTCTGCAACAAGACCTAGAGAACCAGGTTGAGAAGCATTGAGGTAGGGAAGAAACCTTCCCATCCCTCTCTGTGAGAAGCAATTTACATCACCTCTATCAGTACAATGTCTAATTTATACATAGGTGATTTCTCCTTGCTTTAGTGTCGAAGTCAGTTTAAAGAAAACAGAAGTTCTCCATCAACCTGCACCTCAGGAAGTTCCCCATCATCCCCACATCACCATTGGCCAATCAGAGCTCAAATCAGTCCAGCAGTTTAATTACCTAGGCAGCCTCATCTCCTCAGATGGTGAGATTGATGGAGAGATAGACAACAGGTTAGCAAAGGCATACAGTGCCTTCGGAAAGCTTCATAAAAGAGTTTGGCGTAATAAACACTTGAAGAAAAGTACCAAGATAAGTGTTTACAGAGCTATAGTGTTGTCTACTCTCTTGTATGGATCTGAATCATGGGTCATCCACCGCCACCACCTGCGTCTCCTAGAACGCTTCCATCAACGCTGCCTCCGAACAATCCTAAACATCCACTGGTCAGATTATGTGACCAATACATCTGTTCTAGAACAAGCAGCTGTCACAAGTATAGAGGCCATGTTGCTGAGAACACAGCTGCGATGGGCAGGGCACGTCTCCAGGATGAAGGACCAACCACCCCCTCCCTAAGATCCTGCTCTATGGTGAACTTGCCACTGGCTGCCACATGAGAGGAGCCCCAAAGAGAAGATACAAGGACTCCCTGAAACAACATCTCAGCCTTGGCCATAATGACCAACGTGGACTACTCTGGCCTCCAACTGGGAGGTCTGGAGACACACCATCTATAACGCTGCTGATGCCTTTGAGAACACACACAGGATCACCCTTGAGGAGAAAAGACAGCGCAGAAAGAATCGTGCCCTGCAGAATACACCATCTAAGGAGTCTTTCTGCTGTGCCTTTTGCAATCGGATGTGCCTGTCTCATATCGGCCTTTTTAGCCACCAGCACGCTTGTGACAAACGTGGGTAGAGCCCTTCCCAAATCTTCATTCGCGAAGCCCAGCCATGACTGAGTGTCGTATTAGAATGAGAGCCAATAGTTTCACAAGTGTGAAGTGAGTTGGACTAGTGAAATTTTCTTCCCATTTGTTTTAATTTAACAAGGAACCAGAAATAAAAATAAAGACTCTCTAATGCCATGACTTTGTTCTACTTCGTAACAACAGCGTTTCAAAGAAGTATATAACACACTGACATTCAAGAAAAAGAAATTGGTAGAGGAGTCAAAAGGGAAAAAGGAAAAGGGAATACCTAAAGACTTTTTAGCAGTTTCCAGAATTAATATTTTGTTCAGAGTGGAAAAGCTGCAACAGGGTGAGATGAGGACACTGCTCTCAACTTCTGCATTGAAGTGTAAGTTGTTATCCAAGAGTTAATTTATTCTTCTGTTTTTCGTTACTGATTTTTTTCTCCCTTTCAACTAATTGAAAAGCCACAATTGATGACCATGAAGGGACAGCAGCAGCCCTTCAACTCTAAAATTAATTTCAACCAAAAAAAGAAATCCAAAGCTATATAAAAATTTCAAAGAGGGAAAGATTACACATTGTAGAACCTATTAAGTGGGAAGAAGTTGAAGAGATTCATCATTCCCCTCAGTATTCTTAGGAGCCGACCTGTCCTTTAATTGAAGTTACCATATCCCACTCTGAAGAGTTTCTTTTCTTGAGAGAAAAGAGTGGCTGTGGCAGTGCCAAGCTTCTCAGGAGAGACAGCTTAATAAAAATATAAAAAATGCTGCCCTCCTTTCCTGCACATAAAGGTCGTCTTCTTTTTTTCTTTGATTTTGACTCAGTATAACTTCTCTACTTTAAAGAAATAAAGTAGGCTTCACTGGAGGAAAACACAGAAAAACTTAGAAATATGTGTTTCAGATATTAGCAAAGGTTTAAAAACAGAAATCAGAGCAAAGCTTTGCCAAGATGGATGTTTGGTGTGGGTTTCCTTTTTTCCTTTTTTAAAATCGTGGTTTAGCAGATCCCTAAGCACACTTTTAGAAACAGCATATCTGTGAATTTTAAGCATACAAATGAATTAATCTCCTCCCTGTTTTGCTATGTGGAATTTAGAAACAGACTTCATAAAGAATGACAATTGCATGGATCTGGATTGGTTGTAGACATTTTAATATTAATTTTAAACACAATGTATCTTTCTCTTCTCCCACCCTCCACCCCAAAGACCATTTTGGTTAAGCATGGAAGACATCATGGAATATAAATGACCAGCAGAACAGCTAGAAATTAGACTAAACACTTAAGGACATGAAAGCAAGAGTTGGAAGAGAAGTAAGGCAGCAGATCAGACATTTAACCAAGGAAATATTTTGTTTATCCATCATTTCTTGCAATTAAGCAGCAGATTGCTTGCTATACTTTCCTAATGAAAATATACAAAAGATAAACATAATCTATAGGTACTGCATGGTTTTGAGTTAGTGTGCTGCCTATAGCAAATCCAGCTCACTCTCTATTATTGCTGCATGGCCCTCTTGTATTGACCAATATAGCTCAAAACTATCCATGGAATTCCCAGAGAGTTTGAAAATCAAATGAGAAAGTAGAGAACTGAAATATATCAGGTGAAGACTTCTAAATTACAATTTCTTTGCTTGACTTCCATCACAACTCCATGAAAATACTAAAGCCATTGTGTAGACTGTGGTAGACCAAAATGTTCCTTTCTGGTTTGTTTTGGTTTTTTAAATTTTCTTTAAAGTAGTATATTTTTTCTTTCAGGGTAGTCCCATCAGCATAATGTCTTTGGTGGAGGGTAAAAGAATGTGAATAATACGCACAAAAATCCTAAACCTAAGAGCTCAAGGTCCATAAAGAACTCCCTATGACATCTGTCCTCCTCTACTTAAACCCACACACTTATCTTTTGTAGCTTTACATTTCCCTGCCTACAGGGTTTGCTCAGGGATCCTGACCCAGCACCCAGGCCTTTCTCCTGCCTATGCCAGGCAGAGGTCCCAGCAGTTCTCATCTTGGCAAACCTCTCCATCTCTCAGCCACTCCAAGGGCAAGGTGGAAGGGAGGTCAGTTTTAAGCTGTAGATTTGGCTCCCTGCTCTGCCCAAATTCCCATCCATGAGACGTAATCAAAAGCTGAGCTCCTACAGCTGCTCTCACATGCACCCCAGTGACACCAGCAACTCCCAGGCAAAGTTCCAGTTGCATACTGGAAGCAACGTTGGATGAAACAGCAGCAACCCCTCAAGTACTTCCTTGTCCTAATAGCTTAGAGAAAAGCTCAGTCCTGAGCAGCATCCTTTAACATGACCCTCTCAGACACAGCTGACTGCCCCAGCACTTGGCAGAACAGCCTAAAGCCCACACTAGTATTTCTTTACCAGCCAGAATCCTTGTGTGCACATCTGCAGTCCCCTGGGAATAGGGCAACATCTAATTTAAGCAGATGGTCAGTGAAAATTGAAAGGTCAGGATTAAGGGTGCTGAGATAACCTCTGCTTCAAGCGCCCATCTAAATTACCAGCCACAGAAACCAACCCAAACATGCAAATCCAAACTGCAGCAATCTTTGCTTAAATCAAAAATGGTCTTTTTCAACTTATTCCTCCCCTTTTTCTCACACAAATATTTTTTTTAAGAAGATGTACCAGTAAGTCAAGACAACTAGGACTAAACTGTTCTAACCACGAACCCTGGGGAACAGGTGTAGCGCACAGCTTCGCCACACATTCCTTTTGTTTCTCATGGTTTTGGCTCAATTACATTTGTACTTTTATTACAGGCTTATTTCATCCTTTCCTTTCCATAGGAAAATAAAAAGGTACCCAGCATTTAGCTTCATAGATCTGGAAACTACGCAGCAGAAATGCTGACTCATGAACACACATTTTCATTTTTACTTGAAGCAAACAAATTAAATACCGCTGCCTCTGCTCTACAGCAAAAACCCAAATAAACTGAAAGAGAGTAAAACTGCGTTAGGCTATAACATGCTAATGTCCTTTCAAGATTCAGCCAAGCCTTTCTACACGCTAGCCCTATTCTTCTCTCAATTTGTGTTGTTTAAGTGCTTAAGGATGTTTGCATATTTGCTAGAGTAGGTGAAATAAACTAATTAGAGAGGAACAAAGCAATCTAGGAATTGCCGGGTGTGGGAGAGGCATCTTGAGGGGAAACTCTGAATTCAGAACATGCCCATTAAATTCACTGTCGCACAGCTCTGTAACTACAACTAACTACAACTAAATGAAAAGCTGGATTTTCTTTTTTTTTTTTTTTTTTTTGACAGTGATTTTTTTTTCAGGTTTGTATTATATTGTACATTTCTTGCCTGCCTTTCTGAAACATTTCCTGCTCCCAATACTAACCTTGCATGAAATGAAAAGTCACTAAGGGTTTAAAATAATGTCTTTCTTCCCCCGCTACTCTTACAGCCAAAGACAAGTTAAAAGGTTGAAATATTTTGATGCTTGTATATCATAAGCCTTTCAGTACAAATACTTTTAATTTCCCAAGGGCTGACTTTCCTATCAAAGACTTCACATCTAACGTTGTTTTTTTCAAAAAGCCCTAATCAGCAGCAAACAAGTGAAATTGTCCGTGTTCACCAAAGAAAAGGAATACAAAAGCTGAAGAGATTTTATTGCCAGTCCTGCTGAGGTAAGAAAGGTGACACAGGATAAAATAAAAAAAGACTTGCACTTCATAATGGTTTGGAGGTGAATTCATACCCTTCCTTCATGGCTCTCTGATATCAGTTAACTATCTGAGGAAGGAACAGGCTGATGTTCTGACACATTACAAAAATAGAAATGTAATACCTAATTTTAAGATAGGTACTCAGAACATATTAAAGGGTTATGTTCAAAGCACGTAACAGCTCTGAAGGAGAACAATGCTGACACCAAGTGGAAGAAAACACTGCCGGCTCCATCCTCCACTGCAACCACTGAGACGCGCGAAAATCTTGAGTCGCAAGTCTTAGGGTTGGGTGTTGTGGGAAATGTTTTAAACATCAGAGGAAGACCACACAGATCCTCTGAAAGCAGAGATCTGTGTTTTCCTAATGAGTACACCAGCTGATTAATTATAATCCTCTTCCTTGTAGTGTAGCTGATGTCAGTAAGCAAAGCAACTGGCTGCCACTCTGAACACATCAGGTATTGCTCCCCTTCACAAACTGCAGATAAACCTCCTTAATCTGTAATCTACACAAGTTCTGTGAGTCTGGATATGGTGGGAGCTTTATGCTCTATTCTCAGCCACACTGAAAAATGGGCATTCACAGACTGAGAAATAACAAAGAAAAGTCTCCACCAAGTTAGTTTCTGTACCCTTAGTGCCTTCAAAGCTATTTTTCCAAGCCAGGAAAGGCCTGTATCAGTGACCAATTTTAGAAACACCTTCCCCTCTCACACACTTAATATTCTTATCAAAGAACAGACAGTGATCGGTGTAATCAGCCAGGGCGAGTGCCCCAGCTCTGTTCTTGCACTATTGATGGCAGTAAAAATCTCAGCACTTCAGTTTGACCAGCTTCTCTCCTCTGTACTCAAGCTGCTTGTTACAGTAAAGCACAGTCAGTGGTGTGACAGAGCACACCCTCTCCTGCCAAGCTTCTCTCCTAGTGCAGCCGTCCCCAGAGAGGAAAAAAAAAAAAAAGCCAAAGAAAAAAAATAGAAAAAGCAAAAAAAAATTCTACATATATGGGAAGGGAACAGAGAGAAACGCAGACAGCAGCAAAACCCATTTGTGGGATTGAAGGGTGACTGCAGTGTCCCAGAGCACTTGTACAGCAAGTCAAGAGGAACCCCCAGCACTGCTGAAGCAAACATTACATCAGTGACACTTCCTCCACACCCTGCAGTTCACCAAAAAATGGAGACCAGGCACACCTGTCATTTCCAAGTGGAAAACCAGCACAAAGGAAAGGCTGCTGTGGATCCCAGGCACAGCACAGGAAAGGACATCACTTGCTCCATGCCCTATTCCTTCCACCCACAGGCAGACAGGCTCTGGCACTGAAAACCCAAAAGGAGTAATGAGTGCTCCAGCCACATGCATCTGGGCTATTCTAAGTCAAACTTAATTAGGCTAGAGCAATTTTTATCAAATCCTTATGCCTACATATTCTGCACTGCTTTTCCAGAAGAAAAAACCCACATCCTTACAATCTGTTGGCTGCAATGTTTTTGTGGGGATATATGTCCTACTTTGATCTCTATGTATGGCATTTTTCATCCAGTCTTCTGGTTTGCTCAGTACTCAAATAAAAAATTAAAATGTAATTTTTAATGAGTCCACGTTTTACCAAATTTACAAGGATTAGGGAAAATAGACTTTACGTGCAATGGGAAATATTATGAAGAAATCTTCCTATAATGTAACAGCAATCCCTGTGTAAAAATTGACAAATCTCCTGGCAGTTCACATGGTACATGCAGGATTTGCTATGTTCATATATAAAGCCAATTAAATATACCATTGCTAAGTAAAGAACTTAAATAAAACAAAGTAATCCACACCTCTACCGCTTCAAATTTCAGAAAAAATTTGTTAAGAGCCACAAATAGGAATTGGAACTGTTTTCCCCTATCCAGAAAAAATTATTTTGACAAGATAATGTAGTCTAACCTGGCAACTTCAGATCATGAGAGAGTATCTGTTTGACTGGTTGCTCATTTGTTCTGAAAGGTTTCAGCTACTTCAACAGGCATTGTCACGGGATTAGCAAAGTAAAACATCAGTTAAATTATTGCTGTCCTCCAAAGTGAGGAGATTCCATTTAGGAGACCATAATTCTCTTTTACGGCACCTTCAGATGAGAGTGAGGCACCACATTTTTTTCACAGGACAGATTTAATGCTGAAACATCCATATCCTCTTTGAAAAAGACTAAAACCACAAATTTAACAGAACTCTCCAGACCACAAAAGCCTTCCCAATAAAACCATAATTTGAGTAGATAAAGTATGCATGAAATATTTATTTTCACTCTTCTGGCCAGCTCCAAACCACACTGCAGTTTTAGAATTTCATTCTGAGATGTCTGTGGTCAACCTGCAGGTCCAGGATGCTGTCCAGCTCCACTTCCCCATCCCCTGGATCTCTGCAATCCCTTTATAATGGGGTTCTATGGATTATAATGAGAAGCCACATGGGACCCAATCAATAGGCAATCCCTGCAGCCTTGCTGATACACAGTAAAGCACGATAAAAGGACAAAGGAAGGGAAGAAAACAAGAAATGAGACTCCTTTCCTCAGGGTGGAGGCACTTCTAACCAAACCCATGCTTTAATGGAGATACAGGCAGTGGCTTGTACACACCCATAAAGTCATGCTTCTCTTTGTTTGCAAGACAAAGGTAGCAAGGATAATTCAGGAAGGATTTATCTGTGACTTTTGTACAAAAGGAAGACAGGGAAAAACACCCTTGTACTAGATGCAAAAAAAAAAAAAGAAAAAAAATCCATAGTCAACTTCTATTTAGAGTTTAAAATTCAGAAAGAATGAGGGCAAACAGCATGACAAATTGCTATTAGCAAGGTTTGCTTCATAATTAAATTACTCTGTAGAAGTTAAGATTATCTGGTACACCTTCAACACAGCCAGTGATATGCCTTGGGTAAAAACACAGTTATCCAGAGAGGCCTCAGGTCAAAACAAACACCACAGGGTCTAACCTCTTTTTAAAGAAGTATTTAATCCAAATAGGAAAATCAGTTTAGTACCAGTGCAGTTTGTGAGCTAAGACAGAAGGTTATAGGACAGCTCTAAAAATTAGCGAATTCTCCGGTGGGAAGATTTTTTTTTTAAAGTAAAATAAAAAATAAAAAAAAAAATAAAAATGAAATAAAATTTATTAAGAGAACATACACACAAAACCCCCTCATGGGGTACAGAATTCTGACTCTATTTTCATGAAAAAAAAATGTACAACATACAATGGCCAGAAAAAAGGACAAGTTAAAATATACATCATAGCCTGGATATAACTTTTAAATCACTATCTTTATATGGAATAGGTGGCTGTGAATAATCTACTGTACAGCCTAGGGTAATAGCTCTGAACTACTAAAAGGTGCCTTTCAAAAACTTGCAAATTCATCTCCCAGTCTGTCAGTCTGATCAGCCTGCAGACACAGAGTAAGTGGGATGACTCCTGGTGCTTTGAGATACCAAGAACTCTGCTCAGAACAATCAATCTGCCCACCTCAGCCTACAAACAACACAGCCTGTGTCAGCTGCATGGCATCCCTGCCAGATTGGCATGGCTTTAATTTGTCAGAGCTCAATTAATTAGGTTAACTTAAAATGTTGAAATGGAAAAAAAATAGAAAAAAGGCACCCCAACAGCAACAAAATTACAGGAATTAAGTCAAGTATCTGTGTCAAAGCCAGTAAAAGCAAGTTTCATTTCCAGGACACAACAAGGGATCAGAGCCAGGTTTGCCATTTCAGTTTTTGCTTTCTTTGCTGGAACGAAAACACACACTCTTAATATGTTTGGTTTGTAAACCTAACTTTGATGTTTCCAGTTCAATGGACTTTGAGCAATTGTTATATTATGAAAGATGAGGGGTACCTATCCAATGTGCTGGGTTTCCTGCCAGAAATTACAAAAACAAGACCAGCCACAGAATACTGAGTTCCCTTCTCACCCACAGCTGGGATTTTTTTCATAAGCTTACCTCAGAGCAGGAGAGTGCCCCATGGCTATGCTTTGTCTGAGGTTTTATTAAAGAGCTTGAAAGGATCTTTTCAGCAGAAGTCTTTCCCACATCACCACAATCCCAGACAGACTGTGACATTTTGCAGAATTACAGGGAGTGGAGTTGGTTCTAGAACAAAAGCACTGCAACAGAAAGCCAGGTTTCCTGGCTTCTCTAATACATTCCCAATTTCTTTTAGCTGCTGATGCTTCTTCTAGCTTTGCAAAGAGAAGCTAAATTTCGATTTTATTTGCTCATTTGGATACAGATTGCAGAAATTCTCAAAGGTGGTAGTGACACAGGACTTCTTCAGAGAGAAAGAGGAGCTGGAGGCAGGGGCTCCAACACCATCTCAGTGTGAAACCATCTCCCTGTTTTAGAGATGGGGACATGGCATGGCAGCAATATTGTAGAAACATCCTTGTATCAGAGTATTCTGTTCTTTATACCTATCTCTGGACAGGTTTTATTTTAAAAGAAAGCTTCCAAGGAGCATTAGTGTCTCAGTATTCTGCTTGGGATATACAATATGTTCTAAATACTGAATTTGACTTTGTATTTGAAGTTTGATGGTTTTTCTTAACAGAGATACTCGGAGAAAGAAGACAGAAAATTAAGGAGTCATAAACACAAGCAGCAGCATCTACATTTACATACAATGGAAATCTCTTCCATAGTCCATCACTTTTCCTGGCACACTGTTACCAGTCTGGCCATGAGCCACAAGGATGTGTGGGAACTGCATGTCTTTTTCTAAAAATCGATTTCAAGTTAAGCAGCAATGACACATCATATCACAAACTGAAAATAAGATTTATATTGACCCTCTCCCTGAACCAGCCTTTGTCTAGCATGTTTTCTCCACCAGGAGTTTTTGACAGAGGCAAAAAAATGAATCGAAGTACTAACAACGTTTTACAACAGAAAGCGCCCAAGGAGAAGCTGAAACACACACAGTGACTTCTAAAAAGGGACAGAGAGGTTTCCAACCTTCTGGTTTTGCTTTTCTGCATCACCAATGTATAGACAAACATATATGCAAAATGAAAAGTGCTTCACTCAAGGAAAAAATCCAGTGGCTTTGATCTAACAAAGCTTGGTATTAACACATTTAAAGTGGAAACAACTTCAAATTTTATTGTCTACATTTTGCATTTGAAATTTTTCAAAAATCAAAATTTTAAATACTCATGTTTCCTCTCTGGCTTAGGTATATCATGAATATTTACATTGCTGGGAACAAGTTACAGTCATTACACTAAGGATAAGCAAATATATTTCCATTTGTAGGTTCCAACATAATGAAGTGCTTGATTACTTGCTGAATTGATTACTGTGACTTTCTTACCTGAAGGCCATCTGCTTGTCTCTGTGAGAAACAAGGGTTCAGGTCAACAAAAAGCATCTCATGGTGTTGAAGCAGATACAGCAGGAGGCCATTGTAAAGCCTTTGCTCTTCACAAGCCAAGGGACTGACAGGGACCCTAAAGGAAGAGGAGGTGAATTAAGTTTAGGAGCTCTCAGATCAGGGGCTAATCATGAGTCACACAGGGAGCCCTCCCAGGGCCCAAGATAATTCAGCAAAGCAGCCAGCTGAGTGACTGGATGAAAACAGAGTTCCCCATTTCTAACAAGCAGTTGTTGGGACAGGGACCTACAGTTTGGTGGGTTCACAAGACTGGGACCTTCGCAGTGTCAGAGCTCCAGTTTGCTGATCCACAACACAACGAGTCTTTGTGGCAGCACAGCAGAACCTGACAGCAACTCAGACTCGAGGTTCAGAAAATCAAGGATTTGATTTCTCCTGTTGAGAATGGGAGAAAAAGCCCCAGAAATCTGCCAGCACTCGCTGACACTGGGTTGAAGAGAGTAGTTTTGTTCTAGCTTAGCTTATGAAGGTGAACTCTGATCACTGGAATGTCTTATTACCAAAAATGCCTGGAAAAAACCCCCATAGGTAACAAACTACTTCAGTGTGTTAATTTATAAATCCACAGACATCAAGCACATCATGCAGGGAAACTTGCAGATGCTCCCATTAGCAGGTTGAGTTTGGGGTTTTTTCTTGCTTTCCCCACATATTTATTTTTAAAAAAATAAATAATAGTTGAACTTGTGGTATCCATGCTAAATTGGAATAAATTAAAGTCAAGGGATTCTTTGTATAGGATTCTAATCTCATTCCCTAAAGGACCTGTGTATTCCCCCTCTGAACTATTGGGAAGCTTCGAGAACATTTACATAAATGCTATCTATGGCCTTCTCCAGCCACACTGCACCAACTCAGTTCCACCCAGCACGGTTTTAATATTTAAACAAGACATTCATAAACTCTGGAGACTAATGTGGAACATGAACACACCAGTCTTCTGTTTGCCAAATCAGTACATTCATTATTCATTTGCAATTTTAAAGTGCAAACATACACACTGGGCCCAATCCAATTGCTTTCATTCACGTTCCTCTTTTGTAAACTTACTGTTGTTTCTGTAAGAACTTGAGTCCAGGCTCCTTTTGAAAGAAGATGGTTTAAACAGAGTTATAGTTGCTTTATGGTGAACTTGCCACTGGCTGCTGCAAGAGAGGAGCCCCAAAGAGAAGATACAAGGACTCCCTGAAATAACATCTCAGCCTTGGCCGTATTGATCACCATAACTGGTCTACTCTGGCCTCCAATCGGGAGGCCTGGAGACACACCATCTATAATGCTGCTGATGCTTTTGAGAACACACACAGGATCACCCTTGAGGAGAAAAGACAATGCAGAAAGAACCGTGCCTTGCTGAATACACCATCTAAGGAGTCTTTCTGCTGTGCCTTTTGCAGTCGGACGTGCCTGTCTCGTATTGGCCTTTTTAGCCACCAACATGCCTGTAACAAACATGGACAGAGCCTTCCCAAATCTTCGTTTGCGAAGCCCAGCCATGAGCCAGGTAAAACGTAGACAGATTTACGGGATAAACTACTGTGTCATCACTTTCTTTAGGGTTGGTTAACATTTTTCTTTTGTGAATTCCTATTTTTCTTGGGAGAGACTCAGTTTCTCCACAAAAAGCAAGGCTGCATGTAAACATGTAAACCATAGTTGACTGAGCAACAGCCTTTCCTGCATACAGCAATCCTAAGAGATTGTTCATTGCTCACCCAACATTAATACCCTCAACTCACAGGCCATAGAAGCAATACTTTTCATCCTTCGCCTTCTTTTTCAACTTTTTTTTTTATATTAGACATCTGTTCCCAAATCCACTTCTACCAGCTCTTAACTCCAATACTGCACAAGTTATCCATGAAGATAAACAGCTCTCATGCCACTTACTGAGTCCCACTTTCCCTTACCAGTAGCCTGTGTTTTGGGTGCCCAGTTCTCCTTTCATCTTAAAACAAATCCAAGCTATAGACTGGGATAAGCCCCTGCAGCTGACTCCAATATCAATGTCTCATCAGCAGATATTCACGGGTGGCAACAGGTGTGTACTCCAAATATAGAGAATATATTTTTAGTTTTCTCTGCAGCCACCTTCCACAAAGACTTTTAATTAATTTTGTAAAATAGTCACTTCCCACGTGTTCAGATACTTCTGCCACTAGCAGAAACTCTATTAACTGGCTGACAGCAGGGGAATCAGGTTCACACACTGCTAAATCCAGGAATATGGTTCCTAGAAGAAAATCTAGGAAGAGCACAGCTCCTGAAATGTATTCTGCATTCACTATAAAAACCCTGTAATCAGTTATAGTGAAAATCAAACACAAGAGAACATTCACTACAAATAAGGAACAAGTAAAACTCGATCATCAGGAATCAGCTCTTTTCGAAGTTCTTTGCCACGAAGTGCAAGCTAAAAAATCCATGCAGTCCCTTGCCTTGGCTGTGCCCAGAAGATCTGCCAAGGTTCCCTGCCAGCAGAGGCTTGCTGCAAATTTACAGAAAGAATGAGTCAAAGTGAGCAGCAGCAAACAGCTGGCTGGCTAACATGCTTGTGCATTCCTGCAAGGCTTACTTACTGAGGTAAGTACCAAAAATCTCTTTACCAAGCTGAAGCAAAACGAAATATTCATAGAAATTGAAGGAACATCAGTTGCATCTCTGACAGAAGTGTGGCAACACGTTTTCCTAGGCATTCCCAGAGACTAGGGGAACACAAAACAGTTCACAAGGAGGATGAGTGGCAACAGAAATAAATAGTTCGGAGAACGAGCAGAAAGAATTCAACAGCAGAAGTTAAGAGAAGGGTGGAGCTAAGCAGAGTCCAGGGAGTAGCCAGCCTGAGACCTGACCTGCAAGTTATGCTTCTGTTCCCTTACCTACAAAGAGACAAGGACACAAAAGCTGCATCATGCACATGTTAAGATTGAGTCACAAAAGATCCACAACAGTTTCCAGGGTCTAAAATCTAAAAGAAAAGCCACACTAACAGTGATGGTGAAGCAATTTAACAGCAGTGAAGATAGCTTAACTCAGTCTCATGGGGAAAAAAAAATAACATGAGGGAGGAAGGCCCATATAAGAAATAAGAAGGATCTGTTTTCAAAGATTAAGGTAAAACTAAAACATTTTACTTAGTTATGTTTTTTCTGAAACATACCTTCTTTTCATATATTCCCTCTCTGGGTTCCATCACCCTGAACAGGGAGATACATACTAATAATACAGTAGAATTCTTCCAATGTGAATCTGATTTCAGTCAAATATTGAATGTAAGTAGCATTAAAGTAAGGGACTGCAACAGATTAAAAATAGATAAGAGGCAGCTTATTTAACATTCAATTTCACACAAACAGTGATATCAGTTTCCTAACATTTAAAATCCATGATGAAATTTTCCATGACCCTGTAACTAGACTTTCAATATAAAACCTGTGTTAAGGCTTATATTTTTTTCTGTTGCAATTGCCATAGCTACTAATTCTGAGGTATATGCAGGTTAGGCTTGCAAGGTATAATGAGCAGCAAGTTTAATATTCTACTTCTGTGTCCCCAAGGCCCATATGTGTCCATGTTCCAACTACTGAATATTCCTACTCGGTCTCTTCAGTGAAACTATAAGCATGACAGGTCTCCACAAATAAAAGTGTCAAAAGATTGAGACAGGTGATAATCCCAGATAGAATTTATACTTGAATATAAATAGATAAGAAATTTAAAGTAAGAAGGCTTATAAACAACCTAGTTCAGTTGTTCAATGTCAAAGAAGGAAGAAGAAATTGCACAAAAATGCAGATTGCCAGAATACATGCAGAATATTTTTAACACCTGCAGTGAATTAGTGCCATAAGTGGAGCTGACATTACATCCAGGAGGTTAATTCCAGCAACTGAATGGAGCATATATTTCTGCAGATTAGATCTAGAGTTGTTTTTTTCATATTTTCACATTTTGACTGAGCAATTATAGTGAGCACTACCCAACATGTCTCAGTTTCCAGTGCAGCTACACGCTGGCTGCCAAATGTTTCATAATGTGGCAGATAATTGCACTAATTCTGGCTCTGAAAGACATAAAGGATATTTATGACTTTTTCCCCTGTGTCAGCAGATATGATTTGCCACAGCTGTCTACCTTGAATTTTGCTGCTCTACAGGACAATACAAATGATTTATTCTGAATCACTGAAGGCCTCGGGTCACTCAGCAGGAAGTGGTACAGCAATCTCACCGAGAGAAAATGCCAGTTGCAAAGCTCTTGTCTCCACTCAACTACCAAAAAGGTGATTTTTCATAATCCCAGGAGGTAACTCTCCAAGGACAGAATCAGCTAAACACTTCACAAAAAAGGAGCTCCAGAATTACTGGTTTCTCTCCCAGAGCTGGTGAAATCAGAATGACTGTAAAAGCTGAAGATAACATTTATAAGGAAGACATATTTCTATTTGTAGCTGTTGTCTTGACAAGTCAGTAGCAGGGAAACCCAACTCTGATTGCTTTCAAGGCTTCTCAGACAGGTCATTGCCACAAATACTTTGTTTAGCACTGAGGGTACTTTAAAAACCAGACAGAGGGACATCTTCAGAAGTAGCTAGACCATGTCCCAGAACATTGGGACATTTAAAAACTGAAGCAGCTCAACAGTCAATAAGGGAGTATACTGGATTCTCATGTGTAGGTCAGTGGGCACACATTCAGAAAACCTGGGAGTGGAAATAAAGGAATTAAGTCTCCTTGCATGTGTGTGCATGCACAGAAGCCTCAAGTGATAGCAAAGGTCTCCTGATGGCAGAAGAGTGACAGTCAGTGAAGTCCTTTTTGAGTTAGTGTAGGGGTCAAGGGATAGACTTCTGGCGAAGGCCTTTTAGCATCAGCCTTTTACCTGTTTATAAGTATCACCACACAACTAATCCAGACACTGAAAATAAACCTCATCTATCTACTCTCATTTACTAACTAGCATGCAGAGATTAAGGAACTTGGGGTTAGATTGCAAAACTGCCTTGTCCCTTGTCCCATCAGCCACGGTGAAGCCTCCTCTCAAATGGCATAACTCCTACCACATCGCATGTTAGATTTGTCTCCATGGCTGTACTTTCACTAAAGATATAAACTTATATCACCTGCAAAGGTCATATGTTGGTACACCTGGCAATAAACCCAAAGAGCAGGTAAGCAGACACTAAACATAGAGACCTATGAAACAGCAGCAAAAGTACAGTTCCCCAAAACAAAGTCTGTCATTGATTGGTGCAAATTTTGCTGAAGATATACTTTTTAAATGAACTTGGCTTGCCACATACAGGAAAAAAAATGTGAATAAGGCTTTTTTTATTGCATAGAAGATCCTAATTGCTAACACATACATTTTGTAAAGTGGCACAGGCTCATAGTTCACATTAAGCTTGACATGGCTATGATCCACTAAAACAAAGGTTTACAAATGGTAACAGGTATAAAGATTTTAACATCCTCTAGTGTCTACAATGAAGGATGGGATAAAGAACTAAACCATTCTAGATTCATTGGAAAATCCTCCATCACCTGATCACACTAGGCTGTTCCTTCTTGTCATCTTGACTTGTATGGCACGTTGTCCAGCCTTTCCTTTTGTGCCCACTCACCATCATCCCACACATAACTTGTCTAGCTTCAGCCAAGCAGTCACTGCTTGCAAACTCAGGGGGCCTCTGCCTGGATGTCAACTTGCATTTTAGTGGCAAGGGCAGAATGAGTTGCTTCTCATTCTTGATAAAGAATTTATCTTAATTTCTCTGTTATCTAATGATATTACAACGTCAAAGTCAGCATTAGCTTTTCAGAATCGAGTCTAACAACTAAGCAGCCTGCACTTCAGTTGGCTAGGAAAAGAGGAGTAGTTCTCATTAAACAGTTCTCCACCTGTCATATCTCTTCTCTTCAGATGTTTTCTTACTTGAGGCTGGACCTGTCTAGTCAGTGCCTAACAGAATGAAGGTGGTCAGCCAGCTCAGAACCTGTCACATCTGCCCAAAATATACTGTATAAATATTTAACTTTCCAAATGTTCCACTTACTGTTGGACATACAGCTATGACAAAAAGCCTCATTGTAAAGTGACTTAGCAGAACTGTTTAGGGTGGGTGAATAGAGAGTACTCACTTGAATAGAGCAGGTCCAAACACAATGGAGAGGTTTTCCAGAGTCATGAAATTCACTTCACTGTGTGTTGCTATCTTTAACAGGAAAGCAGACAGGAACTGAAGAAGGTTTTGATGGGCTTTGGGCAGGCAGCTGAGCAACTGTTTCATGTTCTCTATGCATTCTGTTGTGTTGATTTTGTGCTCTGGTGGGGGGAAAAAAAATTATGACAGGCATTCCTAATATCAACACAATTTCATCATAGATATTACTATAGATTTGAGAAAGAGAGACATTTTAAAATATATTAGAGCAAAGTGAAGAATAAATATGTCCCAAACAAATAACTTGTACTCCAAATTTTGACAGCAGTTTTCACAAATGAATATTTAAGTACCGTGGATTTTCCAGATACTGAGTTTTACATACACTGTTTCTGCTACTCTTCCTGTTATGACAGAATTATCCAGCACTTGCTGCTTTCTTAATGGAATTGCAGGCAGTAGTCATGTAACTGAATCCTTAAAGCTGCCTTTAAAGATGATATAAGGTTGTCAGCCTTAACTTTCCCGAGAGATTTTACACATGCTGCATGATTCTCATTAAGGGAAATAAGAAATTGTACCCTTTCAGCCCCACATCATCTTCATCTCCTGACTAATTGGTAGCTCTCAGACTCCAAACATCTTTGGTCTATAAATATGCAACTGTAGCTACACAAGAGATGCTTAAAAATCTAAATTGGAGATACTTAGCATTTTCTTGGTTCTCGTTCTTCAAAGAAGGGTAACAAGGCAGAAAATAGGTTCACAAACAACTCCATTTGATCAGCAGTTCAGAATTAGTATGATGAAGTCTCCTGGCTATTAGAATTTAGATGACAGTACTGCTCAATAATTGGCAGCTGATGCTCAAATTTGCCACAGATCACCAGGACACATCTGCATAGCTTTGACATTGTGAATAGCAAATCATGCCCTAAAGGGTAATTTTAGCCCTAAAAAATACATTTCGTGCAGGCTAAGGCCCAGGGTGCCCAACTGATTAATGAGAGAAATGGAAAAGAGGATGGAGAGGGGGAAAAAATAAAAATATTTTAAAAATAACAGCAAGACAGTTAGAAGTAGACAAAACAAAGTGCTCTCAAAAAACCATAGATCTTTCAGCATAGATTTTCACAGTTCATGAAGCTGATTCCTTTCTCTTTCTTTCCTTTTTCCTTGCAAACACTTACACTGGCACCTTGAGCAAAAGCAACCTGCAACCTAACTCACTTATTTGTATGTAAACACCTGAATTAGTCATCAGTCAAAATCACTGGGCAGAATTGTCTGAAAACATTAGCTCAGCCATTATAGATTTAATGGGGAACTAGGCAGTGTATTGCTGCAAGTACCGGTCCTGGCTTTGCATTCTGAAAGCTTCATGCTGCTCCACACACTGCTGTCCAAGAAGATTATAAGAGGATTAGAAAAATAAATATTAACTAAAAATAAAGTTCTAAGTAAGAACAGGGATGCACAAAAGAGTTCCTGTACCAGGGAAGGTTAAATAGAGAAAGAGGCCTCAGCTTGGAAAAGAGAGAAGTGAGGCAGTGGGTATATAAGGACACAAGCAGCATTATGATGGCGATTAGATTAAAAATAAAGATGTCATCTCAGTAACAAGTAAGGTATACAATTTAAAAAGAAAGCATGCAGAGGGGTACTTTCTCAAAGAATAAAGGATTGGATTGCAAGATGCATTGCCACATGATGCTGGGGAGTCCAAAAGCCTTAAAGAATTAAAAAAAAGACTACAGACAAGTTCATTGAAACGTGGTCAATCAAAAGCAACTAAACATCAGTCTCAGGTTAAGGAAACATAAAACCTTGCTTAGAAAAGGTGCAATGAACACATTATCTGTCACTATCAGAGAAAGGACAGAAGCTTGGAAGGTGCCTGTTCTGTACCTTGGAAAGTTTTTAGCAAGCCAGAACAAATGTTGTCTGGAAAAACAGCCACTGGTAGTTCTTTCAGAAAGAGCTTCAGGAGACTGGCCACAGAATCAACATCTCCATCGTTAATAAGGTCCACTTTTTCTCCTTGATTATATTTCTGTTTTAATTCTTTGATTTTATTTACTGAACCACCAATTCTAAATATACCAACACGCTCCAGACCTGTTTAAGAAATATAAAACAGCAAGCAATGGTTGCATTACCATATTTGTGTGATAAGAACTCAAAACTCATTTGTTGATGAAGCTCAAAAAGCAAGAGCTCCTTTAAGAAAGCATAAGAATTGTAAGTATAGATTTTTCAGCACTTACAGCTAAAAAATACAGCTTAAACAAAGAATAACAGCCTTCAGAGGCCAAACAGGGAAAACAGGAACTTACCAAACACCTCTAGGTACTCCACCATCTGTGTCACAAGAGAAGGAACCCCACATTGTGTCGCACCCTGAAGGAGGGTTTCCAGAGGAACACCAAATGTGCTTCTTTCTCTGCTGAACTGTAGGTCTGGTGAAACTTTATTTGTTGTGTGCCTGACTTGAATAGAAGAGAATGATTTCTGGGGAACAAAACCAGACAAGTGATAAGCAGAGACTGGCTTTTATTGTTTTAAGATCCGAGGGTCTACAGCTTAGGTAAAATTATTGTCCCTATTGTAGCATCTTAGTACAGACTGCATTTCTACTGCATATTGTTAAAATACTGATACTACCATTCTTCTTCTGCAGAGCTGAAACAGGATCTGTGATAGGGTAAATCCCAGTAAAGCCCGTTCACACCTACAGTCAGGGAAAATGGGACCTCATGTCAAGGCAGATGCCCTGTTTAGGACATGGAGAGGTCATTATTCCTCAAAAGAACCCCAACAGTCAGAAAAAAGCCAACCCAGTGCTGGTGCACAGCCTTCCAACCCCATGAAATTTGTGAATTTCTACCTAATTCTCGGAGACAAAAAAATGCAAGATCCACGGAGGGACCAGAGGAGGAATTGAAGCAGCAGCCACAGCTCGAGCCTGGCAAAGGGTTCCTGTCTGCTCACCCAGTAATTCCAAATTTCTTACCCCAATAACTCATGGAAAAACTTATGTGAGAAATCATGAACAACCTGCACTTGGGAGCTGCTTTTTCATCCTGTGAGGGCAGAGAGGCTGTCCAGTACTTGGGCTGGGAAACACGTGGGATGTCACAGGGGTTGTCTGTCCCAGCAGGGCCAAGGGGTCCCCGTGAGAACAGGAGGGATTGCCCCAGGGGGGGCACAGCAGGTTCAGACCAGTTCTGTAGCCCCTCAGATGGCACCTTGGGGGATGTATGTAAGAATATAGATATAAATATATATTTAGATATATTTAGAATATATAACTTAAATGTATATTTAAGAACACCATCCCCCAGGGACATTTGAGAAAGGGGAAATGCTACCTGGCCACTCCATAAAGAGTCCTGGCTCCCTCATTCCCTTTCCCTCCTCTCCTACCCCCTGCTTGCCTCACAGGCAGGGGACATGACCCACAGTGCTTGCTCTGCCCTCGTGTTCCTATCAGGCAGTAATGCTCACAGTCACAAAGGAGAGGACCCTTTGCCACCAGGCAGTGACAGCAGAAGTCCAAACCAGGAACACCCAGATTTACCAGTTCTGCACCAGGAAGATTTAAAGAGTATCTACATCTCATTTGAAAGCAAGATTTTAATTTTTTTTTTAAGTGTTACCCCAACCCATTGTAAAACCTGCCTCTCCTTAAATGTTTTTATTACTATGTTCTCAGAAGGAAAAATGAAAGATTCTCCTATGGATTTGTAGCTGAACTGCTGTAGTGAAGCTGTTTTTCATACATACCTGCAGCAAAGCCACAAGCTGGAGCTCCAGGCCAGCCGTGCTGCCATGGCAAGCACTCACACTCCACTTGAAACATCTGAACCCATTTCGCTCTTACAGTACAAAAGCAGGCTTAGAACATAATGTTAATGTTACAGCATTAATAATTACCTAAAAGAAACTAATATCAGCGTGCACCAAACCCTTATTTTACAGCATTTTTTTATATAAGCTGCGAGGTGTTACAAAAAGCCTCTAAAATATCTATCCAATGCTATTCTAAATCCTTCCCCTTTCCCTCCTCAGATGCAGCAGTCCACTGGGGGAAGAAGCACAACCTTACCAGAAAGGAGAAAGGATGTAAGAAAGGACCAAAGAAGTCAGATTGAAGTTACTCACGCAAATCGAAAGGGAGGCACCTGCTCCCATGTTAGACTGCAGCAGAGTGCCAGTATTTCAGCTGTGCTGTTCAGAAGACACCATCACCTTTCTTCCCCTCACACATTTGTGCAATCCAGCCAAAGCCAATTGCAGCCATTGGGCTGTTCCTCTGCAATTAACTTATCATAGCATAATTGCTAGGCACCATTCTAATCAGTGGTTTCACTCCAAATTTGTGGAAGGTAGAAATTAACTGCTTGTAAAAGTATATTCCCTGTAGCCAGCACTTCCCTCCAGAGGCACCCTGTACAAGCTGAGGGCTGTGTTACCATCAGGAGATGTTTCCATGGCACCTAACACACACAGTGCCACAGCTTCCTGAATCATGCTGATCCTGTGTGTCCTATTTACTTTTCAGTGGGTTTTTGCAATGCAGGTTTGCAGACATTCATACTACTTGCTGTCCACTCTGCCTGCTAGCAGCAGCAAGCAAAATATTTTGACATGGCCTGCAGTGTATACATATTATTGCTACATGTTTATATAACACCTGAACAATCATTTTGGTAAACATACAATCAAGGATCCATCCAGTCTTTGGAATATGGAAGATGAGGATATAGCTAAGCCCAACATCTTCTTTATAATTCTTTCAGATACAAAGCCTCTCCTGGGAAATAAGCCACAAGGAAACAAGTCATGTTGCAGTTAAATCTAATTGGGGGAGATTCTTAATACAAGTTTAGTAGGTGCCTACAAAAAACCCCAAAACACACAAGGCAAAAAAAATACAGGTGCTGAGACAGACCCCCTTGGTGGAGTACTAGAAAAGAAGGAGTTACTCCATCAAGACACTGTGCTGCTGGCACAGCACAGATGGCAGAGATCATTCCCTCCTCCTCAGCAGAGGGAACACCACTTAAAAAACTGTACAGATTTTTAGCACACTCACCTCCCCACGAGATGCCACAACAAGGTCTGGATAATGCTGTAGTTTAAGGTTTTCTTGCTCTACCTGCTGGGGCCAGACAACCAGCCCTTCCCAGCACCCCAACAGGATCAGCCTGGCCTTGGCACTGTGCCCATTGTCTCACACAAGATCCGGCTGTGCCCATCATCTCTGCAGACAAGCTTTACCTGTGCCCACCATCTCTGCAAACAAGCTTCACCTGTGCCCACCATCTCTGCAGACAAGTTCCATGTGTGCCCACCATCTCTGCAGACAAGTTCCACGTGTGTCCACCATCTCTGCAGACAAGTTCCACGTGTGCCCACCATCTCTGCAGACAAGTTCCACGTGTGCCCACCATCTCTGCAGACAAGCTTCACCTGTGCCCACCATCTCTGCAGACAAGTTCCACCTGTGCTCACCATAAGGCTCTCAGAGCCACCAGCACCTCAGCCAACCGTGCCTCTCAGCTGGCAGCAATTTGCACTCTGCAGAGAAAACCTCTCACGCAAAGGCCTCTGCAAAAATTATAAAACAAAAAACCAAAAAAATCAACAACTCTCTTAACTCTTGGATCCCTGCCCCACAGCACATTTCCATGTTCCATCTTGCTAGGTGCCACAGGAATCATTCTGCTGACATGTCAATCATCACCTGAACATGCAAACTGCAGGCAAATAGCTTTTAAAGCAACAAGTTCTCTACCTGGGCAGCAAGCACAGCTTTTATCTGTCAGATCGTTACAGGGCAAACGAGGCAGCAAGGACCACAATCAGCCTCTTGGTCTGTAGTGCTCCTCTAACTGCAATTATTGAATAATTTGCTTTCAAGTCCTGACTGCAAAATTCAGCAATGCTCACAGAAAATGAACATGCCTCTGTTCCCCAGGAAGCCTGCAGCAGCTAGAGGGCACACGAGGCTTGCCAGAGAGGTGGTCCTACAAACGTCACTGCAGACAGAGCAAGGAGCCCCAAACCCCGGGCAGGATTTTCCTTTTGTACCAAGTAAGACGGCTCGCAGGGAAGATTTCTCCATCGCTGTTGTACAAAGAGCAGGGGGCCGCAGGCAGCACAAACCGAACACGTAACTGCTCATACTGTGTAGCTGCAATTCCAACCCTTCCTTCACAACCTCTGGATCAAAGTCAGCCCCTGCAGGACCTCAGATATATGAAAAGGATGTGTGGTGCTTTGAGAAGCCACCCTGACTTCAAGGGCTGCCACTAAATGAAAACCAAAGCTTTTGGTCTCCCAGCACCCTGTTGCCCAGGGGAGGGTTTGTGAGGAAAAGTAGTGCCCTGGGCCTGGGCAGTGTGAGGGGCTGGAGGAGCATCGAGGGTTGCCTTTGTACCCTCTTCACAGAAGCCATGGCCTCCAGCTACTGAAAGGACTGCTTGTGAGGCTGGCTGATGTCTCAGAAAGATAAAGGAAGGATAAACATGAAAGGAAAACAGAAAAGTTTAGTTTTCCTGCTTAGAAAACAAGGGGTTTTTACAGAAGCATTAGAAACAGCAATATCCCTGTGAGGGAGGGCAGAGGTAAATCTGCTGTCAGCAGCAGTGAAAAAAAAAATAGCAGTAAAGAAAAATAATTAACTGAGGCTTCATGGTTCATTTAAATTTCCCTTCAAAGCTGCAAGCAGCCTGCTCTGCTAACCTTAGTGATCTGTATCTCGGCTTTGGGAGTCTCCAAGCATCCAGCCAAGCAGGAAAGAAAGCCCTTCCTGGTGGGCAAGGGCCGAGCAGTGGAGCATGTACCCTGCAGGGAGGCCGCGGTGGGAATGGGGTGTGGGCAGTCCTGTCATGCTGCTCTCCAGGCTGAGGCCCAGATCCAGCTGGAAAGGCTGTGGTGGCTTTGGATTAGGAGTAAACACTGGGGCAAGCAGCCCTGCTGATGCCAGCTGCAGCCTTTGAGCAATGGGTGCTCAGGATCAGAGCAGAACCATGGAGTTCAAAAATGAACCCATAAAGCTTGACCCAAAGCAAAGAAATTCAATCCAATGGCAACTGCTAGCCTGCCCCTCCATAACATGATCCTCATTATCCAGTGACAACTTCAAAAGCAACTTTTCAAAGATACGCAGGCATACAGTGCTGATTTAAAAGATCAATACTATACATTTTTCATTTAAAGCATTGTTCCCCATAAATACTGTGTTTCAGTCACGCTGCTTATCTTCTGATATTTACTGTTACCATAAACCAGAATTTGTGATGCCTTGATTTTAATTGCATTGAGGCCTTGATGTACTTAGTGTTTAGATCTTCTTTCCTCTATTCTTTAAGTGGACAGCTTAAGAGAAGATAAACCTTACCAGCATGTCAGAAAGTCAGAGAACATCCTAAATACAAATTAATCAGATCATGAAAACATCACTAAATTTTTCTCATCTGTACTAAAGAGTCTAGCCCCTCTGTGACTGCTTTGCTGGAGGTGCTGGATTATGCTCTTGAACTGACTGTGTTATATCCAGAACAAGGGACATTACAAGTTCCCATCATCAACCTCTAGGTCATTTGAGCTGCTTTAAAAACCTTTTATTCCCACATGTCAAAATAAATGCCAACCTGGTGGAGGAGAAGGCTCCAGGGTAGCATCCCACAGGACCTCACAGCTGATGTGCCCCAGACAGCTGGTCAGAGCCCTCCAGCTGTGAGACACCATCTCATGCCCACCCCAGAGCTGGGGCCTGGGGAAAACGTGGGGTAAAAATGGCCAAACAGCTCCTGTGGGAACTGAGGGAGTCAGACAAGGCACTACAAGACAGAAGAAATAAGAAGGTGATGTTGTAGCAGGACTTCAGGGCACTGCTCAAAACTCCTTAGAAAAGCACAGTTTGATTTGGGTGGGCAATTCAGATAAAAGTCACTGGGCTAAGTTGAACCACTATTGCTCTGACTTTGTAGTTTGTATTGACTTTTTAAAAAGAGGATAAAACACCACAAGAAGCCCCTGAACCCATGCCAAATGAGTGTATGCTGACCTCTTACACTTCAGCAAGTAGGAGACTGGAAATGCTAAAAAGCCCTAGTAATTTGTCTAGACGGAAGAAAACCAGAAAAATTATGTTGTCTACTTGACTCAAAGTGCTCAAAACGGTCCTGTTCAGGAATGTATTTTTTTTCCTTTCTCTATGCAATCTTTTGGAAACAGCATTATCATCTGCTAAATGCAGTATGATATATCAGTTGCACCATCTCTGTCTTGACAACCCTTGTGAGCTAAGCCCATAAAAGCATCCCTGAATTACCACAAAAAAACAGTCAGGGCCTGATATACACAGATGAGATTCTGTCAGACAAACCTGTCTTACTGGCTTTCAAAGCAGGTTTGCATTTCACAGACAGCATTTGTGTATTTTATTCCAATTCATCATGAGCCACTTTAAACTGAAAATTAGTAAGTTCTGAAAATTTACACAGCTTATAGTATATGGACCTGGTATATAAAGTCTAGAAATTCTCAAACAAAAAGAAAAAAAATGGAAATATGAGTTATAACCAAGATAGAAGTACAGACAGGGAAAAATGCATCTAGTATTAGGCAATCATTGGCATGAAATGACGCATCTCTATTTTGATTACTACCACATCAATATAAGTTTTCCTACATCTTTGCTGCTAAAAGTCATAATACAGACTTAAAGATTGGTTGCCACATATCCCTCATCACAATAATCTGACTGCCAACTATGTCTACTCACCAAGTTAAATTATCAGGAAGAGTTGCTGTCCTGACAAGAAAGTAGCTCTCCCCTGCTGCTGCTTGCATTGCTTTTCACCATGCTTATGGAACAAGTACACAGGCCACAACCTCTCCTGCCAGGCAAGCCCTTGCCAGCTGCCAGCAGCGTCTCCTCTGACTTTATTTCTGCTCCCAGCTGATCAGAGGGTCTCCTCGGGATGTGGGAGCCCAGGGCCAAAGATGGGTATGTCTGCACAGCCAGTGCCAGGCAGGCACATGGGAACTGCCCCTTCTCCACCAGCCAGGCACACACTAGCCCAGTGCTGTGCCTGAGCAAACATCTCCTGAGTCATGGCAAGGCTCTTTCTTACTGTAGACACAGCACCTGGCAAGCTTGGTGTTGCTTCTCTCTATCTGGACCCATCTCTGGCGAGGGCTGTGTTGGTGTCCTGAGGTGGCTCAGCAGAGCCTGTTTCCAGGCAGCTGAATTACAGGCATGTGGAGAACTGCCCAGTGAAACAGTGGGAGGCAAATGCTCAGACTGCTTGCTGGCCTTTTTTGTCTTCCCAGCCTATTACACTCTCTAGCATCATTTTCCTTCTAAAGACTTTTTGAAAAGTGTGCAGAAAGCTGCACACTTCCTTGGCAGCTTTGCAGAACTGAAAGTGAGTGGCCAGTGACAGGTCAGTAACTGTCAATACTCTACTCTTGGAGTGAGACGTCATGAAGGTTGTTTTGGAGCCTGCCCCTCTCTGCTTCCTGTTTTGAATTTCATTTTCTTCCTCTAATCTCCACCTGGCACTTAAACCCCTTAATTTTCTTGATGCTGTTCCAGGGAAAACAAGTAAGCATTCAAAATCCAGTATTACTCTATTATCTAAAGGCACTATCTTGCTGTTGCAGCTAAAGAGCAGAACATCAGCAAAAATAACCACAGGCTGAAAACTCTCGTAATGAAGCAAGTAAAGCTTTTTCAGGCCCCACAAATTATTTAAAGTCCATATTTCTACTGTATTTCAGTCTATATCATGAAATTGGCTGATGCCAGGTTTATTTCTCCAAGAAACAGGAAGCTGAAAAGCAAAACACAAAGCAACACAAAACTTCTGTAATCATGGTTTGTTCTCTGCCTGCTTATTATCAAAGGGAATTTGAAATGTCAGAATAGTTTCAGCAAAAGCTGCAAGTACCAGGCCAGTTTCTGCACCCTCAATCATCCTCTCAGGAAGACAGGCCTCCCATGAGGCTCCATCCACAAACTGCTCACACCTGGTTTCTTCCACCCCCCCACAGCTGAAGGGAAACAGCTTCCAGCTTCAGCCCCAGACAGCTCATGGTCTATGAATCTCTTGCTGAAGCGACTGTCTCTGGCACCATATGATACCATTTTTCATAAATAATACAGTTTCAACACAATATTGCCTCTCTGAGGAGCTGTAAAGAAATAAGACAGGATTAGTCCTTGCCTCCTCTCTGCCTCTAGCTTGCACAGCATCTGAGATGGGGATAGAAAAAAAAAAAGAAAAAGGAGGAATAGAGTAAGTAGAGGCTTCAGCATTCTCTTGCACCATGGACACACGTAACAGCCAGGCAGAGGCAGCTTTTAATCTGTATTTCTCTGATGGCATAAAACCCAGTCCTTACGGGTTCAACACTGTTTCAAAAGAGTTGCTCCTATTATGCTCAATTATCTCTGCCTCCTGCAGTCTTGTGATACTGCTTCCTGAACGAAATTAGGGAAAACTCAAAAAAGGTGGAAAACCCTCGAACAGGAGATCTTCCTTCCCTCCAGAGGAACCAAGATGGCAGAAGTGTCTCCATCAAGCCTTTTGGTTCCAGGTGAGATGATGAAACCCCAGGTTCAGTAATTCAGTCCGTCATATGTAAATTCAGGTCTCCTGTTTCTAAAGCAACAAGGAAACGGTACTCTCAGCGGGAGTATCTCTCTCTCTCTCTCCCAGGAATCTTTTTGCTAGACAAAATGGTTACTCACACACCCAGAATAGTGACTACTTAATTGTTACCTATAATGGATACTTCAGGCAGACACCACATTGTCAAGCCTAGTCTCATAAATGTACTTTTTTATTCCTTCACAGCACCTCCACATGACTGTTTAATTTGAAGCAAATATTATTTAATTAAGCATTTTTGTGATACCTTGCATAACCTCATACACAGTATTTATTGTAATTCAAGACATGCCAGATGATTTCAGTTTATCCTGATTTGCAAAGATGGTCCCCTAAGTAATGCAAAGCAGGGAGACAGCCACTCCAACTCAGGGACATTTTAATTAAAAAGCAAAGTACTGTCATTTCGACAGAAGACAGCGTGACCTAATACAACCTGATATGCATGTCATGTATCAAATTTTAAAGTTATAACCACAAAAACCCACACAATTTAGATACGATCTGTAAATACAGTTGGTCAGAGCATTGGACATTTACAAAATGGGGTGTGGGTATTCATCTTGTTACTCAGCAGCATCTAGTTATTGCTGTTAATCACTGAAAACATGTTTACTTTTTAACATGAGCTGTGACACAGGGAAAGGAGGAAAGAGTTTAGTCAGGTGATTTTTCAGCCTGCAATGAGAGAAATGGTGAGGGGGAAAAACACTAATTTGAGTTAAAAGAAATAGGTTTTTTAAGCTTAACTGACCAAGTAAGACTAAGCTTAGAGCCAAAGGCAGCTGGGAACAGTGTTTGCTGCAGTCTCACCTCACAGGGTCATGACTGCAAAGGCAGCTTACAAAGGGATTGCTCCAAGCTCCTTCCCAGCCAGTGCTGTGGTGCACTAAGGCATGTTGTGCTATCAGTTACAAGAGAGCTCACATCACAAAACCATCAAGCTGATCTCAGTTTAAAAAAAAAAAAAAGAAAACAAAATCCACGACAAAATAGAATTTCCAGAGGTTCTGTGAGTGGGTTTTACAACAAAGCACCCACAATGATGCACTGTTGGTTGCCTTAAGCAAACTCAAAACTATGTCCTGGAGGCTCACTGTACCTGATCCCTCTGCAGCAGCACTGGGGCTCGGCAAGGAATGGGTGCAGGGATGCTCCCTTGAAAACTCCTGAGGTCCATGTCAAAGAGCTGAGCACTGCATGATATTCCTCATTACACACTAGTGAGGAGACTGGAGGTACCCATGCGTTGAACCTCACACCCCAGGTATGTGTTCTCCTCCCTCTCACCTTGTGCCTGCTCACAAAACTGCAGCAGACACAGCACTACAGCTGCACCTGACACAGAGAACAAGGAGAAGAAAGCACAGCAGTGAGACCCCACAGCCCAAGGACCTGCCCTGTCTTCACTTTTCCTTTTCATACGTGCACAAGGCTCCCATTCCTCACCAAATGAAGCCTTGAGCATCTGCAGGCAGAGAAGTTGAGAAATCTGCACACATACCAGTCATATTTTATTCTCTTTATATAGCTCTGGGCAAGAATTTCAGCAATTGCTCATTTCTGATATCTGAGCCTCTAGTTTCTGGCAACATGAAATGATAAAAGGCTAATAAAGTCAATTTGGACTGATGTGATGATTTAATAATAATAATGAGAAAAACCCGACCAAGCAAATACTCCATATATTGAACACAGATAGCTAAAGGTGACCAACAGCATAGCTGTAAAAAACTATGGACACACTAAAGAAAACTAACATAAGATATTGTTGCTGAAAGTGTGAGGACATAACAATGAGGACATAAAAGAAAGGAGTCAAGCTTTCCCCACAGAACCATGAAAGCAACAACCAACCAGAAACAGAGCAGCTATTTTGAGAAACCTGAAATCACTATGTCATGGCTGAGGTGTTAAACTAGATGACCTTTAAAGGTCTCTTTCAATTCAAATTGTTCTGTGATTTAGATCCTGCAACAAATTCATTACATGATATAGCATGGTTCAAGTTGAGCATGTGTGTATTGCCCATGAGAACTGTTCTGATTGTTTTAAAAGCCATCATTCAAAAGAACAAATATCAAAAAATATCACCCCCCCCAAACAAACAAACAAACAACCCCCCTCAAAAAAAAACAAAACAAAGAACCAAAACAAACAAACAAACAAAAACCAAGTAAAAAGCAAAATGGATTTTGGTAATCTGAGAGCATCTGAGACTCTCTAAAGAGTCTCTAAAGACTGTTTCTTGTAAGAAGACTGACAAGTCTTTAACTTGGCTCTTCAGCATAATTGAGTCTATAGCAAAATATCACTGAAAGGAGTCCTTTGAATTTGAGAAATTTCTTTTACATAGGAAAGCAGCTTTTACCACTTCCTTTGACATACCTGTACAATTTCTGTATAATTCATCATTTTGCCATTTTTAATCTGATTGATATCACACTCGGCCCAACATATTCACCATATGTATAATATGTGAAAGGCCCTCCTGAAAGGCCTGAAATGAATTATCTTTGCAATAAAAAACATCTCAGTGTCAGTTTAATGCTATGCAAACATCTCAATCAATTTTTATAGCCCTTACTCAGCACATTGTTCAATGTCAGTGCAGGATGCAGGAATCCACTATCAGCATGATGTAGACAAATTAACAGCCACTGAAGGAATGCAATCCATTTCTGCAGCTAATGATAACACCCATCAATTGAGCAAAGCACAGAATAGCCTTTAAACCTAATAAAACTTAGCAGTTTCATTTGTCTAGTTACCAAAAAAGTAACCACAATAAACTTTCTTCAGATCTGCAAATTAGATGATAAATGTTCTATTCATGACTAATTTCACAGTAACAAATTCATTTATGCAATAAACAACAACTTTTTCTTCTACAATGAAGAATAATTATTTAAGCATTTCATTCCTTCTGTTCCAGATCTGTTTGTCAGGAACTATAAAACTCAAGAGGATCCAGAATTTAATTCTTCATGGCAAATTGTATGCCTACCTCTACTACTTCTGCCACCCTGTCAATGCCAAAGACCTACTTTTTAAGCAAATGAGGCACAAATAATCATCTTGTACCTCACCTTCCAAAAAATATTTGAATCTATAGACTGATTTGAATGAGTCAGGAAGACAGAAGGAGGAAAGGCTCTCAGATAATACACAACTTGCAGCATCTCTGGGAATGTCTTCTTGGAAAGGGACCCTGCAAAACTAGAAAAGTAAAATGCAAAAAACTGAAACATTAAATCTTGGGTCCTGTTTATCAATTAAAAACGAGATTAGTACAGTCAAAGTGCTTGACCAACTGGCTGGGGTGAGGAGTCCTAACACAGATTGCCTGCAATGGCAAACCAAATTCTTCAACAGTCAGGGTTCTTTCCTCACTGATGGGTCAGGTTACATCAGGAAACTATTACAGATCACTAGTCATATTTCCAAACATATCAGGCTGCCTAATAATAGACTCCATTTCAATTGCAGAAGTGTGCTACATAGCACCCAATCATTAACATTAATTCCAGCTGAATTTTTTTAAGAGTGACAATTAATTTAACATCAGTTTCATATTTAAAGAACTCAGACTGGATTGTTGGCAGGAAGTGAGACTTTAACAGATTAATCTGAAGGCACACATGCCCTGATTATATCCAGTATATCACTGCAGTTTCTTTAAGATGAGTAAAACACGGTATTACGTTTATATACACGTGGTGAAATCTGACTACAGCTGCCATACAGCACATAAAATGATCCATGTCAGATACCCAGGACTACAATTTGGAATTGGAGTTGTGTGTATGCCTCTACTGAGTACTCAATACTTTTTGCACAATCCAGGAAGAAAACCCACACAGTAGTTACACTCAGCTGACAAATCGATGAAAAAAACCCAAACAGACAAACTAACCGCATCTTTATTTTTATCAAGTTTTAATTCAAACAAACATAAGTGAATCCTAAAAAGTCAGCAAAAACTGTTTGAAGCCAAGCTGGATTTTCCTGCCCTGGACCAGAAGAGAGAACATTACTTGCATTAAGGTCTGCCCAGCTTAGTTGTTGCATCGCTCTTGCTTAATGAGGCGTGCAAACACAGTAACTGTGCACAGCACTTTGACAATAAACTTTGCTCATTACATGCCTGGGTTTTACCTTAAGGATTATTTATGAGCCAGAATCACATTAGAATTTGAGGCACACAGTACTGCTGAGAACTAGCTGGGCATTTGTAGGCAACCATGCAGGATGTAACTCAGGATTAAGAACTTGTACCTCACCCAAGGCTTGCAACATGCCCCACTAAAACTTTAAATCTACAGCGAGGAGCCAAAGCGCACAGGACGTGCCACCCAAGGAGAGATCTCTGTGACTGCTGCAAGAGCAGCCAGACCCATCCTTGGCATGGGAGCAGCTATGTAAGCAAAAGCTATTGCACAGGGCACACAGGGCAGTGCAGAGCTACCAGAGTCATCCTGGAAAGGCTTCAACATCACAGTGTTCCCCCAGTCACGCCAGCACAAAGCCAGCACACACACAGGGGCAGGCTGCAGCTAGAGAGAGAGTAGGTTTCAGGGGCTCTCTCCTCACTGGTTTGTTTGGTGTTCAAGTGTTGCAACTGTTTCCACATCAGCTTTCCCTGAACCTGTTAACCCTCCCCCACAATTTTTCTTGCTCCCTCTTGCCAACTTTTCTCCTTGCTATATCCATTCCAAAAACGACAGCAGAGATGACGTTGCTGTCACATTTTCCCTTTTCTCATCAGGTCTACCTTGTTGCAAGCTCTACTATTTAGCTCTCTGCAGTAGGTTCAACCCACTAAACTGTGGTTGTGCAACAAGAGAGGCCCCCAGTACCTCCATGGGTGACTGACTTAGAAACACTCACTTGTAGGCTTCTGTGAGCACATCTCCAACTTTGATCTAAAGATTAAGAACTTTCATAACCAAGTCAGCATTTCTTTTCATGGTTTCAACAATCACATTTATTCCTTGGTTTAAAACTTTTTGGTTCAACGGTTTTATAAACAGACTTCACAAAATGTGCAATATTTATAAACACAGTTCTTAGTTGTAGTGGTAGTAAGAATCTTTACTTTCATCATAATGTTCACTTCAGTTATGCAACATAAGGTTGATTTGTTTCCCCTCTTCTCCCTCCTGCAATTGGCACTTCATTGTAAATTGCACAGACTTTAAAAAGACAAAAAGTTAATCTAAGCATGATGTCAAAAGCACCTCGCCACAGTATTACATTCTAATAAGGCAAATTTTTGTTTTGTAAAGCCTGACTGTGCAACTTGGAGACCTAGAAAAGGTGACAGAAATGCCAACCTTCTCCCATAAGGAACAGGCCTTCATTTTTGCTTCAAAGTTTTCACCCCTCCACACCATCCCCCTTAAAAAAAAGTACAGCTGATAATACAGCAGAACATACCCCTTACAGGGTAAAAGGAAATTACAGTAGACAAAGGCTGGAAACACAGTGCACAGTAGACAAAATAAGACTGTTCTTAAAAATAACATTTAAAAAAAAAAGAAATAAAAGAAGAAGAAGGAACTGAATAACAAGAACAAGCAACAATGGAATTTTTATAGTAGAAGAGGATTTGTGGGCTTCATAAATAAGTGGAAAATTACTAAAATACTTTGCTATATAATATAAAAAGGCGCAAAGTGTTTTCCAGTTGTCACCTAAGCGCTAGATGCAACTTTGTAGGAGTAAGTATTTGGAGGCAGCTTTGAGCTCTGGTTGGTGCAGGCATTCCAGCAGGGCAACGCTGCCAACAGTAGGAGAAATCCACCCAGTAAGACACAAAAGCCACTGAAATAGAACGCGGTGTCGTACTCCTGCGTCCAGTCATAAAACCAACCTGGGGGTGAGAATAAGAGAGAAGTGCATCACTGAGGAGTTAAATGTAACACAGCACTGTTAACTTAGAGAAACACCACAGAAAAATAAAATAAAATAAGGCAAACCTATAACAGTTGGACCACTTAGACATGAAACGTGCTTTTCATCAAAGCTGAAACAAGCACACAATCAGATGGCCAGCTCTAAGTTTTGTTGAAGATTTTGATTTCACCTTTCCATTATTATTATTAGAGCCAACCAGAACTACTCACATGCAAATTAATTCTGTCTGGTCTTGACCAGCTCACACTCAGTTTATACTATCTACCTTGACCTTACCTACAATTGGTGGTCCGAGGCTGTTTCCAAGTCCAGCGAAGAACATCAATATCCCATATGCGTGAGTCAGCTTCTCAATTCCCACAGTCTTTGTTGTTACATATGGAAAAATTGACCAGTTCCCAGTCAGAAAACCCAAAATCCCAGAAAGCATTGCTAATGTAAGGTAACTTTTGGCAAATGGAATTGCAAACAAGGCCAATCCTGTCATTAATAAGGTAGTTACATACAGATATAAAGTGTTAACCCACTTGAAATCTGCCAGTATTCCTAAAATAAGTTTGCCAACAGTAGTCATAATGCCAATAATGGAAATGAGGGGCATATAATAGTCATCTTCATTAATGTTTGCACTTCTTGCTACATCTTCCATGAGCAGAGAAGGAGGAAATCCACCAATATCAAAGAGCAAGATGGCAACAAAGAGAGCTGAAAATACTTTGTTCTTAAAAAGAACCATGGTTTCCTTCCAGTAGGTCAAATAGAGCTGCCACTTCCTTTTGGCAAGTTGCTTGCAGAAGTTTGTCTGTTCTACAACTTTCTTTTTATAAGTGTCTTTCTCATTTACATTTATTGAGCTCAATACATTCTTATTTAAAACGCTATCCTGTTTGCAGTCAAGCACATTGTTCACACATTTTTCATCAATGTAGCCCTTTTCAAGGATGCTTATATTTTCTTCAACAGTCTTTTCTTTTTCATGGTAAACAAAATATTGATCTGGGACTTTGTCTACACATGGTTTTTCTGGTGGAGAAGAACCTGATGACTCCAGTGGTCTCATTAGGCTGCCACATGCTAATATATTTAGAGACAGAGCACCAACTATTAGCAGACAACCATCCAGTCCATATAGCTCAATAAGCTCTCTTTGTAATGCTGCATATATGAAGAGTCCAACACTTGAGCCTATAAGAGGAAAATAAGATCAGTTTTAACTGAAAAACTGAGAACATCCTTCAACACTAACAAACATACAATTTAGCAGCTACGAATACACTGTCACAGGAATGGTAAATCATCTGTGCTCCTCTCTGCTCCATCCAAAGAACTGGTAAGTCATCATCCCGCTTGAAGTTACAGTTTCTTTGTTGAGTATCCACAAAAATCTGAACAATTTATTGCCATTAGCACCAGCAGGCACTTTAGAAATAAGTAAGATCAAAAACATAAAAGAACTATTAAGCCATCCTTTTGCCATGCACTCACATACATGTGTCCCTTCAGGTACCATTTTGAGTTAACACAGAATTTCACACCTCAACATTTTCCCCTTTCTCCTCCTCACTACCACCTTTCTCCTCTAAGGCAGGAAGACACCAGGGGTTCACCAAGAGCCCTTTTAGAAAAAGCCCTTGACTGCCTGGTGTTTAAGAAGTGGGGCTCACCCGGTGGGACTTTGTTCCAAAGACAGCTCTGAAGCTTTACAGGACTAAACATGCACTTGAGGAATTTGGCAATTCCAAAGGAAACACTGAAGAGTAAGCAATTACTATGAGCACAAGCATTTAAAGCAATCCCACTAATTTAAAGAAAAAGCTTTTCGTTGAAGTGAACAGAGACCCATTGTAATCAATGGATGTCCTCCCACAAATACAGAGCATTGGTTCTTCAAGTCAATTTAAAGACAAACTTTAAAATGATTTGCTGAAGACTGTATCTAGGTTATAGTAGAGCCATTTATATAGTTTGGCGCTAAACATAGGAAAAAATAATTACAAAATTCATACTTGTTTTGTTTTCCAGGTACTAAAATTAACCAGGGCTCAATAAGATCAGATTTTAAGGCAAACTACCTGGAATCCTAACAAAAGCCCCTGAAAATGATTCCAAGAAACATTTCTGCAGAAGTTCCCTTATATAAATATGGTGTGGGTCTGGTATCAGTATCTCACAACTCTGACTATACTGACCATGCCTCTCCTCACTGACAGCTACAGATCAGAGGGGAGACTCCATACAATCTGGAAAACAAGGCATGGGACAGCAGCTGTCTTTAACAGTTCCTACGTTATTATCCTTCTTTATTATCTATCCTACATTAATTCTTCTTGGTGTACAACATCACACAACCTAAAGGCCCAGAGAGAGGGTAAGAAAGACTGCTCAGTATCCTTAAAAGAATTTTCCTTATATTATCAGAGGTTCATTTTTCTGGGATCACTTCAACATACATGGATGAAAAAAGCTGGGATAAGCCTTTGGAATACTTCAGAATTTAGTTCCTTTTTGACTGGAAAGGAAAAAAATATTACAAATGTAAGCCCAAATTTCAACTACTCCTTTAAAGGTGCAGCTAATGTGAGGTTATGGTGATCCAGCATTTATATCCTCCAATCTCCTTCTCACCTCTGATCCTGTGTAAGAAGAGTGTACTGTGGAACACTTCCCCTCTTATTATCCATGGTACACAGCCCAAGGTATGCATGAGTCTGCTTTTATTTGAGTGAATATCCTTTTCTCATCTGTATGGATAACTCATGGCATACACCTGCAAGTGTAGTTACTATTTTATCTGAAGCCTGAATTTATCTCTTCATTATTAATGTTTTGACTCATGAAGTACTTCAGGAAGTAACTGAGAAAAATATAATCCCGTTTTTTATTGCCAGGGTAACAGTAGCTGTATCAGAGTTGAAAAGTTAGAGAGAATGATAATTAAAAGCCATACCTGTTGAAATCAGACCGAGTGCAAGGCCTCTGCGTTTGTCAAAATACTGGCAAGTGATGGTAACTGTTGCAGTGTACAAAAGGCCACATCCAAGACCTTGAGAAAGAGAGTTAGATATAAAGCAAGCTGCATCCTCTGGGAATCAGTGCCCCTCGTTATTCCTCAGGTAACACAGTAGTGTACTCTGGGTGCAGAGGTACCTCTTAACTCTGGCTCAGCACCAGCCACACCAGCCTCACACTGACAGGGTGACTACACTGCTGCACTGCCCCACCTCCCTCCCCCTGAGCATCCCTGGCTGCTGAACCTGTGTGGAGCAGGCTGGGTTTGAGGTTCTGTGCTGTGTGAAGGGTTACAAGGCTTTCAGCCCAGGGGGTGGCCCCAGAACTCAGCAGAGCTGCATCCACGGGCACCGTGCCCGGCCAGCACCATGCTGGGTCCCTGCTGACCAGAGAAGTGCCCAAATTCCTGACACAGTTAATTTGATCAGCCACCCACAGCAGCCCTCTGCAGCACACAGGGGCAGGTCACCACTTGCTAGGAGAACAGCACTTTCATGCCTCTAGCACAGCATTTTAGGTTCAATCCAATTATGTGGAGAACAACATTGCTCCCTAATGATCTCTAATTTATCAAATTAGAATGAGTACATGACAGACTGCAGAGGAGATGTTATTCCTTTAAGACTGGCACTTCCTTCATGCCTGCAGAAGACCTGCTTGATTCCAGCCCTTAGGTAAAACCTCAGCTTCTCCATCTCTTACAATTGTGTCAACAGAGGACAAACTGTTTTCAAACCTTGATGAATATGTACAGTGTTTTCATCTTTCACTACACGGTAACAGCCTGCCCGTGCAACATCCCTCCCTGCCCAAAAGTAAAGTACTCCTTGATAAATCAAGTACCAGACTACCACTGCCTCTGTGAATCTGTTTCCCATTTCATATTCATAAACCGAGACTCAAAATAACCAAGACTAAGTCTCAACATGAAGGGAAGGCATTTCTTACCAACAACTATCCCATATGAAACATATAGAAAGTATATGTTAGGTGCAAAACTGCTCATCATGAGGCCCCCGGCCACCATAAAGCCACTGAAGATAGCTACTGGTCTTGCTCCAAAAGATGACACACATATACTGCAGACAGGACCTAGAGGAAAAGCAGGAAAAACATTCCTAGTAAATACCAGCACCAGGAAGAACTTCTAAAATGTCAGTCTGTGGAAATGTTTCTTATGATAATTATTTAAATATAGAATTGTATTAAATAACAATTCAGAGTACTAATTTTTACGGGGTTCTTTGAAACAGTCGGTTATAAAAACATTCAAGGTCAGGCTGGTCGGATTTGTGCACAAGGAGAAACTGATATCAAGACCATGAAAGGGTACCAGGGCTGGGAGGGAAAGAGCAAGCAAAACATTCCTTAAACGTGGGATGATGGATACATACTGGACTATAACACTGCCACTACACATCTAAGGACTTGTACAAAGGCTCTGAAAAGAATCTTCATCCAGGGATACCAAAGACAGACCATCACCCAGGCTTCAAGAAGCTCTTTTTGACAGAGCCCAAAAACTGTGCTTCAGAAAGGCACTATATACATTCATCCTGATATTACATTTATAAAATTGAAATGGAAAACCAGTAACTTCTGATCATAATCACAGTAAGAATGCCACCTGGTGCTTACACAGAGGAAATATCTGTTGATGTATAGATAAACACAAACAGTACTCTTCCCTGATTTTTGAGGAAATTAAATACCTGCTAGTCAGTATTGTACCAAATACAGAAAATAAAAGGCACTTTGAGAACATCCAGGGCAACATTCATGAAATTTGGAAGAGGTTTCTCCCTCTCTTAACTCCCCAATATTTCTTGGTTGTTTAGTTCTTCAAAACAAGAACAAAGTGAGGCAGAATTTGTACCCTGCCTCTACTCAGCCAGTTCCCTCCTCACAGAAATTGTAGAACAAGCACTTATTTTCACTTGTGTGACCTGGAATACACCTTTTAGTCTTAAGTAGCTTGGTGCCCTGCATAAATAAGCAACCAGCAAGGGACTTGGCTTGCAAAAGACAACCTATCTGAAACCCTGCAGTTCTAAGCATTCATACATAAACTTATACATTAGCCCCATGATCCTAAACTCAGCAGCTCTGAGATTAGCAGTCAGATAAGCAGATGACCGAATTATTTCAAACAAACAAACAAAACCACCTCGCCACCTTTGTATCAAAACACAGACACTCCACGCTGGATACAATCAGCAAAAGCAAAAGCAGAGATTTCGGAATGTGATTTCGGAGTGTGCCATTTGTTCAGGTCAGAGCTCCCTGACTCACACGTGGCTGACATTCCCAGCTGATGGGAGGCGAGCCCAGAGAGGTGATAGGAGGTAAACACCAGTTGGAGCCAGGGATGGTGCTTGCCTAGGTTTGCAGACGGATCGAGCAGCTGGGAATGCAGGCAAGGTTTTCCTGTGGTTACCAGCCACAGGACAAGCAGTTCTGGCAGGCAGGGGCACAGATTCATCAGCAGATGAAATGAGCCTCAAAGACAAGGCAGGTCAGAATTCTCGCCCTACATAAGAGCTTCTGCCTCGGGAACGCAAAGGGGAGCGAGTCTGAATTGGGGCTTATCCAGGCAAAGAGTCAGAGTTACAGGGGAATCAAGAAAATGTTCTGCAGAAGGAGGGTTTATTTGGATTTTGGAAACTACGAAAAAGGAAGATGTAAGCACTTGCTGCCACTCAAGAGTCAGCACGCTGTGGGAATGAAAGCTGGCCAGTGTAACTTGGGCAGAGTAACTTGCTGAGAACAAGAGCTGAGAGTGTTTGATTGTTGCTGATTCTTAGAATTAATTGCTAGAACTGGCAAATTAAGGTTGGTATGCTTCCTAAAACCACAGGATTTAAAAATAAACAAAGGATTGACTCCATATTATATAAGAATTTTTCTACAGTAAAAGAACATTAGGTAGTGATAACATAATTCAATTTAGCAGGGGAATTTGCCCTCTTTCTATTCTTTATTTCTGACTCACTACCTTGTTAAAACAAGCAGTATTTCCCTTCCACCTGCTCTCTGTATTTTGACACAGCTACTTTCAGAAGGTCTCTGTCCAGCCTGGGGTGGTGGTACTGGTACACACCTCACTGATCCAAGGTGAAACTGGACCACCTGACACCAAGGCAGAACAAGAGAGACACAGAGCTGAAAAACATGTCTTCATGTCCTGACAAGGACATTCTCCACTGGAACACCATCAAAAGCATCCCTGACAAGGTCCAAGGAGATGGTCTTCCAGCTTCTCCCACTTAAAAAAATTAATCCCAAAGAAGAACAAAAAGTACAAAGAGACCTTTTCGCTCCAATATGGAAAACAACCTGCACAAAACTGAAGAACCTGCTCCAATAAGCTCAGTATTACTCTGCCATCTCACACAGCAAGAGATCTGGCAGCCCAGCAATGGCCCTGTTTATAAGAAGGAGCGCCAGTATAAGTATTAAAATAGTTATTATTCTTCTCTGGGTTATACTCTTCACTGGGTTGAGAAGAAAAACAGCTCCATCTTCGCCTTCATGCTGGGCACTACTACAGTCCCCTCATCACACTGCCAGAAAATAAAAGTCACAAAAGAAAACCCCCATGACAGCCAGCATCTTTGTTCTTTACCCTGCTTTTTGCATTCCTTCCCTTTCTCCATTTTCCAAAGAGCTGGCGTTTTTTTTCCACCAGGCACAGTACCTTCATTTATTATCATGGCATTTGCACAGGAGTTCACTGTACACAAACATGTTATTCTTTACAAGTAATTGAAGCACAATGGGTTCAAGGCACTTAATTCCAGTGAAAATCCAACTTTCCCAGAGTGGGACTGAGACTTGCTCTGTGAACTCCTGCCCCATGGATTTTGTTCAAAGTGGATGTTCTGAGGAATACAGGAGTCTATGTACAGACACATAGGAAACAGCTCTTCAGGCAGCATAAGGGTTTTCATTAGCTGACTCTCTTTCAGACAGATCCTTTCTCACCGTAATGTGAACACCACAAAAATAAAATCCCAGTGGCAATCCTCAATAGTAAGCATGAAAAACAGCTTTTAAGCCAGCATTTTGTTCTTTTTGCCAACAACTCCAGGGGTTAGCACTAGAATTAGAATAATATTTGAAGACATTGATAAATATTTACCTCTTTTACAAATAAAATCGCTGGGGCTTTTTCCTTTCCAAATGATGCAAACTAGACCAAACTCTATCAAAAAAAGATACCAGCTCAGTTGATAAGAATGATAGCCAACTCTAGGAGGAAAACTCAGCAGCCAGCACTGATCCTCTGACACGACCTGTCACAGCTCAGCAGACAGTGACATAATTATCAGGCTCTGCAGAGGAGCAGTCAAGAAGATCCCTAGACAAAATGGGAAGCAGCAGCAGAAAGAATATGGGTTTTCACAGTAGATCTTTATGCAGACAGACCAAAGAAGGAGAACACCTAGAAGGATTCATTTGTACATTGATATTTTTATTATTTTGAATAAAAGACTTTACCTTCAGTGAGACCTGGATGTGACAGTGAGTCCTTCCTGAGACATGAAAACAAACCATCAGCTGCTCACAGAGGAACTTTATAACTACCACAATCTGCTGACCTCTTGACAAGTACAAAGTTGTTTCTTTTATGGACATCAAGAACTAGCACTCTCTTCCTCAATATTTTCACATGAAGAGAAAAAAAAAATCTGCAAACCGACAGTCCCATCCTCCACTCGCTCATCTCGAGGGTCCTCCCTCCTTCATCTCATACAAAAAACCTTTTGCTAAACAAACAATATTGGACAGCTGAGTTCTTTTTCTTATCACCTCCATTAATCTGACCCACCCTAGTGTTGGTATCTGTCCAAGCCTGTTGAAACCGTAGAGTAGGAGCAACGCTCATGGACTGCACGTAAAATCCGCTGGACAGAGTGCAGGAATATTTTTGCATATTAAGTTCATTTTTAAAACCTGGTTATAATAAACATAATATTCTCCAAATGTTTGTAGTCTGGATATGAATATAGATGAGAAGAAAAGCTTTTTACACCGGACAGCAACCCACACCCAAGTGATTGGAAAGACTGCTCCTTTCCGGTAACTGGGCTCCTTTGCAGAGGAATCTTTGGGGCGCCCTCTCCCCTCCACAAAAACTATGTACGGCTTCCATACTTTACAATGGGGGCTATGTATGTGTGAGGTTTTGGTCCAAAAATAAGCAGATGCTGCAAAGGCGGTTTTAGAATTGTAAAATTTTTGCTTGAAAACTCAAAATTAGGTTTTTTACCATTTAACACAGAATTCCTCAGACCAGTAGAAACACCTCATCAAATTATCAAGACATGCCTCACAAGAGAGAGTCTTCCCTTTGTTCTTTCTCCATTAATGAAGGGAAGAAGGAATGGGAGACATTGCTGGTGTCTCCTCCCACGCCAAATACTGTGAAGTCAACTCTCAGGATAAACAGCAGTGGTGCCAATTACAGGCGCCAAGGTCTTTGTCTGTTTTACTTCTAACAAGTGTTAACATGGATCAAATTCAATTTCAGGCTCCAAATGGATGTAAAATTAAGAACACTTGGTGCAGAAGAAACACATGATCTTCAAGAAGGTACATAAATATCCTCCTCTAGCCTGTTTTAGTAGGGGAAACATACTAAGCTTTTCCAATTTCTTCATATGCAACAAGCCCTGGAGCCAAGTGCCACATCTACCGTAGCCTGATCAAGGTTATAACACCTCACTTGGTAGAGGAGGTCTCACCTCTGCCCTGTACAATAACACTGATGCTTTTCTTTCACTGTTTTAGGCTCATTTCTTCCAATGCGCTGTCAGGTCGTGTCACAAAAAGTCACAGCCCAAGTCATCCTGCGAGGAACAGGCCAACCAGGTCCCTGTCCCGTTCCCTTTTCCAGCTGACATTGGCCTTAGCAACGCTGCCTGTGCTGTGAGCAAATGGACAGAAATGGAACACCAGGAGGCCAGGAAACTCATCCCAATAAACAAGGTGCTGAACTGGGTTTCTATGTCTCCAGTCTAAGTTTAGCTCTCATGCAAGTCAGAAGTAAACATTTTAGAAAGGATACCAACGCAGTAAACATGAAAGGGCTCGCCAGCACCAGGTGCTTAAAAAAAAAGTTTAAGACTACATGTACAGAGGGAAGGGGGGAGACACACAGAACCTTTTTCTATGCCAGATGCCACCCATATCATCCTGTTTCTGGTGAAATTACAGTAATAACACAGCAGAGTCACTGGACCTACCTTTGTTACAGAAGCCAACTAATGAATGTGATTGCTGGTGCTATCAATGACAAAAGTCTTCCTAAGAAAATGGACACTCACTTATTTCCTGCCTGCAGCTGCAAATCCACCATAACTGCCATTCTTATTCCAGTCTGGCACGCACAGCTTCAGAAAGGTGATGTTAAATTGAAGAGAGCTCACAGAGGAGTCAATGGCTCTCCAGAAAAGCCTTAACTAAAAGTGTTGGAGTCTTTTGTGTCAACAGCAAAAAGACTGAATCAAGGTACAGGCTTTAAAGAAAATTTAGAAGTAATTTGATTGTATTTTGTAGATGTCCATCACACTAATCCAGGGGTACTTCAAAATATACCACTTGAAAATAACATTATTCATCAGATGAAAAGTAAAACTAAGCAACTCCTATCGTAAGTTTGTATACTTTCAAGAAGGAAATTGATTACTGAGGAAAAGTTTTGCAATGGAGAATGCACTAAGCAAACAAACATGTTCTTAATCAAATGAGCATTACAGTATTTTCTGTATGCAACATGAATCGCTTTAATAGTATCGATACTTAAAAATGTCTTTGGATAACTACATCAGAGACTGGACACCAACATAAAGGTGGAGAAAGGAACAAACAACAAATACTAGAAGAGAATGTTGCCCAGAGAAGCTGTGGCTGCTCCATCCCTGAAGTGTCCAAGGCCAGGCTGGATGGGGCTTTGACCAACCTGGGATAGTGGAAGGTGTCCCTGCCCATGGCAGGGGGTGGAACGAAATAACCTTTAAGGTCCCTTCCAACCCAAACCATTCTATGATTCTATGATTCTATGATTAAACTTAGGAACAGTAAAAGGCAAGAAGACTTCTGATAGGAAGGAGGACTTTGGAATAAAGCAGTCCTGTTACATGCAATATTGCTGCTGAAATCAGCTTGTTCAGCAAGATTGTTAAGTTACAGATAATACCCTTTCACATACATGAAAATATGTTAATTTAGAAAAATTCAGTTAGCCTGATCATCTACTTAACACAGGCTACAACACACAATGGCCCCACCTGGCCTATAATACTGGAACCTGCAATAGCAGAAATAAGAACAGAAGCAAGCTCTCTTTTCCTATATTTATATGGTTTTGCTCTGAAAATACATATGATATTCACCCTAGTGACTAGGTCTGAAAAAGGCCTGCTATGAAACCTACATGAAAAACTGTAGCTTGTCAAAAGCATTCTAGTTTTAGGTAGCAGTTACAACACTTACATTGTCCCTTCAACAAGTTTACTTAAAGTAGATTTGTCATTAAGGTCATATCCCAGCTTGATAAGACAGAGGGATCTTCAATTTCAGGTAAAGCTCAGAACATATATTTTGTTTTCAGTCAACTGTGATAACATCAATGCAATTAAAAGGCCCTCGCTGTACTTTTTTTTGAAGGCATTAGAAGTAGGAATGATTATTAAGCTTCCAAGTGCCAAACTGGAAGAATAAAAGCATATAGACAGACACCACTCCTCCTAACTTGCCAAAATTTCATTCAATCATTCCATACCAAAATCAGCTACAACAGCACCTTTGATTTGTATTATTCAGTCACAGAAGTTTATATTTGCTGCTGTCGTGGTTTAACCCCAGCCAGCAGCCAAGACCACGCAGCTGCTCACTCTCACCAGCAGGATTGGGGAGAGAATTGGCAGGGTAAAAGCTGCAAAACTAGTGGGTTGAAATACAGCAAAAGCCACACACAGAGGCAAAGCAAAACAAGGAATTAATTCCCTGCTTCCCATGGGCAGCAGGTGTTCAGCCATGCCCAGGAGCACAGGGCCCCATCACACATAATGGTTACTTGGGAAGGCAAACACCATCACTCCAAACATCCCCCATTCTTCACCCCACTTAATACACTGAGCTTGATGTCATATGGCCTGGAACATCCCTTTGGTCAGTTGGGGTCACCTTTCCTGGCTATGTCTCCTCCCAGCTTCCCATGCACCCCTGGCATGGCAGCATGAGCAGCAGAAAAGGCCTTGGCTCTGGGTAAGCCCTGCTCAGCAATAACAAAAACATCTCTACATTATCAACCCTGTGTTCAGCACAAATCCAAAACACAGCCCCATACTAGCCACTAAAGAATATTAAACTCTTACCCCAGCCCAAACCAGCACAGCTACAAAGCACACCACTGACAGATGCTCACAGTAGCAAGACAGAGGGCACCAAGAAATCTGGAAACATGATGCTGACATACAGGAAAGGGGGCTGAGGCTCTTATCGGAGCCACAGATTTCTGGTCTCCAGGGAGAGGGTTTTTCTTCACACCTTCTCTTGCAATTCCTTCCTGTCTAGTTTTTTCTTCAGTAATTACCTTGTTTATCTTTATTTTCCTCCCACTTTACTCTCACTCAAGTTTATTTAGATCTTGATGCACTAATAACGGGAGTTAATGCCCTTAATACAGAAAAATAAAAAAGCATGATGGAAGAGCAGTCTACAGTGCTTTACCCATCTACACCCTGAGACTGAATATAGTCTTCTTGTGGTTAATGATCCACCTGCCTTTGCCCATTCCTGTTCTGCCTAATGATATAAACCCTAACAGATGTGACACCAATATCTGGCCAGTTACAGTGTCATATAAAGCAGTGGTCTTCATTCAGGTCCTTATCCGAACATCAACTTTCTTTTAAGGAGATAGTCCTCGGAATCCTGAGCTGCATTTTGTCCACTGAGCTACCTAATTGCTTTTGCCCATAGCAGTTGCTCTGCTGACAGGCAATTTTTTCCAGATTCAGCAAAAAGATAATAGTTCCCATGGTGAATCTCTGAAAAACAGAAGTTAGTGATTTGACCCAGTAAAACATCTGTGCTCAATATTAAAGCAACAAACTGGACCTACAGAATTTCAAGGTGGTGTTTTATTTCCCTAAAACCTTGCTGTTGTTCCTCAACTGACAATGTCTTATTAAAGAAAATCTTCCAGTAAAGTTTTTTTTTTAATGCTACTGCTACCTATAACTTTCCAGGCTTCAAAGGGAGTTTTTTTCTCAAAGACACAGTGGAAAGGAGCCCTCACCCACCCTAAATGGCGGGTTTACCCCTAGAGCTGAAAAATTAGTAACTGATTTATTAATTGACTGTTTTTCATAAAGCACCTGAACCATTTCAGACTAACAGTTTGTTCTGATTTTAAAGTACTAATGCTAATGTTAGTATTAAAGCCTCATCAAAAAAAAAAGAAATCCCATCCACAAAATTTTCATTCCCAGAGTTTGGTTCTTCTAGTTTATCCAAATACAAAATTTTTTAATTTTTTAAGGGGAATATTTCTACTGCTCTTTTAACATTATGTTGCTTTGGTTTATGCATAGCAGAACTGTAAATGTAATTTTCTTACCTATCTTAACCCAAAACAAAAATGCAGCATCCTCATTCTATCAAGTGCAGCTGCCTTTGATACAATTCCAAAAGCACACACAGACAAAAGCATCTATTGGAAGGGTTCCAATTTAACATAGATACTGTTTCTACACTTACTGGCAAGCAATCCGATTCCATTGGCTAGGGATCCAACCCAAGCAGTCTTGCCTTTCCCTTCTCCGAAGGCATCCAGCCATTCTAAATACAAGACTCCCACCGCCAGCGGTGATCCATAGCACAGGAACTGGGTGAAGAAGGAAACGAGAACAATCACCCAGCCCCAGCCACCATCGGGAGGCTTCTGAAATACCATCCTGGCAGAGGAGCGCAGAGGGACGGGCAGAACCTGTGCAAACAAAACCCAGGCAGAGGATCAGAAACGTGACTGAGCGAGGTGTGCTGACACAGGTGAGCGGGGCAGAGAAGCACACATTCCAACAGAGGGTTATTTCAACCATCCTCCAAGAAACAGAAGCAACACAGCAATGGAAATTACAGTACCATTTGGTACTTCTACCCCTTCTGCATAATAGAGACAGTACACAAAGCATAACAAGTCGTACACGCATCAGTACTGTATTACAGAGAAGGGAACATTTCATTTACTGAATGTTAAAGAGGCTTTGTGAGGACTTCAGGCATTAATATCTGCCACAGTTCAACAAGAGAACCACATGGTCCCCAGTTGTCAATACCATGGATATCCTCAGTGAAGCACATAGGCTTAAAAGATAAGAAAACCTACAGGTATAAAACAATCCCAATTAAACAACTTAAGATTAAAAAAAAAAGTGAAGTATAAAAATATCAATTAAAGATCAAAAAAAAGAAGAAGAAAAAAAAAGTAAAAAATCTCTACTTAGTTGTCATCTCAGCATAGGGCCTTGAAATTTAGCAGGGTGTTTGCCACCAGATAGTGTACTCTGGGAGGGACAGGCCAAGAGGAAGACTAGGAACAGTTTAGTACTCTGCTCTGTCAACAAAGTGAAAGTTGCATCCAAAAATCACTTTGTATATATTAGTGAAGTGTGTTCTAAACTGTGTACAGGTGTGGCTTATATGCCAAGACATGACAGCACTAAACATGCACACAAAAATCTGCTATAACCTGTTACAGTGTCTGCCCTCTGTGCAGCTGGCACACAGCACCCTTCCCCAAACCGGCAATCACTTCCTGGACTCCATAAATACCACCTTGTTCCTGTGCATTTATGGCTTTAAGTAACCCACCATCCTCACACCTTCTCAAGGCTCATTTGTGGATACTTCTAAAACCAAATAATTTAAAAGGTTTTCCTAGCTGCATTGCTTTAGAGTTTGGATGACTCCAGTGATACGGTGAGTCCCCCTGTGCACACAACTAACCTGCCCTCCCCTCTCTACAGCGAGAAGTGAAGATCACAAAACCTGTACCCTGTTCCTGGCTCTGTCACTAACTAGACGTATGAATCTCAAACAATTTTATTTCCTTTACCCTGAAAGATAGAAACAGATAAGATCTTACCCTGTTTTCTTCATGAGATATTCTCAAGGACCATCTTCACGCTGCAGCTTACGCACTAAGACTGCTGCAGTAACAGCTCTGCTCAGGGAGACTCCCAAGAGGCAAAGCAGAAAAATAAATGTATTGCACTGCCTTTTTGACTTACAACCCAAAGGAAGTGAAAAAAAAATTGCTGCTGTATGAAAGCAATGGTGTAAACAAGTAGGCAATAAGAGAATTTCCATTCAAGCTCCTCACACTCTATCCTTGGGCAGTTTTTTAGAATTTGCATGGAAAACTTACAAAAAACCTACAGTATAAAATTTTGAGGAATGATTGTGTAGAGACGTGAAAAAGACAAGTTCTAGTTTACAGATGCACTTAAGTGTTACTTTGAAGATAGGCACTTACAGATGATGACAAAAGAAGTCCTTCAGCTTCCTACAAATGTAATTTCACGTGGCAACTACCTGCAGAAAAAGAAAAACAAAGCACGTTTTCAACCAAAGTATCACTGGAACAGTGAACACAACTCAGAAAAAATGGCAGCCTCACATTAGATTTCCTCTTTTTAATATCTTTTCAGAGGAACTTCAGAGGCAATCAAGTTATTTCAGTGGACAAGTACTGATCCCCTGACATTAATTAACAGCTGACAGCAGCCTTGAGCCTCAAAGTAACAAAAACATTATCTACTAATGTGAAATAAATTTTGACATTCTAGGGCCTTTGGGAATGATTTACAGTTTTAACACACTGACTGTCCTTCAAGAGACAGTATTCCCAGTTATAAACATTACAAAGTTATTTGCTTCAGTTTGAAATGTAAGCCCTGACTTACTCCAATATCTGGTGTCTCTTATCCCAGGAGATGCAAGGGTGACAGCTGGGATAGACAGAAGTTATACCATACCATAAGGTATCGAAGTATTAAAAAGCTGCTTATAGGTACTTTCTTATAACACTAACCTTTGTACAAAAGGGGATGCCCATATTTCTACACAAAATATTTGAGCTATTTGAACGCAGTCACCAAGAGCTGACCTATGCATCTTTCCATGCACTTCCCCAGGATGTGTGGAATATAATTACTCCCTGTCTTTGAGAAGAATCACAGTCAGTGCTACAGGTTAAAAGACCTGTAGCAGGTCTTTAAACCTCCAGTTAATTCCAAGCTCTGGGAAAAGGAGCTATGCTTACTGGGCATTCTAGTGTCTCAGAAGTTCATGGAGAGCTTGTGGAAGTCCTTCAATTTATTGCCTAGTGGTGTCTGAGCAAGAGAAAGTCCCAGGTTCTGCTCCCTACTCTCTGGGCAGTTCCATGTGTTTTGGATACACATAATCGCGAGATAAAATACATAAATAAACATCCCAGGTCATAGGAACCCATTTAGGGAGCTTCCAAATCTCTAATCTTCAGCTACCCTTTGGTAAGATCACTTGTTTCATTTAGGATATAGATACTGGTCTTTTAGAAGACAAATAAGTTTTGACTTTCTTGTTGCTGTTTAATTTGTCCTTTAGCCAACATGTTGAGGAGGTATGTGCTGCTAATGAAACATTTATGTGGAACTGTCTTTACAAAACCAGCTCCCTCGACATCTTTGAGCTGTAGACTGAGTAGCAGTCTGAGACAGCAATAAATTTGTGCTTCACTGATCTACCCTTTGTAGAACACTTCTCTAGGGCTTTCTTAAAAGCCATCACACCTGTTTCTGCATCCCCGTTACATTCTGAAACTCATACAGTAACGTGGCTGCTTCACACCAGTGTGAGATGGACACCAGTGCCTGATGCACGCTGCTGTACTGCATTTACTCCTTGCTTGCTTGTGTAGTTACAAGGGTTAGGGCTGATTTTCTGGAAGTAATTCACTGCATCGTGATCCTCCGAGTTTGTTACAATAAATCAAACACTGTTCTGGTGTCACCTGGGGGGTTCACACCTTGGTGCCTCTGTCCGGGCATCCCGGGGCCGCTTCGGGGGGGGGGGGGAAACCCGGGGTGGGTTTTGTCTGGAGTACGGAATGGGGGAAAACCCGGGCTGGATTTTGTCTGGAGTACGGAATGGGGGAAAACCCGGGCTGGATTTAGGGGTGGGGGGAAAGAAGGGTTGGACTTGATGATCTCAGAAGTCCTTTCCAACCCGGCTAATTCTATGATTCTATGATTCTATCATTCACCTTGTTTTGTCCTTGCCTAAGAGTAAAAAAATAGTGGAAATAAGTAACTGCTTAAACAACAGATGCTCAGACAAAGCAAGGAAGTTTTCAGGTAAATAATGGAGGTAGACAGTAAATAACTTCAACTCATTTGTTTAAAAAGTAACTTTCAGGAAAAAAACACTGTTATATTGATTTCCACTATATCAATGCCCTAAAATTTGGCACAAAGACAACTTTTGAGTTCAGTTCTGCTATTCTAAACAGTTGATGGAGAGGAAGCAAGGACAGGGCAGGAGAGGAAAAAAGTTCTTGTAGACTTAGGTCACATAGTCTTTTCTAATAGAAAGACTGAAAAACCTCTGGATTCGTTCCTCATCTGCTGCAACACTGCACAGCATTATTGACTTCAACCAACTGCTCCCAATTTATGGCAGCAAAAGAGCTGACCCTCTACATCCTGACATCTGTTTTGCACCACAGATCTCTTTTGCATCTTCTAGCTAAGTAAGAAAATTTTAGGTATCAAAATCATCCCTATTTTTTAAATGCTTCAAGCCATTTACCATCTGCAATTGTCAAGCAAAAAGTAAAAACCACCATCATTTCCTCCCCCAGAAATGATCCTCAAAGGCATAACAGACCTATAAATTCCCAGAATCTGTTTTTAAGGACTGATGTGACCTGGCTTTCCCTTCCCTTTCTTGCAGGTTGCTCCTCACACTGCTGTGTGCCTATTAACTAAACTGAGATGTATTTTCTAACTTCCCTGAAGGCACAAAGCCCCTCCTGCAGAGAGCCCAGAGGTGCCAGACCTGTGTGAGGAGCCTGTTCCCCAGAGCCCTCTGCTACAATACATAGTTAAAGATGTCCCAGTCGACCAAGCTGCTGCTGGGACTGTGAATATCAATCCACTTTCTACTGGTACAGTGTTTAATGCTTCCCTGAAAATGACAAGTTATACTATAATAGCTTAGTAGCAGGGACAAGAACTGACAGAGGAAATTAAATCCTTGCTACTCCCAACACCACTTGCATAGGCACTGAATCTGTGCATCAACTTGAGAGGGATCCAAAGAGCCTCTTACTATTTTCTGTCTGTGTGGAAGAAGGACACAGACTGCACAGATAAATGTGGCCACCAAAAATAAAGAAACAGAAGCCCACACAGAAGAGAGAACTCAATAGTTTTATCTCAGAGCCAACTAGGAAGACTTGTGTGATCCTGGAAACAGACAAACAACCATGGGTTTAAGATTCAGGTGGGAACGATTTCACAAACCTTCCCTTTCACAAAACCTAGGGATATTGTTTCAGACTCCAGGAAACCTCATTACATTAAAAATACTGAACTCTAGACATGAAGCATAAAGAATTAAACAGCAATTTGAAGTTTGGTCAGAAAAAGCTTTTCAGTGAGTTGTACTCACTGCGAATAAGAATCAGAGGAAGAGAGTTGCTTGGTGAAAGCCTTTACCAACCACAACAAAAAGAAACCCTAGAGAACAAACTGAACAACAATTTTAATGTGAAAAGAGAGAGGTGTCTGGCTGCAACTGTTTGCTTTTCTCTGAGTAGCATTATCACAATAATGAGTTCTCTTTCTATAAATCTTAAAATTTGGCTGAAAGATGACAGATGAGCAACAAAAAAAGAACACGAGTACAACTGAAACATTAGCCCTCAGCACAGAAACTTGTATTAATCTGTGGCAAAGGGAATCTTGAGAAAGACAGTAGCAATATGATTGTTTCCAGTTTGCTATTTGTGCAACCAGAGCCTGGGTAAGTGTGCTGCTTTCTGTGAGCAGCACATGGCTGCAAAGAAAGCCAATGTCAGCAGAAACACTGCATGATTAACACTTAGCTAGTCCAGTTTTGCAAGGCACTGGTACAAATGAAGACGGTACCAGCCAAAAAGATTCCCTCTTTTTGAGCTGAATCAGATTTCTTGTAAATTTCTATTTATTTTTCAGGGAAGTTCTTGCCATTATTATCTGAAGTTTCTGCTACCCTTAGCTGGCAAGTAACACCTAAAGCATGAGAGTGGCCATGATGCACTATGGTTGTTTTTAACACAGTCATCATATCCAAACACCTGCACATATACTGATGTGACAGCAGGAGTATTGTATTAAATTCACTGAAAAAGATGCATCTGTACTTGGATGGCATCAGACTTTGATGTCTAACTACAGTAGCTTCCCATGTTCAAGTATTTAAGTTCTTTCACACTGAGTATATATATATTTCCCTTCAAGTTCTCAGCATTCAAGTCTACCTACTTCTCATGCTTCTCTAATTGCACTTTTTAAGTTAAGCAAGAGGACCATCAACATTTCCTTCCACTGCTGCCTGATGAGGGAAGAAGCGTGAAGTTTAAAATAAAACAAAATACCAGAACAAAACTTACCAACGACGTAATAATGTTTCTCTATTGTGCAAAATCAGTTCACATAAAGAAGCATCTATGGGGCAGCGCATAAACCAGCCAACTTTGTACATATCTGTCAGCTCATCAGAACCAGTCCTACCTGTTTCCAGAGCCTCACTGCCCCAGAGGGGATGGAAAACCCCCCCGCAAGTATACCTGCCTGTCGGACACTAGCGCGCATCCATGCAGACAGACGAGAGCCGGCGCTGCTATAAACCACCAGCCACCACGATTTACTAGAGGAGAAGTCCTCTGCAGGACGAGAGTGCGGTGTGCATCGCCTTACCCATCACAACCTGCGAGGGCTCCCGTCGGCATCCGCTCCCTCAACCGGTCCGTGCTCCTTGGCCAAGTCCTCCGTGGGGATGGATGGCCTCTTATAGACCCCGGCTCGCCTCGCCTCGCCTCTCCCCACGCCCTCCGGGGCCAGCCCACAGCCCTGCTCCGGAGCACTGCGTTACACATTGACGCCTTCTACCTCCAGACCAGTTTCGACGGCAATCGCTCATCCGCCCAGTGACGCGCACCATGAGGTGACCGAAGGTCGCCCTCGCCGCCCCGATGCCACACACAGGGAGAGACAGGTCGTGCCGCATGGCCCCGCTCCCGGGCAGCCGCAGCTTCCCAGATGCCAAAGGGCGCCCGGGATGGGCACGCACCGGTGGCCACGGGCGCCCGCTGCCACGTGCCCGCGGCAGGTGGTGATGCCCCACAGCGCCCAGTGCCCGCTGGATGCCAACAGGGAACACCGGGAGGCCCCCACAGCCAATGCCGAGGGGTGCCCGCGGTCGGTACCGCGGTGTGGACGTCGATGGGCACCGCAGGGGATGCGGCACGTCCCGCGCCTGCCCCTTTGCCGAATCCAGGAGCTGTGGAGACCGCGCGGAGCCCCCTCGGGGACACCGGCCCGCCCCGGCCCCGGGGCAGCTCCCCCCCAGACCTCCGTCCGACCTTCCCCGCGGCCCGGCCCGGCCCTCTCGCTGCCCCCCACCCGATCCCCGCGTCCCCGTTACCTGCGGGCGGGCGGCCCGTGGGGCGGGGGGCAGGAGCCGCGCCCGGGAGCCGGGACAGCCCCGCATCCCGGCGCGGCGGGCGAGCCTCGGCCGGCACGAACCGGTTGTAACTCGGGCGGGGGAGGAGCCGCCGGGGGCCGCCGCCGCCTCCGCCCGCAGCCCCGGGGCGGGGGGGCGGCCCCGACCCCCGCCCCTCCGGGGGCGGCCGCTCCGCTCGCACTCACCTCCGCCGCCGAGCCTGCCTTGATCCCGATCCCGTTCCTGCTCCGCGGCCACACCGCGGCCACGCCGCCTGCCCCCGCCCCGCGCTCTCCGGGGCGAGGCGGACGCGGGTCCCCGGCCGAGGGTCGTGCCCAGCCCGGCGCCGGGCGGGAGCCGCCCCCGCTCCCCGCTGTGTCCCGCCTGCCGGCTGCCCCCGCCCGGCCCCACCGCCACCCTCGGCGAGGGCCTGGTCCCCAGGCACGGTGACCCCCTACAGCCATCCCCTGCTCCGGGCAGTCGCCCGCCCGCGCCGAGGCCCAGGAGGCACCGCAGCACCGGGTTGCCCCGGGCACAGCCGCGGGGACCAAAGGCAGCGGAGCCGCCGCAGGACGGGGATGGGCGCTGCCTCCCCGCCGCCACCGATGCCAAAAGGCCGCAAACTTGCGCTGCAGACAGCGATGCAGCCCACGTGCAGCACTGCAACCCCAGCCTGCCAGCTCAGGGGAGAGACCACTCACCCGTGGGTCAGCGCAACCGCTGCCTTTAGAGGCCGTCTCATCCAAACCCTTGCCCAGATCAAGTGTGCGTGGCACCTACAGCGCTGTTAGACATACGGCAAGGTAGCTGTCAACTCGCTCAAGTTCATCCACCTGCGACTTTCACCCTCCAGACTGCAAAGTCTGATGCAGAGGCTGACTGAACACTCAGCAAGCATAGGGCTCTACCCATGGTGTGTTCAGCATGACAGCTGTGCTGCTACCTCTACCCAATCAGAGCTCAGGTACCAACACACTGCAGGTGGAAATATAAACATTCCCAGAGTTGAGTGAAATTCTGAGAGCTGAAATATTCCTAGACCTGAAATGCTGATGCAATCTCAGATGTTCACAGCCTCTGCATTTCCTACAGGTATGGCATAGCTCCCCTTTCAGACCTGCAGTCCAAATATTTGCATGCAGTCCATGCAATATTTACAGGTTCATGAACTTGAAGTATCTGAAAGTGTCTAGATCCACACCTCACAGTGTTCCTGTAAATACTAAAGTTAATACTTGCTACTGGAAGGACTGACAGAAGAACAGCACAAACTCAAGACTCACTTGTAAGACATCTCAGTTGGCATAAGGTTCAGTGTTACATATCTCATGCCAGAAAGGGCAGCCAGCTGAAGGGGGGGGGAAAGAAAAGAGAACAGGAACTCTGAGAACTCTAGAAAACTGTTCCAGGGAGCAGAACTGAAATAAATGGCATTTAACCTAGAGAGAAGGCAGAGGGGAAACATGATAACCTTTGAGAACTGTAAGGTTACTGCAAAGCAAAGGGAATTAACTGTTCTGCATATACATTAGGCAATTACAAGAGGTGAGTGGGCTTAAACCCCATCCACAGATAACTGCTGTAGATATTAGGAAAAGCTAGGCTAGCTTGCTGCTGGCAGAGATTTCTTTGGGAGAACACAGCATTTTCGGAACACACATGCACTGGGTTGCTGAAACAAATGACTGAAGACGGCTGCCCAGATAGTAAACAGCCTCTGCTGACTTTGATCACTCCTTGGGCTCCAGGACACAGGCTGAAATCAAAAGGCTAACTGAAATCTTTCCACAGCCACACAAGAGATGGCCGGGAAACAACAATTCTGAAGTTCCCATCCAAGATGTGCTGTTTCCTACACTTCAATACAAAACCTTTTTGCATGCAAGTGCATATAAAGCTCCAGATCCCACTACAGTTCTTGATACAGAAGCTTAGAAACCAATGTTGTGGGCTAAAATTAAATATTTCACTCTAGCAAAATTGGCTATGAGCATCTGAAAAATATTAGTCTATTCACAAGTTCACAATGGTTTATCCATACAGAAATGTTTAGAAGAGTTAAGGCACATCACTGACAGAGTACTTTGACATATGCTGGATCTTTATGCTGAGGGAGCAGGCCCAGTTAGATGCAAATCAAACCGAGTTTACATGACAGGCAGCTCTGGACCTGAACAAAAAACCCCACTTGAGAATAAAAACGTACTTTAAATGAATACATATTGATCCTAATTGCTTTGCTCTAACCTCTGCTTTTAATTAAACCTGGTTTTAATATGAATATGCCAGTCACGTGCATACCATAATTTTGCGAGGGCAACCTTGCTGGCAAGAGACAGAACTGTGAAAACAAGCCACAGAAACAAAAAGTAGGAGGAGAGTCCCTCCTCCATGTCTCCTTTGTCCCCGGTTTCATAACAAGCAACACAGCTCCGTTCAACTCTAGGTTTCTGTTCACTTGGCCTACAGTATTTTGGCAACTGCCATTTGGCTTAGATTTCAGATCACTGATTAATCTTCTCATTTCTTCCCTTCAGAAACCTTCCTACAGGCCCTTCAAAGGCAAGTAAATTGTAACAGTGCCACAGTTGCACTGTTCATAACTACACTTTTGTCCCACACTTCACCAGAAGAATTCTTAAGTCCTCACTTTAAAATAGAAAACAAAGTAAAACACTGAACAGTTCCTATAACAGTTCCTTCCTCCCCCAGTCTCTGGGGTTTAAGAATCCAAAGGATAAAAGTACACATGTAGCATAACCAGGGATGAGAGCAGCACCTAGTTAAAAATTTACCTTATTTTTGGTACACTACGGTTGCAGGATGTGCAGTTCTGGGTCACTCACAGCTGTACCACCATACAGATGATCTAGGAATGTTCTCTACTTCACAAAGAGTGCAGCAGCAACAGCTCCTGAAGGTACAGAGAGGAAATTTAGAGGGTATTCTTACAGCCATCTTGGAAGGGGTCCTTCCTATCAAGGAATGCAGCTGAACACCCCAAATCTGAACAAAAGGAACTATCACCCTGGGTAAAGAGGGGCTTTGTTTGTTTGTTTATTTTTAAAAGAAGGTACAGATTCTGCAGCAGAGGAAAAATCTAAAAACATAAACCAATTCTAAATATTTGATCAGCTATTGTCCTGTAACCTGTGGTCCAGACTGGGGAGCATCCTTTTGCATATCTGCAGTCCTTACACAATCTGCATAGGAGGAGAGACTCTGGAATGAAAGGGTTGAGCTAGTATGTGCAAAGTCCATTGTCATCTTAGGTGTTTTGTTAACTTGCTTGTGGAAAATGTCCATTAATGATTGAAGGGCAAAAAAAGGTGAGGAGTACATCCAGTAGTTTGACTAGAGTTTAATTTAAGCAGACATATTAAATATTGATATGCTGACAGAGTCTAAAGGACACTCATTTGTGTTCAGCAGCCTTAGAAGTGTTATAAATTAACACTTCATGTGAGAGGTGGAAAGTATGAGGCTTGTCAAGTGCTGTTTGACCACATTAAGCAGGGTCACTAGACCTTCTCTCAAATTTGTGTGAAAGGGAACAAGACTGTTTAAGCTGCAAAGAACACAGACTTCCTATGAGATGCCAATAAAGTACTACAAAGCTCCCTGGTGTCATCACAGCTGTGCTGACAGGGAACTTGGCCTACTTTGTTTGGGGAGATGCAGATCCAGTGGCATAACTGTCCATCCCACCCAGTCTGGCTGTCACTGCCAACATACCACCTAAGGTGTCCCACAGCACCATCTTCTGAAGAGGTCCCACACCACGGGCAAGGCCTGAAGTGGGTGTTCAGATGAACTGTATCACCAGTCTAACCACTGTCTGACAAACCGTTTGGCAGTGCATGAGAAAGATGGAGAGGGACTTTTTACAAGAGCATGTAGTGACAGGACAAGGGGGAATGACTTTAAACTGAAAGAGGGCAGGTTTAGATTAGATATTAGGAAAAAATTATTTACTGTGAGGGTGGTGAGGCCCTGGCACAGGTTGCCCAGAGAAGCTGTGGCTGTGCCATCCCTGGAAATGTTCAAGGCCAGGCTGGAAGGAGCTCTGAGCAACCTGGTCTAGTGAAAGGTGTCCCTGCCCATGGCCAGGCATGTTGGAACTAGATCTACAAGCTCCCTTCCAACTCAAATCATTGATGATTCTATTATTCAAATGATGATTTGTAGAAGAGTTTTCCATGTTAGCCTTCAAATCTATATATATATGCAAAATAAACATCACATGCAAACCTTCTGCAAAATCTGTAACAAAAGAAAAACAGCAGTCATCTAGGTCGGAAAAATTATAATCTATAATATTTTTTTACTTTTACGTGACCGAAAGGCTTTTTTGGTTCTTACGCTACCCATAAAGGTAATGAGGGCATTACAAAACAAGGGAAAAGTTTATCTAATAAAAGTCATTTTAACTTGCTTCTCACTTTGTGCTGGTTTAAATGTAAACCGGCAGGGGAAATGAACCCAACTCAAAAGAGAGATTATAAATCAGAATAACAATTTAATAAAAATAATACAATAAATACAATTATAGAGACAAACAATTGGTTTTAACCCACAAAACCCAAATGTATAACCCAGCACCCTGGGGCATGAACAGAGTGGTGTTCGTTGGCCTCCCCTCCCCGTGCTAAGCCCCACGGGGTCCCCCTGAGTCCAAAGTAGAAGGAGAGGGAAAACCTGTTGGTGAGAGTGCTGTTTCAGTCTGGTTGAGAGTGGTGTTTGCAGTCTGGTCCAGAGTGGTGGTCTCAGTTTGGTTGAGAGTGGTGGTCACAGTCCTTCTCTGGATCCCATGAGTGGTACCAGAAGTCTGCAGACCCCAAGATTATATATCCTCAGGTTCAGGCAGGAATGCCCAGTACCACCCTCGGGGCAGGGAGTTCCACAGTGGGTGTGAGGACAGGAGCATCCTCCTATCTCACAGGCCTCTTAACACCCAGTTTGTAGCCTGAGGGGTCAGGTGTGCTCTGGGCAGCTGCTGTAAATGGTCTATTGTTAACAGTTTCTGGGAAAAGGCATGGAAGGGTATAGAATACAGTTTTGGGTTACACCCACACAGTGATGAGCTGGTCCCAGCTGTTCTAACTAGGATACACTTAAATACTCTTGCTATGCAACACAATCAACAAAGGTAGTTGCAAGGAGTGTTTTTTGAAGATATGGGAATGGCCTGAAGATGTGTCAGGGGAGGTTTAGGTTAGATATTAGAAAAGACCTCAGAGGTTATTTAGACACTGGAACAGGCTCCCCAGGGAAGGGGTCACAGCACCAAGCCTGACAGAGTTCAAGAAGCATTTGGATGATACTCTCAGGCACATGGTGTGACCCTTGGGGATGGTCCTGTGCAGGGCTAAGGGTTGGACTTGATGATCCTCGTGGGTCAACTCCAAATCAATGAACCTGCTTGGTAAAAGCTTGTTGTAACAAACGAGGGAACCATGACAACATTTGCATAATATAATCTTATGAACCTGCCGCATATATTTGCATTCTCTAAACTGATGAAGAAACTATTTGGGTTTGGTAAATAATGAAGTTTTACACATTAGAACATTAAGGGGAAAATCACTGTAATTTAAGGCTATTTTTAAAATCACATATACTTCACCTAAAATATACTAGTGCACATGCAATGACAAGTAAGTGCTGACAGCATGAAGCACATCTGCTAAAAGTGTGAAATGGAAATAAAATTAGTGCTGTATCTGCAAGCAAAGGAATTTATCAGTTCTATTTTCTTCCAGGAAATATCTAGTAGTACATTTTTGCTATGGCATAGGTCCCTCATGACCTCTAGGTTTGCCATAAATTCACTAAGATCAATGCCAGTACAGACCACAAGTGCTATTTGTACTGAGATACAAATTTTCCGTTGTTCAATCCCATCTTCCCATTCTTGATCCTGCTAACATATCCCTCCCAGTAAAGCTAATTCCCAACTAAGATGGTGCATATTATACTGGATAGCTCAGAACGTATTCACTGTTGTAGGAAAAGGATTCCATCTTCTTTCCAGATCAGAAAAAGATTCCTTACAGAAAAAAGGCAAGGGTCTCATACAGGAGCAAATCTTGCACATCTGAGCGTGCATTAGTGAAAATACCAGCTTATTAAAAAAAGATCACAAATCACTTCTGCAGAAAATAACTTCCCTTTTCTGTATGTCACACCTTTCTCTGAGCTGTTGTATACAGAGCACATTAAGTGCTTGTTTAACTGGAGGGAGGCAGACTGTACCATCTCTGCTTTTTTCTTTTTAATCCAGAATATCAGATTTCTTTCCAGAGTTTTATTTTGTATTAGCTTCATGCCTTAACAGGCTAGAATAACAACATTTATGAAAGAATATTATGCAAATTGGTTAAATATATTTTTGCTTTCAGCAGTAGATGGACAGAAAATAGAGAACTGAACTGGATCCTTGGTATTACTGGAAAACATTGTGATCTAGAACAAGTCAAATACCAGAACATCCCCTCTAGTCCCACGCTACAAACTCCAGGGTGGAGGCTGCAGTAATCAGAGCTGTGGCAGAGGGCGTGATGAGGTGGCAAAAATGCATTAAAGAATATCCTGTAAGAAAATAATGACCTGTTTGTTTCACACAGAACTATCTCCAGCTTCTGCTTGTTGAGCACATGACACAGAGGGGCTGTTCCCAACCACATCCCAGGCCTGTTGACTCTCCAGTGGGACTGACCTTTCACTACTGTGTCAGTCAGATGCTCCAGTAATCCTCAGCTCCCCTCCAGTGGACAGCTTGTAGTCTTTGTAAAGGCTATGCAAAACAGGCTTTGCAAACATGGGCCAAACAGATGACTTCAGCTCCAGAGCAAAAAGATGAAAATCTCAACAAATCAAGGGCAAGTGTTTTTGTTGAGGTAGTCACCATGTAGAGCTCAAACCCTGGAGACGGCTCCTCAGAAGTAGTGTTTGCTTATTCCCTGCTGACAATTCATCTCCTTCTTGCCAACAGAGGGTACTGAAGTTTAATGGCACACATTTACCAGGGCAGGAAACAGCATAATGCGTTCTTGTGAGACTCTGCAGAGTACAGACACACTCTTTTCATCTTGCTTGAGTACTAAGTTCATTTAATAGACTTGAGTTAGCTTTTCCCTCTCTTATTTAACTACATTAAAATACCAAGGAAGACATTTATTTTCTGTCAATTAAACAAGATGATAATAGTAGCAATACAAAACAGCCAGCAACCTAAATTCATCCCATTGCAATCTAATTTCAGTGCAAATGCTGTCAATTTTTTCTCTATAATGGACTCCTGCCAGCTGAGATGTAGCATTAGTTCTAGTACTGCCCTTAGCCTAGTCTTGGATCTTCACAGGCTGAGACCACTATCCCAAAATACACTGCATTTTTCTAGTTATGGTCATGCATTGATCTGTTGGCAATACAGCACACGCTAAAACAGCTCATAATTTATATCCAAATATCTATAAAGAGCCACAAGAAGCACACATATTTTCATTTTGTACTGCCAAGATAAACTGGGTGAGTGGAGGGACACAAGGGAAAGGAAAGGAAGATTCCACAATGGGAGAAGGTTATTTTAAGCTGATGTCAAGCTGACACCCAGGGCTTGTCTACCTAAATATAGATTTGTCCACTGTAAACACCCTTAGTCTGCATTTAGTGCAGACACACACAGAGTTACTCAGCAATGACAAGCAGGATTTACATCCACACCCAGGCCCACAATAACCCTCAATCATAACTGATTCCTGACAAAATAGTTTGCAAGCGGGTTTTTGCATCCAAAGAGAAACATTAACCAAGAAACACTTACCTCCTTCTGTTGGCATCACATCTTTGACATTGAAGCTCTCCAGATAAGCAGCAAGCTCTGCAAGGGGCTGCAGCTTTCAGGCCCAGCTCTTTTACTCACCATGGTTTCCAAAGGACAGGTAAGCAGGCACAGACATGTTCCTTGAGCTCCTGCAGTGGTTCACATGCGACAAGGCAGGAAACAGCCTGTGCTGGGCAGGTGTGGGTCATTGTTCTGCCACTCAGAAATCCTGGCTTCCGTACCATGGTTTCCTGCTAACTCCTGTCCTCCACTTGTTAATGCTTGCTCTGCCTCTGAATCCTCAGTCCTTCTATTCTGCAGCATAAACACTGTGCTCCACTGAAACCCTCTATCTCAAAGTCTGGTAATCTCACCACATCTGCAAAGGGCTTGGACAACTTACCATCAATAAATTAGCTTAAAATCTACTTGCCCTGACAACTACAACGTAAACATATCCGGTGTTCTACCACTGCAATGTGATACTCTTTCCAAGTTTATGTGAATCATCCCCCCAGTGACTGTGAAGAGAACTGGAAACCATTGTCTGTTTACTGATTATTGGAGCTTCCTTACCAAAAAAGTACAAACACAAAAAAATACATCTTCACCTAAACAACTTGGGAACTCCTCTGAACATCCCTGTAAACCAGACATAAATATTTAACTAGACTTGTATTAAACTTCATTGGGATGTTGGGTTCTGCTACTTAAAGAGTTTTTGGGAAAGATTGTCAGATAAAAGGCTCAGGATGCTATATTTCAGCAGGCTTGCAGCCCAAGTGCCAGTGCTGTGCCCTTGTGCTGGCCTGGAGGCAGAGTTGTGCAGGGTCAGCATTTGGGACAGTTCCAAACCTCAGTGCAACAGTGAACTGGAGGGGCTTTCAACCCTGATGTACACCCTCCATCAACTACGTTATGTAACAAGATCTACCTCTGAAACCTTTCCAACCTGCTTCAAAATGAAGTATTCCAACTTGTCCAATAATCATTACAGCAAGTAATGGAACAACTAGAAAAATTAGAAAACAAAATATTCAGTACATATATGCATGTTACATACCCATCTCTGTCCTGAAAACAGGATAAGGAAGCTTTCTTATTCTCAGTGCTGCAAACAACACTTCTAATGCAACATATCCACATAGCAAGTCATGTCCAAGGCTCTACAGTACTCTTCTATCATTTCGTGAGCTTCAGGATTTCATTTTCTTTCCATTGCCATTGTCTGTGGCTTTTTTCCTACCCAAGGAAGACTCCAGAAAATTGTCACAAATAACACTCCTTGCACAACATGGCCAGGCTGGAGCATTTTAACAGTCTTATAGGGCATCTGCTGCTCACTACAAATCAGGCATCAGATGTACACTGCTATAGCAGCAGCTAGAATCACACAGGAGTGCCACGGTCATTCAGATGAACAGCTCTTCATAACTGCTGTCAATGTTTAGAAACATTAATTCACTTTTGAACAAGGTAGAAATAATTTCTTTATAGCATTTGAGCCTTGGACAGTTGGTGTTATCCTGATTTCACAAGGGATGCTCATAAAACTTACTAGTACAACAGGTCAAAAAGACACACATGAATAAGGCACAACGCCCCCCTCCTAAGGTTAAAAAGTGCAAAGTGCATCTACCGTGCATTGGTTTCCTTCAACCTATAGAATATAAAAACATTGGATAAAAAAGTCTGTGCATCACGCAGGCGAGCAAGACGTAAAACAGAAAATTGCCTACCAGTGTGTTTCAGTCTGTGCAATCCCACCCTAGAATCATGGAATCATTAAGGTTGGAAAAGACCTCCAAGATCATCAAATCCAACCTTTGACCAAACAGCACTGTGTCAAGTAAACCACAGCACTACATGTCACGCCCAGTTGTTTTTTGAACACTTCCAGGGATGGCAACTCCACCACATCCCTGGGCAGCCTGTTCCGATCCTTAATCACCCTGTCAGTGAAGAAATTCTTCCTCATGCCCAGCCTGAACCTCCCCTGGGGCAGCTTGAGTCTATGTCCTCTCATCCTGTCATTAGTTGCCTGGGAAAAGAACTCGACGCCCACCTGGCTACAACCTCCTTTCAAGCAGTTTGGGGTAGTTCAGAGTAACAAGGTCTCCCCTGAGCCTCATATTCTCCAGGCTAAAAATAACCGTGACAGTGAGAGTAGGAGAGAGAGGCTAAACCACCAGCCCACTGACTTCAATCTTGGAAAACCCAGTGCCCTCACAGACATAAATAGAGCTCTGATTTAGATGGCATTCGGACAATGTCACTGGAGAACTTGCATATAAAGTACACTCCAGTAGGCATAAATGGGTCTGCCTTAGAAATCTTGTAGCATGTTCGTGTCCAGCCTAAACTTATTTGGAGAGTTTTTGGCTAGAGGTTGCTTTGATCCCCTCACAATAGCTGAACCTGAAAAGCTTTTCCCGAATAGTTAGAAATTAGACTACATGCCACACCTAACAAACAGAGTGAAGCCTCTACCTTGGATTCACAAGGCTTTGGAGATTTTGTTTTTATGGTCTGGTTTGGTTTTTTTCCCCAAGCAAACTCCTGTATTAAAGACAAAGACTGACCACTTTCAGCAGGAATTCAGAGTGCCTCCTGCAAGGAAGCAGTCCTGCCTTGAACTGTGGGATTGCACAAGTCAGACCGTGACATGAGACTGAAAGCCAAGCCAAGGTTCAGCAATGGGGTGCAATTTAGGTAAGGTTGAGGCTGGCCTTGGAGGGAGCTTTTCAGATTCTTCTGTGGTGGATTAGTCTTGCCTCAGAGAAAACTTATTCTTCTGGATTACTTTTAAGTAATGAAAAGTCCCTCAGAAGAGGCATAGGATCTGCAAGGTTATTAAAAGGATTTGAGAGTCTTTGAGACAGAGAAAAAAGTGTTTGTTTGACCAAAAAAAAAATTGCCTTCCTTATTTGGCTATAGTTGTGTGTGTGTGTTTCAGAAACAGTTGAAACACTGGAGAAATTTTAAGTATTTCTACACAGGCTTGGAATTTATTTTTAATACACAAAGCATTCCTATACAGTTAGAGTTGTGCAAACTGACACTCGAATTTCCTCTTCCATTTTCTTTCTGTTTTCTTCTCTCTCACTCCCCCATATGGGCATTAAAAGAAGTCTCTAGGAGTTTGCCCAAGAGGCCAACTGGCACAGACTTCATATACAATTAGATGACATCTTAAATACCAGGTCAGGGTCTTCCTAAGAAATGCCATTGCTTCAAGTTGCAAGAATATTTTTTTCTGAAATATTATTTTACATATACACCACTAAGGAGAATAATCTTGGAGAAGATTTGCCCTAGTTAACAGAGTTGAAATAAAACAGATTTCAAAAGATGAATTGTAAATTTGAATAGGTCAACAGTGAATTAAAGCTGCACTTGCAGAAAAAAATTATTTTCCTTAGAGGGAACTTTTCTGCTTTAGGGTAGGTTGACAAACCACCTTAAGTTTCTGCAGTCCAGAGATGGAAAACATCCTTAACAGCTTCCGCTAACCTATCTTTGAAGTCCTGCAGTAATTATGTAACTGCTCTGGAAACAGGAGAGGCACAGCCAGGAACCCTGCCTCTGAGCAGAGCACATGGGAGGGGAAAAAACAAACAAAAAAGTCTTTGCTGAATCCTTGCTCTTTGTAGAGACTTCCCCCCACCTCAGCCTTAGGCCAACTTGGATGGGAAAGCTGCAGCAAGTGTCAGGCTTTCAGTGTTTGTTCTATTCTTGGGGATTTGTTGTGGAGAAAGAAAGTGAAGCCTGAGCACCATGTGAGCAACTTTAACATGAGGGCATAAATGCCAGGAGAACAGCTCCCTGGCTCCTTTTGCCCCTGTGGGAATAAGGCTGCTGTGCCTTTCACTGAACTCTGAGATCTGAGGTTTGGAAGAAGCATCTGCTTTACAAAAAGGTGTAGAAGATGTCAAAGCTAATTTCACAGCCCACTCTTCCATTTCAAATTTGCAACCAAACTCAGTCCTTGTTTCTGCTTTTCTAAGTCCCGAATAACCTCACTGCATAGTTATTTCGTCCATGTGAACAGTAACAACAGCTGACCCATAATATCCAGGTAAGTGTTAATTTCAGGCCTCAACAAACCCAAATGTTTTGGAAAACTTATCAAAGATTGATTGATGTTCGCTAAATTACATCTAAACAGATTCCTTGCATTAATTTCAATTAAGATTAGGTGGCAATTCATAAATGCAAGTGGCAGTGCTGTTAAAAAAAAGAAAACCATTACAAACTTTTTTTTTGAGAGCAGATTTAAAACCAGGAATTTAGAGGATAGGAAATAGCTGCAAAGCATGTTAGAGTATGGAAGTTGTACTGTAAGCAGCAGAACAGTAGAACCTCCTCAGGTTCATTAGCATCTGCAAATTACAGGACCCTTGTACCACTACAAAAAAAAAAAAAAAAAAAAAGAAGCTAAACCCTAAAATATAGTTCTGCACTGGTAACTGGCAATTACAGGAGATTGCTAAAGTGCAGTATGGAACAAAAAGTAAGATTTGCAAGAGAAACAACTAGCAAGTAATTTAAACTGGCAGAATGTTAACAAAAAAAACCCCCAAACCAAACCAAACCAAACCAAACCCCCCACCACAATCAATCGAAACAAAACCCACCAAAAAACCCCCAAACACCAAAATGAAACATCCAAACTGAATAACGAAGGCAAGAGGATTAAACATATTTTCATGCCAGTATAAACTAATCAAGATGTGAACTTTGTAGCCTGAAAGACTATCTCAGTCACAACCTGTTTTAACAGTGTATAGTTTATTCAACATTTAATGGCTTGACCTAGTAAACCTTTAGAAAATCTTGAGCAAATTCCATTACTTTCATGAGGTATCCTAATTCTAATCAATTAAACATTAGGACTTTTTTGGGAAAGAGTTTAGCCTACTTTATATTTATAGTTTTCTTCCAAGAGGTAACCTGGGAAAACAGATATACCTTTTTATGTTTAACAGGAACATGAAACTGAGAAATAGTTTCAGAATCAGAATATTCCAAGTATTTCAAAAGAAGAGAGTTCTGTAAAGTGAAAGTATTTAGAAAACCCAAGCTATTTAACTTTAGCAAAAGTACCACAATCTGGTCCATTTCCTGTTGGAAAACAAGCTGGATTTACCCCTCACTCCAGGCCATGTAAAGGCAAGTATTCTGCTCACACTGAGTTCTCTTCACCCTTGTTACACCTCTGGTGCATCCAGACTGTTTTCCTGTACTGTCATAATGATTTGTTTCACTATTTGAATGAACATTCTGTAAAATGGAGGGTGGTTCAGGTAACCTGTTAAACACCAGAACAGGAACAAAGTCTTTCTTTCCTTGTCTGACAGTCCTGCCCTGGAAACAGTGGTCCATGGTGAAGTTTAGAAGGTCAAAGCGTGAAAACTCTTCAGTGGTTCTTGCTCTTGGTAACATGGGAGATGCTGTTCACAGAAGCCAATTACTTTCTTCATGTTTTTCTTTCCATTTTCCTTCCACATGTCTCTCCCCCTGGATCCTTTGCACACAAAGGCAGGAACAAGCAACCTAAACTGTCACAAGCAGTCTCCACACTGGTCTCCAGCTCGCATGCTGCCAAAGCTAAAAATGTGCTATAGTAGTCAGTCCAAAATTGGGTGGGGTTGACTGTTCTCTTACAGCTCAGGGAGATGTTCAGAGTTAAAAAAGGTGGTAAAATTGGTAAGACATTAATGGTATTTCTAACCCAGCTGCACATGCATGGACATTTCCCTGGGGGAAAAAAAATCTCTAGAAAAAAATATCATTGTGCTCCAGACAAGCTTAGCAAGGTTATTGCTGTCAAGAGACCACGTGTTCCCAAGAAGCCGGATAAGATCTGGGCTGGAATTACAGTTAACATAAATTTTAGTGCAAAGGGCCATCATTTCAGTTAGGTGGATACACCATAAAAGAGAAGTCAAAGCTTCTCTTGTTCAATCTTGACTCACACAAATTGTTCTTCCAATAAATTATCTCTTAAAATGGAGAGATTCCTGGAACAAGGGGAGAGCATTCCTGGAGCACCTCTGAGAAGCTTTTGGGGTGTTTCATCTAAAAAGATAGGTTTCCCTCTTAATTCAGACATTAATTTCAGTTACATGGTTCAATATATATATACACATTTAATAGTAGGGGATGCTTCAGTCTAGACAGAAGTTTTTTTTAAAGAAACTTAATGACTTTTCACATATGAAACAGTTAACTTGAAAACCATTAATTACCTTCAGGAACTAACAGCATTAAAAATGTCCTTAATTAAACACTCAAGAAAACAGCCGGACTAATCCTAGAGTTCTTTAATAGTGTGAGGAATGCAGTGATTTTTAACAGGTTTAATTCCTTAGTATGTTGTCCTGGCTAACACTTGTTTTGGAAAGAAAACCCAGGAAAATAATTTAAATAAAACTTATGACAGGTACTGGTCACTAAGTCTGCTGTAAAAATCTCCGTGCAGGAAAAGTGATCAGACAATTTTCAAATTATACAGAAATACACCCGGCCAAGCAAAAGCAACACAAGAGTATATTAAGAGCCATAATCATTTTAATCACTCATCCAACAGAAATTAATTTCTAGCAACAGTTTCTGGGAAAATATATATTTTGCAAATATATACCACTGCAGCTGTGAATTTCATCATATTTGGGAACTTCAATTTCTCTACTGCCAAGGCTGTGCTCTATTTTTTACTTAGATTGGGCCTAGATAATCACTTCAAGAAGTGAACCTAGATCTACAAGACATGCAACATCATGAGACTAACCCCGAAGCTCACAGCCCATCTTTTCTTTCCTCATTTGTTCACATATACACCAATATATAAATTATATCCTATTTCAGGTAAAAATGGTGCTTCACTGTCAGGGGTCATATGCAGCCTTTAACATTTCAGAAATGATGTCCTGATTCCTGTACTGCCATTTCCAGGAGCTTTCAGTCCCTTGAGGTAACCGACCATCCCAGCAGTTCCCACAGGACCCCTTCCCTCCCTTTCTCTGCTGGTACTTCTACACTTACCTGTCCTCACTTCTCACTTCACACCATACTTCACTACTCCCTACCCTCCTGTCTGCTCCTGGCTTTCCAGCAAGTAAGTGTCTCTGAAGTTCATCCTGCTTTCAGTTTTCCAGCTGGAGTTTGCTTAGATGTTTTCTGGTGCCAGCACTGCTGCATAAGAGAAACAAATTTTATTTTTGCTTTCAGCTTAGGGCTGTTCGTGGCCAGTAGAGAGCTGGTTTTGTGATCCTAGCTAGGCAGAGAGGAAAGGGCTAGTCAAAAGGTACTTGAATACCTGCATTATTTTCTCTCTGCCCCTTTATTAGTCTCAAATACCACTCTTCTCTTTCAAGCAGGTTCATCTATTCTCCTTCTGCTCATCGTGACAACATGACATTCTAACCTCCTCCTTTAGTTACTTAACAGTGTCACACATCTGTACTAGACACTCTTTCAGATATAGGATTGGGTTCAGTGCCATTTCCAAATCATCAGGTGCTTTCATTGGTCATTACAGCATTTTGGTGTGTTCTTAGATTTTAGGAAAATGAGGGAAGACTGTACTTTGGCAGAGAGCTGTGGAGCCCAGCCCCAGGAAAAATTACTGCCAAGCTGGCCTTTTAACTGCAAATTCCTGCTGTTCCAAGTTCTGTAGAGACAGAAAGCTGTAGACTGCTGGGGGGGGGGGTGGGCGTGGGCTCCAACCCTTACAGTGCCTAACCTGGTGGGCTAACAGCACACTGGTGTGGAGAGCCAAGAGCTGCAAAGAGACCTCAGCATGTCTTTCCTGCATGCTCCCATTTCCCCCTTATTCCACACTCAGCTACAAGGGTGGATGGAGGAAGGCTCTTTTACACTGCTCCCCCAACAACACCTAGAGGGCAGTTATTAAAAACAATAAAATTAGAATCATAGAATATTCTGAGCTGGAAGGGACCCACGAGGATCATCAAGTCAAACTCCTGGCCCTGCACAGGACCATTCCCAAGAGTCAAACCCCGTGCCTGAGGGTATCATCCAAACACTTCCTGAACTGTCAGCCTTGGTGCTGTGACCACTGCCCTGGGGAGCCTGTTTCAGTGCCCAACCACCCTCTGGGTGAAGAACCTTTTTCTAATATCCAACCTAAACCACCCCTGAACCTCCCCTGACACAACTTTAGGCCATTCCCTCAGGGTCTGTCACTGGGCACCACAGAGAAGAGATCAGTGCCTGCCCCTCCTCTCCTCACCACGAGGAAGTTGCAAGTGCAGTGGTCTCCCCTCAGTCTCCTCCAGGCTGAACAAACCAAGGGACATCAGTTGCTCCTTGTACAGCCTTCCCTCTAGGCTCTTCACCACCTTCACAGCTCTCCTTTGGACACTTTCTAATAGCTTTACATCTTTACAATGACCATCCAATGTTTTTTATATCAAAACAATTGCAAAAATTCACATATGTGATCCAAAAAAATTTTTGCATATTCCAAAGAAAGTCAGGTACCAATCACAGTTAAACTGCAAGACTACTTCATGTTACTAACCTTACTTCTTTCCCTTGTTAGAAAACAAGAATTAGAGAGCACTGTTGAAGAGCTACAGAAAAATCAGGATGATTTTTACAAAGTGCGAAAAAAAAAGAAAAAAAGAGGTCACAGCAGATCTAAAATTCCCATCTTGAGGCAGAAAGATAAAAGCACTCATTTTTGACCTCTTCTCCATTTATTTTTTGCTGTTGACAGCCAAGACAGTGTTAAGATTCACTATGAAATTACAGCCTGTTTCATGCAGCACTGTCAAAAAGCTCTCAGATCCAGAATGGCAAGAGCCCAGCTCACAACACTGCTTTTTCACACCAGAACAAGGGGGCTTCAGTGACAGGAGAAAATCCAGAGTGTGACTACAGGGACTGAGGGAGAGAGGAGGTAGGAGTGCATACTTCTGAAGTTCAGCCCCAAAAATGCATTCCATACTGTGACTGGGAAAAACAAAACTCCCTATAATAAAGGTGATCTGAAGCTATGGAAGTGCTCTCTACCACACTGTGACCCTTGAACAGAGATGTTAAATGAGGGTCCTGTAATTTCTCCAACTCATCTCCAGTATGGTAAAGAAAAGCATTCATGCTGTGAAGTTTAAATAAGTCCCACTAGACATCACATTTCCCCTCCTCACTAGGAAGAATGGACATGGTCACACCACAGATACTTGAGACTCCCACACATCACTGGTTTCATTAAATTCACATGCTAGAGTTTGTTCAAGGCTTAAGAGTAAAAAAGTATGGGAACATCCTGTACAGTATTTTCACTAATATACAGGATTTGGAACTAATCTTGTTCCATTCTGCAAACACAAGCCATGTCTATCTTCAGTTTTTTCCCTTCATTGTGAATATTCAAACGTTTACTCCATATCACCAAAGGACACAGCAAGCATCACCCACTGTTCACTGGTTAGCAAGCAGAGCCTTTTCCAAGCAGGAGCAGAGAAAAGCCACACAGCTGGCTTTCATTAAGAGCCCTGAGGCTCAAGGTTCCCATCTCAGTCTCCCCAATTCTTGTACTTACTGTTTGCTGTGTTCAAGTGAACTAATGGTCTCTATACGTACCTTCAGTCTCCATTTGGGAAATGCAGGACTGACTTCAGTTGCCTCTTGCTTCTGGGCTGAAGGATGGATATACTGTGTACTTCAAAAAGTATGGAATGGCCTCAAAAGCATGTGAAACACACTGATATCCAAGCCAGCATCTTTACATACAGGAAGGATTAGGCTTATTAAAATTGCTTGCTTTGCAATGCATCATTCTTTCTCCCACTCTCAGCAGTTTACCAGGATTTCTAAGTTAACTCCTGCAATGCTGGGAACTTGCTTTTCTTCATAAAGGGGTACAAGCACTGGAAGAAATACAAAAGAACCATCTAAAGGGGAGATCACCTGGACAAGGCAACTTAAATATAAGCCAATCACATCTTTCCCTTTTCATCTGCTCTTCTGAAAGTATTCAAGTGACTAATTTCTGTTCAGATAAATGTCAGAAAGAAAACAAAGGACATGCATGAAGACAGACAGCACCAACACAGCTCATTCACCCAGTTCACAGACCCACTGGCTCTGGTAGCCAGAGGCAGGCAGAACAACTGCCTGCTCAGCACTTGTAACAGGGGAGAGAGGAGAAAAAAGAAGGCATTTTAAGAAATGCTGCCTGTGTTCTAGGGACAGACAGGTACACGGATCAGCTGGGTTAGCATTCACTGAAATACATCCATGGCCTGGTGCCCAGGAACGTGCAGCCATCATAATACAAGGATCTTACAGGTCAAAATGGAAGAGCACAATTCCCACTGCACACAGGGGCCTGGGCTGACTAGAGCAGAGCAGGTTGTAGCAGAGATAGCTGGCAGAGTGACACCTGAACAAGAAGACAGACACAAGCGGATTCAACCAGTAAGTTTAGCAAGACTCCAGACTGGGAATACAGGATAAGCATAAGTGCTACTGAGACTTTCAAATCTAAGCCCAAAAACTTGGCAAAACACCCAGATAGAGCAAATAATACTTAGAAAAGCTACTGAGCCATACAGGTAAGCTCTGTGCTGATGAATGAATGCACACAATAAAAAAGTGACAAAACCAGAGACATCACAAGGGATAGCACAACAAAGTAAACACAGAATTTACACAAATGCATACAATCTGAAGTTTAAAACTGGTTCATGCTTTAAAATTATTAAATACAATAACTAGTTAAAGTTTCAGTGAGAAAATATGTCAAAACAGTAGGAATTATGGTGTATTCTTAAGACAGATCTCCATTAGGAAATTACTGAATCCATCAATCGTAGAACTTGATTGAACTGAACAATAAGGTTTGATGACAAGACAATCAAGCTGAAGTAGACCACCAGATACCATGACCTTACTACAAAAGAATAGCAAAAGCACACTTTTCTGAGCTACAAAATATACAGCACACCCCTTAGCATAGGCAAGGAAATATTTTTTGCCTTCTCTTCATCTTACACTAGTATCAGATTAGAAAAGTAGCTGTACTGCCATGTACTGCTTCTGACTCAAAAGACATAGGATGTTTTTCTATAACTTTGCACAAATACACATCTCTCTTCCTATGAGTTTAGAAAAACTGGAAAAAAGATGAAACTCTGTTCTTTTCCTACTCCACTCCACATCCCCCAGGAAAAGAACCCTCAAGATACGTGGGCCTACTAAGACCAAAAGATGCTGCAGTTCTTGCTGTGGCAAAAAAAGCCTGAACTCTCAGTGGAAGGCAGTTGGAAAAGGTTAAACAGACATGTTTAATTCAGAGAGGTACTCTGGAAGTTCCCCACAGAAACAGTTCAAGAAATATAGCTACACTCTTCTAAGACAGAAAACTCATGGAATCAAGCATGCATTGTACTTTGAATACTCACTTAATCCAAAGTGAGGAGCACCTCCTATGCAAACTTTATTATGCAAATAGGTTAATCCCCAGGTTCCACATTCAGACATTTAAGTGAAAACATTAGAAATGGCCCAACTAGAATCAAAGACAGCAAAAACAAAGACAAGCACGTGTCTTTCTGTGACTCCTAGTTCTCATTTTTCTTCCTCCTTTTCCCAGTGATGACAGGCTGACAGAGAGAAGGAAATATACATCCACCCGGTACTCTTCCATACAAGTAAATACAAAAGAATCAAGTGTTTATTGGAAGTCATGAAGGCACAGATGAGCTTGATTACAGACACATCATAACAATTACAAATATATGTAAACACCTTGAGATATACAAAAAAGCAATAATACAGCTAATACAGGAATAAAATGTAACCTGCTAAAAAAACCCCAAACTTCTTTGTATCTGAGGTTCTTACAATAAGCTCCGATCCACGCCAACACAGTGTAATGCTCTTAAAGTCATCACCTGGATTCATGCTCAACAAATCTGAACTTTGGCCATTGTTTGATCCAAATCGGAACAGGTTTCCTTCACTAGGATCAGAAAAAACATAGGAATAACCAGCTGGACACCCAATCAACCTATAATGAGGCTTCACTGGTTCTCTAAATATATAAGAGCAAGGTACCAAGGTACTGAAATTAAATATAAGCTTCAGAAAAGCTCAAGGATGCTTGTTCCACTTTTACTTGCATTTGAGGAAATTGCTGTATTTCTGCAGGAAAGGAACAGTCTACAGCTGTCAGGTGATTTTTTTTCTTCCTCCACAGGAGGCTTAGATTTCGTCTGAAACACCTGCCAAAACAAAAGTCAGCAATCACAAACTAAAGTGCCTCGGACAGCTTAGGTTTTACCGCTAGAATAAAACATCTCTGTTCATAGATGCAGCATTAAGTTATATCATGAGAAAACCCACCTTTGCACATAGAAGACTACTTCCAATATTTCTGTGGAAAGGGGAATTGCTTTTTGTGGTTTTTTTTGTTATTGTTGGTGGGTTTTTTTTTAAATTAGATAGCAATGCCATAAACTTAAAGAACAGCAACACAGCATTTTTTCAAAGGAAATCACGCACACACACACACACAAAAATGTCGTTTTAGTACAGGCCTAGACAAAGAGTACTCTGAGCAGCAGTTTACTACAGGGACACACAGTTTTCTCAAACTCAACCCTCAACCATCTGTCCTAACTCCTCACTTCTCTACAAAAATTTTATAACCTCCAGAGCCCCTTTCCAGTGAGGAAAGACTCCTATCCAGGTAACACATGCAGAACAAAACCTAACACATTTCTCCTGACCCTGCAGCCACATCATCCCAACCTAAAGATGAGGTAGTACTTTTCTTTGGAGCCCAACTAGTTGAGTAGGAACAAGCACTGTTCTCCCTAAAGTAGAAGCTGCCTGGAATGCAGCACCAAACTCCACAGTTTATCTCCTCCCCAGGACACACCTCTAATCCAAAACCAGCACCAGCTGCTTAAAAAAAAAGTAAATCACTATATGAGTACACACTCCTCTTTAACTACGACTGCATTGTAAAGGCCACAGTCTGGCATACTCAGTGACTTCCTCCTGTCTACAAAGTGGCAATGACTCAACTTCTGTTAGTACTGGGACTAATGGTTATTACCCAAAAGGAACATGAAGATATCCTGAGCATTTATTACAGTGAGATGTGGAAATTAAAAAAAAAAAAAAAGTTAAAATATTAAAACTTCTAATCTGAATCCAAAAAAGGGCTGAAAGAGGAATTCAGCTCCTCAGGGAACTGAGGAAACCAGATTGTCTCTATGCATACAGTCCATTTGGTAATTAGGGGCTCTGTTTGCTCTCTCTTCAGGAGGAGAGATCTTTCCCCTCAAGGAGGTTGCTGTAACATATGCATGTATTATAATTTTATAGCTTACACCCATAAACCTTCTGGTTTCTTATGAGATGGCTTGAACTGGAGAAATATGCTCTGCATATCCATGCTCTGTAGACTCCCAAGGATCAAAAAGAAATGGACTGCCATGACTGAAACAAAGAGGAAACATCAAAAGAGTTGAACAGTATTAGAACTCGTACTGCTTGTAAAACTAAGCATGAGGATTTCAAAAAGCACTACAAAACTTAAACAAGGTCCCTGGATGCATCCTCTTGGCAAGCAATAATCAATATCGAGGATGAGAGGACTGTGTTCCTTTGACTGACAACTACTCAAGGCTCTTTTACTTGTCTCCATGATCAGCTTCCTTTTTTTTAACAAAATATCCAGTCTATATGGTCTCCTGGCAGCAGTGCAAGTTGCACAGATCCCAGGAAGCTTTCTCGTTTTCATTGCGTTCAAGACTGCTGTGCATTCAGCTGAAGTGCACAGGGATTCCACCCAGGCAGCTGGATTCCTAAATGCAAACATTTTTACAGGAAAGGAATCCTATTCTGTTCAGCTCCAGTACAGTGATTGCCAGTAGAAAAGCACTGACAACTTCTGGAAAAACTCTGATAGTACTTTCTGCCCTCAGGAATATGCTCTCAGAAGAGTACATGTAATTAAAACAGTCTTATCTGGCTTTTAGCTGGAAAACTATCTGCGAACAGTCCCACCTCTTCTTCCAAAGAACTTCTCTGGAACAAACTGTGGATAAAACACACTCTTAACACAGAGTATCAGCTGCATTCCAGTGTGCAAGCCAGATCCCTTGAGAGAAAATATAAAAAGAAAGCTGCTTGATTGTCAGAGAGGAAAGCACTGCTAAAACAGCTAAAAGGTAGATTTTATTTTTTTAATCTTGAGCTGTAAAAGGGTAGGCTCACAAAATGCTCATCACAGCCAAAATTGCTTCTGTGGCCTTACACAACTAGTGAGGATGCAAGTGAGGATGCAGCATGCCACTGACAGGCATTAGTGAGGAAAAGGACAGCAGAAACCCACCCAGGTGCTTCTGAGATAAACCAAGCACTCAAGCCCTCAGAGTAAGCTGGACCTCACTGTCAAGTGAGTTTCTCCAGTCTATACGAGATCCAATAAAATCACAGTTGTGGAATCATAATTCATGACTATAATTCACAAGGGAAACTGAAAATCCATTTACATTTATTAGGAGATGGTTGTGCACAATTTCTCATCTTATTCAAAAAGTCTACAAATAGAGTTTAACACTTCTGATTGCAAGCAAATGTTTGTTCAACGTTCTTAGTTCAATAAGGCCAATTAAGCGCCTTGTTACACTTCCAAGATTCAGTACACATTTGTCAGTTCTTTACTTTCTTCTAGTAACAGTCCCACTGGAATAGTAAGGAAAGTTCACTAAGACACTTTATAACAGCAGCTGAACTTGGGTTATGCAAATTCAGTTTTGGAATATGCTTCAAACATAAATTATTTTAGGTAATTTTCCATTTTGAGATCTTAAAACACCATCAAAGGCTCTTCCCCTCCCGCCCACATTTGTACTACCATCACCATGGGCTTGCACTCCGTAGAGCCATAGATCCAAGAATCTCAAAGCACTTCAGAAAGGAGGGCACAATTCAAACAGTGTGATACTTGAGCTGGAATCCTACTTAAAAAAAACCTGGGTTTTTTTTTATTCGTCTTATGTTTACAAAAGGACAAGCGCCAAACTAAACCGATCCTACCTTGACCTTCGTCCCACCTCGGACTGCCTATCACCTTCTCACATGCAATCCTACCACTGACTCAGGAGCTCTGTTTAATTAGAATGCTCACAGCTGAGTTTCCTCTATGGAAAGGTGAGCATCTGCTATGGTCAATTATTTTCAGATGGAAGCACTTGGTCAAATTTTAGGTCTGCCACAATCTTGAGAATCACTTGACTGCAGAATCACTACCGTAATTACTGTAATTTGATAATGCACTTGATCCCATATTGGTTTAAGAAGTGTAATAGACTATATATGCATTTCTCTAAATTCTCTCAGAGCTGAAACTACATAGCTACAGTGAAGAAATCCTAGTTTTGTCTTAAGCAGAACATTTTACAACATTATTTTAACTTACTACTTTGATTTAATGCACTAATTTTATAAGGATTTTCAGTTTGCAATCCTGACTGAATAGGTGAGCGGCAAACATGACAATATATGTACAAGTGTTAGTATACTACCAGAATGCTGTACTTCCTTCTCAAAAATGTCCTTAATAAAGCATTAGGCATGTCAAACAAACTTTTGTAAACAAAAGATAAATTACTCATGTTCTGCTCTGATTACAGCCAGATACATATTCTCATAAAATAAACATTCTCTTGTCATTTTCCATGGCCCACATATCCATATATATGAGGTAAACCACTTAAAATTATCAATAATATATAAACCTCAGTACTCAACAGGAACCTCAGGGAAAATGTAACCGAGTAAGATGTCAATATCAAGAAGTGACACTTTGTTCCACTGCAAAGTGAAACCAATTTATTTGTGCTAAATGAATGGAAAGAATGTATTCAGAATACATTTCTTTATACATTGTACCGGCTTAGGTTGCTAAATAAGCATTCATTAGTGCCATGTTGTGCTACTTTCTTGTACTCTGTTTCTACCAAGCAATACAAAGTTTTGGCTGTTATGCCAATATATTCCTCTATGCTCATCTTATTTCTAACAGACTTTTGAACATTTAAAATACCTGTTGGAACTTTGCTTCGGGGGAATCACAATTAATATATTTTAACAAGAAAGAAATTATCATCAGTTGTTCTCTACAATCACATCGCCTTCTGCAGCAAAAAAAAAAAAATCAAAGAGCACACTTGAATCAGCAATCAGTAACCTGTGGGCAGGACCACACTTACCGAGGTCATTGTGACAGCTCACACAGTATGGGCAGCTTACAGGTTAATGCAGATGTCAAGTGACATCATCAAATCTTAAGGTCCACGAATTGTACATTCCACAGACTCCAACAAGCCAGTTCCCTCAGTGTAAAATTCTGACTGTACCATACGTTTGAGGTGCTTTTAAACAGGAGAAATATGGATGTGTCCTGTGTGCTGAATTAGGCTTATTTGCTACGTAACACAATAGAGTTTGTGTCTTGGGCACTGATTAGGGTGTCTGACTCACTTTTGCACTAGAAGCTGTTATCTTAAATGACTGAAACATAGTGCTGATTTTCCATAAGCTTGGTAAACACTGTAATAGTTCAGAATTTATCATGTAGCCCATCATGCCTTTCATTTTCTGCAAATTGTCATGAAAAAATATAAAAAGGTATCCCTTTAATTTTACAAACCTAAAAGCCAGGAAAATGAAGCTTTGGAGCCAAGCAAAACGACGTAATGCCGTATTACCAAACAGAGTAGCAAATGTTCCAGCCAGAGAATGGACATACATGTAGTTCAAGTAAACACTGATGGAAAACTTTGTTAAGTTAGTGTTGTAGACCCACAACACTGGCTGCATTTTATACAAACGTTTACAACACAATTAACAGTGAAGCCTATATAACCTCAGTGCAAATAAGTCAAATCCAAATATGCCAAGTTAAGCCTTTGGCTTTTAGTAAACTGCTCCGTGTTATGAGTCCACTTCTGACATACAGACTGCTGAGCACATGCACTAAGGCTGAGAGGAGGGATGCACTGAATGTTGAAAATTGGCTGCCTGCGACGCTGCGGGCGGGACCGAAGGTTGCACAGGTGGTGGAGGTGGTGGCGGAGGAGGCTGCACTGGGGTCTGCGTGTTTGGAGAAGGAGGAGGAGTGGGACGTTTAAATTTGTCAGGGCTGTTACTTCTTCGTGGTGAAGGCCTCTGCAGAACAAATATTGAAATCATGTTTAACAACACTCCTGAACAACGTCAGGTGCAAGTCCTCTAATCTTGGCAAAGGAAAAAAAAAATCGGAACAATTATGTGGGAAGAATAAATTTCAAAACATTGCAAGAGTCACAATACAACTTTTACATAAAATAAACGTTACTCTGAAATGGAGTAGCAAAGGGAAGGGGAAGTACTCTTGACATCAAACAGAACATGCATTCCTTCCTGTCAGCTTGCAGGAAATGAACACAAGACATGTCATGTCCTGAAGATATGTTTACCCATCATGACCAGCGACCTAAAAAGAAATGAGAGATGCTGCAGGCACAGCACCTCCCAGCTGTGCCTGCCCAACCAGTGGGTGCTGATGAACCTTTGACTTCATGCTGCTGGCATATGAGGTACAACTATGTGGTACCTGAGTGTGGGTGGAAATGTTTTGAATATCAGAGAGTCTGCCCAGAATCTCTAGCTCTCTGAAAGATTCTTAGCCCACACACTGGAGTAAGACCACAGCATAAAACAAGTTGGTCTTTGGAAAACAAAACAGATTACAACCTTTTGAGCAGCATGAGTGAAGCAGTTGTTAGAGAGACCCCCTGAACAGAAACCACAGATTTTCAACAATTTGCACATTTAAACACAAATATTTAAAACCCACTTTATCTTTACAAACCAGGGGGGGTGGGAGGAGGAGAGTGATCATCTTTAAATGTTAGCAATGTAAAAATATAAATTACATTGCAGAAAACTAACTTCTGCACTTTTGAAACAAAAATGCTCATTACTTACCAATCCAGTTAGCATTAATCAAGAACCTCATGGCATGACAAACCACCCACCCACAATTAATAATCAATCACAGGTGATCAGCTCTGGGGAGAAGCATGATTACAGTTCTATACCAAATGTACTACAGGTAAAGTCAAATTTATTCTGTAACGGAGATCAAAAATGAAGAGTCAAGAATCAAACTGCAATTTAGTCAAATCAAGTATATTGTATCTATTTTTCTGCACAACTATGTACAATAGTTTAATGTTCTATGCAAAAGCCAAGGGACTCTTGACAACTGATTGTTGTCTCTGAAACACTTAATATCATTTATTGCATTTGCATACATCTAATAATATGAAGGGACCTGGCATCAGTACTGAGACAAAGCCAAGAGCTACTTATCACCACCTTTCTCAGAACAATTAGTGTTTTGTCCTGAGGATGATCTTTTTCATAGTGACTCAATTCATTTACATTTCAGAAAGAGCAGTATTTTTATAGACGTTGAACAGAACAAGTTTCTTGAAAAACTTATTTATAAAATTAGTTTCCAGGTTTCCCAGAAACATAAAGATCTTCCTGTGACTAACTCATGTGACACACAGCCACGAGCTGAACCTGGACCAGGATTCTACCTTCCTGCTGAGCTCCAGCTTCCTTCCTGTTCTACCCACCATTGTAGCATCCCCACCCCCCTTTGCTCAAGGAAATTGTAACAATTACCTGTGCACACCCACCTAAACCATGGCAGAAGCAGCTGTATTTCAGCATTGTACTAAAAATTCTATTGAAATAAGTTTTCACATGTGAGAATGACAAGTATAAGCAAAAACCTTGAACGATATTTACATACTACCATACCTGCTGAGAAAAATCAAAATGGTCTCGACACAACAACTGTAAGGTCTTTTGCCAAATGGTTAATATTTAGGCTCTGTTTTTGCTCATTAAACTCCACAAATATTTAGAAGAAACATGATGAAGCAGAAATGCACCAAACATCGCAGGTAAAAAGGAAATAAATTCAGTTGAAAGATATGAGAAATCGCCCTAGCAAATGTTTATATTAACTTTCTTCTTTGCCAATGAGAATAGAAAATAAGAGTTAACTGCCTGTTACAGTGACATGATGGTAGCATTGTGTGTCATCCTGAAGAAAACCTGAGCTTGAAGCAACCTCAGATGACTCATCCGTCAGATGGTGGAGACTAGGAGAAAAATGAAAGCAATGTTTTTACTTCCTGGGATAGGCTTAGTAGCTTAGAACATCACTTTTCACACCCTGCCTGCTGATCCATAAGATGATACCTATTACTGTCCTTAAGATGATAATACATCCTATTCTTTTGCAGAAAATAAGGTTCTCCAAAAAGAATCAGTTTCTGAGGGGTGAAGAGGAAAATCAGGGTTGAAGAAAGCAGCAATAGATATCTCGGAGTAAGGAGACAAAAACAAACATTTACACAAATATTTCGTAAAAAAGCTTAAGGACAAGCAATCATAACTTTTAAAAAGCAAACTATATTGTAATAAGTATTTACTATTTTAAATACTTACTGTAATACCATGGGATGGTCCCATATGTTGCAAATGAAGGCCTGGGGAATTGTAGTAAGACATTCCAGCTCTAGTCAGTGAAGTTGGTGGTGTGAAACCAACTGTGTGACTTGCATATGACAGACCTAAAATTGTTAAAACAAGGTAACATCAACATTCTTGTTTCATATTAAAAACTTAAGTCCGAGGGGGTTTTTAAAATTTTTTGGTTCTGAATCAATGATAGGTTAAGAACTGGTAACTCCAGCAGATTAGACATCTAAGATATATTGATCATACTGAAAAGTGTGATGTGAAATGATTTTCTTTTCCTGTAGCATACTACCATATGTTTCAAACATACATTACACAATGTTAAACATAACTTTTCACTTAAGATAAATGGTGTAAGGCTCCCCAAGTAGCTTAGTTCACAATTATTTTCATCCAGCATTCCATTTCTCCACAGAGAAGATGGCTCCCTGAATAACATCCTGGGAAATGTTACTAGCTGGATTAGGCTAACAGCTAACATTTAAAATTATAACTAATTTTATCCACATTAAAGAAAGCCTAATATTCAGAAGTGTAAATATCTAATTCTTTCAGCTAAGTATTTCCTTTCTGTAAGAACTCAGTTATAAAAATGCACAGTACTTGTATAGCTAACCAAGGTAAACAGAAACAGCAACTGCTAAATGCTTCAAGTTCAGACCTTGAAGTGTTCTGAACAGTTTGAGTATTTATCAAAAGAGCACATTTTCCAAAACCTTTAGCTTGCTTCTGCTTTCTGACAAAACTATCACTAAGGTAGGAGACAGGACTTTTCTGAGCTGTTTACTATTAGACACAAGCAACTGCTTTGGAGAATAATGACCAATAAAAATTTCTGAAGGTCTCGAACTTTTATAACACAGCACTGGATTTAACAGTTCTCACACTTGAGAACAGTGCCACAGCAGCTACAGCATGGACCAACACCCAGCACCATCCCTGACTGCAGGTGTCTGTTTGTCCCTACAACAGATGAGACAAGATCTTGGGGAGGAAACAGAACAAGCCTCAGATCACTAATAAAGTCATATAAGCAAACAATCCTCTTGCTTCCTTTAATTCTGTTTGATTCTGTTACATCCCCAATGTATGTTTGGTGCAAATTATGAGTGACTCCAATGGAATAACTGCCACTACAGAGTAACACCGTGTAGTCTGCTTTGACTACACAATCTAATTGCCTGTAGAGCATTTATGCCATATTTAAGTATTTTTGTAAGCACAAGGACAGAAACAATATTCAGGGAGGTGACAATGTGTTGCAAGTCAGAGGCAAATTTTTAGAATAAAAGGCAATATTTTTAGAAATAAAAGGCAAAATATATGCTTCAAGTCAACCTTTGTAACATAACAATTTTGAACTGCTTTGGGATAATCCACCTCCACAAGCTTTACAAACGCAAGTCTACACAGCAGACAAAGATGTGAAAACAGGCAGCTCATCTCCGCAGCCCAAAATCTCTATCTAGCCCAGCTACAAAGCCTAAACCAGTTTATCTTCACTAAAGACTAACTGGTAATTAGACCAGCTAATCCCCAGATGCCCAGGAGTAGCAATAATTACACTGTCTTCAAAGTTCCATGCACTGTGCTAGAAAATCTCAGCAGTATCTCAGCTTCAAAGAGTCCTCAAAAGTAGCATCCCAAGTACAAAAGGCTCTGGGAATCAGGAACCAGAATCTGACCATTAAAACTGACCAGTTATCCATATGAAATTATAGCATTTCTAACCAGTTACAAATTGTTTCCACACATTTGGGCACACCATTTCCCAAAGGAAACATGCCAAGTCAGACAGTTACCTGATGCAAAATACAACTGTTGTATTATTCTGTGCTGATGCTTTTGATATTGTCTTAGTATGCTACTTTGGATACAAAGTACTCTCAAATACTACTTGTTTTCATCCATTACTGCATTCATATATCCCAGACAGCTCTACGAAATTCCCTATTGATCTCATTAGTTCTCTATCAAATTGCTGCTTCTATTTTTCTGAAGTCTGAAACTTCCCAGCTGTGGATATTAATTTATCACATGCAAAGGAGAGTAATGCAGCTGCCTGTGCAGAACTGCTGGCCTGGAACATTTACATTTACCAAAATTCCCAAACTTGTGAACGCTGTTAGAAACTACCACGTCAGCTGTGCTATTTTCAACTCCGATTCAGACTGTGTTTCAGCATCCCCTGGCTGTGGGATGTAATTCCCACTAGAACATTGCACTCTTGTATCAACTATTGATGGGAAGTCCACAGGGAACAAGGAATACGCTTCGGTCCCAGTGTAGGAACAGAGTACTCCTGCACTGACACACCAGCATCTAAACAGGGTGCATTGCTAAGTAATCAAAGGTGCAAGCCTGTCAGTTCCCAGTTCATCTGTCCCCCACACAGCTGTAATTTTAACCACTGTGTGGCCTGCAGACACAGCGTGCAGTGGAACTCTGCATTGTTATGCAGCCTGCATGTGGATAACCACAAACGCCCGCAGTGGTCATCCCAGAGCAGCTGTTGGCAAGACTGCATTTCTGTACACCCACTTACAGGAAATGGATAAGCCACTTTCTTGGTAACATATATTGCAAAACATTTAAAGTCAAGTGATTTGGCTCATTGCAGAAGAGTAAAATTCTCCCGAAAACTCGTAATCATAATGCTCATCTCTAACACCGTAGCACAGCTTATGGTCACAGCCAGTTTTCACACACACTCGCTCCTTTTACAACACCTGGATGAAAACCATTGAGAATCCTTTGAAAAACTAAAGCTAACCTTGAAAATTAAAACAATTTAAAGACATTTTATATGTTCTAGCAGACCTGTGTAATAAAATGTCTCATTCCTATCTTGCAGAATGTGTCAATACAGAGCACATCTCAGTTGCCTGCAGTGTGGGACCCTGTCCGGCAGGTTCTAAAGGTGAACCTGGGAAAGCAGGGCACACAGGATTCACTTCATTACGTACAAGTGAGTTTGTGACTGCCATATAACATTCACAGCCAACAACATCTAATGAATGCCCAAGTGCAATTTTAAGGGATTTTTAAATTTCAGTCAATAAATGTGTTAGTAACACAAATACATTTCCTTTGACTTACATTCAGTAATTAGAAACTCAGAAAAGGTTTGTTTGCCTCTATTATAAAAAGCACCTGAGACAAGAATTCTTAATTTGATAGTTATTGTTTAATAATAGAAAATAGTAGAAGTACAAAAGCCATTTCTCTACTAAAGAGAAATGAAAACTGACTTTTTCCCAACACGTTCAAGACAAGACTTCTCTAAGAAGTTTTGATTCAGAACAACAGCAGTCTCATTACTAGTTCATCATCAAACCCTAGAAATCCATTTGAATTATGTGTCCTGTTGGGCAACTTGGGGGGGAGGGAGGAAAAAAAAAGACAGCAAGAGAGAAAATGAGAGCAAAAAAGAAATAAAAGTTCAAGTGTGATGGCTACACTGATCTTTAACATCCGTTCACAAATCCGAAATATATAATATCTGTTCACCATCCCAAAACATGTCGCACTAGGAGACCCCTAAGGCAAAACTATTCTTGCATTTATGATGCAGGATTTTTTCTCCAAACTAGCTTTGAAAGGCTACTGACCTAAATATATTAATAGGGCACGTTACTATGTGATGCATACAATAATTTTAGAAACTGGGTTAAATATTTACCAGGTGATATAGGTCTGCTAGAACTTGGTGAGGGTGTATAAGGGATAGGACTGGACACAGTGCGAGGTCTTAATCCTTGTGCAGACATCTCATTAAAATATCTAACAAAAAAAGGCAAAGAATAATTAGATCAAACCTTTTAAAATGTGCCACGTTGTAAATGTTTCACTGTGATTTTTTTCAATTCCCATAAGAATCCCATTAGATTAATGAAGGACTAGTCACCTTTAGGAAGTCATGACAGGAGCTCTTGTCATTGCTGATACTGGCTTAACTTTCAGTGGAAACAGCTGGACTTATCCTAAGGCATTTGCAGTTAAAACCATATAAGTTCCATATGATCAGAATAGTACATATTAAGGTGAGAGATATAAACCATGTCATCCAAACTGACCTATACTACATTCTTGCACTTTATACATCATTTCTATATTGAACTCAATAGCTCGTCTGGCTGGAGTGTATCTTCCAAAAAGACATTCAGCACTAATCTGAAATCATGAAAAGGGGGAAAAAAATCATTAAAGTACTAATAATTTGATCCAACAGCCGATCAGCCATATCCTTAAAACATGCCCAGTTTCCTACTTGAATCCCTCTGGTCTCAACATTTAACCATTTGCCCTTCCTGCCTTTTGCCACTGGAATAAAGAGACATTTTCAACCCAGGACTTTCCCTCACTAAAGGTATTTGCAGGTTGTGTTGCAAGACACCTCCCACATTTCACTGTGATAGACTGAACAGATTAGAACCTCAGGCAAGGCATTTTTCCCCACCTGTAATAACTTCAGTGATATTTATTTGTTCTTTACTCACTGAATACAGTGAAGCTTCTTCGCAGACATTAAGTGATATATAAAAGGAGATAAAAAATAATACCAATTGCTCCTACTTGCCACTTACTGTTTTTATCTCAAAAGAAATTCTGGGTTTTTTTCATAGCACTAGGCTGGCAGCTTTCAGGTTGAGTTGCTTATACACTCTCCACCTAGATTTTTCAGTCGCTGTCTAGATTAGATGCTCCCCTGCTCACCTTCTCCTGCACATGTGGTTGCAAATCAGTGCACCTGGGTTTATAATATTAGATTTAGCTGTGTTTCTTTAGTGGACACAGCAAAGCAGCAGGCAAAATTAGCTAACTAACACCCCTTTGACTGTTACTTGACTCCCTTCTACCACTGTGTTCTCAGAAATTCTGGGGAGCTGCATTTATGTCCAAATCATCGGGGAAAAAAACCAGTAACGTGAAGCAGCATTAAAAATACTCCTATCTGATGGAACTCACAACGACTACTTTGAGGTCTGTTCATAAACTATTTGAAACATGTTTTGATACTGCATCTTGCTGATTTCTAACCAGAATATTCAGTCACTGAGCCACATGTCCTAGCACAGGCAGTACACTGTAGTGATACCGAAGTCAGTTTGAATTTGGGTAGATCAGGTAATAAACGTAGCTGCAATAGAGAACAACACAAAACTAACCAACTGACAAATCAAGGTTTAATTAAACATAGTTTTCTAAAGAGCTACCAGTGGCAAGGTTGGTGGAATTGAACTGACTGGGCTACCTCTGCAACACACAGGAACTTGCAATGCAGACAAGTCCATGTGTTACAGCAAGGCAGCTTCCTTGTGACTTCATCACCTTGTACTCTACACAAATGCAATTTTCTGTAAGTCATCCTAGTACTTGGATCAGGTGATATGGAACAGCAGCACACCATTAGTTTACTTCCTGGTCTCAGGAAGAATAGGATGGAGGATTGAAAAAACAAAGCTATCACTAGTCAGGAGGGAGAGGTTTTGGGAGAGCTGTGTATTTTGCAGTCAGTATAGCATCTTCATCTACCCCCATCTACAAACAATAACTATAATCAACTAACAGAATGCAACTCAAAAAATGGATATCTGATCCACACCACCATTTTTAGGAAGGTGTAAGTTGACAAAAATTTACATTTTAAAATCATTACTGCACATAATTCCACAAGTGTTTCGTATACACAGTGCTTCCAAGACTAACCACTGATGCCTGACTCATCCTTCCTTTTGCTTTGTATTACTTACACTGCAAATACCTGCTTTGGAGCTATTCTGTCAAGCCTTTGTAGTACCACAAAAATCAACCTGACAATTAATTTCTTAGAAGTACGGAATAGTTAATCAAATTTTCCTGCATTTTATAGGTTACTGCTACCTACAAGTGCTTGGCAAAAAACATTATGAGGATACTTTACAATTTTAGATTAATACTGGTAATTCACATAGATTTAGATTCTTACTGTACTTCCATTACATTGTAAATACTGGAAGAAAATATTAGGCTAATAAAAAAAATATTCAAACACCAGAATCCTGTCTTGCTAACAATTTAATTTGTACAGTATTCGCTACGTCTTAACACCAGATGCTAATTCAGTATATGCCAAGTTGCCATAGTATTTCATTAAAATGAACACACTACTTTGAACTTTAAGGGTACTCCTTGACACAAAATATCTGGTACTTTGTTTCTGGTAAATTATAACAAATACACTGATGACCCAAGAATCTCTCAGTATCAGAAGAATACACAGCGCAGGGTAATTTTTTTATTTATTCTGAAGGACCTCTATAAATCCAAAACAATGTAAAATAATACAACAAAATAAGGAGCATTTGATAAGAAATAAGAATGTTTTATTCAAAATGTACTTAAATCCTCTTTCAAGATACAACACTGTCATATGACTACGAGGTGAGAAAACACTAAAAGGTATGGTAAAAAAACATCAAAAAGTCAGGATTATCTGTAAGGTCAGTGCAAGCAAGCAGCCTGCAATAGAGAAAAAAAAAGAAATCAAGGATATTATGGTTTGGAGATCAAGAACAACCCAACAGTTCTGGAAATGCTTCCTCTCTCCAAGGCTTTACACAGTATCCCTTTGTACTTGGCTGAAGATACTTTACTTTCTGCAAAGGACGAATTAGGCCCAAGTAAGGATATTGTTTCTACCTCACAGAATTCCTTCCAATTACCAAGTTAGGGGCAAAACAGAGTTACTATGATCAAATTATCCTGATTCTTAACTCCACAGCTGTATTTATTTCAATATACATGAAGATTAAGTGTTTTGATAACATACAAATATTTTCTTCCTCACTGTTAAAACTAATGCAATTTCTATACAACTTTGATACAATTCTACTGAAAATATTTCAGGACTATGTTGAAATTTGATATTTATATTAAACTCACATACAGGTTATTTTTATGCTTATTCTATAATATTCTAAAAGCAGTATTAATAAATAAGTCAATGCCAGATCTGGGTGGCTAAAAGATACAAACCTTTCATCGTCCATTTCTAAGCTGGATTCACTCTCTGACAGTTGTCTGCACAGTGCTTCCCTACGTTCCATTTCCCTCTGTAACTTTCTTTGAAGCCTCAAATTTTCTTCTCTCATATGCCTCTCCTCTTCTAAATATTGTGCCATCTTCTCTGAATCTGAAATTCAAAATTTTGTTAACATTTGATTAAAATTCAATTTCACAGTGCACTTAATTTTATGCCAATGCTTCAAGATGAGGGTGTAGGAACTGCTCAGGATAGATCACTGGAAATTTTCATCTCTAAGTTATTACCTCAAAGCCAAATTCAGAACAGTAACTACTAAAACACAGTATTGCTTGACTGCAATTTTTGAAATAAAATGTAAGAAAACCTCCACAAACAAACAAAAACAACAACAAAAAAGTCCTAAATTTGAAAAGAAAGGACAAAACGTCATGAAGAAAGTAATGTGACTAAAACCATTAGGAAGAAATACTTATTCCTGCTCCCTTAAAATAATGCTATTCCACATTTACAGGGACATTTACAGTTGTCTTCCTGCAACACATAGAAGAAATTATTTTAAAGGAATATTTTCATTTCAAAGGAGGAAGCATAAGTTCTGAAACTCGAACTTGTATTAAAATTGATACTTTACATGTATTCTACAGCATTCTTTCAATTACACATTTTGTCACAGAAACTGGCTAGCAAAACATGTACCGATATTAAAATATTTATATTAAAATTACATTAAATTTTGGTTTAAAAAGTCAACAAGAGGCTTACTCTTTATATCAAAGGGCAACTTTATTTTTCAATATTAAACAAGTTCAGCAAACATCAATTAAATTGTCTGGTAACACAGATTATTTAAAGTGATAAAATCAAATTATGGAAAGTTATGAAGCATTGTGACAGGTTACTTATATGAAATGGAACAAATGCTGAAGACTTGACACACATATTTTGCGAGATTTTGTAATGTTTGATCAAGTTTAAAGTTAAATCCTTGATATTTAAAAATGTTTCATCATGTTTTGTGATCACTTCTTTATGCAGCACCCTTCAATGAAAAGAATATTCCTCTCTTAGAAGACTGTTCCCAAACTATGAACAACATGTGATTTATCTCTCTTCTGTGGAAATACCACTCCTAAATGTAACAGTATCACTTATTTTAAAATATTATTATACCAAAACAGTTCCTAGAAGTGCTTCGGAAATAAAAAACACAACACAAATATCAGACTTCAGTAAGAAGATTTCATTAAATATTTATGAACAATACTAGAGGATCTCTAATGACCACATGTTGCAGAGAGCAAACTGAAAACTATTTCATTTCATCTTCTGCCTTGCAGGCACATCCATCATTCCTATCAGCACTGCTATTCATACTGCAGCACTGTTCAACCTGTTCACAAAGGGAAAGAGTACTTTCAAACCTACATCTTATTTTCAGTGAGAATTTGACTTTCAATGCTTTCAATTTTTTTTACTCTAAATCACAGTAATTCAAAAAGGAACCACTTAGAAATAATAGAGGATACTTGAAATAAAATTAATTAGGTTAGATTTGTACACAGAGTACTTGAAACGTAAGGCCTTGCTCTTGTTCTGAACTTCAGTAAGTGAAGGCTGCAGTGCAGAATTGGAAAGTACAAAGATTAGCTGTCCTTATCTTCTTTTAACAGCCACAAATTAATAATACCACAAACTTGCACACAAGGTCTGTGCAAAAGAGCACTCCTGTTCCATCATGTCTGTCTTAGAGGAAGGCCACTGCCTCTGGCAAGCGATTTCTCTAAATGGAGGTTGAAGTATCCCAGTTGGCCTGTCTAGATCAGCACACCAGAGGGGGACAGTGTTGCTTGTTCTGCACTCACACAGATTTCTCTGTCTCTGTGCTCAGGGCCACAGCCTCTTCTCCGGGAAGGCAGGGCAAAAATGTTTTAATCCAAACTTGCCCTATTTTTTATCACTTCTAGCTTAAATTCAAACTGAAGAAAGAACATATAAAAATCTTACATTAAACAAACTTTATGAGATTTGAAACAAGTTGTTTACTCACGCTGTAGCTGTGCAGCCCTCAGCTGTTTCTTTAACCTCTCCACTTCATTCTTTAAAAACCTGATATGTCTCATCATATTTTCCGGAGAGTCTATTTCCATTGATATGTCTCTGGGTGATGGTGGAGCAGAAACTGGCTGGTCTAATTTCTCCTGCAAAATTCTATATGGAAAAACAGTTCAAACCTTACCTTCCACTCTAATGAAAAGAAAAAAACTCTTATATCTCTCAGAAAGCCACTGCAAGGATTCTGACAGGTATTTAAGATTTATTTTACCTACTGGTTTTGGTGAGATAAATTTGGGAGGATTTATATTGTTTTCTTTTGTAATTCAAAATAAGAAAAGGTAAAATATCCAGACACTGACATTCTAAATACTTCTGCATACAGTTCAGGAAAAACAAATTCTCGACTATATGGAGTTATCTCAGTTTTATACTCAAGTGCTACCTATTTTAAAAATTTTTGCTAAGCAAATTCGTTAAATCTGAGTTTTTACATTTAAGTTCTTAGACAAAGAACACACAGTGAAGATTAATGATGAGTAAAGTATGTCTATGGTGAAACACAAGCTTTTCTCATTTCAACACTACTACCAAAAGAAAAAACTTCACAAATATTTTCTGAAGGACAGTCAAACAGTCTCCCCCCCCCCTTTTTTTTTTAATCTCCAAGGAATTAAGATTTTCCATATAGTCATAGTTTCAAATACCTCAAATAACTGATAGTAAATTCAGGAGTAATGTAATTCTCTTATGAAATACGCACATGGCAGATATTATATGTTCTAAATGATGGGTTTGGGAGTTAACACAGGAAGAATTTTTCAGCCTGAAGGCATGAAACTGTTCTTTACTGGGAACATGTTGACTGGCCAGATCCAACTCTGCCCCAAAGAGCGGGGATAGCACTATGTAAGCACAACTTTTTGCATGATGTGGTATTCACATGGACCATACAAAGTGTGCTAAAGCAAGGTGTAATCCACCATGGCTCCTTGTATGAAGGCACACAGTCTGAGATAAATTAAACCAGAAATAGTTTGCCTTGAAGAAGGTTTTAAATCTAATATACACAAAAATCCTACCAAAGGCTCATCCTGCTATGGATTTACCACTGCTGAATATCACATGTAGCTCTGCACCCTCCACAGTGCGGGGTTCTGTAAAATAAAACTACAAAACCTGCTCTTCACTTAGGACCAGATGCTTTTTGAGGCCCCAGTCAAGATTCAGGGAGTCACACTAACATAAATGTATTTAAATATGTAGGGGAAAAAAAGCTATTAATCATTATTAATCATTATTCTCCCCTACCCCCTCCCAAAACCGAGTTCTTCTATTATGACATTAAAGAGATGGTTGATTTCATACATACTTTTAATTTTAGCTTTCTCAGGAATATAAAGAGTCACTGTCTTAATTTCTACTAAAGAAGCAGTGAGAAGTCTCAATGACATGGGTGCACACCACTGAGAAAAACCTGAAGTTTTCTTTGAACAGATAGGGAAAAAATAGAGCCTTTCATAAAACAAATACAGTAAAATACTACGAAACTAAAGCTGACCACATACATGAAGCTTTAGAAAAAGGCTATGAGCAGTTGAAATAATTCAGTAAATTCCTTCGTGCTTTCCCAGGTAATTTCTTATACTATTTATCTTTAACTACTTTAAGCAATCAATTATGTGTTATCATGCAAACAAGGAGCTTTACAACTGCTATAACTTCCAGGGTTTCACAGATCAAACAACTCTTATGGGACAGAAATAAACATAATTAATCCAGAACATTATGTATTAAAAATCTCTCCCATAGTAACAAGTGTACTGCAACATGACAAACCGTTTTTCTGCTTCAAGTTTATCCATTCTCTTCCAGAGACGATTCACTAGTGCTTCTTGTTCTTGTTCCAAAGTATTTTCAAGATCAATCTTCTCACGTCTTAGCTGGACAGGAAAAACAATTAATGAAAATGATGGGCATGTATTTTTTGTCAGGAAAGATCCCTGCTCTAAAAACTGCATTTTAAATAATGCTCTACAACAGCAAGGGGAAGAAGAGACAAAATTCAGGCACAATGCACTGGTCACAGCCCCAGTGAAAAATCAAGAGATTCAGTAGTTTCACAGTTGTCATGGAAGAGAAGCCATGTTTGCCTTGTGTCAGATAAAGGAGTGACATAAAAATAGTAAAGAAAAAATTATGTGAACTGTATCAATTCTTATTAGGAAAACATGCAGTTCTATCCTCCTAGGAAAGGTTTCATAAAAGTAAAAGCTTAACTTGACATTACTTATGTTCAGTTACTGTGTGAACAAACATTCTTGATTCTACTATAAGTTAATATAAGAAGATATAATGTAGGACATTCTACTATAAGTTAATAATAACATCATACATGAAGAAATCTATTATTAGTGCTTAAGTAGAAATACAATGCAAGTATTAATAATACAGGAGAATATTAAGAGGTACAGATGATCTTATTCAGTAACAATGTAGCTGAACTCAAAAAGTTAGCAATAATGAAATATTTGGGAACAGATCAACACAGGTGGAAATAGCACAGAGGCATTTTTCCCAGTCAGGACTTAGTTAGTACCACTTTTCTGATGGGCAAATAATCTCACATTAGAAAATGGAAAGACTGAAAACAGATTAAGGGATTTCCTCGCACATTAACAGCATCACTGGGTGAAGGGCTATTACAGCATCTAAATCTGTAAGGGCTCTGTGCTAACCACTAAATTCACACTGAGAAACCCAAACCAAACACGAACTTACGCACTTCAGGTAACAGTGCAAGTTTAACGAATGAACAACTTTCTTTTTTAAAGGTTAGAGGAATTAGTGACTCTAAGTAGAAATAGACATAATATTGATGAGCAATAGGGATCATAACTAGAAAAAGAAACACTGGTTAGCAAATCTTTGAATGAAAAAAGTTTGAATGCAGATCATGACCACTGCAGCAATGGTTTTTGCATAATTTCAATGCAGCATGGTTTAGACTCACCCTCTTTAACTGTTTACTACTATGTTATTGATCTAGCAACAAACAAACCCACAAAAACATAGAGGTGAAAAGAAATTAATTTCTTTTAATGGTAGGAAGAGCAGCACACTGGAATTTGAAGACAGAGTAAATTATTTATAACCGTGGATTTGAAAAATCTAAGATTACATTTAGTATTATAGCAACCATCACCAAGGCAGAGGAGTCCATTAATTATAAATCTGCATGTAGGGTGAGTGTGCACAATGGCAAAGTCGAATCATTGGCAACAATATTCAAATAAGCTTTGTGGTGTGTCCTGAAAGCTGCTCTGATGAAACACCAAAGAAACCAGGTTGTGAAACAGATCTAAAATTCCACACTTCCAGCAATATGAAAACATACTAGAAACAGGTATCTTCCTTTCTTGATTTTGAGTGTTGTCCCAGTGCCTCCCAGTGTGAGGATATTAAAGCTCTGAGGATGAACACCTTGAACTGAACCTACAGAAGATGCAACTGCAGCATCCCAATCAGAGCTGTGAGTTCAGAGAACTGGTGTATTTGGCTTCGTACTGGATAGTTTCAGGTGTACTTTGAAACAGTATTGTTAACAGTATTTTAACAGTCAATGAATCTGTTAAAAATGTGACAGTATTCGCAAAACATGATAATAGTCTGAACTACAATAAGCAGGATGGGATTATATCTCAGGACCAAGCCAGCAGCTCTTGCAATACTAATGTCATTCCACATGGGTTCAAAGTCACATTCCAATCAAACATCATTTAATTTTTACCATTAGAACAGGGAAACAAGGAAGTATGACTTGCTTTTTCAGACCTTAACCTTCCCTTCAGAGGAAAAATTCCATTTAACCTTCCTGACACTCAATTATGTTTCTTTTCACCTCTTTCACACATGCACTTCCTTTACTTTAAAATACAGCTAAAATATCCATTGACTGTGTATTCCTGGATTACTGATTTTCAATTTTCTTGACAACTGATTAACAAGCACAACTGTTCCTTCCTGAAATGTAGATCTTCCAAATCAATGACAGTTGAATATGCTGATCTCTGCCTAAGCCCACTACACCAAATTTAACTTCTCTGCTTCTTGTCTGTCCCTTCCCCTTTGTAGCTTTAATTCTCTGCTGCTCTCCAAGAAAATCTTTCCAGAAGATTTTACACATTTCATGTTGTTCTCCTTTCAAAGAAGACACAGGAGATGACTATTAGCAGTTTAGTTCTTATTTTTCATCTCCTAGCTGCATCCATTCTAGTTTCTCACTAAACTGTATGAATTAGAAAAGCACTTAAAAATAGTAACAGCAAGACTACAAACACTTGGCCTCTGTAGGACAAAACTGACAGCTATTTATTTCCTATCAAGGCACTGAACTGTACACAGAACATTATTGCTCATTTTAACTGAGCCATTCAGTTAATGAAACAGTCACATGTTGCAAATTTCTCCACCATTACCCTTCAGAGAAGAATGTTCTGCTGACTTCAAGCTGCCAAATTATTTCAGGTCACATTTGAACCCTAAGATCCAATTAAATTTTTTATTAAGGAATAACATTCTATGCAACCACTACTGCTACAACCTATTGATCACCTGTGGCATAAGCAGTTCAGATGAAAAAAAGCAAAGGAGACAAAGCACAGATGTTCTCTATTTTAAGAATAATAGTTTAGTGAACATATGTTGTAATTATCTGCTCACTGATTAGTGACAGATCTAGTACTGCAGCCCAGTTCAGAGCATTGTTGAAGTCCTCCTTCTAAGCCCTGTTTAACAGGTGTTCCAAAGGTTATGTGGAAGTGTGGTGACAATCTCTCCTAATTCCCTGTGTGTTGCCCATAAAGGCAACATGGCTCTGTTCACAACTTGTGGTTGCTTCTTGGTAGGTACAGCACCAAAGGCTGCTGCTTCAGCTCGTTAATTAGCACAATAAACTTTTGTTATTTGTGCAAGGGAAGAAAGTATGGTGAAGTTCAAAGTAACTTAGGATTTATGAGACCTTACAGTGAGAGGAAACAAAGGCAGATGTTGCATTACATATACATACACAAGGAATTTCAAAGCAAGACTGACAGCCAAATTTAACATCTTCACAAACAAAGTAAGTCTTCAAGGTCAGATATTTGAGAGAAAGACCTTCGTGCATCTATGCTTTTTGAACAATATATCATTGATATTTAAATGTAGCAGCAAGTTTCAAATGTTATGATTTCACAAGTCTGTCTGCCCAGAACAATGATACAAAAATAAATACCATTAAGACTTCAGCTGTGGCTCACGTTCAAAGATGACAACAGCCTAGTATGTTAAGCTGACTTTGCATTTGGATTAAATGGTGGCCACCACCACCTTGTGGCTAAGAGAGTTATTTCAATCTCATGATAATTTCCATGCTGGTTATGGATTTGCTGGCAACTACATCTTCCTACCTTTCTATTTTTCGATTTGTTCCATAGGTCTCTTCATACAGAATGTTAGCATTAAGAATCAAGAAAACCCATTTGATCATTTACATAGCCATTAATTAATTTATCCATGCCAACAGATATAGGAGACCATACAAAACTGGTAGAAATTCAGATTACCAGCAACAAAAAAGTTCCACAGCAAAAGAAATCACAGAAATAATGCACTAGATTTACACCACTCGGATTGTTGGACCTCCACATCTCAGAATAATCCGAAGTTCTTTAACAAGCCTACAGGTTTCATCAGTTTGCCTTTTAAGTCAAAAGGTCTCCTATTAACACCACTGAGATGCTCTGATGCACATGCCTAAAATTAGACATATGGTGTTTTATCTCTGCAATCTTCAGGACTGTCTGGGGAGAAGGGGCCTTGGATGTAGTCAAATCTCTTGAAGAACACACACAGCTGACATCTCCCAGTTTGAGCCCTGTGCTCTCCAAGCTGCCACAATAAGGTGACCTGGAGCACAACTAGACCACACACAGAATGTTCACTGCTGTGCTTAACCACCATCAGAAGTGACAGTGCATTATTTACAAAAAAGTTGCATTTGCAAAACTCACTGCTGTCCAGCAGACATGAAGGCCTGCAGAAAGGCTATTGAAAGTTATAATGGCCATGAAAAAAAGTAATCAAAGTTTTGCATAATGAATTACGTTACTGATTATTGCTTTGAAAGTAAAACTACTGACTTTTCTATATTCTTGATATTGCCCAGTTTCTTATATACTTAAAAAAATAAGTCAAATCTAATACAAAGAAGTATTTGTTTTCTTCTCAGTCTTATAATTCTGAAAGGAAGGAATTACCTGCTCCAGGGTGAGCTGCTTCGAAATTGTATCATTTTCCAGTTTTTTAATCTTCTTCATCAGTTTGTTCACTTGAAATTCCTGTTCCTGCTCTAAATGCTGCTCCAGTTCAGCTTTCTCATGTTGCAGCTAAAAATTTAGGAGACATGCAAATATTTTAAACACACAAATAGAAGTATGAACTTAGGCACCTTTTATATGTCTATTTACACATTTATTCTTACTTCATGTTAAATTCTCTACAGATAAGACTTCTCAAAAGACTTCAAAATGCACAACCCACCCAAGAGCCCTTCAAAAAGGAACTGTGCTGCATATTTACAAAGCAGATTGAAGTACATTTCCAATTATTGAATTAAATCAAAATAGATTATTTTATATGCTATATATAACGTATTACAGACATCTTAGAAGTAAAAAAAATCTATCATAATGTTAACAAAAGCGTTAATTTTATTCTAAATGCATCATCTCAAGATCACCTAAAGTATAAAATGCAGGTCTTAGCACTTTTCTCCCAGGCAGCTGAAAGCTTAAAATTATGACTGAAGCCGTACTACTGAAATTGCTGTGTAGCAAGTTTAAAATCAACAAAAGGAATTTCTAATTTATATCCCTGTGCTATCAAGAATCAAAATATTTTGATGACATAGAAATACTGGTCATTTCAATGTTATAAATTTTCTTAACACTCGGGGGAATTGTTTTTTCATCCAATGAAAAAAATTCTTTACTCTCAAGCAGATGGAAATAAAAAGCCCTCCTCCATTTTAAGATAAATGATGGTTGGAGTAGAGTCACTTTTAACAGTAAAGTCAAAATCACAATAAAATCCCTCTAAGACAGGGATCCAAGTCCTCCTGTGGGTAAAACAGTGTGTCTGGCACCATGGTATGAACACGTGAATCTGAGTCAGGAAAAAGCAAATGTCACCAAAAGACAATGGTGTAATTACATTGTGTTCTGACCATCCACTGAAAATTGCACCTTTTCCCACCTGCTTATTTGCTATGCCAGTTCTTCTGGCTATCACATAACAATTTGTAAGATCATAGTGTTTAAATGTGAGAGGAAAATCTGAGGAAATAGAGAGATACCTTGCAGTCATGGACACAAGTCAAGGTTGCTGGATGTGAAGTAACATACTTCGATTTTAAAATAAGCTAAAATTACTAGTTTGTTAATTCAGTTCCTTTTGCTGCTACTTAGAGACAAAATGGTCTGTGAAGTGCAGTCTGGCAGAGAGATTAGAGCCAAAAGGCTTGTGTGGAAAGAGCACAAGGCAGACAGTAACTACTTGGCAACACACATGTGGGAGAAGTTTGGACTTTAACTGTTTTCCAGGCCTTATCAATCTTCAGATTTTATTTTTCATAAATTAAAATAAACATCAGAATAGAAAATTCTTAGAATAGAAAATATTAGTTAGAAAGTAAATGAGATTTATTTCTTTCACTTACTAACTTACAGTATATTTCACTTACTAAATTACAGTATATTTTCTAAATCCCCTGACACTTACTGAAGTTACCATGCACTTGAGGAAGCCACCCAGACTCCAATATGACAATCACTGAGACTATCATGGCAGCTCTTGACCAAATGGTTAGGGAGCTTTGTTAAACTGTCTAGTTGGAAATAAAAGCATTTAATTCCTTATGTGAGAATATGCAGGACTGCTAAGTGAGATTTGAGTGTTGTTTGATAACTAAATCTTGAAGTTTCTTACTTCAGTATTGGAGTTAAGCTTGTTTGGGAAAAAAAAAGGTCTACTACGAAAAAGTCATTATTTCACCTTAGAGCTCCATAAGCCCCTCTCCTTTCCTTCCCCATCCCTACACAGCAGTGACAAGCTGAGACTGAAGACAGCCAAGGAGCCCAAGGAGCAGACAGCCCATGGATTACCACCTGTTTCAAGGTACTGACTGCACTTCCTTCAATCTTCATTTTCCTTCATTAAAAAAGCTAAACCTTTTTTTTTTAATCCCTAAATTGAGACCAAATCCAATTGCTGCAATCAGCTTGTATTCAGCCAGCAAATTGAACTGTGTGAAAAGGCACAGAGCCAGAATCTCTTGCTCAGCCCAGAGCCAGGTGCTGTGAACAGAGAGTGTGTGGTTGGGGACTGCTGGCAATTCCATCAGTCCATGAGTTGGGAAGATCACAGAGTCACCTCAAACCAGCTTAGTAACACACACCATTTCTTGCTCTAGTGTGCTTCATGCATGTGCAGCTACTGTGTTATTCAAAACAAATTGAGCTGCGATATCTTGCAAATATCTTGTTTGTCAAAATATTTCTTTTAAAGCCTGCTGAAATTTCCATCACATGGGAACTGATGAGACTTATTCGTTAGATCTGCAGCTTCTGTGTAGGATCTACTAAATCCTACTGGGAGTGTGAATATACTGCAGGCAAAGGAACATTCCAGCTGGTCAGAAAGCCACCAAGTCAAGCCAGGGAAGATCTACTACAGTAATATCCTCTATTCTGATTAGAAAGTAACTGAGAATGAAAAGAAGCCCACGATCACTCTCCCCTTGAGTGCTAAAGGGATTATAACACGAAAACCCTCTTGGACACTCTGAACCTACTTTATTATACTTACTCCCCTTTACCCTTCGGCTTCGTTTTTCATGGTGGGAGAAAAATACTAATAACACACTCCAAAATACATATGAGCGGTGTCTGTCACTCATAATTGTATACGAAAATTTTTCCCTTTAATTTGGTTTGATCACAAAAACAAACCAAGACAAACAAAACACAGTTAATGCTGAACCCCTAATGCTGAAAAACAGAACTGCTAACAATGTAAAATTATCCACTGGTAAAACACCAGTGGATAGCATTTATTTTACTTATTAAAGTAAGAGAGTATTTTCAAGCTGTTTTTAATTACGTGCAATTATAGTAACAACTGTTTACAGATACACCTATGGCAGCCAGATAAAGAGAAGGAAAAAATGTGTTAGAAAATGTCACCTTGATGACAACAGCCCTTGAACTGCATATGAAAACTGAAGGAGAATTTTCAGCTAAGTGAGGTTAGAGATGGGTTTGTTGCAAGAGAGACAACTAACAGTCTGAAGTGAGAATGGGGCTATCAAATACAAAGCTCAGCAGGAGTGCATGTGTTAGTTCAATTCAGTCCTGTCCAATTACAGTAATACCCCTCTCTCTCTACAGAAACAGGTGTCCTGATACAACATAGGACCACATTTACCTTAATTCCTTACTGTACTGGCTTACTTCTGGGACTGCAGAAATTATTTTTATGAAGTAATGGAGCCAATGGATGAAGCTCCCCCTTTAAAAAACAACCCTCATTTATCCCCCAGACTACGACCTTGTACATTGGGCCGAACAGTCTATTTTCAGTACTCCGGGCCCTCCAAAGTTGCCCAGTTCCTCCTCTGCTGCATCCTGAAAGTCCTATTTATTAACAAATTTGTATCAGCAGTTTGCCTTCTCTTTATGTCCAGATGTTCATCAAATAAATGATAGATGAGCTGACTGTTTATTCCGCACAATCCCATTTGCATCCTTGAGCTGACACATCGTATTCTGGAGAGCAGGAAGGGTAATAGCTTATGTTTACAGACTTATCATTTTTTAAAGAATTGTCAAGAATCAGACTTGCACCAGAAAAATTTCTGTACAGACACCCAATTACTTAAATCTGCCTGACTACACATTATGCTATTATCTTAGTATGTTGTAAGATCTTACTTTCAAGGACAGATACTTGCACCAATTTGCACTTCCAAAAATACAAGAGTATTAAAAAAAAAATCTGAATTCAACTTTGAAAAGGACTGTTTAACAATTTAAAGATTGACTTCATAAGATCAAACAATATTAAAAAGTAATTGCTCTTTGGAGTAGCCTTGTTTCACAAAAGATAAATTTTCAAGATATACTACTTTAAAATTCAAAACAGTAACTCAACATGTCCAGGTCCACAGTTGCAAGAACAGAGTCTGCATCAAAACGCTCCTAATGATATTCTGTAAAATATACCATTCTAGAATGACTAAGGATCAAGGATGCCTTAAAAATATTGTTCCAGCTTTCCAGAGACTTCATCAGGTAAACAAAAATATAATTACAGGAAGCACATGGGAATATACAGTAAATGTATATAAGGCTTACAAGAACTTTATGAGGGATGTATGTGATTAAAAGCTTTTGTTTACTCCAAAACCTCTGCTGAGATACATGTGTTCCTTCATCCCTTCAGCATTCAGCCTAGAAAATTAGTAATTATGCTAAACAAAGAAAATTTATCTAATAAAATTGTACATTTATTCATCTGGCTTGCAGAGGCAGGGAAAGCTAATGCCAGACAGTTATAAAGAGATATTATCAAGCAGTGGTATGGCACCAGGAAGACAGCAATATTCCAGAGAAAATACCTTCTTTTCTGTGCTACTATGTATGTTTAGACTCAGTCTGGTATATAGTAAAAGGTTTCAAAACAAATTTCTTACAATATTGAAAACCTGATGTCGCTCTGTTTTGTACCAGTAATGCACATCATGCTGAACTGGGACATTCTTCTTTGCTGTTAGCGAGGAACTGCAGCTCGTGCTCTGGCAGAGCTTCCACACTGAAAACCTTTTAACATTCTGGGAGCTCATTCCAGATGCCAGTCTGAATGCAATGCATAAGCCCCTACCCTACAACTGTGACAAACAAAGGTCTGACAAAGCAAAAAACACACAGGCACTACGGAAAAAGCCCCTCTGCTAGGTGGCTTTCAACTGCATAATACGGCAGTAATTTTGACACAGAGTTTTAAATGCTTGAAAAATTGAGAGACTGCAAATCATATGCAGTTTACCAGAAGTACGCCTCTCCTCTGTTCCAAAATGCAAAGCTTTAGGCAAAACTACAGATTCATATGCAATTTTTCCCCCTTAGTCATACAAAAAGCTGGAAGCCATTTGGTGCACAGTGTCTGACAGCATGAATTTTGAAAGTCTGGTTCCAGGTCAGACCAACACTGCCTGGCAAACACAGAGATTAAGAGCTTAATCCCAAAGAACAGAGGAGCAACCAACTGGAGACTACTGTATTTCTGATTAAGTCATCATCCAAAGTCTGCATCTAATTTTGCCAGAATTCTCTCCAGAGCAAAGATGCCAAAAATGGCAGTGGGCATTTATGAATTGATTTTTCACCTAATAAAGACAGAACTGCTACACTCTCATGGGTAATAATAAGTATTGGCACTCACAAATCTCAGGAAATTAAAAAAAAAGTAAATTGTAATTGTCTTAACTTCTTGGTCTAAAACATATTAGTCAGGAACTTAGCACTACACCTGTACAACAGGAAGAGTATCCCACTATAGAAAACATACTGTAATAAACTCTAAACTGACCATGTGATGTGTGCTAATAATTCCCTCTTTTCCAAAAAATGAGTTTATTTGTAATACCAGGAGTTTCTCTTCTTAGATTTTTTTAATTTGGCATACATGGGTGCAATTTCCAGGATTCATAACTGAAGAATCAAAACTTTTAGACAACAGACAAGCTTTCAGAAAACGAAAACCAAGGTCAAGTATTATTTTCAGTTCTTTGCTACTTAAGAAAATTGCCTGCAACTCACCAGCATTCTAGTACTAACTTACTAAATCCATGATCTCTTAAGAGATGAAAAATTACTTTCATGGAAACATACTGTAATATTCAAATATTTCCTAATTCTTTAGGGGAAGGGACCACTTCTGTTGTATAATTTATAAGCTGCTGACCATATTATTAGTTTTTATCAATATTCTGGTTTTGCATTTCACAGCAAGCTTATCACATCAAAAACATAATCAAGCCATGAAATGAGATCTGAACTCAGCCTACACAGAGTAATAGTTTTAATATTAAACTGTTTGCTTTAAAACAAGCGCTCCACTTGTACTGCAAGTGTTGAGCCACCGGAAAGGTATGAAAAGCCATCTAGATGTGTGGACAACAAAACCTGCTGGCCAGTGAACTGCCCTATTTTAACAACTTCTGGTGGATATAGCCATGTTTACCAAACACTAAATGAGGCTTACAGGAAGTCACACAGAACGACATCTAAGGCTGCAGGTTGAGACACTGTTTAACAAAGTCAAGTGGTGGTCAGCATTTTACCTCCATGTTATTGTAGTTCTAGCTATGTAGTTACTTTCTCTCAGCAGAAACCTGCCCTCTCCCACTGAAAGCTGGTTAGTATTTACAGGATGATGCTGAATCCAAAACTGAGGATTTTCTCCAGGTGCTGCACAAAAGGCGAGAATGACTTCACCAGTTTTATGCCTGCACTCTGTTTCAGACACCTCCCTGAAACTTTCTCTCACTAGTGAGAAGGAAGTCGCACCTTTTAAGGGTTTCCACTGGACAAAAAGCACAACGCCCTTGCATTGTTTCATCCATTACAATGAGGCACCCCCTTGGCCATTTTGAGAACAGTAGATTGTTATCTTTTTCTTTAATTTGGGGCAACAGTCAGAGGACACTTTCTGAAAGTCCATAGTAAAAAAGAATAAAAATTAACTGTACTTTTAGGTTGACAAGAAGCTTATATTTCGCTTTGTAATGCATGCACCTATTTTGCATAATTTTAGCAATTCAAGAACTGTTAAAGATAATGCTTTAAAGCAATCTTTAAAGCAATGAATTCTAGAGAAAAGGCTAAGCATATTTTAAGCAATTATTAGACACAACAATAGGTCATTATATGAGTTCAAAACCCCTTCAACCAAATCAAGTGTAATTCATGCTTTTACTTCAAAAGTAAGTTTTACATTGATGTACACAATATGTAGTGCAGTCCCACATAACCTGGTTCTGTAACAGATTTCTACATCTCCCTTTCAATTAAACAACATTGTTTAACATAGCATTTCTCCCTTTACTGTGAGAGATTCCAGTGGAAAGCTTTTTCTATGGTGATATCTACATCTTACTTCAGTTAGAAAAGAATAGTTGATACCTCTATTTTACTGTCATCTGCTTCTCTATTTTTCATGAAAATGCATGACTTGGAAAGAAAACGTGTACCGTATTCAGAAACATTCTTGTCATTCCTCAAGAACAGCAAGGGGAAACAGTAATACCAGAGAGAGGATATTTTATCTTGCTACTTAATTTACTATGTGATAATAGGAACCAAATAGACAAAGTAATAGAAGGCCCAGTTTTCAGTAATAAAAGCACCAGATGGGATTAGCTCTCATGTTGTTTCCAAACAGTGTATTTCCTAACTGCAGGGCTAAACATGCCTTAAGTCTCCAGCTGCAGAACAAGGAAATGCTTACAACATACAAATTAGGTTCTTTTAAATTGCCTAGTTTTTCATGACAATGCTTATAAGCAATGTCATGAAAAAAGCCCAGGCAGATCACAGAAAACATTCACCTGTCTCCTACACCCTGCCTCCTACAGAGGAGGCCAAAAGCAGGTATTTAGGCATGCCTATCAGAACAGGGCAAGTAGGCACAACACTTTAAAAAAATACTTACCCACTTTCCAAAATTAGCAACTTGAGCAATGAAGTTTCTCTTCTGCAAATTGTCCCTGCATCTTCAACTTTTTATTTTTGGCATCAAAAAATATGTTTTAATACCAGAGAAGCAACCGTTTTGTTAAGAGTATGGATAAACTTACAGATGAAGTCTCCTTCAAGCATCACTGCACATTCTTGTATATAAAGTTTAATATTTCAGGACTCCTGTTAAATATCAAATACTCTAGGGAAAAAAGTGTCTGTTTCACTAACATTTTAAATTAATCAGTAACTCCCGTCTGGAAGACAGCTGACATTTACTCTAAGCTACATCCATTTTTTTGCATCTGTGTACAAACTTTCAGGTTCTCAATACTGAGTTCACAGATGCAAACTTGAAAGCAACATTTTAAAAAAAGGTTACTCACTACACTTCTTGTATTTTGCTTGTATCAGGTGTCAACTTGACAACAGTTAGAATGTGACCACATCCCTCTAACTGCAGTCATGCAAACAAAAAGGTTCAGTCACCAGTCAGTCCTGAGGCTCCTGAAAGAAACATCAGTAAAGGCACCAATTACCTGCATCAGTTTTCTTGAAAGTTCATTAGTGAGGAATTCCTCTTCCTTTTCATAATTTACTGCAAGAGTTTCTTTTTCTTTCTGCAGAGCTTGAATCTTCTTAAATAGAGTATTACTGATGAATTCCTCTTCCTGTTCTGCCCTTGCTTGCTACGAAGTAAAGAGAGAGTTTTAAGCAAAAAGGGAGCAAATTTCCACATTAAAAGCTGCAATCATTCCATTCCCCTTCAAATGCCTAGCATCCTGAAGAACAGTAGGCTGGATGTAAGTGCTGTTACCGTCCCCTTTTGTAACATTATATCACCTTTCTTCATTTTTTCTTTTCCATCTTTAACTTGGGAAACTTTAAAGTGGCCTCCTCTCAACCAAATGCATAAACTCCCCAACCTTATAAAGTTTATAAAAGCATTATGGATTCACAGATACCTATTTTTACCTACTCTATGCCTAAAAAGAAACTCCTATCTAAACGTTCTCCACTACAAGCTGAAGCACAGCTCAGACTTTTGCATCCAGCACTGTGTCTTCTTTTCAGATCCCTCAGACTGAGCCCTGCTTTCTAGGAGTCAAATAATGCATTTATTCTTTCACCCAGATACGCCTTGCTACTGAGCCACAGGCACCATGGCTTGTCTCACAGGAACTTCTACCTAACCACCAGCCTAGGAAAAGGGGTTTCTTGCTTCTCAGAACTGTTACTCCACTATACACATCAACTTACAAAAATGCCATGTGGTAGCTTTACCCCCAGCTACTCTGGAAATCTTCTAGAATCACTAGAGAAGACAATTTCCATATCAGCTTTCCAACAGCACCCAGGCACTGTTCCACAGAAAGCTAGCTGGGAACTTGCTCACTTGCGTTCCCTACAGTTCAGATGCTTGTATGTTTTTAAATATAAATAATAAAAAAATTGATAAATGGAACACAGAAGTGATTTTTTGAAAGCCTGCTCTGAAACACTATGAAGAGTATTTCATATGGGCAAATGAATGATCACAGCTACAAACTGGTAGAGCCAACTCCTAATTCCACAGTCCAAATAAAGCCTAGAACAGCTGAATGACAGAAATACCATATTTAACAAATGAAGCAAGGTAGTGTTGAGGAGTGGTTTTATTCCCTGCAATAAAGTCCATTACTTGAACTGTATATGTGTGATTTGCCCTGATCCTAATAAAATGACACCAGCTTATAGCTTATGCAAACATTCTCTAAGTTTCATTTCAGTAAAATTTAAGAGAGGAAAATTTAAGAACTGAAACAACCACATTACTGAAAGCTTAGCTTCTATAATCTTCTGCCCAAAATGTGCCAAAATAACCATGTCTTCATACTTATTGTACACTGGAAAATGCTTGAAAGATTTCCTTATGTCAGTGATCTTTTAACTGGAACAATATGTTCCCTAGTGGTCCAAGAGACAATTACTTAGACACAGACACCTTCCATGTCTAGAAGAAAAGTTAATTAAACAACATTACTGTCTTTAAATTTGGTGAAACAATAGAACAGTTGCAAATTTTCCTCTTGATAACATCAGCATCATAAAATCTAAAGCAGTGGTTTGGAAACTTCGCAGTTGAGTCCTCTTTCCACCAAGTCCTTCTCTTCACATTTTTATCTCTGCCTTCTCCCATCTCTATCGCTTTCTTTTCAAGGCCCTTTCCTACTATCTACCTGCCACCAGCTTCCTTCTTCCTGTCACCAGCAGAGTTGGCACAAACCCAACCTGAAAAAAAAAGAAGAGAGGGAGAGGGGAGGGAGGGGAGGGGAGAGTTCGGAAAGGAGAGGCTCGGAGAGGTTCAGAGAGGAGAGGTTCGGAGAGGTTCAGAGAGGAGAAAAAGAAAAAACAAAAAGCAAGGTCAGGCAGAGTTTATTAGCTTAGCAGCTTCGGTCCTGCACAACACCTCCTCTAACGTTTTGCATCTCTATAGCAAGGAACTGCTACTCCAGCATGTTCAGCATTGGTATTATTACCTGCCACATCAAGAAAATATAGAGTTGTCCAAGAGCTCTGAAGGAATACTAACTTGTCAGCTAACATCTTTGAGGATTAAAACTCCAGATATCTAACTGATCTGAATAACATCATCTAAATGTGGCTTTACTTAGAGCTACTAACAATCTTAAGTCTTCAGAGACATTTTGGAACAGAGTAAACAAGTCAAACTGCAAGGGCTCATTGTCCTCAAATCGTTAAAATTCATGCATGCTGTTCCAAAATCAACTCCTCCACTGCCTTCACCATACAGGATTTCTACTTGTGTCTGTTTTTCAATGGTTCAGATAATAAAAGGCAGTAACATAGACCAAGCTTACCTAAAATTAAATTAGAAAGCACTTGGTTCTAAAAAAAACCAAAAGAATGAGGGTGTTTCTGCTTTGATTTCTATTCATCTGTAACTTGCACAGATTTGTTCTGCTCATGCTTTGCACCAATCAAAAGCTCTGAAATCACATTATTACAGCACTGAGCCTGCACAACACTTCATAGCCAGATCCTGGTGTTACATTAATGATGGGTGTTAAGGCCAACACAAACAAGCTGCCAAGATCCCAGCCCACTCCTGGCCAAACAGCACTGCCCCTTTCTTTGTGCCCACACGGGTGCTCGCAGGGCCAGGCATGGGGCCAGCACAGCCAGAGGAGACACCCAAAAACTAATCCCTTCCCTTCCTCCTCCCATTTTTTTCCTGGATCTGCTTCCCAAACAGGCGTACCACCCAGGCAGAGTGCTGGCACGCAGTAGTCAAGAACCAACAGCCACAATTTAGCCCTGTTTAAACTGCCCTGCCCCAACCCCTGTGCCCAGGCGGGGCAAGAGCCCGGCTGGCAGGCGGGTGGCTCAAAGGAAAAGCTGAGTGTGACTGCACCTGCCTCCATTTACAGGAATGTAATTCTCAGCTGAACAACAGGAATCCTACACATCTAAGTATGAACTGTAAGCTCCAGACACCCACACATCGTATTTCATATAATGAATGTCCATTTAATTACCAAAGGGTCAGCAATCTCGACACAAATCTTTTGGTTAAAAAACATCATATAGTTAATTAAGACTGGGTACAAAAGCATGTGATTCATTACCATTGTTCTTCTAAATTTCATTCTAAAACTTGCCCTACATCTTGTCACTCATTACTTGGAGACAATTCAATTATCTCAAGTAATAAAATAATTCACATTTACCTTAATATTGCCTAAAATCTTGAAATCTGTTACTCATTTAGCCCATAATCAAACAGATTTTTCTGGATGTGAATACTTTGTTTTTCCAAAAGGATAACTTGTCTTTTTATAATATATCTGTATTTGAAAAGAGGCTTGATATGATCAGCAAAAAGAGTGAAACAGAATATGGAAACCAGAGACATTAGGTCTGCTATGAGGGTACAGAATTGTTGGTTTTCCTCTATTATCCATATCACATTCAACATCCAAAAATACTAACAGTAATTTACTCTGTTCTGTGTACCATATTACAAAATTAATTGCTAAGGTACTGAGCAATACAAAATGCTAACACCTCTATCCAACTGGAATCAAACCTGATTCCAGTCAACCTCTAGAAACCTGAAACAAGCAATCCACTTCCACCACAGATTTTCCTGCATAAAAGGCACATCCACCTGTCTTCTCTGCCTCAGAACTCCATATATAGCTAACTCAGAGCATTTCACAGACCCATTCGCTAAGGACAATCTGTAATTCTTGTGGTCAAGACCATAAATGGCAAGGACTATAGTGTTACTTTGCAAGAAATCAAGAATAAGGGAGGGACGAAGCACCTCATGCACATAAAACACACAAAACCTCTCATATTTCTTAGGAAGAAAAATCCTATTATTTCTGTTGCTGCAGCACGTGAAATCCTCATCGTTAGTAGAGCTGATGCATAAAGTGTTGTAAAAACCTGTCTTTGTGAGCTTAAAATCCAATTAGCTGATTTTAAAAGAACTAAGAAACATTTCTCCTAAACTTTAGACAGTGACTTTCTGTATCACTGCACCTCACCCCATCTACACTGCTCCAGTGGCACTATTTTATGAAGCAAGCAAAATCCAGGACTTCCAATAAGGCATCATCTTGAACACAGTCAAATAAAAATCTGAACTATAAGAGAATTCTTTCAATTCCAGCTCTCTCTTCTCCTTCCCAGTTAGTTCTTCTAGAAGTCCCACAAACCTTTCTGATACTGCACAGTAAGCAAGTTCAACAATCCAATTAATACCTACTCCTTAGTCCGTATCAGCACATTAACAGTGACCTGACATGAACATGTTCTTGTATTTTAATTTCAGGTCTCATTTCAGACACAACTTCAGTAAAAAGTGTTTCACAAACTGCTCCAGGCACCTACACTGGATCACCTGAGAGCCAGATGCCAAGCACACCCAGCTTGCAGGTTGACAAAGCATCACCTCCAGTAGCATCCAGGGTAGGGGTGACACAAGGTTTCAGGGGATCTTGCTGCAAACAGCCTACCAAGCACTGTTTTGACCTAATCCACTCTGCAAAGTCCTTCATCTTTAAGGTAAGAACCACCACGACCTCTTTACCATTCCCCCACTTCTCTACAGAGCAGTTCCCGTTGACAGGACCCTACGGACAAGGTAACCCTGTAGATGGAGCTGAAGAGCAGTTTAATGTGACACAAGAAACTCAATCTTTGCTACTGAATATAGACTGAAGGGCTGGGGCAGGTTCGGGAAGAGATGATCTCAGTGGCTGCACATGTTACACTGAACTAAAGCTGTCACTTCAGAAAGAAGCCTTCCCGAAAGTCCTACTAAATATGATGAGGTAAAAAGCGTGAGAATTGCAGAGTGTCATAGTGACAAGATTTGAAAATATGCAATTCTTGCATAAAATAAAATCTAAGTTTCCCAATTCTCCTGAAGTACACTCTCCTTTTCTAGCAGTACTAACTCAAGTGACTGCTCTGGCCTTACTTTCTGGCACCAGGTTAAAATGATACGGAAAACTACTGATCTACATTCCAGTGAGCTGATACTGTTCCCTTACAGCAGAAACTTTTACAGTGCAGCTGTTTTTTCCTACCAACCTTCCAGCTGCATCTGAAACGACCACATTGCATGCAACGTGCATTTCAGACAAGGAGAAACATGAACCATTGCAAGACCAGAAGTCAACAGAAACTCAGAGAAGAGCTGCTCACACTACTGCCAACTGCGGCAACCGCCCAGCAGCACATTCCTGGCTGGAAGGGCTGGAGGACAAGGAAGTTCCACCCAAGGCCCAGTAAGGATGTGGGCACAGTCTTCCCCTGCAAGTAAAGGTACTTCATTCAGCTGGGTGGCCTGCCTGCAGAGAAAAGAGTGAATGCTCTTCCAGTTCAAGTGGTGAGCTGGAATTCAAGCTCTGGGATTAATTTGTAGTGTGATTTCCTGTTTAATCTATGGTAAATCCCCAGGGTCACTTCCTTAGTTCTGACATAAAAGTACTTTTTTTCTTTCTCATTTTTTTCTTTTAATCTTTTTTTTCCCTTTTCCCTTCTTTAAGATGAGTTAACAGAACTGTTATCTTTGGGCACACAGTATCTCCTAGAAGCCCCAAACAAGCAGCAATACCTTGGAATGTTTCCTTCAGAACCCCAACTTTTTTTTTTTTTTTTTTTTTAAACAACAAACCTGGTAGATGAGCAGGAAAGGGGTTTTTTGGTTGCCTGATTTAAAAAAAAAAAACCCAACAACAAACAAACAAACAACCCCCCCAAAAAACCCACACCAAACTTACAGGGTTACCAAAAGTTATTTTCAAAACACGCTAAGGGAGAAAGAAATTCACTACTGAACCTCATCCTTGTAGCTGATAACTTCAACTACTCTAAATGTTACCTATCATGTAACATTAAAGCTGCATGCACAAAAACACAAGCCCTATTACATTTCAACTATTCAGTAGATGAGTTCTGCTGCAACAGGCAAAAAGAAAGATATCTGGGGTTTATTATAATAATAAAGGAATAACTTTAGGATAAGCAACCATTTAAAGTGTTTAAATACAGCTCCTTTTAATCTCCATTTATAGTTGGGAATTCTCTCTCCCCTTTATCCCCCCACCCCCCTCCTTTTTAAAAGGTCAATTAGGTTTTGGCCAGACAAGTCCAAATGCCTCTGTCACAACACTTGTACCAGCAACTCCAGTCACAGAGGTTTTTCCCTGGATGCCTACCAAGTGATCCAGCCTATTGCCATATAGATCTGCAATGGATGCAGACTGACTGGAGAAATGAGCTGACTCAAACAACACAAGACATACATTTTCCTCCCAAGTCAGTTTTAACCACAGTCAAATGTTTTCAGCGCAACATCGCTCATGCAGCCTTGTGAGACCTCTCAAAAACTCAGTAACCTCCAAGACATGGGTGCACACATCTTGTGTTTTGGGGACAGTGCTTCAAAAAAGCCCTCAGAACTCTTATAAGTCAGCAGTATTCATACATGCTAAATAATCTCTCAGCACCAACAGTGAAGTAAATTTTTTGATGGAATGTAATTCCATTCCACTCCAGATTTGTACACACTTCAAATAGCTTCTCTCTCTGCATTTGATGTTGACCTGCAAGATCAACACAACTGATCACACAAGACCTTGCACAACTGAATCAAGCAAGTGGTGAAAATGAAATAAGCAAGTTACGAGAACAGGCTCATTTGACAAACATAAATATTTATAAAACTAATGCATTTGGTTAATTACAAATAAAGTGTAACAAGCTATATGAAATTCATATTTAATACAATCAATTCCTGAATTTGCTTACATAATTTAAAAACAATTTAAACAGCTTTCTTCAAAACAGAAAAAAAAATAGTGTTCTCTTTTCAAGGGTTTTTATTATATCAGAATACCAGCATTAAGTAGTTAATAGAAATGCAGCATGCGAAAAAGCCACATTTTCTGTGACAGAGAAAATGTCAAGATAGGGTCTAGAAAAATGTATGAAATCTCAAAGAACTTTTACTTAGCAGTTTAACCACGACCACACATTGCTGTGCAAGTCTTAATGTAACTAAAGACTATGTGGTAATAAAGCACCAGAAAGGTTGTACTTGCACACATTCACCATTTCCTATTTCAAACTCTCAACATGACAACCTTAAGAACCTGACTGTTCATCAGACACATGCTTTATAGCACTTATTTTTCATTCCTTAAACATCATCATGTAGAACAAGCTCACGGACAGTTATCGGGGCTGGAGTTTCTGCTTCCAGCACACAAGAGCTGTAACACGAGCCAACAGAAATTACAGGCCAAGGCAGGAATGACCCAGCAGGAAAATTACATCTAGCCCACGGACCTTTCCAAATGGCTCTACTTCATGTGGTTGTTTCTGTGTCTCATTGCTGCACATGCAGGACACATTTCCTACACTTGCTGCATTTTCAGTAGCAGTGGATTTCCAATGTGTATGTAAAATGAGTATAGCACATATAAGCAACAAGCCTATTGCTCCTAAGTCCTCAAATTCACTGCATACACGTGCAAACACAGCCAGGAAGGCACTAGGAATGGGGCTGTGTTAGACAACTCCCCTCTCAGCCCAGCACAGGCAGGTGACCACTCCCAGCACAAAGGTTTGGCAACACCTCTCTTGCAGAAAATACAAGACCTGCTTTGCCAGGGTCTTCCCTGTTTTGGACAGTTTATACCCAACTGAAGGTTTACATTGACAAAGGCAGCCAATTCAGAAAATACAACTACACTGTCATATCAAACTTTGAAATACCTCTCTCTATTAATCCTTTACTGATGACTACTTGAAAGAAGTTTTTGCTTTACTCTTTGGCTTCCAGTGACATTGCTGGATTTTTTTGTAGTGGAAATAATTTACTAGTTAATCAATAGTGTAAAATAAATGGAAAACAGAAGCACGTGGAACAGGTTTTGCTTTTGTTCAGCCTCAATATAAAAGCTGCTGAAAACCATGACAAGGATGCACACAAACACATAACTAGATTGGTAGATTCAGTTTGTCTGAATTTTCAAATGTGCAGGCTTCTGGACATAAAAGATAGAAAAAAGATCATATTGCTTATAGATATCACAGTTACTGTTGTAGCATATACTGTTTTGTCGGGGGGGGGGATGAATCATTTTCCATACCCTGTGTGATCATTAGAATAACCATTCTTTTTAAATGCTGTGGTTTTTCTTGACCTGCATCTACAACAGTCAATTTTAACGTAATCTGGTTGTGTTATGCTACTTAGAAGCCAATTATCAACAACAGCTTAAATCTCAGCACCGCCACCATTCACTACTACAACCTACAAGAAACTATTACTGAAGTCCAAATTATTCTGTGGTATCAGATGTCTAATGTATAAACACTTCTTAAATTAACATATTTTAAATAATTTTTTAGCCTGTTTTGATGCCCACTAATAAATCAAGATTCATCTTTAAGGCAACCACACATTAACTGGTCCACTTTGGTGGGCTGACCAAAAAGCAAACTCGAAACTGCACACTCCCAAAGTTTCAGAGCAGGAAAAGCAAAAGATTCAGCAGAAGAGTAGACTATTGGGTGACTAATTTAATACACAGCTTCTACTCACAGGTATGTATGTTGGTGCTAACAGGCACCAAGCTGTGTTCTAAAATAACAAACCTCTGCTCAAAACAAAACCACAGCAAACCACTGTCACAAGCAGCTTTGCTGCCACAACTGTTTCTCTATTCAAATATAAAAGAGCACAAACAAAAGCAGTGAAAAGAGATTTAACAGTCACCCTCCCAAATAACCCTCATGAACATCCTACTTCACTTTATGTAGCCCAGGTAAATCATTGCAACTATGCAAATATGAAACATGCTTTTCTTCATCAGAGTACATAGTAAGAGTCAAAGTATAATTCTGTTATACCCCATTTTTCCTGACAGAAGGTGCCACAGCACTCCATGCAGTGCCACCACCATGCCACAGATATCAGTCTGTTCCCAGGCAGAAAACTGCAAGGTTCCTCACTTCTAGACTGGGTCCTGAGCACAAACAGCCTTCTCTTCTAGATCAAAGTGGCCTTCAGCACTCGTAGATCCTTCTTTCAGGCGTGTATAACTTCTGGTGTATCTGTGTCAATCAACCCGCCCTCCTTTAAAGTTACTAAAACCAGGGGCAAGGACTACCAGACCAAAATAGTTATGGGTTTCCAAACTCTAGATGTTCACCATGTAATTTCTTGATTCACTTCCTTTAAGCCTTTTTTTTGGTTTTTTTTTTTGGTTTTTTTTTTGGAGGGTGGGGGTGGGAAGGGCAGTAAATGGGGTTGTTGTTGCTTTTGTTTGTTTGTTTTATATGACTAATTTAAATACAACTTAGGTAATCATTAGGGAGGGATGGCAAAGTTTTTCCCACTAGCTAGTTGCCCATAGTCACTCAATATAAATAACCTCTTAAGAGGTTTTAAATCTCCCCCAATTTCATCTTACGCACATTGAATTTCCAGAGAAACACTTCCGTAGTGATCCACAAGCTCTGGAGATGATAGTTGTTACTAATTATAATCATACCTTGTCCTAAACCAAACCAACACATTCACAAAGTGAACACAACACTGTCCATCCCACTGTTACAACACATCAGCTTGAACTCCATAAGAGCAAACAAATGTTTCTTCTTACCCCTCCTAGGAGTCAGTGAGCAGAGTAATATTTTGTTTTTCCTTCTCTATAGTTTGGACATCTTACAGTACATACCACAATATTCCAAAGAGCAATCTCCTTACAGGCTTTCAAGACAAGAAACAAGTCTATCAATTTAATGTATGAAAATACAGAACCTTTGCTTTGTATTCTCTATCTCCGACCCCTACAAACAGAGGTTTGCAGGATGTGGGGAGAATACAATCATCCTTGAATATTCACCTCAAAGAGAACTGAAAAAGTAGAGAAATTTTTAGGAAATGCCGACCCACCTTTCCACCCACAGAGCAAGGACCTTCCAGTCACATGTCTCAATATTCAGAGAAAAGGCATTTTTTGCAGATCTACATCTCAGGTTAAATTTACTCCCTGAAAAGGACTTTAGAGGTGCCCTTCCTCTTGGCCTAACCAGGATTTCAGGGCCTGTCAGGACAGGGTTTTTGCCAAATGAATCAATTCCTGCCAACATCAGCCAGGACAAAATTTCTTTTCAACACATGTGGGGAAAACACATATTCTTTAAAGCTCTTGTGAAAGTGGTGATTAAAGCCCTACATTTTGCAAAATTCATAATAGTAGCTTTTGCTGTTTATTCGAAAGTGAAGTGAAACAAAGTGGAAATCCCACCACCTCTGTTGAAAGTAGAAATTAAACTGTAAGGCACAGAAAGAAGCGTAACTACACACTATGGCCCACTAAACACTGCTGGGTTTTATCATGTCTGACTTGTTTGAAACTTTTATACTTTCACTGAGGACCAGTTATCATTGTGGGAATTACTTCCATATGTGGTAGGAGTTTTAAATATGATTAGCACCACCAACGACAAAGGAACTAAAAAGATCTTAGCTTTACAGTAATAAGCTGAAATACCACATTTTTAGGCACTTTAAAGAAAGCTTTACAGGCAGTTGAAACACTGCTAGGTCGTCTCAATCTACAGCAGGGACGAAGAGTTGCCCATCTACCTTACTAAGCCCACCCCAGACTGAAACCAGATTGTGTATAATATCAACATGCAGAAAATGAAATTTCAAACGAAGTCAAATCCAGAGTTAAGAGAGGAAGAAAAGGCCTTATCTGAAGACTTTCTCCATCAGTTAGAGTATCAGTCAATGAGTTAGGGAATACTTTCTTTTCCAGGAAAAAAAATTGCTGCAAAGGAATACATGAAGGGATAGAGACCTCTCAGGAGCTGAAAGGATAGTCCCCATAGGCAATAATTAGCCGACAATGCCTGTATTTTAACTGAAAAGTTGAAATAATTACAACTCAAGTGTCAGGATTCAAAATTGCTTTGCTTCAGCTTTTATCAAGTAACCCTTGCACCCCACAGAGAGATGTGAAACCTGTACATCTGTAATTTGTGCTTTGCATTTTCCTGTGCAATACTTCACCTCAAACATCTTGCCTTTGTTTTTACTTTGTTCTCCATCTCATACATTGAAATGGGACAATAACAGTTCACCTAATTAAAGCTAAGATGCCTCTTCAGTCAGACAGAAGGACTTGACTGAAGAAGAGGAACTTGAGATGTTCCCTTCTGCACATCCCCGAGATGCTGCACTGGAAGCAAGACATCACAGGAATGTCTTCTGTTATAGATCCACGGGAGCTTGCTTTATACTGTATTTTTTGCCTCTCTTCTAGAGCATGTTTTTGTCTCTTTTCCATTTATTCTGTTTAGATCCCAAATCCTTTGCATAATTCAATTTGTACATTTGTCCCTATTCTCCCCCTTTATTTTGTGGTTTTCGTTTGGTTTTTTTTTTCTTCAAGACATAAAAGACTCACCTCTTGTTATCCTGCTAAATTCAGCAACTTCCTCCTACCCTGTGGCCCAAAAAAGAGCAGCAAAGCAAAGCAACTGTTTCTCTCACTGTTTTTACCAGGCTATGCTGAAATACATCAGATGTCTAGTGCTGACAATTTTCAATCCTGTGAAGGAGAGCACTGTCTTGTTTCTTCATTTCAATCACATTTCAAGGTCTGCATTCCATTCTCCTGCAGCATCCTGTAAGTCCAGGTACCTGATCAGTCTCTGCTGCTGCTGCTGTAGAGTCACCATTTCAATAGCTTCCTATTTTTCCAGTCCCCACCTGGAATCTTACCCAAGCACACCTTACGAGGTGCAGTGTGAAACCAAAATCTTTGGCTGAAGTCTCCAGCAGATGCACAAGCTTGCTCACCACAGCAATCAGTATTATCTGCTCAATTACTACAAGGAGCTTTAGCACATCAGTCTATAGCTGAAAATACACCCTGTGTATACCAGCGCTTGAAACTAAGAACTTGGAAAATAACAGCTTCAATATTAACTAAAGTCAGTGTCAGCAGGAGGAGGAAATTAGTAAACAAAATTAACAAGTGCAAGAAAACCACAGATGACCACACAACTACTCTGGAAAATAAACAGTTTCCAAAAGTAAAACAATTTTTCTTCATGCTTTGAAATCAGCATTAAAATTCAAACTTCATTGAAGTCAAAACCACAACTAAAGTGAAGTACATAACTTCCAGATTTGAAAATCATTCTAAATCTTGTCTATACTAGTTTTCCAATAATGGGATTAGCAACAGCACTAGAATCTCTAAAAAATCTAATGTTTTACTCTACGACTTAAACCAAGAGATGAGAATGATGCAAAACTGTTGGTATTGGGAACAGTCATTTGGGCAAGTGTTTAAAAAGAATGTTAAAAATGTCTGGCAGATACATAGCAAGAGTATAGATTAATATTTTTTCCCTTCAATGAAATTAAACCTGTTGTTAGGTGTACAATGCATTAAAAACTAAAACAACTCTCTCCTTCAAAACACTTTTAAGTCACTGGAGATAGACTAAAAAAGAATGGTCATTAGTCTCAGTAAATGTTCAAACCCACCAATAAAAAGTATTCTTAAAATAAAAGTTGACTGCAAAACAGTTCTGACAGAATTCAAGACGGAACCTCAGTGAGAAAGTTCACTTAAGAGAAAAGCAAAATTACTTTCTATGCAGAACAGCAAGCCCACAGAAACACCAAGAACTCTGCATTATTAAAAATTCCCAAATGTGCTCTACAACCTCAATTCTTATTTCACTTCCATCCCCAAAGTAATTCAGAGCAATATTTGAGTATTCCTACTGACTGAAGACATTCCACTATTATTAAATACAGGAACATCAATAAAGTAACTGATAAAAAAAGTAGAGCTGTTGTATAATATTTAACGGCAAGCAAGACATGGGTGGTTATCATAGTTTGGTATCAATCCAAGGGCAATACTGCAAACAAACTAATTTACTGTATAAAGGACAGAAACATAAAACAGGTCATTCAGCCTGGTTTTATAGAGAACAAGTTGTGGCAGATAAGCAAATATTCATCTTTCAGCCAAGGACTATTTGTAATAAAGATAACCACAAAGTGTGGGATGAGTATAAGGCACCCATATGACTTTTTGATTTAATAATACACACCAAACGTTATTTAAAAATGGTTATAAAATAATTAAAGTATACATCAGGATTTCCAAAGTGACTTACTGACCTCAAAAATACTCATCAATGGGAAATTTCACTTCACCAACGTGTGCTAAGCAGGACTTTGTTCAAAATATCCCCTGCACAATTATTAGCACCAAATCAAGTGCTACTAGACAACCCAGCAGTACAAATCAGACCTGAAAGAGGCACAGGTGTGCTACTGTATTTCTGCCAAATTAGCCAGAGCACACAATAGTAAACTCACTGAAGATAACTGACAGTACTGGATGAAAGAAAAAAAGTTCCAAATTAAGCTATCAGAAATATCTGTGCAAATTTGAAGCATGAAACAGTGTTTAGACCAGACCAGTCCATCACAGTAATCCAGCACATTAGATTTCCAGCATCTCAGAGCCTGAGAGCCTAGTTTAGTTTATCAAAATAAACTAAAAGATGCCCATACAGCCTTCATGAGGAGAAAGCAGAGGATCCAGAAGACTCGTTAACCTCACTAAAAAGCACAGATGGAAGCAACAGCTCAGCCTTGATGAAGCTGATGGGAAGAACAGGAGGCAGGACACCAAAGCTTTTCCAAGCACAGTGGTTCTTCACCTCCGTGATACTTACTGGATACCGTTCCCAAAGACACATTTCAAGGTTAGTTATGAGGTTCAAATCAGAAACAACTCAGAAAAACACGAAGATGTGACACAAATCAAAGCAGATGATTAAGTAAACCTCTGAAGCCTCAAACTCCCCGAAAGTACAAGTGTTCCTGTCAATTAACTACTGGAGTAAAGTTCAGAAACATTCGCTTTTTCTGTGTTTTTTGTTTGTTTTTTTAACCAGCATTGAAGAAAGCCTGCAACACACACATAGTGCTGTTAACACCACATGGACCTGATATGCCAGTGCCGTGTGTACCTACCAAAGGGAAGCAGATGATACCACACCTTTTACCAGGAGCTCACCAGCCATGCAGCACCTACAGGCCAGGAGAGCTAACACTGAAGGGTGCTACTAAGCTTCCTTTTTCCTTTACAGGCATTTTGTAGAAGTTTAATAAAAACTTCTTAAGAATCTGAGGTAAAACTGAAATACAGGACAGTCATTTCCTACGTGCCTACTCTTAGAAAAATGTGCCCGAAAAATTGCAGATGGACTTTCACGGTGCATGAATTTGCTAATCTTAGCAACAATGTTCTTTGCTCTAAAATGCAGGTGAGCAAAGCATTTCTAAAATAAGTTATTTCTGAGTTAGACTTTTAGTTTAGTCCAGCTACAAGCTGGAGTTACAAATGCTGCAGTTTGATACAAAAGCCCCAAGTAGGTTTCTTACACCTACACAAGACATCAGAGAACTGCAAGTATCTTTCACACAAGCAAGACCTACTTTAAAATAAAGAGTAAATAACAGATTCACAGATACACTTTTAAAAATATTAATCTTCCTGCTTTCTTGGTTCGCTTTTTACCTTTATCTGCTCCTAAGTGATTTCTTTTCAGTAATCCCCATGCCCTTAGTGAGCACCTTTTTAAAGGTTTGTATTTCAATTCAGATAGCCTATCCTGCCCTTTCTTCTACTATTAATAGACATATTCTGTACTGAAACAGGTGTTCTGCTTTGAAATTCTGATGCAAAAAAAAAAGCACTTCTGCAGGAGATTTCTGACAATACAGCATACCCATTCACTTCCCCAAACTATCTATCCTGACGTTTTCCACAAAGACCCACAACAGCAAATCTCATGCATACACACACACAAATCCCTCTGCACACTTCATTCAGAACAAAATGCTAAAATCATATTGATTCCCAGCATCTAAATCCAGTTGTTATTGCAAAAAATTGTACCAAGTCTACAATACCACACAGGATTTTTCTGATCTGCAGGTCCCAGAAAGCCTGTTTGCTTTCAGGAGATGGCTGTTATTGAAAGCAACAACTTTCTTCAGGATTTAAGTAGGGGGTGAGGAAATAGAAGCCGAGTAAGGCTTTTTCTTCTATTGTTTCTCCCAACAGGTGGGAGGTTGTTCACACTGCTCTGCAGAAATGCAGAAGAGACCGAGAAGCCAAGAAATGCAACTGTCCTCTGCTAGAGCTCAGGGAACAAGAAAAGTTAGGCTGAGAGCCAAGGTGCAGAGGTGCAGGTTTAGCTACAGAAACAAGGGTAGCAGAGGTCTCACAGTGAAATACTGCCACTCACAACCCACGGCAGTCCCCTGTTCCAGTGCTCATTGCCAACAAGTGCAGCAGTCGCTACCGGACAGTGATAACTCATGGCAAGCTCACAAAAGCCAGCATATGCCATTAGTATTTCAGATCACACTGTCTCATCTCGATTGATGATGCTGGTGGGGATCCACACAGCACCACAAATTGGGATTTCTAGGATAATTCCCTTCCCTACAAAGCCAAATGGGGTAAAATTAAAAAGAGATGTTCTTGTAAAATGTTACACTGCATTAAAACTGCTACATCAAGTGTTTTGGAGCAGGAACATTTTTAAATTAATAGGTCTGAAATACACTATCTTCATCTCAGTTAAAAAACTAAGTAACAGAATAAGGCTTATTATATTTTAATTTCCTAACTCCGCAGAAGATGTCTGACTACAGTAGGCCAATTTACACAAGCTAAATTACTGAAACTTACATCCTAGGGTAAGCATGTAGCAATCAGGGACTAAAACTCTTTTTATTATTAAAAGCACTGCGTTTGCATGAGGTCTGTCATTTCAAAACAATAACAAAGAAAACCAAAATGCATCCAGTATCAGCTAAGTGTTACATGGCGTTCAATGAAATAGGACAACTTGGTTAAATTTAACACTGAAGAGTAAAAAAAAAAGAAGTTACAAATCCAAGTTCTATCAACTTCAGAAGAAACCTCCTGACCAAGACATACCTACACCTAACTGAAACATGTCAGCTTTTGTCACATGCAACAATTCAATCTTTTAAAAAGCAGTTACTCCACCACCCAGTTTTGAAGGTACTATTATTTAACTAGAGAAGTTGTGCTGTCCCAGGTTTGGTCCATTAAATATGACACCTCCTCAGCAGACCTTTTTCACTACAAAATTTAAGGAAGTTCACACAGGAAATCCACTTCTGATAGTGCAGCTATAACCAAAACTCACTACTTCACATCTGAAATACACAGCATCTCAGATCTTCAGGCATCTGGTTTTTTCCCCAACCTAGGCACCAGCCGCTTCATTTCCTAAAAAAGACCTTGCAGAAATACACTATGAGATCATACAATGAAGATTGCTAGAGACACATAAATGAACTCCCTGCAAATGGCTCAAGCGATCTTCGTAATTTCTTTTCAATATCTGACCCGAAACTTTGCATCTTCTGACGTAATGCTCTTGCACTGCCAGAGAACACTTCAAATACCCCCAGCTTTCTCCCTGCTTTGCTCCCTCCCTCCCAGTTTGTTACCAATAATAGCAGGTAAGATAAAGTTATCACATATATTTACCCAATTTCAGTCTTGCACATGAACAGCAGCATAATTTCATTTGCATTTCAGGCTACTGGAAGAAGTATGGTTTGCGCGTCGTTTTGGACGTACACTTAGTCCAAGCTGGGTTTTACTAATTTCAGCATGAAAGCAGCACCTGTTTTTACGTGTTCTAGATGAGAGTTCATACCAAGTTAGTGAATATACAAACCTGCCAAGCTAACACGTTTTCTCAGCCAGCTTTCCAAGTGCACCTACTTAACATAGGTCTCCTACGCTTAATTAACACTTATTTTCAACCCTATGGCACGGGTTAACTGCAGAACAGAACTAATAGGATCCTATGTGGCAAGCAATTTAGGCAATTCCTGAATTGTATGCATCCACACTGACACCAACAGTACTGCAAACCAAAGAGATGTCACATTGACAATTACACCAGCATGGTCATAAGACGAAGGAGGAAGATCACCACCTTCTAACTGGCAAACCTTAACGGGAAAATATTCAAAATCATTACAGGCAATGGTGGGAGCTATGGAAAGTGAAGAGTTTCCCTGGCTTTGCACAATGAAGCTCAAACAACAGGATCAGTGAAAGGCTTGCAGATGAAGAGCCGTATGGCTCGAGGAGTCACCTTCACCTACAGCACACAGGTTTAGTCATTCACCTGCTATTTTGGCTACCTGTCAGTTTTATTTGCGCTTCACAGCTCGTCCTCATCGCTTGATAAAAATCAAAGCTGATTTGTGTCATTGCAGTGCCCACAACAGGAAACGTACACAGTGCCCGTCTGTCAGCACAGCAACGCTGCACAGAGCTGGAGCTGGCGGGTGGAGGAGCAAATTGATGAAGGTTTAGAATCACAGTGGAGAAAATCAGAAAATTTTCTACTCATTTACAGGCAAATGGCACTTACTTCAACATTCCAATAAAGTTCATCTCCAGTCACTTGCATACTAGAGCCACACAACAAAGTATTCTGACTGCAAATGTGTTTACATTATAGACTGTGTAAACCACAGCACAAGGTCTCGGTGGCCTGAAAAAAAGTTATGTTTTGCATTCATTATTTTGCCGCTTGCTGAATTAGAAGTGGTTTGCTCAGTTGTGCACACAGTTTAGCATACCAAAGCCAGAGCGTCAGCTAAAGATGTTGGTTTTCCAGACAGCCTACAGGTTGCTACAAAAGTCTAACACCTTTTCTCTCTTTATCCAAGATGCCAAAAATGCAGACTGAGTTTCAGATTTAAGAAAAATACTTGCTTTTCGTAAATTAAAAGCTGATGAAAACAGAAGATGACAAGGCCTTAGGGCAGTGCCTAAAGAACTTCAGTGCACACAAGCATTTTTTCCAAGTTGTTTACAAACAATACACCTACTAGGGGTTCAGAAAGATGCTGTGCCTTTCTAACAGGCAGAGAGAAAATGTCTGACTGACAAGATGCCTTAGCCCCTTTCAACATTAGAAGGCACTCCGCTACTACCTAATTAAGACACATTCTTTTCTCGTAAAGTATTAACAAAGCACACATTTCCCCGACTACCACTATATTTGTCATCCTTGAATAAATTACTTATGTATTGTATTTCATGCACTCTTCCGGCCCACATCCTGCTAGACACTGAATGCTTACTACAGGGAGTAGATGAGAGGTTTGCCTAGGCAAGCTCCATTTCTTTGCTAGGTATATTGACATTGGAAAAACTGATTATCAGTCAAACAGATACTGTGCTCCAAACAAAGTACCCCCTGTGAAAAATCAGATGAGACGAGAGCGAGCACACGCAGGTGGGATCCGTCTCCCTCAAGGCATCTCTACCTGCACTGGCAAGGATGCACAGGACAGTGTATACGAGTATAAAGGTTACCTTTAATTGGTCTTTAGCAAGTTACCTGCTTTGCATGAAGGCCATGACCCTTACACCACCTGAACAATCACTCCAACCACTGAATCTGCAAAAATCCCCCTCACTTGAACTCCTAACTCCCGACTCATATAGAAGAAAACAAGTCATTTTCGCAGTATTTTCACATGCACTGTACTGAGGACTGATACCTAACAGCACCGCATAAAATGGTGTTAAACTCCAAGTTATCCTCTCAGTGCTCAAAAACCAGGAGCTGAGCTGTTGCCGGGACAGAGTGCTGTGTGTGCTACTCGCGTTATTTTCAAGGGGCTTATTTTAAACGAGTGTTCAAATAACCTCTAGCAATGCCACAGCTAACAAAACACTACAAACAAATCAAACACTTCCTCACGACCGAGACGAAGCTCACCGCTTCTGCACAGTGGCCTGAGAGGTGACGGCTGGGGAGAGATAATCCGTAATCTCCGCAGATTACTTAAAACTCCGAGGAAATCTCTACTTTCAGAAACTTCGGGGGAACACAGAGGATCGCTCTTGCCCTGTCCGGCCCCTCCCCGAGCCGCGGCCGCTCGGAGCCTGGGCCGGGCCGGCGGGGCCGCGTCCCCGCGGGGAGCCGGGCGGCCACGCGGATCCTCGGGGGGCACCGCCTCGGCTGCTCCCGGTCCTCCCAGCGGGGTGACCCCACCTGTGTGTGTGCGTGCATGTGTGTGCCCCTGGCCGGCTGAGGTGACAGCCGGGCCCGCCCGCGGTGCCTCGCCCCGCGGAGCCGGGGGGAGCGGCGGGGAGGCCGCGGCCGGGGCCGGGCCCGCCCTGCGCGGACACCCCGCGGCGGGGACACCCCCGCTCCCCGCCCGCCGGGCCCGGCGCGGCGCCGCCCGCACTCACGATGGTGACGCTGGCCTTGCGCAGGTCGCGGTTCTCCTCCTGCAGCGCTTTGCACTTGAGCTTGTAGGTCTCCAGCTCGATCTTCAGCACCTTGTTCTCCTGCTGCAGCGAGGCCAGGCGGTTCGTCAGCTCCTCCAGCCTGAACGGCGAGATCACGATCCCGCCCGCCTTGCCGCCCCCCGAGGAGCCGCCGCCGCCCGGCGCCCCGCAGCCGGGCCCCGCTCCCGGGCCGCTCCCGGACAGCGGCCCCGCGGGGCCGCCGCCGCCGCCGTCGGTGTCGCTCTCGCTGGCGCTGTCCGCCATCGCCCCGCGCGCGCCGCCGCCGCCGCCCGAGCAGGGGGCGGTGCCCGCCCCGCGCCGGCGCCGAGACGGGCCGCGCGCCCGCCCCCCGCCCACAGCGCCGCCTGGCGGCCCGCGCCGGCACCGCCGGGGGCTCTGGCGCACACCGGGCCCGGGGGCGGGATGTGCCCGAGGGACTCGGCTACACACCGAACCCGGGAATGGGACGTGCCCGAGGGACTCGGCTACACACCGAACCCGGGAATGGGACGTGCCCGAGGGACTCGGCTACACACCGAACCCGGGAATGGGACGTGCCCGAGGGACTCGGCTACACACCGAACCCGGGAATGGGACGTGCCCGAGGGACTCGGCTACACACCGAACCCGGGAATGGGACGTGCCCGAGGGACTCGGCTACACACCGAACCCGGGAATGGGATGTGCCCGAGGGACTCGGCTACACAGCGAACCCGGGAATGGGATGTGGCCGGGGGGGAGTGTGTCACACACCGAACCCGGGCGGCTCCATTACACACCGAGCCCAGGGTCGGGATGCGCGCGGGAGTCTCTGTCGCACACCGCACCCGGGGCTCTGTCAGACCCCGAGGCACTCGCGGGGCACAGTCCGCCCTCAGTCCCTGCGGTTTCCACCTCAGTGTATCGCAGAACGAGCCGTGACCCGTGAGGGGAAGCTACGGGCTCGTAGCTCCCCGGCAGCGCTGCGGGGGAGCCTGGGGGTTCTGTACACACGACTGAAACAGCCCAAATGACTGGGGTTTTTTAAAGAATATGTCTACAAAAGCGGCGTGTGGGCGCACACAGCGCTGCCCGAGGACGTGCCCCCGGCCCAGGCCCCTTCCCCGGGGCGGGTCAGAGCCCCCCGGGTAGGCACCACGGGCACGAGGGCCCGGGACTCCCAGTCCATCCAGCCCCGCTCCCCTCACCGCACACAGACCAACCGGCACGTTAATTCAGGCCTCCATACACCAGCAAAACCGCCGTAAATTAAGACACATCGGCACCCATCTCTCATTACTGATAATGTATTTCCTGATTAGTATGTGCATTAGTTTCTTTTCTTTTTTCCCACTATTTCTTTGCAGAGCAGCAGCGAGCTATAACAGGGAATACGTGCCACACATTCTGTGGCACAACACGGTCCGTATTGCTCCTGGATAAATTAGGCACCAAGACTGTATAATTGGTTTCTCAATTATTTATGAAGGGGTCTTTTAACAACAGTAATTTTTTCGATAATGGCGAGTAAGGATTTCATTATCTCTAACTGCACTACCTTTTTGTTCCATGCCACAGTAAATTTCAAATTTTACTCTTTTTAATGGCTGTAATATATGAAGGAATTCCATTTCAGTAAAGTAATTATTCTTTTCGCCTGCCTGGGAATATAAGTGCAGGTCATTTTATTTTTGGTCTCTTAATCACAAGAAAAGCAGTAGAAAGGCTGTTCCTATTTCTCAGTGGTGGGAACTGTTGTTTGTGATGCCTGTCCATACGTCTGACCCTGGCCCTGATGCTGCTGTGCAAACAGAGCTCAGAATGGAGGGGGGACAAGTGGAGGTCCCCATCCAGCACCAGCAAAGCCCCACAGCTCTGCCTCAGCCCCATCAGAAGGTATCAGCTCAGGGCTTTTCAGGCTAGAAAAGGTCCTGCATCACCTACCCGGCCCTGTGGAAACTGAGCCACGTTCCTGCAGCCCATAACCTCCATACTGAGCCTGGTGATGCCATTAAAATGTAATAAAACCATCAGCACCAAGCAACCCTCGGCACCACCCTGGCAGCTGCTGCCCCCTGGCTGGATCTCTCATCTCTGGGCTTCATTCAGGTGGGATTCCTCCCAAAACATAAGAGCATTGGCACCAAGAGGTACTGCTGTAGATGCACAGGTCTCCACAGATCAGCTAGACGATGTCCATGAGGCCTCATGAGACCTTTTCAGTGCTGTCCTAAAATGCCCCTGCAGCAATCCCTGGTGACCCCTGGGTCTGCAGGGTCAGACAAGCCCAACTGCCTGGGCAGCTGCCAACTCCTCTGCCCTGCAGCAGTGCCCGGGCTGAGCCTCTCCACCAGCACAGGCTGTGGGATAAAAAGCCCGAGGGATTAAAATAGGATTCAACTGATAGCAAGTGCTGTTTTGGACAGGTTGTTACAATTCAACCAAATTGCTTTTAAATAGGTCTGCTGGTATCTGGGAAGCTGGCTGAACACCACTGGGTCATGAGGAAGTGTTTCACATACAGCCCTCACAACAAGGGCGACAGCAGGAAAGCCAGTTTGCTCTGTTGTCTCGGTCTGCATGCACACGTGCTCCTTGAAGCAAACTCATTTCTAAACAAGCAGGTTTGTAACTTAATGTTCTTTCTCCATCCATCTGCCCAGCTTTGATTAGCCAGTTATTTCCATTGCTTTCAGCAGGACTGCTCACGTTTGAGCGTCTTGCTGAATCAAGGCCTAAATATTTTGAAAACCTGCATCAGCAGAACCGCGCATCTGCTCTGGGCTAATCTTACCCAGCAAGCCGCACGGCGTGCTTAACCTTAAGCCACTCTTCAGACCTATCAATGTTAATCTTAAGTGCTTTGATGATTTGGAGCACTATAATTTTACAGAGGATGTGTCCGCTGCTCCTTCAGACACCAAAATTAGCCTGAAAACAGAAGGGGAGGTGCAGGAAACATCCTCAATCCAGCAACCAGGCCGGATTGGCTCCGCCAAGGGCTACGTCCCTGGGATCACACCAGGCAGCTGCTGGTGCTGCCTTCAGCAGAGCTTTTTCTAGAGTGGTGCAGAGAGTGGATATAGAGACAAGGGATCTTACGGCAAGAGGGGAGCTTTCCTCAGGCTGCCTCGCTGTCCCTCTCTGCTAGGCTGGCATCGGAGGTCCCGCTCCCAGCCAGCATGCTGACTTTCATAACAGTAAATTATAACTTGGCAGTCCTGTAGCTCTCTCTAGTTCAAAGCCATGCTGAAACATTATCTAATTAATTCGCACAATAGCCCTGGAAGGCAAGAAAGGGAGGCAGCAAGCTGAGGTACTTGCCCAATGACAAACACTGAGTCAGTGGAAGAGTGGGAGGAAAACTCAAGGCCCTGAATGTTTAGATCTGAGATGGCATCATTCTTGTCATAACAGCATTTCAGTCATTTAAAAAATAGCACCAGTATATTTAATTACAATTACAGCCAACTATTCCAAATTAATAGATTAAACAGGGAGAGAAAATTTTCTCCTAATTAGCACCCCCCACCCAAAAAAAAAATAAAAATCACATGTTTTTCACATCTGTAAGATGTGAAATTGCTTTACCAAAGCAATTAAAAAGGATAACTATGTGGTATAAGCACAATTAGCAAAGCCCCCTTTTAAAGACAGGGTGCACAGCAGAGGCTGGCCCACAGACAGGGGAGCTCAGATACTGCTGTGGGGCTCTGGTTCCCACTGCAGGCAGTGGGGGGTTGGACTAGATGACCTTTAAAGGTCCCTTCCAACCCAAGCCATTTTGTGATTCTGTGAAAAGCCACAACAACCACGCTGTCACCACCACAGCACCTGCAGGACGAGATCCCCACCCTCCTTGCCTCAATATCTTTTTATTGTACAAAAAGCAAATGCAAAACTATAGGAGGGTAAGGCTTGGTTGAAATAAAGAATCTGAAAATGTCACCAGCATCGTTACAGTAGCAGAGTAGACAATCATATCAAGAAGAAGAAATAAAAAGGCAGAGATTTATTCATCCAAACTATCATTATAAGAGGTAATGGGCAATTAGAAACAGTGTTTCATAAACTGAAATCAGTAGTCAAAATATTGTATAAAGTAAATTTCTAGGTGTGAGGAGTTAGAAGAGGTATGTTCAGAGATTTAATTCCTTAATACAATTCTGGAGATCCATTAATCATCTGGAAGACCTTCTATAAGAATACAATTTTATTAAAATATTCAATATTTATAGACTGAAGAGGAAAAGGCCAACTGAAGCTAATTAACCCCAGGAAAAAAAAAATCTGCACAGTACTCAGAGTACCTGACTGAAATGGGCAGGGGAAGAAAGGAAAGACAAAGTTGCATTAAAATGCAATTAATGACAAATACTGCTAGGAAAATAAACTGAAGCAGCATTAAAAAGAATGTGACCTGTATACAAGGGAATATTTAAAGGGAGAAATGGAATGCATATATGGAGATTTTACCATTATGGAAGGGTTGTGGAAGGGGAGAAACCTTGATTTGAAAGATATTTGTATCAGCAGAAAAAAACTCATTAATATTGTGGATTGAGGCATCTATTGATGCAAGTTAAAACATGTTTTCTAACAAGCAATTCAGATAAAAATAATGTAATGCTGCTTTCTTTTTATGATCAACAATTATTTAATCAGGAATCTGTTTTAGAAAAGAAGTCTCTTTGTAGGATAGAGTACCTGACTAGGAAAATGTGCCGTGCAGTATCCAATCAGTAGCCAACCATCTTCAGCTCTGGGGCTTTGCTTTCGTATTCTTGTTTTCTCAGGAAATTTTTTTCAGAGTTCATGCTAGTTTGGTTCTGTTGGGCCGTGCCATAACAATATCCAGCCTCCGGAAACCTTCCAAGGATGTTGGTACACAGGGCATTGCTGTACTTTACTGTTTTATAGCCCAAATAGCTCTCAATAATTGAATATTAGCATGATGGGAAAAGTACCAACAAAACTTTTATAATAAATCTTTGCCTCCCTCCAGGACTTAAAGTCAAATAAATAAAGCCATGCACAATTTGCATACTTTTTTTAGCATCAGGAGTTATGAAAAATGTGGCATGTACATAGATTTTTCTTGAGCAGCTCATTTTTCTGTCCTTCGCTAACCTTTTCCTCTGCCAGTTATGGACAATTTTTTATGTCAAGCATTTTGTAGCAGGCTGGATCTAAAGGGTCCACATCTTTATCAGAAAACCACTGTGCTTTCGACCAAGCAAGAATATTTTCTTCCACGCTATGACCATGTTTTCCCTCCCTTGCTCACTCAGGGGTTTAGAGGGGAGCTGAGCCAGGAGCAGCTCCTCCTCCAGCCCCAGTTTGGTAGGATCTTCCCCAAAAACAGAGGTTCTGTTTGCATTCACCCCTTCCTCCTGTCCCTTGGCAATCCCTGCACATGATCCCAAGGCCAAGGATGCATTGGGTCAGCAGAAGCTTTTTCATACATCATGCAAGCAGTTGGGACAAAAACCAAGCCCCTTGCCAATACGCTGCCCAGCATCCCTGCACCAGCCTCAGCCAGGGCAACTCCCAGCCCTCTGACTCGCTCCCTCTCCCTGGGAGAGAGCTGGCAGGGGCAGGAGGGCTGGCACAGCTTCCCAGGGGCTGGGGCAGCCACACATGTTGTCATCCAGGCCAAGCTGCTGGTGCTGAGTTTGCATAAAAATTTGATAAAAATTGCCACTGATGGACTTCAATGAGTTTCATCAAATCTTACTGACTTGATCTTACCCAAAGAAGCCTCAATTATAAACTCCTTCCCTACAGGGCATGGAGAGGTTTTGGGGAGTGTGGCATGCCAGGCTGCAGCAGCCCCTGGTAGAGCACTTCTTGATCTCCTGCACAGTGCGTGGTACAGACAAAGCCTGTGTTAAACAACCTCCCAGGAAATTAGCATTAATTAGCAGGGTGCTGCAATCCTGCAAGCGACTGCCGTTTATTCCACTAATGTCAGCTCTGCACTACGGGAGCTCTTAGAATTTTTGACATTAAAACTATTACTGGCCACAAATAAAATGTAATTGATATTCTCTCAGAAATGGGAAAAGTATGGTAGGATACTCCGCAGCATTATTAGGCACTGCTAAATCAAATATCAAAGGATGAAAAGAACGCCGTATTTAGCAATTGAGTTTATTTTAATAGATGCAATCAGAGTCCCATGACTTACAATTTTGCCTCTAAGGAGAATGTTCTCACTGGAGAAAACATGGAAAAAAAAAAAGTGCACATTTAGGTAGGGCCCTCACTCACTCCAGGGCTGTCTGTGCTGTTTGCTAGTTCTGGCAAGATTCCTGTTTTTCTTCTCAAATGACCATTTATGCTTCAACCTTGTTTTTCCCAAATATCCTGAGCTACTGATGGAATCAATACACAGTGCAAAACAAACCAACACTCAGAAAATCCTGTTTGTGCAGCATTTAATGTGAAATTTTAAACTCTGCAAATTTAGCTACAGAGTTCCCATTCTTTGTTGTCTCTTCGTATCAAAGCTTCATGGGAAGCAAGCTGTGACATTGCCAGCCTGTGCAGCAGGAGCTGGGGTCTGGGACCTGCCAGTGGTGGGGGCTGCCCTACTGGGTATGTACAGAGCTGGCCTCAGTGGCCCAAGAGGCATCTGCCATGGTCATGCAGCCTGTTCAGGCACCAAGTGCTCCCCATGACTGGGCCTTGCTGCAAAAACATCCTTGGGAGCCCCAGGGTGAGCCAGCAGCTCCACACATGTGCTGTCACAGTCAAGACCAACTCCCCGAGCTTGAAGCTGCCACATAAATCACTGCTAGCAGCAGGAGACCTGTCGAGACTCACCTACACACCTCTGCTACGTGCACAGGCAACCCCACTTTTCTGTCTCCATAAAGAGCAGTTCTGCCTCCCAGAGCTGCCATTCCAGGTACCATCACAGCTTTTTTCTGCATGAGCATCAGGCACTAAAAGGGGACCAGGCAGAGGAGAAAGAAGAGTCAAATGAAACGCTGCCTTTTGGATGCTGCTAGAGATGAAATAAGGCTCTTCTACAGTGCTGCTCCTGCCTTCCTGCTGATTGTCACCATAGCCTTCGCTTTCAGCTGTACAATCACTATATAATATTAAATACATACATCTGCTCAGCAGTTACTGAAAACATCCTTTTTCACTCAGCTGATCTGGATACTCGCGAGCGGGAGGGAGGCATCTGGATGGTGAGGTCTCCAGGAGGATGATGACTGCTGTTGGACTGTGAACTGCAATAAGGTGGGTTTGTTCTCCAATGGTGTAAAGTGGCATCTGTCCTCCAAACCGTGGTGTAAGGACCTGAACCATCAACATTGTACCAGCAGTATCCTGACCTAGGTAAAACACGCATTGCAACACAGACTGGGTGCTCAAATGCTGGAAACCACTTCATTTACTGTCACTGCTTCAAAAGCTGGTGGCTCTAATAACTCAGAAACACTGACAAACCAACCTGTTACATTCTCCTGAAGTCAAGTGCTCCTCACCACAGCCAGGAGAGCTTTGCTGACTGACCCCAGGTGAGGACCGGTTCCTGCGGGATCAGAAGATAACAAGCAGACTGAGGTAGGTCTGTAGCATCGGTGCTTCCTCAGGTGCCAAGATGGGGTGAAATACCTCACCTCTATGTTGCCTTAAAAGCCAGGTAAAACTGATTCCTGAGTAATAAACTGTATTTACTTGAGAAGCATGCAGTCCAGAGCAGTGTGTACTGATGCTGCCTACAGACCTTTGTTTTGGCCACATTTTTTTATATAGTGGTCCATCACTGATAATAAACAGGAAGTGTACAGGGGATGTACACTTTAATGACATCATGGGCAGTGGGTTGGTTATTGGTCTGACTGACATGCTCTGGGGAGAAAACTGCCTTTGGTAGTGGTTCTCAATGGGGCAAAAGAAATTCCAGGAGGTCCAGAGCTCACACGTGTTGGAGAAGAGGCTTGCATAGGCCCTTTCCCCACGTCTCTTCCGTCCTAGGGAGGTGGGTTCAGCACTTTGCTGGGCATGTGCTGCTGGCTGCTGTGTTTTTCTCCCGTTCCCCTGACCTGGGGACAGCCTGCCAAGCCTGGCACACTTGGAAGACAAGGAGGTGGAGCAGACAAAAGAGACAGAGCCAGGGGTGGTTAACAGCTGGCCCCATGAAGCCTCACGTCTGTAGGGTACAAGAACACTGCCAAATACACATTATCCAAGAGTTTTAACACAATTTATTTTATGCTTAAATAATCAACTAGATCATCCAGTGTTTGTTGTTTTCATACATATGTAATTAGAGCTATTATCAATGAATGCTGTTTCCATATGAATATAATCAACAAATTAAAGTATTTCACCAAAACCCAAATAAAAATGCCCTTTAAAACACAGCAGCCTTAACAACCTAATATTACACTGCTAGGATGATTACAGATGATTGGCTTACTGAAAGATTCTACATCTTATAGCCAGTACACAATACAGTAATAATTTTACAGCGTGCTGCCAGTCTATTAGCTAATAATTTCTCTTCAGTTCATTTAAAAATATCCCAAACTTGTGCTCCTTGGAGCACCAACCCACTTCTAAAGCTGCAAGCATTACCCCCGTTATAAAGCAAGAACAGATAGCACCCCCCTCCCCATAATGCAACTACTGTATATGTTATGGGTCTTAGGTCATTTCATTGAAAAATAGGCAACAGCAACAAATATTAGATGAACGGCTTTGTGTTTACAGATAAAATCTTATTTTTCATGTTGCGGTATAGTGTTTGCAAAACTGGAAAAGATTTAATCAAAATAAGGTGAAACACATGCATCAAAATATTAGTACTCTGAAGAAAAATTTTCACAGAACTACAGAATTCCTCATTTTGGGAATCATTTAAATTTGCAGCAGATTTTAAAGATTTTTTTAAAATCAAGCTAGCATTTTTGCATATACAAACATTATAATTGCTAATATACAAGAATCTGTGAAGATACACCCAGAATATCCCTGTAGGTGCAGCTATTTGAGACACCTAGCCTGCTCAATGCATTCGCAATATTCTGTTTGTGATTGAAAAGGCAGTGCCTTATCAACATTTATTCTATTTTGTTAGAATTTATACAGTGTTATTTATTTACAGCAAAACTATTGATGTTTAAAAAAGAAACAAATAGTGTTTTATACCCTGACAGTTTGGGTCCAAGAAAAATAAGGCGAGCTGTTGTGGATTTTAGTAATTTTAGTGTCTTTCCATGGTTTAACAATTTTGTCTTCGCATATCCTCTCTGGCCACAGGAATTTATTTCTTTTGAGATGACATCAAACTGCTTGAAAGAAGCTGTTAACAGCATGGCATCTTGTATATACACTGCATTGGTAACTGCGCACCCTCCAATCCTGTGAATGAACGTGAATTTCCATGCTCTGTAAATTGGCTCATGCTAAATTAATTTTTTTTTTGTTTGGGGTTTTTTTTTGTTTGTTTTTTTCTTTTTGCATAAAAACCATGCGGTTAATGTGGGGAAGCAGCAAACACACGCACACTTTTATAGGTGAATGTTTAATTCCTGTTGATTTTTCTTCCGTGACTGTCCCTCTAGAATACTGGCAGTAAAAGCACACAGTCCTATGGAAAGAAAAGAGAGCAGAAATCATTTCAGAATCTCTCGTTAGAATCAATTTCGTGCCTTTCCTTGACTAAACAGAAAAGCTGCAATTGGCATGATGGAATTCTGCAGCAGGATAAATCACACACTTTCCAGATAAGTAATGACATTAGTTGAGCTCCCAGCATGAGGGGAAAATGCAGCTGCAGATGTCCACACTGCTCGTAAACTGATTTACAAGTACCTTTGTAACACGCTGCATTTCATCACCCCAGACACAGCACCAGCCCGTCAGATCCGATGATGACAAGGAATAGGTACTTTTATTGTGGAAGAAACGGCATCGTCTCCAGAACAAGAGAGCTGCTGCTTCCACAGCGCATTCTTCTTCACTGTGTGCAAGCACCCCCAACAGTGATGGAGAACCCGCTCTCCTTGCACATCCACCTCTGCCAGTTTCTCGGGAACATGACTGGCAGAGCCAGGAATGCTGAGTCCAGCCTTCAGGAGGCATGGTGAAGGACAAAGTGAGGCAGAGGGGCAGCCCCATTCATCTCCCGCCTGGCTCCGAGGAGATGGGGTCCAGCTCCTGCTCTCGCCCATCCAGAGCCATGCACGTGAGGAAAGTGAGTTTGTTACATCTGTTGTACAACAGCAATGTCTTGCAGCAAGGAGGGCAGGAAGCAGAAACACAAACACACCAGAAGCTGGGAGACCTGCGGCTCCCCAGCACCTGGGCACAGGGCAGCCTGCTCGGGAGCGCGGCTTGCGCAGTGCCTGCGGGATCCAGGCTGGCACGGACATGCCGCTTTACTAATCAGGTCACAGGTCCACACGCATTCCCCAGGAGTGCCACGCTCTCCTTCTACGCTAAAGCAATCTGTCCTTGTCCACATCTACAGTTGTCATAAATCTGTCCTGCTGCTAAAAGCTCCCATCGCAGCAGTCATGCCAGCTCACACAGTGCTGTCCTGAGGAATTGCACGCAAGACTTCCTGGCTTTTCCTTTTAGCCTAGGTTTCACAATGGGTTTATTTGCAATGGTGATAAAGACATTTTCACAGCAAAATCTAGCTAACATTGTCTCTTTTTTTCAAACACTCAAAGGAAAAGAGTGTTTTTCTGCCTCCCCAACAGGATTTTTTTTGCCTTTTGTGATTACAAAACAAACTGGTTTTCTGTTAGAATCCCCTGCCTGTGCAAATACTTCCACTTCTACATCCAAATAAAATGTTTTCAATGGACTCTTGACTGGGCTCACAATTACTTAACGCACATTTGGTCATGCTTATCATATCAAAGTTTGGAGTACAGAGATTCATCTTACAGGACAAAGTTCCCCCCTGAGCAAAGGTTCATTATCTAAGGCAGACTCTCTGGTAGGGGCTCTAGCACGGAAGAGTTGCCTACTGGAAATCACAGGAGAAATGCATCAGCAGTTACGGGAGCAAATCTGGTTCTGAGGAACTCAGTCTGGCTTCATGAAGGTCAGACTCTGTTTCATACATTAGGCAAGGACTGCCTTATTTATGTCATTTCATTTCAAAATGAAATGCTTCTCCCTTATCCTCAGGGTGTGCTGCACTAAGCTTGTATGCTGGCAGGCTCTTTAGCTATACTGCTTATGGGGTTCAATGCCCCATCTTGCCTTCAGTGCTTTTGAGTTTACACATTTCTGCTGGTCTGCCCCTGCAGATTGATCATGGAACAACATGGAAGCCAATGTCGGACACAATTTCATACAAGCAATGCCGTCCCTTTGTCTTGCACTCCTCCTGTATCCCTAAACTCCATGAACGAGAAAGATGTTTCAAAAGAATCACCTCCCTTTTCAAAACATTAAATATTGTATGAGTATTTTGAGCAGCAAGGCAGGTGAAGCTATATTACTCTATTAGCACACATGGGAGGGCTCTCAATAAAAGCAGGAATTCAGCAGTTGTGCTAAGTGGATGCAGTAGGTGCTTACCAGATGCTGAAAGCATGCCAGTCACCTCACAAAGCTTGCTCCTTGGGGCTTGATCCCATAAATCCCTCAGCTAGATCCCACACACTGAGAGCTGCTCATCTCAAATGGTACTATTCGCACACACAGGTGGCTACCTTACATTGCAGCAGTCAGAAGGGACTGGTGACTCAGGAGAGACTCTGCTTCTGTCCTTTTCCTCCACATCACTATCTGGCATGTTTTCCAGGTCCTGTTTATCCTATTCTTAAATCCTACAGTCAATCCTATACCAGATGTACAAGAAAAGGATAACACATAGACTTGCATTTCATAAACTCTTCCTCTGCCCAGTTCCTGAAACCCAACAAAGCTAAGAGAAGTGCTGAGTAGAAAAAAAGACATGAACATGGTAAACCTGGAGCCATGACTGACTGACCAGCACTGACAGACACAGACAGGCTCCTCCTGTATTTACAGGCATGTTTCTGTGTGACTGTAGCTTTGTCATCGAGACAAGGCAGCCTCTGGCTTCAGGGTGCTCTGTCACCTCTGGCAAGGGTGTCTTAGCCTGTGCATTTAGTTTCAGCTTGGAAAGCCCTTATACCATCAGCTGCTGGTTTGCTACAATCATTAAGGCTGGATCAATAAAATTCACAAGAAACAGTTGGTAGGGATTATTTGTTGGCAAATATTGAGACACTTCACTTACAAGGACTTTGACTTGCATAACTGCCCTCAGATCACACGCCTGACAGTGGAAGAAGCCTTTCACTCCCAGCAGATTTACTTGTGTGCAGCTCCTTTGCTATTTGTGTTTGAGTTAATTTTTAGGGGTAGAAAATGGTGTAGAAAGGATTACAAACACTAGACATTGTAAAACTCTCAGAAATCTTGCACATGCCTCAATATCGCTTTATGTTCCAAGAAGTAAAGCTCAGTTTCTATATGTGAACACAAGGTCATTTTCTGCTTACAAGATCAAGGGCAAGCTATTGAGCTTTGCAGCTGGAAAGCAATGTCAGGGTAGCAGAGTCAAGCCATTGTGCAGCCCAGGTGCTACTCCCTGTGCTGCACAGCGCCATGCTGACAAAAGCCTTCAGCAATGGAAGAAAATGGATCACACTGACCGTTCCATGGTCGGCTTTCAGCTTTCATGAGTAACTTTTCTTCTCCACGTGTCTGACTTCTTTCTTTGTCTTAACCTTATAAGCTTCCCCCTGCTTTGAAGGAAAAGTATTAACATTAGCATAGTCTGCAGAGAATACTCGTAACTATAAATCTGCTTCCAAAACAGGCTTCACATTTTGCTGTAACAGGATAAGTAAAAAGCAGTTAAATCACATTAACACTTCATTTCAAAGACACACACAATCTATTTATCCACTCTGCTGAGCTGCAAAAGCACAGGTCTGAAATATCATCTTCAAGCAGGAAACATAGGTCTACAATTTCAGCATGACCCCTGCGCTGGAGTGCCTGGCTGGCAGTCCTCGGCAGAGCCCCTGCCACCACCTACAGTGGGATCCAGTGCCACTGTCAAGGAAAAATCTCCTTTCCCAATTGGCCTCCCAGCTCAGCTGGATTGGTGAACATTTCTGATAGCATAGGCTGTGGCTGATGTTATGATGTTTCACAACGTCTGTGCTTTAAAGTAAGCAGGTTAGTAATGGAATAAAAGGAGGAGGAAGAAAGCCAGCAAAAACCGCCACTGAAGCAGCACAGAAGTAAAACCAGTAACAGTGACAAGCAGTGCAGGTTTCAGTGTCTTTAAAACATCAAGCCCCAAAATAAAGTTCATCTTTGCTCATTAAAAGTAGCTCAATAATCATCTAAAAATAAATACTCCAGTAATCACAAGCCTCACTCACATCAGAGAAAGGCATCTGCTTACGTGTAGCTATCGGCAGAATTTACCCCTCAGGTGATCTGCATTGATGTATTTGTTACTATTTGTAGTTTCCAACTAATCTAATCTGGTGCAGCAAATTGAAAATGTTTCCCCCTTGCTGGGCAGGAATTTTTTTTCCCCTGATAAACGACTATGAAAGTGGGAATGGAAATATGTTTGTTTCAATTCTTTTATTTCTGTGACGTGTGTGTCCCCTGCTTTTTTTTTTCTTTCTTTTTTACTACCAGTACATAAAGAGTGTTTGTTATCTTCCTTTCTGAATCTGTTTTCACTCAAACAAGAATTTCACTAACCCCAAGGACAGTTTTACTGAAGCAAAGACCTCCCAGGGCCATGTGCTGGGGAAGAAGGCACGAGCTCTTCTGAAGCCGTTTGTTTCCAGAGGTGATGCCCATTCCCCCGAGGCTCCTTGAGACAGAGGACAGCTGAGGCACAGCCTGCCCACTCCTGCCCATAGCTTTGGAGCCCTCTGCAAGAAGAGCTGGGGTGTGCCGGCGCACAGCAGCCCTGTCCTTCCCACTGTCCCTTCTTTTTCAGGGTGGTGAAGCTGGGCATAATCCAGCCCTGCAGAACGGCTTCCAGTTTTAATCACCAGGGACAAAATCCTGTATTGGTGCTTGCTTGTAGAGGATACCATTGCTTGGGTATGTGCTTGTTCCCCTGAATCCTGCAAACCCTCAGTCACTAGCACAAGGGTATTACACAGGTGAGTGAGAGGCCAGTGGGGATCAGACTGCAGTTCATTCCTTTGGGCTGGTGGAAAAGCAACACAACACACCTACAGGTATAAGGCACAAATTCTGCAAGGGCTTAACCAAACACACAGACATGGCTCATCTTAATGGCACAAAACAGGCCCAAAACCTATGGCCTAAGCCTGCTGCCTGTTTTACAGAGACAGACCTTAATGCTCTGTGCCAACAGAATTTATCTGGGCCCCCTGGATGCTGCCCCTGCCCACACACAGCACAGAGAGACACCCCTGCCCCGTCACCCAAACACACAACTTGCCAATAACCGCAAGCACCGCACTTTGCCAAGGCTTCTTGTTAAATGCAAACCTCCAGCCCTTTAGCAGCACTTTCTAGCAGTCAACACAACCCTCTGTGTCTACTGTTATTTCCTGGTTGTCCCCGTTCCATTACCATTTCACCAACTTTTCTCTCATGGGGGATAACAAAGCGTCTTACTACCTTCCGGGTGATCTGTGGAAAGCAATACATGAAAAATATCGATTTTTTTTTTTCCTAGATTCTAAAGGGAGAAAGTATGTTAAAAAGAAGTTACTTGAATGCAAAGACTCAGAGCAGTGATGTATTTCATGATTACTTTTCTCGTGATGACGTTGCCTTCTTCGTCAGTAAACTGTTCCTCTGTTACAGATTCACCGGGAATGTTTTTTGCCTCCTCACCCTAAAGAACGTGTTATAAGATTAGCAATAGAGCCTATATTCTGTCAAACCCACACATATTTCCACACCAATCCAAGCAACAAGCACATGCTAGCTTCAACTTTATATAACGGTTTGCTTTATGTCACACAAATTGTATGAAAGCCTCGTTCATTTAGCATGCCGATACCTGTGAGTTTATTCTACAGAACGTCTCCCTAAAGCCAGTAGTGAGCTTCTAGCACATTGCTCTTATTAACTAGTGCATGGCATGAAGCTGTCTGTGCAACAAAAACTTGTGGTCAGTCTGAGACCTGTGAGATGGAGGCACAAATTCATAATGACATAATCTCTAATCAGAAATCCATTAGCTTTTCACAGCTTCTCAGCGCCCGGCACACACAGTAACATGGTCTAACATGGGGGAAATTTGGGATTTAAAAAGACAGCTCTGCCTGTAGCTTGCTAAACATGAAGTCTGAAACATACACACAGAAGACAAGACTTCTCAGCATTTACAAAATGGAGAAAGGTATCTTACGTGACACTTTGCCCGCCATGGTAACACCTGCCTGGACCTATAGCCCAGTCCATGACTTACTGAGGTCGGCAGCACTCCAGCCATCGCTTCTTATAGTGTCAGCAATTTATAGGACCAGTGTAAGTAAATGTAAAAGCAGCTTCCCAACTGCTATGCTAATGACTCAAGTCCACCACAAGAATTATAGCTCAAATCATAAATAAATGCCATTACTTTAGAGTCTAAGGCTAGCTGGCAGTTGTGAACTTATGTTCCAGAAGAACTTTGCTAACATTACCTCATAAAGTCATGTTTCCAAACCTGGGTGCTGAAGCAAGCACTGCTTTTGATGCTTCAAAAATATCCATTGACTGTACTTGTATCTTTCATATAAATAAAGCAAACATAATGATAATGTAGCTGGCCTACATATGAAAAATTTCCACTTGCAAATGAATAGCCATTTAAACAAAAAACAAACAAACAAAATCCTTAAAACTTTTCTTCTCCCCTCAACCCACTATGGAAAAAATTACAACTAGAGGAAAGAAGAAGAAAGAAACATTGTATAAAACATGTTATATAAATATTAAAAAAATAATATTTAAAATTAGATTATTATAGCTCAACATCAATCTGTCCTAACGCTTCCACCTAAAGAAACAGAACAGGGCAAATATAATTACTATTTACTGTGGTCTATACACTACATAGTTGTCTACATAAGCTCCTGATGCTGTTCTATAACAAACAAACACAGTGATGCCATGTTTATTTTTTTAAAACCATTTTCCCAACAAATAGGGTTTTTTCAATATGTACATTGTAACATTAGGATTGTATGCTATTTCTAAGCTCTAAGCAAAATAAGTCATTCCTTTTGATTACGAGCCATTTGTGGTCTTTTCTACAGCCAAGCTTTTCCAATTCCCTCGCTTTGGGGGGAAGGCAGCAGGTAGGAGCCAGAGGGGAGTATTCCAGAGCTGAGCCCCTGGCCAGCATTTGTCGTTCTTCACAAATGCAGACTTTCTGCTTTCTTCACATTGAAAGCTGCATTGAAGTCATCACTTGATAATTAAGCAATGAAAGAATTCCAGACATTTTTCACATCTTTTTCCTCAGGCTTTTCACAGGCTATAAACTGTAAAACTTGTTGAATGCAGGTGCTTCAGGAAGCATCACCCCGAGAAGGGCAGGCACCACAGCCAGGTGGACTCCCTATGGAGTCATAGGGACATAAGGATGAGGTCCTGCACCTGGGGCTGAAGGGACAGAGCTGAGGTCCCCAGGCTTGGGAATGGTGGCATCCCTACAAAAGCAAGGCCGAACAAACGGCTACTGAAGCCTTCAGAAGGAGCCTGGACAACTTGTTCCCCAGAAGGGGGAGGGGTCACAGGAAGGAGAAATTACACACCTGCCTCAGCCCCGCGGCCAGGCAATGGCAGGAGGAGGGAAGTGAGGGGCGGCCCCCGCGGTGAGCAGGGCCCGGCACCGCAGCCGCTGCTTCCTTTCTCACAAGAGAAACAGCAGAAACCAGGACAGGACCGGGACTGCTGCTGAGGCTTGGGTAAAGGTTTTGGGAACTGAAACCTGTGGGGCTTCCTATTCACAAAGACATGGGAGGGGAAATACTGATTTCCGGAGACTTAATACTTTAATCAGATGCATAGCAGATGGGGAACTATCTGCACAGTTTCTTTCCTGGCCTCCCACACATGGGTTCAGAGACTCCCCAGTGCGATCCCACACAGTGCCCTAAGGAGCAGAAGAGAGCCCTGGCCCAGACATCCCATGGAGCACAGAGGTATGGAAAGGTTCCCTCTCATGAACAGGATCTCCAAAGCCACTACAATAAAACCCATGAAAATCAGAAATAAAACAACATGGCCAGCAGCAAGGTCACCAGACTACTTAACACACCAATATCACTTGTGTGTACTGGTTCTTTTGACTCCTAATTGCAGCTAGGAGCAAGGTTATCCCTTAAAACAGAGAGAATTTCTGCATTCAGCTTTAAAATGAGAAGTGTATGGATGCACTGAAAAATGTCTCTTGAAACAAAATGCAGTTTTAAAGGTGTGGTGAATCTTGTTTTTTAATTAGCTACATGCTCCTTTAAGCACAGTTTAATGATAAATGCTGTAAATACTCAGCAGTCAGCATGCATGAAATCCAGCTTTCACAATTCTCTTGCTGGTGGGTAGTTAAACAAATAGCAGGAGGGCTCACAATTGGCAGGAGGTAGATCTGATTTACTGACGTTTCTAATCCTATGCAGTTATAAAGATGGATGTTTGCTAGGAAAAAAAACCCCTTACCCACCGGCAGTTTTACTCGTAAGATCTCAAACCAGCTTTGGGTTAGAATGGCACATTAGATGACCTTGTCAACAAAAGCTGTTTTTAAACACAAAGCTGGTGCATCTGCGTCACAGCTAAAGAATAAAATTCTTTCTGCTCCATCATACTTATGTGGGCTTCATTTTACCCTTCACCAGTCAAAAGCACTGTCACAGTACCAAAAGCTTTAGAAGGGCAGGGAGAAAACTTAATACCGCGATTACTGGAAGCCCAGTTATATCCCTGGGACTAAAGCATACAAAGGCTGCAGTCTGCAAGCCTCAGCCCCAGAACATGCCAGGAAGCTTTGCAAAGCAGAGTGCTTTAATGTCACCCTGCTCGCTGGAGTGTAGTCCTGCCAAAACCAGCTGGTATCCTCTCTTTGCTGCTCTCCAGGGCAGGAGAAGCAAAGAGCAGTTTCCTCAAAGTCCACTCCACTGATCAGCTCCACTGATTTTCTTAACATTTATTTGCAGATTATGGGTGTTACCAGGGACCTCCAGATAAATGGAGTTATACAGTCCATACTGCTGTGTTGTGCCAAAGTTCACTGCAGATTTGTCAGAGCTCTGGTTTTCTTTCATGTTTGTTTTGTTACTAGAGGGATAATAGTCCCTTTTATTCCTCCTATACATATAGTGTTGTTGCAACAGTGGAGAAAAAAGGTGCGGCTGGATGTGTCTTACCCCGACGGATAAAAAGGAATTTAAAAGCAGGCAGAAATAAGCAAGATGGAAATATCCTAAATATTTAATTTTGCCAAAGACCAGAGGCAATGCCGTAATGGGAACAGGAGCTGTACAGAGCACTCAGACCTCTTCCCCTACTGGCCTAAGCCACCATCAGGACATAATCCCCTCAGTCTCGAGATCACATTCTTGTAATGCATAAACAGCAGCTGTGCCTCAGTCTCCTTGGGGTCTCAAGCCTCTGTGGCAGTGGCAGGAGAAACAAACATCTTTCATTAAGGTCATTTTCATTAGTGAGTTCTGCCTACTCAGGGAGACCTTGTTAATCAGATGCCACGACTCTCCGCCTGCGCCCGTGCTGAGTCTGTACTTGCTTGTTTGCAGACGTATTGCTAAAGCCATAGGAGGGGGAGGAAAGGAAAAAAAGCCCAACAAACCAACTTGCAAGCCAGGGAGACCTGAGAGGAAATGGTGCTGCAAAGGGGACACAGTACAGCCCACTACTGGGAGCTGCCTCAGAGGTTTGTTGCTCCTTGCATGAAGGACAACAGAATGAACAGACCTCATAACAGCACTTGTAGTGAGTGGTTTAATTTACCCCTGTGTTATTTTACTGAGGCTGGCAGCTCCAACTCTCCTGGGGCAAGACAAAGTGACGGAAGCTACAGAGCAGAGCAAATCTGCTGCTCTCCTAGACAGACAGGGACTGCAGTGGAGAGGCTGTGCCCAGCTGAACACAAAAAAAGAAACGCTTCTCATTTGCCTTACATAGACCTCTTAATTCTTCTCACCTACAGGATGGCCACATTTTCACTTTCCATAAATAAGTTTCCTCTGAATAGTAAGACCATGGAAGCTGCTGGTTGCAGTTTTGACTGACTGCTGCTCAGGCTCCCACGCCACTTGTCCAGTGCAGGCTGAAACAAACCCTCCATGATCAGTAATGGGGCGTTTCATGGCAAAACACATGGAGAGGGACAAATCTTTAATAAAAATTGGCAAGAAATAAAAAAAGTACAAGATACTAAATTACAGCAGATTTGAATAACCCCTGCTTAGAAATATATTTTGTTTTCCATTACATGCTACCATAAACCTTTCGGCAAGAAACTTACTAAATAGTTTTGCCAAAAATTTGTATCCATGAAAGATTTAACAACCTCTGAAAGAGCATGAAAAATTAGACACTGATTTCTGCCATGACTGAATAAAAGGAGCTTTGGATCAGGCTCTGAATATGCACATTGTGGCAGCACTCTTATTTTTCCCTTGTGTGCTAATTGCTCGCATTCCTGCACTGCCATAAACCCATTTCTTTTGTAATGCCCCATCCCATCAATCCACCATGTGAACACAAGAGGGGAAAGGAAGCAAAAACAAAAACATCTGCACTACCTTAAGGTTAGAATACGATCCTATTACATGTGGAAATGGGCATCAGTCCTTGCTTGTCTGGTTTTATAGGCTCAGCCCTCTGAAGTGCTAAATCCCATGGGAATGTGCTCGAGAGTGCTGAACACTTGACAGGACTCAGCTCTTGGACTGCTGGGAAAATACCTCCGGGGGAGAGAAAAGCCCCATATTTGGGCCAGGACAGAGAACTAAGGTAGCAGTTAAACGGAAATAACAGTTTTAGCAATAATGCACTGAAAGGAAAAACAAGTTGGGAAAGAAGAGCAAAGGTAATGAAGCAATTCAGCCCTGACAGTACCTGTGGAGGTGCACAGCAAAGCCTTTTTTACACAGGACTCAATTTATCCTCAAGGTTTTGGCGTTGCCAAACTTCATCCCTGCAGGCCACGTGACTGTTGCTTTTAATGCAACATGCAGGCAGTAATGAAAACCAGGAAGAGCGATTAATATTAGGAAGAAATTCTTTACTGTGAGGATGGTAAGGCACTGGAACAGGTTGCCCAGAGAAGTTGTGGATGCCCCATCAGTGGAATGTTCAAGGACAGACTGGATGGGGCTCAAGCAACCTGGTCTAGTAGAAGGTGGCACTTGCCCACAGTAGGGGGGTAGAGATGGATAATCTTTAATGTCCCTTCCAACCCAAACCATTCTATGATCCTATTAATAAAGGTTAGGGTAAACCAATGCAGTTCCCACATGCAGCTCTGCCCAGTGGAGGTTCCCAGCATACCCTCATCCCCTCCCCACTGCTGCTGAAGACAAGCTGGCAGAGCAGGCTGACAGCATGGGCACAGCACTGCATCCATTTCTGAAGCCTGTGCCTAGGTTTTTCAGATATTCAAAACAGCTCTTATTCCAGAGAATGCAAATTCGACAAAGGTTTCTAGGGCTGGCTCCTGACTAACCACAACATAAGACAGTGTAGGATAAGTACCCCATGGTCCAGGCATGACTGCAGAATAGCACTGGAGCATTTCATCATCAGTGCATGGCAGGTGCTGCCTGTGGGATGGGAGAGTCAGGTCAGAGTGAAAATGTCCCTGCCTCCCACCCTGAATCGCCACTTAACAACTTAGGCTAGCCAGGTGTGTCAGAAAACACAGTAGAGGAGAGCCTAATTCTCACTTCTGCTCCATGGAAGTGCACTGGCACCATTCAGTATGAGCCTAAGAGAGGCACTGGGGCTGTGGGGCTGGGCTTGCCGGGCACTCAGGCACTGGCAGGCAACAGCCTGCTGCTCCCAACCACTGCTGGGGGCCCTGCAGCAGGAATACAAGAGTTAAAATTTTTACTCTGCAGGCTTAGAGTGTTGCTCAGTGCCTCTGAGCACTGTATCCTGAGACCTCTTCCCTGATCGAGGAGCTGTTCCCCATCTTGGGTGCATGCTCTCACAGTGATTTCAGTTCACCCAAACTGAACCTCTGTTCCCAGGAATGTGCAGAAATTGAAGTTCTGATCCCTACCAATGTTAAAGCTTGATTCTTCATTTCATACCAGCATTTCATGAACTCTACATGATTAAAATACTCATTGAAATGGCTGTTTCTCTAAAAAGGCTTGACGATTGCTGGTTTCAATTTTTTTCTTGTCCTGTTTTAAGCTTGTCTTGAGACGCAGAGTGGGGGATAAAAAAGAAGCTATAAATGATCAGAAAATAACAGAAGCATCACATGTATTTTCTAATCAAGAGACAGGTACAGCTCCAATCCAGTTGAGATCAGACACATTCCCAACAGAGCGGGTTCAGCCGCCTCCACTCACCATGCACACCCTCCCCACTGCGTCTGCACTAGCTGCAGATTGCAACACTATGTATGCCGCTTTACCATTGCTCTGTTAAAAGTTCAACCCCAAATTATACCACCACATTTAAGACCAATTTTCTGTGCCTTTCTCTAAACACAGAGGCTGTACTTGGAAACCAAGTGAAGGCTGCCTTTGACACGCTTTCCCCTTTTCTACTCCAACATTTCCTCCCTCCAAACCAGCAGACACCAAAATAGTTCAGACATAAATTGGGTGGGGGACCTCAGCTACAGGCCAACTATGCAGCCTTTGAAACTTGCAGCACATTTACACTTTGTGTTTTACCAGAGATGCCCCTACAGCGTTGGAGGGTCTGTAATCACCCACAGACCGCCTGCCCCACATTCCTAAGCCTGAGCAGTCATGTCTTATCTGCAGGGGCAACTACTGATGAAGGGTTATACCCTGACCTGCCCAGGGCCCCTCATGGAAGGCAGCAGGTTCTGCTTGGAGACATGACGGATCGGACAAAACATTCGCTTCTACTGAGCTCATTTTTGCAGTTCCTGCCTTATCCCGAACAGAAACATGACTGGTATACTGAAGAGACTCATGATGAAGACAGACAGAAACATCATCCTGCCTTTTCTGAAAGTGTCTGTATTTTGGACTGTTTGGCAGCTGTGCAGAACAGCCTATCTGCCACCCACATTGCACAAGAAGTGCGGTGTCTGTACGCAGGCTCCCCTCCACAAAGCATTGAAACAACAGTGATATAGATATGTGCAATTGGAATATCACAGATTATTCCTAAAGTAACAATTATAGCTTAGGCAAACTCAGTTAGTGCTGTAATAGCACTAAGGTGCCTGGCTGGTTTTTTTTCATGGCTTGACTACATGGTTTTCTAATAAGAGCCTAATAAATCCTGTAAGTTACTGAGTGATTAACATAATGGTTTCCGATGCAGAATTATTTTCTCATGCTATATGCTGCAGGCAAATAATGCCATACTGTATGACCAAACAAGAAAAAATATGAGGGCACATGCAATTATTTGATTATGCCATTGTTATCAGCATATAAAGCATATGGTGCTATAAATAAAGGCAACCTGTAAATAAATATATTAAACAGAGCCTACTGAAGGCAACGTAAAGACTTTTATTAACTTCGATAGGTTTAAAATCAGGATCATTTGCTGTATTGAGAAGGTTTTCCAGAACACATTAAGCACTTACTACCACAAGTTTCAACCAAAATACATTGCTCATACTCTCCTATATTCCACTCATGTGCATTCCTGCAAATGTCTAACTTGTAACTTAAAATATTTTAAAGAAAACAGAGAAAAAAAGTTACCCTTCTGTCTGCAATTCATATTTGCTCTACAGGAGACCAACACCATGCACAGCAGTGTCAGTGAAGGACACAACATGCCATGCAGCACAGTTATTTTCCAGCAGAAGACAACCATAAACCTCTGGGTTAAGCAAGGAAAGGCTGCCTAGCGCTTGGTTATAAATCCACACTGGCAGTGGAAGCACACTACCAGAGGGACTCCAGTATGCCAAAACTGACATTCTGACAGAGCAGTTCAACCCAGGTCCATGCCAACGCTGTGCCAACAATGCAAATCACGAGGTACCTTCAGAATCAACCGCCGTCGATAAACTCTTGTAGTAATTCTCTGCTCTTCACCTGAGCTCGAATCACTCTCAATCTCACTGTCACTGTCACTACATTCCTAATAAATGCAGTTTTAGTACATTTGAACAGCACATTTGCAAGACAGAACATGCTGATCAGGACTAGGAGAAGAAAACAGAGGTTATCATGGACAGTGTTTTCCCTGTCTCTATTATGTACATTATGACTCGCAGTTTCACTCTTAAAGTATATAGTGGGAGGAGGTCTTTTTGCTCCTTGGCATGCTGTAACTTGATAAGTATACCAGCTATGGAATATCTCAGCAGCTCTTAAGTCTTAGAAAATGGTCTTTGAAATGCATCTGACCTGCGGAGTTTCTAAATCTTATGCAGTTCTTAAAAATTTTGTGTACTAAATAACCTTGTCATAGCTCACTGATTTTTTTTCTCCTCAAAAATTACTGTTTCAAACAAATTTTATGGATTCACAAAGTGTGGGAAGTAAATTTGCTAATAAAAAAAAGAAGACAGTCACACAAAAGGATTCAGTGGAGCACCTCCACCCAGGAGATTACAAATGTAAATGGCTTTCCTGTTCACTATTTATCCTCTATTAAGTAACAAAACTGCAGCGTGAAGCACAATCATTCTGTAATGTTTTAAGAAGAGAGCTGTTAGACCTCAGCTCAGGGCAGGGGGAACAGTGTGACTGGTGTCAGCTTGGTGCCAGGAGGTACCACAGCTGCACAGAGGGGTCTACTCTGCCCTGGCACCCTCTGACAGCTCCAGTGCTTTCCCCTCCAAACCCCAAGGAGCTCCTCAGCTTTGGGGCTGAGCAGCTCTTTGTGTACATGCCTGAAGGAGGGCTTCATACTTCTGTGTTGATGGACTCAGGGCAGAGGTCCTTCTCCCATTATGTTTGTCTGAACCAACCTTTTCCTGAATAGAGAAATTTGAAAATTTCCTCTAGGTTACTTAATGACAGCCTGAATGATTAAAAAATTTAAAAATCATAAATAGTGGTTATTGAGAACTGCAGTTCTGTTTCTCTGTTTGAATCCAGCCCAAGACATCCCAAACAAGAAGCATTTCTCAGAAATTATGTGTTAAATAAGAGTAGGCATAAGTGGGTGGAGGAGAAAAAGGACTATATAACAAAAAGCATTTAGGGCAGGATGACAGCATTTGTCTGCATGTGAAGTCTCCTGCAGTCCTCTGGCACTAATCAAATATAGATACAAAAAATTATAATCCAATCCTATCCTGAAGAAGCAACAAGAAGCAGAAGATTTCCAGAGGGCACAAAGGCTTTAGAGCAAGAGTTATTTTTAATAAACAGCTTTAAGTGTTTTATTTGTGATGGAATTCTGACACTAAGAGTCACCTTGACCATGCAGTGGACATCATACTCTTTGGAATATTAGAGCAACTGTGCTGTGCTTCTCTCATTTAAAAAGATCACTGGAATTTGATGCTTGAGCATTTGTAGAGAATTATATGACCCACACCATCACTCTATTGCATTTGTAAATGTCTGGGCATTTATGTGGACTTGGGATGAGGCCAAAGATTTGTTTCATCCACATCACCAGGCGTCAGCCCAATATCAATTGTCTGGGTTTATCTCCTGCTGCAAATTGTGTGCCAAAACACTGATGCAGCCCTTCTCCTGCAGGTGGGTGACTATTGATTCCTAGCCCTTTCCCAGTGAGTCACAGAACAAAATCTCTTACTTTGGGAAGCAGTTTTTTATTTTGTTCCCGCTTTCTTTCCACAGAAATAAATCTGTTTCTTCCATACTTCTCTCTTGATGGAGCATTTCTGAAGAACGCCTTGCAGAAAGACTGCAGTTGAAATTCTCTTTCTGTTTTCATGACAGCATATGAAGTGTCTCACCAGGAAATGAACTGTGTTAGTAATTAAACTATTGACCTCAAATTAGAAGATATTATTGAAAAAAATATCGACAAGATATTAAAGCAGTTCTTGTTGTCATTCTAACAGATCCTGGTTTCTTACCCGTTCAGGCTTTGTGAGAGACCCACATTTAGAAGTGACATTATTTTCTGATACCAGTTTATTCAAAGATCATGTCTATAAAAAGACTTGTTATTTAGCAGATAAGATTATCAGCCCTTACCAATAAAGTAAAGTAGTGCAGAGAGCACACATAAGAAAAGCACTCACTTATTCTTCTCAATCCAGATGGGATATCCAAAAGTAAAGAGCACACAGAAGTGGATGACAAGTTATCTTCCCACTGATGGGAATGCAGAGGGGGAAGTGCAGCACGTTTGCACACCCTCAGCACATTACAGTGTGCATCTACACTTACTGCTGCATTGAATCGGAGCACAGTACCATCATTCTGAGGTCTCCAAAGCCTACAAACACTAAGGAACTCTGCCATCTGCCTTTAACTGCCTTTGCCTTCTGCAAAGGCTCTTACATTTTTTAAGTATTCCAGTAATTAGTGAACATTAGGAAAGATCTTACTGTGTCACGAACTAATAACAAGATAATAACAATCATATGCTGCATAACTGCTGAGACCGATTATGTTACCATCTAATAAAAGAATTCTTGGTTGTATAATCAAAAGAATAGTTTAAAACGAACTAATTTAAACCTGAATGATGTATTGCAGCCCACCACAGCCAACATTTTTATTGTGCTACAATAAAAAAAAAAAAGTAGCTACAGCAAGTAGAAGAAATTCTACTAAAATACCTTGCTTCCAGAAGTTACAATCTCCTCCTGTATTATGCCCAGGAAAAGACAATCGCAGCAGAGAGAGGAATGTAGAAGAAATTCTGCAATTCCCTGTTTGAGCCAGCCCTGCTGGCCCTGAGGTCTATTCTGTGGCAACCCTCCCACTGCTGGGGTGTGAGGTGCACACACCTGCAGGGCTACAAGCCATCCTTTGAATCAGCTTTACTTTTAAGCTTCTGGGAAATAAATATAAGCAGCTGAGAAAGCTATCAAAATTTTCATTGTCAGAAAGCCACTTATAATTGGAGTTCTGCAGTTAAGGATGTGTGAGTTGGGCAAGACAGAAAGGAAGGGATGACCCTCACAGTATTTTAAGAAGAAAGAATTGCCACCTGGAAAAATGCTTTACATGTTTGGACATCTTTTGATTCCAAAAAGAATGGATGGACTTCAAAGTTGGGATGAACAAGGCCATGAAACAAAAAAAGCATAAGGAGGAGATTAAATATAACCCAAAAGTATTTTTCTGCCAATTAACAGAGTAAAAAAAAAGAAAAACAAATGCAGGGAGTGCTGGGGACAAGGAGTAGGACAGAACCCAAAGAGTCCCTATATCTCTTTGCTAACTTCAATGCCACAGGAAGAGTGGGAACCAGTGGCAACACCTTACTGGAAACAGATGGAGGACAGCTGAGCTGTTTGGCACTGTTTGCATAGGTGGTATGTCAGGGCAGGAAAGGGGCCTGTTCCCCAGTGATACAGAACAGCAGTCCCAGAAGCTGCTCTAACCTCTTCCAGGGCTCAGGGCCAGTCAAGCAGAGGATTATGCAGCCCTGCTTGGCTCCTCTGCCTGCCTTGACTCCACCTCATCCTATTCACAACACAAATATAAATTTCCACTAGCTTCCATTTTTCTCAATTCAGTAATAAATAAAAAAGGCATAAAGAAGGATAAAAAAAACCTCCTAACCCTGTCACAAACAACTTTACAAGTCTTACAAAAAATTATGTCAAGCAATATGTCAAGCAACAGGGACTCCTCACATCGTTAATTACTGCAGGACATACTGTACCTTCTGTTCAGACATTACTGCTCCCTCCTCCTCTTGGATGCTTGCTCTTGGCTTGCCATCCTCAGAAGTACTCCAGCCCATCTTCTTCACACTGACAGGCACAGATGTTTTGCTGCCTTCTGTTGTTGGCTTGCTAGTCTCTTCCAAAGATTTCTGATATCCTGTTGATGATAACGTTTGCTCATCAGTACCAGCTGAGATCTGGGGCTTTGTTTTCAGGGCTTCTTTGTCACTGTGTTTTCCCACATCATTTAAAGATTCCTGGATGTAGGATTTAGTTTTTGCCTCTGATGTGGATTCGGATAGACTTCCATTTGTTTCTGGTTTCCCTGCTTCTCCTTTGACGTATGAGGTAACAGAATCTCGACATTGGTCCGAACTACAGAAAAAGGAATAGACAGCTGTTCAGTGCTTAAATCACAGGCAGAAGGGCAAAGCATCAAGCCTCTTATTGAGCCTTCAGTCTTAACAAATACATTTCACACAGAGAAAAGTAAAATTTTAGATTCCACTTGCAAACATCAATCTATTTAATAACGTTGTCTTCTGCACTGTGGCATCCTTTCAGAAGAAATGAAAATATGGTGGACACTGGAAACACGGCCAAATGTTTTATGTTAATCTCCTTCCACTTGGTGGGGGAGTAGGAAAAAGAGAAAAAACCAATATACAAAACCTACCAGTTCCCTTACATAATCATGAGCTAAAGCCTCGAGGCACTAATTCTTAAACCAGCTCTCTAACCAAAGAGGTAATGAAAGTATCTGTTACCATGCAATTACCAGTAATGACCAAATAGGTCATTTCCCCCCAAAGTACAATATCTGTACTCCAGTTAAGTTATGCCTTTTAAAAAATATTGGTATCTGAAAACAAATCCTTAGACAGTGCAGATTCTCAATAATAGACCAAGGCAAGGAAGGTTAACTACGAGACAGAAAACTGACCAAAATTTTACCCCAGATTCACTATGGACAGGTTTAACCTGGACTTTTGATGTACAGTGTTCTTTTCCTTTGCATTTTTGCTCACTTTCTGTTAAACACTATGACTGTACATATGAAAATATGCCAGCTATTTGCTGGCAAAACTATTTTAAAGGATAGCAAAGTGAATTCATCTAGCTAGAAACTGATCTTCTGTTATCTTCTTAAGGAAGTCCTCCTGATTCCCAAAGTGATCTGTTTTACTAATTTAACGCAATATAAAATGCAGAATAACAAAACTTGCTTAACAACAGGAATCTCGTCAGTAGTAGTTCAAGTGCTTTACAGTCCTGAAAGACAATCAGTTTGCTGAAATCAGTGGCCAAATTCCCACTGGATTTGATAAGAGAGTATCTAATGCTCCCTGGAACCTTAAAACATCCTGAGTCAAAGATGCAAAGGATGTAAACTGCTGACAGACAAATGATCGCTGTGCAGATAATGATTCTGTATTGATTTACAGCTCCTGCAGACCTGGCTCCTTCAGTTCCTGCTCACAGGAGCCATGTTCAAAGCAAAGGCAGGCAGGGGCCCCTCACCCATTCAGCAGGGCTGAACATGGCAACACATACTGCCAATGTTGAAAGCTTAAGTAGGTCCAAGGGGAGGCTGGAAAAGCTCATACAAGAGAAATGCACTGAGGATAAATATATAGAAAGCACCCATCTCAGCAGGTCATTATGCTGAAGATAAATGGAGCTTGGGAGAGTGCAGGAGGAAAACAGGATATACAGCCACTCTCCTTCCCTGAGCATTCTCTGTAGTCACTGATGGGAGACAATGTACAGGACTAGATGGATTCGGTATCACCATTCTTACCTTCTTATGCCTGGTAACTCATCTCTTTTAAAACAGTCTAGTAAATGGGCATGACATAATATGCTTGAAGTAAGTGTTAATAAAACTGACAATTCAAAAATCAGCTTATGGAAAAAGTAACAACTATCTGAGGGAACGCAAAGGGATGCAATAGAAAGGGTGACTGCTAAAAAGGTACTCGAGAAATAAGAGTAATGTAGTATCCTGGTTTCAGATAATGTTCTTGATTTCAGCTACATCTACAGATCACTTAGATTAATTAAAAATAGAAATATACCAGATAAAGGACATGAAAAGTAATATTACCTGCTAAAGATAATACAAAATGTTTCTCAAATTCCTGTATCAAGAATGAAACCTGATAAATATTTTTAAAGACAAATACGTCTGAGGACCATTCACCTCAACTATTACTTTTTCCTTTAAATGTACATGTAAGTATACATGCATATTCTCATGGAATAGTAGAGCAGCAGGCTCTGCACTGCTCCTGGAGGAACAAGCGTGGGAAAGCTGGCTTACACACACACTCCAACACAAAGGTGCTCACCTATCATCCAAGCGATCTAGCAGGCTACCACCTATCCTGCGTCCCGACGTCGGTGGCTCAGAGACACTTGACGAGTCAGGCTGCCAACCTGTAATTGAAGACATTTCGTGTTCTGCTTGTTGAACACCTTTAAGAATTGACCACACTCTCTCTTCCGTCATCTCCTCAGACTCAGCTCCTTCTTCCAGATGAATGTCCTCAAACAGAGACTTAAACTTTTCTGCCGTCATCTCCTCATCAGTACCAGACTTTTCTCTCTCAGGCTGTTCAGTCCTTACTCCTCTTTTACTAGTCTCTTCACTCTGCCTTTGTTTAGCATCTTTTGATATCCCGCCATAACTACCAAGATACCGTGGAAAATCCTTAAGGTCCACTTCCTCCAACTGGCTCTCGCCTATGGAAATATCTTTAGGTATTCCTTCTCTAGGCACTGAGAAATCGACTTTGCTGTCATCCAGTGAAGTGTCTTCTTCAGTCACCACTGGCGGTGCTGCTGCTGTACCATCTACTTGTCCCTGGGAGGTCACTAACACGTCACTCAGTCTACTGGGAGTTCTAAGGGGTGACTCTAGGCTAGAGGTGTCGCTAAAGAAATCATCCTGATGGAAAGGGGTGGGCGGCACGAAGCGCAACCCAGTGGGAGTTTCCAGTTCCACTTGAATGGAGGGATAACCTAAGGAAGACAGCACATTTGGACTGACTGGGATGAAGCATGGAGCAACAAATAAGCAAATGCCAAATGATTCATGGGTTACGTAAAGTATGAAACACATGAGGAGGTGCAGGTGTATAAGAACCAGTGCAGTTCTGATAGATTTCGTTGCTTTGTCCCAAAGAGATGGAACAAAGAATGAGTACTGCCAGTGAATAGCACAGTGAAGCCAGTACTTTTGACTATTTTGTTAATAGTCTTTAAAGATTTCAGCAATTGTTTTTGCAGCCATTTTAACATTTTCAAGCTATAGCAGATTGTCTTATGAGCATGCAATAAATCAAATGTGGACAAGGGTGGTTGTCCCTTTATACACAAAACAATTTCTTGCAGCCATATTGTGCAAATCTTTATTTCCCAATTTTGGTGGTTTTTTTAAATTTTGAAGTTTAATAAACAGATTTTAAAGACAGCAGTAAATTATAACATAGGACAGCCACATTTTCGTCAGTAGGTATTATTTCCACAGGTCCACATTTTTAATATGCTTTTACATAAAAATACACAATACCAGAAATACAATGTTACTAATATATACCTCCAATTTAACCACAGAGTGCAAGAATGGAATAGTTAAAAAATGAAGAACAGAAATGGATCCTAATGAGGATACTAAAAATAGTAGATCTAACTACACAGCAGGATAAAAAACTAAAATAAGGAAGTTAACAAAGGGATAAGAGAACAAAAACACAACAAGGGAGAGCTATATGAATATTTCAGGTACAGTAAAGTTATACGGGTGAGAGGACTGTGGTGAGTAAGGAGATCTTGGTGATCTTGAAGATTGAGGTGATCTTGGTGACATTGGTACAATCAGATACACTGATCAAATAAAGAGAAAAGAAAAATTGATGAAAACATGAAAAAAACATACAAAAGGATTAAACTGAAATATACACACAAAAATGACAACAAAACCTTAAGTTCTTATCCTGGCAAAGGAGGTTGGGTAACCTACAAAAGGAAAAAATACATGCTGTGGGGTTAACTTGACATTGTGCTGCCTGCAAAGGGAGGTGCATTAATAGGGTGCATTTGGGGTTTTGTTTCCTGAATCAGCTGAGAGAAAGGCAAAGGTGGTCTGGTCTTGGTGAGGAAAGGAAGCTTGAGGAAGGTTCAGAGAAGAGGAGAGACAGAAAGCAACTGCAGAGAAGCGATTTTGTTCCTAAAAACATTGATGCTACTATTAAAAGGCGCAAGCAACATTTCAAGAGCAACTTTCTTAAAATGTCAACAGAAAATTATTTCTGTAGTGCAATGATTCAATGACCAGCAATGCTGCTCAGTAATGGAGGCACACTGAGCTCATATGCTCTAAAGGAAAAAAAATCTTACTAAAATACAGAGAAAGCCCAATACATACTTGAACAAATTACAAAAAGTAAAGGAAATGTTACTTACAAAAGAAAATCTTATTTAAGGAGCTATTTATAATACATGTGAGAAAAATCAAAGTAACGATCCAATGCCTGATATCTAACATTTAAAATAAGAAAAACCCCAACACTTAGCATCTTCAACATACTGATAAATAATAAGCATTCTTAGGGAAATTTTGTTTTACAAGCAGAACTTCATTTATCCTTTTAATCTGACTCAAAATTAATCTGCGTAGTTCTAAGCTGGTACAGTTTCCTTGCAAAATTATACAATTTTAGGCATTAGCAGATGGAAAATTATATTCTTTCATGCACTAATAAAACACTTTCTTATTTTTCTACTGCCATTGCAGAAATGGTCCAAGTGAAATTCATAAAACAACTGATGGTCACATGTCTTGAAGAGGCTTGATAGTACATTAATTTATCCTATGCAATTACTAAGCATATTTTTTCCCTTGTTCTTTATTCTTTTCATTTTTCCTTGGAGAATTCTCACTGCTATTTATCTAGACAGGAAGCCAAAGAATACACATATTTCCAGGTAACTTGTCAAGCATGCAATACCAAGTACATTGAAAATATACATGGGCAAGCCTCAAAGGACAACTGTTGCAGGAGAAAAACTTGGTCTTGTCAACTGACACTGAGGCTGATGGGAACAAGTTTACTCAGCCACACACTTGTGGGACCCCACACTTACTCTTCTGAGATATTAATGGGCCACCTAATGTCTCCATAAACAACTTGGATGCAGGACTTGAAGGTGTACTAAGTAAATCTGCCAATGACACTTAATTGGGAAGAGCTGCTGACTCCCTCGAAGGCAGGGAAGCCCTGCAGAGAGACCTCAACAAATTAAGAGGGCTGAGCAATCACCAACCATGTGAAGTTCAACAAAGGAAATGCCGGATTCTGCACTTGGGATGGGGCGACCCTGGATGTACAGACAGACTGGGGAATGAGATGGTGGAAAGCAGTGCCAGGAAAGGGCCCTGGGGGTCCTGGTTGATGGCAAGCTGAATATGAGTCAGCAGTGCCCTGGCAGCCAGAAGGGCCAACCCTGTCCTGGGGGGCATCAGGCAAAGCCTTGTCAGCCGGTCAAGGGAGGGGACTGTCCTGCTCTGCTCTGCGCTGGGGCGGCCTCACCTGGAATACTGGGGCTGTTTTGGGCACTGCCATACAAAAGACATTAAGCTACTAGAGATCATCCAAAGGAAGGCCACGAGGATGGTGAAGAGCCTAGAGGGGAAGCTAAGCCAGGAGTGACTCAGGTCCCTCGGTTTGTTCAGCCTGGAGGAGACTGAGGGGAGACCTCGTTGCAGTTTACAACTTTCTGATGACAAGAAGAGGAGGGGCAGACACTGATCTCTTCTCTCTAGTGACCAGTGACACAACCCAAGAAAATACCATGAAGCTGTGACAGGGGAGGTTTAGGCTGAATATTAGAAAAAGGTTTTTCACCCAGAGTGTGGCCAGGCACTGCAAGAGGGAAGTGGTCACAGCACCAAACCTGCCAGAGTTCAAGAAACATTTGGATGATACTCTCAGGCACATGATGGGATTCTTAGGGCTGCCTTGTGCAGGGCCAAAAGCTGGACTCAGTGATCCTCGTGGGTCCCTTCCAGCTCAGGATACTCTATGACTCTATGATACCATACCATAAGCATGCTTTAGGAGAGGAAAACCCCTTTACACACTTGAAACAACTGTTTCTGTAGAACTTACAATTTTTCTTTAAAGTTACGGTTATACAACATTACTGTATTATTGGACATGTCACTGAACTAAATATGACTATGGAATTCAATTACCATCAATGGGATCATGAAAAACGTTATTTTCGTCTGCAAAACTTCTGGTGCCTGAAATATTTCCATAATCAAATATTGGTCCTTCCAACAGGGTCACAATATCTATTCGATTAATTTTTGTCAATACAGAAGTTAAGGCATCAGCTGAAAAAAAAATAAAACATGTTAGAAAAAAGTTCAGCATTGCAGAACTGTGTAATCATTTTTCTCAGTTACATTCAGATTGCATTACTTACAAATTGCTGGTATGTCCCAAAGTCTTTGGTTCTAGCAAAGCCCATCATTTGTCTAAGCAGTCATTCAGCTGCCTACTTATTCAAGATATACATCTATTAAGAGTCTACAGTGTGTCCAAGTATAATTATATTACAACACAAAAGACACAAAGAATAAGGTCAGAGAGTTCTTAAGGAATGTATTTACTTACTACCGAAACAAAATATCCTTTTACTGGAGCATAAAGGGAGTGTAAAAATCCTTTTACCATTCTGAGGAACAACAGAATGGCAGTCATGTAGGTAATAATGCGTGTAAGGCTACTCATGCAGTACATCATGAAAAATCATTTACAATAATCTTTTCGTGAGAACACAGTAATACTGGAAATTACCTTTACAGTGAAAGAGATCAAAGTAGACTCAATTTGTTCGTAGGAGTATGTGGATCAGAAATGATAATGAACACCACTGACAAAAATCAAACCCTCTCTTTCAGTTTGAGGAATTCAAGTGAACTGAACAGATAAACCCAAAAGTATCAGCACAGACTCAGTGTCTCCACCACTCCTTACAGGAGGAGGTTGAAGTCTTTTCCTATGACCTACAATACTGTGAGACTACCTAACTTTCCCAGGCAGTCTATTTCCATGTTTCACATTCTTTGCTATTGGAAATATTTTCTTTACTGGAATTTAAGTTCATCACTTGTCCCATCAATTATGGATGTGGAGAACAAATTATTTCTTTCTGTGTACATAGTGAAAAAATATTACATATTTCTGACTTCCGGTAAAAATATAACAAAAAGCTTTTTTTCATGGGTGGTTTGTGAAGGACATTCACAATGTTTTCTTCAAGCTGGTAACAGATGAAAGGGCTATAACTTATAAACAACAAAGTTAACTACTTGAACTTACTTGTAGCATTCTTCCCATCTCTGGTAACCCATTTTTTTAATAACATGAAGCTTTGAGCAATAAGAGAATTTGGGTTTTCTACTCGGATTTGATTTATTTCATCCACAGAAAAATTCAGTTCTCTTGCCAGTTCTATAAAGACAAAAAAAAGCAAGCAAGAAAAGGAAACAAACACAAAACCACCAAACAATGCACAAATCCCTCAGTCATCCTGTCAGGCTTATAAATACTGTCTTTTCTTGATCACACAGATATTAACAAAACTACCTGATGCAAACTTTACGGATAACAATGAACATGGCGCTATATACACGCACTTTAATTTTCTAAGACAGACATAAGTTTGAATTTGAATCATCCATGTGAGCTATTTACACTCCGTAAGCCACTTGAACACGGTGGAAAAAACCCTCCTTGGCGGCTGTCTCATCACTGCTAATTTATGAACTCTGGGGTTTTTTGGTGACTGTTACTCCTCTAGGAGCTTGCTGTGCAGCTCAGCACTGGTGAGAGCTGCCTGCTGCAGCTTTAAGCCCATGAAGGGCCAGCTCTGCCCGACAACACACAGAGGTACACACAGTCAGGATGAAAGCATCAACTTGCTGGGGCACTGCAAGGGTCCCTGCAACCAGGGCTTTGGGGAAACTGCTGCCCAGTTTCAGCAGCTACTCCAGAGGCAGCCCTGAGCCTGAGCAGGAAGAGCCTCTCAGTTCCTCGGGGGAACGTCTTGAGAGAAAAGACATCTAGCTATTTTCCCTGTGAGCCCCTCTTTGCTTTATTGTGAGACCAAGGAATGATTTCCCATGAGGTATCTTTGCCCAGCAACGCATTGCACATTTTGGGAAGCTGGCCTCACTGTGAATACGGGAGAGCCTGACGCAGTCTTGCTGCATCCTTGGTAAAAGACAACCTGAAAATGCAATAGCAAAGACTAATTTTAATATTAAAGTAGAAAAGCTTACCTGTCCAGCTAAGTCCTAGGTGATCAGCTACAATTGCCATCCTTATATCTGTCCGTTCACATGGACTCTGTGGACCTGTGATTTACAATTTCTCAATTAAAAAGGTTTTGCACAGAAAACCACAATACCGGATAATAGTTTATTATAAATAATAGCTTTAGTTTAACTAAGTTGACGGTGCTTATATTGTTTACTAGAATGGTTGTGTGACCTAATAACCTACAAAACAAAATTTTTTCACAGCTTTTAGATTTTCACCTGTGTAAAGCCAAATGTACAACTACATGATGTCGTGTAATGAAACCAAACATGCTGACAAATCTAGCTGTTAGACTGTAGACAAGTTGTTCAATTAATGGTGAAAACCACCAAGGCCAGATTATCATCTATTTTCTCTACTTTGACAACAAATTTGCTGTCATGAAAGACATCTTTCAATTTCTGAGTTACATCAATTTTTGAGTTACATGAATGTCTTTGGCATGCTTCACTAGCTTTCTACAGTACAGAATTTGTTTGAAGGAAGAAAAAAGAGAATAAGACAGCACATACAGATGACAATGACAGAATGAAAACTACAGTTAAGTCACTCCACAGGCAATCACAACAGTTCATGCACTAAGATCAACAAGTTGAAAGTTTTACAAACTAGGCTTGATCTCCACGAGGTGAGCCATGAGAGCTCCAGAAACCTGACTGCCTTCATTCTCACCAGTCCTCTTACTCCTCCTCCTCTCACTGTCGGCCTTTTCAATCTTTGATTTTATAGATGCTGCCTCTGTTCTCATGTCTCTAGCAGACTTCGGTGTAATGGAAGGCTGGTAAACTTGAGTAGCTTCTGATAAGGATGTGTTCCTTGATGTACTGTCTTCTTCATCATCAGAGACCTCTGACTGCATCTTTTTCTCTTCATCAGATAGACGATCCACAAGCTTTAATGTCTCACCACTAATTCCCTTAAAATATTCAATAGAATGTTTACATACCTCCCTAAGCTGATTTTTCTTTACTTTAACTGTTGTCACGGTGACGGAGGTAGATCTTACCTTTACTGGTAATTTAGAAGGAAGTTGTTTTGTTTTTTCTTTCTCTACCTGCTCTTGTTTTGGCAGGGCCGGAGTTCTTTTAGCTAGATTACTCCTATGTGTATTTTTTACAGGAATCCTAGACCTTGCTTCTAGACAGGGAGAAGAATTATTTTGTTTTGCTTTGTCAGGCTTACTAGCCCCTCTCACTTTACTCCCTGTATTGCTTTGGAGATTATTTTGTGAAAAGGCTTGTTTTACTGAGCTGGCCTTTACGGGAAGCTTTGATTTTCCTCTAGCCCCTACCAACTCTGTTGACTTTTGCTGCTCTCCATGTGGTTTTTGCTTATCTCTTACTCTGTGTCCTTGTGTTGTCCCTGTACCTTTTCCTGAAGTGCTTTTTGCTTGATTAGCTTTCTGGAGGGAACATTTTGGTTCCAAATGTTCTTTTAGCACTACATTACACGTAATATCATCTGTAGGGACAGCAGATGAATCCAAATTGTTGTTGTTATTAAAATTATCTTTGGGAAAATCAGTGTTTTCTGATTGCCTACAGCTTGTTTGGCTAGAAGCTGAACTCGCAATCACTGCTACAGTTTCATTTTCTAATCCCTGACCACTTGGCATCACAGCTTCTATCTTATCTGCCACTTCGCCAGGGCCATCTTTCTTCAGAGTCATGGTGGAAGCAGAAATTCCCATTTTAATTGGTGTGCGCAATTTGGGATCAACTTTGGAAGCGTTTACTGCTGCCGATGATTTCTCCAGTGAGTTACTACCAAGTGTTTGTTCCATGCAATCTCCACTGGCCTGGATGCCGGGCTTATGTTCAACTGCTGTTGTTTCTACCGGTCTCTCTACGTTTGTCTCTACAGTGCTGTCCCCTGCCTGTGGCTGTGTGATGGCAGTGACTGTACTTTTATCCCCTTCCCCCTTGTCCCCTGACTTCCCTTCAGAAGTATGCTCACCAATCTGAAAAAATTGGAGTCTTTCTTCAACAAAATCCCTCTTGCTCATGTCAATTGCACCACTGCGAGTCATCTCAAACATCTTCCCCTCATGAAATGGGAAGGGGTTGGGCTCGCTAGTTGGCGTACTCTCATCTGTTGGAGTTCTGGCTGGAGTTGTGTCAGGTGTTGTTGCTTGAGATCTGTCTTCCACTGCCAGACCAAATGGCTTAGCCTCATCATCCCTTGATTTAGTCTCAAACACTTCATCGTCACCTCGGTTATTGGACCACGGATCAAAATCTAGACTCTTAGTGGCCACAGTTTTGAAAGGTGTTGCAAATTCTTCATCTACTTTGTAACTGAAATATGAATCAGGAAATACAGTCCTGTCAGGGTGTCTGCCTTCCAAAGAGAAAAACTGTGCCCCTGACTTCTTATCGCTCTTATCTCCGGCTTTTTCAGAAGCTGGACCCTTTGAAGGTGTCTTGTCTTCTTCAGGGCCTACCTTGCCTTCCTCCTCAATGACTTCAAGCTTACTCTGGCTAAAGGAGCGATCAGTCTGCTTTAGAATGCCTTCTGTAGTCCATACGTCCTTTTTGGTTTCAACTGCCGGACCTGCAAGTTTAGAATCACTCTCAGTTAAACCATCATCTTCATCTTGCAAATCATAACCGTCAAGAGAGTCAATCTCTGTCGCATCGGTATCATGGGAGAATTCTGCAGTGGTTGCTATGGAACACTCTGTGACAGACTGGTCATTGTTACTCCCATTTTGCACTACATCATTCTGGGGTGAATCAATGTCAAACTCATTAGGTTTCCCAGAAGTGGGATGTCCTAACTCTTTCTGTTTCTCAATCTTTTCAGGGGCTCTGGGTTTTGAGGTTTCTTTCTGGTCATCTTCCAGTTCCTTCAGTTTGAACGTATACTTTTTAAGCGGAACAGGTTGATAGAGAGATTCGTCATCACTGGAGTCACTGACATCTGCTCCCGGTGGCACAGGAGACGGCGGCTGTACTCTTATGACAGGTTCAGCCAGTTGGCATTTGTCATGTTCATCTTGCAAGTTCACTTCGGTCATCTCCATTTCACTCTCAGTGGAACAATGGGACTTCTTTTCTGGCTCGCCTTGGTCTGCATCCAGTGGTGGAGGAGGAGGGAATTCAATATAGGCAACTCTGTTACCTTTGGGTCTTTTGTTAGAGTCCTTATTTATAAGATTAGGCAATGCTTTGTCAATCTGTGGCTCCTCAACCTCTGCCTGTTTCACAGATGTTGACTTAGCCTCTGCTTCCTCCTCTGACTCCTCAGACACCTCAGGTATAGGGCTGGGTTTGCCTGGGATATAAGCTATTAGTGAGTCAGGTGTTTTAGATGTAAACTCGTAACTCACTTCCTCTGAACTCGGTGTTTCTGGTGTTAAAGGGCTTTTACCAGAGCTGTCTATAAAGGACACTTGTTCTAGCGTGTCATCTTCTGGACTACCTTGTGGAGAAGGAGGTTGTTTTTGCTGTCTAGCTGTGTAAAATGTCCCCCTTGTCTCCTGTACTGTCTTACTCTCCTGACTGACAATTTTTTTAATATTTCCTTGTTGCACCTCTTTCTCATATTGCTTTCCTACTTGAACAAAACTGACATAAACAGGTAAGGTCTTAATTTCTTTTACTCCCTCAGTGCTCACTAGCGGTGCAACTTTATCCAAGTAATCACTGTCACCGGGCTCAACTATGTCACTTGAAGGAAACTCCTTTCCTGGGCTACATTCTAAAGAATCTGGTGATTTGCTAGGGGATAGTTCTGTTTCCTCAGCAGGAGGACTTAGGCCTATTGAGCTCTGCTGCTTAGTAACTTTTCTGATTTCTGAATGCTTTATTTTTTCATCTTCCACATAATCAATCTGTCTTTCAACCTTCTCCTTAATCACAGCTGATTGGGATACTTTAGCTGAAAGTTCATAGACACCATCAAGCATGGCTCTCTTCTCCTCAACAATTCTGACTGGAATATGGGACACAGCAATTTCTTCTTTCCTTTTGGATATTTTATCAGCCACTTCACCATTACGTTCCCCCTCCCTGACAACAAATTCTCTGTATAAAACCCTTTTTGAGGGAGATTTTACAGTCAGTTCCTTTACTTCTTCTGAATGAATTCCGTTTGTGGCCAGTTTGTGCTCTGTCACAGTGATAAATTCACTTTCTTTGTCAGTTTTAGATTCAGCGTGATCAACGTGGTTTTCTTTTACTGTATCTGGAACCAGCACATGCGAAAGTTTTTCTTTCTGTGTCTTATGGTTAGGAGTTCCAGGACTTTCCCACGTCCTATAGATTTTTTTGTCCCAGTGTCCCTTCGTTGATGAGTCTGAGCCATACGCCAGCTCTTTTGCCTGCGGTTCTGGAAGGCATTCTGGCACACCTTTCCTCGTCTCAGTTCTTTGTTTTTGTGTGTCTGAAGCACGAGAGTCTTCAGTAGCTTTCCCTTTACCTGGAACAAGGTCTTCCTGTATTTTCACCTCTTTCTGCAAAGCAGTCCTCCCATCAACGACCTCTACTTGCTTTGCATGTTTCTCTCTGGAATAAGACTGATACACTGGTAACTTACTTTCTTGCAATTTCTTTACTGGAATTTTGGACTGACCATCCAGCTTTTTTTCTTCTTGAGTTATATCCTTACTCCTTGGACTTATACCTTGTTCAAATTTAAGCCTAATGGAACTGAGCTTTGATTGCTTCAGCTGAAATCCAGCCTCAGGTACTCCAGTCTGCTGAGCACTTCCTTTGTGTTCCATAGTTCGTTTAGAGTCCTCTGTGTGTTGCACAAATATCCTTTTTTCAGGACTGCTGGGCAAACTGGATGCTTTTCTTTCATCCACCTTGGGGAAGCATTTCCCATTGTGTGCATACTGCTTCACCTTACTCCATTCATCCCTGGACGATGGCAGTTCAGAGAGCGGAACTTTCTCGGGGCTGCTGCTGGCAGAGCTCTGGCTAGAATGTATTTCCTTGCCATTTTTTTTATGCTGCTTTTTCTCTGGAGACTGTAGCTCATCATTCAACTTCTCTGTTTTATCCCGAAAAAACTGTGATACTTCAGTGAGTTTTTCTTCTGCCTCTTTAACAGTCCTGTCCACCCTGTCTTCATATATCAACTTTTCTCTACCTCTGTCTAATCTGTCCTCAGTAAAGCGCATCCACATCGCATGTTTTGGACTACTAACATCTCCAGTGTAGTGTAACACTGTCACTTTATCATAATGATCATCTTTAGACATTTTACCTACACCATTTTCAGACACATCCTTATAGATTTTGGAGAGAATCTCTTTTTTGGGGGCAGTAGCTACTTTTTCTCTGCATCGTTTATCAGTCCCCTGTAACTCTGCACTAAGGGGTAGAGCATGGTCAGTAACTGACTCCTCAGTATCAGAATGAGACACATCTAGCTTTTCTGAAAGAAGCATTTTCTCAGCAAACCTGTAAGACTCCCCTCTTAGTTCTGACAACTCATCATCATGGTATTCTATTGAGTGCTGACTCAAAAGCTTCAGTGTTTTGTAAGAGTCATCAGACATGAGTTGAGCAGAACTAGGGCGACTGTCTTCTTCCTGGGACACGGGAGTGTTAACTCTAGAGGATTCCAGATAAGAAGGAAGTGACTCTTCGGCCGTGAGCTCCTCTTCTTCTTGCTGACCTTGTTCATCTGAACAAGGGAAAGCATCATGTTTTTCCAACTCTTTTAAGTTAATATCTCCCCGAGGTAAGTCTTTCTGATATACATACATTTCTTTCTCTGGATGCTTTTTTGTTTCTCTAATAATGACTTCAGTAGGTTCAGCCTGATTACCTTGTTCAATATGGACCTCTATTATTCGCTCCAGTTTGGGTTTCATTTTGCTGTCCTTCTCTGCATGTTGTGGTGAAGTTTCAGCAGACTTGCTAACATCGGACGTTACTGATGATTTATGTTCAAACAGACCTGCCAGTTCTTTGGAAGGGTCACGTCCAGACTGAAAGGCTTTCATTATGTCATGAACAGACATCGTTTCCTCAATTCTTTCAGATGTACTTTCTGTGCAAGGAGGTTTATGATAGACCATCCTGGTTGTCGTAGTGATATGAGTTTCTTCTTTTACTCGGACACCTTTACTAAGGACACACTTATGGTCATCTTCTTCACTGCCGCTGGCTTTCATTTGAAAAGCTTTAACCTTCTCTTTAATAGACCCAGAAGGTTTTTGCTCCAGCTCCATAAACGTAGGGGTAGGTTTTGAGGCCGGCAGCTCCTCTGCCTTATGCTCTGCAATTTCTTCAGAGGATGGTTCGTAGCTGCGGATAACATGAACTACTTCAGTTCTTGTTTCTGTAATGACGGGAGGGATGGGTACATCATGGAAAAGTGGTTTTGGCCCTGTGCTTTCAGCACTTTGTGGGGCAGAAGGTGTCTTTTCACTCCTTGTTTCAAAGCCACTGTCAGACAAGGGACTTTTATCTTGATCGTGTTGAGAAAAGTCATCTGGAGACTCTAAAATAGTGTCTGTTCCAAAAAAGGAGTCTGCAATCTTGCACAACTCCTTTTCCGATGTTGAAGGCCTCATGGAGGCTGGAGGCATTTTAAGTTTATGTTCCTGCAAAGCGATAGCTGGTTTTAAAATGCGCTTTTGTCGCTCTTCACCTTCTTTTTTCCCCTCTTCAAACTTGTACTTTATGTTTGTTAATGAACTGCTACCGATATCATTTGCTAAGTAATCAATAACTTTTGACAAGCTATAATCCTTTTCCGACATGGTTTTAGTTTTAATTTGGACCTTCTCTGGAACATATACAGGAGGGCTTGTCAAAGCTTGCTGTCTCGCTTCATCAATCTCCTCTGTACTGAACTCTACCCAGTCATCCTCAGACAGGTGTCCTTGATCACTTTTGGATACTTTAGCCGACCCTTTACTTTCTAAACACACATCTTTTTTCAGAATCTCACTAACTTTTACTAAGTCCTCTTTTACTTTCTCAACAATTTTAAAGGGCTCTTCATCATCAATTCTACCCTCTTTTGGTATGTCAGGTTGGAACGGTTTCTCCTCTGCGACATCTGTCTGCAATATTGCAGTCATTCTTATCAGATCCTCTTTCATTTCAGCAACATCTTTCAGTATCTCCTGACTGGAGGATAAAGAAGAAGGTGTGGACAATTTGAGAGCAGAGGGTGCTAAAAACAAGGATGATTTTATTGGAGATGAAGTTCGATTAAAGGTAGGCTGTGTGCGTGCCTCTGTAGTCAATGTTTTAATAGGTGACAGTAACGCAGCAGCTGATTTTGTAAGTGAAGAGGACTCTGGGAGCTTCTTTAATGCTGGTTCAGACAAAACATTGACTACAGAATATACTGGCACTGTTATTGTTGATGAAGTTACTGATGAGGTAGTTGCAGATATTGACCCAAGGGCTGTGTACAAAGCACCTGCAGGAGCAGTTCTCATTGACTGGAAAGCTGATGGTGCTGAAGATACAAATGACCTGAGTGGAGAAAATGACATTGTTGTAGCTGTTGAAAACACTCTCTCAGCTGTGTCAGCAACTGCGTTAGCAGCACAACTTGCAGAATGTGCAGCTGCAGCAATCTTGTCTTGAAAAACAGCTGCAGCTTTGGATCCATTTATTAAGTTGGCAGAAGATGGGTATTTCAGAGGTGACACAGACCCATTAAGCAATGGGACGTCTGTGTGCCCAGCTACATGTTTTGCTGGCGACGAGAGAGACGAGGCCATCATGACTTTAGTGGATGAAACAGCATCAACTGCTGACTTAGCAGGTGACACCACTGACTTTAGAGGGGACGATAAAAGTGAAGATGCTGATGTGATGACCGATTTAAGTGGCAAACTCGAAGAGTACATGTTAATGTTGGATTTGGGGGATGCTGGAGGCGTCATGGTTATGGATGATCTCTCCAAGAGAGATCCTGCTGTAGTCACTGGAGATGTCCGAGAGGGGAATGTGGTAGTGGATGCCAGCCCTTTTAGACTAGCAGCTTCTGTGACTGCGGGAGCTCTGACGAAAGAGCCTGAAGTGACCTGGATATTGTATGGAGGTTGCGATACCACAGTTTTTATTGGCGAAGAGATTGTCCGAAATGATCTAATCGGAGATGCTACATCACTAACGGATTTAACTGAAGATGTGGTAGAAGCTCCTAACGTGGATTTGATTGGAGAAGTAGAAGAAACAGACCATATTGATTTTAATGGGGAAGCTGTAGGAGTGTTAGAGGAAGAGCTTGATAAGGATGTAAAGCCTGATTTGGTTTGCCCAGGCACTGTAATTGGAGCTGTTGTCCATGACTGATATGGCCGTGTTGAAAAGAATGGCTTGTATGAGTAAGTAGCAGGCAGGGATCTTGTCGCTCCTGCACTCCGTTCAACTGTTTCTTAAATTGTTAAATTAAAATCAAACATAAAAATCAACAAAAATGATTAAAAAACAGAGAGACCAGAGAAGAAAATTGGTCAGTAAACGTTGTAATATTACAAAAAGCAAGTACAATTGTTTGCATGAGTCGGGATGAAGGGGGCAAAAGAAGATTTTAAAAAGGAAAGAAAAAAATTAGGAACGAGCCATATGCTGATAACTGGCCCAAACCAAAAAGCAACATGAAATGAAAGACAGAAAGCACATAGCAACTAAATCTGCAAACAATGAATAACAGAAAACACAACAAAGGAATCCATAAGGTAAAAATAAAGCCACATCAAAATTTCTTCTCTTACTTCCTATTGACTTTCTGATGTGCTACTTCTGAAATATTCATATCAGCTCTATTTTGCCTGTTTAGGTATGTCTCTGCTTTGTGCAACTCTTAGAATTATCCTTTTAAGAATTTCTATTGTTGCTCTATTCAGATTTGAACCTATACAAAAATATAAACTTGTGCAAAGTGACATTATATAGCTAAAATCTTTTTTTAAACCACTCAGAACTATTTCATGCAGAACCCAAAATTCCTTTAAGTGACAGGCAATTGATGTGCAAACTGTGAAGCAACTGGAATAAATTCAAATCTATATCTTCCATGCACAATTCGGATATGCTTCACACTCACAAAGCCAATAAGAGCAAGAGCTTTTCTGAGTCAATACTAAAAAAAAAAAAAAGAAAAGAAAAGAGAAAGGAACATATGCATTTGTTTCTCATGCGATATTCCTTTTGTTTGGTAAAAACTAAAGTAAAACTTCACATGAAATGATTTTAAGAAGCATGTCATACATGAAATATGGAAAATATGATATATGATAAACGTGAGCAGGCAAAGCAACTGAATCAGTTTTTATTCATGCACAAATGTCATATCAAAACGAGCACACAGATTAATACATTTTGTATGGTGTATTAAGCACGAATATGTAAACCTTACAAAACCATTTCACAAGAGGTCATTAAAAGAAGAGTACACTTTTTCTACAAGATATAGTGTCGTGGTACCTTTTGAGGAGATTTCTTGTATCAGCTCAAAGTCAGACCTGTTTAACTTTACAGTTCTCAAAAGGTAATGTCAGAAAAGCAGTCAAATAAAAATATATTATGAAATAAATTCCTGGCAAGGACAAACCTGTTAAATGTTATCATCCCCCAGAACTCTCAGTTTATTCATAGGCATTTTGAACAGAATCATCATCAACCACATTTTGCATCACAGGAGGCACTCATGCCAGACAGTATTTCTGGGAATCCCATTACACATACATATCCTCTGATCCAGCAATAACATTCAGAGTTGACACTGAAAGCAACTTTGAGGACCTTTATTTTTTTTCTTGAAAGCTGGAATTAGAAATGGAACTAAAATACTGAAAGAATTTGTTCAACATACCTTTCTCTGAAGTTATACTAATAATTTGTCAAACCTGCTTGATCTGTCTTATAGACAGACAGGAACTTACAGCGAAAGAAACTCAACAAGGCTAATACTAAATCGTTAAAGCACACACACTCTTATAAAATAGTGAATATTCAGTGCACCACAGGTCCATATCCTGCAAAGAGAAATGTGCTGGTGCTACAGAAGCCAATCAAAGCCAGAAGGTACTGTGGATGGCTGGTGATATTGCAGTATTAGAACGTTAAGGTTGAAGAGAGCTTGAGTACTAGACCTGACTGGCACAGCCTAAGTCAAGAAACATTCACTTTTCCTTGCTAAGTTAGTTTTAAGTACAAATATACTTCTTTCCACTCCCTCCCCCAAAAAACCACCATAGTCTACTTCATTAAATGAGCTAGACTTTATTACGAAGATTAATTAGCATTAGCTGCCAACATTCACCATAGGTTCATATAGTCTTGAGTCCAAGAAACAGACCTTAAAATGATTCTGAAAAGAACTAACAATTTGTTCAGCAGTTAGTGTTAGTAAATATCTTTACAGAGACCCCACGGTCTCTGGGATAAGTCAGTCTATTTCGACTGACTAGTGAGTCAAGCAAACCAACAGGCTGCCCTCCCAACTCCTCCTTCTCCTGTTAAATCACAGATTCAGATGTGTTTAAGATGCTTTTTCTGTGCTCCTTATTGCAGCTGAGGAGAAGAACCAGTACAAAGAAAAAATGAGTAATTTACCTGTGTGTGCAGCTATGAACTGGACAGGGCAATTTTACTATTCTGAAGTAGCAAAGAAATTCCCCCAACCATGCAAGACTTTAGAGTGGGATAATATTCTAAAGAGTGGGTTTATATAACAGCCCTTTTTTGGCTACTAGACACGTTTGGCCTTAACAATTTCCATCACTCTGCATCCAAGATTTTATTAAGACAGCAGATGTCAGTTACTACCTTCTGTGCATTAGGCCACACTTCCTTGCTTGCAGTTGGTAGTGGAAAGCACTGAGTCTACCCATACACGTGGCCACTGCTCAGACTTGCTCCTCCTCAGCCCCAAGCAAACACTCAGGACCCAGCAGGTTTAGCCTATTGCAGTGCTCCCGTTCTTTTGGGACCTTTGTGCCCTTTGCCTGAGCAGAGATACAGACACGGAATCAAGGGGAATGTGCTTCACACTGGCAGGGGTGCAGAGCTAAAAACTCTGTCTGCATGCACATGCATACACACACACATACACACACACACGCTTGTGTGAGCAAAAAGAACAATCCCTGCTGCTACCAAAACTGCTGGAGCTGTGCCATCGAATGCCCTGTAAATATCTAGAAGTTCATCACTCATATGCAGTCACTGGAGCAAGCTCCCTGTGGTGTAAAGCAGGCACAGCAGCTGTCCTCCCCCTGTGCTGGGCAGTCTGTGCTCTCTGGAAGAGCTGCACCTCCATGCTCATCTCCTTCCCTCACACCAGCAGGTGCAGGTGGAGTTGTGAACTACACACTACATGTGCACAGGAGGTGGTGCTCAGCTGAGGGTCAAACCATCAGTTTGTGCTCTTTCCTGGTAAACACAATCATATCTCATAACCTCTTTAGGTACCTCACAGCTTTAAGCAGTAACCACTGCCAAAAGGGACAGAATAGGTAAAGAACGTGCAAGAATTCCTACTGTGTCAATCCATCTTTTTTTTGAGTACAGTTCAAGTGGACTTCGGTTTATTCTCACCAACTTTTTGTAAATGAGACTTAATGGACCTTTGGTGAATAAATAAGACTTTTTTTTTCCTCAATGAGGGCTAAAAAATTTATTGGGAGCAATATACACAGTCATCAACCTCCTTTCAAGCAACTTAATTTTCCTTGTCTCTCAGTTCCCATCAAGCCTGTGACAATACCTTAACAGTCCATCAAGATGTCTCAGCAGATCTGATAGCTTCTTCAGATGCTATATGCTTGAAGTCTTCTTCCAGGCCTGAGAAGGGTAATATATTCTGGAGCACATCTGATCCAAAGAAGCCACAGATCTTATAGGATAAATAAACAGCAGCCATCCACTGGGAACTCCCAAGACCCGATGAAGTTTGTCTATGGATTTTTGGAATTATATCAAAGGGTCTGTTGCAGGGTAGCAACTGAGAAGTCACAAGTGAAAAAAAAAAGGCAAGAAAAAGCCTGGAAATGGGGAACAACAGCAGTCAACCTCAGACAGGAGAGGTGAGGGAAGAAAAGCTAAGCCAAATACATTATTGTATTTAACCAGGAAGGAAAGGAATGCCACAGGTCTGGTGAAGGGGAACATAAAGTTTAAGAGGAAGCAATGTGTGGTGCCAGGGAATAAAAAGCATCTGCAGGGAACAGAGGAAAAAGGGAAGAGGAGGAGAAAGAAGAGGGAAAATATAAAATATGAGAGAGTCTATTTTGGCTAAGCATCTAAACATTTAAGTGCTTATCTGAATGGCTTTCTCCAGCCTTGCTGAGCTTCTGTGTAACATTCCCTTCTATAGCACCTCTCTTCAATGTTTCAAAAGGAAGAGGAACAGACTCTTTTTGAAAGCAATCTGCAATCCTCCCACTCTGGAGCTACATAGCATTTTTAAACACTATTGTATTTTTACTTAACTAACACACATATTTTGCCAGTCAGGATTCTTCAAGCTCTCACAACACAGGAGTTCACAGACCATCCAAGAGTTTTGGTTTAGACAGTTTTTTTTTTCCTTTTCTTTTTCTCTGGTTTTTTTTTTTCCCCCAGAGCGACACCAAATACAACGTTTATAGAAAAAATGTCTCTTCTCATGAAAAATCACATATATATATGGTTTAGTACATTGGTAAGAGCAACTCACTCATTCCAGGCTCAGTCAGATAGCTGTAGCGCTTACGTAAAGCAAGGGAGACAAAGTTCTGGCGCCGGTCAGCTTTCTCCGTCTGCAACAAAACACAGCCCTGCTCAGTGCCTTCAGCATCCTACCCCCTGTTTGAACAGAACAATCCTCAAACCTCAGCAGGATGGGCCGCCACAACCCCGCAGGGGAGAATGGATGCTTCCATTCAGCTTCAGGATGGCACACTGAAGCCAAATTTGGGCAAGCTGGCAGGGAAGGGACAGAGACGGCCTCTATTCCCGTGTGCCATGTGATGAGTGCCAGGCACGGCGGAGCAGGGAGCATGGTTGCTAGAGGTGGCAGAGACCTGCTGTGAATGACTACCCTTCTGGAGCAAGCAGGGAAGGGACTGGAACCCTAAGAGTGAGCCCAGGGGTTCATTCCTGCTCACATCATCTCCGCTAATGAGGCAGAAGAGCTTAGATAGCAGATGCAGCTCATGATGCTGCCTTCAAGTGTATCAGTGCTATATTATCCCATTATCACTTAATAAACTGCTTCACACTACTAGAAATGGTGTGATATTATTCATTCTCTGTAAAATAAACCACCTTTGGCTAGAAACAGGAGATCAACAGAAAAGACTGCAGGTACAGACATAAAACATTCATCAGAGTACAACTTAGATCGATTGCATATTTCGCCCCAGATTAATTTGTCCCAAAAGCACATACACCACAATGTACACTGGCTTTAAAGTGAATACATTAAGGACAAAAAAAGGCATGGGAGGGGATTTTTTAATATGCACAAAATGTAAAGATGTGGATTAGAAAGCAGACTACTATTAACTGATAAATTGCATCATAAGTTGCTGCATTCAGTGGCATGGTTGCTAGTGTGATGTCTTAAGTATTAACGGTCCTCCAGAGATCAACTCACTTGAATATGTGGCTAAAAATATGGGTTTTTTAGAAAGGAAACTATTATTATAGCTATATAGTAGCTCACTGGGAACAAATTCTGTGGAGTCAAAGTGATGTGGTTGCTATAATTATTTTTTAACAGGTAAAGAATGTTTTTGTTTGGTTGGGTTTTTTTTGTTTGTTGGTAATTTTTTTTAATTATTCTGATCAGCAGGTGACAACTGCTATTTAATTGCCACCCGGAAGAGGAAAAAAAAATTGTTGCTAGGTAAATGGGAAACATCTATGTAGTTTCTTTTATAAGATGATCTCAGCTACTACTACCTCTAATGAGTAAGACCCATTCAACTTCCTGACAATCTAATATTGCAGTTTCCATCAAACAATGGAGTTTTAAGCTGCAAATGTCTGAGGTTTATTTGAAAATAGATTTGAACACAATATTTAGAAATTTTTCATGGCTGCTTTGCTTTTTTGAAAGAATCCGGTTTAGTTACGGAGGTAAAATATTACAAGGCCACTATCATGGCCTCAGCAACACATTTTTCCTTCTCAGAAATACAAGTCAAAGCATGGTCAGTGTTACTCCAAGAGGTAAAATCTTATCCACTAAACTCTTCTTGATTTTGACAAAAATGGACTTGGTCTGATATTTAAAATTATATAATTTTTCATGAGTTAAATTTTAGACAGCTATTATTCAATGTTTCATTTAATTTCATAATATATAATCATGTTTTTCCACATTTGTGCATTTATACTGTTTTGCAACAGAATATCAGATGTCGAGGATACAGTTATTCTGTAGGTATCATTTCAATGCCATAGGTTAAAAATAGTTTTTTGGGGGTTTTTTTCTGTAACATATTATTTTTCTTCACTAAATCTGAAGGAAATAAAAACAGAAGACAGTGTTTATATTACCTCATCATCTTGATCTGACTCTGTTTCCTTTTGGTCCCAAGATGCATTGCAGAGACAAGGAATATTATAATGGACAGCAGGGAAAAGAATATCAGGATATGAAAAGGACCAAATTGGGAGCACAAAATGCAAGCTGATTTATAAGGCAAAGCAAATCCAAAATGTCAACAGAAAAGAAAAAAAAATCTTACATCCAATGCAAATAAACACGTGACATTACTGAAAGCATAAATCTATGACTTGCAGGCTGAAGTATGAGCTGTAAACAGAATTGTAAAAATTATAGGAACTTGACACCACAGTAACAAGAGACTTTAAAAGCGTTCTACATACAAGAAACCAATAAAACAGAAATTTTAAAAGCCTTTATCATATTCCAAAGCATTCTCATTACTGACAACTCACAGGGTTTCTTTATCACTAGCAGGAAAAGAAAAAAAAATAGACAAAAACTAAAAGGAACAGAAATAAATCCAACCCAATCAATAAGGAAAATATTTACTTTTCCCAACAAATACCTTTTTGTGTGCTGGCAGAGTGATATTCAAGTTGCAAACAGCTGTTTGTGGCAGTCCTTTTGTAGTCTTTGGTTCTTTCAAAAACGATAATCGACCACAGGGTTCCTGGCTGGTGTCTCTTACCTAGAAAAGAAATTTGAATACAGTATAGTAATATGTAGTAATTCAGATTCCTAGAGGAGGTTTCTGGAGAGTTTCTCTGAGCTTCTCTCCACAAGAAGCTATCTAGTGTGTAAGGACCAATGATACTGAGCTGGAGCTCAGCCTGAGGTGCTGAAGGAGAAAAGGTGTCACCATGAAAGGGTTGCATCACCCTAAAGCTCTCTGATGAGCAATCCATGCAAGACAGGTTGTTGACTGTGTCCAACTAGACAGTTTCATACTGGCATATTACTGACAGACATTTTCTGCTCACCATTTTTTTCTGCCACTTGTGCTTACCAAAATGCTTAAAAACTTCTTCAGCATGGTAGCTATGACAAGGCTAAGGAAAAGTGAGTGTCCATTCATGGCAATTTAGACATGAACAGTCTGTGCACACTTTTTGAAGGCTGTTCTGTATTACAGTATGTTATTGAATGCAACTCCTTTGCTTAGTCCCTAGGAAATTGTGATCTACTGGCAATAAATATGCTGGAGGTCTAATTTGAGATATGGCTTTAGTAAAAGGCTGTGAATCCATATCATGGGTATTCTGTTCCCAGATCTGCCAGCAGCTCTTTTGTGGCTTCAAGCAAAGCACCCTCTCCATGTTATTCATATATTAAACAATTACACTTACGTTCTTGGGGCAAGTTAGTCCTACAGGGCTAAAAAAAGGGAGGGAGAGGCAGGAGGAAAGAACTCAGCAGGATCGTTTTGCTTTGTTTTGCTTTTACCTTGATAGAGAATGGCAGTCTATTTTCTTTGAAAGCATAAAAATTAAAAACAAGCTGCTGTCCTCCTTTAGTCAAAGGGGCCAGATTTCCATAGCAATCAACGTAAATAGGTTTTCCTTCCAGAACCTATCAAAGCAAGAAATAGAAGTCAATGAAACCTCTTTTCATAGTAGATCCATGCACATAAGTGTATCACGATTTCCCCCAACACAGTTCCTGAGTTTAACACAAGTCCCCACTCAGATTAAATTCAACAACAAATCAGAAAACCACTGTGCATTATGGCGAGGTATTTTGAGTGCAGTTTGGGAAAACATGAGCTACACGGCTGGCTTTTCTGGAGTAAAAATGTGTAGATTTCTTCAAGAAACAATGAGTTGGTAACTACATATCCACCACAAACCAGCCCTACTCATGACTGTGTGTCTGCGGGGCCTTTGAGAAGGAATTCCAGGTCAGCTGTCTGCAAAGCCCAACCAGGGTTACTTGACAGCAGCGAGTACAAAACCCACTGCAGACTGCACTGGGGAGACATTAGGAGACAGGTCTTCATGTTCCTCCTTCCATCTTGACCTTTTTTGTCCTCCTTTCCAGAAGTTTTTTGACACACCCTTGGTGTGAATCTTTATTTAACTTAACCTGGCTTATAGTGGCTTTTGCAGGACCTGCTGCTACTCGGAAAACACACTGTCCACCGACAAAGAGGAAGCCAGCTGCAAGAAACGTACCTCAATGTCTTTGCTTCTTGCAACTTCTTCGAAGTTCTCTTGTTGCTCCAAAGTTTTGTCTACTTTGTCATCAGTCATGCAGAAGCAACGCAAATTGGATTCCACAGGGTCATTCATTTTGGCAAATATCACAAACTTTGCCATATAAGGAACGCATATTAATTCTCTATAAAGTTGTGTTGCCAGCCCAACAGTCTCTAGTACTTGGTGGCAGTCTGCGAGCCAAAATCTGAGTGGGAAAAAGTGAACCATTAAATCAACTTGCCATATTACTCAAACATTGCTTAAGCCTTTAAAGAGAAACCATGTTCTGTATCCTTGGTCATTCTGCATGTGTATTGTCCTTCCAGACTTCGTAAAGCTGCAATTTTCCTTCTACTTGCAGTGTAGTTTTAACCATTTAAAAATGAGAATACATGGCAATGAAATGTTGGCATACTTATTTGGTCCTTTTCACACTGGTATCAAATAAACCTGTCTATTTTAAGGCTCATTTGAAGCCAAAGCAGGGAAATTGTATTTCTTTGACCACACGCTGTGTATATTGAAATGTGCTGCTGCTGCACTGTACATTTGATTTGCTTAAACAAACTCCTTTATAACACATACATACAGCAAAATCACATCTCCCATTTAGGTTGAACCAAATATGCCCATGGTGAAGTTTCCTAGAGACAGGTGTTATATTAATATTTTCTCATCTTATGATTAAAAGTTGGAAGACAAATGTGACATGTTATAATTATTTTAGTTTATATTTTGTATCAGTCTTTTCCACAATATTTCAGCCCTGATCTATTTGGTTCTTCCAGCAAATTTCTCTCTTTTTATAAAGGTTTTTATAGTTGCAAATATTATTTACTGAATTATAAACTCTCTACATGCTATACTATGCATTTTCTCCTCTAGGATGCATGATTTCTACAGATATTGTTGAATGCCTCCAATCAGCAAGTAAGTACACTAAGTTCATCAAAATTAATTTCAAGCCATCATTTTTTGCAAATGATATTTTTGGAAAGCAACTTAACATAATTTTCAGCTAAAGAGCCCAGAACCAGAAATTGAATGTCTTTACATTTTTAAACAAATACATTTTTATGAATCCTCCTAAATTGTTTTTTTATGGAAAGAGCACTTGAAGCTTTCCCTTTCTCTTGCCATTTGCAGAAAAAACACAAAGCCCTGTGTGGCATGGCAGCCTTCAGAGAAACAGCATGTGTGACTGCCAGGAGACATCACCACAGCAGAAAAGGCCAGGATAAAGCTTCATGTGCAGCCCTGGACGTGTGGGATGCTGATATGTAGTGACAAAGCGGCATCTGGTCCATTACCGCTTCATCAGTCTTGCAAAAGACTTAGAGAAAGCCAAAACACAACCCTACAACTATGCACGTTGTTAATCAAGGGAAGCTACTCCCCAGGTGCACTTGGCAAGCTCTGCTCCCATACCTGGCTGAAACATTGGTTGTGAAGGAGACACAGTCATTTGAAAACGTCAGCGGAGTGGTGCCCGTGATGTCCTCCCACTGCGCAGGTGAAGTGCCTCCTGTGCAAATATAAACCACAGAGATTTCCTTTCAAACACTAAGCACATACAGACCATGTAAGAACATCTCTATCTTCATACATAAAAAGAGAACCTACACATTAATGTTTACCAACAGCTGGAGCTACATGTTCTATATGACACCACATATTACACACCAAAACCGATGCTGATGTAAGCAAAGAGCAAACCTACAAGTCAACAGCAAACCCCCCTTGATATCAGCTAGCACAGAATTATTTCTGCAAACTAGTTTTAGTGACAACCACGTTCAATAGCAAGGAACGAAATTCTTCATACTGGCTAAATATAAAATTAGCATTTAATATCTGTTGGGAGAGTTCTTTTACAATGGTATGAAACCAGATACAAAGCTCAGGGAATCAGTGGGAGCCTTTGAAATGCCTTCAGTTGGCTTTGCTCGGGAGAGTTGATCTGAACTCCACTGGACCAGAACACCAATGTACCTTTAGTGGAAAGCACAAGTTGTGACAGTGAGTGCAGAGATGTTGCTGTCACAGAAACCTTTGCAAAGAGCAGGATTTTCTCTAACCTGTAATGCTACATAGAAGTCGAAGGCTGGGCGTTGTGTCTCCTTTGTACCCGTTGGTTACACCTTCTCCCGATGGAGGTGGCACAGGAATTGTCATGGTTATTGGCTTATGAAATTTTCTTCTTCTTGGTTCCACAGTGACAATGGGACTGAAAGTTGCTTTGTTTCCAAGGATTTTTTTGACAATCTCTTCTGGAACCGGTTGAGCCTGTCAACATGAGGAATGTATTTAAACTAGAGCTACAAATTGGTTATAAGTATGCAGAAATATTTTCTAAAAGATAATTCTACTTTCCTTGTATTTTCTGTAGAATTTTATTTCCTTTTTTTTTTTCCCCAGAAAGCCTTCTCCAAACTCTCAAGGGTGATTATTAGTATAATTCATGCCTAGTATTTTTTTCAACAACTTACTTTTTATTTCCTAATCGCTAACTTGTACAGTCAAACTATAAATCTCAGAAGGTTCCCTGCAGTATTTGCTTAGAGTTTTTCAGAACATGTTTGGTTTTGTTTTTAATTTACAGTGATGAGTGACACTAACTACAATTTCAAAAGGCAAAAAGGAAGTCTATTCTGCACTTCAGAAGTGAGGACGAGGCACTGTTTCCTGGAGGTGACGAACAACTCTTACATCTCTGCCAAACTAATTCATGCTCTTGAGGAACACTGCACTCTGACTTACCTCTGTACTTAGTGCTTCCTGTGCTTTTCCATTACAGATTATTAGAAAATGAATACTTGTTTGGGTCAAATTCATAATGAAATGCATTAAGCTATAGAAGATCTATAAGCAAATTTCCCATTTTCTACACCCAAAAGTGACAGACATGGAAATGGGGGTTTGCATCCCTTTGCCTTTTTTTTCTTTTTTTAATTTAACTTCCAAGTCTGTTTCAATCAGTCTGACCCATCACTTGTTATTATTTAAACTGCACAGTGTACTGATACACAAAGAATGTGTAGGCACACTGCAGCCTCAGCAGTCACACCCTGCATACAGAGCTGTCATGCTTCCTTCACACTAGGGAGCTCTGGGAAGACAGCTGCATAATCATAAGAGCAGAACTTCCATTTTCTCAAGACTAATAATCTTTAGACGTGAAATACCATTAAAAGAAATGTTTCAGTGCGAATTCCAAGCACTGGAATCCAACCAGCATCTCTATTTCATGAACCCATCAGATTTGCAGGTTATTAAGTTAATTTTAAGTGACAATTAACACAACTCAAAGAAAAAGATGCCTCCTATTCTTATGGAATATTTCTCCACTTTCTGTGCAGTTTGTCTAAAGAGAGTTTAAGGCTATTTGCTCTTCCTGGATTTCATCCTTTGCTAGAAACACCAATGGTGAATGTCCTAAGATACAACAGATGTATGTGGGAGGTTTTTGACCCAGTAACAGCTGGCAAACAGCTGCATGAAATCCTTACCAAACACATTCCTGTGGCAAAGGGCAGCCCAGTGACAACATTCACAAGCTGCTGTTCTGCCACAGGAGGCTGGGACTGCACAGTGGCTGTGCAGCTCAGAGCTGCTGGCAGCCAACAGGAGATGGCAGACAACAGCACTGAGGCCACAGTGGCTCCAGATCTTTGCTTTTCTCTCCATTCGCTGGGTGCTGAGTTGATAAAAGGGGAGCTGGGCTTTTGCCACAGAGGGGAGGACTGTTTCACCTGCACCTGGGGGACACAAAGGCAGGGAGTGTGCCCAGGCAGACGTGCCCATTCAGGTATCAGGTGTGAATAGGACCTATGTCACAACCCACTCCCAAGGAGCTGCAGGGTTCCCAGCTGCAAGTCTTGTGCATTGAGACCAACAATGTGCTTATAAATGCTGCGGATACAAACACCAGGGCAGCTTTACCTGGAGCCCCACACGGATCCTTTTGGTGAGAGCACCCTCGGGGAAGGACGCCTGGACACGTGGCACCGTCGTGCTGCTCAGCACCCCCCCCTCTGGGCCAATTTGGTTACTCTCCTGCTTGATGCGTGAAACCACTGCAAAGTACTGGGGGAAATCCTTTGTGACGATCCTGCAGATGCGCTTCTTCTCCAGTTCCTCCACGCTGTCCAGCTCTGGTGGGAGAAGACAGGGGAAACAGTCAGGCATTACCTGCCCACGTTCATCTCACACACATCTGTGAGTGTGAGGTTTGGAATAAGGCTTAAAATGCTTAAGAAGATTGGGGGTTTTTATTATTATTTATTTACTATGAGAGGAAAAAACCCGACATTCAGTGCTACAAATTATCAAGCTTTGGTTTGTTCTGTGAGCTTTTGCATAAATCTTGACAATGAGGGCAACAGCACCAGACACGCAGATCTGAGTACTAAGGTGTGACAGTGTCTGCAGCAGCACCTGCCATAGGATGGCAGCTTTGTCACACAGCATAGAAGTCCAAGGAGGGCTGAAGGAGATGTTCAAGCTTCTTCCCTCTCTCATTGCTATCCAGAAGCACACAAGTGCACTGATCTTTCTGTGCACAACTTCAAAAGACATTTATTCCCAGCCTCTTCCCTCATGTAGCTCCAACATGCAGAAAACCACAGGAAATCACTCAGTTCATGAACTCACTTCATGTCAGGCGTGCACTCCTAAGTCTGGCCAGCTAAGGCACTTGAGAGAGTTATTTCCCAGACTGATATCCATATAATCCTGAGCAGACACTGTGCTCTCCATTAAACTGTGGAAGTGACAGAGCTCTGTATCCCAGCACTACCAATAAAACCATAGTGAGTTCCCCTTCCCACATCAGGCTTTTGGCCATTGGGTTATCTGCCCCCCCAAAAACTGCAATGTGCCCCTCAGTTCCTAGAGAAACTTAATGCATCCTCAGACACACCTGAAACAGAACCAGGTCATCAACAATTAGTTCTCTCAGTCACATTCCCAGTTTGTAGGGTCACCAGGGCTCAGAAAAGTGCATAGAGTATCTACCCATATTAACTAATTAAATATGCAACATAGATATACATGCACCGGGGAAAATCTGGGTCAAGAATATAACCACTTATGCAACTATATGTGTGTGTGTGTATGTATTTGCACTGCTGAAACCCCATATGCAATGGTGAAATCCCTTTGATATAAACACTACTCAAGAATGGAGATAACTACATAACCGTCATGCATTTCTCCTGTAATTTCTTACGCTCAGATTTTTTATCTATTGTAACTGAGTTTCATTCCAGCACTCCACAAGTTTCAACTCTTATTTTCCTCCTTAAAAACCATGAAAGAAAGTTTGTTCCTCAAAAAATGAGTTTTCTATCAGATGCAGCAAGAGAGAGCAGGAAGACCAGAAAGAATACTAAGACAAAAGACACTTGTAAAATACTTTATGTGACTAAGGCATTTTCCTCCTCTGAATATGTAAGCTCAATTACAGTTCCAAAATAATTAGAATATAAATTTTGTAAAATGTCAGTTTTCCATTTTAAAACATTCAGCAGGTAGTTTGGATTAATCACACAGTGTTGCTGTGGAATATATGTACCTACCAGAAGAGGGTAATTTCTTATCATTATGTCAGCTTCCATTTACTTTGACTCAGAGATTGATATCTGAAGCCCTCTAATGAATTAGGCATTCTGCCTGCAGCCTCTGGAAGCAGTGGCTTGTGCAGGAGACAAACTGGATTCTTGAACTCCCAGGCAGGTATATTCTTGCTGGTAAATCCTAATCATCTCCTGTTTGTTGCTACAGACTAAACCCACTGTAAAATGCTCACAGAGATGAAGGATAATTAAAATTCTCCTGAAGTAGAAAATCAGTGGTTTATATAAGAACATTTCAAAACCCTTTGAGCCTGGCAGGCACTCTCCTTTAGAGGAGGAAGATGTGGATATCAGAGTGGCAGAACAACAGTTGGGAACGGAGGGGAAGGACGCTATACAGGGAGGTTATGTTTGGATAATACATGTGTAAGCTTCTATATGAAGTTGCCCTCTAACAGAAAAAAAAGATGATGAGCAATCAAACCACCTCTCTGACTGCCCTGAGAAATGCAGCGTTAGCATGACAGAATTAATGAAACAGGGAAAACTAGTCCTGGGAGAGGTCACGTTTCAGGAACACACCTCATGCATTTCACAGAAAGAGCTATCATCACTACTATTTTCCTCAGCAGCTGATATTTCATTCCTATGCAAAGTGTTTCAGTTAAAAATCTCAAAGGATTTTTGGGTTAGTTGGTGGGGTTTTGGCAAGGAGCAGAGCTTAGCCACAGAGAAGTATGCCATACACCCCATCCTACAGATAGGGATGGCAAAGCAGGAAGAGGTAAAGCAGAAAGGTTATGGCAGAATGGGGAAGAATCTCCCGATGCCACTGTCTCCCAGGTTTGTGCCAGCAGCCCAAAGATCACCTAGGGCTATTAAGTTTCAGTAAGTCAGGAGTGCACTCTGTGCACGTCTTCTCCTGCCACCCACGTGTATGGTACACTTATCCTATGATGGCTTGGTTGGGAGTAAGGGAGGAGACAGGAGGTGGAAAAAAGGGAAGGAGGGAAGAAAAGAATATCACACCTCCTCACCCTCTAATCCATGCTACCACGTGAGCATTACGCTGAGATTCCTGGATGGGAGAAGAGAAACCCAGCCACATCCTCCATGGTCAGAGAGGGACCTCACACAGGGTGTCTCAGGTCAGGGAAAGCAATCACACCAGTTCTCTCAGGTGAGAGGCAGTTGTGGATCAAGTTCATCCTGTGTCTACTACCTTTCCTTTTTTACTTTCAGATAAGGTAACACAGAGCAAGTGTCTTCTGACTAGAAATGGAATAAGACAAGTCCCAGAACACCTGGCTGTTTCATGAGCTTCAAGATGTCTTTGCATGATCTGGTATCTGATTTCCCTTGCCAGGGCCTTAAAAGAATTTTGCCAGCACTGAAAAAGCAAATCTCAATGTACTTCACAGACTGAACAGCTCTCTGAGTTCTGCAACCTTCCCACAGTACTGGCTAAAGCAGAGCTGACCTTGTCACCATGCACAGACTGCAAGGTGGGGTGAGCACAGGATACCAGTTTTCCTCATACAGAGACGTGCCCATTAAGAAATTATTGCACTAAAAGTGTGGCATGCAGGAGGCAGTGTTCACAAGGAGAAAAATACAGGAAATGGATGGAGGCAGAAAGATCATGTGGCAAGAGGCAAGGAGAAGCTGAGGGCAGTAAGACTTGTCTTGAAAGTGCTGGTAACTAGACCCACACTCCCAGCTTCAGTATTTCACTTACACAGCTAGACACTCCCACTGCCACAAGGATGTTTCATCCTCAAATAAGGCAATGCCCTTTAAGTCTGTTTTCGTGCACTTTCTTATCTTGCCATTCACAACACAAAGTTTAACAACAGTATGTTTGAAAACTCTTCCTGGAAATGTGGCAAAATCACTGCAGAGTGATTTATGGTGGTATTTTAAACTTCAGGTATAAACAAGGTCACACTCTGGTTTGATCTGTAGATTCAAAGACATAGTTATGTAAAAACTCCTGCTTCCCATCTGAAACCACACTGTACAGTTGCAAGCATACTGTAGCCACAAATATTTGCATTTCTTGGCTCACTCACTAGTTTGCAAATGACTGTCAAAAGATTAGCTACCTCAGTGCCCACAATTTGTCTACAGGCACCTATAAAGGGTGCAGAAATGTAAAAAGCAAACACAAGTTATATCTAAAAGGAGTAAGTCTGAAAATTACAAGACAGAGAGCTTCTTCCTAAAAATAATAAATTCAAAAAAATACATATATTTTACTTGGTTCAAGTATAAATAAATGTAATGTGGCTGAGAGCTGTGAATTGCTGCCCTTGTGTTTGAAGACACACTCCTCCTATTCCTAAAAAGGCCAAGTTCCCTGTATTCCCTTAGCTCTATATTTGGCTAAGTACAGCACCATCTTTAAAATAAAACCTATTTAAACAGAAACCTGACTGCACTAAAGAAAAACTCTTTACATCATAGTTCATTGTTCTTTCATGGTAATAAAACAAAAGTTCTGCTATTATTTAATCCTGTATTAGCCCTGAAGCGGTGCCTCCTGCTATGGAGTATTTTGGATCTAAAACGAGGTTTTCCAGCAGATGGTGCTGCTCCCAGTACAGAACAGAAGGTTTCCAGCAGTCCTCATGAAGGGGAAGCTTGATGTCCTTGCTCTCTCATCCCTGCTAGCTAACTGGGAGAGCAAAACAAGAAAAACAAAACAGAGAAGAAAACTGCATCATTAAACACTTGGCATATTAAGAAGCCGGGAAGAAAGGTCTGATTGCCCTCCTTCACTACATGGGTAGGAAAGAACTAGTGATCACAGCAGATCTACCACAGAATGGACCAGCTGCTTTTAACAGAAAATGGGCACTCCTGCAGTAGCCTATGGCACTCAAGAGATGATTATGCAGATGAATTTTCTTACACAGAAACATTAAACTTCTCTAAATGACCATGGGGCTGCTCTTTATTTAAATTAAATATTGCTTCTGCCTCCAGAGTTCATACCTGGAATAAAACTTCTTCCAAAGTTGTGGCTTCTGAAATACAAGATACCGCTCCAGAACCAAGTCTAACCGTGGTATTTTGTAACAAACCAGTAAAAGTTCAGATGAAAAAAACCAGGTCACTCAATTCTACAAATTTGTAATTTTTTTTGGTCATCACTTGAAAGACCTTTTACACTGAAAAGGTGTCATTTAACTAGAGTGAAATTTAGTCAAAACTCTTGTACTATTTTAATGCAGGGTGGGCTTTTTGTTTTATTTGCCTAGTTAGAGAAGGATTAAGTTAAAATTAACTGAACAAATAATGGACACAATGGGTGTATCTGCAGTACTTTTTCTCCTTTTCCTCTCACAAATAATTGCCTGGATTTGTAAAAGCCATTCCTGAGGTTTGGCTTTTAAGGCGCCAAATATTTTTGCTCTAAGGGAATAATGTCTGTCATACTTTCTGTGATTCACTGGCTGCACCTACACCCGCTAACCTCAAACAGCAGTTCCCCAGAAGGAAAGAGCCACCTGAAACCCTCAATAGGTCAGAAAGTTTTACTGTGGCTACAAAATTGTGAAGCTTATTATTTTAGGCTCGAAGTACCAAGGACTTCACGCCTCTCAGTGTTTTAATTATTGAGCTCTTCTCTGTAAAATGTCAGTTTATCCATATGGCACCTCCGGAGGTCTTTCATAAGTGATGCAAGTTGGAGCACTTTAGAATAGTATTTTTGTGCCTAGATTTCCTGTCCCAAAATCAAATCAAACTCATTTTGAAAAGAAAATAAGCAAGCTCCTGATCAGTGCTGACTAACTCACCACTAACTCACCACCACTAACTCACCACAAGGCAGCACTACTCTGCCCAAATACCAAATCATCACTTCAATCTCATGCTAGTGTGCAGAGAAGGAGGGGCAGTGGTGAGATTTTTCTTTCTGAAAGGCTGCAACTACTGCATTCAATCCTGAAGCAATTATAATTCCCCAAGCCATACTATCCTGGGCAGCGCTCACTCTTTCACCTGTTCCACTGCTTTTAGGTACCCTTCTGTGATGAGGTTTATTTTATTTTTCCAAACCCACTGACAAAACATTTGCAGTGTTTCTGCCCTCCTGTTTGATTGTTTTGATTATATTTATTTTGAAATAAATAGCTACGATAGATCATCATGTAACAAGCAGATCTTTGCTGTTGCTCTGTGTTTTTACAAGCTGAAATACAGTTCAAGTACTTTGAAGTGTAAATACTACACAAGCCTATCCTGCTGTTCCCATTCCCAGACGACCAGAAAATCGGTAAAAATGCTAAATTTCAGATGGCCAGGGAGACCCTCACAGCAGCACCACTCCCCCCATTCTCAAGGCATGCCTTCAGCTGGGGCTACCCTCTTCAAACAAGGAGAGGAGGAGATCAAAGGCAGAGCCTCCTCGCAAATACCTCCCATAGCTGTCATCCACAGCCCGATCATTTCCTTCACACGCTTCTGCTGATAATGAAGGCACTTCCCTGCAGCTTGTACCCCACCACACTGTGACTTTCTGTAGGAGGTTATCCAGAGAAAACCCTGAGGATAAACCCTTAAGAGAAAACCAAAGTTCAAACCTCAAGCTATTTCATTCAGACTGAGATGCAAAAGGCTCAAGCAACGGTTTATCAGGACTTCAAAATACTTGCTAGGAAAAGAAAGCAGCGGTGCCAAGGAATCAGTGCAGCCCCAGCCTGGCTTTGCCCATGATATGTCTTCAGGGACCATCTGTCACAGCATCTTCTGATGGATTGTGTACAGCTGGGTCCTCTCATCTTGTGGGACTCTCACATAAACAGCAACATCCAAGCAAAACAAGGGAGCCAGACTTCCCAGATGGGCATCAGGAGGGCAGGTTGAGTATTTGTGGGAGGCAATCTCTAACACCACCATTTCAAAGAAGAATGCTCTATGGGCTGAGGTCTGCATCTGTGGAAAAGCCTAATAGAGCTGATATTTACACTTCATCATTGGTTTGGAATGACCTTCTTGTGGCCCTGCCTGAGCAGCTGAGACACACTTACCTCCAGCTGGGTGTTATTCTCAAATTCACACTGTAAAGCAACTGTGCAACTTTGCTTCAACTTGGCAAGACTTCAGACCAACACTTACCACTCATTTCAGGATGTCTTCAGGCGACTGCGGAACAATTTCTCTTTACACCCTTTCCACTAGTTTAATATGGAACACACACTGTATTCCCCAAAGTCAGATATCCCCTGCACTGTTTTACTTCCTGTTGCTTTAGTCAGCTGGTGGTAGCAAACCTGCACAAAGGTAAGGCTTGCTAAAGCTTGGAGAAGTACTTACCTTCATCCATGCCATTTAGTATTTCAGTCAAGTCTTCGTGTTTGCTGTCATACTGGTGCTCCTTCCACGTTTCACCGTTTTCACTTCGAAGCACGATTAGTTCTCTTTCCTTTCCTCGCATTGATCCAAAATGAGGGATTTCCACTATGACAGGGCTAGAGAAAAAGCAATCATGTTATTTTTAACCCTGTATTTCCCCACTGCCCTTAATTTCATACGGGTCTTAAGATCTTAAGAAAACTATAGTAATTTTAAATAGTTAACATTGTTATGGTAAAAAAATTGCCAAAAATTTTAAAATTGCCAAAGCTGCACAATCCTTTATCATTTAAACTATAATTAACAGATAACTCGAAAATATTAACATATATAGCTCATTTTTAGTGTAAATCTTTTGTTCTGCTACATGAAAGAAACAAAATTGACAACTTTTGCTAAGGAGAATTCTCCCTGTTCATTTATCCCAGGATGTAGGTGATCCAACCTGCCTCCAGCACACGCAGCAATGCTGACTTTTAATTGGCATTAGCATAGTCAAAATTCGGATTTGGCTCAGAGAGTTTGAAGGCACAAAGTCACTTCAGAAACAGTCTGGCTATCCAAATGCATGCAACAGCCATTGACTGGAGCAGGAACCATGCATGTGTGCAGATTTTAAACTTCAGACTAAGTCCCAAACTTTTCACAGCTCTCCCTGGCTCTCTGTTGATGCAGCTCCTGTGAAATACAAGAGACTGTTTCCCTTTAGCTTCACTCTGGTTCTCATGCCCAGCATCACAGCTGCAACCTCTGCACAGGAAACATCACTGGGGAACCTTTAGATCCTTTCAGAAGGGATTTCTCTGGGTTAAACAACATCACAACCACATTTAAATTAGTTACTGTCAAACATTTTAGGGAGAAGGAAGGGGAATGATAAGGTGGTTGATAATACACCTATGTCACCAGACAATGTACCTTCAACAGAGGACTGCAAGTGCATTACTGAACAGTTTTTATGAACAACCAACAGAAACCACCATTCACTTCATGTGCCATTCCTCAACAAAACAGACACTTTTGCCAAACACTTCACAGGCAGGATATGCATTTTAAAGTATGCTAAGACAAACTGACTGAAATCACACCGTAAGTGAACATTTATGGATTATGCAGCTTTAAGACATTTAAATAGACAGTATCATTATTTTCCTACAGAGGTTGTAAAGGATTTAACTGCTTTGCAATAACTCTGTTAAAAGCAGCATCGCATGATGGCAGAAGTATGCAGCACTTCTGTGGTACTGTGCACCTGCAAGGTGTTGGGTGCATTAACCAACTGATTACTTGAGCATGAAATCACGACAGCCATCATGAGGGATAATAAACTAGCTGGAAGTCCAGTTTTTACATTCAATACCAAGGGAGAGGAGTTAGTCTTTTTTTTTTTGTCCCATGAAAATAGAGAAAGAGTTTAATAAATACATATTTTAGATGCTTTCAGGAACACCCAGGCTACTACTCTAATCTCAAGTCCTTTAACAAAAAATAGGGATGCAGCTGCTGTCTCCCATTGTGCACAGCAAGTAAATACCAAAAATTCAAATACATTGCTTAAGATATTTACTCTCTAGTTCAAAAAGAGTACAAACTGAAAACTACCACTGTAGTACAATCTTTGCAGGCTAATATTTCAGATACTGTCTCTGTAAATATTTAGAAACCACACAATTTTGTGCATGACATTTAACGAGAATACTCAGTGAGAAGGTATTGAACAGGTTTGGAACACCAAACACTCAGCAATATTTTGAAAACCTAATGCAATAAATTTCACAATATGGTTTGAAAACAACAGTCAAAAACATAAGGAAACATTCTTACATATTTAGACTATACACTGCAGTTCCTTTGGATTGCATATTTGGCTTTATAAATTTATTTTAAAAAGATGCCTCTTGCAGGTTGAAAATATTAGTATTTCTCCAACCTTGCCGAATGAATTAATTCACTCAATAACGTTTTTTCTAAATAATCTTTCATGAATAGTAGATTTTATGTGGTAACGTTACAAATGCTCTTCCCAAAACAGACTCACTCAAGGCCTGTAAATACCTTCTCTACCACAGGGTTGAACTTAAAGGACTGTCACTGTGTATTAAAATGTATTTAATGCAGTAGAAACACTTCAAATTTAAAAAATTACGAAAGCACAGAAGTTATGAAAGCAGAATGCTGGCAGTGAATTTTACATGCCTATAAGCACAAGGTAGTAGCAGAGCTATATTAAAATCAAGCCACTATGATTCTCTTTCAGTGACATAAATCAACTGAAAGTTTTGGAGAACTTAAAGAAAAATAAAAATGGGAATAACGAAAAATTTGAAACAAAAGAAAAACTGTAGACATTCTGTATCTTTTCCGTACGTATCCTACCCAATAAATTTTGTTCCTTGTGGACCAAGCTGCAGGATTCGGCTAACCATGCTCTCACCCTCATTTAGAGGGGGAGGAGATTTAGGAAGATGCAGTTTACTGAATAACATCCATGCAGCAGGAAGAGAAACGAGAAGGGGAAATTAGGAACAAGCTGTCATTCCCGACAGAATCAGCAGTTTACACCAAGGTGCCATTCATGGTAATGAACAAAATTTATAATTAGGGAAAAAAAAGGCCACATCATAGTGGATTGTTTCCCCTATTTTAAGCTTCTAAAAAGTCAGTTCCTAGCATTTATACCATTTGTACTACCACTCTACAGTAACTGCTCTGCCCTCACTCCAAGTGGCTTTGCTCCACAACACAGAGATAGGCAGCTCCCAGCAACTCCAGAGGGAGCCCTGCACACACTGCGAACACAGCTCAATATTTGAGTCCTTGTGGGTGTCTTTAGGACACTTCTTTGTGACAGTGCTGTTTCTCTAAATACTCTACAAGCAAGGGAGTCAAAACCTGTGCTATAGGTGTGTCACTCCTCCTGACTTCCAAGGCAGGTTGCATGAGTAGATGGGGGCAGGCCCTGGCCTTTTCACGGCATTCCTTACCTTCGTCTCCATCCTGCAGTCATCACAGAGGCAAAAGTCCCGTTAAAATACAAGGGTACTTTCTGGATGGAACGGCAGGTTGGATTTTTTTAATGTTTTAAGTTAAGTTCCCTGTGTTACATGCTCAGATGAGGTAGAGTCAATGTTTAACTAACTTAGACCCATAGGATAAAGGAAATGAAAGATGCGACGTGAGTGCAAACAATTAAACTTGTAGAACAACTCACCCTAAAAACTGTGCCCCTGCTGGCCCCATTTCTACCAGTCGACTTGCCAATCCTTCTCCTTCAACCATGGGTGGGGGGCTGGCCAGTTTGTGCCTCTTCACCAAGCGGCAGGTGATGCGGGTTGGGGCCGTACATTTGCGCGGTGGGATGATTATTCTCATTCCATGGTGGCGACTGCCCCTCATCGAACCCCCACGTGCATCAACCATAAAACTAACCAGGAAACTGCAGGGAAAAGGGAACACATCAACGAAAACGGTCACAAAACGAGCAGAAGATCAGTAAAAAAAAAGTCAACCGCCACAGACTTTAAAACATTATTAGAAACATCTTCCCGATCCCAGCTTAACTAAAAAGAACATGGAGATTCTTTTAAAGTTTATACTTACATGTTAACTATGGGTTATCAAAAGCAGGAATTGCTAAAGGTCTAGCAACATCATGATGAAATGACCAGGTGCGACTGAGTAATTTGGATTAAAAGAGTATACAAGTAGTGTATTAGTAGTGGCTTGTTAGAATTTTAAAACATCCCTCTGTTACCATTAGCTCTACTGTCCACAAATGAAAGTAATTAGCCTCACATGCAGAAAGGAACCAGACAGTGTAGAAAAAGGAATATAAAAAATGCTTATTATTTGGGGGATCTCAGCCTTCAAAATCTCCTCACAGTCTCATCTGCAAACACTCCTGAGTGCTGGCAGAGCAAGTGCTGTCACCAAGGGTGACAGTTAGTCCAGGCTACTAAGGGTTTCCACTGATGGGGAACATGAGCGACAACTATCAAGTATGTAACTTCCTTTAGGCTGTTTGCTTCTTGGAGGAAATCATGCCACTACATCTCTTTGAAGATGATATTCATTAGCAAAAAGACATTAAAGAAAATTCCCATTTGCTAGTGTCATTCCAATGCATAATTTTCCATTTAACAATAGAAGGGTAAGAAACTATATTTCTAAGTGGCGAGTGGTATATTTTTAAATAAAATCTTTTTTATTAGCAAGGGACTAATTAATATTAGCAATTAATATTAGAATAGCTTCAGGCGGAAGATGCAATAACAGGCTGGTATCAAGAGGGACATGAGTTACCAACTCAGTCCTGAAGCCAATACAGTTTTTGTTTGTTCCTTCTGTATGATATGCACATCTGTCTCATGGTTTCACTATTTTCAAGGCTGTTGCCAAAACTTCCAGCTCTTACTAAACTCTCACATGACTAACAGGTGAATCCATTCAATTTCCTGGTTCCCTACAATAAATTCAACTAAGGGTGTGAGCCAGTATCCAGGGGGGTTGTGAAGGTTCTTTAAAAAAGCCCCCAAATGCTCTGAAGTACGATTGGGAATTTGTACAAGACTGTAACATTTGCTTTCAAGACCAGCAGGGTATCAAAAGTTGCAGCCTGGACAAGCCTGCAAATAAACTGCATTCAGAAATCTGGCCAATGTGGGTGGGGAAAATCTGCACAAAAGCAGGAGCATAATCAAAATTTGGCATTTAGCAGTCTGCAGGAGAGGTGCAAGTGGGGACACAAGCTGTAAATACATGAAGTAGGACAGAAATGTTATCCCACTGAATTCCAGATCAAGAAATTACTACATTGCCTTTCTTCAACTCAAAATCCATCAGTAAAGATGGGGAGCTCTCTAAGATGATTCTAACCCCAATTTATCGTTTCTTATGCCCCAGACATTTTACAATACTGAAGCATGATATTTCACAGCATTTTCATACAGATAAGTTGTATCCACATTCCACATTTCTCTTCTAGATAAACGCATTGTACACTGCAAATGTTGCCACTAGGGCATCCCAGTTCCTCATAAGAGGAATTGTTTCAGTGGGACAGGATCTTGGCTAACCAAGTACTTTCTGTAAATACTGGATCTGTGTCAAAACCAATATGCTTGATCTTTAAATTATATACCCTATAAGTTATGATAATCTTAATATTTATAGACCACAAGATCTCAAGTGTCTGTAAACTCTGTTTACTGAAACACTTCTCTGTTTGCTAACAGAAGGCTGTATCAGGCAGACACACAGCTCTAGAGAGCCTGGACCTTTGGTTCCCTCTCTGAGTACTACTGGCCTGTCAACACGTTTATGGTGCTTTTTCTCTCTGCCATTGATCCATAGGGTGGATGGTGAAAGGCTGATGGCCGCAGGCAGATGCCACTGAGCAAGTGGAAGGGCAGGCCAGTGGTGGGTCTTCAGAGCTGGCAGGGAACCAGCCCGTGACTAGCTGTGAAGAGAGCTTAAGGCAATCCATCTAAATTTACCATGAAGCAAAGAAAAATATTAAGCAGGGACCCACAGTCCTTGGTCATTGAAGAGAGAACACAAAAAGGAATCTGCTGCAATTGGTGCTTTGGTGCCAAAATCAGCAAAATCTCGTGTCATGTGCATGGCTTCTGTCTGCAGAGAAGAGGGGGCCTTTTCAGACTACATGGAAGTGTAGGGGATGCCTGGTTGGAGCATCCCTTGGGGCTGATGCTGCAGCAGCTCCAGGGAGTCACATCTGGTCCATGCACTGTGGAGGAGCCTCCTGGGGAGCTTGGCCAGGTTGGCCTTGGCCTGATGGCTCGGTACAAAGCAATTTTTGGAGAGCTTCCTATCATGTACATGATTACAGGTTTGTTAGGGCATCTCAGAATTAATAATGAAAAGGAGGTTTTCGTCTAATGCAAACATGCCAAAACTTACACTCAGATAAGATGCTGTCTTCTGTATCCAAACTATTTAAATGATGTGTGACAGTGTGAATTGTCAAAAATCTCTAGGCAGCTAAATCTACTGACTTAAATTAATAATTAAAAAAAAAATCAATAGAAATTAAAGCTAGGTACCCATAAAAAACAATCCCCAAGTTAACAGGTATGTTTAGGTTGTAGATTTTAAGGTCAGTCTAGGCTTGGCAACCTGGAGCTTAGCACTGCTACTGCACACTGCTCACAGCAAGGGTAGATTAACCCTTGACATGAGCCTGTGCCCCATGGCAGCAACCAGCCCCTCACAGCTTTGGTGTCCCCACCACACTGCAGCCTTCAGTGAGGACAAAACCTGTAGCAGATCAGCCTTTATGCATATTGCTCTCATATAAAAAGATAATCATTGTCAGCAGTATATTAATGAATTATTTCCTTGTTTAGTTTTCAAATTAGTAATTTACCATTTAAAACAATAACAACAATTCCAAACAGTATTTCATGCACTTTCTATCTAAAATATTAGTAGCTGATGCTTACCTAAATTAATGTTGCACTAATAATGGAAACTACAATATGATCTCTAAAACACAACGCTAAAGGCTAATGAGCATTTCTACTTGAATACATGGAAGGGATGAGGATATGAGGATGTGGGAGGATGCACTACAAACATCTACACACACTCTGTGGGAAAAAAGTTAAAAAAAAAAGAAAATGAGGATTCACAGAAAGCACAGAGTTATCACCTTGAATCATACTGGGGGAGTGGAGAGGAATAGCTGCAAAATAATTTAGAAAGCAAATGGGAAAATTAATGTAAGATAATTAGAGGCAAGCAACAGAAAATATCAATAATAAGTGCAAAGAAAAAGTAACAATCGAAAAATAACAAAAGCAACACATTTGAAGGCCAGCTTTAGAAATTATTTGGCTTTTGCTCCACATATTATGACATATGTCATCTAAAATATGCTACATATGGGAAAAAAACCTGAAAGGGAGTGGTCATTTAATTAGTCAGCACAACCCCACAATTTTTCTGGAAAGTGCAGAAGCTCACAGAGAAAAGCATTTACAATTTACTTAGGTCACCAGATAATTTATTGTAATACAACTTCACTGAATTCCCCAAACATGCTCCACTGTGCCATGGAAAATCAGTTCTTGAACTTTTCTAAAGCAGTTCATTTTCCAAAGCATAATGTATGAACATATGTATGGCAGGACACTTGAAAGGAGTATCAGTCCATGCCATTCATTACACTGCTGTCAAAAATAAGTTCTTCTTTGTGTACAGGAGGTTGCTTGGAGTAAACTATAATTAATTTGATGTATTCCACCTTGCAAGACTGGATCCGGTATTTCTGAGTTTCTCAATATGGAAGGCAGTGTGACACACTCATTTCCTTCTTTCAGATAAGAAAACCAAGGAGTTAAAAAGGCAACATGAAGAGAGCACACCCATTTTTTACTTTGGGAAAGTTGCAGGAGTAAGCTCACCTCTGAGAGCTGAATGAAGGTCATTTTGGGAAGGGTCTCTACCCTTCCAGAGGCCTCAAGATTCATGACGCATTTCAATGTACTGCTTACAATGGACCCTGTTCAAAATATATGCTGGCAAAACAACTTATCTGAGCTCAAGAAGGAAAACATAAAACATTATCTTGGCTTGAAAAAAGGAAAAACCAGAAGAGTCGAAACTACTGCCAACAATTTCTTCTTTCTTCAGCTTTCACTGATACATTGCTGGTTCTCCACATCCAGCTCCCAAAATTCCCCTTCTGCCTCAGTTAAGAAATGGGAACAAATATTGGTGCTCTCTTCTGACAGTGGGTAAATGAGTAAAAGAGGGACCCGAGGGAGCAGAGGAGCTCCCCAGCACGGCACATTGGGAGCCCTGGGGGGATGAAGTAGGCAAAGAGCAGAGGGGTCAGACCCTGCCTGCAGGGCCACCCAGAGCACAAGGGCTGCTGACAGCAGGTGACCCTGGCCACTGTGCCCCTGGCCATGGCCACAGAAAGACCTGTGGGGGACAAAGATGGGGATAAAGCACCACAAACAAGCAGAAAAGAAGCTGCTTTTCAGAAAAAGACTGACAAAAGAGATGTGAAAAGTCATGATCCTCTGCATTCTGTGCTGAGGTACTGGAAGATTAGAAGGGAACATTTGCTGATTGCCTCTAGGTGAAGATAACAAGGAAAATCAAACAGTATCATATTTTATTATGAGGCCACAACTAAAAAGAAAATAAACAGAGTGAGGTTTGGTGTTGTTTTTTTTTTTCTTAACAAAGGAACTGAATCATCAGAGCATCGTTTCTGATGCACTTGAAAGGTCAAATGAGAAATATGGGTTGGAAAAGCTGTACCTGTTTGGAAGATATTTTGATTTATACCTGTTTGGAGAATCTCTCTCCTCTCCCTCCTCTGCAACCCCACAATTTGCTCCCCTGCTGCAGGTCTGCAGCCCTTCCCCTCTGGGCAGCAAAGATCACCTCTGCACTAGTATGGACTCATGTACCAAAGGAGCAGATCTGAAGGAGCTGATGTGAAAGATCCCATGTCCACAGAATACACGTTTTGGAGGGTTGGAACCATTAGTGAGCATGCTGAAGACCTAAGGGCAGAAAGTACTGCCCCAGAGGAGTGGCAGGATTCAAACATCAGACCTATTTTGTATCAGGATGAAAAGAAACCAGAAAATTTTGGACCAATCAATCTAATCTCAACTACCAGAAACATTCAGGAGTAAATTATTTAATGCTCAATCTATAAGGGCCTAAAGGATCAAGATATTTAATCAAGATATTACACCTTGCCTATCACCGGTCCTCAAAATAAAAACAAGCCAGTATATCAGTGGCAAGAGTAATTAATGTCAAATGAACCTGACTTCCTTCTTTGATGTGTGGAAGTACTGTCTTGGTACTTCAGGTTCAGAATAGATAAGGTGAGCAGACAATCACCCGAGAAGTTACCTCAAAAGAGATACCATCAGTGCATTACTGTTACACTGAAAGGGAACTTCAACTGCAGATTTCACTCTGCTGTCCTGGGAAAGGTTTTCATTCATGATATCAACACAGAAAGAAGGTCTGAAAAGTCTTTGGCATACAGGATCAGACTGCAAAAATGAAAAAAGGGTCTGCAACCAACAAACTAAAATACCATAAAGGTAAATAGTAACAGAGAGAAGAAGTCAAACACACAAGCACCAAACAGAAACAAATAACCAAAATGCAGAATTTCAGAAAAGAGCCAAGAAATTCTAGCAGATCACAAACATTTACCAACAAAAATTGCAGTTACCAAAATCTCACTATGGGATTGCTTAAATGTGTTAGGAGTGTCATGAATGACCTGAGAGAGCCAGGGGGAGAGCAGCAAGGATGTGCTGAAATGTGGAAAGCACCACCTGGGAGGAGCTGGGACATTTGAGTCTAAAAGACAGGACTACATGTCTTCTGACATAGAAAACAATTGCTAAAAGACCAATAAGATATTGTTCTCCATGACCACCACGGATATGACAGAAAATAGGCTTAATCTGTGGCAAAGAAATGTTGACTGTCAGGGAAAGAATACTATAACAAAAGATAGTGAACTCCTGAACCTGGTGGACCATCTCTTATTTTTAGTGATAATTAAGACATTAAACATATTTCAGGAATTACTTGCCTACATTTTATCCTGCAGTACTGCAAAGGGGTGGGCTGCCAGCTCTCTGAGGTTCTTTGCTGAAACTGTTCTGTGATAACCAACAGACTTCAGCTTTTTATACTGCAATTCTTGACATTTCAGTGCTAGCACTGACCAAAAATGCAGCTAAGGACCAAAAAATCCACCATTGTATAGATCTCTTCAGCAGAAGCAGGTGTGTATTGTGGGACTGTTGCTTTAGATTTGTGGGACTTGCTGCTATATCGGGACTGAAATATTTTGATATGTGCTGCACTCATTTTTATGATAAGAATGGAATTAGTCACAAAATGGGGAAGTAAATTAAAAAAGATATGGAATTTTATGTCCCGATCTCAAAAAATTAAACAACAAATATTTACAACAGACAATCAAATATGCAAAGATTCCTTACACATTCATTTGTAAATTTTTACAATATGCATTCAGACATCACTACTAGTGCATTTAAATCAAGTCTATGTGGTACTGTCAAGAAGCATCTAAATTACAGTGATGACTCATAAGTAAACAAATAGTACCACTAAAATCAAAATACAGATATTGGAGACTGGGCAGGAGTTTGGAGGTATAAATAAGAGGTCAAATTAAATCTCCCCATTTTTTACTCTGTGAAGGAACAGAAAGTATAACATTATATCTCTGATTTCATATTCCAAATAATTTAATACAATTCAAACAAAATCAGCTTATGACACTTAAAGCAAAGCATAAACAACAGAAAAAGCAAAACTGAACAATTAAAGAGAAGTCTGTGGGATTACAATGTTTTGGCATTCAGAAAATTAAGTGCAGAAGCAAGTTTTTGGTTTGATATGCAAGAATTTGGACTGACTCCTGTTATTAAGCACCCTCCTTGAAGTCAGTGTGAATTTTGCCACTGGCTTTGAGTGGAGCAGGAACAGGCATGTTATCAGCCATCACAGCAGGCTGTATTCTTCAGCTAACAATACACTTCCACATCTAAAGATAAAAGAAAACTGTTAAGTGACCTACCCAGAGTGGATGGGACTGGAAACAAGGTTAACATTGTCCAAGGTGTCTGCAGCCCAGCTATAGTGTCTGAGAGAATCAGAATCAAACTCCCTTTGAAACGTCAGGTGCTTCAAAACAAAATAAAAAAAAAAAGATAAATTTAAATTTAAAATTAACATTAAAACACTTGTCTTAAATACAAGCTTGTTAATATAATTCTATTAAATTTAGACCAGTCCTTTTCATATAGCAGTGCTGACAAATGATATATGCTGGAAATCCTGTAAGAATAACATGGAATACACACATAAAGTCATCTTATGTCTCTTTAAAACATTCTTTTTGCCCACTTTTCACACCTCCTTCGGTTTCAACAATGTGTCTCTCCAGTATTCACTTACCTGTGCCAGGTTAAAAAGACTGAAAAATATATTACCATTTGTACTGCAATCATACACCATGCAGACAGGCAGTACAATATTCCCCCTCAGAAGTTGCCATTGGATAGATCCTTGTTCAAGCAGAACCTGTGAATAACTTCACTGAGAGTTTCACCGAAGCTGTGAATGCACCAGCGAGTTCCCAGTGGGAGGGGAGTTTGTCTTCATACACATATAACCAACATGAGACCTGTTTTCTGGAGTGCCACTGCCCCTACTCATCTCTACAAAAATAGCTTTAACCCAGTGAAGTGCTGGAACACTGGTGCTATAATTAACTACCCCACCTGACAGACACTGAGGTGTAATTTGTTTCTTGCTGCTGCCCATAGACACACACATGCACACTCCTGTATCCTGTGCTCTGCAACATGCTCTTACCCTAAAACTCCTCTTATTGTGCAGCAAAGCCATTTTAGTAAAATACATCTTATTTTGTTTCCTTCATCCTACGAAATCAAACAAATTCAATCTTCAAACACTGTTTGCCCCTATTTCCAGGGTGATATGAAAGCTTCTCCATAATTTAAGAAGCACCATCAGAAATTACATCAATAAAAGTAAGTCAGGAAGCTGTCATGCAACACACAATCTTCACTCAAGGTGGTGTTAAAGATGTCAGTGTTTTCTCTAAGTAGGTTGTTTGTGCTTAGAGGCAAATGCATCTAGAGAGAGCAAAGTCTATTTAGACTAAAACCTCATGGGCTGTTTTCAAATCAAATTCAGTGGGTTAAAGTCAAACCTGAGCCAAGCATACACTTCTACACAGGGAAGTTTTATTATTTCTGCCTGGTTTTTTTATATGCTGACACAGTGGTAGTGCAAATTCATGATGTCGAACAGAAATATCAGCATTAGTAGTAAATCTGGCAGGGTCAGTCGTAAACACACAAAAATACTTCTGTTGAGAAGCTTCCACAAGATAAGCAGGCAGATAGTGCTGTGTTGTTGGCCAGGATGTGCAACCCTCCCATCACTCTGGGGTTTCCAAAAAGTTTCACTTTTTAGTCATTTCTTTTATTAGAGATGAGCATGCCAGGTTTCCTTCCAAAAAACCATTGACACTATAATTTACTGCCAATCAATAGAAATCTTTGCAGGGTACAACTTTGCTCTGTCATCCATCAAACACAGTGCCACATGGCTCCATGTCTCCTCCTTTCCATACCTTAACACTTTTATTAAGGATCTTTTGTTGAACTTTGTGCTATAATATATGTATGTGAGGCCTGATGGTTCAAACACAGACAACAATAAAGGGCAAACTTGCATGTGTTAAACACCAAAATACACCATCAAACAAAAAAAGATAAAATGAATGCTGTTAAAGCAATGACAATTAAGCAACCACAGTGGATTTAATTAGTACCATTAGTTTAATGAAGACAGTTTTCTAAGTCTTTCCAAAAGGACACCAGAGATTCTCCTGCATTTCCTGAGAAATGCTGTGGATTTCTGCTATTCCAAATGATTTGTAAGAGCTCATACTGAGCACGTTATTATTTTTGATACCAAACAGTGTAAGATTCAGACAGCTTGTCTTAGGCATTGTAAATATTTAGATAAACAAAAATAAACTTATTACTTGCTCACTGATCAACGTTATCATCAAAAGTAGGACAAAACAATGAAATGTGCCAAAAGGAACAGCACAATTTGGTGTTTGCCACTGAAAAGCCTGCCAAGGCATAACAGTGTTACTGCACTGAGGCCCCGGCATGCATCACACCAACAAATAAACATCACTACACATCAACAAATAAACGTGGGGTCAGGTTTCCTATAGATGAAAAATGCTAATGTTCCTTTAGCAGTGTGACATAGAAAACTAAACACAGGGTCATATAAGTTCCAAGGAAATATCATCACTCCAAAATAACCTCTGCTAGACAGAGGTGATCCTATGCTCACCGCGGTGCTGCAGGTTTGCCTTGGTCTTTCTTTGTCCTGAGATATGGTCTGGACACCAGGTAACTACTGTTTGAAAACATTCCTTTCTGACCAAGTGCACTCAAACAAATCTTTTGGACATATTTAGAGCAAGCAAAAACCTAAAGCCTGCAGCCAATAATTTTGGCAGAGGAACAGAGTAGGAAAAGCTAATAGCAGGACACATGCATCTTACACACAGCACGCATCTGTGCTTCTCATTTTTTCAGGCTCTTGAGGTGCTGGATTTTCCAGGCAGGCAAAAAAATCTTCCTGTCTTAAATTGCAATATAAGCAGTCCAGAAGATGGTACACTGTCAGTGACAACAAATCACAGGATTTATCCTGTGCTGGGTCAGGTCCCAGTGTTCCCTCCCTGGACCGAGGGAGATTAACTATGCATTGCTAAAGGGTGTGGCAGCCTTAGATGCAAATGTGTGTATAAAAATACTGATGGCTCTGCTGGCAAGGATCCTGCTGCTTGCATAACTGAATATCCAGGCTGTGTAATATCAGAGTTCAGCAAACAGAAGAATTTATGCTTCCTCCCAGATGAATTTATCCAGACTGAAGTGATTCAGCAAGCTGCTATTTAATGGACAGCTCGAGTCATCCTGCCTTTGGCTGATTAAATTCAGAGGTTGATGTAAATTATTCCATGGAGAAAGTCATTTGGATTTAGTCTGAGTTGCTGCATCCAAGGTAATATGCCAGGACACAGAAATTTTAACGTTGCCCAGCCAGGTTATGAGGTACAATGTGGCCTGGATTCAGACTTCCCTGTTGAACAGGGTCAGCAATAAACCACCAAATGCAAACAATGGAGAATATCATGACTTCTAAGGAATTATTAGAAACTCTTCTCTGACACTCGATGTGTTATGCTGGCAGTGAGGTTCAGTAAAGAATGATTTCAAATCTTCCTCATTTGTTTCTTTTCACACTCCTAAGTCTCCCAGTGATCCTGGGGAGAGGTGACCATGGGATCTTCTATTTTAACCTGATCGAGAGGTTGACAAATGCTTCTTACTCTTTTACATACTGATATTTGTGATAAAATCAATTCCCATTACTCTGAGACTTTGCTCTTGCAAAGTCCAGACAGGTCTGATATGTACAAAATCAGAGGAAATGGCATATGCAGATAGGCAATGGATCACTCTGCTTCAGAGCACTGTGATTCCCAAAACAGTTTTAACTCCTGTCAGTTTCCAGATGGACTTTTAGGACATTGGTTTTGACCCACAGTGTTCTTTGTTCCTATGAATTCCACTAGTGGAACACAAGTTGGAGGTTTTCTTCCCCTCCTTTCTACTGCCATAGCAGAGATTATCTAGAACCCTGTCAATGTATAGAAGCATGAGAAGGAAAGGTAGAGGTATTCTCCATCTCCCAAATGCAGTCTTGCTTCTGCCAAAGTGCTGTAAATTTAGGGCTGGGCTGAAGAACAGAAATTCCAGAAAATGGATATATTTTTGTCAGGACATTGAAGTTTGCAGAAACCGTATCAGAAATTTTTAGCTGGGCTCCCTTTTTCATGAAGATAGTTTGTTGGGTTTATGTTGCTTGTTTTTCAGAGAATCATGGTTTTACTAACTTCTCAAGACAGAACTGGTATTTTTTTCCCACTACGACCTTTCCTGTTCCTGATCCCCTCCTGGACATGAGATACTTAAAGTTTATCTAAAGTATTAAGATTAGAATAACATTCCCAGCTAGACTGACAACCAGGCCTCCAGCCTGGCTTCATTTTACATGACAAATTCGGACCAGTGCTGAACTGCAGTAATTGCAATAATTGCACAATCATTGCAGGACAAAAACCGGAATCACAAAAACACAGAGATTATAAATGCAATGGAAACAGCCTACACTGCTGCTCAGCACCAGCACTAGAATCTGTTGCCTTGTCAGCTCAAGAGTCAACACTGTAAAAGATCTTCCAGAAAGCAGAGAGGTCCATGACAGCTCCCAGAGAATATGAAGTTTGCCCTGAAGCAGAGCTCCTGTACTTGGTGAGGTGTCACTGTAACGCTTCCACATACAGACAAGTGGTACTTTCACGGTAATCACAAAAATGGTCAGAATCATAAAACAATGCAATATATTCTCAGACTGAAGGGTCTTCCTCTCCTCCGAAATTTCCATCATATCAAGAACACTTAATGAAGTCTTAGGATTAGGAGGCGTCAAAGCAACTTTAGGTTTTCAGCCCTGACATATAATTTCTCATCCCCAGTGCCAGTGGTTATAGATTTTGTTTCCTGACTTCAAACCAAACGAAACCACAAAATCACTGCTTTGCAAGCTTTAGAAACTCTCACGAGCTGGCTGTTGCAAATTAAGGTTATTGGTGGTTTACAGCATTTCACTTGAAAGTAACAATCTAATAATAAACATTTTGTTGCTCAAACAGAATCCAATTTCTGCCATTCTCATAATGCTACCAAAACTGCGTGTAAAAGCTGTAGTAAAACTGGGTAACTTACATTACACTTGAATTTACAGACTAATACAATCAAGGTTTAAAATACGTAAGTCCTGCTCTGTCGACCTTTTCCCTCATGAAAATATCCTCTGAGATCAATAACCCCCCAGTGCAGGAACACTCTTCTGTGAAAACAGCAGAGTAAACCTCAGTTTCGTTACAATCCACATTATGCTCTTCCAGGACATAAACAACAGTTCCACTACACAATCCTTTCATCACTCCCAAATAAAGATTTTTATATGAATTTTTATTCCGCTTCCTAGCAGATCTCTGACTTCAGTGCAACCAGAAACTCTTGAGTAATTCAGTTAGGTCTGAAAATCTGAAACAAGTCTACCAAGGAAAACGCTGAGGAACTCACAAACAAAGCATATAGTACGCCATCTTTTGGAAAGACCTTCCCGTGCTAGAATCAGGTCAAAAGATTCTGCTTTCATGGTATTAGTCATTGCACAAGCATTTGAAAGATACATAAACTGACCAGTGTATAACAACTTAATCTTTGCAAGGCCAAATTGTTCCCAAGGGTGGAAAAACAAGGACAGGAATTGGAGTCCCCTCCACGTGGACAGAACAGGCAATAGTAATTCCCAGTCTACGCAGTACAAAGGTTGCTCAGTGTAAAACACGTTGCTCCCAGCTTATCAAAGCACTCTAAAGACACACGTAGCATTAGGTCACACATGCTCCCAGGACTTCAGCATATGACCAACCCCATTCTAAGAAACATAACTGGTCCCTTAAAAGACTCATTTGGTTTGGGACCCCATCACCTGTCCCGTGCAGGATCAAAATCACAAAGTGGTAACCCCCACAGTTTCTTTCTCACAGCTCCCTTCTTCCCCCTTTTCAATGGCTAAGAGAGCAGGGATAGTCTTTGGAGGCACAGAGGGCTGAACACTCACCCCCTGTAAATATGAAGCCAAACTACATGGTGGCAGAAACACAGCACATACCTGGTCCTTTGCTGGTACCAGCAGCTCTTCAATCATCATGCTGTCCCGGGCATAAGAACTCCTGTTCAGTGTGTAGGACCTATCCGAACTGAAGGAGCGGAGGCTGTTGTATTTACCATTTATCATAGAAAGTGCGGGTGACAATGAGATGAACAGAAAATAAAAATAAAAAAAAATTAATACATGCAACTTCCAGGGATAGCACAAGATGGCAAAATATACATAATCTCTGAAATAAATACAAGGGGGAAAATGGAATAAAAAGTATTTGACTATAGTTAAATATCCCCTTCCCTACAATATACATAAGCAAAATCTCAACAGATGTTTACTGCTTTGGCAGTAATGCTGTGGCTTTAGAATAGATCTAGAAACGTGTATTCAAGTATTTAGATGAACTTTGATAAATATCTTCATGCCCTAATCCTGGAAGGAGACCCATGAGGGCAGGTCCCAGGGTAGCTGTGGGTAGGTTACAGCACCCGCCCATAAAGCTCAGCTTGCTGAAGCAGGTTTAACTAAGAGAAAGTTTTATGTGTTGTCATCTTCTTTGTGGCTGAACCACTTTTGACATCGTTAAAAACACCCCAGTTATTCCTTTAGTTAGAAAGAAAGGGTAATGATTTTGAAATGAACGAAAAATTAGCTTATTGATGATTAAATCCAGATTCTGATGTTTTGGGGGTTATTTTGTTCATGGTGAACTATTTAGAAATAACTAAGATCACTCTGAATGTGTTGCAATTAAATCAACGTAGGAGTGTGTTATATTTAACCCTGGAAGGTACATTATGGTATGTGCTAAAAACATGCTGCAGGCCTAGACATGCTTGCTACGTGACAAAAAATAAAGTAGTAAAAAACGTGAATTAATACAAAGCAACATCCAACAACATATTACACTTTTGAACTAGCAACACTTTTCAGACTCAAAACTCTACAACGTGTTTCATGCATTTAGTAGTTGCTAACTGAATTTTTCTAGTCCCTTAGCACACGTTCCTCCTTGTGCTGGAAGCAGAACTGGGATCTTAATTACACACTGTAGGCATATGTTAAGCAGACTTTTACATGATAAAGGGCATAAAGAAATTAAGTTATATTTGTTATAACAGGGGGATATTCTCTAAGGCTGAATCCACCCCCTACTCCCAAAAATAAAAGCATGTCACTTTCTAATGCTGAATAAAATGAAAATAAGCAATGGCAGCAGCAGAAAGATGAGAAAGATGTAACACGATGCCATGCCTTCTTACCTGACTTTTGGACTAAAGCAATTTACAGTGGAAAAGAAACAGGAGAAATAGAAAGCAAAGAATCAGACAGGAAAAGCAAGATGTTATGGCTGGATGGCTAATATATTTAATGTGTTCATTTCTTAATGTTACACTCAGAATCAGCAGTAAGATACATCCACAGGATACTTTTTTTTTGCTAAATAAAATACTTCACAGGAAAACCACTGTATTTGTCTCCTCTGAGCATAACATGTGCAATGCAAAAAAATGAGCTACGCAGCAACAAATAGTAATGGCACTGCTAAAATCAGAAGCATGGGAATATTGGATTTCTCTCAAAGAAAACGTGGGGTTGAACCCTCAGATCTAACTAACAGATCTTGACTGTGAAACTCTGCCCTGCCACCTGCACAGAGAGCATTCAGCTCCGTGCAGGAAGAGGGCTGTAATGAGTCAGAGGTGTCAGGTAAATCAGTGCCCGGCTCTGCACACAGAGCACCTCCCTCTCCACCATCACTGCCGTGCTTCAGCAATGACCACGGCCGAGAGTGCTGTGTGAGGACCTTGCTCGCGCCGGCTCCTCTTTAAAAGCAGCATGTCAGCTTTGTTAATTCAATTTGCAATGACACAAGGTTCTTCCTTCAGATTTGTTTTGCTGATTTTCTATCTAATGGACTATTTAAATGCATTTTGGCATTTCTCATGAATGTATGTATCACATAAATACTTATGAACTTCCCTAAAAATTGTAAGTCAAGCAAAACATGGCTGGGGACTACTAAAGAGCAAATCTGCACTGCATGCTTGCATTTCTAATGCGACCATAGCAAACAAAACTGAAGGCTAGACATCTAAGCTTTACTTTATGGGAGCTGCCATTTGCTGTTAGACAATGAACTCAGTTTCTAAAACAGATCTTTAAACTACAGCATAGGAAAAAGTCCTCAGGGCTCCAGCTTACGAGGTTTAATTATTAGCTTCAGTACAATTCAACTGTCAGTAACTACACTGCAAATCCACAACTATGGAAGTAATCCCTGCTCATACAGCTTTAATTGTTTTGAGCAACACACACTGCAGGCTTTAGCAACATTCAAAAATGAAATCTAAAACGTCGATCTAGAAACACCTGAACTGGAATTAATATTAGTCAGACATCATATCAGGTTTACAATGTTTTATCAGGTTCACAGAAACTTTGGACTGCTTTTTTTGTAACACGTAATCCATTCCCTGTCAAATTAAACCCTGCAACAAATTTAGGGTAAACCTGATTTTTTTTTTTTGGGGGGGAGGAGGAGCAATTTTTCTTTAATATTGTCTCTTTTGGTTGGATTACTTACTAGCACCTTTAAAGAAATAAAAGCACCAAAATAGCAAAATGATTATCATTCAGTTTTTCTGGTATTTACATTATTCAGCAAAATTAGCCCATTAAGGACACCTCTACTGTGAGTATCAGTCTGACCCAGCAGTACTTAAAAGAAACCTGGTTTTGCTGTCTGCTCTGGATCAGTCTCTAGACCAGTTGCAAAAGAGGTGACTGGGAGATGTTCAGAGCAAGAACAGAGACCAGAAAAAGTGAATAGTTAAGTTTTCCGTACCACTGCCATAAGAAGCCAACATGAATAAAGAATATGAAACAAAACTGCAATGAACATATGCTTCAAAGGAAGTACACCCCCTCTACTTCGTTTCAAAAGAGGCTCCAGTGTTGTGTGAGAGCGCACTTGGTTTGTAGAAACTTGTAGCTGTGGTGACGCGCGAACATGAGAAACGGCAAACACAATACCTGGCGGAGCGGGCGCCCAGGCTAAAGCCCATGTATCCTTCAGCAGGCAAGGAGTCATCTCCCAGCTCTTTCAGATCCTGGGGTCCGAGGTATTTGTCCGTATCGCCTGTCATTGCATCCTCACCTGCCAGTACAGAAGTCAGGCTGAAATCAGGAGCTACGCGTATTGTAAATGTTTGTGCACTTAGCAAGTCATAACGCCCTTCTCTGCGCGCCAATAAGGAATCAATCCAGTCACCCCCACTTTCCCTAAGGCTCTTTCCACGTAGTATGTTAATTATCCACCCTCTGAATGGGCCTGAGAAAATAATTTTATTGGGGGGCAAATGACAGAAGCAGAACTCCACCTTGATGTAAATCCAGTAAAGTTATACGAGGGATGACTTTTGCCCAATCGTTTCAGCAAGCTAAAGGCTTCTTCTGTACTTTGCATCATTACACACGCTTTTGCTTTCCTTATCAAAAAAAGCCCGAGCTAACAAAATAAAGTTAGATAGTTCCACGTGGGAAATAAAAACAAAAACATCAAACCAACAAACAAAACCAAACCAACTGATGGCTGTGAGGGACAGCCTGTTAGCCCACCAGTACGGAAAAGTGCAGCAAGCTTGAATAGAGGCTGAGTGAAAAAAGAGGTCCGCCTTCCACCTTGGGTATTTCTCAGTAACTTTTGTTAAGTTTGAATGGAAGAAAGGGATTTTTGTCACTAGCGGTTTTTTATTAGTTTGGTTGTTTTGTTGGGGTTTGTTTGTTTGTTTGTTTTTGGTTTTGTTTTTTTGTTTTTTTTAAGAACCTCTTCCCGCTCCCAGGTTGATTTTCTGAAGCTCAGTGCTTCCTGCAGCCCTTTCTCCGCCCCGGCGAGGGCGATGCGGCCCATCCCTATCCCCATCCCCGCGGCGCAGAACAAAGCCAGGCCCGCGGAGCCCCGGCCGAGCCCCCGGGCGGGCGGGACCCCGTCTGGAACCGCCGGGAGCATATGGGACGCGGCCATCCATCCACAGGGAAAGAGATCGTTAGTCGGTTTAGAAAAAAACAAGAGGAAGGGAAGTTAAATGTTGGCAGAGGCGGGCAGGCGCCGCAAAGGGTTAACGGAGCAGCTGCCCGGCGGGGAGCATTTGCATGCCATTACATCATGCAAACCTACATTCCTGCGTTGACAGAGCAAGTCCAAAATATGCCTTTTGCGGTTGTTGGATTTTTTTTTTTACCCCCCTGTTCCCTCAACAGCACAGAGGAGCGAACGCTCCCTATAAACTCACTGCTTGCCGACATTCACTCTCCTCCTTTGTTGTGAACGCGTTTTAGGTGTGTAAAAGTTGCACAACAGAGAAGTTTAACAGCGCATTCCCGAAGGTAAGTGACTCCCAACCCCAGACTCCCGTTTCCCGCTTTCATTCAAGGAGTTCAGACTAGTTTCCATTCACTAAACTCAGGAAACCACAGGCGAGCTCTGGTTTTAAACTAACAATCAAGTCTAAAAATACCCCTTCAGCTACTGCTTTGCAAACGGCAAACAAACAGACCAACTTTCTCCTCCAGCCCAGCAACAACCAGTATTTTAAGTAACAGTTTCAAAACTAAAATGTTCATAATACCCAAAAAGCATTCAAAAACCCGAAACAGAATCATCATACATCAAGTGAAACTTTAAAAAAGTCTTACTGTTTTGGAAAGCCATTTTCACCAGTCTGGTCTATAAGATTTTTTTTCCCTGGTGTTTCCAAGAATTCCTATTAGTCCTATTAGTCCTTAAGCAGTGATTTAGACTTAATCTCCAAACCAGCACAAGCAAACTAATCCCTGTGGGTCATATTCGCTTTCCACACAACAACTGAGATCTTCTTAACATCTTGATCTCTTCGCATGTATTTTAGGACATGTGCATCTTTGTCCTCTCAACTCAGATTAAAAGTCCTTTGCAAATATGAAACAAAATGAAAAATAATGACTACAGTTAAAAAAAAAAAAACAACAAACAACAAAAATCCCCTTTTAATCACTCTGCAGACATCCCTTTAAAGCTTCTGCTGATTGGATTACAGCCTCCCTTGGCAAGCCTCTTGAATGGTGACATAAATGCAGGCACTCCAGTTATTTGTATGTAAATAGGGGTGCTGCGAGGGTGTAGTTTTTCTGTAACTTGATGCCGGGGCTGAGCGAGGGAGCGCGGGGCTGCGGGAAGGGCGCTGCCTCCGCCCGCCCCCCCGGCCCGGGGCCGGCACCTCCCCCGCGCCCACCCCCGGCCTCTGCCCTGCCTCGGGGTGCCACCGGCGTGAGACCATCCCTCCCTGCCCGGGGTGCTTGGCTCCAGCGGCAAACTCTGGAGCTTGAGGAAAACGGACTGAAGCCTGGGAGGCGAGGAGGTGGCCCAGGGAGGGAGATCTGGGCAACTTTAAGCAACTACGAGCTGATCCAGTAAATTTGGGAACTTCTGCCCTAACAGCACCTGAGGACAAGCGCTGCGCCACTGTAAGGAAGAGAGGTGGCATTTTCTTTAGGAACGTCGTTTGTCAAAGGCAAGGTGGAGAATAGTAAAAAAAGAAATATTGCAGCTGAGGTGCAAAATAAATTAGATGTTATCCCGCTCTGCAGCTAATCCAGCCAGAGCAGGATTACTCTGATGAAATGCTCTCATCAAAGGAAAAACTGCATCTAGGAGTGGTAATTTCAAAGAATTCCAGACATTGTTTTGTGATCGTGGGAGGCAGGAGCAAAGTGGGTGGTGCACGTTTCAGCAATCCCACTCTGTTTAATTAGGTGCCACAGCCTAAATCCTCTGTGCTTCAGGTAACAGTGAGCACAGTGTTTGCTCACAGCACACGGTGTTGCTGCAGAGAGAAGTCCCACGGAAAAGTGAAGACAAAACTCATCTCTGAACACGAAAGATAGAGAAATGCCCGACAGTGAGGCACTGATGAAAAACCACCAAAGAACACTGCACTGCTTTGCTGCAATTGCCATCCTTCCCTTCGTAATACATTACATGTTGAAGAAAGATCATGTTCCTGCTAACAGTGGGCAAACACAGCTATCACAAGTATAGGAAACAGCTCAAAATCCAGGAAAGAATAGTGGCAGTACGTCAAAGCAAGGGCCCAGCAGTTCTAATGTACACTGTCTGTGACAGCAGCCACACTTCATAGAAAAATATAGGAATATAAACCATTGGAAGTCCTTTGGGACATTTTTTTTCTAGCTTGCACTGATTTGAGCACACATTTTCTAAACCTGAAAGAGGTTTGTATAATCATGAACAGCTTTTTTTCTTTTTTCCCTTTTTTAAATTCTTCCAGTTAGACTTTGAACTTATGTAAACTTCTTGTGTTCACTGCACCATGGACCTGTGCAAGGAGTCATAAAAGTCTACCTGTTGCAGGAGGAGAAGCCCTTTTAAGCTTGACCTGCCTCTTGCTGGTTTCTATGATGCCCCCTCTTCTCAGACTTCTGGAGAGTTAGCAAAGATTACTGCTCACTATGCCACCCATTACTTTTTATATTCTAGCCTATCCCTCATGCAGTTTGTTTTTATTTTCTGGGATAGAGAGTTCTATTCTCTTTACTCTTTTCTCTCCAAGAACCTCTCATCACCTTTCTCATGCCAAGTTTTCCCTATTTTTCTGGTCTGTCAGCATGTCTCCTACAGCTGGGAGTTGCAGGAGTGCAGGGCAGGTGTTCTTTTAGAGGCCAGCGAGAAATACAGGCTCTCCGGCAAGAGAGAGAAGGCATCATGTGGCTTGGGAAAAGTACCAAACAAAATTTAATCATAGCCTGGGATCCAAATGGACGGTTGTCATTGGCTCTGCTAAAGGTACCTGAAGCTTTTGCCACTCCCTCATCACAGTCTGTCCAGAGCTGTCTGATGACAAAAGAGGTACAGCCACAGAGAAGAGGAGGACGCTTCAAGTTGTAGCCAAGGTTTTGGTTTCGCAGAAGTGTGGAGAAAAGCCAGTACTAAACCATTGAAACTTTTATGAACCTGTGAAATTTTATGGAGCCAAAGAAACTCTGAAAACTCCAAGCTTAAAAACATAATAAATCAACCCCTCCTAAAACGACCAATAACAGATTTTTATACATGGGGATGTCCTGACCTGTCTTAAAGGCATTTTAATTGCTGTATTTTAGCACCTACTCAGGGATCAGGCAGTGTGCATTCATGTTCTGTTAGGACATCTGTCTAATCTTCCAGGGAACTGATTAGCATGATACTTATTCCTACTGAGAGAAGAATCTCCATTAAATGGGTTTAAAACAGTGTCCTGATTTACACCTAGAAATTTGTTATCTACTGAAGACCAAATCACAAAAATTAAAAGCTCAACAATAACTGTTTCTTGCTATTGACTGTCTAAATTCTCAATACCTAATCGGGTTTATGGATTGGATTGGTTTTGCCCTTCACTGCTCACACAGTCTCACTTCTCTATGCATCAGCTTCCATTGCTTGCTGTCCCTTTGCCTCTGAGACAGCAGTGGCAGCTTTAGGGAGGGCTGTTGTGACAGAGCTCATCTCTGGGTTGTGGCAGTCACAGCAGGACTCCAGCTTCCTCTAGGAGATTAAAGCTCTTGCAGCCGCCCAGAGGGACGCTAAGAGGCTGAGCAAGCACTGCAGAGGAAGGGATCCCTTCCAGGCCTCCCACAGACAACTGGAGTTGTGCTTTAGCATGGCTGATCCCTGGCTCCCCACCAGCCCCGTGGCCACAGGCACACCACTGGGGCTCCCAGCTGCACAGGGTGTGAGCTCACATCTGGAGATGGTAAGAGGAAAGGCCCAGTTCTTCCAGTCTTGGCTTTCACATTTTTTTTTATTTGCTATCTCTAACAAAAAAAGCATAGCACATGTTTGGTGTGCATCAGAATTGCTCTGTGTTCTTCTACAAACTTTCTGCTATATATGAAGATGAGCCTTCATTTCCCCCCTCCCTCCCCCCAAAATCATGTTCACATATTTCAGAAAAACACCATTTCTTTTTTGTGGTGTAGCGGTTTCCCAACACTTAACCTCATTTGGGCAGATTTGCCAGAGTCATCTAGGAAAAAGAATGAAAGATTTGACTGCAAACCAAACTGTCCTCAGCAGGGAGGATAAATTACACAATTCCCATGTAAATACTTATTTAGCAGGCACAGCAAGACATAAAATACAAGGACATTATATTCCTGACATTTGTCTCTGAGCCTCTACTTTCCAAGTCATCAGTTTCTTTTAGGAGAGAAACCTTGAGGGTTGTGGCAAATTGAGAAGCCATTCAGCAAGTTTCTCTCACTGAAGCATTTTGGCTGATGACATGAACACTGACCAAGTGAGGGAAAGCTTAGATTTGTTTACTAAATTCGTGCCTTTCTCTCACTTGGAAATCAGCTCCCTGGCTATGACATTTGTCAGAGTGCCTTACCATCTTGAACATATTTATTCTGACTGGTGTAAGTGGATGCACTGTGTATAAATACCCCATCACCACTGAGGAGTTGTGGGGATGGGCATCACTGTATTGTCTTTACAGATACACAAGTCAGGAAAGGGACAGGTTATCACCTCAAAGACTGTAATTCCTCACATGCCTTGCACCCTGGAATGCTTCAGCACAGATTAATAAAATACCTGTTATCTGATTTGAGAGCTCTCTTTCATTGTTAAATTTGAAAAAGACCCTGTTATCACAACCTCATAGAACGGCCTGGATTGGAAGAGGTCTTAAAGATCATCTCCTTCCAACTCCACCGCCATGGACACAGACACCTTCCACTAGACCGGGTTGCTCAAAGCCCCATCCAAACCTTGAACACTTCCAGGAACAGGCAATCCACAGTTTTGCTGGGAAACCTGTTCCAGTGCCTCACCACCCTCACAGTGAAGAACTTCTTCCTAATATAGAATCTAAACCCACACTGTTCAGCTTAAAGACATTCCCCCTTCTCCTGTCACTACATGCCCATGTAAAAAGTCCCTCTCCAGCATTCTTGTTTGTCCTGTTTAGGTACTGGTAGGTGTTCTAAGGTCTGCCTGGAACCTTCTCTTCTCCAGGATAAATAACCCTAACTCTCTCAGCCTGGCTTCACAGGAAAGGTGATCATCTTTGTGGCCTCCTCTGGACTTGCTCTGACAGTCCATGTCCTTCTCACACTGGGAACCTAGAGCTGGACACAGAACTCCAGGTGGGGTCTCATGAGAGCAGAGTAGAGGGGCAGAATCCCCTCCCTCGACCTGCTGCCCGCACTGCTTTTGATGCAGCCTGGGACACGTCTGTTTCTGTGCTGCAAGTGCACATTGCTGGGGTCATGTTGAGCTTCTCATTGATCAACACCCTCAAGTCCTTCTCCTCAGGGCTGCTCTCAATCCCTTCTCCTCCCAGCCTGTATCTGTGCTTGGGATTTCCCAGATCTAGCAGGACTTTGCACTTGGCCTTGTTGAATTTCATGAGGTCTGCACAGTCTCCCCTCTCAGGCCTGTCCCGGTCCCTCTGGATGGCATCCCTTCCCTCCAGTGTGTCAACCACACCACACAGCTTGGTGAGGGTGCACTGATCCCACTGTCCATGTCACCAATAGAGATGTTAAATGGCACCGGTCCCAATACTGACCCCTGAGGAACCACACTTGTCACTGGTCTCCACTCAGACACTGAGCCTTCAGCCTCAACTCTGAGTGCCACCATCCAGCCAATTCCTTATCCACAGAGCTGTCAGTCCATCAAATCCATGTCTCTCCAGTTTAGACACAAGGATGCATTGCAGAACTGTTTATATATACACACCCTCAACCCTACCAACAACATGGGTGCAGAATACAGTCTCTAGGCATGGAATCAATTGTATTACCTGCATTTTTAATTGTTGGTTTTGTTTGGTTTTTGTTAAACTAAGAGCTAGTGACTAGAAAAACCTTCCACAGATTTGGCCTTAAAAATGATCCTGTACATTAAAAGACACAATTGCTTCTTTGGCTCCAACACTCAGATTCCATATAGGGGTGTTTCTCATCTGTACTGCATGCTGTGCAGTGGGACACAGCAATAGTTACTGCTCTGTTAGCTAACACTACCATGCATCAATGCTCCTGTCAGTTAAAACAATACAGTATTTTGAGCACAACAATAGCCTAAGAGCTATTTGGAAAACACAGGTGTCCAGTAGGAACACCACCCATTTGGAACTGCAGCAATGGGAACACAATGACAGACGGAGAACAAACCAAAAGCCTCGGTGCATGAATTAAACAAGAGCTGCACACAAAGAACTTAGCTGAATATCTTTTACACCTTGCTGCTTCAGTGCTATAAAAATTAAAAGTAACTACATCAATAGGGATGAAGAAAGAGAGACTGACTAAAGAAGTACAAGAAAATTGAACACAGTCATTTGTTTTCCTAACAGAAAAGAAAAACCTGCAGCTCTAAAGCACGTGAATCAGAACTCACAAGAATACCTTCAGGACACTATTGTCCTCTTCAGCAACTCAAGACCTCCCCGTTTCTGACCTGTCACCTGGGAACTCCCACCGTGGCCTCTGGAAACCTGCAGTTCCTTATGAAATTTGCACAGACTTCTGCACATCCAGCCCAGGGGGAGGTCTGACCTAACAGGAGGTGTTGGTAGAGGGCAGGGAAGAAGTTGCCAAAGGAGTTTTAAATACTTGGGGACCACTGAAACCATGTCAGAGCTGCCCAGCACACAGGAGGGAGCTGGGTCAGGCAGGCTGTTGGTGCCTACAGCTCAGGAGCTTATTTAGGGGCACTGCAAACAGGAGGAGTTCATTGTCACACACAGATTTCATGTGCAGGATGATACAGGCACCATTTCAGCTACAAGGTACTTTACTTAGTACTAACAAACACCTACAGGTGAGTCCAATGCAGCACCCCCTTAATCCAGAGCAAAAGTCATCTGATGTGTTTTTACTGAATGTCAGGACCAAAAAATTATTTAAAAGAAAATAACCAAACAACCAAAACAAAATCAAACATAAACACCCCTGAAAATACTTCTTTCTGGGTCAAGGGTCCCCTATCAACGTAAATCAACCGTTTCAGAGCTGAATTTGCATCAGAATTAAAAAACAAAAAACTTAATCTTTTTTGCCATTTACTTTCACTATTTTTCTTCTGAAGTGTTTTGATATTTGACCCTTTTGTCCAGTAATTCATTTTTCAGTTAAAATTCAGTTAACTTTATAGAAGCAGTAGCAAAATGATTATTCCAGGAAAGTGAAGATAATTTGATTTTAAAATGGTAAGAAATTCAGAAAAGGTTAGATGATTATCAGTAATAGCTCAAAGAATTTTTGAAGGCATTCTTAATTGTAAAGCAGAAGTTATTGTTAGTTGGATAATAAGAAAATTATCTGAAAGGATTAATTTTCAGACAGATGAAATAGAAGGAAGAAGCTTAAGTTAAATATCAGTGCAATACAAAAATGCACAAATACCTTCTTCAACATCTGATAAATATTCAGCATCACTGAGTATTTCAGGGGCATTGGCTTTACGAACTGCATGATTTAAATAAACAAAATAATTAAATAAAAGCATGGACTATCAATGTGTCAACAAAACAATCAAAACAATAACAAATGTGCAATGACCATATTCAACTAATACTGTGTATTGTTTGTTTTGTTTTGTTTTGTTTTTTAAATGGATATTTCTTATAACAACAAAAGACTAAATAAATTTTTCTTAACATTTTTAATACCTTCATCATCAGACATATCCAGAACTTCATTCATGGTTTCAGGTACATTCAACTTGTGCTTTTCTGTAACAGTCTGTAAAAGAAAAAGAAAGGGATTTCAGGGTACAGGTATAATTTTTCTTAAAATTCTATTATTTTAAATTATTTTAAAAATTAAGTGCCAGGTAGGACATATTTTTAACTGCAGTTAGCAAAAAACCACTTTATAGCTTCTTATTAATTTTCCTTTTTAAAGATACTTTTTAATTGAACTATACATTAAATAGACAAGAGAAATAGGCAATATTATATTTGTATTTTAAACTGTGTTCATATTTTCATAGCAGAAAAAGTATGAGCTGAAGTCCTAAAAAATTACATCAAAAGAAGAATCAAATATACTGAAAAGAGTTTCATGTTAAGGGGTTTAATCAGAACTCTTTAAGTAGTCATCTAAATCTTGAGCAGGAATATGTAATCTCTATTAAAACTAAAATTTCTGAGGGAAGTATTTCTCCTTTGACATTAGAAGAATTCTGCAGTTTGGGAGCAGGTTGAATATCTGTGAATTTTTTTCAGAGGTGCCTCAGCATGAATTGTGTGTTTTTCCCACAAATGAGAACAATTGTAACCACATGCAGGCTAAATGATATCCCTTAAGGGATTTGTGTATGAAAGACACTCTGAAGTGGTTGGATGATTTTCATCCCAATGTTTATATTGTTACAGATTCAAAGACCAATATAAAAAAAAAAGGCAGAAAAAAAATGTTATGAATGCCTGAAATCTGTTCCTAGAATACCTATATCACATGAATGATACACACATGCACATTTTACTTTCCAGCTGAGCTACAGCACAACAAGTACTGGTAAAGTTTTAGGTCCCACAAGAGAACCTGCAGAGTTACCATTCAAGGAGTGCATGGGATTAAAAAGAAAACCAACCAAACCAAACCAAAAAACCAACCCCAAACAAAATCCCATCCCACACTAAATCCATGCCCATCTTTATAGGGGTTTTATATTTTTTTAAATCAGCTTCTCATCCTTCATATACAAATAAGAAATCATTAACAAGTTCAGGAGGGCAAAACAGCCTTCCCATCTTCATGTATTTTAAAAGATTTCACTTTTTCTCTGGCCTTATAAATACTTATTCAGCATTTCATGTTTCTTGGGCTACTGCCATCCCTTGATACAGGCAGAAGAGCTCCTGCATGCTCAAACATTACAAAACTTAGAAAAAGCCTCACACAATTCATTTTGTGGGAATTACTTACAAAGCTTTTTAGCTTTTTTTTTTTTTTTTTTTTGCTGTTAAACTAGCAAAATCACAGGACTTTTTTTTTTAATTGATGTTTAAATTGTAGCAAAATTACTTATGTTCATCCCTGGTTTCATTACATTTAGCTTTGGGAGTTGTTTTGGGAGCCTCAAAATATAAGTCTCAGCAGTCAAACTGAAGTTTTTAAGACCCTAAGTTGTAAATCAGATTTCATGTCTAGACTTCCAAAGACTCAAAATTACACACTGATAAGCAGCAAATTGTGATTTTAATGGAAATTATTTCTGGGTTTCTCTGGAGGGTGGGTATCAGGGGTTGTACAGGCCTTTCAGCAATTTCCTCTGGCACAATTCACAGCCTGACCCATCATCTCTTTACACTTCATCTACAGAACATAAATGATTATTGTTCTGCATCAAATGCAGAACAAACTCTTCCAGCTTCTTGATTTTACAAGCTAAGAAGAACTTTGTGATATTGGGATTTCTTAGCATAAAGGTGTGGTTTTTACTTTTCCTACAGCTACCTAACTGTATGCTAGGCAACCATTTGAGTTTTGCCATCCTGTATAATATTCTCCATCAAATTTATCAGGTTGTGGAAAACTGTTCTGGAATCTTTCTAGAGAGAAATATGTTCTTGAGAAAACATAGAGAGAAATAAAGAAAAAAAATAATTATGTTTATTTTCTGGTATATTCCTTTATATTTTATTGTTCTGAAATTTGTCTTCTATGTGGTGGATTTTCTGTAAACTACTTAATTATAGACCACAACTAGAAAAATCACAGGAAGAAAAGGTACGGGCAGTAATAGAACTAAAATCCTCCTGTCATCCCAAATGCTCATCATATTGCAACCACCTGCTTGCACAGACAGACCACACAAATGGCTGATGACAAAACATGAAACACACACAATAATTGTTTTCCATTTCCCATATGCCTAAAAATACATGCATGTGCATATTTATCTTTTTTTTTAAAGTCAGAAAAAAAATAGTTGCAGAAAGGAAAAAGCAAATTTGGAGCCAATGTTCTGAACCTATGTTCTTCAGACACAGTTTGGGCTTTATTATGCTGGTAGTGCATGGAGGTACCTCACCTCACAAAACTCTTCTCTTAAAAGAGCAATTTGGCAAAACATTAGTGAACAAAAGATCTTTCTGAGAAATATTTTGGATTCTGTGAATTTTTCTGACAGCAGGTAATATTTGACCATTCATAGTCCCTTCAGTGTGTCCTGGGTAACACTTCCTGAGAGGCACGACGGACAAGCTGGAGTTCATGTCCATGTGAGGGAATGGATATTTGGGGATGCAGGGGCTGACTGTGGCTGCTTGCAGAAGACAGCCTTTCACCAGCTTGTGGAAGATGCCAGAAACTACGGAATGAGGTGCTTTTAAGTAAATCCCAACCACTTTTTACAGTGGAATAGGTTCTCTTAGGCCAAATACAAGCCATCATCCCTTGGGAAATGCTCTCAAAAGGCAGCAGCAGCTTCTATTTATACAAGTCTTGTAGAAATGTCTTTTCAACTACAAACTTGTTCCCTAAACAACAAGATCTGTGAAGAAACATTGCAGTTATGACCAGTCCTTTACAATGTCCATTTCCTGCTCAGTTGGCACTCTTTCTGTATTCATCCTCATAGTGTCTATTACTTTAAAAATATACAGCTCATATTTGATTTAATACATACTTTATACTGCTAAAAGGAAATAGATGACTGGAATCTCAGCAGTCATGTAACTAAACAAAGCTGAATACCCTGGTTTTGGAAAAATTCTTCCATTCACTACTGAGCTAAGTTGTACTTACAATTGTAGTCATGGTCTCTTCTGTCACCACCTTCAATGTGTCAACAACTGAAATGTAGCCAAGTCGCTTAGCAATGGCGAGGGCAGTGTTTCCATTCTAGCAATTGAAACATTTATAACAAAAGTTGAATGTTAGCAAGGAAAAGGGGAGAACCTGCTAACTAACAGTAGAAGAATGTAAATAAAAGAAAAATGAAAGTTTGCAAGTTGGTGATTGAAATGAATATATTTTTGGGTAGTAGGATATAAAACTAAGTTTTTAACTCTTTGCAGAAATGGGATGAAAATGAAGAGATTTCCAGATGTTTGCTGTTCTAATTCTGGAAGAGATGATGGCATAGAGGATGCGGGGGCGACTGGAATAGGCTTCCTCTGCTCTTTTCCTCTCCCACCACACGCACTTTTCTTTCCCACATTTCCCTTGCTCAAACACACATGAGGAGAGCGAGGGGAGAGTGGCCCCTGGGAGCCCCCCTGCACTTACCACAGTGAGCTCGTTGGGCGCCGCGCCGTGCTGGAGCAGGACGTTGATGATGTGGGTGTGCCCCTGCTGCGCTGCCTGGTGCAGCGGCGTGTACCCGTTCTGCAGGCACAGAAAGGGAAAAGGAAAGGCTGCAGTGGGGGCACAGCACACAGGCAGCTCCTCACAGAGCGAGAGAGGCAGAGGTGGGACACTCACCTTCGTTTTGGCATTGACTTTTGCAGAATGTTGCAGAAGGAAGTTAACAATTTTTATGTTTCCGTAGTGGCAGCCAACGTGCAAAGGAGTGTATCCCATCTAGAATGAACATCAGCAGTTAGTAAATGTGAATATCCCACACGTGCCCTGACAAAAAAAACCCAACCAAGCAGACATGAAATAGGAAAAATCCTGTTAAGCTTTTTTTTTTTTTCCTTTGGTTTATGTGAAAAATCCTCTAGCCTTGGAAAAAAGCACGCTTCTCATGAATGTCAATTCAAGTGCTCATTGAGTGGTTCCACCAGCTCCCTCAGTACTCTTGGGTGAATCTCATCTGGCCCAACAGACCTGTGTGTGTCTAAGTGCTGTAGGAGGCTGATGATCATTTCCCCTTGGATTATGGGAGCTTCGTTCTGCTCCCCATCCCTCTCTTCCAGTTTAGGAGGCTGAGTACCCAAAGAACAACTGGTCTTACTGACTGAGGCAAAGAAGGCAGTAAGTACCTTAGCCTTTTCCTCATCCTTTCTCACTATGTTTTGCCCACATTCAATACAAGGTGCAGATTTTCCTTAGCCATTCTTTTGTTGCTATTTAGAGATATTTTTTACTGTCTTTTACATAAGGAGTAAGATAAAGTTCTAGCTGGACTTTGGCTCTTCTCATTTTTGCCCTGCATAACCTCACAACACCCTTGTAGTCATCCTGAGTGGCCTGCCCATTCTTCCAAAGGTCATAAACTCTCCCTCCCCTTTTTTTTTTTCTTCAGTTCAGACAGGCCAGTCTTCTTCCCTGCCAGTTCATCTTTTGGCACACAGGGATGGCCTGCTCCTGCACCTTAAAGATTTTCTTCTTGAAGAATGTCCAGCCTTCCTGGACTCCTGTGCCCTTCAGGACTGAACTCCCAAGAGACTCTCTCAACCAGTCTCCTAATCTGCCCTTCAGAAGGCCGATGTGGCAGTTCTGCTGACCCCTCTCCTTCTCCAAGAACCAAAAACTATCATTTTGTGATTGCTGTGCCCAAGACAAACTCCAACCATCACATCACCCCCCAGTCCTTCTCTGTTGACAAACACAGATCCAGAAGGAGCCTTCCCTGGTTGGCTCCCTCACCAGCTGGGTCAGGAAGTTCTCTTCCACACACTCCAGGAACCTCCTAAACTGTTCCCTCTCTGCTGTGCTGCACTTCCAGCAGACATCTGAGGAGTTGGGGTCCCCCATGAGAACAAGAGCCAGCGATTGTGAGACTTCTCCCAGCTGCTCACAGGATGTTTTATCTGCCTCTTCATCCTGGTTGGGTGGTCTATATCAGACTCCCACCAGGATATCTGCCTTGTTGGCCTTCCCCCTGATTCTTATGCATAAACACTCAACCCTGTCATCACCACCATTAAGCTCCAGACAATCAAAACATTCCCTAACACACAGTTCATGAAACAGTTACCTTTAAATGAAAACTTGCTACTTTTCTCCATGGCATGGAGAAAGGCTACTTTTCCCCAAATCTTCCCCCCCCACTCACAATAGGAGTTGATGGCTTTCCAGCAGATGCTTTGCCTGGCTCACAGAGAGGGATTAATGGGCTTCTCCCTCTCTTGAGGTGAGTTATCGGGGTTCCTTTCCCCTCTAAAGGTCAGGTTTCATAGGCCCACTTGATGGGCTCTGAGATGCCAGAAGGGTCCTTAGCCACTGTTCCTGTGGGGCTTCCCCATTTTGCAAGTAGGCTGAAACTACACTGCCAGTGTAACACGTCCTTTTGCTACTCTGTGGGACTTCCAATGCAGTTGGTCCCATGCTCCATTACCAGTTTCTATGGAAAAATCAATTTCTAGACTGACAAATTATATACGATATGAGGAACACTAATACACTAAACACATGGTAAAATGCACTGCAACTATGCACTCCTGTTAATGTAAAAGAATTCTGCTTTGGGGGAAAGAGGAAGGTCTGAGGCTGTCTGAGCTTATTAACTTCAGTGGCAGAAAGGTCAGTTAGAATATATATGGGGACACATGGTCATGCTGCATGTCTTGGCTGCTGGTAGAGCTCAAACTAGCCAGAAGGAAAATACACTATGTGGGATTGAACAATGTGGAACTAGATCCAAAGGCCTGAAAAACAGGCTGGTGTTGTACTGACCAGGCTCCTGCTGCTCCACAGTTTAAAGGTGAAAAAAAGCCTTTGCTTTCCTGTTCTGAAAAGAAAAAGCTAGTGCCAAGAGGCAGAGGCACAGAGAGAGTTAAAATCTTCAGCCTGTCATCCCTCATTTTTACATCCAAGCCAGTGAGGTGTAGTCAGCTTAGGCAACTTGGTCAAAAGCACTGAGGAGACAAGTCCAGAGTCAGCCTGGGATTCAGAAGCCAGCACTACACCACATGTTCAAACCGTGAAGTCATAGCTGCTCAGATGAAAGAAAGAAAGAAAGAGAAAACCTCAAATGTGAACTATTTCCACTAAAGGGAAGTCTCAAGTGTCCATGGGTTTAAACACACCATTTTTTTCATGTCACTTTGCCTCTGTTACTACTTTGCACAAGGTTACTTAATTTCAGTTGTATTCACACGTACCAGGAGATGGTAGCTGGTGTGTAGTTTTTTTCCAGTTATTATATACCCTTTGCCATCTAAAGCAACTACTAGGTTTGACAACCAGGATGAGTTAATCAGTGCCAGAAACAGCAATGAATCAAAATTCCATTGGCATCAGCAGAATGAAACTTTCTGCTGACTTACATGAACGTTGGATCAGATGCCAAATGACTACAAGGAGCTTTTCCTGCAGAATAGTTGCACACAATGGTAAGAGCCTGAGCACTAGTTAAAATGAAATCATCATGAACTGAACTCTGGGACCTCATCTTACAGCTACTGTTAGTTTAGGATTGGCCTAATAGCTTCCTGTTCCCAGCAGTGCCTGATGTCTGAGTCTGACAGGGCTCCCTGAGCTACCCAGAGTCTTTAGTCTTCAGCAGAATGCTGAACTCATGTACCTCAGACACAGCTTCTACAGCCTCTGCTTCTACATGGCCCAAAGATAAATTTGTATTAAAAGATGGCCAAGTTATCAAAACAGTTTAAAAAAAAAGCCATGAAACCTCCTACAAGATCTCAATTCCATTACCCCCCTTGAAAATACAGTTCTCTTAACATGACTAGCAAGGTCAAAAAAAAAAAGAAAAAAATCAGACAGCATAAAACCAACTGTGGAGATGAAATCCAAAGTCAAGGAGACCACCTGCTGGGAGTCTCCTGCTAATAACCCTAAAACATTAAAATCTGGAGCATATCAGAGAGCCAAGACCAGCTGATCTCAACTTCCCCTTTGAAGTGATCTGCAAAGGCTCCTCTCCAGCCTGTAACACTGAATACTCTGAATACTGAAGAAGGAGCTACAAACCCCCAATATTTACTGCAGTGCAACAACAGCTTCCTTCTACAAATGGTAAGTACAGAGACTTACAGGTGGTACCTTCACAAATGGCTGGAGGAGCAATTACTGATGCTCTTTGTTGCTCCTGACCAGCCTGCTGTTTAAATCAGAGACTAAATGAAAACCTTTCCTCTTTCCCCTCAAATCCATGGTAGAAATCATGACATTTCCAGGGTCATTATTCTTCCTGCCATCCTTCCTTGGTGTCCCAGAGCTGAAGCTGAAGGAGTCTTCCTCTGAAGCTCTCGGTGCTGGTGCCTGGTCGAGTGTGGCAGCTGGAGGTGTGTGCACTGAAAGGCAGCTTCTCTGCTACAGGCATCATGTGTGTCCCAAGTAGCCACGTGGGCACCTGCCAGCCTGGTGGCAAAACACCAGCTTCCTGCCTGAAGTCCTTGGAGAGGCCTGGGAGCTTTCTTTCAAGTTTGCCATACCCTGTGGTTGTCTCGTGTCATATTTGATGAGGCAGTGGCTAACACACCACAACGTCACTGACAGCAGAGTGACAGAGATCTGACAGGGTGGGACACGTCTCACTGGGCACGTTGGACCTCATCAGACACCACAGGACATCTTTCATGTTCATAGTCAGCAGCGTTTGTAGTGAAGGCATTGGTCAAAAGAAAAGCAGGTAGCAAAACTCCCTTTCAGTGCCTGAAACCTGGAAAGGATATCCTTTGCTTCTCAGCTACAGTACAGATTCCTGCACTCAACTGTTTCTAGCTCAGGAAGGTGTAACATTTATATCCCAACATCCCCATGGAAGTCAGGTATTCTGTTAACTTTTCTGAAATGCTCCAACTGGCATATTCTCCAATTACACAATTAAATCAACAATAAAAGTAGCAATTCTTAGGGCTACTTGAGCTTGCTACTTTCATTCTCTATAGAAAGGTGCCCAGGAGGCTAAAATATTTTGCTTCAAAAGATATCAATAATACAAAAAACCCCACAATCAAACAAACAAAACAACAATAACAAAAACGCCACTAAAAAAAACCCCAACAAAACCCTCACCATTTCTGCACAGCAGTTAAAGTTTAGTTCTAATTACTGGCAAAGCACCAAGGGATTTTGTAGGCATCCTAACATTAAAAAAGTGACTTCCAAGAAAATCAGGGCTTTTGTTTAACACAGCTCTAACACACATCACCTTCTGGCACTCAGCTGCTGTGCTGCTCGTAGCGGTTTTGAAGAATGAGCAGCAACATGGGAGTTAGCAGCTGGGAAGGGCTTATCAAAACCCACCAGACTAAGTGCCAAGAAAACATAAAATCAGAAATACTGAGCTTTTCATTTCTAATGGAACACACAAATGCAAAGCATCCCTTATTCTCTTGCCCTTCAATTTTTATTTTTGAGGGAAATTATCACAAGCCTTGTTGTATATCATGTCAGTGAATTCAGTGAATTACTTTAATATCCTCCACTGGCAATAACCATAAATCTTAACAGCTTGAATTACTGCATCTTTCTAGTCATGCTGACTCTCAAGCTGCTGTGTTTTTGTTTTTCTCCCATAAATGGCAGACAATGAAGCTACAGTATTATTGTTTATAGGGCTAGAAATTGCTTTAGATCCACAGATCACAAAGCCTTGATTGAATGAAATGGGCAAACCTATGTGTACATACACACTTCCCTGCTTTGCTGAATCAGGGTCTAACACGTTGCAGTACCTTGCAAAGGTTCATTATTGCACATTATTAGGCTGGAAATTTCCACAGAAATGTCTTGATAACAACTGAGCATGTAAAAGGGACAAGGAGAGAGAGATAATGCACCATGAAGATATTACTGAAGATATATGTATCTGTGTTCATTCTGTATGAAAGAGATTTTTCTCGATAGCATTTCCCTCCTTGCCTCCTTCCTATCTCTTTCTGCATCTGAAAATTAGATAATCCAATGGAAAAATTGGACTGCTGTTATGAACCATTGTAGCACTCAGGCTGGTATGGGGCTCCTGTCAGAACAAAGCAGGCAGACCTGAATAAATCTGAAATAAAAAGCCCAGCTCAACCTGCAAAAGAACATCATGACCTCTCAGCCACCATTATCTCCTACCAAAACCAGAGTTTTAAGAACAAAAGACAGTTTAATACTGGATTTGTTTTCCAGACAGTCATCAGCCAGGGACTGTGAGACCATCAATTCCCCCGGGGCAGGCCCAACACCAAGTGCAGCAACTGTTTCACTAAAATGACCTGCACTGAAATCAAAGCTCCAGATCCTGCTCTTCATCCTTGACTGAACCAACATTTTTCTCTCACCAGTCTTCCTTTGCCAGTCCATCATGGTAATGCTGTATCCTACAATTACATTATCCAATGGGATAAACAGCTGAAAAATGACATGTGGAGACCTGCTGAGCCATGAAACAATATTTACTCGTGCCAACTGCCAGCACAAAAGCCCTGAAACAAAAGCAACATCACATGTACCAGTGCAGCTTTTACACTCAATATGACCACCAGAGAAGGAATATCTGCTTGCAGCCCTGGCTTCAGATTGGTTTTTAACTCCCAATATTATTGTGTAGGGACGAGCATTCCTTGTGTTAAGGACGATGTTGCATAACACATTTTCAGCATCAAAAACTCTTTAACATACTTAGACACATAAATGTAATGTCAGAATAGTTAAAAGTCTTTGCTGCAGGACACTAACATTTTAAGCCTTCTGTGATCACTAAATTGAATTTTTAAAGTTTTCTAAATGTGAAGGGTTTTTAAGCAGCTCTGAAACTTCACCATCTGAAGTGTATTTTAATGTTGCTACATTTCCACCACTCTTGCATGTTAAGATAAGGTATTTTCTGTGGGTTATCAACTGGAGCTCAGTCTAACATGGCTGAGCTTAAAACTGTAGGAGCAGGCGTCACATAAAACTGCATAAAAAAATCTCATTTTCAAGTGGTAGGAGCAGCCTTATGTTCTCTCAAAGCACTAGTTCTGGCCTGCTAAAGCAGTGTTGTTTACTTTTCAGCATTGACTTAGACTCCTGCAGCTCTGGGATTTGAGGCTATTTAGTTAATTGATGCAGCAGAACCAGAAGGATCCCATAACACCATTAATAAATGGACTTCAAAACCAGCAGCTATTCTTCCTTTCATGACCTTTTCTACAACAAAGCTCAGGAAAAAAATTTCTTGGGAGGGAAACCACCCCAAGAGAGAACCACAGTTGCAATTGTTCAAGTCTAAGGGCAATTTTGAAAATGCTCATAAGTTTTACAGCCAGAATTGATCTTAATCATACAGACTAATCCCCTGTACAAGTAATTTTCTGTAATACTGGAGTTTTTTTCTTCCCCGCTACTGCTTCAAGGTACGAAATGTGTTTCTGACCCATCTTCTCCTTTAACCACCTGAAAAACTCCAACAGTGTGTGCAGCCCTCAGAATCTGAGCAGGGGTAAGAACTCCCATGTGTCAGAACTGCAAACTCTAGATGTTTTCACGGGAGTGTAAGTTATATATAAATGATGACTAAAGAATATGTACCAGAGCAGGAAGATGACAGCTCATTGGTCCCTACTCAGGAGTTCAATGACCTGCTGATATTAAGTTGAATGATATGAAGTGTTCTCCCCCTATTGACAGATACTGTGCTGGAGTGACATTAAACCTGTGCTTACTTATCTTGGGGAAATGAGAAATATGATAAGGAGAGAAACTAAACAAAGAAAAAAGCAACAACAATAACAACAAAGACCACCGAATAGTCATCTAGACCACAATAATTGAGGTAAGAAAAGCACATAGATGTGAAATGGAGGGAAGAAGACAGGTTAGTGGTGACACTGCTGGTAGCAGAGATCCCCAGTATAATGTCACTCTGAACTGTGCAGCTTCACTGACTTTTAAGGCACGGATGACACATCTCTGCTTCTGTATGTCCAAAGGAATGAATCTGAACTGGACATGCTGGACAGTATCATGCAAACATGCAAGCATAGCAACAGTGCTTCTGGAGCCAACTCAGCTGTTGCTTATCTTGTCCCCCAGTGCCTCTGGTTTTAGAGGCAGCACGCAAAGACCTTTTATTCCCATGGAACAGTTAATCCATCTAAACAAGAGAGCTTGTAACTACGGAGCTGCTATTGTACAAGCCAATCATCTGAACTTCACCTGCACAGAGCATGAGGTCAAGGCATGGTAGTTCTTACAACATAACATTTTTCCTTTATTGTAGAAGTTCAGAGCTTGTCAGTTCTTTCCTTAGGAACTCAAAATGAGTATGGTAGGCAGGAGGACAAGCTGGTGTGGGTGTTCCTCACCACAGAAGCCTACAGGATTAATAAGGCATGTTTTCCCAGACAGATAATTTCTTACATGCCAAAGGAGTCCTGCTTAAATACAGCTTGACTTTGCCTGACTTATGACTCCCTGCCCCACTTCCTGACAACTACAGAGCAGTCCCATGGAGGCAAATGTGTACTGGGAGACTATTCTTAACTCACACCAGTTACATATATAACTGAGGAATGAGGATGAACAACAAGGGATTTACTGTTGACTTCTTTAAAATTATATGACTATTACTGATGGACAGGATTCATGCTGCACACAGTCAAATGTGACTGCGTTTTCCCCCCTGCTACGCCTAGTGACTAGTTCAATTTTCAGAGATGCAATTAAGAAAATCAGCTCCATACAGAGAAGATCTCTGAATGATAAACTAAAGCCTCTTTTCTGTGTCTCTGCTGTGTGCCTGCTTCATCCCATCCCACCCTGCCAGGCATAAAGTTCAGTACAGAGCTTCTGCAACTGCGCCAGGCCAGCCCTGAGACCCATGAAACACACCCTGCCTCTCAGCTGTGACAGTATCTCAGAGGTTTCCACCATGCTAATGTGACTAAAAGGCCACTGCAGTCCAGAATGGGATCCTATTTGGACATTGGAGAGCAGGCAAAGGGAACACGTGACTGCCTGCACCTGTCAAATGTAAATGCCTCCTTAGACTGCTTACTATTTGTGGGGCAGAGAACAGTGCTGCAGAGAGGGAGAAAGGCAAACACCCTGAAAAATTTATGGGCTATGAGGTGGTTCAGCTTTGACCAGTTAAAAGAACAGGTTCTGCAATGTCTTGCTACAGAAACCAAAACCAGGTAGAAACTATCTCCAGGAAGGCAACCACATGCATCTGAGGAAACTGTGCACAGAATGAACCAGGGCAGATCTCGTGTGCTGCTGGGTGACCTGGCTGATAAGAACCCCGACTGATTCATCTTTAAAACACAGGCTGAGGATATGTTACAAAAGTAAAAGGCTAGAGAAGCTCCTGGGATTTCAGCAGAACCATTTCAGTTTTATGTCAGGATAATATTATTGAAATAGTAGCTGATACAGTTGGAATTATACTGTAGAAAAATCCCATGACAATGACTTTTTCCTCTGCCACAGATTATAATCAGCTGAGCTGCAGCCAGACATGATGATGGACTCAGCCCTTTCTGAGCTGTCAGTGTGATGATAGAATGATAACACTGCTGGACAGTCTGACACACCTGGACATTTTTGGGATGCAAGCACAGCACTCAACTTATGGCATACACCTAGCAGAGAGCTGTGAAAGCTACTGCTCTGCACAAAGGGTGCAGGTCAGCTTGAGGGACTTGGTTCATTTAGCTGATTTGATCAGCTACGGTTGAAGTATTTGATCTCAACTAATTTCTTGCCCAGCTAAAGGAATGACCCCAAGATCTAGACAATGCCCAAGGAATGTAAGTATAATCAACACTGAGATCATTATCATTAAATTCTGAGCACTGTACACCATTAGTGAGCATAAAGCCATTTCTACAAAGGCTCTTGAATTTACTCCAGGCCATCGATCTTAAAAAGCAATACAGTGAAGTGGGAGGTGTCATCCCTGAGGGTCTCAAAAGCCATCCCCAAGCACCTTGGAAATCCACATATCTTATTTAGGAGTCTAAATATTAACTTTAGGCAAAACTATTTTTAGGCAACTAAATTTGAAACAAACCACAGTTGCATATATGTATTTCATATTAAATAACAGTGATAAAGAATTTCAGATTTGCCCTGAAGAGTTAAATGTTTCACCTCTAACATTTTTTTGAAGGTAGAGTAGAGCAAAATTACTGACAACCTAACAGTTCTCTGTTTACCAACAGGAGAACAATGGCCCAGTCTGAACTTGGGACAACAGAAAAAGCCAGTTCCCTAGAATGTACCAGTATGATGAAATAGTTCCCTCACTGCTATGCTTTGCAAAACAAAGCAGCTTAGAAATTCAGAGGTACCCAGCCATGGATGCTGAGCCAAGCTGTAGGAAAAGGGGATGATCTCTAAAAATGAACAATAGCTTTACTTGCAGAATCATGTCTATGGATGGCTGTTTAGCATCAGCTCAGGGGAAACTACTTCCATAAAGTTTCATGAAGTTTCTTAAAGTTTCATGAAGTCTCTTAAGTCATGAGGAAAAGTATTTAACTTAATAGCCTGGAATGTCTACATTGCATTGACATAGTTTCTCTTGCTGTAAGTAGATGTTTTAAGTAAGGGTTCTCCTGTGTTTTGTTTCTACCATCAGCTGGATGGAAAGCAACGTGAAACATGTAAAAAATACCAAAAGCAGATGAGACTATGCTTATGGTACAAGATTATATGACTCTATAGAGAGAGCTCAAGATTTTGTAAAAGTTTCCTTAACCAAAAAAAACCAGAGCAATCCCACTTACCTTCAGTGAAGCACAACAGTAGGACACAATCTAAATCTAGATTGATCTAAATATTTGGCAAGAAATAATCTTACTACTCAAAGACTGAACTTAACATTAAACATTTAGATTTACATCTCTTCAGTTTTCAGAATGTATTCTACAATCATTTATTACAAGGAATGTTTCTCTGCTGTGATTTTAGTTTCACCCTGAAATCAATTACCAGTCCAGTCTCCAGGCTCATGCTTCCCTGAAAGGAAATATTTCATGCTGACAGCAGTGTTTGTACCTTTGTCTGTGAATCAACAGCAGCTCCTTGGTTGACAAGAACCTCTGCTACATTGACCCTGTCCTCTTGAGCAGCCAGGTGGAGTGGCGTCAGTCCACTCTGTAAATTAGAAGCAACAAATCTTCAGAGGAGGCACATGAATACTAAAGTGCAAAATCAGTGAGACTCAAAACATCCTACTGAATTTAAAGAAGTTATACATTCCACTCTCACTGTGTAAGGTGCTTCCTAATCACACTGTCGATCTGCAAGGAAGCACAACTCAAAAGCCAGGAAGATGATGTTTGTTTTACACAATGAACATTTGTTCAAGCAGTGTTGTGTGTGGGATAGCAAATTGGACCACTTTAAGAAAAAGTCACATAGTAATTTTTTAGCTCCTAATTCACTTCCTTAGAATGAGACTTTATAATCAATATTGCATCATTGTTTGCACTTCTGCAAGTTTTCTAGAATTTACATTGTCAGATTTATCCTTACCTTTACTTGATTTATCCTTACTCCTTTACTTGATCATTTTCAGACATAAACACAAAAGATAAAACTGCATTTCTCTGAGATCAGGTCTATTTCTCTCTGCTCAGGGAGGATACAGGCTTGCTAGTTCACACGTACTGACACTTATTTTTCTATACCTTATTATTTTTCTTATCTAAAACTTGAGATCTAAATACCCTTAAAACCTCAGAAAACTTTCTGTCACATAAAAGGCCTCAGACAAAACAGGTGGAAGAGAGCATCTGCCGAGGAGATGTTTTTAGGAATGAGAAAGAATATCCTTTACTTGTAAATCTCAGTTTGTTTTCTCTCCTCCTGTTCCTACTGCCTTCAGCGTCAAGGACAGAAGAGCAGGTGGCAGCAGTTGGCACATCAGGCAGAAACACTGGCTAAGTTTCTTACCCTTGAACCCAAATCCATGTCCACGGTGCATTCCCTACCAAAGGCAGTTATTCTGAGTGTCCCATTGTACTTTCCTCAAATATGCAATCCTGGTAACAGCAGAGCTTAGGTGGGTCATTGCACAAATATATAACAGTAACCAACTATAAATTACCTAATGGAGCCTGGATATTGTGGGCCAAACCTTCTAAAAACATTTAATAAGTGCACAGTGCCCACACTGGAGCTCTGGGTATGCAGCTCCCAACCATTCTGTGGATACTCAAGAAATAAATGCTCTTTTTATTCCCATTGCAAAACTCAAAAGTCTGTGCTATAAACATTTGGCTTAAAATGTAGGTGCTGAGCTCTGAGGAAGCATGCGTTCCTGAGAGAGTACAAGGTGAACTATTTTCAAAAGGTGGTGTTATCAGTATAATGAGAAACTAGAGATTACAACTGAACAGTAACAGATTGAAGGATGTTGCAGGTAATTAACCTCTGGTGGGACTGAATCAAAGTGCCCAGCAGCTTCAATCATGCTCTCTGTATTAGTCTCAGCAGCAAACCCATGATAGCCAATGGGATGCAGAATATGCACATGGCGGAGTTCCCTGGGGTGATACAAAGTCCATCCTGCACTGCACGACCCCACACACTTGATTGAGACTTGAGAAAAAGAACAAACCAACCACATCTGCAAGAGAAGCTTTCTCAACGAGGACCCAAAAGTAACCAAATTGTAAAGTCAGGAGCAGGAGAACACAGCAGTCCTGTGCAGCACCAACCACTGCCTCAGAGGACACTGAATCTTTTTACCTGCTGAGAACGGGAAACATTTTCCATGAAAAATTTTTCTATTGCCTCTCTGCTCTAGCCACATAAATCTCTACTGAAACTTCACTTGACAATATCAAATAATGATGTCTAGTGGAGCATTTAAAGAATTAAGGCTGCACATTTGCTAGAAACATTGCTATAGAGCAGACTTAATAGCCTATAAATTCATAGCTACAGAAACTAAAATCTATTAACTTTCCTTTCCTGCCCCAAGGAGAAATTACACCAAAAGTCACTGCGCTCTAAGCAACACCCTCTGGGGAGGAAGAATCACTGATATTAATGAACAAAATCTCAAACTTGCTGTTATTATCCCACTTTAAAAAGTCAGCTTTCCTTAACAAGGTATCTGTTACCATTAGATGGCAATAATTGTTACCATTTGTTGGTATATGTCACTTCTTTGCTACAAGATATTATAGCGTTAAAAATGTTACAAATACAAAAAGTTATGAAAATATGACAAGTGTTACAATTACACATGTAACAACTGACAAATGCTGCCATTAAATGGGCAGGCATATACCTAGAGGCTCATAAATAACAGACCCAGTAACCACCGTGGGGTGGAAGATGTTTTCTCTCTGGGCATGTTTTGGCAGACTAGCATAATGTGGAAGGAAGGGAGATGGATTAGGAAGTTGCACTGCAGCATGTGCTATCACTGAAACTTGGGTACTACAAAACACAGTTCATTTAATGTGACATTGCACCCTGCTCTCTTGGCTAGGAGAAATGATGATATGCATTCAGACACCTGCAGTGGCTTTCAACATGTGCAGAACCACAGTGAGTGGAATCTAATTGCAGGCCCCCATCCTTCTCCTCACCATGCTTGTTCATTGCCTGGGCACCAGGCAGGGGGAACACTCACCTTGTTGCTGAGATTTACATTAGCATTTCTAGAAAGGAGCAAGGACACCATGTCCACGTGGCCGTCCTGGGAGGCGAGGTGCACAGGGGCGATGCCCTGTCTGGTGACAGCGTTGGGATCAGCACCATATTCCAGCAGTGTGGTGGCTATGTCCATCTGGTTTTTCTTGGCAGCTATGTGCAGTGGCGTGTAGCCATTCTGTCAACAGAAAGCACTCCATGGCAAACCACTCATTAAACACCATGATAAATCACCTACCCAACTCTATGAATAAGTATGTCATTAGTTCCAAAAATTCTGTCAAACGTGCTGAAATACAACATTAACTAGTTGTACAAATGAATGTGTCAGACCTCTAAGCAATCTTTTTTGCAAGAACTGCTACAAAGAGAAGGATTCTGAAATAAACATTCAAAAATATCTGTTCAGAAGAGGACAATCTATAACAACAGGAGTTTGAGTTTCATTGCACAGACATTTGCCACTTTTCCTTAAAAGTACATAAAAAAGAGCAGGATGTGTGTTCATAACTCAGACCAGCTGTTATTGTTTGATTTTCCCCCCACTTCACAGTTTGAATGAAAGCATTATGTACATGAAATATGGTCTTTCTTGCAGAATTTAACCTAAACCTTACTGACAACCTGGTTTTGTTCAGATCAAGGGAAAATTAAAGAACGTGACTTTAGAGTCATGCATTCTTTATTTTTTTATTCGTTCCAATATGTGTACCCAGTGAGCCCTCTAATAAGAGTGCAGTATATCTGTTGCATGGCAGAAAACAGATAAATGGATATAAAGAATAACTGATTAGCATGCCAATACCAAAGCACTGATTGAGGTATGACCAGCTTTTGGTACAGATTTTGATGACTGTTTAATCAAGAGCTTTCTCTCTTTCAGAAATGTATTAGCACTCATTATCAAGTAAATGGCAAATGTGCACACATTTGCATGTGACTATGGGAGAAGGTCAGGGGGGATGAGACCCAAGCTGCACAAACTCTTCTGTGCAGTATCATAAGTACCATGTGCATCTCAGATTACACAGCCCAATAAATCTATCAAAAGGCACAAAGCATTCACCTGGCTTGGTTCCTCCCTGCACCCACAGGGCAGCAGGAATGGACTAAATGGGAAGGCAGGTCCCAGCAGATGCAGGGCAGTGCAGGTAGGGGTGAGGAATAAATACACAGGGGCACACAACTGATTACAAGAGAGCTTTAATAGCAACTTGGCAGCCAAGAGATGCACAGCACTAATTTAACGTGGAAAAGGTTCTGTAACCTTCAAAAGTCAATTCAAACTCAGTTCAGACCTTAGTACTAAGACATTTGAAAAGGACACTCATAAAACAGAGCACCACAATCAATAAGGGGAGTATACGGCCACCAAATCTTCACTTTGAAGATAACATGCTTCAGGTAAAACAAACACAAGCCTCTCCCTTAGAATTCCTGCATGATTCTGTCACGTAAAATAGCCACTGCCACATGACCACCTAATAAATCCTAAACACTACATGCTAAATCCTGAGTATATGCTGAACTGTGTATTTTAAATGGAGCTCACATTACATAAAATAACAAATGCAATTTCCAAGCCTTTTCCTCAGAAATGGGCATAGATTGCTTTCAGTAGAATGGAAAGCAGCAGGTTGCCAAGAGAAGAAAAAAGAGAGCTGAAAAATAAAAGCTGAAATTCAGCTCAGTCCCAGTCTGCATCTTCTCTCCATAAGGGCAGTGCTCTGTCACTTTGCATACATAAAGGAACAGAGAAGTTCAGAAGGAAGGGTATTGGGTTATTCCGGTTGCCAGGGAAAAGAGAGGAAAAGGGAAAATGGTTAAAAATTAGGTATAAGCCCCATGTGAAATTAGCCACAAGCCTAAGTTTTGCCTATAAAAGAGAAGAATGGTTCATGAGAATAACTGTTTGTATCACAGCACTGTACTTTGACACGGCCAGTTCCCTGTCACTGATCACTCTTCAAAGCAAGTGTTGCTGGGTGAGGTTAATGAGCCACTCTTAAGATCAGTGTTAAAGACAGCGGTGTCACAGGAAAGGCAACTGCTGATGAAACTTAACTTTGAAGCCAGTGATGAGATATGACATAACACATTTATTTACTAGACCTCATTTACAAAAGAAATGGGAAATCATCTGCTGTTACCAACATCATCTTTCGCATGACTGCGTTGTGGGTGCCTAAAGCAACAAACATGTTAACATTAATTTTATTTAGTATTGACGCTCTGCTCAGTGTTGCTGTGGCTCACTTGCTGCAGAACACTAACAAATGCTTTCTTTTTAGGCACACTTACAGCTGGCACTTGAAGGCCTGAAGTGGTAGCTGCAAAACTGTCCTGTTATAGATGGGGAAGCTAAGGTGACCTGACACATGAGTTTATGCAATATTATACCACAATATATAGTGCTCCCACCTTGGTTTGGACTTCCCAAGCCCTCGGCAGCGGCTGCTGCAATCCCTGCCCCTACAGGATGCACAGCTTCTGCTGAAGTTTCCTTCAGTGAAAACTGGGTCAGTGCCTTCTCATCCTCTTCAGAAGGCCCTTTCTTCCCCAGGGTGGTATTCTAGAGTGCTGTGTTGCAGTAGTGAAAGATCAGAGATCACTCCAGTTCCCCTCCTGGGGGCACTGCTCTGGCAGATTGCCACTATGGACAGTATTGATTTTAAACTGTGAAGTTGCTGCTGGCTATCCATGTTTATTTAACTTTCCTCTCTTTGCATTACAAACTCTGGGACCTACCATGTGTGACAGACTCCATCCTCTTCTTCAGCCACGCAGAAGGTCTCTCTGCTGTGGCTGTACTCAGCCGTGTGTGAGAGGATGGCAATCAAGGAGAGCTGTCCGTCTAGCTATGAAACTGCCTTTTTTCTACTAGCTCTGCTTTTTCCACAGTATTTTTTGGCAGTGGTTTAAAGAAAGTGTCTGGGTTGTTTCAGATGAGGTATTTGCACTGCACTTACCCTGCTTGAACCTATTTATGCTTCCACCCTGCTTTACCTACTGTTGTTGTTAAACTATCGATTTATACTTTGATTGATTATACTATATATCAATCCCATACTTAAAACTGGGATCCACAAAAGATGTAGACACTTTAGGCTTCTCTAAATTCTTTCTTCTATGCAGAACTAGAAAAAACTTAAATATTTATTCTTTCATATTCTCTGAAACCTTATAGTAGGTGTTGTCTTGCCTACAGGAAATTACAATCAAAGCAGGACTGTGACTAGTTTTATTTTCTTGCCAGTCCATTTACACTGCGGTGGTATTGTGAAGCACATTAATAATTACATATGTTGTGCTGAGAAACTTATCACACCTCAGAAGGGGGTGTAGCTGGCATTTATCCCAAGCTTGTCCCGCACAGATGTTAAGATGCAATGATATAAATTTGGCTGGTTTGGAGAAGTTATGAAGAAACTGAACAAAGCAAGGCTCAGTATTGGCTGAGTGTGAATGGCACTGAATCTAGAGATTTTAAGTGTTTCTACATCTCTATTTGCTTTTTTTACTGCTATTTCATTCACCTGCAGAATTATTCTAAACAGCTTTCTGTGGTTGTGAGACATTAATAAACAAGGTCACTGAGCCTCCTGTAACTGCAAGCATACACAGCCTAGAAAGAACAGAGGTAGATAGGGAATAAAGTCACACAAAAAGCCCAGGTATTGTTCCCCCAGAGTGGCCAGTACTTGTACCTTGGCAGAGGCGTGAGGTGAAGCTCCCTGGTCCAACAGGAGGAGTGCCACTTTTTGATTATCGTAGTGTGCAGCTACATGCAGTGGTGTTAAACCGCTCTAAAAACACATGCAGAACAAACAAGTGCTGTTACAGACCCTCTCCAGGGAAAACTCGGGAGTTTGGAAAATTGGAGTAGATAGGGTGAAAAAACACATTTGTTATTCAGTCCTGTATCCAGAGTCCTTGATAACTTTTCAAAAAATGAAACAGAAATTTGAACATCCTTACTGAGCTGTGAAAGCCCCCTTCACTTCCCCCAGGGAAGATGAACAGAGGTGAACATATCTGTGCTGTCCCTAGGACAGAGTGGGTAAGGAGGTCACACCCTTGGCAATGTTTTTCTTTTACTGCAGTGGATAAGTAAACTGTCCCTTGGATCTGTAAAAATCCAGGATGGACTAGCTTAAAAACCTTGAGGTCCTGTTGGCCTTTGCCCCCTGTCATGAGCCCTGGGGAAGCAGAGCCAAGTACTCTGATAAGAACTCTAAGTAGTCTGGGCAGGAACGTAGGGGAATGGTTTGTCTCCATCCCCCTGGGTGGGAATAGAGAGCACATCATTTTGTTGCCAATTAATGACAATAAAAGTCACTTTTGTCAAGAGTTTGCTGGTTCTTGGCACCCTCAACAGGGACTGGAATACTACATGAAACTTACTCCTGTTAAACGCAGGCCGTGGATACCAGTGTGATGTAAGTAGGTAGGGGGATATTATTAAAATACTATGTGCTTTTAGATATTTCCTGGGCAAGTGGCAGTGATTTCTTCTGTCCTACCTTTCCAGAAGCATCAGGAGATGCATTCTTCTGAAGCAGGAGGTTGGCTACCTCAATTTTCCCATATTTTGCAGCCACATGTAGCGGAGTAAATCCTTTCTGTAAGAGAAAGCAGTTATATAGCAGCTTTGTGTACTTTTTTCAGGGTAAGGTTTGTTTCTGATCTACAGGGATACTGCTGTTTCCATCCATCCCCTTAAACAGTCCTGGGGCTTACACAAGCCTGCAGATTCTCAACTGCCTTGTTGGCCCTGGAGGCCCTTCCCTTGCAAGGCAAAACACTTATCTACATTAAACAAGGGAAGAGTCAGGTTCCTTTTTTCACACTGTGGAAGACCCAAGGACAAGCTTATCAACTCTGGTCAGGAATTTATGCCCTGCATTCCTGTCATTCCAAGAAAATGCAGGTCTGATCACTGGGATGTGTTACACATCAGCTTCTGAGGTAAAAGCACAAAGTTTTATACCCTTCTAATAAAATGTAGCTCACTCTTACATTATTTGTATGGGTGTATGACTCTTGCAGCACTTAACTCACAAGTAGTTTTTGCTACAGGGACTATTTTACTATTGAAGCTATCAGTTCTGCAACTCACTTACCTTGGTGATGATAGACAAAGATGCACCATGATCCAAAAGAACAGAAGCTACATCTTCATGCCCTTCTCGAGCGGAAAGATGCAGGGGTGTGTAGCCAGACGTGGTGGCTGCGTTCGGAGACGCTCCCTGCTGCAGCAGCTGCTGCACAATGTCTGCTTTGCCCAGCCGAGCAGAAATGTGCAGCGGTGTTTGGTCATCCTAAACATGAAGGAAACAACACAGTCCTGCGTAAGAAAACTAAGGCTCGCATTCTGACAGAAAATATTTGCCCAGATTCTGTCACTTTTCAAAACTGCAGACGAGTGTTAACTCTGCTGAGCTCTTACCTAGTGAACATTGCACACTGGCTTTCTTGATGCATCACAAAATATTCCAGACAGGTACGTAATCCATAAAAGTTAAGAAACTTATCACTTTTCTTCTTAATCTGGATTTGCCTCACTTCACTTTGCCACTAAGGTGCATTGAGTTTCCTGTTGAACTTGAGACCTTTCTTAAAGCCAATGCACAGCTTTGTCCCTCACATCTTGATCTCTTATGATTCCCAGCAACATTTAACAGCTCAATCAGTTGTTTGGGATGAACTGAGGTGCAAAGCATACTATTGCCTAGAAGCTTGCATAAAGTATCATAATTTTTGTGTTTGGGGGTTTTTTTGTTGTGGTTTTTTTTTTTTTTCCGGTGACCAATTTGTTTGGTATTTTGCAGATAACTTCTCAGTAGATGTAACTGAAGATAGAGCATGGTGTGCAAATTCACTGTTGCTTTCTCCCTTCTTATTCAGAGCACAATAATCTCAATAGTTTTGAGTATAGGGGTTGTCCTGTCATGGATATCGTTGTCTGTTTCTTTTCTTTCACTGAAAATACTATGATGTTTGTGACCTTGTTCTGAGTGTCTAAGGGATAATTTCTCCCTTATTATTTGATTTAATATTTTTGTCCTCCCCATTCTCCACTGTACAGTCTTTGGATTAAGCACAGTTTCACATTATGGCCAAACATCTTTCTCTCCCCACTTTTTCCTGCTGAATTTCTTACCTTTTGAGCACTACTACCTCATGTCCTACATTCTGGGCTGTTCTCTGCAAGGGAGACTTCTGTCCACGCCCATCCTACAACAGTGATTTTACACCTTTGGGATTTAGGATGGGAGATTGTCAGGATGTGAATGCTGCTCCTCTGCAGGACAATTCTCCTCTGACTGCTGGAGAGACTTTGTGGTTCTTAAATCATTCCAGTTTATGGCTACTTCCCACAAATTTCTCACAGCTGATGTTAGCACTGGTGTATAGTCCACTGCTTGCATTTAGCTGTTATTTATGATAAACTGATCACAGGCAATGGTAGTTTGCACAAATTAAATCATTCTGTGAATTTACTTTAAAAAATATTTGCATGACTGTGCTTCTGAGTACGAGCTGTTCGCTTTCAGGGCTGTCTTTGGAGATTTACAGACCACATGATTCACTTCTATTGTCAGGCTGCTTGCAGATACGAAGTGCATCTGCTATAAATATTCAGCCAGAGTTCCTCATAAGTAGATATTCTTACTAGTAAACTAATTTGTGAGCCAATTCACACATAGTTTCACAATGAAAAATAGATTTCTTTGAAATTGTATCCATTTTATTACCATCTGGGTAAAAAATAATTCCTGACTTACCTATTAAGACTGCTATTTATTGCACCCATTTATCTCTTTACCCTGCCTGTTTCATGGAGTTCTTTCATTTCCATAATTTTGTGTGTTTCTTCATGTCTCTTGACCATTTCTTTTTCCTCTACCCTTACCCCCCTGAATTCCAATTGTTTCTATAGGATCTGTTCCTTCTTTCCAGCCCTCTGCTACATCCTTGTATTGTGTCTCCTCCCTTTAGGAGGTGTTCTTTAAAAGTACAACTATTTTTGAATGCATACAGGCTGTTGCTTTAGGGATATGACAGGAGGCACCAAAAGCTTAGGGTTTCCAGTTCTGCTGAAATAAAAGCAGATTTAAGGTATTCCCCTCCCTCCCCACTCCAAAACAAAACTCTTCAAACATAAGATAACCTATATTAAAAACTGGCAAAAAACCCGAGGGTTGGTATCAACTTGACATCTGCCTTCTCTCTTACATACATGACTCATGACTACAAGTAAGAGGGCACATAACAAAATATCAGTGGTTATTACATGACATGGCTTCATCTCCCTTTCTCTCCCTGAAGACACGTGCAAGGTGAATGTGAGTCCTTGCTCTGTCAAAACAGACTATCCAGGTTTATTGTACCTGGGCCATCACCTTACCTTGGCTTTAGCCTCCACCTGGGCTCCGTTTTGTACCAGGTATCGCACCACCTCTGTCTGGCCAGCCCTGGCAGCCATGTGCAGTGCTGTTTCTCCTCTCTGGTGTGCAGCAGCAAAAACAAAATATCAATTAAAAACAGACTACAGGAAAAACAAATGTCAACAACGTTTCAAAAATACAAAAATACCGAGGGCCCAGTTCAGTGTGATCTCCACTAGAATACTTTGCCGCAGTTGTCTGTGAGCAAGATGTAAGATTAAGTCAATATTTGATCTCTCTGTATGCTGCAAAGCAGTTTATTGCAGGGTCATTTTCCCAACACAATAGTGCCTTTATCACTGCCTTTTGCTGAAAAGAGACAGTACAATCTTTATATTTACTAGGATTTTACTAACAGTGTTAAAAATTATGTCCATTTAAATAGAGTTTAATGTAGTCAAAAAACATATTTCAAATTTCATATATTCAGGCACACATGTATTTGTCTTTTCTTTCTGCTATGCCTTATGCCCCTGCTGTAATTTGTTATCCGACAAGCACTGAGCTGATTAAACAAGAAGAAAAAATAGTATCATTATTGAATACATTCGTCCAAAGCTTCATGGACTTAAGAAAAGACAAATCCAAGGAAGTCAGAATAAATGCAGGAGGGAAAAGTGCTTTCTACATTTTTGGATGTCAGTATGTCTTTATAAAGACATATATGTCAGTATAAACACCTGTGTCATGGTTTGACATTAACCACTACAACCTGCTAATTTCCAAATGGTGCTGCATTTTTATATAATCTAATAGAATTAACAGGTGAAGATTTACAAAATGTTGCCTTCTAACTGCACCTGCATATGGAAGGTGAAAGGGAGATTTTGAGGCCAAACTACTGCAGAGAACCAAAAAGCTTCTGCTTTCCTTCCACTTCCCAGCTTTCAAATATCCATCTAACAATGACTTCAGTTTTTACACATGCCCCAGGAGCCTTGGGGCACACAGCACACATCCAGCAGAAAGGCAGCTCAGACGGCTGGATGGACACAGGCAATATGTCCCAACAATCTGCTGCAATCTGTTGATAACAGCACAACTTTCCTTAAATGGCAGACCCCTGGGGTCTTGGGAAAACAGTGCTCAACAGTCAAGCATAGATCTCAAAAATTACATATGAAAAGCTACAGTGTGTTCTTATCCTTCACTTCAGAAAATAAAGAGGAGAGACCCTACTTAAGGTCAGCCCCTTTTGAGGTTTCAACCTGTCAAGCATCTCCCGAGGAGGAGCCAGCAGGTTGCACTTTCCCATGACTCCAGCACGAGCCACAGCTGCTGTGGAGGTGGATGGTGAACATCAGAATTAGGCACTTCTTCACAGTGCTGCTCCCAGATATTACAGTGTATTGCCAGTGCTGCTGTGCTGAGAGGGGAGCTGTTACTCACCACATTGGTAGTGTTGGGTGATGCTCCATGATGCATTAGCTGCGATACAATATTTACATGGCCCATGAAGGCAGCAACGTGGATTGGAGTTAGGCCCGACTGGAAAACAAATCAAAGTCCAATTTAAATGCCTACTTCCACATTCCTTTACAAGAATGTCATGGAGAAAACATAAATTATTCCAAACAAAGTAAACTCCAGTGCTTGCTCTTCTGAGAGGGTCTCATCTCCTCAAAACCATATACACACGCTTAAAGTAAAGGGCACACAGAATTGGAAACACCTATGAGTATGATTCATGAGCAAACATGTAAACATTCTAGGGATTCAGTAGTTCTCCATCAACTAAGCAAAATTTCTTCTTAAAGCATTTGCATCTTGGAACAGAAGGAAAAAAATAAATAAACTGTAGAAGTATTCCTGGTACAAAGGTAAGACTTTCTGGAACATTCAGCTAAATGCAAAAAAGATGCAGTGTCCATTGTCCTCAACAGATCCAGTTGGCTTTGGGGGGAACAAAAAGGTCTATTGAACTTAGTGGTGAGCTCCATCCCCACTGTTTCCCCAGGAGAAAGGGAATTTGAAACTGGCATCCAGCCAGAGAGGCCCAGACACAAGTGACACAGGCTACAGAGAATTCCCCCTTCCCTCAGGTCTTTGTGGCACTATCACCATCATAAATCTGCACCACTGCCCTAATACAAGATGTGAAAGACCAGTTGGAGAGAGAGGGAGGGAGAAGGAAAGGGAAAAAAGGGAGCAGTCTTTTAGCAGGACATGACCTTAAGGATTTTGCTTTAGAAATCTAATCAATAGTTAATATTTCTGCTCATAGAATTATCCTAAAGCCTCTTCACAGCTGCTTCTGCACAGCTGTACCAATACTCAGCCAGAGGCTGCAAAAGGGGGTTTTGCTACCAAGAGGAGGAGAAAGCTCAGTGGATCTCTGGAAATCCCCTGATTTAGGCAGCTTTCCCACAGATATTCACAAGTCTCAGGAGGGTAGAGGTGAGAAAAACACACTTTTTTTCCTTTCTCATGCAGAACAGCAAATATGAGCAGGAAGGCAGCATAACTGGTTCAGTGTGTTACTTCTTTTACCTGTTTCAAATAATTTAGTAAATGCTTTTAAAATAATAGAGTGATGGAAATACAAGGCATATTGTCCTCTTAGACCATAAAGCACCAACTCATACTGCAAGGATTCAAGCCTGCAGTGGAAAAAAAGGTGCAGTATTTGCAAATGGAAGTATGGAATCTATCTGGAAAACAGAATTCACCATATAAAAAATGTAATAAATGTTACCTTTGATGCACAGTTTCATATGCAACAGTCATTATTTGTGACAATGATTATTTGTGTCCTCTTATTGCATTTGCATTGTTTATTTACAACTTGCAACCAACACTTGTTTGCTCTCAATTCCTTCAGGGAGGAACACTCTGAAGCTTTCTGGCCAATTTGTTTTGAGGGCCAGATACAAACTTTGTTTCTGACGTAGAGAAATAGCAGCTTATGGGATGGGTGCTGAGTACCAACACCTAATTCTGCCTTGAAAGGTTGGTACTATATAGTCAGTGAAAGAGGCAGGAAGGTAAAGCCCTGCAGTAAAGTATAATCCTGAATCCCAACAAATGCAGTCAGATGTGGTTTGAGATCATATGAGATCACAGTGAGGTAGGAAATAAAGGAAAAGTTCTTGCTTTTGGAAAGCTTTTGCTCAAAAAAGCAATTCCAAAAGTACAGACCAGACTTTTAACCTGGTTCACTTGCACCAATAGTGTAGCTAAGTGTTGCTTTTGCTTCTGTTCTCATAATTCTTTGAATTTAAAAGGGATAAAATGGATTTGATAGTGTTTCTACTTCCACACCGACTACTTAATATAGAGGAGATGCATCTCAGCCCTTCCATAAAGGCTGTCTTTGTGTTTCTCGCTCCCCTGCTAATAGGATTTCAAATTAAACTCTGAAAGCTGCATCTACAACCCCTAAGGTTTTCAAAAACCAGTCTGGATATAGGTAAACTATAGCCGGGGCAGACTCTACTCTCCCTCAAGCAAGCCAGGATGGGAGTTCTATGGTTTGCTGTTGAATAATTAAAATAAAACCCCATGCATTAAATGAAACTCCATTTTGTGGAGATGAACTACTCCCCATTGTACCTCGCTTAATCAATGGAATTCCTTGCCATTTGCTAACCTGGCTTATTCCACAGGGTTCACACATTCATATATGTGATCTTTCCTCCTCTCCTCAATTGGTAGAATATACACAAACATAGACAAAAAATATCCTGTAGGTACTTAATTAATCTCTAAATTGTGCCAATAACTGGGTGCACACTATGTCATCCTGGCTGAAGTAACAGCATTTTGATTTCTGTCTAGCTGATCTGTGATGCCCCATGATGGTGGGTAAGCATAACTTCTGTGTGGAAAGTGAAAACAAGCTCTGAATTAAATCACTTTTCAAAATAGGACTTGGTGAAGCACAATCTTCACCTTGATCTCTCAAATTTCATCATCTTTGGTGCTTTAATTTACAGAAAAAAGTGACAGAAATGGTGGATTTTAGAAAAAATTTTTCATATGTTATGTTTCACTTGTTTTTCCAACTGTAATCCCAAAGCATATAATTTGTTTGTGATTCACAAGGGCAACTGACTTTATTATTATTCAGTTTTATTATTTCATAATACCTAGCTGAAAGTAATTGCTGACTTGATGGTCCATGCTCTTCCAGAAATATTCAAATATTAATCAATACAGTTACAATGAAATTTGTAGGAAAAGCAAACACAAGTGTGAAAAGACCATTTCTTACCTCAGTCACAGCTTGAATTGATGCCCCGTGCTTCAGAAGAAGTTCCATTACTTTTATTCTGTTTTTCTTGCAGGCAATGTGAAGAGGTGTGAATCCATTCTGTAAATGAAAAAACATACTTTTTGATACCCCATGTGTCCTTAAAAACTAGAATTGGGTATGGAATTCATGTAAAACATTTTTCAGTTTTAACAAAAACACCTCCCAGAACTTGTTTTGGCTTTATTAAATTTTTCATGTAAGAGATAGGTCTTTTTCTTTTCAGAAGGTTTTTCTATTTCATATAGCAAGTTTTAATCATGAAATATATTGCCTACTCCAGTAATTAATTTATTTTTAAAAATTCTCAGTTCACCAAAACTATCAAACCCTTCATTTGTTGCTTACCATACTCATTTTTAACTGGGTGGAGTTTTTTTCTGGAGTTTTTTTGGGGGGGGGCAGGGGATTGGGGTGGGTCTTTTTTGGTTGGTTTTCTTTTGAGCTTTTAGAACTGCTAGTAAAAAAGGCACATTACAACCTCTGGAATTTAGATCTTCTACACTATTTTTACTACTTTTTTTTTCATTCATTATCTGCCAGTTTACAGCAACTATAACTATTTTGCCTCCCCACTTGCTGTTTATAGTGAACAAAACCCATAATACCTCGACCAAAGACACATGAGGACAGGTTGATCTGACACAAAAACAGAGGGGCTGAGAGAAGGGAATGTGTGGAGCCTGTACTGTTTTCAAGAGAGTCAATCCCTCCTGGCTTGTGAGGGTTTCAGGAGCTCACATAACATTTCAGGAGCTGAATGAGTTAGCATCAGGTTGTGAAACCAACAGTCAACCCAATTCATGTCAGAACGTAAATTTGTTTGGAACAATTACTGAAAAACAAATCAAAGAGACATTCTAAAAAGAACAGATTGCAAGTTCTTGAACAAAACACATTGATGCATTCTACTTGTATGCAGTTTAACTGCACTAACGTATTTTGTTACTAAAGTTGTTTTTAAAGCAGAAACGCATATGACTCCATTGACATAATTATACAATACCACAAATATTCATTATGTAACTCATTCCTACCTTTTACTATTTCACATGATTGAGAGCTAATAAAAATTCCCCCGGTTTTAAATGTTGCTGATTCTTTTCTCTGTACAAACACTTAGAAAATGAGGGTTCTCTCCATACCCAAACCTACAGCAGTTACGTCTGCAGCTGTTTCACCTATTCAGAATCATAAAAAGCTACTGGGAGGCAAAAGTGCTCTAGTTACACTAAAAATTCATAAATCACTGTTGACTGTCTGTAAGCAAAGGTCTGCTCTGATTTCACAATACATTATCAACACTTTGAACCTTGAGCATCCTCTCTTGGGCTGTAGCAACACAGCACATCCTCCCCGTCAACATCAGCAGGCAGAAAATAACTCTCAGTTGAGTCTCACCACAACTTTGGGAGAATGTTTAGCTGTGAATAGTACCCCGCTGTGTACTCACCAGTGCTTTGGCATTAGGATTAGCTTTCTTGTCCAAGAGAACCTTGGCAACTTTGTAGTGGCCACAGTGGGCGGCGACATGCAGCGCAGTCAGATAGTCATTAGTGACGTCGTCTACAGGCACGTTGTGCTGAATCAGAAGCTGAACACAGTTTAGATGATCTCCTTGTGTTGCCATGTGCAACGGAGACAAACCATTCTGCCAACAGAAAGACCCAACATGGGTGGGTTATAGGATGCTCAGAGAAATAAAACTCCTCCGCGTTGTTCTCAGAGCGTTTGTTGTACGAAGAATTTTACAAGCCCAGAGAGCACCCAAAATAAACTTACCATGTTCAGTGTAACAATTAGGGTTCTTACTCTAGAATTTAGAGCTTGTTTGGTTAGAGTTTGTAGGCAGCTCTACATTGAAAAGCCGTCACAACATACCAGCAATGCTCTAAACGTAGCTTCTTTCATCCAGTATAGCTCAGATAAGATGCTTGATTTAGATGAGTTATGTGAGAAACAGCACTTTGTGTTGTTTCAGACTTTTAACACCCTAGCCAGGGAATTTGCTGGATTTAAAAGCTGCATTAAACTCACCACTCCAGAGTAGCTTGCATAGACCAGGCATGAGAGCACAGGTCAGAGTATCACTCAGTAAACACTACAGCCTTCCCTCGTTCCTCCACTTGTGTTTTCCTGAATTTGGGTTGTATGCATGCTTATTCCACATTACACACCTCTGGAGACTATTCTTCCCATTCAACACGGGTACAACAGCAATAGTTTCAAGTGGAACTAAAAATCTGTGAATGAGACCTCCATGCTGTGACCTACCAGGGGCAGTGGTAAAGCTGTTTCATCAGGGAAACACCTGAGAGAGATTCATGTACCAATGAATTGTTTCTTACAGTGCTTAAAAGAGATAACAAACATATTATATTTCCAGAGTAAAAACACGAAGAGAAAATTCTCAGAAATTTAAAGGACTGACAATGTTTCATGATGAAAGTTTAAAATATATGCCAGAATGAAAGAGGTCTTGTTAGCAGAGGTACATGAGCTCCTTTTTCCACTCATATTTTTTTTTTCACTCAATCCTCCTAATGCCAAAATGAGATTTGAGTGCAGAAGCTATTCTTGAAATACACAATAGTTTATAATCTATAAATGACTAACAGTACACTGTGTCTGTATCATGAGACACTGAAACTTTTGGTCACAGATGCAGTGCCCTCATGTGACCACATTTAGCAAAGGCAAAGTAACAGTATAAAACCAGCTGAAATCTCAGGCTCTCTGAACAGATCTCTTTCTTTGCCCTTCCCATGGCCATACGATAACAGTAATTACAAGCATTTGAAATAAAGTTGGAAATACACGGTGAAGTAATTTTTAAAATCGACATGGAATAAAGATGGTGGAAGCAAACAGGCAAATCCTGCCAGAATTTGAAAGCAGGTTATATTCAATGCTGAGATACAGACATCCTTGGACACAGTTCTATCCTTCAAGTAAGATTATCTCATGGGCATCTCACTTGTGATTTATGTTGGCTTGGATAAGCCTCTCTCCCATTCCCAAAGGGTACTATAGCAATTATCTACATGGAAGCTTGATACTAGCAATGCATTTTAAATGTTTTTACTGTCTTCTAGTACAGTTGAACAGTAGAACAAAAAAAGATTAATTTCCCCTGGTCACCAAGCCTCCTGATAACAGTTTATAAGTGATGATACTTTTCAGATGAGAGTAAAAAAAATCATGAAACTTTATAAACAGTTCTGCTCCATTTTGATAAGAAAGATCCTTTGGGTTAAAAGTGTAATTCTTCACAATTACAACCAAGAAACCACACTTATTAATGGAGTAAGAAATTGAGAAGTTGATATGGGACTCCTTTATAGGAGAGACTTGTACTAAGAAGGCTGACATTGATGGAAAAGAAAGGAAGAAATAGAGCAGCCAGACGTCAATTTGGGAAAATCAGCAAATACTTGATAAAAATCGGTCATGGATGAAAGAAGTGCACCAAATAGTCAGACTTTACACAGAAAAACAAGAGACATGACTGGATGCTAAAGAAGTTGATGAATTCAGAAAACATTTGGAAAATTGTCTTTTGTTATAACCTAAACCAGGTTTAATTCTGTTGTGGTAGAAGATATTCCATAATCTTACACAAGTCAGTTAATATTTCGATGCCTTTGTCTTCCCACATTCAACATAAATACATTACATGTAACAATGTTCTGCAGTCCCACATCTTTTATGTGAGAGACAATCCAACAATGTCTGTAAGAAGTGATTTGGTACTTTAGGCCAGAGCCACTATATAAACACTGTTACAGTACTGCTTTTTTAAAGATTGCCAAGAAAATACTAAAAGGTGAAGAAGTTCAAGATTAATAAAAGATATTGACAGTCACCAATACCTTAAAAAAACCAACCAACCAAAAAACCAAATAAAAAAAACCCAAAAACAAAACAAAAGGGGACCATAGAGATGAAACAGAGTATCAACTGCCTGACTAGGCAAACATAAAATTAAATATCTTATTTTGTAGTTGTGGCAAAGCGCTTTAATCAGGGAAAGAGCTGTTAACTCTGAGGAGAGGGGGGAAAAAAAAGAGCCAAACGAGTCTGGAAAACTGATAATTAAAAAAAGATGGACGTTGACAGGCAGGGATGCCATTTCTTATACAAAATCATTGGCATATTCAGAACTAGAATTCCCTTTTCCTTTTGCCTGTAGAACACCCCAGATAATCCATTAGGTCATTTCATCCCCTGAAAATAAATATAAGGTTATTCCAGTGCAAAAAAGGGTCAGCACTACACTAAACCATCTCTAGCAGGAAATAGCTATCAAACTGCAGCCTGGTTATTATTCTGAAAGAGTTTTATATAACATGAGAAAACTTTGTGAAGTTCAAATTCTTTCAAAGATGTGCCCTATTTCCAATAATATATGACTTAATTTGAAGAGAATGGAGCCACTTATTTTTCCAGAGGACAGTTCTGCAGTTTAGTGTCAAATGAATGAATTCATTTATGCCATTCAGAGGTACAGCTACTTCTAAGATTACCTTCTGAAAATGGTAGAATTAACACATCAGAAGGAAACTCAGGAAGCTCTGCACTTTCTTCTGTTTGCTTTTTAAACACATAAGAGCATTCTCTCTTCCAGAGGAGGCTCCTGTTTTGCTGTAGTTTTTTATATAACCCTCCACAGATCATCATCCAAAGTCTGTCTTTCAGCCTTAGGCAATTTCAAACCCATTATCCCATGTAATCATCTGCCTGATTTTGTCTAGTAAACTGTGGAGTCTGCTCAGGAAGAGCAACAAACCCAAAACCTACAGGCCTTGAACATCAGGTTAAGTTTAGGGATAACACCTGAAAACATAAAATCCACGCAACAAAAAAATATAGTTCCTTAGGAGAGGTTTTCATATATATGATGGTGGAAATGAAAGAAATAGAGTTTATGTTGTGGGGGTTTTTTGGTTTGGGTTTTTTTTTTTTGGGTGTTTGTGGTTTGTTTAGTTTGTTTGTTTGTTTTTTGGGGTGGCTTTTTTGGTGTTTTGGTTTTGGGCTTTTTTCCCCTTTAAGTAATTAATTGAGTTATCAGAGAGTGTGGAAGAGCTTGACTCCCTGAAGCAGGAGTTCTAGTCTCTGAGAGTGGCAGTGGTGTGGAGATGCAGCCCAAGGGGTTCCTGGACAGCCCCCTGCTGTTCTCCCCTGCTCCTGAAGTTTGTGAGTCAGGGCTGTGGAAGTCCATGGAAACTCCACATGCAGAGGATGGGTGAAAACTGTCTGTCAGATTACCCATGATAGCTCTTACCAGTGACTCATTTAGCAGAGGAAAGCTGGTGCCAACCTCCCCAAATAAATGCTAAATATACTCCAGTAAGGGGAGAAAAAAAAAAAAAAACAACAAAAGAGAGAGAAGAAAAGCAGAATATAGAAGGGTGCTGAGACAGAAAAGAACAGGATGACAGAAGAGAGAAAGGAAATAATAGAAGCAAACAAGAAATGTTGTTGAAATATATTGCTTACAGACTGAGTTAAAAAAAATGTAGTGAAAGGTTATCTTGGGAAAGAACCTCAACAAACTGCACAGCTCAAATGTCAACCCTGAATGGGAAAGTCACGGAATGCAGTGGTGCTACAAAGCAGGCTGCTGCACTGAGGTTTGAAATCAGCAATAACAGCACAGCAGAGACCACTGCCTGAAGAGTTCTGGCAAGTGTTGCCTTTAATGCCAGCCCCTAGGTCTGAAGCAATCTGTGCACCCTGGCACAGGTGATTTGAAATACCCAGGAAGAATTTTGCAAGATAAACTGTAGAGAGATAGAAAGTGGAGAAACTGGTAATCAGGCTAAGTCCTTAGGAAATACGAGCTGTCTCTGCAAAGGGACATTGCTCTATTTTTATCTCGTCTCTTCTCTAGCCTTAGGGTGATTTGGTGCAAGCTGAAGATATATTGTAATCACCGTGTATTTATTCCAGGATAAGATACAGAGATTTTCAGCTACTGAAATTCTGAGGGACAGGGTTACCATACATGTCTTTTTGGTTGGCACAGATGTCTTTTCTTGTATATCTCAATTTAACACATTTTACATATGCAGACGTGCGCTACATATGGCATCACTTCGGAGAGCTCCCACACAGTTACTTTAAATAACTAAGAAATGGGAAAGTTATTGTCAAGCCCTTAAATATATGAGACATGCAGAAGTACATTAAAAAAAAAAAAAAGTACAAGGATTATCCCAGTAGAAAAGAGTACCAATTACCTTGGTTTTGGAAAGAATAGGGGCACCACGATCCAGCAGCATTTCTACAACCTGTTCATGGCCACTTCTTGCTCCACAGTGGAGGGGGGTCAACCCATCCTGTGGGATATAGAATTATAACTGATTAGTTTCAGACACATTCAAATCTTGTGCACTTTTATAAAGACCCATGATGTCCCAAGAAGCTAATTAATTCTTGCAGGATGCTGCTCTTCTGCAAAGGAACAGCTGACTTTGTTTATTGAAACGGACTGAGCACATTTTGGCTCTGATTTTCTGGACATGTAAATAGTCACATCACACTGATGCTCATGCAGTGGGCTACTTCCAGGCCCTCACTGTATAAGTATTAAAGTGGTTAATGCATCTACAAGAAAAAGATGAGATTGCACTTCAGGTACTTTTTGCCTGTGTGTCTTCGAGAACACTGGGTCTCTCACTTGTCAGTGTGCATCAAAGTCAATGGATAGTCATTAAGTCTGAGAGAAAAAAAAATTCCTACTCAGACATTTTTTATTACACTGATTTTGACAAGTGTACAAGCAGACAAGAAAACCATCTTAATCCCAGGTGATAGAAGTATGTTGGAATCACTTCTGTCTCTTGTTCAGACTGTGCTTATGTGACCTCCAGCTGAATGACTGGCCTGGAGTCAAGGCATACTGTCAATACCTCTTTTAGAACAGTTTGCTCAGTAATAATCAACATCCTGTTATAAAAATGTGCCTCAAATAAGGGGAAGACTTTTTAACATGAACAGAGTTATTCCAAGCTGATTGGACTATACTTTGACCTGTACCCTGTTTACCTGTGCTGTACACAAGTGCTAGAGTCAAAGAGAGCACATGTGCCCTGAGGAACTGTGAGTGAAGTCACACGAGGTTCTTCAGTGCCCAGTGACATAGTGCTTGTTACAAATAATGATGTTATGGTTTTCAGAAACTTTAGTTTTCCAAATACAAGTCATAAAGGAAGGAGCCTTCTTCCAGTGTCTTCTGGAGCCTTATTCCAGTGTCTTCTGGAGCTCTTGAAAACACATATGTTGTATTGCCTAAAATATGTATGTCACGACATTAATTCCTTCTTACACATTCTATGCTCGCTTCATACACATGCACTCCCTCTCTGTCTGTTTGTGTATGGTAGCAAGTATTATTAACATACCTCCTTAGTCATATTTTTTATGCACAACTATAATATTCTTTTTTGATAATTCCCAAACCATCACACTCTACTAGAATATCAGCTTAAGCCCTGCAAAGTGTAGAGGGCAGCCACGGAGAGGGAGGTGGTGATTCAGAGAGCCTTTCATTCTCCTGCTTCTACTTTTTTGCCCTTTCCTAATAAAACTATGAAATATAGCAGGTAGAAATTCTCATTTCAGACTTTTATGGTTCGCATTGTGCATTTTCTTCCATTGGCATATGTTTTTGATGTAGATGAAGAAAAGATTTTGGTTCAGATGTAACTCCCCTAACTCAGAGAGTCATTTTTCATGCAAGATGGACACAATTTGGGCCACAATGTTCTTCCTGACATCTCTGAAGTTGACTCTGTTGTCATTTCTGCTTCTTTTTCTTACTTCAGCCCACAAACAGGGAAGGGCATCTCGTTAAATTCATACCACACAAATTAAAGATGTATTGCTCAAAACATTTAAAGACAAAGAGAAAAGACATCAAAACCCATTAATTGTGTACTTATCAGCCAAGTTGCAAATGTTCTGCTGTAGCTTCACAAGTGTTTAAAATGGTACTGCATATTTCCTATACCAGAAGTTTCCACATATCAAGTACTGACACAGACACAATAATATAAAAATATCACCTACATAAAAAAACTTGTATGGGAAAGAAAACAAAATGCAGCAAGGTTAGATAACTAGAGACCTGTAGGCAGGAGCTGAAGATCATCATGTACGTTGGATTGTCATCATGTAACATTAGACTGTTCATTCTTTTTACTTCCTATAATTATCACATTCTCCAGGCACATCAAAGATAGACACTCAAGGAGATCAGGCACAGAAAGTGAGGTAGAGAACGTTTTCCAGATTTAATGCCTCCCCAGCTCATTTCACCAACATACCATGGGTAGTACATACCATGCTCACAGAGAATGAGACACATTTGAGCATCTTCACGTATGAGTCTAGACCCTTAAAAACTACTTCAGTGCTCCCCAGAGCACAGTGTCCCAGCCCTCTCAGAGTATCTATGGCTGACAAGGTTTCTGTGGCTCAGGAGTAGGCAGACAGTCACGCTTGGCCAGTGGAGCTCATTCTGGTCCACAGAATAGTCACTACCACCAGATGCATCACATGGTGTGACACAACATTACAATGCATGTAGGTGCTTGTTGGAGCAGCTGATCTATAGCTATTGTTAACATGATGTCAGGAACTCCCACTGCAAAGAGCAAATACACTCCGAGACAGATAATTTAGCTGCAGAGATTTTATTTTGTAGTTTGAAAAGACACTGTCTGTTCACTGGTTTACTTAATTGCTGCATGACACTTAAAGCAGGTAAAGAAACATGCAGAGACAACCTGAAACACAGATCACAAAGATTTTTGTTTAAAAATCGAGAATCTGAGATTAAAAGAGACTGCTCTAAGCTCAGCAAGATTTCACTGATTTTGTCAGGAGATTTTCTAGTTGCTTATTTACTGTTCACATAGACTATACTATTGAAGCAAAAAATATATTACATGTATTAGGAAGCAAACTTGCCTTACTATGGTAGCCTGCAATGGCTCAGAAAAACCATTACAAACGATTATGACAATAATCTGCAGATTAAGGACTCTCTAAGTATGCACTGACATGATAAATCATATCATCTGCATTATCTATCCCTCCAGAGAGCCTGAGAGTAGCTCCAGCAAAGCCAGGAGGACAATAGGAGGAATTCTGCTTAGGCACAAGCCTTCCATTAGCATTGCACTCCCATCTCTGGGGCTGCTGCCTCCTTTAGCTTTTATTTCAAACACAGACACGCACAAATAAATTAGATCTAAGCACGGTTTCTGGTCCCCGTTGAGACTTGGATCTTGTTAACACTGGAGTCAAAACTGGCTTGAGGTTAGCAGAGCCCGGTGCAAGCAGTGGAGCCCCTCTGCTGCAGCGTTTCCCCACCACCACATGTGGCTTTAAGGGACCTCTGAGGAGCACAGATCAGCCTCCCTGTGCTCCCCAGCTACCTCTGCCTCTTCCTCATCACTGCTCTCCCAGGATTTCCCTTGCTGTACCCCAAAGCCCATTCCCTGGGCTGTACCCCAAAGCCATGGTGGGCTCAGTACCATCAGTACCCATCAGCGAGCACCAGTTTCTAACCCAGCCTTAGAGTGACGAAACAACACCCAGTAAAAACTTTACTGAGATGTAAATAGTCAGCAAGAGCTTGTCAGAGTTCGAGCCAAGTCCCAGAGCCTGTCCATGGCCTTGGCAGGAGTGTGGCAGGTGCTCCTTTCCCCTGAGCCAGAGGTAGCAGGCATGCTTCCCCAGGGGAGCAATTACTGCTGCCTCCAGGGTTTATCATCCCCAGCGCTGCTCAGTGACTCTGTGAATGCTCTTCAGCCCATCAGGGCCCTGTGTCTCACAGCCCCTCCATGCTCCAAGTCTCCTGAACTCTTCACTTCATTGGCATTACTGCAAACAGCCTCTTTTGTGCAACAGGGCAATGCATGAGGTTTGCTCTCCCTGCATGCGCAAAATGCACTCAGAGTGCCAAGGTAGTGCTATTGTAGTTATTTTATATCTTAATACACGTGGCTTTTCTGAAGCAGCTTATGTATGATCTGATGCATCTTCAAAGAGCATATCCCACATGTTTTCATGCAGATATGAGTGCTGGCCTGTTATTTAGATGCAAAATCAGTAGAATGAAGATTATAAATACTTATTGTTAATCCAGGCTAAAACTTGCTTGCTGCCTGCTTCAGACACAAATTCACTTTGGCATATACAGTATTAAACAGCCAAAGCAAATCAAGTTAATTTAATCAACCTCTCTAATTAAATTTTATTTTTTAAAGTCTTTTCTGGAAGACAGAGAAAACATAATTAGAGCAACATTCAGTAAACATGTTACATGAGGCGTTACTAGTTCTTTGCTCAGAACGTTAGTTAAAAACCAGAATGATTAAAGCTGCCCTGGTAGCACACAGTTCTTGAGGAACACCCTTAAGAATTCAGTACCAAGCCCCAAGTACCAGTTGCTAGACATCTCACACACAAAAAAAGGACAGAGGGGAGATAAACAGCTGGTTAAAATAAACAGTGCAACTCTTAAGTGTGAGCTAAAATGGAAAAAAAAGAAAAAAGGATGTCTGAGTCTCAAAATAGTTGGGAGATCTTTTTTGGAAATAACCACATATGCTCACACGTTATTTCAACTCCCAATTATAGTTTTCAGGTGTGTATTTATGGTCCTAATGAACACAGAGAAAGTGGGAGCTCACGGATGCCTTTTCCAATAATTTAAACAGGATAAGGATTTAGCCCTTCACGTTAACCTTTTGTGCAGTACTTCAGCACTACAGTTTCCAAGACCATCTGTCAGCAGCAAACGCAAATGCTCAGGGAAATGACTAAGGAAAAGAAATCATTACCTCAACTTACGTATTACTCGGGAAAGGCTTTATGTGAATTTATCTATAAAATAATTATGTTTGTGAAAAATAAAAAGAGACAACATGTGCAGTGTATTCCAGTATCCCATAGAGAGAATAGATTGCAGGAACAGACCGCAAAATGACAGCTGAATAGCTAAATCTGTCCCATCTAAGAGTCAGAGCAGCAAATCCTGGCCCTGCTAGCGTTTGGTCAACAACACAAAACAGTACGTTCTGCATACTCATTTAAAGGTGAATTACAGACCTGAAACAGGACAAACAAAGGCCTAAGAACTTCTGCCCCTGAGCAATAAAAAACAGCAATTTCAAAATTTTCTTGTCCTTTCATACAGGTACAGAACCTTTGCCATTCACCTGTAAGGAGCCAGTTTGTCTTCCACAATCAACACTTGCATTAAATAATATCATGGTATCCAAGACAAAATCTATTTTATATAAAAAAATAATTCTGCTCCTCTCTTAAAAAATAGAAAAAAAAAAAAGAAAGGTCTCACACTTATAAATCTGGTAATAGGAGGTTCACTTATTTTCACATGCAAATCCCACCCGTTTATCAAGCTGTGTGTGCATTCAGCACCTGCCCGTCGCAGAACACTCAAGGCTGGGCTCTGCCTGGGCATCCAGCTGATAAGTGTGACTTGACACATGTATCAGAAAAGACAGCCTTGGCTGCTCTTTGCCTTTCAATACATTCAGTAGTGGTGATGCTCTTGCAAAAGGATATGGCTGAAGCTTTTGTCATCCTGTGATTTTGTAAGGCCACTCTGTATCTGGGACATTGAAAAGAAGGATGGTGCTTAAAAAAATGAAATGACTACAAAATTGGCATATCTTAATTGTTCAGCCTTGGAAAACAACACTGGGTCAGGTAGGAATAACAAGAGGGATTTAGCAGGAATGTATGTTGTAACTGCTCACAGCAATTAATCTTTGCTCTTGTTTATGAGAACTAGGCAGACACTTATGAAACAATGCCCTTTTTCATCCAGCACCACATTACCCTCAGCCTTCTACTGCTTCTCCTATTGATTTCTAAATCCTTCCTGATGTACTCCAGCGATGCCGTTCCCTGTTCCCAGCCATGCAGTGTCTGCTGGGCTCCCTGAGCCTCCCTGGCAGAGGCACAGCCGCCCAGACCACAGCCTGGCAAACCCTCGCCAGGATGAGTCAGTGCTGCCGGGAGCAGAACTTCCACTTACTCACTGCCTGCCAGAAAGTGATGCCTCTGGTAACGCCAGAGAGGGCACCGGTGAGTGACACACGTACAGCACAAGCAGCAGAAGTTACGCAAATCCCTTCTGACTGATGGAAAGGATGGGTGTTTGGGGAAACAGGCAGTCTGGGGGAAGCCAGAAAAAACAAACCAGTCATCCATTGCCTTTTGCCTCACTGGGAAGCTCTGCCAGACTCAGGAGCTGTTAATGCTTCTGCCCTCTTCCTAGATCCTGTTTCCATCCTAGATTGTATTTTTAGTTACATAAACTATCCCAGTGTCCGACCCTGGAGCCTGTGATACAGGAAATGAAGCGGATCACAAATTTTCCTAACTAAAAGAAAAGAGCAAGCTGGACTCCCAACTATTTAAGGTAGTAGTCCCCAATGTTTTGGCTGCAGTGGGCCACACAGATGCTTGTAGAGAGGAAAGGCACAGTGCCTCGCAAGTCTCGTTCTCCCCACTCTGACCAAATGCACATCTGTCACATGTGGCCCTCCCTGCCATACCATAGACTCACGCCCCTCAGCCTGGCAACCCCCATGTAGCATGTAGGCAGATGATACTTTAGCCCAGAAATTATACCCACTTTTTGTATTATCCATGAAAAGTCATTGCTTCCATGTTCCCCAATTAGGAAAAAAAAAAAGTTACGAATAAATCACCAGCGACTAAAGGTCAAAGAGAAGAAGAACTAAAGAAAAACATGTGGAGAGAATGAAGAAATGGCAAAATAAATTGACCCAGTTTCTGAATTTGCCACAGAAATAAAAAATACAAATGTTCCTAACAAGCCCGGCAGGAAATCTCAGAGACTGCTGAAACACTGGAAAACCAAACAGAAACCTGTCGATACAGTAATAACTGTAGAAAAAACTATTCTTAGGTTATTAATTTCATTTGTTTAGAATGATTCTGGTGGAAATTATACAGACTAATTAAAAATGGAAGAGAGATAGGTGACAAGCTAGTATTTCAAGAAAATGACAATTGCCAAAAAATTACAGTGACAGCTTTTGAGAGTTAGCTCTCACACACAGGAGTGTGTTGCAAAGACTGCCATGAAAGCCCACAGCACCACAGTTCTTCCAAACAGTTGATTTTTTTCCTTTTTTTTTTCTTTCCACTGAGTAATTAAATAAAGTATCCCTGGTTTGGTTTGGTTTTAACTACAGCACTTAGGTATAACCATATGCATTGAGTTTCTAAGTCATTCAGGGGGTAGAGTTAGGTGTCAACCTGATGGAAACCATCCCCCACGCCCGGTACATTTGCTGACAAGTCCCAGCCAGCAGCAAAGCACCCCGTCACACACAGGTTGAGCTGCATGAGACTCATCAGCCACACTGTTTTCTGTGACACTGCCCTGTGGATAGTGAAAGGCAAACACACACTGCACTTCAAAGTTACCCTGTTAGCATACAAATTCGGAAATATCTTAGTTGAATTCTTGTCTTTTAGCATTTTCCTGTACATTCACCTCCACCCCTAAGTAGTTAGAAGCAGTTCCTAATTAAATACTGTACAGACAACATGGAAAATGGTTGGTTCTGAGCTCTGCCATATACATGGTGTTTCTCACACTGCTTTAAGAGATGCAAAATGTAAGCATCCTACTGCAACCATTTCATAAAAAATAAATGCAGTGCAGCTGTAGTAGCCTGCCAGGAAGATAAATGATTTAAGCTCCACAGCAACAAACAGGTCAGAGGCAATAGTTCCATGCAGTCACTCACAGCATTCACACTTCAGCTTACCCTTGTTTTGGCATCAATTTTAGCTCCTCGATCAAGCAGGAGTTTGACCATATTTGCATTGCCCCTTTTTGATGCAACATGCAACGGTGTGATATCATTCTGTGGAAGAAAACAACAGGAAAATAAATATGCATATGTCCTTCTTTCATGAATTCCGTGTTTGGTTTGCTCACAGAATGAATTATGCCCAGTTTGCTAAAGCATAACACAGTTTGTTTCCCTGAAAGGCTGAAAGCAAAGGGAAGCTATGTTTAATCACACGTGAATTACGGGCCTGATACCTTGACTTGCACATTGTGAAGACAAACAACCAAGTTGTGGTTAGAGTTATACAGTGACGTGGTTGTGCCTCAGGCCTCAGCTTTGGCATAAGGGTTAAAATCAGGCAATTCTACTGACTGCATCTTAGCAATGTAATCCAGCTATGATTGTTTTCTGAGCATGTAGTGATAAGGATACACACCTCACAACTGCAGCGGCCTTGTAGGAGCCATAGTGAATAAATAAAACCATTACATCTGTAGAGCTAATTCAAAAGCAGCGAGATGCCAGCGCTATTTTATTTCTGAACACTATCAGCAAACTCTAGAAGCCTCGCGAGCACCTTTGTCTTGGCTCCATCATTAATTTCACCTGCCCAATTTGTCCCTCTGATGGATGTAACGCTGTACACTTCAAGTGAGACTGTAAAGAAGTGTATTTGTTTCCCTGAGTGGCGCCTGGCAGGCCAGCAGCAGGCAGGGCTGCTGCACATCCAGGGCAGTTACATAACCAACGCGTGCGCACACAAAGGCACTTCTTTAACAAGATGTAGCCGGGACGTTTCTTCATGCTCTGATGAATCCTTCATTTCGTGGCGTATGAAGGCCACATCCTGTATATATTTGATCATATGGAGCCAAGTAAAAATAAAAGGATTTAAATAGAGCATGCAGCCACTGTACGAAGACAAACAGAATTTTGAAGAACATGTGTGTTCAGGGGCAGCGCAAACAGCTGGCTGCGTAAAACCAGCCTCCTTGTGACCGAGCAGGAAGCAGTACATTGTAGTGAGCATGTGTCCTAGGGCTGACTGAGTCAGAAAGGCCCCTGAATAGCTGGGGAGAGGTACAGGTGTCTTACCTGGCTAACAGACTGTTCAATACTGCTTCCTCAAAACTGCAGGGGAGCGGAGAGACAGAAAACCAGCACCGAAAAAAGATCCCCTCTCAGATGTGACAAGCTGACTCACAGCTTAATCATATCTCCCGAGTTCCTAATCCAGCTGTTACATTTTCATTTACACAAAATTTCACTATGGAGCTAACTCACAGTGACTAAAAAGTACTAATTAATATTATCACAGAGGTAAAAGACATGTTAGCAAGATTAAATGACAGAGGTTCTTTCTACAACAGTAATGATCATTAGAGCATCAAAGTGATGGCTGTTCCAGTGTAGCTTCTCATTTCTTTAAAAACACAAAGTAAAACAAAAAGATGCTCAGCACATTACACAAAAATTGCACCCTGCCTAGTCCTTCCAGGGAGGCAAAACTGTGATTGCTTAACTCCTATTTTTTTAGTTGGTTTTGAAGAAAAGAATAAATTCCATTTGACTAGGAGTTGACATTGATTATAATATGGGGTCACTATATTACTGTATCAGCCACAAAGAGGACAAAAAAAGAGAGGAGAAAAGCAATTATGCAGAGATACTTTCTGGGCTTTTTCTCTTCCCAGGAGGAAGGATGTTACTGAGGTCAAAGGGAGACAGAGATGAATTCTACTTTCCTGAGGAAAAAAAACAGTAAAGGAAATAACTTTGATGTCTTCAACTATGAGGTACTGCAGGTAATTTATACTGAAGGAACACCTTTTTCCACTTGCTAGGGTTGATGGGAAAAGAGGTTAACTCAGCCTAATAGACCCTAGTGCCCTATTAATATATCAAAATATTTTAGTACTAATAATTTACTGCTTCACACACAGACTAGAATAAAAGGCTTATCTAAGCTTCCAGAAAGAAATGGAGGAGGAAGGGACAGCATTACAAAAGGTAGGACAAATACCTATTAGAAGTCTGGTTCTCATTCATCTTGACACTAAGCTAAATCTAGTGCAGCACAGGGGAGGGTATAACCATATAAGAATGTGCACTTTGGATCTAATTATTTGCCAGTCCACTTGTTCAAAGCTCCTGTTGCCTTAAATGAAGGAGAGTCAATTCTAGAGTAGGTGGATGAGTGCTGGCACATACACATCTCATTCTCCAAAAGAGATAACTTCCACTTAGCAATTAATGTTTAGGTCACACTGTTTGTTTGCAACAGGGGAAAAAAAATAAAAATACCTACTTCCATGTTCAAAAAGGAGTCTTCTTCAAATAACCTTCATATTTCTGCTTAGTATCAAAATTGTTAGGACAGTATAATTCTCTCTCAGTTTCTGAGAGGAGTGATCACCCTGGCTGGAAACACGGGGAAATTCTCCAGCACTGAGTAAGGACTGAGCTCACTTTGCAAGCTGGAGAGCTAAGCAATTAATCTTTGCTCTGTTTGATCATCTGTCTTGATGAAAAATATAAATTTAATATCTCTAGGATCTTGAAACCTGAAGTTACATTTGGTTGAAAATAGTCAGCAAGTTCACATTACAAAGAGGGATGAAGAAAGGATGTGATCGCTCGATTACTTTAGAAACTGTTAGGAAAACCAACCACACACAGCTACTCTGAAATAACTAATGGAGCAGGAGAAATCAAGCAAAATAAACTCTGTATGTCCGGTGTAATATCTGTCCTTATGGATGAACAAACAGCTACTCTTTTCTAGGAAAAGAGCACTACAGCACTCATTCCCTTGGAAGGAGGTTACGGTTTTTGTAGTACTTTATTAACCTATTCAGACAGTTCATAAAAAAATTAAGAGACAAAGAATTAAAAATGTATTTAGCCTTTTTTATCCCTAACATCTCAGGAAAACACTGTGGGGAAATAAAGAAAAAAAAAGTGAGGGTGCAAGTCTCTATTCAGAATTTAATTTTGCCATTTTGCTATTTGAGCTTCTACTGGTAGCAAAGAATACGAAGTAATAATTCTGCTGGCTGAGTTCTGACTCCCCACAGATGAAAAGATGCATTATATGAATGCAGCTTGTCTTTGGTCAATACTGTGTTTTGTCAAGTCTTAAAGAATTAAAGCTAGAGGTTTCATACATATGGTCCTTTCCCATCCGACAATTAAAAACATGAACTGAGAAATCAATAAACCTCAGACAACATCGTCATTAATTTTTTTTGATGACAAAACACAGCAAGCAACTCAAAATAGAGTTATTTGTACAAAAAACTACAGATAAAAACATCTTCATAATATGTGCAACTTTGGTGTAGGTTATTAGCACTAAAATTGTGGTATCAGCAAACAAAATAGCCATCAAATGTAATGTTCTGAATTCTTCGGTGTATCAACAGCATCTGCTGTCTTTTCAGTCTATTTTTATCTGTCTGATCTTCTGTAAATTTCTCCCTTTGTTCTTAAGATAGAATAGTAAATCAGGAAACTTTTGAAGATGTTTTCCTGCAGTAATAAAGCTGAAATGCCTTCAAAAAGTAGCCTATAAAAGATGCGGTTCAGAACTAGAATGTCTGTTGGAGTGCTGCTTGCCCTCGCTGTTGAAATATCAAATGCTGGATTAATGTCTCAGGCAGACCCCTGAGATCCAACCTGCCATTCAACTTGAGAACAAATTCTACAGGGAACACGAAGTAGAACTTGTGAGAATAGTGACCTAAAACTATGCAATAAATGCTCACAGGATTATCAACTAGAACATCTCCTTCTTGGCAGATTTCCTGGGGCACGTGATTTTAAGTGCTCTGAAACTCCGCATAGCTCAAAACGTGATGGATTAGACCTGTGCAATTTTTTTCTACACCTCACAACACTGTGGGTGGTGGTTTTCCCTTTGTCTCTATCCACTGCCTGCTGCAGCCCACCACCCTCTCACACAGGGCCTTTGCCTTCCTTTGGAGCCTCACAACATCCACAAATATGATGGGTGAGGAGTGACCTGCTTGTACATCCAGTGGCTTTTGCTTGTGCCTGATCAGAGAAAACACTAAGTCCTTCCAGCTGCAGCTCTGTATCTACAGCTTCACAGGAAAATTCAAAAAACTTCGAGTTATCTTGTGCTGAGCAATAAGTCTCATCTGAAACATTTCCCATCTGAAATGAGATCAGCTCCCCTCTGACATGTGGTGTTATCCACCACAGTTCACCACAGCAGTCAGAATAACTCCTTACTATTACAATTAGCAACACGAACGGTTAGGAAGTCAGGAAAAAAACAGGGAAAAAGTTAAAATTGGCAGAGTGCAAACACAGTATATCTTATATGATTATATTTTAATGCATTTAGAAAATGAGGAATTCCCCCTGGTTGCTGTTATGCTACGCTGTCCTATGGGATGGCCTTTTTCTCCCATCAGACAGTCTAATTTTATAAGCATAAGAATGTTAATATTCACAAAGAAAAGTAAATGTTTGCCCTTACAGTATCATACTGGGCTGTGAAACGTACCTTTAAAGGAAGGCACACAGAAAAAGGGAAAACCTTTCCCAGTCATGTGCTGCATTGATTTAAATGCTGACCGAGCAGCAGATCACGTAGGAACTGTGAAGATTCATTGCCAATGTCACAGGGGCTTGGTATTTCTCCTTGCTACCAATTGGAGAACTTACATCCACCTCTGAGCTCTCCTCCCAGCCCCTCAGTGGAGGGCAGTTTTAATGAGAAAAATTACACTTATTTGATTTTAAATTTCACTTCCTTGATTTAAAACAAACCAAACCCAAACAGTTTCTTACCAAAATGTTCAGATGAACTTGGAATTTACTAAGATAGTCCTTCTCAATTCTCAACTGACAGCAGACTCTAGGAAGAGCTTAATATTGACACAGAATGTGTGAATAAAATAGAAGCTGAAAATAGCCAGACTGCTAAAGCAGAAATTTCCTATGCAGTCTGGAAAATCCCTCATCATTAGGGGTTCTTAAGAAAAGAGCATAATGCTGGTTGCTGGTTGTTGCATACTGGAACTGTCAGCAACACCACTGCATAGATATTACCACCATTACCAGATCCTGGAGGTATGGGAAGATTATGCTGTGCATTTAAAGACTGCGGTATGCAACTATACCAACACGTTTTATATGAAAACTTTCATACTTCTCTCCTGTATTTTTCTGAAACTCAGAGTTGGAGATATAACACAGAAGAATCCTTGCAGAGAAAAGTCTCATGTTCTAGTAGCAGTTCACTGAGGCTTCTATAGAAGTTTCAGAAATCAAAGATAAAAACAGACAATCAGATGCTTTCCAGGAAACCTGGCAAGAATGCATAACTTTCACCTGTTTTCCTCCTCTACTTAATGGCAATAAATCTTATTCTGTGCTATTATAGTTCTTGTATGCTATACTTAACTTTCTTCAGGGTTGAGATGCATAAAATGAATCCTGGAAGAAAAGAAGGAAGACTATAGCAAGGAGCTGTTATGGCAAACTACCACTGGGGAAATAAGATGTTTTTCTCTTCTGCCACTGTCATTTAGATATTGCCTGCTCTTTTTGATGGGCTAATGGTGTTCTGCTTCTCAGCCTCAGGGTCATCATTAATGCATGTTGTCCTCACACTACCCTCAAAAATTACCAAATCCTTTCTCAACCTTCCAGTAAGCAAACTTTCTGCAGGCAAAGCCTGCTCCCAGTGGAACTGAGATCTCCTCCAGAACAAGGAGTGCTGTGTATCAGGAAGGCTACTCACAGAGTTGGATGCAGTTTTATGGCACAGTTCCTGTTTGCTTTGGCAAGAAAGATATGGGGAGAGGTCTCCTTCACAAAGAGGATTTCCTGGCTACCTCAGTCTTCTGACTTGCTCAAGTACAGAGTGGATGGGGGGCCACAGAGGTTTCATTCAGCTGTTGCTCTGGAAGCTTCAAAGAATTCCTTCCTTCCTTACTAACCACTGTGCTCCTCAGAAAGCTGGAGCTTCAAAGGCGTTTCCTCACCTGGCCTAAACAGATCTTTTCACTGGAAGATCATCTCAGAAGAACGATATCTGAAGACTCTGTGAACCCCCAAAAGATAACTTTTTCCTAATTGTAATTTCCAGAAAATAGTTTATTCAAAGCACCTTCCTCACCTCAGTGGTTGGCATAGCAGCCTTAAAGAAACGCCAATTTGCACATCCTTGTTGCTAAGTTAGCACAGGGCTGTCTGGACACACATCTCTATCCCAGCAGATACAACTGCCTGCCCTCCCTGGGCACTGCTCCTGGGAATGCCCAAGCAAGGCCTGAACAGGAAAGGGCAGGCACTCCACAGGGTTCGGATTTATAGCAAAAAAACTTTCCTGCACAGGATTTCTCCAAAATCAAGCTAAGAGAATGGTGCCTGGAATTGCTGCAATCATTCAAAACACAAGTAGTGACTGCACTTATATGTTAATCTGGCTAAGAGAGGAGGCTGACTTCACTCTCAGTTACCCTTTATTCTCCTCCACTTCTTTAGCCCATGTGTGATTGCCTCCCAGTTAAACAAGAGGGAAATATGTTGAGGCAATGAAGGGATTTCCTAAGCTTTGAAACATTTCAAAGAAGCACAGCCAGACATGAAAATGTACTAGAGAAAAAGGATGATGAATAGACATAAAATGCCTGTTATCTTGCCAGTAATTGTGACAGGTTTTTTGCTGAGTTTGAGCCCAAGAAGTCAAGCAATTTGGAATGAGTGTTTTCCCTTCATTACAAAATGGCAAACATCCAGTGGAATAAGGAGATCTTGTTTCACTTGGAATGAGGTTAGGAAGGTTCTTGGAGTTGCTTCCTTGTTTATAGGTAGAATAAAGGGCATCACAAGCTGATGTACTGAAACAATTTCCATCCATTCCAATGGGAATTTTGTTGTGCCATCTTCCCTGCACTTGCAGCATGGCAAGAGAAGAAAGCACAGACACAGAGGTGCTAACGCAGTTCAATGCAAGAGCTGACATGACATTAGTCACTTGGCTGCAAGAGTGCAAACCTGTAAAAGTAGGTACATTTCCAACCCTCCCAGCCTCTACAGTCAGCAGGTACACAGGCTGGCAGGCACTGTAACACCTGTAAGAGCTCCTGGAGCGATGCCTATTTTCCCAGTGGCAGTGAAAGAAGGGAACAAGGGAATATATGACAGCTGAGAGGCAGGCAGGTGTACACCGGTGGGGCGAGGGAAGCAGCTGCTACTGGATATCACTGGGGACATCATTTACTTACAGTATAGCACCACTGCTCACCTCCTGCCCTTACACTGAGAGTCATCATCAAGCTCATGTCTTTCCCTGTGTTGCCGTGGGAGTTAGGTGCTGAAAAAACCTCCCGGAGCAGTTAATTAGGGGTGAGATAAGAAAGGGTTTATTTGCCAAGGCAAAGATGTTACAAGACGCCTGCTGGCCCTGACTGAGATGTTACATTTCATAATACCATCCATCCAATCCCAGATGTGTCCACCCTGTGGCCTTTACTCTGGACTGCCCCGGGTCCACCCCCTGAAAATGGGTCTGGGGTGTGTTTCAGGACCCTCCGTTCATCCCATCTTCATCAGAGCACAAAGGGTACATAGTCACCCAATTCTTGACCATGTTCTGTGGTTTAGGCCCTGATATGCTGTTCTGCCAACAATCTAGGCCTTGCCTTGACAAAAGACTAAACATTTCTACTGGATTCGGGGGTAGGAGTGATATAGGGAGCATAGAATGGGGTAAGAGGGCTAAGGAATGTGTAAACTAAGGGTGCTAGAGGGAAAGGGACAAGGGAGGGAGGGTTGCTGCTTTTAAAATCTACTTATAAAACTTATAAGGCTTACCAATAGTAGAAAAATAAAAAAAACCTTAGGGGCTTAAGGCATCACCTGTCATCACTGCTGGAACCTCTTTCTTCCCTCGGGCCTGTCAGAAACACTCTGAAAGCAGCAGCTGAAGAGATCTCCTTTGCCACAGGTCTGCCCTCCCTTTTCTTACATCCTTTCACCAGCTCTTCTTTCTACCACACTTGCCCTTGGCCTTAAGGCTCAGAGTTCTGCTTTCATCCTACACATCCATTCACCTTTTCTCAGCCCTTCCCACCTTGACTATACCAATGGTGGGAGCTGGCTATTTATCCTGCCCTCACACTTTTGGCTTAACATTGCCCCCTTCACACAAGCATCTTCCGTTACCACAATCATCTCCTCTTGTTCAAATCTGCCCCCAAAATTCCTACTTTCCTAAACAGTTTAAACACAAATCAAGAGATAATGTTGATTTGCATTTATTCAACAAGAACAAAAGAAAGATGGTTGGTGGTTTGCAAAAACACAGAGTACATTTGACACACCCATCTTAAAGTTTGCTTTTTGTGAAAGAAAGTTACAGTACCTACAAATGGTATGATTTTTGTTGGGTTACAGCCCTTCCACTTCTTTGCTCTGTTGCTCATCTCACATTGTCAACAACTCAATAAAGGCCTTTGCTCCAGTGAGGAGACAGCACATCATGGATAGTGTCTACAGAAATTGAAATGAGAGGCAAGGAGGTGGCAATGAGCAGGCTGATATGGGTAATTTTTAGTACCTGTTTTGCAATTTGGGTGATCAAGGATCAAGCACGGGTTTTGCTACTTGGTGCTCATAACTGTACTTTGCACGCAACTTTTCCTGGTGCTCTGTTTGCCTACAAATTTGCTGCTCTACCAGAATCTAACTCATCTTTCTGTGCAGTGCTTTCATTACCTGCCATCTGATAAGCACTAAGGAACAAAATTCAACTCCATATTACTGTTATTTATGCTACAATTCTTTCTGTCACAACTTCATCTAGATTTCCAACCACCATACAGCAGAGATGTGTGCGCTCTCTGGATGCCCCCACCCAGGATCCCAAGCACAAACCAACCGCTCAGTGCTCTGAGTCACAGCTCAGCCCACTGCTCTTTCAGGCTGCTGTCACTGCATCCACACTTCCCCAGCTACCCCAGAACTCTGCCTCTCTCTGATGGTAACAACTAATGGAGGCACAACCTGTAATGTCTAGATCTTGAGGAGGAGGCAATAATGGCCTTATTACTTTGGATGTGTTCTCCATAAGTGCCCCTAATCCAAAACAGAGCTGCTGAAGCCTAAGACTTATTATTTTATTAAAACAAGCATAGGCAGATGGTATTTAGTGGTACTGGTACTAAATGCTGCTAATTGCTAATGTAGTAGCACTGCTAACCCCTAATCTTGTTTCTGAGTGGGAAAGAATTCACCTAAGACCCCGTCTGTCTTCCTTGCTTCTGTGATTAGAGCTTATCAAATACTCAGTGCCAAAGCTCATGATGGTATGAAATGCCTTAATGCTCTAATTTGGTCAGCTAAAGGACTTGGAAATCAGAGGTCAATGTTATCAGTGAGAGGAAAGCACACATAGTCAGCAGCTTCCCAGGAACCCCTAACCCCCAAATTTGCTCTTAGTTTGTGAACTTCACGTGGATCTAACCTCTCTCACCAAAAACATGAAATATATTTAGTGATGAATGTGATTTGAAAAACATAATTTGAAGGGGATGGGGGATGTATAAGAGTTGATCCTTACCTTTGATACTCAGCTATCAGTTTGACCCAATATCTGCTAGTACTCTTCTCACCAGCAATAGTAGGCACTGGTTCAGTATCTTAGCTTTGGAGATTTACCTTCATTCATAAAACACCATGTTGAATGAAGAGTGGCCAGCACCAACACTTTTCACCTGAACTCCTACTTACACTTAAGGGAAAAAATTCTGGGTCTGTGTTGTTCAAAATTTCTATTCCTGCTCTATCACACCCTCCACCAATTCCTCCTATTAATCATAGTCTCTAAAAAAGAACTGTTCAGGGTTTGTTGGTTTAGTTTGGTTATTTTTAATATAAAAAGTTGTAAAAGTAAAATAGTAGTTTCTATGCTAAATAATCACAATATTATTTTATTGATTTCATGGGTTTGCAACGCTTGTCATAAACACTTTGCTGCATGTAAATATGTTCCTTAACGATAGAAGCATTCAAGTTTTTAGCTATACAAACCATCTAAAGTAAAAAAATACTGCAATTCACTTTTTGCTCTGTGCAAATGCTCTAAGTAATAGTATAAGAGCTGCTGGACTATCCATATGACATAATTCCCTTCATTAATATAATCTTGAATATACATTGGGGTTCCTTTGCTTTTTCTAATTTAATTGAAAAGTTGCTCCAGAATCTCATTACTTATATGTAATATTAATTATGAAATAAGTATTAAATAATATTAATTATGATGATTTAATATTAAATCTCTAAATTTCTAGAAAACATTAATTCATGGTCAGTTTATACCTATTTACTCTTGCATCAGCATTTGCCTTCACTTTGAATGCCTCTTGTTCCCTTGATTTTATCTTCCTATAGTCTCAGGGATCACTACCACATTTCCTCCCTGGCTTTGTTTTGGTAAGGTTTAGTGAGCTAGATTTTGCACAGTCTCAGTTTGTCTTTTTTTGCTGGTTGTTTTGTTGTTATTATTAATTTATTTATTTGGTCAGTTTTGGTTTTGGGGCACCAGGCTTGCAGAGCAGTCCAGCTGCCTCTGGGAGGATGGACCCACTCCACAGGCAAGAAGGCAGAACTGAAGCCACCATCAGCTGCTCCCCAACCAGCCCAGAGTGAACCAAGGGGACACTGGGAAAGCCCACAGTATTTCACTCCTGGCTCCTGACAATTTTTGATCCATCAGAGGAACTACTCTGTCACTCCCTGGGCTGTGTCTTGGCTTTGGTGCCCCCTTTACAGGGTCAGGAGGGTTAATTCCCTCATTCTACCGTGGTTTCTGCCATACAGCTCCCATTATTGACTCCTCTCCACTTCTAAATCTCATTCCATTTTCTACCTCTCCAGTGTCTCAGATGTCCTTTATTATGTATCACCTGACTCTCATATATGCAGCGAAGGGACAGATGCTTTATTCACCTGCACTTTATGGTCACTGGAAACAACTGCACAGTGAGGAGAATTCAACAGGGACACAACACTCCTGCCATACCTTAAAGCTCTGGATGGAAGCTTTTGTATCACTGAATCCCAGTCTACCTTTGTTCCAGCAACACTGGAACTACGACAATAGCAGCTCCTTTTGATTAAAACAGATGTTTTCAAAGGTGAGGACTAGAGCTCAGGTTCAGTTCAGCAGCCCAGGGAAAGCCCCTTTACACTATATGGTAGCATAACAAGTGCAGTCAGGTCAGGCCCCTTGGCTGGTGGGAGCAACACACCTTCCCACACCTCTGTGGAAAAGCTGCCGCAAAGTGATGTTTTAGGCAAACTAGGCATAATTAATATCTCACACTCACCCTTGCAGTGAAGTCCACAGCAGCACCCCGATTTAAAAGCAATGTGGCTACATTGATGTTTCCATAGTGAGCAGCTATGTGGAGGGGAGTGAACCCGCTCTGGAAAAAAGAAAACAAAACACAACCAATAGATACTTTTTTAAAATATTTCTGTATTGCTCCAAAATCTGTAGCACATCACTGACAAAAGCTAGTAATAGGAGTCTGCTGCAAGTCACCACTCCAATTCTGTACTAGTTTTCACTCACTGATGTTTATTTATAGTATCTCAGAGAGATATAAATAAAATCATATTGCTATGCAGGACGGAAAAAAAAATTAACATAATTATTCTAGAAGATAAGAAGCTGAATAAAACTTTCAGTTATTCCAGAAAAACAACAGCAAAACATGTGAGTATTAAAGCAATGATCTGACTTTTATAAGAAATTAACTGCTAAGTAGAAATATGTAGTTATTGGTATTATGTCAGTCTTGCAAGTTAAATCTCTGAGATTCTTTGCAGAAGTTCAAATGCAAGTCATTTAATGGTATTTGCTAACTGATTTTTATAAATTCCAAGTAGATGCAAATGAAAATAACATCAAAGACTATTTTAAATTATTAATATGACTTTTTTTTCCAGGGGTTAGTACCATAAAGATCAGTCTCCCACTGTGGGCAATCACACTGGGTTATGTTCAGACACCTCAAGTTACCACCCTAATTAGAAGATGCTTTACTGATAAAATTACTTGAGCAACTGATTTTCATATTTAAGTAGTTTTACTTCCTTATAAAATAATGCTAAAACATGCAGCAATTCCATCAATTCTGCAAAGTATGAAACCTTATGGGAACTAGATGCATTTCTAAATTGTTAGCAAGCCATGCTAGCTGCAACTGCCTTGCTTTGGGAGTTTTGCAGATATAAAACCACCATCAGATCATTCTATTTGCTGACACCATCAAGGTAAGTGTCATGCAGAAGCCTAGAATCAAACCTGGATGCACAGTGTGACAGGGTTGTCTGCAGCTCTTAACACATCTGATAAACACATGCTCCATGAGAATCCCTGAAAACTCCATCTTGCATAATATGGCTCTTTTACGATGGCAGTTGGTTCCCAAGAATGCTTAGCTCTTACTTTTAAACCCTAGTTTCAGCTGCAGAAAGCCCTGGTATCTAAGCTACAGTCTTCTCTAGCACATGCTACTTCATTTCATCTAAAGCAGGTGTCTATCCTATAAAAGGCGATGCAGAAAGGAGGGAGAAATGATGCAGCAGCACTAAGTCATGAAGGAGTGATGATGCATATATATATTTATATATACCTCTGTTGTTCTATTCACCATCATCTAGGTTAACACATTTGGAAGCAAAGAGGGGGAAAAAATGAACGGTTAGTTCACCACTGGTGACATGGATGCAGAAAGCTTCATGATTGCTACGTGGCATGGCAGCTCAGATGGCAGCACAACTGGCACACAAAGGAAGCTCGACGGAATGGAAGCTCAATGAGCAAGTATCTTGAATGCTAATTGTTACATGTTTACCAAAGTTTTTAAAGTAGAAACTGCACAAACAACTAATCAAATGGCTGAATTGTACAATACCTATAGCCCACCACTGCAGGACTGGCTTTCATTTCCAAGAGAATAATTCAAATAAAACTTTGTTTATTATTTTCCATTTGCAAAGTTTCTACAAGAGAAATTAACCCTGATTTAAACAGAAAGAGAACAGGGAAGAAAGAGGCAAAGGAAGCAAATCACATGTTATTCTTAAGAAAAGGAAGTCGTGTAACTGCAGCAAAAATGCTTCACACCGAGGGAGATCTTCACCAGATGTAATACATGTGGTCAGGACCTTGTAGCCTCAAACCTTTTTCCTTTTTCCAACTGACCTTTGACTCCACATCAGCGTTGTGGTCATTCTGCAGGAGCAGGGCTGCTGCCTTGGTGTCGTCCTTGCGGGCAGCGATGTGAAGGGCGGGCAGACGGACTTTTCCCTTCGTATCATTTTCGAGCAGCAGTGAAACCACCTGGTCGTGACCTTGCTGCAAAGCCACTGCCAGAGGTGTGAAACCATCCTGCAACATACAACAGGGACTATAAATGCAGGTTCCAAGCTTCCCAGGGGGTGGGAAGGGAAGAGATCTCAGCATTAATTAACAGTACTGGCTCAAATTCAAACGCCAAGTGTAACGCAGTGCAAATTAAAATTAGCCCACAATGAGTAAAGTGTTGGTGAAGTAGGTTCCAAATGCTCAAAACACCTTTCTGGCACTTCAGACTTAACATAAAATTACAAGACATGAGCAAACAAACATGATTGAGACTTGAAGGAAAGAAAAAAAGCAAAATCACTCACAAATTAACAATTAATTATACAGATGCTTATTTATGTAAGTGTTTAATTATACAAAAGGTATAAAAAGCTGAAATTTTAAAATTAAAATTGTTAACGATGTCTCCATAGTAAATTATCATCCATTCCCTCCACATCTATAGATTATTATCTATTTTATTATTTTTAAGAAAAAACCACCCAAACCAAAACAAAGAAAAAAATCCCATAATACTTGATCTTTATCCTCTATTTTATATGTGGATTTAAAATATGATAATTGAATATGAATACCCTATTCTCCCAATATACCAGTTGTTTTACTACAATTTCCATTTATGAAAATTTAAATACACATGATGGACAACGCTCTTACAAACAGAAATTATTTCCTTCAGGTTAGCTAATAGCCAAATCAGTGGAGAATAAGAAACCTGGAAAACAGAAGGTTTTTGTTTAACAGATTTCAGAGCAGATTTCTCAAACACATGAAAAGTACACTCAGGGATGCTTTTATAATTTTAGTTTTATGGATTCTTAGGAAATTAAAGAATGAAAGAGTTACCATTTATATTTTGCTCCTTCCCAAACATTTAACTGTCATTCCAATCCAGGGACACTTTCAGCTTTGCACAATATCCTTAAATCACTCAAAAAATCACAAAGGCAAATTACTTGAGATATTTATTTATTATATTTGTCTCTCAATGACTATATCCAAAGCTTGTACTACCAAACTTCACTACAGTTCAGTAAACGAACACCTTTCGCTTTGCAACTACTGCTGTCATAGTGAAACTGTGTAAGGATGAAACAGAAATGCAGCAGTGACGCAGAAGGATGTAGATCCTCACCCTATATCAAAGGTGCAGAGTTGAAGTGGTAACTTTTTAACTTTTAGAATGCAAAGTAATGTTTTCAACAAGGAATTTATTTCTCTAGCTTACCAAACAAATAACACCTCAATTTAGGAGGAGAAAAAGGAGAAGCTCTGAAAAATAGCATATTTTCAAAATCTGGTGGGAGGAGTGAGATGGGGGCAGGAACCACTGAATTCAGGGAATCACTGAAATTCTTTGAGTCCTAACAAGCTTTCCCTTAATTTTTTTCCCCTCATTTAAGTAACCTTTCATGCTGCCTCCAGCTCCCCATCCTCCAGCAGCGGGGCAGGGCTCTGGGCTGCAGTCAAACAACCACACAGCCTCAGACAGTGAGCAGAAGGGTGTGAAAAACGCTGTGCAGCTGAAGGCCAAGAAACTTCCGTGAGCATCCCCACAAGAGGGCTCTGGCAATGTAGCTATGCTGTACCTGCAGAAATGGGGGCTCTTGCCTGGAGAAACCCTGGGGACCTTGGCTTCCTGCTCTACTTACACAGCTGATGGGGTGGCAAATTCAGCCACTTCACATAGAAGAGGAGTGTAGGTATCTACAATGTCTTTGCTTATCAGGCTTTCTCTTCTGCTCAAAATGCTGCTAACAATAATATATATTAAAAAGCAATCTTAGGAAAACATTTTCTCCTTTCCCTAAGGAAAAATGAGCAGGCAAATGGGTTGGAGCCCTTCATTTCAAGGCCAGAAGAGCTGCCATCCCCTATACCTGCAGTTTCCTAACTCCGATGAGAGTTGCCCATCATTTCAGTGTGTGCAGAAATTCCTGTACCAAGGCCAAACAAACTGCCATCAGGAATATTAGCACTGACAAGAATGCATTTCCAACAAGTGCTCCCCGAAGGTGCCAACTTACAAAAGCAATTCCAAGTGCCATGATCTAAGCACTATAATCAATGGCTGCAGTTTAAAACATAAGTCAAAGCCCATCCCAGAAAAAAACCCAAAAAACCAACAAAATCAAAATCCAAAAATTCATTTCACAAAAATAGAACGAACTATTTTCTTTGTTTAGATTAAAACATCTTCATTAAAGAGTTTTATTTTTATAGACTATTTAGCTAAGTGGCAATCCTTTAATTAAAAAAGTTCTTGTACTTAAGATAAAGAGAAATCAGATTTATATGGAGACTTGGAACAAGAGAAAATAAAAAAGTACCCATAAGCAACTATCTCAAACAAGAAAGGCAATCAAGGCAACACTGTTTTGTAGTCTGGTATCTTCAAAGGAATTCTCCATGGGTAAAATTAGATTGCACCTTATCATCAAGCTGAGTTGGAGAAAAGCTCAACTTAAACTGACATACAATGCTCAAGGGAAAAACAACACCAAAGAAAAAGATCCAAGTACCTATTTAATTTTTTTTTTTAAATCTATTTTCAGAAAACTGTACAGTGTATACAGAGTATATTGAGACTTAGGAATGCTGAGGGTTCTGTGTCTTCCTTCTTTCCAAGTTTTTATAAAGAAATAGAAATGAGATTACTGAAAACTTCAAATTTCAATTAATTTTCACACGTAAAATATTTCATTTTGGTATATATTTGGTATATATATTTTCATTTCTTGACTTTCATATCTTGGAGGATTTCTAGAAAGTAGCTCTGACGTACACTTCTAGCTAAAACTCATTTTTAGTGATTTTGGAAACTTAATTTTGATCCATTAGTGATGGATTTTTTACAGTCTTGACTTCAAAAGAGTAAGATTCCATACCTACATCATTATACAGTGACACCATGAGGTATAGGGTGGCAATAAGCTAATTTTGCATTTCAAGTAACCTTGAGTTTTTCCTGGTATCCCAGGCTGGCTCCAAAGCACAGGTAGACAGTTGTTCTTGCCTTATGGTTGCCATCCTTCTCATTACTCACTATTTTTAATGAAAGCACAGAGAACTTTTATATTATACACACAGCTTCCCTGTTTCAGCACTTAACCTGAAAGATTACCAGTTATGACTAAGAACACATCTATATTTAGAACTGTTTCTAGTTAATTTTTTTTTTCATTTTAGAAATGGGAAGAGAGAGCTTAAATTGCTGAGCTTTTTACTCGTCTTTAATTTTGTATTTAAAAGACTAGTTTGATACAAGCTGGCAGAAGTTGCTGCTGAAGCACATTTTACTTTGTTCATAAAGCGTGAAATTCAAACTTTTACCTCTGTGGCAAGGCTTTGACTGGCACCATTGTCAAGAAGAAACTTGACAACCTCCAGGTGGTTTTCTTGGGCTGCCATGTACAGTGGAGTGAAGCCATTCTGAAATAGGAAAACAAGAGTGTAAACACTCTGCAGACATTTCATACATACCACAGGTCTGCCAAAGTCAGGTAGATCAGGAGAGAAATAAATTAACTGTTTGTTCACACACCAGTTAACCAATCTCCCTTGACTTAACTGAAGATGGGAGAGGGGTAATGTTATTTAAAGGGACACAGTGGAATCTTTCAGCCAGATACAATTCCTACAGCTAGGTGAGAATAATTCCTTTTATATCTATTGTGAAGTTATATGAAAAATCAATCTGGACAGATGATTTGGTAGGAATTTCCTGATAAATACAGCCACAGCATGGGAAATGCAAAACGGGACAGGGAAATACAATTCAGGTCTGTAGCAAAAGCAAGAGCAATGGCTCTTCAGAGTAATTGCCAATTTTTCCTCTTCTTTCCATTAGCTTTGACTTCTCTTTCACTTGTCCAGCTACATATGCCTTCCATCTCCTCGAAGAGCTGCCTTCTGAGTACAGTCTGCTTGTGGTCACTGAGCTACTTCATATTTCAGGCACCAGGAGATCTGAGGATCATTGGTTCTCAGTAGTCTGAGAGAGGTTTATCAGTGTTTCCGACCACATTAGAGCATCTCTCAAATTGTGCTTAAGTGAGTGATTTCAATCAATGCAATACAAGTATTAGAGGCTGCAGAGCTTAACTCATTCTTCAGTAAGTGCCTTTCTCTTACAGTCAATGCTTTTGTCCTTGCCTTAACTGTAAACAGGTCACAGCCTTTCAGAAATTGAATTTTTGGGGACTAACATTAAGGCAATGTATCTTTTCCCTATTTTTATAAGAACTTCTGAAATCTCTGCTACAGTTACGCAGAACACTGACTTGGATTCCGCAGAAAAACTAACAGAGCCAGAGGAGCTGAGAAGAGTTTGGCCGTATATTTGCATCAAAGAAGAAACATCCACATTGCTGGGCTCTGGAGAGGTGAAGGGAAACCACAGCTTATGACCTATAGGAGTGAAAGTGGGCTGAGTTACAGCTGCAGTGAAAACTGCCAGAGCAGCGGGGCAGAGCTGAGGGCACTGGAGAGCACAGGTGACCTGAGGCCAAGCACGAGGGAGGATCCTCTGGCAGCAGAGACAAACATGAGGTCAGAACAAAGGACAGGAGGAGAGGAGATGGCGTGAACTGGATGTTTGATCCAAGGGGAACTTTCACCATCAGCCAGACACTGAGCAGCTGTGAGGCCACATGTTTACGAGGCTCGCACAAGCTGCAGGGTCTGCTGCTGCTGCCCCAGTATTTTGATCATTTGGTCTCTGTTCAGGAAAGCACAGCTACAATCATAAAGTCCTATCACAGCCAAAGCCTAAGGTTATCAATGTGTTTATGCACTCTCTAGAACCGAGGCCTAATGCCTTAGTTTCCACACACACAAAATTCTACTTAATTAAAAGCAAATAAGCCAGAAAGCACTTGCTTTCTGGTACCCAATATGTCACACTACAAGTTATTAGAGTGAACAGCAGTCTGGCATTTGTCCCTGTCATTTCATGGCATACTCAATATCTATTTACTAACTCATTTGGAAAGAAAGATTAATTTTTTCAGTTTCAAATATTTGCAGTTAGAAAGGCAGCAGGAAACACTACCTAATTATTAAGTTTCAGAAAATAATTAATAGGCAAAAATTCTCAGAACCAAGTATTACTATCATTTAGGGACATAGAAGAACCTTTTCTCCTATGTTAAATTAGCCTAAGGTTTTCAACATCTTCCTCCCCCCATATTTTGCATTTTCTTCTCTCTTCATAAAGAGGCTGGAATTGCCAGAGCAGCACAAGCCTAAGGAAATAATTTTGTCTTCAATAATGATACATAGCCCTTAGAAGAGGTACAACATTCAAACTCAGTAAAAATTTACAGTTTGGAGGTGTTTCTTTTATAGACGGGAAGATTTGGTTAAAGAAAACCCTAACATCCCTAACTGTCAGCATGGAAGAGCTGTTACCTTCAAGGAAAGAGGAAACAAAGCCAAACTCACAGAAAACAGGTCTTTTAACAAAACAAAAAAAATCTTTGGGTAGTCTCTGTGGGTATGCCAGATTCAGCAGAACTTTATTCTAAGCTTTAATAGGGCTCAAGGGATCTCAACATCACAAACAAAGCTGGTCCAGGGGCTATTTGGTAACAGGGGGCACCAGGGACCTCCTCAAAAGGCTAATCTCAGCTGGGATATCTCACTGCCAGGTATTGCTGTGGAATGGACAATATATGTGTTGTATGTGTGTCCCAAGTAAAAACACCAAAGGCAACCATAATGGGGTGGGGGGAGAAATAAATCTTTAGTTCTTGTATGTTAGTAGAATAAGGGTAACATGTGGCAAAACCTTAGGGTGTATGGACAATGCAGTTATATAAGATGTTTACAATCTCAGATTATTTTTAGTTTCAGGGCTGAATACACCAGTTCTCAAACACAAGCTTTTAGAAAAGATCCTGTCAACCCCATCTTAATTTCTTTAACAGGCAAACCTTAACAGCCATGGAAGATTTTACTTAAAAATACTGTTTGTTGTTGTTGTGCTCTTTAAATGTAAATTGTATGGTGCCTGGAACCAAATATTGCTGTACTAGCTAGTATAAAGGAGTAAAAAAAGGAGAACTGAGCCACCCATTTTCTTTGTCCAGGTGAAGAAAACATGGAATATAGACCACAAATAACTAGGATTCTTGAAATAGATTCTATTAAGCATTTTGTTCATATTACTTGAGAGACCAATTAATTAAAATCCCACCATGCTTCTTTAAAATGTAAATTTTTTAATTTCCCTTTTGAACAAACATTTCCTATCATGCCCACATCTTTATAATACAGAAAAATGGCAATACTGGGCCAGCTGAGAAGACTGTCTGAACCCTTCTCTGACACTGCCTGCCTGCTAGCCAGTCCCTGAGCAGGGAGAACAGGAATGGGGCAGCATGCAGGGACACCTCTGGCACAGACACCTGACTTTCAGCAATTTGCAGTTTATGCATTTTTCGAGCCAGAGTTTTTCTGTTTCATTTCACTGCTCTGCTCTTAACACCAGCACTGTCTTATTTCAAATTCTCTATAATTGACCTAAACATTCATTCAAAGGACTTGACCAAAATTATAATCTCTGCATATGCTTGCAGTAGCTCCTTGTACAAGGAAAGGGGATGAGCTCAATTAAGCCTGAGACAGTCAATTATGTGAAAGAGGATCCCTTTATCTGAACACGTTCTCTCCCACTCTCCTGTTCTATCTGTATCTCCATTGACTCTAACAAGTTCGTAGGACACTCCTAGGGCAGATCTCAGGTTGAAGGGTACATACTTTACTGTGCTGCCTGTTACACAACCACTTCCAGTACCCTGCAAACACTCCTGGATGTGCCTCCACTTCCTTCCTCTCCAGGGGTGTGCAGCTTTGGGACAACTCAAAACAGAGACGTTATTTCTATGTTTTCTCTGTTGATAAACAAGGTGGGCAACTGCGAGTTAATCCTAGGATTGCTGACATCCCATGTGGGAAAAGACCTGAACACAGCCTGGGATTTCACTGCACCATCATGCCTATGGTGGAGGATATGTCCATGATGCCTCCTGGTACTCTCAGACCACCCGGCAAGGGGTAGAGCAGAGAAGGGAGAGCTGGAAGCATTTGAAGTTTTAATTGTCTGTTGAGTTACAAGATAGGAATGAACTCAACACTACAGTCACTAAAGGGGCTGCTTCAGTAATAAAATGCCAGCTCTGTGTTCAGACTTTGCCCTTGCACCTGTTGTTGTTACCTGTGTACATGGAACAGCCAAAAAAAAGACTGTTTTTCTTTTATGATACATTCATCTCAGTGACTCTATCAAACCCGATTTTCAAGAGCCAACATTAACACAGCGAGATCCACCAAATACACTTACAAATACTATAGTTTTTAAGGGGAGAACAATTTTAATGTCAGCAAAGTATTTGACAGTACCAAACAGGGACGTTATTACTTTACCTGAGACTGTGCATTGACGTTGGCTCGATTCGTAACCAAAACTTTGACGACTTCAGCTTGTCCAGCGAGGGATGCTATGTGCAATGCTGTGTTTCCTTTCTGAAATTAGAGACAGTGATATTTGAAAGGAGTAAAAAATCTGAGCTTGAATACATAACACAGTCAAGAACAGGTTAAAATTTAAAGACTTTAAAATATAGTATTCCCTGCAATAAAATACTCCTTCTGAATGCCTCTAATGGGTGACTTATTTTAGAAGACAGGGACAGAAACCAAAAGAGGAATCTACAATTTGTCTAGTAAATATCCTCCCTAGTAATGTGTGACATTTCCTATCATCTGAAAAGTTTCTATTAAACAATTACTGAAACCACCCCACCAGTGGAAACCGGGCAATTACTGCTGCAGCAATGCCTGTGATCATTTGGCCAACACCCTGTGCCCTTGCCAGCAGTGTGAACAAGGGAACAACTAGATAGGCCTGACTGACCTTTGTTGCTGCATCCACACTGGCACCTCGCTGTATGAGTTCAGAGACAACTTCTACATGTCCTTCTTTGGAAGCGAGATGGAGAGCATTCAGCCCATTCTGATTAAAAAAGAAAAGGAGAAGGGAAAAAAGAAGAGCAATGAGAAAGATTGGCAAAGGTTTTCCCATCAACCAAACATACCAGGAGACAAATTATTATTAACCCACTGAGAGGACTGCTTCTAAAAAACTACTCTTAGGTAAATTTTACAAGAAATAGATTATGAGGAAAGAGTAAGAATTAAGTCAAGATATATTAGCTCTGGGTTCTCAAGTTCTGTGTGCTGTCCCATGATCTGACGTAATATAAATAGAATGAAAGATAACATTACACAGCACAACATTCTCCAAGTGCACGTGGAATGGTCTCTGGGTAAGGGGGACAGTGTTAATTGGACAAAATATGTAAACATGGCTCATCAAAAGCATTTAAGTTATCTCTGACATGAAGTGCAACTATAAAGAGAAATTAAAGAAACTGAGAAAGGTATTTATCCAGCAAATTTGATCAAAATATTCTTCAACCTGATTTGAAATGTTGATGTCCACTCCATTTTTTAAGTAGTCGAGAGCCTTTTCCAAGTTGCCAGCTCGAGCAGCTCTCAGGTAACTTGCATTTGTGTCAGACTGCAAGAGAAAAAGGAAAAGTCCCATTAGAAATTACGGCACAGTATAAATACACATTCCCTTGGATAAGGAGTTACTAATGATTCAACATATTTAACTAGACAATAAAGAATCCCAAACCACTTTATCAAATGTGGGTCAAGCCCTGCTCTCCTTGCTCAGGCACACTCCCTGTGGTGTGGGTGGGCTGCCTGCCTGACTGGGCAGCACGAGACTCGACTTCACATATGGACATGAATTATGTAGCACTGTCTAACATGCAAGGCCAGTCACCAGGGACACATCTGGTACCCAGCATGGAAGACAAACATGGTAAAGCTCAGGAACTGACTTCATGGAAATCACTCCGCTCTTTCCTAAAGTGCCACACCACCTTTAATATCCCAGCTGAACAGACCAGTAATATGAGACCTAACGTGAGAGATTTTAAAAAAAATTCAAAACAGCCAACCACTGAAGGACTGGATTAGCAGAATTAAAAAACCCCATGGTTCTACAAATGATCACATTTTAAAGTCTCGTGTCTTATTACATTTTGGTTCATTTTCTCCATCCTCCTTCATTTTATAGCACATTTTTTTTACAAAGTCTGTCCACATCCAGTGAGGAAGCCAGAAATCCTTAGGTATAGTGCCATCATCTAAACTGCACTTTCATTTTTTTTTTCAGGTCTTGCATTAAAGACAGCTATGCAAATTTGCTTTATGATGACTTTAGTTTGAATGTAAGGATGGCGGAAATGTTGGTTAAGTCATGAAAGAATCACTGAAAGCAAATCCCATCCCCAGAGGGTTTTAACAACAAGTTATGCAAATATCCATGGAGGATGGTTTAGATAATGCGGATCCTGCCTTGGAGCAAGTGGAACGAGCTGGGTTAGCTTTCAAGAGGGACAAATCGTATATCTGTGATTTTATCTGTGCCACAGCTTTCCCTGGCATCTTGGGCAGACAACACATTTTTGGTGCCCTCTTCTCGATTGCTATAGCAGGAATTCTCTTCCCCCCCCCCGTATCATTTCATCACAGGCTTACATCATTGCAGCTTTAAGTGCTTTATGATCCTTTAAGGTTATAAGAGAGTGCAACAATTGCCTTCAGAGAAAAAATAAATGCAGTGAGAGTTAAGAGAAATACAAAGCACCCTGGCACCAAAACTCAGTTACTGTTGCGCAGATAATTTATATCTTTTTAATCCTAAATTTCTGGATTTGCTATATTTTCTCCTCTCCTGTCAATAAAGCCACTGCAAACCATATGTTCTGTTCAAGCATTGCTTCAAGCCCATCAGAGGCCACCTTCATGTGCAAGATGAAGCAGTCTTGGGCACAATGACAGCAAAATGGTAAGTGAGTAGAAAGTCTGCTTTTTTCCTTGTACCCATAGAAGCTACAAGAGTATATTTTACCAGTACTTTCAACACAACAAGCTCTCTCTTCCAAGGAGAGAACCATTACTCATGAACTCCTAGTTTTCTCCCAAGTTTTGCACACATGGCATTCTGCTTTGCAGTGCACTAGCTTACAGCCTTCCCTGCTTTTACCATTCTTTTCCAAGCACACCACTCTGATCGTTACAAACCAACTTCTTGGCAGTGTGCTTCCAACAAAACCAAACACTGATGTTTAATTAGGCTTTACCAAAAACGAGGTGCTGCTACAAACTACACGGTCATAACCGCAAAGACTACGGGGAGGAAAAGCTGCCTGGAGAGGTGTGGTAAAACACTTCCATTTGGAAGACCATCTGAGCTGTGCAATGCAGATTATTACAGGAGACAGGTCATATTCTCAGTGCTTAGCAACAGCAGCCACCGGGGTAAAAAACAGGTCAGCATTTTATCAGCATTACTGAAGGTATGAGGCAGGACTCAACAGAGCGGGAGCCTTTTTGTCAGAGGGCAATGGCATGTCTGTTTGGCACAGTCAGCAAGTGGATGAGAATGAACATCAGCTGTTTACAGCTGCTTCTGGGTGGGGAAGGGATGCACCAGAGCAGCTTGCTATGGAAAATCATATCCTGCCAGTCACATTAACACATGCCAGACAAGGAACACCACTCAGAGTCATTCAAACCTTTCTGTTCGCTCAAATAAAATGGAGGTGGAGAGGCAGGAGGACTGACACACAGCTGATATTCACATTGATACCTAACTGCAGTTTCACTGTAGAGGGAGAGCAATGCCTGTATCTTTTACAGACTTGGGCATGACTTTTGGTCTGGATCCCTTTGCCCACCCACGGCGTGGGGCGGCCCAGTTCTTGTTCTATTTCCATCTGAGGAACCATTCCAACGTCTTGAAGGATAGGGAAAGGGAACTCCAGCATCAGGGGTTTCTTCAGGCCCTGAGCCTGGAAGGGAGAGGTGCCCTCCCCTCCCCCCATGCACGTCGTTCCATGGCCAGCACGGAGACAGCACACGGGGCGTGGAGAGGAGGCAAGAGAGAGTTTATTGTTGGGGGGGTTACATTTATAGGGTTTAGGAGGATTTACAGAGTAACCAATTAGAAGTCTCAAGGGGCTTACAGGAACACCCAATCACAGGAAGGGGTTAACAAGGTTCAATGAGAACACCTCAGGACATCTTCCTAGGACATTCCTGCATGGGAGATAACAGTTGCTGGGGGGGGTGTTGGGAAGAAGGAGCATGTGTTTGCAAAGAGACTACAAAAAACCATTTTAAGACATGTTTAAACAACAGTTTTCCCATATAATGCAGGTTTAGTGCCACATTTTGGACTTAAGGATTCTTGGAAGACTTACGGGCTCTTGGAAGAACTTACTCACTAACAGAAGGAAGGACAAAGGTCAGGTTCCACTTCCAGCCCGAGGACATATAAAAATGTTTCAAACCAAGCTATCTCAGGTGCTGCTAAGTGATGCACAAATCCATTCCTGAAATCCTTCAAGAAAACAGCATGCCCTTCTTTTCTAGTCACCTCTCAGAACTCACTCCTTGTGCTAAAACCGCCCAGGCTCATCACTAACACCGGCAGCCAGGCTGCCATCCAAGCAGCGGGGCTGGTGTGGTGCTGGGTCCAGCATCCCTCAGCCTGGACTCCCAGTGCTCAGACAACCACAGTCTCCCAGCACAAGGGGCACTCTACAGGAAAAGCAGCATTGACATGTGCAGGCATGACACCAATAAATGGGAAGCACCCAGGGAAGCTGTCAGCATGCCTGGGATAACCCAAACTCTCCCACAGTTCAGCTGGTCTCAGTTGGCACATCCAGTTTCCACCTTGCTGGGTTCTAGTTACTTGAACGTGATGTGAGCCGTGTGACACTGCATGAGCTGCCTTAGCAACCAGGGTGTAACACATCCCTGTGCTCTGAGAAATGGGGAAACCTCTTCTTCTGAGCTTGGCTGAAGCTCCCAAGCCCTCAGACTGGGTTAACTCACCCATTCTGGGCCACCATGCACAGGAACCTTGAGATCTGCACAGAGGGATAACAGACTGAGGGTGTAAAATTGTGTAAAAATGTTCTACAGGGTTTCTGGGACTCTCTCCCTCCACTGTGGTCTCAGCCATAAGCAGAAACAAGCAGTGACATCAGAGAGAAAAGAGAACCAACATCACTGGAAACCAAAAGCAATTTCAGCCTCTCTAAAAGTAGCATTGGCAGCTTCCACTTACCCTATTAACTAAGGCATTACTTCAGACCTACTCAGGTAGCAAATAGACTTTCAAGCTTTTTCTACCTTGCAAAATGCCTTGAAGACCCTTGTTTTTAAGACATTCCACTTCCAAAACCCAGGACAACCAATGAATGCTATCCAACTTCCATAAAACCTCAGCATAGGGGTCAGTAAAAATTGATCAAAAGCATTAACCCAAAACTTCCACATTTTTGAACCTAGAATTTCTCACCTTACCTTTATTGTAAGCCTAGTGTTTTTAAAAAAAAAAAACAAAAACAAAAACAAAAAACCAACCTCAACAGAGTAAAAAAAAAAATGTTATTTTCAATTCAAACTGTTTTTCTTAAAAAAGAGCTTCTTGAAGTCCCTGCTAGAGCTGGTAATTGCCTCTGTACTACATAGACAGAAGCCTAGGCTCAAATCACTGAAGGATTTTAAAGATCACAACAATAATGTTAATAATTATTTATCTGGATTGCCACCGTTCCTGGAAGCCCTTGTCAAAGACTGACAAAGAGCCTGTTATATGAAATGCACTGAAATCACAATGGGGTGGGGAATATTTTAGGTTTCCAGCCATCACTGAGGATGCCCATGCACTCCCCTCTGTGGGTAACTATTCCCCATATACCCATTGCCACCTTCCACGCTAGTTGGTGTCCAAAAATAAGAACCCCACACAGACAGGACAGACAGTATGTCTACAGGACATTACCTTAAAAGACCTAATGAAACTTTTCTCCAGTATTAATTACTTAAACCTCAATAGTCCTGAGAGGCATTCTGTATGCTTGCAGCCTATGCAGATCCCTTTCTTTTGTTTTTGTAATCAATCCCAACATGAAATAAAGATGAAAATTGGCTTTTGATTCTCCACTGGCTTGATAAATATCAAGAGAACAACAGGCATGGGACATACATCAAAGCACCCTGATTCTTAGATGCTCTTGCAGTCAGTCACAAAGATTGCAGCCCTTCCTGTGCATTTGCACTGGATCCCTGTTGTCAGGCTGTGTCCCCAAAGCCATTCCCTGCTCCCTCTTGGACTCCCTGGGATTTCAAACTCTATATTCAGATTAGAATTAAAAATCAAGATTCTTACAAATGTTTTAATACTTGAAGAGACACACTTCAGACCCTGTGCACAGATATTTAGTTCTGGAATGGCTTTTCAGAGAATATTTAATAAACAGGGGATTTATGGGAGAGTACCAGTACTGATGCATGCATAATATCAAGCTTTTTCTTCACAGCTGGTATGATTTCTCCCCTCTCTCCTCATATTTTCTTGGAAGAAAAAGGGGCTATTTCTAGTTTAAAGAAATGTGCAAATGCAGATGACTGGCTAATGAATGCAGTTTTTATGCAATGTGTATTTCTTTTAGATTTGTGTGTTTCCCTTTAATGTAGGATGCTATAAAAAAATCCCTTCTCTAATGTACAGCAGGTTGGTGAGCTTGCAGACTGCAGGCTGCCTGCAGCCCACAACAGGTTTTCCAGTCTGGAGCTCATTTTCAACAGCCTTCATCCCAGAGACATGTCAGGAAAGGGCTGGGGCTGAATAAGCTGTGCTGGCAGCAGCACACTGTTTCCCAGCCCTTCTCTACCTTATGGTTCTCTAGTCCTGACACAAGGAGGACAGCAGAGCCCGGGATGCACAGGGCTAAGACCCGGGAACTGTTGCCCCATTTTGAGGAAAAGCTATATGAGGTTAAAAATGTTTCTATTACAGGATCAACTCTTAAGTCACTTGGATATTACCTTAAGCCTCCAGGAAATGCTGATGCTGACTCACCCTAGCAAACACATATTCACTCCTTTTCTCAAAGTGCTCCCAGTGAAGTAAGAGACTACTTAGCAAGAGTAAAGACAAAAACTATGAGGAAATTTGCACTGACTCAGTCCAGAGTTTGACCTGATTTTTCCACGGGACTAGAGAGGGTCCCCTAAGCAAACAGAGAATATGTATTATTTAGTGAACCCTCAAAAGTGCAAAGTCATTATTTTTAATGTGCACAGGCCCCCCTCCCCATACTGGTGGTATTTTTATTATGCTCATCCCTCTTTCCTTCGTGTTCTGCTTACAGTGGTCTCTTTTTCAGATTAAAAATCCAGTCTTTTCTCACACTGGGAGCAGGGTTTTGTTTTTCACTCCATCTTTAACAGTAGCTGTTGTGAAGGGAAACCCCCAGCAGGTTCCCATTGTGCCAGAGCAGGATGCATTCTGGCTTGACTCCCAACAAAAAGATGCTAACCATGCCTAACATTTGTTGGGGGGGGGAGGCAATGACCTCATTTTAAGGGATGAACTTATGTTACTTCCATTTGGAAATGTGCTCAACAACACTAGTCTTGTAGCAGCATGAGGTGACTTGAGGAAAGGGATGATAACATTTTTGCTTATTTTGATAAGGGTGGGCTTACTACAACCAATGGCATTTTTTTTGCAGGATGGCTTAACTCTGGTGGGCACTAAGCAAGACCCTGGAAATGGGAGGCCCTTGGCCTCCTATATTAAATCTGAATTTTCCTCCAGGCAAATATGTTACCCTCACTTGGGTAAGGGATGAAATTTTAATTAAAATAAACTACAGTGGCCAGTTAACAGCAGTGTCTGAGCCATGTGAGGTAAACCAGCCACATCATTTTCACAAGGTGGCTCTTGATCTATCCTCCAAGCAGCTCTAAGCCCTTGCATCTCCCTGCTACCTTATAACTAAATCAGTATCAAAAATTTTCAGTTGTGTCTTCTTTATTAGAAAGGGGGCTGGTTGCACTGGATGTTCTTTGTGCAAACAAGTACTCACGCTTTACATACCATACTACCACACTTGTTTTGTTCTGATAAGAATGGGACAGCCAACTGCTATCTGCACTCCTGCTGTTAATTATACTTTAGAGAGATGCTTTTGAGATCACAGCCCTAAACACAACCATAGGACAACAGGAAAAGCTCCATTCCTTGTGCCTCGCAATTCAGAGGACACATCTTTTGGTTAGGGAAGGCCAGCTATTTTGAATATGATTGCAGAAAGGGAAATAATTTAATTATTGGTAAAAAACCAAACTAATCCCTCTAATTGTTTGTCCTATCACACAATTTAATCATTAACTTTCTTTGATCATATTATTGTATTGTGCATGATAAAGTATCCAAAGTTATTATTCTATCTGGAATGTGCCCATAAAGGGCCCTATTCCAACTATGTAAGTATGATAAGCTTTCCACAAGTTAATAATTACACTGGTTTTAGACTGTGTGTGAAACCCCTCTTCTTGGTCATACTAGTGGAGACTAAAACATCTGTATTTTTACAAAATTTGCATGTGAATCTATAATCAACTGTTCATCAACAAGTGAGGCTCTATCCCCTACAGTAGTCAATCTTATCATGCTTGTAGAGAAAATAAAATACTTCCTCAAAATCACATGCTTAAGCAGTTCAAAACATAAGTGGAAAACGCATTTTAGATGCAGCTCCTTCCTTCTAGAAATCCTTGCCCAAACCAGGAAAATATTCAAGCAAACAAATAAACCTGTTTCCTTGCTAGACCACAAAACAAAGTCAGCCTCTGATGTGTGGGTTTAATATACACCAGTTTCGAGATCACTTACACCACTGTCCCTCTTGGAGTCTGTCTTGGCAAAATGCTGAATCTGTGCCCTGTTACCACTGAATGTGAACCACTTGTTGTGGAAGATGGTTCAAAAGGATGAGAGCCAGAGATGTTAAGGCTGATACATACAAGAACATTTCCCAGCTCCCAGTACAAGAGGTGTTTATCACTGCCCTTAACCACATCAAGAGGTCTAAAGCGAGTTGTTTGCTTGCAGTGACAAACATCTGCTGTGATGCAGCTTTCTTACTGTGTAAGTTGTTTAGACCTTGCACATGCAGCCTTCTTCAGTCAGTCCTGGGACTTATAACACAACTAATCCAGCCTGGGTGTCTTTAAATGTCTGAATGACTGCTTCCTAAGAAAGCTCAAGTACAAGATATAAATGAAAAATACCTGTTATTCCTTTGATTTTCTACAAAGAGCAAAGGGGGTTGTGATTTCCAAGGCACAAAATATACAGAATTATATGGTAAATTCTTGCCTAACATCCACACACAACATCTATAATATGTTGAACGTAATCCAGGCTGAAAATGCCCCTAAAGATGTCATGTTTATATTATTTACTTGTTGCCACAAAGATGCAACAAATGCAGAACAACTTAACTGCGATTCTATACAAAATTATCATCTGACCACCCAACCAAAATCACCTGAACTGAAATCAAACCTGTTCCAGGGTGACCATGTTCAGATAGGAGGTGAGAGGGTCTACACTACTTCCATACTCTTTACCAGTTTGCACAGATGAGGTTTTGAGATTTTGAAACACGAGTTTGATGAGTCAGTTTCACCTGAAGATTTTATGAAAACAATTACTAGTATGGATGTATTAAATTAGTAACACCAAAAGGAAGATCGAGGACTACAAAAATCAATGCACAATACACACAATCTTTCTAAATATGCAAGAACAAGAATCACAAGAATGATTTTAATGAGAAAACAAGATTTCTTTAATACTGACTTTTCAGCTATCAGACTGTACTGGTCGAAAAGACAAACGACAAGGTAAATTGGGACATATTTTGTTCAAGACCCTAAAACTAGCAAAATCCCTGGTTTCACCAGTGAATCACTGTACTCCATTAGAAGTGACAACCAAGGAAAGAACCAGGCCCTCTGTGACCAACTCACATGTATAAGCAATGAAAAGGACCCAATGCACTAAGAGGCAAAAGATTTGAGCATCTAAAATTCAAGATTCATTCTCCAGGCTGAGTCTCCACTTCTAGAAGTTAATCTCAGACTCTGGGAAGAAACTCCTGAACTTTAATGACTCATCTCTCACTCTCTAAAGTTTTCCTATCACACACTTACAAGTGAAAAATAAATCACTGGCTTTCATAACTTCTACCACAGTCACAAAGAGCTACAGAAGGGTCGGATGTGCTTCCAGGGTTTCTTCTTATGTTTACATTCACCTGAAGATAATAACTCTCTTATATGTCAAGCCAGATGAGATGCCATTGATCTCCTCCCTGCTCTTTTTTCCCTCAGAAGCTGACTACCCCATGAGCAAGGAGATAATTTCAGAACATCTCAGGCCCAAGTTTAAAGCCATTTCCATGCTAAAGTCACATTCTTCAGATCACTGCATGAATAATATCAGTCAGTCCACCTCCTCTTCTCTGTGTGCATCTCATTTTAGAATCAGGACCCAAAAAGGAGAAGAAGAAAATTCAGCAACTCTTGTCAAAACATTTTTTTTAAAGTGTTTTTATTTGTCTATAACTTGAGATAGGGGAAAAAAATCATATAAACCTAAATGAGATAATATTGCTGATTTTAGGGAGAAAGATTTTATTCACTCAAAATGAGCTCACTACATAAATATTATGTAAATATACTTCAATCAGATGTTGTAAAGTTAGTGGTAATAACATGGAGAAAACTCATGTCAGTGGAAGTGCAACAACATAAATGTTCCCCAAAAATATTGCAGACAAGCTACATAACCTATTAAGAGCTTTCAGTACCATGAATTCATAAATTTCCACTTCATCTTATTTTTAAATGCATCTCTCACTCAAAACCAAAATACTTCTGTCTTGGAGGTTTGAAATTACAACTATCATTAAATTGAAAGGTTGTTTGATGATAACTGGTCAAGTCATTTCTGAGGTGGCATAAATATAGACAGAAACACACCAATTTACACTACAAGTGTTGCAAATCCCCCACACACTTATGGTTTATACTTTTGTAGTCTTAAAAGACACTTGAAGGGTTAGTTCTAAAGCTATCTACTAGAGCTTTACTTCTTTTTTTTTTAGCATATAGTTCAGGATTCTTACAGGAATTACAAACCTCTATCAGTTTATAAGTGTCAATGCATCAGTTTCCTTAGCAGGGATTATGACCTTTATCAGAAGCAAAGAACTTCTTCCAATTACACACTCAAACACCTTGTAGAAGAGAGTCTCTGGCTGGAAAACTCCACATAGCTCACGTGACATACAGAACCTGTAGGTTCAGTGAAAACTATCTAAAGAGCTTTTGGGTGCTAGGAGGACTCATGGGGCAAGATGTGCAGCACAGTCATAAACTTGGTAACAGTCAGTCCTGCAGGGCCACTTAGAGGCATCACATGAGCTTTTTCACAGCAGTTTACCTTAGGAGAGCTTGTTACATTTATGGAACCACCTGTCCTGACATCTCTTAGTAGATCTGCTGTGAAATATATATACCCTGGTACAATGACAAAGAATCAATGGAACCAATAAACCAAAGGATTCGAACATCACCCTAGAGCCAGAGACTGAGGTAGTTCTGGTTGTTCAGAAGAAAAACCTGCTTAGCACTTCCCAAACTCACAAGGGGAATTTCACACCAGGGAGTTAACAGATCTCAAACGCAGGATCTGAGCAACCTGCCAGGAAACAATTTGAGTCTTGGCCTGGAGATTTAAGAGACCTACTGGGGAATACCATCAGGGAATACTCTAGGCTGCCATGGCTGCTCAGCCATGTTCTCCTACAGGAGCTGAAATTCCCTGCTGACCATAACCTGCCATAGCTTGTTTTCCACTTGGTTCTGCTGTCGAGGATATGACCCAGTAACTGCGGATCCATTTAGCAATTCACCACACTACAGTAAAGCACAAAGGCAGCGCAGAGCAAACCAGAGCAGGTGTTACACACACTGCTGTTTGCTACTGCTAGAAAAATTGAGGAAAACTTGCCACCTTTCTCCCGGATGTGATGCTGTGTGACGTGGACACCCGCGGCGCGTGGCCTGCATGGAGCGGTGGGGCTGGGCACGGAAGAGCCACCAGGCTCCATGTTTCCCAGCACTCCCTTTGTCCTCCCCTTCCACGATTAAACACTGCCATTCACTGTTGCGGATTTGTGCAACAGTATGGAAAGTTCTGCAATAGCATTTGTTGGGGCTGTCTGGATGAAATGTATTCAGTGGCGTACAGAGTAAATGTAAATTAGTTTACAAGTGTTTTGTTCCTCACTCCACATGTTCCAGGTTTGAGGATTAGCTCAGATTCCAACGGGAAAATTGTTTTTTTCCAGACCAAGCACCAAAATCTATGAGCAAAAGTTACAAATCAGAGCCTTGCAAGTGTTATCAAGAGTTTTAAACTAGAGTTTACATTTTAAAGTCCTGTCCTAACTCTAAACACAAAAATCTGTTCCAAAACAAAAGGAGAAGTCTAAAGCACTGCAGGGGCAAGGGCAGGACCAGGATTTTCAGATGCAAACAGGTTGAAAACAGTAACAGTGAGGACAATCTCTGTAGGGGGTCTTTGTGATGAACAGAGGGAGAAAGAAATTCAGTTTTATTCCTAGAGTGAAAGTTACCAAATATTCAGATAAATCACTGCCATTTTCACATGGTGACTTTTCAGTGACAGAACTGAACTAGTATTTTTCTGTCTTTCAAAGCCACTGTGCATGAGAGAGTCAGAATTCTGCAGAACCACCATGATGAACTGAGTATCTTGGGAGAGACTTCTAATCTTTTCGACAAAAATACAAACAGCAGCAATATTTTGATATTTTACCTCACCTTAACCAGACATGATAGTTTATTTTAATCTAAAAATTACCACTTCTTCTCAGCATCAGAATAAAGTATGTTTGAAAAACACCTAATTGTTTAATCAAAGAATATAATGATATAATACTAATGAATTAATACTTTCCAAACTGGGATAAAAAACTTTACTCTTTTAATAGACATGGATTTGGAACTAGTTTTCACTTTTACCATTAAAGTGATAATCAGTTTATTACAGGCTTACAGAAATAACCTATGACCAACAATGCTGCCTACCAGCCCTTTACAGTTAATCTCCCCCAGCATTTGATGATAGAACGAGCCATTACTATATAGTGATAATTAAAGTATCACTTCTGAAGAGCAAATCTACAGGATAAACATGCAGTGAAGTAGAGCTTGTTTCTCTCTTACACCTCAAAGAAGCAAGGTAACCTATGGAAGATTTAAGTACATATGGAATACAAACAGAGTTTATCACATATATCAGCAAAGAAAAGCTTACTGAACAAATATATACTGTTCCCCTTCTCCATCACCAAACTCCATCTCAAATAGCTGCTACACCTTCAATAAACAATGTATATACCAACGGAAGGAGCAGTTTCTATACAACTTGTAACAAAACCCTGTAAAGCAAGAGTAAATACCATTCTGCTGCAGCACAGAGGGGCAGAGCATTCTGCAGACCAGCACATTGCCAGCGCCACGGCTCCAGGGCAGCAAGATTTTCAGCTTGCTCTACTCTCCAAACTGTTGCACACAGAAACCAGAGGGACTGTGTCAGGTTCTGAACTGCTGAGGCTCATATAAAGCATCAGCAAAGATGTTTATCGCCATGAAGATTGATACTATTGTGCTAAAAAAAACAGGGAGAGAGTAAATTATATTCTCAGGACTGAACAACAGAGAGTTTAATCAAGCACCATAAAACACCTGAATAACAAAAGCTTCTCTTATAAAAAATTACTTCACAGAAAGAATCCCCTCAATAAATATTTTCATAGTTTTGACATTACTGGTGGAATTAGGTTTATGAACAAGAATAGCATCACCAGAAAACAACCAGAGTTTCAAAGATGCTTTTTAACAGGGAACAACATCCCAGCCCTGTGCTGACAAAAAATAAACAACAAAATACATTTAAGAGAACTTGCTGTAGTATTTTTTCAGAACACAAAGCTATTGCTGACATGGAAATTAGCTAGTAAACTACTGTGTGCTAGCATCAGTGACACCTATAATAAAAAATATTATAAAAAAATACTGCCATTAATTCACGTTTCACAAAGCTTGGCACTCATCAGTACTAATGACAAGATATCACACCTTCCTGGGAACCCAAGTATTTTAATTCTGCAGTAGAGTAGCCTAGAGAACAAGTGTTTTAACTTTGTGGGTTTTAACTGATGTGAATAACTCAAGCTATTGAAGACCCTCTGAGCCTAGTTCACAGAGTACAGGGATGTCATTTCACAGCAGTTTACTCACTTGAGGAACTGTTAAATCACACAGGGAGCACCTTGAAGGTCACTGGGACCATCTCTGAGAGTAAGAGTGATACGGGGTGCCTCTTTACAGGTCACTACTAGCATACCATTAGCACTACAGCTAGTGTAAACTCCTTTTGGAGTTTAATTGACCTGTGGATTGTCAGTAGAAGAAGTGAGTTACTTGGAAAACAGACCTTAAAAGCACAGATTTTAAACTTTTTTTCTAAATAGGCAAGATTTGCTAAAACACTTCATTGAATGAAATTGTTACACATATCTATGTTACTTAAGGCCCTGATCACAGAACAAAACAAGATGTTTCTGCAATTTTAATTAGCGTCTTTTACAGAGTGTCCTGAATGGAATGCAGCCACTGGCAAGGACAGAAAGAACAAATAATTCCAATATTCCATTGACTGCCGCCTCAGCCTATATCGTAACCCAACCATCAGAAAACAAAATACACCAAACAAGCCCAAACGTACCTCTTCCTACATCCAGCCTTGTACCATACAATCAAAGACTGAAAACACTAATACAAGAAATTCGATATGCAGATTTCACTCTGATTTCAGAATCCACAAATGCTTACTTGTTCTGGAAAGCATTCTCCCTCTTCCACTGCCATTTTCTGTGGCCAGATATGAAACCTGACGACTCAATTAACACTTTGGACACTGCACCATTGCTAAAAATAGCGGCCTCAGGAAGTGCTTTTCTTTTTTTTTTCTTTTTTTTTTTTTTTTTCTTTTTCTTTTTTTTTTTTTTTTTTTAAAGGAACTAAGCACGGGCACTTGTTAGACTTCCCTTGGCTATTTAAATGGCAAAGGACAAGTGATTAGAAGACTATTAAGTTAGTAACAGAGCGTGTCCCAGGATTCCTGGCTCACTTACCATATTTGCTGCCTCCAATCATTCCCCGTGTATGTAATCATGATCTGTGGAATACCCAAAATAGCTGCAGCATCAGCTGATCAGAAAACCACTGCTGCTTGGAATCACTCATGAAACAAGCTTTTGTCATTCTGCTTATCAGCTCTTTCTAATGCAGACTACTTTGAACTATTTCTAAAGGCAACAATAACATCATTTTACACTCCATGTGTTTTGAATACCACATATGCCTGCCTCCCACTCCACGGTAATTTTATATTTATTCAGATTTTCTGATGACTAATTATGATAGGTTTGTGTCGCAGGTTCTAGAGGCTATTTTCCTGAACTAAAAGGCTGTTCTCTATGTACTTCAAGTTCCTAAACTAGAGAGATTAAAAGCAGTACCAAGAGCAAAATAATTTTGTTTCAGAGGGAAGCACACAGAGGGGTTCATGATTTCAGTAAAGCTGACCTCTTCCTTTTCAATGGAAGCTACTGCCAGCAACAGGAATTTTCTTCATGCTTCCCTACAGTTACTTACATTAGGCATGGCTTTAAGGAATGTCCACCTTCTGAGAAAGGGAATATTGAAATCTCTTCAATGCACTGCAAGCCCCTGCAGAGCAGGCACTGCATTTGCCTATTACACATCTCACCTCACACCTGTGAGCTGTGCACAGCTATTCCCTGGTAGAGAAGAACAGCAAAGGGTAAGATAAAGAAAAATATAATCATGGTCCAATATTTTTGTCAGACAAGATATGCCCCATGTCTTGTTTGTTGATGAAGGAAAATAATCTATATGTAAAATACTAGGGGGATGATTTGAGATTTTTTAGAAACCTTTCTCCCTGTTTGCATTGACTAGGAGTCCAGCCACCAGGCAGTAGCTCTGAGATCTCATGTTATAACAAAGAACTTGTTGCTAATTATCTATGCAAAATCTTTTGGAAGGCGCAGAAATTGAGGCCCTGGTGTATTATTAAATAAAAAATGCAGGCCACACACTCAGGTGGATCTGGCTTGAAAATACTTCATTAATGTCTCTGACTATGTGCTCAATTAACAGCTACTCTCTGTTTCTGCACATTTTTGCTTATGGCATTATAGTATCCATGACTAAGATCCACTTCTGCCACTGACTAAATACAGAGACCAACAGCTGTCTGCAGGGTGGAGGTGTCTCCTACCTTGATTTAAATACAGGAGGATGACCAAGTCAGTTTAAATGAATTTACCTCACTGACATATCTGCACAGAGCTCCCTGTAGCAGAGATTTCAGTCACTGCACCACAGCTGCCTCAGCAATGCTGTTATTGCAAGCTGCCACAACAGAACAAAGCATCCTGAATATTCAGTTCTTAAAACTGAATTTTGATTTAGAACTACTATTTGTTTTGAGGACCGAGATCTATAATTTCAAAACAATAAATGCATCCCAGTTCTAGAAACCCGAGATAAGACGGTTACTATCCAGTGACTGAATTTTTGTTTCTAACTGAAGAGGAGTTGGCTCTGAATAAAAACCAAACACCTAAATACCTTTCTTCTGCCTTTGAAAAGGTGCTTCAGAACAAGGAGAAAGGAGATATGATGATTTCTGTAATGGGATACAAGGGAATCACATTAAATTTAAAACTTGCCAAATAGGGGTTTTTTTGTAGATGAAAGGATTCAATTGGCCAGTTTTACAGAAAATTACAGCAGTCTATGAGGAAGACCAAGCCCTCTGTGGGGTGGTGTCCCACACCACTGGACTGCAGCCTCCTGGTGGGAGATGGCGACTGGTGACACAGAACTGGCAATCCAACAGCTCTCCTAAAGCTGAGGCACTGCTTGTTTGGAAAAGAGAAACAACACGTTTAAGATTCCTCACAGCCTCTGCTGCTTTTCTGGTGGGCTGTGCCCCTTGCTCCTTAGGCAGCCCAGGTCCTGCGGACAGTGCCAGCATGGTCTGGGTGACAGCCTGTTCCCTCCAGGAGCTCCTCTGAGACCACCCTCCCTACCCCTCTCTCTGCTCATTTATTCTGCAAGAGCTACTTCGCTTTTCCAGTCACTGGCTCTTGGCTTTTTGAGTTCACATTAGTATGATGAAACCAGAGGATGATTGACCCAGACCATTGCCTATTAACCTCCGCAAAACTGTCCTGGTTTAGGCTGTGACATTCCCACAAGAGAAGTTGTCCAATTCTCCCTCCATTAATTTTAAAAGAGTAACGATCAGAATTACAAAAGAAAAGCACAAAGAAAAATTAAAATCTGCCAGCACCAAAAAGTCATCTCAGCATATTCACATCCATCAATTCAGCTCTGATTACTGACCATCATAAATCATAGTGACGCTGGTTTGTTTTTTTTTTTAACCTTGTGGATCGGTGTTGCAGCATTCAGGATGATTTCTCACGTGCATGCTATTAACAAAGGGTAATAACAGAAAGGTTCAATACTAATGGTAAAATCAATGTGTTAAAGACTTTGGGTAAAATTTCCAGGATCCTTCTGCAACTTTGCATCCTGAATTACATGAACTGCAAATCCCTATAGTAATTCTTAGTTTGGGAAAAAGAAAGGGCCTTGAATACAATTACATAACGAGTAGATATGCAAGGAAAAAATATCTCAACAATCAATCTCCTCCCCTCTTTGAATAAGAAAAAAAGCAACAAAACCCCTTTACAATCTCATTAAAATGGCAGATTTGGTACAGATGGAGGATTCTTTTAAACAGAATAGTGGAAATGTCCTTTTACATTATCACTACTCTGCTCCCCAACCAGATGGAGTGCTTATGATTACTGGCTTGGAAGTGACTTGCAAACAAAGCAACACATGGCAGAATTCAGCAGAAAGAAAAACATGGTTTGACCTGAGATACAAAACAATATAAACATCTCTCCAAGAATGGGAAAGACAAGCTGGAATAGTTTAAACCATAATCTAGAGCTACTGGTCCAGATTTTGCAAGAAGAAAGAGAATTTTTTTTTCCCCTGAAACTGCAGTGAATGACATTTCAGACAGTTCAGAAAGAGGAAGAGTCAGCTGAAGCCCACCAGAGCAGGGCATTTATGTCTGTGGTATTTCAGACACCCTTTTCAGAGAGCAAATGGTTGACAAATAGCATCAGTACAGATCTGTGCTTGTGCAGCTTGCACCTACAGAGGGCCTCTAGTTGCAGATACTTCTTATATCAGAGAAACCAGTGGTAGTATCTGAGATATTTAATATAATTTTCTAAAATTAGTTTCTAGTCATTAAAATAATGGCTAACATGCCCCAGCTGAGACTTTAAAACAGGAGTTCAAGTGCATGGCTCTGTGGATGGCTACTGGCTCTTACAAAGTTACTACCAAGATAAAATTTGCTTATATTTACATTACTAACATTCACATTGTTTGCTTGCATTTGCATTACATTTAGTAATTTATACTTTAACTGTTAAAATTGTGGGCACCAAGAGTGTACAGCCACAGGAAAAAAAAAAGAGTTATAAAAACTAAAAGGATCAGTGTGAATTGTGTGTTACTTTTTTCAAAAAAATCTGTCTGTTCAACCACCATCCATCATGGTGTTTGCTATACTGCCATTAAAATTATGCCAGCTCAGATCATCTAAAAAATCCACAGAATTAGAAATCTATAGCCAGAAGCATACATTCTCTTCCAATCATACAAAAAAATTAAATATAAAATAAGGATAAGAAAATAGTACCCAAATATTAAATAAGTTAAAGTCACATAGCACAATGAACATACAATTTTTTCCCCAAAAAATCTGCCTTGTGCTCCAGTGTAACCTATTGCTCTTGAATAGAAAGTATGTACCACATCTGTAAATCCTTTAGTTAATTTTTTTCCTTAACTTTGACAACGATATCAGCCATCAGACAGAAATAAAAAGAGGAAATTCAGAACTTCTGCTACAAGTTAGTTAAATTTCTCTTTGAAGGCTTTCCAAATGAGTGAACAAGAAGTGGTCTCGCCCTACTCTTCTTCAGCAGCAGGTAGGATCAAATCTCAAAGACTGAAATGCAATCACTTTTAAAGGACACCCTGCAGTGATTTTTCAGAAGTCTCCAAACCCTTCAGAACAGCACACCTTGAGGCCAGCCCTGCTGGGACCTGGGAAATTCAGCACGTTACAGATATTCAAAGAGCCCGCGAAAGACACACACGGAAGGACCTGCAGTGTTTACTCTGTCAAGATCCATAACAGCTCCTGTTACCTCACCATCAGCACTTCCTAGTATGTGCTTATATTTTCAATAGCAGGGCAAAGGGCTCTTGGGATGACAGACTAAAACAAACAATACATGTATGGTACAAGCACTATGCCCAAAGCATCTGAACTTCCGTCTACAAACCCGCTTCAAGGTCCAGTTTTTAACCCTGCATTTTTCCCTTAGAATATCAGAGTAGATTACATATTTCCAATCTGCCCTGCTCATCAACTCAAGCTTTCTGAAAGAGCACTTCTTGTTTTATTTTTATCCATTAGCTGTGGTTTTCATGCCCAAGTACTAAAGCTCCTTTAACTTCCAGCAGTGCTGGGACTAAAACATCACAGTATTCTTCCCCACTATAACCCTGTCGCCTGGGAATAGGAAAAACTGCAACCAAGTGGAATGCAGACTGTTAGGTAAGCTAAAACTTCCTATCCAAAAGGGACCATAAATCATTCATGGCTTCCACCACTGAGACTTCAGCAAATTCTCTTCCTCCATCAATACATTTCCTCAACATGGAAAAGGTGCATCTCCCACCCGTATCCCAGAGAAACGTGATTTGGCAAAACCACTGCCACAGTCTCACATAAATCCCATAATCAGCTGCTGTGTGAAAATAGTGGTTAAGATAATACTTATTAAGACAAGTTCTTGCTGTCGAGAGCACTCTACACTCTTCAAATCATAAAGAACTAAGGAGAGCAGCAGAGCTTCATTATACCATCCTGTAAGCACCAAGAGTGAAGCCAGCTAAAAGCCCTGGACTTTATAAAGATTTCTTTCTCTCCCACTGATCACCTAGAAGACATCCATGTCATTGATTTGCTATGGAAAGCACCTTTGGAAAATACTGAGGTAATAAGGCTGCAAACTGGAAGAAGTGTTTACATAAGCATCGTGATGTCACATGATTGACTCCTGAGCAAATTGACTTGACACTATCATGCTTGAAAAATAACCAGTAAAAGCCAATTAGGAAGGAAAAAAAAATAAAGCCAGAGACTCCAGGCAGCCCTGTGTTTAGTGAAACTACAAACCTCACATGAACTCTCATGGAGATGAGATGAGCAAGGGCAAAGAACTATATATGGAAAGCACAAGGAGACGGTATCAGATCTTCCTATATCATCTCGAAGCATTGCTGATGTTTGCAAATTCTCTGCTGATTAATCAGATGGCTTGTTGCATGCCATGCATCTTGTTCCAAGTCCTGCTGAAAACTGGGATTTTGTACAAATTGAAAACAGCAGCTGCCTTGCTCCTTCTTCGACATACTTCACTGGAGAATAGGATTCTACAAAGTAGATCCAATTCCTTGGATCTTGGCATTTTCACTAAACATGGAACTTCTGTTTGTTAACAGAAAATAATACTAGTGGTCCAGTGAAATTGGTGGCTGCTGATTGGTCTCCATAGGTGTGTAAGTATGTAAACACAAAGATAAGGAAGTAAAAATCACATGCTAACCTTATTGCACCACAGCCCTGGAAAACCATGAACAGTTCTGAAATAACTTTTTAATTTTTTTTAAGAATATACTTAAAAACTGGTTGAAAATATTAGAGGAGTGTTACATAAAACAGACCATCCGTTTGTATATGGCATCCATGTGAGAAGAAGTTGGCTCAGGCTCACTCTTGGTCGAGATCCTATTTCTAGTGATTTTCAATATTCCATGATTGCCAGGAGCAAAGAATTAATCGTTAAGATTCACGGTGACAACAGCAAAGTATTTCATCCTGAAGTTGAGTTAAGCACCAGAAATGTGACTGCTGGTAAATAAGCCCTTCCAAACACTCCCTCTCTGTTGTCTATCTTTTAGGCTTATTCAGAACATAACTGCGATGCGAAGCCACAGAACTGCCAGATGGTTTCAAAGTACTCAGACATGACTTCTGCACAGAAGAAGAAATTTTTATCATGTAATATATTCCAAGAGCAACACAAACCCCAGCATTTTTATGGGATACCTGACAACTGACTGCCTCTGCCAGACCTTAGCCAAAAACACCCCAACCCACTGTGAACAAGATATTTGACTATACATCTTCATTCGTTCCTCAAGGACATCTAAAGGAACCATTGAAACGAAAACAGAAGTAGCTTCATTAAAAGTGAAATACAGTAACAGAATACAAGTGTGTTCACTCAGCACAGGCACATGAAGGTGTCCAACACCCTGTGAAATAAGCACAACAGGGCACAGCTCTCATTCAGTGTGCAGTGGCTGACTAAGCTTTGTTTAGAGATGGTGCAATAACAGAAATAAAAGAAAAATGGAAACACTGAACTAGCTGTAACTAATCCTTCAAATCTGTTCCCAAATGCAACAGGGACAATTTGATGGAGCAATATTATGACCAAGGCTTTTAAACAACAGTTTGCCTGCTACTTCAATGAACAGACTACAGCCCAATTATTACACTGCAAAAATGTGTGCAGATACAGGGTAAAACTTTCATGATAAAACTAAAATGAGATTAGCTTGCCTAGGATTTCTAACATATGCAGAGTTAGATAAAAAAATAGAATAAGAAATTGATAGGAAGAGATTAACAAAGAAAATTATGGATGAAAGTAGGAAAAGGGAGATCTTAAAATCACCTCAACTCCATTTCCAATGATTCTGTGATATATGGGGACATCAGAGCTCCTCTGCAGGCAAACTACACTTGGGATCAGTCAGTGGGAGGTGCCATTGAACACAAGTCCCTCGCCATGTAACCTGTGCCCTGCCTGCAGGTACATGCTGCTCTCACAGGAGCACAGCCTGTTCTTCCAAGGCTCTGTCAGGACTGCTGGACCCTTCACACTTCAAAGTTAGCATTTCAAAGTACTCTAAAATTCCTTCAAATTACACTTGGTAAGGGCTTTTAAGGAAATCTCTCATAATCATTACAAAGATGCAAAAATAAGATGTTACAATGCAATGAACCCAAAGAAAAATAAGTGAGTGTAACTGTGGTTGATTTCAGCATCACTCAAAAGTTATCCCCAGTCTCAGTATTAACACAGTCCATTGGCCAGGACACACATAAACGAGTCACCAATAGTCAAAAGATTGCTATGCAGTTTATAGGGTGCTGTTCCTAGTTAAAAAATGAACCTGTATTTGTTGTGCAAAATGACTAAAATCTAGTTTCAACCTCCAGTAAGTTCTCCATTCCGTAGGTTCCTCCTTACCAACTTCCTTTTGTAAAGCATTATTATTTTCAAAGAAAGTGTGCATCAAGGAGAAAGCACCACGAGCTACACAATCTGAAGAGCACTGTCCCCTTTAAACACAGTAACAGAAAAATCTCAATTTCTCTCATGTAACTTCCACTCTGAGCAATCAAGCATGGACAATTTATAAAGCAATACATATAAATTCATGAATTTCCATCTTCTTAGAAGTCTCTGCTCTGGTCAGGCATAAAACTACCTCTCAGACATTCCATATTGAAATGTCTGGGGAGAAAATAAAAGAAACTTCCACAACCTTTTCCTCCTAAATAATAGGTACGGTAGTAACACAAGATTCATATTGCCTCAACTTTGTTATTGCAACAGGGCCTGACTGGGAATTGTGCTTTCCAAGAACACTGGGAGCATTCACATGAAATAATCTCAAGATGTCTTACACTAGGAAGGAGTAAACATTCTCCCACATTGGGGTGATGCAGGAACTTCCCCCGAAACAGAGGAAAATTAGTAAAATGAATAAAAAATTATCTCATCAAGATCATTTCTGACATGCTGCTTGGGAATGAGGACAGCTGTGCAAACTGCATTCCAAACAGGACTTATATTTGTCAGCACAGATGTACAAAGACATCTCTCAGTTCTCACTGTAGTGCTGGCAGCTTGGCTAAATATTAATGCTGTCCCTGAAGCGCTGCTACTGATTTTGTGTGTGTTACACAGATGAGATGATGGCCACAGTTAAGACAGATGCCTTCTGAAGTTGCATTAGAACTACAAAGTAAGAGAAGAGGGAAGCTTCAGAGACTGCACCAATCCTCAGATGGCACCCTGGGAATTACGGATGGGAGGGCAAGAGAAAAATGTAGGATGTGTAATTCCTAAAGTTTGATCTGAGCTTTCCAGATGTACAGGAATTTAACAGTGGATTATACTCGGGTGGAGTGCAATATTTTCCAGCTATACTGCAGCTTTTTAAACTACGACAAAAAAAGAAGCTTTAATTTACAGTAAAGCAGTTCTCCTGAAGCCTGTTCAAAAATTTAGGGCTCCTTTTCCTGTCTTTATAAGCAAAGGCAAGGATCACAGCTGTTAAAGACATTCATGAAGAATCTATGCACCTCTCTTTGCACTGCTGTGCATCACATGCATCACATTCTGCATCTGGTAGTTACTGTATCCTTATCAAGATGTAATTCAAACTGCATGAGCTCAGAATATTACTGTGTTTTTCTCACTGCTACATCAGTGAAATAGGTTCATGAAGCTTCTGATGGCTGATTTCACACCAAACATTTTGAGCAGATGCAGAAATCCACCTTGGAATGACTGCATGAATAATGCAGTCAATTACAGCAGCACACATGGCCATAACCTGTTTTTTTTTTTTTTTAACCTGCTTAGTTAACACTGCATTTTTTTTTCCTTTGGAGAACCTTCAAGTCTGTAGCTATTACTGTAGCTAATTCTCACGTTTCCTTTCTCTCTGTGAACTGTTATTTCTTATCTGATGTTAAATAGCTTTCACAGGGCTTCTAAAATTACTGTAGAGCAGTAGTATTTCTTATATCTGGATTACCTACATGATGCACCATGAAAAAGCAGTCCCTTGGCAGGACAAACTAGCTAGTGTTCACACTGCATTATGGAGGAGGCAGTAGCTGCTATTTTTAGGGTACTGAATACCATCCGCCATTATAAATCTATTTATTTTACAGATACAGTTATTTTACTGTTAGAATTATGCCTATTTTGACTCATGAAAATCCTGTTTAACTCTTATTAACAACTTAATCATTAAAAAGTTGGCATTTTCCCATAGTTACCTATTTGCCTTGTTAAAATAAAAATCATATACAAAAGCAGCCAAAGGAGCTGGGGCCTCACTGAAGCAGCTTTACTGGCTCACTTGTGCTGCAGATTCAAGAGAAGTCATCAGAGGAAAGAATATCTCAGCAACTTCAATTAAATTTTCCTTTGGCAAGTACATTTATAGTTTCACAGACAAGAGCTTTCTTTCTTTCCATAAAACTTTTTCATTTCTGAGCAAGATACGAACAATTAAAACTTCATGAATAACACAGAGATGGCACTTCCTAATTCTCTCCCCCCAGCAGGCACTGGTATTTAACATAATTTTAATATGCAGTATTTCATATTACAGCCCAGAGCTTTCTCCAAAATGATTAACGCACCCAAAGAGCATGCTGGATTTGCTAACTGAAAAGGTAATTATCTTAGACAAACCACCAATCCTGTATCTATACCTTCTGTGAGTAATCCCAGATTCCAACAGTTTTTTGACTTTTCCCAACTCTTCTCTCCAGGGCAGTGGCTAATAAGCTCTAATCTGAGGCCATCTCAGATGAGCCAAGACTTACACGTGCTTTTCAGAAGACACCTGAAACGCATTATAAATATATCACCGATCCACTTTGGCTAAAGTTCTCTCTCCAATAACTCACCTATGTTTTTGTAGTGCTAGGAAATGTAACAGATCTTTTCAAAGACTCATTTCCACATTTAGACAAGCAATCCTCTGCACACACACACACACAGAGTTTGTGTTTGTTAGATATTCATAAAAGTATTCCCCAGTCCAACACATTTGAACATGCAGACAGCTGCAGAAAACCACAGAGAATAGTGTTGATGCTGCATGTCAAACAAAAGGAAGCAATGGGCCTCATCAACTGGATTTTACTGGCTTTAGCAAAGAGGAATAGGTAACACGCTTCCAAGACTCAAAGCAGTATAACTACTAAGTAAAATACATCTTTTTTTCCATTAATAATTAAAGACTGCTTAGATTTGCACATGTACCACTCCTGCTCAAAGTTAGAACAAGGCACTCCTGAATCTGAATACAAAATTTGACCTAACTCCCACATAATTTATTAAGGAATCTCATTTTTAATTACTAGGCCTTATAAATTATTTGGCTGTATAAATTAAAGTGACAAACAAAATCAAAAGGGAAAATTATTGCATCAGAAATTGTACTTTACTAATGTACTTTAGTACCTGTGCTGTAAGTTCAGTGGGATTTTTTCATGCTGCCTAACAAACACGATGTAGTTTGCAGCACGCACGGAGACTCTACAGTAACACTGGATCTCATTTTAGACTTAACAGCAGAGAACTTAAGAGGAGGGGAAATACTTCCATTTTGATTTGAGTTGTAAGCACCATCTTGTGGAACTACAAAGCCTGCAGATTAGGAAAAAATATGGGTTTATAAATTCCTCTCATAAACTGACTGGGAATGCCACCTGGACATGACACAAAGAACAAAATTGTTTCTCTCACCTCTTGCAGACCCACAATAAAAACAAAAAGAAGCTTTTCTCCTACCCAAAACATTAAGGCAATCTTGTCCCTACCAACCTTCACATAAAACCCTACAGGCAGCAGAGCTGACATTCTTTGGCAAAGAATTGTAGATCAGGATTCCTGCAGCTGTAATGAGAAGCTACAGTCCCTCCCTAACATAGAGTTCAGCTCCATTTCCCACTCTTCTCTTCCCTACCTCACAATACTGTTGTAAACTGTCATTTCTGATTTACAGAGCAAACGTTTTTATCCCTAGAAGAGGGCACTCATCACAAAAGCTCAGGCACTTAGTAAAATATCAGTAAAACAGACCTGCACTGTGGATGGATAACGCTGATCTTTACCAGGGGATGTGTGGTGTTTGGGTTATGGAAGATGCCAGCGGACAGACTGGATGGGAAAGCTTTTTCCTTTCAGATTAAACAGCAATATACATATTGTAAATGAAGGAAAAATATACAGCTACAGGACTTCAGAGAATAAGGCACATGCAAATTTCTGTGACTTACTTATTTCCTTACTACTGCTAATGATATTTCCCAAATCTTCGTTCGCGAAGCCCAGCCATGATGAATAATGATATTATTATTAATATTACTGTATTCATCAGCATTCAGAAGACAATTCTCTTGCTCCCACACAATTCCATGGAATTATTTGAAATGTAAATAGAAAAAGCAGAAAAGCTCTTCTATAAGGGCTAGTTCGTCTATGAATATTAAACTAAAAAGAACCCTCCTGAGAGCTCTGATAGACTGCTCCAGGATGGAAAACCATGTCATTACTGACATGAATCATATTTCCTAAAATCAGTGGCAAGAGAGTGTGCTTGTAAATAAGCACCATCCACACATCTAATATTGAATCAGTATGTATGACCCAAATAAAAACTCATTATTCCTGTTTTTATTACTAGGATTTTTAGTAGTACTGCGAGTGGAATGTGAATAACTACTCTTCTGTATTTTTGTTATTGACTACTTTAGCACTTTGATCTAATCTTACCATATGCATAGAAGACTGAAAAATTACTTCTTAAAAGCCTCCAAAAGAAGCAAAAGAGGTGGGCAGCAGCTTTGTCTCTTGTGACAATAGTTGTGGTGAATGTGCTGCTCCTGGTGGTGTCCTTCTGCTTAATTTAGCCCATCATGTAAATCCATACTGTGTGAGAGTACTGTGATATCAGGGAAATCACTGGACTGTAAAAGAATGATTACAACGCTAAGAGAGTGGGAGTACTAGGATGAAACATATCAGCAAGATTTGGGAGTTCAGTTAGTAATTATTTGCAAAAATCTCACTGGACATTGATACAGTACATGCCTCTCACTATCACAGATTCATTTAGGTTGAAAAGGACCTTTAAGATTATCAAGTCCAATCACTAACCCAGCACTGCCAACTGCACCACTAAACTGTGTCCCCAAGAGCCACATCTACACATCTTTTAAATACCTCCAGGGCTGGTGACTCCACCACTGCTCTGGGCAGCCTGAACCAACGTTAACACAAATGGATGACTGTAAATTTACATCAAAAAGCTTCCCCATGTTTTTATGCTTCTATATTTCACTTACTTATTAACACTGAGAGCTTGGATGAAGCACAACACCCCTCTGAACCTTACAGTCTCCAAAGATGCCAAGTGTGTCTTTTGCAAACTTTGAGGTAAATGACAAAATTTCAGCTCAGAGAATTAAATTCTCCCTAACCCAGTTCCCAAAGCAGTGGCAATTACCTACAGTAGCAGTCTTTATCTGACCTCAGCTACTGGCTGCATTTGCTGCATTTCAATGCCAGCATTAGAGGTTTCTTAAACTACTTTTTCCTTTTACTTTTCATGCACAGAAAAATATTGGCTATCCACGTCAAACTATGAATTATTCAGTTAGCAAAGTCCTTCAGTATTCTTCAAATGAAAATAAACACTTTTTTTCATTAAAAATACAGTGAAATAATAGATAATGACAGAAACCACAGAGGAAAGGTGCAAATAATGGTAACAGGTCAATGCCACTGTACGTTCATAATATCAGGTCTGCAAAATTAATGCAGATAGCTCCACAGTTTGACTCACATTTTCCACTGCTTTTTCAACTTGCCAGGCACTCAGCCTACCTTGAATACAGCCAGTATGACCTGAAATTATGGCTGTGTAACTTCAGTTATAACAATTAGCCAATTAACTAAACACTAACCTTAAATGGCTTAGATTTCTAGCAACAGGAGAAGATGTACTTGGTATTTTATGAAAGACACATTTAAAGTCATGCAATATATAGAAGCCAAGGGATAATACAGAAAATCTGTAAGGATTAAATGCAAATATAGTGTTGCTTCTCCTTTTGGTACAATGTTATTAATGAGGTCTCAAGAACCGCAGAACTTAGTAAGAGATATTCAGTTTCCTTATACATACTCTGCAGAATGTGCAAACTGGAAATTCCAGCTTTTATTTAGATATATACAGATATATATATATATATATATATTTTTAAAGTGCAGTCAGCCGACAGTGAACACCCTTGCCAACCAGAATTTAAAGCCCTGCTGCACAGGTGTTTACTTCTGTTAAACTGAACAACAAACTCGTAAATCACAATATCCTGATAAGCTCCACCAGGCCATGAGATACCCCCTGGGGGACAGGATTTGACCACATGGGCATGAGCTGGCACAGCTTGGGCACGGGAAATTGAATCCCAATGCACACAAAAGAGCAAGGTCTGGCATAGGCAGACAGACCCAAGTTTGCCCTGTCTGGCTTCAGGTGTTCAGTCAAGGTCACTCAAGAAGGTAAGGAACAGGCACAGGGAGAGGTTGCCTGAATTACTCTAAGGTAGTACCCAGTTAGCTTCTGGAGGTGTAAGTCTCTTTCCTTGGATTACTGAGGGGCATAAGGGTCCTAATTCAGGTGCCATAGATCTGATCCTAATGAGAGCTGAAAGATGGGTCAATCTTCTCACTTTCAACAAAGATGTTCAAAACAGTCCCTTTCCTCAAAATATCTCATAAGGATTTACAGATTACATTTAACAGTCGCTTTTAACTGTTAAATGACTAATGGGTTAATTCCCTCTCTGGCACAAAGCCTTTACTCAAAGACTGTGTGAGACTTTGCAAGCTGTTTTCAACACAAAACATATGGGAAATAGTAAACTTGTCCAGGTTATGTTTAAAATAGGATATTCTGTTGAAGTAATATTTTAGATAGTCCCCTTAGAAAACAAAAATCAATCATGACAGGTTTTAATGTTCCATTGTGGACAGCACCTGAATACATAATGATTCTCATTCCTTTCCACTTAATCCTGCTGCCTTCCCAGCCATTGAATCAATGCTCTCCTTCGTTACTAAAATGTATAACTGAGATGCTGATTAGTGTCCCAGATGCTTGATAACAGAGACAGTAATCAATACCTCCTCTTTAATCTGCCTGTGGAGGATGTTTTGTCCCTTTGTTTTTGGATCCAGGCTCTGCTACCGTGATCCATGGCTTTAATATGGCCTGTAGATTGGATTAGCGCAGAGTACTCTTCCATAGTTATTCCTTACCTTCCCTTGGAACATAACATCACTGTGCCACAGCTGCTGCCTATTTGCTGAGTTTGAAAGCACTGCTTTAAAAAAAACCAAACACTAAAGCTCTAAGTAGTTCTGGATTATACTGTCCAACAGACCTCTGCAGCCAGCCCAGGCAGAGACCAGAGCTGCAGCTCTTGACCACAGAGCTCACGTACGTGAACTGCTGCCACTCAACTTGACCAATTGCTCTGGAGTTTTGGTGGGGGGTTATTTTATTATTTATTTACTTATTTACTTTAAGAGCCACGGTAGAAAAAGCTGCAAGTGGACTTCCCTTTGGGCAACTGCAAGATTTTGGCCTGAGTTTTGCAAACATCACGCAAATGCTCAGTTTTAAAGACAGTAGCCATCTCTCTAAAGCCTAACAACAGACAGGTGCAGGCACAAGTCCTACTATTTAATTCTCAGATGTTTAATTTATAAACACATTTTTCTGCACTTGTGCTCTGTAAAAAACCCCCACAAGTCTCTTTAAAGAAATCTCTTTTGTGCACCTTTTTAAAGAAATTCTGCACTATGTGACTACAGCTAAATATATCATCTACATTGCAGGTTTTACTGCACTATAAGGCAGCCAATTTTAAGACAACATCAATAATTTAGAAACTCAGCTATGTGCACCCAACTAATTGGATTATCTTTACTTGGCAATTTTTTCAGTAGGATATTAGCTTCTTTACTTTTATAGGAATTCATCGACGGAGATCTTTCAGTAAACTCATATAACATGCAATCAATAGACATAAAACCACATGCAATTATAAAACATTTTTTCATCAAGTATTTTTCTTCTTCCCACAGCTTTGGCAAAAGGAGTGTGCTGTTCAAAATCAAGCTAACATCGTAAATCACCTTTTGACACAAAATATCTCCGGAGACTGAGATTCAGAGAGCCTTCTCTAGAGAACAGCACAGCAGCTGCCAGAGCCACCACCTGCAGACACCAGAGAGCTGCTGGGATCCAGTTTCCCGTTTCTGCAGTGGAACTTCCTCATGATGCTTCACTACAGAAAAAGCGCCTTTTAGCTCCAACTGGCTGAAGAAGTACCTTTCAGTGGTGAGCAACTGGGCAAGAGCAAAGGAAAATACCCTTTTTTTCCCATCCTATATTCTGTATGGTGTAAGTAATAGAAGCAACATGACTTTGGACTGAGGAGGTCGCTTCTTGGTGACTACAGGAAAGGCAGAAGAGGCAGTAAGTCCCTACGCCCATGTGTCAGCCAGCAGCCAGCCATAATGAAGGCAGGCAGCCAGCAGCAAACACTAGGATCACAGATTTAGGTGGGATACAACCTGCCCTAATAGAGCACAACAGAACCAAGGACCTTTTGCCTATGGAATAAAGGTGGGGGGGTTTGAGGTGTTTGTTTAATTATTTGGTTTGGGGAGGGTTTTGGAGGGGGTGGGGTTTGGGTTTTTTTGTTTGCTTGTTCATTTTGTGATTTACAGCTGGGATCACATCTAAAGCGCCTCTGCAAAAAACCCAATTCAACCAGTCAGAGCATTTTTGAGGCCAGGCTGTCTATACAAAGAGTTCAAAACAAAATCATACAAGCACCTACCCTCACCCCCACCCCCCAAAATCAACCAACAAAAAACCAAACAAGAATCCCCAAAACACATATAGAAAGGATTACTAACTTAAAACCAAGGCTAGCTGGCACAAGAAAGCTGCCCTTTCTTAGTTCCCAGAAATGGACAGATAAGAGGTTGAGATGGTTACTTGTATGCACAAGCTCTAATGCACTGTTCTCTCATTGCTCCTGACATCTTCATCCAATTCAAACAAGCATCGTGGAGGAACCACCACCACCATCACTGTGTGAGTACCCAGTGTCCACCTGGCTCATTTCTCCTTCAGATGGGAGGTGACCCACTTCAAAGTACCCCTGTGTTCTGTGATTCAATAATGAAAACTGTCAGGTCTAAGGATTATCCCACTGGGGCCTTGCTTGGCTAAACCAGTTCTCTCCAGAATCAAGGCTACACCCTGTGCACGTGGGCTGCGAGCCAAAACTGTTTGCCAAATCAGGGGGGTGAAGCTGTGTTTTTCTGGGGGCTGATATTCACCTCAGCAGAGACAAGGGAAATATGGAAAGTCCCTTCGTTGCCTGAATCCAGAAGGGATTATTTGGGCCAAAGACTTTAATTACAACTGACAATGCAGGCGTCCTGCTGATGGCACCCATTCTACTGATGCCAGGGTGTTATCCCCAGTGACACTGACAGGAAGGAATAGCTGCCAAGTGACCCACATTTGTAGGCAGGACCTACTGACCTGAGGGAGACTGCTCAAGCCCAGCACCGAGTCAAGTGACTTCCAAAGAGCCATTACAGAGCAAGAGGTTTCGGTAAATGTGCTGACAGACGTGTCACAGGTGTGACAGATCAATACCGTCTGCTGCACTAAGCACGGGCAGCAGGTTGGGAGCACAGCTTCCCTGGGCTCAGCAAGATCTGCATTTCCAGAGCCCATATGTCTGGGGATGAAGGAAGTTTTCAAGGCCTGTCTTCTGACACAGAGGACAATGTCTGCACAGGGACTGTGTGATCTGTCTTCGCCCATTGTGCCATCTGTCCTTTTCAAGCTCATGGTCATACGATGGCAATCCTTCATTTGAAACAATCTTGTGGACTCTCTTTCGTTTTACTGCACAGATACTCCTTAGCTCCCTACACGTGACCCACTACGCTCTATAGCAATTACAGAAATCAGGTATTTTCCACTTGTTTTCATTTAAAGCAGCAATGAAAGGGAAAGATCACCTCAGCAGCAAATACTCCATGGACCTCTAATGGTTCACAGATGAGTGAGTGAGAGCCATTAACCTACAGACTTGGTGTGAATTCTGGGTAATGGCAGGAAGACATCAGAAGAAGTTTCCACTATGGACTCTTTGCAGACCTGGAATTGAGACTTTGACTTCTGAGACTGTGATGAAGTGAAAGGCTGGAGTTCATACAACAAGAAAAAGCCTGGTTTTGACACACGCACAGCCAGCACACAAAGATATGTCTTAACAGCACACTGCTACCTTACAAAATGCCCTAAGGTGCACTCACTATATACAGTTTGCTATTTAAAGTGTCTAGTAATGTATTCTGCAGTATCCTCTGACTGCCTTCCTCAAGCTCAAGGGCTCACATGGAAGCCAATACGTAAGCAGTGTTACCAGAAATGCCTACAGACCCACTGGCAGAGAAAGTGGGTCTTTTTTTCAATTACACTTCCACCCATTTTTTTTTTTTAAACAATTAAGCTATTTTTAGGAACATGGTTCACTTTGAAAGGTTGAACCTCAATGCTGTTTTCTTGCACAAAAGATAACACAGAACCATGTACCCAAGAGCTATATGTTACTGCTATGTCTGTTATCTTGCACCAAACCCTAATGGCCTTTCAGAAAATATATTTCTTGGAAAGAAACAGCAGTGGAAAATTATCACAAGAGACATTCACATCAACACTGTAGATTAATAAGCCCCAAGACATTTTTGAAGACTGGAAATGAATTCATATTCAAAGTGACAAACTCTATTATGACTAGTAGAATAAATATTTGTAATTAAGCTGTTTAGAGGGGTAATTACAGAAAATTTTTTTAAGTAATTTTGTTTTAAAAACAAAATTAAGCCAAAAGTGTCTTCAAAAATACTCAAACTGGTGATGCCATGAAAGCTTACAACTATCATAAAGATAAGGAGCAATCAGCACAAAAGTGAAATGTTTTTATTAAATTGTGCTTTTAGGTTTTCAGCCCCTTGTCGGCACAGTTTCTTTTGGTCTCACCTCAGTGTGGAAAATGCCACTGACATATCAAGACTGACAGCCAACCACTCAAATAAGCATGTTCTCATAAGCCTATTAGAAGTGTTTTTCTATGAGCATTTGACTCGGCATTTCTTTTACTATATGTCTTTAAGTGTTTTACTTGACATATAAAATACAACATACAGCTAGTGTGTAGAAGGAATAAAACCATGTACAGCTGAAGAAATGACCCTTGATATTTGCTTTTCCATTAAGGAAGAATATACTCCACGAACAGAAGTGGATACTGCAAACCCTGTCACTGACATTGCTTCCTAAGGAAGTCAGAGGGATTCAATCCCAATGCCATAAAGATTCACAACTGAAATTCTAACACATGGAGCTAAATGCTCTATATCATAAAGAACACATTCTCCCCTAGACTAAGTCCATATTAAAATTGAATCTCTAAATTTCAGTGAGAGGAAATACTAAGCCCAAAGATATTAATGCCTTATTGCATGTTTAATGGCCTGAAATCATCCCTCTTTTCACCTCAGGCATGAAAGCAAAAAAACTCACCACAAATCCAAATGTCATCCTTTTGGCCTATCCTTATTACAGCTGGAACTCTCCTCAGAAGAAAGGCATTAAAGAGAAAAAAAAGGTGGAACAATGGATAACAGAAGGAACAAGAATGGGAAGGATGGAAAAGAGTATTAAATACTCCCCACACTAGGACAAGTTTTGGACAAAAACAAACCAAAGAAAACTAGATAAAGTGTGTAACATTTGTCATTGAGATAATGGATGTGAAATCCTTGGGATCAACATAAAGCAGGTGTTTCTCCCTATTTTATTACCACTTAGTTGGAAATCAGGAATAATTGAACACTTGGCATTTGCAAAATATCAAAAAGCAGCGGGGGTTCCATTATATCCCAGATGAATTTTTATTCTTCTGCCCAAAATTTCAGGAAGGGCCGTAATTTCTTGGTGCCTGTGAGGTGAGCTGGAGCCCCTGCACCAGCCCGAGAGAGCCGGTGTGTTAAAGGCTCTCAGGGTGGCATCTGTCCCAGGCAGCAAAGGTTGAAAGACTCAACACCCATTTGCTGCTTTACTCCTCACTCAAAGGCCTTTGCACACAGGGAATGAGACCCCTACCACTGTCCTTGGTATATGTGTTCATGCCATCACAGAAAATGTTGGGGCATCCGAGAGATCCAATTTTACTTTTCAAATACACTTAAAAACTCATTCTAACTTTTTAGTTGCAATCAGCACGGTAAGAAAATCCTCTTAAGAACCTTTTGCAAGGATTTCTTGTGTTTCTTCAAAGAACTGAAGAGATTGCTGTCCTAAATGGCTTTGGATACGAATCTCCAAGAAGCAGGGCCCGTAACATATCCTTGAGGGCTATCATGTTGGAAGATAACCAAATATTTGAGAGATGTCAAAGGTTGTTTCTAATGTGGCAAGTCTCAGGAAGGAATGCTGTGGAGCACCTCAAAAATTAAGTGAAAATTAGGAAGAAGGGGCAGCATCTTTTCCTTTTCCCTTCCAGTTCAATATTTTCAATAACTAGTAAATAAATCCCCAGATGCACTAATGGCTGCCATCCAGAAAATGCATCTGCTGTGTTTATGAGATCTGCAGTTCATAAACAATTGCCAAATATAGAATTATTCACTTCAATGCTATCAGGGGTTGTTTTATAAGAAAGGAGAATATACTGGAATCACACTTATGAGGAAGATCAATCAGTTTGACTTAGAATTCACATGTGTGGGTGTCAAAGCTTAGCTTTTGTGGAAAAAGACCATGTACAATTTTTACATTAACTGTCTGACTGGCAATTGAAGGTGCCAGCGACCCTCCTGGCATCAGCACCGCTCCTATAGGTACATCTGTATGGGTACACTTTAGTCCTTCAGCTTATGAAAACCTAGCTCCATTATGTCAATGATTTTTTACATCCATGTGCTGTATAACAAAGAAGCCGTTTCCAGGCTGTACATGCTAAACATCACATAGTGCCTTTCATGGCTCCAGACAGAAGGTTAGGGCTCTCTTAGCCTAATAACAACCTGATATTGAAAACCATCCACTGAGGTTAGTGCAAAAAAACCCCAGTGGGTGATACTTGAACTGATCCAGGAACGCACTGGTACAGTAAAGGTACAGGTTGCTTGTATGAGGTTAACATATTGAAATGAGAAAAACATTTTCCCATTTATGATCCACTTCCATAATTTTCTGATTTCTACTTCTGAACTGAGTTCATATCAATACTTGCAATGAGCTGCCCATTTGCATGGTGGCCAGTCTTCTGCAAATAAACCTGTGCTGTTTTCACCTTTGGTTCCAACTGGATGGACCTGAATAAACTCTACTGTGAAGGCCCTCTCAAGTCTTTGGATGCTACTGTGCTCCTGGCATGGCTCTCCACCTTAACTCCACCATTTTTCTTGGGAACATAAGAGTCTGCCCAGACAAAAAGCCAAGCAGATATAGCCCATGATATAGAGAGAAAGCTTGAGTAAAGGCTTTGTGTGGACACACAGGCAATCCTGTGCAGATGCTGTCCCCATGCATTTTTTTTTACTAAAGGGATAGCTTGGAAAAGACCTGCAACAAATTCCCACACACTCTTTGCAGAGGGCTCAGTATTTCCATATGTCTTTAGCAGCCCAGACACCCACAACACGCCACACATAGGAGCTCCCAGCTTTACCTATCCTGTGAGCCACAAGTCTCTGGTCCATTGTCAGGTACCAGGAAAAAGCAAAGCTCTTCAGCTTCCAGGCACTGGGATACAGAGGAATACTTAAACCAAGAGGCCAACAGGGGTCAGCCCTGCCTAGCACGGAGGCTGTGACACGTCACTGCCATCTCCACCACCCCCGGCGTGGCACAGGCAAAAGCCACAACTGGAAAACACACAAGGCTTGAATAGTTACTCTTATAGAGTACCTCCAGCCATGAAAAAGCAGTGAAACATTTGGCAGCAGGAACCTTCCAAAGGAAGCTTCTCAAGTCCCTGACATTAGTCCAAATTAATCTCAGTTCCACAATTTTGTACCTGAAAGGAACATGGAAGGAATCTGATAGGCTTGGCTCACTTTTCTTGCACCCACACACATTCAGCAACAGAATGAAACTCTTTGTCTGCAGATCACACCTAGTGGCTTCAGCATCACCTGGACATGGCAGCTGTAGTACTTGCTGTCCACCCAGGGATGATCCTTCCAAGACAGGCTTGGTAGGAATAATTTAAGTTGCACCTTCACCAGTTGTAAGCCCTTCTTGTGGGGTGCTTGTCTACAAGACAGCAGTTTTTACTAAATAGGGTCATATCATGAAAAGAGGAATACAAAAAATCCTTCTTTTAGGAAGACTCTAGATAGTTAATGGGTATGTGTAATATCAGCCTCAGTCATCTTCCATCGTGGAAGGCATGAATGATGCCCAGGACTATATGTGGGCCACAAAAGTGTAAAGTAGATGCTCAGTCACTAAACCTAACACTGCAATCAGATGAATGTACAAGTAGTCAAGAAGTGGTTGTGTTTGGCCTGAATGTCCCTATTGCTTAGCTAATCTCAATGATGAAATGGGGCAAGTGTTTTAGATACAGCAACGTGCCTCAAATAGGCACGCACAGCTCCCACTGACTACAGGAGGAGCTGCAAGGCATGCTGGAGAGGAGAAAGGAGCCCTTTGTGTCCTACCAAACACTGGAGCATCCACCAGATGATCTACTTTTTAGTCACACTTTATCTCATGATCAGCTGGGCTGAAATACTGAATGTATTGTCCATTGTTTAATGATGGAAAACTAAAGCTGCAGGCTGCAGTTGATGTTTACTAAGGTGTTAATGAGCTATTCATTTTATCAGAATCACTGCAGAAGTAGTGCTGGGAAATGTAATCTGATATTGAAGAAGATTTAATACTGTTTCTATGTCATGGTAGCTGTGTCTTTTCATTGTCACTTCGCAACAAATAGAGAGGGTATCCAATAACTTAAGTGTGTGTACACACACATATATGTAAACTCAGACAAATTGTAATGGATACTTGTGCATGAAAAATATTTGCCATTTTAAAAAAAAGGGCTCATGCTAACCCCCAAAAACCCCCAAATATTATGGTTTGCATTAGATTTCCTGTGCTTATTGGAGACATTGGGAACTGGATATTGCAGGTATATTCCATGTACTAACATCAAAGAGAAAAAAGAAACACCCCTGTAAGGAAAAGTTCTACTAATTTAGTTTAAAAGAAAAACCAAGCCAAACAACCAAAACAACAAACAGCCACAGTACTGGTGATGTGCTGATTTCCACAACAGTTCTGCAGCCAAAGTGGTCTCCCAAGATGTGCTATTATTCCTACCTTCTGCTCAGTCTCCTGAGAAGCCACAGGCAACAAATAACACATTATCTGTACAAGGCACATCAGTGCAAGGCAACAATTTCAAACCTTCCACTTTCATTCTAAAATGAATAAATTAACAAAGAAACCAAAGCAAACCCAGAAGTTACTCTTTTCTATAACTACTGAGGAGACCTGGGGCCAGATCAGGAGCAGGGTAGAAAGGCTTCTACATTAATTTGTCACTTCCATTTTCAGTTTCTGTAGTCTTCAAGAGTTTATATTTGCTCACCCACAAGAATGTTTCTGCTTTTACTGCTGTGCTATATATACACTGAAAAGTTTCCATTTGAAGGGTGCTTTCTTATGATACTGCAAGAAAACCCCTCCTACACAATTTTCTTCTTTGAGAAACCCAGGAATCACTTGTTCCTTTGGAGAAATGTTAGTGTTCAGTATCAAAAGAAGATGCAACTGGAATTAAATGTATTAATACTTCTTCATACAGAGACTGCTGTCTGCAAGCAACTAACATACTCTTTCTATAAGCAAAACAAAGTTATATGTTTGTAAAGAAATCACACATTCCAACTGATTCTAAGTAATGACAAGAAATCTTTGTGTTTGGCTATTCTGATTCTTCCTTGTCAAGTGTATGCCTGCTGGTAGGTTTAAATGAAAATCTCTTAACTCTTCCTCTTTGAAATATTAAATGGGATAAACTCGCTTGCTAGGGTCTGTTTCTTTGAGGTTTTATACCTTGTGGAACCATTTATATCTGAATCAAAAGAGATGAGAGGCAAACCATTAACAGAGCTGAATCTTATAACACTCCTTTCAAACAGGTAAAGAATCACACAAAACACAAGATAAAAACAAATTAAATCTAAATTATCCTCTTCTTTAATAAAAATTACCTGAGCTAGGGGGAAATTTTTAAACCACTGCTCAGTGTTATTTCTTTTTTTTGTACCAAGTTAAGAAACCTCAGGCCCTCCTTCTGAACATATTTTCAGACACATTCAAATCTCTGCTTATGTTAAAACATCATTAAAGGATAATAGCATTAGTCTACTTGTCAATTTGCCACAGCAGAACATTTTCTGGCACTTGGAAAGTCATTCTTAGTGGATTTGCTCAACATAGGGCCAAATATTACATAGAAAGTTAACCAACATATATTCAGCGTGATGGAGGGAAGGAGGAGGAAAGCAGAAAGTATTGATAGAAGTCAGCCTCTGGTGGCATTCACTTTGTTTTCCACAAGGGATCAAGTCCTAACATTGCATGTCTTTGTCTTCAGCCCTATTGAATTTGTCAGCAGTGCTGGGGGAACAGTTACATCTACAGAGTCCGCAGGCTTTCTCTTGAGCTAAAGCCTCCTGATTAGTAAGCACTCACCGTTCAGTCAGTCAACACGTGTATCACACCTGCCTTTGCTTCCTCCCTGGAATATCATTTGTACCTCAGCACAGGCTTTGATGTTACTGATGCTGTGACTCACGGTTCATGTGTAGCAAAAGCATACCGTTGCAAAGGCTGCATCAACCAGCTTTGCTTCAGTTTCTTCTTAAGAGCAAATTAAAATATTTCAATGTTAAAAGATATGACAGCGACATACCTTTTAGGGTCAGATTGTCAAAACTCATAGTGGTCTTTTACAGTCACCTCTGGGACCAAAATTGCAATCAAGTTTGTGGAAACAAAGATAACTGGGCTCAAAAGTTCTGATGCCTGTATAATCCACCAGAGCACAGAAACAAGTGAACAGCAGTGAACCCTAAAGCTAAAAGCATATCACTGCCAAACCATAAAGTTCTGGGAATTCAGCTCAGAAATGTTTTCCTTCTGTTTCCTTACAATTCCAGGAAAAGATAAGCCAGGTGACAGCCTGGGAACAAAAGGAGCTTTTACAGTTGGATGTTTCCTGCCAACACAGGTAGCAATTTGAGTTTTTGATGGCAATGGGGAGAAAGCAGAGCCTAAGTAGAACCTATGGGGGTTTCACTCATGCTCCTTATCAAACTGAAGCCACATTGATTACTTACATACAGTCAAAAGACGAGGAAAAGATGGTTCCTTCTTTCAGGATTTTATATGCTACCATTGTAAACAACCGAATGTATGGCAGGCACCCTTTTCTCATTGCCAACTGGAGATGTAGAGATGACAACTTGGTAACAAAAAACCCACAGCACCGTAGGCTAAGCAAAGACACTGAGAATGTGTCTGAAAACGTATTCTTTTTATCTACACTTTTAAAACTGGAACTACAAAGGGCTACAGCACAATCTGTGATTCAGATACATGTTAGAGACTGGATGATGGTTCTCTATTCAACAGAGAACCAAGTCATAAAAATTCTAAGGGTGCATTTTAACCTTAAAGTTAAGCCGCAAGCCAAAACCAAGGGTGCTTATGTGCTCCCCTCTGTCCCTCCCAGCCACCTCTGATTCCCACAGGGCCAGCACTGCTGCATCCCCAAACCACTGGTGGCCCTCCAAAGTTGAGTTGAACATCTGCAATACTAACATGCAAATGCTGGGGGTGATGAGATGAAGGGGGAAAAAAAAGGAGTTAAAGCCATGCAGTTTTCAGTGACAAGTTGCTCAAAGAGTCCAAGAATACTGCAGCCCAGGAAACACCGGGTCATACTCCAAGATCACACTGAGACTACAACAAGGTTTCTGACTTCTTTTCATCCATCTTTGTGCCTTGTAGCTTCTCCAGGGTCATCGTTGTTGTAGCTCACAGTATGGTTACAGACAGTCTCTGAAAGCCAGAAGACTGATGAACTGCTTTGTTGCAAATGAATCTATGTTCTCATTTGTTAGTATTCAGTTCCTCAATAATCAGTGCCACTAGATATTAAGCAATTGTATTACTGGCAGAGCAACTAATGTTGCACCTTTCCTCCAGTTTTATTGATCAACACTGTCTTGGTTTGGTCTGCAGACATCTGGCCTCTACCTGAAAAGGTTTCTTGCAAAAAGCAAAATCCATCAAGCTGTAATTTTTTATGAATTTTATCCTGAAAAAGAATATTATATGTGCTCTGCAAGCATTTTACTTACACAACTGACTATGCTGTTTACCCCTCAGAATGTATCTGAAGGAAGATACTCCTTCAGCAGATCCAGAAGACTGAGTTCAGTTGTAAAACCTTGCATGTTAATTTGGCTGGCAGAAGTCAAAGAGCGTATTCCTGACTTCATGCAGAACTGGATCAAGGACAGTCAGTTCAGCTTTGAACAATCTAGTGTGTTCATGGCGAACAATGTAAAGCTCTCCAGAGGAAGTTGTTTAGACCCTGGCAGCAGAACACGTGAGTTAGGACAGCAGTGTCCTAATTACAGCAGTCCAGGGCTATGGGAAAGCTGCTGTAACGAGCTCGGAAGGAGCAATGGCCTGCAGAAACCATCCTGTTTCTGGAACTGTGAAGTGCCAGCAGAAGGGGGTCTGCCTTGCAATCACCTCTAGGGACCTCTAAATAAAGAAGAAATCTTCCTCTATGAATATTTCCATTTTAATCCCATCGAAACAGCAACTCCCAATTCCCTGAAGAGTCAGACTCTTGCATTTGCTTACACACTCCAGACACCAACTGCAACAAGCCTTTCATTCTTGACCGTTAAACTTCCAAATCTCACTGCCTTTGAACTCCCTGATACCACAAGATGGGAAAACAAAACCTCACTCTCCCTCGTACTGAAGGTACAAAATCCTTACTCGTAGTAAGCTTTCACATTTACAACCACTATCGGAAACTGCAGCTCTGCTCAAGGCAGGGTAGCCAACAGAGTCAAGCAGTCCAAAAACAAAACAGGCAGGAGGGGATATTCCAGGCCCAGGGAGCTGCTCTTATCCTCCTCGGGGCTCAGTCTGTGGAAAACTGAAGGCACAAAGAAGGACGAAGCCTGCTACCTACTGTACCTAAACTCTTGCACTGCCCTAGACCTTCATCTAAAACCTGTTACATTTTCTCCCTCCCACTTGAACACAGTGAACTGAACAGAACCAGCTCCCTGCAGCTGAAGCATCAGGACCTGCCGCCAGCCTTCTGCAGTGTTCCCTTTATGACGTCCAGCTGGGGACTGTGCTCTGTGACCTTCAAACAGGAATATAATCCCCCAGGGGTGCTTTGGCCTGTTTACACTCATTGCCAGTCTCTGGCCAAAACCAGTGCATTTGCAGTCCTGTAACTGCTGAACGCCTGTACAAGGGGCAGTCAGATTTCACAGCCCCCACATTTACCTTTGCAAAGATGAGAGAGGCCAAAGCCTTTAGTACCAACATTTAATGTCATGAACATGAATGACCCTGGACTTCTGAGGATTTTGCTAAAAGCCCTCCAAACCAATTATTCATTGCCTAATAGTTAGGGTGCCCAGTCCTGACCAGCACAGAATGCTACTGGCAGAGGACGCTTGATAAGCACACTAGGAACATGAAAAGTACCATTTGAACACATCTTGGATTAATTCAAACAAACCATTCCTCCACTTACAGTGTTGTATCTGACTGACCTGTTCCTACTTCAGAAACAACTTATTATCATTTCAAAACAAATTATTCAGATAAAATTCTTTGACTGAAGAGCTGTTCTGTAAGTTACTGCTTAAGCATCCTCAAGTATACATGTTTTGAAAAGCACAAATACACACATAATACACCTGTAAAAATCCACCTCTCCTTATGTAACACAAATCTTGCATGCCTGCTTTCTGCAAATGAAATTCCCTGGTTTCAAATGCATTGCCCTTGAGGGCACCAAGTAATGCCATGAAATAATGAAAGGTTTCTGCTGTTACAATGAAGGTCAGTATACAGTGGGCCATTTCTTTTGTCTCACTTTTCAGGATGATCAGAGCATTGAGGCGATAAGAGGGAAGCCAGTGCTTTTGTGTGATGCAAAATCATCAAGCTATATGTCCAGTCATTGCTTGGTGCTGCACTGCAGCTTCTGAAACAAATCCTTGCCTTCCCCAGTGACATTAGGAGAGCTCAGGGCCTGCTTCTATTTTAAAATGACAGAAGCATTTTCCCTTTAAGGTTGAAAATACTCACGATTGCAGTATCTGACCTTATTGTTTTGAAAGAATCATCATCATTTATAATGGTATTCCTTTATTAAACACGTACACGTGGAAGTTAAATAAAGTGATAGGAAAAATAGTATGCACGGAACCCACCGTGAATTGAGAGGGAATTTACATGGTTCACCTGAGGTTTGTCTGATTTAATGAAGACAGTAAATTGCACAGCACAGTAGCTGCATTCCATGCTGCATACACCACTATGCAGCCACAGCTACTGGGGACAGATATTCCCTTCTTTCCAGCTTTGCAATACTCTCTCTCATTTATCACACATGGGATATTGGAGAATAGTCTCTAGGTTATAGGAGGAAGCCAATAACTTCAGCATACTAGATAAATGGATATGAGGAAAATTATCACAAAAAATTATTATTTTCCTCTCCCTTAAGCTCCCCACACATAGAAGTTGAAGAACAGATTAATTCTTTGTCTGGTTGCCATGAAAACTAAGAGATGCAGCCTTACCTCAGAGGAAATGATGTTATACTCACACAATGAATAAGAAATGAAAGCTGCATGGTCCTATCTCAGCAACACAAAGCTGAGTCAAAAAGGACTCTTTCTGAAACCCAGGCATGTGTGGATTCTAATCAGTTCTGTTTATAACGTATGATCATAGTTAATTGTTCATTAATTCCACCATGTCATTTGTTCAGAGATTATACTCTCCACATAATGACTGTTTTGGGGTACACTCCAGCAGAGGAAATTAAAATAGATAATAGCAGTGATTTTAAATAGTCTTCATAGCAATCTTAAGTTTGATTCCATTAACCTCAACCAGTTTTTAAAAGATTTCAAAACATCAAAATCCTGTCTATTCTGTCGAAAAAAAAGTAAATGCACATGTGGAAATCAACATGCCTGCAGAACTGATGTGTTTCTCTCTGGTCCTTGGCCTCACCCTGACATCTACCTCCCTACAAAGCCTTCCCCTCAGGGGATGGGAAGGTGAAGGACCTTGAACCTCCAGATGCACAATTCACTCCAGTTCAGCAGGCAGCCTAGGTTTTAGTGACTTGTAATTAGCAAGCACTGAAAGGAACATCCACTAAAAGAGCACACAGCATGAAGTGCCTGTATTAATGATAATGGAGATGTTCGTGTTTCACCCCTGGATTTAAGAAAACACTTAAGAAAATTAATTTTCTCTGCTTTACAAGATGGGATATACTTGTGCAATGTCACCAAGAACACCCTCATCTGAATAACACTGATACTTAATAATTTTACTGCTTATTTCAGTCTCCAGAACACAGATGAGTCAAGAATGACAGTACATGTTTAATATGCAGTCACCTTGGGCTCCTGTTTCATTCCACTAGCAGACTAAGGGTGAGTTGATCCTTAATAGTTTTCACAAGACTGATTTTGCTATAAGGCCATGATGTATTTGGATGGCTGTCACAAAGAGAGCAGCTTGAGTGATTGAAATGGCTCCCTTGGCTCACAGCAATAAAGAAAAAATCTGGGAACTCCCCACCACCACCACCAGATTACACATAAATTATTTCAGCAATCCCTCCCTGAATATAAATGACACAATGCAATCAGAATTTTTAGCTTTCAAAAACACGCGAAAAGAAGTTTCAAAACACAAAAAAACCCAACAAGCAAACAATAAAAGTGCTTTGGTTCGACATGCCAAAACAAGGCTTTTAAGTGATGGACTTTTTCATTTTCAAAACTTAAATCAGTATTTTATGGTTTTTTTTTTGGTTTGGTGTTGGTTTCTTTTTAATTTTTCAGAATGTGTTCATCCTGTTATTGACTTAAATGCTTTGTTGAGCTTAAATTTGTGACTGAGTAGATTAAATTCTGTATTTTTGAAATTAAGAAACTCTTATCTGAAAAAAATTGGCCTGAATTTGCTGTTATGCTTTGGTCAATATCTTTCAAATTTACAGTTATTTGTGGCATACAAATAACTACCCAAAGGAGAATTTATGTACTTACACTTTATATATTGGATTAATACCTCTGTAACACTATCCATATAATGAGTTAATTAGCTGCTTTATAAGCATGATTAAATCAATAACAGGAATGCAATTATCAGCAGTGACTTAGTGATTGGTGGGCTTCCATGCCATTTGTAATGGAGTTGTCATTGCTCGTCTTCAAGGTTTTCTTGCTGTCTGTGTTTGATCATTGTTTACTGATGTACAAATATTCATAACATCATTTTTTAAAAAAATGCCTATGAAGAAAATAATGTCCTTGAAATACCAAATTTTTGAATTGATTGGATTCCCCAATATTTCTATCTACTATTCAAGGTAAACGCTGTCAGCTCCAGCTCACGGGTGCTCACACCCACCCTTGTTCGCACAGACCTGGGATAACCAACGGCATTTCAGGATGGACCTTTTCTCCCAAAAACTCTCTCTCCTGATGGGATAAGCATCACGGCCCCCATGCAACACATCACTTCAGACTCAGCTTCAAGCACACAGTGCTCCCTCTGTGCTCAACTGAATTACAAATAGGCTTGAACTTATGATGCTTAAGATGGATTTGTGCTGGATTTGTGCTAGAATATTTAGCACTTTCGACCAACCAGACCTGTGACAAGAAAAGCACAGATATCTTGCACTTTGTTTAGTCATTTGTGAGCTCTGAGAAACAACAGTGCACCTTTTTTACCGTATGTATTTCCGTTTGAAAGCAGAAGTAAAAACTAAATAAAGATTTCAAAACCAGAAGCTGCCCAAAGTTTTTCTTTACTATCAGCTGAACACATAAAGCTGATCACTCCATCTAGTTGCAAAATACTGTCTTCTGAAAACCAAAATCTGTGCCTAGTACTTCGCATAATTTCTCCCCGTACACTTCAATTGCAGCAGCTAATACATCTTCAGCAGCTAGAAGTTTTTAAAAGCAAAGCAAAGAGAAGCTTTCCTTGCTCTAGGTCTCTAGAGGGAAAGATTTAAGTCCTTCTTTCTGAAGAGATAGGTGAGTTCCCCTCATTTTGCAGGTTATGCTACAAGTGGTTGGACTCCCATGTGCACTTCCACAGCACTTGTCTGCATCATTCAGGAAAGGCAACAATGCCATGGCCCATGGGTCTAATTTTTTAAAAAAGTAATTCCAAGTACAATGCAACCAGACTTAAGAGACATGCAGCATCTTTAAAGTGAAATCTTAATGTTTTAATATAGTTAGAATGGAAAAAAATTGTTCTCTAAAGTACCAGCAGTCTGCTAAACAGTGCAAGGCTGAAGGACCAGGTTTCCTGCACCGCCTGCCCTGCACTGTTACTGTGCAGTGCCAGGACAGCACCTCTCAGAAAACATACCTGCCCTTTCCTCACTACAGAGGGAAATCTGAAATCCAGCATCATTATTACTGCTCTGCTATTAAACATTCTGGTTCTGCCGTTTGCAACAAGTGCATGTTGTCAGTCTGAGGCTGGTTAATACACTCCCTCTGAGTTACCTCTGACCTTGTCCTCTCCTGCCACCATTCTGCCCCTGAGCAGTCACTGATGTCTCTTCACCAAACAGCAGGATGTGCTCAAAAAAACCCCAAATTTTGCTGCTAGAAAATCCTTCCTAAAGCAATAATCTAAATCTGTCAAATATAAGAGCTACAGACAATGGTATTTATTGAATCGCAGTAACTGGCTACCTAGGACATGAAACTGGTTCCAGGCAGCCCTCATGTTAATAAGGCTCCATATATTCAATTTATGTTTGCATGAACAAAACTATCCAGGAGGCAAAGGACTGAATATTCATCTGAGCAACAAATGCATAAAATAGCCAATATTAACAAAATCAACTGCCACTATTTAATATGCATGTTTCAAAAAAAAAAAAAGCTATTTTGAATAACTAAAACAGACAAAATTGATCCAACATTAGGAAGACCTAAAGTAAAGTTCCAGTCAGAAGTCTCCAAAAGCTCTGGCAGAGATTTTGCTGGCCAGCTTTGCCCAATCTCCCTCTGCTTTCCCTCTAGTTTTATTTTTTTCCTTTGTATATTTACTCAGTCTTTCCTTAAGATATTTTTATGTTTGAATATGAGTATAATCTGTGATTTTATTTTCCTTTTTGGATACTACCTTTGCTCCTTTCGCAGGCAACTCATTTGGACAACTATTTTCTAGGAAACCAGGCAGGCAGGCACAGAGAGTATGTCTTGTGAAAACTAAGACAGAGATTTTGACTTGTCAAGAAAATGTGAGAAAATTTTACTGCAATTGAGAAAGAAACACACAGAAAGACATTAAGCTGAATTTTGTTTCCCCCCATAAAGAATTAAAAAGAATACATTTTGGTTAGCAGACTACAATTTTAGGGAACAATTGATATTTTGCAGGCATAAATTAAGTGTTCAACTTTGTACCAGAAATACCTTAAACCTGACAAGCCCTGATTAATTTGTGGTTAACTCTTTGTATTTAGACTTGACAAAGCACTAGGCTATATATCCACCGTATAAATTCACGCAACCAGATAATGGAGAAGAGATATTATCTTTTCAAGGACTTAATCAGATGCAATTGCTTGGATGTCCTCCAAACAATTAAATTTCTCACCCTGCTATACACAGCTAGAGGGGTTTTATCATTTTGCCTACCTCAGTGCCTGAATTCCTCCCCCTCCCAAGCCAGCATCTCTGCCTGGGGAGGAGGGGCTCGCAAGGACCACTGCAGTCCCACGGCAGCAACGCAATCAGAGCAGCAGCCCTGCAGGCAGCTCTGTGTTTGCTCTCTTGCAGTACAGAAGATGCTTTCAGGGAGGAGAGACATCCCCTTTGCCATCTTCTCAGCCACACATGGCCTGTGCTGCTCAGAGAGCCCCATCTGCACCGTACTGAAAGGAACCGCAGCCTCCCCGAACTCAGCAGGGTTTGGAGCCCAGGCCCCAGCACCGGCTGAATTTTTGCTGCCTTTGTCCTTCCTATTCTGCTCCCTTCCCTCCTGGGTTTTATCTACTGACTCAGCATGGACAAAACATTTCAGGCTAATAAGGAGCCCCTGAGAATGAGGGGTTCATCTCCCAGCACCTAGTTACACCCAAAATAACCCCAAACTTCTGGGGCAGCTGCCCCAATCACTCCTCCTGTATCTCCCCTTTAAACACAGCTCCCATTTCAATATCAAGGCCCTTTCTAACCCCTTAATTCCTTTTTTTCCTCATCTTCCTTCAAACTGACTGGTTTCAAAAGAGCACCAGCCTTGTTTGCTCATTTGCCTTCGGTAGTAAACAAGGAGAAAGGGGCAGCTTTGCTGTTGGGAACAAAGGGCTACAATTTTGAACAGCTTCCCTGCGGATCTTGTTTGGTCACAGCATCTCTTGGCTTTCCAACCCAAGGCAGATTGTGCATGTGGCCTTTCAAGCTGAATTTATTGCATATGTTCAGTGGTTCTGCTAATTGGACCTATGACTTCACCACAATTCAGTGAGTTTAGCTTCAAGGATGACAGGCACGTAGGTCAACAAGATATATACAACGTTATAAAATACACTAGATTTAGCCATTTTAGATCAAACTCATGCACTTCTAAAACCAGGATTTGGACAACTTTCCTGTAGACTGGGTGGGCTAAACAGAAACTATTCTAAAGGAGCTTTACAAAATCTTTGCAAACAATATGGGTTTCTATCTGCAACTTAATTATTATTATCAGTCATTCTAAAATAGCCTTTAGTCAATGGCTTGGTATACTATATAAAAAAAATTAAGGTAAATAACTGTAAATTGGATATTTATACTGAATACCAAGGACTATAATTAGAACTGTTACCATGCATCATTCCTCTCCAACAAAAGCTTTTTAAAAAGCACAAAGTTCTTTAAAAAACACATTTCTCCAGAATTATGTCAAGACACCACCAAAAATGTCCGTGAGAGCTGTGGACACAGCCAATAGGTCACACACCAGGGCAGCACTGAGCAACTCCGAGGTCATTAAAAAACTATAAACCCTGCACGGGCCTTATTTTGTAGCAACAGTCCTTACGCAAGACATGCAAAATATATTCTATATACCAAGAGCAGAAAAATAGTCACTGCTTGCCATTTAAAAGGAGATCCTTAAAACGCACAAGAGCAAAAATACAGAGGTATTTTATGGACAGGAAAACCAGAGATTAAATAAACTGCTTAAGTTCAAACTGGAAGAGTCAGTGGGAGAACCCTCAATTCCCTGTTTGCTGCTTGGACGACTTGGAAGTTTGCATACTTCTGCCTTTTATGTGGGCAGTATGTGCTGAGTGTGCAAAACATTTATTAAGCCTTCTTTAAGCATAAACAGACAGCCTGATATTACAAAAAAGGTAGACAGAAAATCATCAGATAGGAACATCAAACAACATATACTTTTCCATAACTGTTAAAAAGCGTTGGCTGTTCCTCAGGCTGCCCTACTTAGAAACTTTGATTGTGCACCCACTGTCATAAGACATGTTTTCCTTTCAACATCTTTTTAATCTTTTCAGACTGGTAGAAAAACAGTAGTCTTTAGTTATCAGAATTTTGATGTTTAACAGCTTCAAAGTGCTGGTGGTTTCAAATTAAATCAAGTGGTAGGAAAAACTAGGACTGCAGGTATCCAGTACATTCACCAATTCTCCTTGAAGATGTTTTTTTTTTTGCTTAGATGGTACAAATGTAATAAAGGAAACCTTTCCCACCCACTTCTCAGCAATACTTCACTATGGGATGTTTTAACTTTTCAGAGTGTTGTGTAAGAAAAAGGAAACTGTCCACAGCCACCCTCCAGAACATACTGTCTGCTACCGCCTGGCAAAAAAAAAAAGAGCCTCTTTTGAGAGAGGTTTCCTCAGCACTATACGAAAATGCTGCATTTGTTCTCACATAGATTGAAGCCTCTTTTCTAGCTTTCTGCATGATGAGGTGTTTGGTACATCTGTGTCTACTCTTGAGAGATCTTTCCCCTCAGGCATAGCGAGCACCTTAAGCTAGGTTTATTCACCTGTACTTCAGGGTCTAGTCAGCACTCTACTTCTGAATAATATTTCCATTAATTTACATACAGTCTGAGCATGAAATCATTAGCCTCAGCACCAGAGATGATTGCTAGATTCACAGAAATCCAAAGTGAGCAAGAGAACAGGTTACAGACTGAGATCACTCACACACTGGTGTTTCCTCACAGGCCAATGGTAAATTCAGCAGATGAGATGGTTGCAAATGCTCAACGTTAAGTTAGAGGTTAATGAATGGGAAACAACTGCATTTTCAGAGATGCCATAGTAAGGTCCAGAAGTGGTGATGCAATTATGAGAGAAAGAAAAAAAGCTGTGTGAGGGAAAATAAAATTATTCCATCTATGAAGGAATTTCATGTAAAGCTATGAATGCCTGTATTTAAAAGACATTCTGATTCAACCCTGGAAAAGTGACTGTAGCTAAATACAGTCAGTGCCTCAGTTCTACCCTTGCCTTCTCTTAGTAAAATTCATGTTGGGAAGTGGAGGCAATATCTATGCAGGGGATACTGCACAACTTTGCTTTTCTACAAGTTCCCAGAGAACACTGGAGACCACCTCCAGCTGGGTGAACTTGAGGACAACACATAGGACATGTCACAGGGAAGGATAACTGCCCAGTTACCTGTGAAAATCTTGATTAACTGAAGGAAGTCAACGATGGAGTTCTTCTGCATCTGGACATTTGCAAGTAATTCACCAGAAAATGAACCAATGTGCTCAGAAGAGAGTGAGTTCCACAGCTGTATCTTCTAACAACAACAAATAGGGCAGGTAAAAGTATGGTTTATTAGAGGGCACAGACAGAATTGTATCACATGGTTTCTTATTTTAATGCTGCCTTTAAGGAAAGCTCTTTAGAATATGCAAATCAGCGTGCTCTAACTGAAAGGTAGATATCAACAACTGCACTGACTTTTGAATTGCTCTGAGCTTTGTGAACTCAGAATGTAATGCAGAAATTCCTGGTGATACTGTAATTTGAAGAATTTTGAAAGAAAGGAGACAGAAGTTTGAAAGAGACCATTAAACTTTCTGATCTAATGATTTGTTCTTTTCAAATTGTCTTTTCATTAAAAACAGGATTTGTAATTCCTTTAGGAACCCATGACAGCAATGGAACAGAATCACACAGTAAACGAGAGAAATGAAGAAAGAAATTATTTATACACACCTGCAGCACTTCTGAAAACACTGCTAACAACTTTGTGGACAGCTTCTCCCTAAGGACCCAGCCTGGTCCACAGCACTGGCTGAGCCAGGCTTTCCTGGAGCCACTGTGAAGGGAACATGCTTCCTCTGAAATTAAAGCCCTTGCAGCGCTACACAACCTCTCCCAGTGTAAGTGCTCCCCACCACAGACGGAGACTCACTGTAGGAAGCAGGGGCATTCAGGAGATTCCTCACTCAGGGCTATGGATGTGCTGGTGCAAAACACACCAAATAAATCCCTGACCACTATCTCCCCTCCTGCTCCTGCCCTGAACACAAACAAACTCACTCACATCACACGGGCATTACAGATGTTTTGCTGAGTATAAATCCTTTACTTGCAGAGGGTATGAGGTTCTGTACTTGAGCCAGTGAGAGCACAAAGATGCCACTCGAGCAGCTGCTTAACAGAGCACCACCCCCGGCTTACAGATCAAATCATCATTAGTGGAGAGGGGTATTTGTGGTTACCCCTCACTACTAGTGAACTGTGCAAGTACTTGAATTCATATTGCCTACCAGTTGCCTGCAGTCTGTCAGAACTCAAGGATTTGCATAATGATGGTACTTACTTTAAAAATATGATTATGCAAAAACAGCCACTTCAGCAGCTCCAGGAAATCCTTTTACAACAGTCACAATTCAGCAGCTACCTGTCCCCTCTTCTGACTCTCCTCTCAACTCTTACTCCAGCAGAGCCTGGTTACCTAAGAACATCTTACTTCAAGAGGCTGTGGCCACAGGGTTAAGGACAAGCCTGTAGCTCAAAGCTGAGTTGGCAGGATTTCACAAAAAAAGTATATATACTTTTCCCTTCCATATTCTACAAAAATACAAACAAGTGACATATTATAGCTTCATCCCATCTATGCATACGTACTTTTAGGGGTATTACAAATGAGTGTGGAATACATGAATGTAATCCATAGAATGGTTTGGGTTGGAAGGGACCTCTGCCATGGGTAGGGATACTTTCCACTACAGCAGGTGTCCCTTTCTTCACAAGGGAAGCAAGGGACAAGATCACAGTGGGTTTTTTGGTATTTATAGGTTATTAATTATTATTAATTTAACGGGTGAAGCACCAGGCACACCTGGGATCCTGACTAGCTCCTGGTAGAGATGGGGTCACCAGAGACACCAGGTTTAATGCTACTGATAGAGATTTTGTTGAAGTAACCTCCACTAGGCACTATGACATGTTATACCCATGAAATAAATGCAGACATTGTGTGTAACTTGCCATGATGGGACAGTGGATCAGGTACAGACAGTGTTAAGGTACAGACCTTCAGTTCCTGCTTGCACTCATTAGCAATCAGTGTGTTAACAGAGGACTTGGAAACTATCACTTTCATCAAGAAGTAATTACTTTCATAAAATCCCATTAATTTCAGTTGCATAAATATGGAGTAGGATATATTCTGCATAAACTAGGATATCAGAAACATAAGCAAAACCCTTCTACCTTGTACTTTTCCCTTTAATTATGAATGATTTTCAATGAAAAATAGAAAGATACTGAAATTAATTCTCAAACTGAGATTTAAAATTTATACATAAAACTGTGACGGCACAACATGCAGCTGCCCAATAAGCTGAGATCCAAAACTGGGAATGGAACGCAGCTGAGCAACAAAAAGTTAGATAAAATACATCATTCAGGTTGCTGAAACAAATCATAAGAAGTTCTCTAAAGTTTTCAGATGAAGGTGACATGTCCTGTATCTTTCTGCAACTACAAAGGCAAAATAAAGTTTTAATTCTGGTACATAATACAAAGGCACTAAACTGCTTGTGTACATCTCAGGGTAGTAAATCTCCTGTGGTACAAATTCATACTACTAAACTAGCCATAACTTTCAGCTTATTTGCAAAATTATCATTTATTAAAAAAAAAAATCCCAGAGTGAATTTTCTTTTCAATTAGCAAAACAATCTTATTTCAGTCTAGTTCTCCTGTCCACATTAGTCTTCTTTGAATAAATACTGAAGAAACATCATGTTGGATTTCTCTTCCAAGTCACCACGCAGTGATTTCTGTAAAAAATAAACCCAAAAGCTGACATTTCCATGGGGGGCAGTAATTACCCACCTTGCAGAGCACTGGCCAACAAAACAGAACTCCACAAAAATATCACATCAGGCAACACGTAAGAAAGATTTTTAAAAGTGTTATATGGTCCTAGACATCCACCAGAGATACCACAGCCTGAGCTGCTGAATGCCCAAAGCTGAAGCTGCAAGGATGGAGGATACTCAATACCTTGAAGATGAGGACATTGCTTTAACTTGTCTCACATGCACTGAATTATCCTCTGAAGGCACCTTTTGCATTTAAAATATAAGGCTATAGCCAGAGTTGAACAACTGAAGTGAGGAACAATGTGGGACAACTGTACCATCTCTGTTGAGCTCATCATCTGAAAGAGCCCCCCCCATCCCATTCTAACAGGGAGGCATTATTTTACAGAGTGCTAAAAGGTTCCCAGCTGGACAGGCAACACTGGGCCCCACCAAGCCCTTGAGGCCCAGTTTTCTGTCTTTATGACACAGTCCTATGCTAGCCCAACTGCCTCAGCCAGAAAATCCCTGATACCACTCTAATAGTGGCCAAAATTTCTGAATAGCAGCAAATCCAGCCCTTTATTGTTTGAACTTCCAGGTAAATCACTGTGGGAATACATCAGGCTTTGGATGGGAAGGAATTTTATTTTTAATACAAGTCACAACTCAGACTTTTTTTCTTCTCTATTTCTTTCCTCTATCCACGTCATGTACACCAAGAGCCTAGTTCTCAAACCCCCCTCATCAAACTAGGTCTGATTGAGTGTAACTCTCAATTTTAGCAGGTGCTCAGTCAGTTCCACTATTTGACAAATATTTTGGCTCACAGGAACAAGCATTTAGTGAATGGCCATGGGGTACAGATTCAAAGTATGCATGACTTATCCTGAAGCCATAATTCAAGCAAGTTAAGAGCTTGAAATTAGCAGAACTTTGACTTTTGGCACAGGGTTGAATATATTCATAACCACATAACCCGATTTTTTGCTTCAAAAGCATCCCAATTCTCCCTTTCCCAACTCTCAAAAAAACCCAAAACAAAACAAACAAACAAAAAAATCACACCAAGCCAAAAAACCAACCAAAAAAAAAAACAACCACAAAAGCCCAAACCCACCAAAAAACCAACACACAAACCAAACCAGCCTGGAGAGGAAAAACAGAGGATAAAAGATTCCATTAATATCAACCCAGTACTGGAAACAGCATGAATTTACACTCTCTGAGAGTTCAGCTGCAAATCTAGTCACTGAGCCATCTTCCTATAACATGAAGTTGCCCATTGTTAGTCCTCCCTCTTCCCCATCTCCTCCCCACCACAAGCTGGTAACATCAGGCACAACACGGTTTATAACCCAAACTGACATTTGCATAGTTACTAAAGGCCATTCGTTGTGACTGCACAATTCTGAGGCATCAAGAAGGTGAAGAGGAAAAGGTAAATGTTCTAAACCTGCCTAAATAAAAATGTAACAGCACAAAATTTTTCCTAGGTTTATAAACAACGAAGTAACACTGCGCAGTGCCCACTTCAAATGATGCTGTAGTGCTACCCACACAATACAATGCAATCATTTCATTCCTTTTGGGGGTCATCTTCAAAGAAGGAATTGTTTTTCCAGCTGAATAGAAACACTCTTTCACCACCAAGCCCCATGCTAGTAAGAATTCAACATTGTTAGTAGATATCTCATCCACCAGTGCCCCTAAACATCTATCACAAATACCTTTCCATTTAATTAGATTTGCCTCTGACAGAGCATCGTGTCCAAAATCAAGGATAGGACTGAAATTTTCCTCACACCTAGAAAAGATTCACTGACTTAATAAAATCTTTCAGACCCTAAATAACACAATCTGTTCACTTACCATAGGCCATGTTCCCAAATGTTAGAGCAACATCTGCCTAGTTTGTGTCTTAACACAAATGAGTTAAGGACCAATCATTTGTGCCCAATCTATCTGGATTCTACTACTCTCAGTTTCAACTGTTCAGAAACCATGAAAGAGATTTGTTTTAAAACCATGGAATTACTATTTTGTTTTTAAAAAAGCATGGGGATTTCTACTTGTTCCCTGAGTTAAAAGCTTTATCTGGTAATTGGTTGACTTGTTTGCACGTCAAAATTGAGGTTTGTACTAAAACCTTCACATGGTTGAGATCTGCAAAACATTTGACAGCCCTGAGAGAGCTGAAGGGAAAGGAAACAGAGAGCTGGAGTGGGAGTCCAACAGCTAGGAGATGATGATGCCCTCCTGGGATCCTCCTGCCCCTGGGAGGTGTTTCCAGCTCTGCTAGGCTGGGCAGTCCACACCATCTCTGACAGGCCCTCAGAGGTGGGAGCAGAGCCCAGCCCAGAAGATGCACGAGCTCCTCCAAGCCTACAGGTTGATCACTCCTGACACAGTATTTCAATTTATATCCATTAGGAAATTGCAGGGCAACTTTTCCAGCGTACATAAAAGTTAACAAACACCACGAGTCTTATGATGAAATTAGCAGGATTTGTGATGCTGGCATTCACTGTTCTCCCTGCTGCCCACAAGTTTGCAGCAGCACAGGATGTGACAGCAACACCCTTTAACATCTCAGGGACAGCAGTAGCCAGACTTTGCATTACGGTCAAATTATTCTGTGTTCCCAAAGAACACACAAGCTCCTGAGCACTACACACAAATGGAAATCACTTCAGTCCTTCTGAATATTGTATAAAACATAAATCATTGAGTACGTGCCAAGACCTGCCCTTCTGCTATGTACTGAACAGAGAACATGGAAAAAACCTTCTGAGATTTCACCTTTATTTTAGGAATGGCACTGACTAAGCAACTAAATTCTTTCCAGACATTATTACAGAATAAACAATTTTTAGTTTTCACAAACCAAACTATGCATGACAGAGCTGCACTATAAAGTATCAAGCAAGCCATCCCATCAATCACTTATTTTTAAGGGTGGCTTGGCTTGTTCTGTGATACCACTTACGGCTCAGGTCTGCCCTTGGATGTACTCAAACTATTTGCAGTGTAGGACACTGCACAACCATCCAGAGGCAGAACTGCATGAAGCTGTAATATAAACTTGAACAGAATCAAGGGGAAACCTGTATAATGCAGACCCTTCACTTGCTGGCCCCATCCCATCCTATTGCAGGAGTTAAACTGTAAGGTCTGGACCCTTCAGCACCTTTCAGCTAAGGTCTGGAATGTCTTGAATCCAGGGAACCAGAAAGAGTGTGGTGGGCCCATTGGGCACAGAAGCACAGCATCTCTACAGAGTGAAGAGCGGCAGTTTGAGAATATCTCACCTTTAAAATAAGTGGGATTGGATATAATACAGGGTTTTGTTTTGTGTGTCTTTTTAAAAAGGTCATGCTTCTCATACAAGTATTGAAGCAAGCTTTAACAGAAACGTTATTACACTGTAAATGGCTTAACCAGTCAAAAGTGGTGAAATATTACCCTCAGACTGCAAACCTCCAACTGAATAGGAACATAAATCAGCATGACTGTTACTGGTATCACCAAGTCGAGGACACTGGGTGCACCCACCAGCCTTACTTTCTAACCATTGGCTGCCTTGGGCTCCTTACTGTATAAATTATCCAGAAACATTAGCAATCTCTACTGTTCCAACATGATTGGAAGATTCTAAAAGATATTTCTGCATACTGCTTAAGCAGAGGGTTAGCTTTGTGCAGTATCATGTGATCAACAAAAAAATCCCTGAGTACTGCTTGCTTGTGGGTGGTGCAGAAGAACAAGAAGTGACTCACAACTCATAGTGGAAAAATTGGGGGGAAAATCTTTTAAATAGTCAGGAAAGTACAAAATGGCAAACCACAATTACTGGGCTTCCTACGCCCTATGTACTGGGTAACAAAACCACGTCTTTGATATGAGAAGACTGATGCCCAAATGTATAAGTGTTAAGTGAAGCAATTGCTGCTTTTTGCTCCATTCTCCTACTAGGAAGGGCCTCTACATGCCCTGAATCTGCAGAGTCCTAAGGAAACCCCGAAAGAAACTGGAATAAGCTACCCAATACCAGTGTGACATGAAGGGGTCAGGGAGAAGGAACTCAAAAAAAGCATTTGGTGGAGCAAAGGCTTTCTATTTTCTCTTATTCTTAAGATTCAGAAACAAACCCACATATTTCACACAACAAAGAAATCCATATATTTCAGATTAATAGGCAGATATTTATCCATGTGCCACTCTAGTTGCTAAGAGATTTCCTTTCTACAGCACAACGTTGTATAAACAATAAAGCATTTTTGTCCACAAAGCAATTGTCTCACCTCACTGAATCAAGAGCCTCTCACTGACATATCCCTTCTATACTGTTCTAATTACAAGCTGTAAGGAAGCACCCTCACACAAAGACAGTATATGGATATGGTTGGGCACGCTATTGTTAAACTTGAGCACATCAAGTACAACGTGGGCTTCCTGCAGCATGAGTAGAGTTAGCTGAGAGACTGCACATTTTAGCTCACAAGCCATAGGTAAATATGGGTTGATAGGCAGCTCCTACAATTCTTTACTGCTGGGGTCATTTTCAGCAGGGGAGGAGGGGGGAACCCACCCTGACAGATACATTACAGACCTGCACACAACCTAAGCAGCAACCAAGAAAAATATTGCTAATTCAGGCTGATTTGAAACAGCAGCACCTCAAAACTGACCTCAAAGACAGCAACTGATTTCCATACTGTTCTTTATACTGGAAGATGACTCAGAAGATCTATAATGTATACATTCATACAGAAAAAAAAATACCTACAGTTTAGATGGCTGCAGCAAATGTACTGCAGCATGTTAAAGAGTCTTCTAATGTGCTCACTAGAACAGAAGGCAGTGGGTTTCGGAGTGCTTTTCATTATGTATAGTACTGCCACGGCGGAAAAGAAAGAGAAAAGGGCAGGGAAATGCTGACTCTCGCCCAACCAAAAGATGCACATATGTTAGAGGAAATCTACATGTCATTTAGGAAGCACATGCACTGCTCCTCTGAGCATATGAAGATTATCCAATCCCCCCTTAGGGGGATTTCACAAAGGCACACAGAAATACTACATATCCAGGTTTCCTGGACAAGGAGACAAGGAGACAACTGGCTCCTTGATATGTTCTTGAAAAATTATAACAAAATACAGCCAAAGACAAGAAGTCGTGGCAGGGCCTTATTTCTATGGAGCAGAGTACAAGGTGTCATTTTTAAGGACATATCCTCAGAGCTGCCAAGGTGGTTGGCCTCTTTATCTGTCATTATGCCACAAACCGTAACTATTTTGCTTTATACCTTAGAGAGAAACAGTAAGCCTGGAATCACACAGAGGCTCCTGAACTGAACAATGAGCAATGCAGTGCCTACTGAATTTTTCAGATCATAGTTTGCTGAAGGGTTTTCTGCAGCTAAGACAAATCTACAGCAGAGAAAAACCAGGCTCTGTGATCTCAGTCAGATATTTCCCTAACAAAAGAAAGTTGCTAATAACAGACTGTTACGGTTCAGTTCTGTAAAACAGCCCACTGCTAGGAAAAAAGAGAAACACTGAAACACCTTATTTTTGTAACATAATCCCAAAAATGGATGTTTGACAAGCCAAACATGTGACACAGTCCCAACACAAAGAAAAAAAATCTGCCGGCACACACATCCCTTTTAAGTACATGTATGTAAGACTACTAAACTATTATGCTGTTAAACCTATGAGAAAGCTCAGCATTTAAACTCGTATCATGGTTACAAACTATTTTCAACTCACAGACAGTTTGCATATCACGGTAACACAAGTGGGAAATGAATGCACACCTTCTGCATCATCACTGCAATCAACTAATACCCAGTTAAACATTCAATTGCTTTGCAAACCCCACAGCCATGGTCACAAATGCTATTTTACAATGTTAACAAATTACTCTGACAGCTACCAAGTTACACGCAAGAACAAGCTTTGATACTTCAATTGCAAGGTAAGAAAATTAAAACAAAAGAATCCCTGTCAGAATTTGGCACAGATCTAGATACCTTTTTCTTCCGATCCCGGGATCTTTTCCTGTGTTTTCTTTTTTTCTCAGTTTCTTCCTCAGCATTTATCTCTAAATCCCTGTTTTTCTTTAACTGTGATGCTGCATGAGCCATAATGCATTAAAAATCCTTTACAACAATGCTCCCTTGTAAAAGGTGATTTCCTCGGGCACCTTTAGTCAGCCCTTACAGCAAATGTTCCAGTGATTGGAAAGAAATCTGTGACCAGAGCCAGGAACACATTCAGGATTCAGAGATCTCGCAGAAGAAGCTTGCAGTCACTACAAAAATACATAGTTGCAGATTTCTTCCTGTACCTTTCTGCACCTGAGCCTTTATAAAACAGTGCAGCCATCGTAATGCATTTAACGTAATGAAAAAGACAGCTGGGACAGAGAAAGCTGTATTATGGCTGTATCCCCTGCCACCAGCTGGAAGTGTCTAAGTGACTCCACTGAAGGGGGAATGCTGAAAAGGACAGCTTTCTATTAAAAAGAATTCCAGAACAATAACATATGCTGCATTGTTTTTTCTTCACTAATCTTCAAGCATGTTTTAAAAACCTATTTAAAAAATGCAGTGTTAATGATGTACATTTCTCAGCTAGTTTTCTATAGTAAGCCATTTAACCTATAATGAAATGGAGCAGCTCCTACTTTAGGTTAACTGCTGATGGTGACAAAAAAAAATAAAATAAAAATTTCTTTTTACCATGGAGACTCTGACTGCATTATGTAGAAAACAATGCATGCATTGCCATATCTTAACAGTGTGTCCTTTATCCCATTTTTCAATTCCAATACATTTTGTGGAGAGGATTACAGAAAGCCCTGTTGTCTTTTTTCTTTTTTTTTTTTTTTTTTAAAACATACTTATTACAACACATCATACAGACAGAAAGATGCGATCACACTAGTGTGTGAAACAGGCATTTATTTCATGGGAGATTTTCTGGCACCATCCTTTTACGTGGTCAGAAAGGGAAATCGGCACTATTTCCATGTAGTTGGAAATGTACTTTTAGGCTTTTATGTCAAGGTTTGCTTCAATCATCTTACTATTTTTGCCACCTGAGTCCTCAATGACTGCAGCTTTTGAATATTCATTATGGGAGGTAAAATAGCAGCAGTATTAAGGCCTGCAGGAAGATATTTTACTAGGATGAACACAGAGCAAGCATCTAGTAAATAAGGAACCATATTTTTCTGTACAAATATGAACAAGCAGCAGCTTGCCTTGAGACTGCTGTTTTTAACCTTTCCCAGTATTCCAAGTAGCATACTTTGCAATAATGAAGATTAGCATTTTAAAGCAGTCTGATTTCTCTCAGATAAGAATCAAAAGTCTCTCCAAATGAAACCAGTGTATTTTACATGGTACTAGTATTCCTTTCCAGCAGGAAAAAAAACCAGAATTTGTTGTAAAAATTAAGTTAAACATAAATTTGAAGTGCAATTAGACAAATCTTCAGAGCATAGCATAAAATCCAGAGAGGTCTGACAAGGTTGTAAATATTGTTTTCCTCAACTTGAGACATTTTTTGAATTCCAGTTGCTGAGGTCCAGTAAATGACATGCATCCATTGCTTTAGTTTTCACATAACATGGTTAAAAGTAAAATAACCTTTTAAATCTCCAAAACAGAAACTACTTTGAGCACATTGTAAATTGTCCAAAAGGCAGCACATAGTGCACTATTTGTGTACTGTTCACAGGCTAACAAACTAGGTTTAAAAAGTTGTTTATTTTGGAGTGACTTTTAAGAAGTGGTCGAGGATGGAGACCACAGTTATGTGACCTTAGGGATTTTATTTCCTGATGCAGTCAAATCACAGGTTCACGTGTATATGCAAAACTCCTGGTACCTATACACCACCATGTACCTTCTCCCTACTCCTCCTCCACAACTGAAAGACCACTGGAACCTCATATAATGTTGCCACTGGAAAGTTGTGGAAAGAGGAATGTTGCACTTGGGCAATGCCTGGTTTTGAACCAGAATCAGTAAATTCCCACTTCTCTATGGGCTACAGAAGCTTGAATAAACATATTTCTATTTTTAAAGATGCAAAGACTTAAACCCCAAGGATGCCCAGAGCATGTTTTCAGCTGTAAGGTATAACTCCAAGCTGTCAAAGGCTACATTCAGGCAGGTATCTGGATTTTGGCCTGGCTCTCCAATGAAGCACAAGGCAGCAGTGAGAAGACTAGAGAAGGGAACTGGCAAGGCTGCTGGTTTAAGGGGGCTGCAGAAGGTCTCTCAAGAAGGCTGGTGGAGAAACCATAAAGTTTCGGCGGGAAATGGAAAACTGCCTTGTGCCTATTTAACAAAAAAAAAAAAAAGGCAGAGAAAAAGCACCCAAGGCTTCACTTTCTAGCTTACGAGCTTTCTGCATGACCTTGGCAGTTATCCTCTCAGAACCTTGGGTCCTTCTCTATAAAATAAAGTTGACATTAGTTCCCCTGTCTGACAGAACACAGTTATTAGCTGGGAAGTGCATAGAAAATACAGCAGAACCAGAACTGAAAATGGATTCAACAAAATTCAAAAGAGTTGGATCCCTCTTATTCCCAGTACATTTCCATCTGGATTTGAAAGACTCATGAGCCTTTGCCTTAGGAAGCCAACTTCTTATTCAAGCCACGGCTGGAGTGAATGCTGCTGTCATTCACTGCTTGCTTGCTAATCCTGTGACGTCCCATAAACCTTTTAACCATACTAGCCTGTAATTAATGCCTAAATAACCTCATTAAATGAAAATACAAATAATGCATTATAAAGTGTTAGGTGTTTAAAATACTTGAAGTGTACTTTTAAAACTGTTGGCACAGAGAGTAACATGCACATCTGCAGCTTAAAAAAGCCCAAACGCCACCTTAAGCACAGGTCCTGTTCTATGCAGGTGGAAAGCAGCCCAAGCTTTTATTAATGAGAATAATACTAAGAAATGAGGACAATAAGTGAACTCACCCAATCCCTTGAGATATGCATAAGTTGAAGGATTTTATCTGTCAGCCAAGACTGCTTCATCCCAAGTATCTTCTAAGCTAATTAACCAATTGGACGTAACATGTAGATGTTTTTATCATGTGGATTACAAATGCTGCTTGAACTACAGAATCCAAACCCCCAATTAGATTTCAGAAAGCAAAAATGCCTTTTCGAGCTAGGATTTTGAGAAATTTGGGGTTAGCTAGTAAAGTAATGATCAAAAAAAAAAGATCCCTTATAGTTGGAGAGATACTAAGTAGGGAGATTTTGTGTAGCTTGAAGCCTAGAACAGTCTTAAACAGAAAAGAGGTCACAAAAGAAGTGTGAGTAAAAGATTCAGATTCCTGTGGAAAAGAGACTGTATATGTACAACTTCTGCTTTTGGGGAAATGGTGAACTGGCACCATTGACTGGAAGGTGATATGGCACTACCAGATGAAAGTTGGATGAAGTGTGAAGGTTTTCATGCCAGATATGTCATAACTCGCTTCAAGGGAATTAGGTACTGGAAATCTTCATTATGTGCTTCTTTTCAGACTTCAGTAAAATAATTAAGCTATTTGATTTCACCCTTAATTACAAAGTTAATGAAATGCCAATGAGTGTTTCAGCACAATCCATAGGGTCCTGATAAAGAATGATAAACTGTATCTTACTTGAACAATGGGAAATTTACACTTTCTGTTAGCACAAGGATAATGTCTGCTTAGCTTCATCTACTCACAAAGTCGTAATAATAATGGCTGGGAAGTGATTTTATCAACTTGAAAGTCAAGTATGTAATTTGGTTTAGTTTTAGCTGCTAGTCCCACTGTTACAACTAGATTCAAGAGACTGCAGAACAGCATTGGCACAAAACACTGAGACACATTCAGAAAAAACACAAGAAGTTATAGTGGGAAAAGGTGTTCACAATCTAATTACTGGTGTTAATTCATCAACTGGTCAGCAGCTTATAGAGCAAGGATAGTACCATCACTCTTACAGTTCTTTTAAACAATTATACAGTACAAAAAAAAAAAAAGAGAGAGACAATTGTGAAAACACTGGTTTACTAAGAATACGCCAAAAAATAGATCTGTGAAAATCTAAGTATTTTTAGGGAAGATGGAACACCATAGAAATATTCAATATTTACACTTCTTGGATCACAATGGATCAAAAAAAAAAGGCTTATAACCACACACAGTGCTAGAAGGTCAGTATGACAACTTTTACTGGTAAACAAAGTATGTTACATTTTTCTACAGGTGAAAAGAGAGTTATAGGTAGAATAGAAATAGCGAGTAAAGGAAAGTAAAACACATGGAGGAAAATAAACCCAATTCTGATTAGGGCACTCTTAAATTCCTAATTTCTGAGTTATCTGATACAAAACAAATTATAATAGGGGGAAGGGAGATTTTCTGACGCTATAGCCCTGCTTGAGATTATTTTCTTGAGAAAAGCAGTGGAAATGGGAAGAAAACAAAAGAAGAAGAATAAGATGTACTAAAAGTAAGGGCAATATTGATTAACCAATTCATGAAAATAACATTTTGGGAGAAGCAGAAGAAATAAGAGTTCTGATTTTAAAAAATTCTTTGTGAAAATCAGTTAACCACAAAAGAACCTTTATAATGGGTCTCACGAGATTCATCTGCTCACGTGTTAGACTAACAGGGCTTGTGTCTCAAAAACAAACAAACAAAACCAAACAAAATTAAAAGCTTATTTAGCATCATATTACTTTTATCTTCTGTTCACATATCTAATGTCCAGGATAGGATGGACCTATCTCCAAACACACAGAAAAATCAAGTTCACTAACTAGCAAATGAATGGAAAATAAGAAAAGTCAAGTCTGGTTTCGCTCTTCCAGTTTGTTGCATAAAGTTCCCCCTGCTCTTCTAGCAGAATTATGTTTTGGCAATAAGAGAATCACAGAATATGTTGAGTTGGAAAGGACCCACAAGGATCATCAAGTCCAATTCCTAGCCCTACACAGGACTATCCCCAAGAGTCACACCATGTGCCTGAGAGCATCATACAAACAATTCTTGAGCTCTGTCAGGCTTGGTGCTGTGGACCACTTCTCTGGGGAGCCTGTTCCAGTGCCCAACCACCCTTTGGGTGAAGAACCTTTTTCTAATATCCAGCCTAAACCTTTCCTGACACAACTTCAGGCCATTCCTAAGGTTCTGACACTGGTCACCACAGAGAAGAGATCAGTGCCTGCCCCTCCTCTTCTTAAATGATCCTTCTTAAATTTCCCACTGAAAATTTAAATAGAAATGGTAACAACTGTAAAAGTAAAATAAATACATAAATAAATAACACCAAACAAAACTTCAAGCGAAACAAACCACCACTACAATAAAAACTGAAACTAAACCAACCCACCCCAAAAAAACTCTCAAACCCTCCCCAAAACACCCACACAGAAAACAGTCACAGAATATGCTTTTTACTAAACACTCCAGACACATCACCTGCTTTCTGAGCCCAGACAAGCTCAAAGCAGCAGTAACATTTGAGCTTGAAGAATTAAGTGCAAAATTATTGTTCCTCTGTGCATAGATGGCTCCGTTTGGTTCAGCTGATGAAGTTACTTCCTCCTGGTTCAACTGATGAAGTTACTCCTCCTGCCGACCAGCACACTCAGAATACGAGAATGGTTGACATGTCTGTGAATTTTAACTTCAAGTCTGAGGTATGACTTTTAAAGAAAACAACTACAGGTTTTCGTTTGCCCTTAAGACTTGCACTGTAAATCAGGACAGTTCAAAAGCTGACTCAAGGCTCACTCAAACCACAGCTTCACGGGCAGGAAAAACAGGTCAATAAATCTTCAACTGTCCCAGGCCACCATGTAGCCCCAATAAATCATTCTGCAAACAAACTGGGAGAGGGAAACAACGTCCTCATGCATCAGCAAAGAGAAAGTGTGACTACAGAAGACTGAAGATCACCCAAGACCGGGGGATTACCAATCTTGACTTTCAAAACAGGGTAATTTTGTTTGAGGCCTATACAGAAACAAGGAGCTCAAAGTGACAAATTAATATCAACTGTTCCGTGAGGACGGTATAAAGGGTTTCATCTCTGACTCATAACAAACTGAGAAAAAGGTACTGCTGTATCTTATTTATAGAGGCACACTAATTGGAAGATAAATTTTGCGTGGGTTTGTGGATGGGATTGCTGAGCAGCCCAGGAAATATATCTGATGCAAGGAACACTGGTAAGAGTAAGATATATAACCTCTAAATTGTTGCTGAGCAAACACAGCAAAACTTTCTTCCTATTCTTCCTTCGCCAAGAAGAATATTGCTAAAACCCGTCATTTACTGGGAAACACTAAAATTATACAAGCATGCACTTTTAGAAAAGGTTTTTCCACCTTTTTCCCTGCAATTCAAATACTAGACTACAACCAGGACTGAAACTGAGTATCAGTGATACAGAGTATCAGTGCCTTAAGGATGCTGACAAAGATCAGGGAAATGGCAGTAAACTGATTTCAAACGTCTTAAGGGGTAGCAGTTATATCCCAGATTGACACTAGATCCCAATTAGTGACATATTTTTCAACCCTTAATTGGAACTACTCAACTGTGTTCTGAAACATTCAGTATATTAACTTTCCTCAGATTCCTACTCCCATAGTTTCTCTCTGCTTACTCTGCCATGCTCTCCTGGCTCCTGCAAGCCCCAGGACAACAGGATGACAAGGAGGTCAATGGACCAGGAGGTGCTACATGGCACCAAACTGAGTTTTGATCTGGACATTTTGTTAGGTGCAAATTACACCAACACAGACAGGAAAAACTACCCCTGCATGTAGGATTAAGTGCAAAAGTAGAATTTGTATCAGTTTTACACTCCCACACACAACTTAAACGCTGTCTATAATATGATGGGAGGATCTATCCCGTCCTGGTGAGCTTCAAAAAAAGAAATGCAAAAGGCCATTCATCAGGATTTTATGGTTCAGCTACAGACCTCACCCTGAGTACTCAATTAATCACTGCTGCATCTGTTAACTTCCTCTCCAACATGAAAGCACTTGACAATTTGCTAAACCATCCCGTGAATATTGAGCCTGTGGTGGGGTTTCCTCCAACATAAGAGAAGCAGATATCATGGAGGTGGCTGTCAGAAGCACCTCTGCCAGGTCATCCAGTCTCCAAACAGATACAAGAGGAGTTATTCCCTGCTCATCTCAGATGGAAAACTCCCCGTCTCAGAGTGGTTTAAAAATAACCCAAAACAGCAGCAGAAAATGTCTTTGTGGTATTTAAAGTTTCTCGGCATCAAGTCCCCGCCTGCTGTCCCTTTTTTGGAGCAGTAGCAGTCTCACAATAATAAAAGCTACATAAAAAGCTCTACCACTGCAGAACTGCAAAGGTGCCAGGAAGTGAATGTGCTTAAGCAAATGAAACTGCCAAACAAAGAGTGGGGTGGCACCAACAGTCACAAACACATGCAACACCTCTGCCTGCAGTTAGTAGATCACCTTCCAGTACCCTTTAATTAGTTCTTTGGGGGGTTTTTTTAGGTTTAAGCCAAACATATACTTAAGGCTAAAAGAAATTCTGACCAAGTGAGCCTTCACATCAATGACTGCACAATGCACATCCAAGTGCAGTAGGCCTCTCTGCCTTAGGAAGATATTGTGATTGTGAAAATATTATTTAACCTTCCCCGCCATGACATAGTCACAAAAGGAGATGTACTTATAATTTTGGACAAAGGCAGCACTTTGTCACCTTATGAAACAGGCTATTTTCCCTGCCCACCTCCAACAGGAGGGAGCTGCACTAAGTGACCCAGTGCCTCTATATTTTTCCTGCTCTGCACATCAGGAGCAGCTTACTTGTTTTATTTTGAAATAAAAAGTTGTTGAATAAGGGTGTAACAAAGGACCCACCTTCAAAGGTAACAAGAAAGGCTCTCTTTGAAGATGTTTCCAGCATTTCCCAGTTGCCCCAAGACTTTCAACTGTATAATTTTTTGCTCGATTTCTGTGGTGCAAGAATGCAGAAATTATAAGAAAGGAATTAATAATGGTTCCTTTACTTGTTTGAATGTTAGGTGGGTCTTCTTAATTTTTAATTTCCCTGAACTACTGCATATGTAAAAAATCTACCACTAACATTCTATATGTCTACAGCAGATACATGTGAGCCAAAAAAAGAGCTGCACTTTCAGTTCCTTCCCTGTTCACTGCCACACTTGCGTGCTAGACCAAGGTTCCCTCAACATGTGCAGAGGACATATTTACTCACTCTGACTTTAATTGCAGACTTCCCATTTCAGCCAAACTCAGTGCAGAACTTTCAGTGAAGACACTAGTTCCTACCAGTATACACAAAATTTATTAAGTTTTAAGGAAACATTTAAAACAAAAATACAAAAGCAAAAAAAGACATCTCTAACCAACTCTAGCATAAGAAACTCATTTAATTAGATTCCTTAATTATTCAGTATTCTTTTTCTTACATTGCAATGACCATCTTTGCCTCATTCCCAAAGGATCCTCTCCATAATTAAGTCAAGGAATCACTAAAACCTCAACATGCTGCCCAAGTAAGATTTCAGCGCTTTAAGTGTTTTGCACATTCTGTGCAGCAGTAAGTTGACTTTCATATGAAAAAAATGCAAAAAACCAGAATCATCAGCAATCAATAACAAAAAGCAGAAGAATATCCAATGCATATTTTTCAGGTGACCTTTTTCTGACTTGCTCGTAAGTAAATTCTTACACCAGTCATAAAACCTACAAGTTTACATTTAAAACAACGGCATGTGAAAATCCTCGTTCTTCTGAAAACAAGCACTAATATAAAAAAAATCCTCACGGTAATTTTAGAAACACAGATTTACATTTTTACCTGAAAAAAAAAAAAAGGAAAAAAAGAAAAAAGAAAACCAACAAGAAAATCCCAAATCAAACAACCAAGTCCAGCTATTAGTATTTTGGTGCTAAAATCCTGCTGGAACAAACCCTTGGAGGAGGGAACTAGCCAAAGACTTGTCAAAAGCAAAAAAAAATATTCACTGCTACTACAAAAAGTCAGAAATGTTTTGCTTATTCATAAATTTCACATAAAGCTATTAATGTTCACAGGAGGCCAAGTTCTTTTTTGGCCAGGCAAGAGTAAGATAGCAAATGAAAAAACCCACTTACCTGTATAATAGTTATAATTATCACAGAATAGGTGCATTGATGTGATGCCTGAAAACCCAGGTAATATTAGTGCCCTATTCAGAACAACATAGTGAGAGGCAATTCCTGTCCAGATCTGTTTGTAAGGTGAACACACAGTATAGAGGGAGGGAGAGGGAATGTATTCCCTCTGCTTTAGAGAGCGTAACTGCAAAGTGGAGAGGATGAAGTTAGAGGGGGAGTTGTTTTGTTTGCTTGGCAAACTGAACATAGGCTAACAGAAGGCAAATATCATACTGGGGACGTAAAAACAAAAGTAATGGCCTTGAAGACAGGGAAAAGAAATCTCTCTCTCTCCTACACAGCGCTGCCCGAGTCTCATCTAGAACACTGTGTCCTATTTCAGGCATTAAATTTCTAGGAAAAAATTGTCAGCTGGAGCTATGAAGAACTCATTGCTTTAACTCTGAAATCCCTCTTCTTCAGAAAACAGTGCTGAATGCTTCTCTGAATGTGTTGTTGGTAATAAACAGCTTTGGACATGCATGTTCACACACACTTAACAAAGACTAATACCAGTCACTGCAGTCCTGTCCATTTGCCTGCTTCCCCCTGCCAGTCCCCTCGGTTTTTCATTTTTCTCCCCAAAATAGGCAAATCCACATGACTGGAAGCAAACCTGGATAAAAACTAAAGATTCCTCTTTTTTTTTTTTTTTTTTCAAATTTCTGTCCTTGTGATTTCTTTTATTTTAAACTGGTTTGGGTGGGGTCGGTGCTGGGAAGGAAGAAGGTTGCATGGAAGTTCTGTTCAGGGATAAAGGCATTGTTCTTCTCTTAAAGATAGAATATATTCTACCTAAAATATTTAATGAACCTAAAACTTAAAAAAAATCAATACTACACAGAGCAGAAGAGAACATAGAAGAACTATCACACCAGAACAGCTTCAAAGGTAGTAAAAAAAGCACATAACCACAAGGTGAATTCCATGCAGTTCATGCTAGGACACTAGAATTACATAACCTTAAGATAAAATTCCAGCCACTATAGTTGTTTTGGGTTGGGTTTTTTGGGGGGTTTTTTCTTGGTGTTTTTTTGGGTGGTGGGAGTGGGTTTGAGACTTCCTGGAAAATAGGCAGGATACCAAAAGGTTGTTGAAGAGCAAATTAGTACTAAACTTGAAAGAACAGGGTGGGGAAAGAAAACCTGAAAAAACCCTGACATACCAAAACTGTACACTGGTTCAGTTAACTTCCAGTCCTAGAGAACTCCTGTGTCAAAGAATCTGTCATCACCTGAAGATAATGGGATGAACTGCAATCACTCTGGATTTGTCAAGAGGAAACTGCATAAAATTAATTGAATTCTTTTTCACAGAAGAGTGACAGGTGTTGAAGACTGGAGAAAAGCAATGCTTGTACCTGACATTCTCATAAGCAAGGTAAGGGACATGTGTTGATGAAAAGATTGTTAGATTAATCCAAGAGGGATGTGGTAACTGAACTCAGGAACAAGATATTAACATTCGTTTTCAAAAAGGATGGATGCTCTGAAAGAGTCTGAACTAGATTTGCTTCTCCTCAATGTTTTATTAATGATTTGGGCAGTAGAAGTTTGTTACCAATGCAAACATGAAACTACAAGAACCACGTGCATGCTAGAGAGAGAAAATCGACACCAAAATGGTAAGTAGGACTGGAGGAACAGATTGGGGGAAAAGCCAATCCGAACAGAAGAATTTCACTGAGAATGATAAGGGGGGGAAAAAATTTTCCCAGGCTAGAGAACAAGTAAGGACTGCTCTTTAGCAAAGTCTGGACGGTATAAAACCTTGCAGGACAAAAGACAAACAGCAGGGTAGAGTGCAGATGTACAGCCTGCACAATGAAATCATCTTTCTCTTCTATTTAGTATTTGCAAAACTGCAGGTATACTGTGACTGACTTCTGCTATTCTGCTGCCAGAAAGATGTGAATATTTGGAAAACAAGAGCAATCAAAAGTCTGTAAAACACATCCTCATTTAGCCTAAAGAGAAGATGACTGATGGAACATGGCGACAGTCCTTAAGTCCATCAAAGCCTGACAAAATGCAGAAGAAGATAGTCTGTTCTCCACTATTACTATGGATAGTAATAGGAGTAGAAAGTTTAAATTGCAGTAACCGGATTTGGGTAAGATACTATGAAAATTTTTAGCAATAAGGAAAGTCTGCAACAGCATGCAAGGGAAACTCAGCAACTTCATCACTGACCTTCATGAAAGACATACAGGATCCATATTACTACAAAAGCTCATGGAAGTCAGCAGGACTCTACAAAAGCAAGGACATGTGTGCGCACAGCTTCTTTGAAGAAGGCAAGTGCTGAACACTATGAAAATGATTCATATAATATGTCCCCAGCTGGGAAATCAATTAGACAACCTGTACCCAACCACCCTCTGGGTGAAGAACTTTTTCCTAATATCCAACCTAAACCTACCCTGACACAACTTCAGGCCATTGAAGAGGTCAGTGCCTGCCCCTCCTCTTCCCCCCACGAAGAAGTTGTAACTGCAACAAGGTCTCCCCTCAGTCTCCTCTTCTTCAGCTGAAGAGATCAAGTGCCCTCAGCTGCTCCTCACACGGCTTCCCCTCAAGGCCCTTCACCATCTTCATTGCCCTCCTTTGGACACTCTCTAATGGCTTAAGGTCTTTCTCATATTGCAGTGATCAAAAATATCCCCAATATTCCAGGTGAAGCCACTCCAGTGCAGAGCAGAGCAGCAGAGCACTGCTTTCCACCATCTTATTCCCCAGTCTGTCTGTACATCCAGGGTTGGCCCATCCCAGGTGCAAAAACTGGCACTTCCCCTTGTTGAGCTTCCTCTGGTTGGTGATTGCCCAGTTCTCTGATCTGTCCAGATCTCTCTGCAGGGCCTCCCTGCCCTCGAGGGAGTCAACAGCTCCTCCCAGTTTTGTGCTGTCTGCAAACTTGCTCAGTGTCCCTTCCAGTCCTGCATCCAAGTCATTTATGAAGATGTTGAAGAGCACAGGGCCCAAGATGCAGTCCTGTGGAACTCCACTAGAGGCACTGGAACAGGCTCCCCAGGGCAGTGGTCACAGCAACAAGCCTAACAGAGCTCAAGAAGCGTTTGGACAATGCTATCAGAGACATGGTGTGATTATTGGGTATGGTCCTATCTAGGGCTAAGGGTTGGACTTGATGATCCTTATGGGTCCTTTCCAACTTAGCATATTTTGTGACACTTAAAAAAGAAAACAAACAAACAAACAAAAAACCCACACCACCAAAAATCCAAACCAACCAACCAAACACCCTCCTAAAAAACAACAACCAACAAAACCAACAACCAAAAGAAAGAACCCTAAAAACCCACAAAGCCAAACCAAACCAAACACAAAAGCAGCCCTGAGTCTGTCTTGTAGGTCAGATAGCCCCCTAAACAGCACTCTGAATCAAAACAACTTTGTCTCCTAAACACATGATCTACCTATTGAAACTTAACACATACATGAGCATTAGAATTCTGATTCATAAGTTATTGTCTAAAACATAAAAATACCAACTACATTGTCAAATGTATACGTTTGAAGAAACTGAAAACTCCCATTTCTCTGCCCACTGGCCAGATTACAAAACTGAAGGTATTTACAAGGCTATTTACAAACAAAATATTTGCAATATAAAATTTTAACTATGACCAGAATTGAAATCTTTCCCTTGTAAAATACATACTAGGATTCACCTGGTAATACTTACCTCTGTGCCACTCATGACCATCCCAGGATCACTGTGCCAAGAGGTATCCCAGCTTCCAAAAGTCTGTTCTTAATTCAACCTTACTGGGACAGCACAAAGCTATTTTATTGATTTCAGTGTTGTAAGCCTTAATAAGGTTGACAGTTAGAAATATATTTTCCTAACATAAAAATCCGTGGCCATTAGCTTCTTCATATTGTCAGAAGGAGAGCTTGAAATGAAGATCCAAATCAAAACAGTACAATGATGGGTTTCAATTATTCTGGTCTGAAAGTCTTAAAAAGGTATTTCTCATTGTATCAAAAATAGAATTAAAAATACCTGCATTTATTCCATGAGTTTAAAAATTAAGAGGAACTAAACACAATAAACTATATAGAACTTTGCAGTATGCTAAGAAGTCTGCTCTAAATTACAGAGACATTAAAGAACTCTAAAGAAAATGGTAGAGTTCAAGATCCTTAGGCCAGCAAGGAGATGCACATCAAGCTCACTACCCTGGACTTCAGGAGAGCAGACTTTGGCCTCTTCAGTGATCTGCCTGGTAGAATACCACGAGATAAAGCCCTGGAGGGAAGAGGGGCCCAAGAAAGCTGGTTAATATTCAAGGATCCCCTTCTCCAAGCTCAGAAGCAATGCATCCTAACAAGAAGTCAGGCAAAAAGCACTAGGAGGACTGTGTGGACAAACCAGGAGTTCCTGGATTAACTCAAACACAAAAACAAAGCCCACAGAGGGTGGAGACAAGGACAGGTAGCCTGGGAGGGATACAGAGAGTTTGAGCAGTCAGGATCAGGTTAGGAAAGCTAAAGCCCTGATAGAATTAAACCTGGCCAGGAATGTCAAGTGCAACAAGAAAAGCCTCAATAAAAAGAAGACTAAGAAAAATGTGGGCCTTCTCTGGAAGGAAACAGGAGACCAGGTTACCTGGGATATGGAGAAGACTGAGAAACTCAACATTTTTGCCTGTCTTCACCAGCAAGTGCTCCAGCCACACTGCACGAGTCCCAGAAGGCAAAGGCAGGGATGGGGGAATGAGAAACCACCCACTGTAGGAGAAGATCTTGCGTGAGACCATCGAAGGAACCTGAAGGTGCACAAGTCCATGGGACACGGTGAGATGCACCTGCAGGTCCTCAGGGAACTGGTGGCTGAAGATGCAAAGCCACTATCCATCGTATTTGAGAAGTGGTAGTCTGGTGAAGTTCCCACTGACTAGAAAAGGGGAAACATCACTTCCATTTTTAAAAAGGAAGACCCAGGGAACTACAGGCCAGTCAGTCTCACCTCAGTGAGAAGGTAGGAAGGTCAGAAAGAGATGATCCTTAAGGTCCATTGCAACTCAATCCAAACAATTCTATGATCCTATGAAGTCCTAGGCACCATTTTTTCTTACACAGTAAGGTGCTCTGTTTTAAAGTACACACAAAATTGAGATTTTACACGAACTCTTTATGGAGAGTACAACATTTTTGGTGTTAACTTGCAAAAGCACTACATAAAGTTATAGCTGTTTAGAGATATCAGTCAATAATGTGTCTCTTCTATATTTATTTATTACATAACTTTAAAAAGCACGGGAAAAAAGTTTAATTTTTAGCCTTAGAGCTGTTTTCTACAGTATATATTCTGATGGGTATTCACAGGCTGCATGAAGACAGATGAGCAAACATTCAATCAGTACAAATCCACAATCCAGTACAAATGCAGTTTGAGTAGCTGTGTAGCTTGGCAGAGGCTACGGACACAGTGATAATGAATATAAAATTTTGGACTGCAACACAAGAACTGTGTTTGTGAACAGTAAATGAACAACTTACATACTGATCAGTGAAAAAAAAAAAAAGCAGCACTAATCAGAATCAGCTATTTCTCGCAGGCTTCCAGTGCATAAGATGAATAATTGTCTCATCATGATAATAGCCTTTATGACAACCATAATCTCACCATTGCACTCAAAGATCCGAAATGCTGACAGTACTCTTACACCCACAACAAGGCATATTTGGTCTTCGCATTTAAAGAAAATCCCACTCCACAGCTTCAACCCTTGGTTGTTAATGCAGGCAAGGTGTAATCTTGTTATTTTTTTTTTTATGCCTTTGCTTTCAAGCCACAAAATCTATAGATTTTCTTTGTAGATAGAAAAGCACAGACTGGAGTTTCTGTTTGTATGAAAACATCTCCCATTACACTGTTAATTCAAAACAAACAGAGTTATCAGCAGTAATAAAAACTAGCAGCATACACCTCATAAATGAAATAAAAATTGAGATGCAATTTTATGTTCTGTAGCTCATTTTCTCCATCTACTTTCTGCTTCACAAAAGCAGCAGGTTACAGTCTAATCTGCACTGAGACCAGGGCACAAACCATGCCTTTTGCCACCACTTCCTTTGCTTTCCTATCTCACTGGAGGCCTGGCGCCATCTATTTTTAAGCATTGTTTTCTCTGGTTTAGTAAAGCAGTGAAAATTAACACCAGTCATAGGTTAAGCATGTAAATTCAGGCAAGAAGGAAGCAAGTATTCATCAGTGTTCCATCAACAACACCCAAGGAACAATCCAAGGTATGAAAAAGAACAGCAGAGAGTTTTCCATTCCTGATGAAAAGGCAGGGAGAGCACCTTTGCTGCAGAGTATTCACTACGTAGTGACACGTGGTCAGTCTTTGTCTCTTCTAAAAAGGGGCAGAAACTACTGTCTCCACAATAAATGCATTGCCAACAGCACACCTCCATAACTGAAGCATCTCTGTTTGCCTTAGTCAGACATTAATGTATTTAGTGGCAAAGCAACTGAGTTCATACACAAGGATAGGGAGAGAGAAGCACTTTAACTTGAAACAACTTCAAAGCACCAGCCAAGACTTATTGTCAGTACAAAGTGGTGTGATGGAAAGCTGTGGACTATTGCCAGCTGGATTTCTACCCTACGGACTCCTTCAGCCTCATTCCCACTTTGCTTTAAGCACTGCGTACTCAGAGCTGCCCTCCAAAACTTCACAAGAGTATCCTTTTGAGTTTTTACAGCAGGTGAAGTCTCCAAAGCCACAGCCTGACTACAGAAGAGAACAGCTGCCACAGCACCAGTGTGTGCCAGTTCCTGGAAGGCTGCTGGAGCCAGCTCTGGGACAGCCCGACCTCCCTGACAAAGGTTGGCTACTGCTGCCCACAGAAAAAAGGAAAAGCTCCCTGGCAGTTTGCTGTGGTGCTGTTTGGAGTATGGACCAGCCTGCCAGGACATGAAAGATATAAATAGAAGCCACTCCAAAGGACACACTTTTATTCTTGGAAAAAAAAAATCATTGCTCCATGAATTACATATTCAGTTTGCTGTGCATGTTAATACTTTCCTTGTGCATTATAGGTAAACTGTTCAAAAACCCACATAATTTTTCAAATTTAAACAATTTGCTCCCTGAAAAGCAGAGCTGATCAAGTCTGGTTTTCCAGATCTGTTTGGATCATATGTCTCCGGTACTCACTGTACAACAACTTGAGGTCCCCATCATTTCTTTCAGGTTCCTGCCACAGCTCCCCTGCTGGTCCCTTCCAGCCCTTGCCCAGTTGCCAGTTTGCCCACCCTCACCATGCCTCCAGTTTCTTTCCCATATCACTAAATCATCACACCACCCTGTTCTCTAAATGCCTTTTATGATTGTGTAATCTTAAGTTTCCTTGTGAAACTAGAGTTAAGCTACACACAAACTGAAAAGCAGAAGCATTATGGAAAACCACAGATACTTTGTTATAAAAGGTAGAAGGAACAAGTTTTTTCTCTTTCCTTCAATAGTTCCCCACCACCTAGGAACAATAACAGCAACACTAGAGAGAGTTTGTGGAATACTGGCTCTCTGCATTTTTTTTTATTTTATTTTAAATTAATTAGCCCAATAATATGTAAACAGGGAGAGGAATTTTCAATTTCTTGCCTGGTAACCTTCAGAGCATCTAGGAAAGATCACAGTGAGTCAGGCTGCAGACTTCAGTGTTCTCTTTAATTTGGCAGATTTTTGGATAGATCTTCATTCTCTCAGTGGGACAACTTCTAGTATTTGTAAAATCGAAAATAGAAATAACTTACATGATGACAGAACTCGAAAGACCCAAAGGGGATTTTGAAGTCAAAAGCTATGGAGATTCAGAATAATGCAATCTCTCTTGTACAGGAAAAGCCCAGTTTATCAACATGGTCAATATTATCAGATCATACAAAGAACTTGATTTAAAAAAAACCTACAAAAGATACTCTTTCCATGTTCTACTGCTCTCCAAACAGAAGCTGTGGAAACACAAATAATTACTGCCTTCAAGTACATCAGCAGAAAGTGCAATGAAGTCAACTAAGTCAAATGAAGGAAGTTTTTATCAATCAGAACTAGCAAGAAATTTTTCCCTGACCCACAATAGGAAAATTACAATAGCCTTCTACATTGCTTGTGATGTTTTCACATATTAAAACCATTTTAAGAAGTTCCAATTACAACTTGTACTTAAAAAAAAGCCATATATAAGAGATCCTATTGTGAAAAGGTGTCCTTCTTAAAGAGTTTTTAAAGCTGCACAGTGGGGCATTGAAGAAATTCTAATTTTTTTTTTTCTTTTTTAAGCTTCAAGCACAAATCAAAGATGCTCTTCACCTTTGCTATCAAGTCTGCAAAGGAAAACATCAGACTGGTAGACCCAGATGTGATGAGTAGGCACCCAAGTATATTTATCAGATTATTGAATGAGGACACAACTTATTACCCCAGCAATCTGACCCAGAAGCATAAACTAGAATTCTCTGGAATTTTCATTTCCAAAGTAGTGAAATAATTTTGTTTCTTTTGTGTTTGTAGCATTGAAAATAATGTACTAGGAAAAATCAGTTCACAAAGACATGATTCTCTGGACAGTTTTTATGTTATAACCTTATGCAAAAATCTGATGACTAGAAGAACTGCAGTTTTGGAGAAGTATCTAGAAGTTTGGACAACTAACAGTATCAACGTCACAGAGAAAAAATATTTGTCTAGAAGGGAGGGCAACCTCCAGTCCTTTCCATGGAAAGGAACCCTAATGTTGATGCAGTGCCTGGCTTAGGTGTCTGATAAGCATTTTCAAGGCTTATGGTTATGAAGAGTTGCATGAATTGACATCTGTTGGTTTCAAAGTGACAGATGCAACTGTAAAGAAATTAAATAGGCAAGTAAGTCTGAAAGCAGAAACTGCTTTTGGAACCACAGATACTTTCTGCATTCACACCCATACAGCAGTAAGATCCACAGTTTAAATGCACCTTGCACATGGAAACACTATTTCCTTTAAATTGTATAAAACCAGTGATTCATTCCTGCTCATTTTCCCCCCATCAGGCACAATTTTATTCACCTTTATCATATTCTACTTATTCATTCCTCTCTGAGCTGTACAGATCTATTCTACTTAATATCTCCTCACACAAGAAGTGATTCTTTTGCTATTCTTTTAATCTATTCTCATTTTACATTCTTTTAGTAAGGAGGATGTGGGGTGATGGAGAAACAGGAGCTCTTCTCAATGCAAGAATCAACAAAGGAATATAATTTTGTTTTGTTTTCTGTTCTGTTCCAAACTATTCCCAATGTTATGCACATACACCTTTTTGATCACACTATTGGACTGTGGGAAGACACATTAAGGAGGTACCTGAATGTTCTAAATTGTTGGTACTAAACAAAGAAGTAAAGAAGGCTCTGTTCAAATATTGTAATGTCCTAGATGAAGACACGCATTAATCTTGCCCAGCTTCCCCTCCAGTAGAGTTATATACTTATACTTCACCTGCTTTATCCAGTTATGCTTTAACTGACTGATTCTGATTTTCCCCCCATCAGTGCAACATATTTTTCACTAGTAGTCAAACTCCACATAGGATACAGAATTGCTGGAAATCCTTATATACTTTTACAAAGGATACAATTCTGATCTCACTACATGGGTGTACAAATCAGGAGTCATTCTACTGAGGTAAATGAAGTAATAGCTGAGTAACTGATAAAAAGTAAAGCAAGGTAAGTAAAAAAAGGATGTTCTCAGAAATGCCACTAAGTCAAGAAAGTCACCTGCAAATGGCATCACAGAAGAAAGGATGAGCAACAGACAAAGGAATGCTCATTTATTTCAGGACGAGACTGAGTTGGAGTTTCTGGAAATGAAATAACAAAAGCTAGTAACATCTTGGCAGACACACAGGCAACAAGATATTCCTCATCCAGGGGTTTGGCAGCATCTCAATAGAGGGCTGAAACTTGCTTGTATCATTAAAACCATCAGTTAAATACAACCCAGCTGGAAAGTCACCCTGAAGTTCAAGAGGCATTTCCCAATGATCTGCTGAAACAGGCAGCAGGGTAACATGCCTCGAGTGCAGGGGTTAAGCATTTCCAGAGGTAAAGGGATACACTTTGGCCTCTATTCTACAAACAATCCTGTAGCTTCACACTGATTGGACTTCTGGATGTCTGAGCACAAAATCATTCTGAGTTGTTCCCAGAGGCTTATGGTAAGTTGCCACAGTTTTATTATAATGGCATTCTGCATTCTTGACCAGCCATTTTCTCAAAGTTTGAGATCTGTCTTTTCATAATTGCAAAAGCTAACTGATGCCAATACCATTACAAAAAGAAAGTGAAAATGGAAGTGGGCTGAGCCTAATTATTGAAAAAGCATAGCACGGCATGAGTAGGATCTGCTGGGCTTACACCTTAGGTCTTTACTCAGGTACAAAAGAGAATGTTGAAATTCCACTAAAATCTGTTTAAACGCAGGTACTTCCCTTTTGCCTACTCCAGTATGAATGCTTCCCACAAGCTTAACTTTGGCAATCATGGATCACAGGACACAGTGAACTTCGGCTCCATTTTGCAACAAATAAATCCAACTCAGAATTTATTCCCTTCATCAAAGCAAGAAATAAAGTTGTTGTCATCATTGGGATTTCAAACTCTCTTCATAAAAGAGCACTGTAGCAAGAAGTGAATAAAACTAATTCTCTCCAGCTCAAATTTCAAGGTAATATATTGGTTTGGGTTTTTTGTTTTGTTATTAAAACAAACTCACCCAACCTGGGCTGGCAGGAGCAATGGCTTCATGTTTTACTGATATTTTAAATCCTTCTCAAGAAAGTTCTGAATAATCTAGAGCTTCATTTCTTATCTTCTTTTTGGCAGGGAATAAAATTATTGCACAAGTGCAAGTCCAGGCAGCAGAGACATTAATAAATGCAGGCAGCTTAGTGGCTACACTATCTTATATACATATGATAATGAAAAAGGCTGACTTGACCCCATTCTCTACAGTATTTGACCTTTCAGGTCACTCGTTCATCATGGTGAAATGCTGCTCACAGGATCAGGAGGTGAACACTGGAGGCCTTAAAATAAATAAATAAAGTGAGACAAAGTTCCCCAAAAAGACGAGTCTTCAAGTTTCAGGAATATACTGAATGCCTGTGCAAAGCCATTGTAAGAGCAGAGACTAGATTTCAACAAAGGCACTCAAAACCTAGCCCTAAGCAGAACATTTCCTCCCCTTTTGGAGCACACTGGTTTTAGGACATGCTGTTCATGTTGGCAGCTGCAAAAGGGTTGTGTCATACCTGGCACAGACAAAGCCATAGACAAATAGTCAAGGCCATGGAAGAAGAAGAGGCGGTGAAGGGGGCGAAGGGAGTCAAGCATGTCAGAATATGCCTTATGGGCATAGTCACTGAACAACATTAACAAAATATTTCCAGTTGGCACTGTAAATTAAAATAAAAAAAAAAAAAAAAGGAATTCAGCCTAATTTATGAGTGAATCTCAAAAATCACAACAAAACCAAAACAGCTGGTTTTACCATACAGTCTTCAGAAAGATATACTAAGAATATGAGGAAATTACATATCATACCAAATCCCTTCTGTCAATACAGATTTCAAGATACCTGTGATCAAAAGTGACTTTTCACTTTGGTGGTTCACATTATTATGACATCTGACTGGAATGGGTAGAGTTAAGTGTCTGTTGCTATTTTCATTAAAGATTATTTTATGGCTCAGTTGCTCAAAAAATGATTTTACTTTAAAACTAGACTTGGCAGGCAAATGCCATAGCCAAACATGTGGGTTAATAGATTGTCAAAATTAAAACCATCCAATAAATAATAATAAAAAAGAAATGGAAAAAGGTTCACAACATCTGACACCTGACACTAAACCGATCCACAGAGTTGACATTTAATCCACCTATCAACTATTGAGAAAGATACAAACTGGTATTTATTAACCAGTTTTACTGTCTCACTGCTACATTATCCACCAGCAACCTACTTTTTTTCTTTAAAATTATAACCATTCAGACAGGTCTAGAAATCAGCATTCTTCTTCGTGTAATAGCATGTGCCATCATCATATCCTTCCATACAAAGCCATCCACATGCTTTGGGATCACTAGGACACTTCACCTCTCCAACGCTGCAACTCCAGCCCAAGGACTTTAAAGGTTGAAAAGCTTGTTCCCATTGCATCTCCTGTGGAGTGCAGCCTCCCACTGCTCCCATGCAGCTCTAAGAAAGGGTGTAGAAAAGCTTCCCTAGAGGATGGATATCCCTGTCCAACCCTTACAAATCCTCCTCTTGTTGCAGGGGACAACTGCAAGCTCAGCCACTTGGAGGAACTGAGATAAATGCAAGTTGCTGAGTGGGAGGCAATGCCTGAGCAGCCCCCTGGAGGGGAACACTTGCAGGGCTCAGCAGGACAAGCTGCTTCAGGACAACTGGATCTGACAGCTCAGCAATGGAGCTGTCAGCCTGGGAGCTGAGAGCAGGGACCATTCACACCAACAACACCCACTCCCAGGCTTCTCCCACAGTCAGACTGCTGGAGAAGGCAACTCCAATCATGAATAAGATAAGACAGGACTCCTTTTTTGCATCTCTAGGTTAGAGATTTCAATGCCCCTTAGAGCCAGTGGAGGCCCAGAAAGGGAGACAGGTGCTTACAATCTGGGAGCACCTGTAACTTGCATTTCTAATCATTCAGGAATTCTCTTCCATATCACCATCAAAGGACTCATTTTCACCTGTCAACAGGCTCAAGGATCAATCCTTATTTTCCTGAAGATCAAAGAGGTACAGACTGTGAAGGAAAGAATTTGGCTCCTTCCTTCTAATAACAACCTGAAAGACAATCCCAGCCAGTGACACACATGGATCTGTCAGGAGAGTTGTACTAAGTGTCAGTAAACTAGTGCAGCAAGATTACTCGCAGCAGCCAAAACCAGAGATGGGGCACAACCATAACATCAATGGAAAAAACTGGCTGACTTCACTGGAGCCAGGAGACATCAGAAAGCCAGAATCTGCTGAAGTAGGCACAAGAATGGAAGTTTAGAAGAACAGGATAAAACAGAGGGGCTTACATCCATCCATTCCTTCCATTACAGAACAACAGTTTCTAGGAGACTATTTTGTAAGCACAGGGAATGATTCACAGTGTCACCCCGACAAGTGGCATCTGCAGTCAACAGAATTTGCAAGGTTATTCCCTACAAGATTCTTCATACCCATCTTGATATCAGGGAATTTTATGAATATTTTGAAAGTAATACTTTTGATGCACATGAAAAGTAATCAGAAAGTTAGACTGTCAACGCAAATATTTAATCAGTAAAGTTCTGACACACAGAGTGTGCAATAGCAGAAAAAGTGAAATTAGACAGTAACTATCCAAAGTCCCACCAGGTTCCTGAAGTTTAATTCTTAACTGTAAGCTTTTCTGCCAAAGGCAGAGAATAGAAATCCATCTCAGAGATGCAGAGCCTTTTGAGTTGATGTATTTAACTGCATGACAAGCACTAATAGGAGTTACCCAGATAAATTCCAGTATATCTACTTTCAAACAATATTACTTAACCTAGCTGAATCCACAATCTATTTTTTGTTGTTGAATTGCCAGCAAACTGAAATTAGTTAAAAAACCCCAAACTATTATGCAGCACAGTGTAGACAGACATGATTTTGGTGCACTACCATCTTGTGGACTATTTAGGAAAAACAATAAATGGAGTTTTATATATACAATGAGTTCATGTTCAGAGTATATACTAATCTGTGAAAAGACCTCTAAAAGTGTGTTGGGTAAATATTATATATAACTAGGAATGGCTCACTGATTTCTTACAGCTTGGCAGATTGCATCAAACTTCTTTTTGACAGCTTTGCACCAATGTGTGATGTCACCAGCCTTTCCCGGGAGAAGGCTCTCACCCAACCTGCAAGATTACACAGAGCAGCTGCAAAAGATCCATGAAGTGCTGTGCTGGCTCCAAATCCCCTGCTGCACAATTCCAGGCTTTCACCTGTGCAAGCCTGGGAGTTCTCCCTGTAGGTGCAGCTGCACCTTGTGGTCTGAAGAATAAAACCACAGCCTGGTACTCAATGTCAGCCCTGAGAATTTGCTTAGATTGCTAAGTTAGGGATGTTGTACAACACATTCTCATATATATATATATATATATATATATGAATGTATATATGTATGATTTGTGAAAATGCACTTTTAAGACATTATTTACATGTGTGTACATATACAGACATTGTTTATGTGTGTGTAAACACATACATATTGTAAATATTTGAAGTATGACAAATTGCCTTCTGGAACTCACTATTGTGGGTGTCACTTCTCTGCAGTATAGTTAAACCTCCATGATGATTCACTCTTCTGCATCTCTCTCATAACATATTTCTTGTGAGCATACAGAAATATGCTAACAAATTTTGAACTGTGAAGAATGACATGATCTAAGAATTTAACTCAGTGTAATGAAACAAGTATATAAAGAACAAACCCACATCAGACTTTTGGTTCATGCAAGTTTTCCTGTTCATAGTGAATTCAATGACATGCATTTTAAAAGTGCTAAGAACATTAAACACCTAATTATTGATATGATCTGCACATAAATCAGAACATACAGAAACATATTAACTTGCTAAAGTCTGGTTATATGTCTATAGCATCCCTAATATTATTAAAAATACACAGCATAAAGAATGCAATGTACTACTTTTATTCAAATGTTATATACGATTACTTGGTACTATGTGAAAAATAATTTGTAGGGATACAGAGTTAAACAAGACATTTCACTCTCCAGCTGCAAAAGATTAATCACCAACAAAATCCAAAGGTTTCACAGCAGCAATGTCAGCTAAGAAGAGGGCAATTGCCAAAGCTTTTTAGGTGTGCAGTGATTGCCACACAGCTCCTCAGTAGAGGACAAGGCTGTGAGGATCTCATTGCTACAGGAAGGCACCGTTCACCTTTTGGTATCGATCTCGCCGAGTCTGCCTCGTAACAAAGCAAGGGCTGAGGCAGATGAACCAATCCAGATATAACAGAGGCCAAACACATTCTTACTGTTTCCTAAACAACTAGCTATGCCCCTTTTTGCTGAAGGTTAAATTATGCTTTCTCGTGGTTCATCTCTAACCAACCAGCACACCTCACCAGGCCACCATCCAGGCTCACTGCTGGTGTCTCCCATAAAGATCCAAACAAGTTATTGCACGACTGGATGAATTTTGGTGGATGGCTCCAATTGGCTCTTTCTGACCAAGACCAAATCCCAGATCAGAGCCCCACCTGCACAGCCACCTCACACACTCCTTCCACATGGCCCATTGTTCCCTGTAACTGGCCACAGCCCCTACCAACAACCTGCTCCCCACTCAGCAGCCTTAACAACCTGTATCACCTTCAAGCATATAACACAGACAACACTCTCTCTTTCCCCAGTGTCAACCTGATACCTAATCCTTTATCCTTTCATCATAATTCCCAAATCCAAAACCTTCTTACTATTCCAAGTATCACTGTTCAGACCCTTGTCAACTTTTGAGAAATACTATGTTTTCGTTCTCACTTCACTTGTACAAAGTCCATTGCTAACCCTCTCCCATCCTACTTGCCATGATCACATTATTCCCTGGATCCCACTACCAGCCCTCCATTTTCCCCAAGCCCCATTTCAGGGGAAGAGGGCATACTGAGCTTAAAAATGAGAAAAGCCTTCAAATTGTCAACCTATATAACTTACATTAATGAATAAAGTACAAAAGACCTTTTGTTGCAAATTTTATGGTGACCATGATATCCTAACCTATAGCTCTAGTAACACCCAGAATTGGTGCATACACAGTAGGTTAAAAAAAAACCAACACAAAAACCACCCCCAAAACCCAATCACAAAACCAAACCCAAAACGTTCTCCTTCCAAATCACATCACCCTGTTGCAGCAGCACCACAGTCTGCTATGGCTTTCAGACAGATCCCCTTAAGGCATAAGGAATTCCTTTGAAGAGAACAAACTCTGATTAACAGTCTCTGAACAGAAAGGTGCAAAGGGAAGGTGTAACACCATCCTTTATAGTTAGTATAAATCCACAGAGCCTTCCTAGATTTGCATCCTTTCAGACTGTCTCAAAAACATCATAAATAGCATAGTTTTAGTAAAAAAGAAATGAGCATTAAGCAGAGTTGAAGTTCTCAGAAAAAAAAAAAGTTAAAACATTTATAAAGAAACATGATATTGCATCAACATAATGTGGTTAGCTTCTACATATCACCAAAAATAACAGAATGGAAAATTTTATTTCAGAGTAAATTGCAATTGTTCCCAAAATGACATTTAAATCGCATTGTAGAAATGTTTTTCAATGCCAGGAATTAAAAACATACCTGGCAGCTCCTTTACAGCATGCAAAAATTCCTCTGGGATTAGCATGTCTAACAAGCCATCTGACAAGTCCTATAACTGATCAAACATTTATAGGAGTCACCATTTGCCATTAATGTACTGCTACAAATGCTTACAAATGTGACTTTCTACTTTTAGGGATGTGTTGAACAGTAACCAGTGTTAAAGACCAGACTGAAATAACAGATCAAAACTTTGCACTATCTTATTGATTCTTCACTTTACTTGCAGGAAAATACAGCAACAGCTCAAAATATAACCATCACCAGAAGAATTGATTCTGTTGCAAGTTAGAAAATGCTTCAATTGTTTAAATTTTTTTGGAAGAGGAAATTTTAAAAATACTTGAGATATCAAGATTGATAAGGTCAAAAAAAAAAATACAGCTTGTCTCCTAAAAGCTACTCGAGCCAGAAAAATAGCAGTAATCAACATACATTAACACTTGACTAACAATATTAAAATGGGGGGGAGGAGTTCAACCTCACCTCTTAATGAAGAAGTGCCTACAGCACTTACAGATAAAGACCAGAAAAGATAACCTGCTCTCCAGACTGGAAATCACAGACATGAAGATAATAAAAACAGCCTGACTAATCTAGTCTGCCTGGTTTTCATCCAAATTGAAATGAAATTACAGTTCTTGTTGGCAGCCTAATACCTGCTCCGAAGATGGATATGGACCTACATGTTGCAGCAAAAGAGAAATGCTGGGCAGCCCATGGGAGCCTTCATTGTTACTAGATGTCCTGAATCTGTTCTGTGAATCAGCACAGCAGGACAACCAATTCCAGAGCACTGTTTTGCTCTTGCCCATGTTGCCAGCACTGCTGACTGGGAATATTTCATGGCATTTCATAAGCCCACAGTTTTATGGGGGTTTCGGGTTTCTATCACACATGTGGGCGGTTAAAAAATACCCTCTTTTGAAAGTAGTTTTCACAGCTCGCTCATTAATGCAGAGTTAACAACACGTCTGCTTTTTGAAACTGCTTCTGAATTCCTAAAAATGAAGGTTGTTTAGGGGCACCCTGAACTACCCATTTCATGAGAGCCACTGCAATGGAAGGGATGGCTTATCCTGTAGCAAAGTGAGTTACGCCCAGTGACAAGTGTGAGAGCGTCCAAGTAAGAGAAGTCCTTTTTCATATCAGAAGCCCATAGACACATATCAGTCACTAAATTTGGCTGAGCTGTAGACATGTTGGGAAACACCACTGGAATTCAGATTTGAATCTAACAAGAAATTTACATACAAACTTCCAGTTTGGGGTTTGAACCGGTGTCTTAATTTGATTTCAGATTTTGACACTGTTCTGCTGAGCTCTGTTAATAGAAATGCCCTTGAACAACAGAAACAATTAACTGAAGCAGAATACATTCATCTCACTAGTTAATCTAATCCCTTCTATAACTGACACAGCTATTGCAACAAGTCCCATAGAACAGGCAGCCTTGGAATTTTCTAGACAATAAGACTTTTTTGAGAAGAAAAATATAGTCCTTCTATTAAAGTATTTCATTTATAAATGACCGCAAACTAAAATACAAGAAGTTTCATCTCAACATGAGGAAGAACTTCCTTATTTTGAGGGTGGCAGAGCACTGGAGCAGGCTGCCCAGGGAGGTTGTGGAGTCTCCCTCTGGAGACATTCCAAACCCACCTGGACACACTCCTGTGTCACCTGCTCCAGGTGATCCTGCCTTGGCAGGGGGATTGGACTGGATGATCTCCAGAGGTCCCTTCCAACCCACACTGTTCTGTGATTCTGTGTAAAAAACAAAAAAAAATAATTTTTTTGCAGTTTTGGGCTTTTCTTTTTAAGTATTGCTAAAATTTGCCATCTGCAACTTCCTGCCCTTTGCAAATTATAATTGATGAATTAAGTATGTTCTCTCAAATATTTTGTTTTAAGAGCTGGGGTTTTTATAAATTCACCATATTTTAAATAGATAGAAATCTAACTGGGAGCGAGATCTTCTGCCCCAGAGTTTATATTAAGTATCATTTAACAATATTTACAGCAATGAAAATTTTCAAGTATAAAAATTCATACTTATATCATTTGTGTATCTATACTCAACAGATTATCATTATTATGAGCTCCAGAACACAGACATTTGTCACCTCTAACTAGAGGCAAATACAGATGTGAAGATTTGCCAGTTTTCAAAGAGCTCAGTTCCTATAGCATTCTGACATTCAAACAAAATTGTTGTCATTTATATTTAAAGAGTTCATGCATATTTGCAATGGTTTCCTTTTAGAAACATTTTTAAAACATACCTTTGAGGGTTTAAAATACTTAGACTTTTAAGGGATTTAGTCATGAATATACCACAATGTCAATATTTGGTTCCAGAGATACTAGAATACATTTCCATAATTTTTATGTAATATCCCTCTTTGGAAAGGAAAAAAATAATTGTTGTCTTGCTCAAGCAACAGTAACATAACACCCCAGAAAAGAAACGGGCTTGCTGGTAGACCACAACAACAAAATAAAGGAAATAACTTTCATGTGAAAACTGGTTTTATGTGATATTATCTCTCTGCTGAAAAACACAACGTTCCACTGCCGATTAACGTCTACTTCAAAACTCCTGCAATTAAGAACCAGGAAGATCCCCACAGGAAGTACATATGGCAAGCACATCCTGACATCTGACAACCATTTGAGCCAACACAGTACACAACCCCACTCCCTCTACTCCATCCGAAGGAAAATCAGTTCTCAGATGCTGAGGATAAGGGATGGTTGCCAGAAGGAAACCAGTGAGGATAAGCAGGGACAGCAGGAAGCAATACCAATGAATCAGCAGGTGGCAAGCAAAGCAATATCGATGCACTGTCAGCACGCTGCAAGAAAAGCAGTGCTCCCAAGAAAAATCAAAATCCTTTAGGGAGTTATAGGAGAGAAGAGGCAGCCTAAAAGCTACCTTCTACCTAAACACCTAAAGCCAAAATATTAGCTGAATAAAAGCTGCTTTGAATGGAGTCACCAACAACGTTTTACTTTGCTTTTGGTTTTGTTGCATGGTTTAACAATATTATTCTATATCAACACATGAATTTTCAACCTTCACCTGCACGCTCTAATAGCAATTACACGTAACTAATTACTGACTTCTTATGAGTATGTCAGTGAAACTTTCACTACAGCAGCATTACAGCAGCAAGCTCACAGATAGCATAGCTTCAGAGAGGAAACTGCATTTCTAATGCATGCAAATAACTCCAACATGGCCTGTTTCCCTACAGGAGGAGTCGACGCCGCTCACAGTGCACTTGACACACCGTCATATTACACCATTCAAACATACAGGGGTCCATTAATGATATTCCTAACAAGAAGTAAGTTCTTTTTAGCGGTAACCAAAAGCCTGACATGACACATTGACAAGTAGTGTGACAGCTCCTTTCTAATCAAATGTGCTCAATGTAAATAGCGATTTCCAGTCTGACACTCAGTGACAAGCTAAGTCACCCATAAAAGCAAAGACAATGCTCTAAGAAGCTCATAAATGCATTTTAAAAAAAACACTATTGCTCTATTTCCATCAAAGGTGACCTGTTCTGTAACATGAAATCTCTATTTCTCTCATGCAATTCTCTCATCTCAATTTCTCTCATGCACAGTGCAAAAGCTGCTTCAATCCTCCGGTACATCCTCGATCTGTCACTAGAGGGTGCGGTTGCTCTGTTTCTTAAACCGAAATTATTTACAAATAATAAAATGCTACTATGTGACTAAACTCTTTCAATGATTTTTTTTTTAATGTACTGAATTTTTAATCTATATTCAGAAGAATTACTTCCCTTCAAGCTCTCCCAGTAACTAAACTGGCAGAAAACATGCATTCTTCTCTAGAGAAAGGGAGACTATCTTGGTTTAGACTCCAGCTGATTTCAACACTTTTGACTTTATATAAGAGTGACAGATATTTGCAAAATCAGAAGTTCCACTCCAGGATTTACCAAGTTATCCAGGTTCAATCATTAGGTTGTTGCTGTTTGCATGCTTGTTTTTACAGCAGTTGTATGGATGACAGACTTTCTACTATTTCCATTGTTTTGTATTCAAAAAGACATAAGGTTTTAACAGTAGCCTGGCTTTGGCTCTGGATCTGAAAACCAAAGTGAACATCAGAGCAGGTAGTAAACATGGACAACTGCACAGAGCTCAAGAGAGCTATAAGCAGCTCACCTCCTCATTTCTCTGCCTGGAAAAATAAACAGGAGGGTTCCCACAGTCAGTCCTTTATCAGGACAGAACTACAAATGATTTCAGAGCCAAAGAACTGACAAGTGTGTGGTGGTGCTGCAGATGTGTGCTGAGGGCAGGTGTAACACCCCGGAGCTGCAGGAACTGCTCTCCAGACAGCTGGAGTTCATGGACTGACTGGCACTTCTGTGCCAGGGTTTTTAAATGGCACTCCCAAACTTGTGTACTCAGAGGAGAAGGCAGGAGCTTTCAAATCCTTCCTGAAAAGAAAAAGGAGGAGGCACACCTCTGCTGACATCTCTGGGAGATGAACATCTGCCTGGAAGAGGAGCCTCGGGGCAGGGAGAGGCACCAGGTCACACAACAGGCAGGCAGAGAGACATCCCCTCTAAGGCTGAGGGACAGGTTACAGTGGTCAGATGCACAAACTCTTCTCATCCATCTTGCAGTGGAACTATACTGGTAGAGTTAATACAAGTGCAGCACTGTTCAGTGCAATTACAAAATATCATGCAGGCTACATCATAAATGATGTGTAGTCATGTCAAAATTGCCTCTTTCAAAACAGAGGTGTTTTCCTCACCAGTACATTCATTAACTCTTCCCTGAAAACCAAGACACTATTCCCAGCAGCCATCTACAATTAATATGTCCAGGAAGCTCTTACAGCATCTAAACCTACAACTGATTTTATCTATTTGACAATAATTTTTTTCCTCTAGAGATCTGCAGCTTAACAGAAATCAGGCAGACCTTCCACTAAAGACAGTTGGGTCCCTCTCCATCAGGTCAGCTTAGTAACATCCAAATTATTTTGTGCTAATTTTAAGTGCAGACAGAAGTGCACATGCCGGCACAGTAACACATGGCTGAAGAAGAGCACAGTGTTCCCTCCTGACAGCCTCGAGGCAGACCATGAGTGCTGCCATGTGGTTACCACCCCAGGAACAACAAGACCAGGTTTAGGTTTAAGATTAGGACGTGGTTTCTGAGAACAAATCACATACGACGTATAGCCAGAGAGGCTCAGGAGCAACCAAACATCAGCAAGGGCTGTGACTGACATTATTCCACAAACCTTGGGTGATCAGTGTCCCACAGTCAAGGGAAAGGGTGAGGCAAGGCAGCTTTCACTTTGGGGACAGCAAGGTCCTTTCCTCCCTTTCCCCCCCAAATTTATAACTGTTTGCTTCTGAGTCTCATTTCACTCCTGTGCTAAGAAGCTTGGACAGTGCAGTCCTGCTGTTGGGATGGACATACAGCCTATTGAAACAAACTGAATTCAGCTAAATTTACACTGTTGGGAAGGACACTGAGTACCTGAGCAGCCTGAACAGCACCCCAAGGCTAGAAACAAGGGAGAACTCTCAACTACAAGTTCTGGCAAACTCAACAGCAAAGGCAAACTAGCACGTGGAGCTTCCAATAAAACCATAGCACTGAGAAAAGAGCGGGGGATCTGCAGTGTGGAAGTTCAAGAGACGTAAGTATTTCTGAAAAGTTTAATCCACACAATCATCTCTGTATTCAACAAGACTTACACAAAACCAACCGTAAGACTGTATTACAGCCTTGCAATGCTTAAAGAGGGCTGATAAGAAAGATGGAGACAGACTTTTTAGAAGGGCCTGTAGTGGTAGGACAAGGTGTGATGGTTTTAAACAAAAACAAGTTAGATTTAGACTAGATAGAAGGAAGATATTTTTCACAATGAGGGTGGTGAGACACCAGCAGGTTGTCCAGAGAGGTGGTGGATGCTTTATCCCTGGAAACAGTCAAGGTCACTTTGGATAGGGCTTTGAGCAACCTGATCTAGTTGAAGATGTCCCTGCTCATTGCAGGGGGATTGGACTAGATAACCTCTGAAGGTCTCTTAAAACATTCTGTGATTCTATGAAAACACAGTTCTAAAATAGTAAGAGTGTAAGGACACAAACTATATGGACGTGGTACCCAAAAAGTACAACATAGCCCTGGGGAGCAGGGATGAAGGAGGAAGAAGGAAGATGAACAGTTATTTAGGGGGAGCAAAGGGGAAGAAAAAACAGACTATCATTTCAATTTGAAGTAGACTCCCCAAATTTGAACGCTGAGTATTGGCTGTGGGGTTCTTTCTGATAGACCATCGAATCCATTGTTATGATGATGAGTAAAATGCAAGTGGTTTTTTTGTTTTTTTCCTTAACCTGGTTAATATTTGCTTTATCACTTCATCTTGTGAGCCTGCCAAACTGCTGCACTCAACCACGTTATTACCCACCACTTATTCAGTCAAATATTTCAAGGTACACTTACAGTGTACCAAGCCCTATCTGAAGGCATAAGAACCTCTTAAGAGGATCCATCAGGTAGCTATAATAAACAGCCATATTCAGTGTGTTTGGTCTGAACTACATTAAAAAAAAAAGAGATAAACTTTCACTGTTACTTCTAGATAGAATTAAAGTTAGCTAAAAAAGCATCCAACACATTGAGAGAAAAAAAAAAGGAGGGAAAAAAACTAACCTCCATTTTGTTCTCATACATATAAACCCCAGTATGTACAAAGAACAATTAATGACAATATGTCACGTGAGAACATTTCTTGAGCTCTGTGCAAATTCTTCATATGTAGAATTATTGCCCTTGTCAGTTTTAGCAAACTGTCTTTTACCAGCAGCATTTAAGACTTGATGTAATCTATAAAATTCTTCAGACAAGAGGTTGTTAATAATGGCAATCCACTAAGATTCCATGACAAGCCTCGCTAACCCATAAATACGTGGTTATTAAGACATATCCATTAGGTGGGGGCTTTTTTTCACAGAATTGTCATTGGCTTGTGATGAAACAGCTATTGAGAAAAGTAGGTGGTGATGCAAAAAGAGAATCCAACCAACAGGTTCCATCTACCTTTAATCTTTTAACTTGTCCTGGATATTAATATGTTTTTGAATGTTATATGTATGTAGTAATCCAGGCTTGCTAATTATACCTGAGATTTTTCAAAAATTCTGAAGGAGCAGCTGTAAAACCCACTATCATTGGTTACAATGTCTGTGAAACCTATTTTTTTAAAAAGTTATAAACCACTTTTTAAATACAGGAAAGAGAGAAAGTGAACTGAGAAAAATCTGGAATCCACTTCTAGAAACTGGCATAGATGAATTCGACTATTTTCATCATATTTCTTCCCACAAAGCAGCAGAGATGGAAGCAGCTGATCAATAAGGAATAATCAACATCTGAGTGAGCACAGCTAAAGGAAATGGTGAGAAAACAAGAAACTTAGTAGACTGAAATATGGAAAACATCATTAGTTAAATACAATATTGTTAAGGGTTGTTAAGAAGCAAGACAGAAGTGATTCATGTTCATCTACGAAAAATGTGAAAAGCCAGTTTCTACCACTTTATTTTCTTTTTAAAGGCTGGCTATGCTGCAACAAAAGCTTTCTTTTTTCTTATTAAAGCACCAGAGAGGAAAGCTGAGTGCAGTCATCAGGTTCACAAGATGTTAGTGACATGGTTTCTGCCTTCAGAGTAAAGCCATAAGGGCTGGCCCGTGGCCTCCTGGGCTTTGCTGTAGTGTTGGAGCCAAATGTTTGTGGGGGCAGGTGGCAAGAGGAATTAACACTCGCTTCATTCAAGAGCAAAGTCTATTTATCTGCCTTCCAAGCAGCATCCTTGATGAACAAGGATCTAAGCCACCAGGATAAATGAAAGACAACACATTTAAACTTAAGGTTATATTTTTATAATTAAACTACCCCTCCCCCCAATAAAGCATTTGATTAAAACAAAAAAACCCTGCAGTATTTGATGTGTTGTTCCCAAAGCAAGCCACTGCCATCACAAACAAACACTGAAAATAAAAAGACATGGGAAAACAAGAGGGAAACATGGATAAATCAGCCCCAACATTAAATACAAGATACCATGCAGAACATGAAAAATTACAAAGAAAAGGCTGAAAAAAACAGGGGGAAGGGAATAATTTCTACAGTCACAAGCAATGTAATAGTTGTGCAACATTTTTAGAAGCTTTAACTGCAAATGACAAAAAGAGGTTGATAATGCATCTTCACATTCATTTTGGGGAATTTTCACAAATGTTGTCTCAATATTTATATCCATAAATATGTTCAACTTCATACTGAGCAGGATTAAAACCAAATCATCATTTCACACCCCTGGCTCTCAAGAAAGGCATTACAACCTTACAATAGCAACCAGAAGATGTTTCAGAGATTCTAAACAGATTAAGCATCTGAAACCCTACAGCCAGAGTTTACATGGAAATCTATTCTGAACCTATTAACAAGAAAGGGGAGGGGGCAATGTGTGCGAGGCACCTCAGGGCAACTAATAAACAGCAGAGAGATGCAGTTGAATTCATTCATTCCTTTCCAAACAGAAAGGTCACAGGCTAAGCTGAGAAAAGGAAAAACCTACAAAATGGATGATTGAAGGCAATCCTGGGCTTTGACTTTCTTTCTAGGACTTAAAATTGAAGACTTAGATTTCTATACCCCACCTCTGTTTGCAAAGCAGGCTGTGTCAGAGTTCATTGCATCGAAAGGGTGAGAAACTATGGAAATAAGGCAAGACAGAATACAGATGAATCAACAATTTGCATCCATTTCTAGAGACTCGCCTTCTCTGCAAGTAGCTCAAAACAAAATAAGTACATTTTAAGCCTATTGCTTGGTTGTTCTTGAGATTTATGAGACTGGAAACACTGAAAAAAAATGAACTGAAATTTTAAGAGCGAGTTGGTTATCTAAAGCATTGTATGATTATTTTATGAGCTTTCATACACTAGGTCAAATCCCAATGCTGATCATCCAAAAATTTTTATTTTGGATAATAGAAGTCAGTATGTTTAAAAAATAAAAATCCTTCCAAAAAAATTAGTAGATTTAATCAATAATCAGCAATATCTCTTTCCTCAGGGAAAAAACCCAAACCCAATCAAACAACCAACCAAAGCAATAAAAACACAAGCTCTGATATTTATAACTAGACAATCAACTGCAGAATAAATTATTCATATTAAAACATCAGTTTAAAAAGTAGATTACCAGAGTTTGTAACTTCCACATTATTTTTACTTGTTTCTGTGACCTACCTGTTAACTTCAGCTACAGATAGCCAGGCAAAATAGCTACAGGCATCTCACTGTTACAGAGCACATAAATGGTACAAGGGAACAAATTTTCTTAAAATGTGCACAAATTTTCTTAAAATGATGCTGACATTATTCACCTCTGGTCAGCGTCAGAGATTTCAATTGCTAACAGGTCTCTGCATGCTGATATTATTTTTTGTGTAATAACAGTCAAAGAGAATTTTCTTTAGTAATATTAGAAAACAATCCTTTTAATAAATCATATTACTGTTTGCAACACAGAGCACAGACGTCAGACTATATATGCTGCAAATATCTCTTGTTGATGGCATCTTCACCAGAGAGGAGTAGCTGCAGGATCTGAAATGACTGCCAGACTTGCTGATGCCTGGACAGGAACAGAGCATAATATAAACAAGTAACTGCCTGAACAATACTTTGACAAGTGAAGTACATCTGACAGTCATTCCGGGATAATGTGACATTGGAAGGAGAACAGTGTCCATGCTTACTGACTGGCTGGTTTAACCCAAAGAACATGCACTCTAACAGTCAGCTTTCCAGTAGGCTGGATAACAGTCATTTGAGCTTAGACACCAAAATGTCACCAGTACCAAATGGCAGTGTCTGAACAGCAAAATCTACTTTGGAGTAATACATCTACTACCAGACCATTCTGCTTCTGAGCTTTCATGAACACTGGTTTATGCAGTGTTTGTGTGAGACACTGCACGAGAAAACCACTCAGTACTGCGAGTTCTGTGTAACTAAACAATTACAAGTATTTCAGGAGCACAATCATTGGTTCATCTGTTTTTCTGATTACCCATGAGGAGGGGACCTCTTGATCCAGCTGGAATACTTTCTGCTAGTCACATTTTGAAGCCTGGTTGGGTTTTTTTTCATCCTGAAAGTCTGCTAACCCTCCTCAAGCTGCTTGCAAGCCAACTCCACCAGCTGCGCCTGCCTAGGGCTTAAGCTCCAGGGTCCCAAAGGACTAAAAACATTTTCCCTTGAGCTCTGCTTTTGCGGTTTGAAATTGCTGCTGCATTTCTTATCCCCACCTCAGGCTCCCAGTCACCAAATGGCTTGTGGGAGAGAAATCCTGTGCTCCTGACTGATCTAAATAAACTATACAAAATGAGCACGTGTCTTACAACATTTTTTTTGTTCTACCAAGGAATACAACCGAAGCTGCATTTTGTAACTATGAATTCTTGCAGGGAGAGATTGATAAAATAGAATTTTCACCACCATCCCTCTTTGTATTGTAAGTTTTGAAAAAAGACAGGTGCAAAAGAGATGAACAGTAGATGCCGTCTGGCACAACACATTTTTCCACTTAATTCCGTTTTTATCTGTATATTGGCCTAGAGCTACAGTTTTCCTTTCTCTTGCTATTGACCATAACTCATCATCCCAAGACAAATGGCATCGATCACACAGCATGTTTTGTACTGCTTTACCATACTGCTTTCATGACAATGAATCATCCACATGGAGGAAGCAGAAAGCAAAACCAAAAAAGAATGGCCAGCAGCATTTATATTTCAGGAGATACTGATACAGGTTCTGTGATACAGCAATAGACGTCAAAATTTAAAGAGTGCACAGAAAGAACTTTAACATAATTATGGTGAAGTATTAACTATCTACCCAAAACTACAAGAATGGCTACAATAATCAATCTGGCAAACATTAAATTTAACAAACTGAGACAAGGTGAATACAGCTTTAACCACAGACACCCTGTTCGTAATCGAGCAGCGCTCTTCCCTTCAAACCTGCTGATGCAGTCAAGTAGTTTAAGTGGATCAATACAGATAAAAGGTCTAAACCCAAAACAATCATAGAAAGCAGAGTTTTCTCATAATTCAGATTGGGCTGAGAGAATATGTGCCTCAAATAGCATCCACCCAAACTTCAGTATTCTCAACAGCCTTATAAACAAACATGAATTATATCAGAATAAGAAACGCAACATCTTCCACAGAATCCCTGCTTCACTCTCCCTGATTTTTGTAGCACTTCTTCCACACTTCAGAAAAAAACCCTAACAAAAGCAGGATGCATCTTTGCTTTGTTATCCGAGGTCCTTTTGTTCTCAGGCAAGACACAAAACTGGGATCCTGTCTGCTGATGATTAGTAAGAAAAAAAAAACAGAGACATCTGTGAGGAGAGAATTTGCAACAACACTCTTCTGTCACTTTGAGAAACAATTCTGTAAAGGGATAGCAATCCAATAACTGGATAAGAATGGACAGTGTTATGAGTACAGAAAATTTTTGTTGTTGCTGTGTCTGGGGCGTGGGGAGGAGGCTGTGAGAAGTGAGGTTACCAGTGCCAATGCAGAAATGTGTTTACAATACACAATGCTTTAAGATTTCTGAACCTCAAGCCCAATCACCACCTTCATATTTGCATCATGCCCACAAAGCCAGACAGACAACTGAGAATGCCTCATCAGAGTGAGTCTGGTTCTCTTGTGCACACATCAACTTGAATGCCCTGCAGATATCTGAGAGGGAGAAAAAACAGTATTGCTATAAAAAAGCTGCAGTGTAGGAGCATTTTGGGTGTCTTGGGTGAAGTCTGTGCCTATTCCACAGGAGCAAATGGACATGCACAAGGCAGGGACTGTGATCAGCCATGTATTAGGGTGCCTTAGCAGCCAGGGAAGTGACCACTGGCCTTCCCAGCCCTCAGCTCAGGCAGCAGGTGCTCGGCAGAAGCTGCTGGACACATCTGTTGTCAGCACTGGGGCTTGAGAAAAACATCCAACCAACCAATCAATCCAACATACAACACCGTTCACTGCTAATTCGCCACCAGGGAGGTGCAAAACAAGAAGAGAGAAAAGATAGCATTTCACCTGTACCTCTAAGGACAGTTCTCCACAAGCCCACAAAGAGCCCGGCAGGGAACTGCCCTCAATACTGGATGGACAAGAGAGCTGCTTCAAAGTGGTTACTAAGAAGAACTCGGCGTTTTGCTAGTGCAATGTAAAATAAAAACAGCCAACTGCAAATTTAAACGATATTTAAGACACTACAGAGTCTGTGGTTCAGAATTTGTGTATATATCTTACATTTTCAATTATTTCAGCCTCTCCCACGTATTTTGAAGAAATAAAAAAATCCTGCCACGTATTTTCTGTCCACAGGGGGGCAGGAAGGGGTCGCGCTAGGGAAAACCCCCCCATTTCTAACCAAATAGGTAATTGTATGCAGTTTTTCACTCTCTTATTTTATTTCCTTATTTCTAATCAGGAGAATATATTATCCAATTTTCCAAATTAGCCTTGGCTCTTTCATATTACATAGAGCAATCTGATAATATTCTCATCAAGCCACTCCAACTAATTCAAGTGTTCTTGTTCTTTACTCCTCACAGTGCTAGTCCTTCCTCTTTTGTTTGTTCATATAAAACTTCTGTGAACAAATAGTTCAGTGATAAAGAGCAAAAATGGTTTCCTGAAGTTGTCTTTGAAGTGTTGATGGCTTTAATAACCCAGCAACAGTACAACACGTCCTGAACATATACACCATCTTTTGGCAGAGTTTGCATAAATATACTGGAATTATTTGTACTGATACACTTCCTGAGATCCAGTTTAATAAATTTCACATTATGAAGTTAAAAGACTGCAAAGAACACTTCTCCCTGGGTGTCTACTTTCAGCAGACATTAATTTTTTAATTTATTTTGTAAAAGATTAGTCTTCCACGTTTAATCACACATGTAAAACTGAACGGAAAATAAAAAGGTTTGTATTCTAACTGTCAGAGTTAGAACTGATCTACTGGGCTTTCTGTCCACTCTCCACCCATAGAAAGGAAAGAAGCATCCCAAGAACATTTGCTAAGCATTCCTTAAAAATTAGTAAAAATTCGCTGTTGATGCTAAGAACCAAAACAAAAATTGGCCGAATTCCAAGACATCCATGCTTTTCTCTGCACAGCACTACCTGAAGTCACACTGTATTACACAGCACTAGATACGTGTTAACATTTCACAATGCTGTGGGCTTTAACAAAGGATGCTGTCCAAAGATCTCAAAGCATGAAACATATTGCAAAGTTAAACAAAGAACAGAAAAATCATTATTAGACAAATAGCAACTTGCCTATTCACAGATGAAAATTACAATGCACTCAAAGCCACTAGTTGAAAACAGTCAACCTCTGACTAAGAACAGAGCAGAACACCAGTCTCTTCCTACAGGACTGTACTTTTGATTTCAAGAAAGGCAGGTGAGAGCCAGAAATGAACTTGTTTGTAAGCTAGGACCTATTTATCAGTGGGTACTACTAGATTAGGAGACTAAGGGTGCACTGTTCATGACTGCTTTGAAAATTACAGCAAAGGAATCTGAAGAAAGGGAGAGAACATTCCTTTCCCCCAGGCAGTGATCTTAGTACACAAACCCCATATTACTTGTAAAAGACTGCACCAACTGCTTGACCACTTCACCAGGTGCTAAACTGATATCCAGCCCAAAAGCTGAGCAATGGCCCTAAAATTAGACATGCTGCTTTGCAGTGGAAGCATGAAGATCAGACTTCAAACTCAAAACCAGTTGAATTCCCGTTCTGCTATGAGTCCTTACCCACATATATAATCAGGAACTGTCTACAACACAAAGGCCCTTCCTCTGACTAACCTTTGCCACTCTTTTGACAAGTAAATCCCTCTGGATTGACAACATCTACATTCCCTGGGATATTTCTGGAACCACCAGAAATTCAGCATCAAGAGTTTTAAGACAAAACCAGCAACAGCCAAGCCCATGGAGCCGCAGAACCCCAATCTCCAAACCAGGACAGGTGACAGCACGATGGTCTTTGGTTACACTGAAAGGCCAAACAAGAGTTGAGGTGTTTTCCATTAGACTGAGTTTTAAACACATCTGCAGTCACCGTTAATCCAGGCAGTAATATTTCATTGTGGCTCACCATGAAACATGAAGAGGTATTATCCTAATCATCATCTCAGTATTATACAGGGTACACTGCTGCATGTTGTCAATTTACATCATTCTCACTGACATTTCTGGTTAGCGAAAAGAAGTCTTCAGGCAAAAAAAAAGCACAGTCACGGGAACATCAGTTAGAACAAGCATGTGGCCTTTTTCCCTGAAGACCTCGCGCTATCTAACTATTATATTTGTTCACAGCATTTTTTCTCTGAATTTGCTTCAAGAAAAAAAGCTTGATCTTCATAGTGACTTCTCCAATCAGGCTGCATCTAGATCACTTTTATATGATGTGCAACCGTTAATTTTACTGGATTATTCAACAGCTATTTTCAGGAAATTTCTTTATATAAAAAAGCAAATATATTTAGCTGAAACATACCCAACAGCATTTTGACTGTCCACTGCAATGCTTAGTTGCAGTAAGATTTAGCACTATCAGAATAACAACACTTCAGCCGTAAAGCTCAAAGTAAACACAACTGGGACATTGAGATGAGAGACTGGGCTCACCATGAGCACACAGGTTCTTTCAATTCCCATAAAAATACTAGTATTTTGAAGTAGCATCGAAAAAAAGAAAAAGGCACTCAAGTATAAAATTCTAGATCAAATCTCTCTTCTGCACCCAAGGCACAGATGAGTAGCAGCAGTGAAATCTGGGCCTGTAAAGAGTTACTCACATAAAGCATTTCATGTGGATCCTGTACTTGGAAATCAGTGGGACTTCCACATGCCCGTAAGGTTTCATAGGGGTGAAGTCTCCAGGGAACATAAAGTGTGTTTCCCAACATATACGTCATAGCACAGGGATCAGCCATCAGACTTGCTCACTCAGGCTTCCTGCTCTTTCACTGCTACATCCACATTTAACTCCCCTGCACAGCAGAGCATGGGGCTGCCAGAGCAGCAGAGAGGCTCTGCATGGGTTTCCCTCCAGAACACACCCTTGTGTGCAACCCCACACTCATGCATTCTCACAGCAGGAAAAGAAAAAGGGAAAGAGGTTTAAGAGGAAAAGAAAAGAATGAGAGGTCAGAGGAAAGTCCTGTCCAGCTAAAGAGCCAGTCAGCATAATAAAACAATACAGTATAGAACCTCTATATCTGATGTTCAGAGGTTTGTATCACACTTGTGATCCCCCAAAATAAGACCTGGAGTCTGGTGACAACCAACTGACAGGCAAACAGGGGTCTGAAATCAAAGCATTTCATGGCTACTTGAGGACTATCAGAACTGTAGCAAATTATGTCATTCTCTCAAGACAGTATGTAATTTCATTCTGCTGCTGCTGCTCAGCCTTGACTGATGGATGTCTTATTAATGCAGGTTCTTAAGCTGTAAGGTTTGTGTAGTTGGGTCTTCTACATTTTTTAAAAACAGAAAGGGAAAAATATTTTGTGTATGCACATATCACCATTTTTCAGCTTGTGGTTTCCCAAACCCAAACTATTTCTAAGGTGGCAGAGAAAAAAAAGCATGATCTCCCTACAGGGTACTCTCAGTGACAGGATAGGGTATATATTAAGAACCTGTTTCACCTCTCTGGTAGAATAATTGCATAAAAAAAGAGAATACAGAACTTCTCTCTGTCTTATGCCTCAAGTAGCTTAATTCTCATTGCTATAAAAACCTTATCTTCAGGGTTTGGTTCTCTTAAAAAGCAAGATATGTACTCTTTTTCCAGAACAATTTGTGATGAAGCATTTTCAACACTGTTCCACTTAAGTGAGGAAAAACATTACTGCACACCAAAACCAGACTCTACTCCAGTAACTTGCCTTTGCCAAGTTGCCTTTGCTGATTTTGGCTTCTTGGCAAATCAGGGCTGAAGTTTTGCCCCATTTCATATAAGTGAAGCAATTACTCTTGTTCTGTAATGTTGCTTTATATCTAGAAAATAAGCTATTAACTTTTACATTGCACCACAGCATTAAATAATTAGCTGGATTTTAGTTTAGTCAAACTAAACTGTAGTTGTGATACTTATAAAGCTACACAATATTTTAATTGCAGTGTTTGGACTACTCCTGTTCTCCAAATGGCACTCTCTTGTCTGTCTTGGATATCAATAAAACACACCTGAGTTTTAATGATTCCTGAGTTGAAATGCAGCTGAAGCTTTACCAATATTTTTGGTCTTTCCCATTTAATTCTATTAAACAAACAGATGATATCTCAAAACACAAAGAATAAAGCTGCCTATACCATTTGGATTCCTTATCCAACACAGGACATGCACACTGAGAGCAGCTAACAAAGCAGTTCAAATGCTAAAAGTGTTCCCAGTCAGCCATCCTGAGAAGGACAGATTGTCCCCTTAAAAAGGTACCTGGATAGAGGGAGAAGACAGAACCACAGTGCCCAACATCCACAGTTAAAGCTTCCCCTTTGCAAATCAAATACCAGTTTCAGACTGAACAGAGCTGCCAATCTTTTTTTCATGTCTGAACATCCCTAATCTTGGAAAACGAAGTCTAATCTGAAGAAATAACAGGTTTCCTTGAGAAAGAAGCCAAACACAGTCCTGCAGTGCCCTGTGCAGTACCAATAAGGACATTTGGGCAGAAGTGGTAGAGAATCACTGGGAAGTTGAGCCTTACAAAAACAAGTTCCAAGACAACACAAAAGTACCCTCTTCCACCTCTTACCAACAATACAATTTTATTTTCTTTCCATAAAATCCATCAGCATTTTCCTAAACAAGTAATGACACTATCTTTCACTCGATATTTCTTTGTTTAATTAGAAGCCACTGGTACAGAGGAAAAATAATGTCTGAGGCCACTACAGTACCTTGGGTTGGCTTGCTCAGTCTTCTCTCTTCAACAGTGCAACTGTTGAAATATATCAAACTGAGGAACATTTTGCCACCCGGACATAGTGAATCAAAACAATAAATTACAGAAATAATGTCTACACACCTGCAAACTCCGCAGATATCCAGCGACACCCTCGCACATCATATGCAACTTGGTGCCCACTGGTTCCTTCGTTTAAAGGCACCATGGGATGTGCCACGGAAAATACCAGACACACAAGACCAAGCAGGTTCAAATTCCAATCCATCTTCTCCCAGTGAACGTTAATTCTGCCGGCATCGTTTTCCAGGTCACATTTGGCACTGCAGTATCCACGGAAGAAGTTAATGGTAACAAGATAAAACACCTACATTTGCAGTGGTAAAGACAGCTGGATTTGGCTTTGCCACTTGAATGAGCTTTCAGTGCCATGTACCGGCAATGGGAGAAGGGGTCCAAGAGAGTTTATCTCAACGGGATGACAAGGTACAGCACTGGTGCTGAGCTTAAACAGCCAAACACATCACAGAGGGGACCACTGGTATCAATGAGATTTAAAGTCTATGTTTCTCCAAGTTGTTTACTTAACTAAGACTTGGTTAAATCATTTCCACAGCACGGCCACCTCAGTGCTCTGAATACAACAGGTTAGCAGAAAGTCAACACTATTAAAAAAACACTGAACAGAGATGCTCAAAAACTGTTCACAAATAAATACCTCAACTGCTTTCATTTCACATTCTGTAATCACAACTTGGCAGAATGGGATCATTTAATGTACTTTTGCTTTAGTCTTTCCTAGTCTAAACATAGTTCAAGAACACTTAAAAACCAATTTGTACATTACACATTTTGAAGCAGAAGATTCAAATACAATTAAACAGACTTAAACTAGGTATGTTAACAAATTGCTTCTGTGCAATTTATTAAGCAAAGTTACAGGCAAAAGAAATAAAAAGGCAAAAATTAACTACCTTGGATTAGAACAGAAGAAAATGCATTTTCAGCAGCTCACTAAAAGAAGATACGACCTTCCTGTGCAGGAACAACAAAACATTTCATGTGTGCTAACATTGCATGGGATCAAGACTAATTTGCAGGACCACTTTCACGGGGTCCTTTCTACAGGAAGAGTAGACTCTACAAAGCCAGTTTTATGAAAGCAGATAAGCCACTATAAGGAGTAGAAGTGTATCAACTAAGGTCAATACCAGAGAGTTGTTTCGAAGTTATCATGTAGGGAAGGTTGTTTCGCTTAAAAGTTGCAAGGAGAAGGGGCATATGGATATAAATGTGATTTAATATATATTTACAGACGTTAGACATTATACATTCTATTTACTCCTCTTACATGGATACCTTCATCTGTATCCCTTTTAAAAAAAATTTGTGCTTATTTTACAGTCACTACATCTTTTTCATATATGAGCTCTTGAAGAAAGGTGGCATTTACTAAATAGATACATAATGGAAGCCAAATATTGCATATGACAGTAAATTTATTAACCTTAACTCACAGATAATGCTGTATACATCATAGCTGACACCTCTTCAATAGTTACAGGCCTGCAGTGTTTCTTTAATAATATTGTGACTTATCTCTATATTCAGAATGTATAAATGTTAAGGATAGGAAAAATTTAATCTAAAAGCTTCATACATTTTCATTATTAATGCTGCTTTATATTGGGTTTGGTGCTACTACATTACTTGATTACTTAAGACATTGATAACAGCTATCATTTTTTCCAGGAGAAAGAGTCATTCTGGTGCTCTTCCATCGCCTTTGATGGGGGTAGGCCCAGAAATCCTACTGGCAATCACCTCTAACAAGCTTTTTGAAGCAATGAGAAATTCTGGGTCTAGTGCATTGCACATATCATAACTGTGTCACACTAACTGCAGTGGGCTGCAATATGAAGTTGTCACTTCGGAAGCTCCAAAGGAGAAACCTAAAAGAAACCCACATGATTTCACTGTCAGGAAAGAAGAAAGAATGATGATGAGATGGCACAAGGATTCTCAATTTGCCTTAAAATTAGTTGCCCTCCACACTCTCCTCATACCCTCCCACAAAGGAAAGAAACAACAAGAGGCTTTGTCCTCATTCCTGCCCTCTATTCCCAGCCTGAGGTGTGCACTGAGAGGGAACAGTATGTTGATCAACTGAAAATTAAGCAGAAAAAAAATAATCTTTCCACCTATTCATTTCCTCCACATAAGCCAATCAACACACAAACAGTAGTAACAGCATAAGAAAGGCAGGAGTGAGGAACTGGAAAGTGGAAGAGTAAGGGTAGAACTGCCTTTTTCAGCCAAATCCAATTAAAATGATGGTGAAACTCCAACCTGAGCACCTCTGAAGGCAGAATAAGGCTGAAAGTTCAGTACCTGAGACCACAAGGAAGAAATGCACAGTCACACGGAGCTACAGGAGACAGTTTTCTTCCATGGGGATGTGCCAATCTCAGCCTTGGACATCTTCCCCTTCACTAAGTCTCTGGGTTTAACAGTGGCAATCGCTGAGAGTAGATCTCACAGTCCCGCCCCCAGAAGCTGAATGCCATTCACAAAACCTCGAGGCAAAGCATAATATTCCCTCGGCAGATGTCAAACAGAACCTCCCACAATATCCTACATACATCAGCTCCTCTACATTTTAAAGCCTATTACAAAGTAGGCTCCAACAGACAGAGCACCCGGGAATTGTCTAATCATTGACTGTGTAACTTTATTTTCTGACCTTCTCCGCAGCCAAAATATTAGGCAAAAATCAAGGAAACTCTTCCCTGACACACAGTGAAGTACTCTGTACCATATAAGATGTCCTAACTGCTTGTTAGCACAGGTTCAGTTCTCCCAAATACACATTCATTATAATGCAACCTGTTTCCTTGAAATTCCTGGAGTGGATCAGATGAATATGTAACCTCATGAGTTCTCAGAATCATCATGTGGAAGGTGAAAGGTGGGCTAGCTGGTATTAAGGAACACAAAAAATAATCCAATACGACAACCTATCTCCATATTACTTAAATCTTTGACTGATTTTTCTCTTACTCATCAAATTTTAACGAATTCTCACCCAAGCTAAAAGATGAAAACTCTTCTATTTTATTTGCACAAGCTCTTACCAGAGAACAGATCCACGAAGTTTCCCAAGCCCTGAGTAATTTTCAAAGAGGAGAAACATATTTACCAGCCCCTGAAAATCATTCTTTCCAGCTCAGTCACTGCAGAAGAGAAAGTACGTACATTATAATCAGAGGCTCAAAACCCCCAGATAAAAGGAACTAGAAAAGGGCAAACAGAGGGCATAAAACACGTGACGTGCATTTGTGAAAACAACTCTGATGTAGAACACTAGACATCTGGGAAATAAACCTTGATAAAGAAAGAGAACAAGAGGAAAGACAAATACTGCAAAGAAGGAAAAAGAAGACCTAAGGGATTCGCATCTAGAAAGGAGAACAAGAGAGAGGCCTGAGGCTGTTGCAAAACAGAGAGAAAGCAGGGTGGAGCTTGCCTAAACCACAGCAAGGAAAAGAACTGAATTTAAGCAGAAAGGAAAAAAAAATAAATCCACCAGGTCTTCCAAAACAGACCTGGATTTTGCAGGGCACAGCCAGGAAAGATGAGAACCATAAGCAAGTGATGTGGGAGGATTTTCCAAAATTGAAGATAAATTGAGATCAAAGGCAATGCAAGTGGTCAGTATTGAAGCATGAGACAAGAAACAGCTAGGCATCCAGGTAATACTTCTTCCTTTAGGGATACAATCTTTTCTTACTGAGCACTCCACATCTTTCAAGATTCTAGATATTAATCTCTCCATATATATCCTGCTGTGTCCTCCTATCTATTATTGTCCCTTCGGTCATATTTAATTGAGTTTGTGAAATTAATCATGAAAAGCATAATCTTCTTACATATTTAATATTCTGTTACACAATCTTAAAGTATCAATCATCACTATATACACGTAAATAAAAGTTACAAATTCCAAAATGAGAACTTGAATCTTTTCCTCTGAGTTGGAGAACTCTGCTTTGTCCTGCTGCCCTGCCTTTCTATTTCACAAAATAACACGTTTGTATTTTGGTTTACTTCAAAAGCAAATGTTTTCCTGTGAAAAGGACATGGTTATATGGTTCTGGGTATGAAAATTTTGTGCATGGTGGGTTTTTTTAGATCTTTCACTGATTCCTGTAAGTTTATCACCAGACATTCTACGGTTTTCTGATTACCACGTTCAGTAGAGAAAAATTTTCATCAAACAAAGAATATTTTATCACACTTCCGCATATTTCACCTGTAACTCTATCTGTATCAGGTAGATTTAGTAAGTATGACTACCTCAAGTTGTCTAAAATTTTAAATAAGATTTACTTGTTAAACATATAAGACTTCCTTCTATATCACATTTAGATGTAACAGTGTGATACAAACAGTACCTTTTGGGTGTCATCAGGAAAGATAAAAGTTTCCTGAGGGTAGCCAACTTAAGGTTTTCCCTTTTTGGCAATCACCCTCAGTTGCCAGAGGTAGAATCTTAGCTCTCTATGCACATGAAACTTTCCCTGCAGCATTATTCACAAAAACTTCCAAGGGAGTTTTTGATGAACTGGTTGCAATGGAGTTTTGCTGGTTTTTTAAGAATTCTTGAGAAAGACCATGGAACAATATCAATAGTTACTTAACTAATAGTTTGATTGGTCGTGGCAAGATGATGTTGCAAGATGCCCAAATTCCTATTCACAGATCAGCTTCCCGTCGGAAAATTAGAGTTCACTATCTAGACAGCCTGCCTGCCAATTCACTCGTCTGCCCAGTCTACAGTGTTCACACTGTCACTGTCTGACAGTGTTTCCCAGAAGTCTCTGTGAGTCACAGTCATCTACAGCGACAGCCCAGGCGACTTGAAGACAAGTGCTTGGCTACCTCAGCATTCAGGGGTACAAGCAATGGCTTCCAACATCAGCTGTTTTCTCCTCTTATTTGGCAGAATCTCTACCCTTGATTTTCAGGCACACACACCATTTTCGTTCAGAGGTGTCTGTTCCACTGCTCCTGGTCACTGCCTCAGTAGAAGGAAGCCATCACATTTTTAATTGGCCTGATTTTAACTGCAGCTTTGCTTTCCTTTTTTGCCCGCTGCTGAGGAAGACTTTGTAGCCCAGCACAGTCACAGATGCCCCACCACATCCTTGGTATCCGATTTCCTGTTTGCTTGTTTGTCACTGACTTGTCATTGCATCTGATGCCAATCTGAGTTTGACAAGTACTTTAATTTTGCTGTTTTGAACTGCTTTCATGTCACATATATGCTATCTCATCCTCATGAGTCACCACGGCTTGCCTCCTGAAAATAATGCACTCCTCAGCGTAATGATTTCTTCTGCTACAATTACTCTACCCTGCTGCTCTGAGGGCTTTCTCAACTATGATGTTTTTCTCTGCTAGACCCAGGTTCCAACTTTAATGCATTCTTTGTCTGTTTCTCTGTACTTGTTTTTTTACAAAGAAAATAAGTCATGCAGCAGCATTTTCATCCTCATCCTGCAGCACCTCGTGAAATTCCTGTTTGCCACATATACTTCGTGTTTGCTGTCCCCATTGTCTTTGCCTACAGGTTAAATCCATAGCTTTACTCTGGTCTGTCTTTCTAAGGGCCTTTAGCATGATTTTTGTTTGCTTTCTCAGCTTGGATCCTGAATTTTCCATCCTTATTACAACTTTTCACGAATTAGCTTAACTTTCACAAAGACACAGTTTCCTGAAGCAGCTCAAAGCAGGAAATGAACTGATCTATTTTTCAGTTGGGAATTACAACAATTCAAAGGGTGCCTCTTGTATACATTTATATAAAAGTGCATATTTTGTCACAATTTTTCTACTATGACGCTATTTAAATGTAATATCTCTCTAATACTAAGACATTTGCAGAAAGCTTCTTAAATTTTGTAAAGCTTTTTCCAGCCTACTGCTTGTGAATCATGCACTTTAAACTGTCTCAACTAGCAAAGTGTTGTTATTCCTTCTCCCAATCCAGCAGCATTTCATAGTCCTTGTGGTTTGTACTGCCCACTCAGCTATCTGGGTGTGACCTACAACATGCTGCCTTTATCAATCTCATTGATACGTTTTTGCAAAATTGTCCCTTTTTAATTTCACAAACCCCTTTTGGGAGCCAAATAACAGCTGAAAAAAGCATTTGCTGTGCCGTAGCAGAGAATTTGTTGCATGAAAAGTAAAGCATTTGTTGGCATATATTTAAAAAACTTTCCTCTGCTGTTTGTTATAAAAACCCCTGAAGTGGCAATAAATGCAAGCGTATCAGTATACAAGCATAAATTCAAATGTTTTCAAATCACAGCAAAAGCAACATCACCAGAAGTTTGAGCACCCATAATCCAAATGATTATGCACCCATAATCCAAATGATTACATTTCGAAGCAAATATAATTCCCACTGCTATTTAATTTATAAATAATTACAAAAAATTATTTATAAAGGTCGTAAATTGCAGTTTTAGGGAGTTTCTCCATGTGAGAGCTCTTTCTGCCGTCGGTAGGTGCACTGTGAGTGCTGTGGCACCATGAGAGCGAGCACTGCTCGGAGCAGTGACTGGCAGCCCCGAGGACAGCGCCGAGGATCCGTGGATACCCCTCCGCCCACGGGAGGCAAGAGCTTTGGATTCGCAGTCACCATTCTCTGAATACAACTCATGCACTTGTTGAGATAAACAAAAATGTATTCTTAGCTCCATGCATAAGTTATCACCTTCTGTACGAACCCTCCCAATGTCTCAGTGGTTAGGGATTCACAGCTCATCTCTGCATCCATCAAAGTTCATGAGGATGCTGAAAATGTGAATGAAAGCAGAACCAGATCAAGCAGGGAAGTATATTAATCTAAAATGTACATAAGTCTCCAGGGAATAAGTATTTGATAATTAAGAATATGGCACTGAACCATCACAAAATCTGAGCTACAGTGCTTTGTATCTAAGTGTGTTGCCTTTTCAACTTACCCTCCCCAAATTATATTTGGTTGTGACTCAGATACAAGGAGGTAACATACACATTTTAACACAAAAGGAGATGGCCTAAACCTCATGTAACAGTACTTCAGAAATTTCAGTACCATTTACCCTCTACAGACTAATGGAGACATGAAGACTTAAATCTGAATCTATTTTTAAAGAAGCAAATGTGCCACACTGATAAGCACATTCATTGACTATAATCCTTATCACCCAAATACATATGGTGCGAGCTGAGACAAGACCACTCTCCTGCACTTGTGTATAATTTTGTGTTGAAAAAAATAAAATCACATCACACGGTAGCCATGGTTACCCATAGAAGATAAGAGCAGCATTTTTCATCCAACAATGTCAGAAATGTGCATAAATTCGGGATCTGCACTTGATGTTTTTTTCAGGCCTCCCCATCTGCACATTTATTTTCTGTTGCCTGTGTATATCCTTTGACATACTAGGATTCTAGATATTTCAAGGAACAGATCTTTTTTGCTCTCCTTAAACTAAAAAGCACTTTTATCCCTAAAGCACAAATTAATTCAAATCTATTCTGAAAATCAGAATTGAAAGCTTACAGAAAAGCTTTTAAAACAATTGCTGTGCTGATAGTAAGTAAAATGTTAAATGGAGCTGGTTTATTTACTGAAAAAAACTATACTGCCAATTTACTGACTGGTACAACATTGTTCCTTTTGTCTTCATATTATTAAAAAAAACCCAACAAAAACCATCCAAAAATCAAATAACACACACACACACAAAACAACCCCACAGACAATGCTAAAAGAAGACATTAACTTACTTCTGCTGCCAAAATCATGTTGTTTTATGTCATGCTATTTAGTGAAACTCTTATGCTGTTTCATGGCCTAACTCTTCATACAAGTAAAACAGAAAAAAAAAATTACTTGTAAGAGATTAACACCAGATTAGCCTACTGCAAATTTTACAAAGACAAAAAGTGTGAGTATCAAGTCCAGAGCAATTCTGCCTCAGTTTTGGGTGCCATTTCAAACCTGGGACACAGGTCATATGCTACTCACGGAAATGCTGCATTCGCTCTGTAGGGCTCTTCCCTTAAAAAAAAAATAATCTAATTCACCAAAATCAAAAACATCTTGCAGAAATGGAGAAGCTGCAATTCTCACCCTGAAGACAGACAGATTAGAGACTGTCTACCAAAGAGACGTTAAAAGCCCCCCTCACCTGCCAGGGAGATCTGTTACCAGCTCATCCTATCCAGCTCTCCAATTAAATCACTGGGAGGATCACCTTCAAATTTAGCTCCCAGTGTTTCTAAGGATCTCTCATGGAAACAGGATTCTCAGGATTAAAAAAAAAAAAAGATACTGGCAGTCCTATCTCCATGTGTACCAACATGCCAGGGACACACACACATGGAGAGGGATACAACACAGAGAACAGACTATTCTGCCAACTGCAGGAAGAATCCCCTGCTCCCAATTTCAGGTTGGCCATATACTATCACAGGTGAGTATGTTCTAGGATCCCTGATGAAAACAAACATAATATATTTAGCAGTGTAATACCATGCAGTTAAAGGATTTCAAGGTATTTGAAAGACACGGTAATTTAAATCCAAATCCAAACCATTCATCTTCAAAGGGATCCTTATTTGTATGCACAATATCCCATGCCTAGATCAGACAGCAGCAGCAGAGAACAAAGCAAGTCCTTGCCTGAATGAAGAATTCTTAGGAGTGAAAAAACAGCTGAATTTCATACCTTATCTAAACTTGACTAATTATTACTGTTGGTGGGATTTAGAGGGGTAAAAACCCCACACAAATACAATTGTCTCAGTGAGATACATGGACATAAACTAGTATGTGACTTGTACCAGGGTGGCAGGGTGCAATGAAGAGAGAAAGTCTACAGCCAGATAAAAAATGAGACAGCCCAATAGGGCCAGGATGGATCCATATTGTGCAGCAAAATCTGCCAGTGAGATGCATCACACATCTCTGAGAGCCCAGCATGCAAGAGTGGCTCAAAGGAGATCCTACTGCCATGCTTTCAGAAGTTGTGCAGGGCTGAAGATGTAAGCTGTGGATGTTTTGGAAAGGTTGGAATGCTGGCTTGGATAGGATTTCACATCAGAATTTTATCTTCAGGATAACGATGGCTGTAGTATAAAGCTACTCCTCTAGATGTGGTGATATTTTCACAAAATAATCATTTCTGTATCCTTTTTTTTGTGGTGCTCTGTTTGTAAAAGATTCTAAATTCTTTCTACACTAAAATTCAAGTATATATTGTTTTATTAGGCCTACTGAAGAAAAATTATGTTTTAAGAAGTCAAAATAAAGAATACTACAAAAGAAAGAATTTCCATATTTTAGATCTGCTGCAAAAAGCATGTGTTTTAAGGATATCTACTTGTGTTTTAAATTGGAGTCACCATTGCTGGAAGAGAAATCCACTGGATCTACAACAATTCCTTCACAACATTCATCCTCCATCTCAACAATTGTGAAAGTGAGGCTCACTCAACCTATGGGATTTGTTTTACCTGAGCAGATCTTAGTGAGAGCCAAAGCTTTGTAATATATATTTTTTAATCAAGATATTCATAGGTCTAAGTTTAAACTCAAACATAGCTGCACTCATATGTAGCAATAAAAAAAGAGGCAGATAAAGACAGGATGGATAAATACCTACTTCAAATGTACTATTCACACATTTTCTGCAAAAAAAGAAAACATCAAGATAGGAAACAATTTCTGTAGCAATTGCTACATAAAACAGGATGATGTTAAAGATGATGTCAGAATGTGAAGCATAGCATTCACAATAATTTCTCACACACCCTACCAACTGCCTTAGCCTCTCTCCATTCATACTCCATTTCTAGGCAATATCAATTTAAATGTCTGCAAAGATCCCCTGTCTACCTAAGGATGTCAGATATTTATAATTCAACTGACCTGGTGGGATTTTTTTTCCAATCATTGGCTTTGTTTTTTTTTTAAATATTATCTGTATATATTAACCCTTTAGATATTTAAGAGCATTACTACTGTTTTTATTGTGCTGATCCATACAGTGCTATGACAGGCCTGTACTGGAAATTATGTAGGAGACAGAAAAGCAGTAACTTACTGAGGTAGACCAGGGTTCTTTGCAGCCTAAGCACCTCTGTGTAAGATGCCAGAGGGATAACAAAAAACATTTGTAATTCTTGAAAGTTGACTAATTGTATTTATTAATGTAACCATGGCATTATGCTACTGAAATCTAACAGATATCTGAAGTGAAACAATGGTGGAACAAATGTTACTTTTCTTTCAGGTATAGTTCTCTAAGGGATGAGCCAAATAATTAGCTGGTCTGGTTTTTTAGAGAACAAAAAGGCTCTTTACTGCCTCCCATTAGAACCTGCTGCCTGTCTCAATGGTGTGTACAAACACACAAGGGAAGGCTGAAAGAGCTGCCAAGGGCTTTGACACGATACACTGCAGAGTAACATTCCTAAATCTATAATAATATCTGTATACTAGAACATGATCCTCCCAAAACAAGTCAGTCTCTCTGTAAGTCAGTAGTTTACAGCAACAATACCAGCAGAACTGCCTGCTCTGGAATCAAATTCTTCTGACTGGAGGAGGAGAGGAAGAACTTCTGAAGTCCCACTGCAGTAAGCATATGTCCTTCAGTTTTGTCCTGTAGAAAAACTTTTACTAAAATAGCTCTATAACTGCTGAAGTAGTTTGAAGATGCCACTTAATATGTTCTCTAAAAACCTACAGGAACACAGTATAAACCTCTACGGTGATAACTAATATCAATTTATCTGAACCTCTAAGCAACTTAGGTTTTCAATCTCATATTTTTGTGCTGTCTCAGTATTTTCAGGTTTTATTTCTTTTTTTTTTTTTTTGGTACACTTTCCCACTAATATATGTTCTACAATGTTCTTATGAACACAGGCTTTTATGTGTCCAAAGTAAAGGTCAGCACTGACTGGAAATTATGCTGTTCCATTACTGGACAAATTTTGCATATACACCCATTCTCACAAACCTTCACATACTCTGGATACTTACCTAGTCTCTCACAGTTGTAAGTACTACATAGACACTCCTATCACTAGATACTTTACTTACCATGCTCAGTAGCTTCTGTCCCTGGTACAAAGCACATTAGCCAACATTACAGCCCTGAAAACATATCTTCAGGAGACTTCATCAAAACTCATTCAATAATAACGTAACACTGGCCACCAACAATACAATCACAGACGTTTCTTTACATCAGTAGCTCCAAGACTGCACTTACCCAAGGGTGTTTCAGACATGTATTGAAAGTATCAGGTGCTTCAACTGTGACTCATTGCTATACATGAGTTTACTGCTTGTCAAGCTCTGTTTGTCAGAATCTACAAATACAATAGCCACAGTACAATCAAAATGTTAAGCAGGGATGAGTCATGATAATGTCAGAGAAAATGACCTCAGTTCTTCCACTCTTCAACAGGTCGCTATGTTTTTTACCAGGAAAAATTATTTTTGGATGATCTGTTTATTCATGAAAGCAAAACCATCCTCATCCAGAATGACTGAATTGGGAACGGAGTGGCTGAAGATTTAGACACAGAGTAGTACTTGACAGACAAAAATAATGATTGATCAAATATGCTTAACAGCATACTACTGTGTGTTGTGATTCTGTTCCCCCTGAACAGGATTATGTTGGGTTGGTACTTTGATGAGGCTTGAAGAAACACCTGGACACTCAGGAAAACAGAGTGAGTCAGTGCTGAACCAATTTTCCAGAGCAACGTTTGCACAACTATCCTGCTGCAGTTGTAAACTACACGCAAGACAAGGTCCCGACCATTTATATCCCACGATACCTGAATGACAGTTTCAGTAACCAAGCTAAATTCCAGTTTGGGAAAATTCAACTGATTTTATATACACATTTGCTGCAGTTTCACTCAACTGTAATAATCTTCTTCCCTCCTTGCTGAGATTAACATGTCCAGTGCCATACAGTCACAGCAGTTTTCTGGTGAGTCACTGCTATCCACAGCTCCCAATGAGGATGCACAGCACCCAGTCCAAGAATAATACAAGTAAGAGGTGTTACAATAATTCCATTTTCAAAGCAGTACCACAGAAAACCAGGATGATAATGATTTAGTGATTTTCTTCTTGACCCTATTCATCACAGAAGAATCATTCTATAGTTACGTTATTCAGTTTTACAGATCTCTGTTGACATTTTTCTAGAACTTTTTCTTTTTAAAGTGGACACCTACAAATAAAATGTTAAGAAGTCACCCTTTCTCTCAATATTGTGCACAAATAATCAACTGTAGGATAGTTTGCAGAGAATTAAGGAGTTTTAGAAGTATAGCAATTACACACAGAACTTGCCACAACAACCTTACAGGAATCAACTAGAAACATAAAAGTCCCCATTTTTTTTTCATCTAAGAACCACAAAATGTTTTCCTAATGCATCAGAAGTTACAAAACACCTTAGTGTTCAGAAACACACAGGGCTTCAAGGCAAAAGAGAAAGTTTAAAGGTTGCCAAAGGTTTTATAGATCAAGAGCAACATCTCGAAGCCACTCAGACCGAGCCTTGCTGGCAAAGAACTGCAATCACACAGTTCCAGTTGGCACAAAGACATGGGAGTTCAGCATTTTTAAACTGTCAAACCTGATGGAGAGTAGCAAGAAATGCACAAGGAAGGCAAATACTCTAAACCAGAGCACAACAAAACACAAACCAAACGTACATACAGAAACATCTGCTTTCACGTAAAACTACAAATAAGGCACAGGATCTCTGTTAAAATGCCTTGATTTAAATGAAGAATATGATTCATCCCATCTCACAACTCCAGGACACTGTGGGGAAAAGCAAGAGTAAACTAAACAGGATTTTCAAGTATAGTCTGAAGTGTTCGCACTTAATTGGCTACATTAAAGTTACACCCAAACAATTTCTACTTTCAAAGGGAAGTAATCAGTAAGAGGTTGTTTTACTGCCTTGAATAAATAAGACAGAGCGGTCACATTCACATGCTCTAACAAATATTGCTTTGTTGATCCTTTTTCAGTTTATTTTTCTGCAATACTTAAGGTGCTTTCTCTAAGCCACTCGGCCCAGGAATTACATGGAGTTATGTTCCATAGGCTAAATAAAGGACATTGCCTCTGATCTGCTAGTAAATTTTAAGAGTGGATCATCCTGACCCAATTAACTTGTCCTGTTAGACTGATTGTTTTTGCTGAGAGATGCAGACAAGAATAGCTTAAAGCCAGGCTGCATGAAGCAACATGTGCTGGCACCCTTAGCAGTGGGGATTAAGAAGAAATGCAGAAAGCCCTGCGTATTTTGTATGTCCCTTAAGGTCATGAAGAGAATGTCCCACTCAGCCATCTAAATGGCAGAAACTACAATAGGCAAAGCCCAGGCTGTATTTAGTTCTGCAGTTCCACAGCACATGAGCTTGTCCATGTTCCCTTCTGCCAACAACAAGCAGGTTAGTCACACACAGCAAACTTGTGTTACACAGTGATAGATGTGGCAAAAGGAGGACACTGCACAGCTTATTGTGTGCAGCACAACACCCTGACATTTCAGGTGAAATGTATACAGGAATATATACATATAAATTGTAGACATTTGAAAAATATTTACAGGAAAATTAGTACTCACTGGCATGAAAGCAACCCTGTGGTCTTTTTACTCTGTGTGTGCGCATGTGTGAGAGTGATCTGCTGTATACCGCCAAAGTTTGGCTTACAAGGAGAGTTTTCTCCTGCCGATACATTTCAGTCTAAACTGTGAGAATGTGAGCAGGAGTAGAGTCATGACAAGCGCAGCTGAATGGGCTTAAAATGCAAATTCATGCACTACAAAAGGGAAGACTAAAATTCTGGGACAGCTTCTCAACTGCTCTAAACTTAACTTTGATCCACCACCTGCACCAATCTTGCACTGATTTTAAACTCAAACACAGAAAGAATTTCTTTACAGAGAGAGTAATCAGACATTGGAATGGACTGCCCAGGGAGGTGGTGGATTCTCCGTCCCTGGAGGTTTTTAAGAAGAGACTGGATGTGGTACTTAGTGCCATGGTCTAGTAACCACAGCGGTAGTGGATCAAGGGTTGGACTTGATGATCTCAGAGGTCCCTTCCAACCCAGCTGATTCTATGATCCCCTGAACCTCCCCCTGTTGTTCTCAGGCAAAGTGCAGTGAGAACTGCTGTGGGAAATGCTGCGGGAGGAGCCACCCACAGCCAGCAGCACACCTCAGGTACCCCTCACGTGTGACACAGCAGCACAGAGCCCAGAGATCCATGATGCCCAGCTACACCAATCAGACCAGAAACAAAGCTGGAGAGTATCACCACATTGCTGTTACACACCAAAAACTAGACATAGATTTGTCTTGCCTCTACCTACTGCTCGCTCTGACCCTGACGGCAGCTGCTGAAAAACGGAGCCGCCAGGTTGGTGTGGCCCCGCTCGAGGTGCTGCCCTAGCCCACGCTGCACCCTCACAGGTCAGAGCCAAAAATTTAATAAACCTCACCCCAGGCAGCACTGTGGGGGATCGTGTCCAAGGAGATCCGGCTCCTTTTCCAGATGGGCAGGGCATCTGTGCCCAGGGGTGGCAGCAGGGTCTCTGTGAGGTGAGGCAAGAGCTGCCTCAGGTGAGGATGGAGGGTTCCCAGTGGATTCGGCAGGTCCTGCAGCCCCTCAGCCCCATGAGAGGTGCCTCAGGGGAGCAGAGACAGAGGGAGAAATCCAGCAGGAGCAGGGGGAGGCAGAAGAGCTGGGAGTGAAGGAGGGAGGCTGAAGTGGGGAAAAAGGAGGCATTGCCCATCCATCTCTTCCATTTCAGGTACTGTCAGGAGAGTCATTACAGATGGATGACAATAACTTCTGCCTCCATCCATTTTGAATCCACGCTTTTTCAAAGGCAGCACATGCCTTTGTATCTTAACATTTTCCAAATACATTTCTGAACACCAAATGGAGCGCACTGGCAACTCTGAGGGAGGAATTTTGCTTTCTGAAACAGCAGACTATTTTTAAGACGTTAGAAAAGCTCTTTGTGGATTCATAATCACAGAGGGGATCTGAAGCCCCTGAGAATCAGTTTACTAAAAAAATAAAGCCAGACCTTGCTAGTAAACACACCTTCTTCAGCATGAGAAAAAACAGGGAAGGAATCAGCTGAATGTTTAAAGCAAAAGCAGATATTTGAGTGAGATAATATCTCTGAGGTGGTGAACATTTAAATTTCCCTTGTTCTTTTTTCCCTGAAGAGCAACCTTTCCAACACACACACACTGCTTTTGTTTCCAGAGTAATAAGGCACAAAAGACAGTCAAAAGCCTTTGGGTAATTTCCCCTAGTGATACACCTTGTTAATGTCTCAATTCAAATCATACCTGCCTGGCATAATTATAACACTGAGGGGTACTTCATTAACAAAAGTTTACCAAAACACGCAGTCAACTCTGTCATTTGAAACTTCAAATGAAAGTTAACAGACTTTATAACAATTTTGCAGCCATTTAAACCAGCATTATGTACAGTTGTTATGTTCTGTTTTGCAGAAAAAATCAAGACAGGTAGAATACAATGATCTTTGATTGGTTTTCCTAAGGCTAATACTCTTATGTAAAAATACCACACCTGTTTTCCAGCATCAGGTGCCAGACTTCAGATTTTGCAAGGATAATAGATGGTCCTTTTACGGTTCCATTCCTTCTTACTCTCTGCTGTGAACTGCTGCCCATTTGGTTTATAAGATTAGATATCTTTCCATGTAAGATTTAAAAGCACAGTGGCCTTCCCTCCATCAGAGGAAAGCTGTGCAATTTATGATGAAAAGCACAAATCCAACTTCTCAACACCCTGGAAAGCCCAACAGTATTCTTTTGGGAGAATTTAAGCCTCAACATTCATAAAAATTGATCCCTCAGTGCAGATTCACTGCACTGTACCTTTTTGGCAAAAGGGTTTTCACATCCACTGCATTTGCACCTTATTGAGAATGAACCTTTTGCAGTATTTATAATTCACTCCCAAAGCTAAGGGAAATGATTCACAAAACACAGTGTTCCTTCTAGCTTTGTGTCCTGTATGACATCCCTCCAAACCTCTCTGTACATCTTGCCCACTACAGTAACAACATTGCCACATCTGTCTAAACACCCTATGGCTTCTTCCTCTAGAATTTTCCCCCATGTTTGACAAGGAGATTAATTTTACTAGTCTAAAAAAATAGCCACAAACCAGCATGTTTCCAGCATCTTCTTGTAAAGGACTTACTCTTGGTAAGAAGTCAGTGGGAGCAGTTATGCAATGCCTTTAATGGCTATTGCTTCCTGTGTTTTGTTATTCTTGCTTTCTAGCAACAATGGAGAAATGGTGCTGTCATGAAAACAATACCTTAAAGGAATGATTCCTTGAACCTATATTTTCTAGCTAAGCTAAAGCACATTACTGGAATAACAACACATACAAAGCACTGTAGTACTAAAAATAAAACATCTGTATGGATATGCCTCCTCTACTTAATTGCAAACAAGATTAGACAGTGTGTAATCAATATAAAATTGTGTTAGCTGCACAGGTCATTTTCTACGAACATGTACCTAAATGCAAATGCACATTTCATTTTAAAATCTCTGTACTTTTATGTCACCACCACAGAAAATGCTATGCCATCATTATAGAATTAAATTCTTCTCACAGTCAGAAATGATGGAAGCTTTTTGCTGAGAAGCTGCAGCAAAAAGAAAAGATACAAAACCAGCTGCAGCCTGTAGTCATGCTAATTAAAAATCAATTCATTGCCAGCGTCTTACACCAAGTTAAAATCACAAAGAAATTAAGATGGTGTGACAAGAACTGCATTAATTAAAAAGTTAAAGGTGAGACAAGAACTAAAAGTGAGAGTCATAGCTCTCTCTGGTACTGGAGCTGAATTTACAGGATTTTTCTAAACCTCTGTGAGGGAGTACCTGCCATACAAGAGATCCACCAGGGAACCTCCTGAGTGCACACCTTGGGACAGAGCTTTAGCAAGGACAAGTGAACACTGAGAAGCAGAAGCACAGTTAGTGCACTGCCTTTCCTGCTAAAAGCAAAGATTGGGTGTTAATTCTTCTGCCATGAAATGCATTTTCAATCCCATTTGCCATTACATCAAGGAAGCCATTAACACCATGCCTTGGGAATGAGGAGTAAAACATAAATAAGAGTCTCAGCGGCCACAGATCAGATTATGTTTTGCAAGCCTTGCCGTGAACTTCACCTCAATTCCGAAACTACACAGCACTCACCTTATCCACTTCCCCCGTCTCATGGAGCTAAAGGGAAAGACTGGGAGAGTTTTGCCACTGTAGTGGCAAACAGGACAGAACAAAAGAAACACAATGAATAAAGGTAGTCCTATCTCTGAAAGAAATCAAACCCCCCTTTTTTTTACATCTATTTTTCTATTTTTATAATTATCACTCAAAGAAGCAGAATATACACACACAAGTTTCTGCAAATACTGAAACCATCATGATGGTAAGTTTATAGCTAAGATTTTCTCACCTCAACAACTTTAGCAAACACCTACATGATTCACAAACAAGGATTTGCCAGTATTTTTACCGGAGGGTAGAAGTTTACTGGAAAACATCCTGAATTGGCTACCTTCTGCTTTTATCTTACAGAAAACAAGAGGATAGCATTTTTAATATGGGCATCCCTCTAATGAAATGGGAAGGATATGAACTGATAGATATGATCTAATCATAAATAATGGCAATTTTGTAACATAAAACCATTAGTATGGAGGCAAAGAATAATGATGGAACTAACTGCAGAGACACTTTCAAACAGAGGATTACAGTGAAATTCAGCTAAATGGAACACTTACAAAATAGCTAACCAACCATTTTCACCTGGAAAGGGCTGTTATTTTTCACTAAAATGAAATTTAACTAATGGTTTATTCATTTATCCTTGAAAGATCAGCCTCTGTGGGGTCTCATTCTCAGTCTGCAAATTTTGTTCTGGAACTCCAAATTAAAAATAGCAAAAGAGAAAAATAATGAGTCACACAAAATCTCAACCTTAGCCTTAAAGGACATTCATGACCACAGAGCCCCATTAATTCACAAGCTACACCACCAAAAATCTCAGGTAGGAAACAGGTGACCTCACTGAAGTTTCCGCTCCTGAGGCAGACAGTGTTGACATTCAGCAACAACAACAACAGCAGAAAAACCTTTCCACTTTCACTGGAAATTACATATGGAGTTGACAGAACACGATACAAATTACCGAATTTGATTTTTTTTTGGAGGGGAAGAAACCAACCAAACCAAAAAAACCCAGCCACAAATCAGGAGAATACAACCTCTTTCCCTAGATCTTTATTGATGACAGCTTCTCAGGGTTTCATTCTACCAACAACTGTCTAGTCAGTGTGTATATTATCAAATAACTATACTTAAAAAATAGACTTCTGAATAAATCTGTCAGTTCCGATACACAATTGATGTGTATCTAATATACAGTTATCAGTCACTCACAAATAGAATTCTGAACCATAGAAAATGGACATAAAGAGCAGGTAGGATCTCAAAAATATGTGCTCATTTATAATCCTTAATGCAAATAGTAGCTTCTACTATGCACACTTAGTAAAAATTAAAGCTAAGCTAGTAAATGAATACTTTTTACAATCATAGAACAAGCCAAAGAGAATGAAGACAGACTGATTTCAAATCTAACTAGTATGTTTGATTACATATTTAGTACTAAATAGGTGTATTTCTTGTGCATTTATAAATATAATCCTAAAGCAAAGCTGCATGCCAATTTACCATGACCAGAGCCGAATCATTAGCAATGTTCTAGAGGTATCCAATGAATCCATCAAGAAAATACTCAATATATGTATCAACCATCAAAGTGATTTGCCACTTTGCCATGTCCCAACAAGAAAAGCAGGGTGCAGTTCAGACATTGTGACCATCTGCATTTCAAACATGGCAGCTTGACAGGTGGACCAGTGATGCTCACCAATGTAAGTTCCCAAAAAAAGCCTGAGGTACAAATCCCTGCACCTTGTAAACCAGCCATATCACCTTGAGCAGACAGGCACAGATGGTGGTACCCAAGTTACAAAGGTTGGACCACACCACAGCCTCCATCACCTTCTCCAGGTGCTTCTCTCCCTCTCAGTAATACCTCAGTCTTGTTTCTGTTGATCAAGCCAACTAGTTTTCTTCTCACACACCCTCTCAAATTGTCTTATTCCATCAAGCGTTTCCAGCTGGATGGTCCCAACACACTTGACAGCCTCATATAGCCTATGTTTCATTACAAACCCTCCCCTTGGCCTGATGTCATGTCAAATGACAATTAAACAGCTTCCTGACACATCACAGAAGGGGGCGGAGAGTAATTGTCTCTAGTTATGTTTAAGGCCTCGTGTTCCTTTTCTCCTCCCTTTCACTCACTCCCCCTCAAAATATTAAATAAGTGAGAACAAACCAAGCTTCAGGAAACAACCAAAACAAAAAGATCAAGGTAACTTTACAATAGTGAAAAAATTAATTTTTACAATCAGTATCCAAATCTTAACTGTTTTCATAATCCTGTCACAGATGTTACCTGTGCATGTAAGCAATACTAAAAACAAAACTCCAGACATTTTATAGCAATTTGTGAATCATCCTAGCTTTAAATAAGGAGAGATCATAACAGCATACACCAAAGCCTACCACATAAAGAAACCCCACCTATTCAACAGATGCAGATGATATGATTAAATATTCTGGAACTATAAATATTATTTCATTTATATCCCAGAGGATGGTTTTAAACCCACATTTGTACAGAAAAGACTATATTATGCAAATATATTCACACATATATACATATGTACATTGACAGAAGAAAAGACATTCTGCAAAACAAAAGGCTTATGAACAAATAATTACCCCATGAGAATTGCAGTAAGGCATTCAGGGACAATGAACCCAGGTATTTAGTGCCTCTACTTTTTTCTTTACAATCTATTGTATATTGTATTTGATATTCTGGAATTTTATCTCCCACAAAGACTCTGGAAAATGGTTATGTAAGTAGTTTTAACTAACGTTGTAAACAGGTTTTCAGTCTTTTTACCATATGTTAAAGATGACAGAAGATGTTACAACAAGCAGTGAAATTCATTCACAAAGAACAAGCCCAAGAATTCATGAGGTTTTATGCTCTAAGGGTAGGAAATCATTTTGGCTGTCTCCCAGGATGAACTGTTTAATCAGAAAACAGTTGCACTGAATTAACTAGTAGTTCCATAAAACAAATCTTACTGACTCTTCCCATCATCAAAATTCTCATTTAAGGGATAAATCTCTTCTCACTTAATTTGCAGAAATAAGGGTTTGTGCCGTTGTGACTGCTGAAGCCAGGCAATATTGACAGACACTAGTGTATCAACATTGCAGGAGTTTCTTTTAACTTTCCGAATATACCAAGAAAACTCCCCATTTTGCCATTGCCACCAGACTGGAGGAAGCATCACAGCAGTGGGTAGACTGGCTTTTGGGTCCTCTGCAAGTGTGAAAGGCAATGAGGAACTAGGAGTTTTTATCCCTAGAAGAGGAGGAGTAATTTGTCCTTTGAAAGCATTTTGAAACACCTTAGAATACCTCTGAGCAAAACTTGGGCTTTTAAAAGGGGACATTACCTCTTAAGGGCACTCACTCAGTATTACTGCTTCTGGAGATACTTAATGTAAAACATGGCATTTAAAAAACCATCCTGGTAACAGCCCTCATTTATAAGCATTTAAGTAGACCTGCTCAAAGGCATTCATATGTCAGGCTATGAATAGGTGCTGCTGTAGATAGCAAAATACATGATTGCCTTCTCTGAAAATGCAGCAAATACTGAGCTCACTTGGAACTCTGCCTTAGCACTGAGATGAACAGCTCATTCTTTTATTTTTCCCTTTAAACATCACTTCACATTGGTACATTTCCATTCCACCAAAAATCTCCCTGGCATTTTGCATCTCCTGGAGCACAATTAAAGTACCTGTAAAACCTGACTGCCTAATTTCCAATTTATAAAAAGCAATGCAATTATCCTGTTCAAATTAGATTTAATTACAAAGCCTCAGAGTGGTCTAAGAATATTTTCTGATACATGCTCAGCTGAAAACTCCCATCATTTTCAGCAGGGAATACAACATCCATTTCTGGTTGTGTGGCTCTCCTAGTTTGGTCATTTATGGTTAATTGCAGCACCCTGGAACATCTCCTTCCTAGTTTGCCAGCTAACATTTAATTACACCACCCTGGCATATCTCTTCAAATAGTATCTGGTTTCCAAGCTGAAACATCCAAGCACAAAGGAAAATGCTAAGAACCTTTCAGAGAAAGCACGTCCAAACCCTCTGCAATCCTAGAAAAAAAACAAATCTGCAGAAAACTAGTATCGACCATCCAACAAAGCAGCTCCCATTTTATCCTCCTTTCAGCAATGCCATGAAGAGCTGGTTTCCAAGAGCACAACAGGCTGCTGCTACATGGCATCAGCAAATTAACAAAAATGCTATCATGATGAATGCAAAGATGGAAAACGTCCCACTTACCATCTCTCTCAGAATATACACTCCGATAGCATCCACAGTACCTGCATGTCAGTATTCTCCTATTGCCTTTATTATTTTCACTCCATAAATTGGCATCAGAAATAAGAGCCAAAGAAAGTGAGAATAATGTAGATAGGGATGCTCAGTGCCACATTCACTTACCTGCAAAAGGAAAAGGACAGGGTTTGAGCTCACTAATCACACGAGTTAGCTAATCTTATTAGATGGCTGCTAATTATCTCTGACACAAAGAAGGATTACAGGAGGCAAGCAGAGAAATTTTTTTTTTAATAGATATAGAAATGTTTTTAATAGACATTGATTGGTTATACTGGGGAAAGAAACAAACATTATATTTATCCAGAGATCCTAAACATTTCTCTTTCTGTTTGCTGAAGAGCAGATGTGACAATGAAACAGGTGGTGGAAATATAAACCCTTCTAAAACCTCCAGGGTGTTTTCTCAGGAAGTGTCTAATGATTGTCACTGGATCTGTTGCATCTCTTGCTTTATGGGCTAACGTGGTACAAGTAGTTGCTGGGGTTTTGCCAGTGATCTCCTAGGCAACTGGCTGCTCAAAGGAGCCACAAATAGAAGCAGTAAACCCAACTCCCGATTTCAGTCTCAAAGCAGTTTGCACTTCTAACATCCATCGTGCAAGAAAATATACATCCTACAAAGGTATGCATGATCAAAAGCACATGCATTCCCTTTCTTAACATACTACAGCCACAGACGTTGGAAATAGCAATCAGATTTGTGCATTAGTTACAAGAAAATAACTGAATAAATTATTTAAAAAAAGGTTTCCAAGACTATAGATTTTTCAAAGAAAATCTCAATTAGCAACAGTGCAGTGCTCACACAGATTTCTCAATGATACAAGGTACTCATTTGGGCTCCTCAAGCATCAGAGAAAATGAGAATTTATTCTCATCTGTTTTAAAGATTTATTATAATGACTTGATATGGTTACTTATTTCTGTTTAGCCTACAATACAAGCATAAATTTATATAGCAAACAAAAACCTAGAAAGAGTAATCTGCTGACAGCTGTTCTGAAAAACCACTTCATATATTATTTAATTACATCTCTCCAAGAATAACAATTAATCATTTATGCTTTCTCATTAAATATGTTTTAATTTCTTCAGCAATTCTCTTTGTAACTCATTGTTAAAAAAATGGGTATCTTCTTTTATTAAAAAACAGATTATTAAAAAATATAGTGTATATACACAGCAATCTTATTTATATAAATGAAGAGGAAACTAAGACTTAAGGTCATAATATTTAACAGAGAAAATTAGCCATTCTCCAGGAAAGACTGTGGAAAGAATAAGGATTTATTCCTAAAAATCCAATGGATTCTAGTTTTAAAATATATTTCAATATAAAATGTGGATGCTTGCAGAAAAAGGTATTCCCTGAGTTATTCAAACACAGAGTGCAAGTGTTAGATAACAGCAGGCACAGATTCCCCAACAAAGTAAACACAACCAAAACATAAGAAAATCTCATGCTGCTAACTAATATCAATGTCATTCTGATAAGTCCAAACTAATTTTAAAGCCTCCTGAAATCTCTTAACAGAGAAATTATCAAAGAAATACCTAAGTAAACACATTAGTCATATAGACACCTTTATAAACAGACACAAAATAGGTGCTTTGGCCGAGAAAGTTTGGACCAAATGATCCTTGAGGTCCCCTTCCAACCTGGTATTCTATGAATCTATGACATACACGTCACAATTGTACACAATTTTATATAGTTCTTATTTGAATAAATGCATAGTTCAGTTTTAAAACTTGAAGCAGCTTTGCAAGTGTGTAACGGTTTCACCACAGGAAAAATGTCCTACAATGTCTTGTTTAGGCTAAGTACAGGCTTTTACCAGAAATTGGAACATATTATTAACATGTTTTTATATAGAGCTACAAAGATTTCTGGTTCAAAAGGGACTCATTGTATACAGTTCATGCTATCTGATGAAAATAAGAAATGAAGATGCAATACGTAGAGTTAATCTCCGTTTAACAACTCATCTGAAAGCTTCCACAGCTACTGATCACACAGGTTGAGAGGAACAGGGGCAGTCACTGTCTGTCAACTTTGAAGAGATCATAGAAAAGGTCTCAGCTGGACAAAAGCAATGACAAATCAGTTTATAAGCTTGGCTTCAGGTGCACAAGGTGGCTGATAGCAATTTTTCAGGTATTTCTGTAAAAGAATGATAGACTTGATGCAAGACCTCACAATCAAGAGCAATAGCTAAGAGAAGGACAAGGTGCACATATATTCCCTGTGCCCTTTAGAGGGGGCAGTGACAGCAAGGAAAACTGAAGCACAAAAAAGAATAACAACAGCAGCAGCTATGCTGAAGGATACAGGACCATTAGATGAGGGCAAATGGTCTTCTTCAGTATTGATTTTATCCAGAGAATAATAAAGAACAAATGTGAATCAAGACCTCCTGCATTGGGATTCTTCCTGCGTGGATAATTTTTACAATATGACATTAGACTGGAGAGAAGAAGAGCTATCCAGACAACTTACAGCACAACATTCCTTCAGTGTTTAAAACCAAGTGTCTGTGTCATGCCTACAAAGAGTTAAGAATGGGAAGTTATTCTTTGCTATCAAATTTCTGCTAACTGAGGAAACCAGAAGCAATATTTAGGGAAAAAACCCCAAACAAACAAAATCCCACAAAACAAACACACAGACAAATGGACCAATGTCAAAAATGTTCTGAAGAATGGAAGAAAACTCACTCATTAATTCAAAGAGAAATTTATGAAGAGGCCTTACATTTCTCACTAAAGAGACTAGTAATGAAGTTATTTGCAACTGCTGCAATTCCAGGGAACAAACTTCATTGAAAGTCTGGTAGGGAATTATAAAAACTAAGGGGCTCAGGTTTATTTCTTCAGCTGCAAACAGGTTACTACAGGATAAATGAGCACACTCCCCACAAGAGACAAACCAAGAGTTTTCATTTGCTTTTCAATGCCCAGTGTTCCACAAAAAGATGACAGTGAAAAATTACACCAAGTTTGTCATATGCTTTCACCTGCCTGAATATGTTCTGTAATGGAGATGAGGAGAGAATCAGAAGAGCTGGCCCCTGTTCTGAACTACAGCCAGGCAGGATTAAGAGATAAAAAAAGCAAAACCTAATCAGCTAAAAATTTTGCAGGAGACCTCTGCTAAGATTTCTGAAGGTGTGAAAAGCAGAATAAGTGATACTGCATTATCTAAAAAGACAGAGAACAGGATGGAAGCAGAGTCTGAGGTGGTCAAAAGTCTTAGAAATCAGGATACAGAATATTAAGTTCACGCAAAAAGACAGAGATGAAAAGAGCAGCATGACAAAAGCACATGCCAAATACACACAAGTCTGAGGGAAATCGGATAGTCAGAGCTGACAGAAGAGGGATGAGCTTACAACAAACCCAGCCAAGAGAAAACCATGGCATAAGCCAACTTTACATGAGGGGAAGTGAACAGAGAGCGACAGATTTTAGAACTCCGCAGTACGAAAAGCCAAGCCAAGAGATGACAGGAGAAGGAAAGGAAAAGGAAGACTTCCCAGAGCACACTCAAGGTTAGCAGAGGATTGGTATGAAACAGGAAAACATTTTTTTCCATCCATTTAAGACCAACCAACTGTTTTACAGTGAGGTAGTATTAAGAAGGCAAGAAAGCTACACCTGGATAGGGAAAGCACAGCTTTTTAAGGAGTAGAAAGAAGAAAAGGACTAGTTAAGACACAAGTAAGGAAAAAAAAGGCATCAGGATAGGAGGAAATCTAGGAGGACAAGTATTAAAATGAACAAAACTCAGTATTTGAGACAGGAGTAAGCAATTTCTATAGACTAGGGTAAAGTATGCAGTAGGAAGGATGTAATTTAACAAGATTTTGAATATAACATAAAGGCAGCATGAAAAAGTCTGGTCAAGTGACAAAGTGTCCTATCACCGTCCAGCAAAGGACCAGCACAACTTCAAGTACCATTTAGGTGTTGCATCCAAAAGTCAAAATTATGCCAATGGCATGGTACCTTCTCTGAAAGTCTGTAGGATTCTGAAAACTGGGACTTTTGGCAAGACAAACAGATGCTGGCAGAGATAGAGGTGATATCCCCTGGAATAAGCAAAAAAAACAAAACCAAGTCCAAACCAACAAATTAAAACCAGATACAGTTCAGGGAAACACATCATCAGCCCCCACTCCATAAATCTGCAGTCAAATTATGCATCAGTTTTACTCCGCTCTTACGTTATAACCCCGTTGTCCTGAGTTCTGTTTTCCAGATGACAGTTACTCTCTGATGCTAATATCTAAATTTAAAAAAATTGATTTTTCTCTTGCATACAATAAACAGGAAACTGAAAAAAATCATCACATCGAACGCAGTAAGACAATCTCATCAGCAAACCAGTAATTCCACACTCCACACAAACCAAACAATCTGAAAACGACTCTGGTGTGCAGGGAAGGAGCTGTCAGCAGAGGCATCAGCAGTTCAGCTGAGGCTCCAGACACCTCAGAAGAGTCAGGAGCTATTTCATCAAGTCCCTGAACTGAGGTCTCTGTGCACCAACTCCTCTTGTCCCACAGCTCAAAGCTGGGAAGTTTTTGTCTATACAAAGGGGAATGCTAATATTGTGATTTGCCCCTTTGCTCCATTTACATCTCAAAATTTATAAAAGGATCTACTAAACCTTTCCGGCATCATTTCCCACGCCCTGCAATTAACTCTTAAGAAACAAGGACTTTTTGAGAAATAACGGATGTCTAGAAAACTTCTAGGCACAAACCCCCCAAACCTTTATCATTTAAAATGGCACATGATATTTTTTTGGAAACAACTTTCATCAGTAGAGGAAGACTTGCATCCTCCTGAAAATTCTATTCTACTTTTAGGAGCAGGGTTATCTATAGAACACGAACACTATTCACCTCATGGAAGTAACTTGGGGGTCACATACATCACTCCTGGCCACAGCTGTTGGAAGCAAAAAAAAATCTCTAACCCACTGTGTTGCAATCAAATAAAACCAACTAAAACTGGAAATGACTGAGGCAGCTGTTCAAAAAAAAAAAAATTCCATCCATAGTTAACTGGTCTCATGCTGTTTAACAGTTAAGATAAGCTGCAGTTAAAACACATATCCACCCTATATGTTCTTTTTAATCACGCACAAACACATTCACACAGAGACAAGGAAAAACTCAAAGGCTCCATTAACAAAACCTGACATGACATTTTATCCTCTTAGAAGAGGGGCTGGCAGCTCATGAGTGCTGTAAAGCTGGGGTAAAAGCAAAAAAGCCCCATAAAAAGCCCAACAAAAACCCCTAACAAAAAAAAACCAAAAAAAACGAACCAAACCAAACCAAAACCAAAACCAGAACCAAAAACTCAATCAAAGAAAACCCTGAATAATTCCTGAAAACAGAAACTCACTCAGTATATAACTACTTTGTCAGGAAAAAAAAAAGTCAGCAAATGCTTTTCTAGAGGAAAATGCATTCATTACAATTCTCAGTGAGCAACAAGGACTGAAAAGTGTCTGTCCTTACTGTTTGGTTAAAATGAAATACTTTTTCTGCCCAATAATCCTGTGAAGGCCCATAGCAATAACAGATGTACAAACAAAAACACAATGTAGTGCTTATCTCCTGGAGTTTAATTTCTCAGCAATTGCAGATGGCTCCAACTTTAGTTTATGCAAGGCTTTGACAAGCTGGTATTATGAGAAATTGGGAAAGAAGAAAATTTATTTCACAATAAAATCCCTGATACAGTGAGCATTAATTTGCATTTTAGCAGAAATTCATCTGACCATGTCACAGATATCCCCCACCCACAGCCTATCTCTTCATTCTTGGCTAGGTATCTCTAGGTCAGGACTCTGGGAAAAAAAAATTTAAAAAACCCATTGGAGGCAGTTGCTATGGTTGTATTCAAATGAAAAAAATGAAGATAAAGCTGTGGTTGGGATCAGTTATTCCACATGATCACTGCATACATGGTCCGAGTCCCAAAGGGTTCCTGAGCAAACCTGATGTCTTATTAATAGGCATCTCTTAAGGACAGTTTGTAAAGGTAAAGACTGAAAATGTAGTGCAGGGGTTATAAAGGGCTCTCCAAAACTCATGGGCATGTGCTGCACATACTGACAGCAACACTCACCTGAGAAGACTGATAGAAAACACAGTTCAAAATTTGATGAAAAGAATAATTTTTGCACATTTGTCAAAGTTTTTCCTCCTATGCTTTCTCTCTTAGTAATTCTTTTTCAGAGATATGGTGGCTCTTACAGTAGTTTTAATACTTTCTTCACTAACATAATTTTTATTGCTTTTGGTAGAGTTCCAGTAAATTCCACAGCTGAGAACAAAAAAAAATAAAAACCAAAGAGATCGCTTTTGATCCAGTACTTATTTCATGAAAGGAAGTACCCCTTCATCACAACACAGACATTGTTTTCTGTGAAGAAGAATTTGGCATCAAGACCACTCTTGGCACTTTATCCAGAAGTACCAAAATTTACCTCATGGAACTGGCATTCACAAGTGTTATATATCCCACAATTATTTCAATAAATACCAAGTCAACCTCATTAAACAGCAAACACAAAAACATCATAATGAATTACAGTAATGCCAGAACACAAAACAAGCCACCCCCAATGGACACTTAAGGGAATTATTTAGTGGAAGAGAATGATTTTAAAAAAGTATAATACATACTTTGAGAATTTTAAAACCAAAATCAAACACCTTTGTAAAAAAACATACTTCTGTTGAACTACAAATTATGGAGCTAGCTAAAAAAAATCAGTGAAATTCTCTGCTTCATGCTGTGGAAGAGTTTAATCACCATGGTTCTTCCTAGCTCTGTGTGCTATGAATTCATGAATTTCAGATAACTTAAGCATGCTGTACAGATCCTGGAAGCTACTGAAATGTTTTCCAGGTATTGTCTCTAATATCTGAAGCCAGCTGGAGCCCTGGCAGATGCTGTACCCATCTCAGAAGTTTTGATCATGAAGGCATCAGACAGAAAGAGTCCGCTCATTTCAGATGGACAACAGTGTAAGAATACTGCAAAAATTAGATTCAGACATCTCTACACCTGAGTTTACAACAATCTTCCTGCTAAACACTCCCAAAAAGATGAATTTGGCCCTGAACATTTATCCACATCAACAGTCCTGCTGAGATAGTATGAACTATGAAGCACCTGTGCTTTTGTGCTATTGTGAAATGCACAATTGTGCAGCACACTAAGAGTGGGACCTCTAATTTATTGATTGTATTTTGCCATGGTTACCTGGATTCATAAGCTATAGGAAAGGAAGTATTTATTTTGACACTGTAGGAAGCCTAGAAGGGTAATATTCAATACTGATGAACTAGACTGAATAGGAATATTATATGATTACACTGGAAGTTGTTTTGGGAAAACTAGTGCAGGTGTGGGAAGCTAAAAAAAAAAAAAAACAAAACAGAAAATCTGCTAAAGAGTTTTTCAAAGAACTGACCTTTACTATTAATGGAAGCAGAACACACAGCAATGAAAAATGCTATTCTGGAAGAGCCCTGCAATTTACTTGGATTTGAATTTCTATCACTTGGAGTACCTTCACCCTAACTTTGCTAGGAAAGTCCTTTGAAAATAAACTAGTGTTTGCAACCCACTAGGAAAAACAACTTATCTAGGTCTTTCATTTTCAACACAATGTACATTCCCATATGCGAGAAAAATCACTGGGGAATTTTTTTTTATTTCCTGTACTTCATGTATCAGTTACATGTTATTGATTCTGTGCAGATTAATAGGCAATTACATGTTTCCATATCTCAGTTCTCTGTGAGGTTATCGAGTTTCTCTGAGTTACTTAGACTGTTATTCATGCTTACTTTTATACAATAGCAGCAAGTGAGTTAACTTCAGCAATACAAGCATTCTGCAGGTGAGATTCATGCTACTGGCACTATAAATAAAAGGTGACCGTTATTCACTGCATGGTGTCACTGGAAAATATTTTTTGAGCGAGCCAATTAAGAACTCTGCATAAATCAACTGAACTTCACCTGAAGAAAGAACACACCACCTTCACCTGCCAGGCACCTTTGCCAAAGTATTTTGCCAGAAGTATGGTTTGAAGGCAGTGGTAGAAAGTATGATGAAACAGAAAGCTTACTCAAAAGTTACATCAGACTTCCAGGTGCAGCACTTTACTGACACGGCTGCAGAACTTCCACACTACAACTGGTTTTCATCAGCGAGATCAGACCGAAAACACAGTTGCTTGCTCCACTCTGTGCAGACATACACGTGGAGTTCTAAAAAGTTAATTATTTGAGAACAGAAGAATGGGAAGACAGTGAAAGTTGAGAAAAGTCACTAAGCCGCACAGATTCAGTTCCCCACATCGCACTGTTCTGAAAGTTGCAAAGAGTATTTGGGAAACTCCACAGCATGTCCAACGAGTATGGTCATATACATCAAACCCAGCCTGTGGTACTTCTAGAGAGACCTGGCAAAAGGCTTGCATAGAAATACAAACACAAGGACACCGCTGCAGCAGTCAACTCCAATTTATTTACAGTAAGGAAGTGTCATTGCTTTAAGAACGAACTTACTTCCATTCTCCTAATAGCTACTGGTTCACTAGTCACAGCTTGGGAAACAGCTTGCTTTTCAGTTTATAGCCAGAAAGCAATTCAAGTAGGGGTAATGTAAGATTTCATATGAAAAGCTACAGTAATGACAATATGGGCAAAGTTTTTGTCTACCATCTATTTCCAACCTCACTGCTGACAGAAAGTATAGAGCTTCCCCAGGGGCTCTGGAGATCAGGTCAAGGTCTGCTGGGTCAGCAAGAACAGGCATTTGCCTAGAAACTGCATAGAAGATCAGGAGAAAAAAAATAAAAATAGTGAGCCTCTTCATCCTACAGACTCCCTTCAAAGGCCCTGACAAGACCCTGTGCCTTTTGGAGGAAACAAGAGCTGCTCTCAGCCTTTCAGAACACCAGCCAGTTTACACTGAACTCCAAGCCCTTCCAGCTGCTGGGTGTCCATTTGCTCCTCCTGACCTCTGGTTGTTCCACAAACAGGTTTTCTCCCTACTTTCCCTTTTTGTTACCATTATTACTGCCTCCATCCTAACAGGTCTTCCAAATTTGTGTCTTCTATGCAAAAGAAAAATAATTAAACGGTAATATTGAGAGACACATGGAATCATCACAGTTGTTCTGCTCTCCTTGATCGTGATTTGCTCCCCAATTTCTTATCATTTAGATGGTGAAAAGGTTAAAGACAAGGACCAGGTCCTCACCTCGAGCAGACTGCAGCATAAAAAGGCTCTGATTATAATTGTGGATTCTGTATTATTATTGAGAAACAATTCCCAATTATACTTTATTAAACAGGAATTTCTCACCTACTCTTTTAAATCTTGAAACAGCAACTGAAACTGAGGGCTGTTATTTTTCAAACTTCCTCTCCTTTCTTGACTGCTTTCTCACTACAAACACACAGCCCTTTCCTCCCCAAAACATCCTAGGACTATCCTGCATTGACATTTAGCATTTCATGATGACTGTCCAGTGAATGGCACATATGCAAAAGACAACCAAGACAACAAATAATTAGCAGTTTTTCACTGGCTGAATGCCTCCTGTGAAGAAAAGAGCAATTCATCTCCTTACAAGAGACAAAGGAAAAGGCTGAAGGAGCTCCAAGACATCTTGCATTAAACCATAATATTCCTTCCCTACAGTGTAATTGCTTATTTAAACACATTAAGAGAACTAAGAGTTTCTGTGCAGTAAACAGAGACAGTGCCCCCACACTCCCTCCCCTTTCTCTCAGCTTTAAAATCAACTGAAATAATGCAAAAGTAATTGGAGTGATAAGACAAAGCTATGTTTTATTTTTTTTTCAAATTAAACAGTTTCAGCTTTAACTGGTAACAAAAACTGAATTGGATTTTTCAATTTCTTAGATTATCATCAATTGCTTTTTCACTGTTGGACTCTTTGTGAGCTTCCTTCATTTTGCTTGGACATGACTGAAAATTAACTGGAACAGAAAATGGAAATGTTCCTCCACTCTATTAGGAACACTTGCCTGTGTTAGTTGGAAGCCTGCATTCCCTCTCTGCCTGTTATCCCCTCATACTGAAACTGGGGACAAACCCAAGCAGGAATACAGCCCTTCTTCTATGCAGCTGCAAATCTCTCATCTCCACTCACTTTACTGCATAGCAAAGAAACCCATTCCCAAATCCTACTTGCGGGACCAACAGAGGGAGAGGGTCTGTGCAGCAGAGCCCTGCTTGTGCATCAATGTTATTCCTGCAGTTTATTCTGTCATGGGCAAACCTGAAGACATTTCTGCAAAACTAAGTTGAGTTTTCACAAAATCACATCAGAAACAGCAGCGGAAAAACATACCTGACAAAATACTCCAGGACCTCTTATCTTCTTCCCATTCTGGAGCCCCATACAGAGTAAGACCACACAGGGACACAGTGTGATTGCATTAGGGGGAAAATGTATCTCTAACACTGAATATTCTTGAATGTACTGCCCAGCTCAAGTTCATGGAATAAGTGACTGGAAGTAGCTGGGCTCCCACAAAGCTAATGCACATAAAATCAAGAACCATCTTTGTCCAGGGAGCAAGGCAGCCTCTCCTCCACACTGACAGCACATGTCAGCTCTGTCCACCTCATACCCCAGTGTCTCAGAGAGCCTCAGTGAGGTCTGCAATTCAGAGTTGGTAATTCCAGTTCCTCAGCAGCCATCACACCTACAGCACCACAAGCTTTTAAGTTCTGGCACATCAGCCACTTGGAGACTGCTCACAAGCTACAGGGGGCTGTAGAGAGAAGCCATTTTCCCCAAACAGGAAGGCTAAGATTAGCTTCCTGCACCTAAAATGCCTCTGGGATTAAATGGCATGCTTTAAAATGTGTAAATGAAAAACGAAGCCGAGTTACTATTTAAGCTCTCAAACCTCTTCTAGGAACAGTATTGAAAAACATTACATTGAGGAAAGAGAGGTGTTACATTGAAACTGCATTGGAATTGTGTGCAATACTGAAGAGCCACATGCAGAAGCAGCAAGGTAGAGGAGTGAGAGGACGAGCAAACTGTTCCCGAATACACAAACACTGCAAAGTGTTAGTAAAGTGTGCTTCTCCCTGTACCACGTTCATGGCACACAGAACAACATAGTGCGAAAGTTTTCACACTAAGTGCTCTTCAAGGTGAAGAGAGAGCAGCAGATTTTGTTTCCAGTGAGCAGGGTCTTCTTTGAAGCCTTTACATCTGACAAATTGCCAGTCAGAGGGAACAAAATTACTCTTTCCATCCTCTCCCATATTTCCATACTTACACATCTCCAAAGGAAGCCAGTAATTTTCAAAATGTTTCCAGTGTTAATACACTCGATTCTTTTAAATAAGAAAATACATATGTATTAGTCACATAAAAAGCTTCAAAACTATACATAAAATCTGCAAAATCTACAGCAACCCATGCTTATTAGCACATCTGTGACAGTTTAAGTGGATGCTATTGATTTAGCTCATCAGATAAACATGTTTACCATCAGCTATGCTTCTCCTATATTTCCAGTGTAAAACTCAACGACAGATACATGATGCAGAGTTTTAAAAAGGACAAAACAAGAATTGATGACTTGTCATCAGTGATTTCATGCAGAAGCTTCCAGTTCTAAGTCCCTATTTGCATAAATTCAAACTCATGAATACAGGAGTTCTAAGAGTAACTCCCTCAATAATCATTTTTTCCAATCGCTGCTACTTTTCAGCTGAAAAACAGACCTATCTCACCACAGTCCTGAGAAAAATGTGCTAATTAACCCAGGCATTCTAAAAGGTAAGCATAAATTATCCTAAGCTGGTTTAAATATGTTATTTTTCCCCTTGAAAATTCCACTGAAAGCTAAAATGCAAAGGGAAGTAGTACGCTGAACAAATTGAGGAGTTTCAGGTTTTTCATTTAACTTTTCTTCCCCTCTGAAAAGACCATCCTCTAGCATTTCCAGATGGATTTTTGAGATGTCAGTGAGGGAAGATAACTAACATGCAGGTTTAATCCCATCAGTGCCACTGCCTCACAAATGGTAGAACCTACAAGAGAACACAACACAGGGGAAGCCAGGCATTATGAATTAAAGTATTAACCTGCCATAGCAGGGATACAGCAAGGTAACTAAATACACCCTGAGTACATGCAGCAGCTTTTTTTGGCTGCCAATCCTGAAATGGTGTCAGTTTTTGATAGCTCATGCTATGAAACACATCAGCGCTTGAAAAGTCTCCCTGGCTGGCCTCATTCTGTGTTGCTGCAGTTTGGCTAAATAACAGGCAGAAATCCCCCTGACCAGTTTTCTTTCCACTCTGTTATCCTTTTGCTTACCCAACTCAGCCTGTTTATCGCAGACTTCACAGGATCCAAAGTACCTAAGTGGTGACATTTAAATTATAAGGGGCTTGCTACTGTTAAAATTGTATTCTCACTAGACTACAAATATACAGAGTCAACTGCTTTCAGAGTATACTCTTACAACCCTATTAAAGACTAAATACTTTAGAAAAGTGTTTTGTATTTTACCAGTTTACTTGGAGGCCACTAAATTGCACTAACAACATTGGATGCAGATCAGATCAGATACAGGAAACAACTTTACCACAAGCTCTGAAATACATCACCTACAATATCCTGTAACACCTCTGAAGCTGCCAACCATGGAGCACCTCTGCTAGTTGGTTATACTGTATATGAAAGTGGTTCAGAAGTTACAGCACAAGACTACAAATTCATCCTTCTTGGGTTTATTCCCAGCTTTATTTGTGATTGGCAATGAAACAAGTAGTACTACACCAACTCTAAACTACCCAAGATCTCAAGTGCAAGAGACCAAGCAACATACCCAAAATTTTGAAGCCCTAGGAATAGTAGCAAAACCGGAATGTAGATATTCTGGCTATTGGTTACTGTGTAAACCTCAGTCAGGCACTGCAAGTTGAAATCACACACACTGAAACTACACCTTGTTGTAGCATACAGAGACATTTATCAGTGGCCACTTTAAAACATTGTAGTAGAAAATCAGTAAATCCTATGCATGATGTGTACTACTCAGGTGTAAGACAGAGCAAGCAGTATCCTACATTTCACATCGATGTAGATGGGTTGCAAATTTGTTCATAATTTTAACCTCTTTCTGTGTTGCCCAATGCTTTACCTCTCTGTTTCAATTGCAAACTGGAGTGGTTTTATTGCTTCCAAATCATCTCTCCAAGCTTCCTTTTGCTGATCAGAGTCCTCTTGTCACTCCTGTATTCCCCTGATCCTCCAACTCCAGTCTATTGCCTATGCCCTGTCACTTTAGGCTTCCTGTGCTCTCTTGTCATTTTTCCTTCCTCTGTTCTCCTAGGAGATCTGCCCTATTTCCATTTCTGTGCCCTATCACCTCTATTTTAAAGTCCAATCTTGCAAACACAGATTTGTGCTAGTAGACTCAAGATGGCAAGCTAGCTAGTTCAAAACTGTGACATCTCAGCTCGGGTCAGTGGTGTGAAGAACAACCTCTTGTTTAACAAATAACCAAGTAATACCTATTTTTTACTTTCATGTTAGCTGACTTTGCTATCATTACTGCATTTGGCAACTAAAGCCAAATTTTTTTGGTAAATTTGCTAAAAAAAATAAAAATAAATGAAGGCAGTAGTGCCATGGAAGCACTCAGATGATCAGATTTGGTAATAATAATTCAGTAATATTAAATATGTTTATGCTCTCAAAGGCAATAATGCCATATATATCATGTCATCAAAAATAATATATGCATCTATTTATCCAATATACAGAAACATCATTTGAAAAGGCTGTTTCAGCCTGATTACAGATGCATTTTGAATCTGACAAGTAATTCAGCTGGAAAAATAATCATCGTGCTATAGTGACATGCTCTTTTTGCCTTTTCTCCCTTTGGCCTTATAGCTCCATGTCCTACTTGTGAGGATTTGAGAAAGACAAGTACTCAGCTTCCTCTCTGTGAAGGGATTTGAATTCCCACATCTCCCAGTCACCAGCCAAGAGCTTCTCTCAGTTCAAATCTCTGTCCTGAGCAGACAGTGGTTTAAGTACAGAATTTCCACACTATCTTGAGGTGGTTTCCTTATTAGATCTATCACGAGGATTAGTCTGTTTTGTGAAAAAAAACATTTCTACGTGGGGGGGAAGGGGAAATGTCATTTGACTTCAGGAACCCAGAATAGAATGGAGAATCCCTATCATGTTATATGGAAGGAATTATCATGTGCTCATACCAATAAGTAACCAAACATTGATGAGTATGTGCTCAGATTTTTTTTTTCTTCTTCTGTGCATGTTTCTATGGTCATCTCTACAAGAAAAGCAAAGGTTCCTGAGCAGATTTATAATACCCCAGTCACACCCTGCAGTGGCATCTCTCGAGGCAGACTAATCAGCTCTGCTTCCTGCCTGCGGCATATTAGGTCATCCTTCCCCAGAGAGCCCGGCTCTCCAGCCACACGGGGCACTCCAGACAGGCAGCAAGGAGGACAAATCTCTTCTTCCCCAGTCAATCTATATTAAGGGGCTTACACTGCAAAGCAAAGGAAGTGCTGAAAGAGGATACAAATAGATTAATATTACAGCTCGTAAACAATCCTAGGAAATTAAAAACAGTCTGCCTGAACAACGTGGAGACTGATGTGCTACAGGCACCCTCCCCAGCTCTCGCCATAGTAACCAGAACAGCCAAACTGTCTGTGCCTGTTAGATAATGGCATTTATACTTGAAAGTATTTTCCTCCATTTCTGTAACACATAATTGTGCAATTGGTTGAAGGACTTCAAACAGCTAAAAAATAATAATCAAAACCTAAAGGAAATGTCTTTTTTTATATATACCGAGCAAAGGGAGAGAAAAAGATACAAGTCCTATAACATGGTTTCTTCACACATTAAGGCTGCCTCACTACAGAGGTATCCTAACAGATGAAATAGCTGCTACTCTGAACAACATACATCTTGCATTCTATCACAGATCATAGATATTTCTGTGTCTGTGTGCAATGAGATCATTTATTTTGGTAGATCATAATTCTAGCAAAAACACTTGTCTATATTTAGATATTCTACTGAAATGCTGTTTCCCCAAAGTTCTTGTACTTGAAATGTACATAATCAACAGCCAGTAGCCAAAATAAACAAATTACAATAAATACACGAGTAAATAAAGGTCTAATTTTTTTTCTATTATTATTTCTTTTTTCAAGCTTTATAAGCTTTCATTATAGAGCAAGTTGAGCAGATAAGAATGGTAACTGCTGTGTTTGTACTCTCTGTTGAACACACTCCTTTAAGCTCACTCTGGAAGGTCAGGCTTCAATCACACCCTCCAGCTTGCATCTTTCCAGCAGCTCACACAGATTATTTTGCTGCTACCACCATGTCAAAGGGACCAGGCTTCCATCTGTAAGTTCCCCCAATATACTTGGAATTCCTAAAAAAAAACCTGCTCTATTTTTTATTTACAGTTCTTTGGCTGTACTAAAGTTAGCAAGTGTGAGGACATGCACTACTAGCTGTACAACAATCTTGCGCTACAAAGCACAGAAAAGATCATTCAGGATCAGCCTCTTGGTGTCATGTCAGAGGAGGGAAACAAACCCCAGGGAACATCGTCAGACTTCCTGGCTTGTTACAGGAGATGAGAACATTTGCACACTAGAAATACCATGCTGAGGGCTGAGATCACTGCCAAGCCCTTCCAGCCACATCTTGCCTCCAGCACTGTGGCTTTACATAGGTGTGCAACTCAAAAATCAGCGAATTTGCATGAGAGATCACTAAAGTGCAGCTAATACATAGCACAGTTTGAAGGGGGGTTTATGCACCTGGGGTTTGGCTGTTAAATTTCAACTGAATGGGAACATACTTCTCTTGCTTCTGCATGAGGATGCATTTTTCAAAACATAATTCATCACAAAAAAGGCTGCCAGCACTGCCATTTTGTGCTGCCACACAAGATTTTGCTGAGATAGCCATTAGTGCTAATGCTTATCCTGGCAATGGATCATGCTACTGAATAAATTTGCTTGCTGTAATTATTTGAATTACTTAAAATTAGTGAAGTGCCAATCATCTGTTCAGCAGGGAGATGCATACATTTTCTAGCAAAAAAAAAAAATCAAAGTTAAGTTGTCACAGTCAACCAAAATGGATTCCTGTCTTTAAATTCCTCAAAGAGTTACAAAACATTTTAAATTAAAAGCCACTTGGGCCTCAGTAACTCGTCATTTAAGAAAAGTTCTGTGGGGTGTGGTTTTAAAATAAAGATTATGAAGAACTGTTATGAGAAAGAATCAATATAGAGTAATTCTTACAGATGTCCAAGTACATAACTCACATAATTCCCCAAAACTACTGTAGTTCACTCAGCACTATTTAGATTTTCAGCAAATCATTGGTATATACTATAAATACAACACCTGGAAAGAGTGGCTAAGTCATGCATGCTGGTTAGCACTTTTCACTGCAGCCTGCATTGCCTCAGAATCACACCCTGTCCCTATGAAGCGACGGAAGTGCTGGAGATAAGTCAAAAATGTAAATCCTCACCGGATGAACTACCAGCTGAGTTTAAACCCACTGTTGTTATACACTCTCGTATCATGTTTACAGGTCATAAGAGGTCCTGCCTGTAAGCATGCTACTATTTTCTGGGTGTTTATAGAATCAAAAAAGTGCAAGGGAAACCCCAGATTTCTCAACATACAGTGAGTGGCTGTTCCTCTATTCATTGCTGAATTCTCACTTTTAACTCTAATGGACAGCTCAGGTATGAGGGCACATAAATACTGCAGCAAAATAGTTGTAAGTAGTTTTACTGACCCTATTAATTTCCAGTGAACACAACTATAAAAAGGAAATGAAGGTATATATTGTTGAATGGATAACACCCCCCCACACATATCTGTATTTCCAGATATTTATACTTTACAAACAACTACAGCTTGCCTTGAAAAGCTGTACCTTCTCACAGGACCTTGCTTCTGCTTTTATGACTACTTGTTTCCAGATACCCCTCAATCGGGGCAGCAACCACCAGCACTGAGGTGCCAACTCTTACGTGCATTGTAGATTTGGTAACTGTTTATACCCATTCAGAATGAGTACAAAGGAAGTGAATGGCAAATTTGAGTTGGGAAGCAGCATGTCTCCACTTTTCACTGCAATAAATATAGATGACAGAAGGCAATGACATGTCAGGTTTAGATGATAGCCCACTTTCAAGGCAGATGCCCCAAATCTCCTCTTTTTCCCTTCCCTTCTGTTCCCTCCTCAAATCGCTGATAAGATTCTTATCAACTTTGATTTTTTGCAAGCACAGACTTGTAACAGCTTCTGTTCAATTCAGATGAAGTGTGAACGTCCCACAAAACCTCAAAAACCCCAAAACCAGAAGAGCTTCAAATACTAACACTGAAGCTGGAAGAGCAAACACAAAACACTGCATCTTAGGTTACACATCATATATCTTATCAAAAGCAATTTTATTTTTACATGAGTAGCACACATATAAAGCTATTGTAGACAACCATCATTTAAACTCATTCTGTAAACTATGGATATTACAATCATTTTCTGCAATGAAAATAAGACCATCACCTGAGGTTTGGATTTGGTAATGCTTTAGTACAGGAAACAATGTAGTCAGATGCCGGTAAAGACTCAGTTCTTTCATACTGTCCTCACAATCATTGATTTCCATGAACAATATTCTTCTGAGCAAAGACTGAAGCAAAGATGGAAATCCATGTCTACTCCATCCCATCCTTGTTGTACTGAGTTTTGTTGGGGTTTTTTTTGTGGGGGTATTTTGTTTGGTTTTGACTTTTCTTTTTTCTAGGAAGCAAAAGGCCAGATTGCCTCTGTCTCATGTTGAATCACAGTTAGAATAGTAGCTCTGTATTTATTTTATTCTGGATGATATAATATTCTAGAGATGTTTCCTGGTTAGGGATAAAGACTCATTTTTCTTTCCTTTTTTTTTAAAGGACTGAAAATGATGTGTTTATTTGTATCATACTGTCATTATATGAAAACCTGACCTTAGAAGACATTTATAACAATATTGAGTGAATAAGATGACATTTGCTTATTTTTTGGACCACTTCAATTTCTGCATTAGTGACTAAATCCAAGCAGTGTACAATATGAATCAAGATATGATTCATTCTGCCATGAATTAATATGCATTAACTTAATGAAAAAATCTAAAGGTTATTCAAAAATCCCACCAGGGCGTACATGTTCCAAAGATAAAATTAATCAGACTACACAGTTTCAAGACAGTCTCAATCCTGCAACACGAATGTTTTCATCTTTTCATGACTTCAGTTTAGACACGAGCCTGCTAACACTTCACATGGCTATTCTGCACATTGGCTGTAAGGAAACGCAGTAATTCTGATCAGGAAAGAAGTCAGGATTTCTCTATCTGACCCCCTCAAGGTTTGGTCCAGGTCAAGAGTCAACCCTCCTATGCTATCGGTACCTTGCCACTGCCTCGGTCTCAAAAGCACTGGAAATACTCCTCAAACATTCTGATCCAACATCACATTTATAGTTTATCAGGGGTAACTAACTCAGCACAAGGTGGCATCACTTTAAATGCCAATACTGGGGTAAAGACCACAGTGCAACCACAGAACTTGCACTGTACCGATCACTACCAGTCCCCATCAATCTCAGCATAAACTACAGACTCATTTACAATTGTCATTAATGCAGCATCAGGAAGTTATTTAGTCAGGAAATATGAGAAAATAATGCAAAATCTACTCACTCCTGTACAGCCCTCAATGAAGTGGCCACTTACATCCTTAGCCTTATTTAATTTGCAGAATCAATTGTTTGGGTTTTTTTGCAGTTTAATTTCATTATACATTGGACACCATGATTATAAAAGTGGGAACAGTTCAGATATGCAATCCTTAGGGTAGATTTTTTTAAATACACTTCATATGCTAAATACCCAGGCCTTTAAGAGACTATTCTTTTCTGCTGAAATACACATCCCAGTAATGAGATGAAAAGTAAAACACTTATAAAACCACACGTAACAGTGGTTTTAAAAAAAATAAATTGCTAAAATTCCTGAAAAGAAAAACCCAGCCAACACTCTGTGATTATATCAGCCTCTATTCTGTGCATGACCATCTCCTAACTGCAACCGAGATCTTGATTCAGTTCATGAGACAGTGACTGGGACAACCAAGCAAAGGGAGAGCTACTCCAGGGATGGAAGCTGCTGTGAGAAGAGGATTTGTCAGAACATTCCATCTTGCTCTTCCCAACAGACTGAGCACAGATACTGCTTAGCTCCAGATGGACATATCACACGTTTTCAGAAATAAAGACATAAAGCAAAAATATGTTCCAAATAACAACTTTCTCTCCTCCCTTCCCCCATGCTCTAATTATAAACCTGTTCCTAGTTTTGTGGGATTTATCTCGGCATGCCCTCTGCAGTGTGCCTATCATTGTGAATGGCAAAGAATTGCATAATGGCATTGTTAATAGTCATTCACAGAAGTGTGCTGTAATGCATTTAAAAACCTTCACAGGCTAAGTTGGGCTAAACAAGTAGCCTGATTTTAAAACTGCTGAACAGACAAGCAACTCCCACTCTCCAGTGAAGCTGCTGAGTGCTCAGCACTTGAGAACTGGAGCACTCTGTAATCTCTGCTCCTAGTTTGCCTTCTGAAAATTTTGGCTTTAGACAAAGAACTATTGAATATTAATCCTTGCCACAGGAGTAAAGTAAAAAAACACCAAAATTTTTAGTGAGAGTCTGGACTACTCTAGTTTTTGTGCTAATTATGGAGCTTTGACTGGAAATGTCATGGCAGGTGTAAGGGGCAAAGATTTGGGTGCTCACTTTCAACAACCTGTGTTACAGACCTGGATTCTGCCCGCCATCTCTTACATCACATAAAGGAAACCTTTGGAGAAATTATTGTATACTCTTGTTTCATCAGACTTCTTGACAGTATCCCTTTAGCATTCCAAATATTAAACAGTAGTTAATAGTCTTTTTTGATATTTTGCACCACAATCCAGTCCCACGTAAATTAACATTTTGTTGCCTTTTCTAGAACGAGTCCTGTCCCCCCCAGCTGTGGAATAGCTTCAAGCAGAAGTAGCAAACATCAGAAGACAAAACAGTAACTGCGTTTGACAAAGCCCTCAAACTATCTTTTACAATCTCACAGTCAAAGTGTTATTGTGTACTTATTGTGTGGATTTTGAGTTGCAATTAAAGAGTTGATATCCTGGATAACAGAAAAATGCCTAAGTTCAAGTACTGGGGGCTTTTTCCCCTCATCTTTCCAGCACTCTCCATTGGACTGACTGTACAAACTCCCCAAAGTATTTTATGTGCCTATCTCAATCCCTTTTTTTATTTTCAAACTTAGGACTTCTGAAGAATGAACAAACAGAAAATATGACAGTCCCTGTTTCAGACAAGAGCATGAACTCTTGTTTCTATGAAGTTTTACTCAATAAAAATCAGTAGTACTGTCAAGATTAAAAAAAAAAAAAGCAACATGCAACCCTACATAAAGCTCAAATGACTACAAAGAAGAGATGCTGACATTAGTAACTCAATGTACTCATGCTGTCTCCTGAAATTTGCTGTCCTTTCAGGTTACCTTACAGAGACTTGGACAAGATGAGAAAAGGACATTATTCCAGGACCACTAAGATTGGGATCAACTGCAACCTTGTCATTTTGATTTCTCAATGTGCTCACAGGAAATTCAGAAGGTGAGAAAAAGACCTAAGATGTAGCACACAGATTTATTCCCAAACTTGGAATTTTGCTGTAAGCAATCTTACTACTGTTATGAATGTTTTTATATAGACTTTAAACCTCAGAGAATACTATAATCTAGCAGTGTCTAAAATCCATTGGTGTCTAAGAGATGACTGAGGAAAAAAGGACTGCAAGGGATATGCTGACCATTTTTTACCCACAACCTTTACAAGTAGATTTCCCTTCTATTTTGGAGCATACTACAAAGCAAATGATAGAATTTAAAGTATGTGCAAGACCCAAAAGAAGAGAAAGCACTAACAAAAGCAGTGAGGTGAGCACCATGAGAACAGATGGCTCTTGTCCATCTGCCCCATCCTACTACCAAACTGTTCTTGGTAATTTTAATAAACGGTGAAGACCTCAAAAGGCACAAGGACTAGGGTAGCTGGCTAGTGCCTATAACTCCTTTTCTACAATGTCCTTGACAGCAGTTGGAGTCACAGCCAGGAGCCTTACAGGTCAGAAAAGCACCACTCTTCCTGCACAGCATGGCCTGCCAAAACACAGAGCAGCACCTCTCCTCTTTTTAAAGGCAGCCAGCTTGCCTGCCTCATACTCAAACTTATCTGGAGTGCTAACCTCCTTTTTCTTACTGCCACTGACATTTGTTGGTATGCACTGGAAGCAATCTACCAGTATCGAGTAGATAGGTCCCTTCCATTAAATATGATTTCCAGAAAATGAGCCACGTTTAACCCTAGTTTACAGTTATGTATTGTAAATACCATGCTTTGCAATCTGATGATAAAAACATCCACTCTAAAAACTAGGCAGAATTTGTGCTGTTTTCTTCTTGCCCTGAGTTTCCACTACAGGGAACAGTTTGATGCTGCAGCCCACGGGAGCTCTTTTCCTGTCAAGGTCATCACAAAGGGCTGCTGACTGACCCTCCAAACAGGCCTTGCCTGCTTTGCATTTAATTTGACATTAGGGTCATGTTCTGCCACAATGGATCTTCCTTACAAATACATATGTATGTGTACAGAAGTGAAAAACAAAGCGATGACACACATCTTAATTTTGTTTTCAAGATCTTATCGTAGTCAACACCTAAAAGCAGAACTGTGAGTGAATATAGAAGTCAAAGGCTGGCTGTGCAGCTCAGAGTGAAATATTTCATTGTAAAGACATCTTTTCATTTAGCAAAACCACAGATTTCCACGACTGAAAAGCCTGAAACATGACAAGGAATAGGAAGGACACCATTCTCTGCTAAATACATACATATGTGTAACACAAAGGAAAGGAGAGGGCATGCAGACAGAGAGAGGAAATCCCTGTAAGTCAAGCCATGGCTATAACAAAGATGCCTGGAAAGGGTAAGGTAAGTAGAAGACTCGTAGTTGAGGACAAGTGAAGAGGGAATATAAGGAACAGAAGCATGCAGTTGAACTCATTAAACGACACAGACATTGCACTGGGAATAAACAGAGGTGAGAGAAAAAACTAAGGCAGAAGCAGATAACTTTTTAGGTTCCATTGCATTTGGTTTGTTTTGGTGGGTTTTTCTGCTTCTTTTTTTAGAGGCAACGCTAGGGGGCAATGCAGAAGGAACCTGCATCCTGCATAACACCCAGCTGGGACTGCTCCACAATCTTCCTGCAGCACACGGGGGCTCCTATTTCTAGGGCTTGGGAACTTTTTAAAGTAAATTTCAAATTTCTTCCCTGAAAGATAATTTTTAGTGTTTCCAAACAGATCACATGATTCCCCCTCACCCCCAAGATATTAAGTTTCCAAGTAATATAGTAATGTTAACAGGCTCAGCATAAATCTGGTCACACCAGCACTTACAGGGCTGGTCAAACTGATACATTTGAAAGATGGATAAAAACAACGGTTGTAGTTTCTGAGTTTAACTATACTCCTAAATTCAATAAAAAGTTATGCTCCTGTTTAAGACTTACTCTGAAAAGTCAGCCTTGGATTTTTTTTTCTTCGATTTCTGTTTAATAGCATCATAAACTAGAATGCTTCAGGCCATTATTCCATTTTCAAAGGTTCAGCTTTCAGACAAATCACCCATAGCCCTTACTGCAAATACAATACTTCATTATTCTGTATAGTTTCATCAATACCTGTGGATGAACAGACATCCTCTGGTTTTATTTTAATTGCCAGCAGTTGATCTTCAAATATGTTCATTTACTGAGTTACTAAGTTGCTAAATTTAATGCATTAGTCAGTATGAGGCTCCAAAATAAAATCTGTACATTTTTTAAAACTCCTCATAATTTTCACATTTTGAAAGTATTTCTCTCATACTGTATATCTAAAAAAAGGTGACTGCTGAAATCTGCTTTAAGAATAAGACTGTGAAAACCATATAAACCATATTTAACACAAGTTTGCTATAGCTGCTTAGAAACCTTTTCTCTCAAATAGCTTGCTACTAGGTGATTACAATATTACCACAGTAAGAATCACCCTTGAACTACCTTTTATCTTCCTGTTAAAATATCAATAAAATAAACAGGCTTGAATCATCTAACTTCAACTATATTTTGACTCAGATCCACATCTTCCTTGTTATCCACATGAGCTGTCTGGGTTTTGTAACTTCAAACTATCACTACACTCATCCTCGCAATACTTCTTTCTTTAAAGGAAGGCCAATATATACTTATATGCTCCATAGATGCATTCTAAAATAATATACAACTTCATTTTCAGCTGGGCCTGAATCATATATGATAGAATGACTCTTCTGGCTATAAAAGCAAAGCTACTTACTCATTTCACCTGCTTAGGAAATACTTCTTCCTATTTTTACCTTCCAAAACTATTTCAGTTGATGTTCCTAATGACAGGAAATTGTTCCTTACCAGGTGGCAAGGAAATTCCAGGGCATTGTATATAATTGGTGTGGAAGGGGCTCTAAGAAGCAGGGACAAAGTGCAGCACAGGTAGCAATGACAGGAAAGAGGTCAATCGCTCCCATTGTCACTTGTACTCATCAGGTCATTCATTCTTTTGAAGGAGCAGTACAAGATTTACATAATGAACAGCATGAAATGTTCTAAATAAAACTTGTTTGAAAACTGAATTTAGACAAGAAAATTGATGTGAGAAACCACTTTGTACCGAACAGGCTTAAATTTGTGGTGCCTGGATGACTGAAATAGCTGGATCCCACCACAGTTTAGGGTGGACTGACATCCCCCTATTTAGGTTTTTTTGTAATAAAGGGATGTGTCCTTCAGAGTCAATAAAATGTGAGTGGAACCAGCTGCCAGAATTACACAGACCATCTTTTTTAATAAATTTTCAGCTGGAAAACCATTCCAAGCAACACTGCTCTATTTGCTAAGGCTTTCCCCTGTGATAACTCCTCACTTGCATGCTACTGCAAATATTAATTACTAATTAGTAGTGATACTGCCTCCCAAGCAAGCACACACAACAGTAATTAATGTAAATGAAATTACAGGTCTGTTTAGGGGAGCAGGGAAAAGGGGAAGAGAGCCCTCTGCATCACTTGCACAGCATTAGCCCTGTCTGATGAGAGTAGATGTGCATCCCCCAGCACTCTGCCTCGGGGCTGTATATTCTGCATTTACACCCTTCACACCCAGCTGAGACTTTGCCTGAAGATGGCCATCTCCATCAGGATAAATTTGATTCTCACCACTTACAGTGCCTCCTGTTTTAGAGTAAACATCATTTATTCTCACAGGCTGCAAGACCAGTATATCCATACCTTTTAACAGGCAAAGGAGCCCAGGCACTGCCCTAGCCAAAGGTACCCAGCAGGAAGAAGCTGGAAATGAGCAGAAGAGGGTGAGTGCCCTGCCCTGCCCAAGGAAATGCCACCATGGAAGGACCATAGTTCCACTTCCTCCACCACCTCACTCCTTTTCCAGATTTTCCCATTCACCCCCCGATGCAAATTCCAAGATAATTAAAAATTCCCAGGACACTGAAATAATTCAGATTAACCAGGTCTTATCAATACTGTGAAGTCCATATATGTTCAAGAGCTTTTCAGAAAGATTCTTGCTTGCTAGTTTAGAAATTGACTGACAAAAATAAGTGATGTGACCTTGGTTAAAAGTATCAACCACTCCTTGGCTAAGAGGATCTCCTTAAAACCACTGCTAGGGAAAATTACACAAATACCAAGTAGTACAGAAAAACTGCTGATGTTCTTTTTAACTTTTGGTTTTCGTATTATTTCATTAAGAAAAAAACAAGATGGATAAAATTTTTCACTACAAAGTATTCCATGAGTGACATGAAAGACAAGAGGAGGAACACAGCTTGCAGTGATCTGTTTGTTTGACGTGGATAAGCCTCCACCAAACTAGAAGGCCACGTACACACAAGCAACACATAATGATTATATAACCATTATTAACAAAAAAATTATCATTCCCATAAACAGCAGTTTTAAACAAAATCATTTAACAGTGACCACAAAGCACCACATTATATTATTCCTTTCCTCGATATAACTGTGCTTTAAAAAAAAAATATTCAGACAAATCAATCCTTGTTTACATTCACAAACTGCTAATGCGCTACAGAGAATTCTCAGCATTTGCAATCTCTTGTAAGCACAAACCTGAAATAAGTCTGTGATGGTAACACTAAGTCTCAAATACACTTAGCTGTGCATTTAATTTAGACATAGTAAGACAGGGTATGTATTACATTACAAAGAAATGCTAAAGAAAATATTCCATGTGTAGTTTTTCCCTGTCTCGATAGTTCATTCTTCTTCAACACCAAGCGACAAAGGCCAGGTTTGTCCCAGGCTACTTTGGGAATGAAAGGATAGAAAAGTTCATGCCTGTTTTCACTTATCCAGCAAACTTTCAACTGACTGACCAAGCACCTGGCATTCAATGGAATGCAGCAACCTACCCCTCCACTAGCAAGTTAGAAAATAATTGGGAGCCAATGTGGCAATTACAACTGTTGCTGTAAAAATATGTAACTACTGCTCATATTCCAACCTCGAAATCTGAAGTGTTTAGAAGAAGAAGAGTGATCAAGGAAAATTCATTATAATTTTGGTTTGATCAGATACCAAAAGCTTCATCACTTGAAATAAGGACCTAGCTCCAATTTAATAAAATGCCTGTCTATAGCATTCAGATTTAAAACCTGTTTGAGAAATGGAAGACCCAACAGCTAGGCATGGTATCTTGGCTTCATCATCTGAAATTAATAAGGAGCTTCAGAAACATTTACTTTTTCAGCTTAAACCCCTAAATTGCCTACTGCTGTAATTATCTCTTCCCTGCTAAGATACCTAGGTACTTTCAACAGAAATACGAGATGGAGACAGTTCCCTCCTAGCAGGGGGTTGGCTCTCTCTACACCCTGAAACTCTGCAAAGCACCATCCCCCACTCTGCCTGGAGTCAGCCAGAGGTGAAGGAAAGCTGCAGGTTCTACCACCACCTCCACAAGCTGGAGATGAGGTAAAGAGACTCAGGAACAAGCCCACGCCCAGTCAGGGTTATACAGATATAAGGGCTCTTCTTTGGAAGTCAAAGGGGGATGCCCGGATACATTTAGTTTTCTCAAACTGTGACTGACAGATTGACCAAAGCATTTTTAATGTAAGAGATACTCATTATATAAATGTGATAAGCATTTTAACACCTACCAGACCTACCTAGGCACTCCCGCTAAGACCTACTGAATTCTATGGTTGCCTCAGTCACAGGGTTTGGAAAAAGGAAATCCCAAAGGCTGAAACAGATACCTTTTGGGTTCTGTGGAACCTGAAAAAGGTCTCCATATGATCCAAAATAAGTTAGAGCAAGTTGAAGTTTACACAGTGGTTTAAAAACAAGACTATTACAGAAACTTTTCAATTGCTTCCTGTCCCATTGATTACTGCAAAACTGCAGGATGTATCTGAAGCTGATCCACTGTGCCTCTTGCAGCTCATGCCCACTTTCTATAATCAAATTTAACTGTAAGCTAATTGTACATAAACTAATTTACTGCAAAGGAGACAGTACTGTCCTGACCTGGACAGTAAGTGCCCAGCTCATGGAGAAGGAGGACCCTGGAAGTCCTCCAGCTGAGGCACCAGGCACCATGCAAGTCATGCTGGAAAACTGCCCAGTGCACCCAGCAAAGGCCACCAAGGAAATGTACCCCATGGGGGCCTCAGTCCTTTGGGTGCCAAAAGGAGTGAAAACACACAGGCTCCATTCTGGAGATGGAAACCCACTGTAAAGTGACCAGTGCAACATGAAGAAAGTGTTGAGAGAACAGAGGATCCAACCCACAGCCAGACCCAAGGCCAGAAACTTCCTGATGGAGGACACCCAGTGGCAAGGTCATTCAAGAAAAGCAACAGCTCAGAAAGCCAGTGAGGAGATGAGATTAAAAAAATAGGAGAAGGCTGCACAGCCCTCAGAATGAAGGCAACACTGGGAAATTACTGGTCCTATAGCAGATGGGAACATGGGTCATTGAAGCAAGGGGGAGATTATCCACATTTGTACTTCTAACTTCTTAGACCTATCCATCAGAAAGACAATAAAGCTATTCACGCATGAACTTTCTGGAAAAATCTCAGTGCTGTAGGATTAACTTATGTCACAAAATCCCATAATCTCACTCAGGTTTCATGTTTTCTCATAAACTGCAGGATTTCTCTGTTAAAAGAAAAGGCATGTTAAAAAAAATCATTGTTTGTTCAGCAAGATCAGTAATTGAGCACCAAGATGGAACGACTGTCACTCAAGTTAAAAGTTCTGTCACTTATCTACAGTGAATTATGTTAGAAATTCAGTAACATAAGACACCAATGCTGTTTCCTTTCACGTAGACTGTAACAACAACATCTACTTACAATTTCTGAACCATATATATCTAGGGGCTAGGAGCTGATGACTAATACTACTGAAGCTGGATAATGTCAATTATAGTATTTTTTCCTAGGGAAAATGATCATTTGAAGTGAGTGCTTTAAAAACAATAAGATGCTTACTTTTCCATTTGTCATGGTTTGAATCTTGTTTTCCCCCAGAGGCTAAGAAAAGTGGTAGACCCCAAGGGGTGGAAACCCCTGGAAGTTTTGAAGTTCTGCCCAATGGGCGCTCCTGCAGAAATGTAAACATATCACAAGCTCACCGGAAGAGTTGTAGTTTTGGTGGTTGTTGTTGGAGAGGTGGCCATGTTGTAGAGCCACGAGGAAGGGGCTCTGAGCCCCTTGGGCCCTCTGGGCCCTCCCAGCCCCTGGCTGGGGGCTGCGGGGACCTGGAACAGCATAAAGCTGGGCTAGGTGCCTGTGGTTATGCCGGGAGATGTTTTCTCCATGGGCACAGAGCAGCAGCCAGAGCTGACCAGAGAAACGGTGGCAGAGAGCCAGGATAGATAACACCTGAACTGAAGGAGCAGCAGAAACAACATGCAGCACCAGAGAAAGGACTCCTGGAAGGAGAGTCAGGAGAAAGAGAGCCAGCAGCTGAGAGACAGAGTTTGGGGTAAGACTGTACCAGCCCCCCAAAACTCCTTTGAGACCCTCTTGGAGAAGAGGGAGATGGACTCCTATTAAGGAGAAGAGTTTTAGACATGCAGCACCGGAGAGAGAGAGGAGCTGAGAAGCTCAGAGCGTCCCGGAGCTGGACCGGGACGGCCAGAGGAATGCGGGGGGAGTTGACCTTGGTTCTTTCCCCCCCTTGCACTGCTGCCACGGTGGCAGCCTGAGAGACAGGGCACAGAGGCCCTGCAAGGAGCTGAGTCTCCTGGAGATACCAGACCGTCACGAAGACCCCCCTGTGTCTTCGTGATATGACGTGGTGATACGACCTTGTCTGGGGTTACGAAGCCCACGGAAGACCCCTCAGTTGTGAGGCGATGGGGCCGAGAGAGGCTTGAATACCTCCCTCGTGGATGCTGGCAGAAATCCAGCTATCAGCTGCTGCATGTGGAGAAGACAGACAGACTGCTGCCTCAGAAGATGCTGCTGTTCAAAGACTGAAAGGGATCTGCCCTTCTTTCCCTCCTGGACTTTTATTTGGAGGGGAGAAGAGATCTGGTCCACTGTAAATACATATGTCATGGTAGAGATAGTTTGTGATCATGTGTATAATGTGATATGGTATTTATTTGTACAGTCATTGTAATATATTCCCTTTCCCCCACTTTGAGTCTGGTGTGTGTTTTGTCTGGAAAAACCCATCTCACATTAGGTTGAGATGTGGGAGGGGGGATGGAGCTAGGGAATTGGATTTTGGGGCCATCTCAAACCATGACACCATTACATAGGCTTTATTTGATTCCAGTCTGATAAAAGGAAAACAAAAGTATTGCTAGGTACCAAAATGATTCCATTCAAGGTGACAGGAATCAATACATTTTAACTTTTCTGTGTCAATTAAGAAAATTAAAATGACACAAAAATGTAAACGTGTTTGATTCAAGGGAAAACTACCTTAAAGCCTGAAGTTTCAGAAAACAAGTTAAAAACAGTCATAATGATTGAAAACCACTCCATTCTACTGGTCTTGGGCATTTACTCTGTGGACATGCAAATTGGGAGTATCTTCCAGAAGTTCCAGGGGCTTTTTGTGCTTTGGTTTCTCATTAATACATCTGCTGAAAATGTGAGATTGAGAATCTATCACATCAATAAAATGGATGCTAAAGCTGAACAAGTAGAAATTTGCAAGCAAGGCCAACCCAAATCTGTTTATCGTGCTCCAAATTCAATTTTCAGCATAGGATGTATTGACATAGTTAGGATTAAGACCATCACCATACAGTCAAATTTAAATCTGTAAGAAACATTTCTCACCCACAGACACTTGAAATTAACAACACAGTGTAAATCTTGTTTACCAAGACAAGAGGAGATATAGTTTTCTCAGAGAGTCTATTTGCATTTTGTTTCACAGATCTAAGCAGATTTTTATTTCTCAGCTTGTCGGGAACAAACAAGGTTTAGAAATCAATTTATACTCCAAGCAATAACTTAATTTTATGAATAAATTAAAAGCTACAAAACTACTTAGAAAAGCCTACCACAAACATTACCATTAGCAGTGACTACTTCTCCACTAGGAGCAAACAGCAGTGAATATTCTCCCCCAAGAACCATAATGTGCATGAGAACTGAAGCAACCACATCAGTAAATCTAGTGGTAAAAGACAGCTCTGAAGGAAGTGCAGTACCACCATGAACCTCAGAAACAGAACACCACTGCTCATCCTGTCACGACAAAAGCTGGTCTTCACAGGTGCCAAGTTATGAGCACCAGAAGACCCACTGTCATCACTGACATGCAGATGAATCATTTGACAATATAAACATGACATGCCAAAAGCTCAGGCTCTCTGCTCTCGGCTCCACTGAAATCAGGGATGTTATTTCAGGAGAGACAGGCTTTGCTTTTAAATCTGGCTCCACCAGAGTCATGGACAACTCTTCTTCCAGACTACTCCTGATATTGCAGTGGGGAATAGCTCATCACACCCAAGAACCTCTGATTTCTCAGCACCTACCCCCACACAAATTGACATTTCCACCCCTTGAAATTTCTCATGCCAAAGACACGCTGCTGACCAGCTTTCCAACAGTGTGCCACAACAGAAGAGTCCCCTCTAGAGACAGCCACTAATGCTGCTGAGTCAAATCTTGGAGTTATGACAGAGCAAATGTCCCTGGCAGAGATTGCAAAGTGTGTTCCCAGTGTGGTGAGCCCAGAGTATTGGCTCAAGAAAAGTGGTTGAGCTAAATTGTCTATTAGTCCAAAAAACAAAGTTGGCTGCTCTAAGCATTCTGACCCCAAATACTGATTTTTCAACCTGCTGCATAAGCAGCTCACTCTTCCCTGTACAGTATATTCATATTTGATACAAAGCGATGGAACACAATGCTGAAATCATGCTACAGTGGTCAACTAAGCAAGGCAGACAGGTGAATTAATAAATGGATTAGAATTACATTAAGAGTTCAGCATGAGCTCTCTCCCCTGCACTTTTAAGAATAAACTCTTTTTACACATTTCTGTTAGGAGTTTCCATTACTGACTTACACTGTACTCACACTATACTCACACTATACATACACATCAGCAACAGTAATTGTGCAGGCTGTCTAAAGATCCCGGAGGGGGCACGGGAAGAAGGGAACAAAAGATTCCCCAAATCAAAAAATATGCATTTCCAACAAAGCTTCCCATATGAGAGTTAAATGTGACATTTCCCACTACTCAGAAGTGACTGGTGCACAGCAAATAACCATAAAACTAAATGGAAAAGAAAGTTACTACTGAAGTTTTGAGCTCATCTAATTTATTTCCTACTCCTGCACTTCTGATTATCATTTAAAGCTTCAGAGGACCACATGAATGTTCATGACTAATTTCATTCTAGCAGTTTGAAGGAGGAGAGGAAAGAATACTTCTTTTTTGTTAAAAACCAAAACACATCTTACACCTCTAGTGACAGCTGAGTTCAGTGCTCTTCTGTAATTGAGATTCCAAAATTTACTGAAACGTGATGACACAAACATACAAGATAAAGCCACTCCATAACGCCTTGGGATTCAACCTGGCAGTTTCAAAACCCTGAGTCTGTAAAAGTATGTCTGGAAATTGCAGGACAGTTGAAGCTCAACTATAAGAGGCTGCTGGTAGGGAGGAACCCAGAAGGATGCAACAGAGAAACTAATTAGGCTTTCTGTTCCATCAGAGCTAATCCTGCTCAGTGTAGCCTCAGCAATAAATATTGATGTGATACCTTCATCATCCTTTGAAAGCTGCATCCCCATGGAATACCACAGTGCTAAAGCACAGTATTGTTCTGCTTTCATCTAAATTGCCAATCCTTCAAAACAAATCTTGGTGACACCTCCTTGTTTGTTTCTTATCTTTATCCTCTCCACTACGACTGGTATTTTCAGCACACTTGCTGAAAATCTACTCCTTTGGCCAATCTGTTCTAAATGCACAGTTATTGCATCTCTTTATGCTCAAAAGTAAGGCCTTGTTTGCCAGGTTAAGGCTTATTTTTGAGGTACACCCTAATCATACAGCTCTGGAAAATGAGAACACACACCTCTGATTGCGGTTTTACTGTAGCAAACTGTGTGACCTTTTCCTTGCTGCCTTCCTGCACCTTTATTTCAGAAATTGTGCAAGAACAGGAAAACCAAGAGTCGATGAAAAGGGAATGGGAATGAGCACCCCAGTAGTCAAAGAGCAGAAGGAAGACTTGCCACCACTCAACTCTAAAGATGAGACAGAAGGCGAGGGAAAGGCTAAATATGGAGAAAGCACAGCTGCCAAGAAAGGAAGTATCTAAAGAGAACAGGAAGGCAGTCATGGAAATACCCATTTCAGGACACCTACTTTTAGGATGGACAGGTGGCATAACTCACTGGAATCCCAGACCCAGTCAAGTTTTCACCTGGCTCAGGAGTTTACACCCAAACACCATTTGTTTATCTAACTCTTCTTAGTTAACTCAGTAATGCTCTCTTGGCCATTCAGGGATTCGTCTTCTGAATCAAAAGAATAAATTTAAAACCTTCCCCCAACCAACTGTGGAAAGAAGGGTATAATTCAACTAAGACCAGAAAAAAATAATTGCTACTCGTTTAAAATAGAAGATGTCTCTTTCCACTGGGACGTTCTGGGCCAAGCCCATGTTTCATGCTGACACGTACACAGACTTAATGTGCACTAGTCATGAGGGACAGGCTTCTGCCTGCACGTCCCAGCCACCTCAACAACTCCAACAGCACGAGGAAAAATCAGAGGGAGCAGTGGAACTGCTCCTCCATATTGAAGCTTTAAGGTTTGCAGTCACACCCTGGTGCTCCCTGCAGCTCGTGTGGCAAAGGCTCGAGGCACAGGAGGGCAGACCTTGCCATTGCCTGGCGAGATGTTGGCTGAGTGCGGCACCGTTGGCCTCCCGCCCTCGCAGCAGTAGCTCACACACGGAAACATCTCCAACTGCCTCCTCCACCCGCCTCCCCCGAGACCAGGGACACTGCTCCAGTCAGAAGGTGGGTTTGCACAGGGCAGCTGTGGCCTCCTGCCCACAGAGAATATCACCTTTACTAGGTGAAGATAAGGTAGACCATCACCAGCCCTTGCTGGAATAGCAGGTGAGGCTCCAAAGTTTGCTTAATCCTAAACCCCCTCGGCTGCTCTGTCTTGTTGGCTGTTGGGTTGGTCCTCTCCAAGACATGGATCAATATGAGCTTAAACCACAAAAAGTGGCATGTGCTATAAAACTATAGCTAGATTGTTGGACATCATAAAAACAATGTGTATAACATAGTAAAACCAGTAACAGTCAAAATTTAAAAGCCACCCCAGAATTTAGTTGAGGATTTATCTTCTAGTCCTGAGGCAACCTATCATGCCTGACAGAAACATTCTGTGTGTCAGGAAGGTATCCTAATTTACCATTAAAAGCAATTTCAATTATAGTTTTCCATGCTTTCTTCCAAAGATCTTCTTTGCAATTCTGGGAGAATAGGAGGGTCAATATGGTTTAATTTGCTTTTTCAACAGTCTTTACTGAATCCTTCACCAGGGAAATGGATTAAGTATGAGGCTGTCATACACCTTCATATGGTAGGAAGGCAAACATATGCTCAGAAAATAAAGGGTGGGAGTCTGAATATATTCTCTGCAACAATGATAAATATTTCAGATGTGTTTTTCTACAATACTCAAGGCAATTCACATTGTAAATTAATATACCGAGTTAATACTTAAAACAAGTTAGATGAAGCTGAAGAAGTCCACTTCCTAGATTTAGCAATCGATTTCTTGAGTGTAAACACATGAAAATCATCCCTTTCCAAGTGGGAGGGGGAAATTACATGGATATCAGGAAAACAAAAAACTGCAACATAGAAGGTAATAATAAAATTTGTCTTCTTAAGTAGTTTCAGGCAAAAGGCTTATGCCATATCATAAATTAGTGCCACCGAAATTGGAATTTTATCCCGGAATTTAATTTAACCACAATATTTCTGAGCCCCATAAATATATAAAACTGATCCAAGTGACATACAGCAAAACCTATAGTTTTTACAAGATAAAGGCTTATTGTAAACTTGCTTTTCTTAACCAAGTCCATAATATTCATTTACATGAGCACATGTTGATTATCAGTTTCTCCTTTAAAAAAGGCTTCATTCAGATACCTGTTTAGTTGTAATCCTGTGTTTGGAATACACTATGAAAACTATAACCACGTTGAAATTCCACAGCTAACATATATTTAAACACTGGAATATTGAAATAATGCAAAACAACCGAGTTGCAATGGTAATACTGATTCCAGCAAGGAACACACCCATCAGCATCTAGCATAAACAAAACCATCTTGATTCTACCATCATCCCTATTTTAAAGAAATGATCAAACCAAAGCCCCTCCACACCCAGAAGCAAACAGCTCCAACACAAAATGACTCAAAACCAGCATTACAGCAGACTGCCTGCACAGGGAGTTACCTTTTTTCCTTTCTTTTTCCTGTGAGCTGGTTTAGCATTTTTCTCCTTTGCTTCCTCACTCATTTTTCAGCAGGTAAATATACAGGGGAGGGGGAATAGAAGAGATCACTGCTTGTATTCCAACATGCAAAGCCACTGTGAGTATTCACAGCACTGAAACCAAAGTCCATCTGCTGACGTTTCTCAGGCAAGTAACAGAATAACTGCTGTGTAAAGGCAGTCTCTGCTCCTCCTGCACAGCCTGGAATCGCTCATAGCCTTGCTCTGTTTTCCCCAGTGAGGAACCGAGTGTTCTCACATCAGTCTGATCCCCCTAAAGAAAAGAAAAGCCATTTTCCTCTCTCATTCTTCACCAGTCTTTACTCCCGAGATAAGATCTCGTCAATGCTTTCTAGCTTGGTCATCCACAGCGCTCCCAGTCTCTTAAATGGAGTTGATGAGCCACACAGCAATTAGCTGCAGACACTGACAGGTCTCAGAGTCGTTCACCAGCAGAGGATTTGCCGTTTCTCACAGACGGAGAGAGCCTGAATCGTTCGGGTTGCCGGTCGCGTACAATACCGACATGTGTTGAATGCATCGGGGCATACCAGAAAAGGAAGCCTCCCAGAGTGATAAAAGATCAGGTTACTGGTTCTTAAAGCCACTCCCAGGCAGATTCGAACAATAAAAGGCACAACACGCTGCTGAAGAAATTGCTAGATGAGATGTTTATGCCTCCGACAGCTCCATATCCCCATCCGAGGGACCTGAAAATCGCCACTCTGAACAATAAGCTTTGCGATATTAATTATTCATCTCATAAAAGCAGCAACAGTGTTTCAGCAAAACACAAATTTACAACTATTCCTGCCGGTGCGAGCTCGCTCCTCCCTTGTACGCCTGTTCCTATGCCAGGATTTGCACGGTCCCTGCTAATGCAGCTCTCACAGGGGTGTTCTGTGCCTCATGTATGTGCACGACTAGCAGGTCACAGATCATGTTTCCACATGCTGTGACCTACTCCACAGAATGCTTTGGCTACCTCCCCACAAGTCTCATGGAAAATAAATCAGGGGAGGTCAGAGACTTCATAGCAATAATTCTCTCTCCCCTCTGTACCCATTAAGACATTACACACGACCCACACGTTACCAACAGCCATGATAGCAGTCATTCAAGACGTGCCTGAATCACATCCTTACCACGTTTCAGGCTATTCAGGTGTCTTTAGGGACACCTATAGATTCTTACATTGACCCTCAGGACCCCCTCAGGGAAGGTGGGAGTGGGGAACACGTAGCAGACGTCATGCAACAGCCCCATCCACTGTACTCACACTGCAGACCTGAGATAACAAAACACTAATTTGCCCATTTCTGAGGTGAAATCGGTCACATCAAAGGTGGCAAGTGACAAGGAGAGGGTGTGTTGTGTTGTTGTTTTGTTGGGGAGGGATATGGGGGAGCAGTGTTTGGTTTTTCTTGTTTGTATGTTGGGGCTGTTTTAAACAAGAAACCACCAATTAATAGATGCATTTCTAGGGGGAGGGGGGAGGGTGAGGTTCATATCAGGATCCTTCTGCCTTGCCTCTTTTCGGATATTCTCACCCTCCACCCTCATTTCAGCAGCATTTCACTCACGACAACCAACACGCACACCACAGCCTAAGAAAAGAAGAAGATGTAATGCACTGATTCATAATGCTGTTTGCCTCAAAGCCTCCTCCTTGGATCATTCCCTAAAAGTGAATTTTAGAGAGCAACCACAACATCACCATCACACGGGAGCTGTTTTCTGCGTGCTGGCAACAAGTCCTCGTGCTCACCATCCTCACACGCTGCAAACAAACTGGCACCACCCGACCCTGGGGCTCCAAACCAGGGAGATAATTCCCCACATCCCCACATCAGCCTGGTAAGGTGGGCATTCTGAGGAACAGTATCTCACGCAGTGCAGGGTATAAATAAATGTTATCAAAACACTACCGGTAAAATTTACATAGAATCTTCACTTAAGTCACTGGCATATGATTAAATTTGTACTTATAAGCACTATTTTGGTATAAAATACAAATACTCTTGATAATCCACGAGCCGAGGAATTTAATTTTCATAGGCAGTTTGTTTTTAATGGCCATCTTGGAGAATGAGAAAGCACACCAGCCTTTCCCAATTTCACACTTTTTATAGATGTTATGTTACAACTAAAGTGCTCTCTGCTGGTTAACAGTGGGTAAAACAATGCTTAGACAATCAAAACACCAAACTATCCTTAATGCACATGCAAAACAAACCTCCTCTCTTCAAGACTATTTTTATACTGTGTGTTCATCCCACTGGACAACACATTGTCTTCTGAAACAAATCCAAATAGATAAAGTTCAATTCCAATTAACTGCGTCTTCTAAACAAGTTAAGGCTTGGATCCATTAAACTGCCTAGCTAAAAGAAAACCTCTAATTTATGGCATGCTTAGCTAATTGTATGCATATGAATTAATTTTGTATTACTTTTTAAATTAAAAGTTCATAAACAGTCATGCTTCTTCAGGAATAAAAAAAAAAAAGAAAAAAAAAAAGCCTCTTTCCAGAGCAACTTGTTGGCTGTCAGACACTGACACATTCAAACCAATCCCTGAGCTCAGATATGCCAGTGGAGGAATATCACAGGTTCCCACTGAATGTTGGTTAATCAACTGGGTACCTCTAAGTCTAGCCCGTGAAATGGAAACTGGGTTTATTAGGTTTTTGGACCCATCTCATCCTCTCCCTAAATCAGAGCACCGAGGGTTCAATACTTTCACTGCTACCTAGTTCAGAACCCCTTTAATTTTTCATATTTTCTCTCTCATTTTCACAAAAATGAGTAATCTCCCAAGCACTGGTATATTTAGAACATGAAGAAAAAATCCAGATAAGCAATAGAAGAATTTCATAGTCACAAGATGCTCAGAGAGGTAGGAAAAGCTCTCACACTCCTCTCCCCCCATATTGCTCAGCTAACCATAGCAACCCTGCTGAAAAGAAATGTAATGAATCTCTCTTCTACCACTTGAAATAATCATTCATCTGTCAACATTTAGACACTTTTATGAGGTCTTGTTTTTTCATTTACTCCTTACCTAAAAAGATTTGCCAAGCTCTTATTCTGCAGGTAAGGAGTCAGAAGAGGCAGCTAAGGACTAGATGTGAGAGTACTTAACAGAAATACACAACAGATTTCTTACAAAAGGCTTCCAGAAAAAGAAATATTTTTCTTCTTCAAATCATGCCTTTCAACTTTATTCCTCTGCAGAGCCCACAAATTATCTTTGATAGTAACACTGCTATCAAATGACTGCTGACATCAGTCCATCTCTAAATTGTACCGTGGAAATTATTCAGATTAACCTTCTTCCATCCTCAGGCTTTTAGAATGCTCAGTATAACTCTTTGCATTTAAATGACAAAGGTAACTGAAGTGGAAGGAGAAAAGTCAAACAAGACTGACTGAAAAAAAATTAAGATTTTCAAACATTCAAAAAAAGTCTCTTATGCACATTAAAGTGCTGCCACAAGCACAAAACCTAAATTTAAATATATATATATATATATATATGTTTAAGAAATAACAGAAATCAAGGAAAATTTAAAGTTTTAGAAATAAGCTTAGAGATTAAAAAAAAAAGCAAATGAAACTAAGACAGAGCAAATACCAATGCAGAATTACCTCAAAATATGCTAAGGAAGCATTGGCATTCAGAAAGAATATATGCTTAAATGCACTGCAACACTGCTATAAGCAAAAACAGCAGTTCAATAAATTACTAATTACAGTTACAATCCACTTTCTAGGTAGCCCTTGCTCACAGAAACATTTTCATCTTTGTAACATTCACAACAATTATTCCTTTGTGGAAGTGCACAGGTATATTTTGGTAGGGTTTGGTAAGCAAAGGACCAACATGAGGATATGTAACTCTTTGCAATCACACAGTTCCTTCAAGAACTGTGCTTTAAAATCTTTAGATTACTGATGAGAACACACACACATTGCTCCCTGTAACTTGCTGCTTAGTTACAGTGATGTCTAGAAGTGAACTTTCACAACCTTGTAGATACATATCAGTTCTAGGACAGTTCTATTTTTAAATCAAAATAACTCGCATAAGAGGACAAGAGGATAGGCCAAGTTCTTTCTATCAGTACAGTTCTATTTATAAATTAGAGTGACTTGCATGCAAGAAGCAAGGGGGACACAACTTGTTATTGGTAACCTGTTTTGTAACTGTGTGCAATGGCTTTTAAAAAGAACAGCTACGACAGTTACTTGCTTTACCAAGACAACATCCAAATCCAAAGAGTCAAAGAACTTCAAGGTTTAACTACAGGACTAAGAGTGTGGAGAAAGCAGGGCAGCTAAAAAGCCAGCTTACTCCTAAAATACGTAGAAACCCACAAGCTTAATTTAACAAAAACTTGTGGCATTCAATGTTTATTGCAAGATCACTTTGCAAATGGACTGCTTAGTACTTCCTCTTGCACCTCAAGCAATATCCTATGTCATAATAAGCCAAAATTCAAGGTTAAACCAAGTGTTACCTAGAAGGGAATGGAATTTGTGCTGAGAGGGTGGAATGGAAATTAACTCTAATCTTGGTTTCTATTTTGTTAGAGAAAGAAAAGTCATACCCCTTTTACGCACAATTTTTATTTTCCTTTCAAAAATTAAAGGGAGAATTTTGTGAAGATGTTAAAAGCTAAGAAAAAAAGGTTTTGAGTTCAGTCTTGATTCCTTTTCAAATTCCATAATTTGAGTAAAATAGTAGTTTAAGAAAATGACAACTCAAATATTGGCATTAGTGACTTCATTAACTTGTACTGGGCTTTTAACACAGTCTATTTACAAATCTGCTCTTGAGTGCGTGTGTGAAGGGGTCCACTATGCCATGCCAGTAAAAAAAGCAACCCAAAACCCATTTATTCAGGCTAAGATTATGAGAATAGGGTGGTGGCTACCACTTAGTAACCATGCCTGGTTACTGGCATGGTCCACTACAGACTTAACTACCAACATGAAGATTTTCTTGGCCTAAAATCCCATGCTATAGGTTAGAGTTGCCCAAATCTACCTCCTCACTCCTTCCAAATGGAGGTGTGTCATCAATTCAGACCTAGAACAGTATAATAGGGTAGAAGCAGAAATCAACAAAAACTGAGAATTAAACAGAAGCAATGGCAAAGCAACCTATGTTTTAATTCAGGTTAACAAGTTAAAATTAATTTTTGTATTAAGGCCAGCGATGAACACGAGATGCTAACGTGAATCCAAACCAAGCTGGCTTGTCTTTGCAATTACTTTAACATATGTTAGCTAACTGCATTTAGGAGCCTCAAGGACAAACATATCCCTTGAGGAGGGAACTGAAAGGAGTCTGGGAGTGAAGCCCAGAGTGGCTAGAAAGCTACTCCAAGGGAGAAAGAAAGCTAAGAGAATAAATTCCTTCCCTCACTCCCTTAAGGTGGTAAATGAGCTTGCCTTAAAAACATCCCTCAGCACCTGAAGCTCTTAAGAACTCCAGTTCATTAACAAGTGAATACCCAAGCCAAAAATTAGGTAAGGAATAAAGAATCATACCATAAAAATCCTACAACAATTTTTAGTTCATTTAAAATTAATTCTCTGCCTACTGTGTTGTTGAAAACAGCTACACAAAGGGAACATAATTTATATCCAAGTTCTAGAAATTCTTATTTACCAGTTCAGATACTTCACGAAAGATCCTGGGTTTGATTTCACTCGTTTAATGCTTTGCAAAATCTTTTTTTCCCCCCCCTGAAGTATTATTTTCTAAATGTTCTTTTGAGTTTAAGCCTAGAAAAAGAGACCATTTTGCTAAGCTAAGATAGCAGGATTTAACAGTAAGCACACATATTGTGAGGAAAATCTTGCAGAGCAAGGATGGGAGTGAGAGCAGCCTATTTTGGACAAACCTCCACAGGACCAGAGGGTGGGGCAGAGAAGCCCCACCCTACAAAGCAATACTTCAGACTGAGTATTTCAGTGTTCCTTTACATCATTACTTTTGCAGGATTTGGAAGTTTCCCTGCCAGCACTGCACACTTGGTGCTTCCCATGTTAACATTTGGGACACAAGAGGACACAGCCCAGGCTGGTTTTCACAGGCTGTGCAGCAGCACCATGGCCAGGGGCAGGTGTGTGTCACCTTGCCACAGTACTCCCTTCACAGGGAGCCATCAGACCAGCTGGCCAGGGCTCCTGGCATTAGAGGGCTTCACCAGTGTGTTTATCAGACAGCAGTGCCCCAGAACACCTCACCTCTGAGGTGTTAAATCCAGCCTAATTCCAACTCCATTAAGACAAGTGCATGGAAGGTAAGAGACAGAGCAAACCCCCATCCAGGTGTAGTGCAGCCCCTTTATTCCCCAGCACAATGCTGATTTCGACAAGCACAGTGAAAAGGACAGAGGCTTCCCAAGCCAGGGAACTGGTGTGAGCCTTCATGACAGATTATTCGCAAATTCACTGAACTAGCAAGTGCTGAACAACCCAAATTTAGCTTTGATTCTAAGGCCTCAGGCTGCAAGTTTTTTTTAAGCCAGACGCTCATCTGAATTTCACTGGTGATCTCACAGCAGCAAGAAAAGCTGTTCTTTTAAGCACAGGGAAAGAAACTTATGTTGGAGCAACTCTGCTTTGGGACCACATTTGGAGCATAACAACACAGTAAGAATATCAAGCAGCTTTTCTTTCTCTCTAATTAGACAGAAAAATGTGCTCCATGACATTTTGGTCAGGTGACAATTTCTTCCTCTCTTACCTTTTTTTAAACCATAATATCACAAATACCCACTGTAAACACCAATTTAAAACTGCAAGAAAAGCAGTAAGTCACAGCACTAACTGGAAAATGCTTAACATTAAAATCTGAAGTTTTAACTGAGGAATAAAACCAAAAATTATTTCTAGTCTAATGACTGCTATGCCTAACAGTTCCTTAAGTGTTTAAAGGAGCAGATGTTTAACAGTCCTCTGCCCCAAGTGCCTTTTAAAGACAAAACCCCTAAATTTGATTCCCCAATAAGATGTACTCTACAGCCACTGTTTATCTATAAAAATAGTAATAAAATAAAATAAAAAACCAGCTACTGTTTATCTGTTTATATTTGCACATAGACAGCTTTACTACAATATAGTCCTGAGGTAAATCATTTTATAGAAGCTATCAAATTACAATTTTTGCCCTCCAGAGTGGAAATTCTCCTTAACATTCTTCAGTTATTTTGCATTCTGACAGAAATGTTACCAATAAAAAAATATTTGGGGCAGGGGGAGAAGAGAGAGGAGTTGTTCCCACTCCTATCTCTCATACAATGTTTTTTCTGCTTCATGTTTTAGGAACAAAAAAGTGTTAAAAAATTAAGATATTTTCATGAAAAACAAATGATTGGTTTGGATTTTGGTTTGGTTTTGGGTTTTTTGGTTTTTTTTTACATCTCCAATAACAAAAGCAGTAGGTTTTTTCGGCCCAGCTACAACACATACAAAAATAGGTGAAATGATGGCCACAATTATTTCCCAGAGCACCAGATGATGGACCATATCCTATTTACATTCAAGGCTGTACGCTGGCCATGATTAGATTTCTCTCATTAGATGAAATGTGGATGAGAATAAATTCACAGATAATGGAGAGGCAAGGGAGACTAAATTGGAGGGAGTGTGTAAGAGGTCAAACAGGAAAAAGCATTACATCTGATCATTTGGTAATATAAAGAGAGAGACACTGTCAGATTTATTTTCCACCTACCCCTGTGCCCATAATTTGTGGTGTCCCAAAGACTTTCAGCATCTCATAGCAACAAATGTTTTTTGCTTTGGTGTGATTTTTTTTTTTTAAACTCACATACGAAGTAAAAGTAGTTTGAAGTTTCATTTCTTCCCAATATGACAATAAGATTTTTCTTTAAAAGAAAAACAGATTTAGGAACAAACATCATGGGAATCATATTAAGCTGCCCTAGGTCAGTACCTATCAATTACAAATACTCATTTTTACTTGCAATTGTGAAATCAATTTTCGAACAGCTCAAAAGGAACAACTTTCATCTATGAAATCTGTCAAATATTTGCTTCAACAGACCTGAATCAAAATGAAGAGATTTTTCCTACAATCTGTTGATCTATAACACTATAATAATGTAGAGCTCTGTGTCTAACACACATTATGAAGATTTAAAACAAACACCACCAGTAAATTCAATTTTTCTATGTCTATAGAACTTCCATGAATCTTTTCAAACCTGGAAGTACACAAAAGATTCTCCATTAAAATGTACCAATAAAAAAACCCAAAACAACGACAACAAAAAAACCAAACCAAACCAAACAAAAAAAAACAACAACAAAAAAAACCCCACCGATGAGCACCACCTAAAACTGCATTTCCTTTAAGCTGAGATTAAGAAATGAGGTCCATCCAAAATATCAGAGAAGTGCCTGGAGGAGGGGAGGTGCACATGATTCTGTCCTTGTCCGGTTTATGCAATAACAAATCAAATCTGTCAGAAAGAATACAGATTTTCCATCTTAGCCCAATGCCGCGGTCCGAAGAGAGGATGGGACACAAGGAAGGGTGCAAGTAGAATGCCCTATTCATGTGTGCACACTGTCTTTTGTCAGCTCGGGAGGGGAAAGGGCCAGAACGTAGGGCGGAGCATGAGACAGACAAGCAGGGGGACAAACCAGGATAGGGACATGGGCAAAAGGGGGAGGAGTGGGGGAAGCAGGGAGTAGGCAGCGGGCAAACTCATGGCAAGCCTGGGCATGTCCAGGTTGTGCACTGTGTAGTGTGAATACAATGAAACCACATAATAACAGTAAAGTCCATATGATAACTGTAAGGTCCATATAATAAAGTCCTGCCAATTGCTGTATGCTTTTCTCCACGCCTGGAACTGTTCTGTCCTAATTAGGACAGCTGAGACCAGTTCATCACCGGATAGGTGTAACCCAAAACTGTATATTCTATAGCCTTCCATGCCATTTCCCAGAAACTGTTATCAATAAACCATTTACACCATCTGCACATAGAGCCTGACTCCTCAGGCTATAAACTAGGTGCTAAGAGGCCTGCGAGACAGGAGTTACTCTTGTCCTCACACTCATTAAGGAACCCCCTTGCCCTGAGGGAAGTAGTGAGGATTCCTGCCTGAACTGGGGGATATATTATCTTGGAGTCTTGGGACCTTTTTAACCACTCATGGGATCCAGAGGAAGACTGTAGATCACCGCTCTCAACCAGACTGCAGACCACTGCTCTCAACCAGACTGCAGATCACCACTCTCGACTGGACTGCAACCACCACTTTTCAACCAGACTGCAATCACCACTCTTGACCAGACTGCAACAGCACTCTCACCAACAGGTTTTCCCCTCTCCTTTTCCTTTGGACTCAGGGGGCCCAAAAAACACCAGTCTGTTCATGCCCCAGGGTGCTGGGTCATATATTTGGGTTTTGTGGGTTAAAACCAATTGTTTGTCTGTATAATCGTACTTATTGTATTATCTTATTAAATTGTTCTTCTGACTTATAATCTCTCTTTTGAGTTGAGTTCATTTCCCCTGCTGGTTTACCTTTAAACCAGCATATGTTCCCATCCTGAATCTTTCTCCTTCACAGCCCAAGGCCAATTTGAACTTCTGGGTTGCTTTTAAATTAGAATAGCTTTTTAAAAAAGGGAGATTTTTAACTTGTCATAAAATGAGCAGAAAAAAAAACATTGTAATTTAGTAATTAATTAATGAAGACCCATAATGGATGCTATGACAACTGGAAACAACACTTGACATGAGTCATAAAACACACAACTGTATATAGCAGAAGGTATTAAAAGTACCAAACTTACAGCTTCATGCAATCTGCAGACTCCAAAACTGCTCCCTTCTATGTAATTCAAGATAATAATTATTGAAATCAGTAAGTAAAAGTGAAAAAGTCTCTTTCACTCTTACTATCCAAATGTATTTCACTAATTGGCAAGACTGATTTCTGCCAACTCATGACTGTTTTGCCCATGATGGCAATGAGCAAAGGATCTCTCCATCTTTACCTCAATCAGCAAACTTTTTCCTCTTAGTTTCTCCCCCTACCCTATTGAGGAGGAGAGGTGAGAGAGGGGCTGTGTGGGCATCAGGAGAGAACCAACCTGGGACAATCCCTGCTGCCTGGAACCCCTGCACAGGCCTTGTGATAAAAGCCAGTTACCTACACTGCAATATTATGCTCTGTGCAAGTGGACACGAGGAAGAAGGATTTACATTCTGAAGTTTTCATCATTAAGTATTAAATGATTTTGTAAATCAGGAAATCCCAAAGGAACAAAACAAAAAAAGGAGACTCTTTGTATTTGGATGGATTCAAAAAATTGAAAGAAAAAACTTCAGTAGAAGATGGCTATAACCAACACGTTCTCTCAACTCAAATATATTTTCCTGTTCCTCTTATCAGCTGGAACATTAGTGGGAGAAAGAAGTCACCATTTAAATAGCTAAAATGTTAAGATGTACTTTGTCATTATGGCACAGCCATCTTACATATGCAAAGCAATACTTAATGTGCACTTAAAGCCTAGAGTTCCACATGTGCAGCTCTTACAGTGGCACTGCAAAAATGCTGAAGTGAACCTAAGCAGCAGAAAAGGAAAACAGCTTTGTATTTCTAAAAGCATGAAGCATCCTGCACAGAACACAGCAGAACCATTTGAAATGATTCAAACCATGCACGTGGTGCAGCTGACAGGGACACTGACTGTGGTGATGTGGTCAGGTTGAGAGAAAGGAGCTTCTGTGCACTGCACTTCTAATGGACAGCCTTGCCCTCTTCCACAAATGCTAGCTTTCAAGTACTCCAGTAACATGCTGAATACAGAGCTGAAAGCTATTCAGGAACAGAAACCATACACAGCAGGAGGTTGCAGAAGGTGGTCCTTGCGGGAAAAGGGGTTCCATGTTGGATCTCCTCTCACATTACCACAAAAAACAAATAAGCCTTGTTGCTGTTAAACAGCTCTTTGTAATTATTCTGACTAATTTACTTTTCAGATTAATTTATACTGTTACAAACACAAAATATATAGTAATTCCAAAATAGAGGAAGAATTTAAAATCTACAAATGAGCACCACAGGATTCAAAGAACCTTGTAAATAATGCCAGGGAATTAAAATACAAATGAAAGCATGTTCCTTGAATCCAAAAGTCCAGCAGTTATAACTCAGATCTCTCTAAGAGGGTGGGATGAAGAAGATTAAGTTTATTTAAAAAGCACCCTTAATGATATACTGTATTATTTAAGTGGCAGTGATCAAAACTCACATCAAGTAATATTGATGCATTACATCCAGAAACCTCACTGCTGGGACTCCAGAAGTCTTTGCAGACTCTGAAAAGATTCCAACACTCCTTTCAGGAAATACCTGAAAAGGACAGTACCCTAGCCAAAATCTGAGATAGGAAAAGATCATTATACCTTACAATCCTATTGCCAACTTACTGGCTTATTAAGGGATAATTACCTCCAGTTTCATAGGTTTTCAGGGTTTAAGAAAACTCGACTATTTCCACTGCAAACACCATGTAACCAGACAGTGGACATAGCAAAGTTTGCATCCACCAAGGCAAAAAATCAAGACCCTTCTGGTCAGGAGTCTCCGCTTAAAAACTGTTTATTTTCTCAAATACCAATTCACTGCTACAATCTTACTCACCCTAACATCGTCCTTTTCCCTACCTTAGTGTACAAAATATTTATTCCAATACTCTTCAGTGCTCGCCAATTATCCAATGGACACGAAAGCTCTCTTGGGAATTTTCTGCAGTGCCAGTCCTAAACTCCCATGAGGAGTCCCAACCATTGTGCTGGTCTAAGTATCTGCTGCAAGGACAGACGCTTTTCCAAGGTACAGAGAAAAGAAATGTTGATATGAGGACAACACATCATCTAATGTGCCAGTGGAAGCCAAATCTACTAAGGAAGTGCATGACAGCAAGAGCACAGCAGCCCTTAGCTCCCAGATAACTTAAGAAAACTGACTGGAGGGGTAAACAAGGAGCTGAAAAGCTCTTTCCTTCTTCACAACTCAGGATCTTTATCTTGGCTCCACCTCTCCAAGGGTTTTCCATCATCTTGGAAAGCTGTGAAGCATCATTGCCTGCACCTCCTTAATCACACCAAACAAGATTCATACATGGAATATCTGGAAATATCAGTTCCTCTGGCCTCCAAAGAGCATTTTACCATCACATTTAGTATCATTTTCCATAGTAGGTAAAAATCACAAGGGTGTCTAGAGCATGTGAGAATATAATTTGCTGCTTTCCAGCCAAAACTGTTACAAACCTGTAATTCCCAGGTGCAAGTAATCCATATGATGGCACAAGCAAGAACACAGGCAGTGGTTTCAACACAACCAAGGTAAATTGAGTTTGAAAAACCAAAACAGTTAACCCTTTATGGCTGTCCAGTCTTTCCTTGTTGATTCAAACTGGTGTGCTTACTTCCCACTATTGTTATAAATGGCCTCTTTCTCTAAAGACATTTAGAGTTCACAAGTTGATATTTGGTCAACCTTCAGTTTCAGGTATAATCTCCTCAAAACAAACACTGCTTTTCCAAAACTTTAAATATGAGAAACTAGAGTGAAGTTTTCCAAGCTCAAAATAGGTGCATTGCTATAGCCATGAAAGGATCTTAGAGAAAAACAACTCTTTCCATCCACCAACAACTAAAACTGCCACAAAGCATTAAATGAGACCTACTGATTTTTACTATAGCAATGATTAACTAAGTCCTTAGATTAGTTTCCTTGTTTTTCTCAGTTCTGTTCACTGTTTTGAACTGCATTATCATTAATCTGAAAACTGTAAAGAGAAGCAGTTCCCCTCTGACTTTAACCTTAAGACAATTTGTTTTAATATTCCCTTTCACTTAACTCACACTAATGATGCAGTGGATCATTACCAGAAAGAAAAATATTCCCACTTTCTTGATATTTTGCTGTGCTCCATGAACTAGCATTCCTGCTCAAAGAATCTTTCCAGCTCAGCAGTCGTGTCCTCTGGCTTTTTCCTCCAGACAAAACCTCACACATTATCCACATGCCATTTCCATATTATTTATGCAGCAACACTTACGGCATCTTCTTGCTGCAAGAAGAACCCCAAATGTCTTCAATACTAACAACAGTGCTTGTTCTGGTAACAGGAGACATTATCAGGAACAGTTTCCCATAAGTTGCATCAATAAGGTTCACATTTCACTATCTGCATGTAGCTTTGTGCTTCAGAGCAAGTTTCAGCTTCTATTTATACCATTTTGTAGTCAGAAAAGCAGTTTAACTTCTAATATAAGTCCAAATGACCATTAGCTAGAAATGTTATACTTAAGAAGGACATTTAAAATTCTTAATAGTTGACCAAGTGATCTGATTAAGCCCATCTGATTCTTCAGGGCAGGCTCTAGATGCTTCATGGCAACATCATTACTACTCAGGTGTTTAGAGAAGAGTGAGTTTTAAGCACATGCAGTATATGTAACATCTTCTGAGCACTGAAATAGTTACATAACAAGTTCATTTCAAGCTGCAAGAATTAGGTAGAAAACACTGCTTCAAGCTGTCAGTACTTTTCATAAACTCAAAGTGGACAGCATTGTTTGCTTTTTGTAACAGCTTCTCAGACAATTGATTAATTCTGTCAGGCTGAACACAGAGGAACTTCTCTGGAAGCACAATCCCATCTTTCACTCTGTTATGTGTACCCAACTACATCATTTGTGTAAAGGACAGTTGGCACCTTATTTTTCTGGTCCCATACAGGGAGTTGCTCTGTCTCTAGCATTTCTGCTTCCAGCCACTTCAACCCCTTCTGCAGTTGGACCTTCCTGCCCTCCATGTCAAAGAATTTCTTGGTCACAAACTACCACTGCAAGGTGTTACTATTTGAATTCCGCCTCCACAGGCTTCAAAGCTTTTGGTTCATGCTCTATTAAACCCCTCTGGGGACATATTCCTTCTGCTTCTCATACTCTTAGGATTACCAGCAATCTTTTTCCTCACCTTTTTCTCAAGAGATAATGGGAAGGGATGAAATCCTTTCACAATTCAGACCTGACTGGAAAAAAAAAATCCCAATGAGAGTTACACTTCCCATCACAACATCTTCCTCTCTCTGCTTCAGCAGAAGGCTTCCCTGTCTCCTGCTCCAAGCAAGCCAGGCAGTTCCACTACTGGCAGGATGTTAAATAGCATATTTTCTATTCAGAAGTATAAAGCCATCATCATTTCTTAAGCAGACTGGCACTAAAGTGACTGGCACTCCTGAATCTTCAGACAGACTTAATTAGTTTTCTTTACTCTTTATGGGTGATCTCTTCATGTTGTTGAGGATAAGGTTTGCTAGAGTGCAGGGGTTTTCCCTGTCCTTACCCTGAGATGGTTTCTGTGAGCAGCCAGTGCTTCAAATGCCATTTCCTTTATTACCTCTCCTCCAACAGGTGCTGTCCAGAGAGAACAAAACCATCACATAATGCAAGTTTGGAGACCAGCCCAGAAGCCTTTGCCACCTTCTGCTAGTGCAACGTTTTGCCCTGTTACTTCAGAAGCCAGGAAAGTATGCTGGAACATAAACCTCCTTCTCGGCACTTTGCATATGAAATTGCTGCACAAAGGAATAAAAAAATTTTCTTGTAATTAGAGGAGAAAAACTCACAATTGTCATCTGTTTGAAAAGCAGAAAATATTAACAACCAAACCCAAAACTGTTACTGGGTTGAGGGTTTTTTTCCTACCAACAAAAAACGCACCAACTTCACAGGAATACAGGAGGTAACAACCAATAGAAACCAGTTAACTAAAAAAAATCCAGATAAGTTAAAAAAACCCAAAACACAATCAGTCATTGATACTAGGAGAAATTAAATAGGAAGGATTTTGCTGAATGCTGATGTTATTGATGGTCATTACCATAACATTTCTGTGGTACTTAATTACCAAGGGGCTTTGCAATTTTTGTTTCTATTTACTATTTAACTGCCTGATTACATGGAGAAAGATAAAACAGATCTAACTAAAACTCAGAAGAACAGCCTGTCTTGCTGAGAGCCATTAATGTGATTTATGTATTTATGAAAATGTTCTAGAAGGAATAGTGTACAATAGGTTCCCAGCTAAAGCAATATTCAACTGCCAAGAATAGCTGTGCTAGCTGACTGGTACTCCAGAAGATGGAGAAAAATGGTTAATTCCCCCCCCCATGGTTAGAAGTTTCCACATTTACACAGCAGACAAAACTTAAATTGGAACTCCCAATTATGATAATACTTTTTAAACACATTTGTAGAACATTTCCCTGCTTACCACCTAGCAAATTGCATCTGATTACTCCATCCATCTCAATTCTCACACGTGATTTACATACAATTTTGTAAAATTTTAATGGAAATTGTCCTTTTTACATCAAGTGAGGCTCAGCTATTTAAAACTAAATCCTTAACATCACCTCTACTACCTACCAATCAGTGCACTTGTTTCTTCTGACTGCAGTGCTCTGAGTAGAACTTTCTGCTTTATAAAATAAATGTTTATTTTACAACTGAAACTCTCAGTTGCAGCCTTCAAGTATAGGAACATGGGAACATCCTTTGTGTTAATACCAACCTCCTCTGGGATTTCTAATAAGCATAAGCACGAAAAAAGGCAAAAACTATCCATTTGCTGTGCAGTTACATTATATTTTTATCTTCACAGCAAAGCTCAAAAGATCTGATGCATATCTTGATGCACATCAAGGCTAAGCATGAACACAGCTAAAAAGGGAATATAAAGTGCAAAGCACAAAAAGTAGTTTTACTATCAGTTGAAGAACCAATGCTGACACTGGACTTATTTTTTTTTTTTATTCCCACTGGTAAACAGTAAAACTTAATTCTCATTTGGAAACCAAAGTTTGGAGGGGGGACCCACCTATTTCTCAGTCACAGGCCCTAACTTATAGTTATAAGACACTATATGGCAAAAATGTAAAAGAAAAATATGATGCTTCCCAAGTCAACGTATTTTCCTGAAATTTATTTTGGTTGGGGCTTTTTTTGTGCCACGAATCGCTGCACAGAGACTCCAACAGCCTCCATGGTCACTCCTACAGCCTCTGTTAAGCGCAAGTTCTAGACTTCCCAAATTCCAGGACCTGGCATTGCATATACCTGGATCAGCAAACACCATAAAAAGGCTAACAGTGCTTAATCATTCTACAGGGCTCCTGTAAGGACCATTTATCCTCCAGCAGCTTTGCACATACCATGTTGTGCATCACTGCCCGAGTATCACATCACGCCACTGTCTTCCAGCTGAGAGTCTCAGCCTCAGAGTTTGGGTTGGCTTTTTTCCCCACTCCTTATTTCTGGCCATTTCTATTAACTCAATTTAGCTTTAAACAAAGAGGCCTACAGATGCCAACTCTAATTTCCAAGCCTTTATATCACAGTCCTGACCAGACAGATAACTGGCACAAAAGACTGAAGTGGTGAACTAGATTTCTAAAATGCTGCCATCTGATTCTCATCCCACACAAATATGTAATTTAAGTAATGAAAAAAGCTTTCGTCCCAAACATCGGCTTGTTCAAAGCTCTTGAAATAAGTAAAATGTTGGAATTCGGATTGAGTCATGACAAGTTAAAGCTATAACAGTAAGAAATAACCTTCTGAACAACAATAAAAAGAACATCCTTAATGTCAAGAAAAGAGAAAGCAATTACATTTTCAGACAAAGACTGTCAGTTTAAAAATATACAATGTAAAGAAAAATAGAGTGGTTTTAGCTCTTTTCACAATTTCTTGGATTCTTCATATATTTTTAAGCTTCACCTTCTTTATAATGTTTTATATTCCATCTTATTTTCATCGCAAGAAAATTAGAACGAGTTTGTTAATGTAAACTTCTGTCAGTAAAATTTGAAGGAAAACGTATTTGCCTCAGCTATTAAGACACATGGAAATTACACATACTGGTGTAATTTCATCTTGGGGCACACTTTAAGTATGCACTACTCTAAGCCTTTAAGGAAACAAGAATAGGAACTGAATATTACAACAGAGCTAGGGATAAACACAAGCTCGTGCATGGTGACAGTGTGGGCACAAGGTTTGGGAAGAAAAAAAGTCATCATTGGTCAGAACAACTTGGATATTCTCACTGCAAGTAGTTACCAGTCAGTTGCCACCACTGACTGAGGGAATAAGCAGAAAGAATAAGAGAAATGACTGCTAAGCAGGAACACTCCTGGCTCTTTCCTGCTCCTTTCTCCCCTCACTCTGGGCAATACAAGGTTCAGTTTCAGGTTGGGTATGAGCACAACACAACAGGGAAGCAGCAGCACAAATGAGATATACAGCACTGCAGCAGGTTCAGAGCTAACAGTCAAATTCAGGTTTCTGTAATTCAAAAGCTTTGTTACACAGAATCAAACAATTAGACAATCAGCCTTGGCCAAAAAAACCCACAACCTTTCCTCTTTCTTCCCTCCTTTCTCATGGAAAATGGATTACCAGAGCATTCAAAGGAGCTTCCAGTCCCAAGAATACTAAAAACAAGAGCCATACTTCTTCCATTAAATATGTTAAGCTCAGCAGAAGGCATCTGAGAATGTCCCAGATCAAACATGGAAAAGGGATTAAAGGCAGGTAGGACCAGCTTCAGCCATTTATCCCTCTACCCTCTGATTCCTCCACAGTTCACACTGTAAATTTTCTGCCTTATTTAGATTTGTTCCACTCTTAAAGTTCTAATAAGGTTGCCAAGAGGCTTTTGTGCCAGTTCATGTCTCAGTCACTGGTCACAGTGTCAGTGTGAGAGCTTAGTGCAGCCACTGGGAAGATTTGGAAGTGAGTATGATCAAAAACATTTCTTTTCTACTAAGATGGTGGCAAGTTGCAGGATCAGTCTTTGTCCTTCTCAGTTGCAGTACAGTAACTTGGATGAAAATATACAATGCTTGTAACAGCAAAATTTAGAGCACTTCTGAACCTTTGTATATAGAAGCCCCCCCCAAAAAACTATAGCATGGAAAATTGGGTGACAGACTAGTTCACTGAAACTTGTTTCATTGCAAGATACTTTAAACATGTCACGAGGTCCAGCAAACCTGAAACTTAAATAGGAGACAGTTCTGCCAAATGCTTTCATTCAAAAAGAGAAATATGTAAGTGAACAAGAAAAGGCATTCATTCTATTAAGCATTGTTTTGTATCTCCAAGAAGCTGAACTTCCACACCCTCGGGGAACAAACACAAAGCTGAGATGTAGTCAGTGTAACCACCTGATCAAATGATAGCACAGGTCTGTGAACATCTGACTCCCACAGCCCCAGTGCTCACATTTGCTGCTGGATACAATAGTGACAACTAGAAGGAACAGCTTCTGTCCAGTTGCAGTACAAAATCAGGGAAATATAACTTGAAGTAAATCGTGAGTTCACAAAGCATTTGGACAACACTGTCAGGCACAGGGTGTGATTCCTGAGGTGTCCTGTGCAGGGCCAGGAGTTGGACCCCATGATCCTGATGGGTCCCTTCCAACTCAGGATATTCTGTGATTCTCTGTGCAACACCTTGCCTAATACTTTGCTAAGGAGCACAGCTCAGATAAATGTTACCCAGGCAGGAGGAAAAAACCCAAACAAACTGTGCGAAAAGAAGGTGAGAGAAGTAGCAAGTGTTCTAGTCCAAAACTTCTGAGATTCTCGTTATTTTGTTCACTTTATTCTAACCTGACCTAAGAGAAAAAGGTGTATACCAGAGCATAACTGGACTAAACCCAAGGGAATAAGGAGGAACTTGCAAACATATTTGCAATATTTGAAGGCTATAAACTTCTCATGCAGTTTTCAGGTGGTATTGTAGAGGGAAAGGGGATAATGATTCATACACCAACACTATACACTACTAATACAGGCATAAGAGTACAGCATACCTTTATTTTTCTTTGAAGTGATGAATAGTTGCTCTTTCAAGTGATAAGGACGTGGCTGAACACAAAGGTCTGCATAACTGGTATTTTCTAAGCATGGACATGGAACAAAATTGCTTTGAAACACAGGTGACCACAGCTCAAATGACTGACAGAGGATTCTTTTTTAAGAATAAGAAAATTCTGTGCCAAGTGTTCTTTAGTAGGGATGTTCTAGGTAACATCAAAGCTGTGTAAGCCACCTATCCTAAACGATAAGGTCTCTCATGTGATTCACGTGAAGAGCTGCTGTTTATTTGCTCACATAAACAAAACAAGATCTATGATGTGGAACACCAGAGAAATGCACAACAGCAACAAGGTTGAATTAGAACAGGCTCCAAAACAGTGAAGACTGTAGATAAAAACATTCTTTGCAAGTGCTCAAAAAGATCAGTCAGCCCCAAACATTTTACAGTGCAGCATTCTCCCTGTTTTCCAGAGGTAGGCTCAGTATTATAGTGATACATTGAGGATAAGACCAAAACAAACATTGGAATGTAAAGCCAGGGGATGAACAGAAGTGGGATTTTTAAGATTTTACCTTTCTAGGGTTTCCTGGAGGGTAGAATTTGTGGTATATCCAAAAATAAAGAGAGCTAAATTGAAGAGAGTTAAAACTGGTAGACAGAACAATCTCCATAGTAGTACAAAAATAACTGGTATTTTCTACAATGCTTAAATGAAAAGATAGCATTAGTATTTATGGAGCAATTACTATGGAGCAATTCAAAGACCATCAACATTCTGCAGCAAAGATCCCAGGAATACACACACTACACCTTACAGAAAATACAGTGTGGAACATCAGCAGAAGTATGAAGGCACAATACACCCTACAAGTGACTGATGTCACATCCCATAGAATGATAATGTCACATTATGTCTCAGAGATATTGCACATATGAGCTGTTTTGAACCCAGGGCCCTACAAAAAAAAAAAAAAAAAATCTGCGTGTCCTGAAAAACTGTTCATACAGTTTTTCTGAAGAGATCCATGCATTGGATCACGGAGGAAGAGACTAACTCCCTCAGAAAGGAAAAGAAAAAAATCCAGGCTGTGAAATATTGAAATACCAGGCAGAAGGAAGCAGCAAACCGAAAGTCTGCAAAGCACAAAAGAGAGCGCGACATCCCTGCAGTTCTGCCAAAACCTAGAGAGGGGCAAAGAAACTGCAAGATGAAGCCTGTGGAGAAAAAAAAAAACACAACACACCCCACCCCACAAAGGTAGAGAGACAGACCCACACTCTTTACTTTCCAGCATTTCTGTGTTTTGCATTTGAGATGCCACCCACAGTGCTTGACCAAATGCTTTTCTACAAGGAAAGCAGTCAAAGAATTGACTGCACAAACAATTTCTTGGCGGGGGTTGGGAAGGAGGCCAAGCAGATATCATGGAGTTATGACACAAGTCTCCAGAATCATTCTTGGATCTCTGCAGAGTTAGGACTATCCAACTGTTCATTTCTTCAGGTGAAAAAGCAGGAAGTTGAGCTTGCCAATCTAATGAAGCACTGGTTTTTTATGGAAGTCCATCTGTTCCAACTCTGGTTCAAAATACAAGAAAACGTTAAGGATCCAAAAAGAATGCCAACATGATTCCAGTAAAGAGCATTATTCTACTTGCTCTCAAATCTATTTGAAATGCACAGAGATTATTTGATCAGCCCAGCTGTTAACATGAAAAGCAAACTTTCATTTCAGAAGTTGCTTGGAGTTTGTGGTTGGTTTTTTTTAGTTGGCTTTTTTTAATTATATTTATGTATCCCCACAGTATAGTTGCTCACTTTGAGGTCCTTAATTTCCATAGCCATTACAAAACATTTGGTGAAGCCTTAAATTGTAGCCACATCTCTGCTCTGCTTGTGAATAAAGCGTTCAATATGCCAAAATTTAGCTGGAATAAGTAGATGCTTGTACTGTCACTGACTGGTCAGACTATCAAGTGAGCAAAAATAACACCTTTATTATAGAAACAGTCCCACTGAGAGAGCACTGCTTAGAACTGCTCATTTTCTACTATTCCTGTATAACTTACTAAAAATCCCTTTAAGAAACCAAGCTCAAGAGATGCATACACTTGCCTTTAGTCTTTGTTACAGCAGGAATGTAACAATCTATTATTTTTTTTAAACAGCGGGAATTCAGAATGTACTATTAACGCTATCTATCTAAAGATCAGCTAATTCCCTGTACTCCCTTTCCCAAATAAATGTTTTCTGTACAATAACCCCAGTATTGAAGGAGACATTTTCATATCACGTCTCAAGTTCTTATTTCAAGATTTAACTTGAATACAAAACACTTTATTAATAATCAGTTAAAAAAATAATCAAATAGCATTGTTGAACAACTCATTAAAATTTTCCTCACTACAAACCACAAAACCTTTCAATAATTATTTGGCTATAATTTTAAACAAACAATAGGTTCTGTCTCAGTAAATACTGTTCTGGTTCTAATTTATAAGTTATGCAAAATATTACGCAGATCACTCAACAATCCACCCTCGATGTACCTGAAGAGGTCTTTATGATCCCTAGTGAATAATTCATGCCATTCTCCTACAGCATAAAAGGAGCAACTTTAATTCAGCTCTAACTTTGAGACCTGAACACCACCAAGGACAGTCAAAAAGCTTAAGGAGAAATTGCTTTACAACTCCCATCTACTTCCCAAATGGAAGAACTCAACAGTCCTAAATATATTTGAAATAAACCAGCATCTAAAGAGATTGGTCATATGCTAAACTGTCACTCTCCCATCTTGAGTGATGAATTAAGATGGTAGTATAGCTGGTTGCTTACTACAATACTGTTCATGTCACTCACATATGTTGCTTTGGCAGTTATTACAGTTTTTTGTAAACTAAGCAGCACATTAACTTTGAGAACAAATTACAGACCAGATAAAAGCACTAAGCTCTTGACTGATTTCTGTAGAACTGGAAGTAACACTACAAAAGACTGGAAAGGTATAAAAGTGTAATTGCAGTACCTTTGCAACCTGTGTGATGAAAAGCATGAGAAAAATCCAGCCAGCTCAACCCTCAGTGTTTGCTGTGATCTGTGCAATCTGTGCAGTTCTCTGTAATCTGTGTGTGATGCTGTAAAGCCTGTGGTACTGTACAGACAATGTACTAAGGGAGGAGAACATTCATCCATACCACTTAGGGAACATATAACATGGATTTAACTAGCTACTTAGTACAAGCTTCTCACTGATGTGAGCTGGAGTTTTTCTCCATGTTTGGCACAGAGGTAAAGGAATCCAGTAATTAAAGAATTGGCCTAATAGAAGAGGCTGCACAGTTGTAAAGAAGCAGTGAAATGCTTATAGTAGATAGGTTTGTATCCCTAGACAAGATTCTGGTGACTCAAGTTGTGGCTCAACAAAACCAAGCAAATCCATCCTTGGAGCACTGTTATCAGAGCAACAAATCATCACAGTGTGTCTGTTGTGGCCAAAAGGACAAGAACACCTTCCCAATTAGCTTCTCACCATGTTCCTTACACTCCACAGGTATGTCAGGGTCCACATTACCCAAAATTTTCATTATGAAAAATGTGTTACTTTGGCAATGTCTATAAAACTTAGAGGTTCCCAGCATTATCACAGTGCCATCTCTTCTGATAAATTAGAAGTTAAGGGATTTATGTCACAGATTTGTGGTGAGGGGAGAAGTGGAATACATCTCTACTTTCCATAAACACGAAAGTACTTGTAAGGTACAAGGAGCCCTCTGAATTATGACATTTTTAATAGGATGGAGTCTTCTTGCTCTTGGTTCATTTTCTCATCCATTTACTTTTAGGCAACGTTGAAGTTTTCTGTAAATAACAGAACGACAACACTCTGTTCTTCCTGCAGCTCCTTGTGTGCCTTATCTAATAGACAAGCAGAGTGTGACAGAGCACAGATGGACAGCACCCCAGCCAGCCTCTGTGGAAGTCACTTGGCAGCAGATGGCTCAGGTAAAGCATCTCAGTACCAGTTTAAGCCCATGGTCGTTCTGTTGAGTGGTGCTCTAATACAATACACACGTGTGCATATGCCTGCCTGCAATGTTTCTCTGTGCCTAGAGATGCACACACAGCTGTGAATGCTGCTTTGTGCAGTATTGATTTTAGGTGGATACTCAGGAACAGGCACTTGTAAACTCAGCCTAACATCTCCACTGATGTCTGTATTCCTACTTTGTCATCTAGTGTAGATAGCATTTCTGAGAAAAGAAATTTAATCACTTTCCAGCTTTAAAGAACTTGGCTCAAGTTAGGCATCCCAAACAAAGTCTACCTTATTTGCTCCATTACGAGAAGAAATTGGAAAAATCCAATGTTTCCCATTACCTGGAACAGTTGGTACTCCTTTCATACATGCCAGACACTACCAGTTAAACTGGAATATCAATGAAGAAATTAACAGAACATCTCAGGGACAAAAATTTGGGGACCTACCAAGCTTCCATGTATTCTTCAATAAAATCCACCTTGGCAATACATCAGGCAAACAACAGAAAAGATCTGTTATGTGACAGAATTATTTGGTCTAATGCGTTTCCAGAGAAAATCAGCAGCACAATGGGCATATTAATATATATATACAAAATTATTGTATTGTATCATATTCATTCATTCATGGTCAGTCTTCGCAAACGAAGATTTGGGAAAGGTCTTTACCCTTCGAGCCTGCGCAGTGGATTGTTTAGGTGAGACACAGTGTGTGCTGAACTGAGCCCACCCTTTAATCCTGAGGTTCATCTGCCGGGGCTGAGCCAGCTCGGACAGTGGCAGTGAGGTCCTCAGGACGTAGGTTTGTTTAGAGTGACCTTCTCTTAGATGGATGGCCTTACAGGGCTGACGGGCTCCATCTGCCCGGGGGAGTTTCCCTGACCGGGAATCGAACCCGGGCCGCAGCGGTGAGAGTGCTGCATCCTAACCACCAGACCACCAGGGGGCCCCTGTATATTCTGATATACAAATTGATATAAATACTTCCAGTAACTGCAGGAGTCCAGGAGTCCACTTAGACTCTCACACTGAGGTGGAAACTTATTTTCTGCTTTTTCCAAGAAACTGAGCTGAACTGTGCAGACTCCACCCAATAATTCTCATGAAAGAGAAAGACAAAAAGAATACACCACCAAGGGTTAATTTTATAGCTTGAACAAATCACAACAATACCCACAGCCACACAGCCTTGCCAATCCAATAATAAGATCAATCTGATAACAGTGCAGTTTCACCCTTTTGAGATACAGACAAGAAAAATATCCATTGCTTTCAACAGTAATTTAACATTAGTAATGTAATGTATCATTTAACGGTACTGTTGGTAGAACTCCTGAATTTTTATATTAATTTTTAGAAAATCATTTGACTTACTGCTTTTACATTTCAGCAATCGTAAAAGCCAACAGTGTAACATTGCTGGGAAAGGTTTCAATAGTCCCCAGTGCCTTTTCTAAGGGACACACCCTTCAGTCATGTACTTTCTTCTCACACCCCACAATCTCCTGAAATCACAGGGGCTCAAGTTAGTCCTATTACACACTTTAACACAAGTAGCCAAACAGAAAACAGGTGTGGAAATGTTAGCAATTCTCCCTGGAAACTCTGCACATTCTACAGAAGATTACTACTTTCCCTGCAAATTAGCAGCAGTGCCTTCAGCTGATGGATGAATTCTGAGGAGCTCTTTATCACTCAGAACTGGTACATTTTAAATGTTGAAATGATGCATCTACTCCCGTTTCAACACAGGCTTTTGCAGCATTTTTATGTCTTACCATTTAGTAGATAGAATCCAGCAAAGGGGACAAAAGTGCTATTACTGGGAGCTAATGGACAATCTTCTTGAGCTCAATTGCTGAACTACATTTTGAATAAAGGGCTCAATTCCCAAAAGGAACAACCTCCTTTCATTACTGCCCAATGCTTAGACTAAAGGAGAATTCTCCACAAGTGGTAAGTAGGGGCACTGGTCATATTTCTATTTCCAGGTTCCCACATTACAGCACAGAGGCACTGCACAATATTAAGTTTATGCAGGTCACCTCCAATACCAATACCAAGCCCTATAAGATGGACATGTTTCCATATACAGTCCTTTCCTATGCCCATGTTAAAATGGCCTTTTATTCAGAGCATTATTCTGGAAAAAAATACACTTAGGCTATGTAGTAACAGCAGAAAACTATCCTTTCCGAGCTGTCCCACTCAAGATATGCCACTGCCTCCCAGCTGTGCTTGCACAGTTTGTGCCCACCTTGGTCACCTGGCCCACACACTGCTGTGAGTCACTACAGCATGTTGTAGTTGGTCACCAGACAGAAATCACATCTTTGCTCAGTTTTCAGGGTTCTCCCAGCAACAAAAAACACCCTCACATGATTATACTCTTTATTGGTGTAGAGACACCCCCACAATGCAGCTTAGGCTTGCCTTCAAGCAGCACTCCTGCAAGATTAAAATCACTTGCAGCGTATCTCTGTATCTGTGATTACTGTAAGAAAGGGTTAAAACCCCAGTGCTGGAGAGGCACATCCTGCAGCCACTAGTGGCTGGAATTGGAGATTCCAACCTTATGAAGGCTGCCTTTGGCACAGGCAGTTCTGAAGAAGCTTCAAACCACTGCTTCTCTGCCACATGTATGCAAGTTTGCAACTACTGCCACAACTGCAGAATGCAGAGTACTGTCTCCCAGCCACCACTGCTGAGCACACTGCTGCTGCTGGAGATATGTATCAAAGTTATGAAAGTGAGTCACCCATCTTTGGAATTCTCTCTATGTAACTGCACAATAACCATTGACACATACCCTCAACCGTTCCTTCTCTGTCCCTTGTCTTCCTCCACATGTACGGAGCATAACACTTCAAAAATGTCTTAAGTCTAAGTCTTTGAAACTACTTTATGGTTTTTATCTCCAGTGCAAGCCACACTTTTGATCTCGTCCCAGCAAGGACTTAATGAGAACTTGGTTTGTTCAGATCACACATTCAGGGAAAACAGTTTTCTGTCTCAAAAGTGGTCACCTGGGAGACCACCCAAACTACCTGAAGTGCCCTTAGAGACACCCATATACTTGTCAGGACTCACAGTTGTTGGCACTTAATTTCTAATTTGCATTTTAGTCGGGCTTTTTAAAACATTATTAGTATTTTCAAACTACTGATGAAACATCATTATCATCTAACTAACAAAAAAAGAATTCTCTCTTAAATAAAAATATTATGAAGAAAGAACAACTCTCTTAGTATCATAATAATAAACACATAAAATGCTGCTTATTAAACACATTAAAAGACTGCACTTCTAGCACATTATATGGTTTAAGTTGTCTGGGTTGGTGCATTTTAAGCTCTGTGCCTTTTTCTCTTTTCTCTATTCACTACAGCTCTGGTATATCAACAGCAACAGAATACAGTATTAGCTTGGATTTAATTGCTCCACTTAAAAAGAAAAACTTCTTTCAAGATTGAAGCTGCTGCCCTCCTTTGCAGGAATAATTTGTACAGAAGCGTTGTGTGCATTAGACAACCTATGTTTGCCAAGTTAAAGACCTGCAAGTAGGCTCAGCATCCAGTTTAACATTTCATTGCAACCTACTGACATGCTAATTAATAGCTAATCAGAAAGCTCCTAATAAGTATACCAGATATTTAGATTTGCACTCACTATTTTTAAAAGCTAATGACTTAGAGCATTTAGAATGGTGCAAATAAATCAAAGTAATCCCAAGCCACCCAATTTACTTCAAATATTTTCCAGAAAAAGAATAATTAACTTGTACTCAAATACACTTGTATGATACTACCATCAATATTGGGACAGCAAAAAATAGTGGCAAACATAAAATTCCACGGATGTCATTGCATAAGATTTATTTTTCTGAACTCCTTCCCCCCACCTATGCACAATTAACATTTATATTAAAAAGGTTCAATAGCATATTAATGGACTATGTCTAATTTCATGCATTTGACTCTGTACTCTCATCAACAGAAAAGTCTATTTAGATACAAGAGGAATAAAGCCCATGGTTCATTCATTGCTATGGGGGGAGGGGGGAAATAAAAAAAAAAAAAAAAATCAAGAAATGCCCAAATAAACCCCATAAAAATGGCTTGGCAAACCAACAAGCCATAACTGAATGCAGAGTCCTTCTGTCAAGGATCTGGAAAGTGTTCTGGTCACACAACTTTTACCTGTGTCCATGACTCACATAGAGACTTGCAAGTTCAAATCATGGGAGTGACAACTGTGCCACCTCCTCTCTTCAGCAGTAACCTGGACAGACATGTTTTGTACTCTGCTGTCCCCAGATGGGCTATGGAGAGAGTCACTGATCTCACCTGTTATTCTACCAACACTCACCACACTTAGGGTTATATTAACATTTGACTGATGAAGAAACTGTTGATGAAGAAATGCCATGATTAATCCATTTAGCAATAGGATACTCGCCAATACTGGAAGTGGATAACAAATGCACAGGAAGTGTTCATGTCCTGCACGTGTAACAGGGTTTTTTGGCCTACCCTGGTACCTTCATAGCCCAGTGCTACCAACAACCAACAGATACCTGCAAGGACAGCTAAAGGGATTACGAGAGGCCATTCAAACAGCCTAAGTTATGTAACAAACAGAACTTTTCATATAAATGCTTGAGAGTTATATTCCTCCTGATAAAGAACAGGCTCGTTCTGTAAGAGCTGCTCTGGTACTTCTGAGCGAGCACTTCAAATCAGATGCATACGAACCACCTACAGACTGACACTATTTCGAGACCAATTTTTGCTTTCAATATATTTTTTCCAGTTGACAAGAAGAAAACAAAACTCACAATTTGAAGTTCCCAGGCAATAGCTTGAGTTATTCAGTTATGCAACTGTTATGTTTCGTGTAAAAGATCACGGACAATAAGTTTCCAAATAGCCAAGCTCGCAAGGTTAGGCTGAGGGCACGAGAACGCACAGTTCACACTGAAGCACAGTTCATTCCTGTATCACTTCAGGTATTTTGAAGTCTCTTTCTTTTGCACATTAATTCCAGTGCTTCAGGGAAAGGCCCTCCACAGGCAGAGCGTCTGGTGCTTCTGAGAGGAAACGAAGCTCTCTTCAAGAAATCTCCAAGTTCAAGCAGCGTTTTCATCTTCCAAACTACAAACATCAAAACTGCAGGCTACACTCAAGTGTCTCTTAGGATTTGTGTTTCTATACCTATGAGGATGACTGAGAAGCTTTATGCTCTCCTCCTGTATCCCCCTCCTTCTTGATCCAACCGAGAATAAAGGACAGAAACACACAGAAATGCCCCACACACCCAATACCAGCATCTTACAGAGGCAAAGTGTTACAGCAGGTGATGCCAGTTAAAAACTCCCACGACCCCGGTGCCATCTCTGGAAATTTATTCCACAGTCTTAATTCCTTTAAAAGTGTTTGTTTCCAGATTTCCATCAGTTATTCCTAATTTCTCTAAACTTGTTTGCCACTCACTGGGGGGGAAAAGTGACAGACAGAAAAGAAAATACATAAAAATGAGCTTCCCATCACTTTTTACTGCTCAGTTCTAGATTTATATATATAAAAAAGGCTGAACCGTCTGCTCATATTAGCACATCTCTTCACTGTGCAGATTAATCATACTCCACTTCCTGCCTTTACTGTTAATATAAATCAGTGTTTTAAAATCCTTTTCCCTTTATTACAAAAAAATCCTACCTAGAATAAAAGAGGGCTCCATGAAGGATCAATGGCAATCAGGACAAAAGTAAAGCCTGACCTGGTCATTGCAGATACCCACCTTTTCTCTCATTGATTCAAAGGAGCCACATGTTTAACAGTTGCTATGCCCACATATATCTATATAATATTTTATATTATACAATATGTTATATTGTATAATATGTTATATTATATAATATTTTATATATTATATATTTTTAATATATTTTATATATTATATATATTTATATAATATTTTATATTATTAAAACAAAGCCAGGAGCAGCTTACTGAGACTTTTAAGCCATTGCAAAGAAAACTTCACCAATGTTGAAGTAAAAAGATGTTTTGAAAAATGGATTAAAAAATTTGTAAAATAAAAGTACAGTCTTTCTCCTCTCCTCACACAGTGGGGGTTTTTTTTGTTTTGTTTTTTTTTTTTTATCCAACCACTTAAAAGCATGCTGCTGTTAATCAAGTTTGAGAGTACCATGAGACAGCATTTTCAGGAGTACTGGTGTGATTCAGGCCATGCTGTCTGACTCAGTTGGAAGGTAAACCCAATTTGAAGCAGAGAAGACAAAAAGCCTTGGCCTTCCTGGCTGTCAGCTCTCAGTGTGCTGAAAGACAGCATTGCTTAAAAACACAACTCAGCCGTTTGATTATCAACTCACATTTAAGTTCGTGGTGTTCCCTAAGCAAGGGTATCAAAAAAGTCTTTTTCAGCACAGACATTTGAAAAGTGACAGAGTGTACAGAAAAGACTCCAGGAAACATCTGAAATTCTAAATGCAGTTAGGAGAGAGGTCAAGAGATCTGTGCAAACCCGCTTTATCAACTTAAAGCAAAAAAATAAGAACATGAGCTGATAAAGTGATTTTGAATGTTTAAATCTTTAAATAATTTGATTCAACTTAAAAGTTTTGTTTGTTTCAAGTCGGTGTTTTTATCTGCCAACCACAACAAAAACAATCAGAACATGACAGAATTTGCATACCCTCTAGGGCTGCAGGGAGCCTTATGCTCTGGCTAAACAGAACAAAATCCTCCCAGATGTGTCCTTCTCAGGACATTACATTATCTGTTTTGGATATTTGATTTTTCAAGTTGGACAGGTTTCTACATTCCACCCAAATGTATATTTTTCTGATTGAACAGCAGACACTGGATGGACATGTCCACAGGGGCTAATCAAGCTGTCCCATCTAAACAGGCTACACAGGCACATTATTCCCTTTCCAAAAGTATAGCACTCTTAGAGCATTTTAAAAAACCCACAGCTTTTTCCTTAGCTCCTTGAGCATGTGCATTACATAAGCTTAAAAAAATGTACAAATGGGGAACAAAATTTGAGACAAGTAAAAAGCCTGTCATTAGCAAGGAACTGAGAGATGTTAATTTGTCTAACACTTTTATAAACAACAGAACGTCTCCAATATCAGAACAGATTCTCCATCAATGGCTAGAAAACTTGACTGATTCAAAGATAATCACCTACAGTGCTGTTCCACACCAGCAATACCACCTTGCTCCCCCTCAGCAAACCACAGCAAACTGTGTGCCAGAGGGTAAATTACTTTCTCTTCCTAAAAAGAGGTTCAAGAAGACAACAATTCTCAGATGCACTGGGATGTACTCAGAATTGTGGTTGCTGCTCAAGGTCATTCAAGGCAGGAGCTGCGAGCTCAAATCCAGACACATGCAAGAACATGTGAAAAATGTAAACAGCCTCAACACCAGGATTTTGTTTTAACCTCTTTAAAGGTCAAGCTATCCCCTGATGCTCCTTTTCGAAAACAATTCTCCTGGGTCCAAAACCACACTGTGTTATATAGACCCAATGGTCCACACTAACATCCCACATCTGCAAGGCCAATCACCCAGAGAGAGGATGGTAACGTTATTTAAACCATTAATGCTACCCTGAGATCATCTTAGATTTACCCAAACAGATTTGCCAGCGGATCTGCTCAAGGTACCTAATGGTGGAGGTTGCCATGGGAACACGGTACAACTACACACTTTGCCATGACAACCAGGCCTCCCTGGAATACTAATGAGTGCCCATGGCAACGGGAAGCTAAAGACAAGATGTCTGGAGACCAGATATTTCATGTATCATTTATAACAAAAACTATAAATATATTTGTACGTTTCCTGTGTGAGAATTGGTGGGTTTTGGAACCCTGTGAAACGTTACATATGGGGCAATACTGCAAAGTGTAAAAATTATATGGCTGCAGTATAAACAGAAAATCCTATTTCAAGGCAATGATACAGCTGAATTTCAATTCCACAAACAACAGAAATGCCTGTAGTCAACACACCCCACCATCTGCCTCATCTTGTACATGAACACTGTTGTCAGCCCATGATGGAACAGTCACCTGTACACGATGCTTCATGTGTGCTATGTCCACCAAAAAGGTGCTTCCTGCTCACTGCAGAATCCTGTGCTGAGCATGGATCTATTCTCCATATGGCAGCTACTGCAATTCATGTTGTAAAGACAGAAAGCATTGGTTTGGTATTTCAGAAACAAGAGGACCCTGTTACTTTATGATTTATAGGAATGTTCCAGCAACTCAATCCATGAGCAGCATTTCCCATTTATTTGTTTACAGAAAAAGGATGCACTGTTGCAAGTTACACATCAGAACAAAATGTTAGCATTAAAAGTGATAAAATCATCGGTTAAAGTGACATCTGGTGCCTTTTTTTTAAATACTCTCTCTAAAGATGAATTTCAGAACACTGTCTAGATCTTTTACATATTATCAAAGTCTAAGACATTTTCAGGCATCCTGCCAGCAACCTCCTGTCACTTAAAGAGGTGGCACCAGTTGGAAACTGCTTGTCCCAGAAGCACTGCATGTGATAAGTCCCACCAAAAGAGAGCAAAATTTGGGGTCCCAGGGATCACAAGTGTCAGGATTCAGTTCACACCAGCAGTGCAGAAACAAAAGGTAATAAATCATATCTAGGATTTTTCCTCATGTCTTACTGTTTATTAGGTTATAGAAGTTTATTAGGTTGTAAGCCTCCTTGCATGAGCTCTTCCTCAAAAATACAAAAATCAGGAAAGCATTTAAGATTTATAAAATAAGATTTATTTTCTTCTCTCCCTCAACATCCATGCAACATGATCTATGACATTTATTAATTAGCCATCCTTCAGATGCAAATAGATCAATTACTGCATTTCTTAAATGACAGAGCACTGAGGTCAGCAATCAGGAATAAAGAAGTGTTCTTCCTGTAAGATATTTCACAATAGTCTCCTGGCTGCAGAGCTGCTCAGGTGCCAGATTCTCACTGCTTTTGAGTGACTGCAACAACTGATGCCATCCCAGTGGTAAAACCCTCAAACTATAGTTCCTTCAGCTGATCTCCTCAAGCCCATAAGAGGTAACATTAACTTTCTGACCTACATCAGATGCATCAGTTACACTCAGCCATCTTCACCTATCAACAGCTTGTAGAGGCCACAGGGAGCCACAAGTACACACACTTTGGAACTGCACAAGAAAGGGTGCAAAACAAGGTCTGCATCACCAACAGAATCCTCTCACTGCTGTAACCCAAACAAGTCATTCTCCAGGCTGCTGCAGGAAAGATTCCTACCCATGGAAGTGGTGGTGCCACCATCCCAGGAGGTATTTAAAAGACATGTAGATGTGGCACTTGGGGACATGGTTTAGTGGTGTACTTTGCAGGGTTAGCTTTACAGTTGGATTTAATTATTTAAAGGCCATTTCCAGCTTAAATTTTTCTATGATTCTATGACTTCATCTGAGGCTAAAGTGTTACAGAAACATCCCAGCAGCAGTGCAACCTACAGTGTGAGACTAACCCGGACTAACCCCTGGCAAATACCTCTTCTGCTTCCAAATGCTGCTGGCTGTGGCCACAATGGACTGAATACACACATACAAACACATAATATCAAATCAATGTAATCACGTTCAAAATTATCACATTAGTGTAAGCACTGGCTATGATCACATTAAGAGTTTTCATTGAATTGCAGAAACATGTTAATTGGCATGTTTGGAGAGACCTGAGGAAAAGGTGTGGGATGAAACAGCAACACAAAATGCAGGCCATGGCCTTGGCATTGAATTTAAGATCTATTTACTGGAAAAAGTATTGCAGAACAAAAAAAAACATTACCCAGATAAATGAGCATTTTTGTTTCATAAGCTTCAGTTGATATAGATTAAGTCACGAACAAAAAGAGAAAAAAGGTAAACTGCTTTTTTAAGCAGTCAAACACAGTGCAGATTAACACATTGCAACAAACATAACCCAGAGTGAACCTTCAGGTAAAGTCTTCCAAAGAGGAGAAGAGCTTACATTATTTTTGCGGTAATACACAGCATTACTCTGCAAAATTTGTCTTCTTGACTCTAACCTGTTTGCACAGGACTGATTCCAGTTATTAATTTTCAACTATTTTAATTTCTTTAAATACTACAGGGCCCAAAACACAGTACAGCCTTTCTTCTGTCAGTACTTCAGAGATTCAGTTTTAACAGGAGCTGACTACCAAGATAGGAAAAACACATTTGCATTAAATTTCAAGATTACACAATAGCCCCACCTATGTCAGTCCACCTATGTGTGTGTGGCAAAGACTACTCTTGTATTCTAACCCCCTATTCTTCCATGAATATTTTGGGTTGTGGTTTGGGTTTTTTTTTTTCCAAGCTGTTATTTTTCTCATTTTCTCTTGCACTCCTCTTTCTTTGGGACTGCTTTACATTACACAAGGTGACATCATGGGTAGTTCAACATTATTTCCTACACAGAAAGTTACAGAATTTATTTCATCTGGAGTCAACAGTAGCCATTAAGTAATTAGGGAAAAAAAAAGGGAGGGAAACATGTTCACTAGAATACATTACATCATTTGCTAATGAATTAAAGGAAGAACTGAGTTTTTTTTGTGGGGTGGGTTTTGGTTTGGTTTGTTGTTGTTTTTATTTTAAACAGAGTGCACCACATGGTCACAAAAGTAACAGAAGAGAAACCCCAGGAAAATCTACAACTAGAACTAACCTCTTTACTTAACCCAGGAAGACCATTAGTCTTGAAAACACTCTGTATCCTGAGAAGGTTTAGCAGGATAGACAGCTCTGCACACACAGCTGCAAGACCAACCAGCAAGAACAAACCTTATCCAGTCACTGCCCTGCCCAGCAGATTTCCTTATCTTTTACCAGTTCCTTAATCTGAAGCACAGAAAGCCTTTGTTCACACCAGTGGCCCAACACACTGGGATGGGCACTGAGTGATGAACTCAGAACAGTGTCAATGGATACAGCCATCCCAGGAGAAGTCAGTCATTTCTGTGTCTGGGGGCCTGGTTGCATATCTGCACTTTCTGTTTCTTCACAACAATAAATGCAACATGCACACAGAAGGCTCATGCATAGGATGCATATGCACAGTGTGACTGTTGGCCTCTGCATTACTCTGGAAAAAGCAAAGACCCATCTTATACAGGAAGGATTGGCAGCACTGCTAGAGATGGTAGCCAGGAAAGCAAGGTACATTAAGGACAGTAACAAGATGCCATTTCCCAAATATACCCTATGAGAGTGCCTGAGTAATTCCTCCCTCCATAACTTAGATAATTATAGTGACAATTAAAAAGGTCTCATCTCCTGGAAGTTGTGTGAAGTCCCACGACTCCCATCTAAGAAATATACATTCAGATCCACCCCAGTCGGTTTAGGCTATTTGGGCCTTAAATCCTTTTCATTCTTCCCATGCTACTACTTATTTTGTGTTTCCTTATGGGGGGGAGGGGGAAATCAACACCTTTCTGCATGTTTGGGGTTTTTTTAAATCCCTTTACTCAGTTAATACACTAAGCTTGTGATAACTTCTTACTTCCCCCTCAGCCCCCCACACTACAGATATTGAATAGCTGTATTACTTCAGGGACCAGTCATAAACGTGACTGATGACGCTTGAACCTGCTAAACTGATTAAATGGTGAAAAAAAGGATCAATTACCAGAGAAAGGCAAGCCGGAGAGCCATACATAACACAATGCAGACAGAACAAAGAGCTCCTACTGCCCCGACTTAGGCACAATCTGTACAGCAAAAAAGGGAAAGAAGCATTTAGAAATGCTTTCTTCGTTGCAGCTTAGGGTATCCACCTTCCACCAAGATAGTCAGGCAAGAGCAACACATACAAACTGAAACTTCTTCTCAGAAGGAAGAGGGGAAGAAAGGAACTACCCGTTTGGGCAGAGACAGATGTGCTTTGCTCTTTCCAACGTTTCACTCAACACCTATCCATCCATTAGGACATTAAAGGTCTATTAGTGATGCATTTAAGATAAAAGGCATTCACTTCCAAGTGTCCTTGTTTAAATGCATGCCAAGGAAAGCATAGGAGATAACATTAAGCTACAACCTTTCTGAGCATAGAGTTACCCTGTTCAGCGAAGCGCTTCCAGATTATACATGGAAATAGCCCTCAGAAGAAAGGCTTTAAAGCAGAGCAGGAATTTTGTCACTTTTTTTTGACAAGATGTTCTGTAAAACAACAGCCAGTATGAAAAGCATAACATTTTTGAGCAGGATCAAAAAACAAACACCCCCACAAAAAAAAAAAAAAAAAAAAAAAAAAAAAGAGAGATAGAAACAAACCCAAACCAAAACACAAAATCTGTCACGACCCAAAGGGAATTTCCTGACTGTATAATAGCCTAATGTTACTCAGTAACTTCAAGGAACAAAAGTGTGCCCCCTCTGAACTGCTTGGTACAACACTTCAAATAGGATTGTTTAAACAAGATATGCATCTAAACATGCAAGTGTCCGAAGTGGAAAAACACAGCCAGGGCACATGATCCTGGCACACGGGGGATTTTGGCACGCTCGGGTGGCCACAACCGTGGGGCCCCGGTGCCATCTGGTGGCCACTCGCTCTGCTACTGCCGGCCCTGCACCTGCAGGCGGGGCTGGGCTCCCAAATTGTCCGACTGTGGGCAAGAACCTGCTTCCAATTAACTGCAGGTCTACTGAACACACGCGGCAGAGCTAAAGGGCTCTGCCTCCTCACCCCGGCACCTATTTACAACAGGTCTCTTTAGGCTTACTCAGGATTTTGGGAGGACAAAAACTCTACCTAAATGTGACAATTGTTGCCTTATTGTTCAGTTCTGTTCCCACCGTTTTCACTTATTCTGTGAATGAATTAATCTTTCCCCTACGCTTTTCATTCACTTCCCAATGATACCAGCTTCAGAGCCATTATGAAGTTATAAGCTTCAGGAAAAAACAGAGGTGTTATCTTTTATTAAATTGCCTTACACGGGTGGGAGAAAAGGACAAAGACACTTCATACAATAAAAAGCTTGCAGTTTCCTCTGTTCCTAACACATTATAAAGCCAAAGCTTACGCAGGTTTATATGAGACCTTTTCTTTTTATATCTCGAAATTACCACTGCTAAAATACTGCCACTGGAATTACTAACACCACCCACCTACTAGTAACTCCAGGACTCGAGTTTCTTTTGCTTTTCCTTAGTATATGTCACTCAGCTCCAGGGCATTTGTTTTGAGGTGAATGTCTGGCATTACCATCACACAGAGAGAGAAGTCTGCTGTGCAACATCCCATAATAGGAGTGATATTTAATAAAATTACAACTGTCCCATGACAGTGTGAGAGCAATGTCATTTACAACACTTTGGTGCAGACATCAGGGAGGGGTGTGGGCAGCAGGCACTGGCAGCTACAATTCAGAGCCTTGCAGGGAGGCACAGAGGTGGATTTCTTTAACATGATTAAAAATGGAATGAGTTTGTAGCTACAAAGGTTGGATGAACAAGTTGTAAAATACAGTCACAGGCAGAGGGAGAAACAGTGAAGTGAGGACCTGTAAACAGGAGCGACCAAATTAAAATTTATCCTTCTGCTAGTTTTTTTTTTCTTAAGATCCACCAAATACTGGCATAAGTGGTGAGTCACGCACGTTTTTTCTCTGATCTCTCAAAAGCATTAAGCTATTCACAGAAAGCTAAGCTTCTTACAGAAAAAATAATGCCAGAACATTTGAAATAAAGAAAATAAGTACAACTAATAACTGGGACATGGTGTCCAGGCTATATTCCAGTATTTGTCTGGAAACAGATATACATCTTTGTAGTCATTCTGCTTGACCTGAATCAATGAAATGTGGCAAAATAATACCATGCAGTGATTGCTGGGAAAAATGATAGAATGGGTGATTGCATCTAGCAAATATACAGGAAATTAAAGTAGCTTCCTTCCTCAGCTCCCAAAAATTGTCTGAGTACATGGAGCGTAACTTAGAGGAAGCAGTTGAGCAGCAATGATGGTAACAGGACACCCTGATACCAACAGCAGGCAGATACAGAGGTGAAAGTGTTATGAAGGAATGAAACATGGAATTGAGTTTGGTTTCTGGCAAGTAAGGGAGAGAGTTACTCATGTAATAAAAGAAAGTTCTGATCTTTGCAGAAAAGGAGTTATATACGAAAAAAGGAAATAATTTCCTTTATCCAGGCATTATTATAAGATAATTTAAGAGTAAAAAATCCTAAACACAACTGCAGTATGCATATCCTGCTGTCCCACACTGGCAGTTCAGGGCAGCACACTTTCTAGCCATGCACAGTAAGCTCAAAGCTCTAAGAGCAGCCCAACTACATGTCCTCTGAAAAGCCTTGTGCTTTTCAGAAAGCATCAGGCCTAGAGCATGGACTAAGAAAGCTTTCCACATGTACTGCAAATCCTGCAATTTTGGTTTGCATCAAGCCTTACTGCACATTTGCAGAAAGATGAACCAACACACACACTGCAAGTCTGCTGTTGCCTGAACTTAACAGACAAAACAAACATTCATATGACTTTATAGAAAATACATTCATATTGCTTCGTAGAAGATGGAGCTTTACACATATTCCTGCTGGAGAGGAAAGTCATACATACAGCACAGGAGCTATGACATCCAAATGCTGTTGGATTTTCTCTGGTTCTGATATGGACTGCCCATCCAGCCAGCTAAGCTCTTGGCCATCTTCAGAAGTTTTACAAGGCTACCCATGGACCTTTCCATGGTTTTGAGAAAATATGCCTTCTAACTGAAAATGGCATGAAAGACCAAAGTCAACAGGTTTTAACTACACCATTAAAAGACTACAAACTAAACACTCTTTCTCTGATTATCTTTGTTGTTTCTGCTCTCCCATCTTCCCCCCATTAATGCAATGGTGAATTACCAATGGAGAATGAATTAAACAAGTAAATTTACTAATTTAGTCAGATCACCTAAGGAGGACTAAGTGACTGCTTTCAGTGAAGGATGAAAATATAACACCTGGGGTCATTATGCAGTAAGTTTTGCTGCTGTGGTTGTGCAGCACATACCAGACTGTGAAACAGAGCTGAATGTCTAAAAACACAAGGACAGTTGATGAATGTTAACACCTCCGGATCAATTCCAAATCCCTACTACTGCAAAAGTGTTCCTGCTGGCTGCTATTCTCCAAGACCCTTCTCGTTTCCTGAAGTCACGTGGTACAAGATAAAGCTCTGCAACAATTATTCTCTCAAAGGTTTTTTAAACTACAAACCCCATTCAGTAGAGAACACCACAAACTGGTGTAGTGACCTTTAAAGTACCTATGTATCTGTATTATGAAGTCTAAACACAATACAGTCTGCCTTAATGGCCCGTGGTTCACTAAACAAACATCATGTTACTGCACACGGAGAACAATGTACTTGCTATTGGTTCTGTGCAATCAGAGTTGAAAGTGTGCAAACATAGCTCTAGCAGGATGGTCACCATTTCCTACTACTGACATTTGTATTGCTGCTAGTAACAATTATTAGACACCCCAAGCTTTTCATTAAGTAATTGAGTTAAATATTTCTTTTATATTTTCTCAATGGGCAGGATCCTGGAATATCTAATAAGAAACCTTCTGTTCTAGAAAAAAAAAAACCAACCAAACAAACTTTTATGAAGTTTCTGTGCATTTACTAATGTCTTTCTCTCTGGTAAAAATATATGTCAATCACCACATGACGAATTTCCTGCAGAGGAGAACTGTGATATAATCTGTAGTGATAACATACAAGCATATGCTTGTAAGTATTCAGAAAATAATTTCAAAATGAGTTAAATACTACTTCTAACAAAATAAGGTTCTCTGAATATCATCATCACTGATGTAATTCATAGCCCTTACAAGACAGGAATATGTTTTTGGCTATATCCATTGACATATACCATACACAATCAGGATTAAATTCAGTCTTGACCATTATGAAAAGTGATCTTTGGGTCTTTATTTCACAATTCTAAAGGCCTTCTCATACTAAACCAACAAACTTGTTTTGCAATAGCATTGCAAAACAACTCCACCTCCAGGCTAATAGTCAAGACACTGAAGGATCATTGACTCTTGGAGTTTTGGGAAACTGGAAGAGAGATGCAGTTCCATGCAGAATTGCCATCCAAAGGGAGAGGTCCCTCCCTTCACCTTCCTCCAGTGTTACTCCTGCCTTCCCTGAGCACTCAGCAAGCCTTTTTAAAGTAGCAACTTCCCACCCACCCTAGAAAAACAAACAGAACCACGTTCAAAAGAGGAAGCTAAAGCTGTGACCCAGCTAAGCATGAGGGATGCACTGATGTTTGACCACTGGATACAAGCACATGCTTTGCAGAATTCAGACTCAGATGGTTTAGGTGAAAGGCACCTGGAGATAACCAAAACTCATGTAGGGAATAAACCTGTTTTAAACACAGCAGCATTTTCCCTCTGATAGATCTATTATTTTACCATAGCACCAGAGGAAAAACCATCACCAGATATTCATGCACAGTCAATTCTTCCATCAAATTCCTTAGCATGTTTGAACAACAAAAACCATGTCTATAAAATGAGTTATGTTTGGAACCTAAACTATCATTAAGCTCTAAACACATCCCTAAGTCTATAGATCAGGTTCCACACATGTGATACAAGTTCATAAAATAATTTATTAATTTACTGCTTATAAAAAGTAACGCACAAAGCAGAAAATGCAATCTAAAAATCTATCAGTTCAGATTTTACTACAAGGTGGCATAGAAGAATCATCCTTCCTTAATTTATTTTCATATTACATGTATTAAGTCATTGACCAGAATATTTTTTAAATGCTACTTAAGATGATATATGAATACACATGTTAAGAAGTAGATCATTGTTTACAACCATCCTTTTGTGTTCTTGCCTATGCAGAGGCACAGTTCTTAAGACCAGTGTTTTGATCCGATGCTGTAGTTTTAATACATCACCTATTTATGACTTACTGTAAAAGGAAAGCATTTTTCTTCCCCATTCTTTTCTGAATGCTTTGCATGCTCTTTTTCATATCAGCTTCAAAACCACATTTATTTTAAGAACAAATAATGCAAATGTACCCTTCTCCCTGTGCTCTTGCCCAGGGAGCTCAGGTTCTGACTTGAGTGAAAGCAGACATTCTACCATGTACACTCAGCACCAGCATATTATTCAATTTTTTTTTAATGACTGAACTCACAGAAATTGTAAATAAAAGTTAAAAAATCAAAAGTAGCCACCCTTTCTCTTTACACATGACATAGTTTTTCCCCAGTGGTTGCAAAGGTAATTCCAAAGAAGATGGATTCTAGCAAGTAAGGCTACAGAGTACTGAAACTCAAGTTATGGATACAGTCAATGAACTAGAAAAATACTTAAACTTCTAGAGGGCTTCTTGACCAGTGATAAGGAAATAAAATAAGGCAAAAATACAAAAAGCATGTTTAACAATACTGATGTTAACATGTATAAAACTTCAGGGCCTTAATGATCATTTGTCATACAGCATTTAAATGAAGCTTCTTAATCCAAATTTAAAGAAAATAGATTTAAGAGTCAAGTAAATTTTGGCATCACCTTGATCTACCAGCTAGATCTAGCATGGACTGGCCTTATGCAAATTGATCATTTAAGGTTGTAAAAACCAAACAGATGGGAGACTGAATAAATGAGTGGAACTGAAATTGCCAGAGGCAGAAACTCTGACCAAGTTGTTTGTAAGTTACAACAAAAATGTAAACCTAAAAGGCAAGAAGGAACTCTTGTCCTTTCTCAGACTGTATACAGAAAACAACAAATGTTTGTATTTTATGAAAACATTTTTGGTTACTGAACACTTTTTTACTTAATTTTTTACCTTTCCCCTTGACAAACAGCCACACAAACACACTAATCAAAAATATCACATTTACTAGGGCATTAAATATCAAAAATCACGCCATCCTTTTTAATGCTTCTTAATGCTTCTTATACCTTCAGAAGTCAAAGTGGTTTGAATCTTGCTTTCCCCCAGAGGCTAAGAAAAGTGGTAGACCCCAAGGGGTGGAAACCCCTGGAAGTTTTGAAGTTCTGCCCAATGGGCGCTCCTGCAAAAATGTCAACATCCCACAAGCTCATCGGAAGAGATGAGTTGTAGTTTGGTTGTTGAGGAGAGGTGGTCATGTTGTAGAGCCATGAGGAAGGGGTTCTGAGCCCCTTGGGCCCTCTGGGCCCTCCCAGCCCCTGGCTGGGGGGCTGCGGGGACCTGGAACAGCATAAAGCTGGGCTAGGTGCCTGTAGTTATGCCGGGAGATGTTTTCTCCATGGGCGCAGAGCAGCAGCCGGCACTGACCAGAGAAACGGTGGCAGAGAGCCAGAGATAAGAACCTGAACCGGGGGAGCAGCAGAAGCAACATGCAGCACCAGAGAAAGGACTCCTGGAAGGAGAGCCGGGAGAAAGAGAGCCAGCAGCTGAGAGACAGAGTTCTGGGGGTAAGACTGTACCAGATCCCCTAAAACTCCCTTGAGACCCCTCTTGGAGAAGAGGGACATGGACTCCTATTTTGGAGAGCAGTTTTGGACATGCAGCACCGGAGAGAGAGGAGCTAAGAAGCTCAAAAGATGTCCTGGAGCTGGACCGGGACGGCCAGAGGAATGTGGGGGGAATTGACCTTGGCTTCCCCCTTGCACTGCTGCCACGGTGGCAGCCTGAGAGACAGGGCACAGAGGCCCTGCAAGGAGCTGAGTCTCCTGGAGATACCAGACCGTCACGAAGACACCCCTGTGTCTTCGTGATATGACGTGGTGATACGACCTTGTCTGGGGTTACGAAGCCCACGGAAGACCCCTCGGTTGGAGGCGATGGGGCCGAGAGAGGCTTGAATACCTCCCTCGTGGATGCTGGCAGAAATCCAGCTATCAGCTGCTGCATGTGGAGAAGACAGACAGACTGCTGCCTCAGAAGATGCTGCTGTTTAAGGACTGGAAGGGATCTGTCCTTCTTTCCCTCCTGGACTTTTATTTGGAGGGGAGAAGAGATCTGATCCACTGTAAATACATATGTCATGGTAGAGATAGTTTGTGATCATGTGTATAATGTGATATGGTATTTATTTGTACAGTCATTGTAATATATTCCCTTTCCCCCACTTTGAGTCTGGTGTGTTTTGTCTGGAAAAACCCATCTCACATTAGGTTGAGATGTGGGAGGGGGAATGGAGCTAGGGGATTGGATTTTGAGGCTATCTCAAACCATGACACATGTTTAGTATTATTATGGCAAATGACCACAAAATGGGTTGCAGTTGAACTATTAATCTTTTTATTTAAGGGCCATTTGTCTTAAACAATAGTAAACAAAACACTAATTTTTTTCTTTCAGTTCTTCCTATGCATTTAAGTATAGCTTTAAACTTGATCTCTGAATTGCACCATTCTTCTATGAGCAGTGAAAATACATGCTATTTATTTTCTAAAAGCTCAGTTCTAAGCACATCTGTATCTCAGTTAATTAGTAGGATGCTTCCAAGCTTACCCACTGGGCATGAAATGCATTCATCTTTACTACTGTTAGATGGTTTTATCACTGTTCTCAGATGTTCCACAGATACATTGCTTTTACATATTTTATACATATAAATCCATATTCAGGGATAACATACACCAGTTATTACTTTCTCAAACGGGAGCGATGAAGTTTTCCTCATAAGATTTTTTTTTTTTTACCTAAAAAAAAGACAAGTCACTTTGCAGAAAATTATGTGCTTGGATCCCATGTCGTGGCAGAGGATTGTATTACTTTGAATTCATAATGTGACTCTTCAGACAAAGAGCCTAACATGGATAAAACCAAAAATTATGTGAGAACCTGCAGGTCCTTCAAATTAGTTTTCACAACAACCTGTGGCATGCTTAAAGGAAACCTCACACTGGACAGGCTTCCCAGCTCACTAATAATTAACCACAGTTTAACAAAATATCTTGTTGTAATAAATATGCAAAGCCTCATGTCAGTCCAATTTCTTTCATAACAAAATCCAGTTCTGTTCTTTGACAGGTAGAAGACTGACAACTGGTCTCCCACCCAGAGTTAAAATGGAAAATGCCTGTCCCTCCTCCTGGCACTCTGCACACTTGTTTCATTCCAAGGATTATAGCCTTGGAGACTTGGTGTTCCCAACAGCTGAAGCCCTGTGCCAGTCACACTGTCCACATGGTCCTGCTGTGCATCCAAACCTGACTTCTGAAGGAACCTGAGGCCACTCTGTTTGAACCCCAGAACTGGTACCTGCAGTTACTAATCATAGCTTCACTTTGCCCACTGATTCCCAGACCATGGCCAGGACCAGCTTAGGTCCTACAGTGGCAGAGCTACAGGAAGAGAATTCCACAGGTGGGACCATGAAGATTCCATGATCTCTATTTTAGAACCTTTTAGGAGTGCCTGACCGTATTTTTCTAAGGATAGTAAATGTATTCTCACTGGGTACATAGTCCTAGTAACATAAAGGAAACAAAAAAAAACCTCTTTGGTTCTTAAATTTGTTCCACACCTTAGAACAGAGTCTCTGAGCCAGCTCTCAACTTTATTTTTGGTAAACTTTAACAAAGGTTGGTGGCAAAGTTGTTTTATGGGCATGTGACACAATTAAGCAGGTCATTCTGTAAGCACTGGAACTTACCCTGTCTTAGATTTTTTGCTGTGTAGTAATACAGCTAAGCTCACACTACAGTGGATAAACAGGGAATGTAAATTTGTCTGCGCACCTATTTTCACAAAGCCTGCGGAAAAGTAGCTTTGAACTCTTTCTGCTCTGTCAAATTTAATCAAAAGCAGCCAAGAAGTTCAAAATGTCTTGAGTGTCAGTAGAGAGAGGTTGACAGAAAGGATTACTGTCCAGGAAAATCCAGTGAAAAGTACATTCTCTCCCCAAAAAACATTCTGTCAGCTCATTGCAGAGTTATGTATTTAATAGGTCATACAGTAACACACTTGGCAGATGAAAGCATATAAATTATTTGACTGGGATCTTTGTCTTCTCAACCAGCTATCCCCAGATGATTACATTCTGTTAGCAGAGCCACCATGGGCAGTTTTAGGATTCAGACTTCTTCCCATCCTTGGCTCTGCTCAGAACTTCCGTCTCACTTCTTGCTCCTGGTCAGCTCCTACAAGAGTTCTCACCAACCAGCAGAGGCTGTGAAAATGAGAAATAGGACAGCAAGTCGTAGTAACTCAGCCTTGTGTGCTCCCCTCTCTCCTACAGCTTTCCCAGGTTCCTCTGGCTGCGGCTGCTGCCTCCCCAGTCGAGCCGATGACAGCGGTCAGATGAGCTGGAGGCGGCTCTGGGAAACAGGAAACCAGCTGGATACACAGGCAACGGGAATGGAAGCAGCTACCAGGGAGGCTCACAGCTTTCCCCCATGGATCTCCTCACACAAGAGCTGCGTTGCCACAAAAGCTCTTCAGACCTGCACAGCTTCAGCCTCTGTGGGGCACCAGGCAAGTAAAGGTACTTTGCATATCAGATGCCATACATCAGACCAACCAACCAGTACATTGGTTTAGCTCCAGAATTGATGCTAAACCAATTAAATGTAAGTGAAAATGAAATAAGTTCTCCTTTGAGTATATGCAGAAGTTTTAAATAGCTACAAATCACACCCTTCCTCCAATACCTTCACTGCTTTCCCAAAACATTTTAACAGCATAAACTGTTTATACTTCAGAGGCAACTGCATACAATAGGTACAAAACTTGTTTTCAATGCAGTAGAGAAATAATTACCCTGAACTTTTTACCTCCCACCTGCAATTCCTCCCCAAAAGAAACAATTGCAAGGCTCAACAGTGATATAGTTGAATGTTGACACTGGGATTCAACAACTTCACATAGTGCTCACATAAAACAGTTCTTATGCATCCTCAATGACCAACAAAACTGAGAGCAGCAAAAAAAACCAATAAAAGAAACTTGCAACTTCCTAGTCCTGGAGCTGTTCAACCTGCATACCTCATGAATGCTTTGGGGGAAAAAAAGGGTAAGTTCTCCAATGGAGAGATTTGTAACAAAAATAGAGAATTTTCACACCTACAACACCTAGTTGAACCAAACTGCCTTAGGATAACTGATTAACAGACCTATTATTTAAGTGAACTTGCCACAAGATTTGTGTTTCAGCTTCAGCTTTAAGACTTCAATTCAGTTTTCTACATCTGGCACTGAATCTTTCAGGAAGACTAGGACTCACAGTCACAACACTGCCACTGATATCTGGCCCTAGTGCAGGAATACATCCCTGCTCTAGAGAACAATTCATCAGGTGCTACTGTCCAGCAGAAAGCACAGATATTCTTAGAAACTTTACTGAAATACAGTCAAAGGCAAGAAAAACAGCATGATATTGGTATTAATTGGGTAGAAATTCTTATACTCTGCTCTTCTTGTCAGGGAATAAACAGATGTTTGTACAGAAGGATACTGCAGTGGAAGGGTGGAAAGTCATCCAGAATCCATTAATTTCAGTGTAAAATTAAACATCCACTCCAGACTCTAAATAGTTATTCAAGGAAGCAAAGTAGTAGACTTGGATCACAAAAACAAGTTAAAAAAAGCAACAGCTCTGTGGGGGGATTTATTCCATAATTTTTTGTTTTTACCTAAAGACTCAGTGTCACAAAATGCTTGTGGCTCTGCGAATGAAAACCCACATTTGACTTCTTACAGGCAAGAAACCATGTTCATTGAGTTTACATATAAAAATATAGCTACACTCCCCAGAAGAAATTAACCTGCAAATTGAACTGAAAAGAAAAATACAGCTTCTTAGTCTTCAGTGCACAGCATTGTTCACATAGATCCTGAATCAACTTATTCTATCCCACACCCTCAGGGACCTCACAGCTCTGCGAGACATTATTTCAGCCTACATTTTATGAACATTATCAACAGACCCTCAAAGAATTTGCTTCTCAATCCCTCTCTACACGGTGCTCTTGCTTGTTCACTTTCTCAAAAGAGTGAGCCCTAAAATACTGTGATTTAAAGGGATCAGATTAACCCAAATAAAATAATGGTGAGGTGGGAATAGTTGGCAAGTATAGAAATGCAATATGAATAATCTTTTTCTTCTGTAAAACCTGATTCTTGGAAGTCTGACTTGGCAAAAGCACATCTAGTATTCATTTGTGCCTTTTTGTGCAGCTGTTGGAAGGAACTCATGGCACTACCTGTAATTACATTAAATGTGAAGAAAAACAGACCAGATCTAGTTGGGCAAAATCCACAGTCAAACATCTTAAATCCAAAGTCTTAAATTTGAGATAAAATAGCTGTTGTCATCTTTGCAGTTTTTTATCAAAATACTTCCCATTTCTGAATTAAAGGACCTTCTCTCACTGATAAACAGTAAGTATTTCACACTTTTTAGCTTCTGTGGCCTCTGGAGCAAGCCAGTTTCTGGTTTCATTTTATTCTCAGGGTGGGGACAACTCCTTTCACAAAAGAAAACCAAAACAAATTAAGAAATACCTACAGCTGTTCTAAAGACAAAAGGCCACATTTCGCCTCTCCCGTCAAGTTATAAAGTACAAATTGAGTATAACTGCTTATGTCAAAACTTAGGGATTACACCTTCTTCTCTGGCAAGAAGATCAAGATGTTTTTAGCTTTTTCTTTTCTTTAGGCTGGCATCCCACAGCAAATGATCAGAGTTTTTATCGCTAATTCAAACAGTCATACTCTCTATTTCCTACAGTAAATTTCTTCAGATTCTCTTTCCAGAGTTCTTCCTTATCTATTTATTCACCAAGAAAATGCTTGAGATTTGCCAAAACCAACATGATTGGTGTTGTACTTTTTGGTAACACTACCAAAATGTTAAGAAGAGACAAGCAACCCTTTTATTTTGTTTCTCCTATCCTGGTGGCATAGAATAAAGCCACTCATTTTGAGCAAAGGAAACAGTTTTGGATATTCTATAAAAACAGTGCGAAGGGCAAGAAGTCTCAGAAAAAAAAAAAATCAAATTATTTAGGTGTGCATACAGAAGGTCAGTTTGTGAAAAGAGGTAAAACCTGCCTTCTTCCTAGAAGAAAGCCCACCTTCAAAGAAGTCATTAAATACCTGACCACGTAGAACAATTTAGGATTCCTAAAATTGAATCTGAATGGTCATTTACAACTCAGTAACAGTTTGGATTAGTGCATGTTTGCACACTTAAATGCACACTTTTGCTTAGTTGTGTCCAGGGATGTCCAGAACCCCAGGGCAAAGAGAATGGAGAGAACTCCCATCACAGGACCTTATTCCCAAGTTCTACCCTACATGCCCTGTCTCAGTCTGGCTCTCAGTACACAGCAGAATTTTTTTTTCTCTGCTGGTTCACTTTGGGCTGCCTGAATTCAAACTGACTGTTGAGATAAAGGGAGAAAGAAAGATGCAAGCCCCCCTCCCTACCCTCAGCTCTGGGACTTTCCTACTTCTTTTGGGTTGCAGTTACCTAGAAGGTTCCTCAGCTGCATCACATCCACTGTGTTTGTCACTTATGGGGCAGTGAAAGCACCCCACGATTGTCAGACCCATTTACATTTGCTTCAGACACGAGTTAAACATAATGAGCAAAGCAAGTCTGTTCTTGCCATGTGGAAATTTAAGTTCTTCAGGGTTTGCAATAGGTTTCCCAAACACAAACACAAAAACCAGGGCTATATCTGACACCAGTTTCTTTGAAGGCATCTCTCAGAATACTCTGTCCAGGGAGCGGAAAACTATCACAATGTGCAGGTAAAATCTCCCACCTTACTTTCCACATTCTCCTTATCACAGCAGAAACTCCTTGAGTTTCACATTTCAAATAAATCTGAGTGTTAGGTTAAATGATGTAGAACAGCTCTCTGAAAACAGCACCTTGTTCTTTGATGGGGAAACTCCAGGGTTCCTTTACACCTAGAACAGCTGTATGGGCATAGGTAGGGAAGGATGAAAGAGGAACAAACATACTCAGGTCTGGTTGGAGAAAAGATATCAAACCAAAACAATCCACAGTGTTCAGCTTTGCAATGACTTCACTGCATCTTCCATGTGATACATTCTAAGCATCAATTTTACAACTTTCCAACACATTGCAGTCGGTGATTATGTATACCAATATGGCTTTCAGAAGCAAAACATTTATCACTCATTGAGAAAAAATGGGAAGCAAAACTTATTTTCCTCCTGCTCTCAGTTTTTCATCTATTTCTAACTTACAGTGCTTTGACCTGAGTTTTCATTAGCACCAGGAAATAGATTGTTTAGTCAAATGTGATGCTTCCTTCCCCCTTCTCATTGCTTCAGGATAGCTGTTACACAGCTAGTTCTGAAGCTAATAATCATACGTGTATCTGGCTTATGTACATGTGCTGCACTGACAGTTCTCCAGGGTCACACCATTTTTAAAAATGCAAGTTTTTGAGGACTAAAAAAATATTCTGTTCCCTCCCCTAAAACCCCAAACTTTCTCAATCAAAAACAAAGCCCATCTGCTAATTCTGAAATGGTCCGACGTGGCTGACAACACATCCCAAAACTCAACCAGCTGCATTTTAAGTTTTGTAGGGCAAGAAAGAATGTGTAAAAAAAAAAAAAAAAGAAAGAAAAATACTCTGCATCACATTTTCATAGGCAGTGGCATTTAGAACTGCCTTACATTGCAAGATGTTTGCTTGGGGGAAAAGCGTCGCTATTGCCACTATTGCACGTGATCAAAAATTAAAAAGTAATCTAAGCATCTTGTTTCAACAACAACATATCACAATGAATAGATCTACAGCAAAAGATCATTAAGTCTCATCTCACGCACATGTTAGCTACTGTTTTAAACTTATGACAAACAGAAGAAAATCCCATTATGTCATAAATGTTAAGAGACCAAGTCACACATAAAAATAGCATCATGTCTTTAAAGGGCTCAAAAGACTGTGACAAGTCCCTAAAGATCCAGTGAAGGGTGAGGGTGACCAGATGCCATCTGGACAATGTGGTCATGGTCAAACACATGTCAGGAGACCAAGGCCCAGCAGGACCTAACATGAGAGACTGTCTTCAGCTACACTTGCGCTCACAAGTCTGACCTTTTCCCTGCCTGCTCTAGTTCTCCACCTTCCTCACATGAGTCAAACCCTGCTTGCTTCCCCTGCACCCTGTTTTATGATACCAACTTTGCAATTTCCCAGTCTTCAGCTCTGTTTCTAACCATGCTCTTGCCTGACCATTTAACAGGTGCAATTCCTTCAGCACTCCATTTCCTTCCCTACACCCTCCCATGCCTGTGGAGGGCTCTTCCCAGCCCTAACCAGTTTGGCATGAGCAGCCACACACCAGTCAAAGCTCTCTGTAGGCACCTAAAGAGACATTGCTAGAGATGACAGGCCCTCAGTTACAGAAATCAGCTGAATGCAGAGACCCACAGGCTGTCCCTGGGAACACCTTGGCTTTGAAAAGTGTTGGTACCTCTATGACAGCACAGGACACCAGTTGTTAAGTCAGTTCAAAACTGATCTCTTCCTAAATGCCATGTGTTAAGACAACCCCTGATCAGAGGAATGCACGGTGCACTCACCACCTGAGCTCACTCTCAGCTATCAGGCGAGGCAGAGTGATGAGCTTAGCACTAAGAATAAGGCCTGCACTAACCACAATAATCTTCCAAATCCTTCTGAGGAATCAGTACAAGAATATGTGACCCAAACATCCAGTGTTCTGTGAAACAAACAGCCCAGACTGCCCTGTAATTGTAACAGAGTGAACAGTAGAGGATGAACATGGGCTCTTTGCAACCATAAACATCATTGTCTTCAGGCTGGAGTAATTTGTGCTCTAAAGCACTCTGAAGTCATTTGTTTAGAACATAACTGATGCTCAGCATGTCCTAAGACCAATAGAAAATCTGAGAAAATTAGTGCTGTCCTGGATAGTTTCTAATTCCTACCTAAACTATAAAGGTTCTAAAGGATCCTGAAAGGACTGGGAAAACACATAACATGCCAAAAGCATTTGTTTAAATCTAATACTCACCAGTAAGTGTTGGCATGTGAGGGGACAAGCAGTAAGAAGGGCGAGAATGCCTAGGACATTTGAAGTTTATACATTTAAAAGATCTCCAAACCAGGAACTGAGTAGAAGTCCCCAGACGTTATAAATGTTCATAATGTAAAGATTTATTTTTACTTGTTCACTTAAATAAGCACGGGAGGAAAAAGCTATTTGTATACAAATGCAAATTAGAGAACTTTCTGCTAGTACTAAAATACCTCATGAAATACACGTTTCTTCAATTTCAGTGTTGTACTACAATTAAGAGAAGAATAATATAACAATGTTACCCTCTTCAATTTATTTTTTGTACTGAGCATGCAATTTTCTACTTGGCTAATCATTTAGCCATGATTATGAAAAAGAATATACACATCACTGAGTCTCAATTGAAGAGCACAAAGCTCATTTATTACAAGTTAGCCATGTCAAAAAAATGAAAGCAGATAAATGGAGTTTTATAGCTAACTAGCATCAAAACAAGATCACTTCTCACACAGGGTTTTTTTCCCCTCCAAGCTGTGGCAGGGGATAGGGAAAGGAAAAAAGAGAAAAATTACTGCAGCCCATTATTTATTTAACAATTGTTATTTAGATTTATTGTTGTTTACAGTAATTGTTATTTAAAAACAAACTACAATATTTTATAATTAATAGCAACCTATGAGTTTGAATACAGATTAAAAACTCCTTATACCACATTAAGATATACACTAAAAAAGGTTAAGCAATGTATTGCTACCTAATTTCTATGCTCTTAACTGATTTAACGAGTAGCGAAATGAAACAAATCTCTGGGTCCATTTTCAAATTAAACTCATTTTTTACAACTAGCAGGTGTGCAGTCTAGTGGCCTTCTCATCTTTAATAAAAGCATCTGCTTTCATTGGATATTCCAATGAGTTTTTCCTCCCAGACTACCATGTATCAGCATACAAAGACCTGTTTAGCGGCACAACTGAAACAGTACAGACCCTGATACTTGGTATAAGGTAAATTAATCATTCACCGGAAGAGTTACTAAAAATAGGAAAGAATACAGTCTTCAAAATGGAAGAGCTTTTATGTCTACCATGATCAGAGCATCACAAAAGTCCAGCCAGTGCTTCAAAGAGATCACTAGTTCAGATGGACAAAGGCCCTACCAGCATTCAACAAGCTTTCTGACCCAGACCTATCAGCCACAGGGCAGGTGGGAGCATCTGCCAGGAAAGCAGAGCAGAACAGTGTGACAAGAGTGACAAACACCCACCCACCCTTGACAGAGGACAGATCACAAACCCAGTGGCTGCCACGGGGGCAGCTCCAGTGACAAACCCAAATAAAACAGCACTTTCCTCCGGGGAAGTGCAAGACACCTATGTACAGAGGAGGTTTTTGGAGGAACCACAAGTCCTAGAGGTACTGTTCAGTGTCTGGCAATAAAAATTCAGCCTCCACTTTTGCTCACCTGGCCCCATGCACTAACTGTGCTGAGAGATGTGCTGTGCATTTCTCCATCATAAATTCTATCTCCTCATGTCAGGTTGGGTTGCCTCATTGGTTACACAGGACACGATATTAAATACCAAAAAATGCAGAGACAGACATTTTTGTTGACAAGTGCCAAGAGATAGTCACAGTTAAGAACAGACACAAAGAAATAAATTTCAGATGAGGGATTGACAGCATTACTGCAACTCGCAAAGAGCAGAAAATGTTTTTTCAACACAGATTTTTAAGAAAAATTTTAGGATTTGGGCAAAATCCAATATCAATGCTGTGGATAGTCCTCTTTGGTTTAGCACTCAGAGCAAGACTTCAGAGCACACAGCAGTCTCAGAAAGCACAGAGTTCAGTGATGGTAGGAGTCAGGAGTTTCCTATAACACTCCCTTTTTCTCAGAAGAAAAAGGAAACATTCGTTTTCACTGGTACAGTTTGGGTTTTTTTCCTTGGAAGGCAATTCAGTGGGCTTGGGAAAGTAAGACTGCAGCTTACTGCACTAGGACACAAGTATTGCATTTCAGTAGAAATTGGGGAATTCCTAGTAAAATAAGTTCTTGGATAGCCTTTCTCCTCCGGGCTTTTTATGAACAGACATTTGAACCTCACAAAATTAGTTTTCAAATATGTTTTTACACAGAGGAGAACAACATCAAGCAGTGCAAGCTTGTACCCTTATCTACCTAATCACTATGAAAAAGAACAATAAATTGATGTTGAAGTAGAAAAGGTTACTGTAGTATCAGTTACCAAGAGATCCACTCCCACACCCTTAATCAGCTTTAAAAATTCTATCACTGTCAGCAGGGTTCTGTGCTCCAGCTTTGTTTGGCATGGCTCACTAAATAAAAGACTATTTCTCAACGACTGGTTTTCTGTTCCAGATGAATTGCAGTCACAGCCAAAGGCACTCACAGAAGGAACAGCAACACCTGCATCACAAGCAAAACAGAGCAATAAAGATTCCATGCAACAGCATTTGTATGGGATGGACCTTGACAACACCAGCAGCTGAGCACCCGGGCCCTGACAGAAGTGCTAGCAGAGGACATACTCAGAACTGCTGGAGGTACCACTGATGGACAGGAAAGACTCAGATTAATTCATTTTCTGACGAGCCTCTCATCTTCCACAGGCCATGCCCCGTGGCAGCCCCCTCCTTCCTTCATCTACACTCCCTAGTATTCCAGGTTGAAACTCCTGCAAGGTGGTTGCCAAAAACACAAGTCAGCAGGACAGAAATGAGCAGCTGGAGCCTAAATTTCAGGAGCAGACATCATTGTGGTAGAAATAATTTGGGTGCTAAGACTTCCTACCAGTATTACTGCCCTGGTAGTCAGGCCGCTTATACTGACTAGTTATCTGCTCCCCACATTTCATGTTTTGGTGACATCTTCTTTCCCAGTTATTATTATGCAAATGTAGAATATTAACTTAATGTGTATGTCTATATAAATCACTTGTTCTTCTAATTATTTTAACTCTAGAAGTTCCATCAGCTCTGTAAAGTTCTCCTACATTTCAATCTTTTCTCCAACCAGATCTCGAAAAATAGGCATGGCCTTAAAAAAAGTAATAATTATTTCAACCTTTGATACTTCTATCTCTACTTTCCCTGGTCATTATATCATCTAAATTAATATTCCACATTAGAATCATACAATCACAGCAGGATTGCATTGTTTTGTTTCAGCCAATGAAGTGACATAGAGCAGCAGTCACACATTTTCTTTTCGTCTTTTATCACAGTCATAGTAACATTTATTACTATTTTTTAGGTGTCACACTATCATTATTTTAACAGTATCTGCTACATGCAACTCATTATAATGTGTGAATACATTTCCAGGAGGGTCAAATTTGTTTGTACATTTTACTCAAAAACACACAGCTTATAATCAGTGCTTTCCAAGGTGCTTAAAGTTTGGAGTTCTGCTGAAAACTACTGTATGTAATTTTAACTGACAAAAAGCCTATCAAGGACTTGGAGTGACTGGTACAGCTGGATGTGCTAAACTTCCATTAGTAACAACTAGCGCAGACAAGAACTAAGGGGTTTTATATAATAAAGCACAAAACAGTTGAGTGGGTTATTTACAGTAGTATAGAATTTTTTTTCAGATACCAGTGTCCTTCATGCAGAAGGCTTAACATGCTTATTGTGCTAAACTGCCAAAATCATCTGCAGTGTGGGGAATTGGCAAAAAAATAAGGAGATGATGAAATTACAGGTGTCCAAGACAATTACTTCTCCTTCCATGGAGCAATCTGAATGGTATTCCTTTTTTGTTGCTTAAATGTCACAATCCAGTTAAACATACCATGTTGCTGACTAAACAAAATTATCACATTTTAGCACCATCCATTACAATATTACTGTGTTTATTAGCTATAGGGAAAGCAGGGCATAAAAGAAACATTAACCATAAAATGCACAAGCTTTATGTGTACCTTTTTACGCATATTCCTCTTCAGTAAAGATTATCTATACTGAATACGTAAAATGGGTTCTAAGCTTTTTTCTCCCCAGTATCAAACCTTTGTAATAACCATATTTTGTATGTTCCCTCCCAACAGGGAATATATCTGAGCTCAGTATGAGGTTAATGATCTTTTTACATTCCCTTTTTAAGCTATAGATCACTACTGAATATTATATTTTCTTTTGTTCCTGTTTGATCAAGGGAATATTGTTCGACAACACCACATTCTTTGACAAGTTCTTTAGGAAGATGGACACATTAAAGACAAGAGAAAGAGACTGCAAGAAAGATACATGCATTTCATTAGAATTATGGTGATTGGAACAAATACAACATAAAATGAAAAGCCCTTAATCACTTCAGAGGCAAGTTGTTACATACTTGTATCCTGTAACAAGCCATTCTAAACTGCTTATAACAATCCAGTATAATTCTTTTCCAGCACAAAGAACAGTTCACTGGGAAAGCAGTTTAAATTTGGCCAAAAGACATGGTTGTTTCTATCCTGTAAAACCAAAGCTGTCACAGTGAAACTATACCAGTATGAAAGCAAATACGGTACGATCATTAAAGTGGGGAGAAAGAGTCACATAAACAATAGTATTAAAAGTGCCAGTCAGGGACAAGACAGCTTTTAAAAGGCAACTACGTAGAACACTATCTAGAATTATGGGTTCTTGGAGAAAAATTGTTTCTTTAGTTCTACCATAGAATTCCTGATGGGCACATGAATGTAAATAAAATACAAAAATACTAATATACCAGCAATGCAATTAATAAATCATAGTTCATAATAATCCTCCAAAATGGGAGCTGGGTTATTGTCCAGATGAGGGACAGAAATATTTGGAAGCGCAGTTACAAGCAGCACAAAATTCCACTGTCCCCTCCCACACGAGCCCAAAGGACTGATATCCACAGAGCTGCTGATGGTGATGGAGAGGGGCAGGAGGAATGTAAACAATCTTCCCCTTTTGACCCACATCAGACTAAGATCACAAAGCGACTTTGCAGGGATGGAGTCCACAAAAAGAAACACAGGCCACACACAGAAAGTATGCTGAGCTGACACAGACTGATGCATCTGCATTCTTCTCCCCCCCTTTTTTTTGGACTTGTTTGATTTATGGCTCAATTAGAACAGTAGACTGTATATCCCATCTTCATATTGAAACTATTGCTGTTTTTCAGGGGACTTGATAAAACAGCCTCATTTAGGACTTACTGACCTTTTTATTGCTAGTCCCAGGCTTTTCCAATCACTAACTCAGATGCAGGTAAACACATCACTGTTTTTTCATACCCTTCCAGAAAGATGCTGTTTCCTTTGAATTTCCCTAGAATGTAGGATTAGCTTCTACATGAGGATGGTTGGAAAAGTATACTACTCTTCAGTTGTCACAGTTTCTTAATGTTTGGCTTGCTACCTCTGACACCTGGGTTTTAAACACCACAGTGCTTATTTATGAAACATTATATCACAGAAATCAGAGGCAAGTCCCAATCTATTTATATAACACCTTCTGCAGTAGTGAAACCAGGTAGCAAAGCACTTGCCCCGCTCTCTTACTGCTCCCTGCCACAACATTCCTACAGCCCATCTCTCTTGCTATAGCAACAAAACACTTCCCAGAACCATGCTGTGAGCCACACCAAAATGACTAAAGGCTGGAAAAAGTTCAACCTGTATCAATAAAAGGATAAAGCAAAAACTTCAAGAACAAGAGTACCTTACTGAATTAAAAGCCTTCACAGAGTGATAGGAGGAGGGAAGACAATAAACAGGTTTCTTTAGCAAGGGATTGCGAGGATCACCAGAGCACAACAGATTTGATGCACCAAGGGAGGGACAGAGGAAAAAAAACCAAAGAAAACAAATAAAAACATGGAAGTGAAAGTTTTCTGCTCTGTTTGGGTATTTGGAACTAAGGCATTGGAAGGAGACATTGAAGGTCCAGGTTGAGTTCCCAGCTGAGGATGCAAGCACTAAACCTAAGCCTCAGGTGGAGCCTTGTGAGCTCCATATGCTGCCAATTATAAAAGCTGAGCCCCTGCACTGATTACTGCTGCTCTGCATGGCAAATGTTTAAGAGGTAGACACCATTTAGGAAGTTCTGGCCTTTTCCTTATTCACTCTAACTAGTTTCAAGCAGAGGCTCCTATCCCAGAGCAAGGCTGCCTCATGCATTTGCAGAGTCATGACCTGTGAAATTATTTACCTTCTCAGACACATGCATACATGCTCTCCCTGCAGCATTCTGTGAAGAGGAGCAAGCAGAATCAAGATGTAGAGAGGAATACAAAAGGAAAATGGTTTGCCATCGGAGATTTAAAACATTGAATCACACTTATGGATTGTTCACCTGCACAGTGGCACAACAAGTCACTACTTTTACCAAATTAAAGCCCAATGAAATTCAAACACAACCTCTTAGTAGCTATTATGCCTAAAATTTTCCACAGCTTCAAGAGGGCAAGTCTGTGTGCATGTAATGTTCTCAGGTGAAGTGTTGTAAGAGGCTATTAAGAGTATCTTCCATCTTTGACTACCTTACCACACCTTAAAGACAACTTGCTCCACAGTTCTGGGTGATACATGTACCAGTTTATGTACCTCAGATATTACACAAAGGAGTCGTATGAATAGAGATATGGGGCAATAACACCATTACTGTGCCTTAACTCTAATCTCTGATGATAGTCAATTAGAATTGGCCTAAGATACCTACAAAAACAAGTGAAAACCAAACTCACCAAAATTAAACACACCATGTAGTTTATCTTTTTAACTAAAATACAAAACTCATACTGAGTTCCTTGTTTTTCCAGTTGACAATTTTTTTGCCTTTACAGAAGAGCTGGAGGATAAGTAATGAATTATTTATAAGTTTTGAAAAAGTTACTAAATTTATTCATTCCTATCGCTTTTTCCTTGAAAGGTTATTGTAAAGTCACTACAGTTCTTTCTGGTTTGGCCAAGTTCGTTAACACCCATCATATGATTACTACTATATGTTACTACTGTTACTTTTTAATACTGTGGAATACTTATACCTATAATTGGATGACTCACCTTTAGAAGCCTTTTTTCTCTCCCTGAATGCAGCATTGATTGTCAGAACAGAAGACCAGCTGACTAACCTTTTCTGTTAAGTTTCTAGTCTTCTATTATACCACAAAGATAAAATTTAAAGAGCATATCACATCACTTGACCTTGCATACATCCCCCTTCCCATGCACAACTCATTCTTTACCTCCTCACCCAACTGCCTCAACAAACACTACACATCAATCCCTGGAGGTTTTTAAGAAGAGACTGGATGTGGCACTTAGTGACATGGTCTGGTAACCACAGTGGTGGTGGATCAAGGGTTGGACTTGATGATCTCAGAGGTCCTTTCCAACCCAGCTGATTCTATGATTCTGCTGCTGACCTCTCCCACAGGCAGAGTGTTGCTTTTCCATTACAAAAGCCTGACTTTAGTGCTTTCAAAACCACCGTGGGTTCACATACAGACCAAATTATCTCAGTGAGAAAAGCTTAAAACTAATTATAATTTTTCAGCATTATCAGATCTGTTCTGTGGTGTGACTGGGAATTCTTTGCACAGTAAGTGCAGCAAATTCAGGATGAATTTTCTTTGACCTAAAGCTGAACAGGTGTTTTGAGGAAACAGAAACTGCTCTGTTGCCCAAGGCTGCACTAAACCATTAGAGTGAGAGAAAAAAAGTCTGAAATTACAGGGTGGAAAAGAGAAATTAAATAAAATCCCTCTCACGTACACACACCAAAAAAAAAAAATGAGGACAAGAAACAGAAAAGCAGATAATCTTTTATGATAAGACACATGCAACAAAAAACCACAGATTAGTAAGCTGAGGCAAAAACAAGTTAGAGTCATTTGAATACTGTTTCAATGAAAATGGAGGTTTCCCACCTCAGAGGACTTCAGACTTCTGAATTTCAAATTCAGAAAAATGGAGACAGCTGCTTGAACATCTTCCTAGTGTTAAGTAATTCCTCACCACCTACATCATCACCATCATATATGAACAGGCAGAAATTCTGACTCCACAAAAATAATAGCAGAAAAACTTCTCCCCTCCAACTCAGAATATTCTGTGCTCTGTTCTGCTAGTTAGTAGGCCAGAGCGTGGTCATTGATAACTTTGCTGATTTCTGCTTTTTCACAGAGGAAACTAATTGTCATGGGTGCTAAAATATCCATTTTCCTTTCTTTGCAACACACACACAATATAGTACTAGTAACAACAGCATGCAAAGATCATAAAACTAGCTTACATCAGCATGTCATCTGAAAAATACCTTCATTGATATTGCTTTAAAAGTATTTTCCAAAACAGATACTGTATCACAGTGGTTACAAAACCTAAAATCAAGTCTCCATGAAGACTCTGGTAAGAAACCAGCTCTTATATGATTTTCATACGCTATCAACTCCTGTCATTGCAGAATGCTACTTAAGTCTCTCCTACTAAAAGGAGCTGTCATCACAACCTGTTTAAGGTACTAACAGCAAGCCAGTGCAGAAACTCAGCCAGGTCTTGCTCTAGCACTTGCACACAGGGCAAAAGGAAACCCTCACACTGCAGCTATGCAGGACTCCTTTCATTAGCTCATAACATTTTCTAAGTTGTGATCAGATAGAATCAATAGCACCTACTGATAAAGTCATGATGCATACTTCAGATATTATATGGAAAGTCTGAACAGCTTCTCTCCTGAAGGGCACCAACCTCAGTATGCCCTTGGAGGAGAATAACTTGCTGAATTTTCAGAAGCAACTAAAGGAAATAGGGTACCTTTTGCTCTTCAACAAGTCAGTGGGAACTGAAGTTTAAAATTGATTTAATTGAAGAAATTACAATATAATGAAGTAGCTAATGCTAGACTCATTTCTGTAGGATATTCCAGGGTAGTGTAGATGGAAGAGCAGCCACTACTCCAAGACTAAACAGAACAGGTTTTGCTCAAGAACCTACTAAAACTGGGCAAGACTCTAAAAGTACACAACCACCACACGAACAATGAGGCAATGACTGGCACAAGCAGAGCAAGGTGTCTCGGAATCTCACAATCACACTACTAAATACTTTATTGAAGCACTTTTCTTTGCTGTCCTCTTCTTTCTCTTTGGAGTTAAGAGCCTGTCACTGTCTCCACAGCCAGACTGCATCCTGTGGCAAGGGCAGCAGAAACACACAGTGTAAGCTGCTATTATTTTCTCTGTGTTTTATGTGCACACTGATGTAATTGAACAGCTGAGAGCAAGAGCTATCAGCACCAACCATCAGGCAGTACATGCAAGTTATCAAGAAAGGAGCAGAGTTTTGACATTTCTTAACTCCTAAAGATGAGAGAGTAACAGTTCTGAGTTACTGTTTTTCCCTCTCCTCCCTAGATTAAAAAAAAATAAAAAGAGAAAGCAACATTTTCTTTCCCACTTTTGTCCAATTTCCCAAGTTTTTCAGCTAAGAAAGGAATGGAATCCAAACTAGCTTTATCACATAAAAGAGAAAGTATGTTTAAAACTATTTCAAAGGATTTGTTTCAGAAAATTCAAATTTCAAAACTCTCCTTCTTAGACACATCAGCATTGTAAACAGCTATTTAATGCTACCCATGTCAGAACTCAAGCATAAAACCCACAGAAGTACAAAATACTACCCTCATGCCCCCAGTTCTACATCACTCTGCTTCTCTATTAAAAGGTAACAAGTGCTCCCAGCTGTTTAAAAAAAAAATAAAAAAATAAGAAAAGCTTCTTTGGGCCAAGTCGTTGTCAAACTCCCTCAAGGAGCTAATGAAACTTTGCCTGATTAAAGATTGTAAAACCATGCTTTTCTCACAATTAATGCAACATGCCAGGTCTTATTTTGTCATTCCAAGAGCCATGCCAGCAGGATCACAAGTCCCATTGTCAACAGCTTATCACAAAACCTAATATACATGGGAAATACACTCCAGACAACATAGAGGGGCCAAAGTAACTTTTAATGGGTAATCAACCACTGGATTAGTACCTCGACAGTTTTTACATGATGTCAAGAGCACTCAATTTTGAGAGTAAGAAGAGAACTCCAAGGACTTGGAGGGGAAGGGGAAAAAAAAAAGCAAAAGTTAAGTTGATAAAAATATAGGATAAAATTAGAACAAACAGCAGGGGCAGGAATTTGCCCATACTGAACAACTGGCTAGAACTGAGACTCAGATAGTGTGATCTGAGTATGATCTGCCTGTTACACAGGCAGAGGACTGGGGAGGGGGGTTGTTAGGAGTTTTTAACTGCAGAACTGCCATTTTCCCCAAAGTTTTCAATGACTGAAGAAAATTTACTTTTATTATTGTTTTTCAGAGCAGCTGTGATTGGACTTGTGGTCTTACAGATCACACTTAAAAGCTTATTCAGTGAAATAAGTTTTCTACTTTGACAGTAAATTATTTTTGTTATGTGATAACAACATGGCTTTCATATTTGAACACAGTTTGGGGTTTTTTTTCTTCCCTGCACAACAAGACCAGTCTCCTCTCTCTTCCCACAAACACTCCAGTTTTAATTTAAGTGTCAAGAAGTATAAAAGTCTCTCATTTCTGAAATTCAAAGTCAGATCTCTTACAAGCCATAGACAATCCCCATATTTTCAGTACCTTAAACTGACCAAATATAAACACTCCAGAACAAAACACAGCACTCTCAGTGACCTACAAGCATAATTAACTTCTAGGCATTGACTTTAATAGTAGTCATAGTGTTGAGGCCAAGACCTGTCACAACTAAAGAACTAAAACAAGAAAGCGCATTCTACTCTTCCTATCACTTTTTAAAAGACAAAAACTTGTGAACGAAACATTTTAGAAAACACTGAAGTGAAATAAAGAGCAAACAGCCATCCTAATAATCAACAGCAAAGTAGTATAGGAATATAAAAAACCTTGATTAAGTTATTTTCGTTCTCACGTCATTAAGAATTTTGACTCCTTCTACAAAGGAAAAATTGTAAATAGAATTTTTTTTTTAAGAAAGGAAATCAATTAGCCACACACAGTTATTCACATGAATTTGCAAATTACTGCATTATAACAGATATCATTATCTCCAAAACCAAGCACATAGCCAATAAGTTAGTATCTCGAAAAGCTGAAAGAGGTGATAGTTTTTTCAGTAATAAAAATCCCCAACATCCTCCTCTGGCAAGAGAGCAAAAGCGTACAGTAGCACAGTATCAACTGTAACAGAATCAAGCAACGAGCATTAGTAAATTCCCACAGAAATCAGAGCGAGATTTATGGTGGCAGAAGAGATTTTTGTAAGGAACTCACTAAAAACACTGAACGTTAACAGTATGTCACAAGCTGAGCATCTTACACACCACCACACAAAAACACACTCTGAAAGTTTAGAGCTTGACCCAACACTCTTCCCAAAGCAATGGGAAATTCTCTACTCTTGACTGAAGGATCAGAGTCCAGAGAGGACAAATTTGAGCCTCCCCACTAGTTCTAAGGTTACTCCAAGCCTAAGATGTAACATGCACAACTTGGAGATTTAGAAAATCACCTTCCTTAAGAACTCAACAATTCCAACCCAGGTAGGTTCCAAACCTTTCAGAGAATAAGTCTGCAAGCTGCCCACTTTGTGGACACACGAGGTAACATTGTCTCCCTTTATCCTTGAGATGACTGTTGAAAGAAAGGTAAAAATGCCCAGAGCACTGACACCACAGCAAGAAGTGCAGCCTTCATGTTCTAGGAGCTCTCCTTCAAACACAGGGCTCATGGAATGAAGAAGTGTTTGGCAGGGGGAACAGCAGGTTGCTGGGCCAGAACTTAGAGGGCCTGACTTCCAGAGCAGTGATTTATTTCTAGCTGATCAGTCCTCCTGGGGTGTTAATTTACATTCCATTTCAAAGCATGAACACTGGACAGATTTGAGGGAGAAATATGAGAAACAACAATCTACAGTGAGAGAGATAATATTCCATCTTCTCTGTCCAGTTAAGTGTTTCAAGTAGTAGCAAAACCAGTGTTAAAAGCAGGAAAATTTCATGATTTGAAAAATACCAACTTCACCAAAAAAAAACCAAAAAAAACCAAAGGATAAAGCTTATTCAGCCTTGATTAATTATAGCTTTAATCTTAAGAGCTTTCAGTTTTAGTTTCAGGAATTCTGGCATATAGCCCAAAAAAAAAAAAAAAAAAAAGAAGAAAAAAAAAAGGTAATTCAGTTATCATACTTTCCCAATCCCTATTCCCAAAACTTACTTCTACTGAGAGAAGTGTCATTTTACTGGTCGGGCATTGTGTAATAGACCAAAATGTGCTCTTTCTTTGCCCTGAGAACACAAGTCTTCACAGTTAAAATGGATTATGCCATTTGTGTTCAGCGGGAAGAATGCCGGATCAGTCGGCTCCCTCCTCACACAAGGCAGCATTTGTGAGAGCAATAAACAAAGAGGTCACATCAAATACCTACGGGACACAGACCATGGCAGCAAAGCTCCTTCACCTGACCCTGTGGCCTAGGTCTAACCACGGCAGGGGAGGGAGGACCAGGGAGAAAAACAACTCCTGTGGCCGCTTGTGCCGTGGTGAAATGAAGCCTTCAACAGCATCTTCTCCGTACCCGCCCTGCTGCAGGCGAAAGCGACGCCGAAGGTGGTTTGCTGCGGACGCCCCTTCGCAGCCCCACAAGTGCCCAGGTGTGAGCCCTCACGGCGCCCAGCTGCGACCCGCACACCCGGGTGCGGTGCCAGGTAGGCACGGCGGAGCCTCAGCCTCCGTCCCGCGAGCACATCGCTGCTTCACGACCGAGGTGTGAAACACCCGCAAGGCAGACACGCGAAGCGCATGCACGCACCAGGGCCTCGAACCGCCTCATTCCCGGCACGGAGGGGAGGTGTTACCGTGGGGTCGCGTGTTGTTTTGGGAGACGTTTCTGCCATCGGGAGGGGCAGAGCAGCGCGGCTCTCCCGGCCGAGCAGGGGCTGGGAAAGGCGCTCCTGGCTCCAGCCCTGGGGCTGGGGGGCAGAACCGCCCCGCTTCCCTCCAGACGGGCCGCCGTCGGGGCCGCCGCTCGCAGCCCGGGAGCGGCGAGGAGGAGGAGGGAGAGAAAAGGAAGAAAAACAGAAGGAGCTGCGGGCACCGCACCGCCGCTGTCCCCCCGCCCGAGGGCTGCGCGCTCACCTGGTCCCTGCCGGCCCGTCCCGCGGGACGCGAGGAGGAGGAGGAGGAGGAGGAGGAGGAAGAGGAGGAGGCCATGTTGCAGCGCTCCCGGGCTCCGCTCCTCACCTCTCCCAGCTGTCCCGGGCTCGCCCCCACCGGCGGGCGGTCCCGTCCCGCTCCGCCGCCGCCCCCGCAGGTGGAGCCGATCCCAGCGGGGCCGCTCCTCCCGCGGCGGGCCGGGCACGCTCGGCCCCGTCCCGCCCTGCGGCTGGAGCCGGGAGCTCCGGAGGTGCCACAAGGCGGGGGCAGCGCCTCGCGGTCCGCCCCGCTGGAAAACCGGGAGGGCGGCTGCTACCGGAGGGCTCCAGAGGGCCGGGAAGCCCCCCCAGACACCTGCCCCGCGGCTCACCTGGACACGGCGGGCTACGGGCGGCCGCGGCCGCTCCGCTCTGCCCGCGGAGGATGCGGGGCGGGGAGAGCAGCTCAAGTTTGTTAAACAAAAATAGAGAAGCCGACCCAGTCCTCTCACTGGGCGCCTGAGAATTCCGTGCCGCAGTTAAAGGCTTCCCACCGGCCTTCCATCATGAGTACTACAGGTGTAGTGTGTTTACTGTAATGCAAATTCAAAATCGCTCACACGTGTGGAGCAGCGGGAGGATGGACAGAGGGAGCTGCTCCCGTGGATAGCGATTAGCTGATACTCCCTGAGCCTGGGCGTGAGTCAGTGCCCGATTTTCTCCCCCAGCCCCAGCTGAGGGCTGTGCAAACATCACACGTTAACTGCTGTGTTGGCCAAACCAGCAATTAATTCTGATTGTACTTTTCCTTAGTTTAAAAAACACTTTAATCAATCTCAGTAAAGGGTGTTTTATCACAGCGCTTGAAATTGTGAAAGTATTGTAAAACCAATTAAGATGGGTTAGTTTTGACTTAAATTACTTTATCTCATCACCTTACTTTTCCTTCCCTCTCACAGATCTGTTTTGGTGCATCAGCCTATTTTCCTGTTTTAATTAGAACTTGATTTGCCCATTAGCAGTGGTGAAACACACAAAAAAATGCTATTAAGCACTAATTTACCTAGAAATATTGCTGATAACAGCTTAATCCAGTTACTTATCCTGTCATAGGCCTTAGTGCTGTACTTGCAATTTACAAAGCACCTACCCAGCTGTATAAACTGTCTATAGGTTTTTATACATCCTTAGATACTGTGTAACTAATTGCTTATCGCTCCCTCTCTAATGTGTAAACTTTTTTCTTTGTGTATAGAGCCAAATAAAAATATTTAACCAAAGGCCTTGGCTGTATGGAGAAGGTAATTCCTCATAATATTTTTATCCCTCTTGTTTTGGATGTGACTCATTTCCTCAGCCCACTCAGGAAAAAAGGATCACGATAGAAAAAAGCAAGTGAAGCAAGGCTGGTCATGTTCACTGATGAGAGTGGCAATTAGCAGCTCTGTGGCTGGGTCACACACTATTTTTATACAACTCCTGTACCATACCATCACTGCATACCACCTTCCATCACTCTTTGGGGAGGAAAATTATAAAGACTTAAATGGAATTTGAAGACTGTAAAAGAAAATAGCGCCTTAAGGAAAAAAAATAATTTTTTACTTGAAACGAAAAGTGTGTTTTAAGTCTACTCTTACAATTAATGGGAAGAGGAATTTTTAAACAAATTCAAGTGTAATGTGTACATGTAAATCCAGATTTCATTTCCCCAGGCTTACATACCTCACTTGTCTCATTTACACTCCCACCTGAAAGACTATAGCTTCTCTTTTGGCAGCTGGAATGATACCTGGAGGGAAAGAAAAGTTAACTTCCCTTACTTCAGGAAAGGTTTCAATTCAGGCTTTCCTGACAAAAGTTTAGAATTTAAATGTGCTGTTGCAGTGCATTTGATCTGATCAAGCACAGTAACAGGTGGTTGTTGTAAGACAAAAAAGGATAAACAGGTAAAACCTGAGGCAAGTGGAGAGTATAGTTGTATAGAAATGAAACAGCTATAACAGGAAACAGATTTTTGGTGTAACTGAATCCATGTGAGGAAGGTTGCTGATAGAGTTATATTGCCATACTGACAGGGCCTGACATTTGTACTCGGCCTCGGGGATTTGGGCTTGTGGTTGCCACGTTCCCTGCAGGGATATGCTATCCAGCCCTCCACACCTACCTCAAAAACAACCTCCTCCAGCCACTAGGAATTTCTCACCTGCATCCAGGCTGAGGGAGCTCCAAATGTAACTCTGAATGCACTTCTCCTGCTCTCATGCGTCCAAACACCAGTTCAAAAGCAGTTTATTTGGTTCTGCCATTTTTCTTCTTGGATTGTAAGCCAAATGAAATGCAAAAACTTAAATAAGGAACTAGCCACCTTTTCCTACAGTTAGTTTTGCTGGGGTCAGGAGTGAAAGCTTTGCCCAACTGAAGTTAATGGGAGTTTTGCCAATGACTTTGGTGGAGCCTGGCTTTTTGCCCAGATGTTCTAGAGAAACAAAAGGCGCTTCCCCCCCCCCCTTTTTACTTTCCCCCTGTTTTGATATATGTGCCCTGTTCACCTTGCTTGTTTAATTACAATTATTAAAATCAAATCCAGGTTGGGTATTTGTAGGTATTTCTCTAGAGGTTTGTATGAAACCTGCTGTGAGTCCCACGGTGAAGGAAGATCTGCAGTGACAGTGAAGTGTTCCCTACTGTGGGACAGGAGTTTGGCAAAGTCAGAGCTGGGGGGAGGTTTCAGTCCTTACATCCAGCAGTCACACATGTTTCAACCACTGGAAGCCACCCCCAATTAGCTCAGCAGGGACTCTGTGCATCCCTCCACTCCTTCCCACAAGGTCCTTGCCGCTCCACACCCTCTGCTCGTTCTGCTTTGGGTGCTACTGCAAAGTTCATGGTAACACTTCCCCTGACTGCAAATTCAGCCGAGCTTTCCTCCAGGAAGATACAAATCCACTAATAACCACCACAGTGACAGCTCCTTCTATCTACAATCTCATTGCTTGAAATGAAGGGGTGGTTTATCATATTTTCATTATTGCAATCATATCAATATTTGGGGTTTTTAGATAAAGTGGTTTGGTGCATATTAGAAAAAAAATACTTAAAGATAATTTCAACCTAAATTCAAGTGCTTTAAATGCATTTAAAATATTTATATTCATGCTTTCAGGAGACATTGATAATTTAATTCTTTTTTCTTAGCAACTTCCATTCTTTTGCTCTATTTTCAAACAGTTCTCAGGAGCTTTTTGCCTTCTGGCATCTTGTCAAAATACTAATACAGAACAAGAGCAGCAGAGGAGCTCTCTGTGTTTCATGATGGTGGGAACTATCCTGCATAACAAGAGATTTAATGGGTTAAATGTATCACCTGAGATATACATTAAAGACTATTATCCCTCTGACATTATCTTGCATTCCTAAAAGCTATTACATTTTTCCTACAGTACTTTTGCATTTGCCATACTAACAAAAGCATCTTTGGTTTTTAATAAACGTTAAAAGAAGACAATCAATGTTTGTATTTATCTGCTTTTGAGCACAGTGAACACAACCCATTTTAGATACCCTCATTAGTATTCACCAACCAGTTGACCTTTTTTTAGTCGCATCATTATGTAAAAGACAGAATACACTTTCTCTCTTCCTTACAGTGATTTTGTTGCTGAGGAGAATATAATTAAAATACAAAAGACAAGACGATATTGACTCTTGCAGCTGCCCTCTGCTCAGCAGAGAAGGAGTTGTTCAGAGTATTACACTGGGTTCTTAGCCATGAATACAACTGTAATACTATAATCCGAGCTCGGCATTGTCGGTCTGATCCTGTGTGCCTTGCACAAGCAGTGCTGCAGTTCAAGCAAGGGGAAGTTCTGGATGCCAAATAGGTTTCAATACATGTACCCCTTGGTCATTTATATCAAGAAAATTAATTTAACATCCTGTTGTCAAGGTAGACCTAGATTCCTTTGCTTGTTCACCTCGTTCGCCAGTTTTTCCTTGTTTTTGCGCTTGGATGACCTAGGTTTGTGCTGTAAAGAGGAGCAGCAGTCCTAGGGATTCCCACATCCATCTACCTCCATCCATGTCAGCAGGTTCACTGCTACTGTTCCTTCAAGCAGAACAGCAAATCCCTTCCAACACAAAAGTCACTACAAATGTAGTTGTATGGCTTGTCTCAAGCAGTATCATCAGCTCCTGCCACGTCCAAAGCAATGATCAAGAGGGATAAGCACTATCCAGCCGGAAAGGAGACGTGGTTTGTGTCCTAAAGATACACAGAGAGCAGCGGGAGGGAGGAAAATGCAGAGTAAGCAGAACTGTCAGACTGATATTTGACAAATCAATGCCATGACAGGTTTGTACTTACATGCACTCTGCCTCATAAGCAAGGTAGCTTGGAGTCTCCTCACGTGTGAAATAGAAGTAAGGTTATCAGGCTCCTCAGTAAGAGAGCTGTTCTCCTTCAGCCAGCTTTCCTTCTGGTGCCCCCTGGTCTTCCCCACTCAGAGCTCAACAGAAACAGCAGTCTGAGTACAACTAAGAAACATCTGCATATATTTAAACTGAAGCTGGTCAAAAATAGAAAAAAGATGTCACTTTCAAGGAAATTCAGATCAGTGTATTCAGTACTTTCAGGCACAGTATGTTTCACATATAAATAGAATCTGTATATATCTTAATATAACATACCAATTTATAGTACTGAATATTCATGATACTGCAACACCACCACAATCCCACCAAATTAACTGGAGTTACCGTATGTCTGGGATTTCCCAGACATGTTTTTTTTTTTTCTCTGAAGGAAAAGGTGGACTTTGGTCACCTTCCTAAGGTCCCTGGACAAGGACTAGTCCAGCAGCAGTAGCTCCAGTCCTGTGCTGGCTATAGAAAGCAATTCCCCCAAAGCTGCAGAGCACCCTGATGGCACTGCTGGGTGCAGAGCCAGGCCTGAGGGACATGTCCCACACTCTGCCTGAGCTGTGCAGATGATCCACGTGCACTGCTGATCCCAGCCTGTCCTGGCTGCACTGGACTTGTTACACACAGAGGGAAGAGATTCTCTGTGACTGTACAGGGTAGAGCATGTTGGGCCCTTTCTCTACAAACTGCACGAGATGTGAGGCCGTGTTTCCATATGGAATTTGCCAGAGATACAAAAGCCCTGTTCTAGGCAGGTAAAATCCCCAGCAAGTGGTGGAAATACATGATTCAAGTTAAACAGAAACATGCAAGCGTGGGCACCATATGAGGCAAAAATTTGCAGAAGAGAAGGGAAAGTGGAGGGGCTTTACCCCAAAACATGGTCAGGAGGAGGAGCTGGACAAGCTGCCTCTCGCCTTTGCCATGGGGTAGGGGTGAGAAGTAGGAAGTGTACTATAAACAGAATATAAACTATATTCCTGCCTGCTGTAATCACCCTCCCAAAGAAATGCTTTAAGGGAGAAGCTGAACATTTTTTGCAGCAGCAGCCTGCCCTGCTTACATTTAAGACAAGCAACAAAGCCATCTTTCAAGAAGGATGTAAACCAGTGCAATGAAGTAATTAAAAAATGCAGATACATTAGCAGTGTGGAGTGGTGCCTGTGTCTCAGGGACCTGTGTCTCAGGGACTGCAGGTTTCCTCAGGAGGGTGTTGGCCCAGGACTGTCAGTGCTGATGGGAACCAGGTGCCAGAGTGGGTCAGCAGCATCACAGAATCCACAGTGCAACTGTCCTGTAGAGAAAGACCTATAAAACTAGAAGCACATTAACTTTGCTAATCTATTTAGCGTTTAAGTTTCTCAGTAACACAATTTTGTAATGTTTGGAATAGTATTTTCCCCGGCTTTTCTTTAATACATATGTAGCGCAGCACTATTTCCCTGGGTACCAATGGATGGAGGTCACAGCTGGCAGAACACTCCCTGAGCAGAACCCCCAGGTGCCTCTCCCGTTGTGTCCCCGACCCTTCTTTCAGAAGCTGTGATAGCACAGGGACTAATTGTCCTTAATCGGGGAGCAGGGATACAGAACTTTAATTTCCCTACAGACATATGTCCCGGCTTTTGGGGAATTAAGTTATCCAGTGGCCTTTTATTAGTGTCTATGCTTTAAAAGCAGCTTCAAAGGCCACAGCAGCACTTCACAGATCAGCACCCGTGCAGCCAGAAATAATGAATTTATGCTCTGGCCGGCCATGGCATCCAAATGTAACAGACTTGATTAAAAGGAGCAGCTGCAGCCAAAGCTTAGCCTGGTCCAAACACAATTATGCTCCCCAGACCATGCCAACAGCCTAATGTGTTATTCCAGCAGCAATCAGGGTCCAGCAGGGAGCTACAAAGTTGATCAAGGGACTGGAGAATCTCTCTCGAGAAAAAAGACTGAGGGAGCTGGGCCTGTTCAGCCTCAAGAAGAGACAACTGAGAGGGGAGCTCATCAACTGTATCAGTGTATGAAGATGGGATGCTTGGAGGATGGAGCAGGCTCTGCTTGGTGGTTCCCAGCAACAGGACACGAAGCAACGGCAGAAACTGATGTCCCACCTGAACATGAGGAAGAACTTCCTTACTGTGCAGTGACCGAGCACTGGAGCAGATTGCCCAGAGAGGCTGTGAAGTCTCTCTCCCTGGAGATACTCCAGAATTGGCTGGACACAATTCTGTGCTGTGTGCTCTGGAATGACCCTGCTAGAGCAGGGAGGTGGGACCAGATGACCCACGCGGTCCCTCCCAGCCTGCCCCATGTTTGTAATTGTGTGACTGGGACCAGTCCGACCCTTCGCGCCGTCCCAGCTCCCCCGCGTCCCCGTCCGGGGGGACACGGGGCTTCGGCCTACTTTGAACCGCCCGCCCGCCCGCGCCGTCAGCTGTGCCTCGCGAACCAAGAGAACGCCTGACGCATCCTTAGTTTGCCGCGCCCGGCCACGCCCGATTTTTCTTCTTCTCCCCCCCCAGCGGCGGCCGAAAGCCGCCCTTGCAGTCTCGCTTTGGCGCGGGGCGCACCGATTGGTCGGTTTGAACGGTGGCGGCGCGGCGCCATTGGCGGAGCGCGGCGGGCGGACGGTTCGAACGCGGCGCGGCCCCGCCCCCCGCCCGCTCGCGTCCGTCCCTGTGCGGCGGCTCGTGCAGCGCGCGGCGGCTCCGCAGGTGAGGGGAGAGGAGGGGACGGGACGGGGCTGCGCGCTCCCGACCCGGCCGGGGCAACCCCGGGCTCACACCGCGGACACCCGCGCCTTCCTGGCCCAGGGCAGCCGGGCAGGCAGCGGCGGAGCGCCCCGGGGCTGCTGGGCCCGGTGAGAGCGGGGCGGGGGTTGGGTCGGACCGGGGAGGGGGCGCCCAGAGCAGCGAGCGGGCGCTGCTCCCCCAGCCGGAGCTCGGCGGCCTCCCGCAGCCGTAGGTGACTCGGCCAGTACCTCGTAACCCCTCTGACCTCGGTGCCGAAGCCCCGCCGTGCCCGGCGGAGCGGGTCCGGAGCAGCGCGGGAGGTGTGAAGGGCCGGCCCCGGCTGTGCTCTGCACTTACCCCCTGACACACGGGACCGGTGTTCCCTGGCATGGCTGACACAGAACCCCGCGATTTTTACATAGTAGGGTTCCTGCGAGTGAGTAACCACGTAAAACTGGTGGGCGGCGCGTGTTTTTTTCAATTCCGTGCAGGAGTTTTCTTCTTCACACACACACAAAAATATCTTTCTCCTTTGAGTTGGTGTCCGCTCGCACTTCGGGATGTAGGTTTTCTAGTTTGAACTCAAAACCCTGGTGTTTGTTTGAGGAGAACAGTGTTTCACATTACACCTTAATTAGTAAGAACTAACGAGCTTCTAAAGACCTGGCACAGTTCCAGCGACTTGGCTGTGGTCAGGACAGCAACTGTTCACCCTCATTTGCTGTTTCCTTTTCCTATTCGTTTCAGGGATATCCACAGCAATGGACGATTACACAAAAATAGAGAAGATCGGGGAAGGTAAGTATGGGGAACAGTGAGACTTCTAATGCTCCACAATTTGAGCTATCGGGTGTCACGGAAGCTCTGTGCACTTTGGCTATTAAAGGAACCACTGAGATTCAACTATCTGGCTAAATAAGGCTGTGGCTTTCTATGGTAATTATTTCTATATGTAAAAGCTTTCAGCCAGCCCTTCTTTTGAAAATTACATGGTCTCTGGGAGCAAATGACCAGTGCAAGAAAGTGCCTGCCTTCACGCAGGGGACGGGAGGAGGGGAATATGTTCTGAGTCCTGAAACCAGCTTTACAATTCTGGAAGCTCCCCTGTTCCTGCATATATGAACTTACCAGTTGTTCCTGAAGTTATGCTACATGGCATACTTTTGCTTGGAGCTGCTGATAGGGAGTAGGTTTTGTGGATTATCCCGCTTTGATTATATCCAAGCACTGTGGTTGTCAAGGGAAAGTGCAGAGTGTAAACCTCTGTGGAGAAGTGAATTTTAACGGTTAATTTACTGTGAGGCACTAAGAAAATGGCTTCAATGCAGATGTTAGTCATAGCCCCCTTTTACTGGAAATCCAACCTATGTTAACTGTAGAAGTCAGGGTGTTTTATAATGCTTTAATCCTATGTAGACTTGAGAATTTGAAGTATGTTGCTCTGAGAATGTGTTCTGAGGTAATTGCAAAATGTGTGTGCTTAGATCTTGCAAACAAAGCTTTGTAACCGAAGCCTTGTGCATGAATCTTTGAAAGAAACTAGTCTGAGCTTCATGTGAGGGACTAGTAAGAAGAGTAAAAATAGAAGGTTTACACTGTCTTGGTTTGAGGGTTCTACTTCTGTGAACACTGATAATTAAAATGGATTGATTTGAGATTTAATAGTGGTTCCAGTTTTAGCTTCTGCTGAGACCCACAGCACTACCTTCTCCCCTACATGGAGGATTGAGCCAGAGGTATTTCTATAGATCAGACCCATGGATGGTTTGATCTTAGATTGCAGAAGGAGCAGTACTTTTATTTGCAGCTAAACCTTCGGTGTTTTAATATGATCTATCATTGGCAAAATCATAACCCCTTGGGGATGAGGCAGTATTGTGATCTTGCCTGGAAGTTAATCAACACAAAACTCAAATAGTATTTGATTTTACAACTGCATCTTCCAAATATTCACCTTTCATGCTCAGGCTATTAAGTACCCTGACAGTTAGTGGGTGGCATGCTTTAAACAAACAGAACTATTGCTTGGTAAACTGCCAGAGTTAAACAGTAGGTCATAATCAAATCAGGGCTAAGAGTTGGACTTGATGGTCCTTGTGGGTCCCTTTCAACTCAGCATATTCTGTGATTTGCAAGGACTTTGCCTATGTTAGCAGTTCGTATTTGCAATGACTTATCTGTACCTGAAGCTGGTACTTCCTATATGTGTTTCACTGTCTTTTTGTTCAGGTACCTATGGTGTTGTGTATAAAGGTCGTCACAAAACCACAGGCCAGGTGGTTGCAATGAAGAAAATACGTCTAGAAAGTGAGGAGGAAGGTGTTCCAAGTACTGCTATCCGAGAAATTTCTTTATTAAAAGAGCTGAATCATCCCAATATAGTCTGGTATGCATATACTGGTATTTAGCTAAACTTTGAAGGGCACTAGGTCCCTTCAGATAATAAATTATTTTCCCACTGTTTTAGTGAGACGAGAACCACTTTGCTTAATACAGTATCTGTTTTGCAGCAAATTGTTAAATTCCCAAATCCCATTATTACACCAGTTTTTTAATTAAGCCTTCCTCATGCTGCCTCTCACCATTCAAGGAATCTAACAAATTTTTGCTGATTTAGAAATTTATGTAAATTCTATCTTCAGGGAGGTTATTGTGAGAATGGATGCAGCATCCTTCACGAAAACTGGCTGAAGCTGTTACTTTAGGCAGTCTCAAAATTTAATTTGCTGCCTTGGAATAGAGCATTTGACTTGAGTGTTCTTAAGTGAGCCCCTGTCATTCCTGCTGTTCTGTAGCAGGAATTTATGTGTTGTGTATGGTGCTGTCATAGCTGGCACATCTGAGCTACAAGTGAAACTTCCATCAGTGACTACTTGACATGTGGAAATTAATTGCAGCTATTGTCTTCCCCACAAAATTTTGCTCTTTGATGTAGCAAAATACTTGATCTTGACTGTGCATTAAAACTGGCCAAGTTGCAGCCAAGTAGTGTCTCAGTGTATGTATGCTTGGGTTTAGGAAATCTTAAACTCTAATAAGGATGAAGGAGATACTTAGAAATGTGTGCAAATCCTGCTGTGTCTACTAGGTTCCTACTGTAATGTTCCCTTAAACCCTCCTAGTAATCAGGCTCTGCTGTAATAAGCCAGCTTCAAAGTCAGGCATCAACACCCACAGGTGTTTGTTTGTTTTTAAAGGCAACAGTATTTTTTCCTCAGGCTTCCTGTGTCTGATATGAGGGAACATAAGTTTAAGAGGAAGCATATAGGTTTTTATCTCAGTGACACTCTTTCAGATACACTTGATTTTCCAGATAACAGTATAACTCACTAAGTCTGCTGATGTCTGAAAACTTTTAAGACTTCCATAATGAAGACCTGGAAATGTCTGTATCCCTGTTGAGAGGGGAAATGTAATTGAGTCCATGCATTTTGCAGTGGAGTTAATTGTATACTCAATTTTTAGTCTTCAGGATGTTCTTATGCAGGATTCAAGACTGTACCTTGTCTTTGAATTCCTTTCCATGGATCTGAAGAAGTATTTGGATAGTATTCCATCTGGCCAATATTTGGAGCGTTCCCGTGTTAAGGTAATGAGGACAATTTCTTAATATAGGAGGGAAGTTAATCTAAGGATAACCTAGTAAGCTATAAGCAGCTCTTATTTTCAGTATAATTAACTCCTTGAGGAGAAATGAAAGGTTAAATAAGCAGCTGTGGATAATAAGATGAAATGTGAGTTTTGCTCTCAAATGCCACTTCAAATTCTTTTAATTACTGAGATTAAACTGCCTTAAACTAATCTTAAAAAATAAATTTTGTGGCTTTCTGGTTGATATTAACTCTATCTGCAATGCTTTGGATCTCCATTTCCTAATACTGTGGGGTGAGCTAATGTAAGGGAACACCTTTGTGTTGCAGACACTGAGGTATACTAAAGGTAACTCCTTTGGTTTTTTCCTCCCACTTCATCCTTTCTAGAGTTACCTGTACCAAATCTTGCAAGGTATTGTCTTTTGCCACTCAAGGAGAGTTCTGCACAGAGACCTGAAACCTCAGAATCTCTTAATAGATGACAAGGGGGTGATTAAACTGGCAGACTTCGGATTGGCTCGAGCCTTTGGAATTCCAGTGCGGGTCTACACTCATGAAGTGAGTTGGAACATACTTTTGGTGGTTTGCACAGTGCTCACTAGATTACTACTAAGAAAGAATCATGCATGTTTTGAAGTTGTAAACTAACAAAACAATCAGAAAGTTGTATTTTGGTTTTCCAAAACAGTTTTCCACCTCTTTGACTGTGGTTTTATTCTGAAGTTCCAAAGCATCTTACAAATCCCACTATTACCTTGATAGTGATTTAGATGGGCTGGAACTTGTTGCTCACTGTCTCATGAGGGCATTTTTGCTTCACAAAGCACTCAAGTCTGAGGGTTTTACTGGATGGGTGCTAAAGGCTTCCTGCCCTTTGGGAAGTAGTGTAGGCAACTGCTTGGATTGCAGCAGAAACTACTGCAATGGAACTTGTTTGTCTACAAATTCAGTTTTAAACTAGTATTTTCACTAAAACTTCTAGCACCAGCTATTATTTTAACCAAAGAAGCTGAGAATGCTGCTTAGTAACAGATGAACTGTTGTGCTTGCTGTCAAGGAGGAGACCTGATTTTACAAACTTAAACAACTTGCCTTGTTCAATAGGTAGTGACACTGTGGTACCGCTCTCCAGAGGTGTTGCTGGGATCTGTTCGTTACTCTACTCCTGTAGATATATGGAGCATAGGTACCATATTTGCTGAGCTAGCAACTAAAAAGCCACTTTTCCATGGGGATTCAGAGATTGACCAGATCTTCAGAATCTTCAGGTATGTTAGGCTGAACCTTCCCTGCTACCTGTGTGGCACCACACAACAGTTGTGTGCTCATTAAAAACATAGTCATGCATACACATTTCAGACTAAACTGCTTAATGTTCTGCTTATGCCTGCACAGAGCTTTAGGGACCCCCAACAATGAGGTATGGCCTGATGTGGAATCCCTGCAAGACTATAAGAACACATTCCCAAAATGGAAACCTGTCAGCCTTGAAACACATGTCAAAAACTTGGATAAAGATGGACTTGATCTGCTGGCTGTAAGTATTCTTTCTTAAACTGCTGAACCGAAAGGGGCTGTTTCACATACTCCAGAATACAGAAAGCTACACTAATCAGCTGTGGCCAGAAGGGAGATATGGAGATCTTCAAATTATCAGCAGTGGGGTGAGCTTTCATTCTTGTAGAACTGACACCCTGTGTGACATTCACTCCTTTCATAAATAATATCAGACTACTTTTCACATTAACAAGTTATGCCTCAGCTTTTTTATACTAATAAGCCAGGTACAACTTGACAGTGAGGATGAGCTTTTACAACCAGATCTAAAGTGAAGGCTCCTGCCCATAAACTATCACCTTGCTGCTGCCAGCACTAACTGTGATGTGGCTGTATGTCTGCTGATCCAGTAGGAAATGTTTTTTATGGTAGCATATGGATTAATCTTGGTGGGCTCATCTTGATTTAACTTCTGTGATGGTCTTAACTGAATAAACAGTGATGGAAACAGCTGAATGTATTGATTAGCTGTGAGACCAGAGACTTAGTTTGTCTGTCTGTAATGTCTGTCTCAATTGCCTTTAAATTTTGAGTTAAAGATTTTTGGCTGTGGTGTATTAACTTTTAATTGATATATTTTGTGTCAAGTGTGAGTTTCCTTTAGTTCTGTGGCCATGCAGTTAAACTACCACATCAGGCTTTTAATTGATAAGCTCTTCATCAGCTTTTTCCATTTAGTGCTCTCCCAGCCTCTGTGCTGCCACTGTGGACTAATTTAGGTCACAACTTAGGTGTGCTCTTGGATATACTGAAGTGTAATAATGTATCTTGGTTGTCCTTTGGCTGTTCTAAAGCTGCATTTACACAGTGCGGTCTTACCTGTGGGTTGTGGGGTGGGTGCTCTGTGTGTAAGATAAGCTGACACTTCAGAACCACCTTGGTACAGGGGCAGCCTTGTACAGCCATTACCTGTGCATGTGGCTCATGGTTTTAAGCAGTCACAAATTACTTTTTAACCATATTGGTACGGCTGTGGCAAAATACTCTGAATGAAGGAGTGTTGTCCAAGAAGTTCAAATGACCACAGTTTCTCAGTTCTGTTTTTTTTGTTTTTGTTTTTTGGCTTGGTGTTTTTTTGGGGTGTGTGTGAACAGAGCCACAATTTACATTGACAACCTGAACATTTGTTAAAGATGTAGTTGTCTTGGGAAGCTCTAAATGTTGCAGCAGAATTGTTTTATACAGATAAGTGACTTAGGCTGACACATTTCCCCCATGACCACTGACAGCATCATTATTAAATCAGTTTGAAATAGAATTGTTACTGATTGTATTTACAAACTAAAATAAATTGTTTGATTGGCAAGAGAATCTTGTCCATACACTTAAACTGACCTGCTAAGCACTCATCTGAGCTTAGGTGTGGCTTCACTATGTAAAACCAATGTTTTGGGTTGCTGTGAGTAAAGGCAAAAAACCTCAATGCTAGTCTCAAAGCATATAAAATTCTCTAAGATCTTGTACAGTTTTGCCTTAATTCAATAAATGTTGATATTTTAGTTTGCTAATAATGCTTGGTGACAGTGGTATTCCTGATGGGAATCCTTTTGTTTCCTATGGCACTTTTAAGCCTGAAGCAGTAACAGAACACATGTAAATAATTAGTATGTAAAGTAGCTGTCTTTGAAAATGTCTTAACACAAAAATGTGTAATTCAAGTTACTCGAGTGAGGTTGTAAATTTAAGACCTTCATAAGCTAAATGATTTCTGTTGCCAGCTTTTGAAAGTACTTAATTGCTGTCATCAAAAGCTTTGAACAGATAATAGATTCCAGAAAAAACTACGTTCCAGACTGCTCATGGAAGAAATTGTCACTTCAACCAGCAGCTGAAGTGCTGTAGTCTCAGTGTCACACCATCCCTTTTACAGAGAAATTTACCTCTTTGAGTCGATTTTAAGGGACCCTTTGATATCAGTATTTACTATAGGACACTGTTCTGGGTTACAGCTAATGGCAACCTGTCACAAGGTGAAACTGGACCTGCAAGGTTAAATCTAGAGGCAGAGTGGTATTTGGCAGAGGTTCAGAGAATATAAATGCAAATTCAGAAGCTTAAATCGACTTGGAAGGGTCCCTGTAGGAAGAAGTGTAAAGATAGTTAAATGTCAAGACTGGATACTGGGCAGAGTAATACTGGTTAAGTTTTGTTCTGGAAGACAAATTTGTGGGGATGAGGGAGAGGCAGCTGGTAGAATCCTGATTACTTAAATTTTTGAAATGGGCTGTCCTTTATTAAGGAGACAAAGACTTTGCAGAGACTTTGCTAGTTTTGGGTCTAGTAGAAAAGTGCTGAATGCTTCATTCCTTTTTTGACCCCTTGTATGCTATAAACTGTAGATGCCTTTTTTTTTTTAACTGCTGGCAAAACAAAGTTTTTGCCTGAATTAGAAAGTTCTGGGGCTATGAAACCCCTTCTTTGTGCTCTCATCCCCTTTACTGAGGTATTCAGTTGAAATAACTTATTGCAAAGAAACTCAAGTTTTAACTCTTCTTTTCAGTTCTATGTGCTTGTAATCTACTTTCCTGTTTGGATTTTGAAACTGTGATCACTCTCTTGTATTTTAACTGTAAAGTTCTTCACCAAGCTGAGTAAAAGCAATTTGACAGCACTTTCTTCAGTATGAGTAATGAAACAAATATAAGATGTTTGGGGCTTTAACAGCCTAAAGCTTATTAATTTCCCTTAGTAAGAAGGTGAGACAAATAATTATTGCCACTTGATGCTGGTTCTGGATTTAGTCAGTGCATGTGGAACTCAGATCCAGGGAAGGGCTTGGTCACTGAACAAGGAGGGTATGTGTGATTCTGTTATGCACTGCTACTGCCCTACCACTGACTTGTAGGTGCAAATAACCTCTCCAGCTGTGAGAAATCATGAAACAAAGAGGGAAAATGTCTTTATGGTTACTTGATGATTATTATTATGGTAATACCTACCTGTTTGACATGATTTTAGTTCACATTTCATGAAGGAGTGTGTTTCTTTTTTTTTTCTTTCAGAAAATGTTAATTTATGATCCTGCAAAAAGAATTTCTGGCAAAATGGCCTTGAACCATCCATATTTTGATGACTTGGACAAATCCACTCTTCCTGCTAGTCTGATTAAGAAATAACAGACCTTTGGACTAAATCATTCACAATGAAAAAATTGTGATTACTTTCACTCTTAAGTCTGTAATCTTTGTCTGTCTTTCTGCTCTAAAACTGTGGCTGTTTTCAGTTTGTTTTGTTTAAGTGTTATCTAAATGTAAATATTAACCTTTTAGTGCTGAGTTCAAATACAATGCAAATATTCCTGCAATTAATGCAGTCATCTTTCTATAAATAAAGCTAAACCCAGTGAAGGACTGAATTCATTTCCAGACTATGGTTGGTCTGCAAGAGGACTCGTGTTTTCTTTGGAATGCACTTGTGAGGTTCCACTTGGCTAAGAAAAGCTGCTAACACTACATTGTTGTTCTTGATAGGATAAGAAATTCTTGTCAAGTTTGAGTTGTTTCTGTGTGATTTCAGCTCCAATTTGACCTGAGCATGGCAACTGATGTGCCAAGGGATGTGTACTTTGAGATGTTGAAGAATTGCAGCTTACTACAGTAAAGTAAATGGCCAAACTAATTTTAGGGTTTGAGTTTTTTAAGGCAGCTGCAAGTCTGTATTTAAGAAAAATCCCTTGCTTTTCTGGAAGGCCCAAGAATGTACCTAGATGTTGGCATGCGAACTAGTGAATTGGCGTATTTCCAGCTCCTGGACCAGTTAAGGTATGTTATCTTAAATTTTACATGGACTATCTATACAAATGTATAACTGCCCAGCAGGGCCCCTTCCACCTGCTACTAGTAATGCAGTTCTACTTTAATGAGAATCAGAGAATCCCCTGGATTATACTTGAATTTGGAAACCAGTCTGTCTTCATATAGGAATAGTCAAGTAAATGTTGACTTAACATGACTGCAAGGAATTGCAATCAAAGACTCAGATACTACAATGGCTATAGACTTTCCCATAATTACAACAGGAGCTTTTTAAAGCTCCCCAGCATTTAACTGAACAGGTGAGAGTACTGTAAAAAGTTCAAATATGTATGTGCTAATAGTTGATTGTATGTTACTTTAAAAAGTTGCTTAATTGAAGGCAGGGGGAAGAAAATTGTGATGGCTGACTTTTTTTTTTTTTTTCCTGTTAACACCAGTGATAGGATGCAATTTTAAGGCCAAGTATTAGGGACCTAATTGGTCTGCTTTTGAATTTAATGACTTGATATGGGCTTTACAGGTCAAGGGATTGTGTTGCCGGTGCTAATTAGTTACCTTGGTGTGTGGAAAAGAGGGGAACCTGCCAGTGCTCTAAAAACCAGAAGTTAATGGACAGGCAAACTAATTTTTTTGTTTGCAATACTGGTTAAGCCTGAGTTTTCTTCTGTATGTAGCTGGTGTCTGTCTCAATTTCATGTCATATGGCGAACACTTTAGCCTGTCTAACAAACCAAAGTACTAAAGTTTCTAAAGAAAGCTGCTTTTTAAACAATAATTTGAAGAGTCTGCAATCCTTGTCTACCCAGGCACTGTTACAACTGGTGGTGTAACATCATTGTAGCTCTGAATGAACTGTTACAGTGCTCCAAGCAAATGGGAAGGGGGAAGGAACATAAGTGTCCATCTGTGCCTGAGGTCACATCAGGTGGCAAATGCCATACTCAGAGACATGATTCCTGTAACAACAGCTCTACTCTAAAACATTATCAAAGTTGTCAATGAGGCAGATCACTCCCTTTAGGGAAAAATACATCACTGACTCTTTGTAACTGCCCTGCTGCTGGACCTGGCATGTGGAAGGTTTGTAATGTTCAAGTTTTGGCCATTTAAGATTCCATTTTATGCTGGTAAAAACTGGTGGTGCCTTGCACATTGAGGGGGGGTGGTGGGGTTTAACCCCCTGGGTGATCATCAGCAAACCTATTTATTGCTACCTATTGCAGTAGCTTTCTTCTAACTTGTAAGAACTGGGGGTGGAATTACTTTATTTAAAAGTGGTCTGCTCACGTTTAAAATAAGGTTCCATAATGTAGTGTTATTTTCAGTATTTCCTCTGGTGCTGTGGCTGCTCAGTATCATGTGTTCTACCAGAGCACAGGAAAACCCCAGCTGGCAATGATAAACTTATCTTGGTGTTTTACTTAACTTGTGTGTCCTCTATCCCATTAGGAAGTAATGTAGATGAAAAAGCTTGGTATATACAAGAATAGGATTTTACACAGGATCAAATTAGAGCTTTGGTGATGGGGTTTTTTAAGTTGCAAAGCAAGCTTTTTTTTTTCCAAACAGCCAACCACCTACTAGGTACTTGTAGACTGAGTTCAGCTGCTTTTATTTTCCTCAGACGTAATTAATTTCAGTGAGAATTTGGTATTGCCATCTGCTGCTTTTAAAATAAGTGGTTCTTAAAAAATTAGTGATTTTACGGGGAACAAAAAAGAACAAGTTGACTTTCTAAATCCTTGATTGGGATAAATATTGCAAAAGCTGTTGCAAAAAAAAAAAAAAAAATCCCTGTACCTCTTCATGTTCTGAGGTGGTGTTGGGGTCAGAAGTGGTCCTTCCTGGGCCAGTACTGTTGCTGCAAGAATTCAGTGAATCCATCCTCTCTTTCCTTTGGACAGGCAGAGCAGGGTTGGCTGTGCTGTAGACATAACCTGTTTCAAAGTTTCATTTACAATCTGTTCTTTCCCAGGGACTTACCTTCTCGTGTGTGTTTTCCTATTGTTGTTTAGGTGCCATTATGGCACCTGGAGATGGAACAGGGCCAGGAGATACACCTTTTCCAGAAACTGCTGCTACTAACCATGCACAACTCATCTCTCCATGCATTTTCTTCTTATCCAGTTTTCACAATCCCCAGCAATTTCATCATAACTGTGGTTATCTCTCGCTTATTTTTTTGTCTTAAATATTTTCTCCTGTCATACATTAGCCACTTCTAGGGTCATGCTTGCCCTTGAAAAGTGTAAGTCTGTTTAATGTCCTCAGAGGCTCTCATTATAAACCCCCCCTGGCTGGGTGTGCTGTTACAAATCATATTCTCTGCCCAGGATTTACTGGGGTAGGAGAAGCAAGAAGTTTCACGGAAGAGAAAAGATGATGCTTCAGGTAAGGGCAACGCCAGGAAGATTAATACCCAGCACTTCCCACCCAGAGGTTGGAATGCTCTGCATTAGCATTAACCAGATGAGAGTATTCCCTGCATCTGGCCGAGCTCAGGCCTCTGGAGCATGGAATGTACTAGGAAATGAGGATGTTACGTGCTGTGGGACACTGTGTGCAGTTAGTGTCAAAGAGAATAAGGGTAAGACATAAGAATAATGTGTATGACAGGGGGAAGGAAGTTAATAATTTAAAAAAATCTTATTAAATGAAGGAAAATGCTGCACACCTCTGAACAATCAAAGTTGGAAAGTGTCCCTTATGTATAAGCTGGTTTCTGAATGAGGACTAAAGCTGCTCTTAACAGAACAGCCCAGGGAGATACCAGGCTTTAGGGGCTGGGGAGGCACTGCCTTGAGACAGTCCTGCAGCAGCTGGGAACTACAATTTTGGTTTAATCCCTGTGGTGCTAAAAGAGGACTGACTGCAGCTTTTCACTGTGTGCGGATCTGTTTCCCATATCTGTATAATCGGTTTTCTCTAGAAGGGAGGGGATGTCAAGCCATTGTGCCATTGCTAAAAGGATCATGTAAACAACCTCCCCTTATTAATTACCTAAGGAACCTTCAGTTGCTCAGGAACACACACCACAAAGTGCTCCTTTGCCACTTCATCTGTTGAAGCATGGGTGAGTGTAAGATTTATGTTGGTCCCTGGGAAATGTACCTAATGGAGTTAGAAAGAAGATACCTATTCAGTCACAATGCAATTGCATTTGCTATACTTAAAATTACTTTTAAGCAGCAAATAAAGCTTCTGCAGCAAATGATTGAGAACTTACCAGTGTTCCCATGTCAGTATGTAGGGTTGCTTCTGAAGAGCCAGTTTTGAACAGCAGTATTTCCTGCTTGGTGCCTACAGACCTGCATGAAAGCACAGCACTACCACTGGCTCAGTTTGATTTTATTTTGCATCAGCTTTGTAAAGACTGAGTAGGAATAAGGAAATGCTGATATAGAGGCCCTACTTCATTAAGCTTCACTCGCATCCAAGCTCCTCGCCTTATTTTCTGACAAGCTGCATCAATTTATGGAGTAATCTAAAAATTTCCCATTGCTTGGACCACCAGCTGCTCTGGTTTACATTGGCTGCATCAATGGCTGATTCCAGGTAATGGCTTTTGATTTTGTTCCCACTGTATTCCTGTATAAAGCATTCTCTCCTCGCATGGAAATGTCAGCAGGGTACTCAGTGTTCCCCTCTGTTGTTGGGCATATTTTACTTCAGCCTGGATATTTCAATATATTCTCCTCATGTTTGAATCAATACAGTCTCTATTGATGCTGCTGCTAACAAATTAATCGACTGATCATAAATTTTTATCTCCTGTAGAGGTGGCTGGCTGCCTTTGCCGCCTTTAATAGAAGAATTGGAGGTGTAACTGGGCTCTCCAGTTGCTAAAGTGACAGGAATTATGCCCTTGGGGATAATTAGTGGCTTTACAAGAATAGTTATATTCAGTTCTTTGAATTTAGTGAAAACCTTTCTGCTGACCTCTGTAGGTTTAGACTAGACTGTTGGAGGGGGTTGTTTTAGGAAATATTTTCCAAGACTATTTTTAAAGTGGCCATCTATTGAATTTAATTTTTAAAAGGTCCTGCCTACAACTCAAAAAATATCCAGTGAGTGCAAGGCAATGTGTTTGACTGAGATTCCAGACCTGTGATCTGGGTAATTTCCAGCTGGATCCTTAGTCCTGGAGGAACATGTATTTCCCATGACAACTTAGACTTGCTTAGTAAGTGATGCTCATGGGCCCTTCTAACCCAAATCAGGCTAAAAGAGCTTCTCTCTTTTTGATTTGCTCTGCACCTACTGCTTTTCTTTGCACAAGACCCATTAACTATCACTTTTCCTGCCAATTGTTGGTCTTTAGGAAGAGGTTTTTTGTGTTATAAAGAAAAAAAAAGATTGTGGCTGTATCTCTAAAAGTCCTCATTGCTATTCCCTCCATTTCCAACTACCCTTCAGTGCTGTTTTTCTTCCCCTCTCTTATCTAATCTGTTGCCTTAAGAGGCACCAGAGATGGACCTTTTTTAAGGCTATTCTCCTTCACAGTCATTAGAGGAAGAACATCATAGCCAAGCCAAGGCTGACTCTGCTTCCAGTGAGGACTAAAGACATCGAGGAGGGTTATCTATAACCTGAGGTTGTCCCATCTTGACTCTTTCTTATCAGAGGTAGGCTCAGGCTCTAAAATACTCTCAGTTGGTGGCATGGGGGGATAAAAAGAAAGGTCAGTCCTTTTCACCCTATAGGTTCTCTTAATGGATTGAAGACTTTACTGCGGTGGCCTAGCAGGTCTTCAGGCCCCTGTGGAGATCAGGAAGGATTTGACTAGGTGAAAGAAGGCAGGGAAAAGACTTAAGTCTCTTAATGTCCCTCTTCATGGGTCTCTTCGGTGGCTTCCCCACAGGATCTTGACCTTTTTTGTGTTACCTCAGAACAGCCTCTCATCACTCAGAGAGAGCAAGTCTGAGCTTCTCTGCTCCATTTCAACCCCTTGCTGTGTAAACCATGGACAGCAATGTAAATATTTCACAGCTGCTTTTGAACTATGTTTGCTCTGGGCTCTGAGCGTATAATATTTTGGATTACAAATGTGCCTGACACCTGCCAATTTTCCCCCCCACAATGCAGAAATATCTTTCTGAAATATCTATTAACTCACTGACTGCAAGAAAGGAGGAGATTCTCTTCTATTAGATTTATCTTGATCTATTTTGATTTTAAAACTGTAATCTTAGGACAAGGAATTACAGCTTCTACTAATTACTTCACCCAGCTCAGAATCGCATCCTATGATGTACTGAAACTACTGACTTGCTGGGAAGCTAAAAGTTACTCAGCATCCTTTGGTGACAAGCAAAAGGATAAAAAGAAGAAGCAAAACAGTGTAGAACACAAAATCAGCCGATGGATGAGAAAGCTTAAACTACCTTATGTTCCTTCTGAGGAAAAAAAGTCTTTCTTAAAAGTCGTCAAAGAAATAATCACGCATAGTAAAATAAAATCTGAAATACTACAAGCAAGTGTATTATTATTTCTTTTTTTAATCTCAGTGTGAAAATCTAGTACTTTTCCTTGGATCAGTAATTAATAGATTTTGTTTTCTTTCTTAGTGGTTGGGGTTTAATACGAAAATAAAGGGAGTGGAGCTATAGCAAACATTATCTCAGAAGGACTGCGACAAGACAAAGTCCTGATGTGTATTTAGGATAAAATTCTATTCTCTTATTTCTGAAGTTTCTTTGTGTTGCCCCTCCTGTGGCCACGCGGTGTCACTCTGGCACCTCGGTACCGATAGCGAGGCAGGGGGCAGGGAAGAGAAAACTCTGTCAGAGTCTCCTGGCTCCATGAAAAATTGAAGGGTATTTATTTTCTGGTAGGCAGCCAGGCTGAAAATACTATTGGAATTGAAAGCCTTTCATGAAACATCTGGGCAGTTAAATTTTTGCAAACTTCAAAGATGTCCAGTACCGCACTAAAGTACTGATTTTTTTCTTTAGTGAGGAATCACTTAGGCTAATGCACAAAAGCCTGTATAGACCATTCCATGCTGAAATTAATGATCAGAATGACTATGCTTAATAAAGCAAGTATCACAGGAGTGCCAGTAAATACAGTTAAACTACACCAGGCTCATAATCAGTCTCTCAAATCGCTATCAAGTCATTTTCTAAGTACCATTCATAAGCTTGAGTAGATTCTCTGCTGGTAAAAAGTAATAATAATAATAGAGTCAAGTTTATAGCAGTTCAAAATCTGGTCCTCAACACTGACTTTACATATAGGATCTTGTTTTTACTTGTTGATATGTATTCTCCTAAATGCAAAAGCTTTTGGCTAAAAGCAGGACTATGTCAAATACTTCCCGGATGACTCAATCTGCTCTCAGAGGCATGGGATTATACAGCCACATGCTTGGTAAAATTCCTCCAGTGCTGCTACATGAAGCCTTAGGATTTTTTTCTCTCCTCTCAATGTACAGAGTGATGTACAGCTGCATAACTAGAATAAGTTTACACGAATAATTCTGTTCCCTGAGCTGCCTGAGGCAGAAATGCAAGTGCTAATGTGTGTAGGATAGTTAACTTCAATAGTTATCTTTGGGAATGAAAAAATACATTCATTATTTCCCAATTCTCATTCAAGTGCTTATAGTATGGTCTAGGTAAAACTGTATTTTTACACATAGTCAAAGAGCATAAATAAATATATAAATACACAGCAGGTGTCCTCTCTTACGACATGTGGACATGTTGGGGTCCTTGTTCATTTATGTGGGGAAAAATACTGATGCAGTTTCCTTATAATGGGGTGGTTTTCAAAGAGAAGCAAAAATCACACATAATGTACCCATCTCCACAAGTAACATTAATTTTAAGGACAGAGATTGAGTACAAAGAAAAAGAGAGTCTTTAGTAAAACCTGTCATTGACTTAACTCAGAGAGTCCCCATTTATCATTGCTCAACTCCTGGAAACCCTGCCAGAGATCCACTCTATGATTTAACTCCTACTGCACATCCTCAGCACCCCAGACCATAAGCCAGGCTGTGCTCCTTTCCAGCAGGAATGCTAACCTCCCAGCTGGTGTTCACAATCACAAAACATTGCACTGAACACACACACTGTGGTGCAGGAAAGGCATCACCAACCACTGCAGGTGGCAATGACCTTGTGCTTGGGGAGCTCAGACAACACTCGACTTCTTACTGAAAAGCTACAGGAAAGAAATCTATGGAAGATGCTTTTGTTTTTGAAAATTATTTGATGTTTTCTAGCTAGAGTCCTCAGACTCTAGCCATGTACAATAAAAACTAGACTGGTCACTTAAAAGAAAAAAAACAAACTAGAGAAATAAGGTAGAGTTTAATTTGCTCTCATGTCAGTAAGAAGAAAAAAAATTAGCTCTGACATTATGGTCTGCTGCAATAGAGAAATTATACACAGAAATTTACCTATATAAAATAATTTTTCATGTAATATATATATACTTGAAAATGCTTTCTTAATTAAGAATAGTCCTGACCTGGAAAAAGACAAGTTTATGAATAACAAAAAGCAGTGCTTGTCCAGGTTTTCCCTTCTTCAAGCTTTGAACAAACATCAGCTGTTTAATTTAGCCCTCAATACCTTTATATTGTCATTTGAACTGAGAGCATTCTCTGCATGTATCCAACAGTTATTTTAAACAGAGGGAGTGTTTTGCAAATCATTTGCAAATCATTTGCAAAGCTAATGATTCCGTTTTACCTCTCTGCAGCCAAGCAGCATTAAAAAATGGTTTTGCTTTGGTTCCATTGCTTGTTTGGTTTGATTTCTTTAATTAGAATAGGAGTAAGTGGCCTTAAAATCCATTTGGTATTTTGCAATCTGGAGAGTATTTCCCAGCTGATGAAGCCAACAGTCTCAGCAGATGTGACTTAGAGAAGCCCATAGTGACTAAGGAAGATGTGAATTTGAGCTTTGGTGTTTCCAGCACCATTTCTGCAACAAGTTTTGTGTGAACATGGCTGTTTGCCCGGGAGAAGCTAAAGCAAAGTTGCAGGCTCTGGGCCTTCTATTTGTAGACCACACATGACAGTTTTCCTCCTAAATGTGATTATTATACAACACAACACTGAGCTGAAACTACAAGAAAACTGGAAATTAAGCTGTTTGGTGTTACCTCCAGCAGAGAGCAAAATAAACACATTCCTGCAGTGTGCTTTTCCATAGCCAGATTCAGATTTCATATCAAACAAATCTAGCAAGTGACAGGTCACAACACATGCCTTTAAAATACCAGGGAAAGGAAAGCTTCTTCAGCAGCACCAGATAAAAAAAACCAAATCCCAAAATTCTGAACAGCCTCAGAGCATGTTATGGGCACATCCCAGGCAGCTGTCGGTTCAGTAGCCAGCTCACACCCAGCACTGGTTATTCTTCCAGTCATTTTTTGTGTTTGGACAGGGACTGTCCTGCTGCCTAGATCTTAAGCACTGTCCTGAAAGTATTCTGTTAATTCATATCTCCTGGGGAAAAAAAAGACCAATAAAACAAAACCAACGTGCCACTGTGTTACAATTGGGGCTTGCTAAGACTGAGGAGGAACACAGAATGAGGAAAAAGCTTCCAGGCTTCCTTGCTTTACCAAAGGCACAGTCAAATGAAAAGGTTATTCTGGGATGTGACATTACCATGAAGCACCTGATCTATATTAGGTGATACTTGCTTTGAGCCTATGACAAATGGGGGGTAACCGAAGTATAGTTCTTAAAAAAACATATTAAATAATAATAATAATAAAAATCAGCCTGGTCTGAGTAACTGAGCCTTCAGAAAGTTCCCTGACCAGCAGGCAAGTTTCTCACCTTCTGCCCCTGCAATTTCAAAGTGACAGGCTCACAGCATTTGCCATGATTTTGACAGTGCTTGACTTTGCCATTTTAATAACTTGGCTTCCAAAGGAAAGATTGTCGCATTCAATGAAATCTCTTATGAGGGCTCAGAAAGCCTTTCACCTCTTGAGAAGTTGAAGTCAGCTTTTCAGGTTTTACCCCTGAGATTGTGGAACTGAGGGCATGGGACTCATTCAGAAGAGTTTCAGGCTATGGGAGTTATGTGCAAGCTGGAGGAATCATCACTGTCAGAAAGATCTGACATTAAAGTAAGTGAAGGTTTATTATTATTACTTTAATTATTTTAATAATTTCTGGCTATAAAATTCCAAGCTATGTGATCTCAACTGGCCCCATAGGACTTTCTGACCAGATAAAATAGTCCAGCTGAGACATCAGTACTGGAGGCTTAATGTCCTATGACTACCTGAGAGGTCCCAGCCCCATCAGCAAACCCCACTCTCAAAAAGAAGGGCTGGCAGGAGCAGTGAAGTGAACAGACCCAGCCAAACCCATACAGACCTGTTTCATGAACTACCAATCACCCTCCTGGCAGGAGGAATTTCCCTACAGCAGGTAAAATTACAGCACAAAGAATGTTAGCCAGGATCACAAACCAGATTGACAGAGCACCCCCAAGAGCTTTCATCATGCTGAAGAAAGCATACAGCTCCAGAGAGTCTCAGATGAACACATGCAAAGCACGGGAACAGCCCTGGTAATTCTCTCATATATTTAGTCACATGTATTCCCTACAAAACTGTGAACAAATGCAGTGTGTGACACGGATAGAGGGAGCATCAAAGGAATTGCTTCCCCAAGGAAGCTTGTTGATGGAGGGCAACAGTTGTGCTCAGAGCTAAAGGAAGCAAAAGGTAAAGTGCTTCATGCTTACGTGGCTTAAACTCATGTTTTTTTTCTTTTATGTAAAAAGTTGAAACTGGAAAAGGAGATTTTTATCTTCCAAGACCTATAGGAACCTTTTTTTCTTTGCATGAAATCTTCCATCCCATGGCACTTCAGTGGTTACCCGCTGTTAGCAGTTTAGGTCCATGTTTGTTTAACCTGTATGTTTGCTCCTAGACTGACCTAAGTGTTCCTTGCAGCTTCCTCTGTCCAGTTTTGGCATCTAAGACTTTGGCTGGCTATAAGCCTTCTTCTGGTTTAACTGGGGTTGGTTTGTACTAGTTCATAACATTGCTAGATGCCTCTGTTAAGAAAATAGTTGTAAATTCCCATCATCTTTGGACTTCAGTCTCTGCTCCCTGCTGCTATACTACACTGTTGTGCTAAAGAAAGAGGTGTTTAATTAAGAAATGAGTAGTAAAACATCTAATAACTGTAGGGATGAGCTGCCACGTGGGATATCATGATCACAAATCCCACCTGGTCACTAATAGCAGGGAAAATGCTTTGCTCAAAGCTATGGAGGGTATTGTTGTTGTAGCTTTATACAGTGATTGAGGACAAATAGGTGTGGGGCTCTGTGCAGCTGATGTACTTACAATTAACTTCCACAGAGTACTCCTTTCTATTACTTTTTCCCTATTCAGTGAGGTAATCCACCTACTTAAAAGAGGTGTTATGGTGCTAAGTTAATTAATCTTAGTAATATGCTTTTATAGCACTGCCTGGTCTACTACAGAAAAGTTAATGATCAGCCACTCCTATTGCCTGAATTAGTATTTCAACAGCCCATTCAGCTTTTAATTTACCCTCTTTAGATGTTGTAATGCATTTTTTTGTTTGACATATTTTCCTATTCTCCTGGCAACCTTCAAAACCCTCAGCAAGCAGGTAAAATACCCCAAACCAGAGGAAAGGAGCCTCATACTTACGAGGGAACATGATGCTCTTTCACAACTAGTCACACAGCCCTGTTTTAGCTAGCTCTGCAAAGGCAGATTTGATCTGAGGCCTGCTCTAATAGGTCCAGCTCAGCAGAAAGCAGAGCCAAAAGGAAGCCATCTGTGCAGGTGGCACTCATCCAAGGGGAAGGGTGGGAATGTTGTCCTAACGACTCACCTGTGGTCCTGCCTAATGAGCTGCTCCAGTGCTTTCCTGCAGCTGGAGGTCAGAGGGTGATGGTACACGAGGGAGGACCTGGAGCTGAGTGAGTGCATGAGGCTTGCAAAGTCTCTTCTCAGTTCAGGTGAATGCAGGTGAATCCACTCACGGTGATGATTGTGCATCTAACAACAAGCCCTCCTTTCTCCTGGTGTTGCCTACCATACACTCTTTAGCCTCCTCCAAATACTATTTTCCTTTTTCTTCTTACCAGTCCAAAAGGTGGTGAAGTATGCACAGTACTTCCAAGGGTCTCTAATCTACCAAACAGGATGCCACTGAGGCAGGGCAAAGACAGAAGGTGCTCTTCTCCCAGAACTTTAAATGCTCTGAACTTAGCTGTAATTTTTGTTAGCCAGCTTAGTTTAGTACCAATAGACTCAATGCTTACTCTTTTGACAAACATAGGTGTTCTGTCATGGTTTGGGTTTCTATTAAGAAACCCAGTCCCTAAGCCTCACATAAAAATGGCTCTCAGTTGAACCTGGGCACTTCCCAAAAGGCATTTATGGTAGATTAAGTGATGTGCTGTGACTGCAATCTGGGAGGAGTGTATCCCCTTCTTTCTTTCACAATTAATAGTGGGAACTGGGCAGTGCCTGATGGCTCTGGCTGTGCCTTGGTCTGTCCTACCTGAGGTGCTGCACAAGCTCTCAGTCACTGTCATTTTCCCTGTATTCTGATATGAATACACCCACAGTCATCTATAACCACACTTAATGCCCACACTTTGCTACATAGTTTACAAAAAGCTTAAGTTTCAAGAGGGAGGAGGATATATGGGGAAGAAGGAACCATTTCAGTCTTAAAGGCAAGAGTTAAGAGAGACCAAACATTTAAAACTACATATAAAAATATATGTAAAAAATACGCAACTTAAACTACAGGCATGAAGCCAGAAAACCAAAGGACAGCACCTCAGAGGGAAAAGTTGCAGTTTGCTCTCTGAAGGGTCCTCAGCTCTGTTCCTGCTGCAGGGAGGATGCCAGGCTCTACTCAATCTGCTGGAGCTGAGAATTGAACTGGTGTGAGGTGGCAGAAGTCAGCAGGTTTGAAGTCTCATTTTTAGGTGAAAAATTGCATTGTGAAAACAGAAAGCTACATTAAAAAAAAAAACCAAACCACAGCACTGATCCACTAGCCAGGAAGGAACTCATCAGAGACATAAATAAAACTTCACACACTTTAATGTGTAAACCGCTCAACAAAATAAATTATGCTACGCTGGCAAAGTGGTAAAAGGCCTTAAGAAAATTGAAAAAGCTTATAGTAATGAAAGATTATTCCCAGTGCAATCAAAGAAACGTGTATCACACTAAGTGATGGTGCTTTGTCAGCTTTGTCTGTGAAAATAAGCCAAGTGAGTAAGAAGCAAGACAGAGGGCAGGCAGAAGTGATGGCTGGACACAGTATTTACCTTGGCTCTCTACAGTCAGCAACAGGCTGATGGCCACACTCAAGGCAAGACATACCTCCAGATTTCCCTACTATCACTGCTCACAGCAGTGGTTTCTTTTTTTAATATACTACTGTGCAGCTCCAGAACTGGAAAGTGATTAATTCCCAACAGGTAAAAGGGAATCCTAAAGAGCAGGGCAGCGTAGGTGACCCTGGGGATCACAACACAAAGAGCTGAATCTAATGTGTTATTTGGGTGCTTGGTTAGGGCAAAATGATCCAAGATAACCTAAAATCCCTGGCAGACACTGTATTCCTGCTGTGTATTCTCATATGATTTAGCATCATCCAGAACAACAACCAGCATTCACTGGAGACTGTGAGGCCAGATTTCATCATTAAGAATATAGGGCAGGACTAATCTGTCTCAGTCCCAGGAGCTGATGCCTGAACCTGGCTCCTGTGTTCAAAGGGTGTCTGTTTTGCAGTCTTTCTGTCTATATACTCAGTCACTTCATGGATCTGGCCTCTTCTAAAAGACTAATATAACAACGGAATACTACAATCTTCAGGAAACATAAAGCAAAGGTAATAACAAAATTATATTTGGTAGTACGCTCCCAACTTGCAGTGCCTTGGATTTAAGTGCCTGAAGCAGAGGTCATGATCTGTATTTGACAGGTTTCCTCCCCAAAGTTTTTATCTGGGAGCTGTGTGACTTTCCAGCCAGTGTTCTCTGGCAAGAAATTTTGCAGCTCAGTTAATACTGGTGTGGAGAGATGCTCTTGGTGGTGAACCTGCCATGTACTAGTTTCATTTGATGCCATTCAACTCTAATACTATGGGAGTGCTCAATTACTCCCTGATAGCCTTTTCACCTTCCATGAGTTTGGACTTCTCCAATTTCCACCCCAGGCTGAACAGCCCTTCATGTGCTACAGACACCTGCTCTCCTGGCAGGCTAGAAGGGCTAACTCTTCCTGAGGAGTCTTCTGTTTTCCTAGTGTATGTCACTTCCTACAAATGCATAGACAACTCACCACAAATACAGAGGTTGTGCCAGTCTGCCCTCCCTGTGCCTAATTATAGCCTGTGTCAAAGAACCAGGGCGCTCCTGAAATGTCAAGTGCCCATGTCAATTGGTTTTGATTTGATTAGTGCTTCACTCAGATGCTGCCAAATCAGAAGATGACAGTGTGGCTGACTGCTGAAGGGCCAAGGGGAAAATTTTACTCCCTAGGTATTGCAATTAAGGCCAAAAGGGAATTCAAAGAGAAGATCTGACTATGTGTCCCTGAAAGAAAATAGCAGTAGATGAAGCAGTGAGAGAGAGCAGATTACTTGAGGCTGTAGCTTACGCCTGACAGTCCATTCAAGATTTGGTTATGATTAGTTGTACACCTAAAGGAGAGAGACCAGGGGCAGGTCTTGATCACTTGCATGACCCTGATGAAACCATTTCTGTTTCAACTCTGCTGCAAAAAACCCATAACAATCCGGAGCCACCACAGTGGATGGTGGACAGCCTGCCAAGGTGTGGCTTAGTGAATAGGCAATAATTCCATTCAGTACTGTATGTTAACCTGCCACCATCAATGCCACACGGATTTATTATTAGCATTTATAACAACGGCGTTAGAGGATCACAAGAATGTTCAATAAAGGAAGGTATTAGCAAAAGGGCATGGAAAGAACCCTATTAGATAAGGTTCTTAGGCAGGCTCACTGCAAAGGAGCCCACAGAAAAGTGGCAAAAGCTCCCCTCTGCTTCATCCTGGCATTTTTGGAGCATAGAGATCAGCAGTACTGAGTCAAACCAAGGATTCATCTGTCCCTTACACTGCCTCTGACAGAAGCCAAACCCCAATGCCTAGAGGAACAAAGAACAGCATGACCAGTTAGCAATACCTCTTCTGGAAACCCCCAACTATTTGTTTGACTTTGGAAACTGCTCAGTCAGGCATATTCTCTATGTATTTATTAACTCCCAGTGACTTCTCATCCATGATCCTTTCCAGGTTACCTGGGAACTCATGCAAGCTCTTCACATCCCCAGTGTTGTGTGGCAAGTTCTGCAGCTTGACTGCTCTGTGTGGGCAGGCTGGCTGACAGGAACTGAAAAAACAGCTCATAAGTACAATGGGAAGTGCAGTGGGGAGAACTGGATTTCTGTTCAGTGTCTGGGTACCAGGTTTAAGGAAACAAGCTTTTGAAGCCAAAAGGGAGAATGCAGTTCTAACTAAGAAGTTTCCCTGTGTTAATGGGCTGGGAGGGTGAGCGATGTCAAAACAAAAGCCTAGAAGAAAGCAGAGAGGTCATCAAATGCTGCCCCTATAGTTGCACCCCATGCAGCAAATGCCTGCATTTTACAGGTACATGGCACATGTGCTCTATGTACCCCCACTCAGTGCAGGGCACAGAACACTTACTGGGGCCCTACAACAAACTCAGACCAACAGCACCTACTGGAGTGCCTTGCCAAGAGGCAGCAGAACAAACTGAAGGTGCTTCATGGCTTCTAACAAACCCTGAGGCACCAGCCTCCTTGCCCCTCTGTTCAGCTACAGAGGAGCAATCTGTTCTACTAACAGCCTAGAAAATTCTGCCCAGCAATTCCTGCACTGACCTTCAGTCCCCTCCTCACCTTCAGACACACTGGAGGCCTTAAGCAGAAAGGAAAGCAAGTCCTTAACTTAATTACCCAATTATCTTCAGATAATCACCCAATTATCTTTTGATGCAGTCATTTTTTATTTCTTATTCCTCCTATCTTCTTAACAAATAGCTTCTACAAAACAAACCTTGCTGTGACTACAGCAAACAAACAAACAGACCCCCTGAGCAGATTAAAAAAAAACATTAAGGGCAGACATCAGTCTACAGCTCGTTACCTTTCCAAGCCCTGGAAACCTGAGAAAGGCAAGGCTGTGCAGCTGTGGGAGCTGCAGCACCTGCCAGAGATGCACTCTGCTCAGCAGGGTGGAAATCATTCCTGCACACTCCTGACTTCAGAGCCCTTAGCCAGCCAAAAGGAAGGGGGAGCGAAGCTGGGGAGGATCTGCCTCAGCAGACCAGCCTGAGGGAGTCACCCAAAGATGAGCAGCAAGTCTGTGGGTACTTACACTTGGTTGAGGCTGTTTTAGACTGCTGTTGGATGCCTTACACACTGCAGCACTGGTGACACTTGATCACATCCCCTGCAAGCCGACACAGCTCTTCCTGCAGACTCTGCTGTATGGGACTGGTGAGGATTCACAGAGTTCCCCTGGCTCCCCAGGGGCTTCTGAGCAACCCCCTTCCTTTATACTGCTTGTGGGAAAAGGCATCATCATCTAGCAGACTTTCATGACTTGGTGAGATCTGCCAATTATTTAAAAACTAACCCCAGATACACTATAATTGAAAAATGTACATGTAATAGAAAGAGCACAGGGATCCACAAAATTTTACAAGGCTGTAAGTCTAAGTCAGCACCCAGGGTAGAAATGTAAACAAATTTCTTTGTAATATGTAGTGCACAACTAATATTTAAAATAGTTTGGAGGTGGGGGCAAGTACATCTGATCATCTAGTTTGAAGGACCAGCTTATATTTAATGACTAAGATACAAGTTTAATCATATACTCAGAAACTGCTGCTAATTGTAGGGGATTTTTTTAAAACCTGTGAGAATAATTTGAATATGCAGCATTAATACTTGGAATGCCACGTAATCCTTATTATGCAGCCGTAACTTACAAAAATATGAATCCCAATGGGGAATATAGAATCCTTATTTTTTTTTAAATGTCAAAGGCAAGAAAATTTCTTAGGAAAATCTCCACTATGAATTAGCAACGTAATATGTTTTCACTGTAACCTGTGGGGTGGGATGCAAGACCTGCATCTTGGGAACATCTGTTGCTGCAGAACATCCCAGTGGGATGTTGTATCTATGTGACCTGCTTACAAACCAAAAGGTAAGGTAAGGCCGAGCAATTACAAAGGAGCTATCACAACTCTCTTGTCCCATGCCAACTGCTCACTCTGAATCACACCTTCACCTTCTCTGTTTGATTTTCTCTAGAGCTGGGATACATTACCATAACCATTCTTGCATCTTCTAATGTTTAAATTTTCATCTTAGTCTCCTGCAGCCTTGATCCAAAAGCTTTTCATATTTATACCAGAAATCAAGATTTTTATGTAAGCAGCAGTGAGGGATTTCATTTGCATGTATAAATGTACAACAGTCTCACTACTCCAGCTGCTGGTGCAAAGTGAATCCGTGACACGGGTTACATTCTCTTAGCTAAAGGCAAAGGCATAAGTTAACTGACAATAAATTACCCTATTGTAGAGCCTGCAGGATGGGGATTATCACTCCTAACACACTGTCCTATCCTGCATGCAGTAAACAGAGCAAACTTCTTTGGAAGATTTGAAACACAGGCAAGCGATAACGTGTAAATTCATTAGGTGGCACCTCAAAGCCCAACGTCTGTGTGTGTGTAGTATCTCATCCATTTCAATAGGAATTTTGCCTGCAGGAGAAGTAAGCTCATGCAAATGCTGTTAGATCATTTTAATAGACCAGAAATCTAAGGGGTTTCAGGAGTGGCAAGCAGACACCTTAAAGACATCTCACTGCATAGTACATACTTTGGATTCCAATCCAGAATAAATAAATGCTGGTCTATCCAGTGACAACAGGATAAAGACTGTGATCTAAAAAAAAAAGAAGGGACAGAATAAGGACAAACCTGTAATGTCATCTGACAAAGCAAATCTCTTCACCAGACTGTAATCTTAAAGTCTGGAAGAATTGTAATATGTCACCATCCTGGTGTTTACGTACCAAAATTAATCCTATTTAGCACATTAGATCTTTATCTAAACCTCTTTGTACAGAGGATGAAAGACTTGACCCTGAGAGAAGGATTTCCAAGATGCCTTCAGCTGATCTATCAGTGCTTTTTACTCACAAATGGAAAAAAAGAAATCCCCTGATTTTACAAATCAAACACTTCTAGGCATAATGTATTCGTGGGCTATCTGTAAGTAAGTTGCTGAAGAATTAAGGCACTAAATCACTGTGCTGCTTTTCCTTACTCCTTTTGGCAGAATCATGCTTTCAAGTGCTCAAAAGGGATTTCCAGATTAGTCTCTTCTACTGGGCAACCCTTCTTAATGTACCCACACATTTCGTCCTGTCTGGCTTACCTCTGCACACTGGGAGCCTGCTCTGACTAAAAGACTGGGATGAGTAGGTCTTCAGGGAATGAAATTAGTGAGTTGTGGCTGCAGTCTGGCCAATCCCATCTTACTCGCAAAACAATTCTATTCCTGGCTCTGGTGTGCTATTTGTGGGGAGGAAGCCACAGAAGCTGGTTTGTGTTGTGCTGCAGAGAAACTTGCTCACAGAAATTCTGTCTTGAAGAACAAATAGAAAAACAGTGTTTCTAAGAAATGAAACTCCCCAGAAAAAAAGGACATGCAACATCTTAATATTGGTCTTAATATTTAAAAAAGAATGCCTTGAAGAGTAATGCTTCTGATTTGCTCCTTTCTTCCATGCTACGGCTTTCCTCATAATCAAGGGAAACAGTTTTACATCTAATGTCACCACTTTTTCTTTTAAGCCCATTATCTTTTCTAATGGTAAGTTCAAAGAAATAAACTTTTGCTTCCAAAAATAAATTGGATATGTAACATTATCATAAATTAGCACTCAGAAAAAAAAAAAAAAAAGAACACTGTGTACTGAATGTGCTTACTTTCAGTGTCCTTGGCATTGCTTTGTGTTTTTTTTCAAAGCTCTTAACATGGCATTCTTTGCATGACATCTTGCAAAAATTCTCTGGAAAAGTACCAACTTTCTACATCTGTCAATTAAACAAGCTATATTCAGGGAGGTAGTTACTGAGGGTCTATAAGCAGTTAATGAGGAATTCTGTCTAATGGTTTGCAACCAAGGCAGTGAGAAAGCAGGGAAAACAGTGTCTGTACAAAGTTTAGAGTGTACTGAAAACCTCAGACTTCCTACTGTTTACCTGCATTTTCCCCCCCAGAGTCTGTCATGACCAATTAGTTTCATGTCCCTTGGGTAATATCACACTAATTAAATATCAGAAACCATCGGGCAAAGTGGCAAGAGGTTGTTTGGGGTTTTTTTTGCTATGCAGTTTAACAGTAAGTGACAAGCACCAGCCCTTCCACCATCATATACAACCACTGCAGGATTTCCTTGTAACATTTCCAACCATAAATGTGCTGTGCAAGTATCAGTTCAGTAAAACTCAATGAATGATACCACAACTGAATGCTTACAAGCAGCACTAAAAAGGGAAGCACATAACACAAAGTTTAGAAAGTTTCTTCAAAGAGCTAGGAGACAATTTGTAACTAAACAGTTTTATTGACTTTTTTTTTCCAAAATAAAAAACACAAAATAACCACCAAGATTAAAGGCCATAGACAGCATTAACCAAATGAACCAGCCACTTGGTTATAGTAGCTGATAACTAGAATAACTGGATATTATTGCATATACCTCAGGTTCATTTATATATCCATTACAGTTTGGCAAGATTACAATCATACAGTAGCTTTGGTTGTGTAAAACCTAGTAGCAATACTTACTTAAAATGTGACTGGTTAACATTTTATGACAACAGCTATTTATCTCATCTTAGTCTTGACATGTCTTCTCTCATTCCACGTTCTCCTCCACACTACACATTGTCACTGACTGAGAATTAAGGAGACATATTTGCAACCATCATTTTTAGCCCTTCTTTATCACCATACAGTGATGAATCCTAAAGGGGTAGGAATCTCTCACTTGGCTTTCCTTACAGAAGTTTGTAGAGCAGCATCTCTTTCCGTGCTGGGTGGCTTCTACCATCCTGTAGTAGCATCTGCCAAGAATCAGTCCGTTCAGAATGCAAATACGTCGAGGTGTATATGGCTTTCAGGCCAAAGCCTTTCCTGACCTACAGTGCTGGGGTGTGACTGTACTGCCTTGCCTTTGGATACAGAAAAAAACCACAAATAAACAAACAAACAAACAGCTTTTCACATTGGTGTGCTGAGCTGCCAGCACAAAACAGTATTACTGAACCTAACACACAATACTACCTTGGTTACAGAGTTGTGCCTGAGACACTGCACAGGATTGCATGTGTATGTTCTACAGTTTTGGTCTTTTAAAGAAATGCTCTCATCCTTACATAATCTAGTGTAACACTGCAGCTTTAGAGTAATGGTTGATAAAAAGTCATAAACACACAGGCTATTTGAAAACACTGGAAGCTTTTTCATTTTTTGCACCAGTTGTGCAGAATTCCTGCCCTTCTGCCATCAGTTTTCCCCCCAGAGTTCTGGGAATCTGCTTCCAGGGGAAATACATCATCTACTTAAAAATAACCTAAAATTTTGAGTTCTAACTGGGAAAAGCTATAAAATAGTTTGGATCAAACTGAAGTAATCTTGTAAGTGAAGACCCTTCTTCACTTACAAAATGCTGTAACACTAGGTGACATCTACTTGGTTTTGCAGCCCTTTATTTGCTTGCACTGAATCAAAAAGGAATTCAGGATGAGAAATGGCTGCATGGTTTTAAGATCCTGCAGAACAAGGTAACTGTCATGCAGTAATTCAAATGCAAGCAGTGTGACTGCTTTTTGCATTCAGATCCATACTTGTATAAGGATATAAATTAATAAGCCCTTCTAAATGATTTTAGAAATATCCTCTTTGATCTAGACATGTAAAACCTCTGAATACTTAGAATCACTAGATTTCACATGGCCCACATAGTCATAATTATTTGCACTTACATGGCAAATATTAGAAATACATTTGCCTGCAGTTGAACAGGTAATTATAATGCCTATTATTCAGCTGAGCAAAGATCAAGCACTCTATATCTTGCAGTTATTGGATCTTATTCTAACCCTTTACTTTAGAAAGGGGAAATAACCATCTAATTATATTACCAGTGCACAGTACTTAGTTTAAAAAAGACAACCTATAGTAGGCAACTAGATTTTTTTTCCTAAGATGACTTTTTATGAGATACTCTAAAAGCAGTCTCTTATGACTGAAGATTGTCTATTTCACTGTGCTCGCATAGTAAAAATAGTTAAAATCTAATTACAAAGCTGCTACATGGTTATTTTGTGGTCTGTAAAATAAAACAGTATCCAGAATTTTATCTGAACAAAATACACCAGAAGTATAAAAATATTTCCCAACTGGAGACTGAAACATTAATGCTGGATTTGGGTTTTTTTGTATAAAAAGAAATGTAATAGTGGTTGACATTTATCTGCTTATCAGTCAAAAATGTACATATGACTTCGAGCTGTTCCAGGCTCACTTTCAGTGAGCTTGTGCTTTTGACCCTAGCAGTAATAAATGCACACTTGGAACACAGTTTCCTGAAAACCTGAACTACATCTTATTTCTAACAAATAAGAATAATTTCTGGCTATGGATTTCCACTTATTTGCTTTGTTCAGGCAACTACAGCAGAGGAATTCCAGAAACACCACTTCCGCTTCGAATGATGTTTGTTCAGTGCAACATCTTCCTTTTCTCTTTCCTTTTTCACCCTTTGGTAGTGATCTTCTTCCTTTAAATACCACACAGGCGGCCACCGATGCCTCTCAAAATATTCTTGATTATCTGATTAAAAAGAAACAATGAAAAAAAACCCAAAACAAACAAGCCAATAAGATATACAAACCCCTGGAATGTCTTGAGTGTCTGCAAAAAGCTGTGCAGCTAATCCCTCATCCAGTCTCTATGTTGTCTGGTTTATCAAGGATTCACCCAGTTTCCTCCAATGCCTTACTTACAGTGAGACAAGACTTCGAAAGTGGTTGCACTAAAGAGGCCACAGTCCACCAAAAGCTATAAAAAAGCAAGGCCTTTACAGAGTGTATTTTTCATTGCAGAGCCTGAAAATAGCTCTGTTCCTTTTAGCATCACTGAATTAGGTAAAGAACATAATGCTTGCCCAGCAATCAGGCTAATGATTATGACCTTTCTTTGCAGATAAGAATTTATGAATGCTATTCAAATAGCGCAGAGGTTCAGTCTCATGGCTGAGCTGTCTGAGCTCATATTTGTCTTCAGGTTTAATCAACTGGGTAGGGAGAAAGAAGGGGAAACCTCATGAAAACTGAGGAAGGAAGTTGCCCATACCTGCAGATTTAGCTTTGATTTCCTTGCGGAATTTGGAGCAAACGCTGTTGTAGTTGGTGCAGATGTAGTGCAAGCACCAAGCTGCCAGCTGGTTAGCATTGTGAAACTGGGAAGAAAAACAAAGAGCTTATTGCACTTCCTGAGGTTATCATTCATTTTGCAGCCCCCATTAACAGCTGAAACTAGAATGGTCTCCAGCAGATTGTACCTGGCAGAATTCTCCCAAGCACACAGAGCTTTTGAGGCTGAAGTGGCCTTTAGATGTCCTAGACCTTGTTGCACAATTCTGCTGGAGCAACCACTGGCCCCAGAACAGGTGTTTAACATGGCCCAGCATCTGGCAAAGAGTGTTCAGACTCATGCACACTGGAACTGAATTTCCTGGTGTGATTGTACCAGTCGTGTGTCCCTATATTTACTGCAAACCCTATTCTGAAGTAACTCCCTGCAGAACTGCTCGTTGACAGAAGCTCAAGGCAGAATCTTGTACAAGCTTCCTACAGTCACAAGGAAGCACAGCTAAAATGCAAGTCAAGTTGTACAGCCTGTGTATGGATTTCAGCATTCCGACTGCCTGCTGTGATCTCAGGTTATGAATACATCATACTGAGCTAGGTACTGGGCACAGAGGATATTCTAACAGTAGTTAAGGATATTGCTTCTGTCTTCAACCAGGAGAAAAAAACTAAAAGAAAAATTACTCTTTGTAAAATCAAAATGAAGTGAAGAGAGCTGCTCTCTCTTGGGAGGGGTTCAGTTCTGGTTTTCCAACAGGATTATAGGTATTGCAAGAGAGGCACTTGAAAACAGCTGCAGGAAATGTTGCATGGTGGCCAGCTTTGCAGTATTTTAGTGCTACTTAAACCCCAGACTTCAAGCCAATCTGCAGCTGACTCATTAATGTGAAATCAAGAATAATAAAATTTTAAAAATATTTTATCTTTTTCAACTGTATCTGGGAGTCTGCTGTATGATTCCTTTTGGAAAACAGCAGTGTTTAACTGTGAGCTAGGGACTCTCATTTTAATGATTTCTGGAACTCAAGAAACATTGAAATGTATTTGAACATAAGAATTATCAGATGATTGACTTTGAGTAGCCAGTCTAAGTATTCAAAAAATGTTGCCTTTGCAATACGGGTCTAAATAAATCTACCAAAGCTGAATTGAAAGGAAGGCAAGAATCAGTCACCATTACAAAGCTGAACACCTTCATTACATTGCTTTTCACGCTACTGAACCATGGTCATGAGAACATGGAGCTTGGAAGTTTCACAGTCAAGAAAAACTAAAACATATATTTGAAAGACAACTTCTCTGAGATTACTTAAAGGGATGTTTCACCTCTGAACTAATGGAAAAACCTTCCTTAAAATAGAAGATAAAACTAAGTTTTATTGTCCGTCAGTCTCAGAACTGCAGACTTTGAGCCACTCAGAAGCAATGCTCAGAACCAGTAAGGTGCTAAAAGCAAGTCCTGCAGAGTTGCAGACCAGAATATCTTTAAAAAGCTGTGTACACTGACCTGTGCCAATTCCAAATAGGAGAGCACTTCCCCATCTATTGCAACGCCGCTCATGGAGGCTTTTGTCAGCTCTTGTACTGCATGCTGTTCTGTTAGAGGAGAAAACTCATCACTCACATGGCAAATGGTCACATTTCAAGGTCAGATCATCTACAGGTAATGAAGAATCAAGGTGGGATGTTCTCCCTCCTCCTGGTGTTAGCTGGCATTATGCACAGGTCACATTCACCCAGATACCATCAGATTTGGGTAAAGTCAAATTCTCACCTTTAGAGCTGTGGCTGAAGATTCTGTATCACAGGTATAAACTGTCTTGCTCCACTGGAGCACAGCCCCCATGAGGATTTGCCCCTTTGCTTCAACCCAAACAATTTATTTTGGTTTCATGCAATTCTTATCTCTTTCTGACAGAAAGTAAGCCTGCAGTTAATAACCACTCACAGAAGGACAAAGTTCAGCAGCCACTAGTATCTTTCTGGAAGAATGGATGGGTACAATATTCAATATAAATTAGAAATACGGATCAGCTGTCTCTTGTGGGTATGTGGTGGTTTGGGCTAGGCCTTCCTTGGTGACCAGTTTGTAACCAAGGAAGGGTCCAGATTTACCCAGTATTCCCTACGATTTTTACATAAGCTGGGCTATAAGAAGAAAGGAGGAGAGGCTTTCGTTCTCTTTCCTTCCGGCGGCTTGGAGGTGCAGGTTCCCTGCTGTTGAGTCTGCCGTGTTGGGGAGCGAGGCCTGGTTGGGCCTTGTCGACCTTGGGAGACAGAGGTTGCCGGCGATCGTTCCGGAGCGACCCTCGGTTGTCCCAGGAGAGTAGTGAGCTATTTCTTTGCTAACTCTTTTAGTGGATAGATATTGGGCTGCTAATTGGGATATTTATATATATAATATTTTGGTTTTGTTCCTTTTCCCTTCCCCCTTCCCTTTCCCTTATTTTTAATTGTATATAAGTGTAAATATATTTATATATATCTCACTTTGGTTGTCTCTCTCTCGTTTCGGGTTTTCTTTCGTTTTTTTCTCCCTCTTCTCCCTGAGGTTTGAGGGGGGGGGGAACTCTGGTGGTAAGGTTTGGAGACTTGGCAGGGAGCCAGCTTCAAACCATATCAGGGTAATAAGAAGTTTTTCGGCAACAGCGCACTTCCCACTGAATTGTGGATTTATTAATGAGTGTACACAGCACTGAGAGAGAAAAGGTCACTTCAGGACCTCTTCAGACTTTCAGATCTAGGGATCCAGATGAAGGCTGACCAGCTCCCCTCCAACAGTCACTTCAGTTCAAGATTCTCCCTAACCCTTTCCTAGAACTATTTCCTAGAATCTTGGAAGTTTGAATGCTTTTTGGGAAAGGCTGTCAGGTGACTTGATTCTGCTGGGTTCAGTTGTTGGCAATAGCCTTTGGACTCAAAATTATTTCATCAAGAATTAAACTGAATGAAATATTCTTAATACTGTACATATGTTTATGCTGCAATTACTTAAAAAAAAAAAACAAAACTTCAGATAAAATGTATATACGAAATCAGGCAATAAAGATTTGGTCTGTCAGAACCAGTGAAGACATGAGACAGTCCTGATGCACAACTGAAGGAGAGCTAGGGTTTGGTATGTGATTAAGTTTTGCCTAAATGTTGTCTTGTAGATATGTGTAGCTTTGCTTAATCTGCCTCTGAGTTTTGGCCTTGGTCATGTCTTCATAACAGTGCCAAGTTACATACATAGAGAGAAATATGATCATCCAGATTAGTCCTGGCTCAGTTACTTTCTTTGAACAGAAATGTAAAATGGAGCACTTCATTCATGACTTGAAGGAAAACCTGGAGGAGTTCTTGTTTTCAGGTAAATTAACAACAACAGAATGGCTATTAAAATCCACAGACATCAGAATCAATTCTGAAGAGAAGGTTTACTCCCTCTATTTTTAAAGCACAGAAAACTTCAATGTTCTGAGCTGATTCAGCAAGAAACTGAAAAGTGCAAGAGAAAGGCAAATACACTTCTCTATATGAAAATATCAATTTGTGTTACAATGTCCCTCTCAGAAAAAAAATTTTTTTTTCTGACACTTGGGAAAATCTTTGTATGTTTGAAAAACCATTAAACCACGTTTTAGCCATTGCAGAAGACACTGCATTGGACAAGGCCACAAATTCTTACCTGCAAGAGCAATCAGGTGAGGAAGGCAAAACCTATTTGCCAATGCAATTAACTCAAGTGTGTCCAGTTCCTGACTGGAGGACAGTTGCTTGGTATACAAGTAATCTAAAACCGCTTGCATGGAAGCCTTGTTTATGTTGGGAAGAACTACCTGGAAAAGATATTTAAGAAAAAAGTCTCTAATAATTAAGGGATTTTAATATAGAGGCCATATTTCACCTCTCTGACTTTGCTGGACTTTCCCTTTTTCTCTTCATGTTATTTTAGGAATGCAGGGAAAACATTTTTCAAAACAGAAATTTCCCATTAAAGTTCAAGAAGCTGCCAGCAGGTAAGCATACCTCCAGAGTCAGATCCTTTGCCAGTTTACATACAAGCAACTCGGTACCAAGTTGCTGGAATTCGATCCACATCAAGCAGTGAATCTGTTCAGTGCTTTTCTAGCCTGCAGATGGACAGCTCAGTGAGATACATAAAAGCCACTGAGCACTCCTCATGCCAAACCTCCCTTGGTAGATGTCCTGAGGAATGTAATCTATCTGCTCCTGGTAAGGAATATTCTGAGACTAACAAAAACCAAAGGATAACAATAAAACAGACTCTCAGTCTGTTTGTAAATAATCAAATGATCCAAGCAAAGAAGTTTGCGAAGGAACTGAGAACTGAAGAAATGAAGAAAATGTAAGCTGTTTTTGCCACACATGTAATTAGTGTAACCAGCATGGGATGAAGCTACCAAGACCAGGACAAAAGTTGTCTATTTTTTCCCCAGCACAACCCTAACTCCATTTCACTGCAGGGAGGCCTAGAAGAAGAGGAAGGACAGTTCAAAAGCCCCACTGTAACTTATCACTGTAGCATCTCAACCACAGTTTGCACACATGATCAACCCTCCAAGAACAGGGTAAAACTTGCAGGGCTGAAGGCTGCAGCTGGTAGGTCTGCCTCCAACCCCTGAGCTAGTGGATCCCATCAATCAGCAATTTGTAATGTACATCTTCATAACTCAAGAAAGAGATGCTGTCACTGAAGAATGCACTGTGGTATTCTGAAGAAATTGCAGAAAAAGAATGGCACAGCAGAAAAATAATAAAAAAAATATGATGAGGAATTAATTAAATGTACATACAACTCAATCTGACTGTTTGGAAGCAGTCAGCACATACTTCCTGCTAGATGGGGTTAAGTGTTGCCAGGTAGCTGGTTGTTAACCTTCAGGGATTTGTGAATTTTTTTTCAGCTCTGCCTGGATGGGTGGGATCCAAACCCAGACCTGTTAGTGCTAAAGCATGAAGCTCTCAGGCATATCAGCCACTCAGTTCTCCAAGTGAGAGCAGCTAGCTGTGAAACTCATTCATTATTAATATATTTTTGTTAGTGCAGAGAACTGTAAATTCAATGAATGAGTTTATTAAATTTACCCCAAATACAGAAAAGGTAATATGTAAAAATAGATGGGTTTATTTTTCATAAACCAGTCAAAGGAAACCATTTGATTCATATCTACCTATATTTTAAAACTTCCAAAAGCATTACTGAATGCCTTAAACTCTACAAAATGGAAGCTAAATATTTTAAATTGGAAAGATAAGCTAAGACTGTTAAGCTAATCATTAAAAATAGGCTGGTAGAAAATAAATGCATATTCTTCATTGCCAAATGTAGCTTACTAGAATGAAACTATGTATTTTTAATGAACCACTTGTTGAGTATGCCTCTGGGAAAGGAATTATGTTTACAGCTGTATTAGAAGAAGCCAGAAAAATCTAAGTAGAACAAAATCTTCCTGAATATTAAACATGAAAGAACTGAACTCTTCATATGAGCGAGACCCATGAGTATGGAAAGGAACAAGAAAATCAAAACAAAAATAAAACTCTGGGTATGGATAAAGCACAAGAAAGAAATATTAGCCAAGTGTTTGGAATTTGAAAAACAGACCATGAAGGCAACTGAAAATACAAAGCTTCTGCTGCAAAATCTTAATTCAAAGCACTGAGATCTTTTAAACTGTATTGCATACCTGCTTTATTCCAGAGGACAAACTGATACAGAATCTGAGCTGAGTTTTTACTAAAGTTAGTAGAACTTCTACCAAAGTTCACTTAATTTCTGTGAAACCAGCTCCCTTTTCTAGTTTAACACTATGTTCTTTAATACCTTTTTTTCTTCAGTTCCTTCATCAATGCCCCATCTCAAGTACTCTTTGTAATGCTTCTGATTGTACAAATGTATATTCACACTGCTTAAAAAACTATTTTAAAGAAATTCACTAATTCATACTTAATTTCCCCCCCCATCCCTATATTTAATATTTTAAAGGACTTTGGGTTTAAACACATGCTCCAATGCTGGAAGGAAGTTTTGTACAGAAAGGATGCTATCTTCCTAGGCAACCTTATTTAATGCCTTAAGAAGAAAATTGTCCCAAGTTTGCAAGGGAAGAACAAAGACTGACTCCAGGGATTACTGCAACCTTTCAAATAGATACAGAATGATGCTCCCATCACCCTAAATCCATTAAACATTATAAGCAAAATGGACAAAAACAGACAAATACCTCACTGTTGGAGCTTTCAATAAATGATCCTCCAAACATAGCAGACATCCATTCACAGCTACAGATGAGCAGTGGCTTGTGGGCCTTTATGCTTCCATCATCCAATTTAAATGTCACATCTGCCATGGGAACAAAGGAACAGACGTGCTGCAAAGCTGTGCTTCAAGTGAAATTGTGCCTCCAGAATGTGTCACTGGTATGTTGTTAACCAAGGACCTCTTTCATTTCCCATGGCCCCCACCCCAAAAATAATTCAGTTTTATATAGTTAAATGAAAAGCCTCATTTAAAAGGGGGATATTGGATGCTCAACACTTTGGAGAATTGAGTCCCTTCTTTAAAAGCTGTGGGTAAATTTTGAGAAATTAAACTACAGAATCCCAAGTTGGAACAGTTGGCCTGAGTAACACTGTAGTTTTGGGGTCATCCTCCCTGAACAATGTAAGCTGTCAGAGTTTTTGAAGCCTGGGAAGTGAGAGTAACATGAATGAGAAAAGAATTAGTGCTCTTCCTGCTTAAGCACGTATTTACTCACCAGAAAATGTCCCTTTGCAAAGGCACTCTTTTATCCGATTAGCTTTTCTGACATGAAATGCTTTAGTAATCTCTTGATTCATGAAGGCTTCTTTATTCATAATATTCTCCACCATCATCCGCAAATCAAATACTTCCAAGATTTCAGCAATCTGAGCGAGTCTTGTGAGGTCTTTCTCATTTTCATCCAGTTGGCCTGTGTATAAAAACTGCAAAACAGTTTTAAAAGGTCCAGCCTGCACAGATGAATCCATTTTTACCACAGTTACAGGACATGTCCGATTGGAGACAGGATTCACCTGCATTTCCTTGTGCACACTAACAAATCCCTTACCCCAGGACGACAGAGATCTCGCTGCAGGGTTTGTTTCACCAGATTTGGGTTCTAGCATGTTTAAAGAGTCACTGCTTTCTGGTGGGGGAATTTTAACATCAGCAGTTTTCAAAGAATTCTCATCACTGTCACTATTTGTCTCAGGGTGACTTGTCTGAACATCCTTACTTGTATTTTCTTTATTACACTGCGTTTCATCCATGTCCGGACTTTCCTCACATTCCATTAAGAAAAGGTCATAAAACTTTGAAGAGGAGGTAGCTAGGTAAATCTTGTGAGCAAAAATGCAGTCCTGCTCCTGGAGAACAAACATGACATCTGCACACAGTGGGCTGTCCAATAAATATCCAGCTTCATTCATGCTCGGCACAGGACATTCAGGAATTCTGATAACCGGAGGAGGGGCTTTTGGAGGTAGGAATGGAGCCTGAAGCAAAGGTTTTTGGACCTTCTTCAAATGAGATTTCCAGAACTGCAAGTGTCTTCTGGAGATCAGGGCAGCTCTAATTGCATTGTCAAAGACATCTTTAATCCCAAACTGATCAAATACACTGGTTTCATAGTATGGTATCCCGAGTTCCTTGGCAACCTCTCTGCCTCTTTCTGGGGGCAAAATGTCTCCCCTTTTTATCGGCCTAGGGTTAAACAAAAAATAAGCCTCGTCACACACAACAGTCACCAGAAAGTTATTCCAGAAAGCATGGAATTTTACAAAACATTCAGCACTAATTACCTTTGGAAATCTACAATCATGACTCCACAGAGTTTTAGAATAGCACATACTTAAATTTCATTTAAGTGTGGTGGTGTCTTTGCAGTTGTTACATAAATATATGTAGAAATCAATTGCACAAAAAAGAGTAAGCTGCCTCTCTATTAAAGGGAAATTTAGAGCAAAAACAGTTGATAGGATACTTGAGAACTTTCATTATTTAAAAAAATCTCCTGACATCCCTTACAACTCAGATATTTTGTCAGAATCTTTCTTCATATTCATCATTTAAACTCAAATGGAAATCCTCATGACATAAAAATGCCAAAAATATAGCTAAATATGAAATGAGAAATATTTCTTAAGCTTATGCTTTTTAAAGAAAATCATAGGAGCCTGTTACACAAAAGTGTAATTGAACACACTCTTCACAAGAGAGGCTTTTTTGGCTGTAGAAGCATTATGTGAGAACTCATGAATTTCCAGAACAGCTCTAGTACATGAGGTAGGGTAAACAAAACCAGTAAAAAGTCTGGGCTAGGATCCATTTTCCCAGCAAAAAAATCATCTCACCAGAAGACACGACCCAACAGTGTGTTCTCTGAGCATTCCATATTGGGCAGACACAAGCTGGCACAGACTTGACACACCCCAGACAACAGCTTGCTGTAGTCATCAGCTAATAAATAACCAGTTCAGGTGGCAGAAGTCTGTGCTAGACATGCAGAGTACCAATTCAGTTTTATTAATGGTGAAATCAGGAATTAGGGCAGAAGAAGAGTTATGGAAAAAAAAAAAATCAAACATTTCCTTTTAAAGAGTCAAACATAAAGCCCACCTCACCCACATTATGAAGAAATGTTTAATAAACAAACAAACATATGAAAATCATATTGCCAAATCAAGAATTTGAATGCAATACAATGCAAAGTCTTCTAAGGGCCCACAAAACATTAATTCAATCTCCTTACAGAAATTTCTTACAATACAGTCTTTAATTACATGATCATGGATATTATTTCCACGAATCTGGTCTCATTCAAATTCCCATGGAAGGAAGAAATTAGAAGCAAGCAGGTAATTGTGAGATGGTTTTGTCCAAACGTGTGAGTGCTTGTCTTTTGAATCTGGGCAACAAAAAAAAAAAGCTTCTCCAGAATGACTCCAAACTCTCTTTTAACGCCAGAACTTTTCGAAGTTTAATTTGCAACCATTTTATCGTCTACCATCCATGATCAAGGATTACAATTACCAAAAAAAAAAATAAAAAAAATAATCGAGAACTAAGAAAACTTGAGTAGAATCTGCCAGTTTAAAACAGTACCTGACAGTAGTGACAGGGTACGATACATATGTTCATGAAGGAGAACATGTTCAGAAGGAGAAAGACATATATTAAAACCTTCAATAAACATTATTACCTCTATCTTACTATAGTATTCAGGCACCCAAATGAGTTGGATGTCCAATGTGTAAAAATATTGTGGGAAACATAATAACTGCACGTGTTAAAAGAACCAACCAACTCAGACAACAAAACCAGAAGAAAGCACATCTATTCCTATTGTATAGAAAAAAGGAATCTAGGCTCTCTAATTTCTCTTTTGGAAGTGCTCTAACTTGATTACCAAGGTGATTTCTTTTTTAATTCTTATTTTTGTTTAAATTTTACCTTGCCAGAGGCCGTCTGGCTCTGTTCACAGCCTCCAGGTCTGCATAGCGGAGATCCAGCTGGCAGCCCACCAGAATGACAGGTGTGCGGGGACAGAAGTGCTTGATTTCTTGATACCACATCGTTTTCACATGATTCAGGGAATTAGGATTAGCAATGGAAAAGCACAGAACAACCACATCGGACCTAGAAAGGAAACGAGAAAAGATCTGATTAAAACCCCATGGAGGATTTTTGCTGCAGTTTTACCTGTTTTCATCACCACTCCACTCTACTCTTTGACAAATACACTGACACTCACATGTCAGAACACATGTTGTTCGTGCAGAGGGTTGACAGAAGCTACACATTTCACCATAAAAGCATGGGAGCACAAAGCCACATACCCAGGAGCACTGCCTCTCTATTCTGAGAGATGATCCCTGCACGTGTGAGCACTAAGGCAAGAGGGAGGGCTTTCCATTCTCTACTTTCACAGCACAGTTACTCAGAGGCTGTCATTGCCCAAGAAACAATTCTGTTGACTGGACACCTAAATTGCAGTTCAAAGATCACTGGTGCTTATGAATTAGAGAGGAGTTATGCAAAACTTCAGAGTGGCCACACAGGCAAACACAGATCACTTCCAAACTTGTCATGGAGAAATACCTTTACTGCACTGTTTTAGGGACTGAGGTGGTCTCCTCTGCAATGTGCTTTGAACGGAAATTCTCTAATATCTTTAATAAATAACCTGCTAGAAGGTCAAAGTACTGCAGAATGACCACTTCTACAATATCAGCAAAAATAAACATTATGGTGAAAATAAGGTCGTTAAAGTGTACAATAGGACAGTGGCTTAGAGTAAGCATGACAATATTTGCAAGCTTTTTTTCCTTAGAAAAAATAAGTACTTCACTAAATAAACTTACTTTATAAATTATAAATATGAGGATCAAGGCTGACAGTTCATCCACCCAACCATTGCCTGACTTTTGTCAGAGCTAGCACCCAAAGGCAGAGAAATGCCTGAATACTTGTCTCAGGGCATTCCTAACTTGGAGCAATTTCATTATTTATCAACTGGAATGGGATGTTACAAAGCAGTCCTCGAACTCTGGGGTGTCTCATGAGGAAAAAAAAAAAGAAGAAAAAAAGCTGAATTGAAACTCTTGAGAACAATTGAGAAGGGACGTTTTGAGGAGGCAACCTATTGATACAGAATTGTCAGCAGGATAAGCTCACCAATACCACGTCTATCTCACTTTGATTATTCTTTAATTTAGCACCAATGTGTGTTGTGTCTGCAGTTTGTGTGATGTACAGAGCAGCAGCAGTGAATCTTAGCATTCACCTTTTAAATAATGAAATACCTCCTCAGTACTGCTGCTTTCTACATTTCACTGAGGGCACAGATATATCCAGCAAGACCATTTCCAAAGATAGCTGCATATACAATACGGGTACTGCTCTGAGCATAAATCTAATGCAAGAGAAATGCTCCTGCTCTGAATTTCTCTCTTATATAAGCTGCAACACATCTGTTAATCTAGGAACAAGGCTTTTCAAACTGGAAAGTTATCTAGCAAATAGTAAAACACAGCTCATACACTGGTTTGCTACATAGCTGAGGCAAACACCCTGTAAATTCAAACCTGTTCTATTCGAGGTCAGGTAAGAGTAAAATCTTACAGTAGACATTAGCTCAGCTCCCAGAAAGAGAAATCAGTGTACAGCTAAAATAAAAAAAAAAAAATAATCCGTGTTACATGTATTCTAATCTGGTCAATTGTTGTTTAATTCAAGACCATCACGACTGCTGGAGCAGCAAGCGTTGGCTGCCTGGCTGCTCCTCACCGTAACTAAGCATCTTAGAGGGACAGCCTATCTTGTGTCCTTCAGAAATTAATACCTAAGCTGAGTAATTGCAGTCACAAGTATCCAAGCCTCCTGACTTTACAAGCCACAGGACACACATCACATCCCTCAGAAAACCAAAAGGAAGCAGAGCTCCAGCAGGCGTTCACAGGCAGGCCAATGCTGGGCTGGGCATGGATCTGGGCTCCTGAGAGAGCCAGGGAGGATCTGCTCCCTGGACAGGGCTGGCCCAGACTATCCAGCAGACTGGCCCCTGCATGTGTTACAGCCCTTGCCAAGGAAGTCTCATGTTTTTCTCTCCGAGCTCCATGTGATTCCTGAGCAACTCATTGCCTCTGACCTTCCTTGGGAGACCGTAAAACAGGGCTGGGGAAAGCTCAGTTCTTTACCCAAAACTCACAACACACTAGCACTGCACTAACAGAACATTCTCATCTGTCTTCCAAATGAAGAGAAAAACAGAAAAAAAAGAGGTAAAAAATGTGACTTGCACATTATTTATCCTGCATTAAAACCTGGACTTCCCCATAAAATGAAGATTCTTGACAGTTCTGTACTGAACAGAGAGAGATTAATGGTTCTGTGCCATAAACAGGACAGATGGGAAATCACTGGGCAATGGCAGGGTTCACACCCTGAACCAGCACCACAGCTGGGTCTGGTAGCTCACAAAATACAGACACTCTAATATAATAAATTAAGTTTTCATTCAAGTCATACACGTGATTTGCACTCTTAGTACAAACTAGAGACAGAAATATATGAGGAAGATTAACTGTCTACACAGAACCGTGAACACCTGGGGAAAAATGTCATTTGGAAACTTTAATTGAAATACCTACAATTCCTTTTAATGTCAAAGGCACATTTACAACTTGCAAACATCGCAGTATAAAGCTTGGTTTGACATTTGTTCATAAAAGTCAGAACCTGTCAGGTTAAAATAAAGCATTAATATTTCCCAAACATTAAAAATTTACCAATGTTATCTTAATATTCTTAGGGAATGTAAAAGGATATAATTTTAAAAAATTGCCTAATTTATTGCCATTTTTGTGCAGTTACTCTTTGTGTTGGTTACCTGGAGAACGAGAAAGGATGAATCAGGTTTACTTCTGTTTTCTTCTTTCTCTCTACAGCAATATATTCACAACTACAAGCTGCACTGATTCTAAAAACAAAACTTCATAGCCATTTCCCAGTAAAATTCAGGAACAGTTCAAGAAACATTTCCATAAATTTGAATACCAAAAAGCGCTTTATAGAATTATAGAACAGTTTGGTTGGGAAAGATTTTAAATACCACCTCATTTTGAGCCCCTGCCATGGGTAGGGACACCTTCCACAATCCCAGGTTGCTCAGAGCCCCATCCAACCCAGCCTTGAACAATTCCAGGGATGGGGAAGCCACAACTTCTCTGGGCAACCTGTGCCAGGGCCTCACAACCCTCACGGGGAAGATTTTCATTCTAATACCTAATCTAAACCTCTTTCAGTTTAAAGCCATTCCCCCTTGTCCTGTCACTAAGTGCTCTTGTAAAAAGTCCTTCTCTGGCAAATGTTTTACAACTTCTGCATCACATTCATCCAAGAGTACCATCCAATGGAGATGGGCAATAGATGCACTGTGTGCATTTAACCTTTGTTAAATAAAACAAATATATAAATATATATATATATTGAATATACTGTTATTTGATACTGAAGCATCATGAGAAACAAAAATAAGTACTACAAATAACTCAGAAAACAGAAAGAGTAGCTTGGATATCCAACACGCTGTCTTGTAGATTCCATGGTACCTGTTGAAAATCCATAACTGCTTAATTCTCATATTCTACATTTTCATAGGCTTATCAGAAAAAAATTGCATATCATCTATTCTCATTATTTGAACTTCTGAACATAAGTATCACCAAAACTCCGAGTTTCTGTGTGACTTGCTCTAGTGTGTGATCAACCACCAGTGACACACTGCATCACCAATGGAAGAAAATGGGTTTCTTTCTACTCACTGGGGCTCCAAACAGGGAAGAACACAATGTAGATGTGTGGGACTTGGCAGGTTATCTACACAAAGGTAGCAGATTCTCTCAGCTGCGGGCAAATCAACCACCACTCACATGTTTGTCACCTCCTGCACTGGAGTCTCACATTAAAATGTAAGAGTAGTGTAAGTGGCTCTGAAATGCTCCCCTTGGAGTCATAGAAATGCAAAATTCTTAATGCAAAATATACACATCTGAAGTCAACCCAGCTTGGTCTAAACATATCTACGGCCTTCCCATAGGAGATTTCTGTGGGCAAAGAAAGAATCTTACCACTGGCTGGAGAAGCAACCCATCTATCTAAGGCAAATATTACATCGATGCATTTGGTGATATTTTCCCAAACTTGGGTAAGAAGAACTTCTGATGGAAGCAACTACCCCTTTTTAGACTTCAGGGAATGAAAAGAAACCCTCTAGACAACCAAATCTCTGGCAGGAATGAGCCCATGGTGTGCTGCCACCCTGTGAGCTCCTGGTGTGTGAGTTATGAACTGTATCCGATGTACAGTGAGCATCCAAGTCACTGCTGAAAAGCAGCAGTATAGCACTGACAAAACCAACTTTATCAGCCTCAGCCTTCAGCAGCAGTCAAGCACAGGTAGCCACTTTAAATGTCTGGAAGTTTCTGTGCAATCAGTACAATAAGAAACGCATGAGGTGGGGGGAGAAAAAGCAGTGTATGAGCTATGTAACGAGCCTTTCTGATGATGCTACTAGAAGCAGCGGGAAAGTAAATGTTTAATGTTTTCTAATTAGAGCTGTTTTGTGTAACATAGCAGTGGTTTGGGACTGAGATTTTGAAAGAGTCATCTGCTTGCAGGGTATGTGTGCTCCAGAGCTGGTGCAAGATGCACTGCAGATGTACCTACACATCACACTGCAGATCTAACTCTCAACAAAACCCACTACATATATTCCATCTTCACTAATCTTATTTTAGACAGAACTTCAAGGAAACATCCATGTCAAATAAGATATATTCCATGGCAAGTGTATTTAAAAGTTTAACGTTTTATAGTCTGGATCTGGAGTTATGAACTGGCTGAGATACACTAACATGGGTTTATATCTCATTAAAGGGAAAGGCTGCCTTCTGAAATGTACACTCTGCACTACCTGGGTAGAAGTTGCTCCCTTTAGTTTGTAGTTTATGAGTTACTGGGGAAAACTGCTGCATGCAAGAATTGCTGGTCATGTGTAAGGGATATCATTTGCCATACAGCCATGGAATAATACTGTTGGGTTTGGAAAGGGGAAGAAATAAAGCTGTGAGGAATGCAGAATGTGAAGAAGAGATGTGTGTGATCTGAAAACCAAGGCAGGGAGTGAGAAGGAGGAAAAGGAGGAAGACTGAAATGTATTGCTATGCTACATTTTCATCTTTCTACAGGACAAGTCAAAAGTAAATATCTTGTTTTAGAGAGCTTAATAAGAGTCAAATCTGACAGAATCAGTTTAAGGATAGACAAATTATAGTTTGGTTGACAAGAAGTCTGTTGCACATATTTAATCAAATCAAACATTAAGAAAAGACTTGGGGGGGGCAGGAAAAAAACAACCCAGAGGTTTTTTCCTATTATAGGCTTTATTTTTCCCTATTTTTAGATATGAGCTTTCTCTGAGAAGCAAGGTTGAAGTAAGGAAGTCTATTAGAATTTTATAGAGTAAACAGTTTGGTAGAGGTTCATCCAAATTGTTAGACTCTCTTGACTTTACCAGAACAGCTAACCCTTAGACATTTCTTTATCAATAAAAAGTAGTTTTGATTTTACTCCTTCTGCCCTTATTTTTTTCCCCTACACACTTCTCATAATTTTCCCAGGATTTCTCAGAGGTCAGCTGAACTTATTCAACTTGAGACCAGAATTTGACAAGAGCCATCTCTGCTCTCTAGCTGCATAGTCCTTAAACCACCTGAAAGACTGGGTAGGGCAGCAGCTTGAGTGCAAGTACCAGCTCCCAAGTTCTCAAACTCAGCAGGTTCAGGCAGCAGAAGGCCATCTAAGAATTAATTTGAGAATCTCATTTGTGGCTGAACAAAACCCTGCTACATCTCCATGTCAGTCCAGATACATTTTGAAGACAGAGATTAACTCAGTTACATAACACTTTTCATGCAGGCATCTCACTGAGCTGAAAACAAAACTGTGCAGATAAGCAAGGCTGATAATGTTTTAAGTGGACTCAGTTTTTAGTAAATGCAGTTGCAGCCATCACATGAAATGAGAAGAAACTCATTAAGTGACTGGTGAGCATAACAAAATGACCCGAGGACACAGGACTTATGTGCACACACTCATATGAGAGGCTACAAAAACTAAAATGCAGGGGGTGCCTGGCAGATGAAGAACTGAAGATATCCAGGTAAGGCAGGGCAAGACCATGCAGTGCCCTGGATGTGAGCAGGAGAATCAATTAGTTCTATACTTTACCGACAGCAGTGAAGCTTCTTAAGCACTGGTGTAATGTGTCAAAATGCCCTGAAATACATCCAGACGTTGTGGTGAGTCGCATGCAGGTCTATTGCTACAATTTTTGTAATGTCATTTTCAGTAGGAAACAACAACAATTAAAAGAAGAAAAAGCTACCTTCAAGAAAATTGCATATTTCAAGACTGTGCTTCAAAAGTGGAAGCAGTTTTCCCATACATTCCTTACAAACAACATAACATTCTTAAATGTTAAGCATTTTAAAATCTCTTCTGTGTTCTTTAAAGTACTCATGGGAAAACACTGGTGCATTTACAGAAAATAACAAAAAATGTTTTGATATCACAAAGGATGATTAAAATACCTCATTTTCCACTGCAGAAGCTCGTAAGAGCTACTCCTATGGTACAAATGCCTGATCAGCAATAATGATAAAAAGAATAGCAAAGTTGTGTGGAACTATGCAACAAAAGGAAAAAAAAAGTAATTTAAGGTCTGCTTGCACAGTCTTGGAATTTGGTTTCTTTTAGTGTTGACTATAAGAAGTAAATTCACACATAATTCTGGTTCAGTATTTACATATGAAAAATTCCATCTTGGTGCCATATAGAACTTTGCAGTTGAAACTGTCTGCCTGCAAGATACCCCAGCATGATTCCAGGCCAAATTTTTCCAGTAGACTCAGGAAAACTGTCTTTGGAATCAGGTATATATATGTTCACCATAACATACCAATACATCCCTTTTTCCCTTTCCTGGAGCAGAGATCTCGATTACTGCATTTCTGATAGAGGAATCAAAATTCTACGATAAATACAAATCTAGACATAGTTAACTGAGGCTGAAATACTGAAATATTCTGTGTATCCTGTGCAAAACTGGGGTTTTTAAAAGTAAGACATAAAGCTTGAGATCAATGGAGAAGGATGAAAGAAAAGGTTGGAGCAAGAGAGGACACAGGGCTGGCTGGAACATGTCTGATCAACTCAGGGCAAACACCAAAGCTCACAATATTATACAAAGGGACTGAGAAGAATATAGCTAAAAATGTTTTTCTAAGATATATCAGCTGCTGTCTCCAGACAACAGTCAGAAAACAAAATAATGAGAAATAAATTCATAAAACGATGGAGAAACCAGACACACAAGGGAAGGTGGGCATTCTGACCTTTTTTTGGTTATTGTAAGGAGGCCACTTACAGATGAGAACTACATGTTATCTTTCCACAGAGAACCACCTAATTTTCACCAAAGATACTGCAAAAGTATAAACAAAAGAAGAAAAGAACCATTTCTTTACTCCTGGTCTTATCCCCTAAAAAATTCTGGGAAAAAATGATCAACGAGAAAAACACACTGAATTCAAAAGCAGTAAGAAGAGATTTAGTGAAAACATCATTTGAAGCAGCATATTTAGAAGAAAAACATTATTTCAAGGTAGCAGAGTGATGTAAGGATGAAATAGAAAAAAAAAATAAAGAAGGAGGAGGAAGATCCAAAGCCAGGTCTCAAATTTCATTAAAAGCACAATTCCTTGTAAGTCCTGCTGAAGAATGTGTATAGGGAGAAAGGGAGGTAAAAATGCAGATAGGAAGAAATAATGATAAGGTTTGGTTTGCATCCAGTATAAGAGTGACTTCTGAGGTCACACAAGACATGGAAACTGAACATTAAGAGATGCTAGATGCCTATTTTCTCTGTGGAGAAAAGATGGACTTTCATATATTTTGCTTTTTTTGGGCTATCACCAAAACCAGCTTCCTTCTCTTTTTTAATTTAAATTAAACTATCAAGAAATTCCATCTGGCAAGTTGATGGCACAAAGTTATTGAGAAGAACTCAGTTTAAAACAGTCATGACTGGCTGTGCAGAGCATTTTCCATAGTCTGACATACGTATGAGGAAACCCAGACTGAGATCCCGAGACCCCTGGAGTAGAAAACAGCACAAGAAATCCACCTAGCACCTATTCACAAAGAAATAATTCACTAAGATCAAGATTTTGGCAGAAAGTCACTTCTCGGGTTTATCATTTCCAAAAGATTTTAATGTTGCCTTGTAACCTTTTAGGATAGAGCCCAAACGCCTTCTTTTCACCCAGCCCCTGAGTTAGGAAAGCAAGGCAAAATGGGAAGTGATGCAATACTGCAAATAAAAATTGACACTTTTTCACTCCAGTCAAGGAAGGCTTAAAGCATTAGAGGTGTCCTCCTCCAGAGAGACTACAAATACATCAAGTGGAGCCTCAGGCCCCACCAACAGTCATTTGGCACATACCTTTTTAAAGAACAAAGGGTTCGTAACAGAAATTCCATAACAATCTCTTTCTACTCACAGTATGGAACCGTGGTGGGATGCAGTGAAGAAAGGTAGATCTGCATTAATTTCACTGGTTTAACTATATAAAGCATATACTATCCCATTAATTGAGTGAAAAAGCCTCAGATGTTAATGTAGATAACAAAAGAAGAAAATACTAGTGCATACACACACATCATATCAGAATAAAGTTACTTGAGAAAGCTGTTTCTGTGAGCCTCTCTGCTTATTCTAGTCTTTCTTGGGCTTAAGTCATACTCGAAAAAAAATCATAACAAAAAATGCTTTTTTCCAGCAGATCTTCAGGATGACTTGATGAAGAATCTGAGTAGCTTATAAACCACTGTAAAAATAGATGGGGAGGCTCACAAATTTGGGTAGTTCAAAATGATTTGAAGATACTGCATATCAGTTCTTTTGTGGCAGCAAAATAGCAAAAGGAAGCAGCCAAAGTGAAAGACATCTGAAAATAACCTGGATTCCCATCAGCTGACCCTTTGCTAACAAAGCAAAAAGACTGTTCTGTGTCTGTTAAGTCCTGCTGCTGTAGAGACACATCTCCCTTCCAATCCATGACATAGCTTGTGGGGCATGTGTGAGGTGGAGAATTATAACACAAAAACAAGGACAGCAAGACTGCAGGGGAAAGTGTGGCCTTTCATTCACAAAGTACTTTCGAAACCTCAGACCTTCCCTGGTCCAAGAAACGGAGCTGCTGGCCCAGTCTCAGCTTAGGGACAGGTGCTGTGTGACAGAGGTCATTGATCTAATTAAAGGCAAACCCAGTAACTCTGTGAAGTCCCCCACCTTGCCCTAATCTCACTGAACTTGCTGAATACAAATACCACTTTACATCAAAGCTACCTGTTTCTTTTTTATTTTGTTTTGTTGGCTTTGGGTTTTTTTTAAATAGAAATATCATCATCATTGTCCTTTAAGAAAAAGAAACAGAAAACAAAAACAACCCTAAAGAGACTGGTGGAAATCTTCAAACATCAGTGATAAAACCCCTGTTCTGATGGACTATTTTCAGCAGAATTTGAAGGTGTATTTTTAGGGATTCAATTACATTGAAGTAACCGGTTAAGGGAATTGTAATCACACAGAAGAAGTCAGATGCCTGAGTTCCTCTGTGTACATACAACATCCACAAGGCTTATGAAATCCATTCACAACAGAGGAAATACTCTAAACATATTTTAAGAGGCTCTGTCAGCAGTCTTACAGCAAGACTCATTCATATTTGTAAGTCATGAGGAAAAAGCTGTTTTCTGTCCATGCTGTATGAACAGATTTTGTTTGGTCTACAGCTCATATTTAAGTTGCAAGTAAATAAATCATCCTGGCTGAATTAGCTGATGAATCCCATCCGTGGTATTGAGAATAAATATTTGATTGAGACTGAATTAACTCTTTGTAGATTTGTGCTCATGTTTACACATACTAGAGCTGCATGGAAAAAAACCCCAGGATACAGAGGCTATTTATCAAATTAGCCAAATATGTTTACCTGAAAAAAAAACAAAACAAAAGGATGGAAAAAAAATAAAAAAAGGGTGCGAGCCAGCTTTTAGAATTATTTTGAACGTGATATGTTGACACTTTCATTCAAAACCAGATTGGACAGGAGGATGAAGGACAGTGAATCCTGACAAGTTGAAATGTAAATTAAGATGTTTTCTTGTCTTTACACATGCCTCCCAGAGAAACTGCTACAGAATAACAACTTGGGCCTCAAATGAAGTTCACACCTTATCTGCAGGCTTAGAGAATACAATTACATAGCACTGAGATGAGATTGTTAATAAACAAAGAGGTGACTGGGAGCTGGAAATCAATACATTAATCATAACAAAGACATTGTCATTTTACAAGGTTTTGGAGTGATTTTGCACCAAATAAAACCTTATGGGAGAATGTCAATAAATGACTGTTTGGCTTCACATATTGCCTAAGCTGAAGTGAACAGGATACTTCCAAAACTAAAGCACACACTTTAGTTTAAGGGGGGGGGGAAATGTCATGCTGTAAAACTGCAGCAAATATTTCCCCAAGTCTCTCCAGCCACATCCCCCTCACTCCCTTAAGCTGTCAGGAACTGTTTCCCAAAGCTCCCGGAGGACTGTCATTATTAAACTAAACACCACACAGCAGAATGCAAGCTGATCTCACTCTCCACACTGCCATTTTAAAGGATGGCAGTAGAAACATTAACTATTCCATCCTCAGTGGAATGTAAATGTTTCTCTCTGTCACAGAAAAATAGTGGAAAACAGATTCCTTTTGTCATTCTCCTTTCATGTTTCTATCTGTGAAAAATAAAGAGTTAAGAAGGATTTATCTTTGCTCCAAGTCCTATTAACTGTTCACCTGTCATCTATAGCATAATCTATTTATGTAACACTTTCTAAAGCTGTATGAAGCAAACTTTTCCAGTGAGTAGCAGGTGAATTAATGACCTGCTGGTTCTTGTTACACCACATTTAGGGCAATTAGAGGTCTTGCTTAAATGTTTGCTGAAATAAACCTTCCCATGCATAAGAGGCATAGGCATAAAATTTTTTGAATGGAACCAAAGGATAATATTATTGTATGATCCTTCAGACAACAAAACATGGGGCCCTTGTAGGTGTAATTTTGAGCAGTTTGGCATAAAATGCACCTTTCACTGTAGTGCAAGATTTGACACAGCTGACTAGACTGTAGTTCAATGTCCAGAGATGATTTAAAATAAATTCCTATAAATGTGAACATTCAACATTGATAAACTCTTTTTAAAATGCTAAACCAGATAAAATACTAAACAGTTTGTTTAAAATGCAGCATTAATACATTTCAAAACAAAGTACCTATCAGTGCTTATGATCACAAAATTTTACAACTGAAATTCTATCTGTAAAGTAGTTTCTTTAGAGTTTCCAATCCCTTTCTGCATTAACAGACTTGCAGAAAAACCACTAATGGGATAGCAGGTTTCCAGAACAGCCTTATAAATTAATTAGGGTATAGAAAACCTCATTCTTCACAAGTTCAGTTCTGCTAACATCACAAATGAATCGCTGTGTTTCTATGCTTAATCCACGAGATCTCAAGTTATTCACGTCCTCCTTGGCGTTTGCAGGATTAGACTCTAAGCATGTTGTTTCCTCCCTCTCCCTTCCGGTCAGTAAACGTGGGATCAGAGTTCAGAACATGCCTGATTCTGCTCTCCTAATCTCTAATAATCTTCTCAGTGACACAGTATCTGTTGCAGAATATGGGGAGGCCACATCAAAGTGGAACAGTTAGTGGAAACAATAAGTTACACCCAAATTTATCAATGCAGGCTCCATACCGCTGCCAAAAGGTAAAACAGTATCTATTCACATTCTCAAGTAGCACTAAATATAAGGTCAATATTACCTTAAAGTCAGTAAAGTAACTTCTCTCACAAAGCTGATTTACAAATACTACAGGGTGTGTAGCGCACGTGTGTTGCTACTTTAGCTCCTCACAGAAAATTCCAGGTGAAAAATCAACTACCACAGTGCTTGTACACAAAGGAGAGTTTGCACAAACCATCATACAGAGTTCTATAGTGTGAAAATTTAATGGGTGAATTCAACCTACAGAACCCTCTGGAGCATAAAGAATAGAAAAGAGCATCCTCCTTCAAAGTCACTTGTGCCATCAGGTAGCAGAGAGAGAAGAAAAACAGCAAGACAGTACATTTTGGCAACATGGAACACAAAGCTGGGACTGACACTCCACAAAGGGCATTCCCAGCTGGAAAAAAAAGTAAGTATCTGTCTGCGAAAGTCTGATCATCTGCAGTGACTGAAACAGATATGAAAAGGTTATGAAAAAGCTCAACAAAGTGAAAGAATGTGTGAGGACTGAGACCTCACCCAAATGTCAGTTATGAAAATAAATGTCCAAAACCCATCTTTGGCTCAGTGTTTGCCTAATATGGCTGTTCTGCTGCCTGCACTGCCACAAGGCCAGATCTAATTAAACAAACCAGAAAGACTATCACTGGCTATGTTCCTTGTTGAAACTATGCTGAACTTATACACATTATATATATATATATATATATACACACACACACACACACAAAAATTATATATAAACTATATAATTTATATATATGAAAATTATAGATATATAAATTATGCTGGGAAAATCTAGATTTCATTAGTTTTCTATTTTATTTTTTTTTTTTTTAGAATTTCCAGGGTTAATCCATTCACCAACAGACACTTGATTTTTCTTCTATAAATATCTTTCTTTTCCTCAGCTTTAATTAAGAAAATATGGAAGAGCCTCACCTTTCCTGAAATTGGCTCTACTCTCAAGAGGTTATCTGCTCATTCAACATCACAGATTTTAATAAAATGAATATCTCATTGTGTAAGAGTGATATTTCCCAACATCGCTCCTTGTTAGTTGTTTGTTATGCAATTATATCATGCACTGCTTATACAGGTAGGGAACGCTGATGTTCAGTTTTGTAAAACTACTACCTTATTTTAGGGAATGTTCTTTAAAATTCAAAATAGGACAACAGTTGTTGACAGAGCTTAGCAGGTTGTTCAAGGAAACGTAGCGTAGTAAAACTATGCTGCTTTTCAAATATTTATATCTTTTTAATCCTTGCAGAGGATAATCCTCTTTGCAGTGGGCAGGAACATGAATACCCATGATTGTTTTTAAGTCCTTCCTTTTCAAAAGTCAGATTTGCAATTTATTTCTGCCCTAAAATTTTACCGCAAGTACTACTTAAAATTTTGCTCAGATCAATTTACCTTCCGTAAGCAAAGCGCCTGTCTTTGTGGTGGTCCCCAAATGTATCCCACAGCCTGAGAGAAACACTCACTTCATCCACAACATCTCTTGAGCGTTCGAGGACCTAGAACAGAGCACACATAACGTTCTCTTTCCCTCCATCAAACAAGTACATTTCTAATTAGCCCCACAAGAAGGCCCAAAACATATTCGGTCAAGAGTCTATCCCACATAGTTTTCACCAAACGTAGTGTTTCACAAAACAGGCAGAATATGCACCTTCCTAAAAATAGGTTTGATAAAAAATTTCCTTTAGAATTAGAGGTGTATCAGACCACGGCTGCAGCAGAGATCACTCATAAAATACTTGTGAGCTCGTTGCTGCATCCTGACAGAGCAAGGCTTGCCAATAAATAATAGTCCTAGCTCACAGCACGTGCTCCACACTGTGTACACCTGCAGTCCTTACCTCTTGGCAGACACGGTACTGATCGATGGCCCAGACAGTTGGGACGTGAGTTGCCAGCAGCTGATACTGAGTCAAGGTTGTGTTGCAGGCTCTTGCACAGATCAGACGAGTCTTTCCCACTGCATTATCTCCAACCACCACACACTTGATAGTTTCAACGTTGGGTCTTTCGTAGTCCATGTCAATGTCCATTGATCAAAAACTGTAACAAGATGGTTAAACTTGTTTTCTACTACTGTGTGAAAACAACGCTATTCAGAATCAGAGCCTTTTACTTCCACTTTTGAGAGGTGTCTGAAGAGGACAACCTCTTAAGGAAAAGCTTGTAGTAAACTGTACCCAAGTGAGCTGGCCAGCCCTTTAAATGCCGCCCAGTTATGCAAATGCACAACTATTTTGACCGCGGTTGGTTTTTGCTGTTCACATGCTATTTTCACTTTGGTTTCTGTAAACACGAGCCTGTTTGCAGAAGATAGATCTTGGTGAAACAAGGACAGCTAGCACAAACTTACCTCTTGCTAATACTTTTTATGCCAAGAAGAAAAAAAAAGGCTGGACATTAGTTGGTTTAATGTGAAGGATACCAGTAAAAACCTGTCTTCCGCAATCCTACCCATTCAGGACTTGATTTAGGGCTGTCCAAACAATATTGGTAACAGCAGGTCACACAGATGGCTTTAGCACACAATAAAACTGACTTGTAAGGTGACTCCAGAGACTGTTCTCTACAAACCACAATTCCCATTATATCCTGTATGCATCCCACACTCCTAATTTTCCAAGCAGAAGTTCGCACAGTTCATGGACTAAAATGAAACCAAAGAGCCAAGCAGGAGCTTGCAAATATACACACATACCTAAAAATTCTTTTTGACATGACAATGGAAAGTGAAGAGAAGAAGTTTTTTGAAGATACTATCCTCATGGAAAGTTATTATTGAAACTATTTACTTAAATATTCTATGGCAACATATTGAACATATGCCTGGATATAAATGCAAGCTGGGAAAAATGGGTATTTCAAAAACTAAAACCAACTCACACATGTTTATTACAGTCTGTCATTTTCATATGTGGGATCATAGTTTGATATATCTGAATTTGGTTTTCTAATGTCTGGTAGTCTGCTGAGCAATCTGGTCTCTCCCAGGGAATTGTAATCAAGGAAGGAGAAAAGGGAAAATGCAAGTCACAAACATGTTCATGAAGGCTTGCCTAATAATTATTTCAGCAAGAAAACATACAGCAATTTAATTGACAAAACACAGGTCATTATCTGGAATGATGGTGTCCCTTTTCCTGAGAAGAAAGCACTACAGATAAAGAAAACAAATTATTTGTTTTAATATCTTTTTTAATATTCACATCTCATTCACACATTAATATAGAATATATATTAACTGTCAGGCTGTTTAAAATAACAGATACAAGCTGTTTCGGTATCCATTTTTCACTGTCAGAAGCGCTAAGTTCTGATTTAAGAAAAAGCAAGTTTAGTAACAGCTAGTCAAACAGTAATTTTAACTGTATTCTTTCATTATTTAACCAAGAAAACAAAAGTCAGAGTTAGAATCAGATGTTACCTATTTAGATAAAATGTTGAGTATGGGCCACATGCTAACAGCTATAATGGCTAAGGTACAGTTGTAATCTTTATTTACATGTGGATGGAGGAGTTAGGGATGACACAGACAGCAAGGTGCTAGGGTGAGTTTATGCCACTGACATGTTGTCACAGATACTGAATGCTCCTGGACATGCTACAGCACAGACTGGCACATAAGAATCATTTTAGAGTTATCCTTCACTAGACTGAAACACAAGCCCAGAAACTTTTCATCCTGGCACAAGTACATGGTTGCACAACTAGAACTTTGCAATCTGCCAAATGTAGAGCAAATAACAGGGTTTCAAACACACATACAGAGTATGTAAACCCCAATGGCCTTGTGATCCCAACCTGCTGGGTCGGCACAGGGGTTTGAACTGATAGGGACACAAAGCTGCTGAGATACTGCCTTTATCCCTTCATCTGAGTAGTAACCTGCATCCTGAAAGGTTACCAGTCTTGGGATAAAGCACTACAGAGACTTCCAGTTGCCTGTCTGTGATCCAACCACAGCTGCTTCTGGGATGCAGGCTCCCATGAGGATGATAGCTGGGATGGTCTGTGCGCTCTGCACCATCTCTGTGATTCCAAACAGGAGAAGAGAACTGAGAGCTAACTCTTCTTGCCTCCTCAGCACCCTCATGAAGAATACAGTCATTATATAAATAACAGGACAAAACCAAGATGGTTTCTTCCACGTTACAGAGAATGAGACATTCTGCCTCTTAGGCAGGGCCCTGAATGAGTAGCAAAAACCCAAGAGCTCTCAGCATGGGATCTTAAAAAGTTTCATTTCAAGTCTGAGAATAAACAGCAACCTCTTGACATATTATGTGGTATTAAATTACTTCATATTTTATTCATGCATGGACTAGACATCACAGATGGAATGTGGAAATGTTTACAAGGCTAGAAAACAAAATGAAGGAGCGTGGCTAGCCAGTGTGTCTGTTGGTTTTAAACTAACAAGCAGAGATGCCAAATCAATTTTTCTTCCAACCCAATATTCCATTAAAATGCTGTTACACAAATTAGTTGAGGTTTTTTAATATAACAATTTTATTCAAAAATTCTTTAAAAGTTCTTCAATGGTAGTTCTGCAAATATGTGCTTCAGTCAGTCACAAAATATGTATTAAGTACAAAGTCTGGAATCTTTAAAAAAATTTCCAAGAGGATAACGAGGCCAGTTTAAAATTAACAAGCAAAGCTAAATAAAAGTAACTAGTTAAATCAATGCAGCTATCTGAGAGTCCTAGAAAAGGAACACATGAAAAAATTTAGAAATTATTGATTTTTTTAATTTTCCGATATACTTATTAACTTAATTAAAGCAAAGTTATTACAGGGCTCAGACACAGCATGCCCAAATGCACTGCTGTAGATCAATGGCAATTTAATGAAGATATTTTTAGCATGACCATACTGCACAGGACAGAGATTAAAATAAACTGGGAATAAAAACAAAACTAGGGCTTTGTGGGTATGGTAAGGAAAGTTCTTAAATCCACTCCAGTATATATAGTGTAACTATGTATTAAAAATGCGGATCATTTTAATGTTGTTTACTAGTTTTCAGGAAGAGATTAAAGCAGAAATAGCTCCTGAAGAGACTGACAGACAGAAGCCTGGACAAATATCTAGACAACTCAAATAAAACCAGATGCTAACAACAAATTACAGTATAAACAATTAGCAAAACAAGTTGATTAAATGCTTACAAATGTAGCCAGAAACCTTCTGGCTACTGGAATGATCAAAGCCAGGAATATGTGCAAGATCTAAAAAATACAGCCACAGTTTTTTTAAGGTAGCCCCTGGGTTAAGCTTGTGCTAAAACCTGTTACATAATCACACTGATTTAAAATGCTAAACATGTATTTACAAAACTTAAATAAAAAATCAACAACAATGAAACAACTGGATTTGAGCTCTGAAAGTCTGGTAAAATCTGGGAAGGCAAACTGGAACAGAAACTGAACTGGTTAGACAAGAACAAACCAGCATATATAAAGATTAAAAAAAAAAGGGCATAACATTCCAACACCACTACAAAACTTGCTAAAACCAACACACAACCTGCAATAGTTTAGTTTACCAACAAAACAAAGTAGGGTAAAGCTCAGAGGAAAGTTACCGAAAGCATGACCAGTCTCAGAGAGGGCACTACCAAAAAGCCCAGAGAAAGACAGAAGTGCCATCAAATGAGGGGCAGCAGGAAATGTACTGAGGTAAAGGTCTGATCAGAAATGGCTGTTCCCAAAAGAAAGCAGGGCAAGATTCAGCTCCTTAATCCAGTTCTAAAGAAAAATGAGCAGATGGATGGAAATGAAAAAAGATACCCGTAAGAATAACACAGGATCTCAAAATCTCTTAGGATGTTTCCATTTTTACATTCTCACCTGTGACTGTTTGCAGATGAAGGGAAGACAAAGACAGCCAAAAATAAGGAGATGTGAGTAGACTCAAGATCTAACATAAAGTCATTCTATTAATTTCACTTGATTAGCACCTAAGAAATATTCCAAACAAAGCTGATTTATTTCCAAAGAAGTAGAAGGTTAGTGTTTTGAACCATGGCTTGCAGATGGTTACAGTTGCTGGTTTCTTTCTATTTTGCTTCACTTCAAATTGCTGTAGGGTGCTTGGTTTTTTGTTTAGTTTTTCCTCAGTGCTAAATGAGTTGTTATTATTATCACTAAAAAACAGTTGTGGTTGCCATAGCATGCAGGCTAGTCAGCCTCAATAATGAAACACTGCCTTTCCACAGAAATTTTCCAAAAGATCTGTAGATGAAGCACATCACTTCATTGTCTAGTCCCCTGGTACACAAAATTAAACACAGACACACACTGTCTCACTCTTTGTATTAAAGTAGGTGTACTAGTACACAGCAGATAACCAGATCCTACCCATGAACTTGTCTTGTTTTACAAATGCAGTTTATTATATTTAAAGCTATAATTGCATTTTTCTCTGCTAGAAAGAAAGATGATGAAGATCCAAAACCAATAGCGAGTTGCCTGTGCAGGATCATGAATCCACCCCTATGGATCCATTTTGAAATGTCCAGATATTTTAAATCATCACTTAGCATATACAAAACATAATCAAGATTTTTTTTTTTCAAAGAGCAGTAGCTAATTATCGTCCTTTTTCCCTTCAGCAAAACACCACAAACAAAACACTAAGAGTGATTAATCAGTAATTATGGGGTGATCCTGCAGCCATTTACTTCTTAGCTATGTACTTAAATATGCCCCATAAGACTGAGATAGCACCCCTTAGCATGAAAACAAGAATGCATTTTACCTAGTTCTTGAGTTAAGAGCAAACTCTTCAGATGACAGTTCAGAATGACAGCATGTAAGAACCCTTCCTGCTCAGTAGAGTTTTCCTGTAAGTTATTCCATGGGAAAAAAAAAAATCAACCTGTCTCAAGTAATCTGACTAAACATGCAAACCAGGAACTCCTTTAAACACATGGGTTGCCAACTACAATTACAATGTCACAAGTTTATTAGAGAAATCTAATGGAAAGAGACACCAAAATCCAACGTGACTTAATATGAATGCTGGGAGTGGGAACTATTTGAAAAACTCAGGCCACCAGGAAGCTAACAAGATCATCAACATTTACCCCCAAAACCCACACTCCCTGAAACTATATGAAAGAGCATTTGTAGCTACTCCATATTTCAATCTATTCCAGAGATGTATTTTTTAGTATAGTTTTGGAGTGACTCCTTCAGAGAGCCATTAGGAAATAACACGTCAAAAAGAATACAAAAAAAATTTATGAGTCTATGCAACACCCTTACCTCCATCCCCAAGTTGCAAAATTACTGCTTGCAACCATGGAGACTGGAAAAAGAGATGCAAAATGCCAAGGTCTTCAGGCACTGAAATCACTACCTTACACTGCAGAGTCCCAAGGCACCAGCACCTTGGCAAGGACCAAAAACCACAAGAGCCAGAAAGAGTGTGTGAAATGTTTGTTCTCAATATATAACCTGCCATGTGTTGTTTCAGAATCTTAATGGATTAACACATCTATACCAGGGGACAAAGCAGGGGGACTTAGTGGTCACTTGTGCAAGAGTACAGAATTCACACACAGCTCTGATCTGGGGAAAGGTTAAGGGCCAAAAGGCTGTTTTGTGGTTTGGTTCAATTTAATCACTGAATTTAGGGCTCCACCAAGTATATTTGTGAAATAAATCACAGCACGGTATCAAGTAACAGATAAGCTACACCAGCTGCTGAAAGACCATCACAAAACATTTTTTACAAGGGTATACATTAGTATTAGTGTTTTATTAAATCAGAGGAGGGCAGATGGGGAGACTGGTTTAAAAAGAAAAACTATTCCTGGTCAGCATCAAAGAACCAGCAGGTGACAAAGCATAATAAGATTCAAGGTGGGATCAGATCACGAGGTCACCAGGGGACAAAGGTGGGCATGATGCACATCAGGCTGGATTCTTGTCCAGGATGAAGCAGCACCACCCTACAGCCATTAGTTAAAGCCCATGGAAAGACTGAAAAGGAAGAGACTGACTCAGGAGAAAGAAATTCAAGACTAAATCTGGAATTTATCACCTACTTGCTATACACCTGGTCCATTGACCAAACAAAACAGATACAGCCAATGATGGGAATGGAGAAAAGCCCTTATATTCCAAAGTTGACCTGATCCACAATGCAAGATCCTTGGATCTACCATGGGTAGAAGGAGAGGGGTAGCTGACAGGATTTTTTTTTTTCACTGCATGAGGTGATAAATGAGATAACCCTGGCTGTTGCTGCTCACAAAAGGAGAATGCAGGTCAATATCTTACAAAAGGGCAGAACCTGGTTCTACCCTTTTTCACCTGTTATAGAATAGCTTAGGGCCAGTATCAACAAAGATATAAATCCCACAGAATGCTGCTAAAATTTGATACAGCCGGAGAAGGTAAGTACTGAGCTTGCCATCAAGAGAGACCCCACTTGGCTTACCTGAACCAGCTTCTTTTGTGTCAATTTTTGGTCAACGAGCACCAGATTTATTCCTGGCTACGACTTCTTAGTTTGTATCACGTGCTGGTAGAGTAAGTTCTCAGAAGCCTTCATTCAGCTGCCACAGTCCCCACTCTATCCCTCAAGTTTTAAAGGGAGAAAAAAAACTGACCATGGTCTCACATAGAAATGAACAGAACAGCCCCTGATGAAGATGTAAAGTTGAAGACAGAATAGATGTCTCTAAGTTTACCTGGAAAACTTCTCAGTCAAATCATCACCACAACTTTTGTAGAAACTGTAGAGACAGGGAATTCCTGGTTTGTAGTATCAGAAGCCTGTCATTCTGCTCTTTGCATGGGTGAGTCCAGATCTGTTTGTCTCTAATGGTTAGTTATTAGGACCCTTCATCAAGCCTGATCTACCTCTGTGATCAAAAGAACAACTTCTGATCAGCAGGAATAAGCACTTCCTTAGATGAACAAAAATCAGAGATACTAGCAGAACACAAATTCTTCCCCCATTACAATGTATAAAACAGACTGCCCTGAAGCTCAATAGCCAAGCATGAAAACATTCAGCTTTAGGTACAATACCAGATTCTCTTGAGCCTTCTTGAAAAACATGCAGCCCACAAGGACCTGTTTTTGTGTTACACACACCTAGATTATCAGACCAAACAGAGATCCAAATACAGAGTTCAGCATTAGACTTGAACTATGTCAATTTTCTGACAAGTTCTGAAGATCTGAAGGGCAGAAATCAGCAAGGTGATTACATGGAGCAGCTTACATATTATTTTGACCTGTGACATATCTTGGGATATCCTTCGTCATGAGATCATCTCCCAAGAAATTAATCCATATAGCAGGTGAAGGATATTTAAGAACCTTGTGTGTGAGAATCTGGGATGAGTGTTTTCTATGTGGTGGGAGAGCCTGCAGTGCTGTCACTCTTCCTTTCACCAATTTTTCAGAGTCTACCTCAAGAACAAGCCACAACTCGAGACAGTCCCTTGTACCTCCTTTTGCTTCTTCTCTCAATGTGCACAGATGTGGAAAAGGGTGACCATACTGGGCCCACTCCTGGAAAGAGGGAAATATCCCACAGCTGGTACATAACTGATTTAAGGCTCACACTTTGGCTTTGCAGATGCATTTTGTGAGGATTTCAGATACACCCAGCTACAACTGACTACTCTTTCCATTTAACAGTGATAATCCCAGCAGACACAAGGGACTGAGTGACCAAGATTTGGCCTTGTTTAAAAGGCTGACATTAGAGAACCACGTACCTGAAGAACAAACAATACCCACTGATGGTGATAACCATCACCAAACAGCTGGCACTTTATAAAGCAGCCACCCATACAATGCCATTGTGCAGAGTCCTTAGATTAGTCCTCCCTCTGCAAGAAAAGATGATACTGCAGGAGCAGAATAAGGGTGCACTGCTAATAGCATTTTAATTCAGCTCAAGAATACATTTTTGAAACAAATGCTCCATGCTTTGGTTCAAATCAGGTGCAGCCACAGACTGCACAAACTGAATTCCTTTCAGGTGAATCTGAAGTGAAAGGTGTGCCACCCACCACTAATGTGTAAATGTCCAGTCCACAGGACCACACTAAAGGCCATCTGAAGTAACACCCTTTGTCCCTGAACTGTGTGCAGTGTGGACACTGGGTCCTCAGCACCAATTTTTTTATGCCCAGGTCCCCTGCAACTGCATCACATGATCCACTAATGTAGATAAAACATCAGATGCTCTGGCTCCTGCTTTACTATTCAGATCAACATAACTGGGGCCAGGCTGCAGTTGAATCCTTACTGACTGCAATGCCCAAGAGTATCTGGGATAATATAAAAAACTTGAGCTTTACAGAAGAAGGGTCACTGGAAAAGCCTGATTCAACACTACTAGGCTTCATTGTAATAAAGTCGATGAAACCTCTGGTTTTACTCTTTTGTAATTAAGACATTTGTACAGTATTAAACTCTTGATACTGTAGAATAGATTGTTGGTGATTTCGCCCATTTATAAAGACAGGTGTTAACATTGTATGCTGATTGGTAACAACATTATTCTGAGCAGCGTTCCCAACAGTACAGAAAGAAAAACAACCACCACCAAATAAGGCATTCTCCCAACTTTTGTGCATTTCTATGAGGAAAATATTTATCAAGTTTTGCTAGAGCTACAAACAAAGAAAAATATTCCAGAGACACTGGTGACCTTCTAGCACAGAGAGCTGTTGAATTCACTTTCTGTACTTGTTTACTCTACAAAATAGAGAATCAGGCTCTTATTTCTTGAACTTAATGTGACATTTCTCATGCATTTTCCTCTTCGTTCATCAGTGATGTTAGAAAGACATTATATGTGATTTTATTCATCCCCAGAAGTTCTTATCACAAGGAAATTACCCAAGGAGAGTGAGACCTCACAATGACAGCAGGTAAAGCCCCCCAAAGACCTAAACACTGACTAGAATAGCAAACACTTCAGGATGTCAGACTTCAGATAAATGCTACTTTCAGATCATAGGTCAAGTCCTGCATTTACGTCTCAAATGCAAATTCAGCAACATTAACTGAATAGTGCAAGATACATGAAGATGTGGGGTTTACTTGTATTGTCTAGTGCCACACAGAGACTCATTTGCAAAATAAAATATACTTTAAAACGAAGAAAGAAAATGCTATTTTGTGTCTCATGTCAGACAGAAAGGAGAGGAAAACAGAAAGTAGAATGGTGTTGGATGGGAACCAAAGGGAATGCATACTTTTATTTCATGAACCTATCCCTGGTACCAAAGGGATGTGACCACATGCACTGCAGGTTGCACCAGTTCTAGCTCAGGCACCATCCACTCCTTCAGCACAAGCTTTTGAACTCTTTTATGGAAACCCCATCAATGATTCAAGGGTACATTCACACCAGTCTGACTAGTCTTGCTCCAAACTATTCCACATGTCTGCTGTGTGCAGCAAGGACGGCTCAGCCCTTCCTTCCCCCCCCCCCCCAGCACATACTTTGTCTTACAGTGTTTGTGTACTCTTCTGGCAAGATAGATGGGAGCAAGGGAGGAGAATATCAAACACCTGTTGCTCCTTTGCTTCTCCTCCTTCAAGGCTTCTCTGTCCATTCATCTCCTTCAGCACAGGGCAACATCTGGATGCAGGACTTAAGCATTTTTCCAGCAAATAAAATGTATTAGCAAATAATCAAACATTGGGATTTACTGGTCAAGTGATCAGCTCTTCCTCTCAGCCTAATGCTCTACAGTATTTGTGAAGCTTGGAGTTTTAAAAGGGCAGGAGTTTTAGAAAACTCCCCAGAGCTAAAATTGATGTTTATTTCTTCATGGATAAAAATACTTCTGTGTATCTCAGTCTGTCCCAGATCTTATGCTCCTTAAGTATTATGTCACTCAGATAAAGAACCCTAGTACAAATATGGAACTCACAATTCCTTTTTCTTCTGTTAATAGCATACAGATACTCTGTATATCTGAGACACAGAATACCGTGGAAAAAAAAAATCCAACATGCATAGACAAGAAAAGCATAACCTAATGGGAGAGGAAATCAGAAAAATACTGAAAAGAAATTAAGCCATTCTGTTTCCATGTAGTGTGATTACCAGTCCTGAAATACAGCCTGTACTGAGATTTGTGCCATTCAACTGCTACTTACACTGAGCAGTCATGTGACAAGTCTTCAGTGTAGTCCTAAGAGTGGTGGGTTTCTCCCCACATGCATTACTTTTACCTAGAAAGACCAGTAGCTAAAGAACTGCCCTTAAGCACACTGAGCAAGCTTATTTCCACCTCAGCTTCTATTACAGCTCAAGCTGAACATTTGGCTTCAAGTCAGCTGTGTGTCCTGAAATAGTACACAAACTGAGGATGAACAAAGTCATTGAGACTATTCTGGCATCACTTCCTTGCTCTTGCTGTGACCATATGCAGAGCCTCAAGGGCCTTCTTTTATTATTATCGTTTTTTAAACAAGTATATTGCTTCCTTCAGAAGCCTGAGTGGTGCCTTGACCAATACAAGGCAACTCGGAGCTCTCTGACTAGTCTGCCTCCATATGTCTAGTGACCGATTTCTCTTTGCTCTAGATGTTGGATGCCACTAAAGGTTGATTAAACAAATTAAAAGTCTACTACTGTTTGGCTCTACCCCTTTCTATGGCCCCCAAATAGGTCCCGACACAGACACCTGATAATCTGTGCTGCAAGACCCCCCAGCAGCCTCCTGCTGTTGTCACAGCAACTCACAACAGACTCCACAGACGCGGCAGGGGGAAAGACAGGGGGAAAAAGAGGGAGGAAAAGAAATCCTTCGAGTTTTTAGTAAATGACACTCAGAAATACCAAGCGCCAGGAGGTTTCTACTTCCCGTACACATCGCACCCCTCTATTTTTGCCTTACACCTCGTGGCCTCACTGAAGAGGAAGCCAGATAGATCCGCTTCATCAAGGACTCAGCCCTCTGTCCTCGGGGGAGGGGAGGACGCCAACTCCTCCTCCTCCTCCTGTCCCTCCCGACAAGGTGGGAGCGCACCTGCGACCACACGGGACGCGCAGGGCGCCGGCACCCGCCCCCGCGGGGCCGCTGGGGGCCAACCCGGCCCCGACACCGGCGGGTCGGAGCACGATCGCGCCCGGGCGACGCGGGACCTACCCGGGAGGGCGGGATGCCCGGCAGCGGGGGTGCAGGCGGCGGGGCTGCGCCGAGGTCGGGACGGGGCGGCAGCCGCCGCCGCCGCCGGTTCCCGCTGCTCCTCACGGCGGCGGGGCAGCGCCCGGAGCCGGCGCGGCTCGGCAGGGAGGCGGCATCGCCGCGGGCGCTGCTCCGCTCGCCCGGCCCCGCGGCGAGCGCGGGATCCCCGCCCGGCCCGGCTCGTCCCGCCCCGCGGCGCTGGCTCGGGGCCGGCGGGAGCCGTGACGTCCCGGCCCCGCGGTCTATTTTTAGCGCGGCGATTGGATTTCATTCATGAAACCGCGGCCGCGCGTAAAGGGGCGGCGGATGGAGCCGCCCCCGCCCGCCCAGCGCCCGCAGGAGCGCGGAGCGTCCCCCCCACCGCCCCAGCGGGGCAGCCCGAGGCACATCCCGATCGTGCCCCACCGCCCCAGCGGGGCAGCCCGAGGCACATCCCGATCCTGCCCCACCGCCCCAGCGGGGCAGCCCCGGGGCACATCCCGATCCTCTGTCCCGACACCGCCAGGCGGGGGCTTTCTTCCACGGCCTCGCACAGGAAAAGCTCGGGCACGAAACCAGCCAAAACCAAACCGATACTACCCCCCCCCCCCCCCCATTCTCTGTACATGGACACTGTAAACACCGTGTATACATACACAACACAAAGGTTCCGAAGGCCTCCCTGGATAATGCCCTAAGCTGGGTGTGTGATTTCTTAGTGCAGGTGCTGCTGTTATGTTTTGAAATCGCTTCTATTTTCACTAATGTTTGAACCCTTCATATAAAATAAACATGTAACAATTAAACCACAATCTCCCCTTGCCTTATATCAACAATGTAGACTTGGTGTTTTCAAACCAGTGAAAACAGCTCAAGGCCCTGAGTGCTACTGCAGAAAGCACTAGCAGTCCAGACCAGGCTCCCTGACCACACTCCCTGCAGCAGTCTCTGGCTCTTCCCTTTACCATTTGACATCAACAAAAATGTTACTGACCAGTAAGGGGCATGGGTACAACTGCTGCAGCTAAGGGAACTTTTTGACACAGCTGTGACTATTAAAAAAATAATCACTATTCAAAAAATATTCTCTTAACAGCAAGCAGGACTCCCAAATTGCATAGTCTCGTAGCATTAACACGGTATTTTGCTGGTAAACATTATAAAGTTCTTTTAAAAATACCACTTATAATAATATTTAACAGTACCATTAGCAGGTTAACAGCATCCAACTGCATTTGGTTCTAGTCAATTACTTACATTTTTCAAATACCCAGAAGCTAAACTTACATTAACCAGGTCAGACTGCAACAATTTTCAGTTGAGTACATCTATGTCAGGACAAATTACAGTTTGCAACTTCATATCACTGGCAGCTATTAGGGGCAAGAGAACAATGTGCATCATGGCAAATATTAAGTGTTACTCTCCTAGCTTTGCACAAAGTTTGGATGGACAAGACAAATGCATCAGAAATGAAAACAGCTCTCACTCAGACAAACTACTTGCAATCAAAAAAATATCAACTTGATAACGCAGGCAACAAAAAGTAAAAGAATGACAACAGATTTAAAATGTATAGTATAATTACCTTCCATTTTTTAAGTTTTGAGATCTACAGGAACTTTTTTCCTCCACAAATGAGGGCTAAAATTTTCATACTATGCAAGAACAACAAGCCCAGGTATTCACTTGTTTCTCCAACACACAACTTTTAGGAAAACAAAAACACTCAGGTTCATCCTGCTGAATTCAGGAGACTGAAAAAAGCAGGGTGATACAAATGTTATTCCTTTTATAGCATGGCAATTTTTAATTCCTTATTGGTACCTTTGTTCTACAGTCTAAATGATCAGTTTCTGAAGACAAATCACACAGCTAGAACCCATGCCTCTATTAAAAACACCTAGACTATCACTGCTGCAAGCACTGAGTATTAATGTCAGAACAGGTTAAGTGAGCATTGTGAGAGAGAAAAACAACACAAAGGAACCAGACTTGCCACGGTACTGACTCAAGAAGTATTGGACTGCAATAAAAAATAAAAACAACAAAAGCCCCACAAACCTTTAAATCTGCTGGCAAGTTCTTTACAGAGCTTTACTACAGAAATAAAGGAGGAGGGCAGAAAAAAAGATGTTATTTTTAGTGCACAACAGTAAATTTAGCAAAATACAGCAATGACACAGATTAGTCAGGTGGCTGAAATGTGAAAAAAGAGAAAGAGAGCTTTGCTTTTGATGGGGATAAAGAAAAGGTCTCAAGTTTTTCTCTTTTTCTGTTTCATCAAAGGGTACCCAGAGCCTGAAGGCTTCTGCAGCTGTGGAAAAAGCTCCATGCTACGATGTTGTTTCCATTTTAATGGCCATCTACAGCAACTTTTACCATTCAGTGCTTTCCCACCACAAATGTAAAAGTTCTTATATAATTCAGGTGTCAGCTTTTCTAGCAAAGTATAAAATAAAACCTCAGGACAGCCAGAAGCTCTTCGGTCTCTGACACAAAATCATATTTACATTTTTCCAAACTTTTCAAACAAACAGTTGAGTTTTGACCATAAACCTGAGTGACATCTCGAGAAGTGGTTAGAATGAATCTCTAACAGGGTGCAGAGCAACTGACAGTTTCTAGACTGTGGTACAAGAAAGCACAGTAATAAACCACAAGTATTCCCACTGACTTTGCATAAGCATTAAAAATACATGACTGGTAAAATTTTACTCAATTAGATGTTTAAGTATCCCAGGTAGCCGGCTTGGATTTTTCACTTTAATTTGTTTGTTTTCAGGGGGGAATAACAGCTAGAGGGGAAGGGAGAAGGGAGTAAGTTCTGTCTTTGCAAGCAATCCTAGAGGACATGGCATTGGACCATTTAACTAGAGTCCCTGTTTGCCAAGTCGATACAGCTTTCCAAAACATGTTTATGGGCTGCCAAGCGTGCTCCATCACTGCAGCTCCGCTATGCGCTTTTAACACTATCACACAGCTGAGAGAAGAACTGGATTAAAAAAAGAATGAAATAATAATTAAAAAATGCGTTCACACCCACGGAGAATTCTACTTACTTAGAACTATTTTGGTTTTGCTAAATTACAGAACGCATTTGGAAGTAAATGTAAAATGTACATTCCCATATGCTCCAACATATTATTTGTTACTCTGGGGCTAAATTAACCTTTTGTTTTTGAGACTATATTTCTCACATGATTAAAAAACATCAGGAGAGAGCATCAGTTGTGCATAAACTGTAACTGAATTTACAAATAACCTTTCTACTCTGGGATCTGGAGAGTTAGCTTAACTTCAGAGGCTGCTCTGACATGCAGTGTTAGTAGAACTCCTCAGGGAGGTTTCTACCAGCTCAGAAATGCTGAAGCTCAGTGCCCTCAGGCCCTTCCATCCTCTGCACTCCCGAGACAACAGGGAAAGGCTCAGACAGGTTGAAAAAATACCAGTCAAGGATAACAGGAGGTGCAGGAAGAAGGGACTACAAGCACTTACTTCAGCTTCTTTGACAAAACTTTCTGGAAGGGGAGGAAATGGACCAGCCCATGCTTCTTACCACCCCACCATAATCTAAGTCTGCTCTATCTGCAGAATGACAGCCTAAGCATGGTAACTCTGGGGTTTAGTTTTTATATTTCTGTTTAGCAGCCTTCTGAGAAAGTCTACATCCCAGACCCATGGGCCATACAGAAGGAAGGGGTTCTTCCCTGCACTAGAGGTCTAGGTATGGTCTGCTTAAAAAAAAACAAACAAAACCCAAACAAACAAACTGGTGATGTGGCTCCTTGCTCCATCTGAGGGAAGGAGCAAGCTTTTAATTCAGGACAACTGATATTATTTCTCCTCTGTTTTAGGTACTAACACCCAAGCAACAAATGCTGTTTCCCAAGACAAGTTACACCACCAACAGTCAGCAGGGACAGTTACAGGACTGAGTTTGAGTGTGCACTGAAAGTCTGACATTGCAGAAGATGCCTGGGACAGTCCAAAACCAAAACTCAACAGTACAGGGCAAACTAGAGTTCCTCTCTCTTCCTTATTCTTGAATGCCTTTCACATTAGAAGACTTTAGGAGCATGTTTAGATGAAAAGATTGTTGGTGGAAATAATTTAAATGCACAAGGAATTAAGTAAAACAAAGTAAGTTAAATTGTCCCATATGGGCTCCACACTGCAATCTCACAGGGACAGAAGGTGCTCTCTACAGCCCATGAAATCTGCTTTCAACAATACAAAAAGAACACGAGTGAATGATGTACAACCAAAATAAGGAGACATGTGGTACTTCAGTTATATTCTTCACCATCCACCCATTGTCTGTGATATACATAGTCTCAGCCAACTGGCAGCATGTGAATTAAAATATCAGAATTACCCAGCTCCTGTCATTGAAGTCTACTTTTCCCCCACAATTAGGCTTAAAGGCTTTAATGATGCGGGTAGATCAAAATAATTTCTAACTACTTCTGTAATGGATTAGGATACATTTCATTAGATTTTACCCATAAAAATTAATAAAGAGAATAAATGCCTTGAAAAAAACTACGTAAATACATATTCTATACACACTGCAATAAAATTCAATCTGTTTCCTGTCAATACATTGTTTTTCATTAATAGGTTTGCATTCAGGCCTGCAATGCACCCATGCCAAATACTTATGCATTCACAATTAGCCTTCTCTTCAAAACTATTGTGGATTGTACCCAGTCCTTTTTACTCTTTGGTGTAACATGGACAGAATGTAGTGTTTGACGTAAGGTGGGTCTACTTAGTGATGTCAACATGTACTCTCAGCCAGCTATGCAAATTGAGTAGGCCAGTTGCATCCCTTTTCCTACGATCCCACACAATTGCCTTAATTCTCAGAGATGAAGACATGCAACATATACAATGATACCTTCACTGTGTGCATTGGACACTGACATAGACCACTGTGCACTTATTTGTTAGGGGTTTTTTTTCAGTTATTCATTGAATGCTAAATATAGTGCAAGACCATCATCGTTTAAGAAGCCCGCAGTGCACCAGATTTTATTAAAGCATTCTGTGAATGATACATAGCACCAGTTGTTTGCCTTATGAATTATATTTCTACATTCTTTTTCACTAGAAGGGGGATATAGAAGGCTTATTATAGGCATACATTTTAAACGGCTGAGTAAACAGGAAAGGGACTATCTAGAGAAGGAAAATGCCAATACTTATAACTTGGAATAAAAATTAGATATCTACAATTTTTCAGAGGGTTATATTTCAGCAATGCTTTAGTTTTCAGTCTAATCATGTGTAGGATGTGGGCTTTTGCATTTCCTCACTTCCATAGTTAACCCATTGATTACAAGACCCTGCTTCTCTCCACCTCACCCCACAACAGAATCACAGTTTAGGTGGGAAGGGTCCTCTGGAGTTCATTTAGTCCAATCTCCTCCTCAATGCACAGCTAATTTCAAACCTTGATCACGTCAAGGATGCTCATTCCACAGTCTCCAACCCACCTGTTCCATTGCTTAGTCCCACACTAAGATAATGGGCTTTTTTACAACCACTGAGAAAATGTTTTTCTTTACACCTGCCTTCCTGCTACTTGTGACTGCTGCCTCTTGTCTTTTTGCTGTGCAACTGTGAGAAGATCTAGTTTCCCCTATAGTCCCTTGTCAGGTATCTGAGATAGTAATTAGAAGCCCTTTTAGCCTTCTCCTCTCCAGGCCAGATAAGCAGCTCCCTCAGTGTCTGTGTGCATCTCGTGTTTCAGTCCCCAACCATATCAGTGGCCTTTCATTGCACTCTCCTCAGTTGGTCAATCCAAGCAAGTGAAGCCTGAGCACAGTTCTTCAGGAGCTGCCTCCCAAGTGCTGAGTGGAGGGGAATAATCCCTGCCATCTACCTCCTGGCTACACTCCTAACACAGCCCAGGATAGGGCTGACCTGTGTTGCTGGAAGGGCGCTCAGCTGAGCCAGGTATGTTCACTTGTGCAGTCAGAGCCTCTCATGAAGCCTTACAAAACTCTGATACTGTCTTTACTGCTGCACTTGTCTTTCTACAGGCTGCATAGTCTGGTCTTAAAAGGGAGTGGATTCACTTGAACAGTCCCAGTTTGCAAAGTTAGGTGTACCAGAATACGACTAAGCAAAACAAAATTTTGGCTTAATAAGAAGAACAGCAAGAGAAACAGCTGAGCAGTTACATAAGAGTCTCCCAAGGGAAGAAGTGGCAGAGTTATGGCTCACTGCATTCACAATCCAGAGAGGACAAGGCTGTATTAAGAATTTGTTCTATGGCAGAGTTTTGTATTACGTGTAATCTTCTCTAATGGTAATAATTTTGCAACAGCTTGTATTTGCTACATTCCATGCTTCTAGATCCTCAGAACTACATGTTTAAGAAAGATTCAATCAGCTTATAAAAACAGTTCCAAACAAGAGCTAAAGAGGACAAACTGACTAGTAGGATTTTTTCTTGATTGTGTGTCATTTTGCTGTTTGGCAAGGGACTGAATCTGGAAGTAATAGTGCTGGCACCTGCATAACTGTTCAGAGTTTCTTAAAGTGTTTCTGCCATCTCATCAGATGTTAATGGAATGGAAAGAACTTCCTTGTGGAATGAAATGAGAGTCAGAGCAAATAGTCAGCTGGGGAAGATTTTCTGTCTGTCTATCTGACCTTCTGGCTAGCTGTCAGTCTCCATCTCTCCTCTATGTAGATCAGTCAAAATTCACTTGTCTCTAAGTACTGATTTTCAAAGAGACTTGGAACATCTTTATACTACAACTACAGGAGGTTTTCAGCGGCAAATGCAGTCTTTGCTTCTCACTCTTGATCTGAGCTATTGAGCTTCAAAAACCATATATAAATGGATCAGCCCTTATTCTTCAAGCATTAAAAATGCTCTGCCTGCCTTTTGAGGCTTGCATAAATCACCCATTAAAAGACTAGTAGCTTTACATGCAGAAGGATACAAAATGTAGACCAAATTTTAGAAGCTGGTCAAAGATTGCATAAATTTGACAGGAACAACACACAAATAGAGATTTCTGCAACAATATGCCATCCCTGCTGAGTTACTTATACTGATGTAATACAGAGATCACGAGGACAAGTCTAGAACACAGATCTCTAGTTACAGGAACTGGAAGATACAGGATAGAAGTGGGGAGGGGAAAGAGAAGCAAAGCAGATTTTCTTGCCTTTTTCACAGTTGCCAAAGCCAAGTGTTTTTGGTCTCTGAATCACTGCTTATATACAAGAACAGCAGCCAACAGCCATATCTTGATCTTTATAGGGTGTCAAACCAACAGAGCAGGATTAAATAGAAGAATCAAGGGCAGCTTAATCTCATCATCATTAATCTTAGAGAAACAGCCTTGCTCTTCTGCACCTCTGTCCCATAGCAAGCTAGACATGAAAGTAAAAGAACCCAATTACCATTTAAGAGCCTGATATAAATCCTACTGAAACTGTTGGGGAAAAGCATTCTTTCAGTGACTCCTCTGGGCTTCAATTCCAGTGGTAATTCAAGAAGAAAAAAAATCCACAGAATTAGTTGCAACATGCCTGTCTTAGAAAGATGAAGATGTATAACTTAAAGTAGCTGAAGCAAAACCAAAATGAATGAAGCACCTCTAACTTAAATATTTTTTTCACTAGGTTGTTCAAAGAATGTACTGATTTGGATTATAATCCTCCTCAAGATTACAGTTCAATTCTTCCTTTATTTTGAACAGTATGATCCTGCACAGTAGCAACACTGTGGTTTTACTCAAGATCAAAATTCAAAGTCTGAAGCTCCTGTTACATTCTGCACATTTTATATCTTGGAACCATTCATCTTTTCCAAGAAAGTAAGACCTTGTGCCTTTTACAACCACTTACACCAGTTTAATTACATGATTTAGTTACACCAGCAAAGATTGCCTTGCAAAGACTGCACTTTTGCAACACAACAAATTCAGTGGGTTAGACTGGATTATATCAACACAAGGTTTCTACTGTCCACAGTTCATATATTTTAGCGGTTTACTTCAACATCTCTAAGCAAATCTAGGTACCACTTTTTTTGTTTCCCCAATGAGTTAAGGCCTTAAATCATATGCAGAAAGAATATAACCAGGGTTGGTTCTGATGGATATCCTTCTCCCCCTGAAACACTTTCTATAAATTCTAGCAAAATGGTTTAGCTGAAGGATAATGCTAATTGCAGAAACAGCAGAGGAATGCACACAAGTGATTCCCAGTCTAAGAAGCAGGGAATGAAGACAATTTTCACGTTTCACCCCAGGCTGTTTGATGAGACTTTCCTTAATTATGTTTATTTGGAATAGTTACCAAGAAGGATTCCGTTCTTTTTAATGCTACCATTCAAAAGCCATGGACCATGAAATCACATACTTCTTGCACATATTTGCAGTTTTTACAGAGGGTGTAGAACATACTACTCCAGTAGCTGCCAAAGTATCATTGTTACATGTAGATCAGGCAAAAATCAGAGGGCTTAAAGGAGTATGTGTATACTGTGTAATTTGCAAAGTACGGAGAGAAAGACATCCCTTTCCAATTACACATACATTGATAACTTCTGCATTTAAATATGTCAGGAGCAGAATTTACCTTTGTAAAATTAAAACCAAACTAGAACCACTAGCAGTGGTTTCGAAAGCCAGGCATCAGGGAGTTTTAACAAAATCAAAAATATTCCGGGGCCTTGAAATTTCTCATGCACTCATTGCTTGGAAGTCACATTGCCAAAGCATCACGAATCCTACTAACAGGGGTTTTTTCCTCTTTCAATAAAGTAGCAAGGCACGTAGAGCTTTATTTTTAAAGAACCCTTTTACAGTCTTTTCCAAGTCAGGCAAGAGTCCTTTTCCTTGGTAATGGCAGAAGAGAAGAACGACAAAGGTATTAATCTTATTTACTCCCATACATATTGGCAAAATTGCTAGAGCAGGGTGCATTTTGTAGCATTATAAAATCCTCAAGAGAATTGAATTCCTCCCACACCTCATCACCGAAATATTTTTGCAGGGAAAAATATGAATTATTTACAAAAGCAATTGCCAATAAAATTTCATCAAACTGTATCTGTTACAGAAGGTAAACATTTCTCCACCATTCCAATTTTTTTACAGTAGCTGAAATTCAGACCTACAGCTAAAATACTACTGCACCATTATTGTAAGAGAAATGCTGAGAGTTCCCTAATTACAGTGCTGCCAGTGGGAAGCACTGTTGCAAACACATGAGGAAAGGAGGATTAAAAGAACAATTCACCCCTGGAGAAATTCAGAGGAGAAAGATGCATTGCCTCAAGAAAAGCCTGACCCACAGGTATTTTCCTTAGAATACTGGGAACTGTTTTTTGAAACCTTCTCCTGTATTTAGTGACTAATAATCCACATTACTGTCATAAGCACATATGACAGTCAAAAACATGTCTCTAAAATACAAGAGCCAAATTTAAGGGGTTCAAGTGTTGAGCAATGGCCATAAATCAAGAACTGAAACACTGACAGCCACAAGGGCCATAACATTCACCTCAAATGTAAACAGTACCTGTTGCTCAGGACAAGTACTGGAACACCTGCCCATGCTGAGCACATGTAGAAGCCCATGTAGAAGCCCATGTAGGTTTCATCACCAACAAAGTGGTGAAAACAAGCAAGTAGCTAAAGCTCAGGTACTGTTACCAGACTATGTTTTTATTGCTGCAAATCCTCATCTGGAGTTCTAGGCCCTTGCTTCCAAAAGTGTGAGAGACAGGTAATTCCAGTTGGAAAGAGAATGCTCTGGAGCAACAGCATTGCTTTTTTATCACAAGTTGGGTACCTCGATGCTTAAGCTCTCTGAATTAATGGACATTTCAGAACTGCACCGTTTCTTTCTTCATTTCACACCTATTAATAACAAATTGTTCCTGATTCTGCATTGGTGGTGTGAAAATCATTCACTCTCCTTTCTGTAAAGCATAGGAGATCCCATGATGAAGTTAGAAACATGGATTTCAACAGTCTGATAAACAGTGCTAGAGAACACAAATTTAATTACGAAGATCAAAAGCAACGAACAGCAACACTGCCCTTCCCCTCACACCCCAACCACACACAGTGTGTGTGGCAGTTCCCCAAATTTCTAATCTCTAGCCACAAACAATGATCACCTTGCAAGGAACTAACTCAAGCAGTTTTAAAATTTAAAATTTCCTCTGCCACATTTGATTTTACTGAAGGTTACCGTTACACACACACCTCTGCTGGGTTTGCACAGTCCAGAACTTTGCTTTTACCAATCTGAATTGTCAGCTAAATTAAATTACCCAATTGCACTGTAGAGGCTATCACACATGTAGCTATTTTATTCCACTGAGCATGAAGAAAGTAATCTCTGAGAAAGCAGTAGCTTCTTTACCCAGAGAGCTAAATTTACTACTACTCGTCTGCTAATGCCTCAAGTGACACAAAAGCCCATAAGCAAATAAGCTGTGACCAGGATATTAAGGAGCAAATAACACCTCTACAAAGACATGCCTTCCACAGGTGTAGCATTTTCTGACTCAAGTACATGATAGTACACAAGTTAACTTTTGTTCAGATCTGCAGATGTGTTCTCTAACAAGTGAGACCAAATCACAGAAGCAACAGGAACTGGTGTTTCTGAGAACATTAATCATGGCTGGGCTTCGCAAACAAAGATTTGGGAAGGCTCTATCCACATTTGTTACAGGCACGCTGGTGGCTTATGAGGCCAATACGAGACAGGCATATCCGATTGCAAAAGGCACAGCAGAAAGACTCCTTAGATGGTGTATTCTGCAATACACGGTTCTTTCTGCGTTGCCTTTTCTCCTCAAGAGTGATCCTGTGTGTGTTCTCAAAGGCATCAGCAGCATTATAGATGGTGTGTCTCCAGGCCTCCCGATTGGAGGCCAGAGTAGACCAGTTATGGTGATCAATATGGCCAAGGCTGAGATGTTGTTTCAGGGAGTCCTTGTATCTTTTCTTCGGGGCTCCTCTCTTGCGGCAGCCAGTGGCAAGTTCACCATAGAGCAGGATCTTAGGGAAGCGGTGGTCCTTCATCCTTGAGAACATTATTCTGTAATTTAACTACATGACTTATGCATGTCATTTAGAAATTCATTTAGAGACTGAAAATCAGGTTGGGAAATGAGACTTGAAACTGGGAGCAGAGGTGAAGAGAGATATTAGGGTTCTAAGGTATGCCATTTCCCTTAATAAGTACTTTTTGATGCTGAGATCAGTCTCAGTGCATATTAAATAATTCATAGCATCGCCGTCCTGGTTTTAGCTGGGATAGAGTTAATTTTCTTCCTAGTTGTTGGTACAGTGCTGTGTTTTGGATTTATTCAGAATGCTGATGACACACTGATGTTGTAGGTGTTGCTAAGTAATGCTTACTCCAAACTGAGGACTTCCCAGTGTCCCATGCTCTGCCAGTGAGCAGGTGCACAAAGAAGCTGAAGGGGAGCATGGCCAGGACAGGGGACCCAAACTGGCCAAAGGGATGTTCCATACCATAAAGCATTATGCCCAGTATATAAACTGGGGGGATTTGGCCAGGAGCTGCCAATTGCTGCTCAGGGACGGGCTGGGCCTTGGTCAGCAACTGTACTGTGCATCACTTGTCTTTCTGGGGTTTTATTTCTCTCTCTTTTTGTTGTCTCCCTTCTCATTACAATGATTATTATATTTTATTTCAAGTATTAAATGGTCCTTATCTCAACCCAGGGGTTTTACCTTTTTTCTGATTCTCCTCCCCGCTGGGAATGTTACATGGTAGTTAGTTCCTGGCTGGGGTTAAACCAAGGCAATCCCAACCTGCATATATGTAATATTATAGACTGGCTTTCAGGAACTGCATTACCTATAAAATGACTTCTATTTTTATTCACAAAGTATATGTTTGTCTTTGATGATGTGCTGAAAGGGGCTCATTAAATTACTAATGTAACTATTAAAGCTATTAAATTACCAATTTTGAGGGATCAATTCAAAGCACATTGAGATAAGCATAAATCCAAAGTAAACCAAGTGTCTCTTCACTTCAATGACCCTCCTATGAGGCTCTGAATGCTAAAATATCTTTCTCCTGACAGGATTAACCCCTTCATTGTATGACCCTCCCTGGCCAAAACAGCTGAAGTAGTTATTCCTACGGCTCACAAAATGTTCTGCCTGGTAGTACATGATGGGGGGAGGGGGATCCTTGGTTTGTTTACTTTTAGAGCCCAGGGGAGACATTGCTCCCTAAGCTTCCTGACAAGATGCTTATTTTTATTCACATTGTCACTATGTTTTCCCATGAACAAATATTTATACTTCAGAGGAAATGTTTCAGTAACATGTATCAGACAGGATAAGCAATGTGCTCACTTCCCTTCCCCTTATTATGAGAAAGCAATTTTGCTTGTATGAGGAAGTAAATAAATAGACTCCCTAGAGATGCCTGGGAAGGGGTAATTCTTGCAGGGAACCCGTGTTGAAAATACTGGCAGCATGTCACTGTGTTAGCTGACCTGCAGAGGTTTCATTTGCAATTGCAAGAAATGAATACATTAGAAACTTATTGTTTCCTTTTTTGTTCAGAAAAACGGACCATTCCTGTACAATCCTGTCTTATTTAAAACATTTTCCCTTCTGATAAATTTCAGTAGCATGTTATGTTCCTATCTGCATTATTATAATATGCATTCAATACATATGGCAAGATATAAATCCATCTTTTGTTAATGCTTCTGAACATAAAATAGACTGAGAAAGCCAGTGGGTGAAAACGACCTAATTTCATTGATTACTCCAAATTCTGAGCAGAGGGCTTCACTATATGATCTCCTGAGGTTCCTTAAAACCTGAATTTTCCTGTGATCCTAAATTAAGGACACATATTTGGTTTTACTAACTTATATGCTTACCGTAGGAACTGTGAAGATCTGGCTGTGGTACTTGACAAAAGCAATATAAATATGCACCTGTAATTCAGGCTGGCAATGGCCCCACTTTTCCCTAGGCTGCAGAGAGCAGGAACTCAGAAACCTGCTTGGATGCATGAAACAGTACCTGCATATTTGTGGTACAATCTCTTTTTTCATCCCAAGATCTCACTCATTTCCTGCATCTGCAGTTAGTCTGTGTAAGTATTTGCTCTTGAAAATTAGACTTTAGCAGCTTCCGTTTCTTTGATGCTTTGAAAAAAAAGCCTGACATTGGGTCAAAAAGCTACTCTGTGCAGAAGCCACCCATTGCTAACCCTGCAACAACACCCATCCTTTATGCCTTTGTTTTTATCTACTGGAATAGCAGAACAAAGCTGACTAATTCTGTAAATGAAAGGATTAATTCTAGGACTTTTCCATTTAAGACTTCCAGTACAAAGTTCACCAAGACACAGATGCTACAACTTTATAAAATACCTGACCAAAAGCTGCTGGACAGAACAGCAGTGGTGACAGGCAACACTAAGTGAAACAAGTCAGGTTTTCTTTTATTTCTCCCTGTCAATACTTACCTCAAAGGAGAAAATAGTGTTCATATCCATTTTTAGCAGCTTGATCAAAAGCAGAATTCCTTTAAAGATACTTCATGTCTTTCTCTTACTGTGGCATTCCTGAAGAGGAAAGGAGAGGGGAAAAAAAAAAAAAGAAGAGAGAATAAACCTTATTTTCAACATAAAATTACAACACATGCAATAGCAAAGACATCTTTTATGATCCATTATATATTGTACAACAGGCCTGCTTGGTAAACAAAACAGTCTTTCAAAGTTTCAAACAGGTAGATTGAAAATCTTCATTAAAATACTGTTTGCTCCAATGAACTGAAGAAATCATGGGTAGCTAGATGAGCTCTTGAGCATAACTGGAGATTGACACAGCTCTGTCAAATGAAGCTTGTTCTTTAGTAATTTTCCTCTGGATTTAGATTTTAAAAATCACCTTAGGTGTCATAAGTGAGCACTACTCTATCACAGTTGACCAGCTCCTCTCTGTTAGGTAACAGAGCCTGAGTAGGTTTTTTTGCCCACCTTCAAGAAGATATCAAGTCTAAAATATGGGCTAGCAGCCTGATGACACATGAACTGGGACTTCTGTGTTGCTTCTCCTTTGGTCCCAAATGAAATTAATTATGAAAGTGCTTGGCTGGGTTTGGTAAACGTCTGTGTTATTGTGGCTTGGTTCCCATCCAAGAGCAAGGCTGAGGTTTTCCAGGAACCAAAGGTGGGAGCAACACTGATTTCACCTCAGATGGTGCCCTCAAAGCAATGCTCAGTGACACAAGTAGGTTTCAGAGGTTCATGCTCTAGCTTGAGTAGCTGAAGTAAAACGCAGATTCTTCAGCTGAACAGACTAGTGGCCCACTTAGCTTCTCCAGGCATTTCTCCCTTCTTATCAGCAACTTTTCAGAGTTGAATTTAGGACTGAAGTTAGCTACTCACAGAAATTCTCACCTGCTGTAGATACCCAGTATAAGACAACAGCGAGGGCAAACACAGGAAGTGAAGTAACACTTCCTTCCACCTTTGTGGAATAAGCAAGCCAAAGGGATTGACACAAGAGCTAGAGGCATGATCTTTATATCCCTCTAGAAGTCCTTCCCTTCCCTTTGACACTTAACAATAAGCATTTTAGTGGTAAAGATCATATCGGTCTTCCTGAACTGCCATGTTTCATGCAGCTACAACTGTTGAGAACTGTATTGATGGCAGGAAGATCAGAAGTTACTTGCAGCTTTTCAAAAAAAAAAAAAAAAAAGGATCTGATTTACCTGCTCATAAACCCAGAGCTCCCTGTTTATATTTCACTGAGATCTCATACACTTCTAACAGCCTTTCTCTGCTTTGTCCTCATTAAAATCCACAGACATGGCCTCCAAAGATACATCAAGATCCTTCTCGCTCTCAAACAGACATGCACCAGTTCATTCATAATTCTTTCTCAGCAATCATTAATTATTTACATTATTGCCCTATTAAAGGACACACTGAGACTCTTCTGCTTGCTGAGACGTTTTTAAATTGTTGTGCTGTAAAGTCAGACCAGTTGTTTGAAGAATGTAAGTGGATAGAAATGTAGCTAAACCTGATTTTCATCATTACTAAAGCATAAGCCTAAAAGTTCCACTTCACAGAAAAATGTTTCTGGCCTCCATTCCCCCACCCTCAGTCTTTGGGTTTCTGGTTTTGAAGATAGCTGGGACCATAAAAGAAAGGCTCAATTCTTAATTAGCATTGTGCTGACTGATTACAACTTCAAATTATAAACATCTTTCATACCAAGCAGATCATCTATCTCTGTGATGATGATCTGCACTCAGAAGAATAGAGATGCTAAACCTTACATGGACCTTCCTCATCTGAGTCTCTCTCATAGCTGAGAAGAGAGCTGGCTTTATACAACTCTCACCCTGAGTGCCCGCATGAGAGAGCAACAGTTCCTTCCATGGCAGTGCAATTCCTTCTCTCTTCCATCTGCTCCACACGCAGGCAGTCATTACCTGAACTCACACTCACCCACAACAGCAAGCACACCGTGGTACTGTCTGCAGGACATGCAACAAGGTCAGCGTAAGCTGAGGGAAACTAAAGCCAGCTGGAACACAGAGTAATTCAGGGAGGGATGTACCTATATGGTCTAATTCTCCAAAGGGGGGAATTTCCTTTAAATAGGCAGGAAGGTGAGGAGCAGGTGGTTGTTGCTGCAGGTTGGCAGGTGAAACATTTGCAGTGTGAACCAGGCCCAGAAGGAATGCAGGCAAGGCCGGGTGGAACACTAGGTTCCCTGGATGACTTGTTGGGGCCAACAATCATGTGTGATCTGGTCTAGGAGCCTCTTCTGTTATGGACAAGACACTCCTCTAACATAGTGATACTACAGAAAACTCAAGAAAGCTCAGCCCAATTTTCTCCTCAAATCCACCTCAGCTTCACCTTTGGCTTGTTCAGAAGCCTAAGCTGATCCAGTCTTTGTCTCACCCCTGTTTTTTTTTTGAAGATTATTACAAAACTAAAAACATTGCAGAATTTTATCCTCTAATACTACTCTAGTTTCCTTTTACCAGCCCATCATCTCTGTGTATTGCTTTCAGTTCTGTAACACCACACATTCACAGTACATCTACCCCAAATCTCTTCAACAAACTTTGAAGGATTCTGTAGAAGAAAACTGCTTTTAAGCCTCGTGTTTCTTCCTTGTTTAATATGTTCTCACTTCAAACTTTTGCCTTTAAGAGTTCAAATACCAGAAAAAGTTCAAGTAAAAGAAAGAGCAGAACCTTAATTCACTGTTGTAATCTTTACTATGATACACCTCACTTGCTGTACATTACATGGTTGAACAGACAGTAGAAATTTTACCTCCCATTGATACCTAAACCAATATTTCCTCTCAAGATAATTTCAAACCTTTAGTGTTCTAGAATCCATAGTAAATGCAAGTGTTTTGCCCTTTCTACTTCAGTTTAGGCAAGTGTGCTTTTTCTAGGGTCTCCCTTAGAGAAAAAGGAATTTTTTCCTGCATTGATTACGCAGACAAAAGAAACTGATGACGTGATGTAAATATTTCTATTTAGCTAAGTACAAATGACAACATTTGGTGAGAAGTTGACAATCAGGTTCTAAAAGAAGATGGGATACTATGATTGCCACTCACCCTGCCTTAGAAGCACCCACAACGACTCAGTTAAACAGCTGCTAAAAAGTGCATGTACTAAAGCTCTAATTTCCTATGCTATCCAAGTAGGGAAAAGTTTTGCCCTTTTCCATTCTTCCTTTTGGAGAGCTGCAAAAGAGTTGGGCTGGATACAGCCCAGTGCTTCTCCCCAGAGGTTCTCAACAACTGTAAAGAAGAGAAGAGGCTCTCTAACTTCATTCTCCTGCTAGTCTTTTTGGGAGGTACATCTTTCTTCATAATCTTCTTGTATCCAGTTCTCTACACGCATTTGCACTCTGTACCGATTATAAATTTCATTCTTGTAATGCAGAGAACCATTAATAATTTAAGATTAAAAAGGAACCTAAGGGTAGGAATATTGCATTTCTGCTCACGAGATAGATGTTATTCTGCTAGTACGTCAACTCAGGTTATCTTTGTGCATGCTATGTTAATTCAGCAAATTGCTTTTCAAATAAAGTGCTTTCAGAAAGCGCCTGGAGAGTCTACAGGAGAAGAAAGTTTCCTTTCTATGGAAAATGTGCCAAACCAACACCAGGAAAGTGAAATACAAACAAATTTTAGATTTGTCCATCTAGTTTTCACAAAGAGGGGGCAGCCACGATAAATTTCCCGCATGAACGTGTAAAAGTCATGCCAGGTGCAGCGACAAACACCCCAGGTGCACTATTTGCACCGCGTTCAACCACAGAAACACCAAACACGCCTAACGGTATCCAATGGGTCGGCAGCGATGCAGTAGGACCGCCTGACTCCCGGGAGAGCCGTCAGCATTTTCGGCCTTACCGGCGAAGGGCACGAGACACCAGCACGAGCCGGGCGGGTACCAGGACCCCGCTGGGGCAGGAGCCCGGGGCTCCGGTCAGGACGTGCCCCGGAGCGGGGAGCGCCCCGGCCCGCTGGGCTTCTCCGCCACCCACCTCTCCTTCCTTCCCGCCGCTCCAGCGCAACTCCCACCGCGCCCGGCCCCGCCGGGTCACCGCGTCCCGCCGGGAGAGCCTCGGGAAGCCTAGACAGTGGGCACCACCCGCTCGCTCCCTCTCTCCCTTCTTCCCTCCCTTCTTCCCATGACCGGGGCCGCAGCGTCTCACCTGAGCGCGGAGCGGGACCCGCTGGGGGCGGGACAGAAGTGACCCAGCGCGGTGCGGTGCCTGGTGCGGTGCCCGGTGCGGTGCCCGGCGCTGCGTGTGGTGTGTGCGGTGCCCGGTGCCCAATGCCCGACGCTGTGTGTGGAGCGGTGTGTGCGATGCCCGGTGCTGTGTGCGGTGCCCGGTGCCCAATGCCCGGTGCTGTGTGTGGAGCGGTGTGCGCGGTGCCCAATGCCCGGTGCTGTGTGTGGAGCGGTGTGCGCGGTGCCCAATGCCCGGTGCTGTGTGTGGAGCGGTGTGCGCGGTGCCCAATGCCCGGTGCTGTGTGTGGAGCGGTGTGCCCGGTGCCCAATGCCCGGTGCTGTGTGTGGAGCGGTGTGCGCGGTGCCCAACGCCCGGTGCGGTGCCCAATGCCCGGTGCGGTGCCGGGTGCGGCGGGTCCCGCCCTGCCCTGCCCGGCCCGGAGCGAGCGGAGCGGGCGCGCGCGCCCCAGCCAATCAGCTCCGTCACGTGAGCGCGCCCCGGCACGCGGTGCCGCTGCCGCGGCCGTTACAGCGGCGCCTGCGTGCGCGCGGCGGCGGCGGGAAGCCCGCGGGGAGGATGGGGGGGCGGTGGGGTGAGGTGGGGTTGTGCGCGCGCCGCTCCGCTCTGAGGGGGCCCGGGGGTCGCCGCATCCCCTCACGGGGGGCTTCGGTGCAGCCGGCGGCGCCGCGCCCGCCCTTCCTGTCTTGGGGAGACATCGCTTCCAGGAATTGAGGGGCTGCGGAGGCAGGAAATCCTGCGGGGCCCCGCAAGGGGAGCGGCCGCGCTGACGTCCCATCAGCGCGGAGCATGGGGGGGCGGGAGGTGCCCTCCGCCCCCTCCTCAGAGTAGGTCCTTGCTCCATGTGAGCACCGGCTTGATGAAATGCTGAACCGTGCTGTGCGCCTCTCTCGGGGGCGGATACTGCTGTGTTTGACATTGCTGTCGGACGAGAACATCACACCATGCTGCCTGCCTCAGTTGCCCCACACAGGACTTTGATGCTGAATTGTAGCTAAAAAGCAGCATTAAGCCTGTTTTTCATCCAGAATGCTTTCCATTTACACTGTTCTTAGAGTGTCCGACCTCTGTATGCATAATGCACTAACAGAAGTCTTTAATGGGAGCAATAGTGGGAAGCCATAAGTAATCCAGCACCATAGGGCATTTAAAAAGGTTGTAGAGCATATTGCTGAAATGCTTTGGTAAATTTGAGGAATGGTCCAGTAGCCTGGTGTTGAAGGAATTTTCTGCTTACTCAGTGTCTTAGATTCAATTTTTCACCCTGGATCTCTCTGATCTGTTCAGGAGGATTTCAGAGGACTGTGGGTGCTCAGCCTTTGTGCCACTGCTTCACATCACTCAGCAGTGACGTTTAGTGTTGGTTATGGAGAATTTCTGACAATGCCGCCCTTCCAGGCTAAAGAAGAAGTGATAAAGGACCTAAAGACAGCAGGAGCTGGCAGTATTGCAGGTAGAGGCAGGCTGGGCTTGCAGCCAAAATGGTCTCCTATCGGACTGGCAGAGATCAGGCATTCTGCTCAGAACTAATGAACCTCGTCCCAGATCAGGAAAACCAGAAGAGAAGCAGGGTTCATTGAATCCTTTTTATTCTTTTGATGATTTTTATTTCATGTGCTTCCCTGGGGAGTCACGAAGGCTTGAAACTTACCTGCTGTATCCTGTATCAATATTGTGATATATGTGCAAGCTGTGTCAATACCTGCTGTGTCAGCATGCTGAACAGTGCAGCAGGGTGAATTTGTCTGTGTGCAGCTCCGTGCTGCCATGGATAGACTGCCTTCAGCATATAAATCAGCTTTAGAGTACTGTCAAACACCAGCATCCCCTGTGCTTTTTACATTTGTAAATGAAATGTGGGAGGATGATCACAGGATTCCAGGAGCTGGGCCTTTAAAATAAATGGCACTTGGTACTGCGAGCCCCTCATTGAGGAGTCAGAAACTCTTAACTTGGCTAAATTTTAAGATTCTGAATAAATACTAAAGGAGAATTACCTTTGTTGCATATGTGGTACCAAGGGCAAAGAAAGATTGCTGGGCCACATTTACTCCCTAGAAATGGAAGCATTACTTTGTTTGGGGAGAGTTTATAGAGTTCTGGTACCTTCTATTTAAAGCCCCTATGAGGAAGCCTCCACAGTGCTTCCACAGCATTTGCGTGCAGAATTGTATAGTTGTGCAATTTCACTTAGTCCAAACAAACTGACTAAATTCCTGTAATTTTTGCTGGAAACACACTATCATTTGCAAGGCGATTGGAGCAGACAGCTGAGCTCACAGGGTTATCACTTGCATCTGTTCAGAGGATGGCCTCTAACCTTGTATTGGCTAAAATTTTTTGCTCTGTCAACTAAACCCACATGAGATAAAAGTCCACCCATGCAACAGGTTATGTAGTTTGCTTTAAATCAGCTGTGTTTTGTGAACACTGAATGACTTGCTTCTATTTCATGCATTTCCTTTAGCACTTCAATATGAATTTAGGTTGCTTGAAAGGTTCTTGACTGACAGTTTTGGTAGTTGAACTCCAATGTTTAATCCCAGACTGGTCCAGCACGAGGAAGCTTCTCAGTGCTACCAGGCAGGAAGCTTTGCTGGGCTGAGGATAGTCCCATTCACTTGCTTTCTTATGCCAGCAAAGGCAGGATTTCCTGTTTCTTCACTGCCCTTTAGTTACTGGGGGTAGGATATTGTTATTACCTTAAAACTATGCCTTGGATACTAAGACTGTATGTTTAATAAAAAAAAAAACAAACAAAAAGGCAAGTGTTTAGTAAGTAATCTGCTCTTTAAAGTGTGATTATTCCATTTCAGCCTTAGATTAGTTAGGCAGTACTCTGGAAAGCTAATGGTCTTCACAGCACCCCTGCTCTATTTTTGCCAACTTTAATTTATTGTCCTTATTGATTTTTGCAAATTCATTTATGCTTTTAAGATTCAGCTTATTTTTATGCAAAATTGCAGGTGTTGAAGCTATAAGGAGAGATGGAGAGCGTGATGTTATCCTTCAAAGTGCACATGGAATACATGAGGAGAAGCTATGTAAGTTCTAGGCTTCCAGGTATGGATGCCAAAACTCTATTAAATTTGCTGTTAAGAATAATTATTGGCAGACAGTTGTGTAACTTTTATGACAATATCTCTTGAACCTAGGCAGAAGACAAACTGATACCAGTCATGATGTCAAACTGTGATTGCATTACTCCCCATTCACAGAAGGTACCAAGGTGACAAAAATATTTATGAGTGTGTTTTCATTGCTACACCATTGTTGTCAAGCTGCAGTTATGTTAGTCTGACTGTAGTAGCTCCAGATGACTCATGGCTTTCGTTATATGTCTGAGTTCTTAAAGGATAAAGAATTTGGGAGAGGTTATTTTTTTTCTGCAGAAAAATGATAAAAAATCTGTTCTGTGATAGTAAGTGCATTTGTACTCTTCAGCACCCACTAAATTTTATAGGATGGAGGTAAATTGTGAGCTTTCTGAAGGTCCTCACACCTGTTTTCAAGCAGTGCCTTGAAGCATTCACAGACAGTGAATAGAGCATAGACCTTTGTGCTGTGGTGGAACAGGGAGTGTTTGTGCCCTCAGTTCTGCCAAATGAACTGTGGTGACACGGGAGGTCACGTGGAAGGTGGAGATGAGCAAGTGCCAGGCCTTTCCAGACAGGTCTGAAAGCCAATGGCTCATTATGCTACAATTTATTGAGATGTTTTTAATGTTTTATTCTCTGTTGTCTTATGGTTATGACTGTGGTTACTGTAGCCCTTTACTGCCACATTGGCCTGGAACAGGCTTCAGATAGTGGAATTCTATTGCTGAGTATTCTCTGGCTCTGCCCATGGCCTCCAGCAGGCTGTGGCCAGCTCTGCCTTACATTCCTGTTCCCTATCATTTGGTGTTAGGGCAGGTGGAATTCCTGTTCCCCGCATCTGTTTGTGGCAAAGACTATACTGGCCTTGAAAACTTCTTCTTTGTCCCAAAGAGACATCAGAGTCACAGTCATTTGGCTACTGAGGGCTTTCAGAGCCTTATTACGGCTTTAAGCTGTAATACAACAAATCAGAGTAGTGAGAGGTTTTAGTGCTTCCCTGTGATGTTTTGGCACATCCACACCTAAAACATTGTACATAGTTCAGTGGGAGTTGTGAGTGGAACAACAGCTGCATAGAATGTCAGGAGGTGTGTTACAACATTTTGCTGAAGGTGCATGTCAGCTTTATAGACTGTTATAAAAATAGTATTATAAACACTGCAGCAGTCACCACTGTGTTTATGCTACACAAACCTGCGTAAGACTGGTGAAGGTTTGTCTGGGTAAAGGTACTGACTTGGAAACTGGGAGAGGAAGGATTTCACTGGCAGTTTATAACAGTGAAATATTGTAGCCTGAGGAGAAATAGGTTGTGGAAATGTCAAATAATAGACAAAAGTTATGCAGACAGAACCCATTACTGATTTTGGAAAACCTATCTGAATCTCCCATTTCTTTGGGCTCAGAAATATCAGGAGTGAAATGACAGCAGAATTCCTGACGTCTAGTGGTTCTAACAAATAAACATTTGTTAACTCTGCTTTGATGGACAGTCCCTATTTATCCAGCATCACTCAAAGTCATGTCCTCATACAGCTCATTCTTTATAAATAAAAAGACTTATAACCAGCTTGGACAAGCCTACCAAAAATACACTCCAAAGAACACTGGAAAGAACAACAATGCCTTGGAAGGAGGATAGAGGAAACAAATATTTTCCCTCATTTATTTCCACAGTTTTATTAAAGGTAGTGAATACATTTAGCCACATTGAACTAAGCTTTTGTAAAGCACAAAATTCAGCAAGGAAAGCTTGTATGACTTCATAATTAAACAAAATTGATCCAGGAAAAAGGGATCATGAAGTAATGTAGAGTGTTAAACTGTCTAAAGCTTATCCATCCTTGTCTTCAGATGTAAAACTGAGGCAGAGAAAGAACTGACCAAAATATTCCTCTCCTATCCTTCTTCTACACTGTAACTACAGAGCTCAGGGATGAATTTGATGTGGGAAAGTAGAAGGGACTAAGTCCTTCTGTTTGTGTGTGCTCCTGCAACATAAGGGTTGTGGCTATATAGTGTCCCTCTATGTAGCCTGAGTTGCAGAATTTAAACCAAGGTGGATGGCAACAATGCACAGTGTGTGTGGTTGTTTGCTTCGCCAATACAGAGGATTTGCACCAATGTCACTCCTTTCCTAGCAAATTCTCTGTATAACAAGCCAAGACCTGTGATACCATCTAGGCTTAGTTCTCAGCAACCTTTCACCATAACCTTTCACCATGCAGTGAATGTGAAATGCTACCAATCTAGAACAGCAGAGCTTTAGCCTACTTTGGAAAGCATATGTGATCAGCGGTAACTCATGGAGAGCAGTCCCATTGTGAATTAAATGCCACTTAGCTGAAAGTGTGCACTGGATTTAATTCAATTCCTTGTTTGCTGGCACGAATTCTTCTGGTGACCGTGAGTTTCCAAGAAAAAGATGCAATTTTTATCTCTCTTCCTAGGTTTAGCACTATTCAAATGGCAAATTATTTTGTGTGCCTTCACTTCTGATCTTAAAGTCTAGAACCAGTGAGGAAGATGAGAATGAGCACAACACCTCCAACCTTATCACCTAGGCTCAAACTCCCCTTGTGTAGTATGTGGGAGTCTCTCATAAGCATCACTCTCACATAAGCATATTTTTTTGTAGTGACTGTATACAACAGTTCAAATGCTGGTTGCTGTAACAGAACTCTGGAGCACATACTGGAGCTGTCATGTGTTCTCCCTCCCACCCCCATCTGTCCCGTTCATAAGTTAGAACAAGCAGTTAAGGGATGAACTATGACCTCGTTTCTGTCCTCACAAATACCACTCACAGTACCAAAGGACTTTAGCCAAAACAAGCCAGTCTTTATAATTACAGGAAAAACAGTGCTCTCTGATATCTCAAATTATGATGTGCCTGCAAAAAAGGATGCACACGTGTCTGACATGGCAACACTGGCAGTTTGGGTAGTTCTCAAGCTGGTACAATGTGTTACCAGGTATGTTTAGTTGTAGAGTGTTTGAACCACATGTAAACATTATTTTCCAGACCTGGTAATAGTCTACCATCCATAAAAGGAAATTTAACTATAAGTAGTATTTCTTCATGCTGTTTAATCTACTTACTGTCTGTTTTCACATCTTTGTTCTGTCTCCCTTTTATCAGATAGAATGAAATGTAGGTGCTTATGTAAGATTTTTCAACAAGTTTTTGCTGTTAAGAGGGCCCAAACCCAAACCTTCTGCCGAGGGGTGTAAGCACTGAGGTTCCTCAGAAGCCAAAGTCAACACAGCACAAAACCATCTCTGAGAACACAGAGGACCTGAGTGTCGAGGAGACCTTCTCCTTTGCTCCATGTGCAATTGGAGTCCCTAATTTGCTGTTGGCTTATGAAACCCCAACAGAAGTTAAGAATTATCACTTTGTAGAGTATCAGCAGTGGAGACTAGAGTTGTCTCACTGTAAATGAGAGAGGTCTGCTACAGTGACAGCCTCAGTAAATAATCTGTTTGTCTGCATTCAGATTCTGATCTCTTTGTTCTAGCAAGATGTTGGATCAGATGGATGGTCTGGATTTTAATTGTTTGTGAGCCAGAGAGCAAAAGAGGATCAAGAAAGAGAATTAAAATTTTTATATTGCTTCTGCGTTGGAAGATTGTAGTATATTTCATAAGAAAACTTTCTCTGCATTTTCCAGCAGAGACATTGAAAAGGTGCCAGATACATTTAAATGAACCTATTAAAAAGACAAGAAATTTGGAAATATGGAGAAAAAGAAAGAGGAAAGTGAGTATTACTTTCAAATATTCACACCTACATTTTAATGAAAATAGGTAAGTAAATACTGCCAAACTAGTATTTAATCTGCAGAGCTTTATTTGGGCTCGAGGTCTCTGTGTCTTGATAGCTGTAGAAAAGTTGTTTTCTAAACACATAACTAACTCCTGTAAACATTGCATGTATTTGTAGATCAAGAAAAAAGAGAAAAAGCATGAAAACAATTTTAGTACAGAGAGAAAATTTTGGCAACGTCCCGTGCTTTGTTACAAAGTACCTACTCTTTTCAGACTGAGTCCATGTGGCACTAAACTCCTGAAAGTTTTCCACTGTCTTTAACAAAATCAGTCACTGCCAATGCTCCATTGGTGTCTCTAAATACAGATTTCTCCTCTGCTAGAACTTTCTGGAAGAAAGATGTTTGAAGAATCACAGTTTGAAATATTTCAGGAAAGTTCAGATGTTTTGAAATCTGAGAAAGGAACAGACTGGATGGTGTAGGCAATGTTGTTACTTGTTACTTGACTACCAGCTCTTAAGCAGTTGCACTACAGTAACCCTTCGATTTATAAGAGTTAATAGACATCTTCATAAGTACTTGATATTTGGTTCAGCCATTACAGTTATAACTATTGATAATACTTCTTTGTCCATGCCATGCTTAGATTTATAATGATTTATATATAAATTGTTCAAAGAACTTTTGAATGTTATATTTGTACTTTTATATAGTACATAAAATATGAACTATTTTGGTTTCCTTTTAAGGAATTCTGTAGATTTAGTGATAAATATTTGAACTATTTTTTGCCCCTTCAATTATAGTCTGTTATGAAGAGCAACATCTTTAATTTCTCTCTCATTTTTCAGTAGACCTGCAAGCACAAGTGTTGCCATTTGACTGACATACACAGTTTAGAAATCTTTCCTAATATCTCACCAGTCTGAGTTTTGAAAACTTCTTGACAACATCCCAAAAAAATTCTTGATAGTATTTCCATGTTCTGAAAATGCAGAACAGTGTCTACAATGTGATTATTTGTGCCCTAGCACTTGTCAGTGTTTAGGGTTAACATAATCCACTAGCACTAAAAAGGATAAATGGGTGCTTGTGCCTCCACAAGTGTCTACCATTTTATTCAGTTGGGAGTGCACAGAACCACTAACCAGTACACAGAAGATCAGGGGAAAGGAAGAATTAAATCTGGCTACAAATACTGAAACAGCAAAATAATAATAGAATCACAGAATAGTTTTGAGTTTGAACAGAGCTTTGAAGGTACTGCCCCAGGGATGGGGCATCCACCAGCTTTTTGGGCAACCTGTGCCAATGTCTCACCACCTCATTATAAAAAATGTCTTCCTTATATCTAGTCTAAATCCACTCTCTTTTAGTTTAAGACCATTACCCCTCGTCCTATCGTACAGGCCGTACTAAAATGTTCATCCCCATTTTTCTTATAAGTCGCCTTTAAATATTGAAAAGCTGCAATAGGGTCTCCCCAAACCTTCTCTTTTTCAGGCTGAACAATCCTATCTCAGCCTTTCCTCACAGGAGAGGTATTCCATCCCTCTGATTGTTTCTGTGGCTCTCCTCTGGACCCACTCCAGCAGGTCCCCATCTTTCCTGTGCTAAGGAATCTAAAAGAACTAGAGTCCTACCAGTTCAGATGGCAGCAACTAGAGTTGCTATGAGAAATTGTTACAAATTATCTGCATAAACCTCAGTTATCCCAACTGAATCTTCAGATTCCAAGCTTCCCAGATCAGGCAGTCCTGATGCTACAATCACCAGCAGCACCTACAGTGTGTCAAGATTCAATTCTATGGAAAGAGATTTGAACTTGCAGTGACATGAACTTTCCCTTCTAGTACAGAGAAGCAGCACTTCTGCAGGGTCTCATTTTGAGACTACTCGTCTCATCAGGAAATCAGTGTCAGTACTTCAGACTATAGAAAGTTTCCTTTCTTTCTACCCCTGAATGTGGTTTGGCTTTTGAAAGATAACAAGGCAATCTGTCCTGTCATCTGTTCTGTCACATCACTTGTACCGTTACATCTTGTGGCTCCTAAGAACAGAAAATACAGTAGAAAAAACTTGACAAAATCCACAGTTAAAAGCCATGTTATTTTTAAATTCAGGGTTTATTTTGTGGAAAATAGATGAGTTTTTCTTTTCTTAGTCCAAAGTTGATCTGTGAGGTAAAAAAAAAGCTGTAGCCTTAGTGATATGGTTGACTATCTGACTGTCTGGCAAGAACATTTGTATTTTGGTATAAATCTGGGCCATTAGAAAGAGTACTAAGCAATAGTTTGTGATTGGTGAGTGTAAAATTTGATTAAGAGGACATGCATTCGTCTGAAAATATTTTACTTCTTAGGCTGTATTTCTGAACTTTCAAGCACTCCTGTTAATTGTTCATTGATAATTGATCCTGCTGGGAATTAAAAGCAAAGAGCACTGTTAACTGGATAGTGAGAATAATAGGGATTCATATCTACTTTTTGGTGGGAGAATGAGGCAATGAAAGTGGAAAATCCCAAGGCACTAATTGGTGTAAATCTGATAAATTCTATGACATGGGGAGTTTTTGGCTGGAATGAGTATCTTTGATAAACTCAATGTCTTTGGTAGTTGCTGTTTCCAATGTCTGGAGAACAGAACTGCAATTTTTGCAATAGAAGACTACCAGGAAAGGAAGTCAGTGAGAACTTTGGTGAATCTGCCAGGGCACCTTGTCTAGTTTATATCTCTTGAGTTACAAACAGATCTGAGAGAAGCAGGGCTGAAGAAGGTACAATTTCATGTTTGCATCTTCTGAGGATCTAATGGTGTCTGCACCTTGACCAAAATTTTCCTCACAGTTGGGATAGTCAGGGACTGAAATTGGCTGGATATTAGGATGGGACTAGGTTTGTGCATATAAAGAAAGCGTCATGGCATAAGTGATTGTTTATTAGCAAACTCTTTTCTTACTGTCCTGGTTTTCTCTGAAATATGCTGTGTCTTACTTCTCTGCTATGTAACAGATTAAAGCCCTTTTTTTTGTTTGGTTTTTTTTTATTTGGTTTTTTTTTTTTTTTTTTTTCCTGTTCTCCCCATATAACACAGCAGCAGCAGCCTGCCAAGTAGTTTAGCTATCAAGAAGGGTACTGCCATAGGCTCCAATTGCCATCAGCCCAAATGCTGTCTTGGAATGATGTAGTTACATTCCTTTTGGTTCTGGGACAGTGCAGGCTTCCTGGGAATGGGTGATGCTGATCTCCCGTTCAGGTTCTGTGGAAATAAGTGGCTCATTCTTAGGGCTTTTATTTAAGCTAATGCACAACTACAGGCATTGTCTCAGCCCTAACAGATTTAGCAGGACAACTTCCTTGAGGAAAGATTTACCAGTATGAATAAATTAAATACATTTAGTCTGTGAGAATTCATACCCAGAGGTATGATAATGAGGTGTGATAAAGTCACTGTGGGTTGAAGGTAAAATAAGATATCATAAACAAGGACTTCAGTGTGTAGCAATGCCTGCATATATGAAACATTTCATTTCAGTTAATTTGAAGCCCTGTACTTTGCAGCCTCAGTGTTCACTTTTTCCCTACCTGTAAATCATAAGGTGACTGTTTGAAGAAGATCATGTGTCTCAGAGCGTGCAGGTGAATGGAAGGTTAAACATTGTGACTGGCATTCAGGTGACTCTTGTGCAATCAATCCCAGTGATATGATACTCAGTCAAAAGAACTGAGACAGAATTGACAGTCCTGGGGAGAAGAAAAGAGAGGAAGAAGGTGAAGGGGAGGCTCTTAAATATGTTTTCCAATGTTGCATTAGAAAAAAAAAAAAGACCTAGGCTTTGATTCTTGGCTGCAACTGAGTCTCTGGCAGCTATGGGGATGTGTTGAGTGCTTACTCAGGTGTTCAGGAACAAAAGGGAAAGGGCTGGAACCCAGAACCCTCCTGTTCATATTCTTCCAGAGGTGGAAGGCAGAAGGGGGGAGAGCCAGATCCTTGGCTATATCCTAAAAAATAGTGACTGTTTCTTTGCATGTTCCTAGAAGAGCCAGATATATTTGCTTTGTGCATTTTGTACTATCTTGCAAAACAAGAGAGTTTAGCAAGAGCAAGAGAGTATTTTTTTCTGCAGTAAGATGCTAAAATATGTCAAAGATTTTGATGTTCATAACTACACAAGAAAGCTGATGTTTAGATAGCCCAAGGAAGGGTGATTTAAAGATTCTGTTCAGCATGGAGCTCAGGGTTTAATGGGCCAGTTCTAGCAAAGGTATCCACACAGGTATCATTGTACGGTAGCTAAAAGAAATTAGTTAAAACCTTAAGCTGAGAGACAGAGAATCTCTTTGCATTCTTTTCCAGTTACTCTTTCAGTGAAGTGTTCTTAGCATGCTGGTAACTACTTCACAGTTTGCACAGAGTTCATGTTCTTGTCATTATGTTTACAAATGTATACCTGATTGGGAAAAAAAAATCTTTCTGAGGGAGAAGAGGTAGTGGAGGTGTTACTAGAAGAGGCATGGGATGTGAAATTTCATATTTCTATAGGCCTTTGGAGGGATTCCAAAAGTGATTTAAAATATGAGGAAAGGTGGCACACAGAGGCAGTGAGGCAGCTGTGGATGGAAATGCACTCCTAAGCAGTTCTCCAGTTCTGTACAAGGAGTAAAAGGCACAAGGAGTAAGATATATAAAAACAAAGGCATGGAGGCAAAGTAATGTATAATCTGGTACATGATCCTCTTAAAAGTGAAGGATAGCCTGGGCTCTCCTTTGCTTTACAGCTTTCTGCAACAGAGAGTGCAGCTACCTGAGTACATCTGTGTCACACCTGCTAGACAGTCCCTGTGAGGTCAGGGCCAAGGTCATTCCGTGCACACAGACACTGGGCAAATGTAAATACAGTTTATCTTAGAAAGACATCCTAGGGGTGGCTTGCACCCCTCAACCTGCCCTGGCCCTCCCCACCCTCCAGTAAACCTTTTTAGCACCAGGTATCATCACAGAGGAAGGTCTTTGGTTACATTGTCTTGAGTTGCACACAGTAATTGGGTGAAGCCCAGCTGAAAGCAGATATAAACTAACAAGGGGAATAACAGTATCCAACTCTGTATAGGTCTGGTGACATCGGCTATAGCTGTTGCCATAGCATAATTCTAAGGCAGCTTTATGAAAAGTTCTGTCTACTTTAATGGACACAGCAAGGGAGATAATGTCCTCTAAATACAGAAGCTTCCAGCGACTAATAAAAATATCTTGTGTAGAATTTACTTTAGGATTTCATAGCCATAATTTCCTTACAGCTGCCTCTTCTCATCCAATCATTAAAACACATATGCTTTGCAGCTGCTGGCTGGGTTTTCAAGTGCCTAATGTAAAATGGAAAAAGGACCTTTACCCTTAATGTAAACAATTTTTCTTCTTGGAATAAAGCACTTTTCCCAAGATTTGCTGGCTCATTGTTTTTAGTAACACTTATACTGCCTTCTTTCTGAGAACTGTGGAACACCTGTCCTTTGAAAACCCAGGCTTTTCAAGATGTCTCAAATTTGACATCCTAAAATTAAGACATTCTACTGAATCCTGGCTGTTATCTTTACTCAGCCCAGGGGACCTCACATTGCACCATGGGGAGTTTCCTTATCTTGAATTTCTGATTAAGACCTAAATCTCTCTCAGGCAGAGCCGTTATTGTTCTATTCCATATTAAAATACAAAATCACATTGACCAAACCTAAGACAGTACTTATGAATCCAGAATGAACATGGCAAGTTTGAAATTATATTCCAGATCAAATTTTGTGAAATAGTACTCTATAAAACAACAGATAATTTCCTTACGTACAGATTTGGTACTTTGCAAGTCTGGGCAGAAATAACGTTACCTGGAAATAACCTACTTCAAAATAATGAGGAAAGGATCTCTTGCAGTAATAGGTCAGAAAACAGTTGTGTCTCTGGGGATCTCTTATCAACCTTATTTTTTTCTCAGCATTATTAATCTGGATAAAGCTAATTAAATATCTTAGATGCACTGGAGATATATAGAACACACACGTTTTGTACCTGTAGTAGCCTTGCTTAATTACTGATACTAAAGTATAATTGTTCAGACTCACAAAGGTGATTTTAATGCAAAATAGGGAATTACATTGAGCCCAGGAGCAGAATGAGTGAAATACAGTCTTACTCCAGTAAACTATGGCCTTTGGGATCCATCGGGAACAGGAATGTCAGACTGAGAAGAAGATAGCTTGAGATATAGGTCTTGCATCTAATTCTGTTAGAACTTAACATGACCATCTTCTATCTCTGCTATAGTGAACACACTGAATGTGGTCATGCAGTCTTCCTCCACCTCAAAGCCTGGCTGTGTGATCCCTTGATACTGATCCATTCACTAATTCCTGAGTGTGATTGCTAGGGTTTAGCTTATATGCCTGGCTCTGTCAGTCTTTGTATATGTACACATGTGTTCTATGTATGCCTGTATGGAATTTTCTGCTGTATTCGTCTGTGGTTCTGCTACATACACTGTTATGTAGAAATTAACATGCAGTAAGATCACAACTACATGAAGTCTTTAAGGGAAATGACATGGAAGGACATAGGTCAGTGAACAGGCAGTGGAAAACTGAGCTAAATTATCAGATCAGAATTTGGGTTTTGTGAGACATAGTATGTAGCTGCAGATGGCAACTTCTGCCAAAAAAACTACATTTAAAGTAATTATGTGAAGGAGAAACAGATACACACAGGTATTCAGTCACTTCCTGGGAAAAAACTCCTGTAATGCCACCCTTTTCATGTGCAGATTTCTATCACTGCTCTGGATGTGCAGGTGTACCATAAATCATTCCTGACAATCCCACCTACTATGATTAATATTGACTGAGTATAAAAGAGAACTGATTACTTGGCAACTTGCAGCAGGGCAGTGCATGCTCTGGTTGAGGCTGGTAGCAAGCTCCACTCTGCGGCTGCAGAGCTGTGGCCATCCCAATGTCAGGCTGGTCACTGGGACATGTGATAACAGCTGTGGCCCTTGGGATCTGTGCCAGCAGGGAGTTGCCTTCTCCTGTCTGTGCCTCATGCAATAAAAGAGGCCCATTGGAGGACATGGTGAAAGAAGTTACTCTGGCAGCTCCATGCCTTCTGAGAATTCCCTCTGTACAACAGAGATCACTCACATAGTCAAATTTAGCAGACTTAAGGATATTTTGAGCATCCCAGAGAACAAATTGATTGGTGACCCAGTTCTTCCATTCCATTTGATTGCTTTCTTGAGCCAGAATTCCTGGTGCCAAGGGGATCCCTGGGGTCTGATAAATTTGGTACAAAAAGAGATGTTTGAATTAAGTACTTCATGGATGAAGAGGGCACAACAGATCGAAACAACTTTGGCTATTCCTGCTTCTATTTAGAAACCGTGGTAATATTTGGAGTCTGCTTGCAAGTTTTAAATGGAAAGATCTCCTTTCTCTGCTATAACATAATGTTCAATACAAAATACATAGTAGGCATATAATGCATTTATGATACTGATATGTGTAAAACATCTTTTGTAAGCAGATCTAAATAAAAGAAGCTCCTGCTCCCATCAGGTTTGTAATTCAAAGTGTGTCCAAAATGTAGCAGCAAAAAAAAACCAACTTTGCAGGCCTATACATGGAAGTAGCTGTAGTAGTGTGTCCTCCACATGTGGGAATGAGATTTGAGAATTTTTCATTTCAAGTGTGGTGAATGATAAAGCTTTGCACTTGTATTAGTGATGCCCATATTTGCTGAATGGTACATTTACTGGGTTTATTTCTGATAGCAAATGTTTGTGTCTTGCTTTCATAGCCCCCAAGCAATGGTTTATTCTCCCTTGGTTCATCAGCAACCCTCCATTTAAAGCTTCTGACACAACTGCTGCACTTTGGAAATTTTGGTTTTCTTTTCTCTACCTGTTTGTGCTGTTTCCCAACACTGAACACCATGGAGTGTAGTCTGTTGCTGGTGTGCTTAGGAAGTAGCTACAGTATTATGACTGTTTCTGCATACTACCAATTTCAATTAAATCCTCAATCATTCAAATGCATTAGCAACCTTATGTATATAAGATAAAAGTAGTCCTAGTTGAATGAGCATAAAAAGTCACAAATTATAAGAGTCTAATGAAATCATTCACACATATAAAGTGACCGTGATCATGATTATGCATAACCCCAGCTTTCTCAGAATTTCATTGTTTTGCCATCAAAAGCTATTAATGCTTTCATAGTAATTTTCTGCAGCAAGCACTAACAAAGACAGCAGTTTGGAAAAATAAAAAGCTGAAAGGCCCATTCTGCAAGTTGGGAATGTGAGAGATTACATCAGTCTGGGGGTTTCTGCTGGTTATACTTAACAATTGGAAACCCAAAACTTAAAGGTCAATACAAAGTTATTAACCAGTCACAAATGGTCATTGTTGTCAGGCTGCCCTGTGTATTGCTTACAGCTTCCTCTGATTCTTCAGAACTTACTCATGGATGACTTATAACTCACATTGGAATGAATACCGTGTACAGTAAATTATGTCAGAAGATTGCACAAGGTGCCTCTCCCATGATGTAACTAACATTAAACTGTTAATCATAAACCTGGGGCTTCTCAGCTTTCACTAGCACATACAGCTGTTATAGAGCCAGGTGAAACACCCTCCGAGGAGTCTGGTGAAGTCCCTCTGTTCTTACTGACATTTCTTGAAATCCATATGCTGCATATAAACCAAAAAGACAGCAAAGCCTTGCTGCAAAAATTAAAGCTCTGTGTATGGAAAGGATGCTGAATTTTGAAAAACGGCTTTATTTTAGCAAGGACAAGTTTTTATTTCGTCTTTTCTGGACACATGGCAAAACCTAACCCTAAGGGAAATCATTTGCTACAGCTTAGTTTTGTGTTGTATTATTCTCTGGCAAGATTTGTTTGTCAGTTTTAAAAGCAGTTTATAAACCAGTCAAGTAGATCAAAACTGGAAAGCTGAAACGTTCTTAAACATTCATTGAGTGAGACGTTTTTTCCGTTAAAACAAATCCTCTTTCCTTTTTGTTAGCTTGACCAACACAGACTTTTACTATAATGATGACTGGAAAAAAAAAAGGTAATCTTTTAAGCTGAAGTTGCACATGTCAGCTGGAGTGAACCATTCCCATAATATTATTAACCATAAGCCAGTCTATAAAACAATGCTATGTTTCTCTGCATGGGGTGTGCTAACTAGCTTCCAATTTCACTGGGTTTAGCCTACCTTAATTCTCCAATGATGTAAATCTTCAAGTAGTGCCTATTTCATTTTGAGGGGTGTTTTTATCACATCACATCTTTTGTTTTATTGCATCTTTTTTCTGCTCCTCTGACATTCTGTCCCTCTGTAGGTAACTGTTATTACCATGTTTATGGAAGGCAAAGGCACAAACTGTGTCCTGTTAGAAACTTTTTAAAACTTTTTTAAACTTACCTGAAATTTTTTTTGCATTAGCACTGAATCTAAGAGGAAGAAAACATTTTTGGTGATGAGATCAGTAAATAGAGACAAAGTGTCTAATGAGATTCACAGCAGCACACTGAGGTAGTTAGGAACTGATCCAGACCACTCCTACGTATTTCTCATGATTCTCTATGCTGTAAGTACTGTACTGTGTTTTAAGAATCCATTAGCAAGGGGAGCAGCTTACACAAGCTTTCTATCAAGAATTAACTATGGTTGAATTTTGCTATTTCTCCTTTCTGTCTCTTGCTGGGTGTTGAGTCTTCTTTGCTACACACCCTTACCTTTTCACCTTACCATGACATTCACTGATCCAGGAGCTTTAGGTAGAGCTCAGTCAGACCTTGGCTCTCAAGCCCATGTCTAGAGTTGTCCTCTGTGTCCCAGCCCTCTTTGACCAGCACTGGCACATTTTACCTGGGGCTGCTGGTGGCTGAACTCTATATTTGATGACATGGTGGAAAGAGGCTTAAAATATTGCAGTAGGTGCAAAAGTCAATGTGTAATTGCTGATGCCTGTAAATGCCTTACGTCAGGGCAGTGGTATGACGTGCCGCGCTGTTTTCCTCCACTGCAGGCCATATATAGCCCGTTACACTTTGATCTGCTCAGCAAAACGGAATGGATTCCTTTTGTCTGTAAACAGCAGCTGGGTGAAAGGAAAGGGTAATGGAGCCTGAAGGTATTTGATGGATAGGCACTGGCTTTCAATATATTTGCTGACCAGATAACAACCCATATATGTATTGCCAATGTCAATTTGGTCTGTACTTGTTACTGCTTCTAGAGCACAGTTGTGGTATAAACCAATCTGCTCTGATTTCACCTTGGGAGATGAGATTCTGGAGGGAAAATGTGGCCTGGCTAAACTTGTGTTGTGCCTTCCTGTGACCCTCTTGTCATATGAGCTATTTCCAATAAGACTGCTCTTGTTCTTAGCAAAGAGGACATATTCTTTGGTGGGGAGCTTGCACGTCCTGTTACTGTTCAGTGTGGATTTTCGCATTTAAGAGGTTCCAACTATGCAAATGGAACTGGTTTGTGCAATTCATCAGATGCAAAACTGACTTAAAATGAGCATATGGAGGCATATGAAAGGTTTGTGCTGCAGTTAAATGTGTCTGAGGATCAAGGAGGAACAAGTAATTTAGAAAACCTACTTGCACTTTAAAACATCTATTCTTGATCTGGGGCAAGTGTCCATGAAGTTTTAAAGATAGCATCATCTCATCCTACCTTATCCCACATTTCCTGAACAAGTGTTCATAGTTCACATCTGCTTTATTTACTATCTGTTAAATTTACTGCATTTTTATCATATATTAGAAAAGAAATATATCTTCATATAAACATGTGGTTTAAAAATGGGATTAGAATCCCAGGGCCTTCAAACACTCGTGTTTCAGTGAGTAAAAACAGACTTTCCTGATACATTTTGCAGAGCAGAAATGGTTGTTACATGCCTCATACTGTATAAAATGATTTAGAGCAGTTCTCTCTTTGACTATTAAATCACATACTTAGTAACAAGCATGGATTGTGAATGCAAAATTCGTTAACTCTTACAGTAAAGTGTAGAATGTTCTTAGCATACCAAAGGGTGTGAACCAGATTTGGAAATATGATAGTGCTTTTTAACACCTCTTTTAAAATGAGGCAGATGCAGAATAATCTAATCAAGATGTATATCCGAAGTATGGAATTAAATCTATTCTGAACCCAACTTCCTGCATTCATGAACTGTACATCCATGAAGCTCTCAAATAAAGCAATGTTCAACCCACGTTTCCTCCTCTTAGTGGGCAGAGAAAATGTGGAATATTTATTATTGTAACAGTACTTTGTCTTTTTGTGTACTGCATACACAGTCCTGTGGTTTTGCAAAATCCTGCTTTAAATGTGAACCTTGGAAGCAATTGCAAGGGCAGAGGCAAACATACCATCTCATGTGCCTTCACATGAACTCAGCTGATTATGTGTGATTATAAATGCACTGTTGATTTTGGTGGAGGGGCCAGGCCTTGTCAAGGCTTTGTGGTGCATTGTGGATTTGCAAATGCAAAGTGTCTGAAACCTCTTGCAGTGACAGTGAGACAGCTGCAGGACACAAACACAAAGTAAATTAAACACATTCCTCACCTTTAACATAAGTTTGGTTTGACCCTGGTTAAAGCAGATTGAAACAAGGCAAGCTCATTCCTTAGCAGCCAAAGTAGGAAATGCTAGGGTAAAAGGCAAGTTTACTACCTAGAAGTGGTAGGGGGAAAAGACCTCCTTTTGCCTTAGCCGAAAAAAAAAGGAGATGCATTCATTGCTTTCTGTCCTTTTCTCTGTGTCATTTACCTGAAGATCTTTCAATATTACATAGTTCACTATTATTCCTATGGCTGAAATTTCATTTAACTTTGACTGGTTCTAGTTAGACATCTATAGCAGGATTCAGTTGCCTAAACAGAGACCTGTAGTACCATTTGAGATGCCCTACCTTTTGTAAGGTACTTCCATAAGGCTGACACAGGACCTAAGGCAAATCCTTGCTCCTCTGGGGCAGCAGTGGTTGTTTCAGGGCATCTCCCATGGGACTAGACCCTTACATTTAATCCACAGCCTAAACAAATTGTCTTGGCTCCTTGTGTGATCAGAGAAGAGAGAGATGGGCTTCTTCAGAAGATGGTTGTATGTGTCTGAGGCATCAAGACAAGTCAGTCATCCCTCTAAAGTATTTGTCTGTTATCAGGGGGTCCACGTGACAAGGTAAGTTTAGGATTCTAATTTGTGGGTGGCAGAAGTTAGTTATGATAAATTTTGTCCTTTGTGAACAAAAAATATGGAAATCATGGGCTTTTAATATAAAGAATTTGATTTCATAGTATCACTAAGTTTTATCACTTACAGATGAATTGTGGGAAGTCCCAAGGATGAAAGTAGCTAAAGCTCATGTTTAATTAAAGGTGCAAGTGAAAATCTGAATTAGATATTTTTTTCCTGAAATTAGTTGGTATTTAAAGGAATACAGTAAGACTTTTATTTGTTTAATGAACCAAGGGAACTTTACTCCACAGTGTAGTTGAAGGATATACATATCTTTTTATATTAAACCATTCCTCTCTGTTTTAAACTGGTTTGTGAACAGTCACCTGTCTAAAGTAGATTTGTTGCAGTTGTGATGGTCTGGGGATACAAATGAAGCATAAGTAGTAAAAGATAACATTATATTATCTTTTTATTAGACCACTACTTTAGCAGGAGAAAATAGAGGAGTATTCAGCACACAACCCACTCCTTTAGGGTCTGCAAGCTTCTCTGTTTTTTCCCATTATTTCAGTACAGCTATTAAAATATACTACTCCCCTTACAAGACTAGCCTCATTTATTATTGTCTTAAGGAATGCAAATCTATTAATGGTGGAAATGAGGTAAGGAGGTCAGTATTATGAACAGAACACAAGATATAACCTTTAGAGTCGTCCCTGTCCCACTTCAATTAGAAATAAAATTCTAAAAAGATTCCTTTGACATTCTGAAGCAGCACAGGAAACACAGCAGTGCAGTTTAGTGTGATATAGTTTCCAATGCCATTCAAATGCTAACAGATTCTGAGATTTGGCCAAGTTATTCAGCACAAAGCTCCAAGAGGTGGGAAAGGATTATTTATGCCACTGTTATATATCCTGACACAGTGGATACACACATCCCCTACCAGAGAAAAGTCCCTTCTATGTCTTAGGGTGCAAGGTGTAAAGTATAATGAAGTCCCAAACTGGAACTTTCCCAGTTATGTAAATATAACTCCTGGCTTAAATTTATATCACCTTTGTTTGCCCTTTTAAATAATTAGACATCATCACTTATACAGAATCCCTCACTGTAGTTCTAGGAAATTTTGGAATTTTGAAACAAAGTGAGAGTGGAAGCAAATATATTTCACGGCTTTGAATTTAAAAGCTTTTAAAACCAAATTTTACAGGAGATAAGTGACCAGCTTTGGGGTTAACTCTACCAATAAAGAATTTACAGCTGAAGAGACTGAAGGGGTTACCTTGTAAGGCTCATTCTATAACAGTGAGAAAAGCCTGTACAAAGCCATCTGTAGGATATTAGACATTAAAATGAGATTTATCTTTATTGTGTAGCCTTTTCAGCTGAGATCAGTGCTGTGCATCTGGAAAATCTTACAAATTCATTAAAAACAATAATGTATAAGAATGTTTTATGTGCAATAATATATAGCATTATGAATAATGTAATAATGATGTAAGTTTTCTGCTTTTGTTATTACTTCCTTGCTTTCTCAAGCAGGGACATCTGAATTCATTGATTTTTAAAAGAATGTTGCTTTTCTGGTGAAGTCTCTCCTTTACCATGTAGCTGTTGTCCTTCAAGACATCAGGAAAAACTCTCTCAGGGCGTGAGAATTTATTTACAGCCCCTCTGAAAGGCTGCTTTAGGAAAATCTCTCCGTAACACACACGAGGAACAAGCATAGTACAGGCTTGCTGTGGCAAGAAGGGGTCAAACCACGGAGTAGTGACTGTGCTCGTACAATTTCTTTTATAGAAGTCTGTAAACTTTGATCTAAGGATGGTATGACTATTTGTCTTATATGGAGATATATATATATATAGTAACCACAGAAAATCTGCTGCTTGTATCTGAATGTGCTAAGTTAGCAGTTCAAGCAAATTATAAATAATTAGGATAACAGGTTTTCATTGCACATATATATATATATAACCTTTGTCACATTTTTGTGACCTCAGTCAGACAATACCGTGAAATCTGAAGAAGTATTGACATGAGTTGTGTATTGCTTAGGTAAAGTCAATTTGCTGTCTTTGGGAGAAGTTAATAAATTAGACCAATGGCCACATGATCCTAACACATAATCTGCTCATAGCACCTGAAGAGCACTGTCCTTCTAATCCATGGTCCTGTTGACAAAGGTAAAGTCCAGCAGGAAGTTTGAGTTTCTGCAGAATCAGGCCTTTATTATGCAAATAATAGGTTTTTCCTATACATATATTTGCATTCATACATTCACACACACATATGTAAGTTATTTTACATTTTAGAATGCTTGAAATGGATCATAACTGATAAAAATACGATAGCTACTAATAGTTTTTATGTCATAAAAATCCATTGGCACCAAAAAGATCTTTTTCTCTTATTGCAATTTCTTTGTAACAAACATAACAATTAAAATATAGGAATCCTCAACAAGAGTCCTGGAAGATGAGAACAAACATGTTTCTCTGATCTACTGACACTAGAGAACTCAACAGTGATATTGCAGCTGCTGTTATCCCCCATCTTCATCCAGATCTGATGAAGAAAGACGTAAGAATCAATGATTTAGTGAGCTGGAAACAAACTTTAAAAATCAAAGTGAACCAATTATAGTAAAATGCTGAATAAAGTGATGGATTCTTTACCTCTTGGTATATTTAATCGTCTGGATGCCTTCTGGAATATATTGGAGCAAACGCTGGCATTGACAGCAATATAGAGGTAGGATGGGGAACTGTATGTTTATTTTAGAGACCATATTAACTAATCTTTGACTCCTGCAGTCATGAACATTACATACGTCAGAACAAAGAAAAGCTCAGTTGCTTCTGGAAATCCATCACCGTCTGTGAAAATGCACAGTAGTACAGCAGAAAATATTGCAGTACAGAGCACCTTGTTCTCTTTCACAACTGACTGTTCCCATGTATCATCATCAAAAACTCATGGGCATAATAGCAATAGCAGGAGTCAGAACTTAGCATAGCAAAACAATGGTCTTGTGGTCATGACTAATAAACTACCTGTATCAGAGCATGTGAGTCACATTCTCTCCATTTAGCTTGGCAAGATAAGTGGTTGTTTGCATCACAGCAACTCCCAGGTAGCCAGCAGAAAATAAAAGAAGGTACAAATTGGTCATCATCACCACCAGAGTAACTTTCTTTTTTTGTTGTGCTGAAGGTGTCAGCAGAGCTGTGTTTAGGTGAAAAGTAATAGACCGTGTCATGAAAGGCAAGACTGGATGTAATTGCTTTATTTAAAACTTATGAAATCTGAAAGGTAGCATCAAAGTTGTTAATTTTTTTCAAATAGCAGACATATTCACAGTCTGCTCTTATCAAAACTTTCATAGGCTTAATACCAGTTGCTACTGGGCTGGTCCTAGCAAAAGCTGTGTCTTGTTCTTTAGTGTATGATTTGTGCAGATTGAGGAGTTTTTCCAGAGAAGTTATTTTTGATGGTGGAATGGGTGGTTTAGTGACTTTTGGTCTTCATGGCATTGCTAATGAGATAAGGACTGTTCAGGCAGACTTGAGATGGCTCTTTGTATCCCATTTTTGGGATTAAATTTTGTGTATTAAATTTTTATGTATTCTCTGTTTTGGTTTTCTTGCCACTGGCTGTGGAACCTGAACTCTTCCAGTGACAGCTCTGTCAGCCGGAGGTTGTTGGCTGCACCTGCCTTGTGCAGTGGGGCACAAACTCAACATTGAGTCAAAGTACCCACGATACTTTAAAGAGAATTTCCTCTAACAGGAAAATCAGGTATTTATCGTAACTTCATGCACTCCAGCAGGGCATCCCTGGAGAGGGAGTGAAAGTCTGCAAGACTGCACCAGTACTTGATTTGCTTTCATTGTCTACATGGGCATGGAGTTTTTCAGAAGAGCCAAGTCCAGCCACAGAATAGTCAATGGTGCAGGTGCTTAGGGTATCCTCTAAATTATTCCTTATCCTATAAACAGTACTCACTCCCCTTCCACAGCACTGTTCTTTTGACCAAAGAAATAGTATACTAGTATAGAAACAGTTCCAGGAGCTTTCTAGAAGTGGCAAATTTTTGATGGCTTCAGTAGTATGTTCATGAGTTACATATCAATACATTTGCTTTACTCAGAACCTTTACTTGGATGCAGCTTGCAGAAGTAATGGTTGTTGAACACTGTGCCAAATATGTTTGAATGAATTACTTCTCTAAGGAACTCTGTATTTATATGCAAGAACTGAGTTTTCCCATAATACTTCAATAAGAAAAAATGCTATTTCTCTGCTTGTTCTCCAGCTGTAAGTTGCTAAAGATGTTATTTGCAAGTCTGTGTATAACTCATGCCTTTAGGAAAATTTTCCCCTCTTTCTTCTATTACAGAGCTGAGAAGCATGGAAACAAATGAAGAATACATTTGGTATCCATTCACTGCTACTCAGATATTCATTTTTGTAACATTCTGCATTACTTCTTAAGGTTTGGGATTCATTGCACTAGCAAGAGCTGTTGTAAATACGCTTTACTGAGTATTTGTTATCTTGTGTATGGATTTCATATGCATAGATGCACAGGTAATATGCCTATGTATAAATTATGACTGAAGTATAGATGCCCTGGTATTTGTTCAGATACTTGGAAATCCAAGAAAATTCATATATTCCTGTTACTATTATTTCATCTCTTTCTATGACTCACAGTGACTTGTTGTGAAAACAGTATATATTGCTTAGGTAGCTATTGCAGGAATGAGCTAAAAGTGGATCAAACAATGACCATCCTATCTAAGTGCTAAATAGAAAATAAACGTAGCCTGGTGTTTGGGGTTGACCCAGGCTGGATGCCAGGAGCCCATCAAAGATGCTCCATCACTCCCCTTGGAAAATATAATGGAACGCTCATGGGTCAAGGTCAGGACAGGGAGAGCTCTCTCACCAGTAACTGGCACAGGCAAAACAGACTTGACTTGTGGAAATTAGTTTAATTTATTACCAATCAAATCAGAGTAGGATAATGATAAATAAAAACTGAATCTTAAACCACTTTCTCCCCACCCCTCCCTTCTTCCTGGGGTCAACTTCACCTCTGAATGCTCTACTTCTTGCTCCCCCAGTGGCACAGGGGGATGGAAATGGAGGTTGTGGTCAATTCAGCACATGTTTCTGTTGCTCCCTGCACCTCACACTCCTCACACTCTTTCCCTGCTCCAGCATGGGGTCCCTCCCATGAGAGACAGCCCTTCAGGAACAGGCTTCTCCAGCATGGGTCCCCCATGGGTTCACAAGTCCTGGCAGCAAACCTGCTCCAGTGTGGGCTCCTCTCTTACAGGGCCACAGCTCCTGCCAGGAACCTGCTGCAGTGCAGGCTTTCCATGGGGTCACAGTCTCCTTTGGGCAGTCCCCTGCTCTGGCATGTAGTCCTCCAAGGGCTGCTCCACCATGGACTTAGGTGGGCTGCAGGGACCAGCTGCCTCCCCATGGGCTTCATTCACCACAGGCTGCAGAGGAATTTCAGCTGCCCCACCTCCTTTTCCACTGATCCTAGTGTCTGCAGCGATGTTTCTCACATATTCTTGCTCCTCTCTCTGCCTGCAGTTGCTGCTGTGCAGTTTTTTCCTCCTTTTAAATCTGTTATTCCAGAGGTGTTACTGTAGTCATGGATGGGCACAGCGTTGGCCAGCAGTGGGTCCATCTTTGAGCCGGCCGGCACTGGCTCCATTGGACATGGGGGAAGCTTCCAGCAGCTTCTCACAGAAGCCACCCCTGCAGCCCCTCCGCTACAACACCTTGACACACAAACCCAATACACCTAGTTAAGCTGTATTTTGGTAGAAGACAATATTAGTGTTGGCCTCTGGTCTTTAATTTATTTATTCTTATTTTTCCAAGACATTACACTTCAGAGAGGTTCCCTCCATGTGCCATCTGTCTCCTTGCAACTGGGAACGGTAGAATAATTTTCTAAAGAATTGCTGACAAGATGTGGCAGGGGAACAGTAATCCATAAAGACAAGATTTCTCATTAAAGTCACTCAGCTCGTCTGTGATACAGCAAGCTCTTGATTTACACTGGTCACTTCTGGAGCAGGGAGGACAGTGGCTGGTAAGTTACATTTTTTATTGCACAGGCTAATGGTGAGGTTCTTGACAGGAACTGGGATTGCTGTCAGATCAGTTTTCATGGCACAGACACACTTATCTAAGTGAGATTATTCTAGTTAGACAGTTTATCATAATAACAGATGTCATCATAGACACCTCTTGACCTTAGTTACTTCATGATGTCTTAATGCTGGCTGGCTGTTGTCATATAATTCCTTAGGCTTTTGCTAGGAAAGGCAGATGGACCACACAAGGCCCATCGTGAATTATACCAGACCTTCTTTTTGGCCTTGTGGTACAGATCTTAAATTTTCTTTTCTATGTGTGCCTCCTGGTCTTCTCTCACGAGCAGAACCTTAATGCAGGTTGCTGCTTCTGCTCTTGCTGAGAACCAGTCTATGACATACTGGCACAGCTGGACATGTCAGCCAGCTGACAGTGGTTGCAAACACACAAAGGAAATTGCTCTAGAACAATTTACAAATTAAATATATGCCACAGAAGCTTGGGTGGGATGCAGAGGGCAAGGAATAATAGAGTAGAAATGAGAGACACAATCACAGACACGGTGGTTGGAAGGGATGCTGCAAGTCACCTAGTCCAGCCTCCTGCTTAAAGCAGCACTATATACCTTGGAAGCCTGAAAGCACAGGGGAGCATACATAGATAGGAAATACACCTGGACTAAAACAGAAAAAGGAGATGTCCTCTTCCAGTTGAGGAACCATGGTTTTCCAGAGTAAAATGAAAATTTACTTCAGCTTCTCCTCACCCCTCTACTTCTCTACATTAGTATTTCACAATAAATACCATCTGTCTTTTCAAGAGGGTCCTAAAGGTACTTGGAAGTACAGAGAAAGTTAAGTCTCTATGTAACATGAAAAAAAGAATAATCCTATACAGTGTGAAAAAAAGAAGAATCCATGATAATTGTATAAATCATTAGCTGGAATAAAGGACTTATTTTTCCTTCACTGAAAAATGACAGCTGCTTTGCTAGTTTTTTATTCTTAGGGTATAAGGAGCCATGGGGTAGAGATCTTTTCCTACCTTACACAGATCTGAGTAAAGAAGTGTTAAAACTCGTCAGCTTTCAAGCAGAATCATGTTTAGTCTTGAGCTGCCAGGATTGTCAGGTGAATTTGGGTTCTGTAGGTCTGTGTGCCCCCTGGCTTAGCCACTGCTAATGGGAGAAAAACAAATGAAAAATCTAAGGTTGGAATTTCAGTCCAAGCCCTGCACAGACTAAAAGATGTTCTTAATTTCATGTAGAAATGTAGCTAAATGATCTCAGGAAGTGATTCCAGCTGAGTTTATGTGCTTGGAGGAGCACTTCCTTAATTATCCATGCTGAAAGTTGGCAATGGGATGCTACAGAGTTTTTAACAAGAGTGACAGTCTGCTACTTGTCTTACCTGGCAGATATGAAAAGTAAATATTTTTTCATAATGTTTCACTCTACATTTTGCTTTTAACAGTGGTTATATTACCCCATCCTTCTCGCAGATGGTCTGAGGAAAATGTGAAAATACAGCTGGAGACTATAAGAAAATCAAGATCACAGCCCAAGGTAGAATATCTAATCAAAGTAGCTGTTTGGTAGACAAAAGGGTACATGCCTCCAAGCAGCGAGAGCCCCAGCTCTGTCATGAGGTGGATGTACTGACCCACATTAAGGTGTTCTGCTTTGCTTCCTGGCAATGTACATTTGCTTTGGTTTTGTTGCAAACCCTCCAGCTGGGATCCTCTGGAAACAGGAGCCTAGAGGAACAGCATGATTGGCTTGAAAGATTATTTTGTTGTGATTGCTAAACCAGCTGCATTCTTCCACTAGCTCACCATGTCAGATTCACATAAGCACGCTCCAGTGCATAAGCACACTTGTAAGATGCTAAATTCAGCCAACCATCTCTTCACTCCTTGAGGGCTGAGATAAAGAGGAGTGTGAATGGCAGAGAGTGGAGGAAGAGAGTGGCAGATCACACAAAGCCAGAGTAACTGCTGAGTTCCGAGTCACTCAGTCAGATATCCTTAGTACCACTTTAATGATTCAGTGACACCAATAGTACTTTGAACTAGGTGACTAGAAATGGAAGATTCTAGAGTAGTCACCCCAATATCCTTCTCTCAAATTATACCAAAATGTAGTTATATCACTCCAAGTAACTCCCAATGAAGCAACTTAAGAGAATGTTCTCAGAGAAAGTTCTGTGGTCCAACTATCTGACACAGTCTTGCTAAGATGGTTGCAGCTGGCCTGGTAGTTGTTTGCTGGCTCTTCCTCCAAGCAGGCAACCTACCCATATGTGTGACCTTAGCCTGGAATATATAGTCCCAGTTTTCTAGAATACAAGCTCCTGGAACTGAGCTTCATAACACTCTAACAAGATAATAATACAAAAATCTGAATCAGCCCAACAACTCCACTTGGATAATAACATGTAAACAGAAAAATCCATTCCTGTTGGCTGAAATATTGCCAAGGTTCATTAGAGTCAGCACACAGACACTTGAATGTGCTGGAAACATGTAGCTTTGAAAGACTGGTAATTTCTGGAAGAAAAAATATGCAAAACATTTAAGATATTGTGTATATGAAGATGAAAGATGCATGATTTAAATTGAAAGCTATAGAGGTAGCATTGGAATTAAGATAAAGTGTCTAAAGAATGGATTAGTAACAAATTATTTTTACCAACTGTTGACTTTTATTCAGAAATGAAATGCATAACTACCTATTTGGAAATACACAATTCTAACTTGTCCATGAACGCAAAAACTGTCTATGTAAATTATATACGGATTGTTCAAAACCAAATTCTCTCTATGGCTTTGTTCACTTGTTTTTGCAATCCTGGTATTTCCGGTGAATCTGTTGAGGAAACCTCTGACCTGAAACAACATATGAAATAAGAATACATAAAAATTGCTCCATACTACTGAAATTTAACTATCTTCAGCTTTTTTTCATTGTGGACACAATTGTGGAAAATTTACTGCTACTTACGAAATCACAGCTATGTGGATATTTGCAAGTTACATGAGGTCTCTGCAGCCTTGAAATCATCATTCAGGTGAAAGTTTAAGAATAAAACAGTGGTCACTGATGGATCCTTTTGCTATTTCTTACTTGTCTTGCATAGCCAATGACAAGGCTAAGAAGAGCAGTTGGTGATTTCTCTTCATCTCTGTGCCTGGGCCCCTCGTCCTGACAGGATCCTTTTCTACACAGAAAGAAGGAAAGCTACTGCTCTTACAAATGTGCTCATTAAATCAGATTGATGCTTTCACTCAAAAAATATTTGCATTCATTTCGATATTTTGCTTGATGTATTTTTACCATCTGTATTGGTGGATTCATCCACTTAAATACATGCAAAGCTTATACACACTGAGGTAAACCCCCTGTAGTGGTTTGAACCAGGTTTTCCCCCTGAAGCTAAGAAAAAGTGGTAACCCTCAAGGGGTGGTGACACTGGAGATTTGAACCAATCTGTGCTCCCGCGAAATATAATCATACCACAACCAGACTGGAAGAGATGAGTTGTAGTTGGGTGGTAGAAGTGGTAGCCATGTTCTGACACCACGAGGAAAGGGTCTCTGAGCCCCTTGGGGCTCTGCCCCCCCAGCCCCGGCTGGGGGACTGCAGAGACTTGGAACAGTGTTAGACTGGGCTAAGTGTCTGTAGTTATGGTGGGAGATGTTTTCTCCACCGTGGGCAGCGGCAGGAGTAGCGACAGACCAACACTGACCGGAGAAATGGTGGCACAGAGCCGGAAGAGATAAGAAGCAGCAACAGAGGCATGCAGCACCGCAGAAAGGACTTCTGGAAGGAGAGCTGAGAAAAAGAGAGTCAGCAGCAGAGTTACAGAGTTTTGGGGATAAGAACTGAACCAGACCCCCCCAAAGTCCTTGGAAACCCCTCACATCCTAGAAGGGAGGGGTGAAGTGCGACATGCGCTGCAGAGAAGAGCTAAGAAGCTCAGTCATCCTGAGAGTTCAGCCAGGATGGAATGCAGAGAGGGTGACCTTGGGGGCCCTCCCTTACTGCAAGCTACAAAGAAGCTCGCAGCCATCTTGAGGCAGGGCACAGGAGCTCTGCAAAGGGGAATTTGAATTCCCTGAAGATACCAGACTGTCACGAAGATGCCCCTGCATTTTGTGATATGACCATGGTGGAACGACCTTTGTCTGGGGTGAACGTAGCCCACGGAAGACCCCCTCACTTGGAAACGATAGGGGCCGAGGGGGCTTGAATACCCCCCTTGTGAGTGCTAGCAGAGATCCAGCTATCAGCTGCCGCATGTGAAGAAGACAGATTGCTGCCTTAGAAGATACTGCTTCTCAGAGACTGGAAGGGATCTGTCCTTCTTCCCTCCTGGACTTTTATTTGGAGGGGAGAAGAGATCTGATCCCTTGTAAATACTTATGTCATGGTAGAGATAGTTGTGATCGTGTGTATAATGTATTATAATATTTATTTGTACAGTCATTGTAATATATTCCCTTTCCCCCATTCTGAGTCTCGTGTTTTGTCTGGAAAAAAAGAAACAGATCTTATACTAGGTTGAGATGGGGGAGGGGGCTTAGACTAGGGAATTAGATTTTGGGGATCTCAAACCATGACACCCCCCAAATTGCAAAACTTACATTTTCTGAAGGTGGATGGTAGTTTCATATTTGACAGCAAATATTTAGATATATACCAAAAAGGAACATATTCACACTGCCCTTCATCTTAATAAACAAGGTCCTTTTTATCCTATGTTTTGTGATAATTGTCAAATGATAAGGAAATAAGGACAAATGTCTGCTTTCTGAGAACGTGCTGAATAACCAACTCAAGAAAAAGCAGTTTTGAAGAGATTTGCAACTGAAAGGTCACCTGGCAGTGTGGTAACTTGTTTAATGAACGAGGAGTAAGACAATTTAACATGCTTCTCAAGGATTCAGAAAAGAAGCCTAGTGTTCCTCTGTGTCTGGTACTATGGCATTGCATTTGGAGGCCTTTGAAAACAAAGATGTAGCATTATTTATGCAAAACTATCCCATTCTGATGTTCATCACAAAGAGGACTTAGAGGGTACATCAGAGATTGACAGCGGCTGGAACAAACATTTATGTAGAAAGCTCTACCTCATACCTAATATGTACATTGATAAATGTATTACAGCATTAGTATATCAGCAGATCTAGGAGTTTGGGCTTTGAAAGCTGCTGGATAGAAGGATTCTGTTCTACTTAGCACCTCCACAGCAGAAGGATTCTGAATGTTACCTTTGGCACTTGCTGAGGCATTGACTGGCTCCCACTTTGATAGTCCATGCAAGACAGAAGATGTTTTTCCCATGCTGCAACTTCACTTAGGTTCTCCCAGTCCTTCAGTTTACAGTGAGGAATCTTAAAGGTAGTCACTGTTTCCTTTTACAAGGAAATGCCAACAAGAGATTTACAGTGCCTTTCTCTCAGGTATTTATTTTTTTTTTCAAACCATTTTCTCAAAGAAATGGGACAGAGAATGTCTTGCTAAATAACAGAATAGAAAAGCCTTAACCACAAGCACAGCTTAAGTGTGTCTTATTCACTTAAGTTCTTGTTCCAAGGTAGAGACTTTTGCTTGAAATGCACCTCATTAGGTTGATCTTGAACATCTTTAATGAGTGTTTCCTCATCAGGTGGCCCCATGTGCTAGTTTGATTGTTGGATATGAGGACTGAGATTGCTTGCACTTTGCACAATACAATTACAGTTGTTTGCTGAGACCAGAGCTATAGTCTTTGATCATTGGCTTCTCAGTGGCAGCCCCAGTTAAACTCTTGTAGAAATACTCCATAGAAATTAATCTACTGCCAAATATTAGGAGAGAACTTACATGACTGAAGCAGAACTTTTGAATTTATTGCAAGGGAGTCTTTCAGAAATCAAGTCTATATAGAGCTATGAAAGATAGAAAATAAGGTAAAGGAGCACACCTCCCATGAACCAGTCTTTTGTATACTGCTTAAAATCCTATTTACTATAGCAAAGAAGTATTGGCAGCTCCCACTGAGTTTTCAGAAGAAAAATAAATAAAAGGGTTGAATTAACAACCATGGTCTAAATGATACTATGGAGAGTATTTGCAGTTTGAGCACTGTAGAACTTTCTGTATACAGTATTTTCTTCTTAGTTGTTCCACTGGGTGGCACAACTCCTACATTACCTTTTCCAAAGATATCATTCAATATCTGAATATGTTAAATTATTTTACTCTATTATTTTATGTTGACATCTGCAGCCTTGAGTTCTGATTGCCAGATGAAATAGGGACTTAAAGTAACTGGGACGGAAGTGCCACTACATTATCTTTAATCCAAGACAAAATCCACACCCTTTAGGGTGCCCCCACTGCTCTGTCCGCCCCCCCTCCCCCCTTCCAAATAGTGGTTATCTGACTTTGAACAAAATCTTATATGTTAGGAAAACAGGTAAATCAGACCTTAGAGCAAATAAAGCTTTCCACAAAGTACTTTGGTTTCCAGACAAAAACCAAAATGTTTACTTCTTTCATGGGAACTACTTGACAACCTGTATTTTAAAAAATTCTTCTGAAACCCTCATGTTTCCCAGGGCAGAAGGGTAAGGAAATTGTCCTGCATTTCAGGTGCATCCACCCACAGTCTTTTATTAAATCCTCACCAATGGTGAGGAAGAAATCTAGACCTCCAAATCCTGCCTGCTCTGAGGAGTGTCACTTAGAACTCATGACAGCATTTCTCACCATGGGATTGCCAAGCTGATGAAGAATATCCAGGTTTGGCCTTCAATGTTATAAAAATGTTCTGACAGACTAACAAGGCCCTGTTGCTTCTCAGCTTCCCTTATTATTTGCTCTTCAGTTCTTCATCTCTTTAAGGCTTTTCCTAAAAAATAATTTAAAGATTTAATTCTGTGATGTTTAAATGAAGTATTTTGTAATAGTGACAGGGATTGTCAGGTATTTCCAGATGTTATCCTCTATATTTGTAAGTCAGGTGCCCAAGGAAAATATTTCCATAGTGTAGCAGTTATCTCCCTGTCAGTCCTGCCCCATCTCCACTTACTTTTGAGCCCAGGGGTTAATTCCAGTGAAACCTGAAAGAGGAACAGGTAGGACTCTCAGAGATGCCTAAATGGATACAAAATTTGGGAAAACTGGCTCGTGACTAGAGAGAGCTGTACACAAATGAAGACCCTCCTGGGAGAACTCACACATTATATGTAACATTTCGTTATAACTAATCAGTCAAAATGTACCTGACCAGCCAGTTAGCATTTGTGCACTGTCAGATGAGCTGTAACTCTGCTTTCGAGCTGTCTCTTGCAGGATGCAACTGGAAATATTGCTGCAGGAACTGGGTCATGACAGTAGGGGACAAATCTATAAGAAAGCCATTTCATTAGTTATGCTACTCATGCAGCAACTAATTTTAAAAGAAGGAAATGTCTTACTAGTCAGGTTCATATAAATCTTTTGTGCAGGAGGCTTATGCTTTTATCTTTAAATACACTATGTTTTTAATTTTCAAATAAATATATTTGGGCTTTGTAGATTCAATTTTTTTTTTGCGAAAATCCTGCTACAGTAGGGTTAGATCCTTTGTAACTATAAGAGGAGCAAGGCTGTGAGGGTATTCTATATGGCAGGTGAGAGCTCCAGAGCAGTAAATCAGGATTATGTACTGAAACTCATTAATTTACCCATATAAGCAAACTTCTACACTTCATTTTTGTGTCTAGAGTGCTTCAACTTTTCTGCTTTGTTTTTAAAGCTACAACTGCTGTGCCCCCAGATCTTTATACACATGGGATAAATTTCTCTTGACTTCAGTGGAGTTCTACCAGCCATAAATTTTGCTTCTGGCCTTCTTTAGGATTTAAATTGTGTATGTTGGAAGAAAATGTCAGATTAGACTCAGGAGAAAAAGAAATATGAAGAATACCCACATGTCTGAACTATGGACAGAAAAAGAAAAGTGAGAACTGGTGCTGGATTATTTGCATTTAAACTACATTTATACTTGCTTGGGAATTCAAATGTGGCTTTATCTTTCCCAGGTTAAATAGATACCTGAAGTATTGTTTGGGATGGCAGACATGTAAGAGAAAGCTGATTGAAGTAGAAATTCTAAGCATCTTTTACTACTAAGTGTGTGTGTGGGGTTGTCCTAAAATGAAACATGCCATTTTTAGGAAAAATAAGGAAAGTATTTTTAAAAAATCAGGTTTTCCATACTTAAATTTTTCCCCATTTCTAAGAAAGTCTGAAAGGATAGCTTTGACTTCCTTTTACAGAAAAAAAAATGCTACAAATGTGAATTATCTTGGCAAAGAACTATGGTTTCTTAATTGTATTTAATATTTGTGTTTTTCTGCTGTTCCAATTATACTGATGTATCCTGATGCAATGTCTATAAATCAACATCCTTGCTGGCTCTTCCTTTATTAGTTCCCAGTTCTGCTGGAGCTCTTGCTGAAGAGCTGGGGCTTTGCAGAGGTCTTGCCCTTGATTAGCTTGTCCTTGCAGATGCCAGGCGGAAATGAGGCTCCACGAGGGTTCTAAATGAGAAGGGAAATGATGGAAATGCAGTTGTTGGGACATCTGTGCCATGGCGAATGGTTAAAGGGGAACTGAGGGCTAGGGTGGATGACACCCTAACTCACAGTACATGTCTTTGAAACAGGAGCTTGGCTGGATTGCCAAGGGCTTGTGATTAGGAGGAGAGTGTTTCCCCTGTGGGCGCACGAAGGCTGTAGATACTGTGCACAACCTTGTTCTTTTGAAAGCAAGACTTGTAACTATGTTTGGATGTTTGTGTGAAAGGGAGAAGGTCTGTATGTGTCATGGTTTGAGATGGCCCCAAAATCCAATCCCCTAGCTCCATTCCCCCCTCCCACATCTCAACCTAATGTGAGATGGGTTTTTCCAGACAAAACACACCAGACTCAAAGTGGGGGAAAGGGAATATATTACAATGACTGTACAAATAAATACCACATCACATTATACACACAATCACAACTATCTCTACCATGACATATAGTATTTACAGTGGATCAGATCTCTTCTCCCCTCCAAATAAAAGTCCAGGAGGGAAAGAAGGACAGATCCCTTCCAGTCCTTAAGCAGCAGCATCTTCTGAGGCAGCAGTCTGTCTGTCTTCTCCACATGCAGCAGCTGATAGCTGGCTTTCTGCCAGCATCCACGAGGGAGGTATTCAAGCCTCTCTCGGCCCCATCGCCTCCAACCGAGGGGTCTTCCGTGGGCTTCGTAACCCCAGACAAGGTTGTATCACCACGTCATATCACGAAGACACAGGGGGGTCTTCGTGACGGTCTGGTATCTCCAGGAGACTCAGCTCCTTGCAGGGCCTCTGTGCCCTGTCTCTCAGGCTGCCACCGTGGCAGCAGTGTGAGGGGGGGAGAGCCAAGGTCAACTCCCCCCGCATTCCATCTGGCCGTCCCGGTCCAGCTCCAGGACGCTCTGAGCTTCTCAGCTCCTCTCTCTCTCTGGTGCTGCATACTCCAAGGCTCCTCTAAAATAGGAGTCCATCTACTCCTCCTTTCTCGGAGGTCTCAAAGGAGTTTTGGGGGTCTGGTACAGTCTTACCCCCAGAACTCTGTCTCTCAGGCTGCTGGCTCTCTTTTTCCCGGCTCTCCTTCCAGGAGTCTTTTCTCTGGTGCTGCATGTTGCTTCTGCTGCTCCTTCAGTTCAGGTGTTATCTCTCCTGGCTCTCTGCCACCATTTCTCTGGTCAGTGCCTGCTGCTGCTCTGTGCCCATGGAGAAAACATCTCCCGGCATAACTACAGGCACCTAGCCCAGCTTTATGCTGTTCCAGGTCCCTGCAGCCCCCCCAGCCAGGGGCTGGGAGGACCCAGAGGGCCCAAGGGGCTCAGAGCCCCTTCCTCGTGGCTCTACAACATGACCACCTCTCCTACAACAATCAAACTACCACTCATCTCTTCCGGTGAGTTTGTGGGATGTTGACATTTTTGCAGGAGCGCCCATTGGCCAGAACTCCAAAACTTCCAGGGGTTTCCACCCCTTGGGGTCTACCACTTTTCTTAGCCTCTGGGGGAAAACAAAGTCCAAACCACGACAGTATGAATGAGAGCCTTCTGGTAACGAGTCCTCTTGTTGGGCACCGACAGTGAAAAACAGGAGACAAAGTGGGTTGCCACATGTTTTCTTTATTCTTTTCTCTTCTTTTCTCTCTTATTCTTTTTCTGAGAGAGAACAGAGTTTCTTGTTCCCTTAATGGCTTTTGCTTTTCAAAATGCATTTTTCCTGTTGGAAAATACCATCTCTGAACATGATGGTACCAGTAGAATCCCCCTTCTAGTGATAGAGATTTTCACTTTGTTTAGGGAAAAGATGAAAAGTATGCCAGCCAAAATACTCTTGCCAGGTGAAGGTGTGTACTCTGCTAACTCACCTTCTCAGCACTTCCATCCTCCTTCCATCCTAGATTCTTCCTTTAAAATCTTTGCTAGCTTATTGCATACAGCAATACCAGTGACTGTAACTTGGGAACTTTTCCTCTACTCTTAAGAAAATGAAACATTTTGTATTATTTACCACGAGAGACATTTTCTTTATGAACTATTATCGAAAAATAGAACATATCCAACAGAACAGCAATGAAAGCTCATAAAACAAAGTGAGAGTTCATGATTATTTGTGGCTTTGCATTAGGGTGTGAATTGAATCCTTTAAATCCTAAATTGTTGGGATTTTTATTTCAAGCTGTTTCTCCAGCTCTGATGCTCGCCTGCCTAGCTAGATGCATAATTAGTTTCAACATCAGAAGGACTTCAAATAGAATAGTGCTGGGAACTTGGTGGTCTGATTCCTTTTAAGTGCTTGCCTACTGCAAAACTGTTACACATAGAAAACGTGGAGTTTTTCCTTTGAATTGTAACTTTACACTCTGGCTTGCACAGGTGGGCTTTGGTATTAGTTATAACAAACAAAAGCATTAGATGATTAAAAATGTTTTTTTTTTTAAAGAGAAAATTGCACAGCATCAAACTCTGTGTAACAACAATTGTCAAAGTGCTTTCGGTAGCTAATTCCAGGTATGCAATATTCAACAGGGGAATTTGTGTTGGTTACAGATGAAGGAGTAAGTAACAGAAATTTCATACAATTAAGAACAACCAATTTTAGAGAACTTTCTAAATGATTCTGAACTGAGTCATTAGCTTATGAGTGATCTCTTGGACTGTTCCAGTGTCATATGTAAGGAAGAAGGGTTCGGGATCCAGGAATGTCTGTCATGAAAAAGTGACTGTTCAGGGTATGTATGTAGGGTATGTTGTATTTGCTGCAAACATGTAGAAATTTCTGCTATTGTGTCAGTAATACTGTTGTTCTTTAGGCCATCTAGCTCAGACCTAGTGCAGATAATTTTATCTATATAATATCTTTGATGGCAGGCACTTCCAAGCTTAAAGTATATTTCTCTGCAGTAAAGAAGTAAAGGCACATAAGTAAGTTAAACTATAAAAGCAGAGATGATACAGAAGGGACATGGTGAACCTTGGAATGAATCCAGCCTCAGCTGCAGCCAACTGGTGGCATTTAGATGTCTTATCTCTTGCATTATCCTATAGAATGCCTTTTAGACCTGTAGCTCAGCAAAGTACAAAGTGAAGACTGAAACAGGGCTGTGGCAAAAAGTCCATCAAACAAACAGAGGTGGTTAATTCCAGCCATAAAAGATAAGGAATATGGAGACTCTAGTGATTCAGGTCAGGTAAGAAGTTGCAGGCAAAGATAAAGGGAGGAGCTTCCCAAATGTCAAGTGTCAGATTTTACTGTAGAGAAAATAAGCTTTGAATGATGGATTTTATGGCAATGACAGCACAAGGGCAGAAACACATAGCTTTTGCTGTATGGGTTTTTTTACTGTTTTTAATTAAAAAGGTAAATAAAAGTATTACAGGTGTAGAGAAAGGTGACTGACACGGCAAGATCTGTGCTTACTGCCTGGAGAGGAGTTCCAAAATCAGTCTTTGAAGGAATAAGATGTATCTTTGTTGAGGTATATATTCCCTTTTTAGCGGTGTATTCTTTAAATGAATGTCAGCCCCAAAGTACTCACATTGGCCTGTGGTTTCTCACAGAATTAAAACACTCCAGACTGCTAAAGATCACAAGGATGACTTAAAGAAATATACTAATATGTAGACCAGTCTCCAGAGGAATAGACAGTAAATGAAGTGGGGGAAAAAAACTCAAGAAGTTTTTGCTGGAGTGAACTCTTTTAGTCCTGAAGTTAGTCATGTGCTGTGTGTGGATCCAGTGGTTTTGCTGTACATATCAGCTTGCAATATGGGGATAAGAATGACCTAATGCCTGTCTTCTGTTTCAGTATGTTCACATCAGTTTAACTACCCCATAACTCACAGAAAGATTTTCTCCAGTGATGATCCCCAGTGACATGACGACACATGGTGTTAGATGTACCAAGTAATATTTTTTGGTATCAGTATATTAGGTAAACCTGATACTTTATTTATATGGACAAAAGAACCATGAATTCAAGATGTTAAGGTTAATAGGTCAAAATCTAACCTAAATAAAACTCTCAATGAGAATTTTGCCTGGGCAAGGACTTTGGAATTTAGCCTTAAGAGAATTAACAAGGTACATCAGGTCTCGTCACTGCTCTGATTGCCAGAAGCCTGTCTGGACAGTGTCCAGAAATACATTCTCAATCACAGCAGATTAAAGCAGCTAATACAGGAAATGATGTGTACTATTTCACATTGTCTGTTCTGTTATCTGGACAGGTGCAGTAATAATCACACAAAGAAAATGTAAGGGGAAAAATGTTGAATTATTTTCATCAGCTGATGTTTTTCTCATATGCTTCTTTTCTGGGAAAGTAATTATTTTCAAGTAATTGTAAGCTGAGTCTTAAAAATCCTGTTACAGTTCTTTCTTCACCTTGGGAATCCTTTATGATTTTTTAAAGCTGCTGTGGATCCCTCCCCCTTTAAAAAAAAACAAACCTCATAAAATGTTTACAAGTCTTGTTTATATTCCCATAACATTTTTCATTATGCCGTGACAGCTTCTCTGAAAAATTATTTTAATTATCTCAAAATGAATCGCACAAAGAGGGAATATGAAAATATAAATCTTATGTTTGACTGTACTTTAATTGCTTCAGCTAATGAAAGAGGCATGAGATATCTACACAATGTGAAAGATAAATTGCATAAATGATATAACCAGTATTTGAAATGTGCTGAATCCGTAGTACTCACTCTGCTTCAGTGGGAAGATATGGGGACTGGACCTGTTTTACAGGGTTTGTTTTCTGCTCCTGATACGAGAAGTTAATTTCAATGGGAAACAGTGTTGAAAACACCTAAAAATTATCTTTTCTGTTCTCTAGGTCAGCAGCAGGGAGACATTAATGAACAAAACAAAGTAAATTTATGTTCCAGAAGCTGTGGGCCCTCTCCTGCCAACCTATCCACAAGATAGGTCGAATAGGTATTTGATAGGTATTATCCACACATAATAGGTCAAATCTATAGGTCTAACTAGTTGTTCTGTTCCCACAGCAGAAATTTTTGCCTTGTCACATCCTAACCTTGTGATCTTTGACTGAATTTTATCCAATACCTTTCATGCAGGCATTTTATGAATTTAACAAAGAGCAAGTGTATGACAGAAAAACAGTGTTTGAACTGTTACTTTGTCAGGGACTCTTCCACGAACATAATGCAGGAATGCTGCAAGGTTATTAGCCAACAAATCTCTCCTCTGTAGTCTAAAAATATCTCCCAATTGGGTGCCTCAGTGAAATGCCATGTGTTATAAATGGCAAAGCTGATTTCCAACTTACAGGGATAGTGTGGAAGGACTGCAGGAGCTTTGATATTTAGCAGAAAGGTAACGGACATGTTGCCACACACGTAGCCAGCCCTAAGTAATTGTTTTCCTCCCTCAGATTAGATGCTTCTTATCTTGTCATAATGTCGTAAGTCAAAATCCTGCCATTGCTCATCATTGTCTTTATAGGGTTGTGGGGGTTTTTTTGCTTTTCTTTATTTTTTTTAATGTTAGGTTAATAGTCTTTCATAATCTTTAAATATCAGGAGCTTTTCCTTTGGTTCACAAATACTGTACTGAGTAGTAAATCTGTGTGATTAGTGACAGGCATTAAGGGAACACACTGACTCAGGAAATTAGTAATGATTAGGAGAGGCTTTCCCTTAGGTCAAATCAGCAGTGACAGCACGTTTTTACCATCTGATAGCTGGTTTAGGTTCATAGAGCCCTGGATGCTTTGAATTTGTGTAGCACATTGTCTCTGCTGCTGGAATGTTTCACTTGCCTTGTTTTCAGCAGTAACAGTTTTATGCAGTGTAACAATGGGCCAGATTTGTCATCAGTGTAAGTCAGAGTGATACAACACTCTCTTATGCCAGCACTTCCTCTGATTGCATATGTCCCTAATACCATGACATGGAGGCATCAAGCCAAAACTGGCAGACTTTTTCTGGAAAAGCTAATTTATGTGTTGTTCATGGGAGAAAAGATGTGGACATTTGTAATTAATGCTGTCTTCTCAAATCCAATAAAAACATGCAGGACAATTTCAATTTCTCACAGTATGTAATCCAGCAGGGCACACTATGTGACCAGGATATAAAGTGTGTTCATACTCGGATATGTTATTTCTAATTGTTAAATATTTTTCTTCTAAGAATATCTTTTCTAGTTTGGATTTATTTGTCTCTACTCCTCACCTTGCAGTCCAGCATTCTGTTACTTTACTTTATTGCATTAACCTGTGCTGGGCAGAGTGATAATCTGACTATTTGTCACTATGAACCCTCTTGCTACAGGGAGCTTCATTAGCTTCCTCTCTTCCGTGGTAATGGGATCCCTTGGGAGTAACCTCCCACATGCTATAGAAGCAGTGCTTAGGTTGCTAATGGATTTTCCTGTTATTTTGTTGGTTTCATTCAAATTTCAAGTATTATAAATACGGAGTACATACAGAAGTCAAATGAACAGCAGTAGTTTCAGAGGTTATGTTGCAGACACCAGTTACACACACATTAGAGAAACCAGTTGACTTTTACAATTTTCATTGAATGAATATGGGTAGATTTTCATCAATTGAACATCTACCATGTAGAATTTGTTTCAGGCTGTTGATTCACCTAAGGAATGTTCCACCAGTGGGCAGCAACATCTGTATTCTTTGTAAATATTTAAACTAGCTACACATTATTTTCTATTAATCAAACATTTCAGGGCTTTCTAGACTGTAGTTTGGAACAAATAGTTTAGAATCTGTTATTGTGTGTTTTGCTGCTAATTCTGCTTCACTGTAATTGATGTGTTTGCTTAGCTCCCTCCAGTGACTTGATGAGCAAATAGGTCCATGTTGTGTTATCATTCTAGATATTGCAAAACAAGTTACCACAAAAGGCAAGAGCAGTTCTTTAGGTGGTATTACATGTAGCATTCTGCAGCATAATGAGTAAATACTATGTTCTAAACCCATTGTAGTGTATCATAAACAGAGCATCTATTTACCACATAATTCTACTATTATTTATTATCAATACTTTCTTAGACTTGGCAGAATTAATGTGTGAATTTCAATATTAAGTGGGAGTGAAAAAGCTCCACACTTCTAAAAGAGCATTAGTATCTGTAGGAGAAAAAAAATGGAGATTCTGAATCTGAATTCATTTAATGAACTCTATTGAAGATGCTTCTTCGATATTTGTAATAATATGTAGAAAAACACTAGCTATGGAAACAAGAAGTATTATACACTGTATCCTGAGGAAAATCTGTGTGCTTTTAGACTGAACAAATTTAATGAGATGGGGTCCATTTGTGAAAATTGTACCATTTTTGAAATACATTGGAAGAACAAAAAATGCAGTTGTTTATGAGCTAAATTGAATTAGGAAATGCTGCTGGAGCTAAAAAGCTAGGGAGAAGTCTATGCAGATAAATTACAGTAGTATTCATAATAGGAACAGGAAAAAATGACAGCACAAAGAAAACAGATTAGATATTCAGAGGGACCTTTTAGTCATATTGAAGTAAATGGAAGTTTTGCAGCCAATTTCAGCTGTACCACAACTTAAATATGTCAGAATGAAGCTTTTGGAGAGTTTCTTTGGGTATTTCTCTCCCTCGCTGAAAACACATCATTAAAGACTTTAATTTTAGAGGATTGCACTTTCAGTGTGAAAAATGTTTTGTGTTTTCTTTTTAATTCCTTAATACCCCATCTCAATTCCTTAGGTATGTCAATAAAAAGCCCCCAAACAAACAAAAAGTAGGGAGATTGCTCATGTTGAGACACATTCTCAGGGATTATAATTTGTATTGGTTTTACTGTAGAATCTAGGAGGTCCCCTCAGGACCAAGCCAAAGCCCTCATAACATAGTGCCAGTTCCAAAGAAGTCAGAGAATATGAGAAGTTAGTACAATACTTCTTGAACTGGAGTAAGTCTGAAGGAACTAAAATTCTGGTAAAGCCTGTTACCATCTTAGTTTCACACAAAATAAAGGGGGAAAAAATCACAAATCCAAGAAATTTTTATTTTCTCACTCGCTTCTCTTTTCTACACTTGGCACTTTTCTCCTCTGTTTTACAATCTGCTGTATCTTCAGTGGAAAAAGCTGTGGAAGCAGAGAAAAAAAAGAATGAGGAGGAGAGGAAAAATGTGAAAACAAATTTAGATTGTTATCTTGAAATTATAAAAAAAATCAAAAATTGCTAAATAGAAGAAATCAGGTTTCCACTGGGATGTAACCTGTGGAAAAACACAGTTTCAAATAACTCCAGTGCACAGAAGTTGATCTGTAGTAACAAGCCTGATATGTACAGCTGTAGAGCTGGTGCAGTCGGGATTCAGTGTATGGTGACAAAGCAGGCAGAACAAGAGCTATTCCCTGACCACCTAGAAGGATAACTTTTCCCAGTGTTTTTATAATTTACAAGTACCAAAGCCAGTTATAGGAAGTGAGAAAAAAGCTAATGAGGATCTACAAAAAAAATATACACTTTCTCGTGGAGATTTGATAATGTAAGTTCAAACAAGTAATTCTCCGGAAACTGAATATCCTGAAATCTTGAAACTGGATCTTTGTTTCTTAAAAGTGCTTAATGGTAACATTTCACCAATTTTCTGTACCAGTACTTTTGCAGTATAAATTGTTTCCTTATGAGCTACATAATTTTTCAGTGTGCAATAAAATAACGCGAAATACATTGTATTCCTATTAGAACTGTCAGTGAGAGTATGACTGTTTCATGAACTTTAACCCTTTCAGTGGGAATATCTTCTGTCTGTTCCTGCGTGGGGGAATTTGTGTGTGTGTCTGTGTGTGTGTATGTATCTATAAACGATGACCTCTAGTTCTGCTGGAAATATTCATCATTTCACTGTAATTGCCATGGGCCTGCATAATTTTACCCAAACTGAAACACTGTTTAGCATTTCTTGGGTTTTATGCAATCTGTAGTAAATTAAGCAGGAAAAGGTGAGTTGGAGAAGTTGGCTTTGTGCTGTGCTGATGATGGGAGCAGTGCTCATTCTTAACTCTGGTTCTGGAGGGAGAACTGTTCTGTGTTTTGTGTTCAGTCATTGTTCCAGTGGTCTGCAATGCTCAGAGTGTCTTCCAGCATCAAGCTCCCTACAGTTGCTGCTCCTGCAGCTCAGTCTTTCCTACAGCTGTACAGGCCAATGGCAGCCACCCTCAGTGTTATCTTAACCATCTGCTGCCCCTTAGGGGGATGTTGAGGACTTCTTTCTTCTTTCATTCTGGCTCCTGCTCTTCTCCTATCAGCTTCATTGTTCAGTCAGGACACAGCTGATGCTGGACATTGGGCACTGAATGTCAGGCCAGGGCCACAGAGGGCTCAGAAGTACAGAGACAGAGTCCAAGAATGTGTCTCTCTAATCCATGCAGCATGAGTCTGATAATCAGATCACTGGTGAAGCAGCAGTACACTCCAGGGCTCAAAAAAGAAACTGTCTTCCGTACTAGTTCACACTATGTCTGCAGGTCAGGTGGTCTTATTCTTAGGTAGAATGAGGAACTTCAGGATAAACTTTGTGGGCAGGAACACCCCATATGTACAGCCAGGTCTGGGTCAGATGATACAAGAGCATAACCTTTCAGTCAGCAAGGGGACAAAAGTAAAAATGGGCCTCCAATTTGTAGACCAAACTACATCTTCATTGTAAAAAAAGACTATAAATGTTTTAGTTCATCTGGCCAGTGAGACAGAAGAATTATTTATACTTGAGTTGTTACAGAGAAGAGTTTAGGTTTTGGTTTTTTAAGGCTGTTAAATGAGAAATGTCACCCATCTGGAGTATTAAATTTTGATTACTGAGTCAGAATGCTGGAGTCCTTTTGCTATGTCCTCTGAAATTAAAATGTTGCTCTGTTGCTAGGCTAGCTCTGTGAATCTGGGTTGTGCTTTTATGTTATAGTTTGCTCATGATTAATAAAATATTGTCTCCCTTTCTGGGCAGAAATGAACAGATGGAGGAATCAACTGATCTGATGAACTCCGTGTGTACATATACTCAGTCAACAAATAATCACAAAAATAGGAAGGATCATGCTCAGATGTTACCTATTTAAAAATATTATAAAATCACATACTAACTATGCTGCCAAAAGGGTGGATTGACTAAGGAAAGTTTATTATTGTATGCATTATTTATCTACTCTTTCATTCACAACAGGTTTAATTAAAAAACTGCAGTTTTTCTAAATATTTATTCAGGATGCTGTTATTAAATGTAAATGTGGCATTTTGCATAACGTCAGTGTTAACTTTTTGGATTAGGATTTTAAAGAGAAGCAAACAAATCACGAGCATTTCTTAGGAGGCATTTATGTGCTTTTCATTCCAATAACACCAAGTCAGCTGGCAAAATTGTGTGGAAAACAAGTATCTGTGAGAAGTAAGAAATGGCTCTGGAGCATATTCAGAGTCTCTTTGGCACATTTAGGGTTGCAAAACCCAGCAAACCCGTCACATAAGAATAGCCTGACCACAACAAAAGATTAAAACTGAAATAATCATCAGCTGATAAAATAAACCAGTATATTATCTAGTTCACCCATTCCCCATGCCAGTGTTGGAGGTGAAATGTCTCACAGAGCAGAGTCCAGCACCTGGAGCAGAGTTGCCAGCCTTAGGGAGAGTGAATGAGCCCTAGGGAGGTGTGAGAGAACAAAGGCATTGGGAGGGCTGTATTCCCAGCCATGGCTTCCACACCAGGAGTGACAGAGGCATTAATCCTGGATAGGTCTCATGCAAGTAGGGGCATTTTAGGTAGGTGGCTCTGCTCAGAAAGGAGGCTCAGACAGGGTTCTTCAATACAAGACTGTATCCATGGAGCAGTACAAGGCAAGAAGATGCCTAAACGGAGTCACAGTGGCTTGGTGCTACGAGAATAGTGCAGCCCCCTTTGAGCCCACGTGAGTTTGGCTGGATGTTCCTATCAATTCCTATCAATTAATAGAGGTCTCAACATCCAGGTTTGCCCCTGAATATCCCCCAGTGCTGGCACTGGTAGTTCAAAAGCCTGACCTTGTGTGAGCCTCAAGGACACAACACACACAGCCCTGTTGAGTACCCATGACTAGAGAAGGCACATGTCCAGTGGAAGATATGTATTCCTGGGCATCACTGGATAAACTACGTTTGGAGGGGGGTGACTGAAAGAAGGAACGCTGTGTTCAGAGGGCAGTTCTGCAAATAGGATTTACACAACCAAACTGCACATGATATTGTTTCTAACCTTGAACAAGAACCACCTACAATTGATTTAACACTGAGCACAGCTGGAGACATAAAAGACATTTTGCTTATCTATATTTCTAACTTCTTTGCATCAACCCTGCAGAAAGGTGATTTCCCCATTGAATGACAATCAGGCTACAATGCTATTAATAGAATTGAAGAAGAACACATCTGCTCTGCCCTCCCCTCTTGCTGTCAAGGCTAAGCACCTATGAGACAGCAAGTGTTTCTGTTTACTAATGGAAAAGTACCTGGACAGACCTCACTTGCCCTGGGAAGACTAAAAAGTGGGCCACAGGCACTTTCAAGATAAAAAAGAAAGCCTAGACAGGAGGCAAACAAAAACTAGCTATGAATCAGTACAGAGAAAGTAAAGGAAAAATGATCATTGACTCTCTTCATCCTTATGAATTCCAGCCAAGATGAACTTTCAAGACAGTTTTAGTGTGTTCATCAGAAGGTCTGTGGTAGAGGAAATTTACAACTTTCCCAATCTCAAGCCTTCAAAGAGGACAGGAGTTTCTGGGACTGAGAATTTGTCTCTCCTGCCCAGCCTGCCTCTCTCCAGGTACACTCTGCACTACACAACCCTCAATCATTGATAGAGCACCTCATTTTTTATATGCAAGGAGACAGAAGCCATTTGGAAAAACATAGTATAACAAAAACCGAATCTCATTTCATGATAAATGTCCAGCCCCTCAATCACTCTTTCCAGAGCAGTCTTCAGAGCATGTACCACATGAGGTTGCATTTGGGACAGGGACACTGAGGCAGCACTTTACAGTCCTTTCACATAAAGTTGTAAGCAAAATCACAGAGGCATCATTAAAAATTACCAAGCATGATAATTACTGTTTATTCTTTGTATTGCCTGAGAGCTATAGTGATGAACAGAGCTGTGTCTGTGTCTGTGCAAACACTGTGTGCACTTACAAATGCATTTCGAATACATTATGCACAACAATTTGGTTTAAGGGCAATTTAAAGCTTGTACCAGCTTCTCCAGCAGTCTTGACTAAAGGTTTCCTGACCTTAGGACTACAAAGATGGACAGAACTCATATGTGAAATGACAGGAAGTGTTTCATGTGCACAGTATCCAAAGGTTCCCATATTATGTCTCAGTTGGATAGAATGGTTTGCATTTAATACACTGCCAGTCTTTCAGAGGGCTCAGATTAATGCCCAAAATGTCTCCTTTCATGAACAGGGATCTTGTGTAAATAGTAAAAAATATTTACCTCACACAGTAATTATTAGACTTTCCTAATAAGAGAAAGAACATGTAAGGTATTTGTCAAAAATACGTTCAGAAAATAGCATGTCATGTATGTAACAGTATTGTTAGTACGTAGATTGTTTTATTAGTATATTGATTAAAGTTAGTCAAAGCTCAGATATCATCTTCATAAACTGTAATGTACTCTGGTCAGTTCTGTCCTGGAAAACTGCTCCAACTTTGAGGCAAAATATGCTCCAATGAATTTATGAGTACCCCTGTGGAACAGATCTGATATCACTTCACCTAGTGCCTCTGTGTTTGACATACCTCAGTGCCATCATAGCCCTGGCTTTTGTGACAACTTTGAGTAGGTGCAGTGATTATTACAATAGTCAGAAAATTAAATTTGCTGAAATCTGAATTTTTCCTTTGATGCTGTTCTCAAAGGAGTTTGCGCCCAGTCCTACTGCAGCTGGAGCCACAGAGTGTCCAGACACATCTTACTTGCTACACAGCCTAAGAAACATGGCTTGATAAAGACAACTTGAGACCATATCTTGCAGTATTTAAACACAACTGAAACTGTGCCCATGCACAGCTGCTGTTGTATGTGGAGCTGAGAACTGTACCTGTTGATGGAGGACAAGATGTGAATGTTTTACTTCCTCATCAACTCTATGATTTGCACATGGTCAATCTTTTCGGCCAGGTGTCATCCATGTGGTTTTAACTGGATTTCTGACTGTTGGATAAAAACCATTAGACAGACTTGCCTGAAGCCAAGTATTACCAAATACTCAAAAAGATCTTAGGGTATGGGAATGAGTCCAGTCCTTCTGTGAACTCACAACTGCACTTTGAACAGGCACCTCAGCATTTTCTGCACATGGCTGGAGAACAGAATCCTTGAAATGGCTGGAATAGTTCCTGTGAGTTCAGTGCAGGTCTTCTTCTGCAAATGACATATTTTATGCCCTGGAAACACTTAGTACTCAGCACTGTTGTAGTAAGCCTAGTGCATCCCAAAACAAGTCCCTGTAAATTACAGAGTATAAAAGCTGTAATTTGCCCTATTCCCCATGGGCAAAGGGTAATTCATACATAACATTATTTTAATGGAAATCTCTTACTCTATTCCTTAGTGAAGAGGGAAAAGGTAGAAAGTATCACAGTGGCTAAATACTTCTCCTAGGGCATTCATGTGGATGTTTAAGTTGATTTTTCATTTCATTTAACGCAAATAGTTTAAACTCCCAGGGGAAATTATTTTACATCATATTTTCAGTGTTCCTGTCTTTCAAGAACCAATTTGTTACATACAGCTGTTCCAAAGTGGAGGTGAAAAAGGAAATGAAAGGAAAAGAACAAACTGAACTTCAGTAACAGCTTTGAAAAAAACCAAAAGCTTGTGGAGTATCACAGGAATTAGTCAAGTCTTCTCTACTGCCCACTAGGCTAAGTGGCAGCTGTTCTGCATGCTTGACTCATCTGAGAAACATTTGTATTTGAATAATTTTCACAGAATTTATAAACCCTCCTCAGAAAAAAAACATTTTGTGTCCTGTGTCAAAATACCATTTCATTGCAGCATCCGCAGCTTCGTACATTTTTAAATGAGAGCAGAATCCAGTTTAGGGAGAATATCATGGGGATCTTTATCAGACTGTTTGGGATGAAAGTTGTTGCCATTAGGGATTACATCACTGGTTTAGGCAAATTGTTCCCGATGTTCTGCTCGTTAAGAATATGAATCTATTTAGAAGAATAGGAAAAGTAATTCTTTAGAAATCATGGTGAATTGGCAGACAGTTACTTTATTTTTAAAGGTAGGTTTCATGGCACCTGAAGTTTCTGAAACAGAGTAAAAGGGGATATTACAGGAAAAACTCCTATTTAATAGGCATCTATCCAGAAAGACGTTGAACAGTACATCACTTATTGTTCTCACCGGCACTTGGGCTGAAGACCTTGTCTTTTCTCAATGGAGGTAGAAAAATGTATTTAAGAAAGAATTCATGTATCCTTTTGTATCGCTACTTGGGATTTATACAATACATACACCTAATCAGGCTTTGTAAGGATGAAGCTGAACAGATGCTTCAAAAATGAGAATTTTCTCTGAATCACAGAGGAAGACAATCCTTAAAATCACGGGAACGTATGAATGGTCTCGTTGGAGTTAAAATGTGTAAGGGTATTAAAATTCAGAGGACTGCACACATGAGAACCCAGTTCATTCAAGTCCTGCTCTGCCTTGCAGTATTGTTTCTCAGGGTGCTTAGAAGCACATTTTCCTTTGTAAACATTTATCATCTGTTAGAAATGACCCAAGAACCCATAGCTTGATGTATGCAAATTCTTAAATAAAGCACAAGATTCCCACTTTTGAGCATAAATATTCTTCTCAATTATGTACCAAGAAGAGCTGTTCTTCAAGGAGATAGGAGATCCTTCAGTGACTGTGCCTCTGTCCAGATAGACCCTTGTTTGTAGCAGACCCGTAGTGAACGCTAACAACTTCTAGTTAACCAAACTACTCATTTTTCCAGATAATTTTCTTACTCAAGTTACAGATCTTATGACAGTAAGATTCCACAAACAGTGAGCACAACGAGTCCCTTTTAAAGAACACAAGACCTTGTCTGATGGAGGACCATGTTAAATGGTAGTTTTTATTGGGAAGACAAGCCATACAAAAATCTTTTGCTGATGCTGCAAATCTTTGAGGTTACTATGTTTGTACATTTTCACAGTCAGCTATATTCCTAGAAAACATTTGTCCTTCCAAGTATTTCAGAGTCAGCAGTGTGATAGTTCAGATAATATATTTAATGGAATGTATTTTAGTTGCTTGTTTACAGGCACATGCATGCAATAGGTCTGGATGGAGTTTTTTAACATGGATAATTTTTCATTATTTTTATCCCAGTGGTTTAGACCAGCTTGAGATACTAGCTAAGCTTTTGGTGGATTGGAACAAATAATAGATAATTAAGAAATGTATATTATAAAAATCTAACACAACAGAGAAAAATGTTTAAGACTTACGAAAATTATGGTTTGTGGGTAGAAGGGTAGAGTGGGAGGGAGGAGGGAAAGGAAAGAAGGAAACGAAAAGAGAGATTTATCATGTGAGCAACTAACATATCAAGAGAAGAAAGAAATAATATAATCTGTCTGCAGAAGTTTATGTGATTTGCTGTGATTTTTTGGCTATAAGTAATAATACTTCACTAATCTTTTTCGAATATGTACAAATACTGGTTCTAATTTTGACATGACTTTAATAAAAACAAAATTAAATCCAGACTTCATAAAAACATTTGGTTCTGGCATCCTGGAAAGGTGAATTCCATGGACTAAAACAAGATTTTGAGAAGCAATATGACCAAAATGAGTGAAGTGCCGTAGTACCATTGAATGTTTGTAACCTTCAGCACCGAGACATCTGGCCTTCATTGCACACAGGCTAATTAGCATAACTTGTTATTAGTGAAACCATTGATGCCTTTGAGAGTCACAGGGATGTTTAACACATTTCAGAATCTGAGTGCTCAATGTCATTTATCCTTAAGGTGCTCGAAGAGTAATGAAGAAATTAGTGCACTGTGTGGAGCTACACTCCTTTTGTACATTCTACATTTACAGCTATTAATTCCAGCTGAATTCCTGTCACCAGATATAAAAGCAGATCTATCAGACAGCAAAAGAAATACCTCTGCAGCTATTTCAATTATGATATAGAACTTGGAGGATAATAGCCTTCATGTATTTCCTGCTTAATGAAGTAACATTCCTGTCAGATGGGTAATTGCTGCAGCAGGACTCTGTTCAAAGAGATTTCTTCTCTCTGCTCTTATTCTGCTCTCACTGCTGTGATACCTCAGCTTCTTGAAGTTTAAGATGTTACTTTCCTTTTGTGAGCTGCAGTCTTAATGAGGGCAATTGCTCTGTGTTGTCTAGCACTGATTATTGGCAACAGGTCCTGTATTGCAGATGTGCTCTGTGTGATCCCCACTGAAGATAATGGGGCTGTAGGTAGAGAGTTTGTTGAAAAACACTCACTGTTAATGGAGAGACTGATCTTGCATATGGTGAGATTAAAGATCGACTCTCCATTTTATTTGGTGGGAGCAGGGAAGGGAAGAGGCAGTGGCATAAAATACATCTTAAACCTGGAATCTGAGCTGCTGAGAGCACTGATCAGCAGAATTTGTCTGCATTTGTACCTGTACTAAGTAAATATCATTATTGCTCAGTGCATACCAGGAGCACCCTATGGTTTTGACCATATAGGTCACTGTGGGCACTGGCCCACTAATAAAGTTCATTGATCCCTCCACTGGGGAACTGGTATGGTTGCCTATTAGTCAAAGCTGAAACAAGAACCAGCCAAAAGAAAGAGAACAGATTTGAAAATAAAACCCTTATGCCAATATTGCCACTTTTGTCAGTCTTTTCTGCTCTTAGCCTCCAAGCTGCAGCAGGCCACCAGTCTGAACTGAGTCCCCACGCTGCTTGTCACAGGAACTGTGAAGAAAAACAGTGGCTGAGCCGTGAGTCTACTCAGGGGAACTGTGGAGCAGAGAAACATGAGTTTTGGTCTCTTCTTGTTTTCCTGGTTGCTTCCATCAGTCTGTCAGTTCTGTTGCTGAGTTAGAGAGTTGCTGCTGGACCATATTACTGCTATTGTGATGAAAGCAAGGGCTTCACAGGTGAATAGCCCATGTGTTACACTGTAGCACTGCACACAGACTAATATTAGGTAAGCATTGGTCTTTTTTGTAATTCAGAGTGATTTCCTATCGGCTTACATAGGAAAGAGAAGACGGGTGCCAGAGACTTGAAAAGACCTGTGTGTTATAGTTTGCACTCATGCTAAAATATTGTGGTCAAACAAAGAATGGATATATTCCTTGTGCACCTAAACATACATACACATAGATAGACAGATAAGATAGATAGACAGATAGAAAGATAAATAGATAGATACGTGACAAAGCACATGGAATACGTTTCAAACACTCTACACTGCTGTTACACTTGGCAATCATATTAAGCCTCAGATGACATGGCTTGCTCTCTTCCCTCTTGCACTCCTTCCCAGTACATTCAGGGCAGCCACAACATCTGAACACTTCAGGCAAACATTGGCAGAATTTATTGAGCTGAATCAGCTCCATAATTATGGCTTTTCTACAGAAAAGGTTTTTCTATATCCAACTGGATGTTAGAAGAATAGAGGTCATTGACATTTACATAAGCAAATCACATTATTTCAATAGGAAGCCGAGGGTTAACCCTCTTTGTGGAGTAAGGTTGAATCCAGTTGAGAGGAGAAAAGTGAAGTGCATCCCAAGAAAATGAACTCCCTTCTTTTCTCCTATTCCTTTTTTTAAAACTTCAAATTGGTGCATATTTGTAGAACTCTGCTGATGTCATAGCCAGCTCCAATGACCTCTAATGGCATGAAGAACCTTGTTTGATTATACGTCTAAAGAGACAATGCTAATTTCCCTTTTATTCCATTGCGGGCTGTAGTAATACTTGTGCTTGTGAATCATGAGCTGGATTTCTGCAATTTACCATGGTTTTAGTAATTTCACTGATGATGAGAACAATGTGTTCTGTTATTTAGAGAAAGAAACCACTATGTGCTTTAATGCTGTGTGCATTTTAGGTGATGTAGACACCTGAAATCATTTTTTCCCCAGGATCATCTGGCACAATGCACCTCTCCACAGAGCTTGGGTTCTCTGGAATCAGGAGACTTGTCCTAGTGGAACCCTTGGTTTCCACAGAAATGGACATCATGGGAATGTGTAAGTGATTTCTCCTCCTTTTCTGGGCCTTTCCCTATCAGCTCCACAAGCAAAACCAGCAAACTGGTCACTTCAGAATACAAATAAAAGCAAAGGATCTGCTTTTAAATGATCCTTAAAGAAACTGTGATGAGCAAACGTATTCTTGGGATCAAAATACATACTAGAGAATGTGTTAAAGAGAGACTGGATAACCAAGAAAAAAAAGCCATAAACACCCAAGTAATTCAGTTTTCTCTTCATCTGCCCCTTGTTTAATTCTGGCAAGCATTGCATGCTCTATATTTCCATTTCAATGCATTATTTAATGATAAAGGGAGTTTGGAGAAAGAGAGGAAGATAATTTCATTTGGACAGCAATCAGAGAATTTCTGTAAACATCTGGTTCTGTTTAAGAAGGTTTTTAAAGCATTTAATATAAAATGCTCTTAGAAGGTAGGAAATGAATGCTGAGTGTTCTCACTGTGTAAGCAGTGCATTTTCCCCTCCTGGAAGTTTGCATACAAGTGAACTTGAGTCAAGTTTATAGATAGGTTTCACAAAGATAACTTGGCATTATCTAGTGTGAGTGAGAGAGACTTGCAAGAACAACAGTTAAAGTCATTAAAGACCTCTCTAAAAAAGAAGTTCAAAAGATAATAAAGCCTAACTGGATACATTTCAACCAGCTGGATTTCAGTAATTAAACAAACATAGTTGAACAAGTAGTTAGAGATGAAAAGAGTGTAGAGAATAAAAATGGAGACAATGGAAAATTCATGTCACAATGGTCTAGCCTTTTTCTCATTTGGACAGTACTCAGTAGATAACTTGGAGCATTGCCTGTGTCTTTGATATTCTCATATTAAGTGATATGCTCAAGTGATAACACTGCAGCGTATGTTTTTAGCACAATTTATTATTAATAGCACATTTTATTGTCTTGAAACACTTCAGTCACATTTTTTATGCAGTAAAAAGCAACGTTCTGAAAGATAGAAATAGGATTAGTGTCACAGCTGCAAGTAAATGCACTTGATTTAGAGAATATATAGAGTAATTGCAAATTTATAAGTGTTCATTCATAGAGGAAATAACACAGGCCAAGAATGAAAATCATACTTTTCGACCCTACTGCTCAGGCCTTCCTGTTTTGCAGGTCAGATGCTGTTCATGTACGCAGAGCAGGCTGTAGTCAAGGTAGTCCTTCCTATGGGGGTTATTCTTGGGTCAGGTTTTCATTTTAGAACAGAAACTCTAAATATATCAAAATAGACTAAAGACAGCCAAATTCCTCTCATTTTCAAAGCAAGGACCTCAAAAAGGTACCTGAGGCCTTAATAAGTAAACACGTTTTGAGACGACTTATAGTATATTAAGTGTAGATAACATTTTATACAACTCTTTTGAGATATGTCGACCTCACCAAGGCTTTTGATACTGTGAGCAGAAAAGGTCTGTGGCAGATTTTGGAACGTTTAGGTTGTCCCCCCAAGTTCCTTAAAATGATCATCTCACTCCATGAGGATCAGCACGGCCAAGTCAGATATGGCAACACACTTTCTGAGCCCTTTTTAATTAAGAATGGTGTGAAACAAGGCTGTGTTCTCGCTCCTACCCTATTCACAGTCTTCTTTAGCATGATGCTCCAAAGGGCCACGGCAGATCTCAATGATCAGGACGGTATCTACATTTGATACCGTACTGATGGAAGTCTATTCAATCTAAGGTGACTGAAGGCCCACACCAAGACCTTAAACCATCTTGTCCGGGAGCTGCTTTATGCTGAAGACGCCGCCCTTGTTGCCCACACAGAAGCAGCCCTGCAGCATTTAACATCCTGCTTTGCAGATGCTGCTGAGCTCTTTGGGCTGGAAGTCAGCTTAAAGAAGACAGAGGTCCTCCATCAACCTGCACCTCAGGAAGTCCCCCATCATCCCCACATCACCATTGGCCAATCAGAACTCAAATCAGTCCAACAGTTTAATTACCTTGGTAGCCTCATCTCCTCGGATGGCAAGATTGACGGAGAGATAGACAACAGGTTAGCAAAGGCATACAGTGCTTTTGGAAAACTCCACAAAAGAGTGTGGCATAATAAACACTTGAAGAAAAGTACCAAGAAAAGTGTTTACAGAGCCATTGTGCTGTCTACTCTCTCGTATGGTTCCGAATTGTGGGTCGTCCACCGCCACCACCTGCGTCTCCTAGAATGCTTCCATCAATGCTGCCTCTGTACAATCCTAAACATCCACTGGTCAGATTTTGTGACCAATACATCTGTTTTAGAACAAGCAGCTGTCACAAGTATAGAGGCCATGTTACTGAGAACACAGCTGCGATGGGCAGGGCACGTCTCCAGGATGAAGGACCAACCACCCCCTCCCTAAGATCCTGCTCTATGGTGAACTTGCCACTGGCTGTCGCAAGAGAGGAGCCCCGAAGAGAAGATACAAGGACTCCCTGAAACAACATCTCAGCCTTGGCCATATTGATCACCATAACTGGTCTACTCTGGCCTCCAATCGGGAGGCCTGGAGACACACCATCTATAATGCTGCTGATGCCTTTGAGAACACACGCAGGATCACTCTCGAGGAGAAAAGGCAACGCAGAAAGAACTGTGTTTTGCAGAATACACCATCTAAGGAGTCTTTCTGCTGTGCCTTTTGCAATCGGATATGTCTGTCTCATATTGGCCTCATAAGTCACCAACGTGCCTGTAACAGATGTGGATAAAGCCTTCCCAAATCTTCGTTCGCGAAGCCTAGCCGTGATGATGATGATGATATATATAGTTTTGTATACTGTGACCATTTGAGATTAGCCCTGACTTTTGGATTGATATAAGGTAGTTGATGGAGGACTGGCTCTTCCTAAACAAATTTAATCTGAACAAAGCACCAAAAGAGGTTGAGCTTAGAGAGGGGACATTTTAAAATTTACTTTCTCCCTAGGATTTCTGTTAGCTTGCTGTTTGGTTTTTCTTAAGAATCAGTCCTTACAAATTTCTTTTGTGCTTCTGCCTTGCATTTCTGGTACAGCCCATCTAAAGATGGGGCTGCAAACAAAGAAATTTTGTTTGTTTATTTATTTTAACAGCCACTGTAAACAAGATTGTTTGTAAAAAGAATACTCAGAACAAATAACTGCACCTCTTCAAGTTTAGATGACTCTCCACTCTTCCTCTAAATGGACTACCAGCCTTTTCTTCCCTCTTTCACACAGACTTTCTGACCACAGTCAGCTCCTTTGATCAGTTCTCATCTTCCTGAGGTGTTTTATTTAGAATTACTTAATATCTAAAAGTGGTCTAAATGAGGGTCCAGCTTGTGGTTTTATTTGTGTTGGTGCAACTGTACTTCAGGAATAAACAGCTGTTTCCTCCTTAGCTAGATGGAAAATGTGGGGCTGGGGTTTTGCTGTCAAAGTACAGCCTTGGCTGTGTTTACTTAGCACTTCCTTGTCTATTTTAATTCAGGTTTTCTTTCATGGTTATGCAAAACCTGAAGTGCCAAATCACGATTTTGTCACAAAATCCAGTAATTTTGGCAAGAAAGCAGCTTCAATAGCTGTTAGAATTCAACTCAAAGAATAATGGTAAAAGACAAAAGAGAATTTGTATTTCAAGCCTCAAAATATAGATGCATCACAAGGGTCTTCTCTTAACAAGGACATCCTGTGTTTTCAGAGTGCTTGCACAATAGAGTAACACCACCTTTCACTGGGGAGAAAAAAGACTCTGTATGCCACTGGTACTGAGAACTGTGAAGAGTAATAAGTTTGTAACACAAGAAACATTTGATGAGATAAATCACCCAGCTTGATCTATTTAAATTTTACAGCATGGATACTGGAAACAGGCACTTTTTTACATTTAGAGGTAGGGCCAAAAAGAGAACACAGACAGCACAGTTTGCCTAATTCATAACATGGCAGATTTTGGACCCACTGGGGCCCACACTAATAAATCTTCCAGGGACAGTTTAAGATATGTCTCTGTTCTCTACCTCACTTTCAGATGGAGGTTACTGAACCTGATGCAGGAAGAGCGGGGTGAGGATCATGTGCTTGTGTCTTAACTCCCAGTGTAAAACAAATTTCATGGTCTGGAAGGCAGAGATTCGGACACGTAGTCCCTTCTGCTGCCTCTGCACTGAGAACAGTCATGAGCTTGTAAATAGTAGCCAAGAATAGTGACTTCTTGAATTAACTCAGGAAGATTTGCTAAATGGCATGACAGACATTGAAACTTGCTCTAGGGGAAGGAAATTTTACTTGAGTCACCTGTTGTATATGCTGTGTCGATGGTGAATAGTAATAGAAAAAAAAAGTTGAGTAAGGGGAGGGTTGAAAATAAACTTCCACCCATCCCCAACCACCTCTCCTCCCCACTGCACTTGCACTGGGTATAGTGGTAGGGTGTGGTATAGCATCTGTCTCAAAAATGCCACCCTTAGACTTGAGTCCAGCTTTGCCCACTGCTTACAAAGAGTAGATCATTCCTAATGAGGAGGTGCTGAACTGCTTCCTGCTCCTAGTTGTCTGAATTCATAGTGGCAGGTATGTTATCCTAGCAAGAAAATACAGAAAAAACAATGATGTCAGTCATTTTCACAACTCTGTTTTGGTAAAAATAACTGCTTAACCTGTAAGAACACAGAGGCCCTTCAGCTGAACTACAGTGACAGTCCTATTGCAGTTACAGCTTCATCACCTGTGCCTGGCTCTTGGTGAAGGAAAAGCTCAGCGTCTCTCCTCCTGGACACACTGCATAACATGTGCTTATGTTCTAGACTACTTGCACTTTGGATCATAAGGAAAATTAAGAAGATTATTAACACTTTCAAGCAGTTATTACTGTGTTACAGGGTCATATAATCTGCTTGCTGCATACTTATAGGTGTATATATATAATTTTCAAAAAACATTAGAAGCATAAAGAATAAGCCAGTGGCAGGAGTTATTACAGTGGGAACAAGGTTTTTGTTTGTTTGTTTGTTTGTGTTCAATTTTTCTTCTGTAGAAGACTTCCTTTGGATAGTTTTTAATTCATAGTTTCATTGAATATCTTACATGGAATAAACCTGGGTATCATGCATGACTGGGATTGAGTAGGGAGAAAGGGTCTGACTTTTCCAGCAGCCACTTCTGTTGGATGAGTATGTGAACAGGAAATAATGAAATACTTTTTCTATTTAAGCCTGATCCCTTAAGACTCTGCATAGTTGTTTTCAGTTTTTCCCTGCAGATCATGTTTACCTCAATTTTTAACAGGTTAAAGCACAACGTCATGGAAAAAAATGCACAAGAAACATGTATATTGGAAGATGCTATAAATATGATTAGTTGGCAGCTGGTTATTGCTCTTGGTACTCTGTGGTTGAGAGATCTGTCTTTGAATTTGGAAACTTTTGGAAACTGTGACCTCTCTAATTTTGGGTAGACCATTTAAAGGGTGTTAAAAGACTCCGGGTTACCCACTTTAAAGTTGTACTGAGGAGCAAGGACTGTGGAAGTGCTTAGGTTCCTCATAATGACCAGGAGATTCAGTCCACACAGCTGCCAGCTTTGTGACAGTGAACTTGGAAGCCTGACCTCTGTGGCTGTCCTGGAACCAGAAAGCGTTGGTGTCCCTAGCCAGCTGTTGTGGTCCTAAGGAGGATTTGTAGGAATTTGATTTATCGGAAATTTGCAAATCATGGATGCTTAGAGAGAAATGCTATGCATTTGCCCTGTTGATACCACTTTGATGAGTCTATTGTGCTGAAATTTTTCTATGATTTCTAATTTACCTCAGAAGTTCATTAGGAGGACTGAGAAATGCCAGCAGCTCTTTCCTGTTTCCACCCACAGGCACCCCATGCCAGCTGTGTGCAGATTGTCTTGTCCATGATTAGGCTGTGATTGCTCAGCATTTCCATTTACACTGGCTCTGCACCTCCCTGTGATTTAACACCTTAATATTGATTCTATAAAATAATTTATGGGATATTTTCAGGGATATCTTCCAGTTCTCTTCTGTTTCCAGGGGGGTCCCCTTCTTTAAAAGTGGCTGGGGTAAATCTTTGGATTTTGTAGCACAAATGGAAGATATGTTTCACAGCACCGTACACATGGGAATCAGAGAAAGGGAGTTCTGCTAAGCCCAAACATTTTCTGAATAACTTGAACTCATCTCTTTTTACAGTCAGATTGCCAGAAATAGTCTTGGGACTTTAAAAACCTCATGTATCCCTTGAGCTGCAAAGCACTGTCAGTCAGGTTCTGATGGCAGAAAAGGAAAGTAGCATTGTTTATTTTTGGTTCAAAACCAGGAGGAAGTTTTGGTAGAAGCCACAAGAGGATCTCTGATTTTTTAAAAATTATTAGTATTATTGTTTTATTCTCTGTTTGAAACTGCTCAAAATTTATTATAGTGCTGGATCTTGAAACAATCAGAACTCCTTGCAGCAACCAATTCTGTATAGCTTTTTTTTCTTTTTTTTCTTTTTACATTTCAGTCAGTTTCTAATCTAACATCCTGTTTTTCTGCAGGATTTATCTGCTCCAATGAAATGGTTCAAGGAAATTCCATAATCATTAACTCTCTGTCTGCATTTCCATGATGACTCTTCTTTCCTAGAAATTGAAAGAGGACTGCAAAACTGGTTCAGTGCTGAGGAGTACTCACTTTTTTTTCTTTTTTTTCCTTTTTTTGGCTATAGAAAATTATATAGAAACCTAAATCCCATCACAGGTGTGTACCACCCAGGAAAGAACACAACAATGTCAGCACATCCCCAGCTTATCCCTGGTTTCATTGTTACCTGCTTTTGTATCTGCTGCCAAAACGGAGTGGGACAGACTTTAAGATGACATCAGACTGGTGTGATGTGCCATTTGTATCACACTGCCATGTCAGGGGGAATATCTCATAATGATGATGAAATATCAGGTAATGCTGCTTGGCAGCTGTAACACTTCCTGCATTTAAGAGCTGCCATCCACCTCTGTTTCACAAAACATGCTGAAGTTGTGTTCACAAGAGCCAGCAAAGCCATGGAAAATTTATTTTCACAGCATTACCGCTCCTATTTATCTCTCATCTGCCTCCTTAATTCTTTCCATTGATTAACACATGCTCTTGTTTCTGGTTCAGATATGTTGGGAGTTGCCTTTATGAAAAGGTTGCACAGCAAAACTCACAGGAAATCCCTCTATCCATTACCTGTCCTGATGAGCATCAAGGGTTATGACATTTTGCTTCTGATTTATTGCAGGAATAAATAATTTCCACCTTTAAACTCTCATGTCATGAAGAAGACCCTGCCTGTTTATTATGATTATGTTGAAGTATTTTCTGTTTGTGCTAAGGCTTTTTCTAAAGTTATGTATAAGCATATATGTCATTTATGCTTTAGAGAGGCAGGTTTTGGTAGTTCTCATGACTGACAAAAGAGGATTAGACCTTGAACAGTAATTGAAATAAATATATGAATATTTAATTTAATATATGAAAAGGCACCTGGTTCCTGTTCATGGAGTAATAGGAGCAATTAACTTGTATCTCATCTAGGCTTTTGTTCAAAAGGTTTGTAAACTAACTAATGGAGATATTTTAGGATTAACTATCCTTACACAACATTTATGAAGTCAGACTTGTTTTCCAAGACAGTTTCAGTGTTAATCTTTAAAAACTCTGTAATTCAGATATTATACTAATATGAACATAATGTCAACCAATAGAATAAAAGCACTGAGAATAAAAACATTTTGAAGTACAGAACTGATATTTATAAATGAACATTAGGAATTATCTAGTTTGAAATTCTTTTCAGCTGAGATTTCTATATGCCACCCTTATCTTGTATCCAAAAAGCTAGAGAAAAAAAATGTGCAAGTTCAAGAGCTGGTAAGGGTTTGGTAAGGGTTTGGATTTGCTTGAAGGCCTATGAAATAAATAGACCCAATGGGCGTTAAAAAGGTTTATCTTGTTGATGTTACTGTTCAAAACTATTGATATTTCCTATAATACTTTCCATTTGACTCTTCACAGGGATGAACAAGTCAAAAACCAGACATTTGACTGGACTCTTTATCGAACAGTCTATTGGTGAGGGATGGCTTTTGAAAGCTTGTATATCCTCCCATGAATACATTGGGAATTACGCAAAACTTAATAAATTAGAGCAAATTTCATGGTTCCAGTTTCTGAAACTGTTCTGAATGTGTAAAAACAGGAACTGTGATCATATCAAAAGTCGGTTCAGTCAGTTCTAACAAATGAAGCCTGTAGACTTTGAAGTAGCATTTACTTGGTTTTCCAGTTGACTAGTGTGTCCATTCTAGAGTAAACAGAAACAAAGGTATTATTTAAAAGGTAATAATTTAGACAAAGAATCAACAATGTTGGATAGAATTTTTCCACTTCATAAATTTCAAGCTGGCATATTTTAACAGAAGATTTCTCTGTTACGCTTATTACAATAATTTTAAAATTAATCTAACTAGTAAAACAAACAATGTCTCCTGTAAAGATCATTGCCTTGGTTCCGTGTTGACAAAATAGCTATTATTGATGTAACTAGTCTAAGTAGGGTCTGGCTGTGTTAGCATATGGGCAGTGACTGGGGCACTGGAGTCACCTCAGATCTTACAGACTGAATTTTGAATGGACAGTTTTTTGTATTATCAAGGGGGTTTTTAGGTTTTGGGTTTTTCGGGGGGCTTTCATTTGGTTGGTTTGTTTTTTTTGTTTTTTTTTTTTTTTGTGCATCTGTTTTGGTTCTTTTTTTTATCCAGATTTGCAGTAATTGAAACAGCATTTATAGCCAGAGATTCCTGGAAATATCCCCAAGGATTTTGTGTATGGACACTTCACAGGTGAAAACAAGCTATGTGATCAAGGCATGGAACCAACCTGTTTGTTTCAAAGAACATAAGTTTGTTCTTTCCACAACTTTTGATACAGGTCAGTGATTCCATTAATGTCACCTGATAAGCAAACCATGGCCTTTATAAATTAATGATCACATGCCCTTGGAAACCTAGCCCTTGTTTTAATTTAAAACAGAAGTTCTTTACTTCTGGAAGGGTGTTTTTCCCCATATTTGGAAGCAATCAACTGTATATTATCTTTCTGCCATGGTATTCCCCGAGTAAATCCTGGAAAAGATTGAAATCCTGCGTTAATTGCTAGGTAGTATATCCTTAATAATTTTACTGTGATTTGTTGGATGGAAATATATAGTATGTTATTCCAAAACCAGAAAAAAGCCAACACATAAGAAACCAGAGCATTAGAATAGCTAACTTTTAGAACAGCACTGAGAATATTAAACAGTGAAACTACCACTTCTTTCCTAGTTCTCCACATTTTAACCTGGATATTGATACAATTGAAAGACACTGCTACCTAGGAGAACGTAAAGATGGATTTTTTACTATTTCTGCATTATAAAAACCCATAATTTTTGTATCAATAATAACACTTGGAGATGGCTTGATCCTTTCAGAAGAATCAGTAGCTTTTCTAACATCTCTCAAAGCTTCAGTCTAGCAGTGTGCTTGGGGCACACATACAGGCACGTAGGGCTGTAACTTTTCCCTGTACTTAAAAACATGTGTCAGCCTCACTAGGCTTATCTAAACGTAAGGAAGGAACACTGTAAAGCTGCTTTAAAGGGAAAACCTGAGTTATAATGAGTGATTTCATTTTGCAAATCTACAACCTCAAATCTTTAGTGTTTATGGGAAATTAATTTTCATTAGATCTGTCTTCTGCATAAAGAGAAATTTAAGCCATCTAACAGGCAGGGGTGGGAAAGTGAAATTAATGTTTCTGGCAGGAAAACCTGGGCGCAGAAGTTGTTCCATTGATATCATGTAGAAATTCAGTCAGATTGTTAGATCTGTTTCACACATACATGCACTGTACAGTGCACCATCCCAAACCTGGAATTCTGACTGATTTGGATAGAATTTATGAATGGAGGTGTCAAATTCAGCTTTTTGATACAAACTATAAGACTGTTGAATTCAAAAGGAGTCAAATGTGTAATGGATGAGTGCAGCCTAACATTGAAGAATACTGAGTGCCCTGAGTTTACTCTGAAGTGAGCTTACTCCAGGACACTTGCCATCTCTGGGATTCCTAGTCCATGTTACACATCAACAAAAGAATTGCCAAGATAAGAACCAACACTTGAGCTGAGGAGCTGCCAGGGACACTAAAACCCAGTACATTCAGATGAATCCCAACCTCTCTGGGAGGTGAAGCACTATTTTAAATCCTTCATGAAGTAGAAGCTTTTGAGTTTGAAACTATCTGCCTTCCAGTTAGTGAGAAGGATATGAATATTTTTCTTGATTCTGTGTTGGTACAAAGTTTTGAGGATATTGGAAAGTCTGTGTAGAGCCCAACCTCTCTCTCTCTCCATATATATATATATATATATTGGTTGAGTTTTCTTCTACCAAGACCTGTGGCTATCCTTTAGTATTCCTCACCTAGACCTTAGGGCTGGTAAGACATGTGGTAGTGTGACTTTTTACTGTCTGTGTCCTCTTATGCTCAGCATGAATTCCCCTAACAGAAGCAGGTAGCATGAATCTGGTCGCTTTTTCTGGCTGTGACGTTTAATATCCTGAACAATCCTAAATGTGTCCTGAATCTCATTAATTTTCCTGATTGTTTGTGAAAAATGAGCATCACAGAAGCTGAAATTCCCAGCTTGAAGTTATAAGTAATGTTCTATTATATGTTTACAGGCTCATAAAAAAAATAATAAACCCCCTGACTACTCTGAGAATGGAACAAAACTGGGAATGAAATGATGGAATTGAGCCTCATGCTTTTCAGGGTAGCCTTGTTTACTGAATGGACTTTCCAATCCTTGATTATATCTATATTTATTTATGCTTGATGATGTTTTATTAACAATTTGAAGGGTATGCAAGTTAGACTTATGACAGTAGTCTGTTCTGTAGGCAAGGAAAACAGGTGTACTTTGGAAGGCCAGCCCTGGAGCCTGGCTTGAACAGGCAAGTTGAAAAGAGATGCACAACCAAGTGTGTACAAACATCTCACAAGGGCTGTCTGTGCCCGCAGATTAGGAAATGGTCAAATCTCATATCAAAGCATTGAGATGCAAAATATTCCTTCTTACCAAGCAACTGGGTCTGGATTACAAACCATGCTACTCATTACCCCTAATCCTGTGTGCAGTTTCCCTGGATCTCACCAAAAGTGAGCTCTGAATACCTTGTGCAGTGGGGGCTTTACAAAGATACTTTCAGATGGCATAGGCAGGTTCAAAATAGAGCAATTTCCTGTGTGAGGCATTGATGAGACAATAGATCCCTTTATGAGGCCCTGTTTGACTACAGAAATGAACAATTGTTCCCATTATATTTAATAAATCCCTCGACACCCTGTTAAAAGGACCCATGTTTAGCTGAAGTCTTGGCATGAATATACTTCCAGAGGTTTAATGACCTTTCACTTTTCGAGGTGTTCTTTATTTAAACTAATGAAAATGAGCTCCACTTAAAAGGCTTTTAAATGCTGATTAAAAATTAAATCAGCTGTTCATTATCCCCAGGTGGCCTTGTTCTAAGAGCAGTAATTCAGAGAGAGTCAAACAAGTAGTCTTTTTTTTATGTAGCTCGATCTTGAGTTGGGAGAACTTTATTAGAGCTGTTTATGAATCATCAAACTTTCAACTTCTAATGCAAGTGGATTTGTAAACATAGGGCTCTTCCCCTCCATTTCTGTCCCCTGTTTGTCAGAAATAAGAAAGAAAATCAGGCACATTTCTAAAGATTCCATGTGGCATGTCCAGCAGAAATGTAAATAGCTGCAGTATTTCCAAACAAACCAAATATTGATCTAGTCACTGCCATCATATAAACTATAATATAAACTGAGACATTAGTTATAGAATGTCTCACTTCACCTATTTGCTTATTTTGCTCTAGGGTTGGAAAAGTTTCAGAAGCATTTACAACACAAATGAACAATGATAAAACCTCAAGGGATTACCTTTGTTCAGATCCGAGGGGTTTTTGTGTTTTATTTTGTTTTGTTTGTTTGATTGATTTGGTTTTGTGAGGTTTTGGTTCATTTGTTCGTTTTTATTATAGCTGCTGAAAACTCTGGCCTGGGGTTTCAGTAGTTAAACATTACATAAAATGCTAAGAGAACAAAATCTTTCTTTTTTTTGTTTTTTAATAAAGTTTATAAAGTATAACTCAAGGAACACTCACTGCTTGAACACCAAGATAGTTTTACACATTTTTTCACTTTAGATAAAGAACTTCCTGATCTTGAAATGCGAGCTTATCTAGTAAGAGATGTAGTTGGACAGAGCAAAATACTCATGATCACTTTGAGAAAAGATAAGGGAGCTCATTTTTGAGAACACTTAGACATGAGAAGAATGGAAATCATGTTATTCCATGCAAACTCCTGTGTTCCACCACAGATAACACTTTCCTTCCTGTTTTCTATAGTCCATACTACTCTTTGCTCTTTGTTCCTTGTAGCAAAATGAGTGCCCAAAGGTGCTAGGGGAAATATGCTGCAGAGTATTAGGGGAGCTATGCAGCACTGTTACCTTGGTCCTGCTGCAGCAGGAAGGATGGAAAAGCCAGGCCCTTGTCAGCCAGAAAGTTTGAAATTACCTGCCTTGAACAGAGGCTGCAACCTCAGCTCCTGTGCCTGTCTGCAGTTGCCTTTTTCCTTGCCTCTTACAGTGGCTGCTTTAGGGATGCCCTGGAAGTGCATCCTTGTATCCACACGTTGTTTGAAAAGCCTGGCAGAGCTGAGCAAAGCTGTGTATCCCAAACAGCTGCAAGGAAAACTGGCTCAACTCCAGTGACCTGCTAGTCCTTCTCTGACCCAACCCCGTGAATGCTTTGCCTGGTAAAATTTGCTGGTGACCAACATGATCTTATTCCCAGGTTTATGAGCAGAGGCAGGAGAGGCTGCGCTGGTGATGTTGTGAAGACAGGGCTGCAGGGACATGACGGTGTCCTACGAGCTCAAGGGTGGGTTATTCAGTCACACTCACGCGCCTCTCACCTCGTGACTTCCTAATGGGTTCTGGAATTGGGCACATGACACCAGGGTATGCAGCCTGTGTGTAACGAGGTAATGAGCAAACATCCCTAAATAGGATACCTGGCTGGAGAAGTGTTCAGACTTTGACCAGTGAAACTTTAATGTCCTTCCCACCCCCCAGGTTAAAAGAAGCTCTTTTTTTCCGGTCCTTATTGGAGAAGCAATAATAATTTAATCATAGTGTGAGATTCCGCTTTAAAAGTCAAATTCTAGGAATCCTTTCTGCTCCAATGCTAATGCAGAGCAGATTGTAATACAGTGGTAACTGCATGTCTAAAATAATGAAAACATTGCTGTTTTGAAGAATGTCCTTGGCTGATAGCTGTATTTAATTATCCAAAGTAATTGGAAAAAAGTTATTTTCCAAGGTAATGAGATTTTTCCTAAAAACTCCTACTGTTTCTACTGCTGAAGAATCTTCACTATTGTCTGTGGAAGAAATGCATTTGTAGAAAGAGTAGTGCTTTGAATGGAAAAAGCAAAAATTGTATATGTGGAAAAGGGTATTTAAAACTACGTGGTCAGGGTAACCCCACCTGTCTGCATATATTAGTATTGCATGCAGTGTTGTACATGCAGTAGAGCTGGGAGTCTGTTCTTCTACCTGCCATGTACTATTATTTTTTAGCACAAGCATAGGAGCCTATATGGAAAGCCATAGCTTTTTAGGAAAAATACAGAGAAATGGCAGATACATACACACCAAATAAATAAAAAGCATAACATAGAATTTTCACCTTGAAATTCACTCCCTCCTCCCTGACTGTTTCTGGTTTCAGAAAATCTTATAGATCTTTAGTCTTTTTTTTTTTTTAATATTTATTTTGAGTGACTGTAAGAAATTCTCACTTTCTGTGCAAAGAAATTGTCCCTTTCTATTCTGCTTTATATTCTCTCTACCTCTCCTGCAAACAAAATTATTACTTTCCAGGAGAAGGAATATCTCTGCAGAGAGGTCAGATCTGTGTGAGCAGAGGAAAGAGATTTAACAGACTCAAAAAGACTGGGAATGAGAAAATATTAATGCAAAGATGTGCGTTTTTCACAGCAAAGGTATGATGTTCCCTCTCACCACCAGCTTTGGTGCTTTTTCACATTGGAGGGCACTGTAGTTCTCGTTAGCAATAATTTATAAATGCTTTAGAACAGATGGAGTTACCCCTCCAAAAATGAAAAATCCATTTTTCATATATGCCCCCCAACAGTTGAGACTTTGGTAATTACTTCCGGTGTGTATGCTTAACTTTCCTACATGAGAGCTTTGCTAAATGAAAATCATTCCTGGCCCTTGGGCTAGATCCAAAGGTCTTGTGTTTTCAAGTGCTCATTGTTACTGTGTCCTGCTCTAATGTGCCTTGTTTACTTGCAGGAATAAATCACTGGCTCATGTTAGGCATGTCAGCTCTCCATATGACCTATCAGGGCAGTTAAGAGCTGCTCATATTTCAGTTCACTCTGCTGTTAACATAAACAGAGCATTCTCAGTCTCATTTAGATGTCAAAAACCATCTACTAAAAACAGCACAAAACTCTTGTTTAGATTTATTCATCCTCCTCTACAGAGTAAATTAGTGGAGTTGGAATGTGGGGCTACCTTAAGGACAGCATAAGCTGACCTGGACAATTGTTCCAGACTGGGATGTATCGGGCCAGTTACAGCACCTCTGCTAACACATGGTAACTTGTTTAGCAGCTGTGACTTTACTCTTGCAGTTGAACATCCCCTGTATATTTAGTCCAAAATGTGGTGCCCCATCCATCATAAAGTTAGAATATTTTCTTGCTTCCTTCTGTTGTTTGTATTCAGTGCTTATTTTGGAGTAGTTCTTAAGCAGAAACAGTCATGTTTAAAAGCACATTGAATTATGGGTTATGTCTTCCTTTAAACAATGCCAACATTCCACTACATGGAATAATAATCACCCTTGAGAAGCTGATGCAATAATTAGAGCCTTGGAATAATTATTTGGTTACAGCATCCAAAAGAAGACACAAGACTGGGATCTACTCCTAGTCAAGCCTTCTGGTTTTTACTCTTCATGCTACTGAAGTAAACTTTACTGAACAACAGGATTCTGAGGTGTCTGAAGACATTTGCATATATGCTGTGAAATAAATGCAGCCATCACTCAAATACTCTCAAAAATATTCTTTTTCTAAGTGGTTTATTACTACTGTGTGGGGAACAGTGAATTGGGCATTGTTACTGGTACTGGGAAAAGTAATAAAAAACTATTGACAGTGGTTTCATGATCAAATCTTGAGGAGAATTAATTACTTTTGGCAGGCCTCAAGTTTAATCTTATTTAGCAGCAAGACAAGTGCATGTCAGGAAAGGACATCCCTATTTTTTTTTTAATTAATTAAGAGCCAGAAATCTTTTGAGGAATACCACAAACACAGGTGATATTCCTAAGTGGCAGAATCTACATTTACAGCCCTGATTTTGCTGACAGGTGTGTAAAAGCTTACATATTGGAGTTCTGTGTGCCTGAGCAGGCTCCAGCATAATAATTATTGTTTTCATTTTGACTTAATCTTAGAAGATTGCCTATAGATCAATATCTCTCAGAAGACAGAATAAGAAAAATAGGTTAACTTTACCAGAACAGCCTATTATATCCCAAACCAGTGACAGTTTGATGGGTTTTGGCAACAAAACCCAAAAGGCCTTTATCCCAGCATGGAGGATAAAGGCCTTATTATGGAAGCTGTTGTTGGCATTTAAAAAAAATAATCCTTTGAGCACAGAGAGGATGTTGTGATGAAACTCCCCAAGTGAAGGTGTGAGCACTTGTGCCTGGAAGAACTGAAAAATGGTATTTGAAATAGGTCAGGCTATTTATATAACTGTAGGCAAACACACCCTCAAGTTTTCCTTTGGGAAACTCTGCAGAAAACTGTATCTTGTAGCTGTGGAATAAGTTTAGTCTCATGGAGTAATTATGAAGTCAAACTCAGGACACTGAAAGCAAAGAGGGTGTGGAAGGAAGCTGCAGGCTTCATTCTGCAGAGCTGAAACAGGGATAAGATAGTGTTGACAGGACTACCAGCAGCCCTTAGGCCACAGAATCAGACTAGAACTTCTCTGCAGTAACTTCACCACAATGAACTGTATGTTCATCATGTCCTCAGCACTGCTTTGTTCTTGCCTTCAGTGCTGGTTTGAGATACTCCTGTCTGGATGGCAAAGAAGCAGGTGACTGGGAGAAGTTTTCTCCTCAGCTAAACATTTTAACACAAAGCTGGAGCGCTCCTGAAAGCTCCAGTGAGTGACCTGCTGTCTCCTTTGGCTTCTCCTATATGTCTATGATCAACTGGAACTGGAATAAGGCTTAGAAAATAATCCCCTCCATCTATCAACCCTCAGTACTGCAGGAATATTTCTCCAGTGCTTGGAAAGGAATGTCCAGCCTAAATCTTCCTGGAGCAGATTCCAGACATGTTAGAAAGACAGCTAATGGAAGAGGTGCAGTAAATATCCAGTACACCAACAAATTCACTATTTGATTTTAGCTTATGCTACAAAACCTGTACTTGTACAAGCTCATGGATTTAATTCATTCAGAGACTGGCTTATTTGCTGTCTTTGTGTTTGCTACTCAGTCAGTGTCAAAATAAATTTCCAGTACTGCTGTAGAAGCATCTATAAACTAGCCTGTAAATGCAGAAGAATGAATCACTAAATAATATTCTTTCATCCATCAATCTAGTCATAGGGTCAGAAGATGTACTGCTGGTATCTTAAGGATTGTCAAGGTGTTATTTTCATGAGAAAATAATTCCTGTCACAAGTTAAATGTCACAATATGTCTGTACAAATGCAATATGGGGTATTTTTATAAGGGAGTAACAAAAAAAATCATATGGACTTGAGTAATTAATCACTTGAGGACTCCAATTCTTTTTGCTGCTCATTCAGAACAAACCAAGCAAACATATGGAGAGTCAGCTCACCTTAAAGATTTTTCAGGGTTCTCTTTAACCTCATAAAAGGAAGTTGATTTACAGTAACAAAGCATCTTTGAAAAATTATTTTTCTTCCTTTTTTATGAGCTTAGAGATGTGTTGGCAGCTCAGATATGATCAACAAGTCTTTTCACAGTCGACTTTCTCCAGAACACTTTAAGCCAATATATCATTTCAGTTTTCTGCTACATAGTTTTCCTTCATAAATTAGGTTCATAGCTGTAGGTCTTAATCCCTGAGCTCATCTCCATTTTTTGAAGACACTACAGCAGCTGATGCTCTTCTCTGTTTTAGTCAGCCTGTTTGCACATACAGGCCAGGAAAGTGAAGGCATAAGGGAATGTGGATGTTTACTTGCCTTACCTTGCAGAGATCACTGGTAATCTACAATTCAAGGCTTGCAATTGAGATTTCTCCAACAGCTTGGATACAGGCAGAATTGATTTCATGGCAGAATAAGACAGATGTTAATTAATCTCACATTATTTTCTAATACTGTTTTGAACATTCACCCTTGAATGTTCAAACCTTCTTCAGAGTATTATTTAGGCATAAAAAATCCCCAATGTGGCTTTTTCATGGAAGAAAGAACCTGATGTTCTAAAAAGCTCGTGGAAATATAGGTGCCCTGCAAATGTGGAATTTAAAAGTAATTTTTAAGTAGTGCTGAGCACACTTTGTTTAAAGTATTTTAACTGAGATTTATTACACTAAATTTATGACCCCTTAAACATGATGTAAGAGTCTAGGCCTGCATAATTAGAAAGACAGAGTGTTAATGCTCACATATTTAAAAAAAAATCTGTACCTAACTATGGGAAAATTGCATTAGGGTAATATCTTGGCTGCAGTCTTCCAAGATGCTTAAAGTTCCCTGCACTCTCTCCCTAATAACAAAATGTAAACCTGCTTGTTCAATCAAAGGTTTGTCAAGATGTGGTTTCACAGTAGTTTCTAACACATCACAGGAAGTCAATGTGGTGTTACTAAATCACCACTGAAAGTTCTTCCCTGATCCTTAGTTGCCTGGCCTTCTCTTAAGCCAGAAGATTTCTTGGGAATCTAGTTCTTTCTTCCATCCCTTAGTGGCAGATGTTCTGGCTTCAAATATATTCCCTGCTTCCATTCCCCTGCAGCTTGTCTGCAATGAACAGAGATCTACGCTGGGGAACCCAACTGGAAAGGGGAGCAGAGAACCAGCAGAGCTTATTCTTGACTGTGGGGGTGATTCTGGATCCAATAATGCTTCCCTATGGCTTCCATACAATCATGCTGATTTCTACCATCTGCCCTACTCACTCGAGCACTTAACACATTGGATGTTTATAGCATTATGTAATTGTTTAGGTTGGAAAAGACCTCTAAGATCATCGAGTCTAACTGTTAACCCAGCATTGCCAAGCCCACCACTAATCCATGTCCTTAAGTGCTACACCTGCACATCTTTAAAATACCTCCAGGGATGGTGACTCCATCACTTCCCTGGGCAGCCTGTGCCAATGCTTGACAACCCTTTCCATGAAGACATTTTCCCAAATATTCAACCTAAACTTCCCCTGGTGTGTCCTGAGGCGGCTTCCTCTTGTCCTGTTCTGGGAGAAGAGACCGCCCCCCATCTGGCCACAACCTCCTTTCAGGCAGTTGTAGAGATCAAAAAGTTCTTTCCTGAGCCTCCTTTTCTCCAGGCTGAGCCCTCCCAGCTCCCTCAGCTTCTCCTCATCAGACTTGTTTTCCAGACCCTTCCCCAGCTCTGTTGCCCCTCTCTGGACATGCTCCAGCCCCTCAATTACTTTCTAGTAGTGAGGGATCCAGAAGTGAACAAAGGATTCAAGGTGTGGCCTCACCAGTGCCAAGCACAGGGGGACAGTCACTGTGGGTCCTGATACAAGCTGGTCACCAGTTCTGATACAAGCCAGGATGCCACTGGCCACCTGGCCACACTGCTGTCTTGTGTTGAGCCGCTGTCAACTAGCACCCCCAGGTCCTTTTCCGCTGGGCAGCTTTCCAGCCATTCTTCCCTCAGCCTGTAGTGCTGCAGGCGGTTGTTGGGACCCAAGAGCAGGATCCCTTTAGCTTGTTGAACTTCATACAGCTGGCCTGAGCCCATCAATCCAGCCCATCCGGGTCCCTCTGTAAAGCCTTCCTGCCCTCCAGCAGGTCAACACTCCCACCCAACTTTGTGTCATCTGCAAACTCACTGAGGGTATACTTGACCACACCAGTCAAGTTGGACCTGCCTTTCCTAAACCCATGCTGACTGGACCTGCTTCCCTGGTTGTCCTCTACATGCCATGTGGTGGCACTAAAGATGATCTGCTCCATGTCATATGCCAGCACCAAGGTCAGACTGACAGGCCTGTAGGTTCCTTAGATCCTCCTTCTGGCCGTTCTTGTAGGTGGGTGTCACATTTGCTAACTTCCAGTCAATTGTGACCTCCGCAATTAACCAGGACTGCTGGTAAATGATGAACAGTGACTCAGGGAGCACTTCTGCCAGCTGCTTCAATACCCTGGCATGGATCTTATCCAGCCCCATACTGTTTTGCATGTCTAAGTGGTATAGCATCCCCTCACATCCAGTGAGATTCTCCTTAGCCCTCCTTTTGTTGCTACTGTATTCATAGAAATATTTTTATTGTCTTTTACAGAAGGAATAAGATTAAGTTCTAGTTGGACTTCGGTCCTTCTAATTTTCTCCCTGCATAACCTCACAACACCCTTGTAGTCCTCCTGAGTGGCCTGCCCATTCTTCCAAAGGTCATAAACTCTCCTTTTTTTTCCTGAGTTCCAGCCAAAAATCTCTGTTCAGACAGGCCAGTGTTCTTCCCTGCTGGCTTGTCTTTTGGCACACAGGGATGGCCTGTTCCTTCACCTTTAAGATTTCCTTCTTGAAGAATGTCCAGCCTTCCTGGACTCCTTTGCCCTTCAGGGCTGACTCCCAAGAGACTCTCTCAACCAGTCTCCTAAACTGGTCGAAGTCTGCCCTTCAGAGGGCCAATGTGGCAGTTCTGCTGACTCCTTTCCTTACTTCTCCAAGAACCAAAAACTATCATTTTGTGATTGCTGTGCCCAAGACAAACTCCAACCATCACATCACCCCCCAGTCCTTCTCTGTTGACAAACACAGATCCAGAAGGAGCCTTCCCTGGTTGGCTCCCTCACCAGCTGGGTCAGGAAGTTCTCTTCCACACACTCCAGGAACCTCCTAAACTGTTCCCTCTCTACTGTGTTGTACTTCCAGCAGACTATCTCTGGAGTTGAAGTCCCTCATGAGAACAAGAATCAGCAATTGTGAGACTTCTCCCAGCTGCTCATAAAGTGTTTTATCTGCCTCTTCACCCTGGTTGGATGATCTATATCAGACTCCCACCAGGATATCTGCCTTGTTGACCTTCCCCCTGATTCTTATGCATAAACACTCAACCCTGTCACCACCACCATTAAGCTCCAGACAATCAAAACACTCCCTGACATACAGGGATATCCCTTGCCTATGCATTCTGAAGAGTTATCTAGAATCTCTCAAATTAATTATTTAAGTTGCTACTTGATGTGAAAGCGTAGACTATTACTGTATTGGCAGTGTTAATATTTAATGACCTATGGCATAGGGAGGAAGGGGAAATCAATATTTGTGCAGTGTTTTCCATCTCTTTAGAGAGCTACAAAATTTTTGCTCTTATCTGTGCATCCAGGTACTAATGTTAATTGAAGCAAGTAGGTTTGTTGGGTACTGAAACTGGGCTTTCAGGCTCCTACTGATTTCATTCTAGCTGTTCTTACTATGAGCAGGAAGCCAGAGGCTGCCCAACTTCTGTAACATAAACATGTAAAAAATGTTACATTACTCTGAAAAGAGGAGGTCTTTCCCTCAAAAAATTTCCTGGTCTTGATAAACTCACAAGTCTTTCAGGATTAAAAATGAGGGATCCATTTCTAGTATACATGTCTTTCAGGGAATTCAGCTTATATAGGTACAGCAAGAAGAAGGTAGAAATCCAATAACATATGGAGAAACCTTTGAGGCTGACATCAGATGTGTTTATTTTCAGCTACTCTGTAATCATTGGTCTGTCTGGAAACTGGTCTGCGTATAGGAGGTGTTCATTTTTTCATACACTCAGTTTTTCCAATAATGCAGGTGTTGTACAAGAATTCTCTCTTCCTGCTCATAAGAATTCATAGTGTGTAGCAAGCTGGATATGGATGGATTTTCGGTTTCCTTTAGTGCTGAGGAACTCTAGAGTTAAGTTGGAATGAAATTCTGTGAATGTACTGTATTTTATCAAATGGAATTGGAAACGGATGCAACCATTTGACAAAGCAAAAATTCAAAAAAACATTTACCTTTACAGTATTGTTTTGAGTGTCTTTGGGCTAGGAACCATCTCCAAAGATAAAAGAAAGTTATGTTTCAGGTTGCTGTATTCCTTGTAAATGATGACCATAAATCTCAGAAGAACTGAGAAAGGAGACAATCATCTATCTGCTATTGCTTGTGGATTAGTTGTCTGCATAAGAAAAAAAAAGTGGTTCTGTATACCTTTCTACCATGATGCTACAAATAGCCATGAGACTGCAGCTAATGACAAGACAGGAGGAAGAGTATTTTTTAAAAGGGACTTATATAAAAATGTTCATAATCTGAAGGAAGTGTCTGAAGGCAGCAGTCTCTAAGGCTTCTGAATTTATTTGAAGTCCTGCAAAGCTGAAACTGTGAAGTCAGCCATTCTGTTAAGCTAGCTTGCATCTGTTTTTGCTGAAATCCACAGCTGGAGGACTTACATCCCACTGCCTACTTGGCATCTAGAAAGCTCCCCAAACACCTCTGGGGACAGACATTATCTGGGTTCTGGTTTGCTGCACTCAGAGTTTGGGGAATTCTGAATGAGCACTGGCTTAATCAGGTCATTTGTGGGAAGTCAGCCAGGACCTATGGAAGAGCTGTCCAAATACATCTACTGGCCAGATTTACAGGCAGCAGCTAGAGTGTGTTTGTTGATTTTGTTTTGGTTTATGGTGGATCTTTAGAATGGCAAATAACTGGTACATTGTACACAGGTGGTAGATTTATGTCTGTATCAATTGCACTCGGAAAGGCACTAATGCATCTTTTAAAGTTTGAGGTTTAATATTCCTAGTAATTAAAACCAGAAGATGAATATTGAAAAAAATTATCCAGGTCAGCATTAGAGAGAGTTATACTTTGAGGTTGCAATAGAATTTTTTCTTTGATCAGAGCTGGTCAATTATTCTCAGTACTGCTGTGGTAAAGTTGCTGCAGTGAGATGTGGAGCTGGATTATTCTTTTCCTCCTCTGTAGAAAAGTTAATTTGCCAAAAAGTTCAATTTCTGGATCATTCAATTTTTGGAATACTGGTAATGCTCAGTGAACGGTTCTGTCTTTTCCTCTCAAAGCAGGAAGAAAAAGTCAGATATCGAAACAAAATATTTTAGCAGTCAGAATTTTTTTTTTTCTCAAAAGCTTTTCACTCCTCTGTGTGGCATCTCAAGGATCTATGTCCACCAGCCTACCATACTGGACCATACCTTTATGTCCCTGTGGAATGGCTTCTGATGTATTGCTTTGTAGATCTCTGGTAACCTTTAGAATGACTGTCTTGCATCAATCTCCTCTCAGAGGCATTGTCAGCATTTCCCAACTACATTGTTGCCTGCTCAGGAATTGCTTGCTGTTGCAAATGATCAGACCTGTGACATGGGTGTAACATGCTTCAGAGAATTCTGAATAGCAGCATATGGGAAACGACTTCTTTTCATTACTCTGAGTCTGTGATTAAATTCCAAAGGAACTTTTCACACTCTCTTAAAATACATCTGGTTTCTTAATTTTTGGGTGTCTGACTTTGCTTCTGAGTATCATGGAATGATTAAAAAATTACCTCCTGGGATTTTCAGCATGTGTGATGAGTGAACTGAATCATTTGGCCTCACACCTAAGAAATACTTCTACTTAATAAACGATCTTTATAGAGGACACAGCTTCCACATAAGATTTCCTCTAACTCACAGAAAAACCACCATCTCCTTCACTCTTTGTGACCTACATGAGAAGTTTTTTAATGACCATCCAGCTGAACTGATTTGAGATGGGCAAGTGACAATATGTGAATTGCTAGTCCTTCATCTTTCCTCAGGAAACAGTTGGAGGAAGGAACTCAAGTGCTGTGTGTATTAGTGGACTTGAAGCCAGGCTGAGGGGAGCTTCCAAGCATCTTTTGTTCAGGAAGCCCAGTTTTCCTTAGAGTAATCTTCATGAGTACAGAGGGTTCTTTGTCCTGTTGGCTCTGGGACAATGGGAAAAAATGACTACTAAATTCTTAGTAAAAAGATTTCTCTAGACAGTGCATGTGAGAGTAAGGAATAGAAATATGTGTTAAGTTCTTGAGGTCTTTGGCCCACTGGCACCTGGCAAGTCATCTGGATGTTGAAGAGGCAGCGAACACTGAGGTACAGAGGTACACAGAAGTACCTGAGCTCTTCTTAACATGTGAATAAGTGTTTCTTTCACACAGAGACTGGCTCTTTAATGGGGAAACAAAGCCATAAGGATCAAATATTTTTTCTTTTTTTTTTTTTTTTTTTTGTTTGAGCTTGGATGGTTTTGCTTATCTCAGCCAAACCCACTGCTTGGTTTCTTTGCTTCTTTGCTTCTAGGTTCTGCTCAGTGCTCCCAGTGCATTCAAGGTAGAGCCTTGAAAGGTTAGGCTGAGAGAGGGTTCTCTGAGTCCCAGCCTGACTAACTCAAGGTGCTATGCAGCATTAAAGCAACCCCTCTCAGAGTTATGCCCTGATGCTGGGAATGAATGAGTACAACTGAAATTAATGGATCTTCACCAGTGTGGAACTGGCTGCAGAACTGCATGTTCACATGAAGTTTTTCTGCTTAGAGACAGCAATTGTGCCAGTTTCTCACACAGAGAGAAGGGGAGGGGAAGGTACAAGTAGCATATGTTTTATAGATTGGATTTAGGATGATGAATGCGTTCTTTTGTGTGTGTTGGCAGGGTTTTTTTTTAAACACGTGGTGTATGGTATCTCAAACGTTACATGACTGGATGTAAAAATATTGTACATTGACAACTAGGATCACAAACTTGTTATGTATGCTGATGCTCTCTCAATTAAATTAATTACACATATGTAGACATAATCATGGGAGACCCTTGTTCAAATGTATTTTCCTGAAATTTCACAGAAGGCTTTTTGTCCTCTAGGAATTATAACCTTATGCAAAATACAATTGTTCTGTGGTTTTGTCACCCTGTGAGTGAGGTTAGGGTCCGTTACTAGCTCAGTGCTCCTCTTTTGCCCCAGCTTGAAAGAACTGAAAACGATGTTGCTGATAATGTGAATAGTAACATTAGTCCCTGATTATTTTATCATCACTTTAATAGCATGTGGAGCCATTATGCCAGACAGCTGATACAATATAGAGCGTGGTTTAAAGAGCAGTAAAACGCTGATCAGTCAGCTTTATTCTGATATGAAGAACTATTCCTATCCATGAGACTGTTGGTAGTGATGTGCTGTGCCGTCTCTGCCGCGGTGTCCAAGCCGGGGCAGCAAGTCCAGGAGCAGCAGCCCTTGCTGCACGCCGGCTGCCTGCCCTTACAGGTAAGCGCCTGCAGCTCCACGCAGGGTGGTTACAGTTCCCAGTGCCATCTAGTGGTGTTCTTCCTGAAAATAACTGAAGAAAGACATAAGAAAAGAATGTAATTTCCCTGCATAATTTCCCACTAGCCTGGTGAATTCTTCCTATGTGAAATGGTTAAGAAACTGTAATAGGTATTGGGCTAAGCTCAGAGAGCAGCCTCAAAAAGCCTTCCATTTCATACCGTGCGCATTTCTCTGCCCTTGCATGGGCCTCGAGGTAGCACTGGGATTAGGGAAAGGCTGAAGGAATGAGAAATCGGAGGGATCGCAAACACCTCATCTTATTTTCTGCACAGGGCTATGATGAGTCCACACACTGCCTTCCCATCCTCACCTTGTCCTTTGTTAGGAGTTAGAAGGTAAGCCAACAGGAAAAAAAAAGCAAAGTCTGGGTGTTGCCTATTTTCCTTTACCAGAAAATTTCAATGCATTCATTTTACCTGATGTAGCAAACAGCAAGAAAAGCTCTATTCTTTTCTTCCTACTTCTACCCCTCCCTCACACCCATCCTGCCAAGGCCTCTCGTAAAAGCTCCCTTTTATATCTCGCAGGCATATGTTTCAATTTTCACTTGCTGGGTGTGATATTTGGTAACATACGGATGAGTCATATTAATAACTTACTGAATCAAAACATAAACTGCCCTCAATCATGGTGAGATGTGCTGTGTAGCCTTTATTTTTGTGGTAGCACCCGTCCAGTCTTAATCTCACTGTGCTGTTTTCTGCACCTGGGCTTTTCTCAAATGAGCTACACCTAGAAAACTCATCAGTTCTAGCTCTGGCAGGAATATCTCTCTGCTCTGATTTCCTGACATGAATTTTCATTTTAGGCCAAGAAAGGGCTACGAAAATCCTTAAAACAAACCATCTGATGAGTCTCTTTTTAGAGCAACAAGCAATGAAAACTGTGGGACTCATTTAAGTAATATTTCTACTTTAAAAATAAAATACTGGCAAAATATAATCAAAATGTTAAGAAAACAAACCCTGAAACTGTGTGTCAACACAGCCACATCTGCTATAAGCAATACGGTAGTATTTCTTTGCTGTAAATTGTTATGATTTTCCATGCAATAGAACACCACAAAATCTGCTTCAAGATGAGACTGGAGTCATCTCATTCCATATAACCAAGTGAGAAGTCCTATCCTACAGTAAAGTCTATAATTTTACCTACATAAAAATCATATAATGATCACAGATTTTACTGACAATGAGATTTCAACCTCTTCTAAGTCTCCCCATTTTGTGTTATGGCCAAGGTAGCACAGAGCATCTTCTCCAGTAGGAAAAAAACAAGATTCAATTATGAATTCCTGCAGGTGTAATAAGAGCAAAAGAATTCTTTTCCCCAGAAACCCTTGACTTTTGTTGGATTATGAATCCCCTCACTGCCCAGAAAAACATCCTTAGTCCATGTCCCCATCGTGGTTACTTTCTTCTTTTGTGACCAGATTGTTCTCATGAGAAGCTGTACAGGAGACCCTGTAGCACATGTCCCTGCCAGTGCTGAGAGAAAGGCAGAAGCCAAGGAGTTGGTGCATTAACACTTACAGGTGTCTTGCATGTGATTTCCAGCAAAAGTAAATATTAAATCATTACTCTAGGACAGACTAAGGTTTGTAAGAAGATATATGAGCTGTTTGAGAACCTAGAAGGGGTAACAAGCTCTTTTGGATATAGAGAGGCTCCTAAGCTTGAGAGTCAGCCTGGAGTCTGATTCACAGCTGGCAATTCAAAAAGGCCTAGGAGATATAAAAGAGTGATCAAACATGGTATTGTTTAGATGAAGGAAGCTGCTTTCCTGAGAGGAACAGGATTACACTTCTGTTGGGTATCAAAAAGGCAGTGCAGGTTATTGCTGTCCCAACTTTTGCAGGGTGAAGTTGTCATGTTGATGGTGATTTGTACACAATCGTCCTGCTGGCAAGAGGCAGAGCCAGCATGGTTCTATACAGGTAACTTTACTCCATGGTTGTTTAGTAGCTGTTTCTAACCAAACATGTAACAGACTGATTCATATTTCCTTTGCTCCTGTTTCCCTTTTTCAATATTATATTTGAAGTGATTTTCTTTTTCTTTCGGCAGTTCTAAAGTTTTGTTAACCTGTGTGAGATAGTCACTGTAGTATCTTGTTGAAACACTCCTGAGAATATATTTTAAGAAAAAGATCTTATTAGTTTTTTTTGTACTGAAGTTTCTTTCGATTTTGTACCGTCAGAGCCAGTTCTTGTTTTTATAATGATATTGCTACAGTTCAGGACATAGAGTCAATGGAGTTTAGTCTAGATTTCCATTTTTAGGGTTTTCTTTAAAGCTTTCATCTACACAAAGGGAAGAGGAACGATTTCTCACTGGGCAGCAAAGCAATTTCAGGTTAGAATGGAGTAGTCCCAGCCTTAGTCTGGGAACTGCAATATTCCCTGAAGAGGAACGTATTGATTTCTTTTTGTGTGGAAGCACTCTCAGCCCTGACATTGGATACATCTCTGTTCTCTTTCAGTACAGCAGATACCTAAACCTGATGCTGATTTAATAGTACTAGACAGATGAGTCCCCTTTTTATTTTACAAAACAGTCACTACAGATATTTATAACTCTTTTAAAAAGGTATATTTTAATGGAAAAAAAAAACAAACCCCACTCCTTTTCTTCCTCTCTCCTTTGAGCTAGTTCTTCTGTGATAAAGTCTTGAGTGCAGAATGTGCAGCAATGACAAGCTCAGCCAACCAGTGTGGTAGAATAAAAGTTCAAGAAATCACTTACCCTTTGTACCTACTATGTAGTGAGAGGGCACAGCCAGACATTTGGATAATGCTTTCTTCACCAAGAAAACCTCCAGTACAAGGACGTATGAGATTGCCATCAAGGGAACTGAGGAAATAGATATCCATGAACGCTGTGTAGTCTCTATCAGAGAACTGAGATGTCATTCTGAACAGCAAAAGCTGACGTAGATCTTGAAACTAAAGCATCATCCAGGGGAACCACTGAACCAGTTTCTGAAAGAACTGCAGCTGTGGTCCTGCTGCTGTGGTCCTGCTGTGAACCAAAGCTCCAGCTGGAAAGTAGTTAGCCCAGGGTTAAAACCCAGTACATATAGATCATTCTTGAATACCATTGCCAAACAGCATTGCCCTGTGTAGGAGTATTAATGCAGGCTATGAAAAGGCATATCAACTGCAAAGGAATAACCAAACTCAATCTAGGAGACGATGTGCTGCCACAACGAGAGTTTAATCTTTAATGATGAGGTCATTCCGGATCAACTACAGCAGGTACTGATGGGATCTGAACCCCTAAGGGACAAGCAGATTTCCCGTAATCATTTCAGCTGCTAATTTCAGCCATATTCACTCCAGAAATTTCCCTTCAGAAGGCTCAGTTGTCAAGGCAAAATGCTGCATCTGAAAGCAAAGTTTCTAAGTGCCTTTTAGAATTATTTTTTATCTATCACATACTTGTTCATGAAGAAAGAAATTATGTGCTTTCCCTGGGCTCTCTTGATGTAGAATTTTATTCCGTAGTAAAGAGTGTGGTTATCAGTGCCTGTTGCTGAGGATGCCCATTAGATATTATTGGCTTCGAATATGAGAAACAACTTTTGCTCCGACTTATTTTTGTGGGGAAAATGATAGCACACAATGATTGCTAGTCATCAGTGTGCTTTTCTGAGTGTTTGGTCATGCAGCACACCTTAAAGAGATGCTTTTGCTTAAAGAAGAGTTCAGAGGTACATATCTGAGTGTGAGCTATGCATGGTGGAAAATAAACCAGAATTCAAAAAAGGAGGTAGGACTTTCTGGTTTGTGTTATCCCTGAAAGCTCTACAGATAATTAAGGCTTTTTCAGGGATTGTACATGGAAGTTGGCTTATAAACAAGGAAAATGATTTTAAATTACAGTTTTTTAATAATGCAATAAATTAATTATCTAGAAGTTGAGAGGATTCTGTCAACTGGTGATGTGAATGCAGGTATCCAGTGATGTAATAGTGCCAAATTACTTCTGTGTTTCAATTACTCCTCATTTACACTTTCTAAGAGTTTGTATCTTTTAAAATATGTTCCCCTAGTTTGAAACAAGGAAGGAAAAGATAGTAAAAATTAGACCAGCTCCTACTGTTCTTGTTTAATGTGCTAAGGATACTAATAGATTAATGTTAGACATACTGATTTTGCATTTAGAGGATGATTTGCTGCAGTTTCAAAATCAACATTTCCTGTTAAATTTGATCTGTTGTCTGTTTGTTTAGTCTGTACCATATAAAACATTAGTAACAATCAACAGGGTGTGGATTAGGACATGGGAAGTGTGTTTCCCAGGAGCCTTGGAAAATACTGCCAAAGTCTGAAACTCAATACACATCTTTGAGCCTATAAATATGCTTAGGCAATGAAGCTTTCAGTATTATTCAGGAGATCTGATACTGAATTATGTGTGTTTGGGTTTTGGAATGTCAGTGTTTTGTGCATGATTAGTAAACTAACTCCTTTCAGTTCTAAATTCTGACTATTTTGTTCCATTCACTTTAGGTTACTTGCTTGAGAACCACATTTTAGTAGCTATTCAGCTGGGTAGGGAGTTAGGTTTATGGTAACTGTCATGAAACAACTTCCCTTCAAAGCTTGTGCTAACATTGGTGATTGTTCTAAATGGCATTTGGCTCCTTTGGCCAGTCTGTCTTCTCCTGCAGATAGAACATGAGATGATGGAGAGACAAATTAGACAGATTTATGTAAAGTGCACCTACAAATATTCCCACCTGGAGAGCACGGGGCTTCTTCTAACCCTCAGAGCAAAGATCTTACTTCAGTGCCCCCACGTCCCCACTCTTTTCAGCTGAGCCTCCTGCTGCAATAGCAAGGGTAGCAAGCCCCATCTTACTTAAATGGATTTCATCAGACAACATAAATTTACTCACAGTTGAATGTTTCATGGAAACTATTTGAGTTTCAGGAAACTTGGACCAAAATGCCAGGTTTCTGGACAGAATGCTGCATACCAGTTGTCTTGCTTGTGTTATTGGAAACCTTCTGGGGATCTGATATCATTGCTCCAAGGACCCTTGCAACCAAGGTTCACGTATTCCCTTCTTCCTTCTGAATACTCTGAGAGCCTCAGCTTTGTGAGGACTCTCAGGACTTTAGGCCATTGTTACCACAGCATGGGAAAGGAGCTAAAAATGCCCTGAGTTGTTCCTAGTATAGTGCAGAACAGGGAACCTCTTGATATGGACAAACATATCCTTTTTTCCACCCACATTAAAAAAATAAACTCAGAATTAGAGCTTTTCCGCATTAAAAAGTTACTTTTGAGATTGTTTTGTATCCATAAGAATCTTTCAAATGATAAACTTTCATACTTAACTAGAAATAAGATTTGGGAGAGTTTTAAGCTCTAGTCATTATGGTTCTTGAGAAATAACACATTCTCAGCACTGAGACATGATAATATTTGTTTTTCACAGACTGTTGTCTGCCCAGAACCTCCCACTCCTTGATGCTTATTTGTAAGGACCCACACTAAATAACAGCCATCTTTCAGCTTCCATGAAACAAGATGTCTTTTTGCAGCTGGGAAACTGAGGCCCAAGAGGAATGTTGTTTGCAATGCCATGGCTTCAGAAAGCTCAATGGAAAGCTTGGCAAGAAAGATCTTCATCTGATCTGACTCACAATGCCTTCCACTTACTCTTCCACCCACCCTCCAAAAAAGACTCCTCCTTCTCCTGAAGGAATAATGCTGGCAAAAGTTGTAAACAAAATGCTCTATCCTCTACTTTTTCCTTCTTCCATAGCTAATCTCTGGAGCCTTTTAGTGGCTCCATATTCCCATCACTTCAGTCCTGGGCACATGGAAACCCTTTCACTGTTCTAAGGGGGAAGACATGGGAGAAAGTTGCAACCACAATCTCCCTGTTAGAATGAAGGAACTCTGCCTTTTTCCAAGATCTTTTTGCCCTTTTTCCAGTTCGGAATTATGTTTTTTCGGGGAAATTTGCTTTTGAGTGCAACTGGCAGCAATTTTTGCTGTCTGGTTCCTTTTCCAGGGTGAGTCTCTTTGTACAGCCAGGCCCTCAGTCCTCAGTGTCTAACAAGCCTGTCCTAAGCCAATGCTTTGTGCCCTCCTGCATCGAGCTCTGCAGCACTGATGTGCAGTCAGGTTAAGAAAGGTGAGAGTATAGTTCTGTAACACAAGCAGAGCACTTAAGTACAGGGTTCTTTTGTCTTTCTATTGTATTATAAAAATGTTCAAGTGAAGGTACAATAAAAAAGAAGAGTGGCTTCATTAAAAGAGAAAAATAACTTTGTAAAGTTGCTCCAAAATCTCTCTAAGATTCAACAAATGACCTGGAGGCAGAGGATTTAAAATAAATGTAAAAGTAGCTGAAATTCAGAAGTACTTATAAGATACAGAGAGAAAAGTACTTCTATGCATTAAGAGAATAAAATATTCATTTTCTTTGCTGGAAAATGTGCTGTGGTTTAGTGTACAGATAGTACCTGATCAGGACCAGCTGTTGGGTGATGCAATGGCTTGAGCAAAGAGCAACACATGAGCTGGGGCTCTGTGGGGATTCTGTGGCAATAAGACACCTCTGAGTCACTTCTCTTTGGCTAATCTCTTATGGGGTTGGGATAAGAATTTTCCTTCTGATTTAAGTTAGAGCAATGACTAAAATGCCTTTCCTTCACCATGCACTACTGACTACTTCAAGCAGTGATGAGCTGGGATTTCCTCCATCCTTCCCCACACAGAGCTTAGCCATTGGGTGCTGAAGATTTAGAAGAACTGGTTTTCTTTTTCTCTGTGTTGATTTCCATCCTGAAAGTGGCAGAACTCACAGGACTCATTGCTCTGGGTTTCGGTGCTTGGGTGTTGAACAGGGTGTGAGTTGTGATCAAAGCTCATGTGCAGCTCACGTACAGCTGTTGGTACCTACCAGTGCAGTCAGAGGTCCCCTCAGTGTGTGCACTAAAATGATCTCCCTCCTTTAGCTTACTGTTTGTTTTCATGGAACTTGTAGGAATTTTTGAGTTGCTATTGCTGTGCCAGGCAATTAACATTGCCTACTGGTTGTCCAAGTTATTAGGGGGAGTAAACGGTGCCAGTGAGGGATGCAAACGTTTGCATAGCATGATCACACAAGTCTTGTTTTCTTGTGTGTTCTTTTTCCTTTTTCTAAAGCCAGAATGTTTCTGAATCTGGCATGAATTTCTGGAGAACTGGCCTAAAACTTCAATTTCTTTGTCAAATTGAGTATTAAAAGATTTTCTTGAAGTTCCATCCAGTAGCCTTGGTTACTCCTTAGCGTAGGCTGGTAAACAGTTTGGTGAAGAGTGGGTCTTTTTTATTCTGCCACTCAGGCATACAGCTCATTTTACAGTGTAATTCAAAGATCCTTTCATATCTCAGGATGGAGACAAGGGTATCAGGACAGCAGGTATCCTAGGAGGAGACTGTCAACTTCTGTGCCTCCTGCAATTTATTTTTTATTTTATTATTATTTTGTTTATTCTGAAGAGGCATACAGTTGGGCAGGATGGCAAGGATTTACGACAAAGAATGTGTTGAATTAAAAAAAAATCTGCATCAAGACCACAAATGTATAGTGAAAACAAATCCTTCTTTGTTCTTACTTATAATATGTGAACTTAATTATATTAGATAGAATAAACGTGGATGCAATAAAAGGAAATACTACTTTTATTCAGTGTCTGGTAAGTCCGTAAAGTCATTGTCAAGGAAGGTTACCAAGACTAATATTGTAGCTGGATAGTTTAAAAGTGCTGAGTAATTTTATGACCAATAACATTTCTAAGTCCTTAAGCTTCTCGCGCTTCCAACTGCACATTGATTGCAAACCACCTGTCACTGTTCTTTTCTTCCTTTACATCAATGGCTAGAGTTTGGCTTCAAGGTGCTTTCTGCAGTAAAGCACTAACTGGAGGCAGGATTTTCAGGATGAATTACTGAAAGCAACTTGGTGGTTCCATAGCTCCCCTGTATTTTGCATGCACAAAAATTTAGTTAGACTGTGAATTCTGTCCTACATGTAACAGTAACAGAAAGATAAGAAGTTATTTTAAAATTCAGACATTTTAACATGGTTAGTTTGAGCTTCAGTGTTGTATCAAACTTTGTAAAGGGTCAGTCCAAGCAAGTTTCTCACCCGTAAAATACAGTCTTCTTCTGGATTACAATGGCAGTTTAATCTTGACCCAAGTCTTCCAGTTCTCCAGAACATGATTTGAAGCCTTTTTTGATATGAAATAAAAATTGAAGGTTTTTGTAGTGCTTCTCATACAACCACTTCCAGGTGAAATCAGGGAGAGAAATGCACATTACCAAGCTTCTCATTTTTATCAACTTCTAAAAAGTTTAAATCCACCTGAAGACTTCCTCTTCAGTCAATATTAACTCACTTCTTCTCATGCAACCTTAGGGGCACCACACTTCTAAATTCTTCATGTCTTTCTTAACAGTCTTTTAAATGCATGGCATTTGGTTTTCCTATTGTAACATTGTCAATGGCATTCTCATTTCCAGCCCTGAAGGCATGTGGTTTTTATCTCCTCTAGTAAGAGTCTTGAAAAATTGCATTCTAACTCTAAGATTGTGTGGTTTGTACTACTAATTTGAATCTTCTTTTTTTTTTGAAGGGGGCACCTACTATGGGGGGGAAGAGCATGTACCTGTATTCTGTACAATTAGGACACTATTCATTGTGACTTACATTTGCCTCTTCCTCTCCTGCCCCTATAAACCAACCTACAACAGAGAAAAAAAATAAAATTGCATGAATCTCAGAAGGTGCCGAGGTCCTTTAAAGTGTCTCAGGACGGGTTAAAGAGAGGGTTCTTTTACTGTGTAACCTGTTGAACTGTCCATGTCCCAGGCCAGATGGGATTCATGGCAAATGAAGATGAGGAACGCACATGTTAAAGAGGGCAAACCCTTTGACAGTAGAAGAGTTCAACAGCTATTCTAGACCCCTTGTAGCCATATGTTACTGTGATTTTCCCAGAGGGGTTCCTATGCCTATATGTGTATCTCACCTTTCTTTACTGTTCAGAGTGCTTGAGGGAGAAGTAATTTGGCTGTTGCTTTGTGTGACCTACTGATTACACCCTTCAAAATTGGTCCATTTGTAAAGATTTACCATTGGTGTGCAATATTGTTACATCAGTTATGTCCAGAAATGGCTGCAATCTATTGCAGTCAGCTGAGATGTAAAATTACCTGTGATTTTCAATAAGCAGTGTCAATTTCTGGAGGCTTGTAGCAACTTATTTTTCATTAAATTCCCATAATTTTTATATTTTTTAGTGCTTGTGTCTCTAGGAATTTTCAAGTTGCAGTTGCAGGCTTTGGTTAGACCTACAGAATTACAGAAATTGGTTTGTTGTAATTAATTACTCCTTGGTTTAAAAGTGCAGACAATTGAGAATGAAACAAAATGTGATTTTGTCATGGTTGGCTTTCAACACAAATAGGAAATAGTCACAGCAACTGACTTTGGAGTAACTGATGATATTAAGAAATGTTTGTCCTCTGCTTGTTCATTTTAAGAGGTTGGATTGGTTTGTGTTCATGGTGTTAATTGAGAAAAGGGTAACTTTGAAATGGATTGGACTCATGATTAGCTCAGCTGTATTGATTTATTACCTGAGGTGGATGAAGTATCGTGCTGAGGCATCTAATTTTCTCTAAGGTATGCCAAGAACTTCTTAGATGGGGGAAGAATTTCACTTTGTTACCATTTCATAGGGAATTCAATGAGCATTGCTTTTTCCAGGAATAATTTAGGTTTAATGTCCAGAAGGATTTTTATTGTGTTTGTAAAAATTCAATATGAAATAAAGTAAAAAAAACCACAACAAACACTGCAAGGGTGTATAGCAACACACAGGACTTTTCTTTGCAATTTATCACTGCTCTGATCTGATGATCTGGACTGTTCAGTGGTAGGAACACTCATAAAACCTGACGGTCTGTTGATATAATTCATCTGCCCCCATCGCTGTCCCACCCTTGGCAAGGAGAGGTTGCAATGCCACACCATGCACACACGAGCTGACACGCTGAGGCAGCACTCCTGGGAGAAGCTACCACTGTGGTTCCAAAGTATCAGTGTAGTAAGTAAAATTCTTTGTTGCTGCCTTAAAGACATGACAGTGTTTTAAATAATAAAATGACAATGCAAAGACTAGAGGGAAGAGCTGTCACAGCCTAATTGAAAGTTCGTTATGCTGCTTATACCATTATCGTAAAACTCTTTATCATGTGTCTGTAAATGTGCAAATTAAAAACCCAGAGGTAATTTTGTATTTTATCTGCATGCAAAAAGATTGCAAAATTATCATCTCTTTCATAGTTAAATAACTTTAACCTATATGGTGACCTTTGAATATGCAAATAACATAGCTTTGTTGGATGGAATACATTTTGTTAATTGTAACACGATAAGTGGAGAAAATCTGAAGAAAACAGGAATTCATTTTAAAGTAATCATAGTGAAAGGTTTATGTGATAAAGAAAAAGGAAACATTTTATATTTGTGTGCAGGCTCAGAAGAATGATTGTCTACTGGTGTTCAAATCTGTGACTCTGCAGCTGTAATCAAAACCAGCAGGAGAATTTCTAACTTACATCACCAGCAGCAAACTTGGTGAATACATAATGCATGCCCAGAGACTTAAAGAATTTCAGTAGGCTCTTAGGTAACAGTTTTTTGGTTTTTTTTTGTTCTCAGTTTGTAAGACATCTTTGAAAAAACTTAATGCTGTGACCATGAAACTGAGAAATAATTAAACATTTTTCTGCAGGTCAGAACGATCATTTTCACATAAAGAGGAGAGAGAATGTAATGAACACAAGGAGAGAATTACTTGCTTTTAGGCATAGTACAAGTTGGGTTTGAACACATCAGTCTCTTGTCAAGGCAGGCATGCTGACGTGTAACTGTGCTGTCTCCAGGCCTGCTCATTCTCTGGGCACGTGGGCACATGGGCATTCTGAGTGACCATGTCTTGATTTGGTGATCTCTGAAGTGGGTTTGCATTTCATGTTATATCTGGGACCTGACTAGAGAGCAGTTTACCTCTCCAGAGCTCTACAGTGGGAGTCACAGGCTGCTCTAGTGCTGTAGCCATTTTGAAGGGCACCCACACACCACACACCGTGACACTCCCAGGAGCAGCAAAGTTTAAGCAAATTTCACCGCTGAGCTCAACAGGAACAGTTGCAAACTCTCCGTGTTATTTGTGGCTGACTTGCAAGCACAGGTTTGGAAAGAGCTGGTAATAAGACCTGCAGAATACAGGGGATACTGGCTGGAAGGTACAGGTGGTAGTCAAAGCAGAGGAAACCTGTGTTCCTGGGCACTTACTGGTGGAGCACATTCACTGGCAGAGTGGCTATTCATGACTAGGCAGAGCAGACATCATCATTACTGTAATAATGGTGCTTTTTTAGGCAGTTTGAGCTCTGTTCGACTACATATAAGAAGAAATCAAATTCAAACTGTGGATCTGAGTGAATTCTATTAATGTCTTTTTATAAACATTTACTTATTTCCATATTAACAAATGTAAATTACGGTCAAGTCTTTCTTTCATCTCTCATTTTCTTTTCAGAGTTATTTATTCTCCATTGAGCTATACCAGGACCAATTCAGATTTGTTGCTTTGAGGCTGAAGGGTTTGTTTTGCAATTCTGCTCTGGAAAATCAGAAGATAACCCCCTTTGCTTTGTCTCATTGGATCCTGCAAAAGTGACTCTCACATTAGATCTTTCTGATTACTGCTTACTCTGTAAGTTTTGACAGGAAGTTAGACAGACTTGGAATTAAGATTCCAAAGGGCTGCAAGCATGCAATGTTTTGACTGCTGCATATGGATATTTTTAAAGGCTGAAAATGATGCTGTCAGTCAGAAATACATCATATTAGCAAAATATGGTTTCTCTGGCTAAAGTGTGAAGGGCTTTATCAAGGGGCACAGAGATTTTTAACAAGGAAAATCCCTAAAGACAGGGTTAGTCTAAGTGTCTCAAAAGAGCTGACAGTAATGTAAATAATTCTTGAGAATATTTTGCTGTAAATATTTTTCTATAACATTCATATGCTCCATGTCATAAAGAGAAACCTCTTAGGTTGTTATGTTCCAAGAAGTGCAATAAAGGTGTATGAAAGTGGAGAAAATTGATTTCTGATATGTAGGCAAGTTATGGACCATTTCTTGAAACAGCTTCATATTTGTACCTGCCCTAGTAATGTTTCTTGCAGGAACTTCAGCGCTGTCATCATGCAGGTCACAGCAGTTAAATTTTCTATCATTTTCCCACAAACTCCTCCCTTTGGGTTTTTCATTCCAGAGGTCAGTACTTCTGTTCTTACCTGGTTTTCATAGGCATCCAGACCATAACAATATCACGAAGGACTTGGGGCAAATTCAAATGTGGGCCAGACTTTGTTGTTTTTATTCACAGAGTGCAACTATTCCTTGACATTAGTTCATAGCTGAAATCAATGTAAGCTTAGCTTACATATTTCCTACTAAATTAAATCTCTTAGAAATGATGCAAATATCGAGGCCTTGAGGATTGCCAGCACAGAACAGCATATGAGCATCCTTGGAGGTTCTCTGGGCCTCCTCCCAGCCTCCTCCTGCCAGCTGGGGACAGCTTCTGGAACATCATGGCTCTAACACACACTTTGGGGTTGTAGGGGTGAATACTGTTTTGTACGGGTCAGAAACATGCCAGAAAACATCCTGTCTGCCTAACTGCATAGATGGTCACATTTCAGTGTCTGCAAATGTTTGGGGCATTATTTAATCCACTACTGCACTTCAGCATAGCCAGAGAGGGCCAAAGAACGTCAGTGAAGAAGCATAATCCAGTTACCCATCCACTGCTTTACACACTCCTGGAAGTACCAGCAGAGTTGTCTGGGCAAGAGCAAGCTGCAGGGGGATCATGTTCTGAACTAGGATCCTGCAGAGATCTGCCTCAGGAACCCTTAATGGAAGTTTATTTGCTGTGCTCGAGGAAGATTTGTTAGATAAGTACCTCTGTGTCTTATCTTGTATTTCAGTTCCTTAGCAAATAAAAGGTGATTGCAGAGGTGATTGTTGTAGTGTTTGGATTACTGGTGATGAAAAAGAAATTCTGTGTACTTTTATTCATTTTTGTGTTGCAAAGATAGAAGACTGCAAAAATTGGAAACATGAGCAGCATCAGAACACGTGCTTGCTACTGGATTCTGGGGAGTATGCACACGCCAAAAACTCATTTGTAGCCCCACACTGATAAAAGACTTATCCCAACAGGAAATTCAAAGCCTGTAGAATTCCAAATCTAAAAAATTTGAATTCACTGGTGTTTCTACTTGCTGATTCCTAGACATGTAAGAGGGAGAAAGTCATCTGGACCAGAGCAGGAACTTGTCCTAAGAATGCGTGACAAACTCAGTCACCTACAGCATTGACTTGTTCTGAGCTTCTACTAGTAGTAGGAACATATCTGAGGAAATCTATTTATTGCTGCTGTTCCTGAAATGGAGATGAGCCAGTGAAGACAGAAATGCAAGCGACAACTTCCCACACATCTTCCTGTTTTCACTGTTACTAAAGAAGGCCAGACCTCATTTCTGAGGGTGATCATGGCTGATTTGGGCAGTAATCTCATCCACTGGAAAGGAAAAAAAGAGTACCATCCTATGGGAAACCAGGGCTAACTCTTCACAGAAACTCCATTCCATCAGTGGGCTCATCTTCCTTTTTTACAATAGGAGAGTTAATTGTACCTCTGAAAATGTGATGGTTTAATGTTTGCCATTATTAGGTATAAAAGTGTAGTCATATACTAACAACTCTTGTGACAGAACTGAGAAGCAAACACATTCTTCTTATGCCAAAAGGCTGGATTAAAAATGGGAACAGATTATTACAGAAACTTAATAGGAAAAAAATCTTTTCCACCACCATATGGTTGTGATATAACACAAAGTGTTTTCCTGCCAAGATATCACATTACAATGGCAGGCTGCCAGTAGCGTCTCTCTTCCTCATTTAAACAACAAAAACATCCAAAAAGAATTCTTCGGCTGAATCAGGCTGTTGCTTATAAACATATACTATGGGCTGGTACTCAATCTACATCTCAGTTTCTCTTGAGGCATCATTTCACTGTATTTTATTCAGAAGAGTACTGGAAAACAGTTTATCCAGCTCAGATGCTCTAGGACATTTCTTTTTGTTCCTGGCCTTAGAAAGTAGAGGTCTTGCATGGTTGAAGTCATCTGTCCTCATTGCTAGTTCCTACTTGAACAAACTTTGATGTTGGTGTGAATTTCAACCCATCCCAGTCCTCTCTCTTCACATCCACACTTATGCATGTGCAGCTTGAAGAGGTGTGAGGTCATTACTCCCCAGACACTTTGGCAAGGGCCATTTGTTCAGTATGGCTCAGAAAAGGAAAAGCCTGCTGAGCTAGATCTTGTCTCTGGCATAACATACATTTGTCACAGGATCTGTAGTTGCTTCCTAAGGCTGCTTTATGTGGTTAATATCATGGCTAGGCTTCGTGAACGAAGATTTAGGAAGGCTTTATCCACATTTGTTACAGGCTCGCTGGTGGCTTATGAGGCCAATACGTGACAGACATATCCGATTGCAAAAGGCACAGCAGAAAGACTCCTTAGATGGTGTATTCTGCAAAAGACGGTTCTTTCTGCATTGCCTTTTCTCCTTGAGAGTGATCCTGTGTGTGTTCTCAAAGGAGACAGCAGCATTATAGATGGTGTGTCTCCAGGCCTCCCGATTTGAGGCCAGAGTAGACCAGTTATGGTGATCAATATGGCCAAGGCTGAGATGTTGTTTCAGGGAGTCCTTGTATCTTCTCTTCAGAGCTCCTCTCATGCGGCAGCCAGTGGCAAGTTCACCATAGAGCAGGATCTTAGGGAGGTGGTGGTCCTTCATCCTGGAGACGTGCCCTGCCCATCGCAGCTGTGTTCTCAGTAACATGGCCTCAATGCTTGTGACTGCTGCTTGTTCTAGAACAGATGTATTGGTCACATAATCTGACCAGTGGATGTTTAGGATTGTACTGAGACAGCGTTGATGGAAGCGTTCTAGGAGACGCAGGTGGTGGCGGTAGATGACCCATGATTCAGATCCATACAAGAGAGTAGACAACACTATGGCTTTGTAAACACTGATCTTGGTACTTTTCTTCAAGTGTTTATTATGCCACACTCTTTTGTGGAGTTTTCCAAAAGCACTGTGTGCCTTTGCCAACCTGTTGTCTATCTCCCTGTCAATCTTGCCATCCGAGGAGATGAGGCTACCAAGGTAATTAAACTGTTGGACTGATCTGAGCTCTGATTGGACAATGGTGATGTGGGGATGATGGGGGACTTCCTGAGGTGCAGGTTAATGGAGAACTTCTGTCTTCATGTGGTTAATATATGTAGCATCAAACTGTACTTTCTGTGTGTTATAATGAGGAGGTGGGGAACCTTCTTTCTTGCTTAATACCTACAAGTAGAAAAAGCATAATTGTTTAATCACCTAGCCTAAGGTAGTCACTAATATCCCCAGCATCAAAGTGCATGACTACCTGGGGATACTACTTCAATCTCACGGTGGTACTGATGTGTGTTCAGGAAATATTAGGTCCTTTTAACAATTGATGTCTCTTCCTCTACCTGAACTATCTACCTCTAGGAAATGCACCTTGTAGACCTTCCCTGAAGTCTTTAATGAGAACATAGTTGTGTGTTCAGCCACACCCTCAGATGGTATATGAACTATTACAGCTTTTTTTGGCCTTTGAACAGACATCTCTGATTTTCTACTTCTGAACTGTGTATATCTCTACTAAGTAAAATGCTGTTAGACATAGTTACTTTGTGACCTGACAGCACATCATCAGTACCTCAGGACATCTAACTTCATTACTGTTCTCTCTGTCTTTATCTGCACCTTTGTTTCTGTGTAGTTCCCTGGAGATCATGGGAATATATCAAACCAAATAACTGTCCTTCAGGGGGAAAAACAATATTTGCAAAATATTGAACAATTTGTCTTTTGGCAAAATAATTTCTTCCTGTGTGTGAAAGGCTTGCTGAGCTTTGAGCCTTGCTGAGCATAAGGGTCCTATTTTTCTTACCATTCTCTCTTCCTAACCCGCGAGAAACTGAGTGCAGCCCAAACAGATGCTCAGTTCCATCTGTATTAGTCACAGGTCATTTCATTTTGTGTGGACAGACTGCTGTGATTAGCCACATTTAGATTTATGTGTGTGCTGAATTGAGCTGCATGGGGCAATCAGCCCCATGAATTGAGTTGCATGGGGGTTAGGTGCAAATGGTATGGTGGTTGATGTAATCTCATGTTCTGAATGAGACACTTCGCTTTTTACTGATAACTGCATTACTTTTTCATTCAGTTCACTTAGATGAAGATTGTTCACATGTTCTTTTTCTCAGACAACTAACGTTGTTGGAAACCTTTGAAAAACAATCATCGAGTCATCCTTGATACTGCATGAATCTTTGACAGTCGGCTTTAACATACAAAGAATGATACATGGAACAATACATGGAGATCCCCGTGGCTGTCAGCTCACCCAAGGGTTACCATTTCTTGCTGTAAAGAATTTGAGGAATGGCTGTGAGTTGTAACAGGTCTGTCATCCTGTCACACTCTGAAAACCTGTAAGTTGTTTCCATGTAGCACCACCTGCTGTGCTTCACACTGGATCTTCCAGCTTTCTAACAGTGAACCAAGGGGTCCATGAGACTCCCGTATTTGGCTGCCAGGCTCTCCCCCAGGGTCCCTCCCTTTTGTCACCTCGGTCTGCAAATGAAGTTCTGTGCTCAGAAATGGAGAAGATGCTGTTGCCATTGTGTACAGCCCTTCAACATGCATTCATACTGACATATATATATATATATATATATATGTCAGATTGGTAGATTGCTGGCTGGTAGATGCTCAGGAGAAGGAATAACAACACTTGTTTTATTTGGACTTATAGTTTATTTAACGCTGGGAGCCCAGGCCTGGACTTGGTCTTCTATGATAATAACACTGGCTGTCACACTGAAGACTGGGGATGTTAGCCCAGGTGCTAAATCCTGGTTCAGTATACTGCAAGACAAAGAAATTTTGTTAGATTAAGCTCAGTAAGTGACAGATCCATTTCTTGGAACTCAAATGAATGAAGAAATTGAGCAAAGAATCTGTAGCCTTCCAATGAGGAGTGGTCTGTTTGCACAGATGAATAATTATAAGATCAAACTCCATCAAAAACAGAGAAGTTAGAGGCTGAGACACACAACAACCTGCCCTTTATATAATTATGTATAATAATGACTGTCAGAAATGATCATTGATCTTCAATGAAACTCATGATGACCTGAACATAAGGGGCTGCTTGATATGGTGTTGTAGCCATAGGGCAGCATAAATAGGAAACTGGCCACTAGTGACTACTTTGGAACTATGGCCTGACAGACTGGGATGATTTTAGAAGAGCCTGACTACACAACTGTGTCTGTGCTCTTCATATCCGGCCTCTATTGTCTTTCTCTCACTATGGCTGAAAATATGAATATATACAAATAGAAAATTAGATGAATCATTTAGTATTCAGGCAAGCTACAAAGCCCTAAAGAAGTTTATATCCTGTAAAAACTGGCAGAGAAAAATGGGGGCCGTAAGTTAGTTTCAAAAAAAATTCTCTGAAGTCTCTAAAATTGTGATTTAATGCAATTTTTTCTTGTTCTGCCCACAAGCCAACCTGACAGTGGGAGTTAATCACTCCTTTTTCTGATACATTTGAATGTGGTCAGAGCCCAAGGGGATGAGGCCAAAGAGATCTGCACTGTCATTACCATCTGGGATTTCAATCCTCTTTTTTATTAAGGGAATACAGAGAAGTGGGGAAAGACTGGCAGAGGTGCTGTTTTCTATTTGGGGAAAGGGTCCATCTCCCTTTGGTCAGTTCTCTGCTCCATTTTCTCATCAGTGTCTCACAGCCTCTTGTTTCAGTGGCAAGCAGCTGTTTTGGATAGACTTGTTCCACTTAAACCAGAAAGGAATCCTGCCACTGCGGTTTGTCCTTCCTGGAACTCTTTCCAAGTTCAGGCAAACCTGAAGGGCTTTCTGCTGTTTTGTTCTGTGTAATGCATTGAACAGAGATAGCCTTGGATAATCCTCCTGTCATATTGTGGGAATCAGCAACAGAAAAAAGAGAGCTTCAAGTCAGTAATGATCCAACAAACACAAGCCTCGTTGTTCAACAGTTAAGTATAGAAACAGTTTCCTGATCTGGCTCCTTCCAATTCGGTTATGGGAGTTGTCATTCATCAGGCAGTCAGGCAACACAGCTGAGTTAGTGCAGCAACACATTGTACCTCCCTTTCCCCTGCCTCTATTGCTTAGTCTTCTGGTGAATTGGATCAAGGAGCTGCTAAATGCCATCAGGTGAGCCCCAGGAGGAGTAAGAGGGAAGGGAGGGGCTAGCGAACAGGCATTTGGGAGAGTAAAAGCTCTTCCTGTTGCAGGCAGGGAATTAGATTAGTTTAAGTGCTTATGTGTCTGTATGTATTCTTGGGCTCTTAGATGGGAAATGGACTGCTCTGACATGGTAAGAACATTTTCTGTTCTCCTGTGTTGGTAATGAAGTTGTGAATTCAAAAGTGGGTTATTTTGTAAAGTTTTCCTATGTCTTTGGTCAGGGTGGGCTCAGAACTATGTTAATCATAACATATATAGTCCCATAGTAAAGAAAAGGAAAGACAAAGAAGTAGTTCACAATTTGCTAAGTTGGCTGCTTTAGGAGTGTTCATTCATTTCTTGAATGCAGTAGAGAGGAAGGTCACCCCTTCTGATGTGACTTTGTTCTGCTTCTATCTGTCCTGAAGGATTATCAGCAGATTTCCCCTTTACAGGACAATTGAAAGCGAGATTATGATAAGTAGAACTGATGGAATCCTATCTATCTTTTGCAGCACTGAAGGCGTGTGGTGTGAAGAGGTGTACGTTACTCTGAGGTTGTGCAAAATTGTGCTGAAGTTGTTACAGGAATCATTTGATTGCAGTAACCCTGGGGTTAACCAAGATCTCTGCCTGCCCCACAGTAAAGTGCAAATGTGTGCCCTGTTTCTAACTCTCTAATTACACTTCTGCTCTCCCTGCTTCCCTCCCAGTGCCTGTGGTCTCCTTCCAATAGTTTTGTGTCCAAGCAAAGTACTTCCAAACAACATCTGGAATCACCTGGAATGTTACCGAGCATTTGAAAAACACATGGTCCCTCACTGTGCCCTTGAAATGTGCAGTTAGAGGGTTTAGCTGTATGTTCTTGTATGTAGCTGAATGAAACCTCCCTGTAGTGATGTCCCTTCTTCCATGTTCTTGTGACTATTCACTTCTCCTAATAAAGCAGTAACACTGGATTCCACCAGGACAAGGGTCCCTGTGCAGCATTTTCTATTCTCTTTAACTAATATTCCCATCTGTGGTGAGATGCAGTTATTCTTGGGCTTTACTCACTTTTATTTTCAGGGTTTTTTGTAGTTTGAGGTCCATCTTTCAGAAATATAAATAATAGGGGATCCCTGTCCATGCAGCTCCTTGGAGCCATGCTGTGTAGGAGCAAGGAGATGAGAGTAATCTTTCAGGACGTAGAAGAAAGGTAGAATGAAGAGAATTGACTTCTCTTGCTGCCACTATGACTCAGTAAATGACTTTTTTTTCTTTTTTTCTTTTCTTACTTGTTTTCTTTTTTAAATACTCGTAGAGGAGAGATCCTACTTTCCATTGAACTGTTAATAATGACTCATTCTAGGATAAATCTTTTCATGCTCCAATTTGAGTGAAATGTTTAACATTGTCTTTGCTTCTGCTTAGACCTATGATCTTGCAAGGTGCTTATGATAGCTGTTTTGTAAACTCCTCACCAAATAGGGAAAGTGTGGGTTATGTGTTGTGGGGTTGGGTTGTTAGTTATTCGTTTGGTTTTCTCCTTAAGAGTGTGAGGGCTGTATAAGTCTCCGGTAAGGAAGTAGTGCAAGCAGAAACAATTGTTTCTGATGACAATAAAATAACCAGTAAGGAGTCTGAAATCCATAAATAGGACACTACACAATAGAAATTAGATAATGGGAGGCTAGGGTGTACAAAATACTGAAACTGGAGAGCTCATTGTGTTTTGTAACAACAGCACATGTTTCATGCTCTGTCTTGGTTATATTATCCTGGAGATCCGAGAGTGGCTGACGTGCTTCAGACTTTTTTTTCAAGACCTAAGCATTCTATGGGGAAAATACTGTTTTTTCATGCTTCCAGGGTAATTTCTAGTTCCTGGTAGGCAGCAGTTCTCTCAGTGCAGTACAGTGAAGTTGCTCTTCTAAAAAGGTTTGGTTTTCATGTGATGTGAATAGTTGGTGCTATTGCACCCTGTTGAAACCACAGCGACAGACTCCTTAAATAGCAAAATGGAAATTTGCTGAAGTTCATTATTGGAAACACTTCCATGGAAAAGCCACTTCTCAAAAAGTAGCCTAGATGTGTTGTCAGTTCCTGTTGTGTTTCCTTACAGGCCACATTTTTTTCCATTTTCACTGCTTTAACCTTGGCTGCAGAGCTAACTAAAAGGACAACTTGCTGTAAAACGTTCTGTGTAGGATGAGTGGCATGAAGGTAGACACAGAAACATTTGGTGCAAATTTAAAATGTGATCAGCTGAAGATTTTTTTCAAAGGAGGTATCAGACTTGTCCTGGTCTCCTGATTCAAGTTAAGAGGCTTGCTGTAAGCTACTCCATCTACAGACGCAGACCTTTAAAACACAAGCCTTAAAGTTTTTCTGCATGAAATAGTGAAATCTTCCCTTCTATGTTCTTGACTAACTTCTGAACTATGATATTGGTAGCTGTATTATGTGGTATTTTCTGAGGAATTGCTCTGTGGCTTTAAGGATCTCAGTAAACCTCTGAGAGGTAAGAATAAAGACTTTTCCAAGTCTAGTTTTATGATGTTGACTGTCTCTGGGCCTGTATCCTTGTGTTTCATGCCCTCTTTCTGCAGTGGAAAAATTGATGTAGCTGGTCTATTTTAATAAGGAAATGGACTTGAAATCATCTGATGGGTGTGCTGTTGAGGTAACACAGGAGAAAACAAAGAGCCCTTTTAAACACCCTTCCTGTCCAATTGTGAGTCCTTTCAAAAGTCCTAGAAAACTGTATCCAGACATAGTGTTAATTTCAAGTGGCTAAAGGTTGGCTACTGTGATACACTGGCTGCAGGCAGAGTGTGAAGGTTGAGTGTCCTCTCCAAGAGCAGCCCTGCCTCTTAGTATGCTCCTTATGATGGTGTGTGTAGGGTAAGCTTGCTAGGTACACCTTCTAATTTAGGTTTTTCTTTTGTGCAATGTTAGAGCTTTGGATTTCTGTCTGCATGATTATACGTTACCTCAATGTTTGCTTGGCCTGTGATACACAACTATCACTTAACTTCCCAGCTTTCACAAGATTTACCGAGGTTTGTCTTTTGATGTAAGGTCTCTATTTAATTCTTCTCAGATTTCAAAGGCATTGTCCCACTTCAAAGATCTCTTTTGAACCTACATGATATTGTGGGTTATACTTATTGCTTCTTTTAATTATATTCCACCTGTGAGGGTTTTGGGGCATGTCTTTGCTACTACAGCGAGTCCCAGAGCCTTCTTATGTAGGGATTAGCGTTTCTCTGTAATGTAACTTTAGAGTCAGTAATATTTTATGAGGGAAAATACAGTTGTATCTGAATCCTATGGGAAAAGACCCACTACTTTAGTCACATTAGCTTTCAGTTCTCAGCACTGTTCATTTGGAAAAAAAGGTGTCAAAATCTAAACATGTATTTGCCAGAAATAGGCACACTTGTAACTTCTCCATGTATGTGTATGGATTATGGGAGAAGTTAATGGCTGTTTCAAAGTGTCCTGCATTTGAGTGTCCCTTTTTCTCTCATCTGAAGTTGTCCACATGCTAATTTACCCAGGCTTCTCTCCCAAAAATCTTTTTTGCTACAATCATTGGTCCATCTTCAGCAGTTGTGGTGAGCTTTAATTTGTCTCTGTGTGCAGCCATGGCATCTCTCCCTGTCAGACCTCTCAAAGGGAACTGCCCACCTCTGTAGTGTTTAGTTTTCTCCTCGGCATTTGCCACTTCCCATTTGTTCTAATATCTGAAAAGTTATAATATTTTGAGAAGAGGTGTAGGGGAAAAAAAACAACTTCAAATCATAACGTGATGGAGTTGTGATAAATATTTTATGGGAGGCATATGTACTTTCTCTGTGTATTTCATAAAGATGATTGTGATCAATTATTTTCAAAACCTTTAAAAGAACCCTGCACTTTTATTGTAGTATTCTGTATCTTGAGAGTGAAGTTTTATGCTTGTTCTGTGTAAGTGTCAGCAAGCCCTACAGGGTTATGGAATATTGTGCTGAAAGGGAATACATCCATTGTAATCAGCCCTGGTTACTACAGTGCATTGCTATCCTTTGAAACCAATATTAGTATAAATTGATAGTGGTATAAAGGAGACTACTCTCTAGCCCCATTAGTTTTAACTTTGAGGAAGGTAATCAAAATGACGTGCAATACTGAAATCTTAGTTTCATTATATATGATTTCAAATAAAGATCTGCAAAATCGCTGCTTGATTTGTTTGAATGTTTGTGGATTGTTCTCACCTGGCATCTATTAGTGTCACTTAAGAATTCCCAAACTGTCCTTTATAACCACCACTATATTTTAACTTGTTTTTTCCTTCTCACCTTTCTCAAGCCTACACACTGTACTGTAACACTGTAAAAGGTGCAAAAATTTACATAACAGAGTGGCAAGTGTATTCGTCCTTCTAGAACATACTCTACTGCAGCACAAATACCTTGTAGTGTAGAAATTGCCATAGTAACTACTCATTTCTTATTGATTAGATAGATAAAAATTCTCATAATATACAAGAAGTGTAACTTGCTGGCATATGGCTTCAGGCTACCCCTGTGGCAAATCTTACTTATGCATTCTCTCCTTTTTCTGCATGTAAGAGGTTTTTTTTAATTAATTAGTATTCCTTGGATTAGACCACAAAATAATCTTTTCTTTTCTGCCACAATGAAGCTTAAATTTCAAGTTAGACTTAATATGCAGCTCATAAGGCAGAATATTAACTTGTATTGGTTTGTTACGGGATTAGAACAACTAGATTTCACCTCAATGTGAAATCTGGAAGGAGAAGGAAAGAAGAAAGAGTTCTCTTCCCTCACTCAGGGAGAAGGCTAACCACTTCAGGGCTGACCTCTAATGAGTAAAAGACAGTATTCTAGTTTGGCAGTTGTGATAAATATCTTTGGAAGGTGCTTTTTGAACGTTCTGATTGGTTGCCTGAGAAAATGAGTCCTGTTTTTATGTTTCTCTTGTAATACTATAGGTGTAGTGCTGATCTTCAGCAGTGGCACTGTGAGTGCTGACTGAGGCAGGATTAGGGCTGCAGTGAGTTATAGTGTCTGACAGCTGTCTTGGTTCATGGACTACCATTGCTGAACATACTATTGTCTCTTGCAATCCTGAAAGATGCTCCAACAAGGCCTCTACCAAGTTTGTTGTGAAAGACAAGCTTTTTTGTGAATTCTATCAGGAGACTGTAATTGTGAAGCACTTAGATGGGATGTCAGGTAAAATTAAGCCCAACACATTCTTCAAATGTGAAGCATCAGTTTATTCAGAATAATATCAAATGAAGGAACAGCAACACTCAACCAGTTTTTTACACTGTAGATCTATTCTAACACTATTCTGGAGTCTTTTGAGGGGCAAGGGTGTTAGTTTTGATTATACCCATTCTGTACGATTATTTCAGGATACTATTAGTTAGAAGTATAGGAGACTGAAGATTTTAGAGCAACTTTTAGTTCAGCTCTTCCAAGCCACTATTACAGAAGATGCTCATGCAGACCTGCTTTACTTGGCTTGGAGGCCTTTCCCACCACCCAGAGTTAGAAATTCTGGGTTAGGGCATCACTTTTATGTTGTACCACCCTTCAATTCGTTGTCTTTACCTACAGCTGGACAGTCTTGTTTCAAACTTTGTGTGACTTCATGATAGTTTGAAAGAGATATTATTAATCCATAGGGCTACAGGAAATGATGCTGTTTTTTCAATAAGCTAGTCCTTCACAGACAGACTACCCAGGAAAAGATTCTTCTCCCTCTAGTAGGCTACAAACAAATGGAGGAAACTCTTTGGCAGCTGTAGATAGCTTTCATCTTCAACAGGAAGAGGTAGGCTTGGCTCTTCTTTATCTTTGGCCTGAATTCTTGTGTGCTTTTGTAAAGATTTTCACAGGCAGCAGTGGGAAGTGCAGTGTTTAGCATCTTTTGTCTGAGATCTTTTAGCATCTGTGTGCTGAGATCTGGAAGGTGGGCCCAGAAAACAGGCAGAAATGTGGTTGAGGAAAGAAGGGCAGTATGAGTGGATGAGGTAAGGATTTGGGTTGACGAATGAAGTTTTTTACAGTTACTTTGCTTTTATTCCTACCCCTTTATCCACCCTTAAGGGAAAAGACCTGACCCAAGTGAGCCCAAATTAGGGAAAGTTTGCACAGAGCATTTTAGGGTCACCTTCAAGACAGACTTGGGATAGCTGGAATTCCTGTCCTAGCAGCTTGCTGGAGATCACTGGAGTAGAATTGACTGTCAAGAACTCTTCCTGTGCTGGCACTAAAGGACCAGGGAGGGTTTTCAGAACACAGCTCACATGTGGTTCTCTCATTCATGAGTATTTATTCCCTTAGGGGTCCGTACTGCTGTATGTCTCTGCTTGTGCAATGAACAATCTTGAGCAAACATCTTTGCTACTTCTGCCACTGTGACCCATTTTTATTGCCTCACCATTACAGATTAGGAATAGTCTGTTTTCTTTCTTCTCACAAGGAAGGAAAGACTTCCTTCCTCATAGAACAGTGTGAAAAAAGTGGAGAACCGAATCCCCAGATAAAGGACCAAGGACTCTCCAACCTGCTGATTTCAAGACTTGCCTATTTTCTGTTGACACAGAACCAGAGAAACAGCCTTATGCAGTTTTAGATGCTGGTGTTCTGTTCTGATGCTCTTCTAAAAATCTTTATTTTTGAGGGGAAAGTAATAATTGAGTACATTTCATTCAACTGAGGAAATCTGCATGGAAACAATATATTCCAAGGTACTTAAAACAAATTTTTAAAAAAATCACTGTTTAGAGCTCTGAGTTTCAAGACATTTGTAACATTTAGGTATTTTTGTAAGTGTTTTAGAGACATCTGCAGAATGTTCTTATGAGCAATCTTGCAGATCGTAACAGAAATAAAAGCTGTATGTATTGGGCATTGCCAGGTGTGTGTGGATATCTAAATGCATGTACATATTTGTGTGTGTAAAATGCCTCCTGTATGCAGATGTTAAACACATCCTCTGTGGGATTGCACTGTGCATACTTGGAGGCAAAGGTTCTGCATAAAGAACAACGTATCCAGAAGTGAATGGAATTAACTGCAGTTGCTGTAGGTTTTCGAAGCAGTGGCTGCAGTCAGAATCTGGCCTAAGTAATTAACTTAAGAAGCATGGAAAGGAAAAGCAGCATGTGGAAGATATAATTAATGGGAACATATAACAGTCAGCTCTCACATAATAAATTGGCAGCTATGCCTGAGGTAACTGCCTTTTATTTGCAAAGTGCAGTTGGAATTTTTTAAAAGTAATTGCACATTTTCTTCCATTTCCACATGGTCACAGAGAACATCGTACAGTACAAATACCAACAGGAATGCAATAAAATCATCGCTGTTGTTTGTTGTTTTTCCCGCTCAGGGCTATGAGCTTATTTGAGCCAATGTCCAGAGGAAAGGAGGAACACATTTTAGCTCAGGAAAAACAAGTAGTAAAACATTTTAGTGAGGTTTAATATGGAATAATCTAAAAGGACAAGGCAGGAACAACCAGAATAAATAACAGTAAATGGTCAGATATCTATTTGTAGAACAGATTTAGTAATGTAATTCTTCTGACTCAAATGTGAATAATTGTTAAGATAAATGTTCTGAAATTCTTGCATTTTGAAGGCTTGAATTTTCCCCATCTGAAAGTTTACTGCAGCTTTTCCTGCACAGCAAATGTGACATCCTTGGGTGCACCACAGATGCTGGCAGATCTTTAAGGGAACTCATTCTACCACTTGCCTAGTGCAGAGTTCTGGAAGGCAGTGGGATGGCACAGTGGCTCTCAAACAGCCAGCTGCAAAATGCACTGCTGCATCCTCCTGCTCAGAACATTTGCAAGGGTGAGGAGGGCTTGCAGCTGGGGTTTGCTGCTTGGCCCAAAACATGCGAGCTACTAGACTTCATAATTGCCATTCCCAGGCTTCTCAGTGAAGTAGAGGGAACTGCATGTCATTCCTGCTGCTCCCTGGCATGTGTGATTCCCCTCTGCACAGAGGTTGGGAGGTAGTAGTCTACTCACCACTGAAGTGCTTTGTCAGTTTGGGTTTTCTTTTGGTTTTAAGCAATCTGATTGCCATCACTGCAATACTGGGGAGGAAAGTCCAAATCATATTGTAAGCAGGAAGGAGGATTTTGTCTGAGTGAATGGGAATGGGATCTAGTAGTAACCACCTGACACTGGAGCGAGTTCTTCTTACCATAAATCTGATTAGAAGCTTTACTGCTGTAAAATTGAACAGACTGAAGACCAGGAAATAGAGTTCTCTGTAAAATATTCCTGCTGTAACCAGTCTCTCTACTGCTGACCCCAGGGGATCTTGCATTTGCTGCAGGCTGAGCCTAGTAGGCAGTTTGTTGCTGAACTAAGCCTTTAAATAGACAGCAAGTTTAAAAAAGAACATCCTGCAATTTTTGTGCTGATGAATTTAGAATGATGTTCTAGCAAGCTCAGTACACTTCAAATTAATTAGCAGTGATCCTTTTAACAGGATAATTACTATATCAGCAAGTGGTAAACTCAAAATGAATATGAGTAGTCCCAGCTTGCATCCATAAGGAAGAGCTGTGTTGTGGTTCTACCAACTGATTCTAAATTCATCCCAGTGTGAAAGGTTTTAGACAGCACAGCTCATCATCAGAAATGTCACATTTTACCTCTAGACTTGAATTAAAATCCTTAATGAAGTTGTATTCCACTCTCCATATGTCTACATCACAATACCATGGCAAATAATGATAAGCTTTTTTAAATTTCTGGTGGAAAAAGGCCTAAAATAAGAAGAGGAGGAGGTATTGCACATTATTACTATTGTATGAATGGTAGAAAGGGCTATGAAGTACATGAGACTTCCTTCTTTATGGCTATGCATTTTCTTCTTTCCTAATGGAAGAGTCTGATCCTGCATAAAACAGTAAGAAAAACTCACAAGCATAAACAAATACTCACATCTTTGGGGTTTGGAAGTTTTAAATAGGTTCACCTTTAAAGAATAAATGTCATTGCTTCTCCGGCTGTAGATAAATAAGTGTATGACTGCTGCAGTGGTGGCAGAAACACTTTTTATTCATTCTTGAAAACAGATTCTGGCTTTAGATGGCTGAGGCTTTAGAAAACAGTTTTTAATTGGGTATTTTTCATAAGGGAAATTACCTTAATTAGGTCACTTTATATGCTTTTCTGCTCTCTTTCAGAATGGATGCAGAAATTTGTGAGAATTCACACCTGTGTGAGAATTTAATTTTTAGGTGGACTTTCAAAAATCACTTCTCTTACTTTTAGCCTCTATAAACCAAGTCCAGCAAAGTCAATGGCCTTACACTGATCTCAAGTGTGCACTTGAGAGAAATTGGGACATATGTAGTTCATTCCAAATGTGAAAAGTGTAAATTAATTAGTAGCCATGTCTTAAAAATGGGTCTTGACACTCACCAGGCCAGGCAATCTCTCAAGTTATTTCAGGGGACCTTGTGGTGCTTTATGAAATGTGAAGTGGGTGCCTGAATCCTTTTGCTTAGATTGTCTTGTCAAACTTGAGCAGCAGTGCCATCTTCTTTCTAGTGAGATTGTATGCCTGGGTCTGGCCACTTCTAAAAAAATCATATAAAATGGAGATATTTTAAAAACTTGTCTCACCTGTAAGAACAGTGAAATCAAGAGGGAAAAAAAGTATTTACAAATATTTTGGTGAGGTTTTGTGCGTGTGTGTTCTAACTGTGCGTGTGTTCTAACTGGTAGAAATAGAAAGGCAAGCAACTCTGTAGAAAATGCCTCTAGCAAATGCAGCTGTCTCCTAATGATCCATAAGGCTGCTTTTGGTTTTCTTTTAAGGTTTAGGTTACTCAGACCATGCATATTTTAAGTGTCTTTCATATGCAGTTTCATGGTGTTGCATAGTTCTTAACTAAATCCAGCCAAGGATGAGGTAACATCTGAAGAAGGTTTTCTTAAATTTATGGAATGAACAATGTTCAGATGTCACAGTAACAGCAGACATTTGTCATCCCTCTTCACTTGCACAGTTGTTGCTGCTGAAGTTGCTCCCATACACAGTGAACATATTGTTCGTCACACTGGAGTTATAGCCCAACCATTCAAGTAGAGCTAAATGCTTTTGTACTTCCCATATGGATAGGCTTGTCTGTCTATCTGAATACATGCAAGTACATAGGTTAGCACAGTGCCACCAATGGTAATAACCAATTTTGTTAGTGCACCCAGCCTTTCTTGGTACAACCTTTCTACTACAAACTACGCCTACAAAATCCTGTGGATAATAATAATATGGAACTAGTCAAACCCCACAATATAAATGGATTAAAAAGGAAGTCCCACTCCTGTGAATTTGCTTGAGAAATTTCCCCTACAATTTAGAAGAAATTAATGTTCTCATGGTGGAAGAGGTGACTTAAGAACTCAAGGTGTGTTTGATCATAGAAACAGGCAAAGCCCTTCTGAAGAAGCTGTGGGAAATGGAACTTCTTTCAAGTCAGTAACTGCTCAGTGATCTTCTGACGGAGCTTGGGATTCCTCTTTTGGAGGAAAAGCAACCAGCTCTTTCAATTCGTTGTCGTGGTGACTGGCAGCATGAGCACGAGCCTCGTAAGGCTCACATGGGCAGCAACAGACCTCTCCTTTCCTGCTCTTCTGCAGGATGGTGGCACGGAAGTCGAACATTATCACTGCCAAACGATACAACTGTAGAGTCACAACCAAGACATTCTTAGCTGTAAAAAATACCAGCATCTGATTGAATATTCTGAAGTGGCCCATGAGGATTGAACGCACAATGAAGAAGGGCCCATCCTGTATGAAAAGGCTGACCCAGATGTTCCACAGTTCCGCGCTGTACCTGCACAGCAGCAGGCTGGGGATCCGCCTGGATGATGCACTTGGTTTGCAGCCAATATGCTGTACTAGAAGCAAAACAGTTAGGTTAAAACAACTTTGTGAAGCAAAGCCAGGGTTGGTTTAAAGGGCACTTATAAGACAGGGTACCCTGGATTATAAATGCATTCAACTGTGAACTGTGCAACATACAGCATATCCGTTTTCTGGGATTTGTTTCGGCAAAACACTCAGCTCACGTGAGGCACTTATGTGGTCCAGCAAACAGGACCAAAAACCACTTCCCCTTTTCTATCCCACAAAGATACCGGTATTTATACACTTCTAAAGCAAGAAACAGAAATAGATCACCTAATCTTTCTTCACAACTTTCCCAGACATTTCTTTGGTAAATCAACATGCTGATACATCATTCATGTATCTTTAAGAAAAAAACTACTGTGCTGAATAGGAGCAGCCTGAGCTGTTACACTTCAGCTTGTTCTGGGCTGTCTAAGACCTTGCTTTTAAAGATTCACCAGATAACCATTGCCTTTTTCATGTGTCACAGAATGAGTAAGTCCTGTTAGTGCAGAGCAGTATTGAGCACTGTGTGGTTTCTGCTTGCCATGCAAGACTTGAGCCACAGTTACTTAGTTTTCTGGGTATCAATTGCACACAACTGCTGGAACGTGCATACATGGGTTCCCCTTGGCTATAAAGGTGGTGGTGGGCTCAAATGCTCTCTGTGTTGTGGTGCCTAGAGAAGGACCATTGGGAGGGTTTGTATGGGGTCATTTTGGCTGTCTCTTACAAAAATGCGCGTAGCTTAAATAACTAACCTGTCTCTTGGACAGTGAGATTTCATTAGTTTAAAAAACATCACTACTTGTGATGCAGTAACAACTACCAAACATTTCAGCTTGCCAAAAGAATTCTATTGTTTGAGTCATTGCTGGGGAGGGGGAAAACTAGTTGAGACTCAAATGGAAAATGAACTGTAGAATGTAGAAATTTGCTGAATCCATTAGGCAAGGCTTCAGCAGCAGCTAATTTTTTAATATGTTTTTGTGCTATTGCTGTTTAATAGTCCTAACTGCATTGCTGTAGTCTAATCATAAGTGCCTAAAAATTTCTTTTACGTCATCTTGGATGCATGAGTAAACACTCTGATGCTTGAATAATAAGTACTATCTGTGCAACTGTATAGAAGTGCCTAAAATAAGCCATACCCATAATAATTTCAGAGAAAAGTGTGTTCAATAACTTAATTTCTAACTGGTAAATGTAATTAAACAAGCAGAAAAGCAACAACCAGAGGGGAAAAAAATGCACAGATTGTTTAAGTGCTGTTTGAATTTATCTGGATGGTGGTGATGTGTATGGGATGTTTTTTGGTTGGTTGAGGTTTTTTTTAAACCTGAGTGCTGTGCATCTGTAACAGAATGTATTTTACCATAACAAGAATTTCAGCTGTGATAAATCTGAAATGTGATTGCATCAGATTTTTCAGGAGGTGAGCTGCTGAGCTGAAATGCTGAAATATTTTCATAACTTTACTGTTGAAAACGAAGCCTAGTGCTGTCCATGAAGCAAAGGCTAGTGAATAAAATAATAATAAAAAATGGTCAGGAATTTTTAACTTATTATTTTAGTCATAGTGTCAACCTAGTAACTAATTTTGTGTAAGATGCTAGTGAGGATAAGCATCTTTGGGCTGCTATACCTGTGTTGCAAACTTCTAGTGACTGGAGAACAAAATGGTTGGAACAAATGAGGACTCAGACAGCTTTCATTGTTCTTCTTGGTCATTGCAAAGCCCGTTCTGCCCAGGGACAAACACCGCCCTGAGCTGACTGAATAATTGGGCCTTTTAGATTAAGGTAAGGGTGTACAGTCCCAACGTCATATGGTCCTTTAGGTTTCCTGTGAATAGGCAATTTCTCCTGGGATAATGTCCCCAGTGCTTTTGGCTGTGCTGTTCTCTGTGGTTAATAATTGCCTGCCTCTCCACAGGGTCTAGAAACCTACCCACATTGAAGACATAATATAGTAGACCAGATCTAACTTGAGAGCTCACATGGTGAAGTTTAAGGCAGCAACAGGCAACTGGAGCAATACAATATTACAATGCTTTTTCTTCTTTTTTCTTAAAGTAGAGAGTTCTATCGGGGAGATCAGAGGTTACCCAGAAACAAGCGTTTCCTTAAAAGAAACCATAATGGGCTTTCTTCAAAAGCTGTCGTTGTCATATAAATTGCTCTCTGCCAGAAGTCCTCGGTATAGCCTGTAGTGTGTGCACAGCCACAAGATGTGCCAGCGAAAACTTAAGAGCGTTTTTTCCCTTTTCTTGTCTACGTGCAAGTACTAACCTGCAAGATCAAGTGGAAACTGTAGCATACTCCAGGTCCATACAGCAAGAATTGCATTTATGAGAGCATAATTCTTCCTATGGGAGGGGGAAAAAAGTGATAACAATAAAGATGCGGTTTCCTTATGTGATAACAAAAATGTTTCCTGTTGTGTTTGGAATGTCATTTAGAGTGGTTGAATGAAAGAGTGATTTATTAATGCATGCTCTTGAGATTAAAGACTAAGGAAAACAGAGGCACCTCTTAGTATGGAATTTTTGCTGTTCAGGCTGCATGTTGCAGCTGTGTAATTACACTAAATATCTGATGCTAACATTATAATGAAAAGCATATGGAAATAGACTCTGTGGCTCAAAGAAGAGATATCTTTACACTTGCAGTGATTACATTCCTTACATTCCTTGGAAGCCTTAAGCTTCTCTCCCAAGTGGGAGGGACCTCTTTTCCTGCTCTAAAAACTTTGCTTTGATATTAATAAAAATAAAATAGTATTTTTTTGGGAGGATGAACCTCTTCTGTGACTCTTTTCCTTTATGATGGATGTTCACAGCTCATCTCTCAGCACTGTGAGGGGGAGATGAGCTTACTTTCTCTGGGAGAGGTCACAACAGTTAAAAATTCATACCAGACTGTCACTCCCTTTCTCCTTATCTTTGAACACTTTGTCATTCTATCATGAAGAAAGCACATGTGAGATAACCAAAGAAGCAACTTGGATAATGAATCACTAAAGCAAACTCTAGTTGCTTCTTTGCCAGTTTAAACCAATTCGTTAACCTGAAGGAGGCTTACTATGTATCCAGTGTTTCAGCTCCTGTAGCCAAAAGAACTGATGCTGCATGGCAGTTCTGCTACTTGTTTGGCTCTTTGAACCTTTTATTGTGATGGATCTGACATGCTTTCTCTGCTGGCAACAGAGAAGAGCTTGTAGGACTAATAAAGCTTGTAGAACTTAAGCCTTTCACAAAGGTAAAGGCAAGAGTAGGAAAACAGAGCCTTTGAATGTAGCCTTCTGTTTTCTATGGGAAATACAGTTCACCAGTCTGAACACTGCACATTACACAAGCATCTTGCACCATGCAAGTTATTTAAATCAGCAAAAAGTCCTTACCGAACATCCTCAATGTCCAAGGTTTCACTGGCAAATTCAAGTATATCTGCTGCTGTTCCCACAAACATGAGAAGCAGCTGAGACAATTGATCCCGTGTGATTTCGACTCCAATGGGGAGAAGCCATCTCCCAACTACTAGTAGCAGTAGAAAAGTCTGGTGGAGGGCCAGTGTCCATACAGTCTCACAGATTGTAGAGAGCTGATTGACAAAGACTTTAGCCTGTTTAAAAGACAACAATGGCATACTATAACTTCAGCAGACTGACACTATAAGTACCTTCAGAGACTATTTGTCCTTGAGCCTGCTTTTTGTTCTGTTTCATATTGTATGAGAGCAAATCATTTCTATCTGGCAGGCCTAATTTGAAAAAGGCATGTTAATACAGACTTTGGATAATGAATAGCAAGTCTTTCTCTGTGTACTACTCCTCCCGTTCTCATTTTTCAGCTGAGCATTATCCTTTGCAGGATCATCACGCTGACATTTTCTAAGTTCAGTTACTGAGATCTGGAAGAGAGTTGTGGAAGAGTCTCCTCTTTACACAGATACTTGTCTTGGCAACAATAGTTAGTATGCAGCATTTTCACAATGTGCTTTTCTGAAATTAGATATATATATATTTAGTTTTACTCACTCTGCAAGAAGCTTTTCTCTCTAATTGCTCTAATTATCGTAAGATCTCCACTAGGAATAGGAAAAGTGTCCCACCGTCTGAATGATGTGGTGATCCGTTCCCTCATTTCCATGACTGCTGTCTCTGGATTGATTGAAGTCTTGGTTGCTGACATTCACCTGAACTGCCCCAGGCTCATTACCACAGTACTGTTGTGAACAAAAACATGACACATGCATAAACATCCCACACAGGGAGCAGGTGTGCTCTGTGGCTGAGTGTGTCCTGTTTTGCCGAACTGTAGAGGATTCATTTGTGAAACACCGTTGCTGTTTACAAAGGTGCTCACTCTGAATGTAATTCCCCTCTTGTTCAGAAAAGAGAAATTCCTTTTGTGAGGGCAAGAGTGATGTGTGTTGGTAGGTCCCTGAGGAAGTGTAGGGTTGTACTGCAGAAGAGGATGTAAATTCAAAGGCTGATGCAGTGGGTGACATCTCTGTGCTGCCAAGTCTGCACTCTTTGAATGTGATCTGCTTGCAGCTCTCCTGAACAGGCCACTGGGTTCCTACATGGGCTCTCTTTTGCTAAAACAATCAAATAAGGTAAAAATTGGTCATGGTCAGTCTGATGTGTTATGTTCATGGTCAGGCTCTATATTCAAACTTGTTCTCAAAATATCTGCTCCTATTCTCTACTATCCAGAAAAAGTTTTCAGAAAATGCCATTGTTTCATTTTTCTGTGTGATTTCCCTCAAGTCTGAAATCGAGTTGGGGTAGGATATTTGGGTTGTATTCTATGCCATTTCTGTCCCTGCTGTGCCTTATTTTGTAAGGAAATTCATAAGTGTGTGAGGTGAAATACAGGAATATTTAAGAAAAATGGACCTTTATTGTTGCCTACCCCCACAGAGTAGAAAAAAGTACTGGGTACTTTCTCCAAGTACCCAGTGCCCTGGGAAACTAAATGTTGGCTAAAACATACTGTTATTCCAACTGCAGTATACCAGTGGCAGGGCTATGTTGCATCTGCAGCACTGCCCTGCCCTTCTACCTTCACACCCAAGGCTGGCCCAGGAGCAACTGGGGGGTTATGGTTCCAAAATCTGTCTTCATAACAACCCCTTAACATCTCTCTTCATTGTAATAAAAGGAGGGTAATTAGATAATCAAACCATGCTGGTATTAGAGACTTTTATCCTGTCCTATTTGTGCCAGAGAACAGCAGATGATTTGCATTTCTCCATTGGGCCCCCCACCATTTTATTGCACGGGGAGTGATTTTCTGCAACAATTGGAATGTGTTTGAGTGCATACTGAGTAGCTGTGTTCAGCATAATGCCTGCAAATACAAGGGCAACGTTTCCCAGCAAATTTCAGATTCTACTTCGATACTTCACTTGGCCTCTGATAATGTTGCTCAGTATCTGAATAAATGCTGCCTCTTGCCTGACCTTGTGGTAGATAAACTTCTTGTGACTTGAAAAATCTAGAAAAAAATGTCAGTGCTCGTTGCTTTTATAATTGGTGGTAAAGACTCCTAAGATGAATGCTTATCTTATTTGGACAGTGGGTGTGAGAGTGTTGAAAGACTGACACACAGATGTGGGGGAAGATGATATTTCCATTTGGAAGAGGGAAGTCTAAAGCTCTGGCCATGGAAACAGTGAGATGGAGGGGCTGGTACTCTGCTTGGCTACAGCCTTGCAGGGCTAATCTCCCTGGGTTTGCCCTTCAGCCACAGGAGAGAGACAAAACATCTTGTGCAGAGGATATTTTTGGAAATCAAATTTAACTAGTACTCTGGAGAGACATTTATATCTGTTGCCTATAGAAAAAGCCTAAAATCTATGGAGACCAACCCGAAGTCAACCTTTCTGGATTACCTGCACAGGCAGTGTGACACAGTTGGCCGAGGAGGCCATGACCTAAAAATATTGCATAACTGTCCTAACCACCCCAGAATATTAAGTGAATATCAACAAGTAGCCTGGGTAGGGCAAAGGGATTGCCAACTCATGGAGGAGGAGGAAGGCTGACTCCAACAGCCTTTGTTTTGTCATCGTCTGCATTTGAACTAACCCTTGCCTGGTCTGGCACAGTAGGAGGATAAGAGCCATGAACCTGTATCAAACTTCACATCCAAGTTTGGAGATTTTTTTTGATTGGTGTTTTAAAACCCTGTTGCTCAGGGATGAATTTGCTGAACTTGAGGCAGAACTCACGTAGGGCAGCCTACTTGCCACACTTGCTGTATGTGCAAGGACAGTGGAAATCCCTTTCCAAACTCTGTGCCAACATCCAGTAAGTCAGACAGGCGACTGAAGGACAGGACCGAAACAGGAGCCTGCAGCAGTTACAGTGTGTGGGTAGCAAGGTGTGTGAGTGCTGCTCTGAGCATGTGGTGTGGCTCTCCCTGGGCCACCAGCAAGCACATCCAATTATGGATCATCTCAGGGCTGATCCACATGCCCTCCATACCGGCAGAGGAGCTGCAGGGGTTAGGAGCTCGCACTGCTGGGAGGACGTGGAGGAAAGCATGCCACGGCTTACAGGGGGCTTGCAAGGAACCTCTTTTTATCTTATTCTAGTGGCACAAAGGGGCAGGAAATATCTCTAAGAAAATTAATTTGTGTTATTGGTGTCTGTCACTTTTGTGAGTATTTCCAGCTGAGAAGTGGGTTTCCATTTCAGTGCAAGGCTCCATGAACTTGGACTGAATGGCACTCCCAGGGCCAGTCCATAGCTCTTCTCAACTGTTTGCAGGTAGGAAATGGAAAATTGCATCTGCAAAAGCCAGTTGTTTAAGTAGGCTCCTTTTTTTTTTCATTTAAGTATGTTCATGTCTTGTTTCAGTTTGTTCCTCTCTGAATATTTATTAAGTAGTGATTGTGAAGTGATTCACTTGAAAGTTTGGAGAAGAGCCTTTATTTTCAACATGTATATGCATGTAAATAGGACTGGTGATGCCAGGCATATTTACCTAGCAAGTTATGGATGTGCAGTGACTTAATGGGAACGTGTCGTGGTTTGAATCTTGGTTTCCCCCAGAGGCTAAAAAAAGGTGGTAGACCCCAAGGGGTGGAAACCCCTGGAAGTTTTGGAGTTCTGTCCAATGGGCGCTCCTGCGAAAATGTAAACATATCACAAACTCACCGGAAGAGATGAGTGGTAGTTGGGTTGTTGAGGAGAGGTGGCCATGTTGTGAGCCATGAGGAAGGGGCTCTGAGCCCCTTGGGCCCTCTGGGGCCCCCCAGCCCCTGGCTGGGGGCTGCGGGGACCTGGAACAGCATAAAGCTGGGCTAGATGCCTGTAGTTATGCCGGGAGATGTTTTCTCCATGGGCGCAGAGCAGCAGCCGGGACTGACCAGAGAAACGGTGGCAGAGAGCCAGGAGAGATAACACCTGAACTAGAGGAGCAGCAGAAGCAACATGCAGCACCAGAGAAAGAACTCCTGGAAGGAGAGCCAGGAGAAAAGAGAGCCAGCAGCCTGAGAGACAGAGTTCTGGGGGTAAGACTGTACCAGATCCCCTAAAACTCCTTTGAGACCTCCTGGAAGGAGGAGTAGACGGACTCCTATTTTAGAGGAGCCTTGGAGTATGCAGCACCAGAGAGAGAGAGGAGCTGAGAAGCTCAAAAGACGTCCCGGAGCTGGACCGGGACGGCCAGAGGAATGCGGGGGGAGTTGACCTTGGCTCCCCCCCTTGCACTGCTGCCACGGTGGCAGCCTGAGAGCAGGGCACAGAGGCCCTGCAAGGACCTGAGTCTCCTAGAGATACCAGACCGTCACGAAGACCCCCCTGTGTCTTCGTGATATGACGTGGTGAAACGACCTTGTCTGGGGTTACGAAGCCCACGGAAGACCCCTCGGTTGGAGGCGATGGGGCCGAGAGAGGTTGGATACCTCCCTCGTGAGTGCTGGCAGAAAGCCAACCATAGTTGCTGCATGCATGTGAAGAAGACAGACTGCTGCCTCAGAAGATGCTGCTGTTCAGAGACTGGAAGGGATCTGTCCTTCTTTCCCTCCTGGACTTTTATTTGGAGGGGAGAAGAGATCTGGTCCACTGTAAATACATATGTTATGGTAGAGATAGTTTGTGATCGTGTGTATAAGGTGATATGGTATTTATTTGTACAGTCATTGTAATATATTCCCTTTCCCCCACTTTGAGTCCGGTGTGTTTTGTCTGGAAAAGCCCATCTCACATTAGGTTGAGATGTGGGAGGGGGAATAGAGCTGGGGATTGGATTTTGGTGCTATCTCAAACCATGACAGAACGTGACAAGGAAAAACTCGATACTGTGTTTCACAGGCATTTGATAAACATTTTACCTTTTTAATACTAGAGTCCAGTCACTCCTAGGTATTGAGACTGTATCTAGCTAAATAAAAATGCCTTTTTTTTTTCCTGTGCAAAGATAGAACAGGAGGAAGTTATACCCATTTTGTATAAATTCTAGCTCTGTTTACTTTCTCTTTCTTCTGAGATGAAGCTTACACACCTCTGATTTACAAAACATCTAATCAAAACAGAAATGCTGTTGCATGACATGGCGACATCTCAGTGTATGGCCTGCAGAGAGCTCACTGCCAGTGCATGGGGGACATCTGGAACACCAAACTAATTCAGGCAATTTCTGTTTGCATGATATTTACAATCCATTATTCCCAAATAAAACGGAGGTTAGCTAAAACTCTTCACACTGGGTCCAGCATTGGGATGGTAAAATTGGCACTTGAGGGTACTCAACCATGACATTTAACCTGTTAATGTGCATGGAGGCTGTGCAGGCTGAGGATGTTTTGGAAGAGCCTAGCCCTTCCCTGGAGCAGGCCCTCTGCCAAGGAACAGGTACCCTGCTTGCTGTCTGTGATTTGCTGCAAACAGTGTGGCCATCACTATGGCAACACGTGTGATGTCAGAAATTCAAAGCACTCCTGACTGCTTCATTTTGCTCATACAGGAAAGCTGAAATGTAAAACAGGGAGAAATGATTGCTTAAGCTATTTTCCAAATTGAGGAATATAATGGGTATGGGAGGAAAGAAATAGTGAAAGATGTAAGATCACTTCGAGGAGATCATTATGCTATAATTTTAGCTGGTAAGAGAATCCCACCTCAGAATGAGGGAATGGACAGTAATATTCACTATTTCCTCAAAATATTCAATTTAAGGTGGTTAAAAATTATTACAAGGTTTACAAGTATCTGCCTTATTACTGACTGGAAGCCTACACTGACTCCAGCACTGGTAGTCGGGTAAGCCCTGCAAAAGGTGGTCGGTTATTGCTTTCTGTGGCAGTGATACACCTGGCATTTGAAAAGGTAACAGGGGTATTTCTTTCTCTGAGATACTGTACATTATTAAGAAAGAATGTTTGGGGATTTTAATGGATTAAATGGTTTTAATTTTCTTGACACTCTATTTTGCAGACAGCAATGTCTTCTCTCAGTACAGTTCAATTTACTTTATCATCTCTCTCAAACATGTATTTCATTCCCGAATATGTTACCACAAAGCAGTAATTTCTATGCAGTCAGTATTTCACTGTTGATATATGAATGGTATTACTTATGTCCAGTTCTGCAGTACACAGAGAGGCAGAATTGCCTCTGTCTTAGGGAGGGGGGCTGCCTATTAACACCTGCTTTAAATAACAACACCAACACAAGCAGCTGATCTTTCCTGGTAAAGATTCAACACAAGATCAAAGTTCTACTGCCTTAAAGACCACAAACTGTTTTCGTGGTGAATAAATTAAAAGTGTTGATCTAGCATAATTACACATTCTGTTAGTATTTAAATAAGGAAAGTCCCAGGAATACTTTGTATTGAGAGTAGGCCTAATCAGGGTGCTGTGTTTGAGGTTAATTGATAGGAGGGCTTTTCGCCTTCTGGAGGTATTGTTTTTGAATCTGTTAGATTGTGTGTTTCCAGAACTCTCTATCCTATCTCTCCAGATATAAACTAAACTGTTAACTTGATATACTTCCCCTTTAATTCACAGTAGCAGTATATCAATAAGAACAAAGTATGCCATGTTCTAACATCATTTTGGGAAATAAACTGCTGCCTTTGACTACAGAATTAGCCTGTTTCTTGGACCAGGTTTAACTATGACAAATGTTCTCAATATCCACCTTACCTGTCTGTGACTGTTTAAGGAGATTTGGGAAAACAAGAAGACAATAAATTCCTGCTGCTGTATTTAGAAAAAGCCTCAGGCATTTTCAGTGTAAACACAATTTTGAATATTTGATTATGTTTCTGTGGGCTCTAACAATGTTTCAAAGGAGAAAATGAGGCACTAGGTCTTCTTAGTCTAATTTATGTATTTTCTTCTGTTACTTTTTTTTTATTGTTTCAATCAGAACCTTTACTGCTGTGGATATAAGGCCTTGCATATGTGCAAATGCTGGGATAGACAAAATCTCCTTTTCACTACATGGAAGTGCTATAGGGACTTGAAAGCAGCCTGCATGAGGAGATGGTTCACTCAATGGGAGCTGCTGGGCTAAGTGACTGTTCTGGCCCTAAATGCCTAAATGACCCCAGAACAATTGCCTTTAAAAGTGTTACTGTGTGTTTTAGTCCTGAATTGGAATCCAGACACCCCCCTCCTAGATTACTGTGCAGCACAAAGAAAGAAAGGATATAAACACTGACAGACAAATTACTGGCTGTGGTAACAACCAGTGAGTGTTCTCCTAGGTTGCAGCAAATATGAGGTAACCTGAGTATAAGACCCCTTTCACTGACACTTGTCTCAGTTTTTACTTTTTTGGAGTTGTGTTATCTGCTTTTAAGTGCTGTGAAACTCATACTTTATTTTACAAAGGCCTCCAAAGCAATGAAATTCTTTCATCATATTGAGCAAGATTCATGTTGGTAACCTGGGGGTGAAAGGCTGTGTTTTTCAAACTTCTAGTCCTCAGTTCCCCAGATAAATACAAATAAATGGTCTCATTTTTAGCTAGGAATGAGGCTCATTATCTGATAATTAGGAAGTGCACAGTAGTCATAGTATAGCTGGCTTGGGAGACCCACCAATATGAAATAGAGAACTGGAACAAGACTTGGCAGACTTCTGTCTGTATGCCCAAATCCAACCCATCAAATAATGCGTCGATTTCAAACTAGTTCATCTTGTCTCATAATAAATACCTGAGTCCCATGATGAATTTCTAGCAACCATAGTGATGGTACTGTGCAAATCAAATATAAAAATATTGCTGGTGAAAACCTGTGAAGGAAAAGAAAAGATATTTTGGTATTGTAACACATCATAAATACCATATATCCAAACATTATCTGCACTGAAAAGTTATCTTGTGCCTCTACCATATGAGATATTAAGAAATAGGGTAACTGCAAATAAGAATTGCTATTTTTGCTGGATTACTTATGCTGTGTCAGTACTATAAATCACAGGTTTATTTGTACATGCATCTAGGATCATATATGGAAGTTTATTTAAAATCTCTTTTTAAGAACTAACCAAAGGCAATTTGCTGTTTGGATTTCCAGCACAGCACTCTCTGTACTTAAAAAGCCTCTAGCTAACATACTCTTTCTGATTTCATGAAGAGTGAATTAATGCATTGAGTCGTTTTACTGAGTGATGCTGGGATAAAGGTTGTGGGTCAGAATCCTGTGCATTGACACAGGAAATGTAGAAATAGCATCAGTTTGCCTATAACAAGTATTTCTTCAGTAGTAAGTCTTTCAGTGCAGGCTGTGCACTGAAAATGGGTCTATGAAAATGGGTCTTGGCCTTGTTTCCCCATTTGTACTGGCAGTTGTATAATTCTTCAGGATTTCTGTCTCTAGTTCTTTCCTTGCCAGTCTTCTGTATCACTTGGGATGATGAAACTTTATTATCTTCAGCTTCTTTAGCTGGGTTTATGCAGAAGTCATGGAGAGGTTTTATGACTCCCTCTGCAAGTACTGATTCTTGTGAGAGTTGATGTTCTCTTATAAAACAGATGACATTTGTTTGGGGTGGGGTTTTTTTGGCAATTCCTATCCTTTTGGAGTAGGAATGAGGTGTGATGCCACTAATGTTCCATCTAACTCTGCTCTCCAATGAGTGAGCATTGCTGCAACACTGCTGAGATGCTCAGCTGCCTTTGTATCACTTATATGTGCGGCCCAGGACAGGGCAGTGTAGTCAAACTCAGGACATTTGCTTGGTTTCTTCTATCCTACCACTGGCACATTCTGCAGTGAATCTAAATTGCTTATAAGTATGCAACTACAGCAACACTTCGGTCAAATGCTGTTGCATTTATTGTTTGTTCCTATATTGAATGTACCTTTATTTTGATAATCATGACTTTTCCAGTGGGGAGATTAGATATTGAGAAAAGAAAAAAACCCTGCTGCTCAGGGAAATGACTGGGTTGCTGAGCTGCTCTAAAATGTTTCAAACAATCCCCTGTAACATAGTCTGGGTTTAGGTTTTCATAGTGGTTTTGTTTTCTTTTTCAAGGTTGGAAGTGTTGTTTGTTTTGACAGTGGGGTTTTTTGTTGTTAACTCTTTAAAAAAATAAAAAAAGTTATGATTCTGTGGGTTTTTAGCATGGTTATTTTGGGAGAGAACACACCTCTCATTTGAATGGAAGAACTAACATATTTTACAGTGTTTCCTGTAGGACTTGAGCACATGAAAAATCTGTCCAGCTGGCAGGTTAGCAGTACTGAGCTAATGATACCAGATCAGGCCAGGAGACTTCAGGGGCTTTAACCCTGCCTTTCTGTCAGAAGAGGCAATCTAGAGGACATGTTACATGGCCAGGCTCACAAGAATACTTTTTCTCCACATGTGCCATTTAATGTTTTATGCTGGTGTAATAAGGAACAGTTCTCTGTCAGTAATGAACAGAGACAATATGAGGCTCTAGGAGGCAGGAGCCTTGCAGCACAGTCTGCCCCTTGCTTGGATTGGTGACTGTCTGTAGAGGTGTTTCTATAAATGCTTCTGGTAATTCCTGTTCTAAATGTGTTTTCCACTGGAGTAGAAAATTACCCTGATACAAATAGATACTGATCATTTGTCTACAGTTCTTACCTATAAATGTCTTTACTGTGCTGTTTTAGGCGCTGGACCACATCCACTTTCAAAATTTCCTTCTAACTAAACGTAGCCCAGTCTTTTAGCACATGTATTAATCTAACATGGATCTGCTTTCAGAATCTTTTTTTCTTTGGATTTTCCAAAAGCTGCCATAGCAAGTGTTCCTTCATGAAGACTCTGTTGCTGCCTCTTTTCCCAAGTGAATTGGGTCTACTCAATCTGCCTGTCTCATAACTGCATCTGGGGCTGTGCTGTTGTTAAATTTTCCAGTGTCCCAGACATTATCGCTGCTTTTACTACATTCAAATTTAGGGCATGGAGCACTTGTGTGAATTGTCACACAACACTGCTTCTGTTATGATGAGTTTCACATGTTGCAACGGGCAGGAATTTAAGAACATGGAAATACTCTGGGGCTCTGGATTTGTCTCAGGGCCTGCCTGCAGTTTGAGTTTTTTAACAATAAAAGGTCCTAGTGAAATCTTGACAATTATTTACATGACCGCTTCCTTTTCACAGGGCACTTGTTTTGGCTGCCTGAGCACTGATGAGCTGTAGATGACAGCAGCAATTCTTTAGATGCACGTAAAAACCCATGTGCTTGGGCAAGCTCTGCGATGACTAACTTTTTTGTTCATTTCTAGGGCAGCATTTCAGGCATGAAAGTTCCCCTCTGGAAGAGCCTCTCAAATCCAAATATTTAAGCCACTGCTGCTGTATCAGAAGAGTGGTTGCCGCTCATCTTTTATTTGTCACTGAGTTTAGGTTCATGCACTAGCATGGTGTTAGCACTCTTGGAAGGAGGAGGGAATGGGAATACAGTCCTTAGGGAAGGAGGTGCAAACCAGGGCACGACAGGACAGAGTATGAGATGCAGGGAATCCCTGTGGGTGCCCCAGCATCCCTCTGCAGCGTGCAGCCCCGACAGGCAGTGGCTCAGGAGGTGCCCCTAGCGTCCCCAGCCCACAGCTTCACAGCATCCACCTCTTGCCTGCAGCTACATTCCCACACTCTTCGCTGCTAGTATGGATACACGCACAATTATACAGAGTGGCTCCCGAGTAGTCTGCTGCAGAACTGCCCCTCCTGAAAGCCCTCTGTTTGGCAATGGACTGGCCGAACTCTACCAGTTTTCCATCCCCGCCGCCCAGGAGCAGCCGGGGAGCAAACGCGACCCCTGAACGCCGGGGCCAGGGAAGCCCCTGCTCTCGGGGGCAGCGTCCCATCTCCAGCAAAGTACATGCAAAGAAGCAAAAGGGGCTCCGCCGGGATATGCTCACCATTTGTAGCCTCTGCCTTGCTTAAACTTGAGGGTGAGCCCTGTCTCCAGGCACAGGAGAAGATTGAGCAGTGCCAGCAGCCAGTACTTGGGTTCTTTCTTCACGGCAGTCACTCTCCAGACCCCGATGAGAGAGTGCAGCACGAAGAGCAGGCGAGTCACCAGGGCACTGAGCAGCACCATCAGCTCCATCCCGGAGCAGCCCCCTCCCTTCGCCCCGCACTGCGGGGGCCCGGCGCCTTTAGGAGCCCTGGGAAGTTACCTTGGGAGTCACCGGGAAGCCCGCGCCCCGCAGGCACACAGATCTCTTCTCTTCCATCTCCACAAAGGGGCCCATTATAACAAAAAAGAAACAGCATCGCCCCTCCTCCAGACTTCCTGAAAACTTTTTAAAGGGAAAAAAAAAAAGGCACTCTTCCATGTTGCCGTGGTTTGCAGGCTCGAAACAGCCCTGGCCGCCCCAAGGCAGGGGTGGGGGAGGGTTGCGTCTGTCCCCTCTATCATCGGTTCGGGGACACAGCAGAGGGAGGTTTCCCTCTCACAGTTACCATCCCTCTGCAGCCCCACTTGCTGCTCTCGCCTCGTAGATTTTCTAACAAAGAGGCAAAATGTAAGACACGTTATTAATTTGAATCATTTTTGCTGAAAGCTCCACTGCACTACTGAGAGTGCAAACTAAAAGCCCTCTTTCTGCTCCCCGTGAAAGATATAATTCATACTTGGGAGCTTTTAAAATCGTTTGTTTAACACTGCAGTACTGGAAAGCAGAAACTGTGTATTTAGCTCAATACTGGAATCCCTTGTGCAACAGAAGCCAGAAAAGCTAGTTAAGCCACTCTATTGTATCATCTACACCCCGCTTCAGGACTAAGGAGTGCAGAACTCCAGAAATCAGGATGAAATCTGGGCTAGTACTAATATTACTGAATTGACCAATAGAGACGTATACAAAAACCACACGAAGTTTTCTGTTAGGTCAGTTACCTCCAGACTGACTTTTAGTATCCTCTGTGGGAACAGTGTATAAAGTACAGAGTATGTTTTAAAACTGCTTTGATGTTTCTTATAGAGATTATAAATTTTATTTGAATTTACACTTGGGCAACCAAAGAGAAATTTCTTCTTGATCAAAACTGTTACTGTGTTGCTCTAGTTTTGTGTTAATTTACTGCCAACATGCTTAAATTGAGATACACCACTGAAAAATGCAAATCAAGTCCATGTAACATACTATCAAAGGTCCCAACTTCCTAGCTGATTTAATTTTAAAAAGTCCTTTTTTTAACTTTAAACACAAGAAGATATTCTTCTAAGAGTTATGACCTTTCTAAGAAGGTATTTTTCCTCAATTGCTAAGATCTAAGTTTTCCTTACTGCAAAGCCAAACCTCTTCCTTTATGAAGTGCTGGTGCTGGCCACCTGATATCCTTGGGGACGGGAGGGGATAATGGGGGAGAAGACTACTTTAAAATAACCCTACCCAGGAAAACAAAAGTCCATTCCACAATATGGATCACTCGCTGGGGAAATACCTGTGTAAATAAATGGGCTGTGCAGCGTGCCTTGTTGAAGCAAAAAAAATCAAACTCCTCATGCTCAGAGGAAAATTAATTCAAGTCAAGGACCTACTACTGATAATCCCCTGCCAACAGCCACCCAGCCATATCATGCCTTGAGTGCTGCTGGTTCACAGCCCTTCCGCTGGTGTTAAGGTCAAATCTAGTAGAAAAGGAAACTGGGAACAGACGGATTCAAGAGATTGTTTAAACAAGATATTCCTCTGTGGGAGTGCTTAATGTCAAAGAAATGACCTGGGGGAACTGGTATATCTGATTGATCATGGAGATCTTAACAGGGCAGATGTCACAAACTTGGAAAGATGATCAGTGGGATGTTCCCATGATACTGTGCTCTGGAAGGATGCAGTGAGCTTTGCTGATAGCTAGTAGTTCTGCATATTAAAGACACTTTGGAGCTGACTTGCTTACAAAAGAAGTTTAATCAATGAACAATCCAGACTTCAGTGAAAGTCCCAAACTCAAATAGGAAGAAGATATATAGCATTGACTCAGCCTCCCTCACTGGTGGGACCATGGTGGCAGCACAACAGCCTGAGTAGAGGGAGGAAGTAAATACTCATGGATGACTTTTATTTGGTCTAGAAGAGGCAAATATTGCATCCAGACTTGGCAGAGTATGTTTTTAGATGTCTCTGGCTAATTTGTGGAGCAGCTTGTTCAGGAGCCCACGAGGTCAGCGCTTGACTTGACTCCTCCGTGGTTTATGGGATACGATGTAGAGACTAACAGCTGAAGAGCTTCCCTGAAAGGGGGATCTTAATGTGCTTAGATTTGGCAGGAGTAAGACAAACCAGAGTTCTCTACCATTGCTCTGCTCAGCTTGAAAAAGGAAAACTAGATGCAGATCAGCAGGCTTATTGAAAGTAAGACAGATGGAACACCTAACTCTTTGCAGGGAGTATGGATGTTGCTTCCGTAAATCACATGGGAAGTACAGAGAAAATAACTGTGTATCAAGAGAAACTTGAGAAAGGGTGAGAAGAAACCAGCATTGGCAGGATTAGTGAGATTGCAGGAGCAAGAAAGCATCCTTCAGAAAGTTGAAATGCTGTCCAGATGAAGAAAACTGAAAAGATGATAAACTCTGACATGTACAAACATGATAAGGCTGGCTGAAGGAGTGTGAGGGACAATTGGCAAAAAACATAATAGCTAAAATGTCTGTTATCTGTTCAAACACATCATGAACAGGAAGTCTGCCAGGGAATTATTCGGTGAGGGGATGGTCAGGTGGCGCAGAAGCCCTCAGGGGGTGGCACAGCTGTGCAGGAGGAACAGATGAACTCTTTGGAGTCCCAGCATGAGTACAGGTGTACACTGTAGAATGGGACAGCACTGACTCCTGCACAAAACCTTATAGAGTTAATTTTTTTATTTGGTGACATTATATGTATGGGTGTTCCACCAATTCTTTTCTTTTCATAGTTTCTGCTATTTGCAGCTTGCAGTTGTCAGACTAATTGATCACAGGCTAGGGAGAATTACTTTGTTTACCTTGTTCTTGTACTCTTTCCCTGAGGATGGAGTTAGGTCTACTGTTGGATACAGGCAGTGGAACAGATGGACCTTTGCTCTGACCCAGAATGGTTACAATAATAGAGACTTTCTGGTCTCAGAAATTGTCCTGGAATGGGAGCAAGACAGTTTGTGTGTATGAGAGGTTGTAGTGTTGGTTGGATCCAAGCTGAAAGCAAGGCTTGTGTCTGTATAGAGTGCTCTGCTAATGATATACCCTCTCCTCTGTTTTTTGGGTTTGTTTGTTTGTTTGTTTGTTTTTTTGCCTGCAAACTGTGTCTGTGTGGATGCTGAAAACTGTCTGTGTCTGAGTTTTGGTGATTATGTGCTGTGGGGTTTTTGGGGAGTTTGGTTTTGTTTTAAGGGAGAGCTCTGAGCAAAAGAAATTGTCTCAGAATTTACTTCTATTGTTTACAAACTGGGATGGTTTTGGTAGTGAAATTTGAGGGTAGTGGCTGTTTGCCCTCTTCAGTTCAAGACACTTTGACGATTTGATTTACAGTATTCATAAAGAAATAATTATAGGGTATTAAGCTGGAAGAGACTGGAGATGAGAATGGGTCATAAATTTGCTGTGAGTCAGTGTCCTAGTTAGGACAGCTGAGACCAGTTCATCATGGTATGGGTGTAACCCAAAACTGTGTATTCTATAGCCTTCCATGCCATTTCTCAGAAATTGTTAGCAGTAGAGGCCTGCGAGATAGGAAGATGTTCCTGTCCTCATACCCTTTTATGGAATTCCCCGCTCTGAGGGAAGGACTGAGCATTCCTGCCTGAACTGGAGAATATACAAACTTGGAGTTTTGGAACCTTTTTACCACTCGTGGGATCCAGAGGAAGACTGCAGCTCACCGCTCTCAATCAGACTGAGACCACCACCCTCAACTGGACTGCAATCACCACTCTTGACCAGACTGCAACAGCACTCTCACCAACAGGTTTTCCCCTCACTTTTTCCTTTGGACTCAGGGGCTCAGGGGGCCCAATGAACACCACTCTGTTCATGCCCCAAGGTGCTGGGTTATATATTTGGCTTTTGTGGGTTAAACCCAATTGTTTGTCTGTATAACTGTACTTATTGTATTATTTTATTAAATTGTTATTCTGATTTATAATCTCTCTTTTGAGTTGAGTTCATTTTCCCTGCTGGTTTACCTTTAAACCAGCTCAGTCAGCAATGTTGTTCTGGTTGTTCTGCTCTGACAGAGACACTGGGATGTATAAACATATGCGTAACGTGCTGGATTTCAGACCTCAGTCAAATTACACTAATTCAGGTGATGCTTTTCCAAGAGCGAGCTGACAGGATAGCAAGGGGGTTCTGTGATTCAGTCTAGAGAAAAGAAAACTTGAGAGATGGAAGTGGCCAAGTGTTGCCAAGAGGCCAGGGATAGCCTCATTTTTCCAGTCCCAAAGTAGAGGGAAGGAAGTAAAAGGCTTAAAAAAAAAAATAAAAAAAATTGCAAGTAGGTGTCTGAAGACACCTCTTGCTAGTGAGGCACTGCAATAGATTGTATAGAGAGATGTCCATTGTCACAGGCTTTTAAGCACAGATTAGGGAAACATCTGTCAGGGATGACAGCAGTTTAGTTGATCAGTGTGGGGCAGAGGGCTGACTGGATGATCTCTGGAGTTTTCCCCAAGTCTCACCTCCTAGGGCTCTAAGTTTATTTCTTTATTATCCAATAAAGACTCCTTGAGTCTCTAAGGAAGTTTCTTCCTTAAATTAAATCTGTTTAATTTTACTTCCATTGGGTTCTTAAAGAGGAGGAAATTGTTCTGCTTTCTCAATGCTTGACTGCAAACTGTGAATAATTCTGACAGCCTTACAGAGAGATCACAAGAGGCAGTTAACATACATGTTGACACAAATGGGAATGATTCAGTTGCACATGTGAAACAAAAAAACTTACCCAATTCTGGCATACATGAAAGCCTAACTGTTGCCCATCAAATACAAGAGAGGAAAGCCAAATCTTTCAAAACATGATATGTGAAAGCAGGTACCAGCTAAGCTCAGTAAGGGTATGAAGGAAATGAATAAAGGAGTGAAGAAACAGAGTATAAAAAGATTAGCTCTCCAGTAAAAATCCAATATGATTGCAGAAGCATTAAAATCCCTGCAGGAGATTTACTGAGGACTCTGCCCTGGATTAGAATTTGATATAAAATAACTTAACTAAAGTCGTACAATTTCTGTGCCATTTGTAGCTGAGTTAATAGCATATGTTCCTGGAGGATTACAGTCAATGATTAAGGAAATTAGGTTTTGTTTGAATTTAATTTAGTTGTATAAAGCTGCTACAATAATTTACAGCTTTGATATTTAATATTTAATAACCCTGATCTTAAAAGAATCCAAGATATAGCAATGTCATTACATATTGAAATATTATCCCCATAAGTCATTTATATTTGCTAGTTGAGAAGAATGTTCATCAACTAAATGGGCTAAACAGGAGCTACTTGATAAAAACCAATGCGGTTTTACAGGTGGTGGTAGTGAAATCTTTCTGTATCTGTTATCCAGTAAATCATAATTCACTTAAAAAGAACTTTTCAGTCTCAGTTTCAGTCATCAAAGGAATACACCCTTGATAGTTTTCTTTCATCTAATTTCCTAGCTTTTGGCTTAATGAACATTACAAATCTTGTCTGTTCTTTCTTATAACCCTGCTTCTGCTGCTCTCTTCCTTCATTTAAAAAAAAAAAAAAGAATTAAAATGCTCAGTGTCCAATTAAGCAGAGCACCATGTCTTTGTTCAGAGGAAAGGAGGCAGGTAAAAACACCCTCATCTGAAAATAAAGCCCCCAGTATTTTCAGGCACCTTTCTATTTGCCACTAAGATGTGATCTAAGTGCCCCCCTGTACCGACACCACCAGCTGCAGAATCAGGTCTCAAAATACACTTATTATCCAAAGTGCAAATATGCACCCCATGAAGGAAGAAGCAAAAGGCTTCCAGTGGCCAGCCTGCTCTTGTTCTCTCTTGCATCTCTATAACCTGGATGTAATTTCCACTCAATGCTTCCCTTCTTGTGCCTGTAGTCATTTCTCTCCTCTATAGCTTTTCCTTGGAAGATAGGACCCATCAAATGGGCTATTTTGGATAGCTGGCACTGCCTTCCAAGACACAGATCTGATAGAGGAAAGTGAACTTAGCCCAAATTCCAGTTCCTGTTTTAATGCATTGTGAGTCTAGGTTTTTAGAAAGGAAGGTGAAAGCACTGACTGCCTGACCCTGCAGTTATGAGTGGATGTGGGTCTGCAATGGGCACCAGGGCCCTGACCAGAGTAGTAGGTGGTGTGAGCTGGCAGAGCTGACATCAAAGCTTCTGCAGCCCCAAAATCTGGCACAGAGGGGTGTGTTTTCCCCTCTGATTAAAACTGGGGGAAAGCACACAAGCGCTTTATAGCTCTCTACAGTTATACGACTTTTCTGTTGGTTTTGTAGTTCAGAAAAAAAGCCCTCCGGAAGGACCACGTTTTTCTTTAAGAACTAGAAAGAAAGAAAAGTTTTTCAGGTATTTTAGTAGGATTTTTAATTCCTCCTCCAGCCAGGGCTCTATTTCTGAGAACACACAGGAGTTCTGCAGCACTGAATATTTCGAAGAAGAAGAAAAGCAGCCTTGTTCTGCAGGTGCTATTTCAACCATGACTGAAGCAGGAGAACTGAAGTTACTGGGGAAAACTATAGCATTTGTCATTAGGAAAGAGCAAAATTTTCTATTTTTGGCTTGGAATCCTTTAAATGGTCTTTCTAGTCATTCTCTCTCCTATTCTCCAATGTAAGGATGATGCAATGACCTGACAGGAAAAACATGATTCAGTTTTGGGGCACAATGAAATGGTGACTGGGCATGGGTTCCTGGTGCAGCTATTGCCAGTGAAAAGGCCAGCTCCTCTCACAGAGGGAGCACTGGGCACACAGGCAAAATATCTCAAGCTTCAGATGACAGTTGTCAAGATAAGCTTGTAAGTTTAAAGCTAATGGCACTGGCTTTGTTTACCCTCTGAATACCTCTGCATAGTCTTACAATTAAGTTCTTCCTCCATGCTCTGAACTCATTGGGATTCTTGTGGAAGTATTTATTATGGCACCAGGTCCAAGCTAATGAGTCTGAGATCAAGGTAATTCAATCAGTGTCTCACTACAACTTGATTTCTTTGGGCATGGTGTCTTGGTAATTACAATCATATGCCTCTGATAAACTCAAAGCATAAGGAAGAGAGATGGTAAAATGTTGACTATATAAAGAAAATCCCCAAACATGTAATGTTTGTACTGGGCACATGAGAAGTCTGACAAAGCCAGGATGTAACTCACTGGAGGAGTCATGGAAGGACAGTGGCTTCTGGGCTCATCTGTGCTTGATAAATAGGGTCTTTCTTGATTTTTATTTTTTTTAATTATTATTTTTTATTTTCCATGATATACAGGTTGTGTGTAGGCCTTTGCCATCATCAGTCAGAACAGTTAAACAACCACACTTGGCTATGGTCCTAGCAAGCCACTTTCCTCCCTGGTGATACTGGGGTCTAGTTATAATCTACATGTATTTTTTTACATATATTTTTATTTTTTTTCAGGCCCCTGACATGTGTTCAGAATTTAATAAACAAAATAGTCATGAAGCTGCGTGCAAAACTCCACAATATTTTTTACAAGCTAATTTGTTAAGCTGGTTTTTTAATCTCTGTGCTGGAAAAGACTGAAAGAAAGGACTGTGCCACAAAATACAGGTTAGCAGATTGGGAAATTGTTTTATGAATGCAGACAAGGGGAGGAGGAGCTTTGGAAGGAAACAACTTTCCCCTCCACAAAAAAACCCTGCTAATCGTATTCATCATTGCTGCAGTAGAAATATAATGACCTGGGTCTTTGTCCTAGAGCAAGGCTTCCATAAACCTGTCAAGATGCTTAATGATATTCTGTTGCATTGGACTGCCACAGACCTGCTAAGTAAAAAAATATAGTATGATTAGCAATACTCCTTTTGAACTGCAGTACTGCACTGACTTTCCCATCCTCTTGCTATCAGTGAAAACTTCCTAAAGACAAAAATTTCCACATCTTTGTTGGCTGCAAAATATATTCAGTTTTACAAAAAAGCTTCTTCCCAAAGGCTGCGGTTTCTGAACAAACCATCTGCTCAATCATTTTCTTTCCTGGCAAAAACAGAGGCTGAGTGCCAGAATTTTTTTTTTCCTGTGATGTTTACCCATAAGTTATTAATACCTATCTGACACTCACAGAGGTCTTCAAACTTTTTTGTTGAGTAAAACAATATCGCTGAGTTGTCTGACAATATCTAAAAATGAGTTTGCATTGTTTCTGATCACTCACACTGTATGCCTCGCAATGCCAGTTTGTTTCTAAATAATGTCAACTGTTGCCTTCTCTTTAGGGCTTTATCCCACTGTCTTATGTTTCCCTCATCCTTTATTTGAGACATCTGTCTGTGCTGGTCCTGGTATGCATAATGACTTGAGAGACTTGAACAAAGAGAGCTTATATGGTGTAATAGTCACGCACAAATATCTTCTGGAGTTTAGACTCAGCGATGTCACAGTATGTTCCTGATGGCCTTTAAACTACCTTGAAGTCAAATGTCAATTCTGATACTGCTGATGGGAAAAGTCACACATGGAAAAGCCAATTGAAAAAGAGAAACAAAACAGCTGCCACACGGAAAAACCAACTAATGATCCCAGCAAATGGCTACTAGTTCTTGTGGATTTGCTGAGCCTGAAAAACTGTGTTTGAAATAGCAAAATCTTCCTTGACAGGAGAATCTTCAGCATCTGGCAAGAAATAATAAGGAAAGGTTTTAGACTGAGTTTTGTAACTAGCAGCTGACTTTTCCATGTTTACTATATACTAGGTAACAGTATTACAAGGTTCAAATGAGAAGTCAAAAGGGTGGGTCTGTGGTCATAGGTCTGGTGTGTGTTTAGGGCAGCTTTAGCCTCAGACACCTTCAGAGAAAAGTTTAGGAGTACCTCAGAGTGTTTGCCATGCTGAATGACAGCCATGGGACAAAACCAATAAAGTCTCATTGGGCTTTAATATCTTGGAGTTTTTTGTTATATTGCTTTGGTTTTGTTTCTTTTTAAGAGCAAAAATAACTATTTCATCCAAGAGATTCCATCGGAGTATTTCAGTTATGCCAGCTTCTGCAAACAGTTTCAATGGGGGAAAGTAGTCCTATTGCTCTTGGAAACATCTTGGCTGATTAGTACTTTCCAGTACCTCAACTGACTAGAAGCTGTGAGTCCCTGTTCTGGAAGTTTGATTGGGATCTACTCATCTAGGGTTATAAGTTTAGCTTTGTAGGAATCAAAATGTATCCAAATGCATTATATTTTTAGAAATCCTATTTGGAAATCCTACTAACTGATTCTTTTTGTCTGTAACTGAATCAGAAAACAAGGGCTCTTCTAGAAGAGGATTTGTAAGATGCTGTCAGTTCTCTACTTTAAAGTCCGTTTTGTGTCTCAAGGACAGACAAGACTGTTTTGATGTGCTTGTTGGAAGATTTGAGGAGAGAGATATCTTGTTCACAGAAGGAACTTTTTTTATTATTTTGACTGCACCAAGTAAAGAGTTTCATGCCAAAGAGAGAGCTGCTGTATTCAGAAGGGCTAAAAAAAAAATGAGCCACAATTACAGTTACCTCAGAAGAACCTTGTGTTCCTAATTGCAGCCAGTCTGTGTGCTTTGAGTTTTGTGGGTTTGTTTTGGGTATATGAGAGGGTGTCTTTAGGGCATGTGTTTGTTTTGTGGGGGTAGGAACCAGAGAAAGAGAGGTGAGCAAGCATGATCAAGCTGATCATGATGGACTGATCAAGCTGTCCAGAATACCTTTATTGCACAGAGGTAGTATAAATCATATGGTAAGGTACATTATTTGAAATGCAGCCCAAAATGCCCAGCAAGTCAGGATCCTGATTTACAGCATGCTGAGCTGAAGATATTTTGTCAATTCTTTTATTTCTGTGGTGGGTCAGGAAACATTTAGTACTTTTCTCGAGCATATTTTGAAATCTAAGTCTTTTCTTAAAGTGTGTCTAATATTGGCAGGAGAGAACTTTGCAAGTTTGAAATTCAGAAAACCTGTATTCTTTGAATTCACGTTGCCTCTGAGACCCTAAATTGCCACAGCTTTTGTAGGAGTCACACAGGTAACACTTCCCCAGCTGGAGCAGATACAGGAGTTCTGAGCCAAGTGACAACTGGGGCTACAGAACTGGAAACTGCCCTCATGTGCCAAACCTGAAGCGCCAGTAATAGAGTGAATGGCATGTGAGAATATGATTTATAAATTGTAATTTGGCATACTTGTAATACGTGTAAATCTTGTCTCCATTCTGAGATACTGATGCTGCAATATAGAGGGATGGTACAGTAGTTTTCGACTACTCCAGTTTCTGCATAAACATTGGATATATATTTAACTGATTAACCAATCTTTATGGCTTGACAGATGGTTTTTTCTCTCTTAACCATCTTATGCATGGCAATAATTAGCTACAAGCCTGTGAGCTGTCATGCACAAATGAAATGGATACTTTCCAAATACGCATTTCTGGAATGGGAAGGTTCTACCAAAAAGAGACAGTTTTTTTTATTAGTCATTGTTGTGATTATTTATTATTTATGAGCTTGTTTATTACAATGATAGGACAATATGAGGAGGACTATAGAGCTTCTTCTCATTTATGATTCTCTTTTTGTCTTTGTATGTTAACAGCTTTCTTGCGACACTGTTTTCTTCTACACAGTATGTTTAAGGAAACCATCCCAAACTGCTTAACTGTAGATCACCCATTCAAAAAACTGAAGGGTAATGGGATTGGGATTGGAAATAAGATGCAAACTTGAATAAACTTCCTGGGTGTGGCTACAGACTGAGAAACCAGAGGAGAAAGTTGTACTGGATGTAGAAATTAGGTAGTGTGTAATGAGAGGTCAGCTGTAGGTGAATTAGGATCACCCAAACAGGCACAAATTGAGTTCACTGAAAGAGACATCTGTAAAGGAAGAAGTGAGCCTGGACAATGAGAGCTAGACTCTGAAATCATAGAATCATAGAATGGTTTGGGTTGGAAGAGACCTTAAAGATCATCTGGTTACATCCCCACATGCACACAGGCAGGGACACCTTCTACTACACCAGGTTGTTCCAAGCCCCACCCAACCTGGCTTTGAACACTTCCAGGGCTGGGGCAGCCACAGCTTCCTTGGGCAACCTGTGCCAGGGCCTTACCACCCTCACAGGAAAGAAGTTCTTTTTAATATCTAATCTAAATCTACCCTCCTTCTGTATCAAGCCATTCCCCCTTGTCCTCTCACTGCATGTCCTTGTTAGAAAGTTCCTCTCCAGCCTTCTTCATAAAATGACTCATCTGCTGTTGCTACAAGTTCAAGAATCTTCCAGTGTGGTGGCTGGATATGCATTCTTGAACTTGTAATAACAGTCAGTTCATGAGCCTAACACGGAACCAGAAAGGCAAGATGTGGCTGAGATTTCAGATAAGGTGGAATTGAAGCTGTATTGGAGATGTTGAAGGGCAGATTTACAAATGCAGCAGGGGGTGAGAGAGGGCAGCATTGTTTGGCGTGATGTCAATAGTAAAGCATGAGTTAATCCAGCTAGTAATAAATACAGCACATTGTGCAGTATCCTAAGGGGATATAGCACATACTCTGGAGGATGTGGATGAACTGTCCACCCAGTCTTGGCAAGCTCCACAGTTTTGAAGTCCTACACACCAAGGTTACAAAACTGAACATTTAATAAACGAGGCATTTGGGAACTGAAACCAGAGCTGCATTATGCTGTAGATAAATATGTTTACAATCAGGGTTGAGTAAAATAAAGAGTTGGTTTCCTGTAATCTGGAGTCACTGGCTCTTCATTTTGTATTTCGAGGCAGTTGCCCAAAGGAAATAGAGAAGATTGCTGATTCAGTGGTAGCAGAGATAGCAGAGATGTTTTACAAACTCAGCTGAGCTAGAAGGATTGGTGTTTAGTGGTGGGTTTTTTTTTTTGGTTGGTTGGTTGTTTTTCGTTAGCAACTGTACTGCAAATTGATGCAGACTCTCAAACTCATGCTTTTCCAGCTTCCTTCTCAGTAATATGAATAGATTTTTTAGTACCAGCTTAAAAAAAAAAGATGTTTCTTTCAATAGTGCACCCGATTTCTTCAATCTGTCAGTACCAAAAGTTAGTGAGAGGGGAAGGTTATGCCCACACTTACTCTTGATGCCTTTTACCTCTTAATTTGCAGGAATACTGCACTCGAAAAACAGGACTTCCTTTGTTTTAAGAACAAGATATTTAGTCATGTATGAGTAACAATACTGTTACATGAGTAACAATACTGTTACTCATGTATTGTACAGTAATATAACTTGCAAGAGGAGAAATGTGACAGTAAAGTATATTAAGGGACACTTCATGGATTATGGAAAATATCCATAAGTCAAAGTAATTATCCCTGAAAAACTGGCAACTGCTATTGCTATAAATACAGCTGCACCAAAGATGTTAAAAAAGATGTCTCCATGGAGGTATTTAAAGGTATTTTAATACTTCTGTCACTACAGTAACTATCACCATCCATAGGTACAACTGTAAAATGTTCATGTGTGAGAAAATAGCTAAATAAAAATTATCAAATAATAACACAAAAAACCCTTACCTTTGTTTCACAAGGTATTTATTGTATAAAACATCCTTTAAAATATAGGATCTGTGTCCCTGACAAACTTGCAGGGACTTAAATTGGTGACTGAGTGGATTGATTCCACTTCCTGCACTAGCCTCCAAGAGCAAGGTTTTAATGGAGTTTTGATCTCTCTTGGATTTGCACGTCAGCAGCTGTGAGCCCTTGCAGCAGGGTAGGCAGAGCTGGTCTGTGAGTGTTGCTCAGGGACCTGTTCAAGGCACAATGTGCACATGAGCAAAGCTGCCAGCACGGGGAAGTCAGCTGTGCTCTGAAACTTGGGCAGATAAACCACTGCTGTGCTGTGACAGTGGGTACTGGATTAAAAGTGGTTTGTTGCATTGTTGTGTGCTGGTCTGATACCACTAAGGAAGGAAGCTAAAGGTCAGACTGAAAATATGTTGATGAATCAAAACAATCTTCTGGCTTATGAGGAGATGTGGACCAGGAAATCCCTGCAGCTATCTGGAGAAAAAGGTGAAAAGGCACCTGGACTTAGCTTTTCTCTTTGCCATGGATGATGCTGTATCACCCCAGGTTTTCAAGGACAGTCTTGTAAGCCAATGTTACATGTAACAAAGTGATTAGTCACAGGTTGAGCTTGCATTGCTAAACCAGAGACCAGTTTTCAAACATTTCCTTAAATAAAATACTGCTGGTCAAGTTTGAGATAATGTAACTGAAGGCTTATACTGCACTCCTAGAAAAATCTGGATTTGGGCCAGGAAGTAAAACTCAACATGCTTTAGTAAAGCTGTTGGAGTGATCGTGTTGGGAAGGAATCATCCTGGACTTTGACAAGCACTCTCCAAGCTTAACCAGTTCCACTAGTCTGAGGTGGTCTTGGTGGATACTGGTGAGAGGCTACACTTCCAACTACAGCAAATTCTTTCCATTCCAATCCTTGTCCAGCTGTTTACCTGCAGAGGACTGGACTGGGTGACACTATGAAGGCAACACACATGTGCTGCTTGTCTTTTCCTACATATGACCAAACATGCTGTCCCAATACCACACCATGCTGCTGCACCATGGCACAGTTAGCTTATGGTTGGACAAGAGGAGTGGGAAAAACTAAACCAGAGCAAGGAGGCAGCGACTCGAGTTACATGGCAAGAGCATTTGTAGATACCACGTGATAAGACCCTTTCCAAGGGGAGCTCAGCAGTACCTCACCATAAAGCCTCGTGAGTCTCAAAAGCTCTGAAGAGCACAGGAGTCTCCTCACCACCAGGAGCTTCTCAAGCACATCAAACCTATCTTCAGTGACTTACTACTTGGCACTGAATCAAGCTCAGCTCTTCAGTCCTTCCATTCAGAGACCCATGGCTTAGGCTCAGGCCTGCTGAAAGGCAGCTCTGTGGTTGACATCTTTCTCTTCAGACCTGCTGGAACGTCCTTATGATCAAGAGACAGATGGTGCCAGAGAGCAGACTTTCCAAAGGGGGCAGTGTAAGACCATGTTATAAACTACCCCAAGAGCCAGGGACCTTCAGAGATATCATACCCTGCTCCAAGTGCAAAATACATCTCTTTGATCTTGGTTCCTCTAAGATAAACATGTAGCTGTGTGCAGTTTTTTCTTTTAATTTCCTACCAAAACAAAACACTTCACTGCAAATGCTTTTCCCCTTGAGGGATGAGAGTACTAATGACACATGACAGATGTTAGTCATGGCTGCTTCATACACTACTGGAAGGCACTTGGGTGCCACAGAGATGTTTATGGCATAAGAAGTTTTAGAATAATGCAACTGGAGCTTATTGGTATTTAAAGTCAATCACTGGCTTTCAGGTTTTTAGTCACTGAGTTGACAATTATTTTCAAGCCATGTGAAGGACAGATCTCGAGCAGGAAAATTAAGTTATTTTTCTGCCCGAGATCAGTGCATTAGTAATAGATGATTTAAGTTCAAGGGAATTTGAAATCCAGTCCTTAATGGTGAGGTATGAGAAGTGCATGTGTGTGAAAGGGAGAGAAAATTCAATGAGCTACTGAGGGAAGTGAGTCTCTAATGTTTTTCCCCTGGCCCACTTGCAGTATTGATAAAGATGCTAATGGACCTCTATTGCGTGTGTATCTATTTTAATAACCATAATGAGGGGGGGAAAAAGCATTAAGGTGAAGGGCTGCTTGTCCAAAAGAGAAGAATATTTATTGAGCTGTTCTACAAAAGCCAGATCTGGGCTCCCAGCTTAAACATTGGCTTCAGATATTAAATTCTAGATATGGCATGATCCTTGTCAGAGAGGAACTTAAGGCCTCCAATTTTCACCTGTTCCTGCAGTCATCAGATTATGTCTAGGTTTTAGTTTTATTTAGTATAGACTGGGTAAATGCAAACACAGGCACGTTCTTTGGCATTCCAAAGGGAAGTTCCCATCCTAGTCACAAGGTACCACAATTCTTACCAAGTCTGTACTGCATCTCTCTTTCCCAAAGCCTTGCAAAAGAAGTTAGCTTAGCTACTAGCTAGTGTATTTGGACTGTCATTTTATTTGAAGACATATAGCACACAGTTTTTCAGGCCTCAGCAAGAACATCTGTTTGGCAGCTGCTCCTGGTTCCAAATGAAACCTCCCCATTTCCTAAGAATCACAGATGAGAGGAGTCAGCAGTGGCTTGCTTCCACTTGCGTTGTGTGAGCAGTTGATGGAACGACCAGTAATGCAGAGAGCACTCACCAAGCTTGGCTTTGTAGCTGTCAGATAATCCACAATGTGAAATTCTGTAAGAAAATTGAGTCTATGCAGGAAGCATTTCCAAGTATGTTTGAATTGACCATTCATTGTCATGTTTTGAGGAGATAAGACCTTATTCAGTATTGTGGAAGAGGTCTGAGCATTTCTGAGGTCCAGCAAACATCAAAGTAGTTGTTTAAATGCCCTGTGAAAAATCTACCTGCTCCATATAGAATAATACAGTGTTTGTTGCTATTCTCCATTGTTCTTTATAAGAAGAGTTACGTCTGTAAAGTGGCATTGAAAAAAAAGGACTTGTTGCTGGGAGTATTTTGATTTTACCTTGTTACCACATCTGCAAGGGCTTACCACATGTTCAAGGGATTTCTCAGATCCTGGCATGTACCACAGTTTGCTTGAAAAGTACAATATTAAATGGTCTGTGGAATAAATTGGGAATAAAGACTTTCTTTTTATTTTTTTTTTTCCTGAGAAGAACAGGAGTCAATTTAGCTGATTTGCTCAAAGACCAACTGGATAACAAATTCCATTGTTCAATTCTTTGGCTATTGTAATGGTGTGCTTGTTTGTCTAGTTGTTCGGTACCAGTTGTTTGCCCAGTAGCTTGAGTTCAATGAACCTTCTGGGTGCACAACAAGTGCAGAAATGGAAAACAGGTAGCTGAATGCAGCTTTTCCCACTGGTTTTCTTCAGCCTTTGAGAGAAGTACTTGCTGTTAAAAGGAAAAGGTTTTTTAGTCCAGAAAAAATGGGGGATATGGATATTGGGATTGGGCTTCAAACTATATGAGATTAGGGTAAATGTTGTCATTAAAAGTCCTTTAAAACAGTTATCTCTGAAACCAATTGGCAAGGGCTTTTAATTGCTGGGGACATTTTTAAGGACCTCTTCTTTAATCTTTTATGGTGATCAGGCTCCCACGTTTCCAGTTCAGCAGTGTTCTCCATACAAATAACTAGATAAAATTCTCAATTAGATTATAGTGACTACAGGAAAAAGTAGTTTTAAAAGTAAAATTACAGACTGTTATGACTAATGCTGTACAAATTAGCATAAAGTAGCTAAGACCGAATTATCCCTGAGAGTTTGCAATTAGGAGCACCTGCTATTACTGCACTTGTTAAAGTTTTATCAATTAATCATTGCTTCCTCGAATAACAAGAACAAAACTGAGTGTTGTGAATATTGTGAGAATGATTAATTGCTAGTGGTAAATTGCTGACTAGCTCCATTATTACTTCTTCTTTAAAGACTTTCCGAAATGTGTCTATCAGTTTTATGAATGCATAAATTACGCTAATGTACTCAGTAGCAGTTGGATTTTTTTGGTCTCCTATTTGGCTGGTAGCATCTGTTCTCAAATTCAGATAAACCCGTAGACTTTCAGAGCATGAACTACATAACAGAACGTTATTTTTACCTTGATTTTTTTCTTTTCTGTTTTCCAAAATGGGCCCTAAACTCAAACTCCTAAATGCCAGGCGACTAAATCAATGACTCTATTAATTCTTTTGAGTAGTGGGTATAGGGTAATTCCCTCATCTGAAGACACTGACCTTTGACATTTGAAAAAATATTTAGTGTTGTTAACATCATTGCCTGAACTTAGCTGTTTGTTCCAGCTTTGTGGAACAGAATTGTCCTGCTTCTTTTTCAATACATAAATTAACATATGAGGGAGTATTATGGCACTAGTGTGTAACTAGAGCACTAACTGGGGGTTGGAGTAGATCTTAAATTTTGCCAGTTCAGGAGTGCTTTTAGTCCTGTGTAATCAGAGGCATTGCAGCTTTAATATAAATTGAAAAAAATCTAAATTACAGCTGTTGAGTGAAACAACAGGAGGTTGCCAAAATGCACGATACTATGTTACCAGATTCATAAGAAATATAGGAAAATCTGGAAATGATCAAGAGATGCATGAAATAGCTACAATTGTTTATCTTGGCTGTTCTGAGATGAAGTCACTATATGGATGGAATAATTCTGAAGTGCAGCTTGTGAAAACTGTCAGAAATTAAGATTTCACAAAACTGAAAAAAAAGGTTGGAAATCAGCCCATGGGGGAAGAAAAAGTCCAAAAGCTGGATATTTTTGACATGCCTCAGAGATATAAATGGAGAAGGTATGGGTGAAAGACTTCCCTTATTCCCAGACCATCTGAGCTGTAAGGAAGAACCACTTTTTGATAACCCTTTAGCTTCCTAGCAAAAAATGTATTTGGGAATTACATGTAAGGTTTTTATTATCCTGCCATTGAACAGGTAGTGCAGGTAAATATTGCTTGGATTACTTAGTCCCTTACAGGAAATGGAGACAATGGAGGAGCAGCAGAACATGTCACTTAACACTAAACTAGCACCTGAAATGTTCTCAAGCTTTATTAACATAAATGAGATGATAATAATAGCTTTTGTCCTAAATGTTGCAATCATGATCCTTGACAAGGTTCTGTGGAAATTCCTGCTGAGAGCTCTTGGTGAGACAAGCTCACTGCCTCTCTCCAAAGTGCCCTTCCTTTGGAGCACTGTGCTCCCAAGCAGAGACTGGGCTAATGCAGACAAGGATGGCAGGAATGCAGGCAGGGGAAGTTAGTCTGCAGGGTCTTTCTAGGGAGTAAAAGCAGGACATTCTGGGCTGCTTCTCTCTGGTTGTTTTAGACCTTAACCTGGGTTGAATAGGAAATTAAGAGCAACGAGGCATTTCTGTGCAGTTACTATGAAGGCAATAATTGAAGTCAGCCTTTAGCAGCTGTGTCATCCAAAGCCATGTTCCACTTCTCCAATGCTATGCTGTCCAAACATCCATGTATGTTCAGGACACTCTGTATGGGAGTACCTGGCAGAGCAGGTCTGCTGAAGAGAACTCTCCTTTGTGATTAATTCTTATGTTCCATACAGTGATTATTTGAAGGCAAATATGATGCTTACGTGAGGCACTTAGTTGGTTTTGATAATATATACGTGCAAGTTTCAATTATTTCATAATACAGTTATAGAAATTAATCTAAATTCAGTTATTTTACTGGGAGTTTAGACTTAAGGCATGTGAACCACGTAGGTGCACACTGCAGCCCTGTGGGGGAAGCCTGGCAATCATCAAAAAAGAGGTGGACATGCAATGCAGAAGTGTAGTGGGGGGGCCACTAGCAATACCCTCAGGAAAGGCATGGGAAAAAAACATTGGCATCACAAAATGCAGTATTCATCAGATTGATAATTTCTTCTATAATTGATAAACTGGCCAAAAGTATAGTTTCGGTAAACAGCAATGAAAATTACAAAGCACTTAATAATGGTCATGCTCAAAATTGTGAAGATTTTTGCTGTTTCTCTTACTGCTCTTTCCTCAGCTCCCACCTTGAAGACCAGACACGTTGATAGCTTAAAATTTTCTCCTTCCAAACCTTATCAAATGTAAGACAAAGTGAATTAGTGGTTTTTAAGTGAGCTGTTTGTATGGGGTGGTTGTGTGCCTGCCATCTTATTTTCAGTAGCCTCAGGCTCTGTAAACTTGTTTTCTGTTTTTCTCTCCCTGTATTGGTCTCACTCTTTCACTGCACAGCTTTAGCAGATGAAGCTGGTTTACATATGATACAGTGCTGAAGCCTAAGAGAAATCTCCCTGGTTTCTTTGATATACCCTGGATCCCACTCATATTTAGAAAATGGTGCAAATAAGAAATAGCTTTGGTCATGATTGGTGACTGTCACCATAATTCTTACTCACCTGAAGCTGCTACCACTGTAATAAAAGAAATGGGTGCTAATGGCTCTGCTCAAAAGAAGAAAACAAACCATCAGTGCTTGGGATGGATGCTGAGCATGGCAGCACTGATTTTAAAGAAGCTGCAGTGATGGACACAAGTGGAGTATATAACTACTTAAGAATATGTAAGTCACCAGGGAGCTGATGTTTCAAACACTCCTGCCAGGAATTCCCTTTGGCAGCCTGCTTGGCCCAGTTGGTAGCAAGTAATGAGGAAAAATAGTGATTCAAGTGACCACTGTGTAACACTTTCCTCTCTGCTTCTCTACATTTACACAAATCATCAAATATTTAGTTTTAGTCATTTTAGATCCCTGTTCATTCTTTTCTCTTCTAAACACAAGGCAGTCACAAGAGTAGATGTTTCTCATGAGAGTTTCAATATTTCCCCCTTTGGACTTGGTTGAAAGTTCTGCTACAAATGCTGTTCTTGTAATATTGCTTGTTAGATACTTCACCAAACCTTATCAAATATTTCCCCAACAATTGTAATCCAGGTTCGGTTTGCTTTAGTTTTTAGACCAAAGAATGCAGCTGCTCTCACTTTACTACACTAATTCCCCACATTCTCACTACCATAGGCTTCTCTTTTTGAGCTGTGCTGCCATGTGGCTGCATTTGAGTTATGCTCATAGCTCATTTGGAAAATTGTAGTGGAGAGCTGGCCCCAAAATGTGGTACTAGAATGTGAGCTGTGCTTTACTTTGTGTGTGTGAGATTCATATGCAGAGGAAAAATCAACAAAAGTGTTGGTGGGCACATACTTAAAAATCAGCTTTATGTGCCAATGCTTTTCTTGGTCAGTTCTGTTTCTACTGATCTTGCAGCAAGTGTGTGAGATCTTGTGCTCCCCCAGGAGACAAAGGGATCACCTCTCCTGATGCTAAAGCAGCACCTCCATTTCAAGCCTTGATAGGAATGTCAGTGGGATCAGAGGTAGTTCTGGTCCTCAGCTAGAAGGCTGTACATTGAGATTAGAGCTATTGGCAGAGGTTAGAAAGCCCCATCTGTGTGCTAGACAGCTCCAATCCAATCTGCTGAGGTGGATGCATCCAAACCATCAAGGACCAGGAGCAAACTCTTCTGCCTGGTCAGAGAGTATCTGAGTATGAAGGAAAAATTGTTGTATTTCACTAATTAGTGGAGAATGTTCCTGAGAGCTTACAAACAATCATGTATATATCACCTTTCATGTATATATATATATATATGTGCGTGTGTTAACATTTTGTAAATCTAACCTTTGGAATTCTTTCAAAAATGGCATTTGTATTTCAATCAGTTTTAAACTTAAACAAGTAAGTCTGTCTGTTTTTTTTATTGTTCTGTATCAAATAACTGTTAGCTGATTTTGCCCTAATTTAATGGTATCATAGAAGTTGGAGAGATCATCAAGTTTCTATGTGTTTTGCCAACCAGGAGAAAAGCTGTCATGTCACTTGATAGACACCAGGGAAAGTCACAGCTACTGTAGAAGCAGCTACAACCAAAGGTTGCACATACCCTCCCAGATACTGAGGGCAATCATTTGCAACACACCAACCGTAAAGCAATTAGTCTGTTATGCTGCTAGTGTTCCTTGGGGCTGAATGAATTGGTTTCACAATGCTACCCTTTCTGATCTTTTTCCTGTGATAATTTAATTGTCAAAAAGTTCTTTTTTGCAGAAGGTCTCTTGTAGATTGTCAATTGCTCAGTATCACTTTGTCTAAATTTGTGAGAATTTGAGGGGGTCTTTGAAATACTGTTGTTGTCACTTAGGGCACATTTCAAAGTCTTCCATGACACTGCAAGAGACCGAACTACGTGACTTACTGAGTAAATGTAGCTCGTGCTAATTGTCTGGGGGCCTTAGTTTTAGCAATATACTGCATTTCCTGCTCTGAGAGATCGGTTTAGTCAATAAAAGGCTGGTTCCTTTGAATGTAGGAAATAACTGAAATCCAAACTTGAATATCATTATAATGGACATCCTAGGAACCCCACAGAACAAATGAAATTAGGTTATGGGCACAGCCCTTGTTAGAGGTGACTGACTCTATTCTCTTCCTGAAAAAGTTGTTTTTCCTTGCAGACATGCAGTGCTAAGTAATTGCCCTACATCATTAATCCATTTTTCAGTACAAATTGGTCTCATTAAAATTGGCTGGTGAGAGTCAATGTGGTCAGCTCTTCTAGAGAAATGTGTTGCTGTGTGTAAAAAGGCAGTCTCAGATCTGCCTTTGCTGGCTGGCAAGGCAAAAATTCAAGTACTCTGTTCCAGCAGTAACGATTATGCTGCATACCATGCAACAATATGTCATCACTCTTTACTTACAGCAACCTGGTAAGGCTTGCTGATATTGCCAGGCCTCTGAAAATACCCTGGAAATAGTTAAATTTCACAAGGACAAACTCTGTTCCACTGTTCCCCTGCAAGTCATAAACAGCAAGAATGCTGTAATTTCTCAGGTGAGAGAGTTAAACTGTGGTGAGTGTCAGCATGATTTATAGATCTTGATTTGTTTAGGCAAAGGGCAGTGTGTCTTTGTGTCATGTATAGGTTGTGCATATCTGCAGAGACAATCAGTATTTGACTTCACTCTGTGTTCCTGAGTAACTCCGTGCTCGGCACTGTTTGCCTTTAGCAAACATTCTTCACTGTTCTGCATTAAGTATTTTCAGTGATTGATAGTTTTCTTGTTCAAGGATTGATAAATGTGAATCTGCTTTTCATCTTGGCCTAAAGGGACTCTTGATGGAGTGGAGCTTTTAGGGCTGTTTTTTCTATAAGCTTTGAAAAGAGACTGAAAGACTCGATGTTGAGTCGCTGGGGAATGCAATTTATAATGTGTGGCTTGGTCTATCACTCATTATGTAGCATAATCAACGAAGTGACCAGTTCAGATGGGAATAAAAACGCTGTCAGTTTTCTGAGAGAACATCAGTGGATGAATATCCTTTGGCAGACTCCTAGCCAAACTCCAATCTGAGAAACAAACTATGCTGTCTTTATGAGTGAAGAGCAAAATCATGGGCTTGTAGAGAAACTGTGTAAAAAGGAGCAGTGCAGATGAGACTTCTGAGTGCAGATCAGAGCAACTGTTTTGCCAGGTCTTCAGTGATAGCAGGTTTTGAAGTCTTCACTAAGAACAATGGTTTGAACTGTAGAAAAATGTACCTGCAAGGTTAAATATGTGTGAGATCTATGAGTCAAACCAAAGGGATCTGTCCCAAAAAAGCCATGAAATATGCAGACCTTGGAACATCTGAATATAGTTTGGAAATGGTATTCAACATAACAGGAAACACTCAACTTAATAGATATCAAGGCTTAACGTATAAGATACTTATTTAAACCAAGATATTAAAAAAAAATTTAGCAATAAAAGTGCTAAGTGAAAGTGAACAGAATTTAAAGGCAACAAAAGGAGCATTTAGTGAAGAGCTTTTATAGGGAAAAAAAAATCTGTTATGAAGTTACCTGGATAAAAATAAAACCTTTTTCATGATCATGTAGCTTTTACATCATAAAAATGTAAATGAGGAGTATTTATTGCTAAGCCAATTTAAAGACTCAGGTGAACATTAAGTACACTAACCAGCGGAGAACAACTGTAATTCTTCAAGCTTCAGGTGGCAACTTTGCCTAATACCTGTAACCTCTTCCTTGTGCTCTTGGTGGATTCTTCCCTGGTGGCCTAGGAAATCTCACATCTCTTATTGTGAATCAGGAGGTAAAAAAGCAACCAGAGAGCTAAAATAGTTGATTACACATACAAAACAAACAGAGAATAACGTAGCTGCTGGTGACAGTAGCAAAGTTGGAATATTATGAGAGGTTTAGTTTCAATATCATGCAAATGAGATAAAACATAAACAACAGGACCTGAAATGAAAACACCATGAAAGGGTAGGACGCAGGGGTGGGGAGAGAGGGAAAGAAAGTGTCTTGTAGGTGGTTGTGTGTTGGAGTAGTGAATTACAGCAGCTGAACCGGAAAACAGCTGTGATTAAAGGGGATTTTTAGGTTAATTGAAAGTACTCCAGTTGCTTGCATACAATGTTGGATATGAATTTGTATCCAAATGGGTATCTTGCCATCTAATAGATAACAAACTTGTTTGCTGTGGAAGGAGACAGTAGCTTTTGAACCCTTTTAAATGCTAAATGTCACAAGGCAAAAAAAATATAACGAGAAAAGTACTGATAGGAGTTATGGAAGAAATTATATGCAAAAGACATCTCAAAAGATGTTTTTGTTTTGTATAGCGGGGGTACTTGAATTTCTCAAAAACCAATTTGTTTAAAAGATCAAATATGAAAAACATTTGGTATGGCATGTTAAAAATACGTAAAATTTTTTAAGTTTCACAGTGAATTTTCATTTGGGGGACAGGGATTATTTAGATAGTTACTTGACATGAAACTAAGTGATGAGATGTTTTTCATTGCAAGAAGCAAATGTGGTCGAAGAAAGGAAAACCACATCTGCATTAGAACTAAGCAGTAGCTGCTGTTATTGACTCTTTAAATCCAACCTGAACAAACAAAATATTTCAATTATTATGTCTTAATCCAACATTGTAGGGGAGCATGTTATATTTGCTGTTATTGGCTGTTATCTAGAAATAACATTTATAGATCAATTTACATTACTTAAAACAAAATATTTCCAACAGAAGCTTTTAAAAATAATTTCATTCCAATGTGCTTCTTTATCCTCTATAGCAATTTTGGTTTAAATGTTTTTATGCTGGGGTGTGAAGGCAGACTTGGCTAAAAACAGCATTGCTAAGGACAAGCTTTCATGCATGGACTCACATACACTGATTATTATCAGAAATAAATTTAATACTGCAGAAATTAGGGCAGCTATATAAGATGAAATTGGGAGGTGCCACCCAATCCTTAAGGCTGTGAACAGAATCAAAAAAGTAACACACACACGTGAAACACTCAGTTGGATTCTCCACGGTTTTATGGCAAGAATGGCCAATTTTTTTTTATTTTGTAGTTTTTTTGCACATTTTGCGATACCCTTTGTTCCCACAGGGGTAGCACAGGACTGGACACACTGTGCTGCCTTTGCACATCCCAGCACCTGACCCACTTACCTGATATTTCCTCTCCCTACCCTGACAATCTGCTCAGTTTTTCACCACACGGTGTGTGGTAGCTGTTTTTTAGGGGTTTTTTGTTTGTTTCTTTGTGGGTTTTTGTTGTTTGGTTGGTTAGTTTTGGTTTGGATTTTTGTTGGAGGTTTTGTTTGTTTGTTTTTTGAGATTTGCTTTCTTTCGCTGCTGTCCTACCAACAGCTCAAGCCTGACAGAAGTTTCCATATCAAATCCACTGCTTCCTGGCCATTCCTGATTTGAGCCAGTGAAGTTCCAGTATTTCAACTGACCTGTGACCTGTATCTTCCCATGTGCAGGCAGCACCTCAAGACTCAAACAGGATGAATGTGGGTTACCTAGTATGCCACCATCCCAACTTCTTCTGGAAAGTGAAATTTTACTATATATAACACAGAAAAATGGAATAGAATTCCTGTTTCAGGATTTCTTTTTTGCTTCCTTTTTTTTCTTTTGACTCTAGCCTTTACCGCTTTCCAGAGAAAAGAAGTTAAAATGACCAAAATGAATCTCTTTAAACCTTTAATCAAAGTATTGGAGTGAAAACAGGGAGCTTTAAAAGTCAGAAGTCTTATCTGCAGGAGGCAGCTAATATCATCTATTCTTTTAAAAAAATATTCATATCAAACTGTTGAAGTGAATTTTCTCTGGGAAAGGAATTAAAACAAAGTAATAGCATAGGGCCAAATTCACTCCTTACATACCTTGATTTTACAGAGAGGCAGGGCAGGTGCCAAGCTGCTGAATGATTACTGAAGATAAGAGCAGCAGCGGTTCAGGTCTGTGACCTGCTATTTCATCTTAAGATCCAGTAAAAGCTTCTTCTCACTCCCTCACCTTTGATTTTTTTTTAACAGGAACCAGGGAGCAGAGCTAGGGGTAAGGATACTAAGCTGCCCATTTCTCTGGCAGCCTTTAACTGCACAAGCAGCAGATTCTGCTCCCTCCAAATTCTGTGGGGCTATTGCAGTTCTGTGCCTTGGAAGGGAAATGAGGAGGGGTGGGGGTTGCTGTGGGAGGCCAGGCAGAACACCCTGGACAGTGAAACAAGCTGAGACATACCAAGTCCTACTAAACAAGCAGAGTAAAACTGGGGCTGTGTGTGTGAAGGACAAGAGGTGAAACTTACTGAAATGATTGTTGCCTCAGGATCATCACTAGCAGATAAAACTGTTCATGGAAATGTAGTATTTAATCAAATACCCCAGTACTGTGGCTCACTTCAGTCTATATTTGGGTAGGGAGGACCATGCTGAACTACTTATCCTAAGCTTGTGTTTCACACACTGCAGCTTAGCCAGGCCAGCAAATAGCTTGGTAATGCCACCTGAAATGTCTTGGCATTTATCTGACAGCTCATTGAGGGAATATCCTGTAAAACTGATCACCTGACTCCATTACTCAAGAATAAAATTGAGTTGGTGTAGTGAGGTAAACATTGGTAAGGCTGTTTGAATGCTGTTACAGGAAATGAAATCCTCTGCATATATGGCTGGCAATATTTATTTTACATTTTGTGTGCTTCAATAGGAAATGAGCTCATATTTATCTTCTCTCTATAGCGAGAGGAATTGAGCTCCAGAGAAAGCACAGCATCTGTCTCCAATGGTTTTCATCTTAAAAAGCTGTATCCCTGAATCCCTATTGCCTTGCCTTACCCTTATGCTCCTGCATAGGGTGGAGAGGGCAAAAGCCCTTTGAGATGCCCTTGCTGCTTGCAGGCTCACTTGCTGCGGTATTTCTGGGGGAAAAAGGGGGAAGCAAGAGTGTTCTTGTTGAGTGAGGAGCAAGAGCTCACTCCTCAGTTTTAGCACGGAGGCTCACCCTGCATCTTGGTCTGAGTCCAGATAGCTTCAGAAGGGTTTTCTGCGTTTAGCTGGGATAACTTACCCTCCCAACTCTCTTATGTTTGGCCAATAGGATTTTTCTGGTTGCATCTTCAATATCATCAGAAATAAAAGTACATAATATATCAGTTAGGGACACAGACATCAGGTAAACGTGACAATTCTGGACATCTTTGGATACTTGAATGAAATTGGTGTTAGTTCTATCTCATCAATCTAAATAACACAGTAATACCTAAATAGAATTAAAAAAACCCCAACGTTTGTAATTTATTTTCTTCTTTCCACCTCAGAATTCTCTTTCAGTATTAGAAATTAATATCTTGATCTGGTCCTACTTAAGTGAACAGGAAATTGTAAGCTGGAATGGAATATAAGACTTATTCTATTTCTTATCTTGGACTCATTTATATACTGCACTTTATTCCTTATTCATATGACCATAGTGCCCAGGACTTGAAATATTTTCCCCAACAAAACACAGTTACCCTGTAGAGCAAAATGGGCTTGAGAAAAGTTTGCAAGTTTAGACCTTATATGAGAAAGAAAACAGTGAAATGAAAAATGTTTCTAGTGGTAATTGAGTGATACATATTTGTCACGTATGTTAAGAGTTGAGTGACTTTTTTCTTTTGTCCTAACTGTAACACTCAAAAATGTGATAGCAGAGAAATTATCTTATCCTGTTTCTTTAGTCCTAGCTTAATAGTTGTTTGGGCTCCACAGTTAAAAAAATACTTTCTCACAGAAAGCACTTATCTAACATATGGCCTCATCTCTGCAGTGACTGAATGCTTCATAAGCATAAAGTGACTTTTTTTTCCCAATAGCAGCACTCTGAGCTGATAAAATTTTCAACCCTACTAAATGGGTGGGGAAGAGAGAGAGGAAATGAGGGGCCTTGCTCATTTTTCTCAGCTAACTGATGCTGAGAAACCTGTCTTTCCTTCCCTTGTCTGTAAAGGGGCTGTGATCTTCATGAATGCTAGGAGGATCCTTGTCCTCCTCTCTGTATGGTGGGGAAGGCTGGAACAGGCCACTGGTGGCCACAAAGCCACCTGCACATACTTTAGGAAGTGAATATTGAGCCTGGTGATGGTATGGGCAAATGAGGCCGTAAAATATCTGGCATTTGAGGTTCAGAATGAAACTGGGAACATTCCAGTTTAACTAGGTTTAGTGTTACAATCAAGTAGTGAACTAGAGGTAAGGCAGAAGAGATGAAGCTCGTATCCTTCCTTCCTAGCAGCACCTGCTGGCCAGTATTTTTCTTCTAACATTTTTTGTTCTTCTACTCATTGTATTAATAGCGTACCTTAGTTAGACTCCACATCAGAAACCTGACCTGGTGGTTTAGCAACCACCATAGTCAGCACGAGAGAGTGAGGTACTTTGTCCTGGCCATGTGGGAGTGAGCAGAACTGAGGTGCATGTCCCAGTCACCTTTAGCCAAAATGCTGATGTAGGTGTTGCACCCAAGGACACATCTGCAGAAATGAAATAGCACAAGTGGAACGTGTTCTGCATGCTCTTGAAACTGCTACTGAGCTCCTTTTCCCTTCCAGAGCAAAGAATCTGGCCAACAGACCTCCTGTTACCATTTTAAACAACAGTGAGAGGTGGCTCACCAGCTCGGGTTTCTCCTTGAGGCCTGAGGCCCTAAGAGTATCTGACCATACAGCCAGTGTTTTTATATGGTATCTTTTCTGTGTAAAAATGTGAGTACCCAGCACCAAATAGCTGTAATTAATTTGTTTTTTCTCAAAAAATCTTAAGTATATTAATATGTATCCAAAATGTATTATAAGTGGGTTATACATTTTTTTCTGTTAAGCTAACAAAAAATACTCTATTTCTTTTGGCATCTATTTCTCCTCGACTTTTCTTTCCTCTTCATAGTAGTTCTGAAGCATAATGCAACTGTTTTCCAACCTGTCTGTAACCATGGCTTTAATTTTTTGTTTCCTTTGCTAATGAAAAGAAAAATCAAATCAATTTTATCAAGCTACTAGTAAAGTACAGAGAGCATTTACAGTAATTGGGACATTGCATTACTAAAGTGATCTAAAGAATCCTGTTAAATGTCATTGCTTTTAGCAAAGAAACGGCAGAAGTTGAAATGGAATTTTGAAAAGGAGAGTTGAGTAATTTGCCTAGTAGTTCAATCACGTTGCCTGATGCATTCATGAGCTGTGTTTTAATCTAACAAGTTGGATTTTCTTTCTGCAGCAAAAGATTAGGAGAAATCTTTGCTGTAAACCAGGTAATTCCACACTTACCTGTTCTTTGTTTAGCAGCTGTTATGCCACTCTCATTTTGGCAGTTGGCACAATGTGGGTAATGATGAGGTGTGTGATGACAAATACCTTCATTCTCTCTCTTCCTACTGATTTCATATGCCAGATTCTTCAAACCACTACCGAGTAAACCCAGTGCTGATTAGAGTCTAATTCTCGGTCATTTTTCAAGTTTCTTTTTAAGCAATATAGATTTCCTTCAGAGTAAGTTCAGTCCTTCAGTCTTATCTATATGGAGGTAGCCTGTATCATTAATTCATTGGAAGTAAGTGCTTATCCTCCTGGACATAAGAACTGCCACTGTTGGTTGGATTGCAAGATTGGAGCCTAAATAAGAATCTCTCTGTATTTTCCACTGAGGAAACATCGTATGGTGAAGATCTGCTCACATATAGCACTGTTTGGGAATTAATCTTGCAATCAAATGGAATACAGAATTAGCTCTGAAACCCCTTTCTTATGTCTGACACACAATACACTAATCTACATTTCTAAGAGCCAGGCAACTGCTTCAGGAAAGCGCAGCCATTGTTCAGTTGCTATAACTTGGCAAACACAATATTAAAGGCTTGGCCGTGGCGCCTCCTTTCCTTGGTCAGAACTGGTGAGAGCAAACCTGGCCTGCACTTGAGACAGAAGTCCATAGTTAATGGACTCATTCAGATGAATTTTATTCTGCTTACTCTTTCACCATGCCTGCTCTAGTCTTACTTGAATTCCTCACACCTTGGCTGCACGTGTGAAACCCCTTCTGTTCCTACTTTTCTCCATCAGTGAGATTATATCCTCTTGTTAGCATAACTGTGTAGTCACAGAAGAGCCCCTGTGCAATGTACAATGTGGAGGTGGTGATTTTGTGTAAAGTATGTTATTTTTTTTCATCCCTTACAGAAACATTTCCTTAGATGCTGAACTTTCTGAGTTTTATAACAGAAAAATCAAATGCTGGTTGGCTTGTGAAGGAATTTATCCCTGTAGACACAGAGTATAATACTGAAAATATCAGCTTGCTCCCTCCTCAATATGTGCAGAAATTTGAAAGAAAGGGATCAAGCAATTCTTTAAAGTTCAGGTCCTGAAATCGATAAATTTTCATCTGCCTCCATCTGCCCTCCCCCACCTGCTACCTAATGATCTCTAAATATCTTTAGACACAGAAATGCATTGTAGTATTTTGGACTGACCTGGTTCGAGGATAAAGTACACTCTGCAGAAGAAACAGGAAAAGAAAGCAAAAAGAATACAAAGGCAAACATTCAGGGGTGATCAAACATGCCATATTTGTAGACAGGATGTCAGAGTGAAATAGATTATGAAAGCATGAAGATTGAAAGGAAAATAAAGAGTGCTCTTGATAGTTAAACATTGAAACTCTATTGAGAAGGGGTTGGGGTTGTAATGAAAACAACATCTGGCTGTGATGGCTAAAACTTGATTACAAAAGGAAAAACTGAATGATGTTATATCACACTGATTGATGTTAAAAAAAAACTTGAAAAAGTGGACATTATAAAGGAAAGTTAGGCAGATGTAGCAAAGCAACAGGTGCTGGAGATGGACAAGCTTTCCCTGGGGATCCATTGCCAAGGAAAAATAAGAGCCTTATTCTGATTGCCTGCTGCTACAAATCACCAATAGGTCCACTGAAGTCGAACTAGTTGTGCCAGTGCAAAAGTGGCATGAGATCATAAATAGGGATGGAAAGCAAAGCAAAGTGATAGAATATGGCAAATTTCTATCAAGAATCTGATTAGTTTGGCATCTTTGTCACGTGTACCTGAGTGTGTAACCACATTTATTTTTTATGATTGATAAACATACTCAAATATTGCAGCATGCTCAGATATTCCACCAGGTGGAACACTCAGAGGACCATTCTAGACACAGAAAGAGGAGAAAAGGGTAGGCACTTCATCCTGTTGTACAGTATCTCAGTGAGAGAAAATCAGTGCTTACCTATTCTCAGAGATACTTGGGGGTAAGATGGGGGCTGAAGGAAGATGACTCAAGCCTGCTGTGCTCCTCATCTTGTTGAAGGCTCCTCAGCAATAATTTCCACTGATGGAGGGTGGATGCTCCCCAAACTAGGAAGCCTGGCTTTGAGACATGCCCAAATCCCCAGCTCTGGAGCTCTCTCCAAGCTCTGCAGCCCAACATGCTCATGCTTCCAGGCTGGAGGTGCCCAGGCTCATGGCAGAGCCATCAGGGTCTAGGTGTGTTGCCTGGACCAGGAAGCAGGGATATCATCTTCCTGCTGCTGTCAGCAGTTACAGACCTGTCACTAGTATCTGCTTTGCCCAGCTTCCCCCACTGTGAGGAATTCCTCGTGTGTATGAGCTTCATCCCCAGCTGTGGTAAAATAAACAAGTAAATAAAGCCTGCAAACAAGAAAACATGCTTTCCAGCCAGCCTTTCCTATTACATTTTTTCTAAACTATTCTTTCCGTTTATAGGCAGTTTTTATTTTTCACTTTAAACTGTGACCGTGTGTTAAGTTTCTTCACACCTTTCTTAACTTGCTGTAAAGAGCCTGGGTGGGGGCTGCTGTGTTCTGGTGAATAATCCCTTATCCTCTACATCACAGACAAATTCTAGCTGCAAGACAAAGAATTAGAAGTGAGTGTGAGCAGATTTATAAAGCTGTGGTAGGGAAAGGGGGATATGATATAATTAGGGAGAAAGTATTGGAAAATCAGGATAGATTTCCGGAATAACTTTTAAGAGGCTGTTGGTAGTGAACATGTGTTAACACAGTGGGTTTTTTCTATGTGAAACAAAAAAGAGAATATGCTCATAGCCCTCTGATGCAGTTCAGAGAAAGTGAGTAGGAATGGAAACGGCTGGGAGAAGGTTGATGTTTAGAGGAGAATTTGCATGGTCTGCTTTACACAGCTATCTCAGTGAAACTGAAATCAGGAACACGTGCACACACATGCTGGTATAGAGAAGCTTACTGTGTCTTCTCCTCTATGTGCTGGGAAACCATAAGGACCCCAGACCCCAGCCCTCCAGCACAAGCACAGAGACGTAGCTGCCCCAATCAGTGACAGTTCCCTATTAGCGCTGCCCCATGAGCACAGGGCAGAAGCACAGAATATAATTTCATTCCTTTTTATCTGCTCTCAGAGAAAACACAAGATTAAATACATCTCACCACTGCTAACCACTGGCTAACAGAAGAAAGGATGAATGCTCTGCCTCCCTCTCTCATCAGGCAGTTATCCTGATGAGAGTATCCTGCATGTATCCTTTGCCAACTACATATACTTTGTGCTTCAGCAAATTTCTTTAGGCTGTCAGGAATAGGAGTAACGTGTCTCATCAATCAGGCTTTCATCCTGTTTCATCAAACTTCTTAAGCTTTTTTCCCCCTGGCTTTCTGATTTGTTTTTGAGTCTTCTATCTCTTCCTCTCAGACCTCCTCCACAGAGCACGTTGTACAGTGGTTTTCTTCTACAGAAACTAGATTTATGGGATTTCTAGCATAGGGGGATCTGCTTCACAATGACCGCTAGCCCTTGGGTATGAACAGATGCTTTCTGTGCTGGGGAAAAGGAAAATCTATTCACTTTTTGTATTGTGTGCTAGTGTTCAAAGTCTGGTATTGAGATCAAGAGGGTCACCCACCTGAAAACTATCACATAGTAGTGCTTTCTTTTTGTACAGGCAGAATAATCTCCAAATAGATTACTGGCCCTGGCAAGAAATACCAAAACTGTGTGCAAACCCTTAGTAAAAGGTTCTTTTCCTGAAAACTTTCAGTATCATCCAAGTAGTTCTGAGGCTTTAGGTGGTAAGGCAAAGGACCAAAATTAATGTCTTCCCAGTTTGGATCCATTCTTGCTAATTATTTTAAATATATTTCGTAGTATCAGGAGACCTGGTACTTGGTTAGTTGGTTGTTTAATGCTGCCTGTAAATCTGCCCTTCCTGCTTTTCTTAATTCAGGGATTCTCATCTTAAGGTTTATCACCTTCACAGAAATGTGCTGTAATTGGGGATTTTCCAGTGTGGGGTACACACAGAAATCTGTCTGCTCGTCATGCCAGTACATATCCAACTGGCCAGGGGTAGGTAGCCCACTGTGTGCTCTCCCCACCACCCAAGCTGGTGCTTAGGCAAATACCAATCTGGAAATCACAGGGAACCTTCTCTCCATGGCTCTGACACCAAGCTGGAGTGACTACTGGAACTGGCTGGCATCCAGCTGACCTGATGTGCAACCAGGGCTGCCTGTTTTATATAGATGTAGCTTTACATGACCTTACATTTATACTATGATGCAAATGAGCCATTTTGATAGTGAATATTATTCATATAATGATATTTCAAGTGTCCATATTATTTCTGACATTGCATGTTATCTCATTTATTTTTTTTTTTGCATTTACAGAAAACTCCTTTTCTCTTTAGCCATATACCAAAGGTACCCATTCTCAATGAGTTTGAATTACTTGAAGGCTTACTTTGCCTTCATAGGAATCTAAAAAAATGGTATCTGTTCTTGAAGCATAATTTCAATATTTAGTTGCAATTCCAGTTTACTACAGCTGGCGTCACTCATAAATTCTCTTAGAATTCCATCCTTAAGTGGAAGGCTTATCAAATTACTGATTTCCATTCACTATGTTTAGTTTGCATCTAAAATAGTTTAGAAGCTATTAAATAGGTTTTAAGCAAACATTCATCTTCATTTCATCAGGATTAAAACATGGGGATGAGTCTTGCAAGACCTATAATACATCGTCACCCAAAGCCTGGAAGTAGTTTATCACTTCTTGTCTTCTGTGTCAGGTACTTGAGGTTTTGTCCCTTTCAGAAAGTCGGAGATTTTCTGTGTGCTGCAATCATAGGGACTTCTCTTATATGAGGGCAGCCATGGATATTCTGTCAGATTGCATTTGGCACTGTGGATTGCAGGGTTATCACTGGGGAATTCACCTGCATGATAATCTAATTAATATTTTAAAAAAAATGTTCTTAAAACTTGTTTTGTGGCAGGGGTTACCCCTTTTATTCCTGAGCAATGTCTAAAATAATGGATCCTTGAGCCTGGACTGGAGTCTTGCTTGTATTTAAACATTAGCTGATAATAATTTTATGCATCATGTAAATCTTTACATAATGAAGTGCTTCGGCATTCATCTTATGCAGTTATATTTACTTTTTGATGACAAACTAAACTGCCACTGGTGTGTGTAGCATTTCAAGTGCCCTCTACTCTTCTAGCCTGATTTTCTTTGAACTTGTGTGGTTGTATTTAAATTAGGAATATAATATTAAAGTATTTATTGGAAATGGCAACTTCTGAATGCTTAACCCTTCCCATCTGGAATATCTGTGGGTTAAGTGTGGTTTTGATGTAAAGAAGGTAAATTTTCCTATTGTCTCTCAAAGGACTTGCCCTCTGTTATTCCACAAGTGGATTTGACCCTCAGTTAGCAAATCCCCACTCTTCTTTACTTCTCATATGCAATATTCTGTGACAATAGAAATATAATGTTCAACCTTGTTTTGTCTTGTTAACAGCATGTGGTTAGAATATTGTACTGCCATTTCAGTAACATTTTTACACTTGTCCCCTACTGTCTTGGCTGGTTGCCAGCACGGTGATTTATGCTTTGTTTGCCTCCAGATGTGATTATTGCTTTTCTTTCCTGGATGGGCTATCTGAAAGGGTTCTTCACACATTGAAATGCTGAAGCTCTCAAATCAGGGACTTGCTTAAAGTAATTTTCAGTGAAAATGAGCATAAAAATTCCTAAAGGAACAGAAAACATCTGGACAAAATTTTTAGTTCAATAAAAATTTAGAAACTAAATTATCTTGACTTTAAAATGATGATGTAAGCTATTACAGATTCAAAGTATGTAACCTCATCTTTTTAAGTGCAGCCCTGGGCTATATTTTCTAGTCAAGGGAAACTTTTCTATGCCACTTAATATGTTTAGTAAAAACTCACACTTTTATGGTGAAAAGACAGCTTAAACAGAACATTTTTATAAGCCGTTGATTTCTTTCTTCTTTCACTTTAGAAATTACTTTAATGCCTACCTTAATATATGTTGAACTTCAAGGAAGTTAGAATTTTATACTCCTGATCAGTGCTGCATTCAGAGCACTTAACCTTATAAATATATTCTTTTTCATGTAAGACTCCTTTTCCTCCACTTCCCCAAGTATCTGCAGAAAATAGTTGACCTGAACAAGTTATGATTGGGGATGTTGGAGGTGAACACAGAAATAATCATGCTTTAGTGACCAAAGCAAATAATTTTGAACAAAAAAACCCATTAGTTTTTATCCTTCTGTTCAGCCCCACCTCCCCAATATATATGCTCTTGAATTTCTTGGGTTTAAGTGTATATTGTCCCTGACTTCAATATGAATGATAGACTAGTATATTTTTCCATTAGATGTATCAAGAAAATGCATTATTAATTTGGAGTAAATATGAACATTTTTAGAGGAAATGGCTCATATTCAGACATCTGGAAAATGAAAGCATTATGTGTTGACCCACTACAATTTGCTATGATGGCAGTAATTTCATATTCATTTGCCTTGGTACCAGTGAAGAGACTATTGTATTTAAAAACAGAACTAGTTACACTGAATTACTTAGAAAAGTACTCTGAAACCAGAGGAGAACCACTGCAGCTACACCTAATCAAGCAAGACACATTCCAGTTCTGTTGCCTTTAAGTATTTAGAGTCACAATGTATTCATTTTTGAAGGCACCTTCCCTTTTCTGCAGCGAAGGAGGCAGATCCCCTGTGTAACCTTATAGTGCAAAAATGCCCCACCAGCCACAGGAAATGTGTGCTTTTTCAGGAGTAACTGGACCGGTTAGTCTCTGAAAGTCCCTGACCCAAGGCAAAAAGGGCTTTTTAAAATCAAATAAATAACTGAGGAAAACCATGGAATAACAAGGTGGATGTCTAGCTTGCAATTCTATTTATTAAGAGCAGAACTGTGCACCGCTGGTTCTTCAGAGTGTGTTTGTGCTGCCTTCAATTACTCGCTGAGGGCTGCTCAGATCCAGCCTCCATGTCACTGTTTGTATTGCACAGGAACATGAATCAAATCTGTCACGCTTTTGATGTGTCTGCCAAGTCAACAGCACAGTCATTGTAAGTACTTATCAAAAACCCCTCCGTGTTTTCTACCAATGAAGACAGAACAATTTTTGCCCCTTTGCTTGTTTTTATCACTCTGTGGAAGGTTCCTTTAAAAGCAACATTTATTTGTCAGCTGGAAAAAAATTATCTTGTCAGGTGTTCTTAATTATAGATTTTGAGATTTATGAAATTTAATTTTTATGTTTCACTTCAGGACATATTGTCTCAAAAAGCATAAAGTAAATATTAGAGCTAACATTGCATTTTTATGTTTACTTACTTTGGCAGTTACTTTATAAAATTCCTCTACTTGTAAGGAATCAGATCTAGCAATAGTCCTTCGAGAAAGCAGAGGTTTGGACAGGTAGACGTTTACTGAATCCCAAAGTACACTTAAATACAAGATATCCTAATCTCTTTATGGGAGAATATTAAGCTGACATTGTCAGTTTAATTTCATCATAGGCATAAATGTCCTTTTGCCCCAGGGACTCCAGGAAAAGGTATTTTCAGTTTTGGTCATTATGCCAGGCATAATAGTCTCTTTTCTGAATTGCTGTTATGGTCTTAAAATAGGAAAAGCAGCAGAACGCAGAAAGTAGTATACAGAAAAAAATCCATACTTTAATTTGGGTTGTCTGTAATGGACAAATGCTCCAAGACAAGATAAAGTTATGATGACATTCCAGCCCTGAAAATTAGGTAGTCTTTGTTTCTGTATCTAATACTGTTAATCTGGCAGTTTTTGTTAGACCCACAGGTTTGATTCTGCACTCCTCAGAGTCCAAATCAGTCCTAATTGAGTAGTTGATGCTGGTGTTACAGTTTAAGACTAAATGACGGTGCAGAGACTAAATAGATTCAGATACCGAAACACTTCAGTTGTAGATTTATGCAGTCTTTGGAATTACATGTCTCCTCTGCTCTGTGGAAGAGATGTCACAGTCCAGGAGAGAAATCAGTGGGGTAGCTTAATCCCTCCAACCCTGCCATGTGTCCTGCTTTAGCTGTGAGCTCTTCCTTGCAGGTGTCCCTGGAGATTGAAGACATGATCCCAAGACCTGTTGCAGGTCCATGTGTCCTCTGGCCTGCTCCAGGCCCTGTCAGTAGCAGCATCAGGCAGACAGTGCCTGATTTTGGGCTGGCTCCCTCTTGCACTCAGTGCCTGGGAACTGGCTCTGTGCTGCTGGTGCTCACAATCCGCTCCTCTCACAGGTTCTCCTCTGTAAGTCACTTCTGCAGTCTTATAACTAAATTAGTCCCTTATGCTGTAGGATTGAGCTGCTGCTGCAGGTTGTTTTCTTTAAAACAGGTCTGCAGTGAATGTCTCAAATATGTTCTCATTCATTTATTAGATGCCAGGTGCTGAGTCTGGAATTACTGGATTTAGATTCTCACCTACAGCCCATTTCTCTGATACCTAATAATAACCATCAACAATCAATTTTGTATCCCTTTTATTATGTTAAAAAAAATAATCAAAAACCTAACTGGATTGCTGCTGGTGACATTGGCCATAAAGCTTCACCTGCACACTTAGTGCAAAAAAATGAAATAAAAATCAACTGCACCAACAACCACCTCCACATCCTCAGCCCCACTGAAACAACAACAAAATGCCTGCGGCTTTATAGAATACAAAGATTTCTCAATTGGACTTGATCCACTTTATTTCCAGTAAATTTCACAGTGAGGAGAAAAATAGTTGCTCTGTTTAAAGCATAATAAAAAAATAAAATTTAATGGATTCATTTGCATTTTTCTATCAGTTATCCGTGATTCATACTTACATCTTGGAATACAATACATAGATGAGTCATACAGAGAAACAGCCTCTGCATAGGAAATTACACTGTCATTTTAAAGTAACGTTGCTTTCCCAAGCTCAAACAAAGATGGGCCACAGTAATCACAGATAAATCTCCACTGTGTTGGAGCACTTGTTTAGAAAACCCACTCCCCTCTGTGTGTGTGGAACCAGATCCTGACTCAGAGCATATGGAGGGCTCAGTTACTCCCATTAGCTCTGGTGGTCCTGGGAACCTCTCAGGCTCACCACTTCATCTTATCTTTTTTCCTAGGAACAAGATATCTTAAAGGACAGCTTGAACTCTGGTGTTCTGACTGAGCCTCCTTCCAGGGCTGTTCTTTCCTTTTTCGGGGCGATATGTGCACTCAAAGTCAGGTAGTCAGGCGTCAGACTCCGTGTCTGCTACATGCAAACTCTAGCAGGGCACACACTCAGCAAGCTTTAGAAGAGGCTTGGGAACAACACAGTCAGGTGTACATGTTGGGACAAGGTCCCTCGGAATGGAACTGGTGGTGTGACAGCCAGTGTCCCAAATTCAACAGGAAGCTGAGCAGTATCAGCCCAAAGAACTGGGAGCTCACTGTCCAGGGAGGTGGAATTACTTCTGATTACTTCTGAGGTCATGTAAGACCTCTGATGAAGAAATGTCCTTTGTATATTAATGTGTCCTCTTAAAATTTCTGGAGGCTTGGGGAACAGCCTTGTTCTCTTCTGTATGAGGTCATCATTCAAGACAGAAGGAATGAAGCCCAAGAGGTTCCTAGCTTTTCCAAGATTCTCTTGAATATCTCTGAATGATGGAAACAGGAGAGAGAGGTTGAAAATATCACACCAACTGCTGTTGTGCTGTCTGCCAAATGTGCTGTAATTCCCTTGCCTTTTAAATAAATGCTATTTATTTGCATTGCAAAGCCTGCAAGAGGAGGAACTAAACATGCTAAGATTTGAAGCTCTGTACTCAAGAGGCTGAATATCATGCAGACTGTGGCTTCTGAGTTCAAATATGTGTAACCCACAAATTTTACCAAATTCTGGAAACATGAGACAGCACACCTTTAATCACTGGTATATAGTTTACCTGATTAGTGTTTTCAGAGCATTAGTAAAACTCTCAGGGGGGAAGCAGATATGAAAACTAGAGTATATGCATGAAATATCAGTGATGATGTTATATATGAATCTGAAATTTGTACTTCATTCAAGTCAGGATCTAATCCAGCTCCCATTAAGTCAGTGGGAATTTTGCCAATGAAAATAGTAACAGGATCTGGCCAAAATAATTTAATCCACCCTCTTCAGCTGCTGTGCTCACAGCAAGAATGTTGCCATTAAGAAGTTTATATGGACATAAATATTCACTTTAATTTCCTAGAGTTTGTCTACTTGCTTAAAATTGCATTTGTGATTAAAAAAAGAGCAACACAGTGTACTATGGCTGCATTTTAATCACTCTAGGTTCAGGAATAAATATAAAAACAGCTTAAATATTTTATACAAATTATATTGCAATCTTGAATTAACAATTCATTTTGGAGTTGTTTATTTCTTTTTCCTTCTTTCTTGGTTTATTTTTCTTCTATTGGTTCGGGTTTCCAAGCTATTGTGTGAGAGTGATTGTGATGGGTTTGGATTTTTTCTCCCATAATCACCTTCTAGAGAATTGTCACTATGCATGTTGTATCACTGAACTGCATCTTGCTTTACAATCCTGCGAGTCCATTCCAGGAGGAGGAAAGGTTTTGGGACGTATCATACTAAGGCTGTGTTTAATAGACTGCTACAAGCCTTTGGAGGATGTAAGACACTAAAATGGGGAAGTCTTCAGCAGTTGAAGCATTTTTGAAAACAGTATTCAAAGGTTTACAACACCAGACCCTGCTCATCAGTGGTGCCTGTTGCCTGTGAACTTCATCTGGAGCTGTCCGGACTAGGAGTTGCTCAGGTTTAGCTCCTTGGCTTAGAACTTGCTCAGGGAGGACAAGATGCCTCGTTTGGAGGCCTGGTGGCTTGTCCCCCTATGCCTGGCATCTGTTCTGAGTTTTTTTCCCTCCCACTGCAGGTACAGCAATGAGCCCTGGGCTGTGCACACACTGCAGCTGTAGTCAGCCCTTCCTGGAGGAGGCAACCATGCTCTAATACAGGCCTCAGGATTCTGGGAAAAACTGAGTTCTGCTATTGGCTGGAGATGGAAGGGAAGAGCTTGGGAATCTGTAGAGGCTGACCTGGAGTGAGAATGGGTGAGTCTGGGGCTGTGGCAGCTGCTTTTGCTGCTCCCAGGACACTGCCTCCCTTTACAGCCTGAACCGTGCTCACCTGCAGACACCTGCATTACACCGCCTGAAATTGCCACTGAAACCAGTTGGGGATGGAAACAATTGCCTCTGGTTTGTTTCCCTGACAGCTCAGGAGTGAAAGGGGCAGGAGCAAAGCAGACAGAATGCACAGTGGATGCCTTTTATGAGTAACCATGGGTCTGATAGCACACTGCACTTACAGTGGCTATTTCCTGTTCTAGCAAACTTCGGCAAGGAGGATAATCAGATCTCCCATGCCTCCCCTGCCTCTCCTCTCTATTCTCCCCACAGTCTTGTAATATCATCTTGTCCTTTGTTACTAAAGTTAAAAAGTCACTGAAACTTCAGCTCTTCTTCTGCTTTCTCTCTGTTCTTTTTCTCCTGGATGTACTTCCTCCTGTTTCGGAAGCCCTGAAAATCTTTGGAGGTTAAACTAAGGCAAAAACATACCATGCATCCATTTTGACCCCCTTTATGGCCCCACAACAACGTCTAGTATTCTTGTTCTTCTAAGGCAATCTGATTTAAGTAGATTTAAGTAGCAAGCAAAAGAAAATCTCAGTGCAGCCTGGTCCAGGCAGAGGGGAACGTGGGAGGCAGTGACGTGCCCAAGGTGTGTCCTGCTGTGCATGTGTTCCAGTTGCCTAATGACCCTGCTGAGAGAAGATGTATTTAGAGTGTGTATCCAAACTGAGTCTATGTATCTAGACTTCACCTCCTCATAGGACAAACTTTAAATTCACGTCTGGGTTTGCTCTTGTTTTCATTCTTGCCAGGCCTTGGATGTGGTCTCAGTGATGGTACCCAAACCCTTCTCTCTGCCACCTCTGCTGAATTTGATATTGGGTCTCACTTTTTCTTTCTCCCATTGTCTAGTCTTGGTTCCTATGACTATCTCCATACTGCAGTATAGAGATATGTGCATTAGTTATGTACTTTTTTAAAATTAATATTACAACTGCAGAGGTTGTTACCCAGGAAATATTTGGATCATTTCACAGTGTATATCTGAATCCTATTAGTGGGTAGTGAAGGTTACAAAGTTCTCATACTCTCTCCTAAAAAATATTTGTGAGGATTTTATGTCTGTCTCTGCAAAACCATTTAATTCTGCATTCTGACTATCTGGTTATAAAGTTGATTGTATATTAGATTTGGTTTATGAAAGAGAAAGCAAAATTCAATGGATTGAATTAAAATCCTGAATAGGAAATGAGATATAAAAACATTCCTCCTGGATATATTGAGTTATGAATTCTGTGAGTGAACATTATTTTATATTTATATTTGATGATTTATTTATTCCAAACAGATTAATTACAATGATGACTCTGAAAACAAAACAGCATCTCTCAACGCACAGTTGCTTGATTTTTGGGGGGTGGGTGGGTTTTTTGATTATCTAATCTATTGAGAGAATTCATGCATCTTTATTATGGTACTTAATGGCCTGGAAACACATTACAACAGCATAGTAGTTTATTTATAGCTATATAAAGTTGAATTACTTTTAATGAGACATTTGCATACAATTATTGCAATCGCACTGAAATGGAACAACTACCTCAGCACATTTTTGAGACTTTGGCTGAAGAACTCTGAGGATTTCCCTTTGCAGCTGCTGGGAAAAGGAAATTTTTGACCCGTGCTCCAGGATGCAGTACATGCATTACCAGAGTTTCTGGAGTGAGGAAGCCCATGTTGTTCCAAATTAAACTGTAAACACTGATTCCCCTGAGAAGTCCAATGGGCTCGGTGCAAAATATGAGTAACTGGTGTTTTCATGGATGTCAGCTCTCGTAGTAAGTCTGTTTTCTATTTCAATTAATATTTTGCATAAATCAGTGTCTCAGTAAAATAAGCAATACCAGACTGAAAAGAACACAAGGCAACTGTAATTAAGCCATATGTTTAGTAATGTGCTGAACAAACAATGGAAAAAATTACTCTTTGGTTACTAAATCAATTGTAATCAACCTCATTCCGCCCACTCATCCACCTCTATGAGGGGATAATACAGCTGTAGATATCAGGAACAAATCGAGAAACTAAGTTAATAAAACAAAATTAGTGGTTCAGCTACATGTGTTGGCATGAATGTATCGCTCCCTACAGCTTTATCTCTACAAACATCTTTTTGCTCCCAGAGGGCACTTTAAAATACATACTGTTAAAATAAATATAAAGAAATCACTCAGCTTAATAATTATAGCATCACTTAAGAGTTTCTCTGCCTGTTGCCAAATAGTTTGAAATACAATGGATTATCACTAACAAACTATTTATCTCCAATAGTCAAATACAACCTATGGGCTACTATTTGTATACAGTGAATAAGGCTGTTGGAATATCTGGTGTTTAGTTTGTTGTCAGGTAGCTTGTCAAGCTCGTAATGATCACATAAAATAGGGGATTCATGGCGCAGTGATTGCCAGCACATAGTGTGGGGTAACAGGTCAATATGACTGCCACTTTGATGTAAATACAAGACAGTGCAGGTCATCTTCCATCAAAACCTCTGTGATAGATGTGGCAGAGGAAAGGCATTTCCAGCCTACCAGGGGGAGGGAGAAGATGCGAAGGGGCGGGTTCAAAATCTTCTGAAGCCTGGAGCCAAAACCTGCATTTTTGTTAGCTACATGGAAGGCTTGGCAACTGGTCGTGGCTGCTGGCTGTTCTGCTGTGGTGTATCGCTTGCCCCTGCCAAAGAGGAGTGGTGTTGATAACTAGGAAAGCATTAAAAAAGTGACTGCTCCATGTCCATGTGTTTACAATAAGGAGCAAGGCAGGATCCTGCTGTTTAAGGCACTCATGGACCCAAGGCAGCCTGTCCAGAAGCCAGTGTGAACAGAACTGCACCACAGACAGAACCCTGGTTAATTTTAAAATGTGTTGTAATAACACACAAACACTGGTGGAATACACCCACAAACTTTTATAACCCTTGTGAACTGCAACAAGGGAATGTCAGCTGAGTTACAGTGACACTGCTTTGGTTTTCCTGCCAGTTGCAGTATTCATGTAGGGTAGGTAGTGTTTGGGAACTCATTTCCAGTGAAGAGCACACAGAAAATGTGTTTTAATGCTTGTATCTTATTAACCTGTAACTATTAGTCAGTGAACTATTTAAAGAGCTAAGTACTATTTAACAACAAAGGACATTCCCTTGCCAGCTATTTGGTAGTCTTCAAAGAGTAGAGATGGCTTCTGGGCATGAAAGAGAATGAAAGGAAGAAGCAGAAGTTTCTAATTCCTGGGTTGAGATTCCCTGGAGGTGTTTGTCCAAAGAAGGAAAATCCAGATCCCAAGAGCCTATTCCTAAAGAGAATGCAAAACTGCATTACTTTTCTGTATGTCTTATGTAGGATTCCACTAATAGGATTTCCTGGATGAAGGAATGTCAGCTAAATCTTAATTTTTGCTGGCTTCCTACAGAGTAGTGATTATTAAATCCAATAAATACCTCCCACAAATATATATATGCAATGCTAAAAGCATAATTCTTATTGTAGAAAAAAAGCTTTACAGCTTTACTTGTAGTTTATAAATATTAATGAAATAATTTTTAGTAGATCCCTGTGAAATTAGAAGATACCTAGAAAGTGTATGCAATTATTACATAATGAAATCAAGAGTTTGAATGAAGTGGAGACAAATCCTGAAAGAGAATTTAAATTTGCTTGGAAGGTTCAGATACACACCTTCAGTGATTTTTAAAAACACTCTGAGGTCTAAGTTACATTAATGCCTTAATGCTTTTGAAAATCTTGGGTGTCTATTTTTATATTGAAATCATGTTTAAAAACTGTTAGTGGCTTGACCAAAACCACAAAAATGAGTGAGAGGTGAAGAGCTGGAAATTAAAGTCCTTATTTTCATTTTTAAGATAATTCCGCCATAACCAACCTGTGTGCATTGGACTGATTTTGTTCCAGCTTTCTTTACACCAATGATATACAAATGTCACCTGTCTTAAGGTCTTAGGTTCAGCTTTGAATATTCAGTGAAATTATGCTTTAAGATCTGTGGGTGATGATGAGACACCAGACACAGACATCACCAGACCTTATAAATATATGCATCCAAGTGAGCTGAAGAGCCAAGTGCAACTGCAAGCATGCGTCTCATGCACCTGCTTTGAATGTTTGGGGATAGAAGCTACAGAAACACCTACATAAAGACAACATTAAGCTACAGAGAAACTGGAATAGCTTGGAAGAGTTGTCAGTGGCTGTGTCTGTGTCTGCAGGTCTTCAGTGGGAAGTGGAATAGGACAGGTGTCCTACAAAAGCCCAGGTATTTCTTTCAATATTGTTATCTTACGTAGTTGGAATAATAGAGAGTATGCAAATAATCCTGGCATTGGAATCCAATGGTATTCCCTTGCCATACACCTGCACTTCTAAAGACAGGCTTATGGGTGAGAAACAGCTGGAGGAGCCCAGATAAGTAAGTACATCTCTCTGTGCTGTATAGGCATTGAAGGCAAGGGTTAATAACAATCCCAACAGTTCTCACCAAACCCAAGGTCATTCCAGAATGAATAGCAACTTACTGCTTCTTTCATTGCACCTTTATTGGCAAATGGAGAGGATGTGAAATACTGCGACCGTATGAAATAAATCCAGGTGAACCAAACTGACCACATGGCAACTCGTTTGAGATGTCAGTTCCAGGGGCTGGTGGCAGTGGTTACATTTGGTCTGGTGTCACCAGCTGGTGCAGGGCCGGATGTGCTGTCAGTGATCATTGGCTGTTACGTTTACAGAGCCAATGCCAAGAAATTCACGCAGCTGAAGAATGGGAAGCTGAAAGGGATGTGAGTCAGCCCCTGAGTCAGCTGTCCTGCAAATGGCCAAAAGCTGTTTTATCATGTTGCTGCCAATGCACTGGAGAAGTGCAGTCTGCTCCAGAGGGACACGGGGGATGGGGATGCTGGAGGAGCTGTTACACCTTGTCTCCTGACACCCTACTCGTGGGTGGCCATAGGGCTACTGTCCTACAGCCACAGCTCTGCTGGGCTTTCTCAAACTGTGCTTCAATCCATTTAAATTTATTGTGTCTTATGGTGGTATGGGCACCATGCAGTGAGGGATGCTCAGGGAATGTTGGACTCTCTCCCAGCTAGGCCAGCAGACTGAGATCTGGGGCACCAAATTCTTCCTAGGAGTGGAAGCATTGCCCTACTAAAATCACATAAAGCTCGGTGGTCTTACAGTGTGTTTACATACATTTGAAGCAGAGTGAATCAAATGGGAGTAAAAGATAAAGAGAACAAATGTGGACTTCGTGAAGATTTATAACATGTCCAGACTGAGGAGAAAGATTTGCAGTAATGATCTAGCAGATGAAAATAAGTTGCTTTGCATTACTAATGGACATTTTACATTACAAATCTCTTTCCCATATTGCACAGTATGCATACATTATGTAACCTCCTCCCTATCTCAGGTGGATAAATAACATTAGCACAAAGCCAAGAAGATTTATAGCATGAATGAGTATCTCTCTATTACTCTTTTCTGACTAAGTTTCTGTAACTATTTCTATTGCATATGAATTACTTCACTGGCCAAGCTAATTCCTGGAGTAACTCCCTTGGCTCCAGTGGAAGCACTCCAAAGATGATTTTGAGGTGTACACTAAAATAGGTCATACAGTGAATAGATGGATGTTATAAAACAAAGTACTCATGCTAATTGGCAATGGCATCATCTCACCACAAGTTTCTAGCCTCTGTTAAAGCTATCTCCATTACAGACCAGTAATTTCTTTCTTTGCTTTTTCTGTTGTTTGTATTCTAAAGCAATTAGCTCCTGGGAAACTATTTTTCCTTTCATCTGGAGACAGATGCTACTTCTGCTCATGTTTTTATTGTTACTAGAAGCTATTATGACTTTGGTTGTTCTGGTACAAATGTATCATCGTACTCAGGCTGCCTGCCACCTTGGCACTAAAGATCACAAAGTACATTGCCCATCTTATGCCTCCCAACACTCAGAAGGTAAATAGGTACTTCTATAGAGGTTTAATAGACAAGAGAAGTTAAAATTACATCTTACCTGGAAAATTCTAATGGATTTAGAGTGCTTGCCTTTTGGGAATGGTCCTTGCTCATTCACATACCACCTGTTCCTTCTGGTGGAAATCTGAACGTTGCTTGGTGGACGGTGCATCTAAATGGACTTTATGTTGTGAGTGGATGTTACATCAGTGCCTTGACAGTTTGTGTATGGGCCTGGGTCTGCTGCAACAAGCTTTTACATTTCTTCCTAACGTGTGTTTCAGATCACTGCAGAATTATCACATCATCACACAAATGATCAATGCTGGTTTTGAGTCCAGGAGGGAACCAAATTTAAAAGGAAACTGCATGTGTGTAACTTCAGAATTTTAAGTGGGAGCTGCTGCTAAAAGGCTCATAGGAAAATCCTGGTATATATTAAGGTAAGAAAAAGGTCTTTATAGTTGTAAAATTTCAGATCCAATTTTTCCAGGGTGCTTAGCGGCATTAATCAAGATGAAAAAAATTGCTGAAGTTGTGTTAATTATGCATGTGTAACAGTCCAGGAAATGTGGACAATCTTAAAATTATGAGAAAAGAGTTTGATGTTCTATTTAATATTTAATTTCATTGACACACTCCCATAATTAACAAAAAGCTAAATTGTGCCTGAACTCCTTAAAATGCATATGGTCTGACACAAAGTATGAACATTTTCAGTCTTAAAGGAATGAAATTGAGAAAATGGCAAGCAATCAGAGACAAAAGTTACATTACATGCCTAACTATTGTATCTACAGTGGCCACTACTACTGCTATTATAATACACAAGAGAATTTGAAAGCATTTAGATTTGCCTTTTCAGCTGACAATCTGCTGCAGGTGCTGTGCCATTATAAATAACTATTCAGCTGTTATGTGTTATTGTCTAAATCACCATTTTGAACCTGAAGTATAAGCCGTACAACCCATAGATCAAATCTAAGAAATTGGCTCTTGTTTACAATGTAGTTATTTTAAAGGAAGAAAATACCCAGTAAATCAAACTCACAAAGAATTTTAATTATGCTACTTGTTCCTGGGAGCAGTATTACAGTTTTACATTCCAACACTGTGTGCATGGGAAATGTAATACACAACACCTGTTAACAATATGTACTCTGATGAATGCTTGGCTAAAAATTGGTTTCTGATTTTTTTTAATTATATAGGGTGGGGAGAAAGAAGATTGAGTCCATTTTTTATGTAAGCAGACAAATAGTATCTATTTAGTATAATGATTTATGTTTTACCATCAGATGAAATCATATAGGGAATTTTTTGGGACTGATACAGAAATAATTATGATTACCTATCATTATTACATGAATGATAATAGGATTCATGAACATCAGCCAAAGGTGTAGGTAGGACTGGAAAAATGGTTTCCATTATAATTCCCTACTTGCAGCCTCTGATTTTCAATTCTCATTTGGCATCAAAAATTTGCATGGTTGAGTTCAACTTTAAAAAATGCTTTATTTGGATTGCATTCAATTTCTTTATATTTTCAACAAAACTTTTCACTGCGGCTGTGAGAAAAAAATATTTCTGTGGTATGTATATAAAACATCCAGTTACGGTTTATACTTTAAAACGCAGCAGAGGCAGTTAAAATTTAAATAGTCATTTATCAAGAGTAATATCTGGCTTGGGTAACATGCAAAAAGTAGTTACCAAGAAGGAATGCATGATCCATGTGGTAGTGTAAAAGCAAGAGGTAGAAGAAAAATTAGGCTGTGTGTGATAAACCCAGGAGATAAAACTTTAAGTCAGTTTTGTGTAGGAGAGCCTATAATCATCTTTTGAAGCTAAATATGATTTTAGAGTTTGATCTGCTTTTCATCAAAGGGAGTTTCAAAACTTAGAGTAAGTAAAGGGGCAGAAACTACAGTTGAAAGAGCACCCCTGATCCTCCATTTTGGGGACTTGTCATTTTTCCTGCAGTCGAGTTCTAATTGATAATTTTATAAATAAGTAATGGCTCAGTCCTCCCATCGTTGCATTGGCTGAACTCCTCTGGATTTGCCTGTGGATTGCTGAGCTGCTGTCCTGCTCAGGTGGCTGCAGCACTGAATTAAGGGAGCCCTGATGAGGGATGTCAGTGGGCGGGTGCATCCCTGGTTCTGAGCACGCTGAAAGGCTGAGGAGAACAACTGCAAATATTACTCATGCAGCCTAACAAAGCTGTGTGCTTCCCAAGACAAATGCTTTCACTGCAGGGTTCCCAGGGAACAAAGGAAGTCGTGGCCTTTACAAAGTACACAAATGGAAGAAATACTGGTATACCAAGTCTGAGTCACAGCTCATGTAAAGAATATGACAAACTTCTTACTCTAATTCATTAACTCTAAATAATGTGCTTTCAAAAGCCATCCCCAGAAGCAGTTTCTATTGGAGCTATTTTTTCTCCTTGTGCCACAGATTGTTTTAAAAGAATTATGGGAAATGACAGCAGTACAACTAAAGTTCGATTTTTCACAGATGAAACTACAAAATGCATGGAGTAATGTAATCCAGTCAGACAAGTGAGTAAATTATATCTTGGTTGCAACAATGCACCACTTGCTGAATATCAATAAGGATATGTTCTCTTCCTTAGAGTAAAAGTAATATTTGCTGTTAATGTAAATGGTTCTGAATGTCCCTGGCAGTTTAGGCACAGATGCCAAACAGCATTGAAATTGAGCAGAATTGCATATGTTTCATTTGCGAGGAAGAGGAAGACCATGTTCACAGATGTAAAAACAAGGAGGATGATTCATTTGCTTCACCATAATGAAACTCCATTAACTTCTATCATCTTCTTTCAAATTTCAAGTAAATGAAAAAGGCATAAGCTCCAGTTCAAGGAACATTGTCAAACAGTGCACTGAGGTTTTCATTCTGCTTCTATATTTCTTAGGATAAGTATGTGGGTAACTCTGCTCCCTGTGGTCTAAAATATACCAGTGTTGTCCATAACTCAATAGTCAAAAGTATCAGCAGATTATGAGCTGTGCCCTATCTTTCTCTTCCTTTGCATTTTGGGTTCCAAGACACTAACGAACTTGAGGATGGATTAATCAGGCTTCCACTCTACAAGAGGCTAATTCTGCCTCAAATAAATCAATAAATTACTTTAATAAATACCTTATGGAAGCATTTGACCCCTGTTCTGGAAGAAACCCATGAATGTTCTGTATGACATCACATGCAGAGCTTGTGTGCAGTTAAAGTGATATTCTTAGCACAAATATATGTGCTGGCCTCGAGTCCTCTGCTCAATGAGTTTTATTTTTACTAGGAGTAATATACTTAAGCTCTCTAGAGCTCTGCAAATTCGTTTTTTTCATGCAACTACATAATGTTTTTTGGAGTGAGTACGGACATTAATTCTTCCTTGCAGCTCTCTATAAACATATGCTTGCGCAGCAGATATTTCAGATTCAGAATTCAGGAAGGAAAGTGCTCCCAGGACTGATTACTTAGTTATATACCCTTTTATTTTTATGTACTCAGCCAAGATGAGTCCATAACCTCAAATGAGTCAGGGAAGAAAAGAGGAAGGGCAATAACAAACAACTTTGTCGTAATTTTAGCCCTATTGCCCAGTGATCACAGAATAACTTTTATGCTTAGATATTTAAGGAGGCTGCATGGACAAGGTGTTCATCCACTCACTGGGATTTGTACTCTGTGATTCCAAGTACACAAGGAGAAGATACATATGACCCCTAAGCCAATTTATCACTTGGTTCTGGTGGCAGGGACACTTAGAATGTTTTGCTAGACTGCAGAGTGACAAATTTCACTCTCTTGAATAGACCTCACTCCATAAAGTGAAGATACATTTGCTGTCCTGACTCTCCAGGTGTTGCTGCTATAGTTGGAATCCTGCTCCAAGACATCACTTAAACATGATGTTATGTCTCATTAATTCAGGCTTGCCAGTCCATATTAAATAAGTAAAGAAATATTGAGACACCTTGGAAGCTGTTTGTATAGTCCAACAGGCAAACTATTCACAAATATACAAAGAAAAAATACAGTCAATTTAAACTAGAAATAGTGACGAGCTTAAAGTTGCACACAGAGCCAGGCTGGCATAAAAGTCACAGAGCATTTTTTGGTAAGTTCCAGTATACAAGATGACTTGTGTCTTGGATAACTATAGTCTCTCTATTGAAAAATCTCCCTGTAATTTCAGCTGGATGTATTTTTTTCACTTACTGCCCTAAATTGCTATATGTTATTCTAAAAGCTGCTTAACATCATATGGAGAAGGTGGCAAAAAATCAATAGAGCTTCACAACAAAGACATGAAAGAAGTAGAATATGAAATCTCTGAAAGAAATGATGTTCCCATTTGGGGGCAAAAGGGCAAGGACAATGGAATCAGTGAATTTTATTTCTTTTGCAGGCTTTGCTATGTTATTAAGATAGAATACTTTACACAGTTGTCTTTCTATCTACCATGGTCTGCCAACAGAATGAAACAATAGTTCAAATCCAAAAGTCAAGTTTTGTCTATCAAAATGCAATTTGAAGACAGTTTGCCCCAAAAAAATAATGTCTCATCTTTTATATGGAGAAAAGTACACTCCAGTTTATGCAAACCTGTCGAAATTAACAGTAGTTTATATTCTTAGGAAAGATACAGAGTAGATGAGAACCTGAGTTCAAATGGGTCTGAAGACAGAATATATACATAGGTATTATATAAGAAACCCTTTATGTATATGTTTAATATATATGGTATATAGAACATACATTTCATATAGAATAGAACTATGTGTAATATCGTGCTTAACAAATGTTACTTCTGTTTGCCATTATAATTTGTTTATTTTGGCTTATTCCTTCTGGTGATTTCCCTTACTACATTAATTGGCAGGCTCTGTAGTGCACAGCTCATCGCCCTGAAGAACACAGTTCTCAGTGTAACAGTGGAACAATGCTTTCCTATGCATTCTCAGCAAATCCAAGAACCTGCACTAAGCTTATCTTAAATTTGTTGTCCATTGTCACAGTGTACTCACAGCTGTATAAGACTTAGGCAGCTTAGAGTTACTCAACAGTCAGTGCTGTTCTTTTTGTCTCCTGTCTTGAATTTGAGAACTCTTAGTGGATTGTTCTGTTTTGAATGATGGCTTGGAGGAGTCCTTGAGATCTACAGAGATTTTGGGGTTTGTTTTAGTATCTGGTGACACTGAGGGTAGGAAGTTTGAAATAGTGGTGCTCTAAATTATCCATATTGCTTTATCTAATGCATCAGGTCTCGTAATTTTGGTTCTTGTGCTAAAAGGTACTTGGAGGGGAGAAAATCCTAAGCTTTCTTAGTTCACACTGACAGTGCACTGCAATGTTATATGCACATTTACATTATTCCAACAGTGTAATACGTAGTAAGGAACTGTCTTGAACTACTGGGTTAAATAAATTCATATTTCTGCTTGAAGTTCTTGTTGGCAAGAAAAAGTACAGGTCCCCTGGAGATGGACTACATTTCCTTTTAAGTCTTTTCTATCTAATTTTTGGGATTTCTATGAACCTTGATCCAATTTCTTGGCACTAGATATAGTGGTCTTTTGGCTATGATCAAGAAGAGAATCAATCTAAAATTTGCTTTTATCCTCCATTGAGCCATTTCTCTTTATGGGGACAGGATAATGGATTCATTGATAGAATACATGCTTTACTACTTTCATTTCTCTGTGTGCGTATTGTTTTGAATAATTGAAAAGTTATGATTTGCTAAATTTAACTTGTACTTTCTTATTGCTGGGCCAAGTACTAACATCACAGATCTATCACTGTCAAATCACATGGAAATTTTGCTTACCTATTAATTAAATAGACATAGTAAGAGACTGTGCTAGATTGTGTTGAAGAATGGTGAGCAAAAAGAAGTAGCATCTCTCCCTAAATAACTCAGGACTCTGTCCATCCTGCTGCTGACACACCAAAGCAGTTATCCTCCTGTACTTGTATCTTATTTTAATTGGATACTGCATGAGAAGTGGCAGAATTATCTTTTTGTTTTAAAAACAAGTTTCTCTGACAACCTGGGATTTATGTGTTTCTTTTCCTAGCACATAATCATGCCCAGGATTTTTTTTCTGAAGATATATATATGTAAAACAGAACGTTACCTAGAGGGAATGTTGCTCCCTGGATAGAGTATCTGCAAAGAATGTTATAAAGGAGCCAGGAGGGAATGATTAATTACTGTGTTAATGGACCTATGTACAATAACGCAGGGCTCCTTATTTATTAAGAACCATGTAGCACTAATGTCCTGTTGCTTTCACAAATTACCCATTTGTTACTAGGAGGGTCAAACCCAAATACTGTGTGTGCAAGACCTCCATATGTGCCCATGTTTTCAGGATCCTTGTCCCACAGGGCACAAGTATAAGCAATTTGTTGTCATGAGGGCTGGCAGCCAGGGGAGCTATATGTCCATCTGATGTTGATGTAACAAGTAAGGCTCCGCTAGGAATTTCCATCTGCTTTTCATCCTGAATTTGCCTACGTCTAATTACTGTGCTTGGTGATGCTTAACTAAAAGTGAATGGAAACATGTTTGCAATTCAACGTTTTCATACGATCTCTGTCTATAGGAGGATGTGTGGATGGGCCTGGAGTTCACAAAAACTTGGTTTTGTAAAAGAAGGCTTCTGAAAATTCATCCCTTCTCTTGAATCCATAAATTTCATTTGCTCACGAAATGCAAAAACCTCTGCAAATGAGTAACAAAATCAGACTAAATCACCTTGGTTATTAAAACTTTGGAGGACTCAGTGGAATATTCTGGAGCACTTGCAGCTGCTGTTTTTGTTCCAATTGCAGGTGGCCTGCACCAACAAAACCCTGCTTTGCTTGCAGCTGTGGCCTTTATTCCCCTTCTGACATGGACTTGTGTGAGTCCCACAGGTAAACCCACTCTGTCCCCAAAAGATGTGATGTCGTGAGGAAGAGCAAAGTATTTCTAGAAAGACTGTGTGTAGTTCATCGTGCAGGGAGCAGCTTGGAATTGCTATATTTGTGATGCTTCAGTGCATCATTAGCAAAATGGAAATCTGAGGCCTTGATGAAAATTGAGGAGAGCAACCAGCTCTTTGTCCAGCCCCTGCGAGGGCTGGGTGTCAGTGGCTATCTTATACAGGCTAGAGGTGGCCCAGGCACCACAAGCTGAAAAACTTTAATAAAAGACAGAAAGAAGAGAAGGGAATGTTCTCTCCAAGATCCTCATGCACTGGGTGATACAAGCCTTGGCAAAACATCTCCCAAACCTGAACTCAGACAAGTTTGCTTGCTTCTCAGACAAGTAGAAGAGCACTTACTGTGTAACACTACGTAAAGTCAGATTTTCAAATATATTCTGTTTAAACTACACATGCTGGAACAGACACTTTCAGGGAACCTTTCTCCACAGCTGCACCAGTGGAGAAAGAGCTCTGATGTTCCACTCTTCTAAACTGGAGTGTCTGTGACCATTACAAATCATAGGAAATCTACTGTGGTTACCTATAGCAGGAAAGGACTAGGTCAGCATTTTAAAACCACTATTTCTGTTTGCACTTAGAAGTTTTGCATTTGAAGGAAATCAAAAAGTCACCTTAAATACTCACATGCACATACAAATGTGGGTGTTGAAAACATGAAGGATCCACATGAAATTAGAAGGAATGGCTTAATGCCACCATTGAATCCTTCCTTTTTGTGTGTATTTTTCCCCCTTTCCTTTAATATCTAAGCCTTCTGACACCGCCTGTCTAAAAATCTAAATTGAAAAGTAGGAAGTTTAGGAGCTCACTACTGGAAAAGTGGGTTGAGCTTCAAACAGTGCTCAGCTTCAATCACCTGCTCAGTGCAGGTTTTGTGTAAGAGAGAATTCAGTCCTTTAATATTGAGTAAGAGAAACAGAATTAGATCCTTTGAAGGGCTTTGAGCCTCCAAGTCTTTTACATTGAAAATGTTCATGGAAGTCGGTGGGCATTTTCAGTACCAGAGGAATGCAGAGTTAAGTCCAGAATCTACTTGTTACCAACTAGGTAACATCAGAATAAGTATACACAATGTTATATTGCATCCAAATATCACACCTAATTCCCCAGTTTTAACACCTTACTACAGGCAGTGCTTGCAGCTCTGAATGCTGTTCTTATTTGGTTAGATTTATATACACAGTAAAAGGGGCAGTAATGCAGCTGTACAACTGTCAACTACAGAGCACAGCAAAATTGTAGGAATTCACAGTGTGGGCTCTATTTCTTTAAAATTCACAGTGTGGGCTCTATTTCTTTAAAATGCTATGAATAATTCTCCAAAACACTGCAGGATCCAGCTCTCTGAACCTCATTCAAACAGATTTCTGACTCCTTTTGGAAGCACGATTGGTGTACATGTGTCAGTGAGGGTCAGGGTGTTTGAGCAGGAAGAGGAGCTATGGATGTGTTGAATCTCACACTATAAATCAGAATCTTAATGGATAATGGGCATGCTCTTGTCTGTTGTGACCCAGCTAAGACACAGGTACTGTACTTAGTGGTTTGCACATTTTAAGAAACTGATGATGACAACCTTCAGAAAGTGGCAAACTGCTCAGGCAAACTGCTCAGAAGCAGTAGCAGACCTTGAGACAGCTGCAGAAATCCCAGGAGGCTCTTGCTTTATGTGGGGCACTGCAAAGAAATTGTTTTGTCGTACCAGCTCCCTCAGCACATCAATAAACTTTGCAAAATAAGTTAGCTCTTTCTTTGTTCTAATTACTGTTCACTCACCAAATGCTTGCATTTTATTTGATCTTGCAGGTAAGTGCTATTACTCTGAATTGCTGCTGCTGCTGCATGAAACACAAACCTGACAGAGAAAATGTTTCAATATAGTTAGTTCATTAGCCTTCTAAGTTAAAAAAAAAAGAATAGGACAAAGAGGGGAAACAAGGAGAAACAAGATATGGATTGTAATTGAAATGCAGCTCAGTCTCCAAGTCTTCTTCTATTTACTGTAGTTTGTAAATTATTGTACATAAAACCTGTACATGTAAATTCAGATCTTCAGTTGGAGTAAGTCTATATCCCTCAACAGTCCCAACAGATGTGCTGATTTACACTTGCTGACATTGGAGCTATACTAATTGGTGTTGACATTGTTGGACTTATTTAGCTTATTTAGCTTATTTTGGACTTATTTAGCGTATTTAGCTTTAGATATTTATCTCAGCCATGGTGTTCAAGAAGCTGAAAACATTGGGATGTCGTTCGGGTAACTGAGGGGATAACTGCATGGTGCCATCCGTATAATTGTTATTCAGACAATGCAAACGGTCCTGTTTGGATTAGGAAAGCAGTGAGATCAAAATTCAGAGAGGCCTGGGAGCGTGTTCTCCGCTTGCAGTGCGGCGCGGGCAGTGCCGGTGTGCCGGTGTGTCGATGGTGTGTCGGTGTGCCGGTGGTGTGCCGGTGTGCCATGTGTCGCTGTGCCATGTGTCGGTGTGCCGGTGTGTCGATGTGCCGTGTGCCGGTGTGTCGATGGTGTGTCGGTGTGCCGGTGTGTCGATGTGCCGTGTGCCGGTGTGTCGATGGTGTGTCAGTGTGCCGGTGTGTCGATGGTGTGTCGGTGTGCCGGTGTGTTGATGTGCCGTGTGCCGGTGTGTCGATGGTGTGTCGGTGTGCCAGTGTGCCGTGTGCCGCTGTGCCGGTGTGCCGATGTGTCAGTGGTGTGCCGGTGTGTCGGTGTGCTGGTGTGCCGGTGTGCCGTGTGTCGGTGTGACGGTGTGCCGATGTGTCAGTGTGTCAGTGGTGTGCCGGTGTGTCGATGTGCCGTGTGCCGGTGTGTCGATGGTGTGTCGGTGTGCTGGTGTGCCGTGTGTCGGTGTGCCGATGGTGTGTCAGTGTGCCGGTGTGCCGTGTGTTGGTGTGCTGGTGTGCCGATGTGTCAGTGGTGTGCCGGTGTGTCGGTGTGCCGTGTGCCGTGTGCCGGTGTGCCGATGTGTCAGTGTGTCAGTGGTGTGCCGGTGTGCCGCTGTGTCGATGGTGTGCCGGTGTGCCGATGTGTCAGTGTGTCAGTGGTGTGCCGGTGTGTCGATGGTGTGCCGTGTGCCGGTGTGCCGGTGTGCCGATGTGTCAGTGTGTCAGTGGTGTGCCGGTGTGTCGATGGTGTGCCGTGTGCCGTGTGCCGGTGTGCCGATGTGTCAGTGTGTCAGTGGTGTGCCGGTGTGTCGATGGTGTGCCGTGTGCCGGTGTGCCGGTGTGCCGATGTGTCAGTGTGTCAGTGGTGTGCCGGTGTGTCGATGGTGTGCCGTGTGCCGTGTGCCGGTGTGCCGATGTGTCAGTGTGTCAGTGGTGTGCCGGTGTGTCGATGGTGTGCCGTGTGCCGGTGTGACGGTGTGCCGATGTGTCAGTGTGTCAGTGGTGTGCCGGTGTGCCGATGTGCCGTGTGCCGGTGTGCCGGTGCGCCGATGTGTCAGTGTGTCAGTGGTGTGCCGGTGTGTCGCTGTGTCGGCTCTGAAGGGGGCGCGCGGGCCCGCCGTGGCGACGGGCGGGGCCCGGCGCTGGCCCCGCCCCCCCGTGGCCGGGCGACAGCGGGCGGCGATGGCGGCGCTCGCGCAGGTACCGCCGGGGGGGTTGGACGCGCCCCCTCAGGGTCCGTGTGTGTCGTGTTAAAGTGTCTGTGCTGAGCTGTAACGTGGGCGGGGGTCTGCAGCACATCCCTTGCGAGGAGGGACTGTGGGGGCTGGGCTGTTTAGTCTAGACAGGAGAAGGCTGAAAGTACGTGTTGCACGCTCTTCGGTGGTGCCCAGCGACAGGACGAGGAGCCACGGCCGAAGACCAAAACACAAGAAGTTCCACCTCAACACGAGGAAGAACTTCTGTACATCGAGGGTGGCAGAGCACTGGAACAGGCTGCCCAGGGAGGTTGTGGAGTCTCCTTCTGGAGACGTTCCAAACCCACCTGGACACGTTCCTGTGTCACCTGCTGCAGGTGACCCTGCCTTGGCAGGGGGGTTGGACTGAATGAGCTCCAGAGGTCCCTTCCAACTCGCACTATTCTGTGATTCCGTGTAAAAATGCAGCATATATGTGTGTGTGTGTGTTTACTTATATGTATATATATATATCTGTCTATATCAGTGATGGTGGTAGCACCACTGGAATAACAGATTTAGGAAGGGGAAGAAGAAAACCCACAACAGCAGATCAAAGAGAGGGGTTAGAATATGTGAGAGAAAGAACTCTGCAGACAGCAAGGCCAGTGCAGAAGGAGGGGCAGGAGGTGCTCCAGGAGCTGGAAGAGAGATTCTCCTGCAGCCTGTGGTGAATGAAGACCATGATGAGGCAGCTGTGTCCCTGCAGCTCACGGAGGTTACAGGGGAGCAGATGCCCGTGTTGAAGCAGTTCACGGAGGACTGTCCCCCGTGGGAGGGACCCCATGCTGGAGTAGGTTGGAGGATGAGGAGGCAGCAGGGTCAGAGACAACATTTGATGAACTGAGTGCAACCACCATACCCTGTTCCCCTGTGCTGCTGAGGAAAAGAGATTAGGAAAATTGGATGTGAAGTTGAGCTTGAAAATAAAGGAGGGGTGGGGGGAAGGTGTTTTGACATTTAGTTTTTATTTCTTATTATCCTACTCTGATTTCATTGGTAATAAATTGAATTTTTTTCTACCCAAGCTGTGTCTGTTTTGCCAGTGATGGTAACTGATGAGTTTCCCTGTCCTTATCTCGACACCCAAGCCTTTTGTTATATTCCCTCTCCTCTGTTCAGCTGAGGAGGGGGCTGACAGAGAGGCTTTATTGGGCACCTGATATCTAGCTTGGGTCAAACCACCACACTTGGCTTATTCATGGTATTAGGAGTATCCTAATTTTTGATTGTTGGGGGAAAGGCATATGGTTTCCCTACAGAGAGACTGAGGGAGTGGAAGCAAGCTCACACCTTCCTTCCAGCAATATGACGGTTGTATTTCTCACCTTTCATTGCTTTAGGTAATTGAAGTCATCTAGAGAATTTTGCAAATCCGCAATGTTCACATTAATATTTGCTTTTTTTTTTTTAGCTATTCTTCAGCCTCCATTTTTTTTTCCTGTTTTCTTTTTTGTCTTGATTGCAGAGGTGTGGTTTCTGACAGGCAACTCATCTCATGCTGAACGTCAGGAGATGTCAGAATAAAAGTTATTCCTCTCAAGAACGCATGAGGTGTTGCATCAGCTCAGAATTTCTTTCTCAAGCCTCTCTATATAGTTGTAGCAACTACAAGATAATTTTCTTCTGGTTGAACTGCTTTGTTGTCTTAGATGGCCAAGAATTTACTGTGGCTGTTGTGGGAGTGATTAACCACCTTCAGCCAGTGTCATGGTTGTGTCTTTGTCAGTACAAAAGCTTAACGTTTAGGTTTCCTTAAATAAATAAATCCTCTTCCATGTGAAATGTGTTTTAAAGTATTCTAAATGCTTTATGAAAAATATATGTATCTTTCACAATGCTCTCTGTTAGTGTTCTCTGTAAATATTTTGGCAGTTGGAACAGCGTAACACTGGGGTAATGCAGTCAGATCACAGTAAAAGGATACAGGGTGTACTGGATGGGAAATGACAGGCTGTCAAAAATATATTGTACATCTGTTTGAAATGTACCACTGAAATATTTGTCGTTTTTACTTCATGGCTTTATAAAAGGAATCTTTAGAGGAATTCAGTGAACATTTTTTTTTCTTCACGTATTTTCTGTTCCTTATGTATTGAAGTTTGTTCTATGCACATCAGCTTACTTTTATGATATTTCCTTCTATCCTTTATGATTTGTTTTATTGTAAACTCTGTGGAAGTCTGTGTTTTTATAAATTACATTACATAGTCTCCAGTTTTGGCTGAAGTTAGCTTGGCATGGTCTATATGTAAGCTGTAGGGAGCATCAATTCTGTCACTATTTTTTTAATATTGTTTCTTAGATCTTGAGACAATTCCTTTTGATTTAAATTTAATATTTTTATAATTGTTCTGACTTGTAATGAGTTTCAGCCAAAAGCAGAGTAGAAAAATCTGAGTCCTGATCTTAGCAAGTCTTGCTGCTGCTTTATTTTTAACCACATTTTTTCCAATAAGTGGTCTGCAGCTGTGAAAACATCAGTAAAATTTAATGTCATCATACATTTGGTCAACCATAAATCTTGACGTTTGGACTGTGTGAAATTTCTGAAACATATTTTGTTATTAAAAGGACACTGTCAGAGTCTGTTGTTTAAAATGGTCCTCTGAAAGCTTTCCTTGCATATAGGTTTTATCTCTTGCATTTGACACATCTGCATATTTCCTCTTTTGAAGGTAATTGAAATTAGTATTACTATTTTTATTTCCTCATTTGTTTGACAATAAAAGAAATGTTTATGACTAAAAATAGCAACTATTGATTTTAACTTCCTGTTGTGGGAGGGGACAAGTGGGGCCTTTTTAAAACAAACAGGAACAGGGAATGTGTTTCTTTTTCTGCCTTTAACTATTTATGTAGACAGCTTCAAGATTTTCTGCTGCTACTGAAGCACTTGACAGCTTGATAACAAAATGTGTATAATAATACAAATAACAGCCTGTGTTGCTGGTGTGGTTTGTTTTGGTTTTTTTTCATTCCCATTTTGATTAAAGTTGTAACTGATATACAACACTCTCTCAGGGTACATCTGCACTGCTGTCAGCCGTGTTGCTCAGGCAGAGGTAGCTGAGGCAGCTTTACGTGAACAACTGGAAAGTGCCTTGCTGAGGCAGCAGAGCTCAGTCCAGCCTAATTTTCCCTGGTAGGGTGAGGACAGGAGGATCTTGGGTTCCTCACACTTCAGGTATTTGCTATAATTTAAGAGATTTGGTAAGCTGTTCATTTGTGTGTGTACTTTTGGAAGTCATGTCTTTGCAAAGCGTGGTTGTTGTATTTTCAAACACATGCAATTGTTACCTTCATCTGCTGCAGAGGGCTCATCCCAAACGACAAGCTTAATTTTCTTCAGGAGGTCTGGTGCTCATTTCCATTGCTGTGTTTCAAGGTTTTACCACTCTGGAAAGGCTCTCACCAAAACTGCAGGTAGTGGGGCATTCTTCCTAGGCAGGGATGACTAACTAAGGGTGGGAGTTTGGAGAGTTCTCTCCCACCCTCCTAAACACAGAGGTATTTTTCAATTTGCTGTTTAACTACATCACTCTGCTGATGATATTTTCTACTTCGTGGTGGCTCATGAACATGGGCTGAGAGATTCAAGGAGGATCTTTTTTTTTTTTTTTGTTGTAGAATGTCTGGTTTGGTATCTTGATTTGATGCTGTTGACAAGGGATGCCCAAAGCATTTGGAGTAATGTATTGGACAGCCAGAAGCATATTATACATTCAGAACAGCTAAAAAGCCTTCGAAGGAAAAGAAAACAGTAACAAATAGTTCTCTAGTAGCAGTCTGTATTTAAATAGGCTGAGTCTACTGCTGGGAATGTGTACTGCTAGGATTGGTTTAGGAGTTTTTCTCCTGACACATGAAGATAGTATTACCAGAATTAACTCACCTTGAATTACCTCAATCAGTCACTACAGTTAACAGTAAAATGAACGGTAAATTCTTTGACACCAGTGAATGTGTATAAAAAATAGCTTCTCTTCAGATTTTCAGTTGTGGTTAAAGGCAGCAATCAAAAGACAAAACAGTGTTAAATCAAAATAATTGTAACCTTTTAGTCATGTGTCTGTGGAGGTTCTGCTCAAACAAACTTTCCACAAGCATGAGATTGTTAAATGATTTATGGACTTTCAATACTTTTTTAAATTACGGAAACATTGATAATTTAAAAAATTTAATTTTCTAAATAATGTGCTTTCTCTCCCATAGTTCCTTATTGGTTGTTTGTAACAGTATTTCTTCTTATCTGATACCTGTGCTGGTTGTAGCGAGAGTGGTGCCCCTACCCCATCCTTATCATGAGTAGTAACAAAGAATATAATGCATTGGTGGGAATGTTGCTGCTGAGAATGTTGTTCCAGGCTCTAGGGGATTAAATGGTTCATGGGAAGCTTCCCCTTGCCCTGTAAACTGTTGGGGTTTGATGTGCAGATTGCAGAGCCTTATCTGCAACACGAGTTACAACAGCTTGCCTGTCTCTTCAGTTTAAACTGCAAACTTTAGCTGGTCAAAGAGTGTGTTTCTAGTGCTAGAGGACCTTTATATGTGTAGCAAGAGATTATAGGGGACTGAGTGCAAGGCATGTGGAGTTATTTTTAAATTAATTTTTATAATCATACATAGCTTATATATTGCTGTAATACCACACTACAGACTAAGACTAAAGCAGCAGGTCCTTCTGGCCATTTGTAATGCACAGAATGAGGTGACCCTCAACATCAGGCTGTAAGGTGTGTTGGGCCTGTGGATACCACGTGGGTTAGAAAGCTGCCTGCTTTAGTAAGCCAGGTACATATGGGGGGGGGACAGGAGAAAATTCCTCTTTTCTAGCATGGATGTTGTCTGATACCTGAGGAATTAGTTTGGATAAGATTCTTGGAAGTTGTTTTACAGAATATTCCATCTTTTAGCTACTAACCTGTTCCTTATGATATGAGATTTAAACAGTGGGAGGAGAAAAAAGACTTTTGATGCACCTCTACAGGGTACTGCTGTGATCTTGAATGGTGGAGAAGCATTGTGCAGGTGGTGGAGAATGTTATGGGAAGGTCTTAGTTGTTGTCACACCTGGCTGTAACCACAGAAGGGTTGCTGGAAGATACCTTGATGCGATTAAAAATACTGTGCCTTGAACTTTTTTATGCTTTTCTTTCTGATACAGTGCTAAGTTAATCATTCTATGCTGATAAAGTGAATCTGGGGTGATACTTGTAAAATTTTGCCTTATAAAGTAGACAACATCAGTAAGCTGTTGACTGACTGACCAGTAGTATGTCATTTATATAGCTGTGGTCCTTATAAATACTAAAGCATCCTATGTATTGAACATCCTCAGAGAAAGAGATGGATGGGTATTAATTCAGTTTCCAAAACATCTATATCAGTTATTCTTTTAATTCGGCTCTCATGGCTTCTTAAAAAATCTCATGTTTTACAGGTTTCTAACAGCACTGGTTGCTTCAGAAAAAATTCATATTTTTTCTAGTTATTAAAAAATGTCTTTCAATAATTGTGTAATATTAGCATGTAGAGCTGTTGTTTTTCCCTCACTAGGGCATGTAGCTTCAATTATGTCAATGTTACGGACTGTAGGAGTACTTCTTTTCATGCTGCATGAAATACTACTAATAAAACAAAAGCAAAATAATGTCATGCTCTTAACTATCTGAAGGAAGCCTTCTTTTATTCCACTGCTGTTGTTCTGATGAGACATTGTATCTGAGACTGACTTGTTTACAGTAGGGAAACAATAATTTTTCATATTGAAGTACATGTGTAAGTACTCTAGTACTTAATTAGAGGGGGGGAAAACCTTGTCTGTCCACTGAATGTTCTTTGTTGCTCTCACTGTTTCATCAGTTCAAATGTGGTTTTTCAGCTAGTCCCGTGGCTTTCAGTATGTCTTGCAGTTCAGCAGCAGCAGGGGGAGTAGTGTAGCTTTATTTGGGGGCTCTCCTTGACCAGCACTACAGTGAGTTGATTATTAGCCCAGAGCAGTGCTGGTCAGGCTCAAAATCAGTGCATGTCAGGAAATCTTCTCCTTCGCTCTCCCTAGGTGAGCTGGAAGCAGGATTCTGCAAGCTTTGCCTTGTTGCCCATCTCTAAAGCCCAAGTCCTGCAGATTAGAAGTTTACCTGCTACAAGCAAATAGTGATCAGGTGTTCATGTGGTCAGGCCAGTCAGACTCCCCTCATGAGACTGGAAGGGATTTTGGGACATGCACTGGCTCACCTGTTTGCTCAGAGCAGGGCCAGCACCAAGTGCAGACCAGGACTTTGTCCAGTTTTGCCTTGAAAACCTGCAAGGGTGGAGATTCCTTCACCTTTCTGGCTTACCTGTTCTAATGCTTCATTATTTCCATAGTGAAAGATTTTTCCTAACCCTGTGCCATTGTAGGTCCCTTTCAACTAAAATAGTCCATTCTATGACCGTTGTCCCTTGTTCCCCTGCCATGCACCTCTCTGGAGGTGCCTCATCTCACATTTTATAATGTGCTTTGACACCTCGCTTTGTCACCTACATATTCTATTGAGAAACAGTTTTCATTTTTTTCTACTGTTTTATGTATTTCATAGATTTCTTACTGAAATCTCTGCTCAGATTTTTTTGGTCAGTGACCACACAAAATAAAATATCATCAAATATTCCTGTTTTATGAAAGACCATGTGCTCAGTTTATTATCCCCTGTAACATGTACATCCTCGTATTTCCTATAAGGAACTGCCTTCTGTATTACAAATACACTGAGCTTCCCTGTAACAGTAGTGTCAGATCCTTGTGTGGGTATCATTCCATTGCAGCAAATGTCTTGGGCTTTTTTTTGGCTAGGGGTGGAGTCAGTGCAGAGAGCAAATTTGAAAATGCAATCAAGTACAGGGTAGAGAGCAAATAGCATGGTAATACATGTGTATTCTCATATGTTAAGGAGAAACTAATTTTAAAATTTAATTATTGTGCAATCTAGTATCATGTTGGTCAAATTTAGATTCATGGATTTTTTTGCACCTTTAGATCTCTGTTGTTTTTACTCGCAAGTTAATTTAATCTTGTGCTGCACATACTATGTCACTGTGTTCCCATATGAATTTAAGATAAAAATAGTATTTTCCATGTATCAGCCCAGTTTTTCTCTAGTGAGAATGTGTTAAGGTATTGTGTTACTGCCATGTAGTTATAACTGTCTTACATTTTTGGCATTTGTTGAATTAAGCCCTTGCATACTTCCTCGCTATAAAAATGTTATTTAGGTAAGTTACCGACATAATAAAATAAATATTTTAAAATTATATTCCTATATACATGTTTGTAGGAAGAAGACCAAGATCAGGATGCCATAGGTGAAAAGGCAGAAGACCAAGATCAGGGTGCAGTAGGTGGAAAGGAAGACCAAGATCAAGATGCCATACGTGGAGAGGAAGAAGACCAAGATCAGGGTGCCATAGGTGGGCAGGAAGAGAAAGAGAATAAGCCATTTCTTTCTCTTTCTCAAATTACTGCTTTATTAGAAGAAAATCTGGAAGGAGTTGAAAAGTAAGTAGCAATGACAACAATGCTAGGAGCAGTATAATAATGAAATAAAAATTACAGTCTATTTGTTAGATTTCTTTTGTGATGGTTATTAGTGTTTAATTGTTCACTTAATTCATTAATTTTAATAAGATTCACGAAAGATGGAACAAATACTGCTGATCTCTGTTTTACTGTATTTCCTATATCTCTTCATTTTGCTTTGACTCCTTTTTTTTCCACTTGTATTTCACATTGATGTACTTTCTGAATGTACAACAGCTTTAAATATGCTGTAAATGAATTACTAAGGTGTAAATAAGAACAGGTCAATACTGAGCTTTTTTTTTTTTAATGAGTCACACTTGGTAACTTTTTTGCTAAAACATTTAATATTCTCTACTGTAACATGAGTTACTGAAAAATCAAAAAGGTCTTAAAAGTTCAGAAAGGGATGGAAACCTTAAGAAGGTATTAGTAGGTCCCCATTATGGTGCACTGGGGAAAGAGGAGGCAGCCAAAGACTTTTGATGTAAGCCAATCTTGTCTTTCCTGTAGCAACACTCTCCCTTGTTATTAGTGTTTAATAGCAGCTAAATTTAGGAGACCAGGAGTTTAGCCTAAGACTCTGAGCTTATATTTAAAGATGGAACTTTTCAGAAGTGCTGGAATTATTTAGGGGTGCTTGTGTCTGCTAGCAAATTCTTAGTGCATTGAAAGCCAAAGGGCTGGGCCACTGGTCTAGTTTGGGAAGGAAGGGGTGGAGGGAGATATAAAATCCAAGTTTGTTCCTCTTGATAGGTAACCATTTAACAGAGATTAAAATATTATTCCTGAAATATATTGTGTTCCTCCTATTTGTCACTATTCTGAGGAAAAACAAAGGTCTTTTCTGGAATTCTGTTTGGTTTTTTTTAAAGAAAACTGGAAAGAAAATTTGCTACTGTCAAATAATAATAATACAAAAATTCTTTCCTTTCCTGTTTTCTCTTGCACAATAGGTCTCTTTAAATATAGAGGAGACTGAAGTGTACAACTCACTGGAGACTAAAATGTGCTTAACAACACGATTCATTGTGAAACTTTCTCATTAAGAGTGTAAAGAAAAGCACTGAAAGATCATAGTCTCTTATTCTCAGCTGATCACATATATGTTTACTGTACAAGGGGAATGTAAAGTACATACTGCATCTGACTGAAAAGAGGATAGTTACAGGGTATTTTATGCACTTTAAGCAGTTTAGCAGCAGCATTAAAATTTTGTTCACCACAGTGCATCGTGTCTATTCGCAATAGCAGTTTGAAGGTCTCAGCTAAGGTTAGAAAATCAGAATAGATCCCATTCAGTAGGAGAATTTTGATGGCCTGCATTCCCATCTGTCAGGGAGTTTTATACCACTATCCATCTCCGTACAATTTGAGCACCTTCCTTGAAGAAGGAAAAATCAGTCAGGGTAACTAGGAAATCCAACTACCCCATTACTTCCCAATCATGTACAGACACTGTTGTCAGTGACATGCCTTACAGAATATTTAAAAGATGAGTTCTGGCGTTGTTAGCAGAATCAGAGAAAATCTAAATCCCTGAGAAGCTCTGATTATGAAAACACAGAGTTGGCAGAAGCTTCAGAAAGAGAGGATATGGACTGTTTCAAACGTTGGAAAGTTCAGCTGGCCACGTTCCACTTCTATTTCAGGACACAGTTAAGTGTTTTTAACCGACTTGCATGTGTGCAGCCGTACAAATTTGTCATGGAGAACAAAGGAATACATGTTTTAAACAAAACTGATTGGATTATATGCTTTACTCTGTTAGCTATTGAGGCTTTAATTAAAAAAAGAAACTCATCTTATTTGACAGTGTATCTGTACTGTCTCCGTGAAACCCCTGAAAATCTAATGGTTCCCTATCAGTAGGTCTAGGATTAATGTCCTTCTTAGGAAGGAATGAGAAGGGGGGGAGGTTGGGAGGACTTTGCTTTTTTACAGGGGACTAGAAATTGTGGTCACTGGCACCTGGATCATCAGGTATAGTTAAGAAGCCAGGAATTGCTTTAATGTAAAACTAAACTACCTGAGATATGGCTTAAGTTGTACTGGAAGAACTGAAGAAAGGTCCCAGCCCCAGTCCCCTCTCTTCTTGTGGAAAAATGTGTGCAGTTATTATAAAAGACATAACTAATTCTGTGTTTGGATAGAGTAGACATAAATGTGTCAGCAACACATGTGGCCTCCTACATGGGAGCATATTTTTTCATAAATTTTGCATGTTAAAGTAACTGGAAAAATTTTCATCATGTGCCAGTAAAATAGGATGAGGCTCTTTTGACCTCATGTCTTGACCATTATGAAAGTACAATTTAATTTCTAAATATTTTAACTACTTTTGGTATGTATATATTATAATATTTGCATTAATTTTCAAATGTAATTTTTCTTCAGAGGAAAACTAATCTTGAAATGGAAACCTTGAAACAAAAACATGATCTTATTATTACTGTAAAACTATCTCAAACTGAAAGAATGGTAGTAGAAAGTAGAGACTAATTGTTTCATTTCATCCCACAAACAACTTCCTGATGAAAGAGATTTTTCTCTGAGATTTTCAGTGTATTTCTCTTCAGTTTTGTATTGCTATTATTCTTGTTCTTTCATTAGTCATATCATAACATTTAAATAGTGTCTGCTGAAACCTGTAGGTCGTTGTTTTTTGCAGCAGATATGCCCTCTGATCATAAATGTTTGTATCTAGAAATTGATGTACCTAAGTTCAAGAAATGATGTATGCTATAAATAATAATGGCCAGTCTTTGCGAACGAAGATTTGGGAAAGGTCTTTACCCTTCGAGCCTGCGCAGTGGATTTTTTAGGTGAGACACAGTGTGTGCTGAACTGAGCCCACCCTTTAATCCTGAGGTTCATCTGCTGGGGCTGAGCCAGCTCGGACAGTGGCAGTGAGGTCCTCAGGACGTAGGTTTGTTTAGAGTGACCTTCTCTTAGATGGATGGCCTTACAGGGCTGACGGGCTCCATCTGCCCGGGGGAGTTTCCCTGACTGGGAATCGAACCTGGGCCGCAGCGGTGAGAGTGCTGCATCCTAACCACCAGACCACCAGGGGTCCCCCAATGTATGCTATGTACATATAAATAATATAGTAAATAATAATAACAAATATTATGGATACAATTGCAAGCAGACTAAGTTAATCTTTGGCACCTATGTTTTTTAATTTCATTATGTTGCTTTTTTTTTTTTTTTAGAATGTTGGAAGAATTTCTGAATTTTACACAATTAAAGACATCTTGGAGAAAAGCTGTTTTAATAGATTATTACAGTGTGGGATTTTTGTGGGCTAAAGAAATGAACTTCAGTCTTACACAGCTCTCAGAATTCATGGAACTATTAAATTTCATCTTGGAGAACATCAGTGGTAAGTATAATTAAGAACTGTAAAATAAATATCTGAAATGGAAGGCAAGAATGTTTTCCAGTCATTGTAATAAAGCTATATTTAATTACAAGTAATTGTAAAATTATTTATTTTCCTCCTGAATGTTGGCATGCTAGACCTTGTGCCTGAAAATAATACTTATTGGCAGATGTTAAAACTTTCATTAGAGAAAACTGTAGTCTTTTGAGCAGAATATCCCTCATTCTTTGTTTGTACAGTATGTGGTACAAATGGGCCAGGTCCTGAAGAGACCTTTTCTTTGCTAAGGTAAAATAAATAATAATTACAGTAGCGTGAGAGCAAGGAGCTCCTAAATTCCAATTCCAGCTGTCTCAGTGACTGACTCACTGTAGCCTTGGGCACATTTCTCTGCTGTTTGAGATATTCAGTCCATCCTGTAGCATTACAGTGGGTGAATTACATTTATTTTATCCTTGGAGGTCAACTCGCAGGCAGCTTTCTATATGGCAAATGCTGCACTTCTGGCACAGAACGTGTGTTAACTAAGAGTGGTGAGGAAGTAAACTGGCATCGCTGCGGAGGATGAAAAATGACAATGAAGGGGCTGGAACTCCTGTGGCTATGAGGAAATTTGCAACCAGGCTTGTAGCTTGGGTCTAGTGGGAATGAGAGAACTTGAAAAAAATGGTAGCAGTGTCCTCTAAAACCTTCTTTTTCAGAGATCCTAATGCTTGCTTAACATTCACTTTGAAGGTGATTATGTTGAGAAAAGCCCATCCCAGAGGAAGAATGAAAGGACTCAGCAGTTCCATTCAAAGAGAAGGCAAATATTTAAAATCAAGCTCATAACACTTATTATACTCTTTCATTGTAATTTAGTTCAAGGGCCTTTCTGACTTGGAATTTTGACAGAACATGTACGTGCTTTATGATAATTGGAATTCCAGTTGTCCTTCCTGTCTACAATGAGAAAGTATCTTAACATATGCTAACTATATTACTGTAACAATGGGGAAGAATGGAAACCTGTCAGAAATTAGTTTTATGAGGCTGTGTAATGCATGTGTATGCGACAGGCTGGTAGCACAACCAATTATTAAAGCTGACTGATGTTTTTCAGGAATGTGATCTTAGCTGCATAAAGCTTTGCCAAACTTTAACTCTTTAAGATGAAATTTTCCATGGCATTGTCTGCCTCGGATTAGTTTTTATACATAAAATTGCAACCGATCCTGTTCAATGGGCTTGCAGACAGAGGCTGTGGGGAAAAAAAAGTATTTTGTGTCTTTTTTTTTTTTTTTAACGGCTCTAATACCCCTGTGCTTTGAGGTAAAGACATAAGTTTTGGCAAGCAAAGGTTGTGAATTTGCTTTTTGCTATTCCTGTGAAAATCCATTTGGATTTGGCTAAAATACATGGGGTTTAGGGAAAGAAAATGCAGTTTTTAAGTGCTTACAGGAGTGTTATATTTTCTTCACAGCTAAGTTCCCCGAATAATCCATTTTATAAAATACACTGTAGTCCAGGGCTGAGATGAATTTTCTTGTATTTACTGTTCTCAACTGGTGCAAGTTTCAAGACCAAACATTTCAATTAAGAGCAAAACTCTAATGTCTTCTATATTAATGACCCTTTACTTTCCCTTCCCTGCACTGGAAACAAGCAGCCTGGAGAATTAAACTGATTTGTCCCTAATAGCAAGACTGGCATGGAGCAGGAGGAATGGATTTAGAGGAAGGTAGTGGAAGTGCATTTAAGGCTGGTAAAGGAGAAAGGAAAACTGGAGGCTTTGGTAGATTGGGAGCCAGAATGAGTTACACGATTTGATTCCTCTTCCGTACATTGAGAGTAGAGTGCTCCTTACCTCACAGACGTACTGTGAGAGTCTTCCAGAGGGAGGTAGTTGGGGTTGAAAATCAGGTATGCAGAGGAAAGAGAAAATTTGGATGAGCTGGCAACAGATTTGGGTCTGGGTGATCCTGTTCTGTAGCTTTACTTCCCTACAAAGGGCAGTATTTCTGGTTCTATTGCTCCTCCTTGTTTCCTATGGCTTCTATTTCCTCCACATTCTCTGCATTTCTTTCTTGTCCCTTCCATTATGGTTATTTATATTGTGCTGCTTCTCTTACTGAAAACCGAGGTGAAGTTTTCAGGCCTTTGATTACTGTACCACTAAAGGGCAAAACTATAAAGAACAAAAGTCTTGTAAGTCTTCTAATTTGTTTTCTGTACAAAGAACCAAGGAGTGTATCAGTAGAGACTTAAAACAGTAATGAAAATAAATCTATTTAACCACTGGTGGATATTTCCCCATTTTTTGCTGTAGATTTTTTAGATAAAAAACGAAAAAATAAATTTTGTTCGAAGTTTTGTTTTTTAAACTCCCTGTGGTTTTAGTGATGGCAGACACTGTGTGCAAATCAGAAAGATGAATCCTTTCTTTTTATATGTTCAGCAGACACTGATATATTTCAGATTTTCCTCTTTGTCGAGACAGTTATCAAACAGAACTTAAATTCTAATTCAAAACTGCTTTGGTATTTAGTTTTGATTTCCAGGGTAAAAAAGTAAAGTAAGTATCTGTTCTGGAGAGGTGCAAAAATATCTTAAGTTTGATGATACATGGAGGGTATTATGCATATTCATGTTTAATTATGACTGTAAGCACTTAAGAAAAAAGTGGTTGCACTTTTTAATATTTGTTTCTGTATTAATGGGTTATGTTTTAAGGGGCATGGTCAGAAGAATAATATTTTACAATACATAAACAGTAGTAAATTTATTTTAAAGATAAAACGTACCCTGCACCTCAAATTTTCGTATCATTCTGCCTGTGGTTATCTCTGTATAGGTAAGAGGCCAAGCTGTACTGTCTTGAACACCCATTATTATGATCCTTCTGTTATGAAGGAAAGTTGGTGATTTTGTGATGGAATTTTAATGGACACACTGTTGATGAGAATAATGGCAACAGAGAGAGGTGTTTGACTGCTGTTGCTTTTTAAGTTGTCACATCTCATAACTAAAACTTCAAGAAGTCTTATAATTAAAATGGGCCAAAAAATCCCACCCCACCCTGTCATATTCATACATAGATTTTATTCTTTGGGATTACTTTGCAGACAAACATATGACCTTAGGAGATAATTTAAAAGAACTGGAAAGAGCAATGGCTAAAATAGGAGAAACTGATTCAGAACAAGGAGGTGACTTGAATTTCTTCAGCATTGAGCAAGGCAAAGCAATCATTGATTACTTCATTAACAGGTATTTATTTCTACAGAATCTGTTATTTCTTATTTAAGTAATATAACATAGTGGGGAAATTACTGATAAAATTATTGTTGATATTATTAAATATCAAATCATGAAATAATTCACATATTAAAAATTATTATTAAATTGCTGTTATTTAACTGGATATGTTCCTACTGTGCCAACATACTGCACAGATCAAACCTCAAACCATTAAAAAGAAGAGAGAATATGCAAGTAGCAGTAAAGATGTAACCTCAGATGTCAAAGCCCAGAAAATAAATTTAGACTGGAAGTTTATCAAACTGTAAGATTCTGCTGAAAATATTCCTTCTGGGTTTTGTTTTGAGTAATAAAAGGAAACCATTAAAATGGTATATAGAGAATATTCTTGGTTTGTTTTTAAAGCATGCTACTTTTAAATTCTATCTGAATAGAATTTTAGGTCTTGTCTATAACTCTAGAGTATTTGTCTGGCCTTGGCAGCTGTAGTGGACTTCTTAAGTGATTTGAAGTTTTTTACTTTACAGAAGTAAAACTTAAGGCTACAATCATATGAGTCATAAAAATGTTGCATTTCAAAATCAGCAAAAGTTTAGTATCTCCATGAAAATGTTTCATGACAGAGACACAGAAAGAGATGCTAACAGCAGTAATTCAGTTGTTTATCTGAGAAGAATACTAAGAGTCTGATAGCACCTCTCTATGTAAAGTTTTTACTATATAGTAACGTGTACAGATGAATCTCCACTGAGATTCCACGTTTAAGTCAGTGACTATGTTCACACACCACTGTTTCCAGTATATGATGGAGAGAGTGGTTCTCCAGCTCTTTTATCACCCATGAATGTCAGGGGGCAAGGACAAGAAAATAAGGATGTTGCTCTTGTAATATGTGCTCATACCTGTCCTGCATCTGTAGCCCTTCAGCCCATTTTTTTACCTGAATGGTGGTTAGGGGGGGATTTGTGGCAGATGGCATAAAAACTGAGTAAGATATAACTCATCCATACATAGATTTGTTGGGAATTTTCAGACCGTTCTTTTGCTAGGAAAAGTTTAACATGTCAAAGAGGGGTTTTTTTAGAGTGTTTTCCTGAATGCAGAAAAGTATTTCCTCTTGAAGACAGGCAAAAATATTAGGATAGTTGTGAGCCTTTCAGTTTATAGTACTCGGATTCAGACAGGAGATTTAAACCCATCACAGGCGATTTGTCTTACAATTGGCTATAAAGTTTGTCTCTTTCTCCTGCTCTCTGATTTTTTTCTTTTGCTTCTTTTTCATGGAAAATACGAAAAAACTTCAGGTTCTTCCCTTATGAAATGGGAACATCTCTTTAAATCTCAAATTTCTGTAGTCAAGGCAAAACCATGTCCTGCCAAGTACTAGCCCTAAACTAAAAGGAAACTTGGCATTTGAGATGCCTCAACTCAACTTCTTTTACTTCTCCCTTCCTGTCTGTGTCTTTTGTGTATTTATATGGAACAAATGTTCTCTCCAAATAGCATGTCTATAGCTGTTTTGTAAATTATCCATTGAGAGATATCTTGTCCATGAAGTAATTCCTTCACAGTCACAAGAATTTCATCCGAGAGATTAGGTGCTCCATCCTTCTACCACCAAAGTATTAACTGGGCAGGAATACAATCAAGCCACAAGATTTTTGCAGCAGAATGGTATTTTGGCTGCCAGATTTGTGTTTGTATGTTCAAACCGCTCACTTTATTACAAATGTGTGCTGTTGCAAGGTCATGGATATACACACATACACTGAAATGTGTTGTGTATGTCCAGTTTATGCTCTCCATTATTTCAGTCATTGGAATATTTTTTCCCAAATAGGAATGGAATCAGCAAACTTACATGGGTGTACTTTGAACTTTGTGAACTGAAAAGTAGGTTGACTGAGTTTTATTACAATTCAAATTAATGTATCATTTCAACATTTTTTCTTGTTTTATTTTAAATGATAGGCCTATAGCTTTTTTTTTCCATTCAAGACACTATGACATGTTGTAGTTCAGATCACATTTTTACAGATGAGTTCTAAACCCGTGAGATTTATAATGGAAACAGAGACAAATGCTTAACTACATTGGCACAAACTGTGCAGCAACTATAATGACACCTTCAGGTTTGGTGGAAGGTGACAGTTATCATCTTTTTATCTTGTCTCCTTGGGCAAACACACATCAACATAGCTCTTGACATTTTCTTTCAGGAAGCAGTGGAGCTGGGGAAATATGTCATTGTTAATCACCTTCAGATTCTCGTATGACATCATAAAAGGGTCTATTCTTAATCTTACTTACACAAGCAAAATTTTTTTTATGTAATTGCTAAAAACACTGGTATGGAATTTTTTAATTGTTTGTAACAGATAGAAACAAAAAAACATTTTCTATTATATTGTTAAAAGAAAGAAAACTACAGTATTTTTTCAAAACAAACACTGATGTATAATTTACATGATTTGATGTAAAGAGTGTTAGATGGAGGAATTCTTTCCTTGATACAGGATTAAGGGTGCCAGGTTGAACAGAGTTCTGTTTAAAAATAAAGACATAAAATTCAGAAATGCCAAATATAATTACTTGTATTTTGGGGGGATATTATAAATTATTTGTACCTGTAACATAATCTATTAAGAATATCATAATACATTTGGAGGGGAAGGGGAAAAGACCTGATTTTTAGGTGCTGTAAATCTGACTCATTTCCAAACCACTGGAATAAGTAAAAGAAAAAAGTCTGAAAAGCTATTTTCTGTCAGTGCAGTTGGAGAGATGTATGTCATATTTCTTGTGTGTCTGTGATGTTCATAAAATATTTTGTTGTCTTTTTTTCAAATAGTCCCTGTTAAAATTTTGCCAAATAATAGCTGTGTACGTGAGGGGACATGTATTTCCGTAAATTGGTGTGAGTCATTTCCAGGTTAAGTCCTGAAGACTGTTTAAACATAATTTCTATATCCACTGAAACATGTCAAGAATTCTTTGGTGAAGTGCTGCAATAAAAAGGTACTGCAAATGAAATGGCAAATATTGTAATAACTTAATTAATTGCCTGTGTGTTTTGGGTTTGGGAAGGGAGCCTGTAGCTGACGGTAGCCAAACTTCTTATGCAGGCCTTGCAGGTACCAAGGCAAGAGGCATTGCTGACCCACTGATAGCTCTCTTAAGAGAAGAACCTGTGTCCTGTCCCTAGCCAGAAAGCACAGGAACCACTTAACAGATGTTCCCTGCAAATATTGCTGTAGTTTTCATGGATACATCAGGCAGGAGTGTGATAAATTCTTGGAATCGTCCTTCAGCCTGAACTTGCTATGAAATCATAGAGCTATGTTTTAAATTGTATGCCAAAATGATGTGACAGAAGCCAGAAGTTCTCTATCATGATTTTAAGAGGAGAAGTAATTGTAACAGATGGACTGTGACAAACAAAACCTTTGATTAAACAAAATGCCATATCATTGATCATTAGAAAAGGAAACAAGGAAAATTATTTAAAACACGTGAAAAGGAAAGCCATACATGTTTTAAGGAAGATAAATACTTTGGACCATTGAGAAAGTCTATTTAAAGTTACTTCTGTTGTAATACACAAAACTGCTGTGTGTCAATCTAGTTTTTTAGTTTGTCTTTGAGGAAATAGTAAGCTGATTTTGCAAGGTGACCTTGAGAGAATAAATTATTCCATTCTTTATTGTTTTGGTGTTCTAAGATCAAACTTGCTCCCTGGACTGGCAGCCCATCCCAGAATCTGAAAGTTGATTTGGCTTTGTTTCCCTCTTGTCTGCTGTTGCTGATATTAAAGGCATAAGTATCCTGGTGAGAAGTGTTTCAGGAATTACTTTTTTCAGAATAGAACTTTGTCTTCTTAGAGTTCAATTCTGTAAGGACTAAGTGGATGTATTTTTAAGTATCATACTGCATTTTCTACAGCCATGTGATAGTATATTCTGCAAACTAAATATGCGGTGTGTTGTACCTGAAGTTAAACAACGGTTTCTTTTTAGAATTTAGAGTATTACCATGCTGGAGGGTAACCCTTAGTTTAACAAAATTTGTAATATTTTTTTCTTTCCAAAGATTTACAACTGTAATAGTCCGTATTCTCTTGTTTTTCAGCTTATTTAAATACTATAGAGTGTATGAGTTCCTCTTCCAGCATCCTAGAGGACTTGAGTTAAGTGATGAGGTGAGTCATTTATATAGATGGAACCCATTATGCAGAGTTACTTAATGAGTGCAGCCTGGCATATGTTTTATATTGCTCAAAGCAACTTCACGTCAACATTACTACGTTATTAACGTAAAATGGCTGATTAAAGAACACAAGTTAGATGTTTTGATCCTCGTATTCAAGATTAATTTTGGATTTCAAAAAGGTGTAAATGCACTGCTTGGTTAAGCTGTTAGTTGTGTTAAATCAGGAACACTTTTGTGTATGTATTTATAAGTTGATGCATGTAATTTGAATTAGCAACACATGAGTCTGGTTCTATTTTAAAACCAGCAATCAAAATCAGAAAAGGTTGTGTACCAAGCCCAGTCTGACCACAACCCTAATATTTATGTATGCATGTGTATGTACAGAGTTTGGTTTCTGCTGTAGCCACAACAGTTAATTATACTGGCTGTAAAGAAACAAGCGAGCTAGAAATTGAGCATTTTGAAAGCATTCAGTTAATAGCAGTGAGGTGGTTTGACTGTAAACTTTGTCATGTATTCTGACTTGCATGTGAAAAAATACATAGGAAAATGTGTTGAAGCAGGATGTGACCTTTAATCAAATAGACAGATTCAATTAATCAAATAAACCTTTCTTTAGCCTCTCTGTGCCTTTTGAGGATATATGTTACAATACATTGAAAAAGATTTACATTTTAAATTTGTATTAGGAGACAACCGATTGCTCAGAGAGGCACAGTAGTGAAATTTTTTTGATGGCACTTATCTTTTAGCTTATCAGTACGCAGTGAAGTTAAAATTAATGCACTGAAAAATTTTTTTTATGCTTTGAGCTGGTGGTTGGACTCCATAAATGATGTGGGATAATTTCTTTCTGTGTTGCTTTTAAATAGCCATATTATAAAAAAGGACTTTTCTTGACGTGGATTTGGAAATTTTTCTTATGATTTCTAAGGTGGGCTAAAATTCCAACTATGATGCAATCGGTGACTAAACTGTCAATACACAGGTGGAGCAGGATTTAAGAATTACTATATTAGAGTGGGTGTTTTATATAGCTAATCAGATCAATGGGTGGTTAGCACTTCCTAACTGGTAAAATTGATTTTAATGAAGCTTTGATTAAGTAATTCTTGTGTAAATTTGGGTAATGTATCGTATCAGTTTTAAACTAGTGTAAAAGAAACATCTCTGTGTTTTCTTAAAACCCATTTGTGGTGGGTGAGATCAGCACGGGCTGTCCCAGCCACGGAAGGGTGGTTGCCCTGCACAGGTGTTGGGGAGCACCACCTCTGCTGAGGGTATCACCTCCTCCAGGGAATGACAGAAATGGATTGCTGGGAATGACTTGGGTGAGGATCCATCAAAGCAACAAGTGCCATCTACAGTTATAACTGTCACAAAAACCTGCAGACAGTTTTTAGCCATAACTCCTTTATGGCCATTTCTTACCTATGGCAGCACTTCGGTTTAATCCATTTTGTATTGAGTTACATGGCAGAGAGCTTTTAATTTGTCCAACCACACTCCAACACCCAAGAAAATCAATAGTTATATTCTGCTAGAGTCTATTTTGATAGGGTGATGCATTGTTCTTCAATAAGTAACAGTTTAAGGCATTGAAGCTGCACATACAAATTTATGGCGTTATTTGTGCTTGCTTTATGTGTTAAAGTGTGATGAGAGGTGAATTCAGCATAGAATTCAAGCTCTTTTGCTACAACTTTGTTATATTTAGAAATGCTTATGCATAAAGGAGAGCATAACTTCTGTATTTCCAGTCCCTCGGAGGAGCAGCAACTCCCTGAGGAGTTGGTGGGGCTGCCATGGTTTGGTGTGTGTCGCTGTGGCAGGAACACACCTGGAGTTGCCTGCTCTGCAGTGGATCTGCTCAGGGAACAGGAGATCCACTGGGATCTCTCTGTGCTGAAAGTAGACGGTAAATCTGTGCTGAAAGGCTGACTGCAGTCCTGCCATGTAGACCAATGTCTTACAAAGAAAAGAAGGCCACTCCAGACACAGCATGGCCCACAGCTGGATGTGATCCTGACGTTGAGTGTGATTAATGTCTAAAAAGTTTTCTTTTAGCTCCAGCAATAAAAGCCTGTTCTTTTGGAACAGGGCACTGTAAATTGTAATGGCCAGATTTGTCCAAATAACAAGAACCATGGTGTTCCAAGAGCTTAATTACAGTATTATCTCCTTTTGCAAATGAACACTTTGAGACAAGTCAGTGAAATGACTTGCTTCAACAGAATTGATTTGCTTCCACTGAAATGGCTTTAGCTCAGTGAGATGTGTGCCGAAAGAATTACCTACTGAATAAAAGCCCAACAGCCTAACGAGAAGAGCTGCTCCTTTAAAAGAGATGCAGCTACAACAAATAAAAGCCATACTCGGTGTTTTAATGGATATCCTTTCAGAGAAACCGCAGTGTGTGTTTTCCAGAGAAATCTTATAGCGATGGGTTGTAAACTCATTGGAATTTTTTTTTTCTCTAGCACAGGCAATTATACAGTGTTCTCAATCAGGTTTCCTTTTTGATCTTTCACTGCAGTCATTTCCAAATGACCCTGTCATTTCCTGTGTAGAATAAAATCAGACAAGAAAAGGGAAATGACTCAAAAGTCAGGTTATGCATACAGTATCTGTGCCCGTGCCACTTAACAAAATTTAAGTTATTTAAATGTAGCACATAATTAGTGGAGCTTCACAATCTGATTAATATTCTGCATTTGATGCAGCTAGCATAATGGAGCCACCTTTCTAAAATACAGACAGTATTTAAGTCTTTAAAAAAGTAACAAAGGCCTAGCTAATTTAAATATGGTTTTTTCTTGCATTGGCTAAAGCCTTCAAACCCCAAACTGCCTGAGGTGATCATATTGCCTAGGAAAAAAAAGGTTAAAACAGAAAGACATGAATGCTTGGTTAGATGATAAAACACACATCACACTTCTAACCTACTTTGACAGTATTTAAAATTTAAAACTTGCCTTTCCAGTTATCAAATCCCTTACTTCTCCTTCGTTCCAGATCTACAAAGACCTATATATTATGTATGCATGAATACCTGTTAGAAAACATGACGGTACAAGGAACTGCTGAGAAGTGTTAAGATTGCCAAGTAAATTTATTGCTTTTTTTCCTGTTACGATTATGAGCAGTTCCCCCTATTTAGAATTATTACAGAAGAAGCTGTGCTTTAGCTGTTCTCTGGCTGTGATCCAAAATAAAATGCATGTAGTGCTAACACACCAGGGTTCTTCAGGAATATTGTTGTTAAAGAGACTGTTTTTTTCCTTTTGCCTGTTCTGGAGGTTTTGCTCTCTAGCTGTGATTTAGTGCACCTATATTAGCCTGCAATTTCAAGGAAAGCAAAAGGACTACAGACTAAATCTTGATGTGCAGGGATTCAGTGGAGCAATTCCTATTAACGCATGTCAGATCTTATAACAAAGGTTTAAATTGTTAATACATGAGTTGCATAGAAGTTTTTATTCTTTTCTATTTCTATGTTCAGTTAATTTATTTTACTCTGATAGGATGATATATTACAGCACATCTTGTAATTTTTTTCTCACATTTACAAATTGTACCTTATACTGCAGTTCATGTTTTTTGCTGCTCTCTGTTGTGTATTTTTGGATGGAATGAGGCTGAGGTCTTTTGGGATTATGTCTGCTTTGAAACATTTCCTAATAAAAATAATGTGGTTGGTAAATCTAGTTTTATTCCTAGTTGCTTTAGCCAGCCTGATGGAGTAATCTGCTATTTTATGGTCCAGATGACTAGCTAAGTTTGACTTCTTGAAATAGTAGTGCACAATGTAATTTTCTTTAGAGATGTCATAGTGGGTCAGGTTGCAATAAAAATATCAAAGATTAAGTTTAATGGCAGTGCAGATTCAGTATTATAGCAGTCACTAGATATCATCCTCTGTACTTAAAGTTCCAAAACAGTTTCCATTAATGCCTTCTTTCCATGTACTCCTTACTTTCTGAAATATTAAGCTTTCGGACTATGTCTGGTCGTTATCCAATTGTGGGTTGGGTTGTTTTCTGGTTTTTTTCAAGTTTGAACAAAATCCCTTCTGTGTTTGAATTTAAAGGGGCGAATAGGAAGAATATGCTATTTGAAAGCTAATAAAGGGTGTTTTCTTTTTCTGATGGCAAAAGTCCTGAAATCTGGGACTTGACTTTGATATGTAATCGTCATTAGGTGTTGCATATTTGGATTAGTTAATCAATCATTGTTTAAACAAATTTGCTCAATGATTTCTTGAGAACTGCATTTTAAAGATCTGTGAAAACAGAACATTTCTATAAGCATATCAGTTCACACTAGAGAGACTCATTCCCCAGCTAATGGAGCGCTTTTCAAAGCCTAGGGGTTTCAGATATTTGTAATGCTTAAAAATCAGTGAGTTGATTTTCTGTAGCTTTGTTTTGTAAATATCACCATGGCAAAGGCACCAAGAGGAGCGTAGGACTGGAAGGGATGTCTTCAATTGTCAGCTCTACTGCCTCTTTCTTGTAGGGAAACACACGTAATTCTCTTGAGAAACTTGTCAAACTCCAGTTTAAAAAGTTAACTTTTTTTGTCTTTGCTCTGCCAGTTAGAGAGCTGCCCTGGTGCCTGGTTTCTGTAATGGTTATAAAACTTCAATTTCTAGTCTGAATGTATCCATGACAAGCTTATGTGCATTTGTCCTTGTGCCAATTTGTGCCAGTATTGACCTTTAGCTCTCATTCCATCCCCAGTGTTTATTTTTCTGGTGTATAAAGAGACAGCAATCTTATTGTCAGCCTTCATTTAGCTAGACTAGAAAAGCCAACCTTCTCTAATCTTTGCTTTCAAGGTAGACTTTTGATACATATATTCTTCCAAAGGTACCAGCCTCTAGTCATCCTGTTGGCCTTTTTCTATAATTGTTCCACTTTAAATCAGTTTTGTTTGAACATAAGTGACCAAACTGACATAATATTGTTGCTGAGATAAAAGCAAAGCCTTGTAAAATATCAATAGTGCTTTCTTTTCCTCTGCTGGGAATAGCCTACATGATAGGTCCTAGAAGCACATTTTATTCCTGTGTCATGTGGCTGCCTCGTTGTACATCTGCTATTCTGGTTCTCCTTTATTACTGTATTTTCCAGCTGAGGTACTCCCAGTGCCCAGTAGGTTTTAAAAAAATTATGTCCCCACAATGTCACCTCCCAATTTGTCATTGAATACAAGAGTGAATAGTCTTCAAGGCCATTCAGTCCCGTCTGTATGATATTCCTGCCCGCTCGTGAATTGATCATGTCTCTCACATTGCTTTTGTCTAGAAAATTAGTTATTTAATAAACTATGAAATAAGTCTGGCATCATGTATCTTTGATAAACCAATGTTGTGTTACATTCCGTTTCTCTTTCATTTCCGTGCTCTTATTTATTTTTTCCTTCAAAACAAGTTCCTCAAACCTTTACTGCTATGAAGATCAAAACTACAGTTTCAGGAGTAGGTTCATTATTTTGTGATTATGAATGTTTAAAACTGGCAAACTGGTACTTGGTCTTTTGATGTCTGAGGGGAAATTTTTGATATCCATTGCAGAAGTGTGTCATACCCAAGACAGGATTGCTGAAATAAGCAGCTGCAGAGCCAGTAGGTTTTGTGACAAAAATCACGGATATCAAGATCCTTTGACCTTGAAGCTTGCTATGGCTGTAACCAGAGAGATCTTGAAGGACTTGTGATTAGTCTGAATGAAAAGTGGAGTCTGTTGGAATTGTATGCAGTGTTACTTCAAATATTTAAGCACATCTTGCACAGCAGAAACTACCTTTGTTTTTCAGAGATTGTTGTGGTTATACTCATTTGCCAGCAGGGGAAATACACTGACCTTTAGCAGTTACATTTCCATGTAGGTCACATGCTGATGGTCTTCTACAGCAATTTTAATATTCCTGAGTTTTGGTACCTGAACTGCATTGCCCTGAAAGCGTGTGAGAGCTCCAGGGAGCTGGTGGAATTCTTAAGCCAGTGCTGAGTACTTTTACAATGCTTTAGAGAATGATTAACAAAATATTTTTTAAATTATTTTCTTAGGAAACATCAAATACAAAACAAAACCTACTCTTTAACTCAGTAACATGCATGAAGTCACGAAAGAAGAGAATTCAGGCAGGAAAACTGCCAAATAGCTGACATAGGCTATGCCTTCAGTTTGCTGAGCACGATGGTTCTGACTCAGCCAACCTTTAAACAAGCGCCTCTTTTTAAGAAATTGGGAACTTTAATTTCAATGGACCTATTCACCATACTCAAACTGAGAAGTGACTGGGGTCACATTGTTCAGCACCCTGGAGAATGAAAAGCTAAAGACACTAGAGAAAAAAAAAATCGAAGCCCATCATAACTTTTTAGTTCATTTGACAAAGCATCGCGTTTTTGGACTGTATCATGTTAAATAAGAGAGAGAGGGGAAAAAAAACCCCTTGAATTCTTGGCATGAAAACATTTCTGGAACTGTGCAGGAATTAATATATACACAGATGTGCTCTATGGGTTTTTTCATTATTTATTTAGAAAGTGGCTTGATTTCTGTGTGCGTGTGTTTGGATGCATGTAAACATGCGTAGTTGTGATAATGGCCCTAATGACTTGTTTATTTGCTGGAATGCTGGTCAACTAGGAATTGTAGGCTTTGACTGAGGGACAGTCAGTATGTTAATGACAGCATGTTTCTGCTATTCATCAGAATATTCTACGATCCAAATGATTAAGTGCTATATCAGAAGACTAGAGCACATGTTTAAAATAGTTATCAATCAAGATGTAAATTTTAATAGAAGCCATTGAGATTGGCAGAAATGTATTGACTTGGATGAATTTTAAAGTGGTTAAGCAAAGTAACTGAAGGCAGACTATTAGGGTATGAATTTTGTTTTACTTTTCTTGTATTCCTGAATAGCTCACTCTGTTGATGCCCTTTGGGAGTTCTACTTGTTTTACTTGACCAGCATAAAACAAAGTACTTGGAGCTGAGCAAAGATGAGTAATTTTGTTTCATAGAAGATTCTAAGATTTTTGCAGTTTGATTTAATTCCAGTTTAAAACAGAAAAATAAACACTTTTAACAGAATTGCTATTCTTACATGTCTGTATTTAAACTCCATGACACCAAAGCAGCGCTCTTAAAGACCTTTTCAGAGCCCAGGCTCCATCCTGATGCCACAGAGCGTAGTTGGCTCTGCAGGAGCAAAGTCTACATGATTCTGGGGTCTGTGGTGTGCCCTCAGCTTTCCATAAAGCATGTTATTGGGGAACCAGGAATCGAGAAAATGGGTTCTAGGTCAGCCAACATGGCAAACTGTTGAAAGAGCTTTGTACATATGCTGGTGAGAACCAGGTAGGCTGCTGCTGGCATATTGGCAGGAGGTTATTTGCACAAACTCCATCCTTGCTTTTAGGTAGTTCAAAGAACATTTGAAAGGAATCTACCAAAAAACAAAACAAAACAGAAAAAAACCCAAAAAACAAAGGGACACATTTTATTTTGAACCCAATACATTGTCTGCTGCAGGACGATGCTGTTTTCAGTGTTAAACTCTTCCGTGTAACATAGCAGGGATCAAGGAGTTATTCAAGAAGGTGCCGCATTCCATTTATATTTTGCTGCTTCAAATTTAGATGCCTTTTTTTAAAGTTGTTTGCCAGCAGGTACCAAAATGGTACCAAAGGTCTACTTACTGTAGACTGCTTTTCCAGAGCAATTGCCCTATTTTCAAAATTTCCAGCATAATTTTTGTTAATTGGCAAACAGAGATCCATGAACTTATGCTGCAATGAACAACTATTTTTGTACCCCCTACCTTTGTCTGCAGCTTTTCATCATGTCAAAGATTAAATTGTATTAATAAAAGTATCTGTGGAATGGGCAAGTGATGTGATATTTCATGGGAATGTATCCCCATGGGTGAATAGTTATGTATCAAATTCATACATCTTGTGACCTTATGTTATGAATAACATGTTGACCTTATTCATATAAATAAACAGCATTTCTTTATTGTGGTGATTTATAATCAATATACATTTTAATAAATTTTTATTCCTTTAGTTGGTGTTATGAGGACAAATGTAATCCAAGTCTAAATAACAAACAAGTTTTGCAATCCTTTAAAGTTCCTTTTTAAAATGCACTGGAAAGTTTGCATGTCTTCTAATTTCACCTTGAATTTTACAACTTGTCGTAAGATACAACATTGAATATGATGTATTTGAATTTTTAATTCATAAAAGTTATTCTGATTTCCTATAAATATGCTAAGCTCAGCAAAATGTGGTGTTACTCTTTAGAAAGCTGAGTTTTATAGGATGTCTGGTTGGTATGTGAGGTAACTTATATTGCTACTTAGGTTTACATTTAATAAACCTTAGCTAGGAAAATTGTTTAAATTTCAAAGAAAAGATAATAAATAAAACGAGGGCATAGAATATTAATGTGAACTGTGCCTTTATTTTGTTAAAGCATTCAAAGTTAAATAGTGGTGGTCTGTTAACAATCTAGGGCTATTTGGCAAGTCTCTAAACTTACTCAATAATCAAAACATAAAAGGACAATGGAAACTTTTCACAATAAAAGAAAAAGGAGTTGAGTACAGAAACCAAACAAATTATTCTCTGCTTTTTCTTGGTAAGGAGGTGAACTTTATAGGAAGGGCAGCAAGCTCTGAGTTAGGGTTGCCTTTTCCTGTCTTTGTTATAAATTACATCTGTCTGTGAAGAATCCTCTCCAGTTATTTCGTGCTTCGTGGCTACGGGGGAGGTGGCGTGTCTCTCTGAAATGGGGCAGAGAGAGACAGACTGTGGGGGAGCCTTCTTTTCATTTTACTGGTTTGTTTTTCACTTAGGAAATGGCAATTCTAAGCATTAATTTGCCTTGCTTACTAAATATACAGATGGATAAAATTCCGAAGATCCCAGCTGTGTAAATAGAATATTAACAAAACAACCGTTTTCTTCAGCATTTGTATTATTTGTTCTTTGCAGCTTGCTAGACTTCTGAAAGACTGTGACATCGTTTATCTTCAGTTTAATAATTCAAACTGTGTTTATTAATGGCTTGAATGAGGAAAACATTTGACAAAGGGATGGACTTTATCCAAAGCATAATGCTTGCTTCTTTCACAAGAGTCTGAATACACTGCAACAATATTGTAAGGCACCAGAAATATGGGAAGGAGCTGCCAAATGGTACTGGAAGCCATGTACATACTTGGGTGTAGCGTGGTCTCCGTCTACCTGGTGAGCACCCAAAGAGAACAAACTGAGGTAGCCCATGTATGACTGTGCAGATAGGAGAGAAAAGGACCAGAACCAAGTCTCTATACTATTTGTTCGAACCTAAGACTTCATTATGTATTTCCAGCATTGCACTCAGAAACCAGCATTGAATAGGTAGAATATACTGTGTCTCCCTGGGGTGGGCTTGAAAAGACAGCAGCTGGAATCTTTTGGTGTGTTTCATGGTTAAGATTTTTATCTGATGTATTTTATGGTTTGGCTTCCCATTTGCTCTGTTGAAAATTTGGTAGTGAACTCATCCTGAAACTTCTCTTGACCAAGCTAAAGCAGAGAAAAGGAATACTTAATTATTTATACTTAATGTTTGCTTTTTCGTACTTACGAGAGTGGGCAGACTCTTTGGCTGACTTTAAGATGCTAAGGTGGTGAGAGTTTGTCTTTTTTTTTTTCTCAAGCTGATTTCATCCTCCCATTGTCCTTGTCTCAGACTGCAAAGCCTTTGCCAGAGCCTATGTGGGTTCTGCAGTTACATTGCCAATGGTGCTGAGTCCAGGATAAAACCCAAATAAACCCAGATGTTTCCAGCTGAAATATGTCAACTTTCTGCTCTCCACTTTTATGACAAGTGGTCCTTCTGACCTTTTTGGTTGGTTCTACAAGAATCCAACAACATTGTAAAAACATATTGCAGAAAATATTCTTACTACTCCCACAGCACAGAATATTCTGCATGAATTACATGCTAATACACCTCTAATTGTTTTCTTAGTGTTAGAATTCATGACCTTGGTAAAAATTTTGTTGTCTCCTTTCTATTCAAATAACAGTACTCAAGGAACAATATCTGCTGTGCTGTTGCTCTGTAGTTTATTTTGACTGTGCATCTCAAATTTGGCTTGTGAACACAGTCTAAGGAAATGGCATAGATTCTAAGAGATAAAGACGAATGTTGTGTGCTTCATTTATAGGAAGCCCATCCAAATATGGTCTCAGAGTTATGATAACATCCCGTGCTTGAGAAGTCTTGAATTTTGGATTGATTAAGGCTGTGAACACGTTTCAGGCACTAACAGGCTGGAATTTGGGTCTGCCTCTTTAGATGTACTGAATGTTGTGTGTTATGAATACATTGCAACCGTTGACAATGTGTGTGGTACTGTGGTTTAATAAAATGGAGGAGGGCTAGGGATGTTCCTTGGAGATTATTCTACTTAGAATATCCGCCTCACATTCTCTCAGAGTTTTTCTTAGCATTCATTTTGTATTCATGACACCCACTTATCATTTTTGTCTCTGTCTGTTATACATTTAGGATCTTAATGATTTTCTTTTGTTCTAAGGAAGATACTCTGCTAGCTTTTTGTATTCCTCAGGAGTTAGGATGTAGTTGAAGATTTGGAGAAATGTTAAATTGCCTGTCATGATTGTATTCCCAATGAAGTATTGAAAGGTTTTACCCTCACTTAGGCTCGTCATGGTAAGAGTATTTTCAAATGTTACCATTACTGTTGTCCTGGCAGGTCTAGATTAAAAGAAAGTGAGGGCTAAAGTCTAAGTTGCTGACTTTTCTCCTTATGGTGTTTTGTTTTGGTTTGGGTTTTGTTTGTTTGTTTTTTTTTTAATAATCCTACTGGTGGTCCATTTTGGTGCCCTCTGAGGCCTGCAGTGTCACAATGGCCCCTGGACACCTGAGGTACCACTGTCACACAACCCTGGCAGTTCCTTGGAAACACACCCGCCCTGGAGTCTCTTGGCACTGTGTGCATCCTGGTATGTAACTGGGCGCTGAACCACTCATTTCTGTTCAATAATCATGTTCTGTTTGAGAAATCAAGCAATTGTCAAGGCGGAAGTAAGGAGCCAAATGTTACTCATTTTGCCATGATTTTGTCTTTTGTCCCTCCTTCTTGCTTGCAAATAAAACTCCCTGAATTACTGACTGTAAAATTAATCTCGTTTTCTTTGCAGCCCTGGCACAGCCAAACACAATAGGAGAAGGTAAAGACAGGATTTCAGTCTTTGTGTGTTTCCAAACTGCTGCTGGTTTGACTTCAGTTCCTACTCTTGTTGTTCATCCTGGTTTTATTGCAGTATATTTAATTGTCTCTTTGTTCTGATCAATCCGCAGTTAAATGGATAAATAATAAAAGAAAGAGGGTACATAATCAAATTAACAGGAATAATTTGGTCAGTGCAAGCATTACTGGAACTTGGTAGTGAGAAAGAGCAGGGCTTTGGCATGAGTCAAAAAGGCCAAGCGTTTAAAACTGACAACACAAACACATTGCTACATTGGCACATTTTTGTGAATTTAAATTACAAATTATTGTGTATAATCAGAATCAGAGCAACTGAAAAATCATACAGCATGGATAGACTTTATTAATTTTGGATACAAACGACAGGCATTAGACAAGCTTAGAAATCTGACAGACCAGGAGAATCTTAATATTTGACAAGTACAAGATAAAATGAGAATTTGTCTTGTGGATTGCTGTTTTTTTTTTTATTTCATAGTAGCAGGAACATTGCAGAAACTAATAAGCAGCAAACCATATGGATTAGCATAAAATGTAGGAATCTACAGTAAGGGATCTTGTTTAGGTAACAGGCAAGTTTAAAGACTGCATTAAACATCATCAGGACATGGTGTATTGCACAGGGACCTGGGGGTTGCTCTGGGGACTGGGAATTAGGCACTAAAGTTTTTCAGAGGTCAGCTGCCATTTTAATACATTTACTACTTTGCAGACTGTATTATGGAGTGTTCTCATTTCATTTCGTAGCGAACAAATACAATTAAAAAGATAAACCTGCTTTCTTCCCTAACATTTATCTGTTAGCATACTAGCAATTTTAGTAGCAAAATAAATTGCTTGATCAGATGAATATCAATAACTCTAAGCTATACAGACATAGAATTTGATTTTTTTTTTAATTTTCATATTCTCTTTCCACAAAATCATTTGGGGAAGAACGGATGAAGAGTAAAGAAAAAGTAACATGACTGTTAGCAAACTAAACCCTGCTCAGTGGCATTCAGTTGTATGAAAGGTCATTTTTATAGATTTGTGCCACTTACAGGATTCTGTGGGTCAAGTCTGGTAAAATCAGTATGCCGGGGAAAAATTAAAGGTGCTCAGTAAGAGTACACTAAACTTGACTAATGCTACAATAAGCAGTAGGGTATTGCAGCTTCATTTTTACCGGGGTGTCAGACTGATTGCGTCAAGCACTTCCCTGTTAAGGCCCAATTACTTGGGCTGCATAAAATCTCTAGTGTGACTCTAGTGTTCTGGTGAACTCTTCTCTTGGAACAATAATTTCTACCTATCAAAATCATCCTGAATTTTAAAATTAAAGAAATTCTTGCGATAGAGACTTTTAGACAAATTTATCATAAGATAACCCAAGAGAAGGTTTTTAATGTCTGTCCTTCTGTTACTGTTGTCAAGTATAAATTTTGAGTGTGCAGTTAAGATTTACAGTCCAATTCAGGTGTCCTCAATCCCCTGTGCCCCAAGTAATTTCAAGGGAATTTCTGGGATTGTATCTAAAATAGACACATTACCATGGTGTGTAATGTTGGCAAAATTGCTCCTCAAGATGAAAGCTATTACATTAAAAAATATTCTCCCTAAAACGCAAACATCTCATATTTACAGCTGTAGAAAATACTGCTACAGCTTTGTGATTTGTGAGTGTATTGTATGTATGTATAAGTAGAATATGAAGTGCTGGATTGGTTCATCTTGTGGGTCATTCCCAAATAAGAGTTCATTTGAAAACATTTTAACTAATTGTGCTTTGTATTTTCTGTAGTGAATTAAGGAGCCTAATTAGTTTTCAACATGAAGAGGAGGTTGCTGCAGTATTTCTGCAATATAACAGGAATTATATTTGTTAATATACTTTGGGAACATTTAAATTCTAATCACGCAGACGAAAGGAAATTTCAAGTGATGGCAAGTAAATTTAAATTACACAACAGTAAAGACTTTCATACCTTTGAAAATATTTCAGCACTGGCTTTTTTTTTTCACTTGCTTTGATTATCCATGATCACAGCAGCGGAATTCTATTGCTGTTGCCATAATTTCTAAAGCATAACTGTGCTAACATGAAATATGTATGTATAGGTATGTTTCCCAACTTGTTTTAATTTTGTCACTGGCTTTCCACCTCATATATCGAGAGGGGCAGTTGATCAGTACACTGGATGAAGGAGATATGCAGGCAACATTTGCAGAAAAAGTAGGGTTTTTTTCCTGTGGTTTCAAGCATAAAGAAAATTAGGTTTCCATCCCATAAAACGTGTCTCTGTGACCTCTGGGACCCCTCATTTTGCCAGCCAGCATTTGCTGGCTGTGCACATGCAAGTGGCTCACAAACACTGCGTGAGGTAGGAATTTTATGCTGCATAGATTTGCCAGCTTTGAGCAATGCTCTGTGTCAGGACTCACAAGCTGTGTCCAGTAATCTGATGGACACTTGAGCCCAGTGTATTTGGGATTTGTTTTCTGGCGATGCTTCTAGGTTGGTGTTTGTAATTATTCAAGTGTGTCTTGGCAATTCCAGAAGGGAGAAGTTAGTTCTGCCAGGAGTCCCAGACCTCTGGGCCTGGTGCTTTCAGTATCGCCAAGGATGCCAGGGACCTTTCCCACCTGACATGGAAGAGCATCCCACAGCCTGTTCTCTGCCATGGAATGCCTGTAATCTTGATGTTCCCTGGGATTGAGTCCTGCTACCTCCTCCTCACTTTAAAACCACATCATGAGAATCTGCTATGAAGCATTGGTGTGTTGTCTTGTTATTATCTCTCTTCAAATTGTGGTTATTCCAGTATTTATCCTGGATCCTACTCTCTGTAGGGAGGCCAAAACTCCTAGGCAGTCCTTGCATATGAGTAAGGAGCATAAGGAGTTTAAGACATAACCCTCAGTTAGTGATTCAAATGTCTTTGGAGAGCAAGGAGCAGGGGTAACACTGGTATTTGAAGATTCTGTCTGAGGAAGCATTTTCCTACCCTTCTCCAGCTTGATGTCCTCCTACTATGAGACTTTCCACGTCTTCAGCAGTACCTGCTTATTGTAAAAAAGAACTAAGCACAACTGTGACCAAAAATAGAATTCCCCATTTTTTTTTTTTATTGCAGTGTTTAACCTCTGCTCTTTTAATCATATGCACAGCAGGGAAAAGGGGATGTGCTTTAACAACTCATCAGGTATTAAAGCAGTGCAACTTTTTAGCTAGAAATCATGCTATCAGTTGGAAGTAAACAATAAGGCTGCGTATATTTAATTATTTAATAAATTTTGAGTTATGTTATTCTTTTAATTATATTAATCAGGCAGGCTCCAACACTGCAAGCCTTAGGGCTTGAAGTGCAATTTTAATACTTTGTAATAAATTTGCCAAACTTTGGAAAAAGATGAAATGGCTTAATATTAAACATTTGCTTGATTTAAATTTTACTAACCCATGCACTTTATAATTCATATTCTTTCAGTGCAAGGTACAGCAGAATGATCATAGTAGTAACTGTGAGCAAGCATTCCTTTTGCACACAGGTTTTGCTTATAAACTTGATGACTAAAGGCCTGGAATATCGAGGGAATGCTAAAGATCTACAGAGCCTTTCACTTCAAGGTCACTGGTTCAAGCACACATCATTAAAGACACAAAGTTAACATCCGACTCCTGCTTCATAACATATATTAAATGAGCTAGTGGTGTTGGTGGAGACAAGGAAAGGATACAACCAGTTTAATAAGAAGAAAAGAGGTAGGACTAATGGGGAGGTCCAAAAAAGAGGAGGAATCAGGAGACACCCAATGTACCAGGCTCCTGTCGTCCCCTGCCTGCAATCCTTAGGGCTATATTCATTCCTCAGTCTGGAAAAGTTGTAGCCACCCTGCTTGGTCTCATTTGAGTTGAGCTGGGTAAATACTAGGATCCAAGTAAGGAAAGGATCAAAGGAAAATTCAGGTAGAAGATGGTTTGATGATGAAGTAATAGTGAACCTGGTTGGATGCTGCGAGAGCCCCACACAACAAGCTCCTTGAAGGGAGCTGCACACTGATATCCTGACCACTGGTAGTTGCCTCAGACATATAAATCACAAGCAGAAAACTGTTGGCCTTGGTATTCTCATACCTGCCTTCCAAGTGAGTAATTACAGCCTGCCAATGGTAATTCCCCGAAAAAGTTAATTGCGGGTGGTACTCCCTCTTGATCATCTGTGCAATGTGATTGTTGCTTCAGGCTCCTTCACAGAAGTACTTCCTTTTCAGTGATGTGATTCCTTGATGTGAGACCTTTAAGAACTTTAGGTGTGTTTAGAGGAAGGAGTTTGTGTAAGAGGGCAGTGATTTTTATTAGCCATTTCTTATATAGTTGTCAAAATGAAGTAAATTGCTTTTGTCTGCTCTAAAAAGGGCATTATTTTTCCTGCAGCTGTCTTTTTCCTTTTTTTTTTGGTCTTGTTGTTGTCATTGTTTTGAAATCTGGGCTGAGACTCGACCCAGGATGCCTTTACTTAATGTATACACAGGGTTTAGTGAAAAAAGTTATTTTAGCCATCATAAAGGAGCCCCATGACTTCTCCTTTCCATGGTAGATTTAGTTATGAACATAGGCAGAAGGAAAAAAAAACCAAAACTTCACATATGTAGTTACTTTATTAATAAGCTCTCTTAAGAACATTTGTGAGTAAGAGGGGAAGTAAGGTGAGAAAGATCAGAGAAGAAGAAACTCAGCCTTCTAGACAAGAGGAGATACAAATGAGTTTCCAGGAAAAAGTGTAGAGATATGGAACTCTGGCTTTGTTTGGTTTGTTTCTTTTGCCCTTTAGCCCTTGTTACTTGTATAACATAAAGTTTTTATTGCTTTGGAAGAGTTTTTAGTCACAGGTTTTTTATAGTTTTAATATGTGTATGCATTGAAAAATATTTAGTAATATTTTATATTTAATGTGGGATTTTCTTTTTATTCTCAGCACTTCTCTGGAGAAGAAAGCATTTTTGGAAGAACTCTTATTGATCTGAGCCACTGAATTAGTCTAATGTAGAAGTTGTTAATTGATAGGTGGTTTCACTTAATTGTAATGGAGAAAAGCCATTGAAAGATTTTTTTAATGGATTTTTATGAATGAAATTGTGGTTTATTTTAAATAACTATGTGATGCTCAATGAAAGGATCTCTGGAACTTTCCTGAATATTTTATTCAATAACCTTAGCTCACGTTTGTTTTTATGAGGAAAGAGAAGTTCCAAGAATGTCTTTTTTAAATTTAAAATGTCAAAAGCTTCTGTATAAAAGTACATTTCAACCTCTAGGTATTCATACATTGCAAGAGTATTATTTCTTTTCATAAAAGAATTCATCTAAATTCACATCATACTGTCTTTTTCAGTAACAGTTTAAAAACCCAATCAGGGTTGAAAAAAGGAAAGAGTCAGAGGTCAAAATTAGATATTTTTTAAATAACACAGGGGGAAACATGCATAGGATATGTCAGTTCTTTCCCGAAAGAAAACATGATAATTAATCCCTCACTTAGCACCTTGTTTTTTTCACTTCCAAACTTGAATACAAAACTTTTTTTGACATAATAGCCAATTGGTATTTAAAATTGTTATCATCTCTGTAAGAAAAAAACACGGCCTTGAAGTAATTAAAAAGAAAAGAATTCTTCAAGCTCAGGTTATGGCAACCTGTGCTATTTGGTTGGAGAGTTTTTAGGGTTTAAAAAAAATGGATCCGACAGAACTTCTATATTTCAAAATATTAGTGCATTAGCTTTATTGGAAAAAGCTGAAATTGTTCAAATGACCTCAGTAAAACAATTTGGACTACAATTCCCGGAATGCTCATGAAGCTAACATGTCTACATGTTCTTAAAAAGTCAATCCATCATTCTGAGGCTAGATCGATGGATTATGACTTTCTGATGCCAGATCTGTGAATTAAGGCTTTTTTGAGTACAGCCTTCTACCCAATTATTGCCCCTATTCATATATTATAAATCATTATTCCTTTACCAGGTAGTCAGCAGTTTCTATTTCCTAAAGTTTCAGAGCCTTCCTTTTTTAGCCATTGTGGCGCTCCCATTGAGCAATCAAAACCAGAGAGTGCTGACCTGAAAAATAAAGCTTCTGTCACAGCAAATTGTTGAGGGAACAACAGTCATTTCTAGTTCTTCAAGTTTCTGTTGAAATAAAGGGTATTAGATTAGATTGAAACAAATCTCATCCCCTTCCTGCACAAACAAGCAATATAATAAATTAGTACGAAAGTTGTTGGCAGGCATTGACTTCATTTTTAAGTGCTCATGCCTGACTTTCTTAAAACTGATGCTTTCTTATGAGAAGTTGACTTTTTTTTTTTATATGAAGACTGATCGGCTTCTGATTTAAAGCTGAAATTTGCCAGCATGCTACCTTGATTGTGTCTATTAGGTGCTGTTAAACTGAAGTTCCTTTGAATAAATTATTTATAGAGTAATAAATGCACCTCTAATGCAATGGAATATATGATAAAAATAAAAAATGCTTTACTATAACCAGTTTAGGTGTCAAATCAAAACACATCTTGAACAACTTTATTAAAAGATATTTGGAAAAAAGAAGAGCTGTTTTAGGACCTATCATGCATCCAGAGAAGTCATTAAATGAAATGTAATTGTGCTGTGTTGGAGAGTTATCTCAACAGATTTCTCAGGCTAAGGGAATTTAGGTCTAGTCCATGTGGATGGAAAAAATCAATAGTATGATCTTGTTTTTTATTTCATTTTGCTGTACTGATATTCTTCATTAGGATGCAGTTTTTACACTAGATGGCTGTGCATAAAATATGTCCAGTCAGTACATTGCTGGTGGAGTAGTTGTCAAAAAGGATGGTGGTGATCGATTGAAGGGAGGGTGGTGTAATGAGTGTGGTAGCACTTGTCTTTTATTAACTGTTTGTTCTAGTCCCGTGTCTGTCGCGAGAGAGCTGTCACAGTGCTGGCTGGTGCCTCAGTTTCTCCTTTGGGTGAGCACATGGATTCTAAAATCTGTGTCCCAAGGACTATTTCTGTGGCTCTCTCTTGAAAAACAGATTTGTGTTTCTTGTGTTACCCCTGTTGCTCTTCAGTCAAGGATGTTTGTTAGAAACTACGTGAGAAAGTTGACATGGTATTTTCCATGTCCTGCCATTAAGTGGTTGGGGGGGCAGTTGGTAATGCTTTAATATGCTGTAGTTTAATTCTTCTTGAAGGAAGACATTGTCTTGGCATATTCATCTAATTCCTAATTGTTTATTTCAGGAGTTCTGGGCATTAATGACATCTTGCTCCCACCTTCCTTATCCTCTCACCTCTTTCACATTTTCAAATTTTGGCCACCGGAACTTCCAGGGTGCTGCAGAGCGCTGGAAACAGCTGGTTTGTTGGGAGAGAACAGGAATAATTGTTATATGAATGCTTATGGAGAAAACACAATTTCAAGGACAAGTGCCAGCACAGGGTTGGAACCAGTGATGGAGCTCCAAAGCCTTTCGTGTTTCCGATGGCTTTCCAATGCGACACAGCTTCAGAGCCCAGTTCTGCTGGTGGGGAGTCTAGTGAAGCTCCTTCTGCCACCCACGGAAGTAGGCTCCAACCCATTTTCAGATTTCCTGTGAAATGCAGATGCCCACTAGATGGAGACACAATATTTTATACATTAGTGGCTATACAGATGGTAATCAAACCCACCAGCTGCTGCCTGCGCGTTCTGGGCACCTCGCCAATTTACTGGCAGTATGTTGACTGGGAAGCAGACAGTGACACACTTTGATCGAAAAGCTTGTATGATGATTTTTTTTTGTTGTAATATTATTGGTTTTTTTTAAAATGATAAAAGAGATCAAGATGTGTATCTTGATCAAAGGGTACTGCTGTCTGCTTCCCCATCAGCAACTTCTAATTTATAGAAATCAGATTGCATGGAAAGCAATCAGCAAAGGTTTGAGGTCTTTCTTGTTCTCGCTGCCAAGACATGCTGACAAGTGAGAAAATTAAAATCAGAGAAGGTAGGGAGAGAACTAGTAAAACAGTGGTTGAAATATAATTATTTAAAGCTCATGATTTTAATAATTTTAGGGCTGTAAAAAAATCCAGTTAAAGTGTTCAAATTGGCTATTGCTGTTATTATAAGAGCACCTTAAGGTCTTTTCTCTGATGGAGAGTGTTGCTTTGAGACTAATTTAGCACTGAGAGAGAAATATATCTATTATTTGTTGTCTCGGAATAATAACCTATCTCTGGTCCTGGGGCAAAGTTTTTCAAAGGCACCCCCTATCAGCTCTATTTCCTCCACATGGAGTTGTGCATCCAGTATGATTTATTAGGGTGTATACACGATACAATGAACACCTGCAAAGAACACTTAAACCAGTCAGTCCTATAAATGTGAAGATAGTGTGTGCAGAGGGACTTTCCTGAAAATTTGTCTATCATACTTGGTAAGGTCTTTTCCCTTTAGGGTCTCTAGTAGAGTCTTTTCTCTTTTCAGCTCTTGGTATTGACTCCTTTAAAAAACATCGGTTTTGGTTTGTTTGGTTTTTTTTTAATCTTTGGTCCTTCCAGGCTTAAACAACAATTAGCAGTTACAGATATATGTGTGTGTATATATGTGTGTGTGTGTGTGTGGACTGTGTCAGCTGGAGAAAGACTGTTTTGGTGCACAAGTGAATATTTCTGGCCAACATAAAAACACAAACCCAGTAACAGGGGTGAGCGTTGCTTCACATTCTGCCAAATGTTAAAATCAAAATGAAGAATCATATGATAGAAGGACCTGGGATATATGACATTTTCTCTAGCTGGAGCAAGGGATTATAGCCTGCTGTAGGTAAGGAAGTATTTCTGGGTATGGCTCTGCATTCTCAAGAGAAGATGCTGCTCTTTGGTGCTTGCTCCCTCTAGGTACTTATGACATTGCTATTTAGGAAAGTTGCCAGGGAAAAGGTGCTGCTGAAAGGAATAAATAAAACCCTTTGACATCATTGCTTCATTTTTTTTCCATCAAAAGCTGACACATCATCCTTATTTCATCAGGCAAACTGTGTGCAAATTTCATGACCACATTTTGTTTGCCTATTTTTGTAGAACAGTTTCTCAGAAAGACAAAGCATGAGGGAGGGAGAGGAAAGACTGCAGTGTACAGCTCAATCCAGTACCCTTTGGATTCACTTAATCTATGGACGACTCAAGATTTTAATTTCAAAGTTTGAAGCATTTGCTCTTGATTCTGATTTGTGTTAGAATTCTGTATGATTGTGGAAGCCTTTGAACAAATGTCAGATTTTTGTTGGATCTGTGACTTGGATGTGTAGTAATTTTCTAGAAGATGCAGTTAACCGAATTTATAAGGGATAAGGAGTTAAGTGAGTGTTGTTTGTTTGGTTTTTAATTGGAGAGAAATTAGTGAGTAGGAATGTTTGTTTCTTCTCTTGCATTGTTTGAACAAATTCTAAAAATCCACAGTGGATTATACGATTTGTCATGAGCTTCCCAACAAGTCAAAGCAGAATGAGATTTACGCTCTTTTTCAGCAGAAACCATTTCATGCCCCAACAGAAATGGAAATGACTGTTCTCAGAAACCTTCCAAGTCAAAGTGGGAGGAGATATTCTGTAAGGAGATGTTACCTTCTCAAAAACAACTGCACATCATCCAAGGTGTGGTTGGCTTTGGCAGTTTGCCAAGAGGAAACTTTAGTATCAGGTTTCAAATCACCCACCAAGCCAAGCTGTGCCTGGGAGGCAAAGCTTTGATTAACTCTTGCATTCACCAAACTAACCCTGCCCCGACCCACAGCTGCATTTTTATTTAAGGTGACTGACAGTGTTGCAGAAAGAGCTAAAGCAAACACGGGCACTCAGGCTGAGGGGCAGCATGAACAGATTTATGAATACGGACGTTACAAGAAGAGCCTGTTTGCAATGGGGTGTGAAACTCAAGTGTCACGTAAGGAAGGAGTGGTTTCTTTTTACTAACAGGCTGTGGTTAGAATGCTGCTTAGATCCATGTTATATAGAAATGGAGTTGTAAAGAAGTACCAATATCTTAGACTTATGTGGGGGTTTTGTGTGTGCTGATCAAATATTCTGGTGTTAAAATAGACTAGTTTCACATAGAGAGGTAACTGAAAACTGTAACTCTGAAATTTCAGAGAAAAACTGGCTTGCTTCTGCACTCCCAAATTGGGAAATGTATGTTAATAGCTTAATTTTTTATGATAAAAACATGAAAAATAAGTCCCTAAAATAGTGTTGAATCAATTTTCTGATAAAACAAATTTGTTTTCCCATTTGTGATTAAAATGACCTACAGTAAGATTTTTTTTTTAACTAGGTGTTAATTAAAAATATGGAAATGGATTTAAAAAACCTTGCAGTTCACAGAAGAAGAATTACCATAACTGATTTGTTCTCAGAGCCATGCCTGTTTTGAGATGTTTTTAAGATGTCTAAGTTACTGGTTGTTTTTCTGCATGATTGTTTCCAAAGCAAAATGTGATTCCAATAAAAACAGTAATTGAATTTACAGTCCACAGGACAAATTGTTGTTTTAACAGAAACTTACACACTCAGGCAAAGACCTTATGTTTTAGGTCTAATAACAAAGAACACAAGCTCTCCGTTTTTATGTGGCCATATATTCTGAAAAGTTTTCTAATGTGGCATATTTTTTTTTAAAAAAATCTATATTATATTTTTTAAATTGTGTGAGCAGTTTTTTTCCCCCCTCTTAGCTCTGGATCAATATTCCTTAGGTTGTGTTGGCTTGTTGTTTTTTTTTTAATGCAACCTTTTAAATGTTAGTGCAGCTATTTTCTGTAGCATCAGCTGGGGGTGAATCAATATAGACCAGCCTATCCACATCTAATGCACCTGATGTCTGAGAGGAGTTTGGAGGGAGCTTGTTCCTCTGGCTTTTGGTACTGAAAGAATGCACAGAGCATGGGGCAGTTGTGTGAGGGGCTTGTCCATGACCAGTGTTGCATGGAGAAAACGCTGGTTTCTGAGGAAGTAGGTAGGAAGGGAAGGCTGTCCAAGAGCAGTGGCAGACAGAGGCAGGAGGTGGAACCTCTTCCAGCATCAGGCAGTGACTGTGCTTTACTGTATCAACAGCAAAGTATTAGTTTTCTGCTGTCAGACTTTCTCAGCAAGAGCTCCCAGTCGTTTCTTGAACCCCTTTTGCTATAAAAGGTGAAGTTTTTCAAGTTTTCCCAGGTTTTTGGAATCTTCTTTGTGCCTTTCTTTCCTGTACAGTGTATCCAGTTTGGATAAAGCCTTAAGTCTGTTCTTGCTGAACTTGGAGAAACCTGGTGGAGTAACACACAGCTTCAGGAGCACGTGCTGCTTTTAACTGGTGTGTGCACAGCATGAGTGACACTGGAGATTCACACGTGCTGGAAACAGGCACATCTGCCTTTTTGGTAGTCTTAGGGCTGACCCTGTGGAACAGTAGGTGAGATATTGCTGCATCTTGGATGTAACACCTGGAAAAAAGCAGTCCAGGATAGTCGGTGCTGGTAATCTTTGCTGAGTCCCTACAGTGATAATTTCAATTCAAAAAAAGAAATATTTCATATTTCCCAGCACCAGGCAAACCAGGGAGCCTGGGTGAGGAAGCCAGCTTTCCTAGATTCCCCTAGGGGAAAGGGGAGGCAACAGGCTGTGCCTGCTGTGGTCCAGGGCAGGTACATTAAGCAATTGCTGGGTTCTTAATTCATCTGACTTGCTCTGACTGTCTCTCAGGAGAGGGAATCATCTTTACACTTCCTACAAGGAGGAGTTTAGGGGGTTGACAAAGCCCCCTAAGCAGGTGTGATGAATACCAGCCCCCTAAGCAGTTTAATTCTTACAGGCCATTTTGTTGCCAAAGGCACACGGTCTCATGCAAATTGGTTTTCTGAGAGTATGAAATTGCAGCAAATGTTTATAATATGTTTGAAGCCTGGACCCAGAAAGAGATACCGAGATGCACCTGGCCAAGTGTGCTTTCACATTTTTTTTCATAACACTTTCAGCATTCATATCAGATCTTTCCTCATTAAATTATTTGAAAAAGAGATGTATGACAAGGAAATGTAAATCTCCAACCTGATAAGGTGGATGCCACCAAAATATTAGAATGCCTGTTGTTCATTGGGTTCAACAGAACTCGCTTTTATGGTTTTCTCATGTGATCACATGAATAATAAAAAGGGCTTTAATTTTTTAAAAATATTTGTAGACCTAGATAGGTGGTTGTTGTGGGAAAGGTGTTTGTGGTTTTTGGTTTTTTAAATGGCTTTAGATCCCTGTTGGTTATGACTCTACAGACAGAATAGGAACTGCCTGCCCTTTCCTTGTTTTCTGGGTGCTCTTCATGCGGAAAGTGGAGGTTGGTGCTTTGAAGAGCCCTGACATGCAAGAGCTGTGCTTTCAAGAACTAAAAAAAAGGCTTCACCCCTCCCCAAAATATGTATGTATTATTTTTAAAAGGCTTTCATTAACCTTGAGCATTTAAAATGATGAGACAGATCCTCAAAAAATCATGAGTTACTTAAAAATAATTGTTGTTTTGTTCCTTTTCCTTGCAGTCTAGTTTTCAAGCTCTCAAGATTTATGTTTTCAATCTTTGCTCTGCAACCATAAGAGCTAGACACTAACTTTATTTTTAAATGAAAGCTGAGATTCTCTTGTAATCCCATAACACCAGGAGATTTGGCAATGCTAAATACAATGTGAATTCAGAGTGACCATTCCAAGGTGAATCATTTAGTGATGTGTCGTCAGCATAAAAGCCAACTGAGGATTTTTTTTTTATGCCTTTTATTTTGTCTTTCTAAATAATCTGAAAATTGGCAGTAATAACTGGAAGCTTGGTAAAAGCAGTAGAAGACAACTGCAGCCTAGTAAAATCAGTATTTTTTTTTGTTTCTGGTATGTTAGGATATTCTTACAGAATCTAGGTATTAAGGGCATTCTGCATTTAGATATCCCTAGAGAGGAAGGCTTTGGTTGTTTTTGTAGAAGCACCCTTTTCTACTCAGTCAAGCATTAAAATTGGCAGCAGTTCCTGGAGTAGAAAGAAAATCCTGGTTGTTGCCCTCATATAGTTACTGAAAACAGTAAGAGGATATGTAAAGGCTTTAACTCCAAGGAAAAATATTTATAACTGTGACAGTGTGTTTCCTTACAATAATTTATGGGCAAAATGTAAGAAAGGAGGAACACAAGCTATAAATAATATTTCTTATGTAAACATAACGGCAGTAGCAAATTCTTTTTATTTAAAAATTAATATTGATGTTCATTAATATAAATTACCGCATTTCAGATGACTCTGATGTCCTTGAGGCCAGATGTCACTGACTGATTTACAGCTTCCTGAGGGAAGGAGGAGATCCTGTTTTGTCAATGTGGGCACCAAATTGCTTCAGATAGCTATTTTGGACTAGATTAATTACTAATGTATTGTCAACAAAGTCAATTCACATCTCAGCTCAGGAACATGGAAAACTCTCTTTAAAACATATTAACTTAGATTTTGAAATGCAGGAGAAAGAGCATAATGCCTACTTTTGACTCACTGAACTTCTGTCTCATTTAGGAATAGCGTTTTGAAAACTCCTGCCCAGGAACATGCACACAGAATTTCCATGTGCATCATTAGCAACTCGGGAACATACTTCAGAGGCAGAGTTTTAGGCCCTCATTGATCTTAATTCTACTTTTAATATTAATACAATTGCGTACAGCGAGGGCGTTTAGAAGGAAGCTCTGCCATCTTTGTCACACCACAGTGATCAGATAATCTGGATTAAGTTTTTGAGCGCTTCCTAAAATCCTTATGTGTAGTGTTGCTGCAAAATAGGATGGCCAGTGTATTTGTGGAGGTACCAGCAGCCTCCCAGGAGCCTCCTGTGGGAACGCTGGTGGGCGATGCCTCAGCAGGCAGGTGGGGTGGGTTTGTTGTGTTTGCATATGCTGGCAGGTTAAAGAGGAAGGATGAAAAAAGGCTACCTGGTTTGAGTCAGTGCATCTCTGTCCATTAGGTATTCATTCAAATCCAACCACATGAAATACAGGCACCTAAACAAACCATCTCTTGTAAGCGCCTTTGTTCCAGCCACTGAAATTCAGCACATTTGTAGGTGTGTGGCTGGGCAAGCTCAGCATGAATAGCAAACTAATGTAAATCCTGTGTTACTGAGTTTGTTTGATAGCAAATCTCACATATATATGAGAGAAATCTGTGGAGGTCCCTGGTAGCACAGGATCCTGTGGCCTACAACTGGAAACTACGGAGGTGATATGAATATAGAGAATAATACACAAAGAACTCCCTTTTTAAAATGCATCTGTCATTCATATAAAATCAAATCCATATCCATGGAAAGGCTTTGAAAGATGTTACAAGGCTTTAGAAATGGCCCATGCTGAACATGGGATTTTTTTTTTTCAGTCCTTATAAATAATTATTTTCCTATGTTTGGTAAGATTAACTGCAGAGAATTTATGTTAAGACTGTGTGGAAAGCAGTACAGAATTTCAGATAATATTAAGCTTAGAAGGTGGTTTCAAAATGTTTCTGTGATACAAAAGCCATGTATTAGAGGCAAATGCACCACCCCTTCAGTCTCTTTTCTCGTGTATGAAATAAGTAAACATAAACTCTAAATTCTCATTTTCAGCAAGTATGTTAGTAAATCCAAACTAACCTTGACCTTAGCTTTGCTAATTTCCAAACTCTGATATTTATTCCTGAAGTAGATTGTTTCCTTTCATATCTTGTACATAAAAACTGCAAACCTTTCCAATGACTTGAATTAGAGTGTAAGTAAATAGCTGGTTTTAATCTACATAATATTTTGAGAGCAGACATTTTGTGCTATGACTATTAAGATATACCCAGCAGCCATTTCTATAATACTAAAACCTCTTATATATATTATTAAAAATAATGCTATCAGCCAGAGCTTGTTTTATGCCACAGAAACTTAAATAATAAAACACAGCGTGGATAAAATCTGCAATAATAGTGACTTAAGCAAAATTAATTTAAGTAACAGATAACATCTGGGGGGAAATATAATGGTATATTGGTAAGTTATGCAAAGCTAATTTTGTAATAACTACCACATCTGTGGAACTCATCTATTAGAATGCTTTACCAATCTTCTTTTCTGCCATTATCCTGTTTTAGAAATTTTCCTGTGTACTATTTTATTGTCTTTTCTCTGCCTACATTTGTAAAAAGGCAATTTGCTAGCCGTGAACAACAAGTATGTGGTTTTATGTACAGAACAACACTACACTTTTTATACTTCAGTCTCTTTATGCACACTTGTGCTAGAAAGAATTCCAGAGTGGAATTGTGACATGGGGCTGTCCATGGAGAGCAGTGCCTGCAGTTCTCAGCTGGCCTGATATAACTGGGGTGGGAAAGTGAAGGTGACGCTGAACGACACTTGCCAACCAACCTCTGCTGGGTGTCAGCTCAGCCTCCAGCCTGCTCCAACTTGTCTGGGTTCAAGTGGCCTTTTGGCACCCCACCACACCCAGGAATTAGTAGGAATATTGCACTTAATTCTCCCTCCAGCTCTTTCAGAGCAGCTGACACTGATATGCCAACTACATTTGTGCGATTGCTTCACAATTCCTTCATGTCTGAATTCCTGTGGACCCACCGGACCACAGTGTGCAGGAAAATATTGCCAATTAATTTTAAGGCATTATCATCTTGCCAAACTGTTTCTCACATTTCGATAGTTATATTGATTCAAGAGGACACTTTGAGTAATACATCTTTGTCACAGTGAATAATGCTCACATAATGACAAATCTTCAGGAATTAAAAAAAGGAGGATGAAGTTTTTAATGTAGGTCAGTGGAAGTAATTCACCATAAATTTACTCAGACTTCAGAAACCAGCAACATTTTTTTAAAGCCACTGTAACTGTATAAAACTTACTGTGTCTCCTTCTCTGTTTTTAAATAGATTTTACTACAGAGCCATTGGTGCTATTAAACATGAGGTTTTGTTCAAAGGAAACACAAAGACTTAATTGTGTTTTTTAAAGGAAAGTATTGCATCAGAAGGATTCATTTAAATACGTTTGTTGGCTTCAGGCTCTCACCACAATTCATTCGTTCTAATTTTCCCCTGGACTTGTTAAGGACACAATGTATAGGAAGGAGCAATGCAGAATGGCATTTTTAGGTCACTATATTTTGGCTGTAAACTGTAGTGCTGCTCATAAACTTGTTATTACTAAACAAAATGCTTCATATTCTACATTGAAGTTGCACAGTCTTTTAAAAAAAACTTTTGGCTGAATGTTGGGACTATTATGGCTCATTAAAGAGACTAGTTCTGCTGTAATTTAGTTATTTCTTAATGATCCAAGGGTTATTATTAGACATGGAACAGATGACTAAAGAATGGCTCTCTGTAAAAAGATGCAGTGAAGTAAAAATATTATTCTAAAAAAACAGAACCTCTGAAAATCTTATCCATGCTACAAAAATGTGTTTGATCAGCTTGGAACTGATTCTAAAAACCGGGTCTTTTTTTTTTTTTTTTAAATTTGGACCAGAGGGAATAAATGTAATAATGATTTAGTCTAAATAAAGAAAATATTTTGAGTGAATAGGTAACTAACTAACCAAAAAATACGGCTTTAAGGAAGCAGAAAGTAATTGTGAATTCTCGTCTAGTTCAGCTAATATTTTAATAAGAAAATATAAGGTAAGAAATCAGGGAAAATGGATATAGCTGCTAAATCAAAAAAGCTCTAGTTTAAAAAAATAGAATTTGAAAACAAAGAATCTTTTTATTTTAGCAAAAATACAGTTTAGCTCAGCTTTTTAATTTTGTTGCAAACCCCAAACTTTCTAGCTATTCCTTTTGTGAGTCCGTAGGCACTAACACAGTGCTGAAAATTTGAATTACAAGCCATAGAGGAAAATGCTTCTATAAACCTGTTTTCCTCCCCACTTATTATCTGCAAATATTTCTGTCAGCCTTTTGGGTTCTTATAAACATGGGCTGATACTATCTGCCTTTTTTAGCGAGCTCACACATGACAAGGAATCTTGAAGATAGTGACAACGTCCAAACAGAAGTTCTGAAAAGCTTTTAGGACTACAAAAGAGATTTTTAATGTAATAAAGTGGCTAGGTCTCACTTTTTGTTTTCAATTTTTGCTATCACTTCTGTAGATCCATAGAATATTTTAATATTTTCAGCATGTGTAACTGTAGCAAGTAACTAAATAAACCAAATATCAACCTAGCCATGATTTCAAAAGCATGAGGAAATTAATTTATGGGAGCTGCAATTACCCTGATGTGAATTAATGTCGTTTACTTACACCATCCAAGCAAAATCCTGTTTGTAATCGCTGACTCAGAACTGGAACATCTGCCTCGTATTCTCGATGGGCACTTCCCCTTTCAGAGGCCCCAAACATACAATTTCAGTGTTATTCCCTGTTCCTTGCTTGTTCAGATATGCCTTTTTTTTTTGCCCTATTTGGCACATATGTTCTCTGTCATCCTTTTTTTTTTTTTAAATAGGAGACAAAACCTTGTCCCTTTAGAGGACATGGGGCTGCCTTCTGCATCATTCCTGAGAACCTGAGCACTAGGTTCTTCATCCAGCTGCTCTGAGGGGGAAAAGCCATTCCCTCCAAGCATTCCTGGAGCTGCAGCTCACACACCAGCACAATACCAGTGAGGTTCCCATGTTCTCAGCAAAGGAGCAAGTTGATGTGAAGCAGCAAAACTTGGACCATTAGCAGCTCTTAAATTATAGTCACATATTAAAATATTTTTCTTAGGGCCTTACTTGATGCAGTGTCACTACAACTTTACTCCAGCTGACTCCTTTGGTAGAGCCCTGCAATTCCAAACTGCAAAAAGATCCCTGTTCAGAGGTGACAAATTGGCACTGGGAAGACAGCATGTTACCTAAGCACCGTGTTTTCTGAGCGTAATTATCCACATGAGTAAGAAGCTGTAGTGTTATGAAATTATGAAAATCATCTGTTCTTTCCAACTATTATAAAGAGGGCCCCTTGAGAGGCAGCTAGAAATTAAAGCTGATCTATAGTAATTTTCAGAATGCATTCCAGTTCTGAGCACCTGGATAGTAACAGAAAAGGTATTGTTTTTTGTTGCTTGCCAGCCATTTTATTTCCATTTTAAAAAATCTGCAAGAAACCTCTGAGTAATGATTAAACCTGAATTACTCTTTTTCTTTTTTTTTTTTTTCTAGCACCAGGAGGATGGGATTGAACTTGACCAACCTGCAGTTCCCTCCTCAGCTGCAGCGACAGAATCTCAGGTGTAGGGTTTTGTTCCTTTTAATTTATTTTGGGGTTTTTGTGAGCTATTTTCCTATGAATTCCCATTGGAGCCCAGTCACTGATGACATTTATTCTCCAGAATATAACATGCATTCTCTTCTAAGATTGAATAAAATTACTTTTAATGCATTAATCAGTCAGCAGAGGACATTTATTTGAGTCATCACCTCTGGGCTCTCCCCCCTTGTAACTTCATCGCCTCAGGACCTCTCTGCCAGCCTGGGCAATGCAGGGACTGCTGGTCCCTGTCAGAGCAGCACTTCCCGAAAGCAGCTCCATGTATTGTTGCATGTCTTTGGCTGGTGCTGTTTGGTCTCGTGGAGGGCAGGATGATGTTCTAACTCACGCGTTTCTTGTGGGTGGTCGCTGCCAGGGGTCTGCTCAGGAGGATTACCTGGAAGAGCCCTGTCCAGAGGTAGAGTCCTCCGAGGCAGATGCTGTGGCTGGTGTCACTGCTGAAGATCAGAAGTCTGCAGAGCGTGAAATCCCAAATGAAATTATTGGCAACCTTGAGGTACTATTACTAGAAAGCTATTCACTAATTCTGTCTATGGTTAATTAGCTAGCTCAGCCTTAATGAATATAAACTGTATTCGTGCTAAAGCTGGCAAAAAGCACATCCATATGCTGTAAAAATGTGAATTAGCCTCTATAAATAACTCCTAGTTTAGTCAGCTTACATGAGATAAGATAAAAAATATTCAGTAATATAACAACATATATCTTCAGCATTACTATGTGTCAAGAAACACAGGCCAAATCCTGCCCTCGGTGATGTCAGTGATAAAATTCCTTCTCAGGGGTTCAGGACCAGCTGCTGTGATGGAGTACATGCAATGTGTGCTTAATATAAATTGTTTGATGCATCTGTGTTACACATCCTTCAATCTGTGTAAGAAAAAACAGGTTTATGCCAGTTCTAGGCTTTGTTTGGTTGGCACGTGACTGTAAAGAGCTGCCTCAATGGAACAGATCAGGTGTCAGTATGGGGGCTACAGACCCTGAGGGGTCTATAATTTCTTTCTGTGGGGTTCATGAAAGAGAAGGAAGCTATTGACACTGAACTTAAATAAGAAATTACTGAAAACAAACTGGCTTGAACAGAGTTCCACCAAGGAACTGCGGGAATTTGGTCTTATTTGCAACAACCAGGTGGCACTTTGAACTTTAGATACAGCACATTAGACACTATTGACCAAGCAGCAGTTTAAGAAATAGCTAATATTATCTGAAAATAGTGTGATGTTGATAAATTCTTTTACATAGACTACACATGAATGGAGAATATAGATAAGAATAATGATGCCATCATTAGATCTACCTGTTTGATTTCATACTCCATTTCAACATGTCTTTAGAAACAGGAGGGAACCTCTGGCCTCTGTTGTCTTATTCCTGTCCCTACCTGTAGAAAAAGAATAAAATTCCTGGTTTTCACTTGACTTTGATGCCATCAGTGTCAGTGCTAAGAGTTTTTTCTTTACAAAAACTGCACAGATGAGAAAAAGGCTTTATTTTTTTCTTATTTTGCAACTCTGGGTGTATACACAGAGAATAATTTCCCTTCAGTTTTTAAGTCTTTCACAAGTGTATCTTTTTCACCTGTTTTCTCAGTTTCTTGACCTCTGAAGTCATCTTATAATGAGATTTTTACTTGATACATGATCAAACTCATACCATTTTTTTGTTATGTGTGAACTGTGATTTCACAATCTGTATTGTGTCTTAACATATGCATTAACAAGGCAGCTGTTGCTCTAACTGAGTCTAGAAAATAACTTTTATTCTGATATCACTCAGTGGTCTCAGCAGCAGCCATAGTGAAGGAGAGTAGAAGAGGATTAGCCTAAGGATCAGTGTTCCACAGTTTACACACATAACGTAAGGGGGTTCCAGTCTGAGCTACTGAGAACTTTGAAAACATTTTAACTGTCGTCATCTGTTGATAGATTGCAGAATAGCGCTGGTAGGGATTTCTAGGACTGACAAGACACAAAGTCCCTAAAATGTTACGTGTTTCTGGGACAAATCCATTTGCTTTATCAAAATTGCCTGAATTCCATTAAGAATGCAACTCTTAAGTTTCGGAATAGTTTATGCAGAGTTTGTAAAGGACCTCTGAGCCTGTTCCACTTGTCTGAGCAAAACTTTGTGACTCTTAAAGTCATTGCACTCCTTCTGTCTCTCTTGTATTTTTGGAGTAATGAATGCTTATATTGAGAAATATATGTAAATTGCCTATAAACCCCCAGTATTTGTGGCCCTTTATCCAGTGATCCCACATTTCCCAATGCCATAGAATCAGAGATTGCTAAACATTATCACTGCCGAAGATTTCGCTAAAATATGTCCCAACCCTTGTACCTTCCCCACAAATGCTACATTCCAAATTAAATGCTCCATGTCTACAGCAGTCTGAATTTCCGGAATGAGATGCACATTCATAATTTTGCTTGTAATTAAGTCAGAGAAGCAGCATCACAGAAGTATGTTTTTTTATTGTTCATTTTCAGTAATGCTTTCTAATTCCAGCAATGTTTCAATAAAACACATTACACTAGAGAACAAACATCTGCAGCAAAGGAAAACAGTGGCAACAACCAAATCCCAAAGCAATCTTTCTGGTTTGGTGTCTGTTGGTAAAGGCTGTCTGAGAATACAGGCAAATCATCCTTTCTCCCAAGACAAGGTTACGTGAGGAATGGCTGTCCCAGATCACTTCCTGCTGATGGCAGCCATACCATACATCGGGATTGTGCACAGCAATGTGATAACGTGTTATCACATAAGTCCAGGCTGGAACACCGTTATGTCTGCAAAACAGGAAGGTGTGTAGGATAATGTCTGCCTTGCTGCACTACAGTGTGTCAAAACTACAAAGACAATGTGCAGCCCAAGATAGCTCCATCATAACCACTTCTTTCTTCTGATTTTCTTTACAGGCGGACGTAAATGAAAAGCTGCAAATGCAGGAAGAAGCTTAGACTCGGAGAACAGAAAAATTAAAAAATCGTAAATAGCCAGATAAGAAAGGCGATGCTGGATTTCACAGGAATGGGGCAGTAGGGGATGGCACGCACAGAGCTGGCTCCCTGCCTGAACATAATTATTTCTGTATAAAGGAAAGTGGTTCTGTTAACATTTACCTAGAAGTACTTCATCTCAGTTCCTCAAATTTACTGTGTTCTGCCAGCATTGTTGTTTAGTTTAGGCTTAAGTTGAAGATTATAAACAGAAGGATACAGAATCAAAACATGTCGAAGTTCAGTTTATTTCTGAATAGAAATCCTAACATTAAAAAAAAAACCTGTTGAAGTTTCATTCTCTTTTGTTCTTCCAGTTGTGAAATATTTAACAGTTTCTGCTTTACACCAATGGTTTTTTTCAGGAAATGTTGCTACAAGGAGAATACATAGAGAGGAAACATCATTTTGAGGCACTGCAGATATAATAAGGAGAGAATTTAATTAACATGTAATTACACACTTTTCACTGTAGCTATTCGTTAATAATATGTGTGTTATTTCATTTTAATTTGCTTCCTAAGCTTTAAAACACACTTAATAGCTTACACTTCTTTCTTTCCACCATATTAAAATTGCATAAATGAAGAGTTTGCACTTCAGCATTCCCAAGAAGAGTTCCTTTAGATTTCAGGAGAATTTTTTCTGGAATGCATGTAACCTTTCATCTGAGAATGTTTCCATATTTTTTCCAGACATTAGAGAATGTTTCATACTCAAAAGGAATTCAACCAAATAAATGACCTCAAGAAGAACCAGTTTAACATCTACATTTCAAAACTGTGGCCTGTATTTATTGTGTCACAGAACTCTGTGCCCTAGAAAGCATGTGAAGTACAAGTCATGCTTTGAAGCGTAAAGGCTGGATTGGATTACATGTTTAGTGGAATATTTGAGAAATAGAGTGTTCTATTCATTACATTTTCATATTTGTCTCCCACTCAGTAAAAAGTTAGTTTTTGTTTCATTTCATCCCCATTTTTTATGGTGGTAAATGAAAAAAATTGGCAAGCCTGACTCAGTCCAATAAAAATAAAAATAAAGTGGCTTGTACCATTTTTCCTAAAAGGTCTAATTTAGTGGTACCTGACTTGCAGGGGCTGCTCCCAGCGGGCATGGGTCCAAGTGTGCAGCTGGAAGGGTCGTTCCCATGTGCTGGTCAGTGGGAAGTGGTCCCACAGCTAAAGACCACATCCAGTACTGTGCCTGGGCACCAGCAGCCTGGGTGTGCTCTACAGAGTGCGAGTCACATGTGGGCTCTGAGCTCCTGTAAAGCAATGGTTCAGTGTTTGAAGTGGACGGAGTCTTTTACTGGGTCTCTGGGCACTGAGAAAGATTGTTCCCCTGGTGGGTCATAAGAAGAAGTGAACTCTGTAATGATTCACTTCCAAGTTTTCTTGGTTGCTCTTTCCAGTGCTGGCCGGGAAATTACTGTGAGCTTCCTTTCAACTATTAACAGCTAACTGTTCTGCTTTGAACACTGAAGGAATTCCTGAAACATTATTAGTTTTACCTTTAAAAAAAATAAAAATTTGATTCCTGGTTGTGTTCTTTTGTTGTTTTGTTGCTATGAAATACAACTTTTTTTGTTATCAAAACTTTCTGAAATCAAAATGTCCTTTACTTTGATACATAAATCCATCTCCCAGCACACTATGCTAATGTCACCATTTCCCTGGTTTTGAACTCAAAGGTGAGAACAGAACTTTTGAAGAGAGCTGTCCATATGACAAAGAGTATTTTAAATACTTTTTAGTGAAAATGTGTTATTGGCAATTTAGCATTGTTTAGCACTTTAGACCTAAATCTGAGGACTGCAGCACTCCTGCTGTAGAGCTAAGCAGAAAGGACTAGCTGTGATTTATGTTAAGACCAATGCTAAACAAAGGCTTTTGCCCATAGCTCTTTCTCTCTCTCTCTCCCAGATTTTGTGGAACCTCTGGGAAATTTTAAAGTGCTTTGAAGATGAGAAATTGTATATGAACATCAAGTAATACTGTGATGATTTGTTAGCAGTCACTACATATGCATAACAGCTGAGGTAGTGCAGAAATCCAAAGTGAAGTCCAAATCCCACAAACTATGTTTGTAACCATCTTTCTGCTGAACTAAATAATGCTACCAATAAAAAATAGCCCCTGGGATTTTTGGGAGTGGGAAGGAGGATGGTGAAGAGGCTGAAGGGGGGAGGATGAGTAGAAGGTAGACGTAGTACCTCTCTAAGCAGTCAGAGTGCGTGTTCTGACACAGCATATGAACATGGAATTTAAGAATCCTTTAATGTCTTCAGAATGTTAATATGAAATGCAAAACGTCATGCTTTGGATAGATGGGTAGGAACAAAATGTTCAGATGCAATATGGTGCATTAAGAACAGTCTCCATTCTGCATTCCTGGCTTTTCCATTGGTTTAAATCAGGCTTGCTGTTTCTCCAGCCTCTCGTGTCATGTTGAGTTACTGCTATAGTCATCTCTAAAAATAATTATGCTGTCATTCCTGGAATCTACAGTTGAGGCTTTGGTGTAACAATCTCTGGTTATTTTTTTTGCCACACTGTTGGTGTAACAAAGTTCTTTACAATGCACATAGTTCTTAACGGGTTCCAACCCTGCAGAGCTCTCGATTTAAATCAGATCTTGTAGAAATGAAGGGAAGAGGTGTCATGTTCTACCTTCTTTGGTGGTTTTCCAGGGGTCAGAGGACAGATGAAACAGTGTATTTTTTCCTATATAAAGTATAATATTGATGCTTTTTAGCATTTTCATGGCAAAATGCTGGTCTTTACTAGCATTTCATAATGAGAGAGTGAACAACTAGTAATTATCCTCTAGTAAAAGAAAAGCTCTATTTTCAGGCAGTGCTTTCCTGCATTATACTGACAGAGTGATGGAAGCTTAGATGGAAAGCAGGTTTTCTAGTAAGCAGCTGGCTTGAAGATGTTGGGAAAGGACACAAAAAGAGAAAACAGTTTTTTACCTGTTTCATAGTGTTTTGTCATGACCTTTTCTTCTCAAGCCTTGTTTCCCTTCTTCTGTGCCAAAACTTGATTTGAATTTGAAAATTACCACATTGTTTCCTTCCTAAAATTGTTATTGGCATTCCTCGAAAACTTGCTTTCCCAGAAAAGCCACTGTGTGTAGGCTTCAAATTCAGCTTTTCGCAAGTGAGAAAAAGACATTTTCTTCAATAACCTCCACTGCCAACCTGACCACAAAACATGGGCAAAGTCAGCATTGGCCTGTTTAAATCAGGCTCCTCATTTGGCTGAATTCAGCATCACCCAAATGCATCCCTCCAGGTGTACCTGTTGTACTTACCTGAACAACCTCTGGAGCACCTCCGCTCCTCCACCACCCCTCACAAGGAGGTGACAGCAGTGACCAAGCACGAGCAACTCAAAACTGAATGTAGCATTTCAGCCCATTTTGTTGTAGCCCTTTGAGTGTGCAGAGCAAGCTCTGGGCTCCAGCAGTTGAGGATTCAGATCACATGTACCAAAAAAAACCAATCAAAGGATAGTTGCAGTGACTCATGTAATTGAGAGTCCCATTCAGATGCAGAGCGTTAAACAGGACATAGAATTAGTAATGCTGCAGAAAGAACGGAATGTAATATATTTCCAGGGTAGAAACAACTTGACATTTTGCATAGTGGACTGCTTTACAGCGTAGTGGTGCTGCTTTAAAGCCTGTGCTGTCGCTGACTCAACAGAGGGTGCATTTAATGGGAGGTTCATTCTTGCAGAATTCTGCACTCACAGGGTTGCCTGGGCCTGCTGGGAGTTGTGTGTATTTTGAATATATTTTTGAGTGTTTCTGCAGCTGATTCAAACTACGAAAAAGGAAAAGGTGAGCTGCTACAAGCACCCCAGCCAGGTGGGGTAGGAGGAACAAGAGGAGAGACCTGTGGCCTGACAGCAGGAGGCTGTGAGGAAGAATGGTCCAAAAAAGTTATTCACCTAAATGAGTATGGTACTTCTGTTTCTGGAAGAAGCTGTATCAGTTTGGGATGCTGATGTGGGTGTAGATATTCATGGCAGGAGTCTCTGCAGGTTGGTTGAAGCACCTTTTAGGTGAGTCTGTTCCTTCAGTAGCTGCAAAGATGGCCTCAGGATTTTGCCTCTCTTCACTGAGGTTGGTCTACATGAATATTTTGAGTTTTACTTTATCTATTTTTAGCCCTTTCAGAAGAGGTCTCACGCAACATTTTCTTGACATTTTAATATCATGTCTTTAAAACTCCGATCAAGACAATTTTCCTGTCTAGTTTTATGATTGCATTGATTGTAGCATAAGAAATGTCATATTGGGACAGAGCAGGATCCAAGGGTCCTTCTTTTGGCACTGACTATGGGAGAAGCTTAGGGAAGAGTATAGGAGCAGGGCATCCTGTTCCACTGGATGAAGGCGCACCTTTCCACGGATTGGTGCTTTAGAAACTTGTGGAGCCAAAGTATGCACCCAAACTCTGTGGTGAGTTGAAATCAAAGGACATGATCTCTGTGAGTTTTTCTAGTCCTTTCTTGACCTCAGTTGTGCCCCTGCCCACCCCACTATTCAATGGCAAGAAGTTCCACACTGTAATTTTGTGTCATTGATTAACCCCAGCTGCAGTGGATACCGGAGGCTCAAGTTTCCTCATCTCAGAGGCTTTCAAGATCCTCAGCTTTGCTGGTCGCTTGTGTGTGTTGAGATGGAGTGAGTGGGTAACCACGAAGACACTGAGTTTTCACATACAGCAAGAGCAGCTGAGATCCAGGTAAGAGAGCACGTGTCAGTCTATGCAAGACTGAGCCACAATTTTCGCTACCTGCGTAGTTACTGTTTGTCATTTCATTTCATGCCGTATCTAACTTGGATTAATCCTCTGTAGCAGAGATGCATCCTTCAATCTTTATCTGTGTGTCAAGGGACACACACATGGCCCTGCCTGAACAGAAAGATACTGACAAAGGGAGGAAAAATGACCATCTTTGGTCTGTCAGGCAGACAGCGAATAGTTTACTATTCTAATCATCAGAGCAAATTTCTTTGGAGCATTTAAGTCATGAATTACCACACAACTCCGAGAGGAAAACTTTGCCCTTTGATTGTTTTCCAAAGAAATGTTCTCAATTTCTTTTCTGCCAAATTCATATTACATATCATGCTAACAAATTTTCCCAAGCCTTCTTGACCTCCTCCCTTCTTCCCAGTAGTAAAAGAAATTTCACTCATTGCAGAGACATGCTGAAGATTGCTAAATTTTGCTGATTTAGGGACTGAGTGAATGAAACAAGTTTCAAAATATGTAGATAGGCACAGTGCAGAATGCGGTTGGCTCCACTAATGAGGAAAATGGAACTTGTGATGTTTCTGCTGTTTGGCAGCACGTTAGTAAATGGCCTGAGAGTTCAGTAGTAGGTGGGGTGTTGCAGGCAGTCCCTTGTGTTGAGGGCAAAAGTGTGTGTATGGCACTGGGGAGGATAATGGTTTGGGTTTGGTATATTTTTCTCCTCGTTTCTCCCAGTAAATCTGTGCCTGGTCTTGCCAAAGACAAAGTAACAGTGATGCTCACTGCATTGCTTTGAATGACATGTTTTATATTGATTGGAGTTTGGGGTGCTCAGTGTTTAGTAGGACCAGTTCCTCTATTACTGACTTCATTTGTAAACAGCTGACTGGGCGTGCCAAGCCCCTAGCCTGAGGTAGGATTTTGGATTGTTTCTCTGAATGAGCAAGATGAGAGAAAGCCGCCTCTTTCCTGTACTTCCCTGCTGTTCACAATTACAGTTGTGTGTAATTGTCACCGAGCAGTTTTGCCACTAACACCAGCTTTTCACTAGAGTTTCCTTACCAGGCGGCTGTTTAGATAAAAGAGGGATTCAGATTTTTGTGTTGGTTTTGCTCCGAGATCATTCCAGCCTTTTTTTGAAATGTCACATTTCAAGTTAACAAATGGCCGGATCACCCAGAAACCATTTCCAGTGACATACTATAAAAGCAGGACTAATACAGATCTCTGGACTGCATTTCAAAGACATACCTTTGGATTACAGGCTTGCAGATGAGACTTTAATTCTGTAGAACTCAGTGGAGAGATGTTCATTCGCTACCAAAGACTCTCGCTTTAACTTTTTTATTTTCTGCTCTAATTTTCTGAGTAATATAGATATGGGGGCTGATCTTCTATTGAAGTAGTCAAATCAATTATTCATGTGAATTCAGTTACTATGAATGCCAATATTTCTGTGAAATTATTACTGTGTAGGGCTACATGAAGGTATGTCTTTGTTATATATGTCAGCTTTCAATATTGTCTCCCAAATATAAATTACAGGGATGGTTTTTAAGCCCTTAATCTCGGTTTTACTAACTCCCTACTCAGACAAAATGCTTCTTGATCTCAGCAGGCATGTTTACCTTGGCATGACTCAGATATGACAGAGGTGTGCTTGAGCTGAAGTAGCAGGAGGAGTGTGTGATGAGCTGGGGGAGCTGGGTATGTGCTCAGGAGCCAGGAGACCCAGGCTGAGCCCCCTGCTCCTCCTACCACATGCTGAAAGGTGGATGCAGGTGCTTCCACTCTGCAGGGTACTCTCACATCCGCTGGTGGTTTTCTCTGAGTACATACAGAGCTTTAAACACAAGTCCATCAGGCTCAAGGCAAGAATTAGGATCTGTTTGCACATCCCTGCGTTATGTTCCAGATGGGTTAAACACGTATGTGTGTGATGTTATTGAGAAACAGAATGATTTAGGTGGATGCACATTATTCCTCAGCTCTGTGTCAACAATCAAAAATGAGCTTTTGGATTTATTAGTTCCCAGTCCTGCACCTATCTTAAATCATTACCATATAATAAGGACTCTATATGGTGCATTGTCAATAAAACCTAATATTGAGAAGATTACCGATCGTCTAGTGCAAATGGAGAGCACTGTAAGTGATTGAGAGAATACGTGTCAAATGTTAAAGCTATCTAATACCTTCTAAAGTAGGTTGATACTCATAAATCTAAGATAAACGACCTGTAAAACCACTTAAGAAGAAATAATACTCATTTAATCAGACTTCCAGTGGAAAGACTAGGTAGGAGAGCAATTCATAAGGAATTATGAAATCTCTTCTAATTCAGGACTTTGTTGATAGAGAATGCAAACCTACATTTGATAAGCAGTTTTAGTTACTTGAAACTACTGTTGTGGTAGCACTAAATTATGACCCCACTGAAAAAAGAAAAGATCAAAGGGCATCTCTTTTATAGTTTATTTAGCTCTCGCTCTTCCGGATTCAGCACTGTGTGTATCAGATGGAGATATAAGGGATATTTATTGGAATTACTGTTTTGCTTGATCACAGAGATGGGATGTTGGATTGGTTTGTGTTGGTGTGGCTGTCCCTGTTCACTGATAACTGTAGATTCCTTAATGCATATCCCTGGGAGGAGCAAGTCATTATTTACTGAGACAAACCTGGTAAAAATTATAGTGAAACTAACTCTGTGTTTACACGTAGTTGAGTGCTAACTTGTACAGACTTTGTTGAGATTGGCAGTATTTCCAGTGCTTCAATTCTGATGAAAATTTTGTTTCCTTTTCTACTTTTTTTGTTCCCCAGACCCATCTGAAAGGTGGCTAAATTTGAGTGGCAGAAAAGTTAGGTCGTGATTTTCACTACCATTCTTCAGTTCTTGCACAGACAAAACTCCCATTCTCTTCAATATGTTTTTAAGGCCACTTGTTAATTCCTATTCATCCTTTTGGCTTTATGGTTGCTCAGAGCTCAGCATCACTGCCAGCATTTATTAGAACTTGACACAGAGCTTTTCTTGAGGCGACTGTAATGGTATATTTAGCCATGGAGCAATCTTTCCAAAGAGCAGCGTGCTGTGACTCATGTGACTCTGCTGCTGCTCTGCTGACCCTACCAGACTTACTCATCGTTTACATAGTGGCAAACAAGATCTGGTTCTGGCTTGATGCCTTATTTCCCTTGATGCAAGAAACACGCTACTTGCACATGCATTTTACTTCAGTTCACATTTTTTAAGATAAACTGGGAATCCAGCTTCTTTTCTCTTACTGTGAAAAATAAAGGCGCTTAACTGCTTCTCTGCATGGAATTGGTGAATGAAATGCAAATGCATCTCATCCATACATAACTCATTTATACTGCAAAAATAACCAGGGGGTGGCATGGTTGTGGTTAAAACCTATTGCTGTCCCCTTCTTTCTTCTTCCTTGCCCTCACAGAGGGCAAAACATAGATGCAAGCACACCTATGCTTCCTATGCAGTGGCTGTAGTCACACTGAGTCATAGCAGTGATGTTTGAATTGGTTGGGTTTGTAATAGGTCTGCAGCCTCAGCAGCACATTTCCTTTGGTTGTGAATTTTTGAGATACTGAATTCTATCTGAAAAAAGCTTGTTGATTTACTTTCTGCTTTCTATTCAGCTGGCATAAAGCTAGAGTCATTTTACTAAAATACCAGTTAAACTGAGTATACGTTAGAGAAAGATCATTTCAGAAATCTGTCAGCCTTGGGAACATGGCTTTTCCATTTCCTTAGAATACCTAGGAGTAACTGCATTTACTACTATGAGGCAGAGCAGCTGTTGCATGTGTGTGTTGTACTTGCATTGTGTGCATTGGGGGTATTTGCTATTAGTTTAAAAATATTAAAAGTCAGATGCAACAGCTGGACTAACTTTTACCTGGTAGTTACAGGAACTTCTCTGTCTGGCTGTTGTTGACAGAGAGCAGGGGAAAATTCATATGTGATTGAGAGCTGGAGAAGCCTCTGAGAACTGGGAGCTAAAGCCTTCAATCATGTAAAATGGCTTGTGAAGGGTGAAATTGCTTGGAGCTGATCAATTTTTATTTAGATGTCAGTGCTTTTTAAAATCTATACGTTCTTTTAAACAAACTCTAAGGGACAATAGAAGGAGGGTGATGCCCAATGACTGGTTATTAGTTACTTTACGGCAGTCAGGTAACAGGTATTTTGTGGATGTCAGGTAACTAGTTAACTAGTTATTTTATGGTAGTTAATCTTGACAAGTCTGAGAGGTGCAGATGGCTCAGGGGAGCCGGAATTATTGGGATTTGATTAGGTGTCAGTTGTTTGCATTGTTGAACCATGAAGGGCAGCCTCGACAGGCTGTGCATGGGCTGTGAACACAGCACCAAGGGAGCCTTAGGAGGGCTTAACCCAGCTGAGGACCTGCCCCCTCCTCTTCCATGCATGGGAGAGACCCCTGTTCCTCGCTCATAAGCAAGAAAATCAGACGTGCACTCCTCGCTTATAATTAAATTAAAATCTTGCTAATTTGGCAGCATACCTATCGTGTTCTCTTCTAGGAAGAAATTATTCTTTCTTCTTTTATTCTTTTCTGCTTGAATCCCAAGCTATCAGTGGCTTTCAAAGAAAAAGGAGTTTTTCTTTAGAAGAAAGTCTATTCAAATTTTTCATGATGTATATCAAGAAGGGACCTTTCCTCTTTCAACTAACAAAAAAAAGGGGGAGTTTGATCTTCCTCGAAATCATTTAAGAACCTTGTACATTTCTTTCCAGAACTAAAACTTTCTTACAAAGCTTCGGATATTCAGCAGGATAATGCCTATTACATAACTGAAGCTCATTACAATACCTTGGGGCTAATAAATGGCCTCCCGTTTCTATAGAAAATGTAACAAATCATAATAGTACTTATTGGGACTACGCCAGGCACAGATGACAAAGCTGCTTTTGAAAGTGAGTTGTGGCCAGAAATACTCTTGGACCAAAACCGTTCTCTTGACTGTCAGGGGGACATTTACTCCCTTTAATTTTCAGCCTAGATTTTATGTTGATCCTGCACACTGAATAAAATCAAGTCAGACAGAGCTGCTACTGCAGCTGTTACAGCTGTAAATGTGAAGAAGGCCATTTAAGATGACTCTGTTTCCTGAATATGTTATTTGGAAAGTATGCAGATTGTATTAAAAATAGCTTGATATGTCCTTATTGTTTGGCTTTTTTTTTTTAAGGAAAGAAAAGATACTGCATTATCGAGTAGTTTATTAACATTTCTGATCACAGCTCTTATATTTAGAAAATAATTGTTCTGTTGTGTGCTGTAAAGCTGCCTGTAAACAACTGGCAAAGGAGTACACTGCTTTGTATTCTCTGTGAAGGAAAAATCAAATTCAATTGATTAATCAAAGGGGACATTCTTTGATGGAAGGGAACCTTTTCAAACTTTATTAAAAATATTGAATAAACCATGAGCGATCAAAGTTCATAATCTGAACTCCTGCTCCTACTTGGATACAGTAAACCTTCAAAATAACTCATGAAGCAGGAGGTGAGATGTCTAATAAAAAGAAATGCTCAGAGCAGCATATTCCCAAACCTATATCTTGATCTGGATCTTGGCTACACCATTGCAGTCCCACTGATTTTACTGGAGTCACCCTGTGTTTCCATTGGAGAGACTGGTAATAAGAATTGAGCCTTTTTTCAGTGACTAATTCAGAAGCATCTTTGCACTCCCTGTCTTTTTGTGGAGGGTTTTTCCCATATTCTGAAAGAAGAAATGAGATTGCGGTCAGCAAAGCTGCACAGTGATTAAAGATAATCTAGGTATGACCTGCAGGCTGAATGACTGTCCCCTCTGTTCCAGGAGGAAAGCAATCATGTGGCCAAATGCAGGACGGCTGGTGGGAATGAAGATGAGTGAAATGGAAATTCCCAGAGCTGCAGGGAAAGCAGGAGTCAAACAGGTGGGATGGCATGTCTCTGTCTTGCAATCAGCACTGAAATCATGGGCCCTGTGTGAAATACTACCTGTAAAGCCATTGTGCTGTTCAAAAGGTCAAGTGGATTTTAGCAAATAAAATGCTCATATTGAGCAGCAGGAAAAAATTATTGTAATGCTTCCAGGGATTTTGATGTGAAGAGAAAATAATTGCGAGAAAAAATAATCGAAGGTATACAGGCAAAGAGTGAATGAGAGGAAGCAAACACACTGATTGATCAGAGCACAGTAACCTGATGTTAGTTTGGTCACAAGTCTACAAAGCTTGGAACAAGAAATATTGAGACAGCATAGAGCAGAGAAGGGCGTCCTCTGGGGCTGCAGGGGCTTGAGTGTACAGACATGAGTGACACCCTGGGTGAGCAGCTGGCTCAGGTGGCTGTCCAGGACAGCAACGACATGGAATGTGAGGCTTGGATGGGGATCCTCGGCAGTCTGTGTTCCTTGTAGTCCCTTCCTGTATTGTTCTCTCCAGTCCGTATTCCAAGCAGAGATGGAAGGATGGAGCTGATCTCTGTGCCTCAGTCAGCACACTGGCTGGACCTTGGAGGGGGATTTTCTCAGCTGCACCAGACAAGGAGGTGAGGGTGGGAATGGTGCCTGAGGTACCCTCTAGCTGGAAGGTGGGATGGAGAGCTGATGGATGGGGGGGATGAGATCTGATGGTGCCTAGCAGAGCCTGACAAAAACCTTTGCTCTGAAAGGAGCAATTTGTAGCTTTTTTAGAGTAGCACCCCTGGCATAATGGAGAGGAAAAAACCCAACCCAACCCAACAGAAAAAAACCCAGATCAAATTAAAACTTCATTCTGAGAGCTTTTGGGCCAACACTCTTGCCAACAAGCGTTGGGGGTCTGTCAGCAAAGCCTCTGTCCCTGGTGGATTCCTGCTTTGCTCTGGAAATGAAGACTGTGCTTAGGAGCAGAGGGATTTGCAGTGAAGACCCTTTGACAGTCCCCAGCCAGGGTAAATACAAAAACTCTAAAACTCTGATTAGTTGTTTGGGTCAAAAGAGGTCATACTCTATAAAAAGCTGCCTTCCTACATGTCATCCCATCCTGTGCAGTACTGCAGTTGAAAGAGCTTATCCTAAATACTCCATTCTGATATAGGAGCACATTAAAAAGAAAAAAAAGACACTTTATTAAAAAAAGAAGCCCTTTCACAGACTGACAGATGAATGTAGTGATAGATTAAAATAAATTTTAAAACCTGAACATTATCCTCTAAGGGGAAAAGGCTCCTAAATACATATGCAAAACAAAAATGGTAGAGCACGATCTCTGACAGTGCATTGCACAGAATCATTTATTAGGTGTCTGTAAGTGATCATTTACATGAAACTTGTATTTAATCTAGTATTCAACCATTCCCTTTTATCTTCTGGCTCCATGTGTTTGTGGGAGACAGTGGTCTCTCAAGCTGCTTTTTTCTCCACTGGAGTTTATGTGCAGGGGACATAGGGCAGAGAGAGGAATTTGAATAGCCCCATTTCAAGCTCACATCTCTATCTCTGATTCTCGCTGATTCCAAAAGAGGAAAATAACCACCTCTGCTTTGGAGTTGAGCAAATTCTTTCAAAACCCAATAAACCCTCAGTTGTCCTGTTGGCAGTACAGCCCTTTTGGACAAAGCACAGGGGAGCAGTCTGTGAGCTGCAGTGGGGTCAGGGGTGCACAGAAATATGAGCTTCATTTCGCTGTGTGGATAGGCTCTTTCTGGGATGGTGGCAATGGCATGTGGGCTCATTGCAGCAATTATTCACTTGTGCTGCTATTGCCAAAGCACCCAAGCAAGGTATTTCAAAACTAGCTCCATGTATCAGCCACACAGTGATGTGTGGCCATCACTGACATAGTTGCACTCTGAACTCAGCTTAATATCCTGGATTTCTACTGAACACTGTTACACACCTGGGATAACATCTAAAGCCATCTCCTTGACCTGCCCCTGGGATTATCTTGCTCAAGGAGGTTGGCATGATATGAAATCGTTTCCCCTCTCACAAGAACATGGCCCACTGCTTCTCTAGGCTGTGTTGACACCTCTTGACAAATGTGGGTTGATGGCACAAGTATAATATTCACTTTGGAGATGTCCAAAAATCTGAGTGCTTTTTTCCCCATGTATCCCCCTTGTGGTGTGTTCCCAGCTGCCCTGCTCATCCACACTGCTGCTTTCAGTGAGTGACAAAGGCATTTCAAACTGGAAGGAGGAATTTAAATACAGTCAGGAACAACAGATAGAATGACCTCAAACAATCCCACATAAAGTCCTTTGTTATTTTCAAAGCACCTTCCCAGCTTGACACCTTTTCTTTTTTATATCCAATATAAAATTCAAAATGTTTTATTCCAGTGCAGTACCTGAATATAAAATATAAATACATCAAACCTCAAACTACCTTTTTTTGTGCTACTGCTTTGAAAAAAGGACCTGAAGTAAACTCAGTGTAAAGATGCAGAAACTAACCAAGGAAATTCCATTTCTCAAACTTTTGTTCTCTATTGTCTCATGCATGTTTAGAACAACCTTTCTGAAGCAAGTGTGCTGACAGCAGTGAGGAGCAGCCTGGATGCGGATGGCTCTGTGGGCAGCAGCTCAGGAGTGCTTGGGGATGAGCACACTGAGATGCCTCAGGTATCCGTTGCATGGCTCAGCACAAGTCAGCCTTGCTGATCAGGAGCAGGGGAGAGAGCTGGAGTGAGGAAACGCAGTCCTGTCTCCCAGAAGAGCATCTAGGTTTGCACAGTGAGGGCCAATACAATGGTGCAGGAGCTGGCAACCCCTTCTGTTTCCTGACACCCTTTCTCTGGGATGCAGAAGGTCAGTAGAAATGGTCTGTTGTGGTACTGTAGCCAAGAGGTTGATATCTGGTTTCTGCTTTCTCTTCTGCTAATTGCTGTTATTAAATGGCTTTGAAACTAGCTCAGGGTAACTGAGTGCAGGTTTGGGGCCTGTGTGTGCTCAGAAATTGGAGTGAATCAGTTCAGGGATGTTTGGAATAGGCATAGCTGGCAGCAGGCAGCAAAGCAAATGGCTGAGTGAATTTGCATCTTGTTTAATACATCAAAAAAAGTTTTAAGCTGTGACTCGTAGAAGTCAAGCCAGGAACAATAAGCTTGTCTGGAGAATTTTGGTATTAGAAACTAAAGGATACGGAACTGTGTCCAAGGTAAATATTGACATGACTCAAGATGAACTAGTAAAACATTTAATGAAGCTGAAAATAAGGCACCTGGGATAGATGTTTATTGTTAAAAAATGAAACATTCGAGCAAAAGTAGCATAGTGATGATGGAGGTTATTCATAGGGAAGCCAAGTTGGGGAAACAGCATCATCTGAAAGAAACTGACTTAAGCTATTTGTGAAACATGGAAGAAAATCAGAATTATAACAGGGCTAAAAATGGACATGAATAGCAAACAGTTATTATGGATATTCAGAGTGGATTTTGGAGACTGAATCATACCAAGGGACAAATTACTCAGGTGTCCAGAATAACTCTATTGATTTTGACAGATTTTTTGGTATTTACCTTTGTGTAATTGAGAGTTTACTCGCTTACGCCATATGAGGATTGAATATTAAGAAACTTGAAGATAAAAAAAAAAGACTTTCATTCCCCTATCATTCTCCTGATGATAGAATAAGTCACGTCAACTTCACAAGGCATTTCAGGAACCCCTTAGGGAGCTTTTCCCTTTCATGCAGCAGAAAAAAACCCCAACCCTTGGAATGCTGTGAAAACAATCAGAAAGGTTCCGTTAAATGGGGAATGGGAATAAATTGTGCTGCTGTATTAGAAGTCTTAGATGTAAGTTTATGGTGTTATTAGGATGCTCTGTTATAAAATCCCTTGAGCCAGGCCGTGGTGAGCCAACATTCCCTTCACATGTTCACCAGTGGTGGAGATACTGGGGAAAAGATGCCAAAAGTTGAAATTGTCTGTGTAGGTGTGCTTTATAAGCCAGCCTTTTTCTACCTCAGAAATGTAGCACTAATGCATAAGGATTGATTATGTACAAAAGGTACTCTTGATCTATTCCCCTGTACCATGCCTATAGTTGCAGTGGCATTGCTATGTTATATATATATATATACCAAAAAATCTCAATTCAAAACTATCTGGTGATTATGCACATGCAACTGCAGTCCCCCAGATGGCTTCACAGTACAGTACAAGGGCACACATTTTTCCAGCCCCAAGGCATGGGATAATCCACAGGGCTGACCATGTGGCAGAAGGAGTAGAGGCAGGGTCAGAGGAGAAGCAGAGAGGGATGCCTGGGGAAGACAGCAACTAGGAGAGCCTGCCATGCTGAGGCAGTGCATGTGTCCTTGCTCCTTGGCTGCTTCTGATGGTTCAGTAAAACTGTAATTGTAGTGTTTGGCTCTGCTCCATCTCTCAAAACCTTTATCCTGGGAAGAAGTGAGTGCAACATTCTCTCTTTGTCCTCCAAGCAGTCTTTTGGAAAGCTGGGGTCTAAAATAATTGAAAACTTGAGGCATAACCATCAGCTTCTTGGACTAGATTTAGAAAATCCACAGTCAACTTCCTTCATCTCCTGTTCACTGAGATTTCCTTTGACCAGCCTTCTTGTTAGGGCCATGACCAAAAAGTAGTTGATGGTAGATTTTATTACTAACATAAACAAATAGCAGGTTATTTTGTTATTGTCCCGAGCTTCAAACCTGGAGCTGGTCTTTGCGGGAGTAAGTTCTACCAGTACTGACATGCAATTGGAACACAAAGGGGATGTTGATAATATAAAACATGTGTTGCTTATGCAGATCACTGAGCGTCACTTCAGTGCTCTCTGCAAAGCACCTCGGCCTGTTGATCACCAGCAGCCTCAGCCAAAACAACGCAAGAGCTGTGCATTCTTTGAGACACTGCACAGTAGCACAGTGGCATTCCAAAGGGTGCCCTTCCCAGTGCCGCTCATCCCGGAGAAGGAGGTTGACATAAGCAACAGATATGTGGGATCACTGCTGGCGTTGCTCTCCGAAATTCAGTGCAGCAAAGGTCTTCTCTGGGCAGAGCAAGGAGGATTTAGTGAATGTAAAAACACATCAAGAGCAAACAAGGGATTTTTAGTGTCATTTTCCCTCACACCATTTTATTGGTTTCATGCTCGTAAAAACATTAGCTAATTAATTCACTATCAGAAAGGCAAAGCTGCTAACCGAAAGATGTATGCAAAACCAGATACATGTAGTGCCTTTGATAGTGGTAGGGTGAGATTTTTCTTTTTCCTTCTTCCTTACTTTTAAACCCCAGCCAATATAACTCTTTTCTGTCATCATAACATTTGGCACTATTCCCATGTGTACAGATTGCAACATCTGCAAGTTTTAAAAATTAATATAAAGTTCCATAATTGTATAAGCCTGGCTCATTTTAGTGTCCTAAACGAGCGGCTTTGATGCAAAGTGAGACTCAGTCAGCAGATGAAGAGCTCTGCTTGTACCAAGCAAGCTGCTCTAATGGGGCAGGTATGTCCATGTAGTTGGTGCTCATGTGGATGATGATCACATTGTAGGATCATACTGTGGAGGAACACAGCGTGGATTTAGGTTGCTGTCACACAGAAATTTAGTAGGTTACTAGTATGTGCAATCATGGGTGCTAAACTGCAAAGCAATTGCATTTATTAGAGCTTATTTCTGTCACCTGCAGTCCATGGAGATCCAGCGTGAAGGTATTCATAGTAGAGGGTGAAGTGTTGTCTTCTGCACTGCTAAGATTTTGTCATCATTATGTAATGATCACAAGGTGATGCACAAGCAAGGGAAGGCTTTAGGAGGCACAGAAAGTCATGCAGGAGGTGAGGGAGCAGGCTGGGAGCGTCCTGGCTCTGCTCATTAGCCCGAGTCAAGGCACTGAGCAGTGTTGTACCGATGGCAGAGGAGCTTGCCTAACATGAAGGAAGAGAAACCTCATTATCCTCCTGTTCACAAGTTACCGTTTGTTATCTGTGCTGCTTTTGGCCACGTGGATGTAGTGTGGAAAACTGAAAGTTAAACATTTAAAACCTCTTTTAATTGTGTCTAAAATATGATGGCCACGTTGTGGGTGAGAGTTTGCCACAAGAGAGGGATTCCTGGAGCTGCCTGTGTGTTTGTGGCTGTGGGTAGTTAGCATCCTACCCCGGGCAGATGGCTCTTACCATGACACATGCTCGGGCTGCAGTGTGAGGCTCAGCTTCCCAAAAGCAGCTGCCCTGAGTCTGCAACTCTAGTACCAGTTTTGGTTCTGTAGTCCATGTACTTTCCTCCAGGGTCTTTCTGTGAAGAGGGGGCATAGTGTCAACGTGGCTGATGTTACAGTCCCGATACTTCAAAAGCTAAATCCAACGAGAGCAAAATTCATGGGCCATGTGGGAGACAGCACGAATAATTGCTGCTGGTGTGTTCCAAGGAGCAAGTCACCCATGGCTTGGCTTCTTTTTTTCCTTTAATTCCTGTATTTCTAGGCATGGTGTGTGAGGTTTTATTTTGTCCATTTTAAAACAACATTGTATGTGGATAAGTACTTGACTTTGCATGTATCTTATTGAAAGCCATAAAATGAATTAGTCATTACATACTCAGATATGTTGGAAGCATGGGTCAGTATTTCCAGGTTTATTGAAATAATGGTCCCTTGTTTGTTTTTCTAGTGGTGGGCAAAGTAGAAACAGAGCTGTGAACAATAACATAAACCTTACTGTTACCAAGCACTTGGCAAGCAGTTTTAGGAATGCTTTACTTTTCCTATGTGTATATAAAACCTCAGAGAACTCTCTGACTGTGGCATATTTCAGCATAAAGGAAGCAGAAATAAAATCCAGGCCCTATAATTCACATGTTCAGTAATGGAGGACTGAAGCAGGAAGAGACAGGTGCTTTTCTGAAGAGAATGAAAGATCTGAGGAGCTGATTCATGGTGAAGTAATATGCTTTTAGCTGAGAAGGTTTATTGTAGCTGAACCTCATGCCATCCCTCGAGCCGATATCTTAGATGAATCAGCAACTTGCGAGCTTTATCTCAGCTGTACCAGTGGAGTTTATAATATTGTTCTGTCAGTGCTATTTATACATCATCACATGGCTGACTACTCCAGGCTGTGCTTTTTTTTTACACAGCCTTGGATGATGTCACTGTGAAGTAGGCAGTGGTACTGAACAAAGGCTTTCTTCAGAGCAACAACAATTAAAGCTGATGGCAGAGTACAACACCAGATCCATGGAAATACAGAAATAAGCTCCCCTGTTTTAAGGTAGCTCTAGACAGGGCTTTCAGTGCTTCAGTAGCTGGTCCCCCTGGGGAATGGCTTCAAGTGATGTCCTACAGCTGTCAGTGCCCACCTGGCCTTGGAAATGTATAGGTAGCAGTGTGCTCTGAAGCCTGGGACTGCTCTGCACAGAGGAGTCGCTAACTGAGTAATTATTCAGGGGGGAAAAAAAGGAAGCAAGGAAGCTCCTCCAAGAAGGAAGATTTTTCTGATGTGGACCCATTCTGCATCTTCTCCTCAGTCATCCACTAACAGAGAAACAGGGTTTCTCTTTTCTTCTGCCTGAATATGTTCATCCACCTTAAATGTTTTTGCTGCAGGGGGAGGCTTTGAGGACTCTGTACGAGCCTGACCAGCCTGGAAGCCTTCAGTCTTGCCCTGTGTGTCTTCCCAAAGCCAGGGGACTGATGCCCATTGCATTATGAAGCAGTGAAACAACCTACAAATGATTTGCAAAGGAAGAATTCAGCATCCTCAGTTGATTGCCCTTTCATTTGCGATGTTCCAGTGAGCCTGAAATTGTTCACTCCATCCCACTGCATCACATGCATTTCCAGCTGTTTATCATCATTCCATAAGGGCAGCAACATGTCAGCATCAACAGCTATGTTCTTCCTATCTGCTGCTTGTACTGGAGCTCTTGGAGTTCTAACCACCTGTGCTGGTTTAAAAGTTAACCAGCAGGGGAATGAACTCAACTCAAAGGAGAGATTATAAGTCAGAATAACATTTATTAAAATAATACAGTAAGTACAATAATACAAACAAACAATTGGTCTCAACCCACAAAAACCCAAATGTATAACCCAGTACCCTGGGGCCTGAACAAAGTGGTGTTCCTTGGGCCCTGTTTGAGTCCAAAGTAAAGGGAGAGGGGAAGAACCTGCTGGTGGGAGAGCTGCTGCAGTCTGGCCAGAACTGGTGATCGCAGTCCAGTGATGGTCTAGGTCTGGTTGAGAGCGATGAGATGCAGCCGTCCTCTGGATCCCACGAGTGGGTTGAAAAATGTTCCAAAACTCCAAGATTATATATCCTCCAGTTCAGGCAGGAATGCTTGGTACTCCCCTCAGGGCGGGGAGTTCCACAAAGGGTGTGAGGACAGAAACATCCTCCTATCTCACAGGCCTCTTAACACCTAGTTTATAGCCTGAGGAGTCAGGCTCTATGGGCAGAGGGTGCGAATAGTCTATTGACAACAATAGTCTAGTTTCTGGGAAATGACATGGAAGGCTATAGAATACAGTTTTGGGTTACACCCACCATGATGAACTGATCTCAGCTGTCCTAACTAGGACATTATCCACCCCTTATTCTATGCCATCCATGTCATGCCCAAATTAACCCCCTTTAAAAAACTATATCCCTCTATATCCCTCTAAAACTATATACATCTATCTGTCTATATATACAATGAAACATTACAGACCATTCTCACTCAAAATTAGGTCCCCTTGTGGTACACAACGTGTCTCCCCATCTTTTTGCATTATCCACCAGGTGGAACCAGGTCCTTGAGCAAAAACAATTCCTCGGATGGGTTTACCTTTGCTTGAGGTGGGACTAATCCAAACAGTCTTCCCTAACATTCCTCTCATATGTACCACGGGGACTTTATCTCCATCTACAGTATGCAAAAGTTCTGATTGGGCAGGGCCAGCTCGATTGATGGAACCTCGGGTGTTGACCAACCAGGTGGCCTTTGCTAAATGCAGCTCCCAGTGTTTGAGAGTCTCCCCACACAGTGCCTTCAGGGTGGTTTTCAGCAGTCCGTTGCACCGCTCAACTTTTCCAGCAGCTGGTGCATGGTAGGGGATATGATACACCCACTCAATGCCGTGCTCTTTGGCCCAGGTGTCTACGAGGCCATTCTTGAAATGGGTCCCATTATCAGACTCAATTCTCTCCGGGGTGCCGTGTCGCCACAGGACTTGTTTTTCAAGGCCCAGGATGGTATTCCGGGCAGTGGCATGAGGCACGGGGTATGTCTCCAACCATCCAGTGCTTCCTTCTACCATGGTCAGTACGTAGTGCTTGCCTTGGCGGGTTTTGGGGAGCGTGATGTAGTCAACTTGCCAGGCTTCCCCATACCTGTACTTCGACCACCGTCCACCATACCATAGAGGCTTCACCCGCTTGGCCTGCTTGATGGCAGCACATGTCTCACAGTCATGGATGACCTGTGAGACAATGTCCTTGGTTAAGTCCACCCCTCGGTCACGAGCCCATCTGTATGTTGCATCTCTCCCCTGGTGACCGGAGGCGTCATGGGCCCATCGAGCCAGAAATAATTCTCCTTTGTGCTGCCAATCCAGATCTACCTGAGAGACTTTAATCCTGGCAGCTTGGTCTGCCTGCTCGTTGTTACGATGCTCCTCATTAGCCCGTTTCTTGCCTACATGAGCGTCTACGTGACGGACCTTCACACTCAGCTTCTCTACCCGGCCAGCGATGTCCTGCCACATCTCCGCCACCCAGATAGGTTTCCCTTGGCGCTGCCAGTTGGCCTTTTTCCATCGCTCCAGCCATCCCCACAGAGCATTGGCCACCATCCATGAGTCAGTGTAGAGATAGAGTCTTGGCCACTTCTCTCGTTCAGCTATATCCAAAGCCAACTGAACGGCTTTAAGCTCTGCAAACTGACTTGACCCACCTTGTCCTTCGGTCGCTTCTGCAACTCGCCGTGTGGGACTCCATACAGCTGCCTTCCATTTTCGGTTTGTCCCTACAATGCGGCAGGAGCCATCCGTGAAGAGCACATATCGCCTTTCATCTGCGGGTAGCTTGACATATGGTGGGGCCTCCTCAGCCCGTGTCACCTTCTCCTCCTCTTCTTCAGAGGATAGTCCGAAACTCTCACCTTCGGGCCAATTGGTGATAATTTCCAGAATCCCAGGGCGATTAGGATTCCCTATCCGGGTTCGCTGCGTGATCAGAGCGATCCACTTACTCCATGTGGCATCGGTGGCATGATGTGTGGAAGGAACTCTTTCCTTGAACATCCAGCCCAGCACTGGTAGTCGGGGTGCCAGGAGGAGCTGCGCTTCGGTGCCGATCACTTCTGAGGCAGCTCGAACTCCTTCATAGGCAGCCAGGATCTCTTTCTCAGTTGGTGTATAGCTGGCTTCAGATCCTTTGTATCCCCGACTCCAGAATCCCAGCGGTCGTCCTCGGGTCTCCCCAGGCACTTTCTGCCAGAGGCTCCAAGAAGGGCCATTCTCCCCGGCTGCGGTGTAGAGCACGTTCTTCACGTCCTGTCCTGTCCTTACTGGCCCAAGGGCTACCGCATGGGCAATCTCCTGTTTAATTTGTTCAAAGGCTTGTTGTTGTTCGGGGCCCCACTGGAAATCATTTTTCTTCCGTGTCACAAGGTAGAGAGGGCTTACAATCTGACTATACTCGGGGATATGCATCCTCCAAAAGCCCACAGCGCCTAGGAAAGCCTGTGTTTCCTTCTTGCTGGTTGGTGGGGACATGGCTGCTATTTTGTTAATCACCTCCATTGGAATTAGGCGGCGTCCATCTTGCCACTTCACTCCTAGGAACTGAATTTCCTGAGCAGGTCCCTTGACCTTACTCTGTTTAATGGCAAAACCAGCTCTTAGGAGAATCTGGATTATCTTCTCTCCTTTCTCAAAGACTTCCCCCGCTGTGTTCCCCCATACAATGATGTCATCAATGTACTGTAGGTGCTCTGGAGCCTCACCCTTTTCCAGTGCAGTCTGGATCAGTCCATGGCAAATGCTGGGACTGTGTTTCCACCCCTGAGGCAGTCGATTCCAGGTGTACTGCACACCTCTCCAAGTGAAAGCAAATTGTGGTCTGCACTCCGCTGCCAAAGGAATGGAGAAAAAGGCATTGGTTATGTCAATGGTGGCATACCACTTGGCTTCCTTGGACTCCAGCTCATACTGGAGCTCCAGCATGTCCGGCACAGCAGCACTCAGGGGTGGTGTGACTTCATTGAGTCCACAGTAATCCACCGTCAGCCTCCACTCTTCGCTGGACTTACGCACTGGCCATATAGGGCTATTAAAGGGTGAGCGAGTCTTGCTGACCACCCCCTGGGTCTCCAGGTCACGGATCATCTTATGTATAGGGGTCACAGAGTCCCGGTCGGTGCGGTATTGCCGACGGTGCACTGTTGCTGTGGCTATCGGTACCAATTGTTCTTCAACCTTCAGCAGTCCCACAGCAGAGAGGTCCTCTGAGAGACCAGGCAAGGTGTTCAACTGTCTAATTTCCTCCGTCTCCACAGCAGCTATGCCAAAAGCCCAACGAAGTCCTTTTGGGTCTTTGAAATACCCACTCCTCAGTTAATCTATGCCAAGGATGCACGGGGCCTCTGGGCCAGTCACGATGGGGTGTCTGTGCCATTCCTTCCCAGTCAGGCTCACTTCAGCTTCCAGTACAGTCAGCTGTTGGGATCCCCCTGTCACCCCAGAAATGGAGATGGATTCTGCCCCTACGTATCTTGATGGCATTAATGTACATTGTGCGCCAGTGTCCACTAAAGCCTTATATCTTTGTGGCTCTGATGTGCCAGGCCACCGAATCCACACAGTCCAATAGACTCGATTGTCCCTCTCCTCTACCTGGCTAGAGGCAGGGCACCCCTAGTCCTGGTCATGGTACTCATTGTGCTCTTCTTGTGGGTATGACCTGGAGGTCCCTTCAAGAGGATCATTCCTGTACCGTCTGGAGTCTTGCCCACGAGAGACTGGAGCAACGTTTACCCTTGAAGAGTTCTTTATGGTATTTGTTCCTCTTTTCAGTTCACGTACCCGGGCTGCTAAGGAAGAGGTGGGTTTCCCATCCCACTTCCTCATATCTTCTCCGTGCTCACGGAGGTAAAACCATAGATCACCACGTGGAGTGTACCTTCTCTCCTTAGCTGGGGGACGCTGGCTCCTGATAGCAGAGACTCTTGTTTGTCCTGGCGAGATATGGAAAATCCCTTCCTTAATTTCTTCTCTTAGCTTCTGGTGTCCCTCTTCAATTTTCTCTTCCAGGCTTCGGACGTGTTCAGCCAGTTTGGTTTCCACAGATGAGACGTGGGCTCGTAATGGGGCAGTGACAGTGTCTTCATAAATCCTGAGTTTACTAACCAATGCTCCCACCTTGTCCTCTCCCTCCCTCCATTGCAGCGTTGCTAAGTAGCGGGAATACATTTCTGGCCCGAGTCGTGCAAACTTTAACCACATTTGGGAGGTGCACTGTACGCCATCTGGACTCTTAGGGAATCTTTCATCCTCTGAAAAGATTATCTCCAGTACAGCTAACTCCCTTAAGCACCGGATACCTTGTTCCATCGTGTTCCACTGTCCTTGCTGTACGTGGAGGTCCTCCTTGCAAAGGTATCTCTCCCTCACACTGGACAACAGTCGCCGCCAGAGGCTGAGAGTTTCCTGCCTCCTTCCAATCCCCTGATCAATGACCACATCTCGAGACAGGGATCCCAGCTGTCTGGCTTCACTCCCATCTAGGATCGTATCGTTAGCTGCGGCATCCCAGATTCGGAGCAGCCAGGTCAGAATGGACTCGTTCGCCTGTCGTGTGAACTCTCTCCGGAGCTCATGTAGCTCACCCAGGGACAGGGACCGAGTGATTATTTCTGGCTCTGTCTCCTCCGGTGGATGTGAAGGTCCCGCCTCTTCATCATCATTTGCTATACGGACTGATTTAGTCTTTGATTTCCTTTTCTGGACAGGGGCGACTGCTATTGGTTTTGTTTGTTCTTCTGGCTCCTCGATGGTTTGTGTGGACACGGTGCTGGTTGGTTTATTTCTTTCTCCCTCTGACTCAGCTGTGGTTTGGGTGGACGTGGTGTCTGCGGATTTGCTCCTTCTCTCCTCCCCCTGACAGTGCTGTACCATGTCAAGTAGTGCCCGGTAGGCAGTGGCCAGGGCCCAGCAGGTTGCTGTGAGCTGGCCATCTCTGGAGCTGCCAGAGCATTTTTCCTTCACCAGTCTTATCATGCTAACAGGATCCTGCAGTTGTTCAGGGGTGAATTTCCAGATCATTGGAGGAGAAAACTTTTCCAAATACTGGCTGATGTCCTCCCACTTCCCGTGCCACTCAGCATTATCTGCTCCCAGGGCAGGTGTCCAAACAACCTCCCTAAAAGGCACTTTTCTGACCCTAAACATGGTGTACACAGTACAGAGCAGACAGAGCAACACTAACAATAACATTATGCTGTCCTTAACATCAAAAGGGAACTCAATATTTTCAAAAACTGTTGTAGCAGGTCTGAAGGGGAAGAAGGAGGTGAGAGGCTGGAAACCATCCACCCCTGTTCCTCCAAAAAGCTGGGTACGATTTTTAATGAGGCCCCAGAGGTAGCAACCCAAACCAGGACAGGCAAACAGGACTGAATACACATTTACAATGAAACTCATTGCTTCTGATGTTAGAATGACATAAACATAATATACTAATAAAACAATTTGGATCCCTCTCCCTGGTCTTAAAGAGAGCATCAAAACAGGCAAATAATACCCCATCTGTGGAAATATGAACAGGCTCAAATACAACATCCATGTGAGTGCATCAAACAACATGGTGATCAGGGAGTTTCTATATTCAAATAGACAAATGCTTAAAATGAAATTGTGATTCTGACTTCTCTCTCTCTGCCCGACGTTTGGGCGCCAAAATGTGCTGGTTTAAAAGTTAACCAGCAGGGGAATGAACTCAACTCAAAGGAGAGATTATAAGTCAGAATAACAATTTATTAAAATAATACAGTAAGTACAATAATACAAACAAACAATTGGTCTCAACCCACAAAGACCCAAATGTATAACCCAGTACCCTGGGGCCTGAACAAAGTGGTGTTCCTTGGGCCCTGTTTGAGTCCAAAGTAAAGGGAGAGGGGAAGAACCTGCTGGTGGGAGAGCTGCTGCAGTCTGGCCAGAACTGGTGATCGCAGTCCAGTGATGGTCTAGGTCTGGTTGAGAGCGATGAGATGCAGCCGTCCTCTGGATCCCACGAGTGGGTTGAAAAATGTTCCAAAACTCCAAGATTATATATCCTCCAGTTCAGGCAGGAATGCTTGGTACTCCCCTCAGGGCGGGGAGTTCCACAAAGGGTGTGAGGACAGAAACATCCTCCTATCTCACAGGCCTCTTAACACCTAGTTTATAGCCTGAGGAGTCAGGCTCTATGGGCAGAGGGTGCGAATAGTCTATTGACAACAATAGTCTAGTTTCTGGGAAATGACATGGAAGGCTATAGAATACAGTTTTGGGTTACACCCACCATGATGAACTGATCTCAGCTGTCCTAACTAGGACACCACCAAAACTGTTGATCAGCCCTTTTTGGACATGGCATGTGTAGCTTTTGTCTAGAAGCTGCTCCTCAGGAGCTCCTTCCATATGTCCTTCAGCCAAGCCATGACAAATGAGTCCCTGGGTCACAGATGGAGGCGAAGGACCCCACCCTCTGCCCATGGTTTGCAGTGTGATTGCAATAACTAGGTGGTTTATTTCGAAAGGACTCATCAGTTGGACACGATAAATGGCTACTCCAGAGACAGAGCTGGGAGATGCTTATGCTGCAGGTTTTGGCCTTCCTTGATTTGAAGACCTCTCCCTCCATTTTCTAATGGAGTTTCAGACTCAGGAGTGGAAAGCTGCTGTCAACAAGGTTAGTTTTTTCCCAGAAAACTTCACAGACTCTACAAGTATATTCCATAAACCCTCAGGGATCTGCATCTCCAGGCAGGACAGCACTGACCTAGTCCTAAGAACTGGTCCGGTTGCCTTTTTGCACTTACAGGGGCCACCCTTTGCTCGGGAATGGCCCAGTGCTCTGACACTTTTTATCCCCACTTTAAATGACTTCTTTCCAAAGCCTCCTTCCAAAGTTTGGCTCGGCGCAAGACATGTCAGCATCTCATAAAGGCTCAAAACAGAAACAGAATGGTATAAATAGAAATTAAGTAAATTAGGAAGAGGTGCCAAAGCAGCAAAGCCCTAATGATAGCTGTGGCTGCATGTGCATGTGCCATGCAGCTTCCAGCCCTAGCCAGAGTGCCAGGCTGCCCCTCAGTATTCTTGGGAACATATGCATCTGCTCTGTCACTGGCAGCACCTGCCCAGCCTTGGACCAGCATTCTCATCTTCTCACAGACTCTTTAGAAAGCTTGGGTTCGTGCAGCGAGTTGGTGCCAGAGCCCCAGCCAAGCCAGCAGCAGCCTCTCTGTAGCTGGATAATCTTTTCTCACTTGGTAAACTGCACTTGTGCCATCTGGTCAGTGCAAACAACCTTACACTCTTTCCAGCCATGTTTTGTGGAAATTGTGGTCTACCTGCATCATCAACTCAGCCATGATACTATATGGTTTATTTCCCTCATGAACCAGAGGAAACCTAGGCCAGATTCCCAGCTGGTAAAAATCAACATGACTAAGGTGAAGTAATTTGGACCAACCAATGGTCTTTGTTATAGGCAGGGCTGCAAAGGTAGAACACATATTTTGCTACTTATTCATTATTGATGCTGTTTTCCTGTAAGATCATTGATCACAAGTGAACAGGAGATAGAGAAATGAGTGAAAGCTGCTCCCTGTAAGCAGCATAACAACAGTGGGTTCCAGGCTGACATTCTTCTAGGCTGTGTGTGGTGCTGGGTGTGCTCAAGTAGCCCTGAGCCCCTCAGCTGGGCTCCTGCCATTTCATGCTTTCCCACTGTGTGCATCTCAGTCCCCCCACAGCTGTGCTGGAGATAACCCACCCCAGCCTTATGTCATTCTCATTTTTCATCCCCAGTTCTCTTTATTCCACAAATTAGGACATTCTTAGTTTGAAAATATAGGCAAAGTTTTAGAAAACTTTTGGTATGAGAAGAAAATGTGGAGCCGGGGGGAGAAGGGACGTAAGAAATGTCGCTCTTGGGCTGCTTAGCCTATGAATATACTTTTCACTCTGCCATATATTGACCTCTGGGAACCTGTGCTTTTGAGGGAGAAAACCTAGAAAGTGGTGTTTTTCAGGTCTTTATGTATTGAATCTTTCTTGCCTTTTGCTGTGTCCTGATGCCCTTCCTTGACAGCTTGGCACACAGATCTGTAGGAAGGGCGGTTTGAGGGCAAAGGAGAGATAAAATTTGCACTTCTGTGAAGAGCTATTGGTCTCCTGAAGCTCAGGGGAACTGCCAAGTATGAGCACAGTCAAACTGGAGTTGTTCTTCCATGCCACAAAACAAATGGTGAAACTAGAGAGGTGGTTTAGGGAAAGGTAACATCTCCTGTCAGATCAGCTGACACACTCAGGAAAAAGGGGACAATGTTTTGAGGTTTAGGTCTGTCTGATCAAAAGGAGTGAACTGAATGAATGGGCCTGGAGTAGGGGAGGCAAAAAAATAGAACCAGCCATTTGTCAGTGTGCTATAGGATGTCTGACTGGGAAGCCTCAGTGCTCAGCTGCTAAATGTCCTCACCAAGTAGAGACAGAGCAACCTCTCTTGACAGGCTGGGCACAGCTCGGTGCAATGGGGTGTCTGGGTGAGCTCTCCCAATACTTCTGCAGCAGGTGGGATGCTGCTGCACGTGCCAGGAGACATCTCTGTCCTAAGGACTGCCATCTTCCTGTGGTCAGGCAACAGGAGAAGTCCTCGTGGCAGAAAAGGTAGGGCAGGACTTGAAGCAGGTTCATATCTGTCCTCTCTGCCTGCTTGGGTGGGAGAATTTCCTTCACAGCAAACATCCCAGCTGCAAAGCCTGAGACAGAGGAGGCAGCCCAGCTGGGGCTGTTGGATTTATCCAGAGAAGATCCTTACATTACTTTGAGGTGTTACCTCTGCAAATGGCACTTGAGTGTTATAAATGTATATGTAACATGTACGTAATGATTGATTTCATAGTCACCACACAAGTTGGAAACATTGTTAATGCAATGCTTATAGATAGGAGTTAGTCCAAATTAAAGGCAGGAAATTCCAAGGTATTGTTCTTATGGAAACTGTGACAGCTGAATTATATGGGCTTGTTAAGGAACTAAAGATAACCCCATTCAGAGTAGATAAAAGCATTATGTATGAGCAAGGAAACTGAATTACAATTGCAGTGGGAGCCATAAGTCTGAATAGCTTGACTGTTGTGTGCAGTAAATGGAAACTTCACCGTGCTGTTATATTAATTTGGTACTTTTTATTTAGGGACAAATCTTCAAATTCTTTGCCTTAAAGCTCCAGTGGAGGCAATGGAAAGTTTCAAATACAGAAGGATTCAGGCACATGGGGATTCAGTGCCTGGTTTCGTATAGGTAGGATGAATTTCCATCTTAATTGTTTTTGCTGTCATGATTTGGTGGTGGGTGTAGCTGTGAGAAGCACCCTGTGTTGTCTTCAGACTCACCAGGAGGAGACTGTAGGACTTGTAAACAAATACTGGAATTAATTCCTTGCTGGTCACAGCCTTTTCTGAGATAAAAAACAGGGCAGGATCCTGGAGAATAGAAGCCTGATCTGACAACATCCATGGCATACCTCAAGGCCTCAGTACCCCTTTCCACCAGAGCACGTGTCTGCTCACCCACAGGGTGCTGACAGGCTGCATATCCCTTCCCACACCTCTCCATTGGGAAAACCACTGGGATGAAGGACCCACCGTGTCCAGGGGCCATCAGCCATGCTGCTGCACCCTGGCAGCTGCCAGGTAGTTGGCTTGGCAGAGTATCTTGTCAGAGCATCCTCAGTTGAGTTCACTGCTGCCTTTGGGGACCACTGAAAGAGGCCCTGGGGTTTGGTGCCTGTTGCCCCTGCTTAGTGCCCATCCCGAGGGAGCATCCTGGCAGCCACTAACCCCTGCTCCAGGCAGGCATAGGGAAGGGACGCCTCTTCTGGCAGATTTGTGAGCATTAAGTCAGAATTTTACAGTATGAAAATATGATAAAAACCCACATACTTCAGCTGGTCTTCCTTCATCCTGGCATCTGTGTGGTGGCTGCACTTCTGAGACCCACTGGAGCAGCCAGCCAGTGGATTGGGCTATCAAGGATGTGTTGGGGCTGAACTGGGGCTCTGCCCCACATCTGGTAGAAAACAATGGCCGGGTTTTCCAGGGTGGCTGTGGGACAAGTTTTTCTATAATTTTATTGCAACACCCCTACCTTGCCATTAGTTTTCGTGCTCCGAGACTAATCCATCTAGGTTTTGTTTCCATAATGTTACACACCTGGAATTTGAGACATTTTGCTTCTGCTTTGCTTAGTTTTAATCAGGCTTGCTTGAAATGTCATACTGAAATGAGAAAAGCAGCAAGCCTGTAGAAATCTCAGCCATAGACTGCAAGGTGGTAACTGTGTACAGAGCTTGGCAGGAGGTACTGGGACTACCTGAGAGCTCTAATTGGCACATATAAATATCAAATATCACTATGTGTAGAGAAGGTGAGTGCAGAGGACAGAAAATAGCTTTACTCTATGCTGTAGTATGATTCATGCTTTTAAGATCAAGATTAAAAGTCTCTGTTAGGTTCCAGACTATGATTTTATTTTCATTTACCTCAAAAGATTTAAGAGCCTTCAAAATCCAGCATTTTTAAAAATAACTTTAAGCATGCTGTCTGGCAATGTGAGTCCCAGTTAGCACAGAAGAAGCCAAGCTCTCCTCGTATAAAGCAAATAACTGAAAAATCACAATTAGAGAAATACCTTGTCCTCAATTTAACTCTGACAGCTTGTATTATATTTTTGTTTCAGGACAAAGACTTTATGAAACATGGGCCCTTGTAGCCAGTATATAGTCCTGGGTGATAAGCCCTACAGATCAGCAAAAACCATGCACCACAAAAGCTTGTGCTTTTATGCAAGATTCAGAGCCTTGATTTGAATTTTTGGGCTTGTTTGTATTTCAAAAGCAAAGCTACTGAATTGCATCTTGAAAACCATATTCCAGGGCAAGTATCCTCAAAACACAGCCCAGGTTTGATCAAAAGGTTCTCAAGTCTGCAAACCTTTTGACAAACCTGATGAATGTTTACACTTTCTAAATAAACTCCAAACCATGGGCTGGCATCTTGCTTTGGAGTTTTTTTAGATTTCCTCCCTTCCCACCCCCCCCTTCCCCTCCCCCTATCCCAAGTTCTTGCCAAAAGCCCATCAATACCCTGGAACTGGACTTTCAAGGTGGGCATTCTAGTATTTTTATTGATAAACACATGAGCAGGCTCAATAAATAAATATCTACACACAAGCAAAATATTGAGCTGTATTTGTAAAATGCCAAATAAAGAGCAATTTTGTATTTTGGCTTAATTTAATGAGCTTTCCTGTGGATCAGACTGCACGGTGCTCACTTGTCCAAACCACTAAGACAATCCTTACCACATATAGAAATAGATTTAAATTACAGAGCAATAAATACTCTGGTGTTTTTTTTTTTTTCTGTATGCATTTTTCTATCAGCAGACAAAAGCTGACATTTATTTTACTGATAGCCCTATATTTCCCCTCCCGCTACCACCGCAGCAGAATTTCCCTTGCCCAAGGAAATTGAGAGGATCAGAGCACATCTGATGTTCCATTAATTTAAAACGGCTGCCAGAACTTGCATATTGTAGCAGCTTTAAAGTGATTGAATTTGGATTATTTCAAACTCTGGAAAGTCCTGCCTTGCCTGACAGAGGTGTCTCGAGTGACAAAATAAAATATGACCCTGGGATGAGAATATTTCGTGTCTGTACATCCTCGTCCTCACATGCAGCATTGCAACAGGCAGATTAGAAGCCATGGAAAGAACAACGCTAATTTTTTTCCCTTTTCTTTTATTATTTTGGTAGCAGGCCCCTTTTTTAAGCTGTAGCCCAGCTAAGTGGAGACACCTGGTGTTTGTTGCAGCAAGTTCACTAAAAATATGTTGAAAGGGGGAGAGGAGAGTGGGGCTGTGTGAGGTGCCCTGTCTGGGGCGTAGCCAAAAAATACCTCTACCCTGCCAGGAGCTCCTCCTGTGAATATATACCTGCCCTCTGATCACAGAAGGGTTGTTACATGCCAGCTCTGAGTGTCCAAGGTGGGGAAGCTTTGCTCTGTCAGGTGTTAAATAAAACACCAGCTTTTGGGCAATAACTGTTTTTTAATGCTTAGTGAGTAGCTTGCGCTGTGTAGTTCTGAAAGCAGAAAGAGTGTATGCACGGCCAAAGGAATATTAAAGTTTCACTACAAAAGAAATATTGTGGCTGCCAAGGCCTGATTACTCATAAAACCCACAGCATTATCACCATCCATCACTGCCGAGCTTTTAATGACCAAACTAAAAGGAGAGACATCAAAGTGTGGGGGGGTGTCGTCGTCGTTTTTCGAGAGTAAGGCTCCCAAATATAGGACCAATACTAGAGGTCGACATATTTTTTGACCAAAAAACTTGAAAAATCATTTGAATGAATCACAAAACATATGTTATGTTTTGCTGTAAAAGCCATGAAGTTTTATGCAGTGCTCTATTATGGTGACTGCTTGGCTTTTCATGCATTCCTAAATTACCATGTAATCTAAAACCTTGTTTTCAGCTGCTCTATATTGGAAAGTCCCTTGCAATAATCAGGATGATTACAAGCTAGTACGGAGAACAAAACTTGTTTGTATTATTGCAAATAAAAATGTAGTTTATCAGAAATTTTACCTTTCAAGGGAAAAATAAAAATAATAATAATAATAAACTTTCTCTTTTCCCTGACTGGAAATATCTTAAGCATGGGATTAATTTTGGCCACTCTACGACTTAAAAACACATGGATACTTGGTGTAAAAATATGTTTCTTTCCTGTAGGGACTTGACTATAATTGGTGTGCCAAAACTATCTCACAGAGAATTCATTGTCTTATCTACTTACATCATCTTAATGCGATTTTATTTTACTTTGTCAAAGTCATATTAATGTAAATGTGTTCTTGATAGCAAACAGAGTTCTTTTTTATGCTAAACAGGATTCAGCTGACTCTAATAAAACAGTTTGCAATCCATTAGACTATAACTGTAATATAGTTATTTTGTTTCCCAAATAAAGACCGTGTCAGAAAGCTGTATAAGGATTTTTGTCTTGTTTTTCCACAATAATTGCTTGGGTGGGGTTACATTCTGATCTTTAAATGAATAGTATCGCTTGGAACAAACACTTCATATATCTTTTATCTTCCCCTTGCAATACAGTTCTGAGTTTTCTTTGAAAATGCAAAGCTACTTTTCCAGATAAGTCATCAAAATGTTTCCAAAGTATTTTAACTGCCAGATTAACTATATCTTGAATACAAAGATAGATGGCTTACATTCTTTATGCAGAAATCCTGCCAATGCATAGCAACTAGCAACAAATTAATTTCTTTTGCAACAGTGGGAAGGAAATAAAAAAAAAGAAACCCTGCTTTGCTATGCAAAGCTCAAAAAGGTAAATAGATATTAAAAAGAAAATAAGGTTACTCGCTCTGAAAGGGTAATCTGTAAGCAAAGAACAGAGGATTAAATATACATTTGCTCTCTTTATGGAATCTGTGTTCCAACCTTCTCTTAATGTATTCAGCTAATTAAGGACTGCGGTGACCTTGTGGTAGATTCTGAAATCTAGGAATTTCTATTTTTTATTTTATTTTATTTTTATTTCTTTTAATGCTGCCTCCCCCACAGAGCTTGATGCAATCTGTTTCAGGTCAAAGTCTGTTTATGTCAGCGATGTTCATACTACACAACTAAAATGTTTTAATGCATTTATCAACTGAAAATATTGCAAACATTTCATTTCCTTTGATACAGACACAAAACCCCCTCTGCCTTCATTGCAAATTCTTGTTCATATGAATCACTCTGAGTAATATTTGCTTTAACTTTCGTGTGGTTCTACAAACAGCCTTTATATGGCTGGACTTCAAAGCTACTAGAAATAAAGGTTAGAAATGTGATAGGAGTAATCTATTATTAGGCATGAAACATTAAACTACTTTTAGTTATAAGCCTCAAAACCTGAATAATATGGATTTTTAACTTGCTGCATATTTATTGTGTTTTCAGTTACTTAAGTCATTTAGTGTGGAGGGACTGTTTGGAACAGAAATATTTTCCATAGGAATACAGACCACAATTGGGTTTAATTTTTCGTAATATTTAATTTAGAAAAACTGCAATATTGTAACAGACGTCTCATATGTCAAAGCTGAAATACTCTGCTCGGTGTTTCTTGTAGTGTAAAATTAATCTCTTACCAGCACACTGACCCGAAAGGCAGGTTTCAGTGGAACAGGCACTGGGTGACGGGAAGGGGGTGGGAAAAGGAAGATAAAATCTCACTCTTCAAATAGCAGGGAGGGGAAAAAAATTAACATAGAGGAATGTCACAGCCTGCCATTGACATCAAATGACATCAACTGATCCAAACGTGTGTGTGAGGAGTTTCTCACACACCATCCGTGGTTCATCCCCACCACCCAGGTGGGATGTTGGGTGTTGGATCTACAGGGAGGCATTGCTGGGTAGGGATGTGCCAATGAGCCCTTGCCTTCACCCCTTCCCTCCACTTGGTGAATTCACAACATCATGATCCAAGAGGAGCTGGACAGGGGGATCTCCATGGATTTGGGGGACTTCAGCCTGTTCAGCCAGCAGAGGCTGAACAGTGTTGTTAACGCCTTGCTCCTGCTTAGGTTTGTGTACTAACACAGTAGAATAAAAATAAGCTGAAAACATGTAACAGTTCAAGCCAAACAGGTCAGCCAGAAATAAACTATCATTTGAAATCCAGAATTTTAAATCCTCGTGAGCCTGGGAAAGAACAGGGGTGCAGCCTCGGCCCAATCCTGTTCCCACCAGCACCAGTGGGAATTTTACCATTGACAACACAAGACACGTGGCCTTTTTCTAAAAAAAATCAATTTTGTTTCCTTAGGTTCTGCTGTGCCAAGTTACTATGACTGCTGGCTGCCCTGCACAAGGTGGGATGAAGGGATTTGCTTGCTCCTTCCTGGTGGGCTCAGCAACACCATGTGCCCAGCCTCTCATGGAGATATCGGCCACCTCGGGTCATATCACCTGGAACACCTCGGCAATGTGCACAAGGAACCCAAAACATCATGTGGAGTGGGTAATATTCAAATTTACAGCATGTGCCTGGGGAAGGCAGCATCTCTGAGCTGCCCTGCTCTCCCGTGGGTGTCATGGCGTTTTGAGAGATTTGGTGGCTTCCCTCACAGCTACCCGCAGGGCAGGCAGGGTCCTACCTGGGCTGGTTCTGAAGGAGGGAGGGGTCTTGGGACCTTTAGATCAACAGAGCAAAGTCACCCACATGTGAAACTGGGGAAGCCAAGCAAGAGCCCTCTGCTGTGGAGTGGGGAATGTCTTGCTCAGCAGTGATTTGCCCACTGGGGAATGGAAAACTCTCACTATTTATATATTTTGGTCAGTGGAAGAGAGGGTTCACACCCACCCATCTCATTAGTATAAGAAAGCATTGACAACACCATAGTCCCCAGCTTCCCTTCTCCCATGCTTCTCTAGCAAGCCTGATCCTGTGCCAGGGGGTTTAATAGGTTACCCTGCAAACCCTGGGACCATGGTGCCGTGCAAGGTTGCACATTCCCAGGAAGTGCTTGTGCACAGAGCCATAACAGATGCGGACTAAGGAGGGATGGCCCTGGCCAGTAGGTGTTAATATTGCTGGGGAAGGTGAAAACATAATTGAAACCGTTTATTTTGGGGGCTGTGCAGGACTGAATGAAGCAATACCTTCTGAGCAACAAATACCTGTAATTCGCCTGTCCTGATCTTACAGACTTTTAATTTGCTCTACAAATTTGGCTTGTTGGAGAATGTGTAAACACCCAGAACTGTACAGGGCAACCCATTAAACATTAACTTACTGTCGACCCTACTCATGATATTAAAAACATAAGGGGGAAAGAGATGCCAAGCTGGTGAATGAAGCCAGCTGACTGCTGAGAAGAGGCTGTGGGGTTTGCTCCGTAGCTTTGCTGTTTTCAGTAATCTGACTCACTGAGATATTTTTAGACACAGTAACAACTTCCATTGTTAAGTAATTTTTCATTTGAATTTTTCTCAAATTATGCTGTCCTCTTGGCCCTCAAATCCCTTTCTTCAGTGAGGCAGTGCTGCTCTCCACGCCCCAAGGAGGAAGGGGAGCTGTGTAGGACTCTTGATGATTTGGACCACATGGTGGAACAAGATAGATCTCAGCGTCAGGTTGGCAGGATATTTCCCTTTCTTCAAAGGTCTCCAAACCCAGAAAGATTTTCTTTGATACCTTTCCAAAGGGATTTATCAGCATTGGGGCATACATTTGTTTAGATTGTTCCTGTAGGGTGGGACTTTCAAAAGAGCAAAAGGGTGCCAAGTGCCAAATTCTCACCAAGTTCTCCATAAAGATTTCCTGAGCTTCCTTTGAAAATGCTAGCTCTGCTCCCCATCACTCTGTGCATCCCTGCTGGAAAGGTGCCCATGGTACCCTCACAACGTGGGCACAAGGGATACAGGGAAGATTGTGACATTTAAAAAAGCAGGCAGAGGAAGAACTGGCTGGAGATAGAGGAAATACCTGAAAATGTGGAGGTTGGGAAGGAGACAAAGAAGGAAATGGAGACCAAATTCCCTAGACCCATCATCTCTCTTTTTTTTTTAATCCTTCCTCTCTGCCTACTGTTTCTCTCAGGTTTTCCCCAACATGCCTTAGTTAAAACAAGAGGTGAATGTGTGCTGTATATTGAGAGCGTGGGCAGAACTTGGGTCCCACAGTAAACTTGTGCTTGTGCTCTGGGCTTGAGACACACTGGGACAGACACAGGTGACCTGATGGTGCCAGGTGTTAGTCTGGTCCTCCTCGGGGTTCCTACAGGAAAAGCAGAGGCTTTGCCCTAGGAGAGAGCTATAGGGAAGTTGGGAGGTTTGCCAACTGGTCATTTTGTGTACTTTTCATAAAGCAGTGGCTAAGTCCTCCCTGGTGGTAGTGCACGGCCGCAGAAGTGAGCGGGAGGTCTACAAGGAGTTGTGAGGAGACATTCGGGCCAGTAGCTCCCAAATAACAAATGCACTGATGTCCAGGTGAGGACTGCCAGAGCAATTTGTTCTCCTGCCCTGGGAAAAGGGCCTGATGAGCACTGTTTGGAGAGGATGTCAGAGAGGGAATTTTTATTTTGTGAATAAGGAGATACAGAAGCTATTTCTGATCTGTTATAGGTATGTTAATGATTTGTGAGCTACAGTAGGATTTGGGGTCCTCTGGTTGTTTCGCAGACTGAGAAGATCCTTCCAAGTTCTCTAATACTATATTTGTAGTCATGTACCTGGCTGGTTTTTTTAAATGATAAGTACCTAGATGTTGCTGAGAGCCAAACAATGTGTCTTAGACCTAGTTTCTACTCACTTGTTGGTTTCCAGATAGAATTTAAGATGTTGATTTTGCCCCTAAACACCTGTGGCTTGCTCTTGCAAAGAAAAGTGGTTCTGTAAAAGTTTGTCTGACATCACGAGCTAAGTAAACCTCAGCACATCCATTCTTGCCCCATGTTGATCCAAGGATTAGATGTCAGCTCCCTAATTCAGTGAGGGCAGACACAGATCTGCTGCAGTGGTTGTCCCTGGTGCTTCTGAGGAGGGTGAGGGCAGTGGGGTGCTGGGGCAGGGAGGGTGCAAGGGCCCTTGAGTCCTTTTCTCTCACAAAGAGCTGGGGGGCAGAGGGGAGAGCCTGGAGGAAACCCCTGGAGAGACTTCCAGTTTGTCACTGGGGCACTGGACAGGGCCAGCATCCAGCCTGCAAAGTCCTTGGACCTTGGCACAGGAACTGATTGTTGAAAGGAGCTTCTTTAGGCCCTCCTGACTGTAAGTTTTGGGAAATCAGACTTTCACTTTAGTTTATTTCCAACATTCAGCTACCAAGAATAAAATAAGGGTCTTTCTTATGTATTTTGGAGATCTAATAAAACGTATCTACAAGTCTGCAAAAGGCCTTTGCCATGTGCAATCAAATCAGCATTGCAAATCTATCTGAACATGGCACTCCGGTGTCTCAGCCTCCAGATGACATGTAACGTGTTTACAGTTTGATGGTCTTCACTCAGAAGGCTGGCTAAAATATTTTTATATTTAGATTTATTTTTGGAGTCTATGGTTGAAAGATTTCAGCTCTGGGCAGCCTTTCCCATGGCTTTTAGACATTTGCAGTTGTGTTTCACGTAATTAAACAGCCAACAATACTTAATGAAGAAATAAATAACATCGATAAAGTAGTAAATAATTATATGCAGGCAAACACCAAAGACATTATCCATCAGGCAACAGCTGTGAGCATTAGTTTTGATTAATCAATAATGTTGTACAATAGGAGCAGGAATGCTGGTCAGGCCTCTGGGGGAATCACCTACACTTTTCTGAGCAGCAAGCATTGCGATTTTAAGCAGAACTTTCAGCAGAATCTTTAATTAAATGTAACAGCTAGAAGCTCCTCCAGCAGCAATGCCACACTTCTCAAAGCCCACTGAGCAGCTGGAGTTTAACCAAGACCCATTTAAGGCATCATCTGTAATTGGGAAGGTTTCTTGGTACATCTGTGCTGAGGGACACCGATGGGGTACCACGTCCATCAGCAAAGGCGCTGTTGTGCCAAGGGCGCTTTGGTGGGGTTTGGTGACCCTCTTGGCATGGAACTGGTTGTGCCTGGCTAGTGCCACCTGGGAAAAACGAGCTGGTGCTTTTGGCTCTGCCTCCAGCAAGGTGGCAGCAGGGCACTCCTGCCCAACCTGCAACTGGAGCCTGTGGGGCCTCATCGCAGTCTGGGCATCCATCGGAGCAAGTGCCTGTTCTGTAATTTGTTTCAAAATGTAAATACAGTTCAAATTTCCCACATGTGCACCAGCTCCTCTGAAACCTGGTGTGGGCAGGTTTGTGATGAAATCAGAGAAGTCTGGTTCATCTTTATCTGTACCTCCTGGATAGAGGAGCCTTAATGAAGCTTTCAAGAGAAATGGATCTCCTCCCAGGTATATCCCTCTTCCCGTCGCTCTTGCCACCAGCCCCTTGATTTCCGTGGCACTGCTGCCTGCTCGGGCACATCCCTAAATTGTGCTGAGAGGTTCTGCTCCCATTGGCTATCCAGAGTGTGGGCTTTTCCTTTTCGTTTCATTTTTTCCCTTCTTTAATGGATAAAGAGCTTTAAAAAAATGCAAACATTGAGAAAGGCTGATCTCGGCACCAGATCCCAACCTAGATAAAAGGCACAAGGTTTTATAGCCCTTACCCTATTGAAAGGGAAGGAGAAGAAAAGACAGGAAGGGTTTCTGGTATGTCAGGGACAGGTTTCCAGAGCCTGTGCTCACATCTTGATGGTTTATTCCTCGTGAAACCAATTGCTGATGACTTCTTGGCATCTGAATAAGCAACAGCACCATGTTGCTTCTACTGTGAATCCAGTGCTGGGGGTACCTCTCCATGAGCGGAGATGGGAGCACAAGGAGAAACAGGGGAGTGAAGTGAAGGGCTTGTCTTGATGTGAACAAAACAGCTGTGTAGACCCACACCTGATGGGTTACTTTAATTCTGTGAGATGGCAGATGCACGTGGGAATTTTGCAAGCATAAGGCACATGGGTTTGTTGAGCTAGAAATGGCAAATCTTCGGAAAGGGATGGACAGAGAAAGCCCTCAGCTCTCGTCCAAGAAATGGAGGTTTGCAGAAGGCAGTGGTGGAAACATCCACACAGCTTAAAATCCCAAACACTGCTGAAAGACCACTGTTGAAGGTTTTTTCCCCCATACCTTATCAGCGGAAAAACCAGGAACAGAAATCTCGCATGATAATTGCTGGTAGCACAACAAACCCCAGAGGGTTTCCTTACCCGCTTCTCAACATGCAGGCAGTAATAAACTTCTGTGATAGCATTAATATTCCTGATAGTCTCTATGGGCTCCTTCTCCCAGATGTGAATCTCATTATCATCTGCAAGCCCAAAGTAAATTTGTAGGCGTTTAAAGGTGTAGCCTGTGAATTGTGGTGCTGCTGCCTGCTCACAGCCCCTCAAAGCACCTGCCAGCCAGGTATGGTAGCACCAACTGTGCTTCCAGAGCCTGGCCTGGAAAATAGGTAGTGCCAAATCTATACGGATCTGGTTCGGTCCCAGATAAACAGTACCAAGTGAAAACTGCTCACAGTTCCCCTTTCAAATCAGCAGATATGATTATGGGTCTCCTCCTTCCCCTGTGAAGTTTACTGGGTTTGCTGATCCCAGCACCACGCGGAGCCTGCTCTTGGTTAATCACCCCCTCGATATTTGGGGTGTACCCAGAGGCACAGGGCACACATGAACATTTCTCTGTGGACATTGAGGCTGGTGAGGACGAATTGACTACATTTCCTGCAAAAACAAAATCTCAGTTGCGTGTTTTTAAATAATACAGTGTAAGTAACCTATAAAACTCATTGCTTTTCCCTTTCCTAGAAGAAAGCATATCAAAAAACCACAGGTAAAAAGCAGGGTTTGGAGTTCTTTTTTTAGTTCTTTGTCAAATTCTTTCACAGAATACCCCCACTGGCTTCAGGGACAGTATTTATGGCAGGTATTAATTTGTTCAGTGAGATAAATTAAAAAATTACAGAGAAAGAATAAGCTTTTGGTAAGACATGGATCCCTCTCCAGAAAAGCAGCATCTTAATAACAGATAACATGTTGACTTGACTTTAGAATAAAGCCTTATTCTCAGTTCAATTGCAAAGTACCTTAAGTGCTAATTTTTTCCTAACTGAAAGAAGGTTTCTGCAGATCTTTTCTTCCCAAGCAGACAATATTTGGCATCTTGTGCACTGTGTCAGATAAGACAAGTGAATGATATTCAGGTATTTCTCTGCAGTCCTGTTATCCCTGCTTTGTTTTATTGAGATGAATCTCTGGATTCCTAAACCCAGGAAGGGCAGATCTCATCAGACCTCCTCCTTTCTGGCTGTCCTGAGCTTGTAGTTCCCACTGACTCTGCTCAGAATGGGTTTTCCCTTTGGTTGCTGTTTTCTGGTTATTTTGGTAGGGGTGGAAGCACTGCCCCAGGGCACACAGTGACCAGCAACCAGCTCTCACCTCCCTGTGTCTGCCTCTGTCCTCTGGTTTCACCAAAATTCAGGGGTTGGGAGTGAAATCTTTTTGAGGGATTGCAATTTTTCAAGCCCTTTTACCTAAGCTAGGTAAAGCACCTGTCAAAGTTATTATTCAAATGTGGCATATGTTTTGCTGTGAATTTTCAGTAGAACTCTTTCCAGTGATTTCCAAAATAAATGAGACTTTGCATAGTACTTTTTCCATATTTAACATTGCCTTTCTGGCTTTGCAGCCAAGGCTTCCTTTTAAAGGCATGTGCATGAGATTATGCAATCGTAGTACTCTGGATACCCAGAGCAATTAAAATAAATCAGGCTAGGTATAATGAAGATGAGCCAAAGCATCTGTTTCTCAAGAGGATTTTAAAAAAAAACCCACCAACTCTATCATCCCCAGGGGCTTGGATTCGTGGTGGTTAGACCTCAGAGATTCTTATACTTCAGAAATGTGTCCAACCCTCACTTGGGTAAGCAAAGGAGGAGCTGGAAAGGAGGAGAAGACTATGGCAGCTATCCCTGCTCCCTGGAAACAGTAGCTGGATAACCTCGTGTGTTTGGCAAAGCTGGACTTGCAGATCACTTCCGTTTCCCTTCTACTGTTTTAGTTTGACGTGTGTACCTGGATGGAGAGGAGGAGGAATGATTTCTGCATCCTCTCCAGGATAACTACAGATTATAAACACATCTTGTGTTTATAATCTGTAGTTAATGATAGTAGGGCTGGCTCAGTAGAAGGTGCAGAAAAGTCCATCCCCCCTGATGCCAGTGCCAGGGACCAGAGCGACCTGGGACAGAGGAGCACTTGCTTGTTGAGCCACTTGTCTTGCAAGACAAGAAGCAGCCTTAAGGCTGTAGAGTTGAGGTACCAGGAGCTATTCTGATTCGTTTCCCCCTGTGCTGCCACTTGGCACCAGATTCCAAAAGCCTTTTTCAGGCAAAACCGTGGAGGAGGCAAGGTGCAGGCAGACCCCAGCAGGTTGTCTGCTGAGCTGCCTTGGTTATGTACTTAGGCGGGAATGGCTTGAAGACAGCTTAGGCAAAGGTTAAATGTTGCTAAACTGTACCAGATGATTGACTCATCAGTTTTGTGACATCTGTAACTCCGGTAAAGGATGAAGACATGGGAGTAACTGCAGAAGACACTGCTAGCACTTCCAGGGTAAAAATCTGCATGCAAAGGGAAGAATGAGGTCATGATGGTGGATGCACCAGCCCTGCAGGTACTCAGGGGAACTCAGGAGCCCTTTCTTTGTATCACTGCATCTCATCCTAGTTTAGGTAAAAAAGATCTCAATAACCAAGAGGTCAAATGTCCTTGCACAAACCAAACTGGGGAAAACAGGAAAACTCAATCCTAAAACAGGCAAGCAAGAGTAAGAGCTTAGGCATCAGCAAGGCAGGCAAAGTAAATGAGGAGGTGAAGTCCCCTGCTTTCACATGAGGGCAGGGCGGAAAAAGGCAAATTTTGAGTTTGGCTGGTGCATCCCCTGCCTGGGGAGCCCACCTTGCCCTGGCTTGCTCCCCAGCAGCATTGGCTGCTCCCTCTGTGATAGCTACATACCCTTCTCTGGAGTTCACCAAGTCTATTTAAAAAAAAGGAATTTTCTCAGAAAAAAAGCCATAACAGCTCAGACTTGCTAAGTGGAAAGAGGCCAGCTTGTTTACTTAAACCGATTTAAATCTAGCACACCGAGAATAGCAACTTGCTTTGACCACTGACTTGGGTAAATATGGCCTGGCATTCTTACGGTGATATTTCCAGCCCCTGCTATCCCCATCATGCAGACGTATATATATACGTATGTATGTTTTCACTGAAAACCGTTGAGGTAAATTATTTGACAGGAGCTGGATGTGAAATGGTTGGTGTGTGTGCTTCCTGCACGTCATTTGGAAACTGAGGTTCATCTAAAGTCCTACCAGGCAGCATCCCCTTTTGAGCCTTATGATTATAAAAGAAAGAGTTTGGTCGCATTTAGGAACATTTCCAGTGAGAAATTTTATTCAGGATTTGTTGAGAAGGCAGGTATTTTTTGCAGATAAATTAGCATGTTTTCTGAAGTGATCCAGGCAGAAGAGGATAGCTGGGGATCTCTGGCTGGACAGTGATGGTGTTTCAGCTTTGAAATGACAATTCAGCCCTTCCAACACAAGATGAAATGATCTCTATGGCCTCGGCTCCCTCTTTTCTTTCACAGCCGTCCATGCTACCGCTGCACATAACAAGGCATAATTTTACATAAGTAGAGGACTGTGCTCTGAGCCAATATACAAGTCATACCTGATTGAATATTGCCATTTCAGAGCCACCATCTAATCACATTTTTCAGGCTGTGTGAACAAAATAATGTTGTTATAATTACACACAGTGTTTGTGTGTATGCGCACATGTGTATTATATATGTATAATGACATTAGGATGATAATATAGCTGTTTCTATTAGCTCTGTGGTATTAATAAGGTATGACAGAAAGTTATTTGATACCATTTGAAATCCCACTTGCATTTTCATATTGCTCTCAGATGTAATTCAGGGACTTGATTTTTATGAGTTATGGCTCTGATGTCACTTGTATTTTTGCCTGTAATAGGTCCCACCGGAGCAAAATTCATCAGACTCAATTAACAGCATCTGAAAAGTGTATCTTGGTTAGCAACCGATCAGGCAGAAACGGTGTGGGTTTGGTTTTAGCTGACCCATCACCCTGTGCCTCTGCACAGAACCAGCTTTCCAGGCAGCAGGTAGCAGCTGCTGCATCATACTGTTACCGTGAGGGTTAAGCAAATATTTTTGGGGCTACCAAAGCATTGGCTCTTCCCATCCCATGGCTTCACTCCTTGTTATGGGTCTCGTAATACTCTACAACCATTTGGGCATCTTCCTAGTTTCTGCATGTGGAGGTGATCTGTCCTAACACAGTCACTTTTTGATCTCTTGATATTCAGTGATGATAATTTTCCTTAAGCAGCCTGATCCAGGAGCCCTAGGGCAGTGGGGTGCTTATTCCAGGCGAGCTCCTAGCAGTGCTACAGGGGAGTTAAAAACACGATGCCAGGGTGACAAAAAGAAGTGCAAGGTAAATAAAAATAACTCCAAATGCACATAGGAATTGAAGGCTGGGTTTTGAAAGCTGATCTTGTGTAGGGTTTTCTGCTCAGTTCGGTCACTGATTTGGGCTGGTGGATCTTCTGACGGGAAGATAAACGCTCTGACTCCTGGTATTATTAATCCTTTGAACTGGTGATTCACACATCTGATCTAAAGGGCTTCCAAAGTGAGAGACTGATCCCAAAACCTGCTAGAGTGAACGCAAGGCCTCATGGCAGTTTCACAGGGCTGTGCATCCCATCCCATGTGCTGAGTGGGAGCAGGGGCTGGCGTCACCCTCACAGCCTCACTGTGACTCCATCTCCCACCCTGGACACTCCCTGTAAAACTCCTCTGTGTCTTAAAAGGCTGGAAGGGAAAAGCTCTGAGTAGAAAATCACCAAGTGAAGTGGAGCACCCCCCAGCACTGCTGGCTGCCCACCCCCCCCCCCCTCCCCCGTGCAAGCACAGCCCCCTCGCAGCGTGGGTCAGGCTGCATTCCCTTCTAAGCACAAAGCCGGGCTTGAAGACTCCAATTGCTTCCTGTCTCCCAACATGCCTGACCACAACTATTTTTAATTGTAAGGCACAAAAATAAAGTTATTTAATAAATTAACGCTTCAAATGCTTTTTTGATTTCAACTTTGGTTGTTTATTAGGACCAGTCTTATTTTGGCTTCTATGCAGTCATTTCCAGCTACCACTCTGTTTGATCCCCCTCTTATTTCCTTTGTAATCTACTGATCTTCTGTTGTTATCATTGCTGTGTTTTATGGTTTTACATTACTTTATTGACTCAGTATACTGTAGGCTGCCTTTTTTTTTTTCCTCCCTCCACTGAAAATAGCCTTTTATGAGAAGCTTAAGCAAAAGCCTGGAATGTCCAAAGGAAAGCGCAGAAACATTACAACATTTTGCACATTTCTTTTGGCCAGAGAAAGTTAGAAAATATTCATATGAAGAAACCTATCCAGTGCCTGCAGGAAAAAATCCAGCATTTGATAATATGTGGAATTTCAATTTCTGCTATAAACAGGCTCTGTATTATTTTTATTTATTATTTTGAAGTATAAAGAGTTTTTCAGGGGGAGAAGGCTCCTCTACAGTTGATGTCAGAGCAACGATGAGTACACATACCCTCACTGCTGGGAATATGTACTCTTCCATGCTGCCACAACCTCTGTTGCTATCCCATTCCAAATGCTACCAATTAGAAAGCAGGATGCTGATGGTCCTGCCATCCAGCAGCACTGGATGAAGCGACACCAAGGGCTGGAGCTGTGGGGACAGAGGGTAAACTCTCCTTTTGCTCATGCTGTGCCCCCTCCCCTGCCCCACAGATACTGAGCTCCTCTAGAACTGGCAGTTAGGTGGCGTCCTGGAGGAGCTCAATGCATGGACTGGTGGCTTGGGTCATCCTGCATAACCCCTGCCTCCCAGTGTCCTTCATGGATAAGCGATCCCTGCTGAGAGGACCAAAACATGCCCTTGCCTGGTTATTCAGCCTCACCACCTTCTTAATAGTGGTTATAACACCATGGCTTGGAGGGAGGCTTGGGGCAAGACTGTGGCTGGTGGGAAGAATTGGGCTCTGCAACTCTAAGAGCCACGAGTGATTCTCTGTGCAGTGGGTGGGAGCTCAGGGTCAGCACCGAAGCTGCCAGCAATGCCTGGGCCCCAGCTGCTGGCATAGAAGCAGAGGGATTTGGGCACAGAGGTGGGTAGTTCTCTTTGATTTGATTATATATTGTGAGAAAGGAGCAGCCCTACCTGCCTGAGACAAAGAAAACGAATTAACAAATAAAAACCTGTTTGTGCCCAATATATTGTCACAATCGTTTGAGGACGGTTTTATCTGTGTGAGAATATAACCCTGTTATATTCTGTTCTGCCAGTTTTGCCCATCCAAGCCGAGCTTATGCAAGGTGGAAGTCCAAGCACTGGTACCCACTGGCTCCGTGCCTGCCCCATCCAGCATCTCAGCTCTGGCCTTTTCACCCCTGTACAGCCAAGAGACTGTGAGGCCACAGACCAGACAGGCACTCGGCGTATTCCAGAAGGATACAGGACAGGAAAGATGAAACCTCCAAAAACTGGAAGGATTTGGTAATTCCTCCAGGGGAACCAGTAGAAAAGCAGCCTCCTTCTGGAGAAGCACCCAGCCTCCCAGTGGAGCCTGCAACAGCTGCCCAGCCAGACCCCAGCGCAGAGGCTGTCGGGATGAATTCCTCACCTGTGCGATGCCAGTGCAAACCTTGCCCAAATTCCTATGTTGCTCTGTTCCTGCTGCCCGGGGCCAAGTGACCCTTGGCCCACACCTCACACAGGTTGCTTCTTGTTCCTGGTCACCGAACATCACACCAGGGCTAACAGTGGGGTGGCCCCTCGTGCCCAGCAGGATTTGTGCACCAACCGTCCCCAACAGCCCTTCACTGTCCCACACCACTGCTCTGCTCTACTGGTCCCACTGTCCTGCACTGCTGTCCCCCTGTTACCCCACTGCTGTTCCCACTGTCCCTCTGTCCCACTGTTCTGGCTGTGCTGCTGTTCCCACACCGGTATTCCCACTGTCCTGCTGTACGCACTATTCCTACTGTTCTGCTATTCCCGCTGTCCCGCTGTCCCCGCACCTCTGTCCCCACTTTCTCGTCATCCTCACTATTCCCGCACCGCTGTTCCCGCTGTCCCGCTATCCCCGCTGTTCCCGTACCGCCGCCCGCCTCACAGCCGCCCGCCAGGGGGCGCCCCCGCGGCGCCGCCGCCCGCACTTGTTGCTGCCCCCCGCGGCGCGCGCTGTGTCGTGATGCACGCGGCGCTGACGTCACCGCCGGCGTCATTATTAACGATCTCATTCATCTGTTTATTTATTTGCTCGTCTGTTTATTTGCCTGATTAATTATTTGTTTGCTTCCCTTTCACTGCGCCCCGCTGGGGCTGCTCCGAGCGTGTGCCGGCCCTCCCTCTTCCCCCCCCCCCGCGGTACCCTCCCGGGATCAGCGCTCGCGGAGGGAGCTCCGGACGGGAACGAGCCAAAAAAATGGGGAGAAAGTGCCACTGCTGAGGCACGAGGCGTGGGGAGGGGGGGATCGGTCCCCGCTTCGCAGCGCTTTCCTCCAGCCCCAGGGTGCCGAGGTTGGCTGCCGGGGGAAAACGGCGATTAGGACAAGGTTCCCCCCGAGTCCGGGAATGGGCGGAGGGTGCTCCGCGGGGGCGGAGGGGCCGCGCAGCCCTGCGGCCGCAGCGGCATCTACCTGCGAGGCTGCGGCTCCCTGGGCCCCGATGGGAACTTTCCGCGCCCGACGCTGCGGGCGGACCTTGCGCCGGTGCGGAGTCCGGAGCGGAGCCTGCCCCGCTCCCCGCGGCTGATGCTCCTGGCGGCGGCCGGAGCTGCCCGCGCAGGGACCGCGGAGGCTGCGCGAGATGCGCAAAGCCCGCGGCTCTCCCGACGTGCGGTGTGGCCGCGGGGGGCGGGCGGGGCGCAGGTAAAGGGGCCGCCCTGCCCGCTGCCCCGGCCCCTCCGCGTCCGCCCCGGCACGTCCCGCTGCGCGCCCACCCATCGCAGCCGCCGCGCTCCCCCTCCCCCGGCTGCACTGCCTGTTCCGGCCGAGCCGCGTCCCTCCGCGCAGCGCCATGAATATTGATGTGTTTATATAATCGATAACCCACTTTCCATCCTTTCCCGGGGAAACAGCGATAAATAAATTAGGGACGCGCGCCGCCCGCCCGCCCCTCAGCGGGCAGCCGCCGGGAGGAGGGGGGGGGGGCGGGAGGGGTGGCAGCCCCCGCTGTCCGCCCTGCGGTGCCGGGCGGTGGGATCGGGTCGGGGCTCGGAGCGGGCGGTGGGAGCGCAGCGGGCCCCGCCGGGCGCGCGCGGACGAGCAGCGCCCCTCGCGCCGCAGGAAATGGTCTTTATATTAGACATATACGGGCAGGTCCTGTCAGATCCGCAGCGCGCCCGACCGCCCTTTCGGCCCCCCAAAAATCGCCGGGCTCCCGTAGCGCCCCCGCCGCCGTCCCGCCGCCTCCGCGCCACCCCCCCGGGGCCCGCCGCCGCCCCGCGGCATTTTTGCCGGGCCGTGCCGGGCGTCGGGGGGCCGGCCGGCGTCAGGTGGCGCCGGTGGCGGGACGCGGCGGGGCGTCGGCGGGGCGGTGGGGCGGCGGGCAGGCGGGGGGGGAGGCGTCGCCGCGCGCGGTGGGGCGGGGGGCGGTGGCGGCGGCGGGGCGGCGCGGGGGCGGCGGCGGCGGGGGGCGGCGGGCGGCGGGGCCGGCTTCGCCCTGCCAGGACCTGCCGGGCTCCATTCACGCCAACAAGTTTGGGAGAATGTTGAGTTCAATCGCGCCGGAGCCGCGATGGAGCGCAGCGCACTGCAGGTACCGCGCCGCCCCGCGCCCCCGCCCCGCCCCGCGCCCCCCGCCGCCGCGGAGCCCCCTCCCTCCCTCCCGCGCTCCCCTCCCGCCGCCCTCCTCCTCCTCCTCCTCCTGCCCCTGCGCGGCGCGGCGCGGCGCGGCGCGGCGCGGAGCCGGCGCTGATGCCGCTGCCGTGTTGTTGTTCCCCGCAGTGGGTCGGCGCCCCGTGCGGCTCGCACGGCCCCTACGTCTTCTACAGGGCGTTCCGCTTCCAGCGCCGCGGCGGCGGCCGGGCGCGGGTCCTCTCCCTCGGCGACTTCTTCTTCGTGCGGTGCCGCGCGGAGGAGCCCGCCTGCATCGCGGAGCTGCAGCTGCTCTGGGAGGAGCGCACCAGCCGGCAACTTCTCTCCAGCGCCAAACTTTATTTTCTCCCCGAGGACACCCCCCAGGGCAGGACCAGTGACCATGGCGAGGTGGTAAACGCGGCGCCGGCCCCCTCCCCTTTCACCCCCCCGCGCACGTCCCCACCTGCATGTCCGGGCTTAGCTCCCCCCTTCCCTCCCGTTTGCTCCCCCCACCCGCGCCCCCCTCCCCGCCGTGCGTGGCGGGGCAGCGCGGAGGGGCCGCGCCGTCGGGGCGCACCGGTGCGCGCTGCCCGGGAACTTGTGCGGGCGGAGGGAAGGCGGGAGGGGGTCGCGGTGCGGGGCGCCCCCGGCCCGACGGGCAGTGGAGGGTGTGCGGGGCTCGCCTTGTCCTTCTCCCGCATCGTTAACCAAAAAAAAAACAAAAAAAAATCCGAAAAATCCAAAAGACGCAGAAAAGCGGGGAGAAAAACACGTCGGGGTGATTTCGATATTGTTCGAGGCTTTTTTTAAGTATTCGATATGTTTAAGAGGGCGGAAATTACGAAATGGAGGCAGGGGGAGATCAAACGCTCTCGAGCTGGCAGGGACGTGTTGAATAAAGTGATAAATGACAGGTATGGGAATAATGCATTCAAATAACTTGCAGATATGCCTGGGTGTATTTCGGAGCCGCCGCGCTCCCGGCGCAAACGCGCTGCGCGCCGGCACCTCCGCCCGCGGCCGCGCAACCCGGGATGGGGCCGCGCAGCCCCGCACCGCCCCGCCCCAGCCCCGAACCCTTCCGTTATCTGCTTCTTTAATTCATTGCTTCGGCGGTCCCCGGTCTGGGGCGGGGGATGGAGAGGGTCCCCGAGAGGGGCTGGAGATCAGGCAGGAGGGGGATGAGATGTTTTGGGGTAACTTGTGTTGTGGATGCCGGGGGAGTGTGGGTTCGAAGGGGGGCTCTCCGCAGGAGCTGTTTTCGGAGGCACGCGTGGCTGTAGGTGTCGGCGTAGCCCTGTCCCCGCACACATGCGTACGCGGCTGAAACGCGTTTCAGAGCCACCTTCACTTGCTACCACCTCTTCACTTTAATTTTCTGTGCGTGCCGCTGAGATAAGGGAGCCTTTTCCTAAGAATCAGGGAGATGACAGTGAGCAATGGATGCTCTGAAATTGCCCGTGGTGACTATTTAAAACTGTGCCTCTGTGTGTCTCGTGTGTGTGTAAAATGAAAGATATTTGGAAGGGGGGGTGGGGAAAGGGACACAAATCATTTTAATACGCCTTAATGATCAGCTCATGTTACTGTGGTAGGAACATCAGAGAAAATTAATCCTACCATTACGAGTAAAACACTGCTCTGGTACGAGAGTTCTCAGCTGCATGTACCCTCCTAATAATACGCACAATTTTATTTATTTTTACATGCAAACACGGCTAGTAATTAGCCGTGTGATTATACTTGTGCATTTCATTGGGGCTTTAACTGATGTCATTCTGCATTATTCAACCATATGAAAACAATTTTCAATTAAGATAATGGCACACCTTGAAATTATGCAAATGCCAGCCGTATTGTGTAGAATAATTATGACAAATGCAAAGCAGGTAAAAAGTTTCCTAATGCAGTTGTGTTTTACACCCTGGTGATGTCATTTCCCCTCTGGCCTAAGTTAGTCATTCATTAGCAGAGTAGCAGCAGCAGCAGCAACAGCAACAGCTCTGAGTGATACTTCTCTGGCAGGGAGCCTACAGAAACCGGCACTGAGAGCCAGGGCCTAGAGAGGGCAACATAACACTCCCATTAAGAAATGTACTTTGTTTTCACTTACTCCATTAACTTGTTTATAGACATCAGAATGGTTTTTTATGATCGATTTTTAATAGTTTGGAACGATCCGAGCTGTGCTTGGGGATGTGTGGGTGGACAGGAGACAAAAGGCTGGGTGCTGGCTGGGGCTGTGCAGGGTCCTGGCTGGGGGTGACCAGCCTCATCAGGGCACAGGGTGGCTGTTCCCCCTGACCACCCCAAGGTCCTGATCCCTTAGGTAAATGACACCCACATCTGTCCCCAAAGGGGCGTCAGGGCCACTCTGGGGTCGCAAGGCTTCCTAACTCCAGGCTGAGCTCTGTCTGCGGGAGGAGATGCAGTTGGTGGGTCAGAGGCGGCTTGTAGCCATCAGGGTAGACTTTATTCGTGGTGTGGGACTGCTGATGGGGTAAAACACCTTATCTTGCATTCAAGGAACGAAGTGAGACGGTGCTTATACGTGCATTGCAAATCTGCAGTGTCCGAGGCAAAGGGTGAGAGGGGCGCTCGCTGTCCGTGGATTTGTCGGCGAGGGGAACGAGAGGTTGAATCGCGGGCTTGCGATGGAGCCCACAGGAGGTTTAGGCACAGTCACTGGCAGCTACCTGCGCTAGAGGCATGATTAATAGAAGCAGCTGGCTGCCTGCTCTCTGTAATAGCAGCACTGACACTATGACAGTATTCAGCTAGTGGCTGTGAGGAGGGAGGAGAAGCGAGGAGGTATGTAATGCTTCTGTTAGTCAGAAATTTCTGATGGCGTGTTTTATCTGATTGCCAAATGTTTGAGCTAATCAGCAATAAGCGTAAATATAAGTCTTTTTATAGCTAGCTGAATTCATCATCCAGATTTAAATATAACCCTGACTGCTGCTAAAACCGGATGTTTCCACGCACTGAGGCCCAGACCCAGGGAAGGTTCAAGCCCAGATGTGCCTCTGCTGCAGTACCTCTCCCTACACCTGAGGCTCAGCATCCCCATCACCTCCGTGGAGAAACTCCTGTTCACCCCCAGGAGCTGGCCAGAGGTTGCTTCCCAGGGAGTCTCAGTGGATGGTGAATGTGGGATGGGGCTGGTCACATGCAGCAGTAGAAGTGCTCCTGGCCCTGATGCTCATCACATCCCAAAGATATGCCTGCTCCCAGGCATGGAGAGCCTGGCAGCAGCTCTGGCATCATGCTTGGGCCAGGGGTCTTGCTGCGCAGGAGCAGCGGAGACATCTTTGTAAGAGCAACGGTGCCTTTGGGAGCACTGTTAGGTGAGGTAGAAGAGGTTTGTGCTGCTTCGGTGAAAACTTCATTGCTGCTTTTAAGACACAGGGGCCTGAGTGTGCTGCCTCCCACCTTGCCATCCAGCCCAAACACTTCAGCACTCTGGTCAAAGAGGTGAGGAAGAAGTGGCTCTCCTCTGTTCCTGGAAAGCCATTGCCAAACTGGAGAAAAGTATCTTTTTCTGGAGGAAATCACCACCTTGCCCCTATTTTCTTGTCCACTCCTGGTCCAGCACAGTTCCCTGTGTCACCTCCAGCATAGGCTGGGAAAACCTGTGTGATGGAAGGTGTCTCACACAGGGTTCGAAGGAGAATGCTTGGGGGGATGTGAAGATCCTGAGGGAGTTGGCCCTAAGAGCACACTGTTGCACTTGACCAGTTTTGCAGGGTGAGTGTGGAAAGCAGCCCCCCAGCTCTTTTGGCACCTGACTGGGAGAAGTACGTGCCGGCCGAGAAAACCCTTGTCTGGTCCCCTTGCTCAGTGCCCTGGTCCTGTGGCAGTCAGGGAGCACAAGGTGGGCTCAGCCCCCAAGTCCTCCAGCCCACAGGGTCTTGACCAAACCCTCCTCCAGCTCATTTATTCCTCTGTGCTCCAAGGGGTAGCGTGGAGCTGTGGAATGACTGACCTTTGCAGAAGCAGTTCTAGAGCAGAATGCTTGTTAGTGCCATGTGTTTTCATGTTTTTAAAGGTGTTGGCATTAATTAGACTAGGCTTAAAAATATATCTCAAAACTGGTACTCATTAAATCCAGAGATGGTATTTGATGTGATGCATACAATTCCTAAAGAAACCCAAACAACCAACTAATTCACTTTGCATGGTCTGACATTCCCTACATTGCCCTGCATTGTGGTGAATGGTGCTTCCACTGAGGCTGGACTGTCAGTGGGGATCTGCCTTTGGTTCATTCATCAACAGTGAAGTTTACTACGAACTCATGTTGATTTCGTCTCTTCTCCCGAACTGGGGATCTGATGCAATGCTTTTCGCCTTGCAAATAATCCTTACTCATGCAAGTAATTTACATGAGTAAGCGTTGCTCATACGGAGGAGAGGAGAGAGCTAGTTTCCTGTAATTATTTCCCTAGCAGTATTTTGCATTTTCAGACTAATTGGGGGAAAGGGAAAAAAAAGAAGTCACTCCATAAATGTACGTCACTTTATAATTTCAGGAGAGATTCTTCAAGAAAGTTAAGGGAGGCAGTGGTTTTTTTCTCCCTTCATTTCGGGACAGATGTTCACAGCATCCCTCGAAAGCCTGATTTGTTTTGGAGGGGTTCTCCACGTGCAGAGGTCCTGCCCCAGTGCAGAAATGTAGCATAGGCTGACCTGAGCGTGGTGTCTTACACCCGCAGTGCTTTATTGCCACCCCCCTTCAAAAATGTGCTACTCCCTTTGCGCAGTAATAGATCTATTTTTATTTTTTTAAAAGACGTAGGAATCTGTACGCTCTTATTTGAAATGAGAACAGTCCTGTTTTAGTCTCCACAGTGTGTGCCTTATGCTCGTATCTGTCAACACTGGTAATGGCAACACGTTTCAAACATGCAGATTATGATTATTAAAGGGTGCTTTAAAAATCATGCTAATAGCATCAATCTCCAATGTACACTTGCTCAAATTAATTCAGCTTTGTAAATCAGGCGCACTGTAATAGCAGTGTTAGAGGAATGGCATTTGTCATAAAATATCATGGTTTTGGTAATTGCATATCCACTCTGTATATTTTTATCTCTCTTGCCACCAGTAGCATATGCTGGCAAAGGAAGGAGAGGGCAATGATATTACTCAGAGAAGCCACATGTTGCTAGCCATTAGCCAGCAATCTGGCATATCTGGTCATTTAAGGCAGATTTCCTTTTTTAAAATCTTTTTTTTTTTTTCCTATTCCCTCCCCTTCCCAGTGCATTCAGACTGTAAAATACACCCACTGCTCTCCAGAGTTGCTTTTCCCAGTCTGATCAGTGGCACTAAACATTAAACTCTTGTCTTTGGAGAAGAATGGGCCTCACATGGTACACCCTCAAGCATGTTGAGATACTGTGCAGGCTGGAAAATAAAAATGTTCTAATTGTGTCTTTTAAATAAGCATAGGAGTGAATTAATTAGACTATATTTTGTCTTTAGTTGCTTAGTTACACAATAGTATTCCTAAGCGCAAGTAAGATAAATTGGCTCTTTTTGTGCTGCTTGTCCCTTAATCATAATTACTGTATTGCTCAGGAGAGTAACGCATACATAGATTTTGCATTTTTAATAATATTCAAACAATATGCGAATGATATAGAAAGTATGTTCTGATTCAAGCTCTCGCATGCTTTTATTCGGGAAGAAGTTCTACTGCTATGGGAGCAGTATTTGCATTAGTTGCTCAGAGATGTAGTTCTGGGAAATACATAATTGAAATATTCTTGCAATGCTTGTTCTGGCCCTTTCATTCGCATTCAAAATAACAATGCCTTAAGTCTCTGAACAGTCATCCACTCTTGATTTAAGAGCGTTTTTCTTTGTGTGTGTGTGTGTGTGTGCATATGCAGTGTGGGTTCACACCCAGCGTTAACCCTGCAGAGCCAAGGCACTCGTGTGATTCATGGTGTCGTATCAAGTTGAGCTTTTTATTTGTAGCTAAAATGCAGTCAGAAGGTCAGATGAACATCGGCATTTTATGGCATTAATCCAGTGACCTTAATGCTTGGCAGGCGTCCATGTTTCTGTGCAAAGGTGCCAGGGTTATAGATAATAAAAGAGTTTGTTTTCATTTTCTGGGTATTTTAATCTTTCTTTGCAGAGCGTAGCCTCGGGTTTGGGGGGCTTGGGGCTACTCCCGGGGGCCAAAACTTTAATGTCTTGCTGGGTTGTTGAACGTTTGCTGCTAATGATGGGCAGATTGATACAGATACTGAACAATGGAAGGTTCTGGCAAGAAACCCCCTAGACATGCTCAGTGGATGTATGTGAAAATTGGCTCCATTGTTCTGCTGTATGAAAAGCAAGTAAATTATTTACAGATATTTGCTAATTAAAGCACATATTGTTTTACCAGCACAATAGAACACAATATAACTAAAGACAAAAGAATAAGCTTGCATAATTTAAACCTGCTAATGCCATGTACTCCTTGTTAAGAAAAATATAATTATGTAATCTACGAGGAAAGCTTTTCGTACTGTAACTGTAGTAGGCAAAATTAGGAATGAATTGCTTGTCAACTTGCCTAAACTAAAACAGCTCCTCAAGATCTGTGAGCTATCTGATGGGGAAACATTTTGACTGAAGCCTATTTTCTCTTTGGTCAGGACTTCTATCTACAATGACAGATATAAATTCAATTTGAACCTCTGCTTGGGAGTGGGAGGAGGGAGAAAAAAACCCACCCCAGACAAAAAGGAGGAGGCTCACAGTAGAAATGTCATGTCTGGCTGCTCACAGCCATCCCTCTGTGCACTCCATCTCCACCCCACTTCTGGCCCAGATGTACCAGTGTCCCACAGAGCATCCTATAAAGACATGGTGCTGCTCTGCCCGAGGTCATTTGGCATGTCTCGCTTTGGAATTACGGAATCACATGGAAAAAGCTGCTTGCTAGTACAAGAGAAAGTGAAAACCATAGGATTTCTCATGCTTCATTCATGTCCTTTATCTTGGTCTCTTCTCTTGGTTTTGGACCCTGGCAGAAGGGATGAACACATCAGTGTGAGTTTCAGACAGCTCTGTGCAGCTGTGCTTAGGCTGGGGAAATACCTGTCACCTGAATTTAACAAGATTATTATAGCCCTTTAAAGTAATTAGCAGAGGATTAACAGATGAAAGGTTCTGCCTTGGCCTCTTTAAAATTCTCCCGTGTGCCAGGTAAATTCCTGATCTGTGCCTGTTTCCGTTCTCAAAGCTTTCCCCATAGGTGGAGAGTAGTGGTCTCTGTAGGTCTCTGCACACAGCCACCCCAGCAGTCAGGTGCACTCCACAGATCCTTTGGGATCCTTGCTTCCAGCAAAACCTTTCTTAGGGTGCTGCAGATGTGGGGACTGGGGCACAGCTCTGCCAGACAGGAACCTGGTTCAGTGATCCTGTTCTGCAGGTGGGACCACAGGGAAACCTCATAAGAGTCTCCAGTGCTTGGCACAGGCAGGGGCAGCTTGCTTTCCCCCCAACCCTGCTTTGAGTGCCTCATTTGGTTGCCATCTCCTTGTGCATCCCCTAGCCCAGGGCAGACAGAGGTGTCCCAAAGGATCTGTGAAGTGCACCTGACTGCTGGGATCTGGGCTTGCCATGTAATAGGGGACTGTATGGCAGTGTTCCTTGCAGGGAGGCTGAACAGGGAACATCCCAGAGCCAGACCTTTTTTACAACACAGCCACAGTTTTTCTGCTAGTTTGTGATCCTGCAGTCTTAAAGCCCCCCATGTGTATTCCCAGTACACAGCAGGCAGCAGGGAGACAGGACCTTCTTATGCTAGAGAAAGTCTCTGAGAGCAAAGCAGTCCTGTACAAATGCCCTTTTAGGGCTGGCTATGGTAACTGAAGGAAGTGCTGCTTGTAGGGGATGACTGGAGACTTGAGTTCAGGTTCCTGAGTGACTTCTGGTGAGTGGGCTAGGGCTGAATTGACATGACCTGGTTTCTCCTGCTGTCCCAGAGCCCTGGTAGCATCTGTATGGCAGAGAAAAGCTCTGGACTAAAGGCTTTGCAGTCAGGGCTTTTTGGTTTTACTGTGCTTTCAAGTAAGGGTTGTGGTACTTCCCTCAAACCCCCAGGTAAATGCGTTGCTGTGGGAGAGGTGCTTACTGGCAACAAGCCCCCTCCTTCCCTTCTCCATGCCTGCAACATGACCTTCCACTCCTCAAAGGGATCTAGAGCAGGAAACCAGATTCCTGAGGTGAGAACTGCGTTGTTACACAAAGTATGGGAAGGTCCGTTTCACCTAAATCGCAAAAAACTAAAAAATCCATGGGATGTAAAAAGACCCCCTAGAATAAGACAGGCCTTTATGGCCAAATGAAATATGCAGTTCTATTATCCCTGGTGAATGCAGTCCGTAAGAGTCACACTGTATTTTTTACTCCTGTGGATGAATGTGTTTTCATCAGCAATGTACTCGGTTGTAAAATATGCATCCCCAACTATCTACTGTGCTAAAGATTTCATGAAAAAGGCTTGAAGATGTTTTCTAATGCAAATCATACTGATCAGATAAATGACACGCAGTGTCTCCTGTAATTATCAGCAAGAGTTTTTACAGTACGTCTCCTGTTTTTCTCTAGGCCACGTATTTGATGTTAGGAGACAGCCAAGCAGGTGTTCGACTCGCTCGTGCCCTCCAGAATTCCTTAAATGACCTCTGGAAGCACTGGAGTGAAAACAGTCTCAGCATGTCAAAATTTTGAGATATCTCAGTTGCTGTAATTCTTTTAAGGCTGCCTGGACGTCTCTAAAATATAAATCTTTCCTAGTTATTGGCAATGAGTGAGGAGTTGTGACGTACCATATGCGAGCGTGCAGTCAAGATGTACGACCTCCCTGTGCTGCCCTGTGACTCCCGGCCTCGTAAGAGTTAATATTTCTTCTAAAAAATAATTATCTGTTTTAAACTATTATAACTACCTGACCTCTTTCCCTGAATGTAAGTATTTCAACCATCTGCTGAGTCAGGCAATATAGCATTCTGTGCTTTTGGGAGGCTGTGATGGTTGCTTAGACAACAGTGACATAATATTTAAGCATAATGGCTCTCGAGAAGATGCTGTCCCCTTCTCCCTGGATGAACTTCTCTGGAAATGCAAATCCAATATGCTCTTAAAAAAAAACAAGAGAGGGATGAAAAGGGTTTGTGTCACCATCTTTCTTAACCATCTCCCCACATCCCACTTGAGAGGTGAAAGTATTGTACTTCTCTTAGAATCTTGTAAGATGTGCTAAAATTACAGGCTGAGTAGATACCCGTTTTAGAGAAGCAGAAAAAAAATGCCTCTTTCAGTAGTCAGTGCTTATTTCAAGACTTATACAACATTGTGTCTGGGAACGTTGGTCCATTGGACCACTGACCGTTGATTGGTCAGTGTCCATTAAGGTCCATCCGAGATAGATCTGATTCCTGAGCTGGGCTGAAATCTGTGCCAGTTGTTTTCTCATCCTGCTGTAGCAGGAAAAAACGGTAATTAAAGACTTAACCGTGCAATGGAGATCTTATAAACATATCACTTCAGAGCATAGCTAATACACGATGAGTTGATTTTTGTATATATATATATATATATATATATATATATATATATGTGCTCTCTAAGCCATGTGGGTGGTTTTTCATGTTTACACAGAGATATAATTATGAATGACATGAAGGTTATACAGCAGATTTCTTTAATCTTCTAAAGGTTTGTTAGTCATGTGTCACCGTGTACCTGGTTTTTATTTATTCAACATCTGTATTCTCTGGAAGGGCTGTGGCAGTAGGTGCACAGTGGTTGATACAGAATGGCTGCGGGGGCTCCTCTGGCTGGCAGAGCCCTGCAAGGTTCCAGAGCAGCTTTTGTTGTGACACAGGGCTTAACCAAAAAGGAGAGGAACCCTTTTGTCACCTGCTGCTCAAAAAATACGTAATGAAAATAAAAACCACAGTAGTTTAGGTCTGAGTGCTTGGAAAGGTTGCTTAGGAATGTGCGAAAGCTTGACAAGGCACATTGAAATTCCAGAGCTGGTGAAGTAGCTGGGTGACCTCTTGTTTGGGTGGCAGAGGGACAGGTGACCTCTTGTGTTAGCAGACTACCAAGATAAGGGGAAGACAGCCCCTCTGGAGCTACCTGGGGCTTGGGCTCCTCAGAAAGCAGGAGCTGTGGCCACCTACCATGCCTTGCTGGGTGGCAGTGTTTGTATGATGAGGTGTCAAGGTGGAATTGTCTCTGGAGATGCGGCTCCTCACTGGTGAGATCCGTATTGGCAGCGGCGCTCGGAGGAGGACTGCGGTCTGACTTGTGACCTCTGTGGTGTTTGAGGAGTTGGGAAGGACAACTCTTGTTCTCTCTGAATTGGGCCAAAAATGAGCAGAGAGAGGGAGAGAGCAGGTGTGTTCAGTCCCGCTGTAGGACGGACGGGGAGACCCAAGGCAGGCCCTGAAATGCACTGGGTAATTTTTCCATTTCCTGGGTAAAAGTGAACTTGGCTGTGTTTCCCTGGTGCAGCCGGGGTGATCCCTGGTGGTACAAGGGGTGAACAGGGATTTGGGGACCAGCTGGTTCCCCCTCCATGGCAGCCCGGGCAGAGCCAGTGAGTGCACCAACATCGCTTCACCCTTGTTACAGTAGGGTGTTGTCTTGTTTTTTTTTTAATTCCTTTTTTTTCTTCCTGTGTACACATCATGTGCATGTGTGCGAAGGTTGTATTCTCGAAAACAAGTTTATTCATTGATGATGTAACAGTGATTGTACTTTTCTTTTGGTTAATAAATTGTCTGCTCAACTTACTTTGTATGCCAGCCAAAATTAGTCATACCAGTTCTTGGAAAGGATATGAAGAAACTAGTAATTGAAATCATAATCATTTGATCATGAGAGCTATTTGGAAAATAATATTTTAACTAAAAACATGTCTGATCTCCAAGTCAGGATTTTTTTTTAAACTGCTGCTAAATAGATTTCTCTAGTGTGGAGTATTAGAAATTGTGTAGTAGCTGGTGATGGTATTCAACACCCTAAAAGAGGACTTCATCCAGAAATTGCCGAGACTGTCTGCAGGCAGTCTGATATTTATATATATGTATTATTTTTTTCCATCCTGACATTTAATAATCACCATGTAATAGCTATAAAATGCATAGCAACTACAGCTTTTTTATTTCAAGTGGATGGTGTAATGAAATTGGGTGAAACCATCCATTGAAATTGTGCTTTGTAGTACCCAGTGCTTGTTTACAAAGTATTGACGTTTGTCATAAACAGAGATTTAAAGCATCACTGTTATTGTTTGTTGTTTGGTGGAAGCTGTGCAGCGATAAAGGAAAAGATTTTATTACAAGCTTGCTTAGCATAGAAGCATGCTGTTCATTTCTGACCAAATATTTGTTATTGCACTAAATGTAATGAAGGTGCCTGCTTATAAAACAGTTTTGTATTATATAAGGGAGAGTGGAATATCAGATCTGGTTTTTTTACTAGAGATATTTCAGTATTGTGTGCAACTTGTCACAATAAAGCTTTTTTTTTTTTTCTTTTCCATTGAGCAGTATTTTATTTCCTGAGGAATGTGTTCAGTGGACAAAAAAAACACACAGAGAGAATCAATCATGCTTTCCTCTTTGTTTAATAACGCAAAGAATTTCTCTCCCCTTTGCAAATACTTTTGTTTATTTGAGAGAAGAATTGGATTCTGGTTTATTTATTTCAAGAACCTGTAACCTTATTCAGTGCTAGAAATGCGTGGTGTGCAAGGTGTAGTGTGCAGCCAGCTCCTGTTACAACATAAATTATTTCTGCTGTTTTAACCAAAAAATCTGGAGTGTATCTTGCTGGGTATGTATGTTTGTTTGGTTTTTTTGTGAGGCTTTCTTGATCCCTTGCTCACTGGAGTCAGCTGTAAAACATCCTGCTTATTCATCATGACTGAGAGGAGTTGATTGTTTCCTGGAAGGTTAAAATCCAGCAATTAGGGCTGTTTTATTTGAGTATATGTTCTGGAGGCTAAACTAAGTTTAAGTGCTTTTCTTAGACTGTATGTTTTAGACGGGAAAAAAATTACGGTTCTGATCTTGAAAAAGGTTTTAAGAAACATGAGAATGTGCAAGTTTCTTTTGGTGGGAAGCACATAACATTTATGTAGTATTTCTTTTGGGATTACATCACAGTTTTATTTAATTTTAAGGACAAAAGTTAAATTCAATATTTGTATTTAAGCCAAGGGAAAATGTACCATAAACACAGGAATTTTCTGGTGAGTCAGAGTTCCAAGAATCTGAGATTTACTTAGTCCATTTATTTCAGGACTAGCTATAACCATTAGTCATCCAGCCATGAATTTTTACATTTGCAGCTAATTGCACCTAAAAAACAAACTTTCCCTCAGGGCTTTGGGTTATACAGGATGTGATTTGGCAACCTGCATTCCAAATGCCTTTTAGGATCATTGCCCTGGTCCTCGAAATTGTCTTTAGATCATGTATATTTGCTTCCAGTAAACAACTAATATTTCCACTTTAGATGGCAAGAGGAATAAATTAAGTACTAGCTATTCTGTAACACAGAAAAATTACTCAGCAGCAAGATATGCTTTTCCAGGAGTCAGTGTGGGGCGGTGTTACGGGTTTGTCAGTCCTCGTGGAGCCCAGAGTGACATGTTGTGTTCTCATTTCACTGCCTCTTGCAGGATGAAGTTATTGCTGTTTCAGAAAAAGTTACTGTGAAACTTGAGGATTTGGCAAAATGGGCACAGTCCGATTTCTCCAAGTGGAAGTGTGGTTTCCGGGCTGAGCCGGTCCAGCCGATGGATGTGGGGAAGAATGGGCAGAAAGAGGCCTTGACAAGATACAGACAATCCACACTCAACAGCGGCTTGAACTTCAAAGACATCCTGAAGGAGAAGGCTGACCTCGGTGAGTATCCCTTACTTTCTCCTGTGGGGAGGGGCCTGTGGGTGAAAGTCTTTTGAAGACAGATGAGCCGATCCTGCCATGCCATCCCCGATTCCCAAGGTACGTCAGAGCCTGGGGCGGAGGTGTGGCGATGGGATACCTGTGTGGGATGGGTGGTGGTGGTGAGCTCATCGCAGACTCCTTCGAGACTGGCATGGGGTAACTCTGTGATACCTGTCTGCTCCCTAGACATGTCCCCAAGCACTATGGCTCAGACCCTGAAGATGTGCACACAAATAATTGTCACAGGCTCTCCCCGAGGCTCTGAAGTCTGGGGATCAGATCAGAGCCGTGCACTGTGGAGAGAGGAGGCTGGTACGTCTTCTCAAGGCCTCCTACAACAGGCAGGGGCGAGCAAAGGCCTTTTACTTTTCCTGTCCCATCTTCTGGAAGCTCAGAGATGCTCCTGATGCTTGCCCTGCTCCTGTACGGTTGGCTCTGTGTCTTGTTCAGTAGGGAGGTGGCCCTTCTATGGCGTTTCCTTGTCAGCTTTATCTTACTACACAACATAGGGCTCTGCAAGCACCCCACTGTTGTCTCCTGTAGTTTCTTTCCCTGTCTGTTTTTTTGGGATGGGAAACAGTAGCTCTGCTACTTTGGATGGTTGCAGACAGGCTTGCAGCTCTGGGGCTCCTTTGGTGCGCAGACACTCATACCTCTAAAATCTGTGGTGGGATCCAAGGTCCAAGGGAGATGGATCGATCCTTTGTTGGTAAAAATGCCTGTTTGTGGTATTAGGCCCCTGGATGCATAACAGCTGCCAGAGATGGCACTTCGAAGTGCGTACCAGGGACATTTCTTTCTTGTGCCAAGCTTTTAACAAATGTTCCATGTTTGAAACAAGTTTAGGCTGTAATTTGTGGAAAGGTAAGAAATTAAAAGCTAAGGCTGATGCATTTGAGGAAATGGTTTTGTACCTTCATGAACAGGAGGTGCAGAGCCAAGTTCAGTTTTGTAGTGTCACGACTGTGTTGGCATTGAGACCCAAGTTACATGAAGCTGAAGATCTGTCTTGGAGGATTTATCTTCTGCATCTCATTTTTCTGATCTTATCAAATGGTGAAGTGATTTTGTCAATGTCACGTTTCACCATTAGATATGTAGGTTGGGAGATTAAAGTACAATTGAAAGTTGATCTTATTTTTCATTACATGTCCAGGAATCAAAAAATAATCCATGCAATTCTTTATCTTTTCCTTTGCTTTTCTGTGTGGTTTCTTCTGGTTCATAATTACGTGCAGTAATTTTCTCTTGCTATTGCCCTGGTATGTTCTTTACACACTACATTTATTTGCATTTGTTTGTTGTGTCAGAAGAATCTTAATGTTTTTCAGACAGAACTTTTGTGTGCTAGTGTTTTCTTGTTTTTGTTTTCAACAAACAAAAAAACCCTTGTGGTAAGTTACGAAATTGCTATTATCTACTCTAGGAGCCAAAGAAAATTATCTTTAAGCCTAAAGCTTATAGTTGCATGTTAAGCCTTTCAAAGTATGGGTTATACTGAAAATGTTTATGGAATGTGAACTGTACGGTATAATTTTGATAACCCCACATTCTGATGTTGCTCATTTTCAGTTGGTGGCTCTGGCTTTATTGTTGGGTTGTGCTTTTTCAGTAGAAAACAGAATTTTGGCTAATGTTTGATTATGATTGCCTTTATCTTTATAATGACCGGTTGATGAGAAGTGAAGCCAAAGGTTCAAGGAGACATAAAGCTGACCAGATATGTTGATATAGACAATTGATCTAGCCTTTTAAAGGCAGTAAAAGAAATTTCTTAAATTTAGTAGTGAGATGATTTTTTAACTATTTGAAAGACCCAAGAATTTAAGCGTATTTTGCTTCCTGGATCTGACAAGAATTCAAAAGAATGGTGATCTTCAAAGCTTGTGAAGCAGCTTGGTTTGGTTGTGTCCTGTAGGCAACCCATGAGCTCTGGTGTTTGTCTCAACTGTGAGACGGAGGTTTAACACCCACCAGATGAAGATTTACTTCTCTCATTCTGGTTGGTCAAGGTTGACATTGTGCTTTGGGAATCGTCATCTCCCAAGCTGTAGGCATGGGCAGCAGCACAATGTGCAGTGTCCAAGGCACAGGGATTTGGGCTGCTGGTGTTGTCTCTTCCCTGCTGTCAGAAAGGCAGGTTTACTGCGCGTTACGACGTGTGCCCGCAGACCTTTTCCAGTACTCAGCATCTTGCCAGTGGAGCAGCACTCAGCTGCAGTGTGATCAAAAGATTTATTAGCAATAACTTTTGCAGCAGGTCTCCAGCACAATCAGATGGGGTAGTTTTTCTCATACTGTGAGGGAGCACAGTGCACTGTCGTGCAAAGGTCCCTCTGGTGATGCTCATGTTTAACCCTGGCTGTAGATGAGGAAGTTGCTGAACCAGGTGTTGAAAAGGCCTAGAAAAACAACGTGATCTCCTGGACCCATTTTTTCCTATGAAACGACATGTTTCCATTACAGAAAAATCCCATAGAAGTGAGTAGATTCTGCAGTTTTTCCTGCTAGATGTTTTTGAATCGAGCTCTAGAAGGTAGTAGGAAATTATATCCCTACCGAAGAGCTCAAAAAAACTTTACAGAAGAAACAAAATTATTTTTCACACACTGTCCAGGAGTGGGGAATAGTGAAATAACTCGGATGAAATGAAAACATGGCCAATGCAGAACCAGAAAAGTGTCACTGTGCAAACATACTTAATTAAACACGCTGCTGGGAGCAGGGCAGCTCCAAACAATAACCAGGCAAAGTGAGGCATCGTGAGCAGTGTATGCCCTGTGCCATGCGCTCTGTGGCACTTGCTGAGCCAAAACTAAGGCAGCCCTTGGTTAATCCACAACCTGGAGAAACCATGCACCTATAATTGAAAGTTGACCCTAATTCAAATGAGGTAGTTCTGTCCCCTTTTTTGTTCTCTCTTTTATCTCTTTTTCTTTTCTCTTTTGTTTCTCTTTCTCACTCTTTTCTCTTTTTTTCCCTTCTTTCTTCTTTTCTCTTTGCCTCTCTTTTCTTCAGAAACTGTGGAGTTTTTTTCTGTAAAATGCCATTGTTTTTATCCCTAGTGAATTATGCAGAACTTTTCCTTAGGACTGTATTAAATAAAAGATCTTGCAATGGCATTTTTTTGTATGAGCTTCAAGATTTCAACCTGAAAAATGATTTTTGAGAATTATTTCTTTCTGCCTGTTGAGATATTTATGTTATACATTCTATCCCTTTCTACAAATATGTCAATATTGAATGCTAGCAGTTTATGTCTTAAGACTATAGCTTTCTGAATATTTCTTTCAAATGTTGAGAAAAATAAAGAGTAACAACAATGCAGCATATAAAAATAGAGTTGCTCAGGAATGTATTATTCATAATGAACATGAGAACCTGTTTTTCCAGAAGAATTGGTCTGATAAAATCATTCAGTACTAAGGCCGCTAGTTATTTATTTTTGTCTTTAGAATTATTTAGGGGATTTTTCTTTGTAATAAATGGACTTGTATATCCATATTTGGTAAACCAGTGGGAAAGCACCAAATGAGGAATTATTTCATTTTACAAAATTTCTAGCAACTAAGCAATGTAAACACTATCGGTTAAATATGGCAAAGTTGCATATTTGTATTCCTTGGGCTATAGTTAAAAAAAAAAATTCAAATTATTTTATATAACACTACTTCTTACAGACTTCCTTTAAGTGAAGTATGAAAGCTGCAGTGTAAGCTTTATTGGCCTATAAATATGTCATTATAGTTGGACTACATTTATATGCTTTGGATTGTTGTTTAAGCCAAGAAAATATGTCTCTACAGGTTGACTTTTTATTGAAACCCTTTGAGGCATACAACAGAATGTATTTTAGGCCAAGGTTATTAAAACAGCATTTTCATTTTTGCAGCAGACTCATTGTCAATTATGCTGCCACAAACTGTCTGTGGATAGGCAGTTATGAATGGTTTCATCTCTAAATGTGTCTTTAGAAAAAGAAATAAAAGATAGAAAAGTCAGAGCTGAAATTGAGAGAAGAGACTGAGAGAAAAATGACTGAATTTAGTGCTCACCAGCTCTGGTGGTTTGGGTTAGGCTGGGCTGCGGTGCTGCCTGGGCGTAGCCAAGGAACAAGTGGTCCCTGTGCCTGAGGTGGGAGCTGCTGCCCTGGCTAGGAGTCTGCATCCGTCTGGTTCTGTCCTGACAGGAGTCTAGATTTGGTTCCCAAGCTGGCATTGACACTCTTTTCACCCATTTTTTATGGCTGTCATGCCAAAATGGACAGTTTGAGGTTGCTGTGCATCAGGCACTCCTGTTCCTGCACTGGCAGTGTTAGTAATGGGGATAAGCAAGTTCTGGTGCTTACTGAAGGGGTTTTGCTGCAGTTATTTCTTGTTTGTTTGTGTCCACTGGGGGGAAACATCAATAAAATTTAGCAGCCAGTCCTGTCCTGTCTTTCATTTCCCACAGTCGTGTGTTTGAGGGTATAGAATCTGGATCTTTGTTCCCTGTGAAATCCATGGAAATCAACTACTGCTTCTAGCTGAGGTGTATATTCTAGCAGTCACCTTTTTCTAGTCCCTAGGTGGCTTTCCAGCAGTTGTTTCCTGCTTCTCTTGAAGTAGCTCTTTTGTACTCTCCAGCAGAGCTTGCTGGGCAGGGCTGGATGCTGCAGGACTGGGTCACCCTCCCATTTCCTTCTCCATACCAGTCTTACAATTTGCATATCATCACTTGGAAGATCACAGCTCCTCGTTGGATCTTGTGTTGCTGTAGAAATGGTCTGATCCACGGCAGATTGCAGTGAGTTTGGAAGGACCAGCAGAGCAGGGATGAGCTGTCCTGCAGGAAGGTGCCAACCCCATGGCTGCCAGCAAGCACTGGGCTGCTGGATAGCCCTTCTGACTTCACTTGCCAGTGGCCTTGAAGCAGGCATGGCTTCTCCAGATGAAGGTTCCCCAGTCATAATGTAGTTAAACTGTGATATTATCGAAACTGATAATCTGCAGCTGTAGTGTGCTCAGACACTTGCGGTGACTTCTGGTCTGACGCCGACTCTCCTTTCACATTGTTTGTCGCGTGCTGCTCAGTTCAGGCTCGCCTGGCTTAACTTGATGCAATAATTTTCTGACCAACTGATTGTTAGCTATTCAGCGTACAGCCCACTTTGGATACTTTGTGCCTAAGTCATGCCTCTACCTCTTCCCCTCCCCTTCTCCCCTGTCTGTACTCTTTGCCTCTTCCTTGTGCCTTCCTGTCCCCATTGCCCTAGCTGAATGCCATTTTGATCTTGATAAAGCTTCTTTAAGTGTCCCATTATCCCATTTTCCCTTCTCTGCCCTTTGTTCACCATATGTTGTTTTTTGTCTTGTGGGTCAGAGTGACCTCTCTAACTCATTTTAACCAGCCCAGTTGATACAGTTCTTTTGCCATAGATGAGGCTATTACATGATTTGTCTGTTGTGCTCTATGGAGCCTGAATGGAGAAGGATGGCTCCCTTGGGAAAAAAAGACTGTGGCCTGGCTCTTTCTTCTGTGTTTGTGCAGCTTCTGGCACATGCCAGCACTGTTGCAGCAGGACGAGAGCACCAGCAGGCTGTGGAGCAGGGAGGTCTGTTGGGATGGCTGTTCAGAGAGGTCATGGAGCAGGAAGACTTCATTTGGTTCAATATCTTCTTTTGATTTAATTACTGCTTACCTTTGGTGTTAACATGTTTGGGATCAGAGATAACCTGAGGTGCTGAGCAGACAGACAATTTTGTCTGGCCTTGCCTAAAGAGGGCAAGATAAATATTTGTTTTAATATCTGTCAGCCAGTTGGTTTAACAAATACTTGTTGGCTTGTTGGCTTCAGTTGCTGTCTGCCTTTTAAATGGTTAAAGGGGATGCTGTTGTTAAGTCCAGTGTACCCCCAGTAATTTGGTCCTGGAGGTGAGCCTTTCTCCAGTAGCATTTTGGGGCTCCCCCTCCTCACTTACCCTTCTCTCCTGAGCCACTGCTGCTCTCCTTTGCACCTTCCTCCACCTACTTGGGAGGAGATTGGTGGGGTCCTTCCAAGGTTGTCTGTAAGACACCTGGTCCTTCCTGAGGCCACATGTTTGCTTGAGCAATGCTGAGATGATTTAAGTGCTGTTAATTTCTTCCTTTCCCTGGGGAGAGCCTACTTCATTACAAAGGAAGCATATGGGGGTGACAAAACATTTTAATATGCAGCACTGACTATGGAAGCCTTTCATTCACCACTGGATTGTGTTGAACCTCATCTATTTGTGGCTCTTGAAAGGAGTTTTAACACCACACATCTCAAACTTCAAGCGTGCCTTATCAAAGAGATAAAATTTGGATTTCTTATCAAACTTTGACCTGCCTTTGAGCCTTTGTAAAAGAAGATGGAAGTATCACCCCTGGAAATTGAAGATGTGGGTATTTTGTTCTTTGAAATATAGAAGGTATACCAAGAAATGTAAACAAAATCCTAGGTAACTTTTCTCTAGGTAACCCCTAAATCACAGTACCTGTTCCCCACCCCCATGGTTCCTGCAGCAGGAACAAGCTTATATGATTATCAGAATTGTGCTGATAGTAGTTGTCACTGTGTCAGCATTTTCAATTATGTATTGGTATGACAGGGCACTTTGTCGTTGGTGTAGAGCACAGCCATTTGCAATTGCAGTTCTGGTCTATTCAGAAACATCGGAGAAGGAATCACTACTGCACAACTAGAGGAGGAAGAGTTAAATTTTATTGCCGGTGAAACTGGAGGGAACTGCCCCATGTTCTCTTAAAGCAGAAGTTGCAGCAGTTTGCGCCATCAATAAGAGTTTTGTTACAGCCTCTGGCTGAAACAGGGTAGCCTACATAATTACAAAATAAGTAGATAAAAAATAAGGACCATTCACAGACAGTGTCAAAGCAGCCAGTGTGGGACAGTGTCCCTTTAAAAATGTTTGATGGCTTTTTTTATTTTTGTCTGTTTTTAGCACCGAGATTGACCTTGCCAGGCTGTGTAATAACCCACATGTGTCTGCTCTCCAGGATTTTTTCCCTTCTAGTCACTGTTGGATCTTGCATTTAATTCTTACTGACCATGAGTTTTTGTTCCAGTAACTGGAAACGTGTGCCTTCTGCTGCAGCGCTGCTGTGCTCTGAGCCTGACTTTATCTCAAGGGCTGCCTTCTTTTTTTTTTTTTTTTCTTTTTTTAATTTTTGGGTTTAGAGGGTGCTGTTTTCCTCTCCAGCCTTCCCTCTAGTTTCCGTCCCTGCCCATATTGTTTCTGGGTCCCAGGGGGATCCAGTTTGGGACTTCTATTGTTTTGTGTCCCTGCACTTCCCTTGCCCAGTGCCATGGAGGGAGGTGATCAGTGGTCTCCTCTGTGTGACGTGGTTGCTGGTTAGAGCTGTTGATCCTCTTAGATTATCAATGCCTTTTTCCTGCATTGTATCCTTTCCACACAAGCAGCCAGAAATTGTCTGAATACCGAGATCTGTAAACCAAGCACCTATATAACATTTTGGTATAGTTGGGTGGGCCCCAAGGACATCCTCTTTTTCCTGCTTGGCTGCTTTCCTGTGTTGTAATTCTGCTGGAGCCCAGGACTTGGAGTCCTGCAGTCATCTTTGACTCCAAATGCTCTGTTAATCAAGTCTTCACAGCAGCCCATGAATCAGGCAGAATTGTGACCTGTGCTGCCGTGCTGAGATGCTCAGCTGTGGGTGCTGTTGATACTATGGCCAGATCTGGGTGTCATTTCCCTTCTGGGGGGGGGAAGGAGAAAAGCCAGACTCAATTTATTCACCACCTCCCTTCCAAGTTGCTCTTCTTGAGTTGCTCTTTGTTACTCCCATGCCCAGAAAGATGACTTGCCTTTTGTTTACAGGCAGAGTATGATGTGCTTGGCCTGTCATTGTCTGTTTTCCTAAGTATTTTAGTTCACTTCTGGCTGGTGTGTTGCAGAAAGGCCAGTACTTGTTCTCTGAGATACAATATTCATCTTCTTATAGATGACTCGTCTTGTGCCATGGGAGCTTGCCAGAGGGAGCATCCTTTGTGCATCTGAAATTGAAGGAGGAGACTCGCTTTTTCTTCCCTTTCTCTTCTTTTTGCAAAATTGTTTGGTAGGACAGAGGCACACAGGAGCAAAAGCTGGGCTACCCCCAAGATGTTTGGGGCTGTAATGCCAGTGAAGGGCCATGTCAGCATTTCTGGGCACCTCAGAAACAGGAGGTGGTGGGCCCTCAGCTTGCCAAGGTGGAATTTTGCTGGGCAAGCAAGGGAAGGTGGGAGATGAAACACTAGAAAGAAAAGGAAGGTGCTGGGCAAGATTGTGGAGAGAGGCTTGGCTCCAGCAGCTGAGTGGACAGTAGCAAATCTGCCTTCCCCGCATGGGCAGCCCAGGGATCTCCCCTAGCGTTGCATGTCACCTTCGTGAGCACCAAGAGCTGCTGTGTGGGTAACCAGGAGAAGACTGTGGTTCTGGAATCCTTCCTTTGTTTTCTGAGTTTTAGGACTCTTGGTGTCAATATTCTGACTGCTTAATCTCTTTTGGTTAATATGGGTCATGCTTGCCTTTTCTGGCATGGTGGTCCTTGTGTGATGAGAACACTGGGAGATGAGGGTGTTTGGGAAGGGTTAAACTTAGTGTGTGTATAAATTGGATTGCAGTTTGTGGGAGTGGGTGATAGAGAAAGCGTATATTTAAAAGCTGTAACAGCATGAATTGTAACTTGCTGGGTAGGTTTTGTATTGGAGAACATAGTGGCATAACCTTTATTTACTTCATTTAGTAAAATCTGTACCATGTAAAATAAGTTCCTCCTAAATTTTACTGCCAATAATTATTTGCTTGTAAAAATGAATCCTCAGCACTGTAAACCTTCAGGTTGGATCTGTCTTGCTCTGATACATTGTGAAGGGCAAATAGTTAATGGCATAAAGAAGCTTTTGTTAGTGATAGATGATGTGTATGATTTTAGCAGGAGTATATTTTAGCAGCTTGTGAAAAATCAAGGTGAATTTTTACATCTATGCACTGCTGCATAATTGATATATGTAGAAGCTGAAATTCAAAATAAGCTTCTAGAAGAGCACACATATGATTTTCCTAAACATTTAAATATATGTATCACACCCTCATTTTAAGATGCCGGTTAATGACTTTATGAGCCTGTTGGCAGCCAGAGCATTACATGTGGTTTGAGAAATGTGTTTGGATATGCTTGGTAAGCAGTATTGTTCTGACAGTGTACTAAAGGCCATCTTCAATTTGACTGTGCTCTACTTTGTTATGCTGTGAAAGAAAAAGATAATTCAGCAGAGCATTGTGCTGTCGGCTGGAGACGCCACACTTCAGAATACAAATATTACTAGGGATAAATGAATCATTAAAAGAACAGTAGCATAAAATATCTGATGAATGAACTCCAGGAGTCTGTGCTGGAATAAATTTAGCATTCATGGACGGTACCATAATATGTGAAATAATAGTATCAGTTCTACATTCAGATGCCAAAAACATTTATGGACCCAGAATAATTGTGAATTACAAGGCTATAAATACATAGAGGGGATTTGGTGATATCATAATAAACCATGAGAAATTCGCTAGACTGGTTTCTAATGTTACCAGAACCTTGAGATATATTTACAACCTTGTTCACACTCCTGCAGTTTTAGGGGGCAATTCTCCTCTCACAACATGGTTGTCATTCCCATTAGTGCCAAGGGGAGTTATGCATGTGTGTCATGAGTGGAATAGATCCCCACACAATTCAAGGATCCTATAGCAAACTGAATATCTAATTTAAGAAAAAGGTGGGAAACATTCCCTCTCGTCCTCCTTCAAGTTCCCTCACGTCCTGTTCTGCTCCTATGAACGAGGCTAGCAAAGGGAAAATAGGTAAAGGATGACAAGGTAGCTGCTGTGTTCCTGAACATTTTATCCACAGCTGCATCATTTTTTTCACTTTTTATTACTGAGAAACAAAACAACCAAAGCCCAGATGTTCTGGTCCCATGTTTCTTTAAAGTGCAGGCTAATGCATTTTAAAAGCCTGTTGTAAATACCCGGGAAACGCTGGGATCGCCAACCTGTCCTCCAAAAGGAGGCTTCACTGTTGTGATACCAGATCCATGCCTGATAAGAACCGTTAATTAGGAACTGGGGCTGAACCTGACAGGATATCCAAGAGCATGTTCAGCTTTCAGCATGTCCCACATCACCTGTTTGTAATTAATTCTGGTGTCCCCTGCCTTCCTGAGCTGGGGTGGTGACAGAGCCTCTGCAGGTACTTTGCGTCGTTTCACACATCTCAATATTAGATATTAGGGTTAGATGGGTTACAAGCCCCAGTACTGCAGGACCCCTTCCCCTCCCAGCATCTCCCCCAGCCAGCTGTGTGGTGTTACTGGCCTCATCCTTCTTGTAAGTCATTGGCAAAATATGCATGTTCAGTGTGGTGCGCAGAGCAAGTCAGCTCAGTAATTCCACATTCCTCAGTGTTGCAGGAGGTCTCTTGACTGAGCAAGCTTCAGTCTTTCTGCTCATCCCTCTCCTGACTGTACATCCAGGCCTGCCAGGGGGGCATTTGTGGTATTTACAGTGGGAAGGGTCTGTGGCTTGGTTGACGTCCCTCCACGTGATTGCAGTTTTAGTTCTTGTGTCTTGGTGGACTAACATTCTGATATCAGCAGATAAATCACATCCTTGAGATACATCTTGGGCCTTCCATCCTTGTCAGCTGATGAAGCAAAGAGAAGATAGTTACAGGACCAAAAAAATAACAACAGTGAAGTGGTCATCAGCAAGAGGGGGGTCCTTGGCAGCCTTGTAGGTGATTTGTAGGCTTTAGTGTGTGTCAGTGATAGGTCCTCACCCATTTAGTCACTGAGCCTCAATTTGCTTTGATCACTGCCTGTTTATGTTATTGTCTTTCTCTCTTGAATCCATGCATGTTTTTGCTATGGCAAGGTCATGGGATTATTGATTATTTGTTTTAGTTAATTACTAGTGGCTTGATATTCTTAGCAATATCTATGTGAGGTCTCGTGGCAAACCCAGCAGACAAGGTATAATGTAATCTTAATGCATGTTTTTCTCTTTAATTATTTTCAAACCACTGTCTCCACTTTTCTTTCACACTGAGTATTTGCAAATTAAAAGCTTTGTGGGCTGAAAATTAAATGATAAGTTACTATAAAAATCTATTTCAAGAATCTCGAATGTTTTGGCTCCGTCTTTAGTTTTTTTACTCCCTGAATGACCCTTAGTTGTGACAGTGTTTGTCACTATAGATTTCTAGTTTTGTTGCCCAGAGAAAATAGCTGAAAAAGTCCTTTTACAATTGTGTTTTTAATCCTCTGTTCATAAAATTCCTCTGATACATAAAAATGTGGCCCTGTAAGTTCTGTGGTACAGTAAAAAAAACCCCAACCCAAATAATTTTGGCAGTTCAAACACAGAAACTAAAAATAATGTAATCTGCAGTGTGAACATAGTTTCATATTTATACTAGCATCTGGCCTCAGGAATTGAATACTCCATTCTTTAAATAGCTTCACTCTGGCTCTTGAATGCTTTGTGACTAGAGCATTACCCTACAGTCATACACCTTGTTTACATATTTCTGTTAAAAGGCAAAAGAACTTACAGTACTTCAAAACATCGGTACAAGCTCCCTCCTCCCCTCTCACCCTGGAAAAGAGAAGTTAAAAAATAAAAAATGAAAGAGTAGTCTGAAAGTGCATTTTAAATTTAGTTCTCTGTTTGCTGCTGGGTACGTATTTTACTGTCATTTGTATGAAAAACTGGGAGAAAAATTTTCCAAAGAAAATGTGTGCCATTCCAGATGCCTAACAGTAGTCAAACACAAATTTATGTACACTTCAGTTGTGTGTTTGTTTTTAATCTGGCAAATGTCTTTGTCTTTAAAAACACTTTGCCTAGAGACAGTGGGTCTTTTTTTGTTACCCATATAGAAATAAGGAGGAGGTCCCCGCGAAGGAAAAATATCAGAATAATGTAATAAAAAGGTCACCACTATAAACAGGTGGCTAATGATTAGCTTCTTGCAATCTTTAGGGACAAAGTATCTTTTTATAGTTTTATGGTCCTTGCCCAGCCCGACTTCAGGAGGAGTTGCATTTTCAGAATTATATATTTGAAACTTCAGCTAAGCTTCACAAATTTAGTAGATCCCTATTTAGTGTCTGTTGGTGAACATAAGTCCAACCTAATATTCTTACCTGCTATTTCTTCATTCACATGTCTTGAGGTGAACCTAGGAGCAGAAGAGAAAATATCCCGTTTTTAAACCTTAATCCAGAATCCATTCGTATGAGTCACTAAAACAAAATCATAGTGGTTTGGCTAAAAAAGGCTTCGTGTCCGAAGGGAACGTTCCTTAAAGTGCTGGCGCATTTCCCACAGTGTTTCTTGAATGTGTTTTATATGTTGTCTTTGTGCTATTGTAAAACATCAAAGATTAGATGCTGCAGTTTTGTGTGTGGGAGGCTGCTGGTGTGTCAGTGGACTGGTCAGCTTGAACGAGGGCAGGGGGCTTCTCCCCTGAGAGGAGCTCAGCCCCCTCGGCTGCCTGTGCTGCTCCTCCCATGGAGCAGCCTTCCAGCTCAGGTAGGGAGAGCGTTCCCCTTTCTTGTGGTAACTCTTCAGTGCTGTACCACGGGCTTAGGCTTGCTGCTGTGGAGCTCAGCAACAAACCCTGCAGCAGTGTGAGTGCCAGGGAAATAAGGCCCCGTCTGCCTCGGTGAAAAACTTACAGAATGAGTTGTTTTGTTTTTCCTACCCAGCTATTACAGCCTTCAACAGGAAAGAGCCTCTGGGATAATCATCCCACTTGGGTTTTGGGTGGTCAGTGCTTATTTCTGTAGACTTCAGACTGGCCTGGTACGTGTGAGAAGGTCAGTGCAGAGGCCATACTCCACCATGACCTCCAGCTTTGATCTCCTTGTGATGGAGAGAGAAAGAGGTGGTACGAAACTGGATAGGAGCAGGTGTGAGGATGGCTGGAGATAGCATTAAGGTCTGCTTCTTTACCTTACCACTTTGCTTTTTTTGGTGGGTGGCTCAAGTTTTTTTGTTAGCCTTCCCTGCAGGGAAGGTTGGTGTTCACTTTTTACTTTATTTTTCAGACCTGGGCCTTCCAACTCATAATGAATGTGAATAGTGCAGGATTTAGCCTTTGGTGATTTCAGATACCATGTGATTCCAAGGCACAAAACATGTGATTTATTGGGTAAAGCCTGTTTAATATCTTAAAAGCATAGAGTAGGAGATCAGATGTGAGCATAGCAGCCTTAAAGTATATTCCCTGACAACATCCTTAGGAATGTTTGGGTCTATATGAAATATACAGGAAATGAGGCCAATTTTGTCCCTGCTATTTTGATGGCAGGGCATGCAGGAGAGACGGAGAAAGTGTGGTCAGGAATTCATATGTTTGATAACATGAGCCCAGCATATTTGCTGAAATGGAATATGAGCATTTTTCACCCTCTGCAGCAGAAACTATTGGCAGTTTCTTTGCCTCTCAGAGAGACTTTTAAGGGATCAGACATATCGGCAAATCCGTGTAAGTTAACATGAAAAGTCATTCCCTTGTCTCTGGCCAGTTGTGTATAGTGTTTGCACAAAGCAGCACCTCTTTGCCATTTCTGGTGTCTTGGGGAAGCACACACAGCTGATTCTTAAGAACCAGAGATTAAGAAAGGCTACTATCCTCCATCAGACCCTTTTTCCTTCGTCACCTTGTAGCCAAAGTCAGTCTAACAGTAAGAAAAGGCTTATATACATTTACTATGAGAGTACTTGTTAAGTGTTGTTTCTAGAACAGGAGGCTTTCATGAACAGTGAAGCAGGAAAGCAGTTGCCAGAAGGACCTGTAATTATTTCTGATCATGCTAATGTCTGACCACTGTCTTCTGCCACACAAATAAAATTTTCTTTTTTCCCAAGAATGTCAGACTGCTTAATATATGACTGGTTTTCTTAAAGAAGCACTTAACTTTCTACTTTTTAGGAAAACAATGCAATTAAAGTTCTTATTTGAAGAATAAGAATTTGAAGAATAATTGTTCTTATTCCAACAGTAGTTGGAAATTTTTATTGTCCAGGCTGTAAAAATCCATATTGAGTGTGTTTGTCTGAAAGAATCATTTATACCTTCCTGGGCATGTGGCAAATTTCCTACTTAAAGTCATGTAACATTTCTTGAGCAACAGGTATTTTTAGTGGGGCATGTAACAAAAGTTTTGTAAATGTTTGGTTGAGAGAAACTCAGAAAATGTGCGGTGGTTGAGTTTTCTCTTGTTTTTCCATTGGTTTCATCACTTATGTTTCTTATGGTTGTAGCATCTCCAGCTGGAGCACAAGCTCTCAGGAAACAGGAGCCCTTGGGCCCAGTCCCACAATGTACTGAGTGTCACAAGTGGTACAAGGAATGCCCTAAGCTCAGTGTGGCTGGCAGGGCACTTCATCACTGAAGGTTATCAAGACATGACAGAATGGGATGGTGATCATAGATAAAATGGGACTGCAGTTTCCATCTGGGTGCTCCTTTTCCTTCAGAGTGTGTCTGTGTGGACTGCATGTAGGACAGTTTTGTGCGTGCCTCCTTTGCCCCAGCTATCCATAAGAATTTCTTGCCATCTCCATTTCTCAGTCAGTTCACTAGCCAGGTTGCCCAAGCCAAAATAGGACAAGGCTCCTAGGAGGTGTAGCTGTGTACTGTGCATTCTTCTTTACCTGATAAAGTGACTCCAGTTTCATACCAATGACTGATGACTCCAAAGCCAGGAAGCCCTCTTTGAACGGAGAGACCAGATTTATACCAGAGTGGATCCTCAGTTTCATTTGATGCTATAACTTCAGCCAAAATCTGTCTTCAGGGTGGCTTCAAGCTTTCCCTTTTTAATTAGTTTACCTACATAGAAGAAATGCAGTTGCACATAGTAGACTTGACTTTTCCTTTCACGGATCAAAATGTTGAGGTGACAATCACTGCTAGGCACTCTGAAGCTCAGGCCATCCTGCCACAGTGTCTCGAAGTTAATGTACTGGTGTATCATTCTGTGTTGCTGCCTGAGTGCTGTGTAAGTCCCATGGAGCTTATAGACCCAGTGCAGCATTGCTCTGGGGATGTGCTCTTCCAGTGTCAGGAATCCACAGAGCAGCAAAGAAGAGCAGCTTCTCCAGTACTGTTGCTAGACTTGACTGCGAGGTTGGGAGTTTGGGAGAGCATTATTTCAGTCACTGTTTAACTGACAAAGTCACACTGAAGACTTTACTGTGGTGCATGCTGGCTTTAGTGAGAAAAGATTGGTTATTTGCCCTTCTCCTTCTCCAGATTTTACCATTCCTTCCTGTTTTTCAAACGCTCTGATACTGCAGGCTTGAATTGCGGGAGGGCTGTGGTGTCCCCCAGGCTTGTCCTCATGCTGGTGCAGGAGGAGGCAGCCCATGGACCAGGAACAAAATGCTTGGCGTCTCTCAGAAATTCCCATCTCACTTGCATCTGGTATAAATGCACCCTGCGGTTTATTGAGTTGCTTGTCATGAACGCTGTGGTTACTGTGCAGTAACTATACTTTTGCATATTCTGTTCTTCCTGGGCATTGTAGGAATTAGTGCATCAGTTGAGTACTGATGAGACTGATTAGATGAGAGTGAAATGGTATGGGTCATTAAACAAACAAACAACTCCACTTTCATTTTACTGAAAGTACCTATAAATCTCATCAATTTTCTTCTTTACAGCTAGATGACCGAGGATCTGTGTGAAAGAGCAAGCTGTTAGCTTAGGCAACTCAGATTGCTTTAAGCGGCTGTGAACTAGTTTTATTGTGCTACCAGTCTATTTCATTTCCAGAAAGTGAAAGTTTGAAGTAGGTCCCGAATCTGATTTCTCACATGTGAGATCATTTTGCTACCCATGACCTAGAAACCAACAATGAATGTGTAAATTACAGACAAGAAGAAAATTCTGAATTGACTGTAAGGTGAATAGAAGTTGAATAATTCCCTGAACTTCAACAGTGAAAAGAAGAAAAGATCACTGAATTCTAAAACAGACTTCAATATAGACAAAGAAAATGTTATTTTAGTATAGATTAAACTTATGACTAAGATATAGAGGGATTATTGTGTCTGTTTCAAATGTAATTTCATGCCTGAGAATTTACATTGAAGGCAAACTGGTCTGGATCACATTAGCAAAGGCCCTGTTTTGCTGTCAGTTTAATTAAATGGAAACTGCTGGCAAGGAGACCTGGGTAGGTTTATAGAAGCAATACTATTTTGTATGTTGGAGCAGGAAACTGTTAGGTCTTCCAGTTTGAAAGGGACACAGAAATGAAACCTGTGATTCATTCTTTACAAACTCCTAGCTAGTATACAATGACCTTAGCGATAAATTCGCTGCAATTACATGTTATATGAGGTGGGCTTTACAATAGCTGCAGACTTCATGGTTATGAAAACCATGACCTTTGACAGGGAGGTTAGAACATGAAGTTTTTCCAAACAGTGCCTAGGTCTTCAAAAGTATTTGCATTTCCTTCCCCGTTTCAGGCGAGTCAATTGACAAGATGTGTGGTGGGTGTTCTGTTTGCTCGACGCGAGATTGTTGTCAGGCAGGAACCCCCCAACACAAAAAAGCCCGCCCTTCAGGAACATTGATTTATCTGTTAACTGTGGCTGGCATGCTGCCTTTTGGCTTTGATTTCAGAGAGAAGCATATTTGGTTACTTTAATAGGCAAAAGCACTGAACCTGACTTGTAGGGGAAAAAATTGTTTTCTTTCCCTTTTTCAGTTCTGTTTATCGTATCCTGACGTTCTGTATCGTAATCATGCAACAGTTCCAAGTTGAAGTAAAGAAAAGTAGAACTGGATGTCAGGCTCCATCAACCTCATTATTTCAGAGCCAGCTTTTCTGGGTGACTCAGTGGGACTGCAAATGCATGTTTATGCCAGTTAATAGCCACCCTGTGACACCAACTCAGGTGATATCAAATGCCTTTTTGTTCTTGAGAATTGTTCACATCACCTATTTATATCTCTTCTTTTTATTTATATTTGTTTTTGTCTTAAAAATTTTTGCTGAGCTGGAGTTGACTTGCCTCTTCCCCCCAGATCTGTTTGTTCATCTTTTTTGCTTCTTTCAGATATACTGAAATGGAAGGGGTTTTTTTTAACTTTATTCTTTGACAAAAGAAAGTCAGGTCTTACCTATTTTCAGCTACTTCTCCAGTTTATGATGTCACAGTGTGCGAGAGTAAAACTTGGGAATTTGAGAAAGTAAGGTTTTAAGTGGTGTTACAATAATTTATTCTGTATGTATATACAAACAGATGATTACATAGACATGTGTAGATGACTATATAGTCATCTCAGGTGAAACTACACATATCTGTGTGTGTATACATGCAACTGTATGTGCTGCTGAGCTCTGGTACCCATAAAGCATTTGGCCAAAGGAGTGTATTTATGAAAGTCTTAACATTCTTCACATAAGTATCAAAAGTAATAAAATACTTTGTTTGAGACCTACAAAGATCAGAAGAGAAAGAAGGGAGAAAAAGAGCTTTAAAAAAACCCCTGTAATAGCAGCAAGAAAAACAGAACAAGGAGATTATCAGGAGACCTCTGTCCCTGTGAATGCAGTGGTTTTTTTGAGTGAAGCTATAGGAGGAGGAATCCATGTTTTAATATTAACTTCAGTCGTGCTGTAGCCCAGTGCCTCCAGTGAGCACGAAGCTCTGCATGACTGGAAGGTAGGTGGAGATGAGATTTGGAGAACAGTTGTGTGTAACTGCAGGTAAGGGGAGGGAAGAAACTCTTGAGCCACCACCAGTGCTTTTACCTCTCCCAGTAACACAATGCAGCCCATCCCAAAGCACTTTGTGGTGTTTTCCTGCGCTGTGAGGAGGCCACATGTGCTCATCTCTGCTCTGTCCTCTGCCTCAGCTGGGTGACGATCTGCCAGGGCTCAGCTCCCAATGGCAGTTGCTTGGCAGTAATTAAAACTAAACCAACAAGCAGCAAACTCTCTTCACATCCAGGGTCTGTCCATCAAAGCTGACCCCCAGCTCTCATTTATAGGTCCTGGGGGTAGAAAAACAGCAAGAAATGATCAGTTAGTTTTGGTCCTGGCTGTGATGAGGTAAGAAGTGCAGAGAGATAGGGGAGGAGCTAGAAAATTATTTTGTGTGAATAAGCAGCAAAATATCCAACAGGCTGCAACAAAAAGTGCTCAGTTGGCTTTGCTTCCACAGCAGGGAGGGACTTCAGTTGTCTCTTCCAGCCTGACTCCCTGTTACCCTAGTCTCAATGGCTGCAGTGGAGACCCATCCTTTGCACTACGGAGTTGCAGGATTCCTCAGTGGAGCCCTGCCAGTTGTGTTGGAAAGCTGTAAGGAAGCAGAATCTTTCTGAAGGAGGTGCCTTTCAAGGCAACCAGGAAGGAGAAAAGGCTTTCCCAGTTGTGGTGGTGGTAAGGCTCAAAGCTGGTAAAAAATTTCAGTCTTGAGAAAGCAAAATGAAATTCTTTAGCAGCTAGTTTATTTTAGTTTCTCTTTTCTTGTTCTGCTTCGTGACAGAACTTCAAATAATTATGTTGATTTATGATTACAGGTATTTTAAAGCTGTAGTATGCTGAAACAAGGCAATGCCAGCTTATTGTTTCTGGCCCTATCCAATTATACAATTGAGTTTAGGCATGTAATAATGTTACAACAGAAATATCCATCATGATGGATTGAATTTCATGAAGTACAACATGAGAATATTTATAGCTCCATTCTTAAAGCCACTTTTGAGTCAGAATATGCCTCCCTCGCATTTAAAAAAAAGGAGAAAATCTGGAACTTTTTTCAGTCCAGCCCCAAACCCACCACAACCCATTGCCTATGTGGGAAGATTGATAGTAAGCAGAAAATGATAGAATACCATAATTATTTCTGCTAGAAAATGAGGATCCAGCATTTTTTGTACAGTAACACAAAAGTCATTATTTGGCTATGCCACTGTAATGAAACAATAAAGATCATACTTAATTTAAGTATCATCTCCAAAGAGACTTCTTGCTTTCCCTCTACCATTTTAACTGTTAAAACTAAATTGCTGGTCTAGTTTCCCGGTGTTTTTTAGGGAGCGGAATGGGCAAAGCCTCCCCTCCTCCCAGCTCTGTTTAAGTGTAGACCTTTGGCATTCCAGAAATCTGACCTTGTTTGTAGGGAATGGCTCATTTTTCTATAATGTAATATGAAGCACTCTTGTGTTTTGATTCCATGAACTAGAGAGTTTAATGTTCCAGCTTGCCATGATAAGGATACGATCTGGTTGAGATAGAAACACTAAAGGAAATTAGCTATTGTACTATTCTTTAACATATTGTTTGCCTAGCAGTTTCATTTAGAATCATTTGGAATAATCTTGGAGTACCTTTTTTAAAGGATTCTTTTTTTTTTCTTTTTTTTTTTTTTGTTGTTGTTGTTGTTGGCCCGGATAAAAAGTGGGGCTTTAAGATATTTCTCCTAAAATAAATGTGAGGCCGCCTCATTTATAGTCAGCATGCCTTGATTACTTGCAGACATGCTGGAAATTTACATGCGCTTTTCTCCATTATAAAACACTGATCTGTTCAGATCATTAGCTCCCTCGTGACTAGAGTTTGGCAGCAAGCCAAGGCAGGCTAAATCTGTAGCTGTAAATCGTGAGTTGAAATAGCAGAAAGTGGATTTGTAACTTAAAAAGTGTAAACAGTTTGGAAAATGAAGTAATTTTAGAGTATGATTGATTGCCTTAAAATTGCACTTTAAATTAGCCCAGGGTCTCCGCTGCAGATATAGGCACTAACTGCTCATTATATATTTTCACTTTTCTTTGGAACAATAGCATTGTTGGTAGGCTTTGAAACAATGTATGCTTCTCCTGGAGTGACCTTTGAGGAAATGAATAGTTTTATTGTGTGTCCATTACTTTGCCTGAAACAACATTTTTGAGTTATTAATTTGCTGTGGTCTATAAATAAAAGAATCAAAATGCAAAGCAGCTGTATTATGTTGCATATAGTTCATCAAACTCGTGCTTAAACACCACCGTTTGAGATTGATAATGCACTGTATAAATAATTTTTTTCCCCTCTGAAAAATAAGTAATGTTTTTTGTAGCCTGTAATTCCTGGAGATCGGTCCTTGAATTCCATACAAGCAAAAATTATTATTATTAGCACAAACAATTGTTGAATGTTCTGGGGGACTGGAACAGTGCATTCACCTTTTCAAGGACCCTTTTTCACTTAATTGTGTAGTTGAGAGTTAGAAATGCTGACAGGGTATCTGGAATAAGAAAAGTGGGAGCTGTGTGATCAGTACTGTTATTCTCTCATCTCCATGTGGATCCCATGTGTGTTGGTGCTCTCAGCACCTCTCTGGAATAGGAGCAATCCCTGCAGCACCCTGGTTGAGAGGAATAAGTGGAGGGTAATCCATAAGGCTTTTGAAGGAAGAAGCATGTGCCAGGTAATATCTGGTGTCTTGTAAGCTCTGGCTCTTTGCAGATGGTGGCTGAAACCATTTGCTGCCCTTTCCCAAAGAGATATAAAACCCATCGATAATGTTCCTGCCTGCCCGGGCAGTGTGATATCTGAAGTCACAAAGGTCTCTGGTGGAACAGCACCACCTCAGTGTAACTTCGTGGGTGTAGGCACGTAACTTACATGTATGTACTAAGCATATTCATTGTGTGCAGCCAGGACTACTGCCTGCTGCCCTCGCATGCTCCGACCGTGCTAGAAATTTGGAATGTAAAGCTATTAAACTGACATTAGCAGTGGTTACTAGTCACAGTAAACAGTTGTGACTGCTTGAAGAGAATATATAATAAAAACCCTTGCAGTTTTGTATCAGAGTGTGTTTCTCATCTCTCTCCTTGTCCTAGATTTGGTGTCTACCATTCGGTAGAAACGTGGCTCTGTTTCGTCATTATTCTGGAAACTCCTTTCCCAGAGAGTATTTTTTCCCAGTGTTATCACCCCTCCTTGATATTCTTTCCTTTCTCCCTCGACGTTTGAAATGAAGATTTTGTACTTCTGAAAGAGGTATGGCTGAGAGGTCTGAGCACAGGCCTGGGAGCCAGGACCTGCTGAGTCCTGAGCTCAGTGACTCATTCAGTGGCCTTAAGCAAGTCAGAACATCTCCTATGAGATTATTTCGTATGTAAAACAAGGGAAATAATACTTATCTATCTACCTGCCTCATAGGAATACCCTGAGGACTAATTAGCGGCCATTAAGTGCTTTGAAATAGACAGTGCTATCTATTATTAGAGCAGGTTCCAGACTAGTAGATAGTGTGTTAGGATTGTTTTCTACTTGGGAGCCTTCCTCTCTGCTGGGTGTGGGACTGAAGCCTATCGGGAGCAGAGCATGAGCCGCCTGGTGTTTTCTGGCTCTGGTGGGCCCTTCCTGTTCAGATTTGCTGGAGTCTTGTCGCTCTCACTCAAAACTTGGAAAGAGAGTTTGCCTAGAGAAAAGAGTGGGAGGATACTTGCTTGTTCTCCTCAGCTCATAGGCATAGCTTGTCCTGAAATCCTTTCTCGCCCTGCCTCCACCTGAGGCCTTTTCAGATAATTCAGGTAGCCCAGCTTCTCTGCTTTTCCAGGAATGGATTCCTGGTCTTGCAGAGGAGGAAGAGAAATCCAGTGGTTCTCAGGAGGAGTGTGGGGCTGGGCTGGTAGGTTCCCATCGCAGGAAGCCCTTTCTTATTCAAAAGACCATTCCTCTTTCCTGAGGAGCAAATGCTTCTTTTCTTTCCCTTCACTGGATAACAGACTCCTCTGAAAGTCCTTAGAAGGCAAAATCTAATTTTGTGTATAGGATACTAAACTCTGCAGGTATGTGTCTGCTGAAGTCTGGGACTCTTTTCATCATCATAACAAGGAGGGTTTTCATCTGACCGGCAGCTCCTTTTGTTCTTGGTGCATCTTTTCTCACCATATACTTTTGTACCTCTCTTAGAGATGCCATAATAATCTAGTTCAAAGGACCCAGCCTTGTTCTCACTGAAGCCCACAAGGCTGGTCTTTCTACCAGTGAGACTAGGACTCAGTCCAAATTCACTGGAGAGAAGCTTTATTTCTCTCCATTTGCTCCTCACACGTCTCACAGGCCATGAGTAATTTGCAGCGAGACGGGAAAGCCTGTGTGAAATTTTCCAAGGGAATTTTCTCCATTTTAATAACGTTAATGAAATTGCTTAACACTTCATCGGCTTTTTCAGCGTATGTTGCTGGGATTTTGATGCATTCTGCTTTTTTCTTCAGTACCAGAAGATGCTTACCTTAGAAATTGGACTGGGGGCTCGTATGAGCATTTGGACCCACAATTGAACCTCAGTGCCACAGAAACCTTTTTGGCACAGGTATTGGTAGATACCATTTTGAGGAGGCTCTCTGCACCTCCTCTTGTGCCTGCAGGAAGGGGTAGGAATCAGGAGCGATTGTCCCACAAGCTTTCACATGCCTGTGACTAATTCTTTTTCCACAGAAATGAGGCTGTGCCACGGAAAGACCTGGCGATACAACCTTGGTCACACAGGGAGGCCCTGGCATTGCTGAACTTCAGCACAGTTGGTTTGTTCATCTTATCCTGCATATCACTCTGTTTTTGGTCCGTGTATCCTAGGCAGGGGAGTATGCTAGCTCCCTTTTCCTTTAGAGCTCCTTCCTATTCCTCCTTTTCAGTTTGAGTCTACTTTGTTGTGATGCAGGATAGGATTAAATGGGCAGCCACAGACTTACTCATATACCCGTAACAGCTTTTAAAGCTACATTTGGTTTGTTTTTCAGAGCAACAGTTTGGGGGTTATTTGGTGCAACATGAGAAGTTGAGTTAGGAGATGAGAGTTCCCAAGTGTCTGGAGGAGTGTGGTGCAGGGCAGGTGGGTCAGTGGCCTGGTTTTGGCAACTCCCATGTGGCCTTTCTTTGTGATAGTCTTCATACTGAGTTTCATCTTGGGAAGGAGGAGAACCTGAGTTAAGTTCTATTGGGGAACAACTGTGTGCTACATTGGGATGAGATAGAGGACAGCAAATTCTTGGAAAAATATATATGACACTGGCATTTTTGTTTGTGTTTTTTTTTTTTTAAGAAATGGCATCGTGCTAATTCTAATTCTTCACCACTCCAGGATTTAAGCGTTATTACACTGCAGATGATAGCACAAGTTTATCTGTAAAATTCTTTAACTGTGGTTTTTATTTCCCAGCTTGACTTCTTTTTCTCTTCTTGTCTTTGATTGGCTTCCAAAAAAGTTATTAACATGTTGCGAAACAAATACAAGGGGCCACTGAAGCTTATTAAAAATGGTTTCTTTTGTTCATATCTGGCAGTTGACAAATTGTCTTGTGCTCTATCTTATCTGCTCCCGTGTGAAAGGTTACATGAGAAAATGGCTGCAAATAAATTGCTATTGAATGTTGTTGAAGACTAAGCATACAAGCTTCTCTATTAAGGACCTCTTTTAAAGCTCTCTATTCAGACTCCCCCCTGCATGTCTCTCTAACACTTGTCTGTTATATTATGTTTGGCACAGAAGGAAACATTAAATAGAAAAGCAACGTCTGACTGTGTTTCTAGACCCTATTATCCCTCTGTCAAATGTCCACATGAGAAGGGTACAATTTTTGTCCATATTGATGATAATTTTTGAAGGTTTTACTAACTGTCTTCAGAGTGAAATGCTAGAAACAAGTGAAATTGAAAAGCATATTTTTGCAGCTTTGGAAATCTTAACTTAGTGTAATGAGGCACACTCAGTAAAATGTAATTATTCTCACTTCTCCATGTGTCAAAGAAATCAGCAGTATGGTTAGGGAGCACAGGGTTACAGTGAGCTTGTTATTTTTATACAGAGCCAGATACTGCTTGTGTGTAGTAAATTGTAAATAGTAGATAATGCAGTTTTTATGTGTACTAAATACCCTGCCAGAATTAACGGGGTTGTTACTTCATTAAGGGTTTCAAAGAGGGCATAAACGTCAAAAGCAGAGCTCAACTGTTTAAATCACTGGACCATTTCCACCCTCCACCCCTCGTGTCACAGCTCTGGGACCGGCAGCTTCTGCCGTTGCTATTTCAAGGAGGGCGCAGTTCCTCTGAATTTTCAGAATGATAGTGAAAGAGCTTCGTGTGAGACACCAAAATAAGGCTTTTGACTCATACTTTTGGGTGCAATGGAAAATGAAGACGGTTGATTCTGCTGCATGGAAGAGGTGGTGAAACAGTCCCTTATAAGTAAAGCTGCATTTGCTTCTCATTTGTCTTTGAATGGTGTGTGGAGCTGAAAGAGAAATGACAGAAGACCTAGTTACTCTGATATTAAGCCCAGAAGCTCAGTTTAACTCTCATTGACTTTCCACTTCTTTTCAGTTTTTCATGCCTTAGAATTTTCCCACACAAGTATGGATTTGTCATGGGCCTCTTCAGCACAGAAGGCAAATAACAAACCACAAATTTAAAATTCATCCATCCAGAGTATATCTTGAGAAAAAAACAGTTCCTGAGCGGTGGATTGGGGAAGCTGTTATGTCTTTGAGCTCGTTGTTCCAGCGGTTCATTATCATCGCTGTACAAATGTGTGCCCCTTTCTTACCAGGGGCTCTAGTTGCATGTTTCTCTGCAAGAGTGGAGTTTTTCATCGTCCAGTATTTTCTCTGTACAGTGCTACACTTCAGAAAGGGAGACCAAGACACATAATCATAGAAGTAGTAATAATGATACAGATAATGAGAAGGTGCTGTAGGGTAAGTTATTGGATGTGACCCCCCCCCACAAAGGTGCTGTAGAGAATGTGTAACTTCAGCCTCAGCAGCAGTGGAAGTACTTGTGTTTGTAGCATAACCCCCTTGCTCAAGTATCTGCAAGATCAGGCTTTATGTGTAAGTACTGAAGCGTAGTTCAGTGGTATGTTGGATGGTGTTCAGAGATTGCTGAAAACTGTGCATTAAATAGCACTTTGAATTGCAAAGTGCTGGTTCAGTTTTGTCTGTGAGAATGATAACACTTATTATCTGATTGTTCCCTGTGCAAATCTCACCTCAGGAAAAATTAAATTATGTTTGAATTCAGCTAAAGCAAAGTATATCATTATTTCCTTTCGTTATTAAAAGGGATTTTTACTGTTTGTTTGTTAAAACTGAAGCAGCTGCCATGTTAGAGCCTTAGATGATTTAAAAGCAAATACAGAGGCAGAGCCATTTACAGTACAATTGGCTTGTTTAATGTAATTTAATTCCTCTTCATGGCTTCGTCATATTACCAAATTATGTTTTCAGCTCCCCTCCCCTTTTTAATTCTTTCTTCTTTTTGTTATCAGCAGAATTGAAGCTGCTTATCAGTAACCACGACAACCAGGATAAATACTTGTTTTAAAGCTGATGCACATTCAACCTGAATGGTCCACATGACCCAGAACATTCAAGAGGACAGGCAGCATGTGCTCCCTTCTACAATCAATCTCCCCCTTCCCCCCATCTCCATCTGCTTTAGAAAGCTAATAGGGCAGTTTCAAAACCTTTTATATCAGAGTGGTTTTCTGTAGCCATCCGAGGCTGTTTGGACATGGGCTGGCCCACGCTTCTGACCTCAGGAGTAAGGAAAGAAGGAAATTTTGGGAGGCAGGGAGTCAATTTCACAGCCCAGCACTGAACTTGGCCACATCCCCGTCATCATCTTGCTTTCCTCGTGCTCCTCCAGCCATCATCACGGCAGTCACCTGCGTCTAGCAGGAGGATGCTGCTCTGAAAACCCTTCCTGAAGGGAAAGGATAATCCCAGCTGGGCAGCAGCTAAATAAAATGAAGGAGTGACTGGAATCGTGCAGGACAGGGGAAACGGTTGTGGTAGGAGAGAAGCCTCAACACGGACCAGCCTGGTCTGTCCCCTGTCTCTGGGGGAGGCAGGCAGGCTGGCTGGGGTGGCCAGAGACAGTCACTTCTCTTCCAGGGAAACTTAGGGATCTCTCACTTGCCCAGAAATCCCCCAACAAGAATTTCTGCTCTCTGCCTTGCTCTCTTAAGTTGCTTGATGCTGTAGAATAAATCCTTTAAGCTCTCTCTGTCTCAGTTTCTCTCTCTGTGTAATGGGGATAATAATTTTTACTCATCTCCATAAAGCAGTTTGAGGCCTGTGGATGGAAGGGTTATATAAAAGCTGGAAATGACGATTGTCAGTCACTCTTTTTTTGAGTCTAGAAACACCTCATAAGGTTTATGAGGCACTTCCTAAAGCACAGGAGGATCTTGGGAGCGCAGGGTTGGAGCTGCAGTTATGAGGAGCTGAATATAAGATTAGAGTTTGAAAAAGGATGTGGAATGCCTGGTTGGAAACTTTTTCAGTATTAAATTTCTTTCGTCTTTTTCAAAAATTGGATTTATGATTTGAATTTAAAGTGATTTAGTGAAATAAATATTATAGAAGTTTTGATTATGCAGACATACTTGTCAGTCATCTGTCAACATACCTGGTTCTGTCCCTGTTAAGTAGGAGTAGAACAACTCAGATCCAAATAACTGAGTGTAAAATGTTCTTCAACCATGTGCTTTAAGTACATTTTAGACTGTGCTGTCTTTTTTTTTTTAATGACTGTATTGCTGTTCGGTTGAACAGTAGTTTCAATCTCCAGTAGATTTGTAAGTATTCTCTTTCTTTCAAATGTTAAACTAATCTTAGGAATTCTTTGAACGGCTGATGCTCTGCTGGCACTGTGACAGAAAAAAGAGAGCTGGGGAAGTGGCACAAAATTCTGAGAATTAGCTCTGTCTCCTCCTTGAAAGGGGAGAAATATCTGACACATGCAGAAAGACTGCACATTTTATTCTCAGTATTGGCAGAAATGGCTTTTGCCTTTTGATCAATTTAAAAGCAAAATCAAGCAGGCAAATGTCCATGTCAGAATTACAGGCAACTTGTTAACATCATCATTATCTGGTAAACATAAATGTAATCACTGTGTTCCCTATCCTGCAACACGTTGCCTTTGTTCTTGATTGCATTAGCATTCAAATAGAGGGGGGTTCTCAAAGCAAGGATGAGTAGAACGGGTCCTAAGCGGTATCCCTGTTGTGTCAATAATTCACCCAAATTTATTTAAACCCAAACCCACAGATTTCCTGTCCCATCTCATGTGGTTAAATCATTACTGTATTTGCATTTATCTGTGAGAGAAATACAATTCTTAGATTAATATTTTTCGGTCTTGTGATTAATTAGCCAGCTGAGGCACATCAAGTGGCTTTACTAGAGTGAATAAACACCGTGGGAATGAAAAGGCATAGTGGATTGGAAGAGCTATGTCTGAGAAGTCTTCCCTAACCACTGGAGAAGAAAGTGGATTGGTGTGCTGAAGCATGCACTGTGATGATGATGCAGCTACCTGAGCTCCTCAGCCGTTGCTCCTCTTTCAGAGCAGCCTGGTGCAAAGGGACATGGATTCCTACTGCGGTTCTTAGCCTTGTGTCTGCACAAAGAATTGAGTGTGAGAAGTGGTCAAGCAGGGAGCCAGGCAGAATTCTCGAGACCATGAAGGTTATTTCACTGGGAGAGCTATGCTTTCTTGCGTGGGAGTACCCAGAAGTGTAGGTGATGATTGTTGTTGCTTCTTGGCCGGCTGCAGTTATCTGGGTGATTTGGAGGTGTTTGGCAGATTATAGCTGGATTGGGATATGGCAAGGTGTTCTCATTGCATAATTCCTCTTAAAGATTTTGAGGTCATAAAGACCCAGTTTCTTTTTCCTCCTTGTGGTTACTCTTTCATTGTTCTGCCATTTGCATTGCTTTTGGACTTTTTGAGAGGTTCAGGGTTTTTAGGTGGTTGTGTGGTAAGTTTGTTTCTGTCTGCTGGAAACTGGTATTTCCCTTTGGAATTGTATCAGAATGGGCAGCTCTGATCTGTGCAGAGCCTGTCTGACCTGCAGTCGTTGGTTTTGTAGGGTCTTTGCCTCATCTACACCTGTGTTTCTTTGCCAAAGGAGTAGAATGAGAGATCTTAAGAGCTGGAAGAGCCAAAGGCCGTTGTTACAGATGAGATCAACCTCTTTTATTTTGATGGCAAACGTATCAGCTGTGAGGAGATATTTTAGCACACATTTGGAGCACCATTTCAGCATAGAGCAGACTGCTTTGTCACTTAGGTGGAATTCATTTCACTCACTTAATTTGATCTTCAAATAAAGCTTTTAGACTAAACCAGTTGTCATTGATGGGGTAGTAGTAGCTCCAGAGAATGAGTTGATCCATGTCTTAGAAGACAGTGGGTTGAAAGGAGATCTCTGACTACAGAGGGATCTGCACAACTGTTGTAGATTAAAATTGTGTTATTAGATTAGATGAGTCCCATCTTGTGTGCTCCACTGGATTGCTGGGGCTCTTGTGAGGGCAGTGACACCTGAACAATGCACTGCAATAGTCAGGAGACGCTCCGTGTTGGGAGTCACAACCATATTCATTCAACACGGCTCACCTTGCCATTCCCAATCCCTCCAGACATCCAGATGTATCCTCCATTACCTCTGTGTCTGCGGCGTATTGATGGCGTGGTCAAAGCCATGCATACAAGCAATGATAAACTAATTATGATGTGTGAATCCTTTGGGAGACCCCCTTAGTAACTGAGGGCAATGGAAGGAGGCAGAGCAGTGAGGGCACTGTGCGGCAGAGGAGCCTGACAGACAGAGCCTGCAACTTCCTTCATTTTAGCTCTGTATTCCAAATAACTCCCTTGCTCGATTTGCTACCCACACACCAAAGCATTGTCCCATTTTATCTGGTTCCCCTGATACTTCCATTGCTTATCTTATGAAGATCTGTGTCAACATTTATCAAAACAAATGGCAAGCCTGGGACCTTTTAAGTAGTTTTTTTAGTTAATAAAACCAATCTTCTACTTCTGTTATGTTAAAAGTACATTATCTTTTTATTACAAACTCTCTACAGCTCTGTCTGTTTTCCTTCTTGGCAATTTCATGACTGCTCCAGTTGATTGCTGTATGGAGAGTTACAAAATCATTAAGGGTGGGGTTTTACCAGCTGACTTACAGTACAAGCCATTTCTCAAAATAACCACAACAGTGCAATACTGATGTGTAATTTACGTCACAGTATGTTTTTATGAAATAGTTTGTGGCTTATTCATTTAGATTTAGAACTGAATATCTCTTCTCTCGCTTTTTAATCAAGCTTGCTTTTTTTTTTTTTTTTTTTAACTTTTTAATATTTTCCACTCCAAGGCTTGGCTTGCCTCCAACTTACCAGCTACAGTGAGGAGGAAAAAATGATTTTTTTTTCTCTTTTCCCTGCAGTTTAACTGCAAGTGTGTTTTCCCCTTTGATGTATACATTTGTGTTAACTGCCTCAGAAGAGATGGTAGATTTGTGGTAGAATATATTGCACAAAGGTAGAGCAGAGAATTGATAAAAGAGATGCAAAAGTTTGGAATTTCAAACCATACCAAGCAAGTGAGGCTCCTGCTCTAGTACATTTCCTGTATAATGTCTTGCAATTAGAACAGGAAATCATTGAATTACTGTAAAAAGAAAAAGAACACTTTAACTGAAATATACCTTCCAAGAAATTATATGTACAATTTTTTTTTCTTGAATTTTTTTTTCCTTTCCAATTACCAGGTTGGTAATGACAGTAACAGATGTACAGACCCTTATCTGTATCCTTGTTCTGCTTGTGTTTTCTGGGGGTGGGGAAATCGTTTTTACAAATACAAAAAATGAATGGACAGAAAATGGGAAAAGCCTAATTGCAAAAAATATTCTGTGTCACAACAGAGTAGCAATTAAATTGAAACTTCAATATAATTATCAATAACAGTCGAGCCTGGAAGGGTGCCAGGCGCATAAAGTTGGTGCTCAGCCTTTATGTGGTTGCTAGGAGCACAGTGAAAAGTATAAAGCTTAGAGAAAGGAATGTCTAATATAATAAAGTAACAGAAGGTAGCATAAATCATTGTGAGAGCAGTTCATATTGACATTATTTTACTTAAATTGGGTCGAAACTAGACATTTAGTCTTACAAGAGGCACAAATTCATATTTCTTCTGCAGGAATAACTCTGTGCTTTCTGGGAAGAAGTGGAGTGTGCTTTCCTAGCACCAGCCTCGTACATATTTGGAATCTTTTAAGCAAAAATCTTTAAATGTTTGTTTCTGTTGGCATCCAAATGCATTTGCACTAATACGATTAAAAGAACTAAAGGGCAAAATACTTGGCAGCTTTTGCAGTTGAGGTAATTAGGTACAGGAAGGAACATGCATAGTTTTTCCATCAAGCTCTATAAAATCCTGGTGTGAAGGTCTTTTTAAAGAAAAAAATGCTTACTGATGTTGAGGGTAGATTATAGCAGTTAGCAATAACATTATAGGCTGATGTTTCTGAAACGAACAAAAAGAGTGTTACAGTTTTGTATTTCTCTTGTCTCTCCATAAATATTTCTGGCTCTAGATGGATTTGTTAGGAATTCATGCTCTTAGCAGGCTTTATTTTTTTTTTCTTTTGGGGCATTTAATTGTCTTACCTTACATATTAAAAATGGTTGTGCTGATTTGAAAAGTCAGTTCTTGCATAGATTCATTGTGTTTGGCATTTCATGCGTCTCTTACTTACAAAGACAACTTGAAGAACATGTAATCCAACATAAATGCCAGGCTGTGCCAAATCCCAGCTCTCTTTACCCCTCACAAAGGGAACTGTTGGATTACATCTATGCATATATAGGCAGTGCTCGGAAGGCAGGGTTGGAACCTTGCTTCCTAATTACAGTTTCTCTGTTTTCAGCCTGAAATATAAAAATAAATGAAAAATTGACATTGGAGGGGGTTATTAAACCACACAATTATGCCATAAGCATGGGATTAGAGTAATTTCAGTTGAGCTTTACAAGCAGCATACTGTAGGTATTATCTTTTACCGTGTTCTGTCTGTTGAAGCTAAAATGAGATTCAGAAATACAGCATCTCCATTCCCTAATATCTCAGTTAAATATTTTTAGAAATTACGTTGTTTTTCCTAATTTTATAGGAATGTGATCCACATTTTGAGCTCTGCTTCTCCTAAGAGTTTACTAAACTCTTTCTGATCATATCTATGAAAAATACTCGGCAATGTTCACTAAGCCCACCATTAAATGGCACGTGTTAGGTTTTGCTGGAAGGAAAAAATAGTTCTTCTTTGGGCTTTTATTTTATTAGGGATTGGTCTACTTTGATTTCTCTTTTTTCATGTGGGCGTGGTTGAGGAATAAAGTCTTTGTTCCAGGAACACTCTATTTGCCTTTCACTAAACAAATCTTCGGTTTATTCAGCCTTTGTTCATTCTTAGATGTATTTATTGAACTGGAGTGAAAAAAAAGAAAAAAACTGCATCATAAAGTACTCATTGGAGTTGCACAAGCATGTATAAAAGTGATCCTGTAAAAAATTACTTGATTTTAATTTATGCCAGGGGTTTGAGTTAAGTCGTCAGTTGTCAGGGGTACAAAGTTTGTGTGATTCTGTGCAGGGACTTACAGCACATTTGTCTAGAAACTAATGGTTTACTACAAAGGCACGTGGGACATACATTTATATACACCCTGTTTAAAAAGCTGACCACATCCTGGCATAAGAAAAGTGCTGTCAGATCAACAGATTCAGCTCACTGCTATCTACACAAAGGTATAAAGTAGTAATAACTGTCAGGCAGGCGTACGTGAAACTCTCGAAGGAGCTGAGGGACGGAACATGAGCTTGTTAATTCCTAGAACAGTTTTCCTGATCTGATTTTTAGAGTTTCCTAATAAAGAAGAGACAGCCTTATTCCCAGGAGCAGTGGGAATCATGCCGTTGTGTAGGCTTATGGGATACTTGTTGAAACGAAGAAAAGCATGACCACATCCTTATTGACCAGAAGAGGGTTTAGGACCATAAATTTTATTTTCCTAGAAAAGTAATCTCAGTGCTGTTTACCAAAATGTATTACTCATACTCTTTTTTTCTTTTTTTTTTTACACGAATTGTTTTATCTCCCCACCTACATCAGAATGGTGGGGAGAGTTCTGAGTTTTTAAAAGTGATGACTTTCAGGAGCTGTGCTTGTAAAAACAGTACTTCGCAAGTGCGTCTGCCGTGTTGATTTTTTTTTTTTTGGTCATTGCATTTGTCTGCAGTGATGACATTCTAGGTGATATATCTGCTTCCAGAGACTTCTTAAAATTTAGCCTTTTATGTGTCAACATTTCCATTGCCTCACACGAATCTAGATGAGTTGTGCCATCGTATTTAGTTGGGGAGAACTGATCTGACATTTCTCTCAGTGTCTGAAGTGATTTTTACTTTAAGGGTAAGAATGATGATTTCAGGATTGGTAATGGGATTAAATAGTAGACCTTTTGTCTCTGGAAGAAGAAATAGCTTAGTTATTCAGTTATCAGAGTACAGCAGAAAAGGTAAAGTGAATGCTCTTACTTTGTCTTTATTGGCATACTTAGAAAGACATGCTCTGAGGAGATAAATGAACATAAAAAGAAGTGCTGTTAAATACTGGCTTGCATACCTGCAAATGAGAAATTTCTCATGTTTACATCTGTGGTTGGGTTTTTTTGCTCTTGAGTTTCCTGCTGGTTATCGTATGATGACACTTGATTGCGATATTACAAAATCTGCTGCCTTTACCCATAATGTCATCTAAAACCTGGAGGAATGGAAAGGTCTGAGCTCTAGATTGCTTTACATTTTGAGCCCACATTTCAGCAGTACCAGCTGTTCTAAAATTCATTTGCTCGTTATGCTCTGTAGGTGTTTTATTGAGTCCTGCTGCATTTGCAGTTAATGCGAGGAAAGTTACTTCCACCTGTTACCGTTTAGCAACAATGACCAGGTCAGACCAGCCCACCTCCCTGGCCAAGGGGCCCCTTGGTAGTACCAGTGCCAGGTACTTCAAAGCAGAGTTAATAGCTGTATGCTCTGGGGCTTGTATATTATTATTTTTAAAAGATGTTAGCTGCTGTAAACATGAGTGCAGTAAAGCTGTGTGGGGAACCAAGTGAAAATGACAGATAATATTTCTATCGAAGCAGCCAAGTTGGCAAAGTATGGAGAATGCTTTCATTCAGGCCCTTGGCCAGCTTTGGCAGAGCAGTGTTTTCTTGCTCATCCAGGTAGTCCTTGTGAGTAAGCATGGGAGAACTGAACAGAAAGCTAGAAATTAAGCTGTTTTAATAAACTTTCTTTAAGCTTCTATTTTTAACCTTTAAATTTCTATATTTAACCTTTCTTTCCAAACTGTACTATAAAAGATAGGCCTTGAGAAAAGACTGAACTGTGGGCTGTGCATTTTCTGAGATACTTGAGGTTTTTATTTTTCTGACATACTAAGAGGTTTTTCTTTTTCCTGTTTTTCCAGGTGAGGATGACGAAGATTCAAACCTGCTGATTCTCAGCTACCCCCAGTACTGTCGATACCGTTCCATGTTAAAGCGCATTCAGGACAAACCCTCCTCAATACTAACAGACCAGTTTGTTTTAGCCCTTGGAGGCATTGCAGTAACAAGCAAGAACCCCCAAATCTTCTATTGTCGGGATACATTTGATCACCCCACCCTAATAGAAAATGAAAGTATATGTGATGAGTTTGGTAAGTCATGTTACAACTATTTTCTACGTCTCTCGAGTAAAGACGTGTCTTTTTAAGTGTCCACTGGTTTCCAGAGGGAAGATGTGATTCCTTTGAAGTGAACCAATGCTATTTGTGATTGAAATGTTAAATACCAAATGTGCTCTTTCCTCTTTGAGACTTAAGGCTTCTAGCCACCGGTGATCTCAGTATTGCAACTTCAGTTTATCACAAACAAAGATATGTTACGTAAGTAGAGGATGTAGCACAGTTACTTGGTATGAGTGAAAGGATACCTTGTCTGGGTTTGAAATTCACCTACCTTAACAATTCACCTATAGCCTATGTCTTTCCAGAAGCTTTACAAAGTGTGTTGGGGTTTTTTAAAAGTCATTATTGGTGCAATATGTTAAAAAATGCAAAATAGGAGAGAGTCCCTGTGCATCCAGTCGCTGTTGCAGAGCACTCACTAGCCGTGCTTACGCTCCCAGGGCCCTGCACAAATATCGGCTGTAGCTGGTGTGTTTCAGAGAGAACTGCAAGATTTGACACCTCATAGCAGCCAGGTGATTTCACACGTTTTGTTTTTGGTGTCAGATTGACCCAAGGACAGCGGATGTGCTGCGAATGTGTGGCAGAATGCACCTCGTGTAGACAGCCCAGGTAACTCCAGTGATGGATGCAGGGTAGTTTCGTTAGCAGTGTACCCAGGCTGGGAAATGAAGTTTTATTACCCATATCACCAGATGGATGAGCACTGCAGCTAGTGCTAGAAAAGTCTGTGTGCACAATGATGGGTACACCACTATGTGAGACCCCTACATCTCTGCAAGGAAGCTCTTGTGGTCTCTTAGAGGGCAAATTTCTGGTTATGCGTTTATGATGAGAATGAGAGGGAAGGGCTTCAGTGATTCCTGTGATGGGAGAGTCCTCTCTCTGTTTTTCCAAACTCAAGCATGCTGGCTATGAGCTTGGTACCCAGTTCAGGCCTTGTTGTCTTGGCAGAGAAGAACTGACCCAACCTGTGGCATTGGGGCATTTTGTACGATGGTGCTCCTGTGCTGCTCTACTACTCCATTCCCAACAGGCAGATGAGAACCTTCCTCACATGGTGTTGCCACTGGAGCACATGACTGTTGGGAGTAGTTTTAGTTTTGTGCTGTCAAGCTTTTTCAGGATCAGGCCCAAACTGTCAAGTCTGCTCACACTCACACAAAACATTACAGGCTTTGAATGAACTATGAATAAAAGTGTTGGTTGCTCTTAGGGGGTGGGGGCGGTGAAAAAAATGAATGAAATGCCCTGGAAGTTTGGTCCAATAAACACAATAGTATCATGTTGATTTTTATTTACTCTGAGCTCCAGCTTAGAATATAAAGTTCAGTTTTAATTGACTCTCCTTTTTATATGGGAAAGGTTATTTTAGGCTTGAAGGCGTTTGATGAGTCTACCATCTGCTTTCTGTGGAGTATTTTATTCAGGGTCATTCCTTGATTACAGGTTTGTTGAAATAGTTGGATCCATAATGTAAGTGTATCATGGATTATTAGTAATAGATGAATCAAAGAGATGTGGAGTGATGCAGAAACTATGCTTAGTGAACCATAGCAAGTGCTTTGTTCAGTGTCTGAAAGCAAACTATGCCATTCTCTTGACCTTTGCAAGGCAATTATCTCATTATCAAACCAGAGCTACAGACACCTTAGCCATAGAAATGAATAATATGTATTTAAAATTTAGTTTGGTTTAAGAAGCAGATTTTTTTAAATCCCTATTAAAAACAAAAAACAAAACCAAACCAAAAAAAACCCACAAAACTACTGTTTCAAAGTATTTGTTGTGAAAATAATGATGTGGTAAAACTTGTAAACCCTGCTGTGTTAGGAAGAAAAAACTGACCAATGTGTGGTTCCCTATCTATATAGCAAAATGTACGGTGTCAATTATACTACCTTTGTTGAAGACAACAGGCAAAATACTATTTTATCCATTTCATTGCTGGCAGGACAATAAAATGTACCACACTTTGTTATACAAACAGTTTACATTGATACCATGTAGATTGATGTCACGTGTGGAAAGCGATGACTGGTAAGGCTAAACAGAGGCAGGGTGGGACAGTAGATAAATGGATTGCTCTAAGGCACTGGTATTTATCAGTCAAATCTGAGGGGATACCAGATTACAGAAGTGTGACTAAAATTCTGAAAAGGTATCTGTAAGGAGTTCCAGTACACATTTAATTTGAAGGTTATTTTTTACCTTAGAGATGAAAGAAGGCTGCAGAAGGAACAAGATAGGAGTGTGTGTTTCATCATTACCTGAAATTTTCCCAACTCTAAAGTGAATACAGAATTTAGGAAGTACAGTCTATTGATGTCTTTATGTGGGAAGCACTGGTTTCTGATATGGATGCCAGGTCTTCTTCAGAAACCTTGCTGCTGGGGAAAGTGTTACACGTTCTCTGGATGTTGGAGTACTGTGCAATAGATACAGCATGTCACAAGTGAGATACCAGAAACACCTTTACAGAGAGCCCCAGCTGTTGTCCTTGTTAGGCAGTTTTCATAGAGAGAAATACTTTTCCAGGAAATAGTCTCTTTACTTTCATTATAGATTTATAACAAAAACCATTTTGTTCTGACTTCTTCTCATACTTCCCTGCCTATTTTTCCCTCTTCTGTAGGGTTTAACAAAAAAAAAAAAGGGCAGGAAATGAGGAAGAAAAATTAAGTTTTGTTGACAATAAATAATGCTGTTTTGGTGTGGGACTTTTTAAAGTAGAAGGTGTATGTAGATGCTGTCTGTAAACTCCCACAGATACGGCTGGAAGAGATGCTACGATGCTTTGGGCATTCCCAGGTGGATGTTCTCTGTGTTTCCATAGAACTTCCATAAGGCTCAAGCTGTGCTAAGCTTCCCCTCCAGCTTCAGCTTGGGCTACCACAGCCAGTGCTGCTGCTGGCACCACATCTGCCTGTGCCAACCTGTGTCCTGCCTGTGCACTGCTGTATGGCACATGCCCAAGGGGTTTGGCCAGGAATATTCAGGACCAATTTTCTTGCACAGTCCTTTTCTGATTCTCCTTTGCCTTGCTTCAGAGTGCCACCATTTCCCATCTAGGGGGCTGCTGGAGCTGAGGAAACAGCTCAGCAGCTGGAAGGCTCAAACATTTGCATCCATCTCATTGTAGCCTGCCAGGGAAGGACTTGCTTTCCATTTACAGAGGAAAGACTGCTGTGAGTGGGAAGCCTCTTGCTCCCATTCTTGTTAATACAACTACTGATTAATCTAACTGCCTTGGAGGGTTTCCCTCCAGAATGCAAATAGGCTCAAAGGCTTGCTTCTGTTCAGAAAGCAGAAGACATAAACCATGCTTGGATGTCTCGATGGCCCAAGTTCCTGGCTATGACCGCAGTCAGAGTGTACATGTGTTCCCCTCCTGAAAGAAGAGCAATTAGAGGTCCTCACTAGCATGAAGCAGTCCAGGTGGATAATGAAATGAACATGAACAATGAAAACAAATAATTTATTTCTCTTCAGCTCAAGACATTTTTCAAAATCCTTTGCATTTATCAGCTGCTTGGGTTACTGTTACTGAATAACTTTTGTAAATGCATATAATTTACTGGCATCTGCTGTGTGGTCATACATGCTGCAAGAGAGAAGGAATGAAAAAACAAGGTTCCTAATAATTTTCATTACAGACCAAAGAGCTCTAGCTGGAGGCAAAGCTGCCTGTGAGTGTTCAGAAGGTCTGTCTGAAGGTCACTGGGCATTAAATCAGTGTGCACTTGTTGCTAGAGCAGCACATTAGAAAGTGCTTTATGTTTGCTTGTCTGAGGAAGGTGACTTGTCCTACCTGGCTTGTGCCAGCTCCGTGGTATGGAGTGGCTTCCAGGGCACATTGACGAGTGTGGATCCTTCGTGATCCAGCTGTGGGCTGTGTTGCCAAATGCATGTGGGCCCTACAAAAACACAGATGTGTCTGTCAGCCCAACCTCCACTTCCTTCAGGCCTGGGGACTCACAGGGCAGCGGGAACAGGCGTGCAGCTTAGAATCAGGAAGTTCAGGTGCTTGGGTGATGATGGATTTCTATGGCTCCATCAGCTTCACCAGGTGCAAATCTCTCACAGAGGGATTTATCATGGGGCTTTGCTAGATAAATATTATAAATCCTACCTGCTAAAGATGAACCAGAAGTCTGTCTTTCGTTTTGTGAGCATGGGGTTGCTTTTTCTATAAACAGGAGTGTGAGAGAAAACTAAATACAATCGTTTCCTCTCGATTTTTAAAATCTATGTGATAAGTTTTGAATCATTATTTTTACAGCATACTGGGTCCAGTATGCCATTAAACAAGCTGTTTGGTCTCTGGGGTACTGTAAACATATGCTCACCCCCCAAAGAAGGTTAAAAGTTTTGATTTTACATATAAAGGCCAATTTTTTATAAAAAAATTCATACCAAAAAGGTGAGAGAATGAGAGAACTACATCCTGCTGTGGTATTAATATATTTTTTTTCCTCTGAAAAATTAAACCTTCATTTTACCATATCACGAGCAATGCAACAGGAATTTCTCATTGAAAAAAAACTGTGTGTAAAAGGGCATTGCAGTCCCCACTTACCTCCTCTCCCTAGCCCAAACTCAATGATATATTACTTGCTAGGGGAAAATTAATCTACATTAAAAACAAAGCAAACCTCCAAACCTTCAATAAGTCATCTGTCCCTGTAAAACAATGAAGAAAGCAGTTTCTCTCACTTCCAGAACTGGCAAGGAGTGGTTAGGAATGAGGGGTGACTTACCAGTTCTCCCATGCACTGGTGTTTCTGAGCCAACGATTTCAGAAGGACTTACTTCTGTCTTGTCACTGACCAGGGAAGCCATGGCAGGACAGCGCCATGAAGGAGAAAGGACTCTTTAGGGATAGGTCATGTACCAGAAAAATTGTGTGGGATGAAAGCTGATGACTTCAGGGTATAGAATGGTACCATTAGTCCTGGTATAGCTGAAATTTGGTCTGTCTTCTCATTATGCATCTCAGTTTACAGAAGTTTGTGACTCACAGATAAAATCAGTTGTTTAGGGGAAAAACAGAACAAAATAAAACCTTGGCAGGGAATGAGACTTAAAAAAAAAAAAGACAAAAGAATGTTTCCAGTCTAAATAAAATACAGTTTTCTTGTTGGTGACTTTATTTGTGTGAGTCAAAGACTCAAAGTTGGCTTTTCTTTTTAAACTAGCTCTAGTACAAAATTTGTACTTACGCTTGTATGGGTGTTTTTTTAATGCTTTTCAGCTGATATGAAGTATCACCACTATTGCTATTGACTGTTTTGGCTACCTGCAGGATAATTTATATCAGTGAAATTCAGAAAAACAGAAGTTTCCATATAGATGCTTCGGGCTTCTTTGTTTTAATACAGATGTGATGTTAGAGTGGGATTGATGTTAGTGCTTCTCTGCACAGACTGTAATGTTTAAAGCATTTAGAAATGCAATAGGAAGAGTAAGGAGACTTTTTATTAGCGTGGATACTGGGACCTCCTTAGATGGAGCTTTACGGTGGCATCTCCAGCAGTCTGAAAAATATGCAAATCTTTTCCAAGGTCCTGGGCAGGGTGGCTTAGCTAAATATTTCAAATTTTAGGTCTCTCAAAACAAAAACAGGACATAGCTGAAGGGGAAGTAATGATTAATGCATAATAGTGCTATATACAATATAGATAAATGTACATTTCCTCTTGCCTCCCAAATCACCTCTGCAAATGTGCAAACATAAGCTTTTAGCTTGAAAAAGCAAATCTGAAATGTTCTGGATTCTGGTCAGACCTCTTTCTTATTTTGATAATTCAACTGTGAAGCAAGATATTAATGATCCCCAGATGTTGTTTATAATGATTGATTTTTCAGTTATGAAAAAATACTTGCAGTTTTTTTAAACAATAGATATTTTCTAATGTGCTCTGCAGCATTTGAATAAAATGTCTGAAGGCAGAACTGTTTATATGCCCAACATAATTGCTTCTGTTAAGTGATTTCTTCATTCTTAACATTTTTAGCTCTAATTGCTTTTTCCCCATACATCTAAAAATAAATATTTGCAAGTTTTGCATTCTGTCACTCATTGAAATGCATAAAATATTTGTATACTCAAAGCAAAAAGGCACTGATAAGGGGTCACATTCTGCCTTACTTAGTGGCGTAAATGCAACATAACTCAATCCACTTCTGTGGCTGTTACTCAAGATTTTCACCAGTTAACCAAAGACAGAATCTCACCCAATGTTAACAGCAAGCTAAGTGAACATGAGTAAAGTGTAGTAAAGTAAGATAAAATACCTTCCTGTCTGCAAGAACTTCAATAGAAACAAATGCTGTTAGCTTCTACTCTTTTTTTTAAGTGCATTTTCACTAGCAACCACAGTTGTAACCAGGATAAATATTAAGATAGATTATTTTTCACTTTATAATCAGAACTCCTTTATGAAGGACACTGATTAATTTGTGTTGCATGTTCCTGCTGCCCTGAGGAAGGCAGCAGATGCTGAGTGGAGGACCAGGCGCTGCGTGTGGCTGTGACCCGGCTGCTTGAGGAGGCATCAGGGCTGTGAACCGTGGGGTGTCCAGGATGGCCTGGGCGGGGACAGCTTTAGGGTTCTCACGGGAGGGGAGGTGAGATGTCCTCACTGTTACGAGGGCCCATGGCACTGCTGAGAGCCTGGGTGTGCCCACTTCTCGCTGGCACTTTTAACTGCTTTTTAATTTTTAACTTGTTGACTGTGTGATGGTGTTGTGGGGTTTACGTGTTTTACCAGCCAGAGTTTGGCAGAGAATCGAATATACAGTTCCAGCAAACAAAGGGTTTGCAAGTGAGCTGCTCTTCTGTGCCTGATAAATGTAACTCATCGCGTGTCTTTTGTCATCTCTTACGCACACATCTGTTTTATGGGTGTCCATGCAATAAATGATTGTAGATATAAATTACTAACTCCTCCTGTATAAGATTTCCACTCGATGGTTAGTTTTGCAATTCAGCTGTCAGAATCACTTGTGATTATAGAGAAAAGTAACCTAAGCTACGTTCATGGTGCACGTGAGCCATGACCATCATAGATGTTCTCATGTCTGGAGCCATCGATTTTACAGTATGTGTTCCCCTGGTTTTGGTGCTTCCCTTGGACCACCAGGCCTGCCCAGACTCCTGAGCTGTCTCAGAATTTTCAGTCCACCAGCATCCCAAACCTGGCAAGCAGCATCCTTGAGGTTCCAGGGCTCAGCAGTGGCAGCAAGCATGGGAGACCTTCGTGTCCAGGGAAGGGCCCCCATTCCCGTATAATGGAAAAGTGGTTTATGTCAGAATATGGTCACATTCTTCTGATTAAACCCACTCAAAAAAGACAACATTGTAATATTTTCCAATGACTGTTTATCACGAATTACGTCAGCCTTAGTTTAAATTGCTATTATTTCTCCTTAATGCTTCTTGGTGCCTGCATAATTTACAGCATTGGCATCTGCGGGACTATGAAATAACCTTTCACAACCACCATACAATAGTAAAGAACATGAAGTTTTTGTTGTTAATTATTATGGGACTCCTTTAACTTTTTTACAAAGTGACATAAAATATTGTTGAGGTATTTATGGTTAAAGCTACTTTTACGTGGATCTATTTTGCTTCTGGCTAGTTCTTAACTAAAGCAGTCATTTGTGGTTATTATGCCTAGGGAGATATTATGTCAGAACTGGTTTAAGAGTATTATTATGTATCACATGTCATATATTACATGTCAGCACTTGAGGCTGTCTTTCAATAAAAACAAATGTAATTTTAGTTAATGGTCTTTTAGGTATAGGCCATTTGTAAACTTACCTGAATTCATTTGAAGGTACACTAAAAAGCTTTGTTCTCTGGGAGCGCACTTGGGTAATTTCATTTTGGCTTCAGAAGGAATTTCCAAAATATTAATCATTATTTCAATCAGAGGGTTCTGCCTCTAAAAAGCAAATAGTTTCCCAATAGCGAGGTTAATGTACACATTTTAAGGAGCTGTAACTGTTACTCATTACTTTGTTTACTTTTCCCCCTTCGGAGCTCACGAGTGGGAGGTTCCCCACTGGTCAGGCTGATAGGAGTATCCCAGGCAACTAAGGCACCTAATGATGATACTTCACTGTGCCGCTTAAATGAATAGTTTATACCTTCTAGATAATCCGTGGGTGAAGTGGAGGCAGGTTGGGGGGAGAAATTAAAGGTTGCAGGAGAGTTTTAGGTTTCCTTGAAGTTTCATTTCAAACTTGGAAAATGCAAACAAAGCAAACTTCAAATTAATGTGTCATTCCCCTTGGTTCCAAATTCTGTGCATATTTTCCAGCACTTACTTATTTAAAGCAAGAAATGAAGCATATAGGATGTGCCAGAAAGTTTACACAAAGAATGAAAACACATAAATGACTCACGTGAACTTTTTCTGTTGTTTCTTTTTTTTCTTAATGCATAATTATTTCACTACTAGTAGGAAAAGAAAAAAAAAGACATGATTACATGATTTCTCTCTCTTCCCCCCACCCCCAAATCTGTGTTTGAGCACCATAAAAATGATCAAAGCCTCTATTTGTCTCTAGTTGCATTTTTCTCCATGGGACTGCTGGTTTTGGTGACTTTATTGTAAGGAACTGAAACCCTGCTGGGCAAAAAAAAATCAGTTTCTGTCCCCCTGTAAATGCACAGACTGAAGATGTGAAGGTGCAAACATGAAACTAAAATAGCAAGCAAAGAGCAGGGTGAGCATTTCGTATGTTGCTAGGGTGAAATTTAATAAGGGGAACATAAAATGGAGTTAAACTTGCCTGGATGCCGTGAGATTTTTTAATATTAGGCAGCATGCTTGATTTCCCTGGAAATGAGTGAGCAATCTGAATTTAGAGTTGTTTGGCAGGGGGAGGGGGTGTTTCGTTCTCTTTTTCAATCAAAGGCATTTCACAACCCGATTGCATGTGAAAGGGGAATCTATCCTTACGTAAGAATGTAACAAACTTTTCCGTTTAATGAATGAATATTCGGTATTTCGGGAGCCCATAAAAGATGGTAAAAGAGGGAGACAGAGCTGACCTCGTAGAGATTTTAATGAAGATTGAAGTTAGTAGTGAAAAGGTCAAAGTGCCATTTGTTGAGCCCCTGCTCCTGGCATGGTTTCAAAGCTCGCAGTGCTGACTGGGGGGCTGTGATGTGTGTTAATGAACAGTTGTGGCACTTAACTGAGATCATGGGTTGGTCACATGAATATATATAAAAGATATGAGTGAACATTTTTCCCCCTTTTTGTGGCTGTTGGAAGGACTAAACAATTAAAAGAAATGTTTGAAATGTTTGAACACCACATTAAGTCCCCTAGTCTGTAAGGAAAATGAGCTGTGAATAATAGAATACTGCTCTAGTTAAATATAGTTATTCAAAATTGTTTTTAGCTACAGATGTTATGCCATTTTAGAAACTTAGACTAAATAATGTCAGCTCTTGTTTGCTTTTTTAGTACGTTATTCATTTATTGGGAGATTCAAAATTTAAAACAGCTGGGAAAGGGTTTGGTGTTCACTAAGAAATCTTTAAAATGTGTACATTTCAGACTTACTCTTACAGTGCCGTTTAGACATGACTGAATTGTATATTATAGTTATAAAGTTCTGTAAACATGCTCTGCCATGTAGATGACAGGAAAACGTGAAATGGGAAAATGAGATAATTGTGGAGCCAAATTTCATGTATTACAGACTTGATAAAACAGCAAATGGCTTTCTCAATTTAAATAATTTGTAACTTTCCAGGAACGTGCATGGATGTTATGAACAGTATGTCTAAAATAGCAGCAGAAAATAATGTTCATTCTCCTTTAATTCCCCCTTTGATGTTTATGTCAAAACGAAGGAGTTAATTTATCTAAGAGTTTCACTGCATGAGTTGGACTGTACAAAACCAATCATGTAGAAATAATAGACTACCATTGGAAGTGCTGTACTATTGCAGTTTTAATAGCTCTTCAGTTCTGCTCAACAATTAGTCCATACATTTTATAGCTGTGTCTTTAAGAAACTGGCACACTCAGCAAAATCACAGTAATTGGGAGATGATGCAATGTGGAGAGAAATCAGAGTAAGAAAATTAATTGAAAATAGTGTTTTGTTCAGGTTTGGGTTTGTTTTAAAATTTTAAACACTGCAGTAGTAATTGCTGATGGGTGAGACTTCTGCAGAATTTAAATTCCACGTGGCCAGATTTTTGTGAATTTGCTTTTAAATCAAATTGCGAAAGAGGCAAAATAGGTCATTAAAATTCTTGCTATAGTTTTCTCTCTCTGAAATCAAGTGAGGTTGTTAAGGGGGATCCAGAGGAGGGCTTTTTCTCTTTATTGACATGAGTTCTGTTTAACTAAGTTCTCATTGCCTGTCAGCATCTTCATAAACCTAATCAGACAGATCACAGACAATATGTGAATTAGTTTGTCATTTACACAAACAGCTTAAAAGACCTCAGCAATCCCTTTTTGCTTGTACCCACTGGAGATAGTACCGAGGCTTTACAGTGTGAACATCCATCTTCCCAGTGATAGCCAGTGGTGCTGGTAGTTTCTTGCTAGGACTTTGTTTTTATACATAAGTACTGAAATTAAGGCAAATTAAAAAAAAAAAAAGTGGTGGTTTGTTGGTTTTTTGGGGTTTTTTTGTAGGTTTATCATTGGCAATTACAACCTCGCAGTGGTTTTTTAATTGCTCTATTGTCCATTATGGGCCAAAGGTGAGTGAAGCGGTGATAATTTACATTTCAGCTGAAGTTTGGGCCTTGTTATTAGATACAGGTGTATCTTGGGCTTTTAGTGATCAGACAAGCATTTCTGTGTGCCTCAGGGCAGCTGTGTTGGTCTTAATGCCATAAATTACTTGAAGGTAATGATAGATGACCAATTGACTAGAGTAGGAGAGCAAACCTGATTCTTGGACTAATAAATAGGGGAATAGAGAGAAGTAGTAGAGAGGTGTTACTGCTGCTGCATCTAATGCTAGAGGAAATCATTATCAACCCCCTAAGAGCTAACGTTTTTGGTAAGTCAGTCAAATGATGATGGCTTTCTGCAAAAAGGGCTTCATGGAATTTCATGGAATAACTGCACTGCTAATACTCAAATGTATTATTCTGAACTATGAGGTACAGAGGAACATGGAAGAGCAGGAAGAGTTTATTAGAGAGATTTTTCCCCTGCTTTCAACTTCGTGCCCCATTCTGATGTCTGTGCTTTGCACATTGTATTGAAATACTGGAGAGGGTTAAGGAAGGACCCAGAAAGCAATTCGTGGTACAGAAAACCTGCTTTTAAGTGGAAGACTAAAGAATGTCAATCTGTTTAGTGCAGAGAGGGGAAGACTGAGAAGGGGCCCAGTCACAGTCTGTTAGTACTTCCATAAGGAGAAGACCTATGACAGTAGAGGTCTCTGTAATTTGGCAGACAGACACATAGCAGGACCCTGTGCTTCAAAGTGGAGGCAGATAAATTAATGCTGAAACTAAGGCACAATTATCTAGCAGCGAGGGTTAATTAACCATGGGAACAACTTAGCTAGGAGCATAGGTTCTTTTTTGCTTGAATCCTTTAAATCAAGAGTGATTTCCAAAAGACATGATCCTTACTCAAGGAAGTCTTCATCTAGTAGTCATTCTGTTGTATAGGTAGTATCTGCAGAAGGTAAACAAGACACTAATATCCTACTAATTCCTTCTGGCCTTAAAAACTGTTAACTGTGTTAATATATGTAATTTGTTGCATCTGGGCCAGTAAAGGCTACTTCGTGCTTGGATATTGTGTCCATTATACAATAAAAGAAACCCTCCAGAAAACTTGCTTGCAGTCTTACTTAGACAAGGCAGAGCTTTGCATCTGCTCTGTGGACTGGAGACTGAGGAACTGGAGTGCTAGGAGGAAGCTGGTGTGCTAGGAGCTAAATATCATTGTCTTCACTGATACAAGGTGGTGTCTGTTGATGCCCCACGTCCCCTTGGTTCTCCTTACCCGTCTCCATCCACCATGAGCACTTCCCTGTCTCAGAGCACTGACTGGGCAGCGCGTTCCTCTGCTCTGGTCTCTTGAGGGCTGGTCAGTCCCTTGCCCATTCTCTGTTGGGAAGATCAGCTCAGGGAGAATTTTAGGTCAATTTTAGGCCATTTTCAGTAACTTCTACGAAGGGCTGTGTGCTCAGGTGAAGTATGGAAAATGTAACTGAGTAGCATCTCATTTAAAAGCGCAACAGCATAATGCAGGATCATCTACAGATTTACATTACCGACTCCATGAGTCTTCCCTGATGTCCTTCACAGACATCTCCAGTCACCTTACCTTTCTGTGTAATAGCTTTAAAGAGCATGTTAATTTAAAAGCAGGTGTTAGCAACAAGTGAATAGTAGAAGAGAATGAATTTACTTGAAATCAGCAGTTTCAGGCCACAGAAAGAGTAAGAGAATATGTGAAAAGGCTAATGGTGATCATCCTGCTAACACGGGTGACATTCACAGACACTGCTGCTGCTTCAGCAGAGATCCTGTGCGACCTTCCAGCTCTGTCATCTCCCTCCCGTGTTTCACTCTGGGTTTGCAACTGTAGTAGAAGTTAAACTCCCAGTGGAAAAACAGCTCTTTGGTGTGGGGTGGCACGTTCACTTTAAGTAGGTGCTGATGATTCTACTTTTCACTTCGTTGATTAAATAAGTCCCTTCATCTTCAAATCTTACAAACCTCAGCCGAACTTTGCTGAGTTGGGCCTGTGTCCCATTACATGCTTTCACAGAGGTAGAGCACAAGGTTGAAAAATGGAAAGGATTATTCCCAGGATCTTGAGCAGCTCTTAGCTCAGAATACCAGGTACAAAATTAGCATTATAGATGTCCTCATTCTTTTATAGAATCCCGATTTTGCAATGAACCATAATTGTTCAACTGATTTACCAAAAAATTATGATTCTTCAGGGGATTTTTTTGTGCTGGTTGTTTTGAAAGGCAGCCTGTAATTAAGATGAATACATGTACATTGTGAATGTTTAGTTATGGTAGAGATAGGTTTACTATAAAACAAACCCCCCCCTAAAAATTATCTAGCTGCAAATCCTTGCAGTTGCTTAGTTTAGAAGTTTAAGTCAATTTATGGAAGTCTGTGTTTACTGTCTTTAGAGCTTGATCATGACATTGGAATGTATTTTGGAAAAAAAGACCCTATAAAATGAAATCCACATTTATGGGTAAGGAGCACAGAGCACTTAGGATCAGCAGTGAGACTACAGTATCTCTTTGAAGTGTAGCGAAGAGGAGTATTTGCTGCTGCCATGTTGGGTTTAGAAGGTAGTGAATTGATACGCTTGGTATGTTCTAACACTGTAACAGCAGCTGGACCCAATGCCATAAATTTCATGAAAATGTGGACTGTGATATCCTAATGACAGCAGTCAAAAGATAAAACTAGATCTGAAGTACTTAATTTAAAATAAAACTTTATTATGAAGTCAGGTCTCCTAAGGTGCTGCTTTTTGCTGCGCTGCATGTGAGTAATCTGGGTGACTCATCTAGCCTCTGACATACTGCAGCCATCAACATTCCCAGCCACGAGTGTTGCCCTTCATAAAGGAAATATCCTATTTTTGGTATGACAATGTCCTCAGTTTTAAAGAATTTTCCTCTTTTAAAGTGCTCAGACAATTAATGCCTCATGCATGTATTCAACAATAGTTGCCTAGCAACCATCAGAAATATTCGGGAGAGCAAAGGAAGCCGAGATGAATGAGCAGTAACATCAGCTCCCATTTCAGGTGAGCTGGAGAAGGCATCAGGACTGCGCTGCCTGGGTCCAAGCACGTAGATCCGTGAAAATCAAACGGTCCCTAAGTAGCAAAAACGAGCTCCAACTGGCACATCAGCCACACGCAGAGATGAGTTGGGTTGTGCAGCCAGAAGCGCTTGCAGGAGGCTGCAGCTGGTTGGGCTTTTGCAGTTTCAGAAGCCTAGACCAAAACAATGTAACAATGGTTAAAGTAAATTATAGAAGGTCAACAAACACTTCTTGATGGCTGAGGGAAGTTTTGCCACCTTGTTGTATGTTCCACCTGCAGTTAGAGAATAAATGACGTTCCTGTTTCCTTTGATAGAAGTGTTTGGGCAGGATCTGAGCTCCAGGAAAACCCCTTACACGGGGCTTGGCTCCAGTCCTTCTCTTGGCATTGCCACCTGGTTCCCACTTATTCTCATATTGCATTTTAATTCTAGTATAACTTTTACCTCAGAGGAGATTTTTCTCACTCTAGAGAGTCAAGTTCTTGATGCCTTTTTTAGCACTGGAAGATGCTAATGAATGGAATGGAAATCTTTTCCACAATAACAGCCCACAGCCACTATATGCCTGTTTGGATTTTGGTCTTTTATCCTTTTTTTTTTAAATTCTTTTTTCATCAGAAAGGTTGAAATGAAATGCTCAGTCTAGGATTGGAAGGACTGAATTTTATCATCTCTGTCACATCAGAGCTAGTGTGGCCATGTCCTGTGCCTGTCCTTCTCTCTGGATGAGGTTTGGTGCTGCTCCACAGTCTCCCCAGTGGCTATCCCATTGCAGCAGCTCAGGACTTTGGGACCCACAGTTCAGTGGGACACACTGTCTTGTCGAAACCATTTGAGATGGTTATATATACTTCTGCAGTTTTAATCTGTAGAAGTATAGTCAGTTGGTTTCTTTTCATTAGACACATAAAAATTAAAGTGCCTGATAGTTGCCTGTTAGTGCTGCTCAGAACATTTTTGACTGCCTGCCCGTTTTTGAAGAAAGTTATGAAATTCTGACATTCTCCTGTTGGATAGAAAAACCAGATTTATAATCATCTCTACTTCAAAGGTAAAGGTTAAGAACAAGATTAGGATCTCCTTTCCACTCATGTAAATCCACAGGAGTCAATTACTTTGAATTGACAGTGATGTGATTTAGATCAGAATCTGGCATTAAAGCCTTTTGGGGTTTGCTCTTATACCCATCGACTTTCAGTGCCACTTGACTGCTGACTCTTTGCTTTTGGTATGTGGTGGTGGTATTTGCATGTGGAAGTACCTCAGGGGGCCCCACATAAAATATTGGTTCACTAACTTTAGTGGGATTTTTTAGATTAGATGTTAAAATGTTGAAATCAAAATATGTAGGGGGTGGTCGGTAAGTATCAGTCACACAATGGTAATCAGAATAATGCGATTTTTGAGGTCGATATCTCATGACTTAGCTGAAAAAAAAATCCCTTATGTATCTTGGAGGTCTGAGGCTTTTACTCTTTTTGATTATAACAGGCATTTATTTCTGGCCTTGATGGCTGATGAGATATCAAACTTAAAATATGCCATGATCCTATAGTCTGGTAGTGCTTTCTGGCACTGGTCAGTGACTAAATATAGCTAGTTTTGAACCGCTGTGATAAACCTGGAAGTAATGTTCAGCAGAAAATTCTCAGACAATTCCATAGACAAATGTGGAATATGAAATTACTTTTCTGGATCGCATCTGGTTTGTACTGTATATGTTTTTTTGCCCCATCTCTCTCATTCCCAAGTTTTCCAACTGCTATCCTACAAATGTTTTGTGGTACAAATAAATCTTAACTAAGGCATGTCAGTGGTTCATGTTGGTTCATGCTAAAGCAACAAATAACGTAAAGGGGTTTTAAACCCCAGCTATTTCATGCATTCCTTTTGGCTTTGTAAACCATTTTGCTTTGTTTTTATGAAAAGAAGGTGTATTTAAAAAAAAAAAAAAGCATGCATTTCTAAAAATCACTGATTGTCTTCTAACTGGCATAGTCCAGAAACATGCAGATTCTTGCATTGTATTATGGGATTAGTGGTATTCATCTGTCATGCATAATGTGACGGTGATAGTCAGGGAAGGAAAAGAACCTTTTTGAAAGGATTGTGATTTTTTGTTTGGGTTTTTTTTTAATGATTTATCCACATACTTGGGGTTTTTTTCTCTTTTTTTTTTTTCCTATTTTAAACTTCTACCAGGCTATCTTTAATTTCAAGATGGTGTCTTTGCTAGAAAGATAATCAAATGTAATGTCTTCCACAACCTCTTCATATGCATGACTGCATAAAGCTTGTGTAACAGTTTATTATTATAAAATTAGTATAGCATAGCATAGAGCAAACTGGGCCCCTGGCCAGATGAACTAGACAATGAATAGTTATATAAGGTTTTGAAGCACATGTATTAGAACACAAGCACCCTGTATTTTCTTCTCAATTGTCTGCTGTTTGTTAATGTTTCCCTTTCAATGTGATTGCATCTCAATTTAATACCACTTGCCATTTCAGGGTTTACTGTGCCAGCGCTCACATAGTTACATCCCCTCTGTGCTGCAAAGCCTGCATGTATATTAAAACTGAACTAGGCATGGTCGGCTAATGGGTACTTTGAGAGATATGCACTTATAGAATTAAGTGATGTATGTAATTGTTAATTTTGTGTTAACAAGTTTGAAAAATGTGTTTCACCAATAATTGTAATGCTCCATTCTTTGCAAAGTGTGACATTTTAATTCTTGTTGAACAGTTTCCTACCTCTGCTCTATGTTTCATGGCAGGGTATTATTTTGCAATCAGGATAAAAGCATTATTTATTAAAGTTCTAAAATATTACATTACTGGAAGTTTTAAACTGCAGATCAATCTTCTCTTTCATAAAAGCATTTCATTGATTTTATTTTTTTTAATTGGTCTTTGAGTTTAAACTGAAGTTCCGCATTATGGATTGCATATGATTCCAGAAGCAGAGGGATGTTTTAGTGGAGACTTGATGCTGCTTTAAGAGCAACGAGACGTACCTGTCACAGAACTGTGGGAAAGGCTTGCGTTTGGCATATGCAGCTTTGGGACTGTCAGATCCCAGCCTACTGCATTTTTGGCACAGGGAGGCCATTGACTTGGGCTGTGGGAAACCTACATTCAGCACTATCGGTCCTTGTGTCTTTTTCTGCGCCTCCAAAGGAACTTCTGTTAGAGACTTCATGTCTTTGGGAGTCAATTAACAACTCCTCCTTGCTTTCAGTGGGGTGGGACAGCCTTTCCGTGGGGAGAGGCTGCTCAGTAGCTACTGGCTGTAGTAGCCTAGGTGTCCCTTGGTGGAAGAGTGACACTTTCACCTGCCTTGGGGATGCTGGATTTATTTGCTTTCTATGTGTCTTCCAAACAGCCCAGAAGTCTGAATTCCCCTACTACCTCTTGCTTCAGTCCTCCTATTTTTCAGTTCCTCGCCTTTTGCCCCCTCCTCGCCACACGGTCCCATCCCCATCCTGGTTCCTCTTTGTTATACCAGGGTGATGCCAGTTCTCCCGTGGCAGCTCTTGGTGGTTCACTCAGGCTGTTGCAGTTGTGAGACCAAAGCCTGCCTATTATTCCCTTTTGTGGTAAATAAATTAATTCTTCGATCCCTCATAGGCCTAACTACAGAACTGCACAAAGTAAGGCTCACATTCCTCTTCCAGCTAACAGGGGTTTATGTCATTTGGATGTTCTGTGTCATCCCATCAGTGGAATCTGACCTCATGCAGCCTTACTGGTTGCCAGCCAGTGAGGGAAGGCAGTTGAGAAGGGAGGACCATTGCCATCCCCCACTGGACAGGAGCGCCTCTGTCTAGCATTTGCATTCCCAGTAAAGCAAGATTTTCTTATTTCCTGGTAAGGGCAGGATGGGAGGAGCATAATAGGCTCAAAACACAATAAAAATAGCAAAGGAAACAAACAGTTTGTGCCTAATTTGAAACCAACTGATCTCCATGGTGATTGCAACAAATCTGCTGTGTTCGACTGTTTAGTGAAGACAAAGGTTAGAAATAAGACTTCACCAGCCATGCTGGACTGTTTGAATGAACACTAGAGTAGGAGTGTTGGTACCTTCCCAATGATGGAGTGAAGGTGCCAAGGGGAATTCCACAAATAACCTTATTGAAACTCCAGGGGTTTCAAGTGTCTTCCTTCATCATGCATCTTCAGAAAAATCAGCTCGTACAAATTTTCTAGGATTTTTACTTTCAACAGTACTGTTCTGTGGAAAAGAGTCCATAGCACTGTGGCTTCAGACAAAAATAGCGTGGCAGAAGACCTTTAAAAACCAGGCACTAAGCTGGAAACCTTAGGTAAATAATAGGACTAATATAGTTGTCACAGTAAATAATAGGACCATAGCTCCTCTAAAACTCTTGATTGGCATTGTTTCAGAGTAAATCCTTATGTGAAATAGAAGCCAGAGATAAAATTTCAGTCTCAATTTGAGACAGAGGAAGAGGAGACTGCATTAATCCTTACTAAAGAAGAAATTCCTGTTCATGGTAGTCTGAGATACTGTCGTGTGATGAGTCAGAAAGTTTTTATTGTTCACATCTTCAGGGTTCAGGGCTGCTGAGTTTTGGCATGTGGAATGGGCGAAAAGCATTTGTGGATCAACCCATCTCCTTTTGCTGAGGCCATTGGCAACAGAAAGCTTCCTATTTGCAGTAAGGGTGTTTGAGTTTCTATTTTTAAAAAAGAATTTTAGAGGGGAGATTATACTTTTGAAATCCTTAGTCGTAATGAAAAGATCTTGAGAGGCAGCTGATGAAGACATTCAGAGTGTTACACTACATCAAGATTTAGAGTTTCTTGAGTAAATATTGACCAATTTGACCTTTGCTTTTCCTCAGTCAATATTTATCTCTTGGGACAATGAATCTTCATATTCACCTTAGATGAAGTCCAAATCTACTTAATAGTATACTTGGAAATCCAGGAGAGGTGATGATTTATCTTGGTACTACTTTTATCTGTTTAAAATTACATATACAGAGGGTTTGGCCACTCATGTCACTTTGTCAGGTTTCCTAAACAAGGCAGCTGCAGGTCATGGCTGATGGGGAGGCTTCTAGGAAAAACTTAAATCCATCAGCAGGCAGAGTGGGTCAGTCTGGGAGTGGAACAATCTCTTTATTGGAAATGAGGATGAGGATTCCTGTACAGTGTCAGAGCCCTTCCAAATACTGTCAGGAGGAGGGGACTCATCACGATTAGTCAATAAAATTCTTTCTGTGTATTTTATGAAGTAAAGAAAAGAAGTTTTTGAGGTTTCTGACCCTACCACAGTCTTCCAGCAGCCTAAACCCGAAGAGCACAACATCAGGTGTTGTGCAGAAGGCACTGCCCAAGAGACCTGTCTGCAGACAAAGGGGACAGTGGCTTGCCAGGGGTCCCACGCTGCCCCTGAGATATGGATTTGGGAGCAGGTGAGCCCTGACACAGCTCTGTGATGCTGGGCACAGTGGCCAGTTGCGTCCCTAATGTAGTTTGCTTTAGTAGGTCAATATAAAGTTATTCCCCAGCCCCTGCCCCCAGCCACTTGCCTTGTTATGTCCCTCTGGCAGGGGAGCCAGGGTTGGAAACCCCGTAGGCTTCCTGTGGCTTGAGAGCCAGGATTCAGAGCAAATAGTGTGGCCCCGACCAAGCCCTGTCAAAGAGGACCGTACTCCCCCCTTTATTATTTCAGGACTGTATTACCCCCTTTATTATTTCAGTAGCAATTGCAGTATTTGGAGGCCCTGGCTTAGGTGGAAGCTGAGACACAGCCTTCCCCTGGAGAGCAGGGTTGCTGGGGCAGCACGTGTGGCTGGAGCTACTGGGTTATGATTCCTGCACAGGCAGTCCTGGCACCTCCCTGCTGCATCCTTGCCTGGATGCACCATGTCACCCTTCAGTGTCCCACAGCATCCCTGCCTGCTGCTGTCAGAAGCCTCTTCTTACCAATAGGGGCAACACTTTGGGGTAGAAAGTGCAGTTACTGTGCTTGTGAGAGTTACTACTCTCGTGAGAGTGAGAGCAACTGGAAAGTGCTGCTCAGGCGGTGGAGAAAGGTGGAGCCTTACAAATATCTGCTTATGCAAATCAAATCATTTGTCTTCTGAAATGTTCATTTTGCCTTCTCCCTGATTATATTTTCTGAATTGCCATATGTACTTCTTGTGATATTTCAGTCTTGTCAAATTAAGAAGTGAAAGCCTTATAATTAACATATATACCAAATAAAGTTATGTTTATCATTTTTACAGTTTAATCAGTCAATAATATCATATGTGGCCTGTGAGATTTTAAAAAAAAAACAGTCTAACCTGTTTTTGTAACCCTATAACTATCAAAGGTATTTGTCTGGGGAGAAGGCATTGAGAAAGAAGAGAATTTTAAAATTGCACAATTACAGTTAAAAAAACAGGGCAGGCAACGTCATGCATTTCTGAAGAGCACACTGTTTAATTTTATAGTATAACAGTATTTTAAGAATGCTGACGGTACACAGGAAAGCAGTGAATAATTCTCAAACCCTGATGTGTTCAAAATGCTAAGACTTAATTAGCTACGGATTTCTCTTAGGAAGAACAAGACATTTGGAAAAAAAAAAATAGCCAGCTGAAGCAGTAGTGATTTATCAAAGCAGTATTCAAATATAATAAAGATTTGGCATCCTTACTTAGGATGGGCTGGAAAATATATTTGTTTTCATGTACCTTTTCTTTTTTTTCCTGATGTGCCTGATTGACTTGTTTTAATACCGGTGTTATTTACATTTCAGGGATGGGCCTCTATTATGCAGGAAATTGTCCAAACCCCTACAGCTGTATTTTAAATTGAAATGATATTTTTTTATGAAGTGATTGTGCAGACTTAATTTAGTAATCTATTATTAAATATATAGTTTCAGGCTGTATAAAGTCTTTATATAGAATGAAAATGGGCACATATGAAGATCTAGGCTATATATACACCTGGTTCTGTATATTAAATCTTTTACATATGTTGTCCATTTTCAGGAACAAATAAACTGCTGCTTTTGAAAACTCAGCTTCTCTTCCATATTAGGGAATACTGCAGACTCCCTATGTTCCTTAGCTTCAGTATAATGCTAAATCAGTTTGTACATTAGTCTATTTTTAGTTATGAATGAACTTTATGGAGTGCAGCGCGCAGAGTGATTTCAGAGATTCTCGCTCATAAAACCCGTGTGTCATGCGCCGCAATTACAGCTGTAAACATTATGCAAGCTCTGGGCTTCCAGGGGCCCGAGCCCTGAAATTTCCAGGAGGGAAAAGCACACACCCCTCTCACCCTTCTCTACAAAATATTGACACGAATAGTAAATCTCGTGGCATGAAATCGGGTTAAATTGTGTGACCTTGGCTGCGGCGGGTGGGCTGCCTGGCGTGGCAGCAGGGGGACACTAGAGGGCAACTGAGAGTTTGCTTTAAACCAGCCAAGCTGGAGATGGTTTTAATATCAACTAAGTGTTTAAACTCGGTGAGGATTTATTTTCCTGTCTGCAGATTTCACATATGTAACCTCGGAGTTTCCATTGACAGCAAATAATAATCCGACTGAAGTTCTTCTAGGGGGAGAATGCAGCGGGAGCAGGTCCGAAGCCTGCTTTTGCCCAAATAAGGCTTTTTTTGCAGACCCCATGTGTTAGATAATGATCAACTGACAGTCGGTCATGAGTTAATAATGCTGGATGCTGAAATATGCATACCATGTGGTATACAACAGTTCTGCGGGGAGAGACAAACACGGCTATAATTAGACATCTGAAACACAAGGAAGTGTGTAAATTGTTTAATAGTCCTCCACTTAATTCACTCAGATAATTTCCTAAGAACCAGTATTGACTACGAAAGAATATTGCACAACTGACTGCATATTTAGTGTAAACCCTGCCCTGCTCAGATAAATTTATGGATGCAGCTCGGTTTTATTTGGATTTTTCTGAGTGCTAGAGATTTACTGGGGCTGTAATGCAGAGATGGGCTCAGTTTTGTTTGTGTTGATGTTTGGGAAGATTACACTGAGTCCATGGGGTTTGGACTCATTTAAACTGGGCACATGATCTTACAATCAGGGCTTTTAAACCACCATTTTTTTGGTGTGTTTTGGGAGCTATACAGATTCCCTTTCTACTTGTACACAACCTGACAGAATTACCACAGTTCCACCGCTGGTTTTCACTGGTGAATAAGTGCAGATCCCTCAGCAGTACTGGGCAGTGTCACCTCTGCACCCCAGCATTAAAGCCCCGTGCCAGGTGTATGCAGGTCTCCCAGGGTACAGAGGCTTCGTGCCAAGCTATCTGTGGAAGAAGAGTTATTCTTGAACCTCTGAACTATTCCTGTGTGCACTGTGATGGGGGGCCTGGCAAGCCAAGTGCTGTTGGTGAAGTTGGTGATGACCCAGAGATTTGAATGAAGCGGGGCTTAGCTTGTGGCTGCTGTTCCTGCCTCCACCTAATGCCTTGTGTAGTCCTCGTTGTGGTGGAAGCTGAATGTAGGCATCAAAGGGGGGAGCTTACTCTGTAGTTTCTGCTTGTCACTTTACTAATATCTTCATGCAGGTTGATTATGCCTAACAAATTTTGATTACTTCACAGTGCAATGATCAAGTGCAAAGGGAAAAAAGTGAAAAAAAATTCTTATATAATCAGTTACAAATCAGAAATGCAAGAGATTATTTAAAGAATATATTTGTAGTTTTCACATTGTGCACAACTCAATGATCGTTCCTTCTTACCTGCCGTTGTCATTCTTGAAAGCAAGGTCTTGGAAAGCTGTCCATTTTATCCTTCTGGCATGAATTTCTGCCTGTTTGTATTCATGCACGATGTCCATCAGTCAATTAGCTCATCTCATCCGTCTATCTGTGTGGATACCACTGGTTGCATATCTATTGTATTTCCGAGGTATGTAGGTCACGTCTCCATTGGGTACTGCTGACTCTGCTAGACAGCAATTACACAAACGCTGGCTTTTACTGGAGAGAAAAAGAAACATTACTAGGAAAGTCGCCTTAAGATTTGCCTTTTATTTTCTAAAGCCCTCTAATGGGAAGTCTACCTTGAGTGTTCTGATGAGTTTTGATCAGACAGGCTGACTTCCATGGGTTTGCTGTGCATTTTCATTTCTTGCTACCCTGCTTGCACTGCTTTTGTCTTGGCTATTACATAATCTATTAGAGCCTGTTCACTTTCCTTTCGTTGCTTGCTTGCCTTTTTTTTTTTTTTTTAACCCTGACTATTCTGAGAAGTCAGTCCCGCACTTCTTGAGTATTTCTGTGACCTTCCTACAGAAACTGAAGCCTCTGTCTGCTGGGTGCCGCTTTCCAGGAGGTGACCTTTGGGGATGGAGGGCTTCGAGGCTGGAGATTGACTGCAGATTTCTGAGGGAGAGGGAAATTTGACGAACCTCTGTCTGATCCTGTGATTCTGCCCAAGCACATGGTGTTTCATGATGAGATAGGACGATTTCTTTGTTCGGGGCTTGAATGCTTCTTTCCCACTAGTGACAGAGAGAGCCATGCTGGCTTGGTTGTGTGGCTCCATGCTTAACAGGCTTAGCCTCAAAGGTGTGAATAGCCCCAGTGAGGTCATCAGAGGTCTTTCCATGTTCCGGGTCTTTACGAGTTAGGCATGTACTTTGCTCAATCAAGGCTGCAGCTCTTCATGTTCCTTGTCCTGCATAGCTCAGTATTTCACTGTATTTGATCCTATACTCACGCAGTTTCTCACCAGAAGAACCATGGAGTCATCTAATCTGGTATGAACCCCAAGCAGTGGCTCATCAGCCAAAATTGCTGGCCAATGCTTTCATCCAATTCACCACCTTTTTTTCTGAAGGAGAAGGGAAACAGCTGTTTGAGTGAGGAGCACAGCCAGACAGCTGGACGCCTGGTCCGTGCATCCCGCCAGGCTGCTGAGCCCCCCACAGCGCCTGGGCTCTCCTGGCAGTAGCACGGGACACCCAGCCCCACTCTGATAACTTGACCTTCAAGACCCTCGAATTGCATGTGTTTCTTCCTGCCCTGTGCACACCAGCTTGTGTCTGGCTCAGGCTTTTCCTGAAGGGTCTTGAGAAAGCTGGTCATAGGCACGCCTCCATATTCTGCCGTGAGACCACCTATGGGGACTGCAGTGCCTAGGCACGCCTGGTTATGCCTCCTCCCTTCTGAGTGCCAGCTTTTTCTTACCTTTGAGGCACTCATATTACTTAGTGAAGTCACTTCTCAGTCATTTTTGCTCAAACCCAGCACAGCTTAAGTTGTTCAGACCTCCTTGAAGGCAGACACCCCATTGGCAATGGCATCTTCCTATCAGGGTGTGTTGAATTTCCAGTGGGGAGTGGCCTGTGAAGTGTCACTCTTGGCTTGGACAGTGGCACCTGTAATCCTTGCTCGCAGGTTTCATGCTGGAGCAGTACTGAGGAGCATTGTGTGTTTCTGGTCCGTTTTTCTTTCTGACTCATTTGTATGAGTCAGTCTTAGCATTGTGCCAGTCCTTGTGTCAGTGTGAATGTTACTGTCAGGGACTTTATATTTATTTCACTGATAAAAATTTGTAATACTAGCAAGGCCAGGAGCGACCCCTGTGGAATCCCACCAGAAGTCTTTTCATTTGATAGAAATTCCCCACTGATGCCTGCTTTTAGCTCTGTCATTTAGCCAGCTATTAATCCATTCAATATATGCTTGAATAAAATCATGTAGCGCTGTTTTTTAATCAAAGAGTTATTTAGTATTAAATCAGCTGTCATACTGAATGAAGGTATGTTCCATGTGTGCAGCTAGTTTCTCTAACCAAGCTTGTAGTTTCAAAGTGTAAAATAAGGTGCTTTGTTTGTTTTTCTTTTCTGTTGTTTTAAGATCTGGTTTCTGTAAAACCAAGTGAATTGACTGGCTTTAATTATATTCTTTTGCAAGCATATCATCTGGCTTCTTTGCAAATATGGAACAAATATTTACCAAACACCTCTGCCTCTTTTTGAATCATTAGTAACAATCCTGTCATCTGTAGCCAGTAATAGGCCTACACTGGATTTTTTTATTATTATTATTTTAATTTGCTCTAAGGTCTACTTGCATGTCACATATTTGTCAAGCATAGATTTTTCTCTGAAGTCTTCAACTTCCCTTTTCAATTTACCGCACTTCATAATTTCCAACACATGTATAGATTTTGTCCAAAAAAAAAAAAAATAAAACGCAGCAACTTCTTTCCATTTTCTTTTAAAACCCACATTAGTCAGCAGGACATAACAAAGCCCAGATCAAGAAAAAGTCTTAACTTCCAGTCATGCTGAAATGAAGAAAAAGAAACTTCCAGCCTCCTCCTGAATCTTGTCCCCATCTTCCAAAAAGAAACATTCAGGTTTTTTGCAAAATTGGCCAACCTGATATTTGCAGTTCCTCTAACTTTTCTATTAAAAGCAATGCTAGTCTGAACTGTAATCCATGAAAAATACTACCATTTTGCTTTTTTTCAGAGATTGTCTGGTCAGGAGGGGGGTCAAAACAACAGTCTGCAGCAAGTCATGTGTCTCCACATTAATCCACACAAGGAAGTGTCTGTTTCACTTATTTCCAAATGAGGAATGTTTTCCTTAGAGAGGTAGCAAATTGATTTTCCCCACATGGAGCATGGGATATCTCATTTCCAAAACAAAACTTTCAGAAATGGCTACACAAGTCCGCTCTTTCTCCATGTGTGTTAGAAAGCAGCATGGTTCCTTAATGTTCCCTGTAAGATTGTTCACTGCTGTGCTCTGGGGTTTCCAGGTCAGGTCTGGCAAGTTCAGTTACAGAGAAGGGAATAAACAAATGTTTACATTTAGAAAAAATGAGTAAAAATAATTTTAATATTGAGATTGTTCTATGTGCAGCTTGAGTAAGCAAGAGGTGTGTGTGTTTGCAGAGAGGCTGTGTGACGTCCACAGCTCAATGAGAGCTTGAGCTGTTGGTAGATGCTCATCACTGACTTCTGTAGGTGTACTTAGGATCTTAATGAGAGCTTCCCCAAATTCAGTTGATATTGTTGTTTCCTAAACAAAGGTCTGGGGTTTTTTTTAGTGTAGTCTGATCTTTTGCTTTATTTTTCAGCCACTTCAATTTCTGACCCTTGGATGCAGTATTAGGTTAGTTACAACTCACTTCTCTTCACCAGCTCAGCTCAGCATGCCTGGGTGATAAATGCCCCAGGCTCTCCTTCTCGGACCCTGTTACCAGGAGGCAAAAGTTTTTAAATAAACTTTGAGGGGTGGAAGGAAAATAAATGAAATGTAAGATCCTGAACTCAGAATGCAGAAAAGGGTATGAGGTGAAGGAGAGAAAATAAAGAGATGGAGGTGACAAGGAAATCAAGGAAGCAGCTGGGACTCCAGAAAGTATGCGAGATTAAGTAATCTTTGAACAGTTTTTGAGACAGAGCTTAAATATAGCAATATACTTTCCTTAACTTTCAGATATTGCAGAATACCAGAAGCCCCCTAGAGGGGTGAGTGTTAAAGCCATTAAACCTGTTAACTTTCTATTCATTACATTTTAAAAGGTGTAACATGTAACCATGATTTTCAGCCAAGAGCTAACTTTTGCCAGGCTGCTTTAGGGATGTCCTCAGCAACCAGCTATTTGCCACCTGCTAGCAGGCATGGTCAGTTCATGGATTTTGTGGAGATCTGGAACCATTCTTCTCACCTTGACTTTGATGGCCAGGCACCTCTGTATGCCACTTCCAGCTTCTATTTGGCACCTGCATTGTGAATAGCTCTGTGATCTGACACATCCTGCCATTTCCACCTGCCTAAGAGGGAAGGTCTCCTAGTCTGTTCTGTATGTACTAATGGTTTTGCAGCTTAGGGCCAAGGATTCTGGTGTCACAGCTTTTGTGCATGTGTGTGAAAGCTGGAAGGCATATGAAGGACTGGCACAGTGCAAAAAGATTCTATGAGGAGACATTCTGCAAGGTGTTCTTCAGGGAGGAGAGGCTGTTGATGCATTTAGCAGGTGTGCTGCAGCTTTGCCTCATGCGAGCGCACGTCTCCTCTGAACCCAGCACCACAGCACATCCCTGTTTATCAACTCCTTGCAACTTCCAGTGCTCCACCTTAATCCTGGTTTGTGATTGCTTCCCTCTGGTACACTCCCACCTCTGTGTTTAGAGCTCACCTGACTCTGTGAGCCCACCCTCAGTGTAGACCCAGATCTTCTGCTGGCTCTTCTTTGTTGATGGCCCTGGACATTTTTACAAGCTCGGTTGATTTTTTTTTTTCTTGTATTGGTTTTTGCAGTTGGCAGAAATGCTGTTGTTCTTCCTTCAGCTTTCCACAGGACAGAAACATGATCACAGAAAACAACAGGCAGCCAGAATCTGGTTGGCACTGCAAGTTGTAAGTGCATTAGCAATGCTTAGCAGCTATCCTGGTACAGTCCTCAGCAAAACACAGCAATGGTCTTCCTTTCCTTTTTTTTTTTCTCTTTCTCTCTCTCTTTTTTTCTTCTCCTACTTTTGAAGTGTTTCTGAGAAACTGGAATATCAGCAAGACAAAATCAAAAGTCATATCAGGAAATGGTCACACAGGTCAGAGAGGCTTGAAACGGAAAGAACTTTGATCATGAGCATCACAGTTGCTTAGATGTGCTTTAGAGTAAGAAATGTGGAGCAGGCAATTAAAAGGTACATGTTTTAGGCATGAGTACAGTACTGTTTACTTACATGGTTTGTTGAGCAGCCAACAAGGTCCAAGGTTATTTTGGGCTCAGCATGAGTAAGTGATCCAGGTATGACAAATGAGGTAATGCATTCCAGGCTCATTAAAAACTCTTGGCTACACCACTGATTTTGACAGAGTGCCAACATAGCTTGACCTCAGCTGTGTGAAGGCCACTATTTTTTTTAACACCCTCCCTATAACAACACATCTTTTGCATTAGCCAAAATATATGCTCCAGTGTTATTGTGAGGGTTGAACTCACTGGAGTTCCAGTGATAATCAGACTCCTAAAAAATAGATAGTTTTACTGTAACTGACCTGCTAAAGTCAGGTACCCCAAACCCACAGTCATTGTCTCTTGACTTATTTGTGCCTCTAGTACGTGGCATTCTTGGCATGGATGTGGCTCAAGGGAGGTTGACTTGATAACAGGGTAAGCCCAGTAATCACTTCCCCACCCTGGGGATGCAGGAAAAGAAGGTGGCAGGTGGAGGTGCTCTCTTCTTCTGGCAGCCTATGCTTTTCCACCATAGGTAGTGTTTAATCATGGCTGACCTTGGCAGCTCACATTTTTGGGTACTTCTCTTTCACCTGCGTAGGACTTGACTTCCTTGGGTTAGACCCAGAGCCAGGAGTTGTTGTAGGTGGTGAGATTTAGAAATGCTCCTCTTTCCCATGTGAGAGTTGAATAACTGAGGGTGGTAGTGACAGGAGAGCAGTGGCCACAACCTTATAAGTTTTCAGAGTAAGTGGGCAGGGTGGTTGCTGCCTTCTGCTCTTTCTGGCCTGTCCTGATCACCTAAAATATCCTGATGTTTGCACAGAGTGATGTGAGTGTTGGAGGGGAAGATGTAATTTTTGAGCAATGATGCTGTTTCGTGGCTTCATGAACAGAGAGGACATCTAGCTTTGAGGAAACATCTAGCTAGTTTGAGCAGATTAACCATGAGCTCCTCTCTTTTCTGTGTGCCTCTCTTACTCTGGGAGTCAGAGCTGCTGAGCTGAGCTTCTCTGCGATTCCTGGTCTTTATTTCTGTGCAGAGATGCCTCTGGACTGTCCTTGTTTGATTGCTGTAGTCTGTAGGCAGCTCACAAGAACAGGCTTTGGGAGCACCAGGACAGCTTCTTACTAGAGTACGTTTTAGTCAGCAAAGATATGCCAATCTACGTGTACAGATAATCTAACTCCTTGTGCTGTGCATGACATGGGCTTTGCATTAACCTCTCAGGAGTGACAGTTTGTAGTAAAAACACGTAGAGTATTGCTGGTGCTTTGGCACTACGGGGTTGTAGCCATGATCTGTGGACTCCTGGACTCAAGTAGAGTTACCTTGTACTGTGTATTTTGCAGTAGCTGTGTTTTACCTGGTCGTACCTGAAATGTTTGCCAGGACTCAGCAGGTGAAATGGCTTTCCCGGCTGGGCTCTAGATTGCTGTAGCACAGGGAAGGCAATGTCTTATGCTTTGCTTGGTTCTAAGTGAACATGCCCTTTGTGGTGACTAGCAAATTTGGGATGAGCTGTGATCCCGAGAAGAGGCTCCTTGAGTCAGCAAAACTTCAGTGTACAGGACAGCTCTGCTATGCTAGTACTGATCCTTTTAATCACACCTGAGTAGAGGCAAAACAAGTTCCCAGCAGCCCATCAGGGGTCCCAGTAGATGTTTCAGTGGCTGAGTTTTCCCCTCTTTCAGATACAATAGGAAGCAAAAAGAAGGAAACAAGGGTGGAAAACACCACACCTTGGCAAAAGGCAAACATGTTGTCAAATGCACAGGAAAGGAAGTTTTTTAACTGGTACTGTCCTGTGTCTCTCATACTCCTGTTACAGGCACTCAGACTGAAGAGGTGGCAAATAAATGCAAACTTTCTTCTGTACTTATGTATTCATTTTGTACTTTAATTTGCTTTGCTTATGTTCTCACCTTCTGGAAATGTGCAAGTTATCAGGTCTCACTGCCACAAATGCTTTCAGAAAATGATTTTGAAAACCATATGCACAAACATGTGAAGAAATTGAATCGTTTCAGATATTCTCAGGTAGTCATGCCAGAAGTCTTTCTCCACCAGAAAACAGAAAAATAACATAGGATACTCACTTAGCAGTCTAGTAAATACTAAGCATACAATGTCATCATGAAAACTGACTGAGACTAAGCCACAACATGTGTGTAAAATTGCTTCAAAATAATTATGAATAACAAATTCAAGACATTTGCAGTGTGCTCATGAATATGTCAGAAATTAAACAAAAAAAATGACAAAATTGAAACACGTATGTGACTTGTAAATGATTTCTTCAGTCCTAGTCATATTTTCTAGAGAACAAAATGGATGTCACTGAAATGCAATAATCTTCAAATAATGCATTTATTTATAATGATTTAGGGAGCAAATATTAATAGCTTAGTTTCAAGTGTGACTGGAACTATGTCAAATGTTTTCTTCTACAGAGTAGATACTAGATGCAAGGACCTTCTCTTCTGGTATTAATTCCTATTGCTGCTTTCTTGTTAATTGTGTGTCAGATCTGGAAGGGCTTCAGGTGATTTAAAGTCATACCATGGGGCATGTGGGATGGTCCTCGTGTGTGCTGCGCAGACCTTCCCTACTGCAGCTCCTGAGCCATGGGGAGAATGCAAATACCCCATTTCATAGTGGGTTTGTGCCAGTTCTGCTGTAGAAGGCTCCAATTCAAACAGTGTTTATATGCAAGCTCAATATACCTGGAATTTAGAAACAAATGCCTTCTTGCTTTTAAAGCTGTTAGCAAAACATTAGCAGTGCTTTATAGTGTGATACAGAGTAGAGTGCCAAAACTCAGGATAACAGGTATGTTTGGAAAACATTGAGCCTTGAACTAGTTTCTTTATTCATTAAAGAGAAAGAAAAGAAAGAAAGAAAGAAAGGACAAGTAATTGATATGCAAGTATATTTGATGTTTGCTCAGCCACATCCCGCTTCTGCCATGTGTTGGGCCAGACCTGGGGATCCATTCATTCGAAGGTCGATCTTTCAACATTGTGGGCCGGGGTGTAGGAAACTCAGGGAACGTTACTGTTCTCTTCAGTATCTGCTTAAAGAAGATGCAACTGCTGGCACAGACGGTGGTTCGGGATCTGTCCATCCCATCCAGGTCATGTGCCAAAAAACAAACAGGCACCAGGAATACACCAAAGGCTGAGCGGGGTTTATGAATAAGGCTGGGTGGCGTGGCCGGGGCTGGCAGTCTGGCAGCTGACGCTGGATCCTCGGAGCTCATCCCACGCTCCCGCAGAGCCGCTCATCTCTGTTTATATGAGTAATAGAGTGGCTGGGGGAGGGGACTTGGAAGCACAGAGCAAATACTCTGAGTGTTCATTTTGTGTAAGGCTGACATCCACACCAAGTCGAGACTCCCAGCGACGTAGTGTGCAGTCACATGCTGTAGCATTCATGAGTACAGATATAAATCAGGCAGATGTTTGTCGACTGGAATGGGTAATAATTTCTTTCTCTCTTTGTTTGATTTTGCATGTTAGCCTCAGATGACAATTTCAGAATTGCTTTCTGCAGTACTTTTCAATAAGCAGAATGTGCTTCGCTGGAGATAGATGGAGATATTTCTAAAGGGAGATAAACTTATTTTTAGATAGACACAAATATGGACTTACACCCATATGCACTTACATATATATATATATATATATACACACACACACACACATATATATATTATTTTTTTTTACTATGTGCCTGTGTTGGAGGAAGAAAAAGGATGTGACTTTTGATTTTAAACCTGCAGCTTTTCTCTTTCTCTGAACAGACCAAATATGAGAGTGTTACTCAAACTATAAAATCAAATTAGCACCCTGTATTGTGTTTGCAAACTAATTAAAATGTAAAATGTCCCGAAACCACTGGCTTGCTGTGTGACAAATGTAAGATTAAAAACAATTAGAAGACACTCAAGAGGTTTGTGATGTTTAGATTTCTGACATTGTTCTAATCATCCCTTTAAGTAATGAAAACAATGGTTACCTAGAAATTAAAGGTTTAAAGAAAATTATCTTATTCAGTACAGTCATTAGTTAATGATTGTTTATCATTTTAAATGTTGCCATAGTAGTCAGAGGCTGATTTTTAAATCTGAAAGCAGAGAGGACACATAATAATGAGCAAACATCTGCTTCATCTCTTATTTCTATATATGATCATAATTTATATTGTAATACTACTATTGAAAGATGAGTGTGATATTTTTTATGATGATCCATATCCCATTCTTTATATGTCTCAGCACAGTTAGGATTTAGTCACTGTGTTATTTCAGAGCTGTTTTATCTTAAGAATTGGACAAAACTGAAAGTGATTCATGTTAATTTGTATGTGTGGTATGTAACCCTTATGAAACAATCAATCACTTATTTCAGTACTTGTCAACTTCCAGAACTAGTTGTTAAGGGGTTTTTTGATCCATTTCAGGACTCAGGAGTAATTTTTTTTTTTTCTTAAACTTTTTCAGAAGAACTTTGACAAGAATGACAGGATATATAAACATTTCTTGGAGCTGTGAGGAATTTCAATATTTCAGAACGTTTCCAAAGCCAGATGTTTCCCAAAGTTGGAAATAGTAGTTAGTACTCTTGCTTGAAGATTAGAGATAATAAAGGCAGCAGGGTGATTAATGCAAGGTTACCCATTAATATTCAATTTTGTTCTTTTTTGTACCATGGAGGAATATTTGTGCTTTCTCTCCGAGTCCTTCGGAGACCAGTGTTTGACTTTATATTAATTAGCTATGTGAAAGTAGAATAGATTAGCTTTGGGGGATATTCTATAGAAATGTATAGTGTGTCAAGATGTAACCCATGGAGGATGGGAATCTTGTAATAAGCATTTACTGTAGACAGATGTATACATTTCTGTGACTGATTGTAGTGGAATTATTTATTATGCTTTCAGCTGTTAAGAATCCAGGATAAGACAATGTGCTCAAATTGTTCTCCATTAATTTTCAGCGCCAAATCTTAAAGGCAGACCGCGCAAAAAGAAGCCATGCCCACAGAGAAGAGATTCATTAAATGGCATTAAGGATTCCAACAATAATTCTGAAAGCAAAGCTGTTGCCAAGGTAAATCACTTAATAATACTCTTTTCAGTGCACTCTCCTTTTTTAGGTACAACCCTGCCTTTGTTTCCCAGCGTGCTGTTTCAAATTTAGAGTGTCACTTATTTTCTTGGGGATGATAAATGTAATTTTTTCAATAGTTTTATTTTTCACTTAATCATGCCTGTGTTCAAAATTACCAACAACTATAGTCACCTAACAACCTAATGCTATCAGCTTGTTGGTAACTGGTAATGCTTAAGCTTTCTTGGCATCTAGTGTTAGTTTTCACATTCTGTGACACACAAACATAGTTTGTGACATTATCTTTGAATTAAAAATAAACCTGGGAGCAGCTCACTGTGTTACAATGTACTTCTAAATATAAGTTTGAAGATAAACAGACTATGAAACAAGAGCTGCTTCGGTAATGGTTTCTAAGAAGCACACACAAGCGACATTACCCTGATGTTGAGATCTTGACATTTTTAAATTGGAAAAAAAAAATAAAAAAGATAAAGGCAGAAACTCAGTACAAAAGCTTAAAAAAAAAATCTGGGCTGTTTCCTTAGTACTTAGTGCTGAGCTGCGTGTTCCAGGGTTTGTTGAATAGTGCATGCTCTTACAGAGTCTTCTGTATGTGCTTAGCTCATACTGCAAGTAAAAATTGGATCATTGATTTGTGTTTATACACTTAATCTTTTAGATATTTATGGTTTTGTGTCTTTTCCTTAAAATATTTTAAAATGAAGCTTCTGTAGTGTAAATTGCATCCTATTTTCTATGTTGTCTGAGTGGTTTTAAATAGGAATTTGGTTTTCTCTTAAAAAAAAAGGCAACACAAATGGCTCCTTTCAAGATGATTTAATTTGAAACTCTGAGATGCAAAGATGGAAAATTACTTAGAGCACTACTTGATTTTTATCTGAGGCAGAACTTTGTCACTCTGAGCTAGACAGCTGCAGAGGTTTGCATATACTGAATTTTTACGCCAACTCCTGCCAAATCTGTTTCAATAAATTAGATGGATGTGTATCTGAAAAACGTTTCCATTGTTGTGACCATCTCTTTAGGAAATACAGTGAATGTATAGACCCATTTGCGTTGGTATTGTTGTACACAGTGAATGTCCTGGGAGATTAGGAGGTTAAAGAGGTCAAGTGGAAGTGTTCTGCTCTCAGTTTCTCATAGGAAGGCAAATTAAATTCCACCTCCTCCTCCCCCCTAGGAGTTCAGTTAAAATTGTGCTTTCTGTTGATGACGATAAAAGAGGCTGAAGTTCATGATGAAGCTCTGCCCTTAAGTCACTGTTTCTCTTCCTGTTGTGCCCTATTGTGCTCAGTTGGAGTCTGTACTATCGTATTAGACAGGCATGGTAAGAGATGATGGAGCCTGGTGTGTTGAGTTGCGGGGTCCTGCCAGATACTATAGTTTGTCTGAATGTTTTCTCTGTGAAAGAACATGTAAAATTGGCAGTGTGAAAATGTCTCAATTTGCCTCAAGTCCCCTTCCCCCAAGACATTTTTCATGTTGAAATATTACCAGTGAACTGCGGCGTGGACCGTCTTGTCAAAGCACCCTGGACTGTAGCACAAGTAGTTCTGCCTCTTCAGCACCTGATATATAGGTACTAGATAATTAAAAACTACAGTAACACTTCATACCAAATTGTTTATCCTCTCTGTTTATATTTGGGTTCACCCGACTAGTCAGATGGGAGGATATTTCAGATCAGAAGTAATTCCGCCTATTTATCTAGTCATACTGTGCTCATCATTGTGCAGATATTAATAACATTAATTATCTTGGCCAGCTTAATTTCATTATAAATAACAGACATGCTCATGATATAATGTTCTTGCATGTAGTCACGCTGACTTCACTGTGGCTCTTCACATCCATCTGTGTCTCAGGGCTGTGGATATACTTTTATAAGAGGAGGACAGCGAATCAAACCCTCTACAGCAGTTGTACTGCACTTCACACAGACCCTGCCTCTGGGTTACTGGGGAAGGAGGGGAAGTGTATTTGGGGAAGGGGGGTGAACAGAGACCCACCTACTGTCTTCTCATTGTTGGGAACAGTTGGGATGTTAAGTCATCATCTGAAGCTCCATGTTGGACTCTTCTGTTTATTATCCTCCTGTCAGTGCTCCATCTCCAACTAATGCTGACAATGGGTCCGTGGAGAGCAGGGTTGGACACTGCTGGTGTAAACAGGACAAATCCGCTTGTGTCAGACGCTGAAGCGTTTTGGCCGTGGTCCTGGCCATACTCCTGTTCCAGCTGAAATCCCTTTAGAGCAGAAGTTGTGCTGCTTGCATTCTCAGATCATGTCCCTCAGTGTCTGACAGCAGCCTCACTTCCCAGTGGCAGGGCAACATCTCTGACAGAGTCGCAGTGGCTCTATGGTTTGAGTCAGGAAACAACGGAAGTGGCATTCTGAATTCTGTGGATTTAAGCCTGTCAAGACCAATTCAAGCTGCACGGTTGTAATGACTTGCTGAATTTCACGTTCTCAGCTGCCAGTGACTAGAAAGCTTTGTACATCCTTACAACATAGTTCTCATTAGGCGTGTTTGCCCTGAACCATCAGCAGATTGTTTTGTAGGATTTTACAGTTACCTGACATGGAAAAGCATCTGGTTGGGTAGGAGCAGCTCTGAGTTAGTTCCACTGTAGGTGGCTTGTTAAAAATAGAGTGATAGCGGGACAGTCAATGTGGTCCTGGACCTGCAGGTGCTGCCAGGGAAAGCGGGTCTTTCATGTACCACTTCTTGTTAGTCACTGCATCCATTTCAGTACTTCTGGGGAAGATCCCAGGGGAGTGTCCTCCTAGGCTGGGAAGAGAATACAAGACCGTCTACTCAGGCAGGATCAGCTCTCCTGGAGAAGGATATATCAAGCTCTTCTCACAAAACATTCCCAGGACTTTGGAGGCTTTTGTACTTCACTCCTTCACGTGTCATCAGTGCTGGACAGGCTTTTGGGACTTGCAGACTCCAACGTGACCCTCATTGTGCCTCCCAAAGAGTGTTCCCATTCAAAGTGTGCAGAAATGCATTCTAAGGCTTTTTAAAACTGGCTGATCTGACCATTTTGAAGAACTGAAAGGATTAACTTGTTAAACATGGAAGTTTTCCCCAAATGAATCTACTCATTTCGTCTCCTAGTGCAAATGCTGAAGTAAATCTCTCGCTTCATTTGGACAGCAAGATCTAGGAGATTAGTTTAAAAGTCGCCAGGATATGCTTTTCCTGTGGCCATAGGTGGCCTGGAATGCTCTCAGACGTGGAGATTTATTCTGAGCGCCTCAGCCATTATCTGATTGAAACTGTAAAATGCAGGTAGTGGTCTGTGTTGTGTGTGACCTCTGGCAGGAGAAGACAAACACACAGGTGTACCCTTGAGTGTTCACTGGTCATTTAGTCATGGATGATCCGCCTCTGAGGGAACACATGGCCGGAGGTGGTCACATGTTCCAGAGCCCATCTCTGGACACCCCCAGAGATGCAGCACTGGGCCTCAAACACCAAGTGGATGAAGCACTGCAGCCTTCATCAACGCTTCATTGAACCTGACACTGCTTGGAGTCCATCCATTGCATTTTGGCACCTCTGACTTCCACAGGTGCTTTGACCTCACTTCTCTGTAGACAGGAGAGAGGGAGTTTGTGTGTACCAGAGGTTTTTCTCACTACTGGTGGGTTTCTTAATATTATTTAATTTGTTTCCCTTCATCCCTTGTCATTAGTTTGCTTGCACAGCAGTGAGCTTGGATTTCAGTTTGTGTTCGTGCCCAGGTTGTCTTTGCAAACGTAGTTCTGAGTTGTCCAGTTTGAAGAAGAAAATCCAAGCAAGCAGGTAACAAAACTGAATAAATGTTCCCAGGTCCAGTGAATTTGTTCCAAATTTACAGCTCAAGTTGAAAATCCTAGAGTTGTTGAAGTCATGAGTTCATATTGGGAGTGCTAACCAGTCTTTGGAGAAGCATTGAAACTTATGACAATGTAATCTAAACTTTATAAGAGGAAGCTGTTAAATAATTTTTGTGAGGAGCCAAAGTAAAAAAGTCAAGGGATTACAACTCTGACCTGAACAGTGGATGAGGAAATCCAAAGTTCATTTAAAAGGATAAAAATCCCGTTAGCTCCATTGAGTTTTGGATGAAACCCAGGGTCTTTACAGAAGTTTAATCAACAAGCATATCTATTGCTAAAAGGCAAAGCATGGTGTCTCGTACCATAGGAAGACAGTATCTTTTTTAACCATGCTGCTGGAGAATATCAAGCAGTACAGTGGACATATTGCAGCAGCAAGTGATCAGGAAAAATCCCATAAGAAGTCCATTTCCCAGTCCCTGCTGCATTGCCTGGGAGGAGTGAGCCTGTACCCTGCAGTGACCAACATAGAGGTTTTTCAGCAGCATCAACTACCATGGAAGACTGTGACCACTTGTCCTGTCTGGTTGGGAGCTACCACTGCTTTGTCCACCATCTGCGGAAAACTATGGAGGTGGATAACCTCAAGTCAGAGCTTTCTGCAAAGTTAATGTCTAGTGGAGTATAAAGATGTTGCTTTCCCTGAACCTGAAATGCAGGGTAGCTTTATTAAGATGAAATGAGTGTATCATGGTCTTTCCAATGATATGTTTGTTGTTTGTTTACAAGCACATATGTAATGCTTTACACAGCAGTTGCTTCCAAAATGTCAAAAGTGCCTAGGAAGCACCTGATTTAGAACTGACAGTTCTGAAGGAGAGTCCATTGGTTGCTTGAGCGAGAACTCCTGCTTTCCTGTGCAGCAAGACACCCTGCTGTCCTCAGCTGTCCTCCTAAAATACGAAATACTGGCTCTTACAGTCTCCCTGCTCCCTCTGGGAGCACAAAGGATGTGTCTTGGATGGGGTATGGAACTGCCAGAAGGCCCCTGACAGTGCTCAAAAGCCTTGAAGGGGCAGTGCAAATCCACTATCTTGTATTAGAGGACTTCCAGTATTTCACTGGAAATGTATTGATTGCATGGTCCCAATGTCTTGATCACGCAGAGCTTTTACACATCAGTTTGCAAGATTGCTCTTTTTATTTTTTTTGTATACACACATCAAGTGAATGCTTGACTTATAATTTGCTTGATTCAGTGAGAGGATTATCTTCAGGAGGGACTGCAGGATTAAGGCAGTCTCACTGGATATTTTTCTCCATATTTGAATACTGATAAGAGGTAAAGTGGTTCCAATTTGTTGATTTCCTGACTGGCATACATCTGCTGGGCAGGCCAGTGGGAAACCTGAAGCTCTGGGACTCGTGTGCTTTGGGGCTCCCGGTGTCTACCAGGACAGGCTCCAGCTATCAGCCTTTCCCTTCTGCTAAAGACTTAGGGCTGTGCTCAAGTTTAAGCTGATGCCCCAATCCACGTGACTTGAGTCCATGCTACAGCAGAACCTCCGCTCGTGTGCTGAGAGCTCTGCCTGGGTAAGGCTTGCTAAGGTTTGCATCTGTTTTGGTGGGCCAAAGGAGAGAAAAATGTGTCGTTTCAGAGCTGGCTGCTGAGCATTCCTGGAAGGGGCTGAGCACCCTCAGCTCCAAGGGTTGTCTATGGGAGTTGACGATACTCAGTGTCAATCCTGGAACGAAGTTTATTATTAGACTTGCTAATGGCAAGTGTATGTGAGAGATGGAAGCTGTCTGTGACATAGCAATGTATAGTCATAAAAATGCAGATCTGGAGAGCATTACCAATGAGTTATAATGATTTAAAGATGTGGCTATTTAAAAATGTTGTGACTAAGATTCAGAACAAGACATTTAGCTCTATAAATAGCTTCCTTTGTTTCCCCTCAAAGACAGTCACATGGTTTGGCCTTCATTTTTTCAACAATTCATTCTGCTAGGAGAGGGTATTTATTCCTTAAGTGAAAATTAAAGTTTACCCAGATCTGATATGACATCTTTTCTTTTCCCAGGTAAAATGTGAGGCTAAGTCAGCTTTGCCCAAACCCAAGAGTAACAACAGCAACAACAACTGTAAGAAAGGCTCAAGTGAGGATAAATCAAAGATTGCCGTAGGTGAAGAATGCAGAGCTGATGAGCAGGCTTTCCTTGTGGCTCTTTATAAATACATGAAAGAAAGGAAAACACCAATTGAACGAATACCCTATTTAGGTTTTAAGCAGAGTAAGTATCCTTTTTCTCACTTTCTTGTTGACATTTTAGAATGGTTTGGCTTCTCTGGAGAAAGTATTTGCACACGTCGCCTATTTTAAAGCCTTACGGTTGGGGGGGACCATATTTATATCTACACGTTTTCCAGTCCAGGCATTTCACTGTCTTATGCCTAGATTTGCATCTCTTCCTTCTGGGGTAGTTGCTGCCGGATATTTATAGGTTTAAATCCGCTGATTATGACTAGAAATAGGCATGTTGAAAACTCTATAGTTTTCTGTTTTGTAAATCTGCAGCGTCTGTAATGCCTTTCTTCTGAGTTAATAATATGACGTATCTTTATTGTGCCCAGATGTTCTTTATGAAAGGACAAATATTAAAGGAAGATATTTAAAGGTGGTCAAGAAAGGCACAAAAGGGATCATATTCTTAAACCCCAGAATGTGTTTATAGTTAATAAATTACTGACTTTGGAGAATATAAAACCAGACTGTATCTGTTTAATACAGAATGCAGTGTTTAGAATTGCTTTGACGTGTACAGTTTGTAGTGCCACAATCTGTAAAACAATTGTAGGTGGAGAAGATACAGTTGTAACCCAATTTTGCATAAATATTGCGGCACAATGTAGATCTTTCACAGTTTCCAACAAAAGCTGTAAATGGGGGTATTTTTCCTCCTTATCTATAGATTGAATGGTACTTTATTTCCTTAAAGGGAAAACGCCATGGATTGAAATATTATTTACTCTAATTTATCTCCAGATTAAAACCATGTGTTATTTTGATGAAGAATGTCAAACCTGTATGTTTTACATAACAATTTACATACCTAATAGCAATTGGCACTGATTGCAACAGGCCTCCAGCAGCCATTATAAACTTATATAACTCCAAATGATTACAGTGTTTGTCTGAAAACTGGCTGCTTGAAATGGAAGTAAAATTAATGTACTATGAACAACCTCGTTGCATTATGCATTGATTCAGATTAAATCAAGGCCTAAGCAAAGCTCTCAATAGCTTTGAAACAGTACAAGGTTCAATGAGGCTTTCAGAACGTTTTGTGTTGAAGAAATGATTTCTTTCCCCCCCCTCCCCATTTTATTCTGCACTCCCTCAAGAATGGAGACAGGGTGAGCTTGAAAGACAAGCTAAAGTATTATTTCTAAAATTCCCCACCGAGGTTAGGACCCTCTGCTAACATTTAGCTGAAATATACTGAGACTTGCCTGACATTCATTATAAATTAGGGGCCTGATCCAGCAAATACTTAAATACCAAGAGTAAGTATACTGAGAAGAGCAGAAATGTTTGCAGGATGGGGCTCTGTATTTGTCCAGCAAGACTTGTGCAAACATTGCCAATATAAATAGCTTAGTGGAAAGAGACAGTGTGTACTCTGCAACAGAGCATCCCCCCGTGGAGAAAGAGATCCCATCCTCCGTGGTCCACAGCATTATTGCTGACCTGGAGTATTTGCGGCGTGTCCGTGGGGAATCAGTGTTTGTTGGTGGAATCACGCATACACCTTTCATAGGGCTGACATCAATTTTTCTTGTAACAATTAAAAAAAATAAAAATAAAAATAAAATAAAATAAAAGTGAGACACCAGCAGCAAGCAGTGACCCCACAGACAGGATGAAAAGCACACTGGGGGAGGGGAGTTCTGCAGGAAGTAACAACTGTCTCCCAACACATCTTTTGAACTGAGTTGCCTCTGTGCCTCCGACCCCACAGCCATGGGCAAGGCACAACAAGCCACAGCATAATTATTATGGTAATGCTCATTTGTGCTCCATCTGGGTTCATTCACACGGGACCCGTTAGAACGCAGCTTATTGTTCATTGATTATGGAGACCATTATCTGGAGCCGCAGTAAATATTGGATATTGTTGTCTAATCGATAGGCTTTCTCTGTGAGCCAGTGTGTGGCTCATGCTTCCTTGCTAATGAAATCAGTATTAAACAAATAATTAAAAGCAACATTCTTCCCAATGAGTAACTTTTATTAGCAAGGTTGTGGAAACATGCTACAGTCATTATACTGTGCCTCTTATCAGCAAAGTCAAATGAGCCCATTACCTTTGTCTTAGTGTATTTTTCCAGTCCTGTTAAGGAATCTATAAGTGTGTTCTCTTATATGTAATTAAAAATATATATAGTATGGGCTAATATTTACTCTTCAGATTATGTAAATACCTCTTTTGAAAATGTTTCACGGGAGCTTTTTTTTTTTCTCTATTTTTTTTTAACTGTTTAATTTACATTTCTTTGAAATATGTTGGCTAATGCAATGCTTATCTAAATACTTATTGTCCCTCTAACAGTTAACCTTTGGACTATGTTTCAAGCTGCTCAAAAACTGGGAGGATATGAAACAGTAAGTGTTTAAGTAACTTAAATGAAATAATTGTGCAATCTAACTTTTCCCTGTTAGAAAAAAAAATGTAAAAGCAAACAATCATTTGCTGCATTTTAGGCTAGCTGTACACATTGTGGGTTTACTGGACCATTTTTGGAAACAGTCCCAATTAGTTCCAGGTTTGGCAAAATTGTAAACTTGTCGTAAAAACTACAAGTGGAAAACATATGTAACTCTTCCCTGTCAAGGAAATTAGTTAGGTCTGTAATTTTTTCCCATGTTGAGAAAGGGCTATTATTGTACAACAAGCCAAGATTGCATAAAAGAAATTTCACTTGGCAACATCCCTGACATCTGTTCATGTCTAATATGGGAAATGTATTAAAGGCTTTCAAAAGTAATCAGCATTGTCCATTTAGGAAGAGTATGCTGCAGAATCTCCTCTTATTCCAAGTGTAAAAGATCTTTATTAGACTAGGACCAGTACTACATAAACAGGAAGTTATCAAAGAAATTCAGAAAAGTCTCTGACACTTTTTATCAGTTAACCATATCTGACAAGAGCAGTTTATTTTTAGCTTACAGGAAAATTTGATGGCCACGGATTTTACAGCATGTATTTTGAACCAATAAAATATTAGAGCAACAAACTTAGATTAAAATCTTGAAATGAGAAGAAAGAGGTGCATTAATGTGGCATATCGAGATGACATCTGTAATGAAAAAACAATTGACATAGGAAGATGTCGTCATTGGAAATATTTTCTTTGCACGCAATGATCAGATTAAGTTGTTCAGTTCCTGCCGCAGTTGGATGAAAGAAATTATTTTTGCTTTGTTTACGAAGTAATCTGGGACATATCAGTGCTGTAGAGAAATGACAAGAAGAAATGCACTGTCAAGAAACTGAAAGTCATTAGAACCAAAATGCAAAACTCACTGTTTTCCTTCCATACAATAAAGCACATTGTTCCGTACATCAGCAGCCCGGGCCGGTTAGCATGGGTGTGCCTGGGATTTTGTGAAACATGAAATATAACATTCTTAAAAAAAATATATGCTTGATTTGGCTTTTATTGTTCTTCTTCTGTCTTTCATTAATCAGCACATACCATGCTGATGTACAGGGGTGTGTGTAGGTGTGCTCATGGGTATGTATGAATGAATAGCTGCCATAGATAGATCGTTACAGCAATTAGCAGAATTGCCATGAGTTGTAAAGTGCAAGGAAAATGAGGGCTAAAATCTTGAATTTGATGCAGAGCACTAGGGAAGGCCAGGAGGGAGATTAAAAGGCAAGTGGTGTGACCGGGGTGCTCGTCCAGAGAGACGAGCGATTTTCACAGCAATGTTTCGGGTCTGCATGAAGGGATGAAGTATAGAAGCAGGGATGCCAAAGTAGTGGCTTGCTGGAGAGACCTGAGTTTTAGTGGCAGCAGGAGAGGGATGAATTTAGGGATGCGGGAGCAGGTGAACCCCTGTGCCTGGGGAAGAGCAGGAATAGGATGGAGAGTTTGTGAACACAAGGCCAGGGCCAGAGAACCGGGTCTGCCAACGAAAGCAGAAATGTGTGATAATATCATCCAGAGTAGCTTCAGTCTATCCTTGTCTCAGACCTTCTGTCCTTTTCTCAGAGACAGATATTCTCTGTTGTTTAGGGACATTTGTCACCTTTGATGAAAATGTACCAGTGGTGCTTATTCTTCAGAGTAAACTAAGCAATTGCTTGCTGGTCAGTAAAGGCAAGGCAAGCATAGCTCATGCCCTCTGACATATCTGTGAGCCCAGCCTTGTTTGGAGAGTGACTCTGGCTGAAAGGATGGGCCCGATCCTGTTTTTATGATGTGAGTGGCATCTGTGCTCTTGGCGGGTGAGCTGAAGTTGGGAGGACTGCTGTGATGCAATTTTAAGTTGTGAATGGAGCATGAGGTTTCCTGACCTCATTCTCATCTGTTAACAGTCTCATCCTCAATATGGATCTGCCTTTGCTTTGAATTTCCTATTAAATTGATAGCTGTTGCAATACTTTGACCTGTGCACAGTCTTTTTTTTATTATATTATGGCCAGTTGATATTCATTGAGTTTGCCAAGCTGCATTCATTTGTATATATTTTATCATGGTGAGCACTGCTGAGAGGCTTTTGTGTTTGATTTGTGTTTCATTTTTCACAATGGCTGGGGTGACATGTACCTCAGTATCAGTTCTAGCATCTTAGGCAGGTCTACTTAGATGCAGAAATTTCAAGTGAGTGCTGTAATTCAGTAATGACCAGAATCCACTGCTCACACACAGTACTACTATCTGTCAGTGAGGAGAAGTCATGTGCAGAGCAAAGGCTTTCTGAAACCTGCCCTGATTAATGCACATTTATCTCTATGGACCCTTCCATCTGGCTTGAACAAACCCTTTGTCCGTTATAAGGGCTTCACCATCTTTAACTTGTTTTAAAATGTCACAGGTTTCTGGTTTGTGCATCGAGATAGAAATAGGTCTTTTCTCTTAGAAGTATTGTAAAGAAAAGAATATTTAGAAGTAGATATTTGACTTTGGCATGTGACAGTCATTTTGTGAACAGGAAACAGATAAAACATGGGTTAAAATGACATACGGAAACTTAGAGTGGTTAGATGACTAGTTTTTTACTAGTAAGAGTAGAAACCTTCCCAGTTAAAGCAGTTGCAAACTTTATATCCTTGTGTTTGACAGAACAATGATAGTCTGCCCATTTTAAGTTTTATCCATTGCCCTGTCCACCTTGTCCATATATAGATGTTTCAGTGGGGTTTAAAAAACATTTTTGAGAAACAAGCAGAGGTGATGCGCGGTGTTTTCCAGCTTCTGCACAGATTCACAGAACAGTGCGAGACCTTTGAGTCCAGTCCTGTTTCGATAAGGATCTAACAGTGACTGAGAACAGCCAGGACCTGGTTTTGAGATGTGGAGATGTAACAACTTTCTTAGCCATCTGTCTGACTTTCCTTTATTGTCCTGTGTCAGGGGCCTGAACGGATCCAGTGAGACTTGACAGAGAGCATTACCTTTGCATATGGGATATACATGCAGGATATCTAATAGTGTCAACTCATGATTGTGTGCCATAAAGGGTTCTCCAGTCAGAGTACTCATAAGAGTAATTTCTCCCCCTTTTGATTACTAATTCTTAGTTAGTTGTCATCTTTAACTGTGTAATACCACACTCCCTTGTACTTCTTGTTGGACATAATACAGGCTTAATAAAAATAGCAACCTGTACAAATTAGTTTAAGTCCTTAAGAGATGAAACTGTCTCTTCGGAGTAGGTGGAATCATGTTTCTCTTAAACAAAGATATGTGAAACGAACATCTTTGTTACTAATAATAGGAGAGTGCATTGGAAAGCTCTCTCTATAGCAGATCTTCACAGTAGGAATGGTTTAAAATGTCTCCAGATCACTGGGTGAAATACAAAACGTTCAAAGGGGCTCAGCTGCAGTGGCATTTAACAGCCATTGCCTGGAATTCTGTCATCCTAAGTGAAGTGAGTGAAAGGTGCAGATATTCATAGATGGGAAACTTCCAGGACTTACCTGAAGAGTTGTCCTTGGCAAGTCATGAAGTAGCATTTTTTCTTTTGAGCCAACATAAAAGAAGTGCCTTGGCATGTTTGCAGAAGGCTGTGCTACTGAATGGACTCTACCTGGAGATGTCTTAGAAAGATAAAGGGTAGAAAGAAAATTAGGTGGAGCTTAACCTTTAGTGTGTAGCAGCTTAGATTTTGCCAAAGGTCAGTGGGATCCCATTTAGCTGCTGCCTCCTGGAAGCAACAATAAAGTGCTTTAGTTTTTAAAAATTAATGATTGACACACACCACAGTCCTGTGTCTGGGCAGACCGAAGAAACTGATATATCAGTGGAATGCAAAGCTACCTGAGTTTGTTTCATACAGAGCTAATACCCAGAGCTCTGTTTCGAAGAGAACTGTGAAGATCACGTACCATGACCAGAAAATTCCTTATTGTGTTTGCAGTGGGAAAAGCAAGAATCCTTTCAGGGGGAAGGGATCTGGGAACAGTGCTGAAGACCTTAAGCCTCCAGTTTTTGCTGGTTGGGAAAGATGTCACAGGAGTTTTCAAAGATGCTGACTTCCACTGGGCCCAACTCTAGGATTGTGAAGCCGTAGGTTGGAGCAAATTGCAGGAGGGCTCTGCAAAGCAGACTACTTTAAAACTAAAGCCAGCATTGGAATAGGAAGCTGTCAGAGATGGCAATTGCACTGGCCTGTGCAATTGCCTTGATTAATAGGTCAGCTTGGAGCATCCTGCACTTCTAGAAACATGGCAGGCACTGGGAGGGATGTATATACTGGTTAGGAGTAGGGAAGAACAAATTGGAAAACTAATACAGCAAAGGCAGAGAATTTTGGTAGGAACCAGAACTGTAACCAAAGCATTGCAGAGCATTACCCTCCTCAAAAAGTTCTTGGTCACTGAGGTGTCTGGGAGGAACTGGTATGAGAAAGGAAAGCAGTCCTCAATTTGGATGTGGTCAGTATGGGCATCCAGCTTGAGCAGAGCTGCCCTGTATGACAGCAGTGAAGTTTCCTCAGTGCAGCATTTTGTTCAGATTAAGGGTGTAATTAATCAGTTCCTTTAGTCCTTTGAAGTTTATTAAGCATAAAAAATAAACTTTCCAGAGCAGGAGAAAATTCAACCCCAGGCGTTGTTAGAATAACAATTGTTTCAGGAAATGTCAAATTTAAACTTAGCTCTGTATGTAGGAGGGCACAGCTCTGCTAATTGCCAAGCAGCTCTAGTCCATTGGAGAGGTAGAATTGGATAAAGCTGGGCAAATGTTTGTGAAAATACTGTTATTCTAAGCAGCACAGAGGAAAGAGGCACCAAAAATGATCATGGGATTTCAAAGAGATTCCCTTTTCCCCTTAAAGTCGGTTATGTTTACTGGTGTTCCAGTGTGAGTATCGCCTCTTGAGTCAGCTCATGGTAAACGAGACCAAGGCTCTAAAGTTAACATTTTCCTTTTGAAAATGGAGACCATGCTTCTTAGTCACATTGGGATGTTTAAAAAGGGGACTTGCAGTAGTCCTCTTGCTAACTAATCCTTGGCTTTCATTTAAAGCTCCTGCACAGCAATCACTGTTCTTAGCCAAGGCATCGGGTCCTGGCCCACAGCCTTGCAAACCAGCCAGGCTGTGCTGGTCACAGGGCCAGAGCACAGACCCCAGATTGGCTTTGTGCACCTTTGTTCCCCTCGTCTGTGAGCCTGCCAGAGACTTGATTTAGTATAAAGCCACTTAGAGCAATCCTCAGGAGATCTCTGGTTTTTTGGGAGCTACAAGAAGGCAGTGTAGGTGGTTGTCTGGCTGTGCCTCTGTCCTCTGCCTGTCCTGAGGCGACTGGTGGAATGTGGGAGGCAGAACCAGAGGTAGCTTCCCATCCACGCATTCCTCCACAGCAGGGTACTTGGTCCAACTCTCACTTGACCTCTTGGGTTGCATAAAGAGCATCCATTCATATTCTCAGGATGTGACGTTCTTTATGGCTCATTAGGACTCCAGTTCTTCAAACCCTTTAGTAGTAATAATAAGTAGAAGTGTGGGTAGCCTGGGGAAGGAGACAGTGTAGGAACTTAAACCAAATAGACTTAGCATGAACCTTATCTTCAGATGAGTGTTTGATTTGTATTTAAATAATTTATTTGTGCAGATTTTATCCCTGAATTGCTTGAATCCTTGTGCCTGTGGTGTCTGGGTTTGCTACAAAAGACAGAAGATAAAATTAGTGAATGAAGTCAGTTCATGTAGCTTTAAATAAGGTTTAAGATAAAATACTTTTTTTTTTCAAGTATCTATAGATGCAAACTGTGCTCAGGTGCTAATAGTGACTTGACAGTGCTGCTGTTTTCTGGAGAACTCTGCAGACAGTAAATTTGAAGAAATTGTAACATTATCAAATGATAAGTCTCCAGCCATGCTTTTGATTCTGGAGAATAATTTCTGCAAAGGAAGGATTTTCCTTTTGTATTGAGCAAAAAAGAAACACCTCTTACCCTGTACTGTCTGATGATAGTAGGTATCTCCTCTTGTTTAGATTAAAATTACAGGCCTCAGATTGCAAGTTGTAATATTTGTTTTCTTCTGATTGCTGCCTTTAGCTTCTCAGTAAACACCATTGACTGCTCTGTGGGTAACTCCGAAGAAACCTCCAGGGCTGAATATATTAAATCCACAGCATTCCGCAGAAAATGACAAAATTCTCCCCAAATTGCCCCTACAGTTTTCCACTGGCCTTCTTTATGAGCTGCAGGCAAAAGAGGGTGATCTGTTGTGCTTGTCCTATTCCTGTTTTTCTTCCTGTTTTAAATATAGTGGAATATATAAAATAATGAAGTGGTATTCAGAAACAATCCTTTTGCCAGGTCTTCCATCTGTTATTCTGTATAATCCTAATTTCTGTACAAAAAACCAGAACCATGGTATGCAACTCAATATGTTACGAGATGTTTATTTTCATCAGCACGGTCCAATAAAGTACATAGCTCAAATATTAACATTGGAGTATGTTAAGATTTCATTAGTATTTGATCTGTATATTTTACTGACATAAATGGATAAAAATAAACAACTTGTAACATACAGAGTTACGGACTATGCTTTTGTGGATTTTTGGAATTCTGTGGTGGATTTGGGTTTTGCAGCAGATTTATTTTCTCTAATTCAGTTAAAAAAAACTATGTAATCGTTATTTGTGCTGAGTATGGTTTGAGATTCATTTTCATAATTCACCGTGGGATTTGTCTGCATAACTTCTGATGGTTAATGACCCCGTATTGATTGAAATTCTTTTGTGAGTCCGTATTGCTTGTGACTTGATAATGAATCAGTCAGATCACTCCATTTTAGAAAGAAAATAGATATAGTGCTAACTTACAGAAAAAAAAAGACACCCAAAGCTCTGTGCACTCTGTATATTCTGTAGGGGCTTTTATAGTGCTTGTAGTACATGCTGTTCTGAAAGTGTCATACGTGCATTTGTTGTGAACTCAAACACTGTAGAATCTATAAAGATGCAAGATTAAATTTTCCATTGCCATTTTTACAGATAACAGCCCGTCGACAATGGAAACATATTTATGATGAATTAGGTGGTAACCCTGGAAGCACAAGTGCTGCTACATGTACTCGCAGACATTATGAAAGGTAAGATAACAAATCCGAAATGCTTGTTTAATAATGAAAAAATTAATTTGGAAAGCCTTCAAAGCATTTTATAAAGAATTAGAGAAAAAGAGAGAGAGGCTTCTTGAAGATATAGTAAATATTCCCCCAACGGTTTAGTCAGATTGTAATTTAAACCAGAGTGTCTGTCTCCAGTGACTAAATAAATAAAACAAGCATCTGATTCTTCTTTGGTATATATCTTAATTTTTGCAACAGCTTTACAGTTAAAGAAGCTGAAAAAATGAGCAAAACATATTCAAGAAAAAATAAGAAATGACAGCTAATTGATGCAAACACTTGTCATCTGTCATTTTTTAGGAATACCAATTAAGCAAATTGTGGTTGTGATCAAAATAATGGGGTGACCCACAATGCAGGGTGCTGTTAATATTGTAGGTCATGCCGAGCGTTGCATTCCTCTTCTTCATTGCATTCCTTCCCTCCTCCCTGCCTGCGAGCTGCTGCCAAACACTCTTTCTCTGCAGCCATTGTAGCTGGTCAGAACTGTTGATTTCTTATTCTTCCCATGTAGATAATAACTTCCAGGGCTTGTGAAGCCAGCACGCATTGAATAAAGTACTGGAGCTGGAATGTTGTTTTGGTTTGGTATGGTTTTTAGAAACAACTCTCTCTTTTTTTTTCTTTTTCTTTTATCTTTATTCTTTCTTTTTCTTTCTTCTGTTTTTGATTTTTTTCCTTAGACAAGCAAATGCGAATAAAAGCTCAGCAATTTCAGGCTCAGATAAGGAAAGTCCAGTCTCTTGTTCCTGGGCATAAACAAGTTACTTTGCTGGGGTCAGGAAGAGACTGTACTTGCCTGTGCAGAAAGCAGCATGGCTGAGCTGTACTCAGTGGGCAGTTTTGCTCCTTATTTTAGTGCCTTCCATGTTGGCCTCTCCAAGGGACGTACTGCCATCCTCATGGAGGGAGGGGGAATTGATCATGCCCATTTACAGGAGACACCTCCAACAGAAGGGCCCAAAGGAGTTGCATGTAATGAATGCCACTATAAAAGTTAGAAGCTTTCTGGAGATTGAGCCAAACAGCAGAGCAAGCTGAGTGAGTTGCTGCACGTGTCAGGAGGGGCTTTTCCCTGCCCTCGCGCTGCAGACAAATGTTATAGATTGTTTTATTGACTCATCAGATGGTGGGTATTCAACTCTTCCCCTCCATCATTACAGCCCCGAGAGTCTCAGGGCTTCCTCTTGCACCCAAGCCAGCTGATGAGTTTCCAACTGGCAGTCTGGCTCTTCCCTCGCCAGATGTGCTTTGGAGGATGTTATTTGACAGAGGAGACCCAGGCACATATAAGCATTAGGTCTCTGCCGGTTTAGGTCGCAGAGGGAGCGAGCATTGCTGAGCTCTGTGTTGAAATCCTGGAGTCACCGAGAGCATGCATGTCTTGTAGTTGTGGAAAAATAAATGAACCATTCCAAATACTTCATGAACCCCTGTCTCTCTCTTCTGCTTTCCTGTCAGTGTTTCATGCTAGTGTTTTATTTTTTTACGTGCAAACGCCCTGAATTGCATTCCCCTTCCATGCATAGAGACTCATCTTTGTGACTGACTCAGCAGTTACTCGAGGTGTGCCGCAAACCCCACTGTGCTCACTAGAAAACCTGAGCAGACTCACGATACCTTCAAGATTGAAACCCCTTTCCAGGCTATCCAAAAGCAGTTCCGCTTGCCTCCAGCCAGTCTGAGGAAAGAGTCTTTTAGTTTATGGTTAGGTTGGTCTTGGTAAACCAGGGAGCTCAAATCTGAGTTCTTGGATGGCAGCCTATCGTGTAGTTCTGGGTTATGTCTGATATGATGCAGCACCTATTTTCCAGGACTCTGGGAGGCTGTCAGAAGATGGCATTTGGAGAAAAAGTCTTGCAGGATTTTTAGGTTAGCCTTGAGCTTACCTAAAATGTGCTTTACCAAATTTGGTCTGAAAAACCAAAACACGTATACAAAAACCTCAGTGACTCATCCAGTCTCTAATTTTCTACTGTTAGATGCTTTTTTTCCACCACAGGAAAGCTGTATTAAGCCTCAGACTTGGAGAAAAGTAAATGAAATTGTCATGGTTTGTTTCAGCTGGTAATTCTAACTACAGCACCTGTAAATTTAATGCTCATTTATAGCCAAAGTGCTCAGATGACATTTAATCTAAAACTAGAACTGCAGTGCAGGAACACACACTCATGATTCAGGACACACATATATTTTCAAACTTGATTGTGAACTGTAAAGCTAAACTGGAAATTGAATTAAGCTGGAAAGTAAATGCTGAATAAACCTCATGATTTTTCCTTTTTGAATCCCACTGGCCTTTCCTTGCTTACTGGAGGCAGAATAGGCAGTTTCCTGACTTCACTGACCCTGGTGCTGTTTGACTTAGCCTTGCCATTCATCTCTACAACCACATCTCAAGGGTGTCCATGTTGTGTTAGCCAGCTCTTTTCCAAGGTGACAGAGGAACTCCTGTTTGTACTGGCTTTAGCATACCAAGGCTGTTTAGGTGGCAACCACTTCCAGTGACATCCTTAGGATGCTCAGGAGTGGAATGGCATGTATGTCCCAATTCAAGCACTGCATCCCACCTTCCTGGCCTCTCCAGGTTTCCCTTTGAAAGGTGGAATTTTACACACGACTTCAAAGGGCAAAAAGAGGGAGAAAAAACAAACGGCAACACCAACCAACCAACCAACCAAAAAAACCAAACACAAGCCACAACAATTGGAGAGGCAGAATTGTCTCTCTGTCTAGCAAATCCCATGAAGAGATACTAGTTTTGTCTGAAGGTGTTTATAACCTCTACAAAGCCGCCATGTTGCTGCAGACTCATGATAGCAAGGATGCCAAAAGCTAAAACAAAGCCAGATTTAAAGGCTGTGGGGAATGTATTGCTCTGCATCCCCCTATTTGGAGCAGAACTTGTGGTGGTAGCTGCTGGTGTGCTGTAAGCAGGCAGAATGCTTCAGTTGGGGCAGTGTTTGCTTTGTTTCCCTGGTTAAAGGGAAAGAAAGGTTTTTGTGTGCATTTTCAGCCGATTCATTTATCATATGATATGGTTTGTGTTTCCAGTAACTGGTTTCATTTTAAAACAAGGCAAGGCTGCCAGTGTTTCAGTAAGTGTTATTTGTATATTAGTTAGACAACTTTTGTTTTATTAATGAGTATAATAATGAAAGTGCAGGTTTCTGAGTAGAAGCAATGGGTGTTTTTGTTTAAAACATAGCAGGCATCACATAATGCCAGTGAATGCATTATTGTCACTGTAGGCATGGCTGGTCTGGACCTGCCTCTGATTGGGTTATTCCAAATAGGCCCAAGCACTTCATAAAACTGTCTTTGTCAGCCTAGTTTTCCTTCCAAACCTATTCATCTCTGTCAGTTTTTAATATTAGTACCAGGCTCTTGGCTATAGTCCATTAGTACTGCACTTAATTGCTCATGTTACAGATGATTACCAATATAAAAAGCATTAATGTTTTCCCATCATGGGGCTGTGCTCTGTGCACGACTTGGACTGTACAGAGCTTATGTGTTGTTTTTGTTGTTGTTGTTGTTGTTGTTTTGGTTGTTACTTTCTTCCTTTGTGCTCCTTTGATGCACTTACTTTGCACAGTCACAGAAAGCCAGAGGTGTGTGTGGTTGGTATGAGCTGATTCAGCCTGCACCGTTCCTGTGAAACTCTTACAGCCTTTGTCAGTACCCTACATCTCTCTCTCCTATTGAGAAACCCTCAGAAACGGCTACTTTTCTGCGAAGCACTCTTCTCTGTGCCATCTTCCCCTAAAAACCACCAGATGTGGTTTTCACATGCAGGGTTTGAGGTCTCTTTTCACTTTTACACAAAACACATGATCAGCAGCTTTAATTTGCTGGCATGAGCAATAGGCTGTGTTTCTGCAGTGCTGCTGATGTTGTTGTTAGGGATTTTTCATAAATATTACACCACCACCCCCCCCCAAAAAAAAAAAAAAAAAAAAAACCAAAAAACAAAAAACCCAACCTGCTATTTTGCAAGGTATGTAAAGTACCCAATAAAACGAATTGAACAAAACAAAAATCCTAGCAATTGCCTGTTGGGGCTTTTTTCTGTCTCCAGGTCTGGCTGTGATTCATCTTGGTTTCCTCCAGAGCAAACCCTGTGCACAAGCTTTGCACATACACGCATGGGCTGGGGAATTGTGGTGTGCAATGGCATACAGTGACTCTCCTCAGCCTCTTTGGTAGACAGACATGCCTGTGTTGGAAGGTGTCATGGCAAGCAACTGGACCAGTAACCTTCTGACCTCTTTGGGTGCTGCAGGAAGCTGGGCTTCCTCGGGATCTCCAGCAGGGATGGACCTAGAGACTCCCACAGGCCGTGTCCTGCTCTTCAGCAGTGTGTCATATCCTGACCCTCACGAGTCGCACTTGTAAAGCCACTGTGTCCTGGTCAAACCTAGCTGGAGAGGGATTTATTAGGCCTTGTGCTCTCGCCAAATTCAGGCAGCTGCGTGGGAGAGCTTTCTGCAGAGCCACAACCACTGGGAACTTGAGGAGAAGCAGATAGGTGAGATGGGTTGTGGTTCTTCACAGTGGGGCAGGGTGGCCGTGCCCGTGCTTTGGACACTGACTTGTGCAGGGTTTTATTCTGACTGTGAGTGTGGCCCCTGGGTACTTGCAGAGCACCCTGCACATCTGTCCCTTACCAGGGGACTAAACCCCAGGAGATAAAGTGTCTTGTGCAATTCAGAGCCCAATCTGCCATTTTTCTTTCTAAATCGCTCACATAAATATTATATATTATCAGAAACACAAGGTAGGTCAAAATAAGTCCTTTACATGGTTTCCCTTTAACAACTGTAAAATCTGTCTACCCTAAGGATATTGTGCAGTAATTCAATATGCAAGAGAGCCCTGTGTTCCATGCAAATGCTGTTTGGTTTTGTTAAAGCGTTTGGATAACTTTGGTAAACATGTAAGAATTTCAGTGGAGTTTTGTAAGAAATAGCAGCCAATTTTTAGAGAGAAAAAAAAGCAGGAGGCTAGTATGGCATCTACATGAAATTACTTATGGTTATCTTTTAATACACGTTGTAATTAATAGAAGGTTTTGATTTACACTGTTAAGTGTGAAAACATCCTCAGGCAAAAATTAATCAAATGTTATGTCATGCTGTAAACTACAACTAGCTCTTTGTTTGACCCAAAAAAGACTTGCCAAGCAACAGTTTTTTCTGGTTGTTTTATTTTTGTCTTCACCCCACTTCCCTGCCCCCCTCACACTTCAGCTAGTCCCAGACTCCCAGAAAACTTCACAAGTTGCAAATTGTCTCAGTAGTTTTCCATCAAGCATGAATTTAAGCCTGAAGATAGATGAGGTGTCTCAGTTCTCTCTTTTTTTTCCTGGGTTTTTAGTTTGGAGGTTTTTTTCTTTTTGATAAATAACAAGAGGTTTCTACTTATGATTTTCTGCCCTCAGGGCTTTATCATTAAGATTAAATAACTGTACTCTCAAGCATACCACTGAACAAACATCTTTTCAATTATGTGAGTAACAGATGCTTTAACAAAGGAACTATTGAAAATTCAGAAAGCTTCCCCCCTCCCCAAAATTTAGAAAGTATCAGATGACAGAGGAATGTAATTGTTTACCATTAAAATAGATCCTTAGCTGTCCATTCAAAACAACTGAGAACACACATATTTTTCAAAATTTCTGGGGTTTCAACCTCAGAGACTTGCTGGCCAGCACTGGAGTCAGCGGGAATCCTTGGGTGCAAAGTTCTGGACAGTAGGGCGCTGCCTTTTAGTACCTGGAAACAGATGATCTCTCTCCTGGTGGGGAGTTGTTTTCCCAGCTACATCCTGCCTTCCACCCAGGAGTTTGTCCTAGCAGAATAGTGGCATACCATGTGCCACCCACTGCTTTTGGGGTCCCAGCACACCCAGTCACCAAGCTGAGTGCTTGGAGTTGGTCAGTGTCACACCTGGTAACCACCTCTTGACATCCAGGAGTAGGGACAGGCTTGACACAAGTGGACAAGCCCCTTTTCCTTGCTGGGAGCTGAGTTGCCCCAGGAGGGTGCTGCACAGTGGGAAACATGCCATTCTCCTTTGCAGGAGCAGCACCAGTGATGAAGAGTAAGATCTTTCCCCTCAGGTTCCCCAGGGCTGCTGGGAATCTCCACCTTGTACTTCAGGATTTTGCTAACATGGCGTGGATTGGCCTGGTTTGTTTGGCTTTGAGCAATGGAGATGTGACTCAGAGTTCCCAAGGGAGAGTCAACAGGATTTTGGGGTCTCTCCAGGAGACCTGCACCCCACAAGCAGTGCAAAATGGCATCTGTGAACTTGTCCTGAGCATAGGGACCGAGCATTGCAGGGACTCTATGAACCTACCAAACAAAATGCATGTCTTTAGATGCAGAAATGGTGACTGGACAAACAGAGGCTTGTAGCAGTTTTGGTAGAGTCACCTGGGGAAGCCGCTCTGTGCCCATCACCTTTCCTTAGAGTCTTTCACATGCAGTAAATCTGCACCAAAGGCAAAAGGCTGGGGTTGTTCATCTCTCCCTGCTGAGCCCTAGGATCGGAAGTGCCTGAGCTTCCCTAGCCTGGCTGTGCAACTAAATCAACAGCTGTGTTTGTAATGTCACTAATTTCCAGTTTACTTAAAACAAAGTGTCTTTGAATTCTCTTACATTAGCGCAGTTCCCACCTTTCAGCAGTGAGCCATTCTCATTACCCACCAGCACTCCCAGTGGGCTGTGAGGAAAGTTGTTGATGAAAGGATGAAAGAACCATTTCTTTAAGGAAGGAAAGTTCTTTGGAAAGAAAATTGAACTCAAACATATTTTGTCTTTGCTGATAAAATACATACCAGTTTTGTACTTCAGACAAATGCAAATCAAGCCATTGCTATTGTGTTCTGCACAAAAGCATGTGAGGCTTGCTTTCGTAACCCCTCCATTGTACAATGCAGTCCAGGGAAATCAGACTTGAGGAACACTCTGCTTCATTTCCTCAATGTATTTTATATTTCCATTTTGGAAAACAGACTGAGACCTTTAAGTTTCCCTTCTTTGCTGGGAACGTGTCAGTGGTGTCCAGGAGAGCTGCCTCCTACTCCTGGCTATCCCCACCAACTGATTGCTGTTGAAGGTACCTTGTTTCTCTTGCCTACACCGACACCAGTGCTCCGAGATTTATCCTTTTGAAAAGCATCACAGTAAAAAAGACAAGGCTTCTCTTGGGATCAGAGCTCAGGTGTTCCTGCTGGTCCCTTAAAACAGCTGAATTTTTGCCACTCAGTTTTGCCCCTGAGTTTCTAGGGGACAAGACTCCGGTTTCTCTCACCAGGGTTACTGATGGGGGCCCCTTTGCCCCACAGGGGCTGTTGCCAGAGCTGCCCCAAGCTGCTCTGGCTCAGTGACCACTCCTCCCAGCCCTGTGCTTGGACCCTCTGGCTGCAGGGGCTGTGGGCAGCTCTACCCGGCTGTTGTGGGGACCTCTTGAACCAGATGGTTGCCCTCTGGAGCCAGGCAAACCAGCTGTCTTGTCCCCCAACTCCAGAGGAGGGAGTTGGAGCCACTGTGGCCTAAGGTGCTCAGGAGGAAAACCTTTCCCAAATTCCTACCTGTAAAGAGTCCTATTGCCTGTCCGTTTTCAGCATTTTGAAGCTCTAACAGCTTAATGTTCTCATGATTTACATTAGCATCTAATCCTTGCATAATCTCACTAATCCCTTGGCCCCAAGATATCCATTGGCAGTGAGTTCCATGGGTTAACTGGTTGCTGGATTCATTTGGTGGAGCAAATTTAAATCTTTTTCCATTCCAGTTGCAATTAGCCTCCTTAACCTGGCCAAGCATGCGAATGGGGCAACATCTCCCAAGGAATGGCCTTCGGTACTTTGTCTTTCCAAAATTATTCTTGTGGCTGAGAGGCTCCATTGCATGCTATTTGGTGTTGGACTTGAAGCCCTTGAGAAAGTACAATGATGTCGATGGGAGACATGCTGGAATATTTTATTCTGCCAAAAACAAAACAAAACTAAATACTGAAACAGAGATATAAAAAAATATTGTAGGGGTTGTGCTGAGCTGCCTCCTTCCCTCCTTCACCCTGTGTGTCCTGGGCATATGGTTCCTCCCTGGCCCCAGAGCCCCGTCATATCCATACACAGTAGGGAGAATTAAAGAGGAAACTGGCAGCCTTAACATTTAATTTCCTTCCTCTTTCTGGGCTGGTCAGATCCTTTGCATTATTGTAACTACTTTTTTTATCATGCCTATAAATAGATGTGCTCTCATGTGTCCTGTGAAGCAAAGTCGGGCCAAAAAAGTCATTCATTCTGCATAATCAATACATGTAGTGGTTGTTGGCTCAGATGAGATCTTGTATTGTTAGTTCTGTAGCTGGGAAAAAAAAATGTTGACTAATAAAGATTAAGGGCTTTTTTTTTTCCTTTTATGAAATGCTAATGATGAAGACATGTTTGATATACTGTGAAATACATTTCTCTAATGTGAAGTTTCTGCTTTTTGTTGGGGAAGAGATTCAGTCCCTAGAGGATTTTAGAATTTGTAAATATAAAATTATCTGCTTCAGTGTTTTTTAAAAAAACCTTGGCAGAAAGCCAGATTACTTACATTACTGTAATAGATTTGCTGACCTCTGACATCTGCTGCAGAGAAGTACATTGAATTTTTCATAATATCAGATGATGCAGATCTAAAAACTCAGTACACTGCACCATTATTTAATTCAGGACTTACTAAAAGAAAATCTTTTTTTGAGTAGCAGTTTATACATGATTAAACTTAATATTGCCGATTGTAATAAATCAGGATTAGTATAGTACTGATTTGTTAATCTAACTTGTATTGATTTTAAGTTGTCTTTATTTAAAAAAAAAAAAAGAAAAGAAAAAGACTGGCTTTTCACAGTGACTGAATTTAATAAGAAGCCCTGTGATAGCAAAGACTCCCCTACTGTTTCTGCTCTTGGCTGGAAAATGTTATTCTTGTATTATTCCAGGAAAAAAAAAAAACCTCATGCTGCTAAAAATCTGCTGCCTGTGGAAAGATTTTTTTAATACACTAGTGCTTACATATTCTATTTATGTTAATTGATTTATAAATAATACATTTTATTAATCTTAATATCAGAATCTTGATCACTATAAAGACCCTTTTTTTTGGTCTTCTCCTAGGCTTTACAAGTAAATATTCTTTGGACCATGAAATATTCCCCCTCTTTTCCTTTTTTATGAATACTTTGATACTTCCCTCCCTGTTGTGAAATACAACCACAGTTCAAAGCAATGGAAAACACAGTTGTTGTTTCCAACGTACGATCCATTTGAAGTACCTTGATCCAGTTTTTTGGACATTATCTTTACCTCTCCTTGCGCAAAGATTGATTAAATCTTACCTGCACTGCAAATATTTGACCAAAAAAAAAAAAATATCTTGTGCTGGTTTCAGACATGTCACATTCTGCTAAACTATTTGGCTAACAGCAGATCGCATTCTTCTGGTGTTGGGCAATATTGACCTTAAATTGGTTAAACCGGCTGCTTTCATGGCATGTGAGCCGGCTGCTTACATGTTCCAAGAGCTGTATTAGCTTTATTACTCCTGCGCTATAAAAACTTCTAATAATCAAATGATAAGATCATATCCTGTGGGTAATTGTGTTGTACCATGACAGGATAACTGAAAAAACATTCGGTGAAAATTGCAACCAACGGAAATCTCTATGTGAAGCGGCAATTGCTGGCGTTGCTGGGCTCTGCTGCTCCCCGGGGTCTCGCAGCCCTCGTTCCTGCCCGGCTCCTCGCCAGCCGCCCCCAAAAGCCACCTTGACCACAGGGTCCGGCAGCCCGCCGGCCCTCCTTTCAGACGAGGAGGGGAAAATCCTAGAACAAACCATCCTTGTGTTTTGACTCAGTTTTACCTTAGTCATGCCGCCTCCCCGATACACGAAACATTTAATTCCAGATTTCCTGCCGCTGGCTCCAGGCCACTGACCGGCGATGTGAAATGTATTTTTACTGCTGTCGGCCTGCCAACTGCTGAGCTCAGTGAAAAATAACTAAAATGAAAACCTTGTACTCCCACATGAACCCTTAAGATCAGAAAAGGAAATTTAAGCCACGGTAACTAATTAGCGCCCAAGCTAATGAGTTCTGATGAGGTGCAGAAGCAGGAGGAGGAGGAGTTTGTGTCCCGCGTTACCCTACAAGGCTCGACGGAGAGCACGCGAGCGGTGATTAATCGTGTCGACCCAGGCCTTGCTCCCGTCCTGGCCGGAGCCACGGGGTTAATCACTTGGCGCCTTTCAGGGAAAGGCCCGCTCCATGGGTTGGGAGCATCTCCGTGTCCCATGGGGTACCGGACAGCGTCTTAAACCTTCCTGGATGGAATATGTAGAGTTTTAATGGGCAACATGTTCCCATGGAAACAAAACAAAGTCAAACACTCCCCTCGCAGTGTTAACAATTATTGTAATAAAATGTGTTTTTATTAAAAGCGATTTTAAATATTTAACACATGGCAAAGCAGCCTGGACGCTGCCCTGTGTGAAACCCAGCCTTGCCTCGAGTGAAGTCCAAAGTGCTTTGGGCAGTGCAGGGAGGAATTTGGTGTTTTCACCAATATTTGCACTTTGCGAATGAAATGTAGCAGCCTCAAGTATGAACAAGGTTATTTTTTTCTTCTTCTGCTTAGTTATGCTTTTTATTATATAAACATTAACTGTAATATTACAGTGGGAAGCAGGTATTTGGCAACTATGTATTATTTTGCTAAGTTTGCATAGAGGGAGCAGTTTCCAGTTTTAGCAGCTGTAACATGTTTAAACTCAGTTTGTAATGGGATCTGAAGATGAATATTCCCCGTGGGCTCTGCTTAGCTTCATTACTGGAGCCCTGCCAAATTCAGGGCTAGAAAGTATTATTCACGCCTCTTTGCACATACCATGTCAGAGCATGCTCAGTTAATGAATTTTGTTTCTAATATAGCATAAATTAGGTTTATATTTTAACATAATTTATGTTGTATTTTATTAAAATGTAAAATATTATGATCACGAGCAATCTAATTTCTGCTCTCTTAAGCCCAAACTGTGTTTGAACATCTAAGTATGTAAATCAAAATTGCATGCTTAGAAACTGATTCTAGGATAACAAACGAATATCTGAACCAAAGAGGTTTCTGCCTTGGAGTCTTAGATTAAAGATAATTAAGGATTCCTGGTATTTGAGTAGATTTATGTTGTTTATAAGCAAAGTACATTTTCTTCATAAAGTCGACTTGTCTTTTTTTTTTTTTTAACAAATTATGTTTTCTGTATTAAAGTTCATATTTTTAAAGTCTGAGTCTTGTATTAATCCCACAGTGAGTCATTAATCATACCAAAATGCATTATAAAAACTTTAATCACTGAAGTTGAAACTGAGATTGTAATGCAATCCATCCCTTTTAATTATATCAGTTATTTTTCCTTTCAGATCAAAAATTGCAAAGGGAAAACAGATAAATTAAAACTTGGTGTGTTTGATGCTTTCAAGGGGAGGATATTTTTTGTTTGTGTTTCTTCCTTGGTTTTTTAGAGTGATTTCGTGCACTTTGTGGCAGACAGTTCCACAGTGAAAAATTCCTTTGCTTTTAACTCTTTTCCTCTCCCTTTCTTCCTTAAAATAAGACTCCTGGCGAAGGCAGGGAGCATGGTGGCTGTCACTACATGGGTGCCTTGCACGGGTGGCAGCATGGCTGGTGCTGTGCCCACCCCTGTAGGGTTCCCACAGCCCAACTCTCCCATCTTCTGCCACATTCCTGGCACTCACCCTTGCACTCGAGGGAACCACCAGCCTGGAAATTGTGTAGCTGTTATCAAGTTGGCTGTGGCTTTGTAGGTGTTTTCCTGGGGTTTGCTGCGTGCTGTTAGGGGCAAGGAGGGAAAACAAAAATAAATGGTGGATATTTTTTTATTTTTTTTAAATTAGTCTTGAACATAGTGGCTCATATCCTCATCTGGTACAAATTGGTGTACCCACACAAACCACTGCGGCGTTACTGACAACTGATCCACACCAACTCCAACTCCACTGAATTTATGCCACATGATAATCTTGCCAACTAAATTGATTTCTTATACTTGGATTTATAGATGTAGGGTTTAAACTGTTGCTTTTATGGCATGGAAGAAAATGGATTTATTAAGTAAACTGCTCATAGTAGATACATTTTTTTTCTTTGCTAGAATGGCAAAACCTGATCAATTATTTGTTCCTTAATCCCCTAGATTAATCCTGCCATATGAAAGATTTATTAAAGGAGAGGAAGATAAGCCACTGCCTCCAGTGAAACCTCGAAAACAGGATAACAGTTCCCAGGAGGGTGAAGCGAAAACAAAAGTGTCTGGATCAAAACGCATCAAAAATGAAAACCAAAAGAGCAAGAAGGAAAAAGATAATGCACAGAAACCCCAAGATGCATCTGAGGTCGGTTGCTTCCCTGCTTTTCAGTTTTTCAATTAAAAATGCACAGCTTTAATCACATGAAATCCAATGATAAAATACATAATTTAAACTGGAGAATTCCAACCAGTTGGCCTGTTAGTTTGCTCAGCAATGGAAATTCAGTTCTTGTGCTGGGAAATTCACTTCTGTCTGTGCTGCGATTTTGCTGGACTACGAATGGCAGCCAGTGAGCTCCATATTGCACAGCAGTGATGGCAGAAGACCAAGAGCTGGATCTAACAAGTACCATTTCTGCTCATTGTGTTATACAGTGGCCACCACTAAAAGATCAGCAGCTGCCAAAGGGAAACCACACAACTACCACAGTTATTTCCTAATCTAAGTACAGGGTGCAGGAACCTCTAATACTGTTGATAATACTGCGGTAACTGTTGGACACAGCTGATTTTTATAATGGTGACCTCTGGATCAGCCCTTCTGTGCTCACAGATGTGTGCACGGCTGTCAAAAAACATATCACTCCCAAGGATTTTTATTATGTTATACTAAAATTCTTTTTGGACTTGAAAGGTCACATTTTGAGGGAACCACCTTCCAAGCCCTAACTGAGACCAACTTCCCTCATGGTTTTCAGCCAAGGTTCGTATTCAGACATAATGGGTTCCTGTTCTGTCACCTGCTTCACATGGTCAGGCCCCAATTTCCACATAGAGCTGTGTTACTTGCAGGCACAGGACAGTCCTCATGGAAGAGATTGTACATTCACAGCACAGGGTAGGATGGATGGTAGAATTCATACTTGTCTGCAAATAAGGGTAAACTTCAAGTGTTGTTAAGTGATATAAAATCAATGGGGTTTTTGCTCCGGTGTTACTTAAGCACTTTCCTTTGCACATCCTGCCCGCTCTCTCCTGTGCCCTGTCTGCACCCCCTGTGAAGGAGGTGGTGAAGCTCCTCACACACAACCCCTGCAAAACATGTTGCTTTTCTTGTCTCAGTCTACCAGATGACAGCAGCCTTCAAGGCGTTGCAGTGAAAGTAAGTATTTAAAGAATGTCAAAACCCATGACGCGCCCGGCAGACTATGGCTGCTCCTTTGGCTTCATTGCCGTCTGGCAGGTACAGAAGTCCTATTTCTAAACCTCTGTGGAAGTTGGTATTGAGTCAACTACCAACAATCCTCCTCTTCGTTGCTTTAAAAAAACAATGCAGGACTGGCAAACATGGATGCCTCTGAGACTTCATGTACCCAGTTCTGAGAACAGGAAATTTTGGTTTTCATGTCCCACTGTGTCTTTAAGTTGTGCTTACAAGGGCAGTTGCATCTCCTATCCAAAGCAGAATTTCTGTTTTAGATGACCTTGATCAACAGTACCTTTAATATCTAATGTAAGAGCACTCCACAGAGAGACTTTTTGTTTTCTCTTGCATTGTAATTTTAAAACAGGGAGCCCTGTTGGGGTAAAATCCCCAAAAACGCATCGAGAGGAGACTGCGCACAAAACTGCTTCAGACACTGGAAGGTTGCAACACAAATTGCCCAAAGCAACGAGGAGAGAAGTGAAGTGAAGGCTTGCACTCCCTTCCCCTGTCATTCCTTCATTCCTGGTTATTTATTGAGGGGTCTTGGATCAGCAAGATGCATTACACATTATCTCTACTGCCACTGCTAAGCCCAGCATAACAAGTCAGCAACAGAGCAACAGCCTTAACTTTAAATTTCCTTGCTTTTGTTGTTCCCTATCTCAAACTTCCTGCTGCTTAAACTGCAGTTATTTTTGTGTGGTTTGCAGGAAGAGTTCCTAAGCTGCGCTTATCGGAAATGTAGGGAACCTAGACGAGACAATAAAAATGTACAGTTATGGCAGTTTCCTATTGTAAAATGGTACCTTTTATGGCAGAATTAATGTCTCCTCCCTGACTGGGGTGGAAGACGTGTTCTGCCCATATTTAATCAGGGTGAACCATTAAGGACCTCAACCTCCATGTCAGTCACTGTACAGGTTGGTGGTCACACACCGCCCGCGCACTGAAGGGGTCTGCAGGGTGGATGCTTCAACTTGGGGTGGGTGTAGGGCTGCAGAGCTCATCTGTGCTCTGCCATAGGGAGGTCTCTGTGCCCAGGATGTGGCACTTCACAGGGCTAGCAGAAAGGAGACATTCAGCTCCTTTGGGTGGAGCGGAATCCAAGTCTGCTGGAGCCCTGCAGAAGGTCGTATGTCTCTCTCACCTCAGCCATCCCCTGGCAGTGGAGCCCTGTTCCTGAGCCCTCATTCAGGTGCAACAGTAATGACGTGTTGCTCGGAGGGACCCTCTGTAGCCACCATGAAGATATGTAGGCACATCCCCAACCAAGCCACTACTGAAACCATTTCTGCATGTGGCCTGGAAGCTGGTCTTAGCTGTGAGCTGGAAAAGGGTAATCCAGTTACAAGTGTGCAGTCTTCTCGATTGCATGTTCAACTCTCACCATGAGAAGTGTATATTGGGAGAAAATATAACTTTAATTTATTAGGGTTGCATTTGCCTTTGTGCTCTTCACTGTTTTCCTGCCCTCACAATGACATTGTCAGTGTAACAAGACACCAGACAAAATGCTATTAGCCTTAAACTGCACATTTCCTCACAATAGCTGAAACTTCAATCAAGGTGTTGCTTAACAGAAACAAAGAGCAGAATGTACAGTTATTAAATATGGTTCTCTCTTTTTTTTTCCCTCCTCCTTGCTTTACTCATCTGTCTGGTATTTTCCTGTAATTTTATAAGCTCAAGAGACTAGCGATGGTACTTTGTAAAGGACCTAATGATGGTATTTGGCTGCAAAAGGCAGCTATGAGTTTAAGAAGAAGTTACGATGACTAACAGACACTGTAACTAATAGGCCAACCAAACAGACAGGAATATTTAAAAGCAACTGTGAAGAAATAAATCTCTGAGAGGGTTGGATTCGTTAGGACCGTCTCTGATTCCCCGCTCCTGTGACAGACCATAAAGCAACATTTAGATGATAACTTTCTCAATGCATCTTATCTTTACAATGAAGGAAGAAAGAAAACAATAATAATAAAGGGCTTGCACAATGCTGCTGTTTTATGACTGTCTTCCACCACAACATGTCAGAGGAGAGTGACAGCAGTTTTGAAAAGGGCTGTCAGTCAGCTGGATCACAGATGGGACGCTCTGGTGACCTCTGTGGGTCACAGTTCAGCCAGCTACATAATGGGATGAATAGTGTGAATTGTGCACACAAGCTGTATTAATGGGGGAGCAGAACGAGCTGCGGTCCCATTGACGATAATGCATAAAAACCATGTTTGTAATAGCAGGCACACACACTTACTGAATGTTGACAACTTCATTTTAATCCGTTAATAAAAAAATGTGTGTCCTAGTTAAGCTGTGGCAGTGATTTGCTGCCTACAATAGGGATTCCTAGTATGCCATTTCTATCATTTTCACACTTTAATGCAGAAGTGGGTGTGAATGATCTCCTCTGTGATCACTGAATTTTTAAGATAGCTATGCTAGAGAGACTTTAAGTAAGAAAAAACATGGGAATTGTGTCATTTTCTTAGATGAAGTTGGCTACCAGGAGAAATTTCTATAGCCTTATCATTTGTGTTATGAAATCTGCTCTCCTGCATTTGCCTAATTAATTTTAAAAGTGTATAACCTCAGCATTTAGCTATCTGGTCAAACCACCAGTGCCTCTCGTCAGGTTACAAATATCTGCTGTTTTGAAATGCTTTATTGTAACCCTGGCAAGGATGGTGTATTTCCTAATATTTCCAGGGGATTCTTCTCTTTGTTTGATCCAACACGTGAATGTTCCAGAAAGGTGATTGGCACATCCTTCTCTAGAAATAGCCAACAGTATACTGTGTATAATCTTACAGTCTGCTGAAATGTACTGCATTCTTATTACTGTCTGTTGAATCATTTTATTAGGTTTCATCAGAACAAGAGAAGGATCAAGAATCAACAGACCAGAAAAACTTCCCCGAACACACTGCAGTGGGAGAGACAAAACAACCCATGCAAGGCCCTCCACCTCTTTTACCAGAAACAGCTCGAACACTGCCTCTGGAAAAGACAGACCTGGCAGAAAACAGCACCAACAGTGAGAAAGCCAAGGAGGAGGCTCAGCACTCCTCCTCTTTCTCAAGTATATCTGTGCCCCCAGAAGAAGACACCGTGCTGGATGCCACTGTCACAAAGCAATTGCACCCCCCAGCAGATGCCCCGGAAGACACAAAGCCTGAACAAAGACTACACAAAGCTTTTACTGACAGCTTGGAAAGCGAACCTCCAGAAATGCCCTTCACAGCTTTCCCAGTCCACCTGCCCACTCAGAGTGACATGGAAGACGAGAAATTGCCAGAGATGGCCGATTACATCGCAAACTGCACGGTGAAAGTGGACCAGCTGGGAAACGAGGATATCCACAATGCACTAAAGCAAACGCCCAAAGTACTGGTGGTGCAGAACTTCGACATGTTCAAGGAAAAGGAACTGCCTGGGTCCATGAATGATGACTCCACTTTCGGTTACACACCACTGCTGTACTCCAAGGGTAATCCAGGCATCATGTCACCCCTGGCAAAGAAGAAGCTGCTGTCACAGGTCAGCGGGGCAGCGCTGTCATGTAGTTATCCTTACGGTTCTCCTCCGCCTTTGATCAGCAAAAAGAAACTCAACAGCAGAGATGAACTGTCCTCAGGCATATCACAAGGTCCCCGTACCCCTAATTCTGATCCTGTAGCAATTAATAGGCCTTCAGTCATACAACATGTACAGAGTTTTAAAACCAAGGAGGAAAGGAAATCAATTAATGATGTTTTTAAACATGACATGCTAAGTAAACCAGATCCTCAGCGCTGTGATTTTTCAAAACATCACCTCAGTTCTCTTGCCGAGTCATACGTACCGAAGTCAGATATCCAGGACTGCAAAGATAAAATGAGTGAGAAAAGGGCACTGCAGCACTCCCATGTGCCCACTTTCTTGGCAGATTTTTATTCATCACCTCATCTACACAGCCTTTATAGGCACACAGAACACCACCTTAATAATGAACAGACATCAAAGTACCTCCCCCGGGACATGTTCAGAGAGTCTGAAAATATTTCTACTTTTACTCAACACAAACACCAGGAAAAACTAAATTTAAATTATCGCCCATCTTTGCATCAGCAAGAAAAAAAGGCAGCGGTGGAGGCCTCTTCAGATGATCAGCCAACAGATTTGAGTCTTCCAAAGAGCATACACAAACAGACTGCAAAGGCTCCAGGCTCCAGCCTCCCTCATTCATCCATGGCCCAGCAAGAGTGCAAAGGTATCTCCGGGTTCCAGGCTGCGAGCAGCCAGGCAGTGAGCCTAGACTGTAACCCCAAAGCTTGCCGCGTGTCCCCCATGGCCATGACAGTCCCAAAAAAACACAGCGAGTTGCTCCATAGGTCTGGGAAGCAGCAGGCCCAGAGGCTGGAGAACTTGAGGAAGATGGAGGGGATGGTACATCCTATCATCAGCCGCAGAACGAGCCCACAAAACATGGGGGCTGCCCGGCCTTTGAAACGGAGCCTGGAGGATTTGGACAAAGTCATTTCTGAAAAAAAAATCCGAGCTGTCTCTCCTCTGCACTTACCAAAGGAGACCCCAGTGAAAGACAAGGTTCCTGACCCAGAGGGGGAAGGCAGCAAGCCAGTGCATGGCCTCCATTCTGGCAACATGCTGGAAAGCCACAAATTTCCCCTCTCAGCCCCCATCTTCCCAGGTTTGTATCCAGGAAGCCTGTGCACAGGGCTCAACAATCGCCTCCCACCCGGGTATTCTCATCCCCTGCAGTACTTGAAAAACCAGACCGTGCTCTCCCCACTAATGCAGCCTTTGGCTCTTCACTCCTTCATGGTGCAGAGACAATTCCTCACATCCCCAGCAAACTCCCAGCAACTGTACAGACACTTAACTGCAGCAACACCTGTAGGAAGTTCCTATGGTGACCTTTTGCATAACAGCATTTATCCTTTAGCTGCTATAAACCCTCAAGCTGCGTTCCCACCTTCCCAACTATCCTCTGTACATCCCAGCACAAAACTGTAAACCCCCTCACTCACAAGAAGAGGTCTGAGGAGAAAAGTTCAGTTAGAGACATTCCTCCCCCTGTGACGATGATGTCTCACAGATTTAGCGATCTGTATTTTTGTCAACCAGGATGCAGTCATATCCCACCAAGAGGAGCACTTCGGAGTTTTGATGGAGACAGGACTGCTTCTTTAATTCTGGCTCCCACATCAGCCCCCCCACCCCTTATCCCTGCCCCCACAAAAAAGAAAACCAAACAGAAAAAAAAAAAAAAAAAAAAAAGAAAAACAGGAAAAAAAAAAAAGAAAGAAAAAAATCATTTAATTTTGCGTATATGTTTTCTGAAAGGACTTGAACATGGTAAGAGCAGATGTTCAAAGGGAGCCGTGGAAACACATGCCCAGTCCTGAGCTCACTGAAACCCTGGTGAGGGCTGCATTTGCCTTTCACTGAGCCAAGGACCAGAGGCTGTGCATTGTTGCCAATGAGTCAAGGACTTGAGATGAACCTGGAAAGGAGAAACGGGCCGAGAATCTGTACAATCAGTGGATGTGCTTTTTGGGGTAACTTTTTCCTGACTTTTAAAGATTCAATCAATGCAATGTATAGTAAAATGGCAATAGATTTTTTCATTTTAACACTATTAGAACAGAAGGGTAAACACTGTTTTATTTGACTGTACATATCCACTTCGTAAACTACCAGTGTCACATTTGGTCACAATAATTTATATAGTTTCGTTTGTCCAGTATATTCTGTACTCTTTATGTTTGTTTTTTTGTTTTGGGTTCTTTTTTTTTTTTAAATTAAACAGTATCATTTTATCTACAACTTTTTTAAAGGCTGTGGCTGTCCTAATTTTTTTTTTTTTTATTATGTGTTTGTAATTTTTCCAGTTTCTTTATACTTTTGAGCAGCGTTTTTGTTTCGTTTTTGTGGTAACATTTACTGTTTACAAACTGAAGCAACTGGCTCAGATTAATCTTAATGGTTATAAACATACTGTAGGTGATGTTATGGTGCAAGGATGAGAAAAAGGTTCCTTTCCCCACAGCCCACCCCTGCGAGGTGCTGAGCACCTCTCGCCCTCCTCCCGTTGTTGCGATGGCTCCCACGCCATTCCTCACCTCCCACTGAGCTTTGCTTTCCTGTATCGTGGTCCGTGAATTTGTCAAGCATTGTACTTAACCTTACCTAGGCTGTGAAACCTTCCTGCCTACCAGAGAAACAAAACCTCCCTGGCACAAGCTTCTGGATGACAAAGGAGTGCAGAAAACGGATTTGTGATTTGCGAGAATGTCGAGAATTTCAGAAATTGTGAGAGGAGCCAGTGCGGATTCGAATCAGAGGCTTACGGGTTGGGTCCTGTGCCTCACAAGCAGGCTGGGCTTGGTAGGATGGGTAGGGGGTTCCATGCAGTGGTCAGGGTGGTCCTTCCACACTCCCACAAGGATCTCGGCCTCTCCCTGGGCATCCTTTCACAGGGGGAAAGCCTGGGCATGGAGGAGCTGGGTTTTCCTGATGAAAGAGCTTCCTATGGATGTATATTCACTCTGCGGGACGTCACCACCACGCAGCTGAGCACAGACATCAGTAAAGTGAAGTGTGACTTGGAGGCTTTATACAATGTGAAAATTGGTTGTGATTCAAACCATCTCAGTTACTGTTCAAAGACAGCGTAATCAATACGAAAAGAAAAATGGGAACTACTAAGAAACGCTTTGCATGCTAGGCATGTCGTTAAATTTTCCCTTGATATGAAGCCAAATACAATATATAATGTATCATACATAATATCCAAAGGTGGAAACCAGAATAATATACTAATCTACTGTTAAAAATCCAGCTTCTTCAATTAAATACTTTATATTCCTGTGGTAAAACTATATTTGATTGATAAACAGACTAGTAGAACTTAGAACATGGATGTGCCAGTGTAGAGCATCCTGCTGCTCCAGAAGTCGTACAGGAAACAGAACTGCAGGCTCATCCAGGCAGAGGCCACAGTGTGGAGGACATCTCTAGTAAAGTTGCACTAGATCTGAATCACGTAAGAATCAGGGGTTTGGGGATGGGGGGGAGGAGGGCGGGGGGAAAGGGGAGAGAATATAAAAATCTACAGCAAATGCAAACAGAACCTTGTCGTGTGTTTGGCAAAGCAAATGCTTCTCCTTGTTTTGGTTAAGTTGTGTGTCCTGGAGTTGTGCATTTGTTTATGCAAAGTGTCCAGTGTCCCTTTTGGTTATGTCCCATTGGAGTTTGCTGGTAGCCTTTTTGGAGCCGTGCTGAGGCAACGCAGAGCTGGGGGACAGGGAGAGGGGAGGAAGGCTCCTCGCTTGCCCCACGAGGAGACTGGCCACTGTTGGCTGGGGAAGCTCATAATATACTGGGCAAAACGTCAGGGCAAAGAAAAAGAAATGGTAGCATAAACCCCCAACAGAAGCGGTGCATTATTTGTTTAAGAACTCTTAACAGAAATCTTGGAAATCTTTCAACAGACTGTTGAATTCTCTATTGGCTGAAAAGTCTTTTTTTTTTTCCTTGATGTCTTAAATGGGGCTTTGTTTGCATTGTTTGAGTTCAAGGGGCCTTATTATTGAATGAAATTGCACAAGCCTTTCTTTGTGCAATCAGACCATTGTTATTGGTAGGTTTGTAAAGGAAACTGCCGAACCTAATTGGCAATAGAGTCATAAATCTATTTACTAGTACCCAGTTCCAAGAAATGTTGCAATTCAAACGCACTATGTCCAGGATGCATTAGGGATGCTGAAGGTTGTGAGATCCAAAGGAAAAGGCCCAGCAACAAACAGCTTGTGTGTAGCTTCTGGCCATGCTGTAAGCCGAGCTTCATGAAGCGTGTGCAAAGTAGGGCCCAATTCCTGGTGCAATCCGTACCCCTGGCCAGGCTGAGTGGGAGCAGGCTGGCGGTTTGCAGCAGTTCCATCGCAGCTGTGAGCTGGCCTGGTGTGAGAAGCTCACTGGGTGGGTCCGTGCCTGGGGAGTCATTTGTCTCAGCTGCAGAGAATTGGCTTGGCAGCTACTGGAGCAGGAGGCAAGTGCTATGCTGCCTCTGCCAGCAGGTTTGCCCCGTTTGGGGGGACGTGGGGCTGCCACCTCCAGAGACACCTCTGGGGTCCCTCACCCTCCTCGCCTGCTCTCTCACTTTGCAGCGGTCAGTGAGGTCACACCTGGTATTTGGTGATTTTGGTGAGCAGTGGGACTGCCTGCGCTGGTGTGAGGCGGGCAGCATTGGCAGCGCTGCCGTGGGTGCTGCCGGCGGTGTTTGCTGTACACGTGGTTGATATTTCACTCGTTCTCTTCCTCCTCCTTCTCCCCTCTCCCCCCAGCCCCGCAGTTTTAAATATGTTCTAACAATGGCAGCATAATCTACTAGCTGTTTATACTTTTTTAACTTTCTTTTGTTGTAAATATTGTATACTTTTTGTGATTCAAGTTATGTAGCCTATATGCTCTGTAAGGTGATGATTTGTATATACAAAAATGGCCCAGTAATATTATATAGTTTCCCATTTAAAAGGTTATTGAGTAACCTTTGCGTTAGTTTAAACACTACCAGAAATAAAGCTGAGCCAACTATAAACACTCAATTTTTGTATGTTTTCCAAATTGTACTTATTAATGCTTTTGATACTGTATTATGTGCCAATAGTTTCCCAATCACATAGCAGGCAAAAGATATTTTGTACTTTTTGATCCACTGTAATATTTAATAAAAAATGTTACTATCTGTTCCCTTTTGTGTTTGATTAATAATTCTGTAAACAGCCCTTATCGCGATGGATTACATATTATCCCATCTGACCTTTCAGCCCTCTTATATTGGCTTTACTAGAGAAGGTATCTCCTCCTGCAAATGATTAGATTAAAGAAATGGAAGTTTGCAATTTCCCAAAAGAGGAAGAGACAAGATCTTCAGTCAGTGCCCCTCTATTTTTGCAATGTGCTTACATTAAAGTGTGGCTGTGATCAGGCTGACTGTAGGAATAGCTTTTGAGGGCTTAACATCCATGCTTAGCCAGTAGCTCCACTACCAAATTTGCTGTGTTTGCATCTCAGAGCAGGATTTTTTCCACCAATACTGGAGGCCTGGGAGCTGGGACCTGAAAATTGCCCCCACGTCTTCCCAGCTCAACCATGGGTAAGATATTGGAGTCTGATGCTAACTAGTAATTTTGCTGATGACGCTAAACAACCACCAAATAAACTTAATTTTTACTGTATTCCTTCACAGGTCCAAAAAGCCCCCATAAACCTGGCGGCCTTTTGTATTAGCACAGCGAATGCTGTTAAACTCCTGGTTTCCGCAGATGGGAAAATCGTTTGGGTGGGTGTGGGTCAGGATTGGGTACTGCCCTTGCTCAGTGCGGTTTCGCAGTGGGACAGGCGAATCCCCCATTAAGTTAAGTGGGTTAAGTTTGTGGTTCTGGAGCAGGTGTGCAGCAGAGAAGCCTCCCCCACCCCTGGGGTTCGAGAAGCTGAGGCCATGGGTGGCCCTGGGGGCTGTACAGTATGCACTGTGTATGAGCAGGCAGAATAAACCTTCTGGTTTAACCTGCTGCATTTTCGTTTCCATTGATCGTGTTTATTCTTGTATTGTGAGAAACAGTAAATAATTATGCCACATATGAAGCTATGGGAGAAGATGGGACCATCTCGCAAACCTTTTGCCCCATCCACTTCTCTCTTTGCCAAGCTGAGGTGTTTTCTTCTTTTCATGTTGAAAACGCTGTCAGCTGGTGATCACCTGAAGGCAGTGGATGCCAGCTTTTACAGGAGATGCAGAGATGGCCAAAGTAACTTGGTTTTCAATGCTGCTTGCTTCCTTGCTTCTTAGCCCTTCCTAATCTGTGGATTAATGTAAACTAACGCTGCCTGTTCCTGCTGTGCTGGGGGTGCCCATTGAGCTGCCCTACCCACACCACAGAGTGTGACTAGGAAAATGACCCCAGGAGCTTTTTATACCCAGATGAGCCTGGCCTGTGAGTGGCACTGAGGGGGTCACAGCATCATCCCTTGGCTGGGCTGGGCACATCCCAATGAGTTTGTTGGGGTTACTTGGGTGTCAGTGCACCCACACACATGTGCAAGCATTGGAGTGAAGTAGTCTATGTTAACAACACCCTCTGTGCTTGCAGGGCAACAGGGGCACCTCCTCAGGGCTCAGCACACCCCACTATGGGCTGGTGGGGTCTGCAGAGGGCGGAACTACACTCAAGAAGAGTTTGCCACTATATTAGGGACTTGAGACCGCTTTGGGGTTTGAGAGGGAAATGTCCAGTGACCTGAGAGAGGACAACGGATGCTGTGCTGCTGGCTTGCTGTGGACAAGGGGTTTGTCACCTGGTGACACCAATTTTTCAATTCATCTGCCAGCAGCAGTTTCAGGGGAGCTGAAGCAAAGCAGAAGTGCACAATGTGGTGTTGCTGGCTGCAGTTTAGTTCTCCTGGCTGAGAGCTCTTAGTTCTGTCCCTTGCTGTCTCACCTTTCTGTAACTGCAGAGCAGTGCCCTGTGCCGGGCTACTTGCAGGAGGAATAGGAGCAGTGATTCTGGATTCCTCTGGTTTCTGGGCTATGGTAGCTGTGTGCCTGCTGCACACACTCTTTGAGGACCTTGCAGGACCTTCACAAGTCTGGCACAAGCAGGCAGGGCACAGAGGGCTGAAAGTGGATGGAGGTCCTGGAGCAGGATCCCCCTGCCCTGGATGGCTCTTGTGGGGTGTGGCTCAGCAGTAGCTGCATCGCCTGGCAGCATTTTGGGGCCAATTGTAACCCCCTGGTGATGCCAACCTGTTGGGAATGGGGCCCTTCCTCTCCATCTCTGCCTCACCAGAGATCTCTCTGCTCCAGAATATTTCAGGAACATTTTCTAGGAAAGTTGCTGGTGCTAGGAGGAGCTGATCACGCACAGACATCACTGGTAATCCTCACTGGCACAGTAATTGCTCTGGGAAATGCAGTGCTCGCCCACAGGCTTTCCAGGAATATCAGTCAGACACCTTTTGCTCTTCTCAAAGCAAAACCAACAGAGCCTGTATGTTTGCCATCCCCAATTTGAGCACGCTCACAACTGAGATGCTATGGGTACATATTGCCTCTACAGATTAAGAGAAACATGGCAGGGCTGGATGGCCTTGAGAAAAGCAGTGTTCCCCAAAGCATCCTCAACCTCCCTCATGTGTGCCTGGACCTGTGGGTGCTGTAGGTTTGCATTCCTGCCGGAGAAAGCTATTGCCGTGGCCAGGCAGTGTCCCCTCCTGCCCCCTGCACAGGCAGCACGTGTCCAGCGAGCAGGCAGGGATGCGAAGGCTGCTGGATACAGCTTAATCTGTGCTTTCATTTAGCTTTTCAATTTATCCTTTATGATTAAAAAAAGAGTATTCGCGATGTCAGATGCTCCATCTAGTGCTCACCTGGGGAATGAACCCCCAGGGTCACAGGCCAAGCCTTGAGTGGGGGGATCCCCTGTCCTGGTGGATGGGTCACTGGGGATGGGACCCTCCACAAGGGCCATCAGGCTGGGGTGCAGAGGACAAACATGCCCAAAACTGGGTTGGACAAATTCATGAACACTTTCATGGCTGCTGAAAAACCAATGTTTCAGGTACAAATGCCTCATGCAGATGACCCACAAGTCCTGTGTGGTGGCAGCTGTGAAGATCTCCCCCTGCTCATCGGAGTGAGGGGTGGCCAGGGGCCAGCACATGTGCCTTGTCCTTGGGTGCTGCACCGTGCTCCCTGGCTCTCACACCATGGCACCGGCAGGAAAATCCTGGTAACTCCCTCCTCCTCCTCTTGCTGCTCCTGGGAACAGAGCTGCTTGGCAGAGCTTGACAGAGCTGCTTGGTGTTGGTGATGAGCATCAAAGCATTTAACAAACTGTCCTGGGTGTGGGGGCTGCTCTCCTGGGAAAGGAGGTGGCTGAGGGTGCCCAGCCCATAGGGGGCTACTTTAAGAAAGGAAGAAAGAGGGGCAAAAAATCACAGAACTTGCAAACATTCCTCAGTTTGCTCTGAAATTTAGTCGGGAAAGGAAAAATATCCCCCACCCCACCCATTGCTGAGGCTGTCCCATGCCCTCCTCTGCCACAGGCCCTGCCACAAGGCAGCACCATGTGTGAAGTGACAGTGTGAGGTGACATGAAGCCGTCAGTCAGTGCTGTGCCATGAGGCGATGCCATGCTGAGGCCTTGCCATGAGAAAATGCTGTGAGACGACGCCATGCAGTGAGGGGCTGCCATGCCATAAGGGGATGATGTGAGGGTCTGCCATGCTGTGATGCCATGCCATGCCGTGAGGGGCTGCCTTGCTGTGAGGTGATCCTGTGAGGGGCTGCCATGCTATGACACAATGCCATGCCATGAGGAACTGCCCTGCCATGAAGTGATCCTGTGAGGGGCTGCCACGCCGTGAGGGGTTGCTGTGAGGCAATGCCAGGCTGTGATGCAATGCTACAAAACTTCCCACCTTGCACAAGCCGGTAAGAGCTGCTCTTCAGCCATTTTGGTGCCAAAACTGTTTGTTTGTTGATACAGGCATCTCCTGACGCCCAGGGGCTTGGGCACACCACAAATGCTGCCTCATGATGGGAAACACCAGAGGGGTGAGCAACAGCCCCAGTTTATTTTGGGGCCACCATACAGGGGCGTGGGAGCCTCAGTGCCAGTAGGCAATGCCATATCCCTTCCATGAGGCAGGCGCTGTGATGGGGCTGAGCTGTATAAGTGGGAACAGGAAGCAAAGGTGGAGGGCAGCCATGCTGTGCTCCCAGCACACACCCCAGGTCCTAAAGGGTATTTGAAGGACACAGTGGGATCCCATGCCATGAAGATGAAACTATTGCACCTCTCTTGTTCTATGGATGGTTCATGGATACACCTAAACACAATTTCATTGAATTTACAGGCAGCCAGGTGTGTGGAAGCAGGGGTGCAGGGGATATCTGCAGTGAGAGGTGCTGGATGGTGTTGCTCAGAGCAGAATTTGGCTCTTGTAACCTATACATCATGTGTGCACCCAGTTTGGTTTAGCCACTGCTGGTCTGGGATGGAAAGCCCAGGGAGTGCTAAATCCCTCGATTACCCTGCACGTCGGTGTCTACACACCACTCAACTCCCACTGGGATGGCTGGGCCCTTGGCATGAGCAGAATGTGTGGTCACACAAGGTGATGGCCATGTGGCTTTTCTGGACTGGCACCCTACGCTGGCCCCTCCACTCTTCAGTACCAATGGGGGGAATTATTTAGCTTCTGGCAAAGGAGGCATGCACAAGTGCCTTGTCTCCCCAGCACTGTCTCCCACACCTCTGCTCAAACCCTCCATCTTCTGCAGGGACCACAGGGCACTCCTCTCCTCTCACAGTGCTCCCTTATGTTTTCTGGCAATGCTTTTGTCTACAAGCTCCCCAAAAAACAGCCAGGCAAAGCAAGCTTTCCCCCTCTGCCCCCTGCCAGTGTCTGTGGAGCTCTCAAATGAGGAATAAAGCCATTTGTTTCTAATTACATTTGGCAGCCACTCAGAGAATTTGGGACTAAAGCACGCAATTTTTTTTTTGCTCCTGATTAAAGCACTTGACCTCATAAGCAAAAAGCAAAGATTTCAACACACCCCTACAAGTAGGCTAGGAACAAACTGCAGAGAAAAGACCAAAAAAAAAAACCCCTTTGCTCTAGATACACAAAATAATTCATTATGAAACAAAAGGCAGAATATTTAGTGCATCGCCCAAGCTCACCTAGGGCTCAGCTAACTGCCCAATTACTGCTTTTAGAACTCTAACTCTGAGCACAGGCACACACAGTGAAGGCCCACATGCCCCATTGAGCCCACAGCATGCACGTGGCCAAGACCCATTTGCTACCTGTGGGAAGAAAGCATCTTTCATGGGACAGCGCCAGCCTGCTGGGCCCCCATGCCTGGCTGACGGGATGGCTGGGATGAGGACCGGTGACAGTGGATATGTGAGTTGTTGTCATCTTCTTTTTTCCCCCCGTATTCCCAAGATGAAATAGATTTTACCCACCAGCTGCAGCATCCTTGGTGCCTAATTTCAAGGAGCGGATGTCCTGGGGTGCCCTGGGCAGGCTGGAGGCTGCAGACCTTCCTTCCTGCCTTCAACCCAGCAGCATCCAGCTCCCGTGTTTGCTATTTTCCCTGTCTTTAATGCAGTGCAAGGATGTGTCGCAACTGCAGAAGAGTCAGTTGGCTCCCAACCAAGAGAAATAGCAATGATCTTGATGGCATCCTTTAAAATAGCAGAGAAACCAGCTCAAACAGAAATTAACTACCCTGTGAGGTTCCGTGGTCCATAAAATACTTCCCTCATCTCCATGGTTTTAAAATAACATGAAAGAAATACTTTCCATAAAAAGTACTTAACTAGCATACAGATTTTTTTTTTTAGTCATAATTCTGAGAGTCATACCCAAACAAAATAGTTATACAAGCATTAAATTATACATTAAAGAAGGCTGATAAAGAGAGTGGATTACAGAGCTACCATATAAGATTTCAGATATACAGATAACAGCATTATTAACATTTCTATTAAAGGTGACCTACAAAAAAGGGACAAAAATAATCTCTGATGCTTCTGATTTCTTGTGATGCAGGAGAAATGGCTCCAGCCCAAGTGCCACCTAGTCCCTATTATCATCCCTGTCTGCTTCCCTGCCCCATCCTCTTCCCCCAAAATTGAGAGAAGAGGGTTGCTTTTTTTCTGGGACAGAAAATATCCAGGCTAATGTTCTCTGTTTTACCTGTGAAACTTCCTTGGAGGGCATAAAATGGATGTTTTTCTCAGTGCTTACGTGAAACATTGAGATGGTGAATTTTTAGAGGAGATATTTTTTTCTCTCTGCTTGACAGGTACCAGGGGTTCAACCACGTGAGCAAAGGTAGCAATGGGCAGAGGTGGATGCAGTGGGGCTTGGGCTTTTTATGCCCAGCGGGGTTTGGGCTTTTTATGGAGGGCTTATGTTGCATCTTCCCTCCAGTGGTTCTTCCCCTGGGGGTTCCCCAGTGCCTCTGAGGTTGTTCCTGTGCTTCAGCTTTCCCTGGGGTGGGGGCATCACCTGCCTCACCTCTCCATCCCCCTGCAGGGTTTCATAATGCCTGTGGGCAATAAGAAATATATAGTTATAAACATATATAATGAAGTGTTAAATACATTTTAATATAGATAAACATATAAATACAAGCAATAAATATATCAGAATAATTTATGTAGAAGTATGTATTTGTTTGGATACTATATTTTTTCTCTATAGGTTTACATACTTATGTTTATGTAAATATATATGTGCACTTTCATTGTATAAATAGATAATGTAAATATATAATTACCTCTGAGACTGCTGCTCCTCTGTCCCTGGTGGCTGGGATTGTTTATCAGGTTTTTTGGTTGCTGTTAGTTTCAAAATTTATGTGGAAGAAACCAACAAACAAATTGCCATACACAGGCACACACAGAAACACACTGCTCCCGCGTAAGCAGCTCCTGCTCTTGCCATGCCCTGGGATTGAACACAGGCACTTTGGAGTCACATACCCATCTATGAGAGGTGTCCATCCCACTCTGTCCCTGCAAACAGAACACCTCTTCCAGGTTGAAGCTGGAATCTCATCCTAGTGCTTGATCTGCAGCAGCAAGGATCCTGCTCGTATAACCCATCCATATCCAGGGTTAGAGTGGCTTGGAGGAGGGTGAGGGCTGGGTGATTTTATACCAGCTTCTCCGTGCATTTGGGCTTTAACTTTAGGTTATTAATATACAATGACTCCAGATATCCAGCTGTAGCCTGTTATCCTATACCATTAGTATCTGCTTTGTCGTAAGCAATGGGTGACCTGGGAGCCAGGTGTGGCTGTGTCGCCCATCCAGCAGCCTGCCTTCAACAATCATGAAAGGCCCTTTGGAGAAAGACCCTGTGAAGTGTTTTGTCCAACAGTTCATCTTATAATACTTACAAAATGTGTCCCCCATCAGCAAAACCAGAAAAGGCTGCCGACACATGCTGTGGCTGGGCAGCCATCTGCTTTGCCACCATGGACATCTTGTCTCAGGACGTGACAATCACACAATAAAATCCTAGTCCTTGCTGAAGGGCAGGAGTGGGGGGTGTACAGTAAAAACTGCTGAATGGTTCTCTTTTCATTTACTGTAGTTTTTGAATTAGACAAAACCCCATTTCATGTGATGTGAAAATGAGAAGCTGGCACTACTCCATCAAGAGACGAACAAGAGTGGATTACATTTTCCCATCTGGAATTATATTGCAGCCCCACCAAACACTACCCATATGATATAAAATAAACTTGAAATAAATAAAGCCTGACAACAACCCACTACATTATGAGTTTACCTGGGTGACATCAACTGAATCTCTTTTGGTGTGGACAGGTTTCTGATCCAAACCAGATCTCCGACAAGGCAGCTGCAGATGCTACTCTTTTCCAAACTAGTAAAAAACACATAAAAATGGTACACAAGAAGAGTCTGAACTGCAGCAAAGGGCCTCTGAAGCAGGAATGAGAAGACAGGGAATTCACTACGTTGTTATGTATATCAACGGGAAAGGGATTTTCCTCCCAGGAACTTAAAATGTGATGTGAAAGGCATTCAGGTTTCACCCCTTAGAGTACCTGTGTCCTGTGCTGCAGCAGACCCTGACACCCCCTTAGTCTCCACCCACCATGCCCTGAGCCACTGGCTGCCCAGGTCCTGGAGGTTCTCTGAGAAAGCAGTCATTATTCTCACAGTCCCTCTGTCTTCCCCTGCATATTCTGCTTTCAGCTGCTAATGGAGATGGAGGAACAACTCCAAGAGTGGAACCACCAATTGTATTTTCCACTGGCTGCTTTGGAGGATGTGTTTGTTTATCCCCCTCCTCACTGGTGTGTGATAGCCGTGCTCGGAAGGAGCATCTGTTCTTCATTTAGAGCCAGCGCTAAGCTACTTTTGCTATGGGATTGATGGAGGCAGAAGGAGATCAAATGATTTATCCAATTTCAGATGGAGTCCCACTAAATAGCTTGTCTGTAGCACCTATCGATTATTGGCCCTCCTCTGTTCAGAGGAATTACATGGATCAAAGAACTGAAATCAGCATGGAAGTAATAGGGGTTCCCAACTCAGTACAAATTCGGCTTTTCAGACAGGCCCTTATAAGGTTGTGTATGGAAAATCCCAGAGAAGGCCGAGGGAGTTATGCACTATTAGAATTAGGATACATCTCCATATGGATCAGGCACAAAGGAATTACAACTGCATGCTGGATACTTCAAACAAAGAAACAAGGTTACTTGGACTAGAAATCCACTGGCCCCTCCATCTCTGGAGGGGATGGCTATGGGCCTTGTGCTCTGCTGCTGCCACCACTCCCCTCGGTGCCACCCCCACACTTCAGTGCTGCTCTCTCTCTCTGGCATTGCAGAGTTTGGATATGTTATTAATTTTCATTTTTATTATTTTTTCTGAAACCAACTTTTTAAAGAAGAAGCTATGCCTGGGCTAATTTGGCCTCCCGAAAGCAAACTGTACTTGCTGGAACAATGCAATAGAATACATGATGCCATGATGGCTGCAGGGCCTCAGCTATCGCCACATGCCAGATCATCCAGAATGGGACAGAACACCACTGGACATCTCCCTGCTGTGCAGCGCAAGGACCAGCACAGAAGATGCACCTCACAAATTAGCACCAGTGTCCCTTGGCTGAGTGAGGATTGCTCCATCAACACAGCCGTCCTCACCAGGCGAGCAGCCCCCAGCCTAGACACTGGTATAGATACCCATAGAAATTGGAAAAGTTGTGCTCGTGACATTTTGTTTTATTTTCCTTGCCCAGTTGAGAAGGTAGGAAGAGGGGAAAGGATGAACATATAATTTGTTGGGTGCACCTGGAGCAGAAGGAACAGGTGGAGAAGTTGGGTGTTGTGTTTTACAAGCCCAGCTGTCTGGAGTCCCACTGTGTGAGCCTTAAAAGGCTGCTGGCAGCGTTAAAACTTATGCATATGCATGTGTGCACACAATAGACAGGACAAATACCTTAAAATTTCAGCCTCAAGTTAGTGGTTAATTATTATCTGAAGTGAGTATGGATGCAATATCTGTTCCTCCACTGTTCCTCTTCACAGCCCCTGAATTATATTCTGTAACTGGAATGGCAGCTTCTTAAACACTCTGTTTCAGATCATACTAACTTGTAACATTTTGATTTGGCTTTTGAACCTATTCAGAAAGGTTTGAAACCAGTAGTTACACCGAGGAGGAGATCAGGTGTGACCTCTGTCTGCAAGCTGAGACCTTCAGTGTGCAGATATCATCTGAGCCTGTCTCTTCCAATTACAACCAACTCTTCTATCAGTTATCCTGCAATATGTCACACAGGAGAGCTTCTGTGATCCACCCTGAGCAAATATGAGCTCGAGCTGCCCACAAACATGATTATGTAAGAGCCATGCTTTGCAGTGATTGGGCTTCTCCCAGCTTGTACCATCCAAGTCATCCTGGTGTTTAACCCCCTTGTGTTAGAGAGAGCTCAGTGGTGAAGAGACTACTTGGTGGAGAGTGGAGGGATATTACTCACATTCAGTATTTCATATGGGGACAATTCATTGCAAATGTCTTACCACTGATATTCTTCTCTGCCGGGCTCTCTCCAGAAAAAAAGACCTGCGAGGGAATATGTACTCCAATGCTTTCTAATTTCAGGTAGCTTGGAGGCACCCTCACTGCAATTTGGCTTGTGTTCACTGCTGCAGGAGCAAGGGAAGGCCACCTGTCCCCAGCCACAGTGAGAAACCTGACCAGCAACATTTAAGGTTTCCATCAAAACTGGGAAGGGGATGGAACAAAAACTAGTGCCTGACAAACCTCTCCAGGGTGAGAAGTTTGCTGAACATTGCTGACTGCAAGTTGGTTAACCTTCCCAGGAAAACTTGGATTTATCCAAATACCATGCTCCTGGAGCTGTGAAAAAAACCAGATTTCTCTGTAGTGCCTGGTACGTGTTCCCCCTCCCTGGCTGTCCACGCGCCGGGCGCTGCTGCCCTGGGCGGCCTCTCCAAGCTGTGCTGCCGGCAGGACCCACCCTTCGCAGCCAAAAACCTTCCAGCTGGTCCCGAGTTACGCAGGCCTGGCTTTCTGTTTTCTCCTTACGTGTGTGAACAAGCCTTGCTTGGAGCCTGCGGGCATGGAGGCGATGTAAATGAAAGCATAAACACGGCCATTCTCTTTAATGGATGTGCCGAGTGCGGTGTGCTTCGGCTTACGCAACCCTGCTTTGAACAGTCTGCGAGGAATTCATAGAATTCTCATAAATCTTGATCGTTTCACTTTCATTGAGGGGTTTTATTATTCCTTTTTTAATTTTGTTTGCTTTTTTTTCCTTCTCCCCCCATTAATCATTCTCTCGTTCAGAAGTTCCTCTCTCCAGCGAGAGAGAATTAAAAAGCTCTGCTTGGCAGAGCCAGTGAACCGCACCAGCTGCATACTAACAAGGATGAGGATGGCTCTCGAGCAACGTGTGGGCAAAGAAGGGATGCAGCCACTCAATTCAGCATGTAGCCTTCCAGGAAAGCTTGCTCTTTGTGAGCAATGCTTGCTCTTTGTGAGCAGTGCGGCTATCCAAAGAAGTAATCTGGTCCTAACCCTGGTCTCACCAGCTTGGGGGATACCATTGTGAGCTTCATGCATGACATTTGGCCATCTGTGTCACGCTCCAGCTGCTGCAGTCCTGCAGTCAACCACTGCTTTGTGTGTATGATCTACCCTTTGGCTCCTTGATCACTTCTAGAAGGTCCAGTACCTTAAAACACTCGCTTAGAAAACCACTGTCCTTAGTTACTACACCAGAAAAAGCAGAGGTGTAAGGGGGAGGAAGGGGGAATCAGAGGAGCCTACTGTGACACCAGGAGCCATCCAAGAGGGAGAAGAAGAGTGGAACAGCCCCTGAAGTAACCTACAGAGAAAATGAGGCTGGAGGGATGTTGGAGAAAAATGATAGGGTAAAGTTGCAACTGTGCCAACACTGAAGCACAGCAGGTTTGCATTAAACAGGTAACTTGTGGAGTTGTGTCTAAAACCACCTTATTCATAGGTCTCAACTTTCATGGCAAGAGAGCCTTGGAGGAGAAAAGCTTCTGAAGTGTGAGCTACTGGACTGAATAGCCAAAATGTCAAAATTCAAAAAATATTGCATTAATGTTTTTTAAGTCAGCTGCCCTCAGTATAAGGATTTTGGGTTGGCAAAGAGGAATATTCTTAGCAAATAGTTTTGCTTATAAACCTGCTTTACTAGCATATACCAGGGTAGTCCTGGTCAAATGCTCATCTTGTGAAAAACATCGAGGAAGGAGGGAGAAGCTGGAGCCCTGCAGAGGGACTTACCCCTTAAATCTCCATTATCCCTTATGCTGGTGAGGTATCCCCCAAAGGTGGGAGTAAGGCTGCAAGGGAGCCCAGGGACCACAGACAGTCCTGGGATGAGGACCCCGGTGCCCTTCCCAGTGCAGCTCCTGGGACCAGGGGAGTGTCAGCCCCCTCCTGAATTACTGCCCTCAGGGTACGTGTGCCTCAGGGGTGTGAGGCCTGGCAGCGTGCAGGGGTCTCATCCTGGCAGGCATCAGAGGAGATGCTCCTTGCTGAGCTCACCAAAGCTTTGCCTCTCTTGTCCTCCAAAAAGCAAACAAAAACCCAACAGGTTTGAACCACAAGCAGCAATGGCCCTACAGCTTCTGGCCATGCAGCACATCCCCAGTGCAGTGGCCTTAACAGGTCCACTGGTCCAGCATTATGTGCCCTGATTATTTTCTATTTAATAGTAGTTAGGTGGTTAATTACCTGAAGGTTGCAAGCTGAAGTCTTATTTTTCATACATGACTTAGTAATTAAATTACCCCAGTTGCTATTACATAATGTAAGTAACAGCTACTTGATTTTAAAAGAATAGTCAAATTTGGCAGACAGTTCAGAGTAATTTCATTTTATATTGGAGCCTAATGCTAAGAGATTGCACAGAAAGCAGAAGGCAGCTGCCTGCAATAGTCTGAAATTAGCGTGTGGTAACCAACAACTATTATTTTTGTATTACTGTTTGTAATTCCTAAATGGAGAATTAAATTTCTATAATAGATACAGCTTCTAACAAAAACAAAAAATAGAAGTGTTTGCTTTTTCTGTCAAGGAAAACTCTTTTAGGAAATGTTACCACTGAATGTACATTTCCCAAGGGAGGGTGGAAGGAAAAACCCTCAGCCTTGCAAAATTCCTTTGCACCAGGCTTTGGCTTTCCACAGATACCACTGCAGGATTGTCTCAAGTTTCTTCTAAAGGGCTAGCAAAAAGGTAGATTTATCATTTAGAGATGAAAATGAGGTAATTAGATTTTTGAGCTATAATACACATTTGCTGTAACTGCATTTAGGTTGGAATGAGCATTCACTTGCCAAAAAATGATGTTCCCTCTTCCCCATGAAACAACGAGCCCAGGTGCTCCATTTCTGCTTCTTAACATGTGTCTGACCAAGCCTGACAAATTACAGGGGTAGTGACTAGGAACAGAGGATCACATTTCAGGGTCTTGGAGCTTATATTGGGCAGTAAATTTTTGACCTTAATTTTAAAAGGCTTTTAATTCTGCATATCAGTTTTTATATGAGAAGGCCAGCTGAGGCATGGGGACTTGGGCGCTAACCTGATCTCCCACCCAGACCTAAAAGTACCTCAAACAATCAATGTGTCTTTAATTTGAAATGCTTGATGACTAATCTCGTTTTCTTTAATAATGATCTACAGTTAATCATTATGAGTGGTAAATAGTCTATTGCAGCATCGATAGAAAGAGTTCCTATGGGAAAATTTTCCCCTATACCTTTAATTTAAATATGCATTTTCACATCACACTTACCAAATCCTTACCTTTATGCTATCGCATGATTACAGGTCCATTAACTAATCACATTTGACAACTTGTTTATTGAGGGGAGCAACTATTTTACATCTCTTGCCTGGGAAAGAAAACACTCTAACAAACAATTATTCAGCAGCTGCAATCATGGAGCACTGAATTAATTGGTTTGAAGATCTCAGTCAAGAAGATCTTGATAAAAAAAATCAAAGAAAATGTTGTTTGATAGAATGCATGAATGAGAATGCCAGGAGGGACTGCAGCTCTGTAAGCTGGAGCCCTGCTCCAGGGAGCTATGGATGAGGACTTGGAAACACTGCACTCAGCAGAGGAGGAGGCCGTGGAAAAGCTCATTTGCTTGTTTGTTCTTCTAAGTTTTAGTTTATTAAACCCAGAACTTATACATACAATTTGATTATAGGATCAGGATGCTGCTAAAAGGGCAAACAAACCTGAGCATGATCAGGTCTATAAGGGCTGATACATGGATATTTCATACATGTAACCTCTGTGGATGACTTCTCCTGCCATACAAATAATTAACCCAAAGGGTTAATCATTATAAAGCACTTTAAAACTTTCTCCCTGTGAGAACTGCACTGGAGTGGGATAAAAAGCATGTTGGGATTTCAGCTCTGGACCTGGCTGGGCAGAAGTGTCTTGGTGTGCTGTGGCACTGGGGAAAGGCAGCAGTGCCAGTGCCATTTGCTCCCTGACACGTGTTCAGGGCAGCATCAGCAGAGTTTGCATCTCAAGTGTGCAAACTGGTGCTTTGTTGGGACTAGAGCCTTGTAGAAAATGGTGGGATCAGTGCTGAAGCTTGAGGCAGGTACTGAACATGTCAGTTGGAAAGGGGTTTCTGATCTCTCCAGTTTCTTTGTCCGTGACTGCTGCTCCTTCAACAGCATGAGGAGGACCAGAGTGTCTCAAAGGAGACAGTCCTAAACTCTGCTTCCCCAAACTCTGCTCCATGGACAAGTCCCAGCCTGCAATGCTCTGGCCAAACCCAAGCCACACTTTCAGCTGCTGTAACCCCATGTGTCTTGCAAGTCAGTCGAGATTAAATATGTTCCTGACAGACAAGGCTAATTCCTACAGTGACACTGAAAAGGGTTCAAAGGTTTCAAAGCTCTCTGTAGTAAGGGGCTTCAAAAGTGTAGTATGAGGACTAAACAATATCATCTCTGAATATTATGTCACTATAGAAAGCTGAAGAGGTTGCCCAGTAAGCTGAAGGCCAGCAATAACATCAGGTGGCTTCTCCCCCTAATTGAGATTCTGGGGGTCACATCACACTTGTAACAGTCAACTTTTCAAAACTGCCCAGTTCTTACATTAAAAGTAGCTTTGCTAGCATCACCTCTCTAGAAACAGGGAGAAATAGAATTCTTTTTCCTTTCCGGCATGCCCCCAGTTCAGAAGGTCTGTGAGGATAGCAGTATTTAGGTCACAGTCATGAACTGTTCTGCCAAATCCAGCACCACTAAGGACTAACGTCTCAAAAAGTGTGATGGAAACTCCTGTCACAACTGTTCCTATCTATAAAGGAGGAGCAGAGAAGCCATGGCCCCTGCATTGACTCTTGTTTAATATCAGCAAGAGCCCAAACTGAATTTATACACTTGCAGCTATGTACCCTGATTCAAATAATTGTTTTGCAGGTATGGTTCACAGAATTTGCCCTGGTGAAGGAAATGTAGAAAAATGCAAGTAAACAAATTGTTGCTAAAATTTATATTAATCACTCAAGCAAGTTGTAGACTAGCAGGAGACCAATATGTTTTGGTTTATCCTTATGAAAAATGTAAATAGCAGGTTACACATTAATGCTTGGAAATCACTAACTTTACTTGCCAAGGAATTATACAATTATTTTAAATGAATGAATGGAAAAGTGTGCATCAGTCTATAGGCTCAAGTGGCTATTGCATGAGCTGGGATAAATCTGAGGTGTTCCCAAGACAGCAGACCTTTATCCTTCTTTACTGTAGGGTAATGATCAAGCAAATATTTAAGAAACTTTCTAAAGAGGTCATGAGTAAAATGTGATGTATTATTAGACACACAAATGAACTCTTATTAAAATAATAGAAAAATCCTGATATATTAGGGCATGGTATAATAAATCCAATTTAACCTGGAACTGTGCATGGAATACCATTATTAGGATTTGTCCTTAATAAAAGGCTTCCATTTAGTTAATAAAATTTGAGACTCTACTAACCTTAGAGCAGAGTTTCTTCCACGTCAAATGGTCCATGCTGTGTGACAAAGCTATGGTGGTGAAAAGAGCAGCCTCATCCTCTGGGTCCAGTCACTAAGTTGGGGTTCAGAGGAAAGGCAAAGTTGCCACAGGCCCTCAGTTTTCCCAAAAGCCAAATATGTGGGCTAAGAATCTGTCAGCTCAGTGCTTCGGCAACTGGCACCGCAGCTGATCCATCCACATCATGGGAAGGTCAGTTAAATTGCTCACAGTTTATTTCAAAAGCTCTCAACCCTCGTGTACAGACATGAGGGACTGAAGAGTAATGATCACTCAAAACCGGAGGAAGTAAAGCAGCTGCTGCCATCTGAAAAACAAATGCTGTGAGGACAAAGGAGCTCACTCGTGCCAGCCATGCAGCCAGAACAATTTTTCCTGCTATTGAGAAATTTGTAAGGGAGATGTTAAGCTCACCATAACAGCACTAAGATCTTCTTCTCTTTCCCAAGTTACATCTTTATTTAAGCACAGACCATTCCGGCCACAGAGCGACGGAAACATTTTTGTTTAGTTTTCGCTAATGCAGAATGAGCAGCTAAAACACAGACAATATTAATGAACTTATTCTGTTCTTGTAAATCAAGGGTTCCCCTGAGCGAGCAGTGTGTGTTCAGATCTGGGCACCCGATTCAAGAAAGATATTGTCAAAATACATGTGGGATTTTGAAACAGACGCTAATTAGAAAATGGAAAATATAATCAAAAAAAAAGATGGAAGAGACTGGGATGGTGCCTTCAGGGTGAAAAAACTTAAGTAGGTGTTTGTGTTTTGGAACCACCTTTATAGCCAGTGACAAAAAAAAAAAAGGAATGTGATGACAACTGCTGACTCTTTCCCTCTCAGCAAAAGAAAATATACAAATTTTAAAGTTTGGAAAGAAAACTGTTGTGGCATATCATCAAACTGCAAGTGCTATGAGGCAACAGTGATGCCAAAATTTCAGTAAATTAAAAAATACAATTTTTTACTTTCAACTGCCACTATGAATTCATGTCCAGACAGAGACATACAGTGAAACTTTGACAGACTAAAAGGCTTCCCACGTCTGCATATAAAACAGCCTGTAATTACTAAGGGCTGGGAAGAAGCTCTCTTTGTATGAAACAACTCCACAACTTCCTTCTGCAGGTATTCCTGTGTCACCTTCTGACACTGGACAAGAGCAGAAAAAAACCCTACAGATGAGAGAATGTATACAATAAATAATATTGTTTTGTAACTATTTTGCAAGAAGTTTATAGAACTGTGAAGAAAAGCCTTAACAGAATAAAAGACACTTCACTAGTTATTATAATTTTTCTCCCTTTGGGGAGGTACATAAAGAACATTTAAAAAGCTATCTTGATATAAAATCATGAAAGATTGTTCTTTCCTCATGAAAAGTAATTTATTTTGATGTCTCACAAACTCTTTTTTCTGTGAGTATTTAATACATATATGGAACAATTACAGTTTAACCATTTGCTAATGGTTATATGAAATGATCACCATATCTTACATTACCATGATCCCTTAAAGCAAACTGCAGCAGCTTTAGCTGCAGCAAGACTTTCATTAAATCACTCATCTGCATTGCCTTGCCTTGCAATTATGAATCCCACTTTGTTTTTTTATGGACTCTTAAAATCAGTCAAATATCCCAAAATTAAAATATCTAGCAATTCCCTCTACATTTATTACAGTTATTTTATAACTGGGCCAAAAGTTATAAAACTTTTGCGGCACAGTTGGCTTTGAATTAGCAAAGCCACACTGAGCTCCAGCCAGTGAGGCAAACAGGAGCTCCCCTTCAGCACAAGGCTGCCTGTGAAAGGAAAAACAATTAATGGATGGGATCAGTAGTGCCAGTGGTTCATTTATAAAGCCACCTTACAAAGCAGACAGAAATGACGTAAATCTGCTTCATGGCGTGTTTTCCTGAAAGTCCATGAGAGAAGTAAGATAGCACCTGAACTAAAATGTTGTGGAAACAAGGTGCTTCTCGGGTAACATTTCTGACTTTACCTATACACACAGCGACCCATCTGCTGAGTAAATGCATGGCAGCCAGCACTGACTGCTCGGCCAGTTAAATGGTTTTTCCTCCCTTCCTCTAGTTCAGAAAACTGAGGCTGATACTGTTTGCTGTTGCCAGTTCAAGCCTAGAGGGGCACAGTAACAACAGGCCCAGGGCAAAAGTAGCTATCCCTGAGCTCTCTGATTTTACAGTAGCCATCACCCAGGGTTTATACACGGGAGCAAAGCTTAATGTAGTTACAGATTGAAGAAAACTACAGCAAACCCCTTTCATTCTAGAAACGTTTTTAATTTCACTTGCATATTTTAAAAGAACGACAATATGCTAGCAGCAAAAAATAAAAAGGAAGATTTCTGTTCTAACATTTCACAATACGTTAGTGTCCAAATCTGCATTTTTCTATTAAGGCAATCTGCATTAATTACCTATCACCTGTGAATACTAGGACAGCATTTCCAAATATGTACAAACCTCTATAAAATGTTAGTTTTATTATCATAGGAAAAAAAATCACAATACTAGTAAAAATGTAAACATTTGAAGCTAATGCCTTTAAAATCAAAAAAGGTACCGTCTACCATTCCAAGACCAAGTAAACAGTTGAAAACATTAGCTAAATATAAGAAGTTACCACATTAAGGCTTTGTTCAGTCAATATTTCAAAAGTTGTTCATGTTCCATGAAATTTATATTCAAGTTTGGACTAGCAATTACTTTCAAGTTGTATTTCCTAAAAAAACAGTTCAGGCTGACTCCTATCTCTGCCCGACTTCAAGACAGTAATTCAAGTACTTAATTTTGCTTTTAAGCAGCATTAACTCGTTCCACCAGCGAACAAGAAGGTACAGTTTTCAGAGCAGGCCTGACATGTTCCTCAGAGAAGTACCTCTTCACATGTAGTTCAGCAGATGCCACCAGTGTTTTCCCTGTGGTATACTGCGTCTCTTGAGCCATTTGTTCCGGGCTCAGGGTCTCTGAACAAATACCATTTTTCCATGGAATTCCTTGTCAGGCAGCAGCACTCCAGCTTGCCTGCACAAATGTGGGGAATAGGATGCAAGGGCTGGGAGAAGCCACAGGCCACAGGCCTCCTGCCCTCCTCCAAGCCTCATCCCAGTAGGAGGCTGGCTAATGCCTCCTGCGCCTTTGTGAAGTATTTCCTATTTCATCATCATTTACATGCGTTATCAAGTGACTTTTGGGTTTTGATCCCTGATATTTTGAGTCATGCAGTCTAAGCACCCTCATGATTGAGTGCAGCTGATAAGATGGTATAATGGTTACATTCTCTTTCACTGCCCAGAAGTAGCATTTCCCCTATGGAACAGGTACCTTCTGCCTCTTGACTCCCCTCACCTCCCCTTGGAAGGACAAAAGTCAAGAGTTCCCTAGCTCCATGTGCTGCCAATAGATGGGATTCAATGACCATCACCCTTCAAACCTCACAGCCTGGGACCTGAATCAGCACCAAATCTAAAACATTACGATGTTTTACTGGTCTTAATTCCTGTTTTGAATATTCATCCTGACTATGGTCAGGAAAACTTGTGAAAGAACCTAATTGATAGTTCTAATTTCTGAAGAAGTCTATGCAATGAAAAGGGACCAGTACCAGTAATAAAGTACTACAATTTGAAACTATATGGAAAAGACAAAACCCATCAATTTTCCTCACAGATGTATCTTCTAATTATATTCCTAAAATTGTGCTCTGCTTTTATTACTAATATCTATGTTCTCTTGCATAGACAAAAGCTGAGTACAAATGTATTTCCTAAAACTGACTTTACTGTACAGCTAAGACCAGTGTTGGCTGGTAGCCTGCAGGTTTTATTAGTTAAACCATCTTGCTTAACAGAAAATGCAAAGGCAATAATGGCAATACAGAATAGGGGGAAAAAAAAGGAAGACTAAGTCAGCAACAATAAATACTAAAACCTGAAGTCAACTGTTGCTTCATAATAGGGATTTTATAGTTCTGAAGCAGGATGATTAGGGTAATTAATGGCCTAGTTTGTTTAGTGGTGATCACAGCAATATCATGAACTGGCCCACATGAGTCTAATTTAAGGATAGATATAAAATATAAATAAACATATCTTCATGGAGAACTGGTCTTGAACAACAGGTTGCATTTCACTCTCTGATGTAGTAAGCTTGGCTTGCAAAGACACCTGCACTGAGGTGTTACCCACAAGAACCCTAAGTCACCTACTGCAAACCAGTGAACATGTAATTTCCCTAAAAATATCAGTACTAGATCAAATAAATATAGAATGTTTTGCTGAAGACAGAAAACTAATTTCAAAATACAGTATTAATAGGAATTCAGCAACAAGTATAGCTGTTTTCCATCTTACTCAATTTTCTAAAGGCTCTGGGATGAAAGCAACTCAGTGGCCTGTCTGTTTCCTTTTCCCCAACCTCCTACCCATGTCACTAATGTAATAAAAACTTACCACCTCTCTCTATAAACCTTGCCTTGCATTCAATTTTAAAAATCAATGATCTGGAAGAAACTGTAAAAATCACTTGCAATAAATTTGCAAAGGACATGCAGACTGCTGTAGTAGTAAAGAATGAGGACAGGTCACTTATACAGAGCAATCTGGATCACTTCATGAGCAGTATTTTAGTGCTGGTAAAATACAGTGTGTATATCTAAGAAAATATAAGGTAGGATAATAAGACTCCGAAGAAGCCTTGAGCCATAAAAGTCAGCATCCAAGGTAATGCTTCCACAAAAAAAAGCATAATGCAATTTTTGAAGAAAGAGGAGAGGGAGATATTCATCAGAGTAAGAGGATCACGTTGTGTCTCTATACAGTCCTGATGGATCACTATTGACATCTCATTCAGATGTCAGCCTTAAAAATATTTCTATACGTGAGAAGTACAGAGAAGAACGTGAAGATTAATTAGTCTTGGATAACATTCACTGCAACAAGAAAGTTAAGGAATTCAGTACGTCTCATCAGAGAAAAGGTTAAAAGGGACATAATCATGATTTACAGCTACACACAAGCAATTAGAAAAGCTGATACTACAGAGATCAATATAAGCAATCAAATGCATAAAAAGACCAAAATAACTTAAGGTGGAGCTAGAAATGCAAATAGAAAATCAAGTGAAAAATGTACCTGGGGTAATTAACTATTGCAACAGGAGGCATAACTGAATTCTCATCACTTGAAGACTTCAAATTAATATTAAATGCCTTGCTAAAATATGTATGTTCAGTTCAAAACAAAGCCACCGAATTTAATAGAGAAACTGCTCATTGAAATTCAATGGCCTGTTGAATTTTAAAATAAATCCTCATTATGGTGCCTTCTTGCCTTATATATTTATGAGATTTATTTTTAAATATAACCACTAAATGGAAGGGGGTTACCAAGAAAAAGGTATTTTTTTCTTTCAGAGCACAGCAGCGTTTAAGACTAGATTTAAAGCTAAATAAGCTGCATTTTGGAAAATATGCTTCCCCCCCCTTTATTTTTCCTATTTCTTGTTCAGAGTTGTGCAGTCCACTTAGTCGACTGCCTGATTTACATAATCATGTAGTTATTCTTCAGTTTTTCTGTTCCTATTTATAAACCATTCACAAACCATCCACTTAAGTAACAGCATGATTTATTGTAAGAATGATTATGGTTGTTTCGGAGGGAAAATGGAATGTGATTAAACGAAGAATGAACAAGGACATTCTAGAAACAAAGGGCTTTAATCCCGTGGAAGGATCTGTAAATGAAACCTGCCTCTCAAGCCCTATCCCATATAGCCAATGAACTACTGAGGGAATTCAGCAGATACCTTTACAGCTGTGCAGCCAAGAGCTTAGCAGAAGACAAAAAAATAGATAAACCAAACCAACCCACACTACCTTCTGGAGAAACGGTAAAGCTCCCAAAGCCATCCACACTTAGGAAAAAAAAAATAAATAAAGAACTGTATGTATACAGCTGCTGATATGATCCTCTCAAGACAGGTCTGAGTACCAAGGCTCTAGAGAGAGAACTGCAGGCAGACCTTTGCTGGTGGATGAATTCCAGCATCTTAGATAAACGCATCAGCCAAGAAAAGGGTTGGGTATTTAAGCTGTGGATCCAGAAGAACACAGATTTTCTGTATGCAATAGATGTTTTGCAGGTGCCACAGGAACCCTGACAACCCATGCTTCTTGCAGAAACTGTGAACAGTCTGAGGGAAGAATATCAAAGTTCAGTATTTTCACCTGAAGTATTTATTCCCTGCAATTGCAGAAAGAACAAGTGGTGAAAATCCCTGTTTGTTTACCAGTAACATTGCCATGTTTACAAACCAGCTCCCTACCAGGAGCAGCTGAGGGGCTCCACAAAGGAGAAGCTGTGCTACAGAGCCACACTGATCAGGAAAAACAACCATGAGATGAAATCCTGAGTGCTCATACACAGCACTGCTTCTGAACAGTGTTAGTCCAAAATAAGCAGCAGTGATGGATCATATCCTTGCTCATAGACAGATAACCCTGGCCCATTCGGACAGCACATGAACCAGCAAGAACTTGGGAAATCCCACAATACTTGATAGAACTGCCTCAGAAATTCGTACGGAGTGTTCAGAACGGCGCAGTAACTTTTCATGGTAGATTACCATATAAGCAGTGGTTCCCAAACAATGAGGGAGAGATAAGGATATTTTAGGTTAAGCCAAGCGTGAAGCCCAAGAAAATTGGTTTTGCAAGATCTGTGCTGAAGGTGTGTGAACTCCCAATTGAAGTAGTCTCAGGAGCTGTGGATGGGCTAAGCTGTGGGACTGATAGAAGGCGTCAGTAACACCTGGGCTGTGGGGACACTGAAGTTACCCTGAACACTGCTGGTTTTTCAAGAGGAAAGTACCAAACCACTGTTTTCCTAAATAGCTCCGTTATTCCAGATAGAGAGAACTTCCCCTGTTCTAGTGCTATTATTTAGATGTGAGTGCTAATGAGCACAGCTGAGACTGCAGCTACCAGTAATGCCCTGGCAAACAGAAAAACACTGTAGCCTCAATTCAGAAAAGTTATATGCTAAAATCTATTTTTACCAAGAGTATTAGTAGAAGGCTGAGAAACTTTAAATTCCAGGGACTCTGTAAGTTAATTATGTCATCTATGGCTGCAACCAAGACCTAGGGTCTAGCAGTTCTGTGATGCCTTTCTGTCTAGGGGTTGGTACTGGTTTGGTTTCAGACCTGCTCTTGTTAACCAGAGAAATGGGATTCCCCTGACCAGCTAAACTGCTTTTTCTACAAGGACCGATTTTGCGAGGAGCAGCAACAGGTGTCTGCAGCTGCTGCATTTTTGTAGCCAACACTGACTCAAGGGAAGAACCACTGGTAGATGTGTGGTCAGGCTTCCCCCATTTTTCTTTGCCCAGTTGTTCTGTGTTCACCTGTGCTTTTGCACTGTATGGTGACTTATGGGAGGGTGGAGGTGGAGCTCTTCTTTTCTTTCCTCTGCTGTCATTAGGACTTGTATCTCCTTTTGGGTCCAGAGGCATGTTCTTCTGAACAGTCATCTCATGAGATCCATCGAAGAGTGAAGCCCATAGGGCAGATGCAGACTCTTTTTGCTGGTCAAGAAGGAACTCACCATCACTCTCTTCAATTTTCCTTTGTATGATATCAGCTAAGCCCTCAAGTTTCACTGGAGAATCAATGCCTGTAATTTTAAGGGACAGCAATTAACTCAGATTAAAGCACTACCAATGATTTTACTGCTACCTATTTTGTTATTAGTACTTAGAACACAAAACTGTATTAATTATGTCTTATGAAGTCTGGACTATTTTTAGGAGTATTAATGGATGAAAAGGAAAAGACGACACATGCTTTCACAGAGAGAACTGAGGTGACAGGAGGGAACTGTTTCTGTGACAACTGGCATTTAGGCAACAGGGTGGGCACTGATATTTCTTTCCAAGTAAAAGTAGAAAAAATAATGTACTGGGAAACCTGTACATATCAGACATTAAACACATTTTGTTGTATAGTACTTTGAAAATTTCGTTTCACAGGAGGCTCATGAAAAAGTTTATGACTAAATATTCTTGTGCTGCTAGCCTGCTGAAAATGGGACATCTTTACATATATCATTTTTCTCTATGTGGTTTAAGACTGCCTTGCTCCATTTCTTATTCCTCTTTCTGAGTTTTCTATGTATACTGAAGTAATACCAGCCTCAAACAGCAGTAGTACCATCTCTGTTGGAGGCCACACATTAATGATTTTCAACACATTTTTAACACAGTGTTTTACTTATAGAATCACTTGGCTACAACCTCCTTTCATGTAGTGCTAGAGAGCAATAAGGTCTCTCTTGAGCCTCCTTTTCTCCAGGCTAAACACCCTCAGCTCCCTCAGCTGCTCCTCATCAGACTTGCGCTCCAGACCCTTCCCCAGCCCTGTTGCCCTTCTCTGTACATGCTCCAGCCCTGTTAGTCTTTCTTGTAGTGAGGGGCCCAAAACTGAACACAAGATTTGAGGCATGGCCTCACCAGTGCCAAGTACGGGGGACTACAAATACTATAAATAAGCAGGAAAGAAAATGGAGTATTAAGAGTGAAGCAGAGTTTGTGTTCTGCTCCTCACTGATGTACTGGTCTATCAGTGGGATTATGCTACCATGGTACCTTTGTAAAACTTCCATGTGGTTCATTTACTGCATTTCTGCCCTGCATTCATAGCTTAGATAAGACTCTTTTGACTGTTCAGTGCTCTGATGCACAGTAACTCAATGACACACACAGAATTTTGAGCATCTTCACAGTTCCCATCCCAAGTAGGAAGCAGTCAGGCATTTACAGTTGTACAGGGTTTCTCAGTCAATACTGCATTGGATCCATTAAAACAAAGTGACCTACTTTTTCTAGTCTGTAAATATTATTTCTGTAATGAAACTATTAAAATAATCCTGCTGCATACCATTTTGCTCTGTGAAAATACAAGTCTTGAATACACTCTAGCTAGGTTTTTCTAGCATATTTTTCAGTATCAAAGACCAAATAATTATGATAAGTTATGCTAGGTAAGCCTTTAAATAGCTTTAATATCAGCAGATTAATTTCATGCAATTGGTTTGCAGGTTGGACTATTTTACCTTTACATTTCCTGAGCTTTGTGCTACTCTTACCATGAATGTTTATTTCTAGTGACAGCTTTTTTGAGTGTGTTCAGGGCTCTCTAGTTACAGTTCAGATTGCAGAATTTTTAGCTCAAGGTATAAAAATGTATTCATTATTTGTGCTATTACAAATTCAGATTTAATATGAACTCCTTGGTATGCAATTATGTGCTCTTTCATTGTCTGAATTGTCCTTGAAAAACTCGATATTTCAACATCAACACCAGAAGCCATTTGAACACAAAGAATGTTGTTTCTGTTACCCTGCAACATGAAAAGGCAAATCCCACTTACTCATATCATGGTAGACGGAGGTCGCTTCCTTTGTCAAGAACAAAGGTGGTTTCCGTGGTGACATAATCTCAATTTTCATAAGTTCCTCACAACAATGTTTCCACTGGCCTGAGAGAGAAAAGAGAACAATGACTGGAACTTAAACACTTCAGCCTGGAAAAAAAATGGAAGTTATTAGATTGTGTTAGGAAACTATCTCCAAAGCAATACTAAACAGTGAGCACTTATTTCTGTTTAGCAGGAACGCTCAGGATGCATTTGTATTTTCACCTCTGTACTCATTCTCTTAGCACAAAGATCATGAGTTACTGTAACTTAAGCATCCCAGCACTATTGTTATGCTATGAAGGGAATGGTCATAATTTGCCTGTGAAACTCCAAACAAAGTATAAATCCATCAGAAAAAAAAAAAACACCACCAAAAAAATTTTAAGGTTCAGGAAGTTTCATGAAGTTATGAGGGACAATATCAAATATCCTGCAAGCTGGATGTTATACAGCTGTGTAACAACGTTATGGCAAAGGAACATTCTGTCTTTAATAGAGGATAACTTGCCTTTTATCCATTAGCAGACAAGGAAACCTCTTTTTCTATTAATAGATTTTGACCTTAAGGAAAACAAGACACAGTAAAATTACTTTGTTCATACCAATCATTCCAAGTTTTCTGAGCACATTAATTTTAAGAGAATTTTAGAACCAGGGAAGAAAAAAGGCATTTAAATGCCAAGTGACCCATTTTTTCTGAATCTAAGGAAAATGTCTCAAAAAATCCATGGGTATTCTATCTATAATGAATAAGAAGTAGTTCTTTTACCCCACTCTACAGATAATTTAAAGAGGATGCCCTAGATTTTGCTTGGTGTGTTTCTCTAATTGATAGTTCCCTTTCTCATTGTAAATCAGAGCTAGAAATAACTAGAACTACAACTACAATACTGAGTTTCCACAATCTCAATTCACTTATTTTATTGGTGTTGCCTCAGACTAAAGACTGGTATTTCATTAATTGACCTGGTTCTGTTTTCTGGCCTGATAAAAATAACTATCAGGAATCTACTCTACCTTGTCAATGGCAGCACAACAGCTGACAGTCTCTACTTTCAATAACTCTATGGGTCAAACTACTAAAGCAGAGGAAAAAGACACAGGCAAATGAATCTGTGTAGTTTTTACAATGAATATTTGGTGTTAAACAAGCAACACACTATACTATTTTAATAACGTTTCACTGTTTCACACCAATAAATTAGTTTCTTCTCTCATGTAAGATCAGTGTTGTTCCAGAGGTTTGCCAAAGCATCAGGGTAACAATTTAAAATCTGTTACAAAGCCTCAGGTACAGCTTTTGCCAGGTTCAAGTAAGCAGCCTGTATTTGCATGACTGGACTGGAGTGTGGCTCGGTGAGCATATTCCTGTGTGACAAGGGGTACTGAAACCTTTGAATTACCAACAGAATCATCTCATCTCATCTCATGGCTGGGCTTCGCGAACGAAGATTTGGGAAGGCTCTATCCACATTTGCTACAGGCACGCTGGTGGCTTATGAGGCCAATACATGACAGACATGTCCGATTGCAAAAGGTACAGCAGAAAGACTCCTTAGATGGTGTATTCTGCAATACACGGTTCTTTCTGCGTTGCCTTTTCTCCTTGAGAGTGATCCTGCGTGTGTTCTCAAAGGAGACAGCAGTGTTATAGATGGTGTGTCTCCAGGCCTCCCGATTGGAGGCCAGAGTAGACCAGTTATGGTGATCAATATGGCCAAGGCTGAGATGTTGTTTCAGGGAGAACCAACAGAATCAAGTAATCCCTATTATAACAAATTGCAATTTAATTCATCCATAACACTGCTGAGCAAGGAAATCCCAAGGACACACGCCTACTTGAAAGAGTTGGCTGAATCCACAACCTAGATGATTCCAGCATCCTCACCACTTCCCACTAAGGCTTCCATACTAAGGTTTCATGCTTGCAGAATCTCACAAAACCAACACACCACTGGTAGGATGCCCAGGCAGAAGTGGACTCCTCCCACCACAGTGAAGGAAGGAGATGGTGAGAATTGAGCAGTCCTTAAAAAAGAATTATCTAGAAAACTTCCAAAAGAGACCAAATCCTTTTGAGATTGATGAGCCCATTCTGCCTCTGGTTTCCTGCAAAAAAACCAGACTGAACACACGGACTTTGGTTTAGTCAAATATTTGCCTTCCAACGGCTTAGACCACCACCCACTATTATCCCAGAGAACATTTTTCTTCTCATCATTGCAAACAAAGGCTTATGAGGCAATTCCAATTCCAACTGCTCAAAGATCCCTTTGATGTTACATAATGCCCCACTTGGAGGGCACACTGCCAGCACTGCCTGCTTACTTACTCAGATCATAAAAGTGCTGCCAGAAAGCCTCCATCCACTTGTGAAGTTCATCCCTATTGTCAGTAGCAAAGCGTTGCATCACAGCCTCTCCAGACACGGGGTTGATAACAGAGAAGTTATTAGTTCTCCTCCTGGAGTCCTTATCCACGACTCGAATTCTGGTTTCCTAGGAAAGACAAACTGTGGTAATGAGTTATTGCTTCAGCTCCACGCTAGCATCACCTTATGGCCAATGACAGTGTAAGGAAGGTATCATTTGGCTTTGTATCTAATCCAGATTAATTTCCAATTAAAAAAAAAAATGAACTAATGATAAAAATGTTTTCTCATAAAACTATTCAAATGGCACAAAATATGTGAATAGTAATGGAATGGAGTGCAATTATTGCAGTTTAGTTCTGAATTACAGGATGTACGTTCTGTGTTTCCCCTCCCTCTGCCTTCACCTGCTCATCTCACACTGCTCCCTTTTCTCCACAGCAGTTTAGCAAATAATCTAAAATAACAGCAAGCAGCTCCTTTTCTCCATATGATTCAGATGGACAACTATGTTGTTACAGCTACTACTCAGGTCTCCTACTGCATTTCTGTGGGATACTGTTTACCCAATTCTAAACTTTTATTCATTTTATGTTCACCTTAGTGAATCAGAACATTCAGGGCTGAAAAAAACAGTGACAGAAATTTAAAAAGAAACTTACCTAGTCCATTTCAAAATGGACATTTGAGTTTTACCTTAATTAGGGAGAGCTATATAGAAAGAATTAAATACATATAAAGAAGTATATGACAAGTCTATAAATTTCTTTAGCTAGAGTTAGAAAGGCTCTCAGATTACACAACACTGTTATAGCCAAGGTTTTCCATTCTGTTCAAGGATGTAGTTCAATTGATTTTTACCATCCAGATTAGATCCAGTGGTATTTTCAGAGTATCTAGTTGCTTTGTTATGGTATTACTACGATTAAAAAAAAAAGGCACTTATCCCCAACTGAGTGATTTATCTTTTTGTGTGTAAAATGCTGAAAGACTTAAGAAAAAGTCTGATACAAAATGCAACTAAAAAAATTCCAGAACGCAACTGGTCAACATTGCTGCTCATCACAAACATGATGAGCAAATTAAAGTAACTAACACCACTTTACTTACAAAAGTAAAGTAGAAAAACTGGGAATATCTTTGCACGTACAGTTCAACCTGACTGAACAAGCAATGGTCCATTACAACACAGCTCTTCAGAGGAGTTTGACCAAAAGGTGGCTTCGGGGCATTCCTCAAAATACAGTGGGGACAGAACAATCAGTTCCGTTTTACACAGCTCAACCAGATGTCAAACATCTGCTAAAGATGTTAAACATATACCTACAGAAATTAAGTTTACGCATGGGATCCCACGGGGATAAGCCTAGTTCCGATACTCAGAAAAACAAAAATTATTCTACAGAACATTCCCCAGATTTTAAATGCATTACTGAAGTAACCATTTGAAATACCAACAGCTGCTTGTAGCATATCTGATGGATATGCTCATTTAAATTCTTCTGTCTAAAAATAGGAGATGAAGTAATTCATCCATAAGTGATCTATATCCCATTAACTCAGGTAACCATAGATACCAGCAAAAAAATGAAATCAAATTGATTAACATTTGACAGGTAAGAACTTCAAGCATACCATACATACAAGTTTATTTAATGATGTTTGCTGCAGGTTTTATCCCACAACTGTGGGATTATTCAGAGGAGATAAATCCTCAAGCAACAATCTATATCTGATGCTTGGATATTTCAGCAGTGATACAAGATGCCATTACAGTAATGGGCTGATGAATTTACCAAGCTTGGGTGAATTACACTACATGCCCAGTTCCACCTAACAACAAAAAAAACCAAAACAACAACAAAAAGCCATTAAACAAACAAACAAAAACACCCACCCCACCCCTAAACAACAACAAAAAGTGCTTTAAGTTACCGTGTTCTAATAATGATCAATCTCTCCCAGTCTTATAAGACAACTGAACCAACTCTGCTATAGCAAGTGTAGAGATCAGAAGAATCAGTGCATCAGAACAGGAAAAACAGCTGAATCTTGAACTCAAGCGACTGTTCTGGGAAAGCTGAAGCCAATTTTATGTTCTATATGCAAATGATTATTCCTGTGAAGATGGGGAAAGACTTAAAGGGAAAATAATATGATTTTTGTAAAATAAGAACCTTCCTTTATACTTTTCCCCCCAAATAAAAAAATCTCTTTGCCTGATAATACCTCTCTGAAAAGCTCATATTTTAAGCTAAAAAGAAAACAAAAACAAGAGAGAGGTTGCTGAGGTGCAACACTTTCCTGCTAAGCCAGTCCTGACACAGTAAGAAGCACTGGTTATAAAGACCATTTGAAGACATCAAAACAAAATTACAGTTCTTGAGAAAAATATTGAATAACCTAAGACCCAGTTCCATGTATCTATTTTAAGATTAAAACAAATCAAATAATATCTAACAAAATCCCTTCATGTTTTTAGTATCAAAAAAACCCCCCAAAACCAACCAAGAAATAACAGTACAGCAATGGAAACCCAATATAACCTGTGCACACATTGGTTCCTGTTGTAATGTTAATAATTTCCATTTGTTTGGGGCAAGTAGGGAACTACTGTTAAATTTAAAATTGTGTTCTTCAAAACACATTAATGCACAAGACCAAAATCACTCTATCAGGTAATATTTTCTCCCTTCATTATTTTGTAAACTTGTATTAATGTAACATCCTCATGGCCACTGGACGGCAAGTACAACATTTAAGTATAACATGGAAAAGCAACCTTAGGATATCTGTGCCATTTTAGCCATCTGTGGAGCACCACAGCGGCTGAAAACACAGAGAAGGAGATGGCAGGCAATACATGACCTGGCAATGTTCTGTGGAGCACCAGGGAGCCATAAAGCAGCTTCCAAACTCCTCGATCTGAGCACACATGTGGGATGTGGGTATTCTCTCTGCTTCCCCTGCCCACATCCACTATCTCTTTCAAGCAACTGCAAGGCTAAACTGAGCAATGGGACACAAGATACCAGACATTTGGAGGTACCTAACTAGTCTGTGCTTTTCCAAAATATTTTCACGTGTATGAAGCAGTGGGACAAAGTCCTCACTATCAAGAATATCGATATTTTCAGGGCTGATCTCGTTCCCCCGTGTTGGAGTTCCCCACGCATACAGAGAACATTGCTCACGTTGCTGGGTCCCTAAAAGCTTATATGGCCAAGAACTCATATACATATTCCCCTGCTCCAGCCCAAGGATGAACTCCCTTGGTTCCCTAGAAACACTGCATGGTTCCCTCCAAGTTATGCTGCTGCAACCATCGCCACATTTTCCAGCGAATTTCTTTACCTGACCTAGTCCAGAACAGATGTTCCAACAGGAACTGTCACTCAAGGCAAGGTCAGCTTGATTCTGTCCTTTCCCTCCTGCTGCACAGTTTATCAACTGGTCGATGAACCCCTCAGTCACCAGCATGGACATGGAGACAGTTCTAGGCCTGCATGGCACCAGGACTAAGACTGCACCAGCAAAATATGCCAGGAAGGAAATCATGGGACTACAGCAATTTGAATCAACACCCCAGAATACTTCAAGCTTCAGGCATCCATGGCACAAAAAGAAAATTACAATTTATGAACAGAACACAATAGATTATGTATTCCAAACACTGAGAAATCATGTGAACTGTTGGCACAGGTACCAATTTGCTAAGATATCAGGCATAGGCAAGGTCCTTTAGTTTTCATTAGAAACTAAAGAAAACTTGAAAAAAAAATCAGGAACTGGCCCATAAGGAATATTTCTTCAAACTGGATTCCAGTAAATTTTCTTTGCTACAGAAAATATAATTTCTCTTTTCCTATTTAGTTGTGCAATATAATATGTTATAATCACATTTAGCTGGAACAATAATAGTAGCACTTGCATAATAGGAACTGCAGAACCATTCTTGCTCAACAGCAGTAGCAGTGAAGTCATCTGAAGCTGAAGTAATGACTTTGCTGGTCTTAATAGCTTCTTCAAGTCTCCATTCAAAGGGAATGGGAAATAAGACTATCAGTGTGAATATTTTCCAGAGAGTTTCTCATAAATCCAGATTTCATTACTTTTCAGAAAGTATCATTCAATTACATGTAAAGGATCAGCTTCACATTACAAGTGAAAATGCCACATATGCAACCAGAAGAAATTTTAGTTAGAACGTCTGGAATTGGTGTTCAATCTCAACTTTCATTTCGAAATTGCTGTTTCTATAACAACATGAAGCAGACAAGCCCTTATGATTAGTCTGCTTTCATTTAATCCATAAGAGAAATTTCATAACAAAGGAATCAAAAAATATCTGCAGGCATTACGTTATTTTCAAGAGAAACTGTTTAAGTAGTAAAGTATCCAAATATGTTTTCAACTGTGATTTCTTTTTTTCTAGTTTTAATTTAAATTGAAGAAAAATTCACAGACAGTGAATAGCAGCCTGACACTTGTAAAATGGTATAAGATATATGATTTATGTACCTTCTGCATGCTAGCTTTAAGGATACTCTGCAAACGAAAGGACAGTCTCTCAGGAAAGGCTTATTAAGATGGATTTTAGGTTCTAAGTGTATTGGTAACTTGGAGGAGCGAAATATCTTAGCAGATATGGTTATTTTGTAAGGAAAAACAAAACTAGGATATAGACTCAAACAGAGACCTCCAAGGAAAAATATGAAGCAGTCTGATAGATAATTTTAAAAAATATTACTGTCACAATTTGGAACATGGATTTAGTCATCCTATAATTTACAGAAGTTTGCCATTTCTTAAGTGATATTGTGAAGAGCTGGAAAACAGAATTATGGCAGAGGCTGACTAGTGCAATTAGAAGTGACTGAAGAGCTAAGCAAGTAACCTACTTAAATATATATCACAATCTAAATATTTATTTTATCTAAATGTATGAATAGTTGGAAGAAAAAATGGCTCTGTTAAAAAATATAGCACTAGAAAAAAAGGTATTTTCATTTAAGGAATAAATTTAAATCTTAGCTTGTTAAAAAATAAGTCCTAACACAAACAAGTCACATTATTATACGCTGTTTAAACATTTGGGTTATATACCAGTCTCACTCTGGGTGAGATTGCAGCTGGCTTTTCCAGAAACATTAAAGCCACCAAAAGTTGATATTGCTGTTGTAAGAAGCAGTCCTTTATTACTCCGTGTCCCTACATATTCCCAATCACTGCTGAGCCCCTTCCCTGTACCACACCAGCACTTGTGTAGCCATGTAATGAACTGGGTAAGAGAACTTATTAAAGGGAACCACAGTCAAAGCCACCTCTCCTCGTGCCCCCCCCGATGAACTAACTTTAACCCACATCAGTTCCCTTGTCCAATTCATCAGTCAGCTGCCCCAGTGCCTGCCCTGGTACGGAGCAGCACAGCAGCTGAACAAGCGACTGGACGGCAGGAATGCTTCCCTCAGAATTAGTGTTGGCACCAGGTGCTCGCAGCAGCACTGCAGCGGAATCCAGATCGAAACAGCTTCCAAACGTGTCTGTTTAGTTATGTAAGATGAACCCAGCTATGTTGATTGCAAACAACATTAAATACCTCTGCCCATCCTTATGGGAAATTAACCCTTGATGACTACACCAGAACCAGTTTTTGAGAGCATCTATTCCCTCTAATGCTCACCATTCTAGAAGGTCCCTCCAATAACACTCCTAAAGTGAACATTTAAATATTATTTCAGATTAAATACTTTCTGCTTCTTTAGCCAAATACTAAATAACACTTAACTTCATGTTTTAACACTTTAACTTTTAAGTTTTAAACTCAGTCTTTCCAATCAGGGTATATAAAAACAGCAGTAATGTCATCCTGAAGAACAGAACTTCCAAAGTTATTGTGCCCTGAACAAAACCAGTATTAAGAAAAGTAGCTTATTTTAAGGCACTAAAATATTTTGAACAATTTTCCAGTTCTCCTTCTAATTAAGACTGTGGCCAAATAACAAACCACAACAAAAAAACTTTTGTTAAAAACTCCAACTTGCTGAGGACAAAAGTCCCTAGCATTGCTAGGGGACTGCAAGCAGGGCTGTCTTACGGAACTGTCATATAAGAAGTTATTGCTTGTCCTAAATAAAAACATCCTCCTTTTTGCCTCTATGCTAACCAGTCTAATGCAATGGAAGGAGCTTACATCCACAGCTAAGAAATGTAACGTCCCTGATAAAAAATTCAGTGACTGAAAATTTCACTGAAGCACATTCCACCCACGTGCTACCTATAAAGCATTCTGCATACGAGCTGCTTAGAGCCCAAATGACTCTATGTACGCCTTAAACCAGAAAGAACCTCCACCAAAATAAAAAAAAGAAGACCCAAACAAAAAAAAAACAAAACAAAAGACCAAAACAAAAAACAAATGAGCAAAAAAAACCCCAAAAAACCCCAAACCAAAAACTCCATACAACCAAATTTACCTTGTTGATGGAAACTGTCAATGTTGGCTCCAGCTTGGCCTCAATTTCTTCTGGTGAGTAATAACACAAGAGTTTGCCACCTCTTAGTACACAATACAGCCTCTGCCAGCTCGTTAGACTTCCTACTGTTTGCTGAAGGGAAGAAGTCGCCAGAAATTGCCAAACAAACATAAAACAAGACCATATTACAAGGTATACACATATCAGACCTGATGATCAAAAGTTAGCCAGACCAAATTCATTCCTAAAACAAAGACTCTCTGTTGCAGAACACTTCAGTCACTGATTTCTGAAATGTTAGCAGTACTTTATATGTCTCCTGGTGTTTTACAGTTTTTGGAGATTTATTGCCATGTGACACTAACAGTACAGAGTCTGCTGGTTCACACAGAATGAAATCTATATCTAGTGTCTCTTGTAAGAAAGAAACTACCTTTATTAGCTACAATAATTGCACAATAAGAGAAATAAAAAGAGTACTTCACTTTGGAAATACACAGTACATTCAACAAATGTTAAGCAAAGACATGTGTCTAGAATTTCCACTTTCTCAAATGAATTTTCTGAACAGCTTTCATAAATGCATTACAGTTTCACAACCAGCTTAAAGCCTGTAATTCAGCACTCCTGATAATGACCCAGACCCTCTGGCCCTCCACTATCACCTTCTCGTATGCCTAGTTGTGCAACGAACCAAAATAGAGAAGTGAGTTCACATGAATCATTTCTGAAGGGATGAGTTTAAATACGGCTCAGTTCCCCAGCCCAACTCACCATGCTGTGATATGAACTCTTGTGCCAGCAGAGAGGTGTGCACAAGGATGAGAGCTGCAGGATTATTAGAACTGCTGCCATCAAGTACCAGCCTAAACCAATTCTGAAACAACAATTATACTTGATCTTTGACTAGCAGCCTAAATCATTTTATTGATAAGCACACCAAAGAAACATTTACTTCTCTATGCTTAGCCGCTGAAGGTACTGTTTGTGAACGCAGCTGTGAGAGTTTTCTTGCTCTAGGTAGAATGGGTGAAAAACAACAGTTCTCAATAAACCACTCTAGGTAAAAGCAAATGTTTTAGCAATTGACTCTTAGTGACAGCTATTAACAGAAGAGGATGTAAACACAAGCAAGGTCTTCTTACCTGCTGATTTAGAAATCCTGCCATCACATCCCTGGCCATGCAGGAGGGCTGAGCAACTAAACGGCAACACATGTTTCCATACAAGGGGAGCCAAAAAGAGGATTCCTCTGGGGGAAAAAAACACAGGAAAAAGATAGGCAAACACTAAATCTGAATACTCGCCCTAAATACATTGTTTAGCTTGCTACCTCCATTTTTACATTAAGATTATGAATCTAAATAAGCATTTTCTCATATTTTAAGGAAAAGATTTCATCCTGTAGTATTTGACTCAAACTGATGTTTAGCCCTCAGTAAGATTTTTTAATAAAAAAAAAAATTCCAAACTAACTTCAAGTAAAAATGGAAATATCATTCTTCAAGAACAAGTCGTTGTTACATAAAATATAGCTTTAAATCTCATTTCACAGCTAGAAACATTTTGAAAGATAAATACCCTGGCCCTCTCATCTAGGAGGATCCCAGAGCGTGTCCCATTGTGGCCCACAGCTACATTTACACTTGAGCACTTTGCTTCAGATTGTTACAGCTCAGAATTTGTATCTAGTTCTGTCTTTAGCACTAGAAGAGCATTTAGGATTCCAAGAAGTTTCTAATGAATTGGAATATCCCTCCTCGTTGCTAGTCATAGGCTCTCTCTCTGTAATTAGAAGTAGGTAATGCAATGTTCCATTGACGTAACTCTATCTCTGTTCATGGTTTAGAACTGCTTGTAATGAACCAAAATATCCACGTATGTCCTTTCTCACCAGACTAAATTAAGTAAATTAATGACAGAAAAAGGAACGTGAAGAAGAGAGAGTTTAAAGTACTAATGAAGAAATGCTTACAAATATCAAAGATACTCAAAATTATTCATCCAACCTTTCAAGAAACAAATGCCCCATAAATCTTCAAATCTGTACATATTCAGAATTACTGAAATGTAAAGTAGGAAATTCCCTCTGAAGTCAAGTTTATCCAAGTAAAAGAAAGTTCCCCGAAGCAACAGTGAAAGTCCCATGCCTTAAACTAACAGTTAGAGGGTGGATTATGGGAGGGGCTATCCTTGCAGAAAACAACAGACAAAGTACCAAAAACTGTAACTTAAAACACCACTATCAGTTGCACCATAATCACAGTCCCTGTAGTGGCAGTATCTCCCAATTTGAGCTGCCCTAGAGCTTAAGTACAGCTTATGCCCTGTGTTAAATCTGGGTCTCAACCAACCTCGTTGAACTGAAGATATTTTTCTTCTTTCCTTCTGACTGCAGAGGAAAAAAAGCTGTTCTTCAATCTGATACCCTTCCTTGGTTGTGAGGAAGGTGAAATAATTTGTATATAGCTACAACTCACGTAAGACTGAGATGCAAATGACAGAAGAAACTCCCAAAAGAATTAAATTTTCATCTGGACTTGAAATTTTACTCAACTTGTAGTTTATTCAGCTGTGTACAGATGCCTGTTTTAGAGCCGTTAAGTATTTTATTAAAGTTGTTCTATATTAAGTATCAAGAAAAATAATCTCTTTAAGCTCCTTAGTTTACAAGAGCTTAATGCAAAATGTTACTGGTTTTTTATTTCCTTAAATTGGTACCATATGTACTTACCATTTCCTGTAATGGTAAGGTTGTGGGTCCTGAAATTGTCCTCGGCACTCTCCAGCCCCAAAGTGGTATATGCCAGCAAACTGTACTTTGCTTCACTAAATGTGAACAAAAAGGCACGTTTAAGACATTTCTGCTTCATGTTGTTCAGGCAGTAATTAAAGGGAGTCTAGACAGGCCTGAGATATCATATTTGGGTACAAGGGAACTCCAAGGTGCAAGGCAGCACCTCTCAGTGACCACAGATTGCTACCCCCCAACCTCTTTCCATACAACTCCCATGTCTCTGGTTTTCCTTGTGAACAAACTCTGTTCCATAATCCATTCATCTCCTTGCTATATCCTTATCTCCTGCCTCCATGCTGTGTGTACCTCCAGTTCCCTTCCACCCCATAACTTCCAGGCCCATGCCAAGAGGCCCCATCAAGTGGTTCCTTCCATTGTCTCCTCTCTGAGACTTGTTGGCCAGGAGAATTCCCTTGAGGCCACTGCCTCCGAGCTGGGCTCGTGCTTCCTGGGGAGCCAGCAGCTGCCAAACCCAGGGATAAAGGCTGTGCCATCCAAACCCTCTGCACCCTGAAGATGTTCAAAGCATCTCCCTCCTCTAGGCAGACATCAATTAATTTTTAATAGTTTTTCAGCTCTTATTGCTAGGTCTAAAGCAATTAGATTTGGTAATAGGTTCAAAAATTCCTACAGTTAATAGAACAACCGATGAAATAAACTTTATCTGAAAATACAGGTTAAAAATTAAAAGGCATTAACTGCTTCTCCATGTTGCTCTGCTCTTTTACTTTGCCTGTGCAGACTACACTTTATAAAAGAGTTGTTGACAAATGTATTTTTAATAGTATCTAATAGATGGATTCTTCCCATGCAGAAATCTGTGCAGAAATCCTACAGTCAGTTTTGTAGCATAAAGGATTTTTTCCCTTATTGTGTTTATAGGTTTCAGAATGTTTTATCTTTGTTTTATGTTTTGCCTGGCGGGAGGGGGAGGAGGAATCACTCTTACAGTCCAGCACAGGGCATGTGGAATGGAATTCTTGGAATAAACTGGTATAAATTTGGTATGTTTCACCTTTTCCCTAAAATACTCATCAGACCAAGTAACAGATTTACAGCCCAACAATGCAGTAAGAATTTCACCTGGTTAATGGCAGCTTGAAGAGAGTTCATAGGAAAACAAACCCCTCAAAAAACACTAACTACTCTCCCTTACAGGATCTAGCACAAGATCCTTACGATATCTTTAGTAGTGCATAAGAAAGTCTAGTGGTGTAAAAGATCAGAAGACACTACTGAACCAAATCACTAAAAAATAGTTTTCTATCATAATATTTTTCAAATCTTGTTTTTCCTAACAGCACAGTGGGAACATACAGCTTTAAAATCTTTGTCTCTGCCAATGAACAAGGCAGATGTCTGCCTACTCCTAACCCTAATGGAAGAGGAGGAGGAAAAGGAGCAAGTTTGTTAGCAGGGAGGTCTGATACACATCTGTCTCAAGGGAATAAGAGAAAATTAAATATGTTATAACATTCTGGGTGAAAAAACACTGCTGTGAAGCATTTCAAGAGGGCAATCTGAACAAAAACTCATCAGCATTTGTATATATTCTCTGCTTGACTGTTCCCTAACAAAAGATTCTCCAGTGATTATGTTTGGGCATGCAGTTGAGCAATGCATTACCATTCTATCTAAACCGTACCAAAAAGTTCAGTTTCTTCTCACAGATAAAACTGCTGTGCTAATTTTAAAGTTGCTTTTTTTTCTAAAGCATGACTAATTACAACAACAACCTTGCCAAAATAAATAGCTACTTCACTTTTAAAATATGCTTCACAGTAACATTTCCATTCTAAAATACAAGTCATTCCTTTCAGGCAGCTGCAATATAATCTAGAAAAGTTTTATCTACAAGTATTTTTCAAATTTAACTGGCTAATCAGGATTGTTGACTATGTTTTTCCTCGGTGTTTCACAGAATTAGCTAACTGCCTTAAATGGCAGTTTCTTTGTATAACAAAGAGTAATCCGCCTGCTGCATCTCATTCAGTATTTTGCATATCTATAGTATTTTTCCATGCAATAATTTCATTTGGAAAAAAAAAGAAGTCAGCTCATCTCCACAACATGCCTGTGGCAAAGGCTCGTTGTTTACTGATCAAGAGACACAGGCACTGAATTTGCCACACAGACACTGGTGTGGGAAGGTGTAACTATACCACCCTTTCTATAAATGCATGTTAATCAATGTATTTCCAATTTCAGAATCTGTTCCTGAATATTAAACCCAATGTTAGAAATCCCAGTCTTAGTTCACTCACTCAAATAGATCAAGTGGAAGATCAGGGAGTCAAAGAAAAAAAAAATCCAACATGTTCATTTTTCAATCAGATCTTAAATAATAGAAAGTAAAACCAAATACAACCTTCAGGTATTAACAAGAACCCAACGATAAAAGTGAGGCCACTAGATTAGACTATGTACTTCCTGCAAAATATCACCAGGGATTTGCCAATTCAAACATAGAACATGGAAGCAGAGCTGTGCCTTCAGCCCAGTGGGGGACAATACATCAAACCCAACAGCAAGTGCCTGTGATGCCAGTTCTGCAAGTGAATAAACATGCACTTCTGGGAAACTCTCCAATAATTTATCCAGAGAGCAACGTGGTTACTCTGAAATTCAATAGTATAACTGCACTGAAGATTTTTCTTCTATGATAAATGTGAAAAGAAAAAAACCAATGTTTAAAATACAACAGAAAAATTAAGCAGGCAAAAGACTGTCTACAAATTAAAAGAGAGATAATTGAGATAATATAACTCAAGATAACCAACCTAAGCAACCATGCAAAGCACTTTTTCACTAAGCTTTTGCAAGAAGTTACAAGTCTGACTGTTTCCTCACTAACCAGAGAGATTTCTAAGCCAAGGAGTTTGACAAAGAGGGATCACAGAGTTTTTGGAAAATGGAGAATTTCACTCATGTGTGCTCTGAAATGAAAAAGGTTTGTACAAATGAAATCTACAGAGAAAAGGTGTTCACATAATACAGAAAGTTCACCTTTTTGTTGTGGTTTAATTTCCCCTGTTGGACTGGTAAAACTCTCTGGGAATACTTGAAAGATCTCTTGTAATCTTGCAATCTCTTCCCCTTTATAAGGGCTACATACCAAGGTCTTACTAATATAAATCCTAAGGGGAGCCTATAAAAAAATTGACAACTTATTTTCTGCCTATAATAACCCATTTCTTTCCAAGGAACTTTTTTAATCACCCAGCAAAGCCATCATTAAACACTTCACTGTTCATTTAACTCTGTTAAGAAAGTAACAGTCACTGCGAGACGATTATCCACAGCAGAAACAACAAACTTCCAAGGTAGAAGAAAGGAAAATTCAACTGAGAAACCAAAAGCAAAACCCAAGGGAGGAGGCAGCTGTTTAAATTGTCTGATGGTGCCTCTTCCTTAAAAGACAGGCAATCTATATTCAAGCAAATAAGCCAGTGGTTATATCTGATTCAAACTGTGTCTAATGATAGCGTGTCATGGCCCAGCTGAAGCTGGTGGAAAGCACAGCCACCTGACATGATGCAGATTGAAAAATACCTTGTCATTAGGTGGAACCCACTGGAAAGTTAGTGATAAAATTCCCTTTGCTCTGGTGGATAAGATCTCTTGGATGTCTATTTTTGAGTCAAACAGTAATATCAGTATACAGTAGTATCAGTTTGACAAAGACAGAATATGCTTGAATATTTCCTTTCAAAAATCACAGGAAATAGATGTATGAAGCTAGACTAAGACTACACTCAACACCTGGCAAGCATTAAACATTGATTCTTTACTTCTCAGCTGCCAAAAAAAGTAATTCCTTGAAAAAATTGCTTTCTAAAAAAGAAAAAAAAAACAAACACCAAAAAAACACCAGTATTATTAGCATTTGCAAATTAGGTATTTGGCCTTCTTAAATCTCAATGAAATTAAAGTAGCTGGAAAATATTAGAAGGCAGTTAATTTCATTAGAAAATGTATGCAAGACTAAAGATCATTTTTAAAAGGAAACAGGTAAATTATTGGGAACAGCACTTATATCTATGAACACTGAAAACCAGTAAGTCATTCTAAAACATTCTGTGCTAAAGGTAATTAAGAAATCTCCTGTTAAGCAGCTTGTAACTGTAAAGTGCCTTCAGCAGTCCAGAGTTTTACTGACAAGCCGGAAGGGGAATTAGAGGAGAGGGTACAAGAGTGGTTTCTCCTGCCTACATACACACCTTTTATTTCACACAACTTGTAACTTTTAGACACGTCTACCTGTCAACTGTCAAGTATGAGCAAAACCAGCCAGGTGCAAAAATAGAATGAGGGAAAGAGTAAATAGGAAAGGTGGATGGACAGAGGGACACAGACAGACTGACTGTACAAGCTTGACTTCTTCTAGAGATCAAACCAAAAATATTATAGAGTTTGCAAAGAACAGTGGATTTACCAGCTGCAGAGCAGAAAGATAAAGCCTACTCCCGTGTTTCAAGACCAGAACCAGGTCCCAAGGCTCAGTGACATGGTTGGAATTCACACCTACTTTCTCATTTCCTATTTAAAATGTAAATTTTTTTCACTTGGGCAAATACACAGAGAATCAGTTTCTTGGCAGTTTTCCAAAAATTTACAATATATTTGGCTTATTTCTATTTTAAAAGGTATAAAACCAGAATATCAATATATAGGGCTTACAGGATGACTGGGTCAGCAGGCAAAAGGGATTCAGTGCTGTCTTCTTCCAGGGCAGCTTTGAGTTTCTTCCCTGTAACTTTGCTGAGGGACGTTTTAAGCTTCTTTGCTAGTTTCTTAGGAGTGTTTGTTATACATAAAGACTCCTCTGTGCAGCAACTATACACTTCAACCTTCACCTGGAAATCTGGTCTTGCTTCATCGCTGAAGGCGGGGGAGGAGAAAATTTCAGAACATTTGTTAATAAACTGTGCATGCAGCCAAGGAATGCTGCTGCTACTTTATGTATTAAATAACATATTTACAATCAAGGGGAGGAATGCCATGAGATTCAGGCACAGACATACATTAATATGGAATTAAGGACTAGAGTACACAGCAGTAACTTAGCGTTGAAGTCATGAGATGAATGTTATAATTGAACCATAAACAATTACAAACAGGAAATTCAACGTTTAGGTTAAAAACTGAAAAAACCAGCCCATGTTATGGAAATACACAGGCAAGACATTCAAACACACTTAAATCTGCCCTCTACTGTTACACAAAAATCACATGATTGAAAACCTATCCGTATCTATGGTCCTAAATCATATTGAACTGTTTTAAAGATATCTTAGTTGCACCCCACACCCTTCACATTACTGAAAAAGATCCTATCTTGCTTAGATCTAATGAAATCTGTCGTTCATAACGCAACTACCCACTGCTGCATCCTCCTGTCCACAGCCTTTCGCTGTTTTCAGTTCTACTGATTCTTTTGTTCTCAACCTTAGTCATCAAACCAGAAGCCCAGCCTCATCTTTCAGGTACAAATCATGTCATGACACAGATGCCCATAACAAAAGCATGCCAAAAGCTTTTATAACAAGTCTTTCTTTATCCTGGGGGATACAAGGCGAGTCAGAGTGCCTTTTCTACTTTTGTTGCAGTATTTCACAGAAACTCATAATGGTAAGTCTCATATCTTTGAAGAAGCTGATTTAAATCTTTGTCCCCACTCTTAACTGGAACAGATGTTTAAGAGAGTTTAAAATCTGATTTAAACTCAGGATCTTGATTTAAAGTTTGTGGTAGTTCTGGCTTTCATGTTCAGTCTTCCTCAGGAGATTGAATCTAAATTGTTGATATAAAAAATAAAGGGGGGGAGGGGAGTTAAGCACATGCTCAGATAGGTGTGACAGAACATGAGGTGTTACAGAACATGAGGTGTTACATGAGGAATGAGATTGTAGCCTGCTGTATAGAATAACACTTAAAACACTGGGTGCGATGTTGATGCCTATACTTTCATAATGCTTTCAGGTTTTAGCATCAATTTAATTCAGTCCTTGAGATATAAGTTTATCTCTTTATACGAAGAAAAAGGCTTCAGCATGGCAAAAATGAAAATAAAGAGAAGGAATGAAAACACTGAGTGGCACATCTAGAACCAGCATCATCCTGTACACAAAACCCAGCCTTCCAGAGGTGGGGATGCACCACCCACTAAAATGAACAGAATCTCTACCGATTCCTTGGCCCACAGCAAAACCTAGTGGACCTCAGCCAATCTTATTCACAGGCACTTTCAAAAGAAAACAGCAATATTTGTGCTTCATTCAACAGAAGTAAATTATACTCACAATATGGTTACATTTTCAAAACAGATGTCTGTTATTGCTTTATCCACAATGATCACCTCAGTATCAAAAACCTCAGCTCCCATTCTGAACAAACAAAAAACTGCATAGCGCTGTGATTCTGGAGAGAGCCAAAGAAAGGTTTTATTAGCCCTATTGCACAACACAGTGCTGAACACTTCCAGTAAACAAAAGTATACTAAATGGTAATCCACACCTCTAAGGAATTGCCCCCAAGTTCTTCTCACCATAAATTTTCATCATAGGATTTTATGATAATTGACCTATCAAAGCTGCTGTATAGGTAAAACAACATTCACAGAGGGAAAAAATACCTACCCCTATGAATAAAGAAAAAAAACCAGTTGAGTAATCAGGTGTAGTTTGTGCTAGCAACTTCAAAAATGTTAGTAAAAATGTAATTTTGTTTAATAAAACTAATTGTACCAAAAAAAAAACCCAACGACCTAACATTTGATCCAAAGTCTGTATCATTTTATGAATGTGCTATGTAGGATTAGACTATTTTGCCATGCTTTGCCCCTCTGACCCTATTGAAAATCAAAGTGAAATCAATGCCAGGTGACAGCTGGAACAGATTTCAGGTTAATCTCCATGACACAGCAAAATGAATGTACTTGAAGACTACCCGATAATACACTCAACACCAACAGACAACTTTCATTTAAATTTCTCACTGGAAACAGGCTGCAATATACTCTCCCAAGTGTAGAAAAGACATAGAACAATGTGTTTAATCAGAAGTTTCTCAGTTAACCATTTAATAACATTTTTTTATTGCTTCCTCTGCAATTAGTCTCTTCAGAGACTAGAGTTTAAACATAGAGAAGCACAGGACTGAACTAACTCAGCTTGCTACAACCAACTTCAAGTTATGAGCATTTACACAACAAAGAGCAAAATATGGACCTAATGAAAGGTCAAAGAAGGGGTTGAAATGAGTATGGACCTCCCCATTCAGGTCAAATTTACAGGCATAAGCAATTGCTTATCAGAGTAATTAATAATGATCTTACATACTTTCTTTATTGCTGAAGTGATCAGAGCCTTTCCACATTAATGGTATCCGAATATCTAAAGGGGGAAAAAAAAAAAGATGGGGAAATTAAGTTACAGTCAATACTGTAGATCTGTGATCAAAACAAGTTACAAAAAGTTTCTTGTTTCTTTTTCTGATGTTCTGGTGGTAACAGGACCTTCCACCCAAAGAACAGCGTAATTATTTTAAGTCTATTAGTCATTTCAAAAGAAAATTCATCGATTTGAAGTGTCATTTTTGTTTAGAAATTAAGCTAGAATAAAGAATATTTTAAATCTCATTTGAAAGTACCTAAAATAACATTTCAGAGTGGCTGTGCAACATAGTTCTGAGACGTATTCTCTGAGGCCATTATTATGCATACATGTAAACTGAAACTCTGCTTGCCTTGTGCTGGAAACTACTCATCCCACTGCAAGAGGAAAGCCTTCCTGTTTTAATGAAAAGACTGGGATACTTATATTGCAAACACCTAAGTCTTGCTTTGCTAACCACAGAGAAAATGCCACTTGTAATCACAGTCCCAGTTAGAATTGTCTTAGTCGGCATAAAAAGAGTTTGAAAATCTTTTTTTTTTTTTTACCTCAAAAACATTGTTCTACTTCAGAACCATAGCAGAGAGGCAATTACAGAACCATTATTTTAAATCATGCCTGTCATTTTAATATTAGGAAAGTATTTTCTACAATAAATTTTCCAGTTTATCTGCTCAATCCAACACAGCACTGAGTGACATTTTCCTCCAGTTCTGAGGAATCAAGTTTAGACAATGTTTCTTATTAGTCCCTTGTCAAAAGACAAATGCAGCGGTGGGGGCTTTATAAACCCAAAGTTGGATTCTGAAGTACAATGGTGCTGTTTAGAAGTACGTGCAATATATTAAGTGACACATGATGGCAGCAGTGAACAGCACAAGCTCAGTTGTCTTTTGATAAAACCCTTAAATAGTGTTATAAAGGAGCATTGCTGGCTCCAGAGTTGATCTTCATATGAGGCTGATGGAAAAATCCACATACAGTATGCTAAGATGTAAAACAGTGGTGGCATTTTGGCAACACGTTGTCATGTATTCCTACAGGGGTTTGCCCACAAAACTTCCTGTTGATTTAAGTGAAACCGCATAGTCACTCTGTCCCAGAAATTAAATGAAAAATTCAAATTTAAGTTAATTTTGATTATGAGACGTATTATTGTAAATGCTATGTCAATTCTGAAAACCTGAAATTCAGTTGTTTCTAACCATTCATGAAAACTAATGAATTTTCCAATGAACTGCCAGCAGGCAGCTTTAAACTGTCACAACTTCCTAAAAATCAATACATCACCATGTTCCGAAACTGCCTTTCACTTCTAAAGATGCATTTGCATTGTAACCATTTCTAATTATTTTTTTAATAAAGAGAATTAGTTTCATTAAAACCATTACAGAAGCCTCTCTCAAACTTTTAAAATACATATATTTATGTCTGTCATTGATAAAGCACAGAATGTCTCTTTCTAAAAAGACGGTCTTAAATTTACATAAACACATGAAAATAGTTAAAAATAAAAGCCTTTTTTCCTCTTTAATCATAGCAAACTCTGAATGACAATTTCAATGCACTCAATAGGCCTTGTTAGCAATTAGAGTACTAGATTAAAGATTACTTCTGTATGCCACTTTCAGTATCTTGTTGCTGAAAATTTTATATCTTAGTGAGAAAATCATCAGGACATAGATAGTCTATCACTTGGACAAGTTTAACACAATAATTGTACATCAGTTTTCAATTCATTCTTGGATTGAAAGAACTGTCATTTATCAAAAACAAAGATCAATTTTCACACACCTTAATTTCAGTTACCATTAGCTGTAAATCCATGTGGATGCAAATTGGATACATTCAAGCATCACATTTAATCAAATTTAAAGCCAATGATTCCTTTCTGAAATGACTGTAAACCATGATCATGTTTTTTGATCAACATTTAATATACTGTCTTGTGACAAACAAAATCGATTGATACGATAACATAAATTATGTCATTTATTCACAAGTGTGGGGGATAAGTAAAAATGATACAAGTGTGAAAATCTGGATTAAAGAACACACTCCCCACACAGTATCCAACATACTTTCTGTAGGAGCACTTTCCTCAGTAGTCCTGTAGAGCTATGCCAGAATTTTTGGTGCTGGTCACATGACTCACCTTTTTTTGGTAATAGTCTTAAGCTTCAGGCATGTACTAACCGTATATGATGTGCTAATGGATTTATAAGTGGGTGGACTACTTGATGGTGGAAATTGAGGGTTTAATAACAGGTGATCTATAGAAAAAACCTTATTTCTCATACTAAAAATAGAGTCCTTAAAAAATCTGATTTTCTAAAGATAGCAGAAGTGTATTATTATGACCACCCTAAAGTCTTCACTGCAGATAACTCTGCAAATCCAAAGGAAGGTGCAACCACAGCACAGACAAACAGATGCTTTCATCCAACTACCATAAGGAGGAAAGACAGATACACATTCTGCAAACAGCTGTGCTGGCAGAAAACATTATTGAACCATGTGCTCATCACTCTTCTTCTACTAGAAGTTACCTTGCTTAAAGATATGACAAAATATTCAGAATTAACTGAAACAGTTTCAGTAGTCAGCCCTTCTACACTATTTTATTCTTAATGAGGCAGGTCAGAGAGCACAAACAGATCTGTTAGTAAAGCTGGCAGCACAGCCACAGGAATGCTGAATGTGGTAACATCCACTACTGGCACAGGCAAACAAACTGATAAATCCACAGCACTGAAGTTTGAGAACAGGCTAGGAAACAGTGTACCAGCCCACTAGAAATCACTGTTAAATATTCTTGTCACTAGCCTGCATTGAAGCCATACCACTATACCTTTGCTATAGTCATGTAACCTGCATTACCTGAGTAACATTTGCATACTATAGTTCTGCCCTCAATTTCTTGGACATATCCTGTACTATCACTTCAAAGTCCGTGGTTGTGGGGAGAAAGAAGTTTTCAGCACACTCACACTTATTTAGCTTTGAAATGCATTCAGTGTTTAGTGGTAAACAGAAAAAAAGTCTTTCCCTCTGCGGAAGGTCCTGTAAGTAAAACAGAAATACAAGGTATGTATTTCACACACATGTGTGTGACTTTAGCACAAGTTCCCTTGAAGCACTAGGGGATTTATACCTCTGAACCACAGACGCACTTTAAAAATCCCATATTGTTTGTATAGTTTGTATTACAAGCCACTGCCCAGCCAATTAGCTCCTATAATAGAGTGACTACTCAGCCACTTACCTGATATGGCAACCTTTGCTCTGCATGCCACCCGGTCTTTTGTCCCATTTTCTGAAGACCTGGCAAAAAAGAAGAAAAGAAAAACATGATTTGAGATCTGTGCATTTAGATATCTAAAACACAACTCTTTAAACACCAAAAAGTGTCAGTCTTCATATCACAGCTCATTTCAAGTGCTTTTTTTTAAAGTTAATTTTGGTATCTCTGGTCTAAGACATGAGTCATTAGTTTCCTAAGGATAATCTAGAAGGAAGGTACACCATCAATTTTCTTAATTCCCTAGAAGATTTTACTCCAAAGTTTATATAACCTGAGTATTAAAAGACAAGTAGATTCATCTTCCGTGTCTTTTCCAGCTCCAACAGGACCAAATATCAGTTTTTCCCTTCTGTACGCATCAGCGGAGATGCAACTTAATTAATCAGTTCTATTATTGTTTAGAGAATTGCCTCCTCCTCTATTAATAGAGACTTATTATAAAACGTTGCATTTTAATTTTCCATGCAGGCAGTTTGCTGTAGACCTCAAAGTCAACCTTAAATTGAATAAAAAAAATATCTGTGGATAATGAGTAACAAGAGCGCTCTCCTCACCTCTGCCACTGCTCCTAACACCTAACCAGATAAGGAGAAATGAAAATTTCTAGCTGCTACCAGTATCATGACTTCTAGAGGCAGTTAGAACATCTTTGCAACTCACTGATTACAGACCCACACAAGAAGTAACAGGAACAACATCCATTTGAAAACCCTAGAGTGAGAAAACTCAGTCACGATTAAGCTATAACCAAATTCCAGTCTTGAACAAACACCAAAAGAAAGAACTGCAGATGGACTATCAACTATCAAAGATACAATTTAAATGATAGAGAAATAACACCATAGGATGCACCTCTTCTAACGATCTCCACTGAAAACTCCAGGGATTTCTGAAGCCCGAACTTTAAGCAGTGCATGACAGTCACAAATCAAGCAAACAATACAGTTGTTCACATACATCTCCAAATATCTCAGCCCTGTTCCAGATATATGCCATCACCATTCTGTGGTCACTGACATCAAAGACAAGGAGTTGAGTAAATCAGCATATATCCATAGTTGATATTATTCCATCACTAAAAACATAAATAGTGAACCACTATAAAGATCTTCACCTTAGTAGGCAAAAGCAATACATCCACAATAATTACAGAATACCACATGTATTACGTGCTAGTTTTCAAAATCAACTTTAAGATAGAAAGTTCTTTCCTTCAACAAATTTCTCCTATAAAACCACATTTCTGAAAGCAAAAAGTAGCAGAACTGTTCCCACAGATACAATTAACTGGAGCCAAGTGTGTATCAAAGATTTTCTATGTTAAACTGCAATATAATATTCCATTAAATTAATAACCTGAGAGCAATAGTGTCTCTGTACCATGATTCTCAACATTGCATCCAAAATATTCGATTAGGCAAAAGAATTATAACATTAATCATATAAAACACGTATACTTTAGCTCCTTCAAGAGTTATAATGTGAAAATATTTTCAACTAATTTTTCTTCCTATTCAGTGTTGTTTTTATCAGTTCGCTGTAGTTAACACAAGTGGCCAGCAGAGGGTACCAATTAACCATGATAGTTCCCTCATTAAAGGGCCCTTAGTAGCAATAAAAGGAAAAGTAGAAATACTTCTATTCTGACCTGGATAGCTTTGTTTTGTTCCTTCAGACTTGGACAGGTACCTTTCTGTATGCTAAAGGTAATCAAGAAAATATGACTATTGTATTACTTGATACTGAATTACAGTTTAGTGTCAATAATCTACCCAGAAAAATATGACTAGTATTTAATTTTCTAAAGTAAAAAGAAGATTATGGAATGGTCTTATAAAGTAACGTTTTGAGGCAGCTGTAATTTATGGTTATGTGGGGGAAAAAGAAAGAAAGAGTTTAAAGGAAGGATTTAAATCCACTTTTCTTAAACAGGCTGCTAAAAATTCACATTAAAAAAATGCCTGCTTCACACTGCTGCCTTTGCATTTGAGCTGTCATTAACTCACTGCTCTCCAGCTCTGCACGGGTCTGGCTCTCCTGCATGGCTCTGTAGCTGTGTCCTGTACGCCCGTATCCGAGCATTGCAGACCATCAGGCTCTTGACCGCACGCAGGAGCTGGTCCTTCTGGGTGCTCACTGCCAGCAGTTTGCAGATGCCCTCACGCATCCGGATCTCAAAGTCAATCTTCTCCTGGATGTCACGTTCCTAGAGGTGCAAAAAATAACAAGAGGTTAAACAAAACAACAACTAACAATATCCCTGAATTTTTAAAGGCTCTTTTTATTTCACAGTTGGGATAGAAAACTCTAGGTTTTAATTATGAGCAGCTATTGCAATGATTAGTGAATGTAACAATGACAGTTCTCTCTTCGGGGACAAAAGAGTAAAACAAGGGATGCAACAGATTCACTATATCCATTATACATGAAAATTCCAAACCAGGCAGTAAGATGAATTCACTGTAGCATCTGAAAGTTACTCGTGTCATTCACAGAAAAATAACATGGTCTTTGAGAGGCCTAACTGAACCAAACTTATAAATTAACACCCCACTTTTTGCAGTTATCCCTATTAAATAAACTTTAAACTGAGAAAAATGTCTTAAATATTTTAAATCAGAAATTCAATCTCATTACCTCTTTGGCCATCTGAAAAAGAGTGAAGAAATATGAGGGTTTTTCACTTCCGGTTGATATAAAATTCAGGCAAGAGAAGAAGCAAAAATAAAGGAGACTATTCCAATATTTGACTGTTTCAGGTCATGAACATGTTTCAGGTCAGACAACTGTGGTAGCTTCAACCCTATACAGGGATCATGACATGCACAGTTTTCATTCAAAGTATGAAATAAGCTATACTTGCCTGAAAGTCATTAGAATTCTGCATCACTGTTTTTTGAAGGAGTAGGATGTTTTTAAAGGTATTATAAAAACTTCAGGAAAGTTAGCTTTTTCCTGCCTACTTTCAGAGAAAACAAACATTTATAAATTACTTGCTACTTCAAAGAGGTCAGTCCACACCGATCCAGAAGATAATTAACGTGAAGGATCACACACAGTTTACTGTCTCCCAATGGTGTGCTTACATGCCACTGATGACTGATACAAATTTCCCTGTTATGTGGCCATTCCTGGCCAAACCAAATATTACTAGCACATGAAGAACAATGTTATCACTGTATTGCAGGGTAGCATTGCAAATAAATTGCAAGTCAGTGACTAGTGAAGCTTTGTCAACACTAAGCAAGTGTCCCAGCTACATCTGGAATTGCCAGGATCGTGTCAGTTTTCAAGTTTACAGTCTGAACCCAAAACAAGCACTTGGGCAGTGGATCTATAAGCAGTTGTCTGAAACTTGCGGTACAGTTTCTCATTTTCCTCAGGTAATAAAGGAGGTGGGTTCCTCTCACCCATGATGATAAAGACCCCAGGTTTATGCAGCCAGGCAAAGCAGGACAAATATATGTCCTATGAATCTGCCAGCATTTAAGGCAATTTAGTCACACAGTGAGAACGCAGATGATGAGTAGACACCACTATGACAGAGGAAGCTAAGGTGTACAGAACTCTCCAGAAAATAACAACTCTCAGTCAGAGACCCCATGAGAAATGCCTGGAACGCACACGGGTTACCATGACACAGGCTCTCTGGCACCCGTGGGTTGTTTTGTGGTGAATAGCTCCCAAATGTCTTATCAGAGGTGTTTTCCATAGAAGTTTTGCTAGTATTCCCTACAGTTGATATATGAAGGCCTGGAACCAGTACGGCACCATAGGCTATCCAAGTTTTCTCCCTCAGGGATTTGCTTTTTAAAGTTTCAGTCACAATCAGAGTAGTATAAAGCAGGGCACCAACACCTCTGCATCCCTAGCATCTGCTTCTCTAGCCACATTTTTTTTTCAGGACTCTTCCCAGGAAAAAAAAAAAAAAAAGAGAGCAATAAATAGCTTTTGTCAATCTTCTCTTATTCTGATTCAAATTTTACACAGTTATGAAAACCTAAGCCAGGCCTACACCTGGCCCTAAGAAATAATTACTTATTCTTTAAGCCTATGCTTATAAATCAGCTGCTACAAAGCACAGAAGAAGAAAATAGTACTCCCTCCTAATATTTCCCAGGACAGTAGCCCCTGCTCCTCTCCACATCTATCACCTGGTACATAAATATGGTGAGGAAATAAACACTCCTAGTTTGGGGCATCTGCATGTATCCATACTGGGACTTTCAGAACCATGCAAAGCATTAGTCCACGTTACATCTCACATAAAAAAATTCCAGACTAGCAGTAAATGGCTGTTGGGCCACAGCTTAAATAACCACACCATATAAATCTCATCTGAAGGAAGAACTTAGCAGCCTGATTTGGAATATATAAAGTTCTTTGTGCCTAGCAAAAATGATTGGTCAGCTTTTCTTTCTTTTCCCATTCCTTCTAAAAATACGAGCACACCATCTGGACTTGGAGGAACAACTCAGCACTGTTTTGCCATATGCTGTCTACTAATGCACTGTTTCCCTCGTGGTCTCCATCCTTCCCTACCAGCAGCAGCACAACACAGACAAGATTACTAACAGCTGCTGAAATTTTCAGCCCCATACTCAGGAACTGCCTCAGTAATACTTCCAGAAAGTGTCTTTATATTTCCCACCTAACTATACCAAGTATAAGAAATTTCAAAGGATTTCTAGTTTTACATAGGTAATTGCAGTCACAAAACAACCAAAGAATTCCAACAAGAGCTAAGAAAAATTATATGGATACTGCTGAAGGCAGGACAAATTGAAATTTTAGTTCATTTAATTGGTAACTTAATCACAGGCTTTCAGAATCTTATTCCAAGGTACACTTCTGATTTACCACCACAGTGGCTTACATCTAAACCCTGTAAGCAAGTAGCCAGGCAGTGAGTATTCTTCTAAAACAGGGGCTGTGAAGTCAAGACATCAGCTTGTGCACTTTGCAGCTCAACACCGGAATGAGCGCTTGCTGCAATTGGCAGCCACAGCTTTACAGGCGCTGCCGAGTTCAACCAATTCAGATTTGTAACTGATTCCAGGTTTAAAAAGACACAGCTCATTGACCGGAAAACCAGCGGCTGAAAGACCCAAGAGGTGGAAGGACCAGCTCCGAGCACGGGCGGAGGGTGAGCGGGGAGCTCAGCCCTGCTGTGCCGGGGCAGCCCGCGGCCGCCACGGACCCGCCCAGCTCGGGGGCAGCGCAGCTCCCGTGCCCCGAGCACCGCCCGCCACACCGACACCGACATCGACATCGTCACTACTCCCGCGGGCATCGCGGTGCGGGGTTGCGTTGCGTTGCGTTGCCCTGCCCTGCCCTGCCCTGCCCTGCCCTGCCGCTCACCAGCCCGCCCGGCCGCTCCATCCTCATCAATGTGCTCAGTCTCGTTCTCCGCCGCGCCGCCGTTCAAACCTCCCGCCCCCGGCAACGGCCGCGGCTGGACCGCCCCCGCACCGCACCGCACCGCCCCTCCCCCCGCCCCGCCCTGCCTCGCACCGCCCCTCGCACCGCCCTCCGCACCGCCCTGCCCCGCACCTCCCCGGGCAGACCCTGACCGGGACACCGCTCACGGCCCTGAGCACCCGTGTGGCTCTGCAGGGACACCCGCAGCACTGCCATTAGCGCTACGGACTGCTACTGACCGCGGCATTAACCCCGGGGTGCTGAAATGAGTGAGATATACAGTGTTGCTAACAGCTTTCTACAGAAGACAGAAGTCTCCAGGCTAACATATGCTTATTTAAAATATAAGAAAATGCAGTTAGAAGGGAAAAATTTAAAAACCTCATTGCTTGATCAGGATTTCACATAGCTGCTCTGCAGCTCTGCTTGCCCCTTGACATTTACAACTGGGGCTTAAATGCAGGAGGTTAGCCTTGATGGAAAAACAGGAACTTCTGGACCAAAGGTATGTATTCCTTGTTGCAAGGCAGAGGACAGGGAGCTCTGCTTCCCTCCAACTTGCTCAAGTGTCACCTGGAGGCAGAAGTGGCAGCAGCAGCTGTTCAGCAGTTCCTGTCTCCATCTTGGGCCACATTTCTTAGTGTAAGGAGGCATTCAGAGCTTCATTAAATACCTTCATCCTGTCCTGAGGTCCTCTGTGTACCACTGGCAAGATGCATGCCCCAGCTGGGAAGCACTACCCTAGGTTATTTATTTATAGGCACTACCTTTTTTTCCCATGTTTAGATACTCCCTTCTGTTCTTTAGGTACTGTGACTTTCCCAAAATTAGTCTTTCTGCAGTACATCCAGTGGAGAAATCCCATCAGGGAGCCAAAAGGCTTTTGCTTAATCGAAGTATGATACTTAGAGTTGTATATAAACAGCCAAGATATCTAGAAGTGAGTTTGAGGGAGACTGGAAGGAAAGTCTCCATCTAATCTTGGTGCTTCCTGTGTCCCAGCATGAACCTTGGGTTTCCATCTCTGCTGCAAAGTTCAAGATTTCAGATACATCAAGAGAAATCCATCACACAAGGGGAGAACATGAGATGCCAAATCAGAATGCCCTTTTGAATCACAGTAAGGCTTATCTCTTAAGATGTGGTCTGGTCTCCCCTGAATCAGTCAGGGATGGGATTTGAGGCTCAAAAATCTCCAAGTGATTTTCTAGGCTACAGAAAAAACTAGAAACAAGAGCACGTCATGTAGTGGAATTGAACAAAACAAGTGAAAGTCTCAAGTTAACTGAACTGCATCATCCTTGAAACAATGTTTGACCAAAGTAAGTGAGGGTACAGACTCAACAAATATCGATGGCTGAAACCCTTTGATGAGTTTGATGTAAAATCTGGGAGCAGCTGGAAATGATAACCTTACTGTAGAGATAAACAAATAAGGAAAGAATTACTGTAACTCTACCTTGCCAAAACTCACTCACCAACTCATAAGATGGTGCACTACCTCAGAAAACTAATGCAACCTGTGAAAAAGACACATCAGAACACTTCCCACACAGCACTATCTCAAGCAGTTCAGGTTAGACTCCTGGTTCAAGCCTGAAACCCACTGGTTCAATCTTTCCAGAAACACTCCCTGCCAAACTCCTGAGAACAGCACCGAAAGGGTTTTGTCAAAAACCAGAGTGGCTACACGGATGCAACAAAAATCACTGCAAAAGGACAAGTAATGCCCAAAATTATTCCAGGCAATCAGCATCTTTAAAGCCGTTTTCGCTGGTGGTGTAGATGGTTCCCAGGAATCTGTGGCAGCAGTTCAAGAATTTTAGGAGCTAATTAGCATGGTTTTGCAGTACAGTCTGCTCAGTGAATACTAACCTTAATAAAGCCCAAAAATGTGACTGCTAGCAGCATAAAGAGCCCATGCCTGCAGCCCTTACACGTTCCTGCTGACATTGACTTGAATTGGAACCCTTAAGAAAGCAGTGGGAGCTAAATGTGTAGGACTCAGCCCTAAGCAACACAAATAGTGTCTTCCCAAGCTCAGTGCATACCTGCTCTTCAGCTGCTTCAAATGTCCAGTTTTCCACTACATTAGGAAAATGTTACTGCAAAGTCTGGCTTTTCACACTCTTGTACCTGCTTCTGCTTTGGTCCCCCTTTGTATTCACTTTCTGGAGACATTCAGGTTTTTTGTTATAAAATTCAGCGGATCAGAGGCTTAATTAAAAAATTAAACGTTTCACCAGACTTCTAGCTCTGTCTTTTAAGGGAACATGAGACTGAGGCTTTAAAAGGCATTTCTGCAGGTTTTGGATGAGGCGAGATGTTCTCTCCGCACTGCAAGTCTGACTCCAACAACACTCTCCTGCTGCTGCAGCAGCACACAAAGTAACTTAAAAATGAAGAAGGCTTTGTGCCATCTATGTTATGCAGAGATCTGGGATTCAGCTAGCAACTATTATGCTCCCTAATTGAAGAGTAATTCCAGCAGACAGCAACAATCAAAAAGGAAGCATTGTAACCATGTTTTTTTTATCTCCAGAGAAGCCTCCACTGAAGGGCAAAGAAACCCAAGGCACAACCTACAAAACAAGGAAAATCCTGCACAGTCACTGCTGCTAGAGCAGAGAAGTCGTAATGGGGGCATAGGGTGAATTAAATAGGGGATCTGTATCCTGCCTTCTGGGGTTTTTAAGTGAAACATTTTTTTCAGATGAATCACACCATCTTTTCATTTGCCACTCGATTTGCATTGCAAAGCATTTGGCTTCCTTCTAGTATTAGGGAAACTGGATAGCAGAGGAAAGATCACTGTCTATCTAAATCACTGTTCTGCTCAAGTGTTAGATCAGCATATTATTTTAAATGTTAGGCCCATCATTTTGGTTTAGCAGGTACAAAATATCTACACCTACTCTTGACAGCACTGCAGTATTTTTCTTAATTTCTTAGTTCCCACAGCTTGCTACACCTACTCCTTGAATATCATCAGTGTGCCAGTAGAAATCTATTCAATTCCTCTTCAGATTTATCCTCTTCAGATTTAGCCTAAATGGAGATATATGAAGATTTGTACTGGACACATGGGAAAGAATTTGCAAAGGCTTTTTATAATTGACTTATTTAAACCGAAAAGCGAACTGTTGCCATTGATTGCCACTTACTTTGATTACTATGGTATGTGACCATTGTAGATTGCTCCAATGGGCAGAGACTGGAATTTAGGGTGTTTACCTCAATGCTTACTGGAGCCTCAGTAACTCATTTCTCCATTGCAGCCTGCTGAGGTCAGTTGAAGCCTTTCCATTCTCGTAGCTGGGCAGAAAGGCAACATGTAGACCTACAAAACAAATTAAGTATGGGTAATACCTTACTGTAATGAACTTCAGTTTCAGTTTTGATTAGATAAGGTGAACATTAATCACCTGGCCAATGACAGTGAGCTAAAGCCCAACCCCATCAAGGTGAAAGCAATGATAAGAGAAAACTTCGTGAGCTCCATCTTACCTACCTGAGCAGTGTGAAGAAGGTATCTTCTCTAGGGTAGTCATGGAGCCAGTCGTTGAAGGCATCATCCTGTAACATACAGGTGTCTAAATCAGCTAGGATGCATCATCCTTACCTTTCCTGGATAAATAGACACAGAGGCCAGAACATACTAGAATAAACTCTTACTATTTCTGGTGTTCTCAGATTAATTTTACACCGAGAGCTTTCTCATCTTCTGCTCAAGGTTTTTTAGTGTTCTGCAGTCCTCCATCCAGTGCTCCCAATGGCATGGGGGTCGCATCTCTCTATGATGCCACCAGCAAAACTTCGATGCCAGGTGCTTCAATGAACTATTTTTCAATCATTTTATGTTCCCATAGGATTTCTAAAAGAAACTGTAGAAGGCTAAAAAAGTATGAGGAATTATTTTTCCTTTTTCCAGATAAGATTCCAGAAACTGACTCCTCAAAGTATTCCTGACATCAACCAGATCTTGAAATGCCTCCAGATCGAATTACTGTAGCCTTTTTAAGTCACCATGTATGAGATAAATGCAATCAAAATACTTTTCATAACAGAAATTGTAAGTTACAAAAAATCCACCCCCATATGAATTTGGAAAACAGTTTCTGAGATCAAACCTGAAAACCTTAAAAATCAAATTAAACACTGCATGACTTTGAACTGCAATTTGATCATCCTCTAGGTCTTAAAGTTGCTCCTGCACAAGACAGGTGATGAAGGGTGGTTGACTGAGGTAGACCAGTCACATGTGTTCCTGTGTCTCTGCTTGAGAGAACTGGGGCACTGGTTTTGAAGCCAATTCACGTGATTCCCACACAGGTACAGAATCAACCCCATCAGAAGTATCCTGTTGGACAAGGATCCTCACTGGTGACTGACAGCTTCACTAGAAACCTTTCTCCAGCTGAGAAGACAATGTACACGCACAGTGTCTAACAAAGCATGAGTTTTTGCAGCCTTTCCCTAAGCTTAGAAATTTATATGGTCTCTCTTTTCAATTCTACTTCGTATCTCAACAGCTGTTGAATGAATGAAATTATCTTTAGTTCCTTTCAAAATCAAAGCTGGTTGAAATTGGCTGCTTGGATCCACTGCTAATAGGAGGACATTTATACAGACAAAGAAATTATGGTCATGCAAAGATGATACTGCTATGGAAACGCAGAGAGGTCCTTTCAGCTGCTCCATATTAAGGGGATGTTCAGTACAAGAAGATTCTCCTAGAGATTCTACAGCGTCACTCCCATGGCATGCTTTTGACTAGGATTCCTCTGTTGAGTGAAGACTCCTGCTTTGGTTTCTTGTGCATTACTGCAGGTGGTGTTTGCTGTCTCTATCTGAGACAGCTGCATCCAGCTGTCTCTATCTGAGACAGCTGCATCCAGCTGTTTGCTGGGCAGCGAGCTGCTGGAGTCACCAGTTTGTGTCATGGGAGAATCTAACTGGGCATTCTTTATTTTCCAGTTTCAGGATCAGGTCTGTTATGATTTTCCCCAATTGATATTGCACAGGCAAGTTAAAAGTCACTGGGTCATTTAAATGGATTTCCATTTTGAATTTGAAAGGGGGAATAAGTGCACTGAGGATATCATAGATCTAAAGATAGACTCCCATATGGGAAAATAATGACAGAAAATCACCTTCCTTTTGATAGGCAGAGGACTACCGTGTATTGCTTGGAGAGCAGATGCAGGCCCACTTCTTGCAACAATCTCCCAGGAAAAAGGAGTAATTCTCCAAGTTGGCTCTGGGATTGACTTTTTTATTGTTTTTATTTTTTTTTTTTGTCTGGAGGTAGATACAGGTTGAGTATCTGCAGATTGTCTCTGTTTTTCCCACACAATTTAGAATATCTCTGCAGAAAACAATACTTGGCAAACAGACTCTGCCTGAAGTGAGTTTGTAGTCTGGTCTGATTTTTTCCAAGTACTGGAATGTAGGTGTCTAGGGAGAGAAACATGGCACTGCAACGTGCTCTGAAGGCCAAGCAACATAAGCTGCCCTCTGTGCAGCCACAGGCACTCAAGCTCCCCCTGCACTGCAGCATTGATGAGGAAGAAAATTGTGATTGTCCCTTACCAAGGCACATCTTGGGGTGACAGCTGTTGTCCCAGGTAACTGAGGCACAATAGCCCAGTGGACTAGTGAATCCATTTCTTTGCATTTCACACACTTTTTGGATTGTTTTGTTCCTGCCTCAGGGAGGATTTTCGAAGGGGCACGGGTAGAGATCTATACTTCACTGCAAAATCTCACTTTGCCCCAAGAAATGTTCCTCGTCAGTAAGAGATTGGCTTGTCTCAATAGTTTTCCCCGTTACACTTGGGGCTATAACCATCTGCAGCTCTGCAGTTTTTCCTGCCTTGCCACAGAGCTGCAGTTTTTCTGCATTTTTCTAAGTCCTGAGTTGGGTTCCTCTGGATCCCTTTGCCCACCCACGGCGTGGGGCAGCCCAGTTCTAGTTCCGTCTCCATCTGAGGAACCATTCCAACGTCTTGAAGGATAGGGAAAGGGAACTCCAGCATCAGGGGTTTCTTCAGGCCCTGAGCTTGGAGGGGAGAGGTGCCCTCCCCTCCCCCCACGCACGTGGTTCCATGGCCAGCATGGAGACAGCACACGGGGTGTGGAGAGGAGGCAAGAGAGAGTTTATTGTTGGGGGGGTTACATTTATAGGGTTTAGGAGGATTCACAAAGTAACCAATTAGAAGTCTCAAGGGGCTTACAGGAACACCCAATCACAGGAAGGGGTTATCAAGGTCCAATGAGAACACCTCAGGACACCTTCGCAGGACATTCCTGAGATAACACTACCGTGGGGGGTCTTCAGAAGAAGAAACACGTGTTTGCAAAGAGACCACAAAAAACCATTTTAAGACATGTTTAAACAACAGTTTTCCCATATAATGCAGGTTTAGTGCCACAGGTTCCAACTGCATAAACAGACATTTGTCGTATGGATCAGGCCAAGGAAGAGCAAGCCAAAGAAAGAAGGCAAATGTTATTTCATGAAAATATAACAGTAAAAACCAAATAACATCTCAATACTATCAATATAGTTATTGATATGTGCAACATAATAACCATTTGTGGTTGGAAATTTCTATCCGAGGTTTTAAAACCTCTGGCCCGTAAGGGAAATCTGGCTTGCAAATTATGTCCTGTTTCTTACAGATATAGATACTGAAAAAATAGTGAGCAGTTTATCCACTCAAGTGCTTGAATAAATACATCCACAGGGATAAGAGGATTTAAATTTTTTAGATCTGACAGTTAATTTTCCATTCTGAGCATCCCTAGTCCCTGTGTCTCCACCAAACTTCTCCCTAAATCCAATCTCTGCCCCTGTGTGGAGTGCAATACCTCTGTGAAATAACTTGCTTCCATGAAACCTCAGAAGAGCCATATTGTAACAAAAACTATTTGCCACGGCACAGCAGATTCTGGGACCCCATTAGAGTGGTAAGGCTGTTCCTAGGAATAACCTCAGTGTCACAGACAACAGTTTTTATACAGGTGATGATTTTTTGCTGAATCATTGCAGAGTTGGATTGAAGTTGTCCACATGTACGAGGAACTAAAATATTGTTTTATAAGGTGGAAAGATCTAAGGAGAGAAACTTACTGCAAAAGACACTATGTCCTGGGAACGCCCCCCAGCTGAGGTGATGGGCCACACACCTTCTCTTCAAGCTCACCATGGCTTCACAGAGGAAAACCAATCCAGCTACTTCTTCCCTTGCTCCAGTTCCCCTTGAAGTCAAACCATGGGAGAGGATGGAATTGGGTTGTACCTGTGCTCTCCTCAATGTGAGACGGAAACATTTCTTGCAAATGATAGTATTTTTTCACCTAATAATATGACCCATTTTTACTCACCATTATGAAAAATCAGGGGTTGAGTAGCAAATATAAGTAACTGTATTTTACCTGAAGTTGGTTTGTCAGAGATTTCTGTCATTCTTCTAATCATCTTACAGCTTGTAATGAGCTGAGACAACACTTCATGTCATCATTAGCATTTTAAATAATGAATTATGGTAACAACAAATAGCACCTCATGTTTTACAGACAATTTTATCTAGAAGAATAAAAATAACTAGTTCTGCCTGGGTGCATGCATGACTTACACACGAGTACATATTTATTTTCTTATTCTAAAAATCAAATTCAGTTCTAGGAAGTAATTTTTAGCACTTGACTCTAACGATGTGTTTGTCATGGCTAGGCTTCACGAACGAAGATTTGGGAAGGCTCTATCCACATTTGCTACAGGCACGCTGGTGGCTTATGAGGCCAATACGTGACAGACATGTCCGATTGCAAAAGGCACAGCAGAAAGACTCCTTAGATGGTGTATTCTGCAATACACGGTTCTTTCTGCGTTGCCTTTTCTCCTCGAGAGTGATCCTGCGTGTGTTCTCAAAGGAGACAGCAGCATTATAGATGGTGTGTCTCCAGGCCTCCCGATTTGAGGCCAGAGTAGACCAGTTATGGTGATCAATATGGCCAAGGCTGAGATGTTGTTTCAGGGAGTCCTTGTATCTTTTCTTCGGGGCTCCTCTCATGCGGCAGCCAGTGGCAAGTTCACCATAGAGCAGGAGGCGGTGGTCCTTCATCCTTGAGACGTGCCCTGCCCAACGCAGCTGTGTTCTCAACAACATGGCCTTTATACTTGCAACAGCTGCTTGCTCTAGAACAGATGTATTGGTCACATAATCTGACCAGTGGATGTTTAGGACTGTACAGAGGCAGCGTTGATGGAAGCATTCTAGGAGACGCAGGTGGTGGCGGTAGATGACCCATGATTCAGAACCATACAAGAGAGTAGACAACACTATGGCTCTGTAAACACTTATCTTGGTACTTTTCTTCAAGTGTTTATTACGCCATACTCTTTTGTGGAGTTTTCCAAAAGCACTATATGCCTTTGCTAACCTGTTGTCTATCTCTCCGTCAATCTTGCCATCTGAGGAGATGAGGCTACCAAGGTAATTAAACTGTTGGACTGATTTGAGCTCTGATTGGACAATGGTGATGTGGGGATGATGGGGAACTTCCTGAGGTGCAGGTTGATGGAGGACCTCTGTCTTCTTTAAGCTGACTTCCAGCCCAAAGAGCTCAGCAGCATCTGCAAAGCAGGATGTTAAATGCTGCAGGGCTGCTTCTGTGTGGGCAACAAGGGCGGCGTCTTCAGCATAAAGCAGCTCCCGGACAAGATGGTTTAAGGTCTTGGTGTGGCCTTCAGTCGCCTTAGACTGAATAGACTTCCATCAGTACGGTACCGAATGTAAATACCGTCCTGATCATTGACATCTGCTGTGGCCCTTTGGAGCATCATGCTAAAGAAGACTGTGAATAGGGTAGGAGCGAGAACGCAGCCTTGTTTCACACCATTCTTAATTAAAAAGGGCTCAGAAAGTGTGTTGCCATATCTGACTTGGCCGTGCTGATCCTCATGGAGTGAGATGATCATTTTAAGGAATTTGGAGGGACAACCTAAACGTTCCAAAATCTGCCACAGACCTTTTCTGCTCACAGTATCAAAAGCCTTGTTGAGGTTGACAAAGGTTACATAGAGACCTTTGTTCTGTTCCCTACACTTCTCTTGCAGTTGTCTGAGGACAAATACCATGTCTGTGGTGCTCCTGTTGGCTCTGAAACCACACTGGCTTTCAGGTAGGATTCCTTCTGCTATAGTGGGTATTAGTCTGTTCAAGAGTATTCTTGCCAGGATTTTGCCAGCAATGGAGAGCAGAGTAATACCACGATAGTTTGAGCAATCTGATTTAATTCCTTTCTTCTTATACAAAGTGATGATGACTGCATCACGTAGGTCTGATGGTAGTTCACCGAGCTCCCAACAGCGCACCACAAACTCGTGAAATTTGGTGTGGAGCGCAAGGCCCCCATGTTTCCAGACTTCAGGTGGAATTCCATCGACCCCAGCTGCCTTGCCAATTTTCACCTGCTGTATGGCCTTGAGGGTTTCTCCTAAAGTGAGGGCAGTATTCAATTCATACTTTACTGGTTGTTGTGTGATGGACTGAATTGCTGAGTCTTGGACTACATGGTTGGTACTGAAAAGAGTCTGAAAGTGTTCAGACCATCCATTCAGAATGGAGGTTTTATCTGTTAGAAGGGTTTGACCATCAGCGCTGAGGGCTTTGAACCTGGTATGTAGGCCCGTATGCTGTTTTCAAGGCCTCATAGAAACCTTTGTGATCACCTGTATCTGCGCATAATTGAGTTTTTTCAGCTAGATCGATCCACCACTTGTTCTGGATGTCACGGAGTTTCTGTTGGAGCTTGCTGCATGCAAGACGAAAGGCTGTTTTTCTTGCGTGACAGGTTGGCAGTGCAAGGTGTGCTTGGTGGGCAGTTCTCTTCTTCCTCAACAAGTCTTGGATTTCTTGGTTGTTTTCGTCAAACCAGTCCTTGTTCTTCTTGAGGGAGAACCCTAAGGATTCTTCGGAGGATTGCAGGATGCTGTTTTTAATATGGTGCCAAATTGTTTCAGGAGAGGAGTCTGCAGAATCTGTGGGATGGTTTTCAAGCCAAGTTTGAAGGTTTGCCAGGAATCTGTCTCTAACTGTGGCTGATTGGAGATTGTTAACTTGGAGTCTTCTCCTTGGGATATTGCTCCTTTTAGGTTTGAATTTGAGATTGAAGTTGAGTTTGCAGCGCACAAGCCGATGGTCTGTTTGGCATTCTGCACTAGGCATCACGCGGGTGTGGTGGACATCGCGAACATCTCTCCATCGCACCAGGATATAATCGATGAGGTGCCAATGCTTAGATCTGGGGTGCATCCAGGTTGTCTTCAGGCTATCTTTCTGCTGAAAGATAGTATTCGTGATGGTGAGCTGTTGCTCTGCACAGAATTCTAGCAGAAGGTGACCATTATCGTTGCAGTTTCCAACACCGTGCTTGCCTAATATTCCTTTCCAGGTTTCAAAATTTTTACCTACTCTGGCATTGAAATCACCAAGGATAATGATCTTATCATCTGCAGGCACCTTTTGGGTAAGGCGGCGCAGGTCAGCGTAAAATTTATCTTTTTCGGCAGGGTCAGCTTGGAGAGTTGGGGCATATATACTAAAGACGACAAGGTGTTGTTTGTTGTGGAGTGGAAGGCGTAGGGAGATAATGCGGTCAGAGTGACCTGTCGGCAGACTTTCAAGTTTGGGAAGAATAGAGTTTTTGATCATGAAGCCGACACCTGAGGGATGTTTTTCGGTTCTGGGCTTACCTGACCAAAAGAGGGTGTAACCGGCACCATGTTCTCTGAGACTGCCTTCCTCGTGAAGGCAAATTTCACTGAGAACAGCTATGTCGATGTTAAGACGAACCAGTTCATGGGCAATTAGGGCAGAACATCGCTCAGGACGTCCGCCATCCGCAGAATCGAGCATGGTTCTGATGTTCCAACATGCTAGAGTTAATTTAGGTACACCTTTGGAGGCAGGTGCATGCCTTTGTCTTTTGATCTTTGTGCAACCGCATTGGAAGAAGATGCCCGTTGGCCTGCGGTTAACCAACTGGGTGAAAGTGGAGATGAGCTTTGTTTAGGCCACCTTTTCTAGGCCCCTCTCCGAGTGGAGCAAGCAGTGCTGTCCTTGGAAAGGCTGCTTGGTCGTTCAGGGCACTGCCCCAAGAGACTGTCATCTCCGGTCAGTCTCAAATGACCAATATCCTGAACCGCCTGCATGCAGGGTTGGGTCTGCGGCTGCCAGTGCACCTTTCACCTACCGTTTTGACCCTTGCCCATCGCTACAGGACTTTTTGCATGTGGGTAAAGCCTTCAAGCCTGCACAATGGATTTTTTAGGTGAGATGCAGTATGGGCGGAACTGAACCCACCCTTTAATCCTGAGGTTCATCTGCCAGGGCCGAGTGAGCTTGGACAGTGGCAGTGAGGCCCTCAGGACGTAGGTTTGATTAGAGTGACCTCTTAGATGGATGGCCTTACAGGGTTAAACAAGCTCCATCTGCCCGGGTTTGGGATTAGAGTTGTCCTTCTCCTAGGATGACTGCCAGAAGGCTAACGAGCTCATCCTGCCCACGGATGTATTGTACCTGACCCTGCTGTTTTGACCTGTCTGGCATGGGCGACCCTACCGAAGGCATGTACCATCGCCAGCATAGCTCGTAACCACACAGGGGCACACAGGCTATGTTCCTGTTGGAAGGGTTTGGGAAGTCTTTCATTTCCTACTTTATTGTCACCTATTTATATGCAAACATAAGAAGATCCCCAGGAACAACCCTTTGTCCTGCCTGCCCGATCAGGATGTAACAGAGCAAAGCAAATATATCCAGAACATGCCGAACCTGGGCAGTAGTCACAGGTGAGCCAAAAACAAGTAGACAAACAAACTGACCAACCGTTCTGGCCTCCGTACTAATGCAAGGCTAGGGTGCCTTTCAAGGCCCCAGCTTGTCTGGGACCCCCATCACTCTAAAGGAACGCCACTATCCACTCTGACCATATCCTTCCTCCACTGAGTTACCACGTATCTACAGGTGCACTGCACACCTGTGACACTTTCTAGAGGAGTACCCCGCTCTCCCTCCTGCCAATCAGAGGACCCCATGGCCCACACTATACCTCTCCCTTCTCTTCCCCCATCCCCATTCCCCTGTACCTCCCTTCCAATCCCCTTAACTCCCCTCCCCCTTCCCTGTCCCCCCCAAACCTGGAACGGCAAACCTCTGCAGGCTCCGAAGCTGCTCTCTCCTCCTCCATGGGTGTGCAGCAACTGCTGGCAGGCTCCTGCACTCTCTATCTCCCCTCTCCTGTTGTGGCCATCCCTGGGTCCTGAATCGTGCGTGCAGGCGCCGGTGGGGGCTCCCGGGGGACTCCCAAACGACCCAGGACCCCACCACACACACGCAGCCAGACTGGGACACACCACTCACAAGCAGCGTGCGGGGAGGGCACCCGAAAATCCGGGACCCCACCACTCCCCTCTGCCGCCGGGGGGGAGCTCCCGGGGGACTGCCAACCAACCCTAGATCCCACCACACATACCCAGCCAGCCTGGGACAAACCACTTACAAGCAGCGTGGGGTGGGAGCACCCAGAAATCTGGGACCCCACCACTCCCCCCGCTGCCGGGGGGGGGGGTCTCCCGGGGGACCACACACACAGGACCCCACCACACACATGCAGCCAGCCTGGGACACACCACTCACAAGCAGCGGGGGGGGGGGGGGCACCTGGAAACCTGGGACCCCACCACTCACCCCAGACACCGGGGGGGGGCTCTCGGAGGACTCCCAACCGACCCAGGACCCCCCCCAAACACCCGCAGCCAGCCTGGGACACACCACTCACAAGCAGCGGGGGGGGGAGGGGAACCGGAAATCCGGGACCCAACCACTCCCCCCCGCCGCCGGGGGTGGGCTCCCGGGAGACTCCCAACCGACCCAGGACCACACCACGCACACGCAGCAAGCTTGGGACACACCACTCACAAGGAGTATGGGGGAAGTCACCCGGAAATCTGGGACCCCACCACTCACGGCCACTGCCGGGGGCAGGCTTTTGGAGGACTTCCAACCGACCCAGGACCCCACCACACACATGCAGCCAGCCTGGGACACACCACTCACAAGCAGTGGGGGGGGGGGGGGGGGGCACCACTACTCACCCGCGCTGACGGTGGGGGCTCCTGGGGGACCCCAACTGACCAAGGACCCTCACACACACCCGCAGCCAGCCTGGGACACACCGCTCAGAAGCAGCATGGGCGGGGGGGCACTCGGAAATCTGGGACCCCACCACTCCCCGCTGCCCACAAGGGGGAGGTTCCAAGGGACTCCCAACCGACCCAGGACCCTACCACACACACGCAGCCAGCCTGGGACACACCAATCACAAGCAGCGGGGGGGGGGGGGGGCACCTGGAAATCCAAGACACCACCATTCACCCCCGCCGCTGGGAGGGGTCTTCCAGGGGACTCCCAACCGACCCAGGACCACACCACACACACGCAGCAAGCCTGGGACACACCACTCACAAGCAGCGGGGGGAGGGGGGCACCCGGAAATCCGGGACCACACCACTAACCCCCACCGCCAGGGGGGGTCTCCTGGGGGACTCCCAACTGACCCAGGACTACGCCACACACACGCAGCCAGCCTGGGACACACCACTCACAAGCAGCGGGGGGGGGGAGCACCCGGAAATCCAAGACACCACCATTCACCCCCGCCGCTGGGAGGGGTCTTCCGGGGGACTCCCAACCGACCCAGGACCACACCCCACACACCCAGCAAGCCTGGGACACACCACTCACAAGCACCGTGGGGGGAGAGCATCCGGAAATCCGGGACGCCACCACTCCCCCTTGCCGCCAGGGGCTGGGCTCCCGGGGGACTCCCAACCAACCCAGGACCCCACCACACACACACAGCCAACCTGGGACACACCATTCACAAGCAGCGTAAGGGGGGGAACCCGAAAATCCAAGACCCCACCACTCACCTCCGCCGCCGGGGGGGGCTCCTGGGGGACTGCCAACAGACCCAGGATCCCACCACACACACGCAGCCAGCCTGGGACAAACCACTCACAAGCCGCGTGGGGTGGGAGCACCCAGAAATCTGGGACCCCAACACTCCACCCCGCTGCCAAGGGGAGGGCTCCCGGGGGACTCCCACCGACCCAGGACCCCACCACACACACGCTGCCAACCTGGGACACACCACTCACAAGCAGCGTGGGGAGGGGCACCGGGAAATCCGGGACCCCACCACTCCCCCCCGCCGCCGGGGGGGGCTCCAGGGGGACTATGTGTTTTTACGGTATCATTAAAAAAAAAAATCAGGCTGTTTAAAGAAAGACCAACAAAGAGCAAGTAAATTTTTAATAACAGTTTCTTTCAACAGGTAAGGTAGACCCAGAGGGGAAGTTATCCAAGTGTGATCTGGGACAGAGAGGATCAGCTGTTTAAGATAATTCTCAAATACTCTTGGGCCAACTCTGTTTGCGCACTTAGGTAGTTTTACCAAACAACTTACAATCTCCGCTTTCTTTTATTCTTTCCCTACTGGGAAATGTCTTTCATATCCCTGTCCATCAACAATCTCTGCAACATTGAGTCATCCTACTTACAGAGATAAGGCATTAGGTAGTGCCTTGCTTTTTTGCTAAAGCTTTCTCTCACCAAATCTAACTTCATTTATCTCATAGTGTGGACACTCACTACAGGGAACAGCAGCCCTTTGCCCAAGGACAGAAAGCCTGTAACCTTTGGCTTTCAGGTGCAGTTGGTAGCACAGCCTGGACACCCCGTGGGCAGCCAGAGCTTTCTCTGCTGGCACGTTTTCCGTGGGAGGAATCCTCATTTGTATCGGTTTTGGGGGCGGGGGAGCCAGCAATGAGAGAGCACAGCTAACCAAAGGGGACAGCAGCCCTTTGCCCCAGGACAGAAAGCCTGTGAGCTTTGGCTTTCAGGTGCAGTTGGTGGGGCAGCCTGGGCACTACATGAGCAGCCAGAGCTTTCTGTGGTGGCACCTTTTCCCTGGGAGGAATCTTCATTTGTATTGGTTTTGGGGAGGGGGTGGCCGGCAATTGCTGCACAGGGCTGAACGAAGGGTACAGCAACCCTTCACCTCAGGACAGAAAGCCTGTGAACTCTAGTCTTAAGGTGCAGTTGGTGGCGCAGCCTGGACACCCCGTGGGCAGCCAGAGCTTTCTGTACTGGCACCTTTTCCCTGGGAGGAATCCTCATTTGTATCGGTTTTGGGGGCGGGGGAGCCAGCAATGAGAGAGCACAGCTAACCAAAGGGGACAGCAGCCCTTTGCCCCAGGACAGAAAGCCTGTGAGCTTTGGCTTTCAGGTGCAGTTGGTGGGGCAGCCTGGGCACTACATGAGCAGCCAGAGCTTTCTGTGGTGGCACCTTTTCCCTGGGAGGAATCTTCATTTGTATTGGTTTTGGGGAGGGGGTGGCCGGCAATTGCTGCACAGGGCTGAACGAAGGGTACAGCAACCCTTCACCTCAGGACAGAAAGCCTGTGAACTCTAGTCTTAAGGTGCAGTTGGTGGCGCAGCCTGGGCACTCTGTGGGCAGCCAGAGCTTTCTGTACTGGCACCTTTTCCCTGGGAGGAATCCTCATTTGTATCAGTTTTGGGGGGAGGGGGGCGGCGGCAATTGCAGCGCAGGGCCGAACCAAGGGTGCAGCAGCTCTTCACCCCAGGACAGAAAGCCTGTGAACTCTAGTCTTAAGGTGCAGTTGGTGGCGCAGTTTGGGCACTCCGTGGGCAATCAGAGCTTTCTGTGCTGGCACCTTTTTAGTGGGAGGAATCCTCATTTTTATGAGTTTTTGGGGCGCGGGGGCTGGCAATGACAGCACAGGGCTGACCAAAGGGGACAGCAGCCCTTTGCCCCAGGACAGAAAGCCTGTGAGCTTTGGTTTTCAGGTGCAGTTGGTGGCACAGCCTGGGCACTCCCTGGGCAGCCAGAGCTTTCTGTGGTGGCACCTTTTCCCTGGGAGGAATCTTCATTTGTATCAGTTTTGGGAAGGGGGGTTGGCAGTTTCAGCGCAGTGCTGAAAAAGGGTACAGCAGCCCTTTGCCCCAGGACAGAAAGCCTGTGAGCTTTGGCTTTCAGGTGCAGTTGGTGGCACAGCCTGGGCACTCTCTGGGCAGCCAGAGTTTTCTGTGCTGGCACCTTTAGTTAGGAAGGAATCTTCATCTGTATCGGTTTTGGGGCAGGGGGGCCGGCAACGGCAGCGCAGGGGCTGACCAAAAGGGACAGCAGCCCTTTGCCCCAGGACAGAAAGCCTGTGAGCTTTGGCTTTTCATCCCTGCACTGCAACTGCCTGCCCGACTTCCAAAAATGCATACGGACAAAGATTCCTCCCACACCAAAGGTACCACAATAGAAAGCTCTTGCTGCCCATGGAGTGCCCAGGCTGACCCACCAATTGCAACACAAAGTCAAAACTTCCAGGCTTTCTTTCCCGAGGATAAGAGCTTTTGTTTCCTGTTTTCATCCCTGCCCTGAAACTGCCAGCCCGACTCCCAAAATTGCTTACAGATAAAGATTCCTCCCACACCAAAGGTACCACGACAGAAAGCTCTTGCTGCCCATGGAGTGCCCAGGCTGACCCACCAATTGCACCACAAAGCCAAAGCTTCCAGGCTTCCTTTCCTGGCCAGAAGGGCTGTTATTTCCTATTCTCAGCCTTGAGCTGAAACTGCCAGCCTGACATCCAAAATTGCCTACGGATGAAGATTCCTCCCAAATCAACGGTGCCACAACAGAAAGCTCTTGCTGTCCATGGAGTGCCCCGGGTGGCCTACCAAATGCAACCAAGATTGCTCTCAGAAAGAATAGGCTAGTCTACAAAGCTCTTGCTGGGCTGGAAGCTTTGGCTTTCTTGGGCAGTTGGTGGGCCAGCCTGGGCACTCCATGGGCAGCAAGAGCTTTGTAGACTGGTCTATTCTGTCTGGGAGGAATCTTGGTTCGTGTGGAATTTTTGAGGGAGGAATGGCAGTTTGAGTGCAGGGCTAATAACAGGAAACAATCGCCATTATGCCCAGCAAAGAAAGCCTGGAAGTTTTGACTTTGTGTTGCAGTTGGTGTTACACCCGGGTCACTCCATGGACAGCAAGAGCTTTCTGTCGTGGCACCTTTGATTTGGGAGGAATCTTCATCCGTAGGCAGTTTTGAGTGTCAGGCTGGCAGTTTCAGGGCAGGGATGAAAACAGGAAACAACAGCCCTTCTGGCCAAGAAAGGAAGCCTGGAAGCTTTGGCTTTGTGGTGCAATTGGTGGGTGAGCCTGGGCACTCCATGGGCAGCAAGAGCTTTCTGTCGTCGCACCTTATTGATGGAAGGGCATGGACAGATGCTCACAGGCCCTTAGGGTCGGCAAAATGTCGGCTTTATTAGAAGAAAGACAAAATAAATAGTGGTTATGACGCTTAGTTCTTGTTACACTGCATTGGTTACATAAGGAAATCATACTATGCTGTCCACTGCTAATTGGATCACAACAGGTGGTCATAGGAGATGAGAAAACTTTATTCACCTGCCAAAACTCCTCCTTGGCATCTGGCATAAATCCACCTTTGTTCTAACTTTAGCTCCTGTAGCCATCTTAATGGCGTAGTATTTTTTACTGTCTGCACCCAGCCATGCCAAGGCAATACACACAGAAATGCAAGGGAAATTGTTCACACAATTTCTATCCTGTGACAGCACCTTTGGTGTAAAACAAGAAGATGCAAAAAAGAGCTCCAGAGTCAAAGACACATCCTCGTGGAGGTACAGTTGATGCTCCATTTTATTCCAAAAATTACACACATTATCAAGGGTCCTACAGGGTTCACACACTCTAGCTATAACTTTATTGGCTCTACTAGCCAAGGCACGTGCTCTGACATTCCCAGGCCCTCCCATCTTCTTCTGGTTTCTCACACCCTGAATAACATCCGCTTCTCTTGTTTACCTCTATGCAGCTTTCTCATATCTGCTGTTCAAGGACACACATCTGCTGCTAGAGAATACAGGTCCCTGCCATCCGGCACGCAGGCTGGACTGTGCAAACAGGCCTGCAGCACTATATGTCCTACATCATCTAAGATTCTCTCAACATTGGTGTGGGAGGAATCTTTGTCCATATGCAATTTTAGAATTCGGGCTGGTAGTTTCAGTGCTGCTTTCTTTTTTCAATTCTGCTCTCAAACTGCCTGCCCAACTCCCAAAATTGCATATGGATGAAAATTCCTCCCAAATCAAAAGTGCCACGATAGAAAGCTCTTGCTGCCCATGAAGTGCCCAGGCTGGCCCACCAACTGCCCCAGAAAGCCAAAGTTTTCAGTCTTTCTTTTCTGAGAGTAAGGGCTGTTGTTTTCTTCTCTCAGACCTGCGTTCAAATTGGTAGCCTGACAAGAGGTGCCAGGAGAGAAACTCTTGATGCCCTTGGAGCGCCCAGGCTGGTCCACCAACTGCAACACAAAGTCAAAACTTCCAGGCTTTCTTTCCCAAGGATAAGGGCTCTTGTTTCCTGTTTTCATCCCTGCCCTGAAACTGCCAGCCCGACGCCCAAAATTGCTTACGGACAAAGATTCCTCCCACACCAAAGGTGCCATGACAGAAAGCTCTTGCTGCCCATGGAGTGCCCAGGTTGACCCACCAACTGCACCACAAAGCCAAAGCTTCTAGGCTTCCTTTCCTGGCCAGAAGGGCTGTTATTTCCTGTTTTCAGCCCTGAGTTGAAACTGCCAGCCTGACACCCAAAACTGCCTATGGATGAAGATTCCTCCCAAATCAAAGGTGCCACGACAGAAAGCTCTTGCTGCCCATGGAGTACCCAGGCTGGCCCATCAACTGCAACAGAAACTCTCATCAGAAGGAAAACAGATAAAGCATGCTGAAGAAATCTTTAAAGTCTGTTGAAATACCAAAAAGCTTGCCTTTATGCATTCCAAAGGACATCAAGAAGGTAATACGGACCAGGAAAAAAGCATTCGGTTAGCAGATCGTGTGGGAAAAAGGCAGCAGATACGGCCAGGTAGGATTTGCATCCTTAATCCCAGATGGCAAAATCATAGAGGTAAGCTCTAATGTATCGTATTCAAAAGAAAATTTAAAATTAAAAAATCAACAAAGTCAACTCAAAGGTAATATATACCACTTAAAAACAGGGTAAGTAGTAATACCTGAAAAGGTACTATAGAAAGTTGTACAAAGGGAAAAAAGAAACTCATTTGGGACAAATGCACTACATAAACACCTAGAGAATACACTACACAATAATCCTCACACAACCAATAAAATAGAAATAGGGACAGTTGTCAAGGGTAACCTCCCAAAGCAACACTGACAAATAGATTTTTCAGAATTACCTAAGAAAAAGAAGTACCAATAACTCTTGATTCTAAAAGATACCTTCTCAAGTTGGCTAAAAGCTTTCCTGACCCAAAGCAATAAGGCTTGACAAGTTCTCAAAGTACTACTTAATGAAATTATCCCCAAGTTCAAAGTACCCAACATCATCTCCTCAGACCGAGGACCACATTTTATAATTAAAGAATAAGCAGCATTCTGCAAATTGACTGGCAATTACATCCTCCATATCGACCACAGACAAGAGGTCAAGTGGAGAAAACGAATAAAAAATATGTCAAGAAGTAAACCTGCATGGGTACCAAGCCTTACCTCTAGCCTTATTGTGAATAAGGGTCAAACTTAAGACTAAAGAAGGACTAAGCCCTTTTGAAATGTTCCCAAATACACAGGCACAGCCTCAAGTATACTATGTAGGCAAAGGATGTGCATGCATCAGGACACCTTGCACAAATATAACTATTGATGATTGTAAAGAATTAACTAATGGTACTGACTTCTGTGTTTGCAATTTTACTAAAATAATAGGATGTGACTTTAGTTACACTAGTCCTGTGACCACCATGCAATTGATCTCAAAAAAATATATGTTATATCATGGAGTGCCTAAACTACAAATAGGTGTGGACATTAATATCCTCCAGAAAATGCTCTAGCATCCTGATGTGGACCGAATGATGGAAAAGGTAAAGGTTACTTCACGTCACATGCTGTAGCAAGTGAAACATGACACAGCAGAGATTAAAAACATCATTACCGAAGTGGCAAAGACTAGAGAATATCATTGGTATATATACAATATACAACCAGCCCAGTTGTTTAACTTCCTGATTCACCCGGTCTTGGTTTTGATGCTGACAGCTTTCCTCCTTACAGTCATCAATCCATGGATGTGGTGGGAAATTAAGACTATAGCACAACACGTACATGTGCTCTGGACTGTACAAAGGGCGATGATGCAAAAGCATTTGCATTAGTTAAAAGAAAAGGGGGGAGTTGAAATAAAGACAAGAAAAATAAAATAAAAATTTAACTATGTTAGTAAATGTAGCTATGTTAGTGTGACTCCGCAAATTGTAGCTGCTTGAAAGAAGATTGCTGCCTAAACTGTGGACAATTAAGATAAAGCTAGCTTATGTAAACAAAAGGACTGTCAGGAAAGAGAGAAAGACTTTTAGCACATAACTGTGCAAGAGAGACAGAAGGAGGGGTGGGGGGAACCTAAGCTCTTTGAAATGATAAAACTTTGTGTAACTACTCTATAATAGTAAGAATAGGAGTTAGGCAACCAAAAGTCTATTTAGATAAGAGAGACTTCATAAAGAGTGTATATGATAGGTAATTTCTGAAACCCACTGTATAAAAAGCTGTGTGTTTCTTTTCTCAGCGGACATGCACGGGGGGACGAAACCCCCGGCATTTCCCCAGCCGTAATAAAAGTGTGCTTTATATATATTGTTTAAGGATTTCTTTAAGTCGAAACTACATCTAGACAAAACAAAAGTGTTACCTGAAGAGAATAAAAGAAAGCCTTGTACCAACTCCCAAGTAATTTAATGTATTTGCATAAAAACCGATGTGTAATTTTAAGTCCAATTTCAAGACACATCGGCCCCTCTAACAGACACATTATTACAGAATCCCTCACACCTACTACTCGCGGGGTGGAGGCAATAGCTAAGGAAAATTAGATTTGTGTCAGGATTAAATCCTGATGTCTGTAACTTTGTTAATGTTAGGAAATTTGATTGTAGCTATTAAGATCCTGTTATATCCCATATGCTTACTATTTTACTATAAGGTGGTTTTTTTTGGGGGGGAAGGGAATTGCATTGCCTTGGGAAAAGGTTTGTGCTATGTCTTCCTTTTCTTTACTTTTCTCTCTGTCCACTGTACGAAAGGCACCTCCCACAAAGAAGATTCAGAGTGAATGACAAAAGAAATTATTGAATGCATAAATCACGGGGTGGTGTCAGGTTGATGATTTATGCATTCTAGGGTTGCCAGGAGATTTTGCAGGCTTTTGCAAGACTTTTGCACTATACCTCTGATGGGCAGCCGGGCCAATCGCTCCCTCCAGTGCTGCTGAAGATGTCAAGCCCTGAAAAGGCGAGAAGAGCTGAGTTTACCATGCCCTCCACATGAACTCTGCCCTGGGCTGTCCGAGACGTTGGGGGTTTGTGGTATGCCCATCCCCCACTCCGCCAATCTTGAAAGGCTGAAAAACCCCTTTTACCATGCCCCTCACAGGAACTCTTCGCAGGCCCAGGAGATGCTGGGGGTTCGTGGCATGCCCGGCTCCAGGGCTGGGGGTTCGTGTCAATGTTGAGCTCCCCGATACCAACCCGCTCCCCTGCCACCCAGCTCGGCCTTGCCGCCTCCGCGGTGCGGAGCAACTCTCACCTCCCCTTCGCATCCAGCCCGCACCCGGCGACAGCCCGAGCGGGGCCGGCTCAGGGCTCGGCCCCGGGGCGGATTTGGCGGAGGAGGGCGGGGGAGGGAGAGGAAGGTAGAGGAGGCGGAGAGGAGGCGGCCCGTCTGGAGCAGAGCCGGGACTGGTGGCGGCAGAGACACGTGGCCGTCGGAGCGCCGGGATGCGCGCTGGCGGGGGGCGGGGCTGGTGGCGCTGACGGCAGTGCAGCTCGGTGCGCGGGACCGTGGGGGCCAGGGGCTTTGTGGGACGGGGGCTGGGCACAGGACTGGCCTCTGACACTGCCGCACTTCCCCGGTTCTAATTTACCCTATGTCCCCTCCTTTGCCATCATACTTTTTTCCCTTCATGAAGCCATTCCCTCCCAGCTCTCCCATCTTTTTTACTCTATTTCTTAATCCATCTATTCATCCTTCCCTCCCTCCATTCCTACCAGCCAAGCTCTTTTCCTCCTTCCCTTCTCGTCTTATTAACTCAGACTTTCCTTCAAAGCATGCCTCATATTCTTGTCAACAACCAACCTCTCTTTGTGAGATAGTCTGGCCAAACTTTATTCTCAGCACATATCCCCATCAGCACTGTCATCCTCTGCCCCTGCACGGCACTTTCCACTGCAGAAATCTAATTCTTCTGTTCTCCCCGGCAGTGGCTGCAGGCAGAGCCCGGGTGCAGCAGGAACCGTTGGTCGAGACCACCGAGGGCACCGAAATAAACAGCAACTGCTCACACCCCGACATCCAGTCAAAAGAATTGATCTACTGGTACAGTCAGCTGCCGGGCCGAGGGCCCGAACTCCTCGTGAGCATTCACAAAGGCTCCAAAGATCCACCGGACAAGGCGGGACAGGTGTCGGTGTCGCCAGACCGTCGCCGGAACTCCCTGTGCCTCTCCCGGTCCCATGTTGGGGATGCGGTTATGTATTCCTGCGCCCTGGCAGACATGGCCAGAGGAGCCGAGGCTGCAGCCGGGCAGGAACCGCCGCAGGCGGGGCCAGGGGCACAGCGTCAGCCGGGGCCAGCAGGGGCCGCTCCTGCACCTCCAAGATTTCTTCCATACCCGTGCCCCAGTGAAGTCTTCTTCTGGTTTTGGGATGAAATATTCCAGGATTTCCAGGGCAAGGACTCAGTAATGTCAGGAGCAGACTCAGCTCCAGGGCTGGATGCATCCAGAGCAGGCAAATGATGCATCAGTCTGGATCACTCCGGTGGGCTCGTTTGAAGTGCTGTTCTCAGGAAGAAGCTGCAGCAATCACCTGTGGCTACCCAAGGACTCCTGGGCATGAGGATGGGCCATGTCATTCTCTTTCCCTCCCTCCTCAGCTCACCCCAATGGTCAGCAGTTGTTGCCTCTCTACATGTGTGCTTTGGGCAGCTGCTTTGACCCTGTCCTGCCCTCAGGAAAGTATTCGGGCCTCTTCTGACTTCTCCCACACTGGTCAGTCTCTGAGCACACAAACAGTGTCACGGGCTTGCCTAGAGCCTTGTCCTTCCCAGCCCTGCGGTCTTGTCCCCAGGTGTCCTCAGCAGAGTCCATGGTTGGTTGTTTTCCTACATGGCTTCCTGGTTTGTGTGCACTTGTGTGCAGCTGGGTTCCACATGAAACGCTGTGGGAGCACAGATTTGTGCATGAGTCACATCAACGTGCCTGAGCCTCTCCCTGTGTGTGTCCTTGTGTGTTACTCACCAAGTGAAATGTGCTGGGGACACTCCACTGCTCTGTTTGTGAGCAACACAGAGGAGCATTTTCCCAGATTCAGGAGGAGTCTGAGTGCATGTTGCTGGTTTTGGCCTGGGTAGAGTGAACTTTCTTCACAGTGGTTGCTATTGGGGCTGGTTTTATGGATTCGTGCTGAACCCAGGGTTGATAATACAGAAGCATCTTTGATATTGCTGAGCTTACGCAGAGCAAAGGCTTTTTCTGCTTTTTCTGCTGCCACGCCGGCAAGGAAATTGGTGGTGAATTGGATGTTAGGAGGATACACAGCCAGGACAGGTGACTCACACTGAGCAAAGGGATATGCCAGACCTTATGACATCACGCTCAGTATTTAAACCTTGGGGGGAAGAAGGAGGAAGGAGGGGAGGTTTGTTGTGATGGTGTTTGTTTTCCAAAGTACCCATCATGCGTGATGGGGCCTTGCTCTGCTGAAGGCAGCTGAACACCTGCCTGCCCATGGGAAGCAGGGAATTAATTTTTTGCATTGTTTTGCTTCTGTGCATGCCTTCTATTTTCCCAATTAAGTTGTCTTTTTCTGACCCTGTGAGTTTCCTTGCTTTTACCCATCCGGTTGTCTCCTGGATGCTACTGAGGGGGGAGTGAGTGAGCAGCTGTGTGGACCTTGGTTGCTGGCCAGGGTTGAAAGCAGGACGGTGCAGTTGAACAGTTATGTACCAACCTGCAACAGACCTGCTCAAGAAAGAAGCATTGACCTGCCCCCTGTGCCGTCCTTTCCTGCTGCTCTACAGATCACACTCTCGCTCTGCTGCTGCCAATTCCAGGGCCCAACAAGGACGGAATCACCAAAATTTGCGTCTTCAGTTCAATTCTAATGCTGGCAGTGCCTCAGCATGGCTGGCAGCCCCTCCACCCTCACCACACCCACACACTGCTCCACGCCAGCACACACCTGCTCTCCCCAGTGCTGGAGACCTCAAAAGGATGACGTTGGTTTCATGGACAGGCAGAAAGACTGAGGGATCCTGTCCCACTCATGTGTCCACCTGCATGGATCAGCTTCCAGTGCAGTGGTGGGGGTGCAGGTGGGACACAGCTCCCTCTCTTGTCCAAGCCCCTGCCAAATGTACCTGTGCAGCCCATTGACCAGGTGCCGATTGAGAGCCGCAGAGACGTTGTCCCAAAGGGGGACAGAAGGAAAGGGACACAGCCCTGAGGTTGATGCATTGTGAGAGGAAGAACAGCCCTTGTGGCTTGCAGAGGGAAAGCCAGAGTTCTGGCAACAGTTTTGGACTTCAGCCTACAAGGACCTTTATCCCCCACATTGGAATTGCAGTCTGAGAGCCAAGGAACTGTCACTGGGACTGAAGGGTCAAGTGCATTCCAGACCACATACTTCTCTCCCACAGGGATGAAGAAAACAAATCCTATTTCGACCAGAGACTGTGCAGAGTGGGTAAGGCTCACGAGCCCATCTCCCTGCCTGGATGCCTGACAGACTGGCCATTTCCAGCTTGGAGACAGAGAAGCTGAGGGCGTCCTCTCTTCCCTCTAGTGAGCTCCATGTGATCATTTCCAGGGAGCTCTGCTGGGAGAGCTCAGCCAGGCCAAACTCCCCCTCAATAGAGATACTCTTGGGCTGAGGTACTAGTGGAAGAGAGAACAAAGCTCAATGATTTCTCCCCATGTTACACCTCTGCGGAGATGGGAGGGTAGCACAGGTGTATACCTAGAGGTTCACCAAACCCTTGACGCCCTCTACCCATACAGCCTTTGCAGGATGGGAGCCTTCTGTCTAGGAAGCAGATGTATGGAACGCGATGCGATATTTTCGGAGACATGGGACAAAAGAGCAATGTTCATTTTCCAGGGCCTTTATCCTCTCCCGGAGGGCACGGTTGCTCCATGAATCCAGACTGCATCTCCATGACTCCAAAGCAGGTGGGAGATGCCATGCCACCTCCGAGCTTTCCCTGGGAAAGGTGCTTGTCCCATGCAATGCCTCACCATAGCAGTGGTGTTACAGCCCTACCAAAACCCTAACCGGAATGTGTCACCCAGAAGAAGTGCTCCTGCTGCAGGCGGCGAAGCTCCCTGTGGATGGGCTGGGCTGCTGCCCAGCAAGGCTCATCTCCCGTTCCTGGGCAACTGGGAGAGAGGCGTTTGTTCAAGAATCCACACGTGCCAGCAAAGGAGGGATGTGGGGGAAGAGATGATGACTATGAAAGGAGTTCATGGCCTGTCAATGTTGAGCTCCTTGATACCACGCCGCTCCTCGACCACCCAGTCCGGCCCCACTGCCTCTGCGGTGCAGAGCCCTGACCACCGCTGCTCTGCCGCCGCCACATCCAGCCCACACCGGGCCCGTGTGCTCCCTGCTTGTGAGTGGGTGTCACCTACTGAGTCCGCATCCTGTTCCCTGCTCATCCCTCAGCCTTTTCCCTCGGCAAATTGCAGTCCTTGCCACCGCTGGGACTCGGACGTCCAGCAGCCTGCTGGAGCCGCGTTCCTCTCTCACACTGTGCATTTTCCCAGCAGAGCATGACACAGCCAGAGACCCTGGGCTCCTGCCCAGCAAGGTTCATCTCCCGTTCCTGAGCAGCTGGGAGAGAGGAGTTTTTCCCAGGCGGACGAAGAAGGATAGGGATGAAAGTCCAGAGGTGAAGGAGACACGTCTTCCCCAAGGAAGCTGCAACCAGCCCAGAGAGCTGAGGACAGCACGGGAAGATGTGAAACCTGAGTGGGGAAGAAGCCTCGGCACTCCCACAGGCCCGACAGTGGGTGCACTGCAGAGCAGGCAATTGCAACTGTGGAGGGGAGGACTGCAGTGCGAGCTGACCAGGAACAGCCCCTGCCCGTGAGTGAGGTCCCAGAGCCAGGCAATGCTCAGAAAGCCGTCGGCTGAGATAGCCACAGGGGCTGCTGCTGTGGGATCGAGAAACACAAAGAGTGCATTTCAGGCACTGAAAGAACAGTTCGTTTCGCTGCCCTCCTTCTACCGTTGCTCCCCCAAGAGAGTCGTTTGTGGCAGCTCTGTTATCTCGGGGCTCGGAGGTGGTTTCTGACTCCCTCAGCAAACAGGCAGGTTGGTGTGAGCATAAACCTCGGCTCTCTCGTCCTCACCTCTCTGCCTGCGCCACCTGGTGACTAAGTTCTGGCTTTTCATCAGCGCACCCTTCTTCTTCCTAACAGGAAACATTCAACAGCCTTTTCAGACTCGTGTGTGGAAATACCATCGAAGAAAGAAAAATCCTTGCAAGGTATCTTCTCATCTTTGCTGTCTTGCATGTGTTCACTCCAGACGATCTTACTTGGCTAAGGAAATGAGGAGAGAAAGAAGAGACACCTCAGACCCCTTCTCTGTCTCTGCTCTTCCCTTCAGCCTCTTCTCCTTTTCCCTCTGTCCTCTCATCGCACTGCTGCCACAACAGCACCACCCGACTCTCTCCACAGTCCCACATTTCTCCCTTTCTAGAGAAAAACAGCAGATGCTTTTAAAGCTGTCCCAGTCACTATCAAGCTCTCATCTTGCTAACTTTAATAGTGCGTCCCATTCTGCCTCCAGGCTCCCTCTGGCATGACTTCCAGTTTCCCCCAGGCTGGCAACACATTCAGGGTTCGCTGTTTGCACGATCAGCATTGCGTGTTCTCGGGCAGTGAGGAACTCGGGGAGTGAAGGACCCTCAGACTTTACGGGGGTGGCAGGGATGGGAAAGAGAATGACTCTTTTTGCTGAGTGCCCCTCAACCTGCTGGAGATGTGCTGGTTCCGGCACACAAAATTGCGGTGTACCAGGCTTGGTCCTCTGAGCAGGAGGAGCAGGAGGAGGGACAGGGCACAGCTGTCCTCATGGAGACTGCATCTCCATGATTCCAAAGCAGGTGGGAGATGCCATACCACGTCCGAGTTTTCCCTGGGGAAGGTGCTTTTCGCTGTAGCACTGGTAGCACAGCCAACGACAAAAGCCCAACAGGGCTGTGTCCCCAGACCAAGTGCTTCTGCTGCCAGCAGGGCAGCTCGCCGTGACAGGCCAGGAGAGGCTGAGCCCGGAAGGATGTTCTGCCTCTCGTGCTCCTCGACCATTCTTAAAAGTGCCTGCCCTGGAGGACAATTGAGGAGTCCCCACGTGCCAGCGAAGGAGGGATGTGAGGGAAGAGATGATGACGGTGAAAGGAGCTCATGGCCTGTCAATGTTGAGCTCCTCGATACCACGCCGCTCCTCGACCACCCAGCCCGACCTCGCCACCTCCGCGGTGCAGAGCCCCGACCGCCGCCACTCTGCCGCCGCTCTCGCCTGCCCTCCGCATCCAGCCCGCACCAGGCGAGAACCCGAGCGGCGCCGGCGCAGGACTCAGCCCTGGGCCGGGGTTGGCGAAGGAGGGCAAGGGAGGGAAAGCAAGGCAGGGGAGGCGGCCCGTACGGAGCAGAGAGCCGGGACTGGCGGGGACAGCGAGACGCCGGGTGGCGGAGAGGTGGATACGGCCCTGGCGGAGCGCGGAGCTGGCGGCGCTGACCGCAGTTCTGCCCGATGCGCAGGTCTGGCTGCCGGCAACCGTGGGGGCCGGGACTGGGGCTGGGGCTGGGGTGGCCATGCAGGTCCCTCGAGGCTGCCGTCCTGCCTGGCTTCTTCCCAGACCTCTGCCCCCGAAAAATCCTCCTGTCCCTTCCTCCCTCTACTCCGTATAGCATTCTCTCGGAACACTCGTCACTCTTTTCTTTGTTGAGTCGTTCCCGTTTCCTTGCTTTACTCTCTTCATAGAACTCATGCAGTCCGTCCTTCTCCTTTTCTTTCTCTCTTGCTTTGCTTTGTCCCACAGCCTTCCATTTTTCAGTGATTCCACCAATCCGCCTCTCGTTCCCGCATTCATCTCTCTACCAAATACTAATGGACACTTTCCAATACTGCACACTTTGATATCCTCTTAAAATTCTACTCCGTGTGGTCCTGACTGCCTCTGGGCGATTTGTTCTGGGGAACAACATCCGGTACCTAAAGCAATTCTCATGGCTTTTCTTCTTTATCTCCCCACCGGTGTCTGCAGGAAGAGTCCAGGTGCAGCAGGACCCATTGGTAGAGACAACCGAGGGCAGCGAAATCCCCATCAAGTGCTCACAGCCCAACTTACGGGTCGGCGATTTTATCCATTTCTACCGGCAGCTCCTGGGTCACAACCCCGAACTCCTCGCACGCCCCGCTAAAGGCTCGGCCCAGAGAGCTGTGGGCGCCAGCGGGGCGGCTGTCGGTGTCGGGAGATCGTCGCTGCGACCTCCTCTGACTCTCCGGGTCCCGTGTTGCGGACGCGGCGTTGCACACCTTGCACCCTGGCAGACATGGCCAGAGGAGCCGTGGCTGCGGCCGGGCACGAACCGCCGCGGGCGGGGCCGGGGCCACAGCACCGGCCGTGGGCAGTAGGGCTTTGTCACCTGCTGCCAATCCCACCTGAGCTCAGAGTCACTGACACCGTCGTCTTTGGAGTTTTCGCGGATTCTCTTAGACATACAAAACTCGGGTAATTGTTTCTACAGCGCCCCTATGAAAACACGGCGTTTCACTCCTACACAAAGCACGGACTTGTGACAGAACCTCTGGGTGCCAAGTGACATACACAACACAGCGCAGCGCAAGCCTGGGCAGACGCCAGTCAGCTGCAGTGCGTGTCCCTAACTTCTCCTGAGCCATCGTCACCTGGATACTCTGATCCACTCCAGGCAGGCACCGAGATTCTCTGGTTCATGATGATCTTTCTCTGCGGATAAGAGGCAGATTCCGACCTTGCCTTGAGCGTGGAAAAGACACAGTAAGGCTCTGCAGGGCTTTGAGTGTCACCCATCAACGGCCTGAGCACTACATCTCAGAGGCGCGCTGAAGAAGTTGAGAAGGCAGACCCTGCGACGGAGCGAGGTGCAGCCAAGCCAGACCAAGTGTTAGAGGTGGTGAGAGAGGAGAGACAAAAGAGGTAAGAAAGGCGAGACTTCCAGTCATGTGGCCTCGGGCTCAGGAAGGAGGATAGCCGGACCGTCTTTCATTATGCTCTCAGGGCAAATGCAAACTTCTCACCTTCTCGCAAATGTGTTATATCTCTGCTCTGATGCCTAAGAGGGCAGAACCATATCAGGAGCCCATAGGCATAGGAGACTGAGCTTGATGCTGCTCTTCCACCTGGGGAAGACTGTGAAAATCTCAGGACCCTCTGCGTCCCTAGAAATTCTCTGCTACACCTTGAGAAGGTGCAACATTTCCCCTGGAATGCTCTCACTTACCCTTATCATCATTCTATCATTTTTCACCCCATAATAAATAAAGTAAACGCCATTTTAGGGGTAACCTAAGAGAACAGTATGTTTTCTGCAGAGTGACATGTGCCAGGGATCGTCCTGGAGTTGGTCTAGAAAAGGGACTGGGAGTAAGGGTCTCCACGTGCCAAGCTCCCAAGCCCTTCACCTGTCCTTTCCGATGAGTGGTGCACAGCTCTCTCAGCCCCAGCCATCGCAGGTGACGCTCTGGGGGGTGCCCCGTGTGCTCCCTGCTTGTGAGTGGGTGTCACTTACTGAGTCCTCATCCTGTTCCCTACTCATCCCTCAGCCTTTTCCCTCGGCAAATTGCAGTCCTTGCCACCGCTGGGACTCGGACGTCCAGCAGCCCTGCTGGAACCGCGTTCCTCTCTCACACTGTGCATTTTCCCAGCAGAGCATGACACAGCCAGAGACCCTGGGCTCCTGCCCAGCAAGGCTCATCTCCTGTTCCTGGGCAGCTGGGAGAGAGGCGTTTGTCCCAGGCAGATGAAGAAGGACAGGGATGAAGCTCCAGAGGCGGAGGAGACACGTCTTTCCCGAGGAAGCTGCAACCAGCCCAGAGAGCTGAGGACAGCACAGGAAGATGTGAAACCTGAGTGGGGAAGAAGCCTCGGCACTCCCACAGGCCCGACAGTGGGTGCACTGCAGAGCAGGCAATTGCAACTGTGGAGGGGAGGACTGCAGTGCGAGCTGACCGGGAACAGCCCCTGCCCATGAGTGAGGTCCCAGAGCCAGGCAATGCTCAGAAAGCCGTCGGCTGAGATAGCCACAGGGGCTGCTGCTGTGGGATCGAGAAACACAAAGAGTGCATTTCAGGCACTGAAAGAACAGTTCGTTTCGCTGCCCTCCTTCTACCGTTGCTCCCCCAAGAGAGTAGTTTGTAGCAGTTCTGCTATCTCGGGGCTCGGAGGTGATTTCTGACTCCCTCAGCATAAACCTCGGCTCTCTCGTCGTCGCTCTCTGCCTGTGTCACCTGGTGACTAAGTTCTGGCTTTTCATCAACGCACCCTTCTTCTTCCTACCAGGAAACATTCAACAGCCTTTTCAGACTCGTGTGTGGAAATACCATTGAAGAAAGAAAATCCTTGCAAAGTATCTTCTCGTCTTTGCTGTCTTGCATGTGTTCACTCCAGACGATCTTACTTGGCTAAGGAAATGAGGAGAGAAAGAAGAGACACCTCAGACCCCTTCTCTGTCTCTGCTCTTCCCTTCAGCCTCTTCTCCTTTTCCCTCTGTCCTCTCATCGCACTGCTGCCACAACAGCACCACTCGACTCTCTCCACAGTCCCACATTTCTCCCTTTCTAGAGAAAAGCAACAGATGCTTTTAAAGCTGTCCCATAATTAATAAAACAAACCCCATTTTAGGGGTAACCTAAGAGAACTGTATATTTTCTGCGGAGTGACATATGCCAGGGATCGCTCTGCAGTTGGTATAGAAAAGGGACTGGGATTAAGGGTCTCCACATTCCAAGCTCCCAAGCCCTTCACCTGCCCTTTCCTATGAGTGGTGCACAGCTCTCTCAGCCCCAACCATCGCAGGCGGTGCTCTGGTGGGTGCCCCATGTGCTCCCTGCTTGTGCGTGGGTGTTATGGGTTATAAATTGAAAGAGGAATTTTCCCTTCCCCTGCTTTCCTTGTAAGAGAAACAGAGTTTGAAGGGGGAAGGGAGTCAAATAGCCTTACAAAAGAACTGGCTGCCTAGGTTAATTGTCTGCCTTGCTTTTCGTCCCCACGGAGGCGAGGATCCCCCCATCTCCTTCTCGGCTTCCCCACGCGGTCCGGGACCACTCTCTCCAGGACACTTCTCCCGCAGGTGACTGACGGAGCCCACAGCGCCCCCTGCCGCCCACAGGGTACTGCAGGCCCTACAGCTTCAGCGATCCAACAGCGCCCCCTGAAGGTCACAACCAGGTACTGCAGGTCCTACACCTTCCAGCAGTCCCACAGCGCCCCCTGCAGGCCACAACCAGGTAGTGCAGGCCCTGCAGCTTCAGCGATCCAACAGCGCCCCCTGCTGACCACGACCAGGTACTGCAGGTCCTACAGCTTCAGAGATCCAACAGCGCCCCCTGCCGACCACGACCAGGTACTGCAGGTCCTACACCTTCCAGCAGTCCCACAGTGCCCCCTGCCGACCACAACCAGGCACTGCAGACCCTGCAGCTTCAGCGATCCAACAGCGCCCCCTGAAGGCGCTGTAGGTCCTACAACTTCAGATATCCAACAGCGCCCCCTGCAGCCTGCAGTTAGGACTGTGCTAAAGGACAGGGAAGTATTCTTTTAGACTTGTTGTTGTGGTTTTGTTTTGTATTACTGTTTTTGCCAACATACATATATCTTTTAATAAAGGGTTGTTATTTCCTCTGGTTTTCCAGATTTTCCTCGAGTAAAGCCCCTTAATTTGACATTACAATTGCAGAGAGAGAGGAGTTTGGTCTACCTCATAACTCATCCTCTTTAGCAAACAGTCTAGTCTCTTCAGACTGAGACATTTTTGGCGCCCAACGTGGGACCTCGAAAGAGTAAAGGTGGAAAAAGAATAACTACCCTTTGTGTGAGTTACACGCATTTTGAAACCCTTGTGTGATTGACACACGTTTTGAACTTGTAGGCACCATGATGTTAGGGGTTATTGCTTTCCTCTGGTACATAACCATGCCAAGATACCTGTCCCACCTGTCAGCGTGTTTCAGTTCAGATACTAGTACTCTCATTGCAATAAGTACCTTTGAGTTTGTGCATTGGGTATATGACATGGCAAACTCAGCACCTGTGATTTTCATCCGGAATATGTCCTCAAGGATGCACTACTGCTCTAGCCTAAACTGTTTCCTCTGGGGTTTAGAGGATAATAGCACCCATTCTTATGGAGACACACAGGGGAATGCGTGCGCCCAACCCTTTATTCAGTTCCCTTTTGGATACAATACAATGGCCTCTGGGAAGTTTAAATCCTTTTTAGATGTCAGAGACATTTCAATTGTTGGGCTTTTCATCCTAGTTTGTGCCATTATAGTGTACCTGATATACCAAACCAAGGCCAAGAATTACCGAGAAGGCGTTCAGGAGCCTGGTCCGGGGGTGGAAAACCTCAAGTGGCATGGGTTATGGGAGGACATGGGTAAATTCCTAGAAAGCTGCTCAGCTCCCATAACATGGAAACTCACCCTTGAACAACTCCTGAACCCTACAAAAATAATGAAAGCCGTGAGGGAGAGAGGTTGTGATGGGTCCATGGAGAGGCAGTTGGCAGCTGAATGTGGGGCCTTGACCATTGCCTACAGGAAGTTGCTTGTTATGGTGCAGCACTTCCAGGGGAAAGGAAAAAAAGAGAACAAGATGCCTAATAGCAAGGTGACTCAGGATAAGGCCAAAACTAAGGGGCAGACTAAGCCAAAGGAGGTTGCCCCTATCCACAGGAAGAAATATAAAGCCAAATCAGTTCGCCCAGTTGACGACGATGGAGAGGCAGGGTCCTCACAAGCGGCTGCTCCAGAGCCAGAAATCATCACTGAGTCTTTATCATACAATAACCTCCGGAATTTAAGGACAGACGTTGCTCGTCGTCCGAGTGAACCCGTTCTGGCCTGGATGATCCGAGTTTTCGACTCTACAGGTGATGCAGTAAACTTTGATGGCAGTGAAGCGAGGTTCCTGAGATCTATCGCCCAAGATGTGGGTATTGAGGAGGTGTTTGTGAGGGAATCGAAGTCCCTGTCTCTCTGGACACGGCTCCTGGATGGTGTGAGAGAGAGGTTCATTTACAGAGATTCCTTGCAGGCAGATCATTACACAAAGAGCTGGAAGACCATAGAAGAAGGAATCCTAGGGCCGAGAGAAATGGCATTGCTGGAAGTACTGTTTGGAGGGGATGGGCAACCTACCAAGGATCCTGACAAGGTTAAGTGTACACCACAGATGTGCTGGAGCTTCACATGTATGGGGCTGTCCCCACATAAAGGTTACCTGACATCATTGGAGGCTGGGGAGAAGCGGGATCCAGTGATGTCTGTAATAAAAAAACTTCGGTTGTATGACAGCGTGATTGAAGGACCACTACAGGCCCGCATCTCCTCTGTAGAGACAATGATTAATGAGCTCAAGGAATTAACTACAGGGTTGAAAGAGAGGATTGAGGGAAACAATGTCCATATGGCCCCAGTGAAAACCAGATGCCCCCCAGCTAGAGAGAGCGGACAGACCTCACGAACTGAGTTGTGGTTCTTCCTAACTGACCATGGAGAAGACATGAGACGGTGGGACAGGAAATCTACCCGTGCCCTAGCAGCCCGAGTACAAGAGTTGAAGGAGAAAGAAAAGAGGAAGTCTCCGAAAGCGAGTGCCGCACCAGTATCCTGTGGGCAGGGATCTGACCTGCTAGAGGGCACCTCCTGTCGACATTCGCAAGAGGAAAACGGTGACTGGCAGGATGAAGACAAATGTTAGAGGGGCCCTGCCTCTAGCCAGGTAGAGGCACGGGACAACCGTGTCTACTGGACTGTGTGGGTCAGATGTCCTGGCACATCAGACCCACAGAAATATCAGGCTTTGGTTGATACTGGCGCTCAGTGCACGTCAATGCCCTCCAGGACATGTGGGACCAGAGACTCTTTCCATTTCTGGGGTGACTGGAGGGTCTCAAGAGTTGACCATGGTGGAAGCTGAGGTGAACTTGACCGGGAAAGAGTGGCAGAAACACCCCATTGTGACTGGTCCAGATGCCCCATGTATTCTGGGCATTGACTACCTCAAGAACAGGTACTTCAAGGACCCCAAGGGACATAGATGGGCTTTTGGAATAGCTGCTGTGGAGACAGAGGCGGCTAAACAGTTGAACTCATTACCCGGCCTCACAGAGAACCCTTCAGTCGTAGGGTTGTGAAAGTTGAGGAACAGCAAGTGCCAATCGCCACCACAATAGTGCATCGCCGGCAGTACCGGACGAACCGAGACTCTGTGATCCCCATCCATAAGATGATCCGTGAGCTGGAGAGCCAAGGGGTGATCAGCAAGATCCATTCACCCTTCAACAGTCCCATCTGACCTTTGCGTAAGTCTAATGGAGAATGGAGACTGACTGTGGACTATCGTGGCCTGAATGAAGTCACCCCATCGTTGAGTGCTGCTGTTCCAGACATGTTGGGGCTCCAGTATGAACTGGAGTCCAAGACAGCAAAGTGGTATGCCACTGTTGACATGGCAAACGCATTCTTCTCCATTCCCTTAGCAGCAGAGTGTAGGCCGCAGTTCGCTTTCACCTGGAGGGGCGTGCAGTACACTTGGAACCGACTGCCCCAGGGGTGGAAACACAGTCCCACCATCTGCCACGGACTGATCCAGGCCACAATAGAGAAGGGTGAGGCTCCAGAGCACCTGCAATACATTGATGACATCATCATATGGGGGGACACAGCAGAGGAGGTTTCCAAAAAAGGAAAGGAAATCATCCAGATCCTCCTGGGAGCCGGTTTTGCCATAAAGAAGAGTAAGGTTAAGGGACCTGCCTGAGAAATCCAGTTCCTGGGGGTGAAATGGCAAGATGGGCGTCGTCAGATCCCGGCAGAAGTCATCGATAAGATCACAACAGTGGCCCCACCGACCAGCAAGAAGGAAACGCAAGCTTTTCTGGGTGGTATAGGTTTCTGGAGGATGCATATCCCGGAGTACAGTCGAATCGTAAGCCCTCTCTACCTGGTTACCCGCAAAAAGAATGATTTCCAGTGGGGCCCTGAACAGCAACAGGCATTCGAACAGATTAAACGAGAGATTGCACACGCTGTAGTCCTTGGGCCAGTCAGGACGGGGACAGATGTGAAAAATGTACTCTATTCTGCAGCTGGGAATAAAGGTCTCTCCTGGAGCCTCTGGCAAAAGGTGCCTGGTGAGACTCGAGTTCGCCCACTTGGATTCTGGAGTCGAAGCTACAGGGGATCTGAAGCCAACTACACGCCAACAGAGAAGGAGATCCTAGCGGCTTATGAAGGAGTACAAGCTGCCTCCGAGGTGATTGGCACAGAAGAACAGCTACTCCTGGCACCTCGACTACCAGTGCTGAACTGGATGTTTAAGGGAAAGGCGCCCTCTACACATCATGCCACTGATGCTACATGGAGTAAGTGGATCGCTCTGCTCACACAGCGTGCCCGTATTGGAAATCTGAATTGCCCTGGGATCCTAGAAGTCATCACAAATTGGCCTGAAGGTGAGAGTTTTGGTCTAGCGGATGAGGAAGAAGAAGAGCAGGTGGTACGGGCTGAGGAAGCCCCAGAATTCGATAAGCTACCGAAAGAAGAAGCACGCTATGCCCTCTTCACTGACGGTGCCTGTCGCCTTGTAGGAATGAAGCGCAAATGGAAAGCAGTTGTATGGAGCCCCGCCCGACAAGTTTCAGAAGCTACTGAAGGGGAAGGAGAATCGAGCCAATTCGCAGAGCTCAAAGCGGTCCAGCTGGCATTGGACATTGTTGAACGGGAGAAGTGGCCAAAGCTTTACATCTACACTGGCTCGTGGATGGTAGCCAATGCTCTGTGGGGATGGTTGGACAGATGGAAGAAGGCCAATTGGAAACGCGGGGGAAAACCCATCTGGGCCGCTGATATGTGGCAAGACATCGCTACCCGAACAGAGAAGCTCGCTGTGAGGGTCCGTCACGTAGACGCCCATGTGCGCAAAGGTCGAACCAATGAGGAGCATCGCAACAATGAACAGGTAGACCGAGCTGCACGAGTCGAGGTGTCACAGGTGGACCTGGACTGGCAGCACAAAGGAGAGTTGTTCCTAGCACAGTGGGCCCATGATGCCTCAGACCATCAGGGCAGAGATGCCACCCATAGATGGGCACGAGACCGAGGGGTGGACTTAACCAAGGACATTATTTCCCAGATTATCCATGACTGTGAGACCTGCGTTGCCATTAAACAGGCTAAGAGACTGAAGCCCCTATGGTATGGTGGACGTTGGAGTAAGTATAGGTATGGGGAGGCCTGGCAAGTCGATTACATCACACTGTCATGAACCCGCCAAGGTAAGCGCTATGTGCTTACCATGGTGGAAGCCACCACTGGATGGCTGGAGACGTACCCGGTGCCTCACGCTACTGCCCAAAATACCATCCTGGGCCTTGAAAAGCAAGTCCTGTGGCGACATGGCACCCCAGAGCGCATTGAATCAGATAACGGAACTCATTTCAAAAACAGCTTAGTTGCCACCTGGGCAGAGGAGCATGGCATCAAATCCACATCCCATACCATGCAGCAGCCGCAGGGAAAGTTGAACGACATAATGGAGTGTTGAAAATCACCCTGAAGGCGTTGGGTGGAGGGACAGACAAGCACTGGGATCAGCATCTACCAAAGGCTACATGGTTAGTTAACACCAGAGGTTCCATCAACCGAACCGGTCCTGCCCAGTCAGAGTCCCTCCACACCATGGATGGAGACAATGTCCCAGTGATTCACACGAGAGGTGTGTTAGGGAAAAAGGTTTGGGTTAACCCTGCCTCGAGCAAAGACAAACCCATTTGTGGGATTGTTTTTGCCCAAGGGCCCAGCTGCACCTGGTGGGTAATGCAGGAAGATGGAGAAACTCGGTGCATACCCCAAGGAGACCTTATTCTTGGATAAACTGGTTGAAACTGTATACTTGTATCTGTATGTAACTCTGTATCTATCTATTAGTGGATGCGTACATAGTTAGGATGAATGCATGTACGTATGAAGTTCAAAGATTTAATCTGATAACGTGTGAAAGCATGGGACAGAAAATTAGGGGTGGATAATGTTATGGGTTATAAATTGAAAGAGGAATTTTCCCTTCCCCTGCTTTCCCTGTAAGAGAAACAGAGTTCGAAGGGGGAAGGGAGTCAATTAGCCTTACAAAAGAACTGGCTGCCTAGGTTAATGCCCCATTTGGAGAGAGGAGAGAGGGAGGCGGGGGGCTGGTTCTGTTTGGGAGGTGAGGGGCAGACGGCGTGGCTGGCTCCCTGGGTGCAGACAGGCATTTTTGGGGAGGGGGGACTGGAGGTCTAGTTTTCTTTTGGCTGTTAATCGTGGTGAGCTGGACCTCTCCTCCTGCTGGCTTCGACCTGCCTGACTGTCCCGCTCCCCGGAGCTGCTGTGCTTCATCGGAGAGTTTGCTTGCCCGTGGGAGAGGAGGAGGAGTTTTGAGACACCACCACCTGAGACTGCAGTGAGTCCTCGCCACTTGAGACAGAGGTGAGTTCCCGTGGGAGTGTACTGCCTGCCTTCCTTATCGTCCCCACGGAGGCGAGGACCCCCCAGTCTCCTTCTTGGCTTCCCCACGTGGTCCGGGACGACTCTCTCCAGGCCCCTCTTCCCGCGGGTGACTGACGCCCACAGCGCCCCCTGCCGACCACAGGGTACTGCAGGCCCTACAGCCTCAGCGATCCAACAGCGCCCCCTGCCGACCACGACCAGGTACTGCAGGCCCTGCAGCCTCAGCGATGCAACAACGCCCCCTGCCGACCACGACCAGGTACTGCAGGTCCTACAGCTTCAGTGATCCAACAGCGTCCCCTGCCGACCACAACCAGGCACTGCAGGTCCTACACCTTCCAGCGGTCCAACAGCGCTCCCTGCAGACCGCAGTTAGGACTGTGCTAAAGGACAGAGAAGTATTCTTTTAGACTTGTGGTTGTTGTTGTTGTTGTTTTGTTTTGTGTTACTGTTTTTGCCAACATACATATATCTTTTAATAAAGGGTTGTTATTTCTTCTGTTTGAATTGGACATAACAATTGCAGAGAGAGAGGAGTTTGGTCTACCTCATAACTCATCCTCTAGCAAACAGTTCAGTTTCTTCAGACTGAGACAGTGGGTGTCACCTACTGAGTCCTCACCCTGTTCCCTGCTCATCCCTCAGCCTTTTCCCTCGGCAATATGCAGACCTTGCCACCGCTGGGACTCGGACGTCCAGCAGCCCTGCTGGAACCGCGTTCCTCTCTCACACTGTGCATTTTCCCAGCAGAGCATGACACAGCCAGAGACCCTGGGCTCCTGCCCAGCAAGGCTCATCTCCTGTTCCTGGGCAGCTGGGAGAGAGGCGTTTGTCCCAGGCAGACGAAGAAGGACAGGGATGAAGCTCCAGAGGCGGAGGAGACACGTCTTTCCCGAGGAAGCTGCAACCAGCCCAGAGAGCTGAGGACAACACGGGAAGATGTGAAACCTGAGTGGGAAAGAAGCCTCGGAGCTCCCACAGGCCCGTCAGTGGGTGCGCCGCAGAGCAGGCAATTGCAGCTGTGGAGGGGAGGACTGCAGTGCGAGCTGACTGGGAACAACCCCTGCCTGTGAGTTAGGCCCCAGAGCCAGGCAATGCTCAGAAAGCCATCGGTTGAGATGGCCACAGGGGCTGCTGCTGTGGGATCGTAAAACACAAAGAGTGCATTTCAGGCACTGAAAGAACAGTTCGTTTCACTGCCCTCCTTCTACTGTTACTCCCCCAAGAGAGTCGTTTGTGGCAGCTCTGTTATCTCAGGGTTCGGAGGTGGTTTCTGACTCCCTCAGCAAACAGGCAGGTTGGTGTGAGCATAAACCTCTGTTCTCTGGTCCTCGCCTCTCTGCCTGCGCCCCCTGGTAACTAAGTTCTGGCTTTTCATCAACGCACCCTTCTTCTTCCTAACAGGAAACATTCAACAGCCTTTTCAGACTCGTGTGTGGAAATACCATTGAAGAAAGAAAATCCTTGCAAAGTATCTTCTCGTCTTTGCTGTCTTGCATGTGTTCACTCCAGACGATCTTACTTGGCTAAGGAAATGAGGAGAGAAAGAAGAGACACCTTAGACCCCTTCTCTGTCTCTGCTCTTCCCTTCAGCCTCTTCTCCTTTTCCCTCTGTCCTCTCATCGCACTGCTGCCACAAGAGCACCACCCGACTCTCTCCACAGTCCCACATTTCTCCCTTTCTAGAGAAAAGCAGCAGATGCTTTTCAAGCTGTCCCAAACACTATCAAGCTCTCATCTCACTATCTTTATTAGTGCGTCCCATTCTGCCTCCAGGCTCCCTCTGGCATGACTTCCAATTTCCCCCAGGCTGGCAACACATTCAGGGTTCGCTGTTTGCACGGTCAGCATTGCGTGTTCTCGGGCAGTGAGGAACTCGGGGAGTGAAGGACCCTCAGACTTTACGGGGGTGGCGGGATGGGAAAGAGAATGACTCTGTTTGCTGAGTGCCCCTCAAACTGCTGGAGATGTGCTGGTTCGGCACACAAAATTCCGGTGGGACAGGCTTGGTCCTCTGAGCAGTAGGAGCAGGAGGAGGGACAGGGCACAGCTTTCCTCATGGAGACTGCATCTCCATGATTCCAAAGCAGGTGGGAGATGCCATGCCACGTCCGAGTTTTCCCTGGGGAAGGTGCTTTTCGCCGTAGCACTGGTAGCACAGTCATCGAAAAAGCCCAACGGGGCCGTGTCCCCAGACGAAGTGCTTCTGCTGCCAGCGGGGCAGCTCAACGGGACAGACAAGGAGAGACTGAGCCCGGAAGGATGTTCTGCCTCTCGTGCTCCTCGACCATTCTTATTAGTGCCTGACCTCGAGGACAATTGAGGAGTTCCCACGCGCCAGCGAAGGAGGGATGTGAGGGACGAGATGATGACGGTGAAAGGAGCTCATGGTCGGTCAATGTTGAGCTCCTCGATACCACGCCGCTCCTCGACCACCCAGCCCGGTCTCACCGCCTCCGCGGTGCAGAACCCCGACCGTCGCCACTCTGCCGCCGCTCTCGCCTGCCTTCCGCATCCAGCCCGCACCAGGCGAGAGTTCGAGCGCAGCCGGCGCAGGACTCAGCCCTGGACCGGGGTTGGCGAAGGAGGGCAGGGGAGGGAAAGCAAGGCAGGGGAGGCGGCCCGTACGGAGCAGAGAGCCGGGACTGGCGGGGACAGCGAGACACCGGGTGGCGGAGAGGCGGATACGGCCCTGGCGGGGCGTGGAGCTGGCGGCGCTGACCGTGGTTCTGCCCGATGCGCAGGTCTGGCTGCCGGCGACCGTGGGGACCGGGACTGGGGCTGGGGCTGGGGTGGTCATGCAGGTCCCTCGAGGCTGCCGTCCTACCTGACTTCTTCCCAGACCTCTGCCCCCGAAAAATCCTCCTGTCCCTTCCTCCCTCTACTCCGTATAGCATTTTCTCGGAACACTCGTCGCTCTTTTCTTTGATGAGCCGTTCCCGTTTCCTTGCTTTACTCTCTTCATAGAACTCATGCAGTCCGTCCTTCTCCTTTTCTTTCTCTCTTGCTTTACTTTGTCCCACAGCCTTCCATTTTTCAGTGATTCCACCAATCCACCTCTCTCCCGCATTCATCTCTCCACCAAATACTAATGGACACTTTCCAATACTGTACACTTTGATATCCTCTTAAAATTCTACTCCGTGTGGTCCTGACTGCCTCTGGGCGATTTGTTGTGGGGAACAACATCCGGTACCTAAAGCAATTCTCACGGCTTTTCTTCTTTATCTCCCACCGGTGTCTGCAGGAAGAGTCCAGGTGTAGCAGGACCCATTGGTAGAGACAACCGAGGGCAGCGAAATCCCCATCAAGTGCTCACAGCCCAACTTATGTGTTGGCGATTTTATCCATTTCTGCCGGCAGCTCCCGGGTCACAACCCCGAACTCCTCACACGCCCCGCTAAAGGCTCGGACCAGAGAGCTGTGTTATATCTCTGCTCTGATGCCTAAGAGGGCAGAACCATATCAGGAGCCCATAGGCATAGGAGACTGAGCTTGATGCTGCGCTTCCACCTGGGGAAGACTGTGAACGTCTCAGGACCCTCCACGTCCATAGAAATCCCCTGCTACATCTTGAGAAGGTGCAACATTTCCCCTGGAATGCTCTTACTTACCCTTATCATCATTCTATCATTTTTCACCGCATAATAAATAAAGCAAATGCCATTTTAGGGGTAACCTAAGAGAACAGTATGTTTTCTGCATTGTGACATGTGCCTGGGATCGTTCTGGAGTTGGTCTAGAGAAGGGACTGGGAGTAAGGGTCTCCACGTGCCAAGCTCCCAAGCCCTTCACCTGCCCTTTCAGATGAGTGGTGCACAGCTCTCTCAGCCCCAGCCATTGCAGGTGGCGCTCTGGTGGGTGCCTCGTGTGCTCCCCGTGTGCATGGGTGTCACCTACTGAGTCCTCATCCTGTTCCCTACTCATCCCTCATCCTTTTCCCTCGGCAATATGCAGTCCTTGCCACCACTGGGACTCGTGTGGCAATGGATTTGCCATATGTGGGATGGAAGAAGTCCTTTCAGAGATACACTAGTGAAGAAAAAGAAGAAAACAGTTCAAATGTTATAGAAACAGAAGTTTTTTATGTGGTTTAAACAGGTTTTAAAATGCCTTATGCTTTTTCTGCAAGTCATTGCCCCTTCTTCCCGAGACCCCCTTTGAAGGACTATTGTCTCCCATACAGGAGTTTCCTGAGAAGATGTCCTGAGGTGTTTCTCCTTGGTCCTTGTTAACCCCTTCTTATTGGCTGTTAACCTTTTACCTGATTGGTTTTTTCTGTGCCCCTGAACTTGTAATTGGTTCCCCTTTTACCCTCCTAAAAGCCTTATAAACCCTTACCCCACAATAAACCCTGGTGGTTTGTGTGGGCTCCTTGCGGGGTCGCCGGACACATGGGTGGGCGGGGGGAAGGGCATTCACCTCGCAGGTATTGGGGCTGGCACCCTAAGACCTGGAGGTCTCTCCCTTCCCACTAATCCGTCGTGGACTCGGACATCCAGCAGCCCTGTCGGAGCCACGTTCCTCTCTCACACTGTGCATTTTCCCAGCAAAGCATGACACAGCCAGAGACACTGGGCTCCTGCCCAGCAAGGCTCATCTCCCGTTCCTGGGCAACTGGGAGAGAGGTGTTTGTCCCAGGTGGACGAAGAAGGACAGGGATGAAACTCCAGAGGCGGAGGAGACACATCTTCTGCGAGGAAGCTGCAACCAGCCCAGAGAGAAAAGGAGAAGAGACTGAAGGGAAGAGCAGAGACAGAGAAGGGGTCTGAGGTGTCTCTTCTTTCTCTCCTCATTTCCTTAGCCAAGTAAGATCGTCTGGAGTGAACACATGCAAGACAGCAAAGATGAGAAGATACCTTGCAAGGATTTTTCTTTCTTCGATGGTATTTCCACACACGAGTCTGAAAAGGCTGTTGAATGTTTCCTGGTAGGAAGAAGGGTGCGTTGATGAAAAGCCAGAACTTAGTCACCAGGTGGTGCAGGCAGAGAGGCGAGGACCAGAGAGCCGAGGTTTATGCTCACACCAACCTGCCTGTTTGCTGAGGGAGTCAAAAACCACCTCCGAGCCCTGAGATAACAGAGTTGCCACAAACGACTCTCTTGGGGGAGCAACGGTAGAAGGAGGGTAGTGAAATGAACTGTTCTTTCAGTGCCTGAAATGCACTCTTTGTGTTTCTCGATCCCACAGCAGCAGCCCCTGTGACTATCTCAGCCGATGGCTTTCTGAGCATTGCCTGGTTCTGGGACCTCACTCATGGTCAGGGGTTGTTCCCGGTCAGCTCGCACTTCAGTCCTCCCCTCCACAGTTGCAATTGCCTGCTCTGCGGCGCACCCACTGTCGGGCCTGTGGGAGTGCCGAGGCTTCTTCCCCACTCAAGTTTCACATCTTCCTGTGTTGTCCTCAGCTCTCTGGGCTGGTTGCAGCTTCCTCGGGAAAGACGTGTCTCCTCCGCCTCTGGAGCTTCATCCCTGTCCTTCTTCGTCTGCCTGGGACAAACGCCTCTCTCCCAGCTGCCCAGGAACAGGAGATGAGCCTTGCTGGGCAGGAGCCCAGGGTCTCTGGCTGTGTCATGCTCTGCTGGGAAAATGCACAGTGTGAGAGAGGAACGCGGTTCCAGCAGGGCTGCTGGACACCGAGTCCCAGCGGTGGTAAGGACTGCAATTTGACGAGGGAAAAGGCTGAGGGATGAGCAGGGAACAGGATGAGGACTCAGTAAGTGACACCCACTGTCTCAGTCTGAAGAGACTGAACTGTTTGCTAGAGGATGAGTTATGAGGTAGACCAAACTCCTCTCTCTCTGCAATTGTTATGTCCAATTCAAACAGAAGAAATAACAACCCTTTATTAAAAGATATATGTATGTTGGCAAAAACAGTAACACAAAACAAAACAACAACAACAACCACAACAACAAGTCGAAAAGAATACTTCGCTGTCCTTTAGCACAGTCCTAACTGCGGTCTGGAGGGAGCGCTGTTGGACCGCTGGAAGGTGTATGACCTGCAGTGCCTGGTCATGGTCGACAGGGGGCGCTGTGGGACCGCTGAAGCTGCAGGACCTGCAGTGCCTGGTTGTGGTCATCAGGGGGCGCTGTGGGAACGCTGTAAGGTGTAGGACCTGCAGTGCCTAGTTGTGGCCTGCAGGGGGCGCTGTGGGACCGCTGTAAGGTGTAGGACCTGCAGTACCTGGTTGTGGTCAGCAGGGGGCACTGTTGGATCACTGAATCTCCAGGACCTGCAGTGCCTAGTTGTGACCTGCAGTGTGAGAGAGGAACGCGGCTGCAGCCGAGGTTCTGTCACAAGCCCGTGCTTTGTGTAGGAGTGAAACGCCGTGTTTTCATAGGGGCGCTGTAGAAACAATTACCCGAGTTTTGTATGTCTAAGAAAATCCACGAAAACTCCAAAGACGACGGTGTCAGTGACTCTGAGTTCAGGTGGGATTGGCAGCAAGTGACAAAGCCCTACTGCCCACGACCGGCGCTGTGCCCCCGGCCCCGACCGCGGCGGTCCGTGCCCGGCCGCAGGCACGGCTCCTCTGGCCATGTCTGCCCGGGCGCAAGGTGTGCAACGCCGCGTCCGCAACACGGGACCCGGAGAGTCAGAGGAGGTCGCAGCGACGATCTCCCGACACCGACAGCCGCCCCGCTGGCGCCCACAGCTCTCTGGTCCGAGCCTTTAGCGGGGGCGTGTGAGGAGTTCGGGGTTGTGACCCGGGAGCTGCCGGCAGAAATGGATAAAATCGCCGACACGTAAGTTGGGCTGTGAGCACTTGATGGGGATTTCGCTGCCCTCGGTGGTCTCTACCAATGGGTCCTGCTACACCTGGACTCTTCCTGCAGACACCGGTGGGAGATAAAGAAGAAAAGCCGTGAGAATTGCTTTAGGTACCGGATGTTGTTCCCCAGAACAAATCACCCAGAGGCAGTCAGGACCACACGGAGTAGAATTTTAAGAGGATATCAAAGTGTGCAGTATTGGAAAATGTCCATTAGTATTTGGTGGAGAGATGAATGCGGGAGAGAGGTGGATTGGTGGAATCACTGAAAAATGGAAGGCTGTGGGACAAAGCAAAGCAAGAGAGAAAGAAAAGGAGAAGGACGGACTGCATGAGTTCTATGAAGAGAGTAAAGCAAGGAAACGGGAACGGCTCATCAAAGAAAAGAGCGACGAGTGTTCCGGGAGAATGCTATACGGAGTAGAGGGAGGAAGGGAGAGGAGGATTTTTCGGGGGCAGAGGTCTGGGAAGAAACCAGGCAGGACGGCAGCCTCGAGGGACCTGCATGGCCACCCCAGCCCCAGCCCCAGTCCCGGTCCCCAAGGTCGCCGGCAGCCAGACCTGCGCATCGGGCAGAACCGCGGTCAGCGCCGCCAGCTCCACGCCCCGCCAGGGCCGTATCCACCTCTCCGCCACCCGGCGTCTCGCTGTCCCCGCCAGTCCCGGCTCTCTGCTCCGAACGGGCCGCCTCACCTGCCTTGCTTTCCCTCCCCTGCCCTCCTTGGCCAACCCCGGCCCAGGGCTGAGTCCTGCGCCGGCTGCGCTCGAACTCTCGCCTGGTGCGGGCTGGATGCGGAAGGCAGGCGAGAGTGGCGGCAGAACGGCGGCGGTCGGGGTTCTGCACCGCGGAGGCGGTGAGACCGGGCTGGGTGGTCGAGGAGCGGCGTGGTATCGAGGAGCTCAACATTGACCGACCATGAACTCCTTTCACCGTCATCATCTCGTCCCTCACATCCCTCCTTCGCTGACGCGTGGGAACTCCTCAACTGTCCTCGAGGTCAGGCACTAATAAGAATGGTCGAGGAGCACGAGAGGCAGAACATCCTTCCGGGCTCAGTCTCTCCTTGTCTGTCCCGTTGAGCTGCCCCGCTGGCAGCAGAAGCACTTCGTCTGGGGACACGGCCCCGTTGGGCTTTTTCGATGACTGTGCTACCAGTGCTACGAAGAAAAGCTCCTTCCCCAGGGAAAACTCGGACGTGGCATGGCATCTCCCACCTGCTTTGGAATCATGGAGATGCAGTCTCCATGAGGACAGCTGTGCCCTGTCCCTCCTCCTGCTCCTACTGCTCAGAGGACCAAGCCTGTCCCACCGGAATTTTGTGTGCCGAACCAGCACATCTCCAGCAGTTTGAGGGGCACTCAGCAAACAGAGTCATTCTCTTTCCCATCCCACCACCCCCGTAAAGTCTGAGGGTCCTTCACTCCCCGAGTTCCTCACTACCCGAGAACAAGCAATGCTGACCGTGCAAACAGCGAACCCTGAATGTGTTGCCAGCCTGGGGGAAACTGGAAGTCATGCCAGAGGGAACCTGGAGGCAGAATGGGACGCACTAATAAAGATAGTGAGATGAGAGCTTGATAGTGCTTGGGACAGTTTTAAAAGCATCTGCTGCTTTTCTCTAGAAAGGGAGAAATGTGGGACTGTGGAGAGAGTCGGGTGGTGCTCTTGTGGCAGCAGTGCGATGAGAGGACAGAGGGAAAAGGAGAAGAGGCTGAAGGGAAGAGCAGAGACAGAGAAGGGGTCTAAGGTGTCTCTTCTTTCTCTCCTCATTTCCTTAGCCAAGTAAGATCGTCTGGAGTGAACACATGCAAGAGAGCAAAGACGAGAAGATACTTTGCAAGGATTTTTCTTTCTTCGATGGTATTTCCACACACGAGTCTGAAAAGGCTGTTGAATGTTTCCTGGTAGGAAGAAGAAGGGTGCGTTGATGAAAAGCCAGAACTTAGTCACCAGGTGGCGCAGGCAGAGAGGCGAGGACGAGAGAACCGAAGTTTATGCTGAAGGAGTCAGAAACCACCTCCGAGCACCAGATAACAGAACTGCTACAATCGACTCTCATGGGGGAGCAACGGTAGAAGGAGGGCAGCGAAACGAACTGTTCTTTCAGTGCCTGAAATGCACTCTTTTTGTTTCTCCCTCGCTCAGTAGCAGCCCCTGTGGCTCCCTCAGCCGACGGCTTTCTGAGCATTGCCTGGCTCTGGGGCCTCACTCACGGGCAGGGGCTGTTCCCGGTCAGCTCGCACTGCAGTCCTCCCCTCCACAGTTGCAATTGCCTGTTCTGCGGCACACCATCTGTCGGGTGTGTGGGAGTGCCGAGGCTTCTTCCCCACTCAAGTTTCACATCTTCCCGTGTTGTCCTCAGCTCTCTGGGCTGGTTGCAGCTTTCTCGGGAAAGACGTGTCTCCTCCACCTCTGGAGCTTCATCCCTGTCCTTCTTCGTCTGCCTGGGACAAACGCCTCTCTCCCAACTGCCCAGGAACAGGAGATGAGCCTTGCTGGGCAGGAGCCCAGGGTCTCTGGCTGTGTCATACTCTGCTGGGAAAATGCACAGTGTGAGAAATGAACGCGGCTCCAGGAGGGCTGCTGGACGCCGAGTCCCAGTGATGGCAAGGACTGCATATTGCCGAGGGAAAAGGCTGAGGGATGAGCAGGGAACCGGATGGGGACTCAGTAGGTGACACCCACTCACAAGCAGGGAGCACAATGGGGCGCCCCCCAGAGCGTCACCTGCGATGGCTGGGGCTGAGAGAGCCGTGCACCACTCATCGGAAAAGGCAGGTGAAGGGCTTGGGAGCTTGGCACGTGGAGACCCTTACTCCCAGTCCCTTCTCTAGACCAACTCCAGAACGATCCCTGGCACATGTCACTCTGCTAAAAAACATACTGTTCTCTTAGGTTACCCCTAAAATGGCATTTGCTTTATTTATTATGCGGTGAAAAATGATAGGGTAAATTCCAGGGGAAATGTTGCATCTTCTCAAGGTGTAGCGGGGATTTCTATGGACGGGGAGGGTCCTGAGACGTTCACAGTCTTCCCCAGGTGGAAGAGCAGCATCAAGTTCAGTCTCCTATGCCTACGGGCTCCTGATATGGTTCTGCCCTCTTGGGCATCAGAGCAGAGATATAACACATTTGCGAGAAGGTGAGAAGTTTGCATTTGCCCTGAGAGCATAATGAAAGACGGTCCGGTTATCCTCCTTCCTGAACCCGAGACCACATGGCTGTTAGCCTCACCTTTCTTACCTCTTTTGTCTCTCCTCCCTCACCACCTCTAACACTTGGTCTGGCTTGGCTGCACCTCGCTCCGTCGCAGGGTCTGCCTTCTCAACTTCTGCAGCGCGCCTCTGAGATGTAGTGCTCAGGTCGTTGATGGGTGACACTCAAAGCCCTGCAGAGACTTACTGTGTCTTTTCCACACTCAAGGCAAGGTCGGCATCCTCCTCTTGTCCGCAGAGAAAGATCATCATGAACCAGAGAATCTCGGTGCCTGCCTGGAGTGGATCAGAGTATCCAGGTGAGGATGGCTCAGGAGAAGTTTGGGACAGGCATTGCAGCTGACTGGCGCCTGCCCAGGCTTGCGCTGCGCTGTGTTGTGTATGTCACTTGGCACCCAGAGGTTCTGTCACAAGCCCGTGCTTTGTGTAGGAGTGAAACGCCGTGTTTTCATAGGGGCGCTGTAGAAACAATTACCCGAGTTTTGTATGTCTAAGAAAATCCGCGAAAACTCCAAAGACGACGGTGTCAGTGACTCTGAGCTCAGGTGGGATTGGCAGCAGGTGACAAAGCCCTACTGCCCACGGCCGGCGCTGTGCCCCCGGACACGCCCGCGGCGGTCCGTGCCCGGCCGCAGGCACGGCTCCTCTGGCCATGTCTGCCCGGGCGCAAGGTGTGCAACGCCGCGTCCGCAACACGGGACCCGGAGAGTCAGAGGAGGTCGCAGCGACGATCTCCCGACACCGACAGCCGCCCCGCTGGCGCCCACAGCTCTCTGGTCCGAGCCTTTAGCGGGGGCGTGTGAGGAGTTCGTGGTTGTGACTCGGGAGCTGCCGGCAGAAATGGATAAAATCGCCGACACGTAAGTTGGGCTGTGAGCACTTGATGGGAATTTCGCTGCCCTCGGTGGTCTCTACCAATGGGTCCTGCTACACCTGGACTCTTCCTGCAGACACCGGTGGGAGATAAAGAAGAAAAGCCGTGAGAATTGCTTTAGGTACCGGATGTTGTTCCCCAGAACAAATCGCCCAGAGGCAGTCAGGACCACACGGAGTAGAATTTTAAGAGGATATCAAAGTGTGCAGTATTGGAAAATGTCCATTAGTATTTGGTGGAGAGATGAATGCGGGAGAGAGGTGGATTGGTGGAATCACTGAAAGATGGAAGGCTGTGGGACAAAGCAAAGCAAGAGAGAAAGAAAAGGAGAAGGACGGACTGCATGAGTTCTATGAAGAGAGTAAAGCAAGGAAACGGGAACGGCTCATCAAAGAAAAGAGCGACGAGTGTTCCGGGAGAATGCTATACGGAGTAGAGGGAGGAAGGGAGAGGAGGATTTTTCGGGGGCAGAGGTCTGGGAAGAAACCAGGCAGGACGGCAGCCTCGAGGGACCTGCATGGCCACCCCAGCCCCAGCCCCAGTCCCGGTCCCCAAGGTCGCCGGCAGCCAGACCTGCGCATCGGGCAGAACCGCGGTCAGCGCCGCCAGCTCCACGCCCCGCCAGGGCCGTATCCGCCTCTCCGCCACCCGGCGTCTCGCTGTCCCCACCAGTCCCGGCTCTCTGCTCCGAACGGGCCGCCTCCCTTGCCTTGCTTTCCCTCCCCTGCCCTCCTTGGCCAACCCCGGCCCAGGGCTGAGTCCTGCGCCGGCTGCGCTCGAACTCTCGCCTGGTGCGGGCTGGATGCGGAAGGCAGGCGAGAGTGGCGGCAGAGCGGCGGCGGTCGGGGTTCTGCACAGCGGAGGCGGTGAGACCGGGCTGGGTGGTCGAGGAGCGGCGTGGTATCGAGGAGCTCAACATTGACCGACCATGAACTCCTTTCACCGTCATCATCTCGTCCCTCACATCCCTCCTTCGCTGACGCGTGGGAACTCCTCAATTGTCCTCGAGGTCAGGCACTAATAAGAATGGTCGAGGAGCACGAGAGGCAGAACATCCTTCCGGGCTCAGTCTCTCCTTGTCTGTCCCGTTGAGCTGCCCCGCTGGCAGCAGAAGCACTTCGTCTGGGGACACGGCCCCGTTGGGTTTTTTCGATGACTGTGCTACCAGTGCTACGGCGAAAAGCACCTTCCCCAGGGAAAACTCGGACGTGGCATGGCATCTCCCACCTGCTTTGGAATCATGGAGATGCAGTCTCCATGAGGACAGCTGTGCCCTGTCCCTCCTCCTGCTCCTACTGCTCAGAGGACCAAGCCTGTCCCACCGGAATTTTGTGTGCCGAACCAGCACATCTCCAGCAGTTTGAGGGGCACTCAGCAAACAGAGTCATTCTCTTTCCCATCCCACCACCCCCGTAAAGTCTGAGGGTCCTTCACTCCCCGAGTTCCTCACTGCCCGAGAACACGCAATGCTGACCGTGCAAACAGCGAACCCTGAATGTGTTGCCAACCTGGGGGAAACTGGAAGTCATGCCAGAGGGAACCTGGAGGCAGAATGGGACGCACTAATAAAGATAGTGAGATGAGAGCTTGATAGTGCTTGGGACAGTTTTAAAAGCATCTGCTGCTTTTCTCTAGAAAGGGAGAAATGTGGGACTGTGGAGAGAGTCGGGTGGTGCTCTTGTGGCAGCAGTGCGATGAGAGGACAGAGGGAAAAGGAGAAGAGGCTGAAGGGAAGAGCAGAGACAGAGAAGGGGTCTAAGGTGTCTCTTCTTTCTCTCCTCATTTCCTTAGCCAAGTAAGATCGTCTGGAGTGAACACATGCAAGAGAGCAAAGACGAGAAGATACTTTGCAAGGATTTTTCTTTCTTCGATGGTATTTCCACACACGAGTCTGAAAAGGCTGTTGAATGTTTCCTGGTAGGAAGAAGAAGGGTGCGTTGATGAAAAGCCAGAACTTAGTCACCAGGTGGCGCAGGCAGAGAGGCGAGGACGAGAGAACCGAAGTTTATGCTGAAGGAGTCAGAAACCACCTCCGAGCACCAGATAACAGAACTGCTACAATCGACTCTCATGGGGGAGCAACGGTAGAAGGAGGGCAGCGAAACGAACTGTTCTTTCAGTGCCTGAAATGCACTCTTTTTGTTTCTCCCTCGCTCAGTAGCAGCCCCTGTGGCTCCCTCAGCCGACGGCTTTCTGAGCATTGCCTGGCTCTGGGGCCTCACTCACGGGCAGGGGCTGTTCCCGGTCTGCTAGCACTGCAGTCCTCCCCTCCACAGTTGCAATTGCCTGTTCTGCGGCACACCATCTGTCGGGTGTGTGGGAGTGCCGAGGCTTCTTCCCCACTCAAGTTTCACATCTTCCCGTGTTGTCCTCAGCTCTCTGGGCTGGTTGCAGCTTTCTCGGGAAAGACGTGTCTCCTCCACCTCTGGAGCTTCATCTCTGTCCTTCTTCGTCTGCCTGGGACAAACGCCTCTCTCCCAACTGCCCAGGAACAGGAGATGAGCCTTGCTGGGCAGGATCCCAGGGTCTCTGGCTGTGTCATACTCTGCTGGGAAAATGCACAGTGTGAGAAATGAACGCGGCTCCAGGAGGGCTGCTGGACGCCGAGTCCCAGTGATGGCAAGGACTGCATATTGCCGAGGGAAAAGGCTGAGGGATGAGCAGGGAACCGGATGGGGACTCAGTAGGTGACACCCACTCACAAGCAGGGAGCACAATGGGGCGCCCCCCAGAGCGTCACCTGCGATGGCTGGGGCTGAGAGAGCCGTGCACCACTCATCGGAAAAGGCAGGTGAAGGGCTTGGGAGCTTGGCACGTGGAGACCCTTACTCCCAGTCCCTTCTCTAGACCAACTCCAGAACGATCCCTGGCACATGTCACTCTGCTAAAAAACATACTGTTCTCTTAGGTTACCCCTAAAATGGCATTTGCTTTATTTATTATGCGGTGAAAAATGATAGGGTAAATTCCAGGGGAAATGTTGCATCTTCTCAAGGTGTAGCGGGGATTTCTATGGACGGGGAGGGTCCTGAGACGTTCACAGTCTTCCCCAGGTGGAAGAGCAGCATCAAGCTCAGTCTCCTATGCCTACGGGCTCCTGATATGGTTCTGCCCTCTTGGGCATCAGAGCAGAGATATAACACATTTGCGAGAAGGTGAGAAGTTTGCATTTGCCCTGAGAGCATAATGAAAGACGGTCCGGCTATCCTCCTTCCTGAGCCCGAGACCACATGGCTGTTAGCCTCACCTTTCTTATCTCTTTTGTCTCTCCTCTCTCACCACCTCTAACACTTGGTCTGGCTTGGCTGCACCTCGCACCGTCGCAGGGTCTGCCTTCTCAACTTCTGCAGCGCGCCTCTGAGATGTAGTGCTCAGGCCGTTGATGGGTGACACTCAAAGCCCTGCAGAGACTTACTGTGTCTTTTCCACACTCAAGGCAAGGTCGGTATCCTCCTGTTGTCCGCAGAGAAAGATCATCATGAACCAGAGAATCTCGGTGCCTGCCTGGAGTGGATCAGAGTATCCAGGTGAGGATGGCTCAGGAGAAGTTTGGGACAGGCATTGCAGCTGACTGGCGCCTGCCCAGGCTTGCACTGCTCTGTGTTGTGTATGTCACTTGACACCCAGAGGTTCTGTCACATGCCCGTGCTTTGTGTAGGAGTGAAACGCCGTGTTTTCATAGGGGCGCTGTAGAAACAATTACCCGAGTTTTGTATGTCTAAGAAAATCCGCGAAAACTCCAAAGACGACGGTGTCAGTGACTCTGAGCTCAGGTGGGATTGGCAGCAGGTGACAAAGCCCTACTGCCAACGGCCGGCGCTGTGCCCCCGGACACGCCCGCGGCGGTCCGTGCCCGGCCGCAGGCACGGCTCCTCTGGCCATGTCTGCCCGGGCGCAAGGTGTGCAACGCCGCGTCCGCAACACGGGACCCGGAGAGTCAGAGGAGGTCGCAGCGACGATCTCCCGACACCGACAGCCGCCCCGTTGGCGCCCACAGCTCTCTGGTCCGAGCCTTTAGCGGGGGCGTGTGAGGAGTTCGTGGTTGTGACTCGGGAGCTGCCGGCAGAAATGGATAAAATCGCCGACACGTAAGTTGGGCTGTGAGCACTTGATGGGAATTTCGCTGCCCTCGGTGGTCTCTACCAATGGGTCCTGCTACACCTGGACTCTTCCTGCAGACACCGGTGGGAGATAAAGAAGAAAAGCCGTGAGAATTGCTTTAGGTACCGGATGTTGTTCCCCAGAACAAATCGCCCAGAGGCAGTCAGGACCACACGGAGTAGAATTTTAAGAGGATATCAAAGTGTGCAGTATTGGAAAATGTCCATTAGTATTTGGTGGAGAGATGAATGCGGGAGAGAGGTGGATTGGTGGAATCACTGAAAAATGGAAGGCTGTGGGACAAAGTAAAGCAAGAGAGAAAGAAAAGGAGAAGGACGGACTGCATGAGTTCTATGAAGAGAGTAAAGCAAGGAAACGGGAACGGCTCATCAAAGAAAAGAGCGACGAGTGTTCCGAGAAAATGTTATACGGAGTAGAGGGAGGAAGGGACAGGAGGATTTTTCGGGGGCAGAGGTCTGGGAAGAAGCCAGGCAGGACGGCAGCCTCGAGGGACCTGCATGGCCACCCCAGCCCCAGCCCCAGTCCCGGTCCCCACTGTCGCCGGCAGCCAGACCTGCGCATCGGGCAGAACCGCGGTCAGCGCCGCCAGCTCCACGCCCCGCCAGGGCCGTATCCACCTCTCCGCCACCCGGCGTCTCGCTGTCCCCGCCAGTCCCGGCTCTCTGCTCCGAACGGGCGGCCTCCCCTGCCTTGCTTTCCCTCCCCTGCCCTCCTTGGCCAACCCCGGCCCAGGGCTGAGTCCTGCACCGGCTGCGCTCGAACTCTCGCCTGGTGCGGGCTGGATGCGGAAGGCAGGCGAGAGCGGCGGTAGAGCGGCGGCGGTCGGGGTTCTGCACAGCGGAGGCGGTGAGGCCGGGTTGGGTGGTCGAGGAGCGGCGTGGTATCGAGGAGCTCAACATTGACCGACCATGAGCTCCTTTCACCGTCATCATCTCGTCCCTCACATCCCTCCTTCGCTGACGCGTGGGAACTCCTCAATTTTCCTCGAGGTCAGGCACTAATAAGAATGGTCGAGGAGCACGAGAGGCAGAACATCCTTCCGGGCTCAGTCTCTCCTGGCCTGTCACGTCGAGCTGCCCCGCTGGCAGCAGAAGCACTTCGTCTGGGGACACAACCCTGTTGGGCTTTTGTCGATGGCTGTGCTACCAGTGCTACGGCGAAAAGCACCTTCCCCAGGGAAAACTCGGACGTGGCATGGCATCTCCCACCTGCTTTGGAATCATGGAGATGCAGTCTCCATGAGGACAGCTGTGCCCTGTCCCTCCTCCTGCTCCTACTGCTCAGAGGACCAAGCCTGTCCCACCGGAATTTTGTGTGCCGAACCAGCACATCTCCAGCAGTTTGAGGGGCACTCAGCAAACAGAGTCATTCTCTTTCCCATCCCACCACCCCCATAAAGTCTGAGGGTCCTTCACTCCCCGAGTTCCTCACTGCCCGAGAACACGCAATGCTGACCGTGCAAACAGCAAACCCTGAATGTGTTGCCAGCCTGGGGGAAACTGGAAGTCATACTAGAGGGAACCTGGAGGCAGAATGGGACGCACTAATAAAGATAGTGAGATGAGAGCTTGATAGTGCTTGGGACAGCTTTAAAAGCATCTGCTGCTTTTCTCTAGAAAGGGAGAAATGTGGGACTGTGGAGAGAGTCGGGTGGTGCTCTTGTGGCAGCAGTGCGATGAGAGGACAGAGGGAAAAGGAGAAGAGGCTGAAGGGAAGAGCAGAGACAGAGAAGGGGTTTAAGGTGTCTCTTCTTTCTCTCCTCATTTCCTTAGCCAAGTAAGATCGTCTGGAGTGAACACATGCAAGAGAGCAAAGACGAGAAGATACTTTGCAAGGATTTTTCTTTCTTCAATGGTATTTCCACACACGAGTCTGAAAAGGCTGTTGAATGTTTCCTGGTAGGAAGAAGAAGGGTGCGTTGATGAAAAGCCAGAACTTAGTCACCAGGTGGCGCAGGCAGAGAGGCGAGGACGAGAGAACCGAAGTTTATGCTGAAGGAGTCAGAAACCACCTCCGAGCACCAGATAACAGAACTGCTACAATCGACTCTCATGGGGGAGCAACGGTAGAAGGAGGGCAGCGAAACGAACTGTTCTTTCAGTGCCTGAAATGCACTCATTTTGTTTCTCCCTCGCTCAGTAGCAGCCCCTGTGGCTCCCTCAGCCGACGGCTTTCTGAGCATTGCCTGGCTCTGGGGCCTCACTCACGGGCAGGGGCTGTTCCCGGTCTGCTCGCACTGCAGTCCTCCCCTCCACAGTTGCAATTGCCTGTTCTGCGGCACACCATCTGTCGGGTGTGTGGGAGTGCCGAGGCTTCTTCCCCACTCAAGTTTCACATCTTCCCGTGTTGTCCTCAGCTCTCTGGGCTGGTTGCAGCTTTCTCGGGAAAGACGTGTCTCCTCCACCTCTGGAGCTTCATCCCTGTCCTTCTTCGTCTGCCTGGGACAAACGCCTCTCTCCCAACTGCCCAGGAACAGGAGATGAGCCTTGCTGGGCAGGATCCCAGGGTCTCTGGCTGTGTCATACTCTACTGGGAAAATGCACAGTGTGAGAAATGAACGCGGCTCCAGGAGGGCTGCTGGACGCCGAGTCCCAGTTATGGCAAGGACTGCATATTGCCGAGGGAAAAGACTTAAGGATGAGCAGGGAACCGGATGGGGACTCAGAAGGTGACACCCACTCACAAGCAGGGAGCACAATGGGGCGCCCCTCAGAGCGTCACCTGCGATGGCTGGGGCTGAGAGAGCCGTGCACCACTCATCGGAAAAGGCAGGTGAAGGGCTTGGGAGCTTGGCACGTGGAGACCCTTACTCCCAGTCCCTTCTCTAGACCAACTCCAGAACGATCCCTGGCACATGTCACTCTGCTAAAAAACATACTGTTCTCTTAGGTTACCCCTAAAATGGCATTTGCTTTATTTATTATGCGGTGAAAAATGATAGAATGATGATAAGGGTAAATTCCAGGGGAAATGTTGCATCTTCTCAAGGTGTAGCGGGGATTTCTATGGACGGGGAGGGTCCTGAGACGTTCACAGTCTTCCCAAGGTGGAAGAGCAGCATCAAACTCAGTCTCCTATGCCTACGTGCTCCTGATATGGTTCTGCCCTCTTGGGCATCAGAGCAGAGATATAACACATTTGCGAGAAGGTGAGAAGTTTGCATTTGCCCTGAGAGCATAATGAAAGACGGTCCGGCTATCCTCCTTCCTGAGCCCGAGACCACATGGCTGTTAGCCTCACCTTTCTTATCTCTTTTGTCTCTCCTCTCTCACCACCTCTAACACTTGGTCTGGCTTGGCTGCACCTCGTTCCGTCGCAGGGTCTGCCTTCTCAACTTCTGCAGCGCGCCTCTGAGATGTAGTGCTCAGGCCGTTGATGGGTGACACTCAAAGCCCTGCAGAGACTTACTGTGTCTTTTCCACACTCAAGGCAAGGTCGGCATCCTCCTCTTGTCCGCAGAGAAAGATCATCATGAACCAGAGAATCTCGGTGCCTGCCTGGAGTGGATCAGAGTGTCCAGGTGAGGATGGCTCAGGAGAAGTTAGGGACAGGCATTGCAGCTGACTGGCGCCTGCCCAGGCTTGCACTGCTCTGTGTTGTGTATGTCACTTGGCACCCAGAGGTTCTGTCACAAGCCCGTGCTTTGTGTAGGAGTGAAACGCCGTGTTTTCATAGGGGCGCTGTAGAAACAATTACCCGAGTTTTGTATGTCTAAGAAAATCCGCGAAAACTCCAAAGACGACGGTGTCAGTGACTCTGAGCTCAGGTGGGATTGGCAGCAGGTGACAAAGCCCTACTGCCCACGGCCGGCGCTGTGCCCCCGGACACGCCCGCGGCGGTCCGTGCCCGGCCGCAGGCACGGCTCCTCTGGCCATGTCTGCCCGGGCGCAAGGTGTGCAACGCCGCGTCCGCAACACGGGACCCGGAGAGTCAGAGGAGGTCGCAGCGACGATCTCCCGACACCGACAGCCGCCCCGCTGGCGCCCACAGCTCTCTGGTCCGAGCCTTTAGCGGGGCGTGTGAGGAGTTCGGGGTTGTGACCCGGGAGCTGCCGGTAGAAATGGATAAAATCGCCGACCCGTAAGTTGGGCTGTGAGCACTTGATGGGGATTTCGCTGCCCTCGGTGGTCTCTACCAATGGGTCCTGCTACACCTGGACTCTTCCTGCAGACACCGGTGGGAGATAAAGAAGAAAAGCCATGAGAATTGCTTTAGGTACCGGATGTTGTTCCCCACAACAAATCGCCCAGAGGCAGTCAGGACCACACGGAGTAGAATTTTAAGAGGATATCAAAGTGTGCAGTATTGGAAAGTGTCCATTAGTATTTGGTGGAGAGATGAATGCGGGAGAGAGGTGGATTGGTGGAATCACTGAAAAATGGAAGGTTGTGGGACAAAGTAAAGCAAGAGAGAAAGAAAGGGAGAAGGACGGACTGCATGAGTTCTATGAAGAGAGTAAAGCAAGGAAACGGGAACGGCTCACCAAAGAAAAGAGCGACGAGTGTTCCGGGAGAATGCTATACGGAGTAGAGGGAGGAAGGGACAGGAGGATTTTTCGGGGGCAGAGGTCTGGGAAGAAGCCAGGCAGGACGGCAGCCTCGAGGGACCTGCATGGCCACCCCAGCCCCAGCCCCAGTCCCGGTCCCCACTGTCGCCGGCAGCCAGACCTGCGCATCGGGCAGAACCGCGGTCAGCGCCGCCAGCTCCACGCCCCGCCAGGGCCGTATCCGCCTCTCCGCCACCCGGCGTCTCGCTGTCCCCGCCAGTCCCGGTTCTCTGCTAGGAACGTGCCGCCTCCCTTGCCTTACTTTCCCTCCCCTGCCCTCCTTGACCAACCCCGGCCCAGGGCTGAGTCCTGCGCCGGCTGCGCTCGAACTCTCGCCTGGTGCGGGCTGGATGCGGAAGGCAGGCGAGAGTGGCGGCAGAGCGGCGGCGGTCGGGGTTCTGCACCGCGGAGGCGGTGAGACCGGCCTGGGTGATCGAGGAGCGGCGTGGTATCGGGGAGCTCAACATTGACCGACCATGAGCTCCTTTCACCGTCATCATCTCGTCCCTCACATCCCTCCTTCGCTGGCGCGTGGGAACTCCTCAATTGTCCTCGAGGTCAGGCACTAATAAGAATGGTCGAGGAACACGAGAGGCAGAACATCCTTCCGGGCTCAGTCTCTTCTTGTCTGTCCCGTTGAGCTGCCCCGCTGGCAGCAGAAGCACTTCGTCTGGGGACACAGCCCCGTTGGGCTTTTTCGATGACTGTGCTACCAGTGCTACGGCGAAAAGCACCTTCCCCAGGGAAAACTCGGACGTGGCATGGCATCTCCCACCTGCTTTGGAATCATGGAGATGCAGTCTCCATGAGGACAGCTGTGCCCTGTCCCTCCTCCTGCTCCTACTGCTCAGAGGACCAAGCCTGTCCCACCGGAATTTTGTGTGCCGAACCAGCACATCTCCAGCAGTTTGAGGGGCACTCAGCAAACAGAGTCATTCTCTTTCCCATCCCGCCACCCCCGTAAAGTCTGAGGGTCCTTCACTCCCCGAGTTCCTCACTGCCCGAGAACACGCAATGCTGACCGTGCAAACAGCGAACCCTGAATGTGTTGCCAGCCTGGGGGAAACTGGAAGTCATGCCAGAGGGAGCCTGGAGGCAGAATGGGACGCACTAATAAAGATAGTGAGATGAGAGCTTGATAGTGTTTGGGACAGCTTTAAAAGCATCTGCTGCTTTTCTCTAGAAAGGGAGAAATGTGGGACTGTGGAGAGAGTCGGGTGGTGCTCTTGTGGCAGCAGTGCGATGAGAGGACAGAGGGAAAAGGAGAAGAGGCTGAAGGGAAGAGCAGAGACAGAGAAGGGGTCTGAGGTGTCTCTTCTTTCTCTCCTCATTTCCTTAGCCAAGTAAGATCGTCTGGAGTGAACACATGCAAGACAGCAAAGATGAGAAGATACCTTGCAAGGATTTTTCTTTCTTCGATGGTATTTCCACACACGAGTCTGAAAAGGCTGGTGACTGTTTCCTGGGAGGAAGAAGAAGGGTTCGTTGATGAAAAGTCGGAACTTAGTCATCAGGTGGCGCAGGCAGAGAGGCTCGGACGAGAGAGCCGAGGTTTATGCTCACACCAACCTGCCTGTTTGCTGAGAGAGTCAGAAACCACCTCCGAGCTGCAGATAACAGAACTACCACAAACGACTCTCTTGGGGGAGCAACAGCAGAAGGAGGGCAGCGAAACGAACTGTTCTTTCAGTGCCTGAAATGCACTCTTTTTGTTTCTCCCTCGCTCAGTAGCAGCCCCTGTGGCTCCCTCAGCCGATAGCTTTCTGAGCATTGCCTGGCTCTGGGGCCTCACTCACGGGCAGGGGCTGTTCCCGGTCAGCTCGCACTGCAGTCCTACCCTTCACAGTTGCAATTGCCTGCTCTGCGGTACACCCATTGTCGGGCCTGTGGGAGCACCGAGGCTTCTTACCCGCTCAGGTTTCACATCTTCTCGTGTTGTCCTCAGCTCTCTGGGCTGGTTGCAGCTTCCTCGGGAAAGATGTGTCTCCTCCGCCTCTGGAGCTTCATCCCTGTCCTTCTTCGTCTGCCTGGGACAAACGCCTCTCTCCCAGCTGCCCTGGAATGGGAGATGAACCTTTCTGGACAGGAGCCCAGGGTCTCTGGCTGTACCATTCTCTGCTGAGAAAATGCATAGTGTGAGAGAGGAAAGCGGCTCCAGGAGGGCTACTGGACGTCCAAGTCCCAGCGGTGGCAAAGTCTGCATATTGCCGAGGGAAAAGGCTTAAGGATGAGCAGGGAACAGTATGATGACGCAGTAGGTGACACCCACTCTCTCAGTCTGAAGATGAGTTATGAGGTAGACCAAACTCCTCTCTCTCTGCAATTGTTATGTCAAATTCAAACAGAAGAAATAACAACCCTTTATTAAAAGATATATGTATGTTGGCAAAAACAGTAACACAAAACAAAACAAAACAACAACAACAACCACAACAACAAGTCTAAAAGAATACTTCTCTGTCTTTTAGCACAGTCTTAACTGCGGTCTGCAGGGAGAGCTGTTGGACCGCTGGAAGGTGTAGGACCTGCAGTTGCCTGGTCGTGGACGGCAGGGGGCACTGTGGGACCGCTGAAGCTGCAGGTCCTGCAGTGTCTGGTTGTGGTTGGCAGGGGCGCTGTGGGACCGCTGTAAGGTGTAGGACCTGCAGTGCCTAGTTGTGGCCTGCAGGGGGCGCTGTGGGACTGCTGGAAAGTGTAGGACCTGCAGTACCTGGTCGTGGTCGGCAGGGGGCGCTGTTGGATCGCTGAAGCTGCAGGGTCTGCAGTGCCTGGTTGTGGCCTGCAGAGGGCACTGTGGGACTGCTGGAAGGTGTAGGACCTGCAGTACCTGGTTGTGACCTTGAGGGGGCGCTGTTGGATCGCTGAAGCTGTAGGGTCTGCAGTACCCTGTGGGCGGCAGGGGGCGCTGTGGGCTCCGTCAGTCACCTGCGGGAGAAGTGTCCTGGAGAGAGTGGTCCCAGACCGCGTGGGGAAGCCGAGAAGGAGATGGGGGGATCCTCGCCTCCGTGGGGACGAAAAGCAAGGCCGACAATTAACCTTGGCAGCCAGTTCTTTTGTAAGGCTAATTGACTCCCTTCCCCCTTCGAACTCTGTTTCTCTTACAGGGAAAGCAGGGGAAGGGAAAATTCCTCTTTCAATTTATAACCCATAACATTATCCACCCCTAATTTTCTTTCCCATGCTTTCACACGTTATCAGATTAAATCTTTGAACTTCATACGTACATGCATTCATCCTAACTATGTACGCATCCACTAATAGATAGATACAGAGTTACATACAGATACAAGTATACAGTTTCAGCCAGTTTATCCGAGACTAAGGTCTCCTTGGGGTATGCACCGAGTTTCTCCATCTTCCTGCATTACCCACCAGGTGCAGCCGGGCCCTTGGGCAAAAACAATCCCACGAATGGGTTTGTCTTTGCTCGAGGCAGGGTTAACCCAAACCTTTTTCCCTAACACACCTCTCGCGTGAATCACTGGGACCTTGTCTCCATCCATGGTGTGGAGGGACTCTGACTGGGCAGGACCGGCTCGGTTGATGGACCCTCTGGTGTTAACTAACCATGTAGCCTTTGGCAGATGCTGATCCCAGTGCTTGTCTGTCCCTCCACCCAAGGCCTTCAGGGTGGTTTTCAACAGTCCATTATGTCGTTCAACTTTCCCTGCGGCTGCTGCATGGTATGGGATGTGGATTTGATGCCATGCTCCTCTGCCCAGGTGGCAACTAAGCTGTTTTTGAAATGAGTTCCGTTATCTGATTCAATGCGCTCTGGGGTGCCATGTCGCCACAGGACTTGCTTTTCAAGGCCCAGGATGGTATTTTGGGCAGTAGTGTGAGGCACCGGGTACGTCTCCAACCATCCAGTGGTGACTTCCACCATGGTAAGCACATAGCGCTTACCTTGACGGGTTCATGACAGTGTGATGTAATCGACTTGTCAGGCCTCCCCATACCTATACTTACTCCAACGTCCACCATACCATAGGGGCTTCAGTCTCTTAGCCTGTTTAATGGCAACGCAGGTCTCACAGTCCTGGATAACCTGGGAAATAATGTCCTTGGTTAAGTCCACCCCTCGGTCTCGTGCCCATCTATGGGTGGCATCTCTGCCCTGATGGTCTGAGGCATCATGGGCCCACTGTGCTAGGAACAACTCTCCTTTGTGCTGCCAGTCCAGGTCCACCTGTGACACCTCGACTCGTGCAGCTCGGTCTGCCTGTTCATTGTTGCGATGCTCCTCATTGGCTCGACCTTTGCGCACATGGGCGTCTACGTGACGGACCCTCACAGCGAGCTTCTCTGTTCGGGTAGCGATGTCTTGCCACATATCAGCGGCCCAGATGGGTTTTCCCCCGCGTTTCCAATTGGCCTTCTTCCATCTGTCCAACCATCCCCACAGAGCATTGGCTACCATCCACGAGCCAGTGTAGATGTAAAGCTTTGGCCACTTCTCCCGTTCAACAATGTCCAATGCCAGCTGGACCGCTTTGAGCTCTGCGAATTGGCTCGATTCTCCTTCCCCTTCAGTAGCTTCTGAAACTTGTCGGGCGGGGCTCCATACAGCTGCTTTCCATTTGCGCTTCATTCCTACAAGGCGACAGGCACCGCCAGTGAAGAGGGCGTAGCGTGCTTCTTCTTTCGGTAGCTTATCGAATTCTGGGGCTTCCTCAGCCCGTACCACCTGCTCTTCTTCTTCCTCATCCGCTAGACCAAAACTCTCACCTTCAGGCCAATTTGTGATGACTTCTAGGATCCCAGGGCAATTCAGATTTCCAATACGGGCACGCTGTGTGAGCAGAGCGATCCACTTACTCCATGTAGCATCAGTGGCATGATGTGTAGAGGGCGCCTTTCCCTTAAACATCCCGTTCAGCACTGGTAGTCGAGGTGCCAGGAGTAGCTGTTCTTCTGTGCCAATCACCTCGGAGGCAGCTTGTACTCCTTCATAAGCCGCTAGGATCTCCTTCTCTGTTGGCGTGTAGTTGGCTTCAGATCCCCTGTAGCTTCGACTCCAGAACCCAAGTGGGCGAACTCGAGTCTCACCAGGCACCTTTTGCCAGAGGCTCCAGGAGAGACCTTTATTCCCAGCTGCAGAATAGAGTACATTTTTCACATCTGTCCCCGTCCTGACTGGCCCAAGGACTACAGCGTGTGCAATCTCTCGTTTAATCTGTTCGAATGCCTGTTGCTGTTCAGGGCCCCACTGGAAATCATTCTTTTTGCGGGTAACCAGGTAGAGAGGGCTTACGATTCGACTGTACTCCGGGATATGCATCCTCCAGAAACCTATACCACCCAGAAAAGCTTGCGTTTCCTTCTTGCTGGTTGGTGGGGCCACTGTTGTGATCTTATCGATGACTTCTGTCGGGATCTGACGACGCCCATCTTGCCATTTCACCCCCAGGAACTGGATTTCTCAGGCAGGTCCCTTAACCTTACTCTTCTCTATGGCAAAACCGGCTCCCAGGAGGATCTGGATGATTTCCTTTCCTTTTTTGGAAACCTCCTCTGCTGTGTCCCCCCATATGATGATGTCATCAATGTATTGCAGGTGTTCTGGAGCCTCACCCTTCTCTATTGTGACCTGGATCAGTCCGTGGCAGATGGTGGGACTGTGTTTCCACCCCTGGGGCAGTCGGTTCCAAGTGTACTGCACGCCCCTCCAGGTGAAAGCGAACTGCGGCCTATACTCTGCGGCTAAGGGAATGGAGAAGAATGCGTTTGCCATGTCAACAGTGGCATACCACTTTGCTGTCTTGGACTCCAGCTCATACTGGAGCCCCAACATGTCTGGAACAGCAGCACTCAACGGTGGGGTGACTTCATTCAGGCCACGATAGTCCACAGTCAGTCTCCATTCTCCATTAGACTTACGCAAAGGTCAGATGGGACTGTTGAAGGGTGAATGGGTCTTGCTGATCACCCCTTGGCTCTCCAGCTCACGGATCATCTTATGGATGGGGATCACAGAGTCTCGGTTCGTCCGGTACTGCCGGCGATGCACTATTGTGGTGGCGATTGGCACTTGCTGTTCCTCGACTTTCAGCAACCCTACGACTGAAGGGCTCTCCGAGAGGCCGGGTAATGAGTTCAACTGTTTAGCCGCCTCTGTCTCCACAGCAGCTATTCCAAAAGCCCATCTATGTCCCTTGGGGTCCTTGAAGTACCTGTTCTTGAGGTAGTCAATGCCCAGAATACATGGGGCATCTGGACCAGTCACAATGGGGTGTTTCTGCCACTCTTTCCCGGTCAAGCTCACCTCAGCTTCCACCATGGTCAACTCTTGAGACCCTCCAGTCACCCCAGAAATGGAAAGAGTCTCTGGTCCCACATGTCCTGGAGGGCATTAACGTACACTGAGCGCCAGTATCAACCAAAACCTGATATTTCTGTGGGTCTGATGTGCCAGGCCATCTGACCCACACAGTCCAGTAGACACGGTTGTCCCGTGCCTCTACCTGGCTAGAGGCAGGGCCCCTCTAACATTCGTCTTCATCCTGCCAGTCACCGTTTTCCTCTTGCGAATGTCGACAGGAGGTGCCCTCTAGCAGGTCAGATCCCTGCCCACAGGATACTGGTGCGGCACTCGCTTTCGGAGACTTCCTCTTTTCTTTCTCCTTCAACTCTTGTACTCGGGCTGCTAGGGCACGGGCAGATTTCCTGTCCCACCGTCTCATGTCTTCTCCATGGTCAGTTAGGAAGAACCACAACTCAGTTCGTGAGGTCTGTCCGCTCTCTCTAGCTGGGGGGCGTCTGGTTTTCACTGGGGCCATATGGACATTGTTTCCCTCAATCCTCTCTTTCAACCCTGTAGTTAATTCCTTGAGCTCATTAATCATTGTCTCTACAGAGGAGATGCGGGCCTGTAGCGGTCCTTCAATCATGCTGTCATACAACCGAAGTTTATTTATTACAGACATCACTGGATCCCGCTTCTCCCCAGCCTCCAATGATGTCAGGTAACCTTTATGTGGGGACAGCCCCATACGTGTGAAGCTCCAGCACATCTGTGGTGTACACTTAACCTTGTCAGGATCCTTGGTAGGTTGCCCATCCCCTCCAAACAGTACTTCCAGCAATGCCATTTCTCTCGGCCCTAGGATTCCTTCTTCTATGGTCTTCCAGCTCTTTGTGTAATGATCTGCCTGCAAGGAATCTCTGTAAATGAACCTCTCTCTCACACCATCCAGGAGCCGTGTCCAGAGAGACAGGGACTTCGATTCCCTCACAAACACCTCCTCAATACCCACATCTTGGGCGATAGATCTCAGGAACCTCGCTTCACTGCCATCAAAGTTTACTGCATCACCTGTAGAGTCGAAAACTCAGATCATCCAGGCCAGAACGGGTTCACTCGGACGACGAGCAACGTCTGTCCTTAAATTCCGGAGGTTATTGTATGATAAAGACTCAGTGATGATTTCTGGCTCTGGAGCAGCCGCTTGTGAGGACCCTGCCTCTCCATCGTCGTCAACTGGGCGAACTGATTTGGCTTTATATTTCTTCCTGTGGATAGGGGCAACCTCCTTTGGCTTAGTCTGCCCCTTAGTTTTGGCCTTATCCTGAGTCACCTTGCTATTAGGCATCTTGTTCTCTTTTTTTCCTTTCCCCTGGAAGTGCTGCACCATAACAAGCAACTTCCTGTAGGCAATGGCCAAGGCCCCACATTCAGCTGCCAACTGCCTCTCCATGGACCCATCACAACCTCTCTCCCTCACGGCTTTCATTATTTTTGTAGGGTTCAGGAGTTGTTCAAGGGTGAGTTTCCATGTTATGGGAGCTGAGCAGCTTTCTAGGAATTTACCCATGTCCTCCCATAACCCATGCCACTCGAGGTTTTCCACCCCTGGGCCAGGCTCCTGAACGCCTTCTCGGTAATTCTTGGCCTTGGTTTGGTATATCAGGTACACTATAATGGCACAAACTAGGATGAAAAGCCCAACAATTGAAATGTCTCTGACATCTAAAAAGGATTTAAACTTCCCAGAGGCCATTGTATTGTATCCAAAAGGGAACTGAATAAAGGGTTGGGCGCACGCATTCCCCTGTGTGTCTCCATAAGAATGGGTGCTATTATCCTCTAAACCCCAGAGGAAACAGCTTAGGCTAGAGCAGTAGTGCATCCTTGAGGACATATTCCGGATGAAAATCACAGGTGCTGAGTTTGCCATGTCATATACCCAATGCACAAACTCAAAGGTACTTATTGCAATGAGAGTACTAGTATCTGAACTGAAACACGCTGACAGGTGGGACAGGTATCTTGGCATGGTTATGTACCAGAGGAAAGCAATAACCCCTAACATCATGGTGCCTACAAGTTCAAAACGTGTGTCAATCACACAAGGGTTTCAAAATGCGTGTAACTCACACAAAGGGTAGTTATTCTTTTTCCACCTTTCCTCTTTCCAGGCCCCACGTTGGGCGATAAAATGTCTCAGTCTGAAGAGACTAGACTGTTTGCTAAAGAGGATGAGTTATGAGGTAGACCAAACTCCTCTCTCTCTGCAATTGTAATGTCAAATTAAGGGGCTTTACTTGAGGAAAATCTGGAAAACCAGAGGAAATAACAACCCTTTATTAAAAGATATATGTATGTTGGCAAAAACAGTAATACAAAACAAAACAACAACAACAAGTCTAAAAGAATACTTCCCTGTCCTTTAGTACAGTCCTAACTGCAGGCTGCAGGGGGCGCTGTTGGATCTCTGAAGCTGTAGGACCTGCAGTACCTGGTTGTGGTCGGCAGGGGGCACTGTGGGACTGCTGGAAGGTGTAGGACCTGCAGTACCTGGTTGTGACCTTCAGGGGGCGCTGTTGGATCGCTGAAGCTGTAGGGCCTGCAGTACCCTGTGGGCGGCAGGGGGCGCTGTGGGCTCCGTCAGTCACCTGCGGGAGAAGTGTCCTGGAGAGAGTGGTCCCAGACCGCGTGGGGAAGCCGAGAAGGAGATGGGGGGATCCTCGCCTCCGTGGGGACGAAAAGCAAGGCCGACAATTAACCTTGGCAGCCAGTTCTTTTGTAAGGCTAATTGACTCCCTTCCCCCTTCGAACTCTGTTTCTCTTACAGGGAAAGCAGGGGAAGGGAAAATTCCTCTTTCAATTTATAACCCATAACATTATCCACCCCTAATTTTCTTTCCCATGCTTTCACACGTTATCAGATTAAATCTTTGAACTTCATACGTACATGCATTCATCCTAACTATGTACGCATCCACTAATAGATAGATACAGAGTTACATACAGATACAAGTATACAGTTTCAGCCAGTTTATCCGAGACTAAGGTCTCCTTGGGGTATGCACCGAGTTTCTCCATCTTCCTGCATTACCCACCAGGTGCAGCCGGGCCCTTGGGCAAAAACAATCCCACGAATGGGTTTGTCTTTGCTCGAGGCAGGGTTAACCCAAACCTTTTTCCCTAACACACCTCTCGCGTGAATCACTGGGACCTTGTCTCCATCCATGGTGTGGAGGGACTCTGACTGGGCAGGACCGGCTCGGTTGATGGACTCTCTGGTGTTAACTAACCATGTAGCCTTTGGCAGATGCTGATCCCAGTGCTTGTCTGTCCCTCCACCCAAGGCCTTCAGGGTGGTTTTCAACAGTCCATTATGTCGTTCAACTTTCCCTGCGGCTGCTGCATGGTATGGGATGTGGATTTGATGCCATGCTCCTCTGCCCAGGTGGCAACTAAGCTGTTTTTGAAATGAGTTCCGTTATCTGATTCAATGCGCTCTGGGGTGCCATGTCGCCACAGGACTTGCTTTTCAAGGCCCAGGATGGTATTTTGGGCAGTAGTGTGAGGCACCGGGTACGTCTCCAACCATCCAGTGGTGACTTCCACCATGGTAAGCACATAGCGCTTACCTTGGCGGGTTCATGACAGTGTGATGTAATCGACTTGTCAGGCCTCCCCATACCTATACTTACTCCAACGTCCACCATACCATAGGGGCTTCAGTCTCTTAGCCTGTTTAATGGCAACGCAGGTCTCACAGTCCTGGATAACCTGGGAAATAATGTCCTTGGTTAAGTCCACCCCTCGGTCTCGTGCCCATCTATGGGTGGCATCTCTGCCCTGATGGTCTGAGGCATCATGGGCCCACTGTGCTAGGAACAACTCTCCTTTGTGCTGCCAGTCCAGGTCCACCTGTGACACCTCGACTCGTGCAGCTCGGTCTGCCTGTTCATTGTTGCGATGCTCCTCATTGGCTCGACCTTTGCGCACATGGGCGTCTACGTGACGGACCCTCACAGCGAGCTTCTCTGTTCGGGTAGCGATGTCTTGCCACATATCAGCGGCCCAGATGGGTTTTCCCCCGCGTTTCCAATTGGCCTTCTTCCATCTGTCCAACCATCCCCACAGAGCATTGGCTACCATCCACGAGCCAGTGTAGATGTAAAGCTTTGGCCACTTCTCCCGTTCAACAATGTCCAATGCCAGCTGGACCGCTTTGAGCTCTGCGAATTGGCTCGATTCTCCTTCCCCTTCAGTAGCTTCTGAAACTTGTCGGGCGGGGCTCCATACAGCTGCTTTCCATTTGCGCTTCATTCCTACAAGGCGACAGGCACCGCCAGTGAAGAGGGCGTAGCGTGCTTCTTCTTTCGGTAGCTTATCGAATTCTGGGGCTTCCTCAGCCCGTACCACCTGCTCTTCTTCTTCCTCATCCGCTAGACCAAAACTCTCACCTTCAGGCCAATTTGTGATGACTTCTAGGATCCCAGGGCAATTCAGATTTCCAATACGGGCACGCTGTGTGAGCAGAGCGATCCACTTACTCCATGTAGCATCAGTGGCATGATGTGTAGAGGGCGCCTTTCCCTTAAACATCCCGTTCAGCACTGGTAGTCGAGGTGCCAGGAGTAGCTGTTCTTCTGTGCCAATCACCTCGGAGGCAGCTTGTACTCCTTCATAAGCCGCTAGGATCTCCTTCTCTGTTGGCGTGTAGTTGGCTTCAGATCCCCTGTAGCTTCGACTCCAGAACCCAAGTGGGCGAACTCGAGTCTCACCAGGCACCTTTTGCCAGAGGCTCCAGGAGAGACCTTTATTCCCAGCTGCAGAATAGAGTACATTTTTCACATCTGTCCCCGTCCTGACTGGCCCAAGGACTACAGCGTGTGCAATCTCTCGTTTAATCTGTTCGAATGCCTGTTGCTGTTCAGGGCCCCACTGGAAATCATTCTTTTTGCGGGTAACCAGGTAGAGAGGGCTTACGATTCGACTGTACTCCGGGATATGCATCCTCCAGAAACCTATACCACCCAGAAAAGCTTGCGTTTCCTTCTTGCTGGTTGGTGGGGCCACTGTTGTGATCTTATCGATGACTTCTGTCGGGATCTGACGACGCCCATCTTGCCATTTCACCCCCAGGAACTGGATTTCTCAGGCAGGTCGCTTAACCTTACTCTTCTCTATGGCAAAACCGGCTCCCAGGAGGATCTGGATGATTTCCTTTCCTTTTTTGGAAACCTCCTCTGCTGTGTCCCCCCATATGATGATGTCATCAATGTATTGCAGGTGTTCTGGAGCCTCACCCTTCTCTATTGTGACCTGGATCAGTCCGTGGCAGATGGTGGGACTGTGTTTCCACCCCTGGGGCAGTCGGTTCCAAGTGTACTGCACGCCCCTCCAGGTGAAAGCGAACTGCGGCCTACACTCTGCGGCTAAGGGAATGGAGAAGAATGCGTTTGCCATGTCAACAGTGGCATACCACTTTGCTGTCTTGGACTCCAGCTCATACTGGAGCCCCAACATGTCTGGAACAGCAGCACTCAACGGTGGGGTGACTTCATTCAGGCCACGATAGTCCACAGTCAGTCTCCATTCTCCATTAGACTTACGCAAAGGTCAGATGGGACTGTTGAAGGGTGAATGGGTCTTGCTGATCACCCCTTGGCTCTCCAGCTCACGGATCATCTTATGGATGGGGATCACAGAGTCTCGGTTCGTCCGGTACTGCCGGCGATGCACTATTGTGGTGGCGATTGGCACTTGCTGTTCCTCGACTTTCAGCAACCCTACGACTGAAGGGCTCTCCGAGAGGCCGGGTAATGAGTTCAACTGTTTAGCCGCCTCTGTCTCCACAGCAGCTATTCCAAAAGCCCATCTATGTCCCTTGGGGTCCTTGAAGTACCTGTTCTTGAGGTAGTCAATGCCCAGAATACATGGGGCATCTGGACCAGTCACAATGGGGTGTTTCTGCCACTCTTTCCCGGTCAAGCTCACCTCAGCTTCCACCATGGTCAACTCTTGAGACCCTCCAGTCACCCCAGAAATGGAAAGAGTCTCTGGTCCCACATGTCCTGGAGGGCATTAACGTACACTGAGCGCCAGTATCAACCAAAACCTGATATTTCTGTGGGTCTGATGTGCCAGGCCATCTGACCCACACAGTCCAGTAGACACGGTTGTCCCGTGCCTCTACCTGGCTAGAGGCAGGGCCCCTCTAACATTCGTCTTCATCCTGCCAGTCACCGTTTTCCTCTTGCGAATGTCGACAGGAGGTGCCCTCTAGCAGGTCAGATCCCTGCCCACAGGATACTGGTGCGGCACTCGCTTTCGGAGACTTCCTCTTTTCTTTCTCCTTCAACTCTTGTACTCGGGCTGCTAGGGCACGGGCAGATTTCCTGTCCCACCGTCTCATGTCTTCTCCATGGTCAGTTAGGAAGAACCACAACTCAGTTCGTGAGGTCTGTCCGCTCTCTCTAGCTGGGGGGCGTCTGGTTTTCACTGGGGCCATATGGACATTGTTTCCCTCAATCCTCTCTTTCAACCCTGTAGTTAATTCCTTGAGCTCATTAATCATTGTCTCTACAGAGGAGATGCGGGCCTGTAGCGGTCCTTCAATCATGCTGTCATACAACCGAAGTTTATTTATTACAGACATCACTGGATCCCGCTTCTCCCCAGCCTCCAATGATGTCAGGTAACCTTTATGTGGGGACAGCCCCATACGTGTGAAGCTCCAGCACATCTGTGGTGTACACTTAACCTTGTCAGGATCCTTGGTAGGTTGCCCATCCCCTCCAAACAGTACTTCCAGCAATGCCATTTCTCTCGGCCCTAGGATTCCTTCTTCTATGGTCTTCCAGCTCTTTGTGTAATGATCTGCCTGCAAGGAATCTCTGTAAATGAACCTCTCTCTCACACCATCCAGGAGCCGTGTCCAGAGAGACAGGGACTTCGATTCCCTCACAAACACCTCCTCAATACCCACATCTTGGGCGATAGATCTCAGGAACCTCGCTTCACTGCCATCAAAGTTTACTGCATCACCTGTAGAGTCGAAAACTCAGATCATCCAGGCCAGAACGGGTTCACTCGGACGACGAGCAACGTCTGTCCTTAAATTCCGGAGGTTATTGTATGATAAACACTCAGTGATGATTTCTGGCTCTGGAGCAGCCGCTTGTGAGGACCCTGCCTCTCCATCGTCGTCAACTGGGCGAACTGATTTGGCTTTATATTTCTTCCTGTGGATAGGGGCAACCTCCTTTGGCTTAGTCTGCCCCTTAGTTTTGGCCTTATCCTGAGTCACCTTGCTATTAGGCATCTTGTTCTCTTTTTTTCCTTTCCCCTGGAAGTGCTGCACCATAACAAGCAACTTCCTGTAGGCAATGGCCAAGGCCCCACATTCAGCTGCCAACTGCCTCTCCATGGACCCATCACAACCTCTCTCCCTCACGGCTTTCATTATTTTTGTAGGGTTCAGGAGTTGTTCAAGGGTGAGTTTCCATGTTATGGGAGCTGAGCAGCTTTCTAGGAATTTACCCATGTCCTCCCATAACCCATGCCACTCGAGGTTTTCCACCCCTGGGCCAGGCTCCTGAACGCCTTCTCGGTAATTCTTGGCCTTGGTTTGGTATATCAGGTACACTATAATGGCACAAACTAGGATGAAAAGCCCAACAATTGAAATGTCTCTGACATCTAAAAAGGATTTAAACTTCCCAGAGGCCATTGTATTGTATCCAAAAGGGAACTGAATAAAGGGTTGGGCGCACGCATTCCCCTGTGTGTCTCCATAAGAATGGGTGCTATTATCCTCTAAACCCCAGAGGAAACAGCTTAGGCTAGAGCAGTAGTGCATCCTTGAGGACATATTCCGGATGAAAATCACAGGTGCTGAGTTTGCCATGTCATATACCCAATGCACAAACTCAAAGGTACTTATTGCAATGAGAGTACTAGTATCTGAACTGAAACACGCTGACAGGTGGGACAGGTATCTTGGCATGGTTATGTACCAGAGGAAAGCAATAACCCCTAACATCATGGTGCCTACAAGTTCAAAACGTGTGTCAATCACACAAGGGTTTCAAAATGCGTGTAACTCACACAAAGGGTAGTTATTCTTTTTCCACCTTTCCTCTTTCCAGGCCCCACGTTGGGCGATAAAATGTCTCAGTCTGAAGAGACTAGACTGTTTGCTAAAGAGGATGAGTTATGAGGTAGACCAAACTCCTCTCTCTCTGCAATTGTAATGTCAAATTAAGGGGCTTTACTTGAGGAAAATCTGGAAAACCAGAGGAAATAACAACCCTTTATTAAAAGATATATGTATGTTGGCAAAAACAGTAATACAAAACAAAACAACAACAACAAGTCTAAAAGAATACTTCCCTGTCCTTTAGTACAGTCCTAACTGCAGGCTGCAGGGGGCGCTGTTGGATCTCTGAAGCTGTAGGACCTGCAGTACCTGGTTGTGGTCGGCAGGGGGCACTGTGGGACTGCTGGAAGGTGTAGGACCTGCAGTACCTGGTTGTGACCTTCAGGGGACGCTGTTGGATCGCTGAAGCTGTAGGGCCTGCAGTACCCTGTGGGCGGCAGGGGGCGCTGTGGGCTCCGTCAGTCACCTGCGGGAGAAGTGTCCTGGAGAGAGTGGTCCCAGACCGCGTGGGGAAGCCGAGAAGGAGATGGGGGGATCCTCGCCTCCGTGGGGACGAAAAGCAAGGCCGACAATTAACCTTGGCAGCCAGTTCTTTTGTAAGGCTAATTGACTCCCTTCCCCCTTCGAACTCTGTTTCTCTTACAGGGAAAGCAGGGGAAGGGAAAATTCCTCTTTCAATTTATAACCCATAACATTATCCACCCCTAATTTTCTTTCCCATGCTTTCACACGTTATCAGATTAAATCTTTGAACTTCATACGTACATGCATTCATCCTAACTATGTACGCATCCACTAATAGATAGATACAGAGTTACATACAGATACAAGTATACAGTTTCAGCCAGTTTATCCGAGACTAAGGTCTCCTTGGGGTATGCACCGAGTTTCTCCATCTTCCTGCATTACCCACCAGGTGCAGCCGGGCCCTTGGGCAAAAACAATCCCACGAATGGGTTTGTCTTTGCTCGAGGCAGGGTTAACCCAAACCTTTTTCCCTAACACACCTCTCGCGTGAATCACTGGGACCTTGTCTCCATCCATGGTGTGGAGGGACTCTGACTGGGCAGGACCGGCTCGGTTGATGGACTCTCTGGTGTTAACTAACCATGTAGCCTTTGGCAGATGCTGATCCCAGTGCTTGTCTGTCCCTCCACCCAAGGCCTTCAGGGTGGTTTTCAACAGTCCATTATGTCGTTCAACTTTCCCTGCGGCTGCTGCATGGTATGGGATGTGGATTTGATGCCATGCTCCTCTGCCCAGGTGGCAACTAAGCTGTTTTTGAAATGAGTTCCGTTATCTGATTCAATGCGCTCTGGGGTGCCATGTCGCCACAGGACTTGCTTTTCAAGGCCCAGGATGGTATTTTGGGCAGTAGTGTGAGGCACCGGGTACGTCTCCAACCATCCAGTGGTGACTTCCACCATGGTAAGCACATAGCGCTTACCTTGGCGGGTTCATGACAGTGTGATGTAATCGACTTGTCAGGCCTCCCCATACCTATACTTACTCCAACGTCCACCATACCATAGGGGCTTCAGTCTCTTAGCCTGTTTAATGGCAACGCAGGTCTCACAGTCCTGGATAACCTGGGAAATAATGTCCTTGGTTAAGTCCACCCCTCGGTCTCGTGCCCATCTATGGGTGGCATCTCTGCCCTGATGGTCTGAGGCATCATGGGCCCACTGTGCTAGGAACAACTCTCCTTTGTGCTGCCAGTCCAGGTCCACCTGTGACACCTCGACTCGTGCAGCTCGGTCTGCCTGTTCATTGTTGCGATGCTCCTCATTGGCTCGACCTTTGCGCACATGGGCGTCTACGTGACGGACCCTCACAGCGAGCTTCTCTGTTCGGGTAGCGATGTCTTGCCACATATCAGCGGCCCAGATGGGTTTTCCCCCGCGTTTCCAATTGGCCTTCTTCCATCTGTCCAACCATCCCCACAGAGCATTGGCTACCATCCACGAGCCAGTGTAGATGTAAAGCTTTGGCCACTTCTCCCGTTCAACAATGTCCAATGCCAGCTGGACCGCTTTGAGCTCTGCGAATTGGCTCGATTCTCCTTCCCCTTCAGTAGCTTCTGAAACTTGTCGGGCGGGGCTCCATACAGCTGCTTTCCATTTGCGCTTCATTCCTACAAGGCGACAGGCACCGCCAGTGAAGAGGGCGTAGCGTGCTTCTTCTTTCGGTAGCTTATCGAATTCTGGGGCTTCCTCAGCCCGTACCACCTGCTCTTCTTCTTCCTCATCCGCTAGACCAAAACTCTCACCTTCAGGCCAATTTGTGATGACTTCTAGGATCCCAGGGCAATTCAGATTTCCAATACGGGCACGCTGTGTGAGCAGAGCGATCCACTTACTCCATGTAGCATCAGTGGCATGATGTGTAGAGGGCGCCTTTCCCTTAAACATCCCGTTCAGCACTGGTAGTCGAGGTGCCAGGAGTAGCTGTTCTTCTGTGCCAATCACCTCGGAGGCAGCTTGTACTCCTTCATAAGCCGCTAGGATCTCCTTCTCTGTTGGCGTGTAGTTGGCTTCAGATCCCCTGTAGCTTCGACTCCAGAACCCAAGTGGGCGAACTCGAGTCTCACCAGGCACCTTTTGCCAGAGGCTCCAGGAGAGACCTTTATTCCCAGCTGCAGAATAGAGTACATTTTTCACATCTGTCCCCGTCCTGACTGGCCCAAGGACTACAGCGTGTGCAATCTCTCGTTTAATCTGTTCGAATGCCTGTTGCTGTTCAGGGCCCCACTGGAAATCATTCTTTTTGCGGGTAACCAGGTAGAGAGGGCTTACGATTCGACTGTACTCCGGGATATGCATCCTCCAGAAACCTATACCACCCAGAAAAGCTTGCGTTTCCTTCTTGCTGGTTGGTGGGGCCACTGTTGTGATCTTATCGATGACTTCTGTCGGGATCTGACGACGCCCATCTTGCCATTTCACCCCCAGGAACTGGATTTCTCAGGCAGGTCCCTTAACCTTACTCTTCTCTATGGCAAAACCGGCTCCCAGGAGGATCTGGATGATTTCCTTTCCTTTTTTGGAAACCTCCTCTGCTGTGTCCCCCCATATGATGATGTCATCAATGTATTGCAGGTGTTCTGGAGCCTCACCCTTCTCTATTGTGACCTGGATCAGTCCGTGGCAGATGGTGGGACTGTGTTTCCACCCCTGGGGCAGTCGGTTCCAAGTGTACTGCACGCCCCTCCAGGTGAAAGCGAACTGCAGCCTACACTCTGCGGCTAAGGGAATGGAGAAGAATGCGTTTGCCATGTCAACAGTGGCATACCACTTTGCTGTCTTGGACTCCAGCTCATACTGGAGCCCCAACATGTCTGGAACAGCAGCACTCAACGGTGGGGTGACTTCATTCAGGCCACGATAGTCCACAGTCAGTCTCCATTCTCCATTAGACTTACGCAAAGGTCAGATGGGACTGTTGAAGGGTGAATGGGTCTTGCTGATCACCCCTTGGCTCTCCAGCTCACGGATCATCTTATGGATGGGGATCACAGAGTCTCGGTTCGTCCGGTACTGCCGGCGATGCACTATTGTGGTGGCGATTGGCACTTGCTGTTCCTCGACTTTCAGCAACCCTACGACTGAAGGGCTCTCCGAGAGGCCGGGTAATGAGTTCAACTGTTTAGCCGCCTCTGTCTCCACAGCAGCTATTCCAAAAGCCCATCTATGTCCCTTGGGGTCCTTGAAGTACCTGTTCTTGAGGTAGTCAATGCCCAGAATACATGGGGCATCTGGACCAGTCACAATGGGGTGTTTCTGCCACTCTTTCCCGGTCAAGCTCACCTCAGCTTCCACCATGGTCAACTCTTGAGACCCTCCAGTCACCCCAGAAATGGAAAGAGTCTCTGGTCCCACATGTCCTGGAGGGCATTAACGTACACTGAGCGCCAGTATCAACCAAAACCTGATATTTCTGTGGGTCTGATGTGCCAGGCCATCTGACCCACACAGTCCAGTAGACACGGTTGTCCCGTGCCTCTACCTGGCTAGAGGCAGGGCCCCTCTAACATTCGTCTTCATCCTGCCAGTCACCGTTTTCCTCTTGCGAATGTCGACAGGAGGTGCCCTCTAGCAGGTCAGATCCCTGCCCACAGGATACTGGTGCGGCACTCGCTTTCGGAGACTTCCTCTTTTCTTTCTCCTTCAACTCTTGTACTCGGGCTGCTAGGGCACGGGCAGATTTCCTGTCCCACCGTCTCATGTCTTCTCCATGGTCAGTTAGGAAGAACCACAACTCAGTTCGTGAGGTCTGTCCGCTCTCTCTAGCTGGGGGGCGTCGGGTTTTCACTGGGGCCATATGGACATTGTTTCCCTCAATCCTCTCTTTCAACCCTGTAGTTAATTCCTTGAGCTCATTAATCATTGTCTCTACAGAGGAGATGCGGGCCTGTAGCGGTCCTTCAATCATGCTGTCATACAACCGAAGTTTATTTATTACAGACATCACTGGATCCCGCTTCTCCCCAGCCTCCAATGATGTCAGGTAACCTTTATGTGGGGACAGCCCCATACGTGTGAAGCTCCAGCACATCTGTGGTGTACACTTAACCTTGTCAGGATCCTTGGTAGGTTGCCCATCCCCTCCAAACAGTACTTCCAGCAATGCCATTTCTCTCGGCCCTAGGATTCCTTCTTCTATGGTCTTCCAACTCTTTGTGTAATGATCTGCCTGCAAGGAATCTCTGTAAATGAACCTCTCTCTCACACCATCCAGGAGCCGTGTCCAGAGAGACAGGGACTTCGATTCCCTCACAAACACCTCCTCAATACCCACATCTTGGGCGATAGATCTCAGGAACCTCGCTTCACTGCCATCAAAGTTTACTGCATCACCTGTAGAGTCGAAAACTCGGATCATCCAGGCCAGAACGGGTTCACTCGGACGACGAGCAACGTCTGTCCTTAAATTCCGGAGGTTATTGTATGATAAAGACTCAGTGATGATTTCTGGCTCTGGAGCAGCCGCTTGTGAGGACCCTGCCTCTCCATCGTCGTCAACTGGGCGAACTGATTTGGCTTTATATTTCTTCCTGTGGATAGGGGCAACCTCCTTTGGCTTAGTCTGCCCCTTAGTTTTGGCCTTATCCTGAGTCACCTTGCTATTAGGCATCTTGTTCTCTTTTTTTCCTTTCCCCTGGAAGTGCTGCACCATAACAAGCAACTTCCTGTAGGCAATGGCCAAGGCCCCACATTCAGCTGCCAACTGCCTCTCCATGGACCCATCACAACCTCTCTCCCTCACGGTTTTCATTATTTTTGTAGGGTTCAGGAGTTGTTCAAGGGTGAGTTTCCATGTTATGGGAGCTGAGCAGCTTTCTAGGAATTTACCCATGTCCTCCCATAACCCATGCCACTCGAGGTTTTCCACCCCTGGGCCAGGCTCCTGAACGCCTTCTCGGTAATTCTTGGCCTTGGTTTGGTATATCAGGTACACTATAATGGCACAAACTAGGATGAAAAGCCCAACAATTGAAATGTCTCTGACATCTAAAAAGGATTTAAACTTCCCAGAGGCCATTGTATTGTATCCAAAAGGGAACTGAATAAAGGGTTGGGCGCACGCATTCCCCTGTGTGTCTCCATAAGAATGGGTGCTATTATCCTCTAAACCCCAGAGGAAACAGCTTAGGCTAGAGCAGTAGTGCATCCTTGAGGACATATTCCGGATGAAAATCACAGGTGCTGAGTTTGCCATGTCATATACCCAATGCACAAACTCAAAGGTACTTATTGCAATGAGAGTACTAGTATCTGAACTGAAACACGCTGACAGGTGGGACAGGTATCTTGGCATGGTTATGTACCAGAGGAAAGCAATAACCCCTAACATCATGGTGCCTACAAGTTCAAAACGTGTGTCAATCACACAAGGGTTTCAAAATGCGTGTAACTCACACAAAGGGTAGTTATTCTTTTTCCACCTTTCCTCTTTCCAGGCCCCACGTTGGGCGATAAAATGTCTCAGTCTGAAGAGACTAGACTGTTTGCTAAAGAGGATGAGTTATGAGGTAGACCAAACTCCTCTCTCTCTGCAATTGTAATGTCAAATTAAGGGGCTTTACTTGAGGAAAATCTGGAAAACCAGAGGAAATAACAACCCTTTATTAAAAGATATATGTATGTTGGCAAAAACAGTAATACAAAACAAAACAACAACAACAAGTCTAAAAGAATACTTCCCTGTCCTTTAGCACAGTCCTAACTGCAGGCTGCAGGGGGCGCTGTTGGATCTCTGAAGCTGTAGGACCTGCAGTACCTGGTCGTGGTCGGCAGGGGGCGCTGTTGGATCGCTGAAGCTGCAGGGTCTGCAGTGCCTGGTTGTGGCCTGCAGGGGGCACTGTGGGACTGCTGGAAGGTGTAGGACCTGCAGTACCTGGTCGTGGTCGGCAGGGGGCGCTGTTGGATCGCTGAAGCTGCAGGGCCTGCACTACCTGGTTGTGGCCTGCAGAGGGCGCTGTGGGACTGCTGGAAGGTGTAGGACCTGCAGTACCTGGTTGTGACCTTCAGGGGACGCTGTTGGATCGCTGAAGCTGTAGGGCCTGCAGTACCCTGTGGGCGGCAGGGGGCGCTGTGGGCTCCGTCAGTCACCTGCGGGAGAAGTGTCCTGGAGAGAGTGGTCCCAGACCGCGTGGGGAAGCCGAGAAGGAGATGGGGGGATCCTCGCCTCCGTGGGGACGAAAAGCAAGGCCGACAATTAACCTTGGCAACCAGTTCTTTTGTAAGGCTAATTGACTCCCTTCCCCCTTCGAACTCTGTTTCTCTTACAGGGAAAGCAGGGGAAGGGAAAATTCCTCTTTCAATTTATAACCCATAACATTATCCACCCCTAATTTTCTTTCCCATGCTTTCACACGTTATCAGATTAAATCTTTGAACTTCATACGTACATGCATTCATCCTAACTATGTACGCATCCACTAATAGATAGATACAGAGTTACATACAGATACAAGTATACAGTTTCAGCCAGTTTATCCGAGACTAAGGTCTCCTTGGGGTATGCACCGAGTTTCTCCATCTTCCTGCATTACCCACCAGGTGCAGCCGGGCCCTTGGGCAAAAACAATCCCACGAATGGGTTTGTCTTTGCTCGAGGCAGGGTTAACCCAAACCTTTTTCCCTAACACACCTCTCGCGTGAATCACTGGGACCTTGTCTCCATCCATGGTGTGGAGGGACTCTGACTGGGCAGGACCGGCTCGGTTGATGGACCCTCTGGTGTTAACTAACCATGTAGCCTTTGGCAGATGCTGATCCCAGTGCTTGTCTGTCCCTCCACCCAAGGCCTTCAGGGTGGTTTTCAACAGTCCATTATGTCGTTCAACTTTCCCTGCGGCTGCTGCATGGTATGGGATGTGGATTTGATGCCATGCTCCTCTGCCCAGGTGGCAACTAAGCTGTTTTTGAAATGAGTTCCGTTATCTGATTCAATGCGCTCTGGGGTGCCATGTCGCCACAGGACTTGCTTTTCAAGGCCCAGGATGGTATTTTGGGCAGTAGTGTGAGGCACCGGGTACGTCTCCAACCATCCAGTGGTGACTTCCACCATGGTAAGCACATAGCGCTTACCTTGGTGGGTTCATGACAGTGTGATGTAATCGACTTGTCAGGCCTCCCCATACCTATACTTACTCCAACGTCCACCATACCATAGGGGCTTCAGTCTCTTAGCCTGTTTAATGGCAACGCAGGTCTCACAGTCCTGGATAACCTGGGAAATAATGTCCTTGGTTAAGTCCACCCCTCGGTCTCGTGCCCATCTATGGGTGGCATCTCTGCCCTGATGGTCTGAGGCATCATGGGCCCACTGTGCTAGGAACAACTCTCCTTTGTGCTGCCAGTCCAGGTCCACCTGTGACACCTCGACTCGTGCAGCTCGGTCTGCCTGTTCATTGTTGCGATGCTCCTCATTGGCTCGACCTTTGCGCACATGGGCGTCTACGTGACGGACCCTCACAGCGAGCTTCTCTGTTCGGGTAGCGATGTCTTGCCACATATCAGCGGCCCAGATGGGTTTTCCCCCGCGTTTCCAATTGGCCTTCTTCCATCTGTCCAACCATCCCCACAGAGCATTGGCTACCATCCACGAGCCAGTGTAGATGTAAAGCTTTGGCCACTTCTCCCGTTCAACAATGTCCAATGCCAGCTGGACCGCTTTGAGCTCTGCGAATTGGCTCGATTCTCCTTCCCCTTCAGTAGCTTCTGAAACTTGTCGGGCGGGGCTCCATACAGCTGCTTTCCATTTGCGCTTCATTCCTACAAGGCGACAGGCACCGTCAGTGAAGAGGGCGTAGCGTGCTTCTTCTTTCGGTAGCTTATCGAATTCTGGGGCTTCCTCAGCCCGTACCACCTGCTCTTCTTCTTCCTCATCCGCTAGACCAAAACTCTCACCTTCAGGCCAATTTGTGATGACTTCTAGGATCCCAGGGCAATTCAGATTTCCAATACGGGCACGCTGTGTGAGCAGAGCGATCCACTTACTCCATGTAGCATCAGTGGCATGATGTGTAGAGGGCGCCTTTCCCTTAAACATCCAGTTCAGCACTGGTAGTCGAGGTGCCAGGAGTAGCTGTTCTTCTGTGCCAATCACCTCGGAGGCAGCTTGTACTCCTTCATAAGCCGCTAGGATCTCCTTCTCTGTTGGCGTGTAGTTGGTTTCAGATCCCCTGTAGCTTCGACTCCAGAACCCAAGTGGGCGAACTCGAGTCTCACCAGGCACCTTTTGCCAGAGGCTCCAGGAGAGACCTTTATTCCCAGCTGCAGAATAGAGTACATTTTTCACATCTGTCCCCGTCCTGACTGGCCCAAGGACTACAGCGTGTGCAATCTCTCGTTTAATCTGTTCGAATGCCTGTTGCTGTTCAGGGCCCCACTGGAAATCATTCTTTTTGCGGGTAACCAGGTAGAGAGGGCTTACGATTCGACTGTACTCCGGGATATGCATCCTCCAGAAACCTATACCACCCAGAAAAGCTTGCGTTTCCTTCTTGCTGGTTGGTGGGGCCACTGTTGTGATCTTATCGATGACTTCTGTCGGGATCTGACGACGCCCATCTTGCCATTTCACCCCCAGGAACTGGATTTCTCAGGCAGGTCCCTTAACCTTACTCTTCTCTATGGCAAAACCGGCTCCCAGGAGGATCTGGATGATTTCCTTTCCTTTTTTGGAAACCTCCTCTGCTGTGTCCCCCCATATGATGATGTCATCAATGTATTGCAGGTGTTCTGGAGCCTCACCCTTCTCTATTGTGACCTGGATCAGTCCGTGGCAGATGGTGGGACTGTGTTTCCACCCCTGGGGCAGTCGGTTCCAAGTGTACTGCACGCCCCTCCAGGTGAAAGCGAACTGCGGCCTACACTCTGCGGCTAAGGGAATGGAGAAGAATGCGTTTGCCATGTCAACAGTGGCATACCACTTTGCTGTCTTGGACTCCAGCTCATACTGGAGCCCCAACATGTCTGGAACAGCAGCACTCAACGGTGGGGTGACTTCATTCAGGCCACGATAGTCCACAGTCAGTCTCCATTCTCCATTAGACTTACGCAAAGGTCAGATGGGACTGTTGAAGGGTGAATGGGTCTTGCTGATCACCCCTTGGCTCTCCAGCTCACGGATCATCTTATGGATGGGGATCACAGAGTCTCGGTTCGTCCGGTACTGCCGGCGATGCACTATTGTGGTGGCGATTGGCACTTGCTGTTCCTCGACTTTCAGCAACCCTACGACTGAAGGGCTCTCCGAGAGGCCGGGTAATGAGTTCAACTGTTTAGCCGCCTCTGTCTCCACAGCAGCTATTCCAAAAGCCCATCTATGTCCCTTGGGGTCCTTGAAGTACCTGTTCTTGAGGTAGTCAATGCCCAGAATACATGGGGCATCTGGACCAGTCACAATGGGGTGTTTCTGCCACTCTTTCCCGGTCAAGCTCACCTCAGCTTCCACCATGGTCAACTCTTGAGACCCTCCAGTCACCCCAGAAATGGAAAGAGTCTCTGGTCCCACATGTCCTGGAGGGCATTAACGTACACTGAGCGCCAGTATCAACCAAAACCTGATATTTCTGTGGGTCTGATGTGCCAGGCCATCTGACCCACACAGTCCAGTAGACACGGTTGTCCCGTGCCTCTACCTGGCTAGAGGCAGGGCCCCTCTAACATTCGTCTTCATCCTGCCAGTCACCGTTTTCCTCTTGCGAATGTCGACAGGAGGTGCCCTCTAGCAGGTCAGATCCCTGCCCACAGGATACTGGTGCGGCACTCGCTTTCGGAGACTTCCTCTTTTCTTTCTCCTTCAACTCTTGTACTCGGGCTGCTAGGGCACGGGCAGATTTCCTGTCCCACCGTCTCATGTCTTCTCCATGGTCAGTTAGGAAGAACCACAACTCAGTTCGTGAGGTCTGTCCGCTCTCTCTAGCTGGGGGGCGTCGGGTTTTCACTGGGGCCATATGGACATTGTTTCCCTCAATCCTCTCTTTCAACCCTGTAGTTAATTCCTTGAGCTCATTAATCATTGTCTCTACAGAGGAGATGCGGGCCTGTAGCGGTCCTTCAATCATGCTGTCATACAACCGAAGTTTATTTATTACAGACATCACTGGATCCCGCTTCTCCCCAGCCTCCAATGATGTCAGGTAACCTTTATGTGGGGACAGCCCCATACGTGTGAAGCTCCAGCACATCTGTGGTGTACACTTAACCTTGTCAGGATCCTTGGTAGGTTGCCCATCCCCTCCAAACAGTACTTCCAGCAATGCCATTTCTCTCGGCCCTAGGATTCCTTCTTCTATGGTCTTCCAGCTCTTTGTGTAATGATCTGCCTGCAAGGAATCTCTGTAAATGAACCTCTCTCTCACACCATCCAGGAGCCGTGTCCAGAGAGACAGGGACTTCGATTCCCTCACAAACACCTCCTCAATACCCACATCTTGGGCGATAGATCTCAGGAACCTCGCTTCACTGCCATCAAAGTTTACTGCATCACCTGTAGAGTCGAAAACTCAGATCATCCAGGCCAGAACGGGTTCACTCGGACGACGAGCAACGTCTGTCCTTAAATTCCGGAGGTTATTGTATGATAAAGACTCAGTGATGATTTCTGGCTCTGGAGCAGCCGCTTGTGAGGACCCTGCCTCTCCATCGTCGTCAACTGGGCGAACTGATTTGGCTTTATATTTCTTCCTGTGGATAGGGGCAACCTCCTTTGGCTTAGTCTGCCCCTTAGTTTTGGCCTTATCCTGAGTCACCTTGCTATTAGGCATCTTGTTCTCTTTTTTTCCTTTCCCCTGGAAGTGCTGCACCATAACAAGCAACTTCCTGTAGGCAATGGCCAAGGCCCCACATTCAGCTGCCAACTGCCTCTCCATGGACCCATCACAACCTCTCTCCCTCACGGCTTTCATTATTTTTGTAGGGTTCAGGAGTTGTTCAAGGGTGAGTTTCCATGTTATGGGAGCTGAGCAGCTTTCTAGGAATTTACCCATGTCCTCCCATAACCCATGCCACTCGAGGTTTTCCACCCCTGGACCAGGCTCCTGAACGCCTTCTCGGTAATTCTTGGCCTTGGTTTGGTATATCAGGTACACTATAATGGCACAAACTAGGATGAAAAGCCCAACAATTGAAATGTCTCTGACATCTAAAAAGGATTTAAACTTCCCAGAGGCCATTGTATTGTATCCAAAAGGGAACTGAATAAAGGGTTGGGCGCACGCATTCCCCTGTGTGTCTCCATAAGAATGGGTGCTATTATCCTCTAAACCCCAGAGGAAACAGCTTAGGCTAGAGCAGTAGTGCATCCTTGAGGACATATTCCGGATGAAAATCACAGGTGCTGAGTTTGCCATGTCATATACCCAATGCACAAACTCAAAGGTACTTATTGCAATGAGAGTACTAGTATCTGAACTGAAACACGCTGACAGGTGGGACAGGTATCTTGGCATGGTTATGTACCAGAGGAAAGCAATAACCCCTAACATCATGGTGCCTACAAGTTCAAAACGTGTGTCAATCACACAAGGGTTTCAAAATGCGTGTAACTCACACAAAGGGTAGTTATTCTTTTTCCACCTTTCCTCTTTCCAGGCCCCACGTTGGGCGATAAAATGTCTCAGTCTGAAGAGACTAGACTGTTTGCTAAAGAGGATGAGTTATGAGGTAGACCAAACTCCTCTCTCTCTGCAATTGTAATGTCAAATTAAGGGGCTTTACTTGAGGAAAATCTGGAAAACCAGAGGAAATAACAACCCTTTATTAAAAGATATATGTATGTTGGCAAAAACAGTAATACAAAACAAAACAACAACAACAAGTCTAAAAGAATACTTCCCTGTCCTTTAGTACAGTCCTAACTGCAGGCTGCAGGGGGCGCTGTTGGATCTCTGAAGCTGTAGGACCTGCAGTACCTGGTTGTGGTCGGCAGGGGGCACTGTGGGACTGCTGGAAGGTGTAGGACCTGCAGTACCTGGTTGTGACCTTCAGGGGACGCTGTTGGATCGCTGAAGCTGTAGGGCCTGCAGTACCCTGTGGGCGGCAGGGGGCGCTGTGGGCTCCGTCAGTCACCTGCGGGAGAAGTGTCCTGGAGAGAGTGGTCCCAGACCGCGTGGGGAAGCCGAGAAGGAGATGGGGGGATCCTCGCCTCCGTGGGGACGAAAAGCAAGGCCGACAATTAACCTTGGCAGCCAGTTCTTTTGTAAGGCTAATTGACTCCCTTCCCCCTTCGAACTCTGTTTCTCTTACAGGGAAAGCAGGGGAAGGGAAAATTCCTCTTTCAATTTATAACCCATAACATTATCCACCCCTAATTTTCTTTCCCATGCTTTCACACGTTATCAGATTAAATCTTTGAACTTCATACGTACATGCATTCATCCTAACTATGTACGCATCCACTAATAGATAGATACAGAGTTACATACAGATACAAGTATACAGTTTCAGCCAGTTTATCCGAGACTAAGGTCTCCTTGGGGTATGCACCGAGTTTCTCCATCTTCCTGCATTACCCACCAGGTGCAGCCGGGCCCTTGGGCAAAAACAATCCCACGAATGGGTTTGTCTTTGCTCGAGGCAGGGTTAACCCAAACCTTTTTCCCTAACACACCTCTCGCGTGAATCACTGGGACCTTGTCTCCATCCATGGTGTGGAGGGACTCTGACTGGGCAGGACCGGCTCGGTTGATGGACTCTCTGGTGTTAACTAACCATGTAGCCTTTGGCAGATGCTGATCCCAGTGCTTGTCTGTCCCTCCACCCAAGGCCTTCAGGGTGGTTTTCAACAGTCCATTATGTCGTTCAACTTTCCCTGCGGCTGCTGCATGGTATGGGATGTGGATTTGATGCCATGCTCCTCTGCCCAGGTGGCAACTAAGCTGTTTTTGAAATGAGTTCCGTTATCTGATTCAATGCGCTCTGGGGTGCCATGTCGCCACAGGACTTGCTTTTCAAGGCCCAGGATGGTATTTTGGGCAGTAGTGTGAGGCACCGGGTACGTCTCCAACCATCCAGTGGTGACTTCCACCATGGTAAGCACATAGCGCTTACCTTGGCGGGTTCATGACAGTGTGATGTAATCGACTTGTCAGGCCTCCCCATACCTATACTTACTCCAACGTCCACCATACCATAGGGGCTTCAGTCTCTTAGCCTGTTTAATGGCAACGCAGGTCTCACAGTCCTGGATAACCTGGGAAATAATGTCCTTGGTTAAGTCCACCCCTCGGTCTCGTGCCCATCTATGGGTGGCATCTCTGCCCTGATGGTCTGAGGCATCATGGGTCCACTGTGCTAGGAACAACTCTCCTTTGTGCTGCCAGTCCAGGTCCACCTGTGACACCTCGACTCGTGCAGCTCGGTCTGCCTGTTCATTGTTGCGATGCTCCTCATTGGCTCGACCTTTGCGCACATGGGCGTCTACGTGACGGACCCTCACAGCGAGCTTCTCTGTTCGGGTAGCGATGTCTTGCCACATATCAGCGGCCCAGATGGGTTTTCCCCCGCGTTTCCAATTGGCCTTCTTCCATCTGTCCAACCATCCCCACAGAGCATTGGCTACCATCCACGAGCCAGTGTAGATGTAAAGCTTTGGCCACTTCTCCCGTTCAACAATGTCCAATGCCAGCTGGACCGCTTTGAGCTCTGCGAATTGGCTCGATTCTCCTTCCCCTTCAGTAGCTTCTGAAACTTGTCGGGCGGGGCTCCATACAGCTGCTTTCCATTTGCGCTTCATTCCTACAAGGCGACAGGCACCGCCAGTGAAGAGGGCGTAGCGTGCTTCTTCTTTCGGTAGCTTATCGAATTCTGGGGCTTCCTCAGCCCGTACCACCTGCTCTTCTTCTTCCTCATCCGCTAGACCAAAACTCTCACCTTCAGGCCAATTTGTGATGACTTCTAGGATCCCAGGGCAATTCAGATTTCCAATACGGGCACGCTGTGTGAGCAGAGCGATCCACTTACTCCATGTAGCATCAGTGGCATGATGTGTAGAGGGCGCCTTTCCCTTAAACATCCCGTTCAGCACTGGTAGTCGAGGTGCCAGGAGTAGCTGTTCTTCTGTGCCAATCACCTCGGAGGCAGCTTGTACTCCTTCATAAGCCGCTAGGATCTCCTTCTCTGTTGGCGTGTAGTTGGCTTCAGATCCCCTGTAGCTTCGACTCCAGAACCCAAGTGGGCGAACTCGAGTCTCACCAGGCACCTTTTGCCAGAGGCTCCAGGAGAGACCTTTATTCCCAGCTGCAGAATAGAGTACATTTTTCACATCTGTCCCCGTCCTGACTGGCCCAAGGACTACAGCGTGTGCAATCTCTCGTTTAATCTGTTCGAATGCCTGTTGCTGTTCAGGGCCCCACTGGAAATCATTCTTTTTGCGGGTAACCAGGTAGAGAGGGCTTACGATTCGACTGTACTCCGGGATATGCATCCTCCAGAAACCTATACCACCCAGAAAAGCTTGCGTTTCCTTCTTGCTGGTTGGTGGGGCCACTGTTGTGATCTTATCGATGACTTCTGTCGGGATCTGACGACGCCCATCTTGCCATTTCACCCCCAGGAACTGGATTTCTCAGGCAGGTCGCTTAACCTTACTCTTCTCTATGGCAAAACCGGCTCCCAGGAGGATCTGGATGATTTCCTTTCCTTTTTTGGAAACCTCCTCTGCTGTGTCCCCCCATATGATGATGTCATCAATGTATTGCAGGTGTTCTGGAGCCTCACCCTTCTCTATTGTGACCTGGATCAGTCCGTGGCAGATGGTGGGACTGTGTTTCCACCCCTGGGGCAGTCGGTTCCAAGTGTACTGCACGCCCCTCCAGGTGAAAGCGAACTGCGGCCTACACTCTGCGGCTAAGGGAATGGAGAAGAATGCGTTTGCCATGTCAACAGTGGCATACCACTTTGCTGTCTTGGACTCCAGCTCATACTGGAGCCCCAACATGTCTGGAACAGCAGCACTCAACGGTGGGGTGACTTCATTCAGGCCACGATAGTCCACAGTCAGTCTCCATTCTCCATTAGACTTACGCAAAGGTCAGATGGGACTGTTGAAGGGTGAATGGGTCTTGCTGATCACCCCTTGGCTCTCCAGCTCACGGATCATCTTATGGATGGGGATCACAGAGTCTCGGTTCGTCCGGTACTGCCGGCGATGCACTATTGTGGTGGCGATTGGCACTTGCTGTTCCTCGACTTTCAGCAACCCTACGACTGAAGGGCTCTCCGAGAGGCCGGGTAATGAGTTCAACTGTTTAGCCGCCTCTGTCTCCACAGCAGCTATTCCAAAAGCCCATCTATGTCCCTTGGGGTCCTTGAAGTACCTGTTCTTGAGGTAGTCAATGCCCAGAATACATGGGGCATCTGGACCAGTCACAATGGGGTGTTTCTGCCACTCTTTCCCGGTCAAGCTCACCTCAGCTTCCACCATGGTCAACTCTTGAGACCCTCCAGTCACCCCAGAAATGGAAAGAGTCTCTGGTCCCACATGTCCTGGAGGGCATTAACGTACACTGAGCGCCAGTATCAACCAAAACCTGATATTTCTGTGGGTCTGATGTGCCAGGCCATCTGACCCACACAGTCCAGTAGACACGGTTGTCCCGTGCCTCTACCTGGCTAGAGGCAGGGCCCCTCTAACATTCGTCTTCATCCTGCCAGTCACCGTTTTCCTCTTGCGAATGTCGACAGGAGGTGCCCTCTAGCAGGTCAGATCCCTGCCCACAGGATACTGGTGCGGCACTCGCTTTCGGAGACTTCCTCTTTTCTTTCTCCTTCAACTCTTGTACTCGGGCTGCTAGGGCACGGGCAGATTTCCTGTCCCACCGTCTCATGTCTTCTCCATGGTCAGTTAGGAAGAACCACAACTCAGTTCGTGAGGTCTGTCCGCTCTCTCTAGCTGGGGGGCGTCGGGTTTTCACTGGGGCCATATGGACATTGTTTCCCTCAATCCTCTCTTTCAACCCTGTAGTTAATTCCTTGAGCTCATTAATCATTGTCTCTACAGAGGAGATGCGGGCCTGTAGCGGTCCTTCAATCATGCTGTCATACAACCGAAGTTTATTTATTACAGACATCACTGGATCCCGCTTCTCCCCAGCCTCCAATGATGTCAGGTAACCTTTATGTGGGGACAGCCCCATACGTGTGAAGCTCCAGCACATCTGTGGTGTACACTTAACCTTGTCAGGATCCTTGGTAGGTTGCCCATCCCCTCCAAACAGTACTTCCAGCAATGCCATTTCTCTCGGCCCTAGGATTCCTTCTTCTATGGTCTTCCAACTCTTTGTGTAATGATCTGCCTGCAAGGAATCTCTGTAAATGAACCTCTCTCTCACACCATCCAGGAGCCGTGTCCAGAGAGACAGGGACTTCGATTCCCTCACAAACACCTCCTCAATACCCACATCTTGGGCGATAGATCTCAGGAACCTCGCTTCACTGCCATCAAAGTTTACTGCATCACCTGTAGAGTCGAAAACTCGGATCATCCAGGCCAGAACGGGTTCACTCGGACGACGAGCAACGTCTGTCCTTAAATTCCGGAGGTTATTGTATGATAAAGACTCAGTGATGATTTCTGGCTCTGGAGCAGCCGCTTGTGAGGACCCTGCCTCTCCATCGTCGTCAACTGGGCGAACTGATTTGGCTTTATATTTCTTCCTGTGGATAGGGGCAACCTCCTTTGGCTTAGTCTGCCCCTTAGTTTTGGCCTTATCCTGAGTCACCTTGCTATTAGGCATCTTGTTCTCTTTTTTTCCTTTCCCCTGGAAGTGCTGCACCATAACAAGCAACTTCCTGTAGGCAATGGCCAAGGCCCCACATTCAGCTGCCAACTGCCTCTCCATGGACCCATCACAACCTCTCTCCCTCACGGTTTTCATTATTTTTGTAGGGTTCAGGAGTTGTTCAAGGGTGAGTTTCCATGTTATGGGAGCTGAGCAGCTTTCTAGGAATTTACCCATGTCCTCCCATAACCCATGCCACTCGAGGTTTTCCACCCCTGGGCCAGGCTCCTGAACGCCTTCTCGGTAATTCTTGGCCTTGGTTTGGTATATCAGGTACACTATAATGGCACAAACTAGGATGAAAAGCCCAACAATTGAAATGTCTCTGACATCTAAAAAGGATTTAAACTTCCCAGAGGCCATTGTATTGTATCCAAAAGGGAACTGAATAAAGGGTTGGGCGCACGCATTCCCCTGTGTGTCTCCATAAGAATGGGTGCTATTATCCTCTAAACCCCAGAGGAAACAGCTTAGGCTAGAGCAGTAGTGCATCCTTGAGGACATATTCCGGATGAAAATCACAGGTGCTGAGTTTGCCATGTCATATACCCAATGCACAAACTCAAAGGTACTTATTGCAATGAGAGTACTAGTATCTGAACTGAAACACGCTGACAGGTGGGACAGGTATCTTGGCATGGTTATGTACCAGAGGAAAGCAATAACCCCTAACATCATGGTGCCTACAAGTTCAAAACGTGTGTCAATCACACAAGGGTTTCAAAATGCGTGTAACTCACACAAAGGGTAGTTATTCTTTTTCCACCTTTCCTCTTTCCAGGCCCCACGTTGGGCGATAAAATGTCTCAGTCTGAAGAGACTAGACTGTTTGCTAAAGAGGATGAGTTATGAGGTAGACCAAACTCCTCTCTCTCTGCAATTGTAATGTCAAATTAAGGGGCTTTACTTGAGGAAAATCTGGAAAACCAGAGGAAATAACAACCCTTTATTAAAAGATATATGTATGTTGGCAAAAACAGTAATACAAAACAAAACAACAACAACAAGTCTAAAAGAATACTTCCCTGTCCTTTAGCACAGTCCTAACTGCAGGCTGCAGGGGGCGCTGTTGGATCTCTGAAGCTGTAGGACCTGCAGTACCTGGTCGTGGTCGGCAGGGGGCGCTGTTGGATCGCTGAAGTTGCAGGGTCTGCAGTGCCTGGTTGTGGTCGGCAGGGGGCACTGTGGGACTGCTGGAAGGTGTAGGACCTGCAGTACCTGGTTGTGACCTTCAGGGGGCGCTGTTGGATCGCTGAAGCTGTAGGGTCTGCAGTACCCTGTGGGCGGCAGGGGGCGCTGTGGGTTCCGTCAGTCACCTGCGGGAGAAGTGTCCTGGAGAGAGTGGTCCCAGACCGCGTGGGGAAGCCGAGAAGGAGATGGGGGGATCCTCGCCTCCGTGGGGACGAAAAGCAAGGCCGACAATTAACCTTGGCAGCCAGTTCTTTTGTAAGGCTAATTGACTCCCTTCCCCCTTCGAACTCTGTTTCTCTTACAGGGAAAGCAGGGGAAGGGAAAATTCCTCTTTCAATTTATAACCCATAACATTATCCACCCCTAATTTTCTTTCCCATGCTTTCACACGTTATCAGATTAAATCTTTGAACTTCATACGTACATGCATTCATCCTAACTATGTACGCATCCACTAATAGATAGATACAGAGTTACATACAGATACAAGTATACAGTTTCAGCCAGTTTATCCGAGACTAAGGTCTCCTTGGGGTATGCACCGAGTTTCTCCATCTTCCTGCATTACCCACCAGGTGCAGCCGGGCCCTTGGGCAAAAACAATCCCACAAATGGGTTTATCTTTGCTCGAGGCAGGGTTAACCCAAACCTTTTTCCCTAACACACCTCTCGCGTGAATCACTGGGACCTTGTCTCCATCCATGGTGTGGAGGGACTCTGACTGGGCAGGACCGGCTCGGTTGATGGACCCTCTGGTGTTAACTAACCATGTAGCCTTTGGCAGATGCTGATCCCAGTGCTTGTCTGTCCCTCCACCCAAGGCCTTCAGGGTGGTTTTCAACAGTCCATTATGTCGTTCAACTTTCCCTGCGGCTGCTGCATGGTATGGGATGTGGATTTGATGCCATGCTCCTCTGCCCAGGTGGCAACTAAGCTGTTTTTGAAATGAGTTCCGTTATCTGATTCAATGCGCTCTGGGGTGCCATGTCGCCACAGGACTTGCTTTTCAAGGCCCAGGATGGTATTTTGGGCAGTAGTGTGAGGCACCGGGTACGTCTCCAACCATCCAGTGGTGACTTCCACCATGGTAAGCACATAGCGCTTACCTTGGCGGGTTCATGACAGTGTGATGTAATCGACTTGTCAGGCCTCCCCATACCTATACTTACTCCAACGTCCACCATACCATAGGGGCTTCAGTCTCTTAGCCTGTTTAATGGCAACGCAGGTCTCACAGTCCTGGATAACCTGGGAAATAATGTCCTTGGTTAAGTCCACCCCTCGGTCTCGTGCCCATCTATGGGTGGCATCTCTGCCCTGATGGTCTGAGGCATCATGGGCCCACTGTGCTAGGAACAACTCTCCTTTGTGCTGCCAGTCCAGGTCCACCTGTGACACCTCGACTCGTGCAGCTCGGTCTGCCTGTTCATTGTTGCGATGCTCCTCATTGGCTCGACCTTTGCGCACATGGGCGTCTACGTGACGGACCCTCACAGCGAGCTTCTCTGTTCGGGTAGCGATGTCTTGCCACATATCAGCGGCCCAGATGGGTTTTCCCCCGCGTTTCCAATTGACCTTCTTCCATCTGTCCAACCATCCCCACAGAGCATTGGCTACCATCCACGAGCCAGTGTAGATGTAAAGCTTTGGCCACTTCTCCCGTTCAACAATGTCCAATGCCAGCTGGACCGCTTTGAGCTCTGCGAATTGGCTCGATTCTCCTTCCCCTTCAGTAGCTTCTGAAACTTGTCGGGCGGGGCTCCATACAGCTGCTTTCCATTTGCACTTCATTCCTACAAGGCGACAGGCACCGTCAGTGAAGAGGGCGTAGCGTGCTTCTTCTTTCGGTAGCTTATCGAATTCTGGGGCTTCCTCAGCCCGTACCACCTGCTCTTCTTCTTCCTCATCCGCTAGACCAAAACTCTCACCTTCAGGCCAATTTGTGATGACTTCTAGGATCCCAGGGCAATTCAGATTTCCAATACGGGCACGCTGTGTGAGCAGAGCGATCCACTTACTCCATGTAGCATCAGTGGCATGATGTGTAGAGGGCGCCTTTCCCTTAAACATCCAGTTCAGCACTGGTAGTCGAGGTGCCAGGAGTAGCTGTTCTTCTGTGCCAATCACCTCGGAGGCAGCTTGTACTCCTTCATAAGCCGCTAGGATCTCCTTCTCTGTTGGCGTGTAGTTGGCTTCAGATCCCCTGTAGCTTCGACTCCAGAACCCAAGTGGGCGAACTCGAGTCTCACCAGGCACCTTTTGCCAGAGGCTCCAGGAGAGACCTTTATTCCCAGCTGCAGAATAGAGTACATTTTTCACATCTGTCCCCGTCCTGACTGGCCCAAGGACTACAGCGTGTGCAATCTCTCGTTTAATCTGTTCGAATGCCTGTTGCTGTTCAGGGCCCCACTGGAAATCATTCTTTTTGCGGGTAACCAGGTAGAGAGGGCTTACGATTCGACTGTACTCCGGGATATGCATCCTCCAGAAACCTATACCACCCAGAAAAGCTTGCGTTTCCTTCTTGCTGGTTGGTGGGGCCACTGTTGTGATCTTATCGATGACTTCTGTCGGGATCTGACGACGCCCATCTTGCCATTTCACCCCAGGAACTGGATTTCTCAGGCAGGTCCCTTAACCTTACTCTTCTCTATGGCAAAACCGGCTCCCAGGAGGATCTGGATGATTTCCTTTCCTTTTTTGGAAACCTCCTCTGCTGTGTCCCCCCATATGATGATGTCATCAATGTATTGCAGGTGTTCTGGAGCCTCACCCTTCTCTATTGTGACCTGGATCAGTCCGTGGCAGATGGTGGGACTGTGTTTCCACCCCTGGGGCAGTCGGTTCCAAGTGTACTGCACGCCCCTCCAGGTGAAAGCGAACTGCGGCCTACACTCTGCGGCTAAGGGAATGGAGAAGAATGCGTTTGCCATGTCAACAGTGGCATACCACTTTGCTGTCTTGGACTCCAGCTCATACTGGAGCCCCAACATGTCTGGAACAGCAGCACTCAACGGTGGGGTGACTTCATTCAGGCCACGATAGTCCACAGTCAGTCTCCATTCTCCATTAGACTTACGCAAAGGTCAGATGGGACTGTTGAAGGGTGAATGGGTCTTGCTGATCACCCCTTGGCTCTCCAGCTCACGGATCATCTTATGGATGGGGATCACAGAGTCTCGGTTCGTCCGGTACTGCCGGCGATGCACTATTGTGGTGGCGATTGGCACTTGCTGTTCCTCGACTTTCAGCAACCCTACGACTGAAGGGCTCTCCGAGAGGCCGGGTAATGAGTTCAACTGTTTAGCCGCCTCTGTCTCCACAGCAGCTATTCCAAAAGCCCATCTATGTCCCTTGGGGTCCTTGAAGTACCTGTTCTTGAGGTAGTCAATGCCCAGAATACATGGGGCATCTGGACCAGTCACAATGGGGTGTTTCTGCCACTCTTTCCCGGTCAAGCTCACCTCAGCTTCCACCATGGTCAACTCTTGAGACCCTCCAGTCACCCCAGAAATGGAAAGAGTCTCTGGTCCCACATGTCCTGGAGGGCATTAACGTACACTGAGCGCCAGTATCAACCAAAACCTGATATTTCTGTGGGTCTGATGTGCCAGGCCATCTGACCCACACAGTCCAGTAGACACGGTTGTCCCGTGCCTCTACCTGGCTAGAGGCAGGGCCCCTCTAACATTCGTCTTCATCCTGCCAGTCACCGTTTTCCTCTTGCGAATGTCGACAGGAGGTGCCCTCTAGCAGGTCAGATCCCTGCCCACAGGATACTGGTGCGGCACTCGCTTTCGGAGACTTCCTCTTTTCTTTCTCCTTCAACTCTTGTACTCGGGTTGCTAGGGCACGGGTAGATTTCCTGTCCCACCGTCTCATGTCTTCTCCATGGTCAGTTAGGAAGAACCACAACTCAGTTCGTGAGGTCTGTCCGCTCTCTCTAGCTGGGGGGCGTCGGGTTTTCACTGGGGCCATATGGACATTGTTTCCCTCAATCCTCTCTTTCAACCCTGTAGTTAATTCCTTGAGCTCATTAATCATTGTCTCTACAGAGGAGATGCGGGCCTGTAGCGGTCCTTCAATCATGCTGTCATACAACCGAAGTTTATTTATTACAGACATCACTGGATCCCGCTTCTCCCCAGCCTCCAATGATGTCAGGTAACCTTTATGTGGGGACAGCCCCATACGTGTGAAGCTCCAGCACATCTGTGGTGTACACTTAACCTTGTCAGGATCCTTGGTAGGTTGCCCATCCCCTCCAAACAGTACTTCCAGCAATGCCATTTCTCTCGGCCCTAGGATTCCTTCTTCTATGGTCTTCCAACTCTTTGTGTAATGATCTGCCTGCAAGGAATCTCTGTAAATGAACCTCTCTCTCACACCATCCAGGAGCCGTGTCCAGAGAGACAGGGACTTCGATTCCCTCACAAACACCTCCTCAATACCCACATCTTGGGCGATAGATCTCAGGAACCTCGCTTCACTGCCATCAAAGTTTACTGCATCACCTGTAGAGTCGAAAACTCGGATCATCCAGGCCAGAACGGGTTCACTCGGACGACGAGCAACGTCTGTCCTTAAATTCTGGAGGTTATTGTATGATAAAGACTCAGTGATGATTTCTGGCTCTGGAGCAGCCGCTTGTGAGGACCCTGCCTCTCCATCGTCGTCAACTGGGCGAACTGATTTGGCTTTATATTTCTTCCTGTGGATAGGGGCAACCTCCTTTGGCTTAGTCTGCCCCTTAGTTTTGGCCTTATCCTGAGTCACCTTGCTATTAGGCATCTTGTTCTCTTTTTTTCCTTTCCCCTGGAAGTGCTGCACCATAACAAGCAACTTCCTGTAGGCAATGGCCAAGGCCCCACATTCAGCTGCCAACTGCCTCTCCATGGACCCATCACAACCTCTCTCCCTCACGGCTTTCATTATTTTTGTAGGGTTCAGGAGTTGTTCAAGGGTGAGTTTCCATGTTATGGGAGCTGAGCAGCTTTCTAGGAATTTACCCATGTCCTCCCATAACCCATGCCACTCGAGGTTTTCCACCCCTGGGCCAGGCTCCTGAACGCCTTCTCGGTAATTCTTGGCCTTGGTTTGGTATATCAGGTACACTATAATGGCACAAACTAGGATGAAAAGCCCAACAATTGAAATGTCTCTGACATCTAAAAAGGATTTAAACTTCCCAGAGGCCATTGTATTGTATCCAAAAGGGAACTGAATAAAGGGTTGGGCGCACGCATTCCCCTGTGTGTCTCCATAAGAATGGGTGCTATTATCCTCTAAACCCCAGAGGAAACAGCTTAGGCTAGAGCAGTAGTGCATCCTTGAGGACATATTCCGGATGAAAATCACAGGTGCTGAGTTTGCCATGTCATATACCCAATGCACAAACTCAAAGGTACTTATTGCAATGAGAGTACTAGTATCTGAACTGAAACACGCTGACAGGTGGGACAGGTATCTTGGCATGGTTATGTACCAGAGGAAAGCAATAACCCCTAACATCATGGTGCCTACAAGTTCAAAACGTGTGTCAATCACACAAGGGTTTCAAAATGCGTGTAACTCACACAAAGGGTAGTTATTCTTTTTCCACCTTTCCTCTTTCCAGGCCCCACGTTGGGCGATAAAATGTCTCAGTCTGAAGAGACTAGACTGTTTGCTAAAGAGGATGAGTTATGAGGTAGACCAAACTCCTCTCTCTCTGCAATTGTAATGTCAAATTAAGGGGCTTTACTTGAGGAAAATCTGGAAAACCAGAGGAAATAACAACCCTTTATTAAAAGATATATGTATGTTGGCAAAAACAGTAATACAAAACAAAACAACAACAACAAGTCTAAAAGAATACTTCCCTGTCCTTTAGCACAGTCCTAACTGCAGGCTGCAGGGGGCGCTGTTGGATCTCTGAAGCTGTAGGACCTGCAGTACCTGGTCGTGGTCGGCAGGGGGCGCTGTTGGATCGCTGAAGTTGCAGGGTCTGCAGTGCCTGGTTGTGGTCGGCAGGGGGCACTGTGGGACTGCTGGAAGGTGTAGGACCTGCAGTACCTGGTTGTGACCTTCAGGGGGCGCTGTTGGATCGCTGAAGCTGTAGGGTCTGCAGTACCCTGTGGGCGGCAGGGGGCGCTGTGGGTTCCGTCAGTCACCTGCGGGAGAAGTGTCCTGGAGAGAGTGGTCCCAGACCGCGTGGGGAAGCCGAGAAGGAGATGGGGGGATCCTCGCCTCCGTGGGGACGAAAAGCAAGGCCGACAATTAACCTTGGCAGCCAGTTCTTTTGTAAGGCTAATTGACTCCCTTCCCCCTTCGAACTCTGTTTCTCTTACAGGGAAAGCAGGGGAAGGGAAAATTCCTCTTTCAATTTATAACCCATAACATTATCCACCCCTAATTTTCTTTCCCATGCTTTCACACGTTATCAGATTAAATCTTTGAACTTCATACGTACATGCATTCATCCTAACTATGTACGCATCCACTAATAGATAGATACAGAGTTACATACAGATACAAGTATACAGTTTCAGCCAGTTTATCCGAGACTAAGGTCTCCTTGGGGTATGCACCGAGTTTCTCCATCTTCCTGCATTACCCACCAGGTGCAGCCGGGCCCTTGGGCAAAAACAATCCCACAAATGGGTTTATCTTTGCTCGAGGCAGGGTTAACCCAAACCTTTTTCCCTAACACACCTCTCGCGTGAATCACTGGGACCTTGTCTCCATCCATGGTGTGGAGGGACTCTGACTGGGCAGGACCGGCTCGGTTGATGGACCCTCTGGTGTTAACTAACCATGTAGCCTTTGGCAGATGCTGATCCCAGTGCTTGTCTGTCCCTCCACCCAAGGCCTTCAGGGTGGTTTTCAACAGTCCATTATGTCGTTCAACTTTCCCTGCGGCTGCTGCATGGTATGGGATGTGGATTTGATGCCATGCTCCTCTGCCCAGGTGGCAACTAAGCTGTTTTTGAAATGAGTTCCGTTATCTGATTCAATGCGCTCTGGGGTGCCATGTCGCCACAGGACTTGCTTTTCAAGGCCCAGGATGGTATTTTGGGCAGTAGTGTGAGGCACCGGGTACGTCTCCAACCATCCAGTGGTGACTTCCACCATGGTAAGCACATAGCGCTTACCTTGGCGGGTTCATGACAGTGTGATGTAATCGACTTGTCAGGCCTCCCCATACCTATACTTACTCCAACGTCCACCATACCATAGGGGCTTCAGTCTCTTAGCCTGTTTAATGGCAACGCAGGTCTCACAGTCCTGGATAACCTGGGAAATAATGTCCTTGGTTAAGTCCACCCCTCGGTCTCGTGCCCATCTATGGGTGGCATCTCTGCCCTGATGGTCTGAGGCATCATGGGCCCACTGTGCTAGGAACAACTCTCCTTTGTGCTGCCAGTCCAGGTCCACCTGTGACACCTCGACTCGTGCAGCTCGGTCTGCCTGTTCATTGTTGCGATGCTCCTCATTGGCTCGACCTTTGCGCACATGGGCGTCTACGTGACGGACCCTCACAGCGAGCTTCTCTGTTCGGGTAGCGATGTCTTGCCACATATCAGCGGCCCAGATGGGTTTTCCCCCGCGTTTCCAATTGACCTTCTTCCATCTGTCCAACCATCCCCACAGAGCATTGGCTACCATCCACGAGCCAGTGTAGATGTAAAGCTTTGGCCACTTCTCCCGTTCAACAATGTCCAATGCCAGCTGGACCGCTTTGAGCTCTGCGAATTGGCTCGATTCTCCTTCCCCTTCAGTAGCTTCTGAAACTTGTCGGGCGGGGCTCCATACAGCTGCTTTCCATTTGCACTTCATTCCTACAAGGCTACAGGCACCGTCCGTGAAGAGGGCGTAGCGTGCTTCTTCTTTCGGTAGCTTATCGAATTCTGGGGCTTCCTCAGCCCGTACCACCTGCTCTTCTTCTTCCTCATCCGCTAGACCAAAACTCTCACCTTCAGGCCAATTTGTGATGACTTCTAGGATCCCAGGGCAATTCAGATTTCCAATACGGGCACGCTGTGTGAGCAGAGCGATCCACTTACTCCATGTAGCATCAGTGGCATGATGTGTAGAGGGCGCCTTTCCCTTAAACATCCAGTTCAGCACTGGTAGTCGAGGTGCCAGGAGTAGCTGTTCTTCTGTGCCAATCACCTCGGAGGCAGCTTGTACTCCTTCATAAGCCGCTAGGATCTCCTTCTCTGTTGGCGTGTAGTTGGCTTCAGATCCCCTGTAGCTTCGACTCCAGAACCCAAGTGGGCGAACTCGAGTCTCACCAGGCACCTTTTGCCAGAGGCTCCAGGAGAGACCTTTATTCCCAGCTGCAGAATAGAGTACATTTTTCACATCTGTCCCCGTCCTGACTGGCCCAAGGACTACAGCGTGTGCAATCTCTCGTTTAATCTGTTCGAATGCCTGTTGCTGTTCAGGGCCCCACTGGAAATCATTCTTTTTGCGGGTAACCAGGTAGAGAGGGCTTACGATTCGACTGTACTCCGGGATATGCATCCTCCAGAAACCTATACCACCCAGAAAAGCTTGCGTTTCCTTCTTGCTGGTTGGTGGGGCCACTGTTGTGATCTTATCGATGACTTCTGTCGGGATCTGACGACGCCCATCTTGCCATTTCACCCCAGGAACTGGATTTCTCAGGCAGGTCCCTTAACCTTACTCTTCTCTATGGCAAAACCGGCTCCCAGGAGGATCTGGATGATTTCCTTTCCTTTTTTGGAAACCTCCTCTGCTGTGTCCCCCCATATGATGATGTCATCAATGTATTGCAGGTGTTCTGGAGCCTCACCCTTCTCTATTGTGACCTGGATCAGTCCGTGGCAGATGGTGGGACTGTGTTTCCACCCCTGGGGCAGTCGGTTCCAAGTGTACTGCACGCCCCTCCAGGTGAAAGCGAACTGCGGCCTACACTCTGCGGCTAAGGGAATGGAGAAGAATGCGTTTGCCATGTCAACAGTGGCATACCACTTTGCTGTCTTGGACTCCAGCTCATACTGGAGCCCCAACATGTCTGGAACAGCAGCACTCAACGGTGGGGTGACTTCATTCAGGCCACGATAGTCCACAGTCAGTCTCCATTCTCCATTAGACTTACGCAAAGGTCAGATGGGACTGTTGAAGGGTGAATGGGTCTTGCTGATCACCCCTTGGCTCTCCAGCTCACGGATCATCTTATGGATGGGGATCACAGAGTCTCGGTTCGTCCGGTACTGCCGGCGATGCACTATTGTGGTGGCGATTGGCACTTGCTGTTCCTCGACTTTCAGCAACCCTACGACTGAAGGGCTCTCCGAGAGGCCGGGTAATGAGTTCAACTGTTTAGCCGCCTCTGTCTCCACAGCAGCTATTCCAAAAGCCCATCTATGTCCCTTGGGGTCCTTGAAGTACCTGTTCTTGAGGTAGTCAATGCCCAGAATACATGGGGCATCTGGACCAGTCACAATGGGGTGTTTCTGCCACTCTTTCCCGGTCAAGCTCACCTCAGCTTCCACCATGGTCAACTCTTGAGACCCTCCAGTCACCCCAGAAATGGAAAGAGTCTCTGGTCCCACATGTCCTGGAGGGCATTAACGTACACTGAGCGCCAGTATCAACCAAAACCTGATATTTCTGTGGGTCTGATGTGCCAGGCCATCTGACCCACACAGTCCAGTAGACACGGTTGTCCCGTGCCTCTACCTGGCTAGAGGCAGGGCCCCTCTAACATTCGTCTTCATCCTGCCAGTCACCGTTTTCCTCTTGCGAATGTCGACAGGAGGTGCCCTCTAGCAGGTCAGATCCCTGCCCACAGGATACTGGTGCGGCACTCGCTTTCGGAGACTTCCTCTTTTCTTTCTCCTTCAACTCTTGTACTCGGGTTGCTAGGGCACGGGTAGATTTCCTGTCCCACCGTCTCATGTCTTCTCCATGGTCAGTTAGGAAGAACCACAACTCAGTTCGTGAGGTCTGTCCGCTCTCTCTAGCTGGGGGGCGTCGGGTTTTCACTGGGGCCATATGGACATTGTTTCCCTCAATCCTCTCTTTCAACCCTGTAGTTAATTCCTTGAGCTCATTAATCATTGTCTCTACAGAGGAGATGCGGGCCTGTAGCGGTCCTTCAATCATGCTGTCATACAACCGAAGTTTATTTATTACAGACATCACTGGATCCCGCTTCTCCCCAGCCTCCAATGATGTCAGGTAACCTTTATGTGGGGACAGCCCCATACGTGTGAAGCTCCAGCACATCTGTGGTGTACACTTAACCTTGTCAGGATCCTTGGTAGGTTGCCCATCCCCTCCAAACAGTACTTCCAGCAATGCCATTTCTCTCGGCCCTAGGATTCCTTCTTCTATGGTCTTCCAACTCTTTGTGTAATGATCTGCCTGCAAGGAATCTCTGTAAATGAACCTCTCTCTCACACCATCCAGGAGCCGTGTCCAGAGAGACAGGGACTTCGATTCCCTCACAAACACCTCCTCAATACCCACATCTTGGGCGATAGATCTCAGGAACCTCGCTTCACTGCCATCAAAGTTTACTGCATCACCTGTAGAGTCGAAAACTCGGATCATCCAGGCCAGAACGGGTTCACTCGGACGACGAGCAACGTCTGTCCTTAAATTCTGGAGGTTATTGTATGATAAAGACTCAGTGATGATTTCTGGCTCTGGAGCAGCCGCTTGTGAGGACCCTGCCTCTCCATCGTCGTCAACTGGGCGAACTGATTTGGCTTTATATTTCTTCCTGTGGATAGGGGCAACCTCCTTTGGCTTAGTCTGCCCCTTAGTTTTGGCCTTATCCTGAGTCACCTTGCTATTAGGCATCTTGTTCTCTTTTTTTCCTTTCCCCTGGAAGTGCTGCACCATAACAAGCAACTTCCTGTAGGCAATGGCCAAGGCCCCACATTCAGCTGCCAACTGCCTCTCCATGGACCCATCACAACCTCTCTCCCTCACGGCTTTCATTATTTTTGTAGGGTTCAGGAGTTGTTCAAGGGTGAGTTTCCATGTTATGGGAGCTGAGCAGCTTTCTAGGAATTTACCCATGTCCTCCCATAACCCATGCCACTCGAGGTTTTCCACCCCTGGGCCAGGCTCCTGAACGCCTTCTCGGTAATTCTTGGCCTTGGTTTGGTATATCAGGTACACTATAATGGCACAAACTAGGATGAAAAGCCCAACAATTGAAATGTCTCTGACATCTAAAAAGGATTTAAACTTCCCAGAGGCCATTGTATTGTATCCAAAAGGGAACTGAATAAAGGGTTGGGCGCACGCATTCCCCTGTGTGTCTCCATAAGAATGGGTGCTATTATCCTCTAAACCCCAGAGGAAACAGCTTAGGCTAGAGCAGTAGTGCATCCTTGAGGACATATTCCGGATGAAAATCACAGGTGCTGAGTTTGCCATGTCATATACCCAATGCACAAACTCAAAGGTACTTATTGCAATGAGAGTACTAGTATCTGAACTGAAACACGCTGACAGGTGGGACAGGTATCTTGGCATGGTTATGTACCAGAGGAAAGCAATAACCCCTAACATCATGGTGCCTACAAGTTCAAAACGTGTGTCAATCACACAAGGGTTTCAAAATGCGTGTAACTCACACAAAGGGTAGTTATTCTTTTTCCACCTTTCCTCTTTCCAGGCCCCACGTTGGGCGATAAAATGTCTCAGTCTGAAGAGACTAGACTGTTTACTAAAGAGGATGAGTTATGAGGTAGACCAAACTCCTCTCTCTCTGCAATTGTAATGTCAAATTAAGGGGCTTTACTTGAGGAAAATCTGGAAAACCAGAGGAAATAACAACCCTTTATTAAAAGATATATGTATGTTGGCAAAAACAGTAATACAAAACAAAACAACAACAACAAGTCTAAAAGAATACTTCCCTGTCCTTTAGCACAGTCCTAACTGCAGGCTGCAGGGGGCGCTGTTGGATCTCTGAAGCTGTAGGACCTGCAGTACCTGGTCGTGGTCGGCAGGGGGCGCTGTTGGATCGCTGAAGCTGCAGGGTCTGCAGTGCCTGGTTGTGGCCTGCAGGGGGCACTGTGGGACTGCTGGAAGGTGTAGGACCTGCAGTACCTGGTCGTGGTCGGCAGGGGGCGCTGTTGGATCGCTGAAGCTGCAGGGCCTGCACTACCTGGTTGTGGCCTGCAGAGGGCGCTGTGGGACTGCTGGAAGGTGTAGGACCTGCAGTACCTGGTTGTGACCTTCAGGGGACGCTGTTGGATCGCTGAAGCTGTAGGGCCTGCAGTACCCTGTGGGCGGCAGGGGGCGCTGTGGGCTCCGTCAGTCACCTGCGGGAGAAGTGTCCTGGAGAGAGTGGTCCCAGACCGCGTGGGGAAGCCGAGAAGGAGATGGGGGGATCCTCGCCTCCGTGGGGACGAAAAGCAAGGCCGACAATTAACCTTGGCAACCAGTTCTTTTGTAAGGCTAATTGACTCCCTTCCCCCTTCGAACTCTGTTTCTCTTACAGGGAAAGCAGGGGAAGGGAAAATTCCTCTTTCAATTTATAACCCATAACATTATCCACCCCTAATTTTCTTTCCCATGCTTTCACACGTTATCAGATTAAATCTTTGAACTTCATACGTACATGCATTCATCCTAACTATGTACGCATCCACTAATAGATAGATACAGAGTTACATACAGATACAAGTATACAGTTTCAGCCAGTTTATCCGAGACTAAGGTCTCCTTGGGGTATGCACCGAGTTTCTCCATCTTCCTGCATTACCCACCAGGTGCAGCCGGGCCCTTGGGCAAAAACAATCCCACGAATGGGTTTGTCTTTGCTCGAGGCAGGGTTAACCCAAACCTTTTTCCCTAACACACCTCTCGCGTGAATCACTGGGACCTTGTCTCCATCCATGGTGTGGAGGGACTCTGACTGGGCAGGACCGGCTCGGTTGATGGACCCTCTGGTGTTAACTAACCATGTAGCCTTTGGCAGATGCTGATCCCAGTGCTTGTCTGTCCCTCCACCCAAGGCCTTCAGGGTGGTTTTCAACAGTCCATTATGTCGTTCAACTTTCCCTGCGGCTGCTGCATGGTATGGGATGTGGATTTGATGCCATGCTCCTCTGCCCAGGTGGCAACTAAGCTGTTTTTGAAATGAGTTCCGTTATCTGATTCAATGCGCTCTGGGGTGCCATGTCGCCACAGGACTTGCTTTTCAAGGCCCAGGATGGTATTTTGGGCAGTAGTGTGAGGCACCGGGTACGTCTCCAACCATCCAGTGGTGACTTCCACCATGGTAAGCACATAGCGCTTACCTTGGCGGGTTCATGACAGTGTGATGTAATCGACTTGTCAGGCCTCCCCATACCTATACTTACTCCAACGTCCACCATACCATAGGGGCTTCAGTCTCTTAGCCTGTTTAATGGCAACGCAGGTCTCACAGTCCTGGATAACCTGGGAAATAATGTCCTTGGTTAAGTCCACCCCTCGGTCTCGTGCCCATCTATGGGTGGCATCTCTGCCCTGATGGTCTGAGGCATCATGGGCCCACTGTGCTAGGAACAACTCTCCTTTGTGCTGCCAGTCCAGGTCCACCTGTGACACCTCGACTCGTGCAGCTCGGTCTGCCTGTTCATTGTTGCGATGCTCCTCATTGGCTCGACCTTTGCGCACATGGGCGTCTACGTGACGGACCCTCACAGCGAGCTTCTCTGTTCGGGTAGCGATGTCTTGCCACATATCAGCGGCCCAGATGGGTTTTCCCCCGCGTTTCCAATTGGCCTTCTTCCATCTGTCCAACCATCCCCACAGAGCATTGGCTACCATCCACGAGCCAGTGTAGATGTAAAGCTTTGGCCACTTCTCCCGTTCAACAATGTCCAATGCCAGCTGGACCGCTTTGAGCTCTGCGAATTGGCTCGATTCTCCTTCCCCTTCAGTAGCTTCTGAAACTTGTCGGGCGGGGCTCCATACAGCTGCTTTCCATTTGCGCTTCATTCCTACAAGGCGACAGGCACCGTCAGTGAAGAGGGCGTAGCGTGCTTCTTCTTTCGGTAGCTTATCGAATTCTGGGGCTTCCTCAGCCCGTACCACCTGCTCTTCTTCTTCCTCATCCGCTAGACCAAAACTCTCACCTTCAGGCCAATTTGTGATGACTTCTAGGATCCCAGGGCAATTCAGATTTCCAATACGGGCACGCTGTGTGAGCAGAGCGATCCACTTACTCCATGTAGCATCAGTGGCATGATGTGTAGAGGGCGCCTTTCCCTTAAACATCCAGTTCAGCACTGGTAGTCGAGGTGCCAGGAGTAGCTGTTCTTCTGTGCCAATCACCTCGGAGGCAGCTTGTACTCCTTCATAAGCCGCTAGGATCTCCTTCTCTGTTGGCGTGTAGTTGGTTTCAGATCCCCTGTAGCTTCGACTCCAGAACCCAAGTGGGCGAACTCGAGTCTCACCAGGCACCTTTTGCCAGAGGCTCCAGGAGAGACCTTTATTCCCAGCTGCAGAATAGAGTACATTTTTCACATCTGTCCCCGTCCTGACTGGCCCAAGGACTACAGCGTGTGCAATCTCTCGTTTAATCTGTTCGAATGCCTGTTGCTGTTCAGGGCCCCACTGGAAATCATTCTTTTTGCGGGTAACCAGGTAGAGAGGGCTTACGATTCGACTGTACTCCGGGATATGCATCCTCCAGAAACCTATACCACCCAGAAAAGCTTGCGTTTCCTTCTTGCTGGTTGGTGGGGCCACTGTTGTGATCTTATCGATGACTTCTGTCGGGATCTGACGACGCCCATCTTGCCATTTCACCCCCAGGAACTGGATTTCTCAGGCAGGTCCCTTAACCTTACTCTTCTCTATGGCAAAACCGGCTCCCAGGAGGATCTGGATGATTTCCTTTCCTTTTTTGGAAACCTCCTCTGCTGTGTCCCCCCATATGATGATGTCATCAATGTATTGCAGGTGTTCTGGAGCCTCACCCTTCTCTATTGTGACCTGGATCAGTCCGTGGCAGATGGTGGGACTGTGTTTCCACCCCTGGGGCAGTCGGTTCCAAGTGTACTGCACGCCCCTCCAGGTGAAAGCGAACTGCGGCCTACACTCTGCGGCTAAGGGAATGGAGAAGAATGCGTTTGCCATGTCAACAGTGGCATACCACTTTGCTGTCTTGGACTCCAGCTCATACTGGAGCCCCAACATGTCTGGAACAGCAGCACTCAACGGTGGGGTGACTTCATTCAGGCCACGATAGTCCACAGTCAGTCTCCATTCTCCATTAGACTTACGCAAAGGTCAGATGGGACTGTTGAAGGGTGAATGGGTCTTGCTGATCACCCCTTGGCTCTCCAGCTCACGGATCATCTTATGGATGGGGATCACAGAGTCTCGGTTCGTCCGGTACTGCCGGCGATGCACTATTGTGGTGGCGATTGGCACTTGCTGTTCCTCGACTTTCAGCAACCCTACGACTGAAGGGCTCTCCGAGAGGCCGGGTAATGAGTTCAACTGTTTAGCCGCCTCTGTCTCCACAGCAGCTATTCCAAAAGCCCATCTATGTCCCTTGGGGTCCTTGAAGTACCTGTTCTTGAGGTAGTCAATGCCCAGAATACATGGGGCATCTGGACCAGTCACAATGGGGTGTTTCTGCCACTCTTTCCCGGTCAAGCTCACCTCAGCTTCCACCATGGTCAACTCTTGAGACCCTCCAGTCACCCCAGAAATGGAAAGAGTCTCTGGTCCCACATGTCCTGGAGGGCATTAACGTACACTGAGCGCCAGTATCAACCAAAACCTGATATTTCTGTGGGTCTGATGTGCCAGGCCATCTGACCCACACAGTCCAGTAGACACGGTTGTCCCGTGCCTCTACCTGGCTAGAGGCAGGGCCCCTCTAACATTCGTCTTCATCCTGCCAGTCACCGTTTTCCTCTTGCGAATGTCGACAGGAGGTGCCCTCTAGCAGGTCAGATCCCTGCCCACAGGATACTGGTGCGGCACTCGCTTTCGGAGACTTCCTCTTTTCTTTCTCCTTCAACTCTTGTACTCGGGCTGCTAGGGCACGGGCAGATTTCCTGTCCCACCGTCTCATGTCTTCTCCATGGTCAGTTAGGAAGAACCACAACTCAGTTCGTGAGGTCTGTCCGCTCTCTCTAGCTGGGGGGCGTCTGGTTTTCACTGGGGCCATATGGACATTGTTTCCCTCAATCCTCTCTTTCAACCCTGTAGTTAATTCCTTGAGCTCATTAATCATTGTCTCTACAGAGGAGATGCGGGCCTGTAGCGGTCCTTCAATCATGCTGTCATACAACCGAAGTTTATTTATTACAGACATCACTGGATCCCGCTTCTCCCCAGCCTCCAATGATGTCAGGTAACCTTTATGTGGGGACAGCCCCATACGTGTGAAGCTCCAGCACATCTGTGGTGTACACTTAACCTTGTCAGGATCCTTGGTAGGTTGCCCATCCCCTCCAAACAGTACTTCCAGCAATGCCATTTCTCTCGGCCCTAGGATTCCTTCTTCTATGGTCTTCCAGCTCTTTGTGTAATGATCTGCCTGCAAGGAATCTCTGTAAATGAACCTCTCTCTCACACCATCCAGGAGCCGTGTCCAGAGAGACAGGGACTTCGATTCCCTCACAAACACCTCCTCAATACCCACATCTTGGGCGATAGATCTCAGGAACCTCGCTTCACTGCCATCAAAGTTTACTGCATCACCTGTAGAGTCGAAAACTCAGATCATCCAGGCCAGAACGGGTTCACTCGGACGACGAGCAACGTCTGTCCTTAAATTCCGGAGGTTATTGTATGATAAAGACTCAGTGATGATTTCTGGCTCTGGAGCAGCCGCTTGTGAGGACCCTGCCTCTCCATCGTCGTCAACTGGGCGAACTGATTTGGCTTTATATTTCTTCCTGTGGATAGGGGCAACCTCCTTTGGCTTAGTCTGCCCCTTAGTTTTGGCCTTATCCTGAGTCACCTTGCTATTAGGCATCTTGTTCTCTTTTTTTCCTTTCCCCTGGAAGTGCTGCACCATAACAAGCAACTTCCTGTAGGCAATGGCCAAGGCCCCACATTCAGCTGCCAACTGCCTCTCCATGGACCCATCACAACCTCTCTCCCTCACGGCTTTCATTATTTTTGTAGGGTTCAGGAGTTGTTCAAGGGTGAGTTTCCATGTTATGGGAGCTGAGCAGCTTTCTAGGAATTTACCCATGTCCTCCCATAACCCATGCCACTCGAGGTTTTCCACCCCTGGGCCAGGCTCCTGAACGCCTTCTCGGTAATTCTTGGCCTTGGTTTGGTATATCAGGTACACTATAATGGCACAAACTAGGATGAAAAGCCCAACAATTGAAATGTCTCTGACATCTAAAAAGGATTTAAACTTCCCAGAGGCCATTGTATTGTATCCAAAAGGGAACTGAATAAAGGGTTGGGCGCACGCATTCCCCTGTGTGTCTCCATAAGAATGGGTGCTATTATCCTCTAAACCCCAGAGGAAACAGCTTAGGCTAGAGCAGTAGTGCATCCTTGAGGACATATTCCGGATGAAAATCACAGGTGCTGAGTTTGCCATGTCATATACCCAATGCACAAACTCAAAGGTACTTATTGCAATGAGAGTACTAGTATCTGAACTGAAACACGCTGACAGGTGGGACAGGTATCTTGGCATGGTTATGTACCAGAGGAAAGCAATAACCCCTAACATCATGGTGCCTACAAGTTCAAAACGTGTGTCAATCACACAAGGGTTTCAAAATGCGTGTAACTCACACAAAGGGTAGTTATTCTTTTTCCATCTTTCCTCTTTCCAGGCCCCACGTTGGGCGATAAAATGTCTCAGTCTGAAGAGACTAGACTGTTTGCTAAAGAGGATGAGTTATGAGGTAGACCAAACTCCTCTCTCTCTGCAATTGTAATGTCAAATTAAGGGGCTTTACTTGAGGAAAATCTGGAAAACCAGAGGAAATAACAACCCTTTATTAAAAGATATATGTATGTTGGCAAAAACAGTAATACAAAACAAAACAACAACAACAAGTCTAAAAGAATACTTCCCTGTCCTTTAGTACAGTCCTAACTGCAGGCTGCAGGGGGCGCTGTTGGATCTCTGAAGCTGTAGGACCTGCAGTACCTGGTTGTGGTCGGCAGGGGGCACTGTGGGACTGCTGGAAGGTGTAGGACCTGCAGTACCTGGTTGTGACCTTCAGGGGACGCTGTTGGATCGCTGAAGCTGTAGGGCCTGCAGTACCCTGTGGGCGGCAGGGGGCGCTGTGGGCTCCGTCAGTCACCTGCGGGAGAAGTGTCCTGGAGAGAGTGGTCCCAGACCGCGTGGGGAAGCCGAGAAGGAGATGGGGGGATCCTCGCCTCCGTGGGGACGAAAAGCAAGGCCGACAATTAACCTTGGCAGCCAGTTCTTTTGTAAGGCTAATTGACTCCCTTCCCCCTTCGAACTCTGTTTCTCTTACAGGGAAAGCAGGGGAAGGGAAAATTCCTCTTTCAATTTATAACCCATAACATTATCCACCCCTAATTTTCTTTCCCATGCTTTCACACGTTATCAGATTAAATCTTTGAACTTCATACGTACATGCATTCATCCTAACTATGTACGCATCCACTAATAGATAGATACAGAGTTACATACAGATACAAGTATACAGTTTCAGCCAGTTTATCCGAGACTAAGGTCTCCTTGGGGTATGCACCGAGTTTCTCCATCTTCCTGCATTACCCACCAGGTGCAGCCGGGCCCTTGGGCAAAAACAATCCCACGAATGGGTTTGTCTTTGCTCGAGGCAGGGTTAACCCAAACCTTTTTCCCTAACACACCTCTCGCGTGAATCACTGGGACCTTGTCTCCATCCATGGTGTGGAGGGACTCTGACTGGGCAGGACCGGCTCGGTTGATGGACTCTCTGGTGTTAACTAACCATGTAGCCTTTGGCAGATGCTGATCCCAGTGCTTGTCTGTCCCTCCACCCAAGGCCTTCAGGGTGGTTTTCAACAGTCCATTATGTCGTTCAACTTTCCCTGCGGCTGCTGCATGGTATGGGATGTGGATTTGATGCCATGCTCCTCTGCCCAGGTGGCAACTAAGCTGTTTTTGAAATGAGTTCCGTTATCTGATTCAATGCGCTCTGGGGTGCCATGTCGCCACAGGACTTGCTTTTCAAGGCCCAGGATGGTATTTTGGGCAGTAGTGTGAGGCACCGGGTACGTCTCCAACCATCCAGTGGTGACTTCCACCATGGTAAGCACATAGCGCTTACCTTGGCGGGTTCATGACAGTGTGATGTAATCGACTTGTCAGGCCTCCCCATACCTATACTTACTCCAACGTCCACCATACCATAGGGGCTTCAGTCTCTTAGCCTGTTTAATGGCAACGCAGGTCTCACAGTCCTGGATAACCTGGGAAATAATGTCCTTGGTTAAGTCCACCCCTCGGTCTCGTGCCCATCTATGGGTGGCATCTCTGCCCTGATGGTCTGAGGCATCATGGGCCCACTGTGCTAGGAACAACTCTCCTTTGTGCTGCCAGTCCAGGTCCACCTGTGACACCTCGACTCGTGCAGCTCGGTCTGCCTGTTCATTGTTGCGATGCTCCTCATTGGCTCGACCTTTGCGCACATGGGCGTCTACGTGACGGACCCTCACAGCGAGCTTCTCTGTTCGGGTAGCGATGTCTTGCCACATATCAGCGGCCCAGATGGGTTTTCCCCCGCGTTTCCAATTGGCCTTCTTCCATCTGTCCAACCATCCCCACAGAGCATTGGCTACCATCCACGAGCCAGTGTAGATGTAAAGCTTTGGCCACTTCTCCCGTTCAACAATGTCCAATGCCAGCTGGACCGCTTTGAGCTCTGCGAATTGGCTCGATTCTCCTTCCCCTTCAGTAGCTTCTGAAACTTGTCGGGCGGGGCTCCATACAGCTGCTTTCCATTTGCGCTTCATTCCTACAAGGCGACAGGCACCGCCAGTGAAGAGGGCGTAGCGTGCTTCTTCTTTCGGTAGCTTATCGAATTCTGGGGCTTCCTCAGCCCGTACCACCTGCTCTTCTTCTTCCTCATCCGCTAGACCAAAACTCTCACCTTCAGGCCAATTTGTGATGACTTCTAGGATCCCAGGGCAATTCAGATTTCCAATACGGGCACGCTGTGTGAGCAGAGCGATCCACTTACTCCATGTAGCATCAGTGGCATGATGTGTAGAGGGCGCCTTTCCCTTAAACATCCCGTTCAGCACTGGTAGTCGAGGTGCCAGGAGTAGCTGTTCTTCTGTGCCAATCACCTCGGAGGCAGCTTGTACTCCTTCATAAGCCGCTAGGATCTCCTTCTCTGTTGGCGTGTAGTTGGCTTCAGATCCCCTGTAGCTTCGACTCCAGAACCCAAGTGGGCGAACTCGAGTCTCACCAGGCACCTTTTGCCAGAGGCTCCAGGAGAGACCTTTATTCCCAGCTGCAGAATAGAGTACATTTTTCACATCTGTCCCCGTCCTGACTGGCCCAAGGACTACAGCGTGTGCAATCTCTCGTTTAATCTGTTCGAATGCCTGTTGCTGTTCAGGGCCCCACTGGAAATCATTCTTTTTGCGGGTAACCAGGTAGAGAGGGCTTACGATTCGACTGTACTCCGGGATATGCATCCTCCAGAAACCTATACCACCCAGAAAAGCTTGCGTTTCCTTCTTGCTGGTTGGTGGGGCCACTGTTGTGATCTTATCGATGACTTCTGTCGGGATCTGACGACGCCCATCTTGCCATTTCACCCCCAGGAACTGGATTTCTCAGGCAGGTCGCTTAACCTTACTCTTCTCTATGGCAAAACCGGCTCCCAGGAGGATCTGGATGATTTCCTTTCCTTTTTTGGAAACCTCCTCTGCTGTGTCCCCCCATATGATGATGTCATCAATGTATTGCAGGTGTTCTGGAGCCTCACCCTTCTCTATTGTGACCTGGATCAGTCCGTGGCAGATGGTGGGACTGTGTTTCCACCCCTGGGGCAGTCGGTTCCAAGTGTACTGCACGCCCCTCCAGGTGAAAGCGAACTGCGGCCTACACTCTGCGGCTAAGGGAATGGAGAAGAATGCGTTTGCCATGTCAACAGTGGCATACCACTTTGCTGTCTTGGACTCCAGCTCATACTGGAGCCCCAACATGTCTGGAACAGCAGCACTCAACGGTGGGGTGACTTCATTCAGGCCACGATAGTCCACAGTCAGTCTCCATTCTCCATTAGACTTACGCAAAGGTCAGATGGGACTGTTGAAGGGTGAATGGGTCTTGCTGATCACCCCTTGGCTCTCCAGCTCACGGATCATCTTATGGATGGGGATCACAGAGTCTCGGTTCGTCCGGTACTGCCGGCGATGCACTATTGTGGTGGCGATTGGCACTTGCTGTTCCTCGACTTTCAGCAACCCTACGACTGAAGGGCTCTCCGAGAGGCCGGGTAATGAGTTCAACTGTTTAGCCGCCTCTGTCTCCACAGCAGCTATTCCAAAAGCCCATCTATGTCCCTTGGGGTCCTTGAAGTACCTGTTCTTGAGGTAGTCAATGCCCAGAATACATGGGGCATCTGGACCAGTCACAATGGGGTGTTTCTGCCACTCTTTCCCGGTCAAGCTCACCTCAGCTTCCACCATGGTCAACTCTTGAGACCCTCCAGTCACCCCAGAAATGGAAAGAGTCTCTGGTCCCACATGTCCTGGAGGGCATTAACGTACACTGAGCGCCAGTATCAACCAAAACCTGATATTTCTGTGGGTCTGATGTGCCAGGCCATCTGACCCACACAGTCCAGTAGACACGGTTGTCCCGTGCCTCTACCTGGCTAGAGGCAGGGCCCCTCTAACATTCGTCTTCATCCTGCCAGTCACCGTTTTCCTCTTGCGAATGTCGACAGGAGGTGCCCTCTAGCAGGTCAGATCCCTGCCCACAGGATACTGGTGCGGCACTCGCTTTCGGAGACTTCCTCTTTTCTTTCTCCTTCAACTCTTGTACTCGGGCTGCTAGGGCACGGGCAGATTTCCTGTCCCACCGTCTCATGTCTTCTCCATGGTCAGTTAGGAAGAACCACAACTCAGTTCGTGAGGTCTGTCCGCTCTCTCTAGCTGGGGGGCGTCGGGTTTTCACTGGGGCCATATGGACATTGTTTCCCTCAATCCTCTCTTTCAACCCTGTAGTTAATTCCTTGAGCTCATTAATCATTGTCTCTACAGAGGAGATGCGGGCCTGTAGCGGTCCTTCAATCATGCTGTCATACAACCGAAGTTTATTTATTACAGACATCACTGGATCCCGCTTCTCCCCAGCCTCCAATGATGTCAGGTAACCTTTATGTGGGGACAGCCCCATACGTGTGAAGCTCCAGCACATCTGTGGTGTACACTTAACCTTGTCAGGATCCTTGGTAGGTTGCCCATCCCCTCCAAACAGTACTTCCAGCAATGCCATTTCTCTCGGCCCTAGGATTCCTTCTTCTATGGTCTTCCAACTCTTTGTGTAATGATCTGCCTGCAAGGAATCTCTGTAAATGAACCTCTCTCTCACACCATCCAGGAGCCGTGTCCAGAGAGACAGGGACTTCGATTCCCTCACAAACACCTCCTCAATACCCACATCTTGGGCGATAGATCTCAGGAACCTCGCTTCACTGCCATCAAAGTTTACTGCATCACCTGTAGAGTCGAAAACTCGGATCATCCAGGCCAGAACGGGTTCACTCGGACGACGAGCAACGTCTGTCCTTAAATTCCGGAGGTTATTGTATGATAAAGACTCAGTGATGATTTCTGGCTCTGGAGCAGCCGCTTGTGAGGACCCTGCCTCTCCATCGTCGTCAACTGGGCGAACTGATTTGGCTTTATATTTCTTCCTGTGGATAGGGGCAACCTCCTTTGGCTTAGTCTGCCCCTTAGTTTTGGCCTTATCCTGAGTCACCTTGCTATTAGGCATCTTGTTCTCTTTTTTTCCTTTCCCCTGGAAGTGCTGCACCATAACAAGCAACTTCCTGTAGGCAATGGCCAAGGCCCCACATTCAGCTGCCAACTGCCTCTCCATGGACCCATCACAACCTCTCTCCCTCACGGTTTTCATTATTTTTGTAGGGTTCAGGAGTTGTTCAAGGGTGAGTTTCCATGTTATGGGAGCTGAGCAGCTTTCTAGGAATTTACCCATGTCCTCCCATAACCCATGCCACTCGAGGTTTTCCACCCCTGGGCCAGGCTCCTGAACGCCTTCTCGGTAATTCTTGGCCTTGGTTTGGTATATCAGGTACACTATAATGGCACAAACTAGGATGAAAAGCCCAACAATTGAAATGTCTCTGACATCTAAAAAGGATTTAAACTTCCCAGAGGCCATTGTATTGTATCCAAAAGGGAACTGAATAAAGGGTTGGGCGCACGCATTCCCCTGTGTGTCTCCATAAGAATGGGTGCTATTATCCTCTAAACCCCAGAGGAAACAGCTTAGGCTAGAGCAGTAGTGCATCCTTGAGGACATATTCCGGATGAAAATCACAGGTGCTGAGTTTGCCATGTCATATACCCAATGCACAAACTCAAAGGTACTTATTGCAATGAGAGTACTAGTATCTGAACTGAAACACGCTGACAGGTGGGACAGGTATCTTGGCATGGTTATGTACCAGAGGAAAGCAATAACCCCTAACATCATGGTGCCTACAAGTTCAAAACGTGTGTCAATCACACAAGGGTTTCAAAATGCGTGTAACTCACACAAAGGGTAGTTATTCTTTTTCCACCTTTCCTCTTTCCAGGCCCCACGTTGGGCGATAAAATGTCTCAGTCTGAAGAGACTAGACTGTTTGCTAAAGAGGATGAGTTATGAGGTAGACCAAACTCCTCTCTCTCTGCAATTGTAATGTCAAATTAAGGGGCTTTACTTGAGGAAAATCTGGAAAACCAGAGGAAATAACAACCCTTTATTAAAAGATATATGTATGTTGGCAAAAACAGTAATACAAAACAAAACAACAACAACAAGTCTAAAAGAATACTTCCCTGTCCTTTAGCACAGTCCTAACTGCAGGCTGCAGGGGGCGCTGTTGGATCTCTGAAGCTGTAGGACCTGCAGTACCTGGTCGTGGTCGGCAGGGGGCGCTGTTGGATCGCTGAAGTTGCAGGGTCTGCAGTGCCTGGTTGTGGTCGGCAGGGGGCACTGTGGGACTGCTGGAAGGTGTAGGACCTGCAGTACCTGGTTGTGACCTTCAGGGGGCGCTGTTGGATCGCTGAAGCTGTAGGGTCTGCAGTACCCTGTGGGCGGCAGGGGGCGCTGTGGGTTCCGTCAGTCACCTGCGGGAGAAGTGTCCTGGAGAGAGTGGTCCCAGACCGCGTGGGGAAGCCGAGAAGGAGATGGGGGGATCCTCGCCTCCGTGGGGACGAAAAGCAAGGCCGACAATTAACCTTGGCAGCCAGTTCTTTTGTAAGGCTAATTGACTCCCTTCCCCCTTCGAACTCTGTTTCTCTTACAGGGAAAGCAGGGGAAGGGAAAATTCCTCTTTCAATTTATAACCCATAACATTATCCACCCCTAATTTTCTTTCCCATGCTTTCACACGTTATCAGATTAAATCTTTGAACTTCATACGTACATGCATTCATCCTAACTATGTACGCATCCACTAATAGATAGATACAGAGTTACATACAGATACAAGTATACAGTTTCAGCCAGTTTATCCGAGACTAAGGTCTCCTTGGGGTATGCACCGAGTTTCTCCATCTTCCTGCATTACCCACCAGGTGCAGCCGGGCCCTTGGGCAAAAACAATCCCACGAATGGGTTTGTCTTTGCTCGAGGCAGGGTTAACCCAAACCTTTTTCCCTAACACACCTCTCGCGTGAATCACTGGGACCTTGTCTCCATCCATGGTGTGGAGGGACTCTGACTGGGCAGGACCGGCTCGGTTGATGGACTCTCTGGTGTTAACTAACCATGTAGCCTTTGGCAGATGCTGATCCCAGTGCTTGTCTGTCCCTCCACCCAAGGCCTTCAGGGTGGTTTTCAACAGTCCATTATGTCGTTCAACTTTCCCTGCGGCTGCTGCATGGTATGGGATGTGGATTTGATGCCATGCTCCTCTGCCCAGGTGGCAACTAAGCTGTTTTTGAAATGAGTTCCGTTATCTGATTCAATGCGCTCTGGGGTGCCATGTCGCCACAGGACTTGCTTTTCAAGGCCCAGGATGGTATTTTGGGCAGTAGTGTGAGGCACCGGGTACGTCTCCAACCATCCAGTGGTGACTTCCACCATGGTAAGCACATAGCGCTTACCTTGGCGGGTTCATGACAGTGTGATGTAATCGACTTGTCAGGCCTCCCCATACCTATACTTACTCCAACGTCCACCATACCATAGGGGCTTCAGTCTCTTAGCCTGTTTAATGGCAACGCAGGTCTCACAGTCCTGGATAACCTGGGAAATAATGTCCTTGGTTAAGTCCACCCCTCGGTCTCGTGCCCATCTATGGGTGGCATCTCTGCCCTGATGGTCTGAGGCATCATGGGCCCACTGTGCTAGGAACAACTCTCCTTTGTGCTGCCAGTCCAGGTCCACCTGTGACACCTCGACTCGTGCAGCTCGGTCTGCCTGTTCATTGTTGCGATGCTCCTCATTGGCTCGACCTTTGCGCACATGGGCGTCTACGTGACGGACCCTCACAGCGAGCTTCTCTGTTCGGGTAGCGATGTCTTGCCACATATCAGCGGCCCAGATGGGTTTTCCCCCGCGTTTCCAATTGACCTTCTTCCATCTGTCCAACCATCCCCACAGAGCATTGGCTACCATCCACGAGCCAGTGTAGATGTAAAGCTTTGGCCACTTCTCCCGTTCAACAATGTCCAATGCCAGCTGGACCGCTTTGAGCTCTGCGAATTGGCTCGATTCTCCTTCCCCTTCAGTAGCTTCTGAAACTTGTCGGGCGGGGCTCCATACAGCTGCTTTCCATTTGCACTTCATTCCTACAAGGCGACAGGCACCGTCAGTGAAGAGGGCGTAGCGTGCTTCTTCTTTCGGTAGCTTATCGAATTCTGGGGCTTCCTCAGCCCGTACCACCTGCTCTTCTTCTTCCTCATCCGCTAGACCAAAACTCTCACCTTCAGGCCAATTTGTGATGACTTCTAGGATCCCAGGGCAATTCAGATTTCCAATACGGGCACGCTGTGTGAGCAGAGCGATCCACTTACTCCATGTAGCATCAGTGGCATGATGTGTAGAGGGCGCCTTTCCCTTAAACATCCAGTTCAGCACTGGTAGTCGAGGTGCCAGGAGTAGCTGTTCTTCTGTGCCAATCACCTCGGAGGCAGCTTGTACTCCTTCATAAGCCGCTAGGATCTCCTTCTCTGTTGGCGTGTAGTTGGCTTCAGATCCCCTGTAGCTTCGACTCCAGAACCCAAGTGGGCGAACTCGAGTCTCACCAGGCACCTTTTGCCAGAGGCTCCAGGAGAGACCTTTATTCCCAGCTGCAGAATAGAGTACATTTTTCACATCTGTCCCCGTCCTGACTGGCCCAAGGACTACAGCGTGTGCAATCTCTCGTTTAATCTGTTCGAATGCCTGTTGCTGTTCAGGGCCCCACTGGAAATCATTCTTTTTGCGGGTAACCAGGTAGAGAGGGCTTACGATTCGACTGTACTCCGGGATATGCATCCTCCAGAAACCTATACCACCCAGAAAAGCTTGCGTTTCCTTCTTGCTGGTTGGTGGGGCCACTGTTGTGATCTTATCGATGACTTCTGTCGGGATCTGACGACGCCCATCTTGCCATTTCACCCCAGGAACTGGATTTCTCAGGCAGGTCCCTTAACCTTACTCTTCTCTATGGCAAAACCGGCTCCCAGGAGGATCTGGATGATTTCCTTTCCTTTTTTGGAAACCTCCTCTGCTGTGTCCCCCCATATGATGATGTCATCAATGTATTGCAGGTGTTCTGGAGCCTCACCCTTCTCTATTGTGACCTGGATCAGTCCGTGGCAGATGGTGGGACTGTGTTTCCACCCCTGGGGCAGTCGGTTCCAAGTGTACTGCACGCCCCTCCAGGTGAAAGCGAACTGCGGCCTACACTCTGCGGCTAAGGGAATGGAGAAGAATGCGTTTGCCATGTCAACAGTGGCATACCACTTTGCTGTCTTGGACTCCAGCTCATACTGGAGCCCCAACATGTCTGGAACAGCAGCACTCAACGGTGGGGTGACTTCATTCAGGCCACGATAGTCCACAGTCAGTCTCCATTCTCCATTAGACTTACGCAAAGGTCAGATGGGACTGTTGAAGGGTGAATGGGTCTTGCTGATCACCCCTTGGCTCTCCAGCTCACGGATCATCTTATGGATGGGGATCACAGAGTCTCGGTTCGTCCGGTACTGCCGGCGATGCACTATTGTGGTGGCGATTGGCACTTGCTGTTCCTCGACTTTCAGCAACCCTACGACTGAAGGGCTCTCCGAGAGGCCGGGTAATGAGTTCAACTGTTTAGCCGCCTCTGTCTCCACAGCAGCTATTCCAAAAGCCCATCTATGTCCCTTGGGGTCCTTGAAGTACCTGTTCTTGAGGTAGTCAATGCCCAGAATACATGGGGCATCTGGACCAGTCACAATGGGGTGTTTCTGCCACTCTTTCCCGGTCAAGCTCACCTCAGCTTCCACCATGGTCAACTCTTGAGACCCTCCAGTCACCCCAGAAATGGAAAGAGTCTCTGGTCCCACATGTCCTGGAGGGCATTAACGTACACTGAGCGCCAGTATCAACCAAAACCTGATATTTCTGTGGGTCTGATGTGCCAGGCCATCTGACCCACACAGTCCAGTAGACACGGTTGTCCCGTGCCTCTACCTGGCTAGAGGCAGGGCCCCTCTAACATTCGTCTTCATCCTGCCAGTCACCGTTTTCCTCTTGCGAATGTCGACAGGAGGTGCCCTCTAGCAGGTCAGATCCCTGCCCACAGGATACTGGTGCGGCACTCGCTTTCGGAGACTTCCTCTTTTCTTTCTCCTTCAACTCTTGTACTCGGGTTGCTAGGGCACGGGCAGATTTCCTGTCCCACCGTCTCATGTCTTCTCCATGGTCAGTTAGGAAGAACCACAACTCAGTTCGTGAGGTCTGTCCGCTCTCTCTAGCTGGGGGGCGTCGGGTTTTCACTGGGGCCATATGGACATTGTTTCCCTCAATCCTCTCTTTCAACCCTGTAGTTAATTCCTTGAGCTCATTAATCATTGTCTCTACAGAGGAGATGCGGGCCTGTAGCGGTCCTTCAATCATGCTGTCATACAACCGAAGTTTATTTATTACAGACATCACTGGATCCTGCTTCTCCCCAGCCTCCAATGATGTCAGGTAACCTTTATGTGGGGACAGCCCCATACGTGTGAAGCTCCAGCACATCTGTGGTGTACACTTAACCTTGTCAGGATCCTTGGTAGGTTGCCCATCCCCTCCAAACAGTACTTCCAGCAATGCCATTTCTCTCGGCCCTAGGATTCCTTCTTCTATGGTCTTCCAGCTCTTTGTGTAATGATCTGCCTGCAAGGAATCTCTGTAAATGAACCTCTCTCTCACACCATCCAGGAGCCGTGTCCAGAGAGACAGGGACTTCGATTCCCTCACAAACACCTCCTCAATACCCACATCTTGGGCGATAGATCTCAGGAACCTCGCTTCACTGCCATCAAAGTTTACTGCATCACCTGTAGAGTCGAAAACTCGGATCATCCAGGCCAGAACGGGTTCACTCGGACGACGAGCAACGTCTGTCCTTAAATTCCGGAGGTTATTGTATGATAAAGACTCAGTGATGATTTCTGGCTCTGGAGCAGCCGCTTGTGAGGACCCTGCCTCTCCATCGTCGTCAACTGGGCGAACTGATTTGGCTTTATATTTCTTCCTGTGGATAGGGGCAACCTCCTTTGGCTTAGTCTGCCCCTTAGTTTTGGCCTTATCCTGAGTCACCTTGCTATTAGGCATCTTGTTCTCTTTTTTTCCTTTCCCCTGGAAGTGCTGCACCATAACAAGCAACTTCCTGTAGGCAATGGCCAAGGCCCCACATTCAGCTGCCAACTGCCTCTCCATGGACCCATCACAACCTCTCTCCCTCACGGCTTTCATTATTTTTGTAGGGTTCAGGAGTTGTTCAAGGGTGAGTTTCCATGTTATGGGAGCTGAGCAGCTTTCTAGGAATTTACCCATGTCCTCCCATAACCCATGCCACTCGAGGTTTTCCACCCCTGGGCCAGGCTCCTGAACGCCTTCTCGGTAATTCTTGGCCTTGGTTTGGTATATCAGGTACACTATAATGGCACAAACTAGGATGAAAAGCCCAACAATTGAAATGTCTCTGACATCTAAAAAGGATTTAAACTTCCCAGAGGCCATTGTATTGTATCCAAAAGGGAACTGAATAAAGGGTTGGGCGCACGCATTCCCCTGTGTGTCTCCATAAGAATGGGTGCTATTATCCTCTAAACCCCAGAGGAAACAGCTTAGGCTAGAGCAGTAGTGCATCCTTGAGGACATATTCCGGATGAAAATCACAGGTGCTGAGTTTGCCATGTCATATACCCAATGCACAAACTCAAAGGTACTTATTGCAATGAGAGTACTAGTATCTGAACTGAAACACGCTGACAGGTGGGACAGGTATCTTGGCATGGTTATGTACCAGAGGAAAGCAATAACCCCTAACATCATGGTGCCTACAAGTTCAAAACGTGTGTCAATCACACAAGGGTTTCAAAATGCGTGTAACTCACACAAAGGGTAGTTATTCTTTTTCCACCTTTCCTCTTTCCAGGCCCCACGTTGGGCGATAAAATGTCTCAGTCTGAAGAGACTAGACTGTTTACTAAAGAGGATGAGTTATGAGGTAGACCAAACTCCTCTCTCTCTGCAATTGTAATGTCAAATTAAGGGGCTTTACTTGAGGAAAATCTGGAAAACCAGAGGAAATAACAACCCTTTATTAAAAGATATATGTATGTTGGCAAAAACAGTAATACAAAACAAAACAACAACAACAAGTCTAAAAGAATACTTCCCTGTCCTTTAGCACAGTCCTAACTGCAGGCTGCAGGGGGCGCTGTTGGATCTCTGAAGCTGTAGGACCTGCAGTACCTGGTCGTGGTCGGCAGGGGGCGCTGTTGGATCGCTGAAGCTGCAGGGTCTGCAGTGCCTGGTTGTGGCCTGCAGGGGGCACTGTGGGACTGCTGGAAGGTGTAGGACCTGCAGTACCTGGTCGTGGTCGGCAGGGGGCGCTGTTGGATCGCTGAAGCTGCAGGGCCTGCACTACCTGGTTGTGGCCTGCAGAGGGCGCTGTGGGACTGCTGGAAGGTGTAGGACCTGCAGTACCTGGTTGTGACCTTCAGGGGACGCTGTTGGATCGCTGAAGCTGTAGGGCCTGCAGTACCCTGTGGGCGGCAGGGGGCGCTGTGGGCTCCGTCAGTCACCTGCGGGAGAAGTGTCCTGGAGAGAGTGGTCCCAGACCGCGTGGGGAAGCCGAGAAGGAGATGGGGGGATCCTCGCCTCCGTGGGGACGAAAAGCAAGGCCGACAATTAACCTTGGCAACCAGTTCTTTTGTAAGGCTAATTGACTCCCTTCCCCCTTCGAACTCTGTTTCTCTTACAGGGAAAGCAGGGGAAGGGAAAATTCCTCTTTCAATTTATAACCCATAACATTATCCACCCCTAATTTTCTTTCCCATGCTTTCACACGTTATCAGATTAAATCTTTGAACTTCATACGTACATGCATTCATCCTAACTATGTACGCATCCACTAATAGATAGATACAGAGTTACATACAGATACAAGTATACAGTTTCAGCCAGTTTATCCGAGACTAAGGTCTCCTTGGGGTATGCACCGAGTTTCTCCATCTTCCTGCATTACCCACCAGGTGCAGCCGGGCCCTTGGGCAAAAACAATCCCACGAATGGGTTTGTCTTTGCTCGAGGCAGGGTTAACCCAAACCTTTTTCCCTAACACACCTCTCGCGTGAATCACTGGGACCTTGTCTCCATCCATGGTGTGGAGGGACTCTGACTGGGCAGGACCGGCTCGGTTGATGGACCCTCTGGTGTTAACTAACCATGTAGCCTTTGGCAGATGCTGATCCCAGTGCTTGTCTGTCCCTCCACCCAAGGCCTTCAGGGTGGTTTTCAACAGTCCATTATGTCGTTCAACTTTCCCTGCGGCTGCTGCATGGTATGGGATGTGGATTTGATGCCATGCTCCTCTGCCCAGGTGGCAACTAAGCTGTTTTTGAAATGAGTTCCGTTATCTGATTCAATGCGCTCTGGGGTGCCATGTCGCCACAGGACTTGCTTTTCAAGGCCCAGGATGGTATTTTGGGCAGTAGTGTGAGGCACCGGGTACGTCTCCAACCATCCAGTGGTGACTTCCACCATGGTAAGCACATAGCGCTTACCTTGGCGGGTTCATGACAGTGTGATGTAATCGACTTGTCAGGCCTCCCCATACCTATACTTACTCCAACGTCCACCATACCATAGGGGCTTCAGTCTCTTAGCCTGTTTAATGGCAACGCAGGTCTCACAGTCCTGGATAACCTGGGAAATAATGTCCTTGGTTAAGTCCACCCCTCGGTCTCGTGCCCATCTATGGGTGGCATCTCTGCCCTGATGGTCTGAGGCATCATGGGCCCACTGTGCTAGGAACAACTCTCCTTTGTGCTGCCAGTCCAGGTCCACCTGTGACACCTCGACTCGTGCAGCTCGGTCTGCCTGTTCATTGTTGCGATGCTCCTCATTGGCTCGACCTTTGCGCACATGGGCGTCTACGTGACGGACCCTCACAGCGAGCTTCTCTGTTCGGGTAGCGATGTCTTGCCACATATCAGCGGCCCAGATGGGTTTTCCCCCGCGTTTCCAATTGGCCTTCTTCCATCTGTCCAACCATCCCCACAGAGCATTGGCTACCATCCACGAGCCAGTGTAGATGTAAAGCTTTGGCCACTTCTCCCGTTCAACAATGTCCAATGCCAGCTGGACCGCTTTGAGCTCTGCGAATTGGCTCGATTCTCCTTCCCCTTCAGTAGCTTCTGAAACTTGTCGGGCGGGGCTCCATACAGCTGCTTTCCATTTGCGCTTCATTCCTACAAGGCGACAGGCACCGTCAGTGAAGAGGGCGTAGCGTGCTTCTTCTTTCGGTAGCTTATCGAATTCTGGGGCTTCCTCAGCCCGTACCACCTGCTCTTCTTCTTCCTCATCCGCTAGACCAAAACTCTCACCTTCAGGCCAATTTGTGATGACTTCTAGGATCCCAGGGCAATTCAGATTTCCAATACGGGCACGCTGTGTGAGCAGAGCGATCCACTTACTCCATGTAGCATCAGTGGCATGATGTGTAGAGGGCGCCTTTCCCTTAAACATCCAGTTCAGCACTGGTAGTCGAGGTGCCAGGAGTAGCTGTTCTTCTGTGCCAATCACCTCGGAGGCAGCTTGTACTCCTTCATAAGCCGCTAGGATCTCCTTCTCTGTTGGCGTGTAGTTGGTTTCAGATCCCCTGTAGCTTCGACTCCAGAACCCAAGTGGGCGAACTCGAGTCTCACCAGGCACCTTTTGCCAGAGGCTCCAGGAGAGACCTTTATTCCCAGCTGCAGAATAGAGTACATTTTTCACATCTGTCCCCGTCCTGACTGGCCCAAGGACTACAGCGTGTGCAATCTCTCGTTTAATCTGTTCGAATGCCTGTTGCTGTTCAGGGCCCCACTGGAAATCATTCTTTTTGCGGGTAACCAGGTAGAGAGGGCTTACGATTCGACTGTACTCCGGGATATGCATCCTCCAGAAACCTATACCACCCAGAAAAGCTTGCGTTTCCTTCTTGCTGGTTGGTGGGGCCACTGTTGTGATCTTATCGATGACTTCTGTCGGGATCTGACGACGCCCATCTTGCCATTTCACCCCCAGGAACTGGATTTCTCAGGCAGGTCCCTTAACCTTACTCTTCTCTATGGCAAAACCGGCTCCCAGGAGGATCTGGATGATTTCCTTTCCTTTTTTGGAAACCTCCTCTGCTGTGTCCCCCCATATGATGATGTCATCAATGTATTGCAGGTGTTCTGGAGCCTCACCCTTCTCTATTGTGACCTGGATCAGTCCGTGGCAGATGGTGGGACTGTGTTTCCACCCCTGGGGCAGTCGGTTCCAAGTGTACTGCACGCCCCTCCAGGTGAAAGCGAACTGCGGCCTACACTCTGCGGCTAAGGGAATGGAGAAGAATGCGTTTGCCATGTCAACAGTGGCATACCACTTTGCTGTCTTGGACTCCAGCTCATACTGGAGCCCCAACATGTCTGGAACAGCAGCACTCAACGGTGGGGTGACTTCATTCAGGCCACGATAGTCCACAGTCAGTCTCCATTCTCCATTAGACTTACGCAAAGGTCAGATGGGACTGTTGAAGGGTGAATGGGTCTTGCTGATCACCCCTTGGCTCTCCAGCTCACGGATCATCTTATGGATGGGGATCACAGAGTCTCGGTTCGTCCGGTACTGCCGGCGATGCACTATTGTGGTGGCGATTGGCACTTGCTGTTCCTCGACTTTCAGCAACCCTACGACTGAAGGGCTCTCCGAGAGGCCGGGTAATGAGTTCAACTGTTTAGCCGCCTCTGTCTCCACAGCAGCTATTCCAAAAGCCCATCTATGTCCCTTGGGGTCCTTGAAGTACCTGTTCTTGAGGTAGTCAATGCCCAGAATACATGGGGCATCTGGACCAGTCACAATGGGGTGTTTCTGCCACTCTTTCCCGGTCAAGCTCACCTCAGCTTCCACCATGGTCAACTCTTGAGACCCTCCAGTCACCCCAGAAATGGAAAGAGTCTCTGGTCCCACATGTCCTGGAGGGCATTAACGTACACTGAGCGCCAGTATCAACCAAAACCTGATATTTCTGTGGGTCTGATGTGCCAGGCCATCTGACCCACACAGTCCAGTAGACACAGTTGTCCCGTGCCTCTACCTGGCTAGAGGCAGGGCCCCTCTAACATTCGTCTTCATCCTGCCAGTCACCGTTTTCCTCTTGCGAATGTCGACAGGAGGTGCCCTCTAGCAGGTCAGATCCCTGCCCACAGGATACTGGTGCGGCACTCGCTTTCGGAGACTTCCTCTTTTCTTTCTCCTTCAACTCTTGTACTCGGGCTGCTAGGGCACGGGTAGATTTCCTGTCCCACCGTCTCATGTCTTCTCCATGGTCAGTTAGGAAGAACCACAACTCAGTTCGTGAGGTCTGTCCGCTCTCTCTAGCTGGGGGGCGTCTGGTTTTCACTGGGGCCATATGGACATTGTTTCCCTCAATCCTCTCTTTCAACCCTGTAGTTAATTCCTTGAGCTCATTAATCATTGTCTCTACAGAGGAGATGCGGGCCTGTAGCGGTCCTTCAATCATGCTGTCATACAACCGAAGTTTATTTATTACAGACATCACTGGATCCCGCTTCTCCCCAGCCTCCAATGATGTCAGGTAACCTTTATGTGGGGACAGCCCCATACGTGTGAAGCTCCAGCACATCTGTGGTGTACACTTAACCTTGTCAGGATCCTTGGTAGGTTGCCCATCCCCTCCAAACAGTACTTCCAGCAATGCCATTTCTCTCGGCCCTAGGATTCCTTCTTCTATGGTCTTCCAGCTCTTTGTGTAATGATCTGCCTGCAAGGAATCTCTGTAAATGAACCTCTCTCTCACACCATCCAGGAGCCGTGTCCAGAGAGACAGGGACTTCGATTCCCTCACAAACACCTCCTCAATACCCACATCTTGGGCGATAGATCTCAGGAACCTCGCTTCACTGCCATCAAAGTTTACTGCATCACCTGTAGAGTCGAAAACTCAGATCATCCAGGCCAGAACGGGTTCACTCGGACGACGAGCAACGTCTGTCCTTAAATTCCGGAGGTTATTGTATGATAAAGACTCAGTGATGATTTCTGGCTCTGGAGCAGCCGCTTGTGAGGACCCTGCCTCTCCATCGTCGTCAACTGGGCGAACTGATTTGGCTTTATATTTCTTCCTGTGGATAGGGGCAACCTCCTTTGGCTTAGTCTGCCCCTTAGTTTTGGCCTTATCCTGAGTCACCTTGCTATTAGGCATCTTGTTCTCTTTTTTTCCTTTCCCCTGGAAGTGCTGCACCATAACAAGCAACTTCCTGTAGGCAATGGCCAAGGCCCCACATTCAGCTGCCAACTGCCTCTCCATGGACCCATCACAACCTCTCTCCCTCACGGCTTTCATTATTTTTGTAGGGTTCAGGAGTTGTTCAAGGGTGAGTTTCCATGTTATGGGAGCTGAGCAGCTTTCTAGGAATTTACCCATGTCCTCCCATAACCCATGCCACTCGAGGTTTTCCACCCCTGGGCCAGGCTCCTGAACGCCTTCTCGGTAATTCTTGGCCTTGGTTTGGTATATCAGGTACACTATAATGGCACAAACTAGGATGAAAAGCCCAACAATTGAAATGTCTCTGACATCTAAAAAGGATTTAAACTTCCCAGAGGCCATTGTATTGTATCCAAAAGGGAACTGAATAAAGGGTTGGGCGCACGCATTCCCCTGTGTGTCTCCATAAGAATGGGTGCTATTATCCTCTAAACCCCAGAGGAAACAGCTTAGGCTAGAGCAGTAGTGCATCCTTGAGGACATATTCCGGATGAAAATCACAGGTGCTGAGTTTGCCATGTCATATACCCAATGCACAAACTCAAAGGTACTTATTGCAATGAGAGTACTAGTATCTGAACTGAAACACGCTGACAGGTGGGACAGGTATCTTGGCATGGTTATGTACCAGAGGAAAGCAATAACCCCTAACATCATGGTGCCTACAAGTTCAAAACGTGTGTCAATCACACAAGGGTTTCAAAATGCGTGTAACTCACACAAAGGGTAGTTATTCTTTTTCCACCTTTCCTCTTTCCAGGCCCCACGTTGGGCGATAAAATGTCTCAGTCTGAAGAGACTAGACTGTTTGCTAAAGAGGATGAGTTATGAGGTAGACCAAACTCCTCTCTCTCTGCAATTGTAATGTCAAATTAAGGGGCTTTACTTGAGGAAAATCTGGAAAACCAGAGGAAATAACAACCCTTTATTAAAAGATATATGTATGTTGGCAAAAACAGTAATACAAAACAAAACAACAACAACAAGTCTAAAAGAATACTTCCCTGTCCTTTAGTACAGTCCTAACTGCAGGCTGCAGGGGGCGCTGTTGGATCTCTGAAGCTGTAGGACCTGCAGTACCTGGTTGTGGTCGGCAGGGGGCACTGTGGGACTGCTGGAAGGTGTAGGACCTGCAGTACCTGGTTGTGACCTTCAGGGGACGCTGTTGGATCGCTGAAGCTGTAGGGCCTGCAGTACCCTGTGGGCGGCAGGGGGCGCTGTGGGCTCCGTCAGTCACCTGCGGGAGAAGTGTCCTGGAGAGAGTGGTCCCAGACCGCGTGGGGAAGCCGAGAAGGAGATGGGGGGATCCTCGCCTCCGTGGGGACGAAAAGCAAGGCCGACAATTAACCTTGGCAGCCAGTTCTTTTGTAAGGCTAATTGACTCCCTTCCCCCTTCGAACTCTGTTTCTCTTACAGGGAAAGCAGGGGAAGGGAAAATTCCTCTTTCAATTTATAACCCATAACATTATCCACCCCTAATTTTCTTTCCCATGCTTTCACACGTTATCAGATTAAATCTTTGAACTTCATACGTACATGCATTCATCCTAACTATGTACGCATCCACTAATAGATAGATACAGAGTTACATACAGATACAAGTATACAGTTTCAGCCAGTTTATCCGAGACTAAGGTCTCCTTGGGGTATGCACCGAGTTTCTCCATCTTCCTGCATTACCCACCAGGTGCAGCCGGGCCCTTGGGCAAAAACAATCCCACGAATGGGTTTGTCTTTGCTCGAGGCAGGGTTAACCCAAACCTTTTTCCCTAACACACCTCTCGCGTGAATCACTGGGACCTTGTCTCCATCCATGGTGTGGAGGGACTCTGACTGGGCAGGACCGGCTCGGTTGATGGACTCTCTGGTGTTAACTAACCATGTAGCCTTTGGCAGATGCTGATCCCAGTGCTTGTCTGTCCCTCCACCCAAGGCCTTCAGGGTGGTTTTCAACAGTCCATTATGTCGTTCAACTTTCCCTGCGGCTGCTGCATGGTATGGGATGTGGATTTGATGCCATGCTCCTCTGCCCAGGTGGCAACTAAGCTGTTTTTGAAATGAGTTCCGTTATCTGATTCAATGCGCTCTGGGGTGCCATGTCACCACAGGACTTGCTTTTCAAGGCCCAGGATGGTATTTTGGGCAGTAGTGTGAGGCACCGGGTACGTCTCCAACCATCCAGTGGTGACTTCCACCATGGTAAGCACATAGCGCTTACCTTGGCGGGTTCATGACAGTGTGATGTAATCGACTTGTCAGGCCTCCCCATACCTATACTTACTCCAACGTCCACCATACCATAGGGGCTTCAGTCTCTTAGCCTGTTTAATGGCAACGCAGGTCTCACAGTCCTGGATAACCTGGGAAATAATGTCCTTGGTTAAGTCCACCCCTCGGTCTCGTGCCCATCTATGGGTGGCATCTCTGCCCTGATGGTCTGAGGCATCATGGGCCCACTGTGCTAGGAACAACTCTCCTTTGTGCTGCCAGTCCAGGTCCACCTGTGACACCTCGACTCGTGCAGCTCGGTCTGCCTGTTCATTGTTGCGATGCTCCTCATTGGCTCGACCTTTGCGCACATGGGCGTCTACGTGACGGACCCTCACAGCGAGCTTCTCTGTTCGGGTAGCGATGTCTTGCCACATATCAGCGGCCCAGATGGGTTTTCCCCCGCGTTTCCAATTGGCCTTCTTCCATCTGTCCAACCATCCCCACAGAGCATTGGCTACCATCCACGAGCCAGTGTAGATGTAAAGCTTTGGCCACTTCTCCCGTTCAACAATGTCCAATGCCAGCTGGACCGCTTTGAGCTCTGCGAATTGGCTCGATTCTCCTTCCCCTTCAGTAGCTTCTGAAACTTGTCGGGCGGGGCTCCATACAGCTGCTTTCCATTTGCGCTTCATTCCTACAAGGCGACAGGCACCGCCAGTGAAGAGGGCGTAGCGTGCTTCTTCTTTCGGTAGCTTATCGAATTCTGGGGCTTCCTCAGCCCGTACCACCTGCTCTTCTTCTTCCTCATCCGCTAGACCAAAACTCTCACCTTCAGGCCAATTTGTGATGACTTCTAGGATCCCAGGGCAATTCAGATTTCCAATACGGGCACGCTGTGTGAGCAGAGCGATCCACTTACTCCATGTAGCATCAGTGGCATGATGTGTAGAGGGCGCCTTTCCCTTAAACATCCCGTTCAGCACTGGTAGTCGAGGTGCCAGGAGTAGCTGTTCTTCTGTGCCAATCACCTCGGAGGCAGCTTGTACTCCTTCATAAGCCGCTAGGATCTCCTTCTCTGTTGGCGTGTAGTTGGCTTCAGATCCCCTGTAGCTTCGACTCCAGAACCCAAGTGGGCGAACTCGAGTCTCACCAGGCACCTTTTGCCAGAGGCTCCAGGAGAGACCTTTATTCCCAGCTGCAGAATAGAGTACATTTTTCACATCTGTCCCCGTCCTGACTGGCCCAAGGACTACAGCGTGTGCAATCTCTCGTTTAATCTGTTCGAATGCCTGTTGCTGTTCAGGGCCCCACTGGAAATCATTCTTTTTGCGGGTAACCAGGTAGAGAGGGCTTACGATTCGACTGTACTCCGGGATATGCATCCTCCAGAAACCTATACCACCCAGAAAAGCTTGCGTTTCCTTCTTGCTGGTTGGTGGGGCCACTGTTGTGATCTTATCGATGACTTCTGTCGGGATCTGACGACGCCCATCTTGCCATTTCACCCCAGGAACTGGATTTCTCAGGCAGGTCCCTTAACCTTACTCTTCTCTATGGCAAAACCGGCTCCCAGGAGGATCTGGATGATTTCCTTTCCTTTTTTGGAAACCTCCTCTGCTGTGTCCCCCCATATGATGATGTCATCAATGTATTGCAGGTGTTCTGGAGCCTCACCCTTCTCTATTGTGACCTGGATCAGTCCGTGGCAGATGGTGGGACTGTGTTTCCACCCCTGGGGCAGTCGGTTCCAAGTGTACTGCACGCCCCTCCAGGTGAAAGCGAACTGCGGCCTACACTCTGCGGCTAAGGGAATGGAGAAGAATGCGTTTGCCATGTCAACAGTGGCATACCACTTTGCTGTCTTGGACTCCAGCTCATACTGGAGCCCCAACATGTCTGGAACAGCAGCACTCAACGGTGGGGTGACTTCATTCAGGCCACGATAGTCCACAGTCAGTCTCCATTCTCCATTAGACTTACGCAAAGGTCAGATGGGACTGTTGAAGGGTGAATGGGTCTTGCTGATCACCCCTTGGCTCTCCAGCTCACGGATCATCTTATGGATGGGGATCACAGAGTCTCGGTTCGTCCGGTACTGCCGGCGATGCACTATTGTGGTGGCGATTGGCACTTGCTGTTCCTCGACTTTCAGCAACCCTACGACTGAAGGGCTCTCCGAGAGGCCGGGTAATGAGTTCAACTGTTTAGCCGCCTCTGTCTCCACAGCAGCTATTCCAAAAGCCCATCTATGTCCCTTGGGGTCCTTGAAGTACCTGTTCTTGAGGTAGTCAATGCCCAGAATACATGGGGCATCTGGACCAGTCACAATGGGGTGTTTCTGCCACTCTTTCCCGGTCAAGCTCACCTCAGCTTCCACCATGGTCAACTCTTGAGACCCTCCAGTCACCCCAGAAATGGAAAGAGTCTCTGGTCCCACATGTCCTGGAGGGCATTAACGTACACTGAGCGCCAGTATCAACCAAAACCTGATATTTCTGTGGGTCTGATGTGCCAGGCCATCTGACCCACACAGTCCAGTAGACACGGTTGTCCCGTGCCTCTACCTGGCTAGAGGCAGGGCCCCTCTAACATTCGTCTTCATCCTGCCAGTCACCGTTTTCCTCTTGCGAATGTCGACAGGAGGTGCCCTCTAGCAGGTCAGATCCCTGCCCACAGGATACTGGTGCGGCACTCGCTTTCGGAGACTTCCTCTTTTCTTTCTCCTTCAACTCTTGTACTCGGGTTGCTAGGGCACGGGCAGATTTCCTGTCCCACCGTCTCATGTCTTCTCCATGGTCAGTTAGGAAGAACCACAACTCAGTTCGTGAGGTCTGTCCGCTCTCTCTAGCTGGGGGGCGTCGGGTTTTCACTGGGGCCATATGGACATTGTTTCCCTCAATCCTCTCTTTCAACCCTGTAGTTAATTCCTTGAGCTCATTAATCATTGTCTCTACAGAGGAGATGCGGGCCTGTAGCGGTCCTTCAATCATGCTGTCATACAACCGAAGTTTATTTATTACAGACATCACTGGATCCTGCTTCTCCCCAGCCTCCAATGATGTCAGGTAACCTTTATGTGGGGACAGCCCCATACGTGTGAAGCTCCAGCACATCTGTGGTGTACACTTAACCTTGTCAGGATCCTTGGTAGGTTGCCCATCCCCTCCAAACAGTACTTCCAGCAATGCCATTTCTCTCGGCCCTAGGATTCCTTCTTCTATGGTCTTCCAGCTCTTTGTGTAATGATCTGCCTGCAAGGAATCTCTGTAAATGAACCTCTCTCTCACACCATCCAGGAGCCGTGTCCAGAGAGACAGGGACTTCGATTCCCTCACAAACACCTCCTCAATACCCACATCTTGGGCGATAGATCTCAGGAACCTCGCTTCACTGCCATCAAAGTTTACTGCATCACCTGTAGAGTCGAAAACTCGGATCATCCAGGCCAGAACGGGTTCACTCGGACGACGAGCAACGTCTGTCCTTAAATTCCGGAGGTTATTGTATGATAAAGACTCAGTGATGATTTCTGGCTCTGGAGCAGCCGCTTGTGAGGACCCTGCCTCTCCATCGTCGTCAACTGGGCGAACTGATTTGGCTTTATATTTCTTCCTGTGGATAGGGGCAACCTCCTTTGGCTTAGTCTGCCCCTTAGTTTTGGCCTTATCCTGAGTCACCTTGCTATTAGGCATCTTGTTCTCTTTTTTTCCTTTCCCCTGGAAGTGCTGCACCATAACAAGCAACTTCCTGTAGGCAATGGCCAAGGCCCCACATTCAGCTGCCAACTGCCTCTCCATGGACCCATCACAACCTCTCTCCCTCACGGCTTTCATTATTTTTGTAGGGTTCAGGAGTTGTTCAAGGGTGAGTTTCCATGTTATGGGAGCTGAGCAGCTTTCTAGGAATTTACCCATGTCCTCCCATAACCCATGCCACTCGAGGTTTTCCACCCCTGGGCCAGGCTCCTGAACGCCTTCTCGGTAATTCTTGGCCTTGGTTTGGTATATCAGGTACACTATAATGGCACAAACTAGGATGAAAAGCCCAACAATTGAAATGTCTCTGACATCTAAAAAGGATTTAAACTTCCCAGAGGCCATTGTATTGTATCCAAAAGGGAACTGAATAAAGGGTTGGGCGCACGCATTCCCCTGTGTGTCTCCATAAGAATGGGTGCTATTATCCTCTAAACCCCAGAGGAAACAGCTTAGGCTAGAGCAGTAGTGCATCCTTGAGGACATATTCCGGATGAAAATCACAGGTGCTGAGTTTGCCATGTCATATACCCAATGCACAAACTCAAAGGTACTTATTGCAATGAGAGTACTAGTATCTGAACTGAAACACGCTGACAGGTGGGACAGGTATCTTGGCATGGTTATGTACCAGAGGAAAGCAATAACCCCTAACATCATGGTGCCTACAAGTTCAAAACGTGTGTCAATCACACAAGGGTTTCAAAATGCGTGTAACTCACACAAAGGGTAGTTATTCTTTTTCCACCTTTCCTCTTTCCAGGCCCCACGTTGGGCGATAAAATGTCTCAGTCTGAAGAGACTAGACTGTTTACTAAAGAGGATGAGTTATGAGGTAGACCAAACTCCTCTCTCTCTGCAATTGTAATGTCAAATTAAGGGGCTTTACTTGAGGAAAATCTGGAAAACCAGAGGAAATAACAACCCTTTATTAAAAGATATATGTATGTTGGCAAAAACAGTAATACAAAACAAAACAACAACAACAAGTCTAAAAGAATACTTCCCTGTCCTTTAGCACAGTCCTAACTGCAGGCTGCAGGGGGCGCTGTTGGATCTCTGAAGCTGTAGGACCTGCAGTACCTGGTCGTGGTCGGCAGGGGGCGCTGTTGGATCGCTGAAGCTGCAGGGTCTGCAGTGCCTGGTTGTGGCCTGCAGGGGGCACTGTGGGACTGCTGGAAGGTGTAGGACCTGCAGTACCTGGTCGTGGTCGGCAGGGGGCGCTGTTGGATCGCTGAAGCTGCAGGGCCTGCACTACCTGGTTGTGGCCTGCAGAGGGCGCTGTGGGACTGCTGGAAGGTGTAGGACCTGCAGTACCTGGTTGTGACCTTCAGGGGACGCTGTTGGATCGCTGAAGCTGTAGGGCCTGCAGTACCCTGTGGGCGGCAGGGGGCGCTGTGGGCTCCGTCAGTCACCTGCGGGAGAAGTGTCCTGGAGAGAGTGGTCCCAGACCGCGTGGGGAAGCCGAGAAGGAGATGGGGGGATCCTCGCCTCCGTGGGGACGAAAAGCAAGGCCGACAATTAACCTTGGCAACCAGTTCTTTTGTAAGGCTAATTGACTCCCTTCCCCCTTCGAACTCTGTTTCTCTTACAGGGAAAGCAGGGGAAGGGAAAATTCCTCTTTCAATTTATAACCCATAACATTATCCACCCCTAATTTTCTTTCCCATGCTTTCACACGTTATCAGATTAAATCTTTGAACTTCATACGTACATGCATTCATCCTAACTATGTACGCATCCACTAATAGATAGATACAGAGTTACATACAGATACAAGTATACAGTTTCAGCCAGTTTATCCGAGACTAAGGTCTCCTTGGGGTATGCACCGAGTTTCTCCATCTTCCTGCATTACCCACCAGGTGCAGCCGGGCCCTTGGGCAAAAACAATCCCACGAATGGGTTTGTCTTTGCTCGAGGCAGGGTTAACCCAAACCTTTTTCCCTAACACACCTCTCGCGTGAATCACTGGGACCTTGTCTCCATCCATGGTGTGGAGGGACTCTGACTGGGCAGGACCGGCTCGGTTGATGGACCCTCTGGTGTTAACTAACCATGTAGCCTTTGGCAGATGCTGATCCCAGTGCTTGTCTGTCCCTCCACCCAAGGCCTTCAGGGTGGTTTTCAACAGTCCATTATGTCGTTCAACTTTCCCTGCGGCTGCTGCATGGTATGGGATGTGGATTTGATGCCATGCTCCTCTGCCCAGGTGGCAACTAAGCTGTTTTTGAAATGAGTTCCGTTATCTGATTCAATGCGCTCTGGGGTGCCATGTCGCCACAGGACTTGCTTTTCAAGGCCCAGGATGGTATTTTGGGCAGTAGTGTGAGGCACCGGGTACGTCTCCAACCATCCAGTGGTGACTTCCACCATGGTAAGCACATAGCGCTTACCTTGGCGGGTTCATGACAGTGTGATGTAATCGACTTGTCAGGCCTCCCCATACCTATACTTACTCCAACGTCCACCATACCATAGGGGCTTCAGTCTCTTAGCCTGTTTAATGGCAACGCAGGTCTCACAGTCCTGGATAACCTGGGAAATAATGTCCTTGGTTAAGTCCACCCCTCGGTCTCGTGCCCATCTATGGGTGGCATCTCTGCCCTGATGGTCTGAGGCATCATGGGCCCACTGTGCTAGGAACAACTCTCCTTTGTGCTGCCAGTCCAGGTCCACCTGTGACACCTCGACTCGTGCAGCTCGGTCTGCCTGTTCATTGTTGCGATGCTCCTCATTGGCTCGACCTTTGCGCACATGGGCGTCTACGTGACGGACCCTCACAGCGAGCTTCTCTGTTCGGGTAGCGATGTCTTGCCACATATCAGCGGCCCAGATGGGTTTTCCCCCGCGTTTCCAATTGGCCTTCTTCCATCTGTCCAACCATCCCCACAGAGCATTGGCTACCATCCACGAGCCAGTGTAGATGTAAAGCTTTGGCCACTTCTCCCGTTCAACAATGTCCAATGCCAGCTGGACCGCTTTGAGCTCTGCGAATTGGCTCGATTCTCCTTCCCCTTCAGTAGCTTCTGAAACTTGTCGGGCGGGGCTCCATACAGCTGCTTTCCATTTGCGCTTCATTCCTACAAGGCGACAGGCACCGTCAGTGAAGAGGGCGTAGCGTGCTTCTTCTTTCGGTAGCTTATCGAATTCTGGGGCTTCCTCAGCCCGTACCACCTGCTCTTCTTCTTCCTCATCCGCTAGACCAAAACTCTCACCTTCAGGCCAATTTGTGATGACTTCTAGGATCCCAGGGCAATTCAGATTTCCAATACGGGCACGCTGTGTGAGCAGAGCGATCCACTTACTCCATGTAGCATCAGTGGCATGATGTGTAGAGGGCGCCTTTCCCTTAAACATCCAGTTCAGCACTGGTAGTCGAGGTGCCAGGAGTAGCTGTTCTTCTGTGCCAATCACCTCGGAGGCAGCTTGTACTCCTTCATAAGCCGCTAGGATCTCCTTCTCTGTTGGCGTGTAGTTGGTTTCAGATCCCCTGTAGCTTCGACTCCAGAACCCAAGTGGGCGAACTCGAGTCTCACCAGGCACCTTTTGCCAGAGGCTCCAGGAGAGACCTTTATTCCCAGCTGCAGAATAGAGTACATTTTTCACATCTGTCCCCGTCCTGACTGGCCCAAGGACTACAGCGTGTGCAATCTCTCGTTTAATCTGTTCGAATGCCTGTTGCTGTTCAGGGCCCCACTGGAAATCATTCTTTTTGCGGGTAACCAGGTAGAGAGGGCTTACGATTCGACTGTACTCCGGGATATGCATCCTCCAGAAACCTATACCACCCAGAAAAGCTTGCGTTTCCTTCTTGCTGGTTGGTGGGGCCACTGTTGTGATCTTATCGATGACTTCTGTCGGGATCTGACGACGCCCATCTTGCCATTTCACCCCCAGGAACTGGATTTCTCAGGCAGGTCCCTTAACCTTACTCTTCTCTATGGCAAAACCGGCTCCCAGGAGGATCTGGATGATTTCCTTTCCTTTTTTGGAAACCTCCTCTGCTGTGTCCCCCCATATGATGATGTCATCAATGTATTGCAGGTGTTCTGGAGCCTCACCCTTCTCTATTGTGACCTGGATCAGTCCGTGGCAGATGGTGGGACTGTGTTTCCACCCCTGGGGCAGTCGGTTCCAAGTGTACTGCACGCCCCTCCAGGTGAAAGCGAACTGCGGCCTACACTCTGCGGCTAAGGGAATGGAGAAGAATGCGTTTGCCATGTCAACAGTGGCATACCACTTTGCTGTCTTGGACTCCAGCTCATACTGGAGCCCCAACATGTCTGGAACAGCAGCACTCAACGGTGGGGTGACTTCATTCAGGCCACGATAGTCCACAGTCAGTCTCCATTCTCCATTAGACTTACGCAAAGGTCAGATGGGACTGTTGAAGGGTGAATGGGTCTTGCTGATCACCCCTTGGCTCTCCAGCTCACGGATCATCTTATGGATGGGGATCACAGAGTCTCGGTTCGTCCGGTACTGCCGGCGATGCACTATTGTGGTGGCGATTGGCACTTGCTGTTCCTCGACTTTCAGCAACCCTACGACTGAAGGGCTCTCCGAGAGGCCGGGTAATGAGTTCAACTGTTTAGCCGCCTCTGTCTCCACAGCAGCTATTCCAAAAGCCCATCTATGTCCCTTGGGGTCCTTGAAGTACCTGTTCTTGAGGTAGTCAATGCCCAGAATACATGGGGCATCTGGACCAGTCACAATGGGGTGTTTCTGCCACTCTTTCCCGGTCAAGCTCACCTCAGCTTCCACCATGGTCAACTCTTGAGACCCTCCAGTCACCCCAGAAATGGAAAGAGTCTCTGGTCCCACATGTCCTGGAGGGCATTAACGTACACTGAGCGCCAGTATCAACCAAAACCTGATATTTCTGTGGGTCTGATGTGCCAGGCCATCTGACCCACACAGTCCAGTAGACACAGTTGTCCCGTGCCTCTACCTGGCTAGAGGCAGGGCCCCTCTAACATTCGTCTTCATCCTGCCAGTCACCGTTTTCCTCTTGCGAATGTCGACAGGAGGTGCCCTCTAGCAGGTCAGATCCCTGCCCACAGGATACTGGTGCGGCACTCGCTTTCGGAGACTTCCTCTTTTCTTTCTCCTTCAACTCTTGTACTCGGGCTGCTAGGGCACGGGTAGATTTCCTGTCCCACCGTCTCATGTCTTCTCCATGGTCAGTTAGGAAGAACCACAACTCAGTTCGTGAGGTCTGTCCGCTCTCTCTAGCTGGGGGGCGTCTGGTTTTCACTGGGGCCATATGGACATTGTTTCCCTCAATCCTCTCTTTCAACCCTGTAGTTAATTCCTTGAGCTCATTAATCATTGTCTCTACAGAGGAGATGCGGGCCTGTAGCGGTCCTTCAATCATGCTGTCATACAACCGAAGTTTATTTATTACAGACATCACTGGATCCCGCTTCTCCCCAGCCTCCAATGATGTCAGGTAACCTTTATGTGGGGACAGCCCCATACGTGTGAAGCTCCAGCACATCTGTGGTGTACACTTAACCTTGTCAGGATCCTTGGTAGGTTGCCCATCCCCTCCAAACAGTACTTCCAGCAATGCCATTTCTCTCGGCCCTAGGATTCCTTCTTCTATGGTCTTCCAGCTCTTTGTGTAATGATCTGCCTGCAAGGAATCTCTGTAAATGAACCTCTCTCTCACACCATCCAGGAGCCGTGTCCAGAGAGACAGGGACTTCGATTCCCTCACAAACACCTCCTCAATACCCACATCTTGGGCGATAGATCTCAGGAACCTCGCTTCACTGCCATCAAAGTTTACTGCATCACCTGTAGAGTCGAAAACTCAGATCATCCAGGCCAGAACGGGTTCACTCGGACGACGAGCAACGTCTGTCCTTAAATTCCGGAGGTTATTGTATGATAAAGACTCAGTGATGATTTCTGGCTCTGGAGCAGCCGCTTGTGAGGACCCTGCCTCTCCATCGTCGTCAACTGGGCGAACTGATTTGGCTTTATATTTCTTCCTGTGGATAGGGGCAACCTCCTTTGGCTTAGTCTGCCCCTTAGTTTTGGCCTTATCCTGAGTCACCTTGCTATTAGGCATCTTGTTCTCTTTTTTTCCTTTCCCCTGGAAGTGCTGCACCATAACAAGCAACTTCCTGTAGGCAATGGCCAAGGCCCCACATTCAGCTGCCAACTGCCTCTCCATGGACCCATCACAACCTCTCTCCCTCACGGCTTTCATTATTTTTGTAGGGTTCAGGAGTTGTTCAAGGGTGAGTTTCCATGTTATGGGAGCTGAGCAGCTTTCTAGGAATTTACCCATGTCCTCCCATAACCCATGCCACTCGAGGTTTTCCACCCCTGGGCCAGGCTCCTGAACGCCTTCTCGGTAATTCTTGGCCTTGGTTTGGTATATCAGGTACACTATAATGGCACAAACTAGGATGAAAAGCCCAACAATTGAAATGTCTCTGACATCTAAAAAGGATTTAAACTTCCCAGAGGCCATTGTATTGTATCCAAAAGGGAACTGAATAAAGGGTTGGGCGCACGCATTCCCCTGTGTGTCTCCATAAGAATGGGTGCTATTATCCTCTAAACCCCAGAGGAAACAGCTTAGGCTAGAGCAGTAGTGCATCCTTGAGGACATATTCCGGATGAAAATCACAGGTGCTGAGTTTGCCATGTCATATACCCAATGCACAAACTCAAAGGTACTTATTGCAATGAGAGTACTAGTATCTGAACTGAAACACGCTGACAGGTGGGACAGGTATCTTGGCATGGTTATGTACCAGAGGAAAGCAATAACCCCTAACATCATGGTGCCTACAAGTTCAAAACGTGTGTCAATCACACAAGGGTTTCAAAATGCGTGTAACTCACACAAAGGGTAGTTATTCTTTTTCCACCTTTCCTCTTTCCAGGCCCCACGTTGGGCGATAAAATGTCTCAGTCTGAAGAGACTAGACTGTTTGCTAAAGAGGATGAGTTATGAGGTAGACCAAACTCCTCTCTCTCTGCAATTGTAATGTCAAATTAAGGGGCTTTACTTGAGGAAAATCTGGAAAACCAGAGGAAATAACAACCCTTTATTAAAAGATATATGTATGTTGGCAAAAACAGTAATACAAAACAAAACAACAACAACAAGTCTAAAAGAATACTTCCCTGTCCTTTAGTACAGTCCTAACTGCAGGCTGCAGGGGGCGCTGTTGGATCTCTGAAGCTGTAGGACCTGCAGTACCTGGTTGTGGTCGGCAGGGGGCACTGTGGGACTGCTGGAAGGTGTAGGACCTGCAGTACCTGGTTGTGACCTTCAGGGGACGCTGTTGGATCGCTGAAGCTGTAGGGCCTGCAGTACCCTGTGGGCGGCAGGGGGCGCTGTGGGCTCCGTCAGTCACCTGCGGGAGAAGTGTCCTGGAGAGAGTGGTCCCAGACCGCGTGGGGAAGCCGAGAAGGAGATGGGGGGATCCTCGCCTCCGTGGGGACGAAAAGCAAGGCCGACAATTAACCTTGGCAGCCAGTTCTTTTGTAAGGCTAATTGACTCCCTTCCCCCTTCGAACTCTGTTTCTCTTACAGGGAAAGCAGGGGAAGGGAAAATTCCTCTTTCAATTTATAACCCATAACATTATCCACCCCTAATTTTCTTTCCCATGCTTTCACACGTTATCAGATTAAATCTTTGAACTTCATACGTACATGCATTCATCCTAACTATGTACGCATCCACTAATAGATAGATACAGAGTTACATACAGATACAAGTATACAGTTTCAGCCAGTTTATCCGAGACTAAGGTCTCCTTGGGGTATGCACCGAGTTTCTCCATCTTCCTGCATTACCCACCAGGTGCAGCCGGGCCCTTGGGCAAAAACAATCCCACGAATGGGTTTGTCTTTGCTCGAGGCAGGGTTAACCCAAACCTTTTTCCCTAACACACCTCTCGCGTGAATCACTGGGACCTTGTCTCCATCCATGGTGTGGAGGGACTCTGACTGGGCAGGACCGGCTCGGTTGATGGACTCTCTGGTGTTAACTAACCATGTAGCCTTTGGCAGATGCTGATCCCAGTGCTTGTCTGTCCCTCCACCCAAGGCCTTCAGGGTGGTTTTCAACAGTCCATTATGTCGTTCAACTTTCCCTGCGGCTGCTGCATGGTATGGGATGTGGATTTGATGCCATGCTCCTCTGCCCAGGTGGCAACTAAGCTGTTTTTGAAATGAGTTCCGTTATCTGATTCAATGCGCTCTGGGGTGCCATGTCACCACAGGACTTGCTTTTCAAGGCCCAGGATGGTATTTTGGGCAGTAGTGTGAGGCACCGGGTACGTCTCCAACCATCCAGTGGTGACTTCCACCATGGTAAGCACATAGCGCTTACCTTGGCGGGTTCATGACAGTGTGATGTAATCGACTTGTCAGGCCTCCCCATACCTATACTTACTCCAACGTCCACCATACCATAGGGGCTTCAGTCTCTTAGCCTGTTTAATGGCAACGCAGGTCTCACAGTCCTGGATAACCTGGGAAATAATGTCCTTGGTTAAGTCCACCCCTCGGTCTCGTGCCCATCTATGGGTGGCATCTCTGCCCTGATGGTCTGAGGCATCATGGGCCCACTGTGCTAGGAACAACTCTCCTTTGTGCTGCCAGTCCAGGTCCACCTGTGACACCTCGACTCGTGCAGCTCGGTCTGCCTGTTCATTGTTGCGATGCTCCTCATTGGCTCGACCTTTGCGCACATGGGCGTCTACGTGACGGACCCTCACAGCGAGCTTCTCTGTTCGGGTAGCGATGTCTTGCCACATATCAGCGGCCCAGATGGGTTTTCCCCCGCGTTTCCAATTGGCCTTCTTCCATCTGTCCAACCATCCCCACAGAGCATTGGCTACCATCCACGAGCCAGTGTAGATGTAAAGCTTTGGCCACTTCTCCCGTTCAACAATGTCCAATGCCAGCTGGACCGCTTTGAGCTCTGCGAATTGGCTCGATTCTCCTTCCCCTTCAGTAGCTTCTGAAACTTGTCGGGCGGGGCTCCATACAGCTGCTTTCCATTTGCGCTTCATTCCTACAAGGCGACAGGCACCGCCAGTGAAGAGGGCGTAGCGTGCTTCTTCTTTCGGTAGCTTATCGAATTCTGGGGCTTCCTCAGCCCGTACCACCTGCTCTTCTTCTTCCTCATCCGCTAGACCAAAACTCTCACCTTCAGGCCAATTTGTGATGACTTCTAGGATCCCAGGGCAATTCAGATTTCCAATACGGGCACGCTGTGTGAGCAGAGCGATCCACTTACTCCATGTAGCATCAGTGGCATGATGTGTAGAGGGCGCCTTTCCCTTAAACATCCCGTTCAGCACTGGTAGTCGAGGTGCCAGGAGTAGCTGTTCTTCTGTGCCAATCACCTCGGAGGCAGCTTGTACTCCTTCATAAGCCGCTAGGATCTCCTTCTCTGTTGGCGTGTAGTTGGCTTCAGATCCCCTGTAGCTTCGACTCCAGAACCCAAGTGGGCGAACTCGAGTCTCACCAGGCACCTTTTGCCAGAGGCTCCAGGAGAGACCTTTATTCCCAGCTGCAGAATAGAGTACATTTTTCACATCTGTCCCCGTCCTGACTGGCCCAAGGACTACAGCGTGTGCAATCTCTCGTTTAATCTGTTCGAATGCCTGTTGCTGTTCAGGGCCCCACTGGAAATCATTCTTTTTGCGGGTAACCAGGTAGAGAGGGCTTACGATTCGACTGTACTCCGGGATATGCATCCTCCAGAAACCTATACCACCCAGAAAAGCTTGCGTTTCCTTCTTGCTGGTTGGTGGGGCCACTGTTGTGATCTTATCGATGACTTCTGTCGGGATCTGACGACGCCCATCTTGCCATTTCACCCCCAGGAACTGGATTTCTCAGGCAGGTCGCTTAACCTTACTCTTCTCTATGGCAAAACCGGCTCCCAGGAGGATCTGGATGATTTCCTTTCCTTTTTTGGAAACCTCCTCTGCTGTGTCCCCCCATATGATGATGTCATCAATGTATTGCAGGTGTTCTGGAGCCTCACCCTTCTCTATTGTGACCTGGATCAGTCCGTGGCAGATGGTGGGACTGTGTTTCCACCCCTGGGGCAGTCGGTTCCAAGTGTACTGCACGCCCCTCCAGGTGAAAGCGAACTGCGGCCTACACTCTGCGGCTAAGGGAATGGAGAAGAATGCGTTTGCCATGTCAACAGTGGCATACCACTTTGCTGTCTTGGACTCCAGCTCATACTGGAGCCCCAACATGTCTGGAACAGCAGCACTCAACGGTGGGGTGACTTCATTCAGGCCACGATAGTCCACAGTCAGTCTCCATTCTCCATTAGACTTACGCAAAGGTCAGATGGGACTGTTGAAGGGTGAATGGGTCTTGTTGATCACCCCTTGGCTCTCCAGCTCACGGATCATCTTATGGATGGGGATCACAGAGTCTCGGTTCGTCCGGTACTGCCGGCGATGCACTATTGTGGTGGCGATTGGCACTTGCTGTTCCTCGACTTTCAGCAACCCTACGACTGAAGGGCTCTCCGAGAGGCCGGGTAATGAGTTCAACTGTTTAGCCGCCTCTGTCTCCACAGCAGCTATTCCAAAAGCCCATCTATGTCCCTTGGGGTCCTTGAAGTACCTGTTCTTGAGGTAGTCAATGCCCAGAATACATGGGGCATCTGGACCAGTCACAATGGGGTGTTTCTGCCACTCTTTCCCGGTCAAGCTCACCTCAGCTTCCACCATGGTCAACTCTTGAGACCCTCCAGTCACCCCAGAAATGGAAAGAGTCTCTGGTCCCACATGTCCTGGAGGGCATTAACGTACACTGAGCGCCAGTATCAACCAAAACCTGATATTTCTGTGGGTCTGATGTGCCAGGCCATCTGACCCACACAGTCCAGTAGACACGGTTGTCCCGTGCCTCTACCTGGCTAGAGGCAGGGCCCCTCTAACATTCGTCTTCATCCTGCCAGTCACCGTTTTCCTCTTGCGAATGTCGACAGGAGGTGCCCTCTAGCAGGTCAGATCCCTGCCCACAGGATACTGGTGCGGCACTCGCTTTCGGAGACTTCCTCTTTTCTTTCTCCTTCAACTCTTGTACTCGGGCTGCTAGGGCACGGGTAGATTTCCTGTCCCACCGTCTCATGTCTTCTCCATGGTCAGTTAGGAAGAACCACAACTCAGTTCGTGAGGTCTGTCCGCTCTCTCTAGCTGGGGGGCGTCGGGTTTTCACTGGGGCCATATGGACATTGTTTCCCTCAATCCTCTCTTTCAACCCTGTAGTTAATTCCTTGAGCTCATTAATCATTGTCTCTACAGAGGAGATGCGGGCCTGTAGCGGTCCTTCAATCATGCTGTCATACAACCGAAGTTTATTTATTACAGACATCACTGGATCCCGCTTCTCCCCAGCCTCCAATGATGTCAGGTAACCTTTATGTGGGGACAGCCCCATACGTGTGAAGCTCCAGCACATCTGTGGTGTACACTTAACCTTGTCAGGATCCTTGGTAGGTTGCCCATCCCCTCCAAACAGTACTTCCAGCAATGCCATTTCTCTCGGCCCTAGGATTCCTTCTTCTATGGTCTTCCAACTCTTTGTGTAATGATCTGCCTGCAAGGAATCTCTGTAAATGAACCTCTCTCTCACACCATCCAGGAGCCGTGTCCAGAGAGACAGGGACTTCGATTCCCTCACAAACACCTCCTCAATACCCACATCTTGGGCGATAGATCTCAGGAACCTCGCTTCACTGCCATCAAAGTTTACTGCATCACCTGTAGAGTCGAAAACTCGGATCATCCAGGCCAGAACGGGTTCACTCGGACGACGAGCAACGTCTGTCCTTAAATTCCGGAGGTTATTGTATGATAAAGACTCAGTGATGATTTCTGGCTCTGGAGCAGCCGCTTGTGAGGACCCTGCCTCTCCATCGTCGTCAACTGGGCGAACTGATTTGGCTTTATATTTCTTCCTGTGGATAGGGGCAACCTCCTTTGGCTTAGTCTGCCCCTTAGTTTTGGCCTTATCCTGAGTCACCTTGCTATTAGGCATCTTGTTCTCTTTTTTTCCTTTCCCCTGGAAGTGCTGCACCATAACAAGCAACTTCCTGTAGGCAATGGCCAAGGCCCCACATTCAGCTGCCAACTGCCTCTCCATGGACCCATCACAACCTCTCTCCCTCACGGCTTTCATTATTTTTGTAGGGTTCAGGAGTTGTTCAAGGGTGAGTTTCCATGTTATGGGAGCTGAGCAGCTTTCTAGGAATTTACCCATGTCCTCCCATAACCCATGCCACTCGAGGTTTTCCACCCCTGGGCCAGGCTCCTGAACGCCTTCTCGGTAATTCTTGGCCTTGGTTTGGTATATCAGGTACACTATAATGGCACAAACTAGGATGAAAAGCCCAACAATTGAAATGTCTCTGACATCTAAAAAGGATTTAAACTTCCCAGAGGCCATTGTATTGTATCCAAAAGGGAACTGAATAAAGGGTTGGGCGCACGCATTCCCCTGTGTGTCTCCATAAGAATGGGTGCTATTATCCTCTAAACCCCAGAGGAAACAGCTTAGGCTAGAGCAGTAGTGCATCCTTGAGGACATATTCCGGATGAAAATCACAGGTGCTGAGTTTGCCATGTCATATACCCAATGCACAAACTCAAAGGTACTTATTGCAATGAGAGTACTAGTATCTGAACTGAAACACGCTGACAGGTGGGACAGGTATCTTGGCATGGTTATGTACCAGAGGAAAGCAATAACCCCTAACATCATGGTGCCTACAAGTTCAAAACGTGTGTCAATCACACAAGGGTTTCAAAATGCGTGTAACTCACACAAAGGGTAGTTATTCTTTTTCCACCTTTCCTCTTTCCAGGCCCCACGTTGGGCGATAAAATGTCTCAGTCTGAAGAGACTAGACTGTTTACTAAAGAGGATGAGTTATGAGGTAGACCAAACTCCTCTCTCTCTGCAATTGTAATGTCAAATTAAGGGGCTTTACTTGAGGAAAATCTGGAAAACCAGAGGAAATAACAACCCTTTATTAAAAGATATATGTATGTTGGCAAAAACAGTAATACAAAACAAAACAACAACAACAAGTCTAAAAGAATACTTCCCTGTCCTTTAGCACAGTCCTAACTGCAGGCTGCAGGGGGCGCTGTTGGATCTCTGAAGCTGTAGGACCTGCAGTACCTGGTCGTGGTCGGCAGGGGGCGCTGTTGGATCGCTGAAGCTGCAGGGTCTGCAGTGCCTGGTTGTGGCCTGCAGGGGGCACTGTGGGACTGCTGGAAGGTGTAGGACCTGCAGTACCTGGTCGTGGTCGGCAGGGGGCGCTGTTGGATCGCTGAAGCTGCAGGGCCTGCACTACCTGGTTGTGGCCTGCAGAGGGCGCTGTGGGACTGCTGGAAGGTGTAGGACCTGCAGTACCTGGTTGTGACCTTCAGGGGACGCTGTTGGATCGCTGAAGCTGTAGGGCCTGCAGTACCCTGTGGGCGGCAGGGGGCGCTGTGGGCTCCGTCAGTCACCTGCGGGAGAAGTGTCCTGGAGAGAGTGGTCCCAGACCGCGTGGGGAAGCCGAGAAGGAGATGGGGGGATCCTCGCCTCCGTGGGGACGAAAAGCAAGGCCGACAATTAACCTTGGCAACCAGTTCTTTTGTAAGGCTAATTGACTCCCTTCCCCCTTCGAACTCTGTTTCTCTTACAGGGAAAGCAGGGGAAGGGAAAATTCCTCTTTCAATTTATAACCCATAACATTATCCACCCCTAATTTTCTTTCCCATGCTTTCACACGTTATCAGATTAAATCTTTGAACTTCATACGTACATGCATTCATCCTAACTATGTACGCATCCACTAATAGATAGATACAGAGTTACATACAGATACAAGTATACAGTTTCAGCCAGTTTATCCGAGACTAAGGTCTCCTTGGGGTATGCACCGAGTTTCTCCATCTTCCTGCATTACCCACCAGGTGCAGCCGGGCCCTTGGGCAAAAACAATCCCACGAATGGGTTTGTCTTTGCTCGAGGCAGGGTTAACCCAAACCTTTTTCCCTAACACACCTCTCGCGTGAATCACTGGGACCTTGTCTCCATCCATGGTGTGGAGGGACTCTGACTGGGCAGGACCGGCTCGGTTGATGGACCCTCTGGTGTTAACTAACCATGTAGCCTTTGGCAGATGCTGATCCCAGTGCTTGTCTGTCCCTCCACCCAAGGCCTTCAGGGTGGTTTTCAACAGTCCATTATGTCGTTCAACTTTCCCTGCGGCTGCTGCATGGTATGGGATGTGGATTTGATGCCATGCTCCTCTGCCCAGGTGGCAACTAAGCTGTTTTTGAAATGAGTTCCGTTATCTGATTCAATGCGCTCTGGGGTGCCATGTCGCCACAGGACTTGCTTTTCAAGGCCCAGGATGGTATTTTGGGCAGTAGTGTGAGGCACCGGGTACGTCTCCAACCATCCAGTGGTGACTTCCACCATGGTAAGCACATAGCGCTTACCTTGGCGGGTTCATGACAGTGTGATGTAATCGACTTGTCAGGCCTCCCCATACCTATACTTACTCCAACGTCCACCATACCATAGGGGCTTCAGTCTCTTAGCCTGTTTAATGGCAACGCAGGTCTCACAGTCCTGGATAACCTGGGAAATAATGTCCTTGGTTAAGTCCACCCCTCGGTCTCGTGCCCATCTATGGGTGGCATCTCTGCCCTGATGGTCTGAGGCATCATGGGCCCACTGTGCTAGGAACAACTCTCCTTTGTGCTGCCAGTCCAGGTCCACCTGTGACACCTCGACTCGTGCAGCTCGGTCTGCCTGTTCATTGTTGCGATGCTCCTCATTGGCTCGACCTTTGCGCACATGGGCGTCTACGTGACGGACCCTCACAGCGAGCTTCTCTGTTCGGGTAGCGATGTCTTGCCACATATCAGCGGCCCAGATGGGTTTTCCCCCGCGTTTCCAATTGGCCTTCTTCCATCTGTCCAACCATCCCCACAGAGCATTGGCTACCATCCACGAGCCAGTGTAGATGTAAAGCTTTGGCCACTTCTCCCGTTCAACAATGTCCAATGCCAGCTGGACCGCTTTGAGCTCTGCGAATTGGCTCGATTCTCCTTCCCCTTCAGTAGCTTCTGAAACTTGTCGGGCGGGGCTCCATACAGCTGCTTTCCATTTGCGCTTCATTCCTACAAGGCGACAGGCACCGTCAGTGAAGAGGGCGTAGCGTGCTTCTTCTTTCGGTAGCTTATCGAATTCTGGGGCTTCCTCAGCCCGTACCACCTGCTCTTCTTCTTCCTCATCCGCTAGACCAAAACTCTCACCTTCAGGCCAATTTGTGATGACTTCTAGGATCCCAGGGCAATTCAGATTTCCAATACGGGCACGCTGTGTGAGCAGAGCGATCCACTTACTCCATGTAGCATCAGTGGCATGATGTGTAGAGGGCGCCTTTCCCTTAAACATCCAGTTCAGCACTGGTAGTCGAGGTGCCAGGAGTAGCTGTTCTTCTGTGCCAATCACCTCGGAGGCAGCTTGTACTCCTTCATAAGCCGCTAGGATCTCCTTCTCTGTTGGCGTGTAGTTGGTTTCAGATCCCCTGTAGCTTCGACTCCAGAACCCAAGTGGGCGAACTCGAGTCTCACCAGGCACCTTTTGCCAGAGGCTCCAGGAGAGACCTTTATTCCCAGCTGCAGAATAGAGTACATTTTTCACATCTGTCCCCGTCCTGACTGGCCCAAGGACTACAGCGTGTGCAATCTCTCGTTTAATCTGTTCGAATGCCTGTTGCTGTTCAGGGCCCCACTGGAAATCATTCTTTTTGCGGGTAACCAGGTAGAGAGGGCTTACGATTCGACTGTACTCCGGGATATGCATCCTCCAGAAACCTATACCACCCAGAAAAGCTTGCGTTTCCTTCTTGCTGGTTGGTGGGGCCACTGTTGTGATCTTATCGATGACTTCTGTCGGGATCTGACGACGCCCATCTTGCCATTTCACCCCCAGGAACTGGATTTCTCAGGCAGGTCCCTTAACCTTACTCTTCTCTATGGCAAAACCGGCTCCCAGGAGGATCTGGATGATTTCCTTTCCTTTTTTGGAAACCTCCTCTGCTGTGTCCCCCCATATGATGATGTCATCAATGTATTGCAGGTGTTCTGGAGCCTCACCCTTCTCTATTGTGACCTGGATCAGTCCGTGGCAGATGGTGGGACTGTGTTTCCACCCCTGGGGCAGTCGGTTCCAAGTGTACTGCACGCCCCTCCAGGTGAAAGCGAACTGCGGCCTACACTCTGCGGCTAAGGGAATGGAGAAGAATGCGTTTGCCATGTCAACAGTGGCATACCACTTTGCTGTCTTGGACTCCAGCTCATACTGGAGCCCCAACATGTCTGGAACAGCAGCACTCAACGGTGGGGTGACTTCATTCAGGCCACGATAGTCCACAGTCAGTCTCCATTCTCCATTAGACTTACGCAAAGGTCAGATGGGACTGTTGAAGGGTGAATGGGTCTTGCTGATCACCCCTTGGCTCTCCAGCTCACGGATCATCTTATGGATGGGGATCACAGAGTCTCGGTTCGTCCGGTACTGCCGGCGATGCACTATTGTGGTGGCGATTGGCACTTGCTGTTCCTCGACTTTCAGCAACCCTACGACTGAAGGGCTCTCCGAGAGGCCGGGTAATGAGTTCAACTGTTTAGCCGCCTCTGTCTCCACAGCAGCTATTCCAAAAGCCCATCTATGTCCCTTGGGGTCCTTGAAGTACCTGTTCTTGAGGTAGTCAATGCCCAGAATACATGGGGCATCTGGACCAGTCACAATGGGGTGTTTCTGCCACTCTTTCCCGGTCAAGCTCACCTCAGCTTCCACCATGGTCAACTCTTGAGACCCTCCAGTCACCCCAGAAATGGAAAGAGTCTCTGGTCCCACATGTCCTGGAGGGCATTAACGTACACTGAGCGCCAGTATCAACCAAAACCTGATATTTCTGTGGGTCTGATGTGCCAGGCCATCTGACCCACACAGTCCAGTAGACACAGTTGTCCCGTGCCTCTACCTGGCTAGAGGCAGGGCCCCTCTAACATTCGTCTTCATCCTGCCAGTCACCGTTTTCCTCTTGCGAATGTCGACAGGAGGTGCCCTCTAGCAGGTCAGATCCCTGCCCACAGGATACTGGTGCGGCACTCGCTTTCGGAGACTTCCTCTTTTCTTTCTCCTTCAACTCTTGTACTCGGGCTGCTAGGGCACGGGTAGATTTCCTGTCCCACCGTCTCATGTCTTCTCCATGGTCAGTTAGGAAGAACCACAACTCAGTTCGTGAGGTCTGTCCGCTCTCTCTAGCTGGGGGGCGTCTGGTTTTCACTGGGGCCATATGGACATTGTTTCCCTCAATCCTCTCTTTCAACCCTGTAGTTAATTCCTTGAGCTCATTAATCATTGTCTCTACAGAGGAGATGCGGGCCTGTAGCGGTCCTTCAATCATGCTGTCATACAACCGAAGTTTATTTATTACAGACATCACTGGATCCCGCTTCTCCCCAGCCTCCAATGATGTCAGGTAACCTTTATGTGGGGACAGCCCCATACGTGTGAAGCTCCAGCACATCTGTGGTGTACACTTAACCTTGTCAGGATCCTTGGTAGGTTGCCCATCCCCTCCAAACAGTACTTCCAGCAATGCCATTTCTCTCGGCCCTAGGATTCCTTCTTCTATGGTCTTCCAGCTCTTTGTGTAATGATCTGCCTGCAAGGAATCTCTGTAAATGAACCTCTCTCTCACACCATCCAGGAGCCGTGTCCAGAGAGACAGGGACTTCGATTCCCTCACAAACACCTCCTCAATACCCACATCTTGGGCGATAGATCTCAGGAACCTCGCTTCACTGCCATCAAAGTTTACTGCATCACCTGTAGAGTCGAAAACTCAGATCATCCAGGCCAGAACGGGTTCACTCGGACGACGAGCAACGTCTGTCCTTAAATTCCGGAGGTTATTGTATGATAAAGACTCAGTGATGATTTCTGGCTCTGGAGCAGCCGCTTGTGAGGACCCTGCCTCTCCATCGTCGTCAACTGGGCGAACTGATTTGGCTTTATATTTCTTCCTGTGGATAGGGGCAACCTCCTTTGGCTTAGTCTGCCCCTTAGTTTTGGCCTTATCCTGAGTCACCTTGCTATTAGGCATCTTGTTCTCTTTTTTTCCTTTCCCCTGGAAGTGCTGCACCATAACAAGCAACTTCCTGTAGGCAATGGCCAAGGCCCCACATTCAGCTGCCAACTGCCTCTCCATGGACCCATCACAACCTCTCTCCCTCACGGCTTTCATTATTTTTGTAGGGTTCAGGAGTTGTTCAAGGGTGAGTTTCCATGTTATGGGAGCTGAGCAGCTTTCTAGGAATTTACCCATGTCCTCCCATAACCCATGCCACTCGAGGTTTTCCACCCCTGGGCCAGGCTCCTGAACGCCTTCTCGGTAATTCTTGGCCTTGGTTTGGTATATCAGGTACACTATAATGGCACAAACTAGGATGAAAAGCCCAACAATTGAAATGTCTCTGACATCTAAAAAGGATTTAAACTTCCCAGAGGCCATTGTATTGTATCCAAAAGGGAACTGAATAAAGGGTTGGGCGCACGCATTCCCCTGTGTGTCTCCATAAGAATGGGTGCTATTATCCTCTAAACCCCAGAGGAAACAGCTTAGGCTAGAGCAGTAGTGCATCCTTGAGGACATATTCCGGATGAAAATCACAGGTGCTGAGTTTGCCATGTCATATACCCAATGCACAAACTCAAAGGTACTTATTGCAATGAGAGTACTAGTATCTGAACTGAAACACGCTGACAGGTGGGACAGGTATCTTGGCATGGTTATGTACCAGAGGAAAGCAATAACCCCTAACATCATGGTGCCTACAAGTTCAAAACGTGTGTCAATCACACAAGGGTTTCAAAATGCGTGTAACTCACACAAAGGGTAGTTATTCTTTTTCCACCTTTCCTCTTTCCAGGCCCCACGTTGGGCGATAAAATGTCTCAGTCTGAAGAGACTAGACTGTTTGCTAAAGAGGATGAGTTATGAGGTAGACCAAACTCCTCTCTCTCTGCAATTGTAATGTCAAATTAAGGGGCTTTACTTGAGGAAAATCTGGAAAACCAGAGGAAATAACAACCCTTTATTAAAAGATATATGTATGTTGGCAAAAACAGTAATACAAAACAAAACAACAACAACAAGTCTAAAAGAATACTTCCCTGTCCTTTAGTACAGTCCTAACTGCAGGCTGCAGGGGGCGCTGTTGGATCTCTGAAGCTGTAGGACCTGCAGTACCTGGTTGTGGTCGGCGGGGGCACTGTGGGACTGCTGGAAGGTGTAGGACCTGCAGTACCTGGTTGTGACCTTCAGGGGACGCTGTTGGATCGCTGAAGCTGTAGGGCCTGCAGTACCCTGTGGGCGGCAGGGGGCGCTGTGGGCTCCGTCAGTCACCTGCGGGAGAAGTGTCCTGGAGAGAGTGGTCCCAGACCGCGTGGGGAAGCCGAGAAGGAGATGGGGGGATCCTCGCCTCCGTGGGGACGAAAAGCAAGGCCGACAATTAACCTTGGCAGCCAGTTCTTTTGTAAGGCTAATTGACTCCCTTCCCCCTTCGAACTCTGTTTCTCTTACAGGGAAAGCAGGGGAAGGGAAAATTCCTCTTTCAATTTATAACCCATAACATTATCCACCCCTAATTTTCTTTCCCATGCTTTCACACGTTATCAGATTAAATCTTTGAACTTCATACGTACATGCATTCATCCTAACTATGTACGCATCCACTAATAGATAGATACAGAGTTACATACAGATACAAGTATACAGTTTCAGCCAGTTTATCCGAGACTAAGGTCTCCTTGGGGTATGCACCGAGTTTCTCCATCTTCCTGCATTACCCACCAGGTGCAGCCGGGCCCTTGGGCAAAAACAATCCCACAAATGGGTTTGTCTTTGCTCGAGGCAGGGTTAACCCAAACCTTTTTCCCTAACACACCTCTCGCGTGAATCACTGGGACCTTGTCTCCATCCATGGTGTGGAGGGACTCTGACTGGGCAGGACCGGCTCGGTTGATGGACTCTCTGGTGTTAACTAACCATGTAGCCTTTGGCAGATGCTGATCCCAGTGCTTGTCTGTCCCTCCACCCAAGGCCTTCAGGGTGGTTTTCAACAGTCCATTATGTCGTTCAACTTTCCCTGCGGCTGCTGCATGGTATGGGATGTGGATTTGATGCCATGCTCCTCTGCCCAGGTGGCAACTAAGCTGTTTTTGAAATGAGTTCCGTTATCTGATTCAATGCGCTCTGGGGTGCCATGTCACCACAGGACTTGCTTTTCAAGGCCCAGGATGGTATTTTGGGCAGTAGTGTGAGGCACCGGGTACGTCTCCAACCATCCAGTGGTGACTTCCACCATGGTAAGCACATAGCGCTTACCTTGGCGGGTTCATGACAGTGTGATGTAATCGACTTGTCAGGCCTCCCCATACCTATACTTACTCCAACGTCCACCATACCATAGGGGCTTCAGTCTCTTAGCCTGTTTAATGGCAACGCAGGTCTCACAGTCCTGGATAACCTGGGAAATAATGTCCTTGGTTAAGTCCACCCCTCGGTCTCGTGCCCATCTATGGGTGGCATCTCTGCCCTGATGGTCTGAGGCATCATGGGCCCACTGTGCTAGGAACAACTCTCCTTTGTGCTGCCAGTCCAGGTCCACCTGTGACACCTCGACTCGTGCAGCTCGGTCTGCCTGTTCATTGTTGCGATGCTCCTCATTGGCTCGACCTTTGCGCACATGGGCGTCTACGTGACGGACCCTCACAGCGAGCTTCTCTGTTCGGGTAGCGATGTCTTGCCACATATCAGCGGCCCAGATGGGTTTTCCCCCGCGTTTCCAATTGGCCTTCTTCCATCTGTCCAACCATCCCCACAGAGCATTGGCTACCATCCACGAGCCAGTGTAGATGTAAAGCTTTGGCCACTTCTCCCGTTCAACAATGTCCAATGCCAGCTGGACCGCTTTGAGCTCTGCGAATTGGCTCGATTCTCCTTCCCCTTCAGTAGCTTCTGAAACTTGTCGGGCGGGGCTCCATACAGCTGCTTTCCATTTGCGCTTCATTCCTACAAGGCGACAGGCACCGCCAGTGAAGAGGGCGTAGCGTGCTTCTTCTTTCGGTAGCTTATCGAATTCTGGGGCTTCCTCAGCCCGTACCACCTGCTCTTCTTCTTCCTCATCCGCTAGACCAAAACTCTCACCTTCAGGCCAATTTGTGATGACTTCTAGGATCCCAGGGCAATTCAGATTTCCAATACGGGCACGCTGTGTGAGCAGAGCGATCCACTTACTCCATGTAGCATCAGTGGCATGATGTGTAGAGGGCGCCTTTCCCTTAAACATCCCGTTCAGCACTGGTAGTCGAGGTGCCAGGAGTAGCTGTTCTTCTGTGCCAATCACCTCGGAGGCAGCTTGTACTCCTTCATAAGCCGCTAGGATCTCCTTCTCTGTTGGCGTGTAGTTGGCTTCAGATCCCCTGTAGCTTCGACTCCAGAACCCAAGTGGGCGAACTCGAGTCTCACCAGGCACCTTTTGCCAGAGGCTCCAGGAGAGACCTTTATTCCCAGCTGCAGAATAGAGTACATTTTTCACATCTGTCCCCGTCCTGACTGGCCCAAGGACTACAGCGTGTGCAATCTCTCGTTTAATCTGTTCGAATGCCTGTTGCTGTTCAGGGCCCCACTGGAAATCATTCTTTTTGCGGGTAACCAGGTAGAGAGGGCTTACGATTCGACTGTACTCCGGGATATGCATCCTCCAGAAACCTATACCACCCAGAAAAGCTTGCGTTTCCTTCTTGCTGGTTGGTGGGGCCACTGTTGTGATCTTATCGATGACTTCTGTCGGGATCTGACGACGCCCATCTTGCCATTTCACCCCCAGGAACTGGATTTCTCAGGCAGGTCGCTTAACCTTACTCTTCTCTATGGCAAAACCGGCTCCCAGGAGGATCTGGATGATTTCCTTTCCTTTTTTGGAAACCTCCTCTGCTGTGTCCCCCCATATGATGATGTCATCAATGTATTGCAGGTGTTCTGGAGCCTCACCCTTCTCTATTGTGACCTGGATCAGTCCGTGGCAGATGGTGGGACTGTGTTTCCACCCCTGGGGCAGTCGGTTCCAAGTGTACTGCACGCCCCTCCAGGTGAAAGCGAACTGCGGCCTACACTCTGCGGCTAAGGGAATGGAGAAGAATGCGTTTGCCATGTCAACAGTGGCATACCACTTTGCTGTCTTGGACTCCAGCTCATACTGGAGCCCCAACATGTCTGGAACAGCAGCACTCAACGGTGGGGTGACTTCATTCAGGCCACGATAGTCCACAGTCAGTCTCCATTCTCCATTAGACTTACGCAAAGGTCAGATGGGACTGTTGAAGGGTGAATGGGTCTTGTTGATCACCCCTTGGCTCTCCAGCTCACGGATCATCTTATGGATGGGGATCACAGAGTCTCGGTTCGTCCGGTACTGCCGGCGATGCACTATTGTGGTGGCGATTGGCACTTGCTGTTCCTCGACTTTCAGCAACCCTACGACTGAAGGGCTCTCCGAGAGGCCGGGTAATGAGTTCAACTGTTTAGCCGCCTCTGTCTCCACAGCAGCTATTCCAAAAGCCCATCTATGTCCCTTGGGGTCCTTGAAGTACCTGTTCTTGAGGTAGTCAATGCCCAGAATACATGGGGCATCTGGACCAGTCACAATGGGGTGTTTCTGCCACTCTTTCCCGGTCAAGCTCACCTCAGCTTCCACCATGGTCAACTCTTGAGACCCTCCAGTCACCCCAGAAATGGAAAGAGTCTCTGGTCCCACATGTCCTGGAGGGCATTAACGTACACTGAGCGCCAGTATCAACCAAAACCTGATATTTCTGTGGGTCTGATGTGCCAGGCCATCTGACCCACACAGTCCAGTAGACACGGTTGTCCCGTGCCTCTACCTGGCTAGAGGCAGGGCCCCTCTAACATTCGTCTTCATCCTGCCAGTCACCGTTTTCCTCTTGCGAATGTCGACAGGAGGTGCCCTCTAGCAGGTCAGATCCCTGCCCACAGGATACTGGTGCGGCACTCGCTTTCGGAGACTTCCTCTTTTCTTTCTCCTTCAACTCTTGTACTCGGGCTGCTAGGGCACGGGTAGATTTCCTGTCCCACCGTCTCATGTCTTCTCCATGGTCAGTTAGGAAGAACCACAACTCAGTTCGTGAGGTCTGTCCGCTCTCTCTAGCTGGGGGGCGTCGGGTTTTCACTGGGGCCATATGGACATTGTTTCCCTCAATCCTCTCTTTCAACCCTGTAGTTAATTCCTTGAGCTCATTAATCATTGTCTCTACAGAGGAGATGCGGGCCTGTAGCGGTCCTTCAATCATGCTGTCATACAACCGAAGTTTATTTATTACAGACATCACTGGATCCCGCTTCTCCCCAGCCTCCAATGATGTCAGGTAACCTTTATGTGGGGACAGCCCCATACGTGTGAAGCTCCAGCACATCTGTGGTGTACACTTAACCTTGTCAGGATCCTTGGTAGGTTGCCCATCCCCTCCAAACAGTACTTCCAGCAATGCCATTTCTCTCGGCCCTAGGATTCCTTCTTCTATGGTCTTCCAACTCTTTGTGTAATGATCTGCCTGCAAGGAATCTCTGTAAATGAACCTCTCTCTCACACCATCCAGGAGCCGTGTCCAGAGAGACAGGGACTTCGATTCCCTCACAAACACCTCCTCAATACCCACATCTTGGGCGATAGATCTCAGGAACCTCGCTTCACTGCCATCAAAGTTTACTGCATCACCTGTAGAGTCGAAAACTCGGATCATCCAGGCCAGAACGGGTTCACTCGGACGACGAGCAACGTCTGTCCTTAAATTCCGGAGGTTATTGTATGATAAAGACTCAGTGATGATTTCTGGCTCTGGAGCAGCCGCTTGTGAGGACCCTGCCTCTCCATCGTCGTCAACTGGGCGAACTGATTTGGCTTTATATTTCTTCCTGTGGATAGGGGCAACCTCCTTTGGCTTAGTCTGCCCCTTAGTTTTGGCCTTATCCTGAGTCACCTTGCTATTAGGCATCTTGTTCTCTTTTTTTCCTTTCCCCTGGAAGTGCTGCACCATAACAAGCAACTTCCTGTAGGCAATGGCCAAGGCCCCACATTCAGCTGCCAACTGCCTCTCCATGGACCCATCACAACCTCTCTCCCTCACGGCTTTCATTATTTTTGTAGGGTTCAGGAGTTGTTCAAGGGTGAGTTTCCATGTTATGGGAGCTGAGCAGCTTTCTAGGAATTTACCCATGTCCTCCCATAACCCATGCCACTCGAGGTTTTCCACCCCTGGGCCAGGCTCCTGAACGCCTTCTCGGTAATTCTTGGCCTTGGTTTGGTATATCAGGTACACTATAATGGCACAAACTAGGATGAAAAGCCCAACAATTGAAATGTCTCTGACATCTAAAAAGGATTTAAACTTCCCAGAGGCCATTGTATTGTATCCAAAAGGGAACTGAATAAAGGGTTGGGCGCACGCATTCCCCTGTGTGTCTCCATAAGAATGGGTGCTATTATCCTCTAAACCCCAGAGGAAACAGCTTAGGCTAGAGCAGTAGTGCATCCTTGAGGACATATTCCGGATGAAAATCACAGGTGCTGAGTTTGCCATGTCATATACCCAATGCACAAACTCAAAGGTACTTATTGCAATGAGAGTACTAGTATCTGAACTGAAACACGCTGACAGGTGGGACAGGTATCTTGGCATGGTTATGTACCAGAGGAAAGCAATAACCCCTAACATCATGGTGCCTACAAGTTCAAAACGTGTGTCAATCACACAAGGGTTTCAAAATGCGTGTAACTCACACAAAGGGTAGTTATTCTTTTTCCACCTTTCCTCTTTCCAGGCCCCACGTTGGGCGATAAAATGTCTCAGTCTGAAGAGACTAGACTGTTTGCTAAAGAGGATGAGTTATGAGGTAGACCAAACTCCTCTCTCTCTGCAATTGTAATGTCAAATTAAGGGGCTTTACTTGAGGAAAATCTGGAAAACCAGAGGAAATAACAACCCTTTATTAAAAGATATATGTATGTTGGCAAAAACAGTAATACAAAACAAAACAACAACAACAAGTCTAAAAGAATACTTCCCTGTCCTTTAGCACAGTCCTAACTGCAGGCTGCAGGGGGCGCTGTTGGATCTCTGAAGCTGTAGGACCTGCAGTACCTGGTCGTGGTCGGCAGGGGGCGCTGTTGGATCGCTGAAGTTGCAGGGTCTGCAGTGCCTGGTTGTGGTCGGCAGGGGGCACTGTGGGACTGCTGGAAGGTGTAGGACCTGCACTACCTGGTTGTGACCTTCAGGGGGCGCTGTTGGATCGCTGAAGCTGTAGGGTCTGCAGTACCCTGTGGGCGGCAGGGGGCGCTGTGGGTTCCGTCAGTCACCTGCGGGAGAAGTGTCCTGGAGAGAGTGGTCCCAGACCGCGTGGGGAAGCCGAGAAGGAGATGGGGGGATCCTCGCCTCCGTGGGGACGAAAAGCAAGGCCGACAATTAACCTTGGCAGCCAGTTCTTTTGTAAGGCTAATTGACTCCCTTCCCCCTTCGAACTCTGTTTCTCTTACAGGGAAAGCAGGGGAAGGGAAAATTCCTCTTTCAATTTATAACCCATAACATTATCCACCCCTAATTTTCTTTCCCATGCTTTCACACGTTATCAGATTAAATCTTTGAACTTCATACGTACATGCATTCATCCTAACTATGTACGCATCCACTAATAGATAGATACAGAGTTACATACAGATACAAGTATACAGTTTCAGCCAGTTTATCCGAGACTAAGGTCTCCTTGGGGTATGCACCGAGTTTCTCCATCTTCCTGCATTACCCACCAGGTGCAGCCGGGCCCTTGGGCAAAAACAATCCCACAAATGGGTTTATCTTTGCTCGAGGCAGGGTTAACCCAAACCTTTTTCCCTAACACACCTCTCGCGTGAATCACTGGGACCTTGTCTCCATCCATGGTGTGGAGGGACTCTGACTGGGCAGGACCGGCTCGGTTGATGGACCCTCTGGTGTTAACTAACCATGTAGCCTTTGGCAGATGCTGATCCCAGTGCTTGTCTGTCCCTCCACCCAAGGCCTTCAGGGTGGTTTTCAACAGTCCATTATGTCGTTCAACTTTCCCTGCGGCTGCTGCATGGTATGGGATGTGGATTTGATGCCATGCTCCTCTGCCCAGGTGGCAACTAAGCTGTTTTTGAAATGAGTTCCGTTATCTGATTCAATGCGCTCTGGGGTGCCATGTCGCCACAGGACTTGCTTTTCAAGGCCCAGGATGGTATTTTGGGCAGTAGTGTGAGGCACCGGGTACGTCTCCAACCATCCAGTGGTGACTTCCACCATGGTAAGCACATAGCGCTTACCTTGGCGGGTTCATGACAGTGTGATGTAATCGACTTGTCAGGCCTCCCCATACCTATACTTACTCCAACGTCCACCATACCATAGGGGCTTCAGTCTCTTAGCCTGTTTAATGGCAACGCAGGTCTCACAGTCCTGGATAACCTGGGAAATAATGTCCTTGGTTAAGTCCACCCCTCGGTCTCGTGCCCATCTATGGGTGGCATCTCTGCCCTGATGGTCTGAGGCATCATGGGCCCACTGTGCTAGGAACAACTCTCCTTTGTGCTGCCAGTCCAGGTCCACCTGTGACACCTCGACTCGTGCAGCTCGGTCTGCCTGTTCATTGTTGCGATGCTCCTCATTGGCTCGACCTTTGCGCACATGGGCGTCTACGTGACGGACCCTCACAGCGAGCTTCTCTGTTCGGGTAGCGATGTCTTGCCACATATCAGCGGCCCAGATGGGTTTTCCCCCGCGTTTCCAATTGACCTTCTTCCATCTGTCCAACCATCCCCACAGAGCATTGGCTACCATCCACGAGCCAGTGTAGATGTAAAGCTTTGGCCACTTCTCCCGTTCAACAATGTCCAATGCCAGCTGGACCGCTTTGAGCTCTGCGAATTGGCTCGATTCTCCTTCCCCTTCAGTAGCTTCTGAAACTTGTCGGGCGGGGCTCCATACAGCTGCTTTCCATTTGCACTTCATTCCTACAAGGCGACAGGCACCGTCAGTGAAGAGGGCGTAGCGTGCTTCTTCTTTCGGTAGCTTATCGAATTCTGGGGCTTCCTCAGCCCGTACCACCTGCTCTTCTTCTTCCTCATCCGCTAGACCAAAACTCTCACCTTCAGGCCAATTTGTGATGACTTCTAGGATCCCAGGGCAATTCAGATTTCCAATACGGGCACGCTGTGTGAGCAGAGCGATCCACTTACTCCATGTAGCATCAGTGGCATGATGTGTAGAGGGCGCCTTTCCCTTAAACATCCAGTTCAGCACTGGTAGTCGAGGTGCCAGGAGTAGCTGTTCTTCTGTGCCAATCACCTCGGAGGCAGCTTGTACTCCTTCATAAGCCGCTAGGATCTCCTTCTCTGTTGGCGTGTAGTTGGCTTCAGATCCCCTGTAGCTTCGACTCCAGAACCCAAGTGGGCGAACTCGAGTCTCACCAGGCACCTTTTGCCAGAGGCTCCAGGAGAGACCTTTATTCCCAGCTGCAGAATAGAGTACATTTTTCACATCTGTCCCCGTCCTGACTGGCCCAAGGACTACAGCGTGTGCAATCTCTCGTTTAATCTGTTCGAATGCCTGTTGCTGTTCAGGGCCCCACTGGAAATCATTCTTTTTGCGGGTAACCAGGTAGAGAGGGCTTACGATTCGACTGTACTCCGGGATATGCATCCTCCAGAAACCTATACCACCCAGAAAAGCTTGCGTTTCCTTCTTGCTGGTTGGTGGGGCCACTGTTGTGATCTTATCGATGACTTCTGTCGGGATCTGACGACGCCCATCTTGCCATTTCACCCCAGGAACTGGATTTCTCAGGCAGGTCCCTTAACCTTACTCTTCTCTATGGCAAAACCGGCTCCCAGGAGGATCTGGATGATTTCCTTTCCTTTTTTGGAAACCTCCTCTGCTGTGTCCCCCCATATGATGATGTCATCAATGTATTGCAGGTGTTCTGGAGCCTCACCCTTCTCTATTGTGACCTGGATCAGTCCGTGGCAGATGGTGGGACTGTGTTTCCACCCCTGGGGCAGTCGGTTCCAAGTGTACTGCACGCCCCTCCAGGTGAAAGCGAACTGCGGCCTACACTCTGCGGCTAAGGGAATGGAGAAGAATGCGTTTGCCATGTCAACAGTGGCATACCACTTTGCTGTCTTGGACTCCAGCTCATACTGGAGCCCCAACATGTCTGGAACAGCAGCACTCAACGGTGGGGTGACTTCATTCAGGCCACGATAGTCCACAGTCAGTCTCCATTCTCCATTAGACTTACGCAAAGGTCAGATGGGACTGTTGAAGGGTGAATGGGTCTTGCTGATCACCCCTTGGCTCTCCAGCTCACGGATCATCTTATGGATGGGGATCACAGAGTCTCGGTTCGTCCGGTACTGCCGGCGATGCACTATTGTGGTGGCGATTGGCACTTGCTGTTCCTCGACTTTCAGCAACCCTACGACTGAAGGGCTCTCCGAGAGGCCGGGTAATGAGTTCAACTGTTTAGCCGCCTCTGTCTCCACAGCAGCTATTCCAAAAGCCCATCTATGTCCCTTGGGGTCCTTGAAGTACCTGTTCTTGAGGTAGTCAATGCCCAGAATACATGGGGCATCTGGACCAGTCACAATGGGGTGTTTCTGCCACTCTTTCCCGGTCAAGCTCACCTCAGCTTCCACCATGGTCAACTCTTGAGACCCTCCAGTCACCCCAGAAATGGAAAGAGTCTCTGGTCCCACATGTCCTGGAGGGCATTAACGTACACTGAGCGCCAGTATCAACCAAAACCTGATATTTCTGTGGGTCTGATGTGCCAGGCCATCTGACCCACACAGTCCAGTAGACACGGTTGTCCCGTGCCTCTACCTGGCTAGAGGCAGGGCCCCTCTAACATTCGTCTTCATCCTGCCAGTCACCGTTTTCCTCTTGCGAATGTCGACAGGAGGTGCCCTCTAGCAGGTCAGATCCCTGCCCACAGGATACTGGTGCGGCACTCGCTTTCGGAGACTTCCTCTTTTCTTTCTCCTTCAACTCTTGTACTCGGGCTGCTAGGGCACGGGTAGATTTCCTGTCCCACCGTCTCATGTCTTCTCCATGGTCAGTTAGGAAGAACCACAACTCAGTTCGTGAGGTCTGTCCGCTCTCTCTAGCTGGGGGGCGTCGGGTTTTCACTGGGGCCATATGGACATTGTTTCCCTCAATCCTCTCTTTCAACCCTGTAGTTAATTCCTTGAGCTCATTAATCATTGTCTCTACAGAGGAGATGCGGGCCTGTAGCGGTCCTTCAATCATGCTGTCATACAACCGAAGTTTATTTATTACAGACATCACTGGATCCCGCTTCTCCCCAGCCTCCAATGATGTCAGGTAACCTTTATGTGGGGACAGCCCCATACGTGTGAAGCTCCAGCACATCTGTGGTGTACACTTAACCTTGTCAGGATCCTTGGTAGGTTGCCCATCCCCTCCAAACAGTACTTCCAGCAATGCCATTTCTCTCGGCCCTAGGATTCCTTCTTCTATGGTCTTCCAACTCTTTGTGTAATGATCTGCCTGCAAGGAATCTCTGTAAATGAACCTCTCTCTCACACCATCCAGGAGCCGTGTCCAGAGAGACAGGGACTTCGATTCCCTCACAAACACCTCCTCAATACCCACATCTTGGGCGATAGATCTCAGGAACCTCGCTTCACTGCCATCAAAGTTTACTGCATCACCTGTAGAGTCGAAAACTCGGATCATCCAGGCCAGAACGGGTTCACTCGGACGACGAGCAACGTCTGTCCTTAAATTCCGGAGGTTATTGTATGATAAAGACTCAGTGATGATTTCTGGCTCTGGAGCAGCCGCTTGTGAGGACCCTGCCTCTCCATCGTCGTCAACTGGGCGAACTGATTTGGCTTTATATTTCTTCCTGTGGATAGGGGCAACCTCCTTTGGCTTAGTCTGCCCCTTAGTTTTGGCCTTATCCTGAGTCACCTTGCTATTAGGCATCTTGTTCTCTTTTTTTCCTTTCCCCTGGAAGTGCTGCACCATAACAAGCAACTTCCTGTAGGCAATGGCCAAGGCCCCACATTCAGCTGCCAACTGCCTCTCCATGGACCCATCACAACCTCTCTCCCTCACGGCTTTCATTATTTTTGTAGGGTTCAGGAGTTGTTCAAGGGTGAGTTTCCATGTTATGGGAGCTGAGCAGCTTTCTAGGAATTTACCCATGTCCTCCCATAACCCATGCCACTCGAGGTTTTCCACCCCTGGGCCAGGCTCCTGAACGCCTTCTCGGTAATTCTTGGCCTTGGTTTGGTATATCAGGTACACTATAATGGCACAAACTAGGATGAAAAGCCCAACAATTGAAATGTCTCTGACATCTAAAAAGGATTTAAACTTCCCAGAGGCCATTGTATTGTATCCAAAAGGGAACTGAATAAAGGGTTGGGCGCACGCATTCCCCTGTGTGTCTCCATAAGAATGGGTGCTATTATCCTCTAAACCCCAGAGGAAACAGCTTAGGCTAGAGCAGTAGTGCATCCTTGAGGACATATTCCGGATGAAAATCACAGGTGCTGAGTTTGCCATGTCATATACCCAATGCACAAACTCAAAGGTACTTATTGCAATGAGAGTACTAGTATCTGAACTGAAACACGCTGACAGGTGGGACAGGTATCTTGGCATGGTTATGTACCAGAGGAAAGCAATAACCCCTAACATCATGGTGCCTACAAGTTCAAAACGTGTGTCAATCACACAAGGGTTTCAAAATGCGTGTAACTCACACAAAGGGTAGTTATTCTTTTTCCACCTTTCCTCTTTCCAGGCCCCACGTTGGGCGATAAAATGTCTCAGTCTGAAGAGACTAGACTGTTTGCTAAAGAGGATGAGTTATGAGGTAGACCAAACTCCTCTCTCTCTGCAATTGTAATGTCAAATTAAGGGGCTTTACTTGAGGAAAATCTGGAAAACCAGAGGAAATAACAACCCTTTATTAAAAGATATATGTATGTTGGCAAAAACAGTAATACAAAACAAAACAACAACAACAAGTCTAAAAGAATACTTCCCTGTCCTTTAGCACAGTCCTAACTGCAGGCTGCAGGGGGCGCTGTTGGATCTCTGAAGCTGTAGGACCTGCAGTACCTGGTCGTGGTCGGCAGGGGGCGCTGTTGGATCGCTGAAGTTGCAGGGTCTGCAGTGCCTGGTTGTGGTCGGCAGGGGGCACTGTGGGACTGCTGGAAGGTGTAGGACCTGCAGTACCTGGTTGTGACCTTCAGGGGGCGCTGTTGGATCGCTGAAGCTGTAGGGTCTGCAGTACCCTGTGGGCGGCAGGGGGCGCTGTGGGCTCCGTCAGTCACCTGCGGGAGAAGTGTCCTGGAGAGAGTGGTCCCAGACCGCGTGGGGAAGCCGAGAAGGAGATGGGGGGATCCTCGCCTCCGTGGGGACGAAAAGCAAGGCCGACAATTAACCTTGGCAGCCAGTTCTTTTGTAAGGCTAATTGACTCCCTTCCCCCTTCGAACTCTGTTTCTCTTACAGGGAAAGCAGGGGAAGGGAAAATTCCTCTTTCAATTTATAACCCATAACATTATCCACCCCTAATTTTCTTTCCCATGCTTTCACACGTTATCAGATTAAATCTTTGAACTTCATACGTACATGCATTCATCCTAACTATGTATGCATCCACTAATAGATAGATACAGAGTTACATACAGATACAAGTATACAGTTTCAGCCAGTTTATCCGAGACTAAGGTCTCCTTGGGGTATGCACCGAGTTTCTCCATCTTCCTGCATTACCCACCAGGTGCAGCCGGGCCCTTGGGCAAAAACAATCCCACAAATGGGTTTGTCTTTGCTCGAGGCAGGGTTAACCAAAACCTTTTTCCCTAACACACCTCTCGCGTGAATCACTGGGACCTTGTCTCCATCCATGGTGTGGAGGGACTCTGACTGGGCAGGACCGGCTCGGTTGATGGACCCTCTGGTGTTAACTAACCATGTAGCCTTTGGCAGATGCTGATCCCAGTGCTTGTCTGTCCCTCCACCCAAGGCCTTCAGGGTGGTTTTCAACAGTCCATTATGTCGTTCAACTTTCCCTGCGGCTGCTGCATGGTATGGGATGTGGATTTGATGCCATGCTCCTCTGCCCAGGTGGCAACTAAGCTGTTTTTGAAATGAGTTCCGTTATCTGATTCAATGCGCTCTGGGGTGCCATGTCGCCACAGGACTTGCTTTTCAAGGCCCAGGATGGTATTTTGGGCAGTAGTGTGAGGCACCGGGTACGTCTCCAACCATCCAGTGGTGACTTCCACCATGGTAAGCACATAGCGCTTACCTTGGCGGGTTCATGACAGTGTGATGTAATCGACTTGTCAGGCCTCCCCATACCTATACTTACTCCAACGTCCACCATACCATAGGGGCTTCAGTCTCTTAGCCTGTTTAATGGCAACGCAGGTCTCACAGTCCTGGATAACCTGGGAAATAATGTCCTTGGTTAAGTCCACCCCTCGGTCTCGTGCCCATCTATGGGTGGCATCTCTGCCCTGATGGTCTGAGGCATCATGGGCCCACTGTGCTAGGAACAACTCTCCTTTGTGCTGCCAGTCCAGGTCCACCTGTGACACCTCAACTCGTGCAGCTCGGTCTGCCTGTTCATTGTTGCGATGCTCCTCATTGGCTCGACCTTTGCGCACATGGGCGTCTACGTGACGGACCCTCACAGCGAGCTTCTCTGTTCGGGTAGCGATGTCTTGCCACATATCAGCGGCCCAGATGGGTTTTCCCCCGCGTTTCCAATTGGCCTTCTTCCATCTGTCCAACCATCCCCACAGAGCATTGGCTACCATCCACGAGCCAGTGTAGATGTAAAGCTTTGGCCACTTCTCCCGTTCAACAATGTCCAATGCCAGCTGGACCGCTTTGAGCTCTGCGAATTGGCTCGATTCTCCTTCCCCTTCAGTAGCTTCTGAAACTTGTCGGGCGGGGCTCCATACAGCTGCTTTCCATTTGCACTTCATTCCTACAAGGCGACAGGCACCGTCAGTGAAGAGGGCGTAGCGTGCTTCTTCTTTCGGTAGCTTATCGAATTCTGGGGCTTCCTCAGCCCGTACCACCTGCTCTTCTTCTTCCTCATCCGCTAGACCAAAACTCTCACCTTCAGGCCAATTTGTGATGACTTCTAGGATCCCAGGGCAATTCAGATTTCCAATACGGGCACGCTGTGTGAGCAGAGCGATCCACTTACTCCATGTAGCATCAGTGGCATGATGTGTAGAGGGCGCCTTTCCCTTAAACATCCCGTTCAGCACTGGTAGTCGAGGTGCCAGGAGTAGCTGTTCTTCTGTGCCAATCACCTCGGAGGCAGCTTGTACTCCTTCATAAGCCGCTAGGATCTCCTTCTCTGTTGGCGTGTAGTTGGCTTCAGATCCCCTGTAGCTTCGACTCCAGAACCCAAGTGGGCGAACTCGAGTCTCACCAGGCACCTTTTGCCAGAGGCTCCAGGAGAGACCTTTATTCCCAGCTGCAGAATAGAGTACATTTTTCACATCTGTCCCCGTCCTGACTGGCCCAAGGACTACAGCGTGTGCAATCTCTCGTTTAATCTGTTCGAATGCCTGTTGCTGTTCAGGGCCCCACTGGAAATCATTCTTTTTGCGGGTAACCAGGTAGAGAGGGCTTACGATTCGACTGTACTCCGGGATATGCATCCTCCAGAAACCTATACCACCCAGAAAAGCTTGCGTTTCCTTCTTGCTGGTTGGTGGGGCCACTGTTGTGATCTTATCGATGACTTCTGTCGGGATCTGACGACGCCCATCTTGCCATTTCACCCCCAGGAACTGGATTTCTCAGGCAGGTCCCTTAACCTTACTCTTCTCTATGGCAAAACCGGCTCCCAGGAGGATCTGGATGATTTCCTTTCCTTTTTTGGAAACCTCCTCTGCTGTGTCCCCCCATATGATGATGTCATCAATGTATTGCAGGTGTTCTGGAGCCTCACCCTTCTCTATTGTGACCTGGATCAGTCCGTGGCAGATGGTGGGACTGTGTTTCCACCCCTGGGGCAGTCGGTTCCAAGTGTACTGCACGCCCCTCCAGGTGAAAGCGAACTGCGGCCTACACTCTGCGGCTAAGGGAATGGAGAAGAATGCGTTTGCCATGTCAACAGTGGCATACCACTTTGCTGTCTTGGACTCCAGCTCATACTGGAGCCCCAACATGTCTGGAACAGCAGCACTCAACGGTGGGGTGACTTCATTCAGGCCACGATAGTCCACAGTCAGTCTCCATTCTCCATTAGACTTACGCAAAGGTCAGATGGGACTGTTGAAGGGTGAATGGGTCTTGCTGATCACCCCTTGGCTCTCCAGCTCACGGATCATCTTATGGATGGGGATCACAGAGTCTCGGTTCGTCCGGTACTGCCGGCGATGCACTATTGTGGTGGCGATTGGCACTTGCTGTTCCTCGACTTTCAGCAACCCTACGACTGAAGGGCTCTCCGAGAGGCCGGGTAATGAGTTCAACTGTTTAGCCGCCTCTGTCTCCACAGCAGCTATTCCAAAAGCCCATCTATGTCCCTTGGGGTCCTTGAAGTACCTGTTCTTGAGGTAGTCAATGCCCAGAATACATGGGGCATCTGGACCAGTCACAATGGGGTGTTTCTGCCACTCTTTCCCGGTCAAGCTCACCTCAGCTTCCACCATGGTCAACTCTTGAGACCCTCCAGTCACCCCAGAAATGGAAAGAGTCTCTGGTCCCACATGTCCTGGAGGGCATTAACGTACACTGAGCGCCAGTATCAACCAAAACCTGATATTTCTGTGGGTCTGATGTGCCAGGCCATCTGACCCACACAGTCCAGTAGACACGGTTGTCCCGTGCCTCTACCTGGCTAGAGGCAGGGCCCCTCTAACATTCGTCTTCATCCTGCCAGTCACCGTTTTCCTCTTGCGAATGTCGACAGGAGGTGCCCTCTAGCAGGTCAGATCCCTGCCCACAGGATACTGGTGCGGCACTCGCTTTCGGAGACTTCCTCTTTTCTTTCTCCTTCAACTCTTGTACTCGGGCTGCTAGGGCACGGGTAGATTTCCTGTCCCACCGTCTCATGTCTTCTCCATGGTCAGTTAGGAAGAACCACAACTCAGTTCGTGAGGTCTGTCCGCTCTCTCTAGCTGGGGGGCGTCGGGTTTTCACTGGGGCCATATGGACATTGTTTCCCTCAATCCTCTCTTTCAACCCTGTAGTTAATTCCTTGAGCTCATTAATCATTGTCTCTACAGAGGAGATGCGGGCCTGTAGCGGTCCTTCAATCATGCTGTCATACAACCGAAGTTTATTTATTACAGACATCACTGGATCCCGCTTCTCCCCAGCCTCCAATGATGTCAGGTAACCTTTATGTGGGGACAGCCCCATACGTGTGAAGCTCCAGCACATCTGTGGTGTACACTTAACCTTGTCAGGATCCTTGGTAGGTTGCCCATCCCCTCCAAACAGTACTTCCAGCAATGCCATTTCTCTCGGCCCTAGGATTCCTTCTTCTATGGTCTTCCAGCTCTTTGTGTAATGATCTGCCTGCAAGGAATCTCTGTAAATGAACCTCTCTCTCACACCATCCAGGAGCCGTGTCCAGAGAGACAGGGACTTCGATTCCCTCACAAACACCTCCTCAATACCCACATCTTGGGCGATAGATCTCAGGAACCTCGCTTCACTGCCATCAAAGTTTACTGCATCACCTGTAGAGTCGAAAACTCAGATCATCCAGGCCAGAACGGGTTCACTCGGACGACGAGCAACGTCTGTCCTTAAATTCCGGAGGTTATTGTATGATAAAGACTCAGTGATGATTTCTGGCTCTGGAGCAGCCGCTTGTGAGGACCCTGCCTCTCCATCGTCGTCAACTGGGCGAACTGATTTGGCTTTATATTTCTTCCTGTGGATAGGGGCAACCTCCTTTGGCTTAGTCTGCCCCTTAGTTTTGGCCTTATCCTGAGTCACCTTGCTATTAGGCATCTTGTTCTCTTTTTTTCCTTTCCCCTGGAAGTGCTGCACCATAACAAGCAACTTCCTGTAGGCAATGGCCAAGGCCCCACATTCAGCTGCCAACTGCCTCTCCATGGACCCATCACAACCTCTCTCCCTCACGGCTTTCATTATTTTTGTAGGGTTCAGGAGTTGTTCAAGGGTGAGTTTCCATGTTATGGGAGCTGAGCAGCTTTCTAGGAATTTACCCATGTCCTCCCATAACCCATGCCACTCGAGGTTTTCCACCCCTGGGCCAGGCTCCTGAACGCCTTCTCGGTAATTCTTGGCCTTGGTTTGGTATATCAGGTACACTATAATGGCACAAACTAGGATGAAAAGCCCAACAATTGAAATGTCTCTGACATCTAAAAAGGATTTAAACTTCCCAGAGGCCATTGTATTGTATCCAAAAGGGAACTGAATAAAGGGTTGGGCGCACGCATTCCCCTGTGTGTCTCCATAAGAATGGGTGCTATTATCCTCTAAACCCCAGAGGAAACAGCTTAGGCTAGAGCAGTAGTGCATCCTTGAGGACATATTCCGGATGAAAATCACAGGTGCTGAGTTTGCCATGTCATATACCCAATGCACAAACTCAAAGGTACTTATTGCAATGAGAGTACTAGTATCTGAACTGAAACACGCTGACAGGTGGGACAGGTATCTTGGCATGGTTATGTACCAGAGGAAAGCAATAACCCCTAACATCATGGTGCCTACAAGTTCAAAACGTGTGTCAATCACACAAGGGTTTCAAAATGCGTGTAACTCACACAAAGGGTAGTTATTCTTTTTCCACCTTTCCTCTTTCCAGGCCCCACGTTGGGCGATAAAATGTCTCAGTCTGAAGAGACTAGACTGTTTGCTAAAGAGGATGAGTTATGAGGTAGACCAAACTCCTCTCTCTCTGCAATTGTAATGTCAAATTAAGGGGCTTTACTTGAGGAAAATCTGGAAAACCAGAGGAAATAACAACCCTTTATTAAAAGATATATGTATGTTGGCAAAAACAGTAATACAAAACAAAACAACAACAACAAGTCTAAAAGAATACTTCCCTGTCCTTTAGCACAGTCCTAACTGCAGGCTGCAGGGGGCGCTGTTGGATCTCTGAAGCTGTAGGACCTGCAGTACCTGGTCGTGGTCGGCAGGGGGCGCTGTTGGATCGCTGAAGCTGCAGGGTCTGCAGTGCCTGGTTGTGGTCGGCAGGGGGCACTGTGGGACTGCTGGAAGGTGTAGGACCTGCACTACCTGGTTGTGGCCTGCAGAGGGCGCTGTGGGACTGCTGGAAGGTGTAGGACCTGCAGTACCTGGTTGTGACCTTCAGGGGGCGCTGTTGGATCACTGAAGCTGTAGGGCCTGCAGTACCCTGTGGGCGGCAGGGGGCGCTGTGGGCTCCGTCAGTCACCTGCGGGAGAAGTGTCCTGGAGAGAGTGGTCCCAGACCGCGTGGGGAAGCCGAGAAGGAGATGGGGGGATCCTCGCCTCCGTGGGGACGAAAAGCAAGGCCGACAATTAACCTTGGCAGCCAGTTCTTTTGTAAGGCTAATTGACTCCCTTCCCCCTTCGAACTCTGTTTCTCTTACAGGGAAAGCAGGGGAAGGGAAAATTCCTCTTTCAATTTATAACCCATAACATTATCCACCCCTAATTTTCTTTCCCATGCTTTCACACGTTATCAGATTAAATCTTTGAACTTCATACGTACATGCATTCATCCTAACTATGTACGCATCCACTAATAGATAGATACAGAGTTACATACAGATACAAGTATACAGTTTCAGCCAGTTTATCCGAGACTAAGGTCTCCTTGGGGTATGCACCGAGTTTCTCCATCTTCCTGCATTACCCACCAGGTGCAGCCGGGCCCTTGGGCAAAAACAATCCCACAAATGGGTTTGTCTTTGCTCGAGGCAGGGTTAACCCAAACCTTTTTCCCTAACACACCTCTCGCGTGAATCACTGGGACCTTGTCTCCATCCATGGTGTGGAGGGACTCTGACTGGGCAGGACCGGCTCGGTTGATGGACCCTCTGGTGTTAACTAACCATGTAGCCTTTGGCAGATGCTGATCCCAGTGCTTGTCTGTCCCTCCACCCAAGGCCTTCAGGGTGGTTTTCAACAGTCCATTATGTCGTTCAACTTTCCCTGCGGCTGCTGCATGGTATGGGATGTGGATTTGATGCCCTCTCCTCTGCCCAGGTGGCAACTAAGCTGTTTTTGAAATGAGTTCCGTTATCTGATTCAATGCGCTCTGGGGTGCCATGTCGCCACAGGACTTGCTTTTCAAGGCCCAGGATGGTATTTTGGGCAGTAGTGTGAGGCACCGGGTACGTCTCCAACCATCCAGTGGTGACTTCCACCATGGTAAGCACATAGCGCTTACCTTGGCGGGTTCATGACAGTGTGATGTAATCGACTTGTCAGGCCTCCCCATACCTATACTTACTCCAACGTCCACCATACCATAGGGGCTTCAGTCTCTTAGCCTGTTTAATGGCAACGCAGGTCTCACAGTCCTGGATAACCTGGGAAATAATGTCCTTGGTTAAGTCCACCCCTCGGTCTCGTGCCCATCTATGGGTGGCATCTCTGCCCTGATGGTCTGAGGCATCATGGGCCCACTGTGCTAGGAACAACTCTCCTTTGTGCTGCCAGTCCAGGTCCACCTGTGACACCTCGACTCGTGCAGCTCGGTCTGCCTGTTCATTGTTGCGATGCTCCTCATTGGCTCGACCTTTGCGCACATGGGCGTCTACGTGACGGACCCTCACAGCGAGCTTCTCTGTTCGGGTAGCGATGTCTTGCCACATATCAGCGGCCCAGATGGGTTTTCCCCCGCGTTTCCAATTGACCTTCTTCCATCTGTCCAACCATCCCCACAGAGCATTGGCTACCATCCACGAGCCAGTGTAGATGTAAAGCTTTGGCCACTTCTCCCGTTCAACAATGTCCAATGCCAGCTGGACCGCTTTGAGCTCTGCGAATTGGCTCGATTCTCCTTCCCCTTCAGTAGCTTCTGAAACTTGTCGGGCGGGGCTCCATACAGCTGCTTTCCATTTGCGCTTCATTCCTACAAGGCGACAGGCACCGTCAGTGAAGAGGGCGTAGCGTGCTTCTTCTTTCGGTAGCTTATCGAATTCTGGGGCTTCCTCAGCCCGTACCACCTGCTCTTCTTCTTCCTCATCCGCTAGACCAAAACTCTCACCTTCAGGCCAATTTGTGATGACTTCTAGGATCCCAGGGCAATTCAGATTTCCAATACGGGCACGCTGTGTGAGCAGAGCGATCCACTTACTCCATGTAGCATCAGTGGCATGATGTGTAGAGGGCGCCTTTCCCTTAAACATCCCGTTCAGCACTGGTAGTCGAGGTGCCAGGAGTAGCTGTTCTTCTGTGCCAATCACCTCGGAGGCAGCTTGTACTCCTTCATAAGCCGCTAGGATCTCCTTCTCTGTTGGCGTGTAGTTGGCTTCAGATCCCCTGTAGCTTCGACTCCAGAACCCAAGTGGGCGAACTCGAGTCTCACCAGGCACCTTTTGCCAGAGGCTCCAGGAGAGACCTTTATTCCCAGCTGCAGAATAGAGTACATTTTTCACATCTGTCCCCGTCCTGACTGGCCCAAGGACTACAGCGTGTGCAATCTCTCGTTTAATCTGTTCGAATGCCTGTTGCTGTTCAGGGCCCCACTGGAAATCATTCTTTTTGCGGGTAACCAGGTAGAGAGGGCTTACGATTCGACTGTACTCCGGGATATGCATCCTCCAGAAACCTATACCACCCAGAAAAGCTTGCGTTTCCTTCTTGCTGGTTGGTGGGGCCACTGTTGTGATCTTATCGATGACTTCTGTCGGGATCTGACGACGCCCATCTTGCCATTTCACCCCCAGGAACTGGATTTCTCAGGCAGGTCCCTTAACCTTACTCTTCTTTATGGCAAAACCGGCTCCCAGGAGGATCTGGATGATTTCCTTTCCTTTTTTGGAAACCTCCTCTGCTGTGTCCCCCCATATGATGATGTCATCAATGTATTGCAGGTGTTCTGGAGCCTCACCCTTCTCTATTGTGACCTGGATCAGTCCGTGGCAGATGGTGGGACTGTGTTTCCACCCCTGGGGCAGTCGGTTCCAAGTGTACTGCACGCCCCTCCAGGTGAAAGCGAACTGCGGCCTACACTCTGCGGCTAAGGGAATGGAGAAGAATGCGTTTGCCATGTCAACAGTGGCATACCACTTTGCTGTCTTGGACTCCAGCTCATACTGGAGCCCCAACATGTCTGGAACAGCAGCACTCAACGGTGGGGTGACTTCATTCAGGCCACGATAGTCCACAGTCAGTCTCCATTCTCCATTAGACTTACGCAAAGGTCAGATGGGACTGTTGAAGGGTGAATGGGTCTTGCTGATCACCCCTTGGCTCTCCAGCTCACGGATCATCTTATGGATGGGGATCACAGAGTCTCGGTTCGTCCGGTACTGCCGGTGATGCACTATTGTGGTGGCGATTGGCACTTGCTGTTCCTCAACTATCAGCAACCCTACGACTGAAGGGCTCTCCGAGAGGCCGGGTAATGAGTTCAACTGTTTAGCCGCCTCTGTCTCCACAGCAGCTATTCCAAAAGCCCATCTATGTCCCTTGGGGTCCTTGAAGTACCTGTTCTTGAGGTAGTCAATGCCCAGAATACATGGGGCATCTGGACCAGTCACAATGGGGTGTTTCTGCCACTCTTTCCCGGTCAAGCTCACCTCAGCTTCCACCATGGTCAACTCTTGAGACCCTCCAGTCACCCCAGAAATGGAAAGAGTCTCTGGTCCCACATGTCCTGGAGGGCATTAACGTACACTGAGCGCCAGTATCAACCAAAACCTGATATTTCTGTGGGTCTGATGTGCCAGGCCATCTGACCCACACAGTCCAGTAGACACGGTTGTCCCGTGCCTCTACCTGGCTAGAGGCAGGGCCCCTCTAACATTCGTCTTCATCCTGCCAGTCACCGTTTTCCTCTTGCGAATGTCGACAGGAGGTGCCCTCTAGCAGGTCAGATCCCTGCCCACAGGATACTGGTGCGGCACTCGCTTTCGGAGACTTCCTCTTTTCTTTCTCCTTCAACTCTTGTACTCGGGCTGCTAGGGCACGGGTAGATTTCCTGTCCCACCGTCTCATGTCTTCTCCATGGTCAGTTAGGAAGAACCACAACTCAGTTCGTGAGGTCTGTCCGCTCTCTCTAGCTGGGGGGCGTCGGGTTTTCACTGGGGCCATATGGACATTGTTTCCCTCAATCCTCTCTTTCAACCCTGTAGTTAATTCCTTGAGCTCATTAATCATTGTCTCTACAGAGGAGATGCGGGCCTGTAGCGGTCCTTCAATCATGCTGTCATACAACCGAAGTTTATTTATTACAGACATCACTGGATCCCGCTTCTCCCCAGCCTCCAATGATGTCAGGTAACCTTTATGTGGGGACAGCCCCATACGTGTGAAGCTCCAGCACATCTGTGGTGTACACTTAACCTTGTCAGGATCCTTGGTAGGTTGCCCATCCCCTCCAAACAGTACTTCCAGCAATGCCATTTCTCTCGGCCCTAGGATTCCTTCTTCTATGGTCTTCCAACTCTTTGTGTAATGATCTGCCTGCAAGGAATCTCTGTAAATGAACCTCTCTCTCACACCATCCAGGAGCCGTGTCCAGAGAGACAGGGACTTCGATTCCCTCACAAACACCTCCTCAATACCCACATCTTGGGCGATAGATCTCAGGAACCTCGCTTCACTGCCATCAAAGTTTACTGCATCACCTGTAGAGTCAAAAACTCGGATCATCCAGGCCAGAACGGGTTCACTCGGACGACGAGCAACGTCTGTCCTTAAATTCCGGAGGTTATTGTATGATAAAGACTCAGTGATGATTTCTGGCTCTGGAGCAGCCGCTTGTGAGGACCCTGCCTCTCCATCGTCGTCAACTGGGCGAACTGATTTGGCTTTATATTTCTTCCTGTGGATAGGGGCAACCTCCTTTGGCTTAGTCTGCCCCTTAGTTTTGGCCTTATCCTGAGTCACCTTGCTATTAGGCATCTTGTTCTCTTTTTTTCCTTTCCCCTGGAAGTGCTGCACCATAACAAGCAACTTCCTGTAGGCAATGGCCAAGGCCCCACATTCAGCTGCCAACTGCCTCTCCATGGACCCATCACAACCTCTCTCCCTCACGGCTTTCATTATTTTTGTAGGGTTCAGGAGTTGTTCAAGGGTGAGTTTCCATGTTATGGGAGCTGAGCAGCTTGCTAGGAATTTACCCATGTCCTCCCATAACCCATGCCACTCGAGGTTTTCCACCCCTGGGTCAGGCTCCTGAACGCCTTCTCGGTAATTCTTGGCCTTGGTTTGGTATATCAGGTACACTATAATGGCACAAACTAGGATGAAAAGCCCAACAATTGAAATGTCTCTGACATCTAAAAAGGATTTAAACTTCCCAGAGGCCATTGTATTGTATCCAAAAGGGAACTGAATAAAGGGTTGGGCGCACGCATTCCCCTGTGTGTCTCCATAAGAATGGGTGCTATTATCCTCTAAACCCCAGAGGAAACAGCTTAGGCTAGAGCAGTAGTGCATCCTTGAGGACATATTCCGGATGAAAATCACAGGTGCTGAGTTTGCCATGTCATATACCCAATGCACAAACTCAAAGGTACTTATTGCAATGAGAGTACTAGTATCTGAACTGAAACACGCTGACAGGTGGGACAGGTATCTTGGCATGGTTATGTACCAGAGGAAAGCAATAACCCCTAACATCATGGTGCCTACAAGTTCAAAACGTGTGTCAATCACACAAGGGTTTCAAAATGCGTGTAACTCACACAAAGGGTAGTTATTCTTTTTCTACCTTTCCTCTTTCCAGGCCCCACGTTGGGCGATAAAATGTCTCAGTCTGAAGAGACTAGACTGTTTGCTAAAGAGGATGAGTTATGAGGTAGACCAAACTCCTCTCTCTCTGCAATTGTAATGTCAAATTAAGGGGCTTTACTTGAGGAAAATCTGGAAAACCAGAGGAAATAACAACCCTTTATTAAAAGATATATGTATGTTGGCAAAAACAGTAATACAAAACAAAACAACAACAACAAGTCTAAAAGAATACTTCCCTGTCCTTTAGCACAGTCCTAACTGCAGGCTGCAGGGGGCGCTGTTGGATCTCTGAAGCTGTAGGACCTGCAGTACCTGGTCGTGGTCGGCAGGGGGCGCTGTTGGATCGCTGAAGCTGCAGGGTCTGCAGTGCCTGGTTGTGGTCGGCAGGGGGCACTGTGGGACTGCTGGAAGGTGTAGGACCTGCAGTACCTGGTCGTGGTCGGCAGGGGGCGCTGTTGGATCGCTGAAGCTGCAGGGCCTGCACTACCTGGTTGTGGCCTGCAGAGGGCGTTGTGGGACTGCTGGAAGGTGTAGGACCTGCAGTACCTGGTTGTGACCTTCAGGGGGCGCTGTTGGATCGCTGAAGCTGTAGGGTCTGCAGTACCCTGTGGGCGGCAGGGGGCGCTGTGGGTTCCGTCAGTCACCTGCGGGAGAAGTGTCCTGGAGAGAGTGGTCCCAGACCGCGTGGGGAAGCCGAGAAGGAGATGGGGGGATCCTCGCCTCCGTGGGGACGAAAAGCAAGGCCGACAATTAACCTTGGCAGCCAGTTCTTTTGTAAGGCTAATTGACTCCTTTCCCCCTTCGAACTCTGTTTCTCTTACAGGGAAAGCAGGGGAAGGGAAAATTCCTCTTTCAATTTATAACCCATAACATTATCCACCCCTAATTTTCTTTCCCATGCTTTCACACGTTATCAGATTAAATCTTTGAACTTCATACGTACATGCATTCATCCTAACTATGTACGCATCCACTAATAGATAGATACAGAGTTACATACAGATACAAGTATACAGTTTCAGCCAGTTTATCCGAGACTAAGGTCTCCTTGGGGTATGCACCGAGTTTCTCCATCTTCCTGCATTACCCACCAGGTGCAGCCGGGCCCTTGGGCAAAAACAATCCCACGAATGGGTTTATCTTTGCTCGAGGCAGGGTTAACCCAAACCTTTTTCCCTAACACACCTCTCGCGTGAATCACTGGGACCTTGTCTCCATCCATGGTGTGGAGGGACTCTGACTGGGCAGGACCGGCTCGGTTGATGGACCCTCTGGTGTTAACTAACCATGTAGCCTTTGGCAGATGCTGATCCCAGTGCTTGTCTGTCCCTCCACCCAAGGCCTTCAGGGTGGTTTTCAACAGTCCATTATGTCGTTCAACTTTCCCTGCGGCTGCTGCATGGTATGGGATGTGGATTTGATGCCATGCTCCTCTGCCCAGGTGGCAACTAAGCTGTTTTTGAAATGAGTTCCGTTATCTGATTCAATGCGCTCTGGGGTGCCATGTCGCCACAGGACTTGCTTTTCAAGGCCCAGGATGGTATTTTGGGCAGTAGTGTGAGGCACCGGGTACGTCTCCAACCATCCAGTGGTGACTTCCACCATGGTAAGCACATAGCGCTTACCTTGGCGGGTTCATGACAGTGTGATGTAATCGACTTGTCAGGCCTCCCCATACCTATACTTACTCCAACGTCCACCATACCATAGGGGCTTCAGTCTCTTAGCCTGTTTAATGGCAACGCAGGTCTCACAGTCCTGGATAACCTGGGAAATAATGTCCTTGGTTAAGTCCACCCCTCGGTCTCGTGCCCATCTATGGGTGGCATCTCTGCCCTGATGGTCTGAGGCATCATGGGCCCACTGTGCTAGGAACAACTCTCCTTTGTGCTGCCAGTCCAGGTCCACCTGTGACACCTCGACTCGTGCAGCTCGGTCTGCCTGTTCATTGTTGCGATGCTCCTCATTGGCTCGACCTTTGCGCACATGGGCGTCTACGTGACGGACCCTCACAGCGAGCTTCTCTGTTCGGGTAGCGATGTCTTGCCACATATCAGCGGCCCAGATGGGTTTTCCCCCGCGTTTCCAATTGGCCTTCTTCCATCTGTCCAACCATCCCCACAGAGCATTGGCTACCATCCACGAGCCAGTGTAGATGTAAAGCTTTGGCCACTTCTCCCGTTCAACAATGTCCAATGCCAGCTGGACCGCTTTGAGCTCTGCGAATTGGCTCGATTCTCCTTCCCCTTCAGTAGCTTCTGAAACTTGTCGGGCGGGGCTCCATACAGCTGCTTTCCATTTGCGCTTCATTCCTACAAGGCGACAGGCACCGTCAGTGAAGAGGGCGTAGCGTGCTTCTTCTTTCGGTAGCTTATCGAATTCTGGGGCTTCCTCAGCCCGTACCACCTGCTCTTCTTCTTCCTCATCCGCTAGACCAAAACTCTCACCTTCAGGCCAATTTGTGATGACTTCTAGGATCCCAGGGCAATTCAGATTTCCAATACGGGCACGCTGTGTGAGCAGAGCGATCCACTTACTCCATGTAGCATCAGTGGCATGATGTGTAGAGGGCGCCTTTCCCTTAAACATCCAGTTCAGCACTGGTAGTCGAGGTGCCAGGAGTAGCTGTTCTTCTGTGCCAATCACCTCGGAGGCAGCTTGTACTCCTTCATAAGCCGCTAGGATCTCCTTCTCTGTTGGCGTGTAGTTGGCTTCAGATCCCCTGTAGCTTCGACTCCAGAACCCAAGTGGGCGAACTCGAGTCTCACCAGGCACCTTTTGCCAGAGGCTCCAGGAGAGACCTTTATTCCCAGCTGCAGAATAGAGTACATTTTTCACATCTGTCCCCGTCCTGACTGGCCCAAGGACTACAGCGTGTGCAATCTCTCGTTTAATCTGTTCGAATGCCTGTTGCTGTTCAGGGCCCCACTGGAAATCATTCTTTTTGCGGGTAACCAGGTAGAGAGGGCTTACGATTCGACTGTACTCCGGGATATGCATCCTCCAGAAACCTATACCACCCAGAAAAGCTTGCGTTTCCTTCTTGCTGGTTGGTGGGGCCACTGTTGTGATCTTATCGATGACTTCTGTCGGGATCTGACGACGCCCATCTTGCCATTTCACCCCCAGGAACTGGATTTCTCAGGCAGGTCCCTTAACCTTACTCTTCTTTATGGCAAAACCGGCTCCCAGGAGGATCTGGATGATTTCCTTTCCTTTTTTGGAAACCTCCTCTGCTGTGTCCCCCCATATGATGATGTCATCAATGTATTGCAGGTGTTCTGGAGCCTCACCCTTCTCTATTGTGACCTGGATCAGTCCGTGGCAGATGGTGGGACTGTGTTTCCACCCCTGGGGCAGTCGGTTCCAAGTGTACTGCACGCCCCTCCAGGTGAAAGCGAACTGCGGCCTACACTCTGCGGCTAAGGGAATGGAGAAGAATGCGTTTGCCATGTCAACAGTGGCATACCACTTTGCTGTCTTGGACTCCAGCTCATACTGGAGCCCCAACATGTCTGGAACAGCAGCACTCAACGGTGGGGTGACTTCATTCAGGCCACGATAGTCCACAGTCAGTCTCCATTCTCCATTAGACTTACGCAAAGGTCAGATGGGACTGTTGAAGGGTGAATGGGTCTTGCTGATCACCCCTTGGCTCTCCAGCTCACGGATCATCTTATGGATGGGGATCACAGAGTCTCGGTTCGTCCGGTACTGCCGGTGATGCACTATTGTGGTGGCGATTGGCACTTGCTGTTCCTCAACTATCAGCAACCCTACGACTGAAGGGCTCTCCGAGAGGCCGGGTAATGAGTTCAACTGTTTAGCCGCCTCTGTCTCCACAGCAGCTATTCCAAAAGCCCATCTATGTCCCTTGGGGTCCTTGAAGTACCTGTTCTTGAGGTAGTCAATGCCCAGAATACATGGGGCATCTGGACCAGTCACAATGGGGTGTTTCTGCCACTCTTTCCCGGTCAAGCTCACCTCAGCTTCCACCATGGTCAACTCTTGAGACCCTCCAGTCACCCCAGAAATGGAAAGAGTCTCTGGTCCCACATGTCCTGGAGGGCATTAACGTACACTGAGCGCCAGTATCAACCAAAACCTGATATTTCTGTGGGTCTGATGTGCCAGGCCATCTGACCCACACAGTCCAGTAGACACGGTTGTCCCGTGCCTCTACCTGGCTAGAGGCAGGGCCCCTCTAACATTCGTCTTCATCCTGCCAGTCACCGTTTTCCTCTTGCGAATGTCGACAGGAGGTGCCCTCTAGCAGGTCAGATCCCTGCCCACAGGATACTGGTGCGGCACTCGCTTTCGGAGACTTCCTCTTTTCTTTCTCCTTCAACTCTTGTACTCGGGCTGCTAGGGCACGGGTAGATTTCCTGTCCCACCGTCTCATGTCTTCTCCATGGTCAGTTAGGAAGAACCACAACTCAGTTCGTGAGGTCTGTCCGCTCTCTCTAGCTGGGGGGCGTCGGGTTTTCACTGGGGCCATATGGACATTGTTTCCCTCAATCCTCTCTTTCAACCCTGTAGTTAATTCCTTGAGCTCATTAATCATTGTCTCTACAGAGGAGATGCGGGCCTGTAGCGGTCCTTCAATCATACTGTCATACAACCGAAGTTTATTTATTACAGACATCACTGGATCCCGCTTCTCCCCAGCCTCCAATGATGTCAGGTAACCTTTATGTGGGGACAGCCCCATACGTGTGAAGCTCCAGCACATCTGTGGTGTACACTTAACCTTGTCAGGATCCTTGGTAGGTTGCCCATCCCCTCCAAACAGTACTTCCAGCAATGCCATTTCTCTCGGCCCTAGGATTCCTTCTTCTATGGTCTTCCAGCTCTTTGTGTAATGATCTGCCTGCAAGGAATCTCTGTAAATGAACCTCTCTCTCACACCATCCAGGAGCCGTGTCCAGAGAGACAGGGACTTCGATTCCCTCACAAACACCTCCTCAATACCCACATCTTGGGTGATAGATCTCAGGAACCTCGCTTCACTGCCATCAAAGTTTACTGCATCACCTGTAGAGTCGAAAACTCGGATCATCCAGGCCAGAACGGGTTCACTCGGACGACGAGCAACGTCTGTCCTTAAATTCCGGAGGTTATTGTATGATAAAGACTCAGTGATGATTTCTGGCTCTGGAGCAGCCGCTTGTGAGGACCCTGCCTCTCCATCGTCGTCAACTGGGCGAACTGATTTGGCTTTATATTTCTTCCTGTGGATAGGGGCAACCTCCTTTGGCTTAGTCTGCCCCTTAGTTTTGGCCTTATCCTGAGTCACCTTGCTATTAGGCATCTTGTTCTCTTTTTTTCCTTTCCCCTGGAAGTGCTGCACCATAACAAGCAACTTCCTGTAGGCAATGGCCAAGGCCCCACATTCAACTGCCAACTGCCTCTCCATGGACCCATCACAACCTCTCTCCCTCACGGCTTTCATTATTTTTGTAGGGTTCAGGAGTTGTTCAAGGGTGAGTTTCCATGTTATGGGAGCTGAGTAGCTTTCTAGGAATTTACCCATGTCCTCCCATAACCCATGCCACTCGAGGTTTTCCACCCCTGGGTCAGGCTCCTGAACGCCTTCTCGGTAATTCTTGGCCTTGGTTTGGTATATCAGGTACACTATAATGGCACAAACTAGGATGAAAAGCCCAACAATTGAAATGTCTCTGACATCTAAAAAGGATTTAAACTTCCCAGAGGCCATTGTATTGTATCCAAAAGGGAACTGAATAAAGGGTTGGGCGCACGCATTCCCCTGTGTGTCTCCATAAGAATGGGTGCTATTATCCTCTAAACCCCAGAGGAAACAGCTTAGGCTAGAGCAGTAGTGCATCCTTGAGGACATATTCCGGATGAAAATCACAGGTGCTGAGTTTGCCATGTCATATACCCAATGCACAAACTCAAAGGTACTTATTGCAATGAGAGTACTAGTATCTGAACTGAAACACGCTGACAGGTGGGACAGGTATCTTGGCATGGTTATGTACCAGAGGAAAGCAATAACCCCTAACATCATGGTGCCTACAAGTTCAAAACGTGTGTCAATCACACAAGGGTTTCAAAATGCGTGTAACTCACACAAAGGGTAGTTATTCTTTTTCCACCTTTCCTCTTTCCAGGCCCCACGTTGGGCGATAAAATGTCTCAGTCTGAAGAGACTAGACTGTTTGCTAAAGAGGATGAGTTATGAGGTAGACCAAACTCCTCTCTCTCTGCAATTGTAATGTCAAATTAAGGGGCTTTACTTGAGGAAAATCTGGAAAACCAGAGGAAATAACAACCCTTTATTAAAAGATATATGTATGTTGGCAAAAACAGTAATACAAAACAAAACAACAACAACAAGTCTAAAAGAATACTTCCCTGTCCTTTAGCACAGTCCTAACTGCAGGCTGCAGGGGGCGCTGTTGGATCTCTGAAGCTGTAGGACCTGCAGTACCTGGTCGTGGTCGGCAGGGGGCGCTGTTGGATCGCTGAAGCTGCAGGGCCTGCACTACCTGGTTGTGGCCTGCAGGGGGCGCTGTGGGACTGCTGGAAGGTGTAGGACCTGCAGTACCTGGTTGTGACCTTCAGCGGGCGCTGTTGGATCGCTGAAGCTGTAGGGCCTGCAGTACCCTGTGGGCGGCAGGGGGCGCTGTGGGCTCCGTCAGTCACCTGCGAGAGAAGTGTCCTGGAGAGAGTGGTCCCAGACCGCGTGGGGAAGCCGAGAAGGAGATGGGGGGATCCTCGCCTCCGTGGGGACGAAAAGCAAGGCCGACAATTAACCTTGGCAGCCAGTTCTTTTGTAAGGCTAATTGACTCCCTTCCCCCTTCGAACTCTGTTTCTCTTACAGGGAAAGCAGGGGAAGGGAAAATTCCTCTTTCAATTTATAACCCATAACATTATCCACCCCTAATTTTCTTTCCCATGCTTTCACACGTTATCAGATTAAATCTTTGAACTTCATACGTACATGCATTCATCCTAACTATGTACGCATCCACTAATAGATAGATACAGAGTTACATACAGATACAAGTATACAGTTTCAGCCAGTTTATCCGAGACTAAGGTCTCCTTGGGGTATGCACCGAGTTTCTCCATCTTCCTGCATTACCCACCAGGTGCAGCCGGGCCCTTGGGCAAAAACAATCCCACGAATGGGTTTGTCTTTGCTCGAGGCAGGGTTAACCCAAACCTTTTTCCCTAACACACCTCTCGCGTGAATCACTGGGACCTTGTCTCCATCCATGGTGTGGAGGGACTCTGACTGGGCAGGACCGGCTCGGTTGATGGACTCTCTGGTGTTAACTAACCATGTAGCCTTTGGCAGATGCTGATCCCAGTGCTTGTCTGTCCCTCCACCCAAGGCCTTCAGGGTGGTTTTCAACAGTCCATTATGTCGTTCAACTTTCCCTGCGGCTGCTGCATGGTATGGGATGTGGATTTGATGCCATGCTCCTCTGCCCAGGTGGCAACTAAGCTGTTTTTGAAATGAGTTCCGTTATCTGATTCAATGCGCTCTGGGGTGCCATGTCGCCACAGGACTTGCTTTTCAAGGCCCAGGATGGTATTTTGGGCAGTAGTGTGAGGCACCGGGTACGTCTCCAACCATCCAGTGGTGACTTCCACCATGGTAAGCACATAGCGCTTACCTTGGCGGGTTCATGACAGTGTGATGTAATCGACTTGTCAGGCCTCCCCATACCTATACTTACTCCAACGTCCACCATACCATAGGGGCTTCAGTCTCTTAGCCTGTTTAATGGCAACGCAGGTCTCACAGTCCTGGATAACCTGGGAAATAATGTCCTTGGTTAAGTCCACCCCTCGGTCTCGTGCCCATCTATGGGTGGCATCTCTGCCCTGATGGTCTGAGGCATCATGGGCCCACTGTGCTAGGAACAACTCTCCTTTGTGCTGCCAGTCCAGGTCCACCTGTGACACCTCGACTCGTGCAGCTCGGTCTGCCTGTTCATTGTTGCGATGCTCCTCATTGGCTCGACCTTTGCGCACATGGGCGTCTACGTGACGGACCCTCACAGCGAGCTTCTCTGTTCGGGTAGCGATGTCTTGCCACATATCAGCGGCCCAGATGGGTTTTCCCCCGCGTTTCCAATTGGCCTTCTTCCATCTGTCCAACCATCCCCACAGAGCATTGGCTACCATCCACGAGCCAGTGTAGATGTAAAGCTTTGGCCACTTCTCCCGTTCAACAATGTCCAATGCCAGCTGGACCGCTTTGAGCTCTGCGAATTGGCTCGATTCTCCTTCCCCTTCAGTAGCTTCTGAAACTTGTCGGGCGGGGCTCCATACAGCTGCTTTCCATTTGCGCTTCATTCCTACAAGGCGACAGGCACCGTCAGTGAAGAGGGCGTAGCGTGCTTCTTCTTTCGGTAGCTTATCGAATTCTGGGGCTTCCTCAGCCCGTACCACCTGCTCTTCTTCTTCCTCATCCGCTAGACCAAAACTCTCACCTTCAGGCCAATTTGTGATGACTTCTAGGATCCCAGGGCAATTCAGATTTCCAATACGGGCACGCTGTGTGAGCAGAGCGATCCACTTACTCCATGTAGCATCAGTGGCATGATGTGTAGAGGGCGCCTTTCCCTTAAACATCCAGTTCAGCACTGGTAGTCGAGGTGCCAGGAGTAGCTGTTCTTCTGTGCCAATCACCTCGGAGGCAGCTTGTACTCCTTCATAAGCCGCTAGGATCTCCTTCTCTGTTGGCGTGTAGTTGGCTTCAGATCCCCTGTAGCTTCGACTCCAGAACCCAAGTGGGCGAACTCGAGTCTCACCAGGCACCTTTTGCCAGAGGCTCCAGGAGAGACCTTTATTCCCAGCTGCAGAATAGAGTACATTTTTCACATCTGTCCCCGTCCTGACTGGCCCAAGGACTACAGCGTGTGCAATCTCTCGTTTAATCTGTTCGAATGCCTGTTGCTGTTCAGGGCCCCACTGGAAATCATTCTTTTTGCGGGTAACCAGGTAGAGAGGGCTTACGATTCGACTGTACTCCGGGATATGCATCCTCCAGAAACCTATACCACCCAGAAAAGCTTGCGTTTCCTTCTTGCTGGTTGGTGGGGCCACTGTTGTGATCTTATCGATGACTTCTGTCGGGATCTGACGACGCCCATCTTGCCATTTCACCCCCAGGAACTGGATTTCTCAGGCAGGTCCCTTAACCTTACTCTTCTTTATGGCAAAACCGGCTCCCAGGAGGATCTGGATGATTTCCTTTCCTTTTTTGGAAACCTCCTCTGCTGTGTCCCCCCATATGATGATGTCATCAATGTATTGCAGGTGTTCTGGAGCCTCACCCTTCTCTATTGTGACCTGGATCAGTCCGTGGCAGATGGTGGGACTGTGTTTCCACCCCTGGGGCAGTCGGTTCCAAGTGTACTGCACGCCCCTCCAGGTGAAAGCGAACTGCGGCCTACACTCTGCGGCTAAGGGAATGGAGAAGAATGCGTTTGCCATGTCAACAGTGGCATACCACTTTGCTGTCTTGGACTCCAGCTCATACTGGAGCCCCAACATGTCTGGAACAGCAGCACTCAACGGTGGGGTGACTTCATTCAGGCCACGATAGTCCACAGTCAGTCTCCATTCTCCATTAGACTTACGCAAAGGTCAGATGGGACTGTTGAAGGGTGAATGGGTCTTGCTGATCACCCCTTGGCTCTCCAGCTCACGGATCATCTTATGGATGGGGATCACAGAGTCTCGGTTCGTCCGGTACTGCCGGCGATGCACTATTGTGGTGGCGATTGGCACTTGCTGTTCCTCAACTATCAGCAACCCTACGACTGAAGGGCTCTCCGAGAGGCCGGGTAATGAGTTCAACTGTTTAGCCGCCTCTGTCTCCACAGCAGCTATTCCAAAAGCCCATCTATGTCCCTTGGGGTCCTTGAAGTACCTGTTCTTGAGGTAGTCAATGCCCAGAATACATGGGGCATCTGGACCAGTCACAATGGGGTGTTTCTGCCACTCTTTCCCGGTCAAGCTCACCTCAGCTTCCACCATGGTCAACTCTTGAGACCCTCCAGTCACCCCAGAAATGGAAAGAGTCTCTGGTCCCACATGTCCTGGAGGGCATTAACGTACACTGAGCGCCAGTATCAACCAAAACCTGATATTTCTGTGGGTCTGATGTGCCAGGCCATCTGACCCACACAGTCCAGTAGACACGGTTGTCCCGTGCCTCTACCTGGCTAGAGGCAGGGCCCCTCTAACATTCGTCTTCATCCTGCCAGTCACCGTTTTCCTCTTGCGAATGTCGACAGGAGGTGCCCTCTAGCAGGTCAGATCCCTGCCCACAGGATACTGGTGCGGCACTCGCTTTCGGAGACTTCCTCTTTTCTTTCTCCTTCAACTCTTGTACTCGGGCTGCTAGGGCACGGGTAGATTTCCTGTCCCACCGTCTCATGTCTTCTCCATGGTCAGTTAGGAAGAACCACAACTCAGTTCGTGAGGTCTGTCCGCTCTCTCTAGCTGGGGGGCGTCGGGTTTTCACTGGGGCCATATGGACATTGTTTCCCTCAATCCTCTCTTTCAACCCTGTAGTTAATTCCTTGAGCTCATTAATCATTGTCTCTACAGAGGAGATGCGGGCCTGTAGCGGTCCTTCAATCATACTGTCATACAACCGAAGTTTATTTATTACAGACATCACTGGATCCCGCTTCTCCCCAGCCTCCAATGATGTCAGGTAACCTTTATGTGGGGACAGCCCCATACGTGTGAAGCTCCAGCACATCTGTGGTGTACACTTAACCTTGTCAGGATCCTTGGTAGGTTGCCCATCCCCTCCAAACAGTACTTCCAGCAATGCCATTTCTCTCGGCCCTAGGATTCCTTCTTCTATGGTCTTCCAGCTCTTTGTGTAATGATCTGCCTGCAAGGAATCTCTGTAAATGAACCTCTCTCTCACACCATCCAGGAGCCGTGTCCAGAGAGACAGGGACTTCGATTCCCTCACAAACACCTCCTCAATACCCACATCTTGGGTGATAGATCTCAGGAACCTCGCTTCACTGCCATCAAAGTTTACTGCATCACCTGTAGAGTCGAAAACTCGGATCATCCAGGCCAGAACGGGTTCACTCGGACGACGAGCAACGTCTGTCCTTAAATTCCGGAGGTTATTGTATGATAAAGACTCAGTGATGATTTCTGGCTCTGGAGCAGCCGCTTGTGAGGACCCTGCCTCTCCATCGTCGTCAACTGGGCGAACTGATTTGGCTTTATATTTCTTCCTGTGGATAGGGGCAACCTCCTTTGGCTTAGTCTGCCCCTTAGTTTTGGCCTTATCCTGAGTCACCTTGCTATTAGGCATCTTGTTCTCTTTTTTTCCTTTCCCCTGGAAGTGCTGCACCATAACAAGCAACTTCCTGTAGGCAATGGCCAAGGCCCCACATTCAGCTGCCAACTGCCTCTCCATGGACCCATCACAACCTCTCTCCCTCACGGCTTTCATTATTTTTGTAGGGTTCAGGAGTTGTTCAAGGGTGAGTTTCCATGTTATGGGAGCTGAGTAGCTTTCTAGGAATTTACCCATGTCCTCCCATAACCCATGCCACTCGAGGTTTTCCACCCCTGGGTCAGGCTCCTGAACGCCTTCTCGGTAATTCTTGGCCTTGGTTTGGTATATCAGGTACACTATAATGGCACAAACTAGGATGAAAAGCCCAACAATTGAAATGTCTCTGACATCTAAAAAGGATTTAAACTTCCCAGAGGCCATTGTATTGTATCCAAAAGGGAACTGAATAAAGGGTTGGGCGCACGCATTCCCCTGTGTGTCTCCATAAGAATGGGTGCTATTATCCTCTAAACCCCAGAGGAAACAGCTTAGGCTAGAGCAGTAGTGCATCCTTGAGGACATATTCCGGATGAAAATCACAGGTGCTGAGTTTGCCATGTCATATACCCAATGCACAAACTCAAAGGTACTTATTGCAATGAGAGTACTAGTATCTGAACTGAAACACGCTGACAGGTGGGACAGGTATCTTGGCATGGTTATGTACCAGAGGAAAGCAATAACCCCTAACATCATGGTGCCTACAAGTTCAAAACGTGTGTCAATCACACAAGGGTTTCAAAATGCGTGTAACTCACACAAAGGGTAGTTATTCTTTTTCCACCTTTCCTCTTTCCAGGCCCCACGTTGGGCGATAAAATGTCTCAGTCTGAAGAGACTAGACTGTTTGCTAAAGAGGATGAGTTATGAGGTAGACCAAACTCCTCTCTCTCTGCAATTGTAATGTCAAATTAAGGGGCTTTACTTGAGGAAAATCTGGAAAACCAGAGGAAATAACAACCCTTTATTAAAAGATATATGTATGTTGGCAAAAACAGTAATACAAAACAAAACAACAACAACAAGTCTAAAAGAATACTTCCCTGTCCTTTAGCACAGTCCTAACTGCAGGCTGCAGGGGGCGCTGTTGGATCTCTGAAGCTGTAGGACCTGCAGTACCTGGTCGTGGTCGGCAGGGGGCGCTGTTGGATCGCTGAAGCTGCAGGGCCTGCACTACCTGGTTGTGGCCTGCAGGGGGCGCTGTGGGACTGCTGGAAGGTGTAGGACCTGCAGTACCTGGTTGTGACCTTCAGCGGGCGCTGTTGGATCGCTGAAGCTGTAGGGCCTGCAGTACCCTGTGGGCGGCAGGGGGCGCTGTGGGCTCCGTCAGTCACCTGCGAGAGAAGTGTCCTGGAGAGAGTGGTCCCAGACCGCGTGGGGAAGCCGAGAAGGAGATGGGGGGATCCTCGCCTCCGTGGGGACGAAAAGCAAGGCCGACAATTAACCTTGGCAGCCAGTTCTTTTGTAAGGCTAATTGACTCCCTTCCCCCTTCGAACTCTGTTTCTCTTACAGGGAAAGCAGGGGAAGGGAAAATTCCTCTTTCAATTTATAACCCATAACATTATCCACCCCTAATTTTCTTTCCCATGCTTTCACACGTTATCAGATTAAATCTTTGAACTTCATACGTACATGCATTCATCCTAACTATGTACGCATCCACTAATAGATAGATACAGAGTTACATACAGATACAAGTATACAGTTTCAGCCAGTTTATCCGAGACTAAGGTCTCCTTGGGGTATGCACCGAGTTTCTCCATCTTCCTGCATTACCCACCAGGTGCAGCCGGGCCCTTGGGCAAAAACAATCCCACGAATGGGTTTGTCTTTGCTCGAGGCAGGGTTAACCCAAACCTTTTTCCCTAACACACCTCTCGCGTGAATCACTGGGACCTTGTCTCCATCCATGGTGTGGAGGGACTCTGACTGGGCAGGACCGGCTCGGTTGATGGACCCTCTGGTGTTAACTAACCATGTAGCCTTTGGCAGATGCTGATCCCAGTGCTTGTCTGTCCCTCCACCCAAGGCCTTCAGGGTGGTTTTCAACAGTCCATTATGTCGTTCAACTTTCCCTGCGGCTGCTGCATGGTATGGGATGTGGATTTGATGCCATGCTCCTCTGCCCAGGTGGCAACTAAGCTGTTTTTGAAATGAGTTCCGTTATCTGATTCAATGCGCTCTGGGGTGCCATGTCGCCACAGGACTTGCTTTTCAAGGCCCAGGATGGTATTTTGGGCAGTAGTGTGAGGCACCGGGTACGTCTCCAACCATCCAGTGGTGACTTCCACCATGGTAAGCACATAGCGCTTACCTTGGCGGGTTCATGACAGTGTGATGTAATCGACTTGTCAGGCCTCCCCATACCTATACTTACTCCAACGTCCACCATACCATAGGGGCTTCAGTCTCTTAGCCTGTTTAATGGCAACGCAGGTCTCACAGTCCTGGATAACCTGGGAAATAATGTCCTTGGTTAAGTCCACCCCTCGGTCTCGTGCCCATCTATGGGTGGCATCTCTGCCCTGATGGTCTGAGGCATCATGGGCCCACTGTGCTAGGAACAACTCTCCTTTGTGCTGCCAGTCCAGGTCCACCTGTGACACCTCGACTCGTGCAGCTCGGTCTGCCTGTTCATTGTTGCGATGCTCCTCATTGGCTTGACCTTTGCGCACATGGGCGTCTACGTGACGGACCCTCACAGCGAGCTTCTCTGTTCGGGTAGCGATGTCTTGCCACATATCAGCGGCCCAGATGGGTTTTCCCCCGCGTTTCCAATTGACCTTCTTCCATCTGTCCAACCATCCCCACAGAGCATTGGCTACCATCCACGAGCCAGTGTAGATGTAAAGCTTTGGCCACTTCTCCCGTTCAACAATGTCCAATGCCAGCTGGACCGCTTTGAGCTCTGCGAATTGGCTCGATTCTCCTTCCCCTTCAGTAGCTTCTGAAACTTGTCGGGCGGGGCTCCATACAGCTGCTTTCCATTTGCGCTTCATTCCTACAAGGCGACAGGCACCGTCAGTGAAGAGGGCGTAGCGTGCTTCTTCTTTCGGTAGCTTATCGAATTCTGGGGCTTCCTCAGCCCGTACCACCTGCTCTTCTTCTTCCTCATCCGCTAGACCAAAACTCTCACCTTCAGGCCAATTTGTGATGACTTCTAGGATCCCAGGGCAATTCAGATTTCCAATACGGGCACGCTGTGTGAGCAGAGCGATCCACTTACTCCATGTAGCATCAGTGGCATGATGTGTAGAGGGCGCCTTTCCCTTAAACATCCCGTTCAGCACTGGTAGTCGAGGTGCCAGGAGTAGCTGTTCTTCTGTGCCAATCACCTCGGAGGCAGCTTGTACTCCTTCATAAGCCGCTAGGATCTCCTTCTCTGTTGGCGTGTAGTTGGCTTCAGATCCCCTGTAGCTTCGACTCCAGAACCCAAGTGGGCGAACTCGAGTCTCACCAGGCACCTTTTGCCAGAGGCTCCAGGAGAGACCTTTATTCCCAGCTGCAGAATAGAGTACATTTTTCACATCTGTCCCCGTCCTGACTGGCCCAAGGACTACAGCGTGTGCAATCTCTCGTTTAATCTGTTCGAATGCCTGTTGCTGTTCAGGGCCCCACTGGAAATCATTCTTTTTGCGGGTAACCAGGTAGAGAGGGCTTACGATTCGACTGTACTCCGGGATATGCATCCTCCAGAAACCTATACCACCCAGAAAAGCTTGCGTTTCCTTCTTGCTGGTTGGTGGGGCCACTGTTGTGATCTTATCGATGACTTCTGTCGGGATCTGACGACGCCCATCTTGCCATTTCACCCCCAGGAACTGGATTTCTCAGGCAGGTCCCTTAACCTTACTCTTCTTTATGGCAAAACCGGCTCCCAGGAGGATCTGGATGATTTCCTTTCCTTTTTTGGAAACCTCCTCTGCTGTGTCCCCCCATATGATGATGTCATCAATGTATTGCAGGTGTTCTGGAGCCTCACCCTTCTCTATTGTGACCTGGATCAGTCCGTGGCAGATGGTGGGACTGTGTTTCCACCCCTGGGGCAGTCGGTTCCAAGTGTACTGCACGCCCCTCCAGGTTAAAGCGAACTGCGACCTACACTCTGCGGCTAAGGGAATGGAGAAGAATGCGTTTGCCATGTCAACAGTGGCATACCACTTTGCTGTCTTGGACTCCAGCTCATACTGGAGCCCCAACATGTCTGGAACAGCAGCACTCAACGGTGGGGTGACTTCATTCAGGCCACGATAGTCCACAGTCAGTCTCCATTCTCCATTAGACTTACGCAAAGGTCAGATGGGACTGTTGAAGGGTGAATGGGTCTTGCTGATCACCCCTTGGCTCTCCAGCTCACGGATCATCTTATGGATGGGGATCACAGAGTCTCGGTTCGTCCGGTACTGCCGGTGATGCACTATTGTGGTGGCGATTGGCACTTGCTGTTCCTCAACTATCAGCAACCCTACGACTGAAGGGCTCTCCGAGAGGCCGGGTAATGAGTTCAACTGTTTAGCCGCCTCTGTCTCCACAGCAGCTATTCCAAAAGCCCATCTATGTCCCTTGGGGTCCTTGAAGTACCTGTTCTTGAGGTAGTCAATGCCCAGAATACATGGGGCATCTGGACCAGTCACAATGGGGTGTTTCTGCCACTCTTTCCCGGTCAAGCTCACCTCAGCTTCCACCATGGTCAACTCTTGAGACCCTCCAGTCACCCCAGAAATGGAAAGAGTCTCCGGTCCCACATGTCCTGGAGGGCATTAACGTACACTGAGCGCCAGTATCAACCAAAACCTGATATTTCTGTGGGTCTGATGTGCCAGGCCATCTGACCCACACAGTCCAGTAGACACGGTTGTCCCGTGCCTCTACCTGGCTAGAGGCAGGGCCCCTCTAACATTCGTCTTCATCCTGCCAGTCACCGTTTTCCTCTTGCGAATGTCGACAGGAGGTGCCCTCTAGCAGGTCAGATCCCTGCCCACAGGATACTGGTGCGGCACTCACTTTCGGAGACTTCCTCTTTTCTTTCTCCTTCAACTCTTGTACTCGGGCTGCTAGGGCACGGGTAGATTTCCTGTCCCACCGTCTCATGTCTTCTCCATGGTCAGTTAGGAAGAACCACAACTCAGTTCGTGAGGTCTGTCCGCTCTCTCTAGCTGGGGGGCGTCGGGTTTTCACTGGGGCCATATGGACATTGTTTCCCTCAATCCTCTCTTTCAACCCTGTAGTTAATTCCTTGAGCTCATTAATCATTGTCTCTACAGAGGAGATGTGGGCCTGTAGCGGTCCTTCAATCATGCTGTCATACAACCGAAGTTTATTTATTACAGACATCACTGGATCCCGCTTCTCCCCAGCCTCCAATGATGTCAGGTAACCTTTATGTGGGGACAGCCCCATACGTGTGAAGCTCCAGCACATCTGTGGTGTACACTTAACCTTGTCAGGATCCTTGGTAGGTTGCCCATCCCCTCCAAACAGTACTTCCAGCAATGCCATTTCTCTCGGCCCTAGGATTCCTTCTTCTATGGTCTTCCAGCTCTTTGTGTAATGATCTGCCTGCAAGGAATCTCTGTAAATGAACCTCTCTCTCACACCATCCAGGAGCCGTGTCCAGAGAGACAGGGACTTCGATTCCCTCACAAACACCTCCTCAATACCCACATCTTGGGTGATAGATCTCAGGAACCTCGCTTCACTGCCATCAAAGTTTACTGCATCACCTGTAGAGTCGAAAACTCGGATCATCCAGGCCAGAACGGGTTCACTCGGACGACGAGCAACGTCTGTCCTTAAATTCCGGAGGTTATTGTATGATAAAGACTCAGTGATGATTTCTGGCTCTGGAGCAGCCGCTTGTGAGGACCCTGCCTCTCCATCGTCGTCAACTGGGCGAACTGATTTGGCTTTATATTTCTTCCTGTGGATAGGGGCAACCTCCTTTGGCTTAGTCTGCCCCTTAGTTTTGGCCTTATCCTGAGTCACCTTGCTATTAGGCATCTTGTTCTCTTTTTTTCCTTTCCCCTGGAAGTGCTGCACCATAACAAGCAACTTCCTGTAGGCAATGGCCAAGGCCCCACATTCAGCTGCCAACTGCCTCTCCATGGACCCATCACAACCTCTCTCCCTCACGGCTTTCATTATTTTTGTAGGGTTCAGGAGTTGTTCAAGGGTGAGTTTCCATGTTATGGGAGCTGAGCAGCTTTCTAGGAATTTACCCATGTCCTCCCATAACCCATGCCACTCGAGGTTTTCCACCCCTGGGCCAGGCTCCTGAACGCCTTCTCGGTAATTCTTGGCCTTGGTTTGGTATATCAGGTACACTATAATGGCACAAACTAGGATGAAAAGCCCAACAATTGAAATGTCTCTGACATCTAAAAAGGATTTAAACTTCCCAGAGGCCATTGTATTGTATCCAAAAGGGAACTGAATAAAGGGTTGGGCGCACGCATTCCCCTGTGTGTCTCCATAAGAATGGGTGCTATTATCCTCTAAACCCCAGAGGAAACAGCTTAGGCTAGAGCAGTAGTGCATCCTTGAGGACATATTCCGGATGAAAATCACAGGTGCTGAGTTTGCCATGTCATATACCCAATGCACAAACTCAAAGGTACTTATTGCAATGAGAGTACTAGTATCTGAACTGAAACACGCTGACAGGTGGGACAGGTATCTTGGCATGGTTATGTACCAGAGGAAAGCAATAACCCCTAACATCATGGTGCCTACAAGTTCAAAACGTGTGTCAATCACACAAGGGTTTCAAAATGCGTGTAACTCACACAAAGGGTAGTTATTCTTTTTCCACCTTTCCTCTTTCCAGGCCCCACGTTGGGCGATAAAATGTCTCAGTCTGAAGAGACTAGACTGTTTGCTAAAGAGGATGAGTTATGAGGTAGACCAAACTCCTCTCTCTCTGCAATTGTAATGTCAAATTAAGGGGCTTTACTTGAGGAAAATCTGGAAAACCAGAGGAAATAACAACCCTTTATTAAAAGATATATGTATGTTGGCAAAAACAGTAATACAAAACAAAACAACAACAACAAGTCTAAAAGAATACTTCCCTGTCCTTTAGCACAGTCCTAACTGCAGGCTGCAGGGGGCGCTGTTGGATCTCTGAAGCTGTAGGACCTGCAGTACCTGGTCGTGGTCGGCAGGGGGCGCTGTTGGATCGCTGAAGCTGCAGGGTCTGCAGTGCCTGGTTGTGGCCTGCAGGGGGCACTGTGGGACTGCTGGAAGGTGTAGGACCTGCAGTACCTGGTCGTGGTCGGCAGGGGGCGCTGTTGGATCGCTGAAGCTGCAGGGCCTGCACTACCTGGTTGTGGCCTGCAGAGGGCGCTGTGGGACTGCTGGAAGGTGTAGGACCTGCAGTACCTGGTTGTGACCTTCAGGGGGCGCTGTTGGATCGCTGAAGCTGTAGGGCCTGCAGTACCCTGTGGGCGGCAGGGGGCGCTGTGGGCTCCGTCAGTCACCTGCGGGAGAAGTGTCCTGGAGAGAGTGGTCCCAGACCGCGTGGGGAAGCCGAGAAGGAGATGGGGGGATCCTCGCCTCCGTGGGGATGAAAAGCAAGGCCGACAATTAACCTTGGCAGCCAGTTCTTTTGTAAGGCTAATTGACTCCCTTCCCCCTTCGAACTCTGTTTCTCTTACAGGGAAAGCAGGGGAAGGGAAAATTCCTCTTTCAATTTATAACCCATAACATTATCCACCCCTAATTTTCTTTCCCATGCTTTCACACGTTATCAGATTAAATCTTTGAACTTCATACGTACATGCATTCATCCTAACTATGTACGCATCCACTAATAGATAGATACAGAGTTACATACAGATACAAGTATACAGTTTCAGCCAGTTTATCCGAGACTAAGGTCTCCTTGGGGTATGCACCGAGTTTCTCCATCTTCCTGCATTACCCACCAGGTGCAGCCGGGCCCTTGGGCAAAAACAATCCCACGAATGGGTTTGTCTTTGCTCGAGGCAGGGTTAACCCAAACCTTTTTCCCTAACACACCTCTCGCGTGAATCACTGGGACCTTGTCTCCATCCATGGTGTGGAGGGACTCTGACTGGGCAGGACCGGCTCGGTTGATGGACCCTCTGGTGTTAACTAACCATGTAGCCTTTGGCAGATGCTGATCCCAGTGCTTGTCTGTCCCTCCACCCAAGGCCTTCAGGGTGGTTTTCAACAGTCCATTATGTCGTTCAACTTTCCCTGCGGCTGCTGCATGGTATGGGATGTGGATTTGATGCCATGCTCCTCTGCCCAGGTGGCAACTAAGCTGTTTTTGAAATGAGTTCCGTTATCTGATTCAATGCGCTCTGGGGTGCCATGTCGCCACAGGACTTGCTTTTCAAGGCCCAGGATGGTATTTTGGGCAGTAGTGTGAGGCACCGGGTACGTCTCCAACCATCCAGTGGTGACTTCCACCATGGTAAGCACATAGCGCTTACCTTGGCGGGTTCATGACAGTGTGATGTAATCGACTTGTCAGGCCTCCCCATACCTATACTTACTCCAACGTCCACCATACCATAGGGGCTTCAGTCTCTTAGCCTGTTTAATGGCAACGCAGGTCTCACAGTCCTGGATAACCTGGGAAATAATGTCCTTGGTTAAGTCCACCCCTCGGTCTCGTGCCCATCTATGGGTGGCATCTCTGCCCTGATGGTCTGAGGCATCATGGGCCCACTGTGCTAGGAACAACTCTCCTTTGTGCTGCCAGTCCAGGTCCACCTGTGACACCTCGACTCGTGCAGCTCGGTCTACCTGTTCATTGTTGCGATGCTCCTCATTGGCTCGACCTTTGCGCACATGGGCGTCTACGTGACGGACCCTCACAGCGAGCTTCTCTGTTCGGGTAGCGATGTCTTGCCACATATCAGCGGCCCAGATGGGTTTTCCCCCGCGTTTCCAATTGACCTTCTTCCATCTGTCCAACCATCCCCACAGAGCATTGGCTACCATCCACGAGCCAGTGTAGATGTAAAGCTTTGGCCACTTCTCCCGTTCAACAATGTCCAATGCCAGCTGGACCGCTTTGAGCTCTGCGAATTGGCTCGATTCTCCTTCCCCTTCAGTAGCTTCTGAAACTTGTCGGGCGGGGCTCCATACAGCTGCTTTCCATTTGCGCTTCATTCCTACAAGGCGACAGGCACCGTCAGTGAAGAGGGCGTAGCGTGCTTCTTCTTTCGGTAGCTTATCGAATTCTGGGGCTTCCTCAGCCCGTACCACCTGCTCTTCTTCTTCCTCATCCGCTAGACCAAAACTCTCACCTTCAGGCCAATTTGTGATGACTTCTAGGATCCCAGGGCAATTCAGATTTCCAATACGGGCACGCTGTGTGAGCAGAGCGATCCACTTACTCCATGTAGCATCAGTGGCATGATGTGTAGAGGGCGCCTTTCCCTTAAACATCCCGTTCAGCACTGGTAGTCGAGGTGCCAGGAGTAGCTGTTCTTCTGTGCCAATCACCTCGGAGGCAGCTTGTACTCCTTCATAAGCCGCTAGGATCTCCTTCTCTGTTGGCGTGTAGTTGGCTTCAGATCCCCTGTAGCTTCGACTCCAGAACCCAAGTGGGCGAACTCGAGTCTCACCAGGCACCTTTTGCCAGAGGCTCCAGGAGAGACCTTTATTCCCAGCTGCAGAATAGAGTACATTTTTCACATCTGTCCCCGTCCTGACTGGCCCAAGGACTACAGCGTGTGCAATCTCTCGTTTAATCTGTTCGAATGCCTGTTGCTGTTCAGGGCCCCACTGGAAATCATTCTTTTTGCGGGTAACCAGGTAGAGAGGGCTTACGATTCGACTGTACTCCGGGATATGCATCCTCCAGAAACCTATACCACCCAGAAAAGCTTGCGTTTCCTTCTTGCTGGTTGGTGGGGCCACTGTTGTGATCTTATCGATGACTTCTGTCGGGATCTGACGACGCCCATCTTGCCATTTCACCCCCAGGAACTGGATTTCTCAGGCAGGTCCCTTAACCTTACTCTTCTTTATGGCAAAACCGGCTCCCAGGAGGATCTGGATGATTTCCTTTCCTTTTTTGGAAACCTCCTCTGCTGTGTCCCCCCATATGATGATGTCATCAATGTATTGCAGGTGTTCTGGAGCCTCACCCTTCTCTATTGTGACCTGGATCAGTCCGTGGCAGATGGTGGGACTGTGTTTCCACCCCTGGGGCAGTCGGTTCCAAGTGTACTGCACGCCCCTCCAGGTGAAAGCGAACTGCGGCCTACACTCTGCGGCTAAGGGAATGGAGAAGAATGCGTTTGCCATGTCAACAGTGGCATACCACTTTGCTGTCTTGGACTCCAGCTCATACTGGAGCCCCAACATGTCTGGAACAGCAGCACTCAACGGTGGGGTGACTTCATTCAGGCCACGATAGTCCACAGTCAGTCTCCATTCTCCATTAGACTTACGCAAAGGTCAGATGGGACTGTTGAAGGGTGAATGGGTCTTGTTGATCACCCCTTGGCTCTCCAGCTCACGGATCATCTTATGGATGGGGATCACAGAGTCTCGGTTCGTCCGGTACTGCCGGCGATGCACTATTGTGGTGGCGATTGGCACTTGCTGTTCCTCGACTTTCAGCAACCCTACGACTGAAGGGCTCTCCGAGAGGCCGGGTAATGAGTTCAACTGTTTAGCCGCCTCTGTCTCCACAGCAGCTATTCCAAAAGCCCATCTATGTCCCTTGGGGTCCTTGAAGTACCTGTTCTTGAGGTAGTCAATGCCCAGAATACATGGGGCATCTGGACCAGTCACAATGGGGTGTTTCTGCCACTCTTTCCCGGTCAAGCTCACCTCAGCTTCCACCATGGTCAACTCTTGAGACCCTCCAGTCACCCCAGAAATGGAAAGAGTCTCTGGTCCCACATGTCCTGGAGGGCATTAACGTACACTGAGCGCCAGTATCAACCAAAACCTGATATTTCTGTGGGTCTGATGTGCCAGGCCATCTGACCCACACAGTCCAGTAGACACGGTTGTCCCGTGCCTCTACCTGGCTAGAGGCAGGGCCCCTCTAACATTCGTCTTCATCCTGCCAGTCACCGTTTTCCTCTTGCGAATGTCGACAGGAGGTGCCCTCTAGCAGGTCAGATCCCTGCCCACAGGATACTGGTGCGGCACTCGCTTTCGGAGACTTCCTCTTTTCTTTCTCCTTCAACTCTTGTACTCGGGCTGCTAGGGCACGGGTAGATTTCCTGTCCCACCGTCTCATGTCTTCTCCATGGTCAGTTAGGAAGAACCACAACTCAGTTCGTGAGGTCTGTCCGCTCTCTCTAGCTGGGGGGCGTCGGGTTTTCACTGGGGCCATATGGACATTGTTTCCCTCAATCCTCTCTTTCAACCCTGTAGTTAATTCCTTGAGCTCATTAATCATTGTCTCTACAGAGGAGATGCGGGCCTGTAGCGGTCCTTCAATCATGCTGTCATACAACCGAAGTTTATTTATTACAGACATCACTGGATCCCGCTTCTCCCCAGCCTCCAATGATGTCAGGTAACCTTTATGTGGGGACAGCCCCATACGTGTGAAGCTCCAGCACATCTGTGGTGTACACTTAACCTTGTCAGGATCCTTGGTAGGTTGCCCATCCCCTCCAAACAGTACTTCCAGCAATGCCATTTCTCTCGGCCCTAGGATTCCTTCTTCTATGGTCTTCCAGCTCTTTGTGTAATGATCTGCCTGCAAGGAATCTCTGTAAATGAACCTCTCTCTCACACCATCCAGGAGCCGTGTCCAGAGAGACAGGGACTTCGATTCCCTCACAAACACCTCCTCAATACCCACATCTTGGGTGATAGATCTCAGGAACCTCGCTTCACTGCCATCAAAGTTTACTGCATCACCTGTAGAGTCGAAAACTCGGATCATCCAGGCCAGAACGGGTTCACTCGGACGACGAGCAACGTCTGTCCTTAAATTCCGGAGGTTATTGTATGATAAAGACTCAGTGATGATTTCTGGCTCTGGAGCAGCCGCTTGTGAGGACCCTGCCTCTCCATCGTCGTCAACTGGGCGAACTGATTTGGCTTTATATTTCTTCCTGTGGATAGGGGCAACCTCCTTTGGCTTAGTCTGCCCCTTAGTTTTGGCCTTATCCTGAGTCACCTTGCTATTAGGCATCTTGTTCTCTTTTTTTCCTTTCCCCTGGAAGTGCTGCACCATAACAAGCAACTTCCTGTAGGCAATGGCCAAGGCCCCACATTCAGCTGCCAACTGCCTCTCCATGGACCCATCACAACCTCTCTCCCTCACGGCTTTCATTATTTTTGTAGGGTTCAGGAGTTGTTCAAGGGTGAGTTTCCATGTTATGGGAGCTGAGCAGCTTTCTAGGAATTTACCCATGTCCTCCCATAACCCATGCCACTCGAGGTTTTCCACCCCTGGGCCAGGCTCCTGAACGCCTTCTCGGTAATTCTTGGCCTTGGTTTGGTATATCAGGTACACTATAATGGCACAAACTAGGATGAAAAGCCCAACAATTGAAATGTCTCTGACATCTAAAAAGGATTTAAACTTCCCAGAGGCCATTGTATTGTATCCAAAAGGGAACTGAATAAAGGGTTGGGCGCACGCATTCCCCTGTGTGTCTCCATAAGAATGGGTGCTATTATCCTCTAAACCCCAGAGGAAACAGCTTAGGCTAGAGCAGTAGTGCATCCTTGAGGACATATTCCGGATGAAAATCACAGGTGCTGAGTTTGCCATGTCATATACCCAATGCACAAACTCAAAGGTACTTATTGCAATGAGAGTACTAGTATCTGAACTGAAACACGCTGACAGGTGGGACAGGTATCTTGGCATGGTTATGTACCAGAGGAAAGCAATAACCCCTAACATCATGGTGCCTACAAGTTCAAAACGTGTGTCAATCACACAAGGGTTTCAAAATGCGTGTAACTCACACAAAGGGTAGTTATTCTTTTTCCACCTTTCCTCTTTCCAGGCCCCACGTTGGGCGATAAAATGTCTCAGTCTGAAGAGACTAGACTGTTTGCTAAAGAGGATGAGTTATGAGGTAGACCAAACTCCTCTCTCTCTGCAATTGTAATGTCAAATTAAGGGGCTTTACTTGAGGAAAATCTGGAAAACCAGAGGAAATAACAACCCTTTATTAAAAGATATATGTATGTTGGCAAAAACAGTAATACAAAACAAAACAACAACAACAAGTCTAAAAGAATACTTCCCTGTCCTTTAGCACAGTCCTAACTGCAGGCTGCAGGGGGCGCTGTTGGATCTCTGAAGCTGTAGGACCTGCAGTACCTGGTCGTGGTCGGCAGGGGGCGCTGTTGGATCGCTGAAGTTGCAGGGTCTGCAGTGCCTGGTTGTGGCCTGCAGGGGGCGCTGTGGGACTGCTGGAAGGTGTAGGACCTGCAGTACCTGGTTGTGACCTTCAGGGGGCGCTGTTGGATCGCTGAAGCTGTAGGGCCTGCAGTACCCTGTGGGCGGCAGGGGGCGCTGTGGGCTCCGTCAGTCACCTGCGGGAGAAGTGTCCTGGAGAGAGTGGTCCCAGACCGCGTGGGGAAGCCGAGAAGGAGATGGGGGGATCCTCGCCTCCGTGGGGACGAAAAGCAAGGTCGACAATTAACCTTGGCAGCCAGTTCTTTTGTAAGGCTAATTGACTCCCTTCCCCCTTCGAACTCTGTTTCTCTTACAGGGAAAGCAGGGGAAGGGAAAATTCCTCTTTCAATTTATAACCCATAACATTATCCACCCCTAATTTTCTTTCCCATGCTTTCACACGTTATCAGATTAAATCTTTGAACTTCATACGTACATGCATTCATCCTAACTATGTACGCATCCACTAATAGATAGATACAGAGTTACATACAGATACAAGTATACAGTTTCAGCCAGTTTATCCGAGACTAAGGTCTCCTTGGGGTATGCACCGAGTTTCTCCATCTTCCTGCATTACCCACCAGGTGCAGCCGGGCCCTTGGGCAAAAACAATCCCACAAATGGGTTTGTCTTTGCTCGAGGCAGGGTTAACCCAAACCTTTTTCCCTAACACACCTCTCGCGTGAATCACTGGGACCTTGTCTCCATCCATGGTGTGGAGGGACTCTGACTGGGCAGGACCGGCTCGGTTGATGGACCCTCTGGTGTTAACTAACCATGTAGCCTTTGGCAGATGCTGATCCCAGTGCTTGTCTGTCCCTCCACCCAAGGCCTTCAGGGTGGTTTTCAACAGTCCATTATGTCGTTCAACTTTCCCTGCGGCTGCTGCATGGTATGGGATGTGGATTTGATGCCATGCTCCTCTGCCCAGGTGGCAACTAAGCTGTTTTTGAAATGAGTTCCGTTATCTGATTCAATGCGCTCTGGGGTGCCATGTCGCCACAGGACTTGCTTTTCAAGGCCCAGGATGGTATTTTGGGCAGTAGTGTGAGGCACCGGGTACGTCTCCAACCATCCAGTGGTGACTTCCACCATGGTAAGCACATAGCGCTTACCTTGGCGGGTTCATGACAGTGTGATGTAATCGACTTGTCAGGCCTCCCCATACCTATACTTACTCCAACGTCCACCATACCATAGGGGCTTCAGTCTCTTAGCCTGTTTAATGGCAACGCAGGTCTCACAGTCCTGGATAACCTGGGAAATAATGTCCTTGGTTAAGTCCACCCCTCGGTCTCGTGCCCATCTATGGGTGGCATCTCTGCCCTGATGGTCTGAGGCATCATGGGCCCACTGTGCTAGGAACAACTCTCCTTTGTGCTGCCAGTCCAGGTCCACCTGTGACACCTCGACTCGTGCAGCTCGGTCTGCCTGTTCATTGTTGCGATGCTCCTCATTGGCTCGACCTTTGCGCACATGGGCGTCTACGTGACGGACCCTCACAGCGAGCTTCTCTGTTCGGGTAGCGATGTCTTGCCACATATCAGCGGCCCAGATGGGTTTTCCCCCGCGTTTCCAATTGGCCTTCTTCCATCTGTCCAACCATCCCCACAGAGCATTGGCTACCATCCACGAGCCAGTGTAGATGTAAAGCTTTGGCCACTTCTCCCGTTCAACAATGTCCAATGCCAGCTGGACCGCTTTGAGCTCTGCGAATTGGCTCGATTCTCCTTCCCCTTCAGTAGCTTCTGAAACTTGTCGGGCGGGGCTCCATACAGCTGCTTTCCATTTGCGCTTCATTCCTACAAGGCGACAGGCACCGTCAGTGAAGAGGGCGTAGCGTGCTTCTTCTTTCGGTAGCTTATCGAATTCTGGGGCTTCCTCAGCCCGTACCACCTGCTCTTCTTCTTCCTCATCCGCTAGACCAAAACTCTCACCTTCAGGCCAATTTGTGATGACTTCTAGGATCCCAGGGCAATTCAGATTTCCAATACGGGCACGCTGTGTGAGCAGAGCGATCCACTTACTCCATGTAGCATCAGTGGCATGATGTGTAGAGGGCGCCTTTCCCTTAAACATCCCGTTCAGCACTGGTAGTCGAGGTGCCAGGAGTAGCTGTTCTTCTGTGCCAATCACCTCGGAGGCAGCTTGTACTCCTTCATAAGCCGCTAGGATCTCCTTCTCTGTTGGCGTGTAGTTGGCTTCAGATCCCCTGTAGCTTCGACTCCAGAACCCAAGTGGGCGAACTCGAGTCTCACCAGGCACCTTTTGCCAGAGGCTCCAGGAGAGACCTTTATTCCCAGCTGCAGAATAGAGTACATTTTTCACATCTGTCCCCGTCCTGACTGGCCCAAGGACTACAGCGTGTGCAATCTCTCGTTTAATCTGTTCGAATGCCTGTTGCTGTTCAGGGCCCCACTGGAAATCATTCTTTTTGCGGGTAACCAGGTAGAGAGGGCTTACGATTCGACTGTACTCCGGGATATGCATCCTCCAGAAACCTATACCACCCAGAAAAGCTTGCGTTTCCTTCTTGCTGGTTGGTGGGGCCACTGTTGTGATCTTATCGATGACTTCTGTCGGGATCTGACGACGCCCATCTTGCCATTTCACCCCCAGGAACTGGATTTCTCAGGCAGGTCCCTTAACCTTACTCTTCTCTATGGCAAAACCGGCTCCCAGGAGGATCTGGATGATTTCCTTTCCTTTTTTGGAAACCTCCTCTGCTGTGTCCCCCCATATGATGATGTCATCAATGTATTGCAGGTGTTCTGGAGCCTCACCCTTCTCTATTGTGACCTGGATCAGTCCGTGGCAGATGGTGGGACTGTGTTTCCACCCCTGGGGCAGTCGGTTCCAAGTGTACTGCACGCCCCTCCAGGTGAAAGCGAACTGCGGCCTACACTCTGCGGCTAAGGGAATGGAGAAGAATGCGTTTGCCATGTCAACAGTGGCATACCACTTTGCTGTCTTGGACTCCAGCTCATACTGGAGCCCCAACATGTCTGGAACAGCAGCACTCAACGGTGGGGTGACTTCATTCAGGCCACGATAGTCCACAGTCAGTCTCCATTCTCCATTAGACTTACGCAAAGGTCAGATGGGACTGTTGAAGGGTGAATGGGTCTTGCTGATCACCCCTTGGCTCTCCAGCTCACGGATCATCTTATGGATGGGGATCACAGAGTCTCGGTTCGTCCGGTACTGCCGGCGATGCACTATTGTGGTGGCGATTGGCACTTGCTGTTCCTCAACTATCAGCAACCCTACGACTGAAGGGCTCTCCGAGAGGCCGGGTAATGAGTTCAACTGTTTAGCCGCCTCTGTCTCCACAGCAGCTATTCCAAAAGCCCATCTATGTCCCTTGGGGTCCTTGAAGTACCTGTTCTTGAGGTAGTCAATGCCCAGAATACATGGGGCATCTGGACCAGTCACAATGGGGTGTTTCTGCCACTCTTTCCCGGTCAAGCTCACCTCAGCTTCCACCATGGTCAACTCTTGAGACCCTCCAGTCACCCCAGAAATGGAAAGAGTCTCTGGTCCCACATGTCCTGGAGGGCATTAACGTACACTGAGCGCCAGTATCAACCAAAACCTGATATTTCTGTGGGTCTGATGTGCCAGGCCATCTGACCCACACAGTCCAGTAGACACGGTTGTCCCGTGCCTCTACCTGGCTAGAGGCAGGGCCCCTCTAACATTCGTCTTCATCCTGCCAGTCACCGTTTTCCTCTTGCGAATGTCGACAGGAGGTGCCCTCTAGCAGGTCAGATCCCTGCCCACAGGATACTGGTGCGGCACTCGCTTTCGGAGACTTCCTCTTTTCTTTCTCCTTCAACTCTTGTACTCGGGCTGCTAGGGCACGGGTAGATTTCCTGTCCCACCGTCTCATGTCTTCTCCATGGTCAGTTAGGAAGAACCACAACTCAGTTCGTGAGGTCTGTCCGCTCTCTCTAGCTGGGGGGCGTCGGGTTTTCACTGGGGCCATATGGACATTGTTTCCCTCAATCCTCTCTTTCAACCCTGTAGTTAATTCCTTGAGCTCATTAATCATTGTCTCTACAGAGGAGATGCGGGCCTGTAGCGGTCCTTCAATCATGCTGTCATACAACCGAAGTTTATTTATTACAGACATCACTGGATCCCGCTTCTCCCCAGCCTCCAATGATGTCAGGTAACCTTTATGTGGGGACAGCCCCATACGTGTGAAGCTCCAGCACATCTGTGGTGTACACTTAACCTTGTCAGGATCCTTGGTAGGTTGCCCATCCCCTCCAAACAGTACTTCCAGCAATGCCATTTCTCTCGGCCCTAGGATTCCTTCTTCTATGGTCTTCCAGCTCTTTGTGTAATGATCTGCCTGCAAGGAATCTCTGTAAATGAACCTCTCTCTCACACCATCCAGGAGCCGTGTCCAGAGAGACAGGGACTTCGATTCCCTCACAAACACCTCCTCAATACCCACATCTTGGGCGATAGATCTCAGGAACCTCGCTTCACTGCCATCAAAGTTTACTGCATCACCTGTAGAGTCAAAAACTCGGATCATCCAGGCCAGAACGGGTTCACTCGGACGACGAGCAACGTCTGTCCTTAAATTCTGGAGGTTATTGTATGATAAAGACTCAGTGATGATTTCTGGCTCTGGAGCAGCCGCTTGTGAGGACCCTGCCTCTCCATCGTCGTCAACTGGGCGAACTGATTTGGCTTTATATTTCTTCCTGTGGATAGGGGCAACCTCCTTTGGCTTAGTCTGCCCCTTAGTTTTGGCCTTATCCTGAGTCACCTTGCTATTAGGCATCTTGTTCTCTTTTTTTCCTTTCCCCTGGAAGTGCTGCACCATAACAAGCAACTTCCTGTAGGCAATGGCCAAGGCCCCACATTCAGCTGCCAACTGCCTCTCCATGGACCCATCACAACCTCTCTCCCTCACGGCTTTCATTATTTTTGTAGGGTTCAGGAGTTGTTCAAGGGTGAGTTTCCATGTTATGGGAGCTGAGCAGCTTTCTAGGAATTTACCCATGTCCTCCCATAACCCATGCCACTCGAGGTTTTCCACCCCTGGGCCAGGCTCCTGAACGCCTTCTCGGTAATTCTTGGCCTTGGTTTGGTATATCAGGTACACTATAATGGCACAAACTAGGATGAAAAGCCCAACAATTGAAATGTCTCTGACATCTAAAAAGGATTTAAACTTCCCAGAGGCCATTGTATTGTATCCAAAAGGGAACTGAATAAAGGGTTGGGCGCACGCATTCCCCTGTGTGTCTCCATAAGAATGGGTGCTATTATCCTCTAAACCCCAGAGGAAACAGCTTAGGCTAGAGCAGTAGTGCATCCTTGAGGACATATTCCGGATGAAAATCACAGGTGCTGAGTTTGCCATGTCATATACCCAATGCACAAACTCAAAGGTACTTATTGCAATGAGAGTACTAGTATCTGAACTGAAACACGCTGACAGGTGGGACAGGTATCTTGGCATGGTTATGTACCAGAGGAAAGCAATAACCCCTAACATCATGGTGCCTACAAGTTCAAAACGTGTGTCAATCACACAAGGGTTTCAAAATGCGTGTAACTCACACAAAGGGTAGTTATTCTTTTTCCACCTTTCCTCTTTCCAGGCCCCACGTTGGGCGATAAAATGTCTCAGTCTGAAGAGACTAGACTGTTTGCTAAAGAGGATGAGTTATGAGGTAGACCAAACTCCTCTCTCTCTGCAATTGTAATGTCAAATTAAGGGGCTTTACTTGAGGAAAATCTGGAAAACCAGAGGAAATAACAACCCTTTATTAAAAGATATATGTATGTTGGCAAAAACAGTAATACAAAACAAAACAACAACAACAAGTCTAAAAGAATACTTCCCTGTCCTTTAGCACAGTCCTAACTGCAGGCTGCAGGGGGCGCTGTTGGATCTCTGAAGCTGTAGGACCTGCAGTACCTGGTCGTGGTCGGCAGGGGGCGCTGTTGGATCGCTGAAGCTGCAGGGTCTGCAGTGCCTGGTTGTGGCCTGCAGGGGGCGCTGTGGGACTGCTGGAAGGTGTAGGACCTGCAGTACCTGGTTGTGACCTTCAGGGGGCGCTGTTGGATCGCTGAAGCTGTAGGGCCTGCAGTACCCTGTGGGCGGCAGGGGGCGCTGTGGGCTCCGTCAGTCACCTGCGGGAGAAGTGTCCTGGAGAGAGTGGTCCCAGACCGCGTGGGGAAGCCGAGAAGGAGATGGGGGGATCCTCGCCTCCGTGGGGACGAAAAGCAAGGCCGACAATTAACCTTGGCAGCCAGTTCTTTTGTAAGGCTAATTGACTCCCTTCCCCCTTCGAACTCTGTTTCTCTTACAGGGAAAGCAGGGGAAGGGAAAATTCCTCTTTCAATTTATAACCCATAACATTATCCACCCCTAATTTTCTTTCCCATGCTTTCACACGTTATCAGATTAAATCTTTGAACTTCATACGTACATGCATTCATCCTAACTATGTACGCATCCACTAATAGATAGATACAGAGTTACATACAGATACAAGTATACAGTTTCAGCCAGTTTATCCGAGACTAAGGTCTCCTTGGGGTATGCACCGAGTTTCTCCATCTTCCTGCATTACCCACCAGGTGCAGCCGGGCCCTTGGGCAAAAACAATCCCACGAATGGGTTTGTCTTTGCTCGAGGCAGGGTTAACCCAAACCTTTTTCCCTAACACACCTCTCGCGTGAATCACTGGGACCTTGTCTCCATCCATGGTGTGGAGGGACTCTGACTGGGCAGGACCGGCTCGGTTGATGGACCCTCTGGTGTTAACTAACCATGTAGCCTTTGGCAGATGCTGATCCCAGTGCTTGTCTGTCCCTCCACCCAAGGCCTTCAGGGTGGTTTTCAACAGTCCATTATGTCGTTCAACTTTCCCTGCGGCTGCTGCATGGTATGGGATGTGGATTTGATGCCCTCTCCTCTGCCCAGGTGGCAACTAAGCTGTTTTTGAAATGAGTTCCGTTATCTGATTCAATGCGCTCTGGGGTGCCATGTCGCCACAGGACTTGCTTTTCAAGGCCCAGGATGGTATTTTGGGCAGTAGTGTGAGGCACCGGGTACGTCTCCAACCATCCAGTGGTGACTTCCACCATGGTAAGCACATAGCGCTTACCTTGGCGGGTTCATGACAGTGTGATGTAATCGACTTGTCAGGCCTCCCCATACCTATACTTACTCCAACGTCCACCATACCATAGGGGCTTCAGTCTCTTAGCCTGTTTAATGGCAACGCAGGTCTCACAGTCCTGGATAACCTGGGAAATAATGTCCTTGGTTAAGTCCACCCCTCGGTCTCGTGCCCATCTATGGGTGGCATCTCTGCCCTGATGGTCTGAGGCATCATGGGCCCACTGTGCTAGGAACAACTCTCCTTTGTGCTGCCAGTCCAGGTCCACCTGTGACACCTCGACTCGTGCAGCTCGGTCTACCTGTTCATTGTTGCGATGCTCCTCATTGGCTCGACCTTTGCGCACATGGGCGTCTACGTGACGGACCCTCACAGCGAGCTTCTCTGTTCGGGTAGCGATGTCTTGCCACATATCAGCGGCCCAGATGGGTTTTCCCCCGCGTTTCCAATTGACCTTCTTCCATCTGTCCAACCATCCCCACAGAGCATTGGCTACCATCCACGAGCCAGTGTAGATGTAAAGCTTTGGCCACTTCTCCCGTTCAACAATGTCCAATGCCAGCTGGACCGCTTTGAGCTCTGCGAATTGGCTCGATTCTCCTTCCCCTTCAGTAGCTTCTGAAACTTGTCGGGCGGGGCTCCATACAGCTGCTTTCCATTTGCGCTTCATTCCTACAAGGCGACAGGCACCGCCAGTGAAGAGGGCGTAGCGTGCTTCTTCTTTCGGTAGCTTATCGAATTCTGGGGCTTCCTCAGCCCGTACCACCTGCTCTTCTTCTTCCTCATCCGCTAGACCAAAACTCTCACCTTCAGGCCAATTTGTGATGACTTCTAGGATCCCAGGGCAATTCAGATTTCCAATACGGGCACGCTGTGTGAGCAGAGCGATCCACTTACTCCATGTAGCATCAGTGGCATGATGTGTAGAGGGCGCCTTTCCCTTAAACATCCCGTTCAGCACTGGTAGTCGAGGTGCCAGGAGTAGCTGTTCTTCTGTGCCAATCACCTCGGAGGCAGCTTGTACTCCTTCATAAGCCGCTAGGATCTCCTTCTCTGTTGGCGTGTAGTTGGCTTCAGATCCCCTGTAGCTTCGACTCCAGAACCCAAGTGGGCGAACTCGAGTCTCACCAGGCACCTTTTGCCAGAGGCTCCAGGAGAGACCTTTATTCCCAGCTGCAGAATAGAGTACATTTTTCACATCTGTCCCCGTCCTGACTGGCCCAAGGACTACAGCGTGTGCAATCTCTCGTTTAATCTGTTCGAATGCCTGTTGCTGTTCAGGGCCCCACTGGAAATCATTCTTTTTGCGGGTAACCAGGTAGAGAGGGCTTACGATTCGACTGTACTCCGGGATATGCATCCTCCAGAAACCTATACCACCCAGAAAAGCTTGCGTTTCCTTCTTGCTGGTTGGTGGGGCCACTGCTGTGATCTTATCGATGACTTCTGTCGGGATCTGACGACGCCCATCTTGCCATTTCACCCCCAGGAACTGGATTTCTCAGGCAGGTCCCTTAACCTTACTCTTCTTTATGGCAAAACCGGCTCCCAGGAGGATCTGGATGATTTCCTTTCCTTTTTTGGAAACCTCCTCTGCTGTGTCCCCCCATATGATGATGTCATCAATGTATTGCAGGTGTTCTGGAGCCTCACCCTTCTCTATTGTGACCTGGATCAGTCCGTGGCAGATGGTGGGACTGTGTTTCCACCCCTGGGGCAGTCGGTTCCAAGTGTACTGCACGCCCCTCCAGGTGAAAGCGAACTGCGGCCTACACTCTGCGGCTAAGGGAATGGAGAAGAATGCGTTTGCCATGTCAACAGTGGCATACCACTTTGCTGTCTTGGACTCCAGCTCATACTGGAGCCCCAACATGTCTGGAACAGCAGCACTCAACGGTGGGGTGACTTCATTCAGGCCACGATAGTCCACAGTCAGTCTCCATTCTCCATTAGACTTACGCAAAGGTCAGATGGGACTGTTGAAGGGTGAATGGGTCTTGCTGATCACCCCTTGGCTCTCCAGCTCACGGATCATCTTATGGATGGGGATCACAGAGTCTCGGTTCGTCCGGTACTGCCGGCGATGCACTATTGTGGTGGCGATTGGCACTTGCTGTTCCTCGACTTTCAGCAACCCTACGACTGAAGGGCTCTCCGAGAGGCCGGGTAATGAGTTCAACTGTTTAGCCGCCTCTGTCTCCACAGCAGCTATTCCAAAAGCCCATCTATGTCCCTTGGGGTCCTTGAAGTACCTGTTCTTGAGGTAGTCAATGCCCAGAATACATGGGGCATCTGGACCAGTCACAATGGGGTGTTTCTGCCACTCTTTCCCGGTCAAGCTCACCTCAGCTTCCACCATGGTCAACTCTTGAGACCCTCCAGTCACCCCAGAAATGGAAAGAGTCTCTGGTCCCACATGTCCTGGAGGGCATTAACGTACACTGAGCGCCAGTATCAACCAAAACCTGATATTTCTGTGGGTCTGATGTGCCAGGCCATCTGACCCACACAGTCCAGTAGACACGGTTGTCCCGTGCCTCTACCTGGCTAGAGGCAGGGCCCCTCTAACATTCGTCTTCATCCTGCCAGTCACCGTTTTCCTCTTGCGAATGTCGACAGGAGGTGCCCTCTAGCAGGTCAGATCCCTGCCCACAGGATACTGGTGCGGCACTCGCTTTCGGAGACTTCCTCTTTTCTTTCTCCTTCAACTCTTGTACTCGGGCTGCTAGGGCACGGGTAGATTTCCTGTCCCACCGTCTCATGTCTTCTCCATGGTCAGTTAGGAAGAACCACAACTCAGTTCGTGAGGTCTGTCCGCTCTCTCTAGCTGGGGGGCGTCGGGTTTTCACTGGGGCCATATGGACATTGTTTCCCTCAATCCTCTCTTTCAACCCTGTAGTTAATTCCTTGAGCTCATTAATCATTGTCTCTACAGAGGAGATGCGGGCCTGTAGCGGTCCTTCAATCATGCTGTCATACAACCGAAGTTTATTTATTACAGACATCACTGGATCCCGCTTCTCCCCAGCCTCCAATGATGTCAGGTAACCTTTATGTGGGGACAGCCCCATACGTGTGAAGCTCCAGCACATCTGTGGTGTACACTTAACCTTGTCAGGATCCTTGGTAGGTTGCCCATCCCCTCCAAACAGTACTTCCAGCAATGCCATTTCTCTCGGCCCTAGGATTCCTTCTTCTATGGTCTTCCAGCTCTTTGTGTAATGATCTGCCTGCAAGGAATCTCTGTAAATGAACCTCTCTCTCACACCATCCAGGAGCCGTGTCCAGAGAGACAGGGACTTCGATTCCCTCACAAACACCTCCTCAATACCCACATCTTGGGCGATAGATCTCAGGAACCTCGCTTCACTGCCATCAAAGTTTACTGCATCACCTGTAGAGTCGAAAACTCGGATCATCCAGGCCAGAACGGGTTCACTCGGACGACGAGCAACGTCTGTCCTTAAATTCCGGAGGTTATTGTATGATAAAGACTCAGTGATGATTTCTGGCTCTGGAGCAGCCGCTTGTGAGGACCCTGCCTCTCCATCGTCGTCAACTGGGCGAACTGATTTGGCTTTATATTTCTTCCTGTGGATAGGGGCAACCTCCTTTGGCTTAGTCTGCCCCTTAGTTTTGGCCTTATCCTGAGTCACCTTGCTATTAGGCATCTTGTTCTCTTTTTTTCCTTTCCCCTGGAAGTGCTGCACCATAACAAGCAACTTCCTGTAGGCAATGGCCAAGGCCCCACATTCAGCTGCCAACTGCCTCTCCATGGACCCATCACAACCTCTCTCCCTCACGGCTTTCATTATTTTTGTAGGGTTCAGGAGTTGTTCAAGGGTGAGTTTCCATGTTATGGGAGCTGAGCAGCTTTCTAGGAATTTACCCATGTCCTCCCATAACCCATGCCACTCGAGGTTTTCCACCCCTGGGCCAGGCTCCTGAACGCCTTCTCGGTAATTCTTGGCCTTGGTTTGGTATATCAGGTACACTATAATGGCACAAACTAGGATGAAAAGCCCAACAATTGAAATGTCTCTGACATCTAAAAAGGATTTAAACTTCCCAGAGGCCATTGTATTGTATCCAAAAGGGAACTGAATAAAGGGTTGGGCGCACGCATTCCCCTGTGTGTCTCCATAAGAATGGGTGCTATTATCCTCTAAACCCCAGAGGAAACAGCTTAGGCTAGAGCAGTAGTGCATCCTTGAGGACATATTCCGGATGAAAATCACAGGTGCTGAGTTTGCCATGTCATATACCCAATGCACAAACTCAAAGGTACTTATTGCAATGAGAGTACTAGTATCTGAACTGAAACACGCTGACAGGTGGGACAGGTATCTTGGCATGGTTATGTACCAGAGGAAAGCAATAACCCCTAACATCATGGTGCCTACAAGTTCAAAACGTGTGTCAATCACACAAGGGTTTCAAAATGCGTGTAACTCACACAAAGGGTAGTTATTCTTTTTCCACCTTTCCTCTTTCCAGGCCCCACGTTGGGCGATAAAATGTCTCAGTCTGAAGAGACTAGACTGTTTGCTAAAGAGGATGAGTTATGAGGTAGACCAAACTCCTCTCTCTCTGCAATTGTAATGTCAAATTAAGGGGCTTTACTTGAGGAAAATCTGGAAAACCAGAGGAAATAACAACCCTTTATTAAAAGATATATGTATGTTGGCAAAAACAGTAATACAAAACAAAACAACAACAACAAGTCTAAAAGAATACTTCCCTGTCCTTTAGCACAGTCCTAACTGCAGGCTGCAGGGGGCGCTGTTGGATCTCTGAAGCTGTAGGACCTGCAGTACCTGGTCGTGGTCGGCAGGGGGCGCTGTTGGATCGCTGAAGCTGCAGGGTCTGCAGTGCCTGGTTGTGGTCGGCAGGGGGCACTGTGGGACTGCTGGAAGGTGTAGGACCTGCAGTACCTGGTCGTGGTCGGCAGGGGGCGCTGTTGGATCGCTGAAGCTGCAGGGCCTGCACTACCTGGTTGTGGCCTGCAGAGGGCGCTGTGGGACTGCTGGAAGGTGTAGGACCTGCAGTACCTGGTTGTGACCTTCAGGGGGCGCTGTTGGATCGCTGAAGCTGTAGGGCCTGCAGTACCCTGTGGGCGGCAGGGGGCGCTGTGGGCTCCGTCAGTCACCTGCGAGAGAAGTGTCCTGGAGAGAGTGGTCCCAGACCGCGTGGGGAAGCCGAGAAGGAGATGGGGGGATCCTCGCCTCCGTGGGGACGAAAAACAAGGCCGACAATTAACCTTGGCAGCCAGTTCTTTTGTAAGGCTAATTGACTCCCTTCCCCCTTCGAACTCTGTTTCTCTTACAGGGAAAGCAGGGGAAGGGAAAATTCCTCTTTCAATTTATAACCCATAACATTATCCACCCCTAATTTTCTTTCCCATGCTTTCACACGTTATCAGATTAAATCTTTGAACTTCATACGTACATGCATTCATCCTAACTATGTACGCATCCACTAATAGATAGATACAGAGTTACATACAGATACAAGTATACAGTTTCAGCCAGTTTATCCGAGACTAAGGTCTCCTTGGGGTATGCACCGAGTTTCTCCATCTTCCTGCATTACCCACCAGGTGCAGCCGGGCCCTTGGGCAAAAACAATCCCACAAATGGGTTTGTCTTTGCTCGAGGCAGGGTTAACCCAAACCTTTTTCCCTAACACACCTCTCGCGTGAATCACTGGGACCTTGTCTCCATCCATGGTGTGGAGGGACTCTGACTGGGCAGGACCGGCTCGGTTGATGGACCCTCTGGTGTTAACTAACCATGTAACCTTTGGCAGATGCTGATCCCAGTGCTTGTCTGTCCCTCCACCCAAGGCCTTCAGGGTGGTTTTCAACAGTCCATTATGTCGTTCAACTTTCCCTGCGGCTGCTGCATGGTATGGGATGTGGATTTGATGCCATGCTCCTCTGCCCAGGTGGCAACTAAGCTGTTTTTGAAATGAGTTCCGTTATCTGATTCAATGCGCTCTGGGGTGCCATGTCGCCACAGGACTTGCTTTTCAAGGCCCAGGATGGTATTTTGGGCAGTAGTGTGAGGCACCGGGTACGTCTCCAACCATCCAGTGGTGACTTCCACCATGGTAAGCACATAGCGCTTACCTTGGCGGGTTCATGACAGTGTGATGTAATCGACTTGTCAGGCCTCCCCATACCTATACTTACTCCAACGTCCACCATACCATAGGGGCTTCAGTCTCTTAGCCTGTTTAATGGCAACGCAGGTCTCACAGTCCTGGATAACCTGGGAAATAATGTCCTTGGTTAAGTCCACCCCTCGGTCTCGTGCCCATCTATGGGTGGCATCTCTGCCCTGATGGTCTGAGGCATCATGGGCCCACTGTGCTAGGAACAACTCTCCTTTGTGCTGCCAGTCCAGGTCCACCTGTGACACCTCGACTCGTGCAGCTCGGTCTGCCTGTTCATTGTTGCGATGCTCCTCATTGGCTCGACCTTTGCGCACATGGGCGTCTACGTGACGGACCCTCACAGCGAGCTTCTCTGTTCGGGTAGCGATGTCTTGCCACATATCAGCGGCCCAGATGGGTTTTCCCCCGCGTTTCCAATTGGCCTTCTTCCATCTGTCCAACCATCCCCACAGAGCATTGGCTACCATCCACGAGCCAGTGTAGATGTAAAGCTTTGGCCACTTCTCCCGTTCAACAATGTCCAATGCCAGCTGGACCGCTTTGAGCTCTGCGAATTGGCTCGATTCTCCTTCCCCTTCAGTAGCTTCTGAAACTTGTCGGGCGGGGCTCCATACAGCTGCTTTCCATTTGCGCTTCATTCCTACAAGGCGACAGGCACCGTCAGTGAAGAGGGCGTAGCGTGCTTCTTCTTTCGGTAGCTTATCGAATTCTGGGGCTTCCTCAGCCCGTACCACCTGCTCTTCTTCTTCCTCATCCGCTAGACCAAAACTCTCACCTTCAGGCCAATTTGTGATGACTTCTAGGATCCCAGGGCAATTCAGATTTCCAATACGGGCACGCTGTGTGAGCAGAGCGATCCACTTACTCCATGTAGCATCAGTGGCATGATGTGTAGAGGGCGCCTTTCCCTTAAACATCCCGTTCAGCACTGGTAGTCGAGGTGCCAGGAGTAGCTGTTCTTCTGTGCCAATCACCTCGGAGGCAGCTTGTACTCCTTCATAAGCCGCTAGGATCTCCTTCTCTGTTGGCGTGTAGTTGGCTTCAGATCCCCTGTAGCTTCGACTCCAGAACCCAAGTGGGCGAACTCGAGTCTCACCAGGCACCTTTTGCCAGAGGCTCCAGGAGAGACCTTTATTCCCAGCTGCAGAATAGAGTACATTTTTCACATCTGTCCCCGTCCTGACTGGCCCAAGGACTACAGCGTGTGCAATCTCTCGTTTAATCTGTTCGAATGCCTGTTGCTGTTCAGGGCCCCACTGGAAATCATTCTTTTTGCGGGTAACCAGGTAGAGAGGGCTTACGATTCGACTGTACTCCGGGATATGCATCCTCCAGAAACCTATACCACCCAGAAAAGCTTGCGTTTCCTTCTTGCTGGTTGGTGGGGCCACTGTTGTGATCTTATCGATGACTTCTGTCGGGATCTGACGACGCCCATCTTGCCATTTCACCCCCAGGAACTGGATTTCTCAGGCAGGTCCCTTAACCTTACTCTTCTTTATGGCAAAACCGGCTCCCAGGAGGATCTGGATGATTTCCTTTCCTTTTTTGGAAACCTCCTCTGCTGTGTCCCCCCATATGATGATGTCATCAATGTATTGCAGGTGTTCTGGAGCCTCACCCTTCTCTATTGTGACCTGGATCAGTCCGTGGCAGATGGTGGGACTGTGTTTCCACCCCTGGGGCAGTCGGTTCCAAGTGTACTGCACGCCCCTCCAGGTGAAAGCGAACTGCGGCCTACACTCTGCGGCTAAGGGAATGGAGAAGAATGCGTTTGCCATGTCAACAGTGGCATACCACTTTGCTGTCTTGGACTCCAGCTCATACTGGAGCCCCAACATGTCTGGAACAGCAGCACTCAACGGTGGGGTGACTTCATTCAGGCCACGATAGTCCACAGTCAGTCTCCATTCTCCATTAGACTTACGCAAAGGTCAGATGGGACTGTTGAAGGGTGAATGGGTCTTGCTGATCACCCCTTGGCTCTCCAGCTCACGGATCATCTTATGGATGGGGATCACAGAGTCTCGGTTCGTCCGGTACTGCCGGCGATGCACTATTGTGGTGGCGATTGGCACTTGCTGTTCCTCAACTATCAGCAACCCTACGACTGAAGGGCTCTCCGAGAGGCCGGGTAATGAGTTCAACTGTTTAGCCGCCTCTGTCTCCACAGCAGCTATTCCAAAAGCCCATCTATGTCCCTTGGGGTCCTTGAAGTACCTGTTCTTGAGGTAGTCAATGCCCAGAATACATGGGGCATCTGGACCAGTCACAATGGGGTGTTTCTGCCACTCTTTCCCGGTCAAGCTCACCTCAGCTTCCACCATGGTCAACTCTTGAGACCCTCCAGTCACCCCAGAAATGGAAAGAGTCTCTGGTCCCACATGTCCTGGAGGGCATTAACGTACACTGAGCGCCAGTATCAACCAAAACCTGATATTTCTGTGGGTCTGATGTGCCAGGCCATCTGACCCACACAGTCCAGTAGACACGGTTGTCCCGTGCCTCTACCTGGCTAGAGGCAGGGCCCCTCTAACATTCGTCTTCATCCTGCCAGTCACCGTTTTCCTCTTGCGAATGTCGACAGGAGGTGCCCTCTAGCAGGTCAGATCCCTGCCCACAGGATACTGGTGCGGCACTCGCTTTCGGAGACTTCCTCTTTTCTTTCTCCTTCAACTCTTGTACTCGGGCTGCTAGGGCACGGGTAGATTTCCTGTCCCACCGTCTCATGTCTTCTCCATGGTCAGTTAGGAAGAACCACAACTCAGTTCGTGAGGTCTGTCCGCTCTCTCTAGCTGGGGGGCGTCGGGTTTTCACTGGGGCCATATGGACATTGTTTCCCTCAATCCTCTCTTTCAACCCTGTAGTTAATTCCTTGAGCTCATTAATCATTGTCTCTACAGAGGAGATGCGGGCCTGTAGCGGTCCTTCAATCATGCTGTCATACAACCGAAGTTTATTTATTACAGACATCACTGGATCCCGCTTCTCCCCAGCCTCCAATGATGTCAGGTAACCTTTATGTGGGGACAGCCCCATACGTGTGAAGCTCCAGCACATCTGTGGTGTACACTTAACCTTGTCAGGATCCTTGGTAGGTTGCCCATCCCCTCCAAACAGTACTTCCAGCAATGCCATTTCTCTCGGCCCTAGGATTCCTTCTTCTATGGTCTTCCAGCTCTTTGTGTAATGATCTGCCTGCAAGGAATCTCTGTAAATGAACCTCTCTCTCACACCATCCAGGAGCCGTGTCCAGAGAGACAGGGACTTCGATTCCCTCACAAACACCTCCTCAATACCCACATCTTGGGCGATAGATCTCAGGAACCTCGCTTCACTGCCATCAAAGTTTACTGCATCACCTGTAGAGTCGAAAACTCGGATCATCCAGGCCAGAACGGGTTCACTCGGACGACGAGCAACGTCTGTCCTTAAATTCCGGAGGTTATTGTATGATAAAGACTCAGTGATGATTTCTGGCTCTGGAGCAGCCGCTTGTGAGGACCCTGCCTCTCCATCGTCGTCAACTGGGCGAACTGATTTGGCTTTATATTTCTTCCTGTGGATAGGGGCAACCTCCTTTGGCTTAGTCTGCCCCTTAGTTTTGGCCTTATCCTGAGTCACCTTGCTATTAGGCATCTTGTTCTCTTTTTTTCCTTTCCCCTGGAAGTGCTGCACCATAACAAGCAACTTCCTGTAGGCAATGGCCAAGGCCCCACATTCAGCTGCCAACTGCCTCTCCATGGACCCATCACAACCTCTCTCCCTCACGGCTTTCATTATTTTTGTAGGGTTCAGGAGTTGTTCAAGGGTGAGTTTCCATGTTATGGGAGCTGAGCAGCTTTCTAGGAATTTACCCATGTCCTCCCATAACCCATGCCACTCGAGGTTTTCCACCCCTGGGCCAGGCTCCTGAACGCCTTCTCGGTAATTCTTGGCCTTGGTTTGGTATATCAGGTACACTATAATGGCACAAACTAGGATGAAAAGCCCAACAATTGAAATGTCTCTGACATCTAAAAAGGATTTAAACTTCCCAGAGGCCATTGTATTGTATCCAAAAGGGAACTGAATAAAGGGTTGGGCGCACGCATTCCCCTGTGTGTCTCCATAAGAATGGGTGCTATTATCCTCTAAACCCCAGAGGAAACAGCTTAGGCTAGAGCAGTAGTGCATCCTTGAGGACATATTCCGGATGAAAATCACAGGTGCTGAGTTTGCCATGTCATATACCCAATGCACAAACTCAAAGGTACTTATTGCAATGAGAGTACTAGTATCTGAACTGAAACACGCTGACAGGTGGGACAGGTATCTTGGCATGGTTATGTACCAGAGGAAAGCAATAACCCCTAACATCATGGTGCCTACAAGTTCAAAACGTGTGTCAATCACACAAGGGTTTCAAAATGCGTGTAACTCACACAAAGGGTAGTTATTCTTTTTCCACCTTTCCTCTTTCCAGGCCCCACGTTGGGCGATAAAATGTCTCAGTCTGAAGAGACTAGACTGTTTGCTAAAGAGGATGAGTTATGAGGTAGACCAAACTCCTCTCTCTCTGCAATTGTAATGTCAAATTAAGGGGCTTTACTTGAGGAAAATCTGGAAAACCAGAGGAAATAACAACCCTTTATTAAAAGATATATGTATGTTGGCAAAAACAGTAATACAAAACAAAACAACAACAACAAGTCTAAAAGAATACTTCCCTGTCCTTTAGCACAGTCCTAACTGCAGGCTGCAGGGGGCGCTGTTGGATCTCTGAAGCTGTAGGACCTGCAGTACCTGGTCGTGGTCGGCAGGGGGCGCTGTTGGATCGCTGAAGCTGCAGGGTCTGCAGTGCCTGGTTGTGGTCGGCAGGGGGCACTGTGGGACTGCTGGAAGGTGTAGGACCTGCAGTACCTGGTCGTGGTCGGCAGGGGGCGCTGTTGGATCGCTGAAGCTGCAGGGCCTGCACTACCTGGTTGTGGCCTGCAGAGGGCGCTGTGGGACTGCTGGAAGGTGTAGGACCTGCAGTACCTGGTTGTGACCTTCAGGGGGCGCTGTTGGATCGCTGAAGCTGTAGGGCCTGCAGTACCCTGTGGGCGGCAGGGGGCGCTGTGGGCTCCGTCAGTCACCTGCGGGAGAAGTGTCCTGGAGAGAGTGGTCCCAGACCGCGTGGGGAAGCCGAGAAGGAGATGGGGGGATCCTCGCCTCCGTGGGGACGAAAAGCAAGGCCGACAATTAACCTTGGCAGCCAGTTCTTTTGTAAGGCTAATTGACTCCCTTCCCCCTTCGAACTCTGTTTCTCTTACAGGGAAAGCAGGGGAAGGGAAAATTCCTCTTTCAATTTATAACCCATAACATTATCCACCCCTAATTTTCTTTCCCATGCTTTCACACGTTATCAGATTAAATCTTTGAACTTCATACGTACATGCATTCATCCTAACTATGTACGCATCCACTAATAGATAGATACAGAGTTACATACAGATACAAGTATACAGTTTCAGCCAGTTTATCCGAGACTAAGGTCTCCTTGGGGTATGCACCGAGTTTCTCCATCTTCCTGCATTACCCACCAGGTGCAGCCGGGCCCTTGGGCAAAAACAATCCCACAAATGGGTTTGTCTTTGCTCGAGGCAGGGTTAACCCAAACCTTTTTCCCTAACACACCTCTCGCGTGAATCACTGGGACCTTGTCTCCATCCATGGTGTGGAGGGACTCTGACTGGGCAGGACCGGCTCGGTTGATGGACCCTCTGGTGTTAACTAACCATGTAGCCTTTGGCAGATGCTGATCCCAGTGCTTGTCTGTCCCTCCACCCAACGCCTTCAGGGTGGTTTTCAACAGTCCATTATGTCGTTCAACTTTCCCTGCGGCTGCTGCATGGTATGGGATGTGGATTTGATGCCATGCTCCTCTGCCCAGGTGGCAACTAAGCTGTTTTTGAAATGAGTTCCGTTATCTGATTCAATGCGCTCTGGGGTGCCATGTCGCCACAGGACTTGCTTTTCAAGGCCCAGGATGGTATTTTGGGCAGTAGTGTGAGGCACCGGGTACGTCTCCAACCATCCAGTGGTGACTTCCACCATGGTAAGCACATAGCGCTTACCTTGGCGGGTTCATGACAGTGTGATGTAATCGACTTGTCAGGCCTCCCCATACCTATACTTACTCCAACGTCCACCATACCATAGGGGCTTCAGTCTCTTAGCCTGTTTAATGGCAACGCAGGTCTCACAGTCCTGGATAACCTGGGAAATAATGTCCTTGGTTAAGTCCACCCCTCGGTCTCGTGCCCATCTATGGGTGGCATCTCTGCCCTGATGGTCTGAGGCATCATGGGCCCACTGTGCTAGGAACAACTCTCCTTTGTGCTGCCAGTCCAGGTCCACCTGTGACACCTCGACTCGTGCAGCTCGGTCTGCCTGTTCATTGTTGCGATGCTCCTCATTGGCTCGACCTTTGCGCACATGGGCGTCTACGTGACGGACCCTCACAGCGAGCTTCTCTGTTCGGGTAGTGATGTCTTGCCACATATCAGCGGCCCAGATGGGTTTTCCCCCGCATTTCCAATTGGCCTTCTTCCATCTGTCCAACCATCCCCACAGAGCATTGGCTACCATCCACGAGCCAGTGTAGATGTAAAGCTTTGGCCACTTCTCCCGTTCAACAATGTCCAATGCCAGCTGGACCGCTTTGAGCTCTGCGAATTGGCTCGATTCTCCTTCCCCTTCAGTAGCTTCTGAAACTTGTCGGGCGGGGCTCCATACAGCTGCTTTCCATTTGCGCTTCATTCCTACAAGGCGACAGGCACCGTCAGTGAAGAGGGCGTAGTGTGCTTCTTCTTTCGGTAGCTTATCGAATTCTGGGGCTTCCTCAGCCCGTACCACCTGCTCTTCTTCTTCCTCATCCGCTAGACCAAAACTCTCACCTTCAGGCCAATTTGTGATGACTTCTAGGATCCCAGGGCAATTCAGATTTCCAATACGGGCACGCTGTGTGAGCAGAGCGATCCACTTACTCCATGTAGCATCAGTGGCATGATGTGTAGAGGGCGCCTTTCCCTTAAACATCCCGTTCAGCACTGGTAGTCGAGGTGCCAGGAGTAGCTGTTCTTCTGTGCCAATCACCTCGGAGGCAGCTTGTACTCCTTCATAAGCCGCTAGGATCTCCTTCTCTGTTGGCGTGTAGTTGGCTTCAGATCCCCTGTAGCTTCGACTCCAGAACCCAAGTGGGCGAACTCGAGTCTCACCAGGCACCTTTTGCCAGAGGCTCCAGGAGAGACCTTTATTCCCAGCTGCAGAATAGAGTACATTTTTCACATCTGTCCCCGTCCTGACTGGCCCAAGGACTACAGCGTGTGCAATCTCTCGTTTAATCTGTTCGAATGCCTGTTGCTGTTCAGGGCCCCACTGGAAATCATTCTTTTTGCGGGTAACCAGGTAGAGAGGGTTTACGATTCGACTGTACTCCGGGATATGCATCCTCCAGAAACCTATACCACCCAGAAAAGCTTGCGTTTCCTTCTTGCTGGTTGGTGGGGCCACTGTTGTGATCTTATCGATGACTTCTGTCGGGATCTGACGACGCCCATCTTGCCATTTCACCCCCAGGAACTGGATTTCTCAGGCAGGTCCCTTAACCTTACTCTTCTTTATGGCAAAACCGGCTCCCAGGAGGATCTGGATGATTTCCTTTCCTTTTTTGGAAACCTCCTCTGCTGTGTCCCCCCATATGATGATGTCATCAATGTATTGCAGGTGTTCTGGAGCCTCACCCTTCTCTATTGTGACCTGGATCAGTCCGTGGCAGATGGTGGGACTGTGTTTCCACCCCTGGGGCAGTCGGTTCCAAGTGTACTGCACGCCCCTCCAGGTGAAAGCGAACTGCGGCCTACACTCTGCGGCTAAGGGAATGGAGAAGAATGCGTTTGCCATGTCAACAGTGGCATACCACTTTGCTGTCTTGGACTCCAGCTCATACTGGAGCCCCAACATGTCTGGAACAGCAGCACTCAACGGTGGGGTGACTTCATTCAGGCCACGATAGTCCACAGTCAGTCTCCATTCTCCATTAGACTTACGCAAAGGTCAGATGGGACTGTTGAAGGGTGAATGGGTCTTGCTGATCACCCCTTGGCTCTCCAGCTCACGGATCATCTTATGGATGGGGATCACAGAGTCTCGGTTCGTCCGGTACTGCCGGCGATGCACTATTGTGGTGGCGATTGGCACTTGCTGTTCCTCAACTATCAGCAACCCTACGACTGAAGGGCTCTCCGAGAGGCCGGGTAATGAGTTCAACTGTTTAGCCGCCTCTGTCTCCACAGCAGCTATTCCAAAAGCCCATCTATGTCCCTTGGGGTCCTTGAAGTACCTGTTCTTGAGGTAGTCAATGCCCAGAATACATGGGGCATCTGGACCAGTCACAATGGGGTGTTTCTGCCACTCTTTCCCGGTCAAGCTCACCTCAGCTTCCACCATGGTCAACTCTTGAGACCCTCCAGTCACCCCAGAAATGGAAAGAGTCTCTGGTCCCACATGTCCTGGAGGGCATTAACGTACACTGAGCGCCAGTATCAACCAAAACCTGATATTTCTGTGGGTCTGATGTGCCAGGCCATCTGACCCACACAGTCCAGTAGACACGGTTGTCCCGTGCCTCTACCTGGCTAGAGGCAGGGCCCCTCTAACATTCGTCTTCATCCTGCCAGTCACCGTTTTCCTCTTGCGAATGTCGACAGGAGGTGCCCTCTAGCAGGTCAGATCCCTGCCCACAGGATACTGGTGCGGCACTCGCTTTCGGAGACTTCCTCTTTTCTTTCTCCTTCAACTCTTGTACTCGGGCTGCTAGGGCACGGGTAGATTTCCTGTCCCACCGTCTCATGTCTTCTCCATGGTCAGTTAGGAAGAACCACAACTCAGTTCGTGAGGTCTGTCCGCTCTCTCTAGCTGGGGGGCGTCGGGTTTTCACTGGGGCCATATGGACATTGTTTCCCTCAATCCTCTCTTTCAACCCTGTAGTTAATTCCTTGAGCTCATTAATCATTGTCTCTACAGAGGAGATGCGGGCCTGTAGCGGTCCTTCAATCATGCTGTCATACAACCGAAGTTTATTTATTACAGACATCACTGGATCCCGCTTCTCCCCAGCCTCCAATGATGTCAGGTAACCTTTATGTGGGGACAGCCCCATACGTGTGAAGCTCCAGCACATCTGTGGTGTACACTTAACCTTGTCAGGATCCTTGGTAGGTTGCCCATCCCCTCCAAACAGTACTTCCAGCAATGCCATTTCTCTCGGCCCTAGGATTCCTTCTTCTATGGTCTTCCAGCTCTTTGTGTAATGATCTGCCTGCAAGGAATCTCTGTAAATGAACCTCTCTCTCACACCATCCAGGAGCCGTGTCCAGAGAGACAGGGACTTCGATTCCCTCACAAACACCTCCTCAATACCCACATCTTGGGCGATAGATCTCAGGAACCTCGCTTCACTGCCATCAAAGTTTACTGCATCACCTGTAGAGTCAAAAACTCGGATCATCCAGGCCAGAACGGGTTCACTCGGACGACGAGCAACGTCTGTCCTTAAATTCTGGAGGTTATTGTATGATAAAGACTCAGTGATGATTTCTGGCTCTGGAGCAGCCGCTTGTGAGGACCCTGCCTCTCCATCGTCGTCAACTGGGCGAACTGATTTGGCTTTATATTTCTTCCTGTGGATAGGGGCAACCTCCTTTGGCTTAGTCTGCCCCTTAGTTTTGGCCTTATCCTGAGTCACCTTGCTATTAGGCATCTTGTTCTCTTTTTTTCCTTTCCCCTGGAAGTGCTGCACCATAACAAGCAACTTCCTGTAGGCAATGGCCAAGGCCCCACATTCAGCTGCCAACTGCCTCTCCATGGACCCATCACAACCTCTCTCCCTCACGGCTTTCATTATTTTTGTAGGGTTCAGGAGTTGTTCAAGGGTGAGTTTCCATGTTATGGGAGCTGAGCAGCTTTCTAGGAATTTACCCATGTCCTCCCATAACCCATGCCACTCGAGGTTTTCCACCCCTGGGCCAGGCTCCTGAACGCCTTCTCGGTAATTCTTGGCCTTGGTTTGGTATATCAGGTACACTATAATGGCACAAACTAGGATGAAAAGCCCAACAATTGAAATGTCTCTGACATCTAAAAAGGATTTAAACTTCCCAGAGGCCATTGTATTGTATCCAAAAGGGAACTGAATAAAGGGTTGGGCGCACGCATTCCCCTGTGTGTCTCCATAAGAATGGGTGCTATTATCCTCTAAACCCCAGAGGAAACAGCTTAGGCTAGAGCAGTAGTGCATCCTTGAGGACATATTCCGGATGAAAATCACAGGTGCTGAGTTTGCCATGTCATATACCCAATGCACAAACTCAAAGGTACTTATTGCAATGAGAGTACTAGTATCTGAACTGAAACACGCTGACAGGTGGGACAGGTATCTTGGCATGGTTATGTACCAGAGGAAAGCAATAACCCCTAACATCATGGTGCCTACAAGTTCAAAACGTGTGTCAATCACACAAGGGTTTCAAAATGCGTGTAACTCACACAAAGGGTAGTTATTCTTTTTCCACCTTTCCTCTTTCCAGGCCCCACGTTGGGCGATAAAATGTCTCAGTCTGAAGAGACTAGACTGTTTGCTAAAGAGGATGAGTTATGAGGTAGACCAAACTCCTCTCTCTCTGCAATTGTAATGTCAAATTAAGGGGCTTTACTTGAGGAAAATCTGGAAAACCAGAGGAAATAACAACCCTTTATTAAAAGATATATGTATGTTGGCAAAAACAGTAATACAAAACAAAACAACAACAACAAGTCTAAAAGAATACTTCCCTGTCCTTTAGCACAGTCCTAACTGCAGGCTGCAGGGGGCGCTGTTGGATCTCTGAAGCTGTAGGACCTGCAGTACCTGGTCGTGGTCGGCAGGGGGCGCTGTTGGATCGCTGAAGCTGCAGGGTCTGCAGTGCCTGGTTGTGGCCTGCAGGGGGCGCTGTGGGACTGCTGGAAGGTGTAGGACCTGCAGTACCTGGTTGTGACCTTCAGGGGGCGCTGTTGGATCGCTGAAGCTGTAGGGCCTGCAGTACCCTGTGGGCGGCAGGGGGCGCTGTGGGCTCCGTCAGTCACCTGCGGGAGAAGTGTCCTGGAGAGAGTGGTCCCAGACCGCGTGGGGAAGCCGAGAAGGAGATGGGGGGATCCTCGCCTCCGTGGGGACGAAAAGCAAGGCCGACAATTAACCTTGGCAGCCAGTTCTTTTGTAAGGCTAATTGACTCCCTTCCCCCTTCGAACTCTGTTTCTCTTACAGGGAAAGCAGGGGAAGGGAAAATTCCTCTTTCAATTTATAACCCATAACATTATCCACCCCTAATTTTCTTTCCCATGCTTTCACACGTTATCAGATTAAATCTTTGAACTTCATACGTACATGCATTCATCCTAACTATGTACGCATCCACTAATAGATAGATACAGAGTTACATACAGATACAAGTATACAGTTTCAGCCAGTTTATCCGAGACTAAGGTCTCCTTGGGGTATGCACCGAGTTTCTCCATCTTCCTGCATTACCCACCAGGTGCAGCCGGGCCCTTGGGCAAAAACAATCCCACGAATGGGTTTGTCTTTGCTCGAGGCAGGGTTAACCCAAACCTTTTTCCCTAACACACCTCTCGCGTGAATCACTGGGACCTTGTCTCCATCCATGGTGTGGAGGGACTCTGACTGGGCAGGACCGGCTCGGTTGATGGACCCTCTGGTGTTAACTAACCATGTAGCCTTTGGCAGATGCTGATCCCAGTGCTTGTCTGTCCCTCCACCCAAGGCCTTCAGGGTGGTTTTCAACAGTCCATTATGTCGTTCAACTTTCCCTGCGGCTGCTGCATGGTATGGGATGTGGATTTGATGCCCTCTCCTCTGCCCAGGTGGCAACTAAGCTGTTTTTGAAATGAGTTCCGTTATCTGATTCAATGCGCTCTGGGGTGCCATGTCGCCACAGGACTTGCTTTTCAAGGCCCAGGATGGTATTTTGGGCAGTAGTGTGAGGCACCGGGTACGTCTCCAACCATCCAGTGGTGACTTCCACCATGGTAAGCACATAGCGCTTACCTTGGCGGGTTCATGACAGTGTGATGTAATCGACTTGTCAGGCCTCCCCATACCTATACTTACTCCAACGTCCACCATACCATAGGGGCTTCAGTCTCTTAGCCTGTTTAATGGCAACGCAGGTCTCACAGTCCTGGATAACCTGGGAAATAATGTCCTTGGTTAAGTCCACCCCTCGGTCTCGTGCCCATCTATGGGTGGCATCTCTGCCCTGATGGTCTGAGGCATCATGGGCCCACTGTGCTAGGAACAACTCTCCTTTGTGCTGCCAGTCCAGGTCCACCTGTGACACCTCGACTCGTGCAGCTCGGTCTACCTGTTCATTGTTGCGATGCTCCTCATTGGCTCGACCTTTGCGCACATGGGCGTCTACGTGACGGACCCTCACAGCGAGCTTCTCTGTTCGGGTAGCGATGTCTTGCCACATATCAGCGGCCCAGATGGGTTTTCCCCCGCGTTTCCAATTGACCTTCTTCCATCTGTCCAACCATCCCCACAGAGCATTGGCTACCATCCACGAGCCAGTGTAGATGTAAAGCTTTGGCCACTTCTCCCGTTCAACAATGTCCAATGCCAGCTGGACCGCTTTGAGCTCTGCGAATTGGCTCGATTCTCCTTCCCCTTCAGTAGCTTCTGAAACTTGTCGGGCGGGGCTCCATACAGCTGCTTTCCATTTGCGCTTCATTCCTACAAGGCGACAGGCACCGCCAGTGAAGAGGGCGTAGCGTGCTTCTTCTTTCGGTAGCTTATCGAATTCTGGGGCTTCCTCAGCCCGTACCACCTGCTCTTCTTCTTCCTCATCCGCTAGACCAAAACTCTCACCTTCAGGCCAATTTGTGATGACTTCTAGGATCCCAGGGCAATTCAGATTTCCAATACGGGCACGCTGTGTGAGCAGAGCGATCCACTTACTCCATGTAGCATCAGTGGCATGATGTGTAGAGGGCGCCTTTCCCTTAAACATCCCGTTCAGCACTGGTAGTCGAGGTGCCAGGAGTAGCTGTTCTTCTGTGCCAATCACCTCGGAGGCAGCTTGTACTCCTTCATAAGCCGCTAGGATCTCCTTCTCTGTTGGCGTGTAGTTGGCTTCAGATCCCCTGTAGCTTCGACTCCAGAACCCAAGTGGGCGAACTCGAGTCTCACCAGGCACCTTTTGCCAGAGGCTCCAGGAGAGACCTTTATTCCCAGCTGCAGAATAGAGTACATTTTTCACATCTGTCCCCGTCCTGACTGGCCCAAGGACTACAGCGTGTGCAATCTCTCGTTTAATCTGTTCGAATGCCTGTTGCTGTTCAGGGCCCCACTGGAAATCATTCTTTTTGCGGGTAACCAGGTAGAGAGGGCTTACGATTCGACTGTACTCCGGGATATGCATCCTCCAGAAACCTATACCACCCAGAAAAGCTTGCGTTTCCTTCTTGCTGGTTGGTGGGGCCACTGCTGTGATCTTATCGATGACTTCTGTCGGGATCTGACGACGCCCATCTTGCCATTTCACCCCCAGGAACTGGATTTCTCAGGCAGGTCCCTTAACCTTACTCTTCTTTATGGCAAAACCGGCTCCCAGGAGGATCTGGATGATTTCCTTTCCTTTTTTGGAAACCTCCTCTGCTGTGTCCCCCCATATGATGATGTCATCAATGTATTGCAGGTGTTCTGGAGCCTCACCCTTCTCTATTGTGACCTGGATCAGTCCGTGGCAGATGGTGGGACTGTGTTTCCACCCCTGGGGCAGTCGGTTCCAAGTGTACTGCACGCCCCTCCAGGTGAAAGCGAACTGCGGCCTACACTCTGCGGCTAAGGGAATGGAGAAGAATGCGTTTGCCATGTCAACAGTGGCATACCACTTTGCTGTCTTGGACTCCAGCTCATACTGGAGCCCCAACATGTCTGGAACAGCAGCACTCAACGGTGGGGTGACTTCATTCAGGCCACGATAGTCCACAGTCAGTCTCCATTCTCCATTAGACTTACGCAAAGGTCAGATGGGACTGTTGAAGGGTGAATGGGTCTTGCTGATCACCCCTTGGCTCTCCAGCTCACGGATCATCTTATGGATGGGGATCACAGAGTCTCGGTTCGTCCGGTACTGCCGGCGATGCACTATTGTGGTGGCGATTGGCACTTGCTGTTCCTCGACTTTCAGCAACCCTACGACTGAAGGGCTCTCCGAGAGGCCGGGTAATGAGTTCAACTGTTTAGCCGCCTCTGTCTCCACAGCAGCTATTCCAAAAGCCCATCTATGTCCCTTGGGGTCCTTGAAGTACCTGTTCTTGAGGTAGTCAATGCCCAGAATACATGGGGCATCTGGACCAGTCACAATGGGGTGTTTCTGCCACTCTTTCCCGGTCAAGCTCACCTCAGCTTCCACCATGGTCAACTCTTGAGACCCTCCAGTCACCCCAGAAATGGAAAGAGTCTCTGGTCCCACATGTCCTGGAGGGCATTAACGTACACTGAGCGCCAGTATCAACCAAAACCTGATATTTCTGTGGGTCTGATGTGCCAGGCCATCTGACCCACACAGTCCAGTAGACACGGTTGTCCCGTGCCTCTACCTGGCTAGAGGCAGGGCCCCTCTAACATTCGTCTTCATCCTGCCAGTCACCGTTTTCCTCTTGCGAATGTCGACAGGAGGTGCCCTCTAGCAGGTCAGATCCCTGCCCACAGGATACTGGTGCGGCACTCGCTTTCGGAGACTTCCTCTTTTCTTTCTCCTTCAACTCTTGTACTCGGGCTGCTAGGGCACGGGTAGATTTCCTGTCCCACCGTCTCATGTCTTCTCCATGGTCAGTTAGGAAGAACCACAACTCAGTTCGTGAGGTCTGTCCGCTCTCTCTAGCTGGGGGGCGTCGGGTTTTCACTGGGGCCATATGGACATTGTTTCCCTCAATCCTCTCTTTCAACCCTGTAGTTAATTCCTTGAGCTCATTAATCATTGTCTCTACAGAGGAGATGCGGGCCTGTAGCGGTCCTTCAATCATGCTGTCATACAACCGAAGTTTATTTATTACAGACATCACTGGATCCCGCTTCTCCCCAGCCTCCAATGATGTCAGGTAACCTTTATGTGGGGACAGCCCCATACGTGTGAAGCTCCAGCACATCTGTGGTGTACACTTAACCTTGTCAGGATCCTTGGTAGGTTGCCCATCCCCTCCAAACAGTACTTCCAGCAATGCCATTTCTCTCGGCCCTAGGATTCCTTCTTCTATGGTCTTCCAGCTCTTTGTGTAATGATCTGCCTGCAAGGAATCTCTGTAAATGAACCTCTCTCTCACACCATCCAGGAGCCGTGTCCAGAGAGACAGGGACTTCGATTCCCTCACAAACACCTCCTCAATACCCACATCTTGGGCGATAGATCTCAGGAACCTCGCTTCACTGCCATCAAAGTTTACTGCATCACCTGTAGAGTCGAAAACTCGGATCATCCAGGCCAGAACGGGTTCACTCGGACGACGAGCAACGTCTGTCCTTAAATTCCGGAGGTTATTGTATGATAAAGACTCAGTGATGATTTCTGGCTCTGGAGCAGCCGCTTGTGAGGACCCTGCCTCTCCATCGTCGTCAACTGGGCGAACTGATTTGGCTTTATATTTCTTCCTGTGGATAGGGGCAACCTCCTTTGGCTTAGTCTGCCCCTTAGTTTTGGCCTTATCCTGAGTCACCTTGCTATTAGGCATCTTGTTCTCTTTTTTTCCTTTCCCCTGGAAGTGCTGCACCATAACAAGCAACTTCCTGTAGGCAATGGCCAAGGCCCCACATTCAGCTGCCAACTGCCTCTCCATGGACCCATCACAACCTCTCTCCCTCACGGCTTTCATTATTTTTGTAGGGTTCAGGAGTTGTTCAAGGGTGAGTTTCCATGTTATGGGAGCTGAGCAGCTTTCTAGGAATTTACCCATGTCCTCCCATAACCCATGCCACTCGAGGTTTTCCACCCCTGGGCCAGGCTCCTGAACGCCTTCTCGGTAATTCTTGGCCTTGGTTTGGTATATCAGGTACACTATAATGGCACAAACTAGGATGAAAAGCCCAACAATTGAAATGTCTCTGACATCTAAAAAGGATTTAAACTTCCCAGAGGCCATTGTATTGTATCCAAAAGGGAACTGAATAAAGGGTTGGGCGCACGCATTCCCCTGTGTGTCTCCATAAGAATGGGTGCTATTATCCTCTAAACCCCAGAGGAAACAGCTTAGGCTAGAGCAGTAGTGCATCCTTGAGGACATATTCCGGATGAAAATCACAGGTGCTGAGTTTGCCATGTCATATACCCAATGCACAAACTCAAAGGTACTTATTGCAATGAGAGTACTAGTATCTGAACTGAAACACGCTGACAGGTGGGACAGGTATCTTGGCATGGTTATGTACCAGAGGAAAGCAATAACCCCTAACATCATGGTGCCTACAAGTTCAAAACGTGTGTCAATCACACAAGGGTTTCAAAATGCGTGTAACTCACACAAAGGGTAGTTATTCTTTTTCCACCTTTCCTCTTTCCAGGCCCCACGTTGGGCGATAAAATGTCTCAGTCTGAAGAGACTAGACTGTTTGCTAAAGAGGATGAGTTATGAGGTAGACCAAACTCCTCTCTCTCTGCAATTGTAATGTCAAATTAAGGGGCTTTACTTGAGGAAAATCTGGAAAACCAGAGGAAATAACAACCCTTTATTAAAAGATATATGTATGTTGGCAAAAACAGTAATACAAAACAAAACAACAACAACAAGTCTAAAAGAATACTTCCCTGTCCTTTAGCACAGTCCTAACTGCAGGCTGCAGGGGGCGCTGTTGGATCTCTGAAGCTGTAGGACCTGCAGTACCTGGTCGTGGTCGGCAGGGGGCGCTGTTGGATCGCTGAAGCTGCAGGGTCTGCAGTGCCTGGTTGTGGTCGGCAGGGGGCACTGTGGGACTGCTGGAAGGTGTAGGACCTGCAGTACCTGGTCGTGGTCGGCAGGGGGCGCTGTTGGATCGCTGAAGCTGCAGGGCCTGCACTACCTGGTTGTGGCCTGCAGAGGGCGCTGTGGGACTGCTGGAAGGTGTAGGACCTGCAGTACCTGGTTGTGACCTTCAGGGGGCGCTGTTGGATCGCTGAAGCTGTAGGGCCTGCAGTACCCTGTGGGCGGCAGGGGGCGCTGTGGGCTCCGTCAGTCACCTGCGAGAGAAGTGTCCTGGAGAGAGTGGTCCCAGACCGCGTGGGGAAGCCGAGAAGGAGATGGGGGGATCCTCGCCTCCGTGGGGACGAAAAACAAGGCCGACAATTAACCTTGGCAGCCAGTTCTTTTGTAAGGCTAATTGACTCCCTTCCCCCTTCGAACTCTGTTTCTCTTACAGGGAAAGCAGGGGAAGGGAAAATTCCTCTTTCAATTTATAACCCATAACATTATCCACCCCTAATTTTCTTTCCCATGCTTTCACACGTTATCAGATTAAATCTTTGAACTTCATACGTACATGCATTCATCCTAACTATGTACGCATCCACTAATAGATAGATACAGAGTTACATACAGATACAAGTATACAGTTTCAGCCAGTTTATCCGAGACTAAGGTCTCCTTGGGGTATGCACCGAGTTTCTCCATCTTCCTGCATTACCCACCAGGTGCAGCCGGGCCCTTGGGCAAAAACAATCCCACAAATGGGTTTGTCTTTGCTCGAGGCAGGGTTAACCCAAACCTTTTTCCCTAACACACCTCTCGCGTGAATCACTGGGACCTTGTCTCCATCCATGGTGTGGAGGGACTCTGACTGGGCAGGACCGGCTCGGTTGATGGACCCTCTGGTGTTAACTAACCATGTAACCTTTGGCAGATGCTGATCCCAGTGCTTGTCTGTCCCTCCACCCAAGGCCTTCAGGGTGGTTTTCAACAGTCCATTATGTCGTTCAACTTTCCCTGCGGCTGCTGCATGGTATGGGATGTGGATTTGATGCCATGCTCCTCTGCCCAGGTGGCAACTAAGCTGTTTTTGAAATGAGTTCCGTTATCTGATTCAATGCGCTCTGGGGTGCCATGTCGCCACAGGACTTGCTTTTCAAGGCCCAGGATGGTATTTTGGGCAGTAGTGTGAGGCACCGGGTACGTCTCCAACCATCCAGTGGTGACTTCCACCATGGTAAGCACATAGCGCTTACCTTGGCGGGTTCATGACAGTGTGATGTAATCGACTTGTCAGGCCTCCCCATACCTATACTTACTCCAACGTCCACCATACCATAGGGGCTTCAGTCTCTTAGCCTGTTTAATGGCAACGCAGGTCTCACAGTCCTGGATAACCTGGGAAATAATGTCCTTGGTTAAGTCCACCCCTCGGTCTCGTGCCCATCTATGGGTGGCATCTCTGCCCTGATGGTCTGAGGCATCATGGGCCCACTGTGCTAGGAACAACTCTCCTTTGTGCTGCCAGTCCAGGTCCACCTGTGACACCTCGACTCGTGCAGCTCGGTCTGCCTGTTCATTGTTGCGATGCTCCTCATTGGCTCGACCTTTGCGCACATGGGCGTCTACGTGACGGACCCTCACAGCGAGCTTCTCTGTTCGGGTAGCGATGTCTTGCCACATATCAGCGGCCCAGATGGGTTTTCCCCCGCGTTTCCAATTGGCCTTCTTCCATCTGTCCAACCATCCCCACAGAGCATTGGCTACCATCCACGAGCCAGTGTAGATGTAAAGCTTTGGCCACTTCTCCCGTTCAACAATGTCCAATGCCAGCTGGACCGCTTTGAGCTCTGCGAATTGGCTCGATTCTCCTTCCCCTTCAGTAGCTTCTGAAACTTGTCGGGCGGGGCTCCATACAGCTGCTTTCCATTTGCGCTTCATTCCTACAAGGCGACAGGCACCGTCAGTGAAGAGGGCGTAGCGTGCTTCTTCTTTCGGTAGCTTATCGAATTCTGGGGCTTCCTCAGCCCGTACCACCTGCTCTTCTTCTTCCTCATCCGCTAGACCAAAACTCTCACCTTCAGGCCAATTTGTGATGACTTCTAGGATCCCAGGGCAATTCAGATTTCCAATACGGGCACGCTGTGTGAGCAGAGCGATCCACTTACTCCATGTAGCATCAGTGGCATGATGTGTAGAGGGCGCCTTTCCCTTAAACATCCCGTTCAGCACTGGTAGTCGAGGTGCCAGGAGTAGCTGTTCTTCTGTGCCAATCACCTCGGAGGCAGCTTGTACTCCTTCATAAGCCGCTAGGATCTCCTTCTCTGTTGGCGTGTAGTTGGCTTCAGATCCCCTGTAGCTTCGACTCCAGAACCCAAGTGGGCGAACTCGAGTCTCACCAGGCACCTTTTGCCAGAGGCTCCAGGAGAGACCTTTATTCCCAGCTGCAGAATAGAGTACATTTTTCACATCTGTCCCCGTCCTGACTGGCCCAAGGACTACAGCGTGTGCAATCTCTCGTTTAATCTGTTCGAATGCCTGTTGCTGTTCAGGGCCCCACTGGAAATCATTCTTTTTGCGGGTAACCAGGTAGAGAGGGCTTACGATTCGACTGTACTCCGGGATATGCATCCTCCAGAAACCTATACCACCCAGAAAAGCTTGCGTTTCCTTCTTGCTGGTTGGTGGGGCCACTGTTGTGATCTTATCGATGACTTCTGTCGGGATCTGACGACGCCCATCTTGCCATTTCACCCCCAGGAACTGGATTTCTCAGGCAGGTCCCTTAACCTTACTCTTCTTTATGGCAAAACCGGCTCCCAGGAGGATCTGGATGATTTCCTTTCCTTTTTTGGAAACCTCCTCTGCTGTGTCCCCCCATATGATGATGTCATCAATGTATTGCAGGTGTTCTGGAGCCTCACCCTTCTCTATTGTGACCTGGATCAGTCCGTGGCAGATGGTGGGACTGTGTTTCCACCCCTGGGGCAGTCGGTTCCAAGTGTACTGCACGCCCCTCCAGGTGAAAGCGAACTGCGGCCTACACTCTGCGGCTAAGGGAATGGAGAAGAATGCGTTTGCCATGTCAACAGTGGCATACCACTTTGCTGTCTTGGACTCCAGCTCATACTGGAGCCCCAACATGTCTGGAACAGCAGCACTCAACGGTGGGGTGACTTCATTCAGGCCACGATAGTCCACAGTCAGTCTCCATTCTCCATTAGACTTACGCAAAGGTCAGATGGGACTGTTGAAGGGTGAATGGGTCTTGCTGATCACCCCTTGGCTCTCCAGCTCACGGATCATCTTATGGATGGGGATCACAGAGTCTCGGTTCGTCCGGTACTGCCGGCGATGCACTATTGTGGTGGCGATTGGCACTTGCTGTTCCTCAACTATCAGCAACCCTACGACTGAAGGGCTCTCCGAGAGGCCGGGTAATGAGTTCAACTGTTTAGCCGCCTCTGTCTCCACAGCAGCTATTCCAAAAGCCCATCTATGTCCCTTGGGGTCCTTGAAGTACCTGTTCTTGAGGTAGTCAATGCCCAGAATACATGGGGCATCTGGACCAGTCACAATGGGGTGTTTCTGCCACTCTTTCCCGGTCAAGCTCACCTCAGCTTCCACCATGGTCAACTCTTGAGACCCTCCAGTCACCCCAGAAATGGAAAGAGTCTCTGGTCCCACATGTCCTGGAGGGCATTAACGTACACTGAGCGCCAGTATCAACCAAAACCTGATATTTCTGTGGGTCTGATGTGCCAGGCCATCTGACCCACACAGTCCAGTAGACACGGTTGTCCCGTGCCTCTACCTGGCTAGAGGCAGGGCCCCTCTAACATTCGTCTTCATCCTGCCAGTCACCGTTTTCCTCTTGCGAATGTCGACAGGAGGTGCCCTCTAGCAGGTCAGATCCCTGCCCACAGGATACTGGTGCGGCACTCGCTTTCGGAGACTTCCTCTTTTCTTTCTCCTTCAACTCTTGTACTCGGGCTGCTAGGGCACGGGTAGATTTCCTGTCCCACCGTCTCATGTCTTCTCCATGGTCAGTTAGGAAGAACCACAACTCAGTTCGTGAGGTCTGTCCGCTCTCTCTAGCTGGGGGGCGTCGGGTTTTCACTGGGGCCATATGGACATTGTTTCCCTCAATCCTCTCTTTCAACCCTGTAGTTAATTCCTTGAGCTCATTAATCATTGTCTCTACAGAGGAGATGCGGGCCTGTAGCGGTCCTTCAATCATGCTGTCATACAACCGAAGTTTATTTATTACAGACATCACTGGATCCCGCTTCTCCCCAGCCTCCAATGATGTCAGGTAACCTTTATGTGGGGACAGCCCCATACGTGTGAAGCTCCAGCACATCTGTGGTGTACACTTAACCTTGTCAGGATCCTTGGTAGGTTGCCCATCCCCTCCAAACAGTACTTCCAGCAATGCCATTTCTCTCGGCCCTAGGATTCCTTCTTCTATGGTCTTCCAGCTCTTTGTGTAATGATCTGCCTGCAAGGAATCTCTGTAAATGAACCTCTCTCTCACACCATCCAGGAGCCGTGTCCAGAGAGACAGGGACTTCGATTCCCTCACAAACACCTCCTCAATACCCACATCTTGGGCGATAGATCTCAGGAACCTCGCTTCACTGCCATCAAAGTTTACTGCATCACCTGTAGAGTCGAAAACTCGGATCATCCAGGCCAGAACGGGTTCACTCGGACGACGAGCAACGTCTGTCCTTAAATTCCGGAGGTTATTGTATGATAAAGACTCAGTGATGATTTCTGGCTCTGGAGCAGCCGCTTGTGAGGACCCTGCCTCTCCATCGTCGTCAACTGGGCGAACTGATTTGGCTTTATATTTCTTCCTGTGGATAGGGGCAACCTCCTTTGGCTTAGTCTGCCCCTTAGTTTTGGCCTTATCCTGAGTCACCTTGCTATTAGGCATCTTGTTCTCTTTTTTTCCTTTCCCCTGGAAGTGCTGCACCATAACAAGCAACTTCCTGTAGGCAATGGCCAAGGCCCCACATTCAGCTGCCAACTGCCTCTCCATGGACCCATCACAACCTCTCTCCCTCACGGCTTTCATTATTTTTGTAGGGTTCAGGAGTTGTTCAAGGGTGAGTTTCCATGTTATGGGAGCTGAGCAGCTTTCTAGGAATTTACCCATGTCCTCCCATAACCCATGCCACTCGAGGTTTTCCACCCCTGGGCCAGGCTCCTGAACGCCTTCTCGGTAATTCTTGGCCTTGGTTTGGTATATCAGGTACACTATAATGGCACAAACTAGGATGAAAAGCCCAACAATTGAAATGTCTCTGACATCTAAAAAGGATTTAAACTTCCCAGAGGCCATTGTATTGTATCCAAAAGGGAACTGAATAAAGGGTTGGGCGCACGCATTCCCCTGTGTGTCTCCATAAGAATGGGTGCTATTATCCTCTAAACCCCAGAGGAAACAGCTTAGGCTAGAGCAGTAGTGCATCCTTGAGGACATATTCCGGATGAAAATCACAGGTGCTGAGTTTGCCATGTCATATACCCAATGCACAAACTCAAAGGTACTTATTGCAATGAGAGTACTAGTATCTGAACTGAAACACGCTGACAGGTGGGACAGGTATCTTGGCATGGTTATGTACCAGAGGAAAGCAATAACCCCTAACATCATGGTGCCTACAAGTTCAAAACGTGTGTCAATCACACAAGGGTTTCAAAATGCGTGTAACTCACACAAAGGGTAGTTATTCTTTTTCCACCTTTCCTCTTTCCAGGCCCCACGTTGGGCGATAAAATGTCTCAGTCTGAAGAGACTAGACTGTTTGCTAAAGAGGATGAGTTATGAGGTAGACCAAACTCCTCTCTCTCTGCAATTGTAATGTCAAATTAAGGGGCTTTACTTGAGGAAAATCTGGAAAACCAGAGGAAATAACAACCCTTTATTAAAAGATATATGTATGTTGGCAAAAACAGTAATACAAAACAAAACAACAACAACAAGTCTAAAAGAATACTTCCCTGTCCTTTAGCACAGTCCTAACTGCAGGCTGCAGGGGGCGCTGTTGGATCTCTGAAGCTGTAGGACCTGCAGTACCTGGTCGTGGTCGGCAGGGGGCGCTGTTGGATCGCTGAAGCTGCAGGGTCTGCAGTGCCTGGTTGTGGTCGGCAGGGGGCACTGTGGGACTGCTGGAAGGTGTAGGACCTGCAGTACCTGGTCGTGGTCGGCAGGGGGCGCTGTTGGATCGCTGAAGCTGCAGGGCCTGCACTACCTGGTTGTGGCCTGCAGAGGGCGCTGTGGGACTGCTGGAAGGTGTAGGACCTGCAGTACCTGGTTGTGACCTTCAGGGGGCGCTGTTGGATCGCTGAAGCTGTAGGGCCTGCAGTACCCTGTGGGCGGCAGGGGGCGCTGTGGGCTCCGTCAGTCACCTGCGGGAGAAGTGTCCTGGAGAGAGTGGTCCCAGACCGCGTGGGGAAGCCGAGAAGGAGATGGGGGGATCCTCGCCTCCGTGGGGACGAAAAGCAAGGCCGACAATTAACCTTGGCAGCCAGTTCTTTTGTAAGGCTAATTGACTCCCTTCCCCCTTCGAACTCTGTTTCTCTTACAGGGAAAGCAGGGGAAGGGAAAATTCCTCTTTCAATTTATAACCCATAACATTATCCACCCCTAATTTTCTTTCCCATGCTTTCACACGTTATCAGATTAAATCTTTGAACTTCATACGTACATGCATTCATCCTAACTATGTACGCATCCACTAATAGATAGATACAGAGTTACATACAGATACAAGTATACAGTTTCAGCCAGTTTATCCGAGACTAAGGTCTCCTTGGGGTATGCACCGAGTTTCTCCATCTTCCTGCATTACCCACCAGGTGCAGCCGGGCCCTTGGGCAAAAACAATCCCACAAATGGGTTTGTCTTTGCTCGAGGCAGGGTTAACCCAAACCTTTTTCCCTAACACACCTCTCGCGTGAATCACTGGGACCTTGTCTCCATCCATGGTGTGGAGGGACTCTGACTGGGCAGGACCGGCTCGGTTGATGGACCCTCTGGTGTTAACTAACCATGTAGCCTTTGGCAGATGCTGATCCCAGTGCTTGTCTGTCCCTCCACCCAACGCCTTCAGGGTGGTTTTCAACAGTCCATTATGTCGTTCAACTTTCCCTGCGGCTGCTGCATGGTATGGGATGTGGATTTGATGCCATGCTCCTCTGCCCAGGTGGCAACTAAGCTGTTTTTGAAATGAGTTCCGTTATCTGATTCAATGCGCTCTGGGGTGCCATGTCGCCACAGGACTTGCTTTTCAAGGCCCAGGATGGTATTTTGGGCAGTAGTGTGAGGCACCGGGTACGTCTCCAACCATCCAGTGGTGACTTCCACCATGGTAAGCACATAGCGCTTACCTTGGCGGGTTCATGACAGTGTGATGTAATCGACTTGTCAGGCCTCCCCATACCTATACTTACTCCAACGTCCACCATACCATAGGGGCTTCAGTCTCTTAGCCTGTTTAATGGCAACGCAGGTCTCACAGTCCTGGATAACCTGGGAAATAATGTCCTTGGTTAAGTCCACCCCTCGGTCTCGTGCCCATCTATGGGTGGCATCTCTGCCCTGATGGTCTGAGGCATCATGGGCCCACTGTGCTAGGAACAACTCTCCTTTGTGCTGCCAGTCCAGGTCCACCTGTGACACCTCGACTCGTGCAGCTCGGTCTGCCTGTTCATTGTTGCGATGCTCCTCATTGGCTCGACCTTTGCGCACATGGGCGTCTACGTGACGGACCCTCACAGCGAGCTTCTCTGTTCGGGTAGTGATGTCTTGCCACATATCAGCGGCCCAGATGGGTTTTCCCCCGCATTTCCAATTGGCCTTCTTCCATCTGTCCAACCATCCCCACAGAGCATTGGCTACCATCCACGAGCCAGTGTAGATGTAAAGCTTTGGCCACTTCTCCCGTTCAACAATGTCCAATGCCAGCTGGACCGCTTTGAGCTCTGCGAATTGGCTCGATTCTCCTTCCCCTTCAGTAGCTTCTGAAACTTGTCGGGCGGGGCTCCATACAGCTGCTTTCCATTTGCGCTTCATTCCTACAAGGCGACAGGCACCGTCAGTGAAGAGGGCGTAGTGTGCTTCTTCTTTCGGTAGCTTATCGAATTCTGGGGCTTCCTCAGCCCGTACCACCTGCTCTTCTTCTTCCTCATCCGCTAGACCAAAACTCTCACCTTCAGGCCAATTTGTGATGACTTCTAGGATCCCAGGGCAATTCAGATTTCCAATACGGGCACGCTGTGTGAGCAGAGCGATCCACTTACTCCATGTAGCATCAGTGGCATGATGTGTAGAGGGCGCCTTTCCCTTAAACATCCCGTTCAGCACTGGTAGTCGAGGTGCCAGGAGTAGCTGTTCTTCTGTGCCAATCACCTCGGAGGCAGCTTGTACTCCTTCATAAGCCGCTAGGATCTCCTTCTCTGTTGGCGTGTAGTTGGCTTCAGATCCCCTGTAGCTTCGACTCCAGAACCCAAGTGGGCGAACTCGAGTCTCACCAGGCACCTTTTGCCAGAGGCTCCAGGAGAGACCTTTATTCCCAGCTGCAGAATAGAGTACATTTTTCACATCTGTCCCCGTCCTGACTGGCCCAAGGACTACAGCGTGTGCAATCTCTCGTTTAATCTGTTCGAATGCCTGTTGCTGTTCAGGGCCCCACTGGAAATCATTCTTTTTGCGGGTAACCAGGTAGAGAGGGTTTACGATTCGACTGTACTCCGGGATATGCATCCTCCAGAAACCTATACCACCCAGAAAAGCTTGCGTTTCCTTCTTGCTGGTTGGTGGGGCCACTGTTGTGATCTTATCGATGACTTCTGTCGGGATCTGACGACGCCCATCTTGCCATTTCACCCCCAGGAACTGGATTTCTCAGGCAGGTCCCTTAACCTTACTCTTCTTTATGGCAAAACCGGCTCCCAGGAGGATCTGGATGATTTCCTTTCCTTTTTTGGAAACCTCCTCTGCTGTGTCCCCCCATATGATGATGTCATCAATGTATTGCAGGTGTTCTGGAGCCTCACCCTTCTCTATTGTGACCTGGATCAGTCCGTGGCAGATGGTGGGACTGTGTTTCCACCCCTGGGGCAGTCGGTTCCAAGTGTACTGCACGCCCCTCCAGGTGAAAGCGAACTGCGGCCTACACTCTGCGGCTAAGGGAATGGAGAAGAATGCGTTTGCCATGTCAACAGTGGCATACCACTTTGCTGTCTTGGACTCCAGCTCATACTGGAGCCCCAACATGTCTGGAACAGCAGCACTCAACGGTGGGGTGACTTCATTCAGGCCACGATAGTCCACAGTCAGTCTCCATTCTCCATTAGACTTACGCAAAGGTCAGATGGGACTGTTGAAGGGTGAATGGGTCTTGCTGATCACCCCTTGGCTCTCCAGCTCACGGATCATCTTATGGATGGGGATCACAGAGTCTCGGTTCGTCCGGTACTGCCGGCGATGCACTATTGTGGTGGCGATTGGCACTTGCTGTTCCTCGACTTTCAGCAACCCTACGACTGAAGGGCTCTCTGAGAGGCCGGGTAATGAGTTCAACTGTTTAGCCGCCTCTGTCTCCACAGCAGCTATTCCAAAAGCCCATCTATGTCCCTTGGGGACCTTGAAGTACCTGTTCTTGAGGTAGTCAATGCCCAGAATACATGGGGCATCTGGACCAGTCACAATGGGGTGTTTCTGCCACTCTTTCCCGGTCAAGCTCACCTCAGCTTCCACCATGGTCAACTCTTGAGACCCTCCAGTCACCCCAGAAATGGAAAGAGTCTCTGGTCCCACATGTCCTGGAGGGCATTAACGTACACTGAGCGCCAGTATCAACCAAAACCTGATATTTCTGTGGGTCTGATGTGCCAGGCCATCTGACCCACACAGTCCAGTAGACACGGTTGTCCCGTGCCTCTACCTGGCTAGAGGCAGGGCCCCTCTAACATTCGTCTTCATCCTGCCAGTCACCGTTTTCCTCTTGCGAATGTCGACAGGAGGTGCCCTCTAGCAGGTCAGATCCCTGCCCACAGGATACTGGTGCGGCACTCGCTTTCGGAGACTTCCTCTTTTCTTTCTCCTTCAACTCTTGTACTCGGGCTGCTAGGGCACGGGTAGATTTCCTGTCCCACCGTCTCATGTCTTCTCCATGGTCAGTTAGGAAGAACCACAACTCAGTTCGTGAGGTCTGTCCGCTCTCTCTAGCTGGGGGGCGTCGGGTTTTCACTGGGGCCATATGGACATTGTTTCCCTCAATCCTCTCTTTCAACCCTGTAGTTAATTCCTTGAGCTCATTAATCATTGTCTCTACAGAGGAGATGCGGGCCTGTAGCGGTCCTTCAATCATGCTGTCATACAACCGAAGTTTATTTATTACAGACATCACTGGATCCCGCTTCTCCCCAGCCTCCAATGATGTCAGGTAACCTTTATGTGGGGACAGCCCCATACGTGTGAAGCTCCAGCACATCTGTGGTGTACACTTAACCTTGTCAGGATCCTTGGTAGGTTGCCCATCCCCTCCAAACAGTACTTCCAGCAATGCCATTTCTCTCGGCCCTAGGATTCCTTCTTCTATGGTCTTCCAACTCTTTGTGTAATGATCTGCCTGCAAGGAATCTCTGTAAATGAACCTCTCTCTCACACCATCCAGGAGCCGTGTCCAGAGAGACAGGGACTTCGATTCCCTCACAAACACCTCCTCAATACCCACATCTTGGGCGATAGATCTCAGGAACCTCGCTTCACTGCCATCAAAGTTTACTGCATCACCTGTAGAGTCGAAAACTCGGATCATCCAGGCCAGAACGGGTTCACTCGGACGACGAGCAACGTCTGTCCTTAAATTCCGGAGGTTATTGTATGATAAAGACTCAGTGATGATTTCTGGCTCTGGAGCAGCCGCTTGTGAGGACCCTGCCTCTCCATCGTCGTCAACTGGGCGAACTGATTTGGCTTTATATTTCTTCCTGTGGATAGGGGCAACCTCCTTTGGCTTAGTCTGCCCCTTAGTTTTGGCCTTATCCTGAGTCACCTTGCTATTAGGCATCTTGTTCTCTTTTTTTCCTTTCCCCTGGAAGTGCTGCACCATAACAAGCAACTTCCTGTAGGCAATGGCCAAGGCCCCACATTCAGCTGCCAACTGCCTCTCCATGGACCCATCACAACCTCTCTCCCTCACGGCTTTCATTATTTTTGTAGGGTTCAGGAGTTGTTCAAGGGTGAGTTTCCATGTTATGGGAGCTGAGCAGCTTTCTAGGAATTTACCCATGTCCTCCCATAACCCATGCCACTCGAGGTTTTCCACCCCTGGGCCAGGCTCCTGAACGCCTTCTCGGTAATTCTTGGCCTTGGTTTGGTATATCAGGTACACTATAATGGCACAAACTAGGATGAAAAGCCCAACAATTGAAATGTCTCTGACATCTAAAAAGGATTTAAACTTCCCAGAGGCCATTGTATTGTATCCAAAAGGGAACTGAATAAAGGGTTGGGCGCACGCATTCCCCTGTGTGTCTCCATAAGAATGGGTGCTATTATCCTCTAAACCCCAGAGGAAACAGCTTAGGCTAGAGCAGTAGTGCATCCTTGAGGACATATTCCGGATGAAAATCACAGGTGCTGAGTTTGCCATGTCATATACCCAATGCACAAACTCAAAGGTACTTATTGCAATGAGAGTACTAGTATCTGAACTGAAACACGCTGACAGGTGGGACAGGTATCTTGGCATGGTTATGTACCAGAGGAAAGCAATAACCCCTAACATCATGGTGCCTACAAGTTCAAAACGTGTGTCAATCACACAAGGGTTTCAAAATGCGTGTAACTCACACAAAGGGTAGTTACTCTTTTTCCACCTTTCCTCTTTCCAGGCCCCACGTTGGGCGATAAAATGTCTCAGACTGAAGAGACTAGACTGTTTGCTAAAGAGGATGAGTTATGAGGTAGACCAAACTCCTCTCTCTCTGCAATTGTAATGTCAAATTAAGGGGCTTTACTTGAGGAAAATCTGGAAAACCAGAGGAAATAACAACCCTTTATTAAAAGATATATGTATGTTGGCAAAAACAGTAATACAAAACAAAACAACAACAACAAGTCTAAAAGAATACTTCCCTGTCCTTTAGCACAGTCCTAACTGCAGGCTGCAGGGGGCGCTGTTGGATCTCTGAAGCTGTAGGACCTGCAGTACCTGGTCGTGGTCGGCAGGGGGCGCTGTTGGATCGCTGAAGCTGCAGGGTCTGCAGTGCCTGGTTGTGGTCGGCAGGGGGCACTGTGGGACTGCTGGAAGGTGTAGGACCTGCAGTACCTGGTCGTGGTCGGCAGGGGGCGCTGTTGGATCGCTGAAGCTGCAGGGCCTGCACTACCTGGTTGTGGCCTGCAGAGGGCGCTGTGGGACTGCTGGAAGGTGTAGGACCTGCAGTACCTGGTTGTGACCTTCAGGGGGCGCTGTTGGATCGCTGAAGCTGTAGGGCCTGCAGTACCCTGTGGGCGGCAGGGGGCGCTGTGGGCTCCGTCAGTCACCTGAGAGAGAAGTGTCCTGGAGAGAGTGGTCCCAGACCGCGTGGGGAAGCCGAGAAGGAGATGGGGGGATCCCCGCCTCCGTGGGGACGAAAAGCAAGGCCGACAATTAACCTTGGCAGCCAGTTCTTTTGTAAGGCTAATTGACTCCCTTCCCCCTTCGAACTCTGTTTCTCTTACAGGGAAAGCAGGGGAAGGGAAAATTCCTCTTTCAATTTATAACCCATAACATTATCCACCCCTAATTTTCTTTCCCATGCTTTCACACGTTATCAGATTAAATCTTTGAACTTCATACGTACATGCATTCATCCTAACTATGTACGCATCCACTAATAGATAGATACAGAGTTACATACAGATACAAGTATACAGTTTCAGCCAGTTTATCCGAGACTAAGGTCTCCTTGGGGTATGCACCGAGTTTCTCCATCTTCCTGCATTACCCACCAGGTGCAGCCGGGCCCTTGGGCAAAAACAATCCCACAAATGGGTTTGTCTTTGCTCGAGGCAGGGTTAACCCAAACCTTTTTCCCTAACACACCTCTCGCGTGAATCACTGGGACCTTGTCTCCATCCATGGTGTGGAGGGACTCTGACTGGGCAGGACCGGCTCGGTTGATGGACCCTCTGGTGTTAACTAACCATGTAGCCTTTGGCAGATGCTGATCCCAGTGCTTGTCTGTCCCTCCACCCAAGGCCTTCAGGGTGGTTTTCAACAGTCCATTATGTCGTTCAACTTTCCCTGCGGCTGCTGCATGGTATGGGATGTGGATTTGATGCCATGCTCCTCTGCCCAGGTGGCAACTAAGCTGTTTTTGAAATGAGTTCCGTTATCTGATTCAATGCGCTCTGGGGTGCCATGTCACCACAGGACTTGCTTTTCAAGGCCCAGGATGGTATTTTGGGCAGTAGTGTGAGGCACCGGGTACGTCTCCAACCATCCAGTGGTGACTTCCACCATGGTAAGCACATAGCGCTTACCTTGGCGGGTTCATGACAGTGTGATGTAATCGACTTGTCAGGCCTCCCCATACCTATACTTACTCCAACGTCCACCATACCATAGGGGCTTCAGTCTCTTAGCCTGTTTAATGGCAACGCAGGTCTCACAGTCCTGGATAACCTGGGAAATAATGTCCTTGGTTAAGTCCACCCCTCGGTCTCGTGCCCATCTATGGGTGGCATCTCTGCCCTGATGGTCTGAGGCATCATGGGCCCACTGTGCTAGGAACAACTCTCCTTTGTGCTGCCAGTCCAGGTCCACCTGTGACACCTCGACTCGTGCAGCTCGGTCTGCCTGTTCATTGTTGCGATGCTCCTCATTGGCTCGACCTTTGCGCACATGGGCGTCTACGTGACGGACCCTCACAGCGAGCTTCTCTGTTCGGGTAGTGATGTCTTGCCACATATCAGCGGCCCAGATGGGTTTTCCCCCGCGTTTCCAATTGGCCTTCTTCCATCTGTCCAACCATCCCCACAGAGCATTGGCTACCATCCACGAGCCAGTGTAGATGTAAAGCTTTGGCCACTTCTCCCGTTCAACAATGTCCAATGCCAGCTGGACCGCTTTGAGCTCTGCGAATTGGCTCGATTCTCCTTCCCCTTCAGTAGCTTCTGAAACTTGTCGGGCGGGGCTCCATACAGCTGCTTTCCATTTGCGCTTCATTCCTACAAGGCGACAGGCACCGTCAGTGAAGAGGGCGTAGCGTGCTTCTTCTTTCGGTAGCTTATCGAATTCTGGGGCTTCCTCAGCCCGTACCACCTGCTCTTCTTCTTCCTCATCCGCTAGACCAAAACTCTCACCTTCAGGCCAATTTGTGATGACTTCTAGGATCCCAGGGCAATTCAGATTTCCAATACGGGCACGCTGTGTGAGCAGAGCGATCCACTTACTCCGTGTAGCATCAGTGGCATGATGTGTAGAGGGCACCTTTCCCTTAAACATCCCGTTCAGCACTGGTAGTCGAGGTGCCAGGAGTAGCTGTTCTTCTGTGCCAATCACCTCGGAGGCAGCTTGTACTCCTTCATAAGCCGCTAGGATCTCCTTCTCTGTTGGCGTGTAGTTGGCTTCAGATCCCCTGTAGCTTCGACTCCAGAACCCAAGTGGGCGAACTCGAGTCTCACCAGGCACCTTTTGCCAGAGGCTCCAGGAGAGACCTTTATTCCCAGCTGCAGAATAGAGTACATTTTTCACATCTGTCCCCGTCCTGACTGGCCCAAGGACTACAGCGTGTGCAATCTCTCGTTTAATCTGTTCGAATGCCTGTTGCTGTTCAGGGCCCCACTGGAAATCATTCTTTTTGCGGGTAACCAGGTAGAGAGGGCTTACGATTCGACTGTACTCCGGGATATGCATCCTCCAGAAACCTATACCACCCAGAAAAGCTTGCGTTTCCTTCTTGCTGGTTGGTGGGGCCACTGTTGTGATCTTATCGATGACTTCTGTCGGGATCTGACGACGCCCATCTTGCCATTTCACCCCCAGGAACTGGATTTCTCAGGCAGGTCCCTTAACCTTACTCTTCTTTATGGCAAAACCGGCTCCCAGGAGGATCTGGATGATTTCCTTTCCTTTTTTGGAAACCTCCTCTGCTGTGTCCCCCCATATGATGATGTCATCAATGTATTGCAGGTGTTCTGGAGCCTCACCCTTCTCTATTGTGACCTGGATCAGTCCGTGGCAGATGGTGGGACTGTGTTTCCACCCCTGGGGCAGTCGGTTCCAAGTGTACTGCACGCCCCTCCAGGTGAAAGCGAACTGCGGCCTACACTCTGCGGCTAAGGGAATGGAGAAGAATGCGTTTGCCATGTCAACAGTGGCATACCACTTTGCTGTCTTGGACTCCAGCTCATACTGGAGCCCCAACATGTCTGGAACAGCAGCACTCAACGGTGGGGTGACTTCATTCAGACCACGATAGTCCACAGTCAGTCTCCATTCTCCATTAGACTTACGCAAAGGTCAGATGGGACTGTTGAAGGGTGAATGGGTCTTGCTGATCACCCCTTGGCTCTCCAGCTCACGGATCATCTTATGGATGGGGATCACAGAGTCTCGGTTCGTCCGGTACTGCCGGCGATGCACTATTGTGGTGGCGATTGGCACTTGCTGTTCCTCAACTATCAGCAACCCTACGACTGAAGGGCTCTCTGAGAGGCCGGGTAATGAGTTCAACTGTTTAGCCGCCTCTGTCTCCACAGCAGCTATTCCAAAAGCCCATCTATGTCCCTTGGGGTCCTTGAAGTACCTGTTCTTGAGGTAGTCAATGCCCAGAATACATGGGGCATCTGGACCAGTCACAATGGGGTGTTTCTGCCACTCTTTCCCGGTCAAGCTCACCTCAGCTTCCACCATGGTCAACTCTTGAGACCCTCCAGTCACCCCAGAAATGGAAAGAGTCTCTGGTCCCACATGTCCTGGAGGGCATTAACGTACACTGAGCGCCAGTATCAACCAAAACCTGATATTTCTGTGGGTCTGATGTGCCAGGCCATCTGACCCACACAGTCCAGTAGACACGGTTGTCCCGTGCCTCTACCTGGCTAGAGGCAGGGCCCCTCTAACATTCGTCTTCATCCTGCCAGTCACCGTTTTCCTCTTGCGAATGTCGACAGGAGGTGCCCTCTAGCAGGTCAGATCCCTGCCCACAGGATACTGGTGCGGCACTCGCTTTCGGAGACTTCCTCTTTTCTTTCTCCTTCAACTCTTGTACTCGGGCTGCTAGGGCACGGGTAGATTTCCTGTCCCACCGTCTCATGTCTTCTCCATGGTCAGTTAGGAAGAACCACAACTCAGTTCGTGAGGTCTGTCCGCTCTCTCTAGCTGGGGGGCGTCGGGTTTTCACTGGGGCCATATGGACATTGTTTCCCTCAATCCTCTCTTTCAACCCTGTAGTTAATTCCTTGAGCTCATTAATCATTGTCTCTACAGAGGAGATGCGGGCCTGTAGCGGTCCTTCAATCATGCTGTCATACAACCGAAGTTTATTTATTACAGACATCACTGGATCCCGCTTCTCCCCAGCCTCCAATGATGTCAGGTAACCTTTATGTGGGGACAGCCCCATACGTGTGAAGCTCCAGCACATCTGTGGTGTACACTTAACCTTGTCAGGATCCTTGGTAGGTTGCCCATCCCCTCCAAACAGTACTTCCAGCAATGCCATTTCTCTCGGCCCTAGGATTCCTTCTTCTATGGTCTTCCAGCTCTTTGTGTAATGATCTGCCTGCAAGGAATCTCTGTAAATGAACCTCTCTCTCACACCATCCAGGAGCCGTGTCCAGAGAGACAGGGACTTCGATTCCCTCACAAACACCTCCTCAATACCCACATCTTGGGCGATAGATCTCAGGAACCTCGCTTCACTGCCATCAAAGTTTACTGCATCACCTGTAGAGTCGAAAACTCGGATCATCCAGGCCAGAACGGGTTCACTCGGACGACGAGCAACGTCTGTCCTTAAATTCCGGAGGTTATTGTATGATAAAGACTCAGTGATGATTTCTGGCTCTGGAGCAGCCGCTTGTGAGGACCCTGCCTCTCCATCGTCGTCAACTGGGCGAACTGATTTGGCTTTATATTTCTTCCTGTGGATAGGGGCAACCTCCTTTGGCTTAGTCTGCCCCTTAGTTTTGGCCTTATCCTGAGTCACCTTGCTATTAGGCATCTTGTTCTCTTTTTTTCCTTTCCCCTGGAAGTGCTGCACCATAACAAGCAACTTCCTGTAGGCAATGGCCAAGGCCCCACATTCAGCTGCCAACTGCCTCTCCATGGACCCATCACAACCTCTCTCCCTCACGGCTTTCATTATTTTTGTAGGGTTCAGGAGTTGTTCAAGGGTGAGTTTCCATGTTATGGGAGCTGAGCAGCTTTCTAGGAATTTACCCATGTCCTCCCATAACCCATGCCACTCGAGGTTTTCCACCCCTGGGCCAGGCTCCTGAACGCCTTCTCGGTAATTCTTGGCCTTGGTTTGGTATATCAGGTACACTATAATGGCACAAACTAGGATGAAAAGCCCAACAATTGAAATGTCTCTGACATCTAAAAAGGATTTAAACTTCCCAGAGGCCATTGTATTGTATCCAAAAGGGAACTGAATAAAGGGTTGGGCGCACGCATTCCCCTGTGTGTCTCCATAAGAATGGGTGCTATTATCCTCTAAACCCCAGAGGAAACAGCTTAGGCTAGAGCAGTAGTGCATCCTTGAGGACATATTCCGGATGAAAATCACAGGTGCTGAGTTTGCCATGTCATATACCCAATGCACAAACTCAAAGGTACTTATTGCAATGAGAGTACTAGTATCTGAACTGAAACACGCTGACAGGTGGGACAGGTATCTTGGCATGGTTATGTACCAGAGGAAAGCAATAACCCCTAACATCATGGTGCCTACAAGTTCAAAACGTGTGTCAATCACACAAGGGTTTCAAAATGCGTGTAACTCACACAAAGGGTAGTTATTCTTTTTCCACCTTTCCTCTTTCCAGGCCCCACGTTGGGCGATAAAATGTCTCAGTCTGAAGAGACTAGACTGTTTGCTAAAGAGGATGAGTTATGAGGTAGACCAAACTCCTCTCTCTCTGCAATTGTAATGTCAAATTAAGGGGCTTTACTTGAGGAAAATCTGGAAAACCAGAGGAAATAACAACCCTTTATTAAAAGATATATGTATGTTGGCAAAAACAGTAATACAAAACAAAACAACAACAACAAGTCTAAAAGAATACTTCCCTGTCCTTTAGCACAGTCCTAACTGCAGGCTGCAGGGGGCGCTGTTGGATCTCTGAAGCTGTAGGACCTGCAGTACCTGGTCGTGGTCGGCAGGGGGCGCTGTTGGATCGCTGAAGCTGCAGGGTCTGCAGTGCCTGGTTGTGGCCTGCAGGGGGCGCTGTGGGACTGCTGGAAGGTGTAGGACCTGCAGTACCTGGTTGTGACCTTCAGGGGGCGCTGTTGGATCGCTGAAGCTGTAGGGCCTGCAGTACCCTGTGGGCGGCAGGGGGCGCTGTGGGCTCCGTCAGTCACCTGCGGGAGAAGTGTCCTGGAGAGAGTGGTCCCAGACCGCGTGGGGAAGCCGAGAAGGAGATGGGGGGATCCTCGCCTCCGTGGGGACGAAAAGCAAGGCCGACAATTAACCTTGGCAGCCAGTTCTTTTGTAAGGCTAATTGACTCCCTTCCCCCTTCGAACTCTGTTTCTCTTACAGGGAAAGCAGGGGAAGGGAAAATTCCTCTTTCAATTTATAACCCATAACACTATCCACCCCTAATTTTCTTTCCCATGCTTTCACACGTTATCAGATTAAATCTTTGAACTTCATACGTACATGCATTCATCCTATGTACGCATCCACTAATAGATAGATACAGAGTTACATACAGATACAAGTATACAGTTTCAGCCAGTTTATCCGAGACTAAGGTCTCCTTGGGGTATGCACCGAGTTTCTCCATCTTCCTGCATTACCCACCAGGTGCAGCCGGGCCCTTGGGCAAAAACAATCCCACGAATGGGTTTGTCTTTGCTCGAGGCAGGGTTAACCCAAACCTTTTTCCCTAACACACCTCTCGCGTGAATCACTGGGACCTTGTCTCCATCCATGGTGTGGAGGGACTCTGACTGGGCAGGACCGGCTCGGTTGATGGACCCTCTGGTGTTAACTAACCATGTAGCCTTTGGCAGATGCTGATCCCAGTGCTTGTCTGTCCCTCCACCCAAGGCCTTCAGGGTGGTTTTCAACAGTCCATTATGTCGTTCAACTTTCCCTGCGGCTGCTGCATGGTATGGGATGTGGATTTGATGCCATGCTCCTCTGCCCAGGTGGCAACTAAGCTGTTTTTGAAATGAGTTCCGTTATCTGATTCAATGCGCTCTGGGGTGCCATGTCGCCACAGGACTTGCTTTTCAAGGCCCAGGATGGTATTTTGGGCAGTAGTGTGAGGCACCGGGTACGTCTCCAACCATCCAGTGGTGACTTCCACCATGGTAAGCACATAGCGCTTACCTTGGCGGGTTCATGACAGTGTGATGTAATCGACTTGTCAGGCCTCCCCATACCTATACTTACTCCAACGTCCACCATACCATAGGGGCTTCAGTCTCTTAGCCTGTTTAATGGCAACACAGGTCTCACAGTCCTGGATAACCTGGGAAATAATGTCCTTGGTTAAGTCCACCCCTCGGTCTCGTGCCCATCTATGGGTGGCATCTCTGCCCTGATGGTCTGAGGCATCATGGGCCCACTGTGCTAGGAACAACTCTCCTTTGTGCTGCCAGTCCAGGTCCACCTGTGACACCTCGACTCGTGCAGCTCGGTCTGCCTGTTCATTGTTGCGATGCTCCTCATTGGCTCGACCTTTGCGCACATGGGCGTCTACGTGACGGACCCTCACAGCGAGCTTCTCTGTTCGGGTAGCGATGTCTTGCCACATATCAGCGGCCCAGATGGGTTTTCCCCCGCGTTTCCAATTGGCCTTCTTCCATCTGTCCAACCATCCCCACAGAGCATTGGCTACCATCCACGAGCCAGTGTAGATGTAAAGCTTTGGCCACTTCTCCCGTTCAACAATGTCCAATGCCAGCTGGACCGCTTTGAGCTCTGCGAATTGGCTCGATTCTCCTTCCCCTTCAGTAGCTTCTGAAACTTGTCGGGCGGGGCTCCATACAGCTGCTTTCCATTTGCGCTTCATTCCTACAAGGCGACAGGCACCGTCAGTGAAGAGGGCGTAGCGTGCTTCTTCTTTCGGTAGCTTATCGAATTCTGGGGCTTCCTCAGCCCGTACCACCTGCTCTTCTTCTTCCTCATCCGCTAGACCAAAACTCTCACCTTCAGGCCAATTTGTGATGACTTCTAGGATCCCAGGGCAATTCAGATTTCCAATACGGGCACGCTGTGTGAGCAGAGCGATCCACTTACTCCATGTAGCATCAGTGGCATGATGTGTAGAGGGCGCCTTTCCCTTAAACATCCCGTTCAGCACTGGTAGTCGAGGTGCCAGGAGTAGCTGTTCTTCTGTGCCAATCACCTCGGAGGCAGCTTGTACTCCTTCATAAGCCGCTAGGATCTCCTTCTCTGTTGGCGTGTAGTTGGCTTCAGATCCCCTGTAGCTTCGACTCCAGAACCCAAGTGGGCGAACTCGAGTCTCACCAGGCACCTTTTGCCAGAGGCTCCAGGAGAGACCTTTATTCCCAGCTGCAGAATAGAGTACATTTTTCACATCTGTCCCCGTCCTGACTGGCCCAAGGACTACAGCGTGTGCAATCTCTCGTTTAATCTGTTCGAATGCCTGTTGCTGTTCAGGGCCCCACTGGAAATCATTCTTTTTGCGGGTAACCAGGTAGAGAGGGCTTACGATTCGACTGTACTCCGGGATATGCATCCTCCAGAAACCTATACCACCCAGAAAAGCTTGCGTTTCCTTCTTGCTGGTTGGTGGGGCCACTGTTGTGATCTTATCGATGACTTCTGTCGGGATCTGACGACGCCCATCTTGCCATTTCACCCCCAGGAACTGGATTTCTCAGGCAGGTCCCTTAACCTTACTCTTCTCTATGGCAAAACCGGCTCCCAGGAGGATCTGGATGATTTCCTTTCCTTTTTTGGAAACCTCCTCTGCTGTGTCCCCCCATATGATGATGTCATCAATGTATTGCAGGTGTTCTGGAGCCTCACCCTTCTCTATTGTGACCTGGATCAGTCCGTGGCAGATGGTGGGACTGTGTTTCCACCCCTGGGGCAGTCGGTTCCAAGTGTACTGCACGCCCCTCCAGGTGAAAGCGAACTGCGGCCTACACTCTGCGGCTAAGGGAATGGAGAAGAATGCGTTTGCCATGTCAACAGTGGCATACCACTTTGCTGTCTTGGACTCCAGCTCATACTGGAGCCCCAACATGTCTGGAACAGCAGCACTCAACGGTGGGGTGACTTCATTCAGGCCACGATAGTCCACAGTCAGTCTCCATTCTCCATTAGACTTACGCAAAGGTCAGATGGGACTGTTGAAGGGTGAATGGGTCTTGCTGATCACCCCTTGGCTCTCCAGCTCACGGATCATCTTATGGATGGGGATCACAGAGTCTCGGTTCGTCCGGTACTGCCGGCGATGCACTATTGTGGTGGCGATTGGCACTTGCTGTTCCTCAACTATCAGCAACCCTACGACTGAAGGGCTCTCTGAGAGGCCGGGTAATGAGTTCAACTGTTTAGCCGCCTCTGTCTCCACAGCAGCTATTCCAAAAGCCCATCTATGTCCCTTGGGGACCTTGAAGTACCTGTTCTTGAGGTAGTCAATGCCCAGAATACATGGGGCATCTGGACCAGTCACAATGGGGTGTTTCTGCCACTCTTTCCCGGTCAAGCTCACCTCAGCTTCCACCATGGTCAACTCTTGAGACCCTCCAGTCACCCCAGAAATGGAAAGAGTCTCTGGTCCCACATGTCCTGGAGGGCATTAACGTACACTGAGCGCCAGTATCAACCAAAACCTGATATTTCTGTGGGTCTGATGTGCCAGGCCATCTGACCCACACAGTCCAGTAGACACGGTTGTCCCGTGCCTCTACCTGGCTAGAGGCAGGGCCCCTCTAACATTCGTCTTCATCCTGCCAGTCACCGTTTTCCTCTTGCGAATGTCGACAGGAGGTGCCCTCTAGCAGGTCAGATCCCTGCCCACAGGATACTGGTGCGGCACTCGCTTTCGGAGACTTCCTCTTTTCTTTCTCCTTCAACTCTTGTACTCGGGCTGCTAGGGCACGGGTAGATTTCCTGTCCCACCGTCTCATGTCTTCTCCATGGTCAGTTAGGAAGAACCACAACTCAGTTCGTGAGGTCTGTCCGCTCTCTCTAGCTGGGGGGCGTCGGGTTTTCACTGGGGCCATATGGACATTGTTTCCCTCAATCCTCTCTTTCAACCCTGTAGTTAATTCCTTGAGCTCATTAATCATTGTCTCTACAGAGGAGATGCGGGCCTGTAGCGGTCCTTCAATCATGCTGTCATACAACCGAAGTTTATTTATTACAGACATCACTGGATCCCGCTTCTCCCCAGCCTCCAATGATGTCAGGTAACCTTTATGTGGGGACAGCCCCATACGTGTGAAGCTCCAGCACATCTGTGGTGTACACTTAACCTTGTCAGGATCCTTGGTAGGTTGCCCATCCCCTCCAAACAGTACTTCCAGCAATGCCATTTCTCTCGGCCCTAGGATTCCTTCTTCTATGGTCTTCCAGCTCTTTGTGTAATGATCTGCCTGCAAGGAATCTCTGTAAATGAACCTCTCTCTCACACCATCCAGGAGCCGTGTCCAGAGAGACAGGGACTTCGATTCCCTCACAAACACCTCCTCAATACCCACATCTTGGGTGATAGATCTCAGGAACCTCGCTTCACTGCCATCAAAGTTTACTGCATCACCTGTAGAGTCGAAAACTCGGATCATCCAGGCCAGAACGGGTTCACTCGGACGACGAGCAACGTCTGTCCTTAAATTCCGGAGGTTATTGTATGATAAAGACTCAGTGATGATTTCTGGCTCTGGAGCAGCCGCTTGTGAGGACCCTGCCTCTCCATCGTCGTCAACTGGGCGAACTGATTTGGCTTTATATTTCTTCCTGTGGATAGGGGCAACCTCCTTTGGCTTAGTCTGCCCCTTAGTTTTGGCCTTATCCTGAGTCACCTTGCTATTAGGCATCTTGTTCTCTTTTTTTCCTTTCCCCTGGAAGTGCTGCACCATAACAAGCAACTTCCTGTAGGCAATGGCCAAGGTCCCACATTCAGCTGCCAACTGCCTCTCCATGGACCCATCACAACCTCTCTCCCTCACGGCTTTCATTATTTTTGTAGGGTTCAGGAGTTGTTCAAGGGTGAGTTTCCATGTTATGGGAGCTGAGCAGCTTTCTAGGAATTTACCCATGTCCTCCCATAACCCATGCCACTCGAGGTTTTCCACCCCTGGGCCAGGCTCCTGAACGCCTTCTCGGTAATTCTTGGCCTTGGTTTGGTATATCAGGTACACTATAATGGCACAAACTAGGATGAAAAGCCCAACAATTGAAATGTCTCTGACATCTAAAAAGGATTTAAACTTCCCAGAGGCCATTGTATTGTATCCAAAAGGGAACTGAATAAAGGGTTGGGCGCACGCATTCCCCTGTGTGTCTCCATAAGAATGGGTGCTATTATCCTCTAAACCCCAGAGGAAACAGCTTAGGCTAGAGCAGTAGTGCATCCTTGAGGACATATTCCGGATGAAAATCACAGGTGCTGAGTTTGCCATGTCATATACCCAATGCACAAACTCAAAGGTACTTATTGCAATGAGAGTACTAGTATCTGAACTGAAACACGCTGACAGGTGGGACAGGTATCTTGGCATGGTTATGTACCAGAGGAAAGCAATAACCCCTAACATCATGGTGCCTACAAGTTCAAAACGTGTGTCAATCACACAAGGGTTTCAAAATGCGTGTAACTCACACAAAGGGTAGTTATTCTTTTTCCACCTTTCCTCTTTCCAGGCCCCATGTTGGGCGATAAAATGTCTCAGTCTGAAGAGACTAGACTGTTTGCTAAAGAGGATGAGTTATGAGGTAGACCAAACTCCTCTCTCTCTGCAATTGTAATGTCAAATTAAGGGGCTTTACTTGAGGAAAATCTGGAAAACCAGAGGAAATAACAACCCTTTATTAAAAGATATATGTATGTTGGCAAAAACAGTAATACAAAACAAAACAACAACAACAAGTCTAAAAGAATACTTCCCTGTCCTTTAGCACAGTCCTAACTGCAGGCTGCAGGGGGCGCTGTTGGATCTCTGAAGCTGTAGGACCTGCAGTACCTGGTCGTGGTCGGCAGGGGGCGCTGTTGGATCGCTGAAGCTGCAGGGTCTGCAGTGCCTGGTTGTGGCCTGCAGGGGGCACTGTGGGACTGCTGGAAGGTGTAGGACCTGCAGTACCTGGTCGTGGTCGGCAGGGGGCGCTGTTGGATCGCTGAAGCTGCAGGGCCTGCACTACCTGGTTGTGGCCTGCAGAGGGCGCTGTGGGACTGCTGGAAGGTGTAGGACCTGCAGTACCTGGTTGTGACCTTCAGGGGGCGCTGTTGGATCGCTGAAGCTGTAGGGCCTGCAGTACCCTGTGGGCGGCAGGGGGCGCTGTGGGCTCCGTCAGTCACCTGCGGGAGAAGTGTCCTGGAGAGAGTGGTCCCAGACCGCGTGGGGAAGCCGAGAAGGAGATGGGGGGATCCTCGCCTCCGTGGGGATGAAAAGCAAGGCCGACAATTAACCTTGGCAACCAGTTCTTTTGTAAGGCTAATTGACTCCCTTCCCCCTTCGAACTCTGTTTCTCTTACAGGGAAAGCAGGGGAAGGGAAAATTCCTCTTTCAATTTATAACCCATAACATTATCCACCCCTAATTTTCTTTCCCATGCTTTCACACGTTATCAGATTAAATCTTTGAACTTCATACGTACATGCATTCATCCTAACTATGTACGCATCCACTAATAGATAGATACAGAGTTACATACAGATACAAGTATACAGTTTCAGCCAGTTTATCCGAGACTAAGGTCTCCTTGGGGTATGCACCGAGTTTCTCCATCTTCCTGCATTACCCACCAGGTGCAGCCGGGCCCTTGGGCAAAAACAATCCCACGAATGGGTTTGTCTTTGCTCGAGGCAGGGTTAACCCAAACCTTTTTCCCTAACACACCTCTCACGTGAATCACTGGGACCTTGTCTCCATCCATGGTGTGGAGGGACTCTGACTGGGCAGGACCGGCTCGGTTGATGGACCCTCTGGTGTTAACTAACCATGTAGCCTTTGGCAGATGCTGATCCCAGTGCTTGTCTGTCCCTCCACCCAAGGCCTTCAGGGTGGTTTTCAACAGTCCATTATGTCGTTCAACTTTCCCTGCGGCTGCTGCATGGTATGGGATGTGGATTTGATGCCATGCTCCTCTGCCCAGGTGGCAACTAAGCTGTTTTTGAAATGAGTTCCGTTATCTGATTCAATGCGCTCTGGGGTGCCATGTCGCCACAGGACTTGCTTTTCAAGGCCCAGGATGGTATTTTGGGCAGTAGTGTGAGGCACCGGGTACGTCTCCAACCATCCAGTGGTGACTTCCACCATGGTAAGCACATAGCGCTTACCTTGGCGGGTTCATGACAGTGTGATGTAATCGACTTGTCAGGCCTCCCCATACCTATACTTACTCCAACGTCCACCATACCATAGGGGCTTCAGTCTCTTAGCCTGTTTAATGGCAACGCAGGTCTCACAGTCCTGGATAACCTGGGAAATAATGTCCTTGGTTAAGTCCACCCCTCGGTCTCGTGCCCATCTATGGGTGGCATCTCTGCCCTGATGGTCTGAGGCATCATGGGCCCACTGTGCTAGGAACAACTCTCCTTTGTGCTGCCAGTCCAGGTCCACCTGTGACACCTCAACTCGTGCAGCTCGGTCTACCTGTTCATTGTTGCGATGCTCCTCATTGGCTCGACCTTTGCGCACATGGGCGTCTACGTGACGGACCCTCACAGCGAGCTTCTCTGTTCGGGTAGCGATGTCTTGCCACATATCAGCGGCCCAGATGGGTTTTCCCCCGCGTTTCCAATTGGCCTTCTTCCATCTGTCCAACCATCCCCACAGAGCATTGGCTACCATCCACGAGCCAGTGTAGATGTAAAGCTTTGGCCACTTCTCCCGTTCAACAATGTCCAATGCCAGCTGGACCGCTTTGAGCTCTGCGAATTGGCTCGATTCTCCTTCCCCTTCAGTAGCTTCTGAAACTTGTCGGGCGGGGCTCCATACAGCTGCTTTCCATTTGCGCTTCATTCCTACAAGGCGACAGGCACCGTCAGTGAAGAGGGCGTAGCGTGCTTCTTCTTTCGGTAGCTTATCGAATTCTGGGGCTTCCTCAGCCCGTACCACCTGCTCTTCTTCTTCCTCATCCGCTAGACCAAAACTCTCACCTTCAGGCCAATTTGTGATGACTTCTAGGATCCCAGGGCAATTCAGATTTCCAATACGGGCACGCTGTGTGAGCAGAGCGATCCACTTACTCCATGTAGCATCAGTGGCATGATGTGTAGAGGGCGCCTTTCCCTTAAACATCCCGTTCAGCACTGGTAGTCGAGGTGCCAGGAGTAGCTGTTCTTCTGTGCCAATCACCTCGGAGGCAGCTTGTACTCCTTCATAAGCCGCTAGGATCTCCTTCTCTGTTGGCGTGTAGTTGGCTTCAGATCCCCTGTAGCTTCGACTCCAGAACCCAAGTGGGCGAACTCGAGTCTCACCAGGCACCTTTTGCCAGAGGCTCCAGGAGAGACCTTTATTCCCAGCTGCAGAATAGAGTACATTTTTCACATCTGTCCCCGTCCTGACTGGCCCAAGGACTACAGCGTGTGCAATCTCTCGTTTAATCTGTTCGAATGCCTGTTGCTGTTCAGGGCCCCACTGGAAATCATTCTTTTTGCGGGTAACCAGGTAGAGAGGGCTTACGATTCGACTGTACTCCGGGATATGCATCCTCCAGAAACCTATACCACCCAGAAAAGCTTGCGTTTCCTTCTTGCTGGTTGGTGGGGCCACTGTTGTGATCTTATCGATGACTTCTGTCGGGATCTGACGACGCCCATCTTGCCATTTCACCCCCAGGAACTGGATTTCTCAGGCAGGTCCCTTAACCTTACTCTTCTCTATGGCAAAACCGGCTCCCAGGAGGATCTGGATGATTTCCTTTCCTTTTTTGGAAACCTCCTCTGCTGTGTCCCCCCATATGATGATGTCATCAATGTATTGCAGGTGTTCTGGAGCCTCACCCTTCTCTATTGTGACCTGGATCAGTCCGTGGCAGATGGTGGGACTGTGTTTCCACCCCTGGGGCAGTCGGTTCCAAGTGTACTGCACGCCCCTCCAGGTGAAAGCGAACTGCGGCCTACACTCTGCGGCTAAGGGAATGGAGAAGAATGCGTTTGCCATGTCAACAGTGGCATACCACTTTGCTGTCTTGGACTCCAGCTCATACTGGAGCCCCAACATGTCTGGAACAGCAGCACTCAACGGTGGGGTGACTTCATTCAGGCCACGATAGTCCACAGTCAGTCTCCATTCTCCATTAGACTTACGCAAAGGTCAGATGGGACTGTTGAAGGGTGAATGGGTCTTGCTGATCACCCCTTGGCTCTCCAGCTCACGGATCATCTTATGGATGGGGATCACAGAGTCTCGGTTCGTCCGGTACTGCCGGCGATGCACTATTGTGGTGGCGATTGGCACTTGCTGTTCCTCGACTTTCAGCAACCCTACGACTGAAGGGCTCTCCGAGAGGCCGGGTAATGAGTTCAACTGTTTAGCCGCCTCTGTCTCCACAGCAGCTATTCCAAAAGCCCATCTATGTCCCTTGGGGTCCTTGAAGTACCTGTTCTTGAGGTAGTCAATGCCCAGAATACATGGGGCATCTGGACCAGTCACAATGGGGTGTTTCTGCCACTCTTTCCCGGTCAAGCTCACCTCAGCTTCCACCATGGTCAACTCTTGAGACCCTCCAGTCACCCCAGAAATGGAAAGAGTCTCTGGTCCCACATGTCCTGGAGGGCATTAACGTACACTGAGCGCCAGTATCAACCAAAACCTGATATTTCTGTGGGTCTGATGTGCCAGGCCATCTGACCCACACAGTCCAGTAGACACGGTTGTCCCGTGCCTCTACCTGGCTAGAGGCAGGGCCCCTCTAACATTCGTCTTCATCCTGCCAGTCACCGTTTTCCTCTTGCGAATGTCGACAGGAGGTGCCCTCTAGCAGGTCAGATCCCTGCCCACAGGATACTGGTGCGGCACTCGCTTTCGGAGACTTCCTCTTTTCTTTCTCCTTCAACTCTTGTACTCGGGCTGCTAGGGCACGGGTAGATTTCCTGTCCCACCGTCTCATGTCTTCTCCATGGTCAGTTAGGAAGAACCACAACTCAGTTCGTGAGGTCTGTCCGCTCTCTCTAGCTGGGGGGCGTCGGGTTTTCACTGGGGCCATATGGACATTGTTTCCCTCAATCCTCTCTTTCAACCCTGTAGTTAATTCCTTGAGCTCATTAATCATTGTCTCTACAGAGGAGATGCGGGCCTGTAGCGGTCCTTCAATCATGCTGTCATACAACCGAAGTTTATTTATTACAGACATCACTGGATCCCGCTTCTCCCCAGCCCCCAATGATGTCAGGTAACCTTTATGTGGGGACAGCCCCATACGTGTGAAGCTCCAGCACATCTGTGGTGTACACTTAACCTTGTCAGGATCCTTGGTAGGTTGCCCATCCCCTCCAAACAGTACTTCCAGCAATGCCATTTCTCTCGGCCCTAGGATTCCTTCTTCTATGGTCTTCCAGCTCTTTGTGTAATGATCTGCCTGCAAGGAATCTCTGTAAATGAACCTCTCTCTCACACCATCCAGGAGCCGTGTCCAGAGAGACAGGGACTTCGATTCCCTCACAAACACCTCCTCAATACCCACATCTTGGGCGATAGATCTCAGGAACCTCGCTTCACTGCCATCAAAGTTTACTGCATCACCTGTAGAGTCAAAAACTCGGATCATCCAGGCCAGAACGGGTTCACTCGGACGACGAGCAACGTCTGTCCTTAAATTCCGGAGGTTATTGTATGATAAAGACTCAGTGATGATTTCTGGCTCTGGAGCAGCCGCTTGTGAGGACCCTGCCTCTCCATCGTCGTCAACTGGGCGAACTGATTTGGCTTTATATTTCTTCCTGTGGATAGGGGCAACCTCCTTTGGCTTAGTCTGCCCCTTAGTTTTGGCCTTATCCTGAGTCACCTTGCTATTAGGCATCTTGTTCTCTTTTTTTCCTTTCCCCTGGAAGTGCTGCACCATAACAAGCAACTTCCTGTAGGCAATGGCCAAGGCCCCACATTCAGCTGCCAACTGCCTCTCCATGGACCCATCACAACCTCTCTCCCTCACGGCTTTCATTATTTTTGTAGGGTTCAGGAGTTGTTCAAGGGTGAGTTTCCATGTTATGGGAGCTGAGCAACTTTCTAGGAATTTACCCATGTCCTCCCATAACCCATGCCACTCGAGGTTTTCCACCCCTGGGCCAGGCTCCTGAACGCCTTCTCGGTAATTCTTGGCCTTGGTTTGGTATATCAGGTACACTATAATGGCACAAACTAGGATGAAAAGCCCAACAATTGAAATGTCTCTGACATCTAAAAAGGATTTAAACTTCCCAGAGGCCATTGTATTGTATCCAAAAGGGAACTGAATAAAGGGTTGGGCGCACGCATTCCCCTGTGTGTCTCCATAAGAATGGGTGCTATTATCCTCTAAACCCCAGAGGAAACAGCTTAGGCTAGAGCAGTAGTGCATCCTTGAGGACATATTCCGGATGAAAATCACAGGTGCTGAGTTTGCCATGTCATATACCCAATGCACAAACTCAAAGGTACTTATTGCAATGAGAGTACTAGTATCTGAACTGAAACACGCTGACAGGTGGGACAGGTATCTTGGCATGGTTATGTACCAGAGGAAAGCAATAACCCCTAACATCATGGTGCCTACAAGTTCAAAACGTGTGTCAATCACACAAGGGTTTCAAAATGCGTGTAACTCACACAAAGGGTAGTTATTCTTTTTCCACCTTTCCTCTTTCCAGGCCCCACGTTGGGCGATAAAATGTCTCAGTCTGAAGAGACTAGACTGTTTACTAAAGAGGATGAGTTATGAGGTAGACCAAACTCCTCTCTCTCTGCAATTGTAATGTCAAATTAAGGGGCTTTACTTGAGGAAAATCTGGAAAACCAGAGGAAATAACAACCCTTTATTAAAAGATATATGTATGTTGGCAAAAACAGTAATACAAAACAAAACAACAACAACAAGTCTAAAAGAATACTTCCCTGTCCTTTAACACAGTCCTAACTGCAGGCTGCAGGGGGCGCTGTTGGATCTCTGAAGCTGTAGGACCTGCAGTACCTGGTTGTGGTCGGCAGGGGGTGCTGTTGGATCGCTGAAGCTGCAGGGTCTGCAGTGCCTGGTTGTGGTCGGCAGGGGGCACTGTGGGACTGCTGGAAGGTGTAGGACCTGCAGTACCTGGTCGTGGTCGGCAGGGGGCACTGTTGGATCGCTGAAGCTGCAGGGCCTGCACTACCTGGTTGTGGCCTGCAGAGGGCGCTGTGGGACTGCTGGAAGGTGTAGGACCTGCAGTACCTGGTTGTGACCTTCAGGGGGCGCTGTTGGATCGCTGAAGCTGTAGGGCCTGCAGTACCCTGTGGGCGGCAGGGGGCGCTGTGGGCTCCGTCAGTCACCTGCGGGAGAAGTGTCCTGGAGAGAGTGGTCCCAGACCGCGTGGGGAAGCCGAGAAGGAGATGGGGGGATCCTCGCCTCCGTGGGGACGAAAAGCAAGGCCGACAATTAACCTTGGCAGCCAGTTCTTTTGTAAGGCTAATTGACTCCCTTCCCCCTTCGAACTCTGTTTCTCTTACAGGGAAAGCAGGGGAAGGGAAAATTCCTCTTTCAATTTATAACCCATAACATTATCCACCCCTAATTTTCTTTCCCATGCTTTCACACGTTATCAGATTAAATCTTTGAACTTCATACGTACATGCATTCATCCTAACTATGTACGCATCCACTAATAGATAGATACAGAGTTACATACAGATACAAGTATACAGTTTCAGCCAGTTTATCCGAGACTAAGGTCTCCTTGGGGTATGCACCGAGTTTCTCCATCTTCCTGCATTACCCACCAGGTGCAGCCGGGCCCTTGGGCAAAAACAATCCCACGAATGGGTTTGTCTTTGCTCGAGGCAGGGTTAACCCAAACCTTTTTCCCTAACACACCTCTCGCGTGAATCACTGGGACCTTGTCTCCATCCATGGTGTGGAGGGACTCTGACTGGGCAGGACCGGCTCGGTTGATGGACCCTCTGGTGTTAACTAACCATGTAGCCTTTGGCAGATGCTGATCCCAGTGCTTGTCTGTCCCTCCACCCAACGCCTTCAGGGTGGTTTTCAACAGTCCATTATGTCGTTCAACTTTCCCTGCGGCTGCTGCATGGTATGGGATGTGGATTTGATGCCATGCTCCTCTGCCCAGGTGGCAACTAAGCTGTTTTTGAAATGAGTTCCGTTATCTGATTCAATGCGCTCTGGGGTGCCATGTCGCCACAGGACTTGCTTTTCAAGGCCCAGGATGGTATTTTGGGCAGTAGTGTGAGGCACCGGGTACGTCTCCAACCATCCAGTGGTGACTTCCACCATGGTAAGCACATAGCGCTTACCTTGGCGGGTTCATGACAGTGTGATGTAATCGACTTGTCAGGCCTCCCCATACCTATACTTACTCCAACGTCCACCATACCATAGGGGCTTCAGTCTCTTAGCCTGTTTAATGGCAACGCAGGTCTCACAGTCCTGGATAACCTGGGAAATAATGTCCTTGGTTAAGTCCACCCCTCGGTCTCGTGCCCATCTATGGGTGGCACCTCTGCCCTGATGGTCTGAGGTATCATGGGCCCACTGTGCTAGGAACAACTCTCCTTTGTGCTGCCAGTCCAGGTCCACCTGTGACACCTCGACTCGTGCAGCTCGGTCTGCCTGTTCATTGTTGCGATGCTCCTCATTGGCTCGACCTTTGCGCACATGGGCGTCTACGTGACGGACCCTCACAGCGAGCTTCTCTGTTCGGGTAGCGATGTCTTGCCACATATCAGCGGCCCAGATGGGTTTTCCCCCGCGTTTCCAATTGGCCTTCTTCCATCTGTCCAACCATCCCCACAGAGCATTGGCTACCATCCACGAGCCAGTGTAGATGTAAAGCTTTGGCCACTTCTCCCGTTCAACAATGTCCAATGCCAGCTGGACCGCTTTGAGCTCTGCGAATTGGCTCGATTCTCCTTCCCCTTCAGTAGCTTCTGAAACTTGTCGGGCGGGGCTCCATACAGCTGCTTTCCATTTGCGCTTCATTCCTACAAGGCGACAGGCACCGTCAGTGAAGAGGGCGTAGCGTGCTTCTTCTTTCGGTAGCTTATCGAATTCTGGGGCTTCCTCAGCCCGTACCACCTGCTCTTCTTCTTCCTCATCCGCTAGACCAAAACTCTCACCTTCAGGCCAATTTGTGATGACTTCTAGGATCCCAGGGCAATTCAGATTTCCAATACGGGCACGCTGTGTGAGCAGAGCGATCCACTTACTCCATGTAGCATCAGTGGCATGATGTGTAGAGGGCACCTTTCCCTTAAACATCCCGTTCAGCACTGGTAGTCGAGGTGCCAGGAGTAGCTGTTCTTCTGTGCCAATCACCTCGGAGGCAGCTTGTACTCCTTCATAAGCCGCTAGGATCTCCTTCTCTGTTGGCGTGTAGTTGGCTTCAGATCCCCTGTAGCTTCGACTCCAGAACCCAAGTGGGCGAACTCGAGTCTCACCAGGCACCTTTTGCCAGAGGCTCCAGGAGAGACCTTTATTCCCAGCTGCAGAATAGAGTACATTTTTCACATCTGTCCCCGTCCTGACTGGCCCAAGGACTACAGCGTGTGCAATCTCTCGTTTAATCTGTTCGAATGCCTGTTGCTGTTCAGGGCCCCACTGGAAATCATTCTTTTTGCGGGTAACCAGGTAGAGAGGGCTTACGATTCGACTGTACTCCGGGATATGCATCCTCCAGAAACCTATACCACCCAGAAAAGCTTGCGTTTCCTTCTTGCTGGTTGGTGGGGCCACTGTTGTGATCTTATCGATGACTTCTGTCGGGATCTGACGACGCCCATCTTGCCATTTCACCCCCAGGAACTGGATTTCTCAGGCAGGTCCCTTAACCTTACTCTTCTCTATGGCAAAACCGGCTCCCAGGAGGATCTGGATGATTTCCTTTCCTTTTTTGGAAACCTCCTCTGCTGTGTCCCCCCATATGATGATGTCATCAATGTATTGCAGGTGTTCTGGAGCCTCACCCTTCTCTATTGTGACCTGGATCAGTCCGTGGCAGATGGTGGGACTGTGTTTCCACCCCTGGGGCAGTCGGTTCCAAGTGTACTGCACGCCCCTCCAGGTGAAAGCGAACTGCGACCTACACTCTGCGGCTAAGGGAATGGAGAAGAATGCGTTTGCCATGTCAACAGTGGCATACCACTTTGCTGTCTTGGACTCCAGCTCATACTGGAGCCCCAACATGTCTGGAACAGCAGCACTCAACGGTGGGGTGACTTCATTCAGGCCACAATAGTCCACAGTCAGTCTCCATTCTCCATTAGACTTACGCAAAGGTCAGATGGGACTGTTGAAGGGTGAATGGGTCTTGCTGATCACCCCTTGGCTCTCCAGCTCACGGATCATCTTATGGATGGGGATCACAGAGTCTCGGTTCATCCGGTACTGCCGGCGATGCACTATTGTGGTGGCGATTGGCACTTGCTGTTCCTCAACTATCAGCAACCCTACGACTGAAGGGCTCTCCGAGAGGCCGGGTAATGAGTTCAACTGTTTAGCCGCCTCTGTCTCCACAGCAGCTATTCCAAAAGCCCATCTATGTCCCTTGGGGTCCTTGAAGTACCTGTTCTTGAGGTAGTCAATGCCCAGAATACATGGGGCATCTGGACCAGTCACAATGGGGTGTTTCTGCCACTCTTTCCCGGTCAAGCTCACCTCAGCTTCCACCATGGTCAACTCTTGAGACCCTCCAGTCACCCCAGAAATGGAAAGAGTCTCTGGTCCCACATGTCCTGGAGGGCATTAACGTACACTGAGCGCCAGTATCAACCAAAACCTGATATTTCTGTGGGTCTGATGTGCCAGGCCATCTGACCCACACAGTCCAGTAGACACGGTTGTCCCGTGCCTCTACCTGGCTAGAGGCAGGGCCCCTCTAACATTCGTCTTCATCCTGCCAGTCACCGTTTTCCTCTTGCGAATGTCGACAGGAGGTGCCCTCTAGCAGGTCAGATCCCTGCCCACAGGATACTGGTGCGGCACTCGCTTTCGGAGACTTCCTCTTTTCTTTCTCCTTCAACTCTTGTACTCGGGCTGCTAGGGCACGGGTAGATTTCCTGTCCCACCGTCTCATGTCTTCTCCATGGTCAGTTAGGAAGAACCACAACTCAGTTCGTGAGGTCTGTCCGCTCTCTCTAGCTGGGGGGCGTCGGGTTTTCACTGGGGCCATATGGACATTGTTTCCCTCAATCCTCTCTTTCAACCCTGTAGTTAATTCCTTGAGCTCATTAATCATTGTCTCTACAGAGGAGATGCGGGCCTGTAGCGGTCCTTCAATCATGCTGTCATACAACCGAAGTTTATTTATTACAGACATCACTGGATCCCGCTTCTCCCCAGCCTCCAATGATGTCAGGTAACCTTTATGTGGGGACAGCCCCATACGTGTGAAGCTCCAGCACATCTGTGGTGTACACTTAACCTTGTCAGGATCCTTGGTAGGTTGCCCATCCCCTCCAAACAGTACTTCCAGCAATGCCATTTCTCTCGGCCCTAGGATTCCTTCTTCTATGGTCTTCCAGCTCTTTGTGTAATGATCTGCCTGCAAGGAATCTCTGTAAATGAACCTCTCTCTCACACCATCCAGGAGCCGTGTCCAGAGAGACAGGGACTTCGATTCCCTCACAAACACCTCCTCAATACCCACATCTTGGGCGATAGATCTCAGGAACCTCGCTTCACTGCCATCAAAGTTTACTGCATCACCTGTAGAGTCGAAAACTCGGATCATCCAGGCCAGAACGGGTTCACTCGGACGACGAGCAACGTCTGTCCTTAAATTCCGGAGGTTATTGTATGATAAAGACTCAGTGATGATTTCTGGCTCTGGAGCAGCCGCTTGTGAGGACCCTGCCTCTCCATCGTCGTCAACTGGGCGAACTGATTTGGCTTTATATTTCTTCCTGTGGATAGGGGCAACCTCCTTTGGCTTAGTCTGCCCCTTAGTTTTGGCCTTATCCTGAGTCACCTTGCTATTAGGCATCTTGTTCTCTTTTTTTCCTTTCCCCTGGAAGTGCTGCACCATAACAAGCAACTTCCTGTAGGCAATGGCCAAGGCCCCACATTCAGCTGCCAACTGCCTCTCCATGGACCCATCACAACCTCTCTCCCTCACGGCTTTCATTATTTTTGTAGGGTTCAGGAGTTGTTCAAGGGTGAGTTTCCATGTTATGGGAGCTGAGCAGCTTTCTAGGAATTTACCCATGTCCTCCCATAACCCATGCCACTCGAGGTTTTCCACCCCTGGGCCAGGCTCCTGAACGCCTTCTCGGTAATTCTTGGCCTTGGTTTGGTATATCAGGTACACTATAATGGCACAAACTAGGATGAAAAGCCCAACAATTGAAATGTCTCTGACATCTAAAAAGGATTTAAACTTCCCAGAGGCCATTGTATTGTATCCAAAAGGGAACTGAATAAAGGGTTGGGCGCACGCATTCCCCTGTGTGTCTCCATAAGAATGGGTGCTATTATCCTCTAAACCCCAGAGGAAACAGCTTAGGCTAGAGCAGTAGTGCATCCTTGAGGACATATTCCGGATGAAAATCACAGGTGCTGAGTTTGCCATGTCATATACCCAATGCACAAACTCAAAGGTACTTATTGCAATGAGAGTACTAGTATCTGAACTGAAACACGCTGACAGGTGGGACAGGTATCTTGGCATGGTTATGTACCAGAGGAAAGCAATAACCCCTAACATCATGGTGCCTACAAGTTCAAAACGTGTGTCAATCACACAAGGGTTTCAAAATGCGTGTAACTCACACAAAGGGTAGTTATTCTTTTTCCACCTTTCCTCTTTCCAGGCCCCACGTTGGGCGATAAAATGTCTCAGACTGAAGAGACTAGACTGTTTGCTAAAGAGGATGAGTTATGAGGTAGACCAAACTCCTCTCTCTCTGCAATTGTAATGTCAAATTAAGGGGCTTTACTTGAGGAAAATCTGGAAAAGCAGAGGAAATAACAACCCTTTATTAAAAGATATATGTATGTTGGCAAAAACAGTAATAGAGCATGAGTTCTATGAAGAGAGTAAAGCAAGGAAATGGGAACGGTTCACCAAAGAAAAGAGCGACGAGTGTTCGGCGAGAATATTATACGGAGTAGAGGCAGGAAGGGACAGGAGGATTTTTCGGGGGCAGAGGTCTGGGAAGAAATCAGGTAGTACGTCAGCCTCGAGGGACCTGCATCGCCACCCCTACCCCAGTCCCGGTCCCCACAGCCGCAGGCAGCCAGACCTGCGCATCGGGCAGAACTGCGGTCAGCGCCGCCAGCTCCGCCTTCCGCCAGGACCGTATCCGCCTCTCAGCAACCCGGCGTCTCGAGGTCCCCGCCAGTCCCGGCTCTCTGCTCCGTACGGGTCACCTCCTCTGCCTTGCTATCCCTCCCCTGCCCTCCTTCACCAACCTCGGCCCAGGGCTGAGTCCTGTGCCGGCGCCGCTCGGGCTCTCACCTGGTGCGGGAGGGATACGGAGGGCAGGCGAGAGCGGCGGCAGAGCGGCGGCGGTCGGGGCTCTGAACAGCGGAGGTGGTGAGGCCGGGCTGGGTGGTCGAGGAGGGGTGTGGTATCGAGGAGCTCAACATTGACAGACCATGAGCTCCTTTCACCGTCATCATCTCTTCCCTCACATCCCTCCTTCGCTGGCACGTGGGGACTCCTCAATTGTCCTCCAGGGTAGGCACTTTTAAGAATAGTCGAGGAGCACGAGAGGCAGAACATCCTTATGGACTCAGTCTCTCCTGGCCTGTCACGTTGAGCTGCCCTGCTGGTAGCAGAAGCACTTCGTCTGGGGACACAGCCCTGTTGGGCTTTTGTCGATGGCTGTGCTACCAGTGCTACGGCGAAAAGCACCTTCCCCAGGGAAAACTCGGACGTGGCATGGCATCTCCCACCTACTTTGGAATCATGGAGATGCAGTCTCCATGAGGACAGCTGTGACCTGTCCCTCCTCCTGCTCTTCCTACTAAGAGGACCAAGCCTGTCACACCGGAATTTTGTGTGCCGGAACCAGTACATCTCCAACAGGTTGAGGGGCACTCAGCAAAAAGAGCCATTCTCTTTCCTATCCTTACCACCCCCGTAAAGTCTGAGGGTCCTTCACTCCCCGAGAAAACACAATGCTGATCGTGCAAACAGCGAACCCTGAATGTGTTGCCAGCCTGGGAGAAACTGGAAGTCATGCCAGAGGGAGCCTGGAGGCAGAATGGGACGCACTATTAAAGTTAGCGAGATGAGAACTTGATAGTGCCTGGGACAGCTTTAAAAGCATCTGCTGCTTTTCTCTAGAAAGGGAGAAATGTGGGACTGTGGAGAGAGTCGGGTGGTGCTCTTGTGGCAGCAGTGCGATGAGAGGACAGAGGGAAAAGGAGAAGAGGCTGAAGGGAAGAGCAGAGACAGAGAAGGGGTCTGAGGTGTCTCTCCTTTCTCTCCTCATTTCCTTAGCCAAGTAAGATCGTCTGGAGTGAACACATGCAAGAGAGCAAAGACGAGAAGATACCTTGCAAGGATTTTCTTTCTTCCATGATATTTCCACACACGAGTCTGAAAAGGCTGTTGAATGTTTCCTGTTAGGAAGAAGAAGGGTGCGTTGATGAAAAAACAGAATTTAGTCACCAGGTGACGCAGGCAGAGAGCGACGAAGAGAGAGCCAAGGTTTATGCTCACACCAACCTGCCTGTTTGCTGTGAGAGTCAGAACCCACCTCCGAGCCCCGACATAACAGAATTGCTACAAACGAGTCTCTTGGGGGAGCAAAGGTAGAAGGAGGGCAGCGAAACGAACTGTTCTTTCAGTGCCTGAAATGCACTCTTTGTGTTTCTCGATCCCACAGCAGCAGCCCCTGTCACTATCTCAACCGATGACTTTCTGAGCATTGCCTGGCTCTGGGACCTCACTCATGGGCAGGGGTTGTTCCCGGTCAGCTAACACTGCAGTCCTCCCCTCCACAGTTGCAATTGCCTGCTCTACGGCGCACCCACTGTCGGGTCTGTGGGAGTGCCGAGGCTTCTTCCCCACTCAAGTTTCACATCTTCCTGTGTTGTCCTCAGCTCTCTGGGCTGGTTGCAGTTTCCTCGGGAAAGACGTGTCTCCTCCACCTCTGGAGCTTCATCCCTGTCCTTCTTTGTCTGCCTGGGACAAACGCCTCTCTCCCAGCTGCCCAGGAACAGGAGATGAGCCTTGCTGGGCAGGAGCCCAGGGTCTCTGGCTGTGTCATGCTCTGCTGGGAAAATGCACAGTGTGAGAGAGGAACGCGGCTTTAGAAGAGGTTCTGTCACAAGCCCTTGCTTTGTGTAGGAGTGAAAAGCCGTGTTTTCATAGGGGTGCTGTAGAAACAATTACCCGAGTTTTGTATGTCTAAGAGAATCCGCGAAAACTCCAAAGACGACGGTGTCAGTGACTCTGAGCTCTGGTGGGATTGGCAGCAGGTGACAAAGCCCTACTGTCCACTGCCGGCGCTGTGCCCCCGGACACGCCCGCGGCGGTTCGTGCCCGACCGCAGCCACGGCTCCTCTGGCCATGTCTGCCCGGGCGCAAGGTGTGCAACGCCGCTTCCGCAACACGGGGCCCGGAGAGACAGAGGAGACTGCAACGACGGTCTCCCGACACCGAAAGCTGCCCCTCTGGCGCCCACAGCTCTCTGGGCCGAGCCTTTAGTGGGGCGTGCGAGGAGTTCGGGGTTGTGACCCAGGAGCTGCCGGTAGAAATGGATAAAATCGTCGACCCGTAAGTTGGGTTGTGAGTACTTGATGGGGATTTCGCTGCCCTCGCTGGTCTCTACCAATGGATCCTGCTTCACCTGGACTCTTCCTGCAGACCCCGGTGGGAGATAAAGAAGAAAAACCGTCAGAATTGCTTTAGGCACCGGATGTTGTTCCCCAGAACAAATCGCCCAGAGGCAGTCAGGACCACACGGAGTAGAATTTTAAGAGGATGTCTAAGTGTGCAGTATTGGAAAGTGTCCATTAGTATTTGGTGGAGAGATGAGTGAGGGAACGAGAGGCGGATTAGTGGAATCACTGAAAAATGGAAGGCTGTGGGACAAAGCAAAGTAAGAGAGAAAGAAAAGGAGAAGGACGGACTGCATGAGTTCTATGAAGAGAGTAAAGTAAGGAAACGGGAACGGCTCACCAAAGAAAAGAGCGACGAGTGTTCGGAGAGAATATTATACGGAGTAGAGGCAGGAAGGGAGAGGAGGATTTTTCGGGGGCACAGGTCTGGGAAGAAACCAGATAGTACGTCAGCCTCGAGGGACCGGCATCGCCTCCCCAGCCCCAGTCCCGGACCCCACGGTCGCAGGCAGCCAGACCTGCGCATCGGGCAGAACCGCGGTCAGCGCCGCCAGCTCCGCCTTCCGCCAGGACCGTATCCGCCTCTCAGCAACCCGGCGTCTCGCTGTCCCCGCCAGTCCCGGCTCTCTGCTCCGTACGGGTCACCTCCTCTGCCTTGCTATCCCTCCCCTGCCCTCCTTCGCCAACCTCGGCCCAGGGCTGAGTCCTGTGCCGGCGCCGCTCGGGCTCTCGCCTGGTGCGGGAGGGATACGGAGGGCAGGCGAGAGCGGCGGCAGAGCGGCGGCGGTCGGGGCTCTGCACAGCGGAGACGGTGAGGCCGGGCTGGGTGGTCGAGGAGGGGCGTGGTATCGAGGAGCTCAACATTGACAGACCATGAGCTCCTTTCACCGTCATCATCTCTTCCCTCACATCCCTCCTTCGCGGCACGTGGGGACTCCTCAATTGTCCTCCAGGGTAGGCACTTTTAAGAATAGTCGAGGAGCATGAGAGGCAGAACATCCTTATGGACTCAGTCTCTCCTGGCCTGTCACGTCGAGCTGCCCTGCTGGCAGCAGAAGCACTTCGTCTGGGGACACAACCCGGTTGGGCTTTTGTCGATGGCTGTGCTACCAGTGCTACGGCGAAAAGCACCTTCCCCAGGGAAAACTCGGACGTGGCATGGCATCTCCCACCTGCTTTGGAATCATGGAGATGCAGTCTCCATGAGGACAGCTGTGACCTGTCCCTCCTCCTGCTCTTCCTACTAAGAGGACCAAGCCTGTCACACCGGAATTTTGTGTGCCGGAACCAGTACATCTCCAACAGGTTGAGGGGCACTCAGCAAAAAGAGTCGTTCTCTTTCCCATCCCTGCCACGCCCGTAAAATCTGAGGGTCCTTCACTCCCCGAGTTCCTCACTGCCCGAGAAAACACAATGCTGACCGTGCAAACAGCGAACCCTGAATGTGTTGCCAGTCTGGGGGAAACTGGAAGTCATGCCAGAGGGAACCTGGAGGCAGAATGGGACGCACTATTAAAGTTAGCGAGATGAGAGCTTGATAGTGCCTGGGACAGCTTTAAAAGCATCTGCTGCTTTTCTCTAGAAAGGGAGAAATGTGGGACTGTGGAGAGAGTCGGGTGGTGCTCTTGTGGCAGCAGTGCGATGAGAGGACAGAGGGAAAAGGAGAAGAGGCTGAAGGGAAGAGCAGAGACAGAGAAGGGGTCTGAGGTGTCTCTTCTTTCTCTCCTCATTTCCTTAGCCAAGTAAGATCGTCTGGAGTGAACACATGCAAGAGAGCAAAGACGAGAAGATATTTTGCAAGGATTTTTCTTTCTTCCATGGTATTTCCACACACGTGTCTGAAAATGGCGAGAGAGTCTGAGCGAGGACGAGAGAGCCGAGGTTTATGCTCACAACAACCTGCCTGTTTGCTGAGGGCGTCAGAAACCACCTCCGAGCCCTAGATAACAGAACTGCCACAAACGACTCTCTTGGGGGAGCAAAGGTAGAAGGAGGGCAGCGAAACGAACTGTTCTTTCAGTGCCTGAAATGCATTCTTTGTGTTTCTCGATCCCACAGCAGCAGCCCCTGTGGCTATCTCAGCCGACGGCTTTCTGAGCATTGCCTAGCTCTGGGACCTCACTCAGAGGTAGGGGCGTTCCTGGTCAGCTCGCACTGCAGTCTTCCCCTCCACAGTTGCAATTGCCTGCTCTGCGGCGCACCCACTGACGGACCTGTGGGAGTGCCGAGGCTTCTTCCCCACTCAAGTTTCACATCTTCCTGTGTTGTCCTCAGCTCTCTGGGTTGGTTGCATCTTCCTCGGGAAAGAAGTGTCTCCTCCGCCTCTGGAGCTTCATCCCTGTCCTTCTTCGTCTGTCTGGGACAAACGCCTCTCTCCCAACTGTCCAGGAACAGGAGATGAGCCTTGTTTGGCAGGAGCCCAGGGTCTCTGGCTGTGTCATGCTCTGCTGGGAAAATGCACAGTGTGAGAGAGGAACGCGGCTGCAGCAGAGGTTCTGTCACAAGCTCGTGCTTTGTGTAGGAGTGAAAAGCCGTGTTTTCATAGGGGTGCTGTAGAAACAATTACCCGAGTTTTGTATGTCTAAGAGAATCCGCGAAAACTCCAAAGACGACGGTGTCAGTGACTCTGAGCTCAGGTGGGATTGGCAGCGAGTTACAAAGACCTACTGCCCACTGCCGGCGCTGCACCCCGGGCCCCGCCCGCGGCGATTCGTGCCCGATCGCAACCACGGCTCCTCTGGCCATGTCTGCCCGGGCGCAAGGTGTGCAACGCCGCGTCCGCAACACGGGGCCCGGAGAGACAGAGGAGACTGCAACGACGGTCTCCCGACACCGACAGCCGCCCCGCTGGGGCCCACAGCTCTCTGGGTCGAGCCTTTAGTGGGGTGTGCGAGGTGTTCGGTGTTGTGACCCAGGAGCTGCCGGTAGAAATGGATAAAATCGCCGACCCGTAAGTTGGTTTGTGAGCACTTGATGGGGATTTCACTGCCCTCGGTTGTCTCTACCAATGGGTCCTGCTGCACCTGGACTCTTCCTGCAGACACCGGTGGGAGATAAAGAAGAAAAGCCGTCAGAATTGCTTTAGGTACCGGATGTTGTTCCCCAGAACAAATCGCCCAGAGGCAGTCAGGACCACACGGAGTAGAATTTTAAGAGGATGTCAAAGTGTGCAGTATTGGAAAGTGTCCATTAGTATTTGGTGGAGAGATGAGTGAGGGAACGAGAGGCCGATTAGTGGAATCACTGAAAAATGGAAGGCTGTGGTACAAAGCAAAGCAAGAGAGAAAGAAAAGGAGAAGGAAGGACTGCATGAGTTCTATGAAGAGAGTAAAGCAAGGAAACGGGAACGGCTCACCAAAGAAAAGAGCGACGAGTGTTCGGAGAGAATATTATACGGAGTAGAGGCAGGAAGGGACAGGAGGATTTTTCGGGGGCAGAACCGCGGTCAGCGCCACCAGCTCCGCCTTCCGCCAGGACCGTATCCGCCTCTCAGCAACCCGGCGTCTCGCTGTCCCCGCCAGTCCCGGCTCTCTGCTCCGTACGGGTCACCTCCTCTGCCTTGCTATCCCTCCCCTGCCCTCCTTCACCAACCTCGACCCAGGGCTGAGTCCTGTGCCGGCGCCGCTCGGGCTCTCACCTGGTGCGGGAGGGATACGGAGGGCAGGCGAGAGCGACGGCAGAGCGGCGGCGGTCGGGGCTCTGCACAGCGGAGGCGGTGAGGCCGGGCTGGGTGGTCGAGGAGGGTCGTGGTATCGAGGAGCTCAACATTGACAGACCATGAGCTCCTTTCACCGTCATCATCTCTTCCCTCACATCCCTCCTTCGCTGGCACGTGGGGACTCCTCAATTGTCCTCCAGGGTAGGCACTTTTAAGAATAGTCGAGGAGCACGAGAGGCAGAACATCCTTATGGACTCAGTCTCTCCTGGCCTGTCACGTTGAGCTGCCCTGCTGGTAGCAGAAGCACTTAGTCTGGGGACACAGCCCTGTTGGGCTTTTGTCGATGGCTGTGCTACCAGTGCTACGGCGAAAAGCACCTTCCCCAGGGAAAACTCGGACGTGGCATGGCATCTCCCACCTACTTTGGAATCATGGAGATGCAGTCTCCATGAGGACAGCTGTGACCTGTCCCTCCTCCTGCTCTTCCTACTAAGAGGACCAAGCCTGTCACACCGGAATTTTGTGTGCCGGAACCAGTACATCTCCAACAGGTTGAGGGGCACTCAGCAAAAAGAGCCATTCTCTTTCCTATCCCTACCACCCCCGTAAAGTCTGAGGGTCCTTCACTCCCCGACAAAACACAATGCTGATCGTGCAAACAGCGAACCCTGAATGTGTTGCCAGCCTGGGAGAAACTGGAAGTCATGCCAGAGGGAGCCTGGAGGCAGAATGGGACGCACTATTAAAGTTAGCGAGATGAGAGCTTGATAGTGCCTGGGACAGCTTTAAAAGCATCTGCTGCTTTTCTCTAGAAAGGGAGAAATGTGGGACTGTGGAGAGAGTCGGGTGGTGCTCTTGTGGCAGCAGTGCGATGAGAGGACAGAGGGAAAAGGAGAAGAGGCTGAAGGGAAGAGCAGAGACAGAGAAGGGGTCTGAGGTGTCTCTCCTTTCTCTCCTCATTTCCTTAGCCAAGTAAGATCGTCTGGAGTGAACACATGCAAGAGAGCAAAGACGAGAAGATACCTTGCAAGGATTTTCTTTCTTCCATGATATTTCCACACACGAGTCTGAAAAGGCTGTTGAATGTTTCCTGTTAGGAAGAAGAAGGGTGCGTTGATGAAAAAACAGAATTTAGTCACCAGGTGACGCAGGCAGAGAGCGACGAAGAGAGAGCCAAGGTTTATGCTCACACCAACCTGCCTGTTTGCTGTGAGAGTCAGAACCCACCTCCGAGCCCCGAGATAACAGAATTGCTACAAACGAGTCTCTTGGGGGAGCAAAGGTAGAAGGAGGGCAGCGAAACGAACTGTTCTTTCAGTGCCTGAAATGCACTCTTTGTGTTTCTCGATCCCACAGCAGCAGCCCCTGTCACTATCTCAACCGATGACTTTCTGAGCATTGCCTGGCTCTGGGACCTCACTCATGGGCAGGGGTTGTTCCCGGTCAGCTCACACTGCAGTCCTCCCCTCCACAGTTGCAATTGCCTGCTCTACGGCGCACCCACTGTCGGGTCTGTGGGAGTGCCGAGGCTTCTTCCCCACTCAAGTTTCACATCTTCCTGTGTTGTCCTCAGCTCTCTGGGCTGGTTGCAGTTTCCTCGGGAAAGACGTGTCTCCTCCGCCTCTGGAGCTTCATCCCTGTCCTTCTTCGTCTGCCTGGGACAAACGCCTCTCTCCCAGCTGCCCAGGAACAGGAGATGAGCCTTGCTGGGCAGGAGCCCAGGGTCTCTGGCTGTGTCATGCTCTGCTGGGAAAATGCACAGTGTGAGAGAGGAACGCGGCTTTAGAAGAGGTTCTGTCACAAGCCCTTGCTTTGTGTAGGAGTGAAAAGCCGTGTTTTCATAGGGGTGCTGTAGAAACAATTACCCGAGTTTTGTATGTCTAAGAGAATCCGCGAAAACTCCAAAGACGACGGTGTCAGTGACTCTGAGCTCTGGTGGGATTGGCAGCAGGTGACAAAGCCCTACTGTCCACTGCCGGCGCTGTGCCCCCGGACACGCCCGCGGCGGTTCGTGCCCGACCGCAGCCACGGCTCCTCTGGCCATGTCTGCCCGGGCGCAAGGTGTGCAACGCCGCTTCCGCAACACGGGGCCCGGAGAGACAGAGGAGACTGCAACGACGGTCTCCCGACACCGACAGCTGCCCCTCTGGCGCCCACAGCTCTCTGGGCCGAGCCTTTAGTGGGGCGTGCGAGGAGTTCGGGGTTGTGACCCAGGAGCTGCCGGTAGAAATGGATAAAATCGTCGACCCGTAAGTTGGGTTGTGAGCACTTGATGGGGATTTCGCTGCCCTCGCTGGTCTCTACCAATGGATCCTGCTTCACCTGGACTCTTCCTGCAGACCCCGGTGGGAGATAAAGAAGAAAAGCCGTCAGAATTGCTTTAGGCACCGGATGTTGTTCCCCAGAACAAATCGCCCAGAGGCAGTCAGGACCACACGGAGTAGAATTTTAAGAGGATGTCAAAGTGTGCAGTATTGGAAAGTGTCCATTAGTATTTGGTGGAGAGATGAGTGAGGGAACGAGAGGCGGATTAGTGGAATCACTGAAAAATGGAAGGCTGTGGGACAAAGCAAAGTAAGAGAGAAAGAAAAGGAGAAGGACGGACTGCATGAGTTCTATGAAGAGAGTAAAGTAAGGAAACGGGAACGGCTCACCAAAGAAAAGAGCGACGAGTGTTCGGAGAGAATATTATACGGAGTAGAGGCAGGAAGGGAAAGGAGGATTTTCGGGGGCACAGGTCTGGGAAGAAACCAGGTAGTACGTCAGCCTCGAGGGACCGGCATCGCCTCCCCAGCCCCAGTCCCGGACCCCACGGTCGCAGGCAGCCAGACCTGCGCATCGGGCAGAACCGCGGTCAGCGCCGCCAGCTCCGCCTTCCGCCAGGACCGTATCCGCCTCTCAGCAACCCGGCGTCTCGCTGTCCCCGCCAGTCCCGGCTCTCTGCTCCGTACGGGTCACCTCCTCTGCCTTGCTATCCCTCCCCTGCCCTCCTTCGCCAACCTCGGCCCAGGGCTGAGTCCTGTGCCGGTGCCGCTCGGGCTCTCGCCTGGTGCGGGAGGGATACGGAGGGCAGGCGAGAGCGGCGGCAGAGCGGCGGCGGTCGGGGCTCTGCACAGCGGAGACGGTGAGGCCGGGCTGGGTGGTCGAGGAGGGGCGTGGTATCGAGGAGCTCAACATTGACAGACCATGAGCTCCTTTCACCGTCATCATCTCTTCCCTCACATCCCTCCTTCGCTGGCACGTGGGGACTCCTCAATTGTCCTCCAGGGTAGGCACTTTTAAGAATAGTCGAGGAGCATGAGAGGCAGAACATCCTTATGGACTCAGTCTCTCCTGGCCTGTCACGTCGAGCTGCCCTGCTGGCAGCAGAAGCACTTCGTCTGGGGACACAACCCGGTTGGGCTTTTGTCGATGGCTGTGCTACCAGTGCTACGGCGAAAAGCACCTTCCCCAGGGAAAACTCGGACGTGGCATGGCATCTCCCACCTGCTTTGGAATCATGGAGATGCAGTCTCCATGAGGACAGTTGTGCCCTGTCCCTCCTCCTGCCCCTCCTGCTCAGGGGACCAAGCCTGGCACACCGGAAGTTTGTGTGCCGGAACCAGTACATCTCCAGCAGGTTGAGGGGCACTCAGCAAAAAGAGTCGTTCTCTTTCCCATCCCTGCCACGCCCGTAAAATCTGAGGGTCCTTCACTCCCCGAGTTCCTCACTGCCCGAGAAAACACAATGCTGATCGTGCAAACAGCGAACCCTGAATGTGTTGCCAGTCTGGGGGAAACTGGAAGTCATGCTAGAGGGAACCTGGAGGCAGAATGGGACGCACTATTAAAGTTAGCGAGATGAGAGCTTGATAGTGCCTGGGACAGCTTTAAAAGCATCTGCTGCTTTTCTCTAGAAAGGGAGAAATGTGGGACTGTGGAGAGAGTCGGGTGGTGCTCTTGTGGCAGCAGTGCGATGAGAGGACAGAGGGAAAAGGAGAAGAGGCTGAAGGGAAGAGCAGAGACAGAGAAGGGGTCTGAGGTGTCTCTTCTTTCTCTCCTCATTTCCTAAGCCAAGTAAAATCGTCTGGAGTGAACACATGCAAGAGAGCAAAGACGAGAAGATATTTTGCAAGGATTTTTCTTTCTTCCATGGTATTTCCACACACGTGTCTGAAAATGGCGAGAGAGTCTGAGCGAGGACGAGAGAGCCGAGGTTTATGCTCACAACAACCTACCTGTTTGCTGAGGGCGTCAGAAACCACCTCCGAGCCCTAGATAACAGAACTGCCACAAACGACTCTCTTGGGGGAGCAGCGGTAGAAGGAGGGCAGCGAAACGAACTGTTCTTTCAGTGCCTGAAATGCATTCTTTGTGTTTCTCGATCCCACAGCAGCAGCCCCTGTGGCTATCTCAGCCGACGGCTTTCTGAGCATTGCCTAGTTCTGCGACCTCACTCAGAGGTAGGGGTGTTCCCGGTCAGCTCGCACTGCAGTCTTCCCCTCCACAGTTGCAATTGCCTGCTCTGCGGCGCACCCACTGACGGACCTGTGGGAGTACCGAGGCTTCTTCCCCACTCAAGTTTCACATCTTCCTGTGTTGTCCTCAGCTCTCTGGGCTGGTTGCAGCTTCCTCGGGAAAGACGTGTCTCCTCCGCCTCTGGAGCTTCATCCCTGTCCTTCTTCGTCTGCCTGGGACAAACACCTCTCTCCCAACTGTCCAGGAACAGGAGATGAGCCTTGCTGGGCAGGAGCCCAGGGTCTCTGGCTGTGTCATGCTCTGCTGGGAAAATGCACAGTGTGAGAGAGGAACGCGGCTTTAGAAGAGGTTCTGTCACAAGCCCGTGCTTTGTGTAGGAGTGAAAAGCCGTGTTTTCATAGGGGTGCTGTAGAAACAATTACCCGAGTTTTGTATGTCTAAGAGAATCCGCGAAAACTCCAAAGACGACGGTGTCAGTGACTCTGAGCTCTGGTGGGATTGGCAGCAGGTGACAAAGCCCTACTGTCCACTGCCGGCGCTGTGCCCCCGGACACGCCCGCGGCGGTTCGTGCCCGACCGCAGCCACGGCTCCTCTGGCCATGTCTGCCCGGGTGCAAGGTGTGCAACGCCGCTTCCGCAACACGGGGCCCGGAGAGACAGAGGAGACTGCAACGACGGTCTCCCGACACCGACAGCTGCCCCTCTGGCGCCCACAGCTCTCTGGGCCGAGCCTTTAGTGGGGCGTGCGAGGAGTTCGGGGTTGTGACCCAGGAGCTGCCGGTAGAAATGGATAAAATCGTCGACCCGTAAGTTGGGTTGTGAGCACTTGATGGGGATTTCGCTGCCCTCAGTGGTCTCTACCAATGGATCCTGCTTCACCTGGACTCTTCCTGCAGACCCCGGTGGGAGATAAAGAAGAAAAGCCGTCAGAATTGCTTTAGGCACCGGATGTTGTTCCCCAGAACAAATCACCCAGAGGCAGTCAGGACCACACGGAGTAGAATTTTAAGAGGATGTCAAAGTGTGCAGTATTGGAAAGTGTCCATTAGTATTTGGTGGAGAGATGAGTGAGGGAACGAGAGGCGGATTAGTGGAATCACTGAAAAATGGAAGGCTTTGGGACAAAGCAAAGTAAGAGAGAAAGAAAAGGAGAAGGACGGACTGCATGAGTTCTATGAAGAGAGTAAAGTAAGGAAACGGGAACGGCTCACCAAAGAAAAGAGCGACGAGTGTTCGGAGAGAATATTATACGGAGTAGAGGCAGGAAGGGAGAGGAGGATTTTTCGGGGGCACAGGTCTGGGAAGAAACCAGGTAGTACGTCAGCCTCGAGGGACCGGCATCGCCTCCCCAGCCCCAGTCCCGGACCCCACGGTCGCAGGCAGCCAGACCTGCGCATCGGGCAGAACCGCGGTCAGCGCCGCCAGCTCCGCCTTCCGCCAGGACCGTATCCGCCTCTCAGCAACCCGGCGTCTCGCTGTCCCCGCCAGTCCCGGCTCTCTGCTCCGTACGGGTCACCTCCTCTGCCTTGCTATCCCTCCCCTGCCCTCCTTCGCCAACCTCGGCCCAGGGCTGAGTCCTGTGCCGGCGCCGCTCGGGCTCTCGCCTGGTGCGGGAGGGATACGGAGGGCAGGCGAGAGCGGCGGCAGAGCGGCGGCGGTCGGGGCTCTGCACAACGGAGGCGGTGAGGCCGGGCTGGGTGGTCGAGGAGGGGCGTGGTATCGAGGAGCTCAACATTGACAGGCCATGAGCTCCTTTCACCGTCATCATCTCTTCCCTCACATCCCTCCTTCGCTGGCACTTGGGGACTCCTCAATTGTCCTCCAGGGTAGGCACTTTTAAGAATAGTCGAGGAGCACGAGAGGCAGAACATCCTTATGGACTCAGTCTCTCCTGGCCTGTCACGTCGAGCTGCCCTGCTGGCAGCAGAAGCACTTCGTCTGGGGACACAGCCCCGTTGGGCTTTTTCGATGGCTGTGCTACCAGTGCTACGGCGAAAAGCACCTTCCCCAGGGAAAACTCGGACGTGGCATGGCATCTCCCACCTACTTTGGAATCATGGAGATGCAGTCTCCATGAGGACAGCTGTGTCCTGTCCCTCCTCCTGCTCTTCCTACTAAGAGGACCAAGCCTGTCACACCGGAATTTTGTGTGCCGGAACCAGTACATCTCCAACAGGTTGAGGGGCACTCAACAAAAAGAGTCATTCTCTTTCCTATCCCTACCACCCCCGTAAAGTCTGAGGGTCCTTCACTCCCCGAGAAAACACAATGCTGATCGTGCAAACAGCGAACCCTGAATGTGTTGCCAGCCTGGGAGAAACTGGAAGTCATGCCAGAGGGAGCCTGGAGGCAGAATGGGACGCACTATTAAAGTTAGCGAGATGAGAGCTTGATAGTGCCTGGGACAGCTTTAAAAGCATCTGCTGCTTTTCTCTAGAAAGGGAGAAATGTGGGACTGTGGAGAGAGTCGGGTGGTGCTGTTGTGGCAGCAGTGCGATGAGAGGACAGAGGGAAAAGGAGAAGAGGCTGAAGGGAAGAGCAGAGAAAGAGAAGGGGTCTGAGGTGTCTCTCCTTTCTCTCCTCATTTCCTTAGCCAAGTAAGATCGTCTGGAGTGAACACATGCAAGAGAGCAAAGACGTGAAGATACTTTGCAAGGATTTTCTTTCTTCGATGATATTTCCACACACGAGTCTGAAAAGGCTGTTGAATGTTTCCTGTTAGGAAGAAGAAGGGTGCGTTGATGAAAAAACAGAATTTAGTCACCAGGTGACGCAGGCAGAGAGCGACGACGAGAGAGCCGAGGTTTATGCTCACAACAACCTGCCTGTTTGCTGAGGGCGTCAGAAACCACCTCCGAGCCCTAGATAACAGAACTACCACAAACGACTCTCTTGGGGGAGCAGCGCTAGAAGGAGGGCAGCGAAACGAACTGTTCTTTCAATGCCTGAAATGCATTCTTTGTGTTTCTCGATCCCACAGCAGCAGCCCCTGTGACTATCTCAGCCGATGGCTTTCTGAGCATTACCTGGCTCTGGGACCTCACTCATGGGCGGGGGTTGTTCCCGGTCAGCTCGCACTGCAGTCCTTCCCTCCACAGTTGCAATTGCCTGCTCTGCGACGCACCCACTGTCGGGCCTGTGGGAGCTCCGAGGCTTCTTCCCCACTCAAGTTTCACATCTTCCTGTGTTGTCCTCAGCTCTCTGGGCTGGTTGCAGCTTCCTCGGGAAAGACGTGTCTCCTCCGCCTCTGGAGCTTCATCTCTGTCCTTCTTTGTCTGCCTGGGACAAACGCCTCTCTCCCAGCTGCCCAGGAACAGGAGATGAGCCTTGCTGGGCAGGAGCCCAGGGTCTCTGGCTGTGTCATGCTCTGCTGGGAAAATGCACAGTGTGAGAGAGGAACGCGGCTCCAGCAGGGTTGCTGGACGTCCGAGTCCCAGCGGTGGCAAGGACTGCAATTTGACGAGGGAAAAGGCTGAGGGATGAGCAGGGAACAGGATGAGGACTCAGTAAGTGACACCCACTGTCTCAGTCTGAAGAGACTGAACTGTTTGCTAGAGGATGAGTTATGAGGTAGACCAAACTCCTCTCTCTCTGCAATTGTTATGTCCAATTCAAACAGAAGAAATAACAACCCTTTATTAAAAGATATATGTATGTTGGCAAAAACAGTAACACAAAACAAAACAACAACAACAACCACAACAACAAGTCGAAAAGAATACTTCTCTGTCCTTTAGCACAGTCCTAACTGCGGTCTGGAGGGAGCGCTGTTGGACCGCTGGAAGGTGTAGGACCTGCAGTGCCTGGTCGTGGTCGACAGGGGGCGCTGTGGGACCGCTGAAGCTGCAGGGCCTGCAGTGCCTGGTTGTGGTCATCAGGGGGCGCTGTGGGAACGCTGTAAGGTGTAGGACCTGCAGTGCCTAGTTGTGACCTGCAGTGTGAGAGAGGAACGCGGCTGCAGCCGAGGTTCTGTCAAAAGCCCGTGCTTTGTGTAGGAGTGAAACGCCGTGTTTTCATAGGGGCGCTGTAGAAACAATTACCCGAGTTTTGTATGTCTAAGAAAATCCGCGAAAACTCCAAAGACGACGGTGTCAGTGACTCTGAGTTCAGGTGGGATTGGCAGCAAGTGACAAAGCCCTACTGCCCACGACCGGCGCTGTGCCCCCGGCCCCGACCGCGGCGCTTCGTGCCCGGACACAGGCACGGCTCCTCTGGCCATGTCTGCCCGGGCGCAAGGTGTGCAACGCCGCGTCCGCAACACGGGACCCGGAGAGTCAGAGGAGGTCGCAGCGACGATCTCCCGACACCGACAGTCGCCCCGCTGGTGCCCACAGCTCTCTGGGTCGAGCCTTTAGCGGGGCGTGCGAGGAGTTCGGGGTTGTGACCCGGGAGTTGCCAGTAGAAATGGATAAAATCGCCGACCCGTAAGTTGGGCTGTGAGCACTTGATGGGGATTTCGCTGCCCTCAGTGGTCTCTACCAATGGGTCCTGCTTCACCTGGACTCTTCCTGCAGACACCGGTGGGAGATAAAGAAGAAAAGCCGTCAGAATTGCTTTAGGCACCGGATGTTGTTCCCCAGAACAAATCGCCCAGAGGCAGTCAGGACCACACGGAGTAGAATTTTAAGAGGATGTCAAAGTGTGCAGTATTGGAAAGTGTCCATTAGTATTTGGTGGAGAGATGAGTGAGGGAACGAGAGGCGGATTAGTGGAATCACTGAAAAATGGAAGGCTGTGGGACAAAGCAAAGTAAGAGAGAAAGAAAAGGAGAAGGACGGACTGCATGAGTTCTATGAAGAGAGTAAAGCAAGGAAACGGGAACGGCTCACCAAAGAAAAGAGTGACGAGTGTTCGGAGAGAATATTATACGGAGTAGAGGCAGGAACGGACAGGAGGATTTTTCGGGGGCACAGGTCTGGGAAGAAACCAGGTAGTACGTCAGCCTCGAGGGACCGGCATCGCCACCCCTACCCCAGTCCCGGCCCCCACGGTCGCAGGCAGCCAGACCTGCGCATCGGGCAGAACCGCGGTCAGCGCCGCCAGCTCCGCCTTCCGCCAGGACCGTATCCGCCTCTCAGCAACCCGGCGTCTCGCTGTCCCCGCCAGTCCCGGCTCTCTGCTCCGTACGGGTCACCTCCTCTGCCTTGCTATCCCTCCCCTGCCCTCATTCGCCAACCTCGGCCCAGGGCTGAGTCCTGTGCCGGCGCCGCTCGGGCTCTCGCCTGGTGCGGGAGGGATACGGAGGGCAGGCGAGAGCGGCGGCAGAGCGGCGGCGGTCGGGGCTCTGCACAGCGGAGGCGGTGAGGCCGGGCTGGGTGGTCGAGGAGGGGCGTGGTATCGAGGAGCTCAACATTGACAGGCCATGAGCTCCTTTCACCGTCATCATCTCTTCCCTCACATCCCTCCTTCGCTGGCACGTGGGGACTCCTCAATTGTCCTCCAGGGTAGGTACTTTTAAGAATGGTCGAGGAGCACGAGAGGCAGAACATCCTTATGGACTCAGTCTCTCCTGGCCTGTCACGTCGAGCTGCCCTGCTGGCAGCAGAAGCACTTCGTCTGGGGACACAGCCCTGTTGGGCTTTTGTCGATGGCTGTGCTACCAGTGCTACGGCGAAAAGCACCTTCCCCAGGGAAAACTCGGACGTGGCATGGCATCTCCCACCTGCTTTGGAATCATGGAGATGCAGTCTCCATGAGGACAGCTGTGACCTGTCCCTCCTCCTGCTCTTCCTACTAAGAGGACTAAGCCTGTCACACCGGAATTTGGTGTGCCGGAACCAGTACATGTCCAACAGGTTGAGGGGCACTCAGCAAAAAGAGTCATTCTCTTTCCTATCCCTACCACCCCCGTAAAGTCTGAGGGTCCTTCACTCCCCGACTTCCTCACTGCCCGGGAACACGCAATGCTGATCGTGCAAACAGCGAACCCTGAATGTGTTGCCAGCCTGGGGGAAACTGGAAGTCATGCCAGAGGGAGCCTGGAGGCAGAATGGGACGCACTATTAAAGTTAGCGAGATGAGAGCTTGATAGTGCCTGGGACAGCTTTAAAAGCATCTGCTGCTTTTCTCTAGAAAGGGAGAAATGTGGGACTGTGGAGAGAGTTGGGTGGTGCTGTTGTGGCAGCAGTGCGATGAGAGGACAGAGGGAAAAGGAGAAGAGGCTGAAGGGAAGAGCAGAGACAGAGAAGGGATCTGAGGTGTCTCTTCTTTCTCTCCTCATTTCCTTAGCCAAGTAAGATCGTCTGGAGTGAACACATGCAAGACAGCAAAGACGAGAAGATACTTTGCAAGGATTTTCTTTCTTCAATGGTATTTCCACACACGAGTCTGAAAAGGCTGTTGAATGTTTCCTGTTAGGAAGAAGAAGGGTGCGTTGATGAAAAGCCAGAACTTAGTTACCAGGGGGCGCAGGCAGAGAGGCGAGGACCAGAGAGCAGAGGTTTATGCTCACACCAACCTGCCTGTTTGCTGAGGGAGTCAGAAACCACCTCCGAACCCTGAGATAACAGAGCTGCCACAAACGAGTCTCTTGGGGGAGCAAAGGTAGAAGGAGGGCAGTGAAACGAACTGTTCTTTCAGTGCCTGAAATGCATTCTTTGTGTTTCTCGATCCCAGAGCAGCAGCCCCTGTGGCCATCTCAGCCGATGGCTTTCTGAGCATTGCCTGGCTCTGGGGCCTTACTCACAGGCAGGGGTTGTTCCCAGTCAGCTCGCACTGCAGTCCTCCCCTCCACAGTTGCAATTGCCTGCTCTGCGGCGCACCCACTGTCGGGCCTGTGGGAGCTCCGAGGCTTCTTCCCCACTCAGGTTTCACATCTTCCTGTGTTGTCCTCAGCTCTCTGGGCTGGTTGCAGCTTCCTCGGGAAAGACGTGTCTCCTCCGCCTCTGGAGCTTCATCCCTGTCCTTCTTTGTCTGCCTGGGACAAACGCCTCTCTCCCAGCTGCCCAGGAACAGGAGATGAGCCTTGCTGGGCAGGAGCCCAGGGTCTCTGGCTGTGTCATGCTCTGCTGGGAAAATGCACAGTGTGAGAGAGGAACGCGGCTCCAGCAGGGTTGCTGGACGTCCGAGTCCCAGCGGTGGCAAGGACTGCAATTTGACGAGGGAAAAGGCTGAGGGATGAGCAGGGAACAGGATGAGGACTCAGTAAGTGACACCCACTGTCTCAGTCTGAAGAGACTGAACTGTTTGCTAGAGGATGAGTTATGAGGTAGACCAAACTCCTCTCTCTCTGCAATTGTTATGTCCAATTCAAACAGAAGAAATAACAACCCTTTATTAAAAGATATATGTATGTTGGCAAAAACAGTAACACAAAACAAAACAACAACAACAACCACAACAATAAGTCGAAAAGAATACTTCTCTGTCCTTTAGCACAGTCCTAACTGCGGTCTGGAGGGAGCGCTGTTGGACCGCTGGAAGGTGTAGGACCTGCAGTGCCTGGTCGTGGTCGACAGGGGGCGCTGTGGGACCGCTGAAGCTGCAGGGCCTGCAGTGCCTGGTTGTGGTCATCAGGGGGCGCTGTGGGAACGCTGTAAGGTGTAGGACCTGCAGTGCCTAGTTGTGACCTGCAGTGTGAGAGAGGAACGCGGCTGCAGCCGAGGTTCTGTCACAAGCCCGTGCTTTGTGTAGGAGTGAAACGCCGTGTTTTCATAGGGGCGCTGTAGAAACAATTACCCGAGTTTTGTATGTCTAAGAAAATCCGCGAAAACTCCAAAGACGACGGTGTCAGTGACTCTGAGTTCAGGTGGGATTGGCAGCAAGTGACAAAGCCCTACTGCCCACGACCGGCGCTGTGCCCCCGGCCCCGACCGCGGCGCTTCGTGCCCGGACACAGGCACGGCTCCTCTGGCCATGTCTGCCCGGGCGCAAGGTGTGCAACGCCGCGTCCGCAACACGGGACCCGGAGAGTCAGAGGAGGTCGCAGCGACGATCTCCCGACACCGACAGTCGCCCCGCTGGTGCCCACAGCTCTCTGGGTCGAGCCTTTAGCGGGGCGTGCGAGGAGTTCGGGGTTGTGACCCGGGAGCTGCCAGTAGAAATGGATAAAATCGCCGACCCGTAAGTTGGGCTGTGAGCACTTGATGGGGATTTCGCTGCCCTCAGTGGTCTCTACCAATGGGTCCTGCTGCACCTGGACTCTTCCTGCAGACACCGGTGGGAGATAAAGAAGAAAAGCCGTCAGAATTGCTTTAGGCACCGGATGTTGTTCCCCAGAACAAATCGCCCAGAGGCAGTCAGGACCACACGGAGTAGAATTTTAAGAGGATGTCAAAGTGTGCAGTATTGGAAAGTGTCCATTAGTATTTGGTGGAGAGATGAGTGAGGGAACGAGAGGCGGATTAGTGGAATCACTGAAAAATGGAAGGCTGTGGGACAAAGCAAAGTAAGAGAGAAAGAAAAGGAGAAGGACGGACTGCATGAGTTCTATGAAGAGAGTAAAGCAAGGAAACGGGAACGGCTCACCAAAGAAAAGAGCGACGAGTGTTCGGAGAGAATATTATACGGAGTAGAGGCAGGAACGGACAGGAGGATTTTTCGGGGGCAGAGGTCTGGGAAGAAACCAGGTAGTACGTCAGCCTCGAGGGACCTGCATCGCCACCCCTACCCCAGTCCCGGCCCCCACGGTCGCAGGCAGCCAGACCTGCGCATCGGGCAGAACCGCGGTCAGCGCCGCCAGCTCCGCCTTCCGCCAGGACCGTATCCGCCTCTCAGCAACCCGGCGTCTCGCTGTCCCCGCCAGTCCCGGCTCTCTGCTCCGTACGGGTCACCTCCTCTGCCTTGCTATCCCTCCCCTGCCCTCATTCGCCAACCTCGGCCCAGGGCTGAGTCCTGTGCCGGCGCCGCTCGGGCTCTCGCCTGGTGCGGGAGGGATACGGAGGGCAGGCGAGAGCGGCGGCAGAGCGGCGGCGGTCGGGGCTCTGCACAGCGGAGACGGTGAGGCCGGGCTGGGTGGTCGAGGAGGGGCGTGGTATCGAGGAGCTCAACATTGACAGGCCATGAGCTCCTTTCACCGTCATCATCTCTTCCCTCACATCCCTCCTTCGCTGGCACGTGGGGACTCCTCAATTGTCCTCCAGGGTAGGCACTTTTAAGAATGGTCGAGGAGCACGAGAGGCAGAACATCCTTATGGACTCAGTCTCTCCTGGCCTGTCACGTCGAGCTGCCCTGCTGGCAGCAGAAGCACTTCGTCTGGGGACACAGCCCTGTTGGGCTTTTGTCGATGGCTGTGCTACCAGTGCTACGGCGAAAAGCACCTTCCCCAGGGAAAACTCGGACGTGGCATGGCATCTCCCACCTGCTTTGGAATCATGGAGATGCAGTCTCCATGAGGACAGCTGTGACCTGTCCCTCCTCCTGCTCTTCCTACTAAGAGGACCAAGCCTGTCACACCGGAATTTGGTGTGCCGGAACCAGTACATCTCCAACAGGTTGAGGGGCACTCAGCAAAAAGAGTCATTCTCTTTCCTATCCCTACCACCCCCGTAAAGTCTGAGGGTCCTTCACTCCCCGACTTCCTCACTGCCCGGGAACACGCAATGCTGATCGTGCAAACAGCGAACCCTGAATGTGTTGCCAGCCTGGGGGAAACTGGAAGTCATGCCAGAGGGAGCCTGGAGGCAGAATGGGACGCACTATTAAAGTTAGCGAGATGAGAGCTTGATAGTGCCTGGGACAGCTTTAAAAGCATCTGCTGCTTTTCTCTAGAAAGGGAGAAATGTGGGACTGTGGAGAGAGTTGGGTGGTGCTGTTGTGGCAGCAGTGCGATGAGAGGACAGAGGGAAAAGGAGAAGAGGCTGAAGGGAAGAGCAGAGACAGAGAAGGGATCTGAGGTGTCTCTTCTTTCTCTCCTCATTTCCTTAGCCAAGTAAGATCGTCTGGAGTGAACACATGCAAGAGAGCAAAGACGAGAAGATACTTTGCAAGGATTTTCTTTCTTCAATGGTATTTCCACACACGAGTCTGAAAAAGCTGTTGAATGTTTCCTGTTAGGAAGAAGAAGGGTGCGTTGATGAAAAGCCAGAACTTAGTTACCAGGGGGCGCAGGCAGAGAGGCGAGGACCAGAGAGCAGAGGTTTATGCTCACACCAACCTGCCTGTTTGCTGAGGGAGTCAGAAACCACCTCCGAACCCTGAGATAACAGAGCTGCCACAAACGAGTCTCTTGGGGGAGCAAAGGTAGAAGGAGGGCAGTGAAACGAACTGTTCTTTCAGTGTCTGAAATGCACTCTTTGTGTTTCTCGATCCCACAGCAGCAGCCCCTGTGGCCATCTCAGCCGATGGCTTTCTGAGCATTGCCTGGCTCTGGGGCCTTACTCACAGGCAGGGGTTGTTCCCAGTCAGCTCGCACTGCAGTCCTCCCCTCCACAGTTGCAATTGCCTGCTCTGCGGCGCACCCACTGTCGGGCCTGTGGGAGCTCCGAGGCTTCTTCCCCACTCAGGTTTCACATCTTCCTGTGTTGTCCTCAGCTCTCTGGGCTGGTTGCAGCTTCCTCGGGAAAGACGTGTCTCCTCCGCCTCTGGAGCTTCATCCCTGTCCTTCTTCGTCTGCCTGGGACAAACGCCTCTCTCCCAGCTACCCAGGAACAGGAGATGAGCCTTGTTGGGCAGGAGCCCAGGGTCTCTGGTTGTGTCATGCTCTGCTGGGAAAATGCACAGTGTGAGAGAGGAACGCGGTTCCAGCAGGGCTGCTGGACGTCCGAGTCCCAGCGGTGGCAAGGTCTGCATATTGCCGAGGGAAAAGGCTGAGGGATGAGCAGGGAACAGGATGAGGACTCAGTAGGTGACACCCACTGTCTCAGTCTGAAGAAACTGAACTGTTTGCTAGAGGATGAGTTATGAGGTAGACCAAACTCCTCTCTCTCTGCAATTGTTATGTCCAATTCAAACAGAAGAAATAACAACCCTTTATTAAAAGATATATGTATGTTGGCAAAAACAGTAACACAAAACAAAACAACAACAATAACAACCACAACAAGTCTAAAAGAATACTTCTCTGTCCTTTAGCACAGTCCTAACTGCGGTCTGCAGGGAGCACTGTTGGACCGCTGGAAGGTGTAGGACCTGCAGTGCCTGGTCATGGTCGGCAGGGGGCGCTGTGGGACCACTGAAGCTGCAGGACCTGCAGTGCCTGGTTGTGGTCATCAGGGGGCACTGTTGGATCACTGAATCTCCAGGACCTGCAGTGCCTAGTTGTGACCTGCAGTGTGAGAGAGGAACGCGGCTGCAGCCGAGGTTCTGTCACAAGCCCGTGCTTTGTGTAGGAGTGAAACGCCGTGTTTTCATAGGGGCGCTGTAGAAACAATTACCCGAGTTTTGTATGTCTAAGAAAATCCGCGAAAACTCCAAAGACGACGGTGTCAGTGACTCTGAGTTCAGGTGGGATTGGCAGCAGGTGACAAAGCCCTACTGCCCACGGCCGGTGCTGTGGTCCCGGCCCCGCCCGCGGCGGTTCGTGCCCGGCCGCAGCCACGGCTCCTCTGGCCATGTCTGCCCGGGTGCAAGGTGTGCAACGCCGCGTCCGCAACACGGGACCCGGAGAGTCAGAGGAGGTCGCAGCGACGATCTCCCGACACCGACAGCCGCCCCGCTGGCACCCACAGTTCTCTGGGCTGAGCCTTTAGCGGGGCGTGCGAGGAGTTCGGGGTTGTGACCCGGGAGCTGCCAGTAGAAATGGATAAAATCGCCGACCCGTAAGTTGGGCTGTGAGCACTTGATGGGGATTTCGCTGCCCTCGGTGGTCTCTACCAATGGGTCCTGCTGCACCTGGACTCTTCCTGCAGACACCGGTGGGAGATAAAGAAGAAAAGCCGTCAGAATTGCTTTAGGCACCGGATGTTGTTCCCCAGAACAAATCGCCCAGAGGCAGTCAGGACCACACGGAGTAGAATTTTAAGAGGATATCAAAGTGTGCAGTATTGGAAAGTGTCCATTAGTATTTGGTAGAGAGATGAATGCGGGAACGAGAGGCGGATTAGTGGAATCACTGAAAAATGGAAGGCTGTGGGACAAAGCAAAGTAAGAGAGAAAGAAAAGGAGAAGGACGGACTGCATGAGTTCTATGAAGAGAGTAAAGCAAGGAAACGGGAACGACTCAACAAAGAAAAGAGCGACGAGTGTTCCGAGAGAATGCTATACGGAGTAGAGGGAGGAAGGGACAGGAGGATTTTTCGGGGACAGAGGTCTGGGAAGAAGCCAGGTAGGACGTCAGCCTCGAGGGACCTGCATGGCCACCCCAGCCCCAGCCCCAGTCCCGGCCCCCACAGTTGCCGGCAGCCAGACCTGCGCATCGGGCAGAACTGCGGTCAGCGCCGCCAGCTCCGCGCTCCACCAGGGCCGTATCCACCTCTCCGCCACCCGGCGTCTCGCTGTCCCCGCCAGTCCCGGCTCTCTGCTCCGTACGGGTCGCCTCCCCTGCCTTGCTTTCCCTCCCTTGCCCTCCTTCGCCAACCCCGGCCCAGGGCTGAGTCCTGCGCCGGCGCCGCTCGGGCTCTCGCCTGGTGCGGGAGGGATACGGAGGGCAGGCGAGAGCGGCGGCAGAGCGGCGGCGGTCGGGGCTCTGCACCGCGGAGGTGGCGAGGTCGGGCTGGGTGGTCGAGGAGGGGCGTGGTATCGAGGAGCTCAACATTGACAGGCCATGAGCTCCTTTCACCGTCATCATCTCTTCCCTCACATCCCTCCTTCGCTGGCACGTGGGGACTCCTCAATTGTCCTCCAGGGCAGGCACTTTTAAGAATGGTCGAGGAGCACGAGAGGCAGAACATCCTTCCGGGCTCAGCCTCTCCTGGCCTGTCACGGCGAGCTGCCCTGCTGGCAGCAGAAGCACTTCGTCTGGGGACACAGTCCTGTTGGGCTTTTGTCGGTGGCTGTGCTACCAGTGCTACAGCGAAAAGCACCTTCCCCCGGGAAAACTCGGACGTGGCATGGCATCTCCCACCTGCTTTGGAATCATGGAGATGCAGTCTCCATGAGGACAGCTGTGACCTGTCCCTCCTCCTGCTCTTCCTACTAAGAGGACCAAGCCTGTCACACCGGAATTTTGTGTGCCGGAACCAGTACATCTCCAACAGGTTGAGGGGCACTCAGCAAAAAGAGTCATTCTCTTTCCTATCCCTACCACCCCCTTAAAGTCTGAGGGTCCTTCACTCCCCGAGAAAACACAATGCTGATCGTGCAAACAGTGAACCCTGAATGTGTTGCCAGCCTGGGGGAAACTGGAAGTCATGCCAGAGGGAGCCTGGAGGCAGAATGGGACGCACTATTAAAGTTAGCGAGATGAGAGCTTGATAGTGCCTGGGACAGCTTTAAAAGCATCTGCTGCTTTTCTCTAGAAAGGGAGAAATGTGGGACTGTGGAGAGAGTCGGGTGGTGCTCTTGTGGCAGCAGTGCGATGAGAGGACAGAGGGAAAAGGAGAAGAGGCTGAAGGGAAGAGCAGAGACAGAGAAGGGGTCTGAGGTGTCTCTCCTTTCTCTCCTCATTTCCTTAGCCAAGTAAAATCGTCTGGAGTGAACACATGCAAGAGAGCAAAGACGAGAAGATACTTTGCAAGGATTTTCTTTCTTCGATGATATTTCCACACACGAGTCTGAAAAGGCTGTTGAATGTTTCCTGTTAGGAAGAAGAAGGGTGCGTTGATGAAAAAACAGAATTTAGTCACCAGGTGACGCAGGCAGAGAGCGACGACGAGAGAGCCAAGGTTTATGCTCACACCAACCTGCCTGTTTGCTGAGAGAGTCAGAACCCACCTCCGAGCCCCGAGATAACAGAATTGCTACAAACGAGTCTCTTGGGGGAGCAAAGGTAGAAGGAGGGCAGCGAAACGAACTGTTCTTTCAGTGTCTGAAATGCACTCTTTGTGTTTCTCGATCCCACAGCAGCAGCCCCTGTGACTATCTCAGCCGATGGCTTTCTGAGCATTACCTGGCTCTGGGACCTCACTCATTGGGCAGGGGTTGTTCCCGGTCAGCTCGCACTGCAGTCCTCCCCTCCACAGTTGCAATTGCCTGCTCTGCGGCGCACCCACTGTCGGGCCTGTGGGAGTGCCGAGGCTTCTTCCCCACTCAAGTTTCACATCTTCCTGTGTTGTCCTCAGCTCTCTGGGCTGGTTGCAGTTTCCTCGGGAAAGACGTGTCTCCTCCGCCTCTGGAGCTTCATCCCTGTCCTTCTTTGTCTGCCTGGGACAAACGCCTCTCTCCCAGCTGCCCAGGAACAGGAGATGAGCCTTGCTGGGCAGGAGCCCAGGGTCTCTGGCTGTGTCATGCTCTGCTGGGAAAATGCACAGTGTGAGAGAGGAACGCGGCTCCAGCAGGGTTGCTGGACGTCCGAGTCCCAGCGGTGGCAAGGACTGCAATTTGACGAGGGAAAAGGCTGAGGGATGAGCAGGGAACAGGATGAGGACTCAGTAAGTGACACCCACTGTCTCAGTCTGAAGAGACTGAACTGTTTGCTAGAGGATGAGTTATGAGGTAGACCAAACTCCTCTCTCTCTGCAATTGTTATGTCCAATTCAAACAGAAGAAATAACAACCCTTTATTAAAAGATATATGTATGTTGGCAAAAACAGTAACACAAAACAAAACAACAACAACAACCACAACAACAAGTCGAAAAGAATACTTCTCTGTCCTTTAGCACAGTCCTAACTGCGGTCTGGAGGGAGCGCTGTTGGACCGCTGGAAGGTGTAGGACCTGCAGTGCCTGGTCGTGGTCGACAGGGGGCGCTGTGGGACCGCTGAAGCTGCAGGGCCTGCAGTGCCTGGTTGTGGTCATCAGGGGGCGCTGTGGGAACGCTGTAAGGTGTAGGACCTGCAGTGCCTAGTTGTGACCTGCAGTGTGAGAGAGGAACGCGGCTGCAGCCGAGGTTCTGTCACAAGCCCGTGCTTTGTGTAGGAGTGAAACGCCGTGTTTTCATAGGGGCGCTGTAGAAACAATTACCCGAGTTTTGTATGTCTAAGAAAATCCGCGAAAACTCCAAAGACGACGGTGTCAGTGACTCTGAGTTCAGGTGGGATTGGCAGCAAGTGACAAAGCCCTACTGCCCACGACCGGCGCTGTGCCCCCGGCCCCGACCGCGGCGCTTCGTGCCCGGACACAGGCACGGCTCCTCTGGCCATGTCTGCCCGGGCGCAAGGTGTGCAACGCCGCGTCCGCAACACGGGACCCGGAGAGTCAGAGGAGGTCGCAGCGACGATCTCCCGACACCGACAGTCGCCCCGCTGGTGCCCACAGCTCTCTGGGTCGAGCCTTTAGCGGGGCGTGCGAGGAGTTCGGGGTTGTGACCCGGGAGCTGCCAGTAGAAATGGATAAAATCGCCGACCCGTAAGTTGGGCTGTGAGCACTTGATGGGGATTTCGCTGCCCTCGGTGGTCTCTACCAATGGGTCCTGCTTCACCTGGACTCTTCCTGCAGACACCGGTGGGAGATAAAGAAGAAAAGCCGTCAGAATTGCTTTAGGCACCGGATGTTGTTCCCCAGAACAAATCGCCCAGAGGCAGTCAGGACCACACGGAGTAGAATTTTAAGAGGATGTCAAAGTGTGCAGTATTGGAAAGTGTCCATTAGTATTTGGTGGAGAGATGAGTGAGGGAACGAGAGGCGGATTAGTGGAATCACTGAAAAATGGAAGGCTGTGGGACAAAGCAAAGTAAGAGAGAAAGAAAAGGAGAAGGACGGACTGCATGAGTTCTATGAAGAGAGTAAAGCAAGGAAACGGGAACGGCTCACCAAAGAAAAGAGCGACGAGTGTTCGGAGAGAATATTATACGGAGTAGAGGCAGGAACGGACAGGAGGATTTTTCGGGGGCAGAGGTCTGGGAAGAAACCAGGTAGTACGTCAGCCTCGAGGGACCTGCATCGCCACCCCTACCCCAGTCCCGGCCCCCACGGTCGCAGGCAGCCAGACCTGCGCATCGGGCAGAACCGCGGTCAGCGCCGCCAGCTCCGCCTTCCGCCAGGACCGTATCCGCCTCTCAGCAACCCGGCGTCTCGCTGTCCCCGCCAGTCCCGGCTCTCTGCTCCGTACGGGTCACCTCCTCTGCCTTGCTATCCCTCCCCTGCCCTCATTCGCCAACCTCGGCCCAGGGCTGAGTCCTGTGCCGGCGCCGCTCGGGCTCTCGCCTGGTGCGGGAGGGATACGGAGGGCAGGCGAGAGCGGCGGCAGAGCGGCGGCGGTCGGGGCTCTGCACAGCGGAGGCGGTGAGGCCGGGCTGGGTGGTCGAGGAGGGGCGTGGTATCGAGGAGCTCAACATTGACAGGCCATGAGCTCCTTTCACCGTCATCATCTCTTCCCTCACATCCCTCCTTCGCTGGCACGTGGGGACTCCTCAATTGTCCTCCAGGGTAGGCACTTTTAAGAATGGTCGAGGAGCACGAGAGGCAGAACATCCTTATGGACTCAGTCTCTCCTGGCCTGTCACGTCGAGCTGCCCTGCTGGCAGCAGAAGCACTTCGTCTGGGGACACAGCCCTGTTGGGCTTTTGTCGATGGCTGTGCTACCAGTGCTACGGCGAAAAGCACCTTCCCCAGGGAAAACTCGGACGTGGCATGGCATCTCCCACCTGCTTTGGAATCATGGAGATGCAGTCTCCATGAGGACAGCTGTGACCTGTCCCTCCTCCTGCTCTTCCTACTAAGAGGACCAAGCCTGTCACACCGGAATTTGGTGTGCCGGAACCAGTACATCTCCAACAGGTTGAGGGGCACTCAGCAAAAAGAGTCATTCTCTTTCCTATCCCTACCACCCCCGTAAAGTCTGAGGGTCCTTCACTCCCCGACTTCCTCACTGCCCGGGAACACGCAATGCTGATCGTGCAAACAGCGAACCCTGAATGTGTTGCCAGCCTGGGGGAAACTGGAAGTCATGCCAGAGGGAGCCTGGAGGCAGAATGGGACGCACTATTAAAGTTAGCGAGATGAGAGCTTGATAGTGCCTGGGACAGCTTTAAAAGCATCTGCTGCTTTTCTCTAGAAAGGGAGAAATGTGGGACTGTGGAGAGAGTTGGGTGGTGCTGTTGTGGCAGCAGTGCGATGAGAGGACAGAGGGAAAAGGAGAAGAGGCTGAAGGGAAGAGCAGAGACAGAGAAGGGATCTGAGGTGTCTCTTCTTTCTCTCCTCATTTCCTTAGCCAAGTAAGATCGTCTGGAGTGAACACATGCAAGACAGCAAAGACGAGAAGATACTTTGCAAGGATTTTCTTTCTTCAATGGTATTTCCACACACGAGTCTGAAAAAGCTGTTGAATGTTTCCTGTTAGGAAGAAGAAGGGTGCGTTGATGAAAAGCCAGAACTTAGTTACCAGGGGGCGCAGGCAGAGAGGCGAGGACCAGAGAGCAGAGGTTTATGCTCACACCAACCTGCCTGTTTGCTGAGGGAGTCAGAAACCACCTCCGAACCCTGAGATAACAGAGCTGCCACAAACGAGTCTCTTGGGGGAGCAAAGGTAGAAGGAGGGCAGTGAAACGAACTGTTCTTTCAGTGTCTGAAATGCACTCTTTGTGTTTCTCGATCCCACAGCAGCAGCCCCTGTGGCCATCTCAGCCGATGGCTTTCTGAGCATTGCCTGGCTCTGGGGCCTTACTCACAGGCAGGGGTTGTTCCCAGTCAGCTCGCACTGCAGTCCTCCCCTCCACAGTTGCAATTGCCTGCTCTGCGGCGCACCCACTGTCGGGCCTGTGGGAGCTCCGAGGCTTCTTCCCCACTCAGGTTTCACATCTTCCTGTGTTGTCCTCAGCTCTCTGGGCTGGTTGCAGCTTCCTCGGGAAAGACGTGTCTCCTCCGCCTCTGGAGCTTCATCCCTGTCCTTCTTCGTCTGCCTGGGACAAACGCCTCTCTCCCAGCTACCCAGGAACAGGAGATGAGCCTTGTTGGGCAGGAGCCCAGGGTCTCTGGTTGTGTCATGCTCTGCTGGGAAAATGCACAGTGTGAGAGAGGAACGCGGTTCCAGCAGGGCTGCTGGACGTCCGAGTCCCAGCGGTGGCAAGGTCTGCATATTGCCGAGGGAAAAGGCTGAGGGATGAGCAGGGAACAGGATGAGGACTCAGTAGGTGACACCCACTGTCTCAGTCTGAAGAAACTGAACTGTTTGCTAGAGGATGAGTTATGAGGTAGACCAAACTCCTCTCTCTCTGCAATTGTTATGTCCAATTCAAACAGAAGAAATAACAACCCTTTATTAAAAGATATATGTATGTTGGCAAAAACAGTAACACAAAACAAAACAACAACAATAACAACCACAACAAGTCTAAAAGAATACTTCTCTGTCCTTTAGCACAGTCCTAACTGCGGTCTGCAGGGAGCACTGTTGGACCGCTGGAAGGTGTAGGACCTGCAGTGCCTGGTCATGGTCGGCAGGGGGCGCTGTGGGACCACTGAAGCTGCAGGACCTGCAGTGCCTGGTTGTGGTCATCAGGGGGCACTGTTGGATCACTGAATCTCCAGGACCTGCAGTGCCTAGTTGTGACCTGCAGTGTGAGAGAGGAACGCGGCTGCAGCCGAGGTTCTGTCACAAGCCCGTGCTTTGTGTAGGAGTGAAACGCCGTGTTTTCATAGGGGCGCTGTAGAAACAATTACCCGAGTTTTGTATGTCTAAGAAAATCCGCGAAAACTCCAAAGACGACGGTGTCAGTGACTCTGAGTTCAGGTGGGATTGGCAGCAGGTGACAAAGCCCTACTGCCCACGGCCGGTGCTGTGGTCCCGGCCCCGCCCGCGGCGGTTCGTGCCCGGCCGCAGCCACGGCTCCTCTGGCCATGTCTGCCCGGGTGCAAGGTGTGCAACGCCGCGTCCGCAACACGGGACCCGGAGAGTCAGAGGAGGTCGCAGCGACGATCTCCCGACACCGACAGCCGCCCCGCTGGCACCCACAGTTCTCTGGGCTGAGCCTTTAGCGGGGCGTGCGAGGAGTTCGGGGTTGTGACCCGGGAGCTGCCAGTAGAAATGGATAAAATCGCCGACCCGTAAGTTGGGCTGTGAGCACTTGATGGGGATTTCGCTGCCCTCGGTGGTCTCTACCAATGGGTCCTGCTGCACCTGGACTCTTCCTGCAGACACCGGTGGGAGATAAAGAAGAAAAGCCGTCAGAATTGCTTTAGGCACCGGATGTTGTTCCCCAGAACAAATCGCCCAGAGGCAGTCAGGACCACACGGAGTAGAATTTTAAGAGGATATCAAAGTGTGCAGTATTGGAAAGTGTCCATTAGTATTTGGTAGAGAGATGAATGCGGGAACGAGAGGCGGATTAGTGGAATCACTGAAAAATGGAAGGCTGTGGGACAAAGCAAAGTAAGAGAGAAAGAAAAGGAGAAGGACGGACTGCATGAGTTCTATGAAGAGAGTAAAGCAAGGAAACGGGAACGACTCAACAAAGAAAAGAGCGACGAGTGTTCCGAGAGAATGCTATACGGAGTAGAGGGAGGAAGGGACAGGAGGATTTTTCGGGGACAGAGGTCTGGGAAGAAGCCAGGTAGGACGTCAGCCTCGAGGGACCTGCATGGCCACCCCAGCCCCAGCCCCAGTCCCGGCCCCCACAGTTGCCGGCAGCCAGACCTGCGCATCGGGCAGAACTGCGGTCAGCGCCGCCAGCTCCGCGCTCCACCAGGGCCGTATCCACCTCTCCGCCACCCGGCGTCTCGCTGTCCCCGCCAGTCCCGGCTCTCTGCTCCGTACGGGTCGCCTCCCCTGCCTTGCTTTCCCTCCCTTGCCCTCCTTCGCCAACCCCGGCCCAGGGCTGAGTCCTGCGCCGGCGCCGCTCGGGCTCTCGCCTGGTGCGGGAGGGATACGGAGGGCAGGCGAGAGCGGCGGCAGAGCGGCGGCGGTCGGGGCTCTGCACCGCGGAGGTGGCGAGGTCGGGCTGGGTGGTCGAGGAGGGGCGTGGTATCGAGGAGCTCAACATTGACAGGCCATGAGCTCCTTTCACCGTCATCATCTCTTCCCTCACATCCCTCCTTCGCTGGCACGTGGGGACTCCTCAATTGTCCTCCAGGGCAGGCACTTTTAAGAATGGTCGAGGAGCACGAGAGGCAGAACATCCTTCCGGGCTCAGCCTCTCCTGGCCTGTCACGGCGAGCTGCCCTGCTGGCAGCAGAAGCACTTCGTCTGGGGACACAGTCCTGTTGGGCTTTTGTCGGTGGCTGTGCTACCAGTGCTACAGCGAAAAGCACCTTCCCCCGGGAAAACTCGGACGTGGCATGGCATCTCCCACCTGCTTTGGAATCATGGAGATGCAGTCTCCATGAGGACAGCTGTGACCTGTCCCTCCTCCTGCTCTTCCTACTAAGAGGACCAAGCCTGTCACACCGGAATTTTGTGTGCCGGAACCAGTACATCTCCAACAGGTTGAGGGGCACTCAGCAAAAAGAGTCATTCTCTTTCCTATCCCTACCACCCCCTTAAAGTCTGAGGGTCCTTCACTCCCCGAGAAAACACAATGCTGATCGTGCAAACAGTGAACCCTGAATGTGTTGCCAGCCTGGGGGAAACTGGAAGTCATGCCAGAGGGAGCCTGGAGGCAGAATGGGACGCACTATTAAAGTTAGCGAGATGAGAGCTTGATAGTGCCTGGGACAGCTTTAAAAGCATCTGCTGCTTTTCTCTAGAAAGGGAGAAATGTGGGACTGTGGAGAGAGTCGGGTGGTGCTCTTGTGGCAGCAGTGCGATGAGAGGACAGAGGGAAAAGGAGAAGAGGCTGAAGGGAAGAGCAGAGACAGAGAAGGGGTCTGAGGTGTCTCTCCTTTCTCTCCTCATTTCCTTAGCCAAGTAAAATCGTCTGGAGTGAACACATGCAAGAGAGCAAAGACGAGAAGATACTTTGCAAGGATTTTCTTTCTTCGATGATATTTCCACACACGAGTCTGAAAAGGCTGTTGAATGTTTCCTGTTAGGAAGAAGAAGGGTGCGTTGATGAAAAAACAGAATTTAGTCACCAGGTGACGCAGGCAGAGAGCGACGACGAGAGAGCCAAGGTTTATGCTCACACCAACCTGCCTGTTTGCTGAGAGAGTCAGAACCCACCTCCGAGCCCCGAGATAACAGAATTGCTACAAACGAGTCTCTTGGGGGAGCAAAGGTAGAAGGAGGGCAGCGAAACGAACTGTTCTTTCAGTGTCTGAAATGCACTCTTTGTGTTTCTCGATCCCACAGCAGCAGCCCCTGTGACTATCTCAGCCGATGGCTTTCTGAGCATTACCTGGCTCTGGGACCTCACTCATTGGGCAGGGGTTGTTCCCGGTCAGCTCGCACTGCAGTCCTCCCCTCCACAGTTGCAATTGCCTGCTCTGCGGCGCACCCACTGTCGGGCCTGTGGGAGTGCCGAGGCTTCTTCCCCACTCAAGTTTCACATCTTCCTGTGTTGTCCTCAGCTCTCTGGGCTGGTTGCAGTTTCCTCGGGAAAGACGTGTCTCCTCCGCCTCTGGAGCTTCATCCCTGTCCTTCTTTGTCTGCCTGGGACAAACGCCTCTCTCCCAGCTGCCCAGGAACAGGAGATGAGCCTTGCTGGGCAGGAGCCCAGGGTCTCTGGCTGTGTCATGCTCTGCTGGGAAAATGCACAGTGTGAGAGAGGAACGCGGCTCCAGCAGGGTTGCTGGACGTCCGAGTCCCAGCGGTGGCAAGGACTGCAATTTGACGAGGGAAAAGGCTGAGGGATGAGCAGGGAACAGGATGAGGACTCAGTAAGTGACACCCACTGTCTCAGTCTGAAGAGACTGAACTGTTTGCTAGAGGATGAGTTATGAGGTAGACCAAACTCCTCTCTCTCTGCAATTGTTATGTCCAATTCAAACAGAAGAAATAACAACCCTTTATTAAAAGATATATGTATGTTGGCAAAAACAGTAACACAAAACAAAACAACAACAACAACCACAACAACAAGTCGAAAAGAATACTTCTCTGTCCTTTAGCACAGTCCTAACTGCGGTCTGGAGGGAGCGCTGTTGGACCGCTGGAAGGTGTAGGACCTGCAGTGCCTGGTCGTGGTCGACAGGGGGCGCTGTGGGACCGCTGAAGCTGCAGGGCCTGCAGTGCCTGGTTGTGGTCATCAGGGGGCGCTGTGGGAACGCTGTAAGGTGTAGGACCTGCAGTGCCTAGTTGTGACCTGCAGTGTGAGAGAGGAACGCGGCTGCAGCCGAGGTTCTGTCACAAGCCCGTGCTTTGTGTAGGAGTGAAACGCCGTGTTTTCATAGGGGCGCTGTAGAAACAATTACCCGAGTTTTGTATGTCTAAGAAAATCCGCGAAAACTCCAAAGACGACGGTGTCAGTGACTCTGAGTTCAGGTGGGATTGGCAGCAAGTGACAAAGCCCTACTGCCCACGACCGGCGCTGTGCCCCCGGCCCCGACCGCGGCGCTTCGTGCCCGGACACAGGCACGGCTCCTCTGGCCATGTCTGCCCGGGCGCAAGGTGTGCAACGCCGCGTCCGCAACACGGGACCCGGAGAGTCAGAGGAGGTCGCAGCGACGATCTCCCGACACCGACAGTCGCCCCGCTGGTGCCCACAGCTCTCTGGGTCGAGCCTTTAGCGGGGCGTGCGAGGAGTTCGGGGTTGTGACCCGGGAGCTGCCAGTAGAAATGGATAAAATCGCCGACCCGTAAGTTGGGCTGTGAGCACTTGATGGGGATTTCGCTGCCCTCGGTGGTCTCTACCAATGGGTCCTGCTTCACCTGGACTCTTCCTGCAGACACCGGTGGGAGATAAAGAAGAAAAGCCGTCAGAATTGCTTTAGGCACCGGATGTTGTTCCCCAGAACAAATCGCCCAGAGGCAGTCAGGACCACACGGAGTAGAATTTTAAGAGGATGTCAAAGTGTGCAGTATTGGAAAGTGTCCATTAGTATTTGGTGGAGAGATGAGTGAGGGAACGAGAGGCGGATTAGTGGAATCACTGAAAAATGGAAGGCTGTGGGACAAAGCAAAGTAAGAGAGAAAGAAAAGGAGAAGGACGGACTGCATGAGTTCTATGAAGAGAGTAAAGCAAGGAAACGGGAACGGCTCACCAAAGAAAAGAGCGACGAGTGTTCGGAGAGAATATTATACGGAGTAGAGGCAGGAACGGACAGGAGGATTTTTCGGGGGCAGAGGTCTGGGAAGAAACCAGGTAGTACGTCAGCCTCGAGGGACCTGCATCGCCACCCCTACCCCAGTCCCGGCCCCCACGGTCGCAGGCAGCCAGACCTGCGCATCGGGCAGAACCGCGGTCAGCGCCGCCAGCTCCGCCTTCCGCCAGGACCGTATCCGCCTCTCAGCAACCCGGCGTCTCGCTGTCCCCGCCAGTCCCGGCTCTCTGCTCCGTACGGGTCACCTCCTCTGCCTTGCTATCCCTCCCCTGCCCTCATTCGCCAACCTCGGCCCAGGGCTGAGTCCTGTGCCGGCGCCGCTCGGGCTCTCGCCTGGTGCGGGAGGGATACGGAGGGCAGGCGAGAGCGGCGGCAGAGCGGCGGCGGTCGGGGCTCTGCACAGCGGAGGCGGTGAGGCCGGGCTGGGTGGTCGAGGAGGGGCGTGGTATCGAGGAGCTCAACATTGACAGGCCATGAGCTCCTTTCACCGTCATCATCTCTTCCCTCACATCCCTCCTTCGCTGGCACGTGGGGACTCCTCAATTGTCCTCCAGGGTAGGCACTTTTAAGAATGGTCGAGGAGCACGAGAGGCAGAACATCCTTATGGACTCAGTCTCTCCTGGCCTGTCACGTCGAGCTGCCCTGCTGGCAGCAGAAGCACTTCGTCTGGGGACACAGCCCTGTTGGGCTTTTGTCGATGGCTGTGCTACCAGTGCTACGGCGAAAAGCACCTTCCCCAGGGAAAACTCGGACGTGGCATGGCATCTCCCACCTGCTTTGGAATCATGGAGATGCAGTCTCCATGAGGACAGCTGTGACCTGTCCCTCCTCCTGCTCTTCCTACTAAGAGGACCAAGCCTGTCACACCGGAATTTGGTGTGCCGGAACCAGTACATCTCCAACAGGTTGAGGGGCACTCAGCAAAAAGAGTCATTCTCTTTCCTATCCCTACCACCCCCGTAAAGTCTGAGGGTCCTTCACTCCCCGACTTCCTCACTGCCCGGGAACACGCAATGCTGATCGTGCAAACAGCGAACCCTGAATGTGTTGCCAGCCTGGGGGAAACTGGAAGTCATGCCAGAGGGAGCCTGGAGGCAGAATGGGACGCACTATTAAAGTTAGCGAGATGAGAGCTTGATAGTGCCTGGGACAGCTTTAAAAGCATCTGCTGCTTTTCTCTAGAAAGGGAGAAATGTGGGACTGTGGAGAGAGTTGGGTGGTGCTGTTGTGGCAGCAGTGCGATGAGAGGACAGAGGGAAAAGGAGAAGAGGCTGAAGGGAAGAGCAGAGACAGAGAAGGGATCTGAGGTGTCTCTTCTTTCTCTCCTCATTTCCTTAGCCAAGTAAGATCGTCTGGAGTGAACACATGCAAGACAGCAAAGACGAGAAGATACTTTGCAAGGATTTTCTTTCTTCAATGGTATTTCCACACACGAGTCTGAAAAGGCTGTTGAATGTTTCCTGTTAGGAAGAAGAAGGGTGCGTTGATGAAAAGCCAGAACTTAGTTACCAGGGGGCGCAGGCAGAGAGGCGAGGACCAGAGAGCAGAGGTTTATGCTCACACCAACCTGCCTGTTTGCTGAGGGAGTCAGAAACCACCTCCGAACCCTGAGATAACAGAGCTGCCACAAACGAGTCTCTTGGGGGAGCAAAGGTAGAAGGAGGGCAGTGAAACGAACTGTTCTTTCAGTGTCTGAAATGCACTCTTTGTGTTTCTCGATCCCACAGCAGCAGCCCCTGTGGCCATCTCAGCCGATGGCTTTCTGAGCATTGCCTGGCTCTGGGGCCTTACTCACAGGCAGGGGTTGTTCCCAGTCAGCTCGCACTGCAGTCCTCCCCTCCACAGTTGCAATTGCCTGCTCTGCGGCGCACCCACTGTCGGGCCTGTGGGAGCTCCGAGGCTTCTTCCCCACTCAGGTTTCACATCTTCCCGTGTTGTCCTCAGCTCTCTGGGCTGGTTGCAGCTTCCTCGGGAAAGACGTGTCTCCTCCGCCTCTGGAGCTTCATCCCTGTCCTTCTTCGTCTGCCTGGGACAAACGCCTCTCTCCCAGCTACCCAGGAACAGGAGATGAGCCTTGTTGGGCAGGAGCCCAGGGTCTCTGGTTGTGTCATGCTCTGCTGGGAAAATGCACAGTGTGAGAGAGGAACGCGGTTCCAGCAGGGCTGCTGGACGTCCGAGTCCCAGCGGTGGCAAGGTCTGCATATTGCCGAGGGAAAAGGCTGAGGGATGAGCAGGGAACAGGATGAGGACTCAGTAGGTGACACCCACTGTCTCAGTCTGAAGAAACTGAACTGTTTGCTAGAGGATGAGTTATGAGGTAGACCAAACTCCTCTCTCTCTGCAATTGTTATGTCCAATTCAAACAGAAGAAATAACAACCCTTTATTAAAAGATATATGTATGTTGGCAAAAACAGTAACACAAAACAAAACAACAACAATAACAACCACAACAAGTCTAAAAGAATACTTCTCTGTCCTTTAGCACAGTCCTAACTGCGGTCTGCAGGGAGCACTGTTGGACCGCTGGAAGGTGTAGGACCTGCAGTGCCTGGTCATGGTCGGCAGGGGGCGCTGTGGGACCACTGAAGCTGCAGGACCTGCAGTGCCTGGTTGTGGTCATCAGGGGGCACTGTTGGATCACTGAATCTCCAGGACCTGCAGTGCCTAGTTGTGACCTGCAGTGTGAGAGAGGAACGCGGCTGCAGCCGAGGTTCTGTCACAAGCCCGTGCTTTGTGTAGGAGTGAAACGCCGTGTTTTCATAGGGGCGCTGTAGAAACAATTACCCGAGTTTTGTATGTCTAAGAAAATCCGCGAAAACTCCAAAGACGACGGTGTCAGTGACTCTGAGTTCAGGTGGGATTGGCAGCAGGTGACAAAGCCCTACTGCCCACGGCCGGTGCTGTGGTCCCGGCCCCGCCCGCGGCGGTTCGTGCCCGGCCGCAGCCACGGCTCCTCTGGCCATGTCTGCCCGGGTGCAAGGTGTGCAACGCCGCGTCCGCAACACGGGACCCGGAGAGTCAGAGGAGGTCGCAGCGACGATCTCCCGACACCGACAGCCGCCCCGCTGGCGCCCACAGTTCTCTGGGCTGAGCCTTTAGCGGGGCGTGCGAGGAGTTCGGGGTTGTGACCCGGGAGCTGCCAGTAGAAATGGATAAAATCGCCGACCCGTAAGTTGGGCTGTGAGCACTTGATGGGGATTTCGCTGCCCTCGGTGGTCTCTACCAATGGGTCCTGCTGCACCTGGACTCTTCCTGCAGACACCGGTGGGAGATAAAGAAGAAAAGCCGTCAGAATTGCTTTAGGCACCGGATGTTGTTCCCCAGAACAAATCGCCCAGAGGCAGTCAGGACCACACGGAGTAGAATTTTAAGAGGATATCAAAGTGTGCAGTATTGGAAAGTGTCCATTAGTATTTGGTAGAGAGATGAATGCGGGAACGAGAGGCGGATTAGTGGAATCACTGAAAAATGGAAGGCTGTGGGACAAAGCAAAGTAAGAGAGAAAGAAAAGGAGAAGGACGGACTGCATGAGTTCTATGAAGAGAGTAAAGCAAGGAAACGGGAACGACTCAACAAAGAAAAGAGCGACGAGTGTTCCGAGAGAATGCTATACGGAGTAGAGGGAGGAAGGGACAGGAGGATTTTTCGGGGACAGAGGTCTGGGAAGAAGCCAGGTAGGACGTCAGCCTCGAGGGACCTGCATGGCCACCCCAGCCCCAGCCCCAGTCCCGGCCCCCACAGTTGCCGGCAGCCAGACCTGCGCATCGGGCAGAACTGCGGTCAGCGCCGCCAGCTCCGCGCTCCACCAGGGCCGTATCCACCTCTCCGCCACCCGGCGTCTCGCTGTCCCCGCCAGTCCCGGCTCTCTGCTCCGTACGGGTCGCCTCCCCTGCCTTGCTTTCCCTCCCTTGCCCTCCTTCGCCAACCCCGGCCCAGGGCTGAGTCCTGCGCCGGCGCCGCTCGGGCTCTCGCCTGGTGCGGGAGGGATACGGAGGGCAGGCGAGAGCGGCGGCAGAGCGGCGGCGGTCGGGGCTCTGCACCGCGGAGGTGGCGAGGTCGGGCTGGGTGGTCGAGGAGCGGCGTGGTATCGAGGAGCTCAACATTGACAGGCCATGAGCTCCTTTCACCGTCATCATCTCTTCCCTCACATCCCTCCTTCGCTGGCACGTGGGGACTCCTCAATTGTCCTCCAGGGCAGGCACTTTTAAGAATGGTCGAGGAGCACGAGAGGCAGAACATCCTTCCGGGCTCAGCCTCTCCTGGCCTGTCACGGCGAGCTGCCCTGCTGGCAGCAGAAGCACTTCGTCTGGGGACACAGTCCTGTTGGGCTTTTGTCGGTGGCTGTGCTACCAGTGCTACAGCGAAAAGCACCTTCCCCAGGGAAAACTCGGACGTGGCATGGCATCTCCCACCTGCTTTGGAATCATGGAGATGCAGTCTCCATGAGGACAGCTGTGACCTGTCCCTCCTCCTGCTCTTCCTACTAAGAGGACCAAGCCTGTCACACCGGAATTTGGTGTGCCGGAACCAGTACATCTCCAACAGGTTGAGGGGCACTCAGCAAAAAGAGTCATTCTCTTTCCTATCCCTACCACCCCCGTAAAGTCTGAGGGTCCTTCACTCCCCGAGAAAACACAATGCTGATCGTGCAAACAGTGAACCCTGAATGTGTTGCCAGCCTGGGGGAAACTGGAAGTCATGCCAGAGGGAGCCTGGAGGCAGAATGGGACGCACTATTAAAGTTAGCGAGATGAGAGCTTGATAGTGCCTGGGACAGCTTTAAAAGCATCTGCTGCTTTTCTCTAGAAAGGGAGAAATGTGGGACTGTGGAGAGAGTCGGGTGGTGCTCTTGTGGCAGCAGTGCGATGAGAGGACAGAGGGAAAAGGAGAAGAGGCTGAAGGGAAGAGCAGAGACAGAGAAGGGGTCTGAGGTGTCTCTCCTTTCTCTCCTCATTTCCTTAGCCAAGTAAAATCGTCTGGAGTGAACACATGCAAGAGAGCAAAGACGAGAAGATACTTTGCAAGGATTTTCTTTCTTCGATGATATTTCCACACACGAGTCTGAAAAGGCTGTTGAATGTTTCCTGTTAGGAAGAAGAAGGGTGCGTTGATGAAAAAACAGAATTTAGTCACCAGGTGACGCAGGCAGAGAGCGACGAAGAGAGAGCCAAGGTTTATGCTCACACCAACCTGCCTGTTTGCTGAGAGAGTCAGAACCCACCTCCGAGCCCCGAGATAACAGAATTGCTACAAACGAGTCTCTTGGGGGAGCAAAGGTAGAAGGAGGGCAGCGAAACGAACTGTTCTTTCAGTGTCTGAAATGCACTCTTTGTGTTTCTCGATCCCACAGCAGCAGCCCCTGTGACTATCTCAGCCGATGGCTTTCTGAGCATTACCTGGCTCTGGGACCTCACTCATTGGGCAGGGGTTGTTCCCGGTCAGCTCGCACTGCAGTCCTCCCCTCCACAGTTGCAATTGCCTGCTCTGCGGCGCACCCACTGTCGGGCCTGTGGGAGTGCCGAGGCTTCTTCCCCACTCAAGTTTCACATCTTCCTGTGTTGTCCTCAGCTCTCTGGGCTGGTTGCAGTTTCCTCGGGAAAGACGTGTCTCCTCCGCCTCTGGAGCTTCATCCCTGTCCTTCTTTGTCTGCCTGGGACAAACGCCTCTCTCCCAACTGCCCAGGAACAGGAGATGAGCCTTGCTGGGCAGGAGCCCAGGGTCTCTGGCTGTGTCATGCTCTGCTGGGAAAATGCACAGTGTGAGAGAGGAACGCGGCTCCAGCAGGGTTGCTGGACGTCCGAGTCCCAGCGGTGGCAAGGACTGCAATTTGACGAGGGAAAAGGCTGAGGGATGAGCAGGGAACAGGATGAGGACTCAGTAAGTGACACCCACTGTCTCAGTCTGAAGAGACTGAACTGTTTGCTAGAGGATGAGTTATGAGGTAGACCAAACTCCTCTCTCTCTGCAATTGTTATGTCCAATTCAAACAGAAGAAATAACAACCCTTTATTAAAAGATATATGTATGTTGGCAAAAACAGTAACACAAAACAAAACAACAACAACAACCACAACAACAAGTCGAAAAGAATACTTCTCTGTCCTTTAGCACAGTCCTAACTGCGGTCTGGAGGGAGCGCTGTTGGACCGCTGGAAGGTGTAGGACCTGCAGTGCCTGGTCGTGGTCGACAGGGGGCGCTGTGGGACCGCTGAAGCTGCAGGGCCTGCAGTGCCTGGTTGTGGTCATCAGGGGGCGCTGTGGGAACGCTGTAAGGTGTAGGACCTGCAGTGCCTAGTTGTGACCTGCAGTGTGAGAGAGGAACGCGGCTGCAGCCGAGGTTCTGTCACAAGCCCGTGCTTTGTGTAGGAGTGAAACGCCGTGTTTTCATAGGGGCGCTGTAGAAACAATTACCCGAGTTTTGTATGTCTAAGAAAATCCGCGAAAACTCCAAAGACGACGGTGTCAGTGACTCTGAGTTCAGGTGGGATTGGCAGCAAGTGACAAAGCCCTACTGCCCACGACCGGCGCTGTGCCCCCGGCCCCGACCGCGGCGCTTCGTGCCCGGACACAGGCACGGCTCCTCTGGCCATGTCTGCCCGGGCGCAAGGTGTGCAACGCCGCGTCCGCAACACGGGACCCGGAGAGTCAGAGGAGGTCGCAGCGACGATCTCCCGACACCGACAGTCGCCCCGCTGGTGCCCACAGCTCTCTGGGTCGAGCCTTTAGCGGGGCGTGCGAGGAGTTCGGGGTTGTGACCCGGGAGCTGCCAGTAGAAATGGATAAAATCGCCGACCCGTAAGTTGGGCTGTGAGCACTTGATGGGGATTTCGCTGCCCTCGGTGGTCTCTACCAATGGGTCCTGCTTCACCTGGACTCTTCCTGCAGACACCGGTGGGAGATAAAGAAGAAAAGCCGTCAGAATTGCTTTAGGCACCGGATGTTGTTCCCCAGAACAAATCGCCCAGAGGCAGTCGGGACCACACGGAGTAGAATTTTAAGAGGATATCAAAGTGTGCAGTATTGGAAAGTGTCCATTAGTATTTGGTGGAGAGATGAGTGAGGGAACGAGAGGCGGATTAGTGGAATCACTGAAAAATGGAAGGCTGTGGGACAAAGCAAAGTAAGAGAGAAAGAAAAGGAGAAGGACGGACTGCATGAGTTCTATGAAGAGAGTAAAGCAAGGAAACGGGAACGGCTCACCAAAGAAAAGAGCGACGAGTGTTCGGAGAGAATATTATACGGAGTAGAGGCAGGAACGGACAGGAGGATTTTTCGGGGGCAGAGGTCTGGGAAGAAACCAGGTAGTACGTCAGCCTCGAGGGACCTGCATCGCCACCCCTACCCCAGTCCCGGCCCCCACGGTCGCAGGCAGCCAGACCTGCGCATCGGGCAGAACCGCGGTCAGCGCCGCCAGCTCCGCCTTCCGCCAGGACCGTATCCGCCTCTCAGCAACCCGGCGTCTCGCTGTCCCCGCCAGTCCCGGCTCTCTGCTCCGTACGGGTCACCTCCTCTGCCTTGCTATCCCTCCCCTGCCCTCATTCGCCAACCTCGGCCCAGGGCTGAGTCCTGTGCCGGCGCCGCTCGGGCTCTCGCCTGGTGCGGGAGGGATACGGAGGGCAGGCGAGAGCGGCGGCAGAGCGGCGGCGGTCGGGGCTCTGCACAGCGGAGGCGGTGAGGCCGGGCTGGGTGGTCGAGGAGGGGCGTGGTATCGAGGAGCTCAACATTGACAGGCCATGAGCTCCTTTCACCGTCATCATCTCTTCCCTCACATCCCTCCTTCGCTGGCACGTGGGGACTCCTCAATTGTCCTCCAGGGTAGGCACTTTTAAGAATGGTCGAGGAGCACGAGAGGCAGAACATCCTTATGGACTCAGTCTCTCCTGGCCTGTCACGTCGAGCTGCCCTGCTGGCAGCAGAAGCACTTCGTCTGGGGACACAGCCCTGTTGGGCTTTTGTCGATGGCTGTGCTACCAGTGCTACGGCGAAAAGCACCTTCCCCAGGGAAAACTCGGACGTGGCATGGCATCTCCCACCTGCTTTGGAATCATGGAGATGCAGTCTCCATGAGGACAGCTGTGACCTGTCCCTCCTCCTGCTCTTCCTACTAAGAGGACCAAGCCTGTCACACCGGAATTTGGTGTGCCGGAACCAGTACATCTCCAACAGGTTGAGGGGCACTCAGCAAAAAGAGTCATTCTCTTTCCTATCCCTACCACCCCCGTAAAGTCTGAGGGTCCTTCACTCCCCGACTTCCTCACTGCCCGGGAACACGCAATGCTGATCGTGCAAACAGCGAACCCTGAATGTGTTGCCAGCCTGGGGGAAACTGGAAGTCATGCCAGAGGGAGCCTGGAGGCAGAATGGGACGCACTATTAAAGTTAGCGAGATGAGAGCTTGATAGTGCCTGGGACAGCTTTAAAAGCATCTGCTGCTTTTCTCTAGAAAGGGAGAAATGTGGGACTGTGGAGAGAGTTGGGTGGTGCTGTTGTGGCAGCAGTGCGATGAGAGGACAGAGGGAAAAGGAGAAGAGGCTGAAGGGAAGAGCAGAGACAGAGAAGGGATCTGAGGTGTCTCTTCTTTCTCTCCTCATTTCCTTAGCCAAGTAAGATCGTCTGGAGTGAACACATGCAAGACAGCAAAGACGAGAAGATACTTTGCAAGGATTTTCTTTCTTCAATGGTATTTCCACACACGAGTCTGAAAAGGCTGTTGAATGTTTCCTGTTAGGAAGAAGAAGGGTGCGTTGATGAAAAGCCAGAACTTAGTTACCAGGGGGCGCAGGCAGAGAGGCGAGGACCAGAGAGCAGAGGTTTATGCTCACACCAACCTGCCTGTTTGCTGAGGGAGTCAGAAACCACCTCCGAACCCTGAGATAACAGAGCTGCCACAAACGAGTCTCTTGGGGGAGCAAAGGTAGAAGGAGGGCAGTGAAACGAACTGTTCTTTCAGTGCCTGAAATGCACTCTTTGTGTTTCTCGATCCCACAGCAGCAGCCCCTGTGGCCATCTCAGCCGATGGCTTTCTGAGCATTGCCTGGCTCTGGGGCCTTACTCACAGGCAGGGGTTGTTCCCAGTCAGCTCGCACTGCAGTCCTCCCCTCCACAGTTGCAATTGCCTGCTCTGCGGCGCACCCACTGTCGGGCCTGTGGGAGCTCCGAGGCTTCTTCCCCACTCAGGTTTCACATCTTCCCGTGTTGTCCTCAGCTCTCTGGGCTGGTTGCAGCTTCCTCGGGAAAGACGTGTCTCCTCCGCCTCTGGAGCTTCATCCCTGTCCTTCTTCGTCTGCCTGGGACAAACGCCTCTCTCCCAGCTACCCAGGAACAGGAGATGAGCCTTGTTGGGCAGGAGCCCAGGGTCTCTGGTTGTGTCATGCTCTGCTGGGAAAATGCACAGTGTGAGAGAGGAACGCGGTTCCAGCAGGGCTGCTGGACGTCCGAGTCCCAGCGGTGGCAAGGTCTGCATATTGCCGAGGGAAAAGGCTGAGGGATGAGCAGGGAACAGGATGAGGACTCAGTAGGTGACACCCACTGTCTCAGTCTGAAGAAACTGAACTGTTTGCTAGAGGATGAGTTATGAGGTAGACCAAACTCCTCTCTCTCTGCAATTGTTATGTCCAATTCAAACAGAAGAAATAACAACCCTTTATTAAAAGATATATGTATGTTGGCAAAAACAGTAACACAAAACAAAACAACAACAATAACAACCACAACAAGTCTAAAAGAATACTTCTCTGTCCTTTAGCACAGTCCTAACTGCGGTCTGCAGGGAGCACTGTTGGACCGCTGGAAGGTGTAGGACCTGCAGTGCCTGGTCATGGTCGGCAGGGGGCGCTGTGGGACCACTGAAGCTGCAGGACCTGCAGTGCCTGGTTGTGGTCATCAGGGGGCACTGTTGGATCACTGAATCTCCAGGACCTGCAGTGCCTAGTTGTGACCTGCAGTGTGAGAGAGGAACGCGGCTGCAGCCGAGGTTCTGTCACAAGCCCGTGCTTTGTGTAGGAGTGAAACGCCGTGTTTTCATAGGGGCGCTGTAGAAACAATTACCCGAGTTTTGTATGTCTAAGAAAATCCGCGAAAACTCCAAAGACGACGGTGTCAGTGACTCTGAGTTCAGGTGGGATTGGCAGCAAGTGACAAAGCCCTACTGCCCACGACCGGCGCTGTGCCCCCGGCCCCGACCGCGGCGCTTCGTGCCCGGACACAGGCACGGCTCCTCTGGCCATGTCTGCCCGGGCGCAAGGTGTGCAACGCCGCGTCCGCAACACGGGACCCGGAGAGTCAGAGGAGGTCGCAGCGACGATCTCCCGACACCGACAGTCGCCCCGCTGGTGCCCACAGCTCTCTGGGTCGAGCCTTTAGCGGGGCGTGCGAGGAGTTCGGGGTTGTGACCCGGGAGCTGCCAGTAGAAATGGATAAAATCGCCGACCCGTAAGTTGGGCTGTGAGCACTTGATGGGGATTTCGCTGCCCTCGGTGGTCTCTACCAATGGGTCCTGCTTCACCTGGACTCTTCCTGCAGACACCGGTGGGAGATAAAGAAGAAAAGCCGTCAGAATTGCTTTAGGCACCGGATGTTGTTCCCCAGAACAAATCGCCCAGAGGCAGTCGGGACCACACGGAGTAGAATTTTAAGAGGATATCAAAGTGTGCAGTATTGGAAAGTGTCCATTAGTATTTGGTGGAGAGATGAGTGAGGGAACGAGAGGCGGATTAGTGGAATCACTGAAAAATGGAAGGCTGTGGGACAAAGCAAAGTAAGAGAGAAAGAAAAGGAGAAGGACGGACTGCATGAGTTCTATGAAGAGAGTAAAGCAAGGAAACGGGAACGGCTCACCAAAGAAAAGAGCGACGAGTGTTCGGAGAGAATATTATACGGAGTAGAGGCAGGAACGGACAGGAGGATTTTTCGGGGGCAGAGGTCTGGGAAGAAACCAGGTAGTACGTCAGCCTCGAGGGACCTGCATCGCCACCCCTACCCCAGTCCCGGCCCCCACGGTCGCAGGCAGCCAGACCTGCGCATCGGGCAGAACCGCGGTCAGCGCCGCCAGCTCCGCCTTCCGCCAGGACCGTATCCGCCTCTCAGCAACCCGGCGTCTCGCTGTCCCCGCCAGTCCCGGCTCTCTGCTCCGTACGGGTCACCTCCTCTGCCTTGCTATCCCTCCCCTGCCCTCATTCGCCAACCTCGGCCCAGGGCTGAGTCCTGTGCCGGCGCCGCTCGGGCTCTCGCCTGGTGCGGGAGGGATACGGAGGGCAGGCGAGAGCGGCGGCAGAGCGGCGGCGGTCGGGGCTCTGCACAGCGGAGGCGGTGAGGCCGGGCTGGGTGGTCGAGGAGGGGCGTGGTATCGAGGAGCTCAACATTGACAGGCCATGAGCTCCTTTCACCGTCATCATCTCTTCCCTCACATCCCTCCTTCGCTGGCACGTGGGGACTCCTCAATTGTCCTCCAGGGTAGGCACTTTTAAGAATGGTCGAGGAGCACGAGAGGCAGAACATCCTTATGGACTCAGTCTCTCCTGGCCTGTCACGTCGAGCTGCCCTGCTGGCAGCAGAAGCACTTCGTCTGGGGACACAGCCCTGTTGGGCTTTTGTCGATGGCTGTGCTACCAGTGCTACGGCGAAAAGCACCTTCCCCAGGGAAAACTCGGACGTGGCATGGCATCTCCCACCTGCTTTGGAATCATGGAGATGCAGTCTCCATGAGGACAGCTGTGACCTGTCCCTCCTCCTGCTCTTCCTACTAAGAGGACCAAGCCTGTCACACCGGAATTTGGTGTGCCGGAACCAGTACATCTCCAACAGGTTGAGGGGCACTCAGCAAAAAGAGTCATTCTCTTTCCTATCCCTACCACCCCCGTAAAGTCTGAGGGTCCTTCACTCCCCGACTTCCTCACTGCCCGGGAACACGCAATGCTGATCGTGCAAACAGCGAACCCTGAATGTGTTGCCAGCCTGGGGGAAACTGGAAGTCATGCCAGAGGGAGCCTGGAGGCAGAATGGGACGCACTATTAAAGTTAGCGAGATGAGAGCTTGATAGTGCCTGGGACAGCTTTAAAAGCATCTGCTGCTTTTCTCTAGAAAGGGAGAAATGTGGGACTGTGGAGAGAGTTGGGTGGTGCTGTTGTGGCAGCAGTGCGATGAGAGGACAGAGGGAAAAGGAGAAGAGGCTGAAGGGAAGAGCAGAGACAGAGAAGGGATCTGAGGTGTCTCTTCTTTCTCTCCTCATTTCCTTAGCCAAGTAAGATCGTCTGGAGTGAACACATGCAAGACAGCAAAGACGAGAAGATACTTTGCAAGGATTTTCTTTCTTCAATGGTATTTCCACACACGAGTCTGAAAAGGCTGTTGAATGTTTCCTGTTAGGAAGAAGAAGGGTGCGTTGATGAAAAGCCAGAACTTAGTTACCAGGGGGCGCAGGCAGAGAGGCGAGGACCAGAGAGCAGAGGTTTATGCTCACACCAACCTGCCTGTTTGCTGAGGGAGTCAGAAACCACCTCCGAACCCTGAGATAACAGAGCTGCCACAAACGAGTCTCTTGGGGGAGCAAAGGTAGAAGGAGGGCAGTGAAACGAACTGTTCTTTCAGTGCCTGAAATGCACTCTTTGTGTTTCTCGATCCCACAGCAGCAGCCCCTGTGGCCATCTCAGCCGATGGCTTTCTGAGCATTGCCTGGCTCTGGGGCCTTACTCACAGGCAGGGGTTGTTCCCAGTCAGCTCGCACTGCAGTCCTCCCCTCCACAGTTGCAATTGCCTGCTCTGCGGCGCACCCACTGTCGGGCCTGTGGGAGCTCCGAGGCTTCTTCCCCACTCAGGTTTCACATCTTCCCGTGTTGTCCTCAGCTCTCTGGGCTGGTTGCAGCTTCCTCGGGAAAGACGTGTCTCCTCCGCCTCTGGAGCTTCATCCCTGTCCTTCTTCGTCTGCCTGGGACAAACGCCTCTCTCCCAGCTACCCAGGAACAGGAGATGAGCCTTGTTGGGCAGGAGCCCAGGGTCTCTGGTTGTGTCATGCTCTGCTGGGAAAATGCACAGTGTGAGAGAGGAACGCGGTTCCAGCAGGGCTGCTGGACGTCCGAGTCCCAGCGGTGGCAAGGTCTGCATATTGCCGAGGGAAAAGGCTGAGGGATGAGCAGGGAACAGGATGAGGACTCAGTAGGTGACACCCACTGTCTCAGTCTGAAGAAACTGAACTGTTTGCTAGAGGATGAGTTATGAGGTAGACCAAACTCCTCTCTCTCTGCAATTGTTATGTCCAATTCAAACAGAAGAAATAACAACCCTTTATTAAAAGATATATGTATGTTGGCAAAAACAGTAACACAAAACAAAACAACAACAATAACAACCACAACAAGTCTAAAAGAATACTTCTCTGTCCTTTAGCACAGTCCTAACTGCGGTCTGCAGGGAGCACTGTTGGACCGCTGGAAGGTGTAGGACCTGCAGTGCCTGGTCATGGTCGGCAGGGGGCGCTGTGGGACCACTGAAGCTGCAGGACCTGCAGTGCCTGGTTGTGGTCATCAGGGGGCACTGTTGGATCACTGAATCTCCAGGACCTGCAGTGCCTAGTTGTGACCTGCAGTGTGAGAGAGGAACGCGGCTGCAGCCGAGGTTCTGTCACAAGCCCGTGCTTTGTGTAGGAGTGAAACGCCGTGTTTTCATAGGGGCGCTGTAGAAACAATTACCCGAGTTTTGTATGTCTAAGAAAATCCGCGAAAACTCCAAAGACGACGGTGTCAGTGACTCTGAGTTCAGGTGGGATTGGCAGCAGGTGACAAAGCCCTACTGCCCACGGCCGGTGCTGTGGTCCCGGCCCCGCCCGCGGCGGTTCGTGCCCGGCCGCAGCCACGGCTCCTCTGGCCATGTCTGCCCGGGTGCAAGGTGTGCAACGCCGCGTCCGCAACACGGGACCCGGAGAGTCAGAGGAGGTCGCAGCGACGATCTCCCGACACCGACAGCCGCCCCGCTGGCGCCCACAGTTCTCTGGGCTGAGCCTTTAGCGGGGCGTGCGAGGAGTTCGGGGTTGTGACCCGGGAGCTGCCAGTAGAAATGGATAAAATCGCCGACCCGTAAGTTGGGCTGTGAGCACTTGATGGGGATTTCGCTGCCCTCGGTGGTCTCTACCAATGGGTCCTGCTGCACCTGGACTCTTCCTGCAGACACCGGTGGGAGATAAAGAAGAAAAGCCGTCAGAATTGCTTTAGGCACCGGATGTTGTTCCCCAGAACAAATCGCCCAGAGGCAGTCAGGACCACACGGAGTAGAATTTTAAGAGGATATCAAAGTGTGCAGTATTGGAAAGTGTCCATTAGTATTTGGTAGAGAGATGAATGCGGGAACGAGAGGCGGATTAGTGGAATCACTGAAAAATGGAAGGCTGTGGGACAAAGCAAAGTAAGAGAGAAAGAAAAGGAGAAGGACGGACTGCATGAGTTCTATGAAGAGAGTAAAGCAAGGAAACGGGAACGACTCAACAAAGAAAAGAGCGACGAGTGTTCCGAGAGAATGCTATACGGAGTAGAGGGAGGAAGGGACAGGAGGATTTTTCGGGGACAGAGGTCTGGGAAGAAGCCAGGTAGGACGTCAGCCTCGAGGGACCTGCATGGCCACCCCAGCCCCAGCCCCAGTCCCGGCCCCCACAGTTGCCGGCAGCCAGACCTGCGCATCGGGCAGAACTGCGGTCAGCGCCGCCAGCTCCGCGCTCCACCAGGGCCGTATCCACCTCTCCGCCACCCGGCGTCTCGCTGTCCCCGCCAGTCCCGGCTCTCTGCTCCGTACGGGTCGCCTCCCCTGCCTTGCTTTCCCTCCCTTGCCCTCCTTCGCCAACCCCGGCCCAGGGCTGAGTCCTGCGCCGGCGCCGCTCGGGCTCTCGCCTGGTGCGGGAGGGATACGGAGGGCAGGCGAGAGCGGCGGCAGAGCGGCGGCGGTCGGGGCTCTGCACCGCGGAGGTGGCGAGGTCGGGCTGGGTGGTCGAGGAGCGGCGTGGTATCGAGGAGCTCAACATTGACAGGCCATGAGCTCCTTTCACCGTCATCATCTCTTCCCTCACATCCCTCCTTCGCTGGCACGTGGGGACTCCTCAATTGTCCTCCAGGGCAGGCACTTTTAAGAATGGTCGAGGAGCACGAGAGGCAGAACATCCTTCCGGGCTCAGCCTCTCCTGGCCTGTCACGGCGAGCTGCCCTGCTGGCAGCAGAAGCACTTCGTCTGGGGACACAGTCCTGTTGGGCTTTTGTCGGTGGCTGTGCTACCAGTGCTACAGCGAAAAGCACCTTCCCCAGGGAAAACTCGGACGTGGCATGGCATCTCCCACCTGCTTTGGAATCATGGAGATGCAGTCTCCATGAGGACAGCTGTGACCTGTCCCTCCTCCTGCTCTTCCTACTAAGAGGACCAAGCCTGTCACACCGGAATTTGGTGTGCCGGAACCAGTACATCTCCAACAGGTTGAGGGGCACTCAGCAAAAAGAGTCATTCTCTTTCCTATCCCTACCACCCCCGTAAAGTCTGAGGGTCCTTCACTCCCCGAGAAAACACAATGCTGATCGTGCAAACAGTGAACCCTGAATGTGTTGCCAGCCTGGGGGAAACTGGAAGTCATGCCAGAGGGAGCCTGGAGGCAGAATGGGACGCACTATTAAAGTTAGCGAGATGAGAGCTTGATAGTGCCTGGGACAGCTTTAAAAGCATCTGCTGCTTTTCTCTAGAAAGGGAGAAATGTGGGACTGTGGAGAGAGTCGGGTGGTGCTCTTGTGGCAGCAGTGCGATGAGAGGACAGAGGGAAAAGGAGAAGAGGCTGAAGGGAAGAGCAGAGACAGAGAAGGGGTCTGAGGTGTCTCTCCTTTCTCTCCTCATTTCCTTAGCCAAGTAAAATCGTCTGGAGTGAACACATGCAAGAGAGCAAAGACGAGAAGATACTTTGCAAGGATTTTCTTTCTTCGATGATATTTCCACACACGAGTCTGAAAAGGCTGTTGAATGTTTCCTGTTAGGAAGAAGAAGGGTGCGTTGATGAAAAAACAGAATTTAGTCACCAGGTGACGCAGGCAGAGAGCGACGACGAGAGAGCCAAGGTTTATGCTCACACCAACCTGCCTGTTTGCTGAGAGAGTCAGAACCCACCTCCGAGCCCCGAGATAACAGAATTGCTACAAACGAGTCTCTTGGGGGAGCAAAGGTAGAAGGAGGGCAGCGAAACGAACTGTTCTTTCAGTGTCTGAAATGCACTCTTTGTGTTTCTCGATCCCACAGCAGCAGCCCCTGTGACTATCTCAGCCGATGGCTTTCTGAGCATTGCCTGGCTCTGGGACCTCACTCATTGGGCAGGGGTTGTTCCCGGTCAGCTCGCACTGCAGTCCTCCCCTCCACAGTTGCAATTGCCTGCTCTGCGGCGCACCCACTGTCGGGCCTGTGGGAGTGCCGAGGCTTCTTCCCCACTCAAGTTTCACATCTTCCTGTGTTGTCCTCAGCTCTCTGGGCTGGTTGCAGTTTCCTCGGGAAAGACGTGTCTCCTCCGCCTCTGGAGCTTCATCCCTGTCCTTCTTTGTCTGCCTGGGACAAACGCCTCTCTCCCAGCTGCCCAGGAACAGGAGATGAGCCTTGCTGGGCAGGAGCCCAGGGTCTCTGGTTGTGTCATGCTCTGCTGGGAAAATGCACAGTGTGAGAGAGGAACGCGGCTCCAGCAGGGTTGCTGGACGTCCGAGTCCCAGCGGTGGCAAGGACTGCAATTTGACGAGGGAAAAGGCTGAGGGATGAGCAGGGAACAGGATGAGGACTCAGTAAGTGACACCCACTGTCTCAGTCTGAAGAGACTGAACTGTTTGCTAGAGGATGAGTTATGAGGTAGACCAAACTCCTCTCTCTCTGCAATTGTTATGTCCAATTCAAACAGAAGAAATAACAACCCTTTATTAAAAGATATATGTATGTTGGCAAAAACAGTAACACAAAACAAAACAACAACAACAACCACAACAACAAGTCGAAAAGAATACTTCTCTGTCCTTTAGCACAGTCCTAACTGCGGTCTGGAGGGAGCGCTGTTGGACCGCTGGAAGGTGTAGGACCTGCAGTGCCTGGTCGTGGTCGACAGGGGGCGCTGTGGGACCGCTGAAGCTGCAGGGCCTGCAGTGCCTGGTTGTGGTCATCAGGGGGCGCTGTGGGAACGCTGTAAGGTGTAGGACCTGCAGTGCCTAGTTGTGACCTGCAGTGTGAGAGAGGAACGCGGCTGCAGCCGAGGTTCTGTCACAAGCCCGTGCTTTGTGTAGGAGTGAAACGCCGTGTTTTCATAGGGGCGCTGTAGAAACAATTACCCGAGTTTTGTATGTCTAAGAAAATCCGCGAAAACTCCAAAGACGACGGTGTCAGTGACTCTGAGTTCAGGTGGGATTGGCAGCAAGTGACAAAGCCCTACTGCCCACGACCGGCGCTGTGCCCCCGGCCCCGACCGCGGCGCTTCGTGCCCGGACACAGGCACGGCTCCTCTGGCCATGTCTGCCCGGGCGCAAGGTGTGCAACGCCGCGTCCGCAACACGGGACCCGGAGAGTCAGAGGAGGTCGCAGCGACGATCTCCCGACACCGACAGTCGCCCCGCTGGTGCCCACAGCTCTCTGGGTCGAGCCTTTAGCGGGGCGTGCGAGGAGTTCGGGGTTGTGACCCGGGAGCTGCCAGTAGAAATGGATAAAATCGCCGACCCGTAAGTTGGGCTGTGAGCACTTGATGGGGATTTCGCTGCCCTCAGTGGTCTCTACCAATGGGTCCTGCTTCACCTGGACTCTTCCTGCAGACACCGGTGGGAGATAAAGAAGAAAAGCCGTCAGAATTGCTTTAGGCACCGGATGTTGTTCCCCAGAACAAATCGCCCAGAGGCAGTCGGGACCACACGGAGTAGAATTTTAAGAGGATGTCAAAGTGTGCAGTATTGGAAAGTGTCCATTAGTATTTGGTGGAGAGATGAGTGAGGGAACGAGAGGCGGATTAGTGGAATCACTGAAAAATGGAAGGCTGTGGGACAAAGCAAAGTAAGAGAGAAAGAAAAGGAGAAGGACGGACTGCATGAGTTCTATGAAGAGAGTAAAGCAAGGAAACGGGAACGGTTCACCAAAGAAAAGAGCGACGAGTGTTCGGAGAGAATATTATACGGAGTAGAGGCAGGAACGGACAGGAGGATTTTTCGGGGGCAGAGGTCTGGGAAGAAACCAGGTAGTACGTCAGCCTCGAGGGACCTGCATCGCCACCCCTACCCCAGTCCCGGCCCCCACGGTCGCAGGCAGCCAGACCTGCGCATCGGGCAGAACCGCGGTCAGCGCCGCCAGCTCCGCCTTCCGCCAGGACCGTATCCGCCTCTCAGCAACCCGGCGTCTCGCTGTCCCCGCCAGTCCCGGCTCTCTGCTCCGTACGGGTCACCTCCTCTGCCTTGCTATCCCTCCCCTGCCCTCATTCGCCAACCTCGGCCCAGGGCTGAGTCCTGTGCCGGCGCCGCTCGGGCTCTCGCCTGGTGCGGGAGGGATACGGAGGGCAGGCGAGAGCGGCGGCAGAGCGGCGGCGGTCGGGGCTCTGCACAACGGAGGCGGTGAGGCCGGGCTGGGTGGTCGAGGAGGGGCGTGGTATCGAGGAGCTCAACATTGACAGGCCATGAGCTCCTTTCACCGTCATCATCTCTTCCCTCACATCCCTCCTTCGCTGGCACGTGGGGACTCCTCAATTGTCCTCCAGGGTAGGCACTTTTAAGAATGGTCGAGGAGCACGAGAGGCAGAACATCCTTATGGACTCAGTCTCTCCTGGCCTGTCACGTCGAGCTGCCCTGCTGGCAGCAGAAGCACTTCGTCTGGGGACACAGCCCTGTTGGGCTTTTGTCGATGGCTGTGCTACCAGTGCTACGGCGAAAAGCACCTTCCCCAGGGAAAACTCGGACGTGGCATGGCATCTCCCACCTGCTTTGGAATCATGGAGATGCAGTCTCCATGAGGACAGCTGTGACCTGTCCCTCCTCCTGCTCTTCCTACTAAGAGGACCAAGCCTGTCACACCGGAATTTGGTGTGCCGGAACCAGTACATCTCCAACAGGTTGAGGGGCACTCAGCAAAAAGAGTCATTCTCTTTCCTATCCCTACCACCCCCGTAAAGTCTGAGGGTCCTTCACTCCCCGAGAAAACACAATGCTGATCGTGCAAACAGTGAACCCTGAATGTGTTGCCAGCCTGGGGGAAACTGGAAGTCATGCCAGAGGGAGCCTGGAGGCAGAATGGGACACACTATTAAAGTTAGCGAGATGAGAGCTTGATAGTGCCTGGGACAGCTTTAAAAGCATCTACTGCTTTTCTCTAGAAAGGGAGAAATGTGGGACTGTGGAGAGAGTTGGGTGGTGCTGTTGTGGCAGCAGTGCGATGAGAGGACAGAGGGAAAAGGAGAAGAGGCTGAAGGGAAGAGCAGAGACAGAGAAGGGATCTGAGGTGTCTCTTCTTTCTCTCCTCATTTCCTTAGCCAAGTAAGATCGTCTGGAGTGAACACATGCAAGACAGCAAAGACGAGAAGATACTTTGCAAGGATTTTCTTTCTTCAATGGTATTTCCACACACGAGTCTGAAAAGGCTGTTGAATGTTTCCTGTTAGGAAGAAGAAGGGTGCGTTGATGAAAAGCCAGAACTTAGTTACCAGGGGGCGCAGGCAGAGAGGCGAGGACCAGAGAGCAGAGGTTTATGCTCACACCAACCTGCCTGTTTGCTGAGGGAGTCAGAAACCACCTCCGAACCCTGAGATAACAGAGCTGCCACAAACGAGTCTCTTGGGGGAGCAAAGGTAGAAGGAGGGCAGTGAAACGAACTGTTCTTTCAGTGCCTGAAATGCACTCTTTGTGTTTCTCGATCCCACAGCAGCAGCCCCTGTGGCCATCTCAGCCGATGGCTTTCTGAGCATTGCCTGGCTCTGGGGCCTTACTCACAGGCAGGGGTTGTTCCCAGTCAGCTCGCACTGCAGTCCTCCCCTCCACAGTTGCAATTGCCTGCTCTGCGGCGCACCCACTGTCGGGCCTGTGGGAGCTCCGAGGCTTCTTCCCCACTCAGGTTTCACATCTTCCCGTGTTGTCCTCAGCTCTCTGGGCTGGTTGCAGCTTCCTCGGGAAAGACGTGTCTCCTCCGCCTCTGGAGCTTCATCCCTGTCCTTCTTCGTCTGCCTGGGACAAACGCCTCTCTCCCAGCTACCCAGGAACAGGAGATGAGCCTTGTTGGGCAGGAGCCCAGGGTCTCTGGTTGTGTCATGCTCTGCTGGGAAAATGCACAGTGTGAGAGAGGAACGCGGTTCCAGCAGGGCTGCTGGACGTCCGAGTCCCAGCGGTGGCAAGGTCTGCATATTGCCGAGGGAAAAGGCTGAGGGATGAGCAGGGAACAGGATGAGGACTCAGTAGGTGACACCCACTGTCTCAGTCTGAAGAAACTGAACTGTTTGCTAGAGGATGAGTTATGAGGTAGACCAAACTCCTCTCTCTCTGCAATTGTTATGTCCAATTCAAACAGAAGAAATAACAACCCTTTATTAAAAGATATATGTATGTTGGCAAAAACAGTAACACAAAACAAAACAACAACAATAACAACCACAACAAGTCTAAAAGAATACTTCTCTGTCCTTTAGCACAGTCCTAACTGCGGTCTGCAGGGAGCACTGTTGGACCGCTGGAAGGTGTAGGACCTGCAGTGCCTGGTCATGGTCGGCAGGGGGCGCTGTGGGACCACTGAAGCTGCAGGACCTGCAGTGCCTGGTTGTGGTCATCAGGGGGCACTGTTGGATCACTGAATCTCCAGGACCTGCAGTGCCTAGTTGTGACCTGCAGTGTGAGAGAGGAACGCGGCTGCAGCCGAGGTTCTGTCACAAGCCCGTGCTTTGTGTAGGAGTGAAACGCCGTGTTTTCATAGGGGCGCTGTAGAAACAATTACCCGAGTTTTGTATGTCTAAGAAAATCCGCGAAAACTCCAAAGACGACGGTGTCAGTGACTCTGAGTTCAGGTGGGATTGGCAGCAGGTGACAAAGCCCTACTGCCCACGGCCGGTGCTGTGGTCCCGGCCCCGCCCGCGGCGGTTCGTGCCCGGCCGCAGCCACGGCTCCTCTGGCCATGTCTGCCCGGGTGCAAGGTGTGCAACGCCGCGTCCGCAACACGGGACCCGGAGAGTCAGAGGAGGTCGCAGCGACGATCTCCCGACACCGACAGCCGCCCCGCTGGCGCCCACAGTTCTCTGGGCTGAGCCTTTAGCGGGGCGTGCGAGGAGTTCGGGGTTGTGACCCGGGAGCTGCCAGTAGAAATGGATAAAATCGCCGACCCGTAAGTTGGGCTGTGAGCACTTGATGGGGATTTCGCTGCCCTCGGTGGTCTCTACCAATGGGTCCTGCTGCACCTGGACTCTTCCTGCAGACACCGGTGGGAGATAAAGAAGAAAAGCCGTCAGAATTGCTTTAGGCACCGGATGTTGTTCCCCAGAACAAATCGCCCAGAGGCAGTCAGGACCACACGGAGTAGAATTTTAAGAGGATATCAAAGTGTGCAGTATTGGAAAGTGTCCATTAGTATTTGGTAGAGAGATGAATGCGGGAACGAGAGGCGGATTAGTGGAATCACTGAAAAATGGAAGGCTGTGGGACAAAGCAAAGTAAGAGAGAAAGAAAAGGAGAAGGACGGACTGCATGAGTTCTATGAAGAGAGTAAAGCAAGGAAACGGGAACGACTCAACAAAGAAAAGAGCGACGAGTGTTCCGAGAGAATGCTATACGGAGTAGAGGGAGGAAGGGACAGGAGGATTTTTCGGGGACAGAGGTCTGGGAAGAAGCCAGGTAGGACGTCAGCCTCGAGGGACCTGCATGGCCACCCCAGCCCCAGCCCCAGTCCCGGCCCCCACAGTTGCCGGCAGCCAGACCTGCGCATCGGGCAGAACTGCGGTCAGCGCCGCCAGCTCCGCGCTCCACCAGGGCCGTATCCACCTCTCCGCCACCCGGCGTCTCGCTGTCCCCGCCAGTCCCGGCTCTCTGCTCCGTACGGGTCGCCTCCCCTGCCTTGCTTTCCCTCCCTTGCCCTCCTTCGCCAACCCCGGCCCAGGGCTGAGTCCTGCGCCGGCGCCGCTCGGGCTCTCGCCTGGTGCGGGAGGGATACGGAGGGCAGGCGAGAGCGGCGGCAGAGCGGCGGCGGTCGGGGCTCTGCACCGCGGAGGTGGCGAGGTCGGGCTGGGTGGTCGAGGAGCGGCGTGGTATCGAGGAGCTCAACATTGACAGGCCATGAGCTCCTTTCACCGTCATCATCTCTTCCCTCACATCCCTCCTTCGCTGGCACGTGGGGACTCCTCAATTGTCCTCCAGGGCAGGCACTTTTAAGAATGGTCGAGGAGCACGAGAGGCAGAACATCCTTCCGGGCTCAGCCTCTCCTGGCCTGTCACGGCGAGCTGCCCTGCTGGCAGCAGAAGCACTTCGTCTGGGGACACAGTCCTGTTGGGCTTTTGTCGGTGGCTGTGCTACCAGTGCTACAGCGAAAAGCACCTTCCCCAGGGAAAACTCGGACGTGGCATGGCATCTCCCACCTGCTTTGGAATCATGGAGATGCAGTCTCCATGAGGACAGCTGTGACCTGTCCCTCCTCCTGCTCTTCCTACTAAGAGGACCAAGCCTGTCACACCGGAATTTGGTGTGCCGGAACCAGTACATCTCCAACAGGTTGAGGGGCACTCAGCAAAAAGAGTCATTCTCTTTCCTATCCCTACCACCCCCGTAAAGTCTGAGGGTCCTTCACTCCCCGAGAAAACACAATGCTGATCGTGCAAACAGTGAACCCTGAATGTGTTGCCAGCCTGGGGGAAACTGGAAGTCATGCCAGAGGGAGCCTGGAGGCAGAATGGGACGCACTATTAAAGTTAGCGAGATGAGAGCTTGATAGTGCCTGGGACAGCTTTAAAAGCATCTGCTGCTTTTCTCTAGAAAGGGAGAAATGTGGGACTGTGGAGAGAGTCGGGTGGTGCTCTTGTGGCAGCAGTGCGATGAGAGGACAGAGGGAAAAGGAGAAGAGGCTGAAGGGAAGAGCAGAGACAGAGAAGGGGTCTGAGGTGTCTCTCCTTTCTCTCCTCATTTCCTTAGCCAAGTAAAATCGTCTGGAGTGAACACATGCAAGAGAGCAAAGACGAGAAGATACTTTGCAAGGATTTTCTTTCTTCGATGATATTTCCACACACGAGTCTGAAAAGGCTGTTGAATGTTTCCTGTTAGGAAGAAGAAGGGTGCGTTGATGAAAAAACAGAATTTAGTCACCAGGTGACGCAGGCAGAGAGCGACGACGAGAGAGCCAAGGTTTATGCTCACACCAACCTGCCTGTTTGCTGAGAGAGTCAGAACCCACCTCCGAGCCCCGAGATAACAGAATTGCTACAAACAAGTCTCTTGGGGGAGCAAAGGTAGAAGGAGGGCAGCGAAACGAACTGTTCTTTCAGTGTCTGAAATGCACTCTTTGTGTTTCTCGATCCCACAGCAGCAGCCCCTGTGACTATCTCAGCCGATGGCTTTCTGAGCATTGCCTGGCTCTGGGACCTCACTCATTGGGCAGGGGTTGTTCCCGGTCAGCTCGCACTGCAGTCCTCCCCTCCACAGTTGCAATTGCCTGCTCTGCGGCGCACCCACTGTCGGGCCTGTGGGAGTGCCGAGGCTTCTTCCCCACTCAAGTTTCACATCTTCCTGTGTTGTCCTCAGCTCTCTGGGCTGGTTGCAGTTTCCTCGGGAAAGACGTGTCTCCTCCGCCTCTGGAGCTTCATCCCTGTCCTTCTTTGTCTGCCTGGGACAAACGCCTCTCTCCCAGCTGCCCAGGAACAGGAGATGAGCCTTGCTGGGCAGGAGCCCAGGGTCTCTGGCTGTGTCATGCTCTGCTGGGAAAATGCACAGTGTGAGAGAGGAACGCGGCTCCAGCAGGGTTGCTGGACGTCCGAGTCCCAGCGGTGGCAAGGACTGCAATTTGACGAGGGAAAAGGCTGAGGGATGAGCAGGGAACAGGATGAGGACTCAGTAAGTGACACCCACTGTCTCAGTCTGAAGAGACTGAACTGTTTGCTAGAGGATGAGTTATGAGGTAGACCAAACTCCTCTCTCTCTGCAATTGTTATGTCCAATTCAAACAGAAGAAATAACAACCCTTTATTAAAAGATATATGTATGTTGGCAAAAACAGTAACACAAAACAAAACAACAACAACAACCACAACAACAAGTCGAAAAGAATACTTCTCTGTCCTTTAGCACAGTCCTAACTGCGGTCTGGAGGGAGCGCTGTTGGACCGCTGGAAGGTGTAGGACCTGCAGTGCCTGGTCGTGGTCGACAGGGGGCGCTGTGGGACCGCTGAAGCTGCAGGGCCTGCAGTGCCTGGTTGTGGTCATCAGGGGGCGCTGTGGGAACGCTGTAAGGTGTAGGACCTGCAGTGCCTAGTTGTGACCTGCAGTGTGAGAGAGGAACGCGGCTGCAGCCGAGGTTCTGTCACAAGCCCGTGCTTTGTGTAGGAGTGAAACGCCGTGTTTTCATAGGGGCGCTGTAGAAACAATTACCCGAGTTTTGTATGTCTAAGAAAATCCGCGAAAACTCCAAAGACGACGGTGTCAGTGACTCTGAGTTCAGGTGGGATTGGCAGCAAGTGACAAAGCCCTACTGCCCACGACCGGCGCTGTGCCCCCGGCCCCGACCGCGGCGCTTCGTGCCCGGACACAGGCACGGCTCCTCTGGCCATGTCTGCCCGGGCGCAAGGTGTGCAACGCCGCGTCCGCAACACGGGACCCGGAGAGTCAGAGGAGGTCGCAGCGACGATCTCCCGACACCGACAGTCGCCCCGCTGGTGCCCACAGCTCTCTGGGTCGAGCCTTTAGCGGGGCGTGCGAGGAGTTCGGGGTTGTGACCCGGGAGCTGCCAGTAGAAATGGATAAAATCGCCGACCCGTAAGTTGGGCTGTGAGCACTTGATGGGGATTTCGCTGCCCTCAGTGGTCTCTACCAATGGGTCCTGCTTCACCTGGACTCTTCCTGCAGACACCGGTGGGAGATAAAGAAGAAAAGCCGTCAGAATTGCTTTAGGCACCGGATGTTGTTCCCCAGAACAAATCGCCCAGAGGCAGTCGGGACCACACGGAGTAGAATTTTAAGAGGATGTCAAAGTGTGCAGTATTGGAAAGTGTCCATTAGTATTTGGTGGAGAGATGAGTGAGGGAACGAGAGGCGGATTAGTGGAATCACTGAAAAATGGAAGGCTGTGGGACAAAGCAAAGTAAGAGAGAAAGAAAAGGAGAAGGACGGACTGCATGAGTTCTATGAAGAGAGTAAAGCAAGGAAACGGGAACGGCTCACCAAAGAAAAGAGCGATGAGTGTTCGGAGAGAATATTATACGGAGTAGAGGCAGGAACGGACAGGAGGATTTTTCAGGGGCAGAGGTCTGGGAAGAAACCAGGTAGTACGTCAGCCTCGAGGGACCTGCATCGCCACCCCTACCCCAGTCCCGGCCCCCACGGTCGCAGGCAGCCAGACCTGCGCATCGGGCAGAACCGCGGTCAGCGCCGCCAGCTCCGCCTTCCGCCAGGACCGTATCCGCCTCTCAGCAACCCGGCGTCTCGCTGTCCCCGCCAGTCCCGGCTCTCTGCTCCGTACGGGTCACCTCCTCTGCCTTGCTATCCCTCCCCTGCCCTCATTCGCCAACCTCGGCCCAGGGCTGAGTCCTGTGCCGGCGCCGCTCGGGCTCTCGCCTGGTGCGGGAGGGATACGGAGGGCAGGCGAGAGCGGCGGCAGAGCGGCGGCGGTCGGGGCTCTGCACAGCGGAGGCGGTGAGGCCGGGCTGGGTGGTCGAGGAGGGGCGTGGTATCGAGGAGCTCAACATTGACAGGCCATGAGCTCCTTTCACCGTCATCATCTCTTCCCTCACATCCCTCCTTCGCTGGCACGTGGGGACTCCTCAATTGTCCTCCAGGGTAGGCACTTTTAAGAATAGTCGAGGAGCACGAGAGGCAGAACATCCTTATGGACTCAGTCTCTCCTGGCCTGTCACGTCGAGCTGCCCTGCTGGCAGCAGAAGCACTTCGTCTGGGGACACAGCCCTGTTGGGCTTTTGTCGATGGCTGTGCTACCAGTGCTACGGCGAAAAGCACCTTCCCCAGGGAAAACTCGGACGTGGCATGGCATCTCCCACCTGCTTTGGAATCATGGAGATGCAGTCTCCATGAGGACAGCTGTGACCTGTCCCTCCTCCTGCTCTTCCTACTAAGAGGACCAAGCCTGTCACACCGGAATTTGGTGTGCCGGAACCAGTACATCTCCAACAGGTTGAGGGGCACTCAGCAAAAAGAGTCATTCTCTTTCCTATCCCTACCACCCCCGTAAAGTCTGAGGGTCCTTCACTCCCCGAGAAAACACAATGCTGATCGTGCAAACAGTGAACCCTGAATGTGTTGCCAGCCTGGGGGAAACTGGAAGTCATGCCAGAGGGAGCCTGGAGGCAGAATGGGACACACTATTAAAGTTAGCGAGATGAGAGCTTGATAGTGCCTGGGACAGCTTTAAAAGCATCTGCTGCTTTTCTCTAGAAAGGGAGAAATGTGGGACTGTGGAGAGAGTTGGGTGGTGCTGTTGTGGCAGCAGTGCGATGAGAGGACAGAGGGAAAAGGAGAAGAGGCTGAAGGGAAGAGCAGAGACAGAGAAGGGATCTGAGGTGTCTCTTCTTTCTCTCCTCATTTCCTTAGCCAAGTAAGATCGTCTGGAGTGAACACATGCAAGACAGCAAAGACGAGAAGATACTTTGCAAGGATTTTCTTTCTTCAATGGTATTTCCACACACGAGTCTGAAAAGGCTGTTGAATGTTTCCTGTTAGGAAGAAGAAGGGTGCGTTGATGAAAAGCCAGAACTTAGTTACCAGGGGGCGCAGGCAGAGAGGCGAGGACCAGAGAGCAGAGGTTTATGCTCACACCAACCTGCCTGTTTGCTGAGGGAGTCAGAAACCACCTCCGAACCCTGAGATAACAGAGCTGCCACAAACGAGTCTCTTGGGGGAGCAAAGGTAGAAGGAGGGCAGTGAAACGAACTGTTCTTTCAGTGCCTGAAATGCACTCTTTGTGTTTCTCGATCCCACAGCAGCAGCCCCTGTGGCCATCTCAGCCGATGGCTTTCTGAGCATTGCCTGGCTCTGGGGCCTTACTCACAGGCAGGGGTTGTTCCCAGTCAGCTCGCACTGCAGTCCTCCCCTCCACAGTTGCAATTGCCTGCTCTGCGGCGCACCCACTGTCGGGCCTGTGGGAGCTCCGAGGCTTCTTCCCCACTCAGGTTTCACATCTTCCCGTGTTGTCCTCAGCTCTCTGGGCTGGTTGCAGCTTCCTCGGGAAAGACGTGTCTCCTCCGCCTCTGGAGCTTCATCCCTGTCCTTCTTCGTCTGCCTGGGACAAACGCCTCTCTCCCAGCTACCCAGGAACAGGAGATGAGCCTTGTTGGGCAGGAGCCCAGGGTCTCTGGTTGTGTCATGCTCTGCTGGGAAAATGCACAGTGTGAGAGAGGAACGCGGTTCCAGCAGGGCTGCTGGACGTCCGAGTCCCAGCGGTGGCAAGGTCTGCATATTGCCGAGGGAAAAGGCTGAGGGATGAGCAGGGAACAGGATGAGGACTCAGTAGGTGACACCCACTGTCTCAGTCTGAAGAAACTGAACTGTTTGCTAGAGGATGAGTTATGAGGTAGACCAAACTCCTCTCTCTCTGCAATTGTTATGTCCAATTCAAACAGAAGAAATAACAACCCTTTATTAAAAGATATATGTATGTTGGCAAAAACAGTAACACAAAACAAAACAACAACAACAACCACAACAACAAGTCGAAAAGAATACTTCTCTGTCCTTTAGCACAGTCCTAACTGCGGTCTGGAGGGAGCGCTGTTGGACCGCTGGAAGGTGTAGGACCTGCAGTGCCTGGTCGTGGTCGACAGGGGGCGCTGTGGGACCGCTGAAGCTGCAGGGCCTGCAGTGCCTGGTTGTGGTCATCAGGGGGCGCTGTGGGAACGCTGTAAGGTGTAGGACCTGCAGTGCCTAGTTGTGACCTGCAGTGTGAGAGAGGAACGCGGCTGCAGCCGAGGTTCTGTCACAAGCCCGTGCTTTGTGTAGGAGTGAAACGCCGTGTTTTCATAGGGGCGCTGTAGAAACAATTACCCGAGTTTTGTATGTCTAAGAAAATCCGCGAAAACTCCAAAGACGACGGTGTCAGTGACTCTGAGTTCAGGTGGGATTGGCAGCAAGTGACAAAGCCCTACTGCCCACGACCGGCGCTGTGCCCCCGGCCCCGACCGCGGCGCTTCGTGCCCGGACACAGGCACGGCTCCTCTGGCCATGTCTGCCCGGGCGCAAGGTGTGCAACGCCGCGTCCGCAACACGGGACCCGGAGAGTCAGAGGAGGTCGCAGCGACGATCTCCCGACACCGACAGTCGCCCCGCTGGTGCCCACAGCTCTCTGGGTCGAGCCTTTAGCGGGGCGTGCGAGGAGTTCGGGGTTGTGACCCGGGAGCTGCCAGTAGAAATGGATAAAATCGCCGACCCGTAAGTTGGGCTGTGAGCACTTGATGGGGATTTCGCTGCCCTCAGTGGTCTCTACCAATGGGTCCTGCTTCACCTGGACTCTTCCTGCAGACACCGGTGGGAGATAAAGAAGAAAAGCCGTCAGAATTGCTTTAGGCACCGGATGTTGTTCCCCAGAACAAATCGCCCAGAGGCAGTCGGGACCACACGGAGTAGAATTTTAAGAGGATGTCAAAGTGTGCAGTATTGGAAAGTGTCCATTAGTATTTGGTGGAGAGATGAGTGAGGGAACGAGAGGCGGATTAGTGGAATCACTGAAAAATGGAAGGCTGTGGGACAAAGCAAAGTAAGAGAGAAAGAAAAGGAGAAGGACGGACTGCATGAGTTCTATGAAGAGAGTAAAGCAAGGAAACGGGAACGGCTCACCAAAGAAAAGAGCGACGAGTGTTCGGAGAGAATATTATACGGAGTAGAGGCAGGAACGGACAGGAGGATTTTTCAGGGGCAGAGGTCTGGGAAGAAACCAGGTAGTACGTCAGCCTCGAGGGACCTGCATCGCCACCCCTACCCCAGTCCCGGCCCCCACGGTCGCAGGCAGCCAGACCTGCGCATCGGGCAGAACCGCGGTCAGCGCCGCCAGCTCCGCCTTCCGCCAGGACCGTATCCGCCTCTCAGCAACCCGGCGTCTCGCTGTCCCCGCCAGTCCCGGCTCTCTGCTCCGTACGGGTCACCTCCTCTGCCTTGCTATCCCTCCCCTGCCCTCATTCGCCAACCTCGGCCCAGGGCTGAGTCCTGTGCCGGCGCCGCTCGGGCTCTCGCCTGGTGCGGGAGGGATACGGAGGGCAGGCGAGAGCGGCGGCAGAGCGGCGGCGGTCGGGGCTCTGCACAGCGGAGGCGGTGAGGCCGGGCTGGGTGGTCGAGGAGGGGCGTGGTATCGAGGAGCTCAACATTGACAGGCCATGAGCTCCTTTCACCGTCATCATCTCTTCCCTCACATCCCTCCTTCGCTGGCACGTGGGGACTCCTCAATTGTCCTCCAGGGTAGGCACTTTTAAGAATAGTCGAGGAGCACGAGAGGCAGAACATCCTTATGGACTCAGTCTCTCCTGGCCTGTCACGTCGAGCTGCCCTGCTGGCAGCAGAAGCACTTCGTCTGGGGACACAGCCCTGTTGGGCTTTTGTCGATGGCTGTGCTACCAGTGCTACGGCGAAAAGCACCTTCCCCAGGGAAAACTCGGACGTGGCATGGCATCTCCCACCTGCTTTGGAATCATGGAGATGCAGTCTCCATGAGGACAGCTGTGACCTGTCCCTCCTCCTGCTCTTCCTACTAAGAGGACCAAGCCTGTCACACCGGAATTTGGTGTGCCGGAACCAGTACATCTCCAACAGGTTGAGGGGCACTCAGCAAAAAGAGTCATTCTCTTTCCTATCCCTACCACCCCCGTAAAGTCTGAGGGTCCTTCACTCCCCGAGAAAACACAATGCTGATCGTGCAAACAGTGAACCCTGAATGTGTTGCCAGCCTGGGGGAAACTGGAAGTCATGCCAGAGGGAGCCTGGAGGCAGAATGGGACACACTATTAAAGTTAGCGAGATGAGAGCTTGATAGTGCCTGGGACAGCTTTAAAAGCATCTGCTGCTTTTCTCTAGAAAGGGAGAAATGTGGGACTGTGGAGAGAGTTGGGTGGTGCTGTTGTGGCAGCAGTGCGATGAGAGGACAGAGGGAAAAGGAGAAGAGGCTGAAGGGAAGAGCAGAGACAGAGAAGGGATCTGAGGTGTCTCTTCTTTCTCTCCTCATTTCCTTAGCCAAGTAAGATCGTCTGGAGTGAACACATGCAAGACAGCAAAGACGAGAAGATACTTTGCAAGGATTTTCTTTCTTCAATGGTATTTCCACACACGAGTCTGAAAAGGCTGTTGAATGTTTCCTGTTAGGAAGAAGAAGGGTGCGTTGATGAAAAGCCAGAACTTAGTTACCAGGGGGCGCAGGCAGAGAGGCGAGGACCAGAGAGCAGAGGTTTATGCTCACACCAACCTGCCTGTTTGCTGAGGGAGTCAGAAACCACCTCCGAACCCTGAGATAACAGAGCTGCCACAAACGAGTCTCTTGGGGGAGCAAAGGTAGAAGGAGGGCAGTGAAACGAACTGTTCTTTCAGTGCCTGAAATGCACTCTTTGTGTTTCTCGATCCCACAGCAGCAGCCCCTGTGGCCATCTCAGCCGATGGCTTTCTGAGCATTGCCTGGCTCTGGGGCCTTACTCACAGGCAGGGGTTGTTCCCAGTCAGCTCGCACTGCAGTCCTCCCCTCCACAGTTGCAATTGCCTGCTCTGCGGCGCACCCACTGTCGGGCCTGTGGGAGCTCCGAGGCTTCTTCCCCACTCAGGTTTCACATCTTCCCGTGTTGTCCTCAGCTCTCTGGGCTGGTTGCAGCTTCCTCGGGAAAGACGTGTCTCCTCCGCCTCTGGAGCTTCATCCCTGTCCTTCTTCGTCTGCCTGGGACAAACGCCTCTCTCCCAGCTGCCCAGGAACAGGAGATGAGCCTTGCTGGGCAGGAGCCCAGGGTCTCTGGCTGTGTCATGCTCTGCTGGGAAAATGCACAGTGTGAGAGAGGAACGCGGTTCCAGCAGGGCTGCTGGACGTCCGAGTCCCAGCGGTGGCAAGGTCTGCATATTGCCGAGGGAAAAGGCTGAGGGATGAGCAGGGAACAGGATGAGGACTCAGTAGGTGACACCCACTGTCTCAGTCTGAAGAGACTGAACTGTTTGCTAGAGGATGAGTTATGAGGTAGACCAAACTCCTCTCTCTCTGCAATTGTTATGTCCAATTCAAACAGAAGAAATAACAACCCTTTATTAAAAGATATATGTATGTTGGCAAAAACAGTAACACAAAACAAAACAACAACAATAACAACCACAACAAGTCTAAAAGAATACTTCTCTGTCCTTTAGCACAGTCCTAACTGCGGTCTGCAGGGAGCACTGTTGGACCGCTGGAAGGTGTAGGACCTGCAGTGCCTGGTCATGGTCGGCAGGGGGCACTGTGGGACCACTGAAGCTGCAGGACCTGCAGTGCCTGGTTGTGGTCATCAGGGGGCACTGTTGGATCACTGAATCTCCAGGACCTGCAGTGCCTAGTTGTGACCTGCAGTGTGAGAGAGGAACGCGGCTGCAGCCGAGGTTCTGTCACAAGCCCGTGCTTTGTGTAGGAGTGAAACGCCGTGTTTTCATAGGGGCGCTGTAGAAACAATTACCCGAGTTTTGTATGTCTAAGAAAATCCGCGAAAACTCCAAAGACGACGGTGTCAGTGACTCTGAGTTCAGGTGGGATTGGCAGCAGGTGACAAAGCCCTACTGCCCACGGCCGGTGCTGTGGTCCCGGCCCCGCCCGCGGCGGTTCGTGCCCGGCCGCAGCCACGGCTCCTCTGGCCATGTCTGCCCGGGTGCAAGGTGTGCAACGCCGCGTCCGCAACACGGGATCCGGAGAGTCAGAGGAGGTCGCAGCGACGATCTCCCGACACCGACAGCCGCCCCGCTGGCGCCCACAGCTCTCTGGGCCGAGCCTTTAGCGGGGCGTGCGAGGAGTTCGGGGTTGTGACCCGGGAGCTGCCAGTAGAAATGGATAAAATCGCCGACCCGTAAGTTGGGCTGTGAGCACTTGATGGGGATTTCGCTGCCCTCGGTGGTCTCTACCAATGGGTCCTGCTGCACCTGGACTCTTCCTGCAGACACCGGTGGGAGATAAAGAAGAAAAGCCGTCAGAATTGCTTTAGGCACCGGATGTTGTTCCCCAGAACAAATCGCCCAGAGGCAGTCAGGACCACACGGAGTAGAATTTTAAGAGGATATCAAAGTGTGCAGTATTGGAAAGTGTCCATTAGTATTTGGTAGAGAGATGAATGCGGGAACGAGAGGTGGATTGGTGGAATCACTGAAAAATGGAAGGCTGTGGGACAAAGCAAAGTAAGAGAGAAAGAAAAGGAGAAGGACGGACTGCATGAGTTCTATGAAGAGAGTAAAGCAAGGAAACGGGAACGACTCAACAAAGAAAAGAGCGACGAGTGTTCCGAGAGAATGCTATACGGAGTAGAGGGAGGAAGGGACAGGAGGATTTTTCGGGGGCAGAGGTCTGGGAAGAAGCCAGGTAGGACGTCAGCCTCGAGGGACCTGCAGGGCCACCCCAGCCCCAGCCCCAGTCCCGGCCCCCACAGTTGCCAGCAGCCAGACCTGCGCATCGGGCAGAACTGCGGTCAGCGCCGCCAGCTCCGCGCTCCACCAGGGCCGTATCCACCTCTCCGCCACCCGGCGTCTCGCTGTCCCCGCCAGTCCCGGCTCTCTGCTCCGTACGGGTCGCCTCCCCTGCCTTGCTTTCCCTCCCTTGCCCTCCTTCGCCAACCCCGGCCCAGGGCTGAGTCCTGCGCCGGCGCCGCTCGGGCTCTCGCCTGGTGCGGGAGGGATACGGAGGGCAGGCGAGAGCGGCGGCAGAGCGGCGGCGGTCGGGGCTCTGCACCGCGGAGGTGGCGAGGTCGGGCTGGGTGGTCGAGGAGCGGCGTGGTATCGAGGAGCTCAACATTGACAGGCCATGAGCTCCTTTCACCGTCATCATCTCTTCCCTCACATCCCTCCTTCGCTGGCACGTGGGGACTCCTCAATTGTCCTCCAGGGCAGGCACTTTTAAGAATGGTCGAGGAGCACGAGAGGCAGAACATCCTTCCGGGCTCAGCCTCTCCTGGCCTGTCACGGCGAGCTGCCCTGCTGGCAGCAGAAGCACTTCGTCTGGGGACACAGTCCTGTTGGGCTTTTGTCAGTGGCTGTGCTACCAGTGCTACAGCGAAAAGCACTTTCCCCCGGGAAAACTCGGACGTGGTATGGCATCTCCCACCTGCTTTGGAATCATGGAGATGCAGTCTCCATGAGGACAGCTGTGACCTGTCCCTCCTCCTGCTCTTCCTACTAAGAGGACCAAGCCTGTCACACCGGAATTTTGTGTGCCGGAACCAGTACATCTCCAACAGGTTGAGGGGTACTCAGCAAAAAGAGTCATTCTCTTTCCTATCCCTACCACCCCCGTAAAGTCTGAGGGTCCTTCACTCCCCGAGAAAACACAATGCTGATCGTGCAAACAGCGAACCCTGAATGTGTTGCCAGCCTGGGGGAAACTGGAAGTCATGCCAGAGGGAGCCTGGAGGCAGAATGGGACGCACTATTAAAGTTAGCGAGATGAGAGCTTGATAGTGCCTGGGACAGCTTTAAAAGCATCTGCTGCTTTTCTCTAGAAAGGGAGAAATGTGGGACTGTGGAGAGAGTCGGGTGGTGCTGTTGTGGCAGCAGTGCGATGAGAGGACAGAGGGAAAAGGAGAAGAGGCTGAAGGGAAGAGCAGAGACAGAGAAGGGGTCTGAGGTGTCTCTCCTTTCTCTCCTCATTTCCTTAGCCAAGTAAAATCGTCTGGAGTGAACACATGCAAGAGAGCAAAGACGAGAAGATACTTTGCAAGGATTTTCTTTCTTCGATGATATTTCCACACACGAGTCTGAAAAGGCTGTTGAATGTTTCCTGTTAGGAAGAAGAAGGGTGCGTTGATGAAAAAACAGAATTTAGTCACCAGGTGACGCAGGCAGAGAGCGACGACGAGAGAGCCAAGGTTTATGCTCACACCAACCTGCCTGTTTGCTGAGAGAGTCAGAACCCACCTCCGAGCCCCGAGATAACAGAATTGCTACAAACGAGTCTCTTGGGGGAGCAAAGGTAGAAGGAGGGCAGCGAAACGAACTGTTCTTTCAGTGTCTGAAATGCACTCTTTGTGTTTCTCGATCCCACAGCAGCAGCCCCTGTGACTATCTCAGCCGATGGCTTTCTGAGCATTGCCTGGCTCTGGGACCTCACTCATTGGGCAGGGGTTGTTCCCGGTCAGCTCGCACTGCAGTCCTCCCCTCCACAGTTGCAATTGCCTGCTCTGCGGCGCACCCACTGTCGGGCCTGTGGGAGTGCCGAGGCTTCTTCCCCACTCAAGTTTCACATCTTCCCGTGTTGTCCTCAGCTCTCTGGGCTGGTTGCAGTTTCCTCGGGAAAGACGTGTCTCCTCCGCCTCTGGAGCTTCATCCCTGTCCTTCTTCGTCTGCCTGGGACAAACGCCTCTCTCCCAGCTGCCCAGGAACAGGAGATGAGCCTTGCTGGGCAGGAGCCCAGGGTCTCTGGCTGTGTCATGCTCTGCTGGGAAAATGCACAGTGTGAGAGAGGAACGCGGCTCCAGCAGGGTTGCTGGACGTCCGAGTCCCAGCGGTGGCAAGGACTGCAATTTGACGAGGGAAAAGGCTGAGGGATGAGCAGGGAACAGGATGAGGACTCAGTAAGTGACACCCACTGTCTCAGTCTGAAGAGACTGAACTGTTTGCTAGAGGATGAGTTATGAGGTAGACCAAACTCCTCTCTCTCTGCAATTGTTATGTCCAATTCAAACAGAAGAAATAACAACCCTTTATTAAAAGATATATGTATGTTGGCAAAAACAGTAACACAAAACAAAACAACAACAACAACCACAACAACAAGTCGAAAAGAATACTTCTCTGTCCTTTAGCACAGTCCTAACTGCGGTCTGGAGGGAGCGCTGTTGGACCGCTGGAAGGTGTAGGACCTGCAGTGCCTGGTCGTGGTCGACAGGGGGCGCTGTGGGACCGCTGAAGCTGCAGGGCCTGCAGTGCCTGGTTGTGGTCATCAGGGGGCGCTGTGGGAACGCTGTAAGGTGTAGGACCTGCAGTGCCTAGTTGTGACCTGCAGTGTGAGAGAGGAACGCGGCTGCAGCCGAGGTTCTGTCACAAGCCCGTGGTTTGTGTAGGAGTGAAACGCCGTGTTTTCATAGGGGCGCTGTAGAAACAATTACCCGAGTTTTGTATGTCTAAGAAAATCCGCGAAAACTCCAAAGACGACGGTGTCAGTGACTCTGAGTTCAGGTGGGATTGGCAGCAAGTGACAAAGCCCTACTGCCCACGACCGGCGCTGTGCCCCCGGCCCCGACCGCGGCGCTTCGTGCCCGGACACAGGCACGGCTCCTCTGGCCATGTCTGCCCGGGCGCAAGGTGTGCAACGCCGCGTCCGCAACACGGGACCCGGAGAGTCAGAGGAGGTCGCAGCGACGATCTCCCGACACCGACAGTCGCCCCGCTGGTGCCCACAGCTCTCTGGGTCGAGCCTTTAGCGGGGCGTGCGAGGAGTTCGGGGTTGTGACCCGGGAGCTGCCAGTAGAAATGGATAAAATCGCCGACCCGTAAGTTGGGCTGTGAGCACTTGATGGGGATTTCGCTGCCCTCAGTGGTCTCTACCAATGGGTCCTGCTGCACCTGGACTCTTCCTGCAGACACCGGTGGGAGATAAAGAAGAAAAGCCGTCAGAATTGCTTTAGGCACCGGATGTTGTTCCCCAGAACAAATCGCCCAGAGGCAGTCGGGACCACACGGAGTAGAATTTTAAGAGGATGTCAAAGTGTGCAGTATTGGAAAGTGTCCATTAGTATTTGGTGGAGAGATGAGTGAGGGAACGAGAGGCGGATTAGTGGAATCACTGAAAAATGGAAGGCTGTGGGACAAAGCAAAGTAAGAGAGAAAGAAAAGGAGAAGGACGGACTGCATGAGTTCTATGAAGAGAGTAAAGCAAGGAAACGGGAACGGCTCACCAAAGAAAAGAGCGACGAGTGTTCGGAGAGAATATTATACGGAGTAGAGGCAGGAACGGACAGGAGGATTTTTCGGGGGCAGAGGTCTGGGAAGAAACCAGGTAGTACGTCAGCCTCGAGGGACCTGCATCGCCACCCCTACCCCAGTCCCGGCCCCCACGGTCGCAGGCAGCCAGACCTGCGCATCGGGCAGAACCGCGGTCAGCGCCGCCAGCTCCGCCTTCCGCCAGGACCGTATCCGCCTCTCAGCAACCCGGCGTCTCGCTGTCCCCGCCAGTCCCGGCTCTCTGCTCCGTACAGGTCACCTCCTCTGCCTTGCTATCCCTCCCCTGCCCTCATTCGCCAACCTCGGCCCAGGGCTGAGTCCTGTGCCGGCGCCGCTTGGGCTCTCGCCTGGTGCGGGAGGGATACGGAGGGCAGGCGAGAGCGGCGGCAGAGCGGCGGCGGTCGGGGCTCTGCACAGCGGAGGCGGTGAGGTCGGGCTGGGTGGTCGAGGAGGGGCGTGGTATCGAGGAGCTCAACATTGACAGGCCATGAGCTCCTTTCACCGTCATCATCTCTTCCCTCACATCCCTCCTTCGCTGGCACGTGGGGACTCCTCAATTGTCCTCCAGGGTAGGCACTTTTAAGAATAGTCGAGGAGCACGAGAGGCAGAACATCCTTATGGACTCAGTCTCTCCTGGCCTGTCACGTCGAGCTGCCCTGCTGGCAGCAGAAGCACTTCGTCTGGGGACACAGCCCTGTTGGGCTTTTGTCGATGGCTGTGCTACCAGTGCTACGGCGAAAAGCACCTTCCCCAGGGAAAACTCGGACGTGGCATGGCATCTCCCACCTGCTTTGGAATCATGGAGATGCAGTCTCCATGAGGACAGCTGTGACCTGTCCCTCCTCCTGCTCTTCCTACTAAGAGGACCAAGCCTGTCACACCGGAATTTGGTGTGCCGGAACCAGTACATCTCCAACAGGTTGAGGGGCACTCAGCAAAAAGAGTCATTCTCTTTCCTATCCCTACCACCCCCGTAAAGTCTGAGGGTCCTTCACTCCCCGACTTCCTCACTGCCCGGGAACACGCAATGCTGATCGTGCAAACAGCGAACCCTGAATGTGTTGCCAGCCTGGGGGAAACTGGAAGTCATGCCAGAGGGAGCCTGGAGGCAGAATGGGACGCACTATTAAAGTTAGCGAGATGAGAGCTTGATAGTGCCTGGGACAGCTTTAAAAGCATCTGCTGCTTTTCTCTAGAAAGGGAGAAATGTGGGACTGTGGAGAGAGTTGGGTGGTGCTGTTGTGGCAGCAGTGCGATGAGAGGACAGAGGGAAAAGGAGAAGAGGCTGAAGGGAAGAGCAGAGACAGAGAAGGGATCTGAGGTGTCTCTTCTTTCTCTCCTCATTTCCTTAGCCAAGTAAGATCGTCTGGAGTGAACACATGCAAGACAGCAAAGACGAGAAGATACTTTGCAAGGATTTTCTTTCTTCAATGGTATTTCCACACACGAGTCTGAAAAGGCTGTTGAATGTTTCCTGTTAGGAAGAAGAAGGGTGCGTTGATGAAAAGCCAGAACTTAGTTACCAGGGGGCGCAGGCAGAGAGGCGAGGACCAGAGAGCAGAGGTTTATGCTCACACCAACCTGCCTGTTTGCTGAGGGAGTCAGAAACCACCTCCGAACCCTGAGATAACAGAGCTGCCACAAACGAGTCTCTTGGGGGAGCAAAGGTAGAAGGAGGGCAGTGAAACGAACTGTTCTTTCAGTGCCTGAAATGCACTCTTTGTGTTTCTCGATCCCACAGCAGCAGCCCCTGTGGCCATCTCAGCCGATGGCTTTCTGAGCATTGCCTGGCTCTGGGGCCTTACTCACAGGCAGGGGTTGTTCCCAGTCAGCTCGCACTGCAGTCCTCCCCTCCACAGTTGCAATTGCCTGCTCTGCGGCGCACCCACTGTCGGGCCTGTGGGAGCTCCGAGGCTTCTTCCCCACTCAGGTTTCACATCTTCCCGTGTTGTCCTCAGCTCTCTGGGCTGGTTGCAGCTTCCTCGGGAAAGACGTGTCTCCTCCGCCTCTGGAGCTTCATCCCTGTCCTTCTTCGTCTGCCTGGGACAAACGCCTCTCTCCCAGCTGCCCAGGAACAGGAGATGAGCCTTGCTGGGCAGGAGCCCAGGGTCTCTGGCTGTGTCATGCTCTGCTGGGAAAATGCACAGTGTGAGAGAGGAACGCGGTTCCAGCAGGGCTGCTGGACGTCCGAGTCCCAGCGGTGGCAAGGTCTGCATATTGCCGAGGGAAAAGGCTGAGGGATGAGCAGGGAACAGGATGAGGACTCAGTAGGTGACACCCACTGTCTCAGTCTGAAGAAACTGAACTGTTTGCTAGAGGATGAGTTATGAGGTAGACCAAACTCCTCTCTCTCTGCAATTGTTATGTCCAATTCAAACAGAAGAAATAACAACCCTTTATTAAAAGATATATGTATGTTGGCAAAAACAGTAACACAAAACAAAACAACAACAATAACAACCACAACAAGTCTAAAAGAATACTTCTCTGTCCTTTAGCACAGTCCTAACTGCGGTCTGCAGGGAGCACTGTTGGACCGCTGGAAGGTGTAGGACCTGCAGTGCCTGGTCATGGTCGGCAGGGGGCGCTGTGGGACCACTGAAGCTGCAGGACCTGCAGTGCCTGGTTGTGGTCATCAGGGGGCACTGTTGGATCACTGAATCTCCAGGACCTGCAGTGCCTAGTTGTGACCTGCAGTGTGAGAGAGGAACGCGGCTGCAGCCGAGGTTCTGTCACAAGCCCGTGCTTTGTGTAGGAGTGAAACGCCGTGTTTTCATAGGGGCGCTGTAGAAACAATTACCCGAGTTTTGTATGTCTAAGAAAATCCGCGAAAACTCCAAAGACGACGGTGTCAGTGACTCTGAGCTCAGGTGGGATTGGCAGCAGGTGACAAAGCCCTACTGCCCACGGCCGGTGCTGTGGCCCCGGCCCCGCCCGCGGCGGTTCGTGCCCGGCCGCAGCCACGGCTCCTCTGGCCATGTCTGCCCGGGTGCAAGGTGTGCAACGCCGCGTCCGCAACACGGGACCCGGAGAGTCAGAGGAGGTCGCAGCGACGATCTCCCGACACCGACAGCCGCCCCGCTGGCGCCCACAGCTCTCTGGGCCGAGCCTTTAGCGGGGCGTGCGAGGAGTTCGGGGTTGTGACCCGGGAGCTGCCAGTAGAAATGGATAAAATCGCCGACCCGTAAGTTGGGCTGTGAGCACTTGATGGGGATTTCGCTGCCCTCGGTGGTCTCTACCAATGGGTCCTGCTGCACCTGGACTCTTCCTGCAGACACCGGTGGGAGATAAAGAAGAAAAGCCGTCAGAATTGCTTTAGGCACCGGATGTTGTTCCCCAGAACAAATCGCCCAGAGGCAGTCAGGACCACACGGAGTAGAATTTTAAGAGGATATCAAAGTGTGCAGTATTGGAAAGTGTCCATTAGTATTTGGTAGAGAGATGAATGCGGGAACGAGAGGCGGATTGGTGGAATCACTGAAAAATGGAAGGTTGTGGGACAAAGCAAAGTAAGAGAGAAAGAAAAGGAGAAGGACGGACTGCATGAGTTCTATGAAGAGAGTAAAGCAAGGAAACGGGAACGACTCAACAAAGAAAAGAGCGACGAGTGTTCCGAGAGAATGCTATACGGAGTAGAGGGAGGAAGGGACAGGAGGATTTTTCGGGGGCAGAGGTCTGGGAAGAAGCCAGGCAGGACGTCAGCCTCGAGGGACCTGCATGGCCACCCCAGCCCCAGCCCCAGTCCCGGCCCCCACAGTTGCCGGCAGCCAGACCTGCGCATCGGGCAGAACTGCGGTCAGCGCCGCCAGCTCCGCGCTCCACCAGGGCCGTATCCACCTCTCCGCCACCCGGCGTCTCGCTGTCCCCGCCAGTCCCGGCTCTCTGCTCCGTACGGGTCGCCTCCCCTGCCTTGCTTTCCCTCCCTTGCCCTCCTTCGCCAACCCCGGCCCAGGGCTGAGTCCTGCGCCGGCGCCGCTCGGGCTCTCGCCTGGTGCGGGAGGGATACGGAGGGCAGGCGAGGGCGGCGGCAGAGCGGCGGCGGTCGGGGCTCTGCACCGCGGAGGTGGCGAGGTCGGGCTGGGTGGTCGAGGAGCGGCGTGGTATCGAGGAGCTCAACATTGACAGGCCATGAGCTCCTTTCACCGTCATCATCTCTTCCCTCACATCCCTCCTTCGCTGGCACGTGGGGACTCCTCAATTGTCCTCCAGGGCAGGCACTTTTAAGAATGGTCGAGGAGCACGAGAGGCAGAACATCCTTCCGGGCTCAGCCTCTCCTGGCCTGTCACGGCGAGCTGCCCTGCTGGCAGCAGAAGCACTTCGTCTGGGGACACAGTCCTTTTGGGCTTTTGTCGGTGGCTGTGCTACCAGTGCTACAGCGAAAAGCACCTTCCCCCGGGAAAACTCGGACGTGGTATGGCATCTCCCACCTGCTTTGGAATCATGGAGATGCAGTCTCCATGAGGACAGCTGTGCCCTGTCCCTCCTCCTGCTCCTCCTGCTCAGAGGACCAAGCCTGGCACACCGCAATTTTGTGTGCCGGAACCAGTACATCTCCAACAGGTTGAGGGGCACTCAGCAAAAAGAGTCATTCTCTTTCCCATCCCTGCCACCCCCGTAAAGTCTGAGGGTCCTTCACTCCCCGAGTTCCTCACTCCCTGAGAACACGCAATGCTGATCGTGCAAACAGCGAACCCTGAATGTGTTGCCAGCCTGGGGGAAACTGGAAGTCATGCCAGAGGGAGCCTGGAGGCAGAATGGGACGCACTATTAAAGTTAGCGAGATGAGAGCTTGATAGTGACTGGGACAGCTTTAAAAGCATCTGCTGTTTTTCTCTAGAAAGGGAGAAATGTGGGACTGTGGAGAGAGTCGGGTGGTGCTCTTGTGGCAGCAGTGCGATGAGAGGACAGAGGGAAAAGGAGAAGAGGCTGAAGGGAAGAGCAGAGACAGAGAAGGGGTCTGAGGTGTCTCTTCTTTCTCTCCTCATTTCCTTAGCCAAGTAAGATCGTCTGGAGTGAACACATGCAAGACAGCAAAGATGAGAAGATACCTTGCAAGGATTTTTCTTTCTTCGATGGTATTTCCACACACGAGTCTGAAAAGGCTGTTGAATGTTTCCTGTTAGGAAGAAGAAGGGTGCGCTGATGAAAAGCCAGAACTTAGTCACCAGGTGGCGCAGGCAGAGAGGTGAGGACGAGAGAGCCGAGGTTTATGCTCACACCAACCTGCCTGTTTGCTGAGGGAGTCAGAAACCACCTCCGAGCCCCGAGATAACAGAGCTGCCACAAACGACTCTCTTGGGGGAGCAACGGTAGAAGGAGGGCAGCGAAACGAACTGTTCTTTCAGTGCCTGAAATGCACTCTTTGTGTTTCTCGATCCCACAGCAGCAGCCCCTGTGGCTATCTCAGCCGACGGCTTTCTGAGCATTGCCTGGCTCTGGGACCTCACTCACGGGCAGGGGCTGTTCCCGGTCAGCTCGCACTGCAGTCCTCCCCTCCACAGTTGCAATTGCCTGCTCTGCAGTGCACCCACTGTCGGGCCTGTGGGAGTGCCGAGGCTTCTTCCCCACTCAGGTTTCACATCTTCCCGTGCTGTCCTCAGCTCTCTGGGCTGGTTGCAGTTTCCTTGGGGAAGACGTGTCTCCTTCACCTCTGGAGTTTCATCCCTATCCTTCTTCGTCCGCCTGGGAAAAACTCCTCTCTCCCAGCTGCTCAGGAACGGGAGATGAACCTTGCTGGGTAGGAGCCCAGGGTCTCTGGTTGTGTCATGCTCTGCTGGGAAAATGCACAGTGTGAGAGAGGAACGCGGCTCCAGCAGGCTGCTGGACGTCCGAGTCCCAGCGGTGGCAAGGACTGCAATTTGCCGAGGGAAAAGGCTGAGGGATGAGCAGGGAACAGGATGCGGACTCAGTAGGTGACACCCACTCACAAGCAGGGAGCACACGGGCCCGGTGTGGGCTGGATGTGGCGGCGGCAGAGCAGCGGTGGTCAGGGCTCTGCACCGCAGAGGCAGTGGGGCCGGACTGGTTGGTCGAGGAGCGGCGTGGTATCAAGGAGCTCAACATTGACAGGCCATGAACTCCTTTCATAGTCATCATCTCTTCCCCCACATCCCTCCTTTGCTGGCACGTGTGGATTCTTGAACAAACGCCTCTCTCCCAGTTGCCCAGGAACGGGAGATGAGCCTTGCTGGGCAGCAGCCCAGCCCATCCACAGGGAGCTTCGCCGCCTGCAGCAGGAGCACTTCTTCTGGGTGACACATTCCGGTTAGGGTTTTGGTAGGGCTGTAACACCACTGCTATGGTGAGGCATTGCATGGGACAAGCACCTTTCCCAGGGAAAGCTCGGAGGTGGCATGGCATCTCCCACCTGCTTTGGAGTCATGGAGATGCAGTCTGGATTCATGGAGCAACCGTGCCCTCCGGGAGAGGATAAAGGCCCTGGAAAATGAACATTGCTCTTTTGTCCCACATCTCCGAAAATATCGCATCGCGTTCCATACATCTGCTTCCTAGACAGAAGGCTCCCATCCTGCGAAGGCTGTATGGGTAGAGGGCGTCAAGGGTTTGGTGAACCTCTAGGTATACACCTGTGCTACCCTCCCATCTCCGCAGAGGTGTAACATGGGGAGAAATCATTGAGCTTTGTTCTCTCTTCCACTAGTACCTCAGCCCAAGAGTATCTCTATTGAGGGGGAGTTTGGCCTGGCTGAGCTCTCCCAGCAGAGCTCCCTGGAAATGATCACATGGAGCTCACTAGAGGGAAGAGAGGATGCCCTCAGCTTCTCTGTCTCCAAGCTGGAAATGGCCAGTCTGTCAGGCATCCAGGCAGGGAGATGGGCTCGTGAGCCTTACCCACTCTGCACAGTCTCTGGTCGAAATAGGATTTGTTTTCTTCATCCCTGTGGGAGAGAAGTATGTGGTCTGGAATGCACTTGACCCTTCAGTCCCAGTGACAGTTCCTTGGCTCTCAGACTGCAATTCCAATGTGGGGGATAAAGGTCCTTGTAGGCTGAAGTCCAAAACTGTTGCCAGAACTCTGGCTTTCCCTCTGCAAGCCACAAGGGCTGTTCTTCCTCTCACAATGCATCAACCTCAGGGCTGTGTCCCTTTCCTTCTGTCCCCCTTTGGGACAACGTCTCTGCGGCTCTCAATCGGCACCTGGTCAATGGGCTGCACAGGTACATTTGGCAGGGGCTTGGACAAGAGAGGGAGCTGTGTCCCACCTGCACCCCCACCACTGCACTGGAAGCTGATCCATGCAGGTAGACTGAGGGATCCTGTCCCACTCATGTGTCCTTCTGCCTGTCCATGAAACCAACGTCATCCTTTTGAGGTCTCCAGCACTGGGGAGAGCAGGTGTGTGCTGGCGTGGAGCAGTGTGTGGGTGTGGTGAGGGTGGAGGGGCTGCCAGCCATGCTGAGGCACTGCCAGCATTAGAATTGAACTGAAGACGCAAATTTTGGTGATTCCGTCCTTGTTGGGCCCTGGAATTGGCAGCAGCAGAGCGAGAGTGTGATCTGTAGAGCAGCAGGAAAGGACGGCACAGGGGGCAGGTCAATGCTTCTTTCTTGAGCAGGTCTGTTGCAGGTTGGTACATAACTGTTCAACTGCACCGTCTTGCTTTCAACCCTGGCCAGCAACCAAGGTCCACACAGCTGCTCACTCACTCCCCCCTCAGTAGCATCCAGGAGACAACCGGATGGGTAAAAGCAAGGAAACTCACAGGGTCAGAAAAAGACAACTTAATTGGGAAAATAGAAGGCATGCACAGAAGCAAAACAATGCAAAAAATTAATTCCCTGCTTCCCATGGGCAGGCAGGTGTTCAGCTGCCTTCAGCAGAGCAAGGCCCCATCACGCATGATGGGTACTTTGGAAAACAAACACCATCACAACAAACCTCCCCTCCTTCCTCCTTCTTCCCCCCAAGGTTTAAATACTGAGCGTGATGTCATAAGGTCTGGCATATCCCTTTGCTCAGTGTGAGTCACCTGTCCTGGCTGTGTATCCTCCTAACATCCAATTCACCACCAATTTCCTTGCCGGCGTGGCAGCAGAAAAAGCAGAAAAAGCCTTTGCTCTGCGTAAGCTCAGCAATATCAAAGATGCTTCTGTATTATCAACCCTGGGTTCAGCACGAATCCATAAAACCAGCCCCAATAGCAACCACTGTGAAGAAAGTTCACTCTACCCAGGCCAAAACCAGCAACATGCACTCAGACTCCTCCTGAATCTGGGAAAATGCTCCTCTGTGTTGCTCACAAACAGAGCAGTGGAGTGTCCCCAGCACATTTCACTTGGTGAGTAACACACAAGGACACACACAGGGAGAGGCTCAGGCACGTTGATGTGACTCATGCACAAATCTGTGCTCCCACAGCGTTTCATGTGGAACCCAGCTGCACACAAGAGCACACAAACCAGGAAGCCATGTAGGAAAACAACCAACCATGGACTCTGCTGAGGACACCTGGGGACAAGACCGCAGGGCTGGGAAGGACAAGGCTCTAGGCAAGCCCGTGACACTGTTTGTGTGCTCAGAGACTGACCAGTGTGGGAGAAGTCAGAAGAGGCCCAAATACTTTCCTGAGGGCAGGACAGGGTCAAAGCAGCTGCCCAAAGCACACATGTAGAGAGGCAACAACTGCTGACCATTGGGGTGAGCTGAGGAGGGAGGGAAAGAGAATGACATGGCCCATCCTCATGCCCAGGAGTCCTTGGGTAGCCACAGGTGATTGCTGCAGCTTCTTCCTGAGAACAGCACTTCAAACGAGCCCACCGGAGTGATCCAGACTGATGCATCATTTGCCTGCTCTGGATGCATCCAGCCCTGGAGCTGAGTCTGCTCCTGACATTACTGAGTCCTTGCCCTGGAAATCCTGGAATATTTCATCCCAAAACCAGAAGAAGACTTCACTGGGGCACGGGTATGGAAGAAATCTTGGAGGTGCAGGAGCGGCCCCTGCTGGCCCCGGCTGACGCTGTGCCCCTGGCCCCGCCTGCGGCGGTTCCTGCCCGGCTGCAGCCTCGGCTCCTCTGGCCATGTCTGCCAGGGCGCAGGAATACATAACCGCATCCCCAACATGGGACCGGGAGAGGCACAGGGAGTTCCGGCGACGGTCTGGCGACACCGACACCTGTCCCGCCTTGTCCGGTGGATCTTTGGAGCCTTTGTGAATGCTCACGAGGAGTTCGGGCCCTCGGCCCGGCAGCTGACTGTACCAGTAGATCAATTCTTTTGACTGGATGTCGGGGTGTGAGCAGTTGCTGTTTATTTCGGTGCCCTCGGTGGTCTCGACCAACGGTTCCTGCTGCACCCGGGCTCTGCCTGCAGCCACTGCCGGGGAGAACAGAAGAATTAGATTTCTGCAGTGGAAAGTGCCGTGCAGGGGCAGAGGATGACAGTGCTGATGGGGATATGTGCTGAGAATAAAGTTTGGCCAGACTATCTCACAAAGAGAGGTTGGTTGTTGACAAGAATATGAGGCATGCTTTGAAGGAAAGTCTGAGTTAATAAGACGAGAAGGGAAGGAGGAAAAGAGCTTGGCTGGTAGGAATGGAGGGAGGGAAGGATGAATAGATGGATTAAGAAATAGAGTAAAAAAGATGGGAGAGCTGGGAGGGAATGGCTTCATGAAGGGAAAAAAGTATGATGGCAAAGGAGGGGACATAGGGTAAATTAGAACCGGGGAAGTGCGGCAGTGTCAGAGGCCAGTCCTGTGCCCAGCCCCCGTCCCACAAAGCCCCTGGCCCCCACGGTCCCGCGCACCGAGCTGCACTGCCGTCAGCGCCACCAGCCCCGCCCCCCGCCAGCGCGCATCCCGGCGCTCCGACGGCCACGTGTCTCTGCCGCCACCAGTCCCGGCTCTGCTCCAGACGGGCCGCCTCCTCTCCGCCTCCTCTACCTTCCTCTCCCTCCCCCGCCCTCCTCCGCCAAATCCGCCCCGGGGCCGAGCCCTGAGCCGGCCCCGCTCGGGCTGTCGCCGGGTGCGGGCTGGATGCGAAGGGGAGGTGAGAGTTGCTCCGCACCGCGGAGGCGGCAAGGCCGAGCTGGGTGGCAGGGGAGCGGGTTGGTATCGGGGAGCTCAACATTGACACGAACCCCCAGCCCTGGAGCCGGGCATGCCACGAACCCCCAGCATCTCCTGGGCCTGCGAAGAGTTCCTGTGAGGGGCATGGTAAAAGGGGTTTTTCAGCCTTTCAAGATTGGCGGAGTGGGGGATGGGCATACCACAAACCCCCAACGTCTCGGACAGCCCAGGGCAGAGTTCATGTGGAGGGCATGGTAAACTCAGCTCTTCTCGCCTTTTCAGGGCTTGACATCTTCAGCAGCACTGGAGGGAGCGATTGGCCCGGCTGCCCATCAGAGGTATAGTGCAAAAGTCTTGCAAAAGCCTGCAAAATCTCCTGGCAACCCTAGAATGCATAAATCGTCAACCTGACACCACCCCGTGATTTATGCATTCAATAATTTCTTTTGTCATTCACTCTGAATCTTCTTTGTGGGAGGTGCCTTTCGTACAGTGGACAGAAAGAGAGAAGAGTAAAGAAAAGGAAGACATAGCACAAACCTTTTCCCAAGGCAATGCAATTCCCCCCTCAAAAGAAAACACCTTACAGTAAAATAGTAAGCATATGGGATATAACAGGATCTTAATAGCTACAATCAAATTTCCTAACATTAACAAAGTTACAGACATTGGGATTTAATCCCGACACAAATCTAATTTTCCTTAGCTACTGCTTCTACCCCGCGAGTAGTAGGTGTGAGGGATTCCGTAATAATGTGTCTGTTAGAGGGGCCGATGTGTCTTGAAATTGGACTTAAAATTACACATCGGTTTTTATGCAAATACATTAAATTACTTGGGAGTTGGTACAAGGCTTTCTTTTATTCTCTTCAGGTAACACTTTTGTTTTGTCTAGATGTAGTTTCGACTTAAAGAAATCCTTAAACAATATATATAAAGCACACTTTTATTACGGCTGGGGAAATGCCGGAGGTTTCGTCCCCCTGTGCATGTCCGCTGAGAAAAGAAACACACAGCTTTTTATACAGTGGGTTTCAGAAATTACCTATCATATACACTCTTTATGAAGTCTCTCTTATCTAGACTTTTGGTTGCCTAACTCCTATTCTTACTATTATAGAGTAGTTACACAAAGTTTTATCATTTCAAAGAGCTTAGGTTCCCCCCACCCCTCCTTCTGTCTCCTTTGCACAGTTATGTGCTAGAAGTCTTTCTCTGTTTCCTGACAGTCCTTTTGTTTACGTAAGCTAGCTTTATCTTAATTGTCCACAGTTCAGGCAGCAATCTTCTTTCAAGCAGCTACAATTTGCGGAGTCACACTAACATAGCTACATTTACTAACATAGTTAAATTTTTATTTTATTTTTCTTGTCTTTATTTCAACTCCCCCCTTTTCTTTTAACTAATGCAAATGCTTTTGCATCATCGCCCTTTGTACAGTCCAGAGCACATGTACGTGTTGTGCTATAGTCTTAATTTCCCACCACATCCATGGATTGATGACTGTAAGGAGGAAAGCTGTCAGCATCAAAACCAAGACCAGGTGAATCAGGAAGTTAAACAACTGGGCTGGTTGTATATTGTATATATACCAATGATATTCTCTAGTCTTTGCCACTTTGGTAATGATGTTTTTAGTCTCTGCTGTGTCATGTTTCACTTGCTACAGCATGTGACGTGAAGTAGCCTTTACCTTTTCCATCATTCGGTCCACATCAGGATGCTAGAGCATTTTCTGGAGGATATTAATGTCCACACCTATTTGTAGTTTAGGCACTCCATGATATAACATATATTTTTTTGAGATCAATTGCATGGTGGTCACAGGACTAGTGTAACTAAAGTCACATCCTATTATTTTAGTAAAATTGCAAACACAGAAGTCAGTACCATTAGTTAATTCTTTACAATCATCAATAGTTATATTTGTGCAAGGTGTCCTGATGCATGCACATCTTTTGCCTACATAGTATACTTGAGGCTGTGCCTGTGTATTTGGGAACATTTCAAAAGGGCTTAGTCCTTCTTTAGTCTTAAGTTTGACCCTTATTCACAATAAGGCTAGAGGTAAGGCTTGGTACCCATGCAGGTTTACTTCTTGACATATTTTTTATTCGTTTTCTCCACTTGACCTCTTGCCTGTGGTCGATATGGAGGATGTAATTGCCAATCAATTTGCAGAATGTTGCTTATTTTTTAATTATAAAATGTGGTCCTCGATCTGAGGAGATGATGTTGGGTACTTTGAACTTGGGGATAATTTCATTAAGTAGTACTTTGAGAACTTGTCAAGCCTTATTGCTTCGGGTCAGGAAAGCTTTTAGCCAACCTGAGAAGGTATCTTAGAATCAAGAGTTATCGGTACTTCTTTTTCTTAGGTAATTCTGAAAAATCTATTTGTCAGTGTTGCTTTGGGAGGTTACCCTTGACAACTGTCCCTATTTCTATTTTATTGGTTGTGTGAGGATTATTGTGTAGTGTATTCTCTAGGTGTTTACGCAGTGCGTTGTCCCAAATGAGTTTCTTTTTTCTCTTTGTACAACTTTCTATAGTACCTTTTCAGGTATTACTACTTACGCTGTTTTTAAGAGGTATATATTACCTTTGAGTTGACTTTGTTGATTTTTTAATTTTAAATTTTCTTTCGAATACGATACATTAGAGTTTACCTCTATGATTTTGCCATCTGGGATTATGGATGCAAATCCTACCTGGCCGTATCTGCTGCCTTTTTCCCACTCGATCTACTAACCGAATGCTTTTTTCCTGGTCCGTATTACCTTCTTGATGTCCTTTGCAAGGCATAATGGCAAGCTTTTTGGTATTTAAATAGACTTTAAAGATATCTTCAGCATGCTTTTTCTCTTTTCCTTCTGATGAGAGTTTCTGTTGCAGTTGGTGGGCCAGCCTGGGCACTCCATGGACAGCAAAAGCTTTCTGTCATGGCACCTTTGGTCTGGGAGGAATTTTCGACAGTACACAATTTTGGGAGACGGGATAGAAGTTTGAGAGCAGAATTGAAAAAAGGAAACAGCAGTTATCCCCAGGAAAGGAAGCCTGCAAGCTCTGGCTTTCTGATACAGTTGGTGGGCCAGCCTGGGCACTCCATGGGAAGGAAGAGCTTTGTAGACTGGTCTACTCTGTCTGGGAGGAATCTTGGTTCGTGTGGAATTTTGTCAGGGAGGAATGGCAGTTTGAGTGCAGGGCTGAGAACAGGAGGAGGAGCAGAGGAGCCCAGGGGAGCATGCGCCGACATCGGTAACCTAATTGGTCAAATAAGTCACATGGTGTTAAAGGATAAAACAGTGCCAATTTTAAAATAAGTTCTCTTTGTTCACCATCACACGAGGAGGTGTTTTTCCTTATTATATATGGCATACGCCAAACCTACATATGGTGCACCCAAATTTGGGACTTTTTTAACTTATATTAAGTCAGATTAGATTATCCTGAATCAGGAAATTTGCTGGTAGATTCCATTTATCGAGTCAATTGTTCCGACGCGGGAATCTTTTACCGCAAAAAATGTAGACGTCTGTAATCGTTGTCTCAGTGGCATCTGAGAAACGGAAAGTTAGTTTAGGAGTTCCAAAATATTAGAAAAAGTGCATAATACGAGAAGAAGAATGAAGAAAAGAAGAAGCCGACAGATCGGGGCAGTTGGAGAGGCGGAACGGGCTCCTACATACGCTGAGCGGTGAGTTAGACTGAGAGGCAGCTTTAACATCTAACATTTGGCAAGGACTTTTCCCTAACCGGTGCAGTGCCACGCAACTCGGAAACACGGGTGGCGGAGCACCTTAAAACCGCCAGGGGAAGCCCCACTACCTACCGCTTGCCACGGCTTGGCCGTGTGCGTAAAAAGCGGCTCCGCCGCTGCTGCATTCCAACATCCTCAGCTACCGCTGGACCCCACGCAGCCCGCATTGGTTTCTGCCTAGCAGGAACTGCTACAAGCTCCCCGCCCGCCCGCCGCCCCTACCGGCTCTGCGCCATGCTTAAAAGCCATGCCACGACCTCGCCGCGACCCCCCCGCACCACATTTAAACTGCGCAGGACCTACTGAACCGTGTCGTGCCGCGCCGTGACTTTCCGCTGCAGCGCCCAAACCCCCGCACCGCCCAGCAATCCGCGGGAACCCTGGAGCTGCTGCCGCCGCCGGATGCCGCTGCCACCGCCGGACGTCACAGACGGAGCCCGCGCTCGCTCTCGCCAGCAGCTGCCACGCTGCCGACACCGTAGCCCGCAGTCTCCGCAGCACCGGCAGACGCCGCTTGAAGACACCGCCAGCGCAGGCCGCCACACGCCGCCACCGCCACGTGCCTGCAGACGCCGACGCCTCTTGTTGCAGAAGCCCACGCCCACACCGATCACCTGCTGTTGCTTGCCCGTAGCACCGCTGCCGCCGAGCCAGCGCCTGCCGCTGCCCGAGCGACGCCGAGCCTGACTGCGCCCGCCGCTGCCCCGCGCCCGCCGCTCTCAGCTTGCGCCGAGGACCCCAGCCACCGACACCGGGATGCCACAGCCTAGCCTCGCAGACCCAGTCGACAGAGAACCGGGAGAAACCAGCTAATAGACAAACACCTTCCAGCAACGCACGTGTACAGCGCTGAGACTGAAAGGTAAAATGGGAAGTTTTCTTTCCACTGAGGTATCACAAGACACAGATACACTGGCTACCCTGCTAAAACCATATCACATACAGGTTACAAGGGCTGAATTGACAGAGTTGGTACGCTTTATTAAGGCAGCTGTACCCGAACTGCCATTGGTTGAAGCCCTCCACATAGAAATATGGGACAAATTATGAAACCTTATAAAACTCAAAGCTCAAGGGGGAGACCCCCAAGTGAACAATGCTTTCCCAGCCTGGCAAGCCATAATGTCTGCATTAAGCAGAGCACACGAATGGACAACACACGCATCCAACACCAACACACACACCCCCGCTCAAGCTGCTGCCAACAGCCCAGCTTTTAGGCATGGGAGCCCAAGGGACGCGGGTCGTCGGGAAGGGACGGGGCCTGCGATGCGAGATCCCAGTCCATGGGACCACCGCAGGGGGCCCCGTAATGGCGTTGGGGGGGGTAGCCCAGCACATTTGCCACTTCATACCGCGGATGACCGCCGACCACGTGCCCAGGGGTGGGTGTCACCATCTTGCCCGCCACATGGACCAGAAACTGACCCGTCCCTTCCCACTCCAGCACTACCCCGTCCCACCCACAGGCACAATGGGGGATGTAACCCCCCCCGCGCCGCCTCCACCACCCACCACCACCCCCCCACAGGGAACCAGGTTCACTGGGGCTACAGGGGGGGAGGAATGGGGGGATGAGGAGGAGGAATTCGGGACGGTTCTGCCGGGGGAGAATGATGCAGCAAACGGGGAAGGATCGATTGATAGGTGGGGTTTGTGTAGAGAGGAGGCATTATGAACAGGGGACTTGCAAGTAATAAATGCATGTCCTGTCGTTATTGGCCCACGCCAGAATCGCCGATTCCAACCCTTACCACACGAACTAACAAAAGAACTGAGACAACTAATAAGGGAAACTGGTGTGTCCTCCTCTAACACCCTTGCGTTTTTAGAAACACTGAACTCCACCTACATTTTCATGCTACACGATTGGAGAACCCTACTAAAAATAAGCCTTACTTACACCCAGTACAATGTGTGACTGAACGATTTTAGAGAAAATTGCTCCGCTCATGCTAATGACCCACAAGCAGGTGTAACAGCACATCAACTCACCGGGGAAGGTAACTACCGTTCAATAGATTCTCAAATGGGGTACAATAGGGAAGTATATGAAGTAATAGCCAAACATGCAATGTGGGCTATGAGGAAACTACCCACATCAGATAAAGATACCAATTTATCATTTACAAAAATAATGCAGGGCCCAACAGAACCATACACCCAATTCTTAGATCGGCTGCAATCTGCCCTAGATAGGCGGATTGAAAGCGAGGAAGCCAGAGAAATACTTAGCAGGCAATTGGCTTTGGAGAACACGAACCCTGACTGTAAAAGAGTTCTACAGACCCTTCCCAAAAGGGAGACCATTGCAGAACTGGTTCGTGCCTGTCAAGGGGTTGGCTCTATGGCACATCAGACTGATTTATTGGCAGTAGCACTGAGTGCCCAATTAAGAGCACAGGAGGGAGCCAGACCCAGAAATGGTTGTTACATTTGTGGTGCCCCTGACCACTTTCAAAGGGATTGCCCTAGGAAACCCCTAGCAGTGGCACCCCGCAGGCACCCAAAAGCAAGGAAGGTGCCAAAAAACTGGAGGTGAGGGGCACTGTCGCACGCCCCAGTACAACAAATAAATGCGACACAAGGGAACAGGCTGGCAATTTGTGCCCCCCCGCATCAGCCAGCGCTTTGTGCCCCTCCACCCCAGCCAGTGCTGGGCTGGACTTATCCAACCGAGACACAGTCTTCATAACTTCCACAGAGGGAGTGCTAATCCCGACTGGGCGTTGGGGTCCCCTTAGCCCAGGGGTACACGCACTACTGATTGGAAGGTCCTCCACTACCAGAATGGGTTTATTTGTGCTGCCTGGAGTAATAGACTCAGATTCTCATAGTGAGATTCTAATAATGGCCTGGACCCGTTCACCCCCCTGTTTCATTCCAAAGGGACAGAAAATAGCTCAACTAATCCCCTTCTACAACGCGTCACTTGCGGGGGAGGGGGAGAAGGAGTGGGGTTCAGGGGCCTTTGGTAGCACAGGACAGCCACAAGTTTGCTGGGCAGCAGCCATCACAGCCACACAGCCGCTCATGACGTGCCAGGTTAATGGGCACAGATTTACAGGCCTTGTGGACTCGGGAGCCGATTTTCCATCATAAAGGACTCCGAATGGCCACTTGACTGGCCCACTGTTTGCCCAGCTGCAATCATTCAGGGGGTGGGAGGCACACAAAGACCCAGACAGAGTGCCCAAGTACTCACTGTCTTGGGACCAGAGGGACAATTAGCCAAAGTAGCTCCTTTTTGTTGCTCCAATTCCTTGTTCACTGTGGGGGAGAGATGTTCTCGGGCAGTTTGGCACAGTCATGCAAATTCCTCCTGCGAGCAGCCAGATTTTCCAATAGGGGCCATTGGTCAGCCATCCCAAGCATCAATTAAGCTAGTCTGGAAAAGTGACCAGCCGGTCTGGGTGGACCAATGGCCCATGAAAAGGGAACGGCTTGAACATTTAAAAAAGCTTGTAAAAGAGCAATTAGAAGCAGGACATATCATGCCAACAAACAGTCCCTAGAATACTCCTATGTTTTGCATCCCCAAAAAGAGTGGCAAGTGGAGGATGCTACAGGACCTCAGGGCAGTAAATGCAGTCATAGAGCCCATGGGAGCACTGCAACCAGGGTTGCCCTCACCCGCTATGCTCCCAGCAAATTGGCCGCAAATAATAATTGATTTAAAGGACTGCTTTTTTACCATCTTTCTGCACTCCGAGGATGCGCCAAGGTTTGCTTTTTCCATCCCAGCCTTGAACAATGCACAGCCCATGCAAAGGTATCACTGGGTTGTCCTTCCTCAGGGGATGAAAAATAGTCCTACAATATGTCAAACAGTAGTGGCAAATGCTATTCACCCCATCAGAAAGCATTTTCCCTCTGCCATCATCTATCACTACATAGATGATATTTTAATTACCATGGCCACAGAACATGAACTGCAAATTGTTGTTGCTGCTCTAACTGATGCTGTCCAAGAAGCAGGGTTGCAGGTTGCTCCAGAGAAAATCCAGTGATCGCAGCCCTGGACCTATCTTGGATGGAGGGTAACACAGCAAGAAATTTCCCCACAGCCACTGCAACTCGAGGTAAAAGACACTTTAACTTTACATCACTTGCAGAAACTCCTGGGAGCCATTAATTGGTTAAGGCCTATCCTAGGCTCAACCACAGAGGAGCTACACCCTCTATTTGAGTTGCTAAAGGGGGGACTCTGACCTAACGTCTAACAGGTGTCTGACAGCAGAGGCAAAACAGGTGTTAGACATTTGTGCCAAGGCGATAGAGAATAGGCAGGGCAGGAGGAGAAATCCTGAACTGCAAATCTGCCTGGCCCTTGTTCCCACCAGGTACCAGCCATTTGCAGTCTTGTTTCAGTGGGATCAAACTGAGAAAGACCCGTTGCTGGTTCTGAACTGGTTGTTTCTGCCCCACACACCACCCAAAACTGTATGGACCGTTAATGAAATGTTTGCTAAGCTTGTCATTAAAGGCAGAGGACGACTACAGGAACTGGACGGAAGAGATCCGGCTATCATCTACGTTCCAGCTATGAAGGACAATTTAGATTGGATGCTGGCTGAGGACACAGGATTCCAAGCTGCCTTGGCAAGTTTTGATGGTGACACTTTGGTCAATCTCCCTAAACACAGATTGTGGGCAGAAATTGGTAATTTACCTTTAAAAGCTATGACCAGATGCAAAAATGAACCAGTGAAAGGCCTCATGGTTTTCACCGATGCATCTGGAAGAACACAAAAGGCTGCAGTGACGTGGGTAAACCCTGATACAGGACAATGGGAACGAGAGGTACAGACCATGAACCAAGGTTCTGTGCAGGTTCTGGAAGTGGCTGCCATTTGTATTGCCTTGGGGAAATTTTCTGAACAACCTGTTAATATTGTTACTGATTCTTGTTATGCTGTGGGGTTAGTCTCACGTCTGGAATGTTCGTTTCTCCGAGATGTTTCTAATCCTCATCTGTTATTTGAAATGCATTCTATTTGGGTTCTGGTCAATCACAGAAAGTTTGATTTCTACATAATGCACACCAGATCTCACACTGACATGCCAGGGCCAATAGCTGAAGGGAACTGGGAGGCTGACAAGGCAGCAATGTTTAACACAATACCAGGGTCCTAGAACAAGCAAAATTGTCCCATTCATGTTTCATCAGAATGCACACTCTCTAAAGAGACAATTCAAAATAACAATCAATCAGGCTCGAAACATTATTATGACATATCCAGACTGTCAGAAAATCACACCCATGCCATTTCAGGAAGGCGTTAACCCCAGAGGGTTAGTGGCAAATGAGATCTGGCAAACAGATGTCACACACATTTCCGAATTCGGCACATTAAAATATGTACATGTAACTGTAGACACACATTCACAATACATAACAGCTACAGCACACACAGGTGAGAAAGCCAAGGATGTAATGAGACACTGGCTCAGTTGTTTTGCTATCCTTGTTACCCCCAAAAAAACCCGATAACGGACCAGCGTACGTCTCAGAAAAGGTAAGAAATTTCCTGTCAGAGTGGGGAATTTCTCATGTCACAAGTATCCCACACTCACCAACTGGACAAGCAATTGTAGAAAGGGCACACTGCATACTGAAGGAAATGTTAGCTAAACAAAAAAAGGGGGAGAATCTGTATAGTCCGCAATAACGTTTGTGGAAAGCCATGTATGTTATCAATTTTTTAAATTGTGACAGTACTGAAAGAAGCAGGTATGAAAAGCAGCACAAATCTCAGGCGTTTGCCTCTCCCAAGCCACTAGTCATGGTAAAGGATTTGATTTTGGGACAGTGGACAGGACCCCTAGATCTTATGACTTGGGGGAGAGGTTATGCCTGCGTGGCTACAGGAAAAGAACTAAAGTGGATTCCTTCCAGGTGTGTAAAACCCTATTTAGGTACACAGTCAGAGCAGCAGGAACCAGAGTAACGCAGAAGTTTTAAAAAGAGTTATGTTTATGTTTCAGGTTTACATTAAGGAACGACCAACGTGGTAAAAAGCAGTCTGTAAAGTATCTGTGCGTGTGTGTGTGTGAGTGAATGATGGCCATCAGTGAATGAGAAGAGTGAATGAATAAGAGAGTTGGACTGGACAAAATCAAAACACTGTCGGGCTGGCAGTTTCAGGGCAGGGATGAAAACAGGAAGCCAGAGCCCTTATCCCCGGGAAAGAAAGCCTGGAAGCTTTGGCTTTTTAGGGCAGTTGGTGGGCCAGCCTGCGCACTCCATGGGCAGCCAGAGTTTTCTGTGCTGACACCTTTTCCCTGGGAGGAATCCTCATTTGTATCAGTTTTGGGACAGGGAGGCAATGACAGCGCAGGGCTGACCAAAGGGGACAGCAGCCCTTTGACCCAGGACAGAAAGCCTGTGAGTTTTGGCTTTCTAGGGCAGTTGGAGGCGCAGCCTGGGCACTCCGTGGGCAGCAAGAGCTTTCTGTGGTGGCATCTTTAGCCTGGGAGGAATCCTCATTTGTATCAGTTTTGGGGCAGGGGAGCGGCATTGGCAGCACAGGGCTGACCAAAGGGGACAGCAGCCCTGTGCCCCAGGACAGAAAGCCTGTGAGCTTTGGCTTTCTAGGGCAGTTGGTGGGCCAGCCTGCACACTCCATGGGCAGCCAGGGCTTTCAGTGCTGGCACCTTTTCCCTGGGAGGAATCCTCATTTGTATCAGTTTTGGGGCAGGGGGGCCGGCAATGGCAGCGTGGGGCTGACCAAAGGGGACAGCAGCCCTGTGCCCCAGGACAGAAAGCCTGTGAGCTTTGGCTTTCAGGTGCAGTTGGTGGTGCAGCCTGGGCACTCCGTGGGCAGCAAGTGGTCTGTGTCCTGGTGTTTGAGCAAACCACATCAGCTCACTTGCTGTTAAAGACCTTCTGAGGTAACCAGGGTAGGAGTTGAGGTTCTTCCTCGGAGATTTTTACTCCATGGAGAAGCTCCTCCTAGCCCAGCCCAGCTCAACGCAGCTGCACTGCAAACTCTAATCATCTGATCATTGAATGGAGCTGGGGGCGTTTGTGGGAGATTTAAACTGCAGGGAGAAACTGCTCCCAGCTCAGCCCGGCTCAGCCCAGCTGCCTCGCCAGGCCTAATCAGCTCACCAGGGGATGGAGTCCAGGTGGTTTCTGGGTGATATAAATTGGAGCAGGCAAAGAGGGGTGTGGCATGTTAGTAAGGCAGGGCACTTCGAGCATCAGGTCACCCAGGCAGAGAGAGCAGAAAGAGGACAACCACCCTTCCTCCGAACTCTCTTTGGTGGCCTATGAGGTAGGTCTGCGGCTAACGGTGTTTTTCTGGAGTAGGACTGGCATTTTAAGTGGAGTACTTCAAAACCAGAATGAAGGCAGTTCAATACTGGAAAGAAAACCTTTACCATGTGTCTCTCATGTTCAGCTGGTGGGCCACTTTTGGTATTGTAGTGGTTTGGACTTTGTTTTCCCCCAGAGGCTAAGAAAAGTGGTAGATCCCAAGGGGTGGAAACCCCTGGAAGTTTTGAAGTTCTGCCCAATGGGCGCTCCTGCAAAAATGTCAACATTCCACAAGCTCACCGGAAGAGATGAGTTGTAGTTTGGTTGTTGAGGAGAGGTGGCCATGTTGTAGAGCCACGAGGAAGGGGCTCTGAGCCCCTTTGGCCCTCTGGGCCCTCCCAGCCCCTGGCTGGGGGGCTGCGGGGACCTGGAACAGCATAAAGCTGGGCTAGGTGCCTGTAGTTATGCCAGGAGATGTTTTCCTCCATGGGCGCAGAGCAGCAGCCGACACTGACCAGAGAAACGGTGGCAGAGAGCCAGAGATAAGAACCTGAACTGAAGGAGCAGCAGAAGCAACATGCAGCACCACAGAGAAGACTCCTGGAAAGAGAGCCGAGGAGAAAGAGAGCCAGCAGCTGAGAGACAGAGTTCTGGGGGTAAGACTGTACCAGCCCCCCAAAACTCCTTTGAGATCCCTCTGAGAAAAGAGGGAGATGGACTCCTATTAAGGAGAAGAGTTTTAGACATGCAGCACCGGAGAGAGAGGAGCTAAGAAGCTCAAAAGACGTCCCGGAGCTGGACCGGGACGACCAGAGGAATGCGGGGGGAGTTGACCTTGACTCCCCCCTCACACTGCTGCCACGGTGGCAGCCTGAAGGCAGGGCACAGAGGCCCTGCAAGGAGCTGAGTCTCCTGGAGATACCAGACTGTCACGAAGACCCTCCTGTGTCTTCGTGATATGACGTGGTGAAACGAAGCCCACGGAAGACCCCTCGGTTGTGAGGCGATGGGGCCGAGAGAGAGGCTTGGATACCTCCCTCGTGAGTGCTGGCAGAAAGCCAGCTATCAGCTGCTGCATGTGAAGAAGACAGACTGCTGCCTCAGAAGATGCTGCTGCTTAAGGACTGGAAGGGATCTGTCCTTCTTTCCCTCCTGGACTTTTATTTGGAGGGGAGAAGAGATCTGATCATTGTAAATACATATGTCATGGTAGAGATAGTTTGTGATCGTGTGTATAAGGTGATATAGTATTTATTTGTACAGTCATTGTAATATATTCCCTTTCCCCCACTTTGAGTCTGGTGTGTTTTGTCTGGAAAAACCCATCTCACATTAGGTTGAGATGTGGGAGGGGAATGGAGCTAGGGAATTGGATTTTGGGGCTATCTCAAACCATGACAGGTATTCCGTGGGCAGCAAGAGCTTTCTGTGGTGGCACCTTTTCCCTGGGAGGAGTCTTCATTTGTATCAATTTTGGGGAGGTATGACCGGCTCTTGCAGCGCAGGGCTGAAAAAGGGGAACAGCAGCCCTCTACCCCTAAAAAAAAAAAGCCTGTGAGCTTTGGCTTTCAGGTGCAGTTGGTGGTGCAACCTGGGCACTCCATGGGCAGCAAGAGCTTTCTGTGGTGTCACCTTTCTCCCTGGGAGCAACCTTCATTTGTATTGGTTTTGGTGGGGTGGGACCGGCTCTTGCAGTGCAGGACTGAAAATGCGGAGCAGCAGCCCTGTGCCCCAGGACAGAAAGCCTGTAAGCTTTGGCTTTCAGGTGCAGTTGGTGGGGCAGCCTGGGCACTCGGTGGGCGGCAAGAGTTTTCTGTGTTGGCACCTTTTGTCTGGGACGAATTTTCGTCCGTATGCACTTTTGGCTGTGGGAGCGGCAGCTTGAGCTGAAATAAGCAAATGAGCCCTTATCCCCAGGAAAGAAAGCCTGCAACCTTTGGCTCTCTGGTGCACTTGGTGGGCCAGCCTTGGTACTCCATGGGCAGCAAGAGCTTTCTGTGGTGGCACCTTTGGTCTGGGAGGAATCTTTGTCCAGATGCCATTTTGGCAGTGGGACTACAGTCTTAATTTTTTAAAAACACCCCTGCTCTGTCATATAGTCCCCTCCTGACATGTATTAACTTCCACCTTTAAAACACCAGTCCAGGAGTGAGCTTTGAAAGGTATGAGTGGGCTGTTGCTCCTCAACTGCCCTTTGTGTTGTTCCATGTCTCTCCCCAAATGTACATCTCTCACACTTTTGAGTTAGGGATGTGTTCTTTTGCTGTCATATGTGTGTTGTTGCCTCTGCCTGCTACACAAACAAGTACCTGCTCTTGCTGGATGGATTTAAACAGCTGACTGGCACCAGCAGGCACTGAAGCACCCAGAACATCGTTGGCAGCTTTCATGCAGGCAGTACACTCGTTACTAATCGAAATGGGTTTTTCTCATCACCACCCCAGTCGCACAGATTTTTAGGCATTCCTTCCAAATTATCTTACTACATGGCATCATCAGGTTGGTGGAGAACAACTACATCTTTGACCATTTTAGGGGTAATAAGTTTCATACATACTTGGCACCATGCTGGTTTACATGTCACCAACTGCATTTTCCTGTCAGTCATCCCAATAGCTGGCTAGAAAGTCATCCATGGCAAACAGGCTTCTCTAGGCTACGGCTCTGAGGGATCAGATTTCTGTAAGGGATGAATCATTCCTCTGTTGCCAGTGGTTTCACCTCTGGGCACGTCTAAACTAAATCTACTGATCTAACCAAACAGCCTGAGTTCAAGATAAAATGTTTCAAGAGAGGAGGAGCAGCTGAGTCTAATCCTGGGTAGCATGGCAGCTTTCATGTAAGCCTTGGAGAGAAACTGCAGGGGGAATTTTGCATGCTGGGAAGGCTCACCTGAGTTTAACAGAGGCATTCGTTAATCTGGAGATGGGTCCAAGCCCCATTTGGATGAGATAAATTTGGGCTCAGTTCCTGCTCTGTGTGGGAGCATCCCTGGATGAAAATTATATTCAAGTTAGCAGTCATCTGGGGGCAAGAAATTTGAGAAAAAGAGAGAAAGCAACATGCCACAATACATTTTTTTTCCTTTGGTAGAGACACGTTCCTTCAGTTCCTAGTCTCAGATGGAGCTAGAAGTGTCTACTCACACAGCCTTCAAGACCTGCTGCCTGAAAGAGAGATGAACATGTGAAAACATCTGTGTTCAGGAATCTTTTTACATATCAACTGTTACTTATCTTTCAAATCGTAAGTGGGTGTATGTTTTCATTGCAGATGTGACAGTGGCAGGAGCATAAGATTTCCAAAGGACTGTGCCTTTTACTTACTTAATTTTTTCAAGGATACATATCTGTTAAATTTTAAATTACCCAGAGCGTGATGTTGTCTGTTTTTTTGCTATCTGCATACACATCTTCAGTTCACTGCACTTTTTAGCCCCTGTGATGTCATTGACTTCAGAGCCTTCTTTTGAAAAGAATCTGCTTTGTGCATAAAACCATTGACAGAACCTTCTCACATGCTCAACAGGCAGTGCCTTCAAAGTGGTGAGTATTAAAGATGATCCATCATCTTGCTCTCGACACTGTAGATATGGCAATTCCAAAAGGTAGCATTTATTATAACAACAAAAATAAAGTTGTCCCTTGAAGGACAACAAACTCATGCCCCACTTTGCACTACTCAAGACATTGATTTAACATAGGCCATTTGGCAGAAAATACTAGATGTAAATAAAGGCCTATTTCTGCAGCAAGCTGTGAAAACCCCATTAATTCCTCCATTCAGTGTCCTGCCCAGTTGCAGGAGCCTCCAGCCAGTCATTCTCCCAGGGCAGCAATAGCTGATCCTCCAGACCTTTACATGTAATGCAAACATAAAAAATTAACTGCTCATGTGAGTATCAGAAAAGAGGAAAGAACTTGAAGGAATAGAAGCAAGTTGACCCTAAACATCCAGTAAAATCAATATACTTTCAGATGGCATTAAAGACGCAAGTCTGAACTGTCCTCTGTGTTCCTCTGTGATATTTGGGGTACAGGTACCCTGAGCAGAGAAAGAATTTAATATATGGAATATGTGACATCAATGTGAGAAGCTGCAGAGCCAAGTTTTCTAAGGGACTAGAAAAAACTGCATTCAGGCTACAGAAATGTTTGTAGCATTCTACTAAGTTTTGTCAGTATTCTTCTGAATCCAAGCTGAGGTGTCCCTGTTGGTTTGAATTTATTACCATTCTATAATACAAACAGAAAATAAAAAAGAACACCTTTTATTGCCCAAACAGGTTTTTTTCCCCTCTCCTCTCATTTTGTTTTGGTTTTCCCCCTTTTGAAAGAAGTGCTGTGTACTGGTGCTTCACGATTTGGGTATTTGGGTAATATACTTTCCCTTTGTTTGTGTTCCTTCTGAGTTACTGCATTATCATATGTGCAGAAAAGGGCCCCAAATTTAGTGTTCCTTAAAAATCATATGTTAAGACTGAAGACCAAGCAACCCATCCCAGCTGCTGGTTGGCAGGCAGGGGTGTACACAGAACTACTGATTCCACTGCCCAGGGTTGGGCACTTTGCTTCTGGTTCCTGCAACATGGCCAATTCTGAGATACATTGAAGTTCCTGGCTGTAGGAACCAAAATGAACTTGAGATTTTACTTAAGAAAATTAAGTGAAATAATTTTAAGTCATATTAGTATGGATAACCACACAGGAAATATAATGGTATTTTCTTCATGACTTAAAAATTCTTATCTGAATGCAGAAAATGCCTAAAGGACATTTGAAATAGAATTGAAATCTGAATCAAAATTGAATTTGAATTGAAAGGACCATAAATACTTCCGAGGCTCTGTCTTTCCAGTGCTTCATTCCAGCCAGTACCTGTCAATTGTTCTGCTAATTGAAACTCCAGAGGACACATGATTGTGCAAAACTCTATCATCATTCATATTGATATTTTAATTTCTAGAAAGAGCAAAGACAGAAGAACTGTGAGCTTTGTACATTTGAATTGATAGGTTTGTATGGCCAGATGTTATGTGGAAACTTACTTGCTCATGCTGTCATTTCCTGTTAATCCTATACCCATTTCAGACTATGTGACAGCACTAGTTGGCCTGGGTATAGGAACAAGCAGCATTTTCAAAGAAACTAAAACTGAAGTGGGATGAGCTGTGGATTCTTCTCTCTGTTACTGAGGCTTTAATATCAGCCATATCAGAAAGTGCATCCCCCCCAAAAGTCTTTGACCTGTGACCTCTGGACCACATTTACCTTTTGTGACCTTTGACCTTTAGATGACCTTTGATTTTTTTGTGTCATTTGACCTCTGTGACCTTTTGGCCTCTCAGTGACCTTTGAACTCTTGGAGTCCTGGCACAGATGTCAAGGATGTGGCAGAACAGGGGCAGGGGAAGCCCAGCCCCACTGCTTCCCACAAGGCTGGAACTACCCTCCCACAGGCTGGAATATGGCAGAGGACTGAATTTGCCACCACAACTTAACACTGTTCTTTTTATGTCTCTGCTTATGTAAATTAAAAACTTTTCAAACCCCAGTGCATAGGATTAGGCACCAAATAAGCTAATTAGATACAGATGGCAATTGTCAGGCTTTTTATGGTCTTGTGGGCACTTTTTTCAGTTGGGAAATCTGCATGATTTATTTCACACACAGCTCCTCAAACATGGAAGGCATGTGGTATGAACTTTTAAACGTGGTGTTCCTTACCATCCAGTGCCCATTGCAGAAAGAATGCTCTCCAAATTAAATTGCTTGAAATTCTGTTTTGATGGGAGGCTTTGTGCTTTTCTTTTCTGTGGAGAAAATGTCTGTATTTTAACAAGTCCCAGTGAGGGAAAGGCTTTGCTTTTGGAGAGATCCAAATGGAGGAATCTTTCTTTAAAGACATCTTGACTTTTTTTTTTTTCCATCTTTCAGTATCTTTTTTGGAGTGGGGCAGCTTCTTTCAAAAACAAATTTCCCCCTTTTTGCTGCAGATTCTGTCTTGTTTCAGAAGAGCTCTGGGAACAGCAACCTGGTAGCTAATCCCACAAGGAGTACCTGGGCAGGAACTCATCAGCTGCACAGAGCTGCCTTACACCAGGCCAGTTTGTTCCAACAACATATGGCATTCTTTTTGGAGAGCCATGCTAGGTTTGTCCCTTGCTGCCACCAGGGATGTCCTGACCTTCCTCAGCTGCTGCCCCTTGTCCCAGAGTACCAGAACTCAAGGTCCCATTGCTGTTGCCAGAGCTGCTGCTACACTGTGGCCAATAGTGTGGGGAGCAGCAGCAAGACAGCTTCGTTAAAAGGCTCCAGTTTATTCTTGTGCATATTACAACTTAGAGCCTAGACTTTCATTCTCAGAAGTAGAGGCACTGGAAACCTGATATGTTCTTCTTCCCTTACAAAATAAGCCCAGTAAAGAGTAACTCGGTGGAAGACAAGTTTCCCCCAACTTTTCCTCTCAAGAGGCATTAGTTTTATTTTGTTTATTCTTCTAACTAAGTGGAGTAACTTTTTTTGAAGAAAAATCAAAATGGCTGAAATTTAGGCCGTATCTATTGCTGACACTCCTTTCCACCTCCTCCTGTCTTTTGGAAAATATATGTCCACAGCTATCTCACATCCAACAACTCTCACCAGGTATAGCCTAAACGGTGCAAATTAAAGCAGAAGAGATTAATTAACTAGAAATCAACTAAGCAGCACCCAACGGTCACATAAACTCAATACATACATTCATGTTCTCCTCCTTCCCCTTCACTCTCTCTGCCAGCAGAGTGCTGCTCAATCAGTGTGCTAAAATGCACCACCAAAAGTCTCCTTCCTGCTTGGTGGGTATGAGTGCCTGTGGCAGCAAAATAAACATTGTTGTATGTTTGATAATTCCTGAATATATCTGCATGCAAAGTTAACATGAGTCCCAGTCTAAGGCACAACTACCATAAAAGTCACTAAAACACTTTTTACAAGTTTCTAAGGTCATTCCTTAGATTTCCCTACTCACTTGTTACTTCCTCCCAGTAAATCGAGAGATGGTAAATATTAAATGCAGGTAGGTTTCAGCTGTTGAAGTCGTCATGTGCATTTGTGGTTCATGCTCAAACACCAGGAAAAACACGGCACTTCCCAGCATACAAATAAGCTGAGCTGAACAGACACACCTATTTCAGGCCCAGCTTTTACAGAATGGGGAGACTGTGCTACTTGCCAGAGCCAAACTCCCAACCCCCTCTGCATGCACTGATAAGGGATGTGCAGCTGTGTGTCTTTATATGCCCATATATAGTTTAGTAAAACTTCCCCAACAGTAACTCCCTACATCTCCTAAAAACCAGCTCCCTGGGTGGGGAGCGTGGGCATGAAGGGGAGAGACAAAAATTTCTGACACCCCTTTTTCAAAAGCAAACCACTACACAAACAAGGAAGTCAGAGGCTGCCGGATGCAGCCAAACTGATCATAGTAAATCCAGTTCTACACCACATAAAAATGGCCCCCTTGAACACGTCAGCATTGCAAGCCTGAAGGGGAAAGTGGCTGCAAGTGAAAACAAAACTGACTCACCTATCTTCCTTGTTTAGCATGAGAAAAAAAAATCAGAAGATAAACAACTACAGTAACTCTTGAAATGCAAACTGGTTTTAAAACAGTCCCTTTTCTATCCACCTTCAGTAAAGTGGAATTATCAGCCAAACAAAATTTACTTCACTTTTGAAGTGGGATTTTTAAGCTTGTAGGAACCCTCAAAATAGGAAGAGGTCAGATGGGACCTGTACAACAGATACAGATCACTACCTGAATAAAGGCTGAATATTATGAATATTCCACCTTCCTTACAGCACCAGCAGGTTGGTACATGCTGGTTTTATTTAAGTAACTTTTATCTTTCTGGAAATCATACTGCAAAGTGTTTAAAGAGATGAGATGCATACAAATAAGCTGGATAATGCCTCCCCAGCACTTGGCAAACTTTCACGAATGAGTCATGCATTATGGCTGTGTCAATCCAGGCTTTGTGTTAGTGATGGTGTTAGATTCTACCCACTCCAGATTCCAATCACAGGGGATGAAGGTCAGACATATAATGGTTGATGTACGTCCTCCACTGTACAATGCACACTTACTGGTATATAAAAGGAGGGCTGTTCCTATCCAAATGCTGAGAGAAGAGCTGAACTGGGCATCCAAATGGGAGCATCAGGAGTAGGTAACTGAAGAGATGAGGAGCTGGATCCCAATCCAGTAAAACAAATATTTAGAGTGCAGTAAACCCTGAGAAACCTTGAAAGAAGAATTGCTGTGACTAAATGGTTGATGGATTTCAGACCTAACCATCCAAACCCATGTAGCTGAGGCTGCAGATCAATGGGCTCCTTCAAAGTCATCAACATTTTCTGTTCCTAAGACCATGATGTCTCTTGTTACCATTGGCTGGAGAGGGTAGGAGGGTGTCAGCTCTTCTAAATGTGGATGGAGCCTCAGGCAAATCCCATCATACTAAGTTCACCTCACTTGTACAGCATCCATCTGCACCTTGGAGCCTCAGCCCCAAACACCTTCCCCTGATGTGGGGAGAAGGTAGGAAGGCTATGGGCACAACAGAGAAAGATAATGGACAATAGAGGACAACAACCAAGAAAACGGGAATCAGAGCAGGGTCACATCCTGCCAGCGTTGGCCTCCTACAAAGAAATAGTCAGAAGCCCTGAATCTGGAAACAAACAATTTAAAAGTATTCCCTCATGACCTCCCTTCTGGTTTCTGGTACTGCTTGAGGACAAAAGAAGGGAAAATCACCACATTTAGACAAGGTGATACAGGACAACTAACTCATGCAAAATGTTGCAGCCTGGATGGTAGCCCACACACTTTAGAGATTAGCTGAAGCTCTGAAATGCAATTTGAGTAACTTCCTTTGATGTACCATCTGGTGAATAATTTACTGTGAATGTCTTAATTACATCAAAGGCATCTATCAATTTGCTCAGATTTTCTCAGTGTTTAGGACTCTGCCTGTATATTGCACTCAAGGAACAGACATATTAGTACAGAATTAAACTTTACTGCAGTGCTTTCTCCCACAGTAATAAAAAGAATCTGCAGCATATTACCACTATGGCCTCAAGCACTAGATTTTGGAAGTGCAATATTTCACTATTACCTCAAAAAGGCTGCTACTCTACAACCAGCCTTGCCCATGTTTCCAAAAATTTATAAAAATAGAAACACATCTGTGGCATAAAAAAAGTTTAGAAGCATATTTCCCTATTGAGAGAACATATTGGCTGTGTACTCTAACATCAATCACGTGGATTTAGACCTAGAGAAGACTTAGACTTTAGATTTAGTAGATAATGAAGAAATTTTGTACAGTGAGGGTGGTGAGACACTGGCCCAGGTTCCCAGAGAGGTGCAGGATGCCCCATCCCTGGAAACATTCAAGGTCAGGTTGGACAGGACTCTGAGCAACCTGATCTAGTTGAAGATGTCCCTGCTCACTGCAGGGAAGCTGGACTAGATGGCATTTAAGGGTCAAACCAAACTATTCTGTAAGTCTATGACATCCATTCCTCATACTCCAAATGGAAATCCCATTATTACTGCTCCCCTCCCTAATACTGAGACTAAATTAGGGTCATATTTAAAAGAAATAATAATAAAAAACCAAACCAAGCAAAGAAACAGACAAACAAAAAATCCACAAAGCTTTCTGGCTTCTAAATATATATTTATATAAACCCAGCACAGCTAAATGCATGAAACTGATACAGTAACGTGGCTGCTTCACACCAATCTGAGGTGGACACCAGTGTCCGATGCACACTACTATACTGCATTTACTCCTTGTATGTTTGGATAGTTACAAGGGTTATTAAGACGGTTTGAATAATTGCATGATCCAGTGTGAGGGTCCAAAACTAAATGCTTTATTTGACAAGCTTATCAAGGTAACTAAACATGCTTATCTATGCTTTGATGTATTGCCTTAGAATGAGCTAAGAACAAAATTCTACAGCCTTACTTTTAACACCACAAGTGCAAATTCATTTTAGCAAGAAGACTCTTTTTTCAAGGCAATGTGTAGCTTTTTCTATACCTGAAATGGAAAGTATGATTATACATGTCAGAATAATTTGAGCCACAAAGCTTGGCATTATAAAGGCATATGACGGAGTCATACCTGTTTAAAGGTGCCTGCATATCTTTATAGTCAGTTTTAAGAATCATATGAAAGTCTTGCTATTCACTTCAACCTGTAAAATCTTTGCTTTGTTGGACCTGTTTTTATTGCATAAACCTAGAAAACTCTTTAAATCCAATCTGTATGTAAACACAGTGCTTTTTATAGCTGTCACAGTGATGTGGTCTTGTTTGCAACTTTCTAGTCCTTTTGTATCTCTGCAGTTTGTCAGTGATGTATGGTGTGTGTTAAGGTAAAAGCAATGAGGCAAATATGTGTTTAAAGTGGCAACTTATTAAAAGCAGATGCTGTGAGCTTTTTTGGTATAACCTGATTCGATTATTCGCATGAAATCCTGCATGAACCTTAATATGAATTATTAGGGAATCTTTTCTTTTGCGGAAACAATTAGGAAACACAGGCAAACATTATCTTAACAACAAAACAAAACTTAATATTATGTGTTACACTAAGAGGTTCTGCTGCAAACACAAAAGGCAAGGTATTTGGTGATTTTTACTTCACAGTTTCTAGTCTGTTGCTGCTTGTCCGAGTTCACGTTCCGTGTGGTTTTTGAAGTCGATTTCATTTCTCATTTGCAGATATCGCAGGAATCTGGTAACAGTTCTTTTCCTTTTTGCTGAAAGCAGCTTGCCTGTTCAAGCACACATTCAGGGTTCTGGTTTGTGAGACAAACTTAGACTTTTACGGTTAATAACTTTATAAATTTACAATTTCATCTTTGACTTTTGTTCATAGGAGTATCTTAGAGGGTGACAGTATAAAGGCAGCTTGTAGGAGCTTTACTTGATTTCTAAACTTTCTTTGAAGAAGGTAGCCTTTTTTTCTCTTTCCCCAGAGGTTTTGGGTTTGCCCCTCCCCCCCCCCAAGGGCTTGTTAGAAGCTAGCTACCGATAAGGAAACTGAGTGATATAAGGGCTTTCCGGTTGCAGTGCCTTTCTTCCCCCATCCTACACGGCAGGGAAACTGAAAGCCAGAGAGGAGAGGTTTTAGGATTCTTGTCCTCTTTCCCCCTCCCCCCCCCCCCCGGGTTGCAAGGCGAGATAATTTCTTTCCCCAACCAGAAGGTTGCAAAGTTTTGTGTGAAGCAGAAGGTTGCAGTTTTTGTGTGAAGCAGGAGGGTTTTACCTTTTCCTTTCCCCAGAACAGGGGCAGAAAACGAGAGAATCTACTTCTCCAGAGAAATTGGCAGTTCAAATTTTACTGGGTATGTAGTTTTCTCTGGCCAGAGAGATCCAAATCTCTCACCTGGTTACTAGGCAACAAGTTAGTCTTATTGTGTGACTACTAACTGCGTATCTCTTACTCTGCTAAGGCTGTCTGTAGCAGAAGGGTTACTTTTTTTTTTTTTTTTTCTTTTTTCTCCTAACAGAAACTGTTTCTCTAGGGGCTTGTTTTCCTTTTCCCAAAACTCTGGGTTTTTTTGTTTAATACGATATTTTGGCAGAAGGTTTTCACAGGGGCAAATTACAACCAAGACCGATGCATTTCATTACAACTTTTAGCACAAAGACCCATTCCCCAGGAGAACCCCCTAAAGCTTTTTGCATACCCGTTTTTTAGTAAAATGCAATTCTTTGGTTTTAAGTTACCCACAAGTGATTAAAAGGACTGAAGAGTGAGAGATTTTGCTTTTCTTTCCTGATCACTTACGTACGGGCCCCCCCCCCCCGAGCTGGTCCTCCTTGCCGCCCTCACCCTCGGAGATGGAAAGGCAGGTCCGGGGCCGTGCTGGGTGGCTCGGAGTTGCTGAGGGAGCCGGTCTCGTAGTTCTCCTGGTCTGCAAACGAGTTCGCGGGCTGGGCGGCGTGTCGGAGACGGCCTCATGTTGTTTAAAGAGGCGTTTTATCGCTTCGTTAACTCTCTTTTGCTGTGAGGACATATTTAGACCCCATTCCCTGAGCAGTTTTTGTTCCGGGCAGGTATTCCTCCCGTCTTTTTTGTTTCGGCGCTATTTGCTTCCCCTGGTTGCTTAAAGCAGCCTTGTTTCGATCTGGAAGGCTCTCTTACCTCCGGGCACTTACCTAGCCCTGTTCCTGCAACCGCGTACCTCCTGTCCAGCAGAGAGGACCTGTAGCGCTTTTCTTTCCGTTCGGTTGTGAACAGTCCTGGAGCAGGACCTCCCTTCCATCCTTGCCTCTATTCCCGTTTAAGACTCCATTTAAGACGGTTTGAATAATTTCTCGGCGGTGGGGGAAAACCCGGACTGGAATTTGTCTGGAGCACGGAAAGAGGAAAAACCCAGACTGAATTTTTCCGGACTACGGAATGGGGGGAAACCCGGACTGGATTTAAAAAAAAAAAAAAAAAAAAAAAGAAGGGTTGGACTTGATCTCAGAGGTCCTTTCCAACCCAGCTGATTCTATGATTCTATGATTTAAAGTCACACAAACAATTATACTCCCCCAAAGCCAAGGCCAGGTTATACCTATTTGCACGTGCCAGTCGTATCTTGCCGCTTAAGTGCTTTTAACTGCGTTATCCTTTAGCATCTCCCCGACACACCCCGCGCAGCTCACTCATTGCTTTGCTGTGACCGCTACAAGCGCCCTGCAAACACCCACCCCGCGGACCCCCCGGCCCGGCGCCCACGGCAGGCGGGGGCAGGAGGAGGGGAGCGACCCCGGCCCCGAGGCCTCGGCCGGGTGCTGCCACCCGCAGCATCCGCCGCCGGGCATCCCCGCTCCGCATCCCCATCCCCGCCGGTCCCCTCTGCCGGTCCCCTCTGCCCATCCCCGCCCCGCCCGCCCCGCCCCGCGGTGGCGGCGCCGCGCCCGGGCTGATTTACGGCTCTGCTGAAAACGCCGCCGCCGCCAGCAACAAGTCGGGTGAGTGCGGCGACCTTGCGGGAGCCGAGGCCCGCGCCGCGCCGAGCTCCGGCGAGGCCCGTGCGGCGGCGGCAGAGGCGAGCGGAGCCGCTCCGAGCAGAGCCGGGCGGAGCGGCCGGGGCCAGGCGGCTGGAGCGCCGCACCGCGCTGGCGCGTCCCCGGGCGGAGATGGCGCGGCACCCCTGAGGAATCGCCGGGAAAGTTTCCCAAGTTTCCCCGTCGGGCGCGGACCCGGGCTGTTCCCTCCTGGCGAGGAATGCAACAGACGGCCCGGGATGAAGGCGGGCACCCCTGGCCGGAGCCGCTCGGCAGCGTCAGCCTCCCCTTCCGCTGCCCGCGATGCGGTGACCACACCAGGTTCCGGAGCCTCTCCTCCCTGCGGGTGCACCTGGAGTACAGCCACAGCTTCCAGGAGAGCAGCCTGCTGGCCAGGAGCAGCCTGTTCTCGCCGCTGAAGGATGCGGAGCTGGTGTCCCCGCCGGAGCCCGCGCCCCATGGCAGCCCGGGGAGCCCCGGCGGCTCCGCGGGGCCCTTCCTGAACTTGGGCGGCGCGTCCTGCGGGAGCGGGAAGGGCGGGCAGCCGCGGGAGCTGCCCGCGGAGCGCCCCGGCTCCTATCTGGCCAACTATGTGTCAGCTGAGTCTCCCAGCGAGCAGGTATCCAAACCCGGGCTCCCAGCCACTGACTCCAAAGCCGCCTTCGAGGCACATGTCCGGGAAAAGTTTAACAGGATGGTGGAGGCCGTGGACAAAACGATCGAGAAGCGGATCGACAAGCTTACGAAAGAGCTGTCCCAGAAGACGGCGGAGCTGCTGGAGGTGCGGGCGGCGTTCGTGCAACTGTCCCAGAAGAAGCAGGAGGTGCAGCGGCGGGAGCGAGCCCTGAGCAGGCAGGTGGACGTGGCGGTGGAGATGATCGCAGCCCTGAAGCAGCGGCTTAGCGAGTCCGAGGAGGAGCTTCACCGCAAAGAGGAGTAAGTGGGGAGGCGAGAGCCAGTGGCTTGGCGCAGGCTGGCCTGGCCCTGTGTGAGTCACAGCCTTTGGAGGACAAGAGAGGGGATGGCTCAGCTGCCTGCTGAGTTTGACAGGGCCTGGAGCTCACCAGCTCAGAGCTCTGCGTTTCTAGAGCTGTAGCCCGTGTGACTGTGTCCCTGCAAGGCAGTGGACAGCTCCCCGAGCAGGTGGTTTTCATGGTTGACTCTCCGGTGACTAACAGGGGAGGGGACAGCTCCCTGTGCAGGTGGCTTTGGTACTTGACTACCCCATGACTGACTTTTACACTTCCCAATGCCTCTTGTGCCCCTGGTTTCATGAGGGTAGGGAGAAGTAGAAGCTCTCATCAGCATGTCATCTGATTTACAGTGACATCTCTAATGCATCATCTTTTTAAGAAGATATAGGTGGATAAATCTGGAGGAAGTATGGGAGAATATCCAATAGCACCTTTTTCCTGAAGCCATCCCACCATGGTCAGCAGGCTGCCTGTGGAGTGGGATGGTCTCCTGTGCAACAGTGAAGCTGTACTGGAGACAGTACTGAAAAGGCCATGTCCAAGCAGTTCATGTCTAATGTTTTAGATGGACGCAGAACTGTGAAACTGGAATTGGGATTGAGAAGCAGATGCCGGAGCCGTTCTGAATAACATAAGCTATCTAAAAATATGTTCATGATGCATCCATTAAAAATGTAGTGATAGCTGATATATTATTTATACATGAACTACTTAGTTTATTCAGCACTTGCTAAAACCTTTCAGGCTTTTCAGAGCAACACAACTTATTTTAGAGAAATGCAAATAAAGAGCATTGGTAATGGAGTGCCTCTAAACCAATTCATCGGCTTACAAAGGGAAGATGAGAAGTGCTAGTTGCCATGACACTGATCTTAGAAGAAATAAGGAAGGTGGTGTAGGAGTGCAGTGTAGGAAGTTTGGAGAGCTTTCATCATTCCTTTCTGTAGTCTAACGACTAAAAGAAAAGACGATGATGGCTCCCACATCAGTAGGAGCATCTATCTTGAAGCAGTGCTATTGATTTTCCAGAAGAGAGGACACATAAAGGGGGTGGGATTTTGAGCCCCTGGGGTGTGCATCTTCCTTGAGGGGATATTCAACAGAACCTCTGATTCTTGAAATATCAAGTGATCCTTGTGGAATATTAAAGGATTTAAGGTGAAACTAAAGGTAATAGTATAACTTAGGCAGATTTAAAAGTATGCTGGAAAGAAGCCATGAAGATAACTTACAGCTTGAAGCAGTATTCCCATCTAGCCAGACTGCCCTAATGGGCTCTTTCACAGTGTGATTCATCCTGTTTGTTCTAGAAAAGTATTTTAGAGGAGGAGGGATTGTTCTGTGAAGGTCCTTCTCCTCTCTTCAGACTACAGGGGCTCTCCGATAAGCAACTGTCTGGGCTAGATGCAAAATTTCAGATATCTAAAGTTCAGTGGTATGAATCTTAGCCCAAACTAAATGCAGAATGTGTTTTTGAAATTTGAGGTTAGGGTCCAGAAAGGAAAAACAGGAATGTCAGGAGAAAGCTGGAACCATTCAGTGGAGCAAAACTAAAGTTCTGCAATGCTGCAGAAGAACAGACGTGGGAAAAGAGAAAGAGGGAATGGAGTTATTTGGGTAGAAAGAATGGGTATAATATGGGGAGGATGGCAAAGGACACTGATCTGTAAAAAGAATAAGACAGCAAAAGCTGTGATTTTTAACTATATGAGGAAAAGGAACAAGGAGGAGGCCACTTGCCCCTTTGGCAGACTGCTTTACCAGCAGTACTGTCAGGCTGTGGTTCTGAGGCCAGAAAAGCCTGAACACAGAATGAAGAGAAATGGGCAAACACTGTCCCTCACACTAGGACATTGCCAGGCTCAGGAAAGGGGCAGGAGTGCAGATGGTCGCTTATAGAGTTCTTGTCATCTTGTAAGGAGGAGAGTGAATGCATAACCAGTGAGGTAGCTCCTAAGTTGGTGTTACAGGGAAGACTGAAGGTCACTTGGCTAGTAAAAAACACTAACCAAAAGAGGCAGCTGCACAATAGGCTTCACCAGAGTACCCAGCATATTACTCTTTTAGGATTACACTTCCACTTTCAACAAAGATAAAAAGACTTGGAATCAAAAGCAACAATAGGAATGAGCTCTTACACAGCAGCCTGTTAATTCCTAGAGGTCAATGTGCCTAATGCATGTTAGAGGACAGGATAGAAGAATATCAGCCCAGAGTACCAAGAGGTAAGAGAGGAGTCCGAGTAGGTTACTGCCTGTGGCTGTGATTGGCCCTGTAGCATTGCCTCTGAAGGTTCTCTGAGGACACTGAGAGGATAGGCAAAGGGTGTAAGAATAGGTAGAGTTCACCTAGGAAAAGCTGGAAATGTGTTGGGTTCTTTTCTTGTTCAGATGGTTCCTGCATTTCCCATCATGAGGGATAACATAGAAAAATGCGCTCTGGCTTTCCAGTTGAAAGGTCATTGTATAATTAGCAAATTGAGAAGGAAGGTAGATATAAACAATGCTTTGTAAGAGCAGGACCAGTACTTCTAGAGCAGCCTTTCAAATCTGAACCTCTAAAAAGTCCTGGGACGCTTAGCTTTGCTCTGGCAGCAGGGAGGCACTAGATGGAATGCTGTGGTAGAGGAGAGAAGAAAGGATGTTCATGACTTTGGTAGCATCAGTGACACTTGTCTGGCTTTCTTATGCACTGTTGGTAAATTCTGAGACCTGTTTACATATCCAGTGTGTATTCAAAACTTACTCGGTGTGCTAAAAAGACTTTCTCCTTCAAAAAAGGAAGATTTCAACTTTGGCTTTGATTTCTGGAAGAAGTCCAGATGATTAGAAAGCCAAACAAGGCTGCTTAATGGAAATTGCAGAAGCCGGAGTTCTCACTGCAGATTGTGGAAAGTCAAAGGCATCCCTTAGGGACTGCTTTGATACTTGCTGACCTTCAGAAAGAAATGCTTTCGTCAGTTTCTTTGGATATTTTTTTTCCATAAGTAATCTTGTGAATATGGATAACTTTTCCTAAAATTAGCACTGATTTACTGTTGCTGAAAATTTGTACCTCTTTCCAGGAGAAAAAAGAAAACACCTTCTTCCCTGAAACACCTCCTTATCCTATTTCTAAGAAAGTAAAAGCAACTAGTCTTCCCTTGGTCTCTGAATGGTTGTCCCTACTGCCACATCATGGAATATGGTGCATGTGAAGGCAAGACAGGGTTTATAATTAATATGCATTTCTAGATGTCACAGAGACTGAGGTAGAGCTAGTCTAGATCAATCTGAGTGAGAGTAAAAAAAAAAACCAATCCAAAAACCCCCCACAAACATAAGGTCAAAAAACCTCTTCTTTGGAAGCTCTTCTAGAGAAGAAGCTGAAAACTTTTATGGGGACCTTTTCAAGTAACTCTTGAAAAGTAACAATATCCTGATAAAGAAGTTTCAGATGTTTATGTTGTGCCCTCTAAATTGGCTATGGGAAAAAAAGTTGGTATTTAAAAAATTTCCTCTTTAGAAGGGTATACAGGAAAATGACAGAAAATGACAGTACAATTGCAGTAGGTAACGGCTCTGATTTTGGATCTGATTGTAAAGTTGAATAGGAAAGCTGAGGGAAAGAAAAAAGTGAGTTAGCAAGAATAATTTGGTTAGGAAGCCCCAAGAAGGCCTAGGCAGAAAAAGTTTAAATTCTTGGTTTAAATGTCTGGTTTGCCAGAATAAGGGGGTGGAGCTGTTCTACACCTCAGTTCCTTTGGGCCCAGCCCTGTGAAGGCAGACCTTGCACTGCTGTGACTCTGGCCCTCCTCGGCAGGATCTTTGCACCTGAGGGCACTTTCACTTGGTGGAATTTCATTTCTAGTTCTCTGTTCTACCAGTAAAAGCCCACATGTCCTGAGCCTTTGCTGGGACCAAGCACGTGGGACAGAGACATAAAAACTGAGACTTACCATGTGGCCTTGTTGTCAGAGGCTGGTTTCTCTGATCTGTTCTCCAAGCAAGCAGCATCTCTGCAGACTTCTTAACTCTGCAGGGAGTAAATTCTTAAGAGTTACACCGCTGTTGCAAATCCAAGCACTAATTTCAAATGACAGCACTCCCAGGTTTTAAGGTTGACCTCTCATTCCGATGAGAGGAGGAGTGTTGTTTTAGGCCACCAGCAGGAACAGGGCTGCCATTTGAAGAGCTTGTAGGGTCAGTAGGGTTATTTCTTTAGATGTGTCAGTTGATTATTTTTTGTTTGTTTTAAATAAGGCTTTTACTAGTCCAATAGAGGCAGTGATAAAGTGAAGGTATGTTTGTAGTTGAATTTTCTTTTTGTTTCCTTACAAAAATGGCAATGCTAATATGCACGTGGGTACGTGCTGTGATACTTGTGTTATGCCTCTGGGGAGATGAACTGTGTTGGGCAGGACAGGTGGAGGTGCAACACTGACTATACTTATACATAGTCGAAGTAGTATTAGTCTAAGCACAGAGCTGCTGAGCAAAGGAATGATTTAATTAGAAAATGTGCCCTGAAAGGGATTATTCAATGTTTGATAAAGGAGAGTGCAACTCAGAGTGAGTACTGTGATCTTCAAGATAACACAGAAGCATGCCCAAAGGGAGTAAGACTTTGTTGAATAAGATATCAAGAAAAGCATTGAAACTAAAACCAGCTATGAACTTAACTTCTAGAGGACACTGAGAGGCTTGTTTCTGGAATTTATGTAAGAAAATGGAGACTGGTAGAGTTTGCTTTTCAGTAAGTCTGAACAGGGTAAACATTTGAAGTTATGGTCTTCAGCTGGAAGCTGCCTTTGATGGTGACTTAAACACTTTCACTTTGTCTCCTAATTATAGAATAAGAGCATTAATGTAGTATGCTGGCCTGTCTCTGACAGTAATTTCTTTAACCAGTCTAATGCATTTGTTTTGAGGTTGGTCACGCCTCTGCTCTGACATAGCCTGGAATGCGAGGGTCGTTTCAGAATAGCTGTGGTGGGCAGTAGTTATTCTTGCCAGTGGCTTCATTCTAAATTTGCAATTAATGAAATTATCTGTGCAAATAACATCTTGACAATGGCATTAAGAGCTGGCTTTTAGAGGTCATTGCAATTTATGCTTTAAAACAGCTTTCCTTAAAATGTGAATTACAGTTGTACAGCAAAACAGTTTTGATTTGCTTCAAGTAGAATACAACTGCGATTACACATTGTTCTTCCACTTTCAGTTTTAGGTAGTCCTGCTCCCTCTTTCCTTTTCTTTCATCTTCCCACTGGAGAGATTACTCCCCCGTGGCAGCTGCACAGCTTCAAGCGTGGCGTGACTGTCCCACAGAATGGTTCTGCGAAATAAAGTATTTTAATCTTCATTGTCACCCCAGTAAGTTCAGGGCTCAGATCTAGAGCACAGCCCACTGAATGGGTGCAATAACTTTCTGAGGCGGAGGTGTGAACCTCTTAAATCAAATGTGCTGATAGTGGTGTGGGAATGTGAAACCACAGCCTAATGAATAGCAGAGAGCAGCCTTCAGGCAGTAACACCAATTGGGTGGTGGATAAGGTCAGTGGCATTAGTACTTAATGAATGTACATATTAAATATTTTACAAGTAAATAACTTTACTGCTTACTGTAGTAGGAATTTTCCCATCTTCAGGTAAAATAATGTGTTTAGTTTTCTGTTGATTTTTAGGCAGAGTTATTATAAATGTAATTCCCTAAAGGGATTTGATACATGGGTGCAGAATCTGCATAGAGCCTCATACTTGTCTCCACCTACAGAGCAGTTGCAGGTGTCAGAGTTGCTGTAATTAGTCCTGGGATCAGTACTATGCGTCAGTAGGAGGGCTTGGTTGCAATGTGAGAAATCATTAGCCCTTCTTGTCAGGTGTTAAGGAGCTGGAGCTGTCCCACCCTCTGCATCTACTCAGTGTATCACATGCTTAGCTGCTGAAAGCCATACAAGTGTATCCCAGGGTCCATATGCCAGCAACTGCTCCAGTAAACAAGAACTGCAGCTCACTCATCCTGCAAGAAGCACTGTATAGTCTAGTGGTAAAGCCAGAAGAATAAATGTCACCTAGTCAGCCTGTTACTTGTAACTTTATTGACCATATCTCATGCTGTTTCATGGTAACAGCCCCCATAGAGAAGATTTGAGGATAGGTTTCAGTGCAGGTTGTCTGCAGCTAGGCTGCAGTTGGAATGCAAAACACCAAACTACTTAAGTTTGGTTAACTATAACAGATTAACTCCCTGGCAGAATCAGATTAAAATAAAAGCTTGGGCAGCAAGTCTTTCTTGCCCATAGTGCGTCCTTCCCCCTGCACTTGTTTTTGCAGCTGAACACCTCTGAGTTGTCTGCTGCACTGCTATAAATTTCCCTTGGGCTCCTCTGGCTCTGGGAACAGCTCTTCTCTGACGCTCTGGCAGTACAGGCACCTCCTGCTCCTCTTGGATACCTCCCAGGTTGCATGCCCCTTGTCTTTCCCTCTCACCTGCCTCATCCTGCTGCTGGCAGTTCAATGCGCCCTCTGCTCTCTGGGTAGCAGCAGCAATTCCCTCTTCCTGAAAGGTTTTGTCTGACAGGAGCACCCAAGACAAAGTAAGAAACCCACCTTTCTCCCTGCTGCTCAGTCACAGCCCTCTAACAAAACATTTTCCATACAACATACCTTAGTGTTGGTGTAGCAAACTATAAGCAAAGAGATGAGATCACTCTGACATCCATTACAGAAATTTAAGAGATGTAAGCTGCACTGAGCATCATCTACTCCACTCAGAAAATTCAGTGGCAGGCTCTATTGCTTACAGAGCTACAGCAAGTGCCAGGGTGCAGCTGGGTGAAAGGGGGCAGGAGGCTGCTGGGCAGAGGAGCAGAGCAGGAAAGAGATGGTGCTGCGAGCAGAGGAGTTCACGAGGGGAGTTAATAACTCCACCTAACCTTTTCTCAGTATAGCAGCAGTGCTCCTGATGTAGAATAGTCAGCACAGGGTAGCAGAGGCCTCTTATTAGAAAGGGCAATGCTTCAGGTCTGAGCCAGGCTTTAACAAAATGACTCTTTGTTGCAGGTGAAGGCAGGACAAGGCTGTTCTGTCAAGACACAGAGCCCAGTGGGCTGGTGCTGCTGTGCTCTGGTTTATGCCTGTGCCAAGAGGGCCCCACAATATTCACAGCCTCAGCTTCCCCCAGACTTCATGAGGAGCATGTCTGGCCTCTCAGAATATCCATCTTTCCACAAGCATAGGACCTGAGAGTAAAAGATATCGTCTCACATAATCCTCAAAAACTTGGCAGAGGCCTGGAGAAAAATTGAAAGTAAAATAAAGAACATAAGCAAAAACTCATCATAGGTATCCAGAAATAGAACTGAAGGGAGAGGATCATCAGTATGGCTAAGAAAAAGTTGGTCAAACTACAAGAGACAAGGAAGGCAATTAGACAGATAAACAGCAGCTGCAGGAAGCTATGAATTCTTTGAACCATTTCCCTGTTGTTCACAGTGAGAGGAGGGTAAAAATTCTTCTGGGAACTCCCTTGAGGTAACCAAGGCACAGGAGTGGCATGGAGCAAGCTCTGTGATGAAGAGGCGTTGGAGCAAGTAGGGAGAGTTTATTAGCAGTCATTCCTCAGAGCTTGATCTTGTTCTTCTGAGAGATGAAACAAAGAAAGTAGCTGAACTGACAGAAGTGCTGCTTATCAGGACAAGGTGTGTGACCAGTGTGTGGGTATGTTCTGGCTCCTGTCTTTCTAAGGGGAATTTACAGAGTGCATTTCAGCCCAAAGGAAAATCTTTAGATTAAAGTTATTAAAGGCAGGTTCATAGGCTGTACTGAGGCAGCTAAACAAACACAGAGAAGTTACGGATATGCTGTTACGGCTGCTAATAACAGTTCCTAACAAATAATGGGATGTAGGATACCAAGTTATCTTTAGTAATCTAGAAAGCAAGGAAAATACTAAGGAATTTGTTGCCATTATGAGTCTGTTCTCCTCCTGATAGTCATCTAAATCTGCCTGAAAAAAAACACTGCTTCCCCCCTGGCCTCCTTATGGCATATCTAATGAGATATTTGTAGGAAAGGAAAATCTGTTGGTGATTATTTGTGCCATAGAGCAGGCAATTAATGAATGCTTTATAATTACCTTTGCTGAGACAATTACAAATGTTAGCATTCTTGAAACTGTCACCCTTCCAAAAATAAATGCCAGGTATTCAATGTTTGTGGTTTCCCATGGCAGTGAGACACACAAGCTGGCTGTGTCCCTGGGAGGGACATCCTAAGGGTGTCCCAGGCTGGTGGCTCCCTGCACTGCCCACCCTTCCCTCCTGGAGGGCCAGAATCCTACCAGGCTATGCACAGCTCTTCCTTACCCAAAGGGAAAGGGATTTGGAGCCAGCCTGCTGAGTTTCTGTCCTTTTGTGCTTCCTGTCCCCTGTGAAAGAGGAACCTGATGGAGCACCAAGGGCTTCAGGTTGCTCCTATGCTAACCCAAAACCAGAGTGGCATCATGAAATTAAAGAAGTTACAGTGCTGTAAGTGCGGTGAGAATAAAGCCCTAAAACTGACCTTAATGAGTTTAGATTGGCTTGTTCCTAAGCATTCCTCAGTGGCTCTTTAGGATAAGGTTGCTCTGGGCAAGCTAATAGTCACAGAAATTGCACAGAGCCTTGAAATGGAATAGAATAGCTGAGTTTAACAAACAAGGTACCTCTCTGTTTCTTAAGCCAGGTTTTGTGGGTGAGTTAATATAAACGAACATTCATCAATATTCTTCATCCAAACAACACATCCTTGTTTTTACCTCATTCCTGCCATTAGATCAGCCAGACAAGCAGCACTCTGCTATGGTATAGAGCAGGCAGGCACAGCCTGAATCCTAGACAGTGAATTTCCGTGGCTGACCACTTGTGCCTGACTCTTCTTAGTACGAAACCGCACACTGTTAAAACAACTGTACTGTGTTAAACCGATTACCTCCACTTATACCGAGTTAAAACAATGAAACACAGAGAAACTTGGGATTTGTCACAAACAAGCTAAGCTTTGAAAGGTTATTTCTGCTACAAACTGTTTCCTGGTTTCTACTTAAAATGGCTTTTTCCTCAGGCGATGTAATTCTACCAAACAATCCTGCCCTTTCTCATTTGGCAAGAACCGGTTCCCTCAACTCCCACCCGCTCTGCTCTGTACAAAGCAAAAATTAACATTGTTTCACTGCCAGAGTAAGAAATATTTATCCTGGCATTTATTAACCAGGGAAGTCCTGCATGTTCAGATTTGCCATTTTTTGTAATACATGCTTCAATCTGTAACCAGACTTCTCCCACCCAGGTACTCCTCTGATATCAGAGGTCCAAAGGGTGGTCTGATTACTGACAGTAAACTGATAGTATGCAGAGGGGTTCGAAATGAGCAGTGTCTCAGTACAGAGCTGGGAGCTTTCACAGTCACTGGTTCTGTCTGTTCCTTTCAGTTGTGTTACCAGATAAGACACATTTCTAAACTCCTGACCTAAAACTTCCCATGCATGCACTCCTTGGTCTGTAATCTGTAGATTATCAATCTCCTGTGCTCCCACCAACTCCAGATCATAACACTGCACTTTGATGTACTTGCAGGATGGCAACCAAAATGAAGCTCAGTGGCCACAGTAGCCCTTTTAAGTTAGGAACCACCCCAGTAGCAACATTAAACTACTACTGTAAGATTATGATGAAATGGGAAGATGAATTTGGGGGTTAATCTGTTTCTCGTGGTTAAGTAAAAAAAAAAAAGAAAGCAGATATAGCTGTCTCCATCACCTCGAGAGGTGATACTTAATGACATTTCTATCCTGTGGACCCCTAAAGACTATTTCCAAGAGACCTAATAACGGGAAAAAAACCCACCCCAAACCCACTGCCTATAAACTTAAATTCAGCTTTTGGGTTTCCAGATCTTTGCCTTGTCCACAAAAAAGTTATAATATTTTGATAGAGTTTAAGGACAGTAATGAGCCACCACAGGCTGTCACCATGAAAAACAGGAGAAGCATCAGTAATTTTTGACAGCGGTGAGACCAGGGCCCTTCTGTTATTTAAATGTGGCCTCTTTGCAATGTTTCCATCTTGCAGAGAAGTTGTTACTTTCAACCACTTCCTGGAAGAAGCAGCAGAAAAAGAAGTGCGGGGGAAAGCCAGGCTGCAGCACTTCATCGAGAACCTGTTGCAGCGCGTGGATCTGGCGGAGAGGCAGCTGGAGTATTACCAAAATCAGCAGATGGTGTGCCACCACACTGACGGCAGTGAGCACGTGGTAAGCCACCAAAGTCCTTCCCTGCCCTGAAACCCTTCCCCAGAGGGAAAGTACTGCAGTTTGAATATGGGTAGGCTCCCTGGGTCGGGCTGATTGCTACTCCAGGCAGATGTGCATATGTATAGTGTTTCTTTAGGTGTGTTTTATTTAGGTTTTAAACCGACACTTCCCATGAGTGAAAGGAACAGAGAACGTAAGTGCAGCAATAGCCAAAGATGGCAAAGGGAGAGCAGAGAAAAATGAAATATTTGACAGATATTTAAATTTCTTTCCAGTTTTGGCTACTGCGGCTGTTCCTTTTGCCACGAACACTTTTCTTTATGTCACTTAGTGACTTGGCAGATATTTTGGGATGTCTAAAGACTTTCAGGAAAAACACGGATCCCTATAGGTGACATATCAGCCTGCTGGCAAATTGGCTTTAGTTACCTATCATGGGAGACATAGTAATGGTGAATGGATTCCCACAGGCCTGCCCCCATGGATTAGAAGCTAAAGCTGTCTGAACATTGCTTTTAAAAATGCATCATTTCTCTAAAAGCCCTCATTTTTAATACTTACACTCAGTATTTTTCCTACAATGCATTACATTTATATGGCAAGTTTTAGGCACAGGATTTCCAAAGAACATTTCATTTAAATGAATACCCCATGCTACCTGTGCTGAGTAATTGCTCACCCTGGGGTGCGAGAGGAAGGCATTTGATCATGCACAGAAATGAACAGGTAAGCAGTGGTGGAAAGGAAAGGTTCCTGTAGCCACTTGGAAGACAAAGAGCTTTAGGTAAGACCTGAATAAATATAGATGTGCTGAAGTCCAGTGCAGGACATCTCAAACAGTGTCCGTGAGAAGATTGAGTGGGACCATAAAGATGATCCTCAATATTAAATCATCTCCCTTGCTCTTGATGTGTTTACTGGCATTCCTGGCTCAGAAGCATTGCTTGGGGAAGGCTCTAATTTTCAAGGCAGCTGTCCTGCTTTTTGAGTGACTTCAGCATTCCTCTAAGGTCATCCATCCAAATATTGGCCATCCTGACCTTCAGGAGGTAATTACAGAAAAGCACACTATGAGATGGCTTCAGACTCCATCCAAGACAGATGACAAGCAAAGTCAGACTGGGCAAAAATCCATCTGTAAAGTGTGGACAATACCAGGGACACAGGGAGCATTTATAAGAACATAATCATTTTCAGATGCCAGATCTGACTTGCTTGGCTCAGTGACTTCATTAAATAATATTCAAAGACTCAGTTTAGTAGCTCTGATGGGAGCTCAGTACAAAGAACCGATTTAGTAACTCATATCAATTTAAGCTGAACTGGCAGCACCTCCTTTCTGGACCCCCACCAAAAGAGGGACCAGACAAAGTGTTTTCACGCTGTGAACCAAACTATTGTAAAAAATGAAGTCATGCAAATTCGTAGTGGCACTGAGGCTGTGCTGTCCCTAGCTGGTCTCAGGATTTGGAGTGGGAAGGAAGAGAAATGTTGCGTCTTCTCCCTCCAGCCCAGAGCCAAGGGCTTGTAGCTGGAGTTTCCTAGGCACTTGTGTAAAGGAAATGTATCACTGCAAAATTAAAGGCTCTGAGAGAAAGTTAATTTAATACAACTTATTCAGGCACTGTCCCTTATTAATTATCTCAAACACAATAATTACTTCTCCCTGTACCCAGGCTGTTTAATCTAATGTGAAAGATCCCTGTTCAGCCCACCCTACTTTGGCAATTTACTTTGATTATAGGTAGAATAAAAATAATGGGAAAAATCCAACCACTAACAACTCACATATTATGAATTTTAAAAACATATTCATAAGCCGGAAGAGTAATATTCTGTAAAAGAGGATTTTTTTTTAGTTTCTTCCGTGGATGTTCTTCTAGTTTTAACAGCAGGTGAGAATGGAAATACAATTTTAAAGACTGTGTATATTTTATCCTTGTACTTTAGTTACTTGATAATGTAATATTAATAACTTGGTTTTATTTTCATTGCAGTTTACAGACATTTCATTAAATAAGAAACCCAGATGCCTGTATGTATATCTCTTTTTTTTTCTCTTACTTAAATACACTAAGTTGACATGCTTACATTTCTGCTTTTGCATTTCACCTTATCCAAAAGCCTGATTCAGGTTGAGTTTGGATCAGGTTCTTTACCTGCCTATGATCTATATTTATGATCTGTATAATAGAGGAAAAACAGATTTCTGCTAAATTAAAGCTAAAATCAGATACTCTCTACAGAAAATAAAGAAGACTAATTTTCTGTTAAACAAATTACTCCTTCCTGCTGACTGTAACAACCTACTGCAGAGCTACAGGATTTGAATCTCTTTGGCAAACACAGACCCAGTTTCAGTTGAAAATATCTTTAACATTCTGTAGGTAGGAGAAAGACAGTTGTCATTTGCTAACTGACAGTAACACTGTAGACTTAAAAATCACGTGTAAGCAGACAAGTGTCCTGACAAAGCATGGGCACTGACATCATCTCAGGTTACTCCAGCAGCTGTCCTGGGAACAGCAGAACCAACTGGGGCTGGTCTCCCTGTCTTTGGGACTTGGTCATGAGTCCCAGCAGGTGGTTTGGAGCATCACACGTGCTACTTGGCCAAGTGGCGGTCAGGCACTGCGTCCTTCTTCGGGGCAGCCTTTCCTAGAGGGGACACGAGGTTGGCTCTTTTTCCCATTGCACCACAGCAGGTCTGGGACTTCATTCTCCTTAACACAACAGGTTAGGAATATGTTTGAGTAGAAGTTCAGACTTGCAGTCACTTGTATCGAGGAGCTACTGCTTTCAATGAAAACGTATTTCCCACATCTGGAGATGGCAGTGTTGCATTTCATGTGCAATGACCTGCATCTTCATCCATCCATCAATACCTTCTTAGCCTGACTGTGAATTAGGGACAGACATCCATCTTCTCTACCATAAACTTGTTCAATTTAAATACAGTTTGGCCCCTTTAGGCAGTCCCCTCTGACCATATTAACCTTGACCTTCTGGTTTTAATGGCATCACTCAGTGCAGCAGAGGAGTGCCTAACAGCACCTGCAATCACCTGCAATAATGCCTGCACGTGTTCTGGGAATAAATGATAAAACTTTTTCACTACAAAAACATCTAAGAAAAACAGAGTGCTGCATCTTTTTACAAAACTGTAACTGTAACAAACAGTGGGACTGTAACAAACAGTGCCCAAGAACCATCTGTAAACTGGAGTGGCCACCACCTGTGTTGACACACAAGTCATTCCTAAGTCCCAACAAGTGGTCAGAGCCCAGGCCTGCACCAGGCCAGCATGGCACAGTGCCTGCAAGCTCCAGCTTGGACCTGCACAGCATTTCACCCCCCAAAACTTCCCCTAGTGAATTATAGTTGGCAAAGCTGCCAACCAGGTAATACAACTGGTCCTCACTGCCTCCCATCAACAAACACAGAGGCTCTTGTGGCACCCTTCTGGATTTTTTAAAGAACAGGAGAGGGTTTGTTCTGTACACACTTGAATAACCATAGCTTTTTCCAAAACTGGCTTTATCAACTGTGCTGCAATATCATTTAACTCCCAGAAGAAGTAATACTACAGATACATGGGTTTGAGAAATAACGAGCTATGGAAAATAGCCCCGTGGGATCCCTTAAGAGATCGACTTGTACATGAGCACATCTGTTCTTCACTTCAGTCACAGGAGCTGGGCAGACATGAGCTGGTGCCTTATGTTCATAGTTCTGCTCTTACACTACATATATCTGCTGTAAAACATTTCAAAATTATGTTAAAAGGGACTGAAATGATCTTACTTAGCTAAACTGTGGAACTGCAGTTTCAATGTAAAATTTTAGAGCAGAGTGCGTGGTTCAGCCTTTGCAGCACCAGGCACTGTGCTGTCATTCCACCTGAGCTCACCAATTTCTGCAAATCCTGCCAGGCATGACCCATCACAGAGAGTACAAAGAATTCATCTTACTTTGGCCTTTAAGCTTTCACACCCTTCTTCCCACCAATTTGCTTTATTCCCCTTTCCTCTTCTCCCATTGCAAATCAAAGCCTAAAAGCAAAGCTGAAGTTTCCCTTTAGATGTGTGGTCAGCACAAAAGCAGAGTGTGGAGTTTCCTGTGGCATTGACCATTAGTAGCAGCAGCAGCTCCCTGGGAGAGCTCCAAGGCAGCACCAAGATCCCACCAAGAAATTCCTACAGTTCCTTCACCTGCCTTCTACTGTAACAGGTGCTGTGTGGTCTTCCAGAGACCATGGGATGTTCATTCTTTGCAGAAGGTTGCTGCGAACATGTGCATCTTTAAAATCCCCGCAGATCACAAAGTACAGACCTCAGTAAGGTCTCAGCACTCCAAAATCAGCAGAATGCTGATTGGGGTAAAAGTTAGATGAACACGCATAAGGAGTCCAAGAGTTACACATGTGGGGATTATTTTAGTGAGGAAGGCTTTTGAGCACTGAGAAATGTGATTCATCTTGCAACTCTGTTTTTAACATGCATCCTGATTCTGTAAAACAAGGCTATTTCTGTCTTCAAAACTGTTTGACTTTGGGGTATTTCAGGGACCTATCACTTTGCAAGATTGAATAATAGTTATTAATGGTCACTGTTATTAATTTCAGGAGCCGAGGAAGTCAGCACGCTTCATATAACATCCCTGATGCAAAGCCTCATTCCTTTCAAAAAGGAAGAATCTTGTTGAAAAAAGCAAAGGATGAAAAAACCAGCTTGCAGCCAGTAAAATGTTTCTATGAACCTGTCGATTGCCCAAGAGAGATATGGAGAGCACAAAAGAAGGGTGACCCAGTCTGCTCTGCCAGGAAAGTGAGCTCAAAATCAAAGATGGGTAAAAAGGCCAAGCCGCTACAGGAGCGGTGAGCAATACACAGTGATGCGGGAACTTGGCTTCGACACAACAAATATTGAACGAAGGTAGTCATCGCACTTTTTCCTATCCATCTGGCCATGCCAAAACATATCAGATATAATATATAGAAATATATACATATGGAAGATTTATATTATTTAGTAACGCCATTCCCTCTTTGGGCACCATAAGAGAAGTGACATTTTATTCAGTTTACTTGGAGGTTTTTCTATTTATTCACATATTTATTTATTTATTTAGTCATTTATAGACCTTATTTGAAATGACTGCAGTTATCTTGCTGGGCAGTACTGTGGCTGTACGTTTAATTATTTTACTGGCAGCATGTGGCCTGGTAATTTATTTTCCATCTGTGTTGTTGCCGAAGTTCAGAAGAATCCATTTAATCGGCACCTAAATATCCAATCTTTCAGCTAAGGTAGGTGTAAGATCAATGACTAACTGTTACTTGCACAGACATACTTAGATCCAAAAAGTCTAATGGAGTTGCCTGAAGGCTGTTTACAGCAGTAGATTGCTACCCTGGATTTCCTGCTAGAGGCAGGAATGTGTCAAACACATTTCCATGTTTTATTGGGTACCTTAAACCAGCAACCAGCAGCCACATTGTCCTGTTGGTACAAGTTTGGGCTCCTCTGGTGTCACTTAACAAGGAAACCAGAAGCTGGTACTGCAGCTCTGACAAGCACAGACTGAATTGAGCCAGAGGAGGAATTTCAGTGCCAAGTGCCAGTGGCAGGTTTTCAGCTGTGGTGCAGCAAGTGAGGGGTTAAAGCATGGCATCGTGCTCAGTGCCTGTGCTTGTTTTTAGGCATGAGAGGCATAAACAGCCACCATCATAACCCAGATCCTTCATGTTTTTATCCCTGAAGAATCTTTACAGGACTGAGAGATCCCTGAATTTCAACTAAATGCCCAAGTGCAAGGAAGTTAGAGGTGATAGCAGAGCAGAAATGCACGTTTACATTGGTTTGTGCCAATTAAAAGGATCCTTATTTATCAGAGTATTTATTTATCAAGATGATTTTTTGCGTGTACAGTTTTTGATAACATGAATCCTTATGCCATGTTTACAGATATGAACATCCTGATGATGTTACTGATGAGATTTGTTTTCTCAAGAAAAAGAAAGGATAGGCGAGATAAGTCTGTGTGATTTATTTTTTAAATGCTCATAACAGATGTAAATTGTTTATGTGGAAGGTGATTTTTACAGTATGTGTACAAAGATTTGTGAAAAATGTTTTTCATTTTTTATAACTATGTCTGTAAGCAGAACTGAGTATTAAAAGACAGTGTATCACTATGATTACTGCTGCAATAAGCACGTGAGTTGCAATATTTTTAAAGCAGAAGATGACTGATCAGTCAGCTATGATCAGGTAACTACAGATGTCATACATTTGCCAGTGTACAGACCTCCCAGAAAGTAGCAGAGTGAAGAAAGAGAGTTTTATTCCTCACTTTTATTTTAAATAGTATATAGAGAACAATCAGATATATGTTTGAAGTTTCTCAACACTGTTTCAGTAGAAAGTCACAGTGTAAAACCGATTCAGGTATTTAGGTTGTAATGATATTTTAATATTTATTTAACTACATCACAAGGCCACACTTGGCCTTATGCTCTGCACTGTGTGTGGTGAAAAGGAGTTGTTCGTTGTGTTGCATGGGCTTGGGTCAGATTGTGTGTCACGACAACTTTTATAGGCAAACTACAAAATAGGAGCATCCTTGAGTTTTTTTCTATTGCTTCCCACATCCTTTTAGAAACCTGAAAATATTACCTTTATTGAAGGTAATAAAGATAAACTTTAGAAGGATAATAAATTAAAATATATTCATCTGTTTCTTTATCCACTTGACACTGAAAGAATATTTTTATTTTTAAATGCCTATCTACTCTGTTAGTCACCAAAGTTAAGTGCAACTACTAGTTCACAAATGAGATGTTTATTTTATTATTTATTACACCAAAATCTTGACTGTAAGTTGTCCTTTTGGGGGAGGAAAAGAGTAAAAGAAGGTGCATGTTCTTAAACTTCTCAAAACCTAATTTACAGTTACTTGCTGAAATATGCTAGGTTAGTTAATTAGGAAGAAATTGGATTGTACTGTAACCCCAGATAAAAATTTCTAGAATATAAATGTTCTAATAATAAAGATATATTTCTCAGTTATTGTGTCATTTAACTCTGTAAAATACAGTGTTTCTTATAAAAGCTTACAAATCAACCTGAAAGAGCTACTGCATCTTGCCCACGTGGCTCACACGTGTCACCTGCTGCTCTCCTACTGTCATGATGCTTGAAAGTCATACCTGAGATGACACACAGGGTCAGACAACCTACCCGAAGCAGAGGCGGGGGGAGTGGAGGAAAGGGTCAGGTAAGGGAAATTAGGAGCAGAGGGGATCCCAGGGAATATCGGGGATAGTGGCTCCCTCACACACTGCCAGTTGCTGAGTCATCATTTCATCAAGTATCTCCCTGGTTAGACTTGGAAAGAGAGGTTTTCCCGTGGGAGAACCAGGCTCCTGTCAAGATGGTAACCCTTGGGATAGATGCTGTAGAAGACTTCATGAGGAGACAAGGTGCCTCTGACACCTGAGAGCTTGAATAGTGTTTATCAAGAAAAAGACTCCTTCCCGCTCATGTTTACATAACTTACTAGCTCATTTTTAAAGTTATGCTTGCATCGAAGTGAATTTCACTAGGACTCGGATACCTCATTCCCATATTCATTTTTAAAATCCCACCTCATCTATAGCTAAAAATATCTCAGAGCTGTATATGTACTGGCTGGGCCCTTACAGGTGAACTTTCTGCTTAAAACAAAATGTTCTGACCGACATGTGATATTATAGACCAGGAAAACAAGAGACTAATTGAAACCCAGACCTTTAATTAGAGATATACATAGAAAAAACAATCACTTTGAGATGCTCTTGCCAATTCAAGAAAGAGCATGTTTTTAAAACACTGAATGACATCTGATTGCCTTCCCCCATCTCAGAAGTAAAAACAGCCTCCCCCCTACCCAGAGGAGATCTGAACACATTTGTTTTGTTTCAAGGAGAGTTACTGCAAATATTCAACGGGATATTCATATTCAAAGGGATGGTCACCAATTAGAGCAGTTCCTAGGTCAAACAAATTATCAGTTCCATCATCCCTAATAATCCTTCCAATGCCACTGGCTCATTCAATCTACTTGAGCAAAATCCAGCTCTTCTCTCTATTCTGCGTCATCAGATAGTTGCCTCTATTTGTTCTTACCTCAGACTAATGCTGATTGTTTCCATACATCCTGTCTGAAGTGGCTGGAGTGGACTATTTTAGTGCTCTCTGCAGTGGGCATGGGCATTATTTTTTATTGGTTTTTTTTGGAAAAAATAATCCTGGAAGTGATTTTATTACATGAAACATACATCAAGCTCTTAAAAACAGATCCTGTTGCAACGCAAACAAAATGTCCTTTCCCATTTTGTTGTTAATGCCACCCTCTACCTAGCCACACTTTTTTTATTCTGGTCTCTTGAATTTTCATTTGTACGTCTCTCCAGGGAGAGGGAGAAACAAGCAACGTAAGTTAAATGCAGCTGTTGGTTTGACAAGCCTTTCCCCTCTCACTGTCTCAGTCCTAGCATCTCACACTGCAGGCAGGTAGAAGTTGGCTTGAATTTTTCATAAAATCATGGAAAAAATACATATAACAGATTTTGAGTTCATTATGTTATGGAAGAGGAAGGGGCTCTTCTCTGAGAGGGGAAGGGAAATAGGAGGAGAGATACTCCCCTTCCTTGAGAAGTCATTTTCCAAGATAAATGTGACAGGTTGGAAGAATTTACTGTATGCTGGTGTGAGATGAGGGAAAGTCAGTCACAAGTCAGCAATGAAAGGTCGGGGGACTCATTACTGCCAACTGTTCTGTGGCGGTGCTGTCTTTATATGATAAAGAATGATGCAAGCTCTTCTGAGGTAGAAATCAAAGAGAATTTATTTGAATTTGCTCCCCCTTTTATCCCCCCAAACCATGTGACCTTCTAACCAATGGGGTTGTCTGTCCCTGCGAGTGTCCCTTGATTTCTCTGCCCCAGGACACACCCCCTACATTACCTCCTTCTTTACTATTTAAGAAGGTCACAAAAACAGTGCAACAACAACAGTGCAAACAATCAGAACAGTACATTGTAAACTACCAAAGCTTGCAATGACCCAGCACATAACTTGCTTTGACCTCTTATACATCTATGGTAAACTTTATAAAACTTCCTTATATTCCTAAAGGGTAGTGCAACTTGGAGAAATAACTTTATTAACTTAAGGCTCTTAGCTCAACTGTGCAAACTTATAATCTTTATTAATCTGAGGGTTTTAAATAACTGGGGAGTTCAACTTTATTTAAGAAACAGGCTAAGCTTAGCAAAACTAAATTCTCTTAAGGTGACTGTGTGACTGTGTGGCGGAGGTAGCGTTATCTTGTGAGGTGTTTTGTTTTCAATACACCTCAGTCAAACAACTCTCTTATTCATTCACGTTCTCATTCATTGATGGCCATCATTCCATTCATCACACACACATTCATAGATTTTTTACAGACTGCTTTTTGCCACACTGGTCATCCCTAAATGTAAACCTGAAACATAAACATAACTCTTTTATAACTTCTGCCTTACTCTGGTTCTTGCTGCTGTGGTTGTGTACCTAGGTAGGATCTAACACACCTGGAAGGAATCCATTTAAGCTCTTTTCCTGTAGCCACACAGGCGTAACCTCGTCCCCAAGTGACGAGATCTAACGGTCCCGTCCATTGCCCTGAAATTAAATCTCTTACCATGACTGGTGGTTTGGGAGAGGCGAGAGCAGCTTGTGCTGCTTTTCGTACCTGCTTCTTTCAGCAGGTCACAATTTAAAAAATTGATAACATACGTGGCTTTCCACAGACGTTCTTGCAGGCTACAGACAGATTCCCCCTTTCTTTGTTTAGCCAACATGTCTTTCAGTGTGCGATGTGCCCTTTCCACGATTGCCTGTCCAGTTGGTGAGTGTGGGATACCTGTGACATGTGAAATTCCCCATTCTGACAGGAAATTTCTTATCTTTTCTGAGATGAAAGCTGGTCCATTATCAGTCTTGATCTGTTTTGGGGTACCAAGGGTAGCAAAACAACTGAACCAGTGTCTTATTACATCCTTGACCTTTTCCCCTGTGTGTGCTGTGGCGGTTATGTATTGGGAGCGTGCATCTATGGATACATGTACATATTTTAACGTGCCAAATTCAGAGATGTGTGTGATATCTGTTTGCCATATCTCATTTGCCATTAACCCTCTGGGGTTAACGCCTTCCTGAGATGGCATGGGTGTGATTTTCTGACAGTCTGGGCATGACATGATGATATCTCAAGCCTGATTGAGTGTTATCTGAAATTGTCTCTTCAGAGAACGTGCGTTCTGATGGAAAAATGAGTGAGAAAATTTTACTTGCTCTAAGACTCTGGGTATGGTGTTAAACATAGCTGCTTTGTCAGCCTCTCACTTTCCGTCAGCTATTGGCCCTGGCATGTCAGTGTGCATTATATAGAAATCAAACTTTCTATGATTCACAAGAAACCAAACAGAATGCATTTCAAACAACAGGTGGGGGTTGGAGACATCTTGAAGAAACAAATTCTCGAGACGAGACACCAGCCCTGCAGCATAACAAGAGTCAGTTACAATATTAATAGGTTGATCAGAAAATTTCCCCAAGGCAATACGAATGGCAGCCACTTCCAGAACCTGCACAGAACCTTGGTTCATGGTCTGTACCTCTCATTCCCATTGTCCTGTATCAGGGTTTACCCACGTCACTGCAGCCTTTTGTGTTCTTCCAGATGCATCGGTGAAAACCATGAGGCCTTTCACTGGTTCATTTTTGCATCTGGTCATAGCTTTTAAAGGTAAATTACCGATTTCTGCCCACAATCTGTGTTTAGGGAGATTGACCAAAGTGTCACCATCAAAACTTACCAAGGCAGATTGGAATCCTGTGTCCTCAGCCAGCATCCAATCTAAATTGTCCTTCATAGCTGGAACGTAGATGATAGCCGGATCTCTTCCGTCCAGTTCCTGTAGTCGTCCTCTGCCTTTAATGACAAGCTTAGCAAAAATTTCATTAACGGTCCATACAGTTTTGGGTGGTGTGTGGGGCAGAAACAACCAGTTCAGAACCAGCAACGGGTCTTTCTCAGTTTGATCCCACTGAAACAAGACTGCAAATGGCTGGTACCTGGTGGGAACAAGGGCCAGGCAGATTTGCAGTTCAGGATTTCTCCTTCTGCCTTATCTGCCCTCTATTGCCCTGGCACAAATCTCTAATGCCTGCTTTGCCTCTGCTGTCAGAGACCTGTTAGACGTTAGGTCAGAGTCCCCCCTTTAGCAACTCAAATAGAGGATGTAGCTCCTCTGTGGTTATGCCTAAAATAGGCCTTAACCAGTTGATGGCTCCCAGAAGTTTTTGCAACTCATGTAAAGTTAAAGTGGTTTTTACCTCGAGCTGTAGTTGCTGTGGGGAAATTTCCTGCTGCGTGATCTTCCATCCAAGGTAAGTCCAGGGCTGTGATCACTGGATTTTCTCTGGAGCAACCTGTAACCCTGCAACCTGTACAGCATCAGTTAGAGCAGCAACAACAATTTGCAGTTCATGTTCTGTGGCCATGGTAATTAAAATATCATCTATATAATGATAGATGATAGCAGAGGGAAAATGCCTTATGATGGGATGAATAGCGTTTGCCACTACTGTTTGACATATTGTAGGACTATTTTTCATCCCCTGAGGAAGGACAACCCAGTGATACCTTTGCATGGGCTGTGCATTGTTCAAGGCTGGGATGGAAAAAGCAAACCTTGGCGCATCCTCAGGGTGTAGGAAGATGGTAAAGAAACAGTCCTTTAAATCAATTACCACTACTGGCCAATTTGCTGGGAGCATAGCGGGTGAAGGCAGTCCTGGATGCAACGCTCCTATTGGTTCTATGACTGCGTTTACTGCCCTTAAGTCCTGCAGCATCCTCCATTTTCCACTTTTCTTGGGAATGCAAAACACGGGAGTCGTCCAGGGACTGTTTGTTGGCACAATATATCCTGCTTCTAACTGTTCCCTTGCAAGTTCTCTTAAATGTTCAAACCGTTCCTTTTTCATAGGCCATTGGTCCACCCAGACTGGCTGGTCACTTTTCCAAACCAGCTTAATCGGTGCTTGGGACGGCTGACCAATGGCCCTTATTGAAAAACCTGGTTGCTTGGAGGAGGAATTTGCATGACTGTGCCAAACTACCCGAGAATGTCCCTCCCCCACAGTGTACACGGAATGGGAACAACAAAAGGAGCTACCTTGGTTATTTGTCCCTCTGGCCGCAAGACAGTGAGTACTTGGGCACTCTATCGGGGCCTTTGTGTGCCTCCCACCCCCTGAATGATTGCAGCTGGGCAAACAGTAGGCCAGTCAAGTGGCCATTTGGAGTCCTTTATGATGGAAACATTGGCTCCCGAGTCCACAAGGCCTGTAAATCTGTGCCCATTAACCTGGCACGTCATGAGCGGCTGTGTGGCTGTGATGGCTGCTGCCCAGCAAACTTGTGGCTGTCCTGTGCTACCAAAGGCCCCTGAACCCCACTCCTTCTCCCCCTCCCCCGCAGGCAACACGCTGTAGAAGGGGATTAGTTGAGCTATTTTCTGTCCCTTTGGAATGAAACAGGGGGGTGAACGGGTCCAGGCCATTATTAGAATCTCACTATGAGAATCTATCACTCCAGGCAGCACAAATAAACCCATTCTGGTAGTGGAGGACCTTCCAATCAGTAGTGCGTGTACCCCTGGGCTAAGGGGACCCCAACACCCAGTTGGGATTAGTACTACCTCTGCGGAAGTTATGAAGACTGAGTCCCGGTTGGATAAGTCCAGCCCAGTGCTGGTTGAGGTGGAGGGGCACAAAGTGCTGGCTGATGTGGGGGGGCACAAATTGCCAGCCTGGTCCCTTGTGTCGCATTTATTTGTTGTACTGGGGCATGTGACAATGCTCCTCGCTTCCAGTTTTTTGGCCCCCTTCTCCCTTTTGGGGGCTTGAGAGGTGCTATTGCTAAGGGTCTCCTGGGACAATCTCTTTGAAAGTGGTCGGGGGCACCACAGATGTAACAACCACTTTTGCGTCTGGCTCCTTCTTGCACTCTTAGCCGGGCACTTAGTGCTGTTGCTAACGAGTCAGTTTGATGTCCCACTGAGCCAACCCCTTGACAGGCACGAACCAGTTCGGCAGTGCTGCAGCTCTTCCTCTTAGGAAGGGCTTGCAAAGCTCTTTTATAGTCTGGGTTCGCATTTTCAAAAGCCTGTTAATTATTTCTCTGGCTTCATCATTTTCATTCTTCCTGTTTAAGGCAAACTGCAGCCGATCCAAAAATTGGGAGTATGGTTCTGTCAGGCATTGTATTATTTTTGTGAATGATAAAATGTTGTCTCGATCTGACGTGGGTAATTTTCTCATAGCTCTTAGGGCATGCTTAGCTATTACTTCATATATTTCTCTATTGTACTTAACTTGTTCATCTATTGAACTATAATTTCCATTCCCAGTTAGCTGATGTGCTGTGACGCCTGCTCGTGGGTCATTAGCATACTCAGAGCAACTCTCCCTAAAATCATTTAGCCACACATTGTACTGAGTGTTAGTAAGACTTATTTTTAGTAGGGTCTTCCAACTGAGTGGCATAAAAACGTAGGTGGAACTTAGTGTCTCTAAAAACGCAATGGTGTTAGCGGAGGACATGCCAGTTTCTCTTACCAGTTGCCTCAGTTCCTTTGTCAGCTCACGTAGCAGAGGTTGCAACTGAGGGTTCTGATGTGGGCAAATAACGACTGGGCATGCGTTAATTACTTGCAAATCTCTCACCCGTAATGCTTCCTTCCAACACAGTCCCCACCTATCAACCGATCCTTCCCCATTTGCCTCCTCACTCCCTCCAGACGGAACCATCCCTGGTCCCTCCTCCCCATCCCCCCATGACTCCCCCCCTGTGGTTCCAGTGAACTCAGTTCCCTGTGTGGGGGTGGTGCTGGGTGGTGGAGGTGGCGAGAGCGAGGGGCCAACCCCCCCTCGTACCGGCATCTGGGGCAGGGCAGCATTGGGGCCGGAAGAGATGGATCGGCTTCCAGTCCATTTGGCAGGCAAGATGGCTGCGCCCAGTCCAAGACACGTGGTCGGCAGTCATTCGCAGCATGGGGGGCAAAGGGGCTGAGTTACTCCCCTCATCACTGTAACAGAGCCCTGTGCGCTGATCCCATGGTTTGGGATCCCACATTTCAGGCTCTGTTCTCTCCCAGTAACCTATGTTCCTGTGGCCCCCGGCTTGTGACCCGTAACTTAACTCATGAACAGTTCCTCCCCCTCGCCCTCCCCCCGGTGGATCTCATGCGTTTGTCCTACGCCTAGGGGTCGGGCTGCTGCTAGCAGTGTGGGCAGGGGGGTGCGTGTTGGTGTTGGATGCTTGTATTGTCCATTCATGGGCTCTATGTAGTGCAGACATTATGATTTGCCAGGCGTTGTTAGCCTGGGGGTCCTCCCCCTGGGCTTTCAGTTTTATGAGGTTTCCTATTTTATCCCAAATTTTTATGTGAAGAGCTTCCACTAGGGGCAACTCTGGTACTGCTGCTTTAATGAAATGTACAAGCTCTGTTAGTTCAGCCCTTGTGGCTTGTATGTGGTATGGTTTTAGCAAAATTGCTAGTGCCTCTGTGTCTTGTGAGGTTTCCGTGGAAACAAAGCTCCCCATGTTTACCTTAATCCTGGGGCGGCAGGCACACGTGGAGGGAGTCTTTTGTCTGGCTGCTGAGTTTCAGTTTATCGGCTACTTTTCCGCAGCTTTTTTTCTTCTCGGCGTTTCTGTCGGTGTCCGAGGGCTCTCCGGCGGCTTGGGAGCAATGAAAAGTAGTGGTGATCAGCAGCGATCAGCACAGTGTGCGGTCCTAGCGCCACTCCGGCAGGTGAAGCACCGGCGAAGTGGCAAAAGGTTCCTTCAGGGTCTGCACAGCTTCTGGGTGGTTTTTCCTCAGCATGGAGGCTCCGCACTGTCTCCACAGGCAGGCACGGACTGGCAGGAGGCAGCTCTGGGGGTCCATCGGTCTGCTGGATGGCGCAGGGGCTCCGGGTGCCGGCGGGGTCGCGGTGTGGCTTCAGCAGGTCCCGCATGGCTTATAAGCATGGCGCGGGGCCAGTGAAGGCGGCAGTCATGGTGCGGGGTCCCTGCAGCAGCTCCCACAGCGGCGGGAAGGGAAGGGAGGGCGGCCGGCGGCACATGCGTGGCTTGGCAGGCTGCTTGGAGCTGCGGCACTTCCCGCTGTGCAGAGTGGTGTGCTGGCACAGAGTTTACGGGGTTGGGTGGCGGGGCTGGGGGTGTTAGAGCGGCAGCAGTGATTTCGCATGCCCGGCTCAACCGCGGTGGTGGCAGCCATGGCAGGGGTTTCCCGGCAGTTTTAGCGTGTCTCACCTCCCGGGTTTTCCGAGCAGTTGACACACAGCCACTCAGGGAGCGGTCCTAGTCGTGGTGTTAGGTGCTAGCGTCGCTCTCAGCTCACTCACCGCTCCATAAAATGTTGGCCCCCGTCCCGCTCTTCTCTGCCCACCGTTCCGTTTCTCATTCTTCTTTTCTTCTTTCTTCTTTGTTCCTGTGCACTTTTCCCTAATATTTCTGAGCTCACTATTTTAACTCCCATTTCTCATATGCTACTGAGACAACGGATTTACAGACGTCTGGGTTTTTTTCAGTGAAAATTCCCATCTCCAAACAATCGAGACGATAAACGGAATTTCCTAGTTTTCTGCCTGATTCAGGATATGCTAGCTCGCCTAATGTAGGTTTCAAGCCCCAAGTTCGGGTGCCACATGTGGCAGCGCTGTCTTTATGTGATAAAGAATGATGCACGCTCTTCTGAGGTAGAAATCAAAGAGAATTTATTTGAATTCGCGCCCCCTTTTATCCCCCAAAACCATATGACCTTGTAACCAATGGGGTTGTCTGTCCCTGCGCATGTCCCTTGATTTCTCTGCCCCAGGACACGCCCCCTACACTGTTCCTTTGGGGCTTTGACCTAAAAAACATCAGCACAGATGGCTTGACATGTTCAAACCTTAAATCACACTTTAGACAAATCCTTTGCAGCCTAATCACTAATTTCAGAGTAATAGACTTTAGCGTGAGGGTTTCTAAGAAATTCCCTGAACTCTGTCCACAGTATTTGTTCAAACCACAGAGTGGTTACAGTGGGAGCCTGTGCTCAGGGGCCTCTCAGAAGAGGGGTGGAGCACTTGCTCTCTCCGCTCTCTGCCCAATGTCCAGCAGCAGCAGGCCAGGTCAGGCAGTTCTGCCTGGACTCTGCCTTGCTGACCATCAGCTGGTTCCCACAGCAACACTTTCCTTCACATTATTTTGCTGATTTTTTTGTCTGCTTCCCAAGCTCCCTCCTGCCTTCTGCCAACTCAGTGCCTTCAACATGAGAGAAGTCTCATGCAGCAAGTGCCTTTCCTGGACCTCAGCCTGCTAGTAAGTCCCTGCATCACACCAGAGGCACATGCAAAATGCTTTCTTTGGCAGGCTGGAGACAACTGCTGCACTGAGGTGGCAGATTCCCACTTGTTCTGCTGGCTTTACACTGCCTGGGTGACAGTCCTGCCTGCTGCCATTCATGCTGCTCGTGCCTGTTTGCAAATACACAGTGGGCCAACCAAAGGTCAGAGGTGTGTGTTTCGGAGAGGACATTGCAGCCCATCACCTCTCAGCCACAGAAAGACCGTAACCTTGGCCGAGTGCCCTGCACTTCCAGAAGTATTTTCCCAAAAATGTTACACATATGGTACTTGCCCTTCATTGAAATACAGCTCCGGCAGGTGTCACAGACCTCTGCTCCTAAAGGGTTTTCTGATCTCCCACCAGCCAGCACTGTTGGTGGTAAGAGAGGGGAGGCTGAATATTGGCCAAAAAACAACACACGTACATGCTACACAAACTACAGCCCAGGTGTACACATGAGGGGAGGGTCAAGAAAACAGTTGAAACAAGGTTTGTTTTGTTCTGATTTTACTCTTCATTTAAGATCGTATCACTATTAGATAGAAACCCCAAAAGAAACTTTTCAAAATAAAACTACCAACAAGGTAGACCAGGAATTGTATATACACCTTTCACTGAAAATCACTTTTGGCATCACAGGACAGATTCATCTGTAGTAAATTTCTGGGAAATTTTCCCCCTTGCAGAAATTAGTAGGCTCAGAAGATACTTTTAATTTTTTTTTTCTCATGGGGGAAAAATTAGAAAAAGTAGGCAGAAAACCTGGAATGTTTTATCATGAACCAGTATCACCCCAAATCCACAAGGTTTATGCTAAGAAACTCAGCCACCAGTGAGACTGTAATTGTTTCTATGTTAGCCTACTTGGCCTACCAATCCTTCTGAGGTCCAGGGTATAGAGGTGACCTCCTAAATATGATGTGGTTTAATTATCCCACCCTCTAAGGCTTTGTGCAGGCACCTGCTTAAGAGGAGCACATGAAAGTCACTGGTTTTGCAGGTTGCCAGGGTATGTCATTCCAAGTTTGGGCCACCCCCAGGCAGAAGGAACCAAGGGATTGATCAGGCATCACCCAAAGCCTGGCAATGGCAGCTGGAGCAAGTTGGATTTATAGGAGCCAAACCCATTTTTGTGACAAGAGCCATGGCTCTCCTTCTCCTCGTGTGCCTGTGGCTGCCAGCATGGCTGTGCACTTCTCATGCCTGCCTGGGCTCCCCCACGCACCCTACAAAGATTTGGGGTAATGGGAGGCAGGGACGAAGGTTGAAAAACTCTATTGCACACAGCAGCTTTGAAAACAGGCTTTAAAGGCACAGAGGGACCATCTCAAAGGGCAGTTTGCATGCACACACAAGCTCATCCTGCCCTTGTCTGGTCCCCCAGAGGCAGAGGAGTATTTCAGCCACTAGTTCAGGGATGGGGCAGAGGGAGCCTGCTCTGTCAGCAAACACCTTGTCAACACACTTCTTGAGGGCAGCAAGCATTTTATCTCTTCGGAAATCATGAAATTAAAATGATAATCACAGCTAAATGAAGGAACCATAACTCCATTGTCAGTTAATTTAAGTGCCACAGTGAGTACATTGAACTATTGGTGACAAGTTTTATTGTAGTCTCCATCTAAAGAAAGTGGTGTTACCAGGCACTACCTGGATTTCACCCATAGACTCCCCTCTGAGGGAGCAGCTGAGGGCAACAAGCAGAAGACAAAAGCCTGGGTCCAAGTGAACCAGGAGGAACATTTGCCAGGGGCACAGGCATTAGTTTAAGATTCCAGAAATGTGGGTGGGAAGAATGAGAAGGAAAACGCAATAGAGGCAATTGAAACTGGTTGACACGGCCTATGCTAAAGAAGGGACCAGGACAGCAATATAGTTTCTATTCTCAACTGTTCTTTTAGTGGACTTCAGTAGTTTCTTAGTTTTGCTAACCATTTGTTAACAAGGAAATGAAGGTGCCCTTCCTACATCAACACCATTTAGTATTGCCACCCTTGTTCTCTGGGGTACACCACTAAAGGACTTAGAAGAACCAGATTATCTTTCATTTTAGGGACAGGGGCTTCTATTCCTTTTGATATAAGTAGATGAAAACATACATCACAGATGCCTATCTCCTTGGATTTGAGGATTAGTGCCCTACTACATGAGTCTGGGTGGTGTAAAACGTCTGTTCACTTCTGGGTAAAAGCTAAACCACTTCCATTTTATCTGTGTACACAGTCGAGGTGTCTAGGAGACAACATGAGTCAGTCTGGATGTCAGTTTGCATGAGGCAGAAGTGTTTCCTTGCAGGAAACGAAATTTTACGTTGTTAAAAAAGCTGATGTGAGTCTGTGATCAGCCCAGTAAATGTGTACTCTATTTGAACATTCGGTTTTGGTGGTTTTTTTTTTTTTGGTTTGAGTTTTTTTGGAGGAGGGGAGAGGAAACAGCCTCGAAAGAGACCCGTAAGCTGGCAGTTGAATCCAGACAGAGCCTTTTTGCCACTAGGTGGTGATGGCTGACAATGAATGGTGCAGGATGCTCTCATCCCCCTCTCCCGCCGCACCGGAGCAGCTCACAGCCCCTCACTATCAGTAGCTGAGCCGATCCCAAAACCACAAAAACTGGACATAAATGATGAAAATTTGTTATTCTGGCAGAGCTAAATCTGCACAATATCCATCCTAATGTCTGACAAAAAGCAGTGGTTTTCCAGGAAGGTCGCCGAAGGCAGGGATGCCGGGCAGGCTGGAAAGGCGCAGGGATCACAGCACGTGAAGATGAAAGCCTTGCTGCCAGAAAAGGCCAAGTACACCTCGCCAGTGCTGTCTCAGTGGCACAGGGCATCCCTTTGGGCTGCAGGACACTCGTGGCAGCCGCCCTGGTGCAGAGCCCTACCCTGCACCACACCACAGCAGCCCCAGCGTCCCTTCCATGACCCCTTCCCTTAGCAGCTACTGCCCTTCCTATGAAGCACATGATATTTTGCCTCTTCATAGCCCTAATTAAGGGGTTTTATTCTTATTATAGAAATTAAGTCTACGTGGAACAAAATAGCAATTTTCTGTTATAAAAGGATGACTTTCTGAAAGACATAAGAGGACTAATGCACTCAGCAATGGCTAATGACTACATGCCAAATGGCCCTTTGCTTTTAGTGAGCACCCATCTGCTTCTTGATGCTCTGCCATGGCCCTGTATCAGTCTGCTGAAGACCACCCTAGCCAGTCAGGGTACCTCAAAAACAGGGTGTCATGGAGACTCATCCCCTCCACAGGGAGATGTTTTCACCCCACAGCCTGCCCCGGGGCAAAGGGCTTTGCTGCCAGGGCAGGAAGGCATGGGAAAAGGAAGGGACAGGGCAAGAGCACACACCACACTTGTGTAAGAATCATAGCAGGGGATGTTCCCTGCAGTCCTGTGCCTGGCAGGCTCCTGCTCAGGTCCCAGGCAATGCTGGGGGCACATAAAATGATCAAATCTATAGCAATTATCACCTAGGACAGGTATTAACAATGAATTCAATGTACCCATTACACCTCTCATTATTACACAGATCAATTCAATACACATAAAAGCCTGACAATCAGCTGTTTCCTGCTCTGAGCAAGTCTCAGGAGGCTTTATGGTTGCAAATATATATTACAAAGGTATCTTTTTTTCCCCCCAACAACATTAGATGACCTAAAAATATTTTAATCCATCTGGCATAACTCCTCCTTCACTCCAGAAATGACTCCCACTCTTTCCTGGATTGTTTCAAGGGCAACCCTGCCTTTCTGCACCTCAAACACCAGTGTCCAAGGAGGGAGAGAAGCCTGCCTGTCTGAAGTCACCAGTCACCCACAAACAGTGCTAGAGAGGGGCATGCTGGTACAAAAGCAGTATTTGCCATTCTCAGAGAAATCCACAAGCAGAAATTTGTTTTCATGAAACATTAGTCATTTTAGATAACAACAAATTGGTACAAATCCTGTATTCCCATAAATTACCAGCTTTGAATAGTTGACCCACTTTACATCTAATCTTGGCACAAAATCTTGACTATGAAATTTGAGGCAGATTGCTTTCACTTTGGTCAACTTGGAAAGAAAGAAACGAAAAACATGTTAATACAGGACTGAGAATGAGGGCTTCTTTCCACTTTAACTGAGACTGTCTTGTTCTTCTTGCAGTAATATAGAGACTAGAATCTTCTGCACATGTTCTGTTTAGATTATCTGCGGTTCACTTTCCAATGGAAGTAAATTCTGGTGAGACACAGCTCGAACCTGTCCTTTGAGTGCTGTCCTACAACTGTGGCAATGCTGCTCTCCTTGTTGCCATACTCTAAACCCATTATTTCAGGGCTCCACAAAGAGACCATTCTACCCATCATATGGGGCAGGGCACACATTTCTGAAGACTGCATGAAGAAATATATGTATACATATATCTCCATGCCTGGATATACCTACATATATATTCCTGATGGAGTGGGTGGCACCCCTGCCCACAGCAGGAGGCTTGGAACTAGATGATCTTTAGGGTCTCTACCAAATCTCTAGGACCATGAGTCCTTGACATTCAACAAGCCTTTGGGGTTGCTGCTGGGCTGTATGGGCTGTCCTGCACTTCCAAGGAGCCACAGCAAACTTGACCATTGCCGACTTCTCCTTGTAGAGTCTGAAACTGGACTTATATGTTTTAGCTGTAACCCCTGTTTAAATATATCATTTCTTAATGAAAGTACAGGCTAATGAGAAAGTTAAGTTATATTCTAGGGATGTTACAAATTAATCAGAAGAGTAGATCTACACCACAAGTTGGCCAAAAATCCAGTTGAGCACCTGAACATGGTCTAAGCCAACACCAGCTTGCACTAGAAAATAAAACTCAATCTTCTGGAGACAAAGCTCTAGTTCATTACCCAATCCTAAGACCTATCACTGTATCTTCCTCTCTCATCTCCAGCTTCAGAGAAACATGCCATGAAGTTGCAAGCTGTCAGCAAACTTTTACCTTCACTTCTACCTTGTGCCGAGCATTTAATTCAAATGCCAGTGGAAGCTTTTAATCAGCAACAGCACTGATGTTGCATGTAGAAAAACTTTTATTTTTAATAACACATAAAGAGAGGACTGAGAGCAAAGCCATTGATTCCCTGCAACAGAACAGTATGCCTGTTTTACAAGTGTATAATTTCTGCTTGGTAAAAATTTGAGGTGAGGGAATACAAGCAGACAAGTCCCAGGTAACCAGAAGGGAGAACTACCCACAAAAGACAGGTCTAATATTCAGAATACCTGCAGACATTAACAATGTAAGCCTGTCACTAATCATAGTTTGTAATGAACAGTGGCAATGGGGTTCTTGGAAATTGGACGGACTCACATAGCTTGTTATTTTAAATAAATACCATAATCGGTATGAAATCCCAGCAAATAAAATATGGAAAACAATATGAACTACCAGTCTTTTATGGGACAGAAAGAATTATCCATAGCTATCCAAAGGCTAGTTTGGCTTTCATATACTCATATATGAACTTTACATCATCTTGCCTCCAACTCTTTGCAAACACAGGTTTTGTTAGTAGTGTTTAAACTAACTGCAGGTATGCTAGGTTTAGATTGTGTGGGATGGAAAGAAATACTAGCTTTGTACTTAAAAGGAGAGAGAAAAAGTAGATTTATATTGATACCAGGAGAACAAGGTGAGGAAGCATTCATAAGCAATAGCATTATGAAATTCTTAATATCAAATTCTAGAGAGGAGAACTATGGATTCTTACAACAGACAGACCCAGCCCTGATCCTGCAAGGAAAATATGGTTGATCTCACCTGCAGGAGAAGGTTGAGAAGGCTCTGCAGGAGCTACCCCCGCACACAGGCCAATATCCTACAGCTGTATGCTGTGTACAGAGCCAGAGTATTCCAAGGTGTACCTGGAGACTCCTGTATTATGGCAGTGTCCTTACTGCTTGTCCTGGCATCACACCTAGGTGTGATGCCAGGACAAGCAGTAGAAGGAGAAGCAGGGAACATTGGGAAGCCTGGCTGCTGCCACTCACCCCCTCTGACATGTCGCCACCATTCTCTGTTCACTTTCCCCACTTACAAAATTAGAATTATGATTTCTCCTTTGAACACTTTCAGCCCCTTTGATGGTGGTTGCTACAATTACATTATTATTTCAGGATATTGGATAAGCCTTACTGCTCTGTGGTAGAGTGTGCAGGTGAGTAATTTGTCCATTTTATAGACAAACTAAGATATCAAGATGCTAATACAGTGAATTGGCATGAGAATGGAAAAAAATGGATGATTAATTTTCAGTTTCCTCCCTTAGCAGCTACCAAATGCTCATGGGAGTGCAGAGGGCCCATCCTAAGAGCTGCCTTAAATTTTTTAAGTGTAGTCACTCATTTTGAAGAAAATTACAATACCTCTTCACTAAACACTGTGTGCATTTTCAACTTCTAAAACTGACATCTGCTCCAGTGCTTCACAGAGGCCTGCCAACAGCTGGCAGTGAGCTGGCTGCTACCTCTGCCAAAGAGGATTAATGCCGAATAATGCTGACTGGAGGTAGAAGTCCTAATTCTATTTCTAGCTGCACTAGTACAAAGCCAGAGCAAGTAATGTTGCCTACAAAAGATGGGTGCAATGGTGTAAAAGGATTGCAGCTGGAGAGGCTCAGAGGAATTTCTGGTGTATTTTTTTCAAGGACATACGTGTTCAGAAATTAAAGGAAATGTTAAATTTTATATAAAGATTTCCAGTAATCTTAACAGGCACGAATAAGTGTAAATAGGACACATTTGGATTTGTTTAAAGTTACCCAAAAAAGTTATTTGCAATCTGTAAGGTAAAATGCCCTTAAGTGTTATGGGTAGCATGTGATTTTGTTAGCTGCAAAACAGCCAAAATATATTGCCATCCAAAATCCCTTTTTTCCGCCCTCTAACAAAAGCTACTCTAGCCCCTTATACTGGAGTAGTTGCAGTAGGAAAGAGTCTCTAAGGGGTTTTTTTGATTTTGTGGGTTCTTTTTGTTTGTTTTTACAGAAGATGTTTCCCAGTCTACTGTGTATCATTTGCCTTTAGGCAACCGAAACCTAGCCGCACAAACCCTTCCAAAGGGTGAGGAGGACAGCAGGACACAGGCAGGCACAGCACTCCCAGGGGTCTGAGTGGGTCACCCCAGCTCCCCTGGCATGTTCAGACCACAGAGCATTGTCCTGCCCCATATAAGTGTCTCTGTTACACAGAGGAGCTGCGCCAGGAGCAGGCATGGGGCTGGGACGACCAGTTTGGAGGCAGCAGCTGATGAAGTCAGCATTTACAATCATCTGGACCACACTATCCCACAGCACCTTTCTGGAGAATTCTAAGGAAAACACTGCTTTCTGAACTTACTGAGATTTAATTGTCTTTCCCTGAATTGCTCCAAATTGAGAATTTGTCTTCAGCATACCCTGGACAGTTGGGAGAAGTTGTACACCTGGCCAAGTGTTTCTCTGACCTTCATCCTTCCCTAGGGCAGGACGAGGTACCCATAGCAATGCTGACTCTGTGGGTGAGACTGGGACTGCTTGTATGGCCACCAGGTTAGGAATTCAGGCTGTTTGTCAGACACACAGCAGGGGAGAAACTGCCTATGGGCTGAGATTGCAGACAGGGACTGCAGTTTCATCCGGTCTGTGCTCTCTGCTGAGGAGACGGCCATCCTTTGGTAAGCCAGTTTTTGGGACAAAGCAGAACCAACTGAGTGTCAGTCTGGACCTGGAGAGGCAGACTGACTTGCTTGTAGACAAGCAAATGGTTTGGTTGTACTTCTCTGGGACCCTTCCATACTGGTAAACTAAACCTGAACACTTTATTTTTTCAGTCTCTTCTCACTGGTCAGTGGTGGGCTCAAGGACAGGGCAGGTTCCCTGACACTGAATTTCATCTGAACCTGGCAGCACAGCCTCACAGACCTGCCACGAACGTGCTGATCCCAGCACCCTGAGCAGCTACCACGAGGACAGTGTGTGGGATGTGAAACTTTGTCTTCCCCACCCCAAATATTTTCAGTATCAGGAAATTAATAAAAATGAGTACAATAAAGGAATACACAAAGGACTACAAATATCCCCTTTGTTGTATCTGATTTGGACCTGGAGAGTTTCCCAGCTTCAGTCTAGCCACTCGATAATCTGAAGTGGGGAATGCTACATAAATTACTCATTATTCCCACCAGATGAGCTGTCAAAGGTTGCGGAAGCCAGTTCATGTTCACTTCGCTTCTCTTCATTTTCTCTCTGCTGTAACTTTACACTCTATTAAGCTCTGTTGTTAAATACCTCTGTCTCGAGACGCTAAGAGACAAAGAAAGAAGGAAAGAAATAAAGAAACCCTCCACGAGCAATTTTACTTCTGAAAAAATCCAGAAGGACACAGTAAAAGCCAAAGCAATTGTTCTTCCTCCATGAGCTCATCATTACACCCCACAGCTGTCAAACAGCCCTCACAGCCTGCTGCCTGCCTGGGGTTACCACCTGTACAGACACAGGTATCCAGCCCAGAGACTGCAGGAAAAGCATAGACTAAACTCCCCTCTTGCCAGAGGTGATCCCTGTGAAGAGTAAAGGCAGCTCTGGGGCAGAGCTTGTGCTTTTCTTGAGTTGCAGCTACTTGTATTTATTTTCAAAGAAAATTTTTTTCAAAGAAAATTTATTTCAAAGAAAATCACAAATGTCAGATATTGCATAAATACTGAGTCCCCCTGCTTCGCTGCAGCTTCTGCTCCAACCTCCTGGCCACTCAGACCGCAACTTGGCACCACAATTAAAGTAACACCTCATTTTGATTTTTCTAAATTAATCATTTTTTTAGATATTTCCAACCAATTGCCAGGACTGTATTTCTGCCTGACCCTCATCCCTAAGGTTTCCTGTTTGTTGTTGCTTCCATTTTGCAGACAGCACAAGTGGCAGAGTGCTATTGCTCTTGAAAAGGATGTTTTTACATATGGCTCTGCCCCAAACACCTGGAAGTACTTGCAGCCCTGGAAAGAAAGCCCAGACACTGGGTGGCCTGGGAAAGCCAAATGTCATTTCAAGTTTTGCAAATGCTTCCTGTCATGGCTCTTGGACCAGGCCAAAGCCCTGGAGTGAGCCATCCCTAGGGTTAGGAAAGACAAAATTCAAACCCAGGATGAAACCTGGAACCTCAAGTCCCTCTTGCAACATTCTGATGTTTCTGGCACACCGCTGGTTGGCACACCTCGGCACAAGCTACCACTGTTTTTCTGTGCTGCACAACATCAGGAAACACTTTCAATTTGTCTGCAAGTGCAGCACAGTGCATTACTGTCACATGCCATATGTCCCAGGCCCTGCAGCGAAGGGCGTTCAGCACAGTCAGCAAGCACAGCAACCCCCTCCAGCTGGGAGACAGCCAGAATCCCAGGGCTCAATGAGAAGCCTGAAGGCAAGGGGCTCAACCCAGTACCCTCAGGGCAGTAGCAGTAACATCGAACCCAGGAGAGAGCCCTGCATCTCCCTGTCTCACCAGCACAGTTGTTACAAAAGCACCGAGGGATGGCTGGAGCTGCACTGCTCTCTTTTTCTCAGCACAGACGTGGCAGACCAGTGTGGACACCAGTTTGTTTTGACTCCACCGTGAGCCGGTTGGATGCATGATAGCTCCAGACTATGCAGGATCAAAGAAAAACAGGGCTGGAAAGGCCCCACGGAGGTCATTTACTCTAGTCCCTCATCCCCAAGGCAGGATCAATTTTCCCCCCCTCATTCTTGGCAGAATGAATAGTAGAGAAGAAGAAAGAAATCAAACTTCAGGGAACTGAAGTAAACTAAGTATAACTACAAAAGTGTAGTCTGAACAGGAATAAGGCTGAATGCACTTATTCTAGAAAACTGTGCCACAAAAACAGTGTCAGGAACTTGACTATTCTTTTCTAAAATAAATAAACAAATCTGGAAGCTTTAAAATCCAGGCTAGGGGTTGAGAATTATGTCATAATCCTTAGTCACCTACATAGTCAACCAATGTGGAAACACATCATATCACATCCTAATAAGCACTATGCAAATATTTTTGTAATCTAGTGCTAATGATACCAAATATTATTAATATGTCATTTGGCATACTATTGTAAAAATTACATTTAACTATGTATTAACTGGAGTTGTAGCAAATGATGCATTTAGCTAATTGTATGTAATTAAATGAGAATTAAAAACAGGATGTTTCATAATCTTCTTTGCTTTTCACTAAAAATCTAAGCAGGGAATTCAATAAATGAAAGCTGCTGGAAAATCACGTGCAGCATCAAGCACTGGAAGATTAATATAATACAAGGCATCATATGTTGTTCATCTAAGTTTATTAAAAACAACACCAAGTATAAATCTTTGCACATTTCATACTGAGTTAAACTTAACTCCTTTTTCCCTCCGATTTTTCCTTCTATCTATTATATCCCCCAGGCTTAGATCTGTTGCATCATTATATCCAGGGTGGGGGGGGAAATCATGTCTATGATGAAATGCCCGTGTCTGGACTGTGGAGGGAATGCAGATCCAGCACTGCATTTCATCTTGAATAACCTATAGCATGCACGTGTGCACCTTGCACTTTTGTCAATAACTGGTAATGCACATAGGCGAAAGTACAAGTGTTACAAACTGCAGCATGCTTTGTGTTAGGAGTCTACTCTTTGCTGCCCAGTTAACTGGTTACACAGTTTGTGTAAATATTTAATGCCTGGATGGGGTCATGCTTTCAGAGAGAAGGACTGGGAACTCACCCTGTGGTTGATCCTTTTTTGTAGTTAGTTTATTTCAAGGATTTTTCTGTGGGCATTGCTCAAACTTTGTAAACTTTGTGCTGTTCTTGCAGTACTTGTAACTCAGTAACAAAGACTTGTGCATACAAATTCGGCCAATAGGGATACAAAGGATCGTTTATCTGCACGTGTAAACAAAAGATGAAACCATTTGCTTCTGCAGCACTATTACCTTAATTTTCTCTGTTGTACCGGGAAATGTGCAGACCCCTTCAAATGCAGGGATGTCCACCTGGCCCTACTTCTGGAGGTTGGTCTTTGCACTCACCTTCTCTCCCTCCCCGGGTAGCCCTACCCTGGCTCCTGCTGCATCACAAGTGGTATCAGTGCCCACTACAAAGGCAGCTGGATCAGCCCTGCCCACCACACAGCTCAGGCTGCGTAGTTTCAGCGTTTAGCTTTAGCAACACATCGGGACATGTTTCCTGATGACTCCAGCTGCCGTTTCTACTATTTCACTTAGGCATCCATATCAGTGGAAAGCTCTCATTTTGTAACTTTTGTATGGAGGTCGCTCTCTCCATCTACAGAGATGGAAAGATCTGCAGAGATACACAGCTTGCTGGTGTTTCAGAACCCACTGCCTGCATCCAGGGATTTCTCCTCAGACCTAAGGAGCGGCAGAGACAAGTGAGCTGCTTGTCTGCTTGTAAATCCTTATTTCCAGACCAAACTCACTGATGACTTTTTCCCTGTCTGTTCTTGCTACCTGCCAGAGGAATGGGGTGTGATGGGGAGGTGGGATGGACAGGCGTTTTACAGCAGGAACTTGCAGAGGAGTCCTCCTTCTATCCCTGCCTCCATCCATGTCTGCCAAAGCAGGGGGCACAAGCCTCTGTCCGTGGGAATCCAAGGTGACAGGAAGTAAATAAGCATGGGGACCAATGTTCTGTCAGGTTTTGACCCACACTACAGGGAAAGCTTGCGGATCCCTCATTTTAACTCATTGTCTGTTAAACATTTATTCAGATACCAGGAACCTGCATCTGGATTTAGATGCTTGTAGACTAGTAGGCATATCAAATAATGAAAATTAAGGATCAGATTGCCTATCTAAACAGAGAAACTTTGCTTTCATGCCCCATTGCAGTTGTCATCCAGGACCTGGTGGAGCCAGGGGAAGCTCCCATTTGCCATGCTGGTGCTGGTTGGGGTCCTGCTCTCAGCACCTCCTGTCATCTCCCGCCTCACTGGTGTGTTCTTCAACATCCTTCCACTCAACAGTGGCAACTCAATGAAGCACTGCTACAATTTAAATAGTTATTTGCATTTCATTAACAATGACAACATTTATTTTAATACAGTTAAATCAGAGTAGCATTTAATTTAATTTTAACAAGATAGTTATTAAGCTAACCAAATATCAATTGATTGCTGAAGAAACCACATTGTGAAACAAATAAGTTGAGAAATAAATCTTGTTGCCAGGTCATTAATGTAAAATCACATAAATAATTAGGTTCTCTCTAATGAAGAACTCCAACTGTTCCCTGACATTCTCTGGGAGGGCTGCTGCCTTCTCAGTTGGCTGTTAGGGGAGAGGGGCCTGATCCAAGTGCTCAGAGAGCTGTACACACTGATCCAGGTTGGGCAGCAGGGTTTAAAGAGGAGCTCAGCCTCCCCCTGTGCTGCCTAGTTGGGACAGCCTTGCCTTGAACCCCCTCCAGGTGCTCAGAGACCTGAAGCACCTCATTCAGGCTTGGTGGGAATCCAAAAGTCAGGGAGCTGGGATACACCACTGTGAGCTCTTTCTGTCAACACCACTGGGTTGTAGGGTGTGAGGGTCATTCCCCTAACAAGTGCTACATCTTAACACTGTCCTTCTCAGCACCAACCGTTTACCACTTTCCCCTGCAAATTAGCATCTGGAATACCAAAACCGGTCTGTTACAGCAGACACAAACATTTCCTTTTCTAGCACTGCTAAGGACTTGCGATTTTCATCCATCTGTATGTGTGGATATCACTTTCAAGGGGGTCATTTGTTTGCTTATTTAAACACAGATCGCTTAGGGAGATCTTTTTCTGACCATCTGCTCTGTCCAGCTGCACAAAACAGACCAAAAACCCTCACTCAGGCAACTATGAATCAGGTCTGCAAGCTCTTCTTAAAGCATATCATAGTACATGCAGGCTTGATTTAAAGCCTTCGAGTGAAGGAAAATCCACTGAATCCCTACATAAGTTGCTCCAATGGTTAACTAAGCCCAATGTGAAAAATATACACCTTTATTGAGCCCGAATTTGTCTAGCTTTAATGTTTTTTCACTGTCTCTTCTCATGCCTTCTTCAGCAATCTTTCTCCTGGAGGCTAAAGCAGAGCCTGCCACCAGAGAGGGCAGGGTCTATTCTCTCTACCAGCATGATTTTTGGAGGGACACCAGAGCGATTTCAAGTTAAAAGGGTCAGAAAGGTAGATTACAAAAATGAAAATGAGTTCTCCAGTAGAAATTTCCTTTTTTTAAAAATAACAATAACCTCACATACCACTCACCCTTAAAAAAAGTACCAGAAAATAAGACTACACAGAACCCATGCCCTCAGATAACCCACATGAAGTGCACTTCCCCCAGAATTTCCCATACAGGCACACAAGTGCCCTTTCAACTGGATGGCTGGAGGAGAGGGAATTGTGCTCTGTTTGGTTTGGTTTATGGATGGCCAGTGGGCTGTGTGTATTAAGATCCAGTGGATGCCCAGCGAGACGCCGCTGTCTCTGCCAGAGCTGTTGATGCCCCCTGAGAGCTCCTCTGCCAGAGTCACACTGGGAAGTTGGCACCAAAGGACTGCCACCTCCCGTGGACGGGCACTGGGGATGAGGGGTGGGAAGGGACGTGGGGAAGTTTGGCCCCATGTACACACGTCCCCTTGCTTCCTCCAACCCCCAGGGGAGCTCTTCCGTGTGAACTGCAACTCAAAATAAACCTGGATGGATCAGCCATGCCCAATAGATAATCCGGGGCCTGCAGGACTGAGCTCTTGCAGTAACTGTGGCTCAGTTCACATGGAGGCAAGAGGGCTCACACAGCTGCAGGCACATTTCTGCTGAGGTGAGACAGCCTGTCCAGGGATCAGGCACTGGTACAGGCCAATCTGCACAATTCTGCTGTACCGTGCTGAGGCAAGGAAGCCACCGGAGTCTATGACAGCAGTGTCCTACCTCCACAAGACCCTGCCACATGGTGTCCAGCACCAAATCCAACCCTCTCCACTGCCTGTTTCCATGCTGCCTGCTCACACACAGGCAGCAGGCCTTGAGCAGAGGCTGAAGCACAGCACATACAGCCCTAATCACAATAAAAGTGGTGACCTGGATTTGTCAGTGTTGCGTTACACAGATCAGAAGCTGTGATTTTTAAGAAGGAAGCAGGTGTTTTGGAATACGATCTATTTTTCCAGCAGGCTATGATAAGTAGTTTTCAGCTAATTATTTTGTGCCAAACCATAAGGAAATCATCTCCAAAGTGGACTTCTCAGCTTGGAAGATGCTCAAGATTTTACACCAAATTTTAGACTCGACAGTGAACATAGAGCAGAATGGGTGGTGGCAGCAAGGGATTCATCCTGCCTCAGCTGAATCCCTGAACACAAGGCCAACACAGTTTGTAGCCATTGTAAGGTAAAGTAGACTTTTTCTTGCATCTTTTCATTGCTGTTTTCCAAATAAAGCAACTTAAACAGATCTGGGAAGAAAACTGAGCAATTTACAGAAAAAAATAGCTGCTGAGCAAAAACCAGGAATATGTGAGGGGCTTTGTGCTACAGAAGCTGTTGGAGACTGATTGAAATAGCCAAGGGATGCACATGTGCATAGAGGCTATTGCTGGCTGGGGAGAAAAGGTTGTCAGCCACAGAGCCAAAAAACACACAGCAATCCCTTCACAGTCAGAAGATGCTGCTTCTGTGAGGCCACAGATGCTGATCACTCTCAAAGTAACCAGCATGCAAAAAGTTAAAGTAGTTACACTGAAAGGGCAGAGAGCCTGCAGCGCAAATACTGCACATCCATCACTCACAAAAGAGTAAATTATTAACTCCTAATTAGCTGCCACTCCCATCCCACTTTGGGCTTGGAAAGGACAGAGCAACCACACGTGGAGCTTTAACAATGCAGTCTCCTCCCCACATGACTAAGCAGGACCATACCAACACCACCCATCCACCAGCTCTTTTGGTCATGGCAGAGGAAAACTCACTTCCTCTGTTTGTTGCCGTGTGATAAACACCCAAAGGAAACATTTTCTTCCTGTAAGTGACAGTGTTTTGAGAAAACACCCACGAATCCCTCCCCAGGCCTCTGTGACAACCTCCTGCCAATGCCTGCCAGCACAGGAGCACCTGTGAGGGCTCACGCCACCCCTCGTGCTTGTGGTTATGTGGTGACAGCCATGAAGAGCCACCATCAGCACACAAGAACCGTTTTCTTTCTTGCAAGGAAACAACAAAAAAGAAGCTTGAGTTGATGGTAATAGGACTCTTGGTGTAATCCCCTCTCATCTCATCTGCTCTACCTCACTTCCCTGTGCTCCTCTGCCATCTGAGCAGTGCTATCACCTATTTATGACCCAGGAGCACTGTGCCAGGCAGGGTCTCATGGAAAGCAGGAGGGTCTATCCGCTCCCTCCATCTCTGATGCAGGCCCACCTCATCTTCCAGCCCCGGGATGTGTAGCAGCCATCGCCAAGGGGACAGGCAATGTCCTGATCCAGGCACAGACCCTTGGCCTGGGCAGGCAACACACTCTGCCCTGGTGCCCACTGGGATCCAGGTCCAGGTTTTTAGGAGCAGTCATTGCTCACTAAAGTTGCATTAAATGCTGCCAATAACCACATTACCATCTAATAATTGATGATTAACGCTATAAGTTGAGGGCACCACATCACGACTTAGGAATTATCTTCTTTCCTGTAAAGCTCTTTGCCTTTACAGGACTTGCTAAAAGTTGCTTGGTACAGCATTTCAGTTTCCAGGTACAAACAATTTGGAAAAGAAAGGGGGAAAGTAAAGCAAAGCACAGCAAGCATACAACAACATTGTTGTGAGCTCAGACGATGTTAAATGAATTAATTCGATTAATTTAGCTGGCAAGCTTTAATGGTTCACATTGAAAGCATGAATAACTATTTTGTTCTGTGAATGACTATAGTTTAGTGACTCTTGATGTCAGTGTATTTTGCCCAGGGTTAAACTTGCTATATGAATTATTCACTGCTGGGTGAATGAAATGAACGGGGTTGTGCTCATAGACAGGATGCCAACTGTGGTTATTTGACATGACGGGGCACACCCGATGCTGACAAAGGACAATAGTTAATTTACAATGTGGTACTGGGGCTCAGTCTTTCTCCTTAAGATCTTTATAGAAAGCATGGCACTTTTTGTTATGTACTCCACATTAAGATGGATTCCGTGTGCCAAAAAACACTGAAGCATAGCTCACTTTTAAAAATGTTCAGTAGTTTAAAGACAAAAAAAAAATCATCTACCTTCCTGTCTCGTTTGGCTGAAACATTGCTCCAAAGAAAATGTGTTTAAGAGCAACTTAAAAACAAATGAAGGAACACATCTATCTATCACTTCAGCATCTTGTCATAGATGCAGTAGTTGATAGCTGCTAGGACCTCTCCGTGATAGGAAAGGATCTGCCAACCTCTCACAGAATGAGTTCTCAGACTGGGAACAATCGAGCTTTTACCTAAGCTTTTACTTCCAAAGCCGAGAGAGAGAAGCGACTGAGCAGTTTCTGCACTGTACTATTTACAGTGAGCAATTGGAGCAGGACATTTTCCCAGCCTTCTTAAGAACCTGTTGCTTTAATACAAGACATTTGTAATCTGGAAAGACAGGATGCAATTCAGCTTGATCTGACAAATGGGCTGCAAAAGTTTACTTATGCATACTAATGATACATTCATCTTCACTTTACACTTCTCAGCTGTATGCTTATTGCAAACATCTGTGTTGCTGAAATGACTGGTATTACAACTCATTTATATGGTTTAAAACTAGTGATAGACGAAAACTGGCAGGAAGGGGAGGGGTGAGAGGTGCTTTTTCCTCCCAAATTTCGAAAATACTTAGTTTTGTCTTTGAGCATGTTTTTGTGAATGGGCTGAATTGGCGCCCTGGTGTGTACGGAAATAACTTCATGGATAACTTCCAAACCACCAACATGGCCCAAACCTTGTGTGCATCAGTACCGCACTGATAGTACACTTAGTACTTAGAAAAAAGACCAAAAGTAGGATGGCTAAAAGGCAGCTTGGATTTTCCCTCCACATCACACACTTCCCACCACCCAGTCACAGGAGAGGCCACTACTCCATAGACCAGCAGCTCCCTGGCCATGCTCAGAGCCAGTAAAACAGCTCAATTCCTAATGCCATTCCCAATTCAATTTGCCTTGTGCAAAAATGGTACACTTTCTTTCAAATGACAGTACGCTGCAGACTGTGCCTACCTCTGAAATGAACCTGCCTGGATTTGTCTTGTTTTCATCACCCCCCTAAGGCTAGATGATTTGGCATAAATCCTGCCTGAAACACGCTTGCATGGTTAAAAGTGGAATGGGATATTTCTCCTTGGCTTCCAGATCTGTCAGATATTGCATGTATTTGCTTTTTGACCAGATGGCACTTCTGCTTTGTAGCTGCACATGAAGTATTAAATTTCTGCGCTCACGTCTGGCAGGTGTTTGGCATCCCCGTGACATCCCTGGGGATCCTGGATACAGGTTTGTATACCAAAAAGGCTCTCACAAAGTCTTAAGATGCTTATCTCCTTGGCCATACAGGTATTATTATTATTTGACTACCTTAGTAATGCCATGACACTGTGTATTTTTCAGTGTCATGTGGAACATCTCAGTGACCCTCTAGCTAGGCCGATGGACAGCTGGGAGTGAACAGTTAAAGCCTTGGCCATAAACCACTTCATATCCAAGCTCTTTAAACGGTTTCATGGCTGGATTGGTTGGTTGTTGTGGTGCATCGCAGTATTTACAGTAAAATTAGTAGGTCTGTATATCCATGACAAGATAGGAGAAGGCAAGAAGTCAAATTTGAACACAATGTGTGATGCATCTCTCTCTTTAACAGCACTCGTGCTACTCTGGCACAGCACTCACAGTAACATGCACTGAGAACGTTGAGACCACGAGATAAGCAGTGTAAAAAAGTCTCCAAAAGCTTACAAACACTTCCCACTCACACAATTCCCTATCTCAGAAACACTGGTCAAACCTCGTGTGCGAACCCTTCTGCAAGGCATTTCATTTCATCACCTCTTTGCTTAATTGTTGTAGGGAAGAAGGAAAAACAGCTGACAAAGAATGAAGAGTAAAGTAACAAAAACAATTGCAAAGTGAAAAAGGCCAGCTCATTTCCCTGATTAATTCTGATCTCTGCAGTCACCAAAAAAGGGCTGGACAGTGCAGCAAAGCAGGATGTACTCGGAGGAACATCTTAATGAAATTCTGTCTCACTGCCATCTTCTCACAGGGATGCTCTGCACACATGGCCCACTTGTCAAACAGTTGGACAAGGGCCGTGTGTTGTGGCACTTACGGAACGGCACAGCCTGAGGATGCATGGGGAGAACCAACTCCTTCTTAGCCCTTTCAAAAAGAAGAGCCTGTGCCACCATGGAACCTACAACAGAGAAGCTATTAACTTGAGGTATGCTTTCCACCCCCTGCTATGTTATGTTCAGGGCTGACTGCTGCAGACTGAAGATTACTTCCTAATTTTTTTCTCTTTCTGTAAAGTCGGAATGTTTATTTTGCCAAGACATCTATCCAATTTCAGGTAATTTCATGTCTGGAATGTCTACATAAGTAGCCGTGTGCCGGGGTTTGGAAGTTGTTAACTCACTTGTCTACCATTGGTTTCTGTGTTGCCATAGTTATTATATTGTCTCCTTGCACTGGCTAGCCAAATGGCCAATACCCTCTTTGGCCCAGCAGCCCTTATAAGCTGTGGGAAATTTGAATAAAGTCTTCTTTGCTGCTGGATTCCCTGTGTGGTCTCTGTCTCCTGGTTTAAGTACCTCCGCCGCCTGTCCCTGCCACGAGGGACGGGCGGTGGGGGGTGATTCCAGCCCTGAAAACCTTCACAGAGCGGCCGGCTGTGACCCCCAGAAACCCCTCGAACTGCAACAGATGGTGCCCAATGGCACGGACTTCGCCCACAGAATCGGTACAGAATTTCAAAATACACTTTAAAATGTAAAGGGTGGAAAGGCTAGGGGCTCGCTCCCCCTCCACCATTGACTGGTGCTGTCTCTGTGTTGCCGGGGGGGGTGAGACGTGTTGGACAGTGGTGCCAGCTCCGCAGAGCGCCCGGCGATTGAGCTGTGCCGTGATGCCGACCCCTGTGACCCAGGGGGGCCAAGGGCCAGGGGAGCTGCAAGTAACCAGTGTGCCATCAACGCAGCAGCGGTGGTTGCGAGGCGCCGGTGAGGTGCTGGGACCGCAGTGTTATAGTCAACAGACTAGAGAAATTGCGGTTGGAAAATTTAAAAGAATTTATTGAAAGCAAATAAGCAAAACGGCTAGCCGGGTGACCGGAGGAAACCCCTTGTTCCTGCCACGGTCCGCAAAGGGGAACAACAGAGCGGCATCTCTTATACCCTTTTACAACCGCCTCCCCCCTGGTATTGTGTCATCTGTCCATTGGCCCGGGTTTCGCCGGCTAAGTCCTGTTTGGTTCCTCTTTTCGCGGGCTTATCCTGTTGCTGAGGGGCATCAGCCAATAGTCCAATAGTCTATAGACTCTATGGGCTGTGATGCTGGAATTTTCCACTGTAGGTAACGGTTTCTTAATTCGATCCTCGTGGTCGACCCTTCCTCCTTGCTTTCTCCGTTCTGCTCTCTACAAATATACTTAGAACAAGCACTTTTCAAAAAAACAAAAGATAACATGACAATTCATCATTGCGTTGTGGTTTCGTTAGTCTGCAGCTTGACAGAACTTGCGGTTAGCTATTACGTAACCTTTAAACTTGTGACTTGACAAAACACCAAATACAACATTATAACATTATTAACCCATCTCTATTTTGATCTGCAAATTTTATTCTTTAATTACTTATAACAGCAGCCTGGTGCAGACTTGGGATGGTGGCAGAGACTGCACACAAAACACGTGCGTCCAGCACGGAGGACCGGCATTTCCAAAGTGCCCGCCACATCTCCGTAGTGGGCGGGCTCTGGCACCGCCCCGGGGGCCCCGTGCCGCCACCGCCGCCGGACAGAGAGAGCCGAGCGCAGAGACTTTCTTTTCCTCAGCCGACGTGGGAACCAGCCGCCGTGACCTCTGCCTGCCTTCACCAAGCCCAGCCCCCTCCCGCCGCGCCGCTCCAGCTCCCGCCGTGCCGAGTCGCCCCGGGGAGGGGCCCCCGCCCCGCAACGGACCGGACCAGACACCCGCGGTGCTGCCGCCGCCTCGCCAAGGCCCCGGCGCCGCTGGCGGCCCCGGCCGAGCACGCCGATCTCGCCGGCCCCCCCTCAGCCCCGAGGCGGCAACTTCTCTACCCTGCGCCGCCGCCCAGATCACGTGCCTGTGCTCCAGACACCGAGAGAGCGCCGAGAGACCAGCCCGCCTGCAGCCACGTGGCCGACCCTCCCCCTGCCGCCCGTGCGCTCCCCGACCCCTTTTCCTCAACTCCTTTTTCTTTCCAGTCTGTCTTCAGGATACCCAAAACAGTTTTTCTCCTTTGCTGTTCATATGTTAATTACCAGATTGCTTCACTTTTACATCTCTCTAACAGGCACACCGCGACCAGCAAAACAAAGAAAACCCAACAACACCCTCCCTCCCAGCCCAACTCCGCTTCCAAAAAAAAAAAAAAAAAAGGGTGGGGGGGAATGAAAAGAAGCAAGCAGCTAACCGCAGCGAAGCACAGATAACCTTGCAGTTTTTAACAACTACTTCAAGTCTTTCTTTAAATAAGTGATGTTGTCTTATAATGTAAACCAATTCGAGAGTATTTGTAGCAGTTTTTCAAAAACAATTACAAGTTTTCCTTAGTAATGCCTAATTGCTTTGAGAACAGGGAATGTATGTATTATCTCCAACCTATAGAAATGTTATAATTTGCAATTAGTCAAACTTTAATGATAAACATTAGGATCTACTTCTTCCTTGTTGTTTAATAACAAATTCACATTTTTGTTCTTTATTATTAATTTAGAAATCTCCACACACAGAAGGCACTCAAAAGGCGAATATTCCTCGAGGGGGATATTCGGGGCTGAACCCCCACACAGGTTCCCAAAGTTATCACAGCTGGAATAGATAACTTTAGGCCCCCAAGATGAAAGACTCTTGGGTCAACCACTCATTCATATACCCCATAGCCTTAAGCTATATAAGGGGTATACCCGGTGGAACGGTCTCCTGACACAACCAAGGACTAGCTTAGTTGATCAGGAGGCATCAGTAGCCGGGGTTGAGGCCACCCTAACTGGCTCAGGTTGACACCGCCCTAACTGGTTCGGGTAGAGTCACCCAAACAGACTCAAGTAAAATTTAATTTGGAGATTTCTCTTTTTATAATAGGAACATAAATTTTAAAATTACCTGATTTCCCAAGTTCAATAAAAATCGTCTTACTCACTTTCTCATTTTTATATCAACTTTATATCAACTTTCTCATTTTTATATCAACCCCAGGTTCGACTAAAAAATCTTCATTGTTAAATCCCATGAAAATTACAAATGTTTTCTTTATTATAAATAAGAAAGGGTGAGATGCTGGGGTTTGGAAGTTGTTAACTCACTTGTCTACCATTGGTTTCTGTGTTGCCATAGTTATTATATTGTCTCCTTGCATTGGCTAGCCAAGTGGCCAGTCCCCTCTTTGGCCCAGCAGCCCTTATAAGCTGCGGAAAATTTGAATAAAGCTCTTCTTTGCTGCTGGATTCCCTGTGTGGTCTCTGTCTCCTGGCTTAAGTACCTCCGCCGCCTGTCCCTGCCACGAGGGACGGGTGGTGGGGGGGTGATTCCAGCCCTGAAAACCTTCACAGAGCAGCCAGCAGTGACCCCCCAGAAACCCCTCGAACTGCAACAGCCGTGTTGTACTATCACAAGGCAAAAATAAACATCATTGCAGGAATTGCTTCTTAAGGCTGAGGATGTTTCATGGAGATTTGTGCCCTGGTGTTTGTGTGCTATTGACAAAGATTTACTGCAAGCACCAGATCTGGATTTTTTTTAGTTTGTTACAATTTCTATCAGGTGTACTGTCATGCACAGAAAATCCCTTTCATAGGGAAAAATGAGAGCTACAGAGCTCTTTGCTGCTTGCTTTGTTTTACCTCTGATTTATGTTACTGATGAATAATATCCTACAACAAAATGCAAAGATTGTAGTAATTGAACATGTTGAATAGTGGTGATGCAGTGAGCCTCTGGATTGCTATGCAGTAATTCAACAGTACCCTCTTGAAGCAGAAGCTCGCTGAACTATGCCATTCCCTGCTGCTTCCAACTCCTCCTGATACTGATAACTATCTTCCTTCAAAGCACAGTGGGATAAAATGTAAAGAAAAGGCTAAAATAGTGCACCTTGCTGTCCAAGCACACTCAAGTGCTAATCAGCTAAAGGCCATCTGAGAACAGAAAGTCACAGGTATTATCTTCTTTCACAGTCCATACTGCCATTGCCAGGATGGGATTTTTTTGAAAACACACAAGCAAAGTGCATCCTGTTATTTAGCCTTTTTTTTTCCCCACTGAATTACATGGGAACGCTGCCCTTTCCATACCCGCCTTCATCAGGTCTGTGCAGGTAGAGAATCAAACCAGAATTGATTCTTTTTAGCAGTTTGCTGAATTGATGGACAGAGCAAGCTCAGAGCAGGTTACACCTACCTTACTCAAAGCACCAGCCCCTCGCCCCTCTTGCACGGCTGCAGCGAGTCATTCCAGGCAGTACAAGCTGGTGCCACCTTGACTTCAGCTCACAGCTTACCCATTTGTCATAAATCCAAGTCCAGCTACAATCACTGCAATAGTACCAGGCACCAGTGTGGACATCAGATGAGATCTTTTGAAGATTCCAATAGGCTAAGAAGTTTTTCTAAGTAATAAAGGACTGAATATCTAAAATGCGCTGTTTTACTCAATGGAGAACTCACAGGACGACTAAGTTAAAAACACAATACTCCAAGAATTCTTCCTCTTTGGCCCCCACGTGATGTTTTCCTGTTAACTGTGCCATTGCACCCATCCCCAAGGGAAAGATCCTGTGCTAAGCAGCAGACTCATACCTGGGATTGGGCAGTGTGTTCCCCAGGCAGTCTGCAGCAGAGGAGTTTATCTTTGGCTGTTAGCAAAGCACTCAGAGACACACCACTGCACATCCTTACCCCAGCACTGGGATGTCTCTTTGGTTTGGACAAATTGACCCTAGAGGCCAGGGCTGCAATTTCATGTGTCCTGGGCCTGCTTCTGGTCACTATGAAAGTCATGATTGCTCAGTTGCTTAATAAGAGATCAGAGAAGCTTGTGGAGATGCCAAAGCAAAGGTCCTGGGGCTGAAGTCCTATGGATGCACACACACAAATCTGGCTATTACTGTCACCCAGATTTGTTGATCCATTTGTGTTTGTAAGAGATGAGGGGACTGGAAGCGCGGACTTTTTTCTCACAAGTCTTGAGATTTTACTTGTCTTGATTTTACTTACTTGTCCCCAAGTGTCACGGGCCCCTTGCACAGCCATCACTCCCTCCTCCTGTGCATCTGCCTGGAGCATGAATGCCAAAACAAACATGCTCGATACAGAGGTGTTTCTCAGACTATTACAGAGCCTATTTTAACAGATGACTTATGTCTGTGGAGTAATGTATGTGGGAAACAGAGATACACTTCACACTTTTAGGAAGCTCAGAAAATTGTAATACTTCTAGGAATACAAATGACATAGGTTTAAGTACATTAAAGAATCTCTATTACCACCCTGTTTAGTTTCCTCGTGCCTGGATTTCAATTCAGTTTCTCTACTAAGTACCACTTAAATGGCTAACTGAAAAAAATCTTCAACTGCATTCATGAATACGGATAGCTCCTGGTTTCTGTTGTACAGGATTTTGTTTACATAGGCTATGGAAAGTTTGTTGTGGTTCACATACACATCAAACATTTCAGCAATATTTCAGCTGTAAATACCAGTTGGTGAAGCTGTGCATCACTCACTCAGTATGGTCTTTGGGTGCAATGGTTATGGTAAGCACCTGCAATCTCTCTCAGACAAATCTACAGGCTATTTTTTATTTAATGGTAAGAGATCAGCTGTAGAAAGGACATTTGCAAGTGTGAAAGCAAATGCAAGTGTGGGGGAGGAAGAAGGAGGGGAAATAATGAGTGCTTTACTGAAGATCTCAGCAAAATATTGTTTGTTACTAGATAGGATTTCTTACAACAAAATTATTCAAGGTACACACCAGAGAGGGCACGGGCAGAGTTGGAATCACAGGAGTGAGCTCAAAGATGATATTGGACTATTTAGAAATACCACAGAATGGGCTCTTCTAAAGATCATGATCTGTTTTTCAACTGACACCCACACATCAAAATATGCCCGTATTTGGTGAAATCTAATAATCTAGTTCTTGTCACTTGTATCTATTGGAGTCCAGGAGCTGAAATAATAAGTGCTGTTTATTTCTATAAAAGTCCTTCTCCACTCTCACCACTTTGAGAGCAAATCCAAGGTCTTCAAGTACAGGTGGATGACACTAAACTCTTCTGTGCCTTATATCCATAGGTGGAGATCAACTATACTGAAAAGGTACTGAAATAGAAAGAGCAAGTCTCTGGAGAAGCCTGAAAGAGAAAAAGCAGCCAGTGTTGTTCTCTCCTATAAAAAAGGGATGCGACATAAGAAAAAAGTTTGAATGTCACATGGCTTGAGACTTGCAGAAGGTGGGGAAGAGTATTCTCCAAAGGACATATTTTTGGAGCTGCTGCGGGAAATGTCTCTCTGCAGGCAGATCTTGCTGTGGGGGAAGCTCACACCCTGCCGTGAGGGAGGACTGGCCCATTTGGAGCTTAGGATAAACACTTGGCAGGGAAGCAAGTTCCATCAAGGATCTGTATCAGGACTGGGCATGTCAGTCCTGCAAAGATTAACACATATGCTAAGCTTTCTGCACATGAACATTCCCACTCTAATTCATGGGTGCAAACATATGCGTGTGCATAGAATCATGACCTCAGTACCCTCCTTCCCTGGATCACATGGACATTTTTCTGACTGTAAACTTGCAGGGAGGGTTTTGAGCACAACTGAACAGCTTTTGCTGCAGGCCAGAGTGTTTTGAGACCAGCACATAGTCAGAAATATGACTGGTCCATATGGCTGATTGCCATGAGATTCCCTCAACAGAAGTGCCCCTGATAACTAGGAACTCTTTTTTTTTTTTTTTAATCTAATGTTTTGATTGCTGCAAAACCTGTTTCTCATCTGCTTAAATGTACCTTTATATAATGGGGAACTGCCTTCATCTAGATTCATCTACAGGTTAGCTTGTGACATATGGGAGCTAGGCAAAACTAATCTAAATACTTACTTGTTTTATTACAGTTTTGTCCAAATTACTTAAGATTTTTCACACTTTCAAGGGAACTTTTACATATTCCTTACTAAGCCCAGTTCACTGAAGATTTGATCAGATTTATGTCATTATCATTGTTCTTGTTAAGGGAATTCAGAACATTTTAAATCAGTGGATTGTTAAACGTATTACGGGCTTCTTATTAGTACTCTTCTGATTGTGATATTAGCTTGATTAATCCCATTTTGTTATAGCTCATCTGATCAACTGCTGAGCTGTTGAAACTTGAATTTTGAGGCAAAATGCTTAAATGAGATGTGGTCAGAGCAGTCAGTTCTTCAAGCAATGACAGTCTTGATTTTCGAATCAAGTATTTGTTTGTAGTTCATCAATGAATTTCCTTTATAGAAGGTTAATTTGTGTGCTGACCAATGTGTTGTTTGCAATCATTAACAGAAAAGCTGTTCAATGTACAGCAGGAATTAGTCTTTCTGGGTCTTAGCTGACAGCCTTAACCAAGAGCATTTTTCCTGTGTTGGGAAACTGAGGTCTCTTCACCAATTACTGCTGCATTTTTACAGTCAAGGTTGAGGGTGGAAACAACTTTGAGGATTGGATTCTACAGATGATTTGGTTGAATCAGGAGTAAATTCAAAGGAAAGATGAAAAGAATTCCTGGGAAAGTATTTATAAACCCACAGGACTGAATGACAAGCATCCAAGATTGCTAACAGAGCTATTAGAGGGAAGTGAGATACCTCGAGCAGTGATTTTTGAAAGTTCATGGAGAACAGATGAGGTGCCAGAGGATTTCAGAGCCACAAAGTACAGTACTCAACTGAGTTATAAAAAGGGGCATCCAGGAATTTACTAACCAATTCATTTAACTTCAATAGCAAGTAAACTATGTAATGAGTCATAAAGGAGCCATTATGAAATCTTAGAGCAACCCAGAATCATAAATAATTGGGTGGGAAAGGGCTTTAAGAGGTCATCTAGTAATCTCATCAGAAATCTCGTAAGAGTCAACATTCAGCAAAATATGGTACTTGGATTTACACATTTCAGCTGGCCCTTCCTACACAACCGAGGAGAGTATCCAGCCGTTGCTTGGGGAGGGGGAACATTCCTCCAACAGAGCCCAATTTAAACAAGGGACTTTCTTACCTTTTCTGCACAGCTTGGTCTCTCTTCTTGAGTGAAAATCCCCAGAGGTGACAGGAGAAATTACAGCAGCTGGCCCAGGAAAGGAAAGCTGTTAAAGTTGATGATCCTCTTTTTCAAATCAATATGCCCTGGACAGAGACCCAAGCAACAGATCCTCGGGGGGGGGGGGGGGGGGGGGGAGGTGAACTCAACACGAGCAGCTAATGCTGGTGTGGAGGCGCTGAGGGAGAAGAGTGTTCTGCTGAAGGGAGATTGTAAAAGAAAGCCTCTCCTGCCCAATCCCACTGGGCAACAGAGAGGTCAGCCTGTCTTGCTGGAGAAGCAGGAGAGGTTGCAGCCAGCAGCAGGGGGAAGAAGAGCCTAGTGCCTCTGAAATTCCCACCTGAGCTGAGGCAGGTGAGAGGAGCTGGCTGTAGAGTGGTCGTCACTCCCTTGCCTTGGGCTGGGCATTTCCTCAGCTACCTGGAGCAATGTCTGTGTGTCTTCCTGGAGAAAGTACAGCTCCCACAGTGAGGAAGGTGCCCACTGCCCAGGGTGATGTCAACCAAGGCACCCGCCATCAGCCATGCAAGGTCTAACACCACCTTGGGGTGGCCAGCAAAGGGAGATCTGCCATGGCCGGGGACAAGGACAAAACTTACTTTTCTTTAGGGCTTGAAAGGCTCTTTAACCATTACTTGGAAAGCTTTAAAACCTTCCTTTCAACTCATGCTTCTGTGAATTTTCATGCAGTTTCAATCAAAGTTTAAATGCTAAATTTTGGGCCTGAAGTATTGTGCTGAGTTCAGCAGAATAGTTCAGGAGATCCAGGGAAATACTGAGTGACACATTAGATTAGGAAACTAGGATGGGGTCTCTGGTGCTCAGCCTAAAATGATGAATTGCAGCCTGACCTTGACAGAAGACCACTAACCCTGAAGCACCAGCCTGCCAGAGTGGTGTGAGAGCTTTACCTCTGAGGTGAAATCCTGCATCTTTCCTTGTGCTCACACAGAGCTGCTCACCAAAGCCAACCAGCCAAACTGTGACTGCAAAACTTAGCTAGGACTTTGCCCAGTCAGTACATGTGTATTTTCCCCTTAAATGGAAAACGGCACAAGGTCATTTTGAAAGGGATGAGGAGAACAAGAAGTTTACTTGTCATTAGATATAGATAGTCATAATCAAAAGCAATAACCAAACCATGTGAGGAAATTGAATATAGACAACCCACAACGCTAAATGAGAGAGGACCACCAATTACGTGCAACAGAGCTCTTATTATATAGCATCCTGATTACTCTAAATTATATTTTTTAACAGACATCCATTTTTATTTTTACTTCTAAAACAGGTGAAGTTCTTTTCAAGTATTGACGTCAGCTAGCCTCATCAATTGTTCCTGTAATAGCTCGACTACCACTGCAGCCACAAATGCAATGAAAGAGCTAAGTACTCCCTGCACAAAGGGGGTTCGCCTTGGTCATTGCCACAGCACATATGCACAGCCTAGTCTTTTACAGTGTAGTAATTGATATTGATTTTGTGCGGTAGAGGTTCCCTCCCTCTGTGCACCACTGGTCTTTATTAAAAAAAAAAAAAAAAAGTAAGTTAAAAGATATGATGACCTATCTTGAAAATAAATCTATTTTTTTTCTTCTTTAGAAAATGCAGTGAATTTAGTACTCATGAGATGTGCTGGACCAAGTCCATGGCAGACCTCCAGCACGGTCCACAGGAGAGCAAGTCCATGTGGGACTGCTAGCACCACTTGGAGGTGCTTTTGGGGTAATCCTTTGGGCAGAACAGCAGCACTACATGGATTTCTCTTCAACACAAGGGCCCCCACCATGACCTGTTACAACCTGGATCAGAGACCACCAGCTGGCAACGTGGTTGCCAGTTTAATGTCCCCTGTCACATTCAACCCCTGCTGTGTCCCGACCTGTCCCCCCCCTCCATTATTTCCTGTTTGGTCTTTCCTTTATGTCTTGACCCTTAATTATTACTAAGTCTGCATCCTCCTCTCTCACAGGAGTCCTGGGTTGCACTGTTTATTTATCATTGCTCTAACTTTGTTTTTTAAAAGACATCCACAACTAGGGGATGGGGGGGGGAATGTAATAAGGGGGAGTGGACGCTGCCACGAATGCCTGGTAATGGTTCAGTGGAAAACTTCAAGCTGTGCCAGGCTAAACAAGGAAGGCCAGGAGATCTGCAGAAGCCAGCCAGCTCCAAGAGAGCACTTGAACTCCCCAGAGAAGGCAAGGCAAATCTACCAAAAACATTGAAATGACGCTTTTGCTTCCTTCCTGGTTATCAAATCAACCCAACTGGGGTTTTATTTCCAGGTGTGAAGAAGGTTTCTACCAACAGGAGGTTTCACATGGCACCATAGAGGAATGACGGGAGGCTACTGGCCAGTCAGCCACGCTCAGAGTCCCAAGGGGCAGCAGTGTGAGGTGCCGAGGCCTCTCAGCACTGCACAGCCCAGCACCCTCCCAAAGCTGTGCAGAACCACTTCTAACTGATCATGCAGGGCTGCTGCTGAAACCTGAACTCTTGGATTCATTCGCTCCTCCTCTGCACCTTGAGAAGGTTTGCACATTGACTAAAACATCCTTACTGACCACAGATTTCAAGTGCCCTTGGATGCAGTTTTTGTTTAGGTACCATGTTCATTTCTGACAAGTACCTTTCACGAGCACAAGCATCCCTGTTTCAGCTGACTGCTGCACCTACACCAACGGCAGCTGACATCTACTAAACCTTATGGACAAAAACAAGTGTTTGTGAAGGTCCATGGAAATGTGCTCTCTCATAAGATGTCCAGCACCTCTTGCTGCTGTAGTATTTTTAGCCCAGGCTAAAAATACTACAAGTATTTTTACTTGTATACTACAAGTATACAGGCTTTTGTCATTCCCACTGCCCACGGGAGCAGGATGTGCAGAGGCAGAGGATCAGAGGATATAAAAAGTTCATTCAGGAGTCTGTCTTTTTTACATTCTTAAAGTGACCCTGAACACTGTAAGCTTCCCATTCAGTTTTGACTGGAAAGTATGGCTTTCTCCTGACCCTCCTCTGGCTGGGGGGAAGTGGAAGTCAGACCTCAGGCCATCCTTTTGATGTTGCTTTCCTGCAACTCTGACAGCTCTCCCAATTCCCATGGCCACAAATTGGCCATGCTTCCCCATTCCTGCCTGGGACAGCTGAGCATCCCTACAGCGTCTGTGTCCCAAGCTCAGCAGCAGGACTACTGCCAGGTGAGACCAAGACAGCCCTCACCCACATTTGCCAGAGCAAGGACAGTATAAAATGGACTCCCAGCCGCACCTGGTGGCACCAACAGCAATTGTGTCCCACAGCACAAAGAGTAGGGCAAATTGGACTTATTGCATCCTCCCCAGAATCTCTCAGATTTAAGTCAAGATATTAACTAAGTCTACTGTGCCTGAAAAGGCTATAAAGCAAGATTTAACATTTCTTCTTTCTACTCATTTTTCTCAATCTAAGATTGAAATCCTGCTGATAACCCTGAAGTTTTAACCCAAGTGGTGGCGTGATTTGGAATGAGGCAGTGACCATGTATATAAGATGAAGAAGATACAGAGGTTTCATTTCCTACAAATTAATTCTTCACAAGCTGTGTAAACTTTCCTTCATATAAACAAAATCTTTACAGACAAAGATGTTAGGGTTTTTTCCCCCTTTCAGTTATTTAGAGAAAAAATAGAAATGCAATTTTGCTGTCTAGGCACTTCAGCCCATACCAGCAGACTGGGAGCTGCTCCACGGTGCACTTCCTCATGCTTCTGACTAGAAAACAAATGTAAATAAACTTGCAGAGAAACAACCTTGTGCAGCCGGATATTACTAAGCAGTTTCAAGTTTCTACACTAGGTTGATACCAATTTTTATTTACCCTCCCGATACAAAAGCCACAATCTCTCACTACAAACGGGCAACACACGGGAGCCAACACAGCTGCCCATGGCAACACCACGGTGTCATCTTCTCTCTCATCACTCTTTCATGCCCTTACTTCACCGAGGCTCCAAAACTCAGCTCTAAAAACACATCAAACGGTAATTCTGCAAAAGAGGGAGTAATCCACATAATCAATTTGGTGGCCCAGCTCTGGTTTTTGTGTTTGCTCCCAGCCTGGCCCAGCCAGACACAGAGGCAGGTAGGAAAGCTGCCAATTTTCTTCGCTCTCCCTGTTGCACTTTGGGTTGGTGAAGCCTCCTGGGAGGAGAGGGGAGTCATCCCTCCTGAGAGAGCTCAGGGACCCCTCACTTTGGAGAAGGAGTGTGAGAGAGGACAGAGGTGATTGCAATGCCCTGAGGGCTTGACATGCCTCCTCGAAGGAGAAGGGAGCACCCTAAAGCCAGCCTTGGTGGTGATGGAGAGATGGTGGCTTTCCCGAGGACACAGTGGGCTGGAGGCTGTAACACGGAAGGCACTAGACTCAAAAACAAGACTGGGGGAAGGACCTGCCCTTCAAGGATGTGAAAAGAGTCCTTTATTTTAACCTGAGAATTTTTCTACTTCAGAAAGTCACTCTGTTGGAGTTTGTTTTCTGAGAAAACATGATGTCAGGGAGTCCCTGGGAGTCTCCTCATGTGCACACTTTCAGGAAACGTTGCAGGTCTACCAAAGGACCTGACTCACAGACCGTTAGAAGTGGCTTTGCCAAACAGACAAACAAGTCATTATGGACAAATATAAAAGTACCATCAGGAAACAGCAGTATCATCCTTTAAAAATGTTCCAGAGCACTTAGTTTCCTCTCATATTCAAGTCCATAGGACTAATTAGAAATGCTGTTTGCTGTTATTTGTTTTCCTTCATGGTATTATTCCACACCAGTACATAGCATGTCATTTAAGAGGAAGAGTGTTTTCAAATATCAGAAAAATGTTTTTTGTCCCATTAATGCTCCATACCTAAAAATAAATCCAGCAGATTTAAAATGAATGCTTGTAATATTTGCCTCCTTCCAAAAAAAAAAAAAATAAATCTCTATGCCTAAAGACATTTTCCTAGAGGGACAATGGATACCTCCTCAAAATGATGCTATTCGGTAAAAAAACCAGAAAAAGTGTCTGTGAGAGGTAGTGATGTGTCTTACTCTGGCTCCTTCTGGAGTACTTGGGGATTAATTCTAGAGGGCAAAATTTCAGAGCAGCAACTTCTAGAGAAGATAGTTTGCATCAAGAATTAAATAGAAACTATGTTGTCAGTATAACCACCTATACTTCAAAAAAAAACCTCATTGAAAACCACTACTGTACCCAGTTCTCCCTCTGTTGATGATGTGTACTTGGTCACACATGAGAGGCTCATGTGAAGGCAGGGCCACCTCCTTCTACATCACTGCTGTCTGCAGCCATTGCTTCTCAGGACAGATACAAACAATCTACAGCTGAGGTAACAGTCCCCAATGTTGCTTTTTCTTTTTTTTTTCTCCATATCCCTGCCCAGTGACTGTAATATCTGCTTCTGAACAGTACCAGTGATCTGACTTTCCACCCTCAACTGGAAAAAACTGTAAAATACCAGCAGTGAGAATAGATGCCCAATACTTCTGTTCCTTTCTTAGGTACTTTATCATTTGGGCTCCGTTTCTAATCCGGTTTGTTGCTACAAGATAAAGCAATTACATGCTCAAATTGCACTGTAAAACTCAAGCCTGTGAAACCGTTGGCCCAGCAACAGACAGAGCTGTGCTGGTCATACCGTGGCCAGCAAACCCAGATCTGTTATGCTTGATGCTTGAGGAGAGCCTTGACCAAGGGCTGAGCTATCCCTCTGTTCTGCTGCCCCCCAGGTCTCCCTGAAGTGGCAGAGAACCCAAACCTGGGAGAGAGCACCGGGTCTGCCAGAGAGGGCAAGGAGGCGGCCAGTGCCACGGGGCCAAACGCAGTCCAGACCAAAGGGGAGCCATGGGCAAGAAAAGGAAGGGGATGGTAACTCATGAGGAAGTCAGGTGAGAAAAAAGAAAGCAAAACTTTCTCTCAAGAGCTGCAGAGAATTTTTGCCTGACAAAAGGCAGAAACCAGGTAGCAGCATAGCTGCTCCAGAATTATGGCTCCAATGTGCTACGTGGTGCTGACTTGCAGCTGCCCTGGTGCAGGGGTGCAGTGCCCGGCAGCCCCTCTGCTGGTCCTGTGGGCTCAGGCTGTTTCTATGTAGGATGGAGGCCAAGAGGCCTCCTCAGGACCCCTCTGTCCGGCAGGGAGCCCCAGCTGGCAGCCCTGCCTGCAGGTGCTTACATCCTGCCAGCCACCAGCTCCTTGCCCCAGTGCTGGGGCCAGCCAGGAGGAAAGGCGGTCGCTGGCCACTCGCCAGCACATCTTGCATGGCCTCAAATACTGTGTTCTGGCTACATGTCGTGTTTGGTATGAAACAGATCAACTGGAGGAAATGAACAGGATTTTGCTTTTAAAAGTATTGTGTCAGGTACATTAACAGTTCTACCATACGTGTTACTCAGCTCTTCAGAGAGTGCTTGGGTTTCATTTCTGCTGTAATTTTATCAGCATCTTGCTTCAAGCCTCTCCTTGGCTTTCCTGCTACTTAATTTATTTTCCTTTGCAGTCATATATTGAGCCATCTACAGTGCTCTGCTGGTTGCTGAACCTCTGGAAACACATCACACCAAAGTGTTATAGTGAGTCACCTACGGTTCTTTTTTGCACTTTTTACTCATGTAGCAAATACTAACTCTGTGTTTAGGACCCATTACTCCAATGATTGCTCTTTTTTAACTTAGCAGTTGCTGAGCATAGGTAGTAAAACTGAGGACTTCAGTGGTGGAATAGCAGTCATTTGTCAGGTTTTAACAAAATCTCTGACACAGAGGTGGCTTACAGAAAGCAAGGAACTATTGTCTAGTTATTAATAAAATAAAGGTGAATATAAACCCAGTTGACATCCTGGGAGCAGCAAGTCATTAAGAGGGTGCTGCAGCAAGCCATGGAGCAGGATCAGTTCAACTCCCTCGGCATCAATGCTGAGGTGAACATCGCTCACCCTATTTATCAGTGACATTATTTATTCTGTTATTTATTGGTGGAATATGTGAATTTGACAGTAATCTGTGAATGACAAGGAGCTAAGAGGTATATCAAATATGAGGAGCCATCCATCATAAATGTAGATGATTTAAACAACTCGGAGATTTGTCAGAACAATGAGACGTGAACTTCAGTGGGAAGGGGGGGAAAAAAGAAGATGTCAGACTACACCTGGGGCAGACACTGGCAGAGGGTGGATAAGCCAGGTTCACTTCTACAGACCAAGAGTGAAAGGAGGAGGTTGGCTGCCCATCAGTGCTGTCACAGCTGTCACAACCTCACAGATACGCTAACTTCAAAAAGATGATTCTTGACTGGAGCTGGGGGATCTGTAAGGCAAGAAAAACTGGATTTTGCAGCTTCAGCCCAGAGCCATGTAGCCTGGCTGGTACTGCTGCTGCCCCAGGGAGGAAAGGGAGGTGTATTTTGAGATGGTCTGTACCTTCCCTTAACTCAGTCACTGCCTCACGTGCCCTGATCACATCTCAGGAGGCAGCTGCTACTCTGGCAGTGCTAGCACGGCAAAGTTGGCAGTCAAGTTACAGCTCTTTAGCTTGGGCATTTTTCTGTATTTGTCAGTGTGTAGAAGCAGGCAGAAACAAACTCCTAAGAGTAATCATTGATCCCACAGGCTCATTACAGCTGCCTTTACTCCCTGTGCAGTGATTATGAGCAGCTAGAGTGTTTTAAGCAGCAGGGTTGTGTCTACATGTCTGCTAAGTGACATTTAAATGAGTTAAGTAGTACCTGTGAGGAGATGCATTTTTCAACGATGGCCTTTTTGTTTATCTTCTCCTCTTTGGCAGAGAAAGGCAGCAGACAGAGAGCTTCCTTCGACCCTGAGTGGGCTATGAAGAATAGGCACCTCCCTGGTGGGTCTCCCTGCACCCCACTTGTCTTCCCATCTCCAGCCTCAGCATACTCTATATGTGTGGAAGTCCACACACAGCAGGAAGAGCTGCAAGGGGAAGGGAAAGCATTTTGTTTGATTCAAGACTTGAAGCAGCTTTTTCTGGCCCTTGATAATGCCAGGATCCCTGGAGGATGAACTCCTGCCCCTTAATTCCAGAATTCAGAACAACTTTAAGATAGCTCAAATTTAGGGGCCCAAAACTGGCTACCCCAAAAATCAATAATCAACTTTGAAAATATACACCTAAAAATATCTTGGCTGAAGCTGGGGGAAGCTGTCACAAATAGATCACGAGCACCCTCTGTTTAAATGCTTTGAGAGTACTGGGTGTTACAACTGAAAGAAAAAGGGCTCCCAGGAACCAGAGCTGTGGCACAAAAACAGTCATCTTACAGAAACAGGGGAGAGATATTAAAAGTTAACTGCTCCAGCAAGCCAGCAGATGTTAAATGTAGTAATTAATTTAGTCTGAAATGGGAGAGCCCTGTCATCAGAGGACTCCTGTCCCATACGGAGGGGACGAGCATTGGCCTGACGAGGTGTCTGAGAAAATCTTTTCATCAGGAGAGGACACATGAGAATTAATGAACAGTTGAGAATATCACTTAGGAAAGAAGGTCATCTCTAACTGGATTCTCAACTGTTTACGGGGGGAGAGGGGGGAATCACTTCACTGGAAAGAGATAAATGTGGTCTCAGCTGAAAGTATCACAGGGGGCCCAACACTGAGGTTTTATAAAGTGTATGAACCCACACAAGCAGCCAGGAGTGGAGGTATATCTACAGCAATGTTCCTTGGGGGCTGAGGAAGGAGGGTGAACAGTGCTGGCGTGTTGGTGGCTGGAACCAGGGACCACTGCTGCCTCTACACAGCCCTGCCCAGAGCACAGGCAGGAACAGTCCACTGCTGCCAGTCAGCTGTGAGGCTGGAAAAGCTATTGCTCCAGCTCAGCCCTGTCCATGAGATGGGATTCACCCCCTGCACTAACCTGTGCCATGGCAGGGACCATGGGGAAGGCAGGTGGGGAAACTCCCGGGGGTCTGTTCCGAAAGGCGGGTGGGAAAACATCTGGGAATAAACCTTCTGTGGGTTCTTGAGGGCAAATTCACAGCAACAAAAGATCTCAAGAGGATCTCGTGGAAGAAATAAAGAGCCCTTCCCCCCTCAGTTCTGGCAGTTTCCAGATGGGAAACTGAAATGAAACTTCTTTGAAATGTTCAGAAACCTTTTGAACCTCATTAGTTTTCATTTCATATGGCTCTGCACAAAGAAGTACATAAACCTGCAGCTCTTTTAGATGAAATGATATAACGTTCAGATTATATCAATCAGAGCGGGGAGGGGAGCATTCGTCTCAGCAATATTTTAACAAAAGAAGTAATTTTATGCTGTCTTTACAATGCTTTCTTATTTCAGGGGTCATGGGAGCTGCATAACACCAGGTCTTCACAGCCTCAGAAACCAAATTACTTAATTTTGAGGAAACAATACCTGCATGCAATTAAGCTCTTAACTTTACTCATGTGAGTAGTTTGAATTTGTGCATGGAGAATACTTGCGGGCTTTCAACTGCACATGTGTAAGTTTTGGCAGGGCTTGGTTGTTAACTATGTTAATCTTGAAGCCTTTCTTTCTTTGTTTTCAGTAGAAAACCTAGAAAAACTATATATATGCTATCAACTTTGAAAATCCTGTAAAATCAGTTTTGGAGACTTCAAGGAAATCAAAGGAAATGTGATAAAATTAAAATGCTCCTACTTAAATAAAATTTTATTTCCCTTCCAGTAACATACAATATTTAACTAAGAGTTTTAATACATTTGGTAAAATATGAGCATACTATTAACCTCCTCAGAACAACACAATTTACTGTAAAGTCATTACCATTCTGTTCACTCATGTCTGGCCTTTTTGTTTCAAGTCTGTTTTCCCAGCTTACAGTATCAGGTCAACAGACTCTAACATAAATGAGTAATGCGTCTGGAATTTTTCCTTGCAACACCAAACCTCAGACCAAGCTCAGGCAGAAGGGCCATGCTGTGAATAGGATGGGAAGCAGCTTCAGCTGTACCTCTTCTTTCCACTCTCCATCCTGTCTGACTTTCCCTTCCAAGAGGCTGCTACATAGGCTGCTGTCTGTCCCTGACTTCATTTCCTCCTCTCACAGCTCTCAGAAACAGCATCTGGACTTTTAGAAGTCTAAACCCACCCTTTCTCAGGGCCTAGTAGACAAAAACACTGTCACTGTGCTTCCCACGTCCTGTGGTCAAAATCTGCAACAGTGACCTCGGAAGTACCGAGTCAAACTTGTTTCTGCAAGGTGGGACAGTCGGAGGGGATCTACTCACATAATTTAGTACTTGTGGTCATTTCTGATGTGCTGCCCATGGTTAACTCAGTGAAGGGAGGGTGTGCCCTGCTTCTTGCTATCTGCCCAAGCTGGAAATGAGCACCCCACAATCAGCAGAGCTTTATTGGCAGTACTGAAGGGGTCACAGCACAGGAGAAGAATGTCAGCCTCTTTCCTCAACACATTAAACTTCTATAGGTTTCAGGTTTGGGGGAAGCAGGGTGTCCTTCTGAAACTTTCTGTCAGTAAATCTACTATTTTATACAGATATTAGCAAATAAAAAACAAGTTGTGTGAAAAATGTCAGTTCTATTTTTGCCAACTAAAATAGAACAGGAAATTGTATGCTTAACATATGTGGAGAACTGCAAAACTGAACTACAGATATGTAACCACTATTATTAAAAATGGTAAATACAGTTGTGGAGGTGAAATGGATTATGCTGCTGGATGTTTCCTTTAATATGAATTCCAGCTATGGACTTGCTTTGCATATGAAGGTGAATCGAAGATCCTTATGACAACTTCAGGAAAGAAAATTGTGTTATTACAAGTCAGTCATGTATTTATCCAGTGCCTTTGATGAGAAAACAAACACATTATAGTACACAAACTAAACAAATGGTTTCTGAATATACTAATTTCAGAAACGCACCAAGAGTTTTCATTGGAAAGACCTGAATATGAATGTCTTGCAAACCAGAAAAAGAAAAGAAAAGTCAATCCGATCTGCTAAGCCACAAGCCTAAATCACATCCGGAATCCGGATGAACCAAAGACTGTCACACCCTAGATGTGAATCATAAGCGCAGGTCTCCTTTGGGATGCCGTGGAAAGCCCCATGCAGAAATCACAGCTCCACCAAGGTTTGAGGCAGCAGAGCACTCTGCAAAGGGTGCCCGGCCACTGCTGCACCGGAAAGGTGGGACACTGGTGACCCTGAGCACATGAACCTGGCCCCCTCCTCTTTCAACAGAGTAACTACACAAGCAGAGAGTCTGAAAAACACTGCTGCCAATATTTTTATTTACCAGAAGAGAAGGGTGTTGGAAATTTTCTGTTTGTTCTTAGAAAGCAATCGTTTTCCTAAAGAGACAGCCAGACTTCTTTCCACAGCTCTGAGGCTCAGGCTCAATATTTTCCACACTAACTTTTTTCCCAACAAATGGCATAGTTACTCCAGCAGCTGAACCTCTCCTTTCCAGTTACTGGTACAGCCAGTGCCAAGCAAGGGGCACTGTGTGGAACAGATCACACACCTGAGAGAAGCAAACTGCTCAACACTTCCACTGCCCCTTTTTAAATGAGGTGGAACAAAGTAGGAGCAAATACTATCTGCACCCTATCAGTTCAATAAACCCAATGTTCCAAATGAAGGGAGTTCCACTCTTAGATCCTCTGCCAAAGAGACACAGTATGACATGGACCAACAGAAGGGGATTTCTTTAAGAGCTTCAGTTTTTTATGCAAAGAAACACATTAGCTTTTAGGAAAAACAGGGGTTTAGGCAGCATCCTTAAGAGGAGAGACAAGGGGGAATGGAGACAGCATATGCCAAGAGTAATCTATGAGGATTTCTCCTCCAAATCCCTCCTGTTGTATCCACCACACAGGGATGGAGTAATGCTGAGTGCTCATGGTTCACAGGCAATAACCACAAGCAGGAATTGGCTGCTTCTCACACGCAACCCCCAGAGGCTTTACTCTTTTGGCATTGAGCTCATACTCAAAAGTGACGATGGCACAAAAGATTACCTGTGAGAAAACAGAGCACCCAGCAGCCCACTGCTGATGCCAGCAACCCAGCTGGCCCTCAGCCCATGCTGTTGCCAAGCCCACGGGTACACGTGTGACTGGGAAAAGGACCCTCTCCCCAAAATACATTCTGGGGAAGGCTCCCAACATACTTAAAGTTGAGGGATACTAATCTAATTTCTTTTCAGACTGGCAATTTGTGACTCACAGGCAGGCATCTATTTTTAGGGATGGTTTCAACCAGCTCCAAATGGAAGTGCAACAGACAGCAACTGCAGCCACTTTTACAGCCCAACTGCTGACACAAGTCCTCTCGAAGGTTTGGCGAGTGCAACCCAGGCACAGACTATTACTATGCAGTATCGTAATCATGTGTTTTAACCTGTGGGTCCCCCATCACACAGGTTATTTTGAATTATACAAGAAATGCCTTGGCTTTGCACTGTTTTTCCTCTCCCTGCCTGCTCAAACACAAGCTGGGAGCTTTTTCCAAACCACCCCGTCACCATGTGCAGCATCTTCCAGCACGGACTGTCTGATATGCTCTGAGTCAGCTACATCCAACGGGCCACAGCTGGCCTGGAGCTGAGCCAAAGACTTTTCCCTTCAGTTTTATTGCACAATGTGATCTAAATACCCAGTCCCATCTAATTTGTTTCCTTCTTGGGTTCCTCACTTCGTGAGGTCTCAAGTTAGGGAAACATCATAAGGTCAGCGTCCAAAACCAATTCAGACAGCAACACAAATAAACATGGATTGGAAAAAGAGACACATTTGGGGAAAAAAAAAAAAAACAACAACAAAACACCAACAAACTTTTGCGACTAGACTATCGCTTTCATTAGCATCATGCTCTGGAATTTAAGTTTCATCTGTTTCTATGAAAAATATGAACGAAGTAATGTATAAGCAAGGAATGAGTTTTTACTTGACTGTCCTGCTTTCAGTTGGGGTTAAACCCCAACACTATGTAACCTTTTCCTCTTTGCAAATTTGTCAAGATAGTATATTTTACAAAAATTTTGTTTTAAAAAAAAAAAAAATAGATTTTTTGAAGTGACACTGAATCACTAAAATTCTTTAAGGTGAAGACTGCCAAGATGTTTGGAAGTCAGCTGTGGCAGAGACTGCATTAAGAAGCAGCCCAATATCTATAGTTTTTGCTATCCTTATTTTTACTTCATCCTGACAGAGAGCACTTCTTTAGAAAAGCCAGTGGATTTCAATAATTTCTATTTTAGAACTTTGAAAAGCCAGAGTGTGATCTAAAAAGTAAAGTTTGATTATCTGGTGACACAGAATTTTGGGAAAAAAAATCATCTCTGCCCCAGAGATAACAAAACAGTAAGATGCTAAATTAATTTTCTTTTGCCTCAGATTTTGAGATAAACTGTTTTTTTAACACATGCATGTATGCTTTTCTAGTATTCATATTCTAGCAATGACTTTCATTTTGGGGGTCAGTAGATAAATTTGGGGTTTTTTGCAAGTTATATTAAAAAAGGAGACCTATGATGTGATTCTGGTAATGGTACAAAAAATTTACATCGTTTTAAGTTGCAAGTGCCCCTGAAATGACACCCAAATATGAGGTGGAAAACAAACTGCTAATCAATGGACAGATTTTCTCCCTAAAACTTGTGTCACTGGCATGAGGAGGATAGCACTACCAAGAAGAGATGCTCTAATGGCACTGAACTCAACTAGCACCCCCACTAAAACTCTTCCAATGCTAGATGAAGGACACTGTTGGAGCACATCTTCCTTATGTAGAATAACCATGTGGAGAGAGCCACAGCGACTTTGTGAAGGTTTCAGACCAGCTTTTGTCCCAAGCCAGGTGACAGCCCAGGCTGGTGCAACAAAGGCTTCCTGCCTGTCCCATTCTTCCTCTGCTACCTGACTTGGAAGCTCTCATGCTAGTTGCCCTCAGAGAAGCAGGCATGATCCTCTTTCTCCAAGATCATAACTGCACCTCAACTTCCATCCAACACAGATCTTCCACCGGTGACCAGAAAGGGAAAAAAGGATAACAGAAATCACCTTACCAGAAGTTTCAAAACCCAGCAGATTCCACACCAGGGTGGAGAGCTGGTTTCAATCTGACTGGTCCTCTTATTTAGTTGTTTAAGGGTTACCCTGGCAGCGAGCAGGGAAGAATTCCATTCCCATGTAAGAGCATGCTGCCAAGTTCCTCTGACTTGCAACAAGACTCACCAATACTTCCTGGTTCCCTCCATCCCGAAAGATTAGCAAGAAGCCTGTTCAATACCTTACAGCAAATAGCAAGATCTTTCATACCACAAAGGAATAATTTAACTATGGGAAACAAATGTACCTTTTCTTTGAAAACTCTACTTTGAGCACAGTCAACTGAACATATTTCCACATGGACTGGCGATAAATGGAGAGGAGGAGCTTGCAAAGAGAAGTGCCAATTTGCCTGTGCCCGAATGAAAGCAGTTGCTGGCTGCAGGCATTAAGGCAGCAGCATGCGCAGAAGCACATTGTTCAAATGAAGCTCCTATCACAAAAATAAAAGCTTGCACATGGTGAAAATAAGGTATAAAATCTTACATTCTCTTCCTCATTAGCACAGCGGGACAATAATTTCAGAGGTGGTAACTGGCAGGTGTATTTGTAAAGAATCGCTCACTCCTGTTGCAGGGTGTAGCAGAGAGAACAGAAATCAGGTTTCAAAGTTGCTTTTTACCCAGACTGGGTGCCACAACCATAATGTGTTATTGTGGATAATGTTGCTCGATAGCACTGTTAAACCTTTTCACATGGATTTTAACTCTTGCAGAGGCATGATATGATTTCTAGAGGTCATGTTCAGTCCTTAGAACAAGAGGCAGGACTGACAAGTATCATGTTCAGTGTAGGCACTAGCAGCCAGAACACATGTGCTGCAGGCCTGGCTCGTGCCCCCAGGGCTCCCTAACACGATGACATCCCCAGGCTACACTGACAGCATGGGTTGATGCTGCCAGACTTTTCCATCCCAACAGCAGAAATAAGGTGACAAACAGTTTTTAAGAGACTCCTGCAGAAATTTCCAGGATTGCAGGCCTTTAAAACCTTAGCATGCAAAAGCTCCAGCAGATTAGGAGGATCCACCGCAATCAGTGGAGGTGACCATGATGATCTCACTGCTCTCAGTAGCCTGTTTCAAGGGCTGATCCATTTGTTTCTCTCTGGATGAATCACTTCTCAGACAGTTCATCAAACACACATCCATTTTGTTTATACATACAAGTCTAGAATTTACTAATTTGTAGAAATAACAAGAAATTAACAAGTCCAGTGATCAGCCTTAGAAAAAAAATCAACTACACCAATTGCAGCTTTTCCTCTGTCACCCATTTGTGGATAATAAGTGCTTACTACAGATAGTGAACACCAACTTTGAATGTTGCAATGCCCAGGCTCATTTCAAACCATTTTCCTTACAATAAACCCATTTTCATTCTTTGTTTCTTTCTTAAAATGTTGTTGCTTTTTTTTTCGTTATGCAGGAAATAATCTACACTATTCTTTGAATGAATCAAAGGATATTGCTCCTATAACCCATGGGTGCTCACCATGCAGTGGATGGAGTGCTTCACCTAAGAGCGCTATTGATGTTTGTTGAGGGGTTTTTGTAGTTGCAATGAACCAGGTCTTAAGATGGTGTAAGGAGATTGTCTCCTAATTGGCAAGCTCCTACACCAGTACTAGAATAGAATGATTCCAGAGCTTTAAAGAGAATTGGAGGATACAGGAAACACTGCTCTGGATTTCTACATGCCCAAATTGGATTGATTTGATGCAGCATGATGCTGTCACCCACTGCCAGCCAGGTCCTGCCTTGGCTCAGATCAGCCACTGCTCTCAGATCAGTCACTGCCCTCAACAGGAGCTGGACTCTTCACTCTCTGTATTGCATTTTGCCTGAATGAGGAATGTTTTCAATCAGGGTGGGATGGGAAAAATTAAGAGCCTTTTAGGAATGGCATATCCTGAGTTTCCAGAAGCCGTTTAGGTCAGCCCAGAGTCTAGCCGGCTGGTGCACTCATCCCAGTATTTATACTGACAGTGGAAACACGCCTGGAACAGCTGCAAACAATTACAGCTCTGACCCTCTCAGGGCGAGGCTCTGTAATCCAGGATCCCATCGTTCACACTGCACAGTGCAGCACCTACTGCTCACTTCCCTAGGAAAACATCCACGCTAAACTTATTTCATTATGGCTAATTGGTACCCAATTGAATACTTTTAAAAAGTGTGCTTTGCAATATCTGTTATCTGAAAGCTTCCCTTACCATGAGGAAACATCTGTTCAGGGGGTTGAACATTAAGCTTTTCAGTTTCCACGTTACATATGTACGCTAGAGAGTGTCAGAACAGATTAAAACAAGGGTTCAAAATTGTAGTGTGCTCTGGTACTCACAGCTGCTTTCTTCTCCACCACTCTCATCCTTCCACAGGCAGCTCCTAACCCAGTGTCCTTTCACTACAGCATCTGTCCAAAGCTAAACTCCAACCTCAAGTCATACTCACACACTGCCTCCTCCCTTATCCCCAGCTTGACTCCTCTCCCACAAAATTTCCCGCAGCGTTACCAACCCAGAGCTCCTCACTGGCTCTTGGCACAGCCTGGCCAGTCAATGCCAAGACTTACTCCTGCCCTGGGCTAGGAAGCTCATGCCTTGCCATTGTGCTCACAAGTGGAGCTTCAGGTAGCAACAATTGCTTCTCACAACCACACCGCTCTGAAGAAGCTGCTACACACCACAGCATTGAGGCATCTCTGGATTAAAACCCACTAAGAGCCAGGTCTGGCATCCATCCATGATCTCTCCCTTCCTCTTCTACTACTCCAGCTCTGCAATGCAAGCAAAGTATTGTCATGAATTCCCGCAGCATGTGTGGATCTTGGACTGACATGGAAAGGATTGCTACCACCTCCAAATAATCCTGGCAAAGAGACTGTACAGAAAGGTGTACAGAAAGAGTAACATTAAGAGGAAAACAGAAAGCAGCAACCCGGTTGGCACAACAGAATGCATCAAATGCCAAGTCTCTTCATATTTACAGACTCATGCAGTTTATAGGCTTAACCAAATGCTTCAGTGAGAGAAAAAAGAATAAATAATGGAGTCATCAATTTGTAGTTCTTGACACTAATGGAAAGAATGACAGGGCCGTAACAGTGAAGCCACACTCTAGTCTCTTTGGCCTTATTTTCGCATCTTTCCTTCCTTCTTGCTTACAGACTTTTAAAGAAGCATTTAAATCTAAACTCTCTCACACAAAGAAAGCCTGAAACACAAGTCGATAAAAATGCACAGAGTTGAACAGTACAACACCCCTGGACTTTGGCTGAGCCAGCACTTGAGCAGCATACATTTTGCTGTGTTCCTTGATGGGCTGTGAATAGACACTCATACAGGTGTTATTCTTTGCCCTTCCTGATACAGGCTTGAGTAATGAAAGTGGAAACAGCATAGAAAGCAACTCTGGCTATTCTGATGGTTGAATTGAAAAGTTTTCCTCCAAGGAGTTTGATAATTGAGAAAGCAGATTAGAAAAAAGTGGCATAAAATATGACCGTAATCTCTCTGAGACTAGAAAATGTATTACATTAACTTATAAGCAACAGGAAGAGACTTTATATTTCCTTTTACACTTGCATTTCCAGTTATATAGTTACAGAAGAAATTATTAGGAGGTTGTTTTATTTGTGGGCTTTCAATGGAAAAGACAGAAAACAGAAGAATGTAGAGAGTTTGAACATGAGGATAAAATGCAGCCACTGTTCAGGAAAAGATGCCAGCTTGCCAAAGGCAGAAGAGACCAAGATCCCAGGTCACTGCCCTTGACCACCTGATGGGACCTTGCTGTAAATTGTTATTGCCCTTCCAGGACACTGTGAGGTTACCAACAGACCTGCACAGCTGGTGAAGTAGAAATGAGCAAGAGAGCTGTGTAACACACAGGTCACATTTGCTGGAGTCATCCTTTGGCCTTAGGTTTTCTGAACTGTCCCATAACTCTTTGCAAGGACTTAGACCACTACTTGAAATTATCCAAATTATATAAATCTCCTCTTGAAACAACACACATCTTACCAAAATATCACTGTCACAACAAGTGGCAAGTGCCCTGGCAAAGCAGTTCATTCTGGTACTAAAATAGCAAAATACAAAACCACAAAACCCAACAAAGACACTTGTTTTAGCTGAGGAAAAACACTGTCATGAGTGCCCGGGAGTCTGAGTTGCCCCTAAGGCTTATTGGAGCTACAAGTGCTCCCAGTGAATTATTCACCACGAAACTCCAGTGGAAACAGTGTGAAGCCCAAGTCAGTGGGTCAGCAGTGTGTAGTGTGACACAAAGGTGAAGTTGTGGACTGGATCCTTCCAGTCCAGCTTGTGTTCAGTGTGAATCCTTACGTGAATTACATGGCACGCTTTCCCTGAGCCTGGCAGAAGCAGGGGGAAAAGAAAAAAGCTAGCCTGTGATTATTTTTGAATAGAAACTGTGTATGTTTCATGCAAAAGGTTGACAAGAATAAAAGTCAGGGTGTCACACATCTGTGAAGTGAAAGCTGGTTTCAGGTTCAAATTAAACTGCCTGTCTGAATCAAAACACATGCTTAGTTTCAGTATTAGTGGAAAGGACGACTGATTTGTCACTCAGTAGAATATTGTGGTATTTTTCTATTGATACTAGGATTTTACATGCCAGTGCTGGACTGTTCAGGTCCTGCTGCTCATGAGGTTTGGGCTTTTGGACGCATTAAGTGGGAGACTGCTGAGTTCTGATCATTTCCAGCCGTTACTTGCCAAAATAAATGGCAACCAGATCAATATTTGTTTGGCTTGACACTCATAAGATATGTCCAGGCTGTAGTTTGCTGTTTGGGCTTTGTCTTAAGGATAGAAAAATACAAACAGCTAGAAAAAAGGAAACCTTTCAAGGCACCCCAAGTTGGGAGGCAAGACAGATGAGACTGTCAGTATTTTGGAGGATAGGTTTGGACTTTAAAACTGTTTTGACTGCTTGCAGAAATGCTCTGAGGGAAAAAAAATTCAATATGGAAAATTGAAAGATGCTTCTGTCAGGCAGGAAGAATCAGGTTCACAACTAAGGGAGGAAAATAACTTGTCCAGGAGCTCTGCAGAGAAAGACGGGTCACCAGGGAAACCAGGAGTCAGTCACACCACGGTGCTGCAGAAAGTCCAACACAGCACTGTCATGAATAGACTGAGCTAGAAGCCTCCACTGCTCATGAAGTCACCTATTCAGGGCACACAGCCCTGCTTGCAGGTCCTAACTTCCTCATGTTTGTTTCCAGGGCTGGGCACTGCACCTGACAAAATATGAGAATGACTGGAAAAAATTCAGGAAACAAGAGGAATGACTAAAAGGCCAGAAAACAACACCAACAGGGAAAAGAGGGAAGAAGATGGGATTATTTAATCTAAAGAGATGAAGACTGGGGAACTCCTCAAAACAGTTTAGGATATGTAAAACCTGTGTCTTGGAGGAAAGAAATAATCTACTTTCTAATGTCTGTAATATACAGAAGAGTGTAGGACGTGGTGAATTTACTGCACAGTTGGAAAGATGCAGTTCAGACATGAGATAAACTGTCTCAGTGGTGAAGGGGGAGAAGAACAGCTACAGCTTGCATTGGAAAGCTGTAAGGTTTCCAGCATCCAAGAACACTTTGTGCAAGCACCCTTCAGGAATGAGAGGTAGTGCTGATCCTGCCTTTGGTGGAGAGCTGTTTGAGGTCTGCCTAGCTCCACAAGGACAGAGGAGTGGTCTTTCCTGACCTCTGGCGAGCCAGGCCACTCTGGACCGTAGCACTTACAGAAATTAGGGAGTCAGCTGGAACATGGCAAATGAAGAGTTCCAGCACATACTGGGAACATTAAACTTTCTTTTATTTTTATTAGGAGAATAAAATATAGAACAAGGACACAATTTGAAACTAAGGAAAGGAAACAGTGCCTTTACTGACCCTTCTCCTGCATGGTCAGCGTACAAGTTTTTACACTGAATTGTCACCTAAGCCCATCCTAGATACAGTTTTTTGTTTTGCAATCACAAAAGCCTATCTCCTGCAAGAACAGGTTGATCATGGAGTGACATGCAGCAGCTGGAAAAGCAGAGCCCTGAGACAGATGGGGGCTGTGCTCACCCCAGAGATACTCACCCCCTCCCCATGAACACACACAATTAACAGAGACGAGACACCAATGGCTAGAAAGAAACTTTTAAAAGTGTCTTCTGTCAAGAGATCAACCTTCCTTTAAAAAATATTTTCTATGCATAATTAAAGTACACATATTTTACTTTTAAAAAGTTGCCACACAACAGCTAGACACGTAAATAAAATGCCACTTGCCTTACACTGACACAGGAACAGAGCTCAAATGTACCAACAAACCCACAAAAAGTGAAAGGGACCTGCCACTGTTTGAGAAGAAAAAAGAGATTCCATATTTCACTAGCCTGCAAGTCATTTGGAACCTTTGCAGATCTCAACCTTAAAATACCAAGCCCCCCTTACCCTTTTGGTAGAACACACACGCGAGGAGCAGAACACAGCTGACACCCAACACCAGCACTAGCCCCAGGAGATACCACTGGGGTATCTCAGAACAGCCTTTTCCCTGCATACCTGCCCAGCATGTGCAAGAGGCATGTGCATTCCCACCACAGGCTTTTGCAGCAGTGCAAGGTTACAGTTTTGGTTTTGATCTAAAGGTGTTTACGCTTTTCCCACGCAGTCCACTTTGATATCTTTTAAAGATACCCTGAGCTTGTACTTGCCAAAAGAATAAATACAGCCTTGCTTTCATTCATATTTCAGTTGTGAAGCACTTAGTTCAGGATCATTTGCATAATGATTTAGCAAGAGGCAAACACCAGGAACAAGAAAGACACTGAACATGTTAAATGTGTGTATTATTGTCTTGTACAGAGAAATTTACCTTAGTAAAATTCTGGGCTATGTTGAACGAAACAGAGCTGAATCACTACCTCTTACAGTGTTTCTTCTACACACTTATGTTTCCTAAACAGTTTGTTTTCCTACAGTATGAGCTCTGAGAAAGCTAGAAGTGATTGAATTACTATTCTGCAGTCAACTGGGCTGGAAGTAGGACACTGAGTGACACTGATGACTGACAGTAAACTCATCTGGATCCACTGTTGTGCATCAGGTTTAGTGACCATCTGCCCCTACATGTTACACCAGTGCCTCTCATCACATGGACAACCTGTCACATGCTCTACTAGACTAGAGTATCCTGCGTGAAGGAAAAAGTTATTTAGATAGTGCCAGTACAGATTTGTATTAAGAAAAGGCATCTTGAGTGTATCACTAAGACAGTAAGGCATAGCCAGCAGCAACAGGCAAGCCTAGTCCACTGGTTTTGTTAATTCTCTTTGGCCCTATAGAAATGGTTCTGGCTGTAGTATGCATGGTCTTAGCTTCAGTCCTTTTTGAAGAAAGCATAAATGCCTTGTGTTTGAAAAATGAAAAATAACTAACATAACAAAGCTGTGTTAATATTAGAAGGAGTTGTGCATCAGTGGTTCATATTGAATGGATATTGGCATTATGTTTGCTGGTGCTAGGATACCATGGTGATGGGCCCTGAAGAACTACCAAAAATAGATTAAATGCATGTGACAAGTGATAATAAGCATGAAATGTTTTCCATAGAGTAAAAATGCTGCAGGAAAGCAAAATAACACATTCTATAAATCACCTCAAAGAATCAACAACTTCCAAGCAGAATACTTGGGTATATGAATGCATAGTCAGAGCTGAACTCCTAAGCCCAAAATTGCCAAGAAACCCAATTTGGCAATAGTGTCTGCACCTAAAGAAATTCAGATCGAGGAGACTGGCACAGGATCTGCTATTGCTAGCAAAACTCTATGAAAGGAGCTGAGAGGTTTGTATTTAAAGTAAGAGACATTAATCACTGGGTAACACCTACCACAGTGACTGCATCTTCCCAAGCTGTTGAAGTCTCATCCCTTTCTGTATCGAGTCAATCAAAATATTAAAAATGTCATTCTTTGAAGCTGTGCTGAGCCAGGCTGCTTGTTCGCTGCTGCATAAAACAAATCACGTGAAAGCGTCTCCCTGCAGCTGCCCACTGATTCAGCAGGGGGTTCGTACACAGAACTGGAGACACGAGTGAGCCCCAGCAGCTCCCGTGCGGGAATGACAGGAGAAAGTGCACCCACTTTGTCTGGAACAGCCACTGTGCTGCATTACCACAGAACACGTGGCATCAAAGGGACATGAAACGTCTGACATGGCACTGATACTGCTCCCAGCTGTCAGCAGCACTTGGCTCAAACCACCCCTCATGGAGAAATGCAGCAGAGCCGTTTGTTTGCGAAAACAACAGCTAACTAAAGCCAGACTGAAAATTCATTAACTTGGATGTTTTACCGGGGTGTCTCACTGTATGTAGACACATACATAAATATTTAGGTTGCTGCTCCAGATGTTAAGCAACCATCAACCCAAAGTGACAAGACTTTCTGAAGCAAAATTTCTTATGCTTTACAGCTTGGGAGAGTTCCCACTGAAGGGTGAGTCACAAGAAGCAGGTACCAGAAAGCACCTGGGAAGAAATATCCCACTGCATAGCAACATGCCAGAGGCATTTAGGTGAAAGCACACGGAGCTGCCTGACAAACACTGGAGGAAAAGATATCAAATGCAGGCATTTGGGGAACACACATGTCCCAGATGTCCCTGGCTTTGGAACACTGCAGCTACTGGACTCAATACAAAACCCTTGATGCCCATGAGCCAGAACAGCTCTTCCAAGGGAGAGACAACAGCAGCAGAGTCCTCCCAACGTTGGTAGGATTTTTCAGCATGCAGGAGCAACAGAGATATCTAATTGCAAAGTCTGTTACTAGGTGACACACCAAGTCCTGACAAACTATACTGGGTGGTATTTTGATATATTGGTCTATGCAGCAAACTCTGTGCCAAAAATCCACCTTCACTATCTGCACCCTCTGCTTCCTTGGATGACTGAGGAACAAGGCTCCCAGAGCACATATACCAAGAGAAATCTTCTGAAGATCTCAGAAGGTTAAGGACTTGAAATCTCAGGGCCCTCTGTCTTTTCTGTAGGAAGTGAAGAAATAACATGAAAACTGCTAAGACAGAATTGTAGAATCATTTAAGTTGGAAAATACCTCTAAGACCACTGAGTCCAGCCACTAACCCTGCACTACCATGCCCACCAGTAAACTGTGTCCCTAAGCACCACATCCACACAACTTTTAAATACCTCCAGCAATGATGACTCCATCACTTCACTCAGTTCAGCCACTGTTGACCAGCACCCCAGTCCCTTTCCACTGGGACACTTTCCAGCCACTTCTCCCAAACTGTAGCTCTTCCTGGGGTTGTTGTGACCCAAGGGCAGGACCTGTTACTTCACCTTGTTAAGCCTCACACAATTGGCCTCAGCCCATCAATCCATCCCATCAGATCTCCCTGCAGAGCCTTCCTCCCCTCAAGCAAATCAACAGTCCCAGCAACTTGGTGTCATCAGCAAACTGACTGAGGGTGTACTCAATTCCCTCATCCACATCACTGATAAAGATGTTATCTCCAAAATTATTTCCACTTCCTGCTAGTGAACAGGACTAGAAACTGAAGGGTGTGTAGCAAAAACAAAATTCTAAATGCTCCCATACAGGGAATCATTTGGGAAATTAATTTGTCCCATTAAAAAGATGGTTCATGAGCATGTCCACTCTCCATGCAAGACAGCCCTTTGCTTAAGCACTTCAGCTCTTAGCCAGAAGAAACAGATTTTATTTGCTTTTTAAGCAGTTTAAAACCAGAAGTTGATTGGGATAATGTGGCAAAGCTTCTGTATGGTTTATGGATCCCACTTGGTCCTGAGGACACAGTGTCTTTCTCCCTAACTTTCATACCTCAAAGCAACCGGGTAAGAGGAAGAGTATCAGAGTATCAGAGATCTTAGACCTTGTGGCCACCAGAAAACTGCTGAGCTTGGTTTTGCTTCAGTAAGGCTCAGAAGACCCCTACAACAGCAAAGGCCCACTGTGATAGTGGCCAGCCTTACTGAGGAATAAGTGCAGTCTGGATATCTGTGAACTTGGGCTATGCTACAGAAATTCTCTGGTGACTTCTTAAACCAGCTTCACAGTCCCTTAACACCATAGGAACAGCAGGATGAATGCAGGATCTATAGCAACAAGAAAAATTATAGCAGAAATATATGTACTGTATTAAAGATAAGAAATGAGCCAAGGGGAAGATTTGAGTTGACTGTTCACCTCCATCTTGGCTATAATAAAAACCGCAGGATAAAACCGCAGGATAAAACCGCAGGATAAGGTATAAAATATTAACTGTTGCAATACTTCATATTTTAACCTGAAAGTGTGCTGACAAACCAAACCTCTGGTGCTAGCTGGGCTTTCCTCCAAAGAGAAAGGTAGGAGCTTGTCACTGTGCCTCAGGTAATGCCCCCCAGCCCTGATCGTGCCCCTGGCAAGGGTTGGCAGACAGCTGTCCTACTCAGAGCAAAACCCTCCACACCTTGTCTTTACAAGCTGTGTGTTGAAGGAAAGCTTCCACAAATAATGAAATATATCAAAATGCCAGTAGGCAACACTGCACCCAGGTCAGGGCTCTAAATTGTCTCCCTTGCCATTCAGAACCTCTTTTCTTTCCTTGCTCAGAGACACTGTACCAGGGCACATTACAGCAGTACTTTTGTGGTGTAAAAGGAGGACTTCATACCTTGGTTGATGTAGCACCCACTTACAAACCTTCTTTTGTGCTTGTGAGTGACATTTGTGTGTTCTGCTCACAGAATTGGTGTTTCTGTAGTACAGCAAGCATGGTGTCAAGTACAAACGCCCAACATGTGGTGAGAATCATCCTCAGAGCAGCTTACAGGGTCGTGCCTAGCAACTGTGATTCCAAATGACCAGAACTCATAGAAAGACATCAGATAGGTGGTAACTATAGCACAAAGCTACAGAAACACACAGACACTTTTAGGATAAGATCCGAGGGGGATGTCTGCCTTTTGCTTTATAATTCCACAGTGCTTGGGCTTAATGTGCTCCACAGAGTGTTTGAGAAAGCGAAGGCCTGTCACTTTCCTTATCACAATATACAGCTCTGAAATGATAGGACTCGATTTCACTTTCTCATAATCTTCAGCAACATAAAAGATTTTACATGCAAATCATGGTATTCAATATGAAAATTAAATTTGGAGACAGTAACATGAGGAAAAGATTTTCTGAAATTAGCATGAATAATAGCCCCAACCTCACACTACTTAAAAACATAGCAAATCCAAAATTTCAGACTGGGTAGAACAGTGCTGTGCAGTAGAGAATTTAGGTCACTGGTGGTTGTTATTGGTCAGCCAGACCTGATCTGCTCACTTTCAGTATCTGATGTCTCCAGAGAGCTCTCTAGGACTCTCCCCTGACTGGTCTGTCTTTACACGGATTTGAGAGGCTTCAGGGCGTTGATAAATTGTTTCCTCACTAGGAGGAAAGACTTCCGCTGACAGGACGTTGTTTTGAGGAACTAATTTGAAAAAAAGGAGGCATCACGCAAGGGAAAGCCTGCTGCCTCCTTCCCAGTAGTGGCCTCTCCGTTGTATAGAGCAACTTAACCCCTCTCCCGCCCGCAGCCCCGAGAGAGGGCGCTGGAGCCTCGGCTGAGAGATGCCCGGCTGAGAGATGCCCGGGGCCGGGCAGGTGCGCGCACAGCTCCCGGGCGAGAGCCCCGTGGAAATCCTAGGGATAGGAAAGGGGAAGTCGGAGAAGCACCTTGACGCCTTTTTGTGGTTTGTTTTTTTTTGTTTTTTTTTTTTTTAAATTATATACACAAACATCTTTCGGGGCTTTGAAGGGCTGAATTCTCATGGGAAATTGCGCATACTGTAAAAAAAAAAAAATTAAATAAACATTTGAGATGTATAGGAAAAGACAACAAAAAAAGCAATTTTCAAAGCACAGTAGTTCGCCATGTGTTTACATCTAGTTTGGAGACACTGAAAACAGCTTTGAACAATTCTTTTGCCTAATGTGTGCTTCTGCAAGAAGAGAGTTGCTGGCCAGCTCTGCCTGCCCACGAGGATTCAGAGAAGGCAGCTCCAGTGGCCACCACAGCTCAGGGGCAACAGGTCCCAAACAGCACTCCTATTGGTGTGAACGTCCATATGGAGACAAGAAGGTTAATTAAGGTTTCTGTCCCCAAAACAGAAGTTGCAGGACCAAAACTATGGAATTATGTTGAATATTCCCCAAGAAAAAACTCAGTACCTGCAGCCTTTCTCATCTTCTGGCTCTCCAGCCCACGACATACACCTAGGCTGATTCCAGACTAGGTATAGTGCAAGAGTTTTGTTGAGGAGAACCAGGACCTTTACCAAATTTTACATGTCCCACTGGAAAAGTGGAGGACTGGTGTCAGTGAACTTTCCCCTCAAATATTTGGCCTGACACACATTTCTTATTCATTGCCTACATGAGCATGAGGGATCTCAGAAGGAGGCTACAAGAGCATGTCAATTTCACAGCTTTCAATAGATTCAAGCATCCTGTGCTCCAATTTGGCCTCAGCTCACACCTCATCTACCAGGGTAAGACTCGGGTTCCCTGCAGCAAGTAACACACAAGCTGCAAATCCGAAATTGTTCCCAAGCTTCACATGCCCTGAAGAGGTAACTTTGGAGGAATAACTGCCAACTCCACACACCATCAGCTTCTACCAAGCACAGATAGCCTGTGGGTCTACTGTGGTTAGTCAGAAGTTGAAAGGATCATACAAAACTGAAAATGGACTCTCTCTGTTGTCAACCTCCCAGATTCACACCTCTTGAATACAGGCAGCAGAGCCATGATTATTACTCCAGACTTCAGAAGCAAGCTCAGCTTTCCACTAAGGATGACCTCCTAATCTACATCCTCCACAAGGGTTAAGTTCAGCAGAAGAGAAATTACAGAACTCAATTTATGAAATAATCATGCCAATCTAGAAGATTGGCTCAGGGTCATCACTTGCAAATTCAAAGGACTTCTTAAATGTGGAAGTTCCCAAGGTGCTGTTCAGAGGTGTGGGACCAGGGGTCTCCAGAAGAGAAGCTGCAGAGTCAGGATTACTACACAGTGTTGGAAAATCAGGGACAGTTAAATTCATACTGGTACCTGGAGACTCTGGAGTCTTTCTCATAACTTTGACAAGAAGGGCATTTTACTCTGTTGTCTGGACCAAAAGGCTACATAGGGTCAGAAGGCACAGTCAGGACTACATAGAGGCTTTTACCCCTTCTGCAGGGAGTGTGGAGGGCCGCCCCTCCGGTGTGCTGAAACACCCTCCCTGCCCTAACCCTGAGCCAGTGCTTTCTGCTGGGCCAGCCACCTCTAGACTGCAGGCGGCAGAAGCAGGAAGGTTTTACGCTGGGCTCTAGAGAAGACCTCAGGGCTTGCTGACAATTGACAGGAACAAACATCAATTCCTGCTGCTTAGCCTTGAGGCAGGGAGACCTTATGGCAGCAAGGCCATGGAACATAATTCAGATCCTTTCCACAGAAATGGGGCTGGCCATTGTCTTATTCCATTACGACTCAGCATCCCAGCTATGGAGGAACCAAAGGCCAGGTTGCTCCCAGTCTTACAGCCAACTTCTACTCCAACTTTATTCATGGACCTCATCCAGCCCAGACTATACAAAACTCAATTGATCTCTACTGGTAGCAGAGATTATTACAGCAGCAAAGGCTCAGTAAGATAACTGCAGAGGAAGGGAGGATGTTAAGAAGTTTGATCTGGAATAGAAAAGTACCAGTGAGGGGAAAAAACCCAGCAGAGGAATGATCTCAGTATTTCCCAAGCATTATCAGCAGGCATAGACAGTACCAGCAGGAATAAAAAGGAAAGTAAGATTTGGTCAAGGACATGCATGAAAGGGAAACTTGGTGGATAAGAGGACTGAAAGGAATAGAAAATGCAGGAGAAGGTCGTTTAAGAGAAAAAAGGGGGGGGCAAAAGAGGAAGGGCAAGAACCAGGACTATATCTGTCACTCGTCTCTCCCCACCCACTCTGAGAAGCTTCAAAAGAGATCTGGAAATAGAGAGGAAAAAAACGACTGTCAGATATTACTGTTCCAACCACTGAGTCATGGCAGGAAACTACTGATACTGTAAACTAGTACTGTAAGGTCAGAGACTATTTGAGTTTTATCAAGGTTCACTGCAAAAGGAACAAATATTCAGCGGCAAAGATTTTACTAAGTCCGTTTCGTAACTCTTGGTGTTACCATAGAACTGTTTCATCAAGTATGTTTGAAGGAAGCTACCTTTATTGTAACATTTCACACAAGTGCAGATGGTTCTTTCTCTTTCTCTCTTCCTGTATCTTTGTTTTTATTGCAACAGATGCTTATTAAGAGAAGGATGTGGAGAAAGAGTAGAAAAAGCCACCAGTCTTTGGAGTGCTACTAGATGTTTGGTCTACTCCAACTCTTATAATTGCTGTGCCACAGAGAAATCATTTTATTATGATCTTCTTATCCTTTCTTCAAATTAGTCACTGGCAGTTGTCACCACCTATGCAGTCTTTTCAGACACAATCCCCATCAGTCCAGTACACGTGCAATGGGTGGGATTGCTTCCACCAGGATGGCACAGCCATCCCAATTCCCACAGAAATATAATGAAGAAAAAAAGCTGGAACTTGCTGTTGTGCAGAGGGTTCAGCAGCCTCCTCCCAGCCCTCTAGGAGAACACCCTTACACTCCCTGCACTGCCCAGACATGTTTTGGTGTTTTTGATTCCCCACCAAGAGCTGACCGTGTAGAACAGCACAGGATTCCCAGTTGCCAAAACCAAAGGCACATGCTGACCATCCAGGCAAATTGCATTTTTCAATTGACAAGCCCCTTTGGAAAGGTAAGATGCCACCTAGCCCCAAAGTACTGAAGAAAGGGAAACAGCAGACACTGGGGATTCAGACGTAATAGGGGAAGGAGCAATACAGTATGGGACATGGATTCTTGGGAAACTGCCATCTGTATAACTTGTTAATTAAAGTTTTTAACGACCCAGTTTCGCTCCTGTGGCTAGGCATACCCACCACAGCTTTGCAGCCACCCATCACAGTGAACACAACCAGGAGGCTCTTGTCCCACTTCAGGGGTTAAGGCGTAATGGGATGATTATGCATCTGCTACTTTCCAACTCAGTCATTTAAAGCTAATTGGTTCCATGAGTCCCAAAGGTCTCTATCCAGCCCATCTGAGTCACAACACCAAGTCTGAACCAGACTCAGTTGAGCACAGTTCAGCAGAAGGACACGTACTCAAGAATAGCCCAGTAGTAATGCCTGTTGAATTCAAGGAAGTCAGTCATACTGGGGAAAGACACTGGTGACCCTGGAAACCTGTCCCCTTCTTCCTTCACCAAGAAAACAAACCAAAGCAGAACTTGACACATTGGGCAGGAGGTGTTTAATCCAGTGATGAATGGATCAAGAGGATGCAGGAAAGTGGTAGAGCAACATCCTGCACAATCCTGTAATAAACTGGGAAGTCATGACTGGAGGCAATTCTCCTCATGGTAGGCTACGGGCAAGCACAAACACAGGCACCTGCTGTTGACAGAAGCACTGAAGAGCCTTGAGTGTGGAATCCTTTCACCTTTTTCTTACAGTAGCTGCTTAATAGCTTTGATGCTTTAAGAAATGAAATAATTTGTGACATTACATAAACTAGCCAGATGCTTTATGCGGTGCATCACCATAACACCTAACATGGCTGGACCTCAAAACGTTCCTGTCAGAGATCACTGGCCAAAAAAAGAGAAAAATCTATTCCCTTTTTGTCTGGGCTTACAGGTACTGATAAACCTGATGACATAATGATGATTTCCAGAAGGGGAGCAATATTTGTCTCAGTTTCCACACCAAAAGCAGCCATGGAAAATGGCAAAGAATATAATGACTCAGTATCACAGGGCGGAGACTAATTAGCAGCAGATCAGGAGTAGGCAGTAGCCTCTGGAAGAAGGTGCTTTCATGAGCAGAGCACGATCTTACTCATCACCTGTCTTGATCAGGTTTCCATGACACAAATGCTAAGGCTGCCTTACTGACACAGACTGAACAGAAAACTCCTGTAGTTGTTTGTTTGTTTGTTTGTTTTAAAAGTAGGGCCTCTGTTTGGGACCTTCCCTATTCTCTTCTTCCAGCATCCAGTTTATCCTGGAAGGGAGGAAACCCGCCCAAACTAACCAAAATCTCACTGTACAGCAGGAGCGCTTATCAGTCAGTGCCTGTCCATCAGCATTCTCAGTCCACTGAGGACAGATAACAAAAATATTAAGAACATGAAGACAGCCTCATCCTTTCACTCAATCAATGCAAATGTGCTACAGGGTCGTTTCAGCAATAGCTTCTTTTAAGACATACTATTATCCTCCGTGATTTCACAGCAGCTGCCTTTTCACTGGGTCAAAACCACTACAAAAGCATTTTATTTAGTTAGTTATCACATTACCCCACCAGCAAGGTGAATTTTATTCCTGTTTTAACAAACCTGTCATTATTCTGGGTTTATCAGAAAAGTACATTGTGAATACACTGAAAGATAATTCTTGTCTTACAAGATTTAGCTGTTTTTTCTAGGAATGTATTCTGAAATGCTGGTAAAACTAAGATTTAAAACTAGGTCTCCCAGTGCTGCTGCTATTTCTATTGAGACTCACTGAATTACCTCCTAGTAAATTTTTTTTCTTCTGAAAAATTTATTGCTTACTTAAAGAAGCTTAAAAACTCAGAAGTTCAAGAATTTATTTGTTTCTTTTTAACTAAATCAGCAAGTGCATTTTTCAGGAGTAGATGTATGCCCATTCACATTGAGAAAGCCTAGAAGAGCTGATGGAAGGAACTGACTTTATGAATTTTAAAGTTTCCATTCCTCAGGATAAAACCAAAGGTGGGGAAGTAGAGTGGGACTCCTCTTGCCATTCTCAGTTTGGCTGGGAGAGCGGGAAAGTCAGTCAGGATGTCCTGTGAACCAAGAGTTAGGGCTGTCTGTCGAGCACTGACCTCCCTGCTGGTGCAGGTGCATCCAAGCAGCTCCCTGATCTCACATGGGCTGGGAGGAACAGAGATTGCCTGAGCACTCCTGCTTTAAACAATTACAATGAACGTGGGCAAATGCATGCCCTGTAGAATATTTTGAAGGGTTTTAACAATCACTTTGTTGTTTGGTGACCAGGAGTTTGACAAGCAAAGGCAATAGACACCACCCACTCACCCCAGCTGAGGTCTGAACCAAGCCATCAGTGACACAGTGACAAGGCCCTCTGGCTCTCATTTGCTTTGCAGGCCTGTCATTGCATTTCCTTAATGCAGAAGGAACTCTGGCATCCCCCAAATCCTCCTCTCCTAGGCAACAAGTTGATTGACTGTCTCTTACATTTCTTTGTTTCTTTTTCATTCATTCTTTACTCCATAACAGGTAGATGCACCCACTAGGTTCTCTATTTCTGCAGTTTATGATTTTTTGAAGCAGACAAAGGGATTTAGGAACTTAAACCTCTCTGCAGCAGTGGATGGGCAGGATTTTGCCAAAATCACGCAGGCTAGGAAAGGCACAGTAAGCACTCGTTCTGACACAGCACAGTCAGGATAATCCCTGTGAGTGCTCACACAAACTGAGAAGGTGTGCAGCAATCTGTGTTAGGATGAGAATAGAGATGGGTGGGGACAGACCCCTTAATTTGTTTTGAAAACACCACCCATGGTCAGTTAAACTCGTGACCTGGACAGCCTGGCCATGCAAGGGAACAGGGCTGCAGTTTTGCACCCTTCTGCAGCCTGGAAGTGTGTGCAGCAGTAGCACCTGTGAGCAGTAGCACAAGTGGGAAGCAGGAGACCCATACCTAGGACATGCCACACTCAGGTAGCCCTTGTCCCTCTTCTGAGAAGACATGACTGGTGAGAAGTACCCAAGATGAGATGCCTGTGCTGCATTGCCAGACCCGTGTCCTTCAGACTGGCCTGATAGAATTTCACACCATGTCCAGTGCCGTGTGATGACTGCACAAATGTCCCCACTGGTGGCCTCAGTCTCTTGTTTGGGGCATGAAATCGGCCAGCTAACTCCTGAACATCACCTCAGATAGAGGAGGACACATCCCCACAGTCTCAATGCTCATTCCACTCTTGTGACAGCTGCAGAAGCTACTATGGAGAAAACCAGTTCAGTGCTGAGAAAGTACTGCAATAAATGGGAGAGACATTTTCTCTCTCTACAATTTGTCATCACAAACAAGGAGGGACATAAGGGGTCAAACTGCTTTCTTGGGTCTCGCAGCAACCTCCCACAGCCCCCCACTGCTGGCCAAGCTGCAGCCCACACAACTCCGAACTGCTCACTGATCTGCAGGAGAGCTCCAGGAGCCTCCAACCAATGGATACAATTGACTTACATGTATACATTTCTGTTATGTATAAAGAGCCAAATTCATTACACACTAAAGCATGGTAGTTTTAACTTAACACTTTCAGGCTCTTCCTTACTTCTGCTGGCAAGACCACTGTATTTTCTCATGCATGTGAGGAAGCTTTCCCAAATAGTATCACAAGGGAAAAAAAAACTATGTACATCTTTCTCTGCAGGATGCCCAAATCGCCAAGTTTGCAGTGAGTGACGCAGTAGCTGGGGAGTAGCTGAGAGGACTGAGCCTGTGCCTGCTCCGTGGGAGGCATGAGGATCTCCTCACAAGGTGTCAGCAGATGGCTGGGTGCTGAAGGTATCTCCCTGGTGACACCCACGGGAAACAGCTGGCAAAAAGCTAGGATGAGGGACAGTTGCCTGCACAATTTGTCCAACACAGTTTAGCCGCCTCGAGTGCCTTTGTTGGGCTGAAACCATGGCACAGAATGCTTGGGAGGCTGCTGCTTCTCTGCAGCAATAGATGGAGCTGAGGCACCACACGCATGAGCACCTCAAATGGCACGAGTCCTCTACATTTACACACCTGAATCATTCCTCTGCAAAGCAAACTAAAAGCAACTGAAAGAGCTGGTCGTCACAGGAATTCAAGCTACAGCTCTCCTATCTGCACTGTTACAATTAGTGTGTAGGGTTAGACCTGTGAGTATCACAATCTGATAACAATTACCAGCAAAATACCAAGGTAAAGGCCAGTGACACACCCTCCCTCTTCTGTTTACAAATGTCATGGTCATATGAGACAGTAGTCAAAGACATCAGTAGACTAAAAATAAACCACAATAGGATATGTTGATAAATATTTATTTCAAAATACAGCTTTTTACATGACTAATGTTAATGTGATTTCAGAGTGAGAAGAAAACAACCAATGTTGATTGCATGCTAACTGCATGCAGAGGAGTGACACAGGTAACTACCATCAACCCTAGCATTTTATTCTCCTAATAGAAAACATTAGTAGGCACATCAGTCAATGCCATTTTTGCTTTTAACCTGTGACTACTAGCACAGGTTGCAATTTTAAGGCCACAGAAGGGGAAGGGGAACAGTCATATGCACACAAAAGGGTTCATCCTTTCATAACTGTTTGGGCTGGTTTCATGCACCAGCTAACAGAGTCCGGATCACAGAGAGGTTAGAAAATGTCTGCCTAGACCTTTAAGATGATTTTATTCCCAGTTAAATCACCATCAAACCCTTTTCATAATAGCATCTGCCACTGAACCATTGCTAATTAGTCAGTCCCCCTTCAGCGAGGGAGGAAGACGTGACAGTAAAGATGGAATTATTTTTAAAAATGGCCCAAAAAGCCCCGATAAGGATTGCAGCACTTTATGACCTACACCATGCTTGTCACAGGGCAGGGAGAGGGAATTTGCACATCACAGCATGTTGCAATCATTGTGGAAACATCTTTCTCTTCTTGCTTCCTTCTCCACCCTTGTTAAGAGAGTTAAAGTAAGATGGGAAAGCAGCTGCAGATTCTAGGACATCCCATCTGGGGAGCCAGGACAGCAGTGGAATGCTCCTTCAGTGTGTTCTATAGCCTCAGTGGTTCTTTGGTTGCTTTAATGTTTTCTCAGTAAGCATCACTTCTCTAACTGTTATGAGAAGCATAAACAAAATTCATGGAAGATCTTGAACAGTTTGGATGTTGGTGCAACAAGGGCCACACCCTTGTGGTCAAGGGATTTACTGAAGCAAATAGTTCTACTGTGCTGGGGGAGAGAGAGAATTGAGAGAAGCCCCTTGACTTGGAGATAGATATGAAAGTCTATGGAATGACAAGTCTAACACTTAAATAAAATTTTACATTCTGCACACCACAGTCTCCAAGGGGAAAAGCAGGGCTCTTCCAGAGGTGAGTTTAATAGGCTGAAAGGTCCACAGGGAGGAATGCAGGAGCCCCAGGAGTGCTGAAGCCTTCACTTGGCTTGTTAGTCTCACAGATATGTCTGAACAGATAGAGCTTGAATCCTAAGCACAAGAGCGGCTTTAATGGAATTGATTGTCCATCATTTTCCCTAGAATATGGAGAGGGAAAGGCGATTGTATAGTTGGGTATCTGCAGTTCCTTGGTGAGGACAGAAACATATGGTCCCTGAGGCTTGGAGAGAGTTCTTTGAAAAGAGAAAGTGGTGTGTTTCAAATGAGACACCCACCTTCTCTAGGGCAATGCACTGGCAATGCCAGAGAGCAATGGGCTGCTCTACTGGTTTCCTAAAGACAGGAAAACCTGGTGTCAGGGGCAGATTCTCCATCTTGTCTTTTCTACCTCTTTCCAAACAAAGCGGAACCCACAGCACTGGAGGAGCTGCTGCTGACGGCAATAACCCCCCCGCTATGGTAGCCTCATCCATGTGAGCATCCACAGAACATGATTTAGGCTACACGCCCAAAACAGCATCTGCCCACTCCTGATTCTACAAGGACCTCCCTAGAAACACCGAAATACTGGTGCAAAAGCTATTTTCATTCTATCACAGGCTGCAATGACACCAGCACAGGGCCCACCCTCCCAAATGCACTCAGCTCAGCAGTTTACCAAGCACACTCAGAAGGGCCAACAACAAAACGGGGTACCAACACTGACAGCCTGAATTTTAGCAAAGATAAAAAAGAGGGGGGTATAGAGAGAAAGTGAAACACTCCAAAGCACGTTTTTATTTTACTGTTCTGTTAAGCATCTGCCCAAGCTGCATTAGCAGTCAATAAGTTTTCTCCACAATTCTCCACTTTCATGAAATAGAACTTACTTCTGGTGAAAAATAATCTAAACAGACCAAGAACATGTGCATCATCCATGCAGAATGGGAAAGCATTCAGGGCAGTGGGAAAGGGTCATCTTGCAAATGCTGCAAAACCCATCAACAGACAAAAGTTACATTCAGTTCCTAGGAACTAATACACATAAAAGGAGACCTTCTACCAAGATAGCAGAAAGCTCAAAGTAAAGGAAGAAGAAAAGGTTGGGGATTCTCAGGCCCATACTGATTGAGACCTCTTCCAAGAAAGACATAATTCCAAACATACCTTCCTTAACAGGGATTTTTCCTAGGTCCACAAATAAATTTCTCTCTCTTGGACAGTGCCATTCACTTTGGAGAGACTGTCTGGTGGGCAGCTGTGTCCTGCTAGTTTTTTACTATTAGGGAGTATTCTCCTTGCATAGAGTATGTGATAAGAACATACCTGCACGGTAAGGTAGATTCAACCAAAACCAGCAGCAGAAAACTTCCTGGAAAAGATATTCTTTCCAAGTGCTTTTTACTGTCTTAGTAATTATACTAGTTGAGGAATTAACATAACATTGGTGAAGTGTTATCTCAAGAAACACATGTACTTTGGCACTTGTGCTGTGTTTGTCGAGGGCATTGCTGAAAGCCCTCAAAACCTGCCATAGTGTCAATCTCTGCTTCAGTCATGCTCCACTTCTCTGGAGTGGAAACTCCATCAAAGGCTTAAATCAAAGAGCTGAGTATATGATAATCACCAGGTGAAAACTAATCATGTTTGGGAGTCTAAAACATCTCCTTTCTTTTCCAAGACATCTTTTGCTTAATTCTGACCAGCCATCAGAGAACAGAAAAATATATATGGTCTGACTTGTCAACCAGTCAATCCTCCATGAAAAAAGTCTCTTCTATAATCTTTTCCTTTCCATACACCCCAAATACTAGAAAACACAGGCTTCCCCATGATATTTGATTGGTTGGGTTCCGTAACAGCTGGTGGTGTGGAAATAATGCTTCATAATATTCTAACACAAATTAATAGTTTTAGCCAATCCCCTTTATTAAATATGCTTGTTTTCTTCATGTCAATGACATTAATTTATATAGAAAATGTAATAAGACAGGAAAAGGTATTTCCTAGTAAGATGTTAAAAAGCTGATAGAAAAGTAGAATAATGTAGTATGTTCATTTTTAATTACATTCTGTATGTGGTCATTTCAGGCATTCTGGAAATAGAGGAATTATTCAATATATAACTTTGGCAAATATACTTACAAATATACTCCAGAGACACTATCAGAAATTTATACTACAGAATAAAAGCCATCAGTTAAAAGGAAGGCACTAGATATTAATCCTTGTGGTGAAAGAGCTATTTCAAAAAGTGAATTCAGCCCCATCCTCTTCAGTATGTACCTACTAAAATTCAATATAGTCATCTTGAACCTGTACAATGTCTGAAACAACAGTTCAGAAAAGGGTAAAAATATACATTTCGTATTGAAAGAAAGGTTCACTCTGAAAATCAGGTATAATAATTAGACATTAATACTCAACAACTATGTCCATGTTCAACCCTGGAACAATTCTGTGCTCTCTCAGAGAAGTCAGACTCATTGCAGAGGCTGCAGGAGGTGATAGGTCTTCATCGCCAGCACAGCAGGACATAATAAAGCTCCACAATTAAGCATTTTCCTGCTTTTCTTTATTTTAGTAGTTTCTTTATGGTGGCATAAGCACTGAAATTGGTGTTCTCAACATTTTTTATACATAGGTTGTTTTAAGCTTAGGATTTCCCTGTGCTAAAAGCAACAAGCTCTGTTCACCAAGGCTCCTGCTTAGCTGCCACAGGCTGCAGAAGTGAGAGACCACGGTTTTGCAAAGCCCAGCACCTCACTCTGAGGTTGGAGTTTGCTTCTCAGGAATCCCTCCAGAGACTTCTATGGTGTTTCCAGGGGAGAATTACCCCCTATTTTACTTATATGCAAGTTTGAAGGCCCTTTTACCACCCTTCTGCAAGTGAACTTGTATCCAAAAACCTAGTTTGTGCTATCTTATCTCTGTTGAACCCCACAGCTCCTCAGAGAGGCCCCTGTAAACAGAAGCATCAGGAAGGGGGACTGCAAGCTCAGCCTCATCTCATAGCCTGGCTGAGGCAACTGCAGGGGCCAGTGCCTCCCCAGGGCCTGGGGGCAGAAAGAGTCAAAAGCATGTTAAGGAAATTGAACTTAGGTCTTGTTGAGACTTTGAAGGAAACACTTCCAGAAAGGAGGGCAAGGGAGAAGTCACAAATCTACGTACACTGGCTGGCCTGTGCAGCCATGCCCACAAGGTAAAAGCTGCCTGATTTCATCCATGCCATGATGGCAGCCGAGAGACACCCACAGCCCTCCCACCATTGCATCAGCCCAGTGACACCCACAGCCCTCCTGCCATCCCCCCAGCCCAATGACACCCACAGACTGCCAGCCTCTCAGTCCAGTGACACCCACAGCCTGCCAGCCTCTCAGTCCAGTGACACCCTCAGCCCACCCGCCATCACCTCAGTCCAGTGACACTCACAGCCCACCCTCCATCCCCTCAGCCCAATGACATTGACAGCCCACCCGCCATCCCCTCAGCCCAATGACACCCTCAGCCCACCTTCCATCGCCTCAGCCCAGTGACACCCTCAGCCCACCCTCCATCCCCTCAGACAAGAGGCACCCACAGCCTGCCCGCCATCACCTCCATTGCCTCAGCCCAGTGACACCCACAGCCTGCCTGCCATCTCCGCAGCCCCTCAGGAATGCCCTCCCCATAGCCCTTCATACCAACAGCCTCGCCTGCTGGGGGCATCCAGACCGTCGTGTCAGAGAGCGGGAAAGTGCAGCCCTATGGCTGCGGGGCAGGAGCCCCAGAGCCTGCCCCCTTGCCCAGGCCACTGGAACCTGCAAAGCCAGAGAATTCCCGCCACTCTTCGAGTGCCCGAGGGTACAAACAGCCCGTGAGGTTACTGTAAAAGAGGTGCTCTGCTCAAATACACAGGAGATCCTGTTAGAAACATCTCAACTTCAAATGAACACAAATGGAGGGGGAAAAAAGAGTGTGTAAAAATGGGAACCGAAAAAGTGAGGAGTGCTTCTCTCCAGCCAGTGGGCTCCTTCTGTCTGTGGAAGCAGTAAGGAGACATCAGGAGGAAAATAGCTCTATCTAAGATGAACAGCTGCACTTACACTGTGGTGTTGTTGCTGGTAAAGCCTGTGTGGTGCTGCAGGAAACAGTGGCAAGAAAGGGGAATTGAAAGCCTTGGAGGAGCTCTGGGAAGCTTTCTCCACAGGCTGGCAGCCGGCCAGCTGTTGGCTCAGCCTTGCACAACCACTTCCTGTGGTCAAAAACACCCAGAAAGGGAAACAGGTGGTGGACAGAGGTTGTGTGGACATGGAGGTGTGAGGGCATTGGATGAGGCAGGGACCTGGGACACCTCCCCTTCTCCATGGACCCGTGGGATGCCTCAGTCCATGCCTACACTCAGTCTTCCCTGCTGGCACTGAGCCATCCCTCAGAGCATCCTCCCTTGTGGGCTATCAGAGCCCAAGGCAATGGCCAGTCTTTCTTACTGACATTCCCATCTCCCTAAATATGTTTTTGCCACAGAGACCGTCTCCTTCATTCATCTCTTATCCCAGGAGACACAACTTTGTGGGGCTCCAGCTCCTGCTTGTTAACTCAAGCCAAAAGGAATAACTATAAACTAAGAATAAATACTAATTAACCTGAATCTTTCATCGTATCGTGATCTGAACCAGATGCTATATCTATCTTTAACTTTAGGCTGCATTGAGATGCAACCTCTATCCACAGCAGACAAAAATAAGATTCCTTCTTTTGATAAAGTTAATTGTGGGCCTCAACAAGACACATTTCTTGGCAATACCGTGATCTTATCTTTAAATGCTGTGAACTCACAAGGGTTTGAAAGGTCTTACATTTTGAGCACCTCCCATACAAGTTTTCTGATAGAGGAGAATTTAATCCAGGAACTTTCCCACGTTGTGCTGGAAAAAGAGGTGCAACGAGGACAGCTTTCACAGTGCATGCAAAGGTTGAAGAGAGGCTTTCCCATAAAACCCAGCCAAAGTTGTACGAGTTCACAGCTGAGATTTAGTCCCCCAACCCAGGGAACAGTGGGGTGGAAGCTATACAGTATCCCCTGTTGAGCTGATTGAAATCAGTAGTGCTTTATATTGGTTTTAGTATCAGAGAGAGAATAACAGAGCAGGGCTAAACCCAAAGATTTATTTCCCTAAGTGTATCAACATTTTCAAAGCTGCTTCGATTTTTTTTCATTTGTTGGAAGTAGCTCCAATATTTTCTAAATTACTAAAAACCACTGTTGAAAGCTCCTGTAACAAAACTGTGTTTTTCATTATGACTGTTGGTAATTCTGCAGACAACATACATATAGAGAGGAAACTATACAAACCAGACTTACTGTAAAAGCCAAGACCTTTCATAGATGCAGTTGTGTTCTCTTGCAGAAAAAAATAGGTTATTATTTGGGGGAAAATATTTTTGGACTTCAAAAAACAGTGACAGGGATACCAAGCAACTCTTTGGCAACAGCTATGCAAAGCTAAACTCTGCCCAGTTCCACCTCTCAGGCACCTTCTGTGCAACAGTCTCACATCAGCTAGGTTGGTAGCCAGGATTAGCAATTTAATCTTTTCACACCATTTCAGTGTGGACACGTAAGTTTTAATAAGCCTGCGGATGAAGTAAAAAATTAAGCCTCTACCATTTTAAAGTTGCATAAACATGTTTAAGTGGTTTAACAGTGTGGTTTGTTTATACAGCATGAATGTCATAGTATATAGCAGCACAGCAAGCTCAAAGATGTGTCCAACAGAGCCAGCTATCCAGGTGCTGGCACGCCTTTCCATCCCCAGATGATGCTCCCTCAGTCTGTAGGACAGGCACCTCACTTGTGAGGCCGGGACATTACCCACCCCCTCGTTACATAGGCATGTGAAGAACTGCTTATGTGTCAGTGCAACCGGTTAGCAACTGGGTCCTCTGAAACAGAGACACCTTGCTTTCCTAGAAGACAGCCAAGAAGACAGCCCTCAAATTTACGCTGGAGGAACGAATGGCATCTCCATCCTCCAGGAGGGCTGAAATAGTCAAAAACATTGAGGATGAAATACTGTTCTACCTTCTTGGTGAGCCCAACCACCACCGACCTCCTCTCTGTGTCTTGCAAGTGGCTGTGTTTCCTAAGGTAGTAAGGCACTAGTGAGCAGTGAGAACAATACAAGATAATCAGAAGTTACCTCTTTCTTACCAAAATTGATGGGAATTACATAACCAATGTGTTTTTGAGAACCTTGGTAAATTTAATGCCCAAATTGCTCTTCAGTCCTTCCATTTAGGGTAGAGGCTGGCTGTAAATCAGCAAAGGTACCTAGTCGAGTTGAAACACTGGCCAGAGTTTAAGCTACCTGAAAAGAGTCCCAGGTGCTCGTGTGTATTTAGGCACGTAAAACAACCTTTAAAAGTCCAGTCAAAATTTCTGTCCTTGAACTGAACGTTCATATTCTTAGATGAGTCCCATAACCAAAACTGCCATCATAACAAATGCACAGGCATCTCCTTTCCTGGACGTGGGTGGTTTTGATGCCTGCACTGGTTATAAGAAGCAATGGACTAAGGGAGTACAAAAAGATGAAATTTAGGAAGATGAGTAATGTATGCAGTGTGGAGGCAGTGAGAGATGATCCACTTATTATGTGCTTTTATTTAATAATTTATAAATAAGTATCAGCCTTCCCCAAACTGCCCCTCAACCCAGCAATTACATGCTGGCTGTTTTCTTGTTAGTACTATTCTTTTATAATAACAAACTGTTCCCAAAGCCTCACATACAGAGAGTTAGACAATCAAAGTACTGTGTGCAATTTTCCACTTAATTCATTCAGTTAGCTGCAATTAAAACAATACAGTTCAAAGCCTTGTGTGTTTCTCTTAAAAAATACAAAACTTTACTTGTTTCTATTAATATATACAACCTACAAGAAAGAGTTAACAAAGCCCCTTTGTCTCCACTGTTGTAGTAATTTTCTTGTCCTTTTCTGTAGATGCTCTGGCAGTCATCAATATTTCTTCAAAAGACACACACTTTTCATTCAACTGCAGAGAAAGGAAAGGAATCCAGTGGGTCAAATTCCCTTGGTGTTCAGATCCACTGCAGCTGCCCAGGAAGGAATCTAGGTGAAGGTGTGGGGCTTGCATTAAGGAGAGGATCAAAACTATTTAGAAGGGAAGAAGCACCATTTTATCAGGCAGTAATCAAATTTCCATCCAGATTTTACCTAGATATTTTACCTAAATATTTCATATTTCCAGAAAAGCAGTGTCTTCATGGCTACTGATCCCTGCTTACTCACTTCATATAAATGACACACCAAGTTTCAGCATCACTATAGAGCCTTTCCTTTTTCGTTTTATGAGGCTTCACTAGTGCAACCTGATGAGAGTCTAATTAATATTATACCAGTTTTGCAGGTTCAAAAGAGAACAGCTCTACCTTGCTCCACAAGAAAGCAATAAGCCATCCTATTAGAGCATCTGTGACTGTCTCCCATACCACCAAGTTCCCTCAAAACAGGGTGTATTTCCATCAGCCATGAACACAGAGCATAGAGTGCTCAGGGAGCAGCAACATCCCTGCTGTCTGAGGATGCCCTGTGTTTGTCCGAGCCTCACAAGGTTTCCAGAGCTTCTGTGAGCAGTAGCTCAACACTATTCCAAGTAGAAGACTATGTTCCTGGTGTGCTACTGTTTGGTATGTTAATTCAGTATTTCAGCCCTAGTTGTTGACAGAGGCTTTGATTCAGCCTACTCCTGCAACAGAAAAACAAATCACTGATTTGGATCTGTAGTCTTAACTATTATCTCACCAACATAAATGAGCATTTTATTTAAGCTCTATTTCTCAAGAAAGAACTATTGTCTGCTTTGATAAGATGGTATGAAATTTATCCAAACATTTATCAAACTATGTGAAATCTCATTCAAAGAATATATTCTGAGATCTTGAGAATAAAGCCCCTCAGGAAAAAGTAACACCAAAACATGTGTAAGAGCAGAGACTCCCAAAGTCTAGTCCAAAGGGAATTCACAGCTCATCTGGTGCTTACCTTTACTGTTTTCTTCCAGTACACAACAGCACAAAAAGGACAGGGCAAAGTAAGGAACAAAAACCGGCTTTTATTTTTTTTTTACATAAAGGCCAAACCCAGCTCCAAGAAACACTTTCCAGTATTTTCCTTCCTTATAGTTACTGCAGTTCTACAGAGATGTTACACAGTGATGAATGACAAGGGAAGCACTTCACCAAATAAGGTACCTATTCCAAAATTATTTTTATTAAATGAAATGCTAATACCATACTTCTGGCATATGACTTATGCTTGAAGAATCCTGCAATTTGCATATAATCTAGGTGAAAGAAATTTAGTTGAAACACCAACTCCAACTATTCATGAATGTTTAAAAAAAAAAGACAAAAAAAATTCCACCACCACTGCTTGGCACGTTTTTTCCAAATGTGTTTTCTTAGCTTAGGTTGTTATAATTGAGATAGTACTTGGCAGACAGCAACTCTGTGTTCTGTAATAAACATACTTTGGATATGGCATTTCAGGGCAATTGGATTACTAAAAAACTTTTTATAAAGGTAAATGTATCATCAATTTATATCAAGGATCATGTTATTACAATAAAGTAAGGCACTGTCCAGGAAATCTAAGACATATTTCATATCACTTTAGTATGTCAGCATTATCAACCTATCCACAAAGACCAGTAACATTTTCATTATCATCTACATTTAAACTTCTTTAAGGTTTCAAGTGCCCTTATGTTCAGTACCTGAAAACATGCAATTTAGTCCCACAGAGTAACTCCAAAAATCACATCAAGGAAGTTCTTCAATGGTTTATCTCAATGACTTCCAGATTAAATCTGCTCTTCTATAAACACAGAAAAGGCCTTTCTGTAAGTGCCTATTTAGATCTTTTCAATGCAGGAACACAGGACCATGCAACTTTTAAAACAGTTATTAACTCTGCTGATGACACATATACTGAAATCCATGCTGAGACCCTTAATATCAGAAGAATAAAACCATATTTAAGAACTAAAATAAGATTATGGAGCACACAAAAGGAATAGTTTTGTTTCTGAAAGTATCTACCTTTTACCCCCTCACCTTTCATTTGGGCTTCATTAAATTCCCAATTACCAGTGCAAGAACGTGCAGTATCAGTGCAATAAGTGCACAAATGCCAGAATGCCAAGGTAAGGAAGAGGCAGACATTATAAATCTGTTCACTGTAGTGTTCCAGACTGGTGCTAAAATAAGAGTTATGAGCTACATTCATTTCCAGTAAATATAAGATTATCTATAGTCAGCTCAGGCCTTCTTTAGTCATCATCTACTTGGGAAGAAATTATAGGTTCTGTAGAACAGCATTCACTTTTCTCAATGTTAGAAAGCAAAAGTGAACAAACTCTGGCCCTTCTCCAGTTCAGGTCAAGGAGAGTTACGTGTGTGAATTCCTGAGGGTGACATCTATCCAGCCCAATACAGCTGCACTTACCCACCCTGTAAGCTCCCAGATCAAAGGCTCAAGCCTTTGGATAAAGAAAGGTTCCACAATAAAATATTCTTCCAAAAAGAAGTTGAGTGCACAAACTTACCATCTCTCCTTGTAACAAAAGCTGTTGTCCATAAAGTTTGCTAGAAGACAGGATCCACATCAGAGAGCAACAGAAACTTAAGGTGACATTTCAGGCCTGTGCATCTTGAATAGTTTCAGTTATGACTGGACAAGTGTTCTCCACGCCTTCTAGTACAGGGAAACAAAGAAGAGCAAAAGAAACCCTGAAGTCCTCCAGAACCTCTGCATTTCCACTTAGCTTTCCATTCAAGTATTTCTACCCTTGGTTATTGGTACTAAACAAACCCACAGACGCACTGCCTATTAACAAAACAGCAGCAGTCAAGAAAATTAAACTGATCTAGACATCATTGCTATATTGAACAAATGGATTCTTCCCTCAAACGACAAGAGCAGACAGAAGAGCAACAGCTGTGTGATGACACAGACCTTCAGCTGGGAAGGCAAATGGGCAGGCCTTGGTAGTTGTGTAAATTCTGTGGTTTGGTCTTGGAGGTTGTGGCTTTAGCCCCAAGTCCCAATTCCTTACCACAAACCACCAGAGACCTCTCTGAGTAAATGCAAGGTCAGCTCTTTCTCAGCGAGGCTCCATCAGATTTAAGTATCACCCATGCAGAAGGCCTGCAGCTGGAGCATCCTGACATGGCATGGCTGTTCAGCACAGCAGTACATGGGCATGAATCAGCTGGAGTGGGGGATAGCTGAGACCTGTTCAGCTTGACAACAGGAGACAATCCTTGAGCACCTTCCATCCCTTCAGGCTGCCTGCTTTGTTGGACAGCTCTCAGGAACACAACTCTGCTGCCTCCTCTGAATCAGACACAGAAGACTGCAGATTACTTAATGCTGCCTGTATCCCAGGAGCATCCTGGGGAACTTAATCACAGTCCTTAACCATGCTCCACTAGGCACTTTGCAGGCACTAGGTAAAAAACAGCCTCTGCATGTCAGGGCTCCTCCAGGGAAGGTCTGTCCACCTGCAGCAGTACCTGCAGAGCAACAGCTTTTGAACCACTCCACGGTCTAGGATGTCATTCCCAACATCCAAACCTAGCTAACTCAGCCTGTTACAGCCACTCTGTTTCTGAACTCCAGGAATGAGGCAAATCTGCAGGAGCATCAGTGGTCAGAGCCACCCAGGCTCTCCAGCTGACACTGCATATAGATGAAAGCCACGCATGGGGCAGCCCCTGCTTTTTTGGTGCAGATGTACACAGAGAAAGGAGTGAGGGCAGAGCTGAGACAGTGGGAAGCTTGAAGAGAAGGAGGGCGTCTGTTACTTGAAATCATTCTAAAGCACATTACAAATCTGTTAAATCATTGTGGCTTACCCTGTATTTCAGAGTAAATTAGTAACTTTTCAGAGGGAGTGAAGAAACTACCACTCCACTTTTAAATAATGAAAATGCTAAAAAACCTACACTTAACAGCTCTAAAACTGCAGCAAGTCACCCACCAACACCCACTCCTCTTGTCAGCAGGCTTTTTTCAGCTTTGCCTATTATTTGTGTCAAGCCAGAGATGTCTAATGCTTGCTGTGCTTATCTCCTCAACTTTTAGAAGCCCCACATGTACCTGTGCCACTGACCTCTTTCTCCACAGTATTTTGATCTAAATAAGTAACAAACACAGAGTTTCCAAAATCATTTGGATTCACTGGCTCTGAGTGCATAGCTGTAAAAAATCTGCTTTAAGATTAACATCCAATTTTATTCATGCCTGAGGCTTCACCACAGCATCTATTTTTGTAAGATTAACAGCAAGATCCCAGTTCTCCAGAAATGTAGAGTAACAGACAATTGTAAAAGGAAGATGATGTTTCCTAACCTGCCCTGCTCACATCCAAGAAAGTACATTTCTCCAGCCCTTTCCATGGTGGGTGCAATTTCTATTTGCATTTTTGCACCCACAACATGCAGTATGTGCATTAGTCTTTCTGCCTCCCATTAGCTGAAATGCAAACTGTGGGTGCCAAAAAATACTAGCACAAATCTCACATGTGCAAAGTGTCCCCTGAAAGACAGCTTTTACTCTGGAGGAGTTAAGAAGCAGACGTCTTCCTGTACCTTGCACAACAGCATTTTTAATCATCTAACTTGAAAATACAAGTGTAGAAAATGAGCACTTGGTATTTTGGTTAATCCATTAGACATGAATATACACGAAAACACTTCTTTTTGAACATGGCAACTTGAGGACAAATTGAGGGTCATTTCTAACCTAAACACCAGAAGAAATGTCGCTTTAAGTAGTGCCTTTGGTATCTGTCAATTAGAGCTATTGCATTGCTGTCAACTTGCACTCCTGCTTTAGTTCCAGCTTTGCTCCATCCTACACAGATCCGTACAAATCGTCTCTTGCAAACATGCACTAACCACTGGAAGGGGAAATTAATAAAGTGCGAGAAAAGCTGATTCATAAAGCTGACACTCCTGTGCCCAACAACTCTGGTTTCTCCCCTCCAGCAAGCAGTTCGAGATAGGCAGGCAAAGTGGTAAAAGATTATCAAATTGCAACTGTCATTCCTGACAAAATGCATCTCAATGCTGGAAGGAATTTTAGGTTTTAAGCTAAACCACCACCTCAAAGGGTTCCTCAGAGCCTGTCAATATCTGTACCTTGGATGGAAAGCTACCACCGAGCACAGTGTGTCCAACATATCGGACCTGCCACAAAATGAAGTTCTTCATAAGAAAGCTCATCTCAGTCTTGGTTGGTAACAATAACAAGGAGACAAGATGAGACCATCAGTCTCAATTGTGAAGACAATGTTTTCCTCCCATATTATTCTGTCTGTCATGTTCCCTTCAGGTTCCAAAGGAATCCCTGTCTCATACATCATTATTTCCCACAAAGCTTGAAAGCCTTCAGGGGGGGTTTCTTCCTGCCCACTGTACCAGCCTTGATGTCTGAGTACCTTCAGAATAGTGACAGAGGCCTCTGCTAGCAATAAAGGGGAACATCTGCATACCAATTAAACTGCTGAGCGCTGAAGAGTAAAAAAAAAAAAAAAAAAAGAGGGGGGAAAGCCTTGAAAGTAAATCTGAGCCAAGTTCTAATTAATGCCCTAGGCCCCGATTCACCACAGCACTTAGGCATGTAGTTAACTTTAAGCATGTATTTAGTTCCATTGAAGTCAAAAGACAGCATCGAAGAGGCAAACTACATTAGCACAATTTAATACTCTTTGGGCTAATTAATCAGCCATAAAAATTAACTATGAGAACTGTATTCCTTATTTCCCTCACTGTGACATTTCCAGATAAAAATACTTAGATGTGGTTGGAATAAGCAAAACAGCACTACCTCGCTTGGCTGTCATGGGCTGCTCGGTCCTACAGCAGGGAAGGCCAGTCCCTAGGAGCAGCTAAAGGAACTGAGCTCTCTGCATACCACAACCTAGTGTCTGTACCTTCTATGTGGTGGCAGCAAATAGGTGAATTGTCCCAGACACATCAAACCCTCTTCTCCACTTGGTAAGCCCAGCATGGTGAATGGCTGTCAACACTGCACCAAAAACATGCAGGCTAGATTTGGCCTGAACACAGTCTCCAAGGCCCAAATAGGACCAGTTTTTGAGCTCCTGTTGACTTCAAAAAGGCATATGTCCAACCAACCATTCTGTAAATCAGAATGCAAGGAGACAAGCTGGCTGATAAGGGTGTTCTTGCTAGGATTGCTGCAAAAACAAAGCTGTGGAAAGTTTGGCGAGTATCATTAATGCTGTACAGGGACCTATAAAAGCTAGAAAAATGAAAGCAGGGGATATAAACTCCTCTCTGAAAATACTCCTTTATCTCATCTGTCATGAAAACAAAAAAGAACAAAAACAATCCCCCCAAAAATTAGAACACCATGAGCATAAAAGAAAGTACCAGCACAGCTTTTCAGATTAACTTTGAATTTCCTTGCTTTCATTGATTTGAGAGCTCTGTTGTTACTCCCTTGTTTTTTTAATTGCAGATATTAAAATTCTTTTATCTTTCAAAGACTTTAAAGTATGTTATATAAATACGTAATTAAAGCCTCTTCCAACTGGGTATAATTTACTCTATAGTTTACAACAGCTGCACTACAGCTATTACAGTTTATCATTTAAAAGCCTAATTAGGGACTTCTTAATTAGTGGATCCTTCAGTCACTAGACTGTGACTGTGTAAAATACACAGCCATCGCATGTTACAAATCCGCATGGAATATTTGCGTGAAAACAGGGTGTGTACAAGTCCAAAAAGACACTGCTGGTCCCTGCAGGTCAGCCCACGTGAGCGTGCAAAGCTCCACACTGCACCTACACTCCCCTCTCCCAGCTGCTCTGCACACAGCCTTTACCTCCTGCACGTGTTGCTGGGAACCACCAGCACCTCCTAAACCAAGCCCCCAGCCTGGCTGAGCTGACCTGCTATGATGGAGCACTCTGAGGTGACCATTCCCAGATTCTGACACAACCCAAGGAGAGGATGGGGCCGTGCCCACCACCTGCTCAGGCTGGCTCTCCTGCGGCTCACCAAACGTTTTCTCCAGCAAACATAGCTCCTCGCTGCTGCCCTCCCTCTCTCAGGAGCTCTGCTCCATGCTGGATTCTGCGGGCACTTCCTCTGTGCTGCCCAAAGTACTTGTATCACTAGAAGGAAGAGGAGGGGAGCCAGTTACTGCCTCTCATTTATAGACACCAGCACACATTTCTTGTCAATCACCACCAAATTAGCAGTCAGTCACAGAGACTTTAAGTGCAGTATTTCCCTGAGTAAGGACTGTAACTCCTCCATCCTTCCTCTGGGTGGCACGGTGCCGGAGGAGCTGGTGGAGCCATAGGGAGTCTGAACAGGAATCACTCCCCAGAACGAGCCTCATAACAACTGGGGGCTCAGAGGACCCACTGCTCAGCAAGCAAAGAGCTTGTCCAGACCATACTCTGGAGGACTGGTGGGGGGTTGTTAAGTTTTCACCCCCTCGTAACACAGCAGCAGTGTTACAGAGGGTCAGATTTGGGGCCTGCCAGCATTTGGGAGTGTTGCTTTAAACAGTACAGTGACAAAATCATGAGTTCTTGTTGACTGCAGGATAATATAAATCAGCTATTGAAAACCTGTATCATTAGTGCTATTGCTTTCCAGTGGTAGATGGCTGCAGTAATGGATTGGCCTCTCCATCTCATCCTCCCACTGGAAAGCAACATATATAGGACCGATCAATAACCTGATCTAAGTTACTTGTAGACATGTCAGGTGAGAATATCTCCCTTTCTCAAAGGTTGTAAAGACCAAGTATTTTTGCAAAACTTAGGCCAGACAACAACTTCGGATAAATTGTCATTATGGCACAGAACAGCATAACCAGATCCACCCACATTGTTACACAAAAGCTTTTAATAGACAGGAAGTAATTGTATTATATGCATGTTGTGCTGGTTTAAAAGTTAACCAGCAGGGGGAATCAACTCAACTCAAAGGAGAGATTATAAATCAGAATAACAATTTATTAAAATAATACAGTAAGTACAATAATACAAACAAACAATTGGTCTCAACCCACAAAAACCCAAATGTATAACCCAGTGCCCTGGGGCATGAACAAAGTGGTATTCCTTGGGCCCTGTTTGAGTCCAAAGTAAAGGGAGAGGGGAAGAACCTGCTGGTGGGAGAGCTGCTGCAGTCTGGCCAAAGCGGTGATCGCAGTCCAGTGGTGGTCTAAGTCTGGTTGAGAGCGATGAGATGCAGCCGTCCTCTGGATCCCAGGAGTGGGTTGAAAAATGTTCCAAAACTCCAAGATTATATATCCTCCAGTTCAGGCAGGAATGTTCAGTGCTCCTCTCAGGGCAGGGAGTTCCACAAAGGGTGTGAGGACAGAAACATCCTCCTATCTCACAGGCCTCTTAACACCTAGTTTATAGCCTGAGGAGTCAGGCTCTATGGGCAGAGGGTGCAAATAGTCTATTGACAACAATAGTCTAGTTTCTGGGAAATGACATGGAAGGCTATAGAATACAGTTTTGGGTTACACCCACCATGATGAACTGATCTCAGCTGTCCTAACTAGTACACATGTATTACTTTGTGGGGTCATTAGCTCAAGATATTCATTTGCAACAGGATAAATTTCCATCTAAAAAGCATTTTCTGGAATAGCCACGTTGCTGAAGAGCCTGTTTGATAGGAAATAACTAGATTATTTCATAGTGGGGTTTGCCACTAATTTCTGCAGCTGAAATCCTAAAATACTTCCAAAATCAATACCAAAATCCACTGCCATTACTAGGGCCTGGATTTCATCCTATTGTATCACAACATATTACCCACCTAATTTAGTGCTGTCAAATTCAAAGTCAATGGTAACCCTACAGGTCACAGCCTTGTTTCCCCATGGATCAATGGAGAGGCTAGAGAGGTGTTAAGAGACCTTCCCTACAAAAAGATGGCATCACTTTCATGCCATCACTATGACTAAAGCACGTGCACGTTTCTACCCCTTACCTCACCTCTGTCACTGGTACACACACAGAGGGGATTGCAATCAAGTAGATTCTAAAGCAGGTCAGAGGTACAGTTATTTCACAGTTATCATGTTACAGCCCCCAAGGATGCCCATGCACACACAAGGAAGCAGAGGTATGCTGAGTTCTGGCTGTACACGGAGTCCTGGCTGTACACTAAGTCCTGCTGTGGCACTGACAGCAAGGCAGTCTTTGCAGGGGAGAACAGACAAACACAAGCCAGGGCTTTCCAAAAGGTGAGCTGTCACCTTCTGAAAACCCCTGTGGCAAGCCTCCTATGGACTCTGCCAAGGACTTCACAGGGACATCATACTTCTTTGACCTGACGTTCCTAGAAAACTTTGCACTCCAAATTCCTGGAAATCCTTGCACCTTAAATCAAACATCCTTTTAAACAGGTCCTTGTTGTACAACACTTACATTGCATGGCCTGCATGCTACTAATGCTGACTTTCTTCATTAAGTTAACTGGCATCCAAAGCAATGCCATGGAAGTGATTTTATCTGATTTTGTTTTGCCTTGACTAATGTGACAGAAGAGCAGGAAAGGCCTTTCAGAAGAGGAAGAGTAAGGGAGTGGCTGGGTTCAGGTATCCATAACCATAAAGCGGAGGAGTAGGTTAAAGACACATGAGGAAATAACATCTTGCCAATATGCTTTATACTCAATTTGCCTGGTGGTCCCAAGCAAATACCATGAACCTCCTTGTCTTCTCAACAGGGCAGACATGCTGTACCCCACTGTGGACAATGCTGGGAGAGCAGAGCAGCAGAGCAGCCAGTGGCTTGGGAAGGCCAAGGACCCTCTGGAGCATGGTGCCTGCAGCCACCACAGCTCCCACCAGGACAGCTCACCATCCCAGCCCCCTCAGCTCCAGGGTACTAAGGTGCGGAATCCAAACACCTGCACTCAGCCCACAGTCCCAGCTGCACGGACTGGTGGCTGACCTGTTCCAGCCTCAGGGCTGCTGCCTGAACCCTTGGGTTCAGAAGAAAGAAAGGGATCTCTGGCAACCAAGAGATCCCTTTTTATGGGGGCAGGATTATGGATTATCATTTTGTGTAGATCTCTGCTCTTCTCCATGTCCATGCCTTTTTTATTTTGGAATAAATGAAAACACTCCAGAAATACTCAGTCTTCTTTTAAGATTTCTCTATTTCAATAACTTGTTCCAACCTCCATCACAGCTCTTTCCTTGTCAGCAACTGTACCACTGTGCTATACCTCTGCCCACGCACAAATGCACTGGTTGAAGGTATGAACTGGAATCTCTCCGTTAAAGGAACAAGCAGGCATCCCAGAGACTGACACAGCCGCTATTTGCATGTAAAAGAGGAAAAGAAGGTGCATGACTGAGCCCAAATTAGCATGAGCAAAGCCTACCACGGCATTCACAAACTACAGCTTGCATGGCAGTGCTAATAGAGCTGCACACTTTCCTCACAAAGAAGAATTTCTACCTCAGCTAAAAGGAAACTTGGGTAACAATGGTCCACAAAATTTCGTATGAACTTTTAAATCCTTATTTTTCAAGAATTTACAGAGTGCTAGAAAAAGAGAAAAACAGCAGATGCAGGTTGAGATGGATATGCCCAGGTTTAATTTCATCTCCACTTCCAGCTTGATTCCTGAAGATGGCTACCTCAGCAAGAGACGTGTTTTGTAAGGCCTTCATCACTTCTGTACCCCTAGATTTCTGAATGTCCAGAAACATTCACAGTGCTCAGTGCATCTAAAAATGAAAACCAAAATAAGCAGGGTGAATGCAGATCTAACACTCCATTTCCATCTTTTGAGAAATGAGGACCATTTTTTTCACCATGAGCTCTTTCAAAGCAAGGCTCTGGGGATTTGTTTATGTCTGCAAAGACTTGCTGAAGACACACACTTCATAAACTATAAGATTTCCAGATTCTAACACTATCTTTGTCTCTCTGGTTACGTACAGAGATACCTAAGCATCCATGTTTGTGTATATACCCACTGAGTCAGAAAAAGAGGATTAGATGTCTCAGGAGACTGTTTAAGTAGTTCAATTTTATCGGTCCCCCAAATCAAACTGCACTTTGGGGTCCTGTTGCAGAGAAGTTATAGACTCTCTTTACTTTATCATCATACTTCCATGGAAGCTGTTGGAACAATTCAGTGCCTCCACTGTTTCTGCAGTAGGTTTAACTCATCTGACAAACCAGAAAGAACACTAAATGCAGACATTAATGGTAATAAAAATCAAAGCTAAGCCCTACATGAAGAGAAACAAATTCCAAAATGAAAAATTCGATTACACAGTACCTGTCTCCTGTCTTGACTTCTTCATTATACGTAGAAATTAACCCTGTCATTAAGTACTTTGATCAGGCTGTACATAAACAGCTTATAATGGCATGAAATCTACCACAGCAAGCATGCAAACGAACGAGCAGAGAAATACTGACATTTGGGGCTGCTGTCAGACATCAAGTGCTGCTACTCCCTCAGGGCCAAACTGCTGGAGTAAATGGGGTTACTCTGAGGATTAATTGTTCCCTCCTGGTGTGCACTACTTCCAGAAAGTTTCAGTAATAACATCTAAGAGGCTATCGTTTGGAGATCAGTAGCACTGTTTTAAGATCTTCAAGAGATTCAAGAGATTTATAAGTCAGGCTGTTGTAACTGCTCTTAAACTAAAACTCAGTACAGAAATTCTTAGCCCATGATCGACCTGAAGCAGCAATCCCACCTTTTTAAAGTGTCAAAAGGGTCAAAAGAGCAAAAGCAGTATATAAGTAGGAACAGTCACTATCATCTATCTACTCAGAATTAAGGCATGAGAGGAGAGGTGCTTGTGGTCAAATTGGTCCAGCTTTGAATTGCTCAGAAATGAGGTATGGCACCATTTCACGTACTTCAGCTCCAAATATTTGTCATTTACATTTGGAGAATTTCCATGCACTAATGCACTTTATAAGCAAGACTTCTGGGCAATTGTGAGTTTTTTTCTGGTTGGTTTGTTTGTTTGTCAGGATTTTGGAGCAGAAATTGCTTTCTTCTGGGCTGCATTTAACGCGATGTAGCTTCACTCACTTGTGATACTCTCTAAATTCCTTCTACATACAGACTGCTACACAATCAAAGGTGGTCAGGCCAACAGTCTCATTCCAGCTCTGCCCCTGTCTTGCCATCAGTCCCTTGCCATCTCTGAGCCCTGTTTTCAAGCTCTGTTTCCTGTTGGCTCTTCCCACCTCTTTGCTCAGAAGACCCTCAGCATGGAGACAGGCCATGAGGGTGACCAGGTACAACATCTGCCCCTGAGCACTGCCTAGGACACTCCATTTTATCTAGGAAGTACAGCTCAGATGCTCTCTACTTTCCTAAATTAGCTGGGATAGGGTTCTGAGGATTTGCCAAGTATACAGCAGACACAGACATAAGGGAGGAATCCTGACCCAAAAGAGGCAGTTTTCCTCTGTCTTCAAGATGGCCAAGATTTTACCTTTAACATCCTAATGAAAGCTTGGACAAACACTAAGCAATCCCACAGATTATTTGTTTCTGTATGTATTGCTAAACATATTGTAGAGCAGACATTTTATTACTCCTAAAAGTGCTAAAGTCCAGTATTTCCTCCACTTATCCCAATCCACTCTTTTATCCTATTGCTACAATCAGCTCCAGGATGTTATTGCAATACATTGTTCAAAACAGCTATCAGCATAATTCAGACAAACTCAGCCACAGACCAAAACAGCTGAGACAAAATATCACAGGCACCATTGGGCTTCCCAGCCTTTGCCCTCACTCCATAAAACTGCATAACCCCTCTTACTCATGCCCCACATACCAGTTGTGTGGTCACAAAAACGGTTCTTTCCAGATCCACAAATACTCAGACACTCCTTTCTGTACAGTCAAGCAAAGAGTGCAACCATGTCACACCAACATAGGCATACACCAGGCAACTAACACTGTACACTTGGATAAGAGTTGGAAGAACTGACCTCTGCTACAGAGGGGGTGGGCACTTTGAGGTAAAAGTCTGTGAAGGTGAGAGGGTGAGCAGTCACTCACCAGCCAGGCAGAGAGCAGAGGGATTGCAGGAGATGGGCAGCATGGAGGAAGGGTGCTCACAGAAAGCTTGCAGGGGATGGAATTATCCAGAGGCAGCATTTTTACATTTGGCTCTAACAAACCAGGCCAACTTCAGCACATGTGTAGTCTTTAGAAATAAAGTAAATCAGACATTTCTTTTGACTTTGCAATTCCTTTCCAACTAATTTACTTAAATATTGCTGGGTATTTTTCCCTCATTAAAAGTTGCAGTAAGGGAGTACCTGAAATTTCTAGCAAGTCTAGAAGCACCAAACAATCCTGTCTGCAAATGCACATTACATACACCAACTACCACATCATTATCATTTGACATTTTTACAATATGCCAGCTTCCCTTCTAAAAACAATTCACTATTAATAGCAATTTTATATAACTAGCAGCATGCCAGGGATTTCTCACAGATCCCATCCCTGAAGAATCCCCAGATTCAGCAAGGCAATCAAATCTCATATGCAAAGTCTCCCAGTGATTACTCTCTTCCATTCACCTCTTCAGGGCTCTGGAGTTTGCTTGTGCTCTGTGGAGCCATCCAGCCCTCCTGGTGAACTGCAGGATGCAGAGCACACTAAGGATTCCACTCCAGACCAAGCAAGACATTTTTAAGCCTGTCTTACCTGTAAGTGCATGTGTTGCTTCAGTAATCAATGGCATCACCCAAAATACAGTCAATCAAGTTGTTAAACACCTCTCTGAACAGCTGATGACATAAACTGGGAAAATGCTCTGGCACAGCTTAGGAGCTGCTCTAGAAAAACTCAGAAGTAATGTACTTTGGCACTGAAAACGTATCAGTCAGGAACAGTGTAAACAAGAGGAGCAGAAGCAGCTACAGTGGCACCGCTTTTCAAAACACACTTAATGGCTGTTGGGAGCCAAGGTTGAGCCTTTTTTTAGGTTTAAAAGTGAACTTGGGAAGGAAGGTAGCTGCCCAGGGACCCAGATGTGTCACAGAGGTTATGTGAGAAGATGGCCCATCTAAAATCTTTCAGGGGATGGTGAAAATTGTGGTCAAGATAAAGTTTTTTTAAAGGTTTATTTTTCCTAAATCTTTGTTCCTGGATTTACACTGGGCTTAAAGCAGTGTGTTAACTTCATTCCATCAGTAACAAACCCCAGCCAAGGAGAACAGCATGTATCTAAAGGCAATTGGATCCACCAGATAGGAACCAATGGCTGCAGTGTTGCAGTATGACCCCCTTGAAGGAGGTGAGGCCTGGGGCCAGTCCCACAGATACAACCAGGACACTGAGCACCTGCAGTGGCCTTTGAAGCCAATGGGAATTGCTGGTACTCAGCACCATTGAGGCTTGGTCTCCAGAGAGGAATTTGTGATTTATCATGAGCTCACTGATTACGGCTGGAGTCTGTCACAAAGAAAGACCCTGGAAAGAAACTGAAGTTTTCAGCCCTCATGTACATGTGCATCCGTAGGCTTCCCTCTATAAGATAATGGATGATCCCCAGCCACACATCTGAGAAGTTGGTATCTCAGTACACTCACAGTGTGACCACCAGGGAAAACCTCTTCTGACAGCTGCAATTAAACTCAGGTCACACAGGAGGAGAGCATTGCTTTGGCAGGTCCAAGCCTTCCTGACAGCAGGCTGGGGGCTTGTGGCTGGAAGAACACAGGCCTGTTGAAAGGGATGCTAAATGTAATTGCCTTCAGAAGGTGATAAATGTCAGGAAAGCAGTACACAAAGCATTTCCAGACTTGAGTCAGAGAACCAAAGTGTGGAGCTCCTTAGTACAAGGTCTAACTCCCTTTCATATCCACAGGCCTCAGAGGTGCTGTCAGGTAAAGAGCATGAGTCGTGGGTACCTACAATATCCCTTCTCAGTAGTCATTATCCATCACTCTGCCCTTGCTCCTCTGCTAAACAGCCCTAGGTTCATGGAGAACTATTTCTTCCCCATTTTATCTGCACACACTTTCCAGAGATTGAATTCTAAAAAAGCAGAAAGGAAAACATAACCACTTTCAGCAGCCTGTCCCTGTGCCAGAAGTCCTCACTTCTTCACAAAAAGCATCATTGTGCACCTGCCATTACTGCTTCCATCTCTGCTGAGTTGACTATTCCAGAGGCAGGAGGAATCCTTTGGAAACAGGCCCTGGTTGCCCTTCTATTTTCCCTGCAGTCTGTATTTGCGTTCAGACTCCTTCACTTCTGATTACTGGGTAGGAAGGGCTGATAACGACATACCATAGGTTTCCTAAAAAAATTAAGACAGTCTTGCCTTTTGGAAGTCTCTCCTACTAATAGCATGGGGTAGATCTTCAGTGCTCTGTTGAATTTCTTGGATTGTCAGTTATTTACACCACTCAAAGATCCTCCATACCATTCAAACCACTGCTCTGCACATTATGCACGCTCTTCCCCAACAAGGTTAGGTATCGTGACTGAGGGAACAAAATCAACAGGAGCTGATATGGTTTTAAACTTGGGCAACTTGGCTTCCAAGTTGTAAAAAATATTGGTGTAAAAAGTGTGTGATTGGTGTAAAAAGTGTTTGGGCACTTGGTTCTCAAGTAAATAGCCAAAAAAACCCTAAGGACTTTGCTGATCTGAAATCGTTAGTGCTTGGCATTCAACAAGCTCTTCAGAAGGCACCTGACAAACAAATTACTTCATCAAGATTTGGGGAGAGTCATGGGAATGTTTTTCAAGTAGTTGTTGAAACAGAGGTGCTCCCAATTTTCCTAGGAAATATGTCAAAATTAATCAATTAACTCCAGGAGCAGCAGAACACTGCATCCAGGTTCCTTATTCATCTGTGTCCAAAGACTGGATTCTTCCTTGGTACAAAGAAGGCACAAGCCATGGCTGACATTTCTTTGTACCCAAGACTGTCATGACATCTCTTTCCCCACTGCTGCTCTCCACAGCCTCTCCTCTCCTGGGCCTATCTGCATTTTCTTCCCCACCTCCATGTATATAATTCAACTGAATTTGGTCAAAAAGACATTTCCAACCACTTGTCAAATTTGGATTACACTAGTCAGGACTTCCAAAGTTACACTGGAGGAAGGGCACACCAGAGGCCAGATTTTATTGGCATGCTGAAACTCCCCAAAATGTTCAGCACCTGCACTGATGGAAGCCTGAAGAAGAGCTTCATGACACCTCCACAGTACCAGGTGCTCTGGAGTGGGACTCCACAGAAAGGAGCAGAGTCCTGGAAAATCTGTGCCCTAGAGACTGCCTGAGCCCCAAGCCAGTACTCCAGAGCAGCTGGATACTCCAGAGGCAGCTACTCCAAGGAATAAACACCCTCTTCAAATGGAGGCCCACCTCTCACTGCAGCAATGGGCTAAAAGCAAGGCACAGGGAACTTTCATATGGACAAAAGCAGGAATGGCATTCCCACCCTTTCTTTTAATGCCAGTATGCAAACCAGCTACCTATGAGAAGACTAGATCTTATCCAACAGGCCACTTATTTCCTCCTGACAGCCAAGCTTCCCCCATACGGCCAGCACAGTCAATGAGATTTCAATGTGGGCAAGTAGGAAGCCAGACACAAGTCTAGAAGTAAGGTGGTTTATTTCTTACTGAGCAGCTTGATAGCAGAAGTGCCATGGTCATTCTTTCTAATTTCAGGGACCTTTTAAATAAAGTTCCACTCCAGAAGTCAAGCATGAAAGGAGAGGAATGAAAACTCTTTGATAGATAAGATATTACTAGAGACTGTCAGAAGCTTGCTAGAAGAATGAAGTAACACTCTGGATACTGTCATTGAAAACAATAATGAAAGAGTACACCATTTTCTTAACTGAAGTACTATCAAATCTATGTTACTGCCACACAACATATTTTTCGTCCAAAAGTGCCAATTTCAAGCTATGACTATTGATCTCTATCTAACACTCAAAATTAACTGCACTACTAAGGAAAAGTGGCACCAAATCGTTTGAGAACATCAAACAGTAAAAAGTCAATGGGGTCAAATCAAGGTCAGAATTTGATGAGTAGGGTGTCAGAAATTTAATCCATTTTGTCTAAGATAATGTATAGAGCCAGTATTGGGGATTTTTTTTTTGCCTGTCTTTTCTGTAATTTTTTTTAAGCTAGCTTCTCTCAAAAATATCACAAAAGCAGACCTCAACTTTTTTTATGAACTTTTTTCCATAACTGGAGAGAGAAAAGATTAAATGGACTGCAACACAGATGGCAATTATGCCTCTGTTTATTTCCTAATGAGTCACAAGATTATTTTTTGCCTTCTGCCACATCATTTCAGAATACAAGAAAACCTTATCTTGAAGGAGACTTGAGGAGACAAAATAACACTTTTAAAAGTCCCAGTCCAGCAAGAGACTTAAAAAAACCCACCCCCAAACTTTAACCACATTTAAGTCTCATTCACCTAAATTCAGAAATGATGGGTAAATCTCTTGCACCAAATGGTGAATGTGGTGGCTATCAAATTCATTAGTGGTCTTAGGACAAAATATTCAACAACTCTCATAGTGACATGCTGCATTTACAAATCAGCTTCTGGAGAAAATTAAGCCCTTAACTGCGGACATAAAAGGCTTCCCCTCTGCCCTCCCCAGAGCTGGGCATGCCCCTGCCCTTTGACTGCCTCCCATATTCCCAAGATATTCCCCAGGCTCAGAGGTTTGACGGAAATCCCTTCCAGACTGAAGCCCAGCCCAGAAAGGCCACACTCAAGGCAGCACAGCACACTGACCCAGCGCTGCCTGGCCTCTCAAACCTGGCTGGGGCCACTTGCTTTTAAAACCCAGGCTGAGTAACCAATTCTGTAGTGGTAACACCGTCTGCTTCTCATATCACACTCTTGTAATTAGCATGCTCTTGAAAGGAAGCATAAGATATGTATTCATCAGTCCAAACCTTTGTCTCTCACCGCCTCAAAAAATGCCTTAACCACAGTGTTTTGGATAGGGGACTCCCCTGCTGAAATCATGCAACAAAAATTCAGGCTTTGATGCTAAGAGGGCTGAATCTTCAGCCCAGTGATTAGGACGCATGGCTGAAAGAGAATCCCTTATCTGAGCACTTTTCATATGTTTTAGGCAGTAAGTGGGGGTGGATAATATGGATTTGGATCTTGTCAGGAAGAGTCTGAGTGTGACCTCCCACCTCCTACCAGCATACCCAATATGCAAAGGAGGATCCATTTTAAAGGGAGAGCAAGACGTACGCTCCTTTCTGGAACAGCACTACCTCCGTGCTGGAACACACTAGCTTTCTGCAGTAGTAGGTGAAGATATCTCTCCTCAGGAGGGGGCTTGGTACTTCAGAAACACCCATGTCCTCAGGACATTTCTGTTTCCTGGCTCTAGGGGTTCCCCCTCAGTCTTGAAATTCCTGCCAGCTTTGGGGAGCCTCGGGATTATCTATCCCAAGGAAGTTCAAAGACACACACAACTGGTGTGGCAAAGATAGGGTACAGTTAGGTTGAATAATTTGTTACCTAAAACTGCTTCTGACAGATGGCAAAGCTGTTCTGGAACACTGTTAACATAACAGATTTTGGGACAGGGTGCAGAAGAGAACTGATTTTAGTGAAAAGTTGGATTTTTATCAAAATGACCTTTTCCACTCCAAGTGCCTGCTTTGCATAGAAAATTGCAAAGAAAATTCCAAAATTTGATAAGTAATAGAATATCTCAGTGACTTAACTGGAGTTATGGTTTGGATGTCATTATCCTTCATGGACCAATAGCTGCAACTGGACTCCATGTCCAACATGCATCATTGCCAAATATTCCCACGATGTATCACAACATCACATGACAACAGAAAACCATCATTCACATTAAAAAAGTCCAGAGTTTAAGGAAGAGAATGGACCATTTGCCCGGAAGACTTGCAATTCCTTAATCTGACATGGAAACCAGTTGCTTCTACCTCGCTTTCCCCCACCTCTCCTCAAAAAAACTGTAGTTTTCCTCAAGAAATAAAATATTCATCGTCCATTCTAATCAGCAAGGCATTTTCAGGCTGTATTCCTAAAGAAATGGGGCTCAGTTGTTGGCACTGTTGTCCATTTATCTGTCCAACGGTCAGTTCTGTGTCCCTTCCCTTCCCATCTCCTCAACGCCTTCAGAAACTACCCGACAGACAGGGAAGGGGGAAGGAGCTGTGAGTGCTGGGTGGGAAGAGTAGATATAAAAATCCTTAGTTCTGTTTTGATATTTTGCAACCACAGTACAGATCTATGCGACAGATCAGCAAGTCTGAGGTTTGAGAGGAAACCCTGCCAAAAGATGGTATTTCTTTCCCTTTAAAAAAAAAAAAAAAAAGGCGAAACAGTTTATTGCTAGGTGTTGTATCGCATCTGAAACTTTCAGTTTCGGTGCTTGTGTGACGTCTATAGCAAGTGGAGAAGGATCTTACTAAAACCTTCCAGGATGAAAACCCTCACGCTAGCCGGTCTAGACATTCTCTAGCAAATACAGAAGTGGGATTAGAGGGTGCTGCTATTTTGACTCAAATAAATAGAAAGATTAATTAAAAGAAAAAACAACCTCTTGAACAAAGTCAGGTGAACATCAGCAAAAAAAACAAGTTTAGTTTGAGATGGTGAAATGCTACAACATAGCTTATTGAGATAAATCCATTAAAAACCCAAGCACTTCTCAAGGCAAGTATTAAAGTATATATTTGTCTTATGATTATGGAGAAACTTTTTTTAAAGTAAGAACCTAATTTTCTAATTCAGAGTGAAAACCACTCACTGGTTTCTATTTGATACTTAGCTTTCTGCATATCCAGCTTTTAAATTAAGATCTTACTGAATTTTTTTAGTGTCTACTTAATCTCTTGGTTTACTTTAGACTGCTCTTCTAAAAAGTTTCACCTAAGTGAGATGAAAATCATTGACTTCTGATACTTTACTGCATAGCTAGGAAAAAGAATCATGGGTCATGAGGAGACACTTGAATTAAATTATACATGTCTGTCTGTCTAAGAGAAGGCTTTCCATTTGTTTTGGAATTGACTTTGAATAGATATTTCTTTTTTTCCCAGTTCCTGGTAATTGTCCTGTTTTCTGTATACATATTCCACAGAAGAGGCAAAGGTTACCAGTGTAGTAATATTGCCTCTGTACAATGTTGTATGTTTTTAATTAGACTCACTCCCACAATGATTTCCATATCTAGCCACTTGCTCTTCTTACTTCTTGATAAGTGATGGCCTTATCAGGAAGTCGGGGGCGAGTCTGTTACTGCTCTGAGTAAACAGCCTAAAAGGTCATTTTAGATGTTGGCTTTGACACTTGGTTCAGTAGCCACCCACCAAAGCTGTCACCAGTAAGTTACCCTCATGGAAAAATAGCCTTTCAGTGGGTCCTGTTGTCTCTTCAACAGAAGAACCCACCAGTGGGCACTTAATGACGAAATGAGGAAAATTCAATTAAATTCCCCTCAGAGATACCTGACAGAGGCATTTGGTCTGAGGTCAGGATCCAAGTGCTGGACGTCTGCCCTGAGGTCTGCTAAGGTTAGGGGAAGTCCTTGAGTTAATGGAGTCTCTTGAGTCTCAGCATGTCCCTGTGGGTGCCACAGTTCTCCTGGCCAGTGCTCAAGGACCTTTTAAATGAGGCTTTCCCCAGCAGAAATGACAGCAGCAGGAGACATCCCAGCTAAATGCACACAACTGGCTGTGTGCACTGGAATGTGAAGGTTAAAACCCATGGCTAGCATTGCACCCCGTTTCAGCTGTTACACACACACCACTGCCCTCCAACCCAGACTTCTGCAAATATTGTTTCTCTCCTGCTCCCACTAGATTCAGGAGTAGATGGTACAGTTTTGCTGAAATAGCTGCATCCACTGCTGGGTGTGTTGCCAGCACACACCAGCATTGCGCCTCCATCAGTAGAAGGTTGTTACAACACTATATGCCTGGCCACCTTCTCCCACACACCTCTTCAGCGCGAAAGCAGGAAGAACCCAGCAGACAGGGCTAGAGATACCATCATCCTGCAAGAGGAGAAGAATTGCGTGACTAGATTTAAGATCCAGAGCAAAGACCAGAGCACCTACAGGGCTGACAGAGCAATATGCCTTGTACTGACAGCTCTGCAGGCTGATCTGTGCATATCCCATGAGGGACACCACCACCCAAGGCAGAATCCAAAGTTCATTACACAATGACCATTAAAGTCCCTTAAGGAAACTTCCCACAAAAAAGTCATTTTCTTTCCAAAATTAGGTACTTCAGGCTCCTAGGCTCTCATCCTAGGCACCTGAAGATAAAGTATTTAAAAGATACGGAACAGACGACTCTCACTGAAGTCGCATGTAAAAAGTTACTGTGGATTCAGGCCCTCAGGATGCTACTCTGGTACTCCCTGGTGCTTCAGCTCTCTCCCCTTGCACCAGCATCCAACAACTTAGTGGCAAGGCATCTCAGAAACTCCCTTCTCCCCAGGCTGAACACAAGACCTCCAGTAACTGAGGTACAGTGTCAAATCCTTCACCCTTCTGGAACACGTGGTCTGTGTCCACTTTACAAAAGTGGAGAAGGCACAGCTCAGCCTCCTTGTCCAGTTAGAGATAGGTCTGAGTCTCTCCTAAAAAAAAAGGGATTTACCCAAGAAAGGGGACAGGCTGTGTTGATACATTATCTCCACTTTTCTTTTAAGACAGGTTCATGCCAGCACGTGTTGTTAAATTTCTACACAAAAAAAGCAGAACCCTGAAGAACAGCTAAGAGAAGACAGCAAATATATGTGTATTCTTCAAAGATGTTGCTGTCTTTTCAGAGCCAGACACACTCAGGCTAGTGCATCCACCAGCCCCTTGCTTCAAGGGACACAGAGTAGCTACCAGAACACCTTGTTCTTCTGTCCTTCTTTTCCACATGCTTTGTGGAATCCACCTGTAACCATTGTGACCTCTGGCACTGCCCTCACAACCAGCACAGGTTGTTCTGCTGCCCTTACAGATGGAATTTCTAGTTTTTAGAAGTGGTTCCTGGCACAATTCATTTCAAGTGGCATTATCATGCAGGTGCTAATAGATAAAAGCTACTGAGGGCACATCCCATTGGTCTTTTTCCCTCCCTTCACTCCACAATAAACAGAGCTCAAGACTTCAGAGACCTCCTCAAAGCAGCCAAGCCCAGCTTCCACAGAGCCCTGTATGGGATTGTATAGGTACAGTCAGAGCTGTTTTCTCCAGACATGGGGCTCCATTTTCCAGTACATAATTTTCACTTTGCGCTAAACAGACAACAGTGTGTGAAAACTCCCTTTTTTTGAGTTTGACATTATCGTACAGACAAGAAAACCATCTGCAGTTTTCAGCTTCAGCTTTTGCTCAAAGTTGGGATCTTTCTGCTACTTTTCCCAATACATTTTCCAGCTCAGACACTAATTCAGTCTACACCCTGCTCCAGCTGCTCTCCCGCTCTGTGAGCAATGTCTGCTTTCTAGCATGATGCAGGAGTCACTAAGAAGCTCCTGAGCAGAGTGCTTATAATCCCAGGATGCCATATCACAAAGCAGGATCCTCGAATCCAGTACTGACCTGAAAACGGCAGGAGCATGCCTGCTGCACTGCCCAGCACTGCTCACTCATGAAGGGTAGAACAGCACAGGTGAAGCTTCACTGCAGTCCGATATCACACCCTGTCATATCTTCCCAGTTTAAGAAATCTGGGTAAAGAAAACACAAGCTGTATTTAAGCAATAATACCTTCTGGGAATGTCTAGCAACAACAAGTGCTCTGAGGAAGGAGCTGTGCCTCTGGCCCTTACCTTCACCAGTCAACAGCTCTCAGGTTGAGTTAGAAGTCATAAGTGCTATTCTCAACAGTAAAATAGAAAATTTTTTTAATGTACCTTTTAACATGCTTCAAAGTTAAACAAGTCTTGCATGTTACCATGGATATAATTTCATGTTTATAAGACTGGTGCTTCCTGGCAGCTAAACGCTGGCATGAGAACAAATAGCAGAGCAGGATTTTGTTTGGCATTTTGCTCTGTTTAGGATAACAGCTAACTACTTTTTCTATTAACAAGCCTTTGATTTTACTGGAGTTTCTCTAGGAACAGAGTTCATCTCATTGGCATTAAACACATTACAATCAATCCTCTGGTGTGTGTGAGCAGAGCCCTGAACTCTGTGGCACCACTCATGAGAATCAGGTTCATAGGGTCAAGCCCAAGTATGTTTACATATCTGCCATGGCTGATATCAGACAGGATACAGTGCATGAAAACACCCTTCACCTCTGCCCGAGGAAGAGTCCACTCCAAACCCAGAGTGCAGGAGTCGAGCTAGAACTAACTTTTATTCAGAATAAAAACATGACCGATTCTGGCTAAAATAAGGCACTGAAGTTAGGTTTTTATTTGAGGAGAGGAGCAGTTTTGTTCCACAGGATCCCAGAAGGAATCTCTAAAACGAAATTGCTAAATTCATATCAACTTGAAATCAGCTGCATTCATGCAGAAAGGGTAATGGAGAAAGGATAAAATCCAGACTGGCAGAAAGGTGTTACCAGCTCAGAACACCAAGTCTAAATGCCTCCTTCACGTCCACACCTAATTACTTGCACCCACATCTATTTCAAAGCCTGTGCATGTATCTCTAGCCCTACTGAATGACTTACGCAGCAAAAGTCACCTGCTCTTCAGTGGGACATTTCATCCCTCAGTGAGTAAGTCCAGGAATAACTTTTCCCTGCTGGTTGGTAACATGTAGGATTGTATCAACTCAGCTGCCATTGCTAGGAGATCTGAAAATAAGATGTAACTGCACAGACAAATCTGGGGATTACACCACACCATATCCCACCCAGTCACGCAGTCAGAGTGTTTACCTGTGTCTTTGTGTTGCTGCCATGAAAAATTCTGTACCTATTTCAGTGTCAGAGATACGTATCAATCAAACCCGACTTCAGCTTTTGAAGTGGGTGGAGAGCAACACCCCCCCCACTCCTGTGCTGAAGTCTGCAACAAAACTGCATTTTACTCACAAACATATCTGTAGTTCTGCTGTGTTCTGACTTTTAAAAAAAAATAATCTCATTGGACAGATACCACCAGCAAGTTTCTCCACTCTGTGGAGTGTCTTCACAGCCCTCCCACATAGTGAAAATGACTCAGACAAAACTACTAAATTTAGGGCATTGGTATTCTATGTGTTACGCTGGTGTTCACACAAGTAATGCCTTAAACAGTAAATTTCTGAATTAAGCATTCAGGCATCTTTTCTGTACTGCATCTGCCACTGAAGCAGAACAGCAATGAAGGTGGGCTGAGGAGGAGGTTATTTGGATCATGATTTGGGTTGTGTTTTGGCTAGAGCTGCATGGGAATTTGAACGGAGGTTTGCGTGCACTTTTAGAACTGTCTATTGACCCCATATCGTGATGTTTGATCTCAAGTGATGAGATCATGCAAGATAAGTTGCCCTTGGGAGATTCCCTTCATCTCAGGCAAGAGACGGCAGGCTTTGACTCACAAATGGAGATGATTTCTCTTGGGATGACTAGATCAATTCCCACTTCTCAGCATCCAACTCACCCATCCCTCTGACGTTCCCCTCCTGCAAGGATGGCTCATGAAGCAGCTGCTGAACTGCTGGTTGCAAATCCATGGAATCAATTAAATCAGTACTTCTGTAATTCTGTATAAAAGTACAAAGAATTACTGTAAGATTTTAATTTGCAAATCAGCCCCTGCTTCACGAGCAACAACCATCCCTGTAGCAAGGGCAAGGTACTCTGGAAGAAAGTAGTGATGGCCAAGCAAAGGCAAGAAGTTCTGTGGCTATCACCCACAAGTCAGGGCTTTGCAGAGAGATCGGCCACGTGGTCACCACCCTGAAAAAGGGCCAGCAAGACCCTGGGCATAAGAGGAGCAGAAGATGCAATGAGCAGGATGAGAAGAGGAAGAGGAGAAAGAAGAGTGCTGAAGGACCTTGGTTGAGGTAATCTTTCCTCTCTGATTGATTTGTTGGTGATTTTAGGCAATGTGAGACTCAAATCAGGCCAGAGCCTGGCCAAGAGGCCATGCTCTCCTTCAGGCTGACCATATTACCTGCTGAAGCCAGTAAGAGTTTTGTGTGGGTATCTCAGGCAAGGACACAGAAGCAATGACTCACCCATTAATGAACTTTGGTTCAAACATCTGTTTGCCAGATGCCTCCAGAAAGGCACGGTTTTCTTAAATATTTTTGGTTCTTGAAACTGCTGAATAATCTTTACAAATACAGTTCATGATCTGTTACCCAATTAGAACCATGCAATTGCTAGGAGCAATCTGAGCTGTTTACATGGCACATTTCTACCACATACCCTTCCTTTGTTCCTCATCATTGGAGCACAACTCTTTAATAAAATCAGGCTTATGCAAAAACATTTTAACATTTTCAGATAAACTGCTGTAGCCTCTAGGAATGCTTCTGCTGGTCTGATATGCAGTATTTCAACCTGGGAAGTTGGGCATTCTTGTCTTAGGTTCTGCAGAGCAGGTAAAGAATAATTCTTTTCAGGAAAACACAAAAACTGTACTTGTATGAACACCTGCCCTGAGGAAAATTTCCATAGTACCTTGTCTTTCCCTGTCCTGACCCCACCTGAGAATCGGTGATCTTAAAAGACCCTAAAGTGCCCACTTAATAGAACATTAAAAATCCACACCTAGAGGTGATTTGGAGGGATTATTTAATCTCCTCCCTTGCTGTAAAGCAGAATAAATAATTTAGACCATCTCTGAAAAACATTTGCCACACTCGTTCTTGCAAAAATTCAGTCAAGAATATTCCACTTTCTCCCTAAGTTATCTGTGCCATGGTTTTACTACTCGTGTAATTAGAACATTTGAGCTGTGTCTCCTCACCTTATCACCTCATCAACATATTTGTCCAACCAGACAACTCTGACTGGGTCAAATTACCCAGTTTTATCACTCAGATTTTGACTGGTAACCCAGTCAGAGAACATAACGAAGGATGATGCTGAAAGCCAAGATCAAGATTAAATTAATATCTGTCTGATATCTACTGCATATTAGTTGCCCTATAAACTGAGAAATTACATTAGTTAAACATTAACTACTCTTGGCAATTTTAATGTTTTAAAATAATTTTACAATCCAGGTCTGTACAAACTGACAGTCTGTCCAGGAATCCAAACCTCTTTCTTACGTGGATTCATATTTCCAACTTCATTAACCATTCTTTCTTTAGAATACTTAAAGGGGGCTTGTAAAAACCAACCAACCAACCAAACAAACAAACAAAAACAGAGACAAATTTTTTAGCAGGGTCCGTAGGATAGGACGGGGTGATGTTTTTAAACTAAAAGAAGTCAGAATTAGAGTAGATGTAAGGAAGCCGTTTTTTACAATGAAGGCAGTGAAACACTGGCATGGGCTCCCCAAGGTGGTGGATGCCCCATCCCTGGACACAGTCAAGGTAAGGATGGAAAGGGCCCTGAGCAGCCTTTTCTAGTTGAAGATGTCCCTGCTCACTGCAGGGGTGGTTGGACTAGGTGGCCTTTACAGGTCCCTTCCAACCCAAACCAGCTTGCGATTCTGTGCACAGGTAAGTCCTCCTCGCTAAAGCTCAGCTAAAATAGCTCCCCAGTAACTTTCACCCCGTGAAACAGAATTGCCTCAACATATTCCAAGATGGTGATACATTGATTTTTTTTTTGCCATGTTGCCTTTCGTGCAATATCCACTTGAAGTGTCCATTGCCACTGACATTTGGCTAAAAAGTGCTTCCAAGAGTCAATCAAAAGCATCTTTCCACTCGTCCCAGGCAGGTGGCTTAAATTTAACCCACCTGTCAAATAGGCTCTGCTCTTTCTCTCTTTCTAACTCCACCCAGCCAAGTCTGTCCTTCATCAGTCCACAGCTTCAGGAGAAGCATGGATAATGCTGCTCCATCTCTCCTGTCCTTACAGAATGAGCTGTATGAATGCTTCAATCCTGTCACTGATCCCAGCAAATTTCTAACATGCCTATTAAGTATTTAATTTGAGTCTATGCTACAACGTCAGGTCCTCTTCTCATGTTTGTATTGACATTGCCCTCTTAACCTTCCAAAGGTGCTACTGTAATATTCGCTCCTTTGAACTGGTAACTTCTGCCTTTCAAACTGAGCATAAAAGCCCTTTTCTCCCTAGGCTGGTGTGTGGTGCACTATGGTGGAGCCCTGTTTCTTCATCATCTAAGAGAAATTCACACCCCTGCCTTCATAAATCTGACATTAGCAAGTACCAAACACGTTATTTCCTTTTGATTAAAAAATGAAGTGGTTTGGTATTCCTGAATTGAAACACTTCCTTTCAATGAGTTGAACTAAAGCAAAATATTTTGGTTTGACCCAGTTTGACATCAGTTTGTCTCATCTGTCCAGAGTGAGACTCTCTGTCCCTTTTTACCCGTGATCCAGCACTACAGTAGGTAAGAAGGGAGACTGCAACACACCCTTGGTTAGATAATGCAGAGGTTGCTGTAAGAAATAATCAAGATACAATGCTACCTGTCCCAAAAATACCAGAGCAGTTCACACACATGGCTCAGACTCAACATTAAGTAACCCACAGCAACACAACAAACTGTTTTGAAATGGATCAAACTGACTCAAAGCAAAATATTTCAGTTATACCTTCCTGGTGAGTCTTAAATTTCAACTTCACAGAATTTTTGCATAAAAGTCACTTCAACACCAAGTATTTCTTAACATAATATAATTAGCCACTGTAGAAATAGATCAGTCATCATGACTTGCTGCACAAGAAGATCAGAATACTGATTCATACATACTTTATATACATTGAATTGCTTCATAAACCCAGTACTTTTACATCTTCTTCATAATATGACAGTTCAAAAGGAGGTCTTTGCACTCCAATGGTTGGCACATGATGGGAAGTGATGCTAATCATGAGAACAACCAGAAAATTCTTTTGAACCAATTAGATGGCACCAGTCACAATGACATTAGTCATCCACTCCTCGATCTGAGGACAAGGAACCAAAATTGTCATTCATCTACTCCTGAACTGTAAAAAGACATGAAGGAAGTGTACTATTTCCCATTCTTATTTTAATGATCGTTACACAGAGTGACACAAGCTGCTTTTTTCTGTTCCTGTTCTAGGAGAATGGTGGGTACCCTCTGTGCAGATTTCAAGAGAGACTTTGATCTCATTTAAGTGCTTTATGCTCCCTCTGTCCTTGCTTGGTCAACACAACCAAGAAAAAACAGGACCATAAAATTCTACACAGGAAGAGGACACACAATCTGATGCCATTAGTCTCTGCAGTTTATAAGGGCAAGATGAGTGAGATGTGACTGCTGCTTAGCAATGACAGTGACAGAGGAAAGAGTTGTCATATATGGTGCCATGGCTCTGCACACCAGTGAAAATAATAAGAAAAGCGTGAGAAGTGGTAACCATGTGGAAAAGTGCACACACAAGGAAAATCTCCCAAAAAGTTCATGGTGGAGCATCAGGAGGGTTCAAAGTGGAGGACTGGAAGAACACACCCAGGAATACCACCACAACAGAGAGGCAGACTGCCCTGGAGTAGCCAGGTTAACAAACCACACACCAAAGACTTCACACTGCTGAGATCAATGAGATCTCAGATCCCCACTGAGATCAGATCCCCACTGATCTCAGTGAGCTGAGAGGTGGGGGAAGTCCAGGAGGAACTGGTAGGCAGGAGAGGCTGACCAGACCCTATGTCCCCACACCACAGAGATGCTGGTGTAGCAACCTATCACTTTGACCTCAGAGCAGAGCAGACAACCAAACCCCCTGGTGAGCACAGAGACCTCTGTGTGTGATGTTCCAATGTGAGAGACACGCTTGAAACACTCAACACACATCTCCGAGGCACAGGCTGGCCATTCTATATTTCAGCTCTTGAAATCCCTCCAACACCTTGTCTTTGAAAGACAGGGGTAGTGAAAAAGAGGATGCAAAATCAGAAATAGCAACCCTTCTGACAGAGGAGTAAACAGACAAAGTTAATAGTAAAGTAATATTCTAGAAAAGCCAAAGATCGATCTCTGGTTTGGGAAGTCCAGATGCATCTAGCACATCTGGGGAAATTCTGCCAAGGTTTGCATGGCAATTGGTCCTCTGGAATGACATTTTGCTTCACTGCCTGATTAGAATTTGCCCTTTAAAGACTTTATGGGGTAGATCTTCAGCTACAGCAAACAGTGCTGCTGCTTTCTGGAAGCAAGACGGTTTTGAGCGGGAGACAATTATGCCCCAGATCTCAGACTAGTAGGGTGATTTTCTCAGGAGAGCTACAGCTGACAGCTTCACAATGATGGGAAATGTTATCCATGAGATGAAACTCCAATTCAACAAACAAACTAGAAACTGACTTTAGGAGAAGCCATGTTAACAGATGGTACCAAATCCAAGTGGCAAAGACCACAAGTACTTCTTTACATTTTGCATTTTGTCTTTTGTGTGTGTGTGTGTGTGTGTGTGTGTGTGCGCTTCAGCCCCAGAGAAGCAGATTATGACTCAAGATGTGGAGCTAATTAAACTATAACACACTAAAACTAGATTTGGCTGTGTTGACACATCTAGACTGTGGTACAGCAAGATGCTCCTCTGTAAACACTGAGAAGCCTCCCCAGGATTTCTCATAATTATGAAGTAATTCAGATTATCTCCATAAGTAGTCTTGGATTTGAATGCCAACACCATAAGTAAAGCATGCCTGAGCTAGAAAAATCAGATAATCTAAGACCATATTTATATATGTATAAAAAGAAGATGAAGAGGGACAACAGGAATAGCAACTGTGCCCTGCAGTTGTTGCTAGGCCTCACCTTTCTACAGCCAGATGCATTGAATCCAGATTCATTCTCTTCAAGAGATGGTATCCAAAACTCCCTGATTTGTCTTTCACACTGTCCGGGAGGAATAACTTGATCACAGTGAAATAAGATTCACAGCAGCCCTCCTTCTCCCAGAGAGAGATCTTCCAGAAACTGTAAAGATACCATTTTAATTATGTTCCAGCGCTCATTTAAAACAAATGCCTGTTGGCACCATGCTTAACATCATAAAAGGTCTCTAACTCTGAGGTAGCCCTTGCTTTGCCTGGTATGAGTGAAGCAACACTAACCTAAGAGGTGCTGATGTGTCCCACAGGAAGGGGTACAAACCTTCAGTCCAGTACACTTTTATCTTCTCCAGCCACTAACTGACCTGGATATGCTGCTGGCATGAGGAAACCAGGAGTGAGGTTTCTGATAGATGAACTCTACTAGCAGCTTCTATTAGCCCTTAAGATACAGTGGCAGAGCACTGGAACAGGCTGCCCAGGGAGGAGGTGCAGTCTCCCTCTGGAGATCTTCCAAAGCCACCTGGATGTGTTCCTGTGTCACCTGTGCTGGGTGCCCCTGCCTTGGATGATCTCCAGAGGCCCCTTCCAACCCTAATGATTCTGTGATTCCGTGTTATGTCCAACCTAGCTGTCTATGTACATCCTGCCAGAAGTCACAGCTGCCCCTGCAGATTCAGCAAAAGGGAGCCTCTCTGTGTCTCATCATGCAGGAGATGTTCACTGAAGACATGGCAAAGAGGAGCTGGTTTCAAAGCTTTTGCGGGGGCACACCAGGCAGGGCAGGCTGCCAGGCTTCTCTCAGCAATAGCTGCATTGCCAGGAAGCAAAAATGACCCAAGGGATCCACTACATCACACGGAGGGACAAGATTTGCACACACAGACCTTGTGCTCCAGTGGTCCTGGCTGCCTGTGATTCATTAGGGATGTATGAGAGTGAATCATCCAGCAGCACTGTCTGTCTCTGCTGGTGGTGGAGAGAGCCAAGCCTAGGCATTAACTCTAGGCTAAAGGGGCATGCTTTTCTTGCTCAGAGCCAAGGAAGTGTGAGTTTAATTTCCAACTTGCAGTATTTAGGTGCAAACGAGCATAAAAAGAGTCTGGAGTGCTGCATGTCCACAAAGGCATCTGTTGCCCACAGAGAGATCAATGTGCTGCAGATGCTTGAGCATTCTGCATATGCCCAGAGCTCCTCTTTGCCATGTCTTCAGTGAGCATCTCCTGCATGATGAGACACAGAGAGGCTCTCTTTTGCTGAATCTGCAGGGGCAGCTGTGACTTCTGGCAGGATGTACATAGACAGCTAGGTTGGACATAACACGGAATCACAGAATCATTAGGGTTGGAAGGGGCCTCTGGAGATCATCCAAGGCAGGGGCACCCAGCACAGGTGACACAGGAACACATCCAGGTGGCTTTGGAAGATCTCCAGAGGGAGACTGCACCTCCTCCCTGGGCAGCCTGTTCCAGTGCTCTGCCACTGTATCTTAAGGGCTAATAGAAGCTGCTAGTAGAGTTCATCTATCAGAAACCTCACTCCTGGTTTCCTCATGCCAGCAGCATATCCAGGTCAGTTAGTGGCTGGAGAAGATAAAAGTGTACTGGACTGAAGGTTTGTACCCCTTCCTGTGGGACACATCAGCACCTCTTAGGTTAGTGTTGCTTCACTCATACCAGGCAAAGCAAGGGCTACCTCAGAGTTAGAGACCTTTTATGATGTTAAGCATGGTGCCAACAGGCATTTGTTTTAAATGAGCGCTGGAACATAATTAAAATGGTATCTTTACAGCTCAAGATCCATTGGAGCAGGCCCAGGTACTGGATCAAGGTCCATTGGCTCTGAAACACTCAGCTGTTTGGTGTCACACAGCCCTTTATCTCCTGAGGGGAATGGGATTTTGTGCATTTACATTCTGAACACATTCAGCAGGTATCTCGATGAAATACGACACAGTCAGGCTCTGAAAAGATTCCTTGTAGGTGTGAAGAGTGGCACACATCATTCTTCATTTAACACTTCGTTGATCACTGACTTGTGGATTGTTATCCCTCTGAAATATCCTACCCATTCTTTTCACATGGGAATGTTGACCAGAGTAACTGAGATGTCTTTACACATAGATTTGGCACAGAGTCTGTCTGCAATGGCAGTGAGATACTGATCTGGCTGGGCTTGTACCTACCCTGTGGCTGAGGCAGGAGAGCAAATGTCTACAGTGACTATGTCACCTACATCTGGAAAGAAAAAGGGTTTCTGTTTGAGTCAGCACGCAGTGTCAGGCAGCCAGGCACTGACTGCTCCACTGGGCTCCCCAAGCTTAGGACAACATCCCTCACCAACCAGCTTTTAAAAGATCAGTCATATCCAAGCACATGCCACCAGCTGAAACATGCCTATCAAGCAACATGAACTGAATCCTCTGAAAGCACTACTTACAGCAGTTTGTCCTGTACTGCTCCTCAGAAGATTCTGTTTCCAACGCTTATAAATTAACCAGGCTGTCTAGAGCAAGTGCTGCATTTGCTGCAGGCAAACCACAAACCAAGAGCAGCAGGAGAAGAGAGTCCCTTCTCTGCAAGTATTTCATAAATAATAAAAATCAGTCTATGAAAGATGGGAGAAGACTATCAAGTGTACTCAACATTTGTGACTTACACCCACCACAAATGTGTGCCAACACATCCATTGACTTCCTTTTCACTTGGTCTACATCTGACCTTGCCATGTTCATTCCAATAATAGAACAGCTTCAAGCTCAAAGTCATCTTTCAAATAACGTTTTTCAACTGATAATATGCTCCCACACTTAAATGAACCAAACTTTTAACTACTCTTTAACCTATTTTCCTCATACAGGTAAAATGCCAGGATAGTATGGAAAATAAACCAGTATATATTTAACAAAAACATGTATTTTAGTAACTGGCAGCACGTGTCAGCATCAGCAAATCACAGAGTTCAGGCAATGCAATGTAATGTATGTTTTCATTCCATGTTATTGGTTTCTTAATTTTGCAAATAGGGGATTTTTGACTGCATTTAAAGGGGAAATCAGCAAATCAAATTTTCTGTAGAAGGGAGAGGCATAAAATAACTCAAGTTATCACAGAAACAAATTTAAGCAAACTGGCGCCACAAATCAAGCAATTAGGCAGAAAGAAGAATTAAATCTCTTCAAAAATTATCGATTTATGATACTATGTCGTGTTTGGGACATAAATATTTATTATCTTGCAGCTCCTGTTCCTTCAACACTTGGATTAATTTTATTCATGCCTTTCTAATAAAGGGCAACTCAGCTAAGTCCAAGTAGTGAACAGTAAGACAATACTCTGTTAAGTTTGCTCTCTCCTGAGAAGTAGAGAGCACATTTTATGTCAAATTATTCCATTTACAGGGAACACTGTAATACTGGGTACGCAGAGCCCCACCATGGATTACAGGATTAGACTCCTGTGTATACCCTGGAGCTGTCTAATAAATTTAAATTAAACTGCCATAAAGTAGACAGGGGCAGTCCTTTTAGTCTTGCCCTAGAGTACAGCAAGAAATGTATTGTGCTATGTATTTGCCTTATTAGTGAGTTCTTCCTGCCAAGAAGCAAGTGTCCCTAAATACCAGAAGCAGAGAACTTCGAAGGTTTAAATCCTTATGCTCTTTCAGATGGACATCAGCAATGACCATTTCTTCAACAATTCACAGTGCAAAGGGTTGTTGTTTTCCCTGCAGGACTCTAATCTGATAAGGAGCCAAGAGTCAAGCCAAATCTCAGCAAAAAGAGAAAGAAAAAATATTACGTCTTCCTCTTTTTTTTCCCCCCTTGCTCACAGAACATGACCAAACTGGCCTTTAGTAGAAGTTCAGCTCACAGAAGTCATTCTTGAAAGCCCATTGGTGGAGAGTGCATTTCCTTCTCCTTTAAGGTTGAAAAGGAAACTTTCTGTGAGTTTACTGTAATGGAGCGTTTGTCTGTATCAGAAACAGCCTGACCTCTCCAGCCACAAGATGAAATACCAGCAGCCCACTCTGTCACTAGTTCACTATTAGGAAATTACATGGGAGGAAAGACACAACACAAAATTCACAGGGAGAAAAAAAAGAAAGAGAAAAAAAGGCATCAGTAGTGGTGGGAGTGAATGAACAAGCTTAATAATGAAGCCAGCAAAAAGGAAAATACCCTCTGGCCAATTGATAATAAAAGGTTACTTGAGGCAAAGGGTCAGATCCTGAGCAGTGTGAAGTGGCCCAGCTTCTCCAGCCTCAGCAAAGAGACAGTGATTTACAGCAGCTGCAAAAAGCCCCAGGGGACAGAAAAACCCAGCTATAAAAATGGAACTGCAGGCCCATCTTTTGCAAAGCTTCCACTCACTTTTAGCACCAGGCTGAGGTACAGAGGTGACTCTGAGGGTTTGTTTCTGCGGGGGAGTTCCTGTGAAGTAAGCTGAAGTGTGAATTTACACTGCATCTACTGCTGGGTCTTTAAGTAGGCTGTAAATTCATACCCTAGCCTATTTTACAGGGATTTCCCCAAGTAGATAAGCCCTAAATTTGCCTCCTAATCATGGAGGCAGACAAAATAAATAGACGTTTTCAACACTGCAGACCCACACATGAATATCTCTATTGCCTGTAGGGGCAAGTGGGTACTGGACAGTATATTATATATCGTATTACAGTCCTGCAAGTGCATAGTGCTCTTCTTTCCACCACTGACCCCCAGAGCCCCCTCCACTCATCTCTCTCAACATCCCTCTACTTCAAGAAACACCTTTGAAAACCCTGGCCCTCATGTCAGTCTTCCATGCCCTGGCCTCTGGCTTTTCCCTTCCCCATTCCAATTCCACATCTGGAGGTCCGTGTTCTCCCCTGACCCTCAGGGGGAGCAGTAAAGCTGTCCTGGTGCAGAGGTGTCTCCTCCTACCAGTTCCTTACCTCTGAACCAACCTAACCATGTCTTGTCCATGCCTCACCCATTCCCAGAAGCACTGGATCCCTGGGTTAATTGGTGTCCCTTGAAACCTACATCAGAGTCATAAGGTTAACTCTATGCCAACAAATGCCAAGAAGCTGGGCAAGATTACTCACACTTTCTTGGCAGAAAGATGCTTTTACAGGCAGCCGAACAGGAAGCCAGAGGCCTTCAGCAGAGCCAGAGGAAGCAGCTGGCATGGTCACAGCTTCACCAGGGTCCTCAGGCTGGGGGTTTGGGCTTCAGCAGACTAAGGTGAGCAGCTTGAACCACACCAGGTCCAGGTTCTTTCCCTGGGAGCCGCAGTGAGGCTGTAATGGAGCAGAGCACTTACGCCTTGGCTAATCTGGGACCTTGCACCGCTTAAACAGCTCCTGTGCTGGCCCAGGCACTCGCTGCCCCAGAGCCAACCAGTCCTACCTGAGGCCATCCCACTCGAACACAGTGACAGCACTGGGTCCTCAAGGATCCTTTTCAAGAAGTCAGTTTAGTAATATCCTCTGTCACCTGACGCAAACATCAGGGTTCTCAAAAGCAGCTTGGAATGCTCTCCTTCAGTGAACTCCCTGATTTTGCAAAGCTTGAAAGACAAAGTCAGTTAACACTTAGAGCCCTAAGATCAATGAGGGAAGCAAAAAAGGCATAAAACATCTTTTGATTTCAGCAGAAGGAACCAGCCACAGTGAACAGTCATCACATACACTACAACATTCCACACCATCCTTATCTGCAGGAGCAGATAACAGCAGCCTGGGGAACAGGAACCACATTCTAACAGATACGAGACTGAAAAAGCTCTCTGAGAGACAGGTCACAGAGCAGTGATCCTTCCAGCACTTGCCTAAGTTTAATCTTTGATGCATATGAAGATTCTGCACCATAAGCATCTCTGAGCACAGAAAGAGCTCAGCACCCTTTAACAGCTAAAATCTGTGCTGCAGACCATTTCTTCCATTCTGTTATCTCAAGCTCTCTTTGTGACCCTTTTCTTTGTACTGTCTGCAAACATTTGTGCAATTGAGTTGTACCAGCAGTTGCATTTAAAGAAAGTCAGTGTCTGAGCTTCACAGAACAGTCTTTAGAGAAACTGAAGTTTATATTAGTTCAGGAGCATTTATCTTGGAAGTGTCTGGTCTTTCATCCAAACAGAAAGCACCAACAACACAGTAAGAGCACCCAAATCCCACCAAGCCAACACCATGACTCATGATAGCTCACAGAACACTGTTTCACAACAATCCACAGAGCTAAAAAAGTAACAGAAATATTGAAAGGTACATAAATACCAGGGAACAGCAATTGCATCATCATGATGCAAGCAGAAGAGAAGGTTGGATACTCTGGGAAAATTCTTCTGTGTGAATTATTTACTTGGCTGAAAAACTTCCTCCTTCCTTTTCATCTTGCCCTGTTCAGCGAGAATACCATATATTTGAATATGGAATACCATATGGTATCTTCCATATACTGTCCAGCAATTGCTTCCAGCTCCAGAACAAGACACTCAGACTGGGCCAGTCATGTTAGAAAACTGAGTGCAGAAAGGGGGGTTGTGTTTTACATCCTGAAATGTGAAAATCTGAGGTTTTGGAGATAATTCTGGATGTTAACTTGATCTTATATCACTGACTTCAGTGACATGGCCCTATCATCAGTGATTCCAAAGCCACAGCAGCAGGATGCTGACCTGCTTCCCCACAGGTTCCACGTGCAGTGTGTCCACCACGACCAGACTCCATCTCATGCACAGCCAAGGTGACACAGTGTTAGTGCCATGTGGAGGTGGACAGAGAGCCACTCTTAAGTCCCAGTGCACACTGCAGTGGCTGCTCCAGCTGCCTCCTAATTGCTCTACTCAAAGGCTGTGTGAGAAAGTGAAAAAAACCTCTGTGTGATCATGTCATGAAACCTTGCCTCACTGCACACAAGCAAAACAAGGTTGAGCTTCCACTGCAAGGACACCCTTGGTGCAGACACTTTGCTGTTTTTGAACACCTGGTGATCTGAATATTTGTTATCCACTGTTAATGTTATTAGTATCTCCATACATCTCTGTATGGAGATATGTATCCCTGCATTTTGGATGCTCTATACCACTTAAGAAGTGTGGGTATTTGAAAAAAAGGAAGGCCCCACACACCTATACGTCAGCCCACAGCCTTGGGCAACCCATGCAGAATCTGAGACAGGCAAGAAGTTTCCAGAGTATGGGGAGAAAATGGTGGAGATAACAGCAGAGTAGTGTGAAAAAGAAGTCAGACAACAGGGGTCACTGCATGAAGGGGGCTCTGAAATAAACCTGTACCTACCGATATTTCTGTCTGCTGAACAAGAAGATGACACAGGGTGTGAAGGGAGGAATGCTGTGTTTTCACGGGGCTAAGCTGAAATAGGTCCCTGTCTTAGGTCTCAAACCTATTTACAGCAATATTTTGTCCCCTCATATGATATATCACTGGAGATAAAGCATCTATATAAATCTATAAACTTTTTAAATAACATTTTATGGTTTTAATTTGCAGAGTATGATTTCTTTCATTCATAGCTTTCCCAGGCTATAGATTTCTTGTCTGTCATCTCCCTCTTGGTGTTACAACTCCAGAGCCAAGCCACTCTAAGTCGTTACTGAGCCCACCACTTACAGGGTAACAGGGATAACCACCAGCGTATTCCCTAAGCAGGGCATCCCAGAGAATTCACTCAACAAAACACATCCAGCAAAGCAAAGGAACAAGGCCCTTCATGTTAATTTAACAACCTACTATCCCCTGAAATCACTGGCAATACTAATCTATTTATCCTGCCAGTAAACAAATGTACATGAGTTTCCCATGCAGTAACACACTGATTAAAACTTAGAACATGTGCCCAGGCAGGGCATATTTCTCAAATAAAAATAAGACCTTAATAACCCTTAAAGGAAATTCCACATAAACACACAGCATCCAAAAGCCAGGAGCAAGGAAGAATTCAGTCGGACTTTCAGTCAAAATCCAGTGATTCCTTTTATATTGCTTCAGTTGCAATGGTTTCAGAAGAACAGAGAACTGTCCTTTGAGACCTAACCAGTAAAAGGAGCATGGCTCTCCTTCTTCCACTGTCACGTAGTAGGGAGGCCTTTATGCCCTGCTAAATGTAAAATATTTTAGAAAAACAAAACCAGGAAACAAACTGGGATTTGGTCAAGAGTTCATGCTGGCTGAATCACTGTGGTGTGGAAACCACCAGCTCTAAAGATGGAAAGTCCAGAGCCATTCATTACCTCAAGGAAAGAAAAACAAAAAAAAGGGGGAAAAGAGGCATTAAAGACCCATTTGGCTTGCTGGTAAGCTCTTCCAACGTTGGAAACACAGGAGAGGCTACCTATAGGTAGGTGCCTTGACCTTTTTCCTCCTCATCTCTCTCTGAGCACAGCCAGCAATTTGATCTGCATCACAGTTTTTCATATTGGGTACAGTTTAAATGTCACTCCCTGACTCAACATACAGAAATGCTTTAGGTCAGGGCACTGCTTCTTCCCTCCACATCCTGCACCTATTGCCCTTTGAGGCCTTTCCCCGGGAAAAAAGCCCAAAATCTACATACTTTACAGATTGAACATGGTCAGTTTCTAAGTAAAGACTCGTTCAGACTTCTCTGGTTTGCCTTTTATTATCTGAGAGGTTCCAAGGAAATATTGCTCAGAAGCATATAAGGCCAAATGTTCTTAGACAAGGACATACAATAATGAGTGCATTTAGTGAGGCAACACAGCCATTTCGAAAGAGGCCCGGGAAATCCTAAAATTGTTAAAATGTATCTTCACAATTACTGACAAGATCTAGTAAAGATGTTTCTGTTATGCTGGCGCATTTCATAAGCCAAAAGTCTTATCAAAGAATCATTTTAGCAAACTTCAAAAGGCAAACTGTTGTGCCCATTGCTTGTAGGAAGGAGAACAGCTCCTGACAATAACCTCCCCATTCATTTTTTGCTTTCCTTGTTTCCAAAGTACTGGCATACAGAAATATGCTACACTCAGGCACTAAAACACACTTGTCTCAGCTGACCATCATGTTATTTGACATAATGCTGCCACTAAAGTTAAGAATCCTATCAGCTTTCAGACTCACCTGAACGCTGTGCAGCCTTTTTGTCCATGCTGGATGGAACGACCCAGAGCTGCAGCAGGAAAGGAATATACCTGTATACACACCACAGAACAAGAGGAGAGCTAGTCCAGCAGCTAAACATTGCAAGCTGAGGAAACCTGTTACCAGCTCTGCAACATATTTCCTTACACAGACTTATCTACATCATTTGTTCTCTCTGTGCCTCCGCTCTGTAAAATGGTACTTTTATATAACAGGCTGTGTGAGAATAAATATGGTATGAAGTGGCACTGACAGGGAACATGGAAATACCTCTATCTATGATAACTCCACACTACCAACCAGCCATTTTTAACACTCAAAATTGAATGATTCCAGAGAATGTTACAGTGGAAGTGACTCACAGAAGACTGAAGAATCAACACCCTTTCCTGAACTGAATGCAGTTTTGTGAGTGTAGGTTTTAAAGGGTTCATTTACCATAGTGATTCCATTTGGAGAGCAGTCTTTCATAGCACTGGTGTCAATGACCAGGGAAGCCTTTCAACTTGGCAAAGCATATTCCAGGATGTCTTAAGAAAAAAGATCTATAAAAACTGCACATCAAAAGCCTGGCATTCTTGTGCATTAGTTTTGCACACTTCTAAATGAAGCTAGTGTTACAAAGTGCTTCTAGGCCTATCAAAATTTCACAGGTAGTATGTCAGGAGGGAATCCATCCTGAAATACTAAATCACAGTAAACTTCAGATAGGCACCAACTTTTCCTACAGAGGCTTGCATCAATCATTCTCCCTTTCTCTTTCCTGAAGGGCTTACCCTGCACAACAGCTCCTGGTGACCTCTTCAGTGTGTGCAGTACTCCTTTGGGCTTTCACTGCTCTCGGCTCCACATGCTGCTAGCACCTGTAACATAGAACAGTACATTCTGAGTATTCCCTCTGCCCTGTGCCACGCCACCACTGCCACCCCACCGTTCTACAGGGCACACCTCCATCAGTGTCCAGGTTTGGAGTAGCAGTGAGTTTCTGGAGCCAGCTCCTCAAATGCCCCACTCCTTGTGCAGTCCCTGAGCACAGTCTGGATTCCCTTCAGATGGGACTAAGCTGGAAGAGGTACCCCAGCAGCACAGGTAAAGCACCCCAGCTGCACACAATGTGCAGGCCAGGGGACATCACCAGAGCTGCAGCTCTCCAGGTCACTCCTCGTGGCTGCTACAGCTACTTGTGAAGAAATTGTCTGGGAGTATCAGACATTCATTCTCCTCCAGGGAAACTTAACAAACCCTCTCTACTCTGTGGTACAATCACCCAAAACTCGCATTGCTCTCCCTCCCCACTCCCTCCAAAAAGCAGATTAATGCCTGTCTTTTCAGTTATTTACCCAGTCAGTACCTCCGGTGGATCATAACCTTTGAACATTTGATCTTTTTGGACTCGTTGTTAAAACTGTCTGTCACCATTTAGGTCCTTGCCCACCTGCCAGTATCCTGTCACTCACCTCTTCTCTGTCACCCATTTCTACTCTTCCTTTCTTTCTTTTGGACTCACTTGTCTTGTTCTATGTTTTTAGATATGAATAAAGCTCAAACTCATCACTAATACCAAATTCACCTGAAATAACTTCATTTTCTGTGATTTCTTTTATTTTATGTGACTGCATTTCTATGTAACCTATACCAGCACCATTTGGAACTTCACACTATCTATAGAGAAATCACCTCCTTTTATCTCTCAGTTAACTGGTCTTTTCTTTGTGGGCCAACCCAGCACCCGTGGAACTGAATGGAAGGACCTCAGCTGACTGCAACAGGCAGTCCCCTAAATGCACTTAATGAAGCCATTCAAACAACTGATGCTATTTATATTGAATTTCATGACTATATGACATTCAGAGATAACCATGTATGTTCTATGTCTTTTGGAATACATTTTTCCTATTATACAATCTGAAAAAAAATACTGGTTTTGTTCTAATGTAATTTTAAGAATCAAATTTATATACAAGACCTTTAGAAAACAGAGACCCACCTCTAAATGCAAAGAACAAACATTTGCATTACCTATTTATATTAAAATATGCAGAAATTTCTAAACTATTCAGCCAACTTATAAATTTTTATAACTTCTTCAAATTGTTAACATTTTTTTAACACACAGCATTATTTCAGCTTTGTGGAAGGCTCAATAACAATCTTTCTGGTCTGGAAAAAAAAGGAAAGAACATTATAATAAAGAATGCAGAATAAATAAAAACAAAACAGTACAAGCCGTACATCCACGCATACAAAGACAACTTTCATGGTGAGCTATAAGCAAGTATAATAACACAATGTGCTGCATGTTGATTTCACCAGTGAAAAGAATTTCTCCAGTTATTGAAGACTTTCCTGGCAGAATTTCAGAAAAAAATTCTGACATTCTCCCAATCTGACTTCTGTGCAATGCAAGTCATGCACATTTTAAACACTAGTGAATAATACTGCCTTTCTTCTGAGAACTGTTAACAGCTGTAGAAACTATTATAGCCTGCTTAAAATCATGTCTCTGTAGTCAATACTCTCCAGACACTTAGCAATACTAAAGCTATTCCTGGGGCTAAAGTAGAATTGCTATGTGAGTACAAAGTTTGATTTATGTTGAAATGAAACAACAAACATCTGATCTTTCCTTTTTTTTAACAGCCATTCATATAAACACAAGTATCAGCTGCATGACTAGAAAGCGATGCACCAAATTTACAGAAATTGGACAAGGGAAGACCACCCACAGTCACCTTCAAGAAGAAAAGATTTGTCAGAGGGTGACAGATCGCTGGTGAAGATACTTAGTACAGCTGTGGCTGCCCTGATGTCCCCATGGTGAGGCTGTGGTTAGTGAGAGTGATGTTCCATGAACCCAGTTTTTCAAGTCATTGGAAAGACACAAAATTATCAGCAGCCCAGTGCAATATCTTGGCGATGCTCATCATCAGCTGCTCTCAGACAGATCACAGGCACAGTGGACTGCCTAATAAAATCTTCCAGATGCATCCAAGAGGAAGTCAAGGTCTCTATGTACTAATGTTATTCTTTCACAACCCAAAGCACAGGTGGGAACAGAAGAAATGCTCAGTTGTGGCTCCTTTGACATTTTTGAAACTATGACTGGAAAAAGAGAGGAAAAAACACAAGTGGAATAAGAGTAAACCTTAAAATACATATAAAATTTCACATATGTTCTATAGATTCATGTACATCACTAAGATGTGCTGAAAATACAGTTTTGATTCCTCACTTCAACAAACGGCCACCTAAATTCCTTTATTTTTTTTATACATCTTCACCTCGCAAGAAATGAAGACACCTAAGAAAATATTATCAGTTTCGTGGAGGGTTTGTGATCTCTGACAAAGTCAGCAATTAATTTGACCAGTAACAACAATAAAGTGAGGGTTAAGCTAATTTTAGTAAGAGACTCTTCCCCCAGAAGAGTACCATAAATTGATCAGGAAGCCTTATGCAGCCTCGAATGAATGCTCCAGCTTCTTCTAGATTAGTTCTAAATCTCTTGCTGTTAAAGTCTCTAGAAAGATGAAAGGCAAGTTAATTGTTGAGATAATTGCTATTTTTCTTCTGTCAGTAAATTACCTTTTTTATAGCATGACATTTCATCTTCTAATTAGAGCTTTCATTGTGTACCACTATTTCCCCATGTGGCACAGGTACACCTCCACCTTCTCCAGTAGACATGCAAGCACCAGCATGCAAGCCTGTCTGCCCTGCTGCTGCCCCAGATATCATCAAACACAGCTCTGCACACATGGTCCCTGTGCTTGGCTGGAAAAAATGCTCCCAGGTTGTGACTGTGGCACACTCAGTGTTCCTTCCCAAAAAGCCACTGTTAGTTCCACCAGCTATTTTCATTCTGGAGATGGCTTTACTAAAGATGAACATGACTGGTGTTGCTGCCAAGTAACTCACTCTCACTGAAAATGGGACTGTGCAAGACTGAGGACTCCAGAGGCAAAACAAAGCTTGAAATTCCAAATGCAGACCTAACACACAGCAGAAATGCTGCCATTCTCTCTGCCTTCAGGTCAAATTCAAGTTCTCGTGCTGGGCTTGTAAATACTGTTATTTTTAGGGAAAACTCCCTTTGACTTTGCTCAAGACCCCAGTTTGCATTTACACAGTACTATCCCAGGCTGCTCCCAACCCCTCTGCTTTTCTTCCTCCCTACTCACTCACTCACTCACTCAACTTTTCTTACCCCTTTTGTCCTCTCATGTCTCCTTTTCTTCCCTGTGCTCTAAGCCTTATCCCACGCTACCCTCTGATCTAAGATCTCTCTCTCTGGGAAGGCTTTGGATGTCATATCTCCATAAATTTGGGATAACACTCAGATTCAATGGGAATGAAGTTGACCCATACCATTGGGTCTCTCTTTGCCAAGGATCCTCGGTCCTTCCTCTTGCCTCTTTGAACAATCTCATCCTGCCTTTAGAATCTGTAACTCCATTTCCTTCTCCTTACTGTTGGCCTGCACTTCATATTTGCTAATTTTCCCATATTTGGACTCAGAGCTTCTAAAGGCAGAGTACAAGTTGCTAGATTTTCTCTTCCTTTGTCTATAAAATGGTGCCTATGAAATGTTTTCCCATAACAATGGAAAGAGATGATCAACTTACAACAGCAAATCATATGGAAGGAGAAGGTGTGCACACATAAGGGGGAAGAGGACACACTATTTTCTTAAATTTTAATAGGTAACTAAGAAATAACTTTATTTTCAGAATGACTAACCCTAAACAATGCAAAAAAGGTATTATTTAGAAAAAAAAGCATAAGAAAGGCATGACAGTTACTAGAAGCTATCGTATCCTTTGGTCTCGGAATTTCAGCTGGGCTCTCATTCAGCACAGTCACAAGGCAGTGCTGTAATTACAGTCCTCTGGGGACTTCAAATGAAAATAAAAGTCACGTTCAAACAACCAATTTCAAGGTCACATATTTGAAATCAGGGCAGTAGGGAATCAAAAAGCCTTACAAAATAAGTACAAATCAGGCAACCAGGAAATTCTCACAGGTATAACACCAACCTGACCTGCTACTACCAGTGGTCAGTAGTTCCACTGAATAGAGCGAGAAAAATTAGACTGTGGGTTACAAGGGCAGTAATTTATAATGGGAGGTTGAGAGTGGACCACATGGAAAATTAAGTGGCAAGGAATGCAGACAAGCTTAGAGAGAGAGTGAAGCAATGGCTATTTTGAGAATCCCTGTTGGGCACAAAACAGCATTTGGCTATGGAGTGCTAATGACACAGGTGAGATGCACCAATGGCTGCAGCATCGGCAGGAAGAGTCAAATAACCTTATATAATGATATAAAAATGGGATTTCATCCATCACAAAAGAGAAATGTTACAGAAAAATCTCCAGCGTGTAGGCATAGTCCGAGAACACAGCTTCCCAGTCATGGATCAGGAAGATCTGATCCTTGGCACTGATTCTGGAATGACAAAACTTTTAGGCAAGTTACCTCCTTAACCTTCCTGTGGGTAGGAAAGTCACTGATAACTGAAAAACTCTTAAGCAATGTTCTGTGCTGCTTTTCTGTTGCAATAATTGCACATCGACTGCTCAGAATTGAATGGTGCCTGGTATCATTATCCTAACACACATAACCATCCACCCAGACATTTACACTGTGCTTCTCCTAGTGCAGAGGGACTACAAACAGGAACACACAGGGGCAAACAATGCTGTTAACACTTTCCATTTTGGCTGGTATCACTGCGTTAGTGCAGTCCACGGGCAGGTGATGTTGTTTTTGACAGGCCTGTTGGGTGACAGTGACAGCAATCTGTCAGAGGCAGCCCACACACGGGATGTGTCCTGCACAGCACACTGACCTCCCCCAAAGAAGTTTCATTTTTGAACTCTGTGGAACATGTTACAAATACCAGCTGGCCGGGTGCAATGTATCACAGAAAAAGGGCACCGTGCAATGGTCAGGACAAAGCAACATGGAAATACCCTCTGAGGGCAGCAGTGGGCTTGCTGGAGAGCACTCTGTGCTTCCTTGGAGGAACAGGTTGGATCTTTGTGAGGAGGGACACTTGGCCCATCAAACAAGGTAATGTGCTAAGGCACTTCTGTGCTTCTCCTGCAACTCCCCGACCCTGCAGTTGCCAGAAGATTAGTGCTGTCATAAAGACGACTTTCAAGCACCTACAGGCCTTGCCAAGAATAAACCACGCGTGTCTTTACCTTCACAGGATCATATTCACACCATGAGCAACTCCTTTTTCCCCAGGGAAAAGCCCTGTGCCAATGCATAACAAGATACATGTCAAAGACCTTTGCCATTGCCTCAGTACAACCACAACTCTTCTTCTGTTCAACAAGGAAATTCTGAGGGACCTACTTACTCCTGCTTTCTGCCTTCTTTACAGCACTGGAGGTGCAAAGCTGATGAACAACCAGTCACACTTCCTAGGCAGGTAATACAGTATCAGAGGCTCTCAATTAGCCTTTGCTCACCAGCCATGACAGCTCAGGGTGCTTCTGCTCCTGTGCAAGAGGTTGTCAGATTCACAGGAGAGCTTTAAACTTTAAGCTGTCAGACCACCCACCAGAGCCCATGAGACAAACATGTGCCCTCCCTCTCCCCACCCTTTTGCAAGCAAGCTCCCCACCATTGCAGAGGGATCGATTGGATAGGTGTCAGTACCTTTAGCTACACAAATATCTTTGGGAGAGCACTTCTGCAGCATGCTCAGTATGGTATGCAAGGAGATAATGATAGTATTGTCTCTTTAACAAAAAGTTAAAAGTCCCTGAAATTACAATTTTTGGTTTTGAATATTATATTAAGACCAGTGCAGAAACTGGTAGCAAAAGACTGATTCATGACACCATCAAAATGATTCACCAGTCCCTCACTAGGAAGTGATATCATTGCATTTCATCTCCATGAGAATGGCAGAAGAGACACATTGTTTCACAGGACAGGAAAGTGCTTCAAAATAAAAGTATTAAATCTGCAGGTGTGTATGACAAAGGAGAGGGGGCAGATTGTCAGCGCTCTGAACAGTGAGCCAGTTGCCCAGCCCAGTGACCATCAGATACTTGTAAGCACTGTTGAAGAATGCCAGAACATTTCCAAAAAGGTCTGCGATAAATTGCAAGCTGAGGGTATATTGTAAAAATTACACCACAGCCTGACCAGATTCTTTTCCACCTGATCCATCACTTGTTGCTCCATCCCTCAAGCCACAAACAGTAAAATCCTTTCTTGCTCCCTCTTTAGCAGCCATATAGTGAGTGTGTTCTCACATTCTCTTACCTGACTCAGTCCCACACTCTCTGACCCACAATATTGTCTCCACATGTCAAAACTCAGTCCTGCCAGGGATCCATACATCTTAGCCCCATACCCACTCCTCCCCTCTGCTCAGCACCATTACAGGTGCTCCAGTGCTCCTCAGGTCAGGACTGCTGCACATCCAGCTGGTCTAGGGAACCCCAAAGCTCTTGCAATCCCTGTGTTACTCAGGGATTCTTACTTCATGGTCACACTAAGGAGAAGGTAGACATATGCATGAAGCTGCTGGGGAGGCAGAAGGCAATGAAGTTTTAGGTTGTATGCCACACGTTGTCTTCAAGGGTGACACACTGGATGACAGGTTTTTTAGTTCTTAGAACCATACCTCATGTTGGACATGCTCTCTGCAGTTACTCTGGGTGATGTCAGCCTGTCAGCACCTCAAAGCCCTAAGTATGTTGCACTCTGCTGTGCCTTTTAATTAATGATCTGCTCCTTCCACAGCAGGCAGAAGTAGGCTTGCAGCTACAGAACCACCAAACTGGCAATGACAAGCTGACATCACCCAGATGGAAGAGGGTTTTCTTTCTTTTAATCTTATTCCTTCTCCTCAGCTTGCTCTGTTTTCCAAGAGGTCAAGGTACTACCCCTCCAGTTCACTTGATGCTTCTCCCTCACCTCTCAAAAACCTACATTTAGAGCACCTAACATCAACAGCCCCAAGCATTGGAATGACAGTAAAACCAGTGCTGCTTTCCTCTCCAGCCTGCTGCCCACCTGTGCCAGAGACGAGGGACACTTTGAATCCAGGGAACTGCCAGAGAAGAGAGTGGCAAATTTTTGAATCACTCATTTTCTCCAAAACTCCTTTAACTCTCTGCAGGAAGACTGCCAGGCCTGTTGCTACACAGAGCTGCTGGCCCACAGCATGCCAGAGGCTGCTGTCAAATCAAGGCTTTAGGAGCAATCACAGCCACATCCAAACAGCACTGGAGAAGTCACCTGCAAGGAAGAGCAAGTCCCATGCCATGTAACATGAAAGCAAGTTGTATTTATTCTATCACTCCTAACCTCCCAGGGACTGGCCTTTTAATGCAACTCATATCCTCCAATCTAATAACCTCAGTTCCCTGGAGACTGGTGCTGTAGACACAGACAGGGCTTAGAGTTGAGCACTCTGGAATTTCTGATGTATCCAGCCACACCTGGAGCCAGCCAGAGCCATGCAGGACTCCTCATGCAATCAATCCATCTACAGCACTGGGTTCACCTAGAAAAGCAAGTCAGGCATCCACCAGCCCTCCAGCTCAGCCCAGTCACACCGGAAGAGCAGATGGAAAGAAAGCTGCTCCCTCCATCCCAGCAGGGCCCACAGGCTCTGGTGTACTGACCAACAGCTCCTGTCCGAGAGAGCTGCTTCCGAAAAGACACACAGCCAAAGAGAGGAGACACACTCCAGCGAGGGACTTGATTGAGTGGTTTTTCTGTGTGGTTGGATACAAGAGAGACCATATTCTTGATACAGGTTCAGCATTTCTGTGATTCTATGATTTCAATATATTAGACAAGACCATGGGGGAACTCAAACAGAAAATGCAAATGCCACTTTTTAAGCCAAACACTAAAAAAGCACTGGGCCTGATTTTCAACTGGTGACTCTCACTCAACATTTTTGTAACCCAAACAACTTTTACAGTTACTCCTCGTATAATTAAATAACAAGAAAATATAATTTTCTATTTTGTTTAGAGAAAAATCTACTGCTTTAGGCCTACAGAAGCATAAGTAACCTGTTAGCAAGCATTTTAGAGAACACTTTGCTTTGGTGAACATATTCTCTCAAGGTATATGATATAGGTGAGCAGCAAGTGTTGTACTCATCTCTCCTAAAATTATCAAGTTAACAAGTCCTGCATTAGTTTCCATCCAAAAAGCCTCCTTGCTGTGCATGCACAGCACTCCTTTAAAGTCATGGAGACATACCCAGGCTAGAGAAGACCAAAATAGATCACAGATACCCATTTTGCAACCATTACCCAGAAAAGTGAATGGTTCCATTCTTCTGTATACTATAAAACCTCACGTACCACAGGAAGAGAAGTTAAAGGCCACACTTTCACTTCGTGTGTGCATCTTCCAGTGATGTCAACCGGGTGTGAGCTTCTGATCCTCAGCCAGTACAACTTTTCCCAGGAAGTATTATCAAACATACCCCATCAGCTCTGGGCTCACACTTTTATCCCAACAAAATTTCATGTCTCCCAACACTATCCACACTTGCACCGTTACTTTTAAGTGACAGTATTAAGCCCATAAGCAAAATTTACTTCATCAGATACTGAGGGCTCTTTGAAAGGTGAAAGTATTCTTAAATCTTGACCTCAGGAAGAACATTCTCTGCTTTCCAGAGTTTAAAATGGGATGGCCACATTTCTAGGCATAAGGACAGCTGAGAACTTGTGGTGAGATTACCACAGTTTAAGAATTTAACAACATGAAGATGACTTAAGCCAACGTAATTCACCACGTGATTTCTGCAGGAGAGCAGAGTTCCTGAAGTTCAGCTGGTTCCTGAAGCACAGCTGAGGAGTGACAGTGTTAAGCTACAGCATCGTGATTGCTTGTAATTGTCTCTTTCATATTCTAAGAGCTAAACTATCCTTGTTCCAAGGCAGGGGTCAAAATACTGCAAGAAATGCAGGTCATGGAGCAGAAGAAAGGTTATTTTCAACTTGTTAGGCTTCCCACAAAGTTTTCGGATTCTGCACATAGGCTTAACCAATTTCAAAGCAGCCAACATGCTGACTCTGCCTTGAGTTACACTACACACTGGCCCCTCAGATCCCAGGACTTAAAATCACCTTTGCTCTCTCTGTCACAGGTCATGTATAGCTCAGCCAAACCAGGAGATTTGTGCCAAACAGTTTGTATTTCCAACAATTAAATACTGAATTCTCCTTTCAGGAGTCACTCAGGAGTCACTCTTGCACAATTATTTGCATACACAGCCACTTTATTTCAGCCCCAAATACAAAAAGCTATTAACAGTTTGCCAGATTCTGCTCTCATTTGCCCCAGTGCAAAACCACATCATTTCCACTCAGATCAGTGGAGCCTAAGTTTCATACCACACATGGGAGAGTAGAACTCCTTTCCTACTAACTGCCATCTCCAGTGAGTTGCTGTGCCCGTGGCACACACGTCTGGATGTTTCTGTTCTGTAGCACACGCTACCCCCTCCGCCCACTGTCCTTCCAGCTCCTCTGCAGCCCCACCATATCCCTCATGGCCCTTAATTAGAAATGGACCTTGTTTCCCAGACAGACCAGAGCAGGTTACTCATTCCCCTTAATTCACTGGATTTACAAGAAGCACACCAGCTGAGTATCACTGAACAAAAGATAAAATTGTTTCTACAGTGTATTTACACACAATAAAATAAACCAATCAAGTAAACAAATTGTACACAACGTGCCCTTTTATTAACTGAAACCAGAAGAAACCCTCTTCATTACTTCCAGTACTTAAAAATGCACACTTATGTCCTACATAACTTAGAGCTTACAGCAATTACTTGGTCCTCAAAGCCTTGAGCCAAGTTTTCTCCACGGTATTTACTCCCTGGGACCCAAAAGAGTCAACAGATAACTGGTCTCCAACCCTGTTTCTTCAGTGCCCTCCACACTGAAGGCAGACTTTGCTCATTCTCCCTGACTGACAGATCATCTTGGTTTAACTTCTCCTGGACTCCCTTCATTTGCTATACATGTCACAGCCACTGTCACACTCCCTGGCCAGTGAGGGACAGGTAGTTGGTGCCAGGGGACACCAGGAACTGTGGACTGAGAAACAAGCACAGTGCTGCCAGCCAGTCAACTACAACAAGTGCAAGAGCATGGGCAGCCAGCCTGAGAGAACAGAAATCTTAATCCCACTGTCCCTGCATGCCCACAACCACTGAGTTAGGAGTCACTGCTCTGCCTTTCTACAGACACAGCTTTTAGAAGTTCACAACCATTGCTTTGTGCTTTTATTTCTTTCTGGTAATGTAATAGAGCACTTCCTAGTTATCAAAAAATGTGCCCCTTTGTGACCCTGGTGAGGCTCAGAGGAACAGCCCTTGCTACACAACGCACACAGAGCATTGGCCGAACCAGTTCCCGTTCCTCCCATCAGGCAGTCTGACCTCAGACAGGATTTCCATGCCACTCCATGCAGCTCCATCCTGCAGACAGTTTTCTGCCACCTTGTGTGACCACACAGCTCAAGAGGCAAACCCAAAATGCTTCCCTTGCATAAAGGGAAAAGTAATTTATCACACAAATACAAGGCACAGTGAATCACCACAGCTTGACTACTGATCTCTGCCAAAAAAAGTGTTAGTTTCAAGGGCCCCCTTCTGCCACCCTTCCACTGAGTAATTTAATTGAGGGGGAAAACTTGACATCAATATTTCTGATGCTAATTCACATGTCTTTTTTTCCCTGATAGAACACCTGGAAGGAGAAGATTGCCTCAAATACCCATATGCAGACACAGCGTATATATGGGTTGAGTGTATGTTTTATTTAGCACAAAACAAGGAACAGCCTGCATTTAGCATTCAGATTTAATATTGCATATACACATAGATGCAGACAACCGTAAGAAATCAGGTGATTTCACACGTGAAAGGCAGCTTTTTCAATATTCTCACATATAGTTGTCACTGAAGGAAGGGAGTAGCATCAGTACAAGTCCAAAAGGTTACATGAATGAGGCCCTTGCTCCCCCTGCACACCAGGCAGAATTCACCCCAATACTGTACAATTAAAGGATAAAGCTTTCAGCTGTAACTCAAAATTTTGTCACAAGGGCTACAGCCTACTGCAGGAAGACAGCAGAAAAGATTAAGGGCACGCCAGAGATGCTGCCAGGTGAAAATAAGTAAAGTGTGCAAAGTTTCTCAATTGTTTTGTGGAGTTACAGTTGTGCTGACATCCTCATACAGCATCCTAAATGTAAGCACCTACCTAAAAATACAAATACAGTTAGAACCCTGCCACAAGTTCCATGCAATCTCTGTGAGCAATGTCAACTCCTGTGTGCAGGGCCTTGCCTATACAGGGCTCTTTGCAGGATCAGGACTGTAACCTATGTACAGAAATGCAGGTAAAGTGTGTTTACATAATATGTAAATAGATAAAGAAAAGTACATTCACATCAACTACTGAGGAGAGAAAACAAATCATTCTTTTACTGCTAAAAGTACTGAATCACTTACCATCTGGTTTATGAGAAAAAAAAGACTCAGTCCAATTCAGTTATGAAGAAAATCCTGTCTAAAAAAAGTAATCACATGCTAGTTCAATTTCGAATCATTTTAACACAGAGACATGGAGAATTTTGTTTTCCTAGAGATAAAAAACCCACCCCCAACAGTAAGAAGGATGTGTGGCTTGTTAGGCCTTGATCCTGCAAGCTTTAAATACTTAGCTATGGGGAATAGTGGAAGATAGCTTTAGGAAAAAAGTAGAGTGTCTGCCTCAGTTTCTTCTGGAATTCATTCTAATTTTCCAAGAAAAATTTGCCACACTTCTGTTATCATGCTGTGAAATGCAAAAGTAAAATCTAGATATTTAGTATGTGAACTAATTTAACATCATACCTTCGTAATTCAGGGGTTTTTTCCTCAATGATCTGAAGTTATACCCATGCAGAAGTGATATGTTACTGACAAGAATACAATTCTAACCTAAAAAGAACATGTGGACAGGTAAATACTCTGAGCACTGGAGCACAACCAGCCAAGGTCACATCTAAGGCTCTGGCAAGGATTTGTCAGCGCTAAACTTGTGATTTGTCACTTTGTCCTCAAACACACCACTAAAATTACTTTCCTCACTTTTAAAGAAACTAAAATTTTTGTATCATCATTTCAATCCACACTTCAAAACCCAGCCTACACACAATACTGATTTTCCAAAGGTCTTTGTATGTCTCCTTTAATAGTTGTGCATCTGCAGTTGAATTAAACTTCCCTGTTTGCTCCTTGCCTTGTTTAATATGGATCTATGGGACAAAGTAGTATGGTATTGGATTTACCAATTAACCTAAATATTACAAACATCTGAAAACACTGAAAGAAATTTCCCCGTGTCACTAAATACCTTACCCACTAAATTTTACCATTCACCTGCTGAACACTAAGTCTTTCCTTAAAAAAAAATAAAAAATTATTTATTTAAACCAGAAAAATTTTCCCTGGCTATTCTTTCCTTCTTAAATTTGGCATTATTGATTAGCCCTGTATAGATCCCCACTGGGACAAATTTGATCCCAAATCATTAAGAAATTAAATAGTTCTCTCTTGCTGAAAAAGAGATTCCTTAAATACTGTGTTGTGTGCACAACCAAAGGCAACCAAGTTATTATGGCTTCACGTGTTACTGCTTATCACCTATGTGACAACCATACCCAGTCCTCACTCCTGACTGTGAAAAAGTAAGGCTTAGCTTGAGGATTGTCTGTGCTGAAGTGTTTTTGGCAGTGAGGGAAGGCTATGAGTGAGCAGCAAGCAGGTTATGGTGACTCAGTGGCACAGCAGTACCTCTTTAAGCCACTGAAATAGGATTGCTTTGTACCTCACTAGTAAGATTGTCCCAGAGCTGGTGTGTGATCAGTACTTGGCACAGCACAAGCAGTGGCAGAGCCACAGCTCACATCCTCTGGGAACCCAGAGTTCGTGGGTGATCTGTTACCTACAGCCAACCCTCAGGCTCCAAGGGAGCAGAATCACACCCTACCCTGGACAAATGTGCTTATATCCCACACCTATCACACAGCAGGCAAAGGTAAACATGGCACTGAGGTCAGTGATAATGGGAGAGCAGACAAGCACAGAAACACAGGGCTTTCCCTGCAGGGGAGCAGTTTTCCTGTCACTGCCCAGCACGAGGACTCTGTAGAGCCTTCGGACACTATACAGGCCTTTCCCCTGGGTTGTCTCAACAAAATCTTTCCTTGCCATTGGAAAGTCAGCTGCTGAGGGGAGGGTTGGAGGCCATGGGAGCTGCTTGCCAGCAGAGGTGACCTCACAAGCTGTCACCCACCCTCCACTCTCCCACTGAAAAGCCAAATGGGACCCTCGGGATTCTCTAAAAAAGTAACAAACCCAAGTGGAGTTCGGCACTGATGTAACAGAGGCTGGAGGGGCCTTATGGGTTCAGCAGTCAGTGAGCAAACTCAAAGGCACAGGGAACTGGTTTCAAAAATGGTGTAGGGCCATGCTCTGAGCCCAGAATCCTGTCCAGTGCCTGTGGCAGTGATCCCTGGTAGCAGTGGCTCCTCCTGGCACACGTGGAGCAGCAGAGGCGTGTGACACAGCACCTCACACTCACTGCCCACAATAGCCAGATGGACACTGGGCACTCCACCTCACCACAAGCCAGGAGCTGCCCAAGCAGACAAACCCCTCGTGCTAACAAAACAATCAGGACTACAGCCAAGTGTGACCTTCACCTTGTACCAACTATCCCAGCAAACAGATTTCAACTTTCCCAACAGGTAGTGTCAGCATTTAAATTAACAGTAGCGCCAATAAAATGATAAATTACTTCTATGTGTTTTGCTGCTTTTGAATGTAAAATATCAAATATGAAACTATTTTAATACAACCAGAGATAAAGATATGCAGGGAAGAAATCACAAGTAAACATACCACATCTTTAACTGTGTCCTTGCTGCCAGTTAAAAGACTCCAAGTGAAGGTCCAAATTACAGTGTTTCATATGTTGTAAGACTAACCAGTTTAATCAATGATTCCCACTTATTTCCAGTTACATTCTTCATAACATAGTATCCATATGCATGCCTGTTGATTTTTATTTTGAAAGTTATGCCAGTAATAAGTGTGCTGGTTTAAAGGTAAACCAGCAGGGGAAATGAACTCAACTCAAAAGAGAGATTATAAATCAGAATAACAATTTAATAAAATAATACAATAAGTACGATTATACAGACAAACAATTGGTTTTAACCCATAAAAGCCAAATATATAACCCAGCACCCTGAGGCATGAACAGATTGGTGTTCTTTGGGCCCCCTGAGCCCAAAGTAAAAGGAGAGGGGAAAATCTGTTGGTGAGAGTGCTGTTGCAGTGTGGTCAAGAGTGGTGGTTGCAGTCTGGTTGAAAAGTGGTGGTTGCAGTCCAGTCGAGAGTGGTGATCTGCAGTCTGGTTGAGAGCAGTGGTCTGCAGTCTGGTTGAGAGCGGTGGTCTGCAGTCTGGTTGAGAGCAGTGGTCTGCAGTCTGGTTGAGAGCGGTGGTCTGCAGTCTGGTTGAGAGCGGTGATCTACAGTCTTCCTCTGGATCCCACGAGTTGTTCCAAAGGTCCCAAGACTCCAAGATTATGTATCTCCCAGTTCAGGCAGGAATCCTCACTACCTCCCTCAGGGCAAGGGGGTTCCTTAATGGGTGTGAGGACAGGAGCAACTCCTATCTCGAAGGCCTCTTAGCACCTAGTTTATAGCCTGAGGAGTCAGGCTCTATGGGCAGATGGTGTAAATGGTTTATTGATAACAGCTTCTGGGAAATGGCATGGAAGGCTATAGAATACACAGTTTTGGGTTACACCCATACAGTGATGAACTGGTCTCAGTTGTCCTAACTAGGACATTATCCACCCCTTATTCTATGCCATCCATGTCATGCCCAAATTAACCCCCTTTAAAAACTATATCCCTTTAAAACTATATACATCTATATATATATACACAATGAAACATTACAGACCATTCTCACTCAAAATTAGGTCCCCTTGTGGTACACAACGTGTCTCCCCATCTTTTTGCATTACCCACCAGGTGAAACTTGGCCCTTGGGCAAAAACAATCCCTCGGATGGGTTTACCTTTGCTTGAGGTGGGACTAATCCAAACAGTCTTCCCTAACATACCTCTCATATGCACCACGGGGACTTTATCTCCATCTACAGTATGCAAAGGTTCTGATTGAGCAGGGCCAGCTCGATTGATGGAGCCTTGGGTGTTGACCAACCAGGTGGCCTTTGCTAAATGCAGCTCCCAGTGTTTGAGAGTCTCCCCACACAGTGCCTTCAGGGTGGTTTTCAGCAGTCCGTTGCACCGCTCAACTTTTCCAGCAGCTGGTGCATGGTAGGGGATATGATACACCCACTCAATGCCATGCTCTTTGGCCCAGGTGTCTACGAGGCCATTCTTGAAATGGGTCCCATTATCAGACTCAATTCTCTCCGGGGTGCCGTGTCGCCACAGGACTTGTTTTTCAAGGCCCAGGATGGTATTCCGGGCAGTGGCATGAGGCACGGGGTATGTCTCCAACCATCCAGTGCTTCCTTCTACCATGGTCAGTACGTAGTGCTTGCCTTGGCGGGTTTTGGGGAGCGTGATGTAGTCAACTTGCCAGGCTTCCCCATACCTGTACTTCGACCACCGTCCACCATACCATAGAGGCTTCACCCGCTTGGCCTGCTTGATGGTAGCACATGTCTCACAGTCATGGATGACCTGTGAGACAATGTCCTTGGTTAAGTCCACCCCTCGGTCACGAGCCCATCTGTATGTTGCATCTCTCCCCTGGTGACCGGAGGCGTCATGGGCCCATCGAGCCAGAAATAATTCTCCTTTGTGCTGCCAATCCAGATCTACCTGAGAGACTTTAATCCTGGCAGCTCGGTCCGCCTGCTCGTTGTTACGATGCTCCTCATTAGCCCGTTTCTTGCCTACATGAGCATCTACATGACCGACCTTCACACTCAGCTTCTCTACCCGGCCAGCGATGTCCTGCCACATCTCTGCCGCCCAGATGGGTTTCCCTTGGTGCTGCCAGTTGGCCTTTTTCCATCGCTCCAGCCATCCCCACAGAGCATTGGCCACCATCCATGAGTCAGTGTAGAGATAGAGTCTTGGCCACTTCTCTCGTTCAGCTATATCCAAAGCCAACTGAACGGTTTTAAGCTCTGCAAACTGACTTGACCCACCTTGTCCTTCGGTCGCTTCTGCAATTCGCCGTGTGGGACTCCATATGGTTGCCTTCCATTTTCGGTTTGTCCCTACAATGCGGCACGAGCCATCTGTGAAGAGCACATATCGCCTTTCATCTGCTGGTAGCTTGTCATATGGTGGGGCCTCCTCAGCCCGTGTCACCTTCTCCTCCTCTTCTTCAGAGGATAGTCCGAAACTCTCACCTTCGGGCCAATTGGTGATAATTTCCAGAATCCCAGGGCGATTAGGATTCCCTATCCGGGTTCACTGTGTGATCAGAGCGATCCACTTACTCCACGTGGCATCGGTGGCGTGATGTGTAGAAGGAACCCTTCCCTTGAACATCCAGCCCAGCACTGGTAGTCGGGGTGCCAGGAGGAGCTGCGCTTCGGTGCCGATTACTTCTGAGGCAGCTCGAACTCCTTCATAGGCAGCCAGGATCTCTTTCTCAGTTGGTGTATAGCTGGCTTCAGATCCCTTGTATCCCCGACTCCAGAATCCCAGCGGTCGTCCTCAGGTCTCCCCAGGCACTTTCTGCCAGAGGCTCTAGGAAGGGCCATTCTCCCCGGCTGCGGTGTAGAGCACGTTCTTCACGTCCTGTCCTGTCCTTACTGGTCCAAGGGCTACCGCATGGGCAATCTCCTGTTTAATTTGTTCAAAGGCTTGTTGTTGTTCAGGGCCCCACTGGAAATCATTTTTCTTCCGTGTCACAAGGTAGAGAGGGCTTACAATCTGACTGTACTTGGGGATATGCATCCTCCAAAAGCCCACAGCACCTAGGAAAGCCTGTGTTTCCTTCTTGCTGGTTGGTGGGGACGTGGCTGCTATTTTGTTAATCACCTCCATTGGAATTAGGCGGCGTCCATCTTGCCACTTCACTCCTAGGAACTGAATTTCCTGAGCAGGTCCCTTGACCTTACTTCGTTTAATGGCAAAACCAGCTCTTAGGAGAATCTGGATTATCTTCTCTCCTTTCTCAAAGACTTCCCCCGCTGTGTTCCCCCATACAATGATGTCATCAATGTACTGTAGGTGCTCTGGAGCCTCACCCTTTTCCAGTGCAGTCTGGATCAGTCCATGGTAAATGCTAGGACTGTGTTTCCACCCCTGAGGCAGTCGATTCCAGGTGTACTGCACACCTCTCCAAGTGAAAGCAAATTGTGGCCTGCACTCCGCTGCCAAAGGAATGGAGAAAAAAGCATTGGCAATGTCAGTGGTGGCATACCACTTGTCTTCCTTGGACTCCAGCTCATACTGGAGCTCCAGCATGTCCGGCACAGCAGCACTCAGGGGTGGTGTGACTTCATTGAGTCCACGGTAATCCACCGTCAGCCTCCACTCTCCGCTGGACTTACGCACTGGCCATATAGGGCTATTAAAGGGTGAGTGAGTCTTGCTGACCACCCCCTGGGTCTCCAGGTCACGGATCATCTTATGTATAGGGGTCGCAGAGTCCCGGTCGGTGCGGTATTGCTGACGGTGCACTGTTGCTGTGGCTATCAGTACCAATTGTTCTTCAACCTTCAGCAGTCCCACAGCAGAGGGGTCCTCTGAGAGACCAGGCAAGGTGTTCAACTGTCTAATTTCCTCTGTCTCCACAGTAGCTATGCCAAAAGCCCAACAAAGTCTTTTTGGGTCTTTGAAATACCCACTCCTCAGTTAATCTATGCCAAGGATGCACGGGGCCTCTGGGCCAGTCACGATGGGGTGTCTGTGCCATTCCTTCCCAGTCAGGCTCACTTCAGCTTCCAGTACAGTCAGCTGTTGGGATCCCCCTGTCACCCCAGAAATGGAGATGGATTCTGCCCCTACGTATCTTGATGGCATTAAAGTACATTGTGCGCCAGTGTCCACTAAAGCCTTATATCTTTGTGGCTCTGATGTGCCAGGCCACTGAATCCACTTGCAAATTGAGCTGTGGGTTTCTTTCATCTCAGTAATTATCAAACAAAACCCCTCTTTTTTTACCTTCCTGCCCATAGCTGAGCACTCAGAATTGTGGACGCTTCAACAACATTCTTGAATATATTTTTAAGTTTTAGACATAAAGGCTATATTTTTTTCCATATTATATAATCAGCTTATCTCTAGGAAACATTAAAGAGACATGAAAAACTTAGACAAGTCAAATAATAACTCTTTCCACAACCATAAGGGGATTTCTCCCTCTATTTTTTGTCACCACTGCATAGAACTGGTGACAGTGGTTCCTCAGCTGCTGGGGCTAAGAGTGACATTACAAAAGTGGTTCTGGCCAGAGATGCCTTCCTGCAAACTGCACACCAAGAAGGGAGGGCAAGAAGGGAGGGCAGTTTCCAACCATGCTGGTAAATGCCTCCTTCCTCTCATCCAGGATCAGCCCCAGACAGTCAGCGAGTTCAGAAGGAGTAAAGCTGGGGATAACTCACAGCACCCATCACTACAGTCTGACCTGGGTGGTGTCAGGGAGAGCAGCACAGATCTTATTTGCACCAGTGGACATCATGAAATCAGTGGAGCTGAACTCAGATGATCAGAATGAGGCTCATTATCTCTGCAAATTCACGTAGAGCGAGTTGCATGCTGCACAGCCTTTCCTACTCTGAGTCACTCCAACTCCTGCTCTAGGCTGTTCAGTAGCAAACTGTCAATAAAACTCATTAATGATGCGCTCTATTTAGAAATAGTGCATTTAACTGAGGAGCTACAACAAATGAAGAGTGCAGCAAGGGGTGAATTAAGTGGTTCATAGAATCACAGAATGACCTGGGCTGGAAGTGACTTCTTTAAAGTTCGTCTACATCTCATTCCAACCCCCCTGCATGTTTCACTAGACCAGGTTGTTGAAAGCCCCATCCAGCCTGGCCTTGAGCACTGCCAAGGACAAGGCAGCCACAGCTTCCTGGGGCAACCTGTGCCAGGACCTAACCACCCTCACAGTAAAGATTTTTTTGAATGTATCTACCCTAAATCTACTCTCTTGCAGTTTGAATCCATTCCTCCCTGTCCTGTCACTAAATGCTCTTGTAAAAAGTCCCTCTCCATCTCTATTGTAGCCTCCATTCAGGTACAGGAAGGCCACAATAAGGTCATCCCTAAACTATCCCTTTTCCAGGCTGAACAAACCCAATTCTCTCAGCCTTTCCCCACAGTAGAGGTGCTCCATCCCTCTGATAATCCTAGTGGCCTCCTCTGGACTTGCTCCAGCAGTTAATGGAATACAGGATGTGTGTCAGTAAAGAAGTGGTAAAGGTGGGTGGGAGTCTTAATGTTACATAGACTTGCTTGATGTTTGGTGCATATATGAACCCAATTCCCCTTCTGATTTCAGTACAGTTATATCTAGCACTCCCCTGTGTTTCTACTGATATATAGAGTCTCTGATGAATAACTGATAAACTTATCTTTTACGTAAGCCATTACTGGAGAGCCAGCAAATAGTATAGACATGTTGTTTGTCTTCTCTGTTTTCAGTCCTGTTCTCATCTGAGTCACGTTTGGCTAGCATTCATATCCAGTTCCTTGACTGGTGGTAGCTAAAAAAAAAATTAAAATATACACCCTTGTGGAGCAAGTGGCAGGAACAGTGCAAAAAAGATGTTCTTTGACAAAGATTCTTGGGTTTTGTCCTATGTAAACACACATCTGCAGCTGTTGGCAACATTATAACAGAGGATGGTTTCTGTACTGGCTGTCCAGGCTCTACACCTTATAAAATATTCTGGCATTGTGACACAAAATTTAACAGCAGCCAACAACTGACCTTCTACATGAGTGGCTGTCATTTCTGTCCACTACACACTGTTGTTTTATCTGATGGTTACAGGGAATTCTAATACCTCAAAATGAAATAAGAGGATATGAGAAGCAAACCCTGGAAGAGAGTGAAAATGAGCAAGGGATATTTCACAAACTTGGGGGGAGCTGTAATACCTAACAGCAATAAAGAAGCAAAATGCTATCCACAGTAGAAAGGGGAAAAGGCTGGAAATAGCGGGGTTGGGCAGGAGAAAATGGCTGTGGCACCTCTCACCACGTCCTCTTTCCCTGTGTGGAGGAAAAAAACAAACACAGCAGGAGACCAAAACCGTAACCTGAACCTGACCTCCCTCTCACACAAAACCTCTGGGCTGAACTTTGGTCATTGCGTCACTGACACAACGCAGCCTTGAAGCCCAGCCAACTACGCTGTGATTTTTTTTTTCACATGTGCTCAAGATGGTAGAGGCCACCTAAGAATATGGTCTTTCAGAAGAAAAAAACATGTCAATTTAATTGTCAGTTGGCTGGACAGCTTGCTTTTCTGTTGAGGTTGGTTTGTGGGTTTATTTGAATATTACTGCACAGAAAAGATGTGGGTGTGATATAGCATTTAACTGGAACGTTAAGTGCCAAGGACTTATTTTTGTCTGTATCTGTTAGAAATGGCAATCAACAGAGTAGTTAAAAACACTGGAGATCATAAGGTGATCAATTATTAAAAATATAAATGTCATCATCAGTTTAACATGGCACAAGAATCATCCACATAAAGACGTACTTAAAATCTTAATAAATGTCCTTGTACACAAGACATGTGATTCATGGTTTACAGAGTGATAAGCACTGAAAGGGTCAAATACCTCACCTAATACCACTCAGCAAGTCAAGATCAGGTTGAGCTCAGCCTCAGGATTCTGCTTTTCCATGTTGATCTTTCCTACAATTGCATGTTACTCCAAGCGCACAATGTCCTATAAATACCAAGCATTTGTTTCCACAAAATGGTCTATTTTTGTGCTGCATAGAAAAAAACCCAGTGTGTTCAAAAGTGAGCATTCTAGCACTCACCTGCAAGCTAAGTGCAATTGCTGAGGCAGGACACAAATGGACAGCCAACAGAGAATTTATCATTATCACTGATAATGGTAACTGCCAAAAATTCCAGTCCACACCTCCACAGATAAATTGACTGTCCCTGTGGAAGGGGACTGAATAGAAAAGCTCACATGGAGCCTTCCAAATCTGCCAGTTGCCACCCAATGCAGCAGCATTTGAGACTGTCGGAGTCCTTGGCAGTTCACTCCAATACAGACAGGTTCACAGGCCATTAAAGACCCTTCCTCTCCACTCGGGATGATGCTCCCTCATCCTAAGCATCTTCACCTGTGTTCCCAACACTGGCACAGGACAGACTTATCAGTGCGAACATGAAACAGCTAAAGACTGCAATGATTTGTAGGTTCAGGTGAAACTTGAACATCCTTCTCCGGGGAGAGGAAGCAATGATGCCATCAAATGAAGCAATTTGCATCCTGTGCACCAAACTTATCTAGGGAGGGTGGGAAATAGGATTGGGAAGATAAATCCAAGACACCAATCTTTGTTTACAGTATCAGTATTTCATCCTCTGCTGGGCCATCCCAGGCCCACAACACTTGTATTTATGATTCATGTACAGTGTTTATGGTTCCCATGAGGGTGGTGAGACACTGGAACAGGTTGCCCAGAGAAGTTGTGGATGCCCCATCCCTGACAATGTTTAAGGCCAGGTTAGACGATGTCCTGAGCAACCTGATCTAGTGGGTGGCATCCCTGCCCACAGGGGTATTTCCAAGGATTAGATGATCTTTGAGGTCCCTTCCAATGCAAACCAATGTGTAAGAACACTATAAGGCCACATATCTCTTACTAAACTTTAATGCCTTTAATCAAGGAGACACAATGGTTTACCTTGTTTTAAAATGAAATCTTTTAACTTGGCAGGCTGCAGCCCCTGCAGTCGTATTTGATTAAGTATTATCATTCAGCTGTTTTTTAGAATCCTAACCAGCTAGGCCTACACCTACCATGGTACTTACATGCTGCAGAACCCACTCAAGTAATTTAACTCAAGGTGTACATAGAGCCTGCAAATTTCTGTGACCAGAGCCTAACTTTGTTTACCAAATCTCAGCACTAACAGGTTAATTTCTGACTTAAAAAACAAGGATTTTCTTGGCATGATCTGCTACGCACAGTCACGCCAATTAGAAAGAAGGTAATAGGACTGTTACCACAGATATATGAATTAAATAAAACATTACATGTAATGCCCTGGCAGAATAAATGCTGTACCCTTTTTTTACATTAGCCTGAAACAACCACATGCAGGCTCCACCAGGAACCAAGCCAGAAGATTATCCATCCTTTTTGCCACACGTGGATTCTCTGATGATCAGTATCTGGAACTCCACGTGCTCGTCGGTTCATCTGCGGTTAAAGACAACGAATTCAGGCACAATCACACTCACAGGCGACCGCGAGGGGATGCGTGCGGGACAGCGCCTGCCGCGCAGCCCGACCTCGACCCAACACCGCAACGGGAGAGGCAGTGCTCGAGAGCTGAGATCTGATAAGTCTGCCCAAACGGCTTAGCCGTACCAAGCAGTCAGCGATAAAAAAATAAGTTGTTCGTGCAGTCGCTGCACATCCGTGGCACCGCACTCGCGCTACTCTGCTCGGTTTCACACCGCTTAAATACCAGTCAAGCAACAAGTTGCTCCTGAGCCTTCTCGCCCTTCCTACGGCAGTGCGGGAGGAAACAGGCAGCACCGGGGGGGGAACTTATCACCGCGGCTTCCCCGGACACAGCACAGCCCCAGCACTGGCCGTGCCCCTGCCCGGGCAGACTCCATCGGCTCCGGGGGAGCGTCCGCTCCCACCGCTTCCTCTCCTCTCCTCCCCTCTCCTCCCCTCCCCTCATCCCGCGGCGCAGAACCGCGGCCACCTCACGCCCCTCACCTCCGCCGCCCTCCTCCTCCTCCTCCTCCTCCTCCTCCTCCTCCTCCTCCTCCTCCTGCCGCTCGTTCCTCCTCTCCCGGCCCGGACTACGCTGCCCGTGGTGCCCGGCGGCGCCGCGGCTGCGCGGCCGCCCGGGGGCGGGGGCGGAAGCGTTGCCGGGCCCAGCCCGCCGCGGCCGGGCCGGGCCGAGGCGCCGCCGCCATGCCCCGGGACAACATGGCCTCCCTGATCCAGCGGGTGGCGCGGCAGGCGGGCCTCACCTTCCGCAGCCCGGCGGGCCCGGCCTTCGGCGAGAACCTGCACCGCCTGCAGCAGTTGCTGGACGAGGTGCGCGCCGAGGACTTGCACCTGGCGCCGCGGGGGCCGTCGGCCGCGGCGGCGGCGGCGGGCGGGGGTCCGCCGTGGGCCGGCGTGGTGCCGCCCGTCAGCTACATGCACATCTGCGAGACGGAGAACTTCAGCATGGGCGTGTTCCTGCTGCGGAGCGGCGCCTGCATCCCGCTGCACGACCACCCGGGCATGAACGGCATGCTGAAGGTTCTGTACGGCACGCTGCGCATCGCCTGCATGGACACGCTGCCCGCCGGCGCCGCCGCCGCCCCGCCGCCCCCCGCCGCCGGCTCCGGGCCCTGCCTGCGCGCCCTGTTCCGCTCCCGCCAGCACTACACGCCCGCCTCGCCGCCCTGCCTGCTCTCGCCGCACACCGACAACCTCCACCAGATCGACGCCGTGGACGGGCCAGCCGCCTTCCTCGACATCCTGGCGCCGCCCTACGACCCCCAGCACGGCCGGGACTGCCACTACTACCGGCTGCTGGAGGGGCCGCCGGCGGGCGCCGAGCCGCCCGCGCTGCCGCGGGAGGTGTGGCTGGTGGAGACCCCGCAGGCCGCCGACTTCTGGTGCGGGGGCGAGCCCTACCCCGGGCCCCGCGTCTACCTCTGAGCCGCCGCCGGCGGCGGCCCGGGCCGGGCGGCGGCCGCTGGGACGATGCGCTCGCCCCGCCGGGAGAGGAGGGGAGGGGAGCGGAGCCCGCCCGGCCTCCCCCGCCCGGCCGCGCCCCAGGCCCCGCACAGCGGCACCGCGGGCACACGGAGCTCCGCGCCGGCCGGAGCTGCGCGGGTCACAGCCTTCCGCTGACCGCGGGCTGCATAGGTCGGGGGAAATAAAGCGCCAGAACGTGCTTATGTCCTTTGGGTCGATGTGGGAGAGCAGCGCGGTTAAACTTCTGCTCAGCTGAAGGGTCGGGGGAATAATCCGGCATCCTATGTAAATAGTTAGGGCCGCACGTTAGGGAGGGAATTAAGGCTCTGAAGGGAGAGTCAACGCAATAAGAATTGCCGGCTTCCCCCGAAGGGGCTCCCACCGCCAGAGCCAGCTGGCAGTGGTGGGCCAGGGTGCCCACCCAGCTTGGGCAAGGGGCTGGTCCAGCTGCAGCCTTTGGGGACTCGGTCTCCAGAGCGATTCTCAACAAGAGCTGTACCCTGGTAGCAAAAAACCAACCCAGAACAACTCCTGAGCCAGGACATGCTCCTACAGTAAACACCAGTGATCCCCAGGGCTGGAGTTGAGGGAATTCCCGCTCTGAAGGGATGCTGTCAAATTCAGAGTTACTTTTCAGCAGTTATTTAAAGCGTTGTGTACAAGATCTCACTATTTCAGCTGAGAATTACTGAGTGCATCTATGCATATTTCCTTCAGCAAGGAGAAGGAGACTTTCAGCTGCTAATTAACCTCACTTGGAACCTCTCATGCAGCGGAAGGTTGCAGAAACTGTGGGCATCATAAGAGAAAAAAACAACTCTCCACTGTTGTGGAAGCCACTCTAGAAACACAGTGTATTTGCAAACCCTACACATACAGCAGCACATACCCTAGGTACCGATAACATTGGACCTGATGTCTTCTCTTTAAAGCGTGGTCTTTGTTTTTATATGGACAAGAGAACGCTTCAGGCTTTTGAAGCCTTGCAGTTTCCGTCTTTATACTATTTATAAAGACTACTTTTTCATAAAGCTTTTAAATAAACGTAGAGTAGAAGAGACACCAGGAATTTCACCTCGCTATGATGGAAGTGGTCTGGAGATGCAGTTTGTCCATGGCAGGGAATGCAATCTTTCTAACATGGGAGAAACATTTTCTATGAGTGAAATACTCCGTCTGTACTGCAGGGACTGGTCTTGTGCCTGTTCATCATAACGCACACTTGGTACCACAAACCCAGGCCAGGGCAGCCTTGGCCATATTACTCATGATGTGGCAATTTGAGTAAGAAAACATGATTACCAACCTCCTAAGTGACGTACCAACCTGCTCCAGAAATCATTCCACAACTGGCTTTAATTTTTCTGTGTATTTATAAAAGCAGACTTGTTTTTCCTGTACAGTGGCTTGTATGTGAATTTTTAAATGATTCTGATACGGCATTGCTGCTTTTTTTGTCTTTTGTTGGGTTTTTTTTGGCCTGCAAAAGAATGAATGTAAAATACAGTCAGCATTATGCATGCATGGAATAATTCTTTTGCAAGGAAAAATTGGTAGAAATTATTTCAGGTGATTTCCATTTATTTTTGGAGCACTTTTTAAGTGTCTGATATTTCTGCAGCTGGCTTACCTGTTTTTCTTGGAATTCCCCTGCAGCTTAGCAGCAGTTAATGTTTAATGATTCTCAATCGAATGTAGTCATTAACTATAAGGCAATGCCTCCCTGTGTTACAGCCTGTTTCTACCTCTCTCTGATGCTAATAAAGACCATCATCTGTTTTCAGAAGTCCACAAAGAAGATAGCAGGGTGCGGGCCAACAGCTGTACTGGAAAACCAAACTGGGACAGAGAGCATTTTTTATCTCGTCTGCGCTATCCCCCCCTTAGGTCTTTCTGCTTGGTTTTTAATTTTTTTCCCTCCATGTGTAAAACGTAGTCAAGATGTTTAATGGGACAGGACTTTTAATCCATCTTTCCGAAGAGGACAGCATGGTCCCTTCCGCTGCGGAGTGCTGTTAGCAACTCCGGGAAAACTATTTCTTTTTGTTTTTTCTATTAAGGTGTTAGCATCAAAGTATTAAAAGCTGAGAAAAACAGCAAAGAAAACCTCAAATGCATTAAGAAAAAGCGCCTCTATGTAACTTCTTGCTTACTTAGTAATTGAAACTTACTTCATATGTTCTGGATATCTGTAAGCAAAAGGTTTAAGTCTGTAATGCCGTTCCTTCTCTCTGCAGTCTGGTTATTGTGTTTTCACAACAGCAAAATTACTGTTATTGCTGAATTATAGAATAAATACAGGATATCTCACCACTGAGCAGTCATTACTTTGCTTCACAAGTACAACAGCCTTGAACCAAGTACAGTACAGAGCACTAGTTTCTTTTGCCTCACAATCCAAACAGTGCAACTGGCCTTTCTTTGGGAGGTGAGATGTAGCACTGGGTTCTCAGCCCAAATCCTGCACCAGTGCCTTGCAGACAAATCCAGGCACATGCACTACTGCTGCTTTTGAAGCTGGCTCTTGCTGTAAGGCAAAGTCAGAGGTGTAGGACCGCTGGTACTGCTACGCAATATGAGGTGTTCCTGTGGCTGTACACTGGTCACCAGCAGTTTCTTAATTCAGCTCTTTTACAATTTCTGTGGTGTTTACCTTATTTTTTGCTTTTGACTGGGGTTTTGGTTTTGTAGCGTGGCTTCAGACAGTAGTTGGGAGTGTGCAAGTGGAGCCTTGGGTTGTGCGTCTAGGTAGCTGATACCAATTTTGTTCATGATGCTCTGGCTATGACCGAGCTGTGGTTATCCGAGGCTGTGGTGGTACATCCAGAAGCCCAGCAGGCTGAGAGCACTGGATCCCTGTCCTGCAGGCCAGCGGTGCTGACCGAGGAGGCTGCAGCTCCCATGTGACATCCCTCCAGCAGCAGGCCGTGGTCTCTTGGGGGCCAGGAGCGCATGGGATCAGGTGGTGAAGCTGCAACACAGGAGGCAAAAGCTTACTTGAGCTGCTGAGGTAGATGGGGGGGCAATGAGTGTGGCAGCTCTGGAGCTGGCGTTGTTCTGTGGCTTCTCCATCCCGCACAGGCTGGTCCATGACCAACTTTGGAAGTCTGCTTCCCATCTGATTCAGAATCAGGCATGTCGCTTCAGCTCCTGTTGACTGCCTCTCTCAAGCAAAGAGCAGCTGCCCCAAAAGCCAGCACCAGTTCCAGAATATGGGGAACAGGACATTTCAGACAGAAAAAGCAGGTGCCACTGGGCTTTGCACAGCAGGACCCGGCACTGGGGAAGCAGCCACTGGGAGCCGCCAGGCAGCGGCTTTGCCCCCGCGCCCTGAGGTGCTGGGCTGTGGCATTAGTGCCAAGGTCCATCCTGCTCAGCTCACTTCTGCAGTGCGGCCACATCGAGGATCCCTGCGGCAGAGGGCAAGCCCATTAGGGCCGGCACGGCCCTGCACCGACGGCAGGACCCGAGGGTGGGCCGAGGCTGGGATAACATCTTAAAAAACAATAATCAAAACAGGTTAAAACAAACAAACAAACAAACAAAATAGAAGCGCTATGTTTTGGCCAGATTGGTTCGGCAGAAGCAGTCCGGCTGTGCCGCGGGGGTGAGCGCTGCCACCCCGGGCCGCTGCGGAGCCCCCGGGCGCGGGCGCGGGCGCGGCACCGCCCGCACAGCCCCCGCGCCGCCGGGAGCCGCTTCCCCCGAGCGCGGCCGTCGGGGCGGCGGTACTCGCCGTTCCGGAGCCCACTCGCGGAGGCTGCCTGGGGCGGATCGTAACCGCGGAACAAAACAAGAGAGTGATTCAAAAAAAACCCACCCCGCTCCCTGGTTAATATTATCCCGTCTCTCGTCTCCGAGGGAAATCCCCGCGCCCGAGAGCGAGTGTTTGTACGCCGGCGCCGGGGCCGCTGTTTTTCCGCGCCGAGGCGGTGTGGGGCTCCCAGCGGACCCGGGCGGGGCTGCCCCGCAGCACCCCGCCGCCGGGACCCCCCGGGGCCCAGGGACGAGGAGGGGACACCCCCGCCCCTGGGTCGGGCCAAGCAACCTAAGGAAATAAAGATGTCGATTTAGCATAATTAAGAGATTTATTTGTCGTCTTTTATAAACGTTGTAAGCACCTACCCTATTGTCGAAAAGTTTATTTACAGAGTGGCCAGAAAGATAGCCCCCCCTCTCCTACCAGCCCCCGTTAGTGGTTGTGCATTATTCGTGTTACCTGCGGCGCACTGGGTCCCGGCCGACCACGGGCGCCGGTCCCAGCCCGAGTATTTACATCCTGTCCCAAGTCCTACTACAAACGGAACACTTTTAAGTCACCAAAAAGAAAAACAAAAACAAAACCCCAAACCAGTGCGTACAAAAATATAGTCTCTAAAAAAAAAAATCTCAATATTAATAGGCAGAAATGTACAGCCATACTAAAACCAGGGAGGGGAAAACTTTCCGGTCTCGGTGTCGCCGCTGTCGTCGGAGCGGATAGGTAAGGCACCCCCCCCCCCACATGCAGACAGGGGACCGGGCTCTACACCACACAAGGCACCAAGGACACCTCACCACGACGGCACTGCATGCATCCATCTTCCCGCCGCAGCCCCTATGTACACCCGCCGGCCCGGCCCGCTCTGGCCCGCCCCGGCCCGGGGGAGCCCCGCGGCGCCGCCAGGTGCTCGTCGCGCCCCGCCGGGCCCCGCTCCGCTCCGCTCCGCGCCCGCCACGCTCGGCGGCGGCTCCGCGCTGGGTCCTGCGCGCCCCGCGCCGTCAGGGCGTCCGCGTCCGCGCCGCGCAGGGGGCCAGGGCCGCGCCGCTCCCGCCGCCGGGCTGCGGGCACCCGCCGCCGCCTGCCGCTCCTTTCCGCTCCTTCTGGCGCAGGTGGATCTTGGTGTGCCGCTTCCTCTCGTCGGAGCGGGCGAACTTCCTGCCGCAGAAGTCGCAGGCAAAGGGCTTCTCGCCGGTGTGCGTGCGGATGTGGGTGGTGAGGTGGTCGCTGCGGCTGAAGTTCCGCATGCAGATGCGGCACTGGAAGGGCTTGTGGCCCGTGTGGATGCGGATGTGCCGGGTGAGCTCGTCGGAGCGGGAGAAGCGGCGGTCGCAGCCCTCGGCGGGGCAGGGGTAGGGCCGCTCGTGGACCGGCGTCTTGCTGGGCCGGTTGGGGTACTTGCGGGGCCGCAGGATGGGCCGCAGCGGCAGGTGGTGCGGGCTGTAGGCGCCGGCGGGCAGCCGGGCTCCCGCACCCTCGCCCCCGCCGCCGCCGCCGGGAGCGCTGCCGGGGGCGGCGCCCGCCGGGGGCGCCCCCATGGTGAAGTTGCGGATGGTGGAGAGCGGCGTGAGGGGAGGCGGGACGCGGAGCGAGTCGAGGGGGCAGGGGAAAGGTTTGCGGTCGGGGCCAGGGTGCAGCTCCCGCTGGCACTGGGGCGGCGGGAAGAAGCCGCCGTACTCAGGGATCATGGTGAAGAGCCCGCCGTCGGCCGCCGCCGCCTTCGGGGAGGGGTAGGAGGGCGGCGGGGGAAAAGGCAGCGCTCCGCCGCCGGCGGCGGGCAGGAAAGCCGAGGAGGGGTCTTGCGGGTACAGGTCACCGCAGCCCGAGTAGGGCGGAGGCGGCGGCGAGTAGAGATGCTCCAGGTCGGCCGGCTGGCCCTGTGCCATGGTACAGCCGAGGGCCCCGGCCAGCGGGTTGGGGGAGGCGGCGGAGGCGGCGGTGGCCGAGGAGGCGGCGGAGGCGGCGGAGGAGGCGGCGGAGGAGGTGGCGGAGGAGGGCGTGCTGACCCCCTGCAGGATCCCCGCGCTCACGATGTTGATGATACCCTCGGGGTAGCAACCGGCGCCCGGGTACTGCGGGTCGATGGAGAATTTGCCCATGTAGGTGAAGGTCTGGTTGCGGGAAGCCGGGGCGTTGGGCGCGAAGCCGCCGCCGTAGGGCAGGTCCAGGGCCCGCTTGTCGCCCATGTCCACGTTGATCATGCCGTCTGGGGGAGCAAGGAGCAGGTCAGCCCTCCGCAACGCCACCCGGCACCGGTCCCGGCCGCCGCCCGCGCGGGGCTGCGGCGCGCACATGTTGCGCTCCGGCTGCCGGAGGGCTCCGCGCCGACTGCAACTTTTCCCCCAGAGCCGGGCGCGGAGACAGAGCTGCCGCGAGGGGCGGGGGGAACCCCAGCCGGCCGCCAGGGGAGCCCCGCGGAGGGTCCTGGCACCCCGTCCCAGTCCGCCCCCGCCCGCCACTCCGGGTCCCCTCCGCCCTCCGCGGGCGGCCCGTCCCGCACCTGCGCGGGCTCCGCTTACCTCCTGCCACACCGCTCATCTGGTCAAACGGCCCTGCCAGGTCGGCATTGGGGAAGATCGCCACCGAAGTTGGCAGCGCGGCCGAAATGTCATCCGCGGGGTAAATGCCCTCGGGGAGCTGGTGCACGAATCCGCCGAGGGTCACCGGGATCTTGTCCACCGCCTTGGCGGTCATCATGGGGGCAGCGGGGCGGCCGCGGGAGCGGCGCTCCCGGCCGGCGGTGGGCGCTCGGGGCGGGAAGGGGAGGGCGAGGAGGGGGCGCTTCCCCCTGCCTCCCACTACCGGCGCGGGGGGACGGCGGGGAGCCGGCGCGGCATGTGCGGGCGGGCGGCCGCCCCGTCGCGGCGGTGCGGTGGCCGCGGTGCCCCGGGAGCGCCGCGCTCCCGCCGCAGCTCGCGCTGGAGCACAAGTCTGGCGGTAACTATTTATGGGAGCCCCCTGAATGCCCGGGACGTCACTGCCCATATAAGGACTGAGGAACGGGGCCCGGCGGTCACGTGGGCTCGGGCATGCGGGACCCGCCGCCCCGCGCCTGCCCCGGCCCCCCCGCCCCGCACACCCCCCGCGCCCTGCGGGGGCGGCCCCGACCCGCCCCGGCCCCGTGCGGCCCCCGCCGCCGCCCGCCGCGCCGCACAGGGGGGTATTCCGGTGGCGGGGCCCTTGTCCTAAAAAGGCGAGGATCCGGCCCCGCCCCCCTGCCCTTTTTAGGGAACCCGTTCCGGAAAATTTTAAAAACACTCGGAAAAGCAGAGGAGGTCCCGGGGCCGCCCCGCCGGACCCCGCTCACTTTCTCAGCAGCCCGTAACCGCAAGCCGGTGTCGAGTCAGAAAACAGCCGCATTCACGGAATACAGCTTCTCCTTTCTTAAAGAAAAAAATAATATTAAAAAAATATTTTTTGTTTTCTGAATTACGGGTGGAAAGAGCCGCCGAGCAGAGCGACTCGGCGGCGCTGCTTTTTTTGGAAAGTGTCTGATCTATATATACCGTCGCGAAAACGGAACCGCCCGCTCCGCCGTCGGTGGGTTGTTGTTGTACCGACGGGCACAACCGGGGACGGGACGGAGGAGGCTGCACTGCCCCCCCTGCCGCCCCCACCACGCCCCCGTCCCATCTTGTCCCCGCCGCTCCCACCCTGCTCGGATCAACCTTTTGCTTCCACAGCTTTCATCCTCAGTAACATTTCCATTCCCACTTCTGCTTTCTTTCTCCGTGATCTCCTCCATAACGAGGGTATCAAACCAAAGAGTGCTTAAATTCTTTTTTTTTTCCTCCAAAGTACTAAAAATAACCTCCCTTGTGCCTCCCTTCCCAGGAGAAGCCAATCTTTCATACGCTGTTCCCAAGCTTAGAGCTTGCAGCCCCTACATCTTCTTGCTGATGAGGGTGTCAGATGTAATTATTTTTGAAAGCTGTATCCCATGTCACTAATCTCATTTACTTGGGGATATTTCATCTTGTGGCTGTTTAGTCCTGCATTTAGGAAAGCAACTCACATATGGTCTGTAGCGTTTGAGGCCCCTTTTCAATGTTCTGCAGTAAAAATCCAACCCATTTGGATTTTTATCCAAATAATCCACATAACAACCCAAAGAGCAGCAAGATGTGGCAACATATGAAAGATGCTATGAGAGTGTGCACTCTTGTTCGAAAGCAACAAGCAGAGAATACATAGGAAGGATAAAACCTCTTTGCTTTCATTTTTAACTGCAGATACCAATATTTAGAGGTCTAGTGCATTCCAGGGCTCGGGCATCCCTAAGGAACGTGCACTTACCTCTGCCTTCAGTCCCAAGTGCTGTCACAGTGTCTCCCAGGCCCCGTTTTATCCATGCCACACACCTCACACCCCAGCTGAGAAAGGCTCTTTCAGTTCCTCCAATTCTGTTTCACTGCCTTTGGTGATGCTCCAGGTTCACTACTTGTCCAGGCACTGCAGAGCCCAGGCTAGACAGGAGCGTCTCTGGAAAAGTGAAAGTTTTAGGGACATTAGTTGTACTTTCTAAGGAATAGTAGGCGTAAACATAGATATTTGCCTTTGTGGGTGATCAGAGAAGTGTGCACAGTAACTAGTAAATATATAACAGTGTTTTTTAACATAGATTTTTATTATCAGTCCTTTCTAGCACTTAATATATAGCCAATACAGTTTGACATATGAGATTTAGTTGAAAGAAAGCTTTCAGCAGGATTCTAGATATTTTTGTTTGAAAGACCCATCTCAATTTAAAAATTAAATTGTGACAGAGAGACAGGTTCTGGGAAATTTGACTGAGAAGCAGGAGCAATTGTATTGTACCTTTCCATTACAGCTAAGCTGTAATTGGTCTAATCGCTACTATAAAAGAACAAAATATTGGAATCTGTTGTGCAGTGGGGTGAATTACTTTACATGAATTTGAGAAACAGTGCAGTATCCTCCTTACTGCAAAACATTGCTGATGTATCAGTTTTATGGATATTCTACCTAATTTTCCTGTATTGTTTCAAAATAGCACATGCCCACTGATGACACTAACTCATAATGCACACAGGAGAAAGAAGAACCAAGGTTCCACACCCCACCTCAATCTCACCACAAATCAATTCCACCTTTGAACTAACTTGGCTAATTTAATGTTCTTCTACTATGGAGAAGGATTTAATGAAAGACTGACGCAAATAAAATCCACTGTACCTCCTGGCTGACTTCACCTGAGGAATACTACTATGGTTAGGTTTGTTGGTTAATTTTAAAAGTCTTCTTAAGCATGGAGTAAATTATGTCTGATTTCCAGCCTTTCCAGGAACAATCAAGTCACTCAGCATCTCTCAATGGGAGCTTTGTCTGAGTGGCAGCAGGATCTCGTGTGGGGCAAGATGGAGACGTAGTTAATGCTCAGTTTCAGGCAGATGTTGACAGATGAGACCCCAGTGTTTCTGGGCCCTTTTCAGATATTCTTGCTGTATTGCTTTGCATGTGCTTTGTGCCTTTGATCCCCGTTTGGCTGCTTACAGCAGACTCTGAGCATTGGACTGTCCACCTCGCGCTGACGTCAGTGAGCCTTATACGCAAAAATACTGATTTCTGTGGTTCCTATAAACCACGTGGTTTCATATGACAGACATTGCTGGTGCAAATTGCCAAATCCCCACTCGCACCAAGAGCCTCGAATGCGCCTGACACATCTGACTGGATATAGCACTGACTGAGGAGGGTTCAGAGCTGAAGGGCAGAACTTCTATTCCCAATTTCTTTGAAACCAGGCTCCTTTGGATTTACTACATTTGCTCTTTGAACAAGTTGCTAGCTGATGCACTGGGGTTCTATTTTCCTGCAGTCATTCTCTACCACAAGTACCTGAGACAGGAGCTGTAGAAATAAAATTGTCCTTGCCTCCATGAGTTGAGAGTGGCTGAGGAAGAAAAGGCAGCTCATCATCTGTGGAGCTGGCAACACATTTCACCAGTGTAACATCATACATTTGAGTCATCTCTCCAGGGGTTTACTATGCTTTTGCAGCAAAACTCGACCGACCTCATGTGCTAACAGCAGTGATGCTAGTAGGCCTGTTTGGGAAATGCACTGTGCATCCTGCTGGTTTTGGGAATGTTAAAGTGGCCCCAGCTCAGCAGGTGTCCTCAGGAGTGGGAACTCAGATGCAATCAGGGAGTTGCTTTCAGATAGGAAATGAGTGACCCTGTCCTCTGACAACAGCAAAGGACAACTGTCTGGGCTAGATTCATGTTGAGGTTGGTGCTTCCTTAACATTTCATATAAAAGAGATCTTCTTTCCAAAGCTGGATTTCAGAGTTTCCTAAATTTGTCCCTTTTCATTGGGGGTAGAAAGATTTGTCATGTCCTCACAGGATGAAATGCTTGTTTACTAATACCTTCTGTTTTGGCAGGGTGTCCCCTGGATTCCCAAGTTGCAGGCAAAAGCCACTTCCCTTCAGTCTACCCTGCCAGCCCCTCACGGGACTGATACAGGCTCACAGCCTGTACTGGCCAGTCACCAAAACCTGGAATTCAGCCAGGGAAACCTGCTGTAAACATGAAGGTACAGAAAACAGCTGCCTGACTGCTGGCATGCCAAGGAAATAGGATGGTTAAGGAGCAGAGGAGAAGGCATCCCAGTCTGCCCTTAATTACAGTGCCTTGAAACCACTCTGTGGTTTCCAGCCAAGCAAGCTTGTTGTCTTAGGATGAATGCCTGTAAATTTGAAATAAGTAAATGACTTTATTGTGAGTATTTGGCTCAGGAGAGCCATAGCAGCATCCTGAAGGGCTATTTAAATGTCAATAACATTTTTTAATTCGGGCTATAGGAATTAAACAAACTCATGTGGAATCAGCAAGCTACTAGTTTAAGTTTGTGTGGCTGTGGACAAGTGTGTGTGGCAGAGCAAACTTCCAGTCAAATAAAAGCAACAACAAACTCGTTAGCTCAAAACTTATTCTCGTTATTAAACACGCAGAACATTTCCTGGATGTTCCCGTACACGGTTTCTAGCACACGTATTAAATCCGTAGTCCTAGTTCCACTCACCCCGTTCGTTCCTCGGGGAACACCCGAGGGAGCGGGAGCGGGTGCTCCCAGCCGGCGGCGGGAGGGGAGCGGAGAGCGTGTGCGGGCTCCACTGCCCTCTCCTGGGGGAAGGCGCTGCCGGGAGTCAGCAAGGACTCGGCAGCTGAGCAAAAAGCGATGCGTTGGGCTGAGTGCTGCTGGTGTTTCACGGAATCACAGAATATGCTGCGTCGGAAGGGACTCACAAGGATCATCGAGTTCGACCCTTAGCCCTGCACAGGACCATCCCCAGGAGTCACACCATGTGCCCCAGAGTGTCATCCCAATGCTTCTTGAACTCTGTCAGCCTTGGTGCTGTGACCACTGCCCTAGGGAGCCCGTTCCAGTGCCCAACCACCTTCTGGGGGATGAACCTTTTTCTAATATCCAACCTAAACTTCCTCTGACACAACTTCAGACCATTCCCTCGGGTCCTGTCACTGGTCACCACAGAGATCAGCATCTAACCCTTCTCCTCTTCCCCTCACGAGGAAGTTGTAGACTGCAACAAGGTCTCCCCTTAGTCTCCTCCAGCTGAACAGACCAAGTGACACCTTTTCTGCTTTAGATTATACTTTGAAATATGGCATCAGGGAAAAAAAATGTTTTAGGGCTTTAAACTGAAAGCAAACAAGTTTAGATTAGATTTTAAGATTAAATTCTTTATTGTGAGGGGGTGAGGTCCCAGCACCGGTTGCCCGAAGAAGCTGCAGCTGCCACATCCCTGGAAGTGTTTCACCGTGTAACAGCACCCCTAAAGGTTTTCATCACAGTTGTGCTACCTATAGAGAGAATATAGCCCTGTGGAGTCAGAGATCCCAGCCACAGGCTGTGACTCTGCAGCCCCAAAGGTATCAAGACGAGGATCACATACTGCAGAGAGGTGCTGGGAGCAACCCACAGAGGGGCATCCCTGCTGGAAGGCTAAAATATCAGCTCTGCATGCTGCTTGCCAGGGGAACAAAGAAAAAAAGAAAAGAAAAAAAAGTTGCTTCTCATAACTGTGAAAATAACTGGGATACACATATGCATGAGACAAGACTCTCAACATAACGACGATTTTGTTTCTGAATAGTGATTGTCTGCCTACTAAGCTTTAGTTTCCAGTCCTTTCTTCCAAAACTAGTTTCACTTACCCTTGTATTTCCTGCTTTAATGTGTCTCCTGTGCTTTTTGTAAATACTGCCTTGTCCCATGGCTGGGCCTTTAGTCCAGAGAGAGATTAATTGAGCACATCTCTTAATGATGCGAGTGGCCTTCTTCCTTGAAGGGCTGAAATAAAAGAAGTATAGCAAGAGTCACATTTTCAGTTCTCCTGTTGGTCCCATTACCTAGTGTTCGAGTGCAGAGAAAGCTTGCCAGAAGGCTTTCTGGACACACTCAGTTTGTAGGAAACGGGGCCTTCAGAACCAAGCACAGCTTTTAATCCTCAGCTGAGGAATAAGGTCAGGTATGGCACCTCTTTCCAGCAGACCAGCAGGGAAACTCTGGCACCATTTTCCAAGCAATCTTCTGAGAAGAGATACAGAAGAGCTCTGTGGGGTGTTTCTCAGAAACTTCCCACCCCTCCAGGGAAGCTGGAGCCACTCACAGGATTCTTAGATTTCCAGGCACTCATTTGCCTTTGCCCTGTCTGTGTGCCACTTCTCAAAACCTGTTTCCATTTATGTCTCGTTTCTCTGTGCTTTGGTCGTAAACCAGTCTGCCTTGAGCATTGGAACCCCTCAGCTCTTTGCTCTGGGTAAGTCAGTCTGAGTTTGGTTCTGGTTTTTCCTTATTTTTTTATCAGCATTTATTTTCTGCTCCTGAGGGCATGTCTACATGCTCCAGTCTCACCATCCTGACTGTAAATTCCTGAGGACAAGGGTCTTCAGGTTCATTTTCAGCAAAGTTAACCAATGGATGGCTTTCTGTCAGGAGCTGACAGCAAATGTTACTAGAGCAGAGAATTTGAAAAAAAAAAAAAAAAAGCCACAAGAGAGTTAAATAAGCAAGATGTTTTGCTTTAAAATTTTTAGGGCCAGATCTTCAAGTGGTGTAAGTTAGCATAAGTTTTCTGATGCTATAACCCCTACAATCTGAGTGGAAGTCAAAATTTGATGTGATTTTATTTACGGTTTGGTTATTTGCAAGGCTAAAACTCCAGCTTCTCCTGGGGGTTGGCATGGTCCTTTTCATCCTATATTTGGGCTGCTGCCACCTGTTTTGCAGGAGTTTGTTTCTATCTTTGATTTATATTTCTCTGCTGCACTGCATTGGCCTTGTTCTTTCACCTCCCCTCTCATTCATGTATCTCCTATTGTCCAACCTTTTCAACTCTCTTTTCCCTCTTCCCCCTCCCGTCTTTCCTCTTCCTTGGTAGTTCCCCCTTATCTCAGCAATTGCTGCCAAGAGCTATATTTGGAATAGAGTGGGAACAAGCTATTCTTGTGACTTTACTTTGAAATAACTGGGAAGAGCAGTATGATTTTCTTTGAGCGAATATAAGATACATCGAGGAGAAGGCAGGCTAGTAAAGTCAAAACAACATCATTAGGGAATACCTGCCCAGCAGGTTCATCTTTCCCAACTCTCAGGATGACTTTACCTGTTATCAGTTCTTGTTTGCTCTGTTTTAGCTTTAAATCCTCCTTTTGTGCCAAGTTCCTCTCTCAGGTTAGTAACCTGAGGTGCTAACAAGGCCTAGCTTATCACCACAGTGTCTGGGCACTCATACATCAAGGGGAATGACTGCAACTTAAAATTTCAGATCCCAAAATTAGATGAACCAGGATATATATTTGTTTAATACCTGAACTCAACACCATTGCATCTTCTGGTGTAGTCACAGGATGCTGTTACAGAGTCCCACTTATATGGGCTAGCACAGAAATATGCTGGGAGGAGCAACTTGCTATGGAGCAATATGATTTCTCCATGTCCTCTTACATTAATTCTCTCTCATCACCACCTGTTCCTCATCCCCCCTGCCATTTAAACTACTCTGAGCAACATATTATCAAAGCCAGCAAGAAACAGAGCTACCTGAACAGGACAGCACAGAACGTATTGCTCCCTATGCCCCATATTTCTGTGTTTATACCATTAACTCCTACACTGGCAAATCAAACAAGAAATGAGGCCAAATGAGAAACTCAGCATCACATCTTAATGCTTTGTGCCTGTGCCAGAAGAAGACCCAAGTCTATTTGTCTACTCTCAAGTGAAGCTGGTTCTATTAAAACTGTACGGCTGTAACGTGTTTGTGTGTGAAACTGCTTCCTACAGGGGAAGATACATGAAAATACATGCAGAAAGATGCAGGGACAAGAGCTTTCCTTACAAGTGGCTACTAAATGTTTGACAAGAAACTAGAAGGAAGTGATTCTTCCATCCATCAATGGCTTCCTGGCATTTTATAAACCAGCTAACAGAAATGGTCATGCTGACATGGTGCTTCCACAGTTGTGTCTGCAACAATTGTGAATAAGCTCAGTTTGCCAACAGAATAAAAGCCAATACCAATATCTTAGGAGGGCAAGGCAGATAGAGCTGTAATGCTTTTCTATCAGACCATGTAAGAGAAAAAGACATCAGTCTTCAAGCAAACAGATTCTTTTCCATGTTCACACTGCTACTACTGCCACCACAATGCAGATCTTAAACATGCAGTGTATATCAATTACAAACAGTCTAAGCAAAGGGAAAAATGAATGACCCAGGCTAAGAAGTGACATTTCAGTACTACCGGTAATTCCCATCAGGGCTTGCCAAGTGTCTCTGGGCTTCTGTCCCTTAAAACTGACAATATAACAATAACAATATAATAACAATACAATAACATTTCATACTGAATTAAGCACATGTGCAATGGCTAAGCACATTTCATTAGTATCGGATGAGTTTTGTGCTGCCATAGAAAGCACATTTATTTTATTTATGTGTTCCCAAACTCAGGACAACAGACAAATGAACTTTGACATATTTAGAGAGCACTGCTAAATCTATGGTGAACTCAGAGTGCCCTCCAGTTACCTCTCATCCCCTGTCCCACTCTCACTATGCAAAAATCTTTAGTTTAAGGCTCACAGGGCACTAAGGATACAGACCTGGGCCGGTTTGCTGAAGAGGTAACTAGCCCACAGCTGTATGTCCACAAACAAGTCTGCACTTACTGGCCCAGGGACCAGAAACTGCTTCCCAGGCTCAGGAGTGCCAGTGTGCCTTTGCTTTCTATTACTGAGCAGATGCAGATATGACTGAGGCTTGGCTGCACCAAAGTTGGAACTAAACCCTGCTAGGAAAGCCACCAAGTCGGCTTTCCTCAACCTCCCTGGACTGGACCAGCTGAGAAGATCAGCATTTTCTGGGCCTTTCTGCCACCATTCAGAATGAAGGGAATTTTCATACCCATAGTTCGAGTCCTTACCCATAGTGTGTGATGTGCTGGATTCATCCCTCTTTTCTACCTAAAAGCAGCTCAGCCCATTTCTTTCACCTTGTAGGATGGCACCCAAAAACGTTTCAGAGTTATTCTGGGGCCTCCTTGTGTCTTTCTCACTGGGCTTTACGTGAATTGAGCCAGCTGGACTGTCTCCACACTGGAGGTCTGGGTACCTGCCTGGAGAAGGCCGAGATACAGTAGGAAGACATAACTTGTGTCCCAGTTTCTGCACTGCGGTGTCGAGCAGGCCACAAGGAGTTGACAGGCTGTGCATCTGGAGAAGGGTAAATGAGATAACTTTAAGTGCTACATTTACAAGTATTAATCTGCAGTTACAACCACAACCTGAAAGTGCTTTCCAGGCATCCAAGGATGGAGAATCACTGTTGCCATATCCCACAAGTGGGAAGAGAAGGTGTGAAGAAGGAGCTGTGCCACACAGATGATGTTTTTCACTTCAATCCCTAAGAGATATCAAAGAATAGGAAGTATTGACCCTGTGATATACAACGGACCCTCTTTAAAGCTACGTTGAATAATCATAACCATATCAAAAACCCTATCCTGTGGTTCAGGACAGCACTTGTGCTGGAGCATGCTAAAAACACCATCTCTGCCACATGCCTGGACAGCTGACCAGGCATGCCATGGACTTTGCAGGCTTTCTGATAAGCACACTTACTGAAACACAATTTAAAGTTGACAATGTGTCTCAAAACACACATAATGTCAGAGAAGGAATGAAATGTTGCTTCCCCTTCTCTCCCCCAAACTCATTACAGGCTAAGGAAAAATAATGTATGGAGAATAATACTTCACCATCTAAAGAGTTTTTCTGGTTTCTAAATCTAGTGAAGAGTCATTGTATATTTTGACAGAAAAATGGATCAAAATAATAAAGTGAATACAAAATTATATTGCTGTCAATAATTTAATTTACACAAAATAGCACTGTGACATGGTAATTGTTATATATGATGCAGCATTCAGTATAATATTTGGAGAATGCATTATAGAAAGTCAACATTTAACTACTAAAATCAACTTACATAATCAAAGCTGTCAGGGAATCTTTACAGTTTTATATTAATTTGAATGTAATTTACTATAGAGGTGTCATTCTTAGAGGTGCTTACAATAGTTAATGATCTCTGCATTTCCATTATAAAATCCTATTTTCAAAGGTTTATAACTTGGTCTTAAGAACTCTCAGCCCTCTGGCACATTTTTCTTTTCCTTAAAAAAACTATGTTTTAAACTTTTCTCTCAGACCAGATAGTGTGGTTACTTTCCAAATCCATTTTGAGGATTTGCTAATTTGCTGCTTACTACCCAGAGATGTCAGAAAAAGAAAGGTCCTTCACAGCAGAAGACATTACAGTTACATTGTCTTCTTCCATTTTCCTGAGTATATTACCCCTCAGGCCGTTTTTCTTGCTGAAGTGTCTGAGTATCTCCCAATATTGCGTCCAAACCTCCATCACTCCATCTCTCTTTCCCGTGTTGCTGCCATTAAGCTTTCTCCCAGGTCCTTCCCCTAATCTCAGATTTGGACTCCTGGTTCTGTTCTGTCTCTTCTCACAGATGTCCGCATTTATGCTGGCAGCTGGAACTTCCATCACACCCATCAGTCAGTGGCCTTTCCTGGCTGCACAGTCCTTCAGCTTCACTCATTTTTTTCAAGCTGCAGCCCTAGTTCACTTTTCCAACTCACTAGAAGACCAACAATTAGTTTTGCTCCAGCAAGTACATTTCTCTCCCTGATCTTTCATGCTTGATTCATATCAGACACTACCCATCAACCACCCCAGACCTGCTCTGTCTGTCGGTTAGTGATTTTTGGTTTCCCAGCCACGGGAACTGTGCAGCCCCAAGGCACTAAAGCTGTCCAGGGGGTAGGACACTGCAAACCAATTGTCCACAAACACATTGTTACAGGTCATTCCCAAAAACAGAATTTGAAAGGCAAATTGTCAACACAAAGCTATTATCCATTATAAAACCAAAGCAAATAATAACCTTGCTTTGGTAGACCTGCTCCAGTTCACAGGTCTAGTTTTTCCCAAATCCTACTCAAATTCACTTTTTTTTCCCCTTCCATGTTAGCCAGCTGTCATTTTGGATCCCCCATCTTTCTGTAACCTCAGTGTTGTTAGACCAGACATGTTTGAGCCAACATGTACAACTACCCATAATCTAAATCATCACTACCATATAAACATTTAGATTTACACTGAAGTAATTTTGTCACTTGTCCAGGATCTCTTTATTTTCCCTGCAAGGACAAGAGCATTTTAAAGTACTTGTGATGCCTTCTAGCCATTCTGCCTTGATATGGCCTCTTTTGTCCAGTGCCAACACTTAGCCAAAACATTTCCTTTCCGTTTTTCCATCATTGCCATTTCCCCTCTTTAAAAAAAAAAAAAAAGAATGTACTAGTTTCTAATAATTCAGTGATGTCACAGATAAGATGGGATGATGGACGTGATTCAAGAAAAATGTGCTTATATTTAGACTGGATAGAACTGGTGACTAACTCAGTGAAAGGGCAGATAACAACGAGAAAGACAACACAGAGTATTCTGTTTGATCTTTCAGATTCATAATTTAGTGATACAAAGAAACTCTAGAAATCACTTCTATTTTTCCCAGGGGATATGCAGCTGGATACAAGCAGGATGAGTGTTTGGCTAAATTATATTTTAAGGAAACATTTGACACACTTCAGATCTTCATTCTGGTTTTGGGAAAAAAAACTAGAAGACTGACTGTAGCATGGACTATTGCCTGAAAGCTCCGGATGTTATTTCATCATTCTTTGTGTTGAGAAAACAGAACTGGAAGATGAAACTTTAAAACTGTCAGAAAAGCCAGGAACTGTATGGATCTCTTCTCCAGTAGAATGAATGGGACCTGACAGGCACAGGAGCTTAGAGGACGATCTTCCAGACTGGATGATGATTCTTGAATTTTCAGTGTCCCCCACAGAAAAATCTACCAGACCGGTTTATCTCCATTCAATATTTTTACTCCTTGAATCTCAATGAGGAGGTTTTCCTCTGATGTAGGTAGTGCTGCCTGCTCTCCCGAGGTTGACGCCCACTTCATTCAAGTATTCCTAGTGCAGCAGGGATGTTAGTGGCTACTGGCTTGCAGCCAACATCCCACACATTTCCTCCGCAGCAAAAATGCCTTAATTCTGACCCACTGCCTTTCAAGTAGATAGTGAAAAAAAATCAGTCACAAAGAGCTTTGCTTTTATCTGCATTTCTCCTTCAGAAAGATCTCAGAAAAACGTCAGACATTGTTCTTTTCTTTTCCAAGGTCCACGGTCAGCGAGAGTGAGGTTTGGTGCTGCTGTTTCCCTGAGCCCAAGAAGAAGCTAAAGGCATTCAGACCCTTGCACTTAGGGGTTTGGGTAAAGGAGTTTTAGGCAGGGTAAGTGCCCAGGGGGTGGATCACAGTGCCTGCCCATGTGCCAGTGGCTGCATCCAGCACTTCTCCTGCTCAGCAGCTCTCCTGAACACCATTCTTTCTGAATCAGTTCAGCCATCACCTACAGTAGGAGCTTGTGTTTCTCAAGCAGGGCACTGAAGAGAGATCAGAAGGGACAGTGGGTTTTGGCTCCTGGTGGAAGTTTTCCATGATCAGCACAGAAAGGAGGAACACTGCTGATATTACCTAGAGCTGTGGGCAGTGTGTCCCAAGTCCAGCATCTGAATGGGCAAGAAGACAATGCACACCACTGAATCTGAGATGGGACAAATTAGGCAACCCACATGCATTTTTAGACCCGCAAAGCCAAGCATATACGTGGGTTTAAGACCAGTGCCCAGAAAATGAGATATAGTGGAACAAAGTTGTTTACTCACAATTCCGTTGCACATAACCCTAAGGGAAAACAGCACAGACAAACAGGTCTTATATTTGATAATCTGGTCAAGCGGACATGAGGGGAGGTGCAGCGGTGACCATAGGGGAATGTGGAGCCCAAAGTTACAGTACAAGGAGGGCTGGAATCAAAAGCCAGGGAGAAAAGGGCTGGCAAATCATAGAGTTAACTTCCAGTGGTGCTGTCAGGATAAAAGAAAGATAAACTACTCTCCAAGTTAGCAAGTTAGGTAGTGAGAAATATTTGAGGCAAGATGTTAATAAATAAATATAAATCAAAAAGGTATCAGGAAAGAAAACCCCAAAGAGAAATACAGTCTAGGAAAAATCACCAAGTGGAAGGCAGATGGCCAAATCTTGTCATACAGAGAGAAAGATACTCTGCTTCGTTCAGTAGAACAAGAAAGTCTGGATGACTATAAATAAGAAAGATAATTAAATGGAATGGAAGGAATTAATTAAAGAAATTATTACGCTGACCTTGCATAAATAAAGTTTCAAACATTGCACACATGCTAATTTGAGGAATAGGATGTCTATAAGTATGGAGACAATTAAAAATATTCACTCCTTTATACTGGGATAAAGGTAGAACCTGAATGGAGGTTAGATGTATTTGGTACTGTTCCATCTGATTATCATCTTGGAAAAATTACATGGAAACTGATGTGGCAATATCCTGAATTCAAGGAGAATTGCAAAACGTACAGATGAACTCAAGGAACACAACTAAAATGGTAAAATGAGCATAGGTTAAAACGCAAGCTGCAGAAAGCTGACAGCAGGAATGACTTCAGAAAAAACAAGGGTAGGTAAATTGGATAAAACAGAGGAAAAGGCTGGCACTCATCATCACCATGACACTTGCATTACATCTCACTTCCAAGTGCAGAGTCCAATTTGGGAGAAGGCAAGCAGCAGAATATGCTCTTTTATAGGGAAAAAAAGGCTTCTTTCTTTTGTAAGTTCCTGTGTCAGTAGCCATTTTATGGGGCTGCCAATCATGGCAAATCAACTGAAAAGCCAGATCATTTTCTAAAGCATCTACCTTCCTAGAGAAAGATTTTCAAGTTGACTGTGTACAATCCAGCTGCTGCTTTTAATCTTTCCCTGACAACAGTAGTTGTTTTATTACTCTGACAGTCATTTTTAGCCCATGAATAGTACCACAGTCCTTGCAAGATAGGAAAATTCTTTTGATCTACAATTTCATAAGGTTTAGCAATGGACAAAGGATTTTTCCAGTATACTTGATCACACACTTGCTGAAGTTTAGGCTTAGAGGCAATAAAAAACCACTGAGCCACCACTTTGGAGATACACAAAAATCCTTTTTGATGAGTAATGACTGCCAAAAAAATTAGTTTATTATAAAAATACTACTTTCTAATAGAAAAGTAAAAATCAGGTTACTCCTGAAATAACTTTGATTCATTGCCACGATCACTTTTCACCTTCACACTGTTTTAATATGGTATGATCTGGAGGATAGAAAATATGGATGCGAGGTAGGCATAAGTGTATAAAAGGAAGGTGTTTCAAGATGTCTGTAATAACTGAGAGAAACTGGGAGAAGACTCAGGCAGACACAGCAGTTTTCCAGCATAATGACTTGTTCCATTTGCTGTGCAAGTAAGAACTGTATGTTTTGTGCAGCCTGAAATACTGTATAAACTCTAAAATAAAATATATTTCTAAATAAAAATAGAAAGCCATTCAATAACTATTTTGAGTGAAAAAGTAATTGAAAATTGTAATAAAAATCTGTAATTTTTATTAATACAGGCTGCAGTACTTTGAGCACTTACACATATGTTAAACTTCTCACACATGTGCATCCCATTTTCTTGTCCTATTCACACTGGAACCCATTCTGGTTTTCCTTACATATAAGGAATTAAAACAGAAGGCCTTTGTGATAGTAAAGTGTAAGGATAATGGTTCCAGGAGGGCTATCAATTTAGCAGCTAGTCAGCTAGTACATAGCTACCTATGGGGAATATTTAGATAAGGTGCTGAATTGGAGTCTAACTTCTTTAAATTCTTTCCTTTGAAAACTCCAAGTCCATTGGCACAGCCAATTTCCATAAAGACATTCCTCTCCAAAAATCTACGCCAGATTTAAAATTTAAAGAGTAAAAAGAAACAATTTTATTTTTGGTTGGATGCAGTTAGAAATCAGTCATTGTAATACTTAGGTTGATCAGAAGGGAATTACAGAGGATTAAAGGATGAACAGGAGTTCCTCTTCTGCTCCCTGCATTGTTCAATTGTTCACAACTCTAGTATTTCTTAATTAACTATATTACAGTACACAGAAACATTGGATTTCATACCTTTTGCTAGACAGCTTCTATTTATATTCTCTTAAAATTTCCACAAAATTCCCCCCCCCAAAAAAAATCACATTTTCTGGCAAAATGCCAGCCTGACTCCTACAGTCTAACATTCACAACATAAATACTTTGCCTCAGAATTTTCAAATAAACAACTTAAGTTTGGTTTCATTAAATTCTTTGGACAATATATTGAGATGTCTCTGTGCAATTACTAAAAAATTTTAAGTCCTCCACAATCAGCTAAAACTGACTCCAGTGTCACTGACCTTGAGGAATCAGCTCTCAGTGCAAGCAGAGATCTTCACTTCTGTTTCTCCAGTTTGCCAGATCTCTAAATGAAAGACTTTTTAAAGGGTTATCTTTGCTCTAAACAATTCAAACTGTATTTTTAGCCCACTGTTTTGAAATAATGCACGTTTCTGAGTTCTGCATGTGCAAGATTTTTCTTTCCATTTTTTCCTCCGAATTAGGAGGACTCAGAGGAAAGAATTTGGCCATGGTTGTTTGCTAATTATGTTCAAAAATTGCTACAGAACATCAACCTCTTGCATCAGACCATGCCTGGAATTGCAACTTTCTCAATGTTTTCCCACTCAGTCCTGTTAACTGAGTTATTCCCTGCCATTATCAACTCTTGGACTTTCCCTTTGAGACCTCAGTCCATTACAGTGGGAAAGATGGACTTACTGCAGGAAACACGGACGTGTTTCTGCATCCTTCCGGCCACATCTTGCAAAGTGCATAAGGCATTGTGCAACAAAAATGAATGAAAATTGGAAAGCACAAGGAGAGCTGTGCTCTGATAACCCATGCAAACTGCAGCTCACACAGGTGTCCTCTTCTCTGAGAACTGTCAATAACTAAAGAGAGGTCTGGCTCCAAGCCCTGCTGGAGCCAGGAGCAGTTAACACCCTGAGCTAAGGTGCAGGCCTTGACTGCTCCCAGCACAGTGACTTTCTGCCACTCCAGACTGCCATGGTGCAGCTGACAGGCAGCTCATTGCATGGACAGGGCAGCAGAACCACAGCGCCTGCAGGGACTTCCTGCAAGTGGGACTGGTAAAGGTTCAGGGAGCACAGACTTCCCCACCAGGACCAATCTGTTGTCTGCAGTCATGTTTATTTAACTGATGATCTACATCTGCAAAAGCATCAGCTTCACAACAAATTATTCATCAAAAATCTAGCTCCATGCTTTCTGCTTTCCAATGCTGACTTTAAGGATATTTCATCTAATAAATCTGAAGTAGGAATGAATAAACAAATGTGGCATTATACTAACCTTGTTAATTATGCATCAACTACATGGTGCTGGAAGTACACACAATACTAGGAGCTCATGGAAGATGAGTCTGCAAAAAGGAAAGATTATTATCTACATGATCAGAAACCTCATTTTGCTTTAAGCTTCATCTGTTTTGGGTGGTTTGACTGAAAAATGTATTAATAATTTCCAAGTTGTGGCTGACTGATTTAAAATATTTCAACATTCTGTACGCTGTACCTAAAAACAAAATCTTCCTAGTGTGGTGTTCTGTCTCTTCATTTGTAAAATACAGCTATTTCTTCGTCATTCTGTGTGGGACCAGAGAAACACTACAGAGCTTTTTGCTTTGGAAAGGGAAGAAAGAAAGAAAAAAGGAGAGTTCCCTTCCCAATAGCAAATAAAAGGCCCAGTCTCTTGGCATCAACTCACTGACTCAGATCTTCTGAGTTCTCTTCGAGAAGGAGACAAATGTTGTCTTCTGCATTACAGTCCCAGTAGAAGCTTTTCTGCATAGCGAAGCAAATCATAAACATAAGGCCCTCATTAGCAGAAAAAGCTTTTCCAGGAACAGAATAGTGACTGGGAAATCATCCGATTCTTGGACAAGCGGTATTTCAGCCATCAGCCCCAAGACAAAAGGAAAGGGGAGGCCAAGGGCTCTGGCACTAAGCTGTGCTCATAAGGACCTTCCTGCAAAACCTCTTCCAGGCACGTGCAGGACAGTATCTGCTTTCACTCAGGTCATTCAGGCTCAGCACCCCTACAACATCCCACCTTTCTCCTTGATGTGACAGCAACTTCTGCAACAGGCACACTCCCACACTTTCTGGGGAGGAAGGATGCTTGTTTTCTCCTGGTTGCAGAGTCTGAAGTATCTGCCAATATTCAGCACTGCTGTAACAAGGGCTCTGTTGCAAAATGCAGGTCGGTGCTCTCTCAGTTTCCTGGTAATCCAAGAAAAATTGTACTGATGTAAAAAAAACCAAAAGAGTTTAAACAACCAATAAGGACTTGCATAGGACCCTTCCACCTCAATTCTTGTCATTTTTCCAGCAATCAGGCCAGGCCGGGGTGTTGCAGCATCATCCCAACAGTTGGCATGAGCACAGTCAATTGCCCTTCCTCCCAGTTCCCATCTTCTGCCTCAAATCAGAAGCTGCTTTGTAGTACTGGAGACAAGGAAGCATCCTCCTCTGGTTAGAGATGCTGCATACATATAAAGAAAAGGATGAAAAATTAAAAATATGTCTGTAGCATTTGTATAGGTTATACACACATATATATGTGTATATATAGATATATAGCATTTGTATGGATCTAGCTTGTTATCCAAAATTTCTTACATGTAAATAAGAGAGCATTTGGCTTGTGTTTTGGGGCGGTTGGTTTCCCACTCAAACATATGAGGCTGCATTACAGCTACAAATGTTTCTTTTGAGCAGTTAACACTGCAACAGTTCAAAAATATCTGTGCAAACCTTTTACAGGTGATGTTCTTAAGCCTTGCATTAGGGTATTATTGTAGCTAAACCCGATGGACTGAAACAGTATCACCTCTGTTAAACCTCATCCATTTTCTATGAACAGTTCTCAAAACAGTGGAAATTGCTGTCCCAGCTAAACTGAGTATCATCATGAAACAAAACCAAGTGTTCAGAAAATTTTCAGCAAATGAGGTTATATTGTGACACATATTAAGATCTCTCAGAAAGGAGAATATTTATTGCTAACAAGCTTCCAAAGCAAGCTGGATATGTAGGGCTGATGGATTATTTTTTCATCAATAAATTGTGGAGGAAATTGCAGAATTGACATTAATCTTGCACCTTAACACTTCTTGCTGTGAGGTTTCATTTCATAAATATTCCCTTAAAGTAGAGGTTTTAAAAAACTAAAACGACCAGGGTCCTCGGCAGTGAAAGGTGAAGTGGGCTATATTTGGGGTCACCTTTGCAGAAAGGGAACACCTCGATAAATGCTCTGTGTGACTAGTTGTGACAGAGGGTTATGTGTCTGCCAACACAACCTACATTTTTTACGTTAATAGTACAAGTCAGAATAAATATTATCTCCCCTCATGTGACAGACCTTTGATAGAGCAGAATTGGCCTGGTTGATTAGGAGCACGTGTCAAACACAGATAATGGGGGAATCCCTTTCAGCAGCAGCACACCAGCTCAGCAACCATAATGAGGCCAATTTAACGAGCCTTCTGTTTTACAAGAGATATTAATTGCAGTCCTGTCACATAAGGTACAATTCAAGATAAAATATGTAAAAAGGGGGGAAATTAGATCTCATTCCATTTTGGTCACCATTATAAATTTTCTTGCAGGACCATGAATCTCCCCACTGCTGATCTGAATCCCCTGGGTGGCTGACATGCTGCAGTAGAACAATGTGCATTGTTATGAGGGCTGTTGAACACCAGAAGAATGTCAGGCTTTTCGTTGAATCTTTCTACCACTATGATTTTTATTCTACTCTACACAGGTTTTGTTGTTTGTTTTCTAAAAATGCAAAAAGCAGGCACCATTCCTGAACAAGTCTCAGCCACCAAGCTGCCCACCTTCTTGTGTTGAAGATTTAGCACTAAAATTAATTCTAATACATTGTTATTTCAGTGGATGCAGAGTGCTTCCGAACCAAATCTATGTTGTCTTCTAACAATGAGTACATTTGCAACGAAACATTGGCCGCAAAGCTCCAACTGCAATATATTCAGCCCTGAATATTGCCAAATTATATAAAAATGGGAGTGACCAGAGAATTTTAATCCTTACCTCTAATCCCAACATCTGGTTAGAATAGTTCAGTTTGTTTAAAGATACCGCAACAGCAGCTTTGCAGAGAAACTTGTTGCTCAGGAGATGAGCCTTAAGGCTGCTCATAATCTTAAATCTTTTGTCCTTGGCAATGCCAAGAACTCCAGAACCACAACATGTACAAGCTGTGAACATACCCAGTACCTTGGTCATCAAAAGGTTAATTTTTTTTCTCAGCACTGAGAAGGAAATAGGTGGAAAGAAAAGCAAAGATGGACTAATTTTTCTATTAAATATGTTAATGAGATTATTTTATTTTTCAGCAAGGAGGAAGAATGCCCACAAAGACAGATTTATATAGGTCTTTACATTCTAATCTGAGAGATTATCTCACAGAGTTTAGGACATGATAAAAACAGAGTTTAAAGCTGCTTGCAAGCCCAGGCTCACCAGCAAAGTGGTTACCTCAAGGGACTTCGGGTAACACATCAGGAAGCTTCTAAGAAAACCTTCCTTTCTTACACTGATGCCAGCAGTGAAGTCCACCATTTTCTGCACAAAGCCTGCACATTCAGGAAACACAGTACTGAAATTCAGCCAGCCACACACATCTCGCAGAATTCAAAGCATGGTCTGTCAGCCAAATGACACAAAACATTGAAACACACAGTTCTAAAGTCTGGTCTTATTCAGCAAAATATTTGCATACTTTCAGACACATCTCCAAATGATAGCATTTCCTAAATCCCACCCTCAAGAAGTGAGGCCACGTTTGGCCTAAAGATGCAAATACGTACCAGCCTGGACTCTCAGAAGTATCTAGGAGTCCTAATTTATATTCTAAAAGTCCCAGCTAGAGATTATCTGCATTTTAGGAAACTCAATAACACTTCAAATCCCGTCCAAGGAGTTTAATTTGCTTCTGAAAAGAGGTGCTTTAAAGATTATAAATATACAATTCACAGTAATAGAACCTCAGCATGTACTCCCATACCTGTTGGACCAGAAAGCAAGTCTGACACTAGAAATAGCAGCTCTCTACTGCTCGTGTGGAAATGCTGAGATCATTCCAGGTGACCCTGTGCAAATATAAAAGGACCAACAGAGTTTTTGTAGGCAGTATTTTCTGATTGTAAGAAGAAACCCAAAATACCCAGATGTGAGAACATTCACTGGTAAAATTATTGAATAATCATTTCATGATATGGGTTTTTTTCTGTTGCTTTTTAAGATTTTCATTAATGGAAAATACCGATATGGGAAGACAGTGCAATATATAATTTCATACTATGCACCCTGACAATATCCTTTCTGAGATTAGCCATTTCACGTTTCTGAAAAGTACCATGTACATGTAAGCCTCTTAATTAAATACAGGAAATTATGTTCAAGCAACCCTCTTCCACATTCTGAATATGAAAGAGTCCATTAGAATATTGATAGCCCATGCAATATGTTAATGTTGGAAAACATGCTAGTTTTCAGTAATTACAATGACTCATCAAGAAAGAGGGGGGGGAAAGAATTAATATATTAACTAATTTTGATTGTCTTTCGTGCTGTCACATCATGAGGAAATAAGAGCCTGGTGTATGCAAAAGCAGCGTTTGCTGTCTCTTGCAGGGAGATCACTTCCCCACGGAGCCGGGATGGACCCTGTTCTGTGACCTTTGGGAAAGCCGCCCCCGCCCCCCTGCAGTTAACACGTTCTGAAGACCCTCCTTTGTCTCTGTGCCTCTGGTCACATACTAGCAACGGGCTCTGCTACACTGGAATTAATCAAACAAACTGCTCCAAGCTTTAATCTTTTATATGGCAGCCACAGAACTGAGTGTGTCATCTCGTGAGTCCCATATTTGTACACATCCAGCAGAAGAAATGCATGTGTGACGTATTGCCTTCACCAACATGCCAGTTGGTATTTTCAGCTTGTTCCGTGATAGCTGCTTCCTAAATCAAGCACCTAAACCAAGAGCAAGGATAGATCTGTCCTTGTGTATTGAATTTCAGTGACCATGATAAAACCTGCAAGTATCCAGAAAACAGGTCTCAGTGTACAGAAAATCTGAATTTCCAAATCACCAGCACAGACCTGCCAGATCTCAACTTCACCAGATCAAGGTTGAAATGCCACAAAGTGGTGTTCTCCCAGTCCACAGCCTGGGCAAGGAATATGAGACAGTGTCAGATGAATCCTAGCATTTTTATATGACTTTTCCACAACATCTGAAACCCCTCAGGTGAGCACATACCTGGCATTCTCTTGACCCTTCAGCTTGCTCTCCCTGCACGGCACCAGCTGTTTGGGACTCTACAAACAGCAAAACCTCCCTGGAGGCTCTGATGCAAGGTGGCAGCTGTAACAGATGACATCTAGTTATTAGATCATACACTGCAAACAGTGTATGTTTGCCTTCTAGCAAACATTCTCAACTCTCAGTTCAGGCCAAACCTTTCCTTCCTTCCTAAAGTAAAAGGTTAGTGTCCAGGTCAGCAGTGAAGAACAGGTCTGGTACCCTGGGGTATGAGATTCCACATGAGATGGGGAGTGAGCGTGAAAAGTGTTGTTAGTGAGTCTCCTCTGTCTGCCGTTAGAGGAAGGTCCTTGTTATTACAGGGGAAATTAGAATACTTGAAGCTCACTAAGTATTTAAAATGCAACTACTTCAAAAAGACAGGCTACAACTGAAGTTTTCAGCAGCGGCTTTCAGAACCCCACCCTCAGCAAAGCAGAAAGAAAAGAAATGGGAGCTCAGCATTTCTCACAAAATAGGGCTGTGTAAAACCCCCAGGGCCAAAAATACTCTTCAGAGATCCTTGGAGAGCATAAAAGATCAAAACTTCAACCTCAGCCCTGTGTGTATCTGAATTGCTAATAGATGCTCAGTACCGACTCCATCTCAGCATCACACAACAAGGATTAGAGGTAATCATGTTTTTAAGGAAAGGGAGTGTTTCACATTGTCAGAAGCATCTTCAAAACTCAGACTCAGAATTATGATATAGCATTTTCTGTCTTGCCCTGAACAAGGTTTTCCAATCACCACTTATGAACAGCTGCACCAGCCCTGCCTTCTTCTTATGTGCTAAACAACAATAGGACATTGCAAAACTGCAAAGGCTTGTCCTGTCCATTTAACCAGCGTGTCACATGGAGACAAAGCATAATGCAGCCCTGTGAAAAGTCCACCCACAAACTTCATTTCACACTATAGAATGAGGCACTTGAGTTCTCTGTCATCCTTCTCTCACGTGAATTCACATGACAAGAACTTAAACATTTTGGAGACTACAGAATATAACTTTCCAAAAAGTTGCCTGCTTAAAAAAGATAATTAAAAATATTTCAGTCTACTTGCTATTTTTTTCTTGTTCAAAACTCTTGTGTTCAGTTTGTTTTAAAATGTAAATCAATACTGAACAATAAAACAGAGTAATTGCCATTGAAGAGAAAAGTCATGCCATCTTATTAAAACCTAACAGTACGGAATTGGAATCCACAGCACTTTGAAGTGAATTAAAATGCTATCACTAGAAATACAATTTTTTTCATTACCAAAACACAGTGCCTTAAGTTGCAAGATAAAGTTTAAAAACCACCGCAGTATTTGTTATCAAACACGAGATATTTATTTTATCAATTTAACCCATAACAAAACACCCATTATACTGACACAGCGGTACCTAAAAGGACAACCCCCCTCCCTGCATTCCCACTCATGCTCACACACAAACACACATTCGTTTTACCCACAGCTGGCAGAACAGCCTCACAGCTCCAAAGGGAGGGGCCAAAGGAGCAACAAAACCAGGCATTCCTCAGAAGAGCTGTATTTAGAAGACAGTTACATGTTGTTACCGTGTTGTATTCATGGGACTGCACAACAACACAGTAAAAAGAAATTAAAAGGAAGGGACAGTGAAGAGGATTTAAAACTACTATTCTAGGAGTCTATTTTCCTTAAGCAGAGTTGTAGGAACTAGAGAGGACTGTAGTTAAGCAATCAAATATTCCTGGAAGAAGTCCTTTATATAAACAATGGAATCATTCCTGTTTGGTTTTATTCAGATTTTATAAGCCACAAAATAACCGTTTTAATATTTAATTTTATAACTAATTAATTCTCTGCAGTGGGGAACTAAAACAAACTTGGAACGATTTTTCTTAAATGAAGAGACAGTTGATGGCTCATCCTTAGCCTTTCTGAGAACTCGCTAACAAACTTCCCCACCGATGTCCCCATGCAGCAGGGCCTCAGCACTGTAAACCACCAGCATTTACCTTTGGTTTTAACAGTCACAAAACAATGCAAAGGGAGCATGAAAACAGCCAAGGGAGGTCAATAGCTCTGTGTCAAAGTAGCATACAGCCAATTACTCAGATCCTGCAACACACTGAGGATTTTCACCTGCCAAAAACTCAAGGTGCTGGCAGGGTGGATCCAAGGACAGAGACTAGGGACTTTTGTCTAAAGACGCTTCTTCTGGATGCTATTCCAAGAACAGTTATACCCCAAAATCTCTTCAGCTATGCACATTCAGAACAAAATGTGGTATTTCCAGTAACAGAATGAAGATTACTAGCATTAGGTTAGTGGTCCTGCAAAGGCGCCTGTATTGATGGTAGGGGCCCTGTTTTGGTCACTTAGTTTAAGCACAGGTGCTGCTCCCCTGATTTTACAAGGCTATTTGCCAGATGAAGAACTGCAGGAGTCAACAGACACGTCAGTCCTCACAGTCAGGAGAAAGAACCCACTTAAATGTCATGGTTAAAGGAGGCCTTTAAGACCCAACTCTCTGACATGCAGGTGAACACAATGAAATTACAGTAACAAACCTTGCACAGATATAAGTGGAGCAGGAAGTGGCCCTCGGAGCCAGCTGAAAGCTGCAGAGAGCCAGATGGGAGATCCTCCAGACAGCGTAATCACACTCCCAAGAAAAGAAAAAGAAAACTTCGAAGTTGCCAGGTGTAGCTTTAGGCAGGTGCCAGTCTTCCTCAGCTGAAGTCATTGAACAAAACTTCAGGAATGAAAAACAGCTTACCTAGGCCTTCTGAAAAATTAAGCTAGAAGATTGCGATGGGAGCAGGATAAACGACAGCTCTGCTGCCTTCTTGTGAATTCTTTTGGAAAAAAAGCAGTGTAAAAAAAAATCAACAAATTAATCACCACTGCGTCGTTTTCCTCATGAACATGACCCACACAGTTCAAGAAGGAAAAGTGTTCCTCTACAACCAGGCTGTTAAGAAATTACCCTGCAAATAAGAACTCTCTCTCTCTCTATTGTAATGGGTCTTGACATTGACTTTGTCATGTTAATTTGCCGAATTCAACCCCAGTATTTGTTTGATTTGAAGCAGCAAAGACATACAAACATCAACTATTGGCTAAGTCCATGAAACACAAAAACTGCCTTTGATGGTCAGTGGTACTCCCTGTACTTTTCTTTCTTTTAGCAAAATTAATGATCAGATACAGGAAAAATGCAGACCGGCTGAATTGTAAGTCATCTTGTTTTGGCAAAGAAGAACAAGCTCTGGGGGGAGGGGGGAGAGGGGAAGGCACACCGAGTAATTTGACAGAATATATTTCTCAAATAAAGCAAGCTCTAATGTTATCAGCCAAAGAAAATCGGCAGAGGATTTGCTGTAATAAAGACACTTCTCCAAGCACAAATTTTCCCATTCTGTTCAGAGATACCTGACATCACTGTACCCCCATTTGGGAATGGCTTTGAGGCAAGGGAGCAGAACTGAGAGCAGCCTGTAAGTAGGAGCCAACATGACTGCAAGGACTATGTGCTGCATATTAGCATCCACAGAGGATGCATGGAAGCAGACTGAATGGGTACACAGGAACATCTGCCAAGCCAAGCACAGAAGAAACAGAAAAATATAAAAGTCCTATGTTGTATTCTGTATGTTTTTCGTAAGCACCTCGGTGATGAAGGCCCCAAAGACGGGAAGAGGTTGATTGCTGTCTCACTTGTAAACAGGAGCGTTGATCCCTTTGGAAGATGTTGGAGTGGTCCAAAACAGTTGAGGAGGGCTTTCACCTACTGTATTTTACCTCTGTCTTTCTCACATACATCCTCAGTCTCATGCTGGGTTACAGCCAGCTGCTGATGTGTCATGTTTGACCAGATATGTAGGAGAACAGGACTTTGTTCCAAACAGGGAATCGAGTCAGGCATGAAGATGCAACAGGAGGTTGCAGGGAATGGGCATGAAATACTCTGTCCTGGTTTGCCTCAGCTCCTGGGCTGCACTTTCTCTCAGAGGCTGGAGTCCTGCTTTTCATTCCTACAGCTCAGGGTCTGAACTTCCAGCAGGAGTATTGGCATTCCCCGGCTGCTGTCTTCAAGAACACCGTTGCTGCCCCACCTCCCTTCCTGGGAGACAGATTAGTTGCTACAGACAGATTAGTTACTACAGACAGATTAGTTACTAAGAACTAAACAATATACGTATTTACACAAATTACATATTGCGTGAATGCAAAGCTTTGGTTCAGTCAAAGGCAGCAACCTCAGAGGGAACCAGATGGGCACACGAATAGGTTGAAACTAATGACTTGCAGAGAGAGAGTAGAATTCAGTGTCACTGTGCATCTCTAAGTTTACAAAAAAGTATCTCAAGAAGATAACAAGAGTTTATGAAAGTAAATCAGCAAAAGCAAAGCAACAGGCAAGAAGTTTTGTTGTACCCTGTAAATCAAATGTCAAAGGTCTTACAAGGCCACTGATGGCAGGTGGACACTTAACATAAATGTGATGCCTGTACACCTGAGATAAAAAAGCTCTCCTAATCTCTTCTTTCACATGCATAAGTAACTCACACGGCATGTAAATGTCATACATCTAGTCAACGATTCATTTAAAATCATTTATGTACAGCTTAAAATGTATTTTAATGGTATTTTTCTAAAGGTCAGATAATGCAAAGAAAAACATAAAATGGATACAGGTGATAATTTGAGTATCCTACTAACAGCTTATATAAAAGAAACTAAGCATTATGTAAGTGAGAAGGAATAAGCAGTGTGACAGGATCAAGATCAAGATGCAGGGAGTTCCCATTAAGACACTTCATCCCAAGTTTACAGTTGCATAAAACAGCATGAGAGCTTACTCTTGGGTATAGAGTATGCAAGTATATCAAATGATTATAACATAAAAGTATAATCTCTTTCCAGTACAGATGTGTTAAACCTTTGGACTTGGCTCCAGATCTGATTTTCATTCCCACTAGACTCTGGGAAAGGCCACATCCTATGTTTTGAATGGGTCATTTCAGGACATAAAATGAGAACTAGTTATGAAACTCACTTTCCAAAACCTGCAGGACCCAGAATCAGAGGAACAACGAATTTACAAGACTACCTCCATTCTACAGCTTGCCAGACAAGCTTGACTTCAAAAGTTGCTCTCAGGCCAGGACAAATTGGTCCTTGTAAAGTACATGTGACAGTGCCTGGTGTCACATGTAACCTTATGCCTTAGATGTGCCACACTTTCAGAACACAGTTTTCCCTCCATCCCTAGGGAGCACATCAAATGCACACACACCCCCCACAACAAATTCAGCTTAGCAACAGAAGCTAACAAAACGTGAAAAGAAAATTTATTATTTGCAAGCCCCTAACAGAAAAAATATCAAACACATACTCACCTTCCTAATGCCATGATGGTGTGCACACACACACACACACACACACACACACATATGCATCCAGGAGAGTTTAGAATAATTTTAAAGGAAATTTTGCCTCTATTTTTTATTTGTTAGGGTATTTTTGACCTACACTACAGGACTGTTAATTCTAACAATGCAAGATGTTCTCTCTCTCGGGAGGAAACAGCAAGCCATGCTAAGCACAGTGCACACTTACTATGTGCATAGTGGCTTCTCAAACCTTGGCAGATCTTCCTTCTCACTTCTCATTTGACACTGTAACTGTCTCTACTGTCTCAGGTTGTTGTAGTGGGTGAGAGTCACAGCAAACAGCTCCTGTAATTATTGGCATGTTATGTGTCCCTAGAAACTACTATTCCCTTGAAATTCCAAGAACATTCCCTAAGAGTTGAGTCTGAAAAACAGGTAAAATATTTTAAACCACAAAGTATAATGTTTGTTTACCTCCTTGTAGCCTGGGTAGGCTCTAAACTGTTGGGGATTTTGTTTCCCCTCCAGGAAAAATGGCTTGGGCACGTATCTGACAGTAGGAGTGGGAGGTTTCTATCCCCCCAGCTCTGAGCCATCAGCCTCACACAAGAACAGGGTCAATGTCACCTAGTTTGGCTTGGGCCTGCTGGTGGAAGCTGTTTCCCTGAGGAATAACTCCACAATGCCATGTCCTGGCCCAAAATATCACCAGAGGTGGTGCAGCAGAGTAAGGTATTGTTTTTCCCACCTTACAAACTGTGAGTAGCTGAACCATTCAAGTTACCCCTTCCAGCCTTCAGAGAAATCCATCAAATCAGGGACTTATGGATGGAAATGTTTTTGTCCAGGGAAGGGAACTGGAAAGGACCACTGGAGTTAGAAAAGCCTTTTCCCCCAGGCCAAATTGTCTTTTTCCCTTTTATTGCTATTTATTGCCACTGCAGTGACCTCAGACATTCTTGTGGCACTTTCTAATTTAGCAGCTTTTGATCTTTTACACTAATGGTCTCAATTTTATTAGATGGTGCCGAAAGTTTCATCACTTGGGAAAAGGAGCAGGAAGCTGGATGGATGTTTTGTGGACCAGTCAGTACTACAAGTGCTTGGTGAGTCTGTTGGCCTAAAATGACACAAAATTATATAATTTTTATTAATTTTTAAAATGTTACATTCAAGGAGAAAACATGCTTTCAAAGAACAGTCTCAGAGACTACAGGGAGAGAAAGACAAGTCAAGTACACCAGCAAGAAAAAAAGCATGGAACCTGAAAAGCCATTTGAGTAAATTTACTCACAGGATCAGTCACACAAACCAGTTCCTGAGCTGCATATTTGTGGATCACAAGCATACTGCTTGGGAAAGACAGATAGCAGTTAAAATATTCCTCCCCAAAAGGCCCCTACACCGAAGTGGTCAAGGATCTTTGTCTACTGGATAAGGTTTAAGCCTGTGTCGAGCTCTTAAAAATCATAGTGATTATTTTCAACAAAAGAATTATATGAAAAACTGAAATTAAAGGCAGAAGCATGCTCCCAGATACCTATAATTCCAGGTGTAAAATCCTTTTCTCTTAGAAAGGATTCATATTACAAAATTAGTTTTATTTGTTGAGCTATTACACAGTTTTATGCTTCTTAATTTTTCTGTTCACTCACCTTCCAGAGAAAGAAAAGGTAAATTAAAACCAAGAGCTGATAGTAAACATACATTATGAAATATGAAGAATCATGGGACCAACTGTCCACTCCAGTGATTATGAAAGCTGTAAACTATTTAAAGAGAGCACTTTTTCTTGCTCTTCATTAGAGTCTGATTACCTCAGCCATTAACACTTGGCTCTTATTATGATGACTGTGAGATACTGTTCCCTCTAATGGACAAAAGAAAGTTGACATGGCTATCTTGATTAACTCATCAATAATAATTTGGAGTAATTTTTCTTCATTCACTGGATGAATCATTCACATATCCTTTAATAATGCACATTGCTGTATAGTAAATTAGCATGAAGATTACCCACCTCTGGGAGCTACACTCTACTTCAAGACCTTCCTCAAAAGAGATTTAAAATTTGAATTTTACTTTAAAAAAAAATAATCAGAAAACAATGACTTCTTTGTAACTGTTCGGTACACCAAGACACGCAGCCCTCAAGTTATGCAACTGAGCTCAACCTTTATGCCACCAGATACTCAATATGTAAAAAACATACTCCCCATCTATTTGCATTCTTCTCTGGAGACTAAAGCAGAACTCTTGTTCTTCCTAAGACAAATATAAACTTGAATAATAAACTAAGATGAAGTCATGTTTAGCTAAACAGATAAGAATATAACCAAAGTTCACCAGGCCCTTTGTGGATCCAGCCTTGCAAACCTCCAATCACATGAGGCTTCACAGCTAGTGTGACTGTGAACTCAAACTGTATCATGGAAGTAGGTCCTGTCTCCATGCAAAGAGCCCTGACAAGTCAACTTCTTGCTGAGTATTGTCTGTGCAGGACCTGAGGAGGTGAGCCGTGGTCACCATGGCAGGTGATGACCTATCTCAGCCCTTTGCAGCAGTGATTTTCACATCCCTCAAACTCTTTGTGAAAACACATTGACATCCACCTCCTCCTTGCAAAAGCCAATGCCAGTAGCCATGAAGATTCTCACAATTCTCAAGAGGCTTGGCTTTTCCCTTCTCACTGTGTTTTGCTCCATCTCTTCTCCCAAAACCACCGCTTACTTCCTTTCTGAAAATGCATCAAGCAGCTGTCTTACCATTTAGGTCTTTGCTACCCATTGTAATTGGACCTCCACAGCTCTGAAAAAAGGCAACCTACTTCTTCCTCCTTCTCAGCTGTACTCACCACCTGCCAGTAACAGCCACCACGAGTCAGGACGTTAAACCATCCCATGGACCTGCTGCAGCCAGCGGCAGAAAGTCAGAGCGACAGTTGTATAGGAGGAGACCAGGAGTAGTAATTCCCTACACAATTTTTAATGGATTTTACAGCTTTCTATAACCTCTTCCTCAGTTCTCTCTCTCCCATGCAGAGAAGTGCTAGCCTTTCAACTGCACTCGTGGTTAACTGCAATGACCAAACCGGTTTTCCTCTCTTGTGTTTCCTGCTCTTTTCTAATTCTGTTTGATTTTTGCCTGCTACTGAGCACTGACTACATGTTTTCAAGACCTATGATAATGTTGTCATGACAGTAATCAGTTCAGAGCCCATTACTGTGCATGCAGCATCAGGTGTGTTTTCCCCATGTACATTAATGTAATTTAATCCGTGCTGAATTTCATCTGCCTTGTTCATTTCCTAGACACTCTGTAGCATGAAACTGTTTTATATACCTTTTAAAACCTTTACTCTTTCAATATTTTTTGTTATTATCAGTGAATAGGCACACTATTATATTTTGTTATTTTATTATTATATTTATTAATATTTATATTATTTTGTTATTATATCAGTGAATACACACACTACACCATCACTTACAAGCGATTGTCTACGAAGATGTAGAACAGCCCAAGCCTAGCACTAGTCTCAAAGGACTCTCCTGTATTGTCTCTTCATTGAGCAACCCAATAATTTATTCTTGCTCCTTGTTTTCTGCCTTTAATTAACTCATTTATCCATGTGAAGAACTTCCATCTTTCATAGTTCTGCTTCTTTAGGAAGCTTCGCTGAAAGAAGTCTAAAACTGGAGAAGAGGAGAAAGGAGAAATAACAAACCACTTTATCTCCGACTTTCCCTAATTCAGACACGCATCTCAGTTACACTCTGCCATGAAAATGATCTTTTTTGCAGACTGGTGCATTCTGTCTCTTTGTAGATGGTCATTCTTAAATAGCAAGGTTCCCAGCTGCTCTTATACAATTATTCTTATATTGGCAACAAAATCACCAAGCGTCATTTCATTAATTCACCCACTGAAAAACTGTTTCACAGGAAGGAAGTTACCATTGGGAACGGAGAAGGAGAATAACATTTGTTTGATAGTAAAGATTAATTGGAAAATAAACTGCGTAATGGATGCTTGTGGAGGAATAAATAACATAATGGAATATCTGGGATATTCTCCTATCTTTATGCGCAGCAAATAATCTATATAAATCCCCCACTCACGGAGATGAGAATAAAACCCCGCATAAATATTGAAACACTTTTTATAGTTATGATGGGAAACACATCTTCCTGCTCTTTACAGCTGAAATAGTGCTTATCTGCTCTTTTCTCCCTGCGCCTTTTGCAGCAGCTATTTCAGCTCCCCGGCTCTGCCTGCTGAGCTGGGAGGGCAGCTGTTCATCTGGTGCAACATTTCCACCGCAACGGCTCCAGCAGGAACATTTGCACCTCCAGCCAACGCTGCTGGCACCGGCGCTGCCAGCAGGAGCTGCGAGATTTCCGCTCTTTCATGCACCTATCGCATGACAACACTTGAATTGTGTAGGTTTGCCATTTCAGGAGGCACGATTTGAGATCTCCTGAGCGTATTCTCGAAGTTCAAAAAGAAGATAAACAAAGGAAGTGACATGTAGTTTCATGACCATTGTTGTAAAACATTTTATCAGCTGAGGGGACAGTACCCCAAGCTGCAATATATATTCATACTAATAATTCTTACTTAAGCAGGTAATTCCTTTAATTTTGCTAGTTTTTTATTTATTCTAGATTCTTAGCTAGTGTCTGTGTCCACTTTGGGGAGGGATCTGGTCAAGCAGCTGGATGTTTGAACCTAGAGAGGCAAAATTATTTTTTTTACTACCAGCAACTTCTAAGATTTGCAGAACGAGAAATAATTAAATTTTTCTGTCATTTTCCTGAAATCTGAGAAACAGGTGCATTGAAAAGGAGCCACAAAGAGAAGAAAAAAGAACTGAAATTAAGATTTACTTATGTCACCAGTAGTTTTGAATAAAAGACCCAAGGCATTGAAATTCTTGCATTTAAAGATAAGAAAATTTTCCTTCAAAATTTTCACCCTTTACCCAAGGAAAAATAATTTTGAACAAAATTCTATTTTGAAAAATAATTTTGAACAAAACCACTTGGATGTGGTTTTGGCTGAGAAGCTTTCATCAGTTTTACTGGGCCAGAAATGAGATGCCAATCAGTGCCTGTTTCCCTTTTCATCATTATAGGAAGAAATATTTATATAGAAATTGTCCTCGTGCAGTTCAAAGTCTGCTATGTGTTCAGCTAAATACACTTCCTTTTTTTCACAATAAGTGCATTTGCAAATCTTTTCTGGGGCATATTTTTGCACACTCATTTTTGTTCCACTGTTCTCTTGTTCCCAGAGAGCTGACCTTAATCAAAAGCCTTTGTACTTTTGATCCATATCATACTTCCCTTAAAAATTCATGTATCATGAAGGTAGCGGTGCTTCGTGAACCAACTGTTTTCTTTCATTATTTTATTTAAGAAACCAAAAGTTGTACTTTCAGTCATTGCCAAAGTCAAAATTGCATCAGCAGGGGAGAACATGTAAGCAGAAACTTTTGGAGCAGAGAGAGTGTGAGAATGAATAAAGACAACCAACATTATTTGCCTGCTCCAGTCCACAAACATGGTCTGACTGCTACAGACAGTGGAAACTATTTATGTACCGATGCACCTGATACGCATTAATAAGTTCACTTGAGGATTTATGGTCATAAAAGATGTTGAGAGAAACAATGAAAATAACTGAGGGGTGAAATTATCCTTGAAGTAAAATATTAATGAATGAAATTTTTTCAGTATCTTGATTAAGATGTTCCCATTTAAGACAAACTCAGTGCCATTTACAAAGTACAGTTTGGTTGAGAGTAAGAGGTGAGAGGACCCATCATTAGGTACCCTCAGCTCTTCAGTAATGCAGCTGCACTGCTGACCCACTGCCACAGAAAGTCAACTCACGAGGTTTATGTGGACACAAAAAGACATCCTTCTATATATGTCTGTGTAAACACACACACACACATATATATAAAAATTGGTTTAATCACATTTAAAAATTGAGATGAGGACCCATGGCTTTTCTTCCATTTGGAAGCATGACACTCCTTTACTATTTCAGCATCCTTCAGACACAGATCACATGTGACCAGATCAGTTTAGATTTCATCTGAGTGAAGTCTTGGGCTCTGCTCTATAGGAAATATGCAAACGCCAAAAATAGCTGCTTGAACTAGAATTAATCACAGCATCATACTCCATTCCCAAAATGGCTTCAGTGACAGGAGGTCTGAGGAAAAGCATCTAAGAGTTTTGAAGGAGATGGATCAGAGTATATATTTGATTTATGTAAAAATAGGATGCCATGTCACCTGCAGCTACATGTTAATTTAGTATAGTCTCTACATTGAGGGTGGTGTGTTTTTATCAACAGGGTAGAGCTCACTGCAGTACCAGGCATATTATCAGCATTAATCAATTAACAAAACCATCAAAACCAAAACCTTTTGAAATCCCTCAATATGTACAGATTCTCTGATATACACAAGAGTAAAAGTATTTTATTTTGTGTATTTAATGTAAGGATAGTTTGCCATTTCTTAAATTAGGATCTGCTGCCTGCAGTCAGCTGGCTTCATTAATCTCTCTTTCTCTGTTATCGCACTTCTTTAAGTGTTTTTATTTTAAATCAAGCTTTTAAAAAATTTCAGTGTCATCCTGATATCCTTCACATCCATCATTAAAGAATAATGTTACTTTTCAAATAAAATCTCGGCAAATTACATGACTTTTATAGACAACACACCAACTTAATTGGCATGCTTTAAAAATTAACCTGCCTTTCACTGAAAAATATAAAACCTCTGCTTGCACACAAAGTCTACCCAATTTTGTAGCTCAGCTAAAAAACAATAACCATAACAATAGGGTATTTACCTGGTTTTATGATGCACTAAGTAGAACTCGAGTACAAAAAAATAATCACAAAAGGAAAATATTAACGATAAAAAGCATCTAACGCAAAAGCATTAATCAGCTGTTGTGAACCCCTCAGCTCCTGAGGCTGCAGGGACCAACTGGGCCTGGGGTGGAGGGACTACTCACAGCCCTGGGGAGCCAGCACCAAGCACAGCACATGCCAATGATGACCCCAACACGAGGATGACTTTTGCCTACACCTCCTGGATGCTCTTGCTTCAGGGAGAAAGAGAATATGCCTGCTGCTCCAAAGCAGAAAAGTCCCTTGTATCCCCAGGAGTCCCTGAATCCTGCCTTTTGCTGACTGCTGCTCCTCCGTTCTGGCTGTGGCATGAAAAGAGAGGGGAAGCACCAGAAGGGCAAGGGGTCTTATGATAACTACACCATCTTTGCTGTTTTCTTATGCTTCATGAAAAACAAACTGCAGCCAACCTTGTGAACTTGATCTGAAGGACCCACAAGAGCCCTAAAAATGCAACTCAAGTCTTTCCTACAGCACTCTGTTCAGAATAAGTCCCTATGACTCCATTACTGTCTATGCCTTTTTATCAATCTTTTTATTTATTTGTCTACTACAATAAGCAGAAGTTGCAAAAGACTCTGAAACAGCTGGGATATAGCATGAATCAGATATTAATTAGCAAAACATGAATACTATGAGTGACAAGTGTTTTACAGACGTTTTTCTGACAATTTAGAGTAAGTGTAAAGAAGGGCCAAGGCTAGAACTTCCAGAGGAGGCTCCTTTGGGCAACTCCTGGAAGAAAAGTCTTTCTGATTGGCAAGACCTGGCTCTCAAGGCTTCCTCCAGCTTGACTTTCAGTCCAAGCCTCCTGTTTTGGACCTGACAACTAGGCAGGTTTGCAAAAGCCAAAGGGTTCCTGTTAGCACATGCACACCCCCTCTGTGGAGGTACCCTGGGAGTGCTTCACAGACACAAACTGCAAGAGGGCTCTCTGTGTGTAACCAGGTGGCTGAGCCCTCTTACAGAGATAGCTGGTGCTATTACCAGGTCTTGGGATGATATTAAAAGCCACGTGGGTTCTGGTGCTTTACCTCAAGGTGCTGCTCCCTCCCAGAGGCACGTGGTTCTGGAAAAATCCCTGCGTCCATGTTTTTAAAATGCTGCTAGGCATCAAATTTGGCCTTGGTGATAAATGTTAGTTACTTTCGAGAAATATGGGCAAACAAACTCTCAAAAAAACTGATTTCAAAGTCTAAATAATTTTTAAGCTTGCTTCTTCTTCCCCCCTCCCCTTCATTTGACTCATGATTTCAGCAGAATGGAAGAGCTGCTGGTGTAGCTCAGAGCAGTTGTTGGTACATTACCTACCACCCCTGCCTGCATACTTGGTGTGCACAGGGGCCATGTACAGACTTACACATGCGACTGCTGGCCTGCCTTATCCCTCCTCCCTCCCCCGAAATGTCCTAGCTCAGGCCTTGGGACAATAAAGGGTATGCAGGCTGCTTTTTCACTCTTTGAAACACCCCCGGAGAATCATTCCCAGGCAGAGGAATGCTCACTATGGCTGTACCCAGTCAAGCTAGAATAGCAGGTCTGCATGACAAAACTCTTCTTAAAGCTATCCCATTCACCACTGTTATTTGCTTGCCTTGGATTTCTTGCCTCTCACTTCCTGCATGTGGAGAAGGTGTGGAGCAAAGCCCTTGTGAATCAGGGGCAAACACACCAGAAGAAGGGCTTTTTTGGCACAAGAATTGAGAATGCTTTCAGTTAAATATACAACCACCTAAGCCCCTGACTGCACATTCTTCAGGTTTCAGTAAGTTTAGCTGTGCTGCTCTTCAAGCTGTTTCCACCCACAGCTACCCACCCATCCACCTTTTCTTAGACATTTAATAAAACAAACAGTAAGCATGGAAAAACAGAATCCTTTCACCGTGTCACTCAGAGCCACCCCATCACATTCCCGAGTCTGCCTGTCAGAATACAGCTACTGCAGGTTTACCTGAATGCTCAGGGTTTGTCATTTCATGACTGAAGGCTGTGAATTACAAATAATGCAAGTACTAAAATCATAGCCCAGCGCCAGCTGCCCTGTGGGAGGGACTATAAACTTTGCAGCCAGAATAAACAGCAGGATACTTTGAGTGACCACTGCTTCATCCTCCCACACATATCTTATTCATCTTGTCTCCTTTTGATGACATTAAAAGCTGCTGCTGCATAAAAAGAAATATTAATCTGCAAGAGAAATATGAAGAGCAATTTAATACTGAGGCAAGCTAACAGATCTGGAACCATGGCATAGCTGTTACTGTCATCAACCAGTTTTCTAACAGAACATAGGTTTCAACAAGTTACAATTGTCAAGGAATACAGAAGTAGAGAGAATATACAGAATATTTATGTACTTTTCATGTGACCCAAAAAGGTGCAAAACTAACCGTGCTTTATGGGATGGGAAAGAAGTTGCATTTAAGCCATTGAGCAGAAGACGTAAGTAAAGTTTAAAAGAACTCCCTTGTTTTCTAGTTTTCAATATTATCATTCTCTCTTCTCAGAGGTTATTGAAAATTATTTTTACCTTATTTCATCAAATAGTTGGTGTAAATAGAAAGGAGGCATGAGATGCTGAACTTCCTTCATTCTAGGTTACGTTTTATCCTTTATGCACAAAGCAGCAAGGCAGGTGTTTCTGAATAAATAGTGAAAAGCTCTGCTGTTAAACCTGTAACAGGGTTAGTGTGGACGTGTAACAAGGGCCTCCTTACAAAAACCCTCCACCAATCTCTGCAGAAAAGCCGATTCCTCTGTTAGTGGCACAAATCCACTGAGTTTAACAGGTCTAATTTTCAGCATACACCAGTAGATATCCAAGACAGGCCCAGAGTTACCAGCCCAGTTAGCCTCTGGTAAGGAAAAAGCCCGTGCAATCTTCAGAAGAAGCCGAGACAAAGGCTCAGCAGCCAGCCATTGTGGCTTTAACTAATCAGAGAGAAACCACCTGCAGGAATACCCCCTTTTCTGTTTACTCCCAGCAGAACCTTCCAAATGATGATTAATCACTGAATAAACTGAACAACTGACAATGACATAATGACAAAGGGAAGGCAGAGAGGGGCACCAGCACTGGTGGACGTGGCTCGAGCATGGGTGGGTGGAATGGCCAAAGAAGATGGATGGCCTAAAAACACTTGACACTTAAGTATCTCCTGTGTAGCAGGAGGATGGCTATGCTAAAGTGAGCTGCCAGCTTCAAGCAAATAATGCTCTGCACAACAAGCTGACACACTTCCTTCAGCTGTCAGCAGCAATGCAGAGGGGTAGCTTCCTCAAGAACGAACTAATGAGGCTTTTAATTGGGATATGAAGCCCTGATAATAACAGAAATAAGAGATACTGTAAATGACAGGATAATCCATTACAGCGGGAAGCACTGTGAATGTTTTACTGATTATACTCACATATTATCCTACCTATGTCCCTACTAATTTGAAAAATGATGAATCATAAGGTTCAAACAGGACTCAGATGAGTCAATTAGACTAAGTAGTGATATCAAAAGCTCATATTTTCTGCACATAGGAATCAAGCATGTTTTGCCGAACAACAAACAAAAATGAGCTGTGTTTCACACTCTCAGTTGACCAAGTCATTAGCAACATGGAAAAATATTTCTTTAAATTTCCCATATTTTCAGATGTTCTTGCCCCTGTGGAGTCCTTTCTGGCAGATGTTTATTAGCCAGAAAAAACATTTGCAGGAAATGAAATATTGTCTTGCAGCATTCTGCTGATTCCACTTCTAATTTTATCAGTCCAGGGTTAGTTTGGGTGTTTCAGTGAGTATCCACATAACGAGAAAACTTTGACTGCTATTAGCCAAACTCTGCACATCCAGTATTCAGACCAAAACTGAGCTCTGGTGTTCAACTGGGACATCACTTCTCCTCTCTTTATGCACACAATGCTCTCCCTGAAGTTGAAATGCAAGAGCTGTAAGATTAAGCCTTGGGGACAAATTCACTATATATCTAGTTTGGGCAGTTAGTTATGCTAATGCAGAATGATTAGGTAAATCTCCACACCTGTCAAGAGACACAGGGGCATCAAGCACCTGACTGCCTTTGAAAACATGGCTGATACATCACCTGATTTGAAAGGTGCTTTTTACCGAACAAAGAAAGATTGTCTGGCTCAGTCTTGTGCTGGTTTTGCACTGGAAGAAACAAGTAGAAAAGTTCAAATAATGCCAATAGGATTAAAACCTTTTCCATCTATTTTGTGATTGTTTTTAATTTTAGGATCCTAGCACAGGTATAAAAGAGGATTTGAAACAAATTAAATAAAAAAAAATGCTTTAATGGTTTGGTTTTGTGCTATTGGGATTTTTCTGCCTCTTCCCATTTGTGAAAAGAGAGGAGTAGTGGAATTACTGGGGTAAATCAAATCCCAGATGCTTTTATTTTAGCTTCAGGTTGATTTAGAACATTTTCCATTTTGAATTACTGTACTGAAAGAAGGAATATCTCCACATATCTGAAAACTGCTGTGAATATTTTCTATATCTCAAAAGGCATTTTTTGTAGGGGAAAACATTCACAAACCACTTCAGCTACACAGAATATAAATTAAGTCCGATCTCATGGTAATTTGCATTTTCTCTCTGATTTAACAGAAAACAGACAATTAAGATGAAAGTTATTGCAAGGATGCATCTGCACTTCCAGACTTTAGCCTATGTCAGTATTCTTATAGTGTACTTCCTTGGCCAATGGTTTAGTAAAATTTAGCTTTCCCTTTTCCTACCATTTTCTATAAAAGGTCTCAATGCAGTTTAGGAATATCTTAGCTTTGAAAAAAACCAAACAGAAATAGACGTTTGAGGATCGAGACATTTACACAAACCCAAAGTACTTTCTTGGTGGCAGAAACATCCAGGAACTTTTACCATTACAAAACTGGGATCTTCTCAAAGTGCCCAGAGAGTGACTTGCTCTGAGGGTCTTTCAACAAACTCTGTTCACTCCTTCTCAGCACCTGAGGTGGAGTAACTACGTGCAGTAACATGCACGTCCATGCCATAAGCTTGCAACTGCCAAATGCTTGAAACTGTGCTCAGCTCCATCACCTCACCTCCTCAGCACAATGGGCACTTTCCAGCCTTCCTGTTTAAGCTGGTTTACAAGAGGGGCCAGAGAAAAGTGTGTGTATGAACTGTAGCATAACACTCCCAGCAAGACTTGGAGCCCAGGCACGGCTCCAGGACTGGTTGTGTACTCTACATAACATCCTGACTCCAGCTCAGACACTGCAGATCCTTCTGTGACCTAAACCTTTTCTGGTGACAGAATTTGGTCTCAGTCTCACTTGTGAACTTTCAGAACTCCTATCTGCCAGGACTGCCAGTACTTCCTAGGAACACTGCTCCATACCCTGGAAGGGCTCCTGAACATAAGTGTGTACAGTTACAATTTTTATACTTCCATCCTGCCATATCTGTTCCATTCCTCCACCACATCAAACACTTCCTCATGACACCTATCTGCACACTATCACCAGCTATCCGCACAAGCATCTTCCTGTTTCATGTTAACTGTTTTTATCCCTTAAAGTTCACATCACTCAATAGATGGTCAAAATCCTCCACTAAAAACCCTTCCTTACTCCTTCACTGGTACAGTCAGAACTAACTCAGGAAAGCTCTCCCACATCAATTGAGTGCTCAGCCCAAACCTTCCAAAATCTCCAGTTATTCTGATGAGTCTTAACTCTTAATAAGAATTGAGTTTCTTATCAAAATCATCTAAGAGTCTTGGGCACCAATATTATATATTCCGACTGCTTTGCACAGTCCTTTGTCCAAAGTCAACATGTACATTTAAGGAGATCATTTAATGTTAAAGGTGCAACCTCTCCTACAGAAAGGAAAATTCCATTTTCAGCTCTATTTCAGTAGCTATTGCCGAATTTGCTAAATATTTTTTCTCTACATTGACATCTTTCTGTTACAGCACAGACTTTTCCACAGATTTTTGGAATACCACTCTGTGATCTCTGCTGTCCTCTCAGAGCAGATCATTATTCACAACCGCAATAGCTGTAGCTTCTTGATGCTTTTTTCCCCTCACATTCACACTTCTACATCTGTATTTTTAATCAACCTCCCCCAGTCCTTTTTCAATGTCTATTTCAAACAAATATTTTGCTTATGTCCTTTAGATTTTGCATATATATTTCTCTTGATCCAGACAGGATCAGGAGATGAAGACAAAATGCTTTGAGGAAAAGCTTTCCCCTTGTATTTATTCCCTCCTTATTTTACACAGCTCTCTTCATTGGCTCTTCAGAAAAGAAATCCTAGTGACCTTTGAAATGCACAGATAATTTTAGAAGACTCAGCCACAGACAAGGTTAGAAAGTAGTGAACAGGCAGGGAAGAGCAGATAACTTGTTTTGTTACTGTTCCTTCATTTTCTTTAAGATACTTCTTTTCTGAAGTCTTATAAAAACATACATTCCAGTGAGCAAGGAAATAGTAGAAGGGAAATAAGAAAGTACAGACAGTGCATTTTCCCTTCAAAATGTTTAAAACATCTTGTGCTCTTTCTTTGCAACAGTGAAGATTGATGTCTTTTTTAGGATAATGCTTCAAGGAAACTACATTACAAAAAATACCAGCTTCCTTTCAACTAGTTCTCTGCATGTGGCAGGATATTGGTGAAAATCAGCAAATTTGGGGTGTTAATGTTCAACCAGGTACAGTGAAGGGTGCAAAGCACTTAAAGACAGATCAGCTTGACAGATTCTGCACTCCAGCCTATTTAGCCAGGCATGTACTTCAGTTGTAAGTTGCCTTGTTTAATTAGCTACTGAGGTGTTCCATCTTCATCCCTAGTGCCTCATGCCTCATAGGACGCAGGAGCAGTCACTGCTTGGGACTATGACGGAGCAGGGCTTGATTGTTCTACAAGGTGTCCCATGGATGGGGACCAGACACTGTTGATTAACCATTAACTTTGCAATTCTTAGCATCAGGTTTTTTTTCTTTCAGTGATGCTAAGATAGACACTTTGGAAAGATCTGAAATGCTGTGTAGAAGATGACAGATTGCTTTGTGTATTTTAAAAAGGCTGATCACAGCAGGCTCTACCACCAGAGCAATTTAAGAATGAGAAAAATACAGGAAGAGATGGAGGAATTTCTATGAGACTTTTTTAAAAATACATTCACCATATAAGCACATTTGAAATGTGTGCAGAGATGCCTCTATTGAATGTATTTCTAATCAAATACATATACAGGATTAAAGCACACCTTGCTGAAAACTCATGTGAAGCCAATTTTGAGCAATCAGAAAAATTCACTAATCCATAGGTTTACATTGTTTTTACAGAGGAAAGAAGAGACATTTGTAGAAGAAAAAGTAGAAGTGGACTGATCTGAATAGCAGAGACCCCACTGAAGTAAGTGTGCTGCTTAAAATATGTATGTTCAATGTGCTGTGTTCACTGCAAAATCACTTGAAATTTTTTGTACCATTGACTCTTTCTGTCCTGAATACCACCACAATTTAGCTCTTGGATGCTTCAAAATGGTTTCTAGGTGCTCTGCTGTAGAGTATTTAATTTTCTTTATGAAGTTAGGTTATGGAGTTAGGTTATTTTAGGTTATTAGTTGGTTAGCGATCCACACTTTTACAGCTCCCTCTTGCTCCCAACTCCAAGTAACTATATAAGTAAGAAATTTTCATTAGTACCCATAAAAATAAATCTAATCTAGTGCCAGCTATTACAGTATTCATAATACACATCAGTTTTAATTGTTCAAATTAGTCAGCCCATTGTTCTGACCTCTGGCCTTCCTTTTCCCATCCCTTGAAAAAAGCATTGCAGAGAAGGGCACAGCAACCAAGCCTTGCTATTGCTGCAAAGCCTTCAGATTTCTCCAGGCATTTCAAATTGTGGTTGGGCTCCCCAGGACCACAGAAGAGCCCGGACCTCTGGTGGTGATCTACACTTAGTGCTCGGCAGAGGTCAGAGCTTCATAATCCCACTTCCATGGGTTTGCAGGATGGGGGAACTGACATCTTGATTTACAGCAGTCCAAGTAAGATTAAGTCACAACAGAGCTGAGCACGACAGTGACTAGGGTGATGTTTTGACCAGGTCAGGTCATCGGTAGTGTCTCCAAACATCCCACACCTATTGACCAGAGAAATCAAATGACAGTACTGGAACAGCACTCATCCACTAAAGGAAGTCAAGCTTAATTTTCTCAACTTAGTACATCCCTTAATTTGTTTAGGTAGACTGGGATATTGCTCTGCTTCCTCCCAGTGGTGTCAATAATTTGCCAGACAGCAGAGATAAAAACACTCCAGCTGCCCATCATATACCTCTGGGAGTGGGCACAGCACCAGTCCTTCAGCTGCTCAGCTCACACCCAAAGAGCCACTGAAAGCAAACCTCCCGAACTGCGCTTCCCTGTTACCTTTGCCCCAAGGACCTGCAGTTCCACAAGCTGAGCAGCAGCTGTAGGAGACTGGAGAAGATGCTGTCTCCTGGCTGAGGCACATGGCACCTGCCACCCAACATATGACACACAGAGCCCTGCAACTGCAAAGGGGTCTCAGGTCACAGACTCTGTACAAGTGAGGGCACCCCATTCTCTGCACTCTTCTTTCGTGCTTCCTTAGTCAACCATGGCTTGCGTGTGCTGAATTCTAGGACACACTGAAGAACCCTGCCATTTACCAAGTCCTCACACAAGCAATTTTTAAGGAAGTTCTTGAAAATTTTTGCAAGGTACAGTTATTTTTTTTTTGCCTTTTCCCCCTTCCTGGTCCTTTAATTGACATGCAGCAAAAGTTGTGTGATTTACATGTGCCTGGAAAGGATGGGAGCAGCTATTTTTAACTGTATCACTTGCTTTTAATTCCATCATTCAATTAGACACATATTTTTAGCTTCAGGAAACTTTCTTTTCAAGAGGTGAAATGCCAGCACAGTACACTAGCAGAACCATTAGCTGTCAAAATAAAACAGGCTTCATATTCACAGAACAACAAGATCGACTACACACGACAGAAATAAGATGGCAGTGCACTTTTACTTTTCAGCAGCTAGCTCAGTGTTTTCTGTATTAAATTTAATAGGCATTTTACATAGGATGTCGGATATTTTTGTCTCTGCAAATAGGGTTCTTTCCTTAAAAAAAAAAAATAAAAAAAAAAATCTAAGTTTCCTGCTGCTTATATAGGGAAAACAGTACATAAATTGCAGTCTTACACTCGCAATGACTAGGTAGTCATCATTTTTAAAAACAATGTCACAAAAGCTATTTCGACGCTGTCACTCTTAAGAATAATTAGTTTCCATCAAAGCAACAGATTATCTGTTCATGTTGTCCACTGGGTCATTACAATGGGCAACCAATACAGATAAATGGTATCTAATCTTTTCTGCTCTTCTATTGGACTGATTGATGGTTATAACTTCTCCGATATTATAAGGCAGAAAAATTATGCTGACATTTAGAAGCAAAAGCACAGAAAGATAAAACTAAGTACAAAGTACATCCAACACCATAAAAAAAAAAAAAAGGAGGAAAAAAAATAGCTAAAGACAAATAGAACAGAAAAACAAATGACAATTAGGCCAAAAGAGAATTATAGAGGGGAACAGCTATACGTTGTGGGTGGCAAGGAGCTCAATTAATTATAGAACATGAAGGGAAATCCAGGCATTTCCATTAGATGTTATTAAAAGATATATTGACTGAGCTTTCTTTACATGTTATGCCTTAGAAAAAGACAAAAGGATTTCCCTGGTATTGATTTGTTCCTGGAATTGGTCGACTTTAGGACATGAAGAATAACATAATGAGAGGTGGCTGGGTAACAAGGAAGAACGAATTGCTGCCACTGACACTCACATTTGTGAGCTTCCATATATTATTGCCTCTCTCAATTTAGCATTTGTTCATATTGCTTGTCAAAAACCATTAAACCACAAAATATGTTCTAAACTAAAAACAGCAAACCTATCAGTTATTCATCTACTGTACAAATAATCCCCATTTTCAGCAGACCTGCTCAAAAGCATTAACAATGTTAACTAGCTGGCTGGATTCGCAGTGTTCCTGTGAGGTACTAAATGCCCTGAACTGCTCCCGGGTAGGAGGGAAATATTCAGCTTTTTGGAGGAGCCGTCTTTTTCCCCCTCAACAATAAAAATCTGTCCCATGTTCATCTGCTGCTTTGCAGCTGCAGTAGGCTGACCCCAAGACCAACCCTCCAGGCAGAGCAGCAAGAAGAGGATGAGGGTGACTGTCGGTATGACAGCCTGTGGGCTGAGTGGTTTCTAAACATCTTCTTGCTGGTGAAGATAAACAAAAAGCTCTATTTTGCTGTGATGGCCTAATCCTGTCCATGACAGGCTGTTCTATAAAATAGCTGGGCAGGGACCATCCTTCTGGAGGTTAGAGGAAAGAGGACTGGCACTATTACCCCCCATGTAAGCAATCACCAAAAGAAATTAAAAGACAGAGGAGTATTTCTCACCAGTATAATTTATGTTGATATGAGAAAAGTAAGCAGTTCCATACCAATAATTAGTACTACACTACAGCTGGCTTCCCTCCATGAGAACAAAGGCTGGTGAACATAACCATCTTCTCTTACGTATGTGCTTAACAATCGTTCTCACAGCTATAATTCTTTGAGCAGTTTTGTATCATGCTAACAGTCTGACTACAAAATAATTTTCTGCTACCATGACTATATATCCACAGCAGGCAAAACCTCCTCAATCTATAGATCCTCAGCCAGGCAACTACCTCCAAAATTATACTATGAGTTACACTTCTTCTCATACTCTGGCATTTACCTTTTGATTTATCAGCAGCTGTCCTCGGTTCTGGCTCCTGAAATTTCATGCAGCAGCTGATTTCGCCATTTCTCTCAGATTCATAGAATAGCTTCAGGTAAGAGAATACTTCTTTTTGCAAGTGTTATTTGGAAAAATAGCTTACAAAACATGAAGAGCAGCAGTGGATGTGATAAACCTTAAGCAAGTGCGAGCCAACTAGCTTCTCCACTACACCATTGTTCAGAGATGAATGCCTAGATAAAGAACTTCTTCACGTTTGCTGTCTCTAATATTTTTTAAGTTTTCACTCTTAGACTCATCCACTAAGTCAATGCCTCTGGGAAGGATAAATCACAGTGAGCTACCCTCACTACATTTATAATTTCCACTCAGAATGAAATGTGCTCTCCATTTTGTGACAATATAAAATCTCAAAAATATAAAATCCTGTCTCAAGTGTAAGCAAAACGCCAAAATACTGACATATTTTCTGAATGAAAACAATACTAAATTCCCATCAATGCTCTTTGTACTATTCTATCGATTTCTAGAATGCACAACATATTATTGTTACGTTTTTTACTTCACATTTGGTTTTGAATGGAAATTCTTTGTTTTGAACAGCATAGTTTTTCAACTGTAAAAATTGCTACTAGTATTAATTTATAAAAGACAAGGACTGAAATCTGAAGTTCTAGTGCTTTTGTCAAAGTTTAATGAATATTATGTTCCAAAATTCTGATCCTCAGTTACATGTTTTTTCCTTAAGCTACGAAATAATTTGGGGGTTAAGCTAACTACTGTGGGGATGGATAAAATCCATCAGTGTTTAACTTAACCAGTTGGAAACAAAAAAGCTTATCCCACTTCTACAAAGCAAATCCAAGTCTGCTAACCTGGGAAACTAACAGAAGCGCTTCTCAAAAAGGCAAAAATTTGAGGCAGTGTCTCAGTCTGAAGAGACTAGACTGTTTGCTAAAGAGGATGAGTTATGAGGTAGACCAAACTCCTCTCTCTCAGCAATTGCGAATCCAAAATTAAGGGGCTTTAATCGAGGAAGTGTGGAAAAAAACAGAAGAAATAACAACCCTTTATTAAAAGATATATATATATTGGCAACAACAGTAACAAAACACAAAAAAGGTCTTAAGGAACACTTCTTTGTCCCTTAGCGCAGTCCTAATCGTTGCCTGCAGGGGCGCTGTTGGATCGCTAGAGGTGTAGAGCCTGCAGTACCCTGTCGTGGTCAGCAGGGGCGCTGTCAGGCTCCGGCAGTCACCACGTGGGAAGAGGGGTCTGGAGGGAGCAGTCCTGGCCTGCAGGAGAAGCCGAGAAGGGAATAGGGGGCCCCTTTCCTCAATGGAAGGAAGGGGTAAGAAAAAAACGTTCACCCCCCAAGAGGACTCACTGTTCCCAGATGGTAGTGTTCCAAGGCTCTCCCCTCTTTCTCCCAGCAAGCACAGACCTCTCCGATGAAAAGAAGAAGAAACGACTCGTCGGTCCCGGCGGGAGTCACAAGGCACTGGTGGCGCAGGGTCGGTGGTCAGGTCTCACCAGGACGAAAGAACCAGGAAAAGAGTGCTGGCTCCCAGGCTTTCCTCTAGAAATGCCTGAAAACAGTCCCCGTCTCTGTCCTGGCCAGAGCACTCTGCCGTCTCACTCCGGGAGCCCACAACGCCGTCTGCCCCACCCCTCTCAGAACAGAGTCAGCCCCTCCTTTCTCTCCAGTCTATCTAAATGGCCCATCAGCAGAGCCAGGGTACATCTTCTGTGAGGCTAATGACCTCCCTTCCCCCCCTGCTCCCTCCGTTTTCCCTTGGAGTGGGGCAGGGGAAGAAAAATTCCCCTGAATTTCTAATCTATAACATTATCCACCCCTAATTTTTCTTTCCCATGTTACCACACTTTATCAGATTAAATCTTTGATCCTCATAAGTACATGCATTATTCTATCTATAAGGAATTAAATCAGATTGCTCAAACTACCGTGGCATTACTCTGCTCTCCATTGCTGGCAAAATCCTGGCAAGAGTACTCTTGAACAGACTAATACCCACTATAGCAGAAGGAATCCTTCCTGAAAGTCAGTGTGGTTTCAGAGCCAACAGAAGCACCACAGACATGGTATTTGTTCTCAGACAACTACAAGAGAAGTGTAGGGAACAGAACAAAGGTCTCTATGTAACCTTTGTCGACCTCACCAAGGCTTTTGATACTGTGAGCAGAAAAGGTCTGTGGCAGATCTTGGAACGTTTAGGTTGTCCCCCCAAGTTCCTTAAAATGATCATCTCACTCCATGAGGATCAGCACGGCCAAGTCAGATACGGCAACACACTTTCTGAGCCCTTTTTAATTAAGAATGGTGTGAAACAAGGCTGTGTTCTTGCTCCTACCCTATTCACAGTCTTTTTTAGCATGATGCTCCAAAGGGCCACAGCAGATCTCAATGATCAGGATGGTATTTACATTCGATATCGTACTGATGGAAGTCTATTCAATCTAAGGCGTCTGAAGGCCCACAACAAGACCTTAAACCATCTTGACCGGGAGCTGCTTTATGCTGATGACACTGCCCTTGTTGCACACACAGAAGCAGCTCTGCAGCGTTTAACATCCTGCTTTGCAGATGCTGCTGAGCTCTTTGGGCTGGAAGTCAGCTTAAAGAAGACAGAGGTTCTCCATCAACCTGCACCTCAGGAAGTCCCCCATCATCCCCACATCACCATTGGCCAATCAGAACTCAAATCAGTCCAGCAGTTTAATTACCTTGGTAGCCTCATCTCCTCGGATGGTAAGATTGACAGGGAGACAGACAACAGGTTAGCAAAGGCATACAGTGCTTTTGGAAAACTCCACAAAAGAGTATGGCGTAATAAACACTTGAAGAAAAGTACCAAGATCAGTGTTTACAAAGCCATAGTGTTGTCTACTCTCCTGTATGGTTCCGAGTCATGCGTCATCTACCGCCACCACCCGCGTCTCCTAGAACGCTTCCATCAACACTGCCTCCATTCAGTCTTAAACATCCGCTGGTCAGATTATGTGACCAATACATCTGTTCTAGAGCAAGCAGCAGTCACAAGTATAGAGGCCATGTTGCTGAGAACACAGCTGCGATGGGCAGGGCACATCTCAAGGATGAAGGACCAACCACCGCCTCCCTAAGATCCTGCTCTATGGTGAACTTGCCACTGGCTGCCGCAAGAGAGGAGCCCCGAAGAAAAGATACAAGGACTCCGTGAAACAACATCTCAGCCTTGGCCATATTGATCAACATAACTGGTCTACTCTGGCCTCAAATCGGGAGGCCTGGAGACACACCATCTATAATGCTGCTGTCTCCTTTGAGAACACACGCAGGATCACTCTCGAGGAGAAAAGGCAACGCAGAAAGAACCGTGTTTTGCAGAATACACCATCTAAGGAGTCTTTCTGCTGTGCCTTTTGCAATCGGACATGTCTGTCTCGTATTGGCCTCATAAGTCACCAACGTGCCTGTAACAAATGTGGATAGAGCCTTCCCAAATCTTCGTTCGTGAAGCCCAGCCATGATTCTATCTATGTACTCATCTACTAATAGATATATACAAAAAACAGATACGGATACAGAGTTACATACAGATGCAAATATACGGTTACAGCCAGTTCACCCGAGAATGAGGTCCCCTTGGGGTATGCACCGGGTTTCTCCATCTTCCTGCATCACCCACCAGGTGCAGCTGGGCCCTTGGGCAAAAACAATCCCACGAATGGGTTTGCTTTTGCTCGAGGCAGGGTTAACCCAAACCTTTTTCCCTAACATACCCCTCATGTGAATCACTGGGACCTTGTCTCCATCCACGGTGTGGATTGGGCAGGGTCGGCTTGGTTGATGGACCCTCTGGTGTAAACTAACCATGTAGCCTTTGGTAGATGCTGATCCCAGTGCTTGTCTGTCCCTCCACCCAACTCCTTCAGGGTGGTTTTCAACAGTCCATTATGTCGTTCAACTTTCCCTGCGGTTGCTGCATGGTATGGGATGTGGTACACCCACTTGATGCCATGCTTCTCCGCCCAGGTGGCAACTAAGCTGTTCTTGAAATGAGTTCTGTTATCTGATTCGATATGGTCTGGGGTGCCATGTCGCCACAGGACTTGCTTTTCAAGGCCCAGGATGGTATTTCGGGCAGTAGCGTGAGGCACCGGGTACGTCTCCAACCATCCAGTGGTGGCTTCCACCATGGTAAGCACATAGCGCTTACCTTGGTGGGTTTATGACAGTCTGATGTAATCAACTTGCCAGGCCTCCCCATACCTATACTTACTCCAATGTCCACCATACCATAGGGGCTTCAGTCTCTTAGCCTGTTTGATGGCAGCGCAGGTCTCACAGTCCTGGATAACCTGGGAAATAATGTCTTTGGTTAAGTCTACCCCTCGGTCTCGTGCCCATCTATGGGTAGCATCCCTGCCCTGATGGCCTGAGGCATCATGGGCCCACCATGCTAGGAACAACTCTCCTTTGTGCTGCCAGTCCAGGTCCACCTGTGACACCTCGACTCGTGCAGCTCGGTCTGCCTGTTCATTGTTGCGATGCTCCTCATTGGCTCGACCTTTGCGCACATGGGCGTCTACGTGACGGACCCTCACAGCGAGCTTCTCTGTTCGGGTAGCGATGTCTTGCCACATATCAGCGGCCCAGATGGGTTTTCCCCTGCGTTTCCAATTGGCCTTCTTCCATCTGTCCAACCATCCCCACAGAGCATTGGCTACCATCCACGAGTCAGTGTAGATGTAAAGCTTTGGCCACTTCTCCCGTTCAGCAATGTCCAATGCCAGCTGGACCGCTTTGAGCTCTGCGAATTGGCTCGATTCTCCTTCCCCTTCAGTAGCTTCTGAAACTTGTCGGGCGGGGCTCCATACAGCTGCTTTCCATTTACGTTTCATTCCTACAAGGCGACAGGCACCGTCAGTGAAGAGAGCGTAGCGCATTTCCTCTTTTGGTAGTTTATTGAATTCTGGGGCTTCCTCAGCCCGTAACACCTGCTCTTCTTCTTCTTCATCTGCTAGACCAAAACTCTCACCTTCAGGCCAATTTGTGATGACTTCTAGGATCCCAGGGCAATTCAGATTTCCAATACGGGCACGCTGCGTGAGCAGAGCGATCCACTTACTCCATGTAGCATCAGTGGCATGATGTGTAGAGGGCGCCTTTCCCTTAAACAACCAGTTCAGCACTGGTAGTCGAGGTGCCAGGAGCAGCTGTTCTTCTGTGCCAATCACCTCGGAGGCAGCTTGTACTCCTTCATAAGCCTCTAGGATCTCCTTCTCTGTTGGGGTGTAGTTGGCTTCAGATCCCCTGTAGCTTTGACTCCAGAACCCAAGTGGGCGAACTCGAGTCTCACCAGGTACTTTTTGCCAGAGGCTCCAGGAGAGACCTTTATTCCCAGCTGCAGAATAGAGTACATTTTTCACATCTGTCCCCATCCTGACTGGCCCAAGGACTACAGCGTGTGCAATCTCTCGTTTAATCTGTTCGAATGCCTGTTGCTGTTCAGGGCTCCACTGGAAATCATTCTTTTTGCGGGTAACCAGGTAGAGAGGGCTTACGATTTGACTGTACTCCAGGGTATGCATCCTCCAGAAACCTATGGCACCCAGAAAAGCTTGCATTTCCTTCTTGCTGGTTGGTGGGGCCATGGCTGTGATCTTATCGATGACTTCTGTCGGGATCTGACGACGCCCATCTTGCCATTTCACCCCCAGGAACTGGATTTCTCAGGCAGGTCCCTTAACCTTACTCTTCTTTATGGCAAAACCGGCTCCCAGGAGGATCTGGATGATTTCCTTTCCTTTTTTGGAAACCTCCTCTGCTGTGTCCCCCCATATGATGATGTCATCAATGTATTGCAGGTGTTCTGGAGCCTCACCCTTCTCTAGTGTGGCCTGGATCAGTCCGTGGCAGATGGTGGGACTGTGTTTCCACCCCTGGGGCAGTCGGTTCCAAGTGTACTGCACGCCCCTCCAGGTGAAAGCGAACTGTGGCCTACACTCTGCGGCTAAGGAAATGGATAAGAATGCGTTTGCGATGTCAACAGTGGCATACCACTTTGCTATCTTGGACTCCAGTTCATACTGGAGCTCCAACATGTCTGGAACAGCAGTGCTCAGTGGTGGGGTAACTTCATTCAGGCCACGATAGTCCACAGTCAGTCTCCATTCTCCGTTAGACTTACACACGGGCCAGATGGGACTGTTGAAGGGTGAATGGGTCTTGCTGATCACCCCTTGGCTCTCCAGCTCACGGATCATCTTATGGATGGGGATCACAGAGTCTCGGTTCGTCCAGTACTGCCGGCGATGCACTATTGTGGTGGCGATTGGCACTTGCTGTTCCTCAACTTTCAACAGCCTCACGGCAGAAGGGCTCTCCGAGAGACCAGGCAACGAGTTCAACTGTTTAGCCGCCTCTGTCTCCACAGCAGCTATTCCAAAAGCCCATCTATGTCCCTTGGGGTCCTTGAAGTACCCGTTCTTGAGATAGTCAATGCCCAGAATACATGGGGCATCTGGACCAGTCACAATGGGGTGTTTCTGCCAGTCTTTCCCGGTCAAGCTCACCTCAGCTTCCACCATGGTCAACTCTTGAGACCCTCCAGTCACCCCAGAAATGGAAATAGTCTCTGGTCCCACATGTCCTGAGGGCATTAACGTACACTGAGCACCAGTATCAACCAAAGCCTGATATTTCTGTGGGTCTGATGTGCCAGGCCATCTGATCCACACAGTCCAGTAGACACAGTTGTCCCGTGCCTCTGCCTGGTTAGAGGCAGAGCCCTTCTAACATTTGTTTTCATCTTGCCAGTCACCGTTTTCCCCTTGTGAATATCGACAGGAGGTGCCCTCTAGCACCCTGCCTGCAGGATACTGGTACGGCACTCACTTTCACAGACTTCCCCTTTTCTTTCTCTTTCAACTCTTGTACTCGGGCTGCTAGGGTCTGGGTAGGTTTCCTCTCCCACCATCTCATATCTTCTCCATGGTCAGTTAGGAAGTACCACAACTCAGTTCGTGAGGTCTGTCCGCTCTCTCGAGCTGGGGGACGTCGGGTTCTCACTGGGGCCATATGGAAATTGCTTCCCTCAATCCTCTCTTTCAACCCTGTAGTTAATTCCTTGAGCTCATTAATCATTGTCTCTACAGAGGAGATGCGGGCCTGTAGTGGTCCTTCAATCATGCTGTCATACAACCGAAGTTTATTTATTACAGACATCACTGGCTCCCGCTTCTCCCCAGCCTCATGTGGCTGTGTGGACAGCCCCATACGTGTGAAGCTCCAGCACATCTGTGGTGTACACTTAACCTTGTCAGGATTGTTGGTAGGTTGCCCATCCCCTCCAAACAGTACTTCCAGCAATGCCATTTCTCTCAGCCATAGGATTCCTTCTTCTATGGTCTTCCAGCCCACGGTATAATGATCTGCCTGCAAAGAATCTCTGTAAATGAACCTCTCCCTCACACCGTCCAAAAGCCGTGCCCAGAGAGACAGGGCCTTCAATTCCCTCACGAATGCCTCCTCAATACCCACATCCTGGGCAATAGACCTCAAGAACCTTGCTTCACCGCCATCAAGGTTTACGGCATCACCTGTAGAGTCCCAAACTTTGATCATCCAGGCCAGAACGGGCTCATTCGGTCGACGAGCAACGTCTGTCCATAAGTTCCGGAGGTTGTTATACGATAAAGACTCAGTGATGATTTCTGGCTCTGGAGTAGCCACCTGTGAGGATCCTGCCTCCCCATCATCGTCAACTGGGCGAGCTGATTTGGCTTTATATTTTTTCCTTTGGATGGGGGCAATCTCCATTGGCTTGGCCTGCCCCTTTGCTTTGGCCTTATCCTGAGTCACCTTGGTATTAGGCATTTTGTTCTCATCCTTTTCTTTCCCCTGGAAGTGCTGCACCATACCAAGCAACTTCCTGTAGACAATGGCCAAAGCCCCACATGCAGCTGCCAACTACCTCTCCATGGATCCATCACGACCTCTCTCCCTCATGGCTTTCATTATTTTTGTAGGATTCAAGAGTTGTTCAAGGGTGAGCTTCCATGTTATGGGAGCTGAGCAGCTTTCTAGGAATTTACCCATGTCCTCCCATAACCCATGCCACCTGAGGTTTTCCACCCCTGGAGCGGGCTCCTGGATGCCTTCTCGGTAATTCTTGGCCTTGGTTTGGTATATCAGGTACACTATAATGGCACAAACTAGGATGAAAAGCCCAACAATTGAAACGTCTCTGACATCTAAAAATGATTTAAACTTCCCAGAGGCCATTGTATTGTATCTAAAAGGGAACTGAATAAAGGGTTGGGTGCATGCATTCCCCTGTGTTTCTCCATAGGAATGGGTGCTATTATCTTTAAAACCCCAGAGGAAACAGTTTAGGCTAGAGCAGTAGTGCATCCTTGAGGACATATTCTGGATGAAAATCACAGGTGCTGAATTTGCCATGTCATATACCCAATGTGCAAACTCAAAGGTACTTATTGCAATGAGAGTACTAGTATCTGAACTGAAACACATTGACAGGTGGGACAGGTATCTTGGCATGGTTATACGCCAGAGGAAAGCAACAACCCCTAACATCATGGTGCCTACAAGTTCAAAGCGTGTGTCAATCACACAAGGGGTTCAAAATGCGCATAACTCACACAAAGGGTAGTTATTCTTTTTCCACCTTTCCTCTTTCGCAGCCCCACGTTGGGCGCCAAAAATGTCTCAGTCTGAAGAGACTAGACTGTTTGCTAAAGAGGATGAGTTATGAGGTAGACCAAACTCCTCTCTCTCAGCAATTGCGAATCCAAAATTAAGGGGCTTTAATCGAGGAAGTGTGGAAAAAAACAGAAGAAATAACAACCCTTTATTAAAAGATATATATATATTGGCAACAACAGTAACAAAACACAAAAAAGGTCTTAAGGAACACTTCTTTGTCCCTTAGCGCAGTCCTAATCGTTGCCTGCAGGGGCGCTGTTGGATCGCTAGAGGTGTAGAGCCTGCAGTACCCTGTCGTGGTCAGCAGGGGCGCTGTCAGGCTCCGGCAGTCACCACGTGGGAAGAGGGGTCTGGAGGGAGCAGTCCTGGCCTGCAGGAGAAGCCGAGAAGGGAATAGGGGGCCCCTTTCCTCAATGGAAGGAAGGGGTAAGAAAAAAACGTTCACCCCCCAAGAGGACTCACTGTTCCCAGATGGTAGTGTTCCAAGGCTCTCCCCTCTTTCTCCCAGCAAGCACAGACCTCTCCGATGAAAAGAAGAAGAAACGACTCGTCGGTCCCGGCGGGAGTCACAAGGCACTGGTGGCGCAGGGTCGGTGGTCAGGTCTCACCAGGACGAAAGAACCAGGAAAAGAGTGCTGGCTCCCAGGCTTTCCTCTAGAAATGCCTGAAAACAGTCCCCGTCTCTGTCCTGGCCAGAGCACTCTGCCGTCTCACTCCGGGAGCCCACAATGCCGTCTGCCCCACCCCTCTCAGAACAGAGTCAGCCCCTCCTTTCTCTCCAGTCTATCTAAATGGCCCATCAGCAGAGCCAGGGTACATCTTCTGTGAGGCTAATGACCTCCCTTCCCCCCCTGCTCCCTCCGTTTTCCCTTGGAGTGGGGCAGGGGAAGAAAAATTCCCCTGTATTTTTAATCTATAACAGGCAGCACTGGCTGAAAGGGGTTTGTGCCTCTGAACAAGAAAATTATTTTCTGATTCTTTGATCTATTCTTCTCACAGTGAAACTCCCTATATACATAAGCTAATATCTTTTTTAACCAAGTCCCCCTGCGAACTACAACTTGTGCAAAATCCCAATTTTTTTTTTGCTACCTGTTCAAGTAAATGAGGTAATATAATTTCAAGTCTGAGTATTAGCTCTTCCTCTCAATGGCTCAATTTATAATACTTAAGTTTCCTCAATATTGCCTCTATTTTTAGAAAATAATGGAATCAGAATAAAAAGATGAAACTTTCCACAAATGGAGACCCAGATACAACACAGATTAAGTCAATCAAAATCCTTCAAGATTTTTTAAACATTTCACTTTGAATTTTTTGAAATCAATTTAAATTCCTAAGTGAAAAGTCACTTGGACTAAAAATGTAACTTTTAATTTAAAAGAAAAAAATCCAAAGAAATATTTCCATAGTTCCAGAGTTTTTCTTCTGTAGTTTTTTAAATAAACACTGTGTCAAAAATTATTTTTGCAAAACAAACAAACAAAATAACAAACTAACCAGAAAAAACAAACCACAATGCATCTTTGATTTCATACTCTCATTTCTGGGGAAAAAATGTAGAAATAATGTTGACTGCCTCTACTAACCTTTAAACCTGTAATGGTTACTGGGCAGGATGACAATCCTCGCTTCTCAGGTTTATGATGTTGAGCAATTGTGCAAATTAGAGGGAGATCAACTTATCACTCTTCTTGTGATAAGTAAGTTTCAAGAGATGATAATGCTCTGATGTTACATGTGATATAGTTGAATGAATGAATGTAAAGTAGGAGGATAAGAAACTGTTTTATCTAGTTTTTTCTTCCCTTCTGTTGTCTGTTTATGCTGTGACATTTTCTTGTTTTAGCTCTCTTCTGCTTCTTTGGAAATTAAACGAGATCCAGTATCTCAGAGACTACTGGCACTTATGGATTAGTGAGACTAACGTAAAAGTAATTAGTGAGGAAAAAAAAAAGAAACTAATCGCCTCAATTTGATATAAGAGGAAATTTTTAAAAATCCTACAACCAGAATTCACAGCAAAGGTGATGCTTGATTAAAAAAAACAGGCCTGGGAAACCCAAGAGAAGGTGCATGCAAAGGCACTCTCTTGAATTAGAGAACTCAGAAGAATGGATGAAGGAACGGTGGGGCTGCAACGACACTGCAAGAGTGGCAGCCTCATGTGTTCAGCCTCACCAGCAATCTGCCAGCTGGCACCAGCATTTTCTAAACATACCCAAGACACTCAGAACAAGATGTTAAAAGTGATGCATTGTGCTTGGTTTATACCAGGGAACCACAGATATATTCCACCTGGATGCCAGAACAGTCAGGTCTCGTGTGTTGTACATGGGAAGACTATATTTGGAAACCCATTCTGACAGCTACACTTCTTTTGAGTTGTTGACTGCCTAAACTCAACTTTTTACAGTTTGGACGAGAATGAGTCTACCTAATCCTCATAAAAAGGAAAAGGGTGTTTGTGCTGTGATGTCCCTTTGCCAGAATCTATTCATGTTTATCACTTAGGTACATAGACTGAAAGCTGAGATGTTATCAGAGAAAATAACTACAGGTATAGGTACGTACTTTCCTATGCAAGTCATTAAGCTAATCTGAAACTCCAGCTTGTGACTCGCTTTCCAAAGAGCTCTTTTAAAAATCTGTGATACACATTGATTTTGATTTAAAAATTTTAGTCTAACTTGTACTCAGAATGCACTACTCCATACTGTACTCTGCTGTGTTCAAGTTTGAAAGGTCATTTTGCAGCTTCATCTAAAGGAGTACAAAGAAGCAACTTTTAGAAGTACACCAAAAGCACAAAACCCTTCTGTTTCTTTTCTATAGATTTAGAGATTCAAACCAAAGTCAGCACTAAGTCATACAAAACTCTCTAAACCAATCAGAAACTCATAACTGCTAAGGGAAACACTAACTAATTATAGGCAAAACCTTAATTTTCTGCATTCTGTGAGATGGCAAGCAAAACAGTCCTATCTGGGCAGCACTTCTGATGACTGCATGCCTGGAAAAGGCTGAGATGCAGGGGCAGCAAACTTCACAAGCCTCAGTCCTGCTGTTCCCTGGTGGAACTGATGAAAGATAACACAGTGTATTTGTGTGAGTATCCATGCAATGGATCATCTAGCCAGTCTTGCCCACAGGCTCAGGAAGCATTAGATTCCTATCATCCAGGTTTTCAGGTTAGTATACAAAATACAGACAGAGGAAGGCTACTAAGATGTGCGCAGACTGTCTACTTTTAAGCATCTGACTTACATGCTGGAAATTGTACTCCAAGGGCATCTTTCTTCAACTGCATATGCAGAGAATTTGCCTGTCTGGGCTGAAATCTAGGATGTAACTAGGTCCCACTTAAAACTGTCAGCTGCTTGAACAGGCAAAGCCACAACATCCCTTGTTCCTGGATACTCAGCCAGGACAGCGGGTCACGGGCAGTACTGCCATGCCCAAAGCAGGCAGGATGCAAGGACCACAGAGTGTGGGGGGAAAGGGCTTAGTGGTCCTTCTTCTTCTTTAAAAGTACCAGCTCTGAGTGCTTCATATAGAGACCTCTGTAACCGAGGTACTTCACAAGCACATAGACGCTCAGACTGCCCAGGTGAAAGTTGGGCTGGCCTCCTGTCGCTCCAGCTGGAAGTGCTCTGGAAGATACACAAAGTGAATACCTGCAGCAGCTGACATGGATATCACAACCTGTAATGATTTTTTCACCTGTCAGAAGAGTGCAAACCCTGAAAAGAATATAACTTCACCAAAGCCAGCACATTAGTTTACAGGGGAGGTGGCTCAGGCACAGAGTCCCCAGGACCTCACTGTTTCAGCTTTCTGCAGGTCATGGCTGGGCGGGGGGGCATAAAGAGCCAGTTCTATGACTGTTGTGAACAAACAGCTCTTTCAAGATCACCATTCCTATCTTTAGCTAGCACTGAACATACTGCTATTTGCAAAAGGTCAAACTAGATTCACCTGTGATTAATACAAGGAGGAGTTTGATTTTTACATTAACTGCCATACTTCAAAGCAAGAACTAAGAACACACTGCAAACATAACTCTTACCATCAAACTAATCCCATAACTTATGGTTACAGAAAACATTTAAAGTTCCTTGTTTGAAACCAGATGCATTTTCAAGAGCTCTTCTACTTGATTTTGTGCCCACACGCTTCAGAAGTATCTGCGTGTTACACACTGAGAATAACTTATATGTTCCAGTCACAGGGGAAAGAGTAACTCAGCTCTGAACTAACATACACTGCACAAAACTTGACTTTTCAGCTATGAAGGATATAAGTATTTCTGAGATAGAAAACTAAGTGCTTGACTAGAAGACAACATGAGGCAAAGGCAGGTTCATTAGTCATCTAAATTTACATAAGACATGCCTACCCCTACCTACAACTAGGAAATGTTGAGAAATATATACATAGAAATACATACATTTTGATTCAAATTGGCCCATTTGAAAGGAAAGATGGTTTTGATCAACCCTTTTAAGTTTAAGATAAAAGCCTCCAACACAACTGCTAAACCAAAGAGAGTGGAGACTTGAACAGCTGAGGAACTTTGCCTGACCAACAAAAGCAATTCAAGGAAGGAAGTGCTCAAATCAGGATTGCCAGGAGAAAAAAAAATAGCTGAAAACATTTATTACTTTATCCTCTACTACACTATGACAACTTTATTTACTGAACCAAATTGCTCTGCTTGCCAGCAGAAATATCAGCCAAGGATTCTTCTACCCCAGCAATACATCCTTGTTGTTTACCCAGGAACCCATCCTCATTTTATAGTGCTTCTAGATGTAATTCACAAACCCCTTGGACTCTGGGAGGTTGAAAGTGCAATGGAAGAATGAGAAAAATGGCAACTGAAGACTGCATTGAGACTATTTCTTTTTTTTTCAAGAAATAAGATCCAGGTCTAATATTTTAATACTGAGTTAGTAGTCCTTAGACCTCTTGAAGAAGTTTTGTTGTTCTATGGTTGACAGCCACTAAGATCAACAGGAACAACTTTGTGTGCAGATGCAAAATGTTTCACAAATTGCTGCTTAGGCACAGACATGGCATTAAGCAGTATTCCAAAGTGAAATCTGTATCCCTGGATTTCAATAACTAAAATCCTACCTATTTAAGTAAATCTTAACATGACAGAAGTCATTAAGTTTCTCAGGATTCATTAGTGTTCCCCAAGTAGATACTGTAAGAGTTTTGTTAGTAATTATTTTTGCAGTGCTATCACTGGAACTTCACAGACAGAAGACACAACCAACCTGTGCAATGCATTAGTTAACACAAGCTGTAACATGTTCAAGTGCAATCCACACAGAAAAGACAAAAGGCTATGTCAAAACATTTAATCACTGTTCCCCCAAGTAACAATATACTTCCATATGTCCCAGAGCATGTTTGCAACAATGCATCTACACAGAGAGTTCAGCCCACGCTCAATCTCAAACTTTTCTTCACACACCCTCCGTAAAAGCTTTAAGGCTTAACTCACGGAGCTTGCTCTCTTGACTGCTGGGAATACTAAACCAAAACTCACGCTGGGGCTTCTTCCACATCATGGAAGGTAAATGCAAAAAGTAGCCAGACTTGAATCCTGAGCAGGAATTTCTACTTGTATTTGCTCATTTGAAAATCTGTTCTAAAAGTAAAACCTACCTAAATGAACAATTTTACCTCCTGTCCTCCTTCTCTAACTAACCCAAACTCCAGTCTTTCATCTGAAAGGTTCACCAGACTCTAGTGGATTGCCTCCCTCTTTACATCCACTGACAGTTAATTTTAGTTCACCCAGTTATTTCAAGTTGTCTGGAATGTCTCATCAGACATCCATTTAAAATAGCAGAATTACAGTGACACATAGCGGGTTGTAATTGAAAGAGCCAATGGAGATTCTCACAATTAAATAGGAGAAATACCTAGGAAGAACCAGAGTTTGACAATAGTTATTTTTGTCAAAGCATAATATTTGAAGCAGTGGAAAAGACAGTGTCCTTGGTGCTGAGAAACCTGTCCTTCCAGGTGAACATCCAACACAATGCTCTCGTTACCAGAAGAGCAGCACAGACAGCTCCCTGCAAACACTGTGGTATGATGTATGGCCAAAAGCACATTGCTGAAATAAACCTCAAATCTACCTAGCAGTGCCCTGGCTAATCTTCAGGATGGAGAATAGAATGTACTCCATCCTGGAAAGGCACAAGATCTCTCTCTCTCCTGTGACAACTCTGTGGTGCCTTAGCACACCCTACTATCTTAGGGGGAGACAGAGGCTGCAAGACAAGCCCTGAAAAAAAGGAAGCTGCTCTGGCCACATGGAACCCACCCTTTTATCACAGGGTATCCTCAGGCTCCTAGGAAAGACATTTTGCAGTTCTGCAGTTCTTCCCCTGTCCAGCAGCACTGACTTTCTCCCTACCCCTGGAGGAAGAACAAAATGCTCAGATTTTTTGAAGGGGCAGAGAAATAAGAGAAAAGGCAGGTCTATGGTATCTGCTCAAGTGAATTTCCTCAGTTTTCCCATATATAAGAAAGGAACAGTCAGAACTGCTAATTTCCCTTTATATCATTTCAAGTACCTGGTCAAGAGATAGTTGATGGGACTTCCTGAACATGAGCAAGAAGCAGCACCAGATCCCTGTGGACACATAGGCCACAAAGGCCTCTTTGCCCTCATTGTTTCCTGCAGAGACAGGAGACACATGACTCACACAGGCCTACGACAGTGTGTGACTGTACCCACAGGTGTAACTGCTTGTGAAGCCTCGAGTTTGGAACAAGGCGCTGAGCTTCAGTCAGAAAACCCTGCTCTCTTGGGTCTTACACACAAAGGAATATTTGCTCTCAGTAGTCAAACGTGTACACATACAGCAACATCAGAATGGATCTGATGCTCACAAACTGGTAACAGGTTTAAAACCCTACAGTTTTTCCTGATGGAAGCCTAGCATTGTGTAACAACTTGAACTGATGTTAGGGGAAAATATCTATTGTTTTATAGTAATTTGCGTTACAGTGAAGGGTATTTTTCACTCTGGTCTCTTTAACAGTCTCTATACAAAGTGCCAAAGCTTGTCTTAAACCTGCTATTTACCAGAGTGAAAAGATTTCCAGGTATGAGGACAATGCAATATTATCTGTTATAGATCAAAAAATAATAATGCTTGTGATAGGATATGATTTTTTATTTTCACATATTTAAGTCTATATATTGTCTAGTATTGTTTCACCATTGTCTCATCATCAAGATTAACATTAAATCAAACAACGAATTATTCATGAGGTGTGAATAAATGGAATTAGCTTTTCTAGTATTCACTCTGTAAATCGCATCTTCTGGATAAATACCTTTTTTTTTTATGTCTGAACACTAGAAATAATGACCTGGCTTGCAGCCTTGCTAGATTAACTCTTGTTAGGGTGATATTTTTAGATGAACATAGGTCTCATCAACCAAGAGATGTCAGGTCTGCTATCATTCCTGTCAGCTTCCCAACTTCCAACAGTTTCCCTCTCCATCCCTAAACTCTACCTTCACCTCTAGCAGCCACGGTACCTGGAGCTCAGATGATTTGTTGAGCTTGACTCATTATCTACTGTGTTGTAACAGCAGTTAGAAACTGAATGACATTCAATTAAAATGATATTAGCAGCTCAGGAGTGATTTTGTTTAATTTACTCCTACTCAGATGTAAAAACATTAGTGACTTTTTTAATTGGACCTCATAATGTCTAACTCCTACTCAAATGCAATGAAATTAAAGACTTTGGTGGCTAAATACCGCTTAATTTACTCCTACCCATTGATAATGACATTAAAGATGCTTTAGGGTAGATATTGTTTCCAATCATTTATATTCAAAAGAAATCTGAGCTTATAGGTACTATTATTGAGCATATAATAAAATCATACAAGAAATTTATCTATGCAGTAGGGGATAGTTGGCTACAAGTAATATTAAAAAGTAATCATTCATTTTTAATGCAAGGATATTAAAAAGTAATGTTAAACACAAGAATTTGTGAAGTTTTCTGTTCTTCACAGCCTCTTCAAGGGCACAATCCTTTCCTTTTTTAATCCAGTGTGTGATTTTAGATGAAACAGTTTTATTAAATTACATATGGTTTTCTTAAGCGGTATTTATATGGTAAATCCAAGCCTGACTTACATCATTGCTGGGATAGACAGCCAAGGTACTTTTCAGTAATGGGGTTCACTCTGCTCTCTAACGGTGTGTAACAGTTTAATGCATTCTTCTGAAGTTCAAACATTTTAGAGGAGGATGGGGTTCTCTGTCATACACCTCCCCTTTAAATATGACTTGATCTACACTGAGTTAATGCTTTTTGCATCTGATACAAGTACCTGGCCCATGTTTTGTAATGTCCATAAGGCTGAACCATCAAATCCTTCATGTCTCTTTTACTCACAAAAAAATTCCACTCATTTGGCCTCTGGCATATTCCTCTCTTCCCCTTTCCAGCCTTAAAAACCAAAATAGCTACTAAAAACGCCTTCCCTCACTTAGACTAACTTCTAATTATTGAAATGAAAGGCATTTACAAAATTTCACTTATGCTTGTGTTACAAAGACAAGCTGTGCAGATGACAGATTTGAGATGGAAGAACAAGATTTCTGGTTTAATCTTGTGCTCTCATCTAGTATTTGGTTATGGAGATGTTCAAATGGAAGGGCCTGTTCCAGGTAACCAGCACAAACCACTGCCAAGGGAGAGAGGAGATAATTCTCTTCTTCCATCTTTGGGATATACAGCCAGCATCCTTGTCCTGCTGAGTGGTGGGTGTTTCAGTGACTCTTTCACCCTGCTTTCCAAGTGATGGTACCTTATAACAGCTCTCTCCAATCCAAATGGAACGTGCTCCCTTCAGCTCTTAACAGCAAAGCCCGTCAGAAACCGTGATCCTTGATTCATTTTCTGATTCTGAAGCACAAGCCAGCACATAACTTCTGCTGCAAACTAGTTTAAAATAATGCCTTAGTTTATGATACTTTATAATAATTGTAAGGTTTCACCATAAAAATCTGTTTTAATCCAAAACATTTGCATACAATTTTGTAATTCTTTCCACACGAATCTGGAATTTGGACATGGGAGATTTAGAATAATTTTTCCCTGGGCATGGGCTTGCAAGGGGTTAGTTAAGCAGCGTGGGCTTGAAATACTAAGGAGCTTCAACGTTATTTTGGGGAATTCATAGCAACATTAGTAACTATATAAGCTCCTAAAGTTAAACACCAACTAATGCAGGCCCTTCATGTGTCTTCTGTTTTGACCTGCAGTGGGTCATTTGCCAGGTCACACGATAAAAAGGACCACTCTGCTCAGCTGGAGCATACTACTGATATTTGGCATATTTACATTTAGATATGATTAATACAATTATCTCCATTTAAAGTGGTCAAGAGGGACCACTGAGCATTTGGATCTCTGTTGTCACTACATCTTTCTCTCTCTTCTTCCATTCTGGCATTTCCTTTCCTAAAGCAGTGTCTGAGTAACCTATTGCCAATGGGTACAGTGCACATTTATGATACAGTAACTAATGTGAATGATAAAGTATAATGTCTGCAAAAGGGAACACCAGTAACACACAACAGAAAAGAAGGTGGATATTAAAACCAGTGATTAACTGACCAAGGTGTGCCATTCCAGGATTACTGAAGTCTGAAACATACAAAAAATACACGAGAACTTCTATTTGGTTTCATGTCTCAGATATTAAAGGTATCATTAACAGAATACATTTTAAATACCTTGCAGATATAATGAAAGAGAATGACTCAATATCATAAATTCAGATGTGAAACAACAAATTTCAAGATACACAGACAAGTACATATTTGTCTGCACAGGAAGCATTTCAGGGTGCAGCACAGTAAAGCACAGACAGCTTTACTTGTAGTTTTGTGTGTACTTACCCCAAAGCTAGAAGCATTTTTGAACTCAAGGATTCTATTACAGGATGAAGTTCTTTAATGGACTGAGACTTAAATGCCTACACTATGCAAATATGCTTTATATTAACAAAACACAATATTAGAAAGAGCAAGAGAGAACATACACCTTTAACAGGAAAAAAAGAAATCTGTATAATTGTCTTTTTCTAAGACGGGCACCTAAGATGGTCAAATCTAAATTGCCAATTAATCTTCATTTAGTTGCCCTACTCCTGTAACATGTCCCACAAGCAGATCACTTCCCATTCAATGCAACCCTCACCAACCACAGGAAAGGACAGTCCAGAATGGGCGTAAGAACATCAACTCCTTGTCACCACAGTGCTGATCGGGCAATCCCATTTAATCTTGATGATGTAACCCCAACACATTTACAAGGCACCCTAATTCTCATTATGGGTTCTTGACCCTTTATATGGAGCATTTGAACAGCCTATGTCCTCTCTTATCTAACCTCATTTTATAAATCTACTATTTAACATATACACTGACAAACCTCATATATTTTCTAGTTTTCTGGAAAAAAGAAAAATTCCTTTGTCAACATCTATTTCTATCACCTCAGCTAAAGGAAATATTTCTGTTGCAGCTAATTCAGACTTGTTTTGGGAAAGAGGAAGATCCTCTCTAATTTCCATGGTGGAAATTTTAATAAACAGCACCCTCAAGAGGATTAGAACTCAGTTCCTTTACTGTTTGGGTAAAAAAAAAAAGAAAAAAAGAAAAAAATCAGTTGCTAAGCTACCACTTTTGAATACAGCCAGAATAATTTCCAAGGGTTATTTAAGGTGTTTAACTACAGAACGGATACTGGAATCCGGGTGTGCACCAATACCCGCTGTCACAAGTGCTGCTGTGGTGGCCCTGAGGCATCTGCACAGTTCAGCGTGAGGCTCCCCGAGATTAAACAGGCAATCAGTCCCCATTATGAGGTGATCCTTGGAGGAGGTGGCTTTGGAAAGGGATGAGGAGACAGGCTGCTTTGGGGCCCCCCGTTGCTCTGCACATTTGGGAAAGTCCTTGTGAGAAAAGCTAATGCCAAGACAGTTCTCCTGTTTTGTTCTGAGGGTGAGGAGTCCCACGGCCATCCTGGCTTGTGGGCACATCTGGACTGTTTCCTTACACTACACCGGCACGAGACCCTGACACATCCCAGGGGCATTTGGGAAGGAAGCATAGCAGCTGTACCTCACTCTGAGTAATGGGAGGGCTGACTGGAGCTAGAGATGCACTGCCAGTGCCCTTCTTCTCCAAGATGGGCAGAAGGTCTGTGGGCAGCTGCCAGGAAAGTTTTACAGCCCCTCCCCCTGTAAAGCTCAGCCTAAGCCAAGTCATCTTCAGAGCCTTGAAGGAGAGCAGCTCATGTGGAATGTCTGGATTTTTAAGAGATCTTAAAAATCATGTCTCAGAACAGAAATTGGATGTGCTGAGGACAACTACAATTTGCATGGCATCAGAAAAGTCGCTCTGGTGCTTCATTCTACGATATGATGGGGCGTACAAATTTTCTTTGCAGAAGTAACACCATCCAGATGTCTCTTCCCTCTTCCACTCATTCTTTCCAACTGAACACATATCACATCAGTACCACTAAAACTGATTTGCTGGCTTTTCAGTGCTAAATTCACTGAAAAGGAAGACTCCCAAGAATACCAGAACACTCAGTGTTAAATACAGCTGTGATTTACAAAGTGAATAAATTTGATTCCCATTTGGATGTTTCTCTCCAATGTTTTGACAATGCTCACGTACCAGAAAATTTTGATCTTTGATCAGAAGTTTAAAAAGAATCTTGTAAAAAATAATATAAAACCTTGAGCATGAAAAGACAATTAGATAATTCAGAAAAATTCTTTTACACTTAATTTAGTAAGCTGACTTTCAAGGAATATATGTTATGTTCTCACTTATGCAAAATTGCACTCAGTTTGTTGCATTGGCAAATGCTGTTATTTGGCCTTTTTGTTTGAATTATGAGCATTTTTCTTTGCACTTACCAATTTTTAGGATAACTTTTATGTGTTAAAAAGATATCTTTGCCTTTTAAAAACTCATTGTGATCTAAGGAAGCCTAAGTAAGGAGAGCCTTCTGAAAAGTAGTCAGATTCATGCCTAATGTTGTTCCAGAAATTCCTAGACATGGAGTATCCAGCCAGATACAGATGTGACTGGGACTGTCAGAGAGCACATTTAATCCAACTGCCAAAAGGAAGCTGCTTTTTCAATTCAGAAGTGTTTTCACAGTTGCACTTTTGTATGAAGAACTATTTTTAAATTACTTTTTTAAAGCATTTTTATTTTTTTTTTTTATGTAGATGCTTTTACTAAAGCTAGACGTGAGATGATCCATATATACTGAAGAAAACTTGGGTAGAAATAACACTCATCTGATCATTATTCCCCGGAACAACAATAAACAGCTGCTTATCTGTGATCATGCTACTCGGCTGTAGCATTAACTTAGATACCAAAACTTTCAAGATCCGCATTACTGTAAGCTCCACAAATTATCTGTTACACAGACATGAGTGGTTCTGGTCCCACTATTCTGAGATAATTCATTTCCTCCCCTTCTCCCAAGTTTTACCACCCTTTCTTGGCATGTCTGGCCAATTTTCTGACATGAAAGCCTTACTCAAACATACTGATTGCTTACTTTACTTGCCATGTACAGCAAATTTGGTTAATTATTTTAAAATCCATATATATACAGATCTCTCTCTATATAGGCTCCATATGAATAAGAGAGGTTAACATGTAGCAATTACCTCCATCTTCTAATTGCTTTACTAATTTTGAGATAAAGATAGGTAGGAAATTTTTGCATAGCTGTTAATTAAGATTTATTTTTCGCCCTTCCAGAGTAGTATAATATACTGATGTAGAAATACAGCTTAACCTACATTTCACACTCGGCCATATTCCTTTTTATGCTGTAGTTAACAAAGGTGTTCATGAATCAGCTGAAAATCTCAATTCATAGCTGGATGACACTTTTCTTCAACTAACAACAATCCTCAGTTACAAACGCCAAACAGGAAAAGCACATCTGTGAAAAACAAGCCTCTTAAACTGAACGACTGAATAACAATCATGTGTGGGTTGTGCTTTCTATGCAGCAGACTCTGGGAAGACCTTTCTGTGAACAGCTATCTGATAACAATTGGAGATGCTCTGGTGTTCCTACTCACCTCCCACAGCCCTTTGTATCAGCAGCTCAGCAGAGAGAGTCTGACAGCAAGATTCCTTTGTCATTTGAAATCTCAGGTACTGTTACTCAGCTCAGTGCTGCACAAAAGAACCTCTGCTGCGTGGCTGTGTTTCTACAGAAGAGAGGAATTTCTCAGTGGCTGGCTCTGGGCGTGCGGCATGAAACGTTCGTTATCCACGAGTTCTCCCAACAAATCGCTCTCTGCTAGGCAACCTTCCATCACCTTGGTCTCCCTGATTTACTCACAGCAGCACCCACATTCCCAAATAACCAAACTAAAGCCCTACAGCACCTACCTAAAGCCCTACCTGTGCTGTACACAAAGACCTGTGCTGCATGCAGCTCCTCTCCCAGCGAGCTGCAAGGGTGAGGAGAGCAAACCACCCATGCTTAAATCACCATTAGGTTCTCCAACACCATCCAGAAAACCATAATGTCCAAGTCTATAAAAATGGAAACTCTAAACTGAACAAAGTCCATCTACATATCCAGATCTTAGTATAAGAGGTATTTCCCAATCATTCTCACAAGCCCACCAGAGAGACATTGCATCTGAATACAAAAATACAGAAGCATGAACATGAGCAAATAATTATCAACTTGGCCATAGACAATCCCCCCTCCCTTTTTTGCACCCATAATGTTAAGGAATAACAAAGTATTTGCAACATTTCATTCGTTGTATCAGAAATGGCTGCAGAGAGAAAGGACAAAGACATCAGCACCGGCAAATTCACATTTTCCTCTTTTTCCTCAAGCCCCACACCAATATTTACATAACTCAGCAACAAAAAACCCAAGGAAAAGTCAGAGTTCATTCCTGAAAGAAACCCCCTCTGACTGTTAAAGGCAGACCTCCCTACCCCAGAAGAGCAGATTGAAGCCATGCAAAGCTTCTTACATCAAAAATAGGGCCACACATTTTAGATAGATGTAACAAACACTTTTAGTTTTGCAGGAAGTTCTCTTCCATCTCAGCAGAAGGCAAGTTCTCAAACACTTCAATGACATGAGAAACAGGCTCTGATCTGCTCACTTTCCTTCTTGCCAAAACCGGCTACAATTTTCCAACTACATAAGACCATTTTTCCCAGTCACTTAAAATCCCAGTCACTGGAATCAGAGCCTGACAACAGTTAATTTATTTGGACTCCTTTTACCTCATCAACATTCTAGAGCTCCAGGCTGTAGCATAATCTCAGCATTTTTCTCTCCTGAAAAACAGATGCTACTAGGAGGAAATAACTTTATGCTCTGCAACAATTGTCACATTCCCAAAGACAACATCTTCTCATCCCTAACATCAAAAAAACCTACCAAAATAGAATCTTTCTATAGACTCTTAGGAGTTCCCATCCATGGCTTTCCATACCTACACTTGACACCATTTGCTCAGCTATAATTAAAGATGAAAAGGGGAAACTGATGAAAGTCACCAAATCTCTGATGGGTTTTCTCCTATCTGAAATCTGTGCTTATGAAGAAAAAGAGCTTGCTTCACAGAAAAGGTTAGGAATGTATGTTAAATTCAAAGTGCTATTATAGTGATGAATTGCAGTGTCTAAAAGTCACAGCACAAGGCTTTGGGGTACAACCCCCTGTTCTGTTCCTACTCGCTGTACGAGGGACAGGACTTTTATCCTGTAAAAGGAATTTTTTCCCATCTGTAAAAATGTGAATAAATAACTGCTTAACATAGAAGTTACAACATCCATTGCCTTAGCATTTGCAAGCCTTTACAGGTCCTAGGTTAGAAAGCACTCACAAAAGCTGAAAGTAACATTAGTTTAGATCATATTTTCTGCATTTTTTGTCCTCTTGTTCTTAATTTTGAAGGACAACTGCAATTGCGGTTCATCCATTTAGGCTTATCCTAAAGTCATTATTTGTTATGATGCTGTTCCTGCCTTCAGCTACAAAGAAAATGACTATCCCTACCCCCTCACAGGCAGGATTAACAGCCACAGAAAATGAGTTATGGTTAGTCGAACTGACAGGAGCTCAGAAGCAAATTTGTTTTCGAAAGTCCACCTAAGCACAGGAAAGAACCCTGCACCCTTTGTTTTCTTAATTCTTCCTCTCAGCTACGTAAAGAAAGTACACAATGTGTTTTTCTTCATCACCAGTCTGCACTCTCAAGATGTGCACCAAGGCCTCTCTGTGCCAAAGGTAGTATGTGAACTGAAAGGTATAAAATCAGTGGTGCTACACAATATAGAATTTGTGCACTCACATCAAGTTATTTGTTGTATAAAGAATGTATTCAAAATGTTGTCAGTGCAGGTGGATCGTTTTATTTGAAGGTGGAATAATCATTGTTTTACTTAGGTCTCTGTCAATCTCCGAGCAAGTAGGCTCCTTGTTTACAAATACAATTACAATTTGTACCAAATTTGCAGTAACCAGCTTCATAATTTTTCCCTCAATCCATAGTTTCACCTTTCTTAGCAGAATAGGTACCAGATGGAGCTGCATAGACTTATTTTGGCGGTATTGAGTTTAGAAGAGTCATAGATCCTGGCCTGTTTGTAATGCTCTTTATCAGTAGATTGATGGGCATGCTCATCCACCTTGCTCAGAACTAAGGTGTAACTCAAGTACCCTAGGACTACTATCAGCTTTGACCGACTGGACACTACTGAAAAAGCATCCTTGAATCACCTGAAGACAAGACTCTGTGGAATAAAAATATAGACTGGATGCCAATATGCTGCACAGTGCTTAACATCACACAACAATGATCTCCAAGCAGCCTTCCAAAGTGGTAATAATTCAGTTTAGGGATTAGTACAGCTTCCAACCAAATACACTTCAAAATCACAAGCCATGTTAAAAAACACATGGCACCTCTGTTCTGAAATTATTTTGAAGAGATCTGGTTTTTGGAGTTGTTGTAGTGTAAAAATGTACTTACCCAGCTGCAGCGAAGCAAAATCATAGTGTTCTCCCTTATTCACGGTAATCAATAAATGAAAACTAAATAAATTTAATTCTCACCAAAAGCAAGAGAAAATATGAGGTCAATAACAGATGTACAAAAGCTGCAGTTTTTCACCCTGGGCCCCCAGGACACACTGCACGTGCTCTCTCTGCCATGTACATCGAGTGGCACACACACCACCAGTCACTGGGAACATTGAGGATAGTACCAATGAAGTACATGTGTTCTGATCTGTGCTGTGTCCAGCCCTGAAAGCAAGGACACACATGACTGAAGGGCCACGTGTGCACTCCTGCCACTATGAACAGCCCCACTAAGATCCATGGTACAATACAGAATTTCCTACACAGATCCAGGCTGTGGGATCAGTGCCTTAGTTGTTTCTTGCCACGAATACCAAGAAAACAATGACGAATCTCTCAGAGTTTACCTGGAGAACATGTCCTTATCTTGCTTTGTGAGCTAAAGCCCAAGGATTTCAACTTTGGTTTGTTTGGGTTTTTTTTAATCTAGAAAGTCTTTATACGTTTAATAAAATACTTATGAGAATGAACTGAAGTTTTACTGTTTTCAATATCTCCTCTACCAAACTGGAGTAGATGCTTTGCTAGATTAGATCATATGTTACCTTGGCATATTAAAAAAGTAGATGGAAATACTGACTTACATTTATTTTAATACAATTGTGTAATTTGAGGTTTATAGAGCCATGCATAAAGCATTCGTTATTCCACCTTTAACAAAACTGATCCATTAACTCTGACAATATTTTTAGTACGTAGTTTGCTACAAAAGCATGAAGACATGCTATGAATCATTCTGGCATTATGAGAGTTAATAGAATACTATATATTTTTCAGGATTATTAATATTTAGTGTCATTCAGTAAATTAAAAAATCAAGTTTAACTACGGTTAAAAATATCTGATGATACAGTACATAGATGATTGTAAATGTATATTAATGAAGCTTTACACAATTGACGGGGTATCTTTTCGTTAATCACTCACAAAACCATGCCAAACATATATCAAAGACTTCAGCTCCTTTTTCATCCAATCTTCCGACATTTCATTATTATGGTTACCTGATTAATGGATGCAATAATATATGTGGCATGATATGATATGTTCACATTAAATTTTAATCAAATATTACTAAATTCAGAAAACATTAAGTAAATCATGACTGATGAGGCAATATTGCTGTACCGTCATATTGATGGTTAGAGAAACTCACTATGGAGAGTTACAGATTAAGGAAGAGAAGTAAATCTTATGAGGAAATAGAAGTATCTCAAGTTTAACTAGTTGGTTCTTTCAAAATTGCCTTCCAGCCAAAGGCTGAATATTAGATCCATCAAAAGTATTCCACTGGTTGTAACTGATATGAATGTTTTGTTTTCTTCTGCTGCAAGTTGTCTCATTCTTTAAAAAGTATGGTTTAACATATACTCTGCATAAGGGCCTTTCCCAAAAGATGATGGCCTGGGTAGTGAAAAGAAATGTAAGCTGGGAAAAATTAGCCCAGTTTATTTAAAACCTTGTTATGCCCTGAGCAGCAGGGTGTACATGGAATACTCTCGGTCTGTTCAGTTTTACCCAAATTACACTATTGTTACTTTGCAGAAGGTGGGCAGGGAGATAGACGGGGGTTACTGCTCACAGCCTTGATCTGCAAATGTAAGATGGTTTCATTCTGGAACACCAGAGAATGTGCCTTTACTGCTGCAGACAGCAGCTTTGTTTTCAGCTTTAAGTTAGTAATTAATGTGTTCATCTGAAAATTTGGAACTCATATTTAGCAATAATTCTATATTGCATTTTTAAGTGGTAGCAAGGGAATAAAACACTGAACCAGCTTTTTACTGCTGTGTTTGAAACGGAAAGAGAGCTAATTGTATTCACCTACTTACATTTCCTGTTCTAGTAAAATTTCAGATGGGACGTGCTTATGTTGTCCTCTGCCTTAGACATCCATCTCCCCCTCTCCTCCCTCCTATAACTGAAAGATTCATATGATTTTGAGTGTTATTCCTCTTTATAGCAAACAAGTTATTTACCCAGAGAAAACCTCCATCTTATGAGAGCAGATGACCCTTCAGAAGCTAAACAATGAATCCTGAAAACCAATAGTGGAGGAAGTACGAGCTAAAAGACTGCAACAAAACAATTGGATCTGTTCTGAAAGAAACTTATTCCAAAGAATTTAGAACTCCTAGAAACAGACATTCTGAGGTGCTAATTCTAAACATTCAGTCTTATAACCTATAACTACGCTTGCATAGAAATCAGTCCCATGGGACAGACAAAACTGGTCTCTTCTTTCATTTGTTTGTACCTTATAAACCGACATTAAGACAGTCTTTTCATATGACTATTTTTTTGATAGACTCTGATGTCAAGATATGAGATGTTACTGGATCTTATTTTGAGCATGTGAAGTAGTGTACAAGTCCTGCTTAACTGCATAATTAATTGTATTCAAAAATGAGTGCATTGCATAGTACTTGCCATGATATCTTTCCAAAGTCTCTTTGCTTCTTCATGTCCTGGTCTCATTTTCAATCCCTTTTCTTATTTTGAAAGATTGCAAGGCATGTAAAGCTCTGCATTAGGTGGACATGGTTACCAGCATGGGAAATCACAATACCAGTGCACTCCAAATAAATACTACTCAACTCTGCAGCTATACTCTGAATATTAAGAGCAATAAATATTTAACATGCTTAGCTGGAATTTTTGAATTTTTTTGACAACTTGGTTTTTGCTAGAAGTCATTCCATATAAAGTATTTCAAGGGAAAGCATATGGATAATAAAGGCAGAAAAGAAAATTAAAATGCTTAAATGCATACAATTAAATTAAGGACCAACTGGAAAGAAGCACTGAGTACTTGGTAGCTCAGTTGGTTTCTTACTGGTTAGATCAATGGCACAAGGATTTCAGTTAAACACCTTCTTGCTATAAAAGTGGGTTTGGAATTTTTTAAGTGTGACTAGTTCATAACACATAATGTGAACAGTTTTGAGAATAATTAAAGCAAATCACTAAGTTATCTTCCTCCATACCCAGATAAGTTTGGTACAGTTACAAGATTAAAAAGCACAAAATTCCTGTGAGTGTAAGACCTAATAAAAATGGAAGAATACATCCAAACCCACAGCTCTTACCTCAGGCAAACTCCTACTGGTGTTGGCACCTCATGCGATGCAGAGAAGAGTGCAGACACTTCAAACAAAATTGCCTGGAAAGGTTTGATTCACTCTCACTTGATTAATTGAATGAGTATATTATAAGTCAGTCTTGCAGCTCTTGCTTTTCTCAGGAATGGAAACATACCAAGAAGAAAAAAAGAGGTAACTCAAGGTCTTCAGTAAATTTTAGATCACAGAGCATGATGTTATGTCTCAGACCTCCGAAAATCTGCTGGCTTCCACTAGAATCCTCTGCTAAAAACAAGATCCAGCTTTTAGCGACCCAACGTAGCCTTGTAGTCTACAGCATTGTGTCAAATACCAGACCTCTTGTCAGAAAGTCAACTCCAAATGGGCCTATTTCTTTGCGGTACAGTCTCAGAGGGGAAAAACAAAAGAATCCAGAAAATTTTTGACTGAGTACTCAGGATATGTGATGTTCACTGGATTTTGATGAAGAGGCAATTTGTATGGGCAAGGAAGGGAATAATGTTCTGTCCAGAGAAACACAGCTGTGGAGTTAGGATAAGAGAGCCAGTTTGGAAAAAGAGAAAGAAATCAGCGCTAGTAATACAAGAACAGAACCTTCATATCCGTTAGCAAAGTAAAGCTGCTAAACAAACCTACTTTTGTCCAAGCTTTTTAAATCCCAGAAACTAAAGCTGAAGGGTCTTTTATGTTTGTGGATAGGGCCAGCTGAGAGAAGCATTATTCAGCTGCCAGTGGCAGCATTTAGGAAGGCAGTAACAGAGGCAATGATGCAGCGCCGGCCCTTTCAAAGATGAGTGTGAGTGGAGCAACAGGTCTGAGTTGAGGAAATAGGGACAGGCCTGTGGGTTATAGGTGAGAGGGAATTTATGGTAAGGGTGGGAAAGTAATGAAAGGGAGGGTGGTGGCTTTACAGTAGAGCTGTAGGAAAGAAAACATATTAAGAAATGTTAGGAAGAGACTTCAGGCAAAGGAACATGAGTGAAAAACATGGAAATCCTCACATACTCAAGTCTGATTTCTCCTCACTTTCAAACAGCCAGCTCTTTTTGACCCCCATTTTTGCTGGCAGAAATAAATCAGCCCTAGTCAATTCAAGGGCAAAAGTCAGTATATCATTATGCTCTCACAAAATACTGAAAACAGGGAAGTTGCTGCTCAGCTTAATACTGAGGGTTTATAAACACAAAGACAAATAGAGTTTTCCTGGTATCTTGCACCTGGACAAAGTAATGCAAAGGAATACTACTTAGCCTTTCACCATTCCCACCAACTCCTTTACCTAAATTAGTTGTTCTGAGCAAAGAAATCACACTATAAATATAATTAGTTACTTGGAACCTGATCTAAAGCCTAATGAAATCAGCATAAAGCTTACAGAGAGAATGAGCTATAAAGAAAATATTAGTTTGATTGCTGTGGGCAAAACTACTTTCAGATCTAAGCAGAGGATTTAGCTATTTTATTCTGCAAGCAATGAGAAAATATCTTCTTGATTCTAAATCTAAAATAAGAGATCTAATTAATTCTAGAGCACCACAATCATCTACATTACTTCTTAGTATGCAGAAATCTAATAGTTTCTTCTTTAAACAGCAATATTTAAAAATGCATTTAATTTAAATGGCTGTGGTTCCTCTCTTCAGTAAACACATGTGAAGGCATACATTGTGTTTAAATATAATAAATACAGTTAAAATCATGCATCTGGGTCAATCCTCTGCATGTAATCAGGATTATGAAAATTTAGTTTTTCTTATCTTTCTCAATAAATGGTCTATGTACAGACGACTGGAAATTTATTCAGACATGGTCTCGGTTGTGTTCTTGTTTTTTAACTCACCAGTTCTTTCTTCCCTGCAAATCTGACTGATTTCAAATTCTATCAGTTGCTCTGGTAGCCAAGAAAAGTGCCAAACTGTGGTTGCTGATTTCTAAGCTGTGCTGAAGTTCTTTCAGAGAAAAAATTCCCATGCTGAGGCATTGTAATTGCAAGTTTCGTGCCCATTTTAATGACTCACTCTTTTGGTTCTGATTGCTGACCACATGTAATTATAAAGGAAAGGGAACAGAGGACCTTGAGAAGGCAAAATCCAAATAGACACAAAAGGGGGAAAGGCAACAGGAGAAGGTTTTCATTTAGTTTACACCTTCTCCAAGATTTCCCTGTCCTGAGCCTCCCAGCTCTCTGAATGAGGTCTTCAGCCCCACTTGTCAAAGCCCTCCTTCATCCACTGCCTTGCCCACAGCTCCTCTCAGGCATTCCCCAGAGGCAACCCAAAGAGACAGGGCACATCCAGGGGGAGATCCTGAAATCCAGTTATTCTGAAAAATCTGACAAATGGAAGGAGGCCCATCAGCCTGATGGCTCTGTACATGTGTGGTGGGAAAGAAATTGTCAGAGGCATAGGGGAATCCCTTTTGTTTCAAAAGTGCTTCTTCAAAGGAACAGACATCCCCATCTCTCTTTGAGGAAGGCACTGTGTGGGAGGCTCTGTGGGGCCTCCTACAATGCCATGACTGAGAAGCCTGTCTTTAACTGGAGCTTCACTGAAAATGCACAGTCCAGATAAAATGCAAAGGCACAAAGAGTAAATAAAGAAGTAGTCAATGCTAAGCAAAGTGTGGGCCGAGGAATTCTGCCTCCTAAGGAGGTGACAGTCAAATGAAGCTGGCTCATCATGTGTGTCAAAAGCAGCATCAGACAGGTAAATAGCAATTCTACACTTCCCTCCTACTCTAAAATTCCACCCTTAAAACGCAGGGTATTTTAGGAAGCTTCCTGCTGACAGGCACATCCTGCCCAGAATTACATTTTAATAGTTCTTCTTTTAGACAAACATTTAATCTATACTTATACAGTCAACATGCTATTCCCATGCAGTCCCTCGGGAGGAGCAAAACATGCAAAACACACAAAGGGTGGTAATGAAAAGAAATAATCATTCTGCGCTCATTGATGAGTTTGCAGATAATGGAGTAGAATATTTACTATGGTTCTGTTTTCTCTGGAGGGCAACTTTTTATCTCTTAGATAACTCTGTAGACACTGGCAGGAAACAGTAGCCATTTTCAGTCCAGTGCAGTGGAGGCTGGCACACCATCTGGAACGAATAGGTGACATCCAGCACTCCTGGATCTTGGTATTTTGGACAAAAATCCACAAAGTGTCCCAGGACTATTCTCCAAGTAAAGAAGAACTTCCATACAAACTGAGATTTTTTTGAACTAGCAATAACATCACTTTATCACATTAAAGCTAATTTTACACAGATAAGGTTACAGGTTTTACTCGCTTTCTGCAGCCACCTCAGGACGTGGCAACATGATGCCTCTTGAAGGACCAGGGCTCAAGGCTCAATGATATTTTCATCTTGCCAAAGCCAAAAAGTATCACCTATCTAGTGGAGGGAGAGGGGGGGGAATCACACTAGAAACTAAGTAAGTTGAATACTGCATTGCAAACAGCAACACTGAGGGCTCTGAAGTAAATCCTGTGTATCACACCAGCAGTTTATAAAACGTGAGATCTTAAAACCTAATCTTCTCAGGTTTCTTTCTATTTGCCTTCAGTTTTTTGTCAGATTTAGATATAGGAAACAAAACATTGGCACACTAGTCAAGGAAAATGCTCCATTTAAGTGTTTGCTAACAGTATCCGGATGAGAAGAGGCATGGCTAGGTCCCCAGAGGGAATTACAGTCGCTGCCAGCCTTGCTGGAGGAACAGCAATGACCACTGCTGGTTACACAAACAACAGGCATACTGTGACACACTGGCTTGACTCAATAACACAGCTCCTGAAACCTTCATTCTGTCAAAACAAAATTCCTCAGTCCTTTAGCTCCCACTCCACAAGTGGTAAACTGGCCCAGCATCTTCCTCCTTTTTCCACTAAAGGTAATATGTCTTGAAATAAACATTGGCTGTCTCTTAAAACCCAATAAATTAAATTGTCTTTCCTGAGCCAGCAGCAGGAGTAATGGAAAATGTTTCTCAGAACTAGTTTTTTGATTTCTAAGAAAGTGTTTGACCTAATGATCTATTTTAGCAAATCGGTATGACTTATGGATAACTGATAAGCGCACAGCAAAAACCAGCTATGCAGCTACTCGTCACAAGGTAAACATTTTATGCAAAATTAGAAATTATACACAAACCGATCAGGAATACAGTTTAAACAAACAAATGAAAATCTGCAGTTTCACCACTGATGATGAAAAAGTTAGTAAAATGGCTAGAAATAACAGTTTGGCAGTATGCAATTTTACAGCCAGTGTATCTAAAATCTCATCCTACATAATATTTAGCAAGATCATCAACATTTGCCTCTGGATTAATGCAGTATGGAAAAGGATAAACAGCCAGCTAAGTGTGTAAGAACTGACGTACAGATGCAAGAGAATAAGTAAATTGTGATACATTAACTCAGTATAACTTCATTAACAACCAAGCAACCAAGTTTTGTGCTCGATGTAAAGACCTCTGGCAGATTTTTCCTATCATGGCACTACTGGCAAGAGAGAGGAAAACGCCAGGCAGCACCAGGCTAAGGGTTAGAGAAGGGCTTATCATTGTGAAGAGGAACAGTGACCAAGTGGGATGGTCAAGAGGGGGGCTATACTCTTACAGATAAATGTTACTTCATGAGTGTGTGTCCATGAGCTAAAAGGAAGGAAAACACAATGGTTGGGCACAATAGAACAATTCCATTTTATCTCAGTCTGAGTGTAAGTACTGATAGCAAAGTGTCAAATATCCTTTCTCCTTCACCCATGCTGATCTATCCCTTCAAAAATTGACACAGGACAACTTTACCTATCTCCTATTCAATCAGTGGGCTCCGGATCAAAACCCCTCTGGACTACATGGGATCTGCCTTGGTGATGTATAATTAAACCAAGTGATAGATAAATTCTTGCAAATGCAAACAGGAACTAGCGAGGTATCTTTGGGAAGCTCCTCACCAGAAGAGACTATCTTGTCTAACCACATATGTTAGAAGGAAAACTCCCCCCAGCACTCCTGTGTTGCAGAGCTAGTCCCTACAGCCCAGGGATAGCTGAGAGCTATGGCATATCAGGCCGTGGGGGCTCCCCCAGAGGCCCACAGACGCCACTCACATCTGAGGATCGCAGCTACAAAGGGAAATATGGACTTTCTCTACTTGCTGCTAATTAGCTTTTTTACTTCTTGTTTTCTGGGTGTCTCATCTTCAGCCCTGCCTTCTATCCTTTTCTCTCCTCCTTTTTTTTCCTGCCCTCTTTCCCCTTTCAGCCTATTATTACCATGCTCCTGTGAACTCGTGCCATCCTTTCCTGAGAAAGGTACACACAGTCCCTTTACTGCATTTTTCTTCTCTAGTCTTCACAAAACACAAAGTTGTGTGGATGGGAGTGACCACGACATTCACTAAGTTCACTGTCTAACAGCTCATTTGCTTTGCTGGTCTCTCTCAAGACATTTTGAATAATTAATCACAGAATCATTATGGACAGAAAAGATCATTGAGTCCAACCATTAACCTAACACTGCCAGGTCCACTACTAAACCACATCCCTAAGCACCACATCTACAAGTTCTTTGAGTACTTCCAAGGACTGTTATTCCATCACTGCCCTGGGCAGCCTGTTCCAATGCTTGACGGCCCTTTTGGTGAAGAAATTTTTCCTAATGTCTAGTCCAAACCTTCCCTTGTGCAACTCGAGGATGTTTTGTCTTCTCCTTTTGCTTGTTACCTGGGATAATTAACACTACTGTGCTGTTAGCATATACATGGCAACTTTGGCATCACTGCCATTGTCACCTGTTTCCATATACTGCAATTCCTGCAATGAAGAGCCACAAGGAGCCCTGGCACTTTTACTGCTTTGTGACTGTGCTGGGGGGACTTTTCCCCACAGAAACCCTGCTCTCCCCTCAGCGCGACCCTTGGCGTCTGTCCCTTAAGCCTCTATCTAGAGCTTTTAAAGTGTTTGTTGATCTCTCATGGGATAGAAAGCTTTAGTTACAAAGCCTTTTTTATTACCTCACATTTTGCTATATTCCCATCTACAAGCATCCTCCGGAAGAAAGGGCTATCACAGGAACTTGAACTAAGAGGAAAATACCAAGAATATAGGCGAGATCTGAGGAAGACAGTACTCTCGTTAAAGCATTTCAATTAAAGTGCTGGTCTTCATGCCAGTTTTAAATCTCCTGTGTGGCAGTGGCTCTGGCTGCAGAGTTCTAGAGGTTGCAGACTGACAGTCCTTGGCAAGTACATCAGGTAGGTTCTGGTGCTCAGGCACAACTACATACCAACTTTACGTGCCAGTTTCAGCCTGATGTTGGCTTACATCCATTATTTTGAATCACATCCACCTGATATTTATTAAAGATCCAGGAATACCAACTTGACACTGTACAGAATATGACGTAACTTGCACATAACTATTTTTTACTCTTTGAGAGCCACGTCACCTAATCCTAGGCAGGGTGTTGAGGTCACTTGGCGTGTTCAGCCCGGAGGAGTCTGAGGGGAAACCTCACTGCGGTCTTCAACATCCTCACAAGGGGAAGTGGAGTGGCCGGCACTGATCTCTTCGCTCTGGTTACCACTGACAGGACCCGAGGAAACGGCGAGAAGCTGAGTCGGGGGATGTTTAGGTTGGATATTAGCAAAGGTTCTTCACCCTGAGGGTGGTTGGGCACTGGAACAGGCTCCCCAGGGCAGTGGTCTGACAGGGCTCAAGAAGCGTTTGGACAACGCTCTCAGACACAGGGTGTGACTCTTGGGGTGTCCTGCGGAGGGCCAGGAGGGGGATCCTCGTGGGTCCGTTCCAACCCAGGATATTCTAAGATTTCCAAATTAACCTTTTTTTTTTTTTCTGTCCCCTCCCTTTTGGGGGTTAACTTTTTCGAGAAGCAGGGAAGAAGACGACCGCCTCTTTGTCCACCTCTCCCCTCGGCGCGCGCGGCGCCCGTTGCCCCGGCGACGCAAGTCTCGCGAGGCGCGGCGCGGCTCTCGCGGGCGGAAGCGGCCGCCCGTGTTTACAAGGCAGCCGCGCCGGGGCCGGGCCGCGCCGGGGCCGGGCCGGGGCAGCGCCCAGCGCCCCCCGCCCATGTGCCCGCAGCCCCCGCCGCCCATGGAAGTGATGGAGGGGCCCCTCAACCTGGTGAGCGCAGGGCCGGGGGGGGCGGAGCCGGGCAGCGGGGAGAGCGAGACACCGCTCCGCGTAACCGGGCGAGGAGACGCGACCTGAGCGGACAGCGGGACTCTGGTCGCCCGCCTGTCGTCCCCAAACACCCGTTCAGGGCCCCGTGAGGCCGTGCCGGGCGGGAGCGGGGCCCAGCGCCGCACCGGGGATGGGGGGCTCGCCCCGGTGCGGCGGGACAGCGCTGCGCCGGGCCCCGGAGGGGAACCGCGCAGGGAGCGAGTTGCGACATGTTTACATTGCCGGGTGAGCCCTCTGTAAACGCGAGGGATAGGGGAAGTTCTGGGAGGCAAGTTCGGGAAGGAAGTGCCTAGAGGAAGCGTTTAGATAGCACAGGCCATATCCATGGCAGTTTAGAGGGTTTATCAGGACCCGGTGTTTCTTCTAACTTCAGAAGGCGAAATGCGTTAAAACCTGAAATCAGGACGCGCTCCGCTCCGCCCCCCCCCCCCGGCTTAGACTAAGTCGCTAAGGAACTGGAGCTGAAACACAGATGGTCTGAAAAATGCAGCTTCACAAAAGCTAGTCAGATGTTAAAAAGCCTAAATTGGCAGGTCCCTGTCCGATAGACACAATCTAGACGAGTTAATTCCCTGCTGCCTTATGGGTTTTATCAAAGCTGTGTCTTGACTGTGGCTCAGATGTGGTGATGAAGTGTTCCCTTAGAAAATAACCTTTGGTTCAGCAGTCCAGTGAGCCAGGGGCAGCAGACCAGGAATACATCAGTGGTGCTTCCAGGAATGAGTTTGATCCAGAAATTGTTCAGACATTGCCATGTGAACCTCAGGGACTTGTGTCAGTTCAATTTTTAATCAAAGCTTATTTGCTCCAGCAGAGTGTCAACCCTGGCAAACCCTTGCCTGCTCCATGCAGAGCCAGTCAGGTATTCCTGGATCACCCTCTCTGATTCAGGAAGGCTTTTAGAACTGTCACTGCTGACCACCCATGGAATTAGGAAGATGGTGAGTTTAGATCCAAATCAGTGGTGCAGAACCTCTCTGGGTATGTCAGCATCACACTGTCTCAGACTGTTCACTCTATGCTGAAACACTAATTGAAATAAGGAACAGCAAGAAGTAGAAAAGCTCTTGTAACCTGTTGATATGATGGGCTTAAAGTCAGGCAAACAGGCAGCACAGTAATGCAGGAGGGATAAACTGTAGCTAAGTTCACAGACACTGTAAAAACTTTTTAAAAAGTAGATCTAGTGCATAAAACTCTAAGGACAAAACAAATATTGTATATTCACTGGTAAATGTCTGTAAGCAGCAGCTTTTTGGCAGAGCAGATGTCACTAGTCAGTAGTGTTTCAGTAAGAGACCACTTAAAAGGACTGTAGGAGTGACAAGACTGTGACGAAAGCCTGGCTGATGATCTTGTGACCACAACAGGAGTGTTCAGGTACCACACCTGGGTAGCATCAGGCTGACAACAAGGTCAAGGCACTTCTGCATGAAGAGATAATACATGAAAAAAGGTACTTTACATACTTTTGTACAGAAAATTGTGAAATTGCCTGCAAATATGCTCCTACTGCCTTAGAGTGGCCTGAAATAAAAACACTTTTTTTGAAAATGCTGCACAATATTCAGGGAAGGAGCCAACCTCCAGTAAAAGAACATCCATTTAAGATGTTTATAATATTCAATGTGATCTATTTCACTTGCTTCTCCTATAAATATCTTCTCTTACCTAAGTCTAGTTCCTGTCGACTGGAAAAGCACAACTTTTTCCAAAGATGACAAAGGGGAAAATAAAGCTACCAAAAAAACAACAACAAAAAAACCCCAAAAAAACCCAAACCCACCAAATCACCCAACACCTAAACTACGAAGTGGTTTTGGATACAGTAATCATTAGACTTAACTGCTATTGATGACTTGAGTACAAAACATTTCCCTTTCAGTCTATCATGGCTTTTTCACAAAATTGATTTTTCTTCAGTTAAGGCATTTCATCATAATTTACTACAGTATTTGGATATTGCTTTGTCCTGTGAACCTTGTTCATTAGTTGTGGATTGGAGCATCTAGTCTTTTTGGAAAGCATGAATACTGTCCTGATTTTCTGGGCAGCTGATCTGACTTAAAAAAAAAAAAAAATCCCTTACAGGTGGCATGCCATAGCCAGTGTTCCACTGGTTTCAATTATGTTCTTTTTCTACCTTCTGACAGATAGATTTCCCTCAAAATAATGTTTTATCTTCATGGAACTGGGCTTAATGCCTTAAACTATTTCTTTCTTATGTTTGCTATATTTTGGTTTCCCCAATTCACCAATTTAGTTCTGTAGATGGCACTAGACAACACAGATTTGCTTTCCAGATGTTGAATATATATGTATACACACACACACGCATATACACACACACACACACATATGTATATAACACTACAATGTTTTTTGTTCAATGGAAGTTTTAATTACTGACCTTCAGGTCTAATAACTTCAGTGAGAAATGGATCCATCTTTTCAGAATTTGACCTTATTTAGCTCATTTACATACGAATTTAGTTCTTCAGACTTTTTTTCTATTTTAAAGTTACTAACTTTTTGTATTCCTTCTGTGCCATTGTTGCATGCTTAGCAAATGATCATGCTGAGTCTAACCCCAACTTTCCTTCTTTTAACCTTTCTAGGACTTGTGCTACAGTACTAACTGCTGATTTGATTTTTCCACTGAGCTGTCCTCAAGATATTTGTTGTACCCAGTGATCCTTCCTTTAGGAATAACTAAAATAACTTTTCCAAGATCTGTTGCCATTGTCTGAGTTGACAGAGCCATTGGAAAGCGTTTTCGTAGAATCATTAAGATTGGAGAAGAACTCTAGGATCCAAGTCCAGCCATTAATCCAGCACTGCTAATGGACCACTGAACCATGTCTCTAAGCAGTGATCTCATCTTGAAAGAAAGGGTTAAAGCCCTCATCCTTATGCTTTTACTAGTAAGGAAGCCAGTTCTTAAACCCTACAAATAAAACATTTAGGTTATGCTGTGGAACTTAAAACCAGTATGAAGTGCAGTTTCTGCACCTGCAGACAACTGTGTAACAGGTTTCTAGCCCGGCTGATTACTTTTTTCACACGTAACCCAGTGTCAAAAACTTAAGGCATATCAACATTCTTCTACAGATTAAAACTTTTACTGCAAAAGCACAAAGATAAGTCTCTCATGAACACTGCAAGTTCTTGCAGAGCATCTCAAGAGCTTCTTGGTGATATTTACTGTAGGGGTAATTCCTACTGCCATCTGATTTAGGCAAAGAATTCTGATCTCACATCCAGCAGTAATTTTAACCTTAGGTATAGGAGCAAAAGTTACAAGTTAAGAAGCACAACCACACACTGCTGACCATCAGAAGCTTGGAAGGAACACAATAAAAATGAGGCAAATAATATCAAACCTCAAGAAGAGATGAGAAAGAAAACTTGTTCCTTAAACAGTCCAGGACCTCAGAACTCTGCAGATTCTACTTTAACACCTCAGTATTGTCCTATAGCTAACGAGCCATACCACCTCTACTTTGTATTCCTCCTACAAGGTAGTAATGTTTGTATGGCTTATAATAAAATATAATTCAAAATCTGGTGAGTATCTGTCAACTCTAAGTTTCTTGAAGCATAAGGGACCCAGCTTGAGGAGCTACTGTTTTGGTGAAAACAGAAAGCACAGACCAGTGGCTGGAGTGAGAATAACAAAATGTGTATTTCAAAAATCTCATATAGTGAAAGATTTTAATATTAATGCATTGGTATCAACCACTCCAGTGCGAGCCAGTCGGTGGTTTACTTTAGGAAGTGATTTAAAAGTGAGGTGAGTACTACATCCACACAAAGGCAAAATAACAAACAGAACAAATATGCAATATGGAGGTGTAGGAGGGGAAAATAGAAGGCATCTATGAAAGTTCACTAGAGACCAAAGGATTTAAACCACATGGGCTAATGTGTTTGAGACTCAATGCCAGCCTGCAGCTCTGTTATTTTGATTCGAAAACCAGGAATATTGTGTTAATCTACAGAAACAGCCACTGAACCCCACTTGTTTTCTTTGATTTTTTTTTAATAAAGCTTAACCTGCTATACTTGATCTTCCAGTCTAAAATGGAACCAAAAAAAGGGCAGATGCACTCAATTCTGAGCTCAAATTAGAGAGGACAAGCTTGTAGGTAATAAAAGGGGGGAAAGTATCACTCTATAGATGTGCCTCACACAAAGTCTGTTTTTACTACAGTGGTGGGTGAACCACAAGGTGTGAACCCACAGAGGCAGCCCCATATCTGAGAGAAGTGACTGGAGGTGCTGAGGTGGTGCATCAGATGCTCAGCTGAACAGCCAGATCAGTAACAGCCACCTCAAGGCTGTGTTCAGGTATATAATTCCTTTTAAAGGCACAACACAGAACTGTTCCACGTGACACAGAAAACAACTTGCAGCTGCTCCCAGTCAAGAATATAATTAGCTAAGCTATGGGTGGTTGACAAAAGCATTATTTCCTCAGTGTAACTGTGCTGTTTGGGTACCTACCAGCAGTGCCTTTCTGCTGCATCACACGGGCATTACGTGCCTGTCATCAGGCCACACAGTTCAGCTCTGAGTCAGCATGACCAGCAGTTTGAACACCCAAATGAAGCCACCTCATGGAGGCCTGGTGAGGCAGCAGACTGAGGTCACAGCTGAATCCTCTCTGCCCCACTTGTTTTCAACTTGTTCCTCCTGGAATAGATTGTTTACTGGACAATTTGTTGTGATGGTTCTGTTGTTCCCTACTGAGGAGTAGCTCAGTTGCTGTAACAGCTTGAGCCATGTGGTTTAGGCTGCACATCGAAGCCCAGGTTGGTCTTGTTTATTATCAGGGCAGCAGAACAGTTCTCACTTAGCAAGACTTGCTGTGACACTGTATATGGGGACAAGAAAAACACCACCAAAGCAGCTGAGAACTGCAGGCGTGCAAAATGGCCCGGGAGGTGGTGGAGCCACCGTCCCTGGAGGTGTTTAAGGAAAGACTGGACATGGCACTTAGTGCCATGGTCTGGTGTACATGGTGGTAGGTTGGACTCAATGATCTCAGAGTTATTTTCCAACCTAATTGATTCTCTAAAAATGGCTCTGACAAGCAAGTTGAAGCATTCAGTGCTTTTATCCTACTAAGTGGATGAAAAGGAAGCGAATGAGGTTGATTTGACTATGCAGTAGGTAAAAGGATACCACACCCTAAGGAAGGTGCAGGTGATACATGCCTCTGTGGGGTTTGGAAGGCTCTACCTAACCTGAGCAGTGTGGATGTGAGTTGGTTTCATTCCAGATCTCTTAATTGCTTTTGTATGGTGAGGAACTCAGACTAACCATTTTATCTTAAACTTGGAATAGGCTGGGAACACACGCGTAGTCAATTAGAGCTATTCAGTGAATTAATGTGTGTTGGCAAAACAACTGGTTGCTTGTCTGCCCATATATTTAAATTCTAATGCCATTGCTTACATGCCAGTTGAACTTTAACATCTTTACAGTTCAATACAAAGCGAGTGAGGAGTCTGTCAGTGCTCAGAACACATTCTCATGAGAGTTTCACATACTTGTTTTGCTCTGTAGGAACACTAACCTGTAATTTACACAGCTGAGTCATTGTTCTGTCAGTCTGGCTAAGTACAGGCTTACAAAGACAGACAATTGAGCTCACATCCGACTAGTGGTCTTGGTTGAACAGCCACAATGGGTTCTGCCATTTTTTAGTTCTTAATCATCTTTCTCTACAGAATATAATTATTTAAAAAGGGGAGCTTGCTTCTGTTGATAAAGCTACATTTTACCATTTCTTTAGTCTTAGTGGCAAATATATTCCCATTATTTAGCATGTTACAATACAACTCTATGTTATTTTTGGCTTTAGTATAACTGCCTGTAAGTACAAGCATTTTCCATAGTCACCCCAATCATGATTGCACTTTTTTTTTTTTAAAGTAAATGGATGGCCACAGTTTATTCTTGGACCTCTAAGGTCAAGTTTTCCCATTGTGTTCTCTCTTCATTCTGTTTTTTCAATGCATATGAGGACATACACATTGAAACCTTTTTAAGTTCACTGTTTCCTGGTAAGAATGATGTTTGAAAGAGATTACCATAGATATAGAACTGACAGAGTGTGGCATGGGAGTAACCGTGGTGCACCAGCTCATCCCACCCTTTGTAACCCTCTGCTGTAAACATCCACGTGGAAAACACTTAGCACGCTTGGATAACATGGAAGTGACACAGTGTGCACTTTATGACTCTTCAAACACTCTTAGGAAAACAGACCTGTGTCCTTAGGGAAACAAATCCTCAACTAGATCCCTCATCTCTCAAAAAAAAAAAAAAAACAAACTGAAAAACCAAAAAACCTTCCTCTTTGCTTTCAGCAGTGAGAGACCACAGGTGTTGATCCTTTCTGGCAAAAATAACTGGTATCCACAGCCCATGGCATAAAGTAGATGACAGTAGCAGCAAACAGTGGTTTCACTTAAAAAACTTACAAAGAAACTTCTTGCTGTTAAGCTTCCATCAGGCTCCATTGTTTTAGCAGCTGGGTTTTCCTGCCTTTATTAGTCACCTTTTAAGTTAGGCACCAAAATCTGTGCTTCATAATCGTATTAAAATACATAATTTTTAGAGAGTCCCTTGCGATGTACAAAGAAGGCCGTAAGCTTAACGTCTTGTGCAAGGCTTTGTCCAGGTGAAGAGCTGTTGTCCCATTAGTGGAACAGAGAAAACCAAAACATACACAAGACTGTCTCAGCTACAGAAGCACTGTTGCAAAATACTGCTCTGAGGAGAGGGTAGCCGACTGTTTGAAAATGAGCCAGTAACACATCTACCTTTTCAAAATATTGTTGCTTTGAGCAGGTTTTTTCCTGTTATGCTCCTTTCTGTCATATTTAGCCACCAACTAAAATTCTATGGGAAAAAGCAGCAGCTTTCATTTTTCCCCAATGTAAGTTAGGATCACACTGTGGTAATCCTTTAAGTTGTAACAGTACACCGTTTCTAGAGAGAAAACGAAAACTTTTATTTTTCAGTTTGAGAGAACATTAATAGATCTGTCAAGTGGGCCTTATGGCTTCATTTCTCAAAGGCCGCAGTCACATCATTGTGTAGTTTATAGTGCAAAAACAAGAGGAATGTTAATTTTTGGGCTGCTAAAGAAAGCTCTGGGTAAAGAGGGCAATCTGTATTACTGTTTTAGAGGGTTGTTTGATTGGGTTTTTTGTTGTTTAGAGAAACCTAGGCAATGATTTGGGCTAGTCGAGTGGAAAATCAAATAGAAGCCCTTCTGTAGAATAGCACAAACTTACAAATGCAGGTATCCTCCAACATCTCAACTCCAGTTGGAAAGGGTAGAAAAATGTCAAACTTACCTGCTTTTGCAGTTGGTCCAGAGTGATTCATGTCACACAATAAAGCTTACACAAACCTTGTAAGAAGTAGTTATATTGAAGCAACGTGAGGAAGCTTGTTATCTTGGCCATCCTGCCCTCACCTGCTTCCTTTTACAAGGGTCAAAATTGTTAACACCTGTCCACTTGCCTACTGGGAATTCCTGCTCATTAGGATTTGGAGGGACATCTGGAAGTAGTTGTCAACCTGCTTGCACCCTGCTTGCACCCTTCAATTCCATAGCTTGTTAATAAATTATAATTATTCTTACACCCCATCCTACATTTATTTCCAGCACTGCAAGTGGAAGAGGAAAGAGAAATCGGATCCATAAACCCAGCAGAGCCAAGCAGCAGGTGTTTCTGTAACCACAGCAGCAGGACCAAGGTCAAAGCAGTCCTGCTGGAATGTGCTGGGATCCAGCACAGCAGCTCCACAACTGTTGTGTAAACACCTTCCTTTAGCATGACATCAGACCAGGGATAAACTTGAGAGTCATTTTTTTGTCTTCAGGATATAGGACCAGTTCTTCCATTGCCAGTTTTATAATGGGATACAGGCTCCTCTGAGTTCAAAACAGATTTGCTAACAGTGGTTGGAAGCTGTGTGGCTGAGTGGAACTGAGCATTTCTTGCAGTAAGCCAGCAGACTAGACAAGATGTACAAGCTCATCCATCATAATGGCCATTAAGCACCCAAATACTTCTGCTGCAGTTTCATCACTTGCTAGGAAACAGCACCGCTAATTTCTCCAAACTGCTTATTGAAAAATAAGCTACCATGAAAATGGGAGAGATTCCTTGGTCCTTCCACAATCAACTAATGGGCACAAACACTCACAGGGTGGCATAAATGAGCAAATATTTCCTTGTCAAGCTGGCAGGAAAAGATGGAAAATGAGGAATTCCTTGCCCATGACTGACTGCAGAACACCTGGTTTTCTCACACAAAGCTGTGCTTAAAACTGATTTTTCTCTGCTGTGGTTTCTGTTGTTTTCGTTGGGAAGTTTGTTGCATCAGAGTAAGGTGGCCTGATGTGTATATTTCGATGTAAGAGCAAGAAAGGCATTTTGACCTTCTCAACAGAGGATCATGTTTTCTTCTTGCTAACTTCTATGGACTGTTGCTTTCCTAATTTTATTCGCAGTCCAGCCTGACTTCTTCAGACTCCCTTCAGCTTCACTGGAAGTTAATTGAGAATGGAAATAATTTAATTGCTCAGTCAAACAGAACTGACTGTCCTCAAATGTGCTTAAGTGATTTGAGTAAGATCATACTCCAGTAGTTTAAAACATGTAAGAATAACCCTTGAAAACAGTTAGACTCAAATTCTTATATGTAGAAACTAATAAATGAAACCAGTTCCCCTGCCTGTTGAAGTGCTTCCTTAGCCCTTCTGTCTCTGGCTATCCTGTTTCCTCTTACCCTGTTTTTTCAGACCTGCCCATGCAGTTTTCAGAAGCAGCTGTATCAATACTAATTTATTGAAAAATTGTTTTGCAAAGAGCTAGCTCAGGTGGTTTTTTTGTCCATGACACAGCTAATTTGTAACAGGATGAGCTGCCAGGAATAACCAAGGAGATGGCTCTATCTGTGCTGATCCTGTTTGTTCATTCCCATGGGAAATTAGTTTATCTTTCTGGCATATGTCATTTGTAGGAGTCCATAGAAAAAGGCCATAAAATAGATAATTTTCCGATAGAAAAACACTTCCACTTCTGAGATTATTTAACCTCAGGGCAGAAGAAATAGGAAATGCTGACAATGCTCTGAGGATTCAGTGAAGGTGAGGAAGAAGAATATAAATGTTTGTTGTGAAGAATTGAGGAATTGTATTTTGGTTTTTTAAAAACACAGCATATTAGCATATGAAATCAGTTTTAGAAAAGCCAAATGTCTACATGCAGTGATATAACTGCTAGGGATTGCTTAAGAACAGCTGTTGCCCAAACGAGTGTTTTCTATACAAATCATTCTCTTCTGGGGTGTAAGAGCTGCCAAGATTGTGGTAGAAAATTGAACTTACTGTAACAGTGCAGGGGATAAGTCCACTTGGAGGACAAAGAACCTGACCTGTGTTTTGGAACTTGTGTTTTAGGTGGATGTTAATATAAGTGTCACGTAAGTATCAGTACCTGATGTGTGCTTACTTCAAACTCAACGTGCAGCACAGCAGCCCTGAACTGTGTAACTGAGAGTCTCACCAGTTAGTGCTTCTAGCCTTTCACATTACACAGCTTGTCTGGGAGGAGGGACCATAAAATTCGTGTCTTGTAGTAATGACAAAAAGATTTACTTTGATGAATGTTGCAGTGCTGGTTATACAGCAGTGTTTCTCACTGAGCATATGCAAATACAATTGCTTGCTTCCAGCAACATCCTTAGTCTGTGATGGTGGTTTACATTAGTGGTTTACAAATACTAGTATAGACTTAACTGTTGTACAGCAACAACGTGACTTTGATATCTTTAACTATGGCTGTGCTGCTGCCATTAACTGGTGTAAGCTGCAGACCAAAAAAAAAAGGCAAAGATCTTTTGTAGTTTATTCACCCAAGAGGCAAAGCCTCTAGGGCATGGGACAGCAGAAAATACCAGACCAGCTGTGAGATGTAACATAATTCAAATATTTTGCATTCTGCCGGGTAAACTGGTCCTAAAAACACAAAACTTCTCATAACTTCTTATCCCTAATGGTCTTTTTACACATCTGTGGTAAGTGCCTGCCTATAAAAGAGAACATGTACTTTCTGAGGAACAGCTTCAAAAGGATTTTGTTGTGTACACACCACCTTTGCTGCATTAACAGCCTTCAGTTCTTACCAGTACAGGCTCTTGTAAGGTAGTATTAAAGAAGTCCAATTATATAGCGTGGACAGGAGTGGGAGATCTGAGCCTAAAAGCATGAGAATCGGAATTAGTACAGGTTTCTTAGATGTAATGATTACTTTTACCACAGGTACAACTTTGTCCATGAACCCTCATTGATGCAATGGTTTGTTTTTTTTGAAGGCTCACCAGCAGAGCAGAAAAGCAGATCGCTTGTTGGCAGCAGGGAAATATGAAGAAGCAATTTCTTGTCACAAAAAAGCTGCAGGTGAGTAGGTTATTTCTCACATTCCAGCTGTTAAAATCAGTTCCTAGATTTGCATGCTCTGTGCCCCAAGCCTGTCTGAGCTCAAGAAGCTCAGGTATGTGGTGTGACTCCTTGGGTGTCCTGCCTAGGGCCAGGAGTTGGACCCAATGATCCTGATGGGTCCCTTCCAACTCAGAACATTCTGTGATTCTATGATTCTATGTAAGTAGAATATCTAGTTACATGCAAAATCTTTATTTTTAAAATGTGAGTTTGTTTTTCAGTCCAGATCAAGAGCCCTTTTGGAAACTTTTTTTTCTCATATGAGCAGCTCAAGTCAGACATTTCCATAGTTGTTTTGATTGGGGATGGTTATCACTGCGAACGCAGTTCTTGACTGAAGATGAAGCCAACACCTTGTGTCATGCACAGACTAAAGCTGGGTACCTGCTGTAAGCCAGTTTCACTTTACCCTTTGTATTTTCTTCACTGCTTTCATAGCTGAGGTCACCTGCTTCCCCTGCTAATAAAGGAAATACTTAGACAAATGTTTGCTTACAAAAGTTTACTTCCCTTTCCTGATGTCTGAATCAAGCAGCTGAAAACAGGTGATGAGCTCAGCTTCCCCAGAGCTCGAGCACAACAGCAGATTGACACCCTGTCCTGTGTGAGACCTTGTGCATTTACCTGTCCATTTAAATAGTCCTGCCTAATTATCTGTGTTGGAGTCCCTCAGCTCTCTTGACAGTTCAGCAGCTACTTGGCAGAAGAAGAAAGAGGATCTCTTAATTGGTGCAACAAGTAGGACATTTTCAGTGACAGGGCTTTGAGGAGACAAAGTCTCCTCAAAGGAGAGTGGCTACTCTGAACATCATAACCTAGATACCAGGCCTTCTCACTTTTCATTCATAAATACTAGAAGTTAAAGTGAGAAACTGATAGTTCCTTTGGTTTTTATGAATACTCAGAGTGATCAGGGATAACACATTCTAGTATGCAGACTTTTGGTTTTCTTTCGTTCATATACCAAGACAAAACCCAGAAGGGCACTGAATGTTTCTTGCATTTCTTTGTCTGATGATTCTATGCCATTATCTTGCATCATTCCAAATTTGGTTAAGAATTTCTTACACCTTGTCATTTTCAGCACTAGCAAGATATGCTCAAAGTGCTTCTCTGACTCTTAAGCCAGCACATTTTCTGGTTTGGAGGAGAACTTGGGAAAAAAAGTGAGGAACTAAGGGCCATAATTTTTCATTATGAATATAATTTAAAAGCATGACTTCATAATACTGGTGTGCCATGGGCAAGAGGATTTTACTTATCACATTTTGTCATAAAGTGCTTGTATGCTAAAGGTCTGGTCCTTAGCTGTGTTCCTTCCCTTCATGGGAAAGCTGTTCTTCTGGGACTTTCTGGAAATGGCTGTTTTCCTTCTCTGTAAAACAGATTTGAGCAACCCAAGCCAACAGGATACCATGGAAGGGGTGTAGTGTGCGTTGCAAGACCTTACAGCAATTTTTCCTGACTTTTGAAAACCAGCAGGTGTTTCCAACCACCTAACTCTGTAAATGCTTTGCCTCTAGACTGCTGCCTTTATGTGGGGGTTCAGCACACAGAAGGCCTGGAGCCTTTCCTTAGGTTTTATGGGAATGCTGAGGTTGTGCAGGCCGTGCTGACGCTGACCTGTTCTCTGTCCACAGCGTACCTCACGGACGCCATGAAGCTGACCCAGTCGGAGCAGGTGAGACCCGAGTGCAGCAGCTGCCAGAACCAGCTACATCTCCTGTGTGTCCCACTGTGCCCTCGCTGATCACACCCCCCTTGGGCGTTACCCTCTCCAAAGTTTTCTGAGCCCTTGGCAACTGCACCGGGAGTGTCACAAGTGTGGTAACACCAGTCTTCCTAGGGAGTTTTTCCAAGTTTATGTGGAGCAGGGACAAGAGAAATGCTAAGCCATCCAAGGGGTCTCCAGCTTTCTAGTCTGCCAGGCATCTTCAGGGAGGTGATAAAACTAGTTTCATGTTTAGCTTTTGCTGTGAGGCACTTTCCTGAGACACAAAGCCGAGCGTCTCATCTACAGTCTGTAATTTTGGGTTTATTCATCCTGACTGGGGGATCTCCAGAACAACAGCCCTGACACCTTTCCTTAATCATTGCACAGATCTGCCTGTGAATGTAGCAGTACAGTCTGCTCAGCACTGTTACAGCAGTAGGGTTTGAATTTAGCCAATATTATGAAAGCAAATAACCCTTGGAGATCAGGCCTCTGTCTTTGCTCCAAAGGGTCATTCTTTTGGAAAATGGTCTCTCATCCAGGTGGTTCCTGTGAGTTATTGTCCACCATGCCACCCCCTTCATTAAATATGGCTGAATCATTTGGGACTGTATCTGGCCTTGGAGCAATTTGCTGCTTAGTTTTGGGTGTTACTGATATGTCTACACAGATACCATCACAGAAGCATACAAAAAGTTTGCATAGTTTAGCCAAAGCGTGGCTGTGCATGCCAGGAGAATCCCTTCCTTCCTGGTGCTGTTCATAGGTCGGTTAAACTCCTGGTGCCCCTGCTCAGAGGGGTTGTAGCCTCTTCAGTGACTTACAAACAAAAAGACTGGGTTTTTTGCTGAATTTGGGTGACATATCTGAATCTGTTGCATTGTACAAGCAGAGGGCAGTTCTTGCTCCCCCCCCCTCAGCCGTGCTGTGATACTGTTCATGTAAATATTTACACACATGTAACTTTACCTGCATGAATATTCAGGTGGGATCAGGGATCACCCACTAAATTGTTTAATCTTGTTCTTACCCAGGCTCAGCTGTCACTGGAATTACAAAGGGATAGTCACATGAAACAGTTACTGCTCATCCAGGAGAGGTGGAAAAGGGCAAAGAGGGAAGAAAAGCTGAAGGCCCAGCAGAATGCTGATAAGGAAACAGCCACACACCTTCAGACTTCTTATAAGCCATCTGCTGAAGACTCTGATGATCAAAACATACTGGTTCCTGTTACTCAGAAATACAGCCCTTCCACAGAGAAACATTCGCAGGATATTCAGGGTGTCTTTGACAGGGACCCAGATACACTGTTGTTTCTGCTTCAGAAAAAAAAGGAGCCGGTGGAAGCATGTATTGGGAGTAAAGCTCCAAAAGATGACAAAACAATAATAGAAGAGCAGGCAACCAAAATTGCAGATTTGAAACAGCACATAGAATTTCTTGTAGCTGAAAATGAGAGATTAAGGAGAGAGAATAAGCAGCTAAAAGCAGAAAGAGCTAGACTCCAAAAATCTCCAGTAGACAAGGAGCTGGATGTAGATGCTGATTTTGTAGAGAAGTCAGAGTTGTGGGGTCTGCAGCAACACTCAGAAAGTACTTCTTCAGCTGCAACGTGGCAGAAGTTCGCAACAACTGCTGGGAAGGCAAAGGACATTCCAATACCCAACCTTCCCCCCCTGGACATCCCATCCCCTGAACTCCCACTGCTGGAACTCTCTGAAGATATACTGAAAGGACTGATGAATAGTTAAAACCCAGGAAAAGTGCTCAGTATAGTTACCCATACTTAAGAAAAGGGAAAGCCACCAGGACAGTGGTGATCTGAGGGCAGAAACATCTACCACAATCCTACTGTTGGAGAAAAGGCATTAAGCAACTCTGTTACTGTGAAATACACATCATATCTGATCTACTTCATGAGAGTTAAAGGTACCATAGTTGGTATAAGATGGTGAGCTCTTTTAGTCTTTCTCCCAACGTTTCAAACCAAACGACTGCCTGGAGAATGTTTCAAGTAACACAATCCTTCAGGGTTTTTAAGTATGCTATATATGTAATAGTTATCTGTAATGCCATAAATGATGGTGCAGAACCTAACTGTTACGGTTGCCAGTCGGCTGCCACTTCATATTGAAAAATGCTTTCTAGCATGAATTTAAACTGTGCATTTCATTATGCATAACTTTGTTAATTCAGATACAGTGCAATTTATACACCTCCTAGATGGATTTATGTGCCACATTCAGTACTCCTGACCATGTTAACCTCAAGTCAGGAGAGATTTTAATTTCCATTCTATGAAGGAACCAACTTATTAGTTCTGTTGACGAGGTTTCTTTGGGGGGGTTATCTGTTTACATAACTAATCAGGGTGCATTGAATCTAGCTATTGGTTTCTGTATAAAGTGACATGGTTTAAAAAAAGAAAAACCTATACTTAAGGAAAAATACCCTTTTTGTTTTCAGTGATGCATGAATGGAAGTAATTCTAGCTGGCAGTATTTGATTGAAACAGAAATTGTTTACAGCTTAACCTGATTCAAAAGGATAGGAAAATAAAAACCAAGGTGTTTTGACACTAAACGTGTGTTAAATCTCTACAGATGTTGCAGAGTATAAAACCAAATTAGTACTTGTACTAACAGTGTTAGTACACACGTACAGCTGGGCTTCTGTGTTCATCATCCAGCACATTTGAGGAAGCTGGGATGAATTCAGAGGGCCCAGCCCATCCATGAAGTGACCTGGCTGACAGCTGGGTTAGAATCGTAGAATCGACCGGCTTGGAAAAGACCTCCGAGATCATCAAGTCCAACCCTTGATCCAACCCCGCCGTGGTTCCCAGACCATTGCACTGAGTCCACATCCAGTCTCACCTTAAACACCTCCAGGGACGGTGAATCCACCACCTCCCTGGGCAGCCCTGATTACTCTCTCTAAAAAATTTCTTCCCAATATCCAACCTACGGCTCCCCTGGCACAGCTTAAGACCATGCCCTCTTGTCCTACTGCTGGTTGCCTGGGAGAAGAGACTGCCGCCCACCTGGCTACAACCTTCTGTCAGGTGGCTGTAGAGTGAGGAGGTCTCCCCCGAGCCTCCTCTTCTCCAGGCTGAACAACCCCAGCTCCCTCAGCCTCTCATAGGATTCTCATAGGGTTCTTACACTGGAGCGTCCCAGGGGCAGCTCTGTGGTCCTGCCTGGGACAGGCCCCCTGGAGCCGCAGGAAGGGGCTGTGAGCAGGCACACCCACTGCGGGGCTGGGCCAGCTGGGGCAGGGCCTCCTCCTCACCCGCCCCTTCCAGCGGGCTCGGCCTCTGCCCTGGTACCTGAACGGGGCTTTCCTCAGGGTGTTCCCATGGGTAGTGGAGGCCTTAGTTAACCTCAGCTGTTACTGATTATTGAAAAGTGTTCACTGTTGCAAGCTGCCTAATTTTAAGTAATTCTTGTGCTGATAAAAGGTGAGCTTGCTTTCTAAAGGTGCATTTTTCTTCCAGAATAGGCTTGGAAGTGCAGCAAGAACACCTTACTGCTGGGCAAATTGTCCCCTGGCCTCTGTATACCTGGTGTCTTCTGTGCTTGAAGGAGAGTAGGGACTGGAGGCTAGAAATGTCTATGGAAACAGAGGTAAGACGAGGTCATTAGAGGAGGTCCCTCGTGCTGAATTGTAGCTGGAATCTAATCTTGCTGGGGGAAAAAAAAAGTTGTTTTTCAGTTGGTGCAGTTTAGCAAATGGCCTCACAGACCAGCTGTGATGAGGTGACCTGTTCCAGGGCAGCTCCAGCTCGCTGCTCCCACCAAAGGGCAAATCACAGTCTCTGCTGACACCTGCCTGGCTGGCTGTTCAGGTGACAAGGCAGAGCAGCACAGTAAGTAAAGCAAAGAAAGGTATGTGCTACAAGATGGAAATAAAGTGATTTAAGCAGCTGCCAGGGCTGATAGCTCAAGGCTGCAGACATTTCAGCGATCTCTGCAAACAGCAGCTATAGGAGAAGGAAGCAACTTTTAGCCTGGCTACCTCTGCTAAAGAGTCAGGGTTTCTCAGAGGTGGGAGCATGGGACTTGCCAGCTCTGCCTTTTTGTAAGACTAAACTATCCCTTCATGTATAGCTCCATAAACAAAACACAAGACCTGAAGGAAGCTGTGGGAAGGGTAGCCAAGTGGGGGCAAAACTCCACGCTGCCAGTTTGGGAAAGTGGTGGTAAAACTTTTCTCTCTCCTGCAGTGCAAATGTTTGTTTGTTCTTGCAGTCTGCCTGCTCAACACAGGACTGCTGCTGAATCTCAACTCCGAGCAGTAAGGCTGAGCACGAGAGTGTTCCACTCCAGAGAGTGATGCTGAATTTTTCCAAGTAAGGAATTCTTCAGTCTGAATCCACACCTAAGCAATTACTCAGTGCATGGGAAGAAAGGCAGGTTGTACAGAGAATACTCACCACTAGATGACACGTTTTACAGATACATGGCAATAAACCTAAGGAAAGCCGTCTCCCGTGGATGTCAGCAATTAGTTTAAGCCCGAACAATTTAGGACTGGTTTAGGCGGTTGCTGCCTTCCGGCCGCGGCCCCGCGGTGTTCGGCCCAGGCCCTGCTCCCTGCGCTCTCCGCAGCCCTTGGCAGCCCCCAGCCGGGCCCTGCTGAGCCGTGGGGACCCTCCTCCCTCTGCCGTGCCCGTGTCCTGACACCGCCGTGCCGACGGGCTCATTCCCGGGCCGGAGAGAGCCAGGACGAGGTGCGGTGCGGGAAATGCTGTGCAGGAGGTGACCGGTTGCAGCAGCAGCAACAACGAAGTGGTAGGTAAGTCACTGGTGGTCACACAGCCTGGCACAGTTCATGGAAAGATTCCCATGGGCAGGGAGTCAGGGCTGCACTGTTTTACATGGGACAGAATTAAACACTCCTGTGGTCTGTCGTTTCAGTGTCTCACCAATTTTAAATACATGTCCAGACACTGACTTCTATTCATAGACTTCGCTTTGACCACAGAAACCATCCTTGTCTTGGAACCCAGAAATACCGGCCCTGTTGAATACAGCCAACATACGCTGTGCTGAAAGAAACTGTAATTACCCAATCTCTGGCTGTATCACCTCAGAAAGAGAAACCAAAGAAGAGCAATTGGGAAGCAATGTGGAGTCTCTTGAGAATAAAATCTGCAGACTGCAACACCAATTGCTACTTAGAATGATGGCTAAAACCAAAATACAGAAGTGTTGGGTTTTATATTTTCATTTTATATAAAGGGCGAAAAGGATCTTGTGACGGCTTCCTCTGAGAGCATTTCCATGTTCAGGAACTCCAGCCTAGAACTCCTTCCTATGCCTGTCAACAGCAGCTCTTTGGCCATCTGCAATTAGTGTTGACCTGCCTTCACTGGCATGGACTACACCTCATCTAGGCTCCCCTTTCTCACAAAAGGTTGGACCAGATGACCTTTCAGGACCTCTCCAACCTGGGCTGCTTTACAGTTCTATAAAAGCAGGCTCGAGAGCAAAATAGATGGAGAAAAGCAAGTACAGCCACAATGTTTCCTGTACTGAATTGGACTAAAAATAGAGCTGAAAACAAAATCAAACTGTTCCAAAGCAATTGGAGCAGTGGTGTGGCTGCCACAAGTCAGGTATAGGCTGGACATTATTTACCAGGCTTTCCTGCCCAAGGATGTGGAGTTCAACTGTATAAAAAGCTCATTGCTCCCTCAGGACTCAGAGATATGGCCATCTTTTCCTGCACCTCCTTTCTCTCCCATGTTTGTTTTCCCAGAAGTAACCTCAGCTTAACCAGGTTTTTTGTCTTGTAATCATCTGAAGTGTTCCCTCAGGCCCATTTGCTGCAGGAGTTCAGATATTATTGAGATCAAACAATATGAAATCCTTAGAGCTGTGAAAATACAGGATTTCCTGCCCCAGAGCTACTAAACCCTACTCTTTAATTTCACTAAGGAAGCACAGAGCTACGGTAAAACCACATGCCCAGGGACTGGAAAAAGAAACAGGCATCTGGGTCAACAATATATTGTCTTGGTATGGTTGGAAGATACCAGAAATGTTCACTTTGAAACATGACAACAAAAATCCTTCAGTCTACCACATACCTTTAGAAGGGCCCATGTTTAGAATGCAACTATTTGCACACAACACATCAGGTAAAGGATGTCTTCACTGTGCTGTGAGGCAAGATTTTCCTACCAGCTATATATAGATGGTAACTTCCTTTTCAAAACCCATGAGAACAAATGAAAAAAGTAGAGGTACAGAACTCTGTGTGTGCTGCTAATGCTACACGGCATTTGCTCCTTGGACAGCTTCCTGGGCACCCTGCTGAGACGGGGAGAGAGGAACACGGTGGTGGATCTCCCCCAGGGCACTGCTGGGGCACACACCCCATGGGAACACAAAGGCAGGGAAGGAGAAGCTCCAGCCAACAAAGCACAAGTCAAAAGGCGGAAAGCAGGAGTGCAGGGCAGAGCTGACATTGTTTGGGGCAGAGCTGGGGGTCAGGAGAGGAAAGCACAGCAAAACCTCAGTCCAGGATCTCAACAGGGAGAGGCAGCTCATCCAGCGTGGATGTGGGGGAGAGCACAAACATCCTGCTCAGGAAAGCAGCAGAACAGGCCATGGTGGCTGTGGAAGGAGGAAGGAAGGGAAATTCCCAGTTCCAGGCACAAGGCAGGGAAGGCTGTCAGCTGGGAGAGCAGGAGAGGGGTTGACAGGATGTCACGGTAGAGGGTACAAACAGAATTACCACCTACTGAAAAGGTCAGGGAGCATGAGAACACAGAGCTGATCAGATGGGGGTTCTGCTCACACACACAGATCTGAGCAACTTGTGTGAAGCTGGGGGAGCAGAATAAATAGATTTGCTAGTCAGACTGTTAAACAAACCCCTACATCTGACCTCTGTATCGGGGACCACTTCCCTGCCAGTAATTCCAGCAGTTTCTGTTTCTGCTAAACCATACACCATCTGTGCTGAAACACCTCAGGTCATCACAGCCCCACTTCATTCTTTGCTAATTGCTTACTCTTCATTAGTTACCTCTGCAGTTCAATAGGAAGAACATTACTATGGTTGTTTACTGTAAGGCAGGGCTGAGGATGGAGGTGATGGTGAGGAGCTGGGAAGGAAGGGGGGTGAGGAGCAGGGCTCAGTTTTGATGAGTTTGAGATGTGATCTCTCAAAGGACAGGAAAGAGTGAGTTTCATGGAGAGCAAAGCAGATGAAGACAGAGCTTAGTCTCAACAGAAAGGTGACAAAAGATGACACATGGTACTTCATATCCCTGCTCTAGGAGCTGATAGCATTCCTGCACTCAAACAGCTTCAGTTGATCTCACTGAATACTTTTGGCTGTATTAAAATAGTCGAGACTGTAGATCAGAAACCCCCCTGAAAAGTCTTTCTGAAAGGAAGATGGGAAAAACATGCCTCACAGAACATGGAAATGGTCAAGAGGGAAAAAACTAACCTGAAAAGAAAACCCCTCCCCATAAACCCCTCAGGTCTCAGACATGAGCCATAAACACCTCAGGTCACAACCACAAGCATGACCCAGCCTGATTTCCTGCTCCCGTTTCCTGCAGGGGAGCTCCACTTCATTGTGACCAAGCCAGGAATCTTAAGGCACTGAATAAGCAGAATTTGGTACACTAAGGACTCAAAAAAACCAAAAATTTTTTTGCTTCTTTTAGTAGTATCTGGAGTAGCTACTGACTTTAACAACTTGTGGTCTGCCAAGCCGTGCAGCAGGTGACTTGCAGGGATTTTTCAAGCTGACAGCAATACACACTTTACAGTGCTCCCTGTCACACTCAACTTGTGCCACGTTGTCCTTGGTCACTGCTTTTGGCTTCTTGCCCTCCCATTAATTAATGGGAAAAATGGTCATTGTGGTGGGCAGTTTGTGAGGATGTGTCACCCACAAGTGCAGCAATTCCCAAAGCAATTTGCAAAATGAATCAGGTCATGTTCTTCTGCATCACAAATCCACACCAACCACAAAATTTTAAAACTACACAAGTGGAGAGTTAAAATCTACAGTGACACCCTATTTATGCAGTTAAAAGTCATTTATCATTTCTCTTTGCTACAGAAGCAGCCAAGATTACTTACCCAGTGACAGTGCTGCACACCATGCAACACTGCAGCTCGAGCCCAGCAGTTTTGCCTCTCCAAAATCACACTTTTAGTCCTAAAATCCTGTCAATCTCTCAGGCTCTTCTCTGGGAACATTCTTGCTGCTTCACCACCTGTTTCACCCACACATTTTTTGCAGATTAAAAAGAAAAGTGTGTCCTTTGTCGTACGCTTAAGGATTAATCAGCAAAGGTGGCAGGAAAAAGGTCACAAAGGAAGAACTTAAAATATTAATAACACTTGGAAATAGAAATTAGCCCCAGTTCAGCGACTCCTCTGATTCCCCCTGAGGAGGTAAAAACTCCTCCAAGCTGACAGGGAGGTGCAGGGATCCCCCCCTGCAGGCAGTGAGGGATGGCAGAGGCAGCTGTCAGTGCCCCACAGGCCCAAAGGATGGTGCCAAAGCTCGGGGCTGGAGGCACAGGTGCCATCAGCTGTCAGGCACTGCCTGGAGCGCAGGAAGCCATGGCTTTGGCCAGGACATTCACGGCAATGTGACACTTTGTGAGAGTAACCCAGGGGAAACCAACCTCTTCCATTCACTGCAGACACAGCAGCACAAGGAGAGGACAGTGATGGCCCAGGCCCAACAACTGGTCTCGGTGCAGGAAAACAAACAAGGGGGGGTGTAACACTCTGCAGCAGGAATCGTAACTTCAGCAGCCTCCAGACATTTCACAAACACTGCAAGTACCTCACCAAAACTCAATCTGGGAGGAAAACACTTACACTTGATTAAAAAAATCACTCATTTACATATCCTGAACTTGAAAAATAAAGACTGTGTGGTTAGAGACCACTTGTCATTAAGCAAATGTACACTGGCAGGTCCTGCATCTCCAGCCAGTGCTCCAGTGCTGTAGGGAAAAAGAGAGCAGATGCTGGATGGAACCGAGTTCGAAGTTAAGAATCAACTGCCAAGCACAGCAAGAGTAACCCCATTTGACATAAATTCCAAGTTTTCAAGACAACTAAAGACTTCTGCAATGAGAAATTACTTTTGTGTTTTACTGTTTTTAAGGGTAATTTTATATGGCATTTGGGGTTTTTTGGTTACCCAAACCCCAGTGAGATGTCAGACTGGGAGCAAGACCCAAGCGCATTACTGTACCCAGGCTAATTATCATCCCCTTTCAGACACATCGGGAGCTGGCCAATGGCTGTGCTCAGCATCTGATATCCATCCAAACGTTTCAACAGTTTTAATAACTTAAATCAAAGTACACTTTAACTTTTCAAACTCACTCCAAGAGCGAGAATTCCGCTCAACTAACACTTATCATTATTAAATAAAACCAGATACAAATATATTTTTTAAACATTATTTTGTGGTATTACTTGAACTGTAAAAAGCCTCGTTGTTATAAAATAATTATTCTGCAGAAACGCCTTTTCCCCTTTCCGCAAAGCAGGAGCCGATTCCCAAAGGGAAGGTGGCTCCACCCGCAGTCCCGGCTCCGGCCCGCAGAGGGCAGCACCGGAGCTGCACTGGCACAGAAACCGACAGCACCACGTCTGATAAAGTCATTTTAATGGAAAATGTAAAACCCCTTTCAACTTCAATGTACAAAGCATGTGTAACACTTGCACTTTTAACAAATTAAAGCAAGCCAATGTTTTAAAAAAATACCTCATTGAATGTATATATGTATATATTTACATAGCATATTAAGTTTAATATTTAAGCTTTAAAAGTTCACATAAATTTTACCAAAATGAGACAATTTTTAAATAAATTACACCTTTTGAAAACGTTTAATTGTACACTGAATAGCTTCAATAAAATACTGAAGTGTCTGTATTTAATATCTACTTTATATACTTTATATTTTACAAAGTTTACAATTATTTGGCAGTAATTTTCAGATTATGACATGACTGCTGTGCGGACTCAGCAAGATCCCAAATGCAGGCAATAGCTGGTGTTTGTGTCCTACTCTCACAGTAATTGTCTCAATGTAGTGAAAAATATCTGAATTATTTTAGCAAACTGTACAAGTCACATTTACATTTGATCAACAATATAGCATAGAATTTTGTGGGTTTTTTCCAAAAATAAATACATCATCTTAAATCTTTGACATTTCACAAACTTCATGTACATTATAATACAGACAGCAGAATGCTGCTCAACTGTTTGCAAGTGGAACGTGGAATCACAGTGGCTGTGATATGAAGCTCTACCGTCGCAGTGTCATTAACAAGTAAATACGATGACTATTTTTTCTTGGCACTGATGGTTTGTGAAGCTTAAATTAGTGTGCATACCATTCACAGGCAAGGGGAAACGACCTCCCTCTGATGGTAACTCCAAAAAGCAGAACGCACTCAGTTTTCATCCATATCTTCCATTTCACCTTCGTGGATCTTCAAAGCTCTCACCATTTCTTTAACTGCATGGTACAAGATATTTTTAACCTGCAAGAACATCAGACAGATTTTAGTAAGGTCTGTGATTGAGGAACTCTGCAAAGTTTAGGACTGAGAGCTAAGCACAGTGGATGAAAAAAAAGGAAGGATGCACCAAGCCCATGCAAAAGGGAATAGCTTTTTACACATTTTAAAATGTCATGTGAAATAAATAAAACCAGCAACTCAAGGGAGAGTCGTTTAGAGCTGCTGCTCATTGAAGCTGCTGCTCATTCTTATTCTGTGTGAACAGCAGTGAGGAAGTAGCTCCACGAACTGCGGCATTTCAATGAGCCCCAGCACGCCCTGCCTTCCCAGCCCTGCCTTCCCAGCTGCTTCCAGAGCGGCCTCCGCTTCCTACCTGCAGTTTATCATCGTAATTGATTTCTTCCTTTGACAGCCTCAGCTCCTGCGTTAAGTGAAATGACTGTACAAGGTGTTCTGGAGACACAAAGTCTTCAGTTACTTGAACACAGCTGTGAAAATTTTGCACCTATTCCAAAATAACAAGAAGAGACTGATAATTAGTATTTGGGGTTATTCTTTGGCAGAAAGACCTGAGAAAAGAATGGGCCTTGACATCCCTTAACCACAGCCTTATCAGACTAAAGGGCAGCTTCACAGGTATAGAGCAATTAAGTGTATTTGACTTATCTAAGAGCTTCTGGCAAAAGGCACACTTTGAACACTGATGTGTTATTCCACCCTTTCACCAGCTGCTGCACAGCCTTTCACCAGCTGCTGCACAGCCTTTCCAGCCATGGCGCAGGCGCTGGATCTGCAGACCCACCCGGCCACAGCCCTGCCCTGCAGGACCCAGCTCCTCTGGGAGCTTCCACACTCATGGAGAAGTAATGCTGGTGAGAACACTCAAAAGAAAAAAAAAATCATGAACAAAGAAAGGGGTAGATTGGGAAGGGGGGGGGAAAGGACTTTCCTCTTACTGGTGTGAGGTAACTGCTGAGGAACAGACACCATCTCCTGCCACTCAGGTCCTACCTGGAGGACAGGGGAGAGGGAAAACAGTTCCTGGTTGTGACCCGACTATCAACTCCTGCTCGTTCCCTTCAGGAACATTCAGTATCGGATTTTCACCCCTAAACCCTTACAAATTGCACTGTAATTTGTAATTCAGCATGTCAAAACCCTCACTTCCCCGAACTCCAACAGCTCCTCAGAGTTGTGCAATTCTGTGGAATTCCCAAAGCCTGGGGCTGGGGAGGCAGCTCCGCTGACATCCCAGCAATACCCAGTCCCACCCTGCTCAGGGCTGACAGAGATCTGTACAGTTTAAGGTCGAACCTAGCAAAATCTAGAGTTTTTAAATGCATACTCTAAAATTTCCATTATGGTACCTGACATTCAAAGAAACTCCTGGGGCCTGCACAGCTGAGGACACGGGACTTCATTTAAAAATTATTCTCTTCTTCAAAACCACTGCCCAAGCGTGGGTAGCTCAGCCCTCTACAGCTGAACTCCCAGTGGTAACTCCAGCTTAGCACTTGTGTTGCATGCAGGGTTTCTGCAGCCCCATCATCAAGGACAAAGCAGTGCTGGTCCCTCCTGAGAGTGAATCATAACAGAAGTCATTCCAGATTCAAGGAGGGTTTGTTGATGCCACAGTTTGCGAGCGGCAGAAAGCCAGGAGCAAGGCAGCAGCTGCACAAGTGCCATCATGAGGCTCTCCCCTCTCAGGGAATTTCCTAGAGCCTGGGCTGAAATTTCTCTGCCTGGCTACAGCCCCCTCTCCTCCCTCAGACTTCTCACCTCTTTCAAGTCTCTACCTGCCCTAGTTTTCCCTGCCAGCCCATGCAAATCCCACAGGACTCATTCACTTTCTCCTCACCAAGACAAGGTTTCACCAACTCCCTCTCCCTCCATGGCAGAATAGGGAATGTTTCCCTCAGACCTTTCATTCTGCTATGCCTTAAGCCTCCTTCCCTTCCAGGGCCTGTCTTATCCGTGTGAAAAGCCTGTGGGGAGGACAGATTTTACCATGGGAATACCCCCCTGGTAGCCCACAGGCAGTTCTATTTATAATATTTATAGCATGAGCTGATACAGTGACACACACAAATAAAAACGTTCAGCGAGGATCCCCCGAGGTTTGCAGGGTGAGGAGTGCAGCACTCCCACGCCTGTGCCACTTCCAGCTGAACTGACAACAGCTTTACACCCAGCCCACACACAGCAGAGGTTTTCCAGCAGGGTCAGGAGATGGGTGGAGCGTTGGAAAAGCCTCAGACCTGGGCTGGGACAGGGAAAGGTGACTGGGCAGGGAGGAAAGGGCCACCCACCCATCCTCACGGCCTCACTTCCTGCAAGGCTCAGCTCCGGGAGCTCTGCACTCGCCACGCCCAGACCTTTATCCCACATCCTTATCGGAACATCGCCAGGATGTCGCATTACCTCCAGCACGTAATTTTACAATATATAATCCTGCTGTTAAATCAAGATAATACCACTATAAAACCCAACATTATAATAACCTGTTTCTCTGTGAACGAGTTTTGCAGGGAGTCTCAACACCACATTTCAATCACTGACTCCAGTACCTTTAGCTTTTAATTTATCGCCAAAACATTTTACAAATTTGGAGCCACCAAGTTAAAAGCAGGCAGGGCATCCCTAGAGATGCCCGTGATGCAGCATGACCCACAGAGGAGCAGCAGAAAGAGTGACTCATTCAGGACAGTACAACACTCCTTTTTTAGCTGGGGAAGTTCCAAGGAGAGCTCAGGGCTCCCTGTTCCAAGTCCCACAGAGCGAACAAGGCCCAGACATCAGCAAGGCAGGGACACTGCTGAGCTCCCGACTCACACAGCCGAGAAGGAAGGACACAGTGTGATCCCACAGCACATCCCTCACGCTGCATCCAGGGAAGCATCTGTAGAGGTGACCGGCGCAAGGCTGTATCTATTTCTGGTTTCCTCTCCCGAGAGAGCAATTCCCTCCACAAGAGGCACTGACAAGGCTGCCCTGCCCGTCACAGCTCACAGGAGAGGCTCTGCCTCCCACCCCCACCCCGGGAACAGCCTGACTTTGCCTACTGCAGTGATCACCAGGGGGATGTGACTGCTGCCTGCAAGGACATGGGGAGAGGAGAAACCTGGGAAGCAACAAGAATGCTTTATGCTACCATAAAATGTTAAGAATAAGTTACTTTAAAAGCTAGACATGAATCCACAGAACCTGGGAGAGGGGAAAAAAAGGATATACAGAAGAAAACACACAAGCTCCTCCACAGTTTTACTGTTAGAACAGTAAAACTCTAGACCAGCACACCAGAAGCAGTAGTGTACCAACAATCCTAACTGGCTCCAGGATGGAAGTGTCTGACCTACACCATGCAGTGACCACAGGCACCCAGGCTCCCTAACTCCAGCCCTCAGCCTGACTTCCTCTGCTCCACAACATTACTGATGAGCAAACAAAAATAAAAATGTTAATTTACCACCAAATTTAGTATCAACTCTCACCCAGTTTTAATAATTAAAGACTCATGATGCACATGTAAATCTGAAACACTCAATGTGTAAACTCAACGTGGTATGTATTCTTGTGCAGACTTATTTTTCAGTGTTTAAATGTGCTTTGTATCTCTGAAGTGCTGGTGCTGATCCCTAAGGTCAGTATTTATGCACCTCTATATAGAGAGAGCACTGTGCACACATACATGAAAGAACACAATGTTTTCATTTCCTCCTACGTGGCAGATTCACAGAAACTTACAGAAGATGAAAAGGTTCTCAGCTTCACCCACTAAGGTTTAAAAACACCACGTTATTAACTCCTTGGTGCCAGAAGCTAGAACATTACCACTTCAAAAGCAATCTGGAGTTTAAAGCCAAGGAGATAAGAGTGATCTTATTTTTGGTCCTTAAACGTATGAACTGCAGTGAAGCCTGGAACAGTCCCACTACTTCATGTTTTATATTCTGCATCCCTTTATATAATGTCACATGCTATATAAAGCAAATTTCCCAGTACATTTGTTATTTTCTGTGGGTTTCCTTTTCACTCTCATATCTGGGCCATCTCTCCCTTGTTTCCAGAGATCAGAGCAAGATTACAGGAGGATGCAATACATGACTCTGGGAGCCCCAGCTGCTTAAGCCCAACAGGAGCCAAGAACAACAGCAATGTCAGACATTCTTTCACCTTTGTGAAGTAACATCAAGCCCTGGAGATAAGGTACAGGGAAAGGTAACCTACAACAACTCCAGATTTGGGTCACCTGGATTTGTTTGGGGCTCTTTGGGTGTTTTTTTTTCTTTGCCAGAAAACAAATCCCTGCAGACTATCCAGAGCTACATACCATCACATTAAACCCACCCAAAACCCCACTGGAATGATGAGGAGCCTGGTCTGGGTAAGGTACCTGTTGTTTCCAATGCCCCAGAACTGACAGAGCCAGCAGAGAGAGCAGGGACAGAGCAGCTGTCATCACCAGGCAGTTTTTCAGAGGAAGAAGCCCCACTGCCCTGGCCACGGTGACATGGCAAGCCAGTGCTTCCTCCCTGCCAGCAGCTGGAAGCTGATCTGCATATCAGAAACCAAATAGCATCTTCCCCAGAAAGGCCTGGCCTCGCTTGAACCCGCGTGGAGACCAATGATAAATGTTTAATAGCATGATGGTTTACAACCCCAAGTGCAGGGTGGGCGTGCTCCTCATTCCTGGACAGTCAGCTCCCTCGTTAGTACTGCCTGGCAGCTGGTGACACAGCAAGGAAGAAGGCTCCACTTCCTGCTGAAGCAGGAAAAGGTTAATGGAGTGAAGAAAGAAATAAATCTATAACGGCCCCAAAACAATTATGCTTTCTTCCTCTTTTCACCAAGGAGCAGCAGTTCACAGACTGGGAGGAAAAAAAAAAAAAGGCCAAACAAAAGGCAGTGCCAGGAGATGACTGAAGCTGACTGACACAAATTCATCCTGTTTCTCCAGAACTGCCCCACTGGCAGTACTTTTCCTTATATAACTAAGGATTAAATCAGCTCAGCTGCTGCAAAGGCAGTATCACTCTTTCTGATGGCAAGAAGGGACAATGATGACTCTAGGTGACTAATGTACCTTTTGTGTAAAAATAAACAGTGTGGCATGGGAAAACAACCAAAACCCTTATTACAGAAACACCAGAACACCCACTACAATTCTCCTGTGGCTGAAGAGAAAAACAGTGACATCCAGGTGGTTTTTACCTGCTCGAGTTGCTCTCCCTGCCTCTCCCGGGTGAGGTCAACTTTTGGCTTAGAAGAAAAAAATTACTAACCTGACTTTGCCATAACTAACCCCAGTTTGTTTAGAAATCTGCTAAGGAAATGAAAAGTGGAAAACAGCGGTTAATAATAGTCTGTTCATTTGTAATTCTAAAGCAACAAAAGGAACTAATATTTAAGGCATTCAAGTTGCTGTACATTAGCACTGGCTAATCAGTTACACCACTAGATGTAACTATTTTACATTCCTATGTACTAACAGCCACTAATAAGAAAATAAAATCTTCTTGCGTACAGATGTATCTATGTCTTTGGAAAAAAGTCATTTTACTGCATTTATGCTATTTAATCCTGCGTGTCTTTAAGTTGAGGTACATTACCTGATGAAGTGCTCCTGCTGGTAGAATAATAGCATCTCCAAGGAACTGAATAACCGTACAGGTTTTTACTCCATATTCTTCGAAAAGTCTTTGGCGAAGTTTTCTGTTCACATACCAGCTCTGATCACGTATTGGATCGTGCTCGGGTAAAACTTCTAAGCCTTGCTCCTTTGCTATCTGAAAGTACAGAACAGATCCCAAGTCACTTCTAAAATAACCAAACCTTTTGCTGATAAACTGAAAATATATCTAACTTGCCAGTAACGTTACTGTGTTCCCAATATCCCAACAAGAACTCTAGTCAGGGATTCAAAACAACCTCAAACGAACTGTGAAGTCCCACTGAACTGAAGACATCTGCAGCACTCCCACTCCAAAATGCAGAGCTGTACAGAACTCTGCACAATAATCTACTAATGAGCCAGACACTCTCTGTGTGACTTCTTTCATCCAGAAAATAATGTCTGACCTCAGGAGTTCCTGTGTTGCCAATTCCTCAGACTTACAACCTTCAGTTTTGACACAGACGAGCACCACCACAACCCCAGCTCAGGAAAAAAGCAGCAGATAAAAACCCAAGGGTCCTACAGTCCTGGGAAACCTGCTCCAGGTGACTCTGCTGGAGCACAGGGCTAGACAGAGGGCCATCAAGAGGTCCCCTTCGCACCCCAATCACACTGGGACAAGAAGTTATTTTCCTACCATCCCATGAGGGTATTCAGAAAAAATGATGGACATATAAAATACTTCCTGACATTGGTAAACCAAACTGCACACCCATTTCTCACCATGTGAGCCACAGGGGAACAACTATTACTGCTACTGCTACTAAATCAATTCTATTGACTCTGATCTGCCTATCATGAAAATTATCTCATTAAAAACATAGATTTTTACTTATATTGATATTAAATATACTTAATTATGTGATGCAGAGCTTGAAGCTGTTCTTCAGTATTATCCCCCTTCTTCTGTAGGGGGATAACTGAAACAAGATAGTGAGATTTTATCCCTTATCACCAAGCAAATGGTCCCAGCGTTTACCCATCAATTAATCTCCCATTCAGTACTTCCAAAATACACTCCAGTACACGACTCATTTTGGATACCAGGGCAAGCCATGGCAGCAAATGATGACCTTCATTACACAGCACCCTAAATGCTTCTGTTTCAAACCTGCTGCTCAAAGAGTTTCACAATATCCCTTGACTGCTCTGAGACAGGAAATGCTGAATACTCCTCATTGTCCACCTGTTCCCTTGCAGTTGTGCTTTTGTTCACAATTCTTTTTCAAACTGAAGAGCCACAATCTAATTTATGAGCATCTACTTTTTGAATGAACAGAAAAGTCTTGCTGTATAATTCATAATCTCCTGGAATCAGCTGTGTTTTATTGACTAGTGCTCATTTCCCCCCCCAGTTCAGCTTGCCAAAGAGCAAATGTCTGAGTCACCAGAGGACAGCTGCCCTGGTACAGAAACACTGCTTTATTGTCCAAAACAATCTTCACTGCTAGAGCTCTTAAGGCTTTTCCCTGCCAGCAGTAGAGCCTTTGGCCTCCAGCCTGTTTATGGACCCCTTTGGTTCAGCCAATTAAAACTCATCTGATTTCTTCCCATAGTAGAAGAGAGAAAAGATTTCTTTTCCTCGAGCAACCACTTCAGTGATATTTTGGTATTTCTATGTCATCCAGCCAGGCTGTCTCCTAGAACATCAAAACATGCTGAAGACAGGGCACAGAAAACTGCTTCCAACATGGTATCCCTACATTTAATGCCGCTGATGGATATCCATCCTATGGAATGACCTGAAAGGTTCTGATGTGGCTCTAACTTGTTGCACCACAGGCTGCACCGTAGCTAAGGAATAAGTTTGCTGCCCTTGGATCACAGTGCTTCCACCTTCACTAAAAGCCAAGGCAAGTTCTTTGAGTTAAGTGACCTAACAGAGTCCTGAGGAACATCAGTGGCTGCTGGATGACAAGGTCAGGGTTTTGGCATGGGACAACTCACCAAAAATCCAGCAGCCGATAATGCAAGAATGGATCAGTGAGAGAAAAACATCATCCTACGGATTATCTTTTGTATTAGAGAAGGACAAGAAAAATCTCCATGCCCTCCTGAGCCTTCAGGGTTTGCAGGCCACCTGTAACTCTTACAAAGTGAATATGTATCATGCCATGTATTTTATTTGTTGATGATGTAGCAGGTCAATTATAATTTATTTTAGGTGCTATAAAGAAGTAATTTTACTTCCCTCCCTTCCCTTGCATTCAGGTGGAGTTGGTGGTTTCTGCCAGCCCCCTTTGATTTACTATGTACTTGGTTCATTTATAAATCATGTGTAATGAATCTAACCTTTTGCAGAAACTCTCTTATCTTGTCAGCATCTTTGCCAGCGTAAATGTGCCACAAAGCACCAGGTAATTCACTTGAATCCTTCAACCGCTTCCTTAAAAGATCATCCAAATCTTCCTCCTCCAACTTCTTCAAAACTCCTAAGATTCAACAAAAATATTCTTTAAGTGTGAGACAGAGGGAAAACTTTGAAACTAAACACCTTCTTTTCAAATTTCCTGTGTGAGACTGAGCAGAATAAAAGCCTGCTGAATACAACAGAAGCCCCCAGATGATCTCTGTGCTCAGTGTTTGTAATTAGGTACTAGAACAAGAATGCCACGGATACCTTAAAAATAGTTAATTTTTAAACTCTTCCACATTTCTTGAATTTGACGGAACACAATCTCCTACCTGAAATAAACAAGCAGGCTGGTACCAAAACATTAAAAGACGAAAAATGTGTTTTCCTGCAGTCAGCATAAGCAATGTTTAGCATGCTATTCTAGCAGGCAAAGTTCTCCCAGGATGCTCAAGTTTGCTGCTATTAACTCAGTGCATACCCAAGTGAAAACAAAGCTAATAAAAGACAAACTTTACTGCAGCTGTATTAGTCACACCCAAAATCTACATTTGCTGATTGTGGAATAAGAGGACAAAAGAAAAAGAGGAAGAAACAAAACTATTTCAGTGATTTAAAGACTTTTTCACATAACCAATAAACCTCATAGAGCTGACTAACAAACACCAATTTAAACTCTCCGGTGCTGAAAAATTACATTACAGTCCAAATTCAATAGAGTGAACACAGTGCACCCAGAAGGAGCAGAATAAACAGAAGGTCTGGCAAATACATCATCCTGACATAATTGTTAGAACCACCAGAGTTGCCAGAGGAAATCCTTCATCCTGCACTTTCATTAGCTGTGCCAGTCCCAGCACAGGAATGGTGCATCAATTATAGGGAAAGGCAAAAAAAAAAGTGAAAAGAGGCTGAAACACCATTTCATAATTCATGAGCTGCAGTGCATTTATGCAGAACTAATATGTGTGCAAACGCTTGAAACAAAGAACCTCCCAGGTTTAAGCAAGTACTTATGGGTATCCTCCATCCCCTTCAGAAGAATGGTGTCAGTTTTGGAATCAGCAGAACATTCAGTCCATCTACACCTGGCACAGTGAGTGAGCTTCCCTTTACCTGATTTGGAAAGTACTCCATTTCCTTTTGCTATGCCAACATAAACAAGGATGTTCACGACATCAGACACTTCGATATGGAGATTTGTGGTTCCTATATCATGGTCTTTAGTAGCAGCCACACCTGTGGTACAAGACAAAATTAAGATCTGTTGCGTTGCATATTCACCTTCAAATAGAAATGTGCAACAACTGAGAAGACACTTCTGAAAGCACACTGAGTGTCCCTGAGATACACAAACTACAAACGTGCTTTTGGTTCACCTGCTAAACAAGAAAATGTTACTTGTTAACAGACACCCAGGTAACTGTCTCTCCATAGCATTTGCGTAAGAACAAAACATGTTTCATTAGAATAGAGGGGGACATTTCCTGACCATTGTGTTCCATTCCTCCTCAGCCTTTCAGGGTGTTCAGGGTAGAATACAGGTACAGTGAACAAACAAGGTTATCAAAAAATGTCACTTTTATGTCTGGCTTTAAGCAGAGTTGTTAATCAAAATAACCCCCAAACAAGGAGGAAAATTAACTTTAGTTTTAAAAGATGAAAACACACATTCTTATGTCAAAAGGACATTTTAGAACACTAAGCCTTACAGCAGTATTACATGAGAGGGGCATTAAGGACTCAGTTCTTCAGACCCATGCCTTGATCGCTACTGTTAATATGTTTATTTCAAAGGACTTTTTAAGTCAAAGCCATCACTTCACAAATTACCACTCATTTCTTGTCCTAATACAACAATCTGTAAAACAGGACTGAACAAAATTCTTTGGAAAAGAAGGAGCAGACAGAAAATGTCTGAGGGAAACAACCTTTTCTGAATAGGTTTTTGAGTGTTTAGCACACTAAACAAACTATGAGAAATATGCTGAGACTTATTTATGGCCAGAATTACAAGGACAGTAATATTTCATGAAGTACTGTGTCATGCAGCACTACTAAAGACAGGATCTATCTCTGTGTAGAAGCACATAAACATTTATATGCTTCCAAAGGCTATAACAGCACAAGAAAAGATAGAAAGAAATGCAGAAGCAACTAAACTCTCATGCCTGTGCTGTTAATATTCAAGTCAGTCCATCTTTCTCCTACACTGAGTGAACAATCAGCTTCCTTCAAGGAAGCTCAGTTTCTATCAAGCATTATAGTGTGACCTTCTACAGGTTTAAGGGGAGAGGTAACTGCTGCACTTTAGGGCACACTCACCATATGCACTGCATAGTCTGGGTCCCAAGTCCGGACGGACAAAAAATCCTGGCAGATGAGAAGCCAAGTTTAGTTTTCCTTCTGGACTACAGTATTCAGGCAAGGGTAAACTTTTTAGTAAGTCCTCGTATCTGAAGGAGAAAAGAAAGAAGAATGTAATTGAACTTGTGCCATTACACAGAGAAAGAAAAACCCAGCATAGGGACTGACTTAAGAACATCTGATATTAAACTCAAAATACCTTGCTGGCATCATGGCCTTGAAATCTTCACCAGAAGGCCAGTCTTTCAGTTTTAGCAGAGCTGTTTCCCCGTTTTTTACTTTCTGCCGTTCTGCAAATAACACAGAAATTACTAAGAACTAATACACTGTAGGTGTTTTACTTTATTCAACCAAAACATAGAACTGAACTCTTAACCTACCAATAATCAGAATTTCATGCATGAAACAGCAGATAAATTATTTCAGAACTCAAGAATGATACAAATGAAACTCAACTAGCTAAGGGACAATGACATTTGTTTGATTTCCTAGTCAGACCTAACTGTAATAGTGCATCTTTCATTCTGTAAACATACAAAATGCCAGTTTCCATCATGTTCTCTGGAAACAGATTATCTACAACTTTCTTTTTAAAGTTTCTTCAAAGCCTCAAGATCCATAAAGATTATATTTAACTGCAGTTTCTAGCACTGATCATGTTCAGAATCAACAGAATAATACATTCACAGTAACATACTTGAAACATCTTCAAAACCATCCCAGAACTCCTTGACATTGGTGTTTGAAATGATACTGTCTTTGCAATTCAAGATATCAGCTTGCTGGTTTCCAAAATCCAGGCTAATGGACTCAGCTTTCCACAGGCTGAAGTTCATTTTCTTATGCATACCAGACACCAAAACAGGCTGTAAAAAGTAAAATAAAATAATAATAATAAAAAAAAATCAATACTTATCCTTTCCCAAGTACAAATGCACCCGAAACACACACTGAAGACCCTAGCCCTACTGAGCTGTTAACATGTCCTCCAGGAGCACCCATTCCCAAAGGTGTCACACACGTCTTTTTGGAATCTCAAACTCCATGACAGGAATTTCTGATTGACCATGAGCAGGTAACTGAAATTTAACTACACAAGTTCACCTGTGGGCTATCCCTGACAGGCTTTTGCCCACTGTTAACAATGCAGCTTCACACACACAGTCAGGCATTTCTGTCCCTCAGCACAGCTCCCCAGGGTTCACACTGAGGTCACTCCACACAACGAACACCTCAATACCCACCCTGCCTTGTTTCCAGCACTCTTTGAAGAGCTTCCAGTTGTTGCTGTTTTTATGGTCTCTGAGCCACAGAACATGCTTATCACAGATCCACGAATACTGAATATCGCTGTACCGTTTACTGCAGTCATCCTGAATACATTTATCATCATCCTTTGGCTCATCTTTTATTTCAGATTTTACATTTATCTTTGGTGCTCTATTTGGTGGAATCTTGTTTTCTACTACTGAAGCAATTATGTCATCGAGGATGTTTGGCATAGTCCTACCACTCTTGCCACTCTGTCAGAAAATAAACAAATGTGTGCTTAAACAACATAAAAGCAAGTAAAGCTAGTGCAATTCCTTTTGCAGTAGAATAACATTTCAGATGTTGTATCAATTACGACCATTTATAAAAATAAATAAAACGTTAATGTGTGTATGTGTGTGTACGTATGAAGTTTTCATATGAAGTTTACAGCCATCAGACAACGTGCCAACACAAATGACACAGACTTTCAAATCCTGACAGAAAAAACTGTGTGACTTGTAAACACTTACTGCTGTTCCTGTAGAGTAAACAGGAGCAAAAGCAATGCCAGCGTCAGTGGAACCCAGACGCAGTTTGCCTGCTGTTGTAGTTAGTAAGTCTCGTAAGGTTGAGCCCTGCTCATTGTTCTGGGATGCAGGAGGGGAGTTTTTACAGTTCTGGGACTCCAAATTATCCTGGTCTTTCTCTTCCTTTGAATGTTTTCCAGAAGGACACTCTTTGTTCTCTAAAACAAAAATAATCATTGGAAGTTTACACTGTTGTATCATGATGCAGACACAGGAATAGCACCACTGTCCTGCATTTCACCCTGCTGGTAACAGATTGTGCAGCAACAGTGCTTTATCCACCTGAAAACACACCAGGGGATGAACCAGATTCCTGAAAATGCAGTCAAACGAGGTGACCAAGAAAAGGCCTTCCTCAGCACCTCAGACATGCAGCTGAGTGAGCACCTGTCCCAAATGGGAATGCTGCAGCTGGAAATGCACCCACATCCATGTGGAAATGTTCCCACATCAGCTGTGCATTCCACAGTGGCTCTTTGGGGATTCAGATGCCACCATGAAAAAGCAGTGCAGTTTCAAGGTTAAAATTAATGAGGAAAAGATCACCGTCTTTTCTTTTTGTAACAGAAAACGGTGTTATTTTTTCCTAATTAATTCAATTATGTTACCAGTGGTGCCCTCCGAGTTATGGACAAGATATGACAACTTCAAACACGTACCTTTCTTTTCTTCTCTGGCTTTTTGCTCTGCAAGATCAGCCAACCAGTGCAGGGGGGACTGGGATTCAGGTGGCGTTAACTTGCTGTCTGTGCTTACATCACTCCTTGGGCTCGTGTTACCATTTGTCTCGGACTTTTGAGGAGTGTTCTGCTGTTGAGACTCAGGCATGCACAGAGAAATTTTATTACTGTGGTTAAGGACATTCTGCAAAACCTGTAAAGAACAAATTTGTTTTTAACTACATAGCTTTGCTCTAATGTATTCCAAAGACATGGCTAGCACTTAACTGTCACATATGCAAATTAAAATGCAGCTGGCACTATTCAAATACAGAAATCCACAGGAATCAGAACACTTGAACAAGCTGCAATATACACACACATTTTAGACTCACCTGAGACACACCATTCATTGCAGGGAGCTTGCCAGCTTGCGTGCTCTGCTTGCTGGTGCACTGACAATGGGATTTAATTTCAAATTTTTCTCTAATGTTGTGCATAGCATCTAAAAGATCTGTCAAAACTAGAAGACAATTAAGAAGAAAACCATCAGCAGCTGTCAATCATTTTGTGACCCTCTTCACAATACATACACTGTGATGCTAAAATGCTATCTTCAAGTATTTTTATAATTTAAACTCTTAGAAATCCTAAATTTAACACTCAAAACTACTCTAAAATGACTGCCCAGTCATTTTTCTGCTCATGCAGAAAGACAGATCTTTAATTAATTGCACACTACTCTTCTGAATAATCTAACCTGTATTCTGCATTTCCATTGCATGGCACCCACCAGACAAGCCAGTCATTCATTATTTACTTCTCATTGTTCAATGGATGCATCATTGCTCCATTTAATAAAACCATCAACTGCAGACCGAGTGAGCCACATCTTGACAAAAAAATTAGTACGTGATCATGTAAATGAGGCTGCTTGGTAATGGATATGCACAGAACACCATTGAGGTTACGTAGGCAGCTTTTACTGTGCTGTTTCCAGACAAGTGGTTCACTTCACAATGTAAAACTAAAACCAGTTTCAGTCTGGAACCTGTTGTGAGGAATGTCACAATCTGAATTTGTTATGGAATCCAACCAACCTTCATTTCTACCTGAACTAACATGTAACAATCCATAAAATAATGACTGGCTCTGTATTTTCGGCTTAAAATAACCTGGGAATTTACTTTGTAAGTTTAAGGGCACATTTGACTTTTCTGTTTTCTGGTCTGTATCAATGCTGCAGAAATTCTAAGTAAATTTGTGCTAATAACCACAACTACCACCACCACACCTAAGTGCAATGATTCAGGAAACTTGCTTGGTTGAAAAAAGAAGTCTGAATCTAGCCGGGTTTATGATTACTGCTTAGTTTTTCAATTATCATGAGCTCCTGCATTTTGCTCAATCAAATGTCCAACCAAAACATTTTCTTTTCTGTGTGGGTGAATGGGACAGACAACAGTGAAAAACAAATCCCCAGAAATCTGTTGCCACACAATGCTCCTTGATGTTATTATTTTGAGATTTTCTTTTAACCGCCAAGGTCAGAGGTATTAAGTACATTCTGGCTGGTTTACTCTGCTCTGAAAAGGTACTAATTGGTCAAGATCCTCAATCTCTTCACTGCCTGTCCCCAAAACCCCTTCACACATCTGTCAGCACACTTCTCTTACTCTCCTCATCCTCTGTGCCCACTGCTGGTAACTGCACAGAATCGCCTGCCTTGCTGTGATGATTTAACTCAATTGCCAGGTTTTTAAATGGAAAATCAGAAGTTTCAAGAAACAACTCTGGCCTCTCTTTACAGAAGGACATGGGAAAAAACACATTCTGTTCGTTCACATGTGGTCTTACCAGAGCCTGGAATAATCTGGGTTGGCATCAGGTGCTTGTGATCATGAGGCTGTCCTTTCACACACTTCATCCAGGCATACAACTCCTTATCTGCAAAACAGCACAGCCAGTGTTTTACTTTACTTACAGTGCACACAGACAGAGCCAACGTTTTGCAGATTGGTTTTAGTCAGAAATGTTTTTCTGCACATATTAACTCTTCTGCCCTGATATCCCACGTGACAAAGACCTGCACACAACAGCTACTTTTCACAATAGAGCTACTTTTCAAAAACAGAGTTTTAACAACCCTGAAATTCGAAATAACTGCACCTGTAACACAAGCCCTTGCCAATAACATCAAAATTTCAAAGTATTTATTATATTTAGTCAGTTGCCAATCTAACACAGGCCAAAATCCTTTACAGTTGCTGTTGCTACAGTTGCTATCGAGGCAGTGAGCCTCCCTTAATGAATCCTGCCATGGAAAAGAGACACATTTAGGCTGCAACTGTAAGGTTAATCCACTTTGACACAATCCACACTCCAAATAAGTGGCTGTCTTCAACCAGAGTTGGCCAAACAAGCCAAAAAGAGGAACTCTTAACCGAATCAACTCTTGAGTCAGCCTACCCTGCAGTTACACCAATGCTACTGGTGGCACAAAGGAGAGGGAAGTTGCATCACGGGTTTATGTCAGAATAAAGCAACCATGAAACCATAAGTCTCTGTGTATTGGTTGAAAACCATTTGTGGCAGCAGAGAGGGGCTTTCTATAAAGTTTCAGGAAGGCTGTCCTGAAATATGCAGTGTAAAGAGGAAGAATGAGAGCAAAAAAAGTCTGGCCAAGCAACTGGTCACCAACCTGCTACGTGATTTTGGGGCAGAAAGAATAAAACTTCTCTCTCAATCCCCAGCCTTGTGTCCTATCCACTGAACTGCTAGTTTAAAGACATTTTTCCAAAACCTTTTACTAGTCTGCTCAGTTCTAGCAATGTAAAAAGAACCATTTAACACATTTAAAGCATTATTTTCTTACACTGTAGTAGAAGCATTAGATTTGCAAGCTATTTTGTACTTTTTGTAACTCCTAAAACATGGAATTATCTAACTGGTCACAAACATAAATAAATCAAGAAACAAAGTAGCATATATTTATTTAATGTATTTTCTCACTGAAATGCTCTAACATGGCATTCCACTTGATGGTGCCATGAACTGTCTGAAGGTAACAATGTTTGCACATTCATTCAGTAAAGTAACAAGAGAAGTCATTGATAAGTATCTGAATATGGAATATTTAAACCTCTAACATTCCTGTTGAAGCAGGGAAAACCCAGGGGATTCTCTGTTACATTTAGCAACTGCAAAAACAACTACCAGTTCCAGGAAAAATGGTGTAATATAAAGTGCTATTATACAGAGATGGGTGGGTGGTTCTGAACTTTTTAAGAGAGTGCCAAAGGAGAAATACAGTTCACAAGAATCCTGCAGCATCATTAGAAATGAAGCCACAGCGAGGGAAACTGTCGTACCTCTGCTTTTGCATGTAACACTGTGATGAATAGAAAGGAGAAAGCCTTCCCTGTTAGAAGACTGGAAAGAAGCCTCCTTCTTTATACTACTTTTTCAAACTTCTGAGACATTTTACTAAAATTTTCCTGGCTGGTTAACACACACACACACACACACACACACACACACACACACACTATAAAAAGCCTCTGGGCTGCATGTTCCCACCAGGGTAAATAATGTTTGGCATATATCCCAAGCCACGTCAGATGGATGCACACACAGACTTAAGCGAGTGGAGAGCTGCTGAAGCAGCCTCCAGCATTAAAGCATTAACAACTGTTCCCAGTGCTCGAAAACACTGGCATTAGCTCCCTAAAAACTTCAGGCTTCAATGCAAGTCTCTGGGAACATCCTCTAACTGCAGTGTAGGAGGCTTCTCACTACAAAGCCAGGGACAAAGTGGATGAGACCCCACAGTTAGCAAGGTTTGCCATCTACCAGTTAAACTTTATTTTACTAACATTTCACATCTGTGACATTACACTGCTATGACAAACATGGAAATGCTTTTCCAAACAGCATTATACTTGAATCAGTTCCTGGCACAGCGTCTGACCGCAGAGCTGTGCCAGGGCACAGTGCCTGCCTCCCCGGGAAGGCAATCCATTCCACCAAGCAGCCTGAGCACCAGTGTCACAGCACAGGGCTCAAACACCAAATCAATCTTCCCAGCATTCCTCCTTGCAATTGCAACCAGGCTGGGTCACCCAGAAATCAGAGGTTTGCAAGTCAGTCCTGCTATACTTCTCTACAGACCAAACTCAACATCTCCATTAAAGCACAGGAATTAAACTGGGTATGTGTGTAGGCTGATGGACTGTGAGACCTCCACTAACACTCAGTTTAAATACTATGTGAAGTATTTTTCTCCATCTCTTTTTTTTTTATGATAGAACTATAAAATAGGCTGTTAAGTCAGTATGACAAGACACGTACCTCTGGAGGGAGAACTCCAGAAGGCATTCAAATCAAGGTAAGTCTTAACAGCAATGAGTTACCATAAAGCAGGGAGGTGTAATGGAGCATCAGTCTCACAACTGAAGAACAAAATTTAACCTTGAGGGGCAAGGCACAAGTAAGCTCCACACAAAAAGACTGAATTGCAGATAAAGAGCTAAAATAGCCCCCACAGCAGTTGCTTTCTGAATGACTGATTCTATATCTACTGACAAAAGAGGCAAAAAAAGATGTAAGAGAAACCAAAACACACAAGCAGTAATTTAACACTTTACAGAAAGACAGTTATAGTGGATCAGCAGCTCTGCAACAAATGAGAATAAACAGCCTATACAATACTCTAGTTCATAAAGAACTGACCTCTAGAACTTTTTCTTTCCTTTGCTTTGTAACAATCTAGGCAGACCACAAATCCACATTTTTGGCAGACCCAATGAATGTTAAATAATGTGGCTTCACATGCATCACACATCTCACGGACGCCTCTCACTGCTCTCTTCCATGCAATTTTGGCTGAAATACAAAATAAGCAGAATAAAAGGACTGAAATTTAAATGCAAAACACAGAATGAATAGGCTTTATAGATGAAGCATTCATAGGTTTCCCCTCAGACACAACTGGGTGCTGGGGGAGGAAAGCAATCCTTCATAAACAGACCATCAACATGTACCCCCCTCAGTTCCATCACCCAGTCTCCCCATCAATGCTACTATCAATACACTGTAAAGAAATAAAGCATTCAAAAAACACAGACTAAAGTCACACAGAAAAAATACTGCTGCAAGTATGAAGAACCTCTTCAGCATATACTTTTAACCCCATGTGCTCAGGAGAGCTGAGGGTTTTTCCCCTGACTGCCCATGGGATGTGTTTAATCTCAAGGGCAGCCAAAGCGCTGAGCTGGACGGTTGGAGTTGGCAGGAGGAGAGGGAGGCATCTGTTCCGGAGACCTGGCCAGTACGTCTGTTTTCTGCCCCACTTCCTCCTCATACTGCCTGGAATTAGTAGAGCCACCAGCCTGTTCCCAGCCTGTGCCCATCTGCCATGGGCCAGAAGGATGGACTGTGGCTCTGGTGGGGAGGAGGTGACAGCGTTAGCACATGCTCTGCTACGTTCTCCTTTGTTTTGGAAAGGAGACACATCAAACACAGTCTGTTGGCAAGAGTCAGTGCCTGGCTCGTAGTGGGCCTTTTCTTGGAGCTGGTTGCTCTGGCTGGAGAGCTGGAGGCCAAGCTGGGAACTGAGGCTGCTCCAACCCCAACAGCAGCCCGGCCCTGGCTCTGTAGTGGGCTGGCCCCAAGGAAGGAACCTGCTTCTTCCCACCATGCCCTCTTAAAGAACAGCCTTGGAAAATCCAGCAGGACAGTATAGTGAACAAAAGCTACTCAACAGGAAGCAATGGGTCACTCAAGGGAAACTGCACCATGCTTTGAGAGCATTGAGATTTCTTACCGTCTTTCTTCACCCACGACATGGCTGTTTTCTCAGATGTTACTAACTGACAAAATTTATCACCTATGATATCTAGAATGTATTTAGAAGTTTCCAGGTCCAGTTCATCATCATCATAGTTTTCATGTGTCCATAAACTCAGTGCTTCATCATCATATTGATCAGGAGAGGAGAAACCATCTATCCTAACCACTCCGTTCTTACTAAAAGATAACCTGAAAATGAAAAGACACAGTTTAAGTGCATGCATCATTGTATTCTGTGACTTACAGTTTACTGACTTCATCTTGCTGTTTAAGTCTTACAACACCAAAGTTTTCTTTTTACCTTCTTCAGCATCCTACAATATATTTTAATTTTCACATAAACCTTACAGATGAAAATGATTTTAAAATTACCAATAAGGAAGCATGAAAACTAAAATTAATCTATTAGGCACTTTTTTGCATCCTATTTACTCATCATTGTTACTCTGTAACATTTATTATTAATTTAAAACTGCAGACAGAAAAATTTGGGCCTTTTTTCTTTTTTTGTCAAAGTTTGGTTCCACCTACTCCTCACTTTCAATTTTTGGAGTGTCTGCAACAGCAGTCACTCAGTCTGATTCATATTTTATAGATTTTTGTATCCTACTGCTCTCATACTGAGAAAACTAACAGAAGATAATGTTTTTGTATCTACTAAGGTCTGACCTTTAAAATAACTACAGGCTTTCCTGTTACCCTGCCCAATACCATTCAACTAACCCTGGCTTATTTAGCTTATTTTAAAGCAGTAACAATTCATTATTCCACCTTGCACAAAACAGGGTATATCATTTTACATATGTGATTATTTAAGGAATTTATGTCAGCAAAACGGTCCTGAATTTAGAAATACCAAAAAGGACATTTAGGTAGGTATTCAAATGAACAGGAAGAAATGATGAATTTTGAGTTACAACAACTTCCAACAGAAGAGCAAACTTTGTTTACAATTCAGGCCCTACTACCTAAACACAATGAAAATAATTAAAACTGCTGGAAAAGTTACCACAATACAGTCAAAGCATTCAAATTCTTAAATTCCATTAGAGTGTTTTAAAATGGTGGCAAAACTTTATGTTCTCTCCTTTATACAGGAGGAAAAAGCCACCAAAATTCCAACTTTGCCACATTAGGAAGTAAATACTCTTTACACAGAAGGTATTCAGAGTCCACCCTTGAAATGATTCCAGTAGGACTACCACCAAGTCTTGTCACTAAAGCTTCATTATAAAAAATTAAACCCAATCTAGGGAACAGTTTCTTGTCCAAAATGAGCTGGATATACACTGATAACACAGTCTGTGCACAAATTAAAGCTGTTTCACACTTTCCTGGTGACTGTGCTGCCTGCACCACGTGCACTACACTGCACCCTGGGAAATCTTCCTTCTGAGTTTCCCTTGATGGGCCATTAATTGTGAAAAAGGAAGTCACAACTCCTCTGTCCTCAGAAAACCTGGAGCAGCATTCCCACCATATACTGGCAGAAGAACAATTACAAATAAGTAATTGTACAACTCTGTGGTTGTACAACTTGTCCAGAAAAACTGAAGCTTGCCTTTTGAAAATCCCACTTCAAATGTCAGACACCTGTGTAAAGGTGATGTATTTTCTGCTTGCCTAAGGTACACCAGGCAGATGTTCTGATGTCTTTGCTATAAAGCTCTAAACAGCAATGAAGAGAATCCACAAAAGAAACAAGAAATACAAATGTAAATACTCTTAAATTAGATGCTGTCTTTTATTGGGCAGACTGACTGAGCCAGAAAAATCAGACATCTTTCAAGCATGCAATTCCTTTGCCTGTATTATTTTTAAAAATTAAAATACCACATTATCGGGAAAATAGTCGTACTTACCGCCGAAAGTAGTAAAATCTACAAAACACTGGTGAGTGAGTGGGTTCTTCTCCTTTCTTACTTCTTATTAACCTACATTCTCTGCATTTTTGCAAATTTGGTCCTATTTCAGAGCAAGAATCATCCTGCAAAAAGGACTCTCCCGTTTGCTTCAGCTTCTTTACTTTGCGCCAGTCTTTTAACACTGAGCGAGGTATACCAGCTGCAAAACAAGAGAGTGTGGGATGAGGTACTGGCAGTCCCTACTCGCAGAACCCAGTCAACATCAGTCAGTGTCCAACATTTCTTTTGTTACCTGCATAACACATTCCATTATTATTTCCACTTGTCTGCCTGTCAGCACCCAAGTTAAACCAGCAAAGGTACCAGTTACACTTAGGCAGGCAGGAGCACAGTTAATTACCTGCTGAGCTCCCAAGATGCTGCATTTCCCTTATATTAGCTGCATCGTTCACCAAATATTCTATTAAAACCATCTTCACAATCTCATTCTGACAAAACAAGCAAACAAATACAATACCTCAAGAAAGGTAGGTCTGGACTCTGTTTTAAGGGAAGATACGGGCAAAAAAGGTAACAATTTAATGAATAAAAGCAGAGTCTGAAAAAACCAACCCAAAAACCAAAAAAGAAACCCCTACTTCTTCAAAACTTATTTTTGCTGAAGGTTACAGATATGATTACAGAAGAGCAACTCTATTCACAAATCCATTTACTCTCTGTGGAGTTTGTTGGCTTTGTAGGGCTAAGCAGTATAATTCTATTTTCAATACAGAAGTCAGCAGATCTGACAGTGAGTAACATGAGGAGCAAGTCTATTGAGTAATATGTGCAATTTTCACATAACACGATTTGAAACTGAACCCTGTTGTTATTTAACCAGGCTTTCATTTCAATGACTCTTAAAAGTGGCACCAGTCTTATCTGCAGATAGACAGAAGTATCTGTCATTTCATCTACCACTACTCCTGAAAGTTCATGTCCCGTGAACAGGGATCTGATGCAGGATGACAGAGAGGTCAGGGTGCTAACTTTTGACTTGGTACCTGGGTTCAGATCAGTATTTTGCCAGAGATCACTTGTGCAAACTTTGCAAGTGACAGACTGCCTGTGCCTCAGTTCATGGCCTACAAACTGCACCTCACACTCATCCAGGTCATGTCAGTAACTGGATTACAACTTGGGAGTAGAAACGGCCAAAGTACAGGTTTACTAGCCCAAAACCAATGTTTCCTGCCTTGGAAGCAGAGATCCTGGGTGTCATCTGGGAGCTGCTACACTTCAAGCTCTGTGGGTAGGAACTTGGAGGACCCCCAACACTTGGAGGGCCGTGCAATGCCTCGCTTTGCAGGAGGGAGCCTCACAGCCTGGAGCTCTGAGCGCTCTGGCTAGCACACGAGCTCCTGGGGCTTTCCAAAACGGCACCAGGACAAAGCAGTTTTCAACCCTGGCAGCATCCAGATACCACCCATGTTTCAAAACTGCCCCAGATCCTGCAGCACAGTTCGTTATCTTCAGCCACCTACAGACAGCCCAGGCAGCTGTCCCAGAGGAACCTCTTCTTTCAAGAAAGCTCCTCGAGGTTGACTATGTTTTTGTGTAAATCTTTGTGGAAAGTTCTTTTTGAAGGAGAATCTCTGACCAGCTCTCTCTCAGAAATTATAACAACCACAGCAAATCTTTTGCAACAGTACAAAGGTCATAAAGACCTAACATGTTATATGTGTATGTTTACAGTTTACTTTAAGAAACGAAGCTGAAAAAGATTTTACAGACATGTTTGCCTTGATCTTCCCTTTGGTTGGGCAGGAAAAAAAATAATACTATCATCACTGGACCCAATACCCAGAATACTTCAGACAGACTTACAACACTTCCAGAACCCAGTACAACTTAGGGATGGATCAAGTACTCTCAAATACCAGAAGAGTAACTTTATACATCCGACAGTGAAAAGCCACAGAATGTAATTACAGGTAGCATTGCTCATTTTCTTGCTACCTGTACTTAAAAATTCTTACAAAAAGTAATTTAATGGTAGACTCTCTCATACTCAACCAGACTAAAGACAAAAGAAGAGTCCTTGGAGAAGAATAAATTGGGATAAAAAATAAGGCGAGTTCTTACATAAAATCCCTCATGTTGCCAGACCAGTTTCTCTTTTCAGACTAATCTAGTTACAATCTGCTACATGTCACAGTATTACATTTAAATTGAAATTTGTATTTCCCTAAATTTCTTTATTCCTTAAACAAGAGGGATGTTAACACCATGTACTACACATGCTAGTTAGGAGTGTGAAATGACACTCCCTTAAACCTTTCATTAAATTAACCAAATCATAACAGTGGTATCAGGTTCTCAAGGAACTGTCTCTGGCTTTCTGATCAAAGGATGAATTAAAACTCAACAGTAGAGAATCTCTCCCTCCAGCAATGCTCTAAAAATAAAGGCATTAGATCTTAAAATAAAAAAAGCCTCAACATATATTTGTGTCTCAATACATATATATAGTTGTGCCATTTAGCACAACTATATGCACCAGCCTGCTCAATTCTGACCGACAGCATAAACCAGTTTGTTTACTGCTTATTTTTAGGCCAAGAACCAGTTTGTTAACATAGATATAAAAAATGCTGTATTTCTTACACCATGGCATTTCAAATGGCCTTGAGACAGATAAATCTGGCCCTACTCATTTACACAGGTATGCTTTTTAACTCTTTTCCCAGCTATCGTGCATGACAAACCCTCCAGGATTATCAGCACTAGACTTCACATTAGTCTGTGTCCTCCAGATCAGATTAATATACTCACTGCTGTTATTGCTGCTCTGCAACTTCAGCTTGCTTTTCTCTTTGGCGCTCCTGCTAAGGACACCATTTGGTTTCACTTCTTCCTCGGTATCACCCTTTTTTTTCTGCAAATCATTTTGTTTCTTTTTGTAAGTTGGCTTGGGCTGCCGTTTAGTCCTTTGCTCTGACTTGCTCTCGCTTTCATCAGAGTCACCGCTTTCAGAGCCAGACTCGTAAGTTCGTTTTCCTTTTCTCCTTGGGTGCTTCTCTTCCTTCACAAACTTATCTGCCAAGATTTTGCTATCTATGTTATTTTGCAAATCATTTGATGTAGAAGCTATTAAATTGACAGTACATGGCTTAATAATTTCTGAAACACTGTTCCCTGAATTCTCTTTTTTATTAGTGTTTTTATCTTCCTCTGAATGCCTTGTTAGCCAAGCCTTTTTCAGTTTAGTGTGGTAGTTTGGCTGACTCGTCTGGGAAGTTTGCCCACTGCCTACAGAGTTCGCTTTGTTTATTGTATTACAGACGACACCACTGTCTAGGGAGAGAGAGGTTGAAAATGTCTGATTTTTCACAGAGTTGGACTCGGCCTCACTGGTGTTACTACTTTTAAACTGAGCTGCAGCCAACGCCGCCTTGTGCTTTTTCAAATGGACAAAGTCGGTGGAGGTGGAGAATCCTGAGCTGGGCTGAGCAGCGCTGCCAGCAGCGGGTGTAACTGGAGCTGGAGTGCTGACCTTGCATTCCTGGGCCTGCGCCACCGCCTGACTCCCGGCTCTCGAGGCCGGGCACTCCAGCGCTGTGCACGCCAGGACCGTGCTCGATAAGGAGTAAGTCACTTCTGAGCTGCTCCAGCTCGACACGCTTGTCGTCGTCGCTGCTGATGTGGTGACATCCGTTTTGGTGCTGCAGATGATAGTTGTGGTGGGGGTGGCAGCACGAGGAATGCTGCCTTGCGAGACAGCTGGAAATTTCTTTTCATACTGTGTGCGAGCACTGTCTGAGTTCATATTTGGCAGAATGACTCTTCCAGTCTCCCTGGCTTCCGCTGTTTTCAGGCAATCTGCTTGATTTGTCACAGCTGAAGATCTCTCACTAGCTCGATCTTTGGAAGCAGGCTGCACTACTGCTACACTGTCGTACTTTGTGCTAGAAGAAGGACGCACAATAACAGATGCCATAGCAGACTGCGACTTTCCACTCATTCTTTCAACGTGCCAATCCGCTTTTTCGTTATTTGGGGCATTATTAGACTTCCACATTTCTGATACGTTCTGTTCAGAAGTGCCCTTGTACACAGTCTGAGCTTCCTTGGGCTCAGGTACTAAAGTTGGTGGTTTCTGCAGCTCCTGTATTTTGCCACCACCACCAGCATTAACGGGTTGAACGGGGGTTAGAGTTGGAGGTGAAAGGCTGCTATAGCTGCTTTCCTTCTTCTCCAGGTTCTGGTGCACAGGAGGGTGGAACACAGGGGCTCTGTGCAATGCAGGCATACTCCGGAGTGTATTTGAGGATGAGACTGACAACTGAGTAGGGCTCCTGCTGTCACTTCTGAAAGAATTTACAGAGTGAGACTGCACTGACTGTGAAAGCTGCTCGGGTACCTTGCTTGTAGAGCCTTCGCTCTCTGGTTGGTGCTTAATTAAAGGTGGAGGTTTTGAAAGAGAAGAAATGTAAGAAGGGAGAGCCTGGGGACTAGCTGCTGTTGAAGGACAATTAGTTTGTTTATCAACATATGCCCCTGAAGCTTCCTTTGATAGGTAGGATCTTGGAGGTTCATTTACTACACTGTTAGACAAGGTAGTGAAATAGTTACTCTGTGGCAAACTCTGTGGAACCGAATGCTTCATTTTATAGAGTTCTGACACAGAGCGTTCAGCATCTTTGTCGTATTTCACCGAATGGCTTTTGGGACTTGAAGATAAGGATGTTACCCTGGAGTAGTTCTCTCTCTCTCCCTCCAGCGCTTTTATTTTAGCTGTGAAAGGAGCAACTTCAATACTTTCTTGGAGTATCCGTCTGTGTTCTTCTTTGTATTTGCTCAGTCGTTCCCCAGTCTCCTGTGGTGGCCTTGGCAGCTGGTTCAACATCGGATCTGCAAAATGTCTGTGCATATGGCTCTCCTTTGCTGCCTGCGTTCTGCTCTGCTCCAGCTCAGTCTTTACTGGTGCAGTGGTAACAGAACGCAAAGGTTCAACAAATGCCTTCCTCTCCAGTTCTCTGTTTGAAAAGGTTAAGCAAACACAAGTCAGTCTGAATGCAGTGCAATGTGCCAGACAGAAGACCTTTCTTCCCATGCCCGAACAAAGTTATCTAATAACACAAAACCCCACTTTTCTTTATATTAGGTACAATTTTCAAGTCTTCAGATGGCCCGTGAATTGCAGTGCCATTATAAATCAACAGGGCAGCACACCGACAAGCCTGTCTCCACCCATGTCTACAAATAAACTAAAATGAAGCTTGAAGGTAACACCACCTGCTGAAATGTACCCTCTCACACCGAGTTAAACAGCAAACTTACTCTTTGCGATGCTCTACAATACTTTTGGACAACGGAGGGCTGGAATGTGTTGTCAGTTTGAGAGGCCGCAGGGGATCTGCGCTGGATGGTCGCACGGGAATGTGACTCAGTAAACCAAGGCTGTCAGCTGAGGTCACTGGGGTGGGCTGGTGTAACCAGGGGCTGGGAGTATTCTGTTAATACCAACCAAAACAAAAAATAAAAACACATTTCAAAATAATCATGGGACCACAAGGGTCACTGTATCAAGTCCTACTCAATGATCAGAGAAAAATAATGGATTCCAGTATGAAATCATATCCAGTAAATAAAATTTAACATTTAAGTCACTTTTCTGATCAACTGGAACAATGCAATTGTACTTCCCCGGACTTGTAGCATACAAAACAGTTTACACATTTCAGAAGCGTTCTTAGAACCACTTAATTTTCAAGTACTCAGGATGAACAGTTAATTCTAAAACAGCATCTCAAGTTCATCAAAATTAACAAACCAATGACAGCCTGACAACACTTAAGTTCAGTTATTAGTAAGGAGACCACAACTGCTTCAATGAATTGCAAGAAGTATTTCTTTGAAGATACAAATATGGCTTAATATTTCAGGAAGATAACTTCATCTCCAGCTTTATGACAAATCTCAATACAAGGGCTATAAGTAACTCCTTCCTGGATGTTCCTTTCTTCCCCCCAGCCAAATGATTATGATAATCCTAATTAATCTGCTTTATTTAGCCAGGTATTTTTATTTGGTATGATGATCACCATCACACTACTAAACCATAAATGTACACACCTGCCATACTGTGCAGCATGGCAAAGCCACAGTACATACAATTTTGTGCTCTGTACCTAAATACTCCAAAGGTGGGCAAAACCAACCTCCTTGTTTACACAGACACACTACTAAGTCTTAATTTATGAAACTGTTTTTTAATCTACTACTTTCTTAAGGTTCTGTTTTCTTTCTTCTCTGGAACTTGTGTAACAGCCTGCAGGAAAGACCAAGAGCAGCTCTCTGTCTCTCCCCTTTCCCTGCCTCCTCTGCTTAAGAGAAGTGCGTGCAGCAGTGTGGAAAAGCAGGGCACCCTGTTCAAGTGGGGCTCAAGTGCCAGGGACAAGCCAAGAAGGGGGACTGAGACAAGAGTGAGCAGCGCTTTCACGTGCACCCCGAAGCCTCTCGGTGCTGCTCGATCCCCACCTTCTTCTCCTCACCAGTCCATCCCCCTCCTTCTCCCCAGGCTTGGCAACTCCCAGTCGGGAACCGTTGCAGCAGAAGGGGAGCCAAGAGCTCTCATGACACACACACAGAGCACAGGATAGATCTGCAGGTGCTACGACTTTGAAGTTCTGATTTCTGTATTTTTGAATATTTAAGCAACCGCTTGGGTTTGTGCGAGCAGTTTTAGTACACACGTTTCCTGGGCCAGGAGTTCCCACGCTGTGGTGTTCCCACGAACAGCCTGTAAGCTGCATTAAGGTATTATGCAAAGAAGGCCTGTCACCTTCTCCCTAGAGGAGCCGGGGAACATCTGCCTGAGCACCAAGCATTGCTCAAACAGCTTTGTGACTCCACCTACAGCATCTACGGCCCGGCCCAAAGACGGGAGCTGCCACAGCCACCCATGGACAGGAGGGAAAGGTGGGCTTGGGGCACACTTCCCTCAGCTCACAGACACGGTTCAGCCCTGAGCCAAGGGTGGCTGCTGCTGCTGCTCTTACAGCTGAAACACAGATCCCTTTCTGTGATCGTGGCATCCATGCAAACCGACCTCGGAAACGCCCATTCTGGGTTTCTAAGATCTATTTAAAAAAGGCCTCCAGTGCGAGAGCCAGGAGACAAGTCACCACAAGACAATTGCCACATATCAACATAATTAAAAAGCTACGTGCCTCGGAATGCAGGGCTGCATACTTCAGGCAGCCAAAGTGAAAACAACGTCTATCATAAGTTCTTTAAAACGGACTTTAGTATGGGGTGGAGCAGGTAGCAACATGAAAAGATAAATCCACCTATAGTTTTCTCTAAGGCTTTTCTTCTCTGCTGCATTTGACTTTATCACATTTTAGATCAAACTTACTTCATATTACAAGGCCAACTCAAACCGGCTGTTTTGGGAAAGACTGAGCCACAATGGTTTGGCTTTTCTCAAGAATGAGTCTGGGGAAGAATAGCTTTCCCCATGATGAAAAAGCAAAAAGTCTTTATAACCATTGAGGAACTCCAAGCTTTGACACAAAGGCTTACAATTTGGCAGAAGGACCACTGTCAGCAACACGCCTTTTGTGGTCCCTGTGAAAATCTGCCCAAATTAGGCCAAGTTGTAAGCCTCTAAAATCAGTGTGCACAAGCTCAGTGGAGATTTGATTGAAGCTGGCGATAAAGCTCTCCGAAGTTTCTGTCTGCACTACACATGCTTCATCTTACACTATTCCTCTGAGGTGCCTGCAATGAGCATGCCATATCCCAAGCCTGCAGGAGCTGAGAAAACTTTTCCTGTAATTGCCACGTCTGCCTGCCAAACCCCGCCGCCGCACTGGGCAAGATGAAAAACACAAACCATGTCTTCTGAGACTTCAGTGGTTGTACTCAGCAAACAGACAGAGGAATCACCCTGACTTGAATACAGAGGAGTAAAAAACAGATGGGAAGGCAGGGATGTATGTCAACAGGAACAGAAGGGGAGAAAAGATACGCTAAGAGAGGGTACACAGATAGGTGTAAAGACAAGAGAAATGGGTGTAAAGTGCAAGAAAGATTTATAAATGCTAGAGTATTTATCTTCAGAACTTCTGCCTCAATCTTTTGCCATTACTCAGGGAGCATACACAAAATTTCACTATGAAGACAATTGTCCTACCTCTCCTAGTGTTTCACTTACCCAATGGTTTACACAGTTCAAGGTAGCAAATATTTACTCAGTGAACTTGAGTTCCCAAACCAGCTGGCTGACCTCGCCTGGTCATGATCTAAAACCAAACATTTCGTCTTTCTTCAGAAGTCTTAAGAAATCAAGGTCTGGGAAAACTCCCTGCTCACATCCACCCTGAGACAATGGTTACTGCTGGAGTTCCATTCCTAGCTCTCTGCCTACTCAAAAAACCCACCATGACAGTACAGTCGGTGTGACACAAATTACCACATCTGGGAGACACCAGGCCCAGCTAAATACGTCATTAAGAAAAGATCTCAACTTACCCTTCTCAAGGAAGCCTCCGCGTTAACAGGAGTTTCTGGGTGGACCCATTTGGAGGAGGGCAGACCGAGTCCTGAGTAAGCATGTGTTCCGTTTGGATACTGCCAAATAATTGGATAAAGCCCTAGCTGATTATAGGAAGCAGAAGGATGAGCTTGTCCGAGAAGATGTGGAGACTGGTGTTGTAACATCTGTTGCTGCTGCTGGTGTGCTAATGCCAAATGGCTTAAGCTGCTGGCATGAGCAGTCTCTAGTCGCGGGTGGGCACCCAGCAAGGAGGCAGCAGGCACTCCAGGCAACACTGCGGGGAGCAGATGAGGGTGATGGACGGAATGGTGGGAGGCGCTACTAAGGGGGTGAGTGTTAATAGCGGACAAGGGAGCCTGAGCTGAAGACCCAGCGAGCAGATGGGATGAACCAGTTAATGCAGGATGATGAGCATTTGGATTTAAACAGGTTCGGTGGGATGAGGAATGCAGAGGATAATTATGCTGATGCAAATAAGGTGAAATGTGATTAGTTCCTGTTTCTTGTCCAATCAGAGTGGGGTCCCTGTATACTGTGAAATGTTCATTCTTGTCAATGATAAGAGGACTTTTAGTAGCTTCTAGAGCACTAACTCTAGCTGGAACTGGATGAAAACTAGACCTAGGCAAATCATGATCAGTTTTATTGGCTGACCTTGTTAATCCAGTAGCATGGCTGTTTTGGGAACTAACCTTAGACTTCACAGTATCAGAAGATTGGGTGAATTTAGGCTTAACATCAGGTGACTTTGTTTTAGGATGATCAACTGAAGCACTAGATTTTGACTTCACAGAATCGGGGGCTGGACTTTGTTTACGCAGTTTACTCTCTTCTGCTAGAGAAGCTACATTTAACGAAGACATAAACGAGCCATACTGCACTTTCTCTTTTTCAGAATTTAAGTGTTCATTTACTGGCAACGCTTTTACAACCCCAGGTTGTATCAAATCCGTTTTAACAACACTGTTAACCCAACTTTGATCAGCTTCCTGTTTTCTTGCTTCAAGGAAATTTGCATTTGCAAACTGCTGTTTTAAATCGCTGCTGTGAGATTCTATTTTCTGAACCGTTTGCAAACCAAAGGTACTTGCAGCATTATCCTGGTTCTCCTTTTCAGAGTTGTTTTTATTAGTAACATCAACAACACATTTTGGAGTAGGAGGTCTGGGTAAAAACTGCTCATTTTTTAACTCTGCAGTATGATGTTTTTCTGCATTACACTCTAGAGCATGTACATCCTTGGCATTCTGCTCATAAGGTGTTGGCTGCTCTCCTGCATGGAGTGAAGATTTTTCCTGCTGATCCAAGACTGATGACTTCAGCCTTTCTGTCTCTTCATGGTTTTTATCCTCCTGTACTTCATCCCAAGGAGACCGTCTATCCGTTAGTGTCTGTTCTACTCCCTCAGTAGGTTGGGATTTTCCTTCTTCCCCATTTATCTTTGAAGTGTTCTTGCTTTTTAACTCATTTTCTGAATTTTGCTCTGAGGATGAATCTGTTAATCTTTTATTCGAAATTTCCGAGTCGCTGCTTTCAGAATAATCTGAGATATTGTCTGTCCGCAGTCTCTTCATATTTAACTTTTTTTCATCCTCTTCAGGTTTTCTTCTTTTGCTAAGAAAGTGTTTATTTTTGGTTTTGGGATTTTCTGTAAAAGATAAAAACATGTCTATCACATTTTCAGCCTAATACAGTTTTAAGAAGCTCTCCCTCCCTTTCCCTGCTTTTACCTCCTCGACCTATATAATCATATCTTTCGTCTTTCATCTTCTCTTCATCAGGTATGCTGCTATCAGAGCCTTTCCTCTTGTTTGGCCGAGTATTCCTCTGTTGCTGGTGCTGGTGAGAATTCTGTTTTGGTGCTGCAGTTTGGGAATTCATTGCTGGTCTGGGACTATTTGCTTGTGCACGTGTATAATGACCCTAAAAATAATTTGTGATTAATGGACTTAAATGCAATGTTAATTAAGTGTCTTTAAACATGTATTTTTAACATTCTCAATATATGAAAATACTTAGGTAAAAAGATAAATGTATCTACATGAACTGTGTTGCTGTTCTGGTTGGAACGAGACCGTCGGCGTGAAGTGATGCCAATATTTTCACCTTTCAACAAAGAGTGAACAACATCATCTAGAAAGGTCATCTGAACCATAGAAGGATCAACATTCTGAGGTTCTAACACCTGGTTTATGAAGAAAAAAAAAAGAGAGAGAGAGAGAGAAAATAACAATCAGCAGATGTTCAGACAATACCCTATCTGTATTTTCTGTATCAGTGTTCGCCAGTCTATTTTGTGTGCTAAAGACTAATCAGAGAAAAGCCTACTTAATCCTGACAAGCAGAACTGACATATGACACAACAAAGGCTGGGAACAGTGTCAAACTAAAGCAAATGTGTCTTTACATATCATAGCAAAAATATCTTTTTTTTTTTTTAAAGAGAAAGGACCCCACCACCACTTCTTTCCCTCCCTTCCCTGACCTGAAAATTTGAGATTAAACTGAGCTATTCATAGAATAATACCTAAGTAGCAATTATGATACACAAGCATTTTATAAAATTTATTTCATATACTACAAATTATATTGCAGAAGCACATTACAGTATTGCTTCCAACAGAAGCAAAACTGCTGCAAGAAGGGAACCAAAATGACCGGAGGCAAAAATTCTAAAGACTAGTGTTACTAGTAAGGAATATCATAAAGCAGGAAATGCTAACCAGATCTTCAAAGAATGTGGCACAAAGTGAAAAAAATAACACTTAGGGAAAATCAATTAGAGAGAATTAAGGGAAAGAAGGTATTTGAGTACCAGACTAGTTTTTATTGTCACACACAAAATTTTGTCAGTCATTTCAAGGCAGATAGGTCATTCCCTACATTACTACTGAGTCATTACTCTCCTGAAGTAGAATTCATTACTGCCACTAAAAACACCAGTATTAATTCTTTTTGTAACATCAAATTCAGAAATAAAACTGAAACCCACCACACTAAATATAAATTAGGGCTGTAGTAAATGCTTAATTCAACAAATGGCTATTTCAATTACTTGGAAAAAGTAATTATTATTACTGCAGCGCTAAAAGATTTCATCATTGGGAAAGAAATTCCCAACAGAACTGACAGGGAAGACCAGTTCTTAAAACCAGATTGCTTCACTTCAAAGCCTTCACTAGGGAAGTAGCAACAGCAGAAGGAATTCTAGACTGGCACTAATCATATCTCTGTCCAAGTGCTCAGCTCCAGGGGGGGGGGGTGCAGTCGCGGCCCAGTGCAGTCGTGCCGTAGTTTGAGCGCAGTGACACCCTCGCCCTGCTGGAACCAAACAGTTCCGTGGGTTTCTCAGTACCAGTGACAGAAATTAAGACCTCCCAGTGCGCAGTTTGCTCGTAGCTTGTTTTCTGGGTATCCTCTATCAAACTCACCTGGTCATTCATAACAACCATAGTGCGGGTGAAGAGATCATGGTGAGTGATGATGCCAGTGAACCACTGGGTGGCAGAATCCTGTCTGTACACTCTCACCCTATAACCATTTAAGGAGTACGGACCTTTGGAAGAGGAAGAAATAAAAAAAACATTGAGGAATTAAGAAAAAAAAAAGGCATACATGGGTTTTCCTGCCTGTTTTTTTTTTTTTTAAGCTTCACAGCAAACATACAGTGCTCATGGCATGAGGAGCAAACCACAGCCAATTCTGGCACAACACTGCCTGTGGATTTTATTTGATTTCGGAAGACATTTTGAAATGTAAATGGCACATATAAGTATGCTTTAAGGTCAATTCAGCTAACATTTTCAACATACAATTTTCTTCTCTTAACTAAATCTTTCTGCAACCATGATGACACATGATGGGAAAACTCCTGCCTACAAACAGCAACCACAGAAAAGTAATCCGAAAGGCTAGAAAGTGGCAGCAGTGGGTTATACAGAAGCTATTTAACAGGCTAGTCACATGCTCAGCTGGTTTGCTGGTAAAAAGATTTAAATCTTGGTGGTTAGGCTCTGCATCTGCCAAGTCTTTCCCATAAGTGACCACAGAGTTTCTCCCCATTACAGCAGGCAGAAAGGCAGCTGAGTGATCCCATGCCTGCTATGGCCACACAGAACACTCAAGCACACACGGTATGAAGACTTCGGCTCCTGTTTTCAGGAACACAAAGACACCTCACACACTTTGTAAAGCTCAGTTTAATTCACTTCCAAAAGCCAACAGGCATGGGGAGACAGTATGATACAGTACCTACTCTGGAGTCTGTTTCAAGACACGGAAATTGAGATTCAACAATTTTATTCATGTTCAGTGTCTCAGTTGATCCCTGGGACCCTAAGCTTCGTCACACTTGATGTTTATACAACATTTTGTCCGACCAAGCAACCCTGCCACCAAGTTCAGTTCCAACCGTGTGGGTTTTGCTACTTCTGCAACCAAACCCCAGGCACATAGGAAGGGAAGTAAAACCACTCAGTGACAACCTACAAACAGCCTAACTTAAGTGATTTAAGAGTGCTTAGCTGCTGAACCACACAGGCAAGGCCAAAATTCCCCTGTCTTTCCTAAAGATCATTTTTTCCAAGCCCTGCCTAGTACATTAAGCAAGCTCAAACATCTGCAGGAAACAGGCCAGGGACCTCGCAGGTGACAGCTTTCTCTGGTAAAAATCAGCCACCTTCACACAACTGGGTCCAACTCTGCACATGACTGTGTGTGACCACAAGGATTGTTTTTAATGTCACACTTCCAAGTGGTCTTAAGGTTTAATTCTGGAACCTTAGCAAGGCCTTCTGAAATACCTTTTGCATGTGATTGTCTAGGTTTTAAAACCAGCTGGGAACAGAAACGCCCTTCTCACCACCATCCACATCACTCGTGGTGCAACTGACACCTCGAGACCTACTGAACTGCCTGAGCCACCGGTGTTAACTCACCCCTGGAGCGTGTCTCCACACACTCAGCTGCACAGACAAGGGTCAGAAATGTGCCAGTACAGGCGCTGCCAATCACACATACGTATGGGCAGGAAAAAGAGGAAGAATCCACAAGCTTAATGTCTCACATTCCTGGTCTTGGACCAGACAGGGTTCCCGTGGGGACACATTTCCTGATGGCTTCTCTCCAACTCTTACTCCATATGCCCCTGCAAAACGCCTCCAGCTCAGCTCCCACACTTCTGGCTGCCTGACCCATCCACATTCTCCACATCTTGAACTTTTAATGGCTGTCCCAAAGCTCTGTCTTATTCAGACAGTCCCAGTAAAATTTTGCCTCTGTCTCTGTGCAGATTTGCCATTCCTACTTTCCTATCCCAGCTCCTCCTCTCTTGCATCCTACTGCTAACTGCACAATGATTTTTAGTCCCTTGCATAACCAGAACCAGCCTCTCCCCAGCTTCTTGTCTCGTTTTAGCATTTAAGATTCCAGGCCCTTGGCTTCTAAGTCCTTTCCCAGTCTTCTCAGCTTACAAGCTCCATCCTTCCTTCTCCAACAGCTTCCAGCTTCTCCTACTCCTCTGCACTGACCCAGTGCCAATTTCTTTCCTCTTACTCCTTGTTCTAATCTCTGTCTGTCCTTCATCCCAGTTGTTACCCTATCTATTTTTAAAAGAGACTTTATCTACCTTTTAAAAGCAGAGGGTTGGGGTTTTTTCTTACATGCTGCTGGAGTGACAGGAAGAAGGAGAAAGATTAAACTGCAGTCACACACCACAGGCCAGCTCAGCTCCAGCCCAGCCCAGCCACAAGCAGCCATTACAGGAAAAGCCTGGCTTTGTTTCCAGTCCCTGGCTGAATCACGCTTAGCTACATATTGTTTGAACAGCCTGTGCAGTACTATGAGGAAATATGTTCAGGGCTGAAGCACACTCAGCGTTTCGAGAGGATTATTATACACTCAGCCTGAGATTGTAGTGATAATAAATCTAATAGGAAGAAAAAAATAAAACATTTTAATTGTTAAAAATTAAAGACACTTCGCTATGTTCCTTGAACTGGTTTTATTTGTCCCAAAAGCTTTCAACCTGGCCAAGTCTGGGAGGAGCCTGGGGGTTTTTTTTAAACAAGGAATAAACTACTTTCCTGCCAAAGCTACAATCTCTACTGTAGAGCATGCTGCTGTGACTGCTGTCCAAAGGAAAGGTTACACACGGGCCAATTTTTTTACTTTAGTCTCATTCTTGTAAATAATTGGACTGGTTTAAACTAAAATTCTCCCTCCTCAAATTGGCATGTTTCTTTTCAAACATCTGGAATCTGATTTTAATGATTTTATCCAGCCCTCCTCTTTCTTCAGATAAACTGCATTTTAACTGTGAGAGTCAACATAGAAAATACTAGGTTATGACATAAAGGTTTCAAGCATGACAGACAACAAGGAAAAGGTTGGATCCTAAAGATGTCGCAGAGGATGAAGTAAGAGAATATGGTGATAACCTTAACAGATATGTCTAGACAAGGTAGAACTGAAAACGTTGCTTAAATTGCAGGGAACAAGAAAATCGTAATAATGGAGAAGGTGAAGCAAACCACAGAAGAGAAGGAAGGAGAAAAGGAGGATAACACGACTAGATCACAGTAGCTGGCACTGCCAGAGGGCTGTCTGTAAGCCACTGCAAGGGCTGTGCCAAATGCAAAGTCTCCGTGACCAGGAGCAGATTATGCCCTGGGAGAATGTGACAGCAGTCCCCACTGCCTGACCGCCATCCCCCGGGGCGGAGGTGGTGGCACTGCCAAGGGCCTCGTGGTTGGCACGTCACTGCCCCAGGGAGCTCACTGCCCCAGGGAGCTCGTGTCTCCTCGTGTCTCACATATCACACCAGGGCTGCAAGGGCATTTGAACTGCAGCTTCTCCTGAGATGCGGAAAACTGTTCTGAAGGGACATTTGGATTAGATTCATCTCACCATCCAAGACACTCTGCATTTGTGCACTTCTAAGCACTGAAACATCTATTTGAGAAATTATATGTATAAAGACAAAAATACAGTTCCTGCAATGATGGGAAGTAAATAAGTTGTGTGGATGGCGGGCTTGCAGTCTCATTTAGATGATAATTTCAATATTGCTGGGGCTTTGCTCAAGTATTGATTCTGTACCAGTGTAACAGAGACTTTTACAATTGCCTTATTACTGTTACTCTAATAAAATACAGTAAACAAGCTCAATTTTAGTTTCCATTTCATACAGCCCTAATTCGATTTTGCATCACCTCTCAATCCGGTTTTGGCTGCAAATTTCATCAAAAGACTATTAACTTGTGTTGCATCTGAGGATATTAAAGTAAAATCTAAAATGACACCAACATACCGACTCACTATCTACATAATTCCACAAGTTGCTTTTTCAGCATCCTTTTTCTGTTGCCCATAAGAATAATCACACCTAGTCAAATTAGAAACTCCGCAGAAGGAAAGGCATAGGTTTTTTACTGTAACTTCAATATTAAACTTACCATATTCCTTTGGTCTTCTGATCTTAGCTTTATCAAAGAAACCAGACAGCAAGAAAACCTCAGAACCATCCTCAAATTATCTGATTATTTACTGCTTCCCTCACAATCTTCATTTATAAAATGACTGCTTAAGCATTTTTGTTCTGAAACTGCTTTACTGTTTGCATGGGGATTTTAGTCCAGACTGCAGAGGTTAGTTTCTGCCTCCCATCCTAGGAATGCCTCTGAAGAGCTGCCTGCATGTCAATGAATATATTGTCAATGCAACAGTATTTTTATTATCAGCAAGGAACCAAAATAATTTCTTCTAATTCATACTTGTTTTCTTGTAACTTGAATCTACAGTGTCAATATTCTTGTATACAGCATTTGCTGCAACCTTCCAGCATTAGACTCGAGTTACAAAATTGTGATCTGAAAGGTACTTTTCAGCCAGGGGGTGAGGGTGTGGGGTGGGGATCTGAAAGTATTCTTCATCTGTGACAGAACTGTGAAGAACTACAAGCACAGACAGGTATCTGAGAAGTTATCACACGTAACAGTAACACTACAGAGCACAGAACAGTTTTAAACATGCCAAAATGTGTGTGGTTGCCATTCATACACACTTAGTTTCACAACAAACTTCATAAAATATCTATGATATTCAGCTTTTGCTGTAAACACTAAAACATCAAACAAGTTAAGAACAGTCTGAAGCAGCCACCAACAAGCTTCTTACATAGTCTTGTTTTCTTGTATTAACAAATACTTCCAAAAAATAACTTCCAAGTTAGAAATATATTCTCCATTATATCACAAATGCTATGGGATGAGTCCCACACAAGTAATGGCCTTTAACTAGCTAACACAGAATATAAACAACACAATTTCCCACATAATTACCTTGCATAAAAATCTCCTGAACCTTTTGTTCCTTTACCCAGGCTTTTACCTCCTCATGTAACTGCGGGTTATCCCTGAGAACTGGGTTTAGACTGTCTACGTCGTCCTAAAGTAGAGATTAAAAAAAGAACCATATGTTATGTTTACTTGTAACATTTTTGTTTATTTTCCTACATGTATTTTTAAAGTACAATATTAAATAGTTAGACACTAATTTTACTGATTGCCTACAAATCCCTGAGTTATTTTTAGAAAAAACTTAAAAGCATAACATAGTGCTAAAAGTTATTTCATGGGAACATGGTATGTCAGATCCCACATGTGGCCAGACTTGTAAGCTATTAATAGGATCACACTTTCATAAATACTGTCTTACTACAAGCTAAAAATGCCCTCTAAAGACTTCAGTGTTTACAGGTATGCACAAAGAATTGTTTAAATAATGATTAAATTATTTTTTAAAAAAACCTGTTTTTCATATCTGTAAAATTTAACATGGACATATTGAGCATAAGCACAGATACAAACCCCACAAATATAATGCATAATGCATAAGCTGTATTTTAAGAGAAACAAGCATTCTGAGAGAAACACCATTGCTGATTTTCAAATATGTTGGTCTTTGTTAATTAGGTCAGTTCAAATAAGACACACTTTAATTTCTATTATATTCAGTTTCTGGAAAAGATTCTTTTTCACTATTTGGTAGGACATCATCTGGGAAATTAAGACATATTCAGTGGCACTGTCCTCCTAAAAAGAAAAAAATAGGCACAGAATCTGGTTCATATCCTTGCAAGCATGGCTTAAATCACCATCCATCTTTTGACTCCCAGAACACCTATTTCTCTGCTTCAGAACAAACTTGCTATTTCTGTCTTAGAGGCTGTGGCAGAGAAAAAAAGCTGCACCACAGCCTGGAGACTCCTCATGCAGAAGATGGCCTTGGAAATCCGTGAGCGGCAGGAACATTCACTTGTACCAAGAGAACTTCAGACAGCTAAAATAATGAGAGCAATTCTCCACATACAAAATGTAAAATGTTTTATCAGTACTGCAGCTGAGATCAAGCAATTTCTTTCCTTGATCTCCAACAAGTTCCTTAATGTTTCACAATTTATTATGAAGAGCTCCAGCCACAGAATACAGAGATACAAGCAACACCCAGTGAATCGTGCATTGCTGCCAGGCCGCTCCAGTGACACGAAGCAATTTCTCTCTATTCATCTGGATGAGATTATTCTTGCTAACCCACTGATCACAGGATATCTATTTCAAATTTAAAATTCGCTTCCTGACACTTGGGGATTTGCTGTGCTCCATTATGGAGAATGCATCGATGCTTTGGTTGTTAGAGAAAATTACTCTCTCTCCTTATGCTTTTGCAAAGGATATGGCCTTGGATCCAGAAGAAATGGTCAAGATGACCATTTTAATACATGTAAATTGGAACAAAGTGAAGGGAAGATCAGCAGGAGCTCTACCCCAACCAGGTTAAGTATGTTGCTGGCATTACCAGAGGCACACAAGGGTCACAACCAAAATTTATTCAAGGATGACCTCTCCTGAGGCAATCTAAAAGGAGTATTAGCTATTCTGCCTACTTGTGCAAATCCATTTTTGTACTGATCCTACCTACAGAAGCAACCCCACCACTGGAAAGAGGGGATGATTTGCCAGGGGAACACAATAGACCCTGAGACTGGAGCAGCGGGATGACCATTCATCTGTCCTCCTTCCTGTGAACTCTTTTTTTCACAGCAGCTGCAAGAGATTCCTGCAATAAAAATCTTCCCTCTCAGATCCACAAGCATTGGACCAAGTGACAGACCAAGGCACTGCAATACTAAAAACCTGGCTGATTTACAAGTGCAGTTAATATGCAGATCTTGTACACTTTGAATTATTCCTTCAGTCCCATCTAAGAAAATTTGTATCTTCATTTTGAGACTTACACAATTAGGCACCATGAAGTCAAATCTGTTACTCTTAACATTATACTACTTTTGGGAGTTCTTTACGTGAAGTTTTTGAGTCTCTATGTCATCTTAAGCTAATTTTGATTTGTTTCCTGAAGGCAACAGACACTGTTGCTTTTCTTTTTTTAGATTTCACATCCTTCCTAAGCATCTTGGCCTTTTTTGAACTTGACAAAGAAGATACTGGCCCATCCTACGTATAGTACATTTGAACCTTTTTTGCTCTATCTCTGAATTCAAATGCATGACATCAGTACCTTGGCTGAGACTGCTCCATGTGAACACTTAAAAAAGGAGACTGCAAAGTCCATTTTGTACTTATTTCCTCACTCTTGGTGAAAGATGAGTTCATCTCAAAGATGAGCTACAAAAGGCACAAGTGAGGTCAAAGACCCATTACACAAACTGCATGCAGGTATGACTGGGATTATCAAAGAGAACCCAGAGATTCTAAATGCACACACAATACACATTTAACATCTTAATCATGGGGAGGGAAGATACTAATAGAATAAGTTCCTGAAATCTTAAAAATTCTGTTCTTTTCTGCACATATATCTAAGAAAAAAAGCGTGTGCGTGTGTCATGATTTACCTTTTCCATCTTTAATCTTAAATCTGAAAACCAAAACTCAGGAAATTAATTGCATAATGTATTAAATTGCAGGACAGTGGCCTTAAGTACACGATTTCAGCACACACCACAAACTGGCAAAAGCAGGTAGACGCAAGCAAGGCTGATGACTTGCCATCTCTTCTGTGGTTTAGCACTGAAGACAAGCAGATAACTCTGCAGTGCCCAGTCCTTTTCCTTTCCCTGTGTTTATATTGCTCAAGGAACAATTACTGTCTAGAGTTTTGAACCTTGGCAATTGTGACCTTCAATTTTCCTCTCCTCCTTGGTTGAAGCAGCATGATTGACAGACTAACCCACAGAAGATGTAAATGCCCTGCAGGATTTTCCTCCAGACTTTTCCTCATCTGAAAATAGTTTTACAAACAGAAGTAAGTACGGTACCCTCTCCTAGACTAGTTTTTCCACAAGCCCTGGAACACCTCCTCCAGAAGGATGCTAATGCTGGTTTGAAATCCTTATGCAAATCAGGATGCAAATCAAAGAAATGGGACTGCTATATTCTTCTTCAAATCTGCAGTAGGAAGCTCTTTATGTACTTCATGGGGCAATGTCCCCTGCTCCACAAATGACTCCATACAACTGTGGGAAGAAGACAAAGGGCGTATCGGCTACAAAGATATGGTTGAGATAATCCCTCCTGCCCCTCTGAAAGACAGTCACATGAAGCAATGTGACTATCAGAAGCTTGCCAATCTATGACAAGTTTTTACATCTTTGCTGCTATTCTTCCTTCTTTCTATATCAAAAGAGGAATTCACTTCTGGCGGACTGGACTTAACGCTTAATTATCCAAAGAACTGGGTCAGCTGCATGTCTCTCTAGGTGATCATTCTCACATGCTGGGGACATGCTTGACTCCAAGGAAGTCCCAAGAAGGAGAGAGAATGAAATTTTCCCAAGTAACAAAGTGATCCTGTATTTTTCTAAATGTATCTCTTCTTTCCTCCAGTGCGAAAGGATACAAAGCAGGTTGAAACTAGATGAAACCACCACAGGTTAAGATACCACACTGCTCTAACCAGAAAGTGGAAATTTTTGTTCAGAGAAGTATTTTCAGAGAGCTTATTCGGACAAAAATAATTTAGCATTCAGAGTCACAGATGAACAAGTGCACATCACTTATAATGCTTCAAAATTCCTTTAAGATCAAACAGGAATTTCAAATACAGTACCCACAGAAAAACAAGACAAAATCCAAATGCATAGAGAATTCTCCCACTCAAGCCCCATCCACAAAAAAATATTGCCCAAGACGCTGAGAGGTATCCCTGGATGAGTTGAACCTGCACATTGCCCAAAGACCATACAAAGTGCCTCTGAAAGGCTCAAACCACCACAAGCTCCTTTTCCATTTTGGGCAGCCAGGCATGACTGTGGTGGGAACGCCTACACATTTCCACAGCTCTCCACCTTCCCCACAAGACTTGAACTACTGAAGCAAGATGTTTTCCTCAGCATTTTAAAATACTTCTCCAAGTCATTCTTCACAAACTTGAGGGGCAGAAATGAGTTCATGGAGAGATGAAACCCTGGAGCAAAGAACAACAACTGGATTGTTTGATTCCAGTAGCTGCTCCCACCTCCAAACACAGCCTGCATGCTGCTTATAGGAGGGTACAGAAACTCTGGTCAGCTGTCAACTCTCCATTTTCAGTGAAGGAGAGGAGGAGAACTGACAGTATGCATTCCAGGTAAACCACTCCAAGAAAAACAGTGGCTTTTGGCAGTAAAAAGGCTTAAATCAGAGCCCTGAAGACTAAGTCTTGACACCTGTCACACACCAGGAACCTGCAAACATTTATTTGGGAAAGCTTCTTCCTTGGAGCTTTCCATGGTGTCTCTGCATTTGGCTTCACGCATCAAGGACATCTTTTTAATATCAGTAGGAACTCATTTCAGCTACTGTTTTACAGAGAAAGACTAAGTAGATTTTGCAGTCCTCACAAAGGTCAACACCACATTAGTCCTCACCATCTGTGGCTTAATTAACTATAGCTTCCTCTGGCTGCTTAGAGGTTTTCTGATAATTTAGGACACGAATTAGATGAAAACTAGTACATAACCAACTTGTCAGTCCTGTTTACAATGTTTACACAGTATGCAAATGGAAATGAGCATTTTGTTAGTACTTTAATGGTAGAGGGACCACATTTAAATTCAAACTGTGCAAATGAAAATCTCAAGAGATCAAAGTGTCAGAAGCCTGAACCTTCAGTGCTGTTGTTTCGTAACTGAGTATTGGTTTCTATAAAATGAGCCCCCCAATCCTTTTTTTCCTTTTTGCACCAAATCATTTGTACAACTTCATGGAGCTTCAGAAATTAAATTTCAAAACTGCAGTGTGAAAAACAAGGTACAAGATAAGTCGACACCTCCCTACCGACTGTCACAACAGTCTTCAGAGAGCAGTGGCAGCAAAAAGCACTTTTTAAAACCTACACTGCTGAGAATTCATACTAGTCCTCTAATGGCATTTTTAGAAGATGATTTTCTCCCATAAAAAAGATTAAATGTCATACCCGTACCCAGCCTCAAATACATCCATACCAATTTTTACCCCTCATTTGAAAGAAGGTCGGTACAATTCTTTCCTTCTTTTCAGTTCTTCATAACCAGCAAAATTCCTTTATTTTTCTTCCTATCTCTCACTGATTGTGTCACCTGACATATGTGATTATATTACTGATCTGTAATCTCTTTTACTGATTATAATTTTTAACAAACCTTCCATCTTAATATTGTTCTGCTTGACATCAGAGTGAGCAGGGAAAAAACCCAGGCAAACCAGAAGTGACACAAAATGCAGACAGGCAGAACACCAAAGATATTAACAAGAACATCACCTATGAATTGGCAGCATTCCTCTGCCACGCTACCAGGCTTTTTTTCCAGTGGAAGAAGATGAAAATCTAACTAAAACACAGAAAAACTGGCAGCAACTGTCACCCCTGAGGGTATCACCAGGCAGGCACTGCTGCTGCCACACAGACCACACCAAAACTTACAGCGAAATAATCGAATTTAGATGAGTCTAAACACAGATCTTCTGTTGCTTGCCCCATTTCTAGACACACAAGCACGCACAACCCCCTGGTAAACAGTATATTCCTTATTCCCTTCTGACAAGTGAAAGGCTACCCCAGCTGCCACGCTGCTGCATCTGGTGGGCAGGAGGTCAGAGAGGCCCCGGAGGCTGCAGGGCCGTGCTGTGCCGCACAGTCACACCAGGAATGTCTTTCCAGAGGGAACAGCTCCGGGGACACATCGATCCTCTGCGTGGCCCTGCAACCAGGGTTGCCTCCCTCCCACTCCAGGCTCCTCACCGAGGGCAACGCCAGCCACCAACACTGAGGCCAGAAAGCCAGAAAGGCTAGAAAGTTTTTTGGGGAGATCGTAACTTCCCAGTTTACCTTAAACGGCTTTGTCTGAGCTGAGAGAAGAGGCTTAGGCTTACCAGGAGACGCCAGCGCTTTCTATGTAAACCCAACCCACACTTGACCTATTTTCTGCTGTTCTGAGCGCACAGTCACAATTTACCTCATTCAAACCCGGCAGCTGCTGGGCTACATCTGAACTAGTTAAGTCAAGCTTGAAGGCACAGCCCTGACCCCTAAACCAGCAGCAAAGTCGAGGCGAGGTCAGCGCTGCTCACACGTGCGCGCGGGCACGGCTGGGCAGTGACGCTCACCCTGGGTGCGGGGCCAGGCCACGGACACCAGGGAGCTAATCCGCAACCCCCACCCAACCAGGGGCTCCGCAGCCACTGCTCCAAGGACAAGTGTTTACAGATACTTCGCACCACGAACGGTCAAGATTCAGGCTTATTTTCAGTGTGTGATGGCAACAACTATGTTTCTGTAAGAAGTTAAAACCACGAGGGAAAAAAGATGAGGACTACAAATTTAGTAATTTTCCAACTGTCAGTAAACTTAATATCTCTCAGGAAAAGATATCAACAATTTTTCTGCTGCTCCCCAGTCTTCCCTATGCCTAATACTTCTCCCCACACACTCCTACCCCCTTCCTCATTTCACCTGGTCAACAATTAAAGAGTTGACACTGATTTTAAAATTTTAATTATCGGGTCTGAGAATTATGGGATCAGGATCTGCATACATTTCTCCAAGTCATGATTTCAGGCTTGAAGATGCCTCTGCACCAATTAGTTCAGTTCTGGAAGAGTAACTCCCACCTCAAGAATACCAGAAAATTTCTATTAAAAATACAGAAGATTATCCTATGGAAAGATATGCCGAAGTTAGAACATAAACATACAGGAAAAAATCTGACTCTTAGTCTAATATTCTCCCTGATTTTAACTCGCAAACTCAAAAAACAACATAGATATTTGCCCTCCTATGAAACTATCAGTGTCTCAGGTGAAATGGGCATGCTGTAAAACTTGCATTTAACAAGTTAGTTATTCTTGTGTCTGTAGATGAGAATCTGGTATGGGAAGGCAGTGGGGAAATCAGAGCAGCACACAGGATGAACACGCAGCAGGGAAGCAAGCAACAAGCAATGGATAAACAAAACCAAACCTGGGCTGGGCAGGTATTGTCACAAAACAGCCTAGAAACTGCTCTCGTGACATCTACAATAATTTTGCACTTGAAAATAGAGATTAAAAAAAACAGATGACCCTTATGCTCATGGGTTATGTTACTCTCTCTGTAAGCAGCTGAGACAACCTGGGTCAGAAAAGCAAAATCTCCCCCAGTGCCAGATACCTTTTAGCATCTCACCTAAAGACTTCCCCAAACAAGTGGCTCCCATCCACAAAGCTGGTGGGGCTGTCAGCCTCCACCCAGAGCACTGTGCTGACTGACTGCACTACTCACCAGATAACGAATAAAGGTCAAGTCAACAGCACTACCCCATGTCCACCTTCTCTCTCATTTTGATGACACAGCCATGCATTTGCTCTTTCATTTTCCACTGAATCACATTTCCTTCCTCTTTCTCACTGCAGGCTCCTCACATCTATCACCACCATCTCAGCAATGTGCAACTTTGATCTAATTTTGCGTTTTATCTACTTCTGAAAGAAAACAGGGAGGGAGTACTGGTCCTATCCCACTCAACCAGTAACTCCCAAGTCATGTGGTGATAATGGAACAAGCCTTTGAGTCACTAAGCAACTCACTGCCACTATGGGAAAAGAAACCTCAAAGTGCAGACACTTCCCTGAAGCAAGCAATTAGCAGAGCGAAGTGGATGCTAACAAGGAGAGCTGCTAAGTGAGTAAATCAGAGGAATCTCTTTTGTACATTGATATTAAAATTTAAACCGAGAACCCGACACCCTGTGAATTCTGAACAGCTTTCAGAAGGTATCCAACAAGACCCGGATCACATGAGCTGAGGGACAAGCTGTATGGATGGAGGCGTCTTTAAGCAAAAAAGAAAGCACATTCTGTTGATCACCAGTAGCCTGGACTAGGGGAAATGAAGTCTAATGCACCCAGAAATCAAGCCAAGATATCAGTCATGCTCAGAGACTGACTTTACAGAAGACACATCCTATGTGCATCAGGGACAGCAGAGGTTACCTGCTGGAACCGGCAGAGTTGGAAAGCTGTGTCCCACCACCACAGAAAACAACAGACTGGACAGTTCTTCTCCTACCACAGTAGTTATCTTCATCACCGGTGGCATTACTCAGCAGCACAACAGTCCTGGATGAGACTACTGATAACTAAGAGCGTAGTTACTGATAACTACTGATAACTAAGAGTTCTGTTGAAGGGCAAAGGTCTCTCAGAATTGTACAACACTGTCCAACGTGTGGCAGTCTGATGGCAGCTCCTAGAACCAACACCAGCTCCTAGAAACATCCATCAGAGTGTATCACTCCTGTGAATGACTCCCTGCTCTGTAATTTGGATTACCACCAGTCACAGAGCTATCTAGTCTCTTCTGCAGATATCCTCAATCCTTTTTTACTAGATAAGAACTCTAGGAACATACAGCTTTCCAGCTCCTTTCCCCCATAACTCATGAGGATTATGGACATAATACAAATCTTTACAAACAATAAAAATATTTAAACAATTTTTTTGTCAAGAGGAAAGAATACATCAGATACCATCAAAATGTTCTTGAACCCACTGTCAGTGGAGTTTAGTCTACCAAATTACTACTGCATTAATGTTTTATTTTCAAGTGGTTTCCAGGACTTTGTTTGAGAATGTGTTTCTTAGAATAGTAATACAACATGAAAGTAGTTCAGAATAAAACTCATTTTTCTCACATTTTAAAAGAGTACCACTGTATTTCCACAGAACTTTTCAAAGTTAATCTCTAAGAAGATTTAAGGTAGCACTGCACAGAAGTTGGAAAAACAATTAGCACATTTTCTTGCAGAATTTCATTCAGAAGAACAAACTTCTCTGGCTCCAAGAATACAGCACACAGACTCTCTAACCTTGGTCTGGCTGGGCATACAACAGCAAGTCCATCACTGTACAAGTGTGGAAATGCTGCCACTGCTCCAAGACAGTACCAGAAGCAATGCAACCATCCTCATGCGCTTTCTTTTCCAGCAGAGAGCTCCGTTCTGACCTGCTGGAGCCATTTTAGGAATTTTCCCTATAAATAACAGAGGTCTGACCAGCTGGGATGTATATCATACTTGGATTAACACTACAGCTCTCTGCAACTCTGGAGAAAGCAGTGGCTGTGCCTTTTATAGAATTGATGAATAATGGTCTTGTACAGAGGAAAGACTGAATTGCTAATCAGAAAACGGGGATGTTTCAGTTGTTGCTGCAATAAGTTCCTTGGGGTAAACTTAGGAAAGTCATTCAGTGTTTAAATTTGATACAATGTTCATCTATTTCACAATATTTTTCCATAGATAAATCTCACAGCACACAGAATCAAAAAAATTCCTAGTAAAGACATAATTCAAGATGAAACTACATCACTTGGGGAGGAAAAAAAACAGGAAGAAAAAAGCACTATACTCCAGCCACAAAGTCTTATGCACCCTGAAACCTGCTTTAACCTCATTTCACTGTCAGTCATGCTGACAGATACACTCAAGAAGAGGGGGATACAGGGGAAAAACAGGAAGTTAAATTTTAATTCCATTCAAAAGACAGGAAATGTTTTCTAGATTGAAGAGGGGGAGGTGTCAGTATTTACAAACAACGGTAGCCAAAAACACTTTACAGCTACATTTAGTTATCTAGTATACTGTTAAAAATAAATGCAGTCTGATCAGGAAATACACTGTACATCAAGTCCTCTACAAGCCCTTAATAAAATTATTCCAGTGTCTAAGAAAACAGTAATGTTCATACTCGGTTTTAATTTTAAAAATTCAAGTTGGTATAAAATTACTTGAGTTTCTCCCCACATGTCTGTCCCGGAAAAAGAATTAGGTGCACACACCTGGAACTGCTATAGCTCTCAATCTCTAGTAACTGTAGTTTGCTGAAGGCTGTGGAGCAGTTCCCATGAAGCTCTAATCCCAGACTACGAATTATTACTTCTATTAGTTGTAATTTCAAAAATACATTTTGTAAGAAAAAGAGAGAAAGTGGCAGCCCTGAACAAAGGAACATTGTATCTGAGGGAGGAGTGAATGCAAACAAACCCATGAGCACTTCACCCAAAGAACTACTGTGTTTATCAGTCAAGATAAGGCTTAATTTGGTAAGAACACATTTCAATGAAACTCAGTTTCCCCCTACTTGAAATGCAGGAATGCCTACTCTCTTCTGGCTCTGGGGACAGACTCCCATGACTGCAGGAGTTTACCCTCATTCAGGGTTCTGAGTTCCCCAAAGCACTGAGGATTCCCAATCTCAACACACCACAACTACTTAGGAAAGCAAGGACACACCGGCAAAGCAGCACCTGGTTATAATGCGAGACAGACTTCTCCAGGAGCTAACTTTGTGTCTGGATTATGGAAAAGTATTGGTCAAGAACACCATGTAAGAAAAATACTTTAAACTTTCCTTTTTTTAATAAATTGAATGGAAATGTTAAGGACACAGAACCAAATATAAGGTTCCCTTCTCTTACTACTGAGTGGTATTTTTCGTGGACTTTTACTGCTGAAAAGAAGTAATCACTTATGATCCAACACAGAAAATTCCTTACCCAGAAACACTGGATGGATTTGTAAATTCAGTAATCCCAGTACTGGCTTTTGAGCAGTACCAAAATACTTCAGTGAAAGGATTTGATCCTTGCCTTCAAAGAAGCAGCAAGTTGTGTTCCATCTCTTCTGTTGTGTGAAATCCAAACTTGTAAATTATTTCAGTGCTAGCTCCTGGAGTAGGATTAATGACGTCAAAACACTGAATTGACTGTGATTTTTTAGAAATTGTAAGAAGAATAAGTTTCTCTACGACAGTGGAAGAGAAACTGTTTTTCTACGGATTTGAGAGCCATCTCCATTGTAGCAGCCTCGGCTTATCCCAGAAACCTCACAACTCTTTCTCCTTCCTCCTTGTGTATCTTCCCACAACCTTCAGCAGTTCCCCCTGAACTTCCTCCCCCTTGGAGGAGCCACAGTCCTGTGGCAGCTCTGTCACCGCCCTGCTGACTGATGGCCTCCCTCCATGCTGCTCATCTTCCTAAGGCTTGTCAGATCTGCAAGAACTCCGCTCCTGCGTCAAACCTTGCTGAGAGAGACAAAAGGAGTGACTAAGGCCCTCACTTCTTAACAGACCACGGTAGAACAGAAAGGTCTGATTTTATTCCACCTCTTTTGAGAATGAAGACAGAGAAAGTTCTCAAGAAAGAAGCTCTTTTTCAAGGGGAGACACAAATACAGGCTTAGGATGTATATGTGTATCTCGATGATGTATATCTCCCTCTGAATCTACAAATGGAGGGTGCCAATCCCTCCTCCCTCTCCCTTTGAGATGAAACCCTTCTGTCCCACACATGTTCCTGGGAGTGAGGCCTGGGATGAGTCATCTGACCCACTTCTAGCTGGACACAGCCCTTTGCTCCCCCTCACGCTGGGACCGCGCACTTAAACACGGACGTGTGGGTAACAAGCTGTTTAGACCATTGCTCCTCACAGCACTGCCAGGGGAGGCAGCTGGACTTCTTATGGGTGGTCCAGACACCAGAGACATGGGAAAGAGCAGAGACAGTTCTCCAGCACGATGCTGAGAAGAGTTAAGGATGCAGAAAGTTGTGTGTGCCTGGGCTGCCCGTGGAGGAACCGAAAGCAGGAGGGGAGCACATGATTGTCCACGGCCAGCAGCTGGCCTGCACCAGGAGTTCCTGGGCTGCTCCTGCCAACCTCAAAGGGTGGGACCAACCCAAAAGCTCCTGCCTGCCTGCCAGTGGAGCTGCAAGTTTATGGGAAAAGCAATTTTCAGCTGCAGCAGCTATTTTTAAGCCTGAAGTTTAAAAGTAAGAGAAGTTTGAAAGATGAGTGCACGTATGATTATGGGTGCTTAAAATACAGACAGAAAAATATTATTTTATCTCTGTTTCAAGATGCTTAAAGAATTTTTTTTATGTGCACGCCATTACTACGCAAGTCCTGCTCGCCTGCTCTTACAGGCAAACAGGTCACAGAACCAAAAGCATCCAGGCCCAAAATATCCAATGCCTGCCTTTAACAAACAGAAAAGCAGAGCACCAGAGTTGCCCAATGCCCTTTGCTCAAGTCTTACTTAATGGCATACACAATTTCTAATAGATCAAGATTAGTGTATATTCGGGGTCCTGTACCTGACATACCTACTTTGTGATTAGTGAGAAAGTTTATTAGTAATACTGTTTCAACAATCTTTAAGGTGTGTTAGACATTTGACCTGTCAGCTCTCAGACGTGCCACGCACATTTAGAAGAAGAGCAAAGTACAGGTGCCTATCACTGTGCGTGTAACACCTCCCACAGGGATTTCTCATCGCCCTATCTTTACATCTGCAACCTTCAGCACAGAGGGAGACAGGCAGACTGTACCATTTTTAAACACTAAAGCAACCAGGCTTGTCTTCCAAAAAAAAAAAAAATCTGAAGGAGAATGTAAGGCCTGAAGAGAGATTTCACCATAAAGAGGAACTGAAGTGTGTTCTTGATTCATTCTTAACAATTTATTTTTTTTTAAACCAAATATGTGAGAGAATCCTTTGAAGACTCTGCTCACCCTCCCACTTTCTTCCTTGAGTGGTAAAATGCCCTTTGTAAGAAGTCTAATTATTGTGAAGGAAATTCATTTGAATTCTTTATCCTGCCTCAGCTGTGCACATTTGCTCCAGTGATGTGTGCTCAGAAATGCTTTGGAAATGCATTATCACACACATTATGTACATATTTGGAAATATATAATCTGTCGTGTACCCTGCTCTGTCCTACCCAGACACACAGCTGAAATGCACTGACTGCCTGGGCAAAGGAGAGTCTTTCCAGATCTTTCCACAAGTGTATTTTATTATGGAAAAACATGATATAAACCACTTTTGTTATTCTTTATTTGCTTGTCCCAAGTATAATGCAGTTGACTCCAGCTGCTTTGGCCAGCAACAGCAGAATCACACACTCAGCCCAACAGTGCCCGTGACGGGTACTGCCAAACACCACCCAGACAAAAACACCACTCTGATGAGGTCACACACACCATATGCTGAGCCTTAGTGCTTCACATCCCCATCTATAGTCCTTCAAGTAAACTGCAATGCTTAAACAAATTAAGGCATGATTAGCTTTGCTGCTGTTTAACTCGTGTATCACAACAGACACACACATAGATGTCACAGTACAAATAACTTATTATTACAGAAAACCATTTTGGTTCCAAGTATTTGATTGAGGTCACGCTTGTATGTGTAGACCTACTGTAGTTTAGCTTAAAATATTTTAATAACAAGCATATTTGAAAACATCTTAAGTTTCAGTTTATACCAAGAGCCACCATAAAACCCACTACACTTGTGAATTTTTACTTAAACACAAAACACACACAATATATCATGAGTGCAAAGTGGAATTCCTATTAAGGACCTAACTTACACATCCTATTTCAAGACTACACTTCCTACAGATACTAGTCTGACACAGAAAATGCATGTTGCAAATTTTATGTTCATTGTTTCCTGCAAAGGACAGAATTTTCATTTCATTGCTAAACAAAGCACCACGGCAAACGTTCATATCTGCTTTATCCTCAAGATCCTCTTGTCACCATCATAAAGAACTACATGACTAAATGGTCTGACCATCCCAGATTAATAAATGAGTCACTCAGTCACATACAAGTTTCACGTAGAGGATAATACAGTTTACATCCTCCACAAAGCAACAGAGATAAAAGCCACCAGAAAGAAGTCGCAGGTTGGTGTTTAAGGCACCACGCATACAGAATCCAAGGAACTTTTACAGAGAACGGGTAGGATTCTGAGCAGTACAAAAATAAGGGAAAAATCACAGGCACATCTAGCAGTAAAGAACAAATTCACTGACAAGTGTAATAGTTGCTACAGAAAGCCTTGTGCATACATGGAAGGCTGGTACAATGCAGTTGCATACCCTACTGTACTAACGATATTCATCTAGCTCTTATGAAGCCTGTTCAATCTCTTAACAATTGAAACATGTTTATTTATGCAAAGAGCAGACATGGCACGGGAATGCCTGGTTCACGATTCCCCAGAGTCCTGCCAAAGTCTCTTTAATCTTGTTCTGGAAGAACCACTTCTGGTAACGACAGTAATTTAGTTCTTTGCCTACTCAAACTTTGTTTTTCCTGCCAAGCCTGAAAGGATGCCAAGTGTGCTGTTTTCTTTGCTTTGAGCAGTTGTCACCTTCAAACTGGACAGCAGCGCCTTTTTCATGAAGCCCTTTGCCCCAACGGTTGTGTGATACAGCCCCATGTTTCTCGATCAGAACTGCTCTGAGCAGAATTCATACCAAATGCTTGTCTGCTGCCCATTTCTAGTATTATGAGTATACACAACGATGGGAAAAATTACTCAGTAGTTAAGAATTGTATCTGAAGTGAAATGGAGTCTTCCCACACAGATTCGGATTTCTGTTTGTTTTGGCAGAAACGTACTGGAATTTTAGGCACTAACAGCAAAATGCAATAAAAAGTGTTTAGGTCACCATGGTCTCTAAGGACTTCATATTGAAAATGTGCAGCCTTGAGAGCTTAAACCAAAAACTAAACACATTTTATAAGACTCAAATTTAACTCATCTTTGCAAAGAATGATTCCTCAGTTCTGTCTTCAGCCCAGAAGCAGGTCAATGCTATTCCAGACAAAAAAAAGGGAGCAAAAACGCCCTTTTTTGGGGAAAAACAGATTTTTCACAGGAAGTTTACCAAATATTTATCTAGGACCCATTTTTATGGCAAAGAAAAGGGAGATCTTCCAGAAAAAAAGGTACAAATATAAGCTACCTTGCATTAAGTGGCTGATGGTTAGAAATGCGATTTCCACCATGAACAAAAAAATAACAAGGAAAATGAACAGAGACAACCCTCCCACTCCAGGTGTCTTTCAGCAGAAAATAAAGTCTCAGTGATCAAGCTAATATTTCTGTCTAACACACTGTTGGTATGTAATTGCTTTCATAGTTAAAAAAATTAGTTTCTGTTCTCCTAAAGACATTATCATTCAGCCAAGCTCTTACCTGTACAATTAACTTGTAAAATTTAGCAATGAGATATTGCAAGGCCTTCAGAGAGACATTGCTATGAAAGACAGTTCTCAAACTTCTTATAATCATTCAAATGAAGAAATCTTTGCACTCTCCATCAGTGAGCACAATGTTATTTTATGTTTCTACATTCAACATCCAAGCAATATCCAGTTAAAATACTGATTCGGGATGCTTTAGTACTTCAAGGAATCTCCATCAGCAAAGTTCTTGTAATGTTAATCAGACAATTTAGGTATCTGCCACCAAACTACTTAAGATGGACTCAGATGACCAACCTCCATCTCGGGCTTTAACAGGCAGCGATTTGCTCCATGAGAGGGGGAAACAGTCTCCTCTCTCACACAGAGCTGCTCCTCTACATGTCAAAAATGGGGGCCAAGAGTTAGGGAGGGGCCAAGCTTGTATCTGGAACTATTTTTTGCAAACTATTGCTTTGTGCCAGTTTTTGGTCAACATCTCTTCGAGAAGTGATGTTGCTAAAGCTGTTAATTTCTGTATTATCTATCAAGACAATATGAAGCCAGTTGTTCATGTGACACATTTTCAAAAACGATACCTTCAATTTGTGTGCACCTTCCCAAATTAAGGTGTTTCTGAGTCTAATGCTCTATCAGTAAACACTCCTTGAAGGGCCTAAAATGCACAGAGCATCACTATGTTAGTGCCAGCCAGGCCTGGCAGTAGGATTGCTCAACAAAAGGCAGCCCTTCTCATATGTTCAGTTTGTTTTGCTCAGCTCAGAAATGATCCACTGCCAAAAGGAGACTGATTACTGTTACTGGAATGAGCATTATCAGAGACATGATCTTGACATATTTCAGGCAAAGGACAGGCACCAGCACCAGTATTTGCTTTGTAAAATGAATCTGGAAGATTGCAGCTGGACTCTGAGGGCGAATTTACACTTCACGGCTCAGCTGATTTAAGAGGTCGCTGCTGCCAAAGGAGGATATCCCGCTCTGTGTTGCATCATCCTGACCCCCTCTGTGGAGGAAGCCGCAGCACTGGATGCACCCTGGGCTAATCCAGCTCAGCTCTCTCACATCACAGGTTTTCCCCCGTGCCGTGTCCCCCCCTCCCGCGTTTGGAAATCAGGGTTGTGCTGGTTTAGAAGGCTGAAGGTGCTAGCACGGGGTCTGATGGTGGGAACTGTTCTTTGCAGCAGAGCCAAGCTGTTCCAGCAGCTCGAGTCATAACATGTAACCTCACCCTGACAAGAAGCGAAGCGTTTGGCTTCCCCGCCACAGACACACAGAAGCACCAGCCCTTCCACCAACTGAACCTCCCTCCCCTTTCCCCAGGATTCTCTCTCAGCTGCTTCTCTTTTTCTAGCTCTATATTTGGTATTGGGAAAAAAAAAGCATTCTGGCAAAGCAGGAGGGAAGAAGGGGCGTCAGGACAAAATTACATAGCATTTATTCAGGGCCATCTGCTATTGCAAGTCTCAAAGTACTATTTCTGTATCACTGCAGTGTACCATCCAAGCCTTAAGGGAGAATTTATGGCTATTCTAATTGCAATCGGTTCAGCATGAGTTGAAATATCAAATATATTCCTATTTGTCACAGAAGAGATTTTTAGACCTTCTTCTGAAGCAAGGAGGGGATCACAGACTCTCGATCTTTAAATACACATACACTGATATATTAATGTTTCTAATTAATGGAGAAGGCATAAAAATAAAGGATACTGGAAATTTTAACAGGCTTAAAAACAACAGCAAGAGAAATTGTTTCTTTTAAAAAAAATAACATTTTCTGCTATTCATTTTCAGGAGAAAAAAAAAATCAGTAAGTGGGATATCACTGTAGTCATGCAAAGACCTAGATATGAAAGCCCAGCTTCAGAAGGAGAAATACTATCTTTTATCTGCTCTACAATTAATGGTACTGGTTAACCTTTAAAGGGGTCAGGTATTTTACTTAAGGGTGGTTCAATAATATTAATTGCATAGTACTCCTTGACAAGATCAGTTACTAGAATCAGATACAGTATCCAATACAATCTTTCATAAAATAAGCAACAATCCCTGCCAATAATAGGAAATTGTTCCTGAAACACAGAACTTGACCATAACATGCACTTAAAAATAACAAAAACATGTTTTTTAATTAAGTTAAATGAATAGTACTTATATACTAACCAAATTTCTTACCTGATAGGGCTGAAAGGCACTATCTTCAGTTATAAAATCCAGCTGTTTGTCCACAAGGAATTCTACTGCAGTTATTGAATCGTATACACTTTTTCCAACCAAGGGCTTGAATGTCTGTTGGGGGGGAAAAAAAGAAAATTAAGAAACAAATCCCAAAGCTCAGCACACCAAGCCCCCAGAACTGTATAAACACTGATGTAATTCTTCCATCAAAACAAGTTAAAACAGAGTAACAATTACTAATTATACAAGAAAGGAGGGTTTTGTGTTCTGTCGGTTTTTTCCTTTGTGCCGTTGGTGCAAAACCAGCTAGAAAAGGGAACTACACCTTTCATTCTTCCTTTCCCTCATTGTGCTTGAGCAAGAGTGTTTACCACAGCAGCTCAAAGTACAGCAGCCCCTGGAATGGGGGACACATAGCTCAGCCCGCAGATCCTCTCTCCGTGCCTGCAGGACCAGCCAGGGTGATTACAGAGGACGCTCAAGTGGAAGCAGACTGCAGACGAGAAATCGCTCCCCCCTCCCCTGCTCTGAAATCGTTCACCTTGCCTCAAGTCAACCATCTCATTTCCCTGCCCATCTCTGAACTGTTCTGACTGTGCTGCTGCCGCCCCCGCAGCCGCTCCTCCCTGCAGCAACCGGCTGCTCCAGTGCAACGCCTTCCGAGGACTCGGCACCCGCTCCCAGGGATTCTGCAGCGGGGCCAGGAGGTTTCCTGTTTCCTCCCATCTGCTGGGAAAGCGGCGAGGGGCTGGAGACCCTCACTGCTTACCCAGCACAGGGGAGGAAGCAGCGGCGAGGGGCTGGAGACCCTCACTGCTTACCCAGCACAGGGGAGGAAGCAGCAAAGCTCTACTGCAAAAGCCAGGCAAAGGGGAACAGGGAGCAAGGGGCTCCTCGACGCCCCCGTACAGGCTTTTCCCAAAATACCCTGCCTGATCCAGGCGCAGCAGGATGCGGTAGGCGAGGGGGGATTCGAGGGCGTCCCCCGAGAGGGGACGAGCAGGCAGCCCCCTTCCCTGCTGGGTGCGTTTCCTGGAGCAGAAGCGCGAGGAGAGCGTGACTGAGCGGGGATGTACCGACAGGGGATGAGTCAGGTGAAAAGGAAATCCCAGCGGATGGAGGGGAGAGAAAATGCCGCTCTGAAGACAGACGGGAACAGCAAGAGGAAGACACCGGTGAACAAAAGAAATGACTGGCAGAAAGAACATGCAGGATATACAAGCAACCAAAACATGGAGGGACAGAAAAAATAGAGGAAAGTTAATCTACAGGGCAAAAATAAGCAATGAGGGAAAACAGGAAAACCTTTGAGACCCATTCTAAATTTAAAATGCAGAAGAAAAAGACAGAGAGCAGAAACAAGAGCAGGTCAAACCACCGAGGCATTGTGCAAATGCCACACCAGCCCCTGTAAAATGCTGCTATCAGTAGCTCACATGCATCACCCCGAAGCAACAGACCCCAAGTACTTACAAGGGGAGGGCATGATCACCACGACCTATTTACAGATGGGGAAACCGAGGCACAAAGCAATCCTTTAACTTGACAAAAGCCATCTAAGCAGGGCAGCAGCAGAGTCGGTGACCTGCCCTCAGCCAGTCTGCAGGCAGCTCATGAGAGAGGCACTCAAGGTTTTATCAGGCTTCATTACCTACTTTACAAAGGTGTTGCCTCGCGATTAGGCTAAATATAGCCCAAGTCTCTCCGGAGCTTCAGCTCTGGCACTTACTAAACAAATCAGAGAATACTTCACTGGAGATACATTATACTTTCTAATAAACCTATCCGACTCTACAAATGCTCAGAGTGACTGTACAGCATTCTTGTTTCCATTTTATTTAAGGTTTCTCTTCAGCTGTTACCCTTCCTCACACAAGCAAGAAAAAAACCCCAAATCTCTCAGCAAGTAAGCCATCTCTACAGCAGGATAATTAGATGAAAGGGCTGGAGGAGCAAGAGCATATGATAATATGCCAACTACAGAGTCTGAATAGTAAATAATTATTTAACCTCTAATAGCCAAGAAAGGGCCTTTGCTCTTGCATCACTTTCCTATAATGGATCTTGTATTGCTAATGGTTTGAGTTAAGAGAGGGTGGAGTCCACATCATGAAATTGCAAAGCACTGAGTGTATGAACTCACGAGCAGACAGACTTTTCTTTGAAAAAGACAATGTTGTAGCCTTTCAGTTCTTAATTTGCCCCTGTGTTTTTCCACGTCCTATTATACTTTTTCCACGCTGGCTCCTTTCTAACTTTCTGAGCTATTATTCAGGTCAAGAAAAGTGCTTCCGACTACACACAACAGGACATACCACATCATTAGTTGAAACCAAACTGTGTGGAATGTGGCGTGCAGTTATCATTCAGTATTCAGACAACACTACAGATTAAGGTACGTGTGAGCCACTGGTTTATCTTCCTGCTGGTATTAAAAGAACTAGTTCCAAATATAGATCTGTGAGTGTGATTATTCTGAGAAAAGAAACGTAATGCCTTCTCACTTGCTTTCACAGATCTATGCCTCTAGACAGGCCAACACCCCCAAAATACGGATGTGGAGGATGCAGACTATCCCACAAGCACAGAGCAAAAATATGTAAATAAATAAAGCAAAACTACGCCACGTCACACACCTCCTCCTATGTGGACGGCTGCTCAGCTGCACACAACCTGGGATTTTTCAGACACTATTACAAAATATCCCCACTATCAAAGAACAACAAACCCCCACCCTTTAATAAAAGGAAGCCTTCTTGGGAAAGCAAAGTCCAGACTCCATCAGCTTCACGAGACAGGCAGGTCACCAAGGAAATAAATATCCAAACTGGGACAGGTTAGGGATTCAAGAAATTTTAAGATGGAAGACGTGACTGAATTTCACACCACACATCATATATGCACAAAGAAAAACAGACTAGGAGCACAGCAGGCAAGAGTCAGCTACTAGAGGCAAGCATGTGAGGCATGTAACAACATGAAAATAGATGTAAGAAAGTCCAATATGCTCCTTGCGGACTTTCAGAGGAAAAGCTCCTTGCAGACACTCCCTCTTTCCGTTCCCAAAGTGGAGGACAACTCTAGGGAGTACCAGACATACTGGCTGAAACCAGGAGAAACTGAACCTCTGTAAACAAAATCTCTTTCAAACTTGCAGTTTTTAAAAGGAAGCTTTATGCATTAACCTAACTCCCAAAGACCACAATTAAGTAAAGGACTCAAGCACTCAATTTTAAGTCACATTTGACTTCAGCACTATTTTAAGTGGCTGCTTGGTGGGGGGGAACGGCCACACTTTTTTGCCCTCCCAGATTTCCCTGCTTGGCCAAAGGGAGCTCTATGAACACACACGCTGTCTGTGGTTGCTTTGCTACCAAGTTCCCTGATGCTGAATAAAGCACGTTTCTGACACTGCCCCCTCACCCTCCCCAATGATTTTACCCCAGCTCATGCAAGAAATAACCTGCCTACGGGAGGCAGCTGGCAGAGCTCTGAGTCTGAGAACTAGACTCTGGACCTTCTGGAAATCCAAACAAATTTTTAGAAAACGTTACCATCACTTCACAGCAAACAATCACAAAACTATTCAATGGCATTCACCAAAGACGAATACAGCAGATTACTCAGGGACTGCGTTCTCTAACGCCCAGTAACACAACTCATCTATTTACTTATCGTTCCAAAACCCCCATAGCAACCACAGGACCCACCTTCCCGAGGAAGCAGCAGTGAGCAGGCACATAGTGCGTTTTTACCTCTGCCTAGTGCCATTAAGCAGCTGGAGTGGTGGTACTCCTCCCCCAGCATGCGAGCAGGCAGCTCCAGGAACCGCCGCACCTCGGCTGCTGCAGCCCGGGCGCTGCCAGGCTGTGACACCCAGAAGGTTCAATGCAGCAAACGCTCGGGTTACAGCTGAGCTCGCAGCTGCTGCCCGGCTCATCCCGCACGTACCACCTCGTCTGCCTCGCTGGGGCTCACAGCCTGCTTAGCTGGGCACTCGAGCCTGCTCCCCACACCACAAAAGCACATCTTACTGTGCACATGTACAGCAATCACTCTTTTTTTTTATTTTTTAAATCTTTCTAGAGGAATTTATGCTGTAAAGCGAAAAGACTTTTAAAGAGCTAATAATACAATTAAGAAAGCTATTCTTACACCGAAACCTTTAACATTCTATAGTTCTTCCTCTTGCAAGCATAAAAATTGAAAAGATCACGTAAACTTAATCTGTAGGTGCTATTCAGTAAACTTTTCCACATATTGTTTTCCAGCCTCGCTGTTTAGTCTGCAATAGCGCAAACACTGGCACCTTTTCACTGTGACACTTCATCATTCAAAATAGCTGTAGCTCCCTTCCAGCGCCTGTTTGTTGCCATGGTTTGTACTCAAAGGCAGAATTACCAAGTGGAAAAGAGTGGACAACAAATAGAGCAAATCGGACGTTAAAACCGAGCACCAGGTTTCCTCATTCGCGGACTCCCCAGCCTGCAATCCCTGCGGAAGCGGCCGTTTCCAGCCCAGGCGTTATTCCGGGCGGAACTCCCGCAGCCCGTGGCCGGGGGGGGGCAGAAGGAAGTGCCCAGCGGGGCGCGGGGGGGCCGCGCCGGCCGGGCCCGCTGCCCGCCGGAGGTGCCGCATGGCCCGCGCTCCAACGGCGGCGCGGCGCCGTTAACGGCCCGCGCCGCTCCCGCGCCGCCGTTTTAACGGCACAAACTTAACCGAGGTAAGAGAAAAGGAGAAAAAAACCCCAAACCCACAAACCAGAAATCTCCGACTCCTCTCGGTGCGTGCAGAACTCCGCGCCGCCCGTCCTCCGAGGCGCTCCCGCCGTGCCCGCGCACAAAGCCGCCGCCGGCCGCGTGCCGCGCCGCGCGCCCCCGCGGGGCCCGGCCGTCACGTGCGGGGCTCCCCGCGCCGCCGGCTCCGGGCCGGGCGGGCACCGCCGCGGCCCCGCCGCGCCCCCGCAGCCGCCCGCCGCAAACAAAGGCGCCCCTCGCCAAGTTGAAGTGTCCGCGGGGGTGTGTGCGTGTGTCCCGAGGGGGGAGCCACAGAGGAGTCCTCCGCCCGCCCGGCTGCCAGCGGTGGATTCAGCCCCCTCCCCGCCCCGCCAGTCGGTCTGTACGCACCTCTCCCGGCGCCCCGCGGCCCGGCCCGGCCCGACCCGACCCGACCCAGCCCAACCCAACCCGGCCCGACCCGGCCCGCGGGACCTCCGCACCCGCCTCCGCCTTTGAACTCACAAGGAAAATGGTTCTTGCCGCGCTGCTTCCGGGTCGGGCCGGGCGGCCGCGCCGGAGGCGGGGACAGTGGGGCCGGAGGAGGCGGAGGAGCAGGAGGCGGAGGACGCGCCGCCCGCCCTTTGTGGGGCCGGCAGCACTATGGCGCAGCCGAGCGCGTCCCCGCGACCGGGTCAGGGCGCGCTGCCGACGCCCCGCTTACATAAGGCGGGAGCGCGGGGCCGGTGCGATCCGCGGGATCCGGGCGCGGGGAGCGCGGCGCGGGAAGGGGCGGCGCTCGGCGGGCGCGGCCCGCGGACACGTCCCGCGGGGCGGGGCCGCGGGACACGTGTGGCGGCGGCCTCGGAGCGCGGCCGGGGCACCCGCGGGCCCAGGGGCACCCGCTCCGAAGAGTCAGATCTCCTCTACAGCCCCAGCGCTCCCCCTCCCCGCTAAGCCCCCGCGGCGCCGGGCCCGTCCTTGGAAAGCTGCTCCCTGTCCCTCCCACGGGTGGGCTTTGGAGAGTCAGCAAGCGAGGGCTGCAGCTCTGTCCACAGTCAACCCAGAAAAAAACCTAAGTAGTAAAAAGGAAGGGCGGGTCAGGCATGAGCTCAGCGCCTGGTGCGGGTCCACGAGCAGCCGGGGTAGAGGGCGGGGGGCGGCTCCGCGCCCCCTGCGCAGCCCAAAGCCGCCTCTGTAGGGACTCAGCCCGGGAACGGATTGAAAATGTTCTCAAGCACAATTTTCTTATTTCGCCATACAACCTATTTTCTCCTTGATGACACACACACACAAAAATATTAAAGGTGTTTTCCCACTGCTGAACAGAATTTAATGGCTCTAACCAACTAGTTGCAGTTCACATAGAAACATCACTTCTAGGTCCAGCAGAAAGAAAAAAAAAGTTCATGGGACACTAATTAGAAAATGGAATTACCAAAGAAAAATTTAGCAATAACACCTGTAATGTTCTCCTTGAACTTAGCTCACATACACAAACATGGATAGTGGGGAGGGGGAGGAAAAATAATCACAAGGAAGATTAGGGTAGAGGCATTTATTTCCTCCAAAACCTTTAAACAGCTGTACATTTTTCACCTCATGGAAAAAATACAGAGCGTGTCATTTGCCAAGAAAGTATGAGAATAATGGGAAATCAATGCATGACTACATCTCTGTTCTCATCTTGAATTATTCCAAATGATGTAAGCTTAAAGGTGTATTGGAATGCTATAAAATACTGAGCTCTGAAATAAAATACTTGGGTACGGTTAAATATTGAAGTTGAACTGGAAGGCCCTCTCTTACCCACCACACACTTTTCTCCAGCAAACTGGTTTTCTTCTGTAACAGTTTGTGACACTGCACGCGCACAGGGCAGGAACCAGACTACCTGTGCGTGGGTTTTATACAATACCCAGCCTGTGCTCAAACCACATAACTGCAAAACTGGATTTTGCTTTGAAGGGACACTATCAGAGGTGGTGGTTTACTGTATTGATTTTTCCCTTTTAAGTGGTCTTCCAGCCTGGCCAGCCCAAGGCAGCTGACAGCCTTATATGGCAGGAAGGCTGTGGGGAACAGCAGTGCCCTGAGCAGCCTCCATCTATTCCTGACCTCCCAGACTGGACAGTTGCTCCTCTCGTCTCCTTCAGCTTCCCTGCCAACAGCCCCTCACCAGATCCACAGGCCCTCAGGGCAGACACCTCCTACCACCAGCAGAGCATGGGGCTCACTAACTCTCTCTGCTCCCCCAAAACACACCTCCTGCCCCAGCCAGGCCATGGTGGGGCTGCACTGCCTCATCTCCAGAGAAAAAATGAAATGACTTAGTGACACCATTTTGACCTGATTTCTTTCCAATTTCTTCTTCTCCAGCCGACCTCTCCTAGGGTAGAGGGGAATAACACCCAAGTCACTTCACCAGTACTGAGACAGGTCATGCAGAACAGAGAGTGAAATGAAACCTTCATTCCGTGTTTGTGGTCGCAGTTTGCACCCTCTCTCCCTTCGGAGCAGAAACGTCCCCATTCTCAGTCACCCAACAGGGTCACTTGTCAAGTGAGCAGGGCACTCTTTCACAGACTTGGTTCTTCAGAGGCCTCACCACCTCTAAAAAGTAAAACTCAACCTATCAGTAACAGCTGACACAAGGAAATATCCTGAACTCACACTTTGCCAAGTAATCAATAAATATTTTTCCAAACTTAATTCTGTTCCTGCATGATCTTCAATTTAACTTTTAAAGCACATTTTAGACTACCTCCAAGAAGAACTGAGCACCCCTAAGACATACTATTTCAACCCACAGATTCACACCTATCTCATGCAGTTTCAGGGGGTTGTTTTACCATTTCTCTTAAGAGCCCAAATGCTAGTAATTATTTCAGGAAGGGCAAACAAATAAATTACGTCTATTACAGAGCACAGCATCCTTCATGCTACTCTTGAACTAATGGTGCTGTGATAGCTGTGTGGTATGTAGTGCAACTGTCAAAGTAGGCAATCCTTAATAATATCCAAGACAGACACTATTAAAATACAAATCACAAGACTGTCTGGAGGACACGCAAGTTTGCCCATTTGGACAAAGCTTTATTAATAGACTGCGACTTAATAACAAAGAATATTAATACCCAGCACAGCACTACCAGTTCATTACCATGGAGGGATTTTGTTAGAAATTCTCAAGTTGCACCAGCTACGAATGGAATACTAACTCAGCAACTGTATTTCCAAGGGTTTCACTTAAAGATGTTCTCAGGAAAAATCTGCTGAGTGGGAAAACACCTTTTGAGAGTATAAAAAACCAAGGAAGTTGCTAGTGGTGCAACTGCTAATGTTAAGCAGACTAAGGCAACATAAAGTGACGTTTAAATTGTAATGACTTAAATTTACCACGACATATAGGTGTATATTCTTAACAAAACACAGATTTGCCATATAAAGGCATAACTGAATTTTAAACAAGAATTTAAAACATGAGTGTCTATCCAAGGTTAGTTTTGACATTTGCAGAAAGATACATTTTAAAAAGGCTTATTTGGTAGTTACATTATTTTAGCATTGTTTTCCACTACTGTTTGCTTCTTCTCACAATTGGGCCTGAACTCTGTCAAACAAGCCATACTATAAGCTTGTAGAACAGAGCTGCCTTTGTTCTTTGGTACTGCCAGTCCCCTATGGAATCAGGCAGCACACTGAACTGCACTCCACAAACAATCCCTGACCTTCAATTACTGTCCTGGCTTGCTGCCACAGGATACATGTATTACTGGTAACACAGCGTGCCCTATTTTGCAGATAATCGCTAGAACTACAGATAATCATGAAAATCAACGGAAAAACGCAACCATCCCCTTCCTAAAATCACAGTTGTAACTTCCCCGGTGTGCTGCAGCACGGCCCGGGCTCAAGCCATCCATGTGAGGATGGTAAGACTGTGCCTTTTGTATTTTTAGTGACCGCAGGAAGAATTCCAGGTGGCGGATGGCTTCGCCTTCCTCCGCTGGAGGTTTTCGGTTTGGGTTTTGTTTGCTTTGAGGCAGAAGGTTGTTCTGGTACGGTTGTTCAAGAGCTGCTCTTTCCCCCCCCCCCTTCCTTTTTTCCCCCTCAGAACCCTGGTGGGTTTTTCACTGGAGCTGAGCGGGCAGGGGCCGGCAGCAGCTGCAGCCCCTGCACTTGCGGGCTGGCCGGCAGCCAGCACCGGGCCCCAAGCCACGGCCCTGCTGGGAGCTGCTGCCACCGGGAACGCCGCACTGGGAATGCCGCACCGGGAGGGGATGGTACACGCTGACCGGGCGTTCTGCTGTGACCCCCTTTTGCTCCTTGCAGGCAGCGAACCCCCTGAACTGCAAACCGGGCTCCTTCCTCACCCCGACAAACCCACGTGGGCAATGCTGCTGGCCAGGAAAGAGCACATGCAAATATTGCAAAGGAGTAAATATTTAAACTTTAAAACAAATGAAGGTTAGTTAAATCGGTCTTCATCTTTTAAATTAGCATTTTTCTACTTATCTTCTTCCTGTCTGTGCCACCCCACATTTGCTTAGCAAGCAGAACTGTTTCACAGAGATAGTCCTGCAGAAATAATGCAGTGCAAGGGCAGAGCTTTGCTCAGCCTCACGTTAGTGGAGAAATGAACTTTCTCACTATGCATTTGTGCAAACTGACCAAGTTCAGATGGTGTACTTAAGTGCAAAAGCCAAAGTCCAAAGGAGGAATTAATGTGTGTGAAACAATTATTACTCCTGGAGCTGCAACATGTGAAACAGAGCAATTGGCGTTCAGGTGCCAGTTCATTTGGCAAATTCCTCATTTAAAGTCTCCTTTTTTGGTTATGGAGGTGGGCAAATCAGACATGCAAAAACTTCACCAGGCTATCTTTAGTATAATAATTTTTCAAAATTGAGAATCTGAGGACAGGGGCATGAGCCCTGATGAAGGAACACAAGCAACAGTACAATTAATACACTCACATATCAGCACTAACTGATTTTACAGTTTATTTCAAATTAATTCGATTTAAAATACAGTTTCTATCTTTCAATGTTTTCAGTCAACTTTTAAAACCACTTTTACCCTTCCCTGGGCAAGCACCATGGGGTTTAATGCTGCATGCATCAACATGACTCTGCAATTTTTCCCATTACTTCATCCCCATCTATTCCATCATACCAGTACTGTAAATGCAACTCTGAGAATAAGCTCTGTTAGTGAACTGGTGCTATTTTTGGGGCTGAATCAGTGCCCCTGCTGCAACAAGAGACCAATAATTGTGGTAAAACAAAACCCAGATGCATGGCCTTAAAAAAAAAAATCATTATCATTGTAGGCAATAGCACTATATAAGTTTTCTTATTTGCCGGGCAATGCTCTAACCCCAGATTTATGTTCAAAGACAAAATGTTGAGCAGTATCTCAGGCACCTCTTTCTGGATGTCTCATCTTAAGCCCAGCATCACTATAACAGACTTGTGTTTTCCCAAGTCCTCTCCCCTCATTAGATAAGGAAAAATGCTGTGACTCTTCCCCTCGCTCAAATCCAGTAACATCAACACGCAAATCCAGTAACATCAACATCACCTTCAAGTGTGACCTCACTCTCACTCTCACTTCTGGGTGCAGATCCTTCTAACAAAGATCTGTTATAAAACATGTTTTTCTACCCATCCCCACAGTTCAGAGCACCAGCCTACGTTCATTCTGCCTTTTGATTACTGAAGCCTCCTTTCTCTGGCCTTACTAAATGCACACATGATCAGACCACGCAAAATGCTGTCACGCCTCCAGCCCACCACATCCACTGTTTGCACTGCTTCCCTCAGCAGCCCCATCACACACACTCCACTTCCAGGAACAGCATCTCCGGATCCTGCTATGGTTCATTTATCAATTTCAGGAACAGTTTACTGGCAACACTTGCAAAGCTGATTCGCTGATATCTTTCCATTTTCACCTTAATACTCTGCTTGCTGTAATGACCTCTGAAACCTTGACAGCAGCTTGGCCACTGCTTTATGGAAGCCTCATCTTCCCTTGTAAGCAATGCCTCCTATTTCCCATCTGCCTGTCTCTGTGTGTCATCCGCCCTTGACTCACTCAAGTTTTAACTCTATGCAGAAAGGAACCCTTCTCATTCTGCATTTCATCTACGAATCATTGCACAATGAAATCCCGGACTTTCATATGAGTTTGTAAGTGTTGTGGTAATGTGCCACACCATTCATTAGCCTTGGGACCAGATCCTGTCTTCCAAAAAGCGAGCACAACAGCGTCAAGTTCATAATGTTCTTACCCATACTCCGTCTGCAATATTCATCAAACCCTTTTTAACTTGGGTGCTATCCATGTTTTGCAGTATTCGTGCTTCTTCAGCCTTCTTGCTTCCATCACAGTGATGCCAAACTCCTTCCAACTCATTTCTTGGCTTTACTTTCTTCTTCCAACCCTATCACCAACATTCACAATGTTCTTGCATCCTTTTGCCCTTGAACTTACTGGACGTAACATTCATTAACTCAGCCTCTTCTCCACAAAAACAGCCTGATTGAGAACATCAGCTTCAGGCTTCTTACACCCACTGAAGTGCTGCTCTTCTGATTCAGCATCCGGCAACTGCCTCCCTCTCATACTTCCCACTAAATGAAGTCCATTACAGAACTGGACTCCACCTTTCACCCTCCTACTATTTCCTGTCCCTCTCAGACTACATTCCCAGTTGCCTCTCAGAAGCACATCTCACTTCCTGAGAGCCACACAGATCCAGCTTTCATAAGGTCCCTCTCTGTTTTTTATTCCCCAGAGCTTAAATACCTGCCTCAACTTTTTCCATCTCACCCCCTTAACATGTTTGTTAACTTTCATTTCAAGATCACTGTTTTTTTTCCCAAATTTGCTGTTTTTTCAGCTCCTCTGCCCTGCCACTCCCTGTCTTTCCTTTGTCTAAAGCATCTTATTCACCAGCTTAGTCAGCTTCCTGTCTTTTAAATGGACTGTATTTTGTTTTGCATTTTTCTATTTGCTCTTCTCCAAAACAACTCGGGAGCATCTTCACCACAGAAAGATCAGCTTCCCACTGAAGTTCAGGCTCCTTGATTGCTCAGGCTGCTGGCAGGCCCTTCGGTCCAGGGACGCCTCCTGGAAACAAGCCTTTGGCTCCATCGGACGCAAACGGGGTGCGGTTCCAAGGGAGCCTCACTCCAGCATCACTTCCTCTGTTATGACAGTGCTGAGAATGCACCATTTGGTATTTTCCATTCCCACAGCCCTACGACTCCTGCAACATCCAATGCTCCCCATATCCTGATGCCACACCCAGGGCATGCAGTGTATTCCTGACATCATGCTGGAAAATAGTCACTTGAGTAGGAGGCTGGAATGATGCGGTTAAGTAAAAGCCTACAGGGAGTGGAACTGGCTCTTGAAACAGAGCTGGGACGTGTTAAAGAGGAGTTCCTGTGTAGAGCTATCTGGAATAACAAAAGCCTCAAAACCATACAAAAGGTGAAATATAAAAATCTGGAAAAAAATATCAAAACAGAGAGCAGTATTTTAAAAGAACACATCCTGTAGGAGCTGATAGAGGGAAATACCTGCTTCACGTTATCCTGGGAATGAAGTTGTTATACATAAATTTGGAGTCAGTTTCTGAGAAGCAAAAGACTCCTGAAGGCCATTCCTCTAGGTTTACATTTACCCCTTTTACTGACAGCAGCGTATTTCACTGTTTGTCAGGCACAATAAGAGCTGCAGAATGAGCATATTCAATCTGCAATATATTCAGAATGTGGTCTTCAGGTGAATAGTTAAAAGGCTGCAACTTCTGCCTCCTTTTCTACTGCCACTGTCTCCAGAAAATCAGGAATCCCATTTGCCAGTTCTTCAGGCTTTCTATCTGGCTATTTCTGGATTTCTGTAACAGGGAAAGGCCATTCATGGAGGGAGAGGATTACTCATTTTGGATCCCGTGCCTCTGTGCTCTCAGTCCCAGCTTGCTGGGAGTAAGGTCATACTTGAACATTGGTCTGTGTTTGGTAATACATCCTTTTTATATTTTAAACATGTACACTTTACACATAAGAGTATTCTTAAAAGTAGTATTTTCATATTTCCAAACACTAAGATTTAAATATTAACCAACACTCATGCACTGTGGCTTAATTATCTGTATAAAAAGCTCCATCTTACTGAGACAACATGCTAGTATATGCTCCTCAAATAAAAATATCAGACTGTTCACCTCACCTTTGTGTGTCACATAGGCAGGGAGAGAAACAATCTAGTGTCAGACTACACAGAAATATATATTTCACCTTCTTGAGCAGTATTTTCTCCTGCTATGATTGTTTTATAACTATAGTGTAGCTCTGTCAGACATCCTACACAGACAACAGTTGCTGGTACACTGGTTTGATTCCTGACTCTACAGCATTAAAAGGTTTGGGAGAACTTCTCAAATAAAAAACTCTTATAGGCATAAACCGCTAAGAAGGTGAGGTTAAAAGTCTACACTTGATAATAAAAAGTCTGATGGAACAGACGGGGTTTTAGTCAATATATCCCAGCATCAGGATAATGCTGAAATAATGTTGAAACGCCATCAGTCTATCTAGTAAACAAATTAGAAAATAACCTAGATATCATAATGGATTCTCCCCCCACAATGCTATTTTTAGATTCTCACATCTGCCCTACATGCTTGTCCAGTAGCAACCTTGATGGACAAACACTTTTTTTCCTTTCAGGAAAACACGGGACAGATGGTGCTCAAAGTATTTCTCTCAGAGATAACAAGTTTTCTGCTTTTTATAAATTCACTCATCTTCAAACTGTGACAGCTGTGAGTTTAAAGATAAAATCGAAATGATCCAGATCTTGTTCATCTCCTTTCTCTGGGGTCCCTGAAAGGTCACATAAATATGTCTCACTTAGAAGTTTCCCACTAAATGTGAAATGCATTTCTTTTCAAAGTTCAAACTTTGTGGTATGTTAGAAAGAAGTAATTTTTTCAAAGTTGTGTCTCAGGCCTGTATTGTGAATTTGGGATCTTCTGGATCCGCTTGTATAGTGTATCGACAGTATTTACCTCCAAGATCTATTTATAGCAGTGACTACATTCCCTCATTCCTCCCATACTAGCATACATGGCAATGTTACCAGCCTGTATTTTCTACTTACATGTAGTCTCTCACGTTAGATTGTACTTCTACACCCCCCCTGCGTCCTGTTTGGCTTCAATTTATCTTTCTCCAGCATAGCTGGGCAGGATGATGTGTGTTAGTTTAAAAGCACTCTCAGGGGCAGCTCTGTGGGGACACAGGCACATCCCAGAGTCACACCTCGACCATCTCGACATCACCCAGCAGGTTCTCAGTGCTCCTCTGACGGGCCAGAAGGCTCAAACCTCCTCCTTGCCAGTGCTTCCGCTGGATAAGCTCTCACCTACATTTGCCATCTGCTCCTAAATCCACCACTTTCTGTTTTATGCAGTGATGTTTTGTTCCATTTTTATTACTTTGTTCCTCAAGGACATTCAATTTTAGTCGCATAACACCCCCCCCCCCATTCTCTGTGTTAAGGGCTTCATCTATTCTGCACCATCTATTGATTTAATCAAATTTAATCAATTAGTCCAAAGATGAAAACACTAAGCAGGTCATTCCTAAAATGTGTTAACAACTACTGGCAGACAGACCTATTTCACCACTCCACCGTTCCACCTATTTCAACACCACATAGCTATCATCTCCTACCTAATGTACTGTTCAGGCTACTAATCCCAGTCTTCCTCTGACTGTTCATCGCTTGCCATACTGCGGAATGCATTACAAAAGTCAAGATTAATTATATTAATTACATTTTCTTGCCTAAGAACAAAGCCAACCAAAGTTTTTGTTTAAGTGGGTCCATGATGTAGCATTTCAAGGTGCTGATGGCAAGAGCAGCCCATGACTAAGGGCAGGGGGAGGAAACCCAGAGTAGCTATAACCAGTCTATTTATAAACACTTTGAAGAATACAAAGCCATAAGTAAAAGCCAGCATGAATCCCAAAATATGTCATAGCATCCATAATGTCAAAGCAAATTTCCTTGACAAACAGAAGAGCAGAATTGAGAAGCAGGTCTATATCCTGACACTAAATAAATAAATAAATAAACAAATCCCACAAAACCATCAAACATTCAGAAATCACTACTAACTATCTGTGAAAATATGTATGTAGAATGTAGTTCCCAAAGTCACCTACACTGGGTCTGCTCTTACTCACTGTTTTCATTAGTGACCCAGATGATGGAACAGAGACTACATTTATTAAATTGACAAACAACCAGCTTGATGGGACTGCAAATTATGTTAGAGGACAAAAATGCAAACTGGACAAGCGGTCTGACAAAAAAGATGACATGCAAAACACTGCACGTAAGCAAAACTCAACAGCAGAAATACTGAATGGCTAAGGAGAAATTCCCCAGAAAAAAGAGAGGTTAGGTTCAATTTATGGGCTATGAGTTAACAGTATCACGCTGTAAAAATATAAACACAATACTGGTATATATAAATGTTAGTACAACCTGTGTTCTGCATTCATAAAGCCTCGGTTATAGTACTATAAAGTGAGCAGAGTTTTGGATATTGTTCTTTAAGACAGGTATGTACAATAAAATAAGCATAGTTTTGGAAAATACCATGGGTGAATACAGACTGAAGAGACTGGGAGGGGAAAACTGCTGGGTGTGTCTCTAGCTATGAAAACAGGATGCTGCAAGGAATAATTTCTTAACCTCTCCAGCAGACACAACAAGTTTTAACTGCCTAAATTTAGATTAGATGATTTCAAAGTCTTTTTTGGTCTATGATTCTACAATATCCACAGAGTCACTCACCTCTCCCAAATAAAACAGCATTTAGAAACACATGCCCAAATTACTGATATATTTAAGTCTGGCTTTATTACGCCATATATCTCTCTGACCAACATCACCTATTTCACGGCCTCTCTGAGCAGCTACCAATCATCGATCCTTGTGGGGCTGCAATGCAAATGAGAGTCTCAAGACCTCGCTCCCTGGCAGAAAATATTCTGGCAATAATCTTGAGAGCTGTGAGATACCAGCTTTCCCTGCCTGCACTAATCCCAGCCTGCACATTCCCACCGATGGAGCCGAACAGGAAGATTTACCTGCAGACCTCGGGAAAGGTTCTGGCAGATCATCCCTGACCTGAAGGCCATGAGCTGGCCTTCCTTGTCTAGAAAATTAATTCTTCTCAAAGACAGGTATAAGGTCAATAAAATTCACTCTCTGAAGTAGGTATATTGTAGTCTACTTCATTTTCTTTAATCTCCTGCTCACACCCCTCAATGCCTTCCAAAGCTTTACATATTGTGAGGATAGACTGACAGGCTTTTAATTGCTTGTCTAATTGTTCCTTTTCCCCTCTTTATGTTGGCACTGCTTTTTCCAATCCTCGGTACCACCCTGAAGGAAAGATGAGCTAAAATAGTTACAATAAGCACTAATTCTTTCCTAATTGTGAGATGGAAATTTCTATGGGTCTAAGTATTTTACGATCCTTAAGTTCCCTCTGGTAGTAGTAGAAATTCCATTCTCTTATTCTCATACATCTTGTGTTTTCCTCCTAGTTATCACTGCCCTTACTGAAAAGCCAAAACCACTTAAAGTTTTAGTTGTGTATCATTGTTATTCTCTAACCTTCTCACCATGCAAAACCTTCCTTTTATTTGTTTTCACACCATTTGGAAGATTGAGTTCTACTTTAGAAACAAACCAGAATTAAGTTGTCCTGACCCCTGTGTCCCCTCTGACACTACTTGCAGGATTCCTGCATTAGTCTCACTATACATCCTTGGGCTGACTAATCACCCATTTTGGTCTGCAGACCAGGATAACTCTTTACTGGGAATTCAGTTTTCAGACAAGCTTTACATATCTGTAACTTCAAGAAATCGTGTCCTGAGGCTCCTTACACTTCTGACCAGCTTTGCTTATTTAAATTTCCCACTAAGATTCGAAACCTAAAATTTCCAAACCAACTTCCCTGTATTTTTTCCACGTATTTAAAACTGAATCAACCCCACGACTACTAAGGGTGCGATTTTAAGTTCCACTTGATCTGATTAACTGTAAACTGCCTGAATGTCTCACCAGCCCCCAGCACTGGCTCTGTCTCTCCTCTGGCAGCCTGATCCATGGCAGCTCACCCCCCCACCCGGGTGACTCATTTTACTGGAGTCACCTTGCTGATGTAACTCCGTAACTACTCGGATCAGCTCGGGGGCAGAGCGAGGGAAGCCAGCCCAGCTCCCTCAGCAGCTGATAAAGCACAAAGTGAAACTGAATCCTCAATCCAAAGTTATTTTTCTAGAATATCCTCACTGCTTTTCAAAACGAAGTCTAAAGTAACGCTGACTTCCTGTTGGTTCAGTGACTAGTTTGAGGAAGGAACTTGCCAGCAATCACATCCAGGAATACCTTGGCCCTATCACTTCTTCTCTTATCTCTACCTGGGAAAGTAAACCACCTGATAACAAGCAGTATTTATCTAAGAACACTACAAAGATCCCTATCCCTATTTGAGTTAACCCTGGGGCCAACACAGATTCTTTGCTCCTTCTGTCATCTTTTTCCAAAGCGATTTTGAGCCAAACTGATTTTGGGCTGTCCTTTTTACACTGAAGTTTTTTTTCTAATCTACTATATAATTACTACTGCACAGCTTTTCCTTTAGTTAGGTTATTTCTGAACAGCACAAAGCATTTTAAACACCTCCAGTCCAGTTACTAAGAGCATTCTGCCACCCTTCAGATGTTTTATATCCCATCCTCTATAAGCAGCTTAGATTTTTATGTTTTGTTGTCCAGGCTCTCAACATTTCAGTTATTTCTTAGTAACCACATGCCATTATCCATTAACCTTTCCCTAGCTGCAGTGCCTATCACTTTCCTCAATCTTGGAGCTCTTTTCCTTCTCAATTGGTACTAGTCTTCTACCCACTGACACTTCTCCATATGCCGAGACAAAACCAAGTGTTTAACCTACAAGTTGAAGTCTGAATGGAGATTTCATTGCTGGTCAAAGCCTTTTTTCTTACACTGAAGTTCCAGCCATTGTATCAGCCACTCTCTCTAAAGGCAATTTTTCCAGGTATTTGGGGGCAGAGCCTCCCTGGAAGAATTATCCCCCACCAGGGCAGTCTCCTCCAGGTACCACATTTCCACTTAGGATTGTCACAGTACTTACTCTGTAATTCTCCAGTGTGATATGCACATCTGTAATTCTCCAGTGTGATGTGCACATCTGTAATCCACCACAGAAGAAAATTTGCTGCCGTTTATCCTATCACAAAGGCTAATGATGGAGTCTCTCCTTCCCACTCCCACTCAAATCCCTTCAGGATCTTTCTCAGCTTTCCCATTCTTATCTTCCCATTCACCAACATCAAAAGTCTCACCAAGAAATATGCAACTCCTCAGCCCTCCCTTAGTTCCTGGAACTGGTTTAAGTTCTAGCCTCATTGCCTGTTGCATCTTGAGCCTTTCAGATTTTCTGGCTTTTTCTCCTCTTCACTTTTGAACTGTATTAGTAATTTCATGCATACTATATTTAGTCATTTTTATTAAATCTGCCATTTTTCAGGTTTCCTCCACTGTTCCCTTGATTATTAACTCTCATCTGTTTCAAATCCTTGCCTTTAAAAAGGACACACACAAAACTCCCTTGATATACTCACCAGTTACACAGCAACTACTTATTAGCTGCTTGACTTCTGAAACCTTTTGTCTAAAGGAATTTCAACTCTTCATTCAGAACAGCTGTGGGTAGCAGCAGGAACCATCTCATACTCAAGTTCAAATGCTGTCCATAAATTACATTCAAATCAAACACTACTCAAGAAACAAGATTTGCTTTCCAATCCCCTGGGAAAGGGTCCTATGCCGGCTTTGCTGATCTCTACTAAAAGCCCAGTGCTTTATAACAAACTGGATGTGTCAAAGATGTCTGCTTTGGTTATTCCCATGGAAGTCTATCCAAATTTGGCACAGTTAGAGGCCAAAAAAAATATGAGTTCACAGACATTTGAGTGAGAAATGCCTGCAAAGCAAGGAGCTGTTTCCTTTCCTGGCAATCACTGTTCCTGACTCTTGAGGGTTGTGGCCTCAGAGATGAGAACAGAAAAGCTCTCCCCATTGCTGGCACCCAGCACTGAAGAAAAAGGGAGATGTAAACAGAGGAGAAGGCACAGGAGGCAGGAAAAGAACCACCAGAAGGGCAAGAAAGACCCAACAGGTGAAACAGCTGGCAGGGGATCAACAAGAATAGAAAGCTCTGTGTGTTACCCCCACACATCCCCTCTGGTAGCTGGAAACACACCTCAAAACCCCAGGCAACACTCCTCTGTTTTCTACAAGAAGCAGAAATCACCCAGGCCCCGTCCCCACACACTGTTCTGCTCCACACCCTCCTCCCTTCTGCACCCCTTCCGAGCAGTTTTGCCACTTGCAAGTGTGCATGTGCATGTGGGAATGAGACACACTGTCAATTTTTTTGCCTTTCAACTGAGTACAGCTCTTGTAATTTATTTCTTTTATAATTCTCCTAATCATGTTCGGCTTTTTTGTGTAACAGTATTTCAATTTACTATTTAACTTATTCTTTTTCTTGGCCCAACAAGCCAGGCATAACTGATACAAAACTATCAATAAATCAGATTACAGCTTTAAATCTAGGACTATTCAGAAGTTTGGATTGTTTTTTACTCCTATTTAAGATATCCTCACGCTGTGCTTATTCAAGATATAAAGCAAGCAATAGATGGAAGTTTAAAAACGAAGCCTCCCTTTGGTCTTTATATTCTCATATCTGTAAAATGTTTTTAAGAACTTTACTCCCTTCCCCACCCCCAAAGCAACAAGAACAAGCTTTACATTAGGTAGGTATTGAGGGAACAAAAGAGTAACTCTCTCTGACAGGTTTTTATTTTTCTCTGAAAGAGAGCTATTTCAGACCAAGACCCACAAATGGAGCTGGACAATAGGGCAAGTACTAAATCTTTAGGACACTCCCCCCCCCCCCCCATTTCATAGTGCTGTAACATTGTACAGTGAATTACTTCAGGAGAATCTATAAAATGAATTACCCATTTCTGGTCAAAAATCCCAGCTGTGAATCACATAGCCATTTGGCCTATAAAAAGCAGAAACCATCACCTTTTTCTGCGCCTTGCCACCTTCCCCCCCCAACCTGTTCTGCTACATAAAAAAAGAACTGGGATGTTTTCCAGTGAATATAAAAGCTAAGAACTTTTTGAGAAAGAAGAACAGTTACTTTTAGAACTACCTCCCCTTATGAAAAATAAATCACTCTGGCATACCTGCATACAAAATTAGCATTTCTCTCTCCCAGTCATTATTCAGTCTTTTTCTATAACCAAGTTACACCTGACTTTATTTTCAGGATTAGAGAAGGAAAAATACATCCATGGATTTCAGTTTATTTCAGTAAAGATGCTTTGCATTAAGTGGCTCTAATAGTGGCTTTAATGATAGAAGAAAATACGTATCCTGTTCAGGGAGACAGAACAGAGATATTCCAGCTGTGGAAGACCTCTCCAACCAAGTAAAGTGTGTTTACAAGAACTGTGCCTTCCCCCCATACTGGCAGCTTCTTCTCTGCCTTCAAGCTGAAAGATGATTTAACTAACATATCAATGGACTTCAGCAATAAATACCTCATCATTGTAATGAAAAAGAAATGGACTGCTAGTTGTCACAGCAGAATCTAAATTAGGTTTCTATATTTAGAAGTACCACCTTGCTTTTGAGGATAGTAATGTGCCTCAGTTGAAGGGCAAAAGAACTCATACAAAGTTGGTGCAGACGCTCCTGAACAGGACTATAAGTGGCAAAAGAGTGCGAAATCAAAGAAAATTATATGTAAAAATGATGAGCATCAAATGTAATTATAACATTAACATTAAAACTAATCTGTGGAAGTTGGGAGGCCTATGAAATTGGAAAGTGAAGTTTGACTAGCTCAGTTCTAGATCTTCAAAGAAATTAAAAGGACAAAGCTATTCATTCCATTATCAGCTTTTTATTTATGACCTTTCAAACAGAAATTAATTAAAACATTGTAATGACACCAGATATTTGTCATAGTAGTGGTGTTGTAGTTATTAAGGTCTAAGGATGAAGACTGACACTTCTATTTCAGAAATGAAGAAGAAGTTGCATTATTAAAGACTAACCATTCAATTCCTTCTGTATCTGTCAATCCAACAAAATATATTGGCTATTCCAAAAGCCTCATCCCACCTATTACTTCCCAAAAATATTGAGGACTTTCCTTCCATTGCATTTTTCCCCCCAGTGAACTCTTCTACTTGAGTTATTCCTTTACTTTTGGCCTCTGCCACAGACTTTAGTAAAGCTGATCCTGTCAGTGAAACACAGTATTTTAAAGTAGACTATAGATGTGGAAGTTACTCCTACTGCATTTTTGCCTTTCATTCTGTCTCATTTTCTTTGTCACTGAAATGTTCCCAGTCTGAACTTAATAAAAACAGTCAAGGTGACCCTCATTTATTTAATATCGAAAACATCCAGTAACTCCAGATGCTCCATTCCAAATACAACCAATTTATTTTCATTCCAGTTTGAACCAGACATCAGATCCAGGGTAGATAAGTAGAAAAAAAAAATGCAATTGCAAGCTGCAGTAGTCAAAAACGTGCACTATATAAAGTGGGATGGACTTCATATTAGAAACTACTTTGGTTTATATCGCTGGCATGCAGTAGGAGGAGAAAAACAGGATTAATGTAAAAGCCACAAGACTTGAACATAATTAATTAGGCTGGAAAAAGGTAATTGCAGTGGCATACAAGACACATGTAACCTCACCATTCAGCCATAGAGCCATGAAGAGGACCTGTTACCCACGTGCCTTAACACTTAGCAGAACATTGGCAAGTTACTGAAATACTTGTCTGCCTCCCTGCCAACTCCAATTTCAGCATAAGTTCCTTCAGACATGACCACTTCACAGAAAAACTGAAACCCATCCTTTTTGTTGTCTGGTCTGGTAATACCTTGCAGTTCTACTTCTCACATGTAAAAATTTCTGACTTGTTTTCAGAAGTGTAATGCTGTCTGTAGTGCACAGACACATCCCACTGGGTTCTAGATGGTAACAGTTTTAATAATATAATATGCGTATTTTACTGGAGTTGTCATTCTGCTGCACAATCTTGCTTTTCCAACCAGACAACCCTTAACACTGGGCTAAAAATCACATTCTAAGGACCAAAGTAGCTTGATGAGTATGAGAAAGAGAAAAACATATGTGTGTGTATATATATATATTTTTTTTTCATGCAAACTGTGCTGGGGAGGTGTTGTGCCACAGAAGGTAGACCATAACCTGACTTGTGGCAGGAAGCAGAGGGCAGAGGCCCAGCCACTGTCCCACAGGCCTCTCTGCAGCAATGTGGTGGAAAGCAGAAGCCAGCCAGCCCACAGGAACTGCAGAGTGTCAGCACCCCTTTCACCGCTGCTCCTCACCCCAGCATGCAGCAGACACCACAGCACGGTGCACATCCCACTGCAGCTGTGAGAGGGTGATGAATGACCTTTTCTCCTCCCCAGCAACATTTCTGAAACCAAACTCTCACTCAAGAGGAAGACGCTCCACGCAAAAGGCTGACACTTACAAATGCTTTCCAAGACATGCAGCTCAGATAAATATATTTGAATGTATTTTGCCTTTCACTTTGGGAATTAAAAAGCATGGGCAAGAATTGCAGAGGGACCTGAATAGGTTGGATAGGTTGGAGAATCGGGCTGACTTCAACGGGATGAGGTTCAACAAGGCCAAGTGCAGGGTCCTGCACTTTGGCCACAACAACCTCATGCAGCGATACAGGCTGGGGACAGAGAGGCTGGAGAGCAGCCAAACAGAGAGGGACCTGGGAGTTTGGATTGACAGGAGGCTGAACATGAGCCAGCAGTGTGCCCAGGTGGCCAAGAAGGCCAATGGCATCCTGGCCTGGATCAGGAACAGTGTGGCCAGCAGGACCAGGGAAGTGATTCTTCCCCTGGACTCAGTACTGGTGAGACCACACCTGGAGTGCTGTGTCCAGTTCTGGGCCCCTCAGTTCAGGAAGGACATTGAGGTGCTGGAGCAGGTCCAGAGGAGGACAACGAGGCTGGTGAAGGGACTCAAGCACAAGTGCCATGAGGAGAGGCTGAGGGAGCTGGGGCTGTTCAGCCTGGAGAAGAGGAGGCTCAGGGGAGACCTCATCACTCTCTACAACTGCCTGACAGGAGGTTGTAGCCAGGTGGGGGTTGGTCTCTTCTCCCAGGCAACTATCAGCAAAACAAGAGGGTTCGGTCTCTAGTTGTGCCAGCGGAGGTTTAGGTTAGATATTAGAAAGAATTTCTTTACAGAGAGGGTGATCAGACATTGGAATGGGCTGCCCGGGGAAGTGGTGGATTCTCTGTCCCTGGAGATTTTTAAAAAGAGACTGGATGTGGCACTTAGTGCCATGGTCTAGTAACCACAGCAGTAGTGGATCAAGGGTTGGACTTGATGATCTCAGAGGTCCCTTCCAACCCAGCTGATTCTATGATTCTATGAATTGAATTTCAGCTTGCTGATAGGTGGGTTCAATATAGACATTATTAGGAGCATTATGTGCAAAAGACGCAGGTGGTGGCCGTGGATGACCCATGATTCGGAACCAAATAAGAGAGTAGACAACACTATGGCTCTGTAAACACTGATCTTGGTGCTTTTCTTCAAGTGTTTAATCAACGCTGTCTCAGTACAATCCTAAACATCCACTGGTCAGATTATGTGACCAATCCATCTGTTCTAGAACAAGCAGCAGTCACAAGCATTGAGGCCATGTTGCTGAGAACACAGCTGCGATGGGCAGGGCACGTCTCAAGGATGAAGGACCAACCACCCCCTCCCTAAGATCCTGCTCTATGGTGAACTTGCCACTGGCTGCCGCATGAGAGGAGCCCCGAAGAGAAGATACAAGGACTCCCTGAAACAACATCTCAGCCTTGGTCATATTGATCACCATAACTGGTCTACTCTGGCCTCCAATCGGGAGGCCTGGAGACACACCATCTATAATGCTGCTGTCTCCTTTGAGAACACACGCAGGATCACTCTCGAGGAGAAAAGGCAACGCAGAAAGAACCGTGTATTGCAGAATACACCATCTAAGGAGTCTTTCTGCTGTGCCTTTTGCAACCAGACATGTCTGTCTCGTATTGGCCTCATAAGCCACCAGCGTGCCTGTAGCAAATGTGGATAGAGCCTTCCCAAATCTTCGTTTGTGAAGCCCAGCCATGATGATGATGTGCAAAAGAGCCATTAGAGCATTTACTCGCGAGCTTCCCTCCATGCCCCCGGGATGGACTGGGGTGGGGAGTATTCCTTCAGGCTTTATATATCAGCAAAGAGAGACCTGCTAACATATTAAACAATTTCAGTCTGTGTCCTGAGTGTTTATGGGCCTGTTGTCAGTTTTTGTGCCTGTTGCCCATGCAGGCAATGGAGGACAGGGATGCCAACTTTGAAAAGGGAAGCCCAGTTTCAAGATCCTCTTCCATCCACTTCAGAGTAGTTTCTGTTACTCCTCACTCTGACCCAGGAACATGAACCTCTCTCTCCTGCCTCCCTTGTCAGCATCAAACCCACGCTCCAGCAGGAAAGGGATTCCTTAACCAAACAACCCCTCCATGAAGGTTTCCATGAGACTTCTCTCTGGTTTACAAACAGTTTATTTCATAAAAAAGTGCATTTCTGTGGCCACCTCAACCATCTAACAATGGTTGATGGTCTAATCCACTTTGGTTACTAATTTAAATGAACTTCTCAGTTGGAAATCAAAGCTACTTCCACCTCCACCATATTATTACAGCTGACTGCAATTATTGCATTAGAACAATGAGTATTATTTTCCATGGCACAAAGTACTGAATTTTAGAGGGTATCAGCCATCAACTCTGAAGTCTGAACAGTCTTCAGTGAAGGGCAGCATTTAATCCAGAGAAAAGAGATTTTTATACCAAGTTCTGCAAAAGGATTTCCCATGGGCAGTCTGTTTTGACAACAGTTACCACACTGAGACATGTGCAATGACTGCAGTTTCCCCCACTAAAAGTGGAGCCTAAATGACCATCAGTTTCAGAAGCATTCATGTTTGTTAACTAAATGCTCATATTTACAAAGAAAAGGGGTGAAATAGGACCAATTAAAACTTACTAAACTAATAATTAGGTTTATTTTTTTAATAAATTTATCCCATAATATGTTTTCTTCTAGGTACCAAGTTGTAGTAAATACTAATTTTTCAGTGCTTAAAGAAAGAAAGAACTATGCAGAAGATCCACACACTTATTAAAATAAAAGGCCCAACTGTGTTATAGTGTCAACTTATCCAGATAAAATTCATGAATGTGAATGAGGGGCTTTCCCCTCCCTCCCCCAATAGATTAAGAAAAAAAAGATAGGTTACATTGAAAAACTTTAAGGAGGTAAACTTGACTTTATCACAAGGCCAGGAAGTCCTGGGCTAGGCTGGTAAGCAACTGCACCCTTCTTTTCCCTACCAGAAGTTTTCTGTTGGACTGGTGCTGGCAGGGCTCCCTGAGAAGTCATGTGTTTTGGCATCTACACTTTTATTGCAGTACATGGTTCCTCTTATAACTTCTCAGAAGCAGCAAGCAGATGTCCCTGTATTTGTTTCATTCACACCACGTTTCAGGACTCTACTTCCAAACATGAGGTGGTTTGTTTTGTTTTGTTTTCAGAATTATTAAAGGTGAAAAAAAGATTCTGTCTTCCTCAAAACTGCAGCTGTGAGGTAGCAAAACCCAAGCACTACCTGCACGTTTCCATATGTTCTGAGCAACCTCTTCCATTCCCACAAAGATAATCATCCCAGCTGGGAAACCTCTAACATGAGAATTGCTCTGACTGACAAAAGCAACCCGGGGTGGGGCTGACAAAAAGCAGCATTTAAGCACAGGTCTCAACATGCAGAGTTGCTATCACAACATCCACACTACTATCAGAAAACACAAAGCACGCCAGGTGGAGGTTTACTCACTGTACATGTGGAATTCTAAGTGTCTGGTACAGTTTATCCAGTGCTGCTGATCCCGGTGCACACACTGCAGTAACCTGCAGATCCTCCCGGGAATTGTACAGCCTGGCTTCTGACACAGGAGACAGCCTGGGGCTGGCCTCCAGAGCTCTATATAAACACACTTGGCTTTGCACCTTGTACCCACCAGAGACGGTGAAAATTTGTTTCCCTCCACCATAACATCGAAGTAAAATGTTAACCAGCAAAAACATGGTACATTTGAGTATTTAAGTGAAGAGTGTTTAAGTGCAGAGGCAAGATTCAGGTGCTGTGTAGTAGTTCTAGTGTAATCCTTCAACACAGATACTCAAACTGGTGTGGGGATTTTTGTAGTATGGAAGTATCCTGTCTCAGTTTATATCTTATAGCTAAAGTCTCCAAAAGACTGACCTATAACATAAAAATTTAATCCATATTCCCGTTATTCAAAAATATTCAGGGGGGCAGGGGAAGACTGAAGAAGACTGCCAACCAGTGTATATGGAGAGATCACAGGCTACCATTCCTTAAAAACAGCTTACGAAAGATATTGTGGCAGTGTCATCTACTACCCTGAATTTTTTATTTTTTGCAAAAGTAAAAATTGCTTCCTCGGATTAATTCTCTCAGTACCGGAGATTTCTCTTTGCTGCAGCTACTGCAGTGATGAGGTTAAACTGATACCTCCTTCACCTGCAAGCCCCATTAACTCTTGCTTTTTCTGATGGTTGCATAACAGATGATTGCAGGTCTGTTAACTGGGACTGGCGGCAGGAAGTTGTCTTCAGGTAGCTCCATTTCTCTCTTCAAGGCACTGCAGAAGTAGAATTGGGTAATTGTACATACAAAGCAAAGACTCTTTCATATGAAGTGCACACGACTGTGTGTTCAAGGCCATCAGGGAGCTGAGGAAACACCAGTTTTATCTCTGTGCCTCGCAGCCATGCCCTCAACACGAGCTGAGATATGACAACTTTGAAGCTAAACCTCAGTAATGGCTTTATTGTTTGGGTTTATTGGTTGTTTTTTTCTTGCATAGACTAATTCAGGCTAGAAAAGTTACCTTCTATTTCCAAATCCCAAAATAAACCATATCCAAACATAGGGATTACATGGATTTTCTGCCAAGAGCATGAAAATCACAAACTGAAAACTACGGATTATTTCGTCTTGCTGTATGGGTGTGTTATTTTTTCCTGGTCAAGTACTAACTGGTCACAGAAGATTTGGATGACACTTATATTTATCAGAAAGCCACTCTCAGATACATGCTTTAATATCTTAGGTATGAAATACTTTAGGCTGACAAATACCCATGGCCTTGCTTGGCAGCTAATGCTATGGAATTAAAGCTGGGATGGTCCTGAGGGGGCTGGGAGAGCAATGGGAGTTTACAACTCAGGCAGCTGCTGAAACAATGCTAATTGACTTCTGATGCTGGCAAGGGGAAGGAAAGAAAACTAGGAAGGCCCAGAAATTTGACTTTACAGCTTCACTACTTTGTGCTGTTAACATTGCCTGTCCTGTCTTCATCGAGGAGGATGAAATCACTGCAGAGAATTGTTCATTCTAATGCAGGGGTACAAGAGAACATAAAGAGAAACCTCCAAGAGGGCAGAAAGAGCCTTGAAAAAGGCATATCAAAATGGAACAGCAAAATTCCCTCTCTGACCACACATACAGCTCCCTAAACCACATCAAAGGATGCCACAAGGAAAATTAAAAAAATATAAAACCTAAAAAGGAAGAAAGGAAATGAGGAATAAAGAAGTTAACTGACAAAACCTTGTCCAAGTGGTGGATCACAGCAGACAAAAGTGATAACTACTGTTATTCCCATCTCCTCCCTAACAAAAATACGAGCAGGGATACTGGGTCAGACGAGGTCACTACCTGGTTTCAGCAATTCCCACACACGCAGTTCCCCTCCTCAACCCAGAACAGAACACACAGAATGATCTGGCAGCACTGGCAAACGAACAGGGGTTTACACTCCGACTGCCTGGGCCAGAGCTCGCATCCTCTTTCCTATGTCATGTCCCCTCCCCGCATCAGTGTGACCACTGGTCACATCCACGTACATCACTCTCCGCCACAGCACGGCCTTCAGCAGCAAGGGCAACATGGCAATAACTTAATAAAGTTGATAAAGTACATTTTTTTTGCTTCTTGTGAACCTGCTGTTCCAGTGTTCCACTGGGCAGCCATTGGTACTTGAAGGCAGTAATGTTCTACCTCAACAGCATCCATGGCCACACCATCAGCCACGTTCCAGGCCTGTTTAAGACTCCTGATGAGAATATTTTCTTCTGACCCTCTTTACTTGAGCTAACCTGACTGCATTTGCTGTGCCAGGTAGACATGCACTGTTAGTTTGGACTGTGACATAATTTGGGGGTTTGCTTTGTCCTTACACTTAGTCTTTTCCCACTGCTTGCTGCTATTCAGCAGATCTTTAGAGCTAAAGCCAAGATGGAAAGAGAAGCCATATAAAGGTCAGCTGAGGACATGTAACCACTACCTGCTTTTTAAAATGATGCTAAAATGCTTGGTAAGCAATCAAATGTGCATTTAGACAATTATTTTAGAGGGCTAGTCATATTCAACTATCAAAATATTTTTTTTTAAATGCCAGCGATGCATTTCTGAATGAAAGAACTTCACAGAGAGGCTTACATAAAGGTGGACAGTTTGACAGAACAATTTCTTCATATTATGGAATTCCAAGTTCATAAACATTTAAAATTAGAAATAAAGTTATTTCAGATTAGCAGCTGATCTACCAGAACACTGTATTTCCATTAGTGCCTGACATCATCAACACTTGTATGAAATAAATGTCTGTCTCATCTGGGAGATGGGTACAAGCCAAAATAACAAAACATTTTAAATTAATAGTATTACTCCAGGGTCCTGAAACTAGCTTGCATTTGTAAAAATCCATGTTATTTGAGAAAGACAACTGCAGTAATGGTTTTGATTCCCTTGTTACCATCATCATTCAAAAAGATGGCAGAGATGAACACTTCCAGCGCATTTATTTTATGCATCTCAAATAAACTGAAATAATTTTTTGCCATACAAAAACTTTACTTAAATTTGCTGTAAAATCTTCATAGTCTTACAAACAAAATATTAGGAAAAAAAATCTAGGAAAACAAGGCTTATAGGGAGAGAGAGTATCAAAAGATGAAACTATAAAAAAAAGTAGACCAAACTGATGACTTACAGGGAAATCTGCAGGCATACAGTACTTTTAGGCCATCAGAAATCCACACCTCTTACTAGAGAAAGTCATGCTCTTTCCATTTCCATTACTTTATTTCACAAAGTCCTTGTGGGTTGATAAATCTCACCCTGGTGTCCTGCACAAACACCAAAACAGCATTTTCAATCATTGCCTTGTGTGAACCTTGCTTGAAAATATTTCCTGAGGCTTTTCAAAAGGATGTTTGCCAACAAGGCAGCTTGTAAAAATACAGGCTGAGCAAAAGAAAGATATACTGATATTATTTTCAAGATCATACAAAAGACCCCTATACACTTCAGCCAAAGAAAAGAAAATTTTCCTTTGTATTTCTTGAACAATTAAAGACAGCATTTAAAGGGTTCTAGCTGCAAGAGTGCATTCTTAATGGCAACAACTTCCCACCGAGTATCTATCAACAAATCCCTTTTGGATCAGAAAGGGAATCACAGGTACTGCAGTTTATTCTCCAACAATGGCTTTCGGTGTAAATAACAATATTTTTTCTTTCCAGAGTTGAAAAACGTGCTTGAAGTCCATGCTATACTGGCTTTAAAAAAAAATAAAATAAAAAAATCAATTGACCTACTTTCAGTTTTATTTGAACATACAGTATTATTGATATGAAGTTCTATAAAGGAGGAAAACACGGTATAGCCATCTTCATAATTAATGCTTTTTAACCAGAAAACTATTTTGGGCATTGGAAAGTAGAGCAGAAATTATATTTGAGGAGTACTAGGAATAAGCCTTATATAACTCCTGACCTAAAGTAAACATTAAAAAAAGTGATGCCTATATTAAAAAGATAACTGATCACTTCTATTTTTATAGCACCAGTGATGGAACGGACGGATTCCATCCCTGATTAAAATTTAATATACCATGCATCAAGACACTACCTATGAAAATATAGTAAAAATCCATCCTTTGAATATTTTAATGTATTTAAAGTACTTTTACGCAGAACAACTATGAGACACTCTAAATTCTATGATATGTGAAATACTTTGATCAACTATGTCTCAGCTACAGTTATTAAACTACATCTCATATAATTCTCTCTGCCATATTCCACCATGGTATTTTGTAGAACTCCACAGAAATGTTCTTTTTCATCTGTCTTTTACTCAGCTTAGCTATAAAAGTAAACTTTTCAGTTTTTAGGAATTAGCACGTTCTGGACAATTCCCAGCACTGTGTGCAGGGTAATGAATAAAGATACATCACCTGCATTATTTAAAATTTAAAAATACTCAAGAGTTTGAGAATGATGGAAAATGCGTAGTGAATCAGTGGGCCCCAGGTAAGGACCATCTCACTCTGTTGACAGAAAAACTGTTGGATCATCTCTAGGCTGGATTTTGAGACAACACAGAAAGAATATTAGGCATAGACAGTCATCCTTTCATTGCATATGCATCCTTAATTATCATTTTATTCAGTTAAAATGAAACAAAATTCTAAAGTTCAGGAACAGAGGACTGCAAGTTGGCACAGCCAATTTAAACCTCCAGCCTCATTCAGACACAGGAAAACAAAATGTTTTCCAGTTTTTCCACGGCTGACTTTGCAACCCAAGTAATGGTTTTAAAGTACAGGTTGTTTGGTCTGTGATCTCCTGAACTCAAAATGGAAGCTGATATTACTGAAACTCCACCGTGTGGAAGCACACTGACCCCAGAGCTCACCAGGCTAAGAGGAACTTCTGTATTTCACTTCCTAACCAAATGAACTGAATGAAAGAGCAGCAGGCAAGGGGGCCCCTGTCTGGAACTGCATGGATTCACCCACTCTTCCACAATCTCTCTTCTAAAACAAAATGACAGCCCGGGATGAGGATCTTCTTCAGCTTCCACAGCTGAATCCGAAGTGCTGTGCTGCTCAGAGCTCAGTTGCTCCCAGGATCCCTGGCAGGCTGCCACACAACGCAAACCCACAAGACCTTGCTTAAAACCAACCTAAGTCGTCAGATGCCTTTTGAGTTCGGCAGCCCGAAAACCTGTGCTGCAAGGCAACCACAGAGGCTGGAACAGTTTTTAACAGAAGACTGTTCAGACCAGTGCCTAGAAGGAGATAAAAGACTATGTAAATGAGCGTCATAATTATCTGGTAGACAAGCTTTGGTACTCAGGATTCACAGGTTTTATTTTTAGTTCTGAAAGGAAGTATGCTTTTTATGGTCAATCCCAGTTGGCCTCTTTCTGCTTTCTGCTCTCTCACCACCTCAGCAAGAGGAATTACAGTACTTCTCGCTTCAGCTGCTCATCAGCTTTGCTGTAATGGTGCTGTGAAACAGGGATGAACCAGTACTCACACTGTTACTTACAGATTTGTACAGCAGAGGTGGCTGCAACCAGAGGTGATTTCATAATTCATTTCATACTCATGCTTTTTACAAAATCCTGGCCTTATGTTTAATGAACTATTTACTCAGCTCAAGCAGTAAATTCATTCACAGTATTAGGGATCTATCAGCCAGATTTGCTTTTATATAAAGAAAGTGCAAGTTCTATAGAAATGGAATAGGCACGTTAAGGAAATCTTTCTACCTGCAGACCCTCGATACCCAGAAATATTACTTACTTAGATTATAGCATTTCCCCCTCATATAATCAGAAGTCTTTTTCTTTTCAAGCCACCGCACTTTGTTTTTTTGATTTTAAATGATTTTCTTCCAGCCAGAGTTTGTGCTAGGGCTGCCTGTCCCCCTGCAGAGCAGTGATCAGTGGAGAGGCTCTGCTGTGACTCACTGTACCCTCAAATAACCTCCGGACTGTTCCGACCAGAGCTGCAGCAGAACACGGTGGCTGCTGACTCAAACAGATGCAACACGGCCTCATTCCCTCGCAGAGCATGGTGCCTTCTCTGTGCCATTAAATATGATTCATACACAGCGCATTGCCAAAATCAAAAGAACAGATCAACATTAGCAGACAGTAAATTCTAAGTCTGCTCTTCTTTGAATATTACATGCAAATAACTGAGAATAATTCTGCGTATAGCGACTTGCCCTTCAACCTCAGTGAGGATGTTACAAATTTACCACAAACACACAGTCGGTTTGACCATATAAGCACCCAAAAGAAACATCAGAGATGCCTGACACCAAAGTCAGGGAAATATATGCCAGTGTTTTGCATCAACTGGTCATTAATTAGCAGACTGTGGTGGAAGCACTGACATCAAAAGTCATTAAAACCACATCCAAAAAACACCTTCAGATTTCATAGAATCTAACATTCATCTCTGCCCCTCAGAAAAGGAGCCAATGCCTTTGGAAGAAAGGAGGACATGTGACAGAAGAGCTTTTGAGCAATGCTGCCAGACAGCATGGCATGAAGCAGTTCCTGTCTTGACAAAAAAGTCGCAGAGAGAGACAGACTTGGCTAATAATCCCATCCTTTTCAACCAGACAGGATGTGGTTCTACAATAAAGAGACACTATTGACTCCATTAACCTACAGTGCTGGAAACAAGTCATGAAAAATGTATGAATTTCCACTGCTCATTACCACCCTCTAAATAGCTGCTACAGGCTTACCTATCACTTGCAGTATTTTTCAAGAGAATACTGTAGTCCAGAGAGAGCAGCATTTCCTAACTCAATATATTTTTTTCTTCAAGAAAGAACAAATCTGTGAGTATCTGCTGATATATTTATGTATGATGAATTAGTCTCTTCCTATGGCATAATGCAGACTCTCAAACTAGAAGAATCGATCTTGCTGTCTAGACTTTAAAGGTTTCACTAGAAAGGAGTTTAACTTTCAGTTTTCAGTGATATGGGGGGAGTGTCTGGAAAAGCAATAAATAACCAGGCCAGAAAATCTATTTTGGGATTGTTATTAATAAGGAGATCAGCAAATAATTATGTGTGGCTACAACAATTTTCTCCAGTGATACTTGAGATCCATACCATAACCCACGAATATAAATTTAGAACTCATTTCTTCACAAAAAGTCAGTCATCATTAAAGGATGATGTCACCTGTATGACCAATACATATAAGTCTTTAGTACTCCATGACCTGATAAATAGAAATATCCATTTATTTATATGTCTGTGTACCTCTCTTTTTTTTTTATCGCTTTCCCCAGCTTGGTCTCCATAAACTCAATTTGTGTTAAGTCCTCATGCTGTTTTGGCATTTAGCTCACTGAGCCTTTTCCTGCCTCTTTCTCTTTCTACAATTAATAAGAACTTTGCAAATTAGGACAACCTGCATAATGTAATAAATATCAACTTACAACGGTTTTGCCACTAAAAACACATAAACTGTCAGTATTTAATCTTCATAATGTACTTCTAAGAGTCACTTACACTCATCAAGTAACTTATTCTCCTCTCATCCAAATAATGATCCTTTCTCTCTCAAACTGAAGATGAATAAGAGGCTTTAACATCGTGTTCAGCATCACAGGAGCAGGACAGGTTCTGGTAATACTTAAGCTCTGAGAAGTTCCAGGGAATGCTCCTCTTGGAGACTCAGTTCATTCCTGTGATGTGTCAGAGTACAGCACGTTGAGGATTGCACCACCAGCCTGGAATGGGATTCTGTGAGGAGTCATCTCCCATCCTGGCATACCTGAGAGCATCCCAGCACAGCCATGACTCACAGCCAGTGAAAGTCTCTGCCAGCCTCTCCAGCTGCACTGGGACAGGGAGACAGACAGAGTTGTTCAACCAGCCACAGCCCACTTCTTTTCACTGAGGGGCCTCAAGCACCTTCCTTAGCAGCCAGACAAAGCTGAAGGCACAGCAGCAGACATAGGAAAGGGCTGCTTTTCAGCCATGGAGACTGCACCCTTGTCAGGTGACTGAACATGAGCTGTCTCATCCAAATGTGCCCTTCATCACTTCAAAGAAGCATTTTCTGGAGGCAGCTGCATACTGTGTGTCCTGTGAACTGCTGTGACTGACCACGTACAGACAATACTGCAACATGGCATTCACAAAAAGGGAGCTGTGAACAACTCAAACATCCTGTCCTCCGAGGCAAATCAAGATTGTGTAAAGGAGAGTCTCTCCTGCACACCACAGAAACCACAAAGCTCTCGTTCCACTGTCCTTGGACTGACTCACATGGAGAGCACAGCTGTGAGAGGAGCACACACCCTATTGCAGGAAGCAGGTACCACCACCACGGAAACATAGCTGAACAGCACAAGAGAGGATGGACATCCAGGACAATGAATAAACACCAAATGGCTCTCAGGAATTGTAAAGGGAATAAGAGAAAAGGAAGAAATGGCACGTTGGTATCTTGTGTCTATATTTGCGTGCCAACTTTTTTTGCCTAGGTCATTATGGTTTCAAATTTCTTTATAAAATAAAGGTTACCGAAGCTGAATTCTCAGCAGTCTGTGGAACCACAGTTCCCACAAAGGGGGCACTTTGAGAAAGGAGGTGTGAAACTAGTGAGAAATCTTTAAGGAGAAGAGTTCTAAGAAGCCCTGTTTTTAAGACAAAGTTCTAGCAATCAGGAGGTGGTAGAGGACAAGGTGTCTGTCCTCTGAGCCCTGGACCTGACCTTAAAGAGCATGTCCTGCACACTGCCCTGGTAAACCACACTATGGGCACAGGATGCAGAAGTGTGGACTTTTTATCTATTATGGCCACAGGAAGAAACTCATCACAAGACTGTTATATATATCTGTGCATTTCCTTAGAAATCTAGTTAGCCTTGTCTAAAACCACTTAAGAAGAGCTGTATGGCTGGGAATGAAAACCTTTCTCTGCATTACATAGAGAATCATCTCCAGCCTGGGCGAGATGATGTCCCTACAGTCATGTCTTGTTAAATGAATCCTTGCACAAGACCTGGCAAAATGAGGAAGAGAACAAGGGATGAAGAGAAGAACGAAGCTGGACAGTGTAACCCTTCAACATCATGTGTCTGAAGTGAGGAATTTGTAGGCATCACAGAAAAGGGGATCAGTGATTCCTCAAACCTGAATTAGACTGTGAAGAATTTGTGATACAATAACAGTGCTCTGCCTGTGACCATCACCCCAGTCCCTCAGTCTTTGTTATGCAGAAGTAGTGATGGGGGCTTCCTGCTTTCAGTTCTTCTTCCCAGAGCTCTGATGGAAGCTGTATATCACTGGTAAGCTGGGACTCTGCCCAAACAAACACATATACTCCTTTCAGTAGTCACTCCTCTATTCAACACACTACCTGGAATTTCAAGGCAAGGGATTCTCTCCCATTCTTCCCCCCAAGAATGGCAAAAATGACAGCATGAAAACACCACCACAAGAAAGCAAAAGGAAAAACCTACTGGACTTCATCCTGTTCTGTTCTGACCTGCAGTCTTCTGTGGCAGCAACAATCCTCCTTTCAAAGGTAAAATGGAGACAACCACTACCACCAGATACTCTCTGATTCTATTCATATCAGCAAGCAGCATTTGTGTGCTCTGGTGAAAGAGCAAAATCATTTGAGCTACCTTCAGAGAAAAGAACAAGGAGAACAAAGACTCCCCCTTTTGACACCAGTGAGCTCCTGCAACGGTTCTCTGGATTTGCAAGATGATGACCTTACATTCTGGCCCTCAGTTACCTGAAATAGTTGTGGTTTAGTTCATACCTCATTCTGGGTACTGGTGGGCAAAGAGTGAGCCAGCAACTTCTGGAGACTGAGTCTGATGTGTTAACAGATTCAATCCAGACAAACAAAAGCTGATGTGGAAACGGATGAAAAAAATCAAAACGAGCTGAAAAAATGGTAAATAGAACAAGTACACAGGATTCTTTCCCTGATTCCCCTCACACCCAAGGTTTTCTGTTCTTTGCTGATGAACTCCCAAATCTCTTTTTTCCCCTGCCAGCAGCCTTCATCCCAACACAAGCCCCTCATACAGCTCTAGAAGCACCAACGCTGCTTGCACTGTTATCAAACAGTAGCAGAGAATTAAACCAGGTTCCAGTCACAGGTTAGAACTGAACAGGAGCAGCTCAGGTAGAGAACTCTACTGCTTTCCCACCTCTCCTCTTACTGATAGTATCTCCTTTCAAACAGTGAGATACAACCTCCTATCTCAAAACACAGCAGTACATTCTGGAGGCAAAGGAAGAAGTGACTGAATCCTTTTTCAGCAGAGCAGCAGTCCCAGTAGAAAAATGAGGAATTACAGAACAACAGATAGCCAAATTTTTGCATGACTGCTAAAATCTTATCGAAATTGGAAATCAGACAAATTGGGGGGGGGGAATTCTTCTTTACTATATCTATGCCTATGGATCATAAAAAATGACAACTGACCTCACTCACCTCCTCTCACAAAACTACTCAAGAGAATGACTTCTCAATAATAAAATCGTAATTCCAGCCTTCATGGTTGAAAGTTGAGCCTAGAACTAGGAACAGGCTGCAAATCATTGCTTGCATGAATCTGTAAAAATTAATCAGATCTGTGAACTGCCCTGTTAATCTCAAAGCAGAGCACTGCTGAGTTCTTGTCCATGTGGTGGAAACTCTGGCCTTTCTCCATATACAGGGAGAAGATGGAATTTTTGCTAATGAATTTCATCACTTGGTCACAGTCAGGAACTACATTATTTCCCCAACTCCACAAGTGCTCCCACTTGCAAGCTCATTCCCTCAGAGGGTGACTAATGTGCAGGACAGTTCAATGAGCAGTAAAATGTAAAGAACAAAGAGAGCACAGGTTTTGTCTGAGTGGTAGAAGAGACAGAAATACGGTCTGGTGAACTCATCAAAGTCAATGAGGAAGGGGGAGGGTGTCGGGAGACTCAGTAAAGGTGGATCAAGGCTACAGACTCTTGATGTGGGACACCCAAAACACTGTGTTACAAAAAAACAAACAACTCTGTGCACAACAAATGACTTGAAGAAAGGGATAAAACCAATGGCCAAGAATTCCAACAGTTGAAAACCTAGAGGACTGAAAATCACTTTAGAGATGTATTTTTTTAACTTCTTATTTTCACTACTCTGATGGAAAGACTGTTTGAACACGACATTGCTTTAAAAAAACCCTCCAATCTGATCAGCCTTACTTATTACAGTTAATTTGTGGGTAGTTCATACCCACATTCTCATGCCTACCTCGGAAATGTAAAATAAGCCTCAGTTTCTGATAAACAAAAGTTACTGGTTTTATGTGCATACATGACTACCTATATTCTTTGGCTCCTCACAGTTTTGGATCATGGTTGAAAACAGAATTACAAGAGCAAAGTGAGTATCTGCTTTGGCCTAATGGCTTATTTTCCATAAGAAATTTGATATAAACAGTTACTGGGTTTTCTCCATTTACTTTTTATAGTCAAAATGTTGTTGCTGGCCAACATAACAGTATTCAGGATTTATTGTGTTTTATAAATCTTGCAGTGACTTTCCCGTTATCTACCATCTTCATCTCTCATTTATGAAAATAAACAGATCTTTTACTTCATTTCAAACACAAGCTCTAAAGGAAAGTAACAAAAATCTGGATTACATTAGTTGAAAGAGTTATACTGAAACTGTACCAAGAAGGCAAACTGCAGCTAGAGTTTTAAAGTCACAATGATGAGTGCTAAGCCCCTGGTCAACACCAGTGAGAAAGGTCCATATATGTTAAAGAAAAACATTTCCCCAACAGACAATAACTAGCTATTGACTACCTTTTATAGTGTAACAATGCCAAAAACATCCATGGCCAAGTAACAGACCTGTACTTTCTTTACACAGTTAAATTACACAGATTAAAAAATCCAACCCATCGGTTCTCGGTGTAAACACATATACTAAAACATATGCTAAAATACCATAAATATATAAAAGGGATTGTTCAGAGTCCTGTCAAACCAGGGAAAAGGCCAGTCTGTCTCCTCTGCTACCCAAAATTTGATTAAAATAACACAAGGACATGGTGCAGACACAGAGCAGCTTCCAGCTTTCCAGTGTTCCGGGTAGGTAAGATGTCACACACTGCATCCCCAAAAGGCAGGCAGATACAAGAGCAGCCAAAAGACATCCAACAGCATTAACCTCCCTGTCTGGACGTGGGGAACAGTTGCCCTTCCTGCTTTCATTTGTACTTTATATGTGCATTTGTAGCATTTAAGGTCGTTTTGTCACTTTGAGAGGAAGCTTAGGTTAGATATTAAGGGGAGGGGTAAAAGGTACAATAAAAAGTACAGTAGTTGTTCTAATAAATAATCTAGGATACAATCCTACGTGTGCCAATAATGTCATTTGTATTGAAGGAACTCCAAGTACGTCTGTCATTACAAGATTGTGCAATTGCAGCAGCCAAAGATGTTGAAATCTACATTCTACAGCAGTGGCAGTAATTTCAGAGGCCTGTGCCAAATCATGATTAATCACAATTCACTGGGTATTTCGATAATAACACAGGAAAACAGCTTGGCATAGAAAAACCATATGATCAATTAAGAATGCCATCAAGCCCCCCAACAGCGTAACCCGGTAGTGTGAATACCACAGCGCTTCTATAGGCTGATTAACTGCCAAGACAGAGGTTTTATACATATAAAGGGCAGAAAAAAACAAAAACTGTTAATAAGAGAGCATATGGAAAACTGTACAAATTCTTCCCTAGGAAAAGCTCATCTGAGATTATGCACTTTAAAGGAACCACGAACTGCTACACATTCAGACACACATCAGAGCCTCACCACATTTTGGGGGTGGAGGAAAAGCAGCAGGTTCTCTCTATACTGCACATACTGGTCAGGCTTATAAAAATCATCCACAATCTCTCCACCTACAAATCAAGTCAAACACATTTTTCTGCTACAACTGCACCAGTCAGTCCTGATTGATCAGATCCTGCTGCTGCCTGCAAACCTGATGGCACTCGGTGGATGTTCACACAGTTCTGCCTGTCTGGGGGGTGCCTGACAGAAGGCAGTTTGCTACTTGAGTTCTCATGCAATCTCAAACCTGTAACTGCTTTTTTTCCACAGGACAGTATCTTACTACAAAGTGCAAAACCATCAATAAAGGCACCAGTTCTTAATAAATAAATTATAGAGGTTCTCTTTTAGTTTTATGTTATTTCCAAGAAGATGCCATTCCAGAAGACTTCTCTGACTTAATGTAATTCCCCCACAATTCTCTGTAATTGCCCCAAATATTTCTCTTCTCCCCTTATGAATTAACTACACCCTGAGTCTTAGAAGATGACTTTGCCCAAATACTTATGGCTCTACTTGTCAGTAAATGATCAATAGGTCATCACCAGCTCTCAAATGACCTTGTAAATGTGTCTTACCCAAGGAGTAAAACAGAATCGATTAGGTCTGTCCTAAGCAATTGAACAGAAGGAGACGCTCCAAAAGCTGGAGGTGATGCCCATTCTTCAGGATTAAAAGGATTAGCATCTTGTCTCAAACTTCAGGAAGGATCTGATCCCAGCAGTCCTGTAGCAGTAGTCCCCAGAGGTGCTGACACCTCTCCTCGTACACTGCAATCGTGTACAACCCGCTGCTAACAAGATTCCTGGAAGGAGATGTGTTTTGGTGCATCTCCAAACCATCCCTTCAGGTAGCTACATAAGATATATACCCTGGCATTTCTGTAGTACTTTAGGAAACCACGATATGAAAAAGAAGTTGGTTTTAAATTTGGAAGCAATAAAAGAGTTTAATGAATAATTTAGAATAAAGTACTATGAGTACTAAGAGCACTGTAATTTAGAATAGTAAAAGTACTACTGTAAGCAAAAGCGTATCTTTTATGACAAACAGAAACACTGGAATCAAAACCAAGAGGCTTTAGCTTGGGAGCAGAGCCTCACCAGAACACTGGTTAGACCTAATACAGCCTATTCCAGACAAATACACCAAAATACATAGAACATTGTTCTCTAAAAAAACAATTACATTCTCAACGGCAAAAATTAATGCAAAAAAAAAATCTATAAAACTCATAAACAGATTTTTACTGTATTTATATTAATATAGAGCTTTATTATTATATTTTCAAAATAGCTAAATTCATCACCAATGGTAAGAAGTACAATTCAGCTCACTTCAGGATTCAGTAAAATATTTTAGTGATTCCAAAGGCAGCTGTTCAGTCAGCCCTACAAATTAGTATTTTATTCCTTTTGTGATGGTACTAATATTGTTTGTAGCAATTCATTATATGCATTTAAAATCCCAGCAAAGCCTTTCAAATTAAATATGTAAGAATTTTTCAAAGCCATCTGAAACTAGAGCCATGAACAGAAATATATTCTGCATCATTTATGAAAAGAAATGAGGTACTTACCCAATGTCTTAGACTCAAAATTGATGAGAAATTTCAAATTAAAATACTCGGTCAAGAGTTTTTCAGGATGATGCATTACACATAGGAATAGTTCATTTTTTTCTTACACAGTTCTATTCAAAATCTGAATGTTGAGAAGCTTCATGCAAATTTCTAACAATTGGTTAACTAATGGAGCAAATCTCTTCCATAAAGGAGTCAAAATGGAACACAACAGCAGCTAGTAAAAGACCAAAAAGCTTAAAATACTGTCTTCTATCCATGACTGGTATAGACCCTATGACAGTCAGAAGGCAAAAAATAAACACTGTCTTGTTAATTGTGTTAATAATTCACCTGTCTGTAAATAAGAAGTCAGACTTACTCAGGGTTAGATGGTGTCTGCCATGTTTCTCTAGTAAAGTATTAATTTCTGCTAAAGGGTATTATTTTCAAACGAAGATCCATTCCCTAATCAATAGGAGCCTATTTTGATTGCTTACAAAGTCAGTCTAACAAATATTGTTCTGCAAATGTTCTGCTTTCCCAAGACTTGATGTAGCCCTACATTTTCAGTTCTTTACACTGATTCACTGTCTAGTATTAAAGATACTCTATGTAACAGCGCTTTCATCGAGCAATACACACTAAATAAGACACGATACCTCAAAGAATTACCAGTAACCACCGTTGAGGTAACCTCAGGTTTTACTGCAAGGAAGAGCAGATGAGTTAAGGGAAACACACCCAAACACAACCCAAAGTTTCACTGTATGTCCTTCCCCCATTTACGTGAATATTCCACGCAGCAGATGGTAGAAAACCAGAAGTGTCCTAAAACCACAGAGATGACAATGTGGCTTCTCAATACCTGATAAATTTTTAAAAAATGAAATGGTTTCAGTGTTGTTCCATCATTGGTTTAGGACTGACATCATCCTAACAGGACACACATTGCCAAGAGAAACACAAACATCTTCAGTTTAAGTTTTTGCTTTTTCTTTTAAGAAGTCATTGAAAGTGCCTTTGCCATTTGTAGCTCTTGACTCAACTTCCTGATTTGGCCAGCAGCTGGAAGGATGTTAATCCAAGGGTACGAGAAAGGAAGTGGTAAAACAATATGCTCTGAGCCCTGGGCTCTGCATGTGCACAGAGAGCAGGGATTTGGAACCCACCACAGACAACTGGATGTGGCAGGTAAATAAAACCTGTATTAAATGAGCACAAGAAACATAAGGGGCTTTACTACTTGAGTGTTTGTTTTTCAAAAAAATATGCAGGATAGTTACTTTGTCAAAAAATGAAGTTACCAGAAATGTTACGACACTAAAGATACAAAACACAGATTCTACCCCATCTATTCTCCTCATGCAGGTTGAATATCTGAAGCTGAAAGGCTGCTTCTGAACTTCTTTCCTATGTTCAGTTTTCTTCACGGAAGTTAAGACAAATTTAAAAAGTAAACATACCAAAAAGTAAAACATCAAATTGTTGCTAGAAAAACTCCAGTAGTGTGCGAGGTTGTTGTAGAAATTTCCTGTCCTCAAGAAACTGCCATATATGAAAAGAGATTGCTCATGGTAAATATATCATGGACAGCCCATTTATAATGCTTTAGCACCTATGACAAAGAAGAAAAAAGGAGACAACTTTTTTCTCCAAGTACTTGATTTAGTCTGTTTTAGTGTAATTGAGGGCCTGCAACATCTGCCAGCAAAAGAAGTCTCTGTTAATGGCAGCTAACTATCAAGATCTCATTTCAAAATCTTTTTCAAACACAGAGCCCTGAGAGCACAGAATGGCAAAATGAAACAAAAAAGATATGTAATAAAACAGAAGTGATCAATACAAATCAAGTACAGACTGCATAATAGGAATAAACAACTGCACTTCATTCTCACGTATACCCCTGCTTAGTTCACAAGAGCTTAGGGTGAACTACAAGAATATTTCTGTGTAACGGAGGAGGGAGCATGAGAGTGTTTACACACCCCAGGGGACATGGCCTCTGGATCTAACTCAAATTGAGGTGGTTTTAAGCCAAAGGACCAAAAAGGGGAGATAGCAGCACTGTCCCTTTCAGCATCAGTGAGAGACCCTAGAAGCAACAGCTGCCTTGTTTATATGTCAGTAACAAAAATCCAGGTGGAGCTGAAGAATATGCTTTCTTAGTACCACCAAAAACACTTCCTTCGGATTCTCAGCACTTTGCAAAATGCAGAACTTTTACCCTAAACCAGAAAAACGCAGGGTCTGGCCCTGACTGCAACATTTTCACTTCATGAATTTCACCTGGGGCTCCAATGTCTGAGCTCAGGAGAACACACACTTTCCACACAAGGCCCTGTGTCTGCACACGTAACCCGCTGAAGTCCCTCTTACAGAAAACGTGCTTCACATCTGGGGTGGGTTCTCCACGCTGCTGTGCCATTAACCTGGATATTGAGACTTCATACAGACTTCACCATTAAGCCCAGAAGAAACTGCTGGAATTCTGGGGCAGGAGAACCAGAAACTCTAAATTATGCTTTCCATAACTCATCTTCCTCAAGTAAGCATGAAGAGAGCAGTGCTGCAGTGCTGCACAGCTGACAAGTCATTAATGCACAGAAGCAGCAGTGGAGATTTGAACAGTGGGTGACTTTCGAAATTAGCTGCCAAGTGGATTTGACAGGTGTAAAGCCCAGCTGCTCCTCCTGCCATCGTAAGGAAAACACTGAGCAGGAGCTGGCGGATGGAATTCTTCTGGCACAGCTTTCCTCATTCTGGACACTGTTGGGATGGAGGACAAGCACCTTGCTGACATACCTCCCTCACTGTACACACTCACAACAGGTATAGGTGAGGAGATATCTTTTTTAAATGTTTGTAACATATAGAGAAAAATATTGTCTATGTGTGTTTCTCTCTATGTACACACACCTATAAATACACACCCACATGCATATACACATATTATAAATCTATACATTTTACACATAAGTCATAATTTATATAAATAACAACAAATAGACTGTGAGTGATGAGTCTGATGGAGACACACAAAAGACACTGCAGGCATTCAGTCATCTTCCAAAGACCAAGCCCTGAAGATGAATTTCCAAACAACTGTGCCGAAATAACCAGCTGCACCCACCAGCCTGTATCCTACTCACCATGGCATCTCCAAAGTTGAGCTGATCTTTCTAACCCATTGAAATATAGACAGGTACAAAGCTTTGTTTTTTTCAGCACAAGGAAAAATTTTGTTCTCATAAATGCTACTGCAAAAAACCAAATCAAATATTTCTGACTTTCCAGTCAAGTCCAGAAGATCCAGCATGACTCTTGGTTTTTACACCCACAGAAGCTGTGCAGCAGGTCAACATTGAAGCTGAAGTGTGAATGCAGTTCAGATACACCCACAAGAACTCCCATCTCATGGACTGGAGTATAATCACATAGCAAACCCATTTAGGTTTCAGCAACAGTTATAAAAATCAATATTCAAGCATTTATCCTGCACTGAGCTCCCTGCAGCTGCAGCTTCAACTGCTCTGCTTCCAGTGCCAAGCTTGAACATGGAAACTCAGGAAGCTTTATGTCTGTCTTTTACAGAAAGACTCATAAATCACGGCCAGCATCTCACTGCTATCAGACTGCTGAGCAGAGCCACACTCACCTGGGTGCACTGCTCAGTTACAGCTGGAGGATGCTAAACAATACCTAGTTTTTTAACTGGCACAATCCTTGGAGAACAAGGAGAGGTGCTTTGCCAGCAGGGAAGAACCTGAAGTACAGAGACATCCAGGATGCTGTGACACATGGAAGCAGCTTTCTCTAGAGGAGCTGCCAAAATGGTAACTCCCAGGTCAGTATGATCAACATAACTTGTGCTCACTGTTATTTTAAAGTCTTGAAAATACTCCATTTTGCTTGGAATTCTGTGACTTTTATAAATGAATTTGACATTAAAAACTATTCTTAGCACAGCACTTAACTACCAAAAATACTTAATTTATTTTATATATGGAAGCACGCTTTTACCAAACTAAATCCTTTCAAACAAAAAAGGGTCTCCATTGCTTTTAAGTGCAAGTTAAACAGGAAGAAAATTAAAAGTAAGCCTGCCATTAGCCAACACCTCAAGATAAAAAACTCTGGAACAATGCAGTAGTGTGAAGTGCACAGAAAGTATCAGGGCAACACAGAAAACAGCACTGCAGTGAGGTTTTCCATCCCATCCCTCATTTCCAGAGTGGGAAGCCACAGGACAACACCCGTATTTCACAACAGAGCACCTGGGGAGGCAGATTCCAGTTTATTGCTCTTCATTTGGGGCATGTCCTGGGAAGGTAATGGCCTCTCCTTAGAAGGCTGCAGGGAGAGCAGTGACTCCCAGTAAGCAGCAGTTCAAAAAAGGCAAGTGCCAAAGTACACAGGCGGGATGTGGTACTGCCTGAGCTGATGTTCTGTGGGAATATCACAGTAACATGCTCTCCAGCAAAGTAATCTTTGAACCATCTCCAAGTGCTGTTTCTGCATGTTGCTGTCTTTCACAACACAGCAAAAATCGGGTCATTTATGCTCTGCTGAGTCAGTTGCTTAAATTTTCTCTTCCCCAAGCGCTAAAGTCCTCGAAGAAGCTGACAGCTTCCAAGTACTTTCTCCTCTGTTGTATATATTTCATCTTTACCCCATATAAGCAAGGTATACAAGCACGACAATTTTGATGCAGGGAATGGAGAAGCTGAAAAAATCCACTATTAGTTTTTGACTGTTTTCCCTGGAAGTTACAGCACTTCCTCCCCTCAAATTTGAAATATCCTCAAGTTTTTACTTATTTTTAGGACTCAGGAGACCGAAGCCTGAGTCTTCTCTCTGCCTTACTTTCCATACACACAGTAATCCTTTGTGAATTGATTTCTTTGTACTGCTAAGTATTTTGAGTGTCTGTTGAGGACTTAATCACAGCATCTGACAGTGTATACCTCTATTTTTCATTGTGCAGAGAGAGAACAGGCTGCAATGAAGGGGGAACATCAGCAGTATCTACAGAAGCTCCTGACTTTGACAGGGATCAATCTGATCCGTGGGACCAACATATAAAAGAGTAACTTACTCAGAAATGTTAAAATTTAGATCATCCAGAGAAGAAAACAAATCCTTGAGCAACTGAAAGAGTGGTAGTATATAACAGCAGAAACAGGAATAACAAGGGACCTGTTCTACTTTCCATTATCACGCCTAAAATAAAGAATTTGATTTGTCTCAGGCACCCCTGGAAGCCCTGTGGAAGCTTGTTGTTCAATCTGTGCAGTTTCTTCTTTAATCGTGATACAAATGCCAATAAACCAGCACTTTATAAGTATGTGCTTTATAATCCAGTACAATCAAGGTAGCTGAAGCAAAAATGCTGTCAAGCAAAAGGATTCTGCCACTGACAGCTGGGACAGAGGGGTAGGGAGGGAGGAGGGAAAAGGCTACATAAGGTCAGAGGACAAGTCTTATCTTCCACATGTCCACAAACACACCTGCTCTTACACCTCAGCCCCAAGAGCCCTGACACACGAACATATGGGCTCACTCACAGCCCCCCAGAACAAACACACCCACCACCATCCAGAACAAACCTCATCTCATTCTTCTGCAAGACAACCTCCTCATTAGCATGATGGTCAGGCTGAAGGCCCTCAGTCCCACATGTGCCACTGGCACTGGCCACTGTAAATCAGCTCCAGATTCTCATAATGGAAAAGAGTTAGTCATTGCCAGCGAAGATCCACTCTTTGTCCCTGTTTTTGCTATAAGCCTGGCTAAAGCCCCATATTCTTGCAGAGCCCTGGACAGGGTCCCAGGAAAGACTGTTCTCAAGCCACTGTTTTAGCAATGACTTCACTTATTCCAAGAAAGAGAGAACAGGCAAACAGACACATGCTCTTTTTTTTCTGCAGTGGGGGGGCAGACCGAGTTGCTCCTCCAGCCTTCCTCCTGCCTTAGGAGATACGTTCAGGATCTCCTCATAAAAATGTATTTTAGCTTTTATCTATATATTTCTCAGAAACACACAATGGCCGGAGAACCAGTCCTTGCTGTATGCCACGGTAAATCTGTTGGTTGGACAAGGTGAGTACTGTAAAGCTAGTGAAGCAATGTCTTCACCTTCAAGCAACAATATGGTTTTTTCTGATTTATCATCTAAGGATTCTGATTTATCGTCTATAGATTCTTATTTATCATCTATGGACTCATACTGAATTCACAAGCAGCACTGGTTTGTTTACAGGTGTAACAACAGGTAACTTCAACAGGCATACTTCACAAAACAAGCCATACCCAGCAGAATGCAGCAAACAGCCTGAGCCATCACCCTCCCAGGCACCCAGCTTTGCCCTGCCAGCTCAATGGACCATTCCCCACTCCTGTTTTTAGCATATTATACTGAGTCAAGCTGTTTCCTCCTTTGACATTTACCCTGCACAAGACCACCAGTTTCTTCCAGAAGGGAAAGGCCAAAATAAGATAAGATTTTTCCTTCTCTGTTCTACAACAGCCTCTTCCTTTCTTGTTGCAGAAGTTTCTCATGTGCACTCCCATTCAATGCATTCACTTTTCCTTACTTCCAATTCTAAATCTTTTCTTTCCAACCTCTTGTATTCTCCTAGATCCTATACCTGAAAGTATAAACTTGCCATAATCTATCCATCTTAAACTCCTTTAATCATAACTGCATTTTCTATTCTTTCCCTTCCAGGATGGTAGAACATGCTCCTTAAAATGCTTGTGTGAAATGTCTTTCTTTCATTTCTACCTGGAAACCTCCAATAATAAATTTTCATTTAAGCACATCATTCAAGTTTCCAAAACTCTCTTCCCAAACAAAATTATTAAGAAAAAGACACTCAGTCCACACCTTCCTGTGCCTAAAAGTGAACTGCTAGCTATGTTTCTACCATGGTGTCCTCTCCTAGTTAGTCTATCACTTTAAACTTTTCTTTCACGTTATTCTGTTATTCTCTAAAATGTCTCTAGCTGCTTCTATCCTTTGTCCTCTCTTTTTCTCCCTCTACACTTTATTTCTAGATATTTTAACATGCAATTAGAGACACAGTAATTAAATTCAAACTGACAGCTCACAGAAGCATTCTGTTCTGTCCACATTAAAACCTTGGCTCCAATTTGTCACCCTACCCACACATGTACTTCCATCTCCCCTCTTGGCTGCTGCAGAGTTACCACCATACTCCTAAGACTTCAGACTGAATTATATTATAGGCACGATTTTATCACTGATCTCTAATATCCTAGTGCCCAAACTATTTCGACATCAGGGAGATTAATTTACTCCCCCTAAAATACAACTATTCTTTATCAACCTGCAGGTCAAAAATTTTTATTCATCACCTGAATTGCTTCAAAGTTGTTTCTGAGAAATTAAAAAACCAAATTTTCCCTCATTTTTGCAGTACTGGTGATTCCCCCGAAGCCCATCATTTTGAGCCCATCACTCCCCTCTCTTGGTACCTTTGTGACACGCAAACCTGCTTGTTTTCCAACCTGAGGGGATGCCTTCACTTTCAGCACCTTATCTGGGCTACTTTTCTTAATCCCTTGATGTGGAAAGGCACACCATTCACTTCCACTACCTATACTGCTTAAGTTTTCAAAATCCATACTTTTGTTTTTCCCTTTGCTACCCCTTTGGCCAGGAAGTTTTCTCCTGCACTGACATCTGTAAATCATCTCCATTACTTAAGGTAAACACCATGAGAGAAACTAAATGCAGGGAATAATCTACCCCTCTTCTGTTACTCAGTTTCTAGACAAGGAGAAAGAGGCCATACTTCTGATTTCCTCCCTTTCTCAGGAGGGAAAGTCCGACTAAAGAGCCTAAAATCTTAAAACACAGTTACACAAGGTCAGTGGATTCTGTGCTTTCAGGAACAGCTACACCTCAGGCATTCAGACATTTTAAAACAGCAACATTTGTGACCAACTTGCATTCTAGAAGTTTTATCTATAAAGGGGAGATTCATCCTATCCCACAGTTGAGTGATAAAAGCAATCAGTAAATTGTGAAGTACACAGATACTAACCAGACTGATAACTGCCCACAGAAAGCCCCACAGCATCTGATTGAGCTTGAACACCACACAGTAAATACAGAGTACATAATCAAAGCAGAACATAAGAACTTTTCATTCACTCCACTAAAAGCAAAGATTTGGGAGAACTACTACATAAAATACACTTAAATATTGCTTTGCTGCATTTACATTAGCATCCAAAATAAAGTGTACTAGAAACTTTTATTTTGGTATGATTTCTTTTCAGTATAGTTCACATGCATGGGGAAGCCTGAGACATTCCCTTTAAGAACTACAGCAAGACTCAACTCTTCCAAAATGAGTGCATTATCACATCCACACTTGGGATTTCACCAAAAAAGTAAAATATTCCTATTGCTGTTTGGCAAATTAAATTTTATCACTTTTTTCATGCTTTCCCACTTTTAATGTCTTGTTTCAGAAAACAAAGGAAAAAAACACCCCACAACCAAAGAACACCTTCAGAGAGATCATCCCCTCCACTGCACCACAGTGTTCAGATAGTCTGGCAACAAAACCCTGAAGTTCCCTGGCAATTTGAGCACCTTCACTGTTCCCAGGCATGGTGTGCTCAGAGGAGCAATTGATACAGAGCAGAACCTTGGGAGGGCTCTCTGTGGAAGGCATCTGCTCTAACTAGAGTTAATATCCTGTATCTGCACTTGACTGGAATGGATGACTAGAGGGTTTGACTCAGAAAACAATTGCTACAACATCTGCAGTCAGGCCAAGTACAAATGCTGAGAACTTGTCAACTTTAACATCTGGAAACTGTGACCCAACAAGCTATTTGAGCCTCACTTCAGCTGCTGTGATTTCAGTTTTTTAACTGCAAAAGCAGGAGGGAGATCTTTTGCAAATCCTCCTTTTCACGCCTATCAGCTGCCTCAAGAATGTAAACACTAAAAACCAATGAAAGAATAAGATGGAAGAAAAAAAAGTTTCTGCCTTCTGCTGGACCAGCACAAGTTTGATACAAGTGTCTACTGGGAGAAAGGTTTGACTAAAACACTTTCACACATTAGCAAATTAAGACAAATTAATACTTATAACTTGAGGACAGGATCAGCAGCCAGACTAGAAATATACCCCTCCTAAACCCAAGAAGGATCTCTATCCTAGAGGGTGAGATGAAAAGCATGTAAAAGAGCAGAGTACTTAGATACCAAGTTCTAAGTTCCTAACAGGTCTTAAAATACCCATCTCAATCAAGGAGAGATGGGTGGCTTCAAAGAGCAAATTACATGACTCCCTGAAACTAAAAATTCTTGCTCAAGGATATACTAACATGAAACAGAAAACCTGCCTTTACAAGCAAACATATGGATCAGCCTGTACATCCAGAAAGTTTGGCTTGCTTTGCTCCAGTACATCAGCACAGACAGACAAGCTGAGTCATGCAGGAATATTCACTGAGGAGGAGGTAAGTCCGTCCTAAATCTATGGCTTTCTAGATCAGACAGTTTCATGACCTTTCAGCATGACTGTTCCAACCACAGCTCCAGAAAAATAATCACATGACAGCATTTCCAGAAGTCCATCCAGTGCTCAGAGACAAGAATACGAAGGGTATTGAAAGGAAACACAGACAAAGCAAAAGCTGGAAGGAAAAAAATACCATCTAAAAATATCATCTAAATTCATTAGACCACAAGTTTCTAAAAACCCAAGACTGAAGTCACAGATATTAGGTTTAATATCAAATATATCTAAGACTGCCCTTCACCATTTTGACAAATTTGTTAGAGTCCCCTTTTACCCACCAGTCTGTGAGAAATCTTCCCCAACTCCACACATTGCAAATGATCCAATATGGTAGGTTCCCAAAATCACAGATCTATATGGCTCTTCTGAGGACTTTGACAGTACTACTAGTTTCTTTGGAAAAAAATGGAATACATGTTTATTGCTTATTGGATTATCTCATCAGATCCTGAGTATTACTCAGGTTTATCCCAAGACATGCCACAAATGCACACAACCTCCCAGCAGTTCCCTCACAGCTTTAATGCTTGGGCAGCAATCCAGCAAGGAGGAGAGTCACAAGCACCACCTCACAAAACAGGCAAACAATTACCACTTACTTCATTAATCTTTTCTCATCTTTCTGAACTCTGACCTGAATTTCAGATACCCTCAGCTCCCACAGAGAAGGCACAAGCTTAAGGGTTTATTTTTCACCTTGGTTTCAATCCTCCCCAGAGCAGTAAGATGTGTTTCTGATAAGTTTATATTTGTAAGATGCTTTGACTATGTAAAGTGACATTAATTCTGTTATGTCACTCAGAGACCAGTTTTGCAGCGCTCTCACCTGATTCAGAAAGCAAAATGAGTGACTATTGTCACATCACTCCACCCCTCCAACATGAACATGGCTTTACTAGTATTTTCTTTTCCTTACCCTCCTCCCACTCCATGCTCACCACTTTCCACCACCACTTGAGTAACCTAGGCAGCTTCCTAAGGACAGAATCAAAAAGATTAAAACAGTTAGTAAATACAATTGCTCAAGTATCTTACCAATGCAGGCCATTGAATTTGTTTGATCTTTGATCCCTGAGTCTGGCTTGGGTCCTTTCTTTTCGCCCAGACCAGCTGGTACTCCACCAAGAAGGTTGCAAAATCTTCATAAACTTTAACCCACTCTCGTTTTTCCCATTCAAGGTCATCAAATTCCACGTATACCTGAGGAAATTAAGGAAAGGAAAGGATATACATTATTGCATATACACAGCATGTGTATCTATGTGCACTTTTGAAAGCACATGTTTAAAACTTTAATGTAAGAGTCTTTTATTACGCATTTTAATGTTATAGTATTGAAATTATATAATCAGTACCTGTATACCACAGAAGACATTTCTCTTGGCAGTGCAGTTGTGCTAAAGGGAGGAGAGTTACATTTGCTAGAACACTACCATTAACATGAAACATCTTATCTCATTAATGAAAAGTATTACATCAGGTATTTACAAGTAGCATTCAAGTAATACATACAGCTGTTTATACATCAGGAAGTTTTAAGAATAATTCTCATTCTCAGTTCAAATACGTGTCATGTAATACAAACCAACCAAAGAAATGGTTTTAAGGGCAGGGGGGAAACAAAGGCATTTGGAACAGCACCAGAAAGGACATCCTGAGCCTGCAGACTCTGCTACTACAAGCAAACCCAACACAGCACCCACAGAGGCAGCTAAGTTTCCTGCCATTGCCGTCCTGGAATCTCACTCAAAAAAAAACCCCCAAAAAACCAAAACAACAAAAAAACCCCCAACACCCAACAAAAAAAAAAACCAAACAAAACCAAACCCCAAAACAAACAAGCAAAACACCACAACCACTTTTTGTTTCCAGCCAAATTTATTTAGACCCAGTTTGCAACTATTTGATCTTAGGCTATCCCCTATCCCTCCCCAACACATTCTTAGTGAACAAACACACCTCCTCCCCTCAGCTGCACTCACCAAGCTAAATCCTCCAAACCTTTTGTCTCCTCTTGGGAAGGGAAGAGGGAACTCAGAGCTATCCAAAAGCTACCTACCTTACCAAACATGACTATTCTAAAACCGTTACATTTCAAAACTTACAGAATTTATTTTAAATTTTTAAAAAAAATCAACATAATAAGTTGTTCTCCAAATTATGAGAAATTTCCTAAGAAAAACCAGCTGGCAACACAAAAAGACATCACTGCTTGTCAGTGGGGAACTGGAGAAGAAGGGAAGATGCTTTCCTACCTTCCTGAATTTCAGCTCTCTGCCACACACAAGAGAACTTCTCAAACTGGAGTTTCTTCCTCTATCTGCTTTTGAGAACTTAAAATCACTGTCACAGAAATATTCTTCTCTTTTAGCTCTGGTTAATTTTAGGCCTGCAGCATACTTCCTCGTCTAGACTTTGTGTCTCACCCTTCCCAAACGTGTACTACATAGTGCTCCTCCTCATCTTGTCCTTCTCCCTTATGAGGACACAAATTTGCACCAAGCCACTTCTCACTCTTGTATCAAAATTCATCATCCCAGTTTTCCCCCACAGATACTTTTAACCCATATTACTCCCTTTCCATTCCTGCACACCTTTTCCCTTCCCTCTTTAAAGCACCAGATCAAGATAACTTAACTTATAATGTATCTTATGATATATCTTTTATATATATAAATCATATCTATATATATCTCTTAAGTATATATAATATCTTATATATAACCCAGATGACTGGGTCAAGGTAGATCAGTTCAGTTGTCTGCAAAAAATACTGTTCCTCCTTCATTTTGCATGGGCAGAGTTTTCCCTCTGGATTCACCATCTCAACATCTGGAATTTCTGCCATTTGCCTGCTGCCTCTCCTCCCACATTTCAACTACCCTGGCTGATCAGTCATCTCTGCATCACCCTATTAATCAACACATAGCTACTCTTACCTTTTCCCTTTGCCCATGTCCCTCACTGAAACTATCAGGAAACTACTGCTAGTCTTTGTGGTGGTGTCAGAATCCGCCCCACAGTAAGAGTCTGCCCCTAAAATGATTCTCTCAATTCAACTATCATCTGTTATGCTAACAAAGTAAGGGGAAAACAGCAGCAAAAACTCAAAATTAAAAATTGGAAGTTGACCCCTTTTACCGAAAAGCACTTTTTAATAACTTAAATTCTATAAATTAATTTTAAAATGCATAATAAAGTTGCAGAATAATAATTTCTTAATGAAAACAAAGTTAACAGCAAACAGAGCAATGCTTTAAAGCACTGGCAGGAAACCACATCGTATCTCAAATCATCTTTGGCAGCAGTATCTTGTATTTGCAGCTACTTCAAACCCTTATGGAGAGACATTTATTTCTAAATTTTGGCATTTGATCAATTGTAAGACAACCTTCAGTGACAGTACAGTCAAAAATCATTCTCTAAAGTCACCTTCTTCCTGGTCTCTCCTCCTGCAAATTCCACTTGATTTTTCTGGACTGGTCAAATAACTTTATTTTAGTATCTGGAAAGGCACTTCCCTTGGGTAATCCATAACAAGGTGTAAGAGGTTAAGCACCAGATCTCACACAGCAGCAGATTTGAAAAAAGGAGGCAAGGGGAATGAAGTGAATAAATATTTTTGAAAAACACAGATAAGTCTAAGGCAGAGTTGGCAGTTTAGCAACAGCCACACTAAAACATACTGTATCTCCTGGACACTGGCCAGAACTTGTGGATAACTGTGACACAATCTAGTGTTTGTGTGCGAGTTCTGCACCCCAAACAAACCGAAATCTGGTGCAAGGGTGGTGGGAGTTCCAGCCCCGCTCTCTGCAGAGTCTCCTGGCACCGTATAATTAGATCTTCAAAGGAGCAGTTCCAAGGAAAGTGGAGAATGGAGCGTGGCACAGAGCCAGGTTGCCAGTGCCCAGGGCACCATATTCCGCCTCTGGTACGATACACACACAACCTTACTTGGGAATCACTCCTACCAGCTTCCACCATCCTCAGGTCTCCATGCCAAGGCTATTAACTATCTGCTGCCTTTTCAAAGTTCATTTTGGAAAGGCAGAGGCAACACAGGCAAATGCAGAGCCCAATCATTATCCATTCTCTGTTTTGCTAGGAAATTAATTTTTCCAAACAGTAAAGCCTCTGAAGAACACAGGCTTCCCCTTTCCCTACCACATGGAGACAAGCAGGATTCCAGGCAGCACAATTTATGAAAGGGAGTAAAAAGGGGAGAGGATGAGGAAAGGAAGCGATCCAGCAACCTATGCCAACAAAATAAAATGTGGAGCCAAAGTTAGACCCTCTAAGGAGTGCAAAGGCTGAAAATACTTAATCTTTTTTGCTTCACTGACAGAACTCTGTACAGCAAGAAACTCTACCACATTTGCCTCCTGAAGAATGAATGTTGATTTTGAGATTTTTCAGCCAAATTTTGGTTCCTTGCCTTGTCAGCTGTTTGTGAAGAGATATTATATGTCTGTGTTCCCAGAGTGGCTGAAGTACTCTCACCACGTATGCATTCACTTGCATAAAAAGGAGAAATTCCCACTGGGATGATATTATATTTATAATTGGCATCAATGTGCTAATTTTGTAACTCACTGCTATTTTCCAACAGGAAGCAGCATAAGCTTTTAGCATGCTTTTCCAAGTAAAGCAAGACAACAAATTTATTTCCAATGGAGTCAGCCAAACAATTGCAACAAAATACTGCTGTTTCAAAGCCCAAACACAACAACCATGGTGAAATTCTCCACATGCAGCGCTGCGATTTAGAGTTTTCCAGTCACTTCTGCTCCAAATAAATAAGGCTGACTAAACGAATTCTGAAACATTTTAAAACTCTCAGGACACCAACGCTGATTTCCAGCAAATTTGGCTTAAAATGCTAAAAAGCATAGTTCATGCACCTTGCACTTTCTTAAAATGGTGAAATAGCAACCAAAGACAGCAAGAGGGATTTTTGTTTAATAATGTTACTCGTTGCTACCAAAATCTCCCGAGTCTTTCACATCAGCATTTCACAGTCGCTCCACATTAAAATAAGTCACTAAAAAGAATTTTAAAATGCATTGGCATTGCCCATACAGCCTAAAAGCACTTGAAACAGCTGAAATAATGGCAATAGATTGGTCTTAAACCATCAAACATTTTAGGATTAAAAGATGGGGTTTATTGCCTCCATGTATTCTTAAAAATAGCCACTGCAAATCAGACATGTTCATTCACTAATACTTGTAGTCTAGAAAGTATTTAGCTTTGACAAAGAAATATTTAATGTACAGTGTATTTTTTATCAGGGGCGAGTAGACACTCACAATGCCAGAGTAAGTCTTTAGAAGACCTGAAAATGTTCTTGACAAAACTGGTATTCCACTATTTAAGGACCATAACAGCTTGTCTCTAAACCGCAAGGGCCCTGCCTCTGACTCTCAAGCCTAGAAAAAGGGTTGTAGAATCACATAGACGTTTTACAGGAAAGAACACCAGAAGTTCCTTAAAAGATGGGACAAATTAGTACTGTGGGTTATTTTATGCTATTTCAGCGCTTAAAGCAAAATATGAAATTGTTTGGTCAAATGTTCAAATCTGCACATCTGTTTTGATTACTTGTGCAAAGTAACAGAAAATGACAGAAAATCTAATTTTCCATTACATGAGGAGAGAAAGTTCTGCTACTTTCAGATGAGCTGTGGAAGTCAACTCCTTTACAAATCCTCGAAGATTAAATCCTGTTTGACATATCCTACTACCATGAAACTTCATGTTGATAATTCTGAAAACCTAAATTCTCTGTTTATTCAAAAGAAAATGAAATGGGTGTAGTATCCCAGAAGCAGTCCTCAGTTATAACCTGGAAAGTTGAAGTGTACAAAAAAAGAGACTAGTTCATTACCTACAAGGTATTAAGCCTCTGCTGCTTCAAGATTCACAACTGCTTTGAAACCTCCTTATTTCCGTGGCACAAAATGGTTCCGGGCCTGTCCAGCAGGAAAGGATCAACACTTCTAAACCACTAAAAGACCCCACCTAACAGCATCCAACTACAGCTCCTCTGAGATGCAGAGATAAGTCCTCTAAAGCCGTTATTCTCATTACTGAGGGAGGAATAAAGCCTGCAGCCTCGGGATCATCTGCTCAAAATTTGTACAGCTATAGAGAGGAGCCTGTGTCCTTGCTGGACACAGTGACAAGCTGAGGACACACTTACACCGCCAACATCACTCAATACACTTTGTGGGAGGCAGAATAAAGAAAACAACCTGACTAAACCAGGTACCCACTCGCTGGGAGACACGTCAAATACATGCCACGTGTAGGAGGGAACAGCACCAGATGTAGCCAGTACATGCTCTCATAAACATGGATTTTCCAGGTAGCTTCCCTATATCAAGCTTTAAAACATAAAAATCCTACAAACAGAGAGGGCCTTGAAACAAAAACAATTATTTATTTCCAGCAAACAGTAGTCTCAAGATGTATTACGGCGTAATAAACACAGAAAGAATCCACATGTACAGTTTGTGGCTCATTTACAAGCCTAATTCTGAAGTCCCTGAAATGCATGCTTGAACACTGACAATAAAGTAGCTTTGGCAGAAAAAATATTCAGCAAAAAATGGTTGCAAAGCTAAAGAAAAATACCAGTACCACTGCAACAGTCTGCTGCAGTCTGTAGCTTGAATTGCTAAGCAACCAGCGCATCATGTAGAGCACAAAGTAGAGGTTGAATTAAAGATAGAATTAAAAAACTATCCTTGGATGCCCCAATACCATCCTTATAAACAAAGAAAAACATGGAAAAGCATAAAGTATTCAATCATAGCAACAGTTAATTAAAGTAACAAATTAGACAAAAACTTTCTGGTCCTTGGGGCTTAAAAAAAAGAAAAAAAAATCTTTCAAATTCTCTTCACCACCACACACCGTAGGAAACTTTCACTACTCCTAAATTTCTTAATGTTCATTTCTAAAAACAGTTGTTAAACAGCAGACATACTGTAGAAAGCCCACACATTCAATTTAAAAATAGGGGGATTTTTGTTTTTGAATCAGACATGATTTTAGATAAGGTGAACTAAAAGCCAATTAAAAAACTTCAGTGATTTAGATGGCAAGTTGAAAGCAGTTCATATGTGCATATACACACATTTTTATTGTTACACTAAAAAGACCAGCACCTGTCATATAGTAAGGTTTCATTATAGCTGTCTCAACTTGAAAAAATTTAAAAATTTAATATATACTTATTTTCAATGCAAATATTTTCAATTTAAAAATATATACCATTTTAAAGCATATATCTCTCACCTGAAGATCTGACTAAAAACAATTAAAACATACCTGCCAGACAATTCAAAATACTAATTATTAATTGTTCCATATTAACTCCATATGACTTCATATGACTTTCAGTCAGTTTTTACAGTGTAATGGCTCATTAATGAAGACAAAGTTCGTCTGGCCAGCTGTCAAACATAAAGCACTAAAGGAGGCTAAATTAAAGTGCCTGGGGAAAAGAACAGGTCACTTCCTATCAGAATTCATCATCTGCTGTTGTTCCTCATCCCCAAAATCTGAGTTAGCTGGAAACAGAAATTTACCTTTCTTGAGGCAGGAAACTTAGGCAAACCACCCGGCTGCAGCCTTAGCAAGCAAGGTATGGCTGTAAAGCCACTCCTGGGCAAACAGGAAACTTCAGTCCTCCTGAGACAGGCTCAACACACAAAGCTGGAGCTTAAGGAGATGACCAGGACCTGAGCAGAGAGCTACACGTACTTGAGCTTTTCTGATGTCTCTCTCCAGCTGAATAGCCCAAACCTGAACTGCTGCTAAAGGGAATCAGTGGAAGTGCTAAAAGCACAGGGCTCTCCCTATTTCTACCAAGACAATCCCATTAGCCAGAACAGCCATCTTTCCAGGGTTCAAAGGACTAACCCCTAGATCAGACCTGAACCTACAAGTATTTATCAGCACCTATCCAGACAGAGGTTCGGTCTGTTTTGTATCCTGGTAGGAAAAATGATGTCCTCCCAAATCCACAGTGCAGATCCTGACATTGTAATTTGGAACAGCAAATCTGCCTTTGAGGGGAAACAAAAATGAGATCACGCAAGAAAAGTGAGGTTTTGAGATGAACTTTTGATAGTTTACTTTGAAATCCAGACTAGGAAGAAAGACACATCCACATCATTCCTGGGACAGCAAGCCAAACAAACCAGGAGGGGGCTCACAAACAATTGCCCTTGTGTCAGATAATGCCAGGGATACCAAAAAGACATCAGCAAACCTTGAGCACAGCGACAGAACACCAGAGCAAGCCGGTCAGCAGATTTTGCTCGTACCAAAGAAATTTTCTCAAGGCCTAGCTCATACCAACAGCAGGAATTCCATCAGGTAGCTGCACACAGTTCATTGCTTTCTTTGGTCATCTTACAGGAATTAAGAGAACTATGGAGGAATATTCCAAGAGTAATCAGGAAATCAAGAGAAAAATTCATCTGCCAAAACCAGACAGTATGTTGGAATTTTTATAAATTATTGTCAACTACAAAATGGTAATTTTCTGTGCTCTGATGACAACACAATATTTGCTCTTGTAACAAAGGCTGTTAACCTTCAGCAACAAGCCAATCAAACAAATCTCAGCAAGCAAATAAGAAAATAGTAGTAAAAGTAATAATAATAAACTTCAGAAGCAAGACAAAGCTTTAGTGAAATATTTATCTACTTCACTGATTATCTGCTAAAGTCTTTGGAAATATTTTCCAGATGTTTTTTCCTTTGTAAGAGGACTATAATGTTTGAGTAGGAAAGTTAGGAACACTGTATCAATTACTTCAAGGCTTTCTCTCTTATCAGAGAAGAACATGTTACAGTTTAACAGTAACTTGCTGTCCTCTTTCCTCCACTTCACAAGGTCTCTATAACCACACTCTGCAAACTGTTTCTCCCGGTCCTGCCTAAACCCCCCTCTAAACAGTATAATAAAGACAAACAGTTTCTAAGTTCTTCCTAGCTTAGATGCAGAGGTATTTCCCTTTTGCTGTTGTGTTCAATTTTTATTTTCTGGAAATCTTAACTCTTTTAAGTCTTTTCCTTCAGTGTTGTGATTCAGTGCCATCTCACAAACTAGAATACGGTTTTGCTGTTTAAGAGTCGACTTCTCGTTACCATTCCAGCCTTGGAGCTTCAATCTCTTCTAGTCATCTTTCAAACTACACCTTTATTTCCTTCACATTGTTGACACTTCTTCACACTGGAAAGTCATCCAAAAAAGTCCCATATAATCTTTCTGATGCAGTTAAAACCTTGAAGAATCCTGCTAACAAAGTCTACTTCTTTCCTACGGATTAACTGCAGCATTAGAGAAGAAAAGTAAAATCTGTACTCACAGTCTGAGGCATCAAAGAATAAACATTTCTAAGGTCTATACGATCTTCTTTATTTTTCCATTTGATACCAGACTGCAAGGCCAGACTTTACAGAGAAGAACTGGGCCACTGCAGTTCATAGTTCACCAGGGCATAAACGTCCACAAACTGGGATCAAAGATCATTCACCTCTGAACTGAGTGAGGTATCTCCAACTATTACTAAAAGGCCAGAGGAGATTAAGAGCAGGGCGGGTGGCCCATGGGAGCAAAACATGACACCAGGAAACATCCTGCCAAAGTTAAGTAACATTCTGGGAGCAGAAGAGAAATGTAACCATGCCTTTCAGACTGCCTAAATCTACATCCTCAATCTCTTCTTTGCCATAATGGCCACGCCTGAGTCACAGATATCTGAAGTTTCTGAGGAAAAAAATTACAACCCCATAAAAAATACTTAAACTATAAAGAAATACAGTGGCATTGTAAGTAATTTAGGCAATCATCTGTTCCATTTCACAGATTTAAGGAGGTGTTTTACATCAGAATGAAGACCTTGGCAATGTGCACAGACTGTTTGGTCCCAACCTAACCAAGTACTGCCTTTGGTCAAGGTATTTCAGAAGTCTTCTAAAAGTCATTTGCTTCTGTTTGGGTTTTTTATTAAAAACCAAAACCAAAATAAAACACCCCCAACTTCAGTCCGTGACACTGAGCTGGGAGGTTCTGCCCTCAGTTCCACTGGGCGAGTGGCAGTGTGTGTGTGCCCGAGCACCCACACCCAGTACAAGAACACAAATCGCTTCAACCCAGCACTGCCTGCCTTGACCACAAATTCCCTGGGAACTGAGATTATGTTTACATGACACCCGATGTCCTGGAGAGCGACTGGGGCTGGGTTCTCAGGTGCCACCGAGGTGTCGCAACACAGATCAGGCTGGATCCCAGACACACAGAGGAGCAGCTCCCCTGGCCAGCTGCCCAGCTCTGTTGTTGCAGCTGCTGAAGCCACAGTGCAGGAGAACTGCTTCAAATAAACAGAGTTACTGAGGCGCAACAGCTTCAGGAATACAGGAGTGGAAAGCACTTAAGGTTACAGAAATCAGACGTGATACCTCCACGAAAATTCTCTCTTGGTGTGTTTGTCTTACTGCTGTTTTTCAGAAGGCACTTTTGCTCTCTCGTCTAACATTGCTTTTCATCCCACTGCTATACGCAACAATTTCAGAACAACTTCCCCCAGATTTTTAGCATTGATCTGCATTTGCAAGTTTATCTTCTGAGGAGCTCCTTGAATTCCTATAATCACTTACACTTAGATGCTAATCAGAAACTTTAAAAAAAAATATATGAATGTAAGGAAGTCATTTTTTTTGTAACAAAATTTCTCAAGCATGTGAGGAAGGTCATTTAACCTTTTATATCCTAAGTATGACCTAATTTATTTCAGTGCCACAATTCTCCAAACTACAGAAAAACGTTTGACTTCTACTTTAATTGCACAATTTTTTTTTAATAAAAGCTTACAGCACAGCTTTTTTTAATTAAAAACTGTCCTAGAGGTCTCCAATATACTACAATTCACATAAAAAATAAGTGAAGAAAAAGCAGTATTATGCATTTTCTGCTCTCCTAGTAATTTCTTGCAGAGATCTTTTTAAGGAAGAACAATGGATCCATTGATAAGACAAACAGAACAGATCCAACAGATAACACAATCAAACCCTTAATGCTCGTGCCCAGAAGTAAAGACATAAGAACAAAACATTGGCAGTGAGTATACATAAAAAAATGCCTAATGAACCAAATTAATAACTGCAATTACAATTAGCCGTCTCTGGGTAACTTAGAACTGAAACACTCAGACATTCCCTGTCACAACAGCAAGGATAATACTTTTGAATAAATGGCATTTTAAAGATGATTATGATGATAAATTAAAAGAAAGTTTGATTATGTACAATGATTTTACAGACTGTAACGATAAGAGCTGTGACTGGGATAAAAAAAAAAATGTCCTCCCTGCACTTCAAAATGCATTCTGCAGAGAGGAGAGTAAAAAAGCATAAATTCGGAACTGTACATCATTTTCTCACCATCTGTGCAAGTTTCTGGAACAAAACAAGGTTTGCTGTATGTCCAGGGCAGCTTTGAATGCTAGAAATTATATGCTAGATACGATAAATGTAGCTACGGCACTGACTCTGATATTTATAAAAGTTTATTGAATTGAACAATTAAAATGTGACACCCGAAACACAAGTATGAGGGCTGGTACTCTTCACCTCCTCTTTTCTCCTCTTCATTTCCCCACTATCATCTTGGTGATTTTAAATTAAGATACAGTTTTTTGTTTCTCCTCATTCAACCATTGCTATACACAACAATTCCAGAACAACTTCCCCCAGATTTTTAGCACTGATCTGCATTTGCAAGTTTATTTTCTGAGGAGCTCCTTGAATTCCTATAATCGCTTACACTTAGATGCTAATCAGAAACTTTAAAAAAAAATATATGAATGTAAGGAAGTCATTTTTTTGTAACAAATGTTAACACACCTCACCTACTCCAAGTTCTCTGAATCAGGAAACAACTTGAAAACCAACCAGAAAAACTCCACAAGCTGCAACAGATTGTGCACCTACAGTTAAAGTCATAGAGAACACAGACAGGACCTTTGGGAAAAAAAAAAAATCAAATAATTAAGTAGGGCCTTCATGACCTCCAGAGGGAACTCAGGCAACCGCAGCCTTCCCGGAGTGAACTTGCATTTGACAGTTCTCCTGTATTATGATAAAATCAGTGCAAGGGGACACAGAGCCTACTCACATCACATTTGTTCCCATTCCCCAAGTGAATGAGCAATGAAATTACTGTTCAAGTTAAGGGACACAAGTGTTCCCTTCAGGAAAGTGGACACCCTGTAAAATTATATTTTTGACTAGAATCATCAGCTGCAGAACCATGAGTGGTATAAGGTAACCGAAGTTCTCATTGATAAAGAAGTGAATCTGTTTTCAAAACATAGCAGGGAACGACAACTGAGGTTTCCTCCTTGCTTTACCAGATGCCTTCTGCTGTATGAACTCTTGAAAATCTGGATGTTCTAACAATCAGTCTCATTTCCTTGTTAATTGTACATATAATATACCTTGTGTTGCAGTGACCTTACTGTGCCTAAGAAAGGAACAATTACTCATGTGAAAAACTCCACTTCGCATTCAAGAGAAAAATGCAGGATGGAGAGGTCTGTCTCCTGCTGTCAACAAATATTAACACTGCAATGAATTAAAGGAATATGCAATAAATACCTTTGAAAGTAACGTTCTTTATTGGCTTTCTCACAACTTTGGATTCATTTATGTCACTGTGATACAAATAACTCACATATCGTCATCTGTTAAGAGTTTTAAACACAGCCAAGACCTGCAATCATGCAACTGCAACATACTGTGAATAGATAATAGTTGCTAGCATTTCAGACAAATACATATATCAGTACTTTTATTCAGTGAATGTATGAAAATTAATTGCGTGGAGAGGGGCGAGGGGGTAAAAAGCCATGTTTGTCTCCCACGGATTTCACTTCCCATGAAACTGGTAAGATCGAGATATTTTATTCCCCAGTCACTGCATGGAAAAAAACAAAAAAACAAATCAGGAAGGATGGAATGACATAGCTAAAACCTATTTCCTCAAGTCTCTCTCAGGATGGGAAGATCACAACTGATGAACAAGACAAACATTTCACCCACTCAGGGAACCAGTTAAGTTTCCCTTGTTTCCCACTACCTCATGTTTACAGCAGGAAATGAAGGCTGAATAAACAAGATGCAGAAGTAACATTAAAAGTGTTACATACAGGCAAAGACAGCTTTGCTAGTTTTGCTCATGAGAAGAAATCTGAATATTCCTTATATCCAAATAAAACTTAAGATGATTTGGTACATAGATTATTAGATACCAAAATGAGCTGCCAAGGAATTTTGGCACAAATTCATGGGAATTGCAAAAATAAAGAAACATACCTGACAAAGTTCCACAGCACTGGAAAAATTAAGTGTTCTTGAGCACTGAGAGCAAAGGGCAAAGATTTCCGGGCTTTCTAATTTGTGTGGCTTCTCTTACCATCACATCCCTTCCTTTCTAATGTTGATACTTAAAAAAAAAACCAACATGTTTTCACAGGACATTTTTGCCCAAGAGTCCACAATGGCAGGACTGGTTTTTAAGAATAACCCTTGCTCTCAGTACAGGCTGTTTTCTTACGTGTTTTCTGCACCCAAGATGCTAATAAGAAAAAAAATTAAAAGCCCCATCCAATCCAAACAAAATCTTTTAAAAAAAAGCACACGCATATATGCAGGATGCCAAGACAAGATCGACCCTTCTGCAATTTATTTTTAAATTTAGAACCAGAAATGGGCAATTTAGTAACTGTATCTTTTTCATATTAAACATCTAATCGTTTAAATGATTATTCTTCCCACATGCAACACACTGAAAAACAATTGCAGAGCTCTGAGGAAAGCCAGCACCTGCAGGAAAGGGTTTAATCTGGCAACTGCTGGTGTTGTTGAGTTATTCATCACATAAATCTCTTATTAAGTCCCACCTCTTTCCTGTAGTTCCAACCGTTGGAGTTTGAGAAAACAGACCTCGTTTCATGCTAAACTCCCACCACTAAGCAGTTGAATCTCCTACATTACTTAGGATACTGTTCGTGAGAGCAGACTTCACATGGAGTCATGCAACATCCTGTTCCAAGCCAAATGCTCCAGATGGGATATGTTTCACTGCTGCCTCCCCCTCCCCAGCCCATTTAAGCTTGTTCTTTTTTCTTTGAAAGCATTTATCCCAAACTGATGCTGTAAAAGCATGTTAAAACTGACCTTTTAAGAAAAATACAGACAGCCCAAAATTTACTTAAAATCCAAAAGTCTTTACTACAAAAAGAAAAAAATCCACACCACTTAAATTACCAAAATATTTGCGTTAGCTAACCAATTAGTAAAACTATGCATATAAGAAAACAAATCACTCGATGCAGCTCTATACTGCAGGAAAATCTGCCCTGTTTCAGAGAGTTTACTAATCATTTAAAAGCTTAACATTGTCACGCACGTTACTAATCTAATGGAAGTTCTCATCGACATAACAAGGAAAAAACTGTCTAGTCTGCTGATCACTCTGAATGCTGGCAATTGCTCAAACATCTGCTAAAGGTCAGATTTCCACTGCATGGAACCAATCAATGAAGCTACACAACACTCCCAGCGCCATTGGAAGTGCCAAACAAAGACCACTGTTTTACATAAGCAAAGAAACTCAGCCTGAAATCTTCCAAAACACTACCAGCAAAGTCCTCGCTCCCGTCCCCACACTGCGCTCCCCTACCTGGCAGTGCCTGTAAAGATTTATTCTAGTTTTGCTTTTTAGAGCAGATACCGAGTTACTTAATGCCAGACCATTTTTCCACGTTGTTACATAGTGGGCAGCTGATACCACGTAGAGAGAAACATCGCAGAGGAAAAAAATGAATGTATATCCAAACAAAAGGGGATTTTGTTTAAATATTAATCATCACAAAAACAAAGTTTCAGAAAACTGAGTATTGACATATTTGGTGCCTTTGTTTCAAACTCGGTGCCTTCAACAAAACCCCACCCCTACTGAGTTCTAAAAAACAGATCTTAGAGTTGAAAAACAGACTGAAATCATAAAATTCTGCCCTAAAATCCTTACTAAGCAACCTCAGAAATATAAACCCAATATCCTAACAGATTAGGGAATTGTTGGTTCCTGCTAAAATCAACAAGCTCTATATTTCGACAGCTTATCACATGTCATAAAACCAGCTCTTTAGCAAGAGTCCACACAGAAGGAATAAATGATCAATTCCAATGCTGCTGAAAAGCTGAGTTTCTTCTATTTTTACACATAAAATGCTATTTTATATAATCTGGCACTGATTTACAAGAGGAGCCTTTTGCATACAGAAGAGAAGGGCAAAAAACAAAGCAATCTCATGGAATTTGGGAATTATTTATGTTAATTGTTTGTCACTAAGTGAACAACTACAAACTACAATTTTAAGGCTTATTTTATAAAATGAGCCCCACAGTGCTCTCAGGTTGCTCCAGACCCCCAGCCCTCCTTGCCACAGCCGGGACAGAGCGACCAAATGGCCTCCCAACTCCTCCTACAGAGGAGCTGCTCCCTTGGCAAATCCCAGCAGAAGCACCATGCAAGGAGTCAGTGCTATCCGTGGGTCAGAGGTGTGATCCTGTGGGACAGCAGACTGACACAGTGGGCATGGGACAAGGGACTGGGGACTGGTACTCCCCCGGTGCCACCTGGCTCACTGCAAAGGGGTGTCTCCTGACAGAACTACGGGCTGCTCCTACAGGTACCCACAGGAAGTTTTAATGACATGATAAAAATTGGCATTATCCAAGGCACAAAAAGGAAATTACTAAAATTGAATTCAAATACATCTCTCAAAGGAAAGACTCTTTGTTGGTTGGAGTTCTTTTTTTTTTATTGCTTTGTTAAAGCTGAACAGCAATAGGACTATGGGATATTCCATGGAGATAGTTATTTCTCTGTACTAGTTCCACTTACTCTTTGAAAAATGCCTTCAGCTCCTCTGAGTAGCCTTTTTTTCTGAATGCTTCTTGTCTCATCGAGCTGTTAAGTGTCTGGGCTGATCCTATATTTGTGGGATACTTAGGGGTAGAGTTTTGTCACACTTCAAAAAACAGAAGGCAGCCCCAGAAAGGCCTATCAGTATCCAGCTGTCTCCTAACCTTCAACCATTCACCCAACTCTCCCTTCAAGGGAAGCCAGGAAAATGAACAAACATCTGTATGAGATGCTTCAGGGAAGAGCACCACAGCCAATAAAAGTTCTGTCGTGCTCCGTGTTTCTTTCAGCAGGTCTGTACAAGTTGCCATTACAAAGAAGTTTCTGCAAATTATGTTTAGAAGCAGCGTTATTGCCTATAAGGGAATAAGTAGCAACACACATTCAAGCAGCAATTCAGTATAAGGACCATAGATCAATGACATCTTGCAGATTTTGGGTGCTTTTATATGCAAACGTTACCGATTGCATTAACGTACTTGAGTACAGACTTTATTTAAACCGATACTGTACTCAGGAAGCAGCCTGGCCAAGTGAGAATACAGAATATATACCCAAATTACTGTATGAACCCAAATTACTGACATTAGTTCACATCTCCACACGTGTGTGGGAGAGTATTGGTCTGGAATTCCTCTTACACTTTAACAAAAGGCAGGACAAAGGAATGCTCAACTCTTACTACTGACGTGGATATGTGTTACAAACAGTCAGCATGATTTACTTTTGGGAAAGCTACCAAACAAGGTTAATTTCTCCAGGTTTCTGGAATGTCCGCCTCTACCTTCGAGAGGATGCCAGTTTCCAGGGATTTTTTCATGCCATATTAACTTCACAAAGCAGTAAGTTAAGACAGAAAGTGCCCATAACGCCCGATAAACATGAACTGCACATGCAGAGGGTACCTACACCACCTTTACTGATTGAGGGCTCAGCTTGGACATTATCCAACAAGTGAGGAAGAAGGATGATGGAAGCGAGCTAGAAGATGTGTAAAGACCAGATTTATGAGGGCAGGCCAACTGCCAGAGCATTTACTTTGAACTCCATGTTACCGTGGCTACCACAGCTTAAACCCGGCTCAAGTACATCTGCTCTGCACTGCAGGGCACACACAGAGACTCGACAGCTTGCTCTGCTTTCCTCCAATGGGAGTCACTCTGGCTGCTTTTAGGGAATCCATTGACAAGCAAATTATTTAAGTAGTCGGTAACAACTCTCAGTAACACACGAGTCACAATGTAACCTTGTAGCTTAAGTTAAAAAAAAAAAAAGCTGCCGAAATGGTGCTTCCCCGGGAGCTGTACAACGAGTGACTAACCCAAGAGAGGCACAACTAGGTCACCATTAGACATCCACTATCCCAGCTTCAATTAGTTGGGAAGGAGTTCAGTACTTAAATCTTGGATTTAAAGCTTCTAGTCATGCATAACTATGGTTATCCCCTACAGAATTACAGCACTTATTCATTCTGTACTGAATGGGGGTTTTTTGAAAGAATTCTCAAAAGTTCACTAGTTCAAAGTATGTAGAAAGTTCTTTAAATACGTGCTACCAGAACTGCTGCCCAAATCATCTCCATACATGTATATTTAAGATTAGTATCTTACAGTTTATTTAGTGAAATGGAGAAAAATTTAGATTTAGCAGCAATTTTCTCCCATGACTGTTCAGAGAATGAAGAATAATGCTCTCCAGAGAACCTCTCCAAACAATTGCCTTTTTTCCACAACAGCTGCCATTTACTTACACTCTCAGAAGGACGGATGCCATGGGCTGCCTCTCAGCAAAGAATAACTGTTACCTCGCTTTCATCCTTCCTCAAAGTCATCATCCATATCCCCACAGATAGGAAGCCTCTTTCTCCCCTGGGGGCAATTGGCTTCATTCCCAGGAGCGAAAACAGAAGGCAAGTAGTGGTCATCTTTGTTCAGGCAGTTGTGGCTTCAGCCAGACTGAAAAATGAGAAGTTGCAGCACAATGGAGGGAAAGGGCTTTTAGGATCCTTCTGCTAAAAATTTATCTCAGTCCTTAACATCCTCAGACCTCCTGCATCTCAACTGGCCAACAAGATGGACACACAGAAGGAGGAAATAGAAATATATTTGAAGTGTGAGGGGAAAAAAAAAAAAACCCACGAAAATTCAGTTGACAAAATATCAAGAAGGAAAATAAACTGCGGGTCCTGTTTCCCTGAGTCAGTGAGGCGAGGCAGCTGTAAATCTGTCTAAACCAGCTCTGCATTCTCCAGTTGCTTTGTAGCTCCAAAATGCATAAAACAGCTATCACATGCCAGTCAATCTGACCCTCTGAATTGTCAGAAGTCTACTTTATTTAACACAGACTCCCTCTTTAGGAATTTTCTTTTGTACGAAGTGGGTAAGAACGCTGCCTACACGAGTGCAAAAGATGGGTCAAGCCAAAGAAATTGCCAGGAGAGAACTACATAAAGGCTGAGTCGAGTCACTCATTTAGAATCAAAGGGAGCATTTTACTGGGGGAAGGCTGGGGGTTGGGGAAACACGGACACGTGGAGGACAGGACAAAGACTTACAAAACAACCTTTAGAAGTTTAAGATGCTATTAATTCTGCTTACTGTAATTAACTGCGTGGTCGGGGAAATGCAGGCTTTAACAACAGACACAGCTAATTTCATTTTCCTCAAAATTTTGTTACAAATTGCTCTGTAATAGTCTGTTTAAAATACTCTTTGGAAGTTTATGGTTTTACTACTCTAGTTGTCTTGGTGACGATTACGTTCTTCTCCCATCCCAAAATACCAATCACATTCTCTACCTTAACTTAGAAGTCCTTAAGATTTCACTGCAAAGCATTGAAAGTACAAAGTGTGGCAGGTGGGATTATTCTGCTGAGTTGACAGCATTACCATTTCCTGACATCCTAGAGCTTCATTTTGTAGTCTCTATCATTAATTACATTAATATTGTTTTGTATTCTTTGTTATTCCAGTGCAAAACGTAATTAAAGATAAACTAGAGTTGCCAAGATGCTTTGATCTCTCAGATGCCTGCAGGGCTTTTGCACTTTAGTTTCATACCTTCTTCAAAATTTTGGGAAGCACACTAGGCAGCCAGTTAATTTAATGGGTTTTGTTTCATTAAATATTCTTGCATATAGCACTGGCAATACTCCCTCCTCTCCCCACTTGCAAGGATGTGAATACTCAGTTATAAGGAAACTTAATTGAAATGTCAAAAAGAAATCAATTTAGAAAGCATAATTACACTGATCTGTGAGCACACAAACACTTAGATTCCTAGTTAAACTGTCAGCAAAGGCAGTAGTCTGTAAAGTTAATCAAGCATGTCATAAAAAGTAACAATTAGAACAATTTACTCCTTCAGAAGACAAAAAAGCAGAATGGGAGAGAAAAGGAAACCAAAGCCCAAGTCCTTAAACTACCAAGGGAACTAAGGGAAAGTCTGTGTTGTATCCAGCAGCCGGGCAGAATCCAGACAGCAGAACACTTGCAACATTAACACCAACAGGTACAGCCAGAACTGCCACCATGCACGTGGGGCCTCTTGTTTCACGGGAGATAAATGGGATTAGTGCAACATCATCTGCTTACACAGATCAGGAAATCAAATTATCACTTTGTACAGGTCACATGGTACAAAGGATGTATTTTTACAACAGATGTACAAATGCAATAAACCCATGAAACGCAAGGGAAAGGTTTTCCCAGGCCCAAGCTTGGAAATGCCATATCCCATCACTGCTCTGGCATCTTATGTGACCAGTGATTCACAGACTCTGCAGGGCCAGGTAATACCTCACAAGTGACAAGTCACCAGCATTTGAGAGGTTCAACACAGCTGACGTGCACTTCAGTTACAGGTAACGTGTGACAAAAAAACATTCATTTCTAGAAGACATTTCTTGAGTGAGTGTAACTTATGCTCATTATGCCCAATTATACATACAACCTGTAAGAGACCAACTCTAAGAATCAGAGATCTACCCCTTACAACCCAACAGCTGAAGGGATTCACAGGTCTCAGATTCTCACAGACTATCAGAGCAAACCTTAAGATGGAATAGCTACTCCTTTTACAGCTCTGTAAGTTCTTCCGCTAGAGTGCCTTGGCACCAGAAAACAGAGGGGAAGCACTCAAACATCCCCAAGATATCCTGTTTGTATTTCTTTTCAATTCACTGCTCTTCAGCCCATATCTTTGAAGGACCTCACCATTTCCAGTATGGTGACAATTCCCCTATTCTAGAAATGCAAGCATATTCCAGATTGTTTGACAGGCAGGCAAGAGTACTGCAATTACCAGATCTGACAAGAAGGCTCACTTTATTCTTACCTCCCAGAATTAGCATCTTTCCACACTTCCTTACAGACCCAGGCAGCATTTAGCTATTTCTCAGAATAGCATCCCATAAACCTACAAAATGTAATCACAGATTTCTAATTTAATTCACCTATCAGTTGGCCTGCCCATACCATTTCACTGAAGAAATGAGCTGGGACAAAGGAGCATCATATGGTCAGCTAAATCTGAATGTGTGGAAGGGGAGAAAGAAAAAAAGAAACAAGAATTAGCACTTCAAGGTTCTCTCTAGGGAGCTTTACAGCTATGTTTCAAAGTCTACCTTCCCAATTAGCATTCAACACTAAACAAAAGCATGGATGCAAATACCAAGGTGTACCACCAGCAACAGTGACTGCTACCTTGGATGGTTTGCCTGGCTTATGTTTGTGCATAGCTCAAGCCTGACAAGCAGTATGGACAAACTCCAAGTCACTAATTCTTACAGAAATCCATGTATATATTTACATTTTCCTTCTGCAAGAGAAAGCACCAAAGACTCAACAAAAATAATACTCTATATAGGGGGGACTGTGCTCATTTAATAACTGTTTAGTCTCTTATTTCAGTTTATTTGAAAGGTGATGTTATCATCATCTGACAGCAGAGACTTCATGACTGATGACCAGATTTCACCAAGTCTGCAATTCTGATTGGCTATAACATATCCTGAAGTCCCTCAGGATGTTTCAATAGTAAAACCTGAGTTTCTGCAACGTTTTTACTCCACAAAATAAAAAGAAAATTTGTGGCAGTGCAATTTTGAACCTGGGTGCAAGTATTAAAAAAAAAAAAATCTCAATTACATTCTTCACACCACATAAACTGCTTCAGGAATTAGATCTTGCTTCATTGTTGTAGCAATTAACAGTGGCTTGTAGAGGACACACCTTCCATATCACTCTCAGCTTTCTTATGGTTTTTGTTTTTTAGAACTTTTTTTCCCCCCTAAAAGCAGAAAACAACTTAGTGGTTATTATGTTCCCAAATATACTCCCATTGTATGACTCTGAATTCCCTGTGGAGCTGCAAAATTGAGTTTCCTGCCACAACACCCTCCAATCCCTTAGCTCCACAACCCTGTCCTGTAGCTTTACTCAGCCTGGACCCTGGGGACATGACAGTACACAGTGTGGCTGAAGCACAACTGCTCTGTGACCCAATTAAATCACCTGCTGAGCTCCCCGTGCCTTTCTATGCCAAGTGTTAATTTGGATCCCTGTCCACTTACTAGAGAGCAGTTTTCATGGAATTCTCTATGAAAAAAGAGTTGTCTCTAGTTACTGTAGTTTCACACACCACATAGTTTACTGGAAATGGTCAAGGGATTCAAATATCAAGGAGAGGGAGCAAAAAGACAACACAAAAGCACAGAAATGCTTCGGCTTCCCCACCACTGTCACAGTTTTCTTTGCGTCTGTGCCAACACCAGGATGAAAGAAAGAAAAAAACCCACATATCTGAAATAAACTCAATAGGGCAAATTTCTGGAAAGCTCTGCCCTTGAAGGACATGTGGAGATGTGCCCACAACTACAGTCCCCCAAAACTGGAGAGAGAGCTGGAGAAGAAGGGGCAGGGAAAGCGAACCTAAATGTTACAGAAAAGAGGAAATTCTTATCTAGCAAGACAGATGTGCACAGCAAACTAGATTTTCAAGTACATGTTTTCTTCTTTCCAATGAATTCTAGAAACATTTCCCATTTTCTAGTTTAATCATGGAGAGATGGAGTGGTTCTTATCATAAATAGACTTAAAGCAGGAACACCAGACTATGCACTCTTAGATATCCAGAATCTAAGCCACTATGCAGTCTTTAGTTCCAACCATGCTACTACAAATTGAAATGCCTGTAAAAATGGAAAAGTGAAAAAACTCAGCAGTGCAGGCCTAAATCCCTTCTACAACCATTTCTCAGGACAATATATCTACTACCTAGTAACTGCCTCCCACCTATGTTAACATTTATAGAACAGTTTCTCTGCATTCTTGACAAACTCTTGGCCAGACACCCAAATACTTTTAGAGAGCAGACCTTTAAAATTATGTTTCTGCCAAGTCAAGGGGGGGAAAAAGCAGCCTTTTCTTCTCCTCAGGAGTGTGACTATGGTTCATATAATTAATCATTTTAAGGGGTATGTCTAAGCAGCAATAGCACATAAAAATACACTGGAAAAACAGAATCAGAAGCTCCTGGGTGGGTGACTACTTGGTAGGAGAGGCACAAACTCACTTCAGATACTCTTTGAGAAGAATCAAACCACTGTAACACATCAAAAACATCAAAAATCTATACAAAGTCATACATATAAACAGTATTTTGAGCATCTTCCCCGATCTGTCACAGGTTCCACTAAGCACTAAAATTAAAATATGACCTTTCAGGCAGGCAAAAGGACTCGTCACCCAACAGCAACAGGGATTCCACAAAGAATGTGAGCAATACATCAATGCCTGGACAGTGTGTTGAGCTGACAGAGCTGGGGGTCAGCTGGAACCAATGGCCCCCTCTGCTGCACCATCACTGACACGGTGACAGAGGCATTGCTGAAGAGATCACAGCCAGATGTCCTGACATACTGACAAGAAAAAATTGAGCACGATAAAAGTAATCATTTAAACACTTTCTCAGGGAAAAAAAACCAACAAAAAGCCACCAAACTCGAAGTCTTACACCTAGAGTGGTTTTTTAAAAGCCATTTAGAAAAAGGGGAAAAAAAAAGGCATTTTGTAGTAGCTAAAACATCAAACAGCTAGCTGCTACCAGGTCACCTTCATGTACATACACACACAAAAAACAAGTCACTTCCTTCCCCCTTCAGACACAGCATCCTAAAACATTTTGAAATGGTTAGGATGTCATCTGGAAGAGCCAGAAACTCAAGAAGGAAGGAAAAGCAGCAAGCCTGGCAAGTTTCCTTCTGAAAAAGGAAATTTTACCTAGGAATACTGTACCTGCCTGGAAATACTAGATACAAAAGTACTACAGTAGTTTGTTTATTTATCTGTGCAGAAAGAGATTTTCATACAACTGGCAAGTCAGGACTCGCAGGATAATTTAGCCCTTCTGTGAGACTGCCAAAATGGCAAGCACCAGGCATCAGATTTCTTCCAACAATTAAATAGGACAGATAGAAACTACTGATCAACTTTCTCCCGGATAACAAAAATATCTATAATAGCAATAGGTTTATGACGAAAAAATGGAACTTATTATTAGGTGAAGTTAGCATTTTAAAGTTAGATCACCACAGCATTAGTCTGCAAATTATGCTGAGAACTGGAAGTGAAGTCTAGAACAGAGTCTCCTGATAATTTCATTTTCTTGCAGCTAAGAATCAACAAGGGCAAGAGCAGTCAACGGGAACAAAATATATGCTCACGTGACCAGGAAAATACTGAGGAGTTCTTTTTTCTAAGTGGAAATAATTAAACATGCTTTGGAAAGCTCATGCTAGAAGACAGAGCAAGCAGTAAACAGGTACGGGTTTTGCATGTGAAAGGCAAGGATCGTTTTAAGCCAGTGAAACAAGTGAAATCCACTGGACTTAAACCATGTATTGCTGTAACACCATATATCCAAACGTAACTGGAAAGAACTGGATCATGCAGACATCATCAAAAAAGGACTCAATACAGCAACACTATTTGCTTTTGAAAATGTTTGCGAACATTGAAAGGGTGAGAAAATGTGGATCTACAAGGGGAGAGCAATAAAAATAACTATAGTTTAAGGTTCATTAGGGTTTATAGTTCCTTACCAATACAACTTCGTGGATGTTTCTTAGAGGAACTTGTGAACAAAACTGTCTACCACATCTACCAAATGGTACTATGGAACAGATCATAATTCCTTGTCAAAGTAAGCTTAAACTTCTTGTATAACATAACAGAGACAGCAGCAACATTTATTTTACTGCAGTAAAGAATATCAATTGCAAAAGGCTTCTTCAGGTATACTTGTACAGAATTTACATTCTCAGATTATATTAAAAAAAAACCAAAACACATAAAAGCCTAAGAACGATCCTGCATTTTCAGTAAATCACTTAAATACCAAAATAAGCACTTGTGTCTGCTTCATCTCTGCCAAAACCATTTACACCCCATTATAATTACTTCAAAGTTATGCTCATGTAGTAGCTACAGTTCTCATTATTTTATAACTGTGGATCCTACTCATAATGCACATGTGCATCCAAGCCAAGTGAGGGAATTCTCCTTGGCAGCCTCTGTCAGGGGTCACACGAGTACTCCCTGTGCCCTCCCGCTGCCAGGATCAAGCACAGGAGGGTCAAGGCAATCCAGGCTGCCATGTGGGCCCCAGGGCAAACAAAACTGAGCTGCAGGAGCACAGGGCAAGGGGCCGGATCAACAAGTACAGAACATTTCTGAGCACGACAGTTATATTAAGTAACAGCTTTTTGCTTGAGTATCCCCGTGTGTGACTGTTCCTCAGCAGCTCGGTCGTGTAGGAGATGGAAGCTGGAAATTCAGCTCAAAGATCAGAGAGCCAGCTCTCAGTGCATCTGTTCCCAGTGCTTCCCTCAGCACATTGTTTGCTCGGTGCACACACGGAGACCACGTAGCCTCTCCCTCACCACAGGGACCTCACCAAAATAATCTATGAAGACAGTCTGAGACCCAGCTGAACAACTTCCAGCATATAGTGGAGCATTTGTTGATATCATTCCTTGTTATGCCTCGATCTGTAATCCGCTTTAGCAGCGTGTGCCAAAAACTACTCCTTCTACAACCAAAAGAAACAAAACAATTCAGGCATTAAGCAAACAGATCCTGCTCCACACAAATACAGCATTTCAAAAAATCAGACTATATCACCCTGCTCCAGCCTGACGAGCAAGAGGCAGGCACTCTAGGCCAAAGAGAGGTTCTCAGAAAATTTGTGAAATCTGTCAAAAAATTTGTGTGTCTGTCAAAAAATAACGCTGTAACCACAGATATCTTGCTGTACAGGGTCTGATAAACAAAACCAGCGAGGCTGTGCCAGAACCGGTGAGATTACCTGGTTGTTTAACAGACCCATCCATGAGAGAAGGAACACAACAGTTGAGCCAAGATCCACAATCAACACGGGGCTCTTCTCTGTAAAAGCAGCTGATCTACTCAAGGAATTACTTATTTGAGGGGCTCCAGGCCCAGCACAGACTGTTTTGTAAACCAGAGGTTCTGCCACAAAGATCAGCTAATTTGTCAATCACTCCACAGCCATGAAACGTTTCAGATTTACCATCAACCATTCCCACACCTGGACTGCTTTGGACAAGGTATCTGTCTCCATGTCCAGTGTAACACTGACCTACACAGCCATTCCTCAGAACATTTCCATTTTCCATGCACAATCAGACAGAAGGACCTTCATGTTCTCAACTGGTTGGCTGGTTTCTCAAAAGCTCATGTGAAAGTTAATACTCATTGATCAAATGACTGGCAGGTAATAAAAGAGTGAATATATTTCCAAGACAAATGTCTTCTCACTTTGTTGACCACCGAAAAACAAACTGTCTTACATATACCTTTTTAAAAAAAGGCTGATGCACCAATGCAACCCTTGTAAGCAGTATCATGTAATGATAACTATCACTACCAGTGGGTGGCTTGTAAGCTTAACAACAAACAGCTTTGCATTCGAAATGCGTCCTGATGGAAATCTTTCACTCTCTGGAACCCTAAGACCACTGCAGAAAATTACAGACTGGGACAAGCAGATTTGGCCTTGTAACGCTGACCTGCAGGTCTCCTGGGAAAATAAATCACAAATGACTCTGTTTTCTGAATAGGGATGATTCAGGCACCTTGGTGTCAATGGATAACTACACCTACAGACTTTGCTACCAAAAGACAACTCATAAAATTTCATGAGCTTCTTAACCACAAAGACCTGCAATGAGTAAAGCACTTGAGCCTTTAAACCATACCAAAGTTTTACCTGGTTTTGCACCCAGTAAGAATTTTTTCAAAGGAGAGTTACTGCATTATCACAGAGCATCTCTCAAGGAATACCAAAGTATTGCTAATTGGAAATCTATTTTTATAATAATACCGGTATCTGCTACATCAAGAGACTGAAGCATTGCTCTGACAATTAACTGTTATCCAGAACAATCTGCCAAAGTTTGCTATCAAGCTCCCTGTTGGTTTGACAAAGAAATCAGTGAACGTTTCCCCACAGAGTTTTGATAGTACAGCTTAATAATAAACTGTTGTGCCTGGAAAACACAGGGGGGTGGGAAGGGGAAGGTAGACAAGAGTCAAAAAAATTATTGACATCCATCTGCCTATGAGATCAAACTTCTTAGGCACTGTTGTTTTAATTTCTAAGTGCCATGACTGCTAGAGAGAACGGAAGAGTAGTGTGAAGATACTCAACCCCCTTGGAAGGTATCCAATTTATGTGGTCAGCATGGTGTGATGATGTGGAAACAGAAGATAATGTGGCCCACAGATCTTTGGCAGGCTTTAAAATATCATCTTTCATCGTAAAATTACTCTATTTTAAGCGGGTGATTGAAAGGTACTAATAAGGCATTTGGGCTGGCTGCTGCTGTGGAGAGAACTGCAGTGTTTCTAGAAGAATTGCAGAACTATTGAAAGGAGCCAAGAGTCTTTAAAAGTCCTCTATTTAAAGTTACCTACCTAGCACAGTGGCCATCTGCATATTGAGACCTGTGTTAGGAAAGGGTCAAGAAACAACTTTTATTAACCACCCATTTTACTTCACTGATATCTCTCCACTTACTGGGGCCACAGCGGAGAACAAATAAATAAAGTCTTGGATTACCGGTCAACTTTGAGGGAACCATAAAATAACTGCTTTGGAAGCTACAGGCAGAAATCTGGTTTAAGATCTATAAAAACAAGAGGCATTTAAAGATCCTCTTCTCCTGAAAGACCATCAAGGAAAATAAAGATCTCAAGCAAGGTTTATTCTAAGTTGAGTCACTGAGCTACACAGTTCTCCAGTACTCCAGTACTGCACTGAGGCACAGCACTGCAAACTCAAAAACAGCAGGCTTTTCCCTCCCTTTTCTTTTTGTTAACCTGTCTTCAGTGCAGCTTCTTTCCCATCTCATCCCGCTTACATCCAAGCTACGTGAATATAAGTTTTTCCAGACTTTCCACTGCCACACGTTCCCTCAAAGTCACAAACCCTCAGTGAGGGAACACCACCAGCAGTGAGGGAACACCACTGGCTGACACGTACCAAAAGCACTGCTACAGGGAGAGGAGGCCAAGGCAGGAGAGCAGATCACTTTTTTGCCACATATCAAAATAAGAGCTATTGAGAACTGCGGTACTAACTACTACTCAAAGTAAAAAAGCGGCTGCGTGTCCTGTTGCTGAATGAAGTTGGTTTAGATTTGGGCATGTCACAAGTTAATGCACTGCAAATAACTAGGAAGTGCTCTCTCATTGGCAACTCCAAATACCCAGTGACTGTAACACTGATGTCTGCTACAAAGCACAGGAGAGAATCTTGTTCTCTTTATCTTAGCCAGTACAAGATGCAACTTGCAATCAAGAGATCTTTTCTTCTTTGGGACAGAATTCATAACATCGAAGTCTGGTCATATCTCCTTAAAGCAAACAGAACTGTTGATTACAAAAACTGATCATGAATGGCATCCATTAAAACCATCAAATAGCCACAGCATCCTTTCTGCAGAACATCTTGAAGCTTCTGTAAGTCCCTCTGTTCCACTAAGCTGGAATGGACATGCTGGGTATAGGTGTCTGGTTTTAAGTTAAATAGGTTTTCTGTGACTATCTGAATTCTTTCATTACTATTCCCCTTTGAGGCACCTTACTACAGAAGGTTCCCTCACCTTCTGTGTATGTACCTTTAGAAATCCACCCCTAAACTCCATGTATCCTAATACAGAGATGGAGTCCTGCTCAGCAAGAGGAACAGTCTATAAAATCTCACGGAGGGAACTGGTTAGACGTTACTATTTTTTTATCTATTTTAAGTGTCTCCAAAATGTTCTGAACCACTGACAGTATTCAGTATATCTTCCACAGGACACCTTAATCAAATTTAGATTTTTCAAATAGAGAGTCAATGAGGTTTTGCTTTCTTAGGACCCAACACCGACAGAGATCTCTCTTCAGAACAGAAAATGCCAAACCAGACACACGCCATAGCCATTTATTTCTAGTTGTTTATATAAAACTACATGAAGACACATCACAGTCGCACTGTTTGCAGGAACAAACTTTCCCAATACAAGGCACAATGAGTTCACTCCAACTCTCTGCCCAAGCACTGCAGAACATATTGACAGTTAAAGTGCCTTTATGCCCTTGTGAACAGCACCATGACATGAAGACTCCCCATGCAATTCTTTACGTGTACTGTTGGTGAAAACCTGCCAAACCTCCCATGCACAGGGTGTCTGCCACTACATTATGCGTTGCTTTTAGATATAAGAAAAAAAATATTTGGGAGGAAAAAAAAAATCAAACATCTTTCCACTTAAATTTTGAAAATGCAGATCGGAAACAGTCACCTGAACACTGATGTGAGAAGTTATGACCAACTGGTTCCAAAGTTTTGGAAAGGCCTTCTCTTCACATGTTGCTTTTGACGTTTTTATTAGTAGGAAAATCTTCTAACTGAAAATGCAAACTGAATTTGTAGAACTGTTTTTGTAACTGAAAACATAATGACTTTTTTCAATAATGTCCGTTTGCAGGACAAGTTATGAATAGTCACTTCCAAAGTCTTATTGATGGCTCAATTATAGTTTATGTTGTCATGCATTTGGCGTGACAATATCGCCCATTCACAGCTATGTGAGGAGTTCACGCTTTTCTGTCCCCAGGCCTTGAAAGAGATTTCTTACCAGTAAAAGCAGCTGCAAAACTGAAGTAAATTGAAACGGAAGAGATAACAGGCAAGCACAGGGGTAAAGAAAAAGAACGTCTTGGCCAAGGAGTTTTGGTGACTTTATTCAGTCAGCAAAAAAAGAAAAACGTGTGGCAAAATAAAGCCTCTTCCATTGCTCCAGTTCAGAGTTCTGTTGTCTTGTTTGTTTCTAAAGTACATTTAAATTGTCTTTTTTACAGGGATGTAGCATCTCCTTAAATTATCTTTAAAACAAAACCATATCACTTTCACAGACTTCTGTTTGTGAAGAAAACAAAACAAAAAAACAAGAGGCAGTGTGAAATTTTGCGTTTATTTGTATTTGTGATTTCCAAGTTCTGAGACAAGGATTACACTGGAAATTCAGATTTCTTCCCTGAAATAGTCTTTCCAAAGACTCTTCTAAGTTACACAAATGATTTCTCTTCTTCCTGCCCTTTCCTCCCCCCACCATCTCTTGAGAACTGCCTGAAGGCAAATATAATTGGAACCTTGCACTCGCTGCAGACATGTCATGAACAAGAACATAATCCAGGGTCACCAGCAGGCTACAGGCACTGCACTGCCCTGCGAGCCGAGCGCTGGGGATAGGAATCGTGCCCGCAGCCTGACAGAGCTGAGACAGCCCAGCTCGCATTGTTCCCCAGCAATTCTGCTCACACGGCCCGCAGAAGGGCCCTGCCAGCTCCGAAAGCAATTGTACCTATTGCCCCACTCCCGGTTAGGAGGACAAAACATAAGGTCCTAAGGACTGAGGGGGAGGGAAGGTTGAAAGCAAGGATCTGCTTACAGACAGAGAAAAATATCATTAACTATTAATAACGAAAAGGCTGCAATGCAGACAGCCTGAAATCTGGTACAGCTTACTAAATCACAACTGCATGAGATCATTGTACTACAGCGCACCAGGAACAGCTCCACAGCTCCCTTTCAGGGAGAAATTCGTGGATTCATATGGAGACCACACGGTACATGTTTCCAGCAATACAGCACTTATGATGAGAGCTGTTTGGAAATTCAAAAAGATTTCTAGCTATACATTCACTTTAAAAGCAGGTCCTTCCGAAACAGGATGTTTTGTGCCAAACAATTTACAGACAATATTCCGTAAAGCAGAAGTGCAGATTTAATTCAGTCTGCAGTAACATCGAGGAGGGAGGTGAAATGCAAGTCATACATACCTAACAAAGTTCTCTCACTAGGAAGAAATGATGATTCCATTTCCTCTGGAAAGAGCCCTGTGGAAGCCAGCCTCTTATGCCAAGACAGTGGTTCCAACTTTTTTGCACCTCACTTCAGAAAACTGGCAATCAGTAAGAAGTTTATAATATAATTAATAAGCAAGGCACAGCAGAGAATTTTACCAAGTGCCAAAAAGGGGGGATGGGGGTGGTTTGTTTTTTTGACTGAGATTTAAAGTTTGGGGTTTTTTTTTTTACTTGCAGTATATTAGTGGCTTAGGTGGAACCCTCTATTCACATTTAAGCAAATCAATTAAGCTCATCCTACTTTTTGCTGTTCCCTGGAAAGGCATTTCAAAGAGTATCGATGTGTCCTTTCAGGTGCACTGTTCCTTGGTGAAATACAAAGTCACTGCTGTTTTCCAGGAAGACGGGATGACAAAGGGCTAAAGGAAAACAGGGGAGAAGGGCTGGATCACAGCAGTGCTATTGTCAGAATATAGGATAGGCAATGCCAGGCGTCTCAGAGTTGTGAGATGAGGAAAGAGCTGAAAATGCCAGTGCTGAGGGAAAGAAGTGAAGGTGCTCTGGGAAGGGGAGTTGCAGCCACTGCACTGCTCCAGTCCCCCCATTGTCCTCACCACATCCTTCCTGCAGCTGGTGCACAGCATTGGAGCTGTGCATCCTGTTCCCCTGCTCTCACCCCACTCACAGGCTCCACAGAGCAAAAAGGGGCTCAAGAGTTCAGCCCTAGTGTGAGACCTCACCAGCTACGTGAGCTCCTTTCTCAAGCAAGGTGGGTCTTTTAGTTTGGAATGTATTTTAGAGGAAGGGTCTGTTTGATCACAGCTGGTCCTGGTCTGTCAAGCCTCTCAAACAGTGCAGAAGGCCGTCCATGCACATGAGTGTTTGCATAAAGATGGAAAACAACAAGGTAAAGAACCACTGACAGAAGGTTTTTAGCAAAGGTCTTAAATTCACAAATTATTCAAAAATTTGCCACGTGGTTTCAAAGTAACTCATACAAGGAATAGTTTGAAAATACAGAAATAAGACACATGTAGAGATCTAATTGTAGGAATATCAAGAGCCTCACCAAGAAATGTCAGGATGGAAAGCAAATCGGGACAGTTCCACAACAAAAACTGCAGATAGTAGGAGGGTGTCCACTTCCTGGAACAGAAGTGGAAGAGGAAAGATAATAAATCTGGAGTCACAACCACATCAAAAGAACACTGCATGTGCTTAAGTGTTAACTTGCTCCTTTCTGGCATTTACTTTTGTTTGGGGATTTGAATGTAGAAACTCACTGTCTCTGGGAGTAAAAGTAAAACCGCTGGAAAAATGTAAATGTTAACAAATATATCAAAAAACAAACAACACCCCCCCACCAAATAAACCTTTCTCAGGTCTAAGAAACCAGCATAGCTCACTATCATTTCTTTTTCTAGAAGCAAAACTGGCAACTTCGAAGTGTTTGTGATAGTATTATTTTTTTCCCTTGCACTTGGAGTTAAGCATGCTGGCAACATTCCCATCAAGTTCAGAACTCATTAGGAGCCCAAAGATCAACTTTCACAGACACAGGAGACCAAAAGACATCAATGATTTACAGCACCTTGCCATATCAAGAGACAGTGGATCCCTACTCCTTTAATGAAACTTCGGAGAACATCAGAAACTGAAAACAAAGTTACTTTATCCAACATTTTTTGAGACTGAAGCTAAAATACTGCATCTGTCTCAGATATTCACATTTTTAAGAACATGCTGAAAAAAAGACGAGGATTATGCAGAAGAGTGCTGAAAAGTTACTGAAATTAGGCAGGGAAATCCATTTAGTGCCATATAATTAAAATACTAACAAAGAGAGAAAGACACAACTCTAACTTGCAAGTATTACAAGAATACAGTTCACAGAAAAACACCAGATAGTAACAGGCTACTATGACAAAGTCATGTCTGGGGTTCCTTTAAAATTCTATTTACTTATTTGTGTTTTCTGCCTAAAACCATGAGTAAATATTTCTTATCAGCATTAAAATGTCCGCAGGGTCAGCAGTCCCCAAGTTTTTTATACAGACAGATAGGTATATTTTTATATAGACAGAAAGAAACTTTTGTATTGAGTCTCTTGTCCCTTGCCGCTTATGAAGGCAAAGTGTATTTGCATGACCCAAACAAATCATCTGCTGAAAAGACAGTGATAATGCTGTCTGTGCTGCCAGGATCTGAGACTTTTTTCAAAAAAGTATCTTTGCATGACAAAAACCTAATGCTACACCAGACAGCTTTTCATTAGCAGAATGCTAATCAATTGATATCCCCAAGTAATTAATTACGCAGGGGGAACAGGAAGTCTCACAGCAAACATGTACATTCCATTTTCCTAAAGTTGTTCTGGCTCCTCCCGGCCTGTGAGCTCCAGTTTGGGGCAGACAGTGCCAGATGAACTGTGGAACAGAGCTTCTTTCTAAAAGGCTGCAAATCTGTTCCATTAATTCTCAGCTACACTAAGCACAGTTGACTTTGAAAACCAAGCCAAGCACTAGAATTGATCATTGATGCTTTGCATCCTTCAAAAAGCTCTGTACTTTTAACAAAACCTGCCACATTATTCACTGGAAAATTTAGCTACATGTCTTTTGTATTAAAAGCCTGTCTCTGGACAGCACGGGAAGATCCCAGATCTCATGAACTTTTCAATTTGTTCATCACAAGGCTTCTGCTCAAGAACCAAACATGAGACTCACAAAAATGTTAGGCAGAGATTTGCTATCATGCAGTGGAGCAGTGAGAGGGCAATCACAGGCCTTGACATTCCCCCTGTTGTGCTTCTCGGCAGGAAATACAATGGGATTTCATCAACAGTGATTAATCCCTAACAAAGGACAATGGATCCACTACTAGGAACCATCAAATCAAGCCTAAATGCCTTTTCTGGCAAATACGCTTCCATTAAATGCATTTTGAAAACCCAGCACGACACATACAATAAAGCTTCATAGCCTCAATTATTCAAGAGATGATTATTACTAGATTATCTAAATGGATTACTTTTATTGCCAGGAGTCCTGAGCACTATGGCTCAGAATTTCACTGTGCTATACAGTGCACTGACAAATAAACAGCCATTTCTAACATAAGAAACTCAGATTTTCCTTTTTATTATTAGTTTCATCAATAAACCAGAACAGAATCTACCAGCACATGCCAATTACATAGGATGTGCAGCTGCCTTGCATCTGCAGTGCAGCATTTCATTTGCCTAAGTAAACTCAAGAGTTTTGGTACTTAACTGGCAGCAGATTTATTAGCCCAGAGTGCCACATTAGCAAAACTACCCCTGGAAGGAAGGTAGGCAAAGACCAGCTAAGACAACATAAGACATAAGTTGGACAGAGTGATCTGTGAGCACAAATACGAGTAATATCTGAGCATTCAAACTCACAAGTGCAACCTACAGCTCATCCAGGTGCAGGATAACTCGTTAAACTGTGAGCAGGACTGACAGTGAATAAATAGGTTATTATTTAGCACAGAAGATCATAAATCAGTTTTTGTTTTTGAGAGTCCTCTTTCACAGAAAATACTAACCTGGCTTCTGTCCCAGTGCTTAGCAGCCACATTAGCGCCAGACAATGACTTGCCAGCACATCTAATGCCACCACACTAAACACATTCTGCAACACAGACATAAAAATCCTGGGATCTTGCACTTGCACTTTCCAGAATCTGACATTCCTCATTGTCACAGTCTGATGAGACTGAACTGTTTGCTAAGGAGGACGAGTTATAAGGTAGACCAAACTCTTCTCTCTCAGCAATTGTAATATCAAAATTAAGGGGCTTTACTCGAGGAAAATGTGGAAAAAACAGAAGAAATAACAACCCTTTATTGAAAGATATATGTATGTTGGCAAAAACAGTAACAAAACCACAGAAGAACCAGACAGCAATCTCAGAGGGAAAAAACAACAACAACAGCAACAAAAAAAAGTCTAAATGAATACTTCTCTGTCCTTTAGCACAGTCCTAATTGTGGCCTGCAGGGGGCGCTGTTGGATCGCTGAGGCTGTAGGGCCTGCAGTACCCTGTGGTCGGCAGGGGGCGCTGTGGGCTCCGTCAGTCACCCGCGGGAAGAGGGGCCTGGAGAGAGTCGTCCCGGACCACGTGGGGAAGCCAAGAAGGAGACTGGGGGGTCCTCGCCTCCGTGGGGACGATAAGGAAGGCAGGCAGTACACTCCCACGGGAACTCACCTCTGTCTCAAGTGGCGAGGACTCACTGCAGTCTCAGGTGGTGGTGTCTCAAAACTCCTCCTCCTCTCCCACGGACAAGCAAACTCTCCAATGAAGCACAGCAGCTCCGGGGAGCGGGACAGTCAGGCAGGTCGAAGCCAGCAGGATGAGAAGTCGAGCCGACCAGGATGAACAGCCAAAAGAAAACTAGACCTCCGGTCCCCCTCACCAAAAAAATGCCTGTCTGCACCCAGGGAGCCAACAACACCGTCTGCCCCTCACCTCCCGAACAGAACCAGCCCCCCGCCTCCCTCTCCAGTCTCTCCAAATGGGTCATTAACCTAGGCGGCTACATCCTTTGTAACGCTAATGGCCTCCCCCCCCACTCACTCCGTTTTTCCTTTGGAGTGGGGCAGGGGGAAGAAAAATTCCCCTGATTTCCTAATCTATAACATTGTCCACCCCTAATTTTTCTTTCCCATGCTACCACGCTTTATCAGATTTAAATCTTCGATCCTCATACGTACATGCAGTATTCCAACTATATACACATCCACTAATAGGTAGATACAGATACAGGTACAGGGTTACACACAGGTACAAGTATACAGTTACAGCCAGTTCACCCCGGAGTAAGGTTTCCCTGAGGTATTCATCGAGTTTCTCCATCTTCCTGCATCACCTACCAGGTGCAGCCGGGTCCTTGGGCAAAAACAATCCCACGAATGGGTTTGTCTTTGCTCGAGGCAGGGTTAACCCAAACCTTTTTCCCTAACACACCCCTCGCGTGAATCACTGGGACCTTGTCTCCATCCATGGTGTGGAGGGACTCTGACTGGGCAGGACCGGCTCGGTTGACGGAACCTCTGGTGTTAACTAACCATGTAGCCTGTGCTAGATGCTGATCCCAGTGCTTGTCTGTCCCTCCACCCAACGCCTTCAGGGTGGTTTTCAACAGTCCATTATGTCGTTCAACTTTCCCTGCGGCTGCTGCATGGTATGGGATGTGGATTTGATGCCATGCTCCTCTGCCCAGGTGGCAACTAAGCTGTTCTTGAAATGAGTTCCGTTATCTGATTCAATGCGCTCTGGGGTGCCATGTCGCCACAGGACTTGCTTTTCAAGGCCCAGGATGGTATTTCGGGCAGTAGCGTGAGGCACCGGGTACGTCTCCAGCCATCCAGTGGTGGCTTCCACCATGGTAAGCACATAGCGCTTACCTTGGCGGGTTTGTGACAGTGTGATGTAATCGACTTGTCAGGCCTCCCCATACCTATACTTACTCCAACGTCCACCATACCATAGGGGCTTCAGTCTCTTAGCCTGTTTGATGGTAACGCAGGTCTCACAGTCATGGATAATCTGGGAAATAATGTCCTTGGTTAAGTCCACCCCTCGGTCTCGTGCCCATCTATGGGTGGCATCTCTGCCCTGATGGCCTGAGGCATCACGGGCCCATCGTGCTAGGAACAACTCTCCTTTGTGCTGCCAGTCCAGGTCCACCTGTGACACCTCGACTCGTGCAGCTCGGTCTGCCTGTTCATTGTTGTGATGCTCTTCATTGGCTCGACCTTTGCGTACATGGGCGTCTACGTGACGGACCCTCACAGCAAGCTTCTCTGTTCGGGTAGCGATGTCTTGCCACATATCAGCGGCCCAGATGGGTTTTCCCCTGTGTTTCCAATTGGCCTTCTTCCATCCGTCCAACCATCCCCACAGAGCATTGGCTACCATCCACAAGTCAGTGTAGATGTAAAGCTTTGGCCACTTCTCCCGTTCAACAATGTCCAATGCCAGCTGGACCGCTTTGAGCTCTGCGAATTGGCTCGATTCTCCTTCCCCTTCAGTAGCTTCTGAAACTTGTCGGGCGGGGCTCCATACAGCTGCTTTCCATTTGCGCTTCATTCCTACAAGGTGACAGGCACCGTCAGTGAAGAGGGCATAGCGCATTTCCTCTTTTGGTAGTTTATTGAATTCTGGGGCTTCCTCAGCCCGTACCACCTGCTCTTCTTCTTCTTCATCTGCTAGACCAAAGCTCTCACCTTCAGGCCAATTTGTGATGACTTCTAGGATCCCAGGGCAATTCAGATTTCCAATACGGGCACGCCGTGTGAGCAGAGCGATCCACTTACTCCATGTAGCATCAGTGGCATGATGTGTAGAGGGCGCCTTTCCCTTAAACATCCCGTTCAGCACTGGTAGTCGAGGTGCCAGGAGTAGCTGTTCTTCTGTGCCAATCACCTCGGAGGCAGCTTGTACTCCTTCATAAGCCGCTAGGATCTCCTTCTCTGTTGGCGTGTAGTTGGCTTCAGATCCCCTGTAGCTTCGACTCCAGAACCCAAGTGGGCGAACTCGAGTCTCACCAGGTACTTTTTGCCAGAGGCTCCAGGAGAGACCTTTATTCCCAGCTGCAGAATAGAGTACATTTTTCACATCTGTCCCTGTCCTGACTGGCCCAAGGACTACAGTGTGTGCAATCTCTTGTTTAATCTGTTCGAATGCCTGTTGCTGTTCAGGGTCCCACTGGAAATCATTCTTTTTGCGGGTAACCAGGTAGAGAGGGCTTACGATTTGACTGTACTCCGGGATATGCATCCTCCAGAAACCTATGGCACCCAGAAAAGCTTGCATTTCCTTCTTGCTGGTCAGTGGGGCCATGGCTGTGATCTTATCGATGACTTCTGTCGGGATCTGACGACACCCATCTTGCCATTTCACCCCCAGGAACTGGATTTCTCAGGCAGGTCCCTTAACCTTACTCTTCTTTATGGCAAAACCAGCTCCCAGGAGGATCTGGATGATTTCCTTTCCTTTTTTGGAAACCTCCTCTGCTGTGTCCCCCCATATGATGATGTCATCAATGTATTGCAGGTGTTCTGGAGCCTCACCCTTCTCTATTGTGACCTGGATCAGTCCGTGGCAGATGGTGGGACTGTGTTTCCACCCCTGGGGCAGTCGGTTCCAAGTGTACTGCACGCCCCTCCAGGTGAAAGCGAACTGCGGCCTACACTCTGCTGCTAAGGGAATGGAGAAGAATGTGTTTGCCATGTCAACAGTGGCATACCACTTTGCTGTCTTGGACTCCAGCTCATACTGGAGCCCCAACATGTCTGGAACAGCAGCACTCAACGGTGGGGTGACTTCATTCAGGCCACGATAGTCCACAGTCAGTCTCCATTCTCCATTAGACTTACGCAAAGGTCAGATGGGACTGTTGAAGGGTGAATGGGTCTTGCTGATCACCCCTTGGCTCTCCAGCTCACGGATCATCTTATGGATGGGGATCACAGAGTCTCGGTTCGTCCAGTACTGCCGGCGATGCACTATTGTGGCGATTGGCACTTGCTGTTCCTCAACTTTCAACAGCCTCACGGCAGAAGGGCTCTCCGAGAGACCAGGCAACGAGTTCAACTGTTTAGCCGCCTCTGTCTCCACAGCAGCTATTCCAAAAGCCCATCTATGTCCCTTGGGGTCCTTGAAGTACCTGTTCTTGAGGTAGTCAATGCCCAGAATACATGGGGTATCTGGACCAGTCACAATGGGGTGTTTCTACCAGTCTTTCCCGGTCAAGCTCACCTCAGCTTCCACCATGGTCAACTCTTGAGACCCTCCAGTCACCCCAGAAATGGAAATAGTCTCTGGTCCCACATGTCCTGAGGGCATTAACGTACACTGAGCGCCAGTATCAACCAAAGCCTGATATTTCTGTGGGTCTGATGTGCCAGGCCATCTGATCCACACAGTCCAGTAGACACGGTTGTCCCGTGCCTCTGCCTGGTTAGAGGCAGAGCCCTTCTAACATTCGTTTTCATCTTGCCAGTCACTGTTTTCCTCTTGTGAATGTCGACGAGAGGTGCCCTCTAGCACCCTGCCTGCAGGATACTGGTACGGTACTCACTTTCACAGACTTCCCCTTTTCTTTCTCCTTCAACTCTTGTACTCAGGCTGCTAGGGCCTGGGTAGGTTTCCTCTCCCACCATCTCATTTCTTCTCCATGGTCAGTTAGGAAGTACCACAACTCAGTTCGTGAGGTCTGTCCGCTCTCTCGAGCTGGGGGACGTCTGGTTTTCACTGGGGCCATATGGAAATTGCTTCCCTCAATCCTCTCTTTCAACCCTGTAGTTAATTCCTTGAGCTCATTAATCATTGTCTCTACAGAGGAGATGCGGGCCTGTAGCGGTCCTTCAATCATGCTGTCATACAACCGAAGTTTATTTATTACAGACATCACTGGATCCCGCTTCTCCCCAGCCTCCAATGATGTCAGGTAACCTTTATGTGGGGACAGCCCCATACGTGTGAAGCTCCAGCACATCTGTGGTGTACACTTAACCTTGTCAGGATCGTTGGTAGGTTGCCCATCCCCTCCAAACAGTACTTCCAGCAATGCCATTTCTCTCAGCGTAGGATTCCTTCTTCTATGGTCTTCCAGCTCTTTGTGTAATGATCTGCCTGCAAAGAATCTCTGTAAATGAACCTCTCCCTCACACCATCCAGGAGCCGTGTCCAGAGAGACAGGGACTTCGATTCCCTCACAAACACCTCCTCAATACCCTTGGGCAATAGATCTCAGGAACCTCGCTTCACTGCCATCAAAGTTTACTGCATCACCTGTAGAGTCGAAAACTCGGATCATCCAGGCCAGAATGGGCTCACTCGGACAACGAGCAACGTCTGTCCGTAAATTCCGGAGGTTATTGTATGATAAAGACTCAGTGATGATTTCTGGCTCTAGAGCAGCCGTTTGTGAGGACCCTGCCTCTCCATCGTCGTCAACCGGGTGAACTGATTTGGCTTTATATTTCTTCCTGTGGATAGGGGCAACCTCCGTTGGCCTTGTCTGCCCCTTAGTTTTGGCCTTATCCTGAGTCACCTTGCTATTAGGCATCTTGTTCTCATCTTTTCCTTTCCCCTGGAAGTGTTGCACCATAACAAGCAACTTCCTGTAGGCAATGGCCAAGGCCCCGCATGCAGCTGCCAACTACCTCTCCATGGATCCATCACGACTTCTCTCCCTCATGGCTTTCATTATTTTTGTAGGGTTCAGGAGTTGTTCAAGGGTGAGCTTCCATGTTATGGGAGCTGAGTAGCTTTCTAGGAATTTACCCATGTCCTCCCATAACCCATGCCACTCGAGGTTTTCCACCCCTGGACCAGGCTCCTGAACGCCTTCTCGGTAATTCTTGGCCTTGGTTTGGTATATCAGGTACACTATAATGGCACAAACTAGGATGAAAAGCCCAACAATTGAAATGTCTCTGACATCTAAAAAGGATTTAAACTTCCCAGAGGCCATTGTGTTGTATCCAAAAGGGAACTGAATAAAGGGTTGGGCGCATGCATTCCCCTGTGTGTCTCCATCTTTAAAACCCCAGAGGAAACAGCTTAGGCTAGAGCAGTAGTGCATCCTTGAGGACATATTCCAGATGAAAATCACAGGTGCTGAGTTTGCCATGTCATATACCCAGTGTGCAAACTCAAAGGCACTTATTGCAATGAGAGTACTAGTATCTGAACTGAAACACACTGACAGGTGGGACAGATATCTTGGCATGGTTATATACCAGAGGAAAGCAACAACCCCCAACATCATGGTGCCTACAAGTTCAAAACGCATGTCATTCACACAAAGGGTAGTTATTCTTTTTCCACCTTTCCTCTTTCCAGGCCCCACGTTGGGCGCCAAAAATGTCACAGTCTGATGAGACTGAACTGTTTGCTAAGGAGGATGAGTTATGAGGTAGACCAAACTCTTCTCTCTCAGCAATTGTAATATCAAAATTAAGGGGCTTTACTCGAGGAAAATGTGGAAAAAACAGAAGAAATAACAACCCTTTATTGAAAGATATATGTATGTTGGCAAAAACAGTAACAAAACCACAGAAGAACCAGACAGCAATCTCAGAGGGAAAGAACAACAACAACAGCAACAAAAAAAAGTCTAAATGAATACTTCTCTGTCCTTTAGCACAGTCCTAATTGTGGCCTGCAGGGGGCGCTGTTGGATCGCTGAGGCTGTAGGGCCTGCAGTACCCTGTGGTCGGCAGGGGGCGCTGTGGGCTCCGTCAGTCACCCGCGGGAAGAGGGGCCTGGAGAGAGTCGTCCCGGACCACGTGGGGAAGCCAAGAAGGAGACTGGGGGGTCCTCGCCTCCGTGGGGACGATAAGGAAGGCAGGCAGTACACTCCCACGGGAACTCACCTCTGTCTCAAGTGGCGAGGACTCACTGCAGTCTCAGGTGGTGGTGTCTCAGAAAAACTCCCCCTCCTCTCCCACGGACAAGCAAACTCTCCGATGAAGCACAGCAGCTCCGGGGAGCGGGACAGTCAGGCAGGTCGAAGCCAGCAGGATGAGAAGTCGAGCCGACCAGGATGAACAGCCAAAAGAAAACTAGACCTCCGGTCCCCCTCACCAAAAAAATGCCTGTCTGCACCCAGGGAGCCAACAACACCGTCTGCCCCTCACCTCCCGAACAGAACCAGCCCCCCGCCTCCCTCTCCAGTCTCTCCAAATGGGTCATTAACCTAGGCGGCTACATCCTTTGTAACGCTAATGGCCTCCCCCCCCACTCACTCCGTTTTTCCTTTGGAGTGGGGCAGGGGGAAGAAAAATTCCCCTGATTTTCTAATCTATAACACTCATCCAACGCACTACATGCCTAATGGAAGCTAGGCAGCCCCAGTAATAATGGAGTTCATTAAACAGACGTTTACAAAGGACAGAAATATCCAGCTGTCAGAGCAGGACATCCACTCAGAAAATAACACTCTCTGCTCTCTCTGCCCTGATCCAAAAGAAAAGCCTACAAAACATTCCAAAAAATAATGAGTCTAGAAACAAACTTCACCGAACACCAAAAATCATAAACTCAGTAAAGTGCCACAAACGCAGATATTTTACTCCCCTCTTCATGTTCCAAACAAACTACCTTTTTTCTTTTTTTCTCCCTGGAAAATAAACTTATTTTAGCACTTCTTTCACTCCCTCTTCCCCTCAATCCCCCTTGCTTCCATTTCAAAGACTCGGATGCTGAAAAGCATGTCTAGATTTTACCCACCAACTACACCAAAACATTTAATAATGGTTTCTTTACCTTTGAAGCTTGGTTTGCCTACCTTTTAACAAGTCACACAGTAGTGCCCGTCTTTCAAGGGCTCCCATCTTTTCTTAAAAAGGTTTGCTAAAGGTTCATAAAGGCTCTACCTTACAAAGGTGGACTCCCTCCCATCAGAGCAGTATAAGCCACAAAAACTTCACCAATTCCCTGAGCAGGGAACTGAAGAAAAGTGGAAGCTGGGTTTAGTTAGAGAACTAACTTTTGTTCTCACTCAGGGTTCAGCACATCCACCTCCAGGGACCCAGATGCTGCAACAGAACTTACCCATCCATGCAATCCCTCTTTGGCAAAGTCCTGATAAACATCAGGAGCACTGTTCATCACCTACTGGGTCTGCCTTGTTTACTGACTGGTACTTACAGATGGTCTTTCTCTGAACCTGTAACCAAACTGATTTCCTTTATTTAAGCACAACGACAGAAGGACTGAGAAATAAGCCTAGAGAATGTCTATTTTAACATCTTGTGGTGATACTTAAGGCTATCTTGATTTTATCAGGCACACCCATTTTCAGGACTCCTACATCTCAGTCTGAATCCTTGAATTATTACAACCCACACTTGTGAGTGGGAGTTGAAAATGTGAAGAAAAAAAAATTTTAAAAAAATCTTCTTTTACAACAGCAGTCCTGTAGGCTTAATTAAAAACAAAGAAACCAAAAAAAGCAAAGGAAAAAAAACCACCAAGAGATGACAGAGTCACTGGCTTAACAGCACTCAAATTCTTTGCCAAGACACAAAATTCTTTCTGTTCTTGCCTATTTTCCCTAGACACCTCCACCTCCTCTTTCCCATTAAACTAAACCAATATGTTCACACAGTCAACCGTTCCAATAACTTGGTCAATATAAAATATTCATTGTAGCTCTAAATCTATCAAATTAGGATGATTATTCCCTACCAATTCAAGAAGCATAAAAACTCAGAGGACTGCAAGCACACCGATGCTGCTGTTTCCCCTACCAACTCTGTAAGGTTGTCCTCTTGTGGGAGAATTAAGAACTTGATCATGAGGGCATTTAATGACAGCACAGTCCAGATTTCAACATGTTTTACCACTTTCACAGGTTGGAGATGTTAAAACAAGAAGGTGTCACAAACCCTACTTAGCACCTAAAATTTTGTTAGGCAAAACTGAATGAGTACAAATCAGAACATATGGAGCACTTCTTCTGTCTTTCATGATGCAACCCACAGAAGTGATTAGCTTGGCTTGTGACCAATTTGACATCTTGACAAATCAGTCAGTTCCTCACAGAAAAAGGATCTCAACTATTACATGTTTAGGCAAACCAGGTTAATTTGATTATTACTCAACTCCTCTGTCATTCCCAATTATTCAAAGCTCCACAATAAAGCGAAAACCAAGGGGTCTTTGCCACATCTATAACAAAACACAACCAGTATCACAACTGATATATGAAACAGCCTGCTGGAAATTCAAGTTACAATCAACTCCTGTCATCGAGATGTCAATGATGGTGGGCCTACTAAAACATCAGAAAAACATTCAAATAAAGCGATTCCAAAGGCCTGAGGATTAAAAAGTTATTGTTAGCATTCAAACTTCAAGATCAATAGTCCCTTAAACTTTCAGTAGAAATACCTGGTTCCACTTACCACTTCATTTTCTAGACCACAAATTATCTGCACACGGTTCAAAAGTCACTAGTTTAATCCATTTCAAAAATTTTTTCCTGAGTTTCATACCACAGAAACAAGATGTGTGATGGAAATGAAAAATACATTCTCTGCGTTGGGGGGAGAAAAATCCAGAATGTACTTAAAACAGGAGTTGAATAAGACTGCTTAGCACAACCCTATGATTAGGGTCACAAAAGCCATTAAAACTCCCTAAATGACACTAACATGCAGTTTGCACCATCAAGCACAACATGCTTGATACAGAACTTTCAGTGTTCATCCCAATGCTATTTGTTTCTATGAACTCCTCCAAGGCCCATACCCTCAAACTTATATTTAAGCTATTACTTCAGTTATTACATCACTTTTCCCTGTGAACTTCACAGGACTCTGCTCACACACAGCCTCTCACAATGCTGCCACACAGTAATTGTTTACGACATCACAATGCCAATAGCTGTCTTTTTGACATCATTTTGCCTCCTTTCTCTACTAATGTCTGGGATTTTGGTTTCAAAGTCTTCAGACTCAGTTACAAAATGCCAAGTCCTACTTCTGATCCACAGTTCAAACCTGTCACTGGTTACTTAAAAAAAAGAAAAAAAGGGCAAGAAAGAAAGAAAAAAAAAAAAATCCGTTTCAGCCTGCCACCTTTGGGTTTCATCCCTGGTTGTCCTTCATGTTTGACAGACATAACCAAAGAACAGCAGTAGAGTCACACCTCCGAAACCTCTCCTACCTCTCCTCTGTCACAAGAGTTCCCGAAGGTTTGGCTGCTGTACACAAACACTGCATCACTGTAACCTCATTTCAGCTCCTTGTCCTTCCAGGTTTCCCAAATCCTGCTCCGTGTCCGCACAGCACCTCCCACACCGAGGGCTTGCTCAGAGAGGGTCCTTCAGCTCAACAGAGCCGCGTGGACACAGGAGCTGGGATCTCAGCAGCTCCAGAGCTCAGAGCTGGCACAAGTTTATCATGCAATCCACAATCTGTTTACCCCAGAACATTCCAGTTCCACCTCCAGACAACCAAAATCATAAACACAAGTTCATTTTTTAAGTTAACTGCCCCACAATCCTTCAGATCATCTTCAGCAAAAATACATCACTACTAAATCAATTTATTACCTACAGAACCAGAGCCAACAGACCTGTGTAACCATATAATGCTACCAGAAACAGCCTGTATGTCCTTTTTTTTAAAATGAGAACTCAACAGTTTCAGTAGGTTTGTTCTTCACACTAAAAATGAAAGTTATTAGTTAGCTAACTATATCTTATTTCCTGAGGGAAGGGAGGTTTACTGGAAGCCTTCCAACTGTGAGGGCAGGACAAGATGATTATGAGAACCCTGAAGCACTCTGACCATAGAAAGATGCAATAAAGAGAAATTAAAATATAGCTCATCAGTGGGATAGGCAGGGAACAGGAAATGCTAAACAATACTTGGTCACCATCAGATTGAGTGCTTTGCACAGGATAAGAGAAGACTGAAAGCAGTGTCAATAATTTTGACTCACGCATCCAGAGAGAACAGTCTAATCTTCTGCTATTTATACTTACAGGACAGTAAGACACCTTCTCCCTGCATAACACTTACCATTGCTGATTTTCTCATGCTGGCTACCTTGGTGGTTTGATATTTCTAAAATTAGAAGGTAAGAAAAAACATAGAATGCAGCAAGGTGTAGGGGGATATTATTTTACAGCACTCATTTCACAGCACCTCAACAACGCTTTTTAGTTGGAAGGACTGTGATATTAAGTGCTCTATGAAAATGTTTAAAGATTTCTTTGCAAATTACATTACAACCTGTAGAAAAATCTTTACTGTATTCTTTTCCCCAAGTGTGCATTTCCCATAATACACACATATTTTAAGTTATAAACCCCTGCAAGTTGGAGCCAATGTCACAGCCTTCAGACTGTTAACCCATCTGGCATGACTGCTACAACAGGACTTTATTTTCTTCTAGATGGTTAATAAAATCTTTCACTAGAATATCTGAGTAAGTACTTTCCATTTTAAATGATGTTAATAAAGTATTGGGAAACAGTTAGAAGGACTATATAGAAGCAACCAATAGAGAAATGGAAACATACTTCAAAGCACAACTGAACAGCACATCCTGCCCTAGTCCATCGTTACTGCTCCCCATAACACCCTTCACCACCACCACAAGGGCTGTGCACCCCAGAACCCACAACCTCAGCTCTCCTCTGCCCACCAGCAATGCCAATAAACCAGGGCAGAGTTGAGTCCTGCACACTCCACTGCACAAGGACTACAGTGGCAGTTTGCAAGTGCTGTGGCAAAGCAGATACATCAATTTTCTTATGAAATGCCTCTAGCTTTTATCACCATAAACACCAGCACTAGTAGGCAATATCTCATTACCACACAATTGTTTATTACTTTCTACTGCTATTTCAACGTGTATATGGATATTAATTTTTAAGGATGCTTTCCAGTTAAGACTTCCCTGTTAACTTTCAGCTACTGCCAAATTTCAGAAGATCTGGAAGTTTCTGTCCACACATGAATTTCCTGTGAGGTCTGCAAAACAAGTGCCTTACAAATCCATACACTTTACTGAGGGTGAGCTGGCTGCAGTTCCAAACCTCGTGCTGCCACTGCCCAGCTGACAGGCCCAATAAAGAAAGGTGTGGGATATGGGCAAAGCCAACACTGAGGCAATGAAGAAAACACCTGGTATTAATTAAAAGTAGATTTCAGTAACACACACACATATTTAAGTCAGACATCACTGTCTTCTAAGGTCCAAAGCGGAAAAAAAACCACCAACTCCTCCATACTGAAGGGAAGGGTTAATTCTGTAGCCTCACTGGTTCAGACAATAAGATCACACTGTAGAGAGATTGAATAGCCTGAGGCTGGATAAAGCTGCAGAAAGAGTTTGTACTTTACTAGACATCTGATAAACTAATCCCCTTCAAGGCTACCTGCCTGTTTAAGCTCTCATAACTAAGAGAATTCAACAGCAGCCTTAGTTAAAAATCAGCTGAGAGGGCAGCCAAGCAAGCAGCACAAATTCAGGGACAACAAGAGAGCGCTAGCACAGACACACTCAGAACCACTGCTCTGGGATCCACAGGTACTCCAAACCCACCGCAGGGTATATGAGGGAAGCAGTTTTTAAGACCTAACTTTCCAGCTCCCAGAATTATGTTGCTGTGTTATTCTCCAGGGAACTCAGACTGACAGCCTACAGTTCTCTATTCCAAATACCTTGCAGTTAAGCAGGGTTTGTGCTCAGGCTCTCCATCCTATACACACAGTCCCAAGGAAAGAGCAGCACATGCCTGCTATGCTACAAATGAGTCTCCCTCCCAGTGAAGATCTGACAAGGAGATACAGCTAACTCCTGGGAAGAGAAGGAAACAAAGCAATTAAGAAGAACCACAAAAAAAAAACAAACCAACACACACACCAAAAAAAAAAAAAAAGCTCAGTTCTACAGCTAACCTGAACAATGCCAAACTGATACAGCCTTAGGAACAAGAACTGCACATGGCCCAAGTTGTGATTAATTAAATAGCAATACCAGCTTCATCTCTGTGCTCTGCCTTTCAATAATCAACATTTTTCAGATTTTGTTTTTCTGAGTTTACTTGGCTTTGAGTAAAACTACCAATTCAGGTACTGAACTTGAACATTTAGACTTCTTTTACTTACAAATTTCTTTGTATTTCCTTGTGTAAGAGATTGGAGGCAGTGGAGTCAGAAGCCTCCCAGGAAGGGATGCTGGCTTTTGTACAGACAAAAGCCCTCCTTCTGTCAATTTACACCAAACTATCTGTGGGTTTTTCCATTCAAACCCATCACAGTCCTCTCTTCTTTCCTTGCCTCCACTGCTGATCGATTTTTCTGGATGTGCCCACCCAATCTTGTTGTAAGAAGAACTGATTCAAGAAAGATCAAGAACTGATCAAAAGGTTTTCAGGGAAAAAAATAGGAAAAAGTTGTTTTCCATTCTATCCTGCCTCCAAATACTAGCAAATTCAGTCCTAAGATTCCCAAGGGCCATTCTGCATGTCCTTACATTGTCCTCTTCTTAACTGAAGACATATTCTAAAAGCAGAGGCCAAGACCAAAACCAGACTTGTGTAAGAAAGGAAGGAAAAACACAGGCAAAGAACGAATTGCTGATTCCCACTGGAGCACTCAATTCTTTCAAACAGACCAATAAACATTCCTGAACTCACAAGTCCCAGGTACCTGGAAATGGGGAGCTACCGTAACATAACACATCTTAGGAAAAAAATGTGCTTTTTTACCTCCGCCAAAGAATCCAAGAACCCTCTGGAGACACCTCTTACATGGGGGAAGTTTGTACCAGCTGAAGAGCCTCACAAAGTTCTGCCATTATTTTAGCAGAAGAGTAACATATGGGCAAACTTAATTTCAAATGCGATAAACAGAATCCAAGTGAGCAGTGATCACCTTTGCCATGCTATTGAGACATGAGCCACGCCCAAATGCATTAAAAAGCTAAAATTAAAACAAAAAATTAATATCAGGTAACAGGAAATCTATTCATTGTCCAAAAAACTGACAGAGGGAAATACATGACACACAGATGTCATGTTACCTAGGAAAGAGCCTATTACAGAACTCTAACAAAAATTGAATAGTGTCAGCAAGCCATGTTTCTGAGTCAACAGAAAGCCAGATCTTTAATAAAGGATGGTTAAGGTTTTTTTATTTTGAATTTAAAGTACTGTATTCATTTTCCAAATAAATCATCTGATAGAATTAGAAAGTTAGTAAATTAATCATTTATTAAACAAAGTTTTTCATTTATATATCTAGTTTAGGCCTGATTTGCTAAATTGAAATCTTGTAAAAAGCTACAGGTAACAAAAGAAAAGATTAATTTATACTACAAATTTCTGAAGGAAAAAATATGCTGCAAAGTAGTAAAGCACTTGAAACATTTTCTACTTATAAACACAAACTGAAATTTCTTTGAGTCAAAATTTATTGTCTTTTACAAGATGATGCACAAGGAGGCAAGTACCCCAGTACAGAGAAAAGCTACCTATTAAATTCAGAAGCGGTCATGACATTATCTAAAAATACTCCCATATCACATTCTGACCTATATACAAATATTAAAATACGACAGTATACAGGAGGATCAGGTGTATTTAGGACAGCACACCTGGATTAACAGTTAGCAAGCCAGAAATATTTAGTTGTCACCTCCACCTCTTTTTTTATTTAAAGGTTTACTCGCTGCTTAACTGTTATTAAATAGATCAACACCAAGGTTTGACCAACATCTGAGTATACTAAACATAAATTGCACCTGCAATAGACAATTTTGTTACCATAACTGAAAAAACAACTATATACTCCATTGGAGAAATAAATTTTTATAATTTAAAACTCGTTTATAACGTTATTTTATTGCCTGAAAAAAAAAAATTTAAACCCCAACTTGACAGTATTAAATTAAATCTGCTCAGAACAACCTTCAGAAAGGAAACAATGTGAAGATACACATCTTGGTGCAGATAGTCATTTAAGATATGCAGTGAACTGCACACTCTGTGGAATAATCTAGTTCAAACAGACATTTATTTGGACAGGGTTAGTAGGGACTGACAGACAGAACAGATACCTCCTGTCTCCTGGGTTAAGAAATGGTAAAGGAAAATTGCCACATTTATAAGCTCCAGAGAGGAGCAAGGAGCAGCAGAGCAGAGCTAATAAAATCATGAGTGGCACACAAAAGGCAGGGACCAAAGCGTGTCTGAAACAAGAGAAGGCAACCCCGAGTAGGAAGCGCAGTCAAAGCCTGACCCTTCTTTGTCACAGGATGTTGAAAAGTTCACAGAGATTCAAAAAGATTTCCTACTAATTCATTTAGAGAAAATCCAGGAAGGGCTACAAAACCCAAAGACCTCTGCTGGGTGAAGTCTCTGAGCTCTAAATCTCCAGAACAAAACCCTGAGGAATTGGAGAGACATGACAGCCAAGCACCACAACAACAGCTCTTAAGACCACAGTACCTCATTCAATTCAGTCTTCAACTACATCAGCTTCTGTATTTTGGACTGAAATGTCAGCAGCTAGACCACTGTTGGCTCCTATCTCTTTAAATCTCACCATGGGTCCACAGCCCAAAGCTCATTAACCCTCCTCTACAAACTGCTCACAACAGGTCTTGGTTGCACACGTTTTCTCCTGTCTTTGAAGAAAACCAAGGCTGAAAAAAACTACAGATTAATGACAAACTCCAGTCAAGTCAAGTTCACTCCAGTGAAATCTTAACTGCACTCCTATTTCCTGGCACCCTCTCTCCAAGATTTTCTACACTAACTGAACAGTAGATCACATATATCCTATGATTACCCCAACAAGTTTTTTTTATCTGCTTGACTTTGGCTTTTGGGTTGTTTTGTTTGTTTTTGAAAGGCAGTCAATTTACATTCTGTGTTTCAGGAAAGGAGAGAAGCCAAGATCACCAAAAAATAAGGAAATAAGCTGGAGGAATATTTTGAAATGACCCCATCCTCACCAAAGTACAGCTTTCCAGCCCCTCCTCACCAGACGTGCAGGACTGAAGAGACTTGACTTGGGCCACCTGGCAATGACTCAGCAAGTGCTCTCTCTTTCACAGAGATTTTAAAATCTTTCAGATTTTAAACCATCATTAAGATTGAAGAGCCCTGTTCCCCTAGCAAAAAAGTAAAACCATGGTGAGTCAACCCAAATAATAAGTCAGTAGTGTCTGCTTAAGTCACCTGCAGTGCAGCCTAACTTCAATCATTTCAGCATTTGCATCAGCTACATGGCTGTTCAGAACACTCAAAAAGATCTTCATACAGATGCAGTATTACATGCAATACTTTGCTGAGTCAGGGGTGTAGGCATTTTAACATACAGATGCTTAAGTTTCCCTCAAAGCATTTAATTCCACATCTATTCTTCCAAAACTTGCTTTTCCAAATAAGTATAGTATCACCAGACATCAAATGGTCATGTTATGGGCTATTCTGAACACGTATTTCCTTATTCAACGGAAAGCAGAAATTATAGTAAGTGAATAAATATCTTTAACTCAACTGCAACAAAAGATCCCTGCATTACAGGTGGACACATTTACTAGTTACAGTGAACACAACCGTCAAAGGTATTTGAGCCAGTTTTCAACTACTTCATTCAGGCCATGGTCCAGAGACATTTCTCCTGGAAACAGTGCCAGTTTAAGCTGCTCCCACCCTCAGCCATTTGTCTGGGATTGATCCCACACCACCTCCTCAACCTCAGTACAACTGCCTGGAGTGCCATATGGTGAATGGATCAGGAAACTGCTCAGGGTTAAAAAAAAATTAAGCCAGCAGTGCCACCAAGAGAAATGTCTGTGGAACCACAGTCTCCAAAACTTCTAAAAACATAGCCACTGGAGGGTTAAGCTAAAAGCTTTGACACTAACCCTTCATCTTTTGTGCCCATGAAGCTCTGAACAGGGTACATGAGTTAGCTCAAAGGCAGCTGCTGCACGTACATGGAGGCAACTTCCCCAGGAGCAGATCAAGTTGCTCCATTCCACTTAATTCTGAAAAGTAGCAACAGCTGCTACAAGTAAAATAAAAATATTTTTAAGAAAATTACTAGAAAGCAAAACCCAGCAAAATCCCTGAGGCTCCTCTGGTTCCCCTGCTCTCATTCTGTCTCACAACATGACAGTTGATGTTATTCCCGTGTACCACTAACAATACTAACTTTCTGGGGGAATCAATATAATAAAGCAACACAGCATCAGTTTAGCTTGGAATTCTTCACTGGTTTCCAAGAACAAGCTGGGTCCAAGCAGAGCAGGCCTCAGTCCTTACCCAGCAGGGTGAGGAGGGCAAACATCCCTGTAGGAAAACCGAGCGGGGATGCCCAAAGTACAACAGTGGGCAAGCACAGCAAGTCACAGGGGTGTCTCCTCCCACACAAACACCTTATTGCCAACTCCAGGTGAACCTCTCAGATCGTCAGCACTTCTTTTCAGCAAAAGCAGCAGCAGTTACTGAGTCCAACTGAAAGGGAAAGTCAAGCCTGATGATCCCAGCAGAGATCCAAGATCGCTGAGGAACTAAGCACCTCTACAATTCACTGATGGTAGGATTAGAAGGCGGCTGAGCTTATTTTTGGACAAATTTCAGAAGTACCACTTTTACAATTGGCTCAGTTTGACGTTACACAAGAGTTCTGCTGCTCTCAAGCAGGTTTAGAGATCCTGGTACGTGCATAGCAAGAACAGCTTCTTATAATACGGTTACTCATTCTTTACAACTCTTTATGATGGCTATGCCATGTCTTTTTGAGACAGCTCCAAAGATTCACACAGAGTTCTGGAAAAAGAAAAGTCTGAGGTAATGCAAATGTGGAATAATATATTATTTGTATGCATGGTATATAAAAGGCAAAAGCAAATGCTTTTTTGATTAAGAAAATATCTGATATATCTTTCTTAGAGCCTCTTGAAAGATTTAAGTACAGGATCAAACCTTCCTTTTTCCAGATTTTGTTCACTGTTGCTTACTTCGCAACTATGCAGCAAATTAATTAAGTGATTAATCCCTGGCTTGGGACACCTGAATTCTCTTTGCAATCTTCACATTCAAATAAACTTCACTCAAAATCCATCAGTGCAAGTATATTTACTTCTCGATCTACATAATTTTTCTTTTCGTACAAAAGCAAAGAGGAGGGAAGGGCAGAGTATAAAGCACTGAATCCTTGCAGTCAATTCTGTAGGAACACTCCTGTGTTTGATCTCTTTGTCCAATTACTATGACAGAGATCCTCCTTCCTGAACACTGACTGAACCGACCCTGGCAGACAGATAAGGCGACATTCACAGGCACAGGATGACAAGCTCAATCTTACTAGAAACACTGAAAGGAAATAGGAAGTTTTCTTTACTGCTGAACCAAGAAAAGATTGCCCAGCTGACGTGCCCCAAACCTACAAGACTCCTGTTGGCATCGACGCTGATAGAGAACAGCAGAAACAATGAAGATTGTCTGAATCCCTGTTGCATTTTGAGCTTCTCCCACTCCTTTCAAACCAACTTCAAAACACAGCACAAAACACATCCTACAACAACATTCCTTCATTCAGAGGCAGCAGTGATGTGATAAACTCTGGCATGTTTTTAGCATAGTCCCCAACAGCTGGAGTAAATAACGTGACAGGCTCCTCACTAACAACCTGCTCTTCATCTTTAACTCAGATGCTACTACAGGAACATGTAGCATTTTTAAATTTCATTAACCAACAACAACCTATGCACAACTAGTTTAGAGCACATTTGTCTGTTTACTTTCTACAATAATTTTACTATTTTTCTGCATCTTCCAGTTTATTTCAAGGCTAAAGAGCCAAAGCTGCAGAGCACGTACTTCTAAAATAAGGAATGGACAAAAAAGTTTCACTTTTAAACAGATTAGCTCAAATGCGTTCAAAAAATTAACACTACCTTCGGGGAAGGGAAACAGAGGACAACATGCAACACACTGCACTGAAAATCAATATATGGCAGAAACCAAGTGCAACCCAAAGAAGTGCCATTCTGTGCCCTACGACAAAGCCAGACCACATTCAGAAAATTTGGGAATGCAGAAGCAGGAAGACTAAAACAACTACAGGTCGTAAAAAGACTAGGTAAGAGCAGCTCAACACACAGCCAAGGCAAATTTAACTTCATCTTGCAGTGAGAAACTATCAGCACTTGGAGTACCGGTCTAAAATATCTTATTTTCAAGTTATCAGACATGTTTTGAAATTATTTTCATATTAACTGTAAAAGTACTGGCAAGCTTCCATTACATTTTGTGAACTTCCACTTTACCATTAAGTGAAGGCAAATTCAATTAAAATAGACAAAATCTGCTGCTATTCTCTTCAAATGGTTTTACCAGACATACTGAATTTTTAACAATTCCCTGTTTGTAAATTACCAAGAATGAGATACCAAAAAAATACCATTCAGAAAAGCGTCAATGTATTGTTTCCAGCACTATATCTTACTAGCTTTACTGTAAATAAAATAATAATTAAAAAAACCAAACAGCTGCTTCAAACTCTCATTAATATTTAGGTTTTTATGAATAACATCTAGCATTGTGATTTATTGCCACAATATATTTCCCTATGCACAATTACTAAATGTTACATCTGCCCATTACAAGACATTAAAGACTACCAACTCAGTTCCTGATTTTGTCTTCCAATCCACTGACATCATGGCAGGAAAATTCGTGCATCAATGAACATGAACTTACAAATCACCCCAACTTTTTTACTGAGAGTTGCACATTAGATGTTCAAAAGCTTATTTCCATTTTCTCTTTCATGTGGTGAAAATATACAACTGAATACATGCCTATATTCAATATACAACTGCAGGACCATGAAAAGTCACTGAACTTTGAGGTGAAATTTTAATAATTTGATTTATATTTTAATAATTACACCTCTAAATAATAATTTTTAAAGCACAATAGAGAAAAACACCTCTGCCATCACCATGTCAAATCTTTTCAGGAATGATTACAGAGTTTGCAACCTGTGGCCCACAAAGCAATTATTAAGGGACAGTGAAGACCAGGGAGATCATATGGCATTGACTCCACCTCTTTCCTCTTGGCCATTTCTTTATTTGCCCAGAGTTATCACTGCAATCAGAGCAGCACTCAGGCTTTTCCAGGCAGTCAGCAGTAAGGAAAAACATAGTTCCCAGCTTCCTTTAATAACACCAGCTGTTAAGCTGAAAAATAGTTATGAATTCTCTCAACAGCTAGTGAAACACATACACATATATACACATGAACACCTAAGTATATGAAACATTAGTCCTTATTATTTTTATTTTAAATAAACGCTTTGCATGCATCAGGAATGTCCAAGAAAGAAGAATCAAGAGGTCTAACTATAAAGTTGTGACTAAGAATGTGGAAATCAGCAAGAAAACTCCTGGATTAAATGTTATACATCGCACACATTGTACCTGTGTATCAGGTGTTTACAACATCTGTAAACATTACAGGATAACTAAGAAAGAGGCAAATCCTGGCATAGAGGATGTGCATGGGATGGCGAGAGCATTGTTCTCCCAGGAGATCAACAGCACTCTCAACCACTGCCAGTTGTTCTCACCATACTCCCCACTAGTGGTAAATTATTAGGAAAACTGAGAAAGGCAAAAATTCCATAAAATAAATAAATAAATAAATGCATTTGGGGGGGGGAACCACACAAAAAAGAGACTCTACATATCCTCCATGCTGCAATCATGGAAAGTATAAGGAAAGACTCATTTAATATACTTTCACGTAGTAGGAGAGATCTATCTAGACAACTGAGTGCTTTTCTACCTTTTCTTACCAGGACAATAATTTCAGCTATGATAATAATCATTAATTTAGCTATGAAAATACAATCACGAAACAAATTTAGCAGCAATTGAAAACTGGACTCTTGATTTCCCTGCTCCCAGGCTGAGAGCAGCCAGTCCATCCTTCAGGCCTGGAGTTCCTGATTTAAGGAGTAGCTCTGTTTCCAGCAGGACTAATGAAGGTTGGTTTCCTGTGGATTTGCTCCTGCAAGCCCTGTGGCCACTTAACCTTAATTACAACCATTGCCTCTAAGCTTGCTGTGTCTCCTCGAGCTCCTGCACCCGGTAAAACTCCCCATTTGCCCATTTATTCCCCTATTACCACACTCAGGCTTGCTCTCACACCTTTGTTAACACCCAGCTCTTTGTCGTGCCCTCAAACCTGCCTTCACATCCCATCAGCTCCATCCCCTCCCCTCCCTGAGTGGTGCCAAGCAGGAGGCAGCACCCGCTGTGACTGGGTTGAAGCTGGGTGCACCCAGCTGGAGATCCTTCTGCACCTCTAGGAGTGCACCAAATGCCATGACCTCCTCGTCTTCATGGTTTTTTGAGAAGAGGGCTCTCGGATGACAACTTCCACAGAGCAGGAGAAGGTAGCCTTTCTCAAACCTCTCCCTGTTCTTGAAGTGGTTGAAGTTGACTGGGGGGGGCTTCACGCTTATTAAGAAAAGATACAAAGCCACTGTAAATTATACTTCCTTCCAAAGCCAGGATTAAAAGGTAACTCAGTTCCAGCCAGCTGCAAATCACATTGAAAATGCTGCCTGCTGCCCTCCTCTTGTGCTGTGGTTCAGGGCAGCTCCTGTATTTCTCCACCATCCATCCCATTCAGGGGGAGCAGGAAGACACAAAACTGACAAAAAGTCAATTCCCACATTTTTATGCTGCACCCCGTGGGCAGCAATGAAACTGTCAGCAGGAATTACCATTCCACTCCAGTGATAGGGAGCAGAAGGGTCTGGAGCTTTTCACAGAGATGGCCACCTCAAAACAAAAGCCACGGGAGGATAAGAGCAGCACTCACCCCAGCTAGGACAGCACACATGGAACAGGACTACCAGAAAAGAGTCCTTGTGCTTTGCTGGGGGCAGGGGAGAGGATACTCATTGTAGCAAATATCAACTAGCAAGAAGATAATTACAAATGGACAGTGAGAGACTAACACACAGAAACTACCTGTTGCTAAAAGCAACCTTATCATTTTTGACTCTACCCACTCCCTTTGTGATTTATACTGGTTTGTGCCTTGGGGACAGAGAACAGGTGACATGAAAACCAAATACTCCACCTTAAAGGGGGCAATGATGCTCCAGTAGTTAAATACTAGTCTGGGACTCGTTAGACCTAGATAGTATTTCCAAACCTTCCCAGGCTTCCAGCACTCCTAAGAATACATCTCCACAGCATAATGCAGTGCTGTGTAGCCAGCCTGAATACCAGCAGGAACATGGCCACGGTAGCACTGCACTGCACCCAGGCTGGAGTGCAGCTGGAGCATCCATCCTGCTTCTCAGGTAGTTTGGATCTATCCAAATGGTGCTCCAACATGACACGTAAGCACACCCTTAGTCATCCTGCCTCAGAAACCAGCTGTGACATGACAGTTAAATTACCAAAAATTGTAAGGAAAGAGCATCTGAAGAGATAAACACTCAGATACCAAAGTTAGGAAGAACAGCAAGTTCCGTATACCACCCATTAAACATACCAGATACAGCCCCTGAATACCTCCATTTAGCACCCTCTCTCTTTATGTCAGCTCTGCCCTTAGAGTTTACAAATCATAGCTCTGGCTTGTAAGTGTTAGTAAATACCTCCTTAGACCTTACTCAGTGTTTCCATAATTCTATACAGATTCTAGAGAATACTACCCTGCAAGAATAACATCCAAAATACGTTCTAAAAATAAAGCATTCTAGATGATTCTCACATATAGCCAAAGGTTGGAAACATAAACCATGCCATAAAGAAGGGCATGAACAGAATGCTACTTGAATTATAGCTCGAGAATGGGGAGAAAAAAAAAACCAAAAACAACATACAAAAAAAACCCACCAAAACCCTAGCCCTCGCTATAGTAAAAAAGTAGCATCTCAAGTGCCACATTCTGTTTCTAAAACAAAGCTTAAAGCCTGAGACGAATAAAACCAGGAATTCTTAATTTTGTGATTCACACTTCTCGAACTAAGCAATCGATAATCTCCACAACCAGGCAATTGTTTGCTTGATGAGTTTGTAAAAAAAGACAACATTCCACCCCGATCCTTGTCGGGCTGTGAACGCCGCCCCCTTGCCAGCAGCAATATGGATTGCCCAGTGCAGTCCGGTGATTCCTTTTTTCAGCCTACGTAATGCCCATTTACATAGTCATGGTATTTTTAAATGTGCTTTCAGAAGCACTAAATAACACAAAAACATGGAAGGAGACAAGCACAGCAGCAACACGGCACTCCTGTGACTGCGGAATTGACGAACAAAATACCGACCAAGTCCGGGGAGCACAATAAAACTCCATTTTCCAGATTATGCATTCAGAACGCCAACCCAAGGAAATCCTGGCCGTGTTTCCCTCCTACAGCGAGGCTGTGTCTGAGCACAACAGAGCATATCCTGGCTCCTTCGCTAACCTCCACGCACATTCCTACACCCCTTAGGAAAACAGTGACAGCGGACATGAAAGCGAGGGAAACAATGACATTCTTTTAATAACAACGTTCACCAGCGCGCCGGACCCGTTCGGTCCGCGCTACGCGACGGCAGCTCCTGCATTGCCCCGGACCAGCCGCATTGCCCCCGCCGCTCCGGGGGCTGCCCCACCGTCCCCCCGTGGCCAGGCCGGCCCCGGTCCCGGCCCCGTTCCCCCGCGGCTGCCCGGCCGGGGCTCGGGGGCGGCGGGGCCGCAGTCCCGCGGGGAGCCCGCCCGGCGCCGCCGCCGCGACCCCCGGCCCCGCAGCGCGCCCGGGGCTGTGCCACGCCGGGCCCGCCGCCCCCCCGGCCCGGCTCTTACCGCCAGCTCGGGGCTGTGCGAGTCCCGCTGGGATACGGCGCGGATGACCCCGGCCCGCCAGCGCCCGCTCTCCGGCGGCTCCTCGCCGCCCAGGCACAGGAACCGCTTCCCCACCAGCTCCGGCCGCGTCTCCACCGCCATGGCCGCCGCCGCGCAGGCACCGCACCAGCCGCCGAGCCCGCCGCTCTAGGGGCCGCGCATGACGGGCGCGGGGCGGGGACGGGCGCGGGGCTGCGGGGCTCGGCAGGGTCGGGGCCCCTCGGCCGCCGCCACAGCCCGACACAAACAGGAGCGAGGGGCGGGGGCGGCCGGGGGCGCGCGCTCCCTCCTCCCTGCCCGCCCGCCTCCTCCCTCCCGCGCGCGCCCGCCGCGCTGCGGCCCCGACCACTCCGCCCACGCAGCCCCACTGCCATGGAGACCGGCGCCGCGCGCCGTCTTCCTCCGCCGGGAGCGGGGGGCGAGCGGCCGCCGCCGCAAAGAGTCCGCGGCCGCCGCGGGGGCACCGGGGACCCGCCCCCCCCGGGGACTCGTCCCGCCGCCCCCCTGCCCGGCCCTGGCCGGGCGAGCGTGGCCCTCACCTGCCGCCCGCGCGCCCCCGGGAAGCAGCCCCGCGGTGACGTGACACAGGCGGGGTACCCCTCCGTGCCTCCGGTGCCTCTGCGGGAATTCGGGCCAGCCCCTCCGGGGTGTCTCCCCTGGGTGGGAGAAACGGCTGAACACCCACGTCGGGCTCGCCCACACCCTGCTTAAGGCACCGCTCCGGGAGCGCATTAATGTGTGTGAGTGTCTGAAAGGAGGTGCCAAGACCGTGGACCAGGCTCGGCTCAGTGATGCCCAGAGGCAGGACAGGAAGCAACAAGCAGAAACTGCCGCACAGCAAAGTTCCACCTGAACATGGGGGAGAAGTTCTTTACCATGCAGTGACCGAGCACTGGAACAGTGCTGGAACAACCGGAGAGGCTGTGGAGTCTCCCTCACTGGAGATATCCCAGAACTGGCTGGACACAATCCTGTGCCATGTACTCTGGAATGACCCTGCTGGAGCAGGGAGGTGGGATCAGATGACCTGCTGTGGTCCTTTCCATCTTGAGCCATTCTATGATTTGGTGAGAGTTGAGGCTGGCAAGGGTATCCCAGGAGCCAGGCACCAGGACATTGAAGTCCCAGCCCTCCAGGGTATTGGAGAGCCAGGACCAGGTCTGCCATCTACAGCACCTTCTCCCCCCAGGTCAGCATATTGGGAGTTCAGCAAAGATATCCATCCATCCATCCATCCATCCATCCATCCATCCATCCATCCATCCATCCATTTTTCCCTACTGCAAACAAGGCCACGGACTCTGGGAATGTGACGTCACTTTAGTCCCTCAGAAGCTTTTATAGACAGAACACTTCAACCTAGAAGACTTTATTGGATACTGCTGAATGCCAGCAAACAGGATAACCAAGCAGTGAGCTCAGAGACTCACACAGCCTTCAGCTGAGAGCCTGGGCTCTATCTCCCAAGGAGGCCATGCAGCCCTGTGCTGTCAGTCTGTTGTTCTTTCCATGGAGCCCGTGGTCAGGCTGTAGTAATGCCATGTTTGCATATCAAGAGTTTTTCCTTCATGTTATCTGGAGGTGTAGCTTTCCTGAACTTCTGCCTGCCTTTACTGGGACGCCTGCCCTCAAGAGAGCGAGTTAATGATCTCTCATCTAGCACTAAAAGCAAATTTGAACAGTGCATTTTTTGCAAAATAGATTATGAGGCAAAAGCAATAAATCAAGAGTGCCAACTTCGCACATTCCCATGGATTTCAGTGGAACAAATAACTTCTGGTACAAGAGAAGGTAATTATAGCAGAAAACAAACAAACAAAAAAGAAATCAATTCATCATGCACAAGTTTGTTCACAGTATTAGAATAAGTTCCAAGATGTAACATTTATACCTGAACCTACAGGTGCCTGGCATCCCATGGCAACAGGCCAGGGATACATGGAGGTGTGTTCCAGAGAAGCTGCAGGAGCAGCCACAGTGCATTTGAGCTAAATGAGATCTTCATCCACATTCCAGGGTAATGCTACAACCAACAGATGAGTACTGCAATCGTGCAGAAGGAGCAAAAGTTTAAGAACAGCGCAGTTATTCATAAAGGGCATACAAAGAAGTTACAGGAATTACTAAATAAGTATTAATCATATCAAAATTCTTGTATCAGATTCCCTCTTGTTTAACCAAGTAGTAATTTGAGATATTACTGAATTCTACAATTAAGTAGATTACATTAGTGTGCAACAAAATGTAAAATATGCCAAAAGAAGCCAATTTACATGATTCTGATAGACTGAACCCGTGAATTCATCACAGAATAACAAAATATTAAGAGTCGAGTATTTTTAATTTGTTCCAAAAATTTGTATCAAAGCACTGACACCAGAATCACATTTTAGTACAGATTAGAATTCACTAAAGGCTATTGTTCAATACCGAACCATTTTACAGTTGTTATTACCTGAAAATATCAGTAAGATCTAGTAATATTGACATGTAGGTGTAAATTCCCATGGTCAGCTGTCAGTTCCCAGATGCCAAGTGAGAAGGGCTCTGCTCCTCACAACACCCCTGAGCTAGACCAGGAGAACACAGCTCAAGGGAAAGTGTTGGCGAATTGTCAGGGCAGCATCACTCCCCAGTAACTCCACATCTCAGCTCTTCTCTCTTTCACTTATTCAGCTTGGAGCAGCTTCTGTTACCACAGAGGTGCTTTGGGAAGGTCAATATATTCAGGTGGATCAGTGTACGTGAGACCCACAAGTTGCTGAATGTGTTTTCCACCTTCAGCCTCCATTCATTTATCCATTTCTTCTTTGCTGCTTCCTTCTCTCCTGGTTTCTCTGCAAAGTGCTGTAAACTGGAAGAGCACTGAATGCTCTGTTTGTGGATAAGTCATCTTGGAGCCTCTATCTGCAACAGAACACAAAGTCATGATGCTGTGGAGCAGGGCCTGAAAATAGCTTAGATGTTAACTTTTAAACAGTCTGTGCTCTATCACACTTCAGCAGGACTTCTTCCTTTCTCAGAAGCCTTTGCAGGTGTCAAACCAATACATTAATTCCTTTTTCAAAGCAACACCTTCCCTATTTCCTTGATAAATATATGGAATACTTGAATGGGAAATTCAAAGCACCAAAATTCACAGGATCGGAAGAATTAGGGATAGTATGAACTGATGCATCTTCCAAAGAAAGTGTCATAAGGAAGCCTCTAAAAAGATCAGAGGAATTATCCTTTTGGAGCTCAGGAGCAACACTCAGAGCCACATGCCCATGGGCAACAACAAAACAGAGCTGACACCTTCAGGCTGGAGAAGTCCACAGAAAAATAAAGAAAAACAGCTCTAGACTGAGCCCCAGGGAAGGAGAACTCCCCTTGGGAAATGGACTGCAGACAAACTCCCCCCTTGCACTCCTACGTGGCCCCAGTGCAGCTCTGGCAGTAAACACAGTGACTGATAATTCAGCCACCAAGATTTCCTGGCCAAGTAAAAAAGTCCAGCCATTCCAGCAAAGGAAAGCCGACCCTGATGCTGGGAATGACCTGCTGGGGTCATCCTCTCACCCGAGCTGCACATCAAACACATGTTAACCACCTGAGCACACCTGAAAGAGGAACCTTGGCACAAAGGCACGGGAATGGGAAGCTGGGGGAAATAAGTCTCAGTCCTCTATCCCTCCAAGCATCAAGAAAAGCTATTTCCATGATTTCAAAAATCTCTACATCTTCCATCTTTTGCTATAATTGAAAAAAACATTGATGTTGCTGTTTATGCCTCCAACAAGTGGCTCCTGTGGCTATAAACCCTGCTTCAGTGGATATGAAATCACCTGAAAAGGCTGTATTAACAGTATCCTTTAAATCCTACAGCTTGCTAAATAAAGGGGAAGGGGTTTTTTTCCCCAAATATTTTCAGTCCCACTTCCCCGAAAGTATACACATTGGGCAGTTGCAAAATCAAGATCTTTACTGAGAGCTTTTTCTGACTTCCAGGTTGAAATGCAGCACAGCCTGTATTGGCAGTGAATGCACCTTCTCCATACAGATAAATGCCACATTTTGAAATGGTTATTTCCACTTTGCAGGAAGGAAAATTGAGAAAGGCAAAATGACTTGCCACTGTCACAATTCTTAAGCAGAATTGATATTGAGCTAGTTCTTCCTAAAATATGTCCTGTATACTTCTAGATCTATTTTACCTTTCCTTGAGAGATAGCAAGCATAATTTTCCTCTGAATTCATAATTCCTCAGAAATTTGGAAAGTCACATTTAATGTTTTCTAGGGTTCAGCATCAGAAAGTTAATAATCTATATTTAGGTTTGGTTTAAAAGTTTCCTAACTTGAAAAATTGCAGCCAAGAAAAAAAAACATTTTTCCCCTCAAGCATCAGTTCCTTCTGTAACAAAGCCAACTTTTGATTTCAAATTGTCTTATCTTCTACAGAGAGTCCAAGGGCTTTTCTTAATGCATCCTACCAAAACCATCTTCCTTGAAAACAGAATTATTTGAGTGGTGAGGCAGTCCTTGAGCACTGAATGGGACACAGGATCAGTGGGAAAATATGATTATTTGAAGACAGCTATTTATTGCAGGTGCAAAGGCTGCACTAAACACCTGGGGGTGCAAAGGTGCATGACAGCAAGAGTTGTGGTTTGTGGCATTACCTCCCCAGCTCTCCCACTAACATCCCCTGTGGTGATTTATTGCATCTCTGACTGTCTACAGTCACAACTCCATCTGGGGCTGTCCACTGACCACTCCTAATCTCGTCTTGTGTCTTGGCTTTCTCACTTGTAAAAAGGCTGCAAATTTACCACTGTATTTACACTGCAGGTGAATACAGCACCCCTCTGTGCCCAGGTATCACCCTCAGGACTTCTTTGATACCCTCCTGGCTCTTGCTGCAGCACACAGGGGATTTAAGTTCACTGCCTTTGCGGATCACTCCAGCCATATCTGCACAAGAAAACATTGCAGTTCACAGGGTGCCACTCTATCCATGCTGACAACAGCAAGGAGCACTACTGAGCCTCCATGTGATGCTTCACAGTGAATTTGTAGCCTAGAGCACATGAATAAAGCAGATTTGGACTTCACCATTTCTTTCTGTTCCAGCTAACGAGATATCACCAAAAGATGGCTGAACAAATTAAATATCTATGGCCTTCAGTACATCCTCTTCCTCAGAAGTTCATTCACATCTTAAAATATTAACCCAACCCTAATCCCCTGCCCCTCACCACCCTCAAACACTGCCTTACACTCGAGCCAGCAAACAGAGCTCCTGACTACCTCACACCTGTTTTAAATACACAGTCAGCCAGCTCAGCCCAGTGAAGCTTCAGGGCTGGGTTCTGCTGAGCTCGGGAGCTGCTGAGTTGGGCTCACCCCTGATTCTGCCCTGGGGCTGGACACCTCCCTCCAGCTGGGGATGGCACCGCCTTTAAGAGCTGCCACTGTTTTCTGCAGGGAGTGTTTAAGTGCAGCCTGAGGGGAAAGCATCATTAGACCAGCACTACACCTTGGTACCAAACAGCCCCTCCCAGTCCTGATGAGTTTACACCCTGTACAGGTAAAATGCAGAGGGTGGGGGAATAGAGATAACAAGGCTGTGAGTCTCCACCTTTCCCTGAATACCCACAGCCTTAATTCCTCAGGTGGAACTGCAGGGCCCTGCCTTCACCTTATCACATGATGTCTCCACCTAAAACAACCTCTTTGAATTTGCTGGAAGGAAAATGCTCTCAGTTTCTTCAGGCCACAGATGGAAGATGCCATTTCTACTGGTCCCTCAGCCCAGGTGCAAGCATTAAGAGCAAGGATGATGCACAGCAGCAGCGGTGGAACCCTTCTGTGGCCATCCTAGTAATGTTACATCTCCATTCAAGTTTCTTCCCCACCTTTCATGGAGCTACTGATGCCAGCTTAAGGCTTAGAACTTCTGAAGAATCACTCTAAACTCTAGGCATATCGGTCAGCCCCTAACAGACCTCTCCCACGACAGCATATGCTGTACTGCCCAGAAAGCAGCACCAGAACTGAGGACAAATTCTTATTGAGCTGAGGGAATCTACCCACAGAACAAAACTCCAGAAGAGATGGAGCATACTCAGAGCTTGAACAGCCTCAGCAGTGCTGGTGGTCCTTCTGATAGGGCCTGGCTTTTACTGAGCAGCTCCTTTCTCCTGTCAATCACTCACACATAAAACCTGAAACCAATTACCCTTAAAAATTAATTAATCACCTTCCCAGGAACCTTTGCTTCTAGTAGTGCTTCCTCCCACTTGCACTTAAGCTATATAAAGGCCAGTAAGTGGTTTTCTTTTTCTTTTTCTTTTTCTTTTTCTTTTTCTTTTTCTTTTTCTTTTTCTTTTTCTTTTTCTTTTTCTTTTTCTTTTTCTTTTTCTTTTTCTTTTTCTTTTTCTTTTTCTCTTTTCTTTCCTATTGCTGGGAGGGCACTAGCTAGAAACCTAGCTGGGTGTATAGATAGGCATGCTTCTCTCACGTGGGCTTCTGGAGCACAAGCTTTGTGGGTTATCCAGTATGTGAGTATTTCTATTTATTTTTAAGTAGCATTAAATGCTTGGCTATTGCTATCTCTGTGTTTTTACAATTAGTAGCTTTTGAAGGTTAGCAGATGGGTAACAGTAAAAAGAAAATCCCTAAGAACACAAACAATCCTGTGAAGACAGTTATTACTTCCATGGTAGACTTTTATCTTGGTTTTAAGATGTGCTAAAGTTTCACAGAATATTGTAGAGGAATTTCTTTCTGTGCTGGATGAAAGGTGTTTAAATTGATTGTTTTATAAGTAGATACTATTACTGACAAAAAGAATAGGGTATATTCAGCACTGAAATAAATGTATACATCTTTGAATTAACTGGGAGGTGGGTCAGGACTCTTATCCTCGCTGGAGTTCACTAGTTTATTATGTAGTAAAGAGAAAAAGAGAGAAAATGTACAATAGGTCTGGCTAAAGTCTTCTGCCTCCTGAGTTGTTAAAGGTTCACATGGCACCCCACACACAGCGGAATAGAACTCTTATAATCTGATTAGTACTCTGTACATAGCTTTCACAATGTTTATATTAAAACTTATTAAAAATTAGTCTAAAGAGCTGTGTTGGTGCTGCTGTCCAGGGAACTTTCTACCTTTTGAACTTCCACTTTCTATATGAATTGTGCTGGGGTTGTGACCCCTTGAGAAGCAGGGGCTCCTGTTAACAGCAGCTTTAGACTGACATCACTTGGATGTTAGTATTACTTATCCTGACACAACTAAAACAGGCAATGGTTATGGTAAGGAAATGGTTTAGCATGCTGCTGTACAATACATACAATAAAAAGAAAATGGGAAGCTTTAGGGTTTAGGAAAGGCCTAAAGCTGAGATAAGAAACACCTGAGTTCAGCTACCATTAAACTGTGCACTGGATGGGGGAAATGATGACAACTTATGGCTACTTGTTTGTCAGGGGAGGAAGAAAAGCAATAACAGAAAGATGGTTGGGTATTTCTGAAACTGAGGTAGAAAGAAAAGCTCATAATAGCTTAGAAAAAACTTCTTTTACTTAACTGTTTTCTTTTTGAAAATTTCTCTAACATCCTGTCTTCTCAAATTCTTCTTTCTCTCTTAGCTTCACTTACTACTCTGCTGTCCAAGTTCCTTTGCATTTTCTTAATGCAACTGTAGCACTTCCCCCATATCTTTATCTCATTAAGCATAACTGTTTACCAGTTTTGTCTGAAACAGTAATTATCACATGTAGTAACCTCCCTTTAACAGACTTTTCTGATAGTTATTTTTGTGCGATGCTAGTTCTTCTTTCTTCCTGCCAGCAAACTGTCTCCCAATTAGATTAAAACTGATACACAGGTTTCTCTCCTGTATTCCAGCTGCCTGTCCTGATGAGTTTCTGTGTCAGGGAAGGCTAACAAATTAGTGTTAATTGTGTCCTGCAATTCAGTAATAGCTATTATTTAACAATATCCTTTTTGGTAAGGATTGTCTTAATATGTCATAGTGTTGTCTGGCACAGGGTGTAAACAAATTATGTTACTGGTTCTGTGCTGATCAAGCAGTGCTACTTTAGTATTTTTCCTGGCACTGTTATCCCAATTAAAACTATCACAAATTTTCTACTGAGCCAGTAACTCCTTCGATTAATTTACTGTTCTCATTAGGAGTGTTCCAGGGTCTGTCTGTCACATTTGTTCAGGCTACGCTCGAAACTGGCCCTAAAAAGGGAATTGATTTAAGTCTGCCCTTACTGCAAGAACTGTAATGAAACATTACATCTTATAATGACAATCTGAAAGAGGCACAGACCTACACAAGCAGAGAGATGAGAAGGGACTTGCATGTCTTCTTGGATTTAACAGCAGAAGATTGCGTTTGGCTGTTGCTGTGTCATTTAATTGAATGAAAAGATGGTCTTGGAGTCACAGACTAGTTGAGGCTGGAAGGAACCTCTGGAGATTGTCTAGTCTGACCCCCCTACTCAGAGCAGGGCTACCTTGAGCTGGCTGCTCAGGGCCATGTCCAGCCCAGTTCTGAATAAATCTTCAAGGTTGGAGACTTCAGTTTCTCTGGGCAACCTATCACAGTGGGAAAAATATTTTCTTGAGCTCAAATGGGATTTCCTGTATTTCAGCTTGTGCTCATTGCCTCTTTTCCTTTCCCTAGGCACCACTGAGAAGAGGTGGCTCATCCTCCTTTATTCCATCTTCAAGAAAGATTCTAGTAACCATTCTTAGGTGTATAAATAACATCCTGGTTAGTACCGAATTCTAGCAAGGTGTGTCCAGGTGGTTCCATGCTTTGTGAACACAGCTCTGCAGGAGACCTGCCTCCTTTCAGCTGGGCGGTCTGAAGGTGGGCTTGCTCTCGCTATCAGGTCCTTAACCCCAGAACATATCGGGTGCCAGAAGGAGTCCTGTGCTACCCTTTCGGTGTTTAGATACTGATCCTGCTTTCAGAGTAATAGACTAAAATACTTTTTAGCTTTAGTGTTAAAAGTTGCTGAAGTGAGGCAAAAAGTAATTAAAATTAAGTCTTCATATCTTGGTCCTCTACTTTCACGCTCCCTTCCTTTTTAATCAAAATGATGTTCCCAGAACTTTGCTTGGTATTACTGAGTTGCAGCAGTAACCACCTGTGAATATTCATTATTTGGCCACATCTAACGGAAGATGGCCCCACATTATAAAGCATCAAGTTGCAATTAGAGGATATAGTGTGCAGAAACTTCCCCAGCGCAGGCTGGTCTGTATCTAAAAACACCGCATTAACCTGGACTTCAGAAAAGGCCATCAAGTCATTTCTGCTGGCTCTGTAATCCCAGTGGTTATTTACCTAAAGCAGACTTCAGATGACTGCACACAGCTTTGTCTGACATGATTCAGAAAGGTCAAGGTCCAAGACAGGTGGTGAGCCAGCCTGTGTGGCAGCACTGATGTCCTGGGCTGAGGAGGGATGTTCCCTTTACAGGAGGAGGCCTTGAATGGCTCCTATGAAACCCCTAATTTGGGACTCTCCCATGCCCAAATGTAATGCAAATCTGCTGTCTTGTTTTCAATTATGGACAACAGAAGGATGAAATGTAAGTTTAAGGAAATAGTTGTAATAAGCACAGCTCCAGAGACTTGCGTTGACTCTGAGTCAGCTTATGTCTTAAACTGCTTTGAGCCCTCGAAGTTACCACCCAGCAATTTAACACTTGGGTTTCAAGTTAATTTAACTTTCTTAGATGAAAAAGGGGTCTGAAAGCACATGATCGGTAACTGCTAGACCAGTTGAAGACTGGAGTCATCGATACATGAGATTTTTAGTCATGCTTGCAGCTGCGATGCAACTTGTCTACAGGGAAATAAAGTGAGGGAAGATATTAATGTCTTCTTTTCAGCATTTGCATAAGCTACAAGACTTGTTCTATGCTAAGGATGGTGAAACTTGGGTGCTTGATTTGTGCTTAAGAACCCTATGTGTCAACCACAAACTTTAAAAGCCACTCAAAACCATAAAGGTGACTTTGTTTTTTAATTCAGCTCATCAACAATGTGTGCTGTTAATTGTTGAGCATCCATCACTTGTGGAATTGGTGGTCTTAAGTATTCCAGAGATCAGCTGCTAAGGTTCCCGAGTTTTAGGTTACCCTTTGATTTTGTAGGGTTTTTTTCCTTTGTGTTAATTCTGTTTTCATGTATCTTGATGGATTGTGTTCCAAAATGTGTTAGAGAGGATGAAAAAAAAGACTATGTGGAAGAACTGTGTCTTTACAGGAATATTGTGGGAAAGCAAACTAAAACAAACCAGCTACTAATTCCCATTTTTAACTTGTGGGACAGTGCCTTTTGGTGTCAATTTTTGATGGCTAGCAGTTATTTGTAGCAAGTTCGAGGAGACAAGTGGTATGCAAAAAAGGGTAAACCTCTGTGGGAAGAAGTTCTGATTTGTCTAGACAGAGCTTCCTTAACATAATGTGGATGATTGTTTCCTAGCCTCCTGCAGGCTACCAGCTCAGAGCAGCTACAGCCACAGTGTATTTATGCCTGTTAAACCAGAAGTTCTGCCTATTGTTTTTCCTGCCTTCCTCGCTTTTCACTGCTCTAGTCCAGCTATGTTATACCAGGCCATTAAACATTCAGAATCCAGAATGTCTAGACAGGCTGAAAGACTGTCTGCACTCCCTTTCTCAGAGTCAACTTTCCTAAGAACTAAAAGGCTCTTTGGAAAGCAAAGGTGGCAGAGTTCCTAGTATGAGACACATCTTCAGGCTGCCTTCTGAGAGAGCACAGAGTAACACACTCTGGTAGGGAATTCTAGCAGTGCACAGAATTCCTGTGCAAGCCTCCTGCTGTTTCCCAGAGAAGCTTCAAGCCTTTGACAATTATTGCTAATGTCTTAAACAGCTTGCACTTATATTCTAAGGATACCAGACTACATAGAGATGTACCCTGTTAGCTGGCAATGTCCTGCTGAAATAACAGAGGAAAGAACTAAAGCGAGATTTCCTTGCCACAGAAGATGGGAAAGGCCTTTTTGAGGCAGAAAGGGTTTCTGTTTAGGGACCTGGGGACCAAAAGAGACACTTTGCTCTGTGTATCTGCTAGTTTTGGCAATATTAGACAAATAAGCAAACAAAAGAGCCAACTTTTTTTTTTTTTTTTACACATAACCTTTGTTTTCTTCGGTGCTGACTTGAGTCACTCTCTGTATAGTAAGAAGCAGCTCCCCCTTCCCTGGGTAGCTGAAGAAACCTTGTGCTAACTCTCTTAACTTCCAGCAAGGGAGAACAGCATCCTTGGGAAGTGCTTAATAACCTGGGCTCTTTTAGAGGAAAGTAATTTTTGGTGTATTAAGTGAGCCTTCCAAGAACAGAGATCAACAATGCCTTCAGACTGGGAACCAGGGTTTTGAGAAGCAGCATGTGAGGAAGATGCCCAGATCAAAGACGACAAACAACTGAATATGAGCACCCAATAACTTTTTTTAACTCCAATTTTGCTTCCTCTGTTAATGAGAATAAAAGTAGGTGGCAGACTTATGCCACTCCAAGTCATATAGAGTTAACAGAAATCTGGTTACAGAGTTCAGTGCATGAAAGTGCTGAAAAAAATTTGGGTTAGAGCTAGAAATCTACATGAAGCATTTAGGGACTAGAAAAACATTTCAAGAAACTTGCAAGTTAATTTATCAGGAGATGGAAAAGTGACTTATGCATGCATAAGTCCTTGTGGAGAGATAATGAGCGTGAAAGAGCTCTTTAATCTATCACTTAGAGCACAGTAGGAACCAATGACTGGAAACTAAAGGCAAATTCAAAGTTTAAAAGCATGGGCCTAGTTTTCTATAAGGAAAAACAATTTACTGATGAAAATTAAAAACAAAGTCGATGTTCAGATGCCTTCAAATCAATAGCCTTTGTTGGCAACACTGCTTCTAGAAAACAAAGGTTATCCGACACAACACATGAATTAATGATTTCTGTGTCTTGGGTTTTAAGTTGGATGAAACTATATTCCCTTCCTGTTTTAAAATATATGGAAAGAGATCCTTTTCCCCAGTTCAGGGGAGAATGCAGAGAGAGGACAATTCTTGGGAGAAAAGGAACTCAAGTAATGAGGACACAGAAAGCATTGCTCCAAGGGGGGGGAACCAACATCAGGACACTGTCTAATAAAACAGCTTCCTTAATGCATTTGTTGGTCAGCAGTTTTGACTAGACCTGTCTTAGAATGAGTAAGGAAAGCATAGTGGGGTCAGCTGGCTAAAGGCTAACTTTGGGTTGCACATGGGAATTGCTATCCTGGCTCACAGGAGTGTTCCCCCTGGATAGCTCTTCCAGCTAATTGTAGTGTGCTGCTCTGGGAGGGTGGGAGAGAAAGAAAGGGAAACCTGATAGCCCGGTGTCCTTTGCTGGCAGCCTTTGAGTTGCTGGATAATGTACAATGTAGTCCTTCAGCTCTTGATACTGATTAGGCTCCTCTCAAGCTCTGTGTGGGGTTTGGCCTCTGCATTTCAGTAGAGTTGGATGTAATAAAAGGAATGGAAAGGTCTAGAAAATATCCCATAAGGAATTGGGGTTATTTATTCAAGGGATGATTTAATAGCTTAAGTACTGGGTTTGGGGTTTTTTTGACGTTGTTGCGAAGGAAGTTAACACTTTTCCTTCCAAGCTTGGTAGAGGCTGGATAAAAACTCCAGAATACCCCTTGACTCAGCTTAACTTTGATACAAGGAAAAGCTTCCCAGCAGGATAATGAAAGGCTAGTAAACATCGTAAGAAAAGGTGTGTAATCTCTGTTAAAAGGCTTCAGGAACAGGTAGGACAAGACATCTGCCCAAATGGCATGGGGTGATCCTAGTTTTGTTGTGCAGCAGATAAATTTGGGGTCCTTTCCAGTTCAAAGATATGGGGTTTTTTTCCACCTCTTTTGGGCTGATGGTCATGGGCTGCTGCACTGTTTAGCTGGCTGGAGACTGTGACTTTCTGCAAATGGATATTGTGCTGAACAAGGCTCTAAGTGTTGCCAAAGAATGTATATCTCCTTCATTTTAAGTAAAATCTATCAGCCAGTTCAAAAGGCAAACATTGTTTCCTGATAAAATGCAGCTGGTGTGCACATGAGCTTAGTCAGCAGACTATAAAATAGCATAAGCTTTCCATAGGGATCAGAAACATCAAAAGCAGAGAGTGTATTTTAAAAAAAAAATCTCTAACATATTGCTATAATTATTAAATGTGATGCATCACAAGTAGTGATGGAATATAGCTGAGATGACACTACCCAGACAGGAAGGAATAATATGGCTTTGGTCTGTGTCTCTGTGTACAGATTTCAAATCCCAGAGATCATCAGATACCATAGTATGTGAAGCCCATCATTTAAAATGGGTTTGCTCCCAGGAGAGAGGCATATTTACTGAAACATTCATTTGCAGCTTTTGAAGAAGTTAACAGCTTTAATGCTGTTCTACTAGGGAACAGGGGAAAAATAACCTATGTCAACTTGTCCAGGGGACTGCCCTGCTGGGCTGTACTGGTGTGGTCACACTTAGATACAGAGTAATGCTTGCAGGTCCAGTACAACACGTCAGACCTCTCTCTCTGTGGCTTATCAATGCAGACAGAGGGAAGTGACAGGGGCAGCAGAGCTGCTTTGTGAGAGCCTCCTGGGTACTCCTGATGAGCTGGAGATCAGCTCCTCTGTTGCCTCAGCTTGCCCTTGTGGGGCTGCATTTCATACGCTTTCAGCTCCAAATGGAAGCAATAAGGTAGGATGGACATATGACTGCTGCCAGGAGAAAGTTTCAGATGGAGCTGTTCTGAACTTTCCCCTTCCTCTTCAGATCACATTTCCCTTAAGAAAAAAAAATCCTAAGGGGTGCTCTTATGTTTCTGGTAAGAAGGAATTAGAGGCACTTAACCCATTGCAACCCATTAAAAATTGATAAAACAAATCAATAGTGATTGCCTTTTCACGACAAGCCTTTTCACTGCATGGTGAATTTTCTTTAAAATAGGAAGCAGAGTACCCTTTTAATGTTTGTACTTTTAATCAAATTAATTGGATTCTGTCTGAATTGCCTGGTGCAGTCAAAACAGGCTAGTGCTGCAGTGATGAAAATGCTCTGGCTTTATATTGACAGGGCTGTTCTGAGTTGCTTTTGGTGTTTTGTCCTTATCTGCTCTTCCTGACCTATAACTCACAGAATTAACAGTGCTAGACTTCATTCTTTTGTAGTCTTAGGAGGAAAAAATCCATGGGCCTGTTGTTGCTTACTCGTCTTGCAAAGATTTCCCTCTACTATGTAGTGCAGTCATCCTACAACTCCAATTAGATGCCTTTTTTAATTCTAAATTCCACACTGCTTAAAATGCAGAAGTAACTGAAATTGTCAGGGCCCTGAAAGTTGGTAAACTGACTCCAAGAAACCCCCTAAACCATGAATTTTACGTCATGTTGCTGTTTGTCTTTTCAGGTTTTACATTTGCAGGTGTATCTCTGAACATGAGGGGAAGAAATTATTCAAAACTTAAGGACTTTATTCATATAGAAGCAAGAGCTTTAAAAGGAATGTCAGACTGTGTGTAATAAAACTGTGAGAACAATAGTGGTTAAACATGCCAAAGGAAGAAAAAAAAAAGGCAGAAATATCAATTTTAAACTATGTTTTTCATTAAGTTGGATGCTTCATGTGACTAATTTGGAATGTTAATAAATATCACAATAACATTTATGAAAAAGATAAACATATGGCCTCTTGGCATTCTGTCTGTCTGTGTGTTGGGGAAAAAAAATAGCTTAAGACACAGCTGTGTTAGACACCAATGGGCTTTGCCTTGTTCCCCGGGGAGGTGCTGTGCTGGGAGGCTGAACACACACGTGAACAAGAAGTGGCACGTCCAGAATTCTGTGCAAAAGCTTCAGCTGCTTTGAGTTCATAGAATGTCCACAGCATTGCCCAACACTCTCTCTCCAATGAAATCTCATTAAGGCAGAAGGACTACTGGGCTGTTTAGAGATCAGAACCTACCTTTGCTATTGCTTCATAGGAAAGATAGATGAGGAGTTAAATATTTGAAAGTAGCATAAACTATGAATTTCAGCCATATTAGTTAATAATCACACCAGCTTAGAAATGGTTATTTTCACCCATTCTGTATTTTGTTGTTTCAACAAGTAAACTGGCATCATCTGTTCTGTGTTCTAATACCAAAATCACAAATATGTGACATGATTCAGTAACTGAGAGAATTCCGTATTTTTTCAAGTTGTTCTATATTTGAGACTCCTCTAGAATAGATTAATACAAACCAGCAAAGTTAATAAAAGCTCAGTACTGTGATTAACCTATATGCATTTTTAACATAGGTGATGCTGTCTTCGGGGAGCACATCCTCCTAATACAGGGAGCTGAATCCCTCTCTCAGAAACTAGCTCATGTCTTTCTAAATGTTGCTCAGTTGCTATTTGCACATCTGCAAGGTAATTGAGATGTTGGTTTACCTGTAAAAGATGTGCAAGTTAAACATTGATGTTTGTATACATATATTGTATTATATCAAAGAAGTTAGGTGGCCTTTACAAATGATTCTCCAAACACTGCTAAAACTATTTACAAGAACTTTTTAACTACATTAAGTGGCTTTTGGAAGGAGTGTCAAAAATATCCCATAATGAGATACCTGGAAGTCTCCTCCTTACATAACTCCTTAGATAAAAATAGGCAGACATATGAGTAAGACACGCCAGGTTTGAATAAGTACATGGCATGGATTTAATTGCCATGTTGCTCTATTTCTGAAGTGCAGGAGCATGGATTATCATTATGTGTGAACTGGAATACAGGGAAGTTCACGTGGCATCCCTGTGTCTGTCTGCTGGGGGCCCAGCAAACACCACCCAGCTTGCTGCACTGAATTAAGTCTCAAAACATTCTATGAAATAAAGTCTAATCTTCTTAGGAAGGTAAATTACTCTTAGGAGCCATCTGCCTTTACCCTTTAAAAAATGCCTCTTTAAATGTAAATTTAGCTTTCCACCAGAGACAGTATTGCCATGGCAACAAACACAAGAAAAATAAATGTCTTGCTACAAAATAAGGAGTGGTTTTCTTCTAAAACATACTCCATATGAAATAAAATATGCAGCTATGGAATTATTATATAAATGATCTCAGACAGTAAAAAAGAGTATCAGTCTTTTCCTGGAATGGTTCTCTGAGCTAGTACCAAACACACAATTGCTTGTGGTGAAGAAATGTATTGTATACTTAATTTCACGTGCTATAAAGTGGAGCTCTCATCTTGCAGTTTGCTCTGGAGGGACTGGAATGCTACAAACTTCAGTGCAGCGTCAGGCAGGCAGCAGGAGTTTACAGAGCTGGAGCCTAAAATGTAATCTCTCCCAGGTAATTTATATTACAAATGCTTTGCTGTGTGAGTTTGCTCTGTACAGTCTGCCACTGTATTGTTATTCAGAGAGCATAGAAGCAGTAGCTCAGATTTCTCTTTTCATTGAATGAAAGGAAGAATGCATTCAGGTTAGGCCTGTTTCAAAACTGAGATTGATGAGTGGTGTACTTTAAATTGCTCACAAACAAATTCCTCTCTACCTCTTCCTGCATCAGTAACCCCTTTCAAAGGTCAAGTTGAGGAGACACCCAAGATGGGCAATATCATTATTTGCAAGACCAAAATTCCTACATGGTTAAAAATAGTTCATTTTTATAATGTATACTTTCCCATTTCAGGCTTCAAATTTCACAATATCCAACTATAGCAAGAGTTTTCAAACGTTGTCATTGTTGAAATGTTCCACAATTGTTTATTCGCCCTCTTTCTTTCCCTTCTTTTGGCCTTTTGACTGCACATGTTGTGTTTGAAGGCTGCAAGGGAGTGAAGATACCTGTGGCTAGGTTCTACCCGTTGGAGAAGGCGAGGAATTCTGGTGCTTGCCTGTGGAACAGAAACCATCCTGCACTCACCTCGCACCTCTCATCTGAATAAGGTAGTAAGTAGTTTACAAAGATTAAGCTCTTTCTTCTTGCTGTATGGCAGGCAGGGAAACTGCACATTATCGTCACTTAAAGACCTGTTAAAGAACTAATTTCTGCTACAGTGGTGATGCTGACTTTGGCATGTCACTTACTGTGAGAGTCACCAGGAGCAGTACTGAAACAGTAACCTGCTCTTTCCCTACCTTAGCTGCCTTAGTGGCACGTTCAGTGGCATCTATATCTGTCGCTTTGGTATCACTCTGTAACTCGTGTTGAAATCAGAGGAGTAAATACTGTTGAATGTTTCCAGCGATGGCACGGGCAGAACTTCACACAACCTCCTCTCCTGAGAGAAGATGAAGAGTCAGTTTTAGCAAAATATTGTCCTTTTATGTGTGCAACAGTTCTGCAGGAAGTGTAAAGCTGGTATGCGGGGATGGATTGCAATGGATTAGGCAATCTGTCAGGGAGCAGTCGGCTTCTCCTGCATGTCCCGACCTGCCAGACCTTGAGCTCGGCAGGAATACCTGGAGAAGGTCGCGCTGTGGGCTCTCCTGCTGTCCTGCCTTGGGCAGCAGCTGATAACAAGGTGTGTAGGGAAGGAACAAAGGCAACAGGATGCACAGGCACTAATCCTTCCAACAGGTATCCTGCTGCTCACCCGAAGTCTTGGCTTACCTGCACATAGCAGTCTGTGCCACCGCCCAAGGATGTGTCCTTAGACAGCTTTTTGCACCGAGTGCTCGTCAACAAGCGCCTTCCCGGGGTGATTCAGGGGGTGGTGGAGCCCAGGGAGCCGCTGCCCCCCGCTCTGCTCCTCCTTATGGAGGGTTCCAGCCGGGCGACACACAGTACCCTCATCTAACCCCTCCAGCATCATGTCCCACCACACTGAGGTGACTTCATCGGGCGACACGGAGGTTTTGGTGAGTCCTACAGCAAATGTAAGCGCATGGGGGGGCACAGGGGAAAAGCCAAGGCAAGGAGTGAGCATCTCCCACACGCACACACTTCTCACCTCAGTCGGTCACCCCCGGGCACCTCCACCCCCTCACACGCGGCGGGGCCCCCTCAGGGCCGCGGCTCCCCTCCCTCCCCTCCCTCCCCTCCGGGCGCGGTCCCGCCCCGCGGCCGCACGGCACATGCGCGCAGCCGCCGATGCCGATGCCGAGGGCGGGGCGGGGCCGCGGCCATTGCGGCCCGGGCGGCTGAGGGGACGTGCTGTTGCCGCCGCGATGGTGTCCTGGATGATCTCCCGGGCGGTCGTGTGAGTGCCGGGCTGGGGCGGCGGGAGGCGGCTCATCTCCCGCGGCGGGGGGTGATCCCGGGGGAGGCGGCGTCCCTTTCTTCTTTCCCGCGGTCCCCCGCAGCCGGGCGCCCTGCGCGCCCCTTGAGCGTTCTGTGCCTCGGAGAGTCCTTGTGCGCCCAGAAACTCCCGCAAAACCGCACCGGGTTCCTGGCGAGCATAACTCGTCCTTCCTGGTCGCTCCGTGTGTCTCCTGCTCTAAGGGCGAGTTTCCTGGGGCTGCAGAGCCGACAAACAAGCCGACTGCTTGTGCCTGTCACACCGTTGCTTGTAAATTGATGTAAAGTAACCTATAAACCTTTTTAGCTTGTGGCCGATCATAACCTATGAACTGTGGTTGCTCTCTAACTCATGGCAGAGCTGAGAGGGCCGTGAGAAGGGCGGCGAGTGCGAGATGGGGGTGTGTGGTCAGTGCGGGTCACCAGCTGATGAACAGGTACTCTGGCAGTCTTGTCTTTTTGTTCTACTTTGTGTTCTGGGCTTCGCCAAGTCGAGTTTTTGGCAGCCAAAGAGGCAAGCTTTCTCAGGTGGGAGGTATCATGTTACACGTTGTGTAAGTTCTGTTTGAGAAAGAGTAATAAACTGCAGTGCAGCCTCCGGTATTTTTCACGGGCATTGTGCTGTTCCTTCGTGAAACTGGTGGGTTATTGCGCTCATTTGAATAATGTTCCCTCATAAACGTTGAGTAGGATTTGGGCAACAGTCTTCCTCGCGCTCCTTGCTGAGTAGCACCGGGGCTCCCAGGGCTTATTGGGTCACTCGAGCTGAGATTTGCTGCGTGTGAGTTTTTGCCAGGCGAATGAAGCGAATCTGCACACAAAGCAGTCCAACAAACATCCGAATTAGTGTAAAGTATGTGGCGGGAGTGTACGACCCAAAGCAAGGTGTAATAACAGGATTTCCATGTTTCGTTGGTGACAAACATCCCCCCTTAAGATGCCTGGTGTAATTTCATCTGAAAACTTTGTTGTCGGGAAGCCCTCTCAAACCACCACGGAGGTTTTTTGCTGCTGCAGCCCACTCACCTAGATAAGCAGCAGTCCTCCCTCTTGCTGCCACCCCCTTGGGATTTGTCACGTAATTGAAACTTGCAAAGTAGAGCATCGTGTTCTCAAATTGGCAAAGGACAATGCCGGTTTGGAAGAGAGAGGCTGTGGGAAGAACTGCTGTTGGTGCACTTTGTCAGTGTGGTCTTCCCATGGGCCATACACAGCGCCAGAGGCAAGAGGCATAAGCTTACTTTCTGTACATGAGATGGGGCTGCTGAACCTGTTTCTGCTTCCTTTTGTAAAAGCATCGACCAGAAAATTCTTATTTTAACAACTTAGACTGTGTTGGTTGAAAGGGAAATCACAGCAACGGTGAGCATCTCAATTTGTGATGATCAGATTCTTGTATAGATAGCTGGGTTTTTTCCCCTGACATGGATTTCTAACGGTTGTATTTGCATTTTGAGGATTAAGGTCTCTGTGAGCCTAACCAATAGCACAGGGAATGAAGAGAACAGCTGCTGCTCTCCACAGATTTATTGCAAAAGGCAATAAAGGGTAATGTACTGTGCAGTTCCATGTAGTTTGGTTTCCTGGTTGCCACTGGTCACTCACTTGTGTGCCCTAATTATTTTTGCTAAAAATGGAGTCCTTATTATTATTTATAGATCCTTTCCACCTTCTTGTGGCCTTGTCTCCTAGTTGTGGGACTTAAATAGTTTACCAGTGTTCAACTTCCCAGAAAGGGGAGAGTGTTCAATGAGAACTTGGACAGCTTTGAGACTATTGTTTAACTTTGCTTAATAAAGTGAAATTCGTGTTGAAACGGAAGGTGAGACGTAGCACGAAAGTAGATGTGGTGTGACATTAGAGGTCTAAATTCAGTGGTGTTGAGAGCGTCCTCCTTGCCCTCTTTCCTCAGTGTCCATTATGCCATCTTTCTCTTTGATCTGTTCCCCTTCCTGGTCTCTTTCCAGACATACCTGTTCCAGTGACTTTGTTTCTCTGACTTGTGTGTTAGGACTTTGGAAGGTGTGTACTGCCTTTGCCCCAAATGCCATAAGAAACATGGAAATATTTTTAACCACTATGTAGCTGTGGAGACCTCGGGTTCTCCCTTGTTTCTGTAGCGTTTTAATTCTGGTGTGGTGACTTAGTGTCTGTGAGAGCTGTGGGTATCTCACACTGTCTCTATGTTGTGTGTGGGCAGCTGTCAGGAGTACCTGTGGTCTTGACTGCTGATGGCAAGGAGTAGTAGTTGTTCTGGCTGTGGCACAGTTCTCCTCCCATGACTGACCTCCTATTTTTCAGGGCCAAAAGAGCAGCAAAATATTAATTTGTAGGTGTGTGGCAGTGCCCTCTGCTGACTTCTGACGTGGGGACTTGTCCTGACACGCATGTCCTGAGCAAACCGCCCTCTGATGCATTTTGAGACTTTACAATTTGGGATTCATCAAGTCCACTAAAAGAGTTTGGTTAAAGCTTTAAGGAACTAGGGAATGGAGCTAGTAGAGAATTAGAATTCTTAATTGCATGTGAATTGTCTTGAGGACTCATGCACAGGAAACAGGGAGTGGTTCAAATTCACTGTTCCACCTACTGATCTTTGTTTTAATGAAATCGTTTCCTTATGCTCTGTAAATTCTTTTATACTTAAGCACCCGAACTTGTGAAATACCTTGTAGTAATTTGGTATCTTCTCCTTTATGTCAAGAAGCAGAAGACTTGAAGCACATAATTAAAACATCTTTTAATTTTCAAGTTTTGTGTCAGTGGGTAGCTGCTGTAGTGGGTACAGGTCGTTATTACTTCTAAAACACACTTCTAAAATAGTAATTTCTTTTAGAGTCTCAGAAAACTCCTCGGAGTGGTAAATCTTGTCAAGTTCTTAGTCCCTAATGGTGGGAATAGCTTTTCAAGCCCATCTTGTTAACTTTAAGTAGAGCTTGGGCTTGACTTTTAGTCTGCTTTGATTGCTCATTCTTCTCATTTGTAAGGTCTGAGCAATTGTGTACACATCAGTTGATGAGACAGTATTTAATAGTAAACACGCTGAGTACTTGTCAGTCACAGCCTGGTATGGATGAGATCAGACCATCCTTTTGTGCCAAGCAAAGATGTGAAGCATCCCAAATACAAAGTAGATGGCCATTTTGTACTTGCAATCTGTTAGAGCAGACTGTCTGCTGTAATCTGTTAACTTTTTTCCCCTTCTTACTTAAAAATGAAAGTTCCCCCATCTGTGTTGCTTTGCAACACTCTCTACCCTCGCGTTTAAGTACATGGTTTGTTGCCAGTAAAGTTGGTCAGCATCCATCAATGTTGGAAGGGGGAGCTGCAGAGGTCCACGGGAGGATGTGTTTGTCTTAGGTATTAGTAGTTAGTTTTCTGCTTGTACAGAAACCCCCCGTTTTAGAGCCTTGCAACGAGCAAAAGATGTACAGGTAAAAGATTCAGTAAGCATTCCTTGGTTCTGATATTAGAGTATAACTGTAAATAGGTTAAGCTGGACAAAGACTGTCTGGGGGACTCAGGAGGTGACCTGAAGGTAGGTATTAGTCTCTGTCAGCCTTTGCTACTTTACAGATGGGAGCTGTTTCTTTCATGGTAATTTCCAAGGCATTCTCTTACTCTACTTTTAATACTTTTTTTTTTTTTGTTTGAAATTTCGAGCTGCCCCAAGAATTACTAGACATGTGAGAATGTGTGGCTGAAGCCATAGCTTCTGTGTTGATTGGATTGCTGTCAGGAATATCTGGTTTAGAGTGTAGGTGTTGTTTTATGTAACGGTGTATACTTTGTAAACCTAGATTGTGTTTTGTTCTTGGAATACAATTTTTAAACTAAAAGCATGAAGGACAAAAATATTTACCCTCTTGTTTGCTAATCAACCTGCTGTCAAACATGTTGTCTTGAAACTATCACAGTTCATCAGATGGAATTAAGTAGCAATACCACCACGTGTTGTGTGGAAGAATAACCTGATCTTCTAATCAGAAGGGCCATTTTTGGGAGAGGTTTTTTTTTTTTGACTTGTTTGTAGCCCGCTCTGTCGAGATGGTTCCAGCTGAAGGACAAGGGATGTTGAACTGCTGCTGATGCTGAATTTCTTCCTGCATCCTTCCAGTTTAAAGGCCTGTAAATTGCTGCTGCAGCTGTGGGGAAAAAGGAGCCGCTGTCATCGTGTGAGGGATTGAGATGGAGAAATGTGCTGAAATGTCTGTCTCATCACAGAACTGGAAAGACTCAGTCACCACGTATCAGTTATCCTTGGCATCTCATGCTATGCTTAACTAGATCTCGCTGGCCTGTTGCTGCGAGGGGCCATCCTGCCCTTCACCCTCTGCTCGTTCACTTCCCACAGGGTCCAAAAGTTGCCCTGTGGCCACAGGGTGAGTCTGGTTGTTTTGTCAACCCAAATGAAAATGAGCATTGAAAGAAGTTGATCTTTTGTTGGTTGCAGTGAACTGCAGCAGCTCATTCTGTGTAGTTGCTAGATGAGTGCTGTGTTGAGCATGGAAGGTTGCAGGACAAAACCAGCATTGTTTTCAGCCTCAGCTTATGACCAGGCTGATTAAAGCTACTCTGAAACTACATTTTTCCCTTGCACGTTGCTGGTTATTCTTTCTTGCAGTGAAACTAGTTCCAGTAATAACAGTGCAGCTACTCTAATCAAAGAAAGTGTCAGATTTTTTTCAAGCATCTTAAATTTTATAGGTTGAAATCTGTAAGCATGTGTAAATCTAGGGATTATGTGTATTGTCCTGTCTGTGTGAAAGTTTAAAATTATTTACATAATTCAGCAGTGAAATCATCAGAGCACTTCTCCCCAATAGTTCAGCTTCTTAGTGGGGCAGTCCTAATATGTACAATGAGAAGTGTCTGCTCGCTCTATTTGATTTGTAACACCTCCTGGGTTAGTTAGGGCCCTGCAAAATGACAGCTTGCTAGGAATAAGTGTCCCCAGCTGCCTGCCTGACACACCTTGCCTTAAATCAGTACTTGCTGTGCAACCTGGCTGCTCTTTTCTGTCCCGCGTTCAGGGGCTGGTGTAGGTGCAGAGCATGTTCTGAGTTCGTGTTCACAGCCCGTGGCAGGCGGGTGAGCTGAAGCTCCAAACAGATGGAGCACGACAAGAGGCGTCCTGTGGAGTCTGACGTTCTTACTTAATGGTTCTTGGCGTGTGCTCTTGTTACAAAACGTGCTGAAATCCACATCTGTGTCCTATGCATTATAGATAAAGGAATTCCAAGAACTGCATGGTCTGGCACAAAAGGAGGTTTCTAATTAAAACAAACAACCTCCACTCTTATATGTTCCACAAACTTATGTGTGCCTCAACCGAGCATATTGGAGGCTCTTCAGTATTTCTGCACCTTAGATGGAAGGGCTTGTCTCTCCTGGTTGTTTTGTACTAGAGACAGCTCTTGATATACTTCTGTAATGCTGAAGATCCTGAGCCAGATTTTGGTGTTTAAAAAAAAGTTGCTTTGGCTTAATAATTTCTTAATATTTGACACAAAACTATTAAAAAATGCATGTGAAAAATATGTCTGGCAACCCCCCATGTTCTGGTGCTTTGTGTGTAAAGAAGCTTTCTCTGAGCTCTCTGGTCCTTTTTGTTCTGCTTTTGAAATTGTAAAATTTCAAAACCTGTGAAAACATTGGGTTTTTACAGGAGAAAATACTACAGCTGACAACAGTATGGTTTCTGTCGTGAATCTTTAACACTTTTAAGACCTGCCAAACTAGACTGTAACAATTTACTATTGGAGAGTCTAGGTAGGAAAGATTTTTGCTGACCAGTCTGACTTTGTAAGGTTTTTGCTGGCCAGTCTGACTTCAAACTTGATTGTCCTCGTTGGCACTGAATAATCAACCTGATGAGATGCTTTTGGACGGGAGGGAAATAAAGCACCCCACGGTGACTAACTCTACACTGAGCCTTTTAAAAGTCAGACATCACTGTTACTTTGCTGTTCACTGACAAAATGAGAGGGCGTTGCTCCTGTATGTGTTGTGTTTTACAGCCTGTCTGCAAACATCGACATGGAGGTGGGTTTAACTGGGTGAACGTTTTCCCCGTGTTTATCATCTCTGAAACATTGCTCACGTATCCCGAAGACAGTTTAAACTTGCATCTGTTGTTGAAAACTAAGTGCAATTTATTTTAAAAACCTTTATCCTGGCTTTAAGTGCAAGGATTCCTAAAGCAGAATTATTCCTGAAGTGAGAAGTCTGATATAATGCTGTACTTTGTTCTGCTCGTAAAGCTGTTGGAGCTTGCAGTGCTCAAAGGGGAGAATCAGAGAACAGTTTGTGCTTGTACCTTCCTATCACTGTCTGGTTTTGTTATTTCCTTCCCCCACCCTGTTTGGTAACTCATTGATCAAAAACATGGAGAGTGAGGAAGATGGTCACTAGCTTAGAGATACCTTGATTAGTTCTTATAGTACAGTAACATTACCCTAAACTGTAATAATAAACCCCCAAAATTTAATTTTTAGCCTTTGTGCTCTTACAATTCACTTCTTTCTGCTAATCTCTTTTTTTTCCCCAGATTAGGATTTTGTTCTAGAACACGTGGTTTTCTTTATGTCTGAAGGCATGTAGCTCAGTTGCAGTATATTTAGTATTAGACTGTTTTAGAAGCTGACCTATTCACATTTTTCAACAGCAAACCACTTACTGTTCACTTGGAAGACAATATATGCACAGAAACACAAAATACATATTTTACATGACTGCTTTGTCAGTCATTAATTTGCTGTAGATGCAGTATAAGCACCGTTGGTTTTACTATTCTACTTCTAGAACTTTGAGTGGTAGTTTTTCTTGTCTAACAGTTAACCTTCAATGCTTAAGACAAAAGGGATTTATATTTGTATAAGGAGAAGAATGTGGACTGGGCAAATCACCTTTCATTTGCATTTGGAAAATGACCTTTCTGAAAAGGCACGCAGTTCTTTTGTATCTTCTGGTTTCTTAGCCTGTTAGTATATTACCAGTGAAGCATATTGGTGTTAACAGAATTCTTCTCTCAAAAATGCATCTTTGGTTAACCGCCACAGTGTGCATTATCTGTTTCTGAGAGCAAAACCTACCCCTCAAACTACTATATTAATGTGTGGGTCTCTAAAGAAAAAAAAATTGTTGGGAGTCAAAAAGGAGGAAATTAAGTAGCTTTTAGCATGGTATTTTTGACATTAAGCTACTAATACAACTGCATGAATGAGATGGGTAGAGATTCTGCTTGTTGTCAGTCTTGACTTGTTGTGTAACAGTATATTCTCAGAGTTCTCTAAGTACCAAGTATAACTGAGGAAACACTTGGGAATGAGAAGTCCAGATCTTATCTCGTCAGTATCTGCCAAGTGTAAAGTTCATGGAAGCCTTTTCCTCTGTACAATGGGGAGGTTTGTTTTTTGAATGCTCTAAGAGGCTTCAGAAATACACTTCTGGATTGTAAGATTAGCAGAATTGTTTGAAAATCAAGGACCTTAAGGCAAAAAATTGAGATGTAAATAACTTAAAATGATCAAAAGCAAACCCCCCAGCTGTCTGTGGAAGAGATAAGACATGTTTACTTTTACTTCAGGAGTTGGTGTTATGTGGTTCCACTTATTACTTTGCTCAAATTGTGGTGTTTCTGTAGCATTTCCTTGGGAGAGGCAGGACCTTTAGGCTGGTCTGTGATGACACTCTTAGGCTCCAGGATGTGTCATGATTAAATAGGAGCCTTTGGGTTTTGAACTTCGCTTGTCTCTCTAGAATGGCACAGATTAATGTTCTACATAGTGGGACCCACAGCAGTGTGGACACTTGTTTTTTTTTTTTAATGCCATCCATGTGAACGTGTGGTTACGTGCAGTGTGATTTGTGTTTCATGTACAGACAGCTGAAAAAATGGAGTTTTCCTTGGAACAAACAGAAGCGTTTTTTTATTTGGGACCACTAATTTAGATGTTACTTTCCTATAGCCAGTTATTTTGATGTTGACAGTGCTCCAAAAATACTGACAGAAGATACTCCTAGAGCATGGTTGTGGATTTTAACTTGTGAAATCCTCTGAAGTCTCCGGGGGACTTGATGTAGGGTGAGAAGCAAAGTTGATAAGGTGTGCATCTAAATGGAAATCCATTTATTGACAATTCTGAGGACACTAGTCACACAGCTAAGTAAGTAGGTAAATAAGAGAGCTGGTGACTTTTTACTTACATTTATGGAAGCCAAGAAATTAGGTGTCGGGTGCATATGTAACTTAACCTCATGACAAAATTAAACACCTCATTTTAGGTTTGTAATGTTCCTGTTAATCTTGTTCAGTACATCATCTGCATTAAATTAGTGATGTCTTTTAGGACCTCTCAGAAGTATCCTAAACTGAGAGGATCACGTTGCTCATGAAAACTGTATGTGTAGGGTGTAGTACCTCCAGGAGCAGTAAGTGTAAACGACTTTTTGGAAAACAAGAAAGCTCATAAGTGTCTTTCTCTGTCTTTTGCCAATTACCTTTATTATGTGAACCCTTTTAAAGCATAATCACCTAAACCAGAGTTTATGCTATGCAACAGTTTCTTTGAACATGCATGTAGGTATGACCTTTCATCTTTAAACTTAAAAAACCTGTGGACTTAATTGTGGTTTTGCTCCCCTGCTTTGTAAGTAAGTTTATTTGTGCATGTACTAAATCAAAACAGAAAATATCTGCTGAAAACTAGACTTGGTTTGACCTTTTTTAAAAAATGAAAAATAGCAAATCAGTTAGATGGTTTCTTCTGGCATCTCTAATCCAGCTGTCAGTCCTTGCTGATCATTACAAGAAAAGCCCAGTTTAGTACAAGGACTGAGTCATGCCAGGCTGTCCTAAGAGCTGTGTGAGAAGTGGCCGTGGTCGTTCCTAATTCGTTGGCTAGTTCTCGGTGTTCAGTTGTGCTCCTGCCTGATACCACGGCTGGCTGATGTGAGGCCACAAATCCTCTGCTGCCAGTGGCAAGCAGTCATAGCAACAGAGAAATCAGGGGCTGGTTCAGGTAGATATGAAGGAAGATAACTTATCTGAGGTTTAAATAAGTGTGAGCGGTGATGAAATGTTGCCATTGAGCTTGAGCTAAGAGCTAAGTGGAATACTCAAGTTCTATACTAAGGGTTGCTCCATGTTGAAGGCAATCAGTGTTTGCTCTTTCTCACGTGGAGGTGTTACAGATCCCTCCTTTCAGTTCCTCGGTGTGAGTGTTTGGAAGACATGAGCTCACCTGCTGAGTGTTCTGCACATGTGGGTCAGGTCAGTGAGTCAGGAACAGGAAGGAGCACAAGGGCTGTCAGGACTCTGTTACAGCAGCAGTCAAACATGTGTGTTCAAATCCAGCAGTGAATAGGTGGTCATGCAGGGAAGTGACTAAGAGTTTTATAACAATTTCTATTCATGATATGTTTTCTATGTGCTTTCCAGTACTAGCTTTTTGAAATTTTCTGTACTGCAGGGTTTCTTGGGCATTTTGACTCTCTTTTGAACGGGATTTGTGAGCTAGTGGGGATTTTCATCTTCTGTTTTGTTTTTTCAGTGACGTGTCGATGGTATCTCCAGGCTTGTGTCCTTCTGTTAAAATATGCCTAAGGCATATTGGGTTTGTGTCCAGCAGCACGAGGGAAGCTGGCTGGTCCTGGACACAGGTTTTGGGCACCTTCTCTAGGCGTAGGCACAGACTCTTCTAGCGAGGTTCCTATGCACGTAAGTAGCTTCTCCCCAAGCGCTTCTACACTCTGTGAGATCTGTATGTGATCAGGAGGTGAGTTGATTCACAGGATTTATGTACCAGTAGTGTCTGGAGAGCTGTGTTAAAGAGTGTGAAAGAGTTTCCAGGCTGACTCATTAGAGAGAGCAACCTGAATTTTGCTTCAGGACTTGTTTTTTAGCAGTACCTTGTTCCAGATTGCTACAGGCCCCTGAGAGAGGGCTGTTAGAGCAAACATACAGTAGGTTTGTTGCTGGTTAGTGGAACTTGAGAGACTTGTGTTTGTATCTTGCTGACTGGTGAACTGCCCTACTACACTGCAAGCTGTGAGTTGGAAATTCAAGGGTAATTCTTGTTGAAGGAGGTAACATATCTAACGTGTGTTTAGGTACCAAGGTAATGATTAATTAAGAGCACTCTCTGATCTTTACTGTGTTATGTAGTGTTTTGTAGTAGCAACTAGAATTAGAAACAGGCAGCCTAGAAAATGCTATGAAGGTTTACAGTGCTCTCAACTCTTTGAGTGTATGGAGAAAGCAAACGAGTTCTGAGGAGGATGCATTTTTAGGTGAATTTTGCTCTAGGTAATGGCAGGAAAGGAAAACCCTCATGTTGGATGCAAAAAAAATTTTTCTGTGTACAATATGGGTTAAAACTTTGAATGTTCTTTTGGCATCTAAATCTTGTTTTCTCTGAGAGAAGCCTGGTGAGCCCCTGTGAGTAAGTGATCAGTGTTACTGCTGTGTCTTGCCTACTTGTCCGTCAGCAGTTCCACACAGATTCCAGTGAGAACATCCCTCACAGAAGAGAATTTTTTCCAAGTTTTTTGTTGTGCTCTTTGTAGACTTCTTTCAAGGTTCAAACAGGACTGTTTCCATGTTGAGACAACCTGAAGAGTATCTGGCAACAGGTTCCCTAATTTGGGGTAACTCCATAAATATTCCATAAACACGAGTGGATAGGATACACATAACGGAGCCTGGAGCTCTGCATCGGTAGACAGGTTTGATTGTCTCCTATCAGACTGCTCACAATTATTATACTTAGGGCCTATTAAATAAATGTTCCTGGCATAGAAAAGTCCCACTTTTTAGCGGGATTGGGAGGGATGTAACTTTTCCCCTTAAAACTTTAAGGTGATTTCTGACTCCCTGAGTAATTGCATTGCTGTTGGTTATGTTGTGCTTTGGAAGAATCTGGCAGTTGCTTTGGAGAATTCCAGCTTTCTAAGGTGGAAATTAATAACCGCCTTGCTCTGCTCAAGAATGTGCTTTATTCAGATCTGTCAGTGCTTCTGGGTGTATTCTTTAAATGTTAAGACTTTTTTCCTTTGGCTTTTGGTGCTACTCTCTATGTAAGAATGCTGTGAGGATTTTAACAGACCTATTTCTGATTGCATTCCTGCCTTTTGGTAACTGTAATCTGCTGAAGGAATTGCTGAGTACTGTTAGCAGATGTGTTCTTTTAATAGGATTCATGTGAATTTTTTTTTTTCTCCCCTGCCCCTTGCCCAAGGTGGAAGAAAAAGAAGGATAAATTTGGTGTGGGGTTCAGGAGCTTATCCTCACGCTCCCCTGTCCCTGTAACAGACTAACATTTTGGTCACAGTGTAGTCTTTGTTATTACTGGAATACATAGCCTTGTGCTGTAGATTGTTGTGGTTGGTATTGTGTAACTGAATGGCAGAATGGAGCTAAATTCTGTCAGGTGCTGGACAGAAAGACTTTTTCTAGTGTAGTACTTTTCAAAAAAAACATTCAGGACAAAAAGGCCAGGGTGAACTTTTGTTTGTGTGGACATGTGAAAACGGAGGCAGTTTAGTCTGGAACTTATGACCCAGTTGGAACGCTGGGGTGGGGGGGAAGTTGGCAAGGCATGGCTTGAAGGCCTTGCTTTTTTGGCAGTGTCTTGGGTTTGTGTGGCATGGTTTTGGTAGCAGAGGAGTTATACGGGTGGCTTCTGTGAGAAGCTGCTGGAAGCTTCCCCCATCTCTGATGGAGCCAATGCCAGCCGGCTCCAAGATGGACCCACTGCCGGCCAAGGCTGTGCCCGTCAGTGACAGTGGTAGCACTTCTGGGATAACAGATTTCAGAAGATGAATAAAACTGCACAACAGCAGACAAAATAGTGAGAATATGTGAAGGAAAGAACTCTGCAGACAACAGGGTCAGTGGGAGGAGTAGGAGGAGGTGCTCCAGATGCTGGAACAGATTCCCCTCCAGCCTGTGGTGAATGAAGACTGTGGTGAGGCAGCTGTGTCCCTGGAGCCCATGGAAGTTCATGGTGGGGCAGAGATCCACCTGCAGCCCTTGGAGGACCCCATGCTGGAGCAGGTGGATGCTCAGAGGAGGCTGTGACTCCATGGAAAGCCTTTGCTGGGTCAGGGTCCTGGAAGGAGCTGTGGCCCTGTGGAGAGAGGAGCCTGCGCTGTAGCAGGTTTGCTGGCAGGACTTGTGATCCTGCAGGGATCCCACACTGGAGCAGCCTGTTCCTGAAGGATTGCACCCCGTGGAAGGGTTCCATGCTGGGCAGTTTGTGAAGAACTGCAGCCTGTGGCAAAGGCACACGCTGGAGCAGTTCATGGAGGATTATTACCTGTGGGAGGGCCATATCTGCCTTTTTACAGCCAAAGATTTAAGTGTTTGTTCTCTAGATTTTTGTTCTGCTATTTAGTTGCCATTAGCAAACTTCCCTTAAAATGAAATCTTGCTTTGACTAAACTTGCTAAGCCATACATGGAATAGTAATGATAGTTCATCTCGAAGCAAAATGTGGCTGCACACATTAGCAAGTGTCTGGCTCTGTATCTGTGCCAATATCTTCAGTCTGTCAGTGAGTGGGCAAATGGATGTCATCTCTGTTATCACACTTGGTAAGGAAAGGGAGCTCAGTGAATGGCATTGTCTCCAAAGTATATGATACTCAACGAGTTTCCTGGATTGCTTTTACTATTAGGCAAGGGCCAGGACTGTTCTCTTTTTGCATTTCAGAGGAATGAAAGAATAAAGTGCCAAACACTATTCCTTGCTTTGGGCAGTTCTTTGGCAATGTGAACAGACCGAAGCCTTAAATGCACTGCTGGTTTAATGAGTTAGTGTTCTGGGAGTCTGGATGCCAAGTAGTCCTTTGGTGGCTTTTTTTTTTTTTTTTTTTTTTGCAACCTTGGCTCTAGAGTTGTTTACTATCCAGGTTAAATATGCTCAGTGCCAAAGATACGTGTACAGGTGCCTGATTTTTCTGTTATCAGTCAGATGCAAACTCAGTTGCTTTGCTTCAGAAATGAGCTTTTCAAACAGTTGTTCACTTTAAAGCTTTTAAAACTGTAAGCCCATAGATTATGTGACAATACAGGCAGTGGGTTATGTTTTTTAAAAAATACAGCTATATGGATACACAAATAACATCGTTTCATTCAGATTTAAAGGCTCTTTGATACATTTTTTTTCTTTGTATTTCGATTTTGATCTCCTGGTATATTTGAGAAACGTTTCTCTTTAAATGAGGGAAAAGGCCTGTAGAGGAAGTGGCTGTACCAAAAAAGGAATGTTAGTTGCTAAGTCCAGATGAAAAACTGAAATAGCTGGGTTTACAACTGGCAGTGAAATTACATTGGTAAACAGGATTATCCATATACCTACTAGTAAAATAAAGTAAACAACATCCTACTCGGCTGAAATATCTTTCCGTCTGTGGAAACTAGCTTTGTTTTTATCTGTGTGCTGATGTCAAGTGTGAAATAAACAGCCCTTTTAAAAATAACAACTCAAGCTTTTAAATTTGAAAAGCCATGGGGTAATTGGGCACATCCTTGAAGTGCGTTGTGCAGTTACTGTTGAAATACCAGAGGATGGGTGTGCTTCTAATGGGTAGAGTAGGTGTTGCTGACAGCTTTGAGATGTTAGAAGGTAGGGATGCAAACAGGAAAATGACTGGAGCACGGTGGGCTGTTAACTCTGTGTTTCTGTCCCGGTCAGCTGCAGGGAGCTCTCTTTTGCCAGTGCTCTGATCTGTCGTGTATAGATTGAGGGTAAAAGCCAATTTGCTGACCTTCAGCTACACTCACTGTTGACAAGTTGGCTTTTCTGCTGTAAAATTGCCTGGTAGCTTTAACTAAGGTTTGAGGACTTTCCCTTGAGAAGGAGGTAGTGGTGCCAGTTGGCAGCAGCATCCTGCCACACTTTCAAGGTCAGCCCTGGCTGGAAGGAGATAAAAACTTCACTGCTTCCTATTATTACTGGCTAAATGTGCTGATGTTTCGTTTCAATCCTATCTGCCCACTTGTAGCGTTCAAGTGGCAGTTTTTCCAACACTTTCATGTCGCAGCAGTGCTGAACAGTAATGATATGTGGTATCTGTTCCTTGGTTTTTAAGTGACTTCTGCAAGAATTCTTTAAAAGAAAAAGTGACTACTAAAACAGGGGCTTTTTGAGCTCCTGATTTGACCACTATTGAGTAACACCAAGATTTACTAGATGTGAAAAACCAGCTACATTTATTGTGCTTGTCTTGTGCTAGTGTTCTCATGTGACTTAAGGTCATCTTTAGCTTTATGACCATCTTACTGTTACTATAATAAGCTTTGTGCTTGAAGATCAGTTGTTTCTGAAGAAGTATTCTCCAAGTTCTGTTTTGTCCCAGTTCATTTTTATATGCTGGTTTTTTAAGGGTGACACATTCAGAGGATAAATTGCTGTTTAAACTTAAAAATACAACTTCTTTTTTTTTTTTTTTAATCGAAGCGATGCTACCTGACAGTCCAGTGAGTGGAAAAGTATAGATGAAAAATCTGTAAAAATGAGAGACAAATGGTTTCTCTTTCAAATGCTTCATCACAAGTGTGATAGCACTGCCAGTGTGGAAAGAGACTTTTGGTGTGGACAAACTGCAGGACTGGTTTTACTTGTAGCTGAACCAGAACAGGAACTGGTTTTACATTATCTATTATCGAAGGTCTTACAAAACAGTTTGTCTTGAGGGCATGCAGCCTTTTCTGTTCATGTTGTTCCAGTTTTGCTTATCGTGGAACTTCCTCCAAAGAACCTATAACACAGTGGGGTTTGTTTTTTTTTTTTTTTCCAAGCTAGATAACGGGATTTTTTAATCAAGTTGGCTGCATTACTCTAATGGTGTATCGTCACTGTTTTGTCACCTACAGTATAACAGATCCTGAAAACTCTCTCTGTTTTCCAATAGGCTGGTGTTTGGGATGCTGTATCCTGCATATTACTCATACAAAGCTGTGAAGACAAAAAATGTGAAGGAATATGTAAGTCTCATTCCTTTTAACTGTTTAATCACATGCCTCTGCTGACATACATCTGTGATATTTTCATTATATAGTGCAATAAATCATTTGAAAGCTTGACTGATCTTAGTGTGTGATGCAACACCTGTGTGAACCTAGTGGCAATCCTGTGATTTTGTTTGGAGGGCTAAAGTTAAGGTGTCTCAGACTCTTCACAGTTTCACATGCTGAAACATGTCCAATACACTATGCTGTATATGGATATTTTTAGGAGGATTTGAGGATTTTTAACATAAACCTTAAAGTCTTGGCTGCAGTTTGGCCAAATGCCCAAAGTAATGCATTTTTGGGCATGGGGTAGAATTAAAGTTTCCTAATTCTGCATGAAGTATAAGGAACAACAAATTGATTCTCAGTGACCACTAAAAGAGTTGCAGCAGTTTGCCATTGTGTGGAGCTCAACAGAGAATTCAGAAACCTACCTGAGAAAAGGGTAGCTCTCCTTAATCTGTTGTTCCTCAAAGAGGAGAAAAAAATATAACCAGGGAAGGAAAAAAGACTTGGTTAAGGTCGTGTGGAGAACAGTAGAACAGACAGAAGAGAAAGATGGAGAAAAAACACAATTATAGTTTTGAATTAAGCTATTAAATTAATTACCTGTCAGTGTGAGCAATGATGAGAACCACAAGAATGTTACCCAGTTGCAGTTACAAGGAGCTTTGGTCACTGAGTTCCTTCCCTCTTTTAAGAGGCAGCCTGACTTGATTTCTGCAGCCAACCTGTGTTCTGTCCTGGCTCTTGTCTTTCCCTGGGCTGCTTGACTCAGGGTGGGCAGGGCCAGAAGTTCCCCTGGCTCAGCTGTGACCTGAGGCTGCTGTCTGGGTGTGTGGTGTCTCCAGTTTGTACTTGGTTGGAGTAGTAGAATGCAGTAGGTGTTGTTCCTCCCCTTGAATGTCTTCATTTAGTCTGGTCACTCCATCAGGGCTCCAGAGTGGACATCATATTCTGTGTAAAAGCTGATTAGAACTTATATGTGCAGCTAGAGCTGGTGCCTGCCAGAGCTAAGCTTATGGGAGGAAAAAAATCACCAAAACTAAGAAAAGAATTCCCTTCATCTCATGCTTACTTTACCCTGTCAGGACAATCTGTAATGCAAAGAATTTATAATCTGCTTTTCTTTCCTGCTCCTTCAAAAGGGATCCACAGGCTAAGTAGGGGATACCAGTTTCCTACTCAAATAAAGGAAATTTTTAATTTAAAAGGTTACCATTGCCTCCTGCAATATGTTTTCTAGAAAAAGAACAGTAATATTTGTAGAATGCTGAGATTTTCTTGCTCATCTCAGTTGTTACACTTGCATACAAAATGTTCATGGGGCTGAGATGAATGAGACCCATCACAGTGACTTTTTCATTAGCAGGGAATGCCACTGGCTTTCAGGGAATTGCCTCTCCATTGCTGGTGGGGTCGAGTGTCCAAATAGGTCTTAGGGATGATCCATGGCTCTCATTTTCCCAGCTGGGTCATTTTCTTTCGCAGAGAGAGTGTGCAGCCTTCTAAATGGCACAGGTCTGCTGCCAGTCACATCATGGCCCAAGAACTCTTCCTTTCCAGGGTTACCTGTGGCTCAGGAGCCATCTGTGTTTGTTGCTGGATTATAAGAGCTTTGTAACAGTGCTATTTTTTTTTTTTTTACTCAGTCACTGCTTTTACCACTGAAAACAAACAAAGAACAGACATCTCGACTTGAGTAGATCATGCTACAGCAAACTGTTCAAAGATTATTTCTAGGGGAAAAAAGTATTGTGCTGATTGTGGTAATTTAAAAGGCTTATGGACTTCAATGTTACAAATAAGGATCTGTGCCTTTGAGGAGATTTATTTGTTCTTGTAATTACTCTGATTTAATGAGGTTGACTAAGATACTTGAAGTTTTTTCACTGTATTACACCAAAGCACTTGTAATAAGCATCTGAAATGTAGTTTAGAAGGCTGAACAGACCAGCCTTCTCAAATCCTGGCTTCAAAATCCTGACTTGAAAGAATGTGCTTCAGCCAGAGCCAACAAAGATGAGCTTAGCACTCAGATGGCAGAAAAAAAACCTTCAACAAAACAAATCTGTAATCACCCTTTTAACATGAAAAGCGAAACTCATTCTAAGCTTCTGTAACTTCTTCTTTGAGAATTAAGTAGATGATAGTCTTCTGGGTGGTGTAAAATCTGACCTTCAGTTTTTCATGTTAGTTTTTTTTTCCCTGGTATGAAAACCACTTTGAGTCACTCAGGTTTGTTTATTGAGGATACCTTGGTACCTGATGCATTAGTTGTACTTGAATATGATTTGGTTTTTATAGAATATTGCCCCAGACCTCAGCAGGGCTCCTGGCAGATCTCAAATGCCCTTCTGCAGAGCATTTCTAGCTGTTCCTAGCAGTCCAAGAGCAATTCCACTTTCACTGTTTTCCTAATTGAACAATTGGATGTTGATTAAAAAAAGAATAGCATGGATAAAATATATTGGAAAAAAAATCAGTCTTGCATGGCATCTTAAAAATTGCATTGCATTATGCTTAGGTTGATGGGGCAAGGTGGGATTCAATTTTATTTTTATTCAGGTGTTGACTGTGGTTCATGGAAGGGTCACCAGTCTAAATATCACATGGCCTGTCAGCAGTGACTTCAGCTGTTGTGTAGGTTTGTCTTAGTTTATTCAAGCTTGAAATATCGAAATCCTCTGAGAGACTGAAGTGAAGAATGTCATCACATGACTGAGTTTCTTTTCAAATTGAAATGCAGGAAAGCATTTAAGATAAATGGGTCTCAAGTTCTGACAAAGGAAGTGGTTTTAAACCATAATGCACAGCTCTGAAGAAGGCAGCAGTGTATCATTAGGTTTTGAGCACTTATTTAAGTCCTTCAAAAAAAGAGTGTTTTAAAAGTGAAAATTAAATCTGAGTCATGTCCTCTGTAGGAAAGTATATATATTCCTCCTTTTGAAAGAGAGTACTATGAATTTAGGACTCAAACTAGTCTCTAGTAATTGTAGTGGGTTAGAGTCAGTTTGGTTAGGTTTGAGCTTTGTTTGTTTTTTGTTTGGTTTTTATTTTGTTTTGCTTTTGTCTTGTTTGTTTGGTTTTTTTCTAGCATAGATAGGACTGGAATGTAAAGAACATGTGCATGTTCAGTTAGTACAAATAACCAGTGGTTGGTTTGCACTGCCTCACTTTGGAAATACATTGAATTGGGCAGCTGATATCTTGGAGAAGACAAATGCTCCTATAGTATTTATTCTGAAAGATGTAATCAGCTTCGATGACCAAATTTGAACAAATGCCCAAGAAACATGAGAGATTTAGTGAACTGTTATAAAACAGAACTAAACCCTGTATTTTGAGAGCGTTGTCTGATACCAAAGCACTGATATGTAGTGTAAACCGTAAAACAAACAAAAAGATGTGAACAGCTGTAAGCCTCTGAAGCATTAACATTCTTACCTGAGCTTCTTTATTAAAAAGAATTTTGTGGTTCTCAGCATATAAATAGAATTAAATTACCATGAAAATGCTTTTTTGCTACCTTGCCTTGGTGTTAAGCAGGGCACAGATAAATGAATGGCAATGTGTGGCTGAATAACACGTGTTGTGAGGTGAAAGCAAGGGCTGCCTCACCAATGCTGACTTTGGGGTGTGTGGTATCAACTCATGGGTGAGTGGGGAAGAGAATGAAATGTCCTGTAGAGCTACAGTGGGAATTGAACTTTGTGCTTAGGATAATCTACCAACTCTTTGCAGTGGTTTTTTCCTTACCACTAAAGCTTTGCAGAGACAGAATCAATTCTGTGAAGCCAGCCTAGGTGAGGTGGTGACCCTGGTGAACCAGTGAGCTTGGTGCAGCTGCCACCAGTTCTACTTAGGAACAGAAATCCTCCAGGACCTTTCTGTAACTTCACTTGAAACCTGGTTTATGCAGACTGAGATACTGTTGAATGTCTTGCTTCGGCAGCTCTGAACAGACTTTACAGTGTGCAGTGTGTTCTGCGTAAAGGTGAAATCAAAATTCCTACTGGAGATGGTGTGTTTTTTTCATTTTCAGGTTCGCTGGATGATGTATTGGATTGTGTTTGCTCTGTACACAGTCACTGAAACAATAACAGACCTAACAGTCTCTTGGTAAGAGCCTGCTGTTTATGAACTCTAGAAGGAACTGTATTTGTTTCGGATGTTCTTGGATTTGTAATGATTCATTTTGTGTACAGAAGTTGTGCTTTTTGATAACCCTTTTTTCAGGCAAAGGTCTCAGTGCATGTGGTCAGCAGCATCTGTTTGAAGTTTGCTGCTCTGTCACTTACAGTGGGGACTGTAATACTTCCACCTTGGCTGTAGAAACTGAATAGGGGAATGGAACTCTTAAAAGGATGGGCTGGAATTTCTCTGTGCAGGAATGTGTAATGCAAAGCAAGGATATTAACTGTTTTCATTTCTTAAATTACAATAGTCAATTAAAAAAATTAAATCCATAAATCTAACTCATTTAATTTTTGTCTAATGTAACTTCTTGTATGTGAAGAATCCTACATTCTAATATGTAATTGTGATTTTGGGAAAGATGTCTTTGTGATGATTAATTACTGTGCATTTTCTTACTGCAGTTGTTGATTTTGTGCAACCTTTAACTTGTCTGTAGGTTTCCACTGTACTATGAACTGAAGATAGCTTTTGTTATCTGGCTCCTTTCCCCATATACCAGAGGGGCAAGTTTAATCTACAGAAAATTTCTCCACCCGCTGCTTTCTTCTAAAGAAAGGGTAAGAAATAACTTGTCAGATTTTTAGTGCCTAATATGGACATGCCATATGCTGAAATGCTGTTGCTGGACACGCAGTGAAAGCAGAGCAGCGTTACTTGTTTGCCAGGCAGTGCAGGCAGCACGACTTGGACCGGCAGAGCTGAGTGCACATGACTGTCTGTGCCTGAGCAGACAATGTCCTGCTTTCTGGTGACATCAGAGAGCCTGGTGTTCCCTGCTCCACTTGGTGCCCTTTGAGGAGCCCAGCTGAGTGGAAGTGATGCAGTTTGACTCTCTCCTGCAGGAACATGTGCAGTGTCCTCAGTGCAGAAGCACAAACGCAGCTTTACTAAAAGCTGTTCATGTTGCCATTTGTTCTGGCATAACCCAGTAATAACACTTACCAGGTGACTGACATCAAGGGCATTCTGGTGGGCAAACTGACAGGATAAGAGGAGAGACTTTTTACTGAGGTTTAAAGGAAGACTTGTCTGCAACAGTAAATGCCCAAATAGAAAATAGCTGGAGGATGTTTAGCTTTAGAGTCTGACAGGGCCACGGCTCTGCTTAGCTCTTCTTCAGCATCCTGGTTGGATGTGTGGAAAGAGCAATTAGCAGAGGTGTGAAGACTGCCCCTGGGAAACCTCAGAGTCCAGGAACAGCATTCCTGAAGGTCAGTGCTAGGCTTGGCCTTTATTAGGCAAAGCAGGTTGCTAACATGATGGCCACTGATACCACCGGACAGTAAGGCCATCTTGACCTTCTGAAGTTGGAGCTATAAACTGTTTGCAACTTGGGAAACTAAAGGGATGTTTCCCTGTGAGCTGTTGGGAAGTACCTTGCAGCCTTGATCTCCAACTCCAGGCACTTAATCACAGCTGGGGATAAATGCCATGGCTATTGTCCTTGGTACTTAACTATGCCAAAGCTCTGGCTTTGGAAGTTCTTTGTGAGCTGGCTCTACCTCTCTAAGGAGCTCTGATTTCATGCTATTTCTTGAAAAACTTTTGTCCAACAAGTTAAGCTTATTCTCTGTAAGGAACTTGCTATGTAGTTGCAACACTTCTGAACTAGACAAAAGTGATCTGTTTTTTCTTCTTGTTTGACCAGGTATAATCCTTTTTAAATGAGAGAGTTGTAGTGAATGAAGCTCCAGTATACAAAGACAAGAGTAACTATCCCATAAAGTATTTTCTTAAACACTTCTTTTGTCTTCCTTTACTGATGGAAAAATAATACTGTGGGGTAACATTTCTCTCTTATGAACAGCCTTCTGAAATGTAAATGTGTTTTGCTTTTAGGAGATTGATGAGTACATCGTGCAAGCCAAAGAAAGAGGCTATGAGACCATGGTGAATTTTGGAAGGCAAGGGTTGAATTTGGCAGCAACTGCTGCAGTGACAGCAGCTGTAAAGGTAACTTTCTACTTGCATTATTTGCTATTTACCTTAATATAGAACAGTGTAATTGTACTGAGGATTTGCCATTCCTAAACAAAAAGATAAATTCTGCAGGTGTATTGAAAACCTGGAACACACTTAAAGGCTGGTAGCACTGTACTCCTCATACTTTTTTTGTTTAAGGTGGCTTGTAGTTATTTCTTGGATGATGGAGATCAACTGACTCTAGTTCAAAAGGTACCATGCAGTTTTCTGAGCAGGCTTTTTGGTAAAGATGACCATTGTTTCTTTTCTGTCTCTGTGCTTTCTCGTTGGTAAACAAACTGTTTAAAGGATTTCTGGCTTTTCTGCTGTTTTTCTCCGATCAACTTGAGGTAACTCCACATATGAATTAAGGCATGAAAGACTACTACCATGGATAAAAGTTCTCTTGACACAATTAACTTGTTTGCAACTTGTTGAGTGAATTATTAAATTAATACACTAAGCATAAGCTTGCCTATTGCTGTTTAGCATACACTTGCTTTGTCATGTAATTTCCAATAAATCATGAAGTAACCTGTCCTTGTTCCCAGATTACTACCTTGCTACAAAATTTACCACCTTCAGTTGTATTTCAGAGGGTTCTGGGTGTAGGAAAACAAAATACAAACTTAAACCTAAGACTCCAAGCAGTTTGTGTCCCACTGAAAGGAGTATAACTTCAGACAATGTATATTCTACCTAATAGTAATTTAAACAAAAACACTAAAAAAAAAGGTATGGAGAGAAAGAGGTGTGTGTCCAAGTTAAATGATAGTTTTAAGGCAATCAGGATTAATTTTTTCCTGGGAATAAATGAAATTGCTGTGTTCACAGTAACAGCCCTGACAACCTGAACTCTGTTAGCAGATAACAGAAAGCAGGGTAGAGATCCGTGGCTGTCAAAGTTGAGTAGGTACAGATAGCATTTAAATTAAATTTTTGGGCTTCTACATTTTCGAATGCTATCTCAAAAAGGTTTGGAAAAAGAGCCCTGCATATCTTGTTTATTTGTTTTCTCTCCTTTTAAAGATACATGTGGGTGGTAGCATAATCACTTTTTGTTTTCAGATATGGTCATAATGAGCTTAAAATACTGAGAATGTGATTAAATTTGATCACTGTGAGGTGTTTTTTGTTATTCAAAGTCTTAGTATTGCCTTGAGACATGAAATAATTTAGAATAAAATAGAGTGCACCTCCAAAGGAATTAAAGGATCCAGAGTGAAAATAGGCTTTTTAAACAAACCCTCAAAGTGCTCTACTGGGAAAAAGTTTAAGAACTGTGCTAAATGCTAAAACGCAAATTCTTTGCCAAGCAGCAAATCCTAATTTATTACAATGTGCACCTGTAAGGATACTTACGCTCTGTGTGTGTTCCTCATGTTTGGCTATAGTTGGATATTTCCTTGTTAATCCTTATGGTGTTACAGAAATACTGTAAAATAAACACAAATATCTCCTCCCACTTTCTTCTGAAATGATGAATAACTTTTTCCAAAGTATCTGTGTTTGGATTTCATTGCTATTCAGCTGTGACTGGCAAGATGCCTGCTCTGTTTGTTAAAACTTGTTAAACATGCTCATGAATATTTGTACAGAATTAGTTCAGTGCAGATGAGATGATTGGGCAAAACAACCACCACAATACCAAAGACCTAAAATAGGCATGATTTTTAAACAGTATGAAAGAGAAGACTCTCTGAAAAACCTTTATTTTGGCACGTTAAGCCTCTTGAGTTTGTCATTCCAGAGGGCTGAGCGTGACTGCTGCAGGAAAGCGAATGGACACAATGCATGTGTTCTTGATTTTTGTGCCCTGTTTTTCCGAGAGTTGACTGCTGCCTCCAGCAGGTGAAAAGATTATCCCTTCAACAGGAGCTGGTGGAGCATGCTATAGGATTTCAGGAATGGAGTTGTGTTAGTGAGACTGGTTTTGATGGGAAGGACACACTTTCATCACTATTTTTTTTTTACTTTTTTTAAAGCATGCATACTTATTCTGATGTAGCAGGTCCCAATTTAGGAGAGGGGGAGATTTAAACATATGTGTGAGGTTAAACCTATGTCAAAAGAAACACTGAAGTATCCAAGCAAACTGCTTATGCTGACTTTGGGAGGGTGGTAAAATTGCTTGGAAAGTTGCTGAAATATTTTTAAGATCAAATGTGGGAAAGAGTGACTTTCTCCAAGGGCTGTCAAAGGAATAGGGGATTACCATTAAAAGGCTGGTTGGGTCTGTTAGGGGGGCTGGAGCAGCCAACCAGGTCAATCTGCTGAAATCTGGCACAGATTTAAACCTGCTCCACTGTAGTTAAATCAAAATGTAATTGGCAGGAGCAGTGGCTTATAGCTTACATTCCCATACTGATATTTTTAGCTGGCACTAGTTAGCCACTGTTCACAGAAAATTTAGTGCTTCAAAACCTGCTAAATGACATACATTAGCAAAATAAATTGCGTTAAATTAGCATGTCAGAAAACAAATCTTTGTAAAATCTGATATCAAGAGACTCAGAGATGAAAGAAATAGTCTATGCTGAGTTTTTATGTACCAAAGGAAGTTTTTATTAGTGAAAGAAATGGAAACAAGATACCTTTAATGATATAAAAGTGTTGCAGCACTTTCAACTCAACAGTATATGGATTTGGGGTAGTTATTTCCACAACACTAAGTTCCACTGATACATCTTATATTTGGTGCTGGTTATCTGTATGGTTTCAATTTTTGCCAACCCGTAAATCCTGACTTCTTGAGCTACCAGTGAGAACTGGTTTCTTTGTCAGTCCAAGGAGCCGTGTGGTGCTAATGAAGCTGTGACCTGCTCTGTCCCTCTTCCTGAGCTCACACAAAATGTTCATCTGTGAGGTGTTGGTAGTGATGATAATATGTTTTGAGGGCTGCGTTTCTGAACGTCTTTTAGCCACCCTGAATCTACTGTCTCTTTCCTGGCTTTGCTGGGAGTTCCCGGTGTTCCCACTCCAGGCACAGCAGAGGCAGGATGTGTCTCCCAGCCAGCTGTGGCACACAGCCAGCAGCACTGTGAGCAGCAGCGCTGCTTTCACCCTCCTCCCTGCTGGGATGCCTGGCCTGCTGCAGAGGTCACTTGCGGGACAGCAGCCCCTCTCCAGCCTGAGAGGGAACAGCAGTCATTCCCTGTCAGCTCCCATCGGATCAGGGAGGGAACAGCTGGGAATGTGGGTGCTGCAGCCACGGAACTCCCAAGCAGCTCTGTGGACACAGAGTCCATTGAGAACTTGTCTAGGGAAGGCAAGCAGCTTTAGTCTGTGATCCTGGCCACTGAGGGCTGCAAGTCCAATTTAAACAACAAAAAGAGTCCTGAGGCAGACACAGTGTGGTGTTTGTTTACAGCAACTTCCTTGGGTTAAGCATATAGACCATAAAATGACATGCTCAATAACGGAACAGAGAATGGCACCACATATATGAGGGGCAGGGGATGAGACTGAATGCTAATAGCTTGCTAGAGGCTGAGTAGTCTCGAAAGGAGGCCCTTAAGTAGGATACATTTATTAAAAAAATTGTATTGGAAGTGTATTGCAGCTTTAATTAATGTTTCACATTGGTCACTGGTAATGAATGTGGACTCTCAAAAGTGTTTAATATATTTCACAAAATGCTATTGAATAATAAAGCAAAATGATTCTTTAAGACTTGAATTTTGTTTAAGGCAACAGACTTCAGTCTCCATCTAAAACATTTGCTGACATAGAAATTTGAGCACTGAAGTTGTTCTGTGATTGTAAATGTGTGTGTCTCAATCCTTTGTGCTCTAATTTAGTTGGCAGCCTCTGGGCTGGATGCAACCTGATGTATGTATTCCTTACTGGGAGCAACTGCTGACAGACTGGGCCACCAGCACAGGCCAGGCGACTGCTCTGCCACCTTCTCCTGAGCAGCACCTTGGGGTGTGGGTGTCTGGGGAGAGGTGATGGCTGCTGCCATGTCCATGGCGTGGCACTGGAAGCAGGAGATCCCCCTTCAGCTCTGCCTGCTGTTTTTTGGGCAAACATGTTGCTTTCCAGCAGTCCCTAATAACTATGAACTTTCAGTCCAGGTATTGAAGCTCTTAAAGCATTATTATTCTAAATGTGAATGTTGCTCTCACATTTTTTGCAACAGCAGGTATTTAATCTCACATTTCCTGCTGTAGGAAGGAATTTAATATTTTTCAGCTAGACTTTCATCCTGAGCTGATAGTAATCCAGATCCTCACAGAGTGCTTTGTTTCAGCAGAAAGCAATTTGTCTGCTGCTTTTGGGCATGGAGGTGGAAGGATCTTCTTAAGTCCTAAATGCAGTGTGAGCACAGTGATGTGCACACCCACACAAAACACCTTGAAATTTGTCCTTCAGATAGTCTAGGCAGTGTAGTGAAGTAGAAACCAGTCTTCCTTTGGCTAGACTGGATCTTCCTAGGGCTGGGATGGAGACTGGGGGCACTGTAGGGAGCACCTGCATAGGATTAACACAATGTGATGGTGACTGTCCTGCAGAGCAGTGCTTGTGCAGCCCCGTTCCCACTGTGACTCTGGGGCACGTGTGCTGCATCTCTTGTTTGGGTATATATCCTTTCAAACTTCTTAGTGTTTACTGTGTGTAACTTGAGTAAAACTTTCCATCTTGGCAAGTACTTTTGGAATGAAGGGCCCATTGTATGACTCCTTAGGTCCTCCCTGAACTAGGCAGTGCTCCACAGGAGCTCTAGCTCAAGCATGCAGTTTGGTTAAGGGCACAGTGTTATTTTATGGCACACAGTTGACTTTTTTTCCCCTTTGAAAAACAAAATTTTCTGTCCAAAAGCTGCACTGGAAAATAAGGCTGAACGTTTCCAGCTTGGATCTACTCCTCTGTCTACAGTGGAATAAGAAATACAGGCTTGTAATGTGAATTCTCCTTAGCATGGTAGTTGCTGTAGGCTTAATTTCGTTATCCTATTCAATTTCCAAATGTCTTTTTGTAGTATATCATATGATGAATGAACTTGCTGGGCAATTGTTATGCAAGTGTGTCTTTCCACACTTCTGCTTCTGGCCAAAACCAGCTTCTGTCACTGTTTTATAGCAGACTCCGTTCACACTTGGCGAGTGGAGTTGTGCTGAATTTGTGTGGATTCTGCTGAGAACCAGCTGGGCCTATTTTACGTGTTCATTGGTGCTCAGGGACTGAAACTCATGTCCTGTTGCTTCTCTTCAAGCAGTGGACACAGAATGATCAACAGTCCTGTGTTGTAGCAGATACTGTGAGCTGTTCTCCCTCCAGTTCTCTCCACAAGAAGTGGAGTAGTGAAAGGGCAGGATTTCTCCTGCCTTAGGAGGAATCTTAGGAGACCTGTCTTAAATAAACCATTTTGGGGGATAAAATCGACTTTAGAATTTCTACAGTCTTTTATACAGAGACTGTACAGTGTCCATAGTACATTTTAACTCAAAGGCAAGCTGTACCCATGTTTTTGAGAACTGTGAGTCATCCTACAAGTATGTAGGAAGAGCTGGAAAAGTTAAGACTTCTACTTCTCCCACAAGAAACCTTTTCTTTGTTATTGTTCAGTGTCCATGTATGAATAGTGGTGTAAAAATTATAATAGGTTCTTGCTTGAGTAGCACACTGTCCTAGTTTTATATGCTGTACTAATGACTAGTCACTAGAAAATTAATATTAGGTTTCAACCACTTTCACCCCCACCCTTTGGTAGCTGTGCAAGCTTAAGGAGTTTAACTCCACTGTCTCTTCACTTTACATGGCTATTTTTAATGTGCAATAATTCAGTGTGCTGGTTTACCATCTGCAAACAGTTGTTGTCATCAGAGTGGGAACAAATGGCTGTGGCCAGTGGTGCAAGAACTGCCTTGTGCTGTTGCAGAGAAAGGTGTGTAGAATTGTATCCGGATTGCTGCTGCTGCTAGCTAACATAAAGCTTTTACTTAAAAGCTTCATTTGCAAGAATGAAACAAAATCTTGAGCTCTTGCTTGAAGTGGAATTAGTGCACAGGTTTGTCAACCTTCCCCTGAAATGGTGATTTTTTTTTGCCTCATGCTACAGAGGGGAAGAATTAAGTGTTATTTTAATGTGACTTTGAGTCCTTGTTCTTGTGTGCTTGCTCTTTTAGTTGCTTATGCAATAAATTAATCTTAAATGCTTTAATAATAACATCTGATGTAAGACAAAAGAGCTGCTTGATGATCCTTCTTTCCAACAGGGAACTTTCTGTATGTCCCATATAGTAGAGATGTAAGGGCAGTTGGAGAAGGAATTCTAATGTTCACGTGATCAACTATTCTCCTGTGTAGCATTCAATTTTGGGTTGGTACTATGTCAGTAAAGCTGGACTAGTAGGAGGACCTGCTAGCCTGGAGTCCAGGCAGGACCTCTGGTGTTTGTGATTTGAAGTTTCTGTCAACTACAGCTGCCTCTTTCTCAGTTCTTTGAGTTATGATACAGAACATATTTTTAACACTTTTTTTCTTTCTTATGCGTATTCAAATTTTTGGATGGTAAAAATATAAAATAGCAGAAAATGCTCTTCGTCCATGCTTTTTAAAATGGAAATGTTTAAACTCTGTCCTGCTACCCAGAACTGCTAGAGAAATGCCATTTTTGAAGTGAATGGAACATCTCTGTGTGTTTCTTTTCAAACACTTCCTCTCACCCAAGGAACCCTTATTTGCTCAGGTTAAAGGAGTGGAATGAGGCATTTGTGATGGAACTGCCAGTTCATGTGTAACTTTGCCAAATAAGAGTAACCTATAGTTAAGCCTGGGTAAAAGCAACATCTTAAAGCAAGTGTAAATCTACTGCATGTGTATGTTCTGTGTTTTGTAGTGCAGCAAGGAAGCATGGGCTTAAATATCTTAACCCGAGCTGAGCAGCAAAGTTAAACCTCTGCTGTGTTTTCAGGGATTCTGTTGTTGTATTTCAGAGCCAAGGTGCAATAACTGAGAAGCTGAGGAGTTTCAGTATGCACGACCTGACCACTATACAAGGAGATGAACCCATGGGGCAGCCCTATCAGACCTTACCAGAAGCAAAAAAGAAAACCAGAGCCTCTACAAGTGAATCTTCAGGTATGTATCTGGTTTTTTTCTAGCTAAAAGAACAATTGACCCGAGACACGAGTGGAAAAGCAGAAATAAATTTACCCCATCTCTAAATGGAAAAGACCTCAAAGAATTCCACTGAAACAGAGTAGATGTGATCAAAATACAACAGTTGAGAAACCCTTCCTGAATTTTTTTTCCCCAGCCACTCTCAGTGTAGTTATTCTGTACTCATTACTCCTGTCTTTACCAGTTGGCAACAAGAATTCCTTGCCAAAGTAAAACTTAATTGGAAGTAAAAAAATACGTGAGTGGTGTTTCTGTGACAGGCGTACAAGAAGTTAAACATGAAAATATATGGAAACTCAATAAATAAAAAGGGAAAACTAATGGCAATTCCCTGGGTGTGTAATGATAGATCAGAATGTTAAGTTGCTGATGATGATAGGAGTAATGAAGGCATTGAGTTGTCATATCAACACTCAGAAGACACTGTGTGGGGACCAATATATGGCTTTGTTCAGAGATATTATTGTACTATTATATTACATGTATTGTTATTGTCATCATCACTTTGCTCTCGAGCCTGTGATGCTTGAAGGAAGGTTTAGGTGGAAGACTGACAACTGCACCTTTTGAAATGATGGGGCTACAGTGTAAAGGAGTTGATATTTCCCACAGAAGAAGTAGGTCTGGTCTTTTTCTTTTCACTTGAACCTGTTATTTGTTCTCATCCTTCCCTTTCTGAGAGGGGTGGTGCTTGTGGAGTACAAGGAATTCCAGGAATCACATGATAGCTGTGTTGTTTCTGAGGGATAGATGTCCAGCTGAATGGCTCTAAGCTGAACTGCACATCCCACCTATGCAGGGCAGTGTATGGACCAGGTCTCCTGGCTGGAGAGAAAGCTCTTGATGAATTCCTGGCTGCATTAGGAATGATGTCCCTGCAGCTCTTTTGTAGGGGCTGTTTCTCAGTCAGGGAACATTAGTTGTCCATCTGAAATAGCTTGGAAATGCTCTACAAACTTAAAGAAAAAAAAATGCTTAAGTTATACTGTATAAATAGTCACTTATTGTGAGATTCAATTTCAAATATCAGAAAGCTTTCTATGAGCTGGTTGAACTTAATTGCTTCTGCTCCTGGACCCAAATCTAGGATACACCTCTCATGTTATCTTTGAATTTTCTTCAGCATTAGAATTTTAAAAGAAGATCATACCACAGATGCATTTAGGGAAGCTGCATAGCAATATTTTGTTGTGCTTAGCAGGATGTTGATTTTTTACCATTGTGCTGGGAGTTTTGTGCAAATTGGTTGGAAAGGCCTAGTTGTAGGACATTATTCTTAGGAGGGCTGAGCTGTCAGTGTGCTTGCTGTGAAAAGGGCAGAGGTGATGGAGATTCGTCAGAAAAGGTGCTACAAATAGAGACAAAGAAGTATTGGTGTCACTGCAAACATCCCTGGTCAGAAATGGAGTGACAGATACAATTCAAATCTTCCATATTATTGAACAAGATGAGTTGAAACTATTGGAAGCAGAGATGTGTTCCCTCTGGAATGGCAGAAGAGGTAAATCTGCCTGAAGTAGCTGTGGAGTAGGTGAATGTGATCGCAATTTCAGGAAAAAAGAAGAATTGAGGAAAATAATCTTGTTAAACAGAAACAAAATATTGACTTAAGATGAAATGTATACTGGTCATTAGTAAAGTTTGGTTTGGAGTCTAAAAGGTGTTCCTGAGTGTTACAGCCCGTAGGTTCTGGAACGGCCTTACAGAAGGAGAGTTTGGTGGGGGGAAAGAACCAGTCTGGATTTGGAGGCTTTGTGACAGGGCTGTGATGGGGATTCAGGGCTGTTGGACCCCCAAGGAGCTTTTCCAGACGTGTTTTTAAGCAGTTTGTGCCCTCTAGTGAGCGTTTTGGGTAGTAACCTTGGTCCTGTTTTTGCAGGATGTAAACAACGCTTACCAGTACTTTGGCACGTTACTCAGCTGAAAGGAGGTTTGGTTTTAAATATCCAGAGAGGGATGTGAGCACGAAGAAAGATCCTATTAATCAGAGTTATGGAATGGTTTGGACTGAAAAGGACCTTGAAAGATTTATCTAGTCTAACTTCCCTCTCACATGGATTGTGTCCAAAAACCTGAGGTACTCTTTAGGATGACCACTGGGGTTTTTGCAGTTCAGTTTAAAGCAGAAGATGGAGGCAGACTTAGGGTTTTGGTTTTGACAGGTGAGGAACCACAGCATTACACACCTATGGAATCAACTGGCCCATTCCTTACAAATGGCAGAATTAGAAGTAAGAAACTCCTGGCATGTTCCCTGTTTTGAAATACCTGGTACACTGACCATATAGTTTAAAAGAGTAAATGCTGTGTGCTAAAGATGAAACTCATGGCTTTCTTAGAAATCTAAAAGTTACATCTACTACTTATTAAACACTTTCAGAAAAAAATTTTTTAAAAGGTTACAAAACACCACTGGAAAAAAATGCTGGAGATGATAAAACAGATGAGGAGATGGAGGGGACACATTCAGAGGATGAAATGTTTGCTCAGAGAGGCCTTCGAAGAACTCAGAGCATGAAATCTGTGAAAACTAAAGGCCGTAAAGAGGCAAGTATGATCCTGGTGAACTGCTGAGTTTGGTTGTCCAGTGTACCTTGTTGTTCTTAACAGTGCAGAAATTTATTTTTATTTTTAATCTTGAAGGAGTTATCAATGATAACTGGGTTGTAGAATGCTAAATGGAGGAGGAAGTATGCGATAATATCTAAGCTTGGAGGTTTTGTGCTTTGGAGTGTTCAGGGGCAATACATGAATGAAATGAACTTGAGAGAGGAACAAGGGAGAGGAGATGAAGCACACTCTGTGCTTGTAATGCTGATTCTGGCACCACTGAGACCGAATTCCAGGAACTGCTCACCTCGAAAGGGCTACAGAGAGTGGTATTGTCACCTGCATGTCACGCACACTTCAGCATCTGCTGCTCAGTGGATTAAAGAAGATTCAGAATTTGTTAGTTCCCATAGATATATGGCCTGCTTTGACTCTTTGTGCTCCACAAAGAGAAGTGCTTTATATTTCTATGTGCCACAAAATCTAAAGATACTTCAGGATAAAGCTCTGTGGAGTCTCATAAAAGTTTATGGGTAATTTCAGGAAAATATATGAGACTTACTCTTCTGGTCCAATTCTGTTGAAACTGCATCTTATTCATTCATAGGTAGCTTCTCTGAATGAAACTGTGGAGTGTCCAAAGCACATTTAAAGACATTTGCTAAATTGGATTAGTGGAGAGGTAAATAATATGATGTGACTCAACTCCTTGTTAAGTTGTGATTTCATTTCTCCCCTCAGATACGATATGGATCCCTGAAATACAGAGTAAAGAAGAGACCTGTTGTCTACTTCTGAGTGCATTGCACGATGCCTGCAAGACAAACTGCTGTACTCTGATAACTTGAATTTCAGTGTGTCAAGTGTTACAGACCTGTGTATGGTTCACATATGAGTGTGTTTGGATAGATACAGTAGGACTTGGTTTTGTGAGCCCAGGTGATGGGATAAAGTATTACTCTGCTCTTCTGTGATTGCTTATTGTTTAGATTTAAATCTGGACAAGTTATGGTATGAATTTCAGCACTCCTCAAAGTGGGGTTAAATGAGTACAGGAAAAAGCCTTTTGCCAGAGGTACTGAACAGACAGAAATAATTACAATTCCAGTTGAATCGGTGGAAGTTGTGAGTATTTGGAGCGTGTGAAAATGGAAGCCATAGTGTCCCCGAGTTTACAAGGAAAGATAGATATACTTGAAATACTTTTCTGAGCTACAATTCCTGAAAAGGCCTTTGTGTAATTTTTAAATGTACAGTTTCAAGGACAGTGGATGATGGTGGGAAAGGAAAAGGAAAGGTGAGGTTAGATAGGATACATCCTAAACATCATCATCTTGCATCATGTTGCCAAGCTTAATAAATTTATATAATTCTAATAGGTGCAAACTGGGGGTACATTTAGCACTTTATGCAAAACTGTGTAGTTTTGCACACTTAATAATTTACAACTGCACATGTAATTTTAGTGACTTGATAGGTTGAATGCCAGCAATTCTTGTATTTTTAAAATTTATTGCTTAAGTACAGTTAGGATGCTATAGATAATTGCTACTAACAATATTATCAGGTGCCTTTCTGTGTATTATAAGGCCGTGTGGGTTTTGTCTGTGTGGGACTTTTTTGGCTTTTTTCTTTTTTTTTTTCTTTTTTTTTTTTTTTCTTTTTTTTTTTTTTTTTTTTATTTTGTTTGTGTCCATCTTCCTCCTTTTACCTAGAGAAATGTAATGTGATTTAAGTTGGTTTTTGGTTAAAATTGTGGTAAGTGAAACTTGTAGCAATTCCAGTGCTAAACCTCAGGGATCTGCTCAGCCCATCAGCTGTGTGTTAGAAGTCATGCCAACATGAAGGCATGTGTGATGAGTCAGGCCCTGGTTTGGTTTTGCTCTACATTGCTTTAAGAATGAATATATATATATATTTTAGAACATGTGTGTATATTTCATATCATATGTGGATCCTAAAATGGTCTGTGTAGTGCTTTCTTTTATTGCTAAAGTTATTACTAAAATATTTGCATATAAGTAGCTTTTTCTAAAAGTCTAGTTGATTTAGTCAGCCATTCTGTAACCTAGAGTCCCATGGCATATCTGCACAGAGATTAATTTTGGAATGTCCTCCAAGGCAGGGAGTTGTGAAAATGACTTCTTTAGGTCCTCTTTGGTTCTATTTTCTGCGATTCTGAGAATGAGGCTGATTTTAGTTTTCCGTGTGACTGCATTTCTACTGTGGATTCAGGGAGAAAACCACCCACTTTTTGCAGATAGTATTTTATTACATATTGTGGGGAGAGATGGTGTTGCTTTCTTTGAAGAGAAAATGGCATGTGAGTTGTCCTACCCTTGGATCTCTGACTCCAGTCCTTCTCCCAGGTATTGACAGTCAGCTGCAAGTCCATTGCAGTGCTCTTAAACGTGTTTCCAAGGCTTGAGCCACTACAGTTCTTTTCCTTTCTTACAGCTGCAGGAGTTCCCTGCTGGTGGGCACTTACTGCCCTCCTGGTACACACTGGCACTCGGAGTATCCTCCTGCATCCTTCAGGCCAGGGCTGGGACTGTGTGGATCCAAGTGCAGCTGGTCTGTGTGGCACTGCAGCGCTCCCTGGCTGTGAGGGGAGTAAACCCAGTGCAAAGCTGGGGCTCAAACACCACGCTGATGGCACAGTGCTTTAACAGATCCAAGCTTTAATGGACCCAAGGAAGTTCAGTGCTGTAGTGAGAAGTCCCAGCTGTCCACACGTGATTAAAAGTCTAAAGCTTGAATTGCTTTACTCAAAGACATATATCAGAAGGTAGGAAGGCTGCTCTCTCCCAAGTAAGAGAGCAGAAATCCTGTCCTCTAGCCAAGACTGCACCTTGTGATCCAGCTTTTACAAGGAGCTGCCGTCTGTGGGGAGGGAATGATCACAAAGGCAGCCTCCTCCCCAGGGTGTGGGAGTCACTTCTGCCCCAGGAATGTTTGTGCTTCTCATCTGTTTCCCTGAGTGCAAGGGAGAGGCTGTGTGTGTGTGTTATGTCAGACCTTAGAGGAAGCTGAAGCTTTTGCATCTGCATCTCACCCCTCTCTGAACATTCTGCTAACCTGGGATGGAATCTCTGGCTTACTGTCCAGCTGAGCATCCTCCTCGAGCACTTGCTGCATTTTGCTGTAACTCATCATGCTTGTTTTTATCAGCAAGCATGGCAATAAAACAATCACTTTTTTCTACAAATCACAATCCTGCATGAAGGAGCAGGGTAAGCCCTTCTTTCAGAAATACAGTTCCTGTTACAGGTTCACATAGGTCCTCTTTTGGGGGTTGCGTTTTTAACATGCTTCCAAAGCTGGAGATCATCTGAGTATTTTGGGCTCTACCACACTCATGTCAGGAAGTTGCTCTTTGTGTCTCTGTGTACCTGAGGCTGTAGCTTGGGGCAGACTTAACTTGCTAACTCAATTGGCTAAATAAACTCTTTCTTGAACCTTGCATGGAACTAGGAAAGCTGGCAGAATTATTCATATTCATTACTGTTTCCATATAAATGTACTTCGGTTCTCTCAGATACTGTCTTAAGTGACCAAACTCCCAGTGTTTTCCTAGCTGTTTTGTTCAGTCCAATAACCAGCTGTAAAATTCTTTTCTTGACAGCCTGATTTTGCTCTTTGAATTCATCCTGAAAGTGGTTCACTGTGTATTATCTTAATTTTTTTCTTCTTGCTGTTCACTGTCAGCTGATGTCAGCAGAGCACAATGGCATGATTAGCTTTCATCCCAATTTGCTTGTTGAATTTAGTTTGGTTTTGAAATACTACACAATCGTTTAAACTTTGTGTACAGAGAATTTTTGAAGTTTTCTTGCCTTAGCAACTACAGAAATCATCTGTCTAGCTCTTGTCAGTAAACTTGTTGGAAAAAAATGTTAAAAATTGATGTTTACCTTAACATTCTGTTTGGTCTTGGACTATAAAATGTAGTTCATGTCAAATTGGATAACCTTCTTCTCAAAGTATTTCCTGAGAATTGACAGCCACCAACAGGACTGCTAATGTAGTTAAACAAAACTTACACAGAGGTTAAAGGTGCTTTAAAAGAGAATATGTGTTTCTGTTTAAATCATATCAAGGTTTCAAGCCTTTCCAAAATATATGTGAACTGACTCAGAGTACTGAGCAAGAGCCTACTGGACATGTTCAAATACCCATGTTTGAGATGAGGATTACATTGATGGCTTCAGCTGCAAATAAGCTTAGGCCAGAGTCTGATTACAATGTAATTGCCAATATTGTGAATTTCTTTGGTATATGAAAGTAACTGATTAATATCCAAGATGCATTTTACAAACTATAATGAATTTTAAGTGAACAGAAGATAATTTGATAAAACAGAATGGTGAAGAAAATGCTGGATGCATTTAAAACTCTCTTCATGACAATAATGTGTTTTATTTTTGGTGTTGCTTTTATTAATGGGAAGTTGGTATTTTTAAGTATTTTTCTACAAAGATGTGTATGTGCAAAGGCAATACTTTAACATTTTTCAAGAACTTGTATTTTTAAATGCTGTAGACCAGAGACTGTCTACATTTGGACTGAAGTTAGTAGCTTTAAAAAATGCAATGTAAGCTTTAATTTTTATATTATAATAATAACTTGCTGACAACTTGTTTACATATTTGTAGGAGGGAAGGCTTTGTTATGCATTGACTTATCTTGATGCTCTCTTTAATAAATGCTGCTTTGAGCAGGATGCAATGGATGTTTTATTACCTGAATTACGATTAACAAACCAGTCAGTATGTGATCTGTGTTCTGTTGTTTATCATAATGGTTTCAGCACCAAAACAACTCATCTGAACTTTGGAGAGGCTTTTAAAACTCTTTGAAGGGTGACTGACCTGCCTTGGGGGTTCTGCCATGGAACCTGAAGCTGATTTACACTGAAATGGAACTTACCCTGGGAGAGGCAACTTGAAAATGGTACAGTGTTACCTGTTTGAGATGTTTGGTTCAGAGTAAACTCAAATTGAGATGTTTCCTGTCCCAAAGGATACACCTTCCTGGGGAACTGCTGGACAGCAAACTGATTTGAGTTTGTATTTCCTAGGCAGAGTTCCTGTGGTGACCCAGAGAAGGAAGGTGTCCTTCTCAAACAGCTCAAATAAGCTGTTAACACTCCTCCCAAAACCCAATCCAAAACCTCAGTGACCATGTTCTCTGGACCTTGTTTGCAAGGCTCCTGACTTACTGCCTCAAAGGAAAGAATTGCTTAATAATGTTAATTGAGGAGAAAGATTTGAGAGACAGTGGCAATAAATATAAGCATTATGAAAATTCATCTGACTGTAAGGGACCTTGCAGTGATTCAGTTCCTGATGTCAGAGCAGTTCATGCAGTACAAACCCCCTGGCAAAAAATTGTGGATGTCAGAAAACAATGTTGACCTTTTCTCCTTCATTTGTTCAACTGATGTTTAGCAGGTAGCAGGAACATTCCTGAATGTGGGCTGAAACTCTGTCCCGCTGTGTAACGTGATGTTGGTGAGACCCACTCAGGGAATCATTACCTGATGATTCTAAAACAGTGCTGGTATGTATGTCTTAGGCTGAAATGTTAAAGGTGAAGCAGATGCAGCAACAATGGGGACAGGTTTTTTTGGGCTCTTTTTTTTGAGTCCTTGGGTGGGCATTGTGTGTTCTCCACACTAACATGAGAAAACAGATGTTGGAATATGAGGGGAAACCAAATAGGTCCTGTAAAATCAGTAGAGTTCCAAAATTACTGTTGTCCTTTCTGTAGCTATATTCAGGAATGGAACAGGAGCCTGTCTTATGTTTGCCCGCCTTTGCCAAGGTTCAGTGACAGATTGCTCTGTCTGAATTAGGGCAGGAATCACAAAAGCAGCTGGAGCAGAGACTACAAGGACCTCAAAACGCAGGATTTCAGTGCTATCTGCCAATGTACAGTGACTACGTGGATGAGGAAGCTTAGAAATTATTTAGAAACTTCCTTTTTTACAGGCTGTCCCAGTTCCAAGGTAAGCAGCACTTTGACCCTCAGCTGTTCCTGGGCAACAAACTCATTCTGTTGCGTGGCACCTGCTGCTTCCTCGGGGAGCTGTGCTGTGACAGCCAGTCTTTCTACTAATTTTAGTTCTCCTGGAATAAGAATACTAAGGGGAGGTCATCCTAACTTACTGCTTCAAAGGATTTCTTGATTGGGCTGAGGAGAAAGACTTAAAACCCCAAAGCAAAATTAAAACCCTGTACAAAGTTAGTGTAATAGTAAAAGCTGCACCTTCAAACGTAATGGTAGGAAAAATGCAAATGTAACTGTGTGTTAGAGTCTTGAAGAAATTGCACCAAACAAGTCTAGTCACTGTGCTTTTGTCAAACACCTTAATTAATGATGGTTAGTGTCTCTATTCTTAATACTAGATTTGCCAACTTGAAAGGAGTTTCTCCTGCTCTCCTGCTGTCTATAGGGTGTGGAGCTTTTTGGTGTCACCCTGCAAACTAGATGAAAGCCACAGGGTGAAGAGAGCATTTATGGTAGTTCACATTGTTAATTGAATTGGCAGGGCAGCCTCCTAGTTCAGTAGGTGCCGAATTACCACATGACCAGAGACAGCAGCCCGGGGAAAAGGCTACTGAGCAAAATTAACCTTTGGTAGCAGCCTGCAATTATCTAGTCTAGATGAAATCCTGATGAAAAACACTGCTTCTCTTAAAATCCAGGCTATGAAAGAGGGAGAGCCGCTCCCGTTTTCAGACAGCTCTGGAACAACTGCCAGGCTGTTCTGCTCTCCTCCGGGGTGTCTCCCGCAGCACCCCGTGATTGCCTGTTTGCTGGAGAGGAGATGTGGCCATATCTCGGAGCATCCTGCCTGGACCCACCTCCTGCCTTGGCAGCCTTTTCTTCCTGCAGCGTGGGGAGGCTTTTCCCCACCGCCTGGCGCGGATGCCCCGCGCTCCGCCCACCCCGTTCTGCGGCTGTGGCGGAGCTCTCGTTCCAAACCCCCCCGACAGTCCTCGCTGGGCCGCGGCCGGTCCTGCCCCCGCGCCGGCAGCGGGTGAGGCTTTACGGCCGGGGCGGAGCTCGGCTCGGCTGGGCTCGGCTTAGCCCGGCTGGGCGCCGCTGCGGGCGGGCCATGGCGGCGGGGCCGGGGCTGGAGCTGGAGCTGGGGCTGGATGTGGAGGAGGCGCTGGCGGCGGCGGGGCCATTCGGGCGCGGGCAGCGGCGCCTCACGGCCCTGCTGGTGTTGCTGCAGGTGAGGGCGCGGCAGGACCCCCGGGCGCTGCTTTTGGTTTCTGTTCGCACAGCCCGGGCAGCATCGCGGGCACGGCGGTGCCGCTGCCGGGACATCCCCGCCCCGCTCCCGGGCTGCAGGGGGCTCGGGAATCCCGCCGGGAAACGCTTTCCCGGCGGGAGCCTGGGAGTCCGTGTCCCCCCACAGCAACTCCACCTCTGAAGACCGTCCCGGTCCCGGCCGCTGCTCCGCTGCTCCTGGGGAGGAGACCTCCCTCCCCTCGCCGTTCTGTGCCGGCAAACATCCTCTTGCAGCCCCGCTTGGATTCGTGGGCGTTCCGAACCGGATTTGGTGCTTTTCCAAGGAGCCTGTCAAACCTCTCTCTTACCTCAGTGCTGCCTTGCGTGCTTAACTTGTCAAAGTTCATGATGTGTTTTCCTTATTCCTGTGCGCATCTTCTTATCTTGCTTGCTTTTTAAAGAGCGCCTTTTATGCTTCTGCTGATGAGGGAAACTACAGCACTTTTTTTCTGTTTCTCTTTCTTTTTTCCTATTTTAATCTCTTCTGAAAGTGGTATGCAGAGTGCTGTCTTTAAATAGTACCCACGCCCCAGCATGCAAATATTTATCTGTTTCGCTCCGTTAGTTTTCTCTCACTTCCTCCTGTTAGTGCAGTTTTGCGTTTTGAATTAAACACGACTGGGAGGAAAGGAGACTGTGCTGATTGATGGTTTTCTTTGTAACTTGTTTCTGCAAGAGTGTCCAAGGTAAGCACAGGATTAGATGACCCATTAAAACAACATCCAGCCGAACGCACCATCTGAAGACTTGTGGCCCAATGAAGGGAACCATTCTGGAGTCAAAACTTTTCTGTTAGTGGTGACATGCTAAAAATCACTAATATGTGGATATGCTTAGGGATAATGTTATTTTAAGTTAGAAAAAATAAAATCATGTGCAAAACCTGGAAGACGTTCAAAACATCTTGAAGCCCATCTCAACGAATAAATATATTCATTCAAGTAAAACTTTTATGTATAAAAAAAAGTAAGTATTAAATCTCACCTATGAAATTATAATGAAGTTTTTAATATCTTCCTTTCCTACGTCTGGCTAAAATCTGCAAGAACAAAACGAACAACTCCACACCAGGAAGGAGGGTGTGAAGATGAATCTTCCATTGGAAGTGCACCAGCCTCTCTGGGTGGTACTTGCTGCTCCCAACGGCCTTCATGCTCACATCTGGGGATTTAGACACAGTAGACTGACTGTGTTTTCTTTGGGATACTTTCTTTGGCGAATTGTTAATTGTTAGTTTAATGAAAAGCCTGCAATATTCCATCAGGTCTCTTTGGTATTGTTCAGGGTCAGTGATTGATTGTGTTGTATTTTAAGGTATACGTGGCTAGCCAGTCGATGCTTATTGTGCTCGTGGGAGCTGTGCCCAGGTACCACATAGACCAGGAGGGAATTCCAGCGAGCAGAGCTGAGCTTGCCAAGCACATCCGTTTTGCCAGCAACTTCACATCCATCGTCACTGAGGCGAGTACTTCCTTCAGTGTCATCAGTTCTTCTCTTCTTGGGATTTGTGCCACTGGTGCAGGACATGGCATGTGGAAAAGCCAAGCAGGGCTTAGTGTAATGTCTGGCTTATGCTACTAAAAATCTTTAGAAGCCACCATTTGGCTCTTTGACTTTATTATTATTTTTAAATCGGAAAGTATGTGACTGAATTATTAGTTTAGTTTTCCTAGTGTAAATCTAATACTTATTAATTTAGGTTGAACTTTCCGTATGTTACTTATTTTCAGTTTTACCTTCAGCTGTTTTAGAAAGTTATTATTAATGAAGAATGATCATTTAATTACAGTTTATAACTGGAATTGAGGATGAGCTCCTCCTAATGTCTGTTGAGTGCTGAGAGATGTTCAGTCTGCCGTGCCTGCACAATCTGTTGTGCATGTAAGCTTGACCATGAGTTACATTTGTTCCTTACAGAAGATGAAACCAATATGAAAATGGAACTTGTGCACCACACGTCTGGATATTTTAATGTGTGGTGAGAGCGGGAGATGGAACAGATTGAAGTTTGCTGAGGGGGACAGAAGCTTTATTCTTCATCCTTATGCCTTATGAATTCCGGTCAAGAGGTTCTGCTTGCTTTTCCCTGGTCCCTGGGCTGTAATCCCTCAGACAGGCACGAGTGACCTGAGCAGTGCTGCCAGTGCCAGAAAACAGGCTGTGTGGGTGGCTGGAGTGGTGGCCTGAACTGCTGGAATTCTTGGAGCAGTTCTCAGTAAACTCCTATAAGACAGGTTAGCACTTAGTGTAGCTGGTGCCAAATTTTACTGCCTTCCTGTTATCTCAAGTGTGACTGTGTGATGTTTACCTTGGAGAAATATAGTGACTAGACATTGGAAGAATGATGCAATATTGGATCATATCCTCTGTCAGAAACAGATTTTTTTGATTAGCAAGATCACCCTTCAGTTCCAGACTTTCAGCAGGATGCCTGATGTGGGGTAGTGCTTAATTTATAACCAAAAATCAACAAATTTTAACTAAGACTGTGTTTCTAAATGTAGGAGGCAGTGTCCCTATTTTCAAAATATGTGGTAATTCCCAAGATTCATCAAAACAGATTTATGTTCCCATGCGTTTTGGTAACTTTAAGATTTTTTAAAACTGTATTGTTAACAGTCTTCTTATGGAATCTTTAGATGCTGACCAGCATTTTGCTGCTAAGGGTCTAGTGAGTAAATCACACTTCCACATGGATATAAAGAGCTGAGAGGATGTCTGTTTTGGTGAGAGCAAAATTGGCAATGCTTTTGTTGGCAAGCTATAGTTCATTTTGAAAAATATTTAACAAGTTCTCTTTGTGCAAATAAAATAGATGGATGCATTCTTTTAAAAGTTACATTCTTCACAGCTCGTTACATTAGACTTGTTAAAATACAAACATGCATCCACCGAGCAGCACAAGGAACAGTTGGCAAAAGCAATCTTTCCTGGTTCTGCCCTGAGAAAGGAAGCTGCTTCTGTAAAGTTTATTTTCTTTATTTTGGCATTGGAGATTAAACTTTGTGGAGATTAAATATTCTCTGTTCTGTTCTGGTTATCCAGGGGAACTGTTCTCAAAAAACCTCCAGAGCAGCTCTTGACTTCTGCTGCAGGAACTAATTGTTGTAATTAATTTTGGCATAACTAAGAATTCATAAATAATAGCTTAGGCTTAGGTTATGAAAAATTGTTAGAATTGCTTCTTGCTCCGGCATCAACTCAGTCCCCTGCTTTAACAAGTGATGGTGCTTAGGGAGGTGAGTTCAGGATTGGACAGTGAGTTCAGGAACTTCTACATTTGGTGTAGAAATGGTCCCCTACTCTTGAGAAGTGGATTTTTGCAACCATATCCAGGAGCATAAAGTTGTGTGGTCTCTTGTATCAACCTGAAATACTCTGCAGGCAAGAACTGGGAGTTTGAAATCTGTATGGTGTAGAGTGCTAGAGTGGAGAAGGAGTGCTCTGTGCCTTGGAGAGCACATGCAGTGATATTTTTATTCTTTAATTTTCCTGAGGGTTTGTACCCAGGGGTATTTCATTGTTGAAGTCTCAGAAAGTTAAGAAACCATAAGTTTTGGGGCTACATCTTCATTCAGTGTGACACTCATCTGCTTTTTTGGAAATAAATTTTCCAGTAAATACTCTGGGAATTATTTGAAATACTCAAATAATGATGAAATAGTTCTCTGGGTAAAGCTTTGTGTTGAATTAGTTTATTTCCTTTCCTGGAAAACGACTTAGGATTTTCTGATTCTTTCCCAAGCTGGTGGGGTCAGCAGTGTTTCTAAGTCCAGCAGTGTGTTTCTGTGAGTGTTGACTCTCCCTGTCCATAGTACAGGGGCTGCACAAGCTCTCTGTGTGCCTTGCCTCAGCAGGAAATAGTGTTTCATTCTGATTTCAACCCACTCTGAGCTCATTTTCTTCTCTTCTGATGATTTTTGACCGCGCTGCCTCAGTTTAGCTTTTGGATGAGGTAGAAAGTACACTTTGTGAAGAAACCCATGATGCATTTCTAACTTTGGCTTGGCTATAAATGCATGTGTGCAGTGAGATACTAAAACACCAGTGAGTAGTCTGTAAGTAGTTCTTGGCATTTTTATGAAACAAGGACATTTTTCCGTAATCCCTTCCTGATTGCCTTCGAGGGTTCAGCATGTGTATGGTGGGGAAGGGCACCAGGGATCACCAGGATCAGGAAGCACAGCTGCACAGCATTAACTCTCTGAGTACTGCAGCACTGAACGTGCATTATTCTTGCTAAGGAAGGACTTTTCATATCTGTGCTTCGAAACAGCTGAGTTGGTTCAGTGCTGGATAAGCTGTTAACAGTTCAGACTCTCCTTGTTTTAATAACCTAAGGTAAGCTGCCTGGCCAAAGCTTGGGAATTGGGGTGCAACTATTTGCACTTACTAAGTTGAAAGATTTTAATATATTACATTGAAATTTCCTGAGGGAGAGATGTTAGGGTCTGTTGGGGAGGCAAAAACATGGCTACTGTGGGCTTACCTATCAAGCTTTGAATAAAACTTTAATGGGATATAAAACAACAAGTGGGAAATGGCAAGTGAAGAATTTTGATAGATTTTTCATTGTTTTTGAGAAAAGCAGCAACTTGGTGTTCATACTTTTAATAAGGATATTCTTTTTTTTTTGGCAGTGGTACCTAATTGACCGAGAAGCCTACAAAGTAAGCCTTGCATCATCCCTATTTTTTGCTGGACTGCTCATTGGAAATATCACATTTGGCCCTTTGTCAGATAAACTGGGCAGGAAACCAGTGTATATCTCAGGTAGGAGTGTTAAAAGATTTTTCTTAAGCATTCTACATGGATAACATCTCTTTTCTTCCCTGCCCCTGGCCCACCCTGCTCAGAGGCTGCTCGTGGGTCCCCTGCTCTGTCAGTGATCTGTGTCAGCTTGTCACCCAGAGTGGAGCAGCACTGAAATTGTCAATATGAGTGTGCTGAGCAACACAGAGGTCACAGAATGTCGATGGCAGATGAAAAAGAACCTGGTTATCACTACTGGAGCGCAGTATTCCACACATTGCCCAACCATATTGTTCCAAATGAAAAATAATTTGCCCGTTTTTGGAGGGTGAGGGGGAGAATGATTTCCCTAAACATCTTTGGAGTGGGTTCCTCCTGTCCTGGTGTTCTGTTTTCCAGACCCTTTTGCAACCAAAGGGTCTTTTTGTTTAATGAGAACATTGTGTGAAGGAAATGTCACCTTTGACATTGCAGGCCTCAAGTGTGTGCCTTGAAAATGATTGTAATTTTCGTATGATGTGATTTCAGAAAGCCAAACGCAAGACATGGGAGATGAGCACTAAAGTCTACTCACTATAGTCAGTCGCTGACTGTGGTCCCTGGTCTGTTTTGGAGTTCAAGCTGTGTAGCAGAAGTACTAATTCCATTTTATTCTGTCTCTACAGGTCTCTTTTTTGATGTAATTTTTGGGTATGTCACAGCCTTAGCTCCGAATTATGACATATTTGCGGTTTCACGGTTTTTTGTTGGAATCGTGAATGGTGGAATGGCTCTTGTGTCTTTTGTCCTAACACAGGAATATGTAGGAAAATCATTTTGGTCATTTACAGGTGGGATTTGGGATATATTTAATCATTGTTACTGTGACACGTATTGTTCTATCAGTGCCTTACATTTTATGTTTGTACAAAGTCAAGTCAGTTGTAGTGTAAATCAAATGAGTGTGATGTGATTCATCCAGGTTCTCATTTCTGTGGGAAAGGTGCCTGAATAAGGGAGATGGGATTGAGTTTGTTTGATAAGTAGCAAAACTGAGGTTTTCAAATTGATACAGTAATTCCTAAAATTTCTCAATTTGTACACTGCATTACGTTAAAAAAGAAAACAAATGTTTTGGCAGATCCTGCCAACTTCTCCTGTGTGATACCTTGGGAAGGTATTCTGGGAAAAGTCTCTGTGAACCACAAAATGAGCTGGTGCCTGGACAGTGTTTTTTCCACTGTTGAATGTGCTGACCTTCCAGTATTTTTAAATGTCCTTTTCTCATATGCCAATGCCGAGACTTAAAATAAGTTTAACACTTGGATGTCAGACAGTTTCAAAGCTGGAGTAGCTCAGGCTGTAACGCCTTTCTGGCAGACACAACATGGGGAAAAACATAGTCCAAATGCTGGCTTTCTGTGTCTGTGATGAGCATATTTCTCTCCCTCATTTATTCAGTGGCCTCATTCTGCTGTTTTTCTTACTTTTTTCTCTGAGCTCCTGGGGGTGTATGAGACAGTTGTGGTTTAGTTATAACCTTTCACCTTTTTTTTTAAGTACTGAATTTTCCTCTTCTGAGTTCACTTTTCTGACTTGTGCTTTCTCTCTCTCTCTCCCGCCCTTCCTCCTCCTTTGCCCGGTTGTCTCTCTCTGCTCTTCCCAGACTCCTCCCTGCAGGGCCAGCCTCCCGATGGATGGACAAGCTGGGCCATTTCCTGCTGCTTGTTGCTCTAGGTGCTCTATTCCAGTTGTGCTCAGCGTTGGGAAGGAGGGGCTGAGGGAGAGGTCGATGCTGGATGCAGCTCAGCTGTGTCAGAGCAGCTGTTGGGATGTTGGTGTGAGCTGGGCTTTGTGGGACACAGCTCCGAGTGTCTGGGGGCCACAGGATCTCCTGTGTTTGGCTGCAGAAGGTTTGTTGCTGGGCTTTTGGAGTTCCAGTTGACCCCGTATTTTAAACACTTTTCTTTATGTTAGTTCATCAGAAATCTGCTGTAATAAACCCCAGGATTGGCAGCTGGTTTTGTACTGAGCTCAGTCCTCGTACTTCTGTAACTTCCAATTTCTGCTCCACCCTGCTGCTTCTATTCAAGATTTCCCTAACAGACCTAAATAAATCACTTGCTCCCAATGCTTCCCCTCCTGTCCTCAGGTTTTCTCTTTAGTGTCTAAGTTCCTGTTCATGTCATGCTCTCTCCTATGTCCCACTCTTTTATTTTTTTAAAGGGGAAAAAAAAACCCCAACCCTCCCATACACTACACAAAGCTGTTCTTCATTGGGATTCCATGTTACACTTAAGCCAGCTGGTTCACAAGTGCTGTAAAGATAGCTCATAAAATTGCTGTTTTATTTAGGAATTTCAGGCTTCTGCTTTAAGAATTTTTTCCCTTTTGCCAATGTTTTTCTGTGGTGATTGGCTTGCTCTTGTTTTTTTCAGGTTCACTAACTAATGTGACATTTGCAGTTGGCATTGCTGTTTTTGCTTTGCTGGGTTACTGTATCAGAGAGTGGCGCTACCTCGCCTTGGTGTCGAACACTCCAGGAGTCTTCTTCCTCCTCCTCTCTTTGTAAGTGGTTCACGTGCATTCTCATGATAAGAAAAAAAACATGCAGTAATGAACCTTGTCACCATTTGAGAGGGGTGTAAAGGAGGGTGACACTTTTCTGTAGGGTTCTGTGAGCCAAGCAGGAGTTAAAACACTGTTGTGCAGGAAGAAGGGGTGTGAAGTGAAGCAGGAAGTCGGGGTTACCCAGCAGACAGGCTTGTGTTTCTGGGTGTTGTTACAACTGTGGTGACCAGCGCTGCAGAGAGCAGCTGTGTGCCAGCTGTCCAAGGAAACTCAGTTACAGATCTGCTTGGGAAGGGAAGAGAAGGCCGGCCAGAGGCTGTGAGCTGGAGCATCTGCCAGGGACAGAAACGCTGCCTTCTGCCAAGGCAGGGCTTCAGAGCTTGGGAAGGGATTGTAGAGTTCCTCTCCATGAGACTCAGCATGCAAAGGGAACTAAGTGAGAGCACTAGGAATTGCCTTTTTAGTGTGATGTGCTGTGTATCTGCTTGCTTTTGAGGTTCCTTGTGTCTATTCCTAGCGCTGCTGTGCTTGGGTGCTCCTATTTAGAATTCCCACACTGACATTATCAAAAAAATGATTATAAAATGCATCAGTATTTAAGGAATTAGATGCTAGCTTTGTCTGGGCCGTGTTCTTAGAAAATGTTCTTTTAATGTATCAAGTAATGCACCTTGTATACTCCTGGTCACTAGTTAAAGCTGTAGAAGAAATAAAAGAATAGTATTTTGCCTGCACATTAATACCAGGAATGTCTAGCACACGGCACAAATGGGAAAAAGGTCTTCTGATTTCCATTATTTTTTAGATAGATCTGCTCTTGAATTAAGTTCTGTTAAAGAATACAGTAAAAAAACCCACCTCGCTTCCTGTAGTCAAGGAAAACAAACTCTGCGGGCAGCAGAAGGAAGTTCTGCATGATGTGTTTTCCTCTATAGTGTTCTGTTTCTGATGGAGTAGAATTACTTCCCCGAAAACTAAAAATGCTGGGATCCTCTGAAGTAATGAAAGTTTAGTTTGGTTGTAGGATGTATATATCTGTTAAGAGTACTGGAGAAAATAAATGTTAAGTTAAAAATATTCCATTCCTTATTTTATGACTCATATGAAAGCTGCCACAGAGGAAAAAGAAAAGCTGGAATAATGAACTGAAGTTGTGGAAAGCCAGGATATTCTGATTATATGTGGGAATAAGAGATTTAAATCTTATATGAGCAGTGATGAGCTGGTACTGGAGCCTGACAATTAATTCCCCAGTAAGGTTTCTTTCCTTCTCTCTGCTCCAACTCGGAGCCCTTCCTGTAGTGGAGAAGCTTGAAATAAACTTTGTGAAAACCGGGTTTTGTTCAGGATGTCCAAATAGTGGAGGTTTGAGATGCTTCCTTGACTATGCTATTGTAGCATTGCCTAAGAAGTCAGTTCAGCAGAAGTCAAGAATGAGATGTAAACTTTTCTAACATGACTGAGTGCATTGTCAGGCATCTCCCAGGGATCCATCTGTAAGGTTTAACTGTATTATCACCAGGCTGCCTGGAACTGAATGTGCAGAACAGTACAACTATAATGTGTTCCTCTGGATTTTGTATTGGTATTTTTATCCAAGTATCGATTTGCAAAATGGTAAGATTGACTTTAGAGCAGTAAATGAACTTGTCATTGTTGCTCTTCTGTTCCCTCCTGTTAGCATGCTCCCAGAATCTCCACGGTGGCTGTACTCCCAAGGGAAAACAGCAGAAGCTGAAGACGTGTTGCAATATATTGCCCTTTGTAATGGAAAAGAAAGATTAAATCTAAAATTGAAACCAAGTGCAGGAACTCTGAGGAAGGATGAGTTGGCACCTGGAATCCTGAACTTGGTGAAACAACCGGTCCTTCGGTGGCGAACCATCCTTCTGATGTACATCTGGTGGGTGACAGCAAGGTGCTGAGGTGTTGGGGGTGAATCAGACACGAGGAAGTAATGAACATTTTCATCCTTTTCTCTAAAAAGTAGTATCTTTAAAAAGTACAGAACATCAATGTGTCATAAATGTGTCGGTTGATAGTAGACAATAATCCTGCGAAGTGATGTGTTACAAGGTTGCTGTTCTGTCATTGTTGCTGTTGTGTTTTATTTTCAGTATGTTACTTAGAAACTGCTTCAAAACCTACTAAGAAATAATCTGGTGAGAACATAATATTTACACAGAGTGAAATGAGAAGCTGAAGCAGAAATTACTGAGAGGATGTGTGTTTGAACCAGCCTTGGGAAGAAAAGGGCTGCACGGATTAGGCAGCCACAGAGATCTGGATTTAGAAGAAGAGTTAAGAGCCTGAAATTACATTTCACAGGTTCAGTGCAGGAAAATTGTGAGCAAGGTAAAATACAGGTTGCATAGATTTATATTAGGTGCTATCTTGAAAAGTGATACAACTGTACCAAGTTACTGTAATTAAATAGGAGCTTTTCTCATTGCCTTATTTCCCTTCCAGGAGGATCTAAGAGTTGTCTTCCTACCATGTACCTCAATATAGCTAATCCATAACTTGGCATAATTTACCTTTTAAATGCTTTCTTAGTCCTAAAGACTAGTTCTGTTAATAATATAACTTTTCTGGTTATTTTTAGGTATGTCTGCAGCTTTGTGTACTATGGACTAACTTTAAATGCTGGTGAATTAAGAGGAAATCTCTATTTAAACGTGGCTCTTTCTGGTCTTGTAGAAGTTCCAGCATTTCCTCTCTGCATGTTTTTCATTGAGAAATCCTGGTAAGAAAAACTTATTTCCTAGTTCTCTGCATGTATTTGTAGATACCCTAGAAAAATATTAACATTTTTCTCAGTCAGATACTTCACTTCTTCTAAACAGTGTTGGTTCTTTGGGGATTTACTCTGCTGTAGGAGTTTCTGCACTTGATGCAGAAATGAGACTGGTTTTCTACATCTTTGCTTTTTTAGTTTTGTTCAGATCTTACATTACTCCGGAGATAAGCTCTTCAATGATTAATGTTATTAAAAAATTTTGGTCTTTATGGAAAGAAGTGAGTAGCCTAGTTATTTAAGTACCTATAGGTTATATATCTCTCTTACATATTTTATTCAGAATAACATGGTTTTGTAGTGCCTACCAACTACAGTTGAAAGCAGTTTTCAGCATTGTTCATTTTTACCTAATCTTTTCTAAGAGAACTTTGAAGTGAGAGCTGTTCAATTTTCAGGAAGGCACGGGTGATCCATGTCTGTGTATTTTCATACTTTTCAGTGTGCTTGGAGGCCATCCTTTGTGTGGCTGCTTTTTTCCGAAGCCCAAAAATTCTGACAAGCGAGGGCTCCTCAGGGTTTCATGTAACCTGCACGTTTGGTGTCTTTGTAACGCTACTTTGGTCTCACTGAGGTCAGTGGCAAAAAGCCACAAGATGTGAAGCACTGACCAAGGTACAATAGATTTAGAGCTGTTACTTGTGCTGCTGTGTACTTCAGTACTTTGGTAATTTGCAAACAAACTGAAAATCACTGGAGGGCCTTGTTTCCATCTTTACCCGGGTGCTCTTTTCCTTCCAGGTCTGGAAGACGTAAAACCATGACGTGTTTTCTGACATTTGCAGGACTTGCCTGTGTGTTTACCATGTTTTTACCAACAAATGCTAGTAAGTGTGTGCTGCTGGCAAAGCAGAAGTTGGGATAAAAGCTGACAGAACAGCTTGATGGACACTTTGTGGCCGAGTGTATGAGGGCCTGGTGCCCTATCCATTTACACCCCTCTCTTCTCTTTTTGGGGCTGGTCAGGGAGACAGGGGCTTGTCTATATTCCTTTTAACTCCTTACAGGCATTATTTGACTGTTAGTTGACTAAGTTGGCCTGGCTGTAAGCCCTTGGCTCTCTGAAGGCCAGCCCAAGATGTCCCATTCTGTCTCAGATACTGACCCTGCATTCATTGATCACTATTAAGCAGTTCACCTTAAAGTGCTGGATTTCATAGCTAGACCACTATGCAGTGTAATCTTGGTTTGGATCTTGACAGTGTGAGGTGCCAAGCTTAATTTTACAGTGGTTTTGGTGGCATGTGGTATTTACAGAAATAAAAACCGAACATTTTCCAGAATTAGAAGTTCAATTCATCATTAAAAAACACCACAAAAAGCCAATAAAAAGCTTTAAAAAAATAATTTTGTTCTTGAGAATTAGAAATGGAAGTCAGAATTGCAGTATGGAAGCCACAGGGATGGCAGGAAGCTTGCTGCCTTTGTCAGACTCAACTGGGTATTGCTGTGTTGTGCAGTTGTGAGGATAGCTCGTGGTAACAGTGGAGCATCATCACATGTGTTTCTCTTCTCAAAAGATGTGTTTTTCTCTGACATTGTCAGTGACATTCACAAAATGTTCGGTTTTGTCTTTTCAATTTTATTTCCATTCCAAGTACATTTTTTTCTATGCTAGTATTTATTTTAGCTACTGAAAACTTAGGTCTGTGTGACACTAACAAGTAGAAGTGGCTGCTCTCTGCTTGTGTTTTTCTTAACATCCCATCAGTAGAAATACTTCAGCCTTAACAGTGTTCTGACTGAGAGCACCAGCTCTGTGATCCCAAAGTAGTCTCCCATAGGCTACGTTTATCCTTAACAGATATAAATGCTGTCTGGCATCCAGTTCTAATTGATCTGAGAGAAGGCTCAGGAAGAAAAGCAGACAGAGAGAAAATGTCCCATAATCTGATATGGCATTAATTCAAGTCCTCAGACATTTTCTTGCTCCTTTTATTGAGGCAGTGTCTTCCTTTATTCCAACAACTTTGCTCTTTGTGCTTCTCTTTATGAATTTTAAAACAAAATGATAGAAAAGCAGTAGGGTAATAATTCCTGAAGAGTTCCTCATTTACAGGAAGTCTTCTGCCTTTTCCAGTTGATTTGTCTTTAATCCCATTAAAACATCTGACTTGGCACTGTGGTGAGAGTAAAGCTGGCTCTTGGCCCAGAGTGATCTGTGTCAGTTCAGAAGAAAGAAATTTGGTTCCAAGCATGATGACGATGAGTCACTTTGGATGAAACAAGGATTGCTGCAGCTCCAGTCTGACCCTCCCATTACTATTACATTTGTCTAAGTCTCTGTTCTTCCGAGTGATTGATAAGATCCTTGATTTTATTACAAGGGATTTAAGGTTTTAATGAGATGTTGGGCACCTGCCTCTCATGTCTGTAACCTTTGCTTGATTTCTAGATAACTCTGCTAACTTGTGAATGAGAATCTGATCAGAATGATTTCCCCTGTGGAATAAACCAAGAGCATTTCTGATATTAAAGATGTGTACTGAATTGGAGACTAAAATTCTGCCAGTGGTTATGTAAAGACTGATATAACCCTCAGCTCCCTCTTTCCTTATCACTTAAAATTCATCAATTAGTTTGTGTATCAGACTGGAAGATGGTGAGGGAGAGTGGCAGTGGAGGGGCAATGGAGCTGTCATACTATTTTCTTTCAAAAGCTGCTGTAGAGCAGAAAGACCATCTGCATTTTGTGTCTGCTTTATACTGCAGCAAGCAAAGGAGACTCCCAGGCTAGGGGTAACTGGATTTTAGCTTTCATTGAGATTTATCTGTTTGTGGCTTTCCTTGATATGCTTTCCACTGCAGCAGGAAAGAGAATTTGCAGTTCTTTAAATCTATTTTACCTCAGCTCTAGTTAATGTTGAGTATTTTGTGCTGAGAACGCCCCTTTCATGGTGGGTACTTTGTCTGAAGTAAGTTTAAAGACTCCTTCAGTCTCAAAAGTCCTGCTCAAATGAACTTTTACTCATGAAGGTGACTGACAGAGGGTGAATCTACGTAATAGCACTGGGAGGACCAGCTTCACGCCTTTCCATCTGGCAACTGTGTGTAATATTCCAGTTCCTCCCGTGTAAAAGGAGAACTTGGGTGAAAATGTTGCGTCTGTTTTGCATGAATTACAGAAATAAGTGCAAAAAATGCATCACACTTAAAGAAATTAAATCAAGTTTCTGGATTTCAGTTTACATACAGATGAATTTCTTCCTCAGTTGAAACAGAATCTGACTGGATGAATTATACTGGAAGTACTGATGGGCAAAATTAAAAGAAAAGCAACTGAGAAGCAATCAGAGTTTCCCATGACTTAATGAACATTATTTGATCCAAATCAAAAACGCTGAACTCAGTGCTAAGGAAGGGAACCTGAAATACAGCTAATCAGAATACTTGTTCTTTTTTCATCTAAAAAAGCATTAAATTCTCTTTTTATTAAAACATATGGTGCAAACATAACCATAACCAAAATCACGTTAATGAAAGCCAGGTTTCTTTTGGACTCTAAAAGATGCACACTTCAGTTTGGCCAACCAAACTCTGTCTCTTAGTAAACTTAGTAAATGCATTAGCATTTGTTCTTTCCAATTACAGAGCTGTCACAATTTTAAGTCCCAACAGGGTGTCCTTGGGGAGCAAATAAACTGTTGAGGTGAATGAAGTTTCATGGTTTTAATCTAATAAATTAGTCAAGAAGGGTATGTTGTCTGTGCTTGTCAAAGGACGCAGTTACCTGGGAAGATGTTCTGACTGCAGAGCTGGAAGCAGCAGCCCTTCCTTTAGACATGTGATAGTTTGACAGTTTCCAAACAAACAAAAAGGATCTGATTTCCTTTGTCCTAAATACAATTTTCCTAAGCTAGCTTAAGAAACTAGCTTGGTTGGGAAGAGCTGAGATACTGCTTTTGTGCTCGTAGTTGAAAAATGTATGGGTTAAACACTGCTTTTTGTGACAGTCTCCAAACAAGGACTAGAAATTTGTGTAAAGAAAGAATAAGAAAAGAGACTCTTTATACTTACATCCTGTTTTCTCTTTCCTGAAAGATCTCCTCCTGGGTCCCACTTTGTTAGCTCTGTGTGGAAAAATGATGGTCAGTGCTGCTTTCAACATCCTGTATATTTATACATCTGAGCTGTACCCAACAGTGCTGAGGTAATTTAGCAGAGCTTCTGGGTAAATGAAATTGTTTTCCATGCTCGGGATTGCAGATGTGCTTTAGCATTTATCTGTAATTATTTTTACCTGAAATAACTGTATGAGTTCTTTCTGTAAGTAAGGCAGCTCACCAGGGCTGGAAAGGGCTTCTCCAAGTAGTCACACATTTTGCACCAGTGCACTTTTCCAGGCTGTTTGGGGAAATTTGCTCTTGGTCTGAATCCAGAGCAAAACCATGAAAACCAGCTTCTTGTGCTGCAGTGCTTGGTGATGTGTTTATCATTTCTACTATTGATTTTTGGGAGTACAATTACAGGGAGCAAACCCAAACACAATGATGTGATGGAAGTGTGTGCTACCTTAATAATAAATGCAGACTGTGCAGTAAGGACTAGTTACAGTCCTTTTGTGTGCTTACATCTCTCATATGACTTAGTTTGCCTGCTGGAAAGCAAGTTCTTTTCTATATCTTTGTTATTTAATGAAATATTTATAATGCAACCCATTTTAATGGTATCTATATGACAGTCATTTGCTCTACACCATTTAATTAATGGTGTAGAGCTAAAAACCTTAATTTATTTTTCATAGTTCTTACCAACTCTCTGTGAAGTTACTCTCCTGTTGTCCCAAGATAAATCTGAGATAGGAAAACATAATACAGTCTTGTTCTTCTCACCCTCATGTTGGTCCCATGTGATTTTCTGGATGTACTCTAAGTACGTGTTCAGGCTTTGAGCCACATTGCATGAGTCGATTAAGAATAGCAACTGCAAATGTACTCAAAAAAACTGAGCCCAGTTTAGAGAGAGCAGGAAAGTTGAAAGGTGATGTGGAGTAGGAAGGTGTCCCAGCTGGTAGATGTGGCTGTAGTTAGTTAGGATGGTGACAAATCACTTGAATCCAGGGCTTTGAGGGCTTTGGGGGGAAATGAAAAAACAAACAAACAGAAAAGTTGGGGGACTCCTTGGATTGGCTTTTTTTTTTTTTTTTATATCACGGTTCATAAATTACCATGTTAGGGAGCCATAAAAGCTGGACTGTGGATGCAGCTTCAGCAGTACCACTGATGAGGATGGAAGTGGAGTGACTGTTTGTAGATACTGAGCTTGTGGTTCTTGGCACAGCTTTAGGTTGACTATGCACGTCCCAGGCACACTGACTGCAGTTGGATGTGGGAGATTGTTTGCATTCTCCCCATCCAAACTTCAGACCCTCCTTGTTTTCCTTTTTATTTTTGAGCACATTTGATTTTTGTTTGTTTGTTTCCCTGTCCCCTCTACTTTTCAGGAATTAAGAATCAAGAAAATGAAATCTGAAAATGTTTTTAATTTATCAGCTTCTGCTTGTTTTGCTGTGTTTTCATGCTACACTGTCTCCTTAAGTCCTTTTGATGTCTGGTGCCAAGTATGTGACAGCTCATGCCTAGCAGGAATTACAGCAGCATCTCTGTGTGTATGAAACTAAGTAATTTTCATGAGGAATATTAAAAAAAAATCAAGTAAAGTGCTGCTTCATTTGAGAATCTGCACTAATATTCTGGCAAAAAAAAAGTACTTTGTATGGCAAATTCACAGACCACCAGGGGAGAAAATGTAAGGAGAAAGACAGTTAAAAAAAATAGTAACTTTATTAGACCAGTTTAGTAATGTGACAAACTAATACATTAAACCATATGAAGATTCCTGACGTGACAATTTATACATTTAAAAACATTTGATAAATCTCTGGTCCTTTTAATTGCAAATATTATAGTTTCTGCAAGAGAAGTAGTGTGATGGGTGAGTGCTAAATTTAAAGCAAAACATCAGCACCACCTGGTGGTCTCTGCAAAGCTTTGTAGTGCTCCTGGATCAGTCCTGGGATGAGACGTACATTCAAAGGCAGAGGAGGTGGAATAACTATTTTTTTACCTTTTTTTTTTTTCAGGTGAATGTTTTGCAGAAAAATTAAACGTCTTCAGTATTACTGCTCTGTATTTAAACTTACTATTTTAAGTATGAGGATTGTTAGGCCTCTGTTTTAAGTTAACTGGTACATGCAGCAGTGACAAATACACCTCATGGTATAAACAGGACAGTGCTGCAGGCTGGGGAGTCTTTGGGCTTGGGGCTTTTTTTTCCTTTTTGATGTGTCATTAAAATACTTGCTGGGGAATGAAAAAAAGTTAAAAATAGAAAATTTCACTGCTGTTGCATTTTGGACAAAGAGGAAGGTTATCTTTGGGAACAAATTGTAATCATAGCTCAGTAATATAGATGTAAAAACTCATGGGGGTTTTTTCGTGAGAAAGTAGTTGCAAAATGATGACATCCTTGTGTGTCTTGGGTGAAGTCAGAGTGAAGCCATTGCACTGCCTAGGACAGCTTTTCTTGCTTATTTTCAGTAATTATTAAACTATTTGATTATTTTCACAGTGGGGAAACTATCCTTGGGTCTTTTAATAACTGCTTTCATTTTGCATTGGAATGGCAATGATACAATTTGCATTTAGGATCACATTTTACCATATTCCCTCTCAGCAGAAAGTTAAGAAGCCAGCAAACCTCTGGGCATGGACAGACTTGGGATCTGTGGGAAGGATGCTTCCAAAGGAATGGTTCACACACAGACTGGTGTGTCCCATCATGCAGGGATTTTGTTGGCAAGGGAGGTGCTTGGCCTTGTCTTGTGGGGTTTGGGTTGATGTGGCCTAACTGTGAGGAAACGTGGGTTGTTATTTTCCTTTTCCCAAGAGGACTTGATGAGAGAAAAGGTTGCCTTTTCTGTTTATTTTACTTCAAAGTCACTGGCCTCTCATCAACTCCTTCCACCTGTTTCCCTTCACCTGGCAAAGGGCAATCAGGAAGGGACATGCAGGTGGGTGACATTGGGATACCAGTGACCGGTGTCACCACTCTCCTCATCGTTCTTAATCCTGTCACTGTCTTCCTGTCTTTGGAGGAGGAAAAGGGTGAGCAGGAGGGGGAAAAAAGATGAGCAGGAACAGCTCAGCTCAGCAGCGAGACTGAGGATGATGATGAATGAGAGGAAGGAACCAAGCAATGCAGAGAGAGCAGCCACCATGACCTTGTTACCATCTCGCTGGTGACTGGTGCTGACACCCATCTCTGAAGGGCTGTTAAATCCTGTATTTAGGAATGATACAGAGATGGAAGAGTTTTTGCAATTGTTCAGAAAATTAAAGACCGAGGACTTTTTAACTTTCCTTTGAAGAGGATCTTGCTGTTCTAAGCCATGATTATCACAGTCTGGATGAGATTATTTTAAACTTGTCTGAAAATTGAAGGGAGCACAGAATTCAGCATCTGGCCAGATGTTTTCAACCTTCTCACTGAGTTATTTTCTGTTTGGAGGTAAACACTGACTTTTCATCTGTGCACCCCGAGGTGGCAGAGGAGAGGCTGCTGCAGCTCAAGCTGGAGATAAGATTCAGCATCTTCTCTCTGAAGATCCTGCCACATTTTGAAATCATTCCCTATTCAGGGATGCCCAATTAAATTGCCTTAGGGTGCAGGTTGGAAAGCCTCTCTGTTGGTTGATTGAAGGATTGATTGCACAACAGGGTGGTTTTGGGAGCGTTTGAAAGAGTGTGATTTTACCTTACCTGCATTCAGTTGAGGAAAGTCTTTGGAGTAACCACTGGAGGTCTTTAAAAACTTTATTTAAATTCAAGATTACTGATAACTTAAAATATATATATATAAGTTGGCTTGGACACTGCCACCACATGTTCATGCATGATTCAGTTGTGTATTCTGAAAGTACAAACTTTGCATCCTTTGTTCAAAACAGAAATGCTGGCTTGGGTGTCTGCTCCATGTCTTGCAGATTTGGGGGCATTTTGGCTCCATTTGTGCCATCTATGGTAAGATTATTTTCAACTTTTTTATGTAACTCAGATTTATTAAATTCTCTCAAAAGCACTTTACTCTTTTTGGTATCATGTCCACCCCTATTCCTTGGAAAAAAAATTGATTTTATGAAAAATTAAATAGTGTTCACTCGATTTCAAGAATGAACAATCTTAAAAATACCTAGTATTTTGTCATTTTTGGAAATAGTCTAATGTTTTATGTTGTCACTATTTCATCTCTGAATGAAATGGTTGCCATGTAATGCCTTTGGTACTGCTAAGGCTCACTCAGTATCTGAGTTTTCTTAGACATGTAAACAAAGCTTTCATATGAAGCTGTTTCTGTGAAATGGCATTTATTGGGTTTCTTTCCTCTACCAGAATACGGATAATTGCACAAACTGCTGGATTGACAAGCTGTAGTCTTTTGGTTTTGACTGCGGTTTGTGGTTTTTGAGAGCAGGCAAGAATGCTGGGTTTTTACTCTGGGTTTTTAATTTCAGAAGTCTCTCAGTCCTTCTATACCGTTCGTGGTGTTTGGAATCACTGGACTGTCTGCAGGATTCCTGACTCTCCTTCTGCCAGAAACACTAAATAAGCCAATTGCTGAGAGCATCGACGGCCTCCAGAGTCCCAGATACCAAGTGCTTAAAAATGAAGAGACAGAGTAATTAAATATTTTTTTTTGATAACTTTGCATTATTTTCCCCTCTATCTTATGTGAACTATGGTTGACCTGCATCTTGGTCAGACTGTGCATTAACAAACATGAAGTCTTTAGAGCCATCCTTCTCCTGCATTCAGCAGAGATGAAATCTATTCCTTGGCTCTTAAGGATGAAAAGGCTCCACAACATTCATCTGTAGGTCTTACATTATGTATAAATGAATATGATTTTGTTTCTTTTAAAGGAAAACCGATTTTAAAAAGACAGTCTGAAATAATCAACCACAATACTTTCAGTAACATTCCTATGCTTTTACAGGAAAACAACTGGGCGTATTTTTTATATATTGGATTGTGCCTTTTTGTCATGTTTATAGTGGAACATAATTACTATTAATACATATCTGAATGTTTTGTCCTTCGTTAGTCTCCTGGGTTAAAGCCATTTTAAGTGTTTTCCTGTTGTTGATATGCACTAAATGAAACTTCTGAAGTGGGAAATGAAATTTTTGTTTGATTCAACAAGTAATAGAATAGAAAATGTAAAGTATATCCCCTCAGTTTGGGAATGGTTTCCCAAATGAATTAGTCTTAAAAGGGAGGGGTAGGGGGGGATTTCTATAAGAAAGGAATTGGTATCTTAGAATTAAGCAGGCTTAGTGTAGAAGTAAAAGAATATGTGGTTCTCTTATGTTTTTTCTTTCTATGCTATCTTGTGAATTATCTGGTAATTATTGTACTTAATCAGTTTAATTATACTACACGCACTATTCTGCTCTCTTTCTATGCCTAATACAGAGTAATACTGCATTCAGTTGAACTGGAAAAAAACCCCAACAGCTTCTGCGCTTTTCAAATACCACTTCACTTCTAATGTTTAAAAAAATCAATGAATTCTGGTTTTCACCTTTAATATTAGGCTATGAAATAGGACAAGGCAAAGAAGATATGTAAAACATTTTTAAGTAATTATTTCTCTTCTGTCTGACAGGCAAAGCAGTTAGAAGAAAACACTTGAGTTTGAGGCCTGTCTGGTGGAAAATGAAGCCTCCACTGAGAAGATGCTGTAACAGCTGAAGGGCAAAGTGCTGCTCCCTGTGTCTGACAGGAAACATTCCAGGACTCATGTATAATGCTGTTTGTAGCATGTTGAACAGCTCTGTGTGGAGACACACTGAGAAGATGGAAGGAGTTGATCAAAGCTTGTGAGAAAAGAGCTGACAAATCTGTGCATTAATTTAATGACTTAACAAAAGCCCACTTCAGAGGTTTGGACTTCTCTACAGCTTCTTGAAGTGAAGTATTAATTTATTTTACAGGACATAATTGCCAGCTTCAGATGAAGCTATGATGTTGTAATTGAAGTGATGTATAATTTAAAATTTAGATGGCCTTATATATTCTGTCAAGCTGGAAATGTGAAAAGGAGCAGCATCCTGTATATGCTAATTTTCTCTGCAGGTTTTTTGCCTCTAGACTACAGTGTATACCTCACAGTGTGAAGAGACCAAAGATCTGTGTGGGTTGTTGGCCTTAGGTCTAGCATAAGAAACCTGAGCAGGAGATCTGAAAGGAGAATAAATGGATTCTGTTGTGGGAGACAGCAAGTTTTTGTTGGAGAAGATGCCTTAAATGAAAAATAATACTATATTGGAAAAAGTGTCAGGACTTGAAGAGGTGCATTTAAAGGAGAGGATGAGTAACCTTTTAGACAAAGGTTATTAAGTTCTAGCTGTACATGTGGAATGAGAAATTATTGAGCATGAGTTATATATTGTATAATATATGTAGTAATATATAATCCCATATATTTCATATATCAGTTGGAAATTCTTCCTGCAAGGGAACAGTGTTTGGTTAACAGTTAATGTATTTACGTTGGAATAGATGCATCACAACCGTTACAGATTTTTTTTATGGCAAACACAATTTTGTTATTAAAAAGACAATTATTTTAACATCTGTATTATGAGTGCTGCTTTTTCCAGGATGTTTACCCAGGCTTTTTTGAAGAATACTTGTACTGTTTTGATTTTGGCCCTTTATCTAATGTGTTGATAGCAAAAGGTTACTGCTGGGCCACTGTGTTTTGAGAAGTTCCACAGTTAAATAATAGTTCGAGCACCTCTGGAAGTGTGTGTGCATTTTTACACACACCAAAATCTGTGCTGTGCCCACATGTGCTTTTCCAGGAGCCTGATCAGGACCCTGAGAGGTGAAGATCAGTTGGTGATCAGAACAATACTTAGATAATGTTGACATACGGGTGCATTTCCTTAGCCTCCAGGGATGAAGCTTGATGACAAACAGTCTATGGAATGTGCTCCAAACTTTTATCTTCTGATCATTTATTTATTAATTCGCTTTCATGAGGATTAGAATGGAGTTTGTGATTTTTTTCTTCCCTGACTAATATTAACATCTTCCATTGCATTAACATTTATAACCATAGTGACTGATTGTACGTCTTCAAAGGATAATTGGGTCAGCAGGGATATCATAGAGACCAAGTTTTGTTACTGTTGACTTCAATTTTTTTATTACAGGAAATAAAATTTAATAAGAAACAGAATGATATCAAGTTATATTCCCAAAGCAGAGACTCAACTTTGGAAAGGGAGGATCATAAAGGTACCACCATGTGGCGGGAGTGTATTTCTCCCTCCTGCACTGCATCAGTGCATTTTTCCTCTTACTTTTATTCAACATTATGTGAAAAATGGGAAACCAAATAATTTGCCTTTTGAACATGGTTATTTATGCTTTATTTGACCTGGAATTAATGAATTCTTTGCCTGGGGTGACTTCTGTGAATGCGGTGGATTGATGACCATAAAGCTGTGTGTCCCCAAAGACAATGATCTTTCCAGCAGCCCTGGCATGACTCGTGGTACCTGGAGCTCTTTTTAGGAGGCTAGGCCAGTGTGGAATCTGCTTTGGTACTTTGTCTCCAAGATACAAAAAAAATAAATATGGACAGAAACATCAACTTCTGGTTTTGCTTCATACAGTTTCCCTTCAATTTAACACCTTATTTACCATTTTACTTTAAATATCCTTGCTGCATTTTGCTACTGCAGTATAAAAAGGTGGTATTTGGGGGGAAAAAAAGCATTTTTCCAAGTATATATTTAGAAGTAAGGAAATAATTAGAAAGACTTTGTTGGACTAATATAACGTGTGCATTATGTCTTATAAGGTATAAGTGACACACCAACCATATGTCATTCCTTACTGTATTTGTCACAGCAAATTGGAAAAGGCAGCACTTTGGTCAAATAACTGAGTTTTTTTTTTTGGGTAGATGTCTTCCCTTAAAGCTATGACTTTGTACAACTTGAAGTTCTTCATGTAGAGCAACTCTTTTTCTCATTATGTTTAATGAAGACAAAGCATTTTTTGGGGGGGGGAATGCCCTAATTCTTTACTCAGTGTGGGACCATTATCTGTTGATTTTCCACTTCTCTGTAAAAAGAACAAAAGGAGCTGAATTAATTCAAGTGGCTTAATTATACACATTAGGTCACAATCTCCATCCTTAAATACCACTTTTGGCTCTTCCCCTGTGCTTTATTTGTGTGTAGAAATTTGATTGTAATGTTGCATCTGCACTGTTCATCTGTTTCTGTGTTAAAACAATGTCTTCAGTGCTTTAGCACTTGATTGTGAAATTGCTTTTCTTTCTTTATCTGTTTTTAAACTGATTTGAAGTCTTTATCCCAGCATTTGAGAAAGTTCTGCTACTTTCTGGATTTTTTTTTCATGTTTCAGCTGCAAATGTCAAAGTATTAAAAAAAAAAACCGAACCAAACATTGGCTGTCCTTAAATACATCTGTGATGTTCACAAGTTGTCCAGAAAGAAAGTCTGAGCTGATTTCAGCTCTTTCACTCCTCCCTGTGTTTCACCTTTAATATTGCTGTATTTTTCCCTGAGGAATGCTGGGGTTCTTTTCTGACTTGAGTGCTGCTGAGCAGGGGCAAAGCTTCAACATTCATTTATGCCACCTACGTTTTAATGCCATTTGCCTGTCATTAGGCAATATTTATCCTTTAATTCTTGGTTGGGTTTGTTTAAGCCCCAGTTTCCCCCTTGTCAGAGGAAGAATATCAATTATAAATGGAAAAGTAATGGAAAAGTTACTGGAGGATAATGAAAAATTATTTTTCCACTACTCCTTCAGTTCATGCTGTCTTTTGTTTTTTGTTGCACATTCTCTCGTTCCCCAGCCCTCCTGGTGCCTGACTGATTCTGGAGAAGCATCAGGGATTCAGCTGAATCTACATTTTCCTGGCTGGCAAATAGCCACTGCTTTCTTTTGTCATCAGCCAGTCATATAGACCCCCTCTCCCCACACACACCATGTTAAAAATCAGATCAAGTATAAAGGCAGGGGTTGAGTTCCTTTTTCCTGAAAGGAAATTTTGCCCAATATTCATGTCAAGCTCATCTCAGTGATCTTTTTCATTATCCCATTTGATGTTCCATCAAAGCTGTTTCCTCCTTTATTGAAGCAGTGTGTGTTATTGCTTGAAGTGAAGGCTGTGGATTCATTTTTAGCATTTACCCTTTTTAATCTCAGTGAAGTACAAATAATCCTTTGCTCTGTTGATTAACGCTCTTGCACCTAAGCAGTAAAGAAAGGAGGAGGTAAACTTTTCAGACTATCCGCTGGTTCTGCCATTCAGTTTTTAGTTTGCTTGAGGCAAATACCTGTGTCACGTATTACAGCATGCAAGAGATCTGATTTTTTTTCCATGCAGTGTGTTAGCAGCAGTTCATTTGATAGTTCATCTCTTGTTATATCACTTGCTACAGGAGATGTAAAATTTCCCAGAGACAATTTTGGGAGATGCAATCCTTCCATTAGAGTTAAATCTGTGAAAATAGTGGACACATGTACAGCTACAGGCAAACTATGTGTGTGAAACACTGCCTAGGTAATGGAATAGCAACCTGGTCATGCTAATAACAGGTAAGTTGAATTGACTGGTCAACTTCAAGGAATTTTTTCAACAACTTCTGTCACTTAGGCTGAAAATTTCCATATTGGTGTTTGTCTGCCAGGTATCAGTACTGCCAACATTGTGTTGAAAGGCTCTGTGAAGAACTAGTGATTAAGTGGTTTTTTTTTAACTCAGAGATTCTGCATCTGCAATACCTCATTTCTTGTTTGTCACAGCCTCACATAATTTTCTACCTCTGCCTATTCCCTACTATCCCATCCACAGCGATGTAGGGCCTGATTGAATTCTCATTTCTCTGTACCAGTGTGCAAAAGAAGAGACTGCAATATATTTCTGGCTCACCTAAGGAAGCTAGAATCTGTGTACACAAAATGAAGCTACTCTAGATATGTCCGAATTAAAAGAAATTGCTCTTTCTTTTCAATGTCCCGTATCTTGTGGTTGGTCAGGTTTACAGATGTTGGTGTCAATATTCAGTGGGAGCTGGCTCTGGATTTGCTGCAAGAAGCCTGGGAGCAGCAATGGTACCCCCAACTCCCTGTACCAGCTGCAGCTCGAGAGGTATGTCATGGGCTTCAAACCGTTATTAAATCCTTATGATGGTGTATGTTCTTGTTTGTACAAATGTCTGGTCCTTTTTTAAGGCTGCCTGATCCTGTGATTTCAAGGCTGTGATATGACAGTTGAGCAATCTGTCGTTGCATTGTGTTTATTTCCTTTCATCGTTTTAGATTTGCTGCCTCTTGGTTCCACAGCAGATGCCAATGATCGGGAATAATGACAGTGAATAGGAGTGCTTGACCTACAGATAATACACCCTGCAGTTTAATGCAGGGTGTGTTTTGTGTTGTCTGGTTTCTCTTCTTCTGAAAGTGTTCCAGTTATTTTTCTAAGTGGACACTTTTCTAAGGCCTCTCATTTTTATGTGTCTGTGTGCCTTGAAATGGGTAAGCAAATGGCTCCAAGTGCTTGTGTGAAGATATTCCCTCAGCGTGTGCCCATTTTTTACTTGTGCTAAGACCTGCTGGCAAACCAGCAGCCAGACCCTCTGTGAGGGGTCTGAGTGAGGGGGTGAGCCTTTCTCTCTGCTCCTCACCTGCAGGTAACTTGGTACATTTGACCTGGTAGTTCTTAAGAGCAAAGCCAACCCTTCCTCCCGTGCGCCCCCCCTGCCCCCCAAACAACAGAGCCTCTGATAAAAATGAGTTTTGGAAATAAAAAAACAAGGGAAAACAATGACTTATGCAGCAGTTAGTAATCTCTGCTGAAGAATATATTAGAGAAAAGTAAAATTGGCAGCAGGGGGGCTCCTGCAGTTGTGGTCTTAACAAATTGCTATGGATCTGATTTGGCTATTTATTATCTCTAATCCTTGTGGTCTACCGGGAAGGAAGGAAAATAATTACTAATGACAGATTTTAGTTAAAGTTAATTTATTGGTGGTGAAAGTAATTGCGTGTTCCAGGTGTTCATCAGTTTAGCAAGACAACATTTAACTATCGAATGTTCCAATTACAATGTGGTTAATTAAACATGATTAAGCTGTTGGGTTTACAAACACACAACTAATTATATATAATTACACTTGTAGTGGGTTTATGGTATACAGCATGCAAGATAGATGTGATATTTAAAATCTCTCAGAAGATTTTGTAAATCTGCATTTTATAAGAGGCTACCTTATCCTTATACATTAACATATAGGTATTGATAGCTTGCTGCACTGTTAAATCAGAAATCTCCTGTGGAGAAGTTGTAGTGAGATACTGAAATATCAGCTAAGAACCATAAAGAAGGCAGAGAGGAGAGTGGAACCTGCTCAGAATTTGCAACTGAATGGTACAAATCTTGTGTGGATTGGTAAAAGCTGGTGGTTCTTTGCTACTTAAATTCTTCTGTGATTTAGGCAGAGGTTTTTGATATGGTGAGATCTGTGTTTGTTGGGTGCTGTGGGTACTGGGTCACCCTTAGGAGCAGCTCCAGAGGAGGTGTTTGGTGAGGGACCAGGGTGTATACTGGGACATCAAGAGCCTCTGGGAAGGGTTTGGAAGAGTCTGGGTTTTAGTGGTGGGGTTGCTGCAGATGGGCATGTCCCCTGAGGGGGTGAGGGGACATGGGTGCGCAGCCAAGCCCAGGCAAGAGATCTCGCCCGCTTGAAGCCAGTGATCTACAACAAACTGGACCTGCTGAATTAAGGAATGGTGGTACGTAATTTACAGCAGGTCTTGCCAACTCAGTGATTTCAGAGATCTTTTCCAGCCTTGTTCCTGTGTCCAGGAGGCGGTGCCCCCTCCCTCCCCCCCACCCTGAGGCCTCAGCGCACCCCAGGGGCCACCTGCCCACAAGATGGCAGTCGTGCCACCTGTCCACAAAATGGCGCCTGAGGGCAAAGGCGGGCGAATGGCGTGTGGGGGCCATACCTGTGGTGATGGCTGTCCCACAGTGCTATAAACACCTGTGCTGTCTTCAGGACTCGAAACACATGGTGTGGATCAGGTGTTTGGTGCTTGGGTTGTGGTTTAGCTGTGCGTTGCAGCCCTCGTGATTACGGTGTGGTACCTCTGTTAGGTATGGAGTCTGTGGTAGCCCTTCAGGCTAAATTCCTGCCTTGGTGGATGCATGTGCCATTTAAATATGAATGATACTTTTGTTGGGAGAGCTGTGTGCTGCACTGCACTTGTCATAAGGGCTGTTTTAATCTCTGATTTGTGTTTGGCTCAACTTTGTTTGAGAAAGAGGCGCTGAGGAGAATGTGTGTTTGTGCAGGAAGGAGTCGCCATGGCTTCGTGAGGGAAATGTGAAGGAGCACCTTCTCCAGTGCCCGGGGACGTGGGGCTTGCTTGGCAGGGAGGACACCATCCTTCCTTTTTTTGACTTCATTCTTGTGTGTTTGAGTGTTTGTGGTAATATAACACTTGCTTACCAGAAGATGTTTTACACATGTCATTCGTACCCATATGAATATACTGCAGCATGTTCAGTCTTTCTTCCCGTGGCATTTGCTTTCACAGTCGTTCAGTTGGAAATCTATAATAGTATCAGGCAACAACTAGAAATCCACAGTAATATCAAGCAACTTAGGTAAGAAATCGTGTCCTTTCCTCCCTAGTCATGAGTAAGCATTAGCATCATCATCAGTAATGAAATCAAACGAATGCCAGTAAATATGTCTAAGTAACTTTAAATGGTACTTTTAAAATTTCAAGTCTACTTTATACTGACACAGGTGTTTTCTCTTGTTCTTCTTTCTGTGTGTTCAAGTATATACCAGAAAGGCAGAACAGGTCCTTCTCTAATGGAAATTCACCTTTGTGCGTACATCTAGTGCCAGAAGGATATACTGGAATTAGTAAAACTCTAATGGATTTATAATTGTCGTGGGTTTTCCTAAACCAGGAGTGCATTGTGTGAAGGGAACTTGCCTTAATTTTCCTGCACTGAAGTGGAATTTTGCATTGAGTTTTACATTGAATTCTCCTGTCTTGTTCAGGACAATCACTTGGCCTTCTAAACACAGCACTGAGGAGCAGTGTGGCTGTACCGGGTGAGCGCCAACCTGGTGAGATCCCTTGTTTGGGGAGAAAAGATCCTTTCATTCCATGTTGTGGATAATCCGGAGATGGCCCTTGGGTGGAGGCTGTGCTCATGTTCTTTTCCCTGCTGGTTGCTAGAGAAATACTTTCTGTTCTGAAGGTCTGGAAATGGCATTAAGAAGTTTAATCTTTTTTTACTTTTTTTTTTTTTTTTAATGAGCAACAAATTACAATGAAATAAAAGAGGATGAAAATAAAATTTTACATTGTGCCTTTTAGGCAGTTTTTATACCTCTGTCTAACTAGAAGGTTAAAAGAGCAAAATAATATTGACTAAGTGTCTGATCTTTACATAAGTGCTCTTGAAAGTTAATCAATCCTCTAGTATCCTAAACAATGTTAGCTTTTCAGTTCAGAGGGGTTGTGGGAAAATTCACCTGGCTTTTCTGGCTCTAAGAGGATGGCAGGGCTGGAAGCAAACTATGATGAGCTTGTTTGCCTGTGCCTTGATGGGATTAAGATGGGGTGCTGTACTGTCACTGGGATGATGTTTTCTCTATATTTAATTGACCATTGCAGCTTGCAAACAGCCCATTAGCTAATGTATTTATGCTTCTTGAGGCTACTGCTGAGTGGTGATAGTCTCTTCCTCTTGTGTTTGTTACAGAAAAGCTTAAGGTAATTTGAATGAGTTTGGGGAGAACAGCAGAAAGGCGGGAAGAGGTTGGTTTTCTCATTTTGCTTGTTAATATGGATCTATAACTTGGAGGCTTTGTTGAAGAGCATTAAAATGCATAGACTTTTAATGGGACTGCAAGAGAAAACAAAATGAATCACTGTTACCCAAGTAATCCATCACTGAATATTTGTTCTTGAAAAATGAACAGGATGTACAAGTTCTTCTGACCTTCAGACTCCCTCTGGACATGTTAAAGCAGGACTAGATGGGGAGAAGAAGGGTGACCTGGTTTTGGCCCAGCTGTGGTGAAATTTGGCTGGCTTTGAGAAAAGAGCCTGGTGATTTCTGCTTCTCTGACAGTAATGTGGATGAGGGCTCATCTCTGCTGGTTCCCCAGCCCGAGTGTGAGCCATGACCCTTTATGTTCCCCCACTGAGATGTAAGTGTAGTTGCTTTCATTCAGTTTATTAGCTGTAGATGTGAGCAACATTAAGGTTCTCTATTTATCTTAATATACATATACAGGTGTGTGTGTTGTAGCAGGATTAGATGGTTTTCATTGGGGGGGGGTGTGTTTCTCTGCTAAAAACGCCACAGACAAACACACTTCCCAGACAGCCACATTTTTCTGCATGAATTTTTAAAATCCATCCAGGGAGCCTGTTTATCCAGTCTATAATAAATTGCTCTGGGTGGAAGGGATCTTCTGTCCGGCCTCCCTGTTCCCTGTGAGCTGCTGGTCCCATTCTGTCAGGATGGCAGCCCACCTGTGCCTCCCCTCTCCTCTGGAGGGGACACAGCTGCTGCCTTCACAGGCAGGCTGCAGTTATTTGGGACGATAATTAGTAAATCTGTTGGTTTTGGTCTCTGCTTTCCACTAAACCGTAATTCCATTATGTGCAGTGAAACTGTGAAAGGATTGTGTGATGGAATGGGGGGGGGGGAAAAGGAAGGTTTCCTAACAGGCTTTACCTCTTAGCTCCATTTTGCTACTTTCAGAAAGAAACCCCCACTCTTGCCTCACTCTGGTTTCCTCCCTGTTCCTGGTTTGTGGGTTTGCCTGTTGGATGATGTACAGTGGCAATAACTTGCATATGGCTTTGTGTGTGACAGCTGGATTGGTGTTTTTAATCTTGCTCATTTCCAGTGCGCAATCCCCTTTCCCTACCTCTTCCAGGCGAAGCTGTCTTCCTGTTTCAGCAACCTTCAGTGGTGAGGTGCAGATGTTAGTGCTCACTGATGTCTTCTGGGTAAGATCTTTGCTTTCAGGTTTCTGGGAGCAGCTTAGTGGCAGAGCAAGCTCAAGGTTGTGCTTGCCCAAAGCCTGCTGAAAGAGTGGAGAGAAAGAAAAAAAAAAAACCCAAACCACATGAAAACCTTGAAGAAACTGCAGTGAAGTTGCTTAATGACTGAGGAAAGGGCTGAGTAAAAGACAAAATAAAATTACTTGAGAACACAAAGTAAGTGGCCATAAAACGAGTGTTTATGCACAAGCAGGTTTGTGAAGCCTTGCTCTCTGCTTCCTGAACGTGGTTAATGAACAAAACCTTGAGACGGTTTTTGTTCAGTTGTGATTATTGCCAGGTTTGTCTGTGCAGAGAGAGGAGAGATGGAAAAGCAATAGAAAAAATAAAGGCAGCTGACTGTAGGAATGGGGGTGTGGTAGTTTGGCCTCATCCTCTTCTGCCACAAACCAGAGGGTGGTTTTGCCCTCAGTGTCTCCAAAGGGATTGGGCTGTCCGTGGATCAGCAGAGCAGCTTTATAACGATAAAAGCATCAAGAAGTGGTCACAGGCCCAAGAGAGCACCTGAAGATTGGACACGTGCATTACTCCTTATTTTTGCCTTTGGGAATGCATGGGGTGCCTGCACCCGGGAACAGCTGCAGGCCTGTGGAGAGGCTGGGGCTGCCCCAGGCTGGGCATGGCCAGTTCCAGCATTCCTTGGCTTAAACCTCACTGAGCCCCTCAGCCCTGCATGTGGCACCTCAGGGGGACAGAGGTGAGAGGGGGGAAACACTGCCAGGAGCTGGGAGAGGCACAGCAGTTAGAAGTGAAGGAGGGAGGATCAGTTGGGGAAAAGTGGGTAAGGAAGAGTAATTTATCTTTGTTTCTTACCATCCAGACCTAGTTTAATTGGTAAGAAATAACATTATTTTCCCCAAGTTGATTCTCTTGCACCTGTGATAGCAATAGGTGAGGAATCTCCCTGTCTGTATTTGGCTTTGTATCGTGACCCACGAATTTTATTGCTGTGTTTTCTCCCCTGCCTGGCTGAGGAGGGGAAGTGAGAGCAGCCAGGCAGGCATCTCACAGCCAGCTGTGGTCAACCTGCCACAGAAACATTTAATTGACCTCTAAAACATATTTGTGGTGGGGTTTAGAAGAAGTAGTTCTGATACTGACCACTTCTGACCTCTTGTGCTTTCCAGCAAGTGTGTGGAGCTGCCCCGAGGCACTATTCTCCAAGTGTGTCAGGTCCAAAAAGGAAATTGTACAAAAATGGTACAAAAATGGTACAAAAAGGAAATTGGACCGTACAGGAGCCTAAATACACACTTAGATATTAAATTGTCTCCCCTGAAGCAGTGACTGGATCCCTTACATGTATATTAGTGAGTACTTCTTAAAAAGTATTTTTGGTTCTTTTCAATTTTTAAAATTTATTTATTTGCAACAGGCGGTTTTGGGCCAGCATTGCTGTTGAATGGAGAGAAATTACAAGTTTATAGCTGTTTTAATGTTTTAAAGTAATGGTTTATTCCTATCCCCATGTTGTAATGGTTTGTTCCCACAAGAGTTCCACTTTGTACTTATGCATATTCTATTGTGATCCCTCCCCTTTATACTCTGTACCCAATTGTTGTTCCTCTTTCCCAAAACTCCTCCCCTTATTCACCATACTCTGGAAAGTTCTTCCAGCTCCCCTATAAAAGGGGAAGCCATGTTGATGAAGTGGGTCACTCTTTTCCAGTCTGCAACCTGTGTTGAACCGTGAGTGAACTTCCCCGTGTCCATATCCGGGCCGCGTTACACAGATGCTGTTAGTCATCAGGGTTTGTATTTTAATATGCACAATTCACTTTCACAGGGGACAGTAAACTGCAGGGCCAGAACTCTGACCTGTGGGGTCTTTCTAGGTTGCATCCCACTGAGTTTGGTGGTATTTTAATAGGTGTTGGGGGTGTGGTTGAGAACAGAATGTGACCCACTCTCATATAATCACAGAGCAGTTCAATATTATGTGAAGGACGACCCCTAACATTGCCTGATTTGAGGTGGCACCGCTGTTTTGTACCCACAGGTGTGCAGCAGCTTGTGCTTGGAAATGGAAACACTTTTTGTGGGAACTGCAGGTGGCAGTAGGGGCTAAGTTTTACTGAAAAAATGTTTTAAATTGCTGTCCTTCACAGTAGCTTGCCATATGGCAAAAACTTGAATCTCTGCAAGAGCCTTCTCTTAAAGGCAACACTCCATGTTTTTAAGGACTTGTCAGCTCATTTTAAGGGGCAATGTTTTCACTAAATGTAATGACACTTTCTGCTCCCTTTGGAATGCTGTGTACTGCTTTCCCCCAAGGTGGGGGGAAAATGCTCATTGAACTCTGATTTTATTTACTGCATTCCGACTGGAAAAGTGACTTAAGTGGTGTATTACTTATATTTACCACAATCAAAAGTTTAAGAAGTGGCTCAATTGCTCAAAGTTAACCCTGGGACTTTAAAGTCCTATGAAGACCTTGAACAGATCTGAATGAACTTAAGTACAGGACATTTTACTGGTCTCAGTTTGGTTTCTGGTCACTGAGAAGACCTTAATTCAATGACTAGCCAACAGATAATGAACTAATTGTTGTACCCCATGCTCTATGTATTTTTGCCTTAGAAGTTACCTGTCATCAAGTGCTCTCTCCTTGAGGATACACACATTTATATGTCTGGTTCAGTCAGAATAAAGACTGTACTTAAGTTTAGTGCATACCATGGGGAACTTGAGAGAGACAAGACCCTAAAATAAAGGTGGACTTGTGTTGTTCAGACAGCTCTTTGTATAAAGAGAGATGTGCCCGTGTGCTCTCTGTACCTGTAATCAGTGGGCAGGGTGCGTGCATGTTTTAAGTTTGGTTATACTGGGTTATGATTAAGCTGGAAAAACTTTCCAAAACACCTAAGATTACTATTTCTGAGCTTTGAGGTGAGGCTTGGTACAGACAAATCAATGTCTAAAAAGTACTAATTGCTGTTACTGATAAAGTTGTACCATGATAAATGCAAATCCCAGAGAGACTCGTGCCGATGGCAGGGTCAGTTCAAAATCTGCAGGAAATGCTCTCGGTAGCATGTTTTCCAATTAAAAAGCAAGAGCAAAGTAGTTAAATGTATTGTTGGGAATTAAATATTTCTCTAGAGCTAATAGCTTTTGTTGGTAGTTTTTCAGATGTACACTAGAAAGACAACAGATAGTTTGGATTGTGAAGGACTCATCCGTGTTTTGAAAGCCTTCCCTGGCACGAAGCACTCTGATGTTGTTTTCCCCCTTGTGCTTCTTCCTTGGGGCTGAATGCTGATTACAAGCCATATATTTACACTCTTGCTTCTGGTTGGAGCAGGAGCATCAGGGAATCTCTGTACTGGAGCCAGCACCGTCAGAGAGCACGTCCCAACCTCCCCATGGGAAATACTGGCACACAGTGTGATATACAACTGTATTACCTATTAAAAAGAGATTATATAGGGCATGTAGAAAAGAGAGCGTATTATAAATTAAACAAAGAACATGATGCAATTTAATAACTGTTACTGTGTACTGAGAAATCCCAGAGTGTGCATATAAGGTCTTACTGCCAGGATGTTGCTGTTGGGGAGGATCCTGGGGTAGGGGCTCAGGAGGGGGAGAAGTGTCCCGTGGAAGTATTTATAGAGAATTAAGCTGCAGTCATGGGCCCTTCCCATTCCCTTTTCACAAACCTTTGTCTGAATTTGTTTGGCTGAGCATCTGCTGAGAGCAAATGGCAAGGTTGTGTTGTCCACCCTGAGTGCCAAATTTGACTTGTGTGCAGGAGTGTGCCTGTACTTGTCAAATCCAGGGAGAGCTGGAGTGCCCTGTGATTTACCTTAACAATTATAATCAAAGCCACACAGCTCAAATGAGGAGTGTTTGATCTTCAGAGCTTATAATGAACCCAGAGAAGAAACACCCTAGAAGCTATTTTATTGAATAAATTTAAATAATGCATTAATTTTAGAAAATAATTGCACATGAGCAAATGGCTAAGTTAATCAAAGTATTAATTTGTTCAGCTCTTAGGGATATGTAAAAACTTAAATAATGTGTAAATATCACATTTGGCACATGCAGACTTACCACAAAATATGAGTTATTTGTAGTGTACACGCAGCTGAAGAGAGACTATGCAAATATGTTTTAATGATGCTTGATGGGGGACCAATAATCAGATTTGGGAGTGATATAGGGAATTGTACAATTCCAGTTTTGGTGCATCAGTTAACGTGTGTTTCCCTTGAGACTAAGCTCTCTGTGGAGGCTCCCAGTCCACTCCGTGCATGGAGACTTGCTGGTGACAAACAGCCTTTTGACAAAAACTCTTGTAGTTTTCTTCTTGCAAGTGATATCGGAAGTTATGACCTGAACTTCAGATGGCTCTGTAGCACGTGTAGGCCAGTTGGCAGAGGCTGGGAGCTGGTGTCAGACTCAGGCAGCCTTTGCTGTGGTTTGGCCACCCCTCACAGCCCAGCAGGGTTTGCACCCTTGCTGCAGCTGCACTGAGTGCTGGTGTCGTGCCTGTGCAAATGACAGCGCAGAAAGTGGGTATTTAATGTTGAAGTTAATGTACCTCTGCTCCTACTGTGCCTGCTTTGTGCCTGTGATCTATTCATGGGGAGAAGTACTGCGTTCTTTCCTAGATTGACAGGAGATTTTCATTGCTTACAATGAACTAGTCTTGATCTGATTTAGCTATTTCTATCCTGGCATGTGGCAGTGGTGTGGTGCTTTAACAGTCTCATAGCAGTCTTCAGTGGGTTCAATGAAATTAATGCGAATATTAGTCAAATACTGGCTGACAATTTTCTTAGGCTGGGTTCTGACAAGAGTCGTGGTTGGGAAATTATGATTTTGTTATTTCACTTAACGTTGATGTGTGGGGTGATATATAAGGTGGTTATTTTTTAGAGTAGGTTCTTTATCCTGGCTCAGTCAGGGACTGGAGTCTGGTATTTGTATTAAATATTGTATCAAGTGATTTGCAGTAGCTGTGGGGTTTAGTGGGATGAGAGCTATTTGTTTTTACACAGAAACCTGTGATTCCTTTTGTTAGGGCTTTGAATTGCTTTTATGCTCCATTCTCACAGGAGAGATGCAAATGCTGATGAAAAATTATATTTTGATTATGGGCAAAGGTAGCAGAGAAGCCTTACAGAAGAAGTTAGGTTTTAAAGTGTAGAAATTATGTTCCACTGCCCTCCCGCTGAGGAAATAGCACATGGAAGCATGGGTGAGAAATACAACTGTGCAGCCACTGTTGGCCTGGGCTTTAGTGGTCCAGCCCTGTAGGAAGTTACAGAAGAGGCACTCCAGGGACAGCAGGACCTTTCAGAGATTTTGGGTGGGATGTGGGAAAACCAGACTGTGAATGTGTTGAGCGTGGAGAAGCCAGGATGTGATTTGTGAGCCCAGACTAGCAGAGATGCTGTGGCAGCTCACTCAACAGGGGGCTGTGTCTGAGCAGGGTGAGGAGGGAAGCGGCTGACATGCCCACTCAGGGCTGCTTTTCCCGTCAGCAGGAGCCAGCAGACTCCAAACTGGAGTTGTTTTGGTGGTGGTTCTCACTTCTTTCCCAGCCCCACTGTGCTGCTGGGGAAAACTCCCTGTGGCCTCACTGTGCTCCCTGCACACCTATGCTCCTTCTTGGTTCATTTATCATAACTCATTAAATTTATGGATTTTTTGCTGTTCTCCCCTGGGAGAGGGTGACCCTGTCCTTGAGCAAGGCTCTGCTTGCTGGTGGCACGTGGCACTGTCGGGATGTGATGCTGGTTACTTCCCTGGCTTGCCTGGCTTCCTTCCTCATGGAAGGCTCTGAAATATGCATCCTTTGGATTTCACTGTCACCAGGTAATCTGATCAATGTAACAGATGACTGCCAAAATTCAGGTGGGGCCTTGAAGCTGATATGAGTATATTACATTATGGGCTGACCTGTTGCACCTTGGGTTATTTCCTTGCTCATGCAAAATAGCTATTTTATTCTGTCCTCCTTCAACTCCTGAAGAAGAGTAGGTAGAAGTAATCAGTGAATTTTGTGTAGGAAAAGGGCCTTTTCAGTCAGTTGAAAGACATGCAAGCTCCATTTCATCTTGGCTTATAATTCAGCAGTAGAGAAGTGCTGTAGTTCTGCTTTTCTTGTTAACTAGTGCATTAGGAACAGGAAGCAGTGCATTTAATGTTATATACTTAAATGCGCTGGCATTTACCTATTTAGCCATGTTTACCAGAGTAATTACAAGTCAGATTAAGTGTGGTGCTTGCTGACCTTTAAGGAAGGGCCCAAAACAAAAGGCAAAACAAGTTTTATAAATGTTAGGCAGAACAACTCAACTACTTGCCACAATCTCAGTATTTATTCATATAAAGAAAATAAAAGACTTGATGCAGACAAAAGATATTCTGATAGGTCTCAGTAAAAATTTCAGAAAGACTTTAAAAGAAAAAAAATCCAATGCAATTTTATTCTGTGATAGCTAGGGGGGAAGGGTTACAATCCTCCATTTACAATTTTGGAAATACAGAATGATCAGTGCTTGCAGCAAAAGTAGGATTCTCCTGATATTTTTCAATTGTGACTCAACTGTTAAACCCAGATTGACTGAAATACGAGTTTGTTATTTAAATGTGAAAATAATTTATGGTAGCACAAGATAGAAATTGGAACTTAAAATATTCACGCTGGCTATTTATCTACTGGTTGCCTCCCATGAAAGCAAGTAATTTGAGCACTCGGGTATTTTCATGCATTCTGTGGGGTTGGTTTTGTACAATTTATGGAGAAGTGGTTTATTTCCAAATTACACCTCGTATGCTGAAGAAATTTCCCCAAAGTGGCATTGCTGGCATTGCCTGTTGAAGTTACCCATGGAGAGCCTGCATTCCTGCCCTTGCCTGGTGGCTGCCTCAGCCCCTTCCTGCCAGGAGCAAAAATCCTCTTCCCATCATGCAGTTCTGCAGCTGGAGGCCCCTTCAGTCCCAGTTTGGGGCAGCTTGTGCTCATGGCTTGAGTGTGAAAACCAGGAAAATTTGGGCAGCTGAAGAAAATGCTCCTGCTTTTCTGTTGGGCTGAGGCCGGGGGTGGCAATGCCCCTCTGAAGATGGATATTGGCAAACTTTGGCAGCTTTGGGATGACCCTCTTCCAAAATGGGAAAATTACCCCAGGTGTCAGCATTGCCACAAGTGCTCTCCCAAGTCTTTCCTTGTCATCTGACTTAGTTGTGGAGATTGGCTTGGTGTTGTCTGTCTCCCCTGAGCAGCCATATGTATGAGAGAGAGATATTTTATTAGTTTTTTTCTATCAAGTGCAGAGTCGTCTCAGCACGAATCCTGTGCATGTGTGTGCCCTTTGAAATGCTTTCCTAGCATGGTGACAAAAGCAAACATTTTGACTGGTCAACAGAACTATCATACAGATTTTAAGCTTAATATTGTTTTTAGGCTGTTTTCCCCACATTGCCTGTGGTGGGCTGCAATTTCTTCTTCCCTTTTACCAGGAGCACTGGAACTGCTCTGTCACTGATTTCACTGGTGTCATCTCTTTCCCAAAGGAAAAGGTACGGCTGATTCTCCTCTACATGAGAGTCAACTCCTGTCCCACTCCTGACTATACAGAGCTGTGTAAGCTCACCCTGGGATTTTGCAGACTCTCCTCTGTGACCAGTTGCATTTCCATGGTGCTATCCAATATCTTCCCAGAACTGTTTTGCTTTTCCACCTATGTTCCCACTGAGGTTCAGCTAAGGAAGGACGATGAGCTGTGGGACAGCATGCTGACCTGCAGTAGCCATATATCTGAGTTACAGGTCTCAGGGTCTCTTCTTTCTTTTTTATCAGGCAGAATCCTCTCGTTTCTCAGAAATACTTAATAATAAAAAGTTACTTTGGATTGCTTGAGCATTACACTTTCTCAATTACTGTTTGACAAAAAGGTGGGTTCATGGATGCCCACTGGTAGTAGCTTGCAATACATTTTGAAAACCAGCTCTGTAATATATCTCTTGCTTGTGATTTTGTTGCTTATTCTGGGTGTGCTGTTTTGTCCAAATACCCACAGCTGAAGATTATGGGCATTGCAGTAGCAAAGCCTAGCAATTATATCCCCTCTCCTGTGCCAGCCTGGAAGCTAATCCCCGTGTCCCTTTGTTTCTCTTCCTTTGCTCCCTGGTAGAAAGGAAAATGCCCCTGGCCTTTCACCTTGGTTTTACGTTTTAGAAATTCTGCAGGTTTTTCTAAAGATGGACAGAATTTTCCATAGGGGACAGGCACCACATTACATCTGCAGGGTGGCCCAAAACCCAGACCTGAGACATTCAGGCTGAGGGCTTTCTTTCCTTGAGCAAAGGGCTATCGTTCGCTTTCAGGAGCCCAGCACTGAAATTGCCAGTCTGACTCCCAAAATTGAATATGGATGAAGATTCCTCCTAGAAAAAGGTGGCTGGACACACTTGCTGCCCATGGAGTGCCCAGGGAAGCCCACAACCTGTCACTGACACCCAAAAAGTTACAGGCTTTCTTTCCTTGGGGAAAGGGGAGTCATTTGCTTTCATGAGCCCAGCGCTGAAATAGCCAGTCCGAGTCCAAAAATTGAATATGGACAAAGATTCCTCCCAGACCAAAGGTGGCAGGATCTGTCCTGAGGCAGACACTGCTTTAATGTATTTCACGCGAATTTAGAAGCACATGCAGAGAGGGAGAGCAGATCAATGTTTAATTATGCAAATAGTCTTTCAGGTTTTAATATTAAACTGGAATAAACCTGTCACTACAGCTGCACTGGGGACAGGCAGTGAGTGAGCTGCTGTGCTTGTGCTGGGTTAGCAGGGGGGACGTGGTGGATTGGATGCGGGCGTCAGGGTCTGGCTGGCAGCTCCTGGCATCACTGGAGAGCTGCCCTGGGGCTGAGCTGCACCCAGCTCCCACTCACAAAGGTAGAGATGAAGTTTCTGGGTGACAGTTGGTATAGCTGGGTCTGGCTATAGCATAGCTTTGTACAGTACCGTTGTTTAAAGCTCTCTCGGTGTTAGTTCAGGCTCTGCTTGGCTCACCTGATGTGGATGTATGGAGACACTTGTCTCCAGTGCTCTGCTGGCAGATGTGGCTGCAGTAACTTGCATGGTGAGGTACTGCACTCTGACAAGCCTGTGTTTCGTTGGGCTTTTTAATGAGGAACTCATTTAATTGTGCTGGACTTGATGAGCTTGTGTGGGAATCCAACTATGAAATTTCCTCTTGGTGAGAGCTTCACCAGGAGAGTGGGAATTACCTCCCTTCCTTGCAGGGCTTCCCTGCGGTTTGTGGGCACTGTCCATGGAGTCATGAAGCCCCCTTGTCTGGAGGGGGCAGATGTGGATGCACAAGTGTTGTGATGTTGCAAGAAATCTGCACTCAGTTGCCAGTCTTGTCCTGCTTAAAAGCATTGTTGCTCTTTAATATGGTACCTCTTTTGTTTTAATTAAAACTTTCATAGGGCCATTCACACCTCTGTTCATTTTATCCACCCATTTCAGCTTCCCTATGTTCCCCAAGTTCCTGCTGAGCCCCAGAAGGAAGGAGACCCAGCAGTGTGTGCCTCCTGGCAGGGATGAGGCTATTTGACCATTTGGGCGTGTTCAAATCTGGAGGAAAGGTAAAATCTTCACACTGCAAAGAAGTTTTTAGGAAACACATGTATGTATTTTTCTATTTAATCTCTCCTTTAAACCATCAGGGAGTGTCCCCAGTCCCCGGTGCTTGTGTCCAGTGCGGTGGCAAAGCACATGGTTAATACAGCTTGGTGTGTTTCTCTTAAAGTGGCGTTGAAGCTTTGTGGGTCTCCCTTTCCTGTGCCCATTTTTGGGACCATTTCTGCTTTTGTTTTTTTTTTACTGTTCTGTTTTTATGCCCTGCTGGATCTGCATGTGGATGAGCAGAATTGCTCATCTCTGAGCTCTTCTGGGGGACATGGTAGGGAGGGGCACATTTCTGATACCCTGCTTGCCTGGTGGCATGGCTCTTACCTTGCATTGTGAAGATAATGGAGGAGGAAGAGGAATATTGCCTGCTGCTGTGTTAGATTAGGTAATGATTTTCTAGCTCTCACAAGCTCTATCAGGTTTGTTTCGGTGCCCACACAGAGCCTTGATTCGCTATCAAAAGAAAGTCTTGAATTATGCAAAGACTAAGCTATGAGTAGCAGAGCTACTGCTGAGCATGGTTTTACACTGCCTCTGCTGAATATTCATGGTAATCAAAGATCACAACTTTGTTTGCTGGAGTTAAAATATTTTTTTTAGTAGCTCGGACAATTTCAAACCTGCACAATATGTGTTGGTACAAATATCAAATAGCTCTCTTACCTCCCCTAAAGCAGCATTTTTTCAGGCAGTGGACAGAGGAAATGAAAACACAAGTCATGATAGGATTTTGGGTACAAAACCAAGCACTTCAAACTGTTAATTCTTATTCTTTGTCTTTGGTCTTAATACAGTTCAAAGCCAGAAGATGAGCAAAGGCATTCCTGTACCCAGACTGGGATAAGGGAGTTTAGTTGCCATCTGCCATGTTTCTGAGGTGTTTATTATGAGATGTCATGAGGTGCATGGTAGAAAATAAAAGTATTTGTCAGTGCAGGTTTGTAGAACTGTCTCATGCTCAAAGACTTGCTCAGGGTGGGGGGGGGCTTGTGTCTAGTTGAGAAGGGGATGGTTAGAAATGAAGCAGGGCCAGTATTTGCCTATTTGCTTTTATGATATGCTAAGGTACCTGCTTTTCCCCTTTGGGGTCTGCATGTTTCACGAGTAGGGTTTTGCAGCAGGGAGAGAAGGTAATTGAAAACATTTTTGGGCTGTGACAACGAGTTTTTCCCTCTAACAGAATCATGTTTTGCTGTTTTCCCTCTCAGCTTGCTGACAAGATGATAAAAGGTAGCGTGGTGTGTGTGCCTTGATAAAACAGAGCTTTACTTCCAAAGGTAGGTAGATAATTTAAAAAATGCTCTGCTTGAGAATGAGAGGACAGGGTGCTGTAGCTTTAACATGCTGATACGGGGAGAGGGATTGATCTCTGATCAGGGAGTGGTTTAGAGGGTAGGCAGGATGTGAAACTGGGTTTCTGTTTATCCTCAGATGTGGGACAGTCTCAGAGGTGCCAGCAAAGTCACTGCTGAAATCACTGCTCCTGACCCTGACTGGGGAGGCAACACTAGGGAGCAGCTGCAAATGAAGGGGCTTGAAGGGGCCTCCGAGGACAGGAGGGAATCACCTGGTAATGTAGGGGATTTTGATCTTTCTGGTGGTTTTGTGCTAAGTAGTGGCATCCCAGCAAAGTATAGAGGGCAGCATTGGCAGTGAGTTTCCTTGCTGTTGTTGAGGAAGGGTGAGATTTGAGGAAGGATGAGGGATTATGTTTATTTCTGATGCTTGGGGGTGACTGAAAGCTTAGACTGCAATTCTGCCTGATCAGCAGAGGGGCAGAAGGTGAGGAAGAATATAGATGTTAGTGGTGCAAGCATATGGAGAAAGCAGAGAGGAGGGAAAGGGAGAAGGGAGGTGGAAATACAGTGAGCGAGGTGGATGGGGAGGAAAAGCCTTTCTGCCAGACCCATCCCCTTTTCCATTCCCGGGAGAGGCTGTTCCCCAGCGAGGAGCTCGGGTACCTGCAGATGGCAGCTGCAACACAGGAGATGGAGTTTGCCAGGTCTCTGTCAGCAAAATAAAGACCAGTATGAATTCAAGGGGAGAAAACAGCCACATTTCTCAGTCTGCAGTCTGGATCTGTCTGCGCTACTGGCTGCCTGCTGTAAAAGAGCTTCCAGACAGCAGACCTGATGGCAGACCAGGAGCTGTGGCTGTGAGGACTTTGTGGTGCTCCTCTGTCAGGGTTTAATAGGGGCCAGGAAGGAACCACTGCTACACCCTCATAATCCACGTAGTTAAAACAGCTGAGAAAACAGAGGAGGAGGATCAGGCACTGCTTCCCAGCTGGCTCATGGCTGCAGCATGAAGAATGAGGCCTTGGGAACTACAAAAGCATAGAGGAAAGACCCTGCAGGTTTTTGCTGTTCAAACCTAAATCCTTCCAGCCAGCCACTGGGTGCAGCATAGCCCTGTTGTTGATGGTTGCAGTGCTGGGCCCAGGCAATGAAACAGCCACAACTGCTTGGAAAAGCCCTTAGGGGAAAAAAGGTCAAAGACTCGAATAGGACAGTGGCAAGAGCTGTTAACTGAAAAATCAGCAAATGCTATGATGAGCAAAGGATGACCTGGCAATCCTTTCTCTCATCCCACCAGCATCTCTCTCTTTTTTTCTCTTTACTTCTCTGCTTTTATGTTCCCTTTGGGATAATGCAGACAACAGGCAATCAGGCAAGACTTTGCAGGGAAGATTAGGAATAAGTGTTATATTTTGGGGGGGTTTGGTAGCATAATAGAACAATACCAGGGCATTTTTTTTTCAAAACCAACTCAATCCTTGTTGCTGTGGATCACAGGGCATAAAGTGGTCTGATTGCTGCACATTATATATGATGCGTATGAATGCATTTAAACACATAGTGATACTGCAAACTCTGTCCATCCAGATTAGGTTTGAACCCCAGCACACCTTTTAAGCCACTTTAGGGCTGCTTGGTGGCCTAGATTTCTGTATCCTGAAGAAGATAACAGTAAAAGATGTTTTGGTGCTTCCTGGTTTGAGGGGTGAGTTTGGGCAAACCTGCAGTAAGCTGCCTTACGAGTTTCTGTATGGCTCTTAGAGAAAATGTCAGAGAGAAGCAGAGCTCAGGTTTTCAGGTTTTTTGAAAGCTTTAAGTGTCTTCCAATAACCTGAATTTATAGCTGTTTGGAAAGGATGCAGCAGAGCAGAGCAAGTTGGGGAACTCCTGCTGGAGACAGAAATTTGCCTTCAAGTAGTAGGCACAGGCTCTTGCTGCTGCTGCTAGCAAGGAGCTCGCAGCCTCTATTATTTGATGGTTGAAAGCATCTTAGAGCTGTTTAAACTTAGAGCAGTTTGAGAGGAAAGCAACAGAGTGGAACACGCTGTTTGTACGGGTGACGTGAGCCCATGTGAACATGGGCTGTGTGCCCCTGAGGGGTTTGTCATCTCTGGGGCTGCCCACCAGTGCTTAGCTCACCCCAGCAATCCTGAGCTGCAGCACTGGGATTTGAGCTGTGAACAACGTGATCATAAAACCAACAACTCTAAGTAGAGGGCTTGGAAAATGCTTTTGGAAAATGAGGAAGCAGAAACCCAATCAAAAATGCTTTCTCCCAGAATAAAGACATGCCAAGGAACTGTTCTTTCCTGAAATATCAGCCCTGAGGAGCTCTTGCCTAGGGCTGAAGATGTAGCTGTCAAGTGAAATGAGTGTGACTAGATCTGAGACACTGTCCTTGCTGCAGGTGTGTGTGCAAGTCCCTTAGGAGTCAGGACATGTCTATTGGGCACAACAGGTAACAGCCAACAGCTTATGTAAGTATGGAGTGGTGGGTAGCATGAACTTAGCTAGAGCATCCTGGAAGCAAAAACATGCTCTATAAGAACAGATCTTAACTGAAATTTTAATTCCCTGGACTTACCATACTGGAAATGGCTTTAAAGGAAGGACATAGGGGATTGTTTCTCTGTTGGGAACACAGTTCTCTGCCAACACACGGAGCAAAATGCAAGGTCTTGGCACTTCCTCATGTTCTTTATACTGATCTGCTGCTTCAGAATGAAATTCTGCTCTGTGCAGCATTTGGCCCTTAAACCTTTGCAAACATACAGCAGTGCTTGAAAAAAACAAAACAACCCCCCAAAACTACACAGTAACATGTAGTTTTTCCAGTATACTTTGAGAACTGCGCATTTCCAGTGTCTTCCAGCTTTTTATGGATCAGAGGTTGCAGAGATGTATTTGGTTTTAAATTAGGCTGAGGTTGTCTTTTATGCATGTGGCCTAAGAAACCTGAATTTAAAGCAAGTACAGCACTGTGGCACCACAGTGAATTGATGAGGCCTGGAAGCACTTCCAGGGAGCATCATTCTCCCACCATTCTCCTGTACAACAGACTCCTCTGATGAGGAGATAAGTGTGGAAGCCTCTGCAGTAGCCCTGGTGCGTTCTCTGTGAGGAAAGGGGGTTCAGGGTGCTGGGAAAAGCTTCCTTAAGGGATGTCCAGTGCTTATTGATTTTGCTGACTCTCATGGCTTTACTGGCATTGTGGCATTTGGTGCCAATACCACAGCTCCTGGGGAAATCTGAGTAGCCTGAGAGTGTCAGAGTTGGAGCATCTCTTAGGCTCATGATCCTGTGGTAAAACCAGGGGAAAACCAGGAATGAGATGCAACTGCAAGTTAAAGCAGCAACATTTAGGAAGGGGGCTGGGGGGAAAATACATTTTTCAAAAACATTTTTTGATGCTTAAGAACTTGATCTGAGACCACTGTTTTGATGACACACTTGCTGATAAGTCCAAAAAGAGATTTATCTGTTTTCATTGAGATTTTGACTTAGGTGCAGTTAGTGATCTGCTGTAACTCTTAAATCAGTCCTCTCTTCTGGCCAGTTTTTCTCTGTTTTGTCTCTGCTACTGAGCTCATTTTCTTTTCTCAAATGTGGTATAAAATTTGTATGTACTTCCTGAAGCTTTAAAGATTTAATAGGGTCTTGTGGAGTGCTGTTCAGTCGATGTGTGCATGGCACAGAGGAATTGAAGGGTAAAAGTTCTTTTAGAGGTGCTGAGGGTTATGGTCCTGTTGAAAGATTAGTGAGAAATTCAGCTACACGTTTGTCAGAATCCATAAAACTTGCCAAGACTGCAAGTATGCGATGTCTGGGCTTTGGTGTTGGCTAAGCACAGTGCAAATGCTGGTGGGTACAAAAGCTGGAAATAAGAGGTTAGGTATAAGAAACACAAACCAAGCCAAAATCCAAGATGATGGAAGAGAAAGAAGCGTCCTGCCAAATACACCTCTTTGATTGTTCATTGACAGAAAAGACACCTTCCAGAAGAGATTGTCTTCCCAGATGCAACTATGAGAAGAAACATTATTGAACCAAAATCATATGCACATTGTGTGCTTATAATGATGTATAGAATATACAAAAAGTCAGAATTGGTGCCGTATTTCCTGCTGATTGTAGATTGTCTCTCTCCCAAAGATACCTGCCAAATACTAACAGCACTTAAATATTTTTTGCTGTTTTAAAAGCAAATATTTGAATTGGAGGTAAAGGTTCAGAACTGTGAGGATTTCACTGCCAGCAAACTCCCTCAGTGCTGAAGGAGCCAACTGCTTGTTGAGCCAAGGGTGCAGGTAAAGCTACTTTGTGGTTATCAGAGATGGTTCAGACTGAGACATTGCCTGACTCTTCACCTCAGCATTGAGCTGAATATCAGTAATAGGCAGGGAAGGGGTTTCTTGTGTCCCTGTCTGAGATGCAAAATTGTGATTTCTGCTCTCTGCCCCAGGTACATGCCTGTGCAGGTGGCTAGATGAGAGCTTTTCCCTCTGCAGAAATCTGGAATTTGCAGAGAATAGCGTTTCCACAGCCTTGTTTTCAGGTTTAGGCAGGTTTAAGAGTTAACCAGCAGGGAGAATGAACTCAACTCAAAGGAGAGATTATAAATCAGAATAACAATTTATTAAAATAATACAGTAAGTACAATAATACAAACAAACAATTGGTCTCAACCCACAAAAACCCAAATGTATAACCCAGTTATACATTTATAACTCAGTTGGTGTATAGCTGGCTTCAGATCCCTTGTATCCCCGACTCCAGAATCCCAGCGGTCGTCCTCGGGTCTCCCCAGGCACTTTCTGCCAGAGGCTCCAAGAAGGGCCATTCTCCCCGGCTGCGGTGTAGAGCACGTTCTTCACGTCCTGTCCTGTCCTTACTGGCCCAAGGGCTACCGCATGGGCAATCTCCTGTTTAATTTGTTCAAAGGCTTGTTGTTGTTCAGGGCCCCACTGGAAATCATTTTTCTTCTGTGTCACAAGGTAGAGAGGGCTTACAATCTGACTGTACTTGGGGATATGCATCCTCCAAAAGCCCACAGCGCCTAGGAAAGCCTGTGTTTCCTTCTTGCTGGTTGGTGGGGACATGGCTGCTATTTTGTTAATCACCTCCATTGGAATTAGGCGGCGTCCATCTTGCCACTTCACTCCTAGGAACTGAATTTCCTGAGCAGGTCCCTTGACCTTACTCCGTTTAATGGCAAAACCGGCTCTTAGGAGAATCTGGATTATCTTCTCTCCTTTCTCAAAGACTTCGCCCGCTGTGTTCCCCCATACAATGATGTCATCAATGTACTGTAGGTGCTCTGGACCCTCACCCTTTTCCAGTGCAGTCTGGATCAGTCCATGGCAAATGCTGGGACTGTGTTTCCACCCCTGAGGCAGTCGATTCCAGGTGTACTGCACACCTCTCCAAGTGAAAGCAAATTGTGGCCTGCACTCCGCTGCCAAAGGAATGGAGAAAAAAGCATTGGCAATGTCAGTGGTGGCATACCACTTGGCTTCCTTGGACTCCAGCTCGTACTGGAGCTCCAACATGTCCGGCACAGCAGCACTCAGGGGTGGTGTGACTTCATTGAGTCCACGGTAATCCACCGTCAGCCTCCACTCTCCGCTGGACTTACGCACTGGCCATATAGGGCTATTAAAGGGTGAGCGAGTCTTGCTGACCACCCCCTGGGTCTCCAGGTCACGGATCATCTTATGTATAGGGGTCACAGAGTCTCGGTCGGTGCGGTATTGCCGACGGTGCACTGTTGCTGTGGCTATCGGTACCAATTGTTCTTCAACCTTCAGCAGTCCCACAGCAGAGGGGTCCTCTGAGAGACCAGGCAAGGTGTTCAACTGTCTAATTTCCTCTGTCTCCACAGTAGCTATGCCAAAAGCCCAACAAAGTCCTTTTGGGTCTTTGAAATACCCACTCCTCAGGTAATCTATGCCAAGGATGCACGGGGCCTCTGGGCCAGTCACGATGGGGTGTCTGTGCCATTCCTTCCCAGTCAGGCTCACTTCAGCTTCCAGTACAGTCAGCTGTTGGGATCCCCCTGTCACCCCAGAGATGGAGATGGATTCTGCCCCTACGTATCTTGATGGCATTAATGTACATTGTGCGCCGATGTCCACTAAGGCCTTATATCTTTGTGGCTCTGATGTGCCAGGCCACCGAATCCACACAGTCCAATAGACTCGATTGTCCCTCTCCTCTACCTGGCAAGAGGCAGGGCACCCCTAGTCCTGGTCATGGTACTCATTGTGCTCTTCTTGTGGGTATGACCTGGAGGTCCCTTCAAGAGGATCAGACGTATCATCATTCCTGTACCGTCTGGAGTCTTGCCCACGAGAGACTGGAGCAACGTTTACCCTTGAAGAGTTCTTTATGGTATTTGTTCCTCTTTTCAGTTCACGTACCCGGGCTGCTAAGGAAGAGGTGGGTTTCCCATCCCACTTCCTCATATCTTCTCCGTGCTCATGGAGGTAAAACCATAGATCACCACGTGGAGTGTACCTTCTCTCCTTAGCTGGGGGACGCTGGCTCCTAATAGCAGAGACTCTTGTTTGTCCTGGCGAGATATGGAAAATCCCTTCCTTAATTTCTTCTCTTAGCTTCTGGTGTCCCTCTTCAATTTTCTCTTCCAGGCTTCGGACGTGTTCAGCCAGTTTGGTTTCCACAGATGAGACGTGGGCTCGTAATGGGGCGGTGACAGTGTCTTCATAAATCCTGAGTTTACTAACCAGTGCTCCCACCTTGTCCTCTCCCTCCCTCCATTGCAGCGTTGCTAAGTAGCGGGAATACATTTCTGGCCCGAGTCGTGCAAACTTTAACCACATTTGGGAGGTGCACTGTACGCCATCTGGACTCTTAGGGAATCTTTCATCCTCTGAAAAGATTATCTCCAGTACAGCTAACTCCCTTAAGCACCGGATACCTTGTTCCATCGTGTTCCACTGTCCTTGCTGTACGTGGAGGTCCTCCTTGCAAAGGTATCTCTCCCTCACACTGGACAACAGTCGCCGCCAGAGGCTGAGAGTTTCCTGCCTCCTTCCAATCCCCTGATCAATGACTACATCTCGAGACAGGGATCCCAGCTGTCTGGCTTCACTCCCATCTAGGATCGTATCGTTAGCTGCGGCATCCCAGATTCGGAGCAGCCAGGTCAGAATGGACTCATTTGCCTGTCGTGTGAACTCTCTCCGGAGCTCACGTAGCTCACCCAGGGACAGGGACCGAGTGATTATTTCTGGCTCTGTCTCCTCCGGTGGATGTGAAGGTCCCGCCTCTTCATCATCATTTGCTATGCGAACTGATTTAGTCTTTGATTTCCTTTTCTGGACAGGGGCGACTGCTATTGGTTTTGCTTGTTCTTCTGGCTCCTCGATGGTTTGTGTGGACACGGTGCCGGTTGGTTTATTTCTTTCTCCCTCTGACTCAGCTGTGGTTTGGGTGGACGTGGTGTCTGCGGATTTGCTCCTTCTCTCCTCCCCCTGACAGTGCTGTACCATGTCAAGCAGTGCCCGGTAGGCAGTGGCCAGGGCCCAGCAGGTTGCTGTGAGCTGGCCATCTCTGGAGCTGCCAGAGCATTTTTCCTTCACCAGTCTTATCATGCTAACAGGATCCTGCAGTTGTTCAGGGGTGAATTTCCAGATCATTGGAGGAGAAAACTTTTCCAAATACTGGCTGATGTCCTCCCACTTCCCGTGCCACTCAGCATTATCTGCTCCCAGGGCAGGTGTCCAAACAACCTCCCTAGAAGGCCCTGTTCTGACCCTAAACATGGTGTACACAGTACAGAGCAGACAGAGCAACACTAACAATAACATTACGCTGTCCTTAACATCAAAAGGGAACTCAATATTTTCAAAAACTGTTGTAGCAGGTCTGAAGGGGAAGAAGGAGGTGAGAGGCTGGAAACCATCCCCCCCTGTTCCCCCAAAAAGCTGGGTACGATTTTTAATGAGGCCCCAGAGGTAGCAACCCAAACCAGGACAGGCAAACAGGACTGAATACACGTTTACAATGAAACTCATTGCTTCTGATGTTAGAATGACATAAACATAATATACTAATAAAGCAATTTGGATCCCTCTCCCTGGTCTTAAAGAGAGCATCAAAACAGGCAAATAATACCCCATCTGTGGAAATAGGAACAGGCTCAAATACAACATCCATGTGAATGCATCAAACAACATGGTGATCAGGAAGTTTCTATATCCAAATAGACAAATGCTTAAAATGAAATTGTGATTGACTTCTCTCTCTCTGCCCCATGTTGGGCGCCAAAAATGTGCTGGTTTAAGAGTTAACCAGCAGGGGGAATGAACTCAACTCAAAGGAGAGATTATAAGTCAGAATAACAATTTATTAAAATAATACAGTAAGTACAATAATACAAACAAACAATTGGTCTCAACCCACAAAAACCCAAATGTATAACCCAGTGCCCTGGGGCATGAACAAAGTGGTGTTCCTTGGGCCCTGTTTGAGTCCAAAGTAAAGGGAGAGGGGAAGAACCTGCTGGTGGGAGAGCTGCTGCAGTCTGGCCAGAACTGGTGATCGCAGTCCAGTGGTGGTCTAAGTCTGGTTGAGAGCGATGAGATGCAGCCGTCCTCTGGATCCCACGAGTGGGTTGAAAAATGTTCCAAAACTCCAAGATTATATATCCTCCAGTTCAGGCAGGAATGTTCAGTGCTCCCTTCAGGGCAGGGAGTTCCACAAAGGGTGTGAGGACAAAAGCATCCTCCTATCTCACAGGCCTCTTAACACCTAGTTTATAGCCTGAGGAGTCAGGCTCTATGGGCAGAGGGTGCGATAGTCTATTGACAACAATAGTCTAGTTTCTGGGAAATGACATGGAAGGCTATAGAATACAGTTTTGGGTTACACCCACCATGATGAACTGGTCTTCAGCTGTCCTAACTAGGACAGCAGGTCTGGCTTGATTTTTCAAGGGAGCCAAGAAGACCTACCTGCTGGGGAACATTAACACTGCTGTACTGTCTCACTGATGTCCTGAGGTCAGTGATTGTACCCCATGGTGAGTAAAGGACCCTTGAGTTGGAGATGTTCTGCTTTTTGCCCCTTCTGCCACCTCTCTGAAGAGCTGATAGAAGGAATGACTTTGAGAAAGGGGTTTGGACCTGCTTCAGTGCAGTAATGGGTTACTGAGAAGCAGCAGTACCAGGGAGCATGAATGCAATTTTCTCCTGCGTGTTTGGCTGAAGGTCAGCACTGTGCTTCTGTGAATGGGAACATCATTGGGTAAAATGATGAGACTGTTGCTGTCATATTACAGTGGCATCTTGCAGTGCTGGTAGCTCAAATCTAGCTTTTCTTGTTAACAAACTCTGAGAAGACTGTGGGAGTTTAAAAATCACCCCCTACAACCTATGCAGACCTTGAGCTATGAGCCAGACGGAGAGAAGAGCAAAGAAAATGCATATTTGCTTTTCATTCATGTTTTTTTTAATCCAGCAGGAAGAGCTCTATACAGCTTTAAATGCTGTTGCGTCTCATTTGTAGTTGAATGTAAGCTGATGGTAATAGATTATGTGCCAGGTATCTTGTGAGAGCAACTACCTGGCAATGACATTATTAACAGTAGTTTAAATGATTGCACTTGTTCCAGCACAAAAGGTGGAGTTCTGTCTATTTTTAACTAGCATTTCTGAACTCTCATTGGAGCTTGGTGCTGGGGGGAGGCCTTAAAAGAAATACAAGTTTTCTTCATGATGATCATGAGGGTGTGATGGCTGAGGGAGCATCACAGTGTTTGGGGACCACAGTGGCCCCTGTGCCTGAGGTACGCAGGAGGGATCAGGGGTGCAATTTAAAGGCTCCATAGAGGGATGTGCTTGTCTGATGACTGTTCCCTTCCGTCTCAGTGCTATGAAGGACATCTGTGCCCAGGGTTTGCAGGGAGGGACAGTCATCCCCTTGTGTATAGTGACCCCTTGTACTAATTCCCTTGCACAATTAACTTTGCACGGTTTTGAACCCTTTCCTTGCCTTCAGGGGAACCCCAAATAGTAAATGTTTAGGGCTTGTTTTCTTTTATTATGTGAGGGGGCCCTCCATGGCAGCACCATATCCTTACAGAGTCCCTTGGCTGGGAGGTCTGGAATTGTCCTCCATGGGCTGGCCATTCCTGTGCTGCTCAGTGACTCCCTGGAGCTGACTGCAATCAAGAAATGTGTTGTCGTGCTAAGGTGGAAGTGACACTGTTACAGCTGGATGTCTCCCTCCTAGAAGCAAGGGAAGAGAATGAAAAGAAAAAAAGTGATAATTACAGACTGGTTTGCAGTTACATGAGGGAGTTTAAATTACCTGGTATGAAAGAAGTGATGAGCCAATGCTAATTGCACCCTGCAATGGTGTCTTTTAAAGTCAAAATGGAAGGGTTTTTCCTTCAGAATTTCTCAGGAAGTTTTTAGTGATGCTAGACTCCCAGGGGCAGAATGAGCTGAACACTGCTGCAGCATCCTGTTGACAGGACTTTTCCAAGCATTCAGCTTTAGAAATAGTCTATGGAAGGATGACCATGTTCTGGGCACCAGAACCAAAAATGTTTGAGTGGCAAGTCCTCCTTGCTCCTCAGACCAATAATTCCTCATAGCACTTCAAGTCATACTCGAAAATGTTGAATCTGTTTCCCCTTAAAGTTGGAAAGACAGAAGAAAAGTTTGAAAATAAACATGGAAGAACACCTGGTTTGCAGGAAACTTGTTATGGAAAAAAAAGTTATCAAAAGTAGCCTGGTGATGCCTTTTTTTGCTATTGCTGTTTATATTAGGGGACCTAATTTGTAGGATTTTCTTCAAAATGCTTTCATGTTGCAAAATCCAGAACTTATAAATCAAAGCTCAGATGAGACGACATTAAGGACGGAAATTTTTATTCCTCATTTGGAGCAATGTCATCCAATTTAGGGCTTGGCAGAGAGGAGTGAAACATCAGTGGAGTCAGGGTGCTACTTGTTTCCAATAAACATTTGGTTAGAACATTGTTCATATCAATCTTACTTTTTCTTACCATAGTTTTTTACAGGCATTCATCTGGCTCTTGCAATGTTTGATATTCATGTGCTGGAAGAGTGTAATTTAAGTAGGTAACAAATGACAGAGTGTGACCCTTAAATCTTGTTCTTAACGCAAACTGTTGGATGGCAGCAACTGCAAATACATGCCTGGCTTTGCAGGATGCCAGCTCGTTGTCTTGGGACACAGAGCTCACCTTAAATGACAATTTTATATTTAGATGTTCATTGCTGAGCCAGACGAACAAAAAGAACTGCAGCATTTAATTTTTTTTTCCTTTTTGTTTTATGTGGAGGTCTTACGCAGGCTGACGGCAGTCCTGGAGAAGAGATCCAACCTCGCTCCAGCGGGATACACACGCAGATTTTAATCAGGAGCGACAGCTATGGAGCAGAGCTGTGTGTGCAGCACCTCTGAGACCTGTGCTCCTGCTGGTGCTCACACTTGCATGGAGGAGGAGGTGAGCAGGATGCCAAGCAATAACAGTGATAACATTTGAAATTTCTGGAAGAAATGCAAGCATTTGTTTCTAAGAAGTTGTTTCTGCCTGTGTTTTTCTTCATTCCTGTCTTTTCTGTTCCTTCTGATAAGCAGAAGGATAAGCTGTGAAGTGGGTTAAATGAGAAGGCTTTTCTGTGAGGAGGAAAAACTGAAAGTGTCTTGGACCCATATTTTGTAGTTAAATGGATTATAGCTTCAAAACATGCTGTAGCAAGAGGCTGAGTAAGGCTGGGTCACAGACTGAAGAAACTGTGGGTGATTTAGGAAATCTGGAGGGTTTTTTGCTTGTTTGAGGTGTGTCTGGTTTTTAAGTGCTTCTGGAGAGCTGGATATCTCCAAGTGTAGTGTCAGATTGTTTCAGGGTCAAAAAGAAATGTTGAGTTGCTGCAGGACGGGTGTGTGAGGTTTACTGTGTCTGTGGGCACTCCAGGAGGTGCAGTGATGTGGGCAGTGAGGTGGGATGTTCCCAGAGCTGCAGTGATGTGGGCAGTGGGGTGGGGACATTCCCAGAGATGCAGTGATGTGGGCAGTGGGGTGGGGACATTCCCAGAGATGCAGTGATGTGGGCAGTGGGGTGGGTGTACTCCTGTGTCTGTCACCTCAGGCTGTTTGTGTGTGTTTCTGTGCTTGTGTGGGAGCTGTCTATGTCTGAACAGCTAAACAGGATCTCAGAAACATCTTCCTTCTCATGTTGTTTTGATGTTACCATAGTTTGTCTCCCATTATTAATTAATAGATTGACTCTCCTTCAAAGCAGGTCACTGCTTTTTACAAGTACTGAACTGAAAATGGGGACCAAATCCTCTATACAACAATATTTTATGCTGGAAAGTCATTGGAATGTTTCAGGCACCTGCTTTGGTGCTCCTCAATTAGGGGAGGACTTCATGCATGCTGTACTGTGGGAAATGAGTGTGCATTTATTTCTCTGTTTAATTGCTTTTTGTGTGAGTGAGCTTTGTTAATATCATTGTATCACAAACTTTCCCAGCTTGCCTCAGAAACCTTCCCCAAAAGAGTAAAGAACTATTTCTAAACAAGATCCTCCAGGCCAGAGACATTCTGGACAGCTGAGATGATCTGGGAAGTGGTTGTAGCCATTACAGTCACAATAACTCAGATGTCTTATTATTAAATTCTCCATCTCCCTGAATTGCTGATCTCGCTTCTAAGCTTTTTGTGACTGGAACTTCTGAGTCCTTGATGTGAGAAAAGCCTCAACAGCTTCTAGTTATCTTTTTGGTAACTTCCATCAAAATTTCTGACTAAACGTCAAAGCTTCCAGCTGCCTTCTTGGCAGTAGCTTTAGGGAGCTGAGCCAGCACTAGTGCCAGCCCCCTCAAGGTCCACACCTGCCCTCGGGCTGGGATGGCTGGTGTGATGCTGCTGGTGCCTCTGCTGCAGGAAAGGAACCTCCTTACAAACCAAAAATAAGGCACAAGTCAGCTGGCAATGCTCAGCTCCTGCTGCTGTAAATAGGCTCAAGCTTTCTGAAGGCTGGCCCTGAAGTGACAGCCTTTCTGTTGCCGGAGAGACATGAGAGTCAATAGTAAAGACTAACAGAAGTCCAGAGTAAAGTTTTCATCCTTGTGGAGACCCTAAACACCACCCTGTGTGAGGAGTACCTGCTCTACCTGAAGTTATTGAAGAGAGAAGGGTGTTAGTGAGCATTTAGAGGGTAACAATTCTCTGATATATATTGGCTGTGTGAGCTAAAACTGAGAAGTAATGAATGCTTATCTGGAAAGTACAGCAAAAAATTAAACTTAAAGGGGATTTGGGGAATGCCTGTTGGAAGAAAAAAGTTCAGTTTTATCTATTCAATTTTCTGAAAATAAATGCACCCACACTCCGTATTACTTAGTCTCCTATGCTCTTTTTCATTTCTACTAATTGTGAAAACTGAAAAACAGAAACTAGTTTGCTATCCTTGTTTAGCCAAAAGGACTTCCTAGAGGAAAGAAATGTTAAGAAATGCCTACTGTGCAAAACCAGTAGGACTTCTGGCAAACTAGGACGAGGTTTATCAGACATAGCATAGGTGTGGCCATTTCATTCTTGCAGGGTTTAACAGAGGGCTGGGATTTACCTAAACTCAGAGTTGAACCAGGAGAACTAGATTTGTCTCTGTCAGGAAACAAAATTTGTAATTGAGTCAATAGACACCGTGTGAAATAGCAAAGGGAAGATGCAAAACACAGCAACAGTTTGTGCTAACATATGGAAAGAAGAAGAAAAGCAAGTTGAGAAAAAACCTACCAGATAATGGAAGTACCCAGTCATGATCTTCCTGTTTGCAGTGGGGTAAACTGCAGCTCCTCAGGACCAACATAAATGTCAGAAGCCCCTGGGGGAGATGAGATCACCCAAAGGCTTGGTACCACACCAAAGCAGCCTCAGTGTATTGAAATAAGGGGTCCTCATGTGGAATGCCGAAACATTTCCCTTCTGTCAGTTCAGTGCTAAACAGAAACTGCAAACTCAAGTGATCAAGTGGATCAGATGGAGCAATGCATGTTTGGCTGCTTATTGCTGACAACTGGCCCCAGCAAAGGCTGAAACGGTTTCATGAGTGTCAGCAGGCTGCTGTGTTCCTACAGTGTTTACAGTTAATGAGATTATTGGATTGTTGTGTGATGTATTAAAAAAGGTGACGCTGTATCTACAATAGCGAGATGTCGGGGCAAGTCAGAGATGTGGACAGATAAGATCAGAGTGAATGTATGGGACACATATATGGGGCTGTGTATTTCAGAGATTTTGTCCATTTACTCCACTTCTTGCAGTGAATAGAGATGATTTATTACAGAGTCCAAAAATACCATTAGTATGCTACATTTGAAATGCATACCCTAATCTTATTTACCACTGTCCTGTGCAAGGAATTTTAATTATTCTCCAAGGTTTAAGGGAAAAATACAGCCAGAAAAAAAAAAAAGAATGATGCTACAGTAAACTGGCTTTCTCACAAGTAAGCTTTCATAAGTTACAAAGGGGAAAATGTGGAAATGTACAAGCAGCATTCATTTTTTTACTGCATTACCTTGTGAAAGCAGTATACAAGAACTATTAATATTTTATTACAGAGATCTGTAGCTGTGTTTGCAGTTGACTGATCTGATTGTATGGTAAGAATTAAGTTGACAAACGAGCACTTCTCAAGTACAGTGCTGGCTTTTTCCTTTCTTTGTTTTCATGACCAGTTGTTAAGCTGTGTCACCCTGGCCACGATGTTGTTAGGCGGGGTTTTCCTTTTCACACCATGCCTTTCTGGGCACGTTTTGCATGTGGTGAGGTGCTCAAAACTGAGGGAAACCTGCAGCCAGACACAGGTGACCTTGTCTGCTCCACCACTGGCACCCTTCTCAGAAGCAATGACATTTGATGTACTCTCACTGAATACACAGTGGCTTGGTTGCTGTGGGGTTTGTTGGATTTCTTTGGGTTTTTGGGGGGTTCATTGATTTTGTTTTGCTTTGTTGTTGGTTTTTTCCCCTTCTCTTGGTTGCTTGTCTTTTTTGCAGTAATACTTCATAGGCCTGATCCAGCTAAAAATTCCCCACAACAAAAAGTGTGGGTTTTGTCATAATTTATAGAGGATGAGCTGTAACCAAAAGATACTGATCATTGTGTCCAGTTCAGTATTTGCTCACTGCTCACGTGCTGCCACAGAACAGAGGGAGGGTGGGACGTGGAACTGGCTCTGGGGCAACCTGGGGACAGAGGTGCTCTGCCGTGTGGGACACCCCTGGGCTCTGGTCTGGCTCTGTGATCCTGCAGATGGAGAGCAGGTTTCTGCATTTGTTTTGTTTGTTTGTTTTTATTCTAAATTTATATGCTCTTAGGATAGATAAACAGATAAATTCACATGAGTAGCCCTGTCCAAGTCAGTGAGAGCAAGAACACTTTTGGTGAGACTAGAGCTGTTGTGCGCTGAGAGCAACCACGGTGATGCAATTACAAAATTTTATTGTTAACTGAGTGCACCACATACACTTTCTCATTTTTATTATGTTAATAATTTTCAGTGTTTTGAGCCATCTTCTGTGCAATTGTCTGGTTGCAAAAATTTCCCCAAACAAGCCTTTAATCCTTTTCACTGCTGCCTTCTCGAATCTTTATACAGGAAGAACCACAGTGCCTCCTTTTTTTTTTTTTTTTTTTTTTTAAAGCATTCACTTCCAAGTCCTTGGGATACATTTAATTCTCTGACTCTCTATCTCTGCTTTTCCAAGGAAGGGATGAGAGCACTAGATGGCTGGTTTGAAAAACAGCAACTGACAACTGCGCTTAGTTTAAGACGGCGTTAAACTATTGTTCCTCATTTATTTGAGTCTGTCAAAGACGCATCTGATATGGAAGACCTAATTCTGGTACAATCCTCTTCTTGTACAGTTGAGTCTGTGCTGATGCAGAGGCTTTGTCACACACATAAGTTACTCTGATAATAGGAGAAGAAAGTTACTTTGAAAGAAATGCCGCTTAGAAATACTTGTATTAAATCAAGTCTGATTTTTATAAGTTTCAAATGCCAGTTAAAATATCCCAGCTCAGCAAAACCTGATATCAGTAGCCAGATAAATGCCTTCTAACTGGCCCAGCTGATGGGAGAGGGGACCCTTTTCATGAATGCAGGTGTCAGATGGTCTCATATTTGCCTTAGAACCCATTTCCTTGGCTATAGGCTCACAGAGGAGAGAAAATATAGGTAGGGTTTGAGAAAAAACAGCAGCAACCGATAGTGCTCACTGTGACCTTGTAAAGCAATTTAGGCCCATATGTGTGAAGAATTTCAACAGCAACTACACACAAATAGGTGCATTGGGGCTGCGGTAGACCCATGCCTCGTTTTTCCATCTCTAAAATGAGGGAAGTGGTACTTCCTTACCTGTATTTCCACCCTTTCTGGGTGTAGGGAGGTTAAAAACATTAGGGATTGCAAAGTGCCTGAATGCCAAGAATCGTGCCCTCTCTGTGTATCACTGATGTATTTCTAATTCCATAGTTTCAGTTAGTGGGAGTTTCTTCTTTCCGTGTCCCTCTTGGTTCTTGGGCTCCTCATGGAAGGCAGTGGTTAAAGTTCCTGTGACGTGATGTAAAGCAGCCAAGCACCACGGCTGTACTGAGGCAGAACAAAGGCAACTGCTGGCAAAACTTCAAGGACACCAAGGGCATCTTGTTGCTGAAATCTAATCTAGTGCTGTGACTCTGCTTTCCTCCAGGAAAAGCAGTGGAATGATGGGGGAAACAGCCTGCAACTGTCCACTTACCCACCATTGCAGAAATGCTGCTTTCTTCTATTTCACTTTCACATTTTGCAATGGATGTTTCACTGTTTACTGCAGGAAATGATCAAAGGTCAAGAGAGTCTGTGTTAATTACTGGGCAGGAGATGGGTTTTTATGGGCTTTTGGATCTCTCTAGGAGTAACCTGGAGCATCCATGGCAGGCAAAGATGGCTTAATGTTGTCAGTAGAGCCTGGAGGCACGTTCCTGCAATCCCATGGGGATGTCAGCCCACTGCTGGCAGCAGGATGGGGCATCCCTGTTCATTCACTTCATCCCCCATCCATCCAAACAGCATGTTTGAGATGTGTGACTCAGGTTGCACGGGCTCAGAGCCACGGTGTGTGCAGTACTGTGACTGCATTTCTTTTTTAGCACATTGCAGCAATATATTGTGCAAGTGAGTTACCAAAATATCCTGGAGCCCACCCACAACTCCTGCTGAGAATGGATTATTTTCATCAATTCTCTTTTTTTTTTTTTATCCCACTAAGTCTACTCCTCCACAGTTTAGTGAGGCAGGTATATACTTTCCTACCCTGACATAGTGCAGCATGGGTCAGGAATATAGAACCAATTTGTTGGTGTGACAATATGAAAACTCCATAGAATTACAAAAATAAGTATTTTTTTTTCTGTGCAAGTGTGTATTATGCTCTTCTCACCTGGATAAATACACACAACTCACATAAATGACCCTCAACATAAAGTGAAAGTGAGTGTTGGTTCCTTTAGGCATGGAATTATTCATTTTTAACTTGGTACTGGCGCATCAAATTGCGTGCAGTTTGTGTTGATAAGTTATTTGTGTTTTTCCTTTAGACTGTAAATGAAACAGTTTTCAGACACTATTAACTCCTTTAAAAAAACAATTCTCTCTGAATTTCGTGCTTTTGAAGCACGCCAGAACATTTCTTCTTAGAACAGACACCGTGTAATTCTCGCTTATGGAAATGGAATGATATATTGGGAAGCTGTAATAACAGTTGCACAATGTAAACACGGAGGCAGGATTTAATATTTTTCTAGTCTCTCCTCACCTACCAGTGATGATTTCAACCCTTCCCCTTAGGAGCACAAATCATGGTGACCGTGTGACACAATTCCTTTTTGGGACTACCACACAGAAAGAAATTATCACCTGATGGAGGGGCTCCAGAACTTCTCCAAATCCCAGGACTGTCTGGCTTAGGTTTTGTTCTGTCACCTCACTTTCTCCTTAGCCACTCTCGATTCATGTTGTACTTGTGCATGAATTACATCCAGTTTTCAAAAATATTGACTGCTACAGAAGAGCCCTAGTTAGTAAGCAGAACCACCAGAGCAGAGAGAACTGGGATTTTTCCCCTTCTCTGTAGTGTTGATAAGTTATCGATTCCAATTCCGGCTGTATAAGGTGATTTTCTCTGGGTGTTTTTCATACATCAATCTGAGCTCGGGTCCTGAGGCCAATAATTTCCTGCTTTGCTGCCTGTCAGTGTCAGTAGCCACAGGGATACAGTTTTTGGGGCAGCTGCTCACAGGGGCCGTGGTGGCAGGTGTGGGGGGGCTGTGCTGTAGGTCCCACGCTGCCTCCTTCCCTCTGCTCCAATGGTTACAGCTGCAGAGGCCATTCCTACTGCTGCCTGTAAATGCCATCTGACCTTCTCTGCAGGATGGCTGCAAACAGTTTGGGTTTGAGTCTTTTTAAATGGTCCTTTGATTTGCCCAGTGTGTATTTTCCTTCACTGGCAGGGTACCTCATTCCCCTGTGTTGCTCCTCCTGTTGTGACTTCTCAGGACTTGACCCAGAGCAAGAATATTTATTCTCCTCATGCCTTCTGTTCAGATTCTATGAAGCAGAGCTTGCTGCTTGTCCTCAGAGCAGCACAGGGAAAGACTTGCCACAGAAAACCCTTGTTGGTGTGATGCAAAGCTGGCAGAGCCAGGTGTCCTTTCCTGCTTGCCACTGCTGCTGGCACTGCGAAAGGACCAATCCCCTTTGTGCTCCCACATGGATTGTTGCCAGCCATTTTGCACTTATGGAAAGACTCAGATTCAGGATGACTCCAAACAGGGCATGCAAAGGCAAGGCAGACCTTCCTATATCCACTGAAAGATGAAACTACAAAATATCCTAAGCAGAAGAGAGGGACTTTTGCATCACCTGTTGTGGAAGTTGCTACCTGCAAAGGTTTTAACTATAGTACACACCAGGGCTGTGAGTTCCTCTGTGGTGTATGGATAATACCTGGGAGATATCACTGCAATGAATATGAAAGTGCAACATAGTCCTTGGCCTCTCTGCTGAGCTGCTGAATTTTTAGTGCCACAGCTGACAGTGATAGTAAAAATAGTGGATTTGTGCCACTGACAGTGACAGTGATTTCTCATACCCTGGATTCAGTAAAAACCTGACACTTCGTTCACTGATGCAGTTAATATTTTCTCAATCCACAACAACATTCAGAATCTGGCTCCTCTGAATTAGAAACTGAACTGTTTCTGCAGCAAATTTTACTAGGCAGCCATCCAGTTGACCTAAACCATTTTTAACATGGTGATTTAGAGGCAAGAGGCACTTCTGTGTACTTTGCTGTATCCTGAATCATCTGTGCTTGTTCACCTCATAGTTGAACTATGTCATTTGAGTAGAAGTACTATAGCTGAAGCATTTACACTCGGCTCCAAAAGCCCTTTGAATATTCTTACAAGAAAAGGTTGCTTTGTAGGAAGATAGAGCACAAATTATTACCAGTCTGGAGCTGACATGGAGATTTGGCACTCCATCTGGAGTGCTTCCTTTCAAGAGGTATTTCTATAAATTCTGCCCTGGTCCTGATGCACAGACAGTCTCTGTTGTCAGTCTCAAACCATAGGCTTGTCAGGCGTGATAAAGGCAAAGGAATATATACAGTGTGCGTTGGCTGATTGCACATTGTCTGCAGCTGTATAATTTTCCTACACTGTTATTGCTTTCAGGTGATTTATTTGTGCAATTTCTTGGGGCAAGTCATCTGCAGGTTTCAAAATGCATAGTGTTATGATCTTGGGGATTTATTCTCACTGTGTAAATGGGGTCTCTCAGTGTCATCTATGAAACTGCACTAAGATAGTGTGGAGAAGTAATCAAGAGCACTTTTAGAACATGGACCTCAGCAGAATGACTGGAGGTTTATATTAACATACCTGGTGTATAAAATGTGACTGGAGAGCAGCTGATAGTCTATCTAAGAAGAGGTACAGCTTTTGGATAAAAATTATTGAACATAAGGGGCAATGAACAGAAGGCTTTAGACGTGTAGCGTGTAGAATTTACCATATCTCTTGAAAATAGATGTCTTGTTTTCATGCTAAGTACTGTCTTTTTCATCTTCTGCAGGAAATACTTCAACTCTCATGGAAGTAAATAGGGAAGGTAATCATAGTTTCTTAGTCATTTTTGCCCTCAGAGGAAGGAGACCAGCTTTTCTTTGAAGACTATTTGTACTGTAATTGAACCAGGGTAATTACTATGCAAACAATACCTACTTTTCTCATAGCTTCAGGAAATTTATGATCTCATTATTTGTTTACTTGTTTGTTTCCCACTGCCTGCAAATCACTGGCTAGATAAAGATTAGTCTGGTGAACCCTTTGATAGTTTGGGCAATACATTTCATATGCAGAGTGATGAAGTCCTGGCTGCAGGAAAGGGTGGACAGTTTAAGATGCCAGCTTGTTGTTCTCTGATAATTTGTTATTCCTTGGCTGTGACAAATAAGCAGCTTTCTGGCTGATGTGGAGGAACAGGCCATGTGGCTCAAGCTCTCCAGTTGGCTGGAAGAACATAAGGAATTTGCTGTATTAATCAGTATTTTCTTTATGCTGAAATTGCATGTGCTGCTGTTGAAATCTTTCCTTTGTGACTTACTGTCTGGCTTTGGTGTATTGAACAAACCCCATAAATTCAATAGGCTTCTCCCCAGGCTATGGGATGGAAATCACTTCTAGATATAAAAAAACTCCAATGCCTAGTGTGGAGAAAAAAATTTCTTTCCATTTGCAGAGCACGTGTAGAGGAAAAGACAGGGAAATTACCAGGGTAACATGGATACATTAGAAAAGCTTAATTCTTTTTCAGTCCATAGCCTAGGAACGTGGTGCTGTGATATGAGGAAGCAACTGTTTGTAGTTTTACCAAATGGTGGTTTGAGTTTTTGTTTCTCCCTAGTCCAGCCTCGAGCTCTGCCCTCGAGCTGCCCGCGCTGCCCGCAAGGCTGTTGTGGGGGGCAACTCCTGTCTCCATGCTCCTTCTGAGGAACAAACTCCACATCAAACCTGCTGGAGCTGTGGCAGATGACCTTCCCTCACTGCTGCCTTTCTTTTAAGATGGACAGCATGGCTGGAGTGCTTGTTTTCCAACTGACACAGCATGTTTTATTTACTGCAGGAAGCAGAAATATCTGTGTCCCTTTTGGTCTGACTACCTCAAATTGTGTTCCCCCCTGCTTTTGTGTTATTGGTTTGTTGGTCATGAAAGTGCAACCTCCTACTGTTTTGTCTTTGTTGCTCTATAAATTACTGAATATTGCCACGTTTCATGAATTCACAGCCAGGCAGTTGAAGTTGTAGCAAGCAGGTGTTCTGCACTTTTATATCCTTTACTTTTAGTATAAAGATTGTATTTTCTGCTGACTGTAAAAAATGATAGAGATTTTTTGGATGCTGAGTATGTGTCTGTTTTGATCCAGATAGTGAATTCAAATGGGAATATTCTATTTATAAAGGAATTAATGCCAAAGTACCAGCACTGGAACCCAGTTTGGGATCATGGTAAAACTGCAGAAACTGTCCCTAAGAGAGCTCTGACACTGTCAGAGTAACAGAATAGCAGAAAATAAACCAAGTCCAAATAACTAACATTTAGGCTTATGTAAATAAGCCTACTTCTCTTTATCAGATCTATCTTTTTCAGTCCTTCATGTTTCTAAAAAAATTAGATGAACAGAAGAAATAGCTTTGTAAAACCTGAGGATGTGAATATCCTTTAGTTTTGTATTACTATCTGCACAAGGCTTTTCTGCTCCTTAGTGTCCCCACAGATACTTTCTCAGCTGAGACCCTCTCACTAACCCCCAGGAAAGGCTGAGGCCTCGAACTCCACTGTCCAGAGCAACCCAGAAGTCTTTCAAATGATGGGGAAAATGCATTGCTCTCCATAAGTATCTTAGTGTGGAGCATGTGCTTGTGAATGCAACTTGGATATGGGGTGTCCTACAGCTCTGTGCCTCTGTGTGTTCTCTGACCCTCTCTGATTTCTGCACTTGATACCCCCCTCAGTTTTCCCAAGGTGAGTAATTGCTTTCCCTTACACATTCCCAAGTGTGCTGATCCCCCAACTCAGCTTGTCTGTAGCGAATCGGTATTTGTGGGAGACAAAGCAAATGCCATCCTCTATGATGTGTACACTACAGAGAGGGAGAAAAAAAATCAGTATTTGCCTATTTGTATTACTCTGTATGAACTGATACCACAGCCTTCTCGACCAGCTCAAGTTCCACCTCAGAGAGCTTATAAACTGTCTGCATTAAACTTATTTGCAGGTGACTTGGTCCTTCCCCAGGGACCTAGTTTGGTCCTTGCTGAACAACAGACAGTTGCAGAGAACTCAGCATTTTCCTAGACTGAGTTGCTAAGTTTCTACTTGCACCACCAGAAACCTCCCTCCTCTTTACTTTAGCAACTCTAAGCTTACTTTCTGAGTGACTAAAAAACCCACTTTAGCACATTTTATGTTCTTCCCAGTCCTCCAGGCTTATCCCTTAGCAATTCCTTCCAAACCTTTTTTCTTAAGAAGTATAATTTTGCAGGCTCCTCACAGAAAATGTGATCTCATTGTAATCTCCTATACCTTAAAATAAACCAGCCACCCTTCAGTCCATTTCTCTCACAATCCAGTCATCTTTCATCCTAAAGCTTAATGAACTGCTTTCTACTGTTTTAATGTAGATACTTTCCAGTTCATCCTTATTTCTGGACTGAAACACCTTCAGAAGTGTCAAACCTTTGCCAGAGATGTAACTACATTTACTTTTTTTCCTGTGATGTGCTATCTCTGGAAGTCTCTTATATGGACTTGGATTCAGGGACCTTTCTACACCTAGCAAATGCAAGCTAAGGTTGTAGCATTTTGGACAATTTTTTGTGGAAATTTGATTAACAAAATTCAGTCATTTACTGTTTTCTAGTGACCTAAAGATCACTTTCTCTCTCATCTTTTTTTTTTTTTTCCAGGCACTGAAGACAAGATCACCCAGTGTCTTTGCCATAGCCCAGCCTGCAAATGTGAGTGTTGTTTCAGCGTGTCCCTCATCCTCACATCCTAATTCCAGGGCAGCTATACTTTGCTCTTCTGTTTTGTGCAGCAGCATCTCTGTGTCTGCACAACTGAAATTCTATCCCAACTTTCACCCCCTCATGTCTGGAGTTACTTAGGAGGACACTCACACTATTTCTATTTGTTCAAAATGCTGCTAGTGATACTCATTTCTTGCCTTGTAATTTAAGCACTTTATCACTCTTCTTGCATCTCTTTGCTGACTTGCTTTCCTCCCCTCTATCCACTGTCATTCTGCATTTTTAAGACCTTTCCAAGCCTGCCCAGCGAGGCTGTGAAGCTGTTAACTCTTGTTTCTGCCCTGAGGATGGTGCCAGTCATTCTCATCCTCCTGCTTCACCTTTTCTTATGTTCTTTACCAGGGATGAGCAAAGTTCCTTGTAACCCCAGCAGGGCAGCTCCATGGGGTGCCTCCTAGGCTGGCCTTGAAATTCCCTTAGCAGTGATGACACAGTGTGTCACCTTGGCCTGCCTTGTGTCTGTGCTGATGTCCTCTCAGATGTGGGATTTGAGAGGGGACATCACCCTAAAACCAAGCCCTGGTAGCAATGTACTGCTATAATATGACCAACACAGTTTGCTTGGGAAGATTCTGGGTTATCTGTATCGCATCAGCTCCTCCTATACAAATTGTTTAGGATAAAAGTATCTACGTTTTATAAATGTAATTCTATAAATCAAATTGTTTTCACAGATCACACTTTCCTTTTATTGCTCTTTGTTATTTGGGGGCATATGGTAGCTTTCTGTAAAATGTTACCTTAATTGCCTTCTGGATATACCCTATAAATCCTGACAAATGCTTTTAAAAGCGAAAACCAAGACATATTTTTCTTCTATCAGAGCTTGCTCAACAAACCGCTTGTACCTTTTCCGTGGGGCCTTGCAAAATGCTGTTATGTCAAGAAGAATAATGCTCTTTAATTTATGAACCATTAATATTTATTGCACATGCAATGGCTGGCATTTTGTGTGAGAGAGCTGGACAGCAGCTATTAAAATTGGAAAGAGGTTATATATTAACCAGGGCTACTCAGATAATTCATATGGGGTAATTTTTGATTAATTTATTTCTTTCTGTTGACAAATTTCCTGGTAGTGACCAACAAGGTGGGTTTTTTAAACTTATTTGCTAGCTCATAATGAATTGCTCAGTAATTACTACAAACAAGTCAACTCCTTTGTTATTAGGGTTTTATAAGCGTGTTGAAGAAGACTTGCTTATCTTGTTACACAATTAAGGAGCTGGATCTCAGTCTCACTTCTGAGTTGGGATCTGCTTGTTTCCCACAAAGATCAGGACTGGGGGCTCCTTACTCTGTGTTTTGTACAGGGGCATCCAGAGACCCCAGTGTGTGATGCTGCTGCCCCAAACCACACCCCCAATTCCACAGTAGGAGGAATTTGCAAAACCTTGTAGCAGTGTTCAGCTTTGCAGTGAATCTCCGTGCAAACTGTGTTGGAATACTGGCCCAAGAGAGGGCTCTGGTGCCACAGTATCATCTTTTGAAAAGAACATGATTAATTTTGGGGTATAAGTTGGATAGATCTGCAGGTTATTTGTAGAACAAGTTGCCTGAAAATTACTTGTAACGAGGTTTTAAAATTCAGGTTATGTTGGTTTCTCCTGATACAAGTCTGCTCTTCTCAGTTCCTGATGGGGAATAATGTTATTTTCTTGAATCAGGTTCTGGTTACAATGTAAGTTTTATTTCCCTAAGTATTTTATGTGACTCACTTTAGAATTAGCTGCTTCAGAGAAGTTTCCAGATGATAGATTACTTTGGGAGATGCTTACAGAAACATGTGAATATGACTGATAGCCATCAACATGGAACAGGTGGGAATTCTGAACAGTTTGATTAATGTTTTGGGGGTTGTTTATTATTATTTTTTTTAAATGTTGTGATACTTGCACCTGTAGCAAGGTGCAGTAGCAGAGTGGAGTCTGTGACTGTATCACTGAAGAGATTGATAGAGGAATATTATGCCTAACACACTGATACAAATACAAATTTGATTCTCATACAAATTGGAAACCTGGAAAGCAGCAGTACTGCAGCCCATTAAGAGACACGGCAGTGCACTAGTCAGAACTGAAGTGATGCAGTGATACAATTCTGGCTGATACTGATGTAAGAACCCAGAGATAATAGAAGTTTTCACTATGTGCCTCTGCTATGCAGAGGGATTAATTGTGATTAGATCTAGGGTATTATTTTGATGAATTATTCCCAGTAAGATATTCACAGAACAAGAGGGACTTCAAGACTGGTGAAGCACAACAATCCTATTAGCTGGTTTGAGAAGATCCGATTCAGCTTTGTCTTCTAAATACAGTCACTGGAGTCTAGGAGGGTGGGAATGGCTGCTCAGGCCGTGTCCAGATGATAGGCAGGAAGCAGTCCTGTTGGGAAGGGGACAGGCTGCCCAAAGGACTGTCCTCTGGTTCCTCAGTGCCTGTGTCCCATTAGGCTCAGTTCTTGCATGTGGGAAACCTGGCGCAAATGTCTAAAAGTGTGTAGAGGAAGCTGGTAAGTACAAACAAGGGAGCAGATTTAACTGATTTCCAGATTCCAAATCTGCAATCTTGCAAAAACGCTTCTTAAATGCATTGTGACTTTTGCCTCAGTAAGGGCAGCCAGAAAGTGTCTGTTTTGCAGTTTTTGTTGCAGTGCACTGGGACTGGAAAAGATTCAGGGAAAACCTGGAATTGCTAGAATTAGTCAACTTCCAGCACGTGTGGCAGACCAGTCCCTCACTTGCATTTTGGATTTGCACAGAGATGGCAGTAGCTACCAACCCTTGCATAGTGTCTGTGATATATAAATAATTGTGATTCATGAAACAAATGGGTGATTACATCAAAATAAAACAAACAGATTGTAAAACTTAATTACACCCCCATAAAGAAATAAAACAGACCCTTACAAGGTCAAGAAGCCTAAAACCTCCTTACTATCCTAAGAATAAAATATAGTAGAACTTTAAATCTTTAGGCACCTGTTCGTCCAAGAATGCATGAATTATGACTGGTTGTAGATAACCCTGTTAGCTTTAGCTGTAAGAAAACCCATATATTAAATACTTAGCAAAAACCTGTAGAATGTATATGTATATGATATAATTAATATGCATGAAGTAGCTAAGATAAATACTAAGTGTACTCTATAGTAGAGGTGTGCAGATTTGGGAAACTGGTCCCATTTCTGTCACCCAGCCGGCTGCTTGCTTTTACCATATAATAAACTATTATTCAAAACTTATAGAAACTCGAGACTTTGTTTATCACAGTGTCCATGACAGAAGTCAGAGCTTTTAAATGGAAAATGAAGAAAAAAATATAAATATGTAATCTTTTAACTCCTGGAAGATATGTCAGTTCTTTTGTGGAGCTGGGAGAGATTTGTTACTTAGGTTTGAATAGGGAGAGCAGGAAAGCAATGCAATGTAGTTGTTGGTAACTTCCACACGAACATTTAACAAGTGGATGTTTCTGATGTGGAGAAGCAGCAGCATTTTGTTTCCATAAGGGTGCATCAGAAGCACAAAGCTGTGCTTTTGAGTTATGAGGAAAGACGAACATTAATAAACAGGCAGGTCAAGAAACACCGCAATACAAAGGAGTTTGTTATTCCTCTAGCATTTGTCACCAGATGCTAGCCCTCCAATAAATCTTGCTTTGAGAAATAGTTTTTAAGTCTTGCTTAGATCTGACAGCACTAAAAGTCCCTCGTGAACTCTGAAAAGGCAATCTCAATCCAGCTGCTGGTGTTTAGGGCTACACAAGATGAAAAGTGCTGTAAATGACAGAATCTGTCTTCTAATAGATTTGACAAATGCTGGGGCTGAACCTGTGAGCGATGGGAGCTTTTTTTATTGACTTGCCAAAAGCAATGGCTGAAACGAACAGTAAAAACATGCACTGATGCAAGTTGCTGAGTAATCATGTATCCTTCCTGTGAGCAGTAAATACCTTTTTGCTAACTAAATGCTACATTCAAGAGCAAACCATACAGAAGGCACAATAAACTTCACAGTAAATCTGCCTCCTGGGCGTTGAGCATCAGGCTGCAGTTACTGTGTGACCTCAGGCAGACTGTGTAGCTCAGGCTCCTTGGTTTCTTCACCTAAACCAGGCAGTTCACAAGATCCTTCAGATCACTGGATGAGGGATTATTACCCACATTGGGGTATTTTTAGTAAATTGCTAATTACTGCGATCTTGATAGGGTGATATCTCTCACTTGCTCGCTAAAAAGGTTTGTCCAATTTTTTCACGAAGCTTAAATAGAACACAGGTGCTCACCATCCAGCACCAGCAGTTTTGCTGTAGTATATGTGTATATATATTTTTTACTTTCCATAAATAAAAAGCCCTTTTAATTAACATTTTAAGAACAGTGTTAACCAGGTAATATGATTTACCACTACAGTCATTAGCAGGTCAGCTTCTTGAAGAAAAAATCCTCACTGGCTTTATCAGTGTGAGCTCTGCTGAAAACTATCTCCAGCTGAGGAATGTGCAAATTCCTTGGGCAAACATTAATCTTTCAAGAGCACACACTCTGGTAGCCAAGCAGAGAAATGGCCATTTCTCTAGCAAAATAAATCCACTTTGGATAACTAAAATCTTCGCTTAAACCTTAATAACACAATCCATGGTATTTTTTTGGAAAGCCAGTTGCTCCCACACATGCCTTTCTAGCTAGAATTGGGGCACTGAAAAGATTAAATCTCATCATTCTGCAAATCTCTAAGTATCTTAACTGTCTGCAATACATTGATGTTAGGTCAATATACTGAAAATAACACGGCACACACAAACTGCACTGTCTCCAGCACACACCCACGGGTGCTTATCAGACAAAACGATCTGAATCACTGAGCACTGATGGGCCCCTTTCACTCCAGCCAAAGCCCAAACTACCTATTGCATTTCCCTCCTGAAGCTCCCAGCTATGTACACTCCTAGTAACGAGTCTTTGCCCTTGACACTGTGCACTTTTTATTTTTTTTTCACTCCAAACTTTGGTGTAAAATGCGAGCTGCACAAGTTTAACTCCTGTTTGTTTCCCCTACACTTTTGCTCTTAATTCTTCCTGCCTTTTTAAAAATTCCCCTTTATTCTTTCTCCGTGCTGGTTTAGGATTTTGCAGCAGCAGAAAAGATTTTGTTGTAGTGGTTGTGAAGAGTATATTCCATACAGGCGAATGTTTTCCATACAGGTATCACTGGACACAGTGGCACTATGTAAGTAGCACTTTCTTTTCTACATGACCTAGATGTTTTCTGGTCTTCCCACTCAAGAGCTGATTTGGGAATCTGCATCAGTGAGCTGAAGGAAATAGATAGTATGGTAAATTTAACAGAGGAGGAAACTTTGGGGTGAAATGCTATAGCTTGCTCTGGTGTGTCTGAATTTCAGTCCCATCTTAGAGGCTGTGCCACTCCATAGCAGTCTTGTGCTCTGTCTTTCTCAGGTTGCAATCCATGTGGTCTGGGGGTGTGGACATGGAAAGAAGGAGGTGAGAGGAAAGGCACTGTGTGCTGTTCTCCCCGTGGTTCTTATGAGGCACTAAGTAAGAGGTGAATTGCAAAAGACATTAAATTTGTAAAGTCAAGCTCTGAGAACTTGTGTGGCTTTGCTGCAGCCCTCTGTGCCTGCAGTTAGGAAACGGCCTTTCAGTACACAACCGCAAACTGGCAGGAAGCATCACAGTGGGAAGAATGAATCATGGATGTGAGCTGTTTGTTAGGGCAGGTAATAGAAAAAAGGAGTCAAGGAAGGAGAGTGCAATTAAAAGAAGGAGGCAAGGGCATGTTAAGTGGACCTGTGATCTGGGTTTTGTATGGCTGGAGATTGCAAGGCACAAGATGATGTCTTCCCAATGAAGGCTCACGTGGATGGTGCACCGGAGAGCTGGATTTGCTTGTCAGTGTCTGTCTTTTCTGTGATGCATCTTTAGGGGCCCTGGAGTCTGATTTGGAGAAGTGCTGACTTGCAGCTGCAGATCAAGCCTGTGGTAGATGTGCTTTGAAGCAAAAACTGTGGTGTTTCTTTAGCTGGTTCAAAAAGTCAGGCATGAGGTGTCTCATTTGGGCACTCAAAATTCCTGTACAATATTGACATTATTTTCTCTTTGCCTCAAATCTTCCCTAGAAGTGTCTGCAGGAGGGGAAACCCCATCTTCTCAAACAAATGGCATTTGTTTCATAACACCACTAATGTTTATGAAGTACTAATATTATCCCTTCAGGTGCTATAAAAAGCCCTAAAGCAACTAATAGTTCTGTTTCGGAGCAAACTTTGAACAGTGTGTAGTAAATACCTTAGTGAGCAAGGAGTGTAGTGCTGAGTGGGAATACAAATGAAAGTTGGGCTAAGGTGGACTTTGCACAGATGTTAAAAGAAAAGGCTATTAATTTATTGAGTTTAATCAAACAAAACCCAAGTGGGCTGCTATGGAAAAAGAGGTAGGTGAGCAGGACGGTGGTTTACCTGTGGTCCCAGCCTAAATGGGTCCTTCACATCAGTTTTTCATTTAAGAGGATAATTTTGAAGCAGATGAAAAGGCCAAGTGAGCTGTGGAAATGAACACACGGAAATGTGAGTACCAGACCAGATACACAATGATCGAGGCTGAGCAGGTGCTATGTGGCTGCAAAATAGTAAAGAAACTATTGGAAAACAGGGGGAGAGGGGAAGCAGAATGTAGCCAGCAATCACTCTGGCAGAAGCACAAGTGTAGGAATGTGCTGGGAGAGTGAGCTCGTGGTGGGCACTGTCAACACTCGGGCATCAAGAGCATTGCTGAGACCCCGGAGTTAATTGCTGCTGCAATTTCCTGTGTCCCTGCTCCTGGTTTAGATTCAAGAAGGCAAAACTGGTGCTTTGTTGATCCTCTGTGGAGGGGACAGCATTTGCTTCTGGCTCTTATCTACAGAAATGTCTAATCCTCTCTGCTAGGCATTTTCCCTCGCTATTGACTGTTGGCAACACTTACATGAATCTATACACTGGCCTTTTCAAATCAGAAGGGGGGGTTTATAATTTTAAAAGTGTGCCTTTCGGTTTTGTTGCCTGCTTGCTTGTTTTGCATCACAGGAGGATTAACTGAAGTATTTGGATTAACTTCTTTATGCTGTGCTCTCACACGTATCCTTCCAACGTGTCCCCTCTGATTCCTATTCTTACTAAAATCAGCAGTCCCAGTTGTTCCTGTTTTCTGGCAATTTCACTGGAAGAGCCATGGTCCTTTTTGAAATTCCTAGGGTCATTCAGATTAATAGCATTTTTTTAATATGCAGATTGCTTTCTGGGACATTTGTTAGGTTTATCTTTTTTATAGAATAGATTTTATTAATAGGATGAGTTTCACAAAATTATTGCCTGAAGATTTCAGGTGGAAAAAAGAGGAAAAAATGGACTGATTTGGAGAAATTTGGGAGTGGTTAGACCAGCTTTGGCCCCAGGAAAAGTTATGGGACAAATTATTAAACAGTCAATTTATCAAATGCTGAAGATGATGAAATGATTAAAAAAACCCTATGGGTTTGTGAAGAATGAGTAATTTCAAACTAATCCAATTTCTTTCTTGGGCAGGATAATGGACACAGTACATGGGGGGATATGTAAATTGACTTCTATTAAGCTTTTTGACTTTTTCTCGTGGTATCTTTATATACAGCACAGGGAATTATGTCCAGCCTGAAAACACTGCACACAGCGGAGTGGAAACCACTCCAAACTTCTTGTATGTCACTGCCAGAGTGAGAGAGCTTTTGAAGTGGAGCTGTTTCTATTCCATATTTTCATTAAGGACTCAGGTAATGGGATGGAGGTTAAATTGGTCAAATGCACAGAGGACATCACACTGTTATGCTGTAAGGACAATGGAAGACAAAACCGGAATTCAAAAGGGCCTTGTTAATTTGACAGAAAGTACTAAATCAACAAGAGCAGGCTCAGCTTTTCAAAGTCCCCATATGGGAAGATAAGGGGCAAGCTGGGGTGAAAAATGGAGAATAGTAACTGCCCAGGAGCCTGAATGGTAGAGAAAGATTTTTGGAGTGGACAACAGCTGAATACAGGTCAACAAGTGGTATTCTCGCAATAACACATATTTCGTTGTTTAACAAGGATATGGACAAATTGGAGGCACCTCAATGGAGAGTTTAGAAAGGATAGAATGAAAGTTGAAAGAAGTGGTTATGTTTTAATACAAAGAAAAGAAAATAGACAGGATAACAGTATCCCAGTTTGCAACAGAGGGTAGCAGCTAATTGTTCTGCTTTCATCCTTGGAACAGAACAGTAACATATCGGTTTAACGTGGAAGAAAGAAATTCAGGTTGAAGGTTAGAATAAAGTGATATAAAATAGAAAGAGATCCCTCAGAGGGGTTCTGGACACCTCTGGAGGTGTTGAGGAGAAAGCTGGTGAGATATTTGTTAGGAATGGGAGTTGAGATGTATCCAACCCCTCCATTAGTATGCAGGACTGAAAAGTATTTGACACCACTTTTCTGTAACTGTTCTTCTTCCCAAGTAAAGTAGTGGTTTTTTTTTTTTTACCATGTCAAGAAAAGATTAAAAAAAGGTAAAACTGAACTTCCTATCTGAATTTAACTCTGTGTTAATGTCTGCCTTTCCAGAATGATTATTCTTGTGGTGCTCTGAGAACCTTTTCTATATTCTGTCTGAAATCTTCCTCACTTGAGGTCTGTTCCAGCTGAAACAGTGAAAATGTGCTCCAGGAGACAACTTGAACTGTTTGATCCCGTATAATACCTCTTACAATTTTCATCTTACAGGCTGGGCCAAACCCTCTGGTGTAAAATACAGGCATGGGAGACGCTCTGCAGAGTGAGTGGCAGAAAATCTCCTCGAACTTCACCCAAAATGAAAGAATGTGCAAGGCTTTAGATGTGCACTGCAAAGAGCTGTTGTCTTCATCTTAGCAAGTTTAAGAGGAAGGGAGGGGTTGGACTGAAATAATGTGTGAGAAAAGCAAGGGAACAAAAACTAGAGGGACAAGCAATTGGGTTTGTGCCACTGAAGAAAAGCTCAGTGTTTGTTTGTGGGCTGGGCAAGGCTGTGAGTAATGACAGGCTCTAGTGTTTGATCCTGTGATCATGGAAACACAACTTCATGCATCCTATTAAGTAAACCCATCTTCAACTGAAAATTACTTGTCTCCATCATGATGTCCTCTTCCTAATTAAAACTGCTGTCAGGATCCTGAGTTTTGCTAAATTGAGGAAAAAGGAATGTGTTACAAAACTTCAGTTTAAAAGAGATACTACTCACAGAAATAGAAAGTTAGCTGATATCATTATATGTCCCTCATGGAGGTGACAGATACTGCCTCTTTCTTAAACAGCAGGCTCCAAACAAATAAGCAACCCACTGTCCTTTTCTCACTCCGTTTTCTGTGAGCTTGCACAAGTAAGGCAGAGGAGAGATGCAGACTTGGTTGAGGGTCTAAATACTACTTCTGTTTCACTTCTACTCCCAACTAAGAAAGAGCTAGGAAACTGAAATTTTTTCCAACTTGTAGCAGACTGCAGTTGAGGAGCACAAAGCTCAGGGAATACAAACTTCTTTAAATCTTGGAGGTTCATTGGAAGGGATTTTTTTTTTCAAGCTGTTTTTGTGAATTTTTTTTTTCTCCTAATGGAAAGAAAAATATTCTTATAATGAAAGAAACAGAAAGATTTCTCTCATTGATCAGGGTTCATATTCACTCTCTTTGATATCACAGTTATATTTTTGGTGTATTTGGTTAGTGCTTTAGTTCTACTGCTCAGTCTTTTACAGCTGCTGTCTTATAGGCAGTTCACCTTATAAAATGAACCAACACCTTTTCTTCTGCCATGAACTATAATGGTTTTTTTGTTTAGTGACCAATCAGATGTTGAATTTTCTAACTCTGAGTATATCCTATTTTGTACATTGCATGACAAAACCAAAGCTGGTAGGTGTTTGGAGGTGATTTTAGAACTGCTGTTGTGTTCAAAGAACTACAGAAGACAACTGTGCCACAAGTAATCTTTTGAGCATTTCCTGAGCAAGGGGTAAATTATTGTTTGTAGCAAAGGGTAAAAGAAATCAAATATGCTTTTTATGATAGTAAGACCGAAATGTAGACAAGTGCTGACATTAGAAAAGTGGTTATTTTGCTCTGTTTTCTTCAGTTTACTCCCTATGCTATTTCTAAAACTGACCTTCTGCCAATGATAATGCATACCTGAGTTTGTTTGCACAGCTCAATGTGCAATGCCTTTATGAAATTTGATCATATGAGCGGCACATGTCAGATGAAGGGATATCTTAAGGGATATCTGGCATCATATACAAAACAATTACATGTTTGATTGCACAGAGTATGGTCTCAAATAGTGCCAGCAGCTCCTGTTAAATGTCAAAAGATAAAATCAAGCCCAACTCCCAAGCATATTTTACATACTTTGTAAAGCTGTCATTCTGTGATATCCTGTCTTTGGTTCCTCTTCCCTGTGACATAGATGTTTCTTCTAGCTTCATTCTTTGGATGTGTATTTTCAAATTGTATAGGCAATGTACTCTTAAATTGTACAGCTCTGTATGTGGATCCTCTGCCATCAATAAAATCTCAGGCTGACCAACAGTCACAGTTAGAGCTGATTTTTGGGTTTCTGTTACAGCTGCCAACCACAGGCAGCAGGTACTGGGAGTATTTACATTTATATTCTCATCTGTGCCAAAGCCAGGTATCAGCACCTGCATTTGTGTCTTCTGTCAGCATCTTCTCTGTTGTGAGATGCTTTGCTTTTCAGCAAAGAATCCATAAAGTTGCTTAAAAATATCAGAAGGGCCGGACTGATTTACTGCTAAATCATATAATGGCAATTACTGGCATGTGAGAAATGATCTTGGAACTAGAATCAAATCAAAGAACAAACACACCTACAAAATAGAGTAGGGTCTCACTGATTATTGATATTGGGGGGTGAGATGTGTGCATGTATGTATGTATGCATCCACATCAAGGTAAACCTCTATAGAAAGTTGCTTACACTTGTTTTCTATATTGTGTCATAGCATTTGCTAATCAATTACATTTTGCACAGCTATAGAGCCTTTACCATGTTTCAGAGTGTGTGAAATACAACCAGTCTCCACCAAGCAAGAAGGAGGTAGAACGTGGTGGTGGTTTGAGGAGCTGTGTCAGGCCATGGGCTGGAATGATCTGGAAAAGGCACAATATCCAGGTTTGAGAAAACAGATCCAACAGTATATTTTTCTATTACTGTTTTTTAAGCCAATACTTGATCTCAAGGTCTAGCCTAGTGATGGTAACTTTCTTCTTTCCAGTGTTTGGAGAATTTCTTGTTTCACAGCCTTGAAGCAAACCATTTTAAAATCAACTCTGTTATCCCACAAAGAGGTCTTTTGGGATCTCTGTTGCTTTTTCCGACAGTGAAGTATCTGTTCAGTTGTCATTCATGGCAAGTATCCAGACAACCTGTCTCCTGTCCTTTTTGTTTTGTAGCAGTCTGACAGCAGTATCAGCTTCCAAGACTTCATTAGATTGACATTCATGAGCAGAAGGTATGTGTTTCGCCTTCACAATGCCCTCCCCAAAACCAGCATGATGATGTGCCATGTACATAATTTATCACTTATCCCATGGCAGTAAAACTACACAAGGATGTCTCCAACATTCTCCAGGGTGACAAGAGAATGATTTATTTTTTTTTTGTGTCGCTGTTTCCATCACACTGCTTAACACCAGGAAGACCTTTGTCCCTGAAAATCACCCACCGTGTTTGATAATCTTTGTCAGAACATTGAGCAGACACCAAACTAAAGGGTATTTTAGGGCCCACTTTTCTGCCATCACTCATCTCAACTTGCTAGTAACTTCAGTGTAAAAAATGGCAGACAAACACATAGACAAAGATGTAGAGATGGCATTGCTCCCTGGGAGCACACTGCTTTTTAAAAGCTGAGCAGGGGAACTTAGACTTTGTGCCTGTTAATTCAGTGATCAGCACCTCTACTGTGATTGCCAACAGGGCTGAATACATCCTTCATTTTTATCCAGAACCTGCATATGAGAAGCAAGACATGATCCTGCTTTTTCTGAGGTCAGAGGGAAAACATTTCATTCGGTACTTGGGAGCTGGTCTTCTCCCAAAAGCAGAAATGGAGTGGCCTTGTACACTTGAACCGTTCTCCTGATACGTGCCATGATTTTGGCACCTGTGTCTCCTTTTCACCACATCCCAGCACCTGTGCAGGGCTTGCAATTCATTTTTTCAGAGAAGGGGAGATTGGCAATTCAAGTTTGGTGGGCAAGGGTAATTTGTTTGAATAAAACACATATGCCAGTCCTAGAAGAGATAGGGATGTGGACAGCAGTTCTGTCTTCCATGCTTCCCTAATTGGAGCTCACAAACCACTTCCTGTTCCCCAGGAAACTACTGGATCACAGTAGTTACTTAATTATTTCTAGATAGAGATAGTAAATAGGAGTATGAAACTTCTGGGCTCAGCCTCAGTCCTTTCAAAGGGCTGTCATAGGAAAAGCAAAAAAACGTATTGATTTTTTTTTAAGACTAAAAATACATGTCTTTTAAACACAGCTCTTAAATAAGATTTTTTTAATCTGATAATAAACACCTTGGAAAGAGTTCAATCTGAAACAGCTTCTTTTGATTTTTCTACTAAAAAAGATAGGAGAAACTATATATATTTTTTGGCTAAAATGTTCTTTATTTTAGTTTTGTAGTTATGAAAACATAACCACATGTTTATATATAGCAAAAATTGAAATATGTTTCTGAAATTATTGCTAATGCTTTCAATTTTTATTTCTGCATTCTCTTTTTCCCACAGTCTTTTTTCTGTGGTGAGTGAAATATCTTCACAAACTCATGTGTTCCTTTTTATGACTGAAATGTGTTTTAATTGAAGGAAAGCGAACAGGTGGGTTTTGCTTTTCTGCACAATAAAATATAACATTGCTTTTCAATGGCGGCTAAATGAAAATTTTAAAAACTAGTTCCTCTTGACTGTGTCTCCCATTTAGATGCCTATTAGATTTCTTAATTATTGTCACATTGGAAATTGCTATGTTTCACTGTAAGAGAAAATCTAACATGTTATTTTTGTAACTGGCAAAGGTGATCATTTTAAAGTAAGTTCAAGTGAGCCACTCAGAGGTAAGAAATTTATACTTAACTGTGAAGTAATTGAAAAAAATTATAATAAAGCGATTACTGAGAATGCTTTGCTAAGATTGAGTCAATTACTGTCACCCAATTACCAGAGAGGGTTTTGAAATTTGAAGTACATTAAATCATTGTGGTATGATTTTGTAAACCATGGTTGCAATACCAGTGGCAGTGTAGCAAATTAAACTGCTGGGAAAGTAAATATATAGTTATGTCTTGGTGGCTGTAAAGTGTCTCTGTGCTCTGACTGAAACAACCCCATTTAAGAACAACAATCTACATATTTTGGAGTTCACGTAGCTTGCCTATATTTTCTGATGGAGAGGAGAAAATGTCCCTCAGGTCACTTTCATTTTGTTGCATTAAGGTAAAGGCCTGTGAAAATGGATTAAGAATGGGACTTAAATTGCAAAAGCATCACTGTAAAGTGTATTGGAAGTGAAAATGGCTTTTTGTTCATATTCCAGTTATTGTGCCCATTAGACACTATATTGGTTAAAGAAAAGCACCCATCAGTGAATTGTGGTGGATACATATGAATTACTTCTTACCATCTTTCCTTTTGCATTATGTATCATTCTGCTTGGAGCACAGCATTAGCATTATTTTCTTGAGAATAACATTTTCTTATATTCTATGACATTTTAATCAAGAAATGAAAAAAATATTATTTGCACTCATACTGAAAAATATAGGTTTATTCCTTCGTATTAACTTCTTTAACCTAATTTAAGTACAAATACTTTTTGCAAAATTTGTCAACAGCAATATCAAATGTGTACAAAGCCAAAATGAAGATTTATGGGGAAGATTTTCAATGGCATATGTCAGTTAACATTTCTTTTCCTTTTTGGAAATCTCTTCTGCTTAATTGGGACAGAATGACACCCGTTTAAAGTTAATTAATTGTTATTATGTTAAGTAGAACACTCTGAATGTTATTAGTGAGTGCTGGCAAACTGGGGAACCAGAGTGGTTCTGATTATTTTTTCTCACTGATGTATCCAACACTTTTGACTACATTGTAGCTACTCTATAAGCATAACTTATGAGTTGTTTGTGTGGTGTCTTATGTGCTCCTGGTGTGGGGTTTGTCTTTTGGCAGTACAGGGACCAATCTGAGTGCAGGGGGGCCAGTGGGATGCCCCTTTCCAGGAAGCAGGGCTGCTGGGGCACACAGCCCAGAAGAGGTTATTGCTAGCAGGAGAAAGAACCTTCCCAGGGCAGTTCCTGGGGATGAGGAGGGTTTGCAGTTAGGCATTTCCATGGCAACAGGCTCGGGGGAGCTGCCAAGAAAGAGGGAAGGTCAAAGGACAGAAAACTGGGAGAGGCAGCATGAGGAGCTGATGAAAGTGTCCCAAGGGTTGTTGCAGGGTCTCGGAGAAGCACGTGGCTTTGGGCTGCTGCCTTGACACCCTATTAGGGGCATGCAGAAGGCTGGAGAGGGGCTGTCTGGTAGGGCCTGGGGGAATATGGGGAGCTGCCAAAGGTGTGAAAGTGCAAGTGGCTGAAGCCTCAGGAGGCAGCCATGCCCCAGAGTAGAGCGCTGAGGGCAGCTGTGATGCCCCGGTCTCTCCAGGAGCTGGTCCTTCCAGTGGCAAGTCTATTACAAGCACACTCAGCTGGAAAGTTTTAGTTGTACTCAGGGGTAAAGAATTGCCCTTTAGCTCAAAACTTAAATATAAGTGGTGAATCGGCACAGAGCATCACTTGGTCCTAGGTGGTGGGCGTCAGATGGAGCTGCTCTTTTAACAGTAGTTGGAATTGTATTCATGTGAAAGATCATAATTAATCTGTTATTAATTATTTAATAAGGACTGATGGAATGAACAAAAAAGATTGAGTGCCATTCAGAACAGAACTTGGGAGATTTCCCTGGCAATGCTTTAATATTTGATGCAGAGATTGTTTTTACTTGCAAACATATGGTCACAGCAGGTATTAACTAAAATGGCCTGAGAAAGGAATGCGATTTCCCTTTCCTTCCCCCATCTTCCAGCCCAGATGTGCTGTTCACAGTGAGCAGCAATAGGAATCTGCAGCACAGCTCCTCTCCTCCTTTCACACGTGAGTTGTGCTTCTCTGTGATTGCCGCAGCAATGGGTTTAGCCTCTGGGAGCAGTGCGTACCTCCACAATTCATTTCTCCGTTTCCAATTTCACACTGCAAACTTCCCAAATGGAGTTCCCAAAAGGGGTGGCTCACCATGAGTTTGCTGGTGATGGACGCTTCAGGGCGGTCGGGAAGAAGGGGAGGGAATGCACTGGAGAGCTTGTGTGTGAGGGAGCCCTGTCACCCTTTTGCCTCAGACAAGCCCCAGTACACAAAGCAGCTGTGGGGAGGTCACACAGGGGAGTGAGCCCAGAGCTGGCCAGGGGGCCGTGGTGGCCCTGCGGCAGGGGAAAAGTGGCTGCCGTGGCTGGGAGCTCTCTACTCCAGCTGCCCCGGTGCAGGACTCCAAGTCCTGCTTTGGGAGTGTGAAAGGAAAACTTCTCTTTTGGGCTGGCAGCTCAGTGACCCCTACAGTCCTACACATTGCAGGGCACATAGGCAAAGGTAGGAGTGCCCGCAGCTGCCGCTTGGCTGAGGCGGCCATTTTGCGGTGGTGCGCCTCATGTGGTGGCCATTTGCCCGACGCAACCGTTTGCTTGCAGAGCCACGTCTGTGGTGGCCATTGACCTGAGGCAGCTATTTGCTGAGGCTCCCCACATGTGGCCACCTGCCCCATGCAACCGTTTGCCCAAGGCTCTTCATGCATGGTGGCCGTGAGCTGACTGTTTGCCCAAGGCGTCTCATGCAGCGACCATTTTCTGAGGTAACTGCGGTGCTGGTTTTCATCCCTGAGGGGGGCCCAGTGCGTCCTGTAGGCTGTGACTTGGGAGCACTGACAGGGGAACAGTGCTGCCAACATCTGAGAATGGGAATTTGTGACAGACAAGAGACGAGAGGGCCAACAAGGGGCAGCTCTGTGCTGCTCTCTGACCCCTCATACATGCAAGCACAAGGCAGCCCCCAGGGAATGGCCACAGGGAAGCACTGATCTTGGATCCTCCCTGGGAAACCACAAAGCTTCATAGGGAGGGCTGGGTTGGTGGCTCTTCTTCTTGTACCTGAAGGTCTGACTCTGCCAAGAGCCCAACACTGTGCTGTTCCAGTCCAGTTCCACCACAAACAGTGGTTGTCCAAGCTAATGAATGCTGTAAGGAAAAGAAATTAATCCCTCTAAAGCCATATTATCAAACAGGCTTGTGCTTAATTGGACAAGTTTGACTTGAGTCAAGAGGATTCCCAGAGTGAGAAAGGAGTGAGGATCATCTCATAATAGTAAAATAATGAAAAAAACTTAAAAAGAAATGGAAAGTAAAGCGATTGAGAATAAAATATATCAAATTAAACACAAGAAAAAACACTGAACTATGCTTTGGAAGTACTGTTTTTTTTCAAATAGATCTTGTGTTTCTTGGTATATGAAGGGAAACAGGCATTTTGTTGGAGATGCTGTTATTCATGTCATTTGCCCGTGGTTTGATCTAAATTTTAATCACACACACAAAGTTGTAAATAATAAATTGTGCATCCTTATTTTTTATCTTTTTAAGAACCCTGATCAGGCAGTGTGGAAACCTTCTGAATGCACAAGAAGGAAAGAAATCACTGAGAGCAGTGAGAATAAAGTATGAGGCTTCAGTAAGTAAGTCAACAGAGAGAAGTGGAGGAAAGGCACACGTCTGGAAGGCTGTTGGAAGTCTGCAAACTGATGATCAGGAAGAAGACGGGAATGAATAATAGCATAAGAAGAGAGACAATGACCAGAAAAGAAATGATGGAATAAAAGGTGAGGTGAGGAATGATGCTGAGTTGTAACAGTGTCACAGGACATTCAAGCTCTTGTGATGTATGGGAAAGTTGAACATGGTTGCACCATTCTTGTAGTGTCTTGAATACTCCCCAAAAGCCAAGTCTCATATCAGTGCCTTCACTTCTTTGCTTGGCACCATATTTATAATTGATTTCTTGTAGGATTTGTCTCTGTTCTCCAAGATTCCTTTCCCCTGTGACTCGTCTTGTCTTGATTTGCTTGGGACTAACCTTGAAGGCTGTTCCCAGACAGGTGCAGAACATAAAATGGTGCCTGGCAGCTTGGTTATTCTGCTCCACAGGTAGTGAGAGTCTGGACTTTCCAGGCTGCGTGCTAAAGCTACACTTACTACTGTGAGCAACATGAAAGAATAACCCATCTGTTTGGACAATGTAACAGTCTTATCCTTGCCTGGAACAAAGTTTGATTTGTAAACATTGGTGAAATCTGAGGTCTCTTGCAGTGCAAGGGCTGTCTCACCACCTTTTTTCCAAGAGAAAGAGGTAGCAAGACTTCCCCTGGCATGGGGGAAGATGGTGTCCTGCTGCTCCCTGGGGAATACTTTAATGCTCTTAGCTGGCAGTGCACTTTTACTTGCTGTAGGTGGACCTGCCTCCTCCAGCTCCCAGGGAGGAGGCTGAAATGCAGTCACTGCATGCAGAATCTCAATAGATAATGTGAGCTGAAAAACAGGCAGGAAATAAACTCATCTTTACTCTGAGATGTGGTCTTGTCTAATACCTGAGGATTTTCATCTGAATTTGGGTGAAGTTTTCAGAAAACTCCTTAGTCAGCTACTGTTTCTTTGTCTGAAAGTAATTTTTTCTCTCTGGATTTACCCAACCTTGCAGAAGCCTCCAGCAGGGAAAAGAAATCCTTTTAAATCATGATAGCCACAATCATACAATTGAACTACCTTTTATACAGTAGTTGTTGCAAATGCTGTGTTGAAAAGAGGCATTTCTTTCACTAGAATAAGCTATCAAGTCAGGTTCTGTTATCCAAGTTCATAGCAATATTAGTTCTGGTTTATTGATGTGAATTGGTGGGGAAAAACCAAGGCAGAACAATAAGAATTCTGTAATGATTGACTGCTTTGAGGCAGTGTTGACTATCAGAAAAGGGAATGTTCAGAGTAGGAATATGCAAAACGTGGCATTTGTTTATGATTAAAGAAAACGGAGTGGAGGGAGTCGCATTTGCAATAAAAGTCAGAGTATATTGTAATAATACGATTGTTAGCTTGCTTTACTCATAGACTTCACCTGTGATACACATTTTGAAGAAGCTTAATGTGAACCTTCTGTCTTGGAGTAGCAGATGGCTGTTCTGGTCTAGCTGTGGATTGGTGGTTTGGAGAGCACTGAGAAGCTCTGTGGCAGTGGAGTTAATGAGAGAGAGCAGACTTTTACTTAGTTCAAACCTGAATTCCAGGTAGCAGTTTTTCCTGCTGTCCACAGGATCAATTGTACAGATGACATAAACGAGGAAGATCACGGTGCTGGCTGTAAACTGCTGAAATTGCCTCTCATGTCAGGGTCCATAGACCAATTTTCCAGTCTTCTGGGAATACAGGCCATGGTTTCACCCAGTGATCCTTCGTGGTTAACAGAAAGGCATCCTATCATGTGAAGATATTAGGAACAGGGAACCTGCTGTTTCTTTTCTTATTTCAGTAGTTTATCATTCATATTATTAAAAGCTTTATCTAATTTCAATTTGCCTCACTTTGGGGCTTTTTTTGTCGTTAAGTCTTGTTAGACTTACTCTGCAGGATTTAAGAGCCATGATTACAGGTATTTTCTCCTTTAAGAAAAGGAAGTGTCATCAATTTTTATTCTGTATTCTTTGTCCCTTCATTTGATTCCAAAACCTCTTCTGTGCGTCCTTCTCAATTTTGAAGTGTCTTTAAAACATGAGAAGTCCTAGGAGCAGCATTTTGTTATGGGTCTCAGGAGTGCTTCAGAGGTAAGCAGAACCACATCCTGATCTCTTATTACTTCTCTTTTGTACAGCCAAGGATCACACTGGAACTTGGCACTGATTTTAGAGTTGCTGCTGTGCAAGGCAGGGTCCCCCACTCTGTAGCTGTGGATGACAATATTTGTAGCTTTATGACTTTGCATTGGGCTGCCTTACAACTTTTGGGTTTGTCGTGTAGGCTCAGTTTAACAAGCATCTGGGTCCATTCTGAGTGAACTCACTCATTTCTTTACTGTTTGTCATTCTGAATGTGTTTGCTTCTAGTTGTATTTGCAGGGATATAATATTTGCCTCCAGACTGTAAATACTGTATCATCAATGGGACCGACTCCTGTTGAGTCATGATTACCTCTAACAAATGTTTTAGTGTTTCTTTTCTTCTTGTTTTCAACACTTAGGTAATGTAGTCCGTTTTTAATCCAGTAACTATATACTTTAGGGCCTTAAAAACCTCACAGAATTCTGAGGATATTGCAGTTCTGCTCTTGTCTTTATCAGCCAAACTTGTAATCCCATCAAAGAATGAGGCATCTTTGGCTCTGCAGGAACTGCTTGTGGAAAATAGGCTACAGAGACATTTTGAACAGCTGTTTTGCTTGAGAATTAAAACATTGTGGAATGCTGTAAGTGAAAGACTAGAAACTTTTTCCGTCCCTTAGTGTTTCCAGATATCCATGCAGGTTAATGTTGGCACCTTTCTAAGCATACTATGCATGTAGTTTATGGAAATTTGTGTGACATCTTGGCCAACTTCAGAGGTCTGGGCCTTTTGCTCGAGTTTTTATTCAAACCTTGAGGATAAGAGCAGCTTTTGGCACCAGCTTGATCTGTTTTCAGTAAATTAATTTCCTCCGCAAAAACCTGCATTCTTAACACAATGGGCACTGTTTATCTGCATTGCTGTTTCATTCCTCATGATGCTGAAAAATTAGAATGTAGAATAAGTTTGTTTTTCTATGCAAATATTTTTCCTACCCATTAAGTACCTGAAGGCTCAAACTGACCAGAATTTGCATTTATTTCTTGTGGTTTTGAATTCTTGTAAGTATTTCTTTACAGGTATTGAAAAAATTGAGAGCCTCTTTTATGAAGGAAGTTATCTAGTTGTTTAAGTCCACATTTATAAAAAAAACCCCTAAAGCCCCCCTTACTACATTCTGCAACACAAAGGAGTTCAAGTTGGAGGCTGATAACATGATCATGAAGTAGCTTTTCTCTTGCCTGCATATTGATTTGATCTTAATATAAAATAACATGAATTCTTTCCATGTCTCACTACCTCAGCAATTAGTGGAGACTTAAGGTTTCAGAAGAGAATGATGTATGAAAAGCGAGTATGTACAGACAACACAAGGACAGTGTCAGAGCAGTAATGACTTCATTTCCTTTGCATGTCCTTGTTCATGTGATTTATTAACTGTGATTTGTTTATCGGTTGCGGCTTTTTTCCCTGCTAATATTTGGCTTGTTTGGCTCTGTGCAGTGGTAAGTAGCTAAAGCCCTACCATCAGTAGTTCTGTTGCCTACTGAATATTTTCTTCTGAGATGAAAGTGTACTTCAGCTGTGCAGCTCTCAAATAACCGTCTGATCTGTCCTCGCTGTGCAGAGGAAAACAATATTTCAATTTCTTTTCACGTGGGTAACTTCTCTGTAAATTGGGTGCTTCGTGGGCACACTGCAGCTTCAGCATCACTACAGCACAAAACAGAGGGAAAGGGCGAAAAGGAATTAGCATGTGAGCTGATCTTCTCTAATGTTTAGAAATGGAATAGTTTTTACTCCTTCTTTATAAACACCTTCTTCTAGAAAATTAAAATCAAGGAGGGCATGTGCACTAATTTTATCAGTGGCAAGAAGTTTTCAGCTTACAATACTAGAAATAAGGTCAAGAAATATGCAGTTCTGAGCCCTATAAAAGCCTCCTTCTCCTTTATCATGAAGTCTTTACTCGTGATACATAGGAGCAAATATTTAGTCTTAAATATAACTATATGCATTTCAGATTTATCAGAAATGAATGAGAGAAGAATAAGACATTCAGGTATACACTAGCAGTTTAGCGTAAAATCAACCACAGAAGATTTAAGCATAATCCTTGATTCTGCAGAGCTCAAACTGCTCTAATTCCTACCCAGCACAGCACTTAAACACACTCTGAACTATAAGCATTTACCTGCTTCTGCAGGGTTCTGTGAGGAATATTCATGAATTTAAAGACTAAGAAATAACAGAAATGCTTTGTTAGTGCAAGGATAGAATGCTTCTAACTTTGCAGGATCAAGCCTATCTTCCTTTTTGTGTCTTTTTCTTAAATTATCTTTTAATTTAGCTATTATAACGTAGACTTTGCTGTTCTCTCATGGGACTCTATTTTTATGTGTGTTTCATTGGATTAAAAACAAAAAAAGATGATGATTTTCCTTTCTAAAGAAAAAGTAATGCTTTCCCCTGTGTATTGTTACACCGACTTTCCCGGCAGAGAGGAGCACCAGGGGATTTGTTAGTGCGCACATTAACTCCCAAACCTCCTTGCATCCACTGAATTTTTAGTGCATTTTAGTGTAATCCTGCTGTGCCCTTTTTGGCATCACTGCAGGTACAGTTGTGTCTCAGTAACTTCCTGACATTGCTTGTGGTGGCCAAGCAAGCTCACTCAGAACCCTGTTGACTTGACACTGCTGCATACTAATACTGCCAGACAAAAGGGAGTCCTGAGGAGCCGGCCAGAAGCTGTGTGTCATTGCTTCTATGAGGTATATCTTTCTGTAGTGTTTGAGATGTTTTGTTTTTCACCATGCACTGCAACAGTGGAAGGGGGGGGAAGGAAGAGCTGCTCTTCCCATTTCACACAATGGAGTGTGGAAAAATTAGCCCAAGGCTACAGATAATGTCTGTTATAGTTGAGTAACAAGTTGCTTGTCTTGGCCACTGTCTTGACTGTTGTCTTGGAGACTCTGCGCCTTTTGTGTCACACAGCTGGGAGGAATTTAACTCAAACCATTTTCATGCCCAGGTCTGCACCTTCCTCAGATCTAATGAGACCCTGCAATTAACTGCTGCTTTATGGAGTCCTGCGGGGTCAGACTATGGAAGAATTGCACTTGACAGGGATAAGCGGTGTAGAAATGTTTCTTAGTCTACAGAAAGGCACGGAAGGCAAATGTTTTCCACAAGGAAGTTCAGAATTTCTATGGTAAAGTTGGTAAAAGAATGCACCTTACTGTGGTGTTTTGGAATAGTCCAAAAATCTGCAAACCACAGCACTTCCTTTTAATTCCTGTCCTAAACTGTTGGGAGCTATTGAATTCTATGGGAAAAACATCTTGGTTAGAGGAGACTATCACAGAATGGATAGGAAAGTAAATTCATCATCCTGTATAGAGTGCAGTGCTGACTATTGAGATGGTCTGATCCTCCTGCTTTCAGTGCTGCTTAGTAAGAAATGGTCCTGAAGAAAAGCTGGTGACATCAGACAAACATCTCTGTTACTAGTGTGCATTGAGTTTGAACAATGTACTCAGGAAGTGAAGCAAAAAAAGACTTAAAGGTTTGGACCAAGCAATTATTTGGGGCTTGCAGAATGGACTTTTTGCCTGTGTGTATTGTATCTATTTCAGAGATTACAATGTCAGTGTTTTTTAATGCTGGTTATTATCAGTGTAAAAGAGACCCATAAGTGTAGGTGATCCTTGTATTGCTTTATCTAAGGAGTTCCAGAAGGCACGTGAAATGTTACAGGCTGAAATTTGGAAAAGGTTTTGAGTCAAAAGTTCAAAGGCTTGTTTTGACCCCTGTAATAAACATGTTATTTCAGGTAAGATTAAGCTGGAGAAAAGGGAGTAAGAGATCAGATCACACTGTGAGCCATCTTCTGTTGGTGCTTGTTCAGTGTAACTGTTTCAGTCCATGCACATGCATTAGCCAAGACCACTGGAGCTAACAAAAGAATACAGACCCCCATGGATCCAGGCTTGTACTTGGAAATGGGGATCAGTTCTTCTCAACTTCTTTAAAATTCAGGATGTTTTATGATAATCTGACATGAATATTTCAAAGCAATTCTAAGAAGAAACACAAAGTCACGACTCATGTCCCAGCATGTGCTTAACTTAGCATATGGTTTATGTTTCCTTGAGGTTTCTTTATTAGCTCATGAAGGAAGGCTGGGGTACTTCTATGCATATACAATTCAGAAGGTTTAAATTTGAGGTTTTTTTGAAGTCAAAGTATAGAACAATGTGCTTAGTAGTCTCCCCCTGTGTAGTTCGTAGGTCTACTTATTTTGGTGGTTTTTTTTTTTTCTTCAACAAGTCAGCGAAAATTGAAATTGGCTGGTAGTGAGCCAGACAATAAAACATATATGGACATTTATTGATAGCAGTCCCTGTGCTCTACTCAGTCACAAAGATAACAGAAATGCTTCACAATATAACATGAAGATTTTTTCTGACCCTTTACCATTTAGGAATTGCCCAGCCTCTGTGGTAGATGTTCATTTATCTTTCCCACTTCTCTGTAGGTTTTATATTACTTTTTTCTCCCCTTTATTTCAGTAAATAACATAGTATCCTTTATGTGTATAATGGAGATTTTTGACAGTTTCATATATATTGAAATCTCTCCACAGGGAAATGATTTAGTATAATGAGTTTTATGTTGTTAGGATCAAAACTGAGCATATACTTTTGATCTACTTTGTAACCAGCACCATGAAAAGAATTCACCCTGAAATGTCAAACCCCTGTGTTGTAAGTGCTATATTTTCTTACTCCTTTCATTTTCACCTCAGATTTTTCACTAGAAGTGGAAGCTAAGGAATTCTATAACTTACAGCATCTTTGGGGCGGGTGACACACTCTGTCTGAAGCAGTTGTGATGTACCAATAGGGAGAATAAAGGGAGCTCCTGGTGGGTGAATGTGTTGTTACCCAGAGCTGTGCTGGGGTGACTTTACACCCCTTGTGGTCTGGGCCATGCAGTGAGAGGAGCGCCATGAGCACTGTGGCTGTGCAGGGTCAGGCTCACCTCTCTGGGGCCACATGTAGCTTAGAAGGTCCTGCTGCTCTTCAGGTGAGCTTAGAGCATGGTATCAAAAAATCTGATTTTTTTCCCTGCAAACTGCTATCACAAATGCTGTCACTTAAGGCTCTTACTTTGTTGCCTGCAATCTGGGAAGGATCCAGAAGGAAAGATCTTCCATAAGCATGTCCAGGGTCATGCAATGAACCAGTGTAGTGGAAGAAAAAAAAAAAGGCTTGATTTTTGGCTCTCTGGTTTTACTGCTTCCTGGGTTTGAAATCTGCAAAAGGTCTAACATGTCTGACTCTTTGGCCCTCTGTTTTGTATCACTTCAATAAATTAATGTTCTTGTATTTCACAAAGCAATCCTGAAAGGATCAGGGAAAAGGGACCAATTTCAGCAAGTAAATTACAGAATAAATTGGATGAAAAATCAGTCTCTGCTTTCTTTTTTTCTAGTTTTTTCCAGTGGTCTTCAGGGAGCGAAGCAGTAGCTGAGTAGGACCCTTGTGAAACAAGGGTTTTTTTTTGGTTGGGTGTCCTATCCTCTGTGCCCCCCTGCCTCTGCAAATGTAGGTGTTACTTCTCCCCTTGAGGTCTTCCAGCTTCCTTTTAGCCATGGTGGAGTGCTTTGTTATTTTTACCACTTGGCTGCTTTATTTCAGTTAAAAAATATGTGAAGAGCTTATTTAGTCCTTCCCAGGCAGCTGCTGGTGAAGAAGGGGAAGCATTTATTCCTATTGCTGGAGTATAGAGTAAAGGAGAATTACACTGGGATTTGTGCATAATTAGAGATCTGTGAAGGGACAGGGCCTTGAGGAACCTCGGGCTGGTCATGCCTTGTTGACCTAATGGAGAGAGCTTGTACTGAGACTGAGTAACAGCAAGACAGCTGAAGCATGTTCTCAGTGGCAGCATGAAACAAATGCTACAGTGAGATAGACTTGGAACAGGAACAAATGGGCTGACAGCAGTGTGCAAGTCTGCTGTGGCTTCTGAAATGTGCACATAACAATTGGAAGTAGTTGATTGTAAATGCAGGAATATGCTTTATTTGGGATTTAAGCTGTGATGTGCCTCCACCCCCCCAGTGTGCTGGCTCTGAGTCTGCGCCCTGGCACCCCTGCTGAACCCTGCACTGGGAGCTGGGGGCTAACAGGGGGTAGCAGGCTGATGGAACAGGCAGGAGTGGAACACTGCATAGCAGTGGTTTAGTAAAGGGACATGTGCCCCTGACAGTGCTTACACACATCACCAAGTGTGAGTTTAAAACTGCGTCATCTGCCTGACTCTTCTTTGTCTTTTAGACTGTATTCACAATGTCTAACCCTTGTCACTGTGTGACTGGCCAAAGCTTAGTTATTAGGGGTCAGTGATTTTAATCAGAAGAAAGAGCTGGTTATTTTACAGTCATTTGAGAGACAAATTCTGCCATTTGAGCAGGCAGAAGAATTCTGCAGCTCTAAGAACTGGTAAATAGCTTCTTTATGGAGTGGTGAGGTTTGGAGACTAAAAGAGTAATCTTTATGGACCATGGCACACGAACTCTCTGTCAGTGGTGCTGTGTAAGCACCTCAAACTCCTCAGAGCTCTTTTGAGCAAATGCACACACAACAAGAACAACAAATCCCAAACAAAAAAAGCCATTGTATGAACAAGCTGAGCGATGGGGTTGTATGTTATAAAGTTAATCTTGGCCCCTGAGATGTCCTAAAAATTTGACTAGTTTTAATGCTTCGTGGTTAGCAATGTGGGTGTGCCAGGAAAGTATTTTTAAGGCATGCTCTATTGCTGTGTTGGCCTTTTGTACTTCAGGCTTGTATTTATCTTTTTCTCCCCCAGTGTGAGATAGCTGCACTCCCCAGTCTGGGCAGTGCTTAAATATATATTCAGTACAAAGATCGAATCACATGCCTAACTGTTTGCTGTACCAGAGCTTTAATACTTGTCAACTTTCTTATGCACTGACTCTACCCCCAGTGCTCTACAGTTAAAGACATCCTATGGTCAGTTCGTCTCTTTCTGCCTTGGCTTTTAGTTACTAGAAGTAAAAGGTAAAGGAGATTTGTTCAACTGAGATGAAAAGAGAGAAGGACAGTGTGAGAGAGAAAAACATTTCAGGCAGTAGAAACAGTGCACATAGGGTCACATTTGCCATCATGATAAAGACATCTGTGGAAGATTCAGTATTTTGTGGTTGGGCAGAGAATTGGGATGTGCAAGACTGAGATAGAGAAAGAAAAGAAAGGAGCATCCAGCACTGGAGATACAGGGGAGAATTGTGAAATACTAATCCACCGATAGTGAATCTGACCTAAAGTTTTGTCCTTAGAATCAAAGTGATTTTGGTGCTCGTTGTTCTGGTATGATAAAGGAGTAAGCATACAGGAGAGAGGGAAATCTCTCTCCTTTCTCACTTTTCCTCCTGAAATACTGATACTTCAGTATGATCTCAGTATGCTTTTTGGCTTTTCCTTGGGGCTCTTTGCTTTATATACTGTAACTTAGGGAATAGCTCACTTGCCATGTGTGATATGTAGTAAAATGTGATGCCGTGAAAACACCTAGATCTTGAATTTTACTATAATATATTAACAATTTAGAAATTATGCAGTAAAAACAGTGTGTGGGATTCGGTCTAGAGATTGCCAAGAATTCCTAACCATGTTTGGTTTTTTTCTGCTAGGGAACTTGGCTGAAGGTGAAGTATACCCTTTCTTTTTCAGTGACAAAGATTTGGGGTTCTGCTTCTAAAAGTCAATCTAAATCATAGAATGTGACCCAAAAACTTGTCAGACTTGCTTGAAATGGTAAAAGAATTCCATTTCATGTTGTTGGCTTTTCATTACTCCCTGTGTCACAAAAATTGTTCACTTCAAATCTCCTGTGTTCTCGAGCTGAATTAAATGGGCTGAGTTCTGGTTTGATGTAGTATTTGCTCTCTGCTTGCTGTTGTCATCTTTTATCCTCTGAAGGAAGTTAAAGCAGAAATATAAGTGAATGTGCTTTTTGATAATGAGAGGGAGGAAAGTGTACTTCATCTGACAACAGAAAGCAATTGCAGGAATGAGCAATTTCTCCCCATTTCAAGAAAGAAACCTCAAGAAAAATAAGAGGGATGTTTTCATTAAAAGGAGAATCATCTGTAATCTTAGTGTGTCGTCTTCCACTGCAGAGCTTTCATCAGTAGCATTCCTCATCCTATCTTATTTTACAAACAAGAATTAACATATAATAAATCAATAACATTATTATATGTTCAAGTGAATTGTTGGCTCAGCCACTCAGATGTAAACACTGCCTGGCTTTGAGGAGAACGTTGTTCAGCTGCTTCTCTTGGAAGATGGATGGCCAGAGCGGCAATCTGTTGGTCAGCATATTCGTGATGTCTCACCAGGACAGTGGCACAGCCTTTGCCAGGGCTGACAAATTGATCCTGACATAGTGAAAGATGGTTCAAATACAGTGACAGCTGGGAAATGATAAGACTTTGAGAATGTGACCTATGAAGGAACAGGGTTGGTTTCTGCTGAAGAGGACTGGTGGATGGAGGGGGTTGAGGGGACAGGGGTTATGTTTACCGATACTGAAATGGTTGTTGGAGACAGAATAGTAATGGCTGTGTTACTGCTGGGCTAAGGAGCAAGGCATTGAACTGGTGCTGCTGTTTAGCTTGTTTTGGTTAGGAAATAGCTAAGTGCCCTCATTTCAATGGTGGATTTGAAAGGGTATAAGAGATCTGGGGAGGTTGTATGAGCCCTTAGGGGCTTTTAGGAGCATGGCAGATGAGCATCTGGTAATGCCAACTCATTTGATACTGCATCAATGATGGAGTCTCCAGAAGTCCTTTACAGTCCACCTCTCTATCATTCAGATTATATGTACAACACAAATGATGGAAAAATAGGAATTGTGTAAAAACCAATTCTGACTCTTGTGAGGACTGTGATTTAATGCTGTCCTACTCTCCCCTCATTGTTTGAGTGTTTGTGACTAACAGGAGCCTTGCTACTAATATTGTAGAAGAAATCCACCTGAATGCAGCTGAGAATGTTCTGTTTCCCCCTTGCTTTTGCCCTTCATTTGCTTAGGCAGGAGACCTCTTGAAATATAGAGAGATTTTGAGTATCTCAAAGCTTACCTCTTTTCTATTCTAAGTGATGAAGAGCAAAAGAAGACTTTATGCAGGCATTGACACACAAACAAAATTTGCCATGTTTTACCTGATAAGTACATTCAAAAAACTGCCTTTTTATTCGATTAATTCAGAAATTTTTTGCCTCTTAGGGGTTCACTGACTGACTGTGGAAAGTTATGAAAATATTTTTTTCCTGACTAAAAAAATAGGCCACTTTCACCAAGCTTTGCCCTGAAGGCTTCTGGAAAGCTACAGTCCAAGGGGGTAGCTGACATTTCCACGTAAGTGCGTAACTATGTAAAGAGTTCCCTGCTTCTCTGAGAAGTTAGACTTCTCTGACTTCAAATATTTAAGTCCACCTTTGCTCTCATGACCTTGGTCTTAAATTTGTCCTCTGAGTCTTTAGAAGAACATTCTCCCTTTTCCCTGAAAGGCAGAACCTGTCTTATGAGATTTCCATGCATAACTTGAAGCAATTTACATAGAAATGTCAAGGTAAAGCTTGCAATGGCTTTACCTTGAGGGCTCACATATGGTAAACAAAATACAATAGGAGTTGGGTAGTAAAATATGAGTGTTCATGAGCTCAAATAAAGATTTTTCTCACTGGTAAAAAGCTTTGTTTCAATTAATAATTTTATTAATTATTACTTGGCATAAAATGACAGCTGTAGAATGCACTGAGAATTGAAGATAACTTAGTTGGCCTGTTGTAAAGCAAATTAATATTAACAGTCTGTCTATTTTTCCATGTAATTAAGCAATAATAATCAAAGCTCAATGCTTTTCTTGGAGATTAATAGTGACTTTGAAAATTAATGGTGTGAGGTGAAAGCAAGGACCATTAGCTGTAGTAAATTGTTAAGATTCCAGAAAACACACTGGGCTGAGTCACTCAATTTGTTTTATGATTATTTAAATACTGGTTTTCCCTCTATTTATTAGAAAACAAATGGATATTCATACAGGCTAAGTAGCGCAAGATGTAACAGTTTCACTGTAAGCAGCAGTCGGCTCAGGGTCCAGCCACGGTCACATCTGGGAACAAGCATAATGACTGTTTCAGGCTCTGTTACCTACTCTCTACATCTCCTTCTTTTCATCACATGGATTCTAGGATTCATTACTGGTACTCAGCCTTGTTGCTCTCTCATGAAATGACTCTCCTAGCAGGTGATAAAAGCAAAACTAGCATGTGGCGTTTGCAGGATCAAGTCCCGCATAGCTCCCTCAGTGCCCAGCAAAGGAACCACATCAGCACTTTCACTCTACTTGTGCTCGGTGGGAGAGACATTTCCAAGATAACTTTTTTCTTTTTTAAGACTCACCCTTCATTATTAATGTTTTCAGACCAAACCGTGGACAGCAAAAAAAATGTCAGCAGAAACTGGCCATCTGGGTCTTTGCTCCCAGGGAGCTGCAATAGATTTACAGGATCTTCTAAAAACGGTGTTCTTTAGGTGCTGAGTTGATTCTGGCACTCACTGCAGTCAACGGCATAAATGCTATTGAGTTCTGTGGTGCAAAATCAAGACGAAAGCTCTTTTTTTTTTCTTTGTTACAATAGCACAAATCAGAAGTAATTTAGTTGAAATCAATGAAATGGAATCTCTGAGAGGAGACTAAGATCTAAGCTATTGCCAATTCATGCTACACTCCTTCAGCCACACTTCATGATGGGAATACTCCTGTTTCAATTAGATGTGCTATGAGAGAAATCTTTTCCACTAAAGCTTTTAAAGCGGGGATGGTTACTGAGATTTAAGAGCTGCTTCCAAAATGTTGTACTTAAGTTTTAACTGTGGGAGGTTGACAAACACCCTTTGCTCCCGAGTTTGTTGTCTAGGTAGTAACTGGACACCAGTATTTGACATTTGCACTGACCTCCTTTTTTAGATATCCCTTTGCACTGACTGCAAGTGGCAGCTTTAATAACTTAATGATAGCCAGAAAAGAGCAGTGTCTGCAGACAGCTGTAGTGGGAAAGACACAAGTATCTCTAATACTAAAAGGCCTGTTTTTAACCTAAAAATGCTGAACTCTTCTACGCCCTGCATATTTCTCTTGTACATGGGCAGATTTGTTAGTAAGTGTTCGAGAAATTAAAGAGAAGCCTGTTTATCCATTTATTTCTTTAAAACTATAATTCTCTTTGAAGACCAGAATAAATCAATAAACTGATTTGGAATGGTTTCCTGCATAGTGCAACCAAGCATGTTGCAAAGCCAGACTGGTGGATTAGAGGGCTGGGGAGGTGTTGGTTTGTTGTTTTACTTTGTTCTTGAATTAATTCTTCATTGCAAATTTCTGATCCTTTATATTTTGGTTGAAGATTAAGACAACAGAAATAATCTCTAACTTATTGAAGACCAGCCAACAAACCAGTCCCTTTACTGTTTCTATAAATGTTACCTTTGTTCTGATCTTCTAAGTATATTTGTGGAACAGAACATAGGTTTTGGCAATACTAAAAGCAAGATAGTACGTAAGTCATGTTTTCCTGCAGCAGATTGCGTAGTATACAGTGGGATCCTGCAGTCATTTATGAAGAGTTGTTTGTGCAAATGCTAGAAGCCTTGAAAGAAAGGACAGTCTTCTCTTGGAATACAGTATTGATATCAAGTCTTGTTAGTAGTCACGTAAAACAATGTGCTGTGTGGTTGTGGTTTGTTGTACAGCTTTCTAATATGTTGACTTTTGCATGTACTCTTTTTTGGCAATCCGTGTTCTTTTAAGATATAATTTGTGTTCCTTATGTTTTTTTATTCCAGCATATAGCAACTGCTGAGAGCTTTAACCAGTGTCTGCTGCAATTGTCTGGAGTCACAAAAGTCAGCAGTAGCATTTTACTTCAGGTTCATAATCCATTTGTAAATGCCTAAACATTGTCATCCTATGCTTTGTAACAGGAATGAAAAGCTGACCCAAAGTGGTGTCTGCTTTGTGGTGCTGGTAATGCAGCAGGGAAAGGCTCAGGAAATTCTGCACAGGTCCTGAGTTTGTCTCCCAGTGCAATGATGCAGCCCACAGCAAGAACATATGGCAAAACCATTTCTCTGTAGAAAAGCAAACCTCATTCTGGTGTCAGTGTGGAACTCCAGTGTGGCACAAGTTTTCCTGCAAAGTGCAGAGAACAAATGGGATTGTGTGGCAGCCAGCTGTGTCTGCATTGCAAGTGTCCTATGTTCTGCTGTGCTGTGCTGGGGCTTGAGAGTGCCAACAAGTGTGCAAGTGCTGGCCAGGGCGCAGTGCTTCCAAATGCAAGGTTTTGGGCACAGGAAGCTTCTTTCTCTCTAGCTCAGAGTAACACTGAGAAAGCCTAGATAGAGAAAGATTCAGAGTTCAGTGAGAAAATCTGCCACCCCTCTTACTTTTTCCAGTGATCTTAACCCCTGTACTACTTTAACCCTGCTGGTGTGTTGGCTGTGGTGCAGTTTTACGCTCACTCTTTGTTCTGGGTTACCCCACAGACATTATGTATGTAGTGTGGCTCAGAAAAGACGCAGCTTCTGAACAAAAGGGAACATGTAGATTCCTCTGTTTTGTCTGTGACTGAATTCAATCAAGTAACGAAAAGGGAAGGTCAGTGCAACTGCCTTTGCATGTAGCACACATACAGAACTCCAGCTGTCTGCCTACAGCATCCCATGTGATGTGGGGGCGAAGTGCAGCAGTCAGGGCAATGCTGCTATCAGCTTTCTAAGGGTACTGATACCCACCTCTGCTCCCACCTGTCCCCACACAAGTGTCTTACTGCTATTGAGATGGGAGAAACATATCCACAGGGAACACTGCAGGGACTGCCCTGTAAATGGGCATGAAATCTGCTCTTGCTCTGGAGACACAAGCTGTGGAAGAGGCCTGAGCAGCACTGGCACAGCTGCCTGTTAACCTGGTGGAAAACATGATGGTTATTCAGTGAATGCTGGCACAGTCCTTCCTTTTGGGTCCTGTGAGATTTGACTTGACTTTTCAACCCCTAGACTGGCTACATTTTAAATACAGTTAATTAGGCTGCCATATCACTCTCAGGCATAAGTGCTAGCTCTAAAGCAACTTTGGCTTTTTCTATCACTGGTGCTTTCTGCACGAATAGCTCCAAGAACATGATGCCACAGAAATTATTATCTTCCCTTCACCACCACAACTGTCAGCTCTCTCCTTGGAGTCAAATCAGAGATTCCTGGTCTTCCTGTGAAACACCATGACATGCTCCCTTTCAGACTCTTCTTAGCTCAGTGGAAAAGCAATACAAGTGCCCCTAAACTCCTAGATTGCAATAGTTGAACAGTGAGGCAAGAGAAGGAATTGGTACTTGGTTGTCAGAAACTTTGGTGTGTGTGGTTCGTGGCTGAGGATGAATAGGATGTCAGTGAGATCTGTGATTTCAGTACAGTAGAGATAATATCTTCACTGCTGTGGTCTTCACTCTGTTATGTGATGGTTAGACACATTTCATTTTGAAATCTGTAATTTTCCAGGGCTGTCAGTAACACAACTGCTCACTGAGACATTTGCTATGCTGGGAAACACAGAAAAATGTGTTTTGTTCCTCATTCATTATCTTGCTAGGAAATATAAAGATGAACTTATCCAGCTACTTCAAACAAAATCATTCTCTCTTGTTGAGTCTTTTCCCACCGTTAAGTTTTACTGCAGCAGTTTCCACACCAGGAATTTAATGTAAGTTATTAAGCAGTTCTGGTTTTCCTAATTTAAAAAAAAAAAGTGTCTAATCCTTCTCTTGTTACTTGCAGTAAGTGAAATGAATGTTAGATGACAGTATTATGGCTGGTGTGAGGGTCTAGGCTGCTAGAAAGCGATGCCGTTATTTTAACACCTACTAAAGCTATAGAAACACCTATTAAAACTATAAAATGGAAATATCAGAACATCAACAGCATATCCAGGCCAAGTGTAGCAGTTGTTCTTCATTTGAGCCCTCTATATTTTCTGCATTGAAACAGAAAATTGCCAGAAAACTAGCTTTCAGGCCTTGGCTGTGATTACTGCTCTTCCTAAACTGTTATAGAGATGCTGGAAAATACAACACTGGGATCGGACTGCACAGATTATTTTAGGTAAAAGGACTACATGGCACTTATTTTTTATTTTTATTGATGATAAGCCTATCAACTTTCTCCTCGGGATTAAGTGAAGAATAGAAATGAAACTATTTTACTTTTTGAATGAGGAATGGTAAAGGTCTTTCCAAAAGCTTCACTGAGTTGAAAGCAAAAGCTTGATAGTTCTGTAGATGAATGTTACAGAAGCTGATATTTTTGGATGAATTTGATAATTAGGGTGCTATCTCAAACCATGATGCAAGTGTAAAAATGAACACAATTGTTTTTTTCATTTATTTTGTCCTTTGCCAGGTGTGACTGTTGCTCTTAAGTCAATGACTACAGCAAAAACTCTTTTGACTCAGGTCAAGATCAGCTTCCTTTCTAGGAATGTTAGACTCCCAAAATTTAAGAAAAAAACATTTATATCAGTTGCTTATTTGTGTTATTATGGCAAATATTAACAAAGACTCTGATTTGGCAGTTTTACGTTTGGTGGTATTTTTTTAAGTTCGTCTTCTCCTTACGAGTGATTATATTAGAAATCAGCAGTTTCCCTGTACACTTCCATGGGGAATTGTACACAGCCTACACATCTTTGAGTATTTCAGAGTTGGTAGTCTGCCCCAAGTTCACTTGTCATTTGACTCCAGCTTCTCTGCCTGGCACCTGCACAACTTACAAAAGGAAAAAGTAGATGCTGGAAATAAAATATGTCATCTGTGAGCATTTGTTTCAGATGGTTCTGTGCTCTGGAGAGGCTGCTGCCCATGGCCAACTCACAGCAGATGGGGATACAGTCTGGAGAGGGAGAGGGTGGTGCCCAGAGTCCCTGTGCTGGCAGCCTGGCTCTGATGCCATGTGCTGGGATTTGCATCATCTGATTATTGTAGACCGTTTTGGAGTCTAACTCCAGACTTTGCTGCCTGGAATAACACTTTGGCCTTGCTGGTATCTGTGACTTTTTCCAGAATTTTACACCTGACTTCTGAATGTTATTTTAAATATTAATTTTTGTGACTGGAAGATGCCTTGCCATCCCTCTTGTCCCCTTTTCCTCAGTAGTAAAATACAGAATTGCTGAATGCACTTGTCTCTCTTAACAGTTGCATATTTGTAAATAGTCTGTGTGCTACAGTGGAGTTGAAGCTGAATTTTCCCTGGAGTCCATTGCCACAGACTCAAAAGATACAAGGTCAGGTCTGGAAGAATGCCATGGCAATCAAATGTTACCCAGGGAGGAATATCAGACATATTTATGACTGCATTGGATGAAAAGCTTGAGGGAATACTATAGACAGGGCAAAAGAGATTTTACAAGTGGTCCTGCATGGCAAGAACCCTGCCTTGGGCAGAAATGGCCACAGTGATGCACAACTGGAGAGCTGTCAGGGTGAAGACAGGCCTGATTCCTTCTCACTCCATTTGCAAATCATCACCCCGGTGCAAAAGGCATTTTTGGGGTATTAGGAGTAGCTGATGTCATCAGTGCTGTCGCTGTGGAAGTGTCCCAGCTTTGCTCTGCCTGAGCAGGGTGTTCACTTCCCCGGCCCTGCTGTGCCCCAAGCCTGCTGAGGGGTTTGAAGAGCTGGTTGCAACCTGGGATGTTTGTGTAAGAGCTGATGGCAAGGGAAAGGATAGCTTTGCCAAGGCCTTGGCAGTGAAAACAAGGAGCATACGTTTGTGATAGAGAGGTGGGAAGAAGCAGAAAAACAGTGTGATGGGAGTCAAGGACAGGTGAGGAAAAGCCTTTATGTTCATCAGACAAGGAAGAGGATGTCAGATTGCACAGCTGAATGTTGAATGAGCTTGGTTGAGGATTTTGACTGTGTGATCTTGCAAGTCGATATTTTAAGAGATGTTATGCAGGAAGAATTTGCAACATTTAGATATAGTCCAAGTGCAAAGATGAGGAGGGATGTTTAATTTTTTCTGCAAATTCTTCATCAGAGCTCTACCTTTAAAGTCCCTTTAAATAATGCCCCACACATCTGGCCTGGTGTTGCTTTGGCTGAAGGTGAATTACCCTCTTGTGCTGTCAGGCCTGGTTCCTTTGACACAGCTGCTGGGTGTTACTCATATCACCGGTCTGCTCTCAGGGCTCCACCAGGAAGAACTAAATCAACTCTGAATGAGTTTCCCTTACCCTTAAGGAGAATCAAGTTTCACAGCAGGGAACCTTCAGCTAGGTGAGTAATTTTTCTCTGTAAACAGGCCAGCACATATTGGCTGTCTGATGATGATGGGTGTGTCTGGATCCCTTTCCCCCCACGGCGTGGGGCGGCCCAGTTCTAGTTCCATTTCCATCTGAGGAACCATTTCCGATGGCTTGAGGTGGATAGGGAAAGGGAACTCCAGCACCAGGGGTTTCTTCAGGTCCTGAGCCTGGAGGGGAGAGGTGCTCTCCCCTCCTTCCACCCACGTGGTCCCATGGCAGGTACAGAGACAGCACACCGGCGCAGAGAGGAGGCAAGAGAGAGTTTGTTGGGGGGGTTACATTTATAGGGTTAGGAGGATTCACAGAGTAACCAATTACAGGTTGCAGGAAGGGGTTAACAACCAATAGGAAGGGGTTAAAAGGGGCCAATGAGAACACCTCAGAATATCTCCTCAGGACATTCCTGCATAGGATAACACTTGTCGTGGGGGATGTTGGGAAGAAGAAGCATGTGTTTGCAAAGAGACCACAAAAAGCCATTTTAAGACATGTTTAAACAACAGTTTTCCCATATAATGCAGGTTTAGTGCTACAGGTGTGTGTCTTTGGTCAGAGTGCAAATGCCCTGAGAGAAGAGACTACAATGCAGCATTTTTGCTGCTGAAACCCGTCCTCTTGTTTTCATCTTCAAAAGCAGCATATGCTTTGCTTTTTTCCTTTTTTCATTTTTCCAGGGGAGAAGGGGAAGGAGTATGGGTTGACTGATTGAGGCAGACCATAAGATCTTTCCTAGCTATGAAGGGCCACTGTCTGTCCCAATGGTCTATCACACATCACATGGGCACTGAGCTCTTACCTCAACCATTTAGTCCATCGTCACCCCTTCTAAACAGCTAAAGCAAAAGAAAGAAATGGAGGCATGCAGGGATCACAGAACTATTAAAGATTTTGTCAGGGGTCATGGCCAGCTTTTTATTTCCAGTGCCTGGCAGCAGCGTAATGATGGTGTTCATTTACTGCCAGGTACAGAGGTCTTACCTTTATTTTCTCATGGCTGTAGGAGAGAATGTCTGTCTTGGTCCCAGCATAAAGAGCAACTGTCATTTCTGCACCCTTGAGAGCAGAATTTCTCATTTCAATAATTAACTGTTGGCAAACCCACAAGCCTGCAGCCCTTTTTCTGTCTCCTCCGTGTAAACGACCAAACCATATGTGTTGGGGAAGGAGCATGTGGGAAGATGTGTATTGCTGCTGCTCATCTCCATGTCAGCAGTGCTGCAGTTTAAATCAGCTGAGGATCTGCTACAATGGGCTGGCCATATGGAGTTTGAGAAAAACACTGTACTGCCCATTTAGACACTTTTTATTTGGTTTGTACTACACAGATTTTGCATTTGCACATTTCGTGTTACTGCTTAAGAGCAACCAAAATGACCCTTGTTTGTTTGAATGCGGGAGAACACTGCACACATAACTGCTTTATTAGCTAAATTCAGCAGTCACTCACTACCTGCTTTTGTCCAAAAGAAAGGGGAAGAATTTATTCCTCTGGCTGTTTCGATTCTGATTCAGTTTCTCTGCCAGATTTTGTTTTGGGATCTGCACGAACAGATTCCTGATGGCAGAGAAGATAAATGGGAGACAGTTATCCTGACATAGGCAGTCTTTGGTAATGTCATGCTTCAGTGTCAGCTGTTGATGGTGTCCAGGGATCAGAGATGGACAACTCTTGGCTTTCCAGTGAATAGAACGGTTAAGGATAAGCTGCAGTTCTGGCAATATCAGCACCTGCTGTTCTTTCTACTTGATTGTTTTTCCTCTTTTAAAGTGTGGGTGCCTGTAACTACTGACCTTTCCTTAAACTTTCCTTTTCTCTTTTTTAGTTGGGAGTTTTCTCCTGTTTGCCTTGTTTTCAGGGCCATATGCTTTCAAAACCTTTTTCTCAATGTATTGGATTTTGTGAACCAGAGGGATTGTTGACATCTGCTAATGTGTGAAAGCTATTATGATCTCTGATTGTGAATTTTGTCTGAATTGCGCTCATCAGGTAAAAAAAATCACTAAGTGTATGGGATCTATCTTAACTAAACAAAGACTCCTAAGTAGAAATTGTTCTCAATAATCAGGAGGTGCAGCCATGGAACGTAGCCTTTCTTATTGTGGCCCTGAATCTAAACTGATCAGCAGCTGAAATGAGACCCTCGTTCCCTTGTGTTGAAATCTTCAATTGATTCTATACACTGGGCTTTTTACTGCACAAGCCAGCTTTGTAATGTCCCCAGTTACTTATCTCTCTTTTCAGGTGGTTCTCCTTTCTTTTTTTTCCTCCTTCTCTTTTTTTCTTTCCATCCCTTCCCCGTGTCCACATCTCACAGCACCAGAAGCTACAAGCTGAAGGCAGACATTGGGGCAGATATTGATGTGCATCTAGAAAGGCAGGATGCAGTCCCGAAGCTTTTCACCATCTTCTTGCTTGGGTAACTCTTCAATTAATTTTCAGAAGTTATTTAACTCAAGGTGTAGTCCTGAAGCAATACAGCATGAAGTCATTAGTCATGAGCAGAATCCTGACATCCTTCTCATGCTGCAGATGATAAAGCTTCTTCTTGCTTAGAGAGCTGGAAGCTGCACCAACACTGTCAAAAACTGGCTGGTGTTTGTGCAACAAGAGGCGATGTACCTTTATTCCTCCAAGTGCCCAAGAAAACTCGCAAGACCCTTCTGTGGGGCTTATCTCTGCTTTCTTAGGAGTGGGAAAGGGGACATTTGTAGTTCTTGTTGCTCTGGAATGCTCCCAAAGGATACAGCAAGTGCTCTTCCGAAAAAAAACGTGTATGTGAGTGTCTTGACGCTGCCTCTGAAATGAGTGTTGCAGAGATCCCCCTGCCCTGCCACCATGGTGGCACAGGACAGCCTTTCAGACCACTGGCACCCATGTCATGGAGGAGGTGGCTCAATTGAGTGCTGAGATCTCATACAGGGACTTGTACTGTTTAAAACCCACAGTGCACAGGCCAAGTGCTGAGCAGTGCACTCTTACTGCCCCTGATGTGTCCTAGAGCTTTCCTGAGCCTTCCAGAGTTGTGTTGGGTCCAGAATGTCTCTCTTTGCTATTTTTTGCATTTTTATCCTCTCTCCTTCCCTGGAGCACTTCCTTGGAAGTGCTTATATCACAAAGGTCTGTAAAGCCACTTGTGGTTTGTAAGTGCTCTGACTTTCTGCCAGTTCCCAAGGCTAGCTTTCTGCAGCCACTGGCCACTCTGTCTCTCAAGACAGGTAGGTGGTTTTTGAAAATGTTTGCAGAACTGAAGCTGCTTTTCCTTTATAGATAAATCAATATGTTTGCCCTTTTTTTAGGAAGTGGGAGTTACAGGTGTATTACCTTTAGGTGTGCTGCAGTTTTTGCTTTATTTCCTGCTGAAGTGCTGTAATGAGGGATACAGTTATCATGATGCTTATTTGGAGGAACTAGGAAAATGGTAGATCTCAATTAATGACATCTGGTGCAGATTCCTTTTCTCCCCAGAGCCTTTTCAACAGCCTAATAGCACAGGGTAACTTTAAAGAGGGCAGGAGCTGCCTGAGGCTGCCAGAGGAGCATAAAAGAGATGTGAAAAGACTTAAGAATTAGTTTACTGTATGCTTTTCTTATATAATCCCATCTTGACCCCTTTTTCCTTACATTAATGTAGTTCATATCCAGACAAGTGCAGTATTTCTGAAGTGCAGGCTTCAGTTGCAAAAGAAGCTAAGAGTAACAGAGACTGGCTGAAGGCAAAGTTTTAGAATGTTGCTAATAAAAATCATATAAGAGGGGGACTGAGAGAGAGGAAGAATTTCTGTGTAACTGAACTCTCACCTGAAGCTCCCTTGAGCTCAGTTAGGGCCTATGGTTTTGGGGTTTTTTTTTTGTTAGTCAGAAGTTTGCTAATAACCCAGCAGGGTTTTTGGTCTTTAATGCTTGTTTTAAAGGCAAGCAGTTAAAACTCATAATCTTCCCTTAAAACATTATATTCTGTCCTTTCTTTGCCAGTAGCAGCAAAATAAATGCTTAGGAAGAGGCATGGGCCACACAGAGGATCTTTCAGACCGAGGAGGTGGTGAGTGCCCGAGATCACACAGCTGATGACTTTGTCATTGCTTCCAGTCACAATCTGTGGTTATGAAACAGCTACTTTGAGCTCAATTATGGAATCATTGGTAAAGCTGCAAAAGCTTATGTTTTAATACCCTTTTAATACCCTAAAGGTGGAAATTAAACCCCTGAAGTCAATTGGTCACAGCAGGATGGTGGTTCTTCAATCCCTTCTGTCCTGTCTTCTGTTAGTTCTGCCTAAAATCCCATGGCTGAGCAAAGAAATACACAAGCATTTTTCACATGATACCTTTCCTGCTTGGCTCTGGGCTCACAGTTCACTGGCATTTTGTAATTAATTAATAATACATAGACTGGTTCTTGTAGGTTCCACTCGCATTCATCCATGTGCTAAGTACACCACAGGTATCATATAAAGTTTGTTCACGTGGGTCTTTTTAGAAAGTCAAGAAGCTAACACTCCAGATAGGTGCTAAGTGAGCTTTTTCAGAATCTCGTTGGATGCAACTCTTGTTTGAAAATGGTTCTGAAAATCCCATTAGCACTTACTCATCTCTTTCACACTTAGTCACTGTTTAAAATGTCCCCTATGGGCCATCATTTACACTTGTAAGTCACCTGACCATACATCTGCAGGGTTAGCACTATAGGATGAGAGCAGATGAAAAAAGACTGCAAATATTCAATAATTTCTAATTACAGGTGATAGAGAGATCATTAGAAGGTTTTTTGAATTCACATTTAGAGGACTTAATTTTTCAATATTTTGTTATTCCATCAGTTAAGAATCTCTGGAGGAAAAATTGCCCTCGATGTAAGATTAATTGATATAGTACTTCATCCTTTCACCTACTTTTGGACTGTGCCTTCAGAAGCATGAGAGGAAAACCCCTTGTGACTTCAGTGGAGCCAGAGTTTAATCTTTGTTACAGGGAGCAACTTTATGATTGGGCCCAGTAAGAATATCCATGGTAACTGATGTGTGCTGTTGCAATTTCTGACATTTATTCATCCAAAACACAACACTCTGATGATAGAAAACGAAAGTTTAATTTTCAATTCTGATCCTTTAAATTATGCTGATACAACATCTTCTGGGAACATTTATGGAGTATAATTTAATAATGATATTTTTTTCACATACAGATTGCACAATAGGTAAATTAAAATTGAAACATTAAGGTGAAGATGTCTTTACCATAATACTGAAATGATTGTGCAATATTTACAATTTATTTTTTTCCCAAATAACACTGGTGGCACCTAGAGTTTTGTTTATCAATTTCAGATCTATATTATTCATAAGACGAGAGAAATGCATAATTTAATAATATATTTTCTCATGCTCTGTTTTCCAATTTCCTGACTTAATCCCTATGAAACCCTATTACTTGTGCTCTCAGTGAATATTTATTTCACATTCACTTTATTTTAGCCTTTGTCCTAGTTGCAAAGGTTCCTGTAGCAGCACATGTAAAACCAGGATATGACAAATGGGGTGCCATATCTCTCACTTAGGTGCCTGGAGTTAAAACACCAACTCCACAACTGGGGTAGCAAGATCAGATCTGCACTGGGTAGCAGTGCAAAAGTACACCTGAAGTCAAAAGTGACCAGATGTTCCTCCGAAAGGGCTGTAGCAACCTTCTGTCAAGAGTCACAGGTGTCACTAGATTAAGGAAAGCTGAGCCTCAAATTAGTGTTAATCACCAAATCCTCCATTTCACTACTTGTGAAAATCAAGGCTTCTCTTGCTCCTGCTTTCTGAACGTGTGGGACCACGAGGTTCTGGCCTTAAGATACAAGGAAAAATGAAGTCACAAAAATTGCAGCAGTGGAGATGTAGGTTGGATATCAGGAAAAATTTCTTTGCCACAAGGCTGGTCAAGCACTGGAACAGGCTGTCTGGGAAAGTGGTGGGGTCTCCATCTCTGGAGGGATTTAAAGGACGTGTAGGTGTGGTGTGGTTTAGCAGTAGGTTAATGATTGGACTTGATGATCTTAAGAGTCTTTTTCAACATAAATGGTTCTATGATACTGTGAAAAGGAGCCTGAAATAATGAAAAATTTTTTCTCGGCCGCATTTCTTAGTGTCCCATGTTCTTGGAGTCGTCTGTGCTCTTCTAGCACGCTGTTTTGGGAGACTCTTGAGTGTGACAGAGGTACATTCATGGAAGAACTATGCTGAAGGTGTGTGTCATTCTGAGAGTCTTTGGGTACTTTTGAAGAGAAGCTGGATCTGGCATTACTGTTGTCTAAAACAAGTACAGCATTCGCCAGGATCTCACCTAAGCCTTCCACCATGCACCAGCAGAAGTTACTAGGGAATGACATCTCTCCTTTCTGTTGCTGTTAGGACACCCATTCATTATTTTGTGATGCCAAGTGTAAATGGAACACGCCAAGGCTAAAGTCTAAAAGATCTTTTTTTTTGGCTTTGTTTTCTGCAGAATGGACACACAGCAATCCCTCTAATACTGTTACTGCACAGAATCGTGTTTAAAATTGCTTCGGTGCTCTCTCTAAATCAGTAATATGAAAGAAACAAAGTGCAAAACTGTCATTTGCTGACAATACAGACACAATTGGAAGCTGTGGGCTCGCAGGTCTTGTAGGGATGGATGTAACAAAGTGACATGTTTCCATTTCAGTCTTCCCAGCCCTTAACATAGTCCAGTGGCCATTGTTACAGTGTTTTCTTCTTTATACTTTACCTTCTTTCTTTAATGGCTGTACTGTTTACTTCAGGACAAGACTTACTGTATGGACTTTACATTTTTAACTTTTTATTATTTGACTTTCTGCGGTGCACAAGAGTAAAACATGAATGTAGAAAAGATGCCCAATAGTTTGGTGGAAGCTTGGTCCCAGAACTCTCCCTCCTTGTCCTGTGGTCTCTTTCCCCAGTGTGCACCTGGGCCAGAGCTAATCCCACTCTCTGGAAAGGAGAGTAGGAAAACACTGAGCTGAGATGCTGCTTGGAGCAATTATGAAGCAGCTGCACACAGGTTCCCTGTCAGAGATCCCTCCTGGCAGTGAGTTGGATACGGAGGTGAGAGCAATTCTAGGGCTCAAGTGTGACTGGTCTCTTCTTTCCCTCAGGTAGGAGCTCTGTGGCCTTTATCTCGCCCAGCATGGAGGGAACATGTTTTTAAATGAGATTCTGGGAGTCCATGGACTTTCAGTTGAGAATGGAGGTGATGAATGCCTTTCTTACTTCAATTTTATTGCACAGAAAAACATTTTATGCTGGAGTTTTCTGGCACCAGTTCCCGTGGCTTTTGAGAACAGGTAATAACTCATTCTAGAGCTTATTTAAGGCTGATAAAAGTGCTGGATTTTAAAGAAATTTCCCATTGTCACGCTGTTCCTTTATTGTCTATTGTAGGGTTGTGCATTGATCTGAAGGACACTGGCTGCCCTTGGCTATGGTGTTTGAACTGAACTCTGCATTGTTGTGGAGTAATAGTATGTGAAAATTGACTATTCATTTTAGGATAATAAACTGGGGCTGAGATCTTGGATCTCTTGAAATGAACGTGTGGTTTGTCATTGACTTCACTGGGGACATGATTTCTTCATTTTACCAGGGGGTATTTGGCATAGATATGTTGTTAAAATGAAAAACAAAGTTTGATGTAATTAAAGTAACTTGGAGTGCTGAGATCTACTGAGAGATGGCTCTTCCTGTCTTAGGGTGAATTAAAGTGGATTTCTATTGTTTCAAGCTAAGCAAGTGCCTTTTTGTCCAAGTCTTGTAAATATTTGGCTTGCTCCAAGTTTGCTGTGACTGGTGATTCTTCTCATCTTCAGTGCTAACTGGTTTAAAAAATGATATTATTTTACTGTGCCTATTTGCATCATCTAAGGAAATGGCTGACAGCATTTGGCAAAGGTGGGATTTTTTTTCTCTTTATGAATAATTTAAATTCCTTAATTGAAGCACTGGGGTTTTTTTTGAGGCAGGTAAATCAGCTCCTCGAGGAAGAATGGTACTGCTTGTGTAGCATGCCATCATTAAAGTGTTCTTTAGGCCTGCCATTTAAATTTGGAAGGAAATCCATTCCCTAAAGGAATAAAAAGGGCAGGATTGGTGGCCAGAAAGTCAGGGTGAGTTAGTCACCAGAAAAATCTTTTATTCATGAAATTAATAAATAAGAGAGAACTGCAAAAGACATGCTGCTGGGTTTTGTCAGAAAAATGAAATAAAAGAAATTGCAAAGCTGGCTTCCTAACAAAACGTCACTTCCAGTTTAAAGCATAGTTTAAAATCAAATGCAAAAACTGCTAATCAGTTTTGTCCTCTTTGAGTTTGTTTGTGTCTTCTATGGATATTTTTAGATCTGAAGGCTTCCTTTATCAGAACATCCACGGAGAGCTCTGTTCCATGCAGAAAGCTTGGCCTAGAGAATCCTCTTAATTTGAAGCTGGTATCCTGCCACTTTCCCTGTCTCACTGCAGCAGCCCCAGTACTTGTGGTGTCCCAAACAAATAGGAATTTGGTCAGGAAGGATCCTTTGGAGGCTCAGACAGCCCTACTTCTCCCTCTCCTTTATTAAATACTCTTTGTAGTGATGAAATTTGTGCCTTTTGGCTTTACAAACTGAACTGTCAAAAGAAAAGTCTGTGGTTTTAAACAAACCTCAACCTCAAATGTGACAGCTTATTTTTTGTTGTTCATTTTTTGTCTTTGCCTAAAAAGCATCTCTCTTGATATTGCACATTTTTAATCCCTGTCACCTGAGCAAGCTTCTTCTGAGAAGCAATGGAAGAGAAAAAAACGAAAAGATTTTTTCTTGTGGAAGCATCCAGAAAAAGCACTCCTCTTTTTTGTTTTTACTGTTTAAAAAACCCACCCAACTTTAACCAATAAAATCAGTAAATGTTTTATTGTGGGATTACTTTCAAAGCAGTTCCCTAAGACAGAAGACTTCTAGGAGCCTGTGAAGTGTCCCTCTTGGGCTCAGGGACACAGGGACTTGTGCAGTAAGAAGCAATCCTTGCACTCCCAGACAGAATGGAAATGAGTATGATTTGTTCTCCTGGTGCTTCAGGAGAACCCTTTGAGAGGATCAGAGGATCTGGTAGCATTCACTCAAGTGTCCAAACTGTGACTTTCCTTTCATGTGAGACAGGAGTGACTCTTTTACATAATTCCTATCATGTAAAGTCATTTTCAGGAAGGAAAGAATCAAACCTAGAGTCTATAAAACATAACACATCTGTAGGTTCATAGATTTGTACTTGGAAGGAAGCTTTAATACTTTTCAGTAGCATCCCTGACCCTCTTTATTTTTTATTATTCCACAGTACAATTCTTGTAATTTTTTTTAGGATACATATACCATAGGTTTGTTGGCATAAAAGTAGTTCATGAATGTCATATATGGTATGCATAATGTTAATTTGATGTTTATTCTGTGCTTCCAGTCTTACCTTAAAGATTTGAAAAGAGAAAAATAAATTTTACAATTACAGTTTTATCCACTAGACAGTGGCACCAGTGTAGCATATGACCTCCTAACTGAATTACTCTGAATCAGCTTCACTTGAATTTAACATTATAATCTCTGCTGCTGTTTTGGAAATACAGCAGGCAGTGAATCTGCTCTGGTCTGTGTTCACTAAGCATCTACCTAGGCTCCAGCCTGTTCTCATAATGGCTTGATTTTCTTGTAGCAGTTTGACCAGATGTAATTACTGTGCCTTCAAAAGACTGTCTCCTCATTTTACATGAATTAGACCTAAAAATATCATTTAGGATAGCTAGAATCCAAATGCAGTACCACTGTGTAATTAACATATCTCTCTATTCCTGCAGAAAGAATTGTGTTCAGGATGAATTTCTATTATGTTCCTGTTATCACAGCAGTCAAGGTGAAACGCCACCTGTGTTATCCCTTGCAGTCACAGAGTAGATAAGCTGTATTTTATTGTCACAGTGTGAATCAGTTGTGCAGTCTGACCTGTTGTAAGCAGGTTCTGCCACTGGTATCTTGCCAGGGGACCACTCATCTGGGGAGGGGCTGGTTGTGTGTCTAATCTCAGATCCTGCCTCTGGCTGCCTTTCAGCTGTGAGACCTGGGCCAGGAATTGGACTTTGATGATCCCTGTGGGTCCCTTTCAGCTCAGGATATTCTAGGACTCTATGACTGTGGATTCTTTGACTCTGGGAGCAGCTTAGATTTATTCACCACCAGTCTGCATAAACTTTGATTGTTTTTGCTTCATCCAACAGCAATGTTAAACACTGTAACGGGAGCTTAGCAAAGATTTTTTGATTTCTTTTCTTTCTTCCCACTCATTTTTTCCCTCACAGAGTCCAAGAAAGTTTTAGATTTGTGGAAAAGTGCACAGTCCTTTATCTGATCTTTCTCTTTTCATAGACCTCTTGTGCAACAGCCTTGAAGCCAAGACCTCCCCTACCTCTGCTTCCTTCTGTCAAGTCCCCTTAACAAGGATGGAGTGGCTGACTTGGGTTTGGAAAAGCTCTCCTTGGTTGGCTGAGGCCCTCAAGCTGCTTCCCTCAAGGTTACATGACTAGAATTGGCCTGTGTAGCTTTATCTTCCTATTTAAGCTTCTGTAGAAAAAAGAAGTCACTCAAAGGCAACAGAGCTTTCTGGCAGAAATCCCCTTGTTCAGCTGGCTGGGAGTCTTTTGGGCTCAGTGACCTTGAATTCCTTTTTTGCAAAAAAGGCACAACTTTTTCCTTATTTCTAATGGCTCCTGCCACATCATGGATGATCTAGTCCTTTCACTCTAAGTGATAAAGCTGATATTCCCTATTATGTATTCCCTGAATTTTCAGATGTTACATGGAATATGGGGCAAAATATTGATAAATAGGACCTGACCCTTCTTTCTGTTGCCTTTCTGGAGGCAGCTCACTTCCCCTGCTAATAAATTGATGACTATGTGCTCCCCTTGTTATATCTGATGAGACTGATAAATAGCAAACACTGCAAAAGCAACTAGTGTCTCCAGTGTTTATCTTGCTCAGGGGCTGCATCCCAGGTTTAGTTTTTCTTCACTGGAGTTGGAAGACATGGAGAAAGAGGGAAATACAGGGTAGGTGTGGTGGTGGCAGTGTTGCTGTGTGTGCTGACATTTATCAGCACTTCCTTCTGTTTACTCCTGCATCAGATGAAAAGTCAAGAGGGTTTGTACACAACTAGAGACTTTAGCACTTCCTTTGTGCTATCTTCTTTCCTCTTCCCAGTTTCAGAGACCTGGTGGTTAGAGAGAGGCTCTTGGGGATAAGCCCTGAGTTGTTGATGTGATTGCCAGCTTTCCTTTTGCCTTCCCTGTCTTGGTGATGGAAAAGGCTGGTGGATGTGTGTGCATTCAAAATTTAAGACTTCCTAAAATGCCAGTGAGCAGGTGGTAGCATTTGGCTTTGTTGTGTTCTGAGATTTGGTTTTTGAGAAAAAGGTTCATTGCAAAGTGTCTCAAATGTCTCAAATTTCAATACTTTTACGCCTAAGAAATGCCCAAATGTAGTTTCTTAAAGCTTTCAAATTAACTAACCTACTACTAGCTCAACTACTAACCAAGCCAATGTCTTCTTACAGGTCAAACCTGTGTTTACACTGGAAAGGTGTGAAATAGAGGTAGAACGTAGCTGGCAAGTCAATATACTGTGTCTCAGGGAAAGTTTTTACATTTAATTACAAATATGACATAAAATTTGGATTTTTGATGGGAAATCATCTGCAACTTCAGCAGTGTTTGAAGAAATGTTATGACTGATCATAAATGAGAAGGACATTCATTGTGAAGGATACCTTTCCAGTCATCCTCCACTCTACTGGTTTTCTACAGATCTCTGCTTCCAAAAGTGCTGAAACAGAGCTCATGATTCCTCCACTGTGAGTCACCTTATTCCTCTATAATTAAGGTGAAATATCAGTTTAATAAAGTGAATGTAATGACTGAGTTTGAGCCCTATGTTAACAGGAAAGTTACTGACATTCTTTTCTCTAGATTCTTCAGTCATTGTCTGAAGAACATATGTCTGTTTTCAGACTTAGTCCTAATTTGATCAAACTGGGCTTCATGCCATATTCTTCCTATTATTATTTCATACAGAAGATCAAACTTGAGAAATATTCCTGCCGAAATTTTTAAGTTTCACACTTAAAATTCAGGAAAAAACTACCTAATTGAAAATAATTTTTCAAAATTTTAATTAAGCATATTTGTTACTTTAATAAGCAGTTGAACTTAGTTAACTTTTTGATTGGCACTCAGCAAGTTCCCCTGAGTGTGATATGGGCTCAGCTGAGTAAAGAGCAACCTTTTTAATTAGTTTTCCTTGAGGGTTTGGCTTTGTGTTTGCTTATCACTATGTTGTTAGTACTGTTAATGATTTGGTGGCAGCAGCTGCAGGTAAAGGTGCAGGGAAGATGATTCTGCCTCCTTCACCCCTCCAGGATCTGGATTAAAATAGCTATTTTTCACAGCAGGGGCAAATAGTAGCAGAGAGGTAGTGTTGAAGAGCACAAAGAGTTTTCTGCCTTCCAAGTCTGCCATTGTACCTGACCTGCTGGACACAGTCTCTTCATTAGTTGGTCTGTGTGAGAGAGATTAACAGCTGCTCCAGAAAGCCAGTTTCAAAAAAGAAAAACAGCTCATACTCTACTCCCATAGAAAATTTTCAATACAAAAAAATGTTCTGCAGCACATAAAGTGTTCAGCAACTAAAACAGAAATGATAGTTCATCAGAAATTATCCAGTGAGAATGTTTTCAGGTTTAATCGCTCTGCTGTTTTACCAGTTCATGTTGTAAGCACCTTTGGAAATGCCATACAATTATTAGTGTAGTATGGAAATGTTCTTAGACATTCAAGTTAGTTAAGAAGGCATGAAAAAAAATAGTCCAAGGAAGACTAGGCCTTGCTGAGTAAATCATAAAACTGAATGCACATTACTTCCGCAGAACCTCCTCTGCTCTTAAATGTCCCATTTCCAAATCCAAGAAGGATGGGAAGTGAAAGGATTAGATAAACACAGTATGTCTTTGTTTTCATGTCTCTACGTCCTATGGTTCAGATCTTCAAAGTCCAGCACCAGTGTTCCTGACAAGGTGGCCTTTTCAGCAGCAAAGGAAATGCCATGAAGTAACATCAGCAAAGCTCACAGAAGTGCAAAAGCACTTTAACGAAGGCAAATACTTTGTATGTGTCATTCCCTTTTTGCCCAAATGTAAATTAAGTGTTCACTTCACACTGTTGGTACTTCATGCATCTCCCATTAGTATGTAGAAGTGGAAGCTAAGCTAGTCCATTACAGTGATTCATATTCTGTCTAAGGAGCAAACATTTTCTGATGGGACTGGGGACTGAAGCATATTAATGCTGTTGAAATTTTCCAGCTTCCAAAACAGACAGAAAAAGAAATTGTTACAAGGAATACAACTAAAAAAGCTAATATTGCTATCTGTGCAGGTACAGTGAAAAGGCAAATGGTCTCCATCTGTATTGCCTGGCACTGTGTGCTGTCTGGTTTTTATCAGCTGAGCTGTGCAAGCACATCAGAGCAGGAGGTGCTGGCTCTCTGTGATGTGCTGCTTCCCTGACCTGGTTCCTGGGGGCATGAAGGGGGGATCATTCGGTCATGCTGTCCACTGAACTCAAAGTAGCAGTGAGATTTTTAATTCCTCTGTCATTAGAAGATCCTCTTACACCTTTGAGAGGATTAGCAGAAAGTGATGGCGACATTTGGGGCAAGTTTCAGGAATATGTTTGCCTGGCAATGAGAAGTGGATGGGGAGAATTCAGCTGGTCTGCAAACATGTATTTTCCCATATCATGCTCTGCTGTGGCTCACAGCCCTCCTCCCATCAGATCAGTGCTCTGTCCACCCCAAATGATTTAATAGCATTTCCTCTTTAAATAACAGTAATTAGTTATGGTTTCCTAGAGGCTCAGAGGAACACAACTGAGCATTTTTTTCTGTGCGTTGTTGCTTATTTTTTCTGAGTCTGCTGCACCGAGTAGCTGTGCCTGGTGAAAAGGCTCTTGCAATGCATCAGGGAGACAAATGTATTTCATTTGTGATTTCAGTGATTTCCATATATGAGAGTATCCTTAGAGATGTCTGTGCATGAAATGAATGCAGTTGCTCAGGTTGTTGCCTAAAAGAACAAGCATACGGAAATTAAATATGCCACTAAGACGCTCTCATTTTCTACCTATTCTCACTGATGCAAACCTCCATCTGTCTGCCCAGCCCTGAACGCTCACTCTCATTTACCACAAACACCTCTCCTCCACCTTCTGCCGAACACTTGCTCTTTCCACATTCTGAGACCACTACAAATTGCAGGCCCTCTGTGAGGACACCCCAAACCATTGCTCCCTCCCATGCCAGCCTGTAGCTTAATTCCCAGATCTGCCACGTGAGGGTGAAGAAGTGAAGAATACAAGCAGAGAAAGGTTAAGTCACCTTGAGCTACAGTGATTTAGTATTTTTCAGTGCCACTGCCTGAGAGGTGTAGAAGAGTATAGAGGTGGACCAATGCAGAAAGGATCAGTATCCAGGTGACTTGAACTATGGCCAGGAGGTTCCTGTTGGCAAATTTAATACAGTTTTCTGAAGCGACCTGAGAATCTGGCCTGCCATTTTTTGTGAAGTGCTTTGTACCCTGTACTTTTTTGTAAAGTATTTTGCCTTGAATCCTCAAAGGGTGTCTGAAAGCACCCCAAAGACAACAGGAACTCAGACAATGACTTTCATCTGTGTCCTTCTGCTTCCTATGATCTATTCTTGGGTCAGACTATGCCTTATTCAGCAGGTACAATATATATCACTGAGTGTATGATACAAGGGGTGAACGATACTCTTTATGCTGTTGTTCCCCATGTGTTGCTCCTGACATGTGGCTATAACTGAATTTGCTACTTTGACAAAGGAGGGTGCAGTGGGGTAAGGATGCAAGGATCCCATTATTCTTCTCTCTGTCTCTCCCTTCCTGCCTGCTCTGTCAGATTTGCTTGGGTGCAGTGGGGAGGACCCAAAGAGGTGGGCGATGCTTCTCCAGTGCAGGCAGCAGTTCCAGGTGGGACCAAGTGCTGTCATTCTGCGTGGTCAGTGTAGCAACAGAGCCACAATACAGGTGAGCAGGGCAGCAAGTGCCACCACTGGGACTGTATGGCAGTGGTGTTCAGCTGGGAATGTGCACAGGTTTTGTATCTGTGGGAATTTTATGCCTTCTTTTTGTACAGCTGGTGCTGGAGAGCAGATGGCAGCTTGGTGTGGGCTTTGGTGTGTCTCAGAGAGGCAGTTCCTTTTGCTCCTTTGCAGAGGTGGCCCCAGTGGTGCTAAAGCAGCATGTTTGGGTTCTTGTGCTGGGTTTTGCCCATGTCCCTTCTCACACAGCTGGGAATTCGTTATGTTTTAACCTTGACCTGAAAACTTTTTTCTAGGTCAAAGACTCAAATACTTCTAGCTGAAAATTCAATTCATCTGAGAAAGGACTAAAGCAATCACACAAGTTCACTTTTTTCTGCTAGACACTAAGTGCAAATCGGTTGATGCAGATGGGTTTCTCTCAGCGAGGGACAGTGCTCTAGAGGGCAGGCTTTCCCTATTTTGGGACAAGCATTTCCAGCTAAAGCCCAATTCAGTCAGCCCAAACAGCATTTTGACTACTTAGCTTTCTTTGTATTCATAAATCAGACAAGTCAATAATTGTTTAAAATGTGAAGGCTTTAATTTGCTGGCATTACATGTGAAGTAAAGGCAGCATTAAATTAGAGATGCTACTGTGGTGAGGTTGTGGTGTCTCTGTCACCTTTCCAGTGATGTGGGCTTTTCTTTCCTATTGGTATTAAGCACGTTTTTTTTGTTGAAAATTAGTAAGGATTGCCAATTAGAAACGCAGTTATTTTAAGTTTTTTTGTTGAGCCTGTTGCAGTTTCAGAGAATGCACCACTTTAAGAGAATGTGTTGCTCTTTTATAAAAGCATTTCTGTAAAGAAGTTGCTGGGGGGGCTCTGGTCCCCTCAGCAGTGGTTTTGGTCACCAGGTCTTTGGTGGTGGTGAAAAATTCTGAGGTGAAACAACAGTGTCTTATCGTGCAGGGTCTGGGTTAATGTTTCTATGGCTGCCCACTTACAGACTGACAGATGGCCAGGGGGATTTAAAAAAATCTTTAATTATTGATATTTGTAGTGAAACTGTCAATGTGGTCTGAAATGGTCTAACTACACTGTGATCAATGAAGCTGGTACATTCCGCCTTTCCTGAGGAACTACTGTGGGCATCATGGATTGTGTGCTGTTGGCCTGGGGTCACAACCCGTGTGTGAGGTGCACAAGGACTCCCCAGTAACTGAGATCAGCAGCACTCTGGTGTGGTGCAGAATGGCATTTCTCCTTCTGGCTTATGAAGCTGCTGATCCACTTCTGGTCAGCTCTGCACCAAGCTGAGATGTGCCAACGTGCTCTCAGTTGCCAAAATGAGTTTCTGGAGTGAGTGATCCTGGAAAAAGGAGTCTGCAAGAAGACAAAAGGAAGCTGACTTTATTCAGTGTTTTATGATTCTGTTTATTTTTATATCCTGTGTATAAAAGCTAAGGGGGAAAAAAGCTAAGATAAAAAGGATAAGAAAGAGCTCTAAATTGTTAAATAAAATCCTGTCTTCCTTTTCTTTGCTTCTGGGCTGGTCAGTAAGGGTAGAGAAATAATCATCTCTGTTTGTGACTGTGTGTTTCAACAGAGTGAGGAGGCTGAGATCTGTAAAAAAACGGTGAGAGACTGTATAATTTAAATATCAGTTTGAAATGTCTGTCTCCTAATTATGATGAGTTTGATTTTTTTCTTTCTTTTTTTTTTTTTTCTCCAGACCTTTGCAGCTTGCCTTTTAAGGCATTCGCAATCTTTGGATGTGGGGTGAAATGATTAATAGCCTGTATTGATTTTTTTAAAATAAGGAGATACAGTAGCGTGAAGCAGGGGACAGCAAACTTAAATTTTCCATTATGTTTTCACTCCTGGAGAGAGTGCTTGGAAATGACTACTGCTATTGGAATGTCAGTGAGATTCTGAACATTAACAGTCCATTCTTGTGTTTCTTTTAAGGCTGATAAATGCTTTCATTTACATTTTTTTGTCCTGCTATATTCTCTATTCTCTTAGGAAGTGATCACATTAAATGGGACTTTAAAACAAAGTGTCAGAAGAAATAGATTATTTGTCTGTCTGTCTGTACATGATTACCAAATGAACTGTACATTAAAATGGTGGAGCAATGGGGCATGCAAATAAAAAAAATCATGTTTAAGCGATCTGTGAGATTTAGAAAGCCAATTACTATTCTGCCAATGGAGAATTTTTCACTAAACATGTCCTAGTAAGTTTAAATGCCTATTAATTAATGTTTTAACTGTTTCTTAATGGCAGTGAAGTCTAGTGACTGTATGACTTCCACATGAAAATTAGTCTGACGTTGGCTCTGTGGAACGGGGAGATACATCACTGTTAATATGGTAGCCCATTTATTACCCTGCTGTCTTAATTCAACTGCATTCAGGGGCAGTGAATTGAGAAGATCATAATCAGTTTGGGTAGGAATATAAATTAGAGGAATGTCACGGCGGTGGCTGTGCCCCAGTCTGAAGGCTGAGGGAGCTGTGTGACAGTGCTGACCCTACTGCTCCCACCCACAACCTGCTGGGAGCAGACCCTGGCCCTGGGCTACGGAGATGCCGTTGTTGGTGAGGGCTACATAAGGCACCTGGAACACCTTCCACTGAAATGTCTCTTACAGTTCTATTTGGAGCAAAACTGTGGTAGATTTTTCTCCATCCAACCCGTCTTTGTTGCAGTCAAGGTTTCCAGCGAACCACTAAGTGCACTTCAGATCTTACCACAGACCTAAATTCCTGTCTTTGTCCCAGTCCAACCTGTCCACACCTTTCCAAACAAAATCTCTGTTGTTGATAAAAGGGAGCTTTGTCTCAGAGAGGCTGGAGTAGCACCAACAGGAATGGGGGCACAGAGCTGCAACATTCTCATCTACCACCTGGATTCAAATAGACCATCTTGCCATGGGGCTACAGGAGCAAACCCCAAAGCTGACCTCCAGCAGCCACATGTAAGGCATAGGATGCAAACTTAAAGGCCCATGCAGTGTACTCAGATGTATGCAAAGATGGTATGGCCTATGACTGTGAGCTGACTTTTTCAGTGCTGCAGTAATTTATAGGACAGTCTCTGGCCTGTGTATGATTCAGGAAGGAATTTGGTCAGTACAGTGTCTTAAAAATAAATGTGAGATAATCTCGGCTGTTGGTTGGAGTTTTTTCTTGCCTCAGGTATTTCAGCTTATAAAGTCTAGCATTGTTATTTCAGAGGTACTGATGATCTGGCATTTTGACCCAGTCAGAATGATTTTTCACTCCTGACCTGACATCTGTAATTTCCAGTTATTTTTCTTTCTAAGTTGATGAGTTATGAGAAGGACCAGAAAGAACCAAACTCTTGATCTCCTCTGGTGTGGTTAGAGGCAGAGTACTAAAACCTCCAAATAATGATCTGCTTGCAAAATCCTATCCTGTTCTGCCTTAACCTTGGAATTCCTCTAAAGTTGAGGATCTTGAAGGAAATTTTGCTCCCATGAACTGCTGTCCCTGTAGCCATCACTGAGCCCATTCCCTCTTGTCCATGGGAACAAAGCATCACCACCATCCTTTAGCAGCAGGTCCCATGCCATGGATGCACAGACACAGGACTGGAGCAGGAGCCACATCAGGAGGGAAGACTTGCAAATGCCTGTGTTCATTCTGCCAGGAAGTCTCTGAAGATTTCAAGATAATGCAGAGTTATAAACAGCTTTCTCATCCTTGGCTTGGAGCTGGAGCAAGTGTGAAAGCTAGTCTTCCAGGCACCACCCTGCTCCTCTGTCCACAGACAGTTTTGAGCCAAAGGCTCTGAAACCCTTAAAATGGTGTGCAGGTTTTCATGGAGGGGTATGTGTGTCTCAGTGCTGTACCTGCACATTCCTCATGGTCTTTTTCTTTTGCTGTCCCTTTGGTTTCTGAGTGCTGTAGTTCGAATTTCCTAATGTGGCATTAATGACTTGCAATTTGAGAAGTAAGGCCTGGATTTGGTGTGGAACTTTGTCCCTTAGCAGAAACTAGGACCATATTTCATGTTTCCAGGCTTGATTCTGGTCTCTTCTCCATTTTTCTGCCATACTCAGTTTCTGTACTATGAAGAGGAAACCCAACATCAAGAGCTTCAGTGAGTGATCTTGCTACCGTTTCCCCCCCATTTAGAAAGGTACCTGGTAACTTCATCTGTACATCAGCTGTCAAAAATAGTCAACAATAAGATTTATTTGAGGTTTACTCTACTTTTTTCATGTTGGCCCTGATTGCTAAATAACAGAGCAAGAATGACTACCTCTATATAAAATTAAAAAAGACTGCAAAAGATGAATAGTTCATGTAAATTATTGTAGAATTGTATTGAGCACCTTTGCTTCAAAGTACTGTGCATGGATGCTTGAAATATGACTAATCATTAATTCAGTGAAAGAGAAAGTTGAGGATTTCAGTTTTACTAGTGTATTGTTCTGGAAAAGATGTTCAGAAGATGAAGCTTAACAGTTTGTGAAATCTTTTTTTCTTTTAACTTTTAGAAAGGTTGCCCTTAAACTTTTACTTCTGAGAGAGGCAAAATGGTTTAGATTGAATTAAAATGCACCTGATTTTTTCCTCCAAACATGAAATAAACACAATTTAGCTTTTTCCTTGCTGTTATATTTTCCCCCTCTCATTCTAGTATGCATATTAGCCTTGGTCTCATGTGAGATATTTCTTCAGTTTGAATAATTTACCTTTATTCAGTATTGCCAAATAGAAGATGTTGAGAATTCAAAAGGCAGTTCTGAGTGACTTTAATAGGCTCTACAATTTGAAATTTTAAGTAAAATGAATAGTAAGTTTGTGTTCCCTGCCAGTTTACTCGTGCTACTTTAGAGTGTGTTTCTTCTGGCATGTGCAGGTTCTACACCTGTACGTTCTTGAAAAAGCTCAAATCCTTGTGCACTCTCTTAACTCCAGTACTGGGGCTTTACCATGGACTTCATTATACCAGAGATTCTCTTTAAGTCGTGAAAGTTTACAATGCTGTCAATAGTTTACAAAATATACTGACTGTCTGGGTCTACATACATGTGAGAAGTGTGTTCTCATTAGAAAACTGCAGTTTGTCTTGTTCTGGAAAATGAAAACAAAAATTACACAAAGAAGGGAGAGAAAGTATTTGTTTTCAAATACGGGGAGACAGAGTGTTGAGGAAGAAACAATTTGTTTAAGTGTTTCTTGGCACAGATCTCTCATGCTTCGATAGTTGGTAAAGAGAAGTAATGGGCACATTCTAATCCAGATACTTTTGGCTTTCTTTTGTAAGGCAAAATAATAAGCATGATCCTGTAACTCATTGACTAAAATGAGAGGGTGTCTCCTTTGTTCTGCCCGAACTGTCCTGTGCATTGATGTCTCTGGAGAAGGGAATACTAAAGGGTGGTTGGATCTCATGAGGGAGTTGCAATAAGGATCAGTGACTGGGCCCTGCAGTCAAATTCAGAGAAGAAATCGGACAAGTGTGTTAGAGTCTGTTCCCAATAGTGCAGCTGGACTGAGCCCTGGGACAAAGCAGCACTGGGTTGGAGGCATAGCTGCTCTGTGCACTGGGGTCCAGTCGCGTTTCCATGAGCTGAAGCACAAGTGGTGAGCTCTGCACAAGGCACCCACTTGGCTTGGCACAAAAGCAGTCGGTACAGGTGTGGCTGTGAGCTCACTGTCTGTGGGCTGTGACTGCCCTCAGCCAGAAGCCTTGGGCTGCTCTCAGCTGCTCAGCCTCAACACCCAGGAGTGGGCTGAAAATAGCTGAGATGTGCCCACCAGTTCAGAAAGAAAGGCAAAATTTTTGGAAATCTCATCTAGTGGGGTTATATCTTGCCATTTAAGACATATTATTCTGTGCAGCTAAAATTAGGTTTTTCTTTAGCCCTGTCATGGACTGCATTAATATCACAAGTATGCTGGAGCTGAGCATGAGGGTATCCATCCAACTGTACTGTAAAGCCATTGCTGCAGTGCTCCTAGAAATGGTAAGTCTCTGGTATTTTGTCAGTCCTTATTAACAAATGCCAGAATGGAAATTGATGATCAGTCTTAATAAAAGAAATGATTGTGCAATTTACATCAAGGCAGTTTTAATAAAATATCTACTCCTTAAATGTGTGTAATTAGACTTACATATTCACATCACTGCAATTAGAAGTTGGTATTTAAAGGGCATGCTTCCCGTTTCATGTGCTTTTAATCACTCTTCTCAAGTTTGCTTTTTCAAATTGCAATGTTAAGGTAAATACAGTCGTTTGTTTTTTCCCCCCCTAGGCATGTAATATTTTTTCCTCTGGAATGAAATTTGTATATTTGGTTTGGCTTGTGCTAATCTGCAAAACAGATAAATAAATAAGGAGGTAATCCCATTCATCACTGAAGACTTTCAAACCTATTAAGAAGTGTGGTGGTAAACAATTTTTTTTCCAGTGTTGAAATGTTCTGGTAACAGTAACCCTCTGAATACAGCTTAAGCTTCCTCTCTTCCCAGCCACATGTCTTTGCTCCCTAAACCAAAGACCTTACTACTGTCTCTAGCAGATAAAGAACATGGATTGCAAACTGCCTGATCAGCTTCTGACCCTGCACAGGCTTCCCCAGCCCTTTGGCCAAACTGACAGGAGTGTTTCCATGAAAGGCACTTCCAAAATCAGTGGGGATTACTGCAAAGATCCGAGGGAAGCATGCCTGTGGTTCTGCTCACTCCACAGCCCTGCAGTGGAAGGTGCAGTTGCCGTTCCTTTCGACACAGTGAGCTGTGCTGGGAGTGCTGTCATAGCAGCCTTGGACTGGCCTTGGGGCACAAACCATGGCTTGGAAGGTTCCTCTGAGCAGGCAACTGCCTCCAGCTGCATCTCAGCCTTCTGCCAGGAGACTTAACTCCCACTGCCCTTGATGTGTCACACTTTCCTCTGCCTCCCAGAACACTGTTTTTTCCTGAAGGCACCACAAACCGTACACTGTTGTCTTCCTTCAGGAATGGATCTGCAGTGCTGCTGGTGCTGAATGGTAACTGCATGTGGGAGAAGTTTATTTTGCACTTGAAGTAGCCTGTATTCGTAGGTCGTCTTAGGAGGGTTGCTGCTTCAGAACCCGAACTTTTCTGGATTATGTGAAGACTTAACATTATACAGAGACAAAAAAAAAAAAAAAAGGTTAGCTAGTGACTAGGATGACATTAATAATTCAGCACATTGAAATGAAAGATGAAAATCAGACAGGCAATAAGTTAATGCTTATGTTCTGCTGACCATACACATTTCAGTTTGAAATGCTTTCTCATCCACTGGCAAAAATGCTAATGGCTGGAGTAACCCTGTGGTCCAGCTGCCCTTCTTTCACTTTGGCAACCACTGGGGGTTGGTATATCTGTCTGTTTAAGAGTATGTAGAAAATGGTATTTGTTTTGCATGTGCCAGTAGAAATAAACTGCATTTTCACTTCTAATTTTTCTTTTTCATTCTAGTCCTCCCTTCTGATATCCTGAGTTAACCTCTCATTCCCTGTGTTTAAAAGGATGTTGGCTTTTTTTTTTTGCTATTTCCTTCTCTTTCTTTTTTCCTTTTTCTTTCTTTTCATATCCATTTTTCTTTTTTTCTTCTTCTCTTGGTTTGTCTTTCCTTTTTTCCTATTTTCCCTTTTTTATTTTCTCTTATCTTTTTGCCTGTTTCCATTTTTATTTCTTATTTTTCCCTTTTGTCCTTTCCTCTTTTTTATCTTTTTCCTTTTTTCCTTTTTTTTTTTTTTTCCTTATCTCTTTATCCTCTCTGGTAAGTGGTGCAAAGTCTTTGGCCAGCTGGGGACCAGGTAGTCTGTTGTAGAGACACTGAAAGGTTCTTCTGCATCCTGGCATGTATCTGGAACCACAGCCTGTGGATGGAGAACAGGAGGCTGAAGTAGCTCCAGGGTTCTGCTGGTGAGCTGGGTCCTGCAAAGGGCTGTAGGTGGGTTACAGGCACCCTACAGACCCTGGCTCAGGGCTCTGCTCTCAGGTCTTGGTGTGGATAATGATTTTTCTTTTACGGTCCTTAGGGCAGGTTGAAGCAATACAGATCCAATTTCTCCCATCCCAGACCTGTAGCAACAGTCATAAATTCTGTGGTTAAAATTATCCAGAAGTCTTGGTTTCATCTCTGTCTGTACATGTAAAGCTAAGCAGAGACAGTGATTCAGATTAAATTCTTTGTTCTGTTGTCACATACTTAGCTAGGGAATCACCTTTTTCTCTTTCGACATCTTGTTTTGCTGCTGTGTAGAGTGAGAAGCAATTTGGTGACTTTGCAGTCACTAAAGAAATGATGACTGCAGGAACGTGAGAGAACAAGTTTAGGAAGAACTAGCACTGCTGGGGGAAACTATGATGGTCCTTAATTGCATTTATCTGTAGTGGCAGATAACAGTCTGTCCTTTAGCATCTTTTATGGTTCCAAGTGCTCCTGCAACCCCAGCCTTACCCCCATGACCATTGTGGAAATGGCCATTTCCCTGCCAGAAAGGAAGGGAGTGCTGCTGATTTGGATATAGAGGGAACTACTCTTATTTATTCCATCCCACATATGCTACTTAAGTGCACCAGAATCTGTGATGTTTTTCCAACATTGCCTTGGCAAAAGGGAAAGGTGAGGACTTGTGGCTTTTGGACATGTGGTTGCAAAGCTCCACAGATCAGAGTGTTTGTCAGGGTAAGGATGGTGGGGAGAAAAAGGGCAGTGTGGTCTGAGCTGCAGCTTACAACACCTTCATAAAATGGTCTTCTCTGGGGGACAGCTTGCCTGTCACTCCTTGGAGAACAGGAGAATGAGTTACTTCCTCCCAAACTGAGCATCTGTAGTGTTTCTTCCGTGGCTTTGTCCCTTTTATCTTATAAGCAGTGAAGAGAAAACAGATTTCATAATTGACTGAGCCCCAGTTTTTGCTTTAGTTTGAGTATAATTTCCCAGCACACACTGATACCGTGTGCTTAGTTTTTCATACATGCTCAGTTCTGAATACAATATTCTGAAGAACTGACTAACATCAAAGATGTTTCCAAAATCAATATTTGTATAACATACCAGTGGAATTCTGTTGAAATGGTGCTGACTCGTATGGCTTTGGATATGCACAGTTTGGAATCACCAAATAGCATGCAAGGTGAAGAATTGCAACTGAAAACTAAACATGCTGTGGAAGGTGTTATATTTAATAGAAATGTGACTGTTTCAACATCACTATTATACTGCAAATGTCTGAAGTAAAATGAAAAAGAGAGTGATCAATAACAAGTTACTTGTAACTCCAACGTCACATTCCATAGATTACCTTTCTTGAATTGGACAGCATATGAGTCTCATCAGATAAAGCACAATGAATTTGATGTGCCCTAATTCAAATCATAATGAACTTCATTCTACATCACAGTGATATGAAAAGTTTGATACCCTTGGCAGCCTTCTGTTTACAACAGGTTTCCACAGAGGAACAAGCATAGCACAAACACTAACTAGCAGCTGGCTCTTCCACTACCGAGAAATAACTGCACACTTCTGGAGCAGTAAACTAGCAAGGAGTTAACACTGGTGCCTTAACTTGTAACCACTGAGGATGTAGCTATCTAATTTATTCCTGTGGATTTTGGTTACTGCAAAGTATCTTTTACATGTAGTTTTACCTGACTGTTTTTGCTGCTAATGGGGAAGGTCTCTGTTCCCTATTCCTCACCACTGGCTTGGTGTCAGAGTGATCAGGAATTTGGAAGTGGTTATCACCACTTTAGAGGAATGTGAAAATGCAAAGACAGGAGATATCAATCATCATCACAAGTCAAATTCATTAAAGAGGAAGAACTGTTTTAAATAAAGACTTTTATGCCAAAAGGGCAATAACAGGTAAAAGTGTTCATGTAATTTATTCAGAGAATTTTGTGATAACTGTCAAGATATTCAACAGCTTTCTCTCATTATCATTTGCTTCATGTACCTTGACTTGGCAAAGCCTTTAGGAAGATATTTAATCAGAAGTATGCAAATGGTCCTGCTAACTTCAACAGGAAATCAGCACTTAGAAATAGCAAATCTTAAATATTGTCTTAAATGTTGAGACATATTGGTACTATGATGAGTTATGCAGTCTTCTTTTTTTTTTTTCCCTACAGTGCAGCTAGAGAATTTTTCTGCAAGTTTTCAAATATTCCCTTAGCAAGGCTGTGCAAATCATTCTACAGGAGCTGCTGCTGGGTGACCTGAACAAAAAATGTTTCTGCTTCCATATTAAAACATAAATCCTAGGAAGTTAGCAAAGATTTTTTTGTTCGAATGAAACTTTTCATTCCCCACTAAATGTTTTTTTTTTTTTTTTAATGGAATGTACTGAACCTGGTCCCAAAATAACACTTTAAATTAAAAATTGAAGTGCTTCACTTGGAAAATGTCATACTGTATATTTTTTCTGACATACCTATTGCACAATATAAGTTTCAGAGGTTTTGGTTTCTCCAAACTGCCTTCCATAGAGAATGAACTATTTATGAGAAAAAAGAGTTTGGCTTTCCTTGCTTTTCCATTATTTTTTCAATGGAGCTGGTCAAATGTTGCAAATACTTAGCAAATGCCTTTGTTTCCTATCCATCCTGATGGAAAAGGGCTTTTCTTTAAGTAGGAGCATGCAAGGTAGACACCCTAACCCTGGTCATATGTACTGAGAGTAATTTGTGACTTGAACTGTGTTTTAACTTTCCGTAAATTGAAGACTTGGCGAAAGAGACTGAAGGATTTACATTCAAATAGCCTATTTTCTACCTCAGTTTTTGGACATCTGTGACTGACCATAGACCTTCAGAAATGTTTATCAGGAAAAATATTCTACAGTGGATTTTAGGGGAAACTTAGACAACCTGAAGGTGGACTTAAAGTGTCTTTACCTCCGTATTGGAAACAGTTACCTACAACACATGTAGTAAAACAACTTGCCCAAAGTCACACCGTAAGAGAGGTGGAGAAGTGAAGAGCAGAAGCTGTTGTCCATGCTCCTCCCTGTTTACCCTGTGCAGGGCCTTCCCTGGATTTGTTGCAGCTTGCTGGGGAAATACAGTCAGTTCTCTGGGTTTGCTTGTGCCTGTTCCTTTGTCTTTAGCAGAGTGCAGCATGTGGGCCTACAGAGCTGCAAGTGCTTCAGTCTGTTCATTTCAGGTATCCCAGTGATCACGTTTTTGATTGTGGAACTGTGGCAATGTTCTGAGATCACATGTGTGCCTTGTCTTTCATTATATCTGTTAGGTTCAGGATACCTAGAGACAAATGATATGGAAAAAGGCCTCCATGACAGGTCCCTACTGGCACTGACTGTACAAGCAGGAGGACACCTAGGCAGAAGGTAAGAAAAGCCTCTTTTAATTTTTTGACTTCACTGATGTAAAGCCTAATGAGGTGATTTTAATTTATTTGGCTACCAGCAATGGTATTTAAATGAAGCACGTAATTTGTTAAATACTAACAAATATGCTTGAGGCTGTAAAGTTAATGTAATTTTTTGCTTCACTGGGAGCCTCGGAGGCGTTTGATTTCCCTTTGCCCAAACTCAACTTCATCTGTAAGCAGGCCATACTAGCAGGTTTGATGAAGCATTTCTCTTTGTCATGTTTTAAAATATGGAATTTGAATTTCTTCTTTAGCCCACTGGACCCTTCCGAAGCCCTTGCTGCCTGTCCACCTGCCATTTCCAATGTTGGTCCGTGCAGGAACACCGAGCAAGCCGTGCTGTCTGCTCCGCTCTTGTTCCATTGCCCTTGTTGTCCTTGTGTATAATTCTGCTGCTTCGTTCGTTTCTCACATGGTGTTCAGTTCCTGACAACTCTAAAAACCTCCTCTAATCATTTTGGCAAACAGAAGGCTACAGATTTTAGGGCCTCACCACAGCTTTCATGGCGAGTACTTATATGCATCCTGATCTATAAATTTTCCACCTCCTTTCTCAGCCTTGACCCTGTAATTTGTGGGACAGAGCGGCAGCATGGAGTCCTCTGGAAGCATCACTAGCTAAATGCACACACCATGTCACGCTTACAACCTTGCTCATGGAAGAGCATGGTGTGGGTGAATACATAAAGGGTTCTATGTGGAATTTATTGTTACAGTGTATTTCATAAAGGTTGTGTGGTTATTTTAGGGAGGGGGAGGAAAGGGAGTATTTTTGGTTATTTTCCAGACAGAATGATGAGTGAAGCTCCAGAGAACTATTTTAACCATATGATACACATAAAACTGGACTAGGAAGTACTTTGAATGATAGGTGGTTTTCTTGTTTGGTTTTTTTGTGAAAATTCTTTCATTGTTAAGCCACATAAATATTGGGAACTTTGTAATGACTGTAGTTGCAGAGATTTTGATGGACATTTTAATATCAAAGTAAATTGCTATTAGAAGGAAAACTTAAAATGCTTTCTAGCTATAGAACGCTGATACGAAGAAGGTGCATTTGGGGAGATACTGGGAATGGTCGTTGTACAGCAAGACCAGACTTAAAAGAGGAAAGAAATCTTGATTGTAATAACTCTGTTCAGTAACGGTAAAAAGACAACACTAAAAATTTTCAATTAATATACAGAGTTAATACAATGTTCATGCGGGAACATTTTGCCAGGAAAAAAGGAAATATTCTTTTATTTCAGATAGGGGGAGGAAAAGCACTACTTGACTTGCAAATCTTCTGGAAGAACACTTATGTTCTCCGTCAAATATATGTAAATTAAACCGTATTTTAAATCTTTTCACAGGTCCTGCTGGATGGAACATGTCTCAAGGGCAATCCAAAGAAGGAGAACATTTGATAAGCACACGTATCTCCAGGCAAAGCTCTGTGCATTCCCACGGAGCTGTGATGCCAGTGAGCTCTCTGCCATGCCACACACTTTTTCCTTCTCCTTCGGGCTGTGAATCAAATCCTTTTGAAGTTAGTGGAGCTCTCCCTGCAGACTTCAAAGGGCTGTGGATCAAGCGCTGTAGAGGAAGTGCAGTTCAGGAAGTGCTGATCTGAGCTTCACTTCCTTTTGCTTTCCTTTTCCCTTACTTCCCTTAATTTCAGAAAGGAACATACTATATTCCATCTGTTCTCAAACGGTCCTGGGCTGTGAACCACCAGAGCCTGGCACTGTGTCAGAGGGCTGTCAGAACAGGAAGGAGCACAGTTGTTCTGTTCTCCTGGCTCCTTTAGTGTCTGACTCCTTCCACCAGAGCTTCTTTTCCTTTCTCATGATGTGGTGCAATGGAAGAAAGTATCTGGCATCTAGTTTTCAGCTGTGAGATGAACATCAGATGCTTACATGATCTCTCTACCCACACACAATTTGTGTTCGTGTGTGCATATAAATTTATTCTATACCATTGCAGTTATAAATTTGTTCAGAACTTAAAAATTCTGTGGGTGGGTATCTACGTGAGAGAGACAGAAAGAGATGATCATGCTACAGGGATAACACTATTGCTTAGCTCCTTTTGCATCTAATGGAAGTCCAAAAGACTACCTGGAATCAAGTTGCTGGAAATTGGATCAATTTTGGAGGCAAAATAATCCACTTAAAACTGTTCCTTCTGCATGCATGTTATTTTTTTTTTCCAGGCAGGTGTCCAGCTCCATGCCCTTTCCTCTCTCTTCTCTTCTCTTACCTTTCTGAGCACAGGAGGCCCTTAACAGTGCTTGCATTGGGTCAGGGCAGGTTGCAGTAGCAGTGATTTAGGGATTAAATCTGATGAGGGGGAACTTGAAGCAGGGCCAACCTTTTCCAAAGGACAGTGCAGGAAGTTGGATTTGACTTGTCAAACTAAGCAACAGTGGTTTTCTGGAAACAGCATCTTCCTCTCTTTCCAGCAAAACCTCTCTTTTGCCAGGTATCAATGTCTACATCTGAGACCTTCCTGTAGCACAGAAATTCTGCTTCAGGCAGATTTTTACAGAACAAAATTCTGGTAATCCTCTCCTCTGGTAAAGAAAAATACATTTTATAATGAAAGGTTTTCTGGACATGGCATCTCCAACACTCTTCCCACCTCTTCTCTTTCCCTTCACAGCAGAAGGATGATTCCTAGGTGACACAACAAGATGTGTTTTTTCAAGCAGTTTTACAGTTAGTAGTTAAATATGTTTGTGAGATAAGAAGTATTGCTGAAAAGATAACTCCCTCCCCTTCCTTAGCCCAGAGAAAGAGCAACAAAAGCCTTATACAATGCAATTAAAGCCTCTCATAGTATACAGCGGCTGTAGTCTGAAGTTTGAAAGAAGATAAGCCAGGGAAATTTCATGTTAATTATGTAAACAACATTGCTTGTGGGTGATCTTCCCTGCCTGCTGCTGCTACTCTGTGCTGCTTCCCAATATTTGAGCCTTGCCCCTGGTCAAGATGAGGGTGCCCAGGCTGATGTGGGACAGGGCTGCTGAGGTGCTGAGCTAACAGCTGGATAAACCTGATGAGCCTAAAATTTATACTGAATTTAGGTATGCAAGAAGACCAGGAGGTGCACTCATGTCTGGTGTGTGACCACTGGGGGTTTTATTAACCATGAACTCCCTGAAAGGTTTTATACATTCTGCCGAAGGGGAAAGGAGAGGAAGTGTGAATGTTTAGCTCAACAGCAAAAGAAGCTGAATTGGAAAAAACCAAACCAACTACCTGTTATTTGCTACTACCTAGGTTGGAAGTTTACCCAACAGGTAGCTGATAACTTAGTAACTCCGAGGTGTTACAGGTTTCTGTGATGGCAAACTACTGAGAAAAAATGTGAACTGGCATTTTCCACCCCTGATGTTCTATAGCTCCCTGAAAGAGGAGTTTGCTCATGGATTGCATCTCAAGCTAAAGGCTGGGAAAGTTGGAAAATAGATCATCCACCTATGGAACTTGCTGTTCCTGCCCAGAAATCTGGTGGGGATAAAGTAGGGCTTCTGTACTAGCTTTGTGCCAGAGGAGTTTTACTCTGAGGACATATCTAGCAGGAAAATGACATTTTTGTACACCAAATTCTTTGCACGTAAGCTACATTCACTGTGATTCTTCCCTAATATGTCTGCAGAGTGAGACTCTGGAAACACTAGCAAAAAATAATATTTTTACAACAGAGCCATCTTAATGGAAGAAGAACACTGATCAAAAATCGTAGATGCATTTATTTTTTTATCTGGTATGAGCAGAACAAAAATAATATTTTCAAATGTGTTATATTGAAATCTCATGGGGGAAAACAAAAAAAAGTCAATGATTAATCATGCAATAGCAGGTAAGAAAGCAAGTGTACAGAATCCTTAGGTTTATTTAATTTCATAAACAGGTTTATATTCTTCTGTGGAACTCTAATTCAGAATTTTTTTGAAGCATCCATATCAAAAGACACTGGCCTGGAATAATAATGTGATTGATAAGATGAAAGAAAGCTCTGAAAGAACTCATATTCTTTCTTTTCAAAAAGATAAGTTTAACATTAGTGTTCTCAATAGAATTACAAGCCAGAAACACAGAGCACATGGGTCTGATTCTGCTGTCTGTGTCTGATATTCCTACTCGTACCTGCTTAGAGCAGGTTCCTGTGAGGAACTCCCTTACCATCACATTTTCCTTCTACACTGAGAGTCTGTCTTAAATTAAAGTGTGAGTAAAGCTTACAAAGCCATGGGCTATGAGGAGAAGCAAATACAGTGAGTTTATTATTTAATGCAAATTAAATATCCTAATTCAGAGTCTTAGTGTTACAGCCACAGTGAGACTGAAGTCTACTCGACTAGAGAGGGAGGGTCCTCAGCCCTCACTTGTTATTTAAAGGCCATCCTCTGCCGTGCTTCCTTAGTGATTTCAGTGCAGCCTCTCCTGTCATTCCCAGAAGAGAGGGGTGATGTAGATGGATCATTCTAGTCCCTGGAGTGCTCAGTCAGACCCTTCAGAAGAAAATCTCTGCGGCATTATGAAAATGATTCCCTTCCCCCATTATGCAGTGACTGAGACAGGTAATGATTCCAGGAGCACATGTCCCTTAGGATCCCTCTCTCTCCTATTAACATGGTTTAGCTGCAGGTGGCACAGCCACTCCTCTTTGAATACCAGCTCCCAGCAGGCATCTGACATCTTACTGGGATTAAATCCTTTAAAAAGTGTCATTGTTACTAGTTTGGAGGCAGAATTTCACATTTGGACTGTATGCATAACTACATATATTCAATTTGGATTACCTGCTACTGCATCCTTTTAAGCTCTCTCCCAAGAGGTCGTTTAGGACATGGGTGTGATAAAATGATCAAAGAAAAATGCAGCATGCTGAATTTAAACAGAAACTTCTGCAGAAAAGTGTGGAATTTGCCTTATGAGTTACATGCAGAACTGCATGTCATTCAGTAAATAAAATAGTGGGTTTTTAATGTGAATTTTGACTGTTGGTCCATTATGGCAGGAGGAGCAGCAGTGTAAGAGACTTTAATCACAGTAAGGGCTTCCTTCTTCCCCTGGCCAATGGAGCCCATTATCCTCTAAGTACATTCCCTTATTCTGGCCTTTCCTTTTCCTCCTTACACTTGTGTCACTGCTGGAATAAGACTCAAAATGCTATGGAGATTAATCAACCAAATCTCTTTTATCGATATTTTTTTTAAAGCGCTGTCATGTAAAAATGTGTTTACCTCTGTCAGGTCTCTTCACAAACAATATAATACAATTTATTTTCATTCTCTTATCTGATTTGGGCTTTCATATATGTTAAGCCTTTCAGTAAATCAACTTTAATATTTAATACCTTACCTTACTATCTGCAAGCCAAAGGTCTTACTTTTATTTTAATGTCAATATATCTGGCTTATACAGGCCTTTTAAATGATTCACAGCATATCTTACCAAGCCTCTTAAGCAGAAATAATAATAATAAAACAAATGCAGTTTTCATTGATGGAGATTACCAGCTGTTTTCAATGAAAATGCTAAAACAATGAAGGGCTATGAAAGATGTAAAATAAAAGGATTACCTAATTATCTGTATGCATATGAAATTGTACCAACAGGTTTGCAGATGAAGCAAACAAAACTGCCATTTTCTGCTCATGTGGAATTATGTGGGTATTGCAATTCACCTTCTTTTATTTTAGCAGGGGCTGAATTGGAGCCATCTGCAGCTTTACTATAAAGGCAGGAGAGAGACACTGTGAAAGCTATTTTCACATACCTTTGATACAATAATGGAATTCTTTGATAAGAAACAAAATAGGAGAAAAAGGAATGATTTGGAGAGAAAAGAGAAGATTGATTGGGGAATTTGGCTAACACTTGGATAAACAATTTTAAATTCTGTTTTTTCAGTAATAGGTAGAACTGCTCAGAACTTGAGAAAGCTCATCTGAGCTGAGGCTTTTGTTATGGAGGTTTGAGGAGAGAAAAAAAACCTCCACAAAACAAATGGTGTATCTGCAGTAGAAAGGGGGGAAATTGAAGAGTCAGTTATCTCAATTGAAACAAAGATTATGGATCAGCATTGATTCGTTCCCTAAAAAAGCCTTTTCATTTGTTCACTGTGCATTTAAATGGGTGAAGGAACATGAATGAAGTTGGCTTTTATACCTCTGGGCACTTTAAATGCAGTCGTGCCATTTAGTAAAGCCTGATGTTTTAATTTTAATTCTCAGATCGTGGCATTTTGTACTTGGGGAAAACCCCCCCCACAATTCTGAGCATGAGCTTTTTGAAACAGTTTTCTTTGTTTCCCTTTATTATTATTAGTTTATTTTTAAAGATAAAAGTAAGGATTTTTCTATACTTGTAAGACATAAGAAGAAAATCCCCCCATAGCAGAGATGTGAACCATTGCAAAGTGTCTCATGTGGCAGAGCCCAGAACACAATGTTCAGCCACTGCATTATTCCTGGGTCTTTGGCACCTTGTGATCCAAATGGCCAAAGAGGCAGTTCAGGCTACCCCTCAGGGACTCCAGGCTGTATTGGAGCTTTTCTGAAGTTCTGGTGCTGTTACGTGGTAGAAAAGTGCCTTTATGAAACAATGACTCTGCTCAGGATTTAAATCTAGAGATAACAAATGACAGACAGAAGGGATAGTTGGCCTGCATGCTGGCTCTCACAGCAACAGGCAGCATAGTTACAGCACGGTGACAGCATTTCTCAAGACCAAGCTGAGGGGTGGCATGACAGGTAAAAGAAGAAACCTGCATAATCAGAGGTATTGATAGAACCCAGCAGGACTCACTGCTAGGCTTCCTTCAGTGTAGGATGTGATAAAACTGAGTTTTTAAATCAGCAAGATATTCTCATGTAATAAATGTCCACATTTTTTCTTCTCCTGTAGCTTAGCTCTATTATTCAGGATGATCTCAAACAACACAGCTGCCAAAATTTATTCTAGAATATAGGTGGTTGTCATGATGTGCACCTGCTTTAGCTGGGAATAATTCAGGAGCGACCATGTCCCAGCGCATTCCTGTGTGTGGGGAGCTGTTTGTCATTCTCTGTTTTAATGCAGATGGCAGCAGAGCACAGACCAGGAGATAAGTGTTTTAAATAGGGCATCCAATAGATGTGAACCAAAGAGTTCCATAAATATTCAAGCAAACCCTGTTTCCCTGGAAGCCTGTGGTTAAATCTGCCAAACCCTGTAGCTTCAACAAAACTCGACAGTTCAGCTCAGTACGAACCTTGAGATTTTAAGTCTTCAGATCATCTCTTGGTATTCTGTAAGGTCAGCAAATTGTTTAAAGGACTATTTTAATATTAAACCACAATATTCTGTGAAGAAAATATGATTGCATTGTCCATATTAGTCCATATTTTGTTAGCCCAAAGGAAAAAAAAGGGTTTAGGAGAGAAAGAGGAGAACAGAGAGAAAGAAGAAACAAGAGGGGCACACAAGAACTGCAAATATTAAATGGCTACAGAAGAAAAACTTGTTATTAATTTCTGAGGTGAATATAAGAAGAAATTATACCCTTAGGTTTGAGCAAAGATGACAAACTTAGTTATTAGGAAAGATTTTCAAACTGCAAATTTCTAAAGCATCTAAAATCCACAGCTGTTTCATTCCCATCCCAGAGAGAGGAGAGTAGGGAGAAATGTCTGCCAAGAGCAAGCTCTGTGTTTGCATGATGTCCATGTCTACTGTTCTCTTGCTGTGGGGTTTTCCTTGGAAGGAAGTGGTGTGACTCAGCAAGTGAATATTCAGTTAGAACCAAGGGGTTCACGCAATCTTTGTTTCATCTGCCATCTGTATTTTTATCCTTGCTATTATTTAGTTTGTTCAGTCGAAGAGCTACACCATTATTTTCTGTTGCTCTATAAATATAGATGAAAAGCAGTTTGTTGATACATTTAAATTAGGTAAGCAGCAGAAGAAATTCAGCTCAGAGTACATTGCCACATCAAACAGGTAAATCAGACTTTTGTAAGGAAATATGTCTGAACTGTGCAGCTTCTTGCTGCTCGTCTGGAAATCTGCAAACAAATAGCTGAGGGAAAAAGTAAAGGGAGAAGAGCAAATAGATGGAACATTCAGATTGGAGAACTATTTTCCAGTATTTGGACACTTCTTTGTTTGAAAATCTTTAAGTTCTCTTTTTTTGGAAGGAGAGCTCTTTCTGGGCTTTCTCTGTTAGCAATATCTAGGTCCTTCCTGGCAGTGTATCCATCAGAGGGGATCCAAGGAGACCTGGACTGTTACCAGAAGTGCAGTGTTTTCTATGTCCTCTTCTAGGGCTCCCATCTCAAGTAACATGAGTTATCACATATGGAAACAAGATCTGCCTACATGGAAACCCCAGTTTTCTTAACTGACTTCAGAAAGTGGGACAGCTCTGTTCTCAGACTTTTTGTTGAAGGAAGTTGGATCATAAGCCCTTAGAAGATATTTGGATTTTTTTTCTTTCTGTTTTTTTACTTCCACCTTGTAAAGTTACACTGCAGGAATGGCTTGCAATTGAACTTGCTTCTTGTGTTTGAGGAGTGTTATGTTTGCTAATTCATAACCATTCACAGAAACTTCTGAGAAATAATTTCATGTTTGTATGTGGTGGGGGGAAACAGTTTTCCCCCCTGAAGTTATAAAATGGTAAAACCCCAGGGGGTGGTGACCCTGGAAGTTTTGAAGTTTCACCTAGTGAACACTTCTGCAAAATATAAACATATCACACTTAGAACTGAAGAGAAGGGTAGTTGTAGTTTGGTGGTAGAAGTGGTAGCCATGTTGTGAAAGCCATGAGCAGAAGGGGCAGGACACCCCCCCCGGGGGGCTCTGGCCCCCTAGCCCCGGCTGGGGCTGCAGGGACTTGGAACAGCATAATGCTGGGCTAAGTACCTGTGGCTCAAAGCTAAAAAAGTTTTCTCCACCGTGAGTGAGCAGAGACAGAGCAGTGGCAGAAGCAGCGTCCAGAGACTGTGGCTAAGAGCCAAAAGATAAGAAAGCAACAGTATGCAGCCAAGGAAGAGCTGTCTGAGAGAGCCGAGAGAGAGAGAGAGCAGCAGCGAGAGAGGAACTTGGGGTAAGAACTGAAATAAAAACCCCATACCCCTCTGAGACCTCTGAGAAAGGAGGGAGATGGACTCCTATTTAAGGAGAGGAGTCTTGGAGTGCTGCAGCACCGGAGAGAGAGGAGCTGAGAAGCTCAGGCATCCTGAAGCTGGACTGGGATGGAGAAGGAATGTAGAGGGGGTGACCTTGGCCTCCCCTTGCTGCTGCTGCCAAGCCTAGCAGCCTGAGACAGAGCACAGGAGCTCTGGTAGAACTCTTGAGGCAAAGGCTTTCAACTGAAAGCTGCCCAAGATGTTCTGACTCAGGGGTGAACCCCCTGAGGAAGGGACTTTGACGAAGATGCCCCTGCACTTCGTGATCTGACCGTGGTGAAGTGAGTTTTGTCCCTGCTACGCAGCCCACGGAGGAAGACCTTCGTTTGAAGGCGGGTGGCCGAGGGGCTTGGATACCCCTCGTGTGTATTGAAAAGAGATCCAGCTACAACAATCCAGTTACAGATGCTGCATGAGAAGAAGAGCGAAACAGATAGTCCTGCTGCCCTACAGACATTGCTGCTCTGAAGAAGGGATCTTTCCTTCTTCCCTCCTGGACTTTTATTTGGAGGGGAGAAGAGATTTGATCCATTGTAAATACTGATTTATCACAGTAGAGATAGTTGAGATCGTGTGTGTAATGTATTATAGTATTTAATTGTACAGTCGTAATATATTCCCTTTCCCCCATTTTGAGTCTTGTGTGGTTGTCTGGAAAAAACCTTCTCACATTGAGTTGAGATGTGGGAGGGGGTTTGAAGGTAGGGAATTAGATTTTTGAGGCTCTCAAACCATGACAGTTTTTTACTTCCACCTTGTAAAGTTACACTGCAGGAATGGCTTGCAATTGAACTTGCTTCTTGTGTTTGAGGAGTGTTATGTTTGCTAATTCATAACCATTCACAGAAACTTGTGAGAAATAATTTCATGTTTGTATGTAATAATATTGTACAAATACTAATTGTTTTCACAAAACTATAATGTCTGACAGGCACTGATGTTAAATATTCAGTGCTGACAGATCTGTGAAACGTTAATGGTTTGCAAATACAACATCTACCTATACTGAATTTTCTGTTCTGCTTTATGTTATCATAAACTCTTGAAAGTTTAAAGCTTGTACTAGCAGGGAGACAGCAAGGAAGTGGAGATGCTCACATCTATGGCAACAAATTGACTACAGAAAACAAATTTTGAGAACAGACTCTAAAGTAACTAATGAAAAAAACCAACTAAGAAAAGCCCAATCTAGTAAAATAAGCCCTTCCAGCAGTCGTATCACAAGTGTTACGTTTATGTCCTTCTGCTGCAGTATTTATTTTGTGCCATTTACATTGCTCACTGCTCACCCCTTTGGAGGGTAACATCTCTCTGAGGCTGGAAGACTGATTATGAATTACTAAATTGTTCAAATCAAGCAGTGAGAAACACAACAGGAAATAAGCACAAGGAACTACAAAATACTTTTCAGGTTGTTTTTTACTGTGATAATGTGGCTAAAATGATTTTTAATGACACAATACCACTATTGTCCATGATGTACCCTAATAGTTTCAGTCTTTTCTTAGGCTTGGAACTCCAGGGCCTGGAGCTCTTCTTCCACAAGGTTTTCACATGTATGTGCTTGACTTTCAGAGCTCAGAGTTACTGCAGGGTTGGTTCAGCTGGTCCTGAAAATGCCTTTATGTGCTGGGGCACAGAAGGGACTCTGCTTTTCCATAAAGGAGATCCTTCTGTTGGTGATCAGCAAGGCTGAAACCTGCTGGAAGGAAAGGAGGGTCGTGAGTGCAATGCTGAGGAAGGGGCTTTGCAGGCCCTGCCAAAGGGTGCTGCAGTGGGATCAGTTAATCCCTTGGGATAACTAAGCACCGCCTGTGGGGCTGAACTTGGGTTCTGCTGAGGTGACTGCCTTGCTGCTGAGGCAAAAGAGTGTTTTTGCAGTCAGATAATTGATATGCAGACAGAATACATTAATCACACTGGTTTTAGGGTTGCATGTGTGGGAAGATAATTTCACAGAATTTTAGAAGGAAGTGATAGTTATAACATCAATGTCTATCTATTTTTGTCCTAGTTACAGCTCTTCCAAGTGCTTCAGTGAGCGAGCCAGATTGTTTGAGCCTTTTGTGAGGGTGTGTGTTATTTTGTGTACTACCTAGGCTCTGGATCCTGCAAAAAGATCTGTACTGAGCCTTCTGCCCTATGATTAGGCCATTTTGGTTCTGTAGGGTGGACAGTTAGAAGGTAAACTGAAGCATTTCTAAAGGGGTTTTTAATATGCTTTGACCCAAGACACAGTCTATGAAACCTGAAATTGGTCTTGGATTTGGCCTGCTGAAGGCTTTGAGGCTGACTTTCAGTAGCAGTTCAGACCATGGTAGTACTCTCTTAAATTCTATGTCCATTGCTCCTGTTTATTAAATGAAATGGGAAATGCACTCAGAAGCCACACCAAACTTAATTGTCTTTTTTATAATAGCAACACTGCTACGGCAGTAAAGCAGCTGATTCGCTTGTCTGGGTTAATGTCATTCTAGTTTATAGAAAAACAGAAAAAGTAATCCATTCAAAAAACCAAAGCAGACTTAGAAGGAAATTCACTTTCAGATAAATACATAGTTTGTGAAGACTATTTAAAGTGCTTACCCAATTCACAAGGAAACAGAAACCCGTGAAAAAGATTTGAAGGCAGAGAGAACATTAAAGATGTAAATAGAAATGTTGATTTTTTTATGATAGAAGTGTAACCATAAATGCAAAAGCAGATCAACAAAGGCTAATAATAATAGCCATTCCCACATGGTTGTTTAGGAAGCTCAACCCAAGAGTGGGCACTGCTTAATGCAAAGGCTGCTGGGGCTTATCAGTAGATCATTTTTCTCCACTTAAAAAATGTGATTATTTTCTTGTGAGTATGAGAAAAAAATGGATTTTCTCTTTCTGAATGACAATGTATATACTCTGAGACATATTCCACCCTGCACTTTTAAACACTTCAAAGATAAATTGGGTTGTTTGGAAGGTTTTAGAAAAGTGAATGCATACATTTATATTTACTTGAATTCTAGCTGCTTATTAAAGGAGTAAAGAATATGGTTTGAAAATATGATTTATTTTACAGTGACATCAAGACATTTCTGGCAGATAAAATGGCTATTTCAGATAATAAGACAGTGCTGGGTAAAATGCTGAAAATCATGCTGATGACATAAACTTTCAGTTGGCAGTATTTTTTGAGAACTTTTAGAAGTCTTTGTGAGTGGGTAAAAGAAAAATGAACATATACAGGAGGAATTAAAAAATCTACCTTAAATCTACAACTACGTTAAAAGGATAAATATTAGCAGACACAAAGGAGTCTCTTTAAGAGTGAAGTAGTGAAATTAAATGGTCAAATGTAGGATCATTGTGTGCTTTTGCAACTCCCTGCAAGGAAGATCACTAGTACAATATAGAACACAAAGATTAAAGCAAAATAGAGCGATGAATGTGGAGGATCTGTACACATAATTCCTGACTATTTAGGAAGTAAAGATGTTTTAGAAGTCCCTTGCAGAAAACATTTTCGTTAGATCCTTTCAAATCCAAGGAACTTTCCAAGATATGAAAGAACAAGTAGGAAAAAAGCACAGATACTTTGGAAAGTTTGGCAGAGTTAGGAATCAAAGTCATGAAGTTTCGGAAGTGCTGTTATTATTCATGGATGATAACTCAGCTGCTTGTAGATGATTAACTCCTGATAAATATCACAGTGACCCAGATGTGCAAATGAAGATGATTGGAGGAGGATGAGTGACCTTTCTGTTGAGTAGGTCAGTGAGCAACTGAGTTTAGATTGGCAACTTGCTTGGTTTTGTGTGTAGTGAAATGCCAAAGTACTAATGTGATGGATAGAGTCCAAAGTGTTTTATGGTACCTTGTCCATAAGGTCACCCACCCCCTGCATGCAGAGATAAAGTATGTTTAGAATAACTTACCCATTTAAGAGATGACTTTGTTCCTATTGCTTCTGAAGGTGAACTGTGAAACCCAATCAAGTATACTTATAATTTTTGGATAGTCTTACTTTGCTATCTAGACCAGATTTAACCAATAGTGAAGAGAAAAAATTCATGTATTTCAACAATGTCACAGCAGCAGCTTTGGCTAGACCAACTCTTTTCAGCCTTCCTCAAGAATACCTTTACAAGAAGGATGTCTACTCCCACAGACTTCAGAACACCATTTGCAATTCCGTAATCCTCAGATAGGGAGTTTACTGATGTATTTTTCCCCAGAAGAACCTTTGTGTTGTGGTCTCCTGTTAGATATTTTGCTCTAGGAGCTGTGCCCAGGCAAATGTCAGAACTGCTATCAAATGGTATCCTCAGAGGAGTATGTCAGTAAATAATTTGACTGAAGGTGGCATGCAGGGAAGAGAGCCCAAAGGAGCCAAGGACAGACCTTCATCTATGCCTTGGGCTTTGTATTTCCCGCGCAGCTCTCTCAGGCCTAACTGATTACAAACACTCTCATCTCTGACTAAGCCATAATTCACTTCGTTTCCCCAAAGAGCCAAAGTCTTGGTTCTTTGTCTCAAAGGTCAGGGTTTCATCTAGTTCAATGTTCTGTGTATTATGAAGGAGCACAGAGCTTTCTGCCAATAAATCCTGTTCTCCACTATCAAAGGCTTTGGACACCTTGGGCAGAGGAACTGCTTCAAAGGTGTGGGTAGCTGGATGGGGTTTTTATTTTGAAAGGTGTTGCCCTCCTTTTTGTGGATTTTCAGATTTCTAAGTTCCTTTGAACCCTCTGAGCAAAAGCTATCATAATCAAATGAAAGAAATAGGTTCTACTCATGAAGTGTAATGGGCCTTTCCTGTGGTCCTTGCAGAAATGGGTTAAAACCAGAAAGAATAGGTGTGGGTTTTTTTTAATACTGCTTTCTTCTCCTCTCTCCTTGCTGGCATAATGTACATCTTTTGATAAACCCGTATAGCCCAGCACACATACTAGCAGATTTTCATGTGCTTTCATCATCTTTCTTGATGGAAAAGTCCTGTGTTGATTTAAAGATCTGTCGGTGGAGAGAAACAGTTCCATCTCAAGAGAGAACCAGTTAGAACGTACATCACTGCTGTGTCCTGTGCTCAACCATGCCAAAACACTGAGTAATAGCAGGACTTCAAAACACATCAGATAAAGTCCAGGATGTTCTAAAATAAAGCCAGAAGAGGATCCACCACCACCAGCGGTGTCATGTTTAGACACTCTCTTTGGGTACTTCTGAAAGCTTATTCTAAAACTAGTTGTTTTAGCAGCAGCTTCTTAAAAATAATGTATGTATTTGGAAAGCCAATTAACTAAGTTGAGCTTTTAAGCTTTTAAAAATCCTGTTATCCCTTGAGTCTGATAAGCCGTGAAATTATGCCTAAGTTACCAATTAAGCTCATCTGTTTTTTTTAATAGTAAAAAAAAATCAGATATATTTGAATCGCATTCAAGCCAATTAGGTTCCTTTCAAACAAATAAACTGAAGCTATTAATGGATCTGACTTTGCCCTAGGCTTTTAGCTACCAAATCCACTTCCCTTTGGTTGTTTCTCTACAAAATACCAAATATACAGTGTTTCCATGTTGCTCTTATAACATTTTCATGTACTTTGGGCCGCACAGAAAAGATTACATAGTTTTGTATCAATTTATATAATCTTAGTGAGAGGGTTGTAATAAATAGGAAGTCTTCTGCAGAGTTTTGAGTTTTTAGTGAAATCATTACAGATAGAGATACTGAACACATTGCAAAACATTGAAAAAGGTGCCTTTTTCAAGCTATATTTGACTTCAAGACTGCTGGATCTCATTCCATATGTGTTAATTGAATGGATGAAAGATTATAGGAAGAGGTTGACATCCATGATGATGTTCTTAGTGAATGGAAGTTGCTACTATTGCCTAAATTGACACAGGGCCAAGGGTATAGGAGGAAGGTAGTAAATGCAAAATGTCTTTCTCCCCACACAAAGTCTGGAATTGATTCAGTGTGATGTGTCACTTCAGCTGAATTGGCAGCAGTTTGTTTCCCATTCCTCATTTAGACATATTTCAAACTATCAGACCTTGATTTTCAGTTCTTTGTGGCTGACTGAAAGCTCTCAAACACACAGGAATGCTGCTTTCACTCCAGAACACAGAACTCTACAGTCATCTCTTGATGAGATGGGGGAAGAGTGATTCTCAAATATATTTTGCATATTTTGAAAAAAATTCTTCTTTGGAGGCAGATTTCCAAATTAATCTGTCATGCATGCCATCTTATTTATAAATTGTATAACAGAAAACAGGATAAGCCAACTGTGGTATTTAACATGTTATTGTTGCAAGGCTGCTGTGTGACTCCTGTGCTGGAAGCAGCACGAAGTAGGTTATTCCTTAATGATCCAGTATTTCAGGTTAATTAATCTGATGAACTATCAACAAATTAACTTCTCTTGTGTGTCTGTCTTTTCACATGAGACAAAGACACATTATCTTCCCGAATAAAAGCTCCACTTAACAAGAGTACAGCTTGAAGGCAAATTGATGGAAACAATGCACAAACCATTTGTTGATGTTAAATTTATGTGTTCAATTGAATGTTGGAAAAAAATTTGTTTGCTGTTGAATCTTGGAATATTAAAATATTTTAAGTTGCACACATGTAATCTTTGGCTAAACAATCCAATGTCTAATGCAGGGTCAAATTTTGTCCTTGAATTTTCACATAAACAAGTTTTGATAATTTCTCACAGGGAAAAGTGGTTTGGGGACTAAATACAGGAATGCAGGTGGACAAACCCAGAAGCAACTATTCCCAGACCTACCTGACAAGGCAGGAAAGGAAACAATAATTACAAGCCAGTCTCTTCTGAGGCAACTGGTGTCCACCTCAGTGTTTTACTGAACTGGATTATTTGCTTTGGACAAGCTTTTTCTTCTGCTTTCTGCTGTCAAAACCCAAGTAATTTCTTTCAGCAAGAGCTTGAGCCACTGTATTCCATGTGTTTGTCATCTCCACAGTTCACTTTTGTAATTCATTCACCCTGCCCAGGCTTACTTAAGCTCAGAATGTAAGCCATAATTCACACGTAGTGTGGTAAACCACATCCTCAGGCAGCAGCAGCGTAGAAAGCCTATTATACAGGTGCTTTATCACATCTGCTGTACTGGCTTCTGAGAGGAAAAAACAATTCCTGTGATAGATTAAGTCTATCCCAATAAGGGCTTCATAAATCAGTGCTCTGGAAAGCAGGAGTGGCTGTGGATGTGTGCTGAGATCCAGGAGAGGCTCTAGTCTGGCAGATAATTTACAAAGGAAGAGAAATGCCCTTAATGGAATTGAGAGAAAAGACCGATCAAGCGTAGGGAAATGGCTCCAGTAACCTCATTGCTGTTGGATTCACTCACTCATCCCTCCATCATGCCATTCCTCCAACAGCAAAAGGAAATCCACAGCATGCTCAGAGGAGGAACTTGAGATTCTGGTGGGAGAACTCACTGACACTGGGGAGAAGTCTCAAATCGCTGTGAACTAGTTAAAGGCACGAGGAAGAACATGATAAATGTTGTTAGACTGTTGTCAGAGTGTTTTTGACCTTGGGGTTGACGTTTTGATGAAGGTTTGGCAGTATTATTCCTTTACTGGAATTGTTTTGTCCAGTTTTATGAGTAAGCATATCACTCAACTCATACGTGCAGCAGGAAGGATGTACCTTCTTAGTCTTTATTATTTTAGTGCAAAAAATTGTAACTCAGTGTGTGAATGACACCGTAACTTTTCAGACAAGGTTAGTAGCAGATTTATCTGCCAAGATTCTGACAAGTAAGCAACTTCCAGAGGAGAGATAAATCAATCTTCCAGAAGGTTATGATGATATAAGACCTATGCATGAGTGAGAACGGGAATATTAGAGAGCAACAAAGGTGTGTGGAGTTCTCAGTGGGGGGTACCACTCATGTCTTGGTTCTGAGTATCCCCTTCTCCTAGACCTGGCCCACTGTTTTGGATGCCCTGGCTATGTTTAGAGCTAAAAGGTATAAAAGAGAATCCTGAGTAGTTCTCTGCTCTGTGGGACAGGTTATACAACCAGATGCTATTTTAACTCTACTGACCAATTTCTTTTCAATAAGGAGGAGATATATGTGCTACCCTGTCAATGCATATTCTCATCTGAACCATGTACATGTCAGATAATACTGCAGGAATAACCCTTTGGATTTTCCCTGCATTAATCAATAATGAATAGATGAACTTTTCTTGGCTTCATTTAGCAAAATGAGCATAAAGCTAGCAAATAACCTCAAGATAAGAAAATCAGAGGATGCTGGATTATGTGAGCTCAAACCTATCACAAAGAAACTTCTATGCCCTGCTGCCAGCCACAGTTCTAATCCCAGGCGGCTGCTGCTTTGAAGTAGTAATTTATGTCCTCAGTTTCTTTCTGACCTGAGAGATGCCAGTGAGTTCTCCCGTGCCATCCCTGTTACAGGTACCATCCCTGTTACAGGTGCCACATTGGTATTTTGCTCCTCGGTTTCCTGTTTGTGTACAACGGAGTGCAGTTTTACCTGACACAAACCTCCTGAATTTAGCAAAGAGAAAATGGCTGGGAGGTGGCTTTGCAGAAGTGGTGGACATCAAGACCAAGAGCCAGCAATGGGCCCTTGCAGCAAAGAGGCCCAACAGCCTCCTGGGCTGCTTTAGGAAGACAACAGGCAGCAGGTTGAGGGAGGGGATCCTTCCCCTCTCCTCAGCCTCGGTGAGCTCAGATCTGGAGTGCTGTGTCCTGTACTGGGCTCCCCAGTACAAGAGACTCATCAGCAGGCTGGAAGGAATCCAACAAAGGGGCACAACAGTGATGAAGAGATTGGAGCATTGATCAGATGAGGAGAGGCTGTGAGAGCTGGGATTGTCTCTTCCAACCTCAACAATTCTGTGACCTGGATATAATCAGAAAAACCCTCACTGTAGGCACCACCCCACAAAACTTGTGCTTTTATAGTAAGAATAATGTCACAGCAGATATTTTAGACTTCTGCTTTTCTCAAATAACCCTCCCACTCAGTTGCTTCCTCTCAAAAAGGATCTCTGATGAAATTCTTGGTGATCACAGGAAGCATATCGTGACAGGAGTGGCTGTTTTGTCTGTGAGCAATCCTGTTGCTGCCATAATTGTGCTACTAGCCAAGATAGCTCTAACCTAATTTCTTGAGGTGTATTGCTCCCACTGCTTCATAAATGTGGACAGGTTGTTCCTTATTCATGGGCTGTACTTAAAGAACTTGACAATCTGTCAGACTTGCCCCCTGAGATGGTAGATATCTAACATTCTCCATTTATCCTAAACATTAATTATTTGTAAATTGTCTTCTTTTGAAAAGGAGTGATAATGCATCTGCACGCAATTCTGAGTTTTGGAGATTCATCAGAGTCACTGGGGATGACCAGTGAACTTGAATTTAAATTTAGTGGTTTTGGTTGCTGTACCATTACCATCATTATACCACAACACCGTGATTATTACAGGACACAACCCAATTCTATGTCAGTGGTGTGTATTGACATTGGCCCATAAGTCTTTCTTTTTTTTAATGAAAATTTATTCAAGGGTCTTCCCTTCTTTCTGGCTTTACTTAGTATTTGCCACCTCTCTGCCCCTTGGGTGTCTCTCAGTATTTTGTGGTAATATAGTCAAACACACACAAAACTTCCTTCTTTTCTCCAAGATAACTCTCTATTAGATGATCTGGTGAATAGCTTATAAATTTGGTTTGATACTAAGGTCTCCTTTCATTTAGCTTGAATATGACTTCATACATAAAGTTGCAGATGAGAACTTAGGTGGATTTTCAAATGCAGGGCTTAGGTGCAGACAGCCTTGGAGGACCTTGTCCAAAATTGCTTGCTCATAGGTGCCCAGGACGTGTGGAAGCACTCCAAGCTCTAGAATGCTCAGCCTGCTTGTTGAACAACCTTTCCATTTCCAAGGGCAATTTCTGAGGAAGTAGCAATACAAAATGCTGCAATCTGTGATCATTTGGCTCCTATTTCCAGTAAAGCGATCAGACTGTCATTAGGAACAAGCATATGTCTTTCAATGAAATAATTGACTTTATAACTCTGGTGGAGGGTTGGCATGGATATTCATATATCAAAATTATTCAGATTGCACTTTCAAATATTAAAACATCTTTGATGTGACAAGTTATAGGTATTTCCTGTTTTAAGAATGAGCCTTAGTTGGTGAGAAATTCTGTCAGAAACAAATGAAAATATCCAGTAGCATACACTGGGCAAGGACCTGTGGCCTCACCTCTCCTGGCCTGTGCTCCAGACCCGGAGAAGTGGTTGTCTTTGAACCAGCTCCAGTAATGTTTTTGGTGTGCAGGTGTTTGTCTGTATTTACAGTGAATTTTACAGTGCCTGTCCAAACTGCTCCCCTGAGAGCCAACTCCAGGCAGCGGTACTGGGATGTAGCCCTGCAAGCTGGCCTTATCTCACAACCCTAAAGCAATATGACTCAGGGAAGAAACAACCCTACAGTTGAAGAAGAATCCAGAAAGACTCTAAAATTATTTTATGTCTTCTGTTTCAAAGTTACCACTCATAAATATTTGTTTATGATTTCAGAAAATAGTCCTATGGACTGTCACTGTATTCCCACTCTTCTGGGTAATTACTTGCCTTAAGGTACTGCTTTCAGAGCAAAGGAAAAAATTCCAAAACTTTATTTTTGAAGAGCTGAAAAATTAACTCTTTGATGTGAACCTGGCACATTTCAGATGTCGAACTGTGAGAGAATGATACAAATATTGTCTGAGTTACTTCCACTTTCTGAGCTGGAATTACTGTGGAGTGCCTGTAGGAATAGAAGCAGCTCTGTTGGAGCAGGATGCAGAGCTGCATTGCTGGTGTTTCTGTAGTGCCCATCTCATATGCCACTGGCACGCTGGCACAAATTGAGCTGGTTCATGCACAGATTTGCTTCTTAATGGAAAATGTTTAATTAAGATCTGCATTAATATAAAGCCATTAAAACCTCCTTAACATATTGCTGTAGATTTATTAGTTCTGAAAAGCCCGTTATATATTCAAGCCTGTGAACGTGAACAGTGATGTGTGAGCTTTGCTTATGTGTGTTTTGTGTTTGTTTGCTTATGTGTTCTGTTTGCTTATGTGACACCAAAATGTGGAACAGGTGTTACACTTGACCAGCTTTTATTTCCATGGAGTTGGCCTCTACATTTGTTAATTCTTCCCTGTAATTTTATCCCAAATGGAGAGAGGAAGAAAGGCTGAGAAAGTCAGCATTTCTATGGAGAATATGACTGCATTCTCTTGGAATGCAGAACCTGGGAAAGCGATGCCTCTCGGGCTTGTATCGCCGAGTTCCTCCTCCATGTACAGGTACAGCATAGTTTCAGTATTAATTGTTCCTTTTTTATGGTGGCTGCCTTCCAAATTTTTTTCTCTTAATCGGGACACTACCACATTATCAGCTGGGGGTTTCCTTTGTTATGTTCAACACTTTCAGGCTTTGACATATCATGTAGAGAAATAATGTTTATAAGTAGTCATTAGGAAAAATCTGTTAGTGACAGATAGCTTGGGGGAATTGTAAAGTCTCCAAGAAGGGAGATCCATGGGAACAGGTTAAACCAGCATCTGTCTGAGAGCATTTCCATGCCATCGCTCCTGGGCAGGGTGGTGACAGGTACCAGATGACCTAATGCTCCCTTCCAGCTCTTCTTTCCTCCCATACTACATGTTATGCATTTTATCTACTGATGAGCTTCAGGTTTTATCCAAAAGTTGAACTTTCCGGCAATGGGATTTACGTATTTATTTTTAACAGTGTGGCTGCTGCTTCAGTGGAGTTTAAAATGTTATTCATGTTTTTGATGGAGGCAAATAACTAAGCAAAAAATTAATCAGGTTCATAATTGCTGTAAATTTGCTTTGTTCCACTGAAGTCTAGACAGTAATCCCAGTTTCACTCCTTATAAGGATGTGAAGTGGTATTTCATATGCACCAAAATGTTCATTAAAGGGAGTTATAAAGGCAACTGGCTTTTCAGGTGAGTAGATAAGGGATGTCAGTGTTTCTGGAGGCTGACAGGCTACAGACAAAAACCATTTGCCTATGATTTTTAATGTGCTATCAGTCTGCACAGATACTTGAACTTTTTTGAAGTGACAAATTATGACAGCCGTAGAAATTAAATGTGATGTTTAAGAAAGTTACTGAGTGTTAATGGATTTCTTCATTTGTTTTTTATATACCGGGTTTCATTCTAAAGCAATTCAGGAAAACAACAGAGGAAGCTATAAACATTTTGTGAATATTAGGATGAAGTTCCAGAAGAACTAATGAGTATGTAATTGGAAGCACAGATTTGCATACAAATTTGAACATGATATTTCAAAGCTTGCAAACATCAAAGTGTATTAAAATGACAAGCTACCCATGCTAATGTACAGTTTTTATTTTAAATTGGTGAAAGAATATAACATAAAGGTTTTATTTGTGAGATGGCTAATTATATTAGATTGCTCTAGGCAAAAGGCAACATCAAGTCATCATGACATAGATTTGCATTGCTTTTTTTCCTCTCATTGTGTACAATTTCTGTGTCCCTTGGGGGCCGGAGAAGTGAAACGTGTCAGGCATATTAAGATAACAGGGAGTCCCAGCTTTCCATCTAGCAAATAACAGTGGCATCTCTTACTCCTACTTTGAACTCTAGGCAAATACACATGTAGTGATCATCTTCATTTCATTCATGGGGCACAGCAGAAAGGAGCTTGTCTCTACTTTACTAAGCTGAGACTGCAGGAGCTGCCCTGGCTATGGGTGATAGTGTCTGCTGGTCCCTGAGTGAGAGGTGCTGTGCTGCAGGGAAGGCAGGGTAGATGGCACCTCTCTAACCATAACACAGCCTGTACCAATGCTGCAGCACCACTTGGCCTCAGTCTGACCGAGGCTCACCCCCTGAACTCTTGGGTTTGCCTACTGCAAGCGGAGAAACTGGGAGCCAGAATGGATTCAGGGTTGTCCTGTTGTGTGCTTCCTGTCCTGTGTTCCTGCTGAGCTGATGCTGCTGCATTGTCTTGAATGAACTTCCTGGCTCATGTCACACTAACTCAGGGTTTTCTGTGCCGTGTGTCATTACGACCTGCCACTTCCTTGGTATGTTCTACTTTGTATCAGGACTGTATTAAAGCCTTCATTAGTAGAGTCCTCTCCTACTACCTTCACTTGGGAGCTAGAAAGGCTGTTACATGAGGCTAAGTGCTCATGCAGGTGCTACATGAAATGAGTAAGTATCTAGTTCTGGACTACCACTTGGATGTGCAAAGTGTTCGCCTGTGTAGTTGCCAAGAGGTTAAAAAAAAGGGCTTGTGCAGAAAAGTAAAGAATAAATAGTGATGGGCTTTTAAAGACAATGAAGAATGTCAGACAGATTCCTCACATCTGCAGGGGACACCAGGTCATGGCAAGCATTCTTATTAATGGGTGAAGTTTCTGCTGTCTTTAAATGCAACTGCACCTGAGAGTTCAGCAGGTTTAGTGTATAATGCATGGCAGCAATTTAGCAGCTCTGTAAGAAAAGTGTAAATCAGTGCCCCTCTCTTGACTTGAATTCCAAACAGAAATATAGCAGGGAAGTTCAATACTGATACAGCAGGATTCTTACAGATTGACTCGGCCTCCTTACTGACCTTCAGCACCGAGGCTGTGAGGCCTCATATATATAACGAGGTGGCACTTAGTGCTGAGGAACAGCCCCACTGCAAAGACTGCACAAGGCCAACTCTTGCTGTACACGTCTGGTGGGAGGCAATAGGATGAGAGTGCAGCTGATAGCATAAAGTACTGCCACAAAAAACCCGGTTCAGCAAAAAGCACTAAGTGGACATAGGATAAAGTGAGTGCTAGATCGAATTTTATGGGCTAATAAGACTTTGCCTGCACGGAAAGGTTGTTGATTTTGAGTTGCCTCCATTCCCATCAGTGACACGTGGGGTTTAGCTCGAGTACAAGGCAGTTCCCTGTTGTTTTGCTCTGCCAATCTTTCCAAGGGCTTTTGAACCCTGTAGGGCTTCGGGAAGCAAAATGCTAAGTACACGGTTAAGTTAATATGTTAAACTTAATTTGCCTAATTTCGTCATAGAGCTTGAGTGAATCTAATTATTTATTTAGAGTTCAGGCCAGGTAGGTATGGCTACTCAAGTCAGATCATGCTGCTTGTGCTTGAATTAGAAAAAACTGGTAGCAGGAATTGTGTAAGGCAGTGTTTGCAGGGTAGGACTTAATACTCTCCAAAGCTTTTCCCAGGGCTATGCATTTCTAAAATTTTTATAAATGCTTAATTTTCAAACAGGAAAAAAACAAAACCCCCCAAATAATTGGGAAAATTAAGATTTATTGACTTAAAATAGAGCCAGCATTTGGTATAAGGAAGCAGCTGCTTGTATTCTCAGATCATTCATGATGAGTTTCTCTTTATCCTGCTTCTATACTAAATGTACAAACTTCTGTCTTGCAACCTTCATGAACTGTGTCCGTCAGTACAATGCTGAGTGTTATAGAGTAGCAATTACATAGGGCTTGTGTTGCTATTAAAAAAACAAGAAGAAGAAAAAAGAAAGCTATTTAGCATGTAGAGCCTGGAGATTAGGAGAAAACTTTGCCAGATTTACCACCCCAAGTTTCCTTGGTGTGTTATTCTCCTTATGAAGAAGTCACTGGATGGCTGTAGAGGGGTGAGAGGTTCCCCCTGGGGAAGAGCAGTTCCCCCTAGAAAGCTGGGCACTTGCCACACGACTGCAAAGCTCTTCAAGATGCCATAATCCATCCCCTGATCTAATACAAACATCCCCAATATCAGTGGCACAGAGCTGAAATAAATGTTTTTCTGCCATGAGCTGTAGCAGAAAATGGCTGAGATGGGGAAAGGTGTACATTTAAGCTGAACACCACCTGGCATCTGCAATGAAATATGCTGAGGGAACTGTTGAAAGGCATGGAAGTACCAATCTTGCGGAATTTAAAAGAGACTAGAAGAAATACTGCTAAATATATGGGGGAGAGAAATGTTGTCCTGTCAAGGTGACAAATTGCCAAATGTGTTTCTTTTCCTCTCCCAACTTCCAGCATACGGTCTGTTATTTTCTGTATTTCGTGTATCGCAGGGTATCAAAGCTGCATGGAACCATTGTTTATTTTTCCCTGGTGAGGGCTTCTCATCTCAGAGCTTCCCCTGAACCCAGCACTGTTTGACAGGGGGGAGTTTCAGTAACTGCTGCTGTACAGTTCGACTGAAACATTCGATAGGCATAAAATCTGGCCACTGCTTTCCCTAATCTTTTACCAAAGGTTTCATGGAACTTTGAAGCAGAAGGAAAAGATTTGACAGTGGTTTTGTGGGTTTTGTTATTTTCTGTGTGTAGTGTTCTTTTTTTTCCCTCTGGAGTCCTTGTACCAACTGCGTGATTCACCTGCAGCCACTGCGGTGCCGGGGACCCTGCAGCTCCTCCTCCCAGAGCAGGGAAACTGATAGGTTTTGTACCCCAAGATATTGTAGCCCTCTTCAAACAAGGCAAACAAAGCACATTTTGCTAGCAAGAAACTTACATTTACTTATATTACAATTATATTATGCTATTATTAATTAATTTATATTATTATCTATTAATAATATTACTTATATTTACAAGAAACTTACCTATTTAGCCACGTGGTGTAGCCAAATGAGATGGGTTTTCCATCCAATTTTAAAAGTTTCCCTTCCCATAATCTCCCAAGTGTGGGAAGGCTCATGTGTGAGTGCCCCATGCTCATCTGGGATATTCTTTGCCATTGTCAGTGAGTGCTCAAAAAACCCAAATGATCTCACAAGGAGTCACAAAATATATTTGTTCATTATATTGCATCTCCCTATCATTTTGTGGACATATTTAGCAGGTTACTACAAACAAAACAACTGTCTGAGCCCTGTCAGTTGTTCACCTGGGTCTCAGTGCATCACAGAGTACAGGTATGTTGAAAGTTTCTCTTCCATCTAGGTTAGTATTGATGCCAAACATTACCTACAGCCTATTTTTTGCTTTTTGTTATGAAACTGTTGTTAGGATGGCTGATGGAGATTATCAGCCTCCTTTTCTCTGGATAACTACTATGACCTACTTAAAAAAAAAGGCAAGTAATTAAGACAAAAGCTTTTAAAGATAACAAGTGTTACAAAATGCAGGAGGTGTCAGTAAACCAGTCTCCTGTGAGGGTAATTTTAAAACAGATGGCGAAGAAACAATTTAGTCAAAAAGTCAAAATCACATCATAATCCTGGAAAATGTTGCCTGATGTTTACTATTCCAGTAGTTATGATCCTCAGTTATTTGTGCCCTCATAGATATTTGTGTCCATTCATTATGGAAAAGTGCTTTATGGCATGTGAGAGTGCAAAAGAAAGTTGCTGCAACAAGTATTAGTCCATTTTGGTCCAAATAATCCCTTGACTTTCACTCTTACTGTGTTTACCATCTTGCATATTCTGCATATAGAGTGATCTGCTCTAGGGGAACAGATGTTGACTGTTGGAATTGGATATGCAGAAAGGCATAACTCCTTCCTGCTACCTAGTTTAAAAATCAGTCTCAACCCAAAGTGCTTGTTTCCACAGGGAGACATTGCTCCTTGGGTGTACCAGCTGAGGTGTTGCCTCGGTGAGGATGGCAGATTTTAGCCTTAGCTCTGATTATTAAACACAGTCCTGTTTTAGTGTACCATCATTTTGACTTGCAGTGAAAACTTAGTGCTGTAAAAATAATATTTTTTGAATTAATTAAAAAAGCAAAACATCCCCTAGTTTAAATGACTTGCAGCAGCTTACTTAGGGTGGATTATCATCTTATATTTCACCTTTATATCATCTTAATGTTATTTCTGTCCTAGGCACTGTAATAAGCTACTCCATTTAAATAAGCTCATTGCTAGAATATTGGAAAGAAAATTGAGTAAAAAGTCATTTAAAAATTCAAGTTTAGAGCAGCTCACACTTCCCCTTATGTGTATCTGGCCTGATATAATGAAACTGCATTCTTAGAAATTACATGTGAGTAAGAAAAGGGAGCACCACTTCTTTGCAAAACATTTTTACAAATGATCTAATTGTGGTGCTGGTACTCCAGAAGCTGCAGACTAACAACTCCAAGCAGGTAAGAAGCCCTGGGTGGAATTTTTCCATCCAGATTGGAAAACGATGATTTGACTAAATTGAACTGTGTGAATCCCGATGACACTTTTGATTCAGTACAGGTGAAAAGCAGGTTTGCCTCACTGGCTTCTGGCCTCCCAGCAGCCTGGAAGAGAAGCAGCCTGCTTGGGACTTCCATGAGCAACTGTGTGCTTTCCAGTGTCCTGGCAGGTATTTTAAGCTTCCTGCAGTCTGAGGGTAAGTAGGCAAATCCCAACCTGCCAGATTTGCTTTCTGGTTCCTTCCTACTTGCCTGCCTCTTAAAATTCCCCTTGTCTCCCTGTATACTAATGAAGATTATGAATGTATTTCTGTTCTGCGAGAAATTTTATGTTTACATTGTTAGTATTAAAAATATTTTTCATGAGAACTATTCCCATATGATGGAAATTCCTGTTCCTACTGGTAAAAGAGAGAAGTGATCCTAGGACCTTGTGGCCTTTTTGGTGCTGTTTTGGTATGTTTTACCACCCCCACCCCCCCATACTTCTTGAATTAAGAAAGTCATTAAGGGAGTTCTTAAGCAAACCTCTCTTTAGGAAAGTATTCAATCGATAGGGAACAAATAGTTGAATGCCACAAGCGAATCAGCTAATCAACTGAAAATAAAAGGCTATTTTCCCTCTAGGTTATTTTGAGTTTACTTGTGGTAAAAGGAAGATGGAAATGTTCTTCCTGAACTGGATGTGTTTTGCAGTGTCTGACTGGAATTTCATATATACCTGGAGGGATTTCTGTCAGTGCAGGGAGCTGTGAGCGAACTGTGGAAATGCAATCCCGGGACAGCCTCTCATGGGGTTTTTCCTTTCAAAGTCTGAGCCCTTCAGCCAGGAATACCCAGCTGGTGTTCCTGAACCTACTCACCAGCTCCAAACTGCCACAGCTCTTCCATGGGAGAGAGTCAGTGGTCATCCCATAAGAGCTTCTGCTAGCCACCCTCGAACAGATGCTTTAATAAATGAATATCCAGCTGTTGAAGCAATCCTACACTTCTTGTGTCTTTGGTTTACTTCAATCTTGCTTAATTCTCAGCCTCTGAGCAGGCTCCTCAAAGGCATCCTGTTGTCCCTGCGTGTATGAACTGCAGATTGTTCAGGTCACAGCAGTGACGAGCTCCACGTCAGTCCTTTCCAAACAGGGCTCAACCATTGCCTATCCCAGACAAATGTCCTCAGGCCTTTTCTCTCCCTGCAAATGCAGGTGGTGCAGATGGAACTCAGGTACTCTGGAAGGCTCCCTCTCTTTCTGCAGCACTCAGTCCTACCCAGGGAACCTGTACCGTGCACACCTTGTGTTGTATGTAGAGTGACTGTCTATATGTAGACAAGTGGTTCACCCAGCAATTCATGTTCTGGAGTCTGGTGGGATTTGGTGACCAATGAGTTTAAAAAGTTTTTGTCCTTAAAAAGCCATTGGAACTATTGCAGGTTTTTTTTTCATTGCTGAAACAAACATAAGAAAATGCATTAGGACTGAAATTGTGGGAGGGAATAGAGTTCTTGAGTGACTGATATTTTGATAACGTTTTCTAGAGTAGCTGTTTTTGGAAGGTGATAACACAATGAGGTAGCACAAATTTTGTAGTTACAGGTGCAGATTCCAGGGAAATCACCTCTGTAAGTGCCTCTCTCCTTTTTACAATCATGCTAAATTTGATTGTGCTGCACTGATTATAAACTAGACCAAACGCCATGGCTATTAACATTCCAGTCGGGATACATACTGAGTGATGGTGTTGCTGAGAGCTCTAATTTTGAAACAGAGGGAAATTGCTAGCTCTGTAACAGGTCTGTTGTGTCCTTCACAATCACGTGTGTGGGTGTACACATGCACTCCCAAGTGTGTGTGCACATACAAAAGCTTCAGGTGCACCCGTATGAGAAGGAAAATGTCTACTCCTCTTCAAAACTGGACTCCAGGGTGGATTTTGCCATCTGGCAGCCAAACTGGTCCCTCAGCTTTTGAGGCTGACCTTACTCTGCAGTACAGTCTGGCAGAGCAGAGACTCCAGTTTGGATCTCCTGTGCCTCAGATCACTTCTCTTCTGATTATAGTCACTACCTTAGTACAATAAGTTGCAGAAACTGGTGCTTCTGTGCATCTGTCTTTGAAAAATTGTTCCGACACTCTAAAAATTATCACTAACTTTTACAAAAAACTGTCTTTAAAATTAAGTGCTTTGTCCCATTGAAACTGTTCCTTGTAGAAAGAGTTTAGAAAAAATATGTCTTGGATTGGCTATTTCACATTCCACCAGAAAGATGAATGGGAGCAAGGAAGTGTTTGTGACTCAGAGAATGTTTTGTTTATCGGCATGATCTCAGCTCTTTGGTCCAAAACCTTTCCTGTTTGACATAGTGTAAGTGCGACCTGCCAGAGATTGTTCTGCCAGACAGGGGTATAACAGTGGCTGTGAGGTCAATGAGAAAAGCAGGAAGAGCAAGAAGGAGGAGCCAGTGAGATGTGGTAACTATAGCTACTGCTCTTTTGTAGGAAAAGGAAGAATGGGATTGTGATGATGATGATGTTAAAAGGCATTAGCAGCATTCAAGCATGTACAATCGGTGTGAGGAGACAATAAAGCTACCTAGGAAAATAAAGCTGTTAAAATTGTAGAATAATTTGTGTTGGAAGTGGCATCATCTGGTCTAACCATCTGATCAAAGCAAGGTTTATCTGTCTTGTACTTGCATGTCCACACTGTCCACTGCAAATAATGCAGCCCAGGATCTTAAATTGGTTCTTGCAGCTCCCAGTGTCTCCAAAGACACAGCAAGACCTGAAGCAGTGGCACAGCCTCTGGGCCTCAGGTTTTGCTTGATGTGAGCTTGCCTGGAATGGCAGGTGGCCTGAGCAAGACTACAGGACAAAAGATTTCACCACTACGATCTACAAGTTGCCTTCTTCTTCTAACTTATGCCCCAAGCTTCTACTGACATGATTTCTCTCGCTTTCCTTTCTTTCTTTTGTTTTTTTTTTTCATCTCCAAAGTGCTGTGGGGACTCTCGTGTTATGCCCTGTGGTGTTTTGCACCTTTACACATTGTACGTAGGAACACTTTGACCAACATACGCTGTTGTTCTCTCCTAAAGCTCTGGCAATGCAAAGCAACCATAAACCACCCTAGCTCTAAGTTATGACAGGTTCACCACTGCATTAGCCAGTGCTGTGATGCAGAGAACATAGAGGATTGCAGCAACTCTCACTCTTCATCTCCCAGCCACTGCATTCACTCTGAGGCACATGCTCAGAGATTCATTCTGCTCTTGTTTGCACCTTGGAAAGTCAAGAGTAACTTCGAGTCAGTAAATTGAATTATGTTATGGGTGGGGGCAAGAGGCCAGAGCAGATTACATTTCACTTTTTTTTCCTCCTCTAGGCATTTACTTTTTTAAAATTATTTAATTTAGAAGGGGATTAGAATTCTTCTTTAAGCTGCTTTTCTATCCAACTTTATTATTTGCTTTTCATTTGTTTGCTGCCAATATGGGATGTTTTCTTTCTTAATCACTTGCTAGCATGGTGATTTTTCTTAGAATATATTCAGATCACAACAATTTTCTGGCAAAGAAAAGCATGAAATTCACTACCCTTGAAATCTGCATCCGTATGGAGGAAAATATACCCTTTCATATTTCACTGTCAGAAAAGAATAGTAGCCACAGAGTTATACTTAGTTATTGAACTTTGCAATATTCAAAAGAGGAGCAAAATAATATATAAAGGATACTGATTTTTCTGTCACTTATCAGGCATGTATGTTATTTAACTGACCACGATCAGCTAATAATTCCTTATAAAAACCTGCATGTGTTTCATACTAATGTAGGAGGATGACACTGAACAGACTGTCATTACTGTCCATATGGCTGTGGTCTCAGACTCCCCAACACTGTTCCAGCCATTTAGAAAGCTGGAGAAAAAGCTGCTCAGATTTCCAAGTCCATCTCACTTTCTTTGCCCTGAATGCTAATCCTGCATTAAGGTAGAAAACAGCTTGAAATATTGCATAAATAGGAATGCTTAGCACCTACTTTGTACTTCTGTTCTTCAAGCTGTTCTGTCATTTTTATACATTGCACTGAGAGTGGAAGAAATTCAGAAATTGTGTGGGCATCAGGCTTGCGAAGAGAATCTGTAGCTCCTGTGGGTAGTACAGTTGTTATTTAATTTATGTACTTGGGAATAACAGGATGGAGCTCAGAGCTTGTTGATTTGTGTAAGACCTGCAAGTTTCCTCTGCTGTCTCTTGACTTTGTGAATGGAAACTTCATATAAGCTGGAGAGCAACTGTTCCTGAACAGAAAACAGACTGAGAACTAAATCTGTTGATTTCTGTAAATGAGCTTTCTGAATGTTGAATCTTCGTCATTTTTTTGAGTGTTATGAAATTGGATCTGTTAGTATATTATTTATTAGCAATGTTACAATGTCGAAAAGAAATACTGCAGGTAGAAAGACCATTTCCTCATTCATTAATGACCAAATTTAGAAATTATCTTGTATGTTGTGTAACCAGTGGAATTTTTCAGTGCCTTCACAAAACCGAGGTTGTCCCAGTCACTGGTTTTATTTCTCTTCACCTAGTAAGGCTACTTGCATACAGTGACATCCTCATTTCTTTTTAAACCCAATTTTTTGCCTGTCATGCATATTCTTTATGGCAAGATTGTAGCAGAGATGTTTTGTGTTCACAGAATTGCTACCTCATTCAAAAGAGGTTCCCTTGGAGATGTACCAGGATATACAAAGGCAAACCAGGTCCAGTGAGTATTTATGTGGAGGACAGAGGAAAGACAAGGCTGTATCAGATATTTACTATTCCTTTTTACCGTGGTTACTCACAAATTCCTTCTGTGTCCTTTTTTTGGAATCTAGCATTACCTGAGTAACCTTTTAGCTGCCTCTGGAAGTTGACAGGTGCCAAGTTCTTCTTCCCCTGAATGTTATAGATCTAGAGGAAAATCCTTTCAGCTAAAATAGTTCATGCAATACAAAAATTTATTGCTCTGCAGGTGGACTCCTGCCACACTGTAGCTTCTTGAGCTGAAAGATGTGAAAACTTTCCCTGGTGTAAAATTAAAAATATACATTATCCAGTTAAGAAATATATGGGAACCCTATCATCTGCTGTCAGACAACTACTATAAAGTATATATTTTCCTCACTTTTTTCCCTTTAAATATTTAACTAGATGATTGTCTGATTAATATTAACCTGACATACTCAGTGTATTATCTCATTGCTGTTATCTCTGAGGAAACTGGATGTTCTTGGAGAACATGTGTGTGATGTCTTGTGTCTTCTCTGCTAACTCCACTTTTGTTCCATCTCATATGAATCTCTGTTCTTCTTTCAAATACACACTCTTTCTTTCCTTTGTAGGAACCTGACCCTGGTTTGTACCAGTGTTAGAGGGGATGGTGGTGCCTGTTTTCTTTTGCTCCCCATTTCACAGGGACCACATAGAGCGCAGGGTGACTGTGCTGCTGTATCATGTGTCTCTGAAGTCAAAAAATGTCGTGATTCTACTGGCACTGCCAGTCCTCTGGCTGTTTTCCTGTCACCCATCAGTGGTATCTCTCCTTCTGTACTATCCTGCTATCCTAGTGAAGATTTGGGCCCACTTCTTGGTGTGGAGAGAGTCAGTCCTGGATAGCTCCTGTTTTGGCTGCTTTTTCCTTAGTAAGTGCCTCAGGCACACCACTTTGGCTCTTCCCCTTCTCTGCCATTTCCTCTGACCACCTGATTGATGTAAGGAGCGTATTAGCAGATGGCAGATATTCTTTTCCTGTCAAACAGATAACCTGAAAATATTGTCAACTTTTATGAAAAAAGGGCTGGAAGCCCGTTCTTTGGCTGTAATTTATCAAAGTATATCTCATTTCTGTTTACACCAACTACTCACACAGACCCCAATCTTTAATGGTTGTGCCCTGCACCTGCACTGTGTTATTGCAGAGTAAATGACAGCATGACAGTTTCTTGGGCTGCCTTATTTTTCTTTGAAGAAAAGGATAATCACCATTTATCTAAAGGAAGTGTGAGAGCCAGTGGCATGTCCACTGAATGTGTAAGCAGCTGCCCAGATAGCCTGTGCTGCTCTGATGTAAAGCTGGCTGAGTATGACAGGGGCAAAGAACTGAGAGGCACTAGAAAGGTCAGTACAGCTTTTCTTTTGAATGTTGTATTAGTTCTATTGTGCTTGGATATTGCACACTGGGAGAATGCTGAGAAGATAAGTGGAAAAGTACGTGATTTGTTACGATGTTTCAGACAGACAAGTCAATCCTGCTTTAGGGAAGCAGCAAATCTCATTGGCTGCCTTCACTGCAATGGGAGCTCTAGGACAGAAATATAATATGCACATTTGACTCTTCTCTTTTATATTTTTTTGTAGGATGTTTCAGTACTTCACTGACAAATGCATAGATTTCAATAGCTTGCTTTTGATTGTTGTCAATTTAGATAAATGTGCCTGGAAAGTACTGTAAAAACAGCATTTTCTTGAGTTATTTGTACAGGGAGTTCCATTAAATGTGTACAACCAGAGGGTAAAATTAATCTGAAATTAATAATGTAGAGCTCTGCGAGAAGACTTAGCAAGTGTACTACAGAAATGGAATCTACAGATCTCACCCAACTAAATTTTTAACATTGTACTCGGAATGTGTACTTGGAATGAGTGAGCAAACATTAGATATTCAAGAAATGTTTGCCAAGTCTGCTGCAAGAAGTGTAGACAGCTAAAAGATGTCAACAGGGAATATTGTCATAACACTAAGAATTATGTGTTATCTAGTGCTTAACGCTGAACGCCATGTAAACAATTAATCACAGAATAGAAACTACTGAAAGCAAACAAGTAGTAGCATGAGAGTTGCATTCACAGCCTTGCACTAATCAAGGAAGTTGTGTTTATTGCTTCTGATGGATAAATCATTTTAGCCTTTTTTTTTTTACATGTTATATCTTAAACACCTGCATCCTTGTGATGTTTGAGAGATCTTATTTCTGGAGAAGACTAAATGCAAATGTTTATTTTTCTGCAGTGGGATGAGCCTTGTAAAGAGTAATGAGAAATATGATTGCTAAACCTTAGGGTGCAGTGCTGTTTGCAATATATAGTCTCATATACACACATATGAAATAGACATAAGACAAAGGCAGCCATTTTACTTGACAACTTTATGACCATCTACCACACTGAGTCACTGAATGACATATGCTGAAGTTTCAAATATTTCATAAAATGCCAAGGCATTATTGTTTTAGTTATAATTCAGGAACTGGGGGGAGGGAAGGGGTGTTTCAGTGCCCCAGTGTTGTGAGAGGAACTCTTTGTGCACTAATTGGGTTTCACAGTACGTTATATTATGTTTACGTATCTCATTTCATTACACAAACCTTGTGTATTTTACACCATACCCACCTGTACTTTGCGGGTTAGGGAAGAATATTCTTTCTTGGTGGGAGAGTATTTTTATCAGAGGTTACCAGTTATCACTCCTGATTTTCACTCTATGTACAAACTGTCAGCCCTCTAAGAAGTGGCCTCTTTCACTATCCATGGAAATGAAGTGTTTCATTAATTCATTTAATGAGAGCAGGACTCTCTCATTGCTATAAGCTAATCAAAAGTAACCTGTTTTGCATGCAAAGGACTTTCCTCTAAACTTCTGAGATCAAAGCAGGTCTGAGACAGAGAAGCAGGTTTGATTGTTCTCTGAAAGTCCCACCTAAAGAGATAGTCATTATAATTATTATTTCCTTTGTTACTGAAATGTTATCTTTCTACTAGTATTAAATGACTTAACAATAAGGTATTATCTTTTTGCTCTGGGCAGAATTTGTCTCCATTTTGATATATGTCTCATCACAAAAGTTAATATGTAAACTAGTTGATCTTATTCATGTTTGGAACTCAAAGGGAAGTTGAACCTATCCTCACTTTGTCTAAAAATTTCTAAAAGGTATGAAAGATTAATCTCTTATTAACATTTGCCTGCAGCTATTTCTAAAATGTGTTAGTTGGTTTCTGGGAAATTAATTAATTCCAAAGGAATGATAAGTGTTCTTAGCTTTGTGGGTTTTATACAGGACTAGATTCTTACCAAAAGTCACAGTATTTCAACAGCAGAGCATTAAAAGGGACAAGTTCAGAGCAATGCAGCTTGACCTTTTCAGCTTCCCAGCTGTGTAGAAGTCCTAAAAAACTAATTTTCATAAGTCGCAAAGTGGCTGTTACACCATAAAGAGCAGCAGTAAATGTGCTAATATTTTTGTTATTTAAACTAGTTTTTCATATTAAAAGGATACACTTAGAAAGACACTGAAGTCCATATAATAATGGAATATCAAGGGAGTTAGGCCAGTCTGCAGGACCCTTTTGTGCCTATTCTGCTTTTATATTCCCTAGTCAGGCATGTCTATCACTGACTTTCCTGACAAAGACAAGTTTTTAATGCATTTCTGCTGGGACCTCACCCTTCAGACCTCTTCAGAATTACAAACTACTGCTTTAGAGACACTGAAGTCTCTACCTCAATTTGTATTGTAAATTCCTTCTCGTGGTGTTGGAGCCGTTATAAATCACTGTCTGTAGCATTCCTTTTATGTTCCATAGGACAACTTCACTAAGGATGCTGCTGCTTTGGAATAGGCATCATGAGCAGAGCCTGCAGGGAAAGCAGGGGGGCAGCGTTGCTGCCTGGGCTGTGATGCTCTTTGCAGACTCCAGACTCTCCCTGATAAGTGTGAATTAAAGACCTGCAATAATGGATTTGAGTGCTAACACGGAAGGGATGGATATCATCACTCCCTGCACAGGGATGTGACATGAACTATGACACATAACAGAGGAATGGAGGAAGTGTGTGAAGAAAAACTGAGAACTTGCAAAATAGGTGAAAAAGATGGGATGTGCTATAATAGGATATGCTCAAGTTTCAGTCCTTAAATAGAAATAATTAATGGCACAAATAGTTGTTATCACAGTGATCTGAAGATGTTAAATGGCTCACAAACTGAATGTGAGTCAACAATGTCCTGTTGTCAAGAAAAAGGCAAGAATCCCAGTGAGGGTGACAGCAGCAAGAACTATTAAGGGTATCAAAAACTCGACCTGTGGGGACTGAGCTGAGGAACAGGGCTTTAGTTGGAGAAGGAGAAAATGGAGGGGAGACACAAAATTAGTTTTCAGCTCTCTACGTGATAGCTGCAAAGAGGGAGTGTATCTCCTCTACTGATACTGGGATATAACATAACAGTCTTAGGAGGGGACATATGGGATTAGAAACCAGGAAAACTTGCTAATGACTGGAGTGATTAAATGCCAAAGCAGGTCACAGGATTTTGGGGATGTTGTGGAGTTGCTGCTCATTGTCTTCTCTGAGCCAGTAGAACAGATCATCAGAAATTTCATCAGGAGTTGTTGATTCTACTTTTTGGTGGGAAGGTTTCTGACATGAACTCCTGTGGTCGGTTCCAGCAATCCTCTAGTGTTACAGATGACACAGGGATGAGAAGGATGGTGTCTATGCTGTCAACCCTGTGTTAGTGGAAAAGGATGGAACCATGCCTGTGTTTGGGGTTTCTCAGTCGTTAGAGCTGCACAAGGGCAGATGAACTCAGCTTTCCTGAAAATGAATTAATTCAGCTTGTTGCCTGCCTTGCTGCCTGGAGAGATCTGCTGGTCACCCAGGGAAGGCTACAGCAGCAGCATTTCTGGACAGTCAGCCTCTGGCTTGGCTTCTACATTAGAAAACATGGACTTTGCCTGACGTGCAGCTAATGCTGAGAAGCAAGGAAGCTTTCTCCCACATCTGCTAATTTATTTCCTGTGCTCTTCAGGATCTGTGATGTGAAGCTAATTTCATGATTTAGACTGTTAATCACTGTAGCAGGGATAGCAGGCTTTGTTCTCAGTTTACCCAGTACCTATTACAATGAAGCTTCACAGTAGCACAACAAACAACAGCAATAATGGCATGGAGGTACTTGTTCCATCACCTAGGAGGTTTTTTTCCTCTAGCTTTCTTGTGGCTCCACACATTTTGCATACAATGACAGCACAGAAAAAGAGCAATCTCTAAGCAAGCCTGTGAGACTGACAGCTTCTTACTCTTATTCACTGCAGGGCAGTCACATGCCAAATATTAAAAGGAGTGCTTTAAAAATACCAAAATGAACAATAACATCTGTAAGGCACCAAAAGCAAAGGCAGTAAACAAACCAAAACAAAGTAGAACACATCAAGGGTGGTATTTTTTTGTGTCTGTTCCCCTTAAGGTATAAAACATTTCATAGATGATTGACACATAGGATTGAATTAATCTGAAAAACTTACTCATTTGCATCCTTTGAAAACTGTTGGCCACACGAAAGCCTGGGGAAGTTACATAACTGTCATCCAGAGCTGTGCATTCAAGTAGTCATTACACTAGTTTAGCAAACTGATGTTTCTTACTGCTTCTGTAAGAAGGATTTCATGATGCTACAAAAAGGTAACAAGACTGTTATGCCTCTGTATATTCTGAGAATATGGTTGTCTGTCTCTGAAGTCTAAAAACAGCAATCTGAGTACCCAATGGAACAAGTAATAATTAATTTCTTATAGTTCAATTGTGCTTTCATTTTTTAAGTCTTGTGTTTTTTCCCCTCTCCTCTGTTACTTTTTATTTCATTTTACTACCAGTTTGTTCAATTTCTTCATGCATCTGTTTCTTAATTTCAGTTCATTTTAACTGTTTCGTCTCTTGTAGGTGACTCATCTGTATATATACGAGGCATTTGAGACTGAAATCTTCTAACGAGTGTTTGGCTTCTCTTTGATAGAACATCAGTGTCTGTGTAACCTGTGTCTCTTTAATCTCCACCCAAATGATATGGAGCGTGTGGGCCCTAAGAGACCAAGGCGATGTCCAGCAAGTCTAGATGTCAGAAACCTGTCACCCCTTTCTCTGCTCCCTCTGGAATATTATTAATATTTTTTTGACTCTTTTGAGTTGTGAAAGTATTCAACTCAGCAATAATCCTTTAATTGAAAAAAAATATAGCAGATTTGGCAGGTTGTGCTTGCATTTCACATGTATCCTCCTTCACAAGGTGTACTGTGTTCTTCTAAGGAGGTGGGACCCACTGGGCAGTGGAGACAGGGAGATAGTGGAGAACCACTGGATGTGATGGGGGGAACAGGCTTATGGAACAGCAGGGCTTGGCAAGCAGGTGAGTTACAGCAGGAACCCTGGAGCCTGGATCTCCTGCATGAAGGTGGCTGGACTGTTGGGAGAGGCACTGAGCTGGGCAGGGTTCCTGCCTGGAAAGGTCTGTGACATGGTGTGCTGCTGCTCAGAAAGATGCTGAGTTGATTAGAAGCAAAACATTCCAAGTTTTGTTCAGACAAAGTCAGGCTTTTGGGCATTTAAAATCCCTCTGGAGGAGGTCTAGACAGATCTACCTCAGAGCACAGGCTGGCCTTTTCTCTCTCTCTTTCTGGTAACTGTCACGCTGATTGTGGTGCTCCACTTTCACACACCGAGGTGTTGGTTCAGGTGTGTCACACAGGTCTGCGTGGTGTTCCCACAGAGCAAGTCCTTTGTCATTTTGTTGCCTCTGGGAATCTCCCCTGCATTGCCACTATGCCAGCAGTCTGTAGGCCACCCTCTGTCTCTTGCTGTCTGGAAGCTCTGCAGGTGATGAGCTGCTGGGTTTTGCTGTGAGTCAATGTAGTCCTTAATCTCTTGATCAAGCCCTCCACAAGTGATATCCATTCTCCCTGCTTCCTTATACCATGGGCTTCTTAAAAATCCCATGCTGTTCACACACATTGTATCTTACACGAGAAATGTGTAACCGAACTCCTTCCTCAGTGCAAACGCTGTGGGCAGTTTAGGGCATAATGAGGTGTTGCAGATGCTTTCCCTCAGTTTTGCATCTACACAAAGTCCTAAATCCAGGATTACAGCAGGTAACAAGGTGACAGCGTGTATCAGAGTTGCTTTCACTTGTTTAGGTGGTTTGCTGAATCCAGGCCTAAAGGAAATTAAATACTCCTAACACTGAATTGGGGCTGAAGATGAGAACTTATATATGTAAGCCTGCGTATTGTTTTGGGCAATGCTCGTTTTAGTCTCAGGATTTGTTTACATGTAGAAGATAAATGCTGAATGGGGGGAAAAAACCCTACTGTTTCAAGTAAGGAAAACCAGAATAAGAAACATGCCTTTGAACTCTGTTGTCAAGTTTTAGCTAAACATTTCTTGGATCTAACAACTTTACGTTGTATAAGCAGAGTTTGTGAAGAGCAAAGACAGGCAAGTTGGTGAATCTGTTGTCTGTAAAATACAGTTTGTGTGACTAAGGCAAGAAATATTCTTTAATCTAATAATGAATATCTTTCTGTATAAAGATCATTCTAAAATTCATTTTCAAAACTTTTAGGTTAGTTACATCAAAATATATAAAATAAGTTTCTTTAAACTTCATTTATTTCTTCATTATCTTCTCTGCCTACTCTGGTATAATTAAAGTACAAATGAAGTAAGTTTTAAGTGCAGGGAGAAATTGTAATAGCAGTTGAGTTAAAAAAGTAGTGGAAAGAAACTAAGTTGTACGTCAAATCTCTTTAGATCTTCAGTTAACGATATTGAAAATCCTGTAGGTCACGTTTGTTTTTATAACATTACCATGCAAAAACATCAGTAGGCAAAATCCAATCTGCATAATTGAAGCAAGTTAAATGATATGAAGAATGCCTCTAACAAACAGCTATGAGGGACATGTACTTATACATAACCATCAGTGTAACTCTGTAAGTCTACTTAGACTTAATTACAGTGCTGCAGAACTCAGCACAGAAGCTGTGAGCTGTGAAAAGAGACATTTTGCATATTGCTGTAGGGATCAGCGTATTTATGCAAGACACTGACATGACTTTACTCTTAAGGGCTAATTGAAACAATTGGTTTTGACTACACTGGCAATATGGAAACAGAGCAAGGAGAACAATGGCAAGTGCCGTAGGACTGCTCTGCAATCAGAGCTGTCATCTCTTCTGATCTGCACATGTCATATCAAAAGCATTCTAGTGCCTGGCTCAAAACTTTTAATTCGGTGAAACACACAGACACCCAACCCCAAACCTCCTCAGGATATTTTAACTTAACCACAAATAAATCATTGCACAGTCTCATCAACAAGCCAGGAAAAAAGGAATGATAAACATTTGCTACCCCAAGTCACCTGACCAGGAAAGGATTAGAGCTCGACATTGATATCACTTATGTTGACATAAATCTTAAGAGATTTTGTGACAGTTACTGGTATTACTCCAGTGAAGAGCTGGTCTGATATCAAGGTATGGTTTGCAGTTTATTGAAACAACTAAAGGAAGAGTAGAATTGCAAATAGCAGATTGAAAAGATAATTTTGTAAAGTTAACTGTGAAACAAAACGTTCTCTTTAGGCTGTGTTATTCCAGTAATTGCTAAATACAGTCATTTTCTAAAGACAACAGCAAGGCTTGCAACGCTCTCCCACAGTGTCGGTCTGCCCGAGTGAGGCTGTTACAGCTGAGTGGGTGAGGACTGATGGGATGGACACGCTCAGAACTGCAGTTCTCTGCTCAGAGACCCATGACAAGGGTACCACAGGGGCACCTACTGACCCTGTCCTGTTCAGCATCTTTGTCAGTGACTGGAGCAGGCCACAGAGTGCAGGCTCATCACGTGTCCAAGTGACAAGCACAAGAGCACACAAGGGAACCAGAACTAAATCCCACAGCTGGGAAGGAAGAACCTGGAGCAATGATGCAGGCTGGGGCTGCCTGGCTGGTGAAGCAGGTTGCCCAGAAAGAGTTGTGCAGTCTCCATCTGTGAAAGCTTCTGTGATGTAACCAGATACAGCCCTGAGCAGCCTGGTCTGACCCCTCAGCTGACCCTTCTTTGAGCAGGAGGTTGGACTTAGAGCTCTTCTGGATTCCCTTTCAAATTCAAGTTACTTTGTGGTTCTGTGATTTCATGATGATATTTAAAACTAAGTTTTCAGGGGGTTTTTACAGTCTTTACTTTCAGGAGCTTATTCAGGAAATTAATACAGAGCAGATGAAGTTTTTCAACAAAATTTTAAGACAAACTTTTCTCAGAAGCAAACAATTTCTGGAACAGTTTATTTTTTTAACTCATAGGCAGAGTTTGGGGAGATACAAGACAGAGATCATGGATTCATCCAGGGACATACTCATAGAGTGACCCAGGAGAGGCTTGATGGATCTGGGGTAAGGAGAGGATTAGGGGGATCCTGATTTGCAAAGATAAACAATACTTTACACATCTAGTACTGCTTACTGCTAATTAATGCACTTAAGGGCATAGAATACATGAATTTCACTATAATTGCTGACATCTAACAAAAAAAAAAAAAAAAGGATGAAGAACTTTTCTGTGCCGAAACCTTCAAGTGAATCTTTTTAGAAACATCCTAAAGTAACTACAAATTTAAGACCCTGGGCCAGGCCTTCGGGTGGTGGGAAGGAGCATGGATCTGCTGACCTCTGTAGGGTAAATCAGATCTGTACTCATGGAGCACAAAGACACATTCTAGGCAAAAGGAGCAGGCAAATGTTCCTATACATGAAAAATGCTTAGAAAGATCATGTGTGAGAATAGAATATTACCAAAGACCTTTCTCAAAACAAAACAAAACAAAACAAACACTCTACAAAACCAAAAAAAGGCAATTGTTCAAGAAGTCACTTTCAGGGCTGAGGAAAAGAAAAAGGCAAGTTGTTTTCTTTATCTCAGGTGAGAAAGAAACACATCAATGAGATAAAGAGACCATCTGGCTCCTGGACTCTGAAAATATGAGAGCTCTTGAGGCTGACATTTCTTCACTCAGTGACAGAAAAATATGTTAAAAAATAAAATTTATTAGGGTAGAAGAAGCAGACAGAATTGTGTGGTCCAGAGAGGTGAAATAAACTCACTTTGTACGAAATGATAAAGCACCTCCAGAAGATGAAGAGCATATTTCATGGCAGAATCATGTGCCAATAATTATCACTACATTGAACTGAAAATTTACATTATAGTAGATACCTGTCTTTATATAGAGAGGGGAAAGAAGGTTCTGAATCTTTTTTTTCACTGCATTATGATAAGAATTCTGACTTATCAGTCTGAAGGGTATTACCAATTTGGAAGGAAACCATCCTGGGAGAGCACTAGGATGGAGTTGTTTCTAAGAGCTAGGATCAGGTTTTCTTAATCTAGAAAGAATCAACAGATGAAGAAGAAAATAAAGCCTGTTGTATTGGACAACTACATCTGAAATATTTTAAAAGGCATTTTAAATCAATGTTCTCCACTGCCAGCTATAAATCCTCTGGGTGGATTATAAAATCTTCCCATGATTGCTAGATTGGAAAATAGTATGAATAATGCCAAGACATTGAGTCATGTTAAATTTTAACCATAAACCAATATCAGCACTCTAATAAATTTTAGGAGAATGATATTAGATTTCTATATCTTATTTCATTGTACTACTGTAAGAAATGATGTTATTTAATGATAAGTACTTTATGAAGAGCATGAATTCAAGTCCTGTAGTAGCAGTACTGGATTAATGTACATCACCACATCACAGATGGCTGTTCTACAGCCAAGGCCCAGTCTTTGGGGAGAGCTTCTCCTGAGCACAGTGAGGAGAGTCCATGCCACAAGGAACTTTGTGTAAGAGAGCAAAGCTGTCAGAGGGAGCACAATGTATTGCTAACAAATGACACTGTCAAATATAATTTCTATATGCATGTATATCTGCACGATGTGTACTAATATCCCAGGCTTTCTGACTGGAGAATTTTAAATGCTCCTGATTTTTGGCAGTACTCGCCATGATCCCAAAGCTGAATGTCCAGGTATTTTCACGACCTTTCATGTGTTAATCCATGTTGTTATTCTGCCAGGTGAGTTTTTGGGAAGTGTGCACAGTGCCTGCAGGTTTTTTGAAAGTTTTCCAAAAATTGTTTACACAATATACTCCTAATTAGTTCTCATATATGTTTGCAATTTGGGAAGCCTCAAATGGCTGGTGGGAAGTCCTAGCTGCTCTTTGTTTTTTTCTGGCTAGAGGAACCAAACTCACTCAGGAATAAGTTCCATGGGTTTTAGGAGACTTGAGAAAGCAATTAATGTGTTCTGATTTATTTATTATCCTTGTCAGGCATTTCTGCAGTGTGAAATCAGCTCAGTGTGGCACAGGTCTGGGTTGCACACTCTGCTTACACACATTTATGTACTCCACACATAGAACCAAAGCTTTCAGTACTGGAGGGGCAGGCAGAACTCAGCAGCCCTGATTTTTTCTGTGGCTCTATAAAAAGTGTCCCTGAGCTGTTATCTCTGCAAATAAAATCCTATTTCAAGTTAAGGTATGCATCCAGCTTTTTCTGGTCATTGCAGTGATCTGCAGAGGTTTCCCCAGTGGTACTTGGTGTATCAGACTTTGTTTCTCAGAACCCCCTTATCTGGAAACTCTCTGCCTTATGGGGTTGCTACAACCCCACGAGAGGTTTTGTTAGAAGCACTTGAGCCTTTCCCATTGCTCAGAGTGAAGTAAGGTACAGATATATGAAACAAGGGCACACTTGGGCAATCTTTCTTGGTTCTGACCAGAGAAAGTTGTTTTGGGAAGTGTTAAAAGTCCAGCTCTTCTATTTTGCATGGAATAATTTATGTGTATATTTATGATTGTTTTTCAGAAAGCTTAGATTTATTTCTCCGAATACAGTTTAATAGGAATCCATACATAAAGATTTTCATCAGAATGTTTTCTGTACAGACTCAACCCATTTAGCAATGAATCACTCCTTCAAAAGTATAACTGCTCTTTTTCACTGAGATAAAATATGTTATTTGCTCACAGTTACCCTAAAGATCATCAGTAACTGATGCCACAGAGATTCAATTAAGATGTAAATGTAAAATGTCAGTAGAGAAACGAGTCTTTTATGGGACACATGAACATTTGAAAGTTTTAGAACTAGAACATGAGTCACTGAGCTCACCCTAAAGCCCCATCCTGCTTAGTAAATGAAGATGTTTAAAAGCCTGACTGGCCATGGCCTTGAGCATCCTGCTTTGAGCAGGGTGGCTGGATTTGCCAATCTCCTGAGGTGCCTTCCAGTGTCAGCTATTCTTTGATTCCACAAACTCTTGAAACTCGCCCTTCTGGTGCCATTCTCTCCTTGTAAGAAAGTTCTGTGGCAAGTTATTGTATAAATTTGCAATACAGGAAAGTCTCTGCCTAAACTATTTTTGGCAAATAACTTCAACTGAATTTTATGTTTGTCTTTGAGGATATGCTATAGCTACCTATGTAAGTGGTTTTAATAATTAAAGCAAATAATCTTTCATGAAGGTTCTTGAACTGCAGTCATCTTAAATGGAATATTATATATGCAGTAGCATCCAAGTGATCTTGCCAAAGCTAGACAGCAATTTCTCTTGCTGATGGAACACTCCATCATGAGAACAAGGAGGCAGATCCTGCACTGTTTTGCACCTGGCAGAATTCCATTGACTTCATTAGGTGGATTTATCCTGAGTGTTGTAGATTTCTAAATTTTACAGGAATATGGCACAGACATGAAAAATTAAAATATAAAAAGCTACCAGTTCTGGCCCTGTAAAAACAAAGTGATAATGCTGGGGATGTATGTTCCAAATGGAGGAGGTTGAATTTACTAAATTAACTCCAAGGCTGTATTAGGATAGTAAGAATTTCAGCACTGTTTTGTACTGAAAATATCAGTTTCGCAATAGACACAAAAATAAAGCTGATAAAAGCCAGGGCAGAAAGTTTAAACTACTTTCTTGACCTCTCCAGAATGACACTCTGGGCTGGGAAAACCTGAATTGCCTCAGTGCCATGTGCGTGTGAGTGAGGGCTCTGCTTGACAGGTTGTCACCATTTCCAGCAGGACAATGTGCTTTTGGAAATTCCAGCACTTGTTTGCTGGGAGCTGGTCCCAGCAGCCAGTCCTGGGGAGCAGCTGAAGTGTTTGCTTCCTTGTGATATCTGTCACAGTGTGATATATAATGCCCATAGGTCCACAAATTAGTGATGCTCAAATGTCCTTCCTTCCACTTTGATCCAGGGAAAGGAGACAGGGGAGAAATGAAAAGAGGGAAGAACAGACAGAGAAGGAAAAAATAGCAGATGCAGAAAAAACAGGAAAAAAAAGGTCAAATGGTCATCCAAAAAAGAAACAGAAAGCTGTGAAGAACTTGAGGAAAAAGGACCTGCAAAGAGTTTTTCCTTCAGGATGTTTTTATGATTTAACTGTTAGTCTGGTTTTCCTGTGGAGAAGGGGAGTGTCTTTTCACACTGTGGGCATGCATCCCCTCTCCCCATAAGAATCCTTGAATTACTTGACCAGTTTAATTCAAATTTTGTGGAAGCACAATCCCTATTGGTTTCATCAACGTGAATGACAGTGGAAGAGAGGAGGAAAGTCTCTTTCTGTTTGGGAGCAGAGGGGAAAATGCAGCACAACCACCTAACCACACACTGTGTTACACTGCAGAGAAAAGGTGATGAGTACCTCAACCTTAGAAAAGGTTCAGCAAGGGCTTATACACCAGCCTATCAACTAGGAAACCCAGGTAAGAAGAAAACAAGGTTTTGTTAGTTTTGAAAGTTTTGGATTTCCCTAGGTGTTTTATTTTAAGTAAAAATTGACTGGAGATTGAGAAGGACTGTAAGAGCCAGGTCACTAGCTAAAAGCTATTTTCAATTAACTTTAGCTTTGTTAAATTTAGAATTGGGCTTCCAAATGGCTCTCTGGTGGGGTGAAAATAAGAGTTGAGGTGAATAGAAAGCTAGAGAACTGAGTCTTCCCTCTGAGAAAATTCTGCAAAATTCCAGGACTAGTAATGTAAGTAAATCTTGCCATTCCTCATCAGGAAGTAGGTCTGCTATGAGATGATAATTATAGTAGATGCATTAAAGAGAGGTAGTAACCCAGTGATGACTCAACCTGGAACCTGGATATGTAGTGACAGAGGGCAGGTTTAGATTAGATATTAGGCAGCAGTTCTTAACTGAGGGTGGTGAGGCCCTGGCACAGGTTGCCCAGAGAAGCTGTGTTTGCCCCATCCCTGGAAGTGTCCAAGGCCAGGTTGGATGGGGCTTGGAGCAACCTGGGATAGTGTAAGATGTCCCTACCCATGGCAGGAAGATTGGAACCAGATGATCTTTAAGGTCCCTTCCACCCCAAACCATTCTATGATTCTATAAAATTTAGAAACGTGACTTTCAAGATCATTCTAAGGAAAGAGAATAGAAAGGAAAAGTAAAACAGTAAGTTTCTCTAACTAGTCTGTTCTGAGAAATAAATGTGTACCTTTGAGACTCTGAGGTCTGTGCATGGAAAAAGTGCAACTCTGTTGGAGAGTGAAATTTTATTGGTTTATTCACCTTACACCAAGGAATTTTTCAAATCACAGTTACAGTTTCCACTGGAAAACCTGATGCTTTGAAGTGCAGCTTTGAAATAGTCTATTTTTAACACTCAAGACATTTTGTGAATGTAGCCCCTGTTCTCTAGTTGAATTGCTTTGTGAAAATAGCATGTTCCTTCCCCAACCAAGTAACTTGAAATTATTTTCGGCTTTTAAGTCATACAGACTGTGAGCCTTACAGAAGTGATGGATGAATGTCACCTCCCACTATTTTCTATAAATATTTGTTCCCATATAACATAATTTTGATTGTCATATTTCTTTTATTGTCAAGGCTTGTATAATCATGTATTCCTTATCTTACATTTGACTGAAAGTAGACACAGAGAGACAACATCCAGACTAAATACAATTTCTTACATATTTTTGGTATAGGGAGGGTCCAATTGTCCTCACCTTGTTTATCCTGGCAGAGTCACATTGACCTCAGTGGAACTGAGTATATTCAGGTAAAGCAAAAATCTAGTCTGTGAAACCCTCTCTTTCTCTCTCTTGTGGCTGTGCAAACTATTTGTTTTGTTACAGCATGCTCATTTTTCTTATGTGCAATCCAAAAGCCTTTATCATTTTCTTCTCAAGCATCCCATCTTAAGATTTTTAATATCAAATGGACCTTTTTGAATAATACTTTCAACACCAAAGCCTTTCACCTTATTAGATAAAGATAACTATTATCCAACAGCCCCCTTTAATCTCCTAACAAACACATTCTATTTTCACAGGCTATTTGAACCATTTGACAAAGTGCTTATAACCACTGTGTATGTCCCCCATGATTTTATGGGCTATATTGGGTGAAAAATACATTCTTATTAAGATTTGATCATATGATGGCAAACATGACTGCCATGGAAGTTACAATGTATAAAACAGCTATTGGAAAGAGAAAAGCAAATATTTTATTTCCTGTTAGGTGGGTTTTTGTGTAGAAAGTTCGACTAAACAAAAGTAATTTAGAATTAAAGGTAAAAACAAATCATTTTTTTCACAGTAGCCAGCATTCCAAAACCAAATATATTGCAGTTTTAGAAAATTACAATTTGTTTTATTTTGCTTTATGCATCATCAGCAAAATTGCCTGTTCATCTCTTCTACTAGAATCCATATCGTGGGTACTAACAGCAAGAATAATACAGGGGGTACAAAGAGAGTTTTAGCCATTATGTGGTGAGTGCAAGCCCATAAGTTAGAAAAACTGTGTTTTGACGTTATTTTGAGTATTGGTGATATCTCCATTAAGAAAATGATTGGATCAATTTTTTTTTGCTGAGGTATTTTGACAAGGAAGCAACAACTTAAAAAAATATTAATTTAGATGACCATAGAACTCTGTCCATGTTTCTCCCTCAGCAATCTTAAATTCTGACCCTGTGCATGATTTAAGTAAAGTGGTGTTGAAGAGAGTGATGTAAGGTAGAGATCATAAACTTTTATTTTATACCTATTGCAGCAGAAGAAGGTAGATATAATCGCTGTGCACTGCAGCAGATCCTCAGAACATCACAGTACCTTGACTCTGTGCTTTCGAATAATGACAATAAAAGAAGACCAATTACAAAGCAGAACATTTCACAATATATAAAAAACAGTTGAAAGAGTATTTTTTCATTTAGTGTGAGTATGTCTAGCATTTCAAGGGACTGGAAAAACTGTTAGAATGTAATTTGTTATCTCTACACGCTTGCTTTAAACCACAGCTACAAGGGTTTATTTTGGAAACTGGGAATAATACCAACACTAAGGGCATGCTCTCACTTCGGTTAAAGTATATTTTTATTAATACAAACTTTAGATATATGATAGTTAAGGCTGAACTGATTTCAACTTACTTGTACAGTTTATGTTGTTATTCATTGTTGCATTACTTTTGGACTGGGACTTTCAAACAGACTTTAGGGAGTTAAGTGTCTCAATCTGACTGAAATTTAGTGGGAAATGGATATTTAGTTACCCTGGGGCCTCTTAGAAATTCCTGGCTAGAAACTTGCCAGCTTCCTGGAATTTTATAACACATAAATACAGGTGATATTTGTCGATTTTCAATGCAGAAAAGGATGGTTTGCTGCCCTCCCTCCACACGGGAGAAGGAAACAGCCAGATTAAATCAGGCATGGAGTGGCTGTACCTTCAGCAGGAAGTGTGAGGGCAGCAGGCTCTGCCTGCGCTGAGCCTCCTGTCCAGCTGCCCTCCCTGGGGGGAAAAGGAAAGTCTGCATACTCTAAGCTCCTCTGGTTGGACCCAAACATTCCTGCCAGCTAAACCAAGCCCATTTGCTGCCCATGCCCTCTGGTGAAGCCCTGGCACAGCAGAGCAGCTGAGCCAAAGCATCTGCAGGGTGTCGCTGGTCTGGACCCTCACACAGGGAGAGCCCCTCCTGCCCCATCCTGACCTGCTGTGGGAGGGCAAAGTGCTGCTGGTGGCTCTGGAAGAGAGGTGGTGCACCCCACAGAGGGCTGTGAGTGGAGCAGATGCACAGGATATGGGATGATGATGTTGCCACAAGTGTTTGGGGAATGCTGTCGTTCCCAAGGGTGTCACCAGCTGCCTGCACTGTGGGAAGTTGTGGGGGTTCCCTTACTGAAGAACAAAGCTGTGAATGAGTGACCCCTGAAGCTAAAGGTGCTTATCCAAGGGAGAAGGCATCTGAGGACCAGGACCTTGGAGAATGTGCCTACACCAGTATTTATGGGCTTTTGTGTTTTCTCATGTTATTGATGTATTGGTATTGGACCCAGAGTGATTGTCTCATTAGTTTTCAAATGAGAATCATAAAAATTACAATCATAAATGTGCAAGACTCGACTACCCACTACAGAAGCAAAGTTACTAGAAAAATATTCAGTCTGGCAGTCTCATTTCTTGGTCTTTGATATCAATGTGAAGGTATGGACGTTTGATAAGCCCTGTTTCATTTTCAGAGAGTTTTGTAGAGTGAACTTGTTAATATGTTTAAGAATACCTTGTTAGGTAGCTTGTACAAATCAAGAGTCTCAGGTTGCATGCTGGTAAACTAACCCTCTAGGAAACCCCAAATACTATTATGGCTTTGAAACAATAACCTAGATGTTTCTATGTGCTTTTTTCTGGCTGCAAGAGAGCCTTTTTTCCCCCCAGAAATCCCATTGCCCCAGTCCTCAGTACCCCAGCAGATTTCCTACTTTGTTTTCATGCTATTTTCTGAGAATAATTGAGAATGTGGATTATGTAAGGATTTATTTTCTTGGTCATAGTCTGTGTTGGAGGTGTGGGGTAATCAGATGAAAAGATGGTGACTTTCATGCTGCTGCCCAATTTCATAATTATTGGTTCATAAGTTAAAAAAAAGTTCATCTGAATGTTACAATCTTTTCCCCCAAAAGATAATGACACTTCAAAATAACATGATCTTGTCACATTGTTAATGAGAAAGATACTACTATGCTTCAAATTTTTTTGGCATTTTGATATGTTGTGTCAGGGTGCATCAGTCATATCCTGGGCACACACAGCAGTGGGACTGACAGCACTAGAGGAGAGCACAGCAGTTTCAGCTGTTCTTTCTGAGTAAAAGATATTCAAAGAGATGGGGATGTTCCTGCTTCTCATCTTTTTAAATGAGGTTTAACCCCGCTCTTTCACATCTTCCTCAGCTCCATGGCTGTCACAAAAGCCACTCAGCCACACCCACTCCTGTTGACACCAGAGTGTTTCCTGAGGCACAGGATCTAACTCCTTGGAATCTTGTTGTCTGTAGGTGGGATGGTTGCTGAAAATACTGGACGTGCTATGGGAGTATCAGAGCCCAGACATCCATTTCTGATTTCTTCAAACTCAAAAGGCATCTAGACCCAGCTTCTGAGTCTCTGTAAAAGAACTTTTTTTTTCTTTTTCTTTTTTAACTCTCCCTCATGCAGCTTTAGCGGTTGAGATCCACTAAAATACCCTGAGTGTGAGCTAAATTCAAATGGATTCCCTGAGCTTTTTCTTAATGCTGAATTTGAAGAAGGAGATCTGAAAAAGTCAAACACACATATGCAGGCTGCAGGCGGTATTTGGAGAGAGAAAAAGACCAATTTCTGAACCGGCTTTGTTGATTGAAATAGAGCCCCAGTGATTTGTATCCACTGAGGACTTGGCCTGATGTGGGGAAAGGTAATCCTTCTGAAATATTTTCCCTTCCCTATTCAATTTTCTTGCAACCACGTTTTTTTTCCCATGAAAATCAAGTCAGTTCTGAAAAGCTCTCTTTTCTAATGCACCTCTCTCTATGGTATAAGTGTTAAGTAATATCTTGGCAATTTCATATTGCATAGTATATTGAAGACCAAATGAACAGCAACCAAGAAGAAAAAATGTGAATGAGTGTATTACTTGCAACTAATTAAACTTATTTGGAGTGCCTGATCAATGGTATATTAGCAGAAGTTGTGGAGAGAGCAGAAGTGGGATTCAGATGTTGTGCTTCACTAGAATGGGAAGCAAAAACACTTTAAATTCCATTTTGCTTTACTATCTTGTCATTTGCTTAACAGTGTGAAAGATATTTGTTTGGGATGAATGGCACTTGTCGGTTGGATTTTTCATCTAGACACTTCAAATTAAGTTGGTGTTCAGGGTTTTGAGTCATACTTTGCACATCTTATGAAATACTGTCACTCAGAGCACCTATAATGAAAAAATCTCTTAGAGTGGTATAATTGTTCTCTGCTAAATCTGACCATTAACCTTTTATACTCTTTGCAAAATGATGATGAAATGCTGATGTTTCTTCTTGATTATAAGCAGGAATCAGAAGGTGAGTGCTGTGCAGCAGTCATGTAAGGTACTGAGATTTGGGTTATGTTGGCACACCCACAATGGTAGCTCTCCAGATCCTATTCTGGATTCTTCCACTAAAACCCCAGGATGAATATAAAATAAAATCCAGGGCTGGTCTGGAGATCTGGCAAATAAATGTGCTGTTTTAGGCACTCTATAAGGCACAGTTAGAGAGTCATAAGACCCACTTCATCACACTGCTTTGGCATTTGGTTAAATTGAGAGCTATTTGGGATGGTTCAAAACTAGGTTAAAGCCAACAGTGCTTTTAAGTGCTAATTTGATGGAACTTTGAAATGACCTCAAACTTGTGTAGATGCCAATGTGAGCAGAGCAGCTTTTCCAAATTCTAAGTGAATTAAGATGCAACAGGTAAAAAAAATTCTTATGAGTGACAACCCAAAATTCAGAGTCTGGGTAAGATATGCAAACCATATGTTTACATTGTGAAATCTTCCTTGTTTGCAAAGGAGTAAGTACAGAGTAAAAAATTACAGTAAGATATATAAATTCTTAAACTGTGGCTGTTGTATGTGTGAAGTTCCACCCCCCTACTTCAGGATAACAGCATGACTGACTTTGTCTCCCAAGTGTTTTTTTTTCTCTAGTGTACGCAGCTGGACTTAGTCCCCTTGCTCAGGAAATGCTGGTTATGGGACTGAGTTCCACTACAGTTTGTGTTCTTTTCAGGCGAGGACAGAGCTCCATCCTCCCTGCACTTCCAGCGTGAGCCCTGTCCTGGGACCCAGAGAGCTTTGGGAACAGAGCCCCCGGCTTCTGAAGGTACTTTGCAGTAGAAGTCCCCTGCTCAGTGACAGCTGCCAGCAGGGTGAGCTGCCTGTGCGTGTTGACCTGAAACATGTAGGAGCCATTTGGTCCTTCAGTGGTCAGTAAATATCAGCTGATTCTCTTTTCTTGTAAAGAAAACTGGTAGGAGTCAGATCATTGTGATGTGCTGTCTGGATTGATAAGGGCTCTGGCTTAGCCAAGCTTGAGGAAAATCAGGAAAGAACTAAGACAAGTTTATGTAAAAACACTGAGGGAAGTCTATATGGGAAATGTAATTCCTATGCAGAACCAGAATCTCACAAATTAAAAAATCTGACACATACAACTCTTGTGTAGTGGTTAGGAACCATTTACGTCCTTTGTCAAGAAGAATGGTTTTCATTCCTCAAATTCAATCTTTGTATGAGTTTTTGCTGCCAAGATCAGTGAACTTTCTCCTTCCTCTTTCTTTTTCTTTTTTTTTTAAACCTGTAAGATATCGACTCTACATAGAATCCCAGTGGAGGTGAAGAAACAGCTCTCAACTTCATGAGTAAATCCCATGTAGGAAATACAAGAATGGTCTCCTCTAACTACACTATGTATATTCCATCTCTGACAAGATTTTTGCTGGGAATTAGCTTTATCCTTCCAGGATCGCCTGGTGAATGTGAAAGCTGTACTTCTGAGACTGAGTTTTTCCATGCCTGGTGGGGATGTGATTGTGCACATGTGGCTCAGGGAGCACTGATACAAACCTAGTCCCACAAGCAGCACAGCTTCCACATTCCCAATGCACATCCGCACTGCTGTCAGCTCCGCTGTGCTTTGGGTGTTCTCCACATTGTCATTATTTGCTCAAAACTGCCACTACATCCCAGGGTGTTACGTTATGAGCGGGAATGCTGGGTTTCTGTCATCAACAGCAAATGTGAAATGAGATCACGTAGGTGGAGGTTGTCATGACTTATTTCTTGTACGTGATGCAAAAACATTAACATGCTTGTTAAAACAACAAATAAAGTCATTTGTTTTTCCTCCATCTGCAATGAATTTCTAAAAGATGCTTTGTATATAACTTTTTTTCTTTAGTTCAGGGCTTGACCCTGCAAATATTTTTGCTTCTTGAACTGCTTCTCTAGGTGATTTCAGTGGAAAAATTACCATATGATCATTGACTATTCTTTTAGAAAACAATTGCTTGCGTACTTAACAGTTTGAGAGCAAGGCTTTGTGATGCAAAAAAACCAATTTAGTATTGTAATCTTTATCTTAGAAATTAACTTCAGATAATTCAGTTGAGTGTGAAAGAGAACAAACTTCAAACCTAACTTTTACCTCAGGAAATAGAGAATTTTAGAATAACTGTGTTGAGTTTTCTGACTTTCTTTCATCCCGTGGTTCTTTCATGCTTTTAGGTAAACTGTGTTTTTTACTGGCCTTAAAACTTTCTTTTATCCATTTATTTGAAAAAATAAGTCTGTTTCTAGGTAAAACAAGGTGATATTATTCAGGAGAAAGAAAGGAAATAGATAGAAATATGTATTATTATGATGCTTCTCTACTTGAGAGATTTAGAGTAAGGGGAAATCAGCTGAAGGGGATTCATAGCTGGATATTAAAGACCAGAAATTATTGGACAAAAGTGAAGTAGACTGAGATGATGCTTAGCTGGCAAAGGATTCCTTAGCTTTTGTTACTTAGAGACTTTGGAAGTGTGGAACTCAGAGAAGTGCACAAGGGATGTTTCTCCTGGATTGTAATTGCAAATCTAATCTCTTGTCAGGTTTTTGAAACACTTTTTGTTTTAAAAGTTTTGAAGGCCAGAGCCTTCACTGTACAATCAGCTGTGGTTACAGTATTTTCCACTATTGAATAGTCTGGATAGAACAGTCACTGGGGAAATGTGCAGCTCACCGTCCTTACAAACTTCCCAGGCTGTCTGCTCAAGGATCCATCAGCCGTCCCCAAGGTACCTGTGGTCTGTAAGGATGCAGCAGAAAACTGTCACACATAACAAGGCATGGCAAAGCAACAGGCTTTGTATGGATTTAGTAAATGTAGATCCTGAAAATCAGTTTGTGAAAGAGGCTGGGGAAGCTGATAGTGCAGGGCAGTTGTGAGAACCTTTTCGTGCTGCTGGTTGCAGACCAGCCTGATTTAAGCTTGGCTCAGGCCAGCTGTGTTTGTGCTGGTGAAGTTTAAAGTTGTTGCTGTTAGAAAATCATCTGCTGTGCCAGTGGGCTTTGCACCTGGGAAATTGTACCAAGTCTGCCGTGCTTGGGAAACAAAAGCAAGTTCATGAGCTGGGGGACAGGGGAGCATGTGGGTGAAGATTGTCAGGCTGTATAGATACAGGTTGTTTTGGAACAGGACACTCACACACTCACCTCTTCGGTGCACCAGGAAGAGAAATGTGCTTTATTTACAACTCAGTTCTTATAATGTTAATGTTTATCCAGTATTGGAAGACTTAGCTCCTCTATTTTGTTCATTAAAACGCCACCTCAGGCAGGTTCTATATGTCAGAAGAATGGTTTATTTCATCCCTTCTTTACATTGCAAGGGATCTGGCTGCCAAACAGCTGCCTGAGCTGGCAAACTGAAGGGAGCTTGGTTTGTGCCAGAGGGATGACTGGCTGCTTCTGGCTGAGGAGGCTGCTCCTGCCTCCTGCCCAGCTATTCCTCTTGGGAGAGCAGGCAGGAGACCTGCGTGTCTGGGGCTGTTTGTGAGCACGTGCATCCTCTGCAGCTGTCCCTGTGCTGGCTTTGCAGGAGCGTGTTCTCTCCTGGGATGGGGAGGTAAAAGGGAAGATCCCAGCCTGCCCCAAGGAATGGAGACACGAATGGGGACTGTTATTCAGTGGCAGGGACAAGTGGCTGCCTGAGGAGAAATCCTGTGCCTTAGGTGAGAGGGGAAGGAACCATCCAAGAGTGGAAGGAGGTGTTGTTGCCACCTTCAAAATCACCTTTGGTCTCTTGTTGAGTCCTCTTCCCATCAAATTTAGGGGTTTACTCTCTTGCAAACCTGATGATGTGTTTCAGGTTTGTTTTTTTCTTGCTTTCAGACGTCTCCTTCTTCCTCCCTCCCTCCCAGGAGTTGCTCTCCAGTCACCTCTGCAAGCCTGTGTATTACCTATGTTTCTGAAAGGTGTGCTCAGGTTCTGTCACCTCTTTTTCAAATAGTTCAGGAGGGCAACAGCCAGAATTCCCAAAAATAAAAAATGCAGGATTTTGATAAATGCAAATACATTGTCCAATAAAATGATGCAGATTAACCTACTTGATCACAATGTACCTTTGGTAAAAGTACTTGGGAGATTAAACCCAGAAAAGCTGTTTAAAAACTCACTTTCTCTTCCAATCCCTTAATCTTTATGAAGAGAAAAAGTACACTAGCACAATGTTTCCAAAAATTTGTTTTTAGTAGGTCTACAAAGAGTTAGCTAACCTGCTGAGAATTCTGCACCCTGTAAAGTGCATCAACTGGGAGAGCTCAGCAAGTGTCCTGTTCTGCAGCCAGTCAGTCCCACAGTGCCAAGGTAACAGGATGTCACTGCACTTCTCACAGGTGCTGTTTTCAAAGCCAGGATTGCAGAGGGCAGTAGAGTGAAAAATTATTGCAGTGGTGTGCAAGTCCAAGAAGTCACATATCAAGGACTGGGAGGATCAGTGGAAATCCAAAATGCTTTGTTTAACCCCCAGTTCCACCTCTTTACCATCACTAGAGGAAGAGCAAAACTCTTCTGCCAATAGAACTTCTTTTGTCAGAGCCCAAATGATTTATCATAGATTTGACACTTCCTTCCCCCTCAGTTGAAGTTGTTTGGTCTTAAATATTTCTAGGTGAAACATTTAAGTGATGCTTAGAACACTTTTATTCAATACTTCTTCATTGAGAAGTCCTTTAAAATAATATGATGAAACATAATTGTCCATTTTTTTATTCTCTAGGAAGAGTTGACAGAGTATTTAATTTTGAATTTTGAAAAAAACAAATTGTTTCACTTAAAATCTGATTGCCCTGCCCCTCATTGCCCCCCTGCAATTTCCCTACATGTATCTGCTAAAGGTAAGTGAATCTCATTGTTTCTAGAATTAAACAAGAAGATTTGTTTTTGGGCAAGCACTGGGGGAAAAAAACAGAACATGCCAATGAAGGAACTGTTAACTGCTTTGTTCCAAACAGAGCTTCCCCCTCTCCAAATAATAATACTTAATTTGCAAGCAGGTTTTAAACAAGGTTGTGTATAAATTAGACCTCATAGAGCTGGGGCCAATTTGTTCCCCTTAATTTGATTTACTCTTGAAATTTGAGAGGGATTGAAACGGTGACCACATACTGGTTAAGCAACGTGGAAAAGACCATGCCTGAAATGGAGAACTCTGTGGTTTCACAGGGGTTGCTGTTCTTCAAACTATGCTCTTTAAAATACACTACTTTAGTTAAACAAACACTATTATTAGCACTGCTGATAAGCACAGTCATGAAGATAGATGAAAATACCTCTGCCACTCAATTGAATTTTAGTAAAATTGATTGTATTTGAAGGTTCTTTAATCCTGTGCTACATTCTCTCAAATGATAAACAACACCCTTTTGGGCTGTTGCTGGTTTATGGAGTTATAGATAATCAGTTCCTTGACTGGAATTGCAGCTCTGTCCATTTGAACAGGATCTGAGCTGGTCACTGTGTGGGCTATGGCAGCACTGTTCAGGATAGCTGAGGACTTGGTGCTTCAGAAAAAGGACATATGATGCTCAGGAAATGATTTGGGTTTTTTGCCTGAAAGAACTTGCATTGGAAGCAAAAGCTCTGTATTTGTATGTGCATGTATCTGTTGTTAGGTGGAGAAGTGCCTTACTTTCCACATATCTGAGAATATAAAGATTATTTTTCCCCCCCTTGATACCAAGCATAAGTACTTAAAACACATGGAGGTCTGACAGACTGTATCTAAAGTCCAGAAAGGTTCTCTGCTGTGAAAATCTGTTGAAAAGCATTGAAGGTAACAAATGGCAAAATATTTCTTATTTTCTTTATTTTTGCAGGGGTTATACTCATACCTTTCTGCTACCCAGCATTTGTTTAGATTAAAATTAGAATTACTAAAATACCATGGAGATTCTTATTCCAGCAAAAATATTTTTAACTGGAAAAAAAGTGTATTCCAGTCACAGTTGCAGCAATATCTTTCAGATCCTGGCCTTGCTGTAGGTGTTCATTGAGTTCAGCCACGCTTCAAGTATTTTGTTCCACAGAATCATCACCTACAGTATTTCTGATTTTGGTAAGTTGTATTATCGTGCTGATTCTGTATATTGCATTGTCTTTTACAGAGAGGAAAAATGGCTTTTTTAAAGAAAGAAATCTGCCTAACTTTTGTCGCCCACAATAATCACTGAAGCATTCATTCTGCTCTTGATAAAGTAATGCCAAGCCCCCAAACCAGGATTTTAATTAACTCGTGGAGAGTTTCTGAAGACCTGAACATCTCTGTCTTGGTGTTTTGTTACCCTTGTTTCTACAGTTCTAATTGGGTCACTGTAGACAATTGGTGATGGTGGTATTAAATAAACTTTCAAAGTTGCTGGCTAGTGATTTGAGTGATTAAATATGGATTAGATTCAGAATAAGCTGATAGAAAGATATTTTGTTTTCTGACATACTTAAGTTTATGAAGATGTTGTGTCACATTGTATCTTATCACATTATGTTAATTTAGCACTGTGCAGGCTTTTGATGTGATATGCTCATTAGAATGTTTTCCAACTTTAGAGAGGTTTGTTACCAAGAGGCACAAGACTTGGCTCATTTGACAAAGCTATTACAGCCTAATGGAGTGGCAACATTTTAAAAGCTACCCGGATAAAACACATTGTGTGTCTGTGTGTGTGTTTACAACTATATAGTTTTAAAAGTAATTGCAGAAATGGACTTTATACTTCCCAGTAAAAAAGGTCACTGACTATTCTGGTTTCCAGAGTGGACCTTAAAAAGACAGGTCAATCTTGCCAGACTTCTGCAGAGGTCAGGTAAGGTGTCTGAAGTGGAAAAGTCAGCTGTTTCTTTTTTCAAGTCTAAGGTAATTTATTCTTTTCTCATGTCCTCAGTGCACATAGTTTTTGTCTGAGTCATTGGCAACCAGAATTATTTGATATTCAACTGACAGACATCTTGCAGGAATGGCCTTTGGAGCCAGTCCTTATTTGTTTAGTTTTAGCTAATATCCGTGTGTATGCACAATTTAAGAAAAACAACAGTAATTTAAGTGACAGAAAAGGGGAATTAATTCAGAGCCTGAAGCAAGAACAGTCCTTTCTTTTGATTACAGTTCTGGTGTCTGAATCTGAATCCAGCATGCCCTGGATCTTTCTCTATTAGTGTGCTGTCAGACATCTCAGGGTGAAATTCATCTCCCTTCTCGTTACAGTGCTGGCAAACAGCAGAGCTAGGAGAAAGGTATTGTATAAAAAAGGAATTATTCTATCTTGAGTCTTCCTTTGTAGCATAAGCCCAGCTTTCTCTTCAGTTCTTCTTCCTCCAAAACCCCCCTTCACCTGCATTTTCCATTGTCATGTTTTTCCTACCTGTAATCCCTCTTGAGGCACGAGCAGATCCTTGGCAGTTGTGTTCCCACACACAGCAGTCTGCGTGGAGGTGTCTGGATTAAATACATACTGCAAAAAGCAGAAAATCTTGCAAGAGAAGAGCAGATTTTTGGGGGGCAGTACTCAGAAGCAAGTTTATTTTGTCTTGTGCTGGTGGTGTGGGCAGCACCATTGTATGAACCAAAGAAGAGCAGGTCCTACCCTGAGGGCAGATGCTCTGAAGCTGCAGTGCTGCAGCATGGAGCCTGTGTATCCATGCAGAAATCACCTCCTTTATGCTTCCTTTCAGGACCCTGACAAGGCATTTCATAGCACTTCACTGAAAAGTAGCAGGGTGAATAAGAACAAGAGGTTTGATGGTAAACCAGCATCAGTGGAGCTTGGGTTGGGCTGACCTCTGAAAAAATTGTGCAGAGCAAAACCTCTTAATGGGTGTTGCTTTGTGTTTTGACATTTGTAATGAACTGATATGAAATAAAGAACTGCTTCCCTTTGTTGGGAGGGAAAACTTATACAGGTTGCAAAGAACATTTGAATGTTTACAGGTGAACAGGACTGTAGTGAAAGGATAAAATCTTTTACCCAGAAAAGTGCACTGGCTGTGCATCCAGCAGAGTCCCTTTTTGTGAGACTTAAGCACTTCAGCCAACTGACAAGGGCGTGTGTGCCTTCTCTGCCACTGGCAGAGCTCTTTTCCCAGTTAAAATGAGGGTTGTGTGGGATCACATGTGAATGTTGAGCTGGGAGAATTGACTGAACCAAATCCATCCAGCAAGACTGGAGGATGAACAACTGTGTGTATTTGAGGTTTATGTGCTTTCTGAACGTAATGTCTGATACATTCATGGGTTTATTGGGATTCTTCCCAAGAAGATTGCAATATTATCACAGGAAAACAAAAGCAATTTACTAGAAAATATTGGAATTGTTTTTAAATCAATGTTTCTTGTTATTACCATAGACAATGGGAATAGAATCAATTCTAGAATTTTCCCTCCCCATCCCTGCCATGTTTGCTTCGTGTCCATCCTCTTGCTAATCCCAGGTGTTTTCCTTCACTCAGAGAAAATGACAGTAGAGACTATTTTTCTGGGTTTTTTGTTATGCTTTGCTGTCCTTTTCAGTTTGTTCGTATCATCAGCTTCTCTTTAACTTCTCTCTGTGAGCCAGCTGAGCTCAGAGAATACTCAACGTGCACTATGAATGGCAGATTGTCTGTCAGCACAAGTAAGTCTGGAGTCAATAGTAACCAGAGGAAAGAGAAACTGGGTATCTACAGGTAAACAGAAGTTCTTTAGTGCTCAGTTGCTGCTCAATGCCAAGAACAGCCAATAAAAAGTGACATGAAAGTGTTGGACACAAAAAAAGGACTAAAATATAATCTCTTAAATTAATTCATAGCATTTATAGGGGAAAATAAGGAAACCTAACAATAGTTTTCAAGGTGACTTCATATCTGTTCTTCTTTCTCTCAGTATATATAGGGTTGAACCCAGAAAATTTTGTGCATATGTTGTTGAGATGGCAATAAGTGGTAAAAATAAAATTTGTGCCAGATTTATAGCTCCTTATGAAACACACCCTTTGAAGAACACAACTCATGGTCTAAGTTTGGCTTCCTGTTGTATGACTTTACCTTCTCCTTACATCTTCATGCTTCTAGTGTGAGCCTGAAAACTCACAGCGCTACCAAGAGAGGGATGTTGAGAAAGTGAGAGATTCCTTTTCTTTTGCATTGTGCTTTATATGGTTTATTTCCCAGCTTTTGGCATAATACTCTTATTCCTGGGAGTTTTGTGCCAAATGTTATGCCTAAGTTGTTTTACCTTCATTGTAACTAATTTCTCTCTTGTCAGGTTTTGATTTATATTGGTTCATATTTTCTGTTGTTTTAGGTAAATATATTTTCAGCTTTTTTGAAAATGGTAGGGCTGGTCTTTTGTTCCAGTTTGGGACTGGCCTGTAAAGAACCTCTACCCTGGATAGATGTTCTTTCTGCTGCTTGTGCTTTGCAATCTTTCATGCCTGAGGAGCTAATTTATAAGAAGTTTTGAAGCCAGAAACCAGGTCACAGGATGCCTTAAAGACAAAAATTGAGCCTGCTCTAAGGGTCTGTAGGAAACCAAAGTAGAGGGCAGAAATGTTGTTCCTTCTGAAGTTTTCAAAGGGCTGATGGATGCATGCCAGAAATGTTGGATTCCTAAATAAAAGAAACAAAAGGTCACAGCTGAGGGCAGATTGTTGGTCACCGAGGGGATGTTCCCAGTCAGTGCCAGCAACACGGTCAATATTGGGTTTAAGTGTTGCTGTTCTGAGAGTCTGATTTCAACAGTAAGTCCATGAGCTCCTTTTCTCAATGAATTTGTGTCATGGAAACAGAATGCATTGCTGAGGTGAATTCTATGTCCTGTTCTCCATTGCAACCTTCTTTTTTCACCTGAATTCAGCTCCTGTCAGGTAAACTTGCCCACAAGTGTTGTGTTAATGTGTGGTCCTGTAGGGCATGTTTACTGATGGACTTACACCTGCTCCTGTGAGCCTTTGAGAGCGGGCAGCTTGATTAACAGTGTCAAAAGGTTAAGAGAGGTCTGGAAGGGTGAGAGCGGTGTTTGCTTATCACCTGCTGACATGAGGAGACTTCTGCTAATCCCGTGTCTGCCCAGACCCACTCCTGGATCCAGACTATGGTGAGAACAGTACCTGGATTCAGCTGCCAGCCCTTCGTTAGCTTTTAGCTCATTTTCCTATGACCTTTAATCAGAATGATAGTAAGGGACTGTTTGGCTGTGATCCACATACTCTTGTTTTTTATGAGGGAAAAACTCTCACTTTTTGGAAATGTGTTTTTGAAGGATGAAAGTAAAATTTCTTCTCCAAGTCAGACATTGGCAATTGTGACCAGCTAGGAGTGGAAAGACAGGTAGGATGTTCTTGGGTGCACTCTCTGAGCCCAGGGCCATGGGCTTAGGAGCTTTCTGAGCATAAGATGCTGTCTTTGAGTTTTCCCAGTGGATTTTTCCAGTTCTTTTTGAATCACTGTATACCTACAAACAATTCCACAGTAGAACTATGTATTTGGGAAATAACTTTGTTCCTGCTAATTTTACAAGGCTCTTGGTTCTTGTTTTGGAACAGAGAGTGAATAATCATTCCCTCTCACATTCTGTACATTATTCAACACTTTAGTCTGTGAATTGAAGATTTTTTTACTTTTGTCTCTGAAGTTTTCTACTGATAGAGAAGAATTAACGTCTCACTTAAGGCACACCATTTACATTTTGTATTCTAAGAGAAAGGCAGTATAACATCTTATTTTTAGTGTCTACTTGGGCTCATGGTGGTTGAGAAACTCCACTGGCAGAATAAAACAACTTATCAGAGGTTTTTGATGTCAGATCTTAAAAATGCTGTTTCTGGCTCTGTTATATTCCACACCTCTTCATAAATGTGGCTTGTTTTAGTCATGAGAGTTATTTATTCTGAGTTTCAAAACTCTGTAATCCCACAGAACTGGCTCAGCTTTACCAGCTGTCCAACAGTGGGACCGGCTCTAGCAAGGCTTTAATACAGAACTGGGAAGATATCTGAATTTCTGTGTGGAAAGGATGAATATTCTCTTTCAGAAATGAGAGGGGAAACACTGTCATTTTCTAAAGAAAGAATATTTAAAAAAATACTAGTATTTAAACTTTTCAGCCTTTCACCCAACTTCTTCATAATGTCCCAACTTAATTTTTTTTTCAAGTATACAAATGCGTAAACAGTTAATTTTCCTGAAGACACACACACATACCCCAAAGCAAACCTTAAACCAAACCTTGTTTGTTTTTCATACAGGTTGGAGATTGCTACAGTTCTCCCAGTGAACAAGAGATTAACTTACCTGCTTACATACAGGACTTAAAAATGTTATATCCTGATCAGTGATCCCTTTCTCTGTAGCTATCCTGTGAATTTAGATCCAGAGGTTAGCTTTTGCATTTGGAAGTGGACATGAAAGGATGACTGGACGAGGAATGTCGAACCTCAGAAACTTGCAGTGCCCTTGTTTTTCTTAAACAGGGACAGGGGGGAGATGAGATTTACAGTGTGAAAGAAAATTATGGCTCAGGAGCTTTACCTCCACTTTGCTTAAGCAGTAAATGCCAGGGCCATGGTTGTGAGAGGGTGGGACTGAAGTAGCCGTGAGCAATAGTGGAGTGCTTAGTCTGCTTATTTTAACTTTTTTAAGTGACTGCTCTAATGCCTTTCAGATGCCTTTTCTCTTACTGCAGAAATGGCTTACTGTGCTCTTTTGATACGCTGCTTTTAGAGGGCCAGAGCCATCCCTCAGAAGCTGTTTTTGGAAGTGGTGCTTGTGGCACAACTAAGGGCTTGGAGCAACCACTCTGGACCACAGCAAATGGGATACACAGCACCTGGCAGCAAAATCAGCCTGCACACAAATGCAAAGTGATGGCAGGGTAAAGCTTGGTAAACAATGACACTTAAAGCACTACAAGTAATTTACAATTTATAGATATATGAAACCCCAGCACAGATAAATTTCTTAATCTGAATTCAGGTAGGACAGATGTTCCTTTACAATATTCAGATCTATTCATAAAGACTGGATGGGTGAAATTAGTGAGAGGGTGTAGAGCTTTATTTTGTTTTTATAATGATCAGTTTCCCTTTAACATCACCTTTTCTTAAAATTCCTGTGTAAAAATTGAATCAGAGCATTTACAACATAAAAAATTATTTATTCAAGAAACAAATGGAGGTAATATAGAGCACCTCTTTATGTTGCTGAAGACATTGAGAACTTCCTGTGTGACAGAATGGTTGTTGAACACGGTAAGCTCTCAGAGGGCTTTCCCTGTGTTATTTGATATCAAGGATCTTGTTGTACAAGATGATTTTCCAGAAATTTAAAAAGAAACAACGGAGTTTGTGTGTTCACTTCCGAGCTGTTGTTACTGAACATGTTTGCAGTTCAAACAGCTATACTTGGCAAGTCCCTGTATTTTGGATTCTACTTTCTCTGCTCTTTTTTTCCCCTCAGTGAAAACACCAAGGGAAGAATTGATGTAAAGCAATTGAGGATGGTCAATATAAAGTATTTCTAGTGTGCCAGTTGTGAGAATGCTCTTTTGCTTGACATATCGTGACTTTTACTTTCCTTTCTCCCATACACTGCGTAAAAAAGTAAAGGAAAAAAAAGTGGGGAATATCAGGGAGGGAATATATTCTTTCTTTTCCTAAACTTCAGAAGGAGGAAGGAAGTTAATAAATAGAAAATGTTTTACATGTTGTATTTTCATTTCAAACTCTCCAATGCAAATATAGTTGGCAATGGAAATTATTTTTTGTTTACCTGGCATTTGTGTTAGAGTTGCATTTATTACAATTTCTGAAAATCTGTGATGAAAACTTTTCAGAGAGTTTGAATTTGTCAAGCAAGTTTTTATTTAAAATTTAAAACTTAGTAGTGGTTCTCTCTAAAATTGATTTAGATGGAAGGAAAATTGGGTTTAACAAAAGCCTATCAGATTTGTAAAACCCGTTGGAAATCTGAGGGCTCAAGAAATTAGGCTCTGGATTAACTAAATCACTCTATTAAAGATTTTAAATTTAAATTCACTTTCTATCTTCTGTTTTGTCTTATTAACTTAACAGTGTCTTTTGACAAATTTATTTTTACATAAATCCAACAAAAAGAATATAAAATGCAATATCAGATCCTCTATCTTGGAAAACCTGGTACAGATGGGGGGTTGCAGATGTGAGTCTTTCCAAGGGCAGCTTCCCAGAGAGGGGAAAAGGAACTTTATTTCAGCAGGCAGAGGAGGCTGTGGTGGCTCCTGCATCCCTGGTGTCAGGAGGAGGGTCGGGAAGGTACGAGTTTGGTTTTTGTAGAGCTGACAATCTTTACTGTTAACAACATGGTTCTGTACAAAGGGGATGGAGTACCAGGGAAGTAGATGGTGCTTTATGTCCTTTCTGTTTGTTGTTTTTTTTCTTACTAGTTGAGAGGCCAGAAATGTGCAGAAATTATGGGTTAATGAGAACATCTGCTGGTTTTTTTCTAGAATTAAATTTCATCTGGAACCAAATTTGATGTGATAAAGACGGTTTGTTTTTGCAATATGAGCTCAAATTATTCCTGTGGTGTCTGGTGCTGTAACACTGCGCAAAGTGTGGAATCCTTTCAGCCTGTGATTCAGATAGTCAAAGGCTTGCTTAGTTACTCACTCAAAGCTTGAGGAAAAAGAAAAGGCCAAATGTAGTTTGAAAAGCCAGTGAATTTTAGATCACATTTAATTATTTTTCAATAATAGACCAAAGGATCAAAAATCCCCCTTTTCTACATCGAAGTTGCTCTGTGCTCCTGCGGTTTTTACCTTGTTTCACAAGCTACAATAATTTTGTTGTGGTTTTTTTTTTAATGGCAACAAAAAATATTTTTTCTGTGTGACAGTGGTGTGCTAGATGTATCAAAAGGCAAGTGCAAAACTCTTTGTCAGGGAAAGCTGCTTTTAATACCAGCTGAAATTTTGTTTGTTGTATTCCAGAGAGATTTATAAATTACTACCTTTTGATATGGACAAGTGTCCTTAGGAAGATCGGCATTACATTTCAGGCAAAGAAAAGGGGTATTTACATGGTGTATGCAATGGTACCAACAACTATGTTGTGTTTTGCCAGAGCTTCAGTGTGCCCAGTCTCACAGCTTTCCCTATTAATGTTTAATAGGAAAAGCAGCAGGGCCCAGCACATTAGTGCTCCAGCACTGCAAAATGGGTTTGGAAACTGCACTGTGGTTGCTGGTAAATTTTTTTCAAATACCTGGATAATTACCATTAATAAATCAGTACTGAGAAGGCTCCTGACAGCTGAATCAAAGAGTCACTTGGCAGTTGTAGGATAACAAAGTGTTATTTGACTGTAAATGTTCAGGTAGGGAGCAGTTGTGCAGTCTCAGTCAAACTCTTCTTCTGCAAAACGAGAGAGGACGGAACCCTGCTCCTGCAGAAATGGCTCCTTGGGATCCCCACACCTGTCTGTGTGTCTGTTAGAAGCTGTGTGCTGAGGTGCTGCTAATTTAACTCAAGTTTTTGCTCTCCTAGGGATGATGAGAAGTGATGTAATATGGGCTAAGGAAGTGGGGAGAGCTGCATTTCCAAGGTTTGTTTCTTGCCATTCCAGACTTTTCCTGCCTAGAGCAGTCCATGAGCTGGTCCATCAGCTGCTCTTATTCCAGAGCAGCAAAACCTGAGTCAGGCTGTTTTATCACTATAGTGTAGTAGAGTCTTTTAATAGAACAGTCTTTCCACAGGGATGCATTTTTCCCAAAATGGCCACTGCAATGTACATCCAATGTAGTAATGTCAGTCTGCTTGTTTTTCTGCTGTCACTGGTTTTACTGCTGTGGGGAGGGGGATTCTTATGCCATTTACAGTACCTGATTTAATTTTTTTTGTAGGCTAGGACTGTTTCATTGACTTGAATTCTCTCCCTTCTCAGTTACTCCTGTTTTGCCCTATTTAGTATAATACCTTCCAGTGTTTTGGTTGGGGTTTTGCTTGGTTGGCTTGGTTGTTTATTTTTGTGGTGGCTTTTTCCCGTGTGTTTGATGCATCCATTTCAATGAGATTGAATCAGTGGCACTGTATTCATGTTCAACTTTTTGACAGCATGTGAAACTACAATAAGAGTTAGATCTGGGCAACCCTTCATGTTGTAAACTATTGATTTTGTGTCCTGAAGTAAGACTAGATTTGTGCCTAAATCTTCTGAAGTTTGAATCATTCATGTTTCTGTGCTTCTGTACTTGGTAGTCCACTGGCTTTGTAGGTCACTGGCAATAATACCATGTAAATGAGATCTCTCTAGGCAGAGAGAGCATCCACACAGGCTTGGTACCACTGAAACCATCCCAGAACCTGCCTGTGTTGTAAATTTAATGAATCTTGTGAAGAAATTCATAATGTTGGCAAAATATTTGAAGAGTTCATGGAATGAATGTGGCCTGCAGTTCTACATGAAGATTCAAAAAAACTAGAGAATAGATAGTGTAATTGAATTTCCTGGATTTCAGTAAACACACCGGGATGCAGTGGATATATTCAACAGAAGCATTAGTTTTAAAAATACAGCTGTGCACTGTAAGTGGTCAATAAAACTACGTGACCCCAGTTCAGAGGTAGAAACTGGAATATTTATTGAACACGGAAAACACAATTTAAGGGTTTTGGGGGCAGGACATGTTAATAAGGAGGATGGGTTATGCTAACTAGGGGATGGATTATGTTAACTAGGGGATTACACAAGTTTCTGCTACAGTTACACAATTGGTTAATATTTCCCGTAACAAGGATTACATGGAGGGAAAAGAACAAAGGGGTTTCTACATGGTCTGATAACATCATCACAGAGTCTTTCCATGATCTTTGAGGTCCCTTCCAACCCAGCTGATTCTATGATTCTATCTTGCTGGAGGAGACAGGACAATCAACAAAGCTAAATATTAACAGGTCTTGTGTTGAAGGTCCTTAGAGTAAGGAGTTTCTCCCAGCTGCTGCTGTCCATGGCCTGCTACATAATCTCATCAGCTCCTTCTCTGCTGATAGCTGAGCCTGGATCCCAACAGTGCATCAAAAGTTCCAACAGTGATAAGGGATAGCATCTGGCAACAAATCAGGCCTCATCAATTCTTAGCGTAAGAAGGAAGAGAAATATGTAAAGCAAACAAATAAGCTGTTTGATTAAATATCTATACAAGTTGTGATGCATTTGTGGCCCCTTTGGGACCACTATGGGGAAGTACAATATTTCAAATTACCTTGCAAAGAAGCAGATGTGTTTTTTGGAATCTACTGCATGCATCAAACAGCAGTGTGAACTGCTGGCAGTTGTTGCTAACACATGAATATTCCTGTTCTTTGTCCTGAGCTTAATAATTCTGGGGGTTTTCCAGTCTGTCCATTGGGAGCTGACACCTATACAAAGGGTATTATCAACAAGTTAAAAATCTCTATAAGCCTAGGAACTCTATGCAGATTATAGAATTTAGTGACATTTCAGGCTGTAAGAAAACAAGGCCATCTTTATGCCCCTTAACTGTATCATTGCTGAAGGTCACAAATATCATCAGCTCCTCTACTGAAACTGGTGGCACCAACTCAGCTTCCATCACCCAGTGTGTGTTCAGCATGTGTCATGTGCCAATAATCAAACGTGAGCTGGGAAGATGTCCCCACAAAATATACCTTGGAGCTTAGGAAATACAACTGCTAAATCAGAGACTCTGTTTGCTGTAATAGTGGCTGCAAGTGCACACACAGGTTATCTGTAAACTCCCATCTTGCACTGACCAAAAGTTTCCCCATAAAAAATAGGCTGGCATGAAGGGCCATTTCCAGGGAATCCTGAGGGAGAGGAACATTTTAAATGTCATTACTTTCTACTGCTTTGCCATTATCTGATGACACAACTAATTATTCTCAGAAAATGTTGTTTATTTAAACAGTAATTCTTTAGTACCTTATGTTCAGAATATTCTCAATGGGATCAAATAATTCCTTATAATATTAATCATCATAGCATGGAATCATCCTCAAGAGCGTAATTATTGGCAGTGCAACTAGCATGCAGCAGAAGTTCTTGTCAAGTCTACAGGTAAGGCAGATATGGATGTCTTCAAAAGGCATCATTAAAAGCAGCCATTTCAGCAGAAGAAGCTGAAATTTATGATCTTGATGTAGTAACTTTGAACTGAAAGCAGTGAAGTCACTGAGCAAGTGGCAAATCATCCATGAATTTATGACTTGCAGCTCCCTTGCTCACCCAAGTCTAATTGTGTGGAAGAGCCCCAAATGTTGACTTGTTTTGATGTTCAGCTGAAAAAGCAACTTGCTGATCAGGAGTTGCAGTGCTGTTCACCATCCACAGGTCTTGACATGCTCAGTGAAAGGGAAGGGACAAGGTACAGAGAGAAGTTATTTTGGATTCAGTCAGTTCTGCCCTGTACAAGAGAGATGTTGGATTGGGAGGGAGGCCTCTGAGAGGGAAAATCCAGCTCAGTCCCCCAGCATGAGCATGAAACGCAGGTGTTCCTGCTTCCTCACTCCAGTCATCACCTTAAGTGCTGATGATTCTGCTTTTCAGAGCAATAACTAAAGCAGTTTCTTCCATCCTTGTATTAACAAACTTAGTAAATCATATCCAGCATGATCTTTAGTGAGAAGTTTCACAATTTATACTGGTACTTACAAGCCCAGTGAGCTCTGGGATATGTGCTCTCTACTTATAGTACAGTGGAGATTTCCTTGGCAGTATAAAAAGCGGTCCAGACAAATAATAGCTATGTTTTGGTTTTGTTACACCTCAGCATGTATCACTTCACAGTGACAAATATAAATCCCAGTTCTGATTTTGGATTCCTGGCCAAAAGCACTAGTAAGTTTTGTTCTCTCATACAATTTGGTATGTCTCTTTTGAGATACATTTCCCCATAAGATACCAGGTGCCTTGTGAGTGAGACAAGTTCTAGAGGCACTTGAGCTCTATGGGCACTTCAGCACAGCACTAAAAGCTGTAACAGCTGACAGGTCCTTATTTTCAGCTCATCTTCTTTTCTCGCTGGTGCATTGTGCTCTCCAGTGCTTTTCTGTAGCTGCTGCTTTATCCTTCTCAGCTGCCACGGGAAGGGCAACTTTTCATTGATCACCTTTGGTGCTAAAACTTGGGAAGGGATCTTGTTTCTTCTGAAGAAATGTGTGTTGAGCTTCCCAGTTGTTCACTTTGCAGTACAGTTATTTTGTTCACTTTGCTTGTGAACACATTTGCTCAACCTTAGCTTTCAAGTGCATATATAAATACAGAACTCACTGGAGTGTTTGAAATGTGTTGGTAGTAATCTATCAGTTGGGTGCTGAAGCTGCTGAAATCTGCACATAATAGGGTCAGCATTTTCACCGTTAAGGCAAAAAGCAGTTTTTAAGGATGTGTTGAGTAGTTCTTTGCTCAGTATTAAACTGTTAGTTTTTCAACAGGGAGACAAGACTCTAGCTGCATCAAGCTTACTGTAGAAATTACTGTATAGTTTTATGACCTGTATTATTCAGAAAGCCCGACAAGATGATACTAATGCTCTCTCCTGGTTGTAAATTCTGTAAGATGCTTAGATACCACATGGTTACAGCGTTGGCATAAATATGCTGATTGATACAGATGTAATTAATTTTTAGATCTTTCTTGCAATTATTCTGGTGATAGATGTCTAAATTTGTCCATAACCTATTAGATAAAATGTCCCACTCTATCACTGCTACTTGTAAAATTTAATGTTTGCAGGGCTTGAGGTTATGGTTCTGCTGTTGCTTTTTTGTTCTACAGGTGTACTTGTGGATCCAGTAAAATTATGAGCTGACCTGCTCACTGAAGTGTGGAGTTACCTCCCAGGAACCGCAGCCCATGAGTACTTGAGAAGGGCTCTCTGGCTAAGGGGAAGGGATGACCAGTGGGGCTGATCCTGGGTCTGCAGGGCCCCGGGTGGGAGCAGTGGAAGAGTGAGGAAGTAGAAATTCAATTTTGAGGCTGAGCATTGTTTCCTGAAGGTCTGCTTCTGAATTTTGGGAGGATACACAACTGCTGCTGTCCTCACCGAGAAGTTACTTGTGCTGCTGTTCTACAGTAGGTTTTAACTTCCAGTGCATCCTGATGGTTTTCAAAGGAAGGAATGGATACCTCATGACAAGTAACTGTTGGCCTAGTTTTCTTTTTTAGTTGAAAAAAGCTATGTTTATCCTTTATTAAATTTGTTGTGGTGTCAAAAATATCTTTGGACATGCAAGGAATAAAACAATATATGGTCAACTTAGTTATACATTTTTATTTTGCTGCAGCTCTTGATAAAACCAGAGATATCATCAGGGCAATACTACTTCAGTTGCTTTTCATTTACTTTGATATACTCTGTAAGTGCTAACAGCTTTTAAAAGTAGTACTGTTCCACAAGGGGGTTTGGCAGAAACAGGCTTGTATGGGTAGCCTGTGGATTCCTACCGGGTGCTGCTGTTGTACCTGAGAAAGGAAGTAAAGAAATAAGATGATGGTGGTGAACTTTGTCCATGTGGGGATACAACTGAACCTTGTATAATTTAAACTCCTGCTGGACTGAATGGATGAAGTTCAGAGGATGAATACAGACCATGCCCTTTAATGTATTTTCCCAGCTGAGAGAATAACAGGGAATACACTATGAGAAAGGATCAACTTCTGAGAGCCTTTGACTCATGGTGGGATTTTTATCATGTGTCTTGGCAGTCTGATACTCATTTAGTCTATCTGATTGCTGCATGCTAAAGACGAATTAAATATTTCCAATTTTTAAAGCATGGAAAAGACCTGAATGTTCTATGAAGGAGCTTTGTGTAAGTATTACTGTTTCTTTAGCAAGTAATGCATCAGTCACCATTATGGTGGCCATAAATGAGTAACTATTTAAAGCCAAGAATTTATCATTGTTTCAAACAATGTTTTAATAGTCTGATATTTCAAATTATCACTTTAGTTAAAATATACACTCATAGTTCATGTTAACATAGAAAGCTTCAATAGTCAGATGTAGTTTCCTACAGGTGTTAGGGATGTCTAAGCTGAGAGGGTGATTGGAGTTTGGAGGCTGAGTGCCAGGACATGTTAAATTGTTTTACCTGGGTGTGTGCAGGTGCTCAAACTGCTTTTTGGTTGCAGCACCCTCAGAAACGGGGAGGCCTCTCTACAGGTGTAAAGGCTTCTGGGCTTCAAAAGGTGAGTTTTTATGCTGGGCACAAATGAGAAAGGAAAAGGCCCCAGTTCCAAATGTTTCCTTCTTCTTGAGAAGAGACAGGAAAACTTCAGTCTCTAAAGCTTCCCCTTTATTTTTAATGTGCTAACCTGGTTTCGTGTCAATAGGAACCTCCAACTATGTACTCTTGTACATGTTGTTTTAACACATTGACTTGAGTCACTTAAATATTCTTGTTGTTGAACAGCTTCTTGTGTAAAAACCATGTAAATTTGCAAGGAGTTTTTTTCTAGGGTGATGATAACACCTGAGAAAGCCTCCACTTAGTAGGAGAAGCAAAAAGTCTGTGTGAATTCAAATCTTAATCAGGAGGCAGGAGTCTTTAATTAGGGTGTCTGTGTGAGGATGCAGGTGGGGAGTAGCTGTTTGCAGGGTTGGTTCCTTGCTCTGTGGTGGCTTCCTCTGTGTTACTGGTGTTTCATGGCAATCACCTTTGGGACTTCGAATCTGCTCTCTTTCTCTTCTTCCCTTCAACCAAACGGACTTGAAATCTGCTACTTGCAATGAAAACTTGAATACAGAAGCATCAAGTAGCTGGAGATTAGCAAAACAGTAAATGTTAGACAATTATGTACTCTTCAGTGTTAAGTGTTTGCCAAAGCTTTCTCTTTGACAATACAATGTTATGTCTGAAGATGCACTTGCCTTGGAATTTGGAAAACAAATACTGATTTGTGCTTTTGAGCAAGTGGTAAGCCCTGGAGAAAAGCACTTGCCCATCTTTCTTGCTGATGCTCACCTTCATAGGATGTATATTTATAACCTTACTGTTCTAATAATCTTAAACAACTAGCCCTGAAGATAACTGAAGCATGACTTTGTTGCAATTTATCCTTCTTGCTGAAAGGGATTAAATAATATAAATCAAAGGTTAGTGAAAGCATTGCCTTGAATTTTAGATGCTTTTCAGTGCATCTTTTAGAAGGCTCTCTTTGAATTTCTTTGTTAAAAATACTCTGCAGGAGGAAAAATATCACTTGGGATCCGTATATTATTCTGTGAATGTTGTGCTGGTTAGCAACAGGAGACAATGGATGTCAAAAGAACCAGGTGCAAGAATTGCTTTCTAGATGCATAGGACAATCTGTGCACAAGCTCATATAATACTATATAATATATATAGTATAATATACATACTATATATATATAATATATGTTTAATATATAAGACTTGGTGAGACTGGTGCCAGTCAGAGTTTTATATGACTTGAGGACTGGAGAGAAAACCTAAACTCACCTGCAATCAAAAACTATGTCTGTTGGACAAGAGAATGTTCAACAAATTGTAGCGTTGTCTTGGAAAGCACCATAATTTACACCTTGCTCTGTTTGGTTACCTCAACTCTCCTGAGGTGAGCTGTTCAGTGCAGCTGTGCTGCAGGTGACCCAGAGTGTTGATTGAGAAAGGCTACTCCATAGGTTCTCAAAAGTTTTGATGGGCAGCAAACTTTGGTGTGTCTCGGTTGCCCATGCAACTGGCTCCTGGGACTGCAGCTGGTACTCTTCCCTCTTAGACCATTCCTCTGGTGCTGTTCAGGTCAGGAATCCGATCACTCTGTCTCCAAAGCCAGGTTTATTCATGGGTGGAAGGCCTAACCAACTTAGAAGGGCTGTCATTATTTGTAACAAACAAAGGTTTATTTTCTTGTTTTTTGTCGTTGTTGTTTTGCTTAGCTGCTGACCTTAAAATAGACATCTGAGTGATAATGGAGATGAGATTGAATGTAAACCATCTTAAAAAGACAAATGCCACCAGAACCTTAAAAAACTGTCTTAATCTTAATCAAACTCTGTTTTCATTATCTGTTTGAAGGATTTTCTATTACTGCAAAATAAACTGCAAAGAGTGTTCATGGATCTCCTGGTATAGCCAAATGCATTAGTCCTATTGGAGAGCCTAATCTGCACCATGGGTTGGTGGTGCCTGATCTTTCTGGTTGGGATGGACACTTAATTTAATCTCGAACCAGGGGAGCACCCTTCATACCTCCCTGCTAGGTGGAGTGGCAGTGGGATGGGAGAGTTCTCGCTGTCAATGTGAAAACTCGGAGAGTACTACTGCCATTTGTTTGGCTGCTGTCTGCTCCCTCCTTGGTGAATGGAAAGAGAGACCAGCGGGGTGGATGGCTCTTATAGGAGCTCAGGGTCTGTGCCTTTGGCTTTTTAGGCTCACCCTGCACCTCTCAATCCCCAGAGGAGAAGCATTTACTTATTGGATTTTATCTGCACAGTCAGGGGCTCAAATCAGGATCTCCAGGATACAGCTGTCTTGTCACTTGCTATAATTAGACTTCAAAGGCCTGACTTCAGGCCAGAATCTGGAGTTCTTTTTAAGCACCATGGCCAACCTACACTGCAACGGGGTTTTTAATCACAGTCCTACTTGTTTTAAACCAGAAGCATGTTATAAAGCAGTAATTCTCTACAGGTTTCAAAGCTTAGGGTGTATTGTTACCTGCTGGAGTGCTGTGCTCTTTAGGTTTATCAGGTTTTTGATTTAAGATGAGTCTCCCTGTGACCTCATACCAATTCAGCTAAGAATAGTCCTGCTTGTGCAGTGTATTGCTTCCTTTATTTCATGGCTTCACATTAGGATACAGAATTACTCAGAAAGCCAGAGGCTTTCTCAAGGCCTGCTTGTTAGTTATTCCTCCTCTATACACAGCCAACCTGGATCTTTCTGTAGTTATGTGATACAGGCTCCATGTGAAGAGGCTGAACAGCTCAAGCACCTGCTGCATTTGGCACACCTCTGGGGTTTGAGGCTTCTGTGGTTTGCATCTGTCGTGATTCCTTTCATTCCCTCTGGAAGTGAGAGAAGGAGCTCACAATGTGAAGACAGTCTGAGTTCCAGATGAGTCTCATGTGATGCCCTTTTTGGGGTAGACTTTCTAGTAACTGGAGAACAATGATACAATTCTAATTACTCTTGCTAAAATGTAAAATAAAGGTTTTCTGGTTTGATAGCATTGAGCTGATTCGTGCACTTCTGCCAGTCATTCCATATTTCAGTCACTAAAGACTTTTTTTCTTTTTAATGAAATGTACTTTATTTAAAATAAAGGTTGTGTGCATTTTTCATTTGTCACACCTTGAAACTTGATTTTGAGCTGGTGGCACAGAAAATGTTCTTTTGATGCATTTTAGGGGACAAAATAGTTGTCTTTTTCAAGTACTTTTTTCTCAGTAAAGGAAGGTGGTTTTGTTGTTAAAAATACATTGTGTTAATTATACACATATGTAGGAATCGATCTTCCTCCTAGAGGAATGGTGAAGAGGCTCCAGAACTCATGGATGAAGTGTTAGGAAGCTGTAGGTGTGGGTGAAAGTATGAACCAGATTTCTTGTGCCAGACCCACCTGCTCACAAAGGCCTCCAGCTGTGCAGGCAGGGTTGTTTAGGATAGGAATTGCCTTGCTCCAAATCATCCAGCTGTCCCTAAAAATGGCCCTTCTGTATGTGCAGAGAGTGAAGTGCATCCATGTGATGGTTTGGACATGTTGGATGTCCCGTGCCCTGCTGCCTTCAGGCTGGCCAGACCTGGGAGGTTTGCTCCAAACCAAGACCACTGTTGATCTCTGTGGAGGCTTACAGGTTATAACCCTCCCTGGTCCTGACTTACAAATATGCCTGAAATAATTTCTGGTTTCCAAACTGCCCTGGAGGGCCACGAGCAACTGCAGTTCAAAGGAGTGAGGTGATGGCTGTTGAAAATGGTTCTGATTCTGAGGTTCTGCACTGCAGGACTGGCTTGCAGAAAGGTCTTTAATACTGAAGCACTTATGCTCTCCTGCAAGGAGTTTTATTTTTTCTTGATGCCAGCAGGATTATCTGGTTGCTGGTGCTATAAATGTTGCCCATGTGAATGTCCTGAGGAATCCTGCAAGATACCTTCCCTACTTAGTAATTTTGCATGGGATGGAGCTGGAACTGAAGCCTGGGATAACTTTCTTATGCCAGTGAACTGCTTAAAGAAGTGGTGCAAGAAGTGTCAATAACTGTGCAGGACAGGACTAAAAAAGAAGCTTTTTGGTGTTTGGTATATTGTGTTGGGGTCGAGAGACTTCCTATGTGTATTCACTCCCTGTATATTACCTAGTTCTTTAGGTTTACTGGGGATCCTGGCTGAGGGCTGCCAAGGAATAAAATGTACCCCATGAAATGCTGGTCAGCGCAAACAGCAGAGCTGTAAGCAATTTATATTCTCTAATTATTAAAGATTCAGACATGCAAGATGAGCTTACATCTTTGCAATTATCTAGTAAGGTAGAAGAAAATAAATTTAATTAAGGAAGTATATCTTGGAAACATAGAGTAGTGATTCCAGCTTGTTACTAATTTCAGAGTATGCTTGAAATACTTTGTTAGTAGAAAGACAATTTCCTGTTCTGCAGTAACCCTCAGCTGATGTGAAACGAACCCCAGACCATTTCTTGCCTGCTGTTCTCATCACCAAGCTCAGCTGCTTTTCCCAAGCTGAAGATGCCTCTAACATATGTCCAAGAAGAGAAGCGTGTTCCAAAGTGGAGTGTGCACTGGAAATGCCACATTGCAGTGGAAGTGGTAGGAGAGTGCCTTGGTTATAACAGTGGGAATTGGAGCAGCTGGCTTGTTTTGGCTCACTGAGAGCTGCCCAGGGGAGGCCAGGCAGTGCCTCACCATGTGCTCCACTGGCCCTTGGAGCTCTAGGCTGGGCCTGGATATCCTCTGCAGAGGCAGAAAGAAAGAGGCTCCAGCTGGTCCCTGCTGAGCTGGGCTCTCCTATTTCACAGTGGTGAAAGGAAGGGGGATTGCCTGGCAAAGGAACAGTCAGCTGGTGTGCACAGGAGAATGGGGATTTCTGTGGGGTGATTTGACCCGAGTAAAGACAGAAAAGCTTGTTTTGCACACTCTTTGCTTGAGTTGCAAGGTTTGAAGTTGTGGCTCTCAAATTGGGAAGGAGGGAAAAGGGATATTTAAGTAGTCAGGTCACCAATTCTGGATATATAAGCCTAAAAAATTACAGCAGTTGTAAAAACCCAACCAAATCAAGCTTTGTTGTGCTATACAGCAAATTCTTATGTGCACAGTTGTGGATAGGTTTTCCTGCTCTAACAAAAAAGTTTACAAATTAAGATTTTATGGAAATTGAGTAAAAAATACTGATGTGACTGTTTATACATAGTGCAACTTCTTTCACCAGGAGCAATTTTCCATGCTTAGTCAGAAAGGTTAATTCTGGCTTTGCCATTTTGTTTTTGCTTCTCCTCTATGATCTCCTTTAGTCTTTCCCAGATTCTGCCCAGGTTGATGGATCCAGTGCTGGCAAAGCCCTCGGCATCACTCTGTGGTGGCTGAGAGGTGACACTGGTGGGGCTGGTCCCTGGCTGGGTCAGACCAGTGTGTGCAGGAGCTATTCAAGCCAATCCATAAAATAAACAGCATTTCCCCTGCCTTGAATGGCAAAAAGTTGGCACATTTGTAAACTTTAATAAGTTTTAAGAAAACAAACATTTGACTGTAAAAAAAAAAAAAAGGCTTTTAATAACTTTTTTAACAGAGAATTTGCTCTAAGACACTGGCTCTCTACTTCCAAATCAGGATATCTGTGCAGTGGAATGGCATGTAATAGATGAGATTAACTCCATGTGACCTCAATGTCACCTTTTCAAAATTTGCGACAATTCTATACAGCAGAAACCAAGCAGGGATGTCTGCAACTGGAGCTGTAGAAAATAATTAGTGGTCATTTATCATCTTGGTCCCTAAACAAGAAGCAGAAAAATGCTCAAGAATCTTTAAAAAAATATTCTCAAACAAAATTTAGTTTCATACGATCTCAGAATGGTTTTTCTTTTTTCTCAACAGAAGTAGTCAACATATGAAAAATAAAGTTGTATGAAAATAGCAGCTAAGAAGCTTGATAGTTTCTTAGGCAACTTAAGTGCTTTTAAGATTATTTCTTTGGCATATTTGTCTATGGTAAAGATTAACCATAGGCCAAATGGATGTACAGTGCCTTTTCAGTTGTAACAGAAGAGAATTTTTCTCCCACCGTTTGGCTTACCTTAGCTATGGGCAGTTATGTTAGTTTGCGAATACACAATATTTTCACTCTCTTGTTGGTAAAGACACAGTTCTGTTGACCTGAAAGCAAAACTGTGTGGTGTGGTTTTTTTCTTTATGGAGCATAAAGTTGAAGTACTATGTTTTTAATTTTTGCGAAGAGAAAGTTCTATAAGAGTATTTGTTAATGTCATGTAATTAGGAACTTGCTCAGCACATATTTTTGGGAAATACACTTGGTATGCACATGCACAGCTGTTCTTAAATATGGAACAAGTGGGAGCTTAAGAGCCCTGGGCTTACATGGTTGATCCACTATTGGTTTGGGATTTATTCTCTATTATTTAGAAGGTGTGACTTGGGAAGCAATTACATGATTCTTTCCTTTCCTTTCATGCCCACTCTGCATTGACCAATGAATAATTTCCTATATTTTAAAATCAGAGAGGCAGTTTTTCCTGTCTCTGAACTTAAACACCTCATTTGCATATGTAAATGATGTTTGGAAAAGGTAAGGTGCATAATGCTAGATTAAAGAGCAAAATAGCTAATAGGTTGTCAAGCAGTAATTTTTCAGTTTATGTCCTAAAACCAGCAATTTTGTTTACCTTAGATATGAGTGCCATGGGCTCCCAAACTGTTTCAACTAAAAAACCCAGTATTTAGATACTGTTCATATTTACTTATTTTCTTCAATTGCTCTCTGTCATTTTATTTGCTTTTTGAAGAGGCAGAAAACAAATCTGTCAGCTATATCCATATTAATTATCTGTTACTTAAAATGTAGACTCAGTAATCTAGTTTTAGGAAATGTCTTTTTTAACCCTTTAACACTTTTCTATGGCTTTAAACCATATTTCAATTATGAAATAAGTTTGTTATTTTTCAGCAAAAAATAAACTGAATGCACATCTTGCCTTGTAAGTAAGGAGATAGGGAAGGGAAGGAACTGTCCAAAGCAATCAAACCTGTTCCACATTAAGACCATTATCTGCCTTAATGTAATCATGTTCAAGTCCAGACATCCCTTAATCAATGCAGTCTGGACAGATATCACTACAGCTCTTCAAAAAGTACAGATAACACCAGTGTCAGTTGTCTGACTTGGGGAGAGGCTTAAATGTGCATCCAGAAAGCAATGAAACCAGGAGATAAGAGAGAGCTCTGAACTGTGTCTCTGGTGACACAAGTAATATAGTTCCAGTGGTAATTTTTTGATAGCTGACTGTACATTTTTCATCAATAAAGGCAGAATGACCAGAATGAAAAGTACCTGCTGCAAAGGCAAAGCTGAAATCTGTTCTGGGAGACTTAAGAGTTAGTGGTGAGACCTTTAGGTGTTTCTGAGTAGCTTTGTTTGGGGGCCAACACTTTTAACATTCTAGCAAAAGAAGAGTTAATTTTTTCCCCCCTCCTTAACTTTTAATATTTATTTTAACATGAGTTTCTCAGAGACCCATGATTCTGGACAACTAGGCTGTTGTGTGCTCTGAAGGAGTTCTGTTGACAACACTGAGGGGTCAGGAGGCTGGAATTTAAGTGCCTGTGTATTTTAGAGTGTAGAAGTGAAAGATCTTACAACAGTCCAAGGAATGTACAGTGTTCTGAGTGGTGGTGCGACCAACAAATGGTACCTGACTTGGGGTTGCCCCTGTGCCTTACACCTGCTGATGATGTGAGCCATGAGGAGAGTGAAGGAGCTTGCCCACTGTAGGAGTGAGTGAGTGCCTCCCAGGAGGTGCTGCAGTGTTTGGCCTTAGGTGTTCATTGGTTTGTTTTTGTTTTTTTTTTTTAAGTCAGAAATTGAGCCAGTTGCACTGAAGGGAACAAGAAGGCTTCTGCAAGTGCAGGAAATCTCATTCATGTGCAGCTCTGAGGGTAATGACCTGCAAGGAGAATTCTTAAATGATAGGACAAGCCCCTGAGAGAACTGCGGGTGTTCAGGAAAGGATCTTGTCAACACCACCCCAAAATGAGATACTTTAATTGGAAGAAGTACAACTAAAATGATGCAGAAGAGGAGTCAAAATGGGAGAGTCTCTTCTAGTTGGCAGAACAGCAAGCCAGCTGTTGGCTTGGGACTCCTTCCTGCCAGATCCCAAAGGGAGCGTGGGCCTCCCATCTTTGCACTGCTCCTGTCAGACATGCTCTAAAAAGCCAGAGGAAGCCTTTATTCCCAGTTCTTGTGCTGAATGTCAGGAGTTTTTAAAATAATGCATATGAAATGGATGTTGTTAATACAGGTGCTGCTTTGTGTGTCCAGCTGTCTTAACACTAATCCTGCAAATTTCTATCCTATGAATTAGGACTAGTGCCTAGATCTGCATTTCTAATCACAGTAATGAGAGTAGTCACATGCAAAATCCTGCAGGGTTACAAGCAAAGCCCTGAATATGTTGCATCTGAAATGCTGGTGAGACTGCCTTCTGCAGTTATTTATGCTTGGTTTCCCAGGGCTCACCAAGGCAGAAAGTGGCTATAGAGCAGCTATTACTTCTGCTTTTCCCTTTCTTCTTACTACTCCTTAAGTTAGACCTCTTCCTAGACCAGCAAGATTGATCAAGAGCCTGTTGTTGTGTATACGGTATTTCCAGAATGCTCTCCGTGATCCCCATTACAGTTTGTGCTCCTAGAACCTCCCAGAGGAGTAAATTTTTGAAGCAGAATTCTTAGTTAGAATAAAAGAAGATTTTGGGTTTCTTAAAAAAAATGAATAATTTCCTCTGTGACTTAATAGACCCAAGGCAATGAATGAATGTTTTCCCCCTTTAGAGATGAAAAATATGAAAACTCCTGTGCGATGTTAGAGTGAGAGTCTTGGACAGTAGATACATTTACTATCTGTGCCAGACTTTCCTCTTGTCCTAACACCAGTGATGGAAAGAGAAAGAACTTTTTGACCTGACTTATTTTATTTTGTACCTTAATAATTCTACTGGAACAAAGATCCTGTATGAGGGTGTCCAAGAGAGAACATCTGTCATTTCTCTCTACTGAGTTTTTCTGCCTTCCTCTCTGAATCAGGTTTTTTTCTCTGATGAGAAATTACAAGTGTAATTCCTGACAGCCCTGTTTGTTTCTCTCCTGTGATCTGGAGGAAGCACAGAGCAGGACCATGGCAATAGCTGTGGAAGAAAACTTAAACTACATCCCTTGTACCCTGGTATTTGAATGATCCCTCAGTGCTGTTGCTGCTGTGCAGGTTTAATGCCCACCTTGTGAGAAATCATTCGATCTGGTTCTTCTCTGAGCTCTTACTCAAGTAAGATTTCCACTGCAGGGCTTGGTCCTTTGGATCCATTTGCTTTTCTGTGCCTGACGTGATTTGTTCATGGTCAGAAAGGAACCAGCTTCATGAAGTAGGAGTTGCACTGTGAATTTCAATAACTTATCTTCTGGCACTTTTTGGTTGCAGAAGGATGATAAAAACATTGCCTCAAGAAGTCTTCACTACTGACTCCCGGTTTCTGAAAGAAGTTCAGACTTTTCACCTCTTTTTCCTGGGGAAGGAGGATTGGCTTGGCTAAGTTTAAAGGTACAGTGCTGCTGGATCAGCAAGGGCAAGAAGGTTGATGCAGGGTTCTTGTTATTACTGTTTCCAACCACTGCTTTACCAGAGGAGTGTAGGTACTACACTGTATTTTATGAATTTGCTGAAGCGCACAGGGGTGATGCTTAATTAAACCTTGGTGATTATAGACACTGGCCTCAAGCACAAACAAAGCTGCAGCTGTTTGGGGTGATGTGGCTTGTGAGATCTCTACTGCAAAGACCACACTCACTGCCAGAGAGGAGTGAAGGTGAGAAATAAATCACTGCCAGAGCATGATGCACCTTGCATGGGCCTGGAGAGGAGAGCAGTTCATTCCACAGCTCTCACTGGAGTGCTTTGTAACAGCCAGCTTTGGAAGGACGCACGGAGGAAATTGAGATGTAGCCAGCAAACCAAGATATTTTTGCTTTTTACTACTTGGATGTTGGTTGTTTATGTTCTTCTTTTGTAATTGCTTTTTTGTCTTGTACGCTAAGTTATTTAGGAAGCAGCCTACTTATTAGATGCATCTCAGAAAAGGATTAAATTGTGGTTTAGCCCTCTCTTTAGAGAATGATCAGCGTGAGCACGTGACTGGATAGCCTAAAATATTAATGGATTTAAAGAGTTTAAGATGAGAGGAAATAAGTCAGGACGGACCAAGGACACGTTGTGACAGAGAGGAAACAGAATGGATAAAAGAATTTAAAATACCAACCCAGTGCAAATATTAAAAAAAACATAATAGCAAATGGAATTTGATAAGGAGTTGATAGGGAAAGTAGGATTAATGGGGAAGCTGAAATAGCTGTCATAATGATACCAGTATGAAGGCACAGATGTATTTTCATGTAACAATCTCTTTGTAACCAGCAATTTTTGTCTTTACTTAAAATAAATATTGTCTATTACTACATAAATATAGGACGCACATGAACAAGCTGGAAAATGAAATTATCCTGATGAACTTCTGAATTTATCTGCAAAATTGAGAAAGCATTAGTATCACTAGTATACCCCAGTAAAACTAAATCTGGCAGGTAAGCTGGAGCAAGGCTAGGGTTGGATTCTTAGTTAGTGTGTATGGCTAAGAACTGGGCCTTCGGTGCTTCTTCTGTTGTTTTATTTACTTTGCTATAAGATTTGTAAACTTGCTTAGTTTTCCTGTGCCTTTGTTTACTCGTCTTTACTTAATGAAAGGAAGATTCATGCTGAAAAAAAAAGACAAACAAAAAAACGAAACAAAAAAGATTGTGAAATTCACGGGTGTGTTTTAACTTCTAATGTTTTCTTATCACTAAAACTTGTTTTAACTGCAGGTATGCCTTCAAAATATTTTTTATTAGGAGAATTACTTTATCACCTTTAAAAATTCTTAAAATCATAACATTTGAAACTCAAGGATTTACATCTCACGATCTTTCAGGGTTGCCTACTTTCCTCTTAAGTCTCCAGGTAAGCAGTTTTAGATTTCTGTGCATTAGTTAAAAATCAGTGCACCAGAGATCAGTATTCTCTTTCTGCTTTATCACAGAGATAGTGTTTACTTCGTGCAAGTTACTTCTGCCTCTCTTTTCCCTCTGTTATATGGGATGAAATATTTTGTTTAGGGCACTGCTGTCTTCAAACCCTCTACCCTAGTGAGAGACATTCAAATATTGTAGGGACAGAACATGGGAAGACTGACACAGGCAATGCCACAAGTTAATGTTTGATTCCCATCTCCCGTAAAAACCCAACCAGCTGAGACAGTAATTTAACGTTGGAGACTTCTCCAGAGACTTGTTCAGATGTGCTTTGCTTAAATTTCATTCAGGCTTGTGTGGTTTGAAATAACAGCAGCTGAACATGGATTGACTGAGGACTCAGGAATGCAAAAGCCTCTGGAAAGGGCAAGGCACAGGCCATAGGTTCAGAGCTACTTGAGATAAGAGCAATAACTATTCAGGGCAGAACCTGAACTTAAAAAAAAATATCCTTTTCCTTCCTCTTGTCTCTTCCCTCTCGCCCAGAATTTTGGTTAAAGGGGTGGGAAGGGGGTCATCAAAACCAATGGCAATATTTCTTTGAAAGTGTTCATTGGCTTTGGATGCTCTTTGAAAAATATTTTTTTCTTTTAAAGCAATGAACTTTCCCCCCATGTATGTGCAAAGAAGATTGTCTTCCTGTCTCCTTTGCTTGTTTGGCAAGACGCTGAGGAAGTGTGAAGATGGCATCTCCTGAGGACAGCGTAACAATAGAAATGAAAAGTGTTTTCCCAAAAATCTGATCTTTTCCTAGCCAGCAATAGGAAATGAAATTTTGAGAGATAAGTTAAGAAAAACATAAAGAGGAAAGTCTTTATTTCCTTGCTGATTCCAGACTTTTATAGTCAGAAAGCAAGGGAAAAGAAACATAGTGGGTTAGGGATGACCTAGGAAAATGGATGCAAGGAATATATTATTTGTGTGTGTTTTTCCCAGGTTTTCAGACAAAGTAAAATGTGTGTTTGAAATGTTCTGTGAAGGATCACCTGGCAAATGCTTTTAAATGAACAAAACAATACTATTTCCACATACTCCTACAGCTTAGAAAGCAACTGAGAATATGCTGTCTGTGTTTGTGTCTGAAAGGGAAAGCCTCTGTTATTTTAGTAGTGCTTCTTTTTTTAATTTTTACATATATTACAGCACTCAGATCATGTCTTTTATTATAGTAAAATATTAAAACATGACTGGTAACTATGCTTTAGCAGTAAACCTTCGTATAACCCGAAAAGCAAGACATTTTTAGTGTGTTTTCATCATTCCTTATTAATACTATGAATGGGGACTATAAATTTCTCTCTTCTACAATATATGTAATAAAATACTTAATGGATTGTGAATGACATGTTATAAAACTTGGCATTAGGTACTGCAATTTATATTTAAATGCATCTCAGGCATAAATACATGCTCTATAAATAGAAAACTCTTTGAATTCACAATACATATAACCACTCATTTAGGTGTAGCAGTTTGGATGATGAAATCATCAGATAGTAATTTATTTCTGCAGAAACAGGTATTTGTTGTATTCTGAGGGGAGCTCCCCCAACTGCCCTGAGTAAACACTTCCAGGTAGGAAAGGATTTTATAAAAACTAGAGGTGTTGTATATATTCCTAGTAGGATTTTAGTAACCTATAAACAGAATCCATAATTTAAAAAGGACCAAAGCAGCCTAACTGCTACAAGTTAAACAATAATTGTGGGGAATTTCTTCCAGGAGGAACCAGAAGAATCAGAGCAGGAGCAAACAGTTTTGCAAACACATTAAACTTCTCATTCAGCCCCGAAATGAGGGCTGAAGACTCTGAAGGACAAGTATTTGTGAAAGTGGCCTTTTGCTGTGTTTCCAACATGCAGAGGACTGAAGCATCACTTGGAAAAAGGCCACTGAGTACATTCTAGATCATTCCCTTCAGGATTTTCAAGTGAAGACAGCCAAAGTATTTGGATGGGTTCAGGTTTGAGTCCTTCTTCCTCTTGTGAGAGGGATTAGTAGCCATACTCCTAAAACAAACCACACAGAATATCTGCAGCACAGCTCAGACATGAATAAATGAAATCATTGACCTGCCTTGCTGCCCTCACTGTCTGCCTCTCCTTGCCAGCTGTGCTCTGGGGCTGTATCCTCCTACCTCTTCTGCAAAGGCTAGAAAGCAGTGCTTGTAAATTAATGTTAGTTTGGGGCAACAATTGGAAACAAAAGAGGTTCTTGTACAGAACAGGTCTCCTGCATCGATTCTTCCAATTTTTGCAGAACCTCAGTCTTACTTCTGCTTGAGATAGGGAATTCAGGAAGTAGCTTTTTCAGTAGCTTGCGGCACAGAAAGGCTACTAAACAATTGTTTAGTGTTTCTGTGTTTTCTGGTGATATTTTCCCTGGATGTGTGCAATGTGCTGTTCTGTGTGGTGCAGAACATGGAGAGCAACTGCGTTGCAGAAGGTTCCTAATGCTTAAAGCTTCCGTGATGTGTTTCGTGTTGGGCTGAAGTTGTTCCTTGGGGAACCAAGATTTGGGGAAGAAAATTTACGTTTAAAAAAGCATCAGGGAGACAGGGAAGACAGAAGAGCTGATTTCAGAGTTATCTGAGTGGCTGTTTCTGCCCTGCAGAGTATGGGTGCAGTATACAGAGATAAGGTGTGAGCTCTTGGGCATGGGGAAGATCTCTTTTGTGAGATCATTATAAGGGGCTTTCTCCCTTCCCAGACTTGTTTTCTTTAATGAAACTGGGCAGACATTAATGTATTACCACTGCAGATGTTATCACTCAGATACTACCTCTACCAGCAGCAGCAGTGTAAAGGAACATGAGGAAACTATTGGGTGATTTTCAGGAACCAAAAAAAAAGAATAAGGATCTAATCCAGCAAAATGCTGGCCAGAAGGGCATTTTCCTTTCATCTCCATCCTGGAAGGGAAAGTTAGAGGAGAGGTAATTTATCTGGTCTGTGGCTCTAATTCTTTGTTATATAAACCTGTTGTGTGGTTTTAGCCAGCAATACCTCTAAACACTAAACCCACTGGTACTGACTGCCACTGCAAAGATACTGAAAGAAGATGTGAAGGGTTTGAATATTTTCATTTTCATCAGATTGCAAGTACTTCTCTTGAGCATCAGTAATAACTAAATGTCTTTTTGAAAGGGCTCTCCAGAGGGTGAAAGTTAGTCTTCTGTGAATTTCCACTTTAGTATATTACAGACCTCTATTTCCTTTTAACAATTACTTCAACTTGAATAAATTGAGGATTTCTTTTTGAGATGAAGATCATTCTTGAGCACAGAGATTAATATTAAAGCTTTGATCCTGCAGGTCACCTGATGTCTGAGGCATTTGCAGTAAAAGTTATGTCCCCTGCATTCCTGGGTAGAATCCTCAGGATTTCTACACAAAAGGTAGAACCTGTATGGCACCAGTCCTGTGAACTGTCATGGTACCACTGAGATAATCTTTTTGGTATGTCTCCATTCCTTTATTTTTCAGACTTTGATTATGAGGAGTAATGTGAGATGTCATTCAGTCCCCAGCAATGCCTGCGTGGAGGTATTTGAGTGCATCAGTAACCTCACACTCAAATGGAAGACCACAGTACTTTGATCTTTGATCTGGATCTAATAAACTTTCCAGTATTTCTACAGGACTCAGGGAAGACTCCATCTGTACTGGTAGGAGTTCAGCTGGTCTGACTTTGTCCAAAGCTTGTCCCTGCAAGAGGACAAGGGTTAAACCAGCTGTGAGATTTCAGTGCAAAGGTAGATCTCGAGCAGAATTTCTGTCCCATTTCCTTCAGTGGAGGAGGCTGTGGGAAAGAAGCTGCTGTTTGACTGATGTAGGTAAATTTGAAAAGGAGTGGCTGCTACCCTTTCTGATTGCATCTTTTCCCAGATGCTCTTTTTGTCTTCCCTGGTTCTCTTATTCTGTAGGGCTGATACATAATTACTTATTAGATGGCCTGTAAGGTAACTGGATTGGTTGGACTCCCTTTCCTTTAGGGGGAAGGAGTGCAACCAAGCAGGCCGTCCCAGCAGCACCTTTCATGGCTCAAGAGGCATGCAAGCACCAGAATTGAATTAATTCCAGATAACCCATCTTAAGGCCAAAACAAAAACTTGTCAAAACAAACCAAAAAAGCAAGTACTTTTCCTTTCATTAATGCTGCATTTCCCCTACTTGGAGCTGGTTCATTAAACTGAAAATTGCTCAAAACAGGCACCTCTGTAAAGAATGCTTGGAGCAAAATTAATTAGTTTTGCTAGGTTAGTAATGCACCTTGCTTGGACCGAAATTAAAATTATTTTTTCAATAAAGCCACGACACTTTTTATCAGAATTGTCATTAGTTGTAGGAAATAGGAGTGTGAGGGAAGAATTTGTCTAGTCTAATTTATTTATACAGTGACTCTAAAAATTACTCATTTGCCTCATGAGATGCAGCAAGATTTAAAGTAATATCTGAACATCACCTGAGCAGTGCTGATGTCCTGATGTCTGTATCCAGTCTGAGGAATTTCCAAGCCATCCTTTCACCTTGTTAAGAAATAGATGGGTAAATCATGCCTAAGGGCATTCATAAGATGTTGAAAAAAAATTTAATCTGACCGTGGTCATGTTTACTGTTCTTTTTTTTAAATCTAGATTCATGTCCATTTTTAAGTTTCAGTACAGTTTGAAGAAGAGCCTTATATTGTAAGAACTGTTTGTGAGTGGTGATCCACTAGGAAATTTTAATTCTGCAGCTGTTTCTTTGATACTTTAAATGGCTGGGTTTGATACTTTTGAGTGGCTAAGGCAAAACACAACTGCAAGGTCGGATGAGTAAATCTTCTTAAGAATTGGTTTTTTGTTCCTGCAGTGGATACCCTCAGAAAACTCTTGAGTGCCACAAAATTGCCCATCACAGAAACTAGGTTACAAGGAGCTCATGGAGACAACACCCTGCTATGTATTTAAAGCAGTTCATAAGTTTCCAGCTGGTGCACTGAGAATTTTGGCTGGAATTTCCAAATAGATTTACTTAATGATCAGTGCTTGCTTCTGGTAGCATTCCTAAGTATTTTTTTAAATGAAAAATGAAGATATAATGTGTGATAACATCACTTTAGTCTCATCCCATGAGAATATTGTCAAATTTCTGATTCTGACTGCAGTTCAGCCTTATCCTGGTTGTCTGGTTCCCTCTGTGAATAATTGAGATATTGCTGTTGCATTTTCAACAGAAACAGCATGGTTTGGGTTTTGGGGGAGGGGTTATTTTTGTTTTTCTCAAAGACAGCTTTTCATGATTTCTTCCCACCAACAGTGCTCTTGTTTCTCATGGCATCTTGACTGTGTCTTCCTGCTTTGTTTGGTTTTTTTGTAATCCTCTCCTTTTATGTAGATCCTGGTGCTGAATTATGCTTTTCTTGCATGGCATTCTGCCAAACACAGAAATATGGGAATAATAGCGACAGTAAGTATCCAAAGTATTTATCACTTTGGACAATTTTATTTCTGCTGGAGTCCCTAATTTCCTCTTTTTTCCCATCTCACTGCTAATCTCTTATTTTGTTGATTGATATATTCATTAGACTATGGTGAGGCTTTCCCCCTTTTTTTCTTCCTCGTGCACAGAGAACATTTCTGCTGCAATATCTTATTTTTATGCTGTTGATCAGCTCATTATCTTTCTCTCAGTAACTAATATCTTTTTAATGTATTTAGACTTCTTTCATGGTACCAGATCCATGAAAGGAATAGACACTGTTTCCTCACTCCACTTTTACTATCACACTTCTGAAATTGTTCACCCAGTTGAAAGTATCAAATTCCTTAACTTAAAAATCATGTTCCCTGTGTAGGTTTAGATGTCCCATCAATCTGACAGGATATTTCTCTTCCTGGGTGACTCCATGGGGCCAAAGGTACAGCCTAAGCCACGTCTGCACAACCTGAACTTGGTGGGAAAAGTGTTTTTCCTGTGTTTTCTCTCCACAGAGGTGGAAGAATTACCATCCAGAATTCTCTGTGTACCTATCTAATCACACAGTAACTGAGGAGTTACAGGTGATGTGACAGTAGTCAGTACAGAGATATTCCAAGGGGTTTTCTGGTGATTGCTGTTCCCTTCTCCTGCTCCAGCTTGGCAACACCACATGCATGAAATGGAACACTTGTTTTAGTGTGATAGGAGACCTATCCCGGGGTTTATCTGCTGCATTAAAGCCACTGTGTCCAGTCTGGTGTCGGAGCTCAGGGTACAGCTAACACAAGGGGGGGGACAGTTTGTTTGGGGTTCGAGGGCTGGCTGCAGGCAGGGGCAGAACTGTGTGAGGAGTTGATTTTGGGAGGGAGCATGGGTACTTTGGGTGAGCTGAGTGATTTCTGATTTAAAGATTTTGAAAAGTCTGTTTTCTCATTTAAAGGATGCAACAGTTCTGCTTTTTTGGTTTTGCTGGCAAAAGCATTTGCTACCAGTGGTGCTAATTTTCAGTATTATTTTTCCTGAAATGAAGTTTAATTCAGTAGTTCTGAAGGTATGCGGACAAGACTCTGTTACGTCTCTATCAAGTGGCTTCTAATTTTCTGTAAACATTTTACAGCTGTATTCTCACCCAATCTGTCCAGTTGCTGTGGTACCAACACCTTGCCTCGTGGTGCAGCAGGTGTTTCACGAGGCAGGCAGTGATTTCAACCCGCTCCCACTTCACACCACAGGCCGTGACAGCCCCGCTCCTCCTTTGTCACTGCAGGCTCTATTCTTGTCTCCAGATTGATGTATCCATTTAATTAAAGGCTTTGGGAGGGTGTTTGGGTCCATAGATGATGACAGGAAATAGGAATTTGAGGGGGGACACTGTGTGGGAGCTCCTCTGCTCTTGTCCCACTCACTGTTTGTTGCAAAGTGATTATAAGTGATGTTAATTTAAGGCACTTGGCACAGGATTTGAAAAGGGAATACATGCACTTGGCAAGCACTAGCTCTCGGAAATCTTGCTGCAGAGTAAAAGAACCAGTAACTCCGAGACAAATCTATTTATTTGACACAAACTGCCTCCATGAGAATTTTCTTAATACAATCTCTTCAGTGAATGCCTTTTTGTTTGTTTTATAGTATTTTGTCTTTGAATGGCTTAGTGTTTTTTGCAGAAGTGTATTGTGTTTAGGACTGCTTGACAGAGGTTAATCCCTGGAGGAAGATATCAGGTCTGCTTTTCGTGTGAGTTGGGGAGGTGATAGAAATGAGAAAGGAATTAAAAGTCTTTAAAAACAGGACATAAACTAAAAGAAAATAGTCTGACATAAATAGTTGTGCTAACTAGGGAAACTGAGAAACATCAGAAACTATGATCCCTTTTATTATGTGGGTCAGAAATGTAGAATATTTTTGTCAAATGAAATGCAATATTACACTTTTAATTGTTACTTTGACAGTGAAGGTAAGTAAATTGCTTATGACTCATTACTCATTACTTGCTAGGAAATGTACTGATTGTGGAAAAAATCTTAGGTGATGAGTGGGGGGATTGTTGAAAATGTTACCATGTTGTGGGTGATTGACATCCTTCAAAAACTGAGACTTTTTAAGTGGACTTTTACTCTGGGAGTATTAAGTAAATAATTAATTAAATGGATAATTCACATTTACTCCTAATAAACTGTAATTGATGTGTAACATGTGAAATATGTGTTCTAAATATCAAGCAAGAATAACAGCAAAACCAAAGTTATCACAAGTAACTAGCCAAGCTCTATGTTTGAGGAAGGAGTGCTAAAAAGGTTAACAAACACCTGTAAATGCAGTTTTGCCTTCACAGTGGGAACTGAGCAACATTACTTGGTAAATGGTGAGATTCCAGCTGTTCCTATTGGGAAAATACGTGTATGTAAACTAACCAAAAAATCCTAGCTATCAACAGGTAATTCTGAACTTCTGGTCTGACTTCAACCACTGCCAATTGCTGTAGCCAGGGGGAATCAATCATTCAACATTCATTGCTCACAAATGGCGTTTAGACCCCTCAAAGAGATAATGAAACTCAGTGGCATCTTAAAGTGTGTTCAAGAGCGTGGAAAAGGGAGGTAGTGGTGCTGATACAGAAGAGTAAAAGTGAATGAAATCAATACAGGGGACTGGCAGTTCAACAGCATCCAGAAAAAGCACATTCGTGTGAACCAGTGCCTTGCTGAACACAAACAGCTCTGAGAATCTGTTGGGGTGTTTATTTACAAAATTCAATATGTCTGCGTTACATTTATCCTTGACAGGTATTGTTTTAAGCATGTGGTACCTTACTGTCTACTTCTCATCAGGATCATCTTGGAAACTCAGCAGAAAAGCTCAGCGTTTCTCAGGGAGGAGTAGGAAAGTACACCGGAGCATCTCGGCTCCAGCAGGGATCACCTGCTCTTTGTTCCGGGCATCGTTCTCACAAAAGCTCCTTTGCACTGGGTTCTCCTCATGCTTCTCCATGCAGGAAAGTGTCCATGGAGCAGCACATCCTGGGCAAGTAAGTACTTTCCTTACAATACCGAGCAAACATGCCAGGTTCTGTCAAATCACCATAAAATGATTACCTTGGCTTTGCACACTGTTTTGGCATAAAGAGGACTCCATTACACTGTTTTTTAGCATAGATTGTTCTTGTAGCCAAAGTGCCATGGAAAATGACTATTTACCCCATTGCCTATCAACTGATAGGTAGGAAAAAGAAACTACAGATCAGTGTTCCTACACTACTCAGAATTCCTCTGTAGTGCTGCTTAGGGATGTCGTTTTACTGTGTGTTGATGATGGTTAAGAACCAAATACTTAATAAGGATTTAATTACAGCAGTTAGTTATTTAAACATTTCTGGGACTCATTATTATAATTAATTACAGTTATTAATTACAGGGCTCGGTGCTTGGCTTGGAAAGCTGTGTGCTACTAAGGTCTCCAGGCCTTCTCCATCAGCCTGTGAGTTCTGGGGTTTTAGGGATGATGGACCCTCCTGGGACAAGCACTCCCTACTGCCCTTTGTGATTTCTTGCTGTCACATCTTCCTATTCCCAGGGTGGTGTGTGCAGCCTGTGGGGAAAGGAGAGGGAGTGGGGCAGAAGGCAAAAGGGCTTGTTTGCCCTCCAAGGTGAACTGAATGCCCAGGGCAAGGCAGAAGGAATGCACTTCTGCCAAATTCACAGGGCTGTTCCAGCACATGGAAGCTCTTGGGAAGCTTCAATGAGAAGTACTAAGACCACCAAACAAACTGTTTTTTTCAATTCATTTTTTCAGTGCACAATAGTTCTGATATTCCCTTTGGAGCCCAGTTGTAATGAATCTGTAACCTGTAACTTAAAGAGTATTAAATATGCCAGAATTCCTTTTTTAATCTACTTTGATTGCTGTATTTCCCAATCTAGATCTGTTACATCCTTGATAAATCTTAACAGACTCTGTATATATGTTGGAAGGATATTCTACATCCTACTAGATATATCAAAGTTTTTGTTAGCTTACTATCAAGTAGTTGTTTCTGTGGAGTAAAAATCAGCTCTTTAAAACTTGAGCTTAACCCTGGTCCCATTTCTTGAAATGAGAAAGTTTTCAAGATCTTGTTTTCAAACCTACCTTTTTAAAATCATTTGTATTCCTAAGGAAAAGATGGAGATACTTTGACAGTCTACTTTTACTTCATCCAATCACTATAGTTTTTGAGATAGAATTTTTTTTGATGAAGAATCTTTTCTGGACAAAAATTGTTTTCAGACAGACAAGCTTTACATGCTCTAGAAGTCCTCCAAATCTTACCTTGTTTCCCAAGATTTTAAGCTTTTTTCTTTAAATGGTGTCAGTATCTCGCACAGTCAATATTTTTAAGACCAATCAGAGCTATAAATATATGTATATTTGGGCACATAATACCTTGTGGAAGCCCCATGCCAGTCCTGCTGGGGTTTCATAGTTGTTTTCTAAGACAACTGTTGTTGTGACATCCCAAACTTGGGATTCATTCATTTACTAATAGAGGTCCACAGTACTGTGCTGTGATCCCTACAAAGACACAGGCACTGGTGATATTTCTAAAAATATCCTGTTATGTTTCGTAGGAAATTAATTTTGATTGACAGCTTTAAGAAGGTCACATTCACTTAATTAGGAGTTGTGTTCAGGCCTTCTACTGTTGTTTTATAAAGATTACTCACATTTTTGTGCAGTTTAAATATTTCTGTTTTCTCAGAAAACTTAAGATGCAGCAAAAAGACAGAACCAATTATCTATCAAGCACTTGCATAATCCTAAAATATTCCTCTCTGTAAGTATATAATGACAGTGTGCACTTCTAAATAAATTCTTCTAGCAGTAACAAAGCTGGGGATTTGATAAGTCTCACAGGCCAATTTCAAGTGAGCAGAAAGAGACAATTTGTCACAGTCAAGTGGTCTTAGGACCTGCTGTCTTTATTTTTTTAGAATGTGAAATATAAAAATTTAATGCTGTAATTTTATGGAGATGTTCCTAACTCAATTCATAGGGATTTAAATACAGTAAAGTAGCAGTATATAATCGTTTTTGTGAGAAAAGTTTTGAAGTCAACCTACCTACATCAAAATAACTACCAGTCTGTAGAAGTTAGGGGAAAATATAGAGATAAGTGCATGACAAAAATCTTCGGTTATTTTATACATCTGAGCTCAAAATTCTTGAATTTTTTTTTCCCCCTCTTCTCTCTACAAAATGGACTCTGAGTTGCACCTGGTTTACTCGTATCAAACTCACAAGAGTTTGGGTTGTAGAGGATGATTTTTGGCTCCCTACTGGACTTTTTAAGTTGCTTTTTCTAGTCTCTGAACCTCATTTGTATGCTTTGCACAGGGACACCAAGCATGGTTTGGGTAGGATTTTTGACAGAGTTAATGAACATAGTTGTCTTGCTCTTTATGCCTCTTAGGCAGTGGAAATGTTCTGCAACTGCTAAGCCACTATAAACAATGCAGGTGGTGAATAAATGGCAAATAAAGATTTTGGAGTAAATATAGTAGCATGATTAACCTTTTACATTTGCTGATACAGATGGTGAAAATGGGCAAATTGAATTTGAAGCAAACCTGTACTCCCCTGTCAGATCCCTGATCCTCCCTTCCTGAGGCTGGGATTTGGGGGGACACTCACCCCCCTCACCTGCCAGCACCTGCATCGATCCCTTGGCTCTACAACCCCCACAAACCTTCGTGACATATTTCTGTGGTTCTTTTCAGTGGCCCTGAAATCAGTCACAGGATGTAAAGCCTGAGGGGTGTTGGGGGAGAGGGAGTGTTTATTTTCATGGATTAAAGGGAAGTGTGTTCTGTAATAAGTGATTTGGCCTGAATAGGAAAGTGCAAAGTTTCTACTTAGAAGTGATTTGTTTTTCCTCCTATTGATGTACTTTTGTCCTAAACTTTTAACCTTAATTTATAGCAAGAAAAGTGACTTCTTATATTCCTGTAGTTCTTCCAGTCCAGCTTGCATGCTGGCAAGTGAGCCATGGCACCCATATGTCCTAAGCAATTGGGTTTCCTTGTCCAGTGTAGCACTTCCAGTAAAAGCCCTCTACAAGAACTGGGTGCTGATCATGTCACCCAGTGCTTTACAAGGCTCTGTATTTTCTGTGTCTAAGCAAGTATTCAAATGTTGTCTTACTAAGTGGTTTTTTAATCATAGTAGCTGGTATGGAAACCACTATTAGGACCTGGCTGTGTTGCTTTGCCAGTTCCCTGTTATCACCTGATCACCTTAGGAGGAATATTGACAGTAGTGAGCATGAGTGGGCAAACTTTGGTTTCTGGAATGATTTAGCATTACTGCATCATACTGTGCAATACCTTTATCTGCTTCAAGTAAGTGAAGAGTAGCTTCAGTGAAGCTTCTAGATTTAATACTGTAAAGAAATGTCAACAGTTACAGTGCAGTGTGGCCAGATGTCATTTGTTTGACATAATGGTATTGCACTTATGACTCACTTATTACCTGCAGCTACTTACAGCTGAAAGAGAGAGGACTCATAATGTCTTTTTGTTAGATAATGAGAGAAAAGATGAGTCTTGTGTCAGGTTGTTGACTTTTCTCAAAGAAATGGAGTGCAAAAATCCAGCATGAGCTGACGAAAGACGAAAGATTCTATAGGAGAAAAAAAAAAGGTAAAGTAAGGTGTGAAAAATACCTAGCTATCCAGAAATTGGGTGAAATGGAAGAAGATAGTTTCATGTGGATTTCTTTATCTATAGTTTCATGTGGATTTCTTTATCTATAGTTTCATGTGGATTTCTTTATCTATAGTTTCATGTGGATTTCTTTACCTTTTCTTAAAAAAGCAAAGAAGCCTCTCACTCTCTGATCACAGCAGCACGGTAGCAATGTTGCAGTGAGTAGTGTGTTATTTATGGCTTTTGTGGCAGGCAAACAGTGCACATTCTGCTGCTTTTATGTAGTCCCTTCTATTACAGTTTATGAAGAAATGGAATTATCTCGGGAGTCAGAAATGGATAATTAGCATCAACAACAAAATACAATTATACTTGCAAAATTAACCTATTTGGAGAAGATTGGGTTCTTAAAGTCATACACTAATTTCAACCAGAAGAAGGCTACAGAATGTGGATTCCAATCTTATATTAGTTATCCTTTTCCTGACTTCCCAGAGCAATGGATGGTAGCTGCAAAATTTACATATAGCCTTTGAATTCTTGCCAAGTAGAATTGTCTGCATCCAGAAATTAAATGAGGCTCCATTTCTGTGTTAAAACACTGATTAAATGTGGAAAGGAATTTATTGAATTAATCCATGTCAAGCCTTTGGTTTAGTCTTTTCTGTTTTCACATTTCATTATTCTTCAAAGCTTTTTCACCCCATTTATTACTCTGTTCCAAATTATCTGCAACTCCTTTCTATGTGAAGTCTTCCGCCAAATTTTTTTTGCATTACTACATTGTCCAGATCACTAATGGAAATATTAAATAGCATTGACTACAGGTAGAGTTGCACCTGAACTGCACTTGATTAAGTGCACCCCCACTTGCAGGGTAGACTTCCAGTTGGGTGTGTGCAGCTGCATTCTCACGGTGACATTGATAGTGTCCCTTTGTGTTTATGAGAACATCATGTTGGGGTAACATTGAGGAGCAGAGGGGTGCTTCAGGCTGGGCACCACAAAGCTGAGAGCTCCTTCCAGGAAATAAAATGGGACTGATTTGGTGTTACACAGCTGCTTGTTTGTAGCTGCCTTGAAGCAGTGTGCAAAGGCCTGCAACTTCAAAATATTCTGGAAAGTTAAGCTTACTTACCTTATTTATTTTGGGATGTGGCTGGTGAAGTTAGGGAGTTAAAGATGAAGAGAATGTTTCATGTAGTGTTTTATGTCCTGTACAGTGGCTTAGAGCAGGACCATCAGGTGACTTGGACAAAACTAACTTAGTAAATATTCTTCAAATGATTCTTCTTGTGCAGGTGAGTAAAGCAACACAATCAGACCCCGTCCTTCCATGGCTGAGGGTCTTTATCCCTGATCCAGCACAGCATTTTAACTGTCCCTAGTGAATATCCCTCTGAAGTTAGAGGAGCTTTATCCTGCTAGAGGTGAATGCAGTCCTTGTGCACCACTACCAGTCCTAGAATTATGAAAGGTCTTGGGTTTGAAAACAAAATGCTTGCTTTAGCTATTGTAGAGGCAGCTGTGCCCTACAGGGGGAATCAGTGCTTTGGAAGCCAGGCAAAGTTTATCATATGATTTCCTCAGGAGTTACCCAGGAGTGTCCATTTAATCTTGATCAGTGGCTGCAGAGGAGCCTTGTTATTAGATGCAGCCTTGGAATGTGCCCTGCAGGCAGAAATGGATGCTGCTGCTTGGGAGAGCTGCCAGATTCTTTTAAATATTTAAGCAGAAATAATAAAAATCTTTGGAACATCTCATGTATTCTAAATATTGTTAAATAATTTGAGTTGCAAAACTGGAAGAAGAAACCAGGAAGAGTTTTTCCTTCAGCTAGGTAATTTGCTGATAGGAAAAATCTTATATGAAATGATCAGTCAGCTTATGTACAAGCCTGTTGCTTAGCAACTGCACGAGTAAACTTTCACTTCTCACTACATTTTCCAGATTTCATTAGATTCAACAAATAAAATTAACTTTAGCTTCAAAATACAGAATAAAACCTTGCAGTGTAGAAAATGCAGTCTTCCTCTCATGATATATATTTAAATTTACATCTTAGGAGCAACAGGTATAGCAGAAATGAATTTGTAATGTTCATACAAACTGCTAGGGTAGTGGCAGTTCACATCAGTAAATATTAGCTAACTGTGTTTTCTAAAATAACATTTTTAGGTGGAAAAACATTTACTCCTTGTCCTAGTTTCACCCCAGCCAGCATCTCAGCCCCACACAGCCACTCACTCATTCCCTCCTGGTGGGATGGGGAGACAAATGGAGGTGTAACAGTGAGAAAATCCATGGGTTGAGATAGACAGTTTAATAGGAAAAGCAAAAGTAGCACATGCAAGAAAAGCAAAATGAGGAATTCATTTCCCTCTTCCCATGTGCAGGCAGGTGTCCAGCCACCCCCAGGACAGCGGGGTTCCATCACATGCCATGGTAACTTCGGAAGACAAATGTTATCACTCTGAACATCCCCCCTTCCTTCTTCCTCCGGCTTTATGTGCTGAGCATGACCCCCTATGGTCTGGGATATCCCTTGGGTCAGCTGTCCCAGCTGTGTCCCCTCCCAAATTCTTGTGTGTTCCCAATCTACTTGCTGGCCAGGTGGGGTGAGAGGCAGAAAAGGCCTTGGCTGTGAAGCACAGCTCGGCAGTAATGAAAACAGCCCTGCATTGTTCACACTGATCCCAGCATCCCAACCCAAAACACAGCCCATACTGGCTACTGTGAAGAAATGTAACTCTACTCCAGTCAAAACCAGCGTATCCTTAACTCTTGATCATTTTGCAGAACCACAGACTTGTGAAGGTTGGAAGGGGCCTCTGGAGATCATCCAGTGCTTTGCCACCCTCAACATACAGAAGTTCTACCACATGTTGAGGTGGAACTTCTTGGGTTTAATTTTCTGGCTGTTTACTCATTTGATTTCACGTGCACTCCTTTGACTGGTGTTGGACCAGACCCATACAGGAGCTGTTAACTGCACTCAAAGGCTTAAGCACAACGATAATTTGCAAAAGTATGTGTATCTTGCATTGTATGGTTTTGAAGTCCTGTCTTCATAGCTTTAGATCTCTCTTACCTTCTGAGGACTGTAAGTTTACAGGCCTTTGAGTGCAACCATGTTGCCAGCTGGTGAAAGTCCATTGCACATTTCTGAGATGTTAAAAGCAGTTTAGGTGCAGATAATTTTGTTTTCCTTTCTAATTGGCTGTGTACTGTTTAGAAGGGCTGGAGATCCTTACCATCATCATGTTACACTGCACTGCACATTCCTCAAATGTGCTCTGATTTTTTGTTTTCCTTTTCATTTTTCTTTAATATTGTGCGTTCAAAGGAGGTAGTAGACCCTCTTCAGGTGAATGTTAAATGAGGTGACAGCGATGCAGAAATGCTGTTGAAGGATTCAGGTTTTGCAGTGTTGTTGCTGGGTGAGCACTGCAGTAGAGACCCTTTGTTACACATCACTGTTGGTTTGTGTCTGTGCCAGACCAACACTGGGACACTTTCAGTATCTATGTGGTTCAAAAACCTTAAAGTTTTTTAAGAGGTCTTCTCTTGTTATGGCCAAGGATTTATTTTCAGCTCACAAAGTGATGCCTTCATGTTAGACAAATTAACACGTGAAATGGCATTTAAAAAGAGAGTTGGACAGGAGGGTAGGAAGAGGAGAGTCCTGCTGTGGGAATGGGGCTCCATCACAGAAAGCTGCTGTTCTTTACTGAAGTGTGATGGAAATACTAAAAAATGCAACCTGTGCTAAGGGTCATGGAACAGGGTGAATCTAAGTCTAGTTTCACTCTACATGTCATTGTCAGGTAGGAACAAAACAAATCTTGCTGCATAAAAACATGGGAAAACTAAGAAATAACTCAGTAAACCTATACTTAGTATCTATATTAATAGGTATACTGGTATGAATGTGATGTGGTTTTCATTACACTCTGGTGAAATGATGCTGTAGGGTTAAGTCAGCAGGCTACACCTATGAAGTTAAGACAGTCCTGGACAATCCCTTCATATGAATTAAAATCCACTTGTCTCTTGAAAGAATTAGTACTGAGTTCTTCTAAAACTAACCTTTGATTCTTGCTGAATAAAAACCCACTTCTGGTATATGCAGTTTTTGATCATATTTTACGGTGGAGAACAGTTAATGGCTAAGTTATAGAGATTTCTCTAGGTGGTGATAAGAATACTCCTAAATAGCAATTTTCAGAACCTAGGTTTATAAAGTGAAGGTTGCATTGCAACCCAAAGTTGTTGTTTGTTTTTTTTTTCACCCTGTGCTTGCAGACCAAGTCTTCGGATGGTCTGGAAACTTCTGTTTTGCACAAAAACATAATGAAATAAGTCTTCAGAAAGTATCTGAAAGATATATGAAAATTGCTAATGTTTTACTCTGCAAGTGTTTGAAGCATTTTAAAAAGCAAAATGCAGTAAATTCATGTTTGAGGATTAGGGAACTGCCTGCCACAGAAACAGTGATGCCTGACACACCGTAAGAGGTGATGTCTGAAATCAAACAGGTTTGGCAAACCAGCATCATCAATTACAGTTAAGGTAAACAGTATGTTTCTATGTAGACAGCTATTAAATTAGTCAAATTTAACTGGTTGAAGTTAATCTGTTTTACTTAGCAATTACATCAGGGACATGGCCTGTGTTTGGGAAGCCTAGGTTGAAAATCAGATCTTCTCAGAGCAAATATCCAGAACATCTGGTACAACTGGAGAGGTTTAAGGTAGGTGTAGTGGGCTCTGAATCTGTAGCGAAGAGCATCTGGTGACCTGGACAGGTCCTCATCCTCCTTGATGATTTCCTCCCCCCTGAGTAGGGTTATTCCTTTTCTCTTTTTTGGGAAGGTAGAGCCACTGTGGCTGTTTGTGCATCTCTTCCATGGTAAAGATGCTATGGAGCTACGGTACTTATGCTAAATTTACAGTTCCTGCATTTTACACTTATGTGACTTTAATCTTAAAATTAAGCAACTCTTTAGAGAACAATTAAATTTTTCATAATACTAATTTGCTAAGACATTTACCAACTCTTGCATGGGGTACAGTTTACAAACAGTTCCTTCAGGAAATGTTTTTAGGCTATTTCTCAAGCTATTTTCATGTTGTGCACTTAAAGGAAATTATTTCCTTTATCACATAAGGATCCTAAGATCTGAATGCAACATCACAAGGGGAAGTGGCTCGGATTGCTGAGATTTACCAGCTACTCAGGCTCAGATAAGGCTGCCATAGCTTGCTAGATTTTCTAACTTCTCTTTCCCCTTTGTTACTGTTATCCCAGATCGAGGGAATCCTGCTGGGGCTGGGGACAGCTGCCGACTTTCTCTGTTGCACAGTGTGACTGGTCAATGTGCTGCATCTGCTGCACTGGTGGGAGTTGTGCCTCTGCCTGCAGATAAGGAACGTGGCTGAGCTAAGCCTGAAGCTGAGGGTGTGTTTGAATACATGTCTGGAGAAATGTGTGCTCTGCTGGCTCTCCTGAGAGACCGAGGCATCAGACGTGGATTTGATCAGCAGGGAAATGGGTGGTGTGGAGAACTGCTACCCACTGCTGAACAGCAGTGTGCTGATGTGCTGATTCCATCCTGGGTGCCTGTGGTTTGAGCCACTTTGTAACTGTGCTTTGTCCCCGAGTGGACATGTTTAATGAGTTTTAAGTGAATCTAATGGAAACGTGTGAAGGCAGAGTCGTTATACTTCCCTTTGCTCAAAACAAATGGCCCACACAGTAGAGGTGTGCATTTTGTTTATGGAAGGTTTTCATAGATATTACTGCTCAGAATAGTCACATCTTTTTTACAATCAATATCGTAAAGTATAGTAGGTGCTTCTCAGTGAGGCAGACCTGATGGGGTGTTTGCATTTCTACTATGGTGTTTGCATTTCATACGTTTGGACTATGAGTACAGAGTAGTGGGAAGACTCAAAGGAGACAATATAATCACCTCCTAATAACATCTCTTCCTCATGGGAACAGGTCCTGAAAAGATCGTTGAGTTCCTACATCTTCCTCTTGTTAGCAATGAAGTCAGAATATCAATATTTGGTGTGATCATGTTTGTACAGATAGTTACATTTAAGAGCTTTTATTTATGTAAGTCTCAAGGAAGAACTTCGTTGTATTTGGGTAATTTCTTTCCCCTATTTGTCTGAGACCAATCAGACAGATAGAAATGCGCTTTCGTTCTTTCTCATCCTAATTTATCTTCTCTACTTTTTATCTTCTCCACCAGTTTCAATTTATTTCTTTCTTGGCTACAGAGGACTGTGATGAGCTTTTAGTGAAAAATCTGAAACCAGAGACAGCATTTAATCAAAACATTTGTGCATTGAACTTCATTTCCCCGATTTTATTTATTTCCTTGGATACCTGATATAGCAGTTTAAGTGATGGGACTTAGTAAAAGCAAATGCTCACAGGGAGATTTCTACTGGTTCTCATAGCTCTTGTCTTGGTTGATAGTATTTCATTAATTTCATTTGAGATCCTATATGACAGCATAATTATGATATAATAAGACTTAGCTAGGTGGCATAAAATTATCTGCCAGTAAAGTCTCAAAGACAAGGTCACACAGAGTACAAGTAGTCTTCAAAATTATGTTTCTATAACTAACTGTTCTAACTACAGAAAAAAATAAAGCAAGTAACGTTGTAATTTTTGACACTACTTTTAGTGACTGCAAAGCAGTTCACCAAAATGGTTTCTCTAAAGCACTTTAAAAAGCCATTAATGTTAATTTAGAGTTCATTTTTGTTTATGCAGGTCTATATTAAAAATGAGGCTTGCTGATATGAAGCTGGGAGTTAAGACAGCAGTAAACAGTTCTTCAATCTACTACATTTGGTAGGGCAACTTTAAATTTGCTGTTCCTGAAAAACAAAACATTGCTCTGATCCTTTTTTTGGGATCAATATACAGAAGTGCTTAGCACAGGTGCCTGTGGATAGTAATGCACCTAAGTAGGCTTTGCTGTTTCTAGATTGTTCCCCCAAATATTTTGTTTACTTTTAGTAATTAGGATAGTCCTATTACAGCTTCCGCATAGGACCACCCTGTCAATCCCTATATCGATAGAGCTCCTGATGTAAAGACCAGAGTTTTATTCATCCCCATTACACAGCAAAGAAAGAAGTCCCCCTTAGGACTTCATGGCCATCAAATACATTTGGCAAGACAGCCAGTGAAACCATTAGGATATTTGACGTGTATTTAAGTTCTCTTCCAAACAGTGCAGCAAGACGCGTCTTGTGACTAAAGCAGACCTGGAACCAGATTTCTGTGACCTTGAGGAGGTCCCTCACAGCAGAGCTCCCTGGGGAGTGCCTTCTTCTACATCCCTTCCTTTGCCAGCTAAATGAGAGCCTACTTCACTGCCTGTAGCCAGGGCTTGATCCACTGTGCCTTTTTATGAAGTGCCTGGAGATGCCCAGATGTGTTCTGTGGCATCGCAAGGGATTTGATGCTTCTAGAAAATGAAATAAATTTTTATTTTTTTTTAAATTGCTACAAGAGTTTTTAAATTGAAAGAAATATTTGTACCCGTTTTCTGATGCTGGGGTATGTTGTTGGATCTCTTGCCTTGTTGCAGGAGATAATGTGTTCTTCTTTTGATCAAGAATAATTCTGTGGTAAGATCTTCCTGATTACCTTGTACATATGTTTCTGTTAATATGGCGGTTTGTGTTTTCATATACATTTATTTTGTGGTTTATAGCATCAACTGAAGTAACTCTGGAACTTGGTGGTTTCTGAGGTTTTTGTTTGTCACTGCTTTAAAAACAATCCTAGCTACTGTTCTACAGCAGTAATGTAATTCTTCTTTCCTTTGCTGTTTTTACATCTTCATTCAAAATTTAACTTGCTTTAAATTTTATATTACTCCCTCCTCCTTTGGGTGCAGCGTTTTCTTTAGTCTTTACTCTTTGACACTTCCCATGTGAACCTGCACTTAGTGGTTTCTGCTCCTGCCTTATATGACATGAAAGATAAACACATGTAACAGAGGTAACTCCAAGTACTTTGCTGATGGGGAAAGACTGACTTTGACAATTAAAAGCTTTAGATGGCTCTTTATCATCGAGTTGTTCACCACAATCAAGAGTGATTATTGCTTTGGGGTGATGCTGCCATTGTGTGTTCACTGCTTGGGAGAAAAGCCATCAGGGTACAAGTGGAACATGTCAGTCTGAAGGAGGTAATGGTTTCTCCTTCTGAGCTTTCTGACTTTATTTTGTTCTTTTTTTTGGCCTTGAGCTTCAGTCTGCACTTCACTGAGAAACTTTAAAAATGTAATCACGTGTAATTCATGAATTAAATAACTGTGCAATGTTTGATTGTTTTAGTTAATAGTGTCTTTGAAATGGAGCAAGTCTGTCTTGTTGTAAATAGTGAAGAATTCAAGGAAAGGAGGTGACCTCCTTTCTGTTCTGTGCCAGAGCCAGGAATAATACTTGTGCATTACCTTGTAATTCCTCTTTGCTGATCCTGAACTGGGAGCAGTTTTGTGTACGGATGGAAAAAGTTACATGGTGGGGATCTTTCAGTGCACCCAGAGTTAGTAATGTCATCCTGAAAAAGGCAAAAGCCTTTCATAAAATGGGACCTGGTTTACCTTGATTCTTGCCATGGTTTAGTTTTACAGATAGCTATAGTCTGGCTGAAGGTTTGGGGTGTAAACAGTCTTTTCAATATGAACTTCTAACTTTTAAATATGATGATTGCCTAGAGTTGATGTAGGAAAGTGGAACAATTTGATTACAACCCCCCCCTCCCCTTTCAGTGCCCCATAAACCCTCCAAAATGAAAGAATACAATCGCCCTGCCCCCAGTTGTCCAGGCAGTGTAAGACTCAATCTGTTGAAAGAGAGAGGGTGTCTTTTCTCATTAATGCCACAGGGGAAGGGAGCTGATTTCTTCAGCTTTAAGTTTATTTCTACGCTTTATGGCCAATTTTGTATGCAATTATTATTTGCTTTCATTTTTATTAATAATGATCTCTAAATAACGAGAAAAGACTAGTAATGTAGGGAATTGGTTTATTTGTGCTTGTGAGCTTTGTATTTTAATTGGAATTATGTTCCTAACTCTAATTGTGAATCCTAGTTTAAGGATATTATATCCTTTTTCCTTATTTGCATACAAATTGCATTCTAACGAGCAGTCAGGTTTTCACACTCTGAATTTTTAAATGAAAGTTTATTTTGGAAATTTAATGCCAGTGTGCTTTTCCCCTCCCAAGATTTGGTTCAGTTCACTAAGGGTATGGAGTCTGCTCTCTGATGGACTCGAGCACGTTTTAACAGTTCTTTAAAAAGAAGGAAAGCAAGAAATAAACTTGGAGCTTCATTTATGTGTAAATGTCAGGGCTGTGATATTTTTATTCCTTCTTAGTCTAAACTTAGCCCAGTGTGATTTAGGGCCAGTGTGATTTAGGGGCGACGCTGGAAAGACAATGAGCTGTTGTTTTGGTTCCATGTTGACCATGAAGGCTCAGCCCAGCACTGGGAACCAGCAAAGAGTATCCCCCAGGGAATCTCTGGCTGTCTGGTGTGCTGGATTGGACTTGTACATCTCATTGCCAGCTCAGAGCTTTTAATGCCAGAAGAAATCTTGACCCTAATGGGTCAAAGCAAGAATTCATAGAATCATAGAATCATAGAATCAGATGGGTTGGAAAGGACCTCTGAGATCATCAAGTCCAACCCTTGATCCACTACCACCACAGTTGCTAGACCATGGCACTAAGTGCCACATCCAGCCTCATCTTAAAAACGTCCAGGGACGGAGAATCCACCACTTCCCTGGGCAGCCAATGGCTGATTACCCTCTCTGTAAAGAATTTCTTTATAATATCTAACCTAAACCTCCCCTGGTGCAGCTTAAGGCCATGCCCTCTTGTCCTACTGCTGATTGCCTGGGAGAAGAGACCAACCCCCACCTGGCTACAACCTCCTGTCAGGGAGTTGTAGAGAGCGATGAGGTCTCCCCTGAGCCTTCTCTTCTCAAGGCTAAACAACCCCAGCTCCCTCAGCCTCTCCTCATAGGACCTGTGTTCAAGTCCCTTCACCAGCCTTGTTGCCCTTCTCTGCACCTGCTCCAGCACCTCAACATCTTTCCTGAACTGAGGGGCCCAGAACTGGACACAGCACTCCAGGTGAGGCCTCACCAGTGCTGAGTACAGGGGCAGAATCACTTCCCTGGTCCTGCTGGCCACACTGTTCCTGATCCAGACCAGGATGCCATTGGCCTTCTTGGCCACCTAGGCACACTGCTGGCTCATGTTCAGCCTCCTGTCAATCAGCACTCCCAAGTCCCTCTCTGCCTGGTTGCTCTCCAGCCTCTCTGTCCCCAGCCTGCAGCGATGCAGGGGGTTGTTGTGGCCAAAGTGCAGGACCCGGCAGTTGGCCTTGTTGAACCTCATCCTGTTGGAATCAGCCCAACTCTCCAGTCTGTCCAGGTCCCTCTGCAGAGCCCTCCTGCCTTCCAGCAGGTCGACACTCCCTCCCAACTTGGTGTCGTCTGCGAATTTGCTAATGATGGACTCAATCCCCTCATCTAAATCATCGATAAAGATATTAAACAGAACTGGGCTCAACACTGATCCCTGGGGACACCACTGGTGACCGGTCACCAGCTGGATGCAGCCCCGTTCACCAGCACTCTCTGGGCCCAGCCCTCCAGCCAGTTCCTAACCCAGCACAGAGTGCCCCTGTCCAAGCTGTGCACTGACAGCTTTTTCAGGAGTATGCTGTGGGAGACAGTGTCAAAGGCTTTGCTGAAGTCCAGGTAGACACATCCACAGCCTTCCCCTCATCCACCAGGCGGGTCACCTGATCGTAGAATGAGATCAGATTGGTCAGACAGGACCTGCCCTTCCTAAACCCGTGCTGGCTGGGTCTGAGCCCTTGTCCATCCTGTAGGTGCTGTGTGATTGCACTTAGGATGATCTGCTCCATAACCTTGCCAGGCACTGAGGTCAGACTGACAGGCCTGTAGTTTCCTGGGTCCTCCTTCCAGCCCTTTTTGTGGATTGGTGTGACATTTGCCAACTTCCAATCATCTGGGACCTCCCCAGTGAACCAGGACTGTTGGTAAATGATGGAGAGCGGCTTGGCGAACTCTTCCGCCAGCTCCCTCATCACCCTTGGGTGGATCCCATCTGGTCCCATAGACTTGTGAGGATCCAAGTGGCTCAGCAGGTTGCTGATTGTTTCCTCCTTGATTACAGGGGGACTATTCAGCTTCATATTCCTATCTACATGCTCCAGAAGACAGCTGTCCTCAGAGAGACATGTCCTACCGTTGAAGACTGAGGTAAAGAAGGTGTTAAATACCTCAGCCTTTTCCTCATCTTTAATAACTATGTTCCCCCCCATGTCCACTAAAGAATGGAGGTTTTCCCTGTCCCTCTTTTTGCTACTGATGTATCTATAGAAAGACTTATTTTCCTTAACAGAAGTGGCAGGATTGAGTTCAAATCTTGCCTTCGTCTCTCTGAAAACAAAAACTTGTGTCAAGGGCTGATTCTCAATAGATTGCAGCGAGGGAGCTGCTCTGCTATGTACGAAACCCTGACACAGAATCAGGTTGTCTACGAATTATTTTGCTCAGTGTCCCATTTGCAACAGTGACAAGGAAGACCGAAAGCATAGCGAGCAAATGCCTATTTCCAGTCTTCAGCTCCATTCATCTCTGTGGCCTTCCTGGGCTGGATGTGATTGAGGTCTCTTTGCTAACTCCTAACAGGAGTGTTTTCCATCACTGTGAGCCTTTGTAGCTTTTAGCATCTACCAACTATTTTCTCAGCATGTACTACAGTGTTTTTACCCATGGTGTGCTGAGCCAAGACCTCCTTGGTTCTAACCTGTGTCACTGCCTGTTTCTACTAATTTTCTCGGTAGATACAAGGATTGTAATTCCCTTGATTCTGCCTTCTATCCCAGCTCCTATTTTTATATCTAATATAGGCACCTCCCACCCTGTGGTACATACCAGGGTGATTAAAGCACATGGCTACTTACAGAGCCCATCAGATTCCCTACTTCACCTGACTGCTATGTTTTAGTGCTGGTGGGTTTGGTGTTCATTTTGCCCACTTACTCTATATCACATCCTGCAGTCGCTTTAATTCCAGACTTATCCCTTCAGTTTCTTCCACAGTGAACATTAATGAAAAAAATTAGTCAGCTCCCCTGTGGCAGCCCTGTCCTTTGAGTGCTCTTTGTGTCCTGGATGTTGGCTGTCTTTACTGAGCCTTGGTACTTCTGATGAAGATGGATTTTGTTTTAGTTTTGGTTCCTTTTTGCTCGGCTGAATTTTTGCCTGTCTTGCTGTGGTTTTGCATTTGATGTACCGGTAAATGGTACTATGTACCATTTAATGCTTTCCTCATTTTGATACAATTTCAGCTTTTTAAGTCTGTCCTCTTGCTTCTAATGACCCCTCAGTGCATTGTTCAGCTACTCTACTGGTTTCTTTCTATTTGTCCTCCAGCTCCTCTCCATGGGCAGCCAGTGTGGTGTCCTTCAGCAGCCTTCATAACTGTCTCTCAGCACTCAAATCTTTAAAATGTCGTTTTTAGCTGAATTTTAATAAGTTTCTTAATTTTTATGTAATCTGCCTTCCTGAAGTTGAGTATCACCAAAGGATATTTTTCCATATTTTTCTTTTTTTTTTTCTTTTTTTCTTCTTTTCTTTTTTCTCTTTTGTTACTCCTGCAGGGGATGCCTCTAACTACTGTATGTTCACTTCCTCCGTGGTCATTTCTAGTTGTGTGATTCTGATTGACCTGTCTTTCTTAGGACCAAATAAGGTTTTGCATCCTGCTTGTGAGCTCCCACTGAGCTGCTTTGCACTGTTCTTGGAGAACATGAGCTCTTTTTCCTGTCTTTTCTGGTTTTGGGTGTTTGGGCTGGTTTTTTTTTGCTTTTTATAATTGATTCTTTATTCCTGATAATAAAGTATCTTGCTTACTGTCTTCCTTCCTCCAAATTCCCTGCATGCTTTGTTTGTCAGTGCCTTCATTTAGCACTAGGCATTGCAGTTCCTCAGTCGCTTATTTAAGATAAGAGCAACTATTAAACTGGACATGTTATTAAGCAACTCAAAGTAAGTTCATTTGTTATTAATTACTTCCATTGTGCATGGAAAAAAATTGTGCTGCATCTGCATAGACTCAGAAGTTGAGTCAATGCCCTTTGTAACTCTGACACATTTCACAGCATTTCTGTTTTTCTTTGACACTTGGACTCCTTTTTTATGCTCTGACTTTTCACTCAGGCTTTTCAAAATGCACAAAGATTATTTTTTGGACTCCTTTAAATTTTCAGAATGCTGTATTTGATTTTAATCGATCTGTGGAAACTTAAAACCTTTGACCAGACCCAAGGCATTTCAAGCTTGGCTCTAAAATCCATAGACACGTTGAAAATATTGGCAGTTCCCCATTAGTGACTGGCTCTCAGCAGCCAGTGCTCTGCTTCTGGCAGGAAGGGCCAGACATAGGGATACAGCTGCTCTCTGCAGAGTTTCTGTCCTCTTTCCCTCAAGAGGTATGTTCATATCTAACATCAAAAGGTGCAAAAGAGGTGGACTAATGGTGGTAGTAACTTAGCACACACTTTCATATCTGCCTGCTTTTGATTCCAGCCAAGGATATATATGGAGAAACACTCTTATGCTAATCTAGGTTCTGCAGTGCTTCAGATCTTGGTACAAATATATTTTAAATTACAAAACATAAATGGTGTTTGCCATTAGTAAAATTCCAAAGCCCATATACCTAGGTGCCACTAGTTGTCTGTGGAAAGGTTTGTCAAGTTGATTCCTTTCAGCACCATCAATACTACTGTTTTAATGGGATATCTTCCAAATATATTCCGATTTTAAAGCTTAACTGTTGTCTTTCAGTTCTTTATAACTGAATGGGAAGTCGTTTTGTATAAGGAGATTTAGGTTATGGTCTGTAGTAATGGAACTGTCTTTTTTTCAATTTAGCAAAATACCATTAAGAATTAATTTATGACCCAGCTACATTATTGAATCATAGAGGTATGTAGGAGCATTACAGTCTGGGTATTCTTTCCAACAAAGTTCTAAAGATAATTTTTAAAGTACAGACACTTTCCTCTTTCATTGAACGTATATATAAATATGATTTAGGGAACATGTTTTTACTGGAGATGCTGAGGTAGTAAAATGTACAATTACAGATAACACTCAACAGTGTGACTCTGTGTGTATGGATGCAATTTCGCATTCCACAAGCAGGAAATGGAACAAAGGATGATTACTTTAAAGTAGTGTGAGTAAAATCCTGCCATCCCTTAGTGCAAATATCAAATCCTGGGAGGTAATTCTGCTTGACTATAGATTAGAAATAAGTGAAAGAGGCCAAAAGAAGTATGTGAGATCCATGTGGAACAGTGATGGACTATGTTGGAAAGGTTTCATTTGTGAAGGTGAAGGTTTTTATTTAGCAGTAATGTCACATTTATTTAAGTTCTTTATTTTTTTTTATACTTCATGACTGTATAAATGGGATATGGGAGCTCCTTCAGGAGTTCCAGCAGGTATCTTAGAGCTGGGGCAGAGGCAATGCCTCCCTCCTCTGTTGGGCTGCTTTTGGAGAAAGGAGCCCTTTTGCCTTCACATTCTACTGAGAAGGAAATATTCCCTAAAGTGCTTTGTCCATTCTAAAAGATAAATCCATACTTTGTAAATCTCTGTTCCCTTTTCCATTTACCCTGAGACTTGTCATTTCATGCGTGCAAGGTATGTGTGAAGTGCTGCCTAGTGGAAATAGTAGTGTTTAACCTAGAGGTGTGAACAGCTCCTTGGGTGTCAACAGTGGCTTATAGTGTATTTAACTCAAGAGTAATTTATAATGGCAGCATTTCTACCTCGTACCTACTGGCTCCTGATGCCCAAGAATCTGAGCTGATTTATGTTCAGAACCTTGCCCCATGCTGCTGTTTCAAGCTCTTTCTGGTGTGGATTGTGATCTGGATGTTAATTTATCAAAGTTGGGATTCACAGGTTGCTGCGTTCCAGCCAAGCTAAGAGAGTCTCATAAAGAAGGGTACATTCATCTTGTGACTGCATGTAAATATTCTGCCTCCCTGTAGCTTTAGCTGGGTGACTGTATTATCTCATTAATCATTTTGTGAGGACTTCTGTGTTGTTGTTGTTGTCTCTTCTCAAGGATAGACAGACATTTACCACTTCTGTGATCAATAAATGAGTTATTGGAAACGAGTGCCTATAAGCTGAAGTAGCAGCACTGCTGTCTGCTGCTTTTGTTGGCTGACTTGAACAGGATCTGCAGGTGGAAAGAAAAGGCCAGGATATAAGAGCTACCCGAAAAGCAACTTGCTGCATTTGAGAAATCTAATTTCAAAAATAGATTGAGTTTGGACTTAATGTCTTAGTGGCTCTAAGCAGTGATTTTTCTATCCTTTCTTTTAACCTCTCTGGGTATTGATTCTTTGCAGGACCATATTTAACACCTGCTGTACAGGGCACCCAGCTCTTTGGGCTGTGGAGTCCTGCTCAGGCATTCCTGCTCTGGCATTCTGGCCCCAGTGTGGGAAATATCCCTCTCTTTAAATTTAGAAAGACGGCATAAACTTAGGGAACAAAGAAACAAGGAAGAATTTATTCAATGCGTTGGGTCTTTCTCTCACCGAGTTTCTGGGGAAAAAGACACCTTTGGTTTAAATTCCATACATTTTATAGTTTCACAAAATCCCACCTTTTCCATATAAGTTTTAATGTATTCATATTTACCTAAAAAGGTTTCTTTTCTCTGAAAAGGGGCTTTCCCTTTTTCCCAATTGGCTGCAAGACATCTCCTGTCAAAGGTGAAGGATCTTCCTTTGTTCTTAGCCCAAAGAGAAAAGAAACCTCGTGTACAAAATGGCTTTAAAAGATTTAATTTTAAAGAATTTTCTCATTTTCCTTATCCCGCTGAAAGAGACCCTGATACCGAAGTTCAGGTCTTGGAACTTGGATATATTACAACTTCACGATGTGCTTATTTATATAAAAAACTGTATTTTTATTTCTCATACCAGCATTCCTGTCCCAGCATTCCTGCCCCCCAGAGTGTGCTGGAGCAAGGCTGTGGGGTAGGAAGGGCTGATGCCCCGTGCAGCACCTTGCTCATGGTGCTGCTGTGCCACTCCTGCCTCCTCTGACTCTGGAGCTTGCTGAGAGCTGGAGGGGGTGGAGGCAGAGGCTGGATACTCCCGTGGTATCCATATGGAAAGAAACAGCAAAGTACTTCCCAGTGGGAAGTTTTACCTCAGCTGATAACTTAGGGCATTTTTAAATCCCGGGATGGCTACTCCTGCTTCCCTGCTTGTAAAGAGTCTAGCTGAGCAGATCTTTTTTCTGTAAGTAGTTTGTTTCCTATTCTTTTTTCTTCCTAAAGGAAGCCCTGTTTGCACCCTTACCTGTGCTTTATGATTATCCCAGTTAAGTAGAAGTTTTTATACTCCAATTTCCTTTTCCTCACACAAGATCTTTTGCTTTCGATGCTTCATGGTTAATTTTAACCAGGTGGGTAGATGTCTTTCACATCTCTCATCTCTCCTTACAATTTTTAAAGAAAACACAAACTGTCAAAATGACCTTTCGGTTCTCAGAAAATGCTAATGAAATTTTTCTCATAAAAACAACAGAGAAAATCATAGTTACAAAATAAATGCCAGTCAGATATCATTAATATCCTCAAAAATGGAAAGAACACTTATACCGACAAAGGAAAAATGCTACAATCAAGTTTGAGTAAATTGATCTATAGTGAATACAGACAGAAACCTTGGGAAACGTCTGAGAAATAACTGACACTGTGTAGTAGTTCCTGCTCTCTAATGTAGGTTTAAACTGTTTCTGATGTAGATGGTTTTTCTACTGAAAACTTGGTGTTCTGGGACAATGATTTTTGGTAATGGTAGTGGATGTTCAGTGTAGCCTTTCAAAATGGACAATATGCACTTTATTTGTTGAGCTGAGATGTGATTTATGCTTTTGCTTTATTTATTTATTTATTTAAAAGTATTAAGGAACGTCTGTATTATGTGTTGAATTTAACAATGACAAAGTTGTCTAATCATCTGTATTCTTTATGCTGAGGGATTTCTTTTTTTTTTTTAATGAGTTGAGTTTTTTTGCGGGTTTGTTTTTTTTTTTCCTTCTTCCTTTCCCAGTAGTTTATATAAATAAATAAATAAATATAAAAAATTCAGAAGAGTAAGGTGCTGGAGAAGACGCTCCACTTTGCTATCCCAGCAAGAAGTTAATTGTGTCCACACAAAATAAAACTTGAAGGACAAATGCATTGTGTTTGTAGGGCACCTATTTACGGCCACTGAATTATTCCTTCTCTGTAATCAGATCCCTGGGCTATGACCAAAGCTGAATGAAAAGGAGAGTATTTTTCTCTTCAATCATTTCTGGCCACAGAGGTGACTCCAGCTTGTAGAGCTGCTCAGGTGCAAGTGGTGGGGCCCGTGGGGATGGAGAGACTCTGCCTGTTCTCATCCAGCTCAGCACTGCTGAGCAGCGGGAACTTCGCTTACAGTCCGCAGCTCCAAAGCGTGTGTGACAACTTCATTAAATGTGGAGAGTGGCTGTAAGGAATCCAGCCAGCTCTTGCACGGAGCTTCCCTGCAGGGCAAGCTCTCACTTGGCCCAATCCATCAGCCAAGGGATTAGTCCTAATCACCATGCCCATCAGAGCTGTAATACCTCCTTCTACATATGCAAGCTATTCATTTGAAGGAAATAATTACAAAATTTGAAGTGCATTGTCATTAGGCAGCTGTCTGCCCTTTCCAGGTGGGAAGGAGCCACCCTGCCATGTGTTGGTGGCTTCCTAAGTTAGGAGAGGGTTGTGGTGGCTTTAGGGACTGCAGTTCCTTTTCTTTTCTTTTGGGAGCTCATTTTAATTTAACTTTCCTGGGTCATTTTAGTCTGAAAAATGTGTGTCTAGAACATAGGTCCTCTGTACCTGCAATGGAGGGGGAGGAGATTGATTTGGTGGGTTTGCCACTCTCTGCCCAGTGTTTTTAAGGATAAGTTTCAGGTTTATCAAATGTCCTTTTTTCCCCATGTACTTGCGATTTGACATTTAAAGGCCATATTGTGTGAATTAGGGAAATCACTGGGTACTGGAATGAGAAATGAGCTGGAAGAAAAATTGATCAGTAATTAGAAAGGTTAATCCACTCATGGCAGAGAGCCTGAGATTTATTGTGATGTACTGCCATTCAGTTAGTGTAGATATAAATAAAGCAAGTTGGAAAAAAGAATCTCAGAAATCCTAGTTACAATGGCATAGGTTGGGATCACTAGGCTTCTCAACAGGAAGAGATATTTAAGCAGAATACAGGTTTTATTCATTATATACATTCTCTGATTTTATGTCATTCTTATTTTTCAAGTACTGAGTGTTTGCTGTTTGAGTTGTGTCTGCATCTTCCAAACCATAAGCCCACAAAAAAAAAAAAAAATTAAAGAGCTAAAAATGGGACAGAGAGAATATCAAAGACATCCACCTTCCCTGTCCTCGTCAAGGAACTATTTCCATTGCTGAGATTAGATTTCAAGCAGGAATGCAGGCATAAATTTTTTTTTAACAATTATTTTCTACAGTTTGGCGTGCTAAATATAAATGCAGAGATGCATTATGACAAGAATATTTCTCATAAGTATATCAGAAGTGTATGGTTCTCTATTTGAAATTAAAGTAGCCTTTGGCAAACTGTCTGCAAGGCTGCGATAAGGAAACACATGGAAATCATAGCTGGGTTTACACAGTGTGGTCAGCTCCACAAGAAGATTCTACTGTCCACAGACAGTGCCTTATGGTATTTTCTCGCTTTCTTACTGTTGGTCATTTACTGTAAAGTTAAAACCAAAATGAAACATTTAGTTTGAACATAAAAGATAGCAGAGAAAGGCACCACAGGCAGTGGATTTTATCCCGTTCAGTGCCCGTGTCGTTAGCAGGACACACATGGCACAAACCGGACCACGAGCAGACCTCTGCTGGGCCCCTGTCACCCCATGCCCGCTGTGCCCCTGGTCCCCCCATCCTGGGGACAGTGCTTGGGCTGCCTGCTGGGCTGTGGGGCTGCTGCCAGAGATGTTTGGCACCTGGCACTCTGAAAACTAAGCTGATACATTAATGCTTCTGCTTGTTCTCTGCCAGTCTCTTTGTTTTCTGACCAGGGAACAGGAGGTTTCTTTAGGTCCTCTGTTTATTCTCAGACCAGAAATAACTTTTATATTCAGGGCCAGGAACCATTACAAGATTTCCATCCCATTTTTTTCCTTTCTTTGTTCCATGTTTCATCTGCAGCTAAATTTGAGCAAACTTAAGGTTTAGTTGGTAACTGAGCAGTAAATATAAGTTGGAAAATGCTGATAAGCTTAAGTTTGAAAATTATTGTGAACTTTGCTACTTATTTGAGCAAAACGATTGGCATTGCCAAACATAGATGGAGAGAAGAAAGAAAAGGAAGGGAGGGAAGAAGGCATGGAAAAAAACGAAAGGGTCTTGAACTCAAACAGAAGTTTCTGGCCTGAAAATTTCTAAGGGTATTACTGCCTCATACATGTTTTATGAAATAAGTACAATTCCTCTGTTCAGATTTTTAAAAGGTATTTACGTTTTTCCTTTCTGTTAAGATCTTACTGTCTTATATTGCTTTGGACAGCTAGATATTAACCATGAGGTGGTATATCTCATTTGGTAATAATGATCCTTTTACAAGCCCTAGAGGATGTAAGAGGATGAAATATCCCACTTGGGATATTCATTTTACTTGTGCATAAAAAAAGACTGTGACACAGGGTGAGAACTGGCACAACACAGAAATTTTATAGTCCAAGTTCCATGAAAAATGGAGCTGTGCTCTAAGTGCTCATTGCCAGAGGTGCAGCCTTGGTGGAGGACGAGCAGGGGGTGCCCTGTGACCTCACAGGTGCTGAAGTGTTGGCACCTTGGCAGAGCTCTTTGGGGTGAGGCATTTTGCAGACCCACCGGGAAGGAAAGGGAGGATGGCCAGGGCAGCTGCCTACCTACCACCCCTCGCTGTGGGCTTTATTTCAGGGTGGGCTGGGAGGCAGAAAAGGCCTTGGCTCTGTGTTACCTCTGCTCAGTGATAACGAAAACATCTCTACATTATCAATACTGTTTCCAGCACAAATCCAAACCACAGCCCAGACCAGCCATTGTGAGGGAAATGAACTTTACCCCAGCCAAAAGCACCACTGGTGTGTATGTATATAAGGCTCTTTCTGTGATGATCTCAGCCAAGAAGAGAGCTAGAAGGAGTATCGAGGAAATCTGCAGAGACACAATGATGAGCAGGCCAGCAGGTAGGGAATACAGGAGCTGGAAGATAATACCTGTACCTGGAAAGAAATCACAGCAGAAAGAGTAGATATTCTCAAGGCTGGCAGATCAGCAGCCACAGGGAACAGTGTTTGCCATAGTGTGGAGGGATGGAGGGCTCACCAAGGACCAGCTCGAGAAAACAGCAGTATAACTTGGCAATCACACCTGTAGCCAATGCCAGGAATGTGAGTAACCATGATCCCAGTCCCTGTGAAGGGAACTCTAGTACAAAAATCTCTCTGGCACAGGCTAGATTAGTCCTTTCAGCCACTTCTCCAGCCTCCTGAACTAGGTGAAGTCTCTGGTAGAATAACTACTTGCAGAAGGATGCACAGATGGAGATGAAGCAAAGGACAGACCTTCAGGTGGAGTGGACTCCATGGAAAACACATGGAATATCAAAGAGGAGGCTTCCACTGCTCCAGAGACTTCAGGAGGCAGGAGGATGTGCCAGAAAAGGACAGGGCTGGCAAACCATTGTGAGGGGAACACAAGTCCTCTGAGCAAAAGCGGAAAAGGAAAACAAGAACACAATCCTCAGAGTGTCATTTTAGTGACTGTACACATTTAAGGTAAACCTGGAATGCCTTCTCTCATCTTTGCCCTTAAACTTTAATGGGATGGCATAGTTGCTTTCAATTAAATTTGGTATTTGTGCTTTGCACAATCTGCAGTGGTGTCACTTTGATGGGAGAAATAAACTGAAAGTGGTGTAAGGAAAGACAAGCCTGCAATTTTGCATCACTTAGGAATCCTCTCAGGAGGCAGAGAGGAAGCAAGGCAACAGGAACGAGAAATCTTCAGACAAGAAGTTTACATCAAAGTGAAGAAATCCAAATGAATGATTCCATTCAATTACCTTACAGACAGCAAAACAAGGCAGCAAGTACAAGAATATAGAATTGTCCTAGCAGCAAAACTTGACCATTTGTGGAAATCTTAGACCTTGGGAAGCTGGTATAATCATTGTCTCATTATAGACATGAAATCTGCAGTAGAAGCCATGGAGTGAAGAGTTCAAGCCCTTAAGTTCAAAATGTTCTCCAGAGACTTTGCATAGACTGTTCTGACAGCTGAAAAATAAGATTTGGAGTAGAAAAAGGTGTAGTCATTTTATCTGGTGGATGTGTACTGACAGCACTAGAAAGTGGAAACTGAAAACAGCTAGGCCATTGGATCAGAGTTAACAGGCCAGGCAGGCACTCAGCTACAGGGAGCAATCAAAGTGAAAAGGTTTCCAAGGTTAAAAATAAATAAATACATAAATCAGTCCTTGAGTGTAATTGCAAGCTAAATACCATTCAGTGCTTATAAGTCACAATCAGTGCTTCTAAATGCCACCTTAAGACTGACTCAAGAACAGGAAGATGAAGAAAGGTCTCAAAAATTCCCTCAATAACTAGCTCAAAAGACTTCTGTTTACAGGGCATGCATTCGTCTTGCACAGTAGGTAAGCTGATTTTATTTGCATTAAAGTCTGGTGTAAATACAGCAAAAGACAAATGTGACTTCTAAGTTAAGCAGAGAAAAGGGAGAGAAGCTTGAGGCACTTGAAATGCCAGAGGAATGTTACAGGAGACTAATTCTGTTTTTAAAGCTTAAGTAAAAGAAAAAACGTAGATCGATCTTGACTCATTCCTCACTTCACCCTCACCCACTGTTGGTGTAGGAACTGGTTCAGCTCAGATGGGTCTTGTGCAGGTGTGCAGGAACAGCTTTGATTTCCATCCGTGTCCATGGCCTGGGAGTGGGGTGGGAATGTCTTTGGGTGTAGCCCGTCTGTATTGGCAGTTTCTCCAACACTCAGTGCTTAGGGCAAAGTGATGTGATACCTAATCTCCTCTTACTAGGCATTGAAAGTAGATAGAGGCAGAGGAAATTACTGCTTTTGAAGCAAACATCATACAGAAACTGGTGAAACACAGAGAATTTAGTTGGGATGAATATATAAATATATGTGCATAAAACTGTCTCGTTGCTTTATAGCGGGACTACTGCCAGAAAGTTTCTCAACTTCTTTGGGGCGGGGGAAGTAAAAAGCATTTTAGAAATTATGAAACTCACTGTTTCCAAGTGAAATATCTCACCAGGACCTGCTGCTCCTTGGTGAAATGAATGCTGTGTGTTGGAACACAAGTTTGTGAAACACAGGAGGTTGCAAAAGAAATCCTTCAGCCTAGGAAAAGCAGCGTTTTGGTCCCTCTGAGAGCAGGGGATGCCGTGCTGCATCCTCTGGGAAGTACCATTTCACCCCTCTGCTGACACTTGGGTTCACTTGCTAGTAGCTGTCTTTCATTCTGCAAAGGTAATTGAGGGTAATTAATAAGGAATTCTGCTTAGCTGGATGATAACCTGGTGGCTGTATCAAAATGACAATAATGGGCATTTTTGCTGCAGAATAGTAGAAAACAATGGAAAAACTGGAACTGCAGTGAACTGTCACTGACAGAATTGGTTTATAACAGTAGCTGGGTATAACTGGAAACTGTATTTTTCCTTAACTGCTGCCTTTCAAAGAGCATTATATTTTTGCTTTATCAGAAATGTACTAGCATGCTGTAAAGTCGAATGCAAGAATGACTGGAACAGTTATGACAAATGCAGTTTACTTGATAAGGACCCCGATGGTTAAGAGCCACAAAAGGCATCATTGGCTTAGAAAATTGGCATTATGAAGTTGTTAATCCTTCACTTGTAGCCTAACAGAAAGCACACTTGAGAAACCTGGCCTCCATTTTTGGCTCTGCCCATTGCCTGCTGGTTATGTGTCTCATTTCTGCTTCTTTATCCTAAACAAGCCCTGGTCTCAGCCTGCTGCAGTGGCAGGATGCTTATATTGCAAAGTATTTTGGGCACTATTAGTGATCAGATGGTCTTATCTTTCTGGGGTGGGAGTCTGGTGAGTCTGGGGATGGAAAAGGAACAGCCCCTGCTGTGTTGCAGTGTAGGAGAGTGGTGGCATTGCCAGCTCGTGGTGCAGACACTGCCCTGCGCTGGCCATTAGCAAAGGTAGTGATGTGTCTCCTCATCTCCAGCTTCCAAGAGTGGCAGCAAAGTAAGGATATGTGGTAGTTTGGACTAGGCCTTCCTTGGTGACCAGTTTGTAACCAAGGAAGGGTCCAGATCTACCCAGTATTCCCTACGATTTTTACGTAAGCCAGGCTATAAGGAGAAAGGAGGGAAGGCCTTCGCTCTCTTTCCTTCCAGCGGCTTGGAGGTGCAGGTTCCCTGCTGTTGAGTCTGCCGTGTTGGGGAGCGAGGCCTGGTGAGGCCTTCTCAACCTTGGGAGGCAGAGGTTGCCGGCGATCGTTCCAGAGCAACTCTCGGTTGTCCCAAGGAGAGTAGTGAGATATTTCTTTGCTAATTCTTTTAGTTGCTAGATACTGGGCTACTAATTGGGATATATATATATTTTTTTTTGGTTTTGTTCCTTTTCCCTTCCCTCTTCCCTTTCCCTTGTGAAATTGTATATATATTTCAGTTGTATATAAATGTAACATAAGTGTAAATATATATATATATATTACTTTAGCTATGTCTCTCTCGTTTCGGTTTTCTTGGTTGTTTTTTTTCTCCCTCTTCTCCCTGAGGTTTGGTGGGGGGGGACACTTCTTGTGGTAAGGTTTGGAGACTTGGCAAGGAGCCAGCTTCAAACCATATCAGAATTGCACAAGCCACGAGCTATTTGGAGAATAACTGCACCAGTTAAAGGACTGTTGATAAAGTAACTGGTATTTTCAGATGTTTCAGCCAACTTTAGAGCGCTGCAATTAAGGGTGAGATCAGACCAGACTACAGAGGTTGTGTTGGTAGATCCTGCATGTTCTGAGCTAGAACCTCCTGCATCTTTCTCATTTGACATTTCTTTCACCTTCTTATAAATTCACTCTTTCATTTAGTCGCAGCATGTGCGAGGCTGTCCCTGACATGACTCTTATCCCCTGATTTTAGCTTCTGAACAGAATTCCTGATGGTTTGTCCCCTGTTGCTAATAGCACTCCATGAGCAAAGAGGTGTTTCTAGGTCTGCTTGATGAAAGCGAGGTGACAGGACCCCCCTGAGAAGTCTAAGTCAGAAAAGGTGAATGAAAATTAAAAGTAAAACTCTTACTGCAACCTTTATCTACCAACTACATTGGTAGGATTGTATCAGAAATTACAGCTGTTCTGTTCTTTCCATTACATTTATGGCTCTGCCAGCATTTAGGCTTGTTTTCCCATACTTTCTGAACTTACTATAAAAATTCACACTGGGCGGAAACTTACTGCACATTTGCTAAACCTCAGTGTACAAGGAATCTTACTAAAACTAAAAAAAAATTTAAAAAATTCTATTAATCTCTTTTAAAGTTATTAGAGAAGAATGAAGATTTTATGGTTTGAGTTGCATGCTGTCCTGCTTGCTGTCAGAGAAAAGCAGTAGTTGGAAAAGATTTGTCTCTCTAGTGCTCGAAATGTATGGAAAATGGAGGGAATGATTTTTTTTTTTTAACCATTCAGTATATATTTACAGGTAAGTACTTTGGAAGATCCTGGATTGCAACAAGGAAGAATAACAAGATTAAAAGTAGCAGATGAATATATTGGATCAAGGGTGTACTGATGGCTTTGGATGGAGGTGATAACCATGCCCTATTTTGTAACTCAAACCACTCGTAGCCAAGTGCAGAGCTGTGCAACACCTGGCATTTCTATTCTGTAGAAAAATGAGATATTTCAGCATTTTTTCTTCTTAAATCTTATCAAATAGTTAAGATATTTAAAAACCTGATTTGGGAAAAATTAAAGTATTGACTTCCTTGGCTTCGCTTATGGCTAAATTAGAACTCCTTCAGCCAAGCTGTCAGCTCTGGTAGCAGCAGTGTGGGTGAACTTCTCACTGCTTGTCATGGCACAGACTGACAGCAGCCAAGGGAAGAAGTACTGGGTGAAGTTTTTGGTCAGCTCTAGGAGCCCATCCTGTGGGTGTGACAGGAGGATGTGGCTGTCCCAGTCTGCAGCATGTGAGAAGCAGCACTTCACGGCTGAGCTGACTCAAAGCAAAATTTCTTCCTGACATCCCACTCACCAGAAACAATTTGATTTGATTCAAACAATTCGAAACAAGATATTTTGGTCTTGCTCTCCCATAAAAATGCACATTAAAAAATTAATGTTGTCTTGAAACTGTATTTTTCATGTAGGAATGCATTTGGTAGTTGCAAAAAAATGAAATAACAGTGTCTTGGTAGAGGCTTGCTATTTTCCTGCCTCCTGTGTGTTAATTCTCCAAGTGCTTTAGTCTTACCTCCAAATGTTTAAAGACAATTTAATTAGCAGCAAGGGCTTCTACTGTCTAGGAAAATCCCATGCAATTTTATAACAGGGAAAAATGGAAAAGGATAAAGATCAGGACTATAATTTTTAATTCGGTATCGCACTCTCCAGTGTCTCATTATCCTCCTTGTAAATGATTCATAGCCAATAATTGTCTGTGAAGAACAAATGACTCTCCTATTCCCAAATCTCCCACACTTATCCTTGAGATACCTTTATTTTGGATTAAGACTTTCCTCTACAAAGTCTGCACAAATGTCTCTTTCCCCTTTGGCTGTCACCAGGCAGAAGACGGAGAGCTGAGGATGTTACCTCTGCTCCTTTCCCCAGGCTGGTGTGTGTCAGGGTTTGCACTCACAAAGATCAGCCTGGGAGCAGATGCCAAAGCACAGTGATCATCATGGAGAGTTGTCTCCTGTTTTAGCACCTGCGGAATTCAAACCACGCTGTGAGCTCCTAAACTCAGCCAGGAAAGAGAGGCTGTGCTTGACACTTCCTTCCCATGCAGGGACACTGAGGAAAATTTCCCACCGGGCACTTGACATCTTGAAAAAGGTTTTCTTTGGAGCACGAAGGATCCTTCCTCTGCCTGGCCCGTGGATGCCTAAAATAAATCCTGCTACTTAATCCTTAGATTCAGACACTGTGAGGCAAATTTGCTGTGCCCTGGCTTAGTGACAGTTGATGAGTGTAGTGTGAGAACAGATGGGAACCCTTCCCTGAGTCCAACCACAAGACTTTTAATGAAGAGTCTTAGTCTGTGCCAGGGCTGTTTGTGTCCTGCTTGTTACAAATCACTGTAGGCAGGAGCTGCTGCCTGTTTCTCACCTGACACAGCTTTTCTGGCTGGTGATGCTTAAAGGAGGGTGATGTGGGTATGTCTCCAGTTGCTTCAGCAAGACACTGCAGGGAATGGGGTGGCGTGAGGAGCCGTCTGCTCTTAAAATAGCTTTGTAAAGTGTCAGCATGACAGAAGGAGCTGCAGCCACTCTGCAGTGCTACTGTGCTCCCTTAAGGCTCAGTCAGTGCTTTTTGATCTTCTCATGCTCCCACCCTCTGAGATGGCTTTTCTGCATGATAAATTGCACATCATAAATATTTCTCCATTTGCCATCTCACTGGAAACTGTTTATTTCATGCTCTCTTTTCCACATGGATACCAGTGGATACCTCCTCACCCTAACACTCCTGTCATCCAACTTTTAGTCTCTCCTCACGAGAAACTGTTTTCTTGCTTGTTCATGGGCCCTAATTTTTACTTATATATGTATATACACACACATACATTATGATATATATATATATATAAAACTTATGTATTATATTTTCTGTATGTTTCTATATTATTTTCTGTATATATTTCTAACCATGCTTCAGGCTTCATGGTCTAATGCAGTGACCAGGGGCACTGCCAAGCCCAGAGTGGTCCCAGTGGTCTCCCCTGGGAGAGAAAGGGGTGCTGAACTGGCACCTGTTCTTCTGCCCTTTGGAGTTCCCTGCCTGCAGTGCTGCTTTGGGTGCCCTGCTCTCCCCATGTGTGGGTGCTGAAATGCACTGTTCAGGTGGGCCGTCAGAGCTCGTATTTACAGACTCCTTTGTTCCTGTGCAAGTTCAAGGTTGCAGCTGAAGAGCAGGATGGGAAAAGTGATAAATATACTTTCTAGGGCTGGCAGGATCCAAGATGTGCATAGAAAGCTTTAAGAATTCCTGCAGATCTCCTGGAGTAGGCAGGCAAATTACTGCCTCAGACAAATGTCTGGACTGCTGGATAACTCTTCATTGAACAGGCAAGTCTGAATGGACTGGCAGTGTCTCAGATGTACGGAGGGGTTTTCCCTCCTAAAACATTGCCATTCTGTTAAACTGCTCAGTCTCCTCCTGTTGCTTAAAACCACGTGTTATTCTTTCTTTATTGGAAGTTGCAATGAACTTATATAAAGTATATTTCCTTAGGGGTAGGAAACATACTCGAATTACCTTAAATTTTTGAATACCAGCTTGTTATTTCTCTCAGCTTTGCTTGTTATCATGCTGTCTTCATGTTTGCCTTCCCAGCCCTGTCTGTGTTGTGTTGTTCTTGAGTGCTACCTTCTCCTGCAGCAAGGTAGATTATAGAGATTTAGAGAGATGATTATGTGTGTGAATCAATAAAATCTCCACTGAAAGTTTTGTCTGGAATTAAAGAGTCCCATTTAAGATGAAATCTAAGTTTCCAAATGGATATATGGTTGCTCAGTGTGTGAGCTTGAGTCCATGGTATGTAGTATATCCCATATAGAGTTAACTCACTCTCTCAAGACAGTGAATGAAAAAATTTCAATTACAACTCCATTTCTTTCCAATAGGAATCATAAATGTATTGTAAGTCCGTCTGTGATGTTCATGCTTAGCTTACTAAATTGCTCCTCAATGGATTAATTTATTTTACTTGGAGAACCTCAAAGAATTATATCAATGGCCTTGGGGAAATACATTGCAGTAGAAGGGTTCACTTGGGAACTTTATGTGATAGAATAAGGTTGTAGAAGAGAAATTCATGTACTTCAGGTGCATCTCCCATAAGCGAGTGTTGTCCGTGAGTGCACACCTGACTCCACAGAACCAGGAAACTGCTGTGATAAGGAAGCTACCTTGGTGCCTCAACAGAGTGTTAGACATCAAAACAAATAACTTCAGGATGATCCACACATTGTCGTGGCTGTTTCTAATCCTCTAATTATAGTGAGTCTGTGCCTGGATCCCACACACTCGGACAGAATTGCCTGTTGACTGAGCTCATCAGTACTTCTCACTTAGCTCTGTTATCATGCCACTCAACATGCGCACTGAAGATTAGGTCCAGGAGCAGAATGACCTCAATTAACAGATGAAAGGTGTACTAGTGCAAGGGCCTTCCTGGCTTTGCAGTGGAAATGATCTTAAAAGCACAAATTTGCATCCTGTAATTACTGAGCAAAACTGTAATTCCATAATTAGCGATGCAGCTCACTCTTCGAGATGGTAGCTGCCCACTCCCTTTCTCTGAGCACTCATCCATGTCTCCTCCTGCTCTCCTGCACCAGCTTTGGTATTCCAGGAGCTCCTGCAGGACCTCCATGAAGCTGCAGGACCCTCATTTCAAAAGCAGCTCAGAAGCAGTGGTGTGGCAGTAGCCTTGGCCCTTGCACTCACTGAATCACCTTTTGTTTCTGCTCAGTGTGTGGTTTCTAATTTCAAATATATGGGATGCATTGCAAAATTAATTCCTTTTTAATCAGAAATGCAAACTTTACTAGACAACAATATAAAGCTGTTTGAAATAGAGGTATTAGAGATCATTAAAAATATTGGATCTCAGTATTTCATGCCAATATTTCTGTATTTCATTGTAATCAGATTGTGATTGTAGAGCTGTCATAATTGTCAAGTGTGGTGAATTTTAATTGTGCCTGATAAAATAGTATTTTGTTTTATTATAAGAGTTGGCCTGAAAATATGAGTTGTAATTTGTAGATTTTTGGAGATAGGTAATGTTTTAACAGCAATATCCTAACGAGTGTTTTAAATGTATCATTGTAAGCAGACACAACCTAAAAAATGCATGCATGAAAAGAACCACCTTTGACATTGTGGAGTCAAGCACATAAAAATCTGGAAAATGCTGCAGCTAAACCATTTGTGTAAACTACATTTTCGCTTTTTTAGGCAGATGGAAAGGAGCAGGAAAATAGGAGGAAGCTCCAGGATAGTATTTAAGGTTGTAGTAATTTCAGCAGCTTCCAAACAATGTGTGGTTTGTTTGGCCTATAGAGCGCTGACCAGTTAATGGAGGAAGGAGGGATGTGTGTTAAATAAATAATTTAATTTTGAAATAGGGTGTTTGCCTTTTTTATTGCAGAATGTGAAGGGTGGATATGGAGTGAGAAGGTGCAGGACAAGGCAGGTGTGAGCCCTCAGCCAGCTCAGTGCTGCACAAGGAAAAGGCCTCGTTGCCTGGCCTTCCCCCCTGAGCTCCTCAACAATAGTGAGTTCAGTCACTTAACCCAAATTTTCTCATAGGCTTTTTGCTGAACCACTCTCACTTTCTGGACACTTGTAGTCGTGACTCAAACCAGGGCCTGCTTTGAAAATATGATTTTTTTTAATGATAGATATTCTAAGGAGACATGGGGGAATGACTGTAGGTGCCCCAGATTATTCTGATGGGTATTGGAACCAGATGATCTTCAAGGTCCTCTTCCAGCCCAAACCATGATTTTCTGATTCTTGCAACTGCTGCCATGAAGGTACAATAAATTTGAGGCGCAATTGGAAAAGAAAACTTGAGTGCAGTTGGCACAGAATGTATTTGTCCAGTTTAGGAACAGCTGCAGTACTTCAGATAATGCCTTCTTTTCCCTCATTTCCTTATCAGCTTCTTAATTTCCATATGCTGAAAGCTGTGTCATCTCATCCTAGTGGAATGGATCATGCAGTGATCTTTTACGCTTCATTGCAAAGTCACCTAAGTCAAATTAAAGAGCCTTTATGTTAAACAGCCACAAATTAACCCAGATGACTTTGTACTGAAGCAGTTGCATTAAGGAGTACTTTCTGCAAAAATTATTTGCGATGGTTGTCTTTAATTCTAACCTGAAAAGCACTCAGAAGAAGCTCAGACTTCTAGAGCAGGATTTAAATTGTACAGAATTGATAAGCAAAAGGAAACAGAAAATTGACTAGGTCTTCATTAGGTCCTCATTAGTTGAATGCAGTTTAATCTATGTAAAGGATGAAGTAGACTTTGAATCGGGATGGCACAGCTCTGTCAGTCAAAACTATATCATAAATCACCTTTGTTAGAGGACTAAACTGGTGCTGTGTATGTAATCTTGATCCTGGTCTTTCAAAAAGGGGTTTGAGTTGCACCTCTATGTTATTTTAGAACAAATGATAACCTGCATCAAAAAGTTCTGTTATTTATGAAAGGGGCATTAACATTTCAGGCCTTCAGCATTAAAGAGGTCCCCTCTGTGCTGGTGTGGAGAGCACGTTGTCGCTTACCCCCTCGCCTAATGCAGATTTTAGGCTCGGGTGTAGCCAGGGCTGGAATATTGTTAAAGCTCTGTTGCATGTGGGAGTCTGAGGTGAAAGTGTATTCTTTTCCAGTGAAAACATTGTGATGCCTTGACAGGTGCATTTGGAAATCTCCCTTGTTGCTCAAGTTGGACAAACCAGTGGGGTTCACAAACATCCATAAAAGCAGTCAGGCAGCAGTCAACTCTCCTGTTAGCAAATTTGGCAGGAGGATCAAAGCTTAAACCAGTATAGGTGTTCCCTGCTTCTACAGAGCACTGGTGTCTGGACTGGGATTGAACTGTGTATGAAGTTTGCAAAACTGCTGGATACTGTGAACATAAAAGGAGATTTTACCTCTGGTATTCTCTGTTTTGAACAGCCATTCCTTAGGCTGCACCACAGGAAAGAGACCTCTGTGCAAGAATCATTTGAATGCATTGCAAAACAGATTCCTGCACATTCCTGTTGCAAAGAAAAATCAAAACACATGTTTCACAAGCCCTTATTGTTGGATACCACTGTCCACAATGCCCCAGTGCAATGTTAGAGGGACATTTCTGTGTACAGTTCCTATACTGGGTTTTGGCAGTGGAGTTGTGGGTGTTTCAAGCTGCTACTTCAATGGCAAGATTTTCATCATGCTCTGCAGCACAAAGGTAATTTCTTTTCCTTGTCCTCCTTTTTTCCCCTTCCGGTCCCTTTCCCCCCCTTCATGTTAATTTTTGTTGTTGTTTTAAGATTTGAATCTCAACCGCCCTGAGAGTGTTAATAAGGTTCAAAGACGTATTCTGTTCATCTTTTTAGCAAGCACAACCCCCCTCAACTCAGCTAAATTTAAGCCAAGTTCAAGTATAAATAGGTATAACGTACAGATTTCAATCATTTTGCAGTGGATGCATAAAGGCATGGCACAGTACTGGTAATTCCTGGGGAATGCTCAGGAACTTACTTGGAGCATGGCAGCCCTACCAGGTCTCCTTGGGGCTGGTGGCTTGGTTCATTTTCACTTGCTGTCACACAGGGAATTAGATATTCACTCAGAAAGTGCATTTGTTCCCTTGATAAACAGTAGTAATGTACTCACGTATGAAAATCACTTTTAAGCCTGTAATAAGACAACCCTTTTAGCCTTTCAGATGCTGTTGCATTTGAAAAACAGTTATTCTGATAAAGCAATGGGAAGTTGTGTTTTGGAGGGTTTTTTGTAACCTTTTCAAATGGTATGAAATGAAAGATGGAAAGAAAGGGAGGTACAATTTCTTGTCTGTTACAATTTTTGGTCATTTATCTGTTTTTCTCATTACCAGAGTGTTGCATGTCAAGCATGTGGCCATTTTATATTTTGAATTTGGAAAGGTTTTATTGTGGAGAGGAGAATCCTGCTGTGGTTAGTGCTATATGCACAAAGATGTGAATTTATAGTTACTCCCATTCCTGTGGCTACAATAAATCGAAGTGGAAGGGAGAACTCTCACCATGCCAGTCAAGAAACAGAAAGATGTGAGGAGGGGAAAAAAAAGTTTAAGCAAGTTGGAAAGCCCAAGGAAAAAGAACTTTCCTCTGCTTTTTGCAGAGGAAGAGCTTTCCTTGGATCTCTGTTTAACCATGGTGATCTTGTGCAATAGTGCTGTGGTTGTCCTGATCAAATGGCCTTCACACACATCCCCCTCTGTCACTGTGCATTTTTAAAGACTGTCTGATCAAAGCAACTCTTCTGAATGCTACATTTCTTAGACATTGATTTACATCTTCTTGGTTCAGTAAAGTTCAGCGTGCTGGAAAAACTGAAAACCTGTTTTTCATACACTGGGTTTTTAAAACATATTTCCACCTCAGCTGGGAATGTTGTTTAGTTTGTCTTAAGGACTGTGTGACCTGGCGGGGTTTGTGCTGAAGTAAACCTCCTGGAGTCAGAGCTCCCTGGAAGTGGGTCCTCCATGGCCTGTGTGGGTTGTAGGTGTCCTGGTGGGGGTTGCTGTGGGGTTGGAGTTGAAGAACATCCTGGGAGCCCGTGGCTTAACCCCACTGTAGCGTCCCCCAGCAGAGATGCAATGGGGGCTCACTCTCTCCCTTGTGATCTTTTTTCTTTAGTGTCACAACAGGTAAGCCAGCCAACATCAAAGCCTCATTCCAGTTAAGCTCTGATGTATATTTCTCATTAACCACCTCTTAGGAATATTACACCTGCTACAAAGGCTCCTTTTATGTATGAAATAATTGGGTCAGGGTTTTTAATGATATTTTTCTGTTCAAGATAGATAAATGAAATGAGAGCTAGTTAATTGAACTTGGTGCTTTTCACAGCTGTTCTGTTCAAAGAAGTAACCCAAGCCAATCCTGGGATAGCTCAGCAGCCCACTTTACAGAGTGGCCTGTGGGGAGGTAAAGTACCAGGGTCAAAATCCTGCTGTTCCTTGGAGTGCAGACTGGGCTCTGCTTTCCTCTACTTCAAAAACAGACCCAGGCTTCAGGCTGCTTTTCTTTTTGTCTGCAGAAGATATGTCTATGAACAACTATGGGGTATTTATACATAATGAAACAGTTCCAGTGGGAAAGGTGGATGAATCAGAATATTTGAATTTTGTAAATAAATTTCCTGACAGGTATTTCTGGTGGCAGTCGACCTGCCTGTTAAAAACAGCCTCTGTTACCTTCTCCTTTGAAGGTGGAAGATGGTGTGTCCTCCCCCTGCCCCCTCTGGTCTGGACTCAGAAAGACCTGCCTTCCACACTTCACAGCCCCTCTATCTGGGCAAAGGGCAGTTTGCTCATTTGTGGCTGGAGGAGGTCTTCCAAACTTTTGTCTTTGATGCAAAATTTTTGACATAATAAAAATATAATTCCAAAAGACTGGTTAATTGTGTTGTGCTAAGTGCCATGAGGAAGTGCAGAGTACATGGAATACTAGACAGAGATAATGGCCCTTATGGTCTAATGTTCTGTGATGTCACCCAAATATCTCTCCTTCCAGGAGAAGTGTGGTTTGAGGTGTGTGTGCCACTCTAACTTCAGTTCACACCTGGGTGGTACTAGGGAGATTTCAGGGCAGGGTATTTAATGAAGACTGGTGAAATGTTCAGAACTACCTCAGCTCCTAAGCAGGACTGGTGGGGAGTGGTTTATTTTATCAATTGTTTGCTTGCTTTCCACCTGGTTCTGAAGTGACCAAGACAGATGCTTGTGCTGACCCCAAAGACCAGGGTGTGAAGGGACAATGTGACAGGCCTGAGTAAAGGGCAGGGGGTGGCAGGTGGAATTGTGAATTTTTATGCTGGAATTGTGACAGCAGCTCTCGAGGGAGACAGTGGAAGGCTTTGCTTCTGGCACCAGCAGTGACCTCAGCAGGCAGTGGTTTCTGGGTTGAAGGGTTAATTCATCCTGGGCTTAGCTCCCAAGCTCTTCTGCCCTCTCCTGAGCCGGCTGCAGAGGATGGACTTCCAAACTTCACGTCTACCTCCCCTTTTGTTTTGGCTTGCTGCAAAGAAAAGCTCCTCAAGCTTGAGTTCTCCTCCTAAACCACTCCTAGGCAGAATGTTTTCTACCTTTATTAGTCTCATTTAAATAAGAAAGAGATTACTCCTGGCAGTGAGCACAGCTTATAGTAAACAGCTTTTGCTTTAGTGCTTTGTTGAACAAGAAACAACATAATTATTTGCTTATAGAGAAACATGCATATCTGCTGTATTGAATCACTCCATGTGCTGGTGATGGGAGCAGGTAGGTTCATGCACTCAGATCGTTCTCTGAATACTGATAAAACAGGAAAGTACGTACCAGAAATGAAATTCCCATGGGGTTTTTGGAAATTTGTTGTAAAAAGGGACGACTGAAAAAAAAATGGCAAAAGGTTTTTTGAGAATTACTGCTTTACCCTTTTTATGAAAGGATGGATTAAGGCATTCAAATTAAAAATCATTAAAGATTAATAAAGAAGAGAGGCAACAGGAATCATTTTAATTTCCTTCGTTACCGTATGTAATGATAGCCTTAGGGTAGAATGGGAAAAACATGGGATGGGTGAATAGAAACGTACCCATTAGAACTGTACTATTTTTGCTTCCCTTGACATGAATACATAGCTAAAAAAAGTACTGTTACAGTACAAGTGCTCACTCTGTAAATAATTCAACTGTTAGCTGTCATAATGTACATACCATAAAATGGCTGTGGGAGGAGTTCTCTTTCCGGGTTTTAGCTATTTGAACACCATGTTCATTGTCAACTTAAGCACCTGCACCAAGCTCATCCCTGTAATGGAACCAGGAATGAACTTGGCTCCCTGACCTGCTGCCAACGTGTCACAGCACTTTTGTATCTGCATAAACAAAGGTGAGGGTGAGCAGGGCATGGTTTGGGGGTGAGAGCAGGCTCTGCAGCACAGGGCCTCAGTGTCAGGGCAGGGGCAGAGCACGCTTTGTAAGGTTTTTGTATTTCTACATTTTACAGCCCACAGAAAAGCACAGTTAAGCCCTGTGGATGGAAGGAGAAGCAGTTACCTCTGTCTTTAATGAAATCTACTGTGCAGGAGAAGAGTGATGCCAAGGTGACGATGGTAATGAATGGTTACTACACTGAGCTCTCTCTTCACTGACAACCCTCTGTTTTGGTAGGCTCAAGTCCCCTTGGTTGTGGGCATATTTACAGTGAAAATTCCTTTTTTCCTGATGTAGGTCTTGTACTCTGTTTGCTCTAAAGGTGCTTACTTGCAGCAGGCTAATTGCATGCTTCAAAGTCGTTAGTGTTTATGACACTGAGGAGCTGTAATGCTCTCGGGGCCGTGCTCATGACTGTTTGTACATGTATTTCCTGGCCTGTGTCATAATATATCCGGGTTTATGATTGCTAATGAACACAGAAGGCCAATTTGCAAAGCAGAGCAGATGGACACATAATCAGTCTAATGACTTAATGTCACAAATGAGATGACCTTGCAGCCACCTATAATTCATTTCTGCCAAGACTGTTTCCGAAACCTTAATACAGACTCTAAAGGCTGCTGCTCCTTCCCTCCTCACAGCAAATGCTGCAGCTGTACCACCCTCATCACATGGGTGCAGTTCAGAGTCCTGACCTGTGCCAACAGGAGGATGGGGTTTGCCTAAGAAACCTCCTGCTGCATTATGCCAACCTGCTGTTTTGTATTATCACTATGCCACACAGATGATCACTTTTTTCCTTGGAAGTTTAAAATCTTTCCTGAACACCTTGCTGTCATGTAGTTGTCTTTGTGTGTGCCACGTGTTCTGACATTTGTTTTTGAATTTAGCACCTTTAGCACCTCCTTTTCCTCAAATGTGTGGCACATCTCGTTGTGTAATTTTATTCACAAAAATCATCCTTGTCTTATCCCTTTCCCCTTTAATATAGGAAAACATTTAGACCTGTGACGAAATACTCATTAAATCAGTAGGACTTGGAGAGATATTAATTTTTATGTTGTGCTGCAGCAATTTGAAAAGTTAGGGACTCAGAAACCACTATGACCTTGCTTATTGCAAGTGACCGATTTTTTTTTATTTTTATTTATTTTTAATCCCTCAAAGTATCTTATTATTAAAATAGTTGCTTTTGTGTAGCTTTTCAAAGAGGCATACTCAGATGTGCCTGTTGGTTTGCAGGGAGAAGTCAGGTCTCAGTTTCTATGGTGCTTTCCAGTGGATTTGTGAGAAGGCACGAAAGGGACTCAGTCATTCTGGCCTGAGGAGTGTTTGTTGATGTTTGTAAAAATGAATAGCTTTTCAGCTGGTAATCTCAGACCTATGAGCTTCTGCCATTCCTGTGTGGCAAAAATGTTCCTATTTTCCTTGCCGAAAAGAAAGAATCAATCACCACAAGAAGTAATTGCTCGTTAGTGCAGAGGGAAGTGGGGTAATCATGTGGCAACAATTACTTAATGAGCTTCTGGTCTATTAATGTTGTCCTTAGTAGGTGCATTACTGAAAGAAAAGACACGAAGCACTAAAACTCCTTTCTAGGTCTCTATTTTATCTTTGCAGTTTTTCAGAAAGTTATAAATTAGGTTGTTAACTAACTGATTTATGGGATATGCTTATTGTGCCAGTAATTTTCTGCATCAGTTGTAAATTACCTTCTTTTATTTTGCCATCTGTATAATTATATTTTACCCTTTTGCCTGTGTGCATAATTTGTTACCCTGACAACCTTTATCATTCCAACATTTTTGTGGGTTTTGTCAATTTTTTCTCATGAGAATGGGATACTGAAAAAATAGATATATAACCCAGTGATACGAAATTTTAAGCGACAGCACTTTCTAAGGCTAAAATTAATTAACATGCCTGATTAAAATAAATGGAAAAATTGTTCTGTAACTGCACAAAGCTACAGGTAAAGTAGCCTTTTTATAAACTGGAGTTCATATGGAAAAATTGGCAGTAGCAGTTTTTTTTTTTAATAGATTCACCCAGTTGAATTAGTTTGACTTATGGAAATGTGGGCAACTGTAGTCATTGTAGCATTATGTAGATGAGTGATAATATTGCCATTGATCATCTCCTTTTAAACCAATCTCTTTATAAAAATATCCATGGGGATCTCTGGTACAGGTTGGCTTTTCAAAATAAGTTGCAAGACATCATTTCACATTTGCTTTAATTTCTGCACAACTCCTGTATAGCCTGTTGTAGGAGTGGAAGGATAGAAATTTGCCTCTTGTGTATATCTCTAGATATTACCCTCTCTTTCCCTTGAGATATGTCTGTACATAGTGAGACAATAAACTGAAACAAAACCAAAACCAAAAGTGTCTCTGTTTTCCAGTATCAGAGGAGATCATACAGCTTTACTGGAATTAAATTACACGTAAGGGGCTTTGTTTGTAATTTTACTGGATAAATGCTGTCCCACATCAGGCATTGCCACATAAACTACATTGACATGATGTAATGAAATAGGCAATGATAATGTCCTAGGGCAAAAATGAGAAGATGCTCTCTAAAACCTGATGCATTATGTAAAATCATTCTTTTTAGCATCAAGTTATGCCACCAGAGAAAGCAAGATAGTATAAGAAAATGGACCTTAAAACCTGCTTATAAATTTTATTTCTTAAACATGCTACATTTAGAGGAATTATTTTAAACTAACTTATTGAAGATGTAATCTTGTCAGAGAGAGCAATTTGATTGTCTGGCCCCTCTGGTGGTCTGTTGGCTAAGAGGGCCAAGACCATGTAGGTCCGTGTTAGTGGCTATGGATAGGTGTTCCTGTCCCTGTATGTGGGTATGAAGTAGCTGCCTGGGCCTGACCAAGTTTAGAAAACCCTAAATATGATCTCTTAAGAAAAAACATTAGCATGGGTTTGGAAGTACAGTAGGAGGCATATGTATATATATTTAACAGACATTTCAACGCCTCTGTGACTCTGGCTGGATTTACTGCATGCTGTGTTTTCTTGCACCAGTCTGTGATGAGATTGTGTAAACACTACTCCAAAGTAGTGATTTATTCATTGGGTAATAACTCATTTTCCAAATACCTTGCTGTTGTCATGGTAAAGATTATATTTGTTGAATTTTTAAAACGACAGTTTTATAACTAAACACACTGCAATTTCTGCAGATAGATTCTTTTAAATGCAGCACATCAGTGGTTTTGATCTGTTTAAATTCAGTGTTTTATTTTGAGGGCAAACTTGCAGTTAGACTAACTTCTAATATCTTATAATTTCAGTTAGATATTTGTATCGTCTTGCATGTGTACAGCTCTCCTTTGTTTTATGGTTAAGGGCTCATCTCTGTGTTTTGGTGCTCGTTTGGGTTTGTTTGTGTAGGAACTGTAAGAACAGGTCACCTTATGGCAGCTTGTTTCTGTTAGTCATCAACGTGGATCCCAAATGTCTAATCTGGATGGAATCCAGCTGGTCCATCCATGACCTTGGCCAGTTACCTGTAATTATCTTCACAGTGAGTTGTTCTTTATTCCCCTAAACCTTCCTTGGCCTTAGACTATTTAACGTATTAAAACACTAAAACTGTTGTTGTTTCACAATCTGTTTTCTGTGAATGTGTCTCATTTGACGTCTTTAAATGTTGCAGATTTCCAGCCTAACATAATTTCAGCAACTGTCAACAATGCATTTTGGAATCAATGCATTACTGATATGGAAAGTTGGCAGGAAGTCCTGGATTTGGCGATACTCAGGTTGAGGGTGTTTACTTAGCTGGAAGAAAGGGCAGGATGAATTTTACCAGTGTTCCATAAACCATATATATCAGATTTTTTTTTTCTTTCAGACCAGAACTCCACGAACCTGGAGTTTACAATCTATTAATTGGATGTAAGAAAAAAAATTCAGCTCTTCATATTGATTTAATAATGAATTATAAAACCGTAGCTGAAAGAGACTGGGTGCACTATTAGTCTTTTAGGTCTTGTTTACTAAAGCTTCAGAGATGGGATAAGAAATGAAGAAGCAAAGTTCACTTACAAAAATAACTTCTGGCAGGCGCGATCTTAGAAATTTTGTCAGCTGGTGATTTTGGAAGGTAGTTGCATCAATATTGCCAGGATGTGAAAATCACTTGCTAGACCTGAAGTTCAAACAATTGTGAAGTATCAAGAAAAAATCAGCACGCACAATTAACATTAAATGCCCTCCTGCATTTCTTTCACCTCCTGAAAAGTTACTGAGTTGTCTTTTCTTGCATACATCTGGTAGGGTTTATAACAACTTCACTGATCTGTGATCTGAGAGTTGGTCTGTAGTGTTTAAATATAATCCTGACATGGGTGACAAGATCCTTTGAGATACACAGGTTAACATTTCCATTTAATGCCACAGACTGTAGATTTTACCATCAGCAAATTACTTTGAAAGAATACATGTTGTTTCACACACAAAATAATAACTAATGATGGTAGATAATAGATTTAAGAATTAAAAGAAGTTAACGTTCACAAACTGGAGGTATTTCAGAAGCTGATGCAAATGGGCACCTCTTGGACTAATGTGCTTGTTTGCTTGTATATAACATGGAAGGAACTCCTGCACCCGGTTCTTCAACATCAGAGTAAAACCTTTGTTTAAATGTTTGTGCTTCGGAGATGTAGATAAGTGAACTTGCAGGATTGTGGATTAGAATTACTTAGTTGAGTGTGCAGTAGCATAGGAAAAAGGAGAAATAAGAGCTGCTAAAGACTTGGCATTTGGATAATGCCAGGCCAGTTGGCAGCTACCAAACCTAAATTATTAGAAACAAACAATCCCTTTCTTCCTAAATTAATCTGTTGACTTCCAGTTAACCTTTATGCTTTGGTGACTACAGCACAGCACTTACTGCTTATGTTAAGCAAATTCTTTATTTGCATCTGGGTTCTGTGTGCAGTAATGTAAAGCAGCTCAATGACAACACTTGGATGAGGTGTCTTTCTAGCTCCGTGCCTTGTGCCACTGAGTTTTAGTATGTTTTTTGCCTGCATGTTACACAGCTACTAAGGAGTTACTCACCTGTAAAGCGCTGGCAGCATGGCCATCCCTGCTCCCAGCTTTTAGGGATGGCCAAGGGGAGCTTGGTGAGTGCATTTACATGAACTTCTCTAGGTCTGTCTGATTAGAGCTGAAGTTGCCTCCTAATTTATTGCCTCTAAGCAAACTCCATTAGTGTTCTGAGAGACTCTAGTTTGATATAAGTGGGCTCTACATAGGGCTTCATGTCATTACACAGCTGTGTTCTCTGGTTCTTGGAGGGAACACACTGGATTCTTGCAATGAGACTGGAATTATAAGCCTGATGCAGGAATTAATGGATGGTATTCTGTACTGTAAGTTATAAGGGAAATTGCAATAGAAAATGATAATGGTTCCAAAGGGCCTCAGTAGTTATTAGTCTTATCATCCTTCTTCCTTCTGTCACCTCCCAGAGTCAGAAGCTGATGTGGAAACAGCAACCATAATAGTGGGGAAAAAAATCAATAACTGCAGCACCTTGGTGAATTCAAGGCTGCCGTGGCTTTGTGACAACAACAACACTCTGAAGCCTCAAAGCCTGATGGAAAAGAATTTGAAAAATCCTTAGATCTAAAAAAAAAAGCCCATGTGGTGTACAAAATGATCACAAGAGCTTTGTGTAGCTATACAAATAGAAGAGTTTTCTCATAACACTGAGGTGATAGTAAAGAAGCCTCTCTATATAAAAATTTATTATTTCCTCAGAAGTCAAGACAGATTGTGTTTTCTACAGGAATTTCATAGTTCTAAATACTAAATTTGAAGGGGGAAGAAAAAGACATTTAAGGTAACTTGAATTACAGTGAACTATTAGGGAAGATGCCTGATTTCACTTTTCATTCTTTAGTCACCTTTTTTTTTTTTTTTTTTTTTTTGAGAAAAAAGTCTAGAGTTGTGGTAAATGATACTGCACTGGGTTTTCAGTGACTCTTCTGCCCACCTGAAGGAGGAAGCTGCTCTGATCCCTTCCCAGATTTCTGTGTGGTAGCAAAGTCGATGTCCACAAGATCTCAGCTGCCCATGATTGCAGATGGGTACAATATATAATATCTCCTGAGCATTTCTAAAATGCATGGCCCATATAAAACTGTCTTTCCCTAAGGTATTTACACATCCTGAGCATTCCCACTGAGGTGTGTGAGAGCTTTGCTGCAGTGCCTACCTAAGGAATGACACTGCTGCACTGGCACTTGGTAGATGGCTTCCCTGAGCAGGCAGAAGGGCTTTTGGGGGTTTTGTGATGCTTGTTTCTTGGAGAGAGGAGCAAGATCATATTAAATCCAAGTAGTTGTCTTTTCCCTTCTATGTGGTGTCTCCTTGTCATTCCCTCTACAGTTTTATCCTGTGAAGTCTATTCAATAGCAGAATCCAGAGAGGAATCTGACTGATTTGCAAACAGGAGTGCAGGTAATGTATTTTTCAGATCTAAGTTATTTTTTTATGTCCTTGCTAATTTTTTGCAATCTTCACCTTAAAACAAGTGCATCCCAGAAAAGGTTAATTTTGTCAGTTAACTCGATGGTACAGGTTCTAATCTTGCATTCTGAGCATGTGTATAACAAAGGCTGTAGTACAGAGAAAATTAGAGGTGTACTAGTTTTTCTTTATTCTTGATTATAGAGTTCAGTGCTTGCACTGCTCCCTTCGCTGAAAGAGCCCTGTAATCACCCTCTGCACTTCCTTTTTATGCTCTCCCACTACTCAATTAAAAACTCATTAAACTGCACACCTGCAGTGTCTTTACCCCAGAACTGTAGTTTTTAACCCCCTACTTCCGCATAATTATAATGCAGCCTGTGGATTGCCAGACTTCAGCCAAGTAAAAATGACAGTAAAACTTATTTATGACAATAAAAGTTCTGCATTGTTTAAAGCCAGTTCATAAACAAGAACTGAAGGGTTCTTTGGGGAGCACTGAGGACTAGAAGTTTTATATCCCTTGACTTTCTGAGTCAATAGGACAAGGCAGAGTGCTAACTGATGCTTGACTATAGTATGTGGTGAATAACTGTGGTGAGGTGATGCTCCCATTGGATTGAGGTGACAGAACATAGGCCTAGGGACCTGCTGTAATGTTTTTGTTGGATGTAACTTGTGAGATGACACTGGTTACTGCCTTTTTTTGTGTCCACTCTTGGCATATGAGCTTTATTAGATCTTGGAGGAAATGTTTTGATTCAGGTTCATCTGTTGCAAGTAGCAGGAGTTTAGGGCTTTACCACGGTGTTTGGCAGAGGTTCCCTAAAGTAGCACTGCCTGTATGCTCTTAGTGCTCAGCTGTGTTTGAGGAGCAGTGTAAATATATAGGATTCACTGGGAAAACATCAGTACTTCATGGCCCTGGCTTTTTTCTCCAGCCATAAGATTCCATAATTTCCTGATGAACACTTAGGATTTGCTAGTACAGCAAGAGAGGCAGCAAGAATAGTGAACTTACAGATTTGAACAATACAACCCTCACCACTGAGTGATGTTTGCATATGAGCTCTGGAACTTGGGGTATTATTTTATGACATTTATAACATTTTATAACATTTATAACATTTATTTCCTTTCAAGTCCAGCATTTAACACAAACATAGAAGGTTTTATAATGCTTTCTTTCTAAAACTCTTTACTTAGTGTAAGATCCCAATGGTAAAGGAGCTACAAGAACTATCTGTTTTGCTTAAATAATGGTTTAGCATCCTAGGAATGGTTTCTACCATGTGCATCTCTACAGTGCACTTTATGCACTTTTCTGCCCACTCTGAATAAATTTTATGTGGCACTGCCAGGGAGTCATTCGAGTACTTCCTCCTCTAAAGTTTTAGATGACAGTAAAACGAGGAATGGCAGGAGGGCAGAAAGAAAGAGGAGGTGATTGCAGGTTCTCATTATTTAGTAAGAGACAACAAAGACAGCTCAGAAGCAAAGGACAGCTGAAGGAGTCGTCCCAGGAGGGAAGACACAGGTGCTTCAGAAACGGGGAAGAGGAAGAAAGAGATGGTGGCAGCAGCCCAGACCTAAACCATATTCAGCAACATGCTGGTTCCTAGGCAAAAGGACCAGATTGGTTTCAGGGGTATTCAAAGGATATTCAAAATCTTTAAAGTTCTCAAGTGCTACTGCTACAGCCTGCAGGAGAATAAAGATTTCGTAAAGCAGCCAGGGAGGAAGGTGTAGGAAGAGTCTCTCTCCCCCATAGGCTGGCTCTGTGTGTAATAACTGATAGTTCCCAATAGATGGCTCCCGAAATCCAGAGGGGACAGCAGTGCTCAGTGCACGTACCGGGTTACTGTCACGACCAGCGATTCTATCGCATCGAGAGCCAGTGCTACAAAGTACAACAGAATGATAACCTTACACAGGCCCCAAGGACGATAAATATCACCTCGGGGAACACGGGCTGCAAGGGAGGAACAACAGAACACAACCCTGAGAGCAGCAACTCGGAGAGCAAATAAATCAACACTGGGACCAGCAACTATTAAACCAATGCAGTGGATGCTCAGAACAAATCAATTCTAACGTGCTCTGGTCAGATCTGCTGTTCTATCACACCTTTGAGCCCTACGCTGGGTGCCAAAAAGGACTGTTGTGGTTTAACCCTGGCAGGCAACTAAGTACCACACAGCTGCTCACTCACTACCCCTCCTGCCCCCCCGGCCCTGGGATGGGGAGGGGAATCAGGGAAGGGAAAAAAACCGCTTGTGGGTTGAGAAAAGAGCATTAACTTAATTTAGTGATTGAAAAGAAATTAATACTAATTATGATGATGATAATGATAATAATAATATATAATATATACTGCTACTAATAGTAATAACAATAGTAATAAAAATACTAAAACCTAAGGAAAAAAAACAACCAACAAACAAGTGATGCACAATACAATTGCTCACTGCCTGCTGACTGATGCCCAACCCATCCCTGAACAGCAATCAGCCCCTTCTGGGTAATTCCTCCCTCAGTTTATACACTGAGTACACACTGAGAAGAAAATTAATTCTATCCCAGCTGAAACCTGGACAATTCGTGAGGCCTGCAAAACATCCCCCAAAGTCCAGTAACATCCACCAGTAGCATTTCTTATAATAATAATGTCTATGTCCAGAAAAGCACAGGGATGTCTTTCCTGGCTGGTTCTGGCAAGGAGCAGCCTGTGGGAAGCGTGCTGGAGCTGTGCCCTGTGCAGGGGTAGTTGCTGTCTCTGGCAGGCTGGGTGGCACCCACAGGAGCAGCCTGGGGGATGCACATGTGCTGCCAAGGCTGTGCCTGCTCACAGGTGAATATTGCCGATGTTGGAGGGCAGTGGTGCCCGGTTCTGTGCCTGAGGTGGTTTCCCTGCAGAAGATATCTGTACTGCAGATACATGCAGTGTAGAATAATAATCACCTCTGCCACTACAAAACCCTATCCAGACTCTGTAACCTTCACTGGGTGTAGCAGATAACAAGTAGATCCCTTCTGCCAACTGTTATTTTTACAGATCTATCAAACTTACCAAGAGCTCTGAAACCTGGTTGTTGCGTGAATTTTGTTGGGGGGAAAGGGTAAGTGTAATTTAATGTGTAATTAAAAAATACATGTAAGAAGGCAGCAGTTAGAAACCAGCTTAATGTTGTGGCTAAATGAGCTTTTATCAAGGACATGAGCAAACACATAATTGTCAGGTTGATTGCAGTTCACAGCCAGAAAAAATTGTGAGCTTTCTGTGCTCCATCAGGAACACCTGTTAGCAGGAGGGATTCCTCTCTGATGGAGCTGAGAAATCCTTCCCAAAAGGGAGACTTTTTTCAGATGCTAGTAAGTGTTTCCCCAGGCTGTTGCTGTAGCTTGCAAGCTCCAAAGCACCAAAGGGAATCCTAACAAATGGGAGCAGACTAAGGCACAGCACTGAGCAGCAAGGGAATGCAGGCAGACAGCAAGAGGCCATCCAGCCCTACACACGAGGTGGGAGAAGGGAGACTGTGCTAAACCAAAATGGGAGCAGAAATCTACTTCTGTGCATTGGATATCCCAGGTTGTGATTTGGGGCCTTTGTGAGGTGTAAAGGTAGATTTAGCTTTGTGTGTTCTCTATAAATGTTTGCACATATGTGACGTTATTAAACACATCTCAAGATAGGCGTTACTAGTGGCATGAATTTTGGAAGGGTCACAGGGCATGAGGCTGTAGTTATGCCCATTCTCTTAAAGGAAGGGCTGTAAATCTTGTGGAATTTTCCAGCCATGTAAAATTTACTAACAGTTCGTACAACTGCTTGAATATTACTTTTCTGTTGTTAAGAGTTTATGTGAAATGGTTCTCTCTTGTCCCTTTGGCTATTCATTCCACTGGCTCAGTCAAGTAGTTGTTGAAATAAAGTTCTCCTGGGGTGGCACAGTTGTTTGCAGCATGGGCAGCGTGGAGCAGGATGTATGTGACTTAACACAAATAACAATAGCAAAGAATCCATTGCCTTTAAAAGACAAGGGACTGGTACAGAAATTTGAAAGCACTCAAAGAGTGCCTAAACCAGTTTTCTCGACCTACTCAAAAAGTTTTTAAGGATATTAGCTTTGAGTCCTTTTACTGCTAAATATGTATTCCCAGTTTCTTTGGCTCTGGGGGGAAGTTAGTGTTAGCTCACACTCTGAGATGTAGAGTAAGAGAGAAGGAAGACGAAGAATTTTAAGTGGTATGACCAAAGCAAGTGATAATTCTAACAATAGTTTAGCAGACAGAACTTTATGGACACTTGCTTAGTCTCATAATGTTTTTTATCTTTGCAAATCTGTCCCACTAAAAAATTATACAAACTCCTGAAAGATTTTGTTGAGAATGTATCCTACTTCTTTTTCTTTCACAATAAATAGTAAAGAGACCATCCTCTCTGGGAAACCTAAGAGTTACTGAGTAGATTTTTATAGCAATATTAAATACATTTTTATGTGTAAGAACATTTGTGATACCGTAAACCTGGGTTCCCTTGGAACACTGAGTTGCATTAGAAGCTCTAAGCTGGATAAGTAAGACTGGCATCAGAGGGGGACTGTTATTGTACAACAAAGGTAACACCTGGGATACTTTTTCTTAATGCTGAGTGAGTTATGACTTAATCAGATCTACATCTTTAAGCAAGTAGTTTGGTCAAATGGAGCAATATTTGTGCTGTTGTAGAACGGCTGTGTTCATTGGCATGCCTTGACTGTAAGCTTTGGTAAATGTGATTTTTCTGTGCTCAGCTTTGTCCCTAGTGGATGCTGCTATTTGTCCTCCTACTAAAAATTCCAGTTGGCTTTGTACCGCTCAGTGTGACGTTCTGATATTTTCTCCTGAGCTGTGACTAGAAAGGAGATAATTCAGGAAAAGCAAAACCAAGCATGTTTCTTGGTAAACAGGATGTGCTCGGAAATGCAAAATGAAAACTGCCCACGATTTCTTCATGGTGCACCTCCGTATGACAGTCCTGCACGTTGTTCTGCACAACTGCTGCCCTGTTAACCACTCGTGCTGCAGCACTTAAAGCCTTCCCTTGGGATTTGTGTTCAGTCAGAAGGGAGTTCTTGCCCTATTCATATTACACCTGTGCTCAGAAACGAAACAGGCACTGTCCTCCTTAAATTACTGCCGACTTTAATTGCCTGTGTTTGGTGACAGGCAAATTCAACAGGCACAGATGTTTACACTGGTGTCAGGTGAACCTGGTCAGAATTGGCTCATGGTGTAAATCTGTAATTGGTGCAAAAAAAGGAAAGTGTTTTATGAAGGCTGAATGCATATTGAATTTATGCAGAGTGTGCAATGACATGTAATTCTTACAATGTAAAAAAGAAACAGCAATGTTACAGTTCTAAATTTCGTGTTGGAAGTACTTTGTCCTTGAAAAGCCTGCCAAGGGCTGCCTCCCACAGAGACTGAGTAATAACTGGCTTTAAAAAAAGGATTAGCACATGTGGTGTTTCATGGAATGGGGCCTAATCCTGACTATGAGTTTTAGGTTCCACCAAAGTGCAAATGCTAAATAAGATGGGAAGCAAATTGGAAATCTCCTGAGTAGCATCAAAATTGTTGTAGTAAGAGGAATATTATGAAAAGACAAATAAAGCTGGCAGATACTGAAATGTGCTTTTCATTGTAAGTCGACATAAGTTTTTAATTGCACTCCTAAAAAGTGCAGCATAACAAATGAGTTGTTGAGGTCCCAGAAGCAGCTGTTGTGTGTGAACAATGTATGCTAGTTATGGTGCTGTTTTCAGGACTAACTTGTGGCTTTTACAGCCCAACATAAAGCCTTCTGAGAGCCTCTACTGGAGCTGCTGCCTTTGTTCAGTTCCTGGGTGTGAGGGCTCCGTGTGAGATGTGCACTCTTAGCTCACCTTAAGAGGGGTCCCACAACCTGAGAGCCCTCCTCGGTCAGGTGGAGCTGGAGATGAACTCTGGCTACAGGAGAAGTGCCCCTGCAGTGGGGACCCCTGAGGTCCAGGTACCCACCACCCCCACAGATGTGCGTGTGCTCCTGCTCTGTCTGTAAGGCAACTGAGCCAACGTCTGCACTGTTCATCACCCCACTGGGCTTTTAGGTTGTCCAGGTGTCTAATTTGATGGAGCAAACACCCACCTTCTTCTATATTTCCCCTTTTGGAAGGCAGGATTTATGGTTTTAATTGTGCTGACACAGAATTTACAGGACCAGTGTGTACAGTCTTTGATCATCAAAGTAACTGATTTTGTTTCTCGCTTTTGACTGCATTTATGTAGAATACAGAGTATATCCCACGCATAGCAACATATTTTTTGAATTTCAAAATATGGCAGAAATATTATTTGAAAAATGTGAAGGTAAAATTTAGCTGATTTGCATCCACGCAATCTCCAGCAAGGTTGCATGTGTATAGTCAAGACTCAAATTTATCCCTATATTTTACCATTTTAATCTTATATCTATATTGAAAATATTTCTCAGTAGTGTAAGAGATTTTTATTGCATTTCAACCCAAAAAATTACCGTAACACTGCAAAAATGATTGATGCTTTTCAGTTCCAGCGCTTGCTTATGAAAAGCTTTTGCAGCTTATTTAAGTGAAAGTTCAGATGCTGTTTTGATCTGAATGTCTATTTTTGGGGTTGTGTAAACACAAGCTAATAGAGAACCTGTTTCCTTAAATCAAAATGTGTTTTTCCCTTTCTCATCTGAGAACGTTCCTTCAAGGAAGCCTTTAGAAGACTTGCATCAAAATTCTTGTCTTGATTGTAGGTAAAAATGTTATCTGAGGCTATTACAGGGGAATCAAATAAGGTTAAATTCAGTGCTTAGTGTTTATTTTCCCCTTCTTCTTGTGGGGGGAAATTATATCTGATAATTTTCCATATGATTAATTGCTAAATCATTAGGAAACTATATCCATATGCTTTTACATTCCCTAAGAAACTTACCCTGCCTCGAGCAAGAAGGGACAGCTGAGCAGAAATGGTTGTGTGCAGCCAGAACGTCATCCTTAACCTCACAGCACAAACCTGCGTCTGGAAAGAGAGCATTTCCCCTTCAGTCCTCAGACTTTGAGGTTCTTGTGTTTGTCCTTATTCAGTTGTTTCTCAACACTTACACAACTCACCTTTATTCCAAATGCTGATTGGAGTGAGGTGGAGTGAGGTGTAGCTGTGCCAGGCTCTTGGATGGTCTGTGTTTAGCAGTGACATAATGCTCCCCTTTTTGAACGTGGATTCTTGCCCCATTTCTGCTGCCTGCCCACAGCTGCTCAGCCAAGTTACCAAATCAGCACATGCCAAAGGCCAGGCACTAAGCAAAAGTGCTGTTGCTTGGCTAGGTGGGACATGGCTCACCCCCATGGCACCTGACAAGCCTTGTGATGCCAACAGATGTTTGGGATGTAACCAGAGCCGTAAGCTGCCTGATTTCTTTGAGCAAGCTAAGCAGCAGCCCCTATAAAGTTGTCAGAAGCCCAGTGACAGTTGCAGAGTTGCTCATGAATAAATCTGATCAGTCTCAGGATGTGTGTTTAGCACACTGTGCTCTCTGCACAAAGTGTAACAACTGAGGGGGGCATGGAGCAAATGTGAGGCATCATAGGGAAGATGAGCATCTCCATCCAGCTCCTTTGTGCAGGAGCTCAACCCCAAGCAGAGCTTGCGGGGCCAGGCTGGCTGATTTTAAAAAGACTTAAAATGTGTTGTTCAGTGGCACAGATGATAAAGCCACAAGTACATCCTTCAGTTCATGCCGAAAATTACGAGGGCAACTAATACATTTATTGAAAATGTTATTTGATTGTTGTTATCACAGGTGTGCCTTATGGTGTATTTCCATATGTGTGTGCTGCCAGACTATGACCTAAATTCAAGAATCCCTTATGGTGCATTTCCATATGTGTGTGCTACCTGACTGTGACCTAAACTGACTCTTCCACCTTCCACATAATTAATGAAGTTGAAATGACTTAAGTACAAAGTCAAGTCATATTACTGAAACAGTATGTGTTGTTATTAACATGTTATCACATTTGCATAATGAAATCAGATGGCTTCAGAATGTTTAAGCTTTCTTATTTTAGATGTAATTGTCACTGTGTCTTTCATTATTAACTAACGAAAGTTACATGAATAATGTGCATGAACTTTTGGAATGATTGATTTATAACTAAAAGCCAGAGCAAATTAAGCACTTTGTACTGATGTGATCTGGCACCAGTGAAGGACAGTAATGGTTTTAAGACTGATTTATTTAACCTTAAGCTTGTTTCTAGATCTTAAAGTAAGACTAAAAGCTTAAGCTATAAGACAGACATGCCTTATGTAGGACTCACAAAAGTTGCCTTCATACAGACTGAGTCATCTTGTAAACAACATAAAAAGCAGATATTTTTGCTTTATTTTACCTTAACAGTGCAGTTAGTGGTAAGAATTGGACTTATTCTGAAAATTTGTACGTTCAAAAAGTGACTTTTTAAGTGGGAATCAATGAGCACTCGGCTGTTTAAGTGTGGTAATTGGAGAAGCAGGTGGTTAACAGTGTATAGCTATTTGTATTCAATCTCCAGGTGAGGTGCATGTGTATTTTTGCACACATAGTTCCTGTAAGCTGCTTTATAGTGTCATCTTCTGAGTGTAATGTCTTTCAAAAATGTCTCGTGGTCCTAAATGTGCTGCAGCAGAACTATGCTGCCCCATCAATAAGTTCCTGACAATTTAGAGGCAAAATTGTCCTGCCTTTTTCTGGAACGTTTCCTAAAAGGCACTGAAAGAACAGTTAAAAACCTACTGGCCCTAATGGAGCTGGAAAAAACCTTTTATTACTCAGCCTTTTGTAGGCTCAGCTCCTCAGGCAGCACTGGCTGAGATGAACTGCAGAGTTTATTACCAAGCTTCTTACAATCCTGTGAAAACTACTTTAAGTAAACCTGGAAAACTGGGACTTCCCAGGAAATGGTTTGAAGCAAATGGCATTGACAAGAGAAGGACACCCACACCAAAACCTGGGCACAGAAATTCCTTGAAGAAGTCCAGTGAGTTGGCTGCAGCTGTAATTTTGCAGTGTGTGTATCTTGGAGAGCCAAGGGCCCACCTTAACATGGTAACTAAACCCAAAAGAGGTGTAGAATCAAAAAGGAGGTGTGAGTGCCGAGGGGCAGAAACGCGTGCAGGGCAGCCCACACTCCCTGGGGTCCAGGAGTCATATCAGACCCACCCTCCGAGGGAGAGGAGCAGGGCTCTGAGCTCTCCAGCCACTCACTCACCTGAAGGCTGAACAGGGCTATCATAATTAGCACCTGTTTACTATTTTTAATCAGAATAAATTGACAGCTTGTAAGGAAATTATTGTGTTAAAGTTCAGCACCTGATTTGCCTTTAGCAGCCTACATGTCTGCTTTCCTCTCCCAATGGAAGTTACACTTTTTACAATTAGTCCCAAAGTTTGCAGGTTACAGTTGAAAGAAATGGTTTGCTTATCTCTAATATAGTCCATGGGCTGAGGCAAATCATCAATGACAATTCAATCAGGAGAATTCTTTAAAATTAGCTTACAGAAAAGATATTACCAAGAAATTCAACCTAAAATGTCCAAATGTACCTTATTTTTGATGGACAAGCGTTAGCTTTCATAAGAATTATTCTGAACTCTGTTGAGGTATTGTAATTCAATTTTCAAGAGCAGATAAGTTTTAAAGTTAGAATGAAAGGTGTTTAAACAGGTATTACTATTATGAAGATAAAGAAAATAACTTCTGTCAGATACTGCAGATTTCTTCCACCCATAATTTCTATAAAATTTTGAAAAGTTGCACAAGTATTTTGACTCACTAAGCAAAAATCCTAACTGCACAAACTCCCTGTGACTTTGAAGATGAAACAGTGACCCAAAATTCCAGCTGTGGCATTAAAGAGGAAAACAAGATTGTGGGCAACTCCTGCTCTCTAGGAGATACTAAATCTAGAATGAATTCCTTGGCAAAGTAGTGATCCCAGCAGCTCTGCACTGGGATTCTATCCAGGAGCACCATAGTCAGGGATTGTCTAACTGTGCTGATGTAAAGCTGATTTGGCTCATGGCACTTTGATCTGCTGCATTCTTGGGTCAGTGTGTCTCCAGAAGGTGTGTAACAGTGCTTTCAGGAACATGGTGTAGTTCTTGGGGTGTCCTGTTGAATCCGAAAAATCCGGAATAATGAACTGCCCAGAGGCTTTTGATCTTTGAGCAGTAAAGGTATTTATTGACAGTGCTGGGAGCAAGCCAGGTATTGCTGGAAAAACTTGTTCAGGGGCTTCACACAAAATCAGCAGTTTTTATACAATTTTCGTACGTGATTAAATGCATATTCAAGTGATTACATCATCTATCTATACATATTAATAACAAGTGGGGTATAGGTGGAGCTCAGGCAGGGCTTGGGGCAGTGCTTCTCTCGGCCCTCAATTTTGGTGGTAGTTCCATCCTTCCTCCATGGTCTGGGGGCTTAATCTCTTCTTCCTCAACTTGACCTCTCTTCTTTTCTATTGTTCTTGACCCGCTCACTGAAGTTTGGAAAAAGCCTCGGCTCCCGGCCTGTTTCTCCTATTCAAATGTCTGCCTTATCCTACTGCAGCTTAATTTATTACCTCTAGGCCTATTACATGTTTGTCATGGTTTGAGATAGCCCCAAAATCCAATTCCCTAGCTCTATTCCCCCCACACATCTCAACTTAATGTGAGATGGGTTTTTCCAGACAAAACACACCAAACTCAAAGTGGGGGAAAGGGAATATATTACAATGACTGTACAAATAAATACCATATCACATTATACACACGATCACAAACTATCTCTACCATGACATATGTATTTACAATGATCAGATCTCTTCTCCCCTCCAAATAAAAGTCCAGGAGGGAAAGAAGGACAGATCCCTTCCAGTGCTTAAGCAGCAGCATCTTCTGAGGCAGCAGTCTGTCTGTCTTCTCCACATGCAGCAGCTGATAGCTGGCTTTCTGCCAGCACTCACGAGGGAGGTATCCAAGCCTCTCTCGGCCCCATTGCCTCCAACCGAGGGGTCTTCCGTGGGCTTCGTAACCCCAGACAAGGTCGTATCACCACGTCACATCACGAAGACACAGGGGGGTCTTCGTGACGGTCTGGTATCTCCAGGAGACTCAGCTCCTTGCAGGGCCTCTGTGCCCTGTCTCTCAGGCTGCCACCGTGGCAGCAGTGCAAGGGGGGGGAGCCAAGGTCAACTCCCCCCGCATTCCTCTGGCCGTCCCGGTCCAGCTCCGGGACATCTTTTGAGCTTCTTAGCTCCTCTCTCTCTCTGGTGCTGCATGTCCAAAACTCTTCTCCAAAATAGGAGTCCATGTCCCTCTTCTCCAAGAGGGGTCTCAAGGGAGTTTTAGGGGATCTGGTACAGTCTTACCCCCAGAACTCTGTCTCTCAGGCTGCTGACTCTCTTTCTCCTCGGCTCTCTTTCCAGGAGTCTTCTCTGGTGCTGCATGTTGTTTCTGCTGCTCCCCCGGTTCAGGTTCTTATCTCTGGCTCTCTGCCACCGTTTCTCTGGTCAGTGCCGGCTGCTGCTCTGCGTCCATGGAGAAAACATCTCCCGGCATAACTACAGGCACCTAGCCCAGCTTTATGCTGTTCCAAGTCCCTGCAGCCCCCCCAGCCAGGGGCTGGGAGGGCCCAGAGGGCCCAAGGGGCTCAGAGCCCCTTCCTCGTGGCTCTACAACATGGCCACCTCTCCTCAACAACCAAACTACAACTCATCTCTTCCGGTGAGCTTGTGGGATGTTGACATTTTCGCAGGAGCGCCCATTGGACAGAACTCCAAAACTACCAGGGGTTTCCACCCCTTGGGGTCTACCACTTTTCTTAGCCTCTGGGGGAAAACAAGATCCAAACCACTACAATGTTCTTTTACCATTCTCTTAAGTTTAGGTCCAGTAAGTAGAACAGAACAAGCACAGATCATTCTGGATGTTAGTAGCTTGTTAGCAGGCCCAAATTTCTTAGTTAACTCTTTTGGGCCTGTCCTCCTGTTTCACTGTGCAGTGCCAGGAGTTGGAGTCGATGATCCTGATGGGTTCCTTCCAACTCAGGATATTCTGTGATTCTGTGATAACAGACAGTGCATAGGATTTGCTGCCAGATGTGGTTTCCCTTACTCTGTGAGGTGGTCTCACTTACCTGCTCCAGTGCTTAAAATGACGTAGAACCACATGTTCCTCTTGTCATTCCAATGAACACTGAGCTGCCCCTAGAGATGTTTTAGGATACAGCCTCTGCTAAGGGAGGGAAGTTTTCTGTGTGCACTGAGTGGGAGGCAGACGAGGTTCAGGAAGCCAGGACTTGTAACAACCTTCTGAGAATTTGCAGCTCGTGCAGAGAAGCTGCTGAGGTGAGCAGGGAGCTGACCCAGCCAAGCCTCAGAGGTGCTGAAGAGAGAAACTTCTAAGGGCCACAGGGACAAAATGTGTCATTTGCTGCCAGCCAGAAAGCCAGAGCTGATTAAACCTCTGCCTGGAAGCATCCAGCTGCTTCTGCAAAGGCTAAACTCTCTGTTCCCCTCAGGTCCCCATCACACCTGGTGTAAGGTGTAGCTCTCACTTCCCTGGTCCAGTTGTATCATGGAGAGTCAACATGTGCTCTGAAAGGGTGCAGCCAAATTTTTTATCTGGTTTGGACTAAAAACTCAATTTGGAGCTGAGAAGTCCTTGTCAGTAGAAGTTTTTTTTTTTTATTCAAATTGATAACTTTACTAAAAGGTCAGACCTCAGTAGAAAAGTGCTGAAATAAGTTGGTGCATTTGCAAAGAAAAATATTTCAAGAGAAGTTCTCATTCAGCTGTACTTCTGTTCCCCATATAGTGTAGGAGGATGGTTTTTCTAAAATAGGTATTTTTATATTCCAAGCTGGTGAAAATAATACCTTACCTTAAGGTTTGTTCTGTTTTTACAAGTAAGTATTTGAAAAGCTTGAAATCCACTGAATATGAAGGAACAGCTGCTATAGCAAATGTACCCCTTGATGAAAGTGGCATAAAACATGAGGAGGTCTGGAAACTGAGGAGTGACTTGACTTTGAGGTGTCACAGACCCAGTAGGAAAACCCCAAACAGGTCCCATTAACAACCTGTTCTGAAAAAAGCAGGCCACAAAGACAATCCTTTTGAAAAGGTTCAGGCATATGTTTTCCAATAAATTAGGAAGTGATATTGAACGTTGCATTCACTGTTGGTGGAGGAGAGGAAGAAAAACTGTTGGCAAAGGTCTGGGCTGGAACTGGAAGTTAATCCTCTCAGCTGTGTTTCCCCACTCAGCTGAGGTCTGAAATCCAGTTGTCAAAGTGTGTAAATGCACAGTGTTAGGGATGGTCCCTTTCTCCACATCTGTTACCAGAGTGAAGTCCATTAAGTGTAAAAAACGTACAGAAACTGTTGGGGCACAAACTGCCTGTCTGTATGATTTATTTGTATGAACCAGAACGCTAAATCTAATAGCATTTGCAATAAAGTCTAACTGAAGTTTTGTTTGTTATCTGTTGGCCTCAGAAAATAATTCACACCTGAACTTCAATTGTGTTTTGCTTAGACGAGAAACATAAACCCTTGTCCCTCTGGGTTAACTTATAAACTACAACAGCTCCCAGACAGACTTGTCTTTGACTTCAGTGGGAGTCTCACGTGGGGGAAAGGTCTGTTTTCATGTCTTCTGGAAGCAGTTGCACAGAACCTGATATGATTTTTCTGTTGTTTTAAACGAGATATTCCATTATTTAGATGCACTTCTGGCAGCTATAGCATAGAGACATCTAAGCATAGATGCATCTATCTATAGAGTAATTTCTAGTGCATTTTATAAAATATACTGGAAGCAAAAGCAAGGAAAGGGAAGAAACACAGGGCAATAACAGCATAAAGCTCATTGCTTTAGTCTCTTTTTTCCTTTGAAATAGTATCTCCTACACCCTGAGTGTGGGTGAGCAGCCTTTATGTGGATTACCACCACAATTTTCAGCTACGATGCCTCAGTATTTCTCCCTAGGTGAGAACTGGGTTGTAGTAATCACTGGAGACTGATACTAGTTCTAATTACTATTTATTGAGAAATTTTAAGTTAAATGGATATTTTCCTTCAGTCCTGTTGGTTTATGCACCCATATGAGTTATTTAAAAGGGGTCCAGAGAAGATTCCTTCCCCACTTTGGACTGCAAAATCTTGTGATGGTTGTGGAACCTGGTGAAATGACAGACTGATGACAGTACTGCTGATTTAAAAGAAATTTTACAGAATCATCTAATTACTGCAAGATAGAGATGACCATTGTACCAGAATCCTTGTTTTGTTTTGTTTGAAGACATAAATAAAAATATCTCTGCATTTGTTAGAAAACAAAGAACAAACCCCAAAGTCATGATTTCCTTATAGAATTAGAAGAAAACAGGAAAAAGCTTAATGAGAGTTGTGGCAAGGTTGCTGTGGAAACAAGGAAAGGAACAATGAAGAATCTCTTTGAGGAGATAGGAAATTTAAGTAAAAAATCAGACACATTTAATTATAGCCAAAAAAAACTTAAGGGAGGATTTTTATCTTCATTTTCTGAGGAAAAATTAAAGAATAAGAAAAAGTTATTTGCTGTATTAAATGCATGCACTGTCTATAAAGCTGTAGATGAGTATATGCCAAGGAAGCAAAATTGGTGAAGAGAATAATTCTGTAATTGGGGAAAAAATGGTGAAATGTAGTTGAAGTTGCAATGATGTGCTGGATTGAAGAAAATGCTCTGTTTTCTTGCTGCTCACAGCATGTGCTCCGTGAAGAGATATTGATTTGCATGGTCAGGTACACCAGTGAGTGTGTGAGGAGCACCTTGTGACTGAAATGCCTTCTGGGCCAGTAAATCTGGGCTCTGCAGTCTGTTGGATGGGGCGTGGAGGAGCAGAAAATGGTGTTGTGGCTCTCAGAGATGAGATTCTGCCCAGTTATGCACTAGCAAAGCCGAAACTCGTATCAGGATTTTCATCAGGATATATCATGTGTTCATTTTTTCTATACCTCGGTTGATGTGCCGTAACAAGAACACCAATAAGAATGGTAGAAGAAAAAAACCAGGCTATTCATAAGAGCGTTGCTCAGGCAGTGCCATCTGAGAGCTGCAAGTACAAGAGCTGCTGTGCCAGGATTTATGGGCTGTTACACACTGTTATTGTTTTGCGCCTTTTTTTGCAAAGCACAGTGGCCATAAATTGGCTCAAAGCACCCAGATCTTATTGCTGTATCTGCTGTCAAGTTTTAATTTTGGATCTTGGTTGTGTTGTGTTTTCCAGCTTTTTCAAAGACTTGTTGGAGGACATAGGGACATAATAGAAATATCCTGGTGAAGAGGAGTCCCAGTAAAGGGCAGCATGGATGGCACAAAGGAAGGAGACCACTTCTTTTAGAAACAGAGACTATCTTCAGTTGGAAGGGACCCACAATGGTGCTCATGCATGAAGTACTTGGGTGTTTGTGCATGATATAATTGCCAGTGTAAACTCCACAAGTTGGTGATTGCCCAGCCCGAATTTGTACTGCCCACCCCATGATGGGTTGAAGTCTTGGTGACAGTTTTCTTCCTGTTGCCAGAGGTTTCAAACTTGATTTCTTCATGGTCACTGTGGCCAGGACAGCCACTAATCATGAGAACCTCTCTGTTAACAAGCAACAAACCAGGGAGGGCACATTCCCCAGTGGGCTCCCTCAGCACCTGTACCATGTGGTTCTCATCCAGGTGCTTTAGGGATCTTCTTGTACCAGCAGTGTGGTGTTCCCAGTTAACAGTCCCAGTCAAGTAGCTTTCCTCAAATCCAGTGGGCAAAATACAAGTGAAACCAGGAGGAATTTTGCTTTATTTCACAGTATTTCACTTCCTATTTCACAATTAGGAAGAATTATGTTTAATGTCACTCAGAGTTCTAAGGTGGAATTTTTCAAGGCAGTTGTTTAACGTCTGCAGACAAAATCCTCCACCAGCAGTTCTTTGCACAAGGCTCTGTTGCAGCACAGACATTGTGGTAATGAGATGAGACTTATTATGAGACTGAAATTAATTTCTTTGTTAAATTTATCTGTATAGAGCAGTTATAAAATTGCTTACAGCAATCAAGATCCTGGTAGCTTGCCAGCTTTTTTTTTTTTTTAACAGATAAGCAGTTTGGAAATAATTATTTTCCAATACTGTCATTGAAGTTGAGAATATTTTTGTTCCTCCTACTCTTTCAGCTTTCTTTTTAATTAAGGGTGGGGAGGGGGCACATTTCTAGAAATGTGTAATGAACAGGCTGTGAATACCAAGTGTGAATATTGTGCTTCTTTCTCCTTTAAAGTGTTCCTGTGAGACATTACAACACTTAAGCAGAACAACTTCTGTACTGTTCTGTTCTATTTTTAGTGATACTTAAGGTATGTTGTAACTCATATATACAGTGCTCTTAAGTATATCTATCCATGTGTTATATGCATCTTTTTATGTAGCTGGGAAAGAACATCTATGCTCTAAAATTATGTGAAAACTAAAATTATGGAAAACTAGTTATTGGACATGTTAAAATGCATTTCACATCTCTAATCAAGGTGGTTGTACCTCAATGCAAATTAGAGAAGGAATTGTAAAGAGCACATTACATCCTCATGTGGTTTTTAAACCAAGATCCTACCCCAGTTGCTGTGTGGCCATAAGGTCACCCTGAGGTGCTGAGAGGAATACTGGCCTGCCTCTGCCAGACTGGAAGGGCTAAAAGAAGGGGTAATAAAAGAAGACCAAGTAGGACATTGAAATCTGCAGGCTGTTACTTCTTGACTTCAGTTGCAACCTACTGAATTTTTTTACTACTTTTTTCCCTCCGTGTGAACAAAAGAGAACTGTGGGTAAGTTAGAAAAATTATGTGGGTGACCTGTTGGTTTCTAAACTTAGTAACTTCTTAAAATATATCCCCGAATTCAATAATAAAAGGTTTTTGTGAGAGCAACAGAATTACAGGTAATATGTAATAATGATTGATGAAACAGAGTGGGAAACAAAGCAAACAAAATAACTTTACTATCTTTGTTCTTTTTTCCTCTCATTTAGTTAAGAATGCTTTGGATTATTTGTAATGCAGTAGCTTTCAGAAGCGATGACTAACTGTGGCAGTTAATAAGACATTAATAACAAGAAAAATAATTTGGAAATATTATCGATGCAATTGTATAGAGGCACCCATTCTTTGGATTTTGCATTTCATTGACAGAGACAGCAAGGACAGGCCTCTCTACCCAACAGCCCTAGAATTGTTCTGGGCCAGCTTCAGAAGGAATTTTCCAGAAGAAATATTTCTGTGTGGATCTTTTGCTATAGAATTGAAATTCAGCCTTACTTTTCAAATTACAGGTCTGTGAAAACATAGAATAGCCAAAAATATGAAAAATGGACCGGAAAAGAAGTCAAGGCAGGCTCCAACCAACATGATGTGGGTTTGACCACATTAAATAGGTTGATAAATTTCTTGATATTTTCCATTCCTGTATTAAATCCAGGAGCACCCATGAGTTCCTAAGATGCATGAGTGGGCATCTTCTTCTGTCTGAGAGTTCCCTGAGCTGAGGAATAAGACCTACACTATGTCCTTCTAAAACACCCTTAATTCACTTTAAAGACTCCACAGCACTGGATCAGAAACTTCAAAGTAATCCCTGGGTTTTTTTTCTGCATCGCAGTCTGCCTATGGGATTTAACTGTCATTTCCCCCTTGCATATCTGCCATTCCAAAGCCAGCACGTAACCCTTCTTTCCAGAAGAATTACCTGTACGAAAATGATCCTGCCAGTTCTGAGCAGTTCTGTGGTCGGATGCCACACACACCTTTCTCACTGGCACACTCCAGTCGCTCTTTTGCAAGTCTCAGTGGGTATTTATTACAGTGGAACAGCTGTAAAGAATTAACTACACTGACTCTCAAAACATTTAGTTTATAGAGGTGCATTTTTTTTGCAGGACATAAAGTTGTAGCTTCTTTAACATGGCAAAGGATAAGAGAGGAGGGAGAAGATGCAGGCAGGAGATGGGAAGTGAACTGTCCAAGGAGCAGCCACTGGCTTTGCCTTCTGCAGGGCTGCTCAGATACCAAGGGGGTTGTGTCAGTGACAGCAAGGGTGCAGTGCTGGCACCTGGCAGGACACCCTTCCCCTGGGAGGAAGATGGGAAAGAGAAGCATCACTGGCAACATGTAGAGCCTGAAGGGCAGGCAGAGGGTCACAAAGGGGCTTTAGGGGGAAGCTGGCAGATATTAGACTGTTTTTGAGAGGTGGGTGCTGGTGGAGAGTGTGCTGTGCTCTCAGGAAGGACTGGGCCTTCGTGGAAAATGTGGCATGAGAAAGGGCAGCGCAGGAAAACAGGGCAGACACGGGCAGGCCTGAGCAGAGAACTGCAGTGGTGATTGACTAGTGCAGTGATGTGGTCAGTGAACTTACCACACTATGTGCATAAGTTCAGCTGCAGAACTGGGCTGGTGAAAAACAGATTTCCAAGCAGGTGAGAGAGATTTTAAGATGAAAAGTACAGCAGAGTAAGACTGCATCTAAAAACTCCTTTTGTCATCCATGTAGTTTGTGAACTAGCGATGTGCAGTATGAGAGACACTGCATGTGGGTCACCCTGGGGGCTTGCAAGTGCCTCTGGTCCCTGTGTGTGTTCACAGCTGCCTTGGCTTGGGAACTCAGCAGGAGTGTTCAGACTACAAGCTATCCTGTTTCTGGCAGGCTGCATCTCCTTGCTGATGGCTTTCTTAGCCAGAGCAATAAACACAAGCAGGAATGCAGATGGAGGCAGTCAGTCTTTGGCCTGACCATAAGACTTTCTCAGCTGTAAGAATAATTTCAGAAGAGCAGACTAAGGGAAATATTTTTTGCTTAATAGGTTACAGCATCTCATCAGTCACATACCACACAACACACAATTTTATAAACTGTTGCACTTTGCCTGGGTATAAATGGATTGTAACTGATAACCCATAAAAAATTAATAGTTTGCTGTAAGTTTTTTTAATGGAGTAAAAAATATTGCAGTAATGAAAAAGCTGACATTTTAAGGACTGCTAGAGCAGCAGATTCATCAGGAGAATGTGCTAGCAGAACAGCTATGTGTATTCTTGGCTATGTATGACAGACCTATCATCAGGAGACGGAAAATGTTTACAGAATAAGGATAATCAAAAACTGGGGGTAACCAAAAGTCCAGGAAATGGAAATTGGGACTACATGAATTTGTAAGAGATTGAGATTGAAGGGAGAAAATAAAGTGTTATCTAAAAAATGATTGAAAGCCAGTACTTTGGCAGAGTTTCATTCCTGGGTGCTCTTGGTCTGTTCATTAGTTTGTATGATAGATACTGTGCCAAATGGTCTCACCATAGGGCTGCATGATCAAAGAGCTGAGCCTGAGCTGTTTTATTGCCTTTTGCTCTTTGAGTATTTCATTGGCCATTTTCCATTCAAGTTAGATGGGATTTTTATAAACCTCAGAGTCATTTCATTTTCATGACTCCTGCTTTCCCCTACCCTACAGGAAAGGTGTAACCATTTCCTCATGACAGAAGGAATCACAGGGAAGTGAAACAATGCATGGCCTAATCAATACTGGTAAGCGAATGCCATTGACTAATTGATCTGTGTCCTCCACAGAATTTTTCATTGCAGCCTTTTACCATGAGTGGTCTGCACAGCAGAGCTGCTCTAGACAGAAGATAAAGGCTTCTGGTGAAATTGAGCCTTTTCAAATGTAAAAGTACTGAAAATACTGGAGCCAAGGGCTATTTGTTTTTTATTAGATGCAGCTGTCTTTCTAAATCGGCACCAGTACTTCCTTAAATTAAGATATGCAGTAAACACTGGAATTTTTATTGACATTGTTTAACTGTAGCACAGGTAGTTATCTCTGTCCCCCTTTGTTATTTTTGAGGACTTGTTTACTGAGTTCAACAGTAAAATCCTATCAATAATTAAATGCTTAATTTTCCTCAGAGAGAAAAAATAAGGTAAACACTGTTTTCTTAGGTAATTCATGGTTATGAATTGAATGACTTGCTTAAAATCAATGTTTATGAATAATGAATAGGATTCTCTTCAAGCCATTCTATAAATACTAAGCTGAATGAAAGAAACAGTGAACAAACTAATGGAATATGTCTTTAGGCAGTGGTAAGATTTTTGTGTGTATGTTCCAATTTATATAAAATTGATTTCACACTTTCACTGGTGACTGAACACACACGAGCAGGTGTTCACATAGCTTCCCTCTTGCTCAGGTGCTGCTCAAGGCCATCATTGCAAGGGTCTGTCTGACATCCCTTCGCCACGCAAACGTCCTGCATGTCTTTGCGGGATTAGGACCCTCATTTCCCAACTGTTGGTTCAGGCAACTCTTTCTACACTGTATATGTCCCACCAGGTACTCTTGTGCTGAATCTGCACGTGTGCCCTGCATCAGGGTGGCACCTTGTCTGACTGGGGCAGAGAAGGCACTACCCAGTTACTGCTGGCAGACAGTGGCTGTGTTGGAAGCAACTTATTTTACAAGGGCAGGAGGAAGGATGAAATTGTTACGTGTTTACGGCATAGAGTTAGGCAATTTTGCCCTTAGGTGACTCAAGTAACTTTTGTTTATTACATTAGGCATAAGAGATGGTGCAAATCTGGTCAGGAGGTTCTTCTGTCTTCCCTTCTCTGTGTCCTCATTCCAACCCCCCACAGAAATCAATTAGTATTACCTAAGGAATAAAAACCGAATAGCAAATTGAATAGGTGCATTTTCCTCAGCTGTATATGCACAAATCTTGCCAACATGTCTGATTGCGTTACTTGAATCAATGTAAAATTAAATGCAGGGAAAACGATTCCTAACTGGCCCTGATCAGCATAACGTGTGGAACAGCCTGTGCTGTCAAAGAAGGGGAGTCACATGTGGCGGCCTTTGAAGCCAAGCACAGTTCATCTCCTGGAACCTGCAGCAGCTTTCCTTGGAGAAAGTGAAACAAATACTCTGTTTTCTGAGGTAATTTATCTTTACAACTGAAGGTGTATGATGCTGCCAGTAAACCTGGGTGAAGCTTGCCAGGGACATCTGCTCAGGAGCTGGCTGAGCATCAGTCGGAGGTGAACAATCACTTTTTTTTCTGGTTCTCTCTCTCCCCATCCTACTGTTGGGGGGAGTGAGAGAGCAGCCCTGTGATGTTTAGCTGCCTGCTGGGTTAAGTCCCAACAAAGGTGAAGGGCCTTTCTTCTTTGTCTTTCAAGAAGGATTTAAAAGCTGGAGAGAAAATGTGAATCCCTAGAGATGAGAATTGTGGTGCTCAGCACTGGGGGCCTGCTTTTGGCTGTGGAAGTAGATAGTTGGTTAGAAGGGAGTATCATCTCTGAAACAGTGAAGATGACTGAAGTATGGGGTGATGTATCATGGATGAAGAAGGATGTTTTATGTTTTATGTTTTAGCTGCAGTGACCCTGAAGCTCTGAGAAGGGGGTGAAGTGTTAAAATGAGGTCTGAAAGCAGCAATAATACTGAGACCTGCTAAACAATGCAATATTCAAGGAAGGCAATAAATTGCATAAGGTGATGAACAGATTTACAGACTTGGAAAATGGTGAAGAAGAAAAATGCATTTAGGTTAAAAATAAGGAATGAGTTTCTGGATGAGTATGAACATACATGCTACCCAAGGGAGAGGCTGGGAACACTGTGTGAGTGCCTGCTATAAGACCAATCTCTGACTTGGAAATCCTTTGGAAGTGACATTAGGCTTAATTATGTGAATGCTCTGGCTGTTTTAGTAAAAAGTTTCAGCACAGTTTGTGAAACACTCACTCCAGAAATCACTTCAGACATGAAGTGCTCCAAACTCTCATCAGTCTGTGAATTTTGAATGTGCCAGGCAGTGCTGAGCATGTCCCTTGGGTGAGCACGTGGGCCTTGGCCTGCAGGGTTTATTAACTGAAGAGAGGATTGATAAAAACATGTATGGAGAAAATGCACCGAAAACCAGTGAGCTTGATAGTCTGTGTTTTAACAATATACTTGTAGAATGAAGTAGGGTGGACACATAAGTAGCAGTGCTAATTATGGATTCCCTTCCTGCACTGATTTTTGCCTTAGAGTTTTATATGAAAAGACATCTTGGGAAAGTTGTCATGTGAAGACGGGCAGCCTTGTGCTGTTATTAGGTGCTCAGAAGATATTCTCAGTCTTAGGAGCAATAGCACATGGTACAAACCAATAAAAGAGCAGTTCCAGACAGGCTTGGGAGTCACTGTGAGTAAATGAAGTGGGCGGAGCAGAGCCACAGAGAAATTGCAGACAGGAGACAATGAGTAACACAAGTTATAGGAAGTTGATGTAAAGACCAGAGGAGAGATATCAGAGTTATGAAAAACAGAGATGAAGATCTCTGTTGGATCCTGGGTTTGGTGAGTATTCCCTTTGGTGAGCCAGAGTTGGAGCAGTGCCTGCTAGTGCAAGAGCCAAAGCACTGAGCAAGGCTTTGAGGTATGAGGATTCGGAGGTGGGAAGCTGAGGTCACCTGGAGGTAGTATCCTAAGAATGTGATATGATCTCACTGGAGTAAACTTGCAGTGGCAAAGAAGTTTTGTTAAAACTGACAATATATAATATCTCGTTTCCAAATGCTATACAGATGTTTTCTCCTCAGGATGTTGCTTACCAGTAGATGTCTGCTCATTTATTTCTTTGGCTGGAATATTCTTCAGTGGTACTCCATCTTTTGCTTTTGTCTTTTCCAAAAGTGGAATTACAGACATATGCCTGACTTTTTCCATAGATAAAAGCAGATCCTATTTTTATTCCAAAGTATCATATTACTGATTTGGATAATTTTTGCTCTGATCTCTTTCTCATCTTTAACTGAAAGCTCTCAAGGACAAGTGTTTTTCTTAAGTAGTAATTATTGTATGATTCTTAATCATTACTACTAATTACATCCTTTTCAAGCATGGAATTTCTCAGCACCTCCATGCAGAGGACAGTAGGAGGGTTACAGCACGATTGCTCTCTGAAGTGGAGCACTTCTGTGATTTCCATTTTCAAAGCATTGAAGCTGAACCAAAAGTTAGGCCTCTATTTTCTGTCATTGCACTTCCTTTTGCTTCAGTGACAACTAAACATGTGACAGCTATGGCCCCAAACCTTGAGGACTGTTAACACACATCTTGTCTGACTCAGCCTTTTTCATTTATTTATTTGCCTCTCTTGCACCTTTTTAATAAGCTGCATTTCTTTCAAAGGGAAAAAATACCAAACCCATACACTGATATCAGACACAGAGGAATGCCAAGTGAAATTCTCAGAGAAGCAGAGCACAGGCATCCCCATCTTTTAGATCACTGAAAGATCAATTTTGTTACTTGATAAAGGGTAGTATCATCAACTACCAGATATACCAATGAGATAATGCTATGCTCTGAGACAGCCACCTCTTCCCTAGGGAAGGAAAAGGACATTTTCACATCAGCTTTCCTGTAGGTAAACCAGAAAATCAGCTGTTGTGAAATTTGTCTCTCATAGAAATAGGAGGTAGGATACGTGTCTGTGTGATACATCAAATGGGGCTCAGTGCAGAACAGTAGGTTGTGTCTGGGGTAATGCAGTTCTGCAGCACTTGTTGAGTCTAATCAAGAAATTACTGAGGGTGATCTCAGAATCTCTCTCTCCATTAAGTATGCTCTGGAAGAAAGCCATTTTTCTCCCATTTTTTCCAGGGAGAATGAGGCTCAAGCCTTTATCTCCTTGCGCATGCTTTTTACTGTCATGATTTTTGCTTCCCTCTGGTCTCAGACAAACGAGGTTTTATGTGCCCACACAGGGGAACCATCGTGGTGGGAAATGACTCCACCAACCTCTCCTTACCCACCCCACACACTATATTTTCCAAAGGCTCCTCTGCAGTGTGTCCCAGAAGCTGACAGAGGGGGAAGAGTACAATTGTCACCCCAGCAGAAATCATGGCTACCTCGGGCTCTGATGCTGTGGCTGGTAAGGGAGTTTTTGTGGCCATTTCACTCTGCTGTACCCAGCAGCTGCTGCCTCTGTTCTGCCTGCAGTCAGCTCTGCAGCACCCACCCTTATGGGAGAGATTGCAGAACTGAAGGAAAAAACATGTTTTCCCCTCTCTTCCAAGGCAGACTGAGATAAAAGTTGACTAAAACTGAAGAATCCCAGGCAGATTGCCTCAAATGTCTTCACTGCTCAGTTGTTCAATATTCAGCTTATTTCACTGGCAGGGCCAGAATCACTGTCCTCCCCCATCCCATCAGCAAAACCAGTTTGTCTAAATGTGAATTAAGGTGGGGAAAAAAAAGACTTTTAAATCTTTGTTTTACAGGAAAGTGGACACAGAAGGCCATGAGTGTATTTTTCACCTTAACAAGTTACCTCTCAACTAAAATTATTTAATTTGTTAATGTTGTTATTTTTTTTTAATCTGGGAATCTATTTTGTTCGAGCCATTTGTAGCCCTGAGAGGGATTTGCAATGCAGCTGCAGAAAACACCAACCACAGTCTAATGGTGTGTCAAAGAACATGATTAGATATTAAGACAGATGATATAGGCATCATTATAGGCAATTTAGAAAATAGCAACCTGGTAAACTCCCCCTCAGTTGAAGATTAGTTATAGTTGAATGTTTCTCACAAAAAAAAAAAGCAGGGAGGGGAGAATGTTACACATGTCGATGTGTCTGGGGGTTCCCTGTGGAGAGCTTTGATGAGAGAGTTGCTGTGGTTTAACTGAGACACCTCCCTGCTCTCAGCTAAGAGGGATGGACTTGTGAGCCCCATCTCTGCATGGAAAAACACGGATGCTCTGCCTCAGGGGCCAGGGAGATGCTTGAAGCTGATGGGAGACTATGCAGCTACCAGGATATCACCATAATCCTGTTCATCTTGCCAGCTAAGAATATGCCTTTATATTGTTGACAAAGGACTCATTTTCTTTAAAATTAAGTGATAAATTCTGGAAAAAAAGAAAGTTAATTTATACAGATAGCTATGAAAAAGAAAACACTTTATGATATCTAGTGTTTCACCATTTATAGGATTTTAATTTGGAATTTCAGATTTAGCTCTTCATCTTTCTATTTTTATTTTTATATAGTGCAGGTTGCCATCAGTTTCAAATTAGACTGAATTAAATGACCAACTGTCCTCCTCTGCAGATGTGCTACCTTTTCTGACATGCAAGCTTGACAAATTATAAAATACAGAATTTTCTGAGGCAAAGGAGAAACCACTTATTTTAGACTGAATTTTGGTGATGTTTTGGGTTAGTCTTGTGTGTTTTCCTTGGTAGGCATGAACTAGGAAATAACACCCAGGGATATAACAATCTACCTGTCAAATACAGAAAGATACAGCGGTTTCATATGGCTCTGAAGCTGGCAACAGGGGCTTTGAGTGATTGTATTCTATTTCTTATATGCTGATTCCGTTTTGGATCAGTAGTTAAGGGATGATATCACTCCTGTATGCAGAGCCAGAGCACTGTTATGCAAACAATGGGTGTGCTGTCACACAGAGTTTTGAAAATCCTGCAAAACTAGAATCACTGATTCCAGTGCATCTCCATCAGACTTGGCAAAGCGCAGGTGTTCAAAGCAGACTGTTGTTTGCTCCGTGTTCTGTCAAGTGCTCCCACATCATTAGATGGGCTAATGCTGCATTTCTTGAAGGCAAGGGAAGGTCAAATTAGAGACAGCTTGAAATGACACTTCAGCCATCTTAAACATTTTCCTCAGAATGTTCAACCTGTGTTTTTTCATCCCATTTTACTTTACCTGGAGTGAACATAGTTCAAATGTCTTATACCATAACCAAACGTCACTTATTTCTCAAAGGGGCAAGCCTCTGTGAAACCAAGAGAAATTAGGAACTAATGTGACAGAGAACTGTGACTAATATATACTATTAAAGTATTAATTTCTTTGAAGCAAAAAGGTTTAGTGTGAACTGTAGAGTAAGTGCCAACATCTTAAAAGCTTGTAGTATGAAACAAAACTCAGTTCCATAGCATTTCATAGTGAAATCTTCTAAGAGATGTTGTGTTCTCAAGACTAATCCCAAGAATAAAATTAAAATCTCACTTGAAATAGCAGAACTATGCAGCAGGAAGGAATATTAATTCCAGTTCAAAAATTATTAGAATCTTGCAAAAAATAGCAGCTGTGATTTCAGGTGTAAGTCTATTAGCACACAGTGCTAACTAATGTATAAGATCTGTGAGCAGCTTAATAAAACCACTGGCAGGGCAAGGTAAAGTGGTGGTATACATTTGTATGAGTTCTCCATGTTGTGCGCATTTGAAAGGCAACAATGAAAACTGAGCAATAGTTTTATCAGTTACATGAGGAACATGGCAGAAACAATGCAGTGCTCAGTAACATCACCCAAACCGCTCACTCTCTGGGGTGCTCTGGAATCAAAATTCTCTCATCCTCCTGCTCCATTTCTCATTGTCCCGTAAGAAAATAAACATTCAAGAGGTTACAAATGCCAACTTGCTGGTTACCAGAATGTTTTGCAATACTGATTTGACTGTGAAAAGCAGTAAGAGCTTAGTGTGAGCTGAGCAACGTGATCAACCCCATATCTGACCCAAGATGTCAGAGTCCTCCTGAGGTTCCTTTACAGCTTCAGTTACCCTGCAGTACTAAGGACACTTGCACTGATGTTAGTGTATGACAGCTATGCTGAAATGCTCTGGAGCAAGGAAAGCAGACTGATAATGGCTTCCTTGTCAGAGGTGCTGCAGCACCATTTTCCTTTCTGGATTTTGTTTTTTGCCTTCTGTTTTGAGACCTAAAAAAACTTCCTCATTTGAAACAAAGGTAACATAACAGATGATGCATTAAGATATGTTTCCTTTTGTAACCTCTCCTATTAGATAACATCAAAATCCCACAGGAAATAACCCTATCTGAAACTTTTAGTAAAGCTTATTCCTAAATTTCTGTTAATACAGCACTGCTGTGTCATACTTTTGATCTGGAAAAACATCATGGGTTATTGGTATTCAAGCCAGTGCACCAAGCGTGCCATCCTTACTTTAAATTAATATCTGATAAATTCCTGAGAAGCGGTTTTAAAATTGGACTTGCCTTGTGTATTAATTAGTATTTGCTCTCAACTGTTCTCATAACACTTGTGATGAAACAAATTGTTCCTCCAGGCCAGATGGTGTCTTTTGTCAGGTTAACTAAAATACCGTGACTGGTCTATGGGAACACTTATGCAAATAATTAATTTGTCACTTCTTTGACCAAGCTAAGGAAAGCAAACAAAAAAACATCTACAAAAACTCTGTCCAAGACTTTGAAAATGGTTTATGGAGCTGTTGGATTAGATTCAAATCCTTTTGCTCCTGTGGATTTGTACTTTACTGTTGAGACTCCCCTGGTTTCAGTGGCATCACTTGCAGAGCAAAATGACATTCTAAAGTGCAGGAGGAGTGAGAGTAAAAATGTAATCACAGGTGGAACTTTGGCATTGACCAGCAGTGGTTTTAGCTTTGTTTGTTTGTTTGAAGAGCAATATAATATCAGGAATGTAATTCCTTCTCCCTAGCTAGTAGAGAGCTCAGCAGTTCACAGTTTGAACATGGCAGATCATAAATTTGTTCAGTTAATGCCAAGAGAAAGATGGGGAATGGGCACTTTTCCAAACATGGGGGATGAAACTATTTCATCTAATTGTGGAAGTATAGCAAGGACAGATATCTTACCCTTTCGAGCACTTAACTAGGAATTTTGTTCAGGATGGAATGTTTGTGACAGTGATTCACTCTGTCCTAAGCCTAAAGCTGCATTTATCTTAGGCCCAGTGAGCTTTATGGTGCTGGTACTTGTTTGGTTTTGATGCTTTTGCCACGAGAAATGTTTGCCTCTGTGGTTTATAGGTGGTGCAAGACGCTTCTGACAAATAGCCGTTGCTGTGGGTCTTTATCTGCAGGTGGTTGATGCATCATCTCCCACAACCCTTTTTCCCCCTGCTCATTCTTCATCCAGGAAAACAGAAAGTGAAAGATGACTGCACCAAACATTTTCTCTATATTGCTTTACCTGATTGTTTCTTCCAGTGCATCACATTTAGTTTGTTAAAACCTATGATTTTCTGAACAGTACTCAAAAGAGCAGAACTTCTTTCCTCTAAAGGGATTTTTTGCCTCCTGCAATTCTTAATGTTGTTTTTACTCATCTTAATGCCCATTTTTGGATCGATGTTATGCGTTTGAGGTGCACAGTGAAAGCACAGCTGCTAATTCGTTCTGGCAAATTGGCTGGAAATTGCCAGGTACTGAGCACTCCCAGACGTTTTAATGGAAAGTTTCAGCTGGACTGTCTCAAGGGCATGCTTATTTTGTTTAAACTGGTTCAGTAATTTTAAATCATTTGAGAAGCTCTTGGCCTGTTACCTTTTCAAGTGCGGATTCTAAAATATGTTTGTCTCTTGTTAGTATTTTTTATGAACAACTACTAAATAAACTGGCCATTTCTAAAGTACAGTAAGAGTATTTGAAATTGGTGGTAACTTTAAGAAGCAGGAAAATCAAGCTGAGATTTGTTTTGCTGTTATGCTAAATTTCACTTTGTGGTTTTGTCTCCTAGTTCATTATAGGAAAAAAAAATATTAGGTTGGCAGCAACATAAGGAAGAGATCCAGTGAGGTATCTTTTCCATTCTCTCTTAATGAGCAGTGTAAACCCCTGTACCACCAAGTTGTCTGTGTGTGTGAAGCTGTCTGATCAAGGGGCTAGAAGCCATCCTGTCTCTCACAAGGCAGGTTGGAAGGTTGAATTGTCCCACAACAAAACTGTGTTTCAGTCTCTCTTCCGTGCAGGAGCACCTGTACCATGGAGTGCGTTGGCCAGTCTGTTTACCCTGGGCATCCGAGCCTGACCATGTTATGGCATCAGGGGATAATTGGGAGCCCATATATGGGTAATCATCTCTTCTAATCAAGGCTTTAGAGGAAAGCATCTGCCAATTTAGGGGTGAGGAGTAGACCCACAGGGTGCCTGATCTTCAGTAGCATCTGCCGGTGACCAGCCGTGAGAGTCACTCTCTGCCACTGAGGTCACACGTGCAGCGAGGGCACAGAGCTGCTGACTCTGCTGTGGATGTGTGGTAGTGGTGCAGCATCTTTTAAGCATTTAACAACTAAATAAACAGGGTTTTGCCAAAAGTTTTGCAGCTCAGAGTTTGTCACAAAGAACAACTGCCTAAACTCTTAAACTTTATAGAGCATGATGAGATATTTTAGCATTTACAGTGTTTTCTGTGTTTCATATCTCTTAAAAGGATATGCACGAAGATATGTACTGAAAGATGTGCAAATTTTGGTTCCTTTTGGTATTTATGGAAGGAGGCATCCAACTTTGGAGTGAGGTCTGGAATACTGTGTATGTGTGCCATAGACTGCATGGGGGGAGTAATCTGCAAAGAGGTTTTGGAGCAAGCAACACTGAAAATGAAGTAATCTGGGGCTAAGTAACAGTGTATTGGTCCAGTTCCACATCCATGTGGGATGTTGAATTCAGACCCCTGTCCGGAAAGCAGATAAAGATGGACTTGAGCATGGTCTAGGCACTCAGACAACAAGGGCAGCTGTCTTAAAGGGCAGAACTCAAAGAACAACCCCTCGGCAGGGGCATTACTACCTTGAGTGGTTTGTGGATCTGTAGAAAATGCTGCAACACAGTTAGAAACTTGTGGTCCAAGTCAGCCAGTGTTTCATTAAACACATCTGTTGAATTTCTTGAGAGAAATCTTGATGCCACTGAAATCGATAGCAAAGCTTCCTCTGACTTTTACTCAGAGCAAGATTTCTTCTCTTTTTTGGTAAGTGCACAGAAACAGTAACACAAAGGCCAAGGTTTTCAAAATTACCAGCAAGACTTAAAGTGCCCTGAAAACATGAATTGTGGGTGTTTGTTTCCCCTGGGCAGCCTATGCAGTCTGAACTCTATGTTGATGTGAAACCCTGATGAAATATTAAAGACCCTCAGAGTGAGGACACGCAATGTTCACTGCATGTGGATTGCTGAGCTGGCCATTCAGCAGGGGCAAGCCCTCGTCTGGCAGTGCACAGAGCTGCAAATCCAGGGCATGAGACTTGTAGTTTGCCTGCAGTTGGTATTTGCCTTGCAAAAAGAATTTGAGTTGCAGAATTAGCAGACATAAACAAAAACCATGAAGGAGAAGTGCACGCAGGCACCCCGGGGTGGCTGACACTGAGTCAGGCTGCCCAAGGGCACAGCTGAGTGAGAGTACAAATAAACTGTGAACAATGATGAAGTTCTTTTTTCACACATGAATGCTTTTTGATCTTTCCAACAGAAAACCAGGTGAGATTCTCAGTTAGTGAAATGTCAGATTAGAACCATGACATAACCTAATTGAGCATTGGTCACGTGAACATACTGATAGTAACTACTGAACAGCTTTTGTTTTCCCCTTCCTTCATTCTAATCCATTTGTTGCTGTTACAGGGTAACTCTCTGTCTTTGAAACAGCACAACTTGTGTTTAGGAATTTGGTGAGGATAGGACTGAGTTCAGCTGTGAACTGTAAGAGGTGTATCCATCTGCTGGAGATTATCAACTACCGTAATGCTACCCATGTTCTTTAGGTTGATAGGGCAGGGTCTTAATTTCACCAGCTCACAAAAAATGCTCCCATCATAACAGAAAGCAGCAAGGGACCCAAAGAGAGGAATGTAACATTTGGATCTGTTCCCTCATTCCAGGGTTCATAAAACTGTTCTTGTCTTATTACAACATAGAAAAGCCAACACTTGAAAGTTTTGTAAATGATCTAAATCAGTCTTTGTTCTGAGCTGCTCTCAGGGCTCAGAGATGTTTGGTAATTTTTTTTTCTAACAGAGACTTTTTTTGTAAAGGAGAGAGGAGAGGAAAATTCTCTACAGTCCAGCATGGAGTTGGCCTGTCCACACAAATGTTTGTGCTGGGCTATTAGAAACAGGTGCTCTTCAAACTCTAAAATAGCTCCAACTTTTCCTTTTTGAGCAAGAGTGAACTATCACTGTTTCTGCCAGTCTTTAGCAATGTCTTCCAGGTTGAGTTTGACTGGGACATCATTCTCCTGTCATGCTCTGGTGGCCGCATCTCTCAAGGGTAGTGGTATCTGATTAGTCATTCCTTTGCTGGTCACAAACTGACTTTGTGTTTCTTCCTCTGCCCTCTCCGGTCCCAGTTTCAAAATCTGAACAAAGGTGCTGTGCTTCACTTGGTATCCAGCGTCTGCTTTGGGAAGCACAAGGGCAGCCTTCCAAAGCTGAGGAAACCACACTCCATGCCATGTGAGTTTCCTGTGCCATGTCTGAGGATTTGGTAATATGTTCTTGGATTTAGAAGCAGATCATGGGTAAAATATTCTGATCACAGAATCATAGAATGGTTTGGGTTGGAAGGGACCCTAAAGGTCATCTTGTTCCCATGCCCTGCCGTGGACAGGGACACCTTCCACTAGACCAGGTTGCTCAGAGCCCCACCCATCTCCATGCTTGCAAGGAGACCTGCCTGTCATTCTATATGTGAAATGATAATCACAACTAATGTCATTTTTCTAACGTGTATACAAAATTCTAGGGGATATTATTATTATTATTATTATTATTATTATTATTATTATTATTATTATTATTATTATTATTATTAATTATTATTATTTCATCTTTATGAGGGTTTTTTTCTGCATAACTTTCTGTGCAATACTGCTTAGCTTGTTACTAGACTGTCAAAGAGACATTCTCAAGGGAAGGTGGCACAGTTTTTCTGAGGCCACCTGTATTCTAAAAGGAAAAAAAAGTCTTCATTCATTTTTAAATTGATTTAAAGGTAAGTTTGGGAGGAATTTGGATCTTTATTTCTTTTGTAAGTACAACAAACTCCTGTTGAATGGTCGTTCCTATGATCTTCTTTAGCAGCATTAACTATGGTGTGACATTTGAGAGGAATATAATTTAGGCAGATCCATGTGTAGCAAGGTTTTGTTGACAGTTATATTGTCTCAGCAATGGTTCTAACACATCATTCAAAGTCGTCCAAGGTTCAGTGTCTTTCTGCCTGTTGGTTGGCTCTTGGTGAGGTTTATTGTTGTATACTCAGTCTCATAATGGAGACTGGTGTTCAAGAAAAGAGTTCAGTGACATTCCCACCCAAACGCTTCGCCTGCATGCTCAGTTACAATTATCTGGATTGAGATACCAGTTTTATAGTTCATTGTATTTTTTTAATTACAGGTGATTCTTTTAAATGTTTTAGATATTTAGAAGAAATTATGCTTTGAAAATTATTCATAACCTCGCAGAGCCACTTCAGCAGAGAACAGACAGGGTGTTTTGAACATCCAGCAAGGCTTTAGGTTACTTAATTATCCTCAGTTTTTATTCAACTGGGTTTTTCCTGTGAGTGGAGAAGCTACTCTTGATAGGGGTGTTCTGCACAGCACAGAGGAGAGTCCACTTCCCACACATAGGAACACTTTTGCCTGATGTGGTACCTCCTCTTGCCAAGGCTCTGGACACCAACAACACACCTCATGTTTCCCACTGTCTTCCTGTGACAATTTTTGGGAGGACTTCTCAAATAATGAGAAAGGCCCTTCAAACTGTACTGACAGGGTGGTCATCCAGGTCACGTCTTCTGCTTGTGTTTGCCAGATGGGACCTCAGATTTGGGAAGAGCCCATTTGTTTGTGTAGTAGTTACAGGTTTTCTAGTGAGACTGCAGTTTAATACCAATCGTAGTAGTAAGTGGTACCACAAAAATGAAAACTTTAAATATTTTAAAACTCATAAAACAACTTTAACATTGTTTTCAAATTAACTTTTGAACTAGTGCTGTTTCTAGGCATTTACTTTACATATACAGGGGAAAATATTAAACAATATAGGGGAAAATTCTGTATAAGAAAAACGCTGTTTGCTTCCTGGATATAGAATTAATTGGAATTGAATTCGTGACTGTTTTTACAAATATATCTGAGATTTGGAGAAAATGCCGTGTTTCTTCATAAACTATTAGCCCCTTTTTTTTTTTTTTAGGAATGAAAAGTGTTAGGATTTTATTCCTTATTTTCTTTACTTTTTTTATCTCTTCCCCAAATATACTCCTAATAATTATTGCTTCATCAGTCAGTGAATTGGAAATTTCTGGAAAATACAGTGCAGTATTATACATTTAGATCAATATAGAATTCCTGGGCAATTGCTGTTAGTGATTGCTAGACAGGAGATGCTTAACTGAACTTGGTGCAGTTGGCTCTTGTATCCATCTTAGTGTAAATTGGTTCATGAGGTTTCTGAGAGATCAGATCTGGAGGAACACTTAATCTAATCAAGATACTAGGATTTTTTATGGACAGTACTATGCTTCCTCCTCACCTGCTTCTCTCTTTCCTCTGCCATCTGCATTACTGCTCCCTGCTGAACATGGCAGTGGGAAAGCAGAGGTAAATTCACTTAATGTTATAAGAACACTGTTCTTGAGCATGTCAGAGTGTGCTAGCATGATCATTTGGTATGTGGAATTTGTACACAGGGAGAAGAAAATAGAGTAAAACCAGGAAAATTCTGTCGAGCGGGATCTTTTGATGAGTTTTGAGTTTCTCTGGTTTTTAATTTATTTTTTCCCTGAAAGAAGAAACAAGGAGTCCCTTAATGTACTGCCTGGTGAGTTTGCTGCAGGAGCAGCAGGGGTATGAGCAGGGCCAGTCCACCAGAGTCTATAGGCAGCCACAGAGCAGAAAACATTCTGTTCATTATTTCTGCCCTTTCCCTTCTCAGCTTTTTACTCCCTCTAGTTAATGGGAGATAGATCTGAAACACACAAGGGAAATAAAAAGTAGGACAATGATAGAAATAACAGACAATTCTTGATAATAATGGGGCACTGAATGTACAGTGTGTGTGATTTATTGTGGTGTCTTGTAGTAAACAGGGAAAGAAAATACTGCTCTTGAGGTTTTTTTTCTGTCTTTCTTAATATAAAATTATAAAAGCTAATGGACAACGAAAAATTCTGCTATCTGCAACACTATCCCCATATTTGACCTTGCTAGATGATGGAATCAGTAACGTGTCTATATCATTCTTCGCTTGTGATACCACTTTGGCCTTTATAAACCTCTTCATTTTGTAAAGAAACAGTTCCCTGTTTTTTTTTTAGTGATAAGTATTCCTCTTTCTTTTGTTCTTTCTTTCTTTCCTTCTTTCTTTCCTTTTCTTTCTTTCTTTCTTTCTTTCTCTCTTTCCTTCTCTTTCCTTCTCTTTCTTTCTTTCTTTCTTTCTTTCTTTCTTTCTTTCTTTCTTTTTCTTTCTTTCTTTCTTTCTTTCTTTCTTTCTTTCTTTCTTTCTTTCTTTCTTTCTTTCTTTCTTTCTTTCTTTCTTTCTTTCTCTCTTTCTCTCTTTCTCTCTTTCCTTCTCTTTCCTTCTCTTTCTTTCTTTCTTTCTCCCTTTCTTTCTTTCTTTCTTTTTCTTTCTTCCTTCCTTCCTTCCTTCCTTTCTTTCTTTCTTTCTCGCTTTCTTTCTCTCTTTCTCTCTCTCTCTTTCTCTTTTTCTCTCTCTTGCTTTCTTCCTTGACTGTAAAATGCTCCTACTTGTGCTATTCCCCTTCACAACCCCCCCCTCAAGTCTTTTAGTAACAAGTAGTTTCAGTGGGAGTGTTTATGTCCACAAGATCCTGGTTATGCATATGGCCAACAAGTAATTTACTGTCTGGTTTTATTTGCCTATTATCCACTAACATCACCATTTACTGTTAAGCATTGCCTTATAACACAGGATTTTTCTGCCTTCAGTTGAGCAGCTTGTTAAGTTTGCTTTTTGTCCTCATTCCTGACCAGCTAAGGAAATACCTGTCTTCTGGTGCATCAAGTGATGTAGTAATGAACAGTCAAAGCAGAATTCAGCACATTTGAACTACTTTATATTTTAAGATTTCTGGCAGAAAATCATCTAGAAGTGAAGTTCTGCTACCTCTAAACTATTTTTGTCTGTCCTCGCATCTAAAAATCTGTGTTTACATGCATTGGCTCTTCACTGAACCACTCCACCAGTTTCCTAATTTGTTTTAGGAGATGTTGTACTGCTTATTTCATTATTTTTTGACTTCTGGCTCTTCTAAAATATATAAGGGATTAATATTATGAGATGCTGTGTGCCCCTGTCGGCTATGCCAAATGTTATTATGGCACACTAACACACACTTGGATCAGTATTTTAACCTATACCTGTGTTTTTTTCTGGGCTTCTTTCCAAAATGATCTGTTCTTGTAGAGGTGACCAGAGTGTGGATGCATGTCTACATAATATGGAGTTGGTGCGCTTGGAATTCTGTGGTTAGACACAGCACAGGAGTGTTATCATTATTGAAAAACCAATGATCTTTGCAACCAGAGTTTTCAGAGTTGATTACTATTATCTGTAACTATTCAGAGTAATTCAAAAGCATAGTGAATGAGCATAGTTTGGGCACTCAAACTGCATTAACAATACCCTGCAGTGACTCCATGCAGTAGCCATATGGCTCTAATTAAGGCATCTGAGTATTTGTGTTTGCACACTAGAGAAAAAGAAACAGATCTGTCTTGGATGATAATTTAATCCTCCTCTCCACTGTGCCACTTGATGCTGTAATTAAGGATGTATACACATCCTAACTGTGCATTTCCAGTTTTACTATCCATGGATTTCTTTTCAGTACAAGCTCAAATCCATTGTCTGACATTTGAGTTGAGTATGACTGCAAAGGTTGGGTCAGGCACTTCACAGTGCACTCACAGTGCAGTTCCAAAGCAGAGCTCTGTTGTCAGCCAGCTTCTGCCAGGAGACTCCTGGGGTCTGGCTTTGCTACTGTCAGATAAGAAAAAATTAATATAAAGTAATCAAGTATTAGCACATAATATTATCAAATGATAGTTGTTTTTTTCTTATGACTTTTTTAGGTCAGATTTATCAGTGTATTCTGACTGTATCCTGTATCAAAAAAATTGTCTTTTTTCCATCTTCCCATGTTTCCCTGTTTTTCATCCTCTGTGCTTGCCTCACGCTAATACGAACGAAGTTCTGCTTGTCTTCCCCACAGCTCACATTCCTTTCATCCATAGCTGCGCTGTTTTCACAGCCACTTTCATCTTCCCAGCCCTACTTTTTATTTCCCATCTTCGCTACTGAGTTGTAAAGGAAGAAGTAACTTTTACAAAGAATCATTTCAGACTAATGTATATGTTCTTTTCCTCCTGTTGTGAGATTGCAGCATAGTTTGTTTGCAGGGGTTAGTAGGGATTGCTGCACACAGCTCTGACGTGCAGATGCTTCTCAAGAAAATATACTAATTGTTAGTGCACACTTGAAAATAATATTTCAAGGAAACTTGATCCCATGAAACTTCTGGAGAAACCTACAGAAGAGAAACCAATTGGTAATTTGCAGTAAATATTCAAATTGAATTTTTGCTATGACTGAAATATAAAGCCATATGCTAAAACTATAATAGACCCCTGTTTAAGTTCACCACTAAACCGTATTTTCCTCAACACAGACTTTTTCTCAAATGCTTTTGACTAGGATGAGTTCTGACATGGTGTCCAGCTTTGTACAGAGAGGAAAGGGTGGGGTCTAAGTCCCAGGAAAGGGGTACCCCTGCATGATTCCAGCCAGGTCACACTGCAGCTCAGATGCTGTTGGAATATTGCTCCCAGCTGCAGGGATGGAAATACACAGGGCCAGGGAGATTTGCAGAGTGTTTGCCATGTTGTCCTGCTGTTTAACCAGAGCTGAAATCAGACTTGAACTCCAGCCCTGATTCTGCTTCTTGCTTGAAGCTGTGCTAGATCAAACTTTGTTTTCTTAAACTGTCTCTCCTTGGCAGTGGTATTGGAAGAAGCAGCTGTGCTGTACAGAAACCCCCACAAGCTGCGTCCTCACTTGAGCCATGGCCTCAGACATTCAATTAGAAGAATTTGCCTTCCACGCTGCATTTTTCCTCACTCCTGTTCAAATTGTGGTCTTCTTCCTTTTGCACCTGGCAGAGGAACTTCTGAGACAAAGTGCCAGCATAGTATTCTTAGAACTAAAACTAAATTAGAGAAATTCAGTCTAATTAGTCTAATTTAGTCTAATTTGTCTTCTATTTAAGCACATAAATGTGTGACTGTAGATTCTGAATTTTCCATTGCACAAAATGTCCCCAAATGTTGAAATGCCATTAGGAAACCAGCTTCCAAAGCATTGTTACTGCTGCTACTGGTGGTGAATTATTACCACTAAGAAAATCAATACTGGCATATGATTTTCTAGAATGCATGTGTCTGGCTGATCCACTGCTTGAATAAAGACATAGGTCTAAACTAGAGTCAATAATAGCAAGAAATGTCAGCTGATGTACTTCAGGACCACAAAAGAAAATTAAATTCCTTTGAAACATGGGGGCAACATGCCACCTACATAACTACTTAGGAGGATTCTGGGTTTTTCCTTTCTTTTCTCCCATTCCCCAAAAGGCTGCTGTGAGTAAATAAGTACATTTCTTATGTTTATAAATTATGTAGCCCTTCTCCTTGAAGACCTTTACCTCCTGCTGCACTCATAAAAAACCCCAAGCCTTAACTTGTAAGTGGGGATCACTGAGGGGGCGAAGCTGTAATGCAATGTGGAGGTGAAGGTTTTTTGTCTGGGGTTACAAGACAGTTTTGGTTGTTTATGTTAGAGGGGAGAACAGACATTTGGAGGAAGGACACGGCAGCCATTCTTTCATCCTTTCTTTCTTGCTCTCCTAGTGCCGTGTCTGCAGAAGAAGGACTTGGCTCCTTCCCCAGGAGCCCCGTCCCTCCTTTTAAAGACTGAAATATGGGAGCAGGTGGGGAGTTTATCCAAACTCCTTCAGTTTTAGTTCACATCAAAGCCTTAAATAAATGAGCCTCTGTTTCGGGCAGGAAAGGTGTCAGGGGTCTGAGCTGCATCTGTCTGTCAAATGGCAGGGACTGGAGCCAGCAGGGAAGGCTGGAGAAGGAAGGGGGCTGGGGGAAAAGGGAACAATCTGGACTGGAATTGAACCTACCCACTGAGCCTGCCTGAGGCCCAACACTGACATGAGCAGCAGGGAGGCATTTGGTTAGGCAGAGGCTGGTTTTCCAGGGTCAGGAAGCCGTCTGCGAATATTTCATAGCAGTGGGACTCAGGTGAAGGGATATTCAGCTGTTCTCAGACACCTTTTCTGTCTGCCAGCTCTTGCTGCTGCAAAAGTATTGCTATGGAGATAGGCAAGGGAGCACCCTACAGCAACAGGAGGAGAAACCTCTCTTTCTATAACCCAAAAAGAATAAAAAGGGCTTTGTGAAGGGGGAAGAGTCTATTCAGTGTCATTCTCTTCTTGCCTGGAATCATGCAGAATGAAAAGAGAAATTATCAGAGGTTTTAAAGGTGGCTTTGAGTTCAGGGTTGGTGATGCATCCTGCCCAAGACTGTAAATAACACTAGTAACAGGGTTTTTGTTATTACAACAGTTAGTAATGCTTTACTCTCAACATGCTGGGTGAAAAAAGAAGAGCAGTGCAATGCAGTCTTGCATCTGATTTTTTTCCTCTTGGACTATTCCACATGAAAAGAAATCTTTTTGTAAAATTATGATGATAAGAATGTTAATGAGAGGTTGATTAAGCTATGGCACATGATAGCTACTAATTAGATATGTTTCCTCTGTCAGAAACTGAAAACTGAGAACTTTTACTCAGCAAAAAATGCTTATCATTCAACCAACAGTAACCAGCAAAACCTCCCAGACTGAAGGAAAAAAAGATTACTTCTCACTTTATAGGGTTCAAAATGTGGCAAGCACTGTAGAAAGGTAAATAATGCTGTAGTAGAAATCCAACTACTTCCTAGGGAAGCAATGCAATTGGGCATTTTCTGCAAATAAATGTTAATGGTGCTGGCTATATGTACCATCAAGTAGCCTGCAGACTATAAAAAATATTGAATTCCTAATTCAATTTATTATAATTTTGTTGACTGTGAGCTAAATTTGATCTCCATAAGGCTCCTGGTGATAGACCTTCTTGCTATCCAGTGTCTCTTGAATAGCTGTTAAAAAACGAATTTCAATATATTTGCAGAATGCAGATACAAAGTTTGCAATCACGACAGTTTCACCTGGGGAATTGGAACAAGTTAGAAAAACAACCGCCAGAAACGGTCAGGAGAACAGTTCTGAATAATGAATTAATTTCTGAATATATTAAAAAAATAGAACAAGATGTGGAATTTGTCACTGAAAATGCATTACTGCTGGCTGCTCCAGCCTTTGGGAGTTACCTTTGGCACTGTCAGTCATGATGTTCTGCTGCCACGTTTCCAATGGAGGAAACTGAGGTTGGCTGGTGGAAAACCCTGGAAGCTCCTGCTGGGGCCCTGATTGAGCTTAGTTGCCCTGATGAGCATCCCCTGGGCCTCCCCTGCCCTCAGGAGAACCAGTTCAGTGTGGGCAGAGCTCTCTTGTTTGCCCCCAGCCCTGCCTGGCAGCTTGGCCAGCCCCAGTGTGTCCTGTTTCCTGGGATATAAAGTAAGGTAAAGGCTTAAAAGGGGAGTTTGCTTTTTCCTAAGGGAATATCTTGGCTCTGTTTAAGTTAGTTGTATGAATCCTGGCAGAGGTGGCTGTGCTGCTGCTCCAGGCCTGGTGAGGGTGGCAGGGGTTGGTTTGCTCTGTTCCACACACAGCACAGCTCCGTAGGGACCTTCCCGTTCTGCAGGCTCCTCCAGTCCCGCTGTTCCTTGACTCCAGTGGCTTAATTCAACTGGCTGAGGACTTGTAAAAGCAATTGCACTGAAACGGGTGGTCTGCAGTGGAAAGCCTCTTTTTTGTGTCTTTTATCTGCTGCTGTGTCCGTTGGCTTTCTGCCTCCCTTGAGATTGGTTAGGAAGTACTGAATTACTTTTTGTTCTGTGAGTGAGATTTTGCATGCATTTGAGCTGGCTATTTCTATGGCAACTTATCCATAAAATTACACCATGAGCATGCTTGGGTTTCTGAAATATCATTGTCCAAAACAGTCATTTATTTAGGATGGGGAATGTTGTCTTTGTTTATTTAAAAACTATCTTAGTGTAAATAATCAGTAAATTTGGTTGTTTTTATTTTTTATGCAGTGCAGTGAATAAATATTAAAGGAACAAGTAGCAGCAGGATGAGGAAGAGGCAAGGACTGAATATAAAGATTACTTTTAATTAAAATCTGTAAGAGCCTCTGATTTCTCTGACATTTTAAATTGCATTGAGCTGCAATGTAATTTAATTTTCAAGGCACTTAAGTAGTCTGTTCTTGAGTATTGACTGATTATCTTTTGGCCTATATACAGAATTGGAATAACCACTTACCTTATTGTTGGAAAAGTAAGTACTGCAGTGTAGCTTCTGCTTTTCAACAGTGTTTTCGGTCAGTAATCAAGCCAACATCAGTTACTGTAAATTAATGGAATAAAGCTCTAATAGCTGCAGTAGGTTAATAGAAGTGCAGTTAAACCTTGAACCAAAACCAGCAGTCTTGTATGAGCTCTTGGAGCACATCAGGAAGATATTCAAGAGTCCAAATTAACTGTGCAATTTTATGTATACACACATACATAACAGAGCAAACCAGCTCAGTACAAACACAGGAGTAGAGCAGGAGCTTTTGAGAAAATGCAATATTTCAGCAGAGATACTTTGCCATCTTTATAACTGAAATTTGGAGTTCTGAAACACATGTATTTATGTAGAAAGTAATGACTGTTCTTTCACTTAAAAAACTGATCTATCAGAATTAATACTTGTCCTGGGGAATTCTCCGTTTCTGGAGTATAAAAAAAGTTGTAAAAGCAAGCTTTTTTTTCAGACTGCTAATCATTGAGATCAGGTGCTGAAGCAACAGCCATCTGTTCTCATGATTTGTGGGTCAGCTGTGTGGGTTTTTGTCAAAACTGGACTCACCTGTGGTTTCAAAGTTAGTCACAGAATGGTTTGGGTTGGAAGGGACTTTTAAAGGCCATCTAGGCCTGCAGTGAGCAGGGAAATCTGCAGCTAGATCAGCCTTTCACCTCCCAGGGCTGCTCCTGATCTGTTCATGCCCAGCCTGGGTTGATACCACGGGGTTTTCACTGACCAGTGCAGCACCAGCACTTGGCCTCTTGTTGGACCTCATGGGGTCCCCACAGGGGCACTTCTGAGCTCGTCGCGCAGGTCCCTGTGGATGCCGTCCCATCCCTCAGGCATGTCACTGTACAGCTGGGTGTTGTCTGCTGCTCCCAGTACAGCCCCCTGAGGGACACCATCTCCACCTGGAATTGTGTTTTTCCTGATTTGTACCTCTTATAAATACTCACCTTCTTTTTCTTGTCCCCTTTCACACTAATAGATTTTAACTATCATTGACACCAAGATTCCCCATTATTTAAATGTTGGCTTTATTATGGTTATTACCATTTTACTGTAGGTTTTGCAGATTGTCAACCATATCTACTTTATTCAAATAGAATTATTTTACAGCTGGAGCTGTTGCTCAATAAATATGGTTAACTCATTTTCTGATAGAATACCAGATTAATTGGATCTAGCATCTCACCTCTCAAATGTTTGAAATTATTATTGTGCTATGTCTTAGGGAATTTCCTGTTTATTTGGAGCTAATTAGGTACTTGAATTTAGTTGTAAGTGTGACTTTTGGCACATTCAGGATATTTTTGTATACTCTAGAAATGAAAATGCCAGAGAAGCACTTAGTATTTTGAACATATTCATCTTAATGGTGGATTCCCAATCTATAAAAATGTAAAAGGAAATTGTTTTGAGCCTTAAAAAAGCCATGCAGTATCTAGCTGTGGAAATAATTTCAGAAGCTTTCAACATTGATCATTTTAGTATACACAACAGCTTGAGCTGATGCAAAGTATGTTTAGTTTCATGAGACTACTGTGCTTGCAAAATATGAGAAATTTTTTGTCTTTCTTGGAAGAAAAATAGATCCAATGCATACATTTTCCCCTAAGCAGTGGGTCTTTTACAAGATTCAATAACGAAAAGTATTCCTGAAGGTCCTCATAGAAGAATTTGTACGCTAGCAGTTCTGTAAGAAGCAAAACATCTTAATCTTCATGTAATTTTCTTTTTGATAGAAACAATGGCTGTATGGTGTGCTTTTGAAAGGAGTATCTGTAGCGTTACTCCATCAAGCATCTAATGTATTCTGACCTTTGGTTCACAAGGTGAATGCTGGAGTGCAATGCTCACAAGGAAAAGGATCCTGGAAAGATCCTTTAATTCATTCCTAACCTTCAAATTAATTTCTTGGTTGAAACAGGAGGAAAACAAATGACAATAGATTGATTGAGAGTCGTGGTTCATGCAGCTGCATCTCTTGCTGCTCTGAAGCAGTCAGGTTCAGGGACTTTGCAGAGGAGAGGGTCCCTAGGAACACCTGCTGACAGTTTCTGTAGACAAGTGAGTGGGTCCAGCGCAAGGAGAGGGTTTTTTCCAACAGGTGTAGTTTATGTTGACATAGAGCTTGTATTGTGAAGCAAACAACTAATTACTGTGCTGTGTTAATGTGAATTAGGGTGGAATAAACATCGTAGCAAAATAAACCCATGGGCACTCTGGCCTTGGAAGAAGTCTGAATCGGTTTGTGACATAGGTGTGCACCAGGGAGAGGTAAGGGATGAGTGAGAAGCCTTACTAAGGCAAAGGTGACAATCTGGGCAGTGGCTGCCTGATGCAGCTCAGGAGTGGGGCCCCTTGCAAGGTGCTGCAGGGCTGGGCCTGCCGTGCCCAGGAGGGGCAGGATATGGGCAGGCTGGTGACCACTGTCACTTGGGTGTGTGAGCATGTGAGCAGCCCTGCCACCACCTTTGAGGAGCCTTAGTTTGTAACTGAGTTTCCACAGTTGCAGTGACCTGTGCCACACTTCTGTCTCTTCTGGCATTTCCCACAGGTTTAGTTTGGAAAGTGATAATGGAGCTTGTTAGGTGCTACCCTGCTGCACTGTGTGCTGGTTTAAAGGTAGACCAGCAGTGGAAAGGAACCGAACTCAAAAGAGAGATTATAAATCAGAATAACAATTTAATAAAATAATACAATAAATACAATTATACAGACAAACAATCGCTTTTAACCCACAAAACCCAAATGTATAACCCAGCACCCTGGGGCATGAACAGAGTGGTGTTCGTTGGGCCCCCTGAGTCCAAAGTAAAAGGAGAGGGAAAAAACTGTTGGTGAGAGTGAGAGCTGTTGCAGTCTGGTCAAGAGTGGTGGTTGCAGTCTGGTTGAGAGTGGCGGTCACTGTCCTTCTCTGGATTCCACAAGTGGTTAAAAAAGTCCCAAGACTCCAAGATTATATATCCTCAGGTTCAGGCAGGAATGCCCAGTACCTCCCTCAGGGCAGGGAGTTCCACAATGGGTATGAGGACAGGAGCATCCTCCTATCTCGCAGGCCTCTTAACACCCAGTTTGTAGCCTGAGGAGTCAGGCTGCTCTGGACAGATGGTGTAAATGGTTCATTGATAACAGTTTCTGGGAAATGGCATGGAAGGCTATAGAATACACAGTTTTGGTTTACACCCATACAGTGATGAACTGGTCCCAGCTGTTCTAACTAGGACACACTGCCATCAGTCACTGCCTCAAGCACCTTGTAGTCACTGCTCTGTCCATCCAGACTCCGTCAGCTCCTGGTTCCACCATACTTTCTACTTCCAGGATAAAGTCTCCCATCTGGAAGAAAGAATCAATAATTCATCCTGTATTTATGACCCTGCCACCGTGTCCCCTCAGTGGCCCCTTTGCCTCTCTTTGCTACCAGCAGCAGAAAGTACAGGTGGTCAAGGCTGTGTCCATTGCTTTTCCTGCACTTCCCTGCCCTGAGGCCTCACCCCTCTGCCCTTTCAAGTGGTGTGGGAGAACATCCTCCAGCTTCTTTCTGCTGGTACCTTTGTGATTCCCAGTGTTCAGGGCATCTGCTTTCCTCTTGAACAGGCTGCCCCAGTACCCACTTGCTGCTCCCAGTACTAGTGCTTTGTAGCTGTGTACTGGTGCTTCCTGGGGCAGCACCCCAGCACGTCCAGTTCTGCTGCTTCCCAGGCTTCTGAGTCGTCCAAACAGATGCTGGGTGAGGTCCTCTCAAGATGTGCCCTTAGTGCTTGACCTTGCAGCCTACCTGCTCCTTTACTCTGAGCTTATTATTAAAACTGTGGTGTGGTCACAATTTTCAGCTCAAATTTTGCAGGTAGATGGAGCTATTACTTCCATGCACCCAGAAATCATGAGCCCACTGTGCTTTCAGGTCTCTCCTTATGTTTATTTGTTGTTCTTTATTGATTCATGCTTTTATCATGCCTTTTCTTTTCCCCCTCTCCCTTATTTTAACATAGATTTGATGAAATTGTGGCTAAATGAAAAGATATTTAATCCAAATACTGATTTGATTCAAACTTAGGGGTTTTTATGTTTCAGAAAAGCTTGTCCATCTTTATTTTTTTAATCTCTATTTAAAGTTTTGCCTAAGGCAGAGAGAGGTGTTGGAGGTCTTGGAAACCTTGAAAAGCTGAGATTTCTCTGCAGTTCCAGTTCCACCAGGTTAAAATCGGTTTCCACCAACCTAGTACAAAGATGCTTTGATAAACTCAATGACTTTAGATGCTTAAAGGAGCATTTAATCACTTGAGGTGCATTTTTTCTTTAGTTGTACATATGCTTGTTTTCTAGATGCTTTTAAATTCAGTGATTTTCTTTTATCTGAACTGCTTCGGCTTTATTTGTGTATTTTCCTGTTTTCCTTTTATGAGTCACAGTATCCAATTTTCTAAAGCATTATCTTGGTCTCTTATCTTTCTGTAAAGTGCTAGGTGATACCTTGAGTGCAGGATGTTTTATTAAATCAAGTTTGTTTGCTTTGTGTTACACCACATATCCTTTAGTCTCTGTAAATCCTATCCTAGGCAGGTCTGTCCCTCCTTCCTATCCCCTGCTGCCCTATCTTTTAAACCAGATGTGTCTCTGCTGAGGGGCATTGCTCCTGCAAAGCCATTGTGAGTGGAGATCAGGCGTCCACGACTTTGTGGTATTTCCCCAGTGAACACACTTGTGCCTTTTTGTAGCTTTTACCAGAGTGGAGAATTCTTGAGCGTAGATTAGAGTGGTGGAGGCAGCAGCAGCAGCTCAGAGCAACGTTGGATAGATGAAAAGAAATGAGATCTTCCTGAGAAGAGTGGAGAAGCCAGGGAAGATCAGACTCTATCCTGGAAGGGGCCTTGGATGGAATGGCCACAGCATCCTTCCTCTGGCACGCACAGTCAGAGGAATAAAGCGTTTTCTTTACCAATAAAGCATTTTCTTTAAAAAGGTAACCTTGCTGACTTTTTTCTTATTATTTTAAAGAACAGAACAAGATAGGCCAAATCCTTCTTAGCTCTTCCTTTGCTAAAGCCTTTTCATTCTCAGCAACATTAGATTGAAATTTCTTGAGGGTTTTTTTTGGGAACTACTTGAGCTTGGAAATAAAAGAAACTCAGCTTGATGCTTGTGCTAAGTTTGGGAACAGAGCAATTGTGCTATAGAATTTATGGAAGTATAAATAGAATTTATACAAGTTCAAAGGGAGACTGCCATTCCTAACGTCAATGGCTTTCAAAGGAAACAAGTGTCTTCCATTTAATTTTGGAGTAACACTATTTCTTGGTCTCATGGTCATTACAAGATGTCCTGCAAAGCAGTTGCAAAACCACCTTAGGATTATTTCACAACTTTTAGCCTTTTTTTTTTTGGTATTTTTAGAAAGAATACAGCTCCAGGTTATAAAATAAATATCAGAGCTAAATGAACTAGCAGAAAATCAAACTCCATCTATCTGTATGTGCTCATATAGCAGAGTTGTTTAAAATGTCCACCTATCTTTTCTTTGAAATCAAATAAAGAATAACACAATGAACAACATTTTCATATGTATAATACTTCTTCTGTCTAAATATCAATGTCCTGATCAAACAGTTTGCATTCTCATCTTTTGTGTCCATTTTTGAAAACAGCTCTGTATTTCACTTGTTAAATTTCAAAAACACTTTTGAAATGGAAATCAATCCCTAACTTAATTTAAATCTAAAATTGCTCACATATCAGAACAGTCTGGTCTCCTTCAGGCATTTTATTATGAAGTACCAATTAGAGGCATAATTTAACTTGTGAAATGTACAAATCACATGGAATTCACATGTGCTGCATAAAGAAAAACACGTACAAATACCAGAGTTATGCATTTCAGGGGCTGTAGTCCAGGCCCCCCATGCACTTGTCTCATTTTCATTGGCTTGTCAAGAATATAAAAAGGAATTTAAAAAGTAAACATCATTTGTATTAAAAAGGGAAAGTTAGTCTTTTGGGCATTTGTTCATCTTATGCTGCAAAGGTCTTCACATAATTGTACCTGGGAGATAAATAGGTGCAGATTTCAAATTAAAAAGTGGCCTTTTGGTTTCCAGGCCAAACTTAAGCTGTTAAGACCTGATGTCCCAAACACAAGACACAGGAAATTTTGCATCACAGTAATTTTATTGAGATTCTTCTCTCCTTGAACCCATCTTTTTTGTTTGTTAAACTTGTGTGTCACAGTGAAGTAAAAAGAGGCTAAAGGATTTTCTCTGCCTTCATGTGATAGGCATCACCTTGGCCATCATCTTGGGGATTTAGGCAGGGAGAAGAGTGCTCAGAACTTCACTTTGAGATGAAAAGCTGACATTTCCAATTGAGTCTTTATAACAGCCTTGTATTTCTGTAGAGGCTTTTCTAATGCATTTAGGCATCATGTAGTATTTCAATGGGTTCTAAAATCTGAATAACAAGTATCTTTTTTGGGTAACAACTAATCTCTGTCATGGTGTGCTGCTCATACAAGTGAATTATTATTCCATCTATATAATTCCATGTGCTATGCTAAACTACTACATATTATTTCATCTCTACCCTCTAATTTATATTACCTTTAAAAACACAGATTTAATTATAACAATTTTATTTTCAAGATCAAATATATACTTGCCTAGAGAACAAAAGATAATATAATAAAAATCACTTAAGCCAAATTGAAATTATATTCAAGCTGTATTGAAACTATGCAGTTCAAATAATGATCACAAAGAAAAGAGGGCAAGTCCTTTGCACCTTGGGGTGGAGGAGAAATAAATACAATCAGTGACAGTCAAACAGCTTTTGTATGTATTGTAAGATTTTGGCTAGATTAGCATCTTAATTATTCCATGGAGAAGAAAATCTATCAGATGGAGCTGCCTGCCTGAAGTAACCTGAGCCTCATGTGGAATGGCAGGAGGGGGGTTTTCACAGCCCCTTGCAGGGTACTGGCAGCTCCAGCCCCAGTACAGGGAAGAGCTCCAGGTTGGCTCTGACCGGCCTGGCCTTGGAGTGACCCCACATGGCAAAATCAGAGGTGGCAGGTTTGCACCAGCGAGATCCTGAGACAGAACAGGAGGGAGGAAGAGCCCGATGAAGGCTTTGGCTGAGGGCAGAGGGGTGTTCACCACAGTTCTATGATGGGCATTGCATATCTGCTTGAAGGAAAAAGAAAAACTCAACGTTGTTAGTTAAACTAATTAAACCAATCAATACATTAAATTAGGAAGGAAACATTCCCATTCCCCTTGTAAACTGAAGGTCCTTAAAGATTAAGGTGAAAGTTGCTGCTTTTTTTCTAGTGAAATAGAACAGGACTTGTGTGTAGTGCTTTCCAGGGGTGAAAAGGATGGATTCTCAGTGTCAAGACACGTTTTATTTAGCCGTGCCTGCAGCACTCTGCAATAGTGTTGTTCCCTGTGCAGGGTGGGAGTGCTCCTTGTCCTGCCTCTGTGCCAAGCCTGGCAGCTGGACTTTCTTGTCACCTCTGCTGTGGAGATGGCTGACCTGGCTGAAGCTGCTTTGGGGTGGTAATGGATTCCCCCTGCCAGCACAGGGTGGTGTGGGGCAGCTGCTACTGAGCCAGCTCGCCCTGGGGAAGGGCACGTCCAGATCCTCGCACCTGGAGGTGTAACACAAACTAAACTGCTCTAGTGCAAATGAGAAGCCCCTTTGTATCGCGAGGCTTTAAGGATAAGGGAGGTCTTGGTACTGTGGTATGGGGGAAAAAAAAAAATCCCAATTTTGGCATGAAAAGGGAACACCCTAAGACAAAGGAGGAATCTTTCTGGTACGTGGGTTGCAAGGCTCAATGGGCACCAGTGCCTTTGCAACAACACTTGCTTCAGGTTTGTTTACATACTATTTTAGCACCTGTCGCAAGACTGAGGAGTGCTTCTGTCTGGCAGTGGCTCGTAGCAGGTGCCTGGGGAAGCAGAGGAAATGAGTAGGAATGTTGCTTCAGAAAACTGTCACTTTCCTGGAATAGAGCAGAGATGCCTTCAGGCAGAGGTGATGGCATCTTTGCACTTAAGGTTAAGTGGATTTTTAAAAAACTCTATTCATATAACTGACTGCTTAGTGACCCCATTTAAATGTTCACATCAGCAGCCACCAGGGCAATGAGTTCCCCAGTCCAGTCACTTTTGGTGAAATTTTTGTATTTCCTTGGTTTGACTCTACATTAGAGAACTTCATTTGATGTCCCCTGCTTCTTATAACTAATGTGAGATGGTTTGTGGTCATTCTTTATTTATCTTCCCATCTCACTGCTGAGTTGACAGACCTGGTTACAGTGCTGCTTAGTCATGAGTCTTCCAACTGACAGCTTTGACCTGACTAATTGTTCCCTGCACAGAAGTAGATCTAATCATCCGCTCTTCCTTTCTGCTTCCCTAAACATACTGTACCCTTATTCTCAGAAAGAGAGGCTGGATCTATATGCAGTACTCAAGAGAAGGCTGAGCTGAGTGGTGACGTGCTCCATTGATTGGTTTTCTCTTCTAACTCACTAACTTTACTTTCTTTTATCATTGTTTGGGCCAAAAATGAGGGTTGAACTGATGTGTGCAGCCTTTTGAGTATGCACAGGAGTGCTCAGTGGATTATGTCCTCAGTTAGGGGAACTTTGGCCTTAACTGAGAGCGTGACATGTGGGACAAGGTATTGCAGACCTGTAATACTTCCATAACAGCAACAAGGCAGATGGGATTGTGTTTGGCTTTGTGAGAAACACCAGAATCACTGAAGGTCATCTTAGCTCTCAAAATTCAGAGGCTGAGAGGTCACAGCTCGAACCTCCTTTCCTTCAGGACGAGGATTTACTGGTGATGGGGTATCTCCTGGGAAGCTGGTACTTCCAAAAACGATTGAAAGGAGTCCTTCCAAAACTGTTAGGATCACTCTCCAGAACGTGGCTGGGATTTGATAGCTGTCAGTTTATTGTCAGGGCTATATGGAAGTGGGTGATTAGGGCAGAAACCGGTTTGTGCTGGAAGACTAATGAGCTGATGGTAAATAAATGTGCTACGGTGGGGAGCCCTGCAAGCAAGGAAAATGTCATTTATTGGAGAGAACCTTCCTTTACAAATCAGATTTCAGCTGTCTGTCACATGGGGGATTGGAGATATCTAAGTAAAATAAACAATCCTTACCATTTTGGTATCATTATTATCCTTTGGATATGATCTATAGCTACGAATACAGTTTGATTTGTATTGTATGGCTGCATTGTGATTTAAAGAGAAAATTCATGTTTTATAGCACCTAACCTGGAGTGCAATGAAACCTATTTCATTAATTCAAGACAAAAAAAACCCTGAAAAACTTTCTGCCTTCTCATAGTACTTTTCTGCTATTAATTTTCCCACTTCGCAGACACCAGTGAGAAGGATTCACACGGTTAATTCAGTCCTGCCCATCTGCTGGTTGCTGTTTTGGCTAATGCATTAAAAATTTACTTTTGTACGATTCCTTCCAGGCTGCTATTTATTAATGGATTAAAAATGGTCTTTTGAAGTGAACAGCATGTATGCAGCAAACCATTTTGTTCAATTTAAATGAAAAAGAATGGAAAAAAGTGCTGTTAGCCTGGATCTTTGAAGATATTTGGATTAAAACATTTGGTTTGAGGTAGTGTTGTACTTTTTTTTTTTTTTCTTCTTCTCAGTAGCATGCCTTGGAAGCAAAAAAATTAAAATTTTGAGGGTTTTCTTTTACTTTTTTATGTGAAAGTTCTCTTCTTCAACGCCAAAACCAGCTGAGGGACAGGTAATGCTCATGCACAGCCTGTGTGGAACTGTGGAGCCTGCTCTGCTCCCGTTCCCAGGGAGCAGGGGTGGTTCTGGCTCTGTCCACACTGTGCCCTCTGGATGGACATGCAGCTGCCTCTCCAGTGCGTGCTGGTAGGCAGGTTCCCTGGCCAGTTTTGAGATGAGTGATCCTGGAAGGAAACCCAGTGGTTTCCTGGTGCTGAAAATCCCCCCAAAACACCTGCAGGATAGATGCATCCTAGGCTGCCATCTGCCCCCGTGGTGGGAAGGGAAGGTGGTGCTAGAGCTTGCCTGAAAGTGTTGTCACATCTGGGAGGTCTCTGTCTCCATAGCTTGTGCAGCATCTCTAGGTTTTGGGTAGGTGGGTTTGTAGGTAATTGTTATGTACCTTCAGCATACTGTGGGTGTTTTCACTGCTCCTGTGGGAGACAAGTAACGCGTCAGAGCACCAGTAGTGTCCCAGCCTGGCATTCTTGTGTAAATGCAGTGGGTCCAAGTAAATCGAGCAGAAGTAAACCCTGGTGTATGCACTGAGACCAAGGATTGCTACCTGTGAGGTTACCATTCCCAAATGACATTAAATACTCCTTGGAGTTCCTACTGGGTGATCATGGTGACTAGAAGCGTGACAAAAACTGGAATAGAAGCAGCAACAGTGTGAGGAAAACCAATCCAGTGGAGTTTGGTTTAGCCTCAAGTATTCCATTAACAAGCTGTTTTGCATATTTGGCAGAGGCAAGGAAAAGCACCAAAGAACAAGTCAGTAGAACAATGAAAACGTATTTTCTATGAGTGGAAGTTTCCTTTACATAATGAAATACTACATATGGGATTTTTGTGCACTGGCTTGAAGAAAGCTGTATAAGAAACCAGTGGGAAGGACTGAGGGAATCTGTCCTTTCCCCTAAGTCTGTGTTTTCTTCAGTGCCTAAACCAATCTTTTTGGGAAGAGCATAAGGGTGATATGACTTCCATAGTGGGCTATTCGTTCTGGCTGTACCTTCTGGCCATAGTGATTTCTTGAAATCATAACTCTTATTGCAGCTATGCATTATTCACAAAGAGAAACAAATGTTAATTATTTCTGCTTGGTGCATTCAGTGATAACTTGCTGCCGTAATTTATTTTTTTTTTCCCCTCCCCTATGGATTTCTGGAAGTTTTTTATTTTTTTGCATTTGTAGTGATGAAATCACATATCCTTATCACATTCCTCTTTTGAAAGGGTGGGTCCAAATGTTAAAGCTGATATAATTTTCTGGCAAAGAACCATTAATTTGTTTTAGCTGTGTAAAATTAGAGGTGAAAACACTATGTTTAGCCTGCCATGTGAAGAAAGAATTGATTGATTAGTGTTAATCATTAAAGAAAAAGCCACTTCTATGAGTGCAATCCCCCTACCCCAACTCTAAATACTGTCAGAGTGAAAATACAGGACAACTTAATGGATAGTCGTTCCTATTTCACTGCAATACTCCAACAATACAATTAAACTAAAACCAAAGATTTAAGATGGAAATTTTCATCCCTCCTTAGAAATACAAGGTAGAGGGGGTAAAACCAGCATCTAACAAGTATGCAGTGGGAAGAATACAATTCTGAAGGGATTGGCTATTTAAGAGTTATCTGGATTTCTGTTTTGCCTCACTGTACCAAAAAATATTTTGATCTACATGGAAATCTTCATTAAAAATGTTTGCTTTTTCTTTACCAAAACTGCTTTCTGTATCCTCGTCTCCCAAATGGAAGATTCATTCCATGCTCACCACAAGATGGTTGTGGGTGGACTGGCATTGCTGGGCACGGTTGAATTTTGGGGGTGCAGTGCTGGTGACCAGGTGAGGGATGAGCTGTGGGCTGCTGGAGCAGCTGTGGCTCAAGGAGACCCTTTTCATTTGCATGTCCTTGCTTTCTGTGAGCAAAAGGGGTCTGCACCCACCTTTGGGCAGATCTGTGCTCCTGGTCAGTGCTGCAGTGCTCAGCCCCAGTGAAGCTGTTGCATATGGGATAGTTTGCCATTAGCTATCAGAACAGATAGAACAGCCTTTATACCAGCTCTTCAAAGCTGCAATGAAAGAGCTCTGTTTCCAATTCAGACATGAAGTGCACGGGCTCCTTATATTTGCTCAGTATTCCCAATTCACCATTAGACTGTGGCTGCTCTGTGCAATCTGTTTGGATCTACCCCCATCTGTTCCAATCTGATGGTTTTTTTCCCTGAAAAATGAAGCTGGCGGCATGTGATTGTTGCAAAGGCAATCAATTACTGCAGCTGTAAAAGTGTTTTTTGCCTGGTAGAGACAGTGTGTGCTCTTCCCAGGTTGCTGCCTTTCTTCCACCCCTTCCCTTCATGCAGGTAAACCACACTGTGGGCTGCTGGCACAGACTGAAGCTCTGGCTGCTGACACACAAATTGGAGACTCCCTACTGTATTTCATGTTTTGTGAGGGGACTTTGTTAGTAAAAACAGCTACTGGTGGTGCATGAGTGGCTGGAACATTTGGGGAATAGTTGGAAGTGGCCAGCTGTGAAAGAGGTCAGGCTGGTTGGAGTTTCTCAGCAGCCTGGCCTGGGTCTAGTGCTGCTCAGTATGGTTTTTATTTTGTGAATGAATTGAATGAAGGAATAGAGAGTATACTTTAATTGGCACATGATACCAAACTTGGAAGGAATAGAATTCCAAATGAATACCCCCCCACCCAAGCATACAATTTTATTGGTACAGCAGATTCAGCAGTTGAATGGGTGGAAGTGTAAGAACAGCATCCACACAGACACAGGACACAGAACAGCCCATCAGAAGGGTGTGCTGGGAGTTACTATGCTCTGATCACTTCAGTCTCGATGCCAGCAATGTCGAGCTTTTGTGAAAAATATTAACACTACTAGGATGTGTGAGGGAGATTTATATTTCTACAAGAAGGGGGAGTCATCTGCCCACTCTGCTTGTCATGTTGCCAGGTGCAGCCCGGAGCACTGCACCCAGTTCAGGCTGTGCGAAAGTAGACTGGAGGAAAGCAAAAAGTGGTGAGAGGAGATGAAATATGATCTTGGAAGGCTTGAAAGAACTGTGCTTGTATAGCTTTTCAAAGATAAAACTAAATAAGGAGGTTTGGAGAAGGCATCAGCTTTCAGATGCAAGAGGTGTGTGGAGCACCATGTAACAATCTGCTCTCCTCCTCGTGCCCAGGGACAAGAAATAATGTGTGCCAGGGTTTCTGCATGAAGGACTTAGACAGCGGGGAAAATGTCCTAGGGATAAGCTTTTAAAAAAAGAGTAGTTTTTGGCTCTTGGATTGTGCTATGGACACTGGGCCAGAAGTCAGAGAATCATCATGGAACAGCCCAAGTTTGAAGGGACCTTGAAAGATCATTTGCCCTGACTTGTGGGAAAGAGAGCCTAGATGAAGTTATCTAGCCCTTTGTCCAGTCATTTCTTAAAAACTGCCAGTGATGGTGTCTGTGCCACCTCCTTGGGGAGGTTGTTCCAGTGCATGATTGTTCTGACTGTGAAAAAGCTTGTTTCTTATATCATCATGAAAATCGTGCAGTAGGTCTGAAATGCTATGGACCTATGACTTGTCTAAGCCTGACTCTGAAATAGCAAAAACCTGAATGTCTTGTATAAAAGGAAGATAGTGTTTTATTGTCTGGGGGAAAAAACCCCATATTTCTATAAAGTATGTTTTGTGTAGTAAGGTCTTGGAATTATTTGCCTTTTGCGCTGTCTTAGAGAACAAACTTTCCTGGAAACTCATATATGTCAAAATACTTACATGGCACTTGGAGAGAAAGTATCCAGGGGTTACTGCACTGGGCTTCAGATCTAACTTGAGTAGACTCAGAATGTTTCCATCTACTTTTGCAGTAGTTTAGAATTTCACCAGGTGTTTTTGAGAATACGTATTAACAGCTGATGTAAATAAATACTGCTTATTTGTACCTTTCAAATCTGTATATTCATAAACACTGCATCGTTACTCTGCCATAGCAGTTACAGCATGTATGATATATGTGAATCTTCATTTATCATTGTCCAGCTTTAGGCTTTGTAAAAGGCAACGTTTTAGAAAGCTGCTTACATAAACCACTCTTTTAATGAAGCTGGCCCAATGAGAAGCTAGGAGTGGAAAGCAATTAAATGACACTGCTGGGCAGAGATGACAAAGGTGGATCCAACTGTTCTGATAAGAATATAGGTTTATTGGGTTACTTAGTTATAAACTTGCTGCAGTTTAGATATTGCTCTTGTCAACTTCATGGGACAGGTGTCTTAACTTCCACGGAGTGATTAAGTGCTATAAGATGCAGGCTGCTGTGTGAATCATCATCTTCATGTTAACATAAACCTACCATAAACATAAACATAAACCATGAGGAATTTACTAAGTTATGAATATGGGAAATATTTTGCCATGATTATGAATAATTAATGCAAGGCTGTATTGGCAATGTCCACCCAGTAATTCATCCTTATAGCTTTGTGATAGAATGTTTCAAGCTGCCTCCAGGAGGGAATCTGAAGAGTAGAGTCAGGATGACAAGACGCAAAACTCTGAGGAGGTCCTGTGGACTGATGGCTTTGCAAATGAACTGCTGGTTAATTGGGCAGGGGGTGCATCTGTGGAAGCTGCAGGCCTTTTGCTATAGGATGAGTTGTGTGTCCTGCTGGGGGCTCTGAAGGCTGCAGCTTGTGCAGTTATTGCTTCAAGGGGAGATGGAAAAGCGGATGTGTCTGTGAACACAATGTTAAGTTGGCTAAAGTTCCATTAACCAGAGTCAAATATAACTGGCTGTGCATATGTCTGTTCTCAGTTTTGCCTCTCCTTCTTACAATATCAGTGTCTGATATTCAGATTCACAGTTTCCCTTAACCACTTGCCAAGAATTAGACTGTAGTTCTGCTGTTAGCTGAGCAAAACCTCAGGTACTTGCTGTACCCTTTGGCAGGATGAGCCACTGTAGACAGAAGAGGGGAAGGGCATGGTGGATCTTGGCATAATTTCCAGCAGTGTGTTCGGGCTGGGAGCAGGGTGAAAGCAGCCTGAGATGCTGTGTGTGCTGCAGCAGCGTGTCCATATTGTGCCTGGACCGGAGCTGCAGAGTGATGCTGCTGTCATGGACAGTCACTGTGTGCCTTTGTTTTATTGTTGGGGGTTTCTTATACCCACGTGGAATGATCCAGGCTGGCACTTTAATAAAAAGTGACAAGTGTTGGAGCAGGGTGTCAGACCCTGATAAGCAGAGGGAGCTGCAGGCCCTCCTGCACCTCCCTCCCTTTCCAGGCCCTGCCTTGGCTGCCCACAGATCAGTGCTGTGGTGCTGACTGTTTTCCTCTCATCTTCGCTTTTTAGTTCCCCATTTGCCACAAACTGCTCCTTATCCATGGGCATGGGTGGGTCATGGTGGTTTCTCCATGTGTTGGTGCCCACAGTGCTCCCTCAGAGCTGTGCAGGGCAGAGATTTCTCCCAGAACAGTTCTGCTGTGATGTGCTCTGGTCACCAGTGTGATCAAGAAGGCTGACCTGAAGCCCATCAAAGCACAGAAATGAAGTAGCTCCCACTTTAAAGATTCACTCCAAGAAGGGAGGGAGGAAACGTTAATGAACACTGTCATATTCCCTGACCTCAAGAATGGTACAGGTGGGATTGTTCCAGAGGGATCCCAAACATCTCCACATACAATGTAAAGTCGGCTGAAGGACATAAAAGAGTTTTAAAAGAAAGATGTTTATCTGATTCTTAGGAAAAATTCTGAAATTGAGTTGTGAGGAACTGACTATGTTTTCTGAGAGTAATAGCTGAAGGAAAATAATTTTTGAATTTTGAATTTTGATTCTTTTTTTCTTGTGTGTGAAGCTCGTAAAAATAGTTAATGGTTTATTTGGATGTTTCCTGACCTCCTTATGGAAGGAGTATTGGAATTAATGTTTTGAAGTGGTCTCTGCTTAAAAACAGGACATGAAAAAATAATTCTATCAAACTATTGTCATTGCTTGTCTGGGTGTTTTTCCCTGTTTCATAAGAACAAATATTGGAAAAATATTTTTGAAGGTTCATAACTCGTGAGGGCTGTTTACTGATATGATTTGAATCATGATCTGAATTCGTTCTAAGACTTAGCCTTACTTCTTTCACAAGGCCTTGCTTGCTTATTTTATTTTCTTAATCCCTCTCTGCCTCCGATATTTGTGTTTTGCTCTATGTAACATTGGCCTCCTTTTGCAACAGCTTCACTGAGGGGGCTTTTTAAGCCTCCTGATCTGTTGTTCAGAACTGTTTCTCTTCCCCTCTTTTATGTATTGAATTAGATGAAGACTGAATTCTTTTTTGACTAGAAAGAAAGACTTGGAAGGCACCAGATGGTGGCACTGGTATTTCACATCTGACAAGTCTGGATTGTGCAGTGAAGCATAAGAAGTTTTATGCAAGTTATACTCCATGCCATCCTCATTTTTTCACTTTCAAGCTGCATAGTTGGAATGAGGAAGGTGACATATTTTTGTGCTTATCTTTAGAGAGTGCCTAGAGAAGGTGAGATGTGTATCTGAGGGAGGAGAAAGGATAAGCCTTGGCAATATCTGAGCATTGCTAATACTATTATTTTCTGTGTTTGTATCACACCATTGCATTCCACCACATTTCAGTTGACACGTAGAGTAGTTTGGATACCAGCTGAGCTGTGCTAGCTTGTACTAGATGAGTCTGTCGTTCTGATTCTTAAAATCAGACGTGCAATTTATATTCTCAGTCTTTGCTGAATCTTACTGCATGGGTAGTTTCTAATACCTATTTTTTTTCTGAATGTGGCAGATACTAGCTGTATAGTGATGTTATAGCTCTTTGCTTTATATTCCTGGAACCTTCTCTTGGGTATATTCAGAGCAGCTTAACAGTATTCTGTTTCTCTGCTTTGAGGTGGAATGGCTGGAGAAATCTGTATTTGAGAGAGAAAGAAGTGTTGAATTCCGTATGAAGTGTTTTGTTACAGAAATATTGAAGACAAAAAAATGCACTTCTCATCTCTGGAGCTAAATCCTTGCAGTCTGTGCTGTTATTCTTTCCATTTTTGGGCACAAACTATGTGAGGGAAGAGAGAGCACCTTCAGACATGGAAGTGATGGGTAAAGGCTGATTGTGAACAGCAGAAATGGCAAAATTCTTTAATAACCTATGAAGATGAGTTATCTGTGAATATCACCTCTTATAGTCCTGGGACTCCCACGGGAGCTGTACCATAAACTGTAACTAGTGTTACATGGAAACAAGGCAATGGAAAACTTGCTGACCATCCATGCTCCCACATCATCTGCAGAGCAAATCTTGATGCTGGGAAATGTCCCAGCACTACCAAAGAGACAAGACATGGGTCCTGCAGTCTTGAATAAAGCAGTGGTGAATGTTTTTGGTGAATGTTTAATCTGCACACTGTAATGCATTCCTTGGTTACTGAAAGAAAAAAAAAGGTTGAAAAGCAGCTAAGTTCACGTAGCCTGCAGTTTTTCTTCACATCTTTTATTTTGAATTTAGTCTTCCTACCCATGCAAGGTTTAGTCCACCTCTGATCTATCATATTGCTAGTACAAATCTCAGTTGGAGGTTTTTTACTAAGCTACTGGGCTGTGATTTTGCCTTTTTAATTTTTCTGAAGTCAAGCTGCTTTTTCTAGTCTGAAAAAGCTCCCATTTGTCTCATTAAACACAATAGTTACTTATGTTTTAATAAACCATCAAAAATTGTATTGAGGAAGTGTTATTTTTCTGTTGGAAAGTTTGCTGTTGATTGCACAGGGTTTTTTGTGGTGTGGGGTTTTTTTGGTTTATTTTTGTTCGGGTTTTTTTTGTTTTGTTTTGTTTTGTTTTTCTTTGGTTCCTTGTTTTTTCTTGATTTGATTTGGTTTTTGTTTCAAACTTTCAGTCTCAAGAAAGTTTTAGACCATGGATCAAAGTAGAGCCTGAAAGTTGCAATGTGAAATTACAGAATGTCTGTGTAAATAGTGTGTACTTCTCAACTGACAGAATTTAATAGCAGCAATTATGCATTTTCTGCTTTCTTAGCAGCACCTGGCATTCTGTGGAGTCAGGCCTTTATCAGGCACTAAAAAAATAGTTTTTCCACTTTTCTCCTATTCTCACAACTTGCTCTTCTTTCGTTCCTGTATGAGACTTCGGCCGTGAATAATAGGGAGAAAGAATAATTATTCTTAGTGATGTTTGCAACATGAGGTGTCCTGTTTGCAAGCTGGGGTCCTGACAGGTGACACTGATTTGTGATATAAATTGTGTTAGTGCTGAATTGAACCATTTGGCCTGAAGTAAGATTTAATGGCTTACAGTTTTTCAGTTGTTTCTTTTCTTGCAGGGAAATGCAGCCACCCTAATCTGATCATGTGCTGCCCTTCTGATTTCAGCTAAAGCACTTGTATGATCAGGAACTTGTGAAGGTAAGATCTACAGTTACTGGTTTCCACCTTAGTTGAGATCATTAAACTGTTTTGTCAATGCACAGGCATTGCATCTTATTGCTCTTGGGTTGTGGGATATGTAGGGATCAAATATAAGCATATTATATCAAATATAACTATGAGTATAAATGAAACCAAAGAACTTAAGAATGAATCTCTTTGTCAGCACTGCTAAGAAAAGGAGGTAAATAGTAGCCCACACTGACACAACTTGTTCTTGGTCAACTCCTTTGCCTTCCTTCTAAGGAGAAAAATTAAACTTTGTTACAGGACAAGCGGGGACAGTGGTTTTAGTAAAAATTTCAATATCCCTTAAAAGATTCCCCAAAATCAACAGTGACTGGGAATATTAATGAAATAACTACAGCTCGATACAATTTTAGCAGTAAATGACCCATCTGGCAAGTCTGTAGGGTGGAAGAACAGACTAGTTGTGAGTGTGGCTGATGAGAAAATATGTCCAGAGAAATGAAACCTGAAGGTGGTGGAATGTTTAGGTGGGGAGAGAATGCCCAAAATGGATTTTGGAAACAGAACGGTCTCGTGTGTTCCACCTGTCCATATTGGATAGAACAAAAAGTTACAAAGTCAGATTTTGGCAAGAAAGATGCAAAGTAGGAGTTGAGAACTTCCCAGCAGTAAGACAGCCCAAGAACAGGGTGCCTGGGAGAGTGTGGACTCAAGGCTAGATAAAAACCTGCCATAAGGACATCCCTTCTAATTCAGTGTTGGTGGTAAGAAACATGCTGCCTTCTAGTACAACAGAAAGCACAGATTTAGGAGTCTTTCTTATTTGTTTATAAGCAAATTTGATGATTATTTATACTCTATGGAGTAAGATGACTGTGAAAGGGGAATTGAAGCAGTCCACAACTTTGTCTCTGTCTTGAAAAGAAAATGTTTATGAACCTGCTCTGCTTTAAACAAATCCCTGAAACAAATTAATGTTTTGAAGTGGTCTCTGCTTAAAAACAGCAGATGACAAAATAATTCTATCAAGCTATTGTCATTGCTTGTCTGGGTGTTTTTCCCTGTTTCATAAGAACAAAGCAATTCACAGATAAAAGGATTCCTCAAATAGGCTATTTTTCTACTTTTTATTCCTGCAACTAGGACATTACTAATATACACAGTAAGGTCTTTGTGGTTCTATTTGCTCTCTTAACCTTAATATTACCAGTATGTTGTCCTTTATTCAAAATTTAGTTTAAAGAAAGGCAGGTAATACTTGAGCTTATCACATATCCTGGTTTAGACAAACTTGCATATAAGGTGACTCTCTTATCTGATTTCTAGGCATGATCAGTTTGCATCAGGTTGTAAGTAGATAAGAAAGCCAGCATTTTTTTGTACAGTTACTGATTTTAGGCTGCCCAGTGCATGTAATGAGTTACTTGACTGAGAGGGCAGTATAAAAATAGCAGTGTTAGTACCTACTGTCTGCCTACCTCAGCTCTTGCATTTTCCCAGATAAGTGCTTGTTTATCCCACACAGGGGTGCTTCACTACTTTAGGGATAGTTTGGAAATGGCAAGCAAGCCAGTGTATCACTGTGACCCAGACTGACAGAAAATACTGGAAGGCTGATAAGGAGAGAGAGGAGAGTATTTTTACCACTTCTGTTGTTGACAAATATAATTTCTAACATTACCACTGTGGGAATGTGACCTGAAACTTGTTGGGAGATGATGTCAGGGAAATGGGCTGTGCTTTGACCTCATCCAGAGCTGTCTGGGTACAGTCAGTTGTTTTCTAAGCTCTTTAGCAGAGGCAGTGTGACATTTCTGCTTTCTCTGGTGCTTGTGCTTTAATTTGTCTTTTCACTCAAACGTTAAACTTTACCTCAGCTATTTCATGATCTGATGCCCACAAGCAGTGCAAGCTGGGGCACAGTTGCCCGTTGTGGGTACCTGGAGGTGATCAAGGTGAGGAGTTACCTCAGCAGCCTTGCAGGTGCCCCAGAGCACAGAGGTTCCATTCTGTGGGGAGCATTTCTCTTCAGGGCCAGTGGATTTGTTCAGTGAGTTTAAGCCTCTTTATGGTTGCAGGAAGTGTCAGCTGGGAGTGTTTTGATCTGTTTATACCTATTGGAAGTAAAAATCTATTCCTCTGTCACATACAAGAAGACAAGTGGGTATAAGATGATGATGTATGTTGGTGGGAAACTTGAGTTTGTTTAAAGTAGGACCTGTCTATCTGCTTTATCTCCCCCATCTAAAACACTTGGCAAATGGGTTGTACTATCTGCCAGACATGACCACATTAAGTCTATTTGTTTTATGAACACTTGATGCAATTTTAAGATTCTAAGAAAATGTCTCCAAAAAGATATCATATGAAAATCGATAGTTCTTTTCTATGTCATCTTGTTTATGAGGTAGAAGCAGAAAAGAGGGTTCACTGGAGCAGGGCTAAGATCAATAGCTCTGTGAATTTTAATTGGGCCTTCTTTAACTACTGAGTGCTGTCTGCTTTTAACCCTGTAAGAGTAAAACACAAGACCCTTTAGAAACTAGTGCCTTTGCCACCCTCTGTTCCCATTGGAACCACTTGTGGACTATCTTCAACAGAAAGTGGAGAAGGAAATTGAAGAGTGACTTGATTCTTACTACTGTAATATAATATAATTTAAAATAACCTTTCTGTCATTTTTGTTTCCTATTTAAGCTTGATTAGTATATTCCTCTTTTCACTGTCACTTTATCTTTGTACAGTCCTTGTTTCTGCTTTGTGTGAGTTTCTCCTGTATTTTTTTCCTCTGTTTTACATGTGCACACTTGGTGTTACCTTACTTTACAATATAGTTCTCATGTATGCAATGAGTTAATAAGATCACCTTGTTCAAGGACTCTCTATGGAATGTGCAGATGATAAGAAAAACATTTATATCAGTATTTCCCCATAAAGAAACAGTTTTCTCTTTTCTAACTTACATTTATCCTTCTTTTACTCTGCGATTGTAAATGGCAGAATGACCAAAATGAGAGTTTTTGTGTTTCCTTTTTCAACCCCTCATATCAAAAAAGTCTTATGAAATGCTCTTAATAACATTCCCCATGTCCTTTTGGTTCCATCCTCTCTAAATTTGCAGAGATGAATAAGTCTCTGTTTCCTCCAGAAGCCTCGCTGGGATTTTTGCTACTGTGGTTTCTCCTTCATGATCTCTGTGTTTAAAGTCCAATATAATGAAATGTGTATATTGCCCTACACTTCTTTCAAATCCTATTCTCCTTGCTGTCATCATATGGGTGGGAATGGGAGGGGGACCCTTGGCAGCATATAAAACTTCTCCTTCAAGGACACTGGCTCTGAAGTGGTGATGGGATCATCAGAGTGGGATTCTTTTTCATGTTGTTTTATGGGGTTGGTTGTGAGGTGCTGTTTGGGCTGTTTGGGGTTACTTTTAAGAAGAAATGCTGAACACCGTTTTGTTCTTTAGTTTTTAAAAATCCATGGTTTCAGGTCACATCCCCACAGTGGTAATATTAGAAATTGTATTTGTCAACAATAGAAAAGGTAGAAATACTCTCCCCTTCCCTCCTTATCAACCCTCCAGCATTTTCTGTCAGTCTGGGTCACAGTGATACACTGACTTGAGTGGTACTTTTCCCAGTGTATGGGAGACTGCTCCAAAAAGGAGAGGATCCATTTTGTAACAAATGAGGACAGATTGCCGTTAAAGAGAGTGTTTTATGACTACGTGAAATATCTTTCTTATTTGCATTGAATACACAACTGGTGACATTGTATCATGGCCAGGCTTCGCGAACGAAGATTTGGGAAGGGCTCTACCCATGTTTGTTGCAAGTGCTTTGGTGGCTAAAAAGGCCAATATGAGACAGGCATGTCCAGTTGCAAAAGGCACAGCAGAAAGACTCCTTAGATGGTGTATTCTGCAAGGCACGATTCTTTCTGCGTTGTCTTTTCTCCTCAAGGGTGACCCTGCTGCGTTCTCAAAGGCATCAGCTGCGTTATAGATGGTGTGTCTCCAGGCCTCCCGATTGGAGACCAGAGTAGACCAGTTATGGTGATCAATATGACCAAGGCTGAGATGTTGTTTCAGGGAGTCCTTGTATCTTTTCTTCGGGGCTCCTCTCATGCAGCAGATGCTGGCAAGTTCACCATAGAGCAGGATCTTAGGGAGGCGGTGGTTGGTCCTTCATCCTGGAGACGTGCCCTGCCCATCGCAGCTGTGTTCTCAGCAACATGGCCTCTATACTTGTGACTGCTGCTTGTTCTAGAACAGATGTATTGGTCACATAATCTGACCAGTGGATGTTCAGGATTGTACAGAGGCAGCGTTGATGGAAGCGTTCCAGGAGACGCAGGTGGTGGCGGTAGATGACCCATGATTCAGAACCGTATAAGAGAGTGGACAGCACTATGGCTCTGTAAACACTGATCTTGGTACTTTTCTTCAGGTGTTTATTTTGCCAAACTCTTTTATGAAGCTTTTCGAAAGCACCAGATGCCTTTATGCCTTTACTAAAAGGCACAATACAGAATTTACAGCCTGGGAGGGGAAGGGGACATGTCATGGCTCCTGTTTCCTATCCTTCTCCAGAAGGTGCTGTACAATTGGTAGAGGTTTGATGATGAAACAAATGGACTTGGAGACTTCAAAAACATAGTGCAGCTCATTGTAACAGCTTTGCAAGTCATGATCAAAAACATCTGTGATGCCATTGTTGAGACATTTTACAGCTCAAGTAGCCCTTTTATCCTCCAGCCACCCATGCCAGCCATCACATATCCCTTTCTTTGGAAACTGGGGCAAATCAGTTTGTTTTTGCTGGTTAAGCTGCTTTGCCAATGAGTTGGAGCCTGGATACAGCTCTGGTTCAGGATGCTTGGATTCAGCTACTGGGCCTGAATTTATGGGAGCGTACATAGAAAAAAAATACAACCAAATTACAGATAATCCAGTTCAGAATTGTATTGGTGCAAACTGAACCATCCTTAGGCTGTGGTAACTGTAGAAGTCCATGACTTATTTTTACTGTGTGTGTTGTTTTTTTGTTGTTTTTGTTTTGTTTTGTTTTGTTTTTTCCCTCGTTTTGTTTTGGTTTTTTTGTTTGTTTGCTTTTGTTTTGTTTTATTTTGTTTTTTTTTCCTTCTTCTCTCTGGACCAGAGCTGGCTTGGGTCTGGTTCTGTGTGCAGGGCCAGAGGGGTTCAGGGCTGTGTTCACCTGGGCTGTACTTGACTGTACAGCCAGGTTTTGAGTATTGTCTGTAAAGTGCAGTTGTGATTTCAGGGCTTATGTCCAGATTTTTCATGGAAAAATGAGAATTGTACAATCACAATGGCTTCCCTAAAATAGTTGGGTGCGGGAAGAATAGGAGCATGCTATAGGAAAGCTGCTGTAGGGAAAGGACATTGTTGGTTTCCTCAGCAATTACTAAGGTCTGGAACATGTGTTCAGTCCTACTTTTCGTTCTTAATTATAATTTTACCGAGACAGTTAGAGTACATTCTAAAAACTTTGTCCACTGACAGTTCTTCAAAATACACATGAAGTGATTTACTTTTTATGTTTCCATCAGATCGCTTTGCAACTCTTATCTGATCTTCCATTCACTATGAGTTCAAGACTATTTTTGGCATTACTGCTTTTCAATTCAAGGCGTCTCATTGACTCCACAATTCACGTTATTTCTCACTGGATGTATTTATCAAGTTTCAGGCCAGAGGCTCTCAGAGTTATAAGCCTCTTAAAGGGGAAAAGTGCTGACAGAGCCTTAAATTGTGGTATGGCAAATGTTACACTATAATTACCTTTATCTATCACCAAACCCCCTTTCAGAGGCCTGGCTGTGTGCCGTGGGCCTCTTGATGGAATGCTCCATTACACTGAGATTTTTCATGGGGAAAAACTCTAAAGCAAACCATGATAAAGTACTTTTTTAAGAGTAGACGTAGTGGCAGTGACAGGGTGGTGAGAAGAAGAGAGATGATGGTGACTTGCAGGAGGAAATATTCTGCGGCATTAGTGGTAGATCTGTATTAGAAAGAGGACAAAAATGATTTTTTTCCCTACTTCTGTGTGTCAGCCACATTACTACTTGTCTTCCAGATCCTTTGATGAGTCAACATTTAGCATAAGCTGTGAAATTTAAGCAAATAGTCTGTGTATTTTTACTATGCATGGGAGTATTGGACAAAGATGTACAAGCTGGCAGACACCGGGCTGGCTGCGGGGTGGGAAGCTATATAACCCTGTCACTGTCACGGTGCTGCTGCTCTTGGGCTAATGCACCTGGCAAAAGAGGGCTCGGGAGCTTTGGCAGGAGGCTGTGCTGAGGCTGCTTTGCTGACTCCATGACTGCTCTGCAGTTCATACACTGTGTCGTGTCCTTGGCTCTACTCATTTGATCACCCCGTCAGCTGGCCCGTGCTCTGGGAACTCCGGGCTTGGGCCATCAGCTTCATTCCTTAGAACACAGGAAAGAGAAAGGAAGCCCTGAATTGGAAAAGATGCAGGGAAAGGTGAAATTCAGTCCAAGAACAATGGGGTAAATGCTTTTGTAATACAGAGCTTTCAGGTGCAGGAAGAGAGGCCCAGTGCCAGAGCAGGTTTATGTTGGATCACAGACGGAATCATCTCAAGGGCTGGAATATAACAACACCTGTGCTGGGTGTCTGGGGTTTACATTAATTCTGAAGAACTATTAGTCATTTAAAACACAAACAAAAGGAAGACTTAAGAACAACACTGAAAAGCTATTTGGGAGCTCTGTGTGTGTGTTTTATATATACACAGACAGGCTTTTTGATTAAGTAAAATATTTGTATTTACTTGCTACTTGTCTTCACTGTCTTAAGTGACTTTTGTAGGGTTGCTGTCTGCTATTTAACTGCTAAGGCCATGGTGCATCTATTACTGTAATGTAGCCATGACTGATGTCCTCCAAGGTGTATGGGAGCATTTCCTGTGCAGGTGTTGTGTAAATGGATGGAGAAGGGAAAGAAGAATTTGTACATTGGAGAATATTAACATTTTGGGTGCAGGTGGCTACTGAGGTAAATTAGATTCCCCTAGACAGCTAAAGGGAAATGGCTTTCTGTTCTTGGGTCACAAGAGCTAGTTTAGAGTATCAAATTGATTCATTTCTATTTGAGCATCTTTACGTTTCTGGGGGAAGGGAGGGTGCGGGTGAACAGGGGAGATTTTGCAGTCAAATTTTTTGGCAGAAAGAAAAGGAATTGAAGGAACTTGAAATACAACACGAAACAGGTGTTCTGGCTTAGGGTGCTTCCTCTGTGAGTTACAACAGGTTACCTTGAGGAGAGCTGCTGGGGGGTGTTGGTGACTGGGTTTGCCCTCAGGTGCTCTCTGCTTTCTGCCGCCAGCAGAAACAGGCAGTTTGTCTTCAGTAGGATCCCATGTGTTTAAGGAGAAGAACAAACAAAAGAGCCCCAAACTTTCAGTTTTGACGTTCTGCATGTTGAATCTGCTGCAGCTGGAGTTTGAAATGGGGATGGCATCTTGAACTGCCCTCATCCATATTGAACACAGGCACTCTGGTCTTTCTCCTGGAAGAAGGGGAAAGTTTAAGGGGTAGCATCTTGTGATTTGCACATCCTGTAGTGTGGTTGGTTTGAAAGATAACCTTATCAAATTTCTGCAGCAATCAAGTAGTGGTTATGTGCTAAAACTCATAAATTATAGTTCTGTTGGTTTAACCTTCAAGCATCTGTAGCAATTCTACAAGAACTTAACTATTGCACCTCAAACAAATTAAGTTTAGCCATCTACAGACCTAGGCTTGAAGATACATGTTGTGAACTGTTCTGGTTCTGTGAATATTAATAGATTAGAATGGTGAATTTTCTGTTTTACGTATTAATTTGTTTTTAATGAGTGTAACATTTATTTATCTCAAAATATTAGTGATTGTTCTTTGAAGGTGACTGGATTTTTTCAGGGAAGATTGGAATAAACCAAGTCTTCAAAAAGCATTTGTGCTCTGGGAGGGGGAACCCCAGGCACTCTTTTGAATTTCTTTTTTCTTTTTTTTGCCTCCTGTTTTTTGTTTAGTTTTGGGTTCTCTGTACATAATGAATGGAAGTTCTGTCAGCATTTGTTGATTTTTCACATTCATTCACATTCAAGTGACAAAAGACCATCTTGTTCCCCACTTTGTAACTTTGGTTGTATCATTAACTAATTTTTACACAGAAGCTGCAGTTCACAAAAACAGTGTGTAGTGTGGAATCTTAAACTGATCTGTAGCCCAGACTGGCTTGTGTTTAATGAAGTAACTAAAGCTTTTCCATACCAAAATCTAGGATTTTGCTCTTAAAGAAGCGGGAGCCGCTGTGTGCATGAGGATGTACTCGTGAGCGCGGTGCACAGCTGCTGTTGCACAGGATGGATTTTCTGGGAAAAGTTGCAGAGAGATGGCTTTGCCATCATGTCATTAGTGGTGAGCGCCTGGCCCTGTGCTGGGGAACAGGACTCTGGCTGCAGGGCATTTCTCCAGGGTCATCAGTTCTGGGTTGCTCAGAGGATCACGTCTACATACTGTTTTAAAAATTATTTTCAAATACAGCATCACATAAACATTGATTTGCCCACAGTTCTTGCCTTCTGCTCTTCAGGACGAATTTGGAAATGGATTTTCCTTGACATGAGTAAATAATATCAATATGAGCACATTCTATATTTTATTATACCTCTGTAGTCTTTAGAAGAAACAATAGGGGATGTGCCTTGGTTTGTTCGTATGAACCTAAAATGGGAGTTTCAGTAGACCTTACCCTGCTGCTTTAGGCCTTTCTTCTGTTAATAAAATGAGATGTTAACTTTTATTTCAGGCATATCAACTGGAAAATGTTATTTAAAAAGCTGTGTCTAAAAAGACTAATTTTTCATCTGTAGATCTTGTAGAAACTTGAAAAGAATTTTTTTTCCTTAAAGCACTTGGTTGTGTTTTAATATTGCTTTATTGTTTGTTTGAAATGCTGTATATTTCTAAACATGAATACACTGTGCAAACGTAAGAAACATTTGGTATATTTTAAGTGCAGGAAACTTTTGACTGATCTTTATCTAATGTGAATTACCAAGGCAAGTGGGATCTGTCGGGTACATCTGTCGCTTTTAAAAACAGACATACTAGGAGTTGTATCCGACGGCTTGGAATGCTCTGGAAGGTGTTGGTGTCCTTGAACACATTGCAGGTGTTTGTCCTAGAGAAGCTGGTCCGAGTGTAGGGAGGTTCAAATGACATTTTCCTGCGTTAGGGAGTCTCTCTGTGCTGCAGGCTGTGGCTGAGAGTGACAGAACACCAAGGGCTGAACTGCAGCTCTGACACTGAGCAATCATCAGAGAAAAAGGCCAAAGAAGTTTCTCACACTTCTTACTTGATAAAATAATGCAACTGTTCAAATATGATTCCCTCCGCTCCTCCCAGGATGCAGACTTGTATATTTCTAACTTCACTTTCTATATGATGCAGTAGGCATCTTATTTTCCCTTTTTATGTGGGGGAAAATGCAAGGAATCCACTGACTTTGTATCGTTTGGCCTTACACAGTTTCTTCCGCAGAGCTCTGGGAGTTGATATGGAGATTAGGGCTTGCTAGGAATTAACCAAGTATCTATTTGTTGAGGGAATATAGTTGTTTTTCTTTGCACTCAAACTCCAAATCCATTTATAATAAGAATGAGGATATACTTAGCTCTGTTTACATGTATTAGCTGGTTTACTCTCGATAGGCATTAAAAAATGATAACATCACTGTTATAATTCTAAAAAGGCTTTAGTCTCTCAACAGGGCAAACATCAAACAAAAGACGTATTAATAAGAGCTAAATTTTGGGAACCTTCCACAAGCATTTATATTTAAAATATTTATTTGTGGCAAGGTGGAGGTGTTTGGAATGACCAAAAAAGGTAGTTTTTACTTTGAACCTCGAATAAGTTATTGTGGTTCTGTATCTGTGTTGTCCACTTTCATGTGTTTTTACTGACTTATTTGTAGCTGACATCTTAGTTTATGGTTTGGTTTGTGTGCTTTTTTGGTATTTTGGGGAGGCAGGAGGTGGGTGTTTTTTAAATTTAATACCTTTGACTTACTACTTTAAGAAAAACATTTGTAGAATAATCCCTGTGTTCTTTTAATCTTTGTTATCCATTTATCATGTCTATAGTGGTTTGTTATATATAATTTGTTGAGGTGCATATGTGAAATGAGCAGGAGAGACTACCATCAGAAAAAAATTTGAAAAGTAAGGTAAAGGTAAGGGTAAAACCAGCTCTCTAGGCTGCATCAACCATAAGGATGACTGGTAGACACAAACCTTCAGAAACAGAAAAAAGAGGAGGAGAGGAGGTAGCAGAAAGGGAAGGGAAGGAATGTTGAAATGACCTGTGTTTGTTCAGTGATCAGGCTGACTGCTTTTTGTTCTAGGAATGATGCTGGCAGCTCTGGCTTTGGAGGTTATGGACGATACTGGGAGGAGGCAGTTTGGCAATCCAGACAATCCTGCAGGAGCAGTTTGACCCACACCCTTCTCCACCTTCCCTCTTGAAGTGTGTTATGCTGGTTATCATTAGAGCTGTCAAAGCAGAATTTGTACTTAATCCTAATTAGAAGTCCTATTAGCAAAGAACCTCCATGTTCGTGGAGAGATTAAAGTACAGTTTGACAATTGCTGCTATTCCTGGATGTTCTATGTGTTGTGGGGGCTGACTTTGGCCTGTGTAGGTGACACAGCTGACACCAGCTGAAGCTGTACCTGTGCCATGTGTTTAAGAATTCAGTGTGGGGTGACTGCAGTGCTCTGCTGGCACAGATCGATAGAGCTACTTGACTTTTCCATCTCTATTTGTGATCAGTAGGATGTTACTTGTGATGTTTTGATTTTGGCAAATCATCAGCCACTAATTCTGCTATTTCCTACCCTTTAAAACCAGTTGTTGTGTTAATCAAACAGCAGTGACTTGGAGCAGAATTATACTAATATGGGTTCCTTCCAGAAGCATGAGATGGTTTAAACTGAAATGTTTATATAGTTAGTAAAACAAAGGGCTTTTGTTTCATCCAAGTGTTGTACATCCCTGCTTTAGAGAAGACAACTGCAATGCTATTTTTGTCCTGGGTGGGCTTTTCTGGTTGATTTAGGGGATTTGTTTGAGTCCAATCATAAAAAACGGTAACAACTTCTCAGGAAAGAGAAGGTGGCAAAGCAGCTAAAAGAACTGAATTGAAAAGTGTTTGTTCAGTAAAGCTGGAGGGAAAAAAGCAGGAGAACAGCAGCTGTGAAATGCTCTGGTCACTGAGGGCTAAATAAGTAAATTCCAGCAGTCTGGGTTTTGAATGCCATGTCTGAAATTCAGCTGTTGGGGCAGAGAGGGACCTGTGGGTTCCCAAGCAAAGCTGGTGGGGAACGTTGCAGGGTTTGAGCAGGGTGTTGGCCTCTGCCTATGCAAGGGGAAAGGCAGGATTTGAGTCCCTGCAGCTCTGCTATCCTCACCTTTATGGCAATTTCACCACCGGGGCTCATTACAGAGAGAGGATTGCCTGCTCTGGTGGGAATGTTACTGTCCTGGGCCTTGGCATAAAATTATGGGCATCTGTACTTTGAGGTTGCTTGGGGTTTTTTGCCACTCTGGTGTTCTGTGTGTTATTTTAGTTTGGGGTTTTGTCTCTTCCCTGTTACTTTGGGGTCTGCAGGCACGGCACAGTGGTTGTTTCCTTACAGCTGTTGTCAAGTGCCTTGGGCAGCTCCTTGCTTCAGAGCGAGGCCCATATCCCTGTTAAACTTGAAGAGGTCTCCTGCAGTGGTTTTGCCTAAAGAAGCTGAGAATAGAGTATTCTGCTCTCTGGTGCAGCTGAGAGACCCTGTGGAGCAGACAGGATGGCAGGTGCTGGAGTCCTGGGAAGGGAGTAACTGCAGTAGCCAGGACTGGCACCAACCTGGAGAAGATGGTAACCGAGGGATCCTGGCATCTCCAGCAACTCCTCCTGCACTGCTTCCTAGGGGTTATTTCTAAAGTTGCAGTAGTGAAATAAGAGGCAAAATATGCCCTGAAACTTGCTCTGTAGGTGAATGAAACCTGGAACAGAGAAAGTACATTTTGAAGGTTGACATAAACTAACAAACAAGAATATGAAAGGCTTTCGTGCTTAAGCAAGGTGGTTGATTGTGGGGTTTGTTTGTTTGTTTTTGTTTTGTTTGGTTGGTTTTTTTGTGATGGCTGTTGGTGTTTGGTTTTTGTTGTTGTTGTTTTGTTTGGTTTGGGTTTTGGTTTGGTTTTTGTTTGTTGGTTTGGCCTTTTCTTTGTTTGTTTCAAGTGTTCATTTGACATTGGGTGTGTTGCACTAGAGCTACCAGAAAGGCCAAGGCATGAAACACCTCATTCTTCTCAGCTTCTTCGTGTCCTTAGGCTGCATACATCTCAAACCCTGTCTGATGGGAGAGGTGTGCAGATTTAGGCAAAGAACCAATAGATGTGGCAGTCTGGATAAAAAAGTGAACTTGGAATGTATTGCTGAGTTCAGTAAGGTTATGAGAACATTTTAAATAATGGCTAAATGTACTCTTGCAAAATCAGTCATCGCTTTTAGCGTATTTGTTCTTAATCATCTTCAGCAGTGCAGCAAATGCTAAAAGAGTTTCATATTATAGGTGTAAGGAAAATGGAGACAATCAGGTGCCTGGAGTGGTACTTACATCCAGCAGGCAGTAAATATATTGTAGAGTTGGATTTAGACAAGTAGAAGCATGGGTTGTATCAGTATGTTAATGGCTTTTATGCATATAAACTGAAACTCCTATACTTAAAAAAAAAAACCAGTAAAGTGGATGGACACTATCTGTACTGCTAAATGCAATTCTTAGTGTTCAGATTTTGCTGTTGATGGGGGCCTTTATTTGACTTACTACTTTAAGAAAAACATTTGTAGAATAATCCCTGTGTTCTTTTAATCTTTGTTATCCATTTATCATGTCTATAGTGGTTTGTTATACTAATTTGTTGAGGTGCATATGTGAAATGAGCAGGAGAGACTACCATCAGAAAAAAATTTGAAAAGTAAGGTAAAGGTAAGGGTAAAACCAGCTCTCTGGGCTGCATCAACCATAAGGATGACTGGTAGACACAAACCTTCAGAAACAGAAAAAAGAGGAGGAGAGGAGGTAGCAGAAAGGGAAGGGAAGAAATAGAGGAACAATTTAATACAACAGTTTAACACAACACTGCATTTCATCCCTTGTCAAGGAATCCCCGTAACACCAGGTTGCTAGAATGGGCACTGTCTCATAGCTGGGGCAGCAACTGCAGTTTTCCCTGCACATCACTTCCATGTGTATGTATTATTAAGGAGGACAAATCCTGGAATGGGCTTTGAACTCCTGTCAGCAAATAAGTGAGCACAGAAGTACTGTGTGTGTGAAATTCCATGCCTTGAATTAGTCTTCTATTTGGAGAGCTCTGAGGAGAGATGAAGGAAAGCAGCAGAGAACAGATGGATTACCAGAATTCAGAAAGGCAGAAATGAAAAGCAGGATCAGAGGTTTACAAGAAGCAAAAGACCTTCAAAGATCACACCACAGAAATGTTAATGATGCTGTTTGGAAGGCCCGGGGGATGCAGCTGAAAGTTTCATAACACAGACTGTAGTAGGGAAGGAGGGCAATGCTTAACAGGCCTGATTTTCCATTCCACTTGGGAGGAAGCACCTGCCTGTTTTAATCAGGTCTCAACACTTAACAAAGCCATGGAGAATGATTTGTCTTTGGTTACAAGGTCTAAGCTCTTTTCTCCTCTCCTACAGTCCCCCCAGCGTGGAGAGCTGTGACCTACTGGGCAGCTGCTTCTTTCACGGGAGCTGTTAGGCTGCTGATGGGAGAGCAGTGTCAGCAGGGACAGCTCATTGCTCCTCTTATTCACCTACTCTAGGTTTTGCTATCCCAAGTATAGTTTTTGCATTCTTCTGCCTTTTAATTCCATGCTCTCAATGTTGTATTCTGACATCACTTTTTTTTTCCCCTTGTGTGTGTGTGCATAGAAAAGCTTTGGAGTCCAACAGCTGTAAATACGTGTTGAACCCAGGGAATACCTCTTGCAGGATGTGGTTTTTCCACACTTCTTTTTTAGGTGCAGCTGTTTGATTAAAGATTATGCAAGCAATTAGAATAACAAAGGCTCCATCCTTTGTGGTATATTTAGTAAAGTTATTTATTAAATTGTTTCAAATTGAGAAGTTTCCTGGGCTCACTGGATCTTTGTTTCTGCTTTCATTCTTGGATTGGTGTTTGGAGGAGGCTTCTGAGGCGCAGAGGGCAGTTTAGTACCCAGTTAAAACTCCCCTGATTTTTCTTTTTAGTAGGCTGGGCCAAGGGAAGCTCTCCTGGCTTTATTTTTGTTTTAGTTTTTTAATAACTCTGCAGTGGAGTGATAGTTAATGCTGAAAGTTGATATATTTCATATATATCTAATGTTGTTCAAGGGATTTATTTAAAAGTCAGAATAAACATTCTACTGAACTGCAAAGAGACTTACAGAAGTAGTTTTGTTTATATACAGACTCCAGCTGGAACTGCAAACATAAGCAATAGTTTAATATCTTGCAGGCCATCTGGGAATGGGATTTGTTTAAGAGGAAGGCACAGCACCATAGATCACACATTATGTATTTCTCTCCATATTGAACATCTTTGCAAATATTCTTATAGTATCTTGTCCGTGCCTCCTGCAGAGAGAAACAGCTGCAGTCCTAAAGTGACCATTTGCTCACCATTTTTGAGGCACTTCTTTCTGTCTATTTTTCTGTCTATTTTTCTCTTATTTTCCTCCTGAGAAGGTGGAAGCCTAATGGAGGCTTTTAGAAAAGCTGACAGACAGCCTCTTGCAGTCCTTTCTGTCAATGGTTTTGTCCTATTTCTCCCCTCTCTAAAGCTGAAAAGTACCACAGTTAAGTTGTGAAGTATGATAGCATTACTGGTATAGATATTGCATTTATTTCCATATAGGCATAAGAATACACGTCGTAATTCATTATGACTTTTCTTATCTATTAAACAGTGTTGAGTGAATGCAGTCACTGCCTCTCAAATGCTCAATGTGGTTGGATTTTACTCAGTCTTCTTGATGTAGTGTGGTACAGTGAGTTGACACTTGCAAAACCGATTTAAAATCCTTCTTCCTAGATCTTAAAACAACTGATGAAATACTGCGAACTGGGTTAACTGTTTTTTCAGTATATATCTGCTGAGGGGCAAAAAGTTAATTTCTGTTATCTAGATCTATTTAGGAATTTGAAAAAAAAATCTGAGCTCGTGACTTTAAAATAGTACAAAATGACTTGAATTGGATTGAACAAAGACATGCACTGGGGGTGAATGAGGGTGGAAGGGGAGTTCCAAAATAATACTGACAGACAGCACATAATTGCTTCCTACCCTCCAGTGTAGTTTGTGCTGTATCTATGAACTTGGGTTTTTTTAGTGTTTATGGAGAAATGGTGCTCTGTACTTGAAGTAATTTACGGCACAGGGCATTGTGCAGTATTGGTGAAATGCTGTCTTGAGTAAAGTAAAATATGTGTTTTCTTAGGTTTTTTATTCTACTATTTTATTCTTCTATTTTGAAGAGAGCCCATTTCATTCTAATTAGCTTTCAGACAGCTCTAATTTACTTAAATGAATTTTTAAATCACATTTTGGTGACTTTTTTTTCCTCCAGATAGATATTTAGTATGTACAAATTGCCTACAGTTCTTGATATATATCTTCTAACCCATGATGCTGTTTTGATTCAATTCAGTTCTTCTTAAGCTTTGTTTTCAGAAATAGGATCCCAACTCGTAGCTGAATCCACTTGTGATTTATAGCAATCCTTTGCTTTATGTTGCCAAGTACAAAAATGGAAAAGTAGCATTGCTTTATATCAGGGAAAGATCTGTTTTCTCCCAATGGCCTGTTTGTGTGAATAAAGAGAGATAAGAGACAGGGACAAATGTTGTGACAAGGCAGGTGGGGATGTGCCCCCATACAGTGTGTTGTGTAACCATCCCAAGGAGCAAATTGCAATGTCCACCTTCCCTTGTGCCAAGAGGAGAGATGTTTTGAACAGGTATTGCTGATGTATTAATATGGAAAAAAGAAAGACAACTTTTTCCTTCTATATATATTTTTTTAATATAAAAGAGGTAAAGGAAAATCACCGAAACTGAGTGAGACTTCATTCTATGGGAAGTTTATTTTCCCTTTAATTTTAGGAATCAACACATGGAACTAACTAATGTATGAAAGTGAACTCAGGATCTGAACCAGGTAAGGAGACATCACTGATATTGATAACTGTACAGAGTTATTGAGAGAATGCGACTGCATATGACAAACATCTGCATTTGTTTGTCACTACATCAACTAATTGCAAGGCAACCATTTCCAAAACATGTTCCTGTAGAGTGGGGTGCACTGAGGCAATTAATTTTTTTCCTGCCTCACTGAAATTTTTTTGTTTGTTTGTGAATGTCTATGTCATCACAGGTGACTTACTCATAAGAGCAGATTCATAAATCACTTTATCTCCTCTCCACATTACAATAGATGAGTATATTTTGGGATTCTAGTTAGGTAGCTAATATAGCCAGCTATGAAGAACAAGGAAATATGTGCAAGCCATTCCTTGCAATGCAGGCTCAAAGTCTGTTGTTTGATCTCAAAGCCACAAGAACTGGTGACCCCCAAAATATCCTTTACCAACAGGGTTTAAAAATGGTTATAGAAAAATGATGAAGGGCAAAAGCGAAATAGCAGGTAATTTTGGTACAGTAAAAGTAGAATTTAGGACTGTTATGGCTTTTACATAACTGTAGGATCTAATTCATTTTCCAAAAATAATATGGCCGTTACAATTTTTATTGTTTGTCATCTTTTAAAATGATACTGTCATGTATCACTGAGTATAATTAACGCTTGATTAAAAAGCACTCCAAGCTGAAATCATGAGCAGTTTGTCGTAACTGGAATGATCAAATCTCTGGATCACTGCTGCCTTTTTTCATATTGTGTAGGGAGAATGCTTCTATTTTAAAATGATGGAACTGGGCAAAAGGAAATTTATGATCTGAACTTGCTGCAAATCATTTGTATTGATCTGTTTTGTTTCCATTCTGCTGGAGCTAATGGAAATCATTTGTCACCTGACTTGTCCCAGTAGATTTGGAAAACCACCATACCATTTATCAGGCCAGTTGAAGGTCTGAGCAAGTGTGCTTATGTCTGCAATCAGGAAGATATATTTAACTTCCGGCAGAGGAAACAGCACCAAGGGAGAGTGTTCTTAATCTAATTCTGGCTTGAATACACTTTCTATATATTCATGTTCGTATCTTCCTGAAAGTGAGTAATTATGAACCTGACACAGGTTCTGTCGTGTTTGTGTTTTTCTGTTGTAAGGGCAATAACAAGTTATTGGTTCCTGTAAATCAACAACTTTCTACTAATTTGAACAGGTAGGTAACCATTAAATACTAGCCCCATGTTAACATCTTGGTCCTGGTCTATATTAACAGCAGTGTGAGCTCCTCATCCGCTTCCTTCAGGAGGGGAAGGGATAACAGCAGTCTCTTAATATTCCCCTCACATCCCTTTCCACTGTGTCCTCTCTCTTCTGGCACAAGGTGAGTGTGGGAGCAGGTGTTTCACCTGCCCCAGTCTCTGCTTGCATTTATTATTCATATGGATGTGATTGGGATGGGAGGAAGAGGCCTTAACTCCACTGGAAAACCAAATTAGGTCTGCTCTGTGCATCACTGGGAGTTTTGTTTTTTTCCAGTTGGGTGCTCTTTTAGCTGTAGCAACCCCTTGTTATTCCCCCAGACTCTTCAAACTGACTCTATGATTTTCATGTAAAGAAAATGTGGACTTGGATGACCAAAGCTCTAGCCCTGGTCAGTACAAATCACTGTACACTAGTACTGACCTAGAGTTGAACAACATCCCACATGCACCCAAGACTCCGTGTGGGTGGATAAGGTTGAGAGGCCAGGCCCTAAAGGCTGGTTTGTTTGGGTTTTTTGTATCTGTCAGTGCTTCATTGTCTATGTGACTTTGAAAATGAAAGCTAGGTTTTGCTATTCTCCACCACAACAGCCTTAAATTCTACTTCTGCTGTGTTCCCCATTGCAGAGTCATGAACAGTGATGTGGCAGCAAGGAGGAACATTGTCTGGCTTTCAGAAAGATGTTGATTAAAACAGCCTGAACATACTGTGATAAAAGAGTAGTGAAACAAACTGTGAAAACTACAAAATAATTTGATTCACATTTTATAAGACAAGTTAAACCATAGTTGACCTAATTTTAAAGCCAGGCTTAAACCATTTTGTTTTTAAATCCATCTGTTGCAATTCATTATAGGCAAAAGCCTTACTTGTCTGGCTCTCTGATCTGTGAGGTCACGAATTGACAGCTTTTCACTATGCATAAAATATGACTATAATTTAAGCAGCATCTTAAACAAGACTGTTCTGTAGGTGTCTAGTTGTTCCCTCTTGAAAGTAAGAAAAAGGTTTCAAATGCCTGATGTTGTTTGAAACTCCTATTCATTTGAAGTTCTAAATGTCCCAAACTTCTATTACTTTACAATAATAAAACTCTTAAAAAATATAGTGTTGTTTACTAAAATCATATAAATTCACTTATCTTGAGTCTAATGAAGTTTTGTAGAAGTGGTTTTCATTAACTACCCAAGTTCTAGATGGCCTCATCTGCTGTGCAAACATTCAGCATAGCTTGTGTCCAGTGACAAAGTTGGTGTGACAAAGTTGGTGAATGGGAGTGGGAGCTTTAATTCAGGTGTCCAAACACAGAACCTGGCTTACCAGCCAGCTCCCAGCTCTTCCTCAGGGGTCTGATCTTGCATTCTGGTCATCTTTGCTGTTTTTTTGAAAACTTCCAATTAGGCTAGCAAAGCTGAATTAGCAAAAGGTATGCTGCCAAAAATGAAGTACCTTATAAAATTCAAAAGTAGAAAAAAACCTTTAAAGACAGTGGTTTGTTTTCTCAGTGGAAATAAGTGTGCTTCAGCAATGGGGGACTTTTATTATTGTGTTTCATTTACAGTTTCATTGATTGAGAGAATTTCCTTTAGAATCCAGTCCTTTCTGGCCCCTGTCCATGAATACTTTCCATAATTTTTCTCCAGGATAGTTATAAGTTACAATGTAAGCTGTTAGTATTCTTTAATACATGACAAAGACATTCCATGGATTGTTTTTAAGATTTACTTAGAGCACAGTTGGTTCTTTCTGATCAGCTCTCAGCTCTGGGGAGACAGTGGTCCTAAAGAGCAGCAAAACCAAGTCATTCTTCTACATGTGCAAGATGCTCTTTTCTACCATTGGGTGCTGATCACATCCAACAACTTAAGACTTCTGTTGTTCTACTGCTGTAGTTGTAGTCAGTCCCTCTGCTGTGATTTATCAGCCAGGCTGTCACAGATGGCTTTGTACTGCTTAATTAAGGATAACTTCTGTCTATGGGATTTGATGTGCCTTACTAGTATTTCAAACCCAAACAGTACAATCTTTCTGTTCTTGTGTAGGAAAGTTCTCCAAAATGTGGTGTTTTAACAGACTCGGTGTAATTCTGCATTTCCTGCCCAATCAACCCTGAATCTTACATCTCTTTTTAAATATGTGAGAATGTGTGCCTCAGCACAGGTCCCATGTAGGGATGTTTTAAGTAAACAAGTTCTGCTCCTGAATGATGTCCTTTGTTTCAGCCTGGACCCAGACCCTAATTTACAATTAAGAAGCTTCCTCTAGAATCCCTTTCAGGATAAAAAATTTTTCAAATCCGGTGACTAAATTTAGGCTTAAAAATTCCATACTTGGGTGTTTGAGAAGCTTGGAAGTGACAGATTGCTCTGAAGTTGGTACGAGCTACAGAGTTTTCTGTAAACTTGAAATATTCTAATGAGATGGAAGATACAAGGTTTAATTAGCATTGTAACATGTATAATTTTCACAGCTCACTTTGTCTCTCCACCACCCGTTCTGAAGCCAAATCAGGCAGTCTAGCTCTAGCTATATTTACTTCAGTCTTTTGCATTCTCTGCTTCACTGATTTTAAACAATGTCAGTTTGCATGCAGTGAAGGGAAAACTCAGATATGGAAAGACTCATTATGGAGGGGTGAAACAGAGGGAATAACTCTTTGAGGGATTACGTGGAACAGTGAGCAGGGAGAGGAAGGCACATGGGTCTCTGAACTCTTTGCAACATCAGCAGTGACTGCACAGTCACAAGAGTCAGAACCCAAGGTATCCTTGCATGGCACTGAGCGCCTCAGGGGAGTACAGGGAGCTTCCATTTGTGCTCCCCCAAGGTGAGGTGTTGCGTGGCACAGCGTGAGTGTGCGCTAGTGTCCTGTGGGATAGAGCCGCCTGTCAGGATGAGAAGCCTGTTCTTTGCCTTGCACTACTGGGCCAGTGGATCTGCCCTGGGGAGCCTGTGTTCTGATGGATATGTGTTTCCTGAGGCTCCTTTTCATCTCCTGTTTCTATGTGCTGTGTACGACAGTGAAAAATTTATATAGTTATAAACTCCCTTCTTGCCTTGAAGTTTTATCAAGGGCAGACATCGTACATGACAGTGTTCTGAGGCGTACAGGATGTTCATAAGGCACACTGGCCCCAGCTCCTCAATTTTCTGAGGAAGGTGGACTGTGTGTTAGTTTTTCTGATCTGCTCAGCCACGCTCTGCCTGCTCAGCTTGCATGGGGAGGTACCTGTGTGAGCTGGAACAGCTGTGCTTTAGACAAATGGAACCATGCAAATCCTCAACCTGATTAACACTGGCTAAGTAGCTACCCAGTAGGAAAGACAAAAAACAATTGGAAATGCAAATACTTGAATCCAAGAGGAAACAGCTGTCAAAAAAACCCAAAGTACACATGTACTTCAGTGGTGATAAGTTAAAATGAGAGGATTTTTTTTCTTTTTTCTTTTTCTTTTAACGGGAATTCATAGAATGAGAGCTGAAATTTCATGTGTGCTGTGGCAAGTAAGGCCCTAAGATACAACTGCCTCCTATTTTTCATTTTCACAGTGGTTGTGTTGTTCTTTTCCCTGACCTGATGCAGTGCATCATTCTAAGATGTATGATCGGTTTGTCTGTTGCCCTCTAACACCGATTTTGAATGGAATAGCCATATTCCTTCTAATTAGGAATACAAGACAAGCTCTGTTAATGTGGTACTTGGTTCTTCATATTCATGAAACACTTGGAGTCTCTAGAGCCATGATATGTAACCCACCCACTCATCATCCTGTTCATGTATTTGTCGTGAAGTAATTTTCCTGCTGTCTTTAGGGAGGCTAGACAATTCATGTCTGTTCTGTGTCAAGCTTTTTAACAAAGAACTTACTCAAAATTTCACTTGGTAGAAAAAGAAACTCTTTGATTGCAAAAGAAAACTGTTTGATTAAAAAGAGGAGTATTGGAGAGATGAATTATTTGAAAACTTGTGGGTCTCCCTGCATCCTACTGGGTCTGTCTGTCTAAAGGGCAAATGAATAGCACATAGTTGAAGAAGGAAGAGATTCTTGCCTTGTGAATCAGGAATGAGCTCCAGAGACAGCAGAGGTATCCTATGGATATAGCTGCTAGACATGAGATGCTTTTACTTTTGTGTTTGTAAAAACTACTGTTTATAGACAAATGTTCAGGGGCATTGTATAAAAAGTGGAGTTGAGCTTAGTGGGTATGTGAGTGTATTGTTACCTTCCCCTGCTACATTACATTTTCCCAGAACAATCTAGAAAACATTGATTAAAATATATTAATAGTTAACAATACAATGCTCACTCTCTGTCAGATTTATCTCTCTGTTAGATGTCTGAGCTGGCTTTGAGAACAGTACAACTGGTTCCTGTTCTCATACCCTCCAGGTTACTGTTTATAATTACCTTCCACTCCATTGGTATCTCATTAAACAGGAGACCTACAAGAGCTGTGATAAAAGCCTGTGGCTATGCTGTGCATTTTTGAAGAGCTTTGTTACCTCTCTACCTTTAAAATAGCAAGAGTTGTTGGAGATGGGAAGTCTCCCCACTTACTTTGAGGAGTAATTCAAGTGATGCTGGCAAGGAGGGCTATGGGGTTTTTTAATTAAAAACAAAAAAAAATTGCCCCAAAACCCCAAACAAACCAACAACACAAAGCTCCATGTGTTCCCAGTTTTCAGTAACAATTTATATTGGATTAAAAATACTGTTATTCACCATTAATTAAAAATTATAAATGTAGCTACATTTTAACTAGTCAACATACATACAGCAAAGTTTTTTATTTTTCTGTCTTGATATCCAGTTACTTTTACATTAGACAATGTAGTCTAGGTCAGTAGATGTGACATTTTACATCTGTTTTCAGGAATATTTAACCACAAGTACAGATTTATAACTATTTGTGGTTATAATCACACCTAAATTAATATACTTCCCTCGCTGTATTTTAGTTAAAGTATCATAATCTGTAATTTTAGGAAAATACACGGTTTCAATAAGATGAAAATAGTTGTATTTCTCTATTTTTCAGTCATAAATGGGAGTACTGCAGTGCTGTGGGCTTTTTCTTGCTAGTGCTTTAGCTGGTAGACTAAACAGATGCTTTGACAGAGTGACATTGCATGAATATTTCAGGTTTATTACCAGTTTATGTGGTCTGTATATTTTTTTTTTGTACAATGCAGTCTTTTGATCTGGTTCTTTGTGTTGTGTGCTGTAAAACAGGAGTTAAGAGCACATCAGGACATTTTCAGTATCCTGCTAGCTATGGGTTAGATTTGGTAGTATTTTATCCAAGGCACCATGGCTTTCTTTTTAATGCCTTGCTAGAGTGACACTGTTGATCTTGTAATTCCAATTGTCTCTCCTGCCACCTTCTCTAGCTCTTTGTCTCTTAGGTATCTTTCAGGTTGCTGGTAATTATACCTGCCTGATTTGAAGGAGAACAAAAGTTAAGATTTGGGGCTGGCTTTCCTCCCCACCACCCTATCCCCCTTCCCACTACAGCATTCCCTTCCCTCTTCTGTGAGTGTGCTGGAAGTCCTCTCACTGCCCAGTCTGGAACTAGATTGGACTGTAGCAGAGTGCCAAATAGTAAACCAGAAAAACACAACAGTGTAGTCTTGAAGAATTCATATCATCAGGGAGAGCAAGGTGAAATAAAAAGATGTGGAAATAAATCTGTCTGTTCCTGTTACACCCTTATAATTGGGTCCTTTGCATTTTAGTCTGCTGCATCTCAGGAGGGAGTGGAAGCACATGGAGCCTCCCAGAAAAAGGCAGCTCTCTCCTGTGTGCTCCTTGCCACAGATCCCCGCTGCTTCCCTTGCCTGAGTGCTCATGGTGTAATGCAGCAAATCAATGTATTGAAGAAAAGATGTAAAAGCCACTTTCAGAGCACTTTGTTCCTGGATGATATACTCATGTGAAAGCAAAAATAGCCTGTAGGTATGTTAAGAAGTTTGAGTTTCATCGTCTGATTCTTCATTTCACTAGTTTTCACCTGTTTGCAGTGCAGGTACATATGAGACTCTGCCTCTCTGCCCTTCCCAAATTTTGGCACCTCTGTGAGCTGTGTGATTCCTAACCAGTAGAAAAAAGGAGGATAATTTTGCTTGGGCAGCCATGAGGGTTTGTTTGTTTGGTTGGTTTTTATTGGTGTTTGTTTGGTTTTTGTGTTTGTGTATATTGGTTTTAGAATTAGTTTTTCTCCATCCTAAATCATAAATGTTATCATTACTCAGTAAGTGGTTGTACTTGTAAATGTGACTGGGCTAAGAAAATATTCTTTAATGTAGGAGAGTTTGCTGTACGTAAAGGTCTGTCCTACTATACAAGTAAAATCTAACCCTCTGGTTACCAGTGGGCTGCAGAGTAGGACTGACACTTCTTATGGTGGTGTGAAGTGGATGATGTCTATGGAATCTGTGTCCAGGGAATGTTTATAGTGGTTGGGAGTAATGGACCTGTAAGCCAGTGTTCTGTTTTAGTGTTTCACATCCTTTGTGTGGTGCCAATTGTCTTGCTGAAGACCAAGTCTGAAAAGCAGTGGCTGCTGAAGTCCAAGATGGTACTTGAAAGTAAGTGCAGATTATGATTCAAAACATGGGGTTCTTTCTCAGTGTGTTTTCTTATTTTGAACTCAGTGGAGGAATGTCAAGCATCTATGAATATAAACATGGAAAAGTTCTGTAACATCTGCTACTAATTTCTGCCAGATGAAAGTGGTAATTATGATGAATATTTTTGTTGATGATGCTGATACATTGGTCCAAATAAATTCACTTGCAGACTGTGAATATCTAATTCAAAATACATAATTGTATCACCAAGATATTGACTTAGTGCTCACTTAAATTTTTAATAGTTTTAATTTGCTGGAGAGTTTATAGTTTACTATTTTAGCAAAAAAAAATTGCAATGAAATCAAGCGGTGTTACTGTATTAAATGAAGAGAATGGTTAGAGATTACATATTTGTGCAGTCAGCCCTTAGGATTGGGCTATATTGTTTGATTATTTTTGAGTGGTACAATAACCTTGTTAAAATGACCTCGTGTATTTCAAACAAACCAGACTTCACTGTAGCTTTGACCTGATATTGCCAGTGAAAATTCCTGCTATTATCGGTGCTGCTCTTCCATCTTGCTTTTTCCTGCACTGTTGTGGAGTGCTCATGACATCTAAGGAAGAGCAAGGACAGTGTCTGAGTGGCAGGAAGGCTGTTAAATCATTGAATGCTCAGTGTTGGGTTTTGTCAGGTAAAATAATTCTCTGGAAAGACCAGGAGTGTGGACCCAGAATATGTTTATTTTCCAGATTTTTGAGAATCCACAATTGCTGTTTCATACAGATGCTTAGGATAAAGGACTATGTATAGCAAAAGTGCAGTTCACCTTAGTGTCATGGACAGATGCTTATTTTGTTCTCATTTCTTTAGATATGGCTGATTTTTCATGAGGTACTTCTGCATTCTCCTGTTTGGGCTTCTTTTGGTCCCAGTGAGAACTGGATTTGAGAAGTTGATAGTGAGATGGAAAAGACTTGGCTGGACCTTGGTATGGTGCTGTATTCATGGAGGGTTTGTCTGCATTCTCTCCTGCCAGGGTACCAAACTGTGGGATATGATAGCTGTGCAGAAACTGGCTTGCAATAATCAGCTTATTCATCAGCGTGAGGCAGCTCCATCTGTAACTAGAATGCGTTCATACTCTTAGAATGGCTTGGGTTTGGAAGGATCCTAAAGTTCATCTAGTTCTACCCCCTGCCAAGGCAAGGACACCTTCCACTAGACCGGGTGGCTCAAAGCCCATCCAGCCTGGCCTTGAACAATTCCATGTGTTGGGCATCCACAACTTCTCTGGGCAACTTGTTCCAGTGCCCCTCACCATTTGGCCCAAGTTTGGCCCAAATCAAGTCTGCATGCTTTGGTAGTGAGAGTTTGTGAGACGATACCACAGTTCACTTTCAACTGCCAGACTACTAATAGGTCAAAATGATCACAGGCTTTAAGGGAGTCAGTTTTCCAAATCCTCCTGGGACCAGCTACAGACACTCAGATGGTAGTCAGAAGGAGAACAGAAATCTGTTTATATAGAGGTGCTCTTTAGTTTCTCTGTGAACTTGGGCCAATTGGAAAGACAAGTTCCTGAACAAGAACTGTAGATAACCTGATAATGATTTACCTGTTAGGATAAGCAGAGGTCTCATTCTCCCTGGATACCATGATTTCCAAATTGTTTGAATACACTAATCCATTGTTATTTCAACAGCTTGATCTGCCACTGTTACAACTTATTGTGCCGTGATGATGCCCTCAGCCGCTCTTCACACGGCTTCCCCTCAAGGCCTTTCACCCTCTTCATTGACCTCCTTTGGACACTCTTTAATGTCTTAATATCTTTCTTGTGGTGCCCAAAACTGCCCCAATGTTGCAGGTGAGGTCTCCCCAGGTCAGAGCAGAGCAGGACAATCCCCTCCCTGGCCCAGCTGGCGATGCTTTGCCCGATGCCCCCCAGGACAGGGTTGGCCCTCCCGGCTGCCAGGGCACTGCTGACTCATGGACAACTGGCCATCAACCAGGACCCCCAGGGCCCTTTCCTGGCACTGCTTTCCAACCTCTCATTCCCCGTTCTGTTCATCCATCCAGGGTTGGCCCATCCCAGGGCAGAATCCGGCACTTCCCTTGTTGAGCTTCCTCTGGTTGGTGATTGCCCAGTTCTGGGATCTGTCCAGGTCTCTCTGCAGGGCCTCCCTGCCCTCGAGGGAGCCAACAGCTCCTCCCAGTTTTGTGTCATCTGCAAACTTGCTCATTGTCCCTTCCAGTCCTGCATCCAAGTCACTGATGAAGATATTGGAGAGCACAGGGCCCAACATGGAGCCTTGTGGAACCCCACCAGTGACAGGTCACCAGTCTGGTGTCCTTCCAGTAACTGTTACCCTCTGTGCTCAACCCGTGAGCCAATTGCTCACCCACCACACGATGTGTTTATCCAGCTCTGGGCTGGACAGTTTGTCCAGAAGTATCCTGGGAGAGACAGTATAAAAAGCTTGGCTGAAATCCAAAAAGATTACATCAACTGGCTTCCCTTGATCAACCAAGTGGGTTACCTCGTCATAAAAGGAAATCAGGTTGGACAAGCAGGGCTTTCCTGTCACGATGCTGTGCTGGCTGTGAGACTGAGTTGGTCAGGAACAACTGGAATGAAGAGAAGCGTTAAGTGAGGTTTTTGTGAAGAGACTACATTGTCACAAGGCTGTGTGTAAATACCATCAGATAAGGGGCAGTGAGTGTGTGCACTTGGTTTTAGTTTTAAAAAATTGACAAAACTGGTGTGCAAATCCAGTAGTAGTGGATCTTTAGCCTGGGTGTCAAAGGCAATTTAGGTATCACAGGATGTTCACTTTTGTTTTAGTAGCATGTGAAAGAGATAATTTTAAGAAATATCTTGTAACTGACAGAGCAATTTGAGTTTTGCAGCCTTTGTGCTCATTAGTCCTGGAATACCATTCCAGAACCATAAATGTAAATTGGCTTCTGTTTTGATAGCATATCTGGGGATCCTGCTATAAATTACCTGGGACATTATCTTGTGATATTTATATTACAGTGGTGTATCTGAACATGTGAATATTTGGTGGCAGAAGTATGAATTGTCACAGAAACCTGATTAGTCTTGAATATTTTATATAACAGAATATATTAAATAACACAGTAATATTGCCTCTTTCTACAAGTAATTGCAGCATTAATAACAGGTACTTCCACATAGTCAGTGTTAATAAAAATGTACATTTTCAGAAGAAAATGAATTGTATCAGCAGAACAAGTGTGTGACATGCAGAAATATTTCACAATCCGGTGACCACTAGTATTATAATTTTCATGAAGCAGGTTGTATACAGCAAAGCTAGGAGGGCAGTTTGTTTTACTTGGAGAATTATTCAGATGCTGTGCTGAGAGAAGGTAGGCAAGAAAGGAGAAAGGCAAACAGGCCAGGACCTTGGTGTAATACTTTGTGTAATGGCTCCCTCATTACATTTTTCAAATGGATCTTAAGCTGGACTCAGTATAAAAGCCCCATATGGTACCTTCTGTATGTAGAACCCATGTGGTCTAAACCAAAGGCTTGCCTTTTTTTTTCTTTTTTCTTTTCAATATCTGAAAAATTGGTAGTTTGAGAGGGGTTTTTTGTATTTATTTTGAAAGAGTTTTGGATAAAATGTTGATGCATTTTTGCTTGTTTGAAATGTCATGCATTTTGTTTCCAATTTTCCCTTATTATCTAGGGGCAGTTCCTTGGATGACCTCATATCTTGATTAAAATGTATAAAATGTTGTTTAGAGCCAGGACTAGAAGTGTTTTGTATTTCATCCAGTCTTGTTTGCAAATGTAAACAGGAACATTGCAGCTTGCTTTTTTTCTCCTATTTCATTGTTGTTGATGCAGCTCTTATTTTGAAATTCAAGTAAAATACCTTTATGAAAATACCTCCGAGTTCCTAACTATAACTACTTTCAAGAGCAGCTCAGCCAGATTTAGTCTGGGATGGGAGAAGCATAAAACCAAAATGATTTAACAGAAATTCACTGAAGTGCTTAGATCTGAGTGGCATCTAAACCTTTACATGTTGTAGCCTTTTCACATATTTGTGAATGCTGCCAAGATGTTTCAAAATAGGATGGCATTTAAAAGTAATTGTTGCTGTTGAGACATCTCAGTTGCCCAGACATTTTGAGTGTTAAAATCTTACTGCTTAGCAGCATTCTCAGCTACTCTGTAACTACCATGGAGATCATGCTTTCTTGTACTCTAGTTCTTCAGTGAAAATACTGAGTTTCTTCTAACGAGATCCAAGTGAAACCCAAACCTTGTAGCTTCTCAGAGTGAACTGTAGCTGGAAGTCTGAAGTTTAAGGGTCAAAAGAATGCTAAACCACAGATGATCACATTTCTGTGACTCAGGGTTTTGAAATGATTTATTGTATAATGAATTACCTGCCGCAGAGCACAGGTGGTTCATAATGGTCAGTGTTGTAAGCAAAGCCACTAGACAATATACATAATCAAAGAAGGAAGAAATAAGATCATCACACAAATCAAGAAAGCTGAGATGACTTCACTGAGGAAAGTCAACTTAGGAAATTTCAGTACAGCAGGTGAAGGATATCTGGAATTTTTTGAAGCTGCTTCTGTAAAAGCCAAATATTGGGTCAGTGCATTTGTAAGGTTTCTCTTCTGAACTATTTGGATTTTGTAGGCTGGACTATAATTTAAATTTAACATTTCGAATGATCTTATCTTTGCTCTTCTGGACTGTAGCAGCTTGTGACAGAATGGTGTGTCCCTGGTGTAGAGAGGCTGATGTTGTACTGAATTCTTTGCACGTCATTAAGTATCATTTACTACATTTACCTGTAGCTGTTGTGTGAAGTCTTTTAGTCTTCCCTCCTTCATGCCTCACCCTGTCACCCAGTTTGCTCTACGTGGAGGTTCTTTGTGCAGCCCTGGCAGGTGTGAAAGCCCAGCTCCTTGGGAGCTGTGCCTTGCCTTACCCGGAGCTGGGTCCTGCTGCTGGTTGTAGTACCTGGAGTACCCCTGGACTTTGAACCCTTGCATTAGATACCACTTTGAAGCACTGCTGAGTTGTGCAGTTGGGTACTATGGTCCTTGTTTTACACATGGCAGTCTGGGCATCATGGTATTAAGGGATATATCAAGGTATTAAAGTATAGATCTCCTCACTAAGATCAGAGCAGAAAAGGGGATTGTTTTATGGCTCTCTTAAGTATTATCACAGTGTTTAAATAATTGGATTACAATATCCCTAAACAAATCTTGTGAACTTTTCATAAGTCTGTATCTGGTATTTCTGACACTGTAGCCTTGATGGGGGTGAAAACTGAAAATTATCAGGCAGAATTTAAGATATCTGAAGCTACTACTTCCTGGCTTTCCTGTAGAGGTGTGAGTAATAAAGGAGACATTATCATCTAGCTATAACTCTGAGCCAAAAGCACATGAACTTTCTGAAGCTCAGTGTGCATTCACATTTGCATTCAACACTTTGCTTTCATTTGCCTTATTTTGCACAGTGGGAAGTTGACGATGGTTTGTTTCTCACTCATGTGACCTCTGCCAGCCCAAAGAATAGTGTCTGAGATGTGCTACAGAAACCAAAATGCTCTCTGCCACTGTGGAGCCATCCCTGCTGCCGTGCAAGGCCTCTGAAGGTACCTGTAAATCTACTTCCCTCAGCCTTCCTTCGGAGACTTGCAGAGGGAATGATATTGCTGGATCTCAAGTGACAAATGAGTCTGATCAGGCTGTGTCCTGCAAGCAGCCCAGACAAGCCAGTGCAATTTAGACTTCCATTGCCCATGCACTTCATATTTCTTGCAAAGTATTTGCAGGTGATTTGATGCCTCTTCTAGCTCTTGTCTGCAGGTCCTTTGCTGTCACTAACCCTAAGTTTGTTGAAATGGCATAGCAGTGAAAATAGTTAAGGCTTTATAAGAGCAAAAAGGCTCCCTGTATTTCAGTATGGCATGAAGGAAAGTCTTTTGTGTGTTGTAAAGCATTTCAGAATTGGGTATAAAACAAAAGCTGTTTTAACAGGAGGAACATTGAAGAATTCTGTAGGATAGGTTTCTGACAGAAGAACATGCAAATTTTGTGTTATTTTGACAGTGAGGACTGAAGACTATGCAATAGGGAGCCATTTTTCATCAGTATGAGTAAGTATAATTTAAAATTGTATTGATAAATGTCATAGTTTCGATCTTAAAGACTGCCTGTCAAAATGTATAGCAAAGTTAATTATAAGGAAATCACTGTACTACAAATTAGTTTCTGTTATTAAATTCCTCAATCATTTTGGATTGCATCCAGGTAAATGAGAACCAGCATTTATTATAACAAATATTTTGCAAATTAAAAAAATGCATCAAAGATTGACTCTGAGGACTTTCAAGTGGATATAAGATAAAATGCTGCAGCATAGAACAACACATAGTCAGTGACAGTGTGTATATATCATGCTATAAGTTTGTCATCCCTTTGTCTAAAGTTCTTTCTCTCCCATTACTCTTTCAATAATTTGTAAGAATTGTTTTTTCATTGTCATGATAGTAAGAGTGAGCCTCTTTGCATTTATACCATCTTCTGAGTTATAAACACACAGGGTAGCATAGCAATAGTCAGTGTAAAACTGAGCTTTAAACAGTGTCTGTGAGTTTATTTGTAATCTCTGGAATGAATTTATTGATGTATCTATAATAGTAGTTCTTCTGCAGTAAACTTCATAAAATATTGAGAGGGGGAAAAAGAGTCTTGTCCTGTTCACTGAGTTAGAGTAAATACATGACTTTTGGTAAAACTGAGTGGCTCTTTGGACTTTCAAGCGCTGTGAAGTAGGGTAGTATTAAATTGCTCCTGGTAGCAAATTTGGTGATCTTTCTCAGTGAGCAGACTGGAAGTTTTGAAAATTATAATCCAGTTTCCATCTCAAAACTGACAAGCAGTTTACAGTGTAAGTTTTGTTGAAGACAATAGGGGCATGGTTATTAAATGCTTATTGCTTTTTTGAAACAGAAACCTTGGTTCTGGAATTGCTACTTGTAATTTTTTTTCTTCTCACAGCCTTAAAAGGCCTTTTGCTTAGTTCAGAAACCTAATATTTAATGCCTTTAATTTTAAAGGTCTTTGTAGATTATGTTCTTTAATATACTGACTTAGAAAAATAACTTCATAACAATATTCTGAGGCAGTCTAAAAGCACAGGTCCATAGTTGCACTTGTAGAACGGCATAGGACACCAGTAGGACGTTTGCAGCCACGTTTTTAGTCCTTGTGATAGTGGTATATTGATTATATCCAACTACAAAGCAGAAATAAGGGGTCAAGGTACTGTGAAGTACTTTGTTTACAGTGCTTTCATGGAATGCTCCCGTTACTCAAGAGCCCTGTCCTGCCTTTCCTGTGCATGTAATTTCCTTTAGGTGTTATGTGAGCTGCTTTCACACGGTGCCAGCCTATTCAGGGAACGCTCCATCGTTGCTGCTGTGCTGGGAGGGGAGGAAAAACAATCCCAGCTGACAGTGGGTCTGTTTATTCTTGTTTGCTCGGAGCTGAGTGGTGTGTGACTGGACAGGCTGATGGAACTGGGGCCAGAGTTCTGGGCGGTTCGGTGTGTTCTGTGGGGACTCCACCTGCACAGGGAAATCAGCAGCCATGAAACGGAGAATTATGGAAAACCTTTTCAAAGGAGAGCTTTCATCCTGACTCCTGTTAAACTGATGTTCCTTGCAACCTAGAATGTTAGAAATTTAAATCATCTACCGGCAGAAAAGATCCAAAGTTGTTTCCTGTAGCAACTTTAGGATGTTTTCCTCTTCCCTGTGAAAGATCTGTTTTGTGAAACCTTGCAAAAGTGTGATAGCTTGAATAACCCAACTGAATTTTTGGCTGAACATATGAGTACTTTAAGGTGATGTGCTGTTGTCTAAACTGAAAGAATAATAAAGGGAAGTAAGGATTGTTAAATATATCATATTCATGGCAGGAGTGATGTCTAATGCTTCCCAATTTGTCCTAGTGAATTTTAAAAGAAAAAGAATATGGACTAAAATATTTGAGATAAAAAATAGTAGTGTTAAACACTGAATTTGAGAAGGCATTTAAATTAAATTTATGAAGCTTAAAAAGTGTTCGTTGACACCTGCCAATGAGATAAAAACTATGGGGAGAACACATAAAACTGGTAACAGTAATTACTTACTTTAAAGAGGTTCTTGGAGAACTGAATTCTCAGCCAGATGTAGGATATGCAAAGCTTTGGGTGCCAACATATATGTGTGAGGCATCCACTGATTTCTGAAGCCTTTAGCATTCCTAACAAGTTTGTCTTGCCATTTCATCTTTCCCACAAACCCCTCATTCAGTAGACTGACTCATGGGAAAGGACAATATTGTCAGGATAAAAAGATGGCATGCACAGAGTCATTGAGTAGAACTACCTGGTGCTTTCTGGAGGCCCTACTGGTGCCATTCTTTTTTCTCTGCTGCCTGGGCTCCAAACCAGATCTGATTAGTGCTGCCAAATGCTTTCTGCTGCTGCTCAGCAAATCTGTAAAAGGCAGTACAAACACAAGCCATTTTGTTAGTATATGCTGGATGCTTGCTTTCCTCAGAGATTCTGTAGTGCATTTTGGGAAGGGTTTTTTTAGAGCTAAAAAGAATGCCATGAGCTAAGAAAACCTTTGGGATCTGTACTGCTGGAGTTGGTGTATCACCCTTCCTGTGCCCCCATGCTTGAAAACAAAAACATAGAGATAAGGAAAACAACTTCATTTAGTTTAATGTTTTCAGGTAACACACACACGTATTATTCCCACAGATAGGATATATAATGGGATAACTGGGGCTCCTTAGTGAAACTGGAAAGATACTACTCCAATGTTAAGTGTTAGAGTTTTGAAATAAATAGTACAGGTAGGAGGCATTCTTGAGGATGGAGTTGGATGGGGGGATACTAGGAGCATAGAAATTATGAAGGACTAAACCTTTGTTCCTAGAAAATGGGTCAGAGTGAAACTACAGCAGTGAATAAGTGAATATACACAGGTGTTTGTTCTTCCAGGAAGATTTTTGCCTCATTCCTAATCTTTGGCTTATAAAAAGCTCTTTGAGACTTTCTTCACACTGGTGAAAAATTGCATTGACCCCAAAATAGTTATTCATTTGTTTAGATTTATTCATGTGGTTGAATCATTGCAGCCAGGGGATCTTAACTAGTTTTGGTTGCATTGAAATTTATAATGAACTTCGAAAGAATTATAGTGACTATTGATTTTTAGCCATTACATTTACAGAAAACGGTAACTGTGGGAGTCACTATGCCTGCAAATTGGCAGGCAGAAATGTTTGCTCAAACAAGAAAAAGGGAAATAAAAGGGATGGTGATGACCTGTAGCTTCCTAAGGTAAAACATAAAGGAGTCCCAGGAGATGTAATTACTAAGCCAGCTCTTATTTTTGTCTTGTGATCTTCCTGATTTTCACTACCGTTCCATTAAGTGTGATCAGAAGGATAAGAGGTACAGTGGAGCTCCCTGGCAACAGGGGACTTTCAGGCAGAAGTTATTCAGATCATGCTTAAAATCAGATCCCATAGTAATAGTAATGTCAATGTAATAAGCTGTGCCTTATGTTATATACTTGGTTTATTACACTTGCTCTTATTATGTTGAGCTTTCATGTGCTTCTAAAGGTGCAGTATAACAAAGTCATATTTAACCATAAGTCTCAGATATCATTTGCCAGACAAGGGTGAATTGCTGCTCTGTGGTTCAATTCCCTTCTTTTTCATAGACCAAACAAATACTCTTGCTTGGCTTCTGAAAATCTCATATTTAATTTTATATGGCAAGAATGTGGGGAGAATTTCTGTTCGCAGTGACGTTTATAATTGCCAGTAATGGAGCATAGACATACTGCCATAGGTATATTGGTGTTGCTGGCATGGGATTTAACCATTTAAAATAAGTAGGACAAGAAACTTCACTGAAAAATTTGCTGTTATATTTTTAAGGTGTTATTACTGGTAACATATATGCCTTAGATGGAAAAATCGTAAGTGTGAAAAATCTGTTTTCAAAGATTCTGCAGTTTTGTTTCATGATTGAAATTTCTTATATAAGAAATACAACACTTTGTGGAAAACAAAACAAAAAAAACCAACCAACAGAAAAAAACACCACCCAAAGAGATAGAGATAATATATCAGGTTTGTTGCAGCCAGCTTCTCCATGTTGATTAAAGAAAAGGTATCATGAATGGAGTAAAAGCTACATTTTGACTCCATCTAGTAGCCCTTTCTCCATTCTTGGAAAGCTGGCCAGGTAACCGTGAATGCTTATTCTTTTGAATGTTCTTGTATCTTGGCCCTGCTGTGTGCAAGGAATGAGGCAAAAATCTCAAGTAGAGCATTTGAGTCAGTTTAACTCCAGTGCTGAATGTCCAAATTGCATTGTCGTGATCAAAATTTTGTCAAAAAGGAAACACACCTCCTGTATAAAGTGAAGAATTTTTTGCTAGTGTAAAACAAACTTTCACAGTCTAATTGAAGAATCGTTATTAGTCCACATCCATTTGCTACTGGATAAACAAAAGAAATCAATGCTACATACAGAACTAGATCCCAGTAATAAATAATGCAGGTAAAATTGTTATGCACACCCAGTACTAACTGGTTTCAATCCCTTTTCCAGCTGTTATGCTCACCATTGCTTGATCCTCTGAGTACTGAAATAAAGAGCTTCAGTCAGGTATTTGGGGGTAGGGGAAATGCACCCCTTTGCCTTGGAGTATATTAAGTTGATGGTTTCTCTTTCCTCCTCCTCCTCCTCCTGCTTTTTTTGTCCCTTTTTTAATTTATGTGGTAGGTAAACTATATATGGGGTAAAAATAAGAGTTTTTAAAGCCAAACCCCTTCATCTGTCACAACTTTTCTGCCTGCTGGGTTTGTTATTTCTTGTGCAAACAAATATGCTTTCCTTTGTCCATGGGAAATGGGAGACAGTGTCATGCTGGGGTCTTTTTTAATCATGTTCTTTCTTGGAACAGATTCCCTTTCAGGGTTAGGGGCAAACTTCAGTGATAAGTAGATCAGAAGTCCTCAGGAGCACAGAAATTTGTGCACTATAGTCTTCTTGATGCCTAATCAAGAAAATTTGGGAAGAAAGCTTAAGCTTGGATTGTGTTTAATTTTTCCAGTGACAATTCCTTCTCTTGTGGAACACTTCCTTTTCTTGTTTGAAAGAGTGTCAGCAGTGTTAAGAATTTTGGGTGCCACCTCTTCTCGCTGTCAGGAGAGTCTCTGTGGATGTTGAAGCTCTGTCTGGGCTTGGGTGCTGGGCTGGCTTTCTGCTCCTGCTGTTAGAATGGGAATCTTATGAATCTCTAAGAGAATAAAAGTCTGTTAGGGAAGACAAGAGGGGCTGTGTTTATTAAAACAGCATCCAGCAAAGGAAAAAGCTGAAGAAGAGAACTGATGTGAAGCAGCAAACCCCTTTCCTTTGGTGTATTGTACTGTGTGGTGTTTAGGGGCAGTATTTGGGCTGACCCAAAATGGAGCTGCCTTTCCTGTGAAGAAAGGGGCTGTAAAGTGAGGATTTTCCTGGGGGTGTGTGTGTGTGTATGTGCAGTTCTGAACCAAGGGTGCCTCAAAAATGGAGCATGTGCTTCCTGGGGCAGGTGACTGATGTGCCCAGAGGGTGGAGAGGCCAAAGCTTCTGGAAGTGCGGCGGGCAGGGGCTCACCTGTGTGAGGGGGGATGTCACCTGCATGGGGAGGGGCTCATCTGCATGAGGGGGGATGTCACCTGCACGGGGAGGGGCTCACCTGTGTGAGGGGGGATGTCACCTGCACAGGAAGGGGCTCACCTGCGTGAGGGAGGATGTCACCTGCACGGGGAGGGGCTCATCTGCATGAGGGGGGATGTCACCTGCACGGGGAGGGGCTCACCTGTGTGAGGGAGTCCCCGGAGGGACACCTGGGGCAGGCTGCTTCTTGGTAAGGAGGGCTGGGGCTGCCTCAGGGCCACCCCCTCTCTATCCTCAGGGAGTGATTTATTTCTGGAGTTGGGTTATTTGTGGGTTTGGGCAGTTTCAGCCAAAATCTGTTTGCCTCAGGTGCTGAGGCGGTCAGTACCAAAATGGAGGGCAGGGTCCTGTTGGGACAGGGACAGTTCTGTGGAAAAGCACCGTGGCATGGCCAAAACATGGAGAGGGGAGAGGAAGGGTGAGCAGGCTGTGCCAGGGCAGTGAGGAGAGCAGGGATTTTGGCAGGAATGCATGGGAGCAGGAAGGGTCACAGCAGGAAAAGAGGTGGGTCTGGGCAGGGAGGAGGTGGTGGGAGCAGTGTTGCACGGGATGGGATGTGGGAATGAGAGCCTGAGGATGAGTCCCCTTCATGAGCTCATGGTGGACACAAATTGGACTCTCTTATCAGAAAAACTGATTAAAATTCAAATTCTTGCCTTTTTTTGCCAAACAAGGTGGATATTCCGTGGGAAATATGTGGGATGGGTACTTTACAGGTGACCACACATCATGGGATAAGGATTTCTTCTGAAGCTGAACATAGTCTAGCTCTTCTCAGTACCCATACTACAAACACTTCTTCCCTAAGAATACACATTAACATGTGCTAGAAGCTGTCTATGAATCCAGTAATGTAAAACATGAAAATGCATTGCAGACTAACTGTGCGTAGAATTAACAAAAAAAGGGAAAAAAAGAAGCAGATGAACTCAGCTAAGCTGGAGCTAAAATCTTGCAATACTCCATGGTTATACAGATCACTGATGGAACATTTTACCACTGTTGTTGTATCAGGATCACTGCTGGCTAATAATCCTGTCGTGAGGTATTTTTTTAGCTGCGTTTTTATTGATTTAAATAACTTGCAGTTAATCAGATTAATTTTCTTCTTGCTTTTAACTGCAAGTTGTCTTCTTTCAGATCAAATGTATTTTTACATATCTAAAATATGTAATAGCACAATAAACCAGCCCTAATCTGTGTATAAATTAGTTGATGAAGAAAAACTGTATACAGAATATCTAATTAAGCATAACAGCATTCATATTTTTAACTCTATGCTTAAATTACAGAAGTAGCTGCCAACTATTCCACTATAAAATCAGATGATGTAGCAATATTTTCGGGAAAAAAATAAAATTTTTGCTGCACCAGAAATCATCAACTCTATCTTTGCACTTAATTAAACTCTAGCAAATGTAAACCAACAATGAGGACTGTAATACAGACAGGGGAACTGTATCAGGGAAGGTCCGAGATATACAGACAGGAAAAACAGTCACCGTTGATAGATCAAAAAAAAAAAAAGCAACCAATATTTATTACAAAAGGTGGCCAAGAAAATGAACAAACCCAAAAGGGAGGACGAGGAGAGGAATAAGCCCCCAGCGCGATCTCCCCAGTTACCCAGTTGTTGCCTATAAAGTTGTCTTACCGACCTAGCATACCTATAATTACCCAGAGCAGAAGCGGCATCCTTGGAGAGTCAGTAAGTTAACAAGCTGGCAAGCGTCCCCGCCAAAAGGCAATGCTCTCCTTGAAGTAAGCTAGCTCACTCCAAGCGAGCACTATCTGCTTTTTAAACAATTAATTGAGAGACCACAACCTCCCAGGTGTGGCCAGCACCGCCCAGCCAAAGGCCCTCAGTCCCCATAACCCCGCGGTTATGTCAGTGCACCTCTTCTGCCCATGCATGAGAACTTCAGAAATCCCCGCACGCATGTGCAGTGCATTTTGGGGTCTATCTTAATTGAGTCTGGGGCCGAGCCTTCCTCACTTCATCATCACTTTCTCCTCCAAATGCCCTTGACAGACAAGTAACCAATCACAGGACACCAATTAAAACAGTTTATACAAGGAGCTCTCTTCAAGGACAATTTTCCTGTTTATCAGTGCTTGTTTTCCCATAACTTGGCAGGGAAAGAGCAAAACTTTCACAGGTGGCAGGGCCAAACACAGACCAAAAGTATCAGCATAAATTTACCCTGATACAGGGAACCACATATGCTTTACTGCTTTTTAGTTATGTAGCAATATAAATCATATTGGCAAAGGTCACTAAGTGCCGTTTGTAGTGCACCAAGCTCATCCTAGCAGGAGTGGAAATTCCTAACAAATAAAACCAAAATACAGCTCAGATTCAGTGGGAATACAGTTCTGATATCAATCATTCCCTAAAAGACCTGATGATCCATAAAGCTAATATGCTTTCATTTGTTCCTAGTTATGTGTTCTCTTGCCCATGCATATGCTCATGTCTTGCCTTTACAGGTGCACGGTGTTTTGAAGGTACTTTATTTTGTGATATCAGAAGTGATAGTTGGGTGTCATAAACCATTGCTTCAATTGGAAGAGGTTAAAGTGGTTGCACCCTTCATTAGAAGTGTACAAGAAATACAGCAGGGTGCCAATCAGGTTTGGAGATGTAAGGTTCTAAGAGAAAAATTCCAATTTTCTCTCTACTGAACAGGCTCAGGAGAGTGCGTTTATCACCACTGGCATTAGAAAAAATGCCAGCTTTGTTTAGAGTGTTATATATGTATTTATTAAAAAAATAGTTTCTTCAACACCATTAAGTGTAGTTTTGATATGGTGATCTTTACAATCTAAAAATCCTGGAACTCATAAATGGAGCAGGATTGACTCCAGCCAACAGATGCAGTGAATCACTCAGGCAGGTCTCATTGTTAGGGGTGGAAATCAGCATCAAAAAGCATTAAAAGATTGAGGTGAACTAATTGTGCATTATGGTATTGAAGGGATTGTATGTCATGGCTAGGACGCTGAACAGTTGCTCCAATTTTTTGTCAACTTCCACAGCTTTCTGTGCATTTGACTTTCTGAAACATGACTGAAAATAGGAGTGTGCCCAGACCCAGGCAGGAGGGCTGAGGAGTGAACTGCAGTGCTGCTGCTCTAGTGTGCTCCCCTCACTGCTGACTAGCAAAGAGCAACTGTTCAAAGATGGGTCCTGGTAAGTAATTCTGTCTGCTCCTTCCTCTCTACAGGGTAACACCACACACAGCTTCCTGTAGCTTTGGATCTGCTTCAATGATTAATTAGTGCATTTGTATTTGAATGTTTTTCTTCATGGGAGGTGTTGGTGCACTGGAACCAGCCCTAAAAGCATGTAACAGCTCCTAGACTAATTTAAAGTTCAAAATTTGAAACTAGGTAGGCAATTGTGGGTTATTAGAGTACATATGAGAAATAATGACTGAGTCTCAACGAAAAAATTGTTTGAAAATTGAACAATTAGAATCTAATACTGTCTCCTTGGATTGCTAAGGTTGTCTTCTGTCACATACACAGTACTGATGTGCTGGGTAGCACAAGTTTACAGCAGACAAGAAAGGCAGGAGTCTGCTCAGTGGAGTGGAAGCAAAAACATCTTGTCAACTTACTTTAAAACAATTACTGGAGCTTTTCTGTATTTTTCTACAACTTTTTTCTTCCAGTAACTGGGGATTTTACACTGAACAGTTGTGTGCAATTACACCATGGCACTATCCAATTAACCACCCAAGGCAGCACAGCTCAAAGAGATTGCTAAATGATGTGTCCCACCAGTGATCTGCACTTGTTAACCAAGGGGCTGGAGCAATGTTCTTCTGGAGTGGTGAATCCATTTCATGGAGCCTGCATGCTGTTTTAAGAAGTACAGTTTTTCTTGTTGTCCATATGTGTATTCTAATGGTGTATTTGTGCCTGGTTACTTCAGACTAGAAAGTTTTTCCATGGTGTATCTTTGTTCCTTCTTCCTGCTGTTGCATGTACACGTTTTGATGTGGAGGGGGCGATTTCAGTTCCTTTCTCCTGCTCATCTGACATGGAGAACTCTGCTTCTGAAATTCTTTCCCAGTAGAATAGCAAACATTTTACTCCCTGCTCCTTTCCTGATTCATTTTACCAGCACAAGGTCAATTTTTTTTCCCCTTGGGAAAATAGTGAATCAATGATAACACAATGAAATTGTGTTGTATACAAACTCACCAGTTTCAAATCTTCAAAATCCTCTTCTGAGTGTTTTGCCACCCTCTTGGTGGAACTCCAAGCTTATTCTCTCATTTTCTTGGATCTGCAACATTAAGTAATAAGCAACCTCCCTTATCCCCCCCCCCCAAACCCCAACCAACTAAAAAAACCAAGTAAATGAACAAAGACCACCCCCCAAGCCCCCTCACCCTCAAAATCCCCAAACCAACCCAAACACCTAAACTACATTCGAGTCAGAATTGAGTATGATTGTCTTTAACATGAATACTCTATTGACACAAAGATCAGCTTAGGGCAGTAAATAAATAAGATTCCTCATGATACATCACTGAGAATTAGGCTTCACGGAAAGAGTGATGTGAAGTAAGGCAGTGAGCTTGGAGACCTTTAGTGTGGGGGTGTGTGTCCACCAGCTCCTCCTTTTGAGCTGTGGGAGGAAATGGAATAGCTCCCATCTTCCAGCAGCTGGTACTCAGACATTCTACTTCTATGCAGATGTAGATGAAAATTTTTTGGAAGGAGTTTTTCCACGTGCTCTTCAAGCTGTTCAGTGAATCCCATTTCTCTTGTCTTTTGCACCAGATTTCTTGTATTCCTGTTTTATTCCTGTTTTCCTTTTTTTTTCCTTTTTTTTTTTGAACTGAGATGAGTATGAAAGAAATTAGTAGAAAGCTTCCCATTTACTTTAGTCAGCTTTAGGTTGTAACCACCAACATTTCTAGTATTGGTTTAGAGAAGCAGGCATAATTTTATTGGCCACTTAGGAGGCTTGACTATTGCAAGAGTTGCATGACAGTCAAATTTGGATATTCTATTCACATACTCACACTTCAAAGAATTTCAGAAACCAATCATTGATCTTACAGGTTGGCATGCAACAAAAGTATTTTTATTATAAAATAAGGTATCTTATGATGACAAATACAATAAGTAATTTTTTTTGCTTTACTTTGACCTGTATCAGATGTAGTCTAAAAAACAATAATTGATGTGATATATGTCACTGAAAGCACACAAGAGGGAAAGAAGGCACCGAATAAAATGACAAGGTTGATTTATTAAGACTCAGAAATCCCCCAGTTGCATTTCTCATGAGTGTCATAACACATCTCTAATTAGTTTGGAAAGGCTATAGGACCTGGAGTGCTGAATCAAGCAGTCAGACTTCACAGAAGTTATAACTGCTAAAATATTCCTGTGTTCTTATGATGCTGATCATGTTTCCTTGCAAAAGCAAAAGCAGCTAGGATTGCAAGCTCGCTTCACTGTGCAAGCAAAACACTTATTTACAAAGATATATAAGTTTCCTGAGATGACAGACTGTACTTACTGCTTTTGAAAGGGGGTCAGTGTAATGTCAGCCTTAGAAAATGATTGTCTCCTGACAGTGTTCTTGGACAGCTGGTCAGTCTCTTCTTAAAAGAAGCTGAAGCATGAATCAGTATGTTGTTATTTCTTTTTCATGAGCTCATTAACCAAGCACTTTGTGCAGCAAAATACCCCTTCCCAAACTGTATCTGTCAATACAGAATGTGATGATCTGTGTTTGTGCCAACAATATTTTTGTTAGTGTTCTTCTGACACGGTAAACTGAAACACTGCCTTTCACTTCAAAGCTGAATCACTGTCTATGTAAAGGAAAGATGTTCAGAGTTCTAACCATGTGTTCCTTTTGCAAAACTATTCCAGGGACTGAACAGCCCATTGTTATTGTTAAATCTCTGTTATTTTTGCAGCGGATCGTGTTCAGTGATTAAGCTTTATATTGCGGACAGGTTTTAGCTCCAGCTTTGGGATGCTGATATGATTTTTGAATCTGTTGACTCCTCCTCAGAGAACCAAACCCCTTTCTGCCACGAGTGTTTAATTTTGCCGCTCTTCATTGCATTCAACCCAGCAGCATCCTTTTGGGCATAAAATGATTTCAGGGGTGCTTTGTATTGGATCCTGTGAAAGGTCTTAACAATCACAGTCTGGAGAGATGGGGCACAATTCCAGCATCGAAGGATGCAGTCAACCAAATGCTGATTTTTGAAGTGTTCAGTGTACTATATAAGAAAAAATGATCATTTTTGAACATCAGTCAGATTAGACTAACACCAGAGTGCCCAATTTTCTTTGCCTTTTGCTGAGTTTTCTTCTGACATGTCATTGTAAAATTGTTAGAGAAAACCACAGGTTCACTTCAGCAGAAACAATGCTTTCTGGTTGCAACAGAAGCCTGGCACAGTCAGCAGGGATGCAGGGACAAACTAGGAAATCTCTCCTTCCCCTAGGCATTCTTGAGGCACCTCATTTTATGTACTGCTTATATATAAACATATAAATATTGTAAAGTTTCATGTAGCAACAGAAAACGCCCTTTTGCTTGGATTGCTTTTACTGTTAGACATTTGCCTAAACACATTCTTCTCAGATTTTTGTTGGTTAGATTGTTGTTAACCAAAACACACTCTGAACAAACTGAGTGGTCTGCCTGGGGTAGACCACCTAGAATAGATAGAGTTGATTTTTAACTTTTAACCAAAAAGGTTAGTCTAACCTTTCTGAGGTAGTGGGTTCAATATGTCAACAGACTTGTTTCTTAGGCTTAGTGCTTTTTTTTTTCTTTTTTTAATTCCCCAAACTGAAGAACTTCTGTGGGGGTCTTGCTCATTCAGGGATGTATAACCCTTAATTTTAGGTTTTTTTAATACTCCTTCCTCCTCTTTAATTGCTTGGGTTTGGGTTTTTTAAATGGTATTACTAAGTATAAATAGTTTTTATAAGCACTATCTCTTATTTAATAGAATAATTAAAATGCTGCTCAGTATTGAAGTATTTTATTAAACTTTCAGATGTGATTTATGATTGTTTTGTCTAAACCAGCTCCCCACAGCTTCTACTGGCCTCGTGCCAATTCCAGAGTGATTTCTAACTGGTTTAAATTTTGGCAATTTAAAATTATATATTAGAACATGTGTAGTCTTTGATAGCAGACTTAAAAAATGCACTTTTAAAAATACATAAAAAGCATAAAAAGTGTAAATGGATTCTACAACCAGTGAAGACGTTTTTGTAGGAATGCATCAATATCTACTTACAGCAATCTGCTGAGATTATTCTTATATTGAAATTGTACTTTCAAATAATTAGATATTTGTCTGGAAAGCTCTAGGGGCTGGGGAGGAGAACACTTCCATAAGCCTGAGGTTTTTATAGCGTTTGCAGTCCATTAGTCAGAAGACACATTACTCATTTTTTTCAGTCGTGGAAGATTTATATCTTTCAGTTAATTGCTCATACTTATGGTTTTAATGCGTGTAGAGTGTTCACTTCAGAGTATTCCTTTAGACATATATGAATGATACAAATTGTAAAGCTGTAAAGGAACTCCAATATGTGTACTGTGAGGCAAAACTAACGTGCCCATTTGTGAGCTGGAGTTGCAGTTCATCAAAAGTCTCTTCACTGTATGATGCTGTACCATCAAACCCCCAAATTCTACAGTTTGCATCTTGACAAGTGAGCTGTAAGGCCAAAAAGAGCTGAGGTGTGATTTTTTTTTTCTTTTCTTTCTGCTAGAACAGTTAGAGGGAGCTGCAAAGCACAGGTCCTATGTCTGTGTCATGGCTGTCAGCATTACAAATTTGCTAATTAATAAGAAAACAAGAGCTAAATATAAAACATGCAGGATTTAATTTCGAAGCATGAAGGAAGAAAAATGACAGCCTTCTTCTGCAGTGACAGTAATTACTAAATTGAGGAGAACAAAAGAAGGACTTGTAAGAATGCAGAAGTTATTTAGGGGCAGGTATAGTCACTTATCCCTTTTTATCTAAAATATCACAGCTGTATAATGCTTTTAAAGCTTTAAAATACACAACAATATGAAATTTGATGAGAAAAAAATATTTTGAAGAGCAATTAGAGCTGGAGCGATTCCCGTTTGTGCTTTTGGAAATTCTTCGAAGACAAAGTACAAAAATTATAGAGTTAGTTACTTTGGCAGTAATTATGTCACAATGTGAAGACATGTATTTCCTCTGGTCTGCCTTATTTTCTTTCCTGAGATAGCTGTAGCATTGTTTTTTCCTTGCAGGTTACTGTTTCTCCTTCATGCAACTGCAGCATTAAAAATGCTCTAATGTAGTAATAAAAATTGTGTTTTGAGAGCCATGAGATTTGTGGCTCTTATGAGTCTCCATCAACAGCTGAGTTCCACAGGTTTCAGGGGACTGTTCCATGTGTCTCTGTCCCTGGGCTCTCATGCCCTTCATCTAGGTTTGATATTTTAGATTTTCCAAGAAGGTAATAGGCAACACCAAATTATTTTATGAGGAAAAAAGTTAAAGGGTTTTTCTTTTGATTAGCACAAATGAATAATTTAGAAATACTTGAGTTACTAGTTAGTGATCTGAAAGTGGTGCACTTGTCTGGACAAAGCCAGTGCTATGCAGTAGAAATAGAAATACAGACCTGTGTGTTTCTGTGCAGTGACTTGAGCAGTTTTTTAATCCTGAATTGAGTGAAAGCTCCTTTGATTTTGTGGTAGTGCTCGGTATGATTAGCTGTGGGGCACCTTCTCACTGGGGAAAGGAAACGTACACAGGGAAAAGCAGGGAAGTAAAACCACTGGAAAGTCAAGTCTTCTATAGTGTGTTGATAACTCTTCATCTCTGCAGTGATCTGGAAAACCTTATTTGGCCAATATGCCTTTGGTATGATTCATCACCACAAGTGGTTTTGCATGCCATGAACAAACCTGATAGTTTGTAAATTACAGTCTGGGAGAGAAGATTACTTTTGAAATATCTTTTCAAAAGTAAATTGTTCCATTAAGAGATCTTTTTCTTATAAAGCAAACTTGTCTGCAGAAAATTCGTTTGTTTTGGTTTTTTTTTTTTTTTATCATCGTGTTTGAAATAAAGTCAAAATATTCAAGATCATAGTCAGCTAATGCATGACTTCACTGAAACTAGTTTTCATTTCCTCCTGTCCTTTTGCTGGGTGTGTGGGGGTTTCTTCCCTGGTGCTTGGGATGTACTAGAGAGGGTCTTTCATGCATATTATTGTGAGGGTTGGGGGAAACCCTGTAGAGCAGATCTTGCAGAAAGACCAACCCACTGAGGGGGAGGAGGATGAAGTACCTATTTGACAGCAGTCTTTAGCAAAGCTTTTTATTTTTTTTCTTTTTTTAATAAGATCTTTTTTTTTTGTTTGTTTCCCCCTAAATCAATTCCAGTCCAATTGAAACCTAGCATATAAAATCCAGGTCTAATAACTTGCTATTGTTTCACCAGCACTTCAGTGCTTTTAAGCTCACCTTAAAGTGTAGAAGGTTGTCTTCGGAATCTGCTGTCCTGTGAAATGTTTTCACTGTCATATAAACTAAGAAACCAACATACAAAATGCTGTATAACAAAACACGCATCTGCTTTTAGCAATTTTCTGAGGGTTTTGAAGGGTGTAAAGCCCTGAGAGTGCCTTGAAGTCTTTTTTACCTGGAGCTGATTGTAGTTGTTCAAAGTACATGGATGATTTGTTCCTATGAGATTTAACAGAGAAACTCAGGTTTAGATTTTCAATAGTTTTCCCGTTTCTGTCTGGTTCAAGGGCTGGGTAAGTTGTTTAAATGACTCAGTGGTAACTTTTCCTGTCTTTCATATTTTGCCTTTTAAATGCACAGGCCTGATTCTGTGCTGTGTCAGGAAACTCTCCAATAAGGCTTTTCATTCTGCACTACTGTACTGTCATGCTTTCCTGGTGATCAAGGGGAGACTTTTCCACTTCCAGTTAAATAACCTCAAATGTCAGGACTTCAGAAATAGAGGCACTATCTAGATTGGGCAGCAGAAATAATATCTAGCGTTATAAACCTCAGAGATTTTGCCCACTCTGCCAGAATGTTGTGAGCGCTGCAAGAGGCTGCTGGTGACCCTTGTAGCACTGATTTTCATGGATAGACCTACAGAACCCCCAGTGCCTGAGCACTTCAGGGCTGACCCAAAGTTAGAGCATCTAGTTAGGGGCACTGTCCAAATGCCTGTGAAACACTACCAGCCTTGGTGTTGGAGAGGCTGGCAGTCCTTCCATCAAATAGCCTGTGTGCTGCTTTCAGAGATTCACTGCTGCAGGCTTGGTTGAAGTCTTAGGATTGCCTTTGGATCGCGAGCTCCCTTGATGGCAACCATTCACACCTTCCAACATAGTATCATTAGGCTACTAGTAATGATTGTAATCCCCTGGTGAGCTTGACAGAACCTGTTTTAAGATGTCGAGGGAAATGACATATAAACTCTGCAGGTTACAATTTCTGCTGTCATTATTGTAGTTTGCTGCATTGTTCTTTAGGTATTTTATGGGATTGCTTTGTATGAGGAATGTATTCCAACACCAATTTTCTTCTACATCTTTACGTTATATGTGTAATGGAGTGATGGATGGCTCAGTGACACGTACCGGAGAGTTTGATGGGAGTCTGGTCAAGAGTGGTTATTGCCAATTGAACCTGAATTTAGCACAGGAATAAGGAATTGTACTTGACAGAGTGATTAATTATATCTGATAAAAATCAATAATCCTCTGTCAGTTTCTCTATGTATCCTCTTTGAAAAGATGGACCTACAGTATCCATAGGATTTTGTAGCTGTCATTAGATTATGTGTAGAAAGGGAAAGGGGTTACATGTATGTGAATGTGGTGTGAAAAACTTCCAGGACTGCTGTTATCATCTAACTAAGAAATAGTTGTGCTGGTGAAAGTTAATTGCTTCATTTGCCACAAAATAAAGAACTATATTCCCAAAAGTCATTATTTGACTCAGAATAGCAAGAAAATAACAGCAATAATCATCTAATTTGTTGTCTCTTTATTTTTTTAAAGTAGAATGATTATTTAGAAAGAAAATTGATTTTTTTTTTTTACTAGCAGATAACTGATTAAAACAGAGGAAAGTATCTCTAATGCAACTAGTTTAAAATCTTGGCATCTATAATGCAGAATTACTGTTACACCAAATGCAACTGTTTCTGTTATTTTGGTGGGGTTCTGGGGGAAAGAAATTCCTGTGATTGTGATAGAGTAAAATAGATGTGTCTTTGTATTTGCTCAGTTGAGTTTCAAAGGTAGAAATGCTATTTCAGGATTCTAGGAAGGAGAAATAAATGAATAACTCTAAGTATTGTGCTTTGCATTATGGAAAAACCCACACATGGATATTTCACCATTAGACCATGCCTTGCTATATGAACGATGAATCCTCTGAAAGAAACTTTCTCTGGATATTTTTAAACTAAGTCTCTAATTTTGGTCCTGCTGTTGAAACTTTGTTTGTGTGTCTTATATTAGCCCTATGTTCTCTAAACTGCTTCTAAATGGAGCACACTAGAGAGAAATTTAATGCCTCAGAAATAGGATTTAAATTTATTTGTGCAGTCATGGGCAGAACACTGATATGCCAGGGAGCACGTGAAAAGAAAATTCTTTTGTTAGAAGTCTGCCTCTAAGCTGGCAAAAAAACCCGCTTGATGGGTTTCTTTGGCTCTGTCTGAACTCTTCCATCGCCCTGCATGGAGCATCATCAGCCAGCTAAAAATCACTCCAGCTGAGTGAGAAGAGAGAATATTCTCTGAGAAGAGACAATATTCTTCTGAAGAGTGAAATTCCTGTGGAGAGCTCTTACACTTTGGTAGTGTGGCAGTGCTGTCTTTCTCCTCCACCATTGTAACAAGAAAACATTTTTTTTTGTCTGTAAATAGCAAGTCGAATCAAATCTCCAGTCACACTTGCTTATGGTTGAAGCTGGGGGAGATGGTCTAAAATGATGGAACAGCTTGTTCCATCAGTTCCAACAGAATTGCAACTGAAAGATGCAATTCCACTCCTTCCACTTGCGCCTGCGTGCGGCTCCAGCCCTGTTCATCTGACCCCTCCGGGAATTGCTGCATTTCACTGAGCTGCACAACCCACACAAGTGCAAAGAGGGAGCAGTTCGGTGCCGTGTCACAAGGCTGGAGCTGGATGTGGTGCAATCAATCCAACTGCTGGAGGGAGGGCATGGAGGGAGACAGGACTGCAGAGCCATGCATGGAGCAATTTGGAGAGAGACAAGCAGCAGGACAGACAGTGGTGTGCAAAGAGCTCTTAGATTAGCTCAGCTGTCCTGCCAAGTGACTTCAAAGCCCCAGTACAGCTATCAACATCTTTGGGAAGAGAACTTGTTGTGAACAAAAGACAGTTTTTTGTTGGAGCAGAGGACATTGCTAAGCAACTGGTAGCACAGTAGCAGTTAGAAATATTTATGTGACATAAGCTTTATTTTTTATGTGAGAGCTTTGCCTCTCTACCTCCAGATCTTCTGTGTTGTTTGTTCTGAGTTCCATGGCTGAGGTTGCCTAGCACTTAGGTCTCTTTTGAGGGTATTCTGCTAAATCCTTGAGCTAGATAAGATGCTTCCTATTCTTCTCAAGTCCGTAGTGCTACCATATATATTCAGGCATTGGTGGTTCTCATAAGCAGATTAACGATATTTTGGTATATGCAATTGTCCTTACTAATAAAGTTGAGTTTTAAGGTAGAGATTGTAACTCTTGCTTCACAGGAGTGTTTCTCCTATTGTTTCTGTCACTTTTGTGATCTAAATGAGTGGTGTGTAGGATAAATGAGGCAGCTGTTTCCCACCTGTTTGCAGACCTCTTCTGCTGATGTAAACCATCACACAGCTGGCCAGATATTCTTGGAGTATAATATTGGTAATTTATGGAGAGCCTTGGAAACAGCTAAAAGGTGACATAATGTGAAGGGCATTAGAGAATTACAGTATGGATTCTGAAATTTGCCTTTTAAAATTCCTCTGCATGTTTACTGCTTAATGTTCTTATTGCCTATGAGAAAATGGGCGTGTGGTTACTGAGTGATGGGCCAGATTTGTTCTCTTTTCCTTGACTTCAGTGATCAGCACTGGTGTAACTTCAGTGCAAGTCTGGTGCTGTTATTCTGCTCCTGGAATCAGATGTAGTCTACTCCTGACATGGCCTTTCAGATTCCTACACAGGCAAGAATTATGGCTATAAATAGAGATATTTTAGAGACTTACTGGATATTTGTTTCTCACTTCAGACAACAGTGATTCATATATTTGTCACGGAAATGTTGGAGTTTTTTTTCCTTCCTTTTCATTTAGTAATGTAGTAACTTAAATGCCAGAAATGGCCAAAGCCATAAAATATTTGTTATTTTTAACTTTTTTTGAACAAAATTTACCTCTAGGGTTTTTAATGGTTTGTGTATTTTAGATTTTTTTTTATTTGCTTTTGGTTATTTGTTCTTGGTATTATCTTCCTTTTTTACAACCTAAAAGATATACTTTAACTCTCACACTGTAGGATTTCTACTATTATGGACATCTGGTTTTTTTATAGTACTATGTTTCCCTAGTCCTCTAATTCTTAATCATATTGGGTTGGTTCTAGAGGATAGAATAATGTTAAACATGATTTTTTTCCTCCCTCATTCTGCATTTGTAATACTCTATGGCTTTTAAAGTGTGGACATCGCTGAGATGCAGGAAAAGACATGTAGGCAGATGGATAGTTTAATGACCTCACAGACTTTCAGGAGTCAGTGTGTAAATTATATTAACTCCCCGTGGCTTGCAGGCACTTAATCCTCAATCAGTTAAACTTCAGTTGTCAGACAAGAAAAACAAGGAGAAGATGGGTTTGTATGTTAGGTTTATATGAAAGTAGCAACCTTGAATAAATGTATTAATAATATTAGATTTTAGGGCTCTCATTTTCAAAAGGTTACTCACAAAGCTGTCATGTTGTTTCAGAACAGCAGCTTGTGGAAGGTAAGAATGCCCCACTAAATCTACCAAACTTAATAGGCTGGGATGGGGGTGCTGCTAAAACAAGTCTGATGTGGTACTTGCACTTCCTTCATCTGAACTTTCAGATAGATTCAGCAAAATCTCCAGAGAGAAATGAATGGGAAAAATAATTGTGCTAAAAGGCAGAAGTCGAACACTCAGAAAAAAAAAAGAAAGTGAATTATTTGGGCTGTTACTTTATCAAAAAGAAAAATAGCAGGCAATGGAAAGCAGAAACTAATTTGGTTTTGGCACAAGCGTAGCAAGCGTCCAAAGGAAAACTGAAGCGTAGGAAGTAAGTTTTGTACATGGAGAGAAATATGATGCAGTGGGGGTAAATGAAGTGTGGCTAAATAAAGAAACAGAGTTAAGGTATGAAACACTAAGGTAAAGTATGGAGAAAGTAAGAATTCAGAGAATAGATGGCAAAATAACATCTGCCCTGAGTCTCACGCTGCTGCTGAGCCAAGAAGTGACTCTGCAGGTACTTTGTGGCTTCTGTCATGTGTCTTCAGCAGCACAGGAGGGCAATGTGTTAAGCTGATCTGCAGCTTTAATTATGTTATAGGAGTGGCAGGAGGTCAATAATATTTGTAATATGAGCATTTGTGGCAAATCAATTGTATAATGAAAGCAATTATAGGATCATTAGAAGTCTGATAACCCAATAACTTTGTGATAATTACTTCTCAGTTACAGGAAAAAATTTACCACAGGAGCTACTGGAATATTAGATACGAACACTAATGGCTATAGTCATATCTGAGGCATATGTGCCATTTAGTATCAAGTTTGAATCCCATCATTCATTTGAACATTGCAGATTTTTAACAAACAAGGGCTGGGTTTGGAAACATATATATGGCTCTCTGGGTCCCTAAATAACTTGAGAAATATTACTGGATTGTGTCCTTTAATAGAAAGATGATGGGGATTGTTTTGCTATTTGGATTTGCTTTTTTCCTCAGATCAGCATGGGCAGGAGCCCCAGGGTAGGGAGAGGACTGTGAACAAGTGGTTGAGGGCAGAGGGTGAGAATGAGAGTCTGCTTTTTTGACAGCAATTAGCAAGGGGCACTGGGTTGTATCCAACATGAAACGGTACCACGTTCCAGTTCTGAAACTGAACTATACCTCTGGTTAACTTCTGAGACACGTCCCCCCACCCCCAGTCCCCTTCATTTCTTTAACCTGTGCAGCTGAATAAACTGATTTCTGAGAACTGTGCTTTCGAAGAAAATAGTTAGTTGTGTTCTTAAGCTAGCATGACCATAGAATGGTTTGGGCTGGAAGGGATCTCTAAGATCATCTAGTTCCCACCTCACTGCCATGAGCAGGGACACCTTCCACTAGAGCAGGTTTCTCAGATGCCCATCTAACCCAATCTTGGAACACTTCCAGGGATGGGGCATCCACAGTTTCTTGGCAACCTGTGCCAGTGAATATGATGATATGATTTATTATTTATGAAAAGGTCCTATCTGAAGAAAGGACAATTGTTACCTTTCACAGAAGCTTTTAAGCCAAACTTTTGACTATTGCAAGGAAAACTAATTTTTAGTTCTACAAATCTTGTACTTTCTTTGCTAGCAAGTAATTTCCATTGTATCTATTGTGGTACTGCTGGAATTTATAAACAAGGATATGATGCTGAAAACAAAGTACGTGAAGAAGAGGTTGCCTGCAGTGTTTCTGAACCTGATGAGAGAAATCAGTGTGCATGCACATCATTTCTGATTCACTGTAATCATGCTGCTGGCACGTGGTCTCAAGGTATCCCATAGGCTGTGGTTTTGCTTGCTTTTTGTTAGTCAGTTTTGCAAAAGGTTGTTTTGGAGATGCTTAAAATGCTGGCCATGGCCCTCTTCAAACTACATATTTTAAAGACAAGTTTAATAGTAAGAGAAATGAATGATTTTGAAATTACAGTAATATATTGAGAATTAAGAAACAGAATTTTGACTTATGGGGAGTTTTAGTCATCTTCAGCATGTTTGGGGTTGTATCTTTTTGTAACTTAATCTCCTAGTCCTCAGGAACATGTTGGAGAGAAGGAATTACTGGTTGTCACTCATTCTAGCACACTGATTGGAGTGTCATGACACAGGAGTGTTTAATTTAATTCCTCACCTTAAGAAGGAATTTGGATCCATAAAAAAAATGAATCAAATCTCTGTGGCAACATGTTAATCTTTTTGTGTAAATAGCAGGCTTTCCCCATATTTCTTACCCCAAGGAAGAACATCCTACTGTATATACATGTATGTACATATAGATGAACCCTCTCACACACATGTAGTAGCCTTTTAAAATTAAAAACATTGAAGAACTGAAGTTCATTCTGTCAGAGGACAAAATACAGTAAACAAGTGAAACACTTTGGAGTTCCTACTGGTATCCTGTGACACAGTAATTCAGAATGGTTCCTTCTCCCAGCATTGTGTGCCAAAATGTTTGCCTATGTTTACATTTAATAGTGTTAAAGTGCCTGTTGCTCTGGATTCCACTGGTGTTTTTTGTTGTACATCCATTACATACCCTTCCTTACTTTTTCCTCAGTCTCATCTCCAGATTTTACAGTTATTTTTTCCCATCAGGTGGCTAATTGTAAAAAGTCAATTATCAAAAGCCTGTAGAGCCTCCAGGAGCCCATTAAAAACCCTGCTCCCCTGATGAGGTTTTTCTGCTTTGACTTTCAGCTGAGATTTGTCACTTAATCAGCTTGTAATTTGATTAGCATGTGACATGTATTGACTTTGTTTCACTTTAGGTTCTCAGTCAACATTTCAGAAAGGACTAGGTCTAATTTATCCACATAAAATTCTAACTACATCAAGCAATTTTCTTTTTAATATCAACTGTTTATCTCATCAAGTTAGTTGAGATGCTTTTCCTGCAAATATATCCTGGTTGGAATTAATTATATTACCATAAATTAATTCTTTGTTTATGAAGATATATCTAGATTGTAGTTTATTCATGTGAACTATTTCATAGAGTGGAGAAATAATAAAGTTGAAGTTTCTGGAAATAAACCAGTTTCAGTCTGTTTTCAAAGTAGTTCAGATTTTGGGGCTGGGGGTTAAAGGTACTGGTACTGTCACACTTGGAATGGAGTGCTTAGTATTAAGTGGGATTCAGACTGGTGATGGGTGTGAATGTGACTTTTTTTGTGAATAGTAAATATTTTTGTGGTTTTGTAGGTGGCAGAAAGTTGTTTTCAGAAGTTGCAGGCCACCGTTGGGCCTTCTGGCACATAAGAATGAGGTAAGAGCTGTGTCTTCCTTCTGTTTTGTTACTCTAGATGCAAAATGTTTGTTTAGACAAAAACTTATATGTGGTTTCCTTATGGTAGTACTAAACTGAGAAAAGTTTATCAGTTTTTCCAAGTTCTGTGACAGCAGGTGGGAAACATAAACTGCATTCCTTGATATTTATCCTCATCTATAATATGAATAAATGAAACTAGAAATTTGCAAATAGCTTCTGATTTTCCAAAATTTGTGTTGTGTCCATCCTCATGTCCCACTGCAACCTCACCCTGTAGTGGTTTGGACCTTGTTTTCCCCCAGAGGCTAAGAAAAGTGGTAGACCCCAAGGGGTGGAAACCCCTGGAAGTTTTGAAATTCTGCCCAATGGGCGCTCCTGCAAAAATGTCAACATCCCACAAGCTCACCGGAAGAGATGAGTTGTAGTTTGGTTGTTGTTGGAGGGGTGGCCATGTTGTAGAGCCGCGAGGAAGGGGCTCTGAGCCCCTTGGGCCCTCTGGGGCCCCCCAGCCCCAGGCTGGGGGGGGAATGCAAAGACCTGGAACAGTGCTAGACTGGACTAAGTGTTTTGTAGTATGCCGGGAGATGTTTTTTTCCATGGGGCCAGAGCAGCAGCCGGCGCTGACCAGAGAAACGGTGGCAGAGAGCCAGGGGAGATAAGACCTGAACCAGAGAAGTAACAGAGACATGCAGCACCAGAGAAAGGACTCCTGGAAGGAGAGCCGGGAAAAAGAGAGCCAGCAGCCTGAGAGACAGAGTTCTGGGGGTAAGACTGTACCAGCCCCCCAAAACTCCTTTGAGATCCCTCTGAGAAAAGAGGGAGATGGACTCCTATTAAGGAGAAGAGTTTTAGACATGCAGCACCAGAGAGAGAGGAGCTAAGAAGCTCAAAAGACGTCCCGGAGCTGAACCGGGATGGCCAGAGGAATGCGGGGGGAGTTGACCTTGGCTCTCCCCCCCCTTGCACTGCTGCCACGGTGGCAGCCTGAGAGACAGGGCACAGAGGCCCTGCAAGGAGCTTGTCTCCTGGAGATACCAGACCGTCACGAAGACCCCCCTGTGTCTTCGTGATATGACGTGGTGATATGACCTTGTCTGGGGTTATGAAGCCCACGGAAGACCCCTCGGTTGGAGGCGACGGGGCCGAGAGAGGCTTGGATACCTCCCTCGTGAGTGCTGGCAGAAAGCCAGCCACAGCTGCTGCATGCATGAGATGAGGAGAAACCTGCTGCATTAGAAGATCCTGCTGTTTAAAGACTGGAAGGGATCTGTCCTTCTTTCCCTCCTGGACTTTTATTTGGAGGGGAGAAGAGATCTGATCATTGTAAATACATATGTCATGGTAGAGATAGCTGTGATCATGTGTATAATGTGATATGGTATTTATTTGTACAGTCATTGTAATATATTCCCTTTCCCCCACTTTGAGTCTGGTGTGTTTTGTCTGGAAAAGCCCATCTCACATTAGGTTGAGATGTTGGAGGGGGAATGGAGCTAAGGAATTGGATTTTGGGCTTTCTCAAACCATGACACACCCAAACTCCAAAAATGTCTCTTTATGTGCTTTTCATTTACCTACTCTAAAACAGGTAAGAAATTGTTTTATGCATGTCTCTGATATGCCTCTTTAAATGAATCAGTGTGTTAAAACTGTAGTGAATTTTTGAGTGTAAGCAATACTTGGATCAAAAATCAGTTAGAGAATCCTACTTAAGAGTAACTTTACTGTGTAAAGCAGTAGCCAGATTTTGAAGGTGCTTCAGCCAGTAAAACATTTGAGTCTTCTTGGCTGGCATAAATGAAATTAGTGGAAAGAGAGTCTGGATGCTCCTTAAAGTGCTTTCAGGAAAAAGTGTGTTTTGGAGGCTCCTAGGTCAATTTTTGAACCATTTAACATTGATTTCCTTCTAACATTTTTAAGGAATGTAAAGGCACAGTGCCACCATGCCTTTGTGTCAATTGAAATGGGAGGCGAGTCCTGTTCCTTTCAGCTACCTGAATAGTACTTTGCCAGAAAAGTGATGTGAACTCACAGCTTTCATTGGAAGATTTAATAAATACTCATACTCACATAGTCCTTCCTGTGTGTAATGGTTGTTTCTCTTCACTCCTGTGTGTTGCAAAGTAATTAATTTGCCAGAAGTGTTGATTGTAACTTTGGCCACTCAGGCCAATGTCTGATAGTAGTTGGGGACATTCTGAGATCTCTCCTCCTTCCTCTCCAGCTGGCAAGAGTTTGTTTGGCTTAGATCACTTTTGTTAAACTTCACTTAAAGGTAAGGAACAGCTCACAGCAAAGGGTTGCTGCACATCCTCCCATGCCCCTATGGCAGCACAGTGCTGAAAATGGTGAGAGCCAAGTTGCAGTTCAGTGCTTAACACACAGTTTCTACCTGTGGGAAGATTTTGGCACGACCTTTTTTCTGCCCCGAGGTTAAATGTCATATTTAGCACCTATTCTTTATTATCTAATTCCTGATGTTTCTGGTTTTATAATGTTAACATAAGGCACTCAGGATTCTATCAACTTAAACTGGCAAGAGAAGTTCAATTATACATAGTATTAGCTCAAATAGTTATTATAGTAATATGGTTCTATGTTTTGATTTTATTGCTAGTCCATCTTTCAACCTGTCTTCTAATGACTACAGACTAATTAGTAGTACTGTCTGCTCACACTGCTATTGGATTTCAAAAGACAATGCAGCAGGGAAAATTATTGCAAAAATGAAGCATTTATGTTTTGAATTCCATGAAAATTGCAGAAAACGTGAGGCTTTTAGATTAAGGATATGTAATGTAATTAAGGCTGCATGGATTACTTATTCTTTTAAGTTCTATGCCGGTATGTGTGAACGGTGAGTAAGTTAACCACACACCTTCTGTCTGCTCTCTTCTCTGTAGGAGCACCCTCTCTTTAGCGTTTCTAATCCTGAGGTCTCAAGCGTTTCTTTGCTTGGAACTGAAACAGCCACTACCACTTTCTGAAATTCTTTTTAGAAAAAAGTGACAGGAGCTTTTCTAGAAATAGATTTTTAAAAAATCAATCATATTCTCTCTCTGCTTCTTATTTGAAAATTCAATTAATTTAAGCATGAGCAAATAGTGGGAGTTTTCTGCCTTCAAAACCCTTTTCCATTTGTTTTCTCTTGAAGGGAAGTAGTATGTGGGCCTGAATTAAGGGCAAGGCAAGCTCTGGACGTGAGACCAAACATGCAGCTTATACAGAACCAGAGAATGATGTAGATTCTAAAGTATCTCCAGAAGTCATTGTGTCCAACCCTTCACTCACACTCATGGCGATTTATAACATGTTACTCAGTAAAGTCACTGTTCAGCTCGAAGATTCTTTGGGTTTGTGGCTTGTTTCTGTGTTTCTCTTCTCTTTTTGACATAGGATTTGTTATAAGCAAAACTGTTTGCGAACAAGAATTATGCTTTATTTGGGGAAACCTGCCCTTTTTTTGGATCCCAGGAATTTATCCCCTGACTTGTCACAGCATTGAACTGCACCCTAACAGAGCTGTGCCACCCCACCTGCCGTACTGACCGAGGGACAGCCTCCCGTTTGTCTGGAGTTTGTCTCCTCTTTTATCACCTGGAATCCAGAGGGTACTGAGCAGCCTTGGAGCTGGTGCATTGAAACCAGCCATCAGCAACCAGGATTCTTCCTGAGAGGCACCTCATGCATCATTCTCACTCCCATCCAGCTCACTTAGAGTGGTTTCATACAGTTGCTATAGCAATGCTCCTGTTTGTCCTTCACGGGGCTGCAACCTTATGCTACATTGAAATTTTATTATATAAAGTACACTATTAAGAACTACTTGGTGTGGTGTATTTCAGGATCTAAAGTTAGGTGAAGTAATTTGCATGAGTGTTGGAGGGTGGTTATATATGACCTGCGCTCACACCAACCTCTGTGCAAAGAGTCGTGACATTTAGGCAAAGGAATCCCAATATCCTGCAGTTTTCACTGGAGGCTGATGGTTGGATAAGAGGGGCTACTCCGCCCAGAAATTTCAATTTTTGCTGTGGGAGATGTGCTCCATCAGTTTGCTCAATGGAAAGGAATCTACTGTTGCTGTTATTCATCCTCACTGTCCACTGTAGCCTTCTTATTTCCTTAGTAATAATCTCATGGTGTCCTTATTGATACGGGTGATTATAATTATGCAGTAGTTTTTATTGTACCCTTCAAAGAAAATGTCACCAGGAAAGTAGAGAATCTGGGTGTGGAGTTCAAATAGAATGACGGAAGATAAAGTGGCCAACATTTCTATTAAAGTCTTGGGACATGTTATTTACAACTACTTTGTATTTTATACTGTAATTAACAGAAGGTAGCTAAAGGACACTCTCTTTGACAAACTGATTTAGGGTAATTGAGCAATGGACAACCTCCATTTTAAAAATGTCAGTTTATTAACACAGTTAGGAGCTCTATCTAGCACTTCCAGACATCAAATTGGTGAATTTTATTCAATGCAGTAACTTAGTCTAGTTAATGACAAGAAAACAATTTTGTTTATCTGGAGCGAGTCCACTTATTAGAATTTCTTTTGGGCTTTAAGTCATTTGGAGGGGTGGTCCAGTCTTGCATGTAAAAGTGATGAATTCTTATTAGCAGCAGAATTCACAGTTTGCCTTTACTGAATTTTGTTATCACATTTGAATAATCTCTACAAACTCAAAATACTTACGGGGCAAAGGAAGTGCTGCAGCTAATCTGAATGCAGAATTTCTTCATGTTCCAAGCTATGAATTGCAGAAATTAAATCCTTGCCATGGGCAGGCAGAGAGAGAATTAATTACACCAGTATCAGTAAAAAAGAAACAATTCTAAATGCATATGGATAAAGAAACCAGCAGCAATGTTCTTAGCTGAAAAGTTTTGATTTTACCATGCTTTTTAGTATTTTTAATATGGTAGCATAAAACTTCTTGTCTGATTAATGTTATCATATGTGAACAGAAATCTTGACCTAAGAGCTGGAGAATGAATTATTCATATCTGAGAAGAAGAAGGAAAGAAGAAAGTTCAGCCAAAGGTGATAAAAAAGGCGACCTGTTCAGAAGGGAAGAGGAGATAGGGATTCTGTTCCTGGCCTGCTCTGTGACCCTGGGCAAGCAACTTTATCTCCAGCTTCCCCCATTATTTCTCCTGCCATTTGCCAGTCTTGGCTATTTAACCTCTCTGAGGCAAGGATTGGGTCTTGATCACTGGGGCTCTGATCTTAATTGAGGCTTTGGCATTTGACGGCATAACAGGGAAGAATTAGCAGAGTTTATGTGTGCCTGTGGGAGGATGTTTGGAAGCCCAAGGAAGTGAAGCAGGATAGTTACAGCAGTAGTTAATCCCTCATCCCAGGAGTAGGTGTGCACCCCTAACACTGACACGGGACAATGAATGCCTGTGCTACTTGAAACGTTAATGGACTTGCTAAAATTGTAATAATGTATTTCCTCTAAAGAATCATTCTGGCAACCTGACAAACCACCATTTAGCTCTAACAATCAGTTTGATGTTCTTTCTGAGCAATAGACTTGTTGATTGCTTCGAGAAGACTGAAGCTGCAATTGTCAGACCAGAATAAACTAAGGAATTGAAGTGCAGAGGGACAGAATAGGGCAATGACAGGTCACTGTTTCCAAGCTTCTTGCTGAGTTTGGAGATTTGCACCATTCTCTTTCTGCCATTAAGGGTCTTTTTCTTACGTTATTTTTGTGTGTCATCTCTGTTGTCCTATCAAAACTTTGAGCTTTGTCTGCTCACTTGCACAGCTCCCACACAGACTCCTTTCCTATGGACTGCTCTCCTATGCTAATTTCTACCAGTCTTCTTCATATTCCAGTGTCTCAGAAGAATGCAGCTTTGGAACACGTTGGTAATAAATTGTTTTATATTTACAAAAAATCATATGCCTGTTATGTTCTTAAAGAGCAGGGATTGGTTCCAGCAAGAACCCTTCAGAAGCAATTAAGTAAAGCTTATTAAAATCTCTGTCATATATGAAAAACCCTGACCACACAAAAGGCAACACAACCAAACAAATATAACTCCTCTTTCTCTGTCTCATATGTGGAAAATTACTTTTTAAATGGTATTTTAACCTCTGCTCTTTGTCTATATATAAAGTATAAGCAATGTAGCGTATACAGTTTCTCTCCCCTCTTATAGGAGAGTGACAAAGCAGACCAACCACGTTGTGTCCCATGCTCCTTTGCTCCTACTGGTTTTCCATTGTCAGTTTTATTTGTGCAAATGCTTATACCTAAGAACTCTTTAAAATTGCTTATTCTGAACTCCATTCAAAGGAAAAGATGGAATGATTACTTATCACTTCAGGATGGAGTGCATGAAAACACACTTTGCCTAAAACTGGACTGGGTAATAAAATCAGCAAACTGGAAATATTTTTATCTATTTTTCTGAGGAATCTTTGCAATTTTGTGAGAAAACCAAAATCCTCATTTTCAGTCAAATCAGTTTGTTTCTCTTTTAAGGGAGTAGCTCTGTATGTTTCTGTGGAGATGGCAACACACTAGGGAGAAGGCTGACTACTGTTATCTACAAATCTTATATTTAAATATATAACATTCAAGACAGATACAGGGATAAATTCAAGTGTCTCTGGTACACGAGTCCACTTCTTTCCATATTCCCCAGAGAAACAAATTTCTTTTCCAGCAGTTTCCTGAGGAACTACAGAACTACGAGGTTGATATTTCTCCTGAGTGAAGAAAATTTATTGCTGTAATTTCTTCAGATACACTTAATATCAAAATACCAATTCCTACTGCAGAACGAACTCTTAGTCCATTCTTTTTGTGCATTGCTTCTTGCCAGCTGTGCCAGATGATAGAGTTATCTTAACTGTCTGTCCCTAAGGTTAATATTATTTTGAATGTTTGAAGAATACAACTAGGGAAGTAAAACAAAGAGATAGAAAAAGAGCAATTTATATAATTTCTATTTTGAGACATGACTGACTTTAAATTTCATTTAAGGATGTTTATTCAAATTGATCTTTGGACGTTAAATGTTGTCAGAATCCTTATTTGAACTTTAGTTATGGTCTTTTTATGGATGGAATGTGGGCTGAAAGTGAATTGAGATAGCTCGGGTCAAATCTCTTGGATTTTATGGAATACGTGTTCTAGCAAGAACTTAGAATATGAGGACATGACAGGGTATATTTCTGTGTTCAGCCACCAGTTACTACTGAGTGCTGTTTCCAAATTGTTCTTCTCCTCCCTCTCTTATAGTATCCACAGACCTATTTGTGAAGCTCATTTGTGGAAAGGGAACTTGGCCATTTTCCTTTCAAACCTGTTTTTTCATTGGAATTCGGGGTGTGCAGCAATTTGATGAAATCCTCACGGATTTAGAAATCACTATAATTGCTATTGTCTGCAAACAGTTGTTTAGGAGAGAGGTGCACTTTCATGTCAAATGGAAGGTGGGCAGCCTGGTGTTACAGAGGATATTTAGAATGAAAAATTTGCCTGTAAGACACAAGAATTCTGCAAAATGTCAGTGTTATTCCTTCAGGCTTATCAACCTTCACTGCTTGTGTTCCATTTGTGCCATCTATCCCAGAATCTAAACTGAACTAATGTATAATAAATCCACAGAAACCCTTGTGATTCTTACTCCTATTTTGGCTTGAGAAATTATTTTTTCGGTATCAATATTGTTAAATTACTTTTGGAAACTTTTAATAAAACCCAGTTACAATTATGTCACTCAGGTTGTCACTCACGATGCCTGGGAAGAACTGTTTTCAGTTGTTCTCACAAAAGAATTTGTGTTTCTGTCTGTTGGGCTTGACTGGAATGTGAAGATTAGAACTTTGCATCCAATTGGAAGTAGGAATTTTAAAATAAGTTGTCCACTTATGCATGAGGAAAATGAAGCCAGAGTGGAGATCTGGCTCTATTCTGCTTAGTGTATGCTAATGTATTCTTCTCAGTGTAATCTTTTACCTTGCCTAAATAAACTTTTAAATGCATATTTCTCTCAAGGTGCTCATAGAAGTTTATGTGAGTCTGCAGTGTGCAGCAATTCCCAGAAAAATAATACCAGGAGAAGTCACTGTGAATTGTGTTGTCATAAAAGCTAGAATCATTCATTTCCCTTTACAATTTAAAACATTGCACAAGACTCTCCAGGGTAGAGATAACATCTCCAGCTGGCCTGATTTGTGTTACTAAAAGTAACAACACCAAAAAAAGTATTGCCTTTTATAATTTAAAATCGAATATATACCTTATTACCAGAGTAGGAGGAATGCATTTCGCTGTAGTTCTCATGGCAATGTCCATCAGGAGGAAAAGAAGAAAAGGAAAACACCCTTGCTCAATCACAGAACATCCTGGATCATAAACATTTGGTAATGTTGATTAGAATTCAGTGCAAATTAACTTGAAATGGTTCAAGTAAAAGCAGTGTTTGTGGATGCTGTGTGTATGATGCATCTTTCCAAAATTAGTCTTTTAAAATGCTACCTGTTTTGACATTCTGATTTGATTTTGTGGCGTTTTTTGTCCCTCTGAACAACTTTAGCTGTCTCTTCCTAAACAACATGAAAATATAAATCGGCCAAAGGTTACAGGAATTCCAAAAACGCTCTGCAAACCCTGTTGTCTGGATAGGTGGGGTTGTTTGTGAGAGGCAGTGACCCTTCCCATCAGTGCATGAAGAGGGTCTGGAGGCATGGGCAGGGCAGGACATCTCTTTGTAGAAGTGCAAGGAGAAGGAAAGGCCATAGGGGGTACACCCTGTAGTGCTCCAGGCTCTTGGTAGTAGGGTAGTACATCTAAGAGTTCTATGAAATCCTGAATGCTCTTATAGGTAAAAGGGTAAAAGCCCATCAGCATTCAAGTGTCAAAGTCTCCTCGACTTGAAGGGGATCAGAGTTAGCTCAGCTGGGTATAAGCTAATGTAAAAGGATCAGACAGGAGTGGATGCTGTTACATGGCTCTGTGTCACAGAAAAGGGAGAGCAGGATCCACATGCATCATCTCTGTGACCCTTCTGGGGTTGTCACCAGACAACCCTGATGGATGGAGCTGTGGCTGAAACTGTTACCTCTGATCACTGCTGCTCTAGTGCATCCCTTTGTTCAGGGTTGCTGATCCCCCTGCAGTGACTGGAGATGTGAGTTGAATTCCAGCCAGAGGACCCTTTGAACCCTCAGCCACTGTTCATCAGTAGCTCAGGCACACACATGTATTTTCTTCAACCAGCACTACCATGGCTGTGATTCTGGTAGAGAGGTGGAGCACACAGCAGTTGAAGCTTGCACAACTTGTTGTTGTGCAAGAGTGAGAAGCCTTCAGTTAATTTGCTTCCTAATTGGTCTGAATTAATCGAGGGTGCAACTCCATTAGCTTCAGCTGACCCTGCAACATCATTAAAATGATAGAAAGGTATTGATATTTCCCTAATGCAGGCAAGAGTTTGTAAAAGGACTCATACTGCTACATGTATCAAACCCGTTGATTCTTTTGCAAAAAGATGTTAATTGCAGTTTTTGCAAAAGAATCAAAGGATTGTAGATAAGGAGAAAAGGAAGAAGAATTGGAGGGACAATACAGGCTCTGGAACAGGATTCATAAACTAGTAATGTCCTAATGGCAAACTAAAAAGTGAGTGTGTTCACCTGTTTGAAGTAGACAAAAATGTAAGTGATGATTGGCCCAAATTAGAGTGGGTTTTGTGGTTTACCCCTAGCTACAATGGCTATGCAAAGGGAAGCTGTTTATCTAGAATTTTGAAGGGGTTTTGGAACTACTCTTCCTACCAAAAGGAATGCCCTATGCTGAAAAGCGAGATAACCTGGTTGGTTGTTGTATCTGGACTTCTTTACACTTGTCCATATTATTTTTCTCTTCAAGAAATACTCTTGCAACATGGTTACATTTAAATTCTCAATGGTCTTAAGCTATATTTTTGCAAGAATATTTTTTATTTATTTTTTTTTAAATTCTCCTTTCTTAAAAGATGTTTTACTTAATCAATACCTAAACTTCAATCAGTGCTGCTAAACTCATGTACCTTGGAAACTGCTCCTTCTATTTTTGGCATGAAAAGGGCTTTTATATCTGGAATATCTTCTGCCTTTCCCAGGAGTGCTAGGTGGTCTAGTGAAAGATAATACTTCTACCTAAGACACTGTTTCTGTCTGTGTGTTTACTCTATTCCAGCTGTTGTAAAACATGCTGGAGCAAAATATTTTGGCAATGTTGCTACTGTAATCAGTTTACAAACCAGCCATTGTTTTTTCATTTAGTCTCCTTTTCTAAAATGATCTGCCATGTGATAAACCTGAGCCCTATATCAAGATTCTGAATGGTGAACCTATATTAGTTTTAATGAGTCTACTGAAAACGTACTGGGTCACCTGAAAAGTACTTTGAGCCATATTCACTTGATTGAGCATCTTTTGTTTTGGTGATAGTTTCTTGACAACATCCTTTAGGTCTCTATTTCCCTGTGAGTATCTGCCTGACACTCTGACTGCTTACAGACCAGGAGCAAAGTAGACTCTTTAAAAGAAATGTAAGAAACAACTGTTGAAATGGGTATTTCCAGAATAACAGCATAGTTCGGTATGTTTTTCCTTGACCTTTCAGACCTTGATGCGGGCTTAGTTGTATAGGCTTGAATGCAGCAAAAGCAGGAGAAACAGTAAATGGGATTTTGCCCAAGGTTGGCAGTCTTTTTAAAGAGGATCTGAGGGCATTCTCAGTCACTTTAGGTGGTGGTATTACAGGAACTAAGAGGTTAGTGGGTCTCCACTAACTGCTGTATAGAGGAGGTTCCTTTCGAGCTGTCACAGCCTCGCACAGGTCCTGTCCAGAATCTGTGTTAGCTGTAAAGCTATGCTTAACTTCTCCAATTCCAGGGCTGTTATCTTTTTTTTTCTGTTTTCTCCCTGTCCTTGTTAAGTCAGAGATCTGGCTGAGTGGAATACTTCACCCTAATAATAGAATTGAGGAAAAACTACCTGGGAACAAGGCAGTGTTCCTACTTTGTGTTTAGTTCTGACCTAACCCTCATAACTGAGTCCCGTATGTCCCTCTGTGCCAAAAGCAACTAAGTAAACTCCTAATTTAGGACTTTAGAGGTCCAGGATGTGCCACCACCATTTGCCTGAAATGCAGATTCTTTTCTGCCCCTTCCCATCTGGAGGCAGTGGAACCAGCTGTGTTTGCAGGAGCAGAAGGGTACATCCAAGGTAAGGCTTATTACTCCCTCTTTTTCTTCCTGACATCTGAGAGAGGATGTATTGTGTTTGCTGCTTGTCACAGCCCTGTCCCTGGCTTTGCTGAAAATGTATTCAGGGTGCTTCTTCAGGAGAGCTTGTCCTGCAGTTAGGGATTTGTCCATGTCCTCTCCGTGAACACAAAGAGGCATTCATTTGGCTGAGTAAGGAACAGTTTCCTGCAGAACATGCCCTGAAAATGGCAAGAGCAGCTTACCAGTGAGGAGAGAGAACAGGGTATCGAGGAAGGAAAATAGAAGTCTGCTGGGAGGATTGTCATTCATTAATTCTACTTACAATCGAGAGAGAGGAAACATTGAGTAAAGATCTGTCTCCCTTTCTTCCCTCACGTAACTGCTTCTGTCCAAATAATAATGAAAAAGCAACTATTCTCTTCCTCTCTTTTTCACTTTTACTGTTGTTTACGGAAAAAAACCTACTTACTTCAGTATGAAGTCTGCACATTTATTTCCATCAGATTTATCTGAGATTCCCCCCTGCCCCCCTGCTTAACCAGCAATGGAGGAAATACTTTGGTGAAAATCCAGACTCTGCTGCACTTTCTGCCAATCTGTAAATGATGCGTGACAGCGGGGCATAGATATTTAGGTTTAAAATATATTTCTCTGAATACATTGCTAGTCCAGACTCTGCTTCTTGGTTTCTTGCTGCTTATTGTGGATGACATATTTGCTCCAGAAGCTGTATTCCAATAACTCTGTGATTTCATTTGGGGTTTTTTTGCAAATACTTTTTTTTTTTATGGCAACAGAGTCAAAGCATCGATGACTATCACTGAATAAAAAGATGTGGTGTATGTATAAGAATAGAGAGCAAACATTCCATAAAATAAAGAGAAGTAAATTTGGTTTTGTTGCATCATAAAGTCATAGGATAACTCAGGTTGGGAGGGACTTCCAGAGGGCTCTAGTCCAACCTACTGCTAAATATTTTGCGGAGACCACAGAACTGCTCTGGGTAACCTGTTGCAGTACCTGGCTGTCCTCTGTGTGTGTGTGGGAAGTCTTAACCTCTCTTGTCCCACCTCCACTGCACTGTGTGATATAACAAATCACCTCTCTCTTAAACTTGTTGCTTGCTTTTGAAAGGAGTAGTGAGGATATGTCAGGAAATATAGTGCAATATTTATTTTGACTCCATGGGGCTGGAGATACAGTACACAGTGGGCTCAGAGTTTACAGCTGGTTCTTACTGTGACAAAGTGGAAAGCTGTTGAAACCCTTCTGGTGTTGTGGCTGGTAGTTGTTGTCCTCCTTTTCTTCTGGAAAGTTTATGTAAATCCATGAGTGTGCCTGATAAATGATATCTGTGATATCTGATCCAGCCCAGAGATAGGGAAGTATTTCACTGTGATCAGTCTGTGTGGCTAACAGCATGAGGATGCAGGGATAAAGAACTCCTCTAAATTGGCTTTTCTATCAATAAAGGGATAAGAGGAACTCTAACAACAGACTGAAAACCTGTAAAGACTGAAGAAAAAGGAAAACTTTGAAAGGAGTGCAATGCTCAAGATAAAACTAAGACCGAGTGCAGCCTCGTAGAACAGCTCAGAGACTGGCAGGCTGGCCAGTTTTCACTGAAAGGGGTTTAGGGAGAACTGCACCCTCTGACAGAGGGACTGACTCCAGCGGAGTTTTCATGACCACACTGAGCAGTTTGTTCTCTGAGATTGTAGTGGAGATAGCACTAACATATAACTCAGTTTTGTTTGCTATTTGACAATGCTATTGTCATTGAAGAAGCCTGACTTGCAGATCAATTTCTCTTCATGGATTCTGATGAGTCTTTTAATGAGAAAGAAGGAGTAAGTTGGAGGTAGTTCTGTGAAGCTGAGTTAGTTATCCTCTGTCTGTCCTTTCTCAGTATTTCTGTATGAGACCTACAGAGGTTTAAATCAAAGGGCTCATCTAAACGAGGCCCAAAGCATGAAAAATTTTGGACCAAGTTCCTTCTGTTACCACTGAGCTGAATTCCTGTTGAAATTCCTGCCTTTTTGACTCAAAGTGAATCATTAGTGATAAAATTATCAGAGATAATATTTACAGAATAAAATTTACAGAATACTTTCATGTTCTGAAGGAGCTATAGTCTTGCTTTTGACTGTAGAGTGATGTCAATTGTGCTTACCCAGAACATTATTTATTTTGTTATTTACTAACTTGTAAGAGACTTCTTAAAGGAAACTGTACTGCAGTAAAGTTCAAGGGTTTCTTTTCCTTTTGGCTGGGAAGGCAAGAGAGCAGAGTCTGAAATTCCATCCTCTTCAACTTCCCCATGTTCCTTGTACCTGAAGCTCTTCAGAATAGTTCTTAAAAGAAGTATTAGGGAGGCAAGTTGATAATAGAGCTTATGATATGTTTCCTTTTGGCTCAGGCTGCAGTATCATAATGCTTTAATTCCTTGGTTCTTCCTTCAGGTGACTGGACCATGCACACGTGAGTGCTTTTGGGAAGCTACCATGCACTTGGGTCATGTGCAGGCTGAGCTGTAACAATTGTGCTGCTGCTGAAGAGAGATGGGAATCAAGGCTCTCCTTGTAATTGATAGATCGGGATGTTGATTATGTATTTGCTAGACATGGTCTTTATCCTTTCCTGCCACCATGACATTGTTGGATATCTGGTTTTATAAATTCTGATGTCAACAAGGGTGAATTGAGCATAGCTTGTGTCCATGTATAATCATCTAAAGAGAACAAAAGTGATTTTTTTCCTGCTAAATCCCTGGAATGCATTACATCAGTGTATTATCTGCCTCATCAGGAGAGCCTGTAAACTGTAACATACATCATCAAAACACTCTTCCTCTGATGATTCATAACGGAACATGGTGTATTAGAGGTAATATATTTTAAAATTGCCATGAACCGCCAGAATAATTTATACTATTTTTCTATAGAGAGAAGAGAAAACCTGCATACATTTTCTAGTATACAGAATTTGCACCAAAGTTCACGATGTTAATGTGTATTTTTATATTGCGAAATCTATTCATGCGTTAAGTAAACACTGTACTAGAGGTAAGTAGTGCAGAGCTGCCTTTGCTGCAGAACTGCTAAAACCATTTCATTCATCATATTCATTTAGGCAGATACTGCATGGGAACCAAACCAAACATTATACCTGGGGTTATTCACTTTTCATATGACAGAGAGGAAAGCAAACATGCTTTGATTAACATCATTGTTAATTTGTGCAGTCATGCCATCACAGAACATTTGAGAGAGAAACCAAACAGATTTCACTCTCCCCTCTTCTATCTTGTGTTTCACTGTGGTGACATTGTTTGCTGAAAATCCCTGTCCTGTGACCAGTTCATTATCTTGCAAGGAGAAAGCTGGGGCGAATTCTGCTGACTTGCAGAGACAGACATTTCTGTATCTACCCAGGTAAACAGGCTAGTGAGGAAGCTTAAAGCAGAATTGCATCTTTTGCAGCTGCTTCTGTTTCACAGTCATGTTCTGGAACAACATGAGAATGCTTGCTCTTACATTTGGAGAGCTTTGTTCTGAACTGTGGAGGGAAAGGTAGGTCTTTCACCACAAACAAAAAAAGTTCTTTTGCAAACATTAGCTTTGGTGCAGTTGCTTGGAAGCCTATCTGAGCTTTAGGGCTGTGTAGATTTGAAGACTAAATCTTTGGAGATCATAAAGGAAAGGTAGGGTTGGAAATCCGGGGTCTTCTGAAAGGAGGTGAAGGAAGTTCACCCTGTAGGAATTGGAGGTTTTAGCAAAAACCCCACATTGCTAAAACAGTGGGATTTGGAAAGATAACTCTGTATAGAATCACTGGTAAATTGCTGAACTACATAAGAAAAGAAAAAGGAAAGAAATTGAAGATCCTTTTGCTTGTTGCAATTTACTGTGTTTTTTAACTTATAGCTACTTATAAATGAAAACTAATTATTCAGTCATGCAAATACTTCCTTCTGTTCTTCCTTGCTATTATGGCAACTTAATTTCTTGTAGCTTCTTTGGAATATTATGTCAACTGACTTCTTCAGAGAATTCCCACAGATTTGTGCAGTGTGACTTCCTTTTATGCAATCCGTGCTGACCCTTTCCCCATATATCACACCTACCTATGTGCTCAAAAATTACTCTTGTAGTAGTTTCAAGCAGTTCTCCATCTGCAGGGATTCATGTGCAGTAATGTGCACTTGCTTCTCTCCTGAACTGTTTTTCAAAATGGGTCCCTTATGTGTGACTTCTTGTACTTGGGCACTTTTAAACAAGAGGTTTCAAAGCACAGTTGACTGTTCAGCTGCTTCACTGTAGATTTGTCCAGAAGGTCATAGGTGAACACCACCTGTGCCCAGTGACTTGTTATTGTTTAGAGTGTTCAAAGTTCTTATGTCTTATTATAGCGTCTTCCAGCAGCCCTTTGATTTGAAGGGGGCAGAAAAATACTATGATATGCTTTATACTATGAGGGCATCCTATAAAGGAGTATCTTTATGCTGTCTAATAGTAAAAAAAGAATTTAAAATTAACCAAAACAGTTGGTTTTTTTAAATTTTTTTAATACAATAACCTTATGTTCCCTGAGCACTCCTTTTATATCTTAAACAGTGACTGCTTCTACAGATTCCTAGACAGGTATTCTATTCCTTATATGTTTGAAGAAGGATATATTACTAGGTTTCATTAGTCTTATAAGCTGATCTTAAATCACTTTCTGCGTCCTTTTACTTTGCCTGTGTTCTTACCTCTAGCCTGCCAGTATTTATGATCCTGTGTATTTCTTTGGACAAAATTCAGTTTTCTGAGGCATGCCTTCTCAGTATCTTAGCCATGGTTTAGCCACATCTGCTTTTTCACGTGATGTTTATAACACTTTTTTGGTTTCAAAGGTAAGGAGTTAACTTGAGCCTCCAAATTAGTGTCTTCCCTTATTCATAAAATGATTTGGGTTGGAAGGGTCTTCAAAGATCATCCAGTTCCATGGGCAGAGATGCCACCCACTATCCCAGGTTGCTCCAAGCCTTGTCCAACCTGGCCTTGGACACTTCCAGGGGTGGGGCAGCCACAACTTCTCTGGGCAGCCTGTGCCAGGGCCTCACCACTCTCACAGGGAAGAATTTCTTCCTGATATCTAATCTAAATCTACCTTCTTTCAGTTTAAAGCCATTCCCCCTTGTCCTCTCACTACAACCCTTGCAAAATGTTCCTCTCCACCTCTGATAATAACAGTCTAATGCAACACGATATTTAGACAATACTTACAAAAGAGAGAAAACAAATAAAAGGATTAAATCCAGAGTAGTATTTACCTGAAAACATCAATATGATTCAAGCCCCACACAATAAATTAATATAGCACTGCATTCCATGACAGTTAAAAGAAATGAAGAATGAAAGTTCTTGATCCACATCCATTCTTGATCTCCCTAGCAGGTCTACTGAAGATTATAGGACTAATTATCAAGTAGATCAAATTAATCTTGTGTGGAACTATTAGGTTTTTGGTGTAAAAGCATTGCCCATGACAGCGTTATGATACAGGGGCTGTGGTCGTGGCAAGGTATCTCCTTTTTCTTTTTTTTTAATCTTTGGGTTAGTCCTGGTATAAATACTGAGAGAAAAAGTAGAAATTACATTTCTGGGATTTTAGTGAAGGATGACTGGGAAAAAACCCAAACAAAACCTCTCACCAGATCAGCTTGGAGAAGAGTATTGTTGTATACAATAAGCAATGGAACTATTAAAATTAAAAATTATGGAGAGAACCTTGAATGTCTTGATGACTTGGCAGGAAAGTCATCTAGTACATGTGCTTTGTTTAAATATAAGTTTGAAAAGTGCTCGTATTTTTAAAGTGAAATGAATTTTACTCACAATCTGAAGTGGGACAAAGAGTTAAAAATCCAATGGACGAAAATTCATGCAAGTGCTCTGTTCATGTAATTTGAATTAATACATTGCAACATTAATACATGAATTCAGTTCACTGTGAATTTCTCTAAAATTCTGGGCTGAATTTTAGTATGTGAATTACTTGAAAGTACAAAGAAGAAACTTTCCTTGGTTTCTCGTATTCATTAAACTTGCAATGAACTTTGCAGTTATGTCACTACTGTACTGCCTTTGCTTCATCCAGGGCAATGTTTATGTGCATATAAGCTCTTAATACATACTTTAGTTTATGAAAAACAAATCCAGTCCTGTCAGTTGTGCTCACACCTCATTGCTCTGTAAAACTTCCCTCAGAAGCTGTTCAGTGAAATATTTTGAGAGGAAAACCCTTACTCCAGACTGCTTGAAGCTGATGGATGTAAGGAACTTGTCCTAGAAAATGCATGTTTTTCCTGTTTCTTTCTCTGTAGATTAGGATCTTGCTCATTTTGCTTCCCCTTTATCAGGAAGTTTGGCAAAAGGGCTCTTGAAAGCACATACTGTATAAAGCTGACCAAGAACACCATGGAATGGTCTTCAAACCTTTACTGTGAATTATCTTTATCATAAACTGTGGCTAATGACAACACTTCTTTAGAGCTGTTCAATATCATGATTTGCAGGTAATGTTATTTGTCCTCTTTTATTTTTTGCTGGTTAGGAATAGATCTAATTTGGATCACCTCCTCAGGTTCTGTAGAGCTCTCAGGCAACGTGAAGGTAACACAGTAGTTTCGAAATTTGTTATTCAAGTACAAGTACTTCTCACTCACCTGAATTAGATGTTCTTACTTTCATAACAGATATTTTTGAACTAGCAGTGCTGCTTTTCAAATCTTTTATGTCATTTGACAGATGCACTTAAAATTTTATTTCAGCTATTATTGAATATTATGAAACTGTGTAGAAAATAAGTGTAAAAAAATTTGCAACATTATATTTTAAAGTTATTAGTTTTTATTTTTATGCTCCTTAGCATTAGGTGGCACTGTTTTCCAAGCTTACTTTTCACAAATGACTGAGAATTTGAAAGCTGAAATTGAAATGCCATCAAGTAATGGAGGATTTAGTATATTTACCTTAAGATAATTTAATTAAAATGTGGCAGTGTGAATTGGAAATGTATTGACCACTATCAGTTGGAAATATAGAGACTTTCTCAGTTAATGCTGTTACAATTCTGGATTAATACAGCGTCCCATTGATACACTAGGCTTTGTACCAGTCTAATACAGCCCAGTAATGGGGCCTTTGGATTTACTTTAGTGTATTTATGGTTGGTTCAGATGTGACTGACACTAAACCAGTGAATAGTTCATCTCCATTTTTACCTGCTTCACTTGAGGAGCTTTTTGTTTAGCTGTGTGTGAGATTTTTTTTTTTCTGGTTTTGGTTGATTTTTTTTTTTTTGAATTGGGATGTTGGGTTTTCCCTTGCAGTCCTTAGGGTTCCCACACCAGCTTTATTTCTTTCAAGTGAAGCTCAGCTGTGCTGTCTTTAAAATAATTTGCCTGTCAACCATTGCATGAGTTGATGTTAGTTCAGGATACTTTTATCAGTCAGCTCAGCAACTGTCCTGTAGCTCTGCTGAAAAGGGTGTGTGGCTGGAGGTTTAAGGGATTTGCTTCTTCTGGGGCAATAGCCTTTATCACTCTGCTTTCCCACTGTGACTGTCACCTTATGCCCCTTTGCAGTCAAGTAATAGCTTTGGGGCAGACTCAGTCGGTGTCTTAAGTTCTGATGTTATTTGGGGATAATGGCAGGGTTAACGAGCCACCTTTCCCAAGATGTGATGTGTATTTATCGCAAGGAGCAGCACAGAGACCAGGAATGTAGAGGCAAAAAGCAGCTGCCACCTGTTGGCTGTTCCCCACTCCCTGCACAGTCCTGCCGTCTTCATACCTGTGTGTTGGACACCACAGACAAACAAAAGCTCCTTCTCCACCTGGTCCAAGTCGAACAAGAATTGTGCCTGTAAGTGAAGGAATACCCAGAGCAGGGGGGCAGGATGAGGGACATGGTCCATTAATCTTGGGGAGACTCCTGCTCTGCCTCAGTCACGCATGGCTTTCTCCTGACTTGGAGCATTGACAGGGTTTACTTGTAATTGCTTACAAAGCACAAAACAAAGGCATGCCTTGATACAGCAGTTTATCAGTTTGTCTTTTTTTGACTCAGTAAGCATCTGCAACAGGGGTATCCATTAATTCACTTTGTCTTTCGTGTTTAATTGACTTTCTTTGGTTCAGGGTGTCTGCTTCCTCTTGCAGGGGCAAGAATTCAACAGTCCTGTCACTAGCTTCTGTAATTTATATTAATTAGCTTCTCCTTTCCCCTCAGACTGCAGTTTGCACAAAGAATTAACTTTGAGCACAAGTACAGATGATTGTAATCCTCACTATGCTGAATATTAAAAAAATTTATCATTGTCTAGGGTATCAGAGACCTCTGAGTGTATTTGTCATGTGAATGCTCTTAAGGCTCTAATTGCTCTAATATAATAGTTATCCAGAGTAATAATGTACTGTTAAACTTCTCTTTTTTAATACATGCACTTTTTTATTTCATTCTCTTTTTTAATTCATTCACTGGAATACATTCCAGGTACTGAATAGTTTATATGGTACACCATCCTTTTTGCAACCTCATCTGTGTGTGCATACATTCTTTATTGTATGCCCTGCTCAATAGAAAATCTCAATATACACTGAAATATTGGGAACTATTTTATAATTCAAGAAAATTCTGTACTGCCCTAGTTTACTTAATGAGTATTAGTTTCACTAGTTGGCAGTTGGGTACAAACTAGGGTTGGAAGAAATAATGTTGCTCAGTGTAAGCTGCTGTCTAGTAAATACTTGAGTGTCATTAATACATAATGCCAATACAAGAAAATGCCTGAAGATATACAAGAAACCAAAATGCTTTGGAGAGCTTCTCCTAGTTGCAGCAGACTACAGGCATTTCTGATGTGCCTGTGATACCCTGAGGAAATAAGACACCAGCAGGCAATCCCTTACCTAAAAAAAAACCAGTCTGTGAAGGCTTTGCTTCCACTACAAAATTAAATTTATGTTGGTTTTGAAAAGGTTTTTCTGTCCCAGCATGCATAGGACTATGGGGAAATATTTAACTGAATCTGCTGAGTAAAACCAAAGAGAATCTGCTGGCTACAAGTTTTGGAAAATTGCACAGTTGTGCCAGCAAAGACAAGACAAGAGGCCTAAGGTAGTTGCTTCATATAAGTCAGGAAAGAAGCTGACTTAAATTTATCACTCCACCCACACATGTAATGTTTTCTCTCACCCCTCTCAGCTGGTGGGTATGAGAGCAGTTGCTGTGGAAGTTGTGCAGGAGGATACTGAGAGGAAATGTGTAAAAGTTGCATATCTGCTCCTCTTCAAACCCGTTTAAGGTGAGGGATAACTCTGCCCTTTCTGATGGTGCCTGTGTGTCTATTTGAAGAAAATCTGTGGAATTGCCTTTAGCTGTGGTAGCCAAACATTCCCCAGTGAGGATGGCCTTAGGAAGGAATAGACAGACATCTCCCAGATCAGGAGTTCACTGGGTGTCTTGGTAGACAAATTCTTCATTCACTCAGCCGTGATTAACACATAACCTTTAAAATTACATTCTCTTTACTTTCCCATGCTGTTTTTTTAAATTAAACTGACTGCCAATTATCGTTTAATCTGTTATATGACATATGACTGCACATATTCTGTAATTAATAATTCAGGGCAATTGAATGTGGGTCAAAAAAGCATTTAATACACTCTTCTCTAAAGCCTTTGCATATCAAAATTAATAGAGAATCTCAATTTACAGACAGCTTGGAATGCAGTTCATTGAGCATCAAGAAAACATGCTGATAGAGAGGAAAACAAAAGCATATTAAGGTGCTTCTGTTTTTCTCTTTTATACAGGTAGGTAGCTTTTAATCAGCACGTCTAAATATGAGTGATAAAAATGCAGTTCAAAATTCTGGCACTGTGTCTTGGCAATAAATGTACAAATTTATATGAAATTTCTCTTTAAACTAAATGAGTAATCAGAAAACTTGGATATAGATCTGCACTTTCTTAAGATCTAGATGTATTTGCTTGGTTCTGTCTCATCTAGGATGTTTAAACCCATCTGGTTTTGGTTGCTTGATTTGGGTTCTTTTTCCCCTTCCAGAATCAATGACATGGTCATTGTCAAAATACAGATCCTTGTTTGGCTCCTAAATGGAAAATTCACACTGAAAATCTTGAAATTTAATTTAATTGTAAAGGTCATTTTATCACCTCATTATGTACAGTCGAGTTAGAAGTGTACCACTGTGTTTAGTTTTCTGTTAACCAATTAAATTGATGTATATTTGCTTGAGATAGTTAATAACAGTCTCAATGAGACACTCCTAACAAATGAAAATGATGGTTTGTAGGGTAGTGGGAATTAGAAATTAATTTTTATTCAAGATTTTAAAACTCTTCTTGAATAAACTAGTGAAAATATATCACAAGTTTATTAGGAATCATGTAAGTATCATTAAAAATTGAATTTCCCTATAGCAGACATGAGCCTACTTTAGTTTTGAAAGAGAACACAGAACTGTTGAAACAGTGTTTTGTTCTCATTCATGTTGTGATTTATTTGAGTAACAATGCTGTCATTAATTTTAATAATTGATGCAACCAGAGCTTTATGCTGTTAGTGACAGTTCATTTCAAAGCCATGCATAATGTTAACTGTAAGATCACAACATCTCAGTGGAAAAACCCACTTCTTTAACGCTCTGAGGATTTCTCAGCCACATCCAGCTGTACAAAATGCAGCTGTACCAAAATTTCCTTCTGGGTGAAGCAATTCATCTCCCCCCTGCCTCTTGTTTGTGTTTTTCTCTCAGGGCTGTTGCTTGGTTTCTTGCAGATAAAAACTGTCACTGGTGCATATTGAAAATATTTATAATTGATACATGTGCATAATTGGATTCATTGGTGCATTCAGAAAACCAGTTTCAGGTGTGCTGGTCAAGATTTCACCTTCCTCTTTCTTATGCATGATCCTGAGAGCGAACTTTAGGGAACTGTCATGTTGTGGCTGACCACAACCCAGGGTTTGCATTAACAGCCAGTATTATAGCCAAAATGAGGTTATAAATTAACAAAAAAATGAAGTAAATAAATAAACAGTGGTGTAAAATATAAATTTAAAAGATTGCCTTTGGTTCGGTCAAGACAATCTAAGCATTTCATACAACAATTGAGTGGCTCTTGCTGAGGAGGGGTACCAACAATGTCTTAGAGCTGTTCATGCATCTTATTTTTGCCTGTTACTCATCCTTGATTCTGTATCTTCTCAGACATGGGGTTGGAGGCCAACTGAGAGTCTGGTGGATTTGTAGTGTGGGGTTTTTTGGTGTTTTTTTTTTTTTTATGTTGATGCAACCGTAATATTCACCAAAAAAATCATTCTGTTTCTTTTATTTTAAATGAGTTTTTTCAAAGTACAGCACAGAACTCCTGGCTGAAAAGCGGGGGCCCAGAGGGACACAATGAAAACATTGGGAACAGTTGCAGAAAGCAGCAATAGTAAAGAGCCTGGATTCAGTGGGACTGTCTGGGTAGGACAGAGAAAAGATAAAAGGTTGCATCTACAATAAGCCAGTGTATTCTAAACAAGCACTACAAACATGCTTTCAAATGGTTGTAGAAGAACAAAAAAAGCAAAAAGAAAAGTATTAGAAAAAATAAATATGCAGCGAAAGAGAACCACCCCATGGGATCTTACAGTAAAGACTCTTGTATGAAAATATGGAAGTACATTGAAAAACCACATAGGTAATGAAAATATCAGAGTATAATTCTAATAGTTTGATTCAACATGTAAAAGTGATCTACAGGGCTGTCTTAGACAGGAAAGGCTGTTGAAATTAAACCAACTCGGTTTTCTTTTTTTTTAAATGGAATGATTTGCCTGTGCTGTGGGATCCCTGTACTGTAAGGTCTGTTGGAGCACCACACTCCTGTTTCATACTGAAGAAACCTCGCTCTGTTGGTGTGTATAGAGATGCTGATCCTCAAACATCACCCCCTTAAAAAATTGCAGTGTCCTTACCCTTCATTTTCGGTATAAACCAATTTACATCTTTCCAAATCAACTTTGGGAAAGCGTGGTAGCACCAAGCACATCCTTGGGTCTTGTCCCCTGGATTCCGTGTGTGTGCCTGTGGTAGTGCTGGCTGCATGATCTATTTGTTGCTAAAAATGAACTGGCATTGCAGGAATCTGGTGCAGTTTAGTTGTCAAAATGCTTTAGTAATAGATGATTGAAATATTAAATACTGTAGTTCAGGATAAATATTTATATTTATTATATAATTTATTATATTATAGTTTTGGTGCCATTCTGCCTTAAGGGGAACAAACTCCAAGTTTAACAGCTTGATTCGTATTTGTTCTTCTCTGTTCCTCTTGTATGTGAGCTTAGTCTCTTGAATATCAAGTGGCTTTGTTACTAAATGCTTTTAGCTGCAAAGCATTCCAGCATTGATGTTTCTGGCCAATAGCTTAACCTGCTTCTTTGCTCACACTCCAAAGACAGCCAGATGGTTCCATAATGTACATCGATATTCAGGCATAAAACTCACTTCAGTGGCGCTCTGCAGTTCCACACTGGCAGATCCCAGGGCAGTGTTTTCAGAATAGTGATTACTTCAGAGGAAGCTGCTTTCACGGAACGTGTTTCACGAAGGTAGTTGTACCTTTCTTGATGGATATGCATAAAATTGTAAGGCTGCTTCCCTCTTCTTTTTTGTCTAAGAAAATGGTTCAGGGTAACCTTCTCTCATGACAGAAATCCCACTCCGAAAGTTCCCTGTTCCCCCAGGAGTTTTAGCTGTGATGGTTCCAGTGCTCTGGTTTAACTATGTAGTGACAGAGATGTTTGGAGGGATGAACAGCGTGAACTCAGGGTAAAGGTTCCAGATAGATGGTGTTATTGCAGGGCTGTCAGTACCTGGGTAAGGAAGATGGGAAAAGGGTGACCACAATGATTCAAGTCAGAGGCTGGTTGGAGTGTTGTATGGCAAGCGTGTACAAAGTTATTTGTCAGTGGACACAGGGTTTTTCCAAGGAACTCAGCTCCAAGAGCATAGTGGGAACATTGAGTGCTGAAATACTTGTTGTAAGGCACAAAATTAACAGTTTTCCTAATCAAAATATTCCTTCTCCCCCCTTAAGAAAAGATTGTCTTCCTATCATTAAAAAGCTGAAATTCCTGTGAGTCTGTGTGCCTAAGAATTGGGGAAGACAACAAGATACATCAAAACCAATTACAACTGACTTAGCAAAAATATCTAATGTATTTTTTATGAAGTCTATGGGAAAGTGTTTTGTTGCTGTGTGGTCTTTGAATGTAAAGCTTAAGAAAAAAACCATCTCTAACTTAGGATGCAGCCTTGCTCACGTGGTACCAAACACAAACAGATTAAAAGGGTGCAAGTATGTTGGGTTGACCCTTGCCTAGTTATTGTTCATATTGTCACTGTGCCTTCCCAGAATTCTGCTTTCTCTTCCCACCCCTCCAAGCATAAAGAAAATACGAAAATGTTTTCATGAATCAAAGTCATCTTTACCAAGTGAATGTCTGACAAGCATCAGTACTTCAGAAACATAGTGCTCCTGAGAGCTGGTGAATCAATAATGATAAAATACTTCTTTAAAGGATAATACAACTTTTTAGACAGTTCCAAATACACTATGCCTTTTTTTATCAATACAGACAGAATAATGATTCTAAATTAAATTACAAAATACCCTGTATTGTTAAAACCTACTAGTCATAGATGTTTTAAATCTGATCTTATATTGTCTCTTTTTTTTTTTTTGTATTTGGAACATGGTATGGAAAAATATTTAGGGGCCTTCTCGTGATCATCAACTAATGACTTCTGATATATTACCTGAAGGAATAACGGAGCAGAATTCAAGACACTGTAACTTAAACTTGGAAATATAAGTGATTTCCAGAGCCTGGATGCTAATCACAAATTGCATCAATTTATACTACTACATTAGGATGTAGGAGGAAAGAAATTAAATTTTTACAGGGCAAACTTGTCAGGGTGGGGTGGGGGAAAATGACTCACTCCACTTGAATGGAGTGAGTAAAGAAAGTACTTATGGAAACCCTACTGTGGTTATATTATGAAGCAACTAAGGTGGAAGTGAGAACAGGCACAGAATTTGAAATGCACCTGAAAGGCCCATCTCTAGGAGCCTCTTCAGATACCCCAAACAGGTATTTTGAGAAATAATGAGCACTTGGCAGTTGCCACTGACAGCACCCAGCAGCTTTCATTCCAAATTAGAAAGGCAGGGAATGTCCTGCTCTGAGAGCTATCTGTGGATTTACTAGCCTGATTTCAGTTGTAACTTATTTTTTACCAGATGATGTTGAACTAAGTGTTTTACTGTGTGACTTGAGAATTATAAGGACATTTATTGGCTGAGCACAAGCTGCCAACTGTGAAATGAATAGGCAATTAAAAGGTTTATTTTTATGTTTCTAGTGTGGACATAAAGCAAAAGCAGTGATGTGGATGAAAAAGAGCCTCAAAACAGGGGTGTAGCATGGTGTTGCCTCAAATGGTGAGGACTCTCAAATATTTGTCCCTTTGTGGGATTTAAATCAGGTCCTTTGTCTTTGACAGGTTCTTCATAGGAACTTCTAGCACTCTCCTGTGTCCTTCACAAGCAGAGGTACATTTCTGGCATTAATACAGAGTGGGGAAAAAGTCTCCAAATGGCAGGTCCTGAAAGTGCAATTCCACTAAAGTGTTTTTCCTACGGCGGGTCCTAAATTTACACCTCAAACAACAAGGTATCTGTGTCAGGTTTAAATTCCCTTTGTATTTCCTCCGTAGCTCACATGGGAAGGTTTGCTTGTCTGGGTATTTGCACAGGTCTATCTGGCCTAATGAGGTTAATTAGGTTGGAACTTCAGCTGGCTGCCTTGTACCTCAGCAGAGGTCAGAGGACCAGATAGAGTACCAGAAATATGTAACTGGAGGACATTATTTCCCCCTAAACATTTCTTGTAATTTTGACTTGGCAAAAAGGCATTTTATGGCAATATAAATGTCTTTCCTTTGGGGGGGGATATTGTATGCTCTGCTGGAACATAAGCTTTTTAACACCTTAGTAGCATTAGAGATTACAGTGCCTGTGGTGCTTCCATGTGGTCCTTGCTATGTTCTGGAGAATGCTCCAGCTTGTGCCTCTCACCTGAATGGAGTGGGATACAACCATCCCAATGGGAATGGTATCTAGACTCTATTATTTTTCTGAATTAATTAAAAAAACCCCTTAAATAAAATCACCTTTGCTAATGGAGAGGAGATAGAGCAAGTATTCCTTTTTGCTCTGAACTGAAGGCAAAGTTTCAACTTTGTGCTGAGCACATCTGGTTGGTAACACCCAGTGCAGCTGTAAGGATGGCTGCAGTTTCTAAAATAAAAAATTTCCCCAAAGCACTACACAAAGTCTAGTATATTGTAGAAATATTTTGCCCGCATTACTTTGGAAATGTTCCTATCTCCTTTCTGACAACACAAATCATAACTCGTAACAGACAGGGGAGGTCCAGACTGAACCCGCATCACTTCAGTCAACTGACCCAGCTGCTTAATTTAAGAGTAGTATTGATAGTCTCTTAGTAGTGTCAGGGCAAAGAAACAAATATGTTTCAGTTCAGAACATTGTCCAGTTAACTTCAGAACTGGCAACTGATTTGATTTGAATGCTGACTTGACTTCTCCTGGAAGTGGCTGTGTGGTGCTTACTGGCTGGTTGGGGTTAAACCACGACTCAAGACCAGAAATCCTTCCTGAATTTTTTCCCTTGGCAGCAGTGTGTTCTGCTATTAATGACTGGTGAAGGCAGTGGCTCAGGAACATGTTCATTAAATGATCTCTGCTTAAAGGAAGTAGAAAGCAACTTTTTAGAGCTCAACTTCCCTTTGAGTCTGAAGACAAGTACAGGCCATGTTCCCCACATCAAGTTTCTGTTTAGTCATTCTTTTTTAACTTAGTGTAATTGTAAAGTGATTTCTCTGCAAGAAACAATGAATCCATATGACTGAATACATACCAGGTTTAGCTAATACTGACAAATATCTCATTTTTCCTAATATTGGACAGTTAAAAGTCCATTCCCTGTAAGACAACATATACCTCTTTTTCCAGTTTGAAAAATAAGTAGTTAAATTATTCAGATAGCTTTAAAATCCTTTATCACATGCTTTGGCACAACCATTCAGCCTTTCCTTTCTCTGTTCCTCCTTTTTAGTAATGGAAATATACTGTTGGCTGTATACAGATGATTTTATGTGTTGTTTATTAAGTGTGCAGTAGAAATTCTGAAAGAAGTATAGTGCTAGGGTACATTAAGTTGGAGTATTCTAAATTCTCTTAAAGTAGTTTTGGTAAAATAATTTTTTTTTATTTTTTATTAAAAAGAGGAATTATTGCCCTATGGTGTTTAAATGATGATTATATAGTACTGAAGACTTTCATGTTTATGTACCTCTGCACCTTTCGTGTTTGTCAGAGTTTTATTATATTGTGGAATAACCAGCAAGCATAGCACTTTTCAGTAGGTAATGCTGCACTGTAATACATATAAAATTAAGTACATGAGTAGGATAGACAATTTTGAAGTATCTTAAGAAGTAATTTTATTCTATTTTGGCGTGTTTTAAGAAGCGAATAATGACTCTGGACATCTGGTGTAAGCAAAGGGCTGTGATATATGGAAAAGGACTGCCTCCCCTGGAAGGACTTCAGATGTGTCCGGATTTCCTTAGCTCCTTGGTTTAAAAGAAGTTGTAATAATAATTTCAAATCTTAGTCTTTTAAACTTTGCTTAATGAACTTCTCATTGGAGAGTGTTCTTATTGATGTTAAATGAGCTCTAGAAGTTTAAACCCGACTGTTGTGCCCGAGATGTACCAGGAGCCACAGGCTGAAGTGCAGAAGATGGATGCAGGTATTGTCAGCTTTCCATTGCCAGAGCAGAGTCATACTGAAAAAAATCTCTTTGTACGAGCCTGTGCAGTATAACCACACTGCCCAAGCTGTTCTGATCAAACAGACTGAACACTGGGTCTGTCTTCATATATATGCATTTAGTGGAATAGGTTGTAAAAGTAGTAGAACAGAGCAAACGGTGTGAATCCGTTCCGCTGCTCACCTTTGCTCACTAAGATAATAAGCAGTGTATGGGGAGGATCAGTTCTCATTCAGAAACCGGGCAAGTGTGGTGTGAAAATCAAGATTTAATCTCTGGTCTGTTCATTTACAGCATTGTTTCTACTGGTACATGACTAGTTACCAAGACTTTATTATTTAGCTTTATATTTTAGTAAGTATTAAGTAAAGGTGACATCTGGTGCATCTAATGAAACTTAACTGATTTCATTCACCTTTTGCAGGCCTTGACTTGCAATAAGTAAACTTGCTGCTGCAACACTTAATGTAGCTAATGGGGGATGGGAAGCAAATTCTTACTGCTGTTGATAATGGAAGTTTCTGGACACCTATAATGATGACTTCTATCTTATCATGAGCCAATCAAAGAATATGGCATGTGGCAATATTTTTAATGGCTTATGAATATGTTAAATCTGTATGAGTTTCTTGTTAGATAAATGAGGACAAAATTATTTATCACTTGTGTTCCTAAAACTACCCTTGAGATACCTCTTGTATCAGATGCAGATATACAATACTGGCAATATCAGTAATGAGGCATTTAGGAAAAAAAGCAATTTCCCTGTTACTGTGCTACTGCGTTATTTTTAATGCTGCACAGAAATTTTTGGAGATGACAGCCAAATACAATTTTAGGAATAGAGATGAATGACTTCCTAAAAGCAGGTCTAATTTTTCATCAAAGCTTAGGTAGGCATGATGGTGTTGGGTGACTGGCAGCATAGAATTTTGACTCATACATTACAAGAAGCCAAGAGACAACATTTTACAGTGCACAAAAACTACTAAAAAAATCCCCACAATAACAAAACACAGTGAAAATAGAGTAACAAAAGTATAAATGAAAGGTATTGTAATTAAGGTAAACAGATGTAAGTTTGAGGGGGAAGTTGTGTTACCCTTCTTTCAATTGTCTACAAATACTGAGAAAAAGTTTGAAAATTGCAAGCCTCTGATAATTTTTTTTGCTGAGCTTCCCCTATACTCAAAGGTAGGTAAGCCCTAAATTTGTGGGGAGGATATATTAACTCTGTATATTGTTTTAGAATTGGAATAGTTTCTACAGAGTACAAGTTTGAAATGCCACAATCCGGATATTATTTCTAAATATGGGTTGTTCAATTCTTTTGATGTACATGTGGAAAGACATAGCCAGGCCATACTCCAGTGTGTTTTATGGCTTTCCTATATCCTGGGTACCATTTAGGACATTTGATCCCCAGAATGGCATGTAGGGTTTGAGTAACAAATGTATTTAAATTTGGTAACTTGGGCAAAGGAGCTTATATTGTGCTTACTGTGACAGTGCCAAGGAAGAATACAAACTGCTTCATGCTCCAGCCACATCTCTAAGTATTGCCCTGGTCTGCATAAATGTTACCTGTCTCTGCCCAGAGCTTTACCACGCGGTTTTCTCTGCCCTCCTCCCTGCTGCTCGCTGCTTGGGTTTTTGATTGTATCTCCGTGTTAACATTTCTGGACTACTTAGAAGTACATTTGGATCACTGAAAAATAATCTACATGTAAAACAGTAGATTTTGTCCACTAGTTGAACTTCCAATCTTTCCAGAAGACCATTTATCAGTGGCAATTAATAGACTGTTTGTAATGGATTAAGCAAAGATAAATCCTCTCTTGAGCACTGAGTTAGACCCCCAGTGAAGCTTTATTTCATGGTCCTTTTAAAGTTTTCCTAAGAATGGAGATTAGATGTGATTACTGTCTTTATTCTGGTATATCCCATTCATTCAAACAAAATGTTTTAAAATAGTTCATAAGCTACCTTTTGATACATAGCTTGTGTTGTCTCTGTGAAGTGGCTAATTATTTCCCCTAATGATGTGATTTAATGGTTAAATGTTTCAGTAATAATCTCCTGCCTTAAAAAGATTTCTTGCCTCCACTCAGGGCTCTCAGTTGACTTCCATGAACCAAAATAAAAAAATCATTCAAGTGGGTATCAACAGTAGCAGCTGTCAGTGACTTCTCATTTGCATCTGTTAATAACTCAGATGGTTTCCTTATCAGACATCATCTTTCATGTGTATGAAATCGTAATACCTGCAGCTCTGAAATAGTCCTAGACTCTAACAAGATTTATAGCATCTATGAACTCTTTGATGACTGGGACAGATAATTAAGATGTCTTGATTCCAGTTGTCGGAGAACTTTCTCTGCAGCCCAGCTCGAGTTGGACAGACCAGAGGAGCTAGTGTAGATTTTATTTCCTAGCAGTGTAACAGACAGTGGATAAAAAATTCACTTAAGAGAAGCAATTTCCTCAAGTGTCCCTGTCATCAGTTTCAGCAGAACAGCTAAAAGCTGAAGGAAAATACAGACCGTGTTTTTCTTTTGGATGAGTTTTTATGATTTATCACTGAGTAACACTGAGGAGACAAAGGACAAATAGCAAATATATGTGGAGCTGCTTGTTTATGAATCTTGCGCCTTCCTAGGCACTCAATAAACTGATTGTGTAATGAATAAATGTATGTTTCCAAAGAAATGAAATGAAACAAACTGGATTAGTTTATTTTTTGGGAGTGTTTCTCCCATAGAACCTTCAAGGAATGTTTGACACTGAAAGGATTTCTCAGAGCTATCAGATATGTATATATGCATATACATACATATATTTTTCTATATACATACAGTTTCTCCTTTCCCTGTAGTTTCTCAAATCTGAACATAAAATTCTGTGAATATAACAGGAAGTTCATGGCAACTGTTAAAAAAAATAGTGTATGAAAAATGATCCATCACTACAAAAATACTTATAGACAGCTTTTCTGGAGCCAGAGTTTTTTATTGTGTCCTGTATTTTGAACTTTTTTATCCCTTAGCATAGAGTCAGTAAATGAGGCTGGTGTAGGAGCACAACCTGAAAGTGTGTTTGAATACTCTCTTAAAAACAAGACTGCATCAGGATCCCAAAGTACTTGGGTTTTCAGCTTGAACAGGTTAATTGGAAACCTGTGTTGATCATCTTTCATACTAAAACCTACTTGTGTAAATCCTTGTCAAGAAATGAGAAATTATGTCATTTTGAAAGGCTGTTAAACTGTGGAGGATTTTAAGAGATTTAGTTCTCTTCCCTTAAGCATCTCTACCATGAAGCCAAGCTACCAGTTGTGGAGCACAGCTGCAGATAGGACTCTCTCTCCTAAGACAGTTACAAGCCTTTTTAATTAATAAGAGCGTAAGTTTGAAAATGCTGATGAATTTTCTGTGAGCAGCATTCAGGTTTTGATCTGAGTGCACTTTACAGATGTCACAGCAGAGGATTTTTCTCTGTCAGCTGCCTTTTGCTCATTCAGAGGTATCAGGTTTTTCTCTGCACAGGCAGAAGCTGTCCAGCACTGCAAAGAGAGCAGTGTTCAAGTCTTGTATGACAGATGCCAAAGGCATCAGTAAAAATACTTGCAATCTAATTTTGTTAAAAGTACATAGTGGTTGTACGTATTTCCAATGCTGCAACAACTTGGCTCAAGACAAAAGGATGAGAATAAAGTGTGTCCTAATCTTATATTCCTTCTAGGCTATGGGCTGGCTTTGGGCAAAGACTGGCTGGATGTGTCAATATAAACTCAGACAGCCAAATTTGCATCTATCTTTACTTTGCTACCCAAATCATCCCCAGCTGCATTTCCCTAGGATTCATGAGACACTCAGCTCAGTGGTTGTCATGCTTAGGAGACTGCATCCTGGTGGTTTAGAAAGTCCCAAATCTGGCACTTTGAAGTGCTTGACTTCCCAAGGCCATCAGTGCTCCTTTGATGTAGACTGGTCAGCTCAGGAACTGTCTGGGAGCAGTTCAGTGTGTCATTGCTGGGGGTTGGTGCTGCTCTTCAGAAACACTAAGTCTTAATAACAAATAGTTATGCTCAATAATTGTGAAAAAGGCAGACTTTTTGGCATTCCCTATTAGACTGTTAATTCTTAAACTCAGGCTTTGCATTTGTGACATCTGATAATTGCTTGCTTGCAATTATGGTGAGCCTGTGGTTGGTCAGAATTTCAAGTATGTTTATCTTTCTTTGATTCCATAAGTTGATTGCTGCAGTGACATTTCCTCAAATCTTTGCATCTGTTCTTTAGGTCTGGGTGTTGATAGGCAGTCACCTATGTTCTCACACTGTTGGGAGTAAACTTCTAGTTCTTTGATCAGAGAGATATGAAATTCGTTGGTAATAGTCTTTGAAGATTAGAGAGCTAGGAGGAATTCTGAATTTTGAAGTCTGGCTTAACAGAGATTTTTTCTGTAATTGGAGTGAGTTTAAGAGAGGAAAAAAAAAGAAAAGCCAGGGAGTAGGAATGGCACATCCTTTATAGAGATTTAATGACTTTCCAATAATCCTCAGGGAAAAGTCTTTTCTGCCATTTTTTACTTTTCATTTGTCTTTATTTTCAGCACTTCACACTCCTCTTTCCAGTAGTAATCCGTTGAGTTTGGAAGTCTTTGCTATTCACTATTATAGAATAAATGCTCCATCCATTCATCCATCTTTCTGTAAAATACAGACACCTCCTGTAACTTCATTCCTCCCAACACCCCCAACTGAGACAAGGAGAGATTAATGTTTCACAGAAATTCTGGTTTGATAGTGGAAACTAACTGGAGGAAGTTGGTACTGCCCATCCTTCTCCTCAGAGACACATAAAATTGTATGCAGTCCTTATTGTGTCGAACTGCATTAATTTCCAGAATCCAGATCTCATAAATAGAAAGACTGCGTTTCTCTCCATGGCTCAAATACTAATGACATTGAACAACAAAATTGTTAGGGCTAAACTTACAGAAATGCATTGAGAACTTACAGGCAGACTGCAACAGCAGTAGGTAGCTTAAGAGGAGATTGTGTGTTTACACTGTTTTTTTCTTGTTATTGATGGATTATATCTCCATAACTGATGTATCCAAAGTTCATATATCCCTAGAATGGAGCAGCAAACAGAACAACTGATAAATTTCACATCTGTTTCAAAAGGAAGTCACTTATTTATAATGCAATTCTTTGACGTTTTCTTCTCTGGCAGAGTGGAAAACAGCTATGTTGTTAGAAGACTGAAGGAATCGGTATTCACAGGATCCTGCCTGTTTGACTATCTTGTGCTGAACTGCAGTGGGGGGGGGCAAAGAAAAGCACATAACTCTGTATGTAGCCTTGTGGTCTGACATCCATTCCTAGTGCTGTCAAAGAGCCCCTGGAAACCACTGCTGGGTTGGTTGAAAAATTAACTAGTTACTCATTGCTTATTAACATTTTGCATATCCAAGATAGAACAGTTCATTATTATTCAGCAGACGAAATAACCAGTCCTGCTTTTCTCTTCCACATGAAGTCTATGTCATTTTTAAACACAAAGATTATTTGTTGCTACATATGATGGATAATTCAGGCTCTTTTGCAAGCAGTGTTTCAGTATCTCTTAAGTTTTAATTAAATACTACCTTTCTGTGTTTCAAAGAGTGTTTAATATGGTATTTTCTGGAGAATGTTTCCAGGTGGAAAAAACTGGGGTTCCTGAACAGAGCTAAATTAAAGTTTTAAAGGAAAAATTGTCAAACTGCTGAACAGCACTGTGGATCAGGTTTAGGTTGGTGGCACTGGCAGCTTCTGGGTGTGAATGGACACAGGGCACCTGCTTGGGCAGTCCTCACTTACCTGCATTGTTGGTAAACCTTAATTTATAATCATTCAAGCTGTAAGTAATGTTTGGCTTGCTGTGGAAATAGTTCAGCTATCCTTCTAGTCTAAGACCCCAAAACATGAGTATTTGGCATTTGCAATGGAAACAAAAAATTTTGTGAACTGCTTTTAAACAGTTGAAGCGTTTCATGCAGCCTCTAAATCCCTCATACCCTCACTCAGTGTGCTTTACAGGAGTGGCTCAGGCTTCACCTTGCACCTGTTACACATAAGTCTCATCATTTGGCACCCATCTAATTAGACAAAGACTGCAACCTGGCTGATGGAGTTTGCAAAATCAAAATCTTAGTAATTTGGTTCCATGCCTATAGTTATTGGAATCAGCAGTGTTGCAGTAGGGAATGTCTGAATAAAAGACAATATTGAGAGTTATCTCTAGATTAAGCCTGTTTGCAGGTTTTTATTCACAGCTGGTTCGTGGAAGCTCAGCAGCACTTACGCACAGCAGCATCTAACTAAAAATGTCCCTTTAATAAAACCCTTAAAGTAATAACTTTTTAAAAATCCTTTACAGATGTCTAAGCACTGTCTTTCATGCAGTAATAATGGTGGTTGACTTTCTCTGAGATAGAAAGATGGATAAACCAAAATGTTGAAATATGAAATAGTTTGCACTTACTTTGTTTAACCTCTTCACTACACATAGATATTTCTTGCATCTTTTTTTTGGTCAGTACCATGACATTGTTTAGTGAACATTTTTTTCATTTAGTGGAAGTTCTGATGGGGGTATCATTTAGTACATTGGCAGGGTCCAAAGGAAGCAAGGTAAGAATTAGCAAATATGAGACAGAAGAAACAAACTGGTTTTGACACAGAAATAAGTTTAGTTTAAATTGTCTCCAAACTAATGACACAATTAGCTATTCAAATAATGCTGTGTATTCTTATGAGGTAGTCCAGTTGTAAAACTAGAAATGGGATATGGTTTGGTCATGGATTTCAGCTTAATGAAGAGGAAGCTGGGAACGCTCTACTGCTTTTGTCCATCTTCCCCTTTAGGTAGGTCGTTGTCCTTTGTCAACTTGTTTGAATTCAGTGGAACATCTTCAGTGGGAGATCATCTTCTCTGTCTTTAGACATTCAGAGCATGGAAATGAGGAGATGAGCTAATCACCTCACGCTTCTCTTCTGAGCCATAAATAGAAATGGGTGTTTCCACAAAAATGAGGTGAATCACAGCCCTGACAGAGGTTTTCCTCCTGTCAGATTACTCTGAATAGATAAAAAGATCTTTAGGCATTGTCATTTTCCTTATGAAATGCTCTGAGTGGGTCTCTGAAGCCTTATTTCCCTTCAGTATATAGGGGACCTCTGCCCATCTTCACATCAAGTTTAGCCTGACTTAGGGCTGTAGCAGAAATATGGAGTCCTGACCTTGTACCTGGTCTTCCCACCAGTGTGTAGTGACTCAGTAGTGTCAGAGTCAGATCATTTCAGTGATCAAATCCACAATCCCTCAGAAAAACCCAGCAGGATTAGGCTGGGTGGAGGAATAGAACTGTCCTGTTCAGCTGACAGGTGCAGTTGGATGAGGTGATTGTGGAAAAATATATCCTTAGGCTCCTGACTTCAGTCCTCAGCATCTCACCCAAGGCACATGTGCAACAGATGGTAGGCTCTCTGAATTTAATGTGCAAGTGCTATATTTTCTGTGCTCTAAGTAAGAGATTGAGTGGGTGAGCACCAGAAGGGAAGGCTCCTTTTCACCTTCTCTTGGCTCGTGTGTTCTGGGTTTGGAAGCAGCTGTGCGTGTCTGGGGAGGGGGAATGCACAGACTGGAAGGAAGATTGCAATTCCACAGGCAGATGGCTGAAAAAAAGCAAAGGAGCCTCTGTGCAGTTGAGAACTGGGAAATGGAAGGGGTCCCTTCTAGGAATCAAAACCGCTGGGACAGGAAGGTGCACCTGGGGAGAGGACAGTGGAGGGGTTTACCTCACCTCAGGCTCTGCAGGTTATGGGATTTGAAAGAAAGATGGGAAGAGCCACACTGGACTCAGACATTGCATTGAATGTGTTCTGTTTGACTCTGCTCCCTGAGCCTTGGGGTTTTGTTTGCAGTAATGGGGACTTTCAAAGGATTTTGGAGTGCTTTTTTTCCATACAGGGCTACTTAATACTAAAGTTTCTGTTGGTTTGTGGTCATGTTCCCTGTTCTGGTAAATGAGGCTTTGACTGCTTAGTTCTTGGCCTTTAGTGTATCGTACCAAGTCTCCAAATACCCACAGGTTTTTATCTTTTTTTGAGAACAGTAATTAGAGTAATGTTTCTCCCCCATGTACTTTTCAAAAGGTATCTTCTTGTTTTTGCTAAATACATGGAGAAAATCAGCTGAAATCCTGTTGTTTGTGGTGTACAATTCTGTACTCAGTACTGCAGAATTCAAAACTCATCCTTTGTCCTTCTACAGAGTACGTATATTGGATGGTAAGCTTTCAAAGCTTTGTAAAGTTATATTTATGGATCATTTCATTAAGCTAAGGTGAGTCTATTGCAATTTAAAATACCTGTCTTAAAGCTAAACTCTCATGGGCAAACTCAAGATGCTGCAGGGTTTGAGACACCAGCCCTCCTGTCAACAATAAACAGCTGGGAGTCTGTGATCTTGGCTCTGTGTTTGGGTTTGTATCTATCCAATTTTTCCAGTTCTTTTGAAGACAAATGAGTGTCTCATTACTGAAAAGAGCAGCTTGACACCTGGATTCATTTATATTACAAATCTGGCCACCTGAGTCTCGTACATATGATTTCTTGAGGGCGCTGAGCAGCAGCATCATTCAAAGTCACCCACAGCTGATGTTTCTATTCTTCATATAATAGAACTGTCAGCTGGAAGTCTTGTAAGTTTGGGAAGAGGGTTAACTGGAATAGCTAAAACTAGATGTAGATGGCAATGAATGCTTCCATCATCCTAGAAAGCCCAGCAGATTTTTCTCTGAGCAGTAAATGAATTAGGTGTACATCTGCAAGTTGTTAGTCTCTTAACAGCGAAAAACCCCATAAAGGCTTCCATTGACTTGTCTAATTTTATTAGCAAGTATTTTTATTAGGTACAAAGTTTTATACCATTTATTTCACATGCTTGTAAAGGTTGCTGTAATGACCCAAGCAAAAATTAAAGTATCTTGCATATTTTGTCCCTTGACTATCTCTTTGCTCTCCTGGAGAAATCATCTTTTTGGTAATAAGTTGGTCTCTCTTCTCATTCAGAAATTTGAGTTCTGGTCAGTAAACCAGTTTTATGAACAGTTGTTTCATGATGTATCCGCTGGGTAGGAGAACTGTAGAAAAAAAATCAATATGGATATTTTTGGACTAAAGTACAATACTTTCAAAAGAATTTCTGTTGGAGTGTTTTTTGTTTGTTTGTTTTTTTTTTGTTCTTACCAGTGCTTGAAACCAAAATATTCTTGAGCTTTTGAAATCAAAACATGGATTAAATGTTAGATAGTAAGGGGGGGAGTGTCTATGGAATAGGCTGTTCCAAAACTTGTTCCTGTAGGATTAAGAAGTAGTTTGGAAAGGACCTATGGATGTCATCTAGTCTAACTCCCCACTCCGATTCCCTGTATTTATTAAATGTAAAATGTTGTACAACTTGTAGAGATTTACTAATTTCTAGAATCAATTTATTGTATCCAAACCATCCCTCTTATTCTTTATGTCTGCAGCTATCTCCTTCCTCAGTGACGGGGGGTGATACAATTCTCTTGGCTGCTATTCCAGCTCCAAGCCTGTCTCCTGGGCTTCAGACTTGCTCTCTACTGTTCTTTTTTGGAAACAGACTCTGGGTTTGTTTGGTTGCTTTCTTAATTCATATTTATAGCCAGATGGGAAGGGAGTGTGAGTGAAATTTCTAAGTGATTTCACGTATGAAAGGGAAATAATTGAGAAGCTGAAACATTTTTTCACTATTTCTAGTGAAAAGATCCTTTTCATTAGAGAGCTTATTTAATTTTTTTTTAAATAAAAATTATATTGACAGAAAATACACAGACCAGGAAGAAAAAAACCCCCAAACTCAATAAATTTTGTCAAAAATCTATTTGTTACAACACAAATGAAACAGTAGTTTACCATGTCCAGGATAGATTGTAGCCAGAGGGAGAAAGAAATGACAATATACTCAGTACTGCTGATATTAAGTAGTAGTGTTAACTTTGATTGTGGCTAAAAAGGTACACAAACCTGGTGTTATTTGCTCTTGAATAAGCTTTTTTTCCCAGTCTGTTACTCATGTTTTACTTTTTTATTAGTAGATGCAAATACGTATTAGTATAGGGATTCAGTCCTCACCATCTATTTCGTAGATTTGTGCCATTCCATGTTGGAACTTCTATGGAAATCTTTTGTGTCGAAACACAAAAGTTGTTTTTTAGGTTTTATGACCAAGCTAAGTATGACTTATTATTATGTAGTAATGCAGCAAAATATGGTTCAGTAAGTACAAATATCTGTGATAGGGTGAAGTTCACACTTGCTGTGGAGGGACCATGGAACGTTAAAACATTGGTAGAGGTGAATGAGTAAAGCAAATAAAATACAGGCCTGAACCAACATCATTAGTCTTTTTTTCTGCAAGGGGAAAAAATCCAGGAAGCATCATATGCTGTTTTGGCCAAGGGCACAACATTCACAATTTAAGTAAAGGAGAAAAAATGAGAAAGACTCACATTGGTCTCCCTGGAACACTTGTAATTTATCACTTGAGATTATTGTCTTTATTACCTAAAGTAAAACAAACATATAATAAGGTGCTCTTGAAGTAAATGAAATCAATTAGTTAAAGTGCATCTCCATTTAGATAGTGATTTATAAAATGTCATCATTTTTTAAATATTTGATGTGCATAACATGGTATATATTTTTGCATGATAGTAAACCAGATCTGATTGGATTCCGCAGGTTTTTAATAAAGATCTCAAGTGAAATACCTTGGATAATCAGGGCAAACTGTTGTCTATGACTTTGAGTTAAGAGGCACATCCCGGTCTGGTGGACTGCAGTCATCAGTGTTAATAAACACTAAAGAACCAACCCAGGTCTCATTTCTTCATTACTTGTAAAACAGCTGTCATGGTTTGAGATAGCCCCCCAAAAAATACAATCCCCTAGTCCTAGCCCCCTTCCCCATCTCAACCCAGTGTGAGATGGGTTTTCCAGACAAAACACACCAGACTCCAAATGGGGGAAAGGGAATATATTACAATGACTGTACAAGTAAATACTACAATACGTTATACACACGATCACAACTATCTCTACCATGACATATGTATTTACAATGGATCAGATCTCTTCTCCCCTCCAAATAAAAGTCCAGGAGGGAAAGAAGGACAGATCCCTTCCACATTTAGGGCAGCAGCTCCTCTTCTGTCTTCATGCAGCAGTTGCAACTGGATTGTTGTAGCTGGATCTCTGTTTAACACACACAAGGGGGTCTCCAAGCCCCTCAGCTCTCCTTCGGTCCAAGCGAAGGCCTCACCTGTGGACTGCCAGCAGGGACAAGACTCGCGTCACCACAGGTATATCACGAAATGCAGGGGCATCTTCGTGAAAGTCCCTTCCTCAGGGGATTCAAATTCCCCCTTGCAGAGCTCCGTGCTCTGTCTCCAGGCAGCGGGGCGGGGGGGCAAAGCCCTCCTCCACATTCCTTTGGCTGTCCTGATCCAGCTTCAGGACGCCTTTGAGCTTCTCAGCTCCTCTCTCTCTCTAGTGCTGCATGTCCAAAACTCTTCTCCTTAATAGGAGTCCATGTCCGTCTTCTCCAAGAGGGGTCTCAAGGGAGTTTTGGGGGGGTCTGGCATCAGTTCTCACCCCCAGAACTGTCTCTCAGCTGCTGGCTCTCTTTTCCTCGGCTCTCCTTCCAGGAGTCTTCTCTGCGGTGCTGCATGTTGTTTCTGCTACTCCTCCAGTTCAGGTCTTATCTGTCCTGGCTCTCTGCCACCGTTTCTCTGGTCAGTGCCGGCTGCTGCTCTGCGCCCATGGAGAAAACATCTCCCGGCATAACTACAGGCACCTAGCCCAGCTTTATGCTATTCCAGGTCCCCACAGGCCCCCGCTGGGGGCTGGGGGCCAAAGCCCCCCTGTGGGGCCCTGAGCCCCTTCCTCGTGGCTCTACAACATGGCCACCTCTCCTCAACAACCCAAAACTACAACTCATCTCTTCCGGTGAGCTTGTGGGATGTTGACATTTTTGCAGGAACGCCCATTTGGCAAAACTTCAAAACTTCCAGGGGTTTCCACCCCTTGGGGTCTACCACTTTTCTTAGCCTCTGGGGGAAAACAAAGTCCAAACCACTACAACAGCAAAAAAAATTTTGCAGCCCTTTGCAAAATGTCTGTAACTTATGGATAATACCATGGACTATCAGTAGATTTTCTTTCAGAAAACTCTATTTACAGTTTATTTACCTCTTTTTTGTGTTGGTATGCAATTCAGCACTTTTTTCTAGGTTTGGGAGCATCAGGTGCATTTGGACACAAAAAGGGAATTCAATCTATGTACAGAGTGTGTGGGAACAAGCTGAGAAAGAAAATAGGAAAGGAGTCAGGTTACTGTATTTCATATATAATGCTAAAGTGTTTGATATAATGAGATAACATGCAAATCAAATTCCATTTCTATTTGCATTTCCTTCCAAAGAACAGATGTGGATTCTGACTCTTTCCCCCCAGATTTTATCATTCCTCATCTATGAAGGACAAGAGGTCTCCAAAAATTCCAAAGTGGCTAGCTTGGTAGTATTTGCTGATTCTTGTACCACAATATATCAGAGTTATCAGCAGAATATCTTTGCTAACGAGGTGGCTACTCCAGCCCTTGTTCTTTGTATCTTCCATAGCTTTTGCAGGGAACAAAATAACCTCTTTTTCTTGCTATTCTGAAAATTGTCTGTTTTTATTGTTGGCGTAAACGCGTAACCTCATGGTCCTGAGTGAAGTGTGCAGCAGCAGCAGCCGGCAAGAGCCCTAACCCAGCAGTGGAGGGAGGTTTGGAGAAACCACTCCTGGGCTGATGGAGTTCCCTGCAGAGCCAGTCAGCCTTCCCTGCCTTGTTGGCTCTGCTGCAAAGCTCAGCCCTTCTGTGCTCCAGCAGATTAAAGCTTTGGGGCCAACTGGGCTTTAACAGCAGGGTCAGTCTTGGAACTACTGACCTGCTTCCTAAGGAAGCCCAAGAAACATCACAAATGAGTTTATAACAGTGTTTTTACAGTGTTAGTTAGAGGTTAAATAGAGAGAGAGAGACATAGTTCATGAGAACATAAAGAGAATCTGAGAAACAGGTCAGGAAGAAGTCACGATTTTGAAGATTTATATTTTTGCTGTCCAGAAGAGAAGCCTGTTTCCATGTAAGCCTTTTAAAATAGAATAAAGAAACCTCACAGGACATTTAAATTCTATTTAGTTGGATAATTGTTTGGTATAATTTTTCTTCTATAAACTTACAAATGCAAGTCATTAAACATGAAGAAAAAATGTTTCTGTATTTGACTACACAAATGCTGTCACCCTCTCAGCCCACCCAAACATATGGACACTAGTGTATCAACAGGCAAAATTTTGACCTCAAAAAAATGCTAATTAATAATGTGTTAACTTTACAGATACAACTAAAAATCACACTTTGGATCACACTGTTGCCAGTCTGAAGTGTTAAAAATTATTACTGGCTGGAAGCATGAGGGTTTTCTTTTTTTAAACTAAAATCTGTTTGTTTACCATGTCTATGTAGGCATATTAGAGTTCACTCCAGTTTTCCTTTCTAGCCTTTTGGAATGGAAATTTCACTTTACTGTCTAAGCTAATTCAGTATCAATCACAGGAATATGAGGATCAGAAATTTTATAAGAGAAATTTGAGATAAGTGCAATTGCCTGGTTGTTGGTAATGCTGAGGTAACTGAAGGTAAAGAATTTACCATAAACAAGAAAGGAGAGAAAACCTCAAATGTGGGTATTGCTCTTCAAAGAAATATGTGCTGTTTCTGGAGTTACACATCATGATACACAAAACTATTGTAACACCTTGCTAACAAGGTTTTGTTCTTCATACAGTGCAATATTGACACCTAAACTCGGGTTTACTGGTTGTTCCTGTGTAGCTTTGTGCTGCAGTTACTGAAGGCTGCTAAACTTGGCATAGTGAGAAAATATGCTTGTGAAAATCCAGTGTAAATTATTTTTTGCAGTATTCCTCCAGTGTATGAATACTGCACAGAATGTTCCCACATATGACCTTATTTTTGTTTGTGTAACCCTGGACAGGAACCACTACTGCATCTGCTGAGACACCAGCAGTGGGACCCAGCACATTATGCTGGTGCTTTATTTTAATCATGCTAAGAGGCATAATTACTGTAGATTCCAATTTATTCATGAGGTCAGTCTTTGATAATAGATCTCGTGGAAGCGATCCTATCCTCTGTTGCAAGTTTGAGTATCTTTGTGACATTTGCACGTTTAAACAAACATATTCATTATTCCCGTAGATTTAATGGGTGTTGAGTGCTGATTTGACTAAATTTTTTTGTAACAAGCTATTTATGTATCTTTGTAACCACTTGCTGTTTCTTTCATATGTTGTAAGAATATTTTCAGTGTAGTGTAATGACATTTCTTCACAGTCCAGAAGAATTGCTTTTAGAGGCAGCTTTCATAAGATTCTTAAGCAAATGAAAAGATTGAGCACGAGCAAAGAAGTGTATTAAGCTCCTTATTTTAATCCATCCTAAATCATTTAAACGTGTGTATATTTGCATGTGAAAGCTGCTGCATTATCATTCTAGTAGAATTGTTGATATAAATAATGCCAGTCACTGTCTACCTTCTATTTTATTTTTAGCTGGAGAAGCCTCTCTAGAGAAACACCAATTCCTTATAGATGGAGACGAACCCATTAATCAATCATGCATCACTGTGAACTGATAGGATTGCTGAAATGCCATGTAGTCCAAATTTGCAATCTTAGAAAACATAAGATGGAGTTTATTGTTTTCAGAATAGTCATTCTGTATATGAATCAAGAGCCTTCTTGTTTGTGTTTAAAACCTTTATTTGTTGGAGGCTGCCAATGCCACTTCTCTACTATTATGTTTGCATGTGAGGTAATTACTGCAGCACAGGGTTTACACTTGTCTGGAAGTGGAATGAGAAATGATTTTCAAAGAGAAATTTAAAGAGGTGAAATTTTGAAAGCTTCAGAGTATCCCAATTTTTATAATATCCTATTCCCAAATATGGGAAATTGGGAGAATCCTGTCTAACTTTCAGATCTTGTTTTAAATCTCTATTTACAATGTGCAGACCAGAAAATTAAAATCTCCTGCCTAATAGTTGTACAACTGCCTCTGTCAGATGTACAGAAGTGCTCTTACTTCTTCTGTGATGTCAGAACTTGCCAAAAATAATCATTGATGAAGAACTGATTCTAATTACTCATTTTATGTAGTCCATTTTGATTTCTTGAGTTGCACATGCGAGCAAAGATTTGTCTCATCCACTCAAAGTTAGATGGAACTCTGGATTTAGTGGCATTTCCTTTTTTCAGGAAAATGGGAGGGAGAGGACAAGTTTCTGCAGCTGATAACAAAGCAGAACTAGCCTTTAGTCAGCCGGCTTTCTTCAGATACTAACGCCTTGAACAGGTTTCAGACTTCTATGCTGATGCTCTTAAGTACCTCACAGAGGAGGAAATCAATCAGGCTTTGAGTTTGGAGGAGCTCTTAGATGGAAATCTTACCCTTGATGACCAGGTTGCCCCTTCAAAAGCTGGCATCTCCACAGCAGAGCAGCCCATGAAAGGCCCAGCAGTGAGGGGCAGCTGCACGAGTGCTCTGCTGAGGACTCTGCATCTGACCCAACATTTTAAAAGGAGAGAAGAAAAGTCAAGAGGAGGAAGGGAGCTCTTGAAAATAATTGTCCCAGAGCAACTTCCAAATAGCCTTTCTCTACCTTCCTGGAAGATTTTTTTTGGTCAGCTTAGTGCTGAAGTAAAGGAGGGGAAACTTGGGCAAAGTTGCTCATCTTTTTATTTATTTTTTTAATGCATGTGGAGAAGTCCTAGAATAAGAGACCAAAATTGCTCTGAAAAGCCTTTGCACTCAAGCTGAAACTTAGCACATAGCAAGTGACAAAACCCCCCACCAAATAAGGTGTAAAATGGAAAGATTCCCCATTTCAATTATATTAAATGGGTATAGGGGAAACTTAGAATAAAGAGGATCATCCTTGGTCCAGGAAGAAATTAGGGAATGTTATCATGCCTCCTTAGCCTGTGCTTTTGTCTGCTGACAGTTTAACTTGATGAAGAACAGAGAAGTTTAGTTTGTTGACTTTTACAGCTTACCAAAACTGTAACTATTATTTGATTGTTCTTATCTGTTCTACATATGGCACAAGCAAGTTCAAGGCCCCCTGTCTCAGAGTGTGAGACCTCTGGAGAGTCTGCAGGGCAAGGACCTGCCTTTTCAGTGTAATAGAACTCCAGTTTAGAGAGCTTTGGTTGTGATGGCCAGGTTGTAACAATCCTGGCCTCTGGAAATTTGGTAGTCAATGTAATGTATTAAAAGAGAAGGCCACACAACTCTTCAGGAGACTTCTACCAAGGTTTTACTGACACTGTTGTCTGCTCCCCTACAGTGAATAAAATAGCTTGGCAGCTCTGCAACTGATGGTCTGGTTTGCTAATATTTTATACTGTATTGTCTTTATAAGCATGGCACGTTCTTTTCATATTTCATATGGTGTCTTAAAGTTCATCTACTTCACCTAAAATCCAAAACTGCAACGCTGAAAAAGTACTAATAAGGCAACTTGACCAGAAAACCAAACAAAACCAGCCCTTCAACGACTCGAAATCAGTTGTTAGAATAGTTCCCCATGGAACATTATTGTGAATTCTGTTTTTCATTCTTTCTTTCAGGCTCCTTTTTATTCAGTGAGAAAAAAGAAATTCAACTGAACACACCCAGGAAAAAGGTAGGGGTTTTTTATTTGTGTGGGGTTTTGTTTGTTTGTTTCTTGTATGACCTTGGAAACACTTTTTTTTCTTGACTGCTTGTATCTTTCTAGAATGAGCGTTATAGACTGATCTGCAGTGTGCCTCAGTAGTGTGCTTTATCTGTCTGAATTTCCATCAGTAAAATTCATTTTGGCTTGCAGTTGTTAGTACTTTCTACACTAAGTATCAATGCCCACTGCTAAGTTGTGCCTATTGCAGTGTCCCTTCTGCTGAAATTGGCATTGCCTTTTTGAGAACAGTTGTTCTAGATGGAACTAAATAGCTTGGAATTTGAAACACCTCTTAAATATTCATTCTTTAATTAAGCATATCATTTTTGACAAATTATATTTTGTATTTCCAATCTATGTATGTCCATCATTCCTTTAGTGGTGGTTGAATTATTTCAGTAATCACTTCCCTTTCTATTGAGTAGCTGAGCAATTAGTTGAATAATCATTCAAGTAATTACTTCTTTGTTGACTAAGAGCAATCTTGATAGTGAAAATCCATACATGTTAGCAAATCAAAATGTGAGAGTTTTTCTGGTTCGCCAGATTAAATGGGTTATATCATGAGGTGGATTGAATCTGTATTATAAATAGATGGGGCATTTCTGTGTCTCCAAATACATTTTGAAAATATGTTTCAAACTGTATGTTGTGTTATTTATTTGAATTGAGGTTAGGGGTAAGAAATTAAGCATCTGTTTGTTCTTTTTGGAGTAGAAACATCAGTGAATACTGCAGTGATTGAGCTGTTCTCACATTTGGTAGCATCTCATCCTCCCTACATTTCTTGAACATGAAGCATATGTGAAATTTAAAATTGAGAGAAGCTCAAGAGCATTTTCCTATTATGTATATATTAGATGCACGAGTATAACATGTATATGAACTATTATACTCTACAGAAGGCCTAATTCATTGGTGCAACAGACTGCACACAAATATCTGGGCACTGCATGTACCACCTGGAATTTGTGGGGCTGTACCAGCATTTCTTTTGTATTGTGGACCATAAAGATGGATTCAACAATTTGCTTTCCCTTGTCCCTGTGACAGGCACTGTGACAGCACTTTATTGGCGTATCAGAATATTTTTTGACTCAGATCAGTTGTAAAGGAAAGGCAAACTCCTTGAGCTGGGTAGCCCAGTCATTTTCCATGATTAAACTCTTACACCAGAAGTATTGGATTGTCTTTTAGAGCAAGACAGCTTGAGGGCTGAGAATGTTGAGCTTGTGAGGCTCATGCAGCTCCATATGCAGACTTAGCCCAATGGGTTTCTGTAAGAGAATTGCTCATAAATTAGTATATGAGAATCACCAGCACTCAAACCTCCACACTTGATTCAGTAGAGCTCTTCAGCACAAGCTTAAGTGATACAGAGCATGGGGACTTCAGAAGGACGCTTGGTTGTCAGCTGAATGAGGCTTTCACATCAGCAGTAATGGGAACCTTTTTGTCCATATGCTTGCACTGTGCTTGTAGGAAGCTCGGAGCCTTATTTATGGCTTTCAAGTGTGCTTAAAACCCAGAAAAATTTAGCTACTGATGCTCCCCACCCCCATCCTCAATGTGCAAGATCTGATTGAGCGTATGAGACAATAGACTGGGCTTTGTGCAGCCTTCAGCTGGCCATGTAGTCTATGTGCTGTCTCCTGGTTTCCTCATAGCATAAACTTGAGTTTATTCTGTGATTTTAAGAATCATCCAACTTGCCTCCTTAGGCATCTTAGGCATCATGTATTTGAAAGCTTACTCATGGGTGGGCTTTGAAAATGCTGTAGCATTTTCACAACACAAAGAATATTACTGAAGCATGGTCATGGTATGAGAAGTTCACAGCACTTGGCAAAATCTCTTTCCCGGAATTGTTTAGTGAGTGTTCTTTTGTGACTAACTCTGACAATGTGACACTTGACAATCTTTACCTTGACTGTTTGCTGTTAGTGTACTATCAGCTATAATGTCCTCACAGTTTGCATTTCCTCTTTAAACCTTTAAGGTATGTCAAACCCCAAACAATATTTCATTCATGAGCAGATGTGTTTTGGGATTATCACATGTAATGTGACGGACTACAACAGCTCCAACACTGATTTACGGGGGAAACATAAGCTTATTATCTTAGTAAGTGACAGTCTGTGGAAGGGACACAGAAATCCCCCCAGACAATGGCTGGAGTTCTTTGCAGGTGTCAAGGATTTGTGCCAAGCATTCGCATTTGCAATAGAGCTGCCTAATAACTTTCTGTATCTGAGTTATCTGTGTGTTGCTGATTAGTTTGGTCTTTATATAAAGACATTTGCAAAGGATTTCAGTGCTACAAGCAGTATCCAAAAAACATATTTGGAAAAGTCAGGTTGCTCAACATTGACTTTTGACTGGTCTAAACTGTACTTGGCCTTTTGAGTTCTTTCAGGTTTCCTGAAACAACTCTTTGGCTCTGTTTTCTTGCAGCATTTTCCCTGAGTACAGCACTACCCTCACTTTGCTTTCTCAGCTAATTGAGGTGGCTGAAGGTCAGCCTGTCTGACCAGGGAGCTACAGCCAGGCCCTTTTGGAACCCTGAGGTACTTAGCACTGGAGATTCTCTGTGCAGATTATAGCACTGAATTGGAATTACTCTCCATATATCCAAAGTATATTAAACGTTTGTGCTTGAAAGGAGAGATTGGTAGGGCAGGAAGTGTTTTATCTACATTGAATTAAGATTGTTCTAATTGCCCACACTGACTATCGGGGAAAGGATGGTGAAGCCTGGGGGAACTGAGAGTGAAAAAAAGGAAGTCAAAATCCGGCAGGAGTGTTGCTTTCAAGAGTTTTAGCCAGCCTTGCCTTTGAACAAGGGGGGTCTCCTTCAAGGATTGGGGCTGGGGGGGAGAAAGGGGCCCCAGGCACCAAAATAGTAGAGTTGTAGTTGGTTGTATGATTTCACTACGTACTATGGAATATTTGAATGAAAGTATCACAATTACACCTTGGCATTAAATTCGTGATGAACTTTAGTATTTAACTTGTAACCCTTTTAGAAAGTGAAGCTATTAATTACAACTATTATTTTTTACTTGATTTCATTTCTATAGAATAATAAAAAAAATAGAAAACCATCTAAAAAGAATTTTAAAAAGGCATTTCTGGATACAGTGTGTTTTCAATCTTCTATGGTAAATAAGATCATATAATCCTTTTGAGTTTCAAGATGCTCTAGAATTTGGTTTCACAGTTGTTGTATTGCATATTTTCTCTGGCTCATTTATACCAATCTCAAAGCTTATTATTAAAACTTTTAGATCAGTGTTTAAAAATAGTAAAAACAATTAGAAATGGCTTTAAAGATAGATCTCAGTACATCATCTAAATAGGGTTATTCATAGAGATAATGCTATAATTGAAGCATTTAGTGATTTTCATGAATTTGTGATGAAGAGTGATATAGAGTTGCAACAACAAAGACAGATTTTTTAAAAGTATAAAATAGTTTTCTATACTAATTTAATCTTCCAAGGCTTATAATTCTTACCATGATAAAAAGGCTCCACCCAAAATATCAATTTACTGCATAAATAATTATAAACTTTTGTCTGAAAGCTTGTGTTCTCCCAACAGAGAACTAAAAAATGTGCAGTAATGTGAGCTGTGTTACCTCCTCACCAGTGGCAATAAATGGTATTCTAGAAAACCTAATAAAGTTGATGATAATGGGAACGCAGACAATAAAAATCCCAGTAAAATTTTCTTTTGTTTAAATTACGACTTTCAGGGGGCAGGGAAACTGGCTAGAGAAGAGGAGTTTGTGAATGTGCAGGAGTGTCTTTTCAACAAACTGTTCTCATCTGGGGAAAGAAGATGGATGGTAGTGTCTTTCAGCCCATCAGGCTATTTTTGCTGGTTTAAAGGCACTTCTGTCTATACACTTCCAACCATGCATTTTTGGAATAAAGCCAGTACCAGGCTGCTGGAAACCAAACAAACCAATGAAATAGGAATTCTTGAGGTAGCTGCATTCTAAGGTCACTTCTTATGCTCTTTGGGCTCTCAAGTCACTGCTCTGATTTGGTCACCCCCAAGTTATCTCAGTTCTATCTCATTCAGGATGTCCAAGTTCTGTTATTCAAAACATGATCGCTATTTGCCTTTGGAAAACCAATATTCCATTCTAGCAAACAAATTAATCTGCACCTGATCACCATGAAGCTAATTCCTGGAATCTGAACAGCCCCTTTGTTCTGGCTAAGTCTAGTCCCTGCCTTAATCTGATCAGTTGCTTGATCAAAGCAGAGACAAGATTTGCAAAATTTGGATCCCAGTTCGTTGCATAAGCATGGCATCTGTGCCACTGGAAGTAAGGGAATCTCCAAGGATTAAAAAGGTGTGTTTTTCAAATCTGACTGGCATTTGTCAAATCTGCATTTCAAATCTGTATTTCCTGACTCAAATATATTTACAAGTAAAATATTTGTTATATTTTGGTTTACTTGCATAATATAAGATCAGCGTGTCACACGTGAATTCCTCATGTTTCATGGACTCTGCCAACCAATTCCATGAGGCTCATGACTGATAGGATGGCACAGCCACTGAGGATGGCTGAGTGTGATGACTTTTTGGTTTTGAGTCTGGTCAAACTCAACATATAATGTTTGAAGTCCTCTATTAAACTTGAGCTCAATTTTATTGCATGGTTTGCTGAAGATGAGTAGATTCTTATTTATTTTTTTCATGGCTTGGCAGAAGCCTGACAGTGAGTAGGAGTATAAACTGTGTTGTGTCTCCAACAGTTCACAGGACCTCCAGCCCAGGATTGATAGCTTTTGGTTTTCAAGGCAGACCTATCTTGGCTAGGGAATTTCTGAAACTTCCCTAACCATATCACCTTTGTTAAGAGGAGCAAAATTAATCCTGTGATAGTGTGTTTGAATTCTGCAGACCTACATGTTTTCCCCTTCATGTGTTAGGATTTGCTTTTGCAATCTCTAGTTCAAACCTGATTTATACATTTTTCTTTAATAGTACTGGAAAATTAACACAGTTCTTTAGCATTATTAACCTACTGGAAAGTTTTTTAGTGATCTTTTTTACTATAGATCATTCAAGTGGGCAATTCAGACTTCAAATTTAATGAAGCATAATGCAACAGGTCTCCTGATGTAAATAATGAACTCTATATTCCGCTTTTGTCAAGCTATTCAAAAAAGAAAGATTCATTTATGCTTCACTGGGTAAGTGATGAGAGTCTTCTCTACTGAAACATTTTTTATAGGTTAAACAACTGTCAAAATATGATTTTTCTTGGAGGTTTTATTTTGTTTTTTACACTTCTAGTACTTATTACCTAATAAATAGCCTATGGCTATTTACACTTTTTAGTGCAAATCTTAAATATAGTTGTTGGACAAAAGTATAGGGAGCTTTCCTGCACTAAAATCATAGGTAATTCTGAAGCAAGACAACAACACTTAGAATAATAGCACTGCTCTACTGTGGCGTGCTGAAGCTCACAAATATGGTATGGATAGAACAGTGCTGAGTGTATAACACCAGCTTGTCATGCTCCACACTTGTCTGCAATTGTATGGTCCAGAGAGAACAAGGGGAGTGGGTGAGTGGGCAGAGTAACTAAGGTAAAATCCCCCAGCAGAATGGGGTGTGTAAGGTGTGTATCATTCTATTTGTAGGTGAGCATTTCTGTAGCTTTAGCACAGTACTACACCGTGTGTGTAGAAGGCTTTTGACACTTACTCAGTGTTCAGGAGTGAAAACAAAGTTACATTCTGAGCAGAACATATCTCCCAGTTGTGAAAGTGCATAACTGTTTTTATCTTGTCCTGCAGAAAAGAAGGAAACTTCCCTAGTCAGGATTTGACTGGGACGGCACTAAAGTCTCCGTGCATTCACTGTGGTAAAGTACTCTGTGCTCGGAGACAGCGCACTCAACATTCCGTCATCCATGAGCAGTTTATCCGGACTGTGCATATTCCATGCTGCATGTGCAGGATTCAGGTAGATCCCCACAGTCTCAGATTAGGTGGGATGGATGCTGGTGACCCAACAGCAGTGACCCTGTTCTCTGCTTGCCTAAGATGTGAAAGCAATCTTGACTTGTGCACGGCTTGCAACCTCCTCTAGTCCGCCAGAATTCCATACACTCTCAGCAGAGCTAGTCAGTGCCATCACTGTACTCCAAGAACTGGAAACATAAAGAACTAAACCATGTTAGTTTAACATGTTTGCCATGTTAGCTGAAGACCAGATGGATTTGTTAGGTCTAGCCTAGCTTTGGTTTCATGTGATATTAGGCAAGCGTGCAGAGCTGTGCATGCCCCAGCGCTGGGCCACCTTGTCCTCTGGGGTTTGGAGGTGTTCTGTTGTGTGACTGGGGAGATGTGCAGGTTTTCATGATGAGCCTGAAGTGCACCAGCCCAAAGTAGGACAGGGTTTCCAAGCATTTTGACATGAGTCATGTGCTTATTGCCAAGGGTACCCCCCTCTCAGCCCCGGGGGTGTGCTGTGCTCTGTAAAACGCCCTGTCGTGTTTGTGCTTCTGGGCTGTGCTGTTGAGGCTGTGCCTGTCCACGGCACGGGGTAACACGGCACTCTCAGCCTGTGGGCATGGAACATCTGTGAACAAGCAGTGCCTCTTCCCCCTAAGGAATCAGGAATAACTAAGAGTGAGTAAGGACATAAAGCAGGGAGTGAAACAGCACTTCAGTGTCCTCTCTGGAGCAGGCATATGGTGTGAGGACACGCTGAATCCCATCCAGCAGCCTTCGGTATGCGGTGCTGCTCACCTCCGGCGGGCTCCCGAAACCCCTCCACAATTATGTATTGGATGTGTTCCCCCATCACAGCCAACCATCACAGATGGTTGTGCCCACTTGTCATCTCCAAAGGCATCCTGACATTTATCCCAAGGTACTGCCTATTGTCGTATGTGTAGTCAATTCTGTAATTTGCTTTCACCTGTTGGAATTAATCTCCATATGCAGGTAGCTCTCCCCATTTTAATGACATGCTAGCAATGTCAAGATTAAGTTAGGGCTAGCTGTAAATTCAACTGACTCATACAGTGACTTTTGCAAAGATGTCTCTTTCATTAGAGTTTGCCACCTCACCCAAACTAATTTGTGTGGGAAAGCAGTGGGATATCAAAATCTGCCTGTCAGGATTTAGGAGCATAAATCTCATAGAGAGCTGTCCCAAGTGACATGGCAATTTAGAAAAATCTGTCAGAATAGTGCATACAATGACATGCCACATATGTATGGATTCTTCTCAAAACAGAGTTGCTTTTTCCTTCTAACCCTGTCACTGTGACCAGGTAGGCTCACAGATTCCTTGTTCTGGGTTGGAAAACTCACAGTAATTGCGCCTGTCTAATGCCCCGTAAATTTTTAAGCAAAATGTGGAAATCTAAGTCTGGAGATTTCCTAATTTTGATATCACATAAAGAAAGGGGTTAGTATTTGAAAAGCAGTGAATTATAAAAAACAAACAAACAAACCTAACAAACAACAGAATAAGTTGTTAACTCAATAGAAACCACAAGGAAAAAAATCTTCTGACACATTTCAACTATTTTTTCAGTTTCTTTGCTCCCTACATTGTTCTTTCCTAACCTTCATGGTAGGCTTTCAGCTGAACTGTAAGACATAAAAAAAATCGCAGCTTCTTCAAATTCAGATTAAAATGCCAAAATGTTTCTTAACCCCTCTAATTCTCTTTGTGTAATAGTGCAGAGTCATTTGAATATTGACTTTTCTATCCTGTAATTAGACTTTTGATTTTAGACAGTTTTAATATTTGATAAGGAATTTTAAAATCTAGCCTTGAACTTCTCCCTGTCTGCAGCCCATATTCAGGGCTGCAAACTGTGCTCTTGGTAGAGCTTTATGAGAGGGATCAGTCCACTTGCTCCTCTGGAGCTGCCCTTTGGCAGCACTGTGTGTTTATCTGAAATGAAAATGTGTGCTCAAAGAATTAAGGAACAGCTGAAGAATCAGTATGTTTATTTTACTGAATAGTACTAAACTTTACATGTAGTATCACACTTTGAATGCTGGTGAGTTGACCACGAAGGCACACTGGAAATTTCATGCCAGAGGCTTTTTTTTTTTTTTCTGTGGTTTGGAATGCCCCTGAGAATAAGTATTTTGAAACTTGTTCTTTTGGGCATTTCACTGAAAGCTAATGGAGATTGATAAAGGTAAAATACTCATTTAGCACCTCTCTGATTGTACAGCAGCCTTCTGTGTTTGGAAGGGAAAAATCTTCAGTTCACTGATGTATTTTCAGTTAGCTGGAAACTTTTCTGCTTTTGACAGAAGAGCCAGAAGGAGAGGAAGGTTTGGCTGGTGGTTGTACTGTCAGGCTGCAGTGCAGCTCTGCCAGGCTTGATGTGTCAGCCAGAACAAATGTTATTTTGTAAATCTCCTGTTGGTGTGTTCAGGTCTGTCTCCTTTACCAGCCATTCTCTGAGTGGACAAAACTGAATGAGCTCATCCCATTGCCTTGTTTTTCACAGAATCATTGGGGCTGAAAGGGACCTCTGGAAATCTATTCCAACCACCCTGCTCAACCAGGGTCAGTTAGAGCACGTTACTCAGTGTCATGTCTTTTCAGGTTCTGATTATCTCCAAGGATAGATCCCCACAACCGTCTCTGGGCAACTCGTTCTAGTGTTCAATCAACCTTGCAATAAAACAGCTTTTCTGTATGTTTTAAATGAAAATCTAAGTAGAAATTACGTTTTGTCCTATTCCCTGAGAAAAATATATGTCTATCTTCTTTCTCCCTTCTCAGGTGTTGGTAAGGTACCTCTGGAGTCTTCTCTTCTCAGGACTGAACAATCCCAGCTCTCTTTGCTTCTCATCTTATGATCAATGCTCCAAATCCTTGATCATATTTGTGGCACTTTTGTGGACTCTTTCTGCTACGCCCATGTTTCTACAAAGCTGCTTTCCAGCCATGCAAACCCCTGGCCTGTACTGATGTTTGAGTTTATTCCTCCTCAGGTTTGGGGAACTTTGTTGGCCCATTTCTCCATCCCATCAAGGTCCTTCTCAATGTCAGCACAACCAACCGGTCCATCGGGCCTTTCTCCCCCTTGCAGCATATGCAGGCTTGCAGGAGTGCTGTCCCATCATCCACTGTATTGGTCCCAGTATCACCCCCTGGGCTGCTCTGCTGGTGACTTGTGTCCAGCTGCACTTTGTGCCCCTGATCACAGATAGCCCTTTGAGTCTGACCCTTCAGGCAGTCCACCACACCCTTCGCTTACCCGGTCCCAATTTCATCAGCTGGTCAGTGAGGATATTATGGACACTGTGCTGGAAGCCTTACCAATATCTGCTGCTTTCCCGTCATCCACTGAGCCACTCTTCTCATCCCAGAAGGTCATTGCTCTGTTCAAACGTAATTTCCCCTTTGTAAATGCATGCTAACAACTGCCCATTGCCTTCTCGTCTTTCCTGTGTTTGGAAACGGCTTCCAGGATTATTTACTGCACTGCCTTCCCTGGCAGTGAGGTGAGGTTGGCCAACCTGTAGTTCCCAGCTCTTCCTCCTTGCCCTTTAAGAAAGCAGTGACATTTACTTTTCTTCCAGTCCTCTCCCAGTGACCATGACCTCTCTCAAAGGTAATGGAGACTGACCTTGCAATGATCCCAGCTACTTCCCTCGGCACTACTGGATAAGAATAAATGGAGGAAACAGTGGTAAAGTGAATGAACGAGGTTTTCCAACAGCAAGATAACAAATGAATGTTCAATGACTGAATTTAGTACTTTTAGCACAATAAATAGCATTTCATGCAAGAAGGTGTTCATGGTGATACTTTGTATCCGACTGACCGGGTAAGAATTTTTCCTGTCTTTATGTGGGAAAAAGTTATATTAATTTCATTATACGAAGAGAAAGGCTAAATGTATGCAAACTCATTGAGACAGATTATCCTCAAGGTTAATTGAGATATATCAGTTCGCACTTGCTTTCTCTCTCACAATTTTCTGCCTGATTACCAGTACTAAATGGTCAAATACCCACACTTTTTATTCAGGGCAGTTTCTCTAAGGTTAGAGATCTCAAGAAATATGGATTTAGGCTTGGTTCAAGGATGAAATAATTAATAAAACTGTGGACCAAATTATTTATAGGCTCACAGAAACCTAACTGGGGAGGGTCACTCAGCATGGCTCCCTTGCAGTCATGGTGCCTCTGTTGGACTTGATATGGGGGCACTTCTGATGTGGCTTTCTCCATTTGCACAAACCCAGATTTTCTTTTGGAAGGAATCTGGAATTTAGGGGCAGGAATAGTAAGTTTGTGATCTGAGCTGTAGGTTACTTCTATCTGTGACATCATGGTTCAACCTTAGGAAAATAAAAGATTACTTTTCCTGAGACTCATTCTGGAACTGCTCACTCTTAACATATTAACTGGAGAAGATTACTCTGCACGTGGGAGCTCCTTTTCTGTATTGACCTGGTGCTATTTGTAAGTTATCTGATTTCAGGAATAAGGGTTCCAACCTGATGAGCCAAGCATTGTTCTCAGCACAAGTGTATTTCCACTTGCAATCAACGGGCCCTTCCAGCTTCAAACTCAGCTTCCATTGTTGCATATTTGGATAGAAACACTGGAGATCATTACAGAATGGTGGTTAAGTGCCTTCTAAAAGAAGTGCCCAAGAGAAGATGTTTAAGAATATTTACCAGGTGCAGACATTTACAGATAATTGGATCTTTATGTATTTCTGTGGACCAGACTGCGCATTTTAGATGTAGAAATGGGAGTGAATTATGGATTGCTGTTTGTTCAACCAGTTCTATCAGTAAAGCAGAACGATGGAAAAACACCTTGTAGCCTGGCAAAGGGCAGAATCCACCAGCAAACAAATGCTGAATTGAGCAATTAGGCAGGGAATCAAAATTGAGGTTTCAGTGTAAGGCAACACATGGCACATGATCCCAAGCAGGTCTAGAAACAACTGTAGAAACTGGCAGAGCATTGTCAGCACCTGGTGGTGTCCTCTGTAGCCAGAATCCTACACTGTGGACTCTAGAATGGCATGAGTGTTTATCATGCTTCTTTTGAAATATTTTTGAGAGCACCAGGTTGATCAGAAGTAATTGTTTAAAAGAGACAAAAATGTAAGGAAATTCAAAATGGAAAGAAAAGATGAGGGTTTGATTCTTTCAAGTTCAGTGTATGAAAAGGCCTTCCCTTTTATTTCATGTGGGAAATAGTTTCTGTGTAGTGAATAAAATATCTGAAATGGATATATTTTAATTTGAAATAATTTTAATAAGTATTATGTGTATTACAGGCCAGGATAGTAAACTTAGCACTGCGGTCATGAGTTAATGATTAGCAGGAATTAATGAAATGAGTTTGTGGATTAAGCAATAATCACAAGCTGGTATTTGTGACTAAATAAATCTTGCATTTGTTTGTGTTGGAAGGAAGCAGAACAAACAGATGTATACAACAGATTTCCAACCTGAAAGAGATTACTAATTCTGAATTTGGCTTTCCATGCAGACCCCAGGTACCAATATTTCTATTCTGGGCCCTCTCTGCATTCTCTCATCCAGATGATCCTTGCTTCAACATCATGGTAGAAATTTAGTGACACAGAGGGCCTTTTTCCCAGTCTTCCACACAGGGTTTGATTTCCACAGAGTGAAACTGGAGTACCACAGAGGGTTAATATATAATGCCAAAGCTTAAATGGCACCTGCTTGTACTGTGTCATTAATAATCATCTGTCAAAAGTAGCAAGATTCATCCAGAAAACATATTGGAACTGAGGGGGAGGGATCATTCTCCTGCCAGTGCAGAGAATATTTTAAATCTTAGAGAGTTTTCTCCATTATTTTGCAAATATTTTTCCAATCAGAAAATCTGCATAGTAACTTTAGCCAGATTTTTACTACCTTGAAAATTACTCAGATTGCTTTTCCATACCAAAGAACTGAATTTCAGTGTTGTTAACACACGCTGGGGATATGAACAGGAATGTGAGTTGAAGGGATGAGTCTCAAGTGGTGTGGTATCCAGTGAGACCTGTGTAACTCAAGCTGGCTCTGCTCACGGGTTTGAGCTGTACCTGACACAGCTCCTGGACAGGGAGGAGACCAGAGACTGGTGGACGTGCATGGAGCACATCATGTCTTAGTGTGAAGAACAGAATCTTCACCCCTAGTTGCAGTACCCCTGGGCATTTCTAGTGACGTGTATCTGGGAGAAGTTGCTAAAAGCCAGCATCTTAGTGAAAAATGGGATTTCTTCCATAATGTCATCAGCATCACAGGAAACTAAAACTTTTGGAAATCCATGGGGATTCTTTATAGCCTTTCATATAATTTACTCTCATGTAGTTCTCCTTTCTGGTTCTTTATTGCGAGGAAAAGTGAACCCCTTCCCTTGCACAGAGCCCAATCATGGGATCACATACATTGGCTGCAGTGAGATCAGTGTGGGCTGTGAGGGCCACGTGCTTTCGCACTTTTGGTTGAGATGCAATTTGCATAATCAACATGAAAATTAAGAACTATTTTCATGAAAAATGAAAGGCTAGGCTTTGCATAGTATCTACTACCATATTTTTTTTGAGTATGGGATGCTAAGTCCTGGTGAGCTGGGACAAATTCTCATTTGATAACCACAGATGTGCTATCTGGGGAAGTGCCATGTGCCTAATAACTTGCCCAGTTCTGCCACGATAGAAGGTGATACCTAATCTGCATTGCTGGAATGTGGAGGGGCCCTGCATCTCATGAACCATTTACATTCAGGAGAAAGATTGATTCTTTTCACCTGCATGTTAAACAGGAAGTCCCAGGGAGGGTTACAAACCACTGAGACTGTCTAACAGATAAGAGAAGCAAATACAGTTCAGAGCAGCATTCAGTGATTGCTGCCAGCTAATGCTGTCTGAGCCTCCCTATTGTTGGATGGAGCCTTTTCAAGGAATCTAAGTCAATAACTGTATGGAGTCAGTGGCTTCATCTCAAAATGTGTTGAAAGCGTGTGCTCTGATATAGGGCACTTCAAGGGTAGGTTAATTGGCATTAACTCTCTTTGCTCACACATATTAGGGAACTTTTCATAAAAAGAATTAAGTCCTAATTATTCAGATCAGTAAGAGTAATTAGGAAATATTACCTGCACTAGTAGAACGTGGGAAAGATCTTAACTACTGCAAGATTGGTTCAGGTTGTCTGAATGGGAAGAGTTGCTCTTGCATTTTCAGATTGGACAGGGTCCCTAATTATTAAGGGAACTGGTCTTGGCAACCCAAAATGTTGTTAAAGTTCTTAAAGTATATTCTACACCATAACTTTCAACACTGACTGCAGAAGGGACTGAACCCTTCACAATAATAGGCTCTTATGGTTACTTCATGCAGCCCACAAAGGTTCCATGTCTTACTGCTTTCTAAATGTAACTGAGAAGAGATTCCTGTGGGTCTCCCATGTGCACTTCTGGTAGTGCTTCACCTTTGGGTTCATTACTTACCACTGAGCTGAGCTGCCTTGGCGTGTCAGTGCAAAGGAGTGAAGCTTGTGTAGGTCTCTGTCTCTGAGTCACTTCTGCACAGGCTGCTCAGCTCAGTGGAATTCTGGAGATGTTTATGATACAGCATTGACTTTGGATTTTATTTTTTGCCTTGATGACTACCCTTAGGATACAGTTTGTAAAGGATAATAATAATGTCACCCTCTTAAATAAAGGCAGAGCAACTGAAAGCAGATGGAATTGCATTTTTGATCAGAACGGAGGATATTCAGAATGAGGAAATGAAGAGTGATAGAGGGTACATCTACTTGATCAGTTGCTAAGGCAGGAGATATATACACTTTCTTATGGGAAGAGATTTTCAGATAAAAATCTGTCTTGTGTGCATTTGGGTTCATAGAGAGGATCAGGACCCAAACCAAACAGTTTGTTTCCCCACAAGTAGTAGCTTTAAGTTGAAAGCTGAAAATCTGACATTTTCATGTATCCAAATACTTAATTTCTTTATTTTTTGACACCTTTGAGCCTTATTTCCACAGCTGGTAGAGAAAAGTTAGTAAAGTGAAATTTTCTTGGCTTTTCCTTTTTTTGGTCTGTGCCAGACTTATTATATCCTAGTCCCAATTATTCTGCTAATATAAGAGTATTCACTTGACGACTCTTGACCTTCTCGCTGATATGGGCTTTGCTTTGTTCTCTAACCAAAGGAACCTGAAGAACATTCAGGGAAAAATGAACTTTAAATGCCTGCTCATCTCAGGTAAGGAATAATAAGGGTTCACCAGCTCCCAGCAGATGGTAGGCTTTTCTTAGGTGTCAGTACAAATTTATTTCAGTGAAAGAGGAGAAATGCCTCCAAGGTATTTGTGCAGAACCCTGAACTTAGTACCTAGGTAGAATTTGACTTGAATGACATTTCTTCACTGGGTAATGGTTACCTGCAATCACAGGAAACAGTGGTTTCAAAGGCTCAGCTGGCTAAACCTGGGTTAGATTTTTCAGTAAAGCTGTCCTATCCTTCAGCCTTGTCTTATTTTCAAACACAAAATATAGTTTATGAAAAGCGTGGTTTAGATTGGAATAAAAAGGAAAGCATTGCCCAATTCATCTAAATTCAATTGTTTCAAGGGCTGATGAAAGCCCGTGAAGGTTAATAAGGGTCTTTTCTTTGAGATTAGTGGAATTAGGTCAGTTCTTATTACAGTACATCTGGCCTACAGGCGTCAAACCCAGCTGTAGACTCTAACAATTTGTTTGCACACTCCTCACTTACAGTTAGAAGATGAAAATGTAATTGGAAATAGAATGGATCAAAAATCTTTATATACTCAGTAATTACAGTCCTGCTAACCAACCAACCTGAAAGTTGTACTACCTGGGTAACTTTGAGTTAGATAAAGAAATTAATTAAAACAAAGCTAGAGATCAAAATCTTACAAACCCCTCAATCTGCAAACACTGATAAGATGTATTTTGTTCCTGCTCTTCAAACAATGGGTGTAAGTCTTTCAGGGGTTTTGTGTTTGCCAGTCAGAACAAGCAGTAAATTTCTTCCTCCCTGACAAAGCAGCTCAATGCCAGGTAAGCCCACGCAGCTAAATTCCCTCACTTGGAGTGAATGGACAAACTAAAGGCAGTTCAATGACACAGGGACAAGGCTGACTGAGGATGATGGCAGCTTCTAGATTTGTGTGTAAGAGCACACAGGTCTCTGCCTAAGAACGCTGTGCAGAGGGAGCACTGCTCCATTGCTGCAGCAGTGCTTTGGCAAGTGAGCTGCTGCTTGTGCTGCTGCCTCAGGTTCTGCACGAGGATCAGTATCCCATTTACCGCTGACTAGACAACGCACTTCTCTTCCTTCAGAAAACCTGCACGAGCAGAGTTTTTAAATGTACTTCTCACTTAGAAGAAAATAACATAGGAGGAGAATCGAGGTCAGTTTTTACGTCCCAGGTTGCCGCAGCGGGTCACAGAAAAAGAGTTTGTCTTTCTGTTTAAAACTGGTTCAAAGAATCATTTCACCTTTCTAGAGGAAACAAAGGAAAATGCAGGACTCCAACTCCAAACTACACCCCAGTTTCTTACAACAAAGTGTGGGACCATTTATAACTATCGAGACTGCTTCTGAATAGATGATAGTAAAGGACAATTCAGTGACAAAAGGCAGAGTCTGACCAAAGCGCTTTTCATACTTGGCAAGGAGGAGGTATAGGAAGAAAGGCTGCCACAGAAGGATAAGGTGTACTGAGAAAGAACTTGTGAAGTTAACTTTAAAATATCAGTCTTCGTTTTGATTTGCTTGTAATTTGTCTAGGCACAAACTAAATCCTATGCTATTGTGAAGACTATGATATTTCTCCTACATTTATATGAAAGAAAAAGTTGAGGGCTCTTTATAGCCTGTTTGAAATACACGTGTTAGCAACTGAGGTGGTACAGATAAATACAGAAAGAAGTGCCACAGAGGGAGGGAGCAGAGGAAAATACACTGGTTACCCTGAGGAAGGTCTTGTTTTGGATCACTGGTAGGGATTTGACAGACGATCAGTTTAGAGCAGTCAGACTGACACTGATAATAGTAACTGATACACTAGTGACCTGTAAAACACAAAAAGAATCAAGAAACACATGGTAGGTTACGGCAAAAGGCTTAAAAGTTCACTTTTTCATAACTTGAATAATTTCCCATATACTTGGATCAAAAGAGCACAAGTTAGATTTTAATTCTGCTTCCATCTTGAAAACTCTTTTCTTTCCCCAGTCTCTTCAGCTTTGGTTGTGTTTGTATTTGCAACCAAGGAGATTTGCTATTGCTGCAGTTTGGGTTGCTTTTACCAGAACCAGAGGGGGCTATGCACAAAGGTGGTGGTGTTTCTTGGAAGATGTACTTAAAACTAGGGAATAAAGAAATGACAGTGTTGAAGCCAAGGTGACAACAACTGAGTGATCCCTGCTGCTTCTGCAGAGATTGCTGCTGCTTAAGATGGTGGAAGCTAGCAAAAGAGATGTGTGGGAGCCCAAACCCAGCTTTCAGCAAAGGAAAACAAGGGCTGACAAAAACCTCGTGATCTGAAGGAGCTGGACCCTTCTCACAAGACCTGTTAAAGTTCTACTGCATGGATCAAGCCTGGCTCCAGCAGAAATCAGAAAGGACTTTTGAGATGATTGTATCAAACCATGTCTAAACCCCTGTAATCCCTCTATCCCCCATGTAATCCTACTAGAAGAAAAATTAACTATTTGGAAATTGCAGTAAAAATTTGTGTAACTCCCCAATTAACATAGGTTGTCCCCTTCATTAACATACAACCCCAGATACCTTTAAAATAGTGTTCTCGTGTTCAATAAACTATTCCAGTTTCCCCATACTGGGATCGTGTCTAGCTTTTATTTTTCAGACTGCCACTGAGATGGGCAAATCAGTGCTAATTCTTCCTTTGTTTTCTCTTGTAGTAGTTTTCTGCAGTCTGCTTCATTCCTCAGCACTGCTCCACGAGCACTGAGAACCAGCCAAGAACTTAGTCTCATCAGTGAGCAACAATAAGACACATTCATTTGATTTTGTAACTAGGGAATAGAAACACAAGATTTATCTGCAGCTCTAATAGGGTGTGCTTTCTTCCGATGCCTCCTGTTGAGCTGTGCTGCTCTTCCCAAGTAGGAAATGTTTATCTGCTCTTGCCGAGTTGTGACAGTTTTACTTTGGAAATTAAGGATTCCAAGAAACAAAGAGGGAAATGCGTATAGCTTGTCAGTGAAACCTGAGCAGTCAATTCTGTTTTATAGTAGCTTGTTGGGTCAGTATTAGCAACGAGAACATAAACATCTCTGGGTTGTTTCCTGTGCTGCTTGGCAGTAGAAGCCCAGGGAAGAGGAGGAAGTGGGTTGTTTCCCTCCCTGGCATGATCATGCTGACAGAAGCAACTGTGAAATTGCTGTTTGGGTAAAGCCTTTGTTTCTCTTATTTTCCTTTTCCTTCAGTAGTGAAGGTAACTAGAAATGGATTCAAGCTTGGGAACCTGCAGTCAAATTCCCATTCTTCTAAAGCTCTTTACTCTTTGGCCTTTACTGCTCCAAGGTGTGAGGAGCAGCTGTGTACAGGCCTGTCTGGTTCCAGTACCATCACAAAGACGTAACGGGGATGAAGTGGTTTCCTTTGAGTGCCTCTGCAATAAAATTTTCATCATCTAACAGTCTGGTTGCCTTCTCAGGATTTTCGATTTGCTGAGGATATAGTTATAAAAATATTATCTTTAAACTAGAACAAATCCAGAATATCAACTGTTTATCAAAGCCATGGGATCCTTTGCTCAGGCTTTGTCCAGAATCAAACCTATATGGGACAATTATCAGTCTTCCCTAAGAGCAACATTTTCCTGTCTGACCATATTTCTGAACAGGTACTCATGTGTCATCACCTCTGAATTGCTTGATCTAAGAATCAAAACTGGGTGTCTCTCAAAAGGCAAGACTGAAAGGCCTCACTGAAACTATTTTAGAATGTGTGACTAAGGCAGTTCTTACTTACTCCTTCTGAGCCAGAAGAACTGTAAAAAAGGCAACAGATTTTAGAGGTGAATGAGCATTGGAAAAAAAGGCTGTGCCTTGATTTTATTCCATGTAGGATGAAGAGGACCAGGTCAGACAATCCACAACCTTCTGCCTATCAGTAAAGACCAAGAATTCTAAAGAGTTATTTTGCAGTTAGCATTTTACTTTTTATTATATATAGCATATTCACTGTAGTGGAGAAAGAAGTAATTTGATTGACAGTTACTTTACATTTTAACAGCTCCCTTTCTTTCATTTTGCAGAAGCATTTTCATGTTAGGTATAAATATAGAGATATATATTTATATAAGACCTTTGCTAAATTTCATTTGCTGTTCCAGGACTTATTTCTCATGAACTGCACTTCTAAGAAATTTGAAAGTGAACACGAATCATTTGTTCTTGAATGGGACTGGAAAATTGTTTTCTTCCCTTAGTTTTGCAGGTGAAAGAGTTAAGACTTTACCTGCAGTAGATTTATGAATGTTGCTACAGACAAAAATTAGCTTAGCAGTTTTTGCTAACAACTCCATCCTTTTTCTTCTGAACTCCACTTTCATCTAGCAGAACTGTAAATTGTGTCCCAATAGACTAGGGGAACTGAAGGTTGAAGAGAAATGTAATGTGCTGAGTCACATGGCTTCACTTTCATGAAGGTAGAAGAACAGATCATAAACAAGCTGAAAACTGGAGGGGGTCACAACCCTTTAGAAAAAGTAAATAACTTTTTCCTTGTACCATTTCTGTACTTGGATATATGGTGGTGGGTTTTTCTTTCCTTTTTTTTTTTTCCTTTCTTTTTAATTTTTAGAATAGTAAGAAGCAAAAGTAACACACTTGGTCAACCTTGTGCCTTGCTGCATTCAAATAACTACTCATGGAAATTATGAGTCACTCAGCACTGTTTTTATCCACGGTACATAATGCTTGTGGAAAAACCTGTACCTTTTCTTTGCCTTTGTTGAAGGTGCTCTGGGATCAGGTGCCAGACCATCATAATTTCTGTTGTGCTGCACAAAGCTCTTTGTTCTTTAACTTTATGTTGAGGCTTAATGGAAGAAAACAGTCGGCAAGGCTTGGACTTAGAATCAGAGAATCATTTAGGCTGGAAAAGACCTTTATATTGAGTCCAAGTGTAAACCTAACACTGCCAAGTGCACCACTAACCCATGTCCCTTAGTGCCATGTCTACACATCTTCTCCGGGGGTGGTGATCCAGCCACTTCCCTGAGCAACCCATTCCAATGCTTGACTACCCTTTCCACCTAGGAATTTTTTTCCTAATATCCAATCTAAATCTCACCTGGTGCAACTTGAGGGCGTTTCCTCTCATCCTGTCACTTCTTACTTGGGAGAAGAAACTTCCCCTCACCCCACTACAATCTCCTTACATTTCTGCTTCTGCAGCCCACAGACATCATGAGGAGGTTGGTGACTGCAGCACAACACATCCCAGTGCTGGCAAGCAGTAAATACAACAGCATGTTTTAACTCTTCCCAAGTATGGCTACAAAGAGTTTGAATACTACTTTAGAGGGGTAGTTTGGTTTTCCAATGCAAATGTGGGATGGTTAAAGGCTTTAGGATGAGATTTATGTTGCCATTTTCTCTGTCAGTGACCAGGAACAAAGCAGTCAGTATCTCTGTTGTTTGTCACAGACTGTCTGTAGTTTTCTAAGTTTATTCTTTCCAAGTCTTTTTTCTCCCATCTGATGCTAAACAAAACTTATCTTCTGTGCTTTAAAGAATTCCTTTCCTGTTTCGAGGACTGACCTTCTGTCATTTCTTATCCAGTATAGAAGTGCCCTACTGGTTAACTGCTCATTATGACATCTGTCCTCCCACTTACCACTTTTTTAAATATCTTTTGTTTCTTCCAGCATAGCTAATTGCCAGTGTGACCATGTAGAGTTCCAAAAAACGTCACTAAAGCTTTGCTCTGTCATTCTCCCTGCCATTTGTGACAATGCTCCTCTCTACCCTGATGCTTACACAAAGCTTGAGGGAAGTTTGCTTGGCTGTTGTAATGACCTCAGTGGTTTTCCATATGATCCATTATTTACTCCGTCCTCTTTCTTTCTCTTTTCAGTAGTAGGGCAAAGGCGAGTACTTCTTTTTTCTACTTTTATAGAAGTCACATAGTCTAGGTGGCCTCCTTGGGTGGATGCTGGATGACGTGGACAGCTGGCGGCGGTGATAAACCTGTGCTTTTTTGCTTTGACAATGAGAGACACTAATTTTGTCTCCAATACAGATATTTGAGTGTTTCTGTGTTGTCAGAGGCTCACTGTTTACATGCTGGTTCTACTCTATTTTTACAGCATCAACAACAGAGATGCAGAGCTAAGACTGATGTGAAAAAAACAACCAAATAATACCAGGAATACCAGCTCCTAACGTGACGTCAGTGCTGACAGGGCTGCTGCTCCTTGCACTGTGGGATTGTTTGCTGTTCTCAGTGTGCAGAGCTCTGCCTTGTGCCAGCCATCGGAATGTCTCCCAATGGCTGGGGAAGAGCCTGTGGCGGGGCACGCTGGGCATCACCAGTTTGGATGGGAGTGCACTGAGGCGTATCTGGCCCATGGTTCTGGGTGAATTGTGGGTTAACACTGGCGTTCTATGGGGTTAAAAGGACCATAGGCTTTGAGGCAGTTCAGTTCCCCAGGCTGGAGTGCTGTCAAACCTCAACCCCATCAATTGCTCTCTGGTTGGGAGGAAAAGCAAAAGCCATGTTGATTTTTGCTGGCCCTGAATCAAACCTTAACCTGAGCATGGGAAGTCTGGTTGGCTGATGGAAGCCCTCTGTCTGTTCCCTTACTGAAGAGAGGGGATCTGTTTGGATGTGTTGAATGAGACTACAAATATTAGCACTGCTTTTTGACTAGATCTTTTCTTTCTTGCCTCAATATCCTGGATTTAGTTGAAAACTGAGGCTTCAGGTATTATGTCTTTATCTCAGTTGGGTTACTCTGTCATTTGCTGCTATGCTGAGTGAAGTGACATGATTGCTGCCTGGTTTGACCCCTTTTGTTGGCGGGAGTCTTTCAATTGATATTAGTGGGTTTTGAAAAGGGCACATTATGCACAACCTAAATTATAATGTTGACTACCTGTGAAACAGCTGATTTATTTAAAATCTTTTTTATCTTTTAAGGGCCTTAATGCCACTGGCTCTTTGTTACTTAAATCCAATGTTTTGAACCTGGTTTTGACTAAACTCAAGTATCCAGTTCTGTGAAAAACCTATCAAAACCAGAAAAGTCTTTTTACTGTTAAATGTTATTAAAAATTCCTTCTACTTTCTCTCAATCTGTGTAAGTATTTTGAAAAGGCTACTTAGGATATAAGATGTATATCATGTTTATTATTTTAAATTAGTACAGTTTTAAGATGTTTTTTGAAGACAAAACACTTTCCAGGTTTTGTGTCATTCTGTAATACCTGATAATATTGGTAGAAGAACTTACTCTTTCTTGCTCACAGCTTTCTCAATTTGTTTTGGTTTACATTTTAAATAATACTGTGATTTACTGTGTTACAATTTATTCCTTTTAAAATTTGTGTTTATTAATGGAGTTCTTATTGAAATTAGAGAAAGACCATTGTTTTACATTCTACTGCAGGTGTTTTATTAGGTATCCTAAAATTCTAACAACAGAGCACAACCTTATGCATTCTGTAGATTTCAACTAAAAACGTTTGCTCTTGTGTATTAAATTCAAGATAGCTCAAATTAATGTATGAGTAATCAAACTAAAATAGAACAAAAGGTAAAGTATTTGAATGTAAATTGTTAATACGCACAGATGAGAAATTCTTAACTACTTCTGTTTCGGTAATCCCTGTATATTTGCAAAGCAGAGTCATTAAGGGTCCACTCACACTCTTTCCAAACAATAAATTGGAATCTCTCTCGGGCCTACATTTTAATAGTCAGATCTGTACACCAGTTGGTCTCTCTGGGTGCTGCTTCTCATGAAGATGTTTAGAGGAGGTTTAGAGATCACAGGGGACCTTAGTTTGAGCTGCACATAATGATTCTCAATTAGGTCAGGTAATGGTGGGTATCAGCATTCTGTGGCAAATGGAGCTTGAAATGTTTTGGGCATGGAAGGTGGGTTGAATTTCTCCATGAGATGCTTTTGCTGAAGTTCAGGAAGGACTAGAGAAATGTTACTATATGGTTGTTTATGTAATCAGCCCCAAAAATGATTTTGAGGGAGTGGGGACCAGAACCTGGCAAACTCCCTTTGTTTTGCATTACAAAAATACAAACATGACACACAATATGACCTCCTTTCATACTTTGATTCACTTGTGTTGAAGTTGTATGTCATGTACAGCTGTGCTAATGTAGTTTAAAAATATTTGACTTCATATTGTACTAAGCATTTTGCTGCCTTCTCATAATTTTATGTTTTCTTAAGAATTAAGAATTTCTGTCCTATTTATGCATGGTTTAAGGATTATCATAAATATTCCAAAAGTAATTCTATTTTCTATTCATATGCCAAATGGATCGAGTCTTAGTTACAAATAATAGTTGTTAGAGTCTAATTATCATTTGGATGTTAATGTTTTCAAATAAAGGATGCTTTTGTGGTAAAGGAAGATGCATTCCATCTGCAGGAGCTGCATCGTTTTTCAGACTTCTTAAGTGGAGGTTTACAAGTTTTCCCATAGAAAAGGCTAATTTCTCATAATAGATTGCACTGATGTAGTGCATTTCATCTGAAAGCCTCATTACTTTTATAAATATCATTATTATTCTTTATTCATATTACAGTAAAATCTTGAATCTCCTGCTGGGACATGTTCCCTTTAAGTGCCGTCCAAAGTATGGAGTGAAATAATTCTCCCCAGACATGGTGATGTCTGAGAACACATCCTGAATATGTACTCTGAGCCCAGGAATGACACTGGATGGGAAACTCCCCTCTCCCAGATGATGGAACTTGTTGGGCTGTAGGGTCCTGTCACAGAGATGTTCCTCCAGGAAGCCACAACAGGGAAAGTGAAGCCTCAAATATAGTTGCCCCAGGGTGATACATTTGGGAGACATGGATGTAGAACTTTCTCCACATAATTATGACTTATAGGCAGATTTATTAAAATGAATTATTCTCATGTAAATTAGGTAGTTGTAAATGGAACTTTTTTGATCATTATCTTACCAGAAAAAAAAGTCTGTAATTGATACTACATGGTACCTGAATGTTACATCTAAACATACAGTACAACTAGGTATGCTAGGTTCACTGAAGAAAGAATTTCACAGAAAAGGTTTTCACAGAAAAGAATCTGCTTTTTTTCCTTAGGAATAATCCTTAATAGTCTTTCATTCTAACAAAGGAGTATTTTACTAAGGTGATAAGCAAAGTGAGTGAATTTCCCGGTGGTTTTCTAGAGAGTGTTTTAGGTAAAGACGTCATATGTGTGTGTTAGCTTCTTGGGTAAAGACTGAAAATTCAAGGTCCAGTTCTTTTTAGTTTCTTCAGGAACTGGATGGTCATTTTAAGTGTGAATGTTTGGGGATCCATTCTCTGCTTTGAAAGCCACTACAGCTTGTCGCTGGGGCACACTGACAGCTTTTTGAGGCCAGTAAGCTCTGAGGATGGAGATGAGGCACCCATTCTTCTTTTAAAATGACTTTTGTTTTTCCTTAAAACTTGTTAGTATACAGTTACTGTGCCCACTGAACAGAGGGTACAACAGTGAAAAGGAGAGAACAGGACAATGTGTAACTGCAGCACCACAAACTGACTTTGAGTATTGCTTTCCCTGCCTGTGTGGCTCATCTGGCAAATGTTGCTTCCCCATAAGTGTTAACACTTATTGGTTAATACAGTGCTGAAAATAAATTGACACAAAAAATTAATGTTTCACTATGAGTCCCAGCAGAAAGAATAATCAAGAAAAATGCATCTGTAACCCATAGTCTGGCGATCATTTTAAACCAACCTTTTCAACTTCAGATCCATTCACAAAGAGCATTAAGCTACAGTCATGGAAACTGTTAAACAGACATGAGCTGTTCCTACTCTTTGATCAACACAACTGAGATTCTTTATTTTAAGTCCCTCTGTAATTGTCTCCGACACACATGCCCTCAGTCACATAGGAGGCAAAACTCTATCTAAATCAAGACAGCCTTTTTTTTCCTACAGGCTGAAAATTAAGAAACTGAGAATATAATACTTGGAAAACCTCAGGAATCAGGGTTCACACTGCAAAGTTACAAAGGGAAGAAAAACTAAGTCCCCAAGGAAAAAAAACCCTAAACGTAGAAGGCATTTTCCTTGTAAACCTCCCTTCTCAAGATCTCATAATAACTATACAGGCATCCAAGCCAAATAAGAAAACGAGGACATAATTACTTATAACAGATTTTAATGTTTATCTTAAAATAAAATACTTAGTACCTAAACATCTGACAGAAAAACAGTATCTTTGCCCCTTCCTTCTGCCTGCCCCATGTGCTTTAACCAAGCTGGTAGAGGCAGGGGGATCCTGTTATACATTTATTAAACTTAAAACCTGATGAGACCTTTTGTCAGGTGGTTCATAGGGACACTCCTGTAATAATAAAAATACTGTAATAAATAATAATAAAATCCCATCTCATCTCTTGAATCCACTTCTCATACATGCTTCTAAAAAATGAAAACCTTAAAAATCATTCACCTGTACGAACACAATGTTAATCACACCAAAACAATCTGAAATCCAGCGTAGCTTTCATTATCCTAAAGTCAGCAATATGCTATCCTCATTGTTCCTTTGTATAATGGAATTTATTGAGGCTATTCATCCTTCACACACGCTGCAGAAGTGCACTTTGCAAAGCTGAGAAAGCTGTAGAGTTAATAGTGTAATAATTCAGCAAGAAAAACTGATTTGCAAGTGACCCATGTATCAGGCTGTCAATGGTGCTTAAAGGTAGTTCATAAATTCCTGACAAAGAAAGGTGTGGGCTTAGGGGACCACCCTTTTTTATAAATAAAATGGCCTTGTAAGAGCCGGTCATAGGAGCTTAATGCAGCCTGTTATTCTTGCATGTAATTTGCATATCACCAGAGAAAAGCAGGGAAGGAAAACAGCATTTTGTGTTCAAGAGCTGACAGAAAAACAGTGTGTCTCGAAGGACCAAGCAGTTCTACTTGAACCCAGACAGTGTCAGAGATGCTGTAATATTCCTTCTACTCCCTACCAGTTGCCAGGGCATCTTGAGCAATCCGTTTTTCAGGGTCACTGTTCCTTAAGTCATACTCAGGCAAATAACTGGATGTGACATGAGGCTATAATTTTTCTGGTTTTGAGGACCTTGTTAGGTCAGTAGTGCTAAGAAAAAGCTCTCTCTCTGTCTGCTAATACCACATTCAAATTAAAGTCATCTGGAAACTCAAATTTGTCAGAATGGAAATTATCTCCAATTGCCTGTGCTGCTGTTCAGGCTCTAGGCACTTGCTGTAAAGCAGGTTATGCTCTGGATGAGAAACACAGGAGGAATTTAGTCTTACCAGCTAGTCTTTGAACGTTGAACGGGTTGTTTTACCTTATCATCTTTCTCCCTTGAGAAGGGTCTGGCTGTGACTGTTACCCTCAGATCTCCTTGACTGTAGGGCTTTTCTGGGAATGCCATGTGTCAGCTGAGGAGGTCTGCACTCTCTGTGCTCTGCAGTGCCTTGGCCAGTACCCACCTAACACTATGTGCTGGCTCCAGGACACACAGAATGGGACCTTGGTGACAACCTGATGTGCTTGTTCCTCTGCAGGGTTGAACAACAGGGATTTTGCACCGGCTGTTATGTGTGCAACCCAGTGTGTCATATCAGAAGCAGTTCTTACTGTTTCTGTGCTAATTAAAGGTAACAGTAGGTTCCAATACTTAAGGATTAGTTGACAAAAAGCATGTTTCTGTGGGTTTATAGCCCTCTTATGTATAGAAGGGATACAGCAGCTCAATAATTGCTGGTTATTGATTACTATAATAGCCCATTAGTCTAGAATGTCCCATCAAGTCAATCATTACCTCATGTGATTTCAGACAAAAATGCCATGTGTTAGGTTTATACACACTTTAGCAGGCCTGGGATGCATGGAGAGAAGCCTTTTTAGTAATTGCAAAGCTGATTTCTACATAATGAAAACATAAATCAGGGGTTTGCACTCAAGCAATCTATTCAGATTACTCCCCTGAATTTCTGCATGGGGCAGTGAATGATTACAAATACATTTCATAATGCTTCCTACTAGGCTTTTTTTTATAGAAAAGGAGCTAATGATCAAGGTATAAAGAAATGAATTAGACCTTGAAGGCATCTCGAAGAAATTTATTGAAGGACCTGGCGGAAGAAATTATACCATGTGACAAAAAGAAAGTCAAGTCACGTCAGATGTCAGCAGCAGTCATATAGGAGTCCAAGAAATTGATTTTCTTTAAAAGGATTTTTAAAATTGCCCTTTGGAAAATGAGTATAATGACAGTATACATAAAATTTGTCTGCTTAAAACAAACAGAAGGCAGTAGGAGAAGGACTTTGTTTTATGATCTATTTTTATCATCTCCTTATCCTCCACAGCACTGGGAAGTTAAGGTTCAAAATGATTCCACAAGATGGTCTCTAGTTGGCAGTATGGTACCAGCCACCAGAGCTTCCTTATGGTTGCTTTCAAGGACAACAATTAAATGTTTTCCCTTATTTAAAAGGTGCTGTGACAAACAGCTACTGCACTCAGTAGTGGAACTGGAAGTGGCTGGACATGACTGATGTGTTTGAGAAGAACCTAAAATTAGAAATGTCAAAATTCTGGGTTACCTCTGTCCTTTGCTGACCACAGTGTTGTTCCTAGGAAGAAAAGCCTGTGTTCTCACTATTGACCTTCCAAGCTTACGGAAAGAATTGCTGTACAGGCAGTGAATATTAAAGCTTATTGAATTAATAGAATGTCAGAATCATAGGTCTTATTCAAGCAAATTTACTGCAAAGCATGGAATTTCTTTTGTCTTCAAAAAAGCTGAGTAAAAATGGAATATAGATCAATTACAAAAGTTATAGAGCAAGGCAGTCATTGATGGATTTACATTTGCACTCTGAGATGAGTGTTATTCTTTAGCTGTGCTCATTCAGTTCAGACTTTCAGTAACTGTAGGAGCAATTTATCAAGGTAGCTAGTGGGGGGAATCACCCTTACCATTCTTGACATTTAGAGAAGCCAAATTACAGCATTTCAAGTTGTTGCTCAGCAGAAGATGCCTGTAAGGGACAAAAGAATGCCATTTCCTGCATTTTGCAAAGGGTATTTTCTCCAGTGCTAGCACCTGGGTTTGTGTGTTTCCTGATATAGATACAACCTCCCCTTCATGGGAGAGTTGCTCTGATGTTCATGTACACAAGAGCACAGCAAACAGCTGATAGTTCTTCCATATTCATCCTCTGTGACCTCCAGGTCTTCGCTCATTTGTTATTTTCTGGAAGAAGACAATCATGATAATGAGATCAGAATTATCGATTTAACTTCATGTTTGGATCAGTGGTCTCCAAACTTTTTTTGATTGCACACCCCTATTAGTTAAAAATATGTTTGAGCATACCTTCTCAATAATTTTATGTATTTATTAGTACTGCTTTACTAATGGTAGATATCAATACATATTGTATATCAATACACATTGAAAAAGGATAAAATAACATGGAAATTCACACTATTTTAAAAGTAATTTTTATTTTATTAATGGTACAAAAAAAAGTCTTCCCACTCTCCAGTGGATCACCTTGCCCACCCCTTGGGCTGTGCACACCTCTCTTTGGAGACACTGGATTAGACCCTCTACAGGAAGTCATATTCCCAACTCCCACTGTCTTCCCACTGTGCCTCTCCCTAACTTCTAAATAAACCCTTTATCTTTCATGTTCATGTAATAACAAAGGGAGGATATATACAAGAAAATGTTTGATAATCTATTATGAGAGGGGCAGGGGATTTTTCCATGTTTCATTCTGAGATTAAAATGCATAATTGGGCACTTCAAAATAAATATTTACTGTTTACTTTGTGGAAGAGTTTCCCAAAGAAATGTTTTCCAGTTTTAAAACGTTAATTTAAAAATTAAACAGCTTTGAGTAGATTTTCATGATATTCAAAATTAAGTGAAACAGCATGTTTCAGGCCAAATTATGTATTTTATATGGAAATATATTCTCACTCCTTATGATCTGCTGAGAAAATTACAAAGAAATATTTTTCCAGTCAAGATGAAATACCGTTTGGTTTGTGAAGCAGTTTAAAAATTGAGTTGGGAACACTGGTCATTAGCACAGCCCCACAAAGGCTTTTCGCAGTGACCTTCAAGGAAGACTTTGTTTTCCAGGAGGGAAAGTAAGGATTGCTTGGCTGGGGCAGGCTGGGAGCTCTGGGCTAAGCCTGGCCCTGCCCGAGGCTTCACTTTGGACCAGGAGCAGAGCTCCAAGAGCCAGGAGGTTGCAAGAGCAGCATAGCTGTAGTTTTCTGTTTTTTAAAGAGGAGGTTTTAAGGTTCTAAGACTTATGCTCATATAGAAAATACTTTTTTCTCATTTGCATTGATGTTTTCAGTGGGTTTCAGTGCTTGCTGCGAGATAAAAAGAGCAAAATAAATAAAAACCTCTAAAGCCTGTAGCTTTGAAACAGCTTTTGTCATATGGGCACAGGGTTCCCTCTGATATTTATGAGTGGGAGAAGGAGCTTGTCCCTGCTTTCGTGTGAGGGGGGCATGTCTTTACCATCACGTTTTGCAAGCACCTATAAAAAACCTGCTATTCATACATGTGTGCCTGTCTGTATGTGCACACACTGGTCTGTGTTTGAGTCTCAGTCAGCCTTGGAACCTCTCTGGAGTGTGGCCTTCATACCACAGTCAATCTTGTGTGGCTGGCATGCCATCTTTTTAAGTCCTTGTCTGAGATATCAAGATTGCTTTCTTGATTGTTTCATGGTTTCTGGCCCATCTGAAGGGCCTGACTCTTAGGGAGAAGCTGACACTTCTTTGGGGGAATCCCTGTGCACTCTCCTCTGCTGTGGAGAGTGGCTATCCCAGGAGGCAAACCAGTCCTGCTGTACTGGAGAGAGGGCACAGCCAGGGAGAGGCTTCTGTCTTCAGTGCCAGGTCTCAAGTCTGAGACTGGACCCGTCAGACCTGCATGTTGCCTTCCTTGTGAAGATGTGGGGGTTCAGATCTTGGATACTAAAAGAAGCTTTCAGCAGAGGATTTGTTTTGCTGCCCCGTTGCCCTGTTCCTGCTGTGCTGCACAGGTAGGGCTTGACAGCAGCTCAGAGCATCTGCTCCACGGGGATCTGCTGAGTTCATGGGAGGGGAGGAAGGCTGAGAGAATGCTGTCAGCCCTGAAATGGAGCTCGGTGTTGTAGGAAGATAAAGGTTACAGGATATTGTGAGTTGTAGCCTGCTGAGCTAAGGAGTTGTAACCAGAGAGAGAGAGATGTGAGGCATACTGTGAACACACACTTCAGGGGTATTGTAACCACCACTGAAAATCAACACCCTGGGACTACATCCACTTATTCACACCACTGAAGGCAGAGGTGTCTGTACAGAGTTTTCTTGGCAAATAGAGCGTCACAATAAAGGATTTTGAGGTTGGAGTGGGATTTTTTTGTTGTTTTGGGTTTGCGTTGTGTTTTGAATTTGCTCCTTTTTTATTTTGTCATTTTTTTGAGAGGCAGGAGCATTCTGTAAAGGAAATAATGTAGAATAAACTGAATGAAAGAATAAACAAAATGAAATTGCATTTGACATGCTGGGTGTACTATGTTATTTATTTATAAATATAATAGATTAAAAATGATCCAATGGAAAGGCAGTGACTGGGTTGGGATTGTCTCTCAAGCTGATTGAATAATAGGCATTTTGCCTCACTAGAAAACCTAAAACCTTGGGCAGGCAGTAGGGGTGTTCAGAGTGAGAAGAAAGGAGAGGTGATTGAAGTGAAGCCAATATAGGATAAGAGTTGTATTCCTGGAATAGGAGAAAAGAGGAATGTTAATTTGATGTAAATTTTGTAATAATTTTGGTTTTTAGAACTGTTTTCTCTCAGTAAAAACAGAGCTTCTGAAAGAAATACTTGGATTTTGAATAATCGAAATGTGTTCACTATTTCATATTTCTCTCTTTTTTTGAGAGGAGGCTGAAATATCCACCTGAAATAGCAAACAGTGTAGGATTTGGAGACTTTTTTTTTAAACTAATTTCATTCAGATATGATTTTTGGGCCCGCACCAGCCTCATTGTACCACTTAAAATGCTTGGAGCTCCGTGCGGAGGCTCAGAAAGGACTCCATGATCTTCTCAAGGAGGTTTTTGTATATGTTGGTGCCGTTTCAGGCAATCCCAGACTGTTTCCCAAAAGCCTTTGTGTGCCTCCTGGGCAGCACACCTTGGTGTTGCTGGAAACCACTCAGCAGCTGTGATCACAGTCACACTGGAAGGCTTCCTTGATGGTTTGAAGCATATTGGAATATATAAAAGAGAGCAGGAACAAAGGAAATCATGTAACACTGTCAAATTCTTGGTCATGGTAATGAAATTAAAAATTTGTTTCCTAGCTGATGTTTAATCACCAGCTCAAACTATTTAAAGAAGAACATCATCACTTGAATCAGGAAGACCTTCATTACCTTACTGCCTCTAGAGCTGCTAAAGATTTTTCTGCTGACTCCATTGGAAGCTGTTGTAAAATCCTTGCAATGCTGAGTTTACATGAGAAGAAGGTGTATAAATTCTTCATAATGCTATCGTATACAGCAATGTATATCACAAACCAGCTACTCATTTAATAGAAGTTGTGAGATACGTGTATATATAGGATGGTATTCTTTCCTTTTTTTTTTAAGAATGTTTGCAAAAGGGTAAGGCTGACGTGTGGTTTAAAGTCCTTATGCCACCAAGGCAATTCATGTGAAATGGAAATGTTCCTACAGACCTTCCTTAGGGGCATTGCCACAGCCCTCTCACAGGTAGGATACAAACTGAGTTCCGAGTTAAAAGGCTGCAGCTTCTCATTAAAACTAAGCATTGATATCCTGAACTCCTAGAAGTTTTTCTTGTACTAGTTTCAAGGATTTATTTCTCTGTCTATTGAGGACACTGTTGCTTGAAACACAGGACAAATGCTAAGCTGGCCAGAAAATACAGCCATCCTCCAAGAAAAGAGTTACTTTTTCGATAACAAATTGACTTGAGAATTGATTATAAATCCAAAAGCAATTACTTACTTATGAACTGAAGTTAAAGCAGATTGCAAGGTAGTTTAGATTTAAATAGGTGGCAATACATATCCATTACTCTGTTCAATATGTTAATGGAAAACGAGGTCAAAATAATAAAGCATTTAATGAACAAAAAACCTTGAGAAACAGTATCTGATCTGTGTTTAGCTTTCTTGATTACAGGATAGCAGCAGTGAAACGCAGGCTTTCATCAGATAATATTTCATTTAGCAGAAAAATGAGAACTGGAACACTCTTAGTGCTGGAAACTTAGGCCAGAACTAAACTTAGGCAGAAGTAAAAAGGCTGTACAAAACAAAATACTGCATGTGAGACAGGTCACAGGAATTGTCACCCTTATGGGGGTCTGTTGCTGCAAAATTCAATTATTGAATCCCCGTAGATGGCCCTGTGATCTTACAAGGTTGACTTGCCAAATGAACACACAGTAATGAAGAATAATGGTCCTACAGAAAGGTAATATCCTCTCCACAGAGGAGAGAACAGAGAGAGGTACCACGTGGCGTTCCACCAAGAAAATCACAAGAATGATTGCAGTGGATTGAGAAGGATGATCTCCACGTTGGGATGTTTTCAGAATGCCTCATATCATGTGGGTCATCTCTTGTGTGTATGGAGTCGTGGCATGGGTAGAACAAATGTCTATCAGCTATCAAAAAAGACTTCAGAAAAATACAAGGACGTGACGAGGAAGTGAAGATGTTAGAAATTTAAAAATTAAAGTGCCAGAAAACTGAAAGGATAATAAACCAACCTAACTTAGGTCCTGTTTCTAGAGAAGGTTGAACTAGTTGATCTACAGAAGTCCACTTCTACTTAGAGCTTTCTGCACATCTGTGACTTGTAAGTACAACGTAACAGGCCAAAAACCCAACCAACCACCACCAAGAAAATAAACAAAAACCTATAAAGCTTGAAAATGCTATTAAAAACAGCTGTGTAGGGTTTGTGTTGTATTTTTGTTTGGTTTTCTTGGTTTTGTTTGTTTGTTTTGTTTTTGTTTGTTTGTTTGTTTGTTTGTTTTTTGTTTAGCATGACAGGAATCTGAAGCCCAAGGTACAGGCATGGGAGAGAATTATTTTTTACATGATATCTCTGTGGAGAAAGTTGGGGAGATACCCATGCTGGAAGCATATTTAAAGGGACCATGTGAGTTGACAGTCCATAAAGAGACTGATGGGATTGCCAAACAAAGGCTGGAGTATGTGGTAAGAAATTACCAACAGCAGATGTCACAACCCAAAATTCGTGAAGGGTTTCTCCTTCTCCTCTTTGTACCTGATAGTAAGAAGGGTTGTGTTTTTGATTATGCTTTTAACAGGATTCCAAAGGAGAGCCAGAGCACTAATGGCATGAGGCCTAATATCTGTTGGGGGGGCGGGAGGGAAGAGAGAGAAACAATCATAACAAATAGAATGAATGGACACACAGGTGAATATGATATTTTGGGAAGGAGTTAGCCCAGTTCAGAAGAAAAGTCAAGCCCTACAAATCCAAAGCAGTTCTCTGAAGGAGTAGCTAAGCAGGTGGATAAGATAAAACCTGATGATATAAAATCAATCTAGATTTTCAAAAAGGCATTTGACAAGGTCCCTTGCCAGAATTTTTAAAGAAACTTAGCCACAGTGTACTTGTTAAAGGAGTAAATAACCAGTCAGGGATCAAAAGAAGTGGTCAAGAGAAACTTTAATATGAGATCAAGAAGACAATGAAGGGGACCTGAATATGAAATGAAATATCTCATGATACTGAGTGACTGGGTGATAAAATGTCAAATGATATTGAATGTAAATAAAACACAAAATAATACACATGAGAAAGAATAATTCCTTAATAATGCTTGTTTCTGATCTGAACATAAACACTAACAAGGAAGTTTGTAATTGATAGTTCAGAGAGAATGCCATGGTTGTGCTCAGTAATGATCAAAATAAATTGAAGTATAAAAATTATTATGGTGGGAATAGAAAACAGAAAGAAAAAATGTCCTTGTGTGACTACATTTCCCCCTGATACACATACATTGACTAACATGCACACTTCTGATGAAACTAAGAAAGGTAGTAACACTGGGAGTGCTACAGATGGAGGTAATAAGTGTGATTAAAGATCGAGTATATTCCGTATGGAAAATTACTAACTTGACTCCAGCCTGAGGAAAAGTTTTTGTTTTGTTGATAAGAAGTGGTTTGAGACATAGTAGGGAAAACCTGGCCCTTGGGTGATTCCCAAACCTCTTCAAGATGGTGTACCTGCAAAACCTGACTGAGGGAAAGAGGAGATGGGAGGAAACTTGCACACCCTGTTCACTATTGCCTCGGAGTCAGTGTTTTGCAAAGTGCTATTACAGGCTGAGGGAATGTAGAGAAGTGTCAGAAGTGGCAAGAGGGGAGTGTAAGAGGGTGGTGTAAGAGGGATTGGATGAATGAAAAATATCTCCAGACTTTCCTGGCCAACTTATTTAGTTCTTCGAAACGATCAGCAGGAGGAGTGTGTCACATCTGTGTACCTGGAGCACTTGCAAAATGTGCTCATCTTTAGAAATGAACAAAAGAGGGAATCAATCTGCTTTGGGTTCTAGGGACTAGTCCTTTGTCTCCTCGTACTACCCCAGGTGGGTGCTGTGGGGTGTGAGGTAGTAGTGTGGGTTTAAGCAAGTGGCAGCTATGCACGTTCTTTTCAAAAGAAAGGGAGTTTTAGGAATTATTGGAGGGCCCTGAAGATACATTAAATTTGATTTGCACAAGCAAAGCCTCATCTGCTTCCCCAAGACTATCCTTGATTACATGCAGTCTTGTTTTGAAGTCCCCACAGTGGGCAGAGGCAGGTTTCCTTTTCAGAGTATGAGCATTGGTGTGCCTCTGATTCTGCTGCCTTTTTATGTAGTGGAAAGAAAGGTTCAACCTAGTAACAGTAGAGCTAAGCAAGATGGTTTTGTACTGTATCTTCCTTTGTCTATTAAAGCTGAAAATGGGGTTTAGGGGAAAAAAAGTATGATTTTTCCTTTCTCAGCATGAAGCTTTTTCATTTCATAACAGAGAAACAAGCCTGACTTACCTATCACTTAAAGCAAGCAATCTCTTGTGCTTTGGGGTGCATGAGTACCTCTTCTATTGTTTGGTTTCTCCTTGAAGAGGAATAGAGAGGAACAGGGCTGCAGCTGAGACACAGTAAACCTGCAGTTCATATTGCCATCGTGGGAAGGAAACACAGGTATCATCTGTTTATGTCCTTGAACCAAAGCACGGTCCCAGCGTGCAGAAATCACAGCTGTACAGTGCATGTAGACACACAGTTTGCTCAGCTGAGTTCCTCTTACTGTAAGGGAAAGGATTTCTTAGACTATCTCTGTAGGTTTTTAACAAATTTGGGCTTAACTGTCTAGTGTCTAGTAGGTTACTGCTGATTAGCTCTTTTTATCTATCTCAGTGCTTTGGTCAAACCACTTCTCTTGACGTATTTATTGTGTTTTTATTGCCTCATTAAAACAATACCATTCTCTCACAAACAAAATGATGATTCCTAAGTGGGATAAAACCTTTCCTGCCAGGACCCCACTTACATGTTCTGTTCTGAAGACACACCTTTGTCCCTTCTGCTACTCCCTGCTCTCAGGAGCAGCTGCTTTTCATGCTTCTCTCCTTGATGAAGGCCATTAAAACAACCTGACCATGATGAGGATGCTGCAGCACTAGAGGTGTTTTCTGCAGTGCTGAGCATCAGTACAGTGTCCCATTGTACTTCCCTGTTGGTCTGTTTGCATCTGCTGTCCCATATCTTATACCATTTCTAGAGAAAAGATTGGATAATAAAGGGAATTTTAGTTTGTGCATCACACCTGCTGCTGCAGTGCTAGTGGGAATGATACTGTAATGGTCATAGCATGGCCCAAGTCCCATGGGAATGTTGCCTGGAGGTCTAGCTGTGTAAGGGACAGTGCTTTCCTAACTGCTCTTACTTGTGCTTATTTAAATGCAACTTGATAAAAGAAGACACTGGTCTCTTCTCTGCAGTGACCAGTGACGGGACCCGAGGGAATGGCCAGAAGTTGTGTCAGGGCAGGTTTAGGTTGGATATTAGAACAAGGTTCTTCCCTCAGAGTGTGGCTGGGCACTGAACAGGCTCCCCAGGGCAGTGGGCACAGCACCAAGGCTGACAGAGCTCAAGGAGTGTTTGGATGATGCTCTCAGGCGCAGAATGTGACTCTTGGGAGTGGTCCTGTGCAGGGCCAGGAGTTGGACTCAGTGGTCCTGTGGGCCCCTTCCAACTCTTCCTATTCTGTGATTCTGTGAAATGAGGTGAATGTTTAAATGAGATTGAAATGGGTAACAAACTGTCCCCAAAAAGGAATTTGAAAAGGATTGAGGAAAAACCACCCACCAGCCTGCAAGTTTCAGGCAGTCTGATATTCCTTCAGCACAGACATCTGATCTGTCATGAAGACAAACATGGCAATGCATGAAAAACATGTAATAGTAAATAGTGAAACCACATGCAGCTGAAACACACACTAGAAGTTTTCTGGATCTGGAGCTGTTGTTTCCTGCCATGTCCTACCATCATAGCAAACTGACATCTGCCACTGGGCAAACAGTAGCTGGGGGTTTTTGGCTACTGAAAATGTATGAAAATCGATGGAAATGCCATCTGGGAAGCATGAAATTAGATGTCTTTGCCAGGTTATTATTGGAATAACTGTATTAAAGCAGTACTAGCATTGGGTTATGCCTTTCCGTAGTATTTATGTTGAACTGGCCTTATTACCCCCATAAGTCCCGCTATACTTGGAAGAGTACAGAAAACGCCAGGAGAATTGGGCATGGTCTGTGCTATTTACCAAGATGTTTATCTTCAAAATCTGATACAATGTACTGATCCAGGATGTATTCTGAGAGACTCATGCCTGTGTCAGTCTGGTCATACCAGCATTTGGAGAAGAAGGTGGACAGGAGGAAGCAGAGATGATCTGTCATTCCATGATCCTGTTTGCTCTTCTGCAGCATCAGATGGTGTCCTGAGATTCCTCTGGCAGACACATTTCCAAGGAAGCTGAAAGCTTTGTTGTACCACTTCCTGAGAATTCAGTCATTCCAATGTGCACAGTTGGCAACCACCAATTGTCAGCAAAGGCTGATCGTTATACTCGATGCTATGTATAAACCACCAGACAGAATGTTGAATGGGATAAAATTATTATTTCTAGCTGCAGCTTAATGGCTTTGGAGTAGAGAAAGTAGAGTGTGTGTGCATGTGAAGACTTCAGTGCTAACCAGCACATGGCTGAGTCTCGTTTGAGACACAATTGCTGTGTCACTTTGGGCTGCAACCCAGTGAAACAGTTCAGCCTGGAGAAAGGGGAATAGCTTTTCCTCTTTGTAGTCAAGAGGACAGCCACATGTAGAATGGCAGTGCTTTTGGAAGGTTTTAAAATCTCTGGTACGGATTTTTCCCGACCTATTATGGAATAACTTGCTTGTGAACTGTATTTACTATACTAAGAAGTTCATGACTTGTCTAATAATGAAATACCTGAAAAAGAATAGAGCACTGTTATGCCATAACCCTTATAGATGTGCAAGGAGCATTGGGAGCTGCTCTGCTTAAGCTGACTTTGGAATTATAAAAACTAATTGTAGTTTTTATTGCTTTACTATGGCCAATGTTAAAGTAAATTTAAAAATGGTGCTTGAAAGTATGTAATGTTCACTCATAGATGGAATATTTCTGTAAGTAAAAATATGTAGCATATCCAAAATCGTGAGACAAAGTATTCTGAAGTTTGTAGGAAGCATACAGGATAGCATAGAACAAATTAAGGTAGGGAATTGCTATCCATTTTAATGCTCATCAGTGAGCAGGACACATTTTTAATAAGAGTTTAGAAGTGTCTTTCCCCTTTTCTGAGATGTACTTTTTATAGCAGAGGAGTACATACTTTTACTCTCTGTAGCTTCATGCACCATGCTCAGCAGGGCAGTTACAATCTCAGTTCACGTAAAGAATAAATGCAGGATGGATATGGAGTATTCCGCTGTTCCACGTCAGGCATCCTGTGGGATGCCTAAATCAGCTGGATACCTGCAAAACTACCCTAAGCCTGGAGTAGTGAAACATCCGAGTACCCTCCCAGTCCCCCCAGGACATTGGTCCCTTCAGAGAGGAGCACAGTCCTCTCAATTCAGGAGAGCCTGGCTGGATTTCTGGATACTGCAGATGCAATCAAACGTGGCTGCCGGGAATGGTGGGTGAGGGCCAGGCTGCACTGAATCAGCACTTCACCCGCCTGTAAGAATTCTGGAATTCCATCCATTTCAATCTTAAAAAATCTTAAACCTACTTTGCATAGGGAGCCCCTACATTAATGAGCCCTAATGTTGTTATTAGGGACTGACATCTCAGTGATATTTAGAATAGGTTAAATTTCCCAGTTTGCCTATTTCCAATGATTAATTGCTTTTGGCACAGAAATCTGAATTTATGAGGTGAGATCTTAGTGTTCTCAATAATTTAGCAAACCCATAACTTGAAGACTGAATTCTGAATTGTATTTTAAATAAGCAAGAAGATTTTTCTGTGGAATTTTTCAACACTAAATACTGATAGGGTTTTTTTCTATTTCATCAGGTGTTTATGGAGGTGTGAATAATACCATCTTTTACAGCAGGTAGTTAGGCAGAGTCTCTTCTTTCTTGCTCTCAGTGGAGCAGAAGAGTCTTTAGCTTTCCAAAATTCTTAGAGTTGGAACTCTATCCTGAAGATTTAAGATTTTTTTTTTTTGTCTAGAATAGGTTCCAAATAAGAGTATTTCTCTCAGACTGCTGTAATAACTCACTTGTAAGAACTAAGTAATCATTTTTGAAACAATGCATTAATTAGCTGGTAATATTTTGGTGAATCCTGAAATCTAGAAGTGCAGCAGACCTGAACAAGTAGGGAATTTCAGAGTCTTAAACAGTTCAAGGGCTCCTTAGGCCCAGGCATTCCTTCTGGTATGTTATTCTTGGTGAGCTGCACCGAGGAGATATTCCAGTCCCAGATGTAATCAGGATCTTTACAGACCTTTTTATTGGACAATCCAGTCTTTGGCTGCTGGTGATGACTTCAATAATTGCACGATTCAGTTGTCTCTGCCCATTTTCTGTCTGTCAGGTGAGCTGCATTCAGCTTCAGAGAGGTTTCATTTTTTCCTTCCTGTAATTCTTTATTGAAATTGGTTCAATAACACAGATATATAAAGTGTCAAAATAGGAGCTTGACATAGCAAAAAGGGAGAGGGATTCATTTCTTCTATTATGAAATAATCAGAATTGTGTAGGGCAAAAAGGAATATCATTTTCTTTTTCTCTTTCTAAACAGCACATAGGCAGATTTTTTGGAAAGTAATAAAGCTGATTCACATAGTTGATAAAAACCTGTCACTCAGAGTGCAAGAAAAATTACAGTAAATTGGAATTATAATATTCAGATCATACATAATTTATGGACAAGTGTTTAGAGTATAATTAGAAAGTTTAAAATACCTGCTTTAAATTTTCTTTATTCAAACATTTATGCCTAAATAAAGGACTTCAAAAGTGAGCTTTTTGTAAAGAAGCCATATTTCAAAGCAAATCTTGCTGTCTTTCATGTATCCCTCTTGGAACTAAATTGCTCCAGTGCTTCCAATCTCTCTTCATTTGCCCTTTTCTAGACAACCTGTAGCTCCCCATGGCCTTCAGTTTATTAATTTTTATGCAGTATTCCAACAAAGGTATTTCCAGTGAAAGAGAGCAAATCCTTTGCCTGTATAATAGCATTGGGTGCCCTCCTCTCAGTACTCTCCAGGTGAGTTTTACTTTTGAAAAAAGTACAGCTTTGTTCATTTATCACAAACTTCCAAACCTGCTGAACACCTGCACAACCTACACAACCAGTTGTGGATTTTTCTTTTGACTAATTTGGTGCTTGCTCTTTCGTGGAGTAAAACCAGAGATGCTGCTGCTGCAGCAGGTTTTTAACAGGAAGCTCCATAGATGGGGATGCTGCTGAAAGGGGTCAGTTAAAAACTGACATTAAACTTTTCGGGCCAAACCTTCTGGTTTTTATTTAAAATTACAGCATCTGATTCAGTAGTAAATTAAGCAGTTGGGTTTTTAACTCAAAGCTAAGTATGTTCTTAAATACTTTACTGGTTTGTGGCTCATCAGTTAGAAGCTGGTGTTGTATTGCTGGATGTGTTGTTAACACCAGTACAAAAAAATTAACAAATCGCTGAAAGTTTTCATTTCAAGTGTATCAGCAATACTTCAAAATTCTAATTCAAAAATCTTTCTCATACTTTAAGGACTTGCTAAAACAGTGCTGAGGCATTGTTAGACATGAGGCATAGAAAATTTCTGTCCTTTTATTCAATCTCTGAGTAGGCAGAGCTGAGTGTAGTACAAAAAAAGCAAGTGACTGTAGTTGTTCATTGATCTTCACTGGGGCAGAACAAAGACTCAGATTAGGTCTGGACAGTATCCACATGAACTCAAAGCTCTTGTTGCAAGAGACTCCACTGCTGTCATTGCTCCTGAGAGGCAGAATCCCTCAAACCATAATCACCCTTCAGGGATAAATTGCATTCCTAACCCTACAGGGAGCCCTCCAGGTGACAATAAAGAAGTAAAATATAGTGGACTCCAATCATGGTCAAATATTTTAAAAGAGGTTATAGTGAGGTGGGTGTCAGTCTCTTCTCCAGAGAACAAGTGACAGGATGAGACAAAATGGCCTCATGTTGCACCAGGAGAGGTTTAGATTGGATATTGGGAAAAGATTCTTCATGGAAAGGGTTCTCAAGCATTGGAACAGACTGCCCAAGGAAATGGTGGGCTCACCATCCCTGGAAATGTTAAAAAAATATGTGGATGTGGCATTTCAGGACATGGTTTCTTGGCGAACATGGTGGTGGTGCTGATTGATGGTTGGACTTGATGATCTTAGAGAGGTTTTTTCCAAACTTAATGATTCTGTGATTTTAAATACTCCATTAACTTGCAGCTAAACTTGCACTGTTGAGACCACTGGCTTTATTTCTGTCCAGGTTTTGGAAAGGGGACAGAAATTTGGAATTATTGGTTGTCTACAGTTTGCATAAAATTTTAATTTTAAATTTTAGTTCCTCACTTTCTCCATTTAAAAATTTCCTGATTTTTAGTTTTAATACTCTTTTCAAATGCAAACGAGCATGATTTTTATGTAGACTATTTAAGTTGTCTAATTTATTCTGGGTAATTATATAATAGCCAATAAATTTGCAGGTGTTTTTTAGTATTTTTCTGATTTTATTCAAACTATTATTTAAATTTAGGGAAAAAAACACACCCACAGCCGAAAATGAGCATTGACTATTTTTCTGTGCTTGACTGTTTTTACTAAAAATCCTTATTTTCCCTTTTGTAACTTTTCCCCCTGATTATAAATGCTAGAGAGTAGTTTTAATTATTATAAAAAAATTGCAAGTTTACATCACATTTTAATGATTTAGCAGAAAATTATTGAAGTATTTCAGTTATTTTAAGATCAGTTTGATTGCCTTATGCTTAAATTTTCAATGATGCTTGTTAGATGTGACCATCAATTTACTGTCTCCTTTCCCACAAGCAATAACAAAGATATGTTGAGCTCTTTTTACTTGTCAGATGAAAAGGCAAGAGCTTATTCTTTTCTGCACCAATACAAATATTTGAGGGTTTTTCCCCCACCACGTATAAGGCATTTGATTTTTAACTCTCACTCTTATGTGACTGATAAATCCAAAGAAACTCGGACCAAACTTTCACATAATATTTTGCTACACAGGAAATGTCAGTGTGGAGAGCGATTCAGAACATTATAATCATGTGAGAGCTGTGTGACACTGAGGCTCTTGGAACATCATACTGTTAAAAAAGAATGGAAAAGAGAGTTCAGCAGAAAAAGGTTTCTTCTTATATGTACAATAAAAGGTTTGAGGAAGGGGAGTAAAATGGGAGATAAAAAGTGGAAGGAGAAGACTATTAGAGTAGAGGAAGATTAGGTAAAAGAGAATATTACCATGGACTCAGAGGACAAAAAGCATAAGCTTTTTATATGCTGAACTTACACTGTGTGACTTAATAGGATCCTTACAGTGGATGTAAAATTAAACCATAAGACTGGCAGATAAAGGACATGTTGGAGGGAAAAGGCTATTTTACTCATATCAGTTTAAAAAGATGACAGTTTCCAGTTCCATGTAGCTCTCACTAAATTAGTGTTTTGTTTAGGCTTTTTTCCCCCCATAGACTAAAGCTCTATTACAGTATGAAGAGGAACATTGTCGTGGACATCCATGTACAGGGAAATTCATTGTTACCGTATCTGCAGCTGTTGTCAGTATTGTTGTTTGCAGATATCACATGGTTTTGATTTCAGATGTGGTTGTTGGGATTTTTCTAAAGCGAATTGTGTGTCCAAGACTTCAGAGACTCCAGAGAACAGTTTTCCTGGGTGGCAGAGAAACCTGTGGCCATGGGCAAAAGACAAGTACCTGGTGCAGTTGTCTACCAAATCCAAAACAGTTTTCAGCACAGGAGGGTAGAAGTGTCTTGGGCACCTTTAACTTCAGGATGTAGAACCATTTTCAGAAATACAGCCAGGCCAACTCTGCTTGTTTAAATGTAGCCTGAAGTTTTCTCTCCTCTGTGTGTGAAGACAGCTAATGAAATACTCTCACCATTTCGGTTTGCAAGAGGTTGGAGGCAGGATAGGATCATAGCAAAGTTCAGGTTGGAAGGGACCTCAGGAGGGCTGTGGTCCAACCTCCTGCTTTAGGCAACTGGCTCTGGGGTCAGATCAGGTTGTTCAAAGCTTTATTCAGTCACATCTTGGAAATCTCCAACAACAGAGATGGAAACCTGGGAAACCTGGTGTACTACTGGGCTTTCTTCATGGAGGAAAAGGTCTTTTTCAAGCCTGTTCCTCAAGCCTATACAGATTCTCCTTGAGGCAACCCTGCCCTCAGGTGTACTGATGGTTGCCCTCACTTGGTGTTATCTGCATATTCGAAAAGCAGGCATTCTGTCACCTCTTCAATGGCATCATTAAAGACTTTAAGCAGGACAGACCTCAGGATTGATCCCTGCAGTGCTTCACTTGTCACAAGCAGAAGAATGATGAGTTGAAAGTCTTGTCAAAAGAATTGATATTTAAAACTCTTTCCTCATCCACAGATGTGATTGTTTTATCATAGAAGGTACTCAGGTTGGTTAGGTATGATTTAACCTCAATAAATCTGTGCCAGTTGTTCCCAATCACCTTATTCTCTTCTTTATGCCCAAAAAGGTGTTCTGAGGGAACTCACTCCATGATTTTCTGAGTGACTTGAGTTGCCTTTTGACAGTTTTGGAGACACTTTCTCCAGCTGTTGGGTGTCTCTCCTGGTCTCTGTGGATTTCTATCAGTAGTAGAGAATGGCCTTTAAATGACACGCCCTGTTTTCTCTACACACTTAGATGTAACTTGTCAAATCCCAGTGACTTTTAAGGATCAATCTCAATTACTTTCTCATATTCCATCTTCTCTTTGAACCTGTTGACCAAGTACAGAGACCTTTTTTGGAGAAGACTACGGCAAAGGTGGTGTTGAATAGCTCAGCCCCACTGGTGTCTGCTGTCACTAAGTCACCCACCTCACTGACCAGCAGGCCTGTATGTACCCTTACTGAGGGCTGGAGCTTGAAAACTTTGTGATTTTGGTTTTTTTTCTTTCTCTGCTTAGGAGACCAATACATAGCTCTGCGTGGATAAAAAATAGGTTTTGTCTTTTGCCTGCCTCTCCAGCATGAAGAGAGCTTAGTGCATCCTGAGAAACTTCTGTATCCCTCGATAATCCCTTTGCTGCTCTGTTTAGGTACAATGACTGTGAAGATGAAGAGCCCCAGGTATGTGTGGCCTGGCTCTGGCCTGCCTCCCAATGGGATGCCACTCACTTCCTGATGAACAAGGGAAGTTTGAACTGGGAGTTTGAACATCTTCACTATATGTACTGCATAGAGGTGAGGCCCTGAGATCTTATTAAAAACAGGTCTGTGTAGAATTAACCTTTTAGTTGGTTGAATCCAAATTCATTAACTGTATCAGGTCAGCTTTTAACAGTAAAGACTAACAGTTTCCTGACTTAAGGAAAGGAATTCTATTTTATTTTACATATATTAAAAATTTTAGCCATCAAAACAAAGACTGGGGAAAAAATGAGGGCTTTACAAATATGAAAAATATTGTTACTCTGAGGTTATAATATTTGAAAATAATGAATTATAATTGTGTAAACCTGTAACCAGGTTTGTTTCTGTGAGCTGTGGGACCGGGTTGGCATTTCTGTGCCTAGTAAAGCTCCTGTTATTCAGAATGTTTTATATGGCTCAGAAAGAATCAAACAGTCTTTGTTTTTCTCAGAAAAATAGATAATGAAAGCATTTACTTAATTGTAAACTTTTCTTCTTGGTTTTGTCAAAACCCTAACCCACCTATAATTTCCATAGATATGTGATTTGCAGAGTTAGTTTGATATTTGGTTTTGCATTTTACTCTGTTTCCTGACACTGAATTATTTAGCTTAGTAACATCAACAGTTTATTTGCGTGGTTTTGGAGGTTTTAATGGATTTATGCCAAGCATTGTGAAAGCAAAAGAATAGTTACATTCTTTATGCTACTTACAATTTTAATAAGGTTGTGTACATGTTTTAAAATGAATTCTGTAGGTAAAGAAAATAGGGTTACAGTTTCTTTTTCATCTTTTTATATCACTTTTTTTTATAATTCTGTGCCATTATTTCCTAACACGTTGTTGGTAACTACAGGTTACCTGTAGGAAAAAGCAGTATTTGCAGCTGTATTTTCATGGCCTTAAGAAAAAGAAAAAGAGGGGAAAAAAGCATAGCCTTTTGTATTTGAGGGGGACTAAAGCTTGGCACAGAGAGTTGGGGAAAATGTTTTAGTCCTTGCCTTTTAAAATGTACAGATAACATCTGTAGGAGAAGTGGTGACAGAGACACACATTCCCTTGCATCACAAGACTTATTTCCCTTGGCTGTAAACTGCTGTAGAAAGCACCCTGTTCTGTGAGGCAAGGACATTGTTCTTGAGCCGAGTAAGGGGCAAGAAGGAATTTTTTATGTATAAAATTTTGAAGTGAATTATGAGCTGCGTGATTGCAAAAGTTAAGGCTTAAATTATTAAACAGCTATTGAAAGACAAACTACTTGCACAAGCACTCACTTACTGTATATGTGAACCTGTCTAAGGTCAATCTTGTGCATAATGAACATTTCGGAGGGAATAATCATAAAGCAAAAAGAGTATCTCTTGGCATCTAACATAATAAAGACATTGTGAAGCAACATTGCTTTGTGGAGGGAGAGATTTTGCAATTTGGAATTCTTTGTTCTGTATTTGTGATTCTCCTTTGAAATTGGCTTTCATAAGAGTGAAAAATCTGTCCCTACTGTTTTTAGAGTATACTTTGTATAAAGTTTTGCTTTGGCTAACGGGAAATTTAGGACTGTATGTAAGAACCTCAAGCATACTAACAGAAAGTAAGTAATTCATCTTATGGGCTTGTTTTGACAATATGTAATTTTAAACAAAACAGTGCAATATTAAGTTAATCCATTTGAGGATAAACAGAAATTACATTCTATCTAATGTGAATTCAGGATAAGTGAATAAATAGTAGAAATTATATATGTCCTGCTAAATTCTAAGTATGCCAAGAGCATAAAATATAGATTCTGCTGTGGAGTATCATTCCATTTAGAGTTTGTTTTTTTCAACCTCTGGTAGCATCAAATTTAGAAATACCAATAATGACAGTGAGTTTGTAGATCTTAGTGAATCAGCCATGGATTATCGAGGTTGCCCTTGGAAGGGGTGAAATCCATGAGGAGACAATTATGAGAATTTCTTATGGCTGAGATACACATCACCATGTTGGTGAGAATCCTAATACTCAGGGCATCTTTTTCCTGAACCCAAGACATCACTCAGACAAAACTATGGTCATTTTTTTTTAAGATGACCAAATATCCTTTAATACAGCAATTTCCACTCTGAAAGAGTTTTATACAAATGCTCATGATCACTTTGTCTCCTGGAATGACGTGAAGCATCTTGGTTCTGTTTTGTAAACTCTCTGTGATGGAGGGGGTATTTTGTCAATGTCTTAAATACTGACAGAGCATATCAAGTTGCCAAAACAGTATGATAAAATCAACATCAGAGACATTAGGTACCTCTCAAGGATTCTGGTCATCTGCTTGTTTTTTTTGTTTTGTTTTTTTTTTTCTGTTTTTCGTTTGATTTTCCGGAGTTGAAATTTTTGGAAAGCCATTTCAGATCAAGTATCGAGGCATTTTAGTAGGGCTGCTGTTACACTGACCTGCCAGGGGATCCTCTGGGTGTTGAGGAGAACTTTAATAGTCCTGGATGTACATATGGTAGCATGTGAGAGTTCAGAAAAGGAGAGGAAAAAAACCCCAATACAGCTTAGAATGTTAAATGCTTCCTCCATTCTGAAGAGATGATCTATTCATATCTTTCCCTTTGAAATCGAAGTAAGTCCCAATTCCCAGTCAGTAAAGTCTGGGATTGTATATGTATATGTATTTCTTAAGCATCAAGTTAACAAACGACTTGGGCATGCTTAGAGCAGCGTATGTGCTTTATTGCCTTTCTGAGACAGACCTAAGCTTTTTAAAAATGGATCATGCTATTAAATTTGGTTTAAATACGCATGTTGATTTGTAAAACCTTTGTTTTTCCTAGATATTCTTACAAAATACATAACAGGAAAGTTAGTAAATGCTCAACAAAAAATAACTACCTGACTTTGTGCTTATCTGAATCCAGTGCTGTTTGATGGCATTTTAGTTGTACTTCTACAGCCTGATTTATTACTAAAGTAACAAATATCTGCAATAACTAATGGAGCTACTTAGCTTAAATAGTGTCAGTCCACTGGGATAGACTCTTAAGAGGAAGCCTTAGCAGTGTGATTGTACATCTGTTTTATATATAGACTATGGATGTAATGGCTTTTGCATATGTCTTCAAACATGTTTTTTGGTGCTCAGAAAAGTACTACACACAAAGCCTTTCCCTGTACTTTTAGAAAAATGAAATTCCTCTGTCTTCTTCCAGCAGAATTCTCATGTGTAATTTTTCTTTCTTTTAAAAATTAGTTATGTCAGATTTCCTGCCTCCTGCACTTTTATATAAAGCTTTTTTTTTCCTGGTGCTTGATGTAATTGATAGCCTACATAGAATTTATGGGATTGAATTCTGAAAAATATTATTCAGTAGGTACACAGAAGTTTCCACAACATTTACCTAGTGAGCTTCAGAGTGAGGATTTTGACAAATATAAACAAATATTTGACAAAATTTCTTCTCAGTTGCCTCCTCTGCTTTTCAGGGCACCTGGGAAGCTGATGATTGTAGTCTTGCATTTTCTTTTTAGTCTCATTTCCCACTTGGCTCTTCTGAGTCATATTTTGTTCCTTAACTAATATCTTTTTTCCTCCTGAAGTGTCCTCACTTCAAACCACAATGTTTTCAAGAGTATTTGTGCCATTTTTATCATATGTTACAAAAATATTTTTGTATTTAGCTGTTGAAACATTTGTTTACAGTTTCTCCATTTCATAGTTCTGATCGATAGGAAATTATTAGTATAGACAGGAGACTTGTTATTTATAGTGATTTTGCAAACCATCCTCTTTTTAGTCTAGCATCTAATATTAATGCTAGATATATATAAATGCTTTTCCTGGCCTACAAGATGCTTTTTAGAATGCTTGAGTGTACTTTGAGGTTTGAAACGTGCCTCCTTTGGGTGGTGTTGTTTGCTCCAAATTCCAAATAGCTCAGCAGGTGTGTTAATAACACTGTAGGTCAGCTGAAATCAAGGGAATTGCAGGTCTCATTAGTTGTAGTTTTGACCTAAAGCACAGGCAGAGTAAATGCATGTCTCTTTGGTTCAAAAACCTTAAAGCCATTACTGCAAAAGGGCCCTAGGGATTTAATGGATTTATATTTCCAGAATGGGGTTTTTCTCTAGCAGATAGCTGAGTTTGGGAAGCCTGATTAAATGCTATCAGTGTAAATATGAACATTTTTAATGATATTTCAAGTTCTTGCAGCAAATCTTAGCTCTTTTTGAGGGCCCCAAATAGCTTCAGTCCTGAGACCAAGATCCTTTTTGCAAGACACTTTGCAAGCCTCTCAGAAAGACAGGCTTGGCCCCATGTTGCTTCCAAAATTCGGAGCTACCCTATAACTCGCTTCGTGCTGAATGTGATCTGTGGCATAGTTTTAACTGTGCATTTTATATTTTTCTAACCATAGAAATCCCCTTTGCCTTTCTGCTTCCCTCAAACATCCCTCGCCACTTTTGTTTCTTCCAGGTTGTGCGTGAAAAACTGGCACTGGCGGGGTTTGTGATCCAGGACTGTAATTACAGCCATAAACATCAGCTGCCACGAGCCTCAGCTTTCTCTGAGCCCTTTGCACAGATTGTGCTGAGATGGAAGAGACTTGGCAAAATTGTCACTGGCACCTAACCTTCTGTCCTCATTTGTAAATGGCAACTGTCTGTAATGCATATTTTTTTTTTAATGTCTCTATTTTTTTGTGCACAAAACAGGTAAACAAGAAGGAAGGAAGTAAACAGTAGCATTCACAAAAAACACGAGTGGTAACCTTGGAGACAGAAAACGAGGGGTGCAGAGCTGTCAATTTATTTCCAAGCTGAAGTGCTGTAACAGTCTCTCTGTGCTTCCTGTACAATGCAGACTTTTGCATTTCAGGAACAACAGGAATAGTAAGTGTACATCTTACCCATGCAGATGTGAATGTGCCTCTAGGAGAGGAGAGACACATGTCACCATGTGAGATCAGCTGGCTTTCTGTGCCCAGTGCCCCCAGCAGGTTGAGACGCAGGTTGTTGGTTTTCCTTTCCCTTTATGTGTGGATTTAACTTGAGCATGCAGACCAATACCTCACAGTCCAAGGCATGTTTTCAGTTTTAAATACAAAAGAGGCTGTGTTGCTGTAGGGAAGAGAGAGATATGGGCTATCCTGCTGCTTTCTGAAAACTGAGAACTACTGCCAGTCATTTTTGAATGGCAAAACAGATCTATCTCTATGTCTTTTAGTATCAAGAAGAGAACAATTATGCTTTCTTTTATGTTTATTCCATAATGAAATGCTAATTGCTTTTAGCTGCTTCTTACAGTGCCTGGGATACTTGGAGCTGCAAGTAGTATTTCTGGTATTTCCATGGTAAAAAAGGAGGTTTGGACTCTATACTCCTCTACTAACTATAACCAGTTATGAGTTGTTAATGGCAGCAGTGTCATAGCTAATCTGTAATAAAATGAATTAAAGTTCTGGACATCTGCAAAAGAACAAATATTGTGCAACACTACAATTTAAATGAAATGACATGTCTATGATTCTGCTCTGGCTGTGGTATGGAAGCATGTCCTTGCTACTTCAGTCACAGTTTTTTTTTTTCTTGTACATTAGTATATTTACATTTACTCCCACACTTTTGGCTTTGGATGTGGAACAGATCTTTGTAAGTTCAGTGCACAGACATGGTCAGCAGTGAAGAGAGAGATTTGATGGCCAGATTGGCAGAGAGGAAATTGCTTCTCAGTGTTGTCTGTGTGGCTACTGTGAGGGCTATTGAGGGGATCTGGAAAGTGCAAAGACCTGTGCCCACACTGGCAGGAATTGTTCAGTCTCACCAGGGCCATGCTGTCCCTGAAGCTCCTGAGAGTTTCCCCCCATTATCCAGTCCGAGATTTGGTCCATGGCTGAGAACATCACTCAGATGTCTCATACATCATAGCTGAATGCCAGAACCTCATCTGTGTACAACTGCATGAATTACTGTGCATTTGTTTGGCTTGAGAGAAGAATCTGAGCCAAAACTTTTCACCTTTTGAGAGGTGAACATATTTCCTCATTTCCTAGTGCTGTGTAACAATCCCTGTTACAAGCTGGGCATTAAAGCTGGACCTCAAGGTGTTTCTGCTTTGAAGATGAACTCTCTTCTGGTAATCTGTAGTGTTTCATACCTCTCTGACTTGGCTTGCAGCATGCAGAAAATGCAAGGTCTTACAGAGGGAAGAGGATCTCTTTTCATTTTTTTTCCTCATTATTATTTTCCAGTTAATCCCTTTTTTCAGGAAGTCTAATGTCCTTTGTTCTCTTATGGCTTTCCATATATTATTAGCAAAAATTGCATGTGAAAAAAAAACCTCTTCATCTCCCACTTCAAAATGAAAAGAATATGAAAAAAACCAACTGTTTCCCCAATTCTCTCTTTCTGTGATTATTATGCAAAAATTTCTAAATTTGACTTGTCCCTTTTACATCCCACTTCGCAATTCTTTTTAGAATTTTTCCTTTGTTGTTCAGCTCCAACTTTATATAAACTAAAAATTAAAGATTTCTTTTTGATTCATTTAATTCTAGTGCCATCTGGAATTGTATCAATTGTGCTGTTTCTCCATCCTCGTAGACAGCAGCATATACTGCTTTGCAGATTTTCGAACTACAATCCAATTTGCAAACACTTCAATGATTTTCTCTTTACGTACATGTTTGAGGATTACAGGGAACACTGGAGTGAGCTTTTGAAAGGACTTTTTACCACACAGAGAAACACAACCTGGCAGTTTAATTTTAATTGATGGTCAAATGACCTAGAAAGTGAAACCACCCAAAAGCCTAATGGAGGCAATGTTTCTTTATCTAAATGCTAACACAGGAATGGAATTGAACTCACTGTAAAGAACTAGGCTTGTTTACAGTACAAAACTCTGCCTTAAAAACAAACAAACTTTCTTTTTTCTTGCTTTCTGGTGCGTGGTCTTGGATAGAGGATTTAGAAACATGTTCAACAGAGAAAATCACTGAAATGCCAAAAGGGCTCTGACACTCCATCTTCTCTTCTGCATCTGCTACACAGATCTTTGTTTAAGGACAGTGCACTTTCCTCCAAGGGCTTTCCTATGTCTTTTCCCTATACTGCTTCTTCCTCTGTCAGCCTGGCACTTGAGAATAAGTCCTAAGAATAAGAATAAAATTGAGTGTTTAATCTCTGCTCATTTCTTTTTTCAATTTCTAGTCTTGCGTTTTAGGCACTGAAGCATTAGTGTTACAAAAATATCCCTTAGTATTTGCATGTTTATAGTTTTTTCCTTGCCTATGGAAAATAATGACACTCTCTCCTGTAAGTGGGAGCTGCCATCCCTCTAGAGTAGCAGCAGTGGACCCCAGAGGTGGGACTGTCTTAGAGGCTTTGGGTCTTCTTGTACTTGCCTGCAGAGTGAGGAGACCAAGTCTTGGCCCACACAGGTATTTCCTGGGAATCTCATGCTGCACCTACCTCCATAGCAATATCTTTTGAAAATCCATAGAGACGTGTAGTTAGATGATACCGTCAGACTAGCTTCCCATTTGTTTTCAGGTAATTCACATTGGGTTTGGCGTGGTTGTTTTTATGTGGTAAAAATATTACAGGCACTGGGACAAATCTTTTTCCAGAGGTGGTGACCCTGGAATGAAGATCATGAGGTTGTTTTGTAGCATTTATTGGTAGAAACAGCTGATTTATCCCAGAAACGAACACTATGTTGCAGTTCTTCCAGAAACTAAAGAGTAAATAATCATCTCAAAAGAGATGATGAAAATGAGAGGGTAAACAGTGTAATATCTTTGGGAACTTTGCACTGGTCTATAACCTTTAGGAAAAGACATGGGAAAACACTATAGAAAGATTTAGACACACAGCTGAGGCCAGGATCTGAACATGATGGAATCTGGGATAGAAGGAGAGAAAGAGAGAGAAAAAGGGTGGAATTTGGTTCAACTGTGTTTAGTCATAATTATTCCCAGAGTGATACAAAATGGACATCATGGCTTGTTGGCAAGATGTGGATACTGCAATGATTTCTGTTACTCATCACACAGAAACACAAATATTCTTTTTCCTACTGTGGAATATGAGTGTTCCACAGGCTGGTCTGCTGGAGATGTTTGTGAGACACACAAGGGAAGAACAGTAAAAATAGGGATGCAATTTATATTTTACTGTATTTTTTAGCATTCTATTATGTTTCCTCTGTGCTTATGAATTTTTTTTTTCTGAGGGACATGGGCAAAATAACCTACCCAAAGAGAAAACCAAGATCCGTTTCCAGTTGTGATTGAGCTAACTTAACTAGCCAACATTTCTCTGTTTTTGTTGGTGAAAACATACACCCAAGTGGCAGTGAAAAGCTTTTAACTGTAAAGTTGTAAATGCTGTTGAAAATGCGAGTGAAAGAGACTTTTATGCATATTTTAAACAACTACTGTAGAGACAGTAGTTGTAACTATGGACATGGGATATGATCAGCTTTTATACTTGTATTTTGAAGAAAAACACACTCCTGAGTGATACCTGTGCTTTTAGTGCTCATGAGCAGAAACCTTTCTCCCTGGAGCCTTACATTTTGCTGAGTGAAGTCAACAGCAATATTGTAGCTAATTAGAGAAGTGCAATATCAAATTTATACAGCATTTAACTGGCTGTTTAAGGCATATAAGACTTTTAAATCATAACATAAAGGTATAGTTAGAAACCATAAAATATCACAATTATTGATAAATGTGCAGAATAAATGATGAAGTCTCATGGCAGTGTTACAAATGCAGAGTTGGAGCACTAGGATTTTCTTCCCCTACGTGTAAGTACCTTATGTCTGTGTTTCACTAGTCAGTTGCTAAAAAACAACAACAAAAAGGATAAGAGACACATGTTAGAAGAACCAGCTATTGCAGTGTGAGAAGGATGTTTAATAAGTAAATATTCATCACATAAAAACATATAAAAATTCAGAGGTAGAACAAAATATGATCTATATGAACTGTAGAATGCACAAGTTTTATAGTGCTGTAAATTCTTTTCAGAGGTAATGGAAATGTTTAAGACACACATATATAATCAACAAATAACTATTGATAGACAAAAGTTTGATCCCCAAACAAAACTTCACAACATAAAAAGATGGGATTGTAAAATAAATGACACAGATCATAAAATATGTGAAACTCTGAACCAATGATGAAGCTAAAAAAACAGTGTAATGTTTGAATTTGCAGCGTTCTGGAGAGGTAGGGTGAGAAATACAAGAGGAAGAACAGGATGTCCAAAGGGGACCATGAGATGGTGTAAAGGTGTAGATCATTATCACGTGCAGTTTAATGCTAAATGGTCTATATTGAAAGGGAATCCTTGAACAATAATAGCAAAGAATGAAAAAAAACAGCAACGAAATAACCTGTCATTGAAGGAGGGATGTTTGGTCAGGGATAGGTTCAGTAAAAAATCCCTCGGAATTCTAAAAGAATTAGTATGCTATTAAAGAGCTTATAAATCTTCAGGGAAATGCTGCTTTCAAACTATCCCCATTTCTGCTGTAGGGACATGCTGTGAACTGTGTTCATAAGCACGAGTACAATTTTCACTGGCAAGTCAAAAACATGCAACTCTGTCCAGCTTTCAAATGGGATTCAGACCCCTTATGAATCCATACTTTTTGAAGATCATGCTGGATAGTGCTTTTAGAGGAAAAAAAGGCAATTATGAAAGCCTTCTGATTTATGTAGTAAAGAGATATTCTAAACTTTCTGGATAAAATGGGCCTATCTGTTATAAGGCTATCAAATTGACTTGAGTGTATCTATTATTACAGACAAACTGCACAGAACTGGCAAATGAGCATGAGTTAGTTCCTGAGACGCAGTTTGGAAGAGAGGTTTACTGAAGTAACTCGTCCAAATGTGTGTATTTCTGAATAGCACAAATGACAGGAAAAGAAGAAACATCTTTCAAGTGACGCTCTTCTCACAGTTATTTGGCACTCCAAACTGTAAAAGCATTTGGGTTAGTTTAAAATGCCTTTAGATAGAAATTACCTTAGTAGCCTACTTATTCTGTCAATTTTCAGTTATGGATGTACCCGCTGTGTGGATTTGCAAAGAGGTATCAATGTATGATCATGGTTGTAACAACAATAATCTGAACTCTTGTTGCGAGTGGCTTGGAAGTTGTTTTAGTTGGCTGAAGATTCCGAATTGGCTGTGGCAAAGCTCTGAGTCTTGGGCAGAACCAAACTGCTGTTTCCATGATTAGGTGCAAAATGGGCTGTGTGGGTACTCAATCTCCTGGCGTATGAAATAGCTCCTGTGAGTATAAATGGTATATGAGTATAAATGGTTTCCTTCAGCGACACGTAGACTCTAGTGGGGACTAAGTTGGTTTATAAAACAGTACGAGGTCTGCTAATTTCACTTCATCATGCTGCTCCTGAAGAGTGTGAATCCTGCGGTACTCTCTGGAAAGCCCAGGAAACACTTCCAACTGTGCATTTTTTTAATTGAGAAATTAAAATTTAGGAAAATCAAGGCAGACTCTCCAGTCTCATCTTGGTGAGCACTAGAAAATCTTCAAGTAATTAGGTCTGAACCTACTTTCGAGTTTTGTGTGGCTTTTTTTTTTTAAACAGAACTATATGAAAAGAAATAGTGTTATGCTGCTGAAGATCTATCTTCCTATTCACAGCTGGCTTTTCTAGATAGAGTAACAATAGAACACATAAAAGCTCTCTATAATTTTATTAAAAACAAATAATCAAGATACTTAAAATGCCAACACCACCTATTCCCCTCAAAGAAATTTGAAGCAGCCTTTATTTACCCCGATGAACTACACCCAAAAAGAAAAGTGATAGGAACTGAGGGAACAGCATAAAGCTGAGGCAGGGGAAGTTTATTTTGGATTTTAGGAAAAGGTTCTTCCCCCAGAGAGTGGTCAGGCACTGGAACAGGCTCCCCAGGGTCACAGCACAAAGGCTGACAGAGTTTAAGGAGAATTTGGACAATGCTCTCAGGCACAGGGTGTGACTCTTGGGGTGTCCTGTGCAGGGCCAGGAGTTGGACTCGATGATCCTGATGTGTCCCTTTCAACTCGGGATATTCTATGAGAGGTATATCTCTCCTCAACAAATTGCCATGAAATAGACTTTACTGGTTTAACAATACTGTGACTTTATCTCTTTTTCATTAACTATTTTTCTCCCAAAGTCTTTTGATATGTTTGTTATGATATGCAGTATGTCACTGCTACAGAAATCTTGGAGCTTGTAAGGAAGTTTAAACCCCAAGAGACTCTCTGATCAAATAAGGTCACATCAGCAGTTATGATGCTCATCAAATGCACTTTTTTCATCTTCATCCACATCTCAAGTGTTGTATCAGAAGCTGCTTCAAAAGAGCAGGAGGATGGAAGTTCTTTAGGAAACTTTTGTACTGCACTGTAGACTGTATGTCTACAGAACAGAAAAAAAATCTTTCTAAAGCAGCAACAGAACTAAAATCCACTAGTCTTTGCTATAACTTTTTTATTGTTGTCTCTAGTGAAAATTTTCAAGAGATGATTTCACTGTCCTCTTTTAACATCTTCTTTCTGATGAAGTAGCTGATATACAAGAAAGAAATTTAGCTGTTGGACAACTGTAATTCTTAAGTCAGCATGTTCTGTTCGGTTTCACTAAGTGAGAAGAACCTTAAATATGCTCTCCCTTCTGTGCCCTTTTTGATTACAGTATTAGGATGGGCCTGAAATCCAGCCAGCTTTTCTCTCTTTTGAGCTTCAAATCAAGATGAAAACCCAATGTGGAAGCTCATCTTGTAGGCAGTGCTTTCAAAAATCTTTGCTTTCAAAAATGGAGAATGATATTTATTGGTATATCACTCTTTAGGCAACTGTTCTGGCTGCTGTTGTAGATGCCATACAGGTTTGGAACAAAAATTAGGTTTCAGCCCCGTAGGCTATAAAATTTCTCTGCAAATTGCAAAACAGTAGCTTGAAATAGAATGAAGTGCAGCATGTCCAATGGACTAAGCAAAATTCAAGCCAAAACTGCTGCCAGTTAATCACTATAATTTATAAATATGTGTTCTACACATAGAGGCACCTACTGGCTGTGTTGAATAGATACTGCACAGAGCACGCACTAGGACAGAGGTACAAGGGGTTGGAAGACTCAAAGAAAACTGAAACTATTTTATGTCAACTAAGCAGCATTGCTTTCCTTCTTCACAAATGCCATGCTAGATGCAATACCTTTATTTCTATGTTTAGACATTGGAGTTGTAACTTACAGGGACCCCAGTGAACCATCCCATGTGCTCTCACTACACTGAGAAATGGCAAAGCTTCTGTAGGAGTCTTGAGTCCAGAAATGTTTGACCATTGCCATCAGCATCCCAGCACACTTTTCTTCCTCCAGGGCAGAAAATGGTGCTACTTGCTCCCTTCAGCAGAGTCATAAAGAATAAAGGAAATGCCTTCATGGGACTTCTTGAATTGCTGAACATATTGCCAGGGAGTAGCTTGTCTCTAAACCAGTGGGAGATATCCAGCACAAACAGATGGCCAATCTTCATTCAGATCTGTGCTGTGTAGCACACAACAGTTTTCTCTCTTCTCTTTTTACCACATTCTCATTTCAGTCAGATTGGTGATGAGGCTGTGCATAGCAGCCTGTGACTGCCTGGGCACTGCCTGGTCATCTTCTACCAGAACTACTTGGCCTGTTGCTTTAGATACAGAGATTAATTCTTCCCCTCCTTTGCTAGACCACACAAAAGGATCTCCTGACAATGTTATTGTGCTGGGATTCAGCTTGTGGGGGCTCTTCTGAGGAATAAAGGATGGAGAATGGACTAGTAACCTCTAGCAATTTCCAGCTTTATCCCTGAGGACAGAATTAGCCTTCTTGATTGCCTTGTAAGAGGATATGTGTTTGATGAGGTGCTTTGCAGGGTTTAGCCCCAGATACACGTTCATGAGCCAGTGTGAATGCAGCAGTTCATTGTGAATGCAAACCTGTGTGCACTGCTGAGGTTTACACACACACACACGCCTCCCCCCCCTTCACTAAAGAGCACTGAAAACATCTGATCTTTACTTCTTCCCTTCCCATCCTTCCCTTTCTGGGACCAGCACAGTGGCATAAGTAGAGTCAGGTTTCAGAATTTTCCTGTGTCATGCAGGATTGATGTACCAGAGTGGACAAAGTCTGTGTGTGTGCAGTTGGGAACTCACAGCAGACGGTTCACCTTACAGGTGGCAGAGTTCTCATGGGAAAAGGATAGCACAGCTGAGTTTCTGCCAGGATGTTCTCTCAGATGCAGCCTCAGTGCCTCACCATGACACCCTACCAGCTCCTTCTACCCAGTATCTTTTTTTTCAAAACAGTTTTCAAAATTTTCCATTCCAAGAAAAAACACCCTAAAAGACTTCTTGGGAACAAGTTTGCCAAATTTACCAAAGGAGGAGGATGATTTCAGCTGGTTATAGTCCTGTATTTGTTCTAAATAAATCAGATATTGACTACAGAAACATCTTTAGTTTCTCTTGTTTACAACCCAGGCTGACAGTTAACCTCTCAAAAACTTTCAAATAAAACTCAGCTGAAGAAATGTTTGCTTTCCCCAGACTCTGAAAATGTCCAGGGTTTTTTATTTAGTGGTTTTGTGGTGGTGTTTTTTGGCATACTGTATTGCATACCTCCCTGTGGTCTTTAAATTACCTGGTCATCAAGAAGGCATTTACATTCCTGTTAAAATAAGTGCACTCGGAGGTGCCAACAGAAAATTATGCGTAAGGATATAGTTTATGTACACAGGTTGCAATCTAATAAAAATCCAGTCACTTCATGTTCCTAGGTCTGTGAATATTTATCATCATAAGCAAGTAGCAGAGAGAGACTAGGCTGAGGAAATAAGGGATAGTAGAGGAAATCATTGTAACCAATAGAAAACAAACGTCCTTAGTGAAAACAGGTTCTTGCAAAATCCCAGGTAAAAGCTGCTGACAGTTTCCTTTGTCTCTCTAAGTGGCCCTGACCTAAACCAGTCCCATAAATTAAGGTGCCTAAGAACAATATGTAACAGAACAGACGTTCTGCCAGCTCCTCACTGGTGCCCGGTAAGGATCCCATCGTTTTGTATAAAAGCAGCTGGGGGAGCTAATTGTGTGGCTAAGGGAGCATCAGCAGGTTGCAAGAAATCATTAGTCACCTCTGCAATACACCTGGTAAATTATTAGTACATTTAAACAGAGCTGTTCCTCTCAGTACTGCAGTGTAGGATACAGACAGCTTCAAGGCTCTGAACATAATCAGCAGACGTGTGTCAGCAATTAGGAAGCAAGCTGTTTTCTAGTATGAAATCAAGACAGAAGAGCTGTAATTGTGGCTGGAAGTAGGCTGTGCTTCCTTGATTTTACCAGGCACCTGCAGCCTGACACACCAAGCTGATCTGACGTGCAGCACAAGGATCCAGTTCTTTCCAGTTACCCACCATGTGCTATAGAAAGTCTGAATGGGTGTCAAGTTTTCAAGTCGACTGTAGAACAGGAAATGATGCCAGGTCAAGCATAATGATACAATGGCAAGGTTGGATGAGGCACTGGGAGAAACTCTGTGGTACAAAGCTAACTCTTCAGGGAAAAAAAAAAAGGCTGGCAGGTTACCACATTTGAACTACAGTGTGAATTTATATTGAATCAGCATTTTGACTTATGCAGTGCCTACCATGTTTTTCACCTGATGTAAGAGCTCTAAACCTAGTTCATTTATAGTTTTCAGGGATTGCTTTGGTAAAGTAGATTGAAAAAGTGCTGTTATGTAAAGTGGAAAGTCTTCTGAATTAGTCTTGACTGTTGTGAACTAGATAAACCTTTATCATCACTCTTTTCAGCTCCACAGTGAGATGAGTCCCTACAGAGACAGAGGCAACACTTTGGTCACCTTTGATCACACTGAGCAGTGCTTGACCCTACATGAATTTAACTGGAAATTGGAATCTACCCAGCAGGGTAAGGCAGTGATTTCTAGTTGACTTGATTCAGAGTGAACAAATCTGCTGATTAGCTTCAGTCAGGCAGGTAATGGGATATCTTCACTGTTCTGCTGTTGTTCAGGCTGTGTCTCTGTGCTGGTTTTGACTGGTGTAGAGCTAATTTTCTTCAGTGGCCAGTATGGCCCATGTTTTGGATTTGTGCTGAACACAACTGATAATTCAGGGATGTTTTCCTTGTTGCTGAGCAGAGCTTACACAGAGCCAAGGATTTTCTGCCCCTCACTCAACCCCACCAGCGAGGAGGCTGAGGTGGCACAAGGAGCTGGGAGGGGACAGAGCCAGGGCAGCTGACCCCTAGTGACCCAAAAGGGGTATCTCAGACCATATTGGGTCATGCATAGCACACAAAGCCGGGGGAAGAAGGAAGAGGGGAACATTCACAAGGCTGGTGTTTGTCTTCCCAAGTCACCCTTCTGTGTGATGGAGCCCTGCTGTCCTGGGGATGGCTGGGCACCTGCCTGCACATGGGAAGTGAGGAGTGAATTCCTTGTTTTGCTTCCCTTGCACTGCTTTTGCTTTACCTACTAAACTGTCTTTATGTCAACCAGTGAGTTTTCTCATTGTTACTCTTCTGATTCTCTTCCCCCATCCCACCAGGGGGAAATGAGTGAGTGGCTGTGTTGGGCTAAGCTGCTGGCTGGGGTGAAACCAGGACAGTCTCTGAAGGGTAGCCTCAGTGTATCTCACTGGTGTGTTTCATGCTGGGGAAAAAATAAAAATTGAAAAAAAAAAAAAAGAAGAAGAAAAAAAAGAGATGGGTTTGCATCTGCAAAAAATACTTTTTTCTTAGTTGAAAATTACCAAGACCTGACTGAAGCTCCACATCAGTTTTGATCTTGTACGGCAATTGCTTAAAGAAGGAGAAGGGGATATAAAACGAGTAATGAGAAGGAACCAGTGCGGATGATGGTAGCTGTGGTCTCCTTCTCATGCCCTGCACATTGCGTGGTAGGAAAGGAGAATTCACCAAGAGGACACACTGAGAGCAGCAGCACTCACCAACAGTCAGGGAAAACTTGTTGCTGTTGTCATAGATTCATGCTCTCGTACACTTGGATAGCCAGTAACGTGTCATCCTAGGTACATGTTTATGTTGTCAGACAAGGAATATCCAGGAATAGTTGTCCATTTTCAGAGCAATTTTCAAGGCTTGATACATCCTGTAGAATCTGTCTGGCCGATCACTTAGACTGAGGACAAGGAAGTGTCGCTGCAGAAGACAAGTATATCAGTTCTTGTCTGTCTCAGTCCATCTGGTGAAGCATCAAGTGTGTGGGAGCACTTGGTCCAGGTAGAGTATGAGGGACAGAGGGACAATGTGCTGCAGAAAGTTAGAAAATCTGGGTATTGTGTGCTCTGTTCATTTGACTGACTGATGAAAACAAATTTTTACCAGTGCACACGTCCTATTTCGTGAGACCTCTTCCTGTTTTCCCTGCTGGGTGGTCTAACTTCCAGAGTGCCTGTGGCAGCCACTGCTTGTCACAGCTCAGTGACAGCTCTCAGTAACTCCAGCAGCTGGCAGTGCTCTCTAGAAATCCAGGGTCATTTTTACTGCTTTAGAGCACTTTTGCCAAAGCCAGTAAGTACCAGCTCAAACAGGCCTTGAAACTTGGTGGGGGCAGGAATTGGGGTTTCAAAACTAAGAGGTTCCCTCAGTACTGAGATGTTTTCTATGTAGGAGTGGTCTGCTTCTTTCTTATTAAATACAAATGCTAGGAATGTAGTATTCAAGTCATACATTTTTTTTGACTGCTTTAATGAACATGTTATCAGCATTTCTACTTCATTGGATATAGCAGAACAGAAATATTGGCAGTACTGTGCACTTACCACTTGGAATGCAAGTATGACATGAAAGAGGTTTTAAATAGTATTAAATATTTTCTCGTAGAATTTGTAGAAATTGAACTTAGTTATTGGAATAATGTTCTAAACATTCAACTTTCACTCTAATTATCGAGTCTTTCCTCTGCTCTCGTGCAGCTACGGTGTCACAGCCAAAGAAATAATTTAATGAAATTAAGTGCGTGTTGAAAAATATATACACACACATACACTTCAGGTTGGCAAATGAAAATAAAAAGACAGTGTAAAAAGCACTTCAACAAATATTATTTAATGTTCAATTTAGCAATTAAGTGGTCATATGTATGTTGGATATGCTGCCACAGTAAATACTGGTCGATTTTAGTCCCTCAATCCTGTGGTCTCTTAGGCCAAAGTTGGCACCCCGTGTGTTTGTGTCCGTGCTGTGGGTTCTAACCTGGTGTAGTGCCTGCTGCTGGGAGTGCAGCAGCTGGGGCAGGGAGGTGGTTCTTGGATGACACCAGATTTTCTCTCAGTTGTATGATGGAGTTACGTGGTAGTAAACAAGGCACAGGTTGGCTGTCGATGGTGGTGTCACGCTGTGGGGAATTGCTTTTTGGGGGCAGTCAGCTGCTGGAGAGCTCAGGGCTGAACCTTTCCTGCAAGCCAAGTTGTGTGTTATAAAGGAACTTGCACATTTATTTTTACTTTGTCAGCCTTGCAGTACCTAAAGGGGCCTACAAGATTTTTTTGCAAGGACATGTAGTGATAGGCAAGGGGTAATGAATTTAAACCAATAGAGGGCAGGTTTAGATTAGATATTAGGAATAAATTCTTCCTTGTGAGGGTGGTGAGGCCATGGTACAGGTTGCCTGGAGAAACTGTGGAAGTTTTCAGGGCCAGGTTGGATGGGGCTTGGAGCAACTTGGGATAGTGGAAGGTGTCCCTGCCCACGGCAGAGGGGTTGGAATTGGATGGTCTTTAAGGTCCCTTCCAACTCAAACCATTCTAGATTCTGTGATTTTGGGACCTTCAGTAAAAATAACTTGCCCAGTTTTCCTGAAATACCCTGCTCTGTGCAGCCTGCACGGCTCTGAAACAGCCATCTGGTTTCTTTTGCTGCCTCTGCTGCTACATCCTGAGTACAACAGCAATTTGCAGTTACTCTCTTTTTTCCTTCTCCCATGTCCTTCACCTCCAAAGCACAGGCCCTCGCTACAGTAGCATCCATGTGGGTCTCCAGGATGGAAAAACTGAGTTAACGTTTTTTTCTTCCTTTACAGAGCAAGGAGGTTCTTTACAGAAGAATCAGCCTGATGAGCACTGGTTTTCATGTGCTTGCTTTGTTTGCATGGTAGGAAGGCTTTTTCTGTGAATGGGAGGAATGTTTAGCATCTGATTTTCTGAACTGAAAAGATTTCCTGTCTGTATAATTAGCCTTATTTATGCAATTACAGCTTATCCACTAATTGCTTGGTTTTTTTTTTTTTTGTAGTTTGCTTTCCTCTATGTAGAATATTCATCAGACAGCTCATGTCGAGAAGTCAACAAGATTGTTGTCGTTGTTCTGGTTTTTGTGTCTCTACAAGGAATGCGATTGTCACTGAAGCAATGAATTGTTGAATACAATCTAAACACCACTTAATGTCAGCTTTTTTTTCCCTGAGTGACATGATGATGAATTCCGGAGGAAAAAAGTGCCTTAGAGAAATTTCATCAAATAAATAATCTAATTGTGCCTAGAAATTCCATAATGACCTCAAGACTTGGGAGCTGCCTAATATACTGCTTAGAATTAACCACTCTTCTTGAGATATCAAAATAATATACAATGAACACTGCAAAATCTACTTACTCTAGAACTTAACGTATCTCTTTAAACCTAATTCATTATGTGCAAATGACATTTGCTTTTATAATAGCAGCATGTATTCATGCTCTGCATTGTTCTTGTCTGTCTCTCTAGCACACTAGGGACTGTGGTGCATCCTGTATGTCTTAGAACTTAATCATTCAGTTACTCAGTAAACATAAAATGGTGTGAACATGCTCGTGAGTGAGAGCAATCAAACTAAATCACAGAAAAAGACAGTCCAAACTTGAATGTCATCCAGATAATTTACCAGGCTCAGAATACAAAACATTTAATGAGGAACTGTCATGTTTATAGAAATTTTAAGGATTGTATAGATTATATAAGAATAGCAATGGAATTATGATTGATAGAAATAGCAGAGTTAGGGTAATTTCTTCTTAATCCATAAGCAATCCAGTCAAACAGAAATATTCATAAGGTAAGCACAGTGGAATTTGTTAAGCTGGTGGTTGTGCGGTTTTCTTCTCTCAGAGAAACCAGCTCTGCAAGGCTTCACCCTGTGACGGCCTTTGTCCCTTGTAGTGCTTTGTTATACACCCTACAAGACCTGCTTTGGAGAGGACTGAACAATTTTGGGGAAAGCAGGCAGACTGAAAAGGTTGCTGAAAGCCCAGTGCAGCAGTGTGGTGTCTGCATGTTTGATTCTCTGCTGTTCTGTACACGGACATGTGCTCATTTGCCAAACGGGACCTGCCAGGGCAGCAGAAGGGAACACTTCATCTCCCTGCTAGCAGGAAATGGCACATTCCTTTCAAGTTTCAGGCTGTATCCTGACTCTTTGCTCAGGCAGCCTGTGTATTCAAAGGGTTTTAGGAGGCCAAATTCAGAGTAGTTGATTCCATAAACAAATCACTTCTCAGTTCCTCCTCTCTGTAAAATAGAAATTACAGAGGAGTGCTAAGAGCTTGGGGTGAAAAAGCTCGGCTCAGTGACATTATTTGTGATGTGGTAATACATCAGGGAAGGCAGGATTAATGGTCAGGTAATTCAAAGACTGGCAGGATGTTCCTAACTGAGAGTGATAGAAGTAGTTCAGACACCGTGACTAAAAATCAACCATTGATACAGCTGTTATTGCTGTTGCTATAGAATGCATAAATTGTATTCCTTCTGTCTTGTAGTTTGATTTGCATAGCTATAAACTCCCTCCCTTAATCTTCAAATAAAAACACACCTACTTCATACATATGCCCCTCTTTTTGCCTGAGGTAATGTAGGAGTTGATCCATTAATATCATGGCTTGTTTTCTACTTAGGTGGATATTGTCACTACCATCCATTACCAGTTTTTAAACACCTCTAGATTTGGGTTTTCCACTATTTTTGTAGCCTTGTGTGACAAAAAGTATTTCTTTATATTCAATGTTTTCATTTGGAAAAGCCCAGGTTGTAATGCTATCCCAGTTGTCATTATTTTTTGCTAATTCTTTAGTGAGATTCTTCAGCTTTGGTAAATTCATCCAGTAGAATATGGATGGCAACAGAGAAATATTTGACAATAATTCTGGTATTTCAGGAAGTCTCATAAAAACTGTCAGAACTTTCATTAACTCATAACTCCCTCTGGATTGTGTCTCTATCTCTTTTAGGGCCCCTGAGATCAGCCTTTTTATTTCACTAGGCTGAAACTTTTACAGCAGACAGTTCCCAAATGGCATATCTAGCTGCAGCCATGTATTTTTCTTTGTTAATGCCAGTAGTGTTAACAGCATTGGATTGAATTAAGCTTTACTAAGGCTGTAGCAGTTAGGATCTTCAAACGCTTTTCTCTAGGGCACTTCTTCCTCATAAAAGAATAATTTGAAAAATTAAAAAAAAAAAAAAAGCCTAATGCCGAAGAACTCACAGGAAGGGCTTCATTGCTGTCACTGAATGAATCATTCACATTGGGTTTTTTTCTCCAAACTCTTTGAAAGCAAGAGTGCCTTGAACAGGTGCTCCAGGTTTGGAGAAACTTAAGAGAGGGATTTCAAGCCCTACATTCAGAGCTCAGATTCAAGTGACATTATGAATAGCTTAAATTAATTACCCTGTCCAGTGAGACTGGATTGTCATATAAAATATTCTAAATCAAACAAAACTATTTCAGTGAGAAGCCATTGTCTTTACCACTCTGTCACTCTTGCAAGGTGGGAGTAGTGCTGTGGAGAGTGTATTGCAAGACTTTTTTCCCCACCATAAAGCAGCCTTGGAAGGGATTACAGCAGCCAGGCTCCTGAACAGCCAACATGCAACTAGAGATGTGTTGTTTCAGGTACCTGGTACAAGAATATATTGAGGAAAATGTATTGGGAGGTTCCGTAGTTTTGACCTCTTGGATAACTTACCGTCAGTGTAAGTCGAGTTGCATGTGAATTAAACCTCTGTCCAGCTGCAATGTGTCCAGACTTTTACCACAGCTCCTGTGTGTGGCACACGCCCAGCAGCCTTGGGGCTGCAATCAGGTGCCCCCCTGTTTTGGGTTCCAGCTGCTACAGTCAGTCAAATAGGTGAAATCCTAGTAGGACCTTTCCTTCCTCTCCTTTCCGGGGTGGCGTGTGCTCTCTTTACACTTTTTTGTTGCTTTTAGCCAAAACTGGAGAATTTTTTTTTCTTCTTGGCAGTCGTGCACTGAAGTCCTTCCTCTCTCCTCCGCCCGTAGAAAATTCCCGTGGTTGTTACACGTTGTCATGGTTTGAGACCCCCAGAAATCCAATTTCTGAGTCCAAGCCCCCCTCCCACAACTCACCCCAGTGTGAGAGGGGTTTTCCAGACACAACACAAGACTCAATATGGGGGAAAGGGAATTATATTACAATTATTACACAAATAAATATTATAATACATTATATACATAATCCTATCTCTCCTATGATAAAGCAATATTTACATTGGATCAAATCTCTTTTCCCTCCAATAAAAGTCCAGAAGGGAAGAAGGAAAGATCCTTTCCCCTTATGGGCAGCAGTGTCTCTCTCTTCAATGCAGCAGTCGTAGCTGGAGTTGTTGTAGTTGGATCTCTTTCCATTGCACACAAGGGGGTCTCCTCTCTCCTCTTGGCCCTTCGACTCCAAGCGAAGGTCTCTCTCTCCCATTGACTGTGAAGCCGGGACAAAAGCTCGCCTCACCACATCATATCACGAAGTGCAGGGGTCTTCGTGACAGTCTCTTCCTCAGTGGATTTACCCTCTGAGTCAGAATGTTTAGGGCAGCTTTCAGTTCAGTCCTTGCCCTAAGCATTCTATCAGAGCTCCTCTGCTCTGTCTCAGCTGCCAGCTTGGCAGCAGCAGCAGGGGGAGAACAAGGTCACCTCCTCTGCATTCTGTCCGGCCATCCCGGTCCAGCTTCCAGGACGTCTACAAGCTTCTCAGCTCCTCTCTACAGTGCATGCTGCATTTTAGGACTTCCACCAAGTAGGAGTCCACCTCCTCCTCCGAGGAGGGGTCTCAAAGGAGTTTTGGGGAGGGTTGATTCAGTTCTTACCCCAAAACTGTCTCTGTTGAGCTTTCTCTCTCTCTCTCTCTCTCTCTCTCTCTCTCCATCATCAGACATCTCTGTGTCTCTCTGCTTAGCTGCATGCTGACTTTGCTACTTGTTTCTTATCTTCTTGGCTTTCTGCCACAGTTCTCCGTTCACTGCTGCTCCACCGCTGCTTTCAGTATCTCTGGCTGTCCACTCACAGCAAGGAAACTTCCCCCAGCTCTTGCTACAGATCCTTGGCCCAGTCTAACACTGTTCCAAGTTCCTGCAGCCCCCAGTGGGGCTCCTGGCTCTTCTCCCCTCTTGGCCTAAAACATGGCCACTTCTTCCGCAAACTGCATCATCATCCTTCTTTTCCAGTCTGGTGTGATATGTTTAAATTTTCCAGGGGCGCTGATTGGGTTAACACCAAGAGAGACACCACCCCCTGGGGGTTACCATTTTTTTAACTCCAGGGGGAAAAACACTTTTTTTCCCCACCACACACATGCACTTCTTGGAGTGCTCCTATAGGTTGTTAAACACAGGAACTCCCTCTTCCCAGTGCCGTGTTCAGGATGCCTGGAATCTGCTGGTTTATGGCCAGCAGATTTCTGGCTTCCTGGGAGGGAAGAGTATTGATTTACATACCCGGTAAATATCTTGTAGGCAATTTTCCTTTCTAATCATTGTTCAATAAGCACAGTTGGACGCAAATAAATTGACATTATAGTTAAGGCCTCCTAACAGCTCCACTCACATTTCCTGGGGCCTTTCTGTAGCCTCTAGGATTTTTATAAAGATTTATTTCCCCTAAATATAATTACATTATAATCTAATTACTTTCTTACACTTCTTCTCATAATTAACTTTCCTATGTTTAAAACTTGAAGAAAGAAATGAGATAGAACACACTGCTTTATTAATCTGAGGAGTGTATCTTATATTTCTTAAAATAACTTCTGATTTTTGTTTTATTTCATTGGTCTGGTTGATATGATCTGTAAACATCTTCTCAGCCAATGCCAAATTAAAATACTATGTACTTGATTTTTATTGTACATCAATAAAAACATAGGTGGTATGAATAGCAAGAAGGAACAGACACATGGTTTCAGTCTATTTTAAATGGTAATGTGTTATATCTAATCTGCTAACGTGAAACAAATATTGATAGGCCTGAACTGGACAAAATGCACACATTAAATTCAGTTAGTTTGTAGACCAAGTACTTTCTTATCAATTTCCTTTATACTAATACAGAAGTTCTTGATTTCTACTTTTCTTTTTTTTTTTTTTTTAATTCTGTTGTAATTTCATACAGAGATAGAACAATTTTGCACTGGGAGAACTACATGAAAATCTCTTTGGAATGGATATATATTTATTTATTGTTCATCGGTATCTTCTGAATAGTCTTAAAAAGCAAATTCCATGATAACAGTCCATGAGCTCTTCTGTTTGTCTTTCTACAGCTTTGTGTTTTTCCATTGGACCAACCAATGGACTTGCATGACTAGAAATTCAGGCAAGCAAATTCCATAAGGTAAGTGAAATGTTGACTGACACACATCTGCTTTTCATTCTTAGAAAGTGTATTTTCTTAAAATTTAATAACATTTTGAGGGTCAAAGAACATGATAAAAATAAATTATCTGAATACCTAGGATAATTCTACAAATAGCAATAGAGAGATCCCACTGTACTGGTTCCCACAAGGTATGAAAATACTTTTTTAAATTTTGTTCTCACATATACAGAGAGTGTTTCAAGGAAAAGTCAGAGGGGAATATATATCTTTTTTTATGCAGGTTGAACTTTTTAAAACAGAACTGAACTCAGTTTCAATGTTCTATATTCCGTACTGAAATTCTTCTAACATTTTTATATAAAATAGGGATTTGGGGGTTTATCTCCTGTTATTTTCATAAAAGAAAACCTGTCACTTTATATGAGGAAGCCACCCTATTGTTTCAGATAAATTCTCATGCCATTCAATGGAAAATAACAGTCCTCTTCATGTTTTCCCTCGGTGTGGCCACTGTGCAGAGCAGGAGCAGTTAAATAGCTGCTTGAGCTTGGATCACACTGATCTGCAGGAGGAATTGGAAGCAGTTCCTGGTTTTACAGCAGTGGCACTAGGAAGCACAATTCTCCTTTTAGCCCCCCCTCTCCCCCCCATATTTGACCTGATATCAACATGAACATTTTCAGAAGAGGCAGCTTGAGACTTTTCAGCAAAAAGTGCTAGAATTAATTTTACCAGTTTGGCAAGGGTGTTGCCAATGATACACATAACCTCGTGTATCCCCAGTGCTGTAGCTACAAAGCTGAGTTTTATAGCAGAGGAGATCCCAAGGAACCACACCGACTGTCCCTCTGCCGTCTGGCCCAGCCTGGTTGCAGCACATGGCCAGCAAAGGCATCAGGAGGGGGCAAGGTCACCGTGCTCTGCCCTCCCCTGCACTGACTCAGCTGCTGCTCAGTGCTCTGAGCACTGCCAGGGCACTGAGGAAATGGAAGTGTGGTCCAGCAGTTCCCAGGGCAGCTCACATCTGGGGATACGAGGAGGTCAATAAAGCTCCCAGGGAGGCAAGAAGCTGGAATGCTTTATTGGATTTACAAGTTCATATTTAAAGGGTTTAGGATCTACATATTCAACAGGGGGTGGTAGCTATTACAACTTGTTACAAACAGGGGGGGTCAGGGGATGACATAAGGGAAAAACCTGACTTACACAATTCGGGGCTTTCACAGAGATGACATCAGGGGAAAATCCAAGTTACACTTCTTGGGGTCTTAGGAATTACCTCATGTGGAAAAACCCATCTTATCTTAGGGGTATTACATGGGGGGAACGGGTAAAGAAGAGATAAAAAGGGAGAGATAAAACACAAAAGGTCTTCTGCACAGGTTTGATGTGATCAGGGCAGGGTTTCTCCAGGTTCGGGCAGGACATTCCAACCCCGTGACATCAATGGATCCTTGTCTGGACTCTAGATGGAGGCTTTTTCTCAGTCTCTGTCAGCCCAAGGCTTTTGTTTAAACCTAGCAGTTTTCTTTTTCTCATATCCAAATTTTGAAATCCAACAGAGATACACAAGGCACAGTTTTGATAATGAAAGAAAGGCTGACTGGGGTGGAGAGGGAGTTGCAGAGTCAATAAGAAGAGTCAAAAAGGGATAGTTTTCCCCACTTTAATCTCCCTGGTATGAATATTAGCTGTGGAAAAACTGAAAGGTCATTCAGGCCTAAATCTAGAGCATCTCTTTTTTGGATGGAGTGCCTTTCTTCTTGACTTTAGTAGAAGTGCATAGGACAAAACTGAGATCACATTTGAACCGGAGTATAAACCCACTTTTCCTTTAGTATTTCAGACTCTTCAGCCCAAATCTTTTAAATGGAAAATACCTAAAAAGTCATTGTGGTGAAAAAAATCAATTTCCAAAGTTTGTTTTGCCACTAGTCATCTGGTATTTAAATCTTTGCCTTTTGTCAGAAAAACACCTTTGATAAAGGCCACCTTCCATATATATAGATTTTGCCTTTGGAGATGAAAGGGAGACATCTGTGAGATGTCTCTATTTCCTGCTGGGAGCACGCTCTGTGCACTGGGCACCAGACGGGTGAGGACAGAGGTCACTGGGACCCTGAGGGTGGCAAGAAAAAACCATGCCACCTCTCTGTCTCTGTTTCCCTGCTTATGTATTTTGCCTATTAAATCACATCTGTCACCTTTATCACCTCCCTGTTCTTTAAAGATGTACTTTTCTTTGCTGCTTTTTAAACATATCCTTTTGAAAACTTTCTTGCTCTATACCAGCTGTTTCCTTAAGATCTTTTGGCTTAAGATTTTGCCTTTGAGTCTATATATATATAGGCTGGATTTTTGTTGTTAGTATACCTACTGCTGCCTCTAGAAAATATTTTGATATGCAATGAGGCAAGACTTCCTTCACAAAATCTGTTTCTCTCTTTGCCAGTAAGTATATTTGTCTATGAAGGCATTCATTCTATTCTTTAAAACAGTTTCCACCAGTTTGCTAGGCTTTCTGCTCTGTGTTTGCCCAGAACACCTTTGGTAACAGAGCAAATTTAAGCCAGAAGTTAAGTAGCACCATTGGTAGTTAAATCTTGAGTTTCTTTATGTTATAGGCAGTTCTCATGTAGTTCTGGTGGTTTGTTACTGATCATTTGTTCATTAGAAAACCTTTTTGGGTGTCTTTGTCATTAATTTTTATTTGAGATATTTTTATTTATTTTATTTGAGATATTTGAGGCTCTCTTGTAAAGAGAGATTCCAGAATAGGAATCTTTCCAGTCTCCTCCCCCCCAAAATATATGCAAGAAAAAAATAGAAACAAAACCATAAAAACAAAAAAATGAAAATCTGATCCAGTGCAGGGCTTCCAACAAAGCCAAGAGTTGCTTCCTCCTCCCTGAGTTTCCTGGCTGCCCATGAAATACTGATTCCTGCTAACGTATCCCAGTATGTTTATACTTTCCACTGAGCGTAAGTGAAGTTTTCCCATCACCACGTTGTTCCACAGTTGAAATATAATAGTGATAGTATTTCATTTCAATGCTTCATTTCATCGCCCAGAATTCCGTGGGATCACATCTGAGTAAACTGTCCAGAGGGCTTGGCCAATTAGTTTTAAACTACTCTTTAACATATGATTCTATTTACTGTTTGGTACAGCTTACTCCATCTTTTACATATGCTTTGATTTTCTGGTTCCAGGGTCTCTGATTGTTTTCTTTCCACTAGGATGCCTAGTGCTTATTATGCCCACATTTGATATTCTCAGTTAAAAGTGTGCAGGGCAGCAAGTCAGGCAGGCAATCAGGTTCCCTATCTTATTGCTTAGATGGCTGCAGGAAACCATGGATAAGTTGCTTTTATTTTTTTTTTTTTTTCTGTACAACTGTTTCTTTTATGTAGAACTGTTGCTTTTCTTTGCTGTTTCCTATTTGATTATCTCAAGCTTCCATCCTATCCTTCATATAAATTCTTTTAACTTCCTCAGTGAGCTTTTCTGCACCCATCAGCATTCTTCCACTTTCTCGTTTCAGCAACTTTACACCAACCTTGGCTGTGTTCCTGGGAGGTGAATTACCCGACGCTGGAGCCTGCAACTTGTAACTGAGGTTCATGACCCAAGAGTGTATTTACCTCTTGTGAGGACGATTTCTTATGGACCTCATTTCCAGCTGGGGTTCAGGACCCTTGTAGCCAACAGGGGCTGTTGGCCTTTAAGTGTTGGCTGCTGTGAAGGGTCTGTATTGTGCTGACATGCACATAAGCCCCCCGCGGGAGCAGCTGGTTGATGCCTCTGTTGAGTAGTGCAGCATATTCTTCAACTTGTTGGATTTTTTAACTTCCTGCTTGGGTGGGCTGCCTTTCTCAATCCATCCTGTCAGTGCTCCTGTCAGTGCCCCTTATTTCCTTGTTGGAGCTCAGACTGACCACAACAGCAAGCTTTTTTCCCACTATTTCTAGCAGTAGTTTTAGGGGCTAAAAACGTGTATCTGCTAAATTCAGTTTCCAGGAAGAATTGCTAATTCTTAGGGCAGAATCGGGACTGAAGGATCCCGGGCAGACCTCTCCACAAACACTGATGTGTTTAATATATTCTTGATATTCATTGTATCTCCAGTAATTTGCCTTTTACCTAGAACGGCACATCAGCAAGTGGCTCTCCTACGTTTACTCTTAAGTAAATTGTGGTGTTAAACAGCTTCTTTCTGAAACCCTCCTGGTTGCATAAGCCATGTGATTCTGGATGCAACAATCTGATGAGGCAGAACAGTACTTGGGTGTGTTAAGTGGTGGTTATTGCTTGCATTTCAGTATATTTGTATTGAGGGTCACTCTCCTGGAAGTAACAAACATGGAAGAGGGATTAATTTGAGAGTCCCAAAGTCATTGTCCAGAACAGGAGGTTTGCAGCTATCAGATAGAAAGTATCAACTTTCTATTTTTGAAATTAGTAATTTTGGTCTTGATGAGCAATGATAAAATCATGCAGAACAGAATTCATTAAAATACAGTTCATTGGGATCATTGGTGAGGTTTGCCACCTGTGTGGCCTCGTGCTTCCCCAAGTGGATTGTAGGTCATAGAAATATGTCAGGAAACAGCTTACAGGGACACCTATTTGAATACTCAAGGTTGAACATCTGCCTCTCCTGATCTGTCACTGTCCCACTAAAAAAATAATTTCTGACATTCAGTCAACCAAAAATATCCCTGGAACAGCCCAGTGGTTGGTTCAGTAGGAGTTTGTGAGTGGAAAGAAACCAGTTCGATTTGCACAAAATACCTTTTGGTGATAAAACCTCACTTTTGTTGCTGGCTGGAACAGGTACAGACCTTCTCATGTTTCTCACTTTAATTTGGCATTAATGAGTTTTTGCAAACATGGCCTCTGTGTTTATACAGTCATTCTTTGCTTGTTTCTACCGGTCTGTCAAAGGCCACACTGGGGTTTTGTGTTTGCTTTTTTTTTGTGTGTGTGTTAAACATTGAGCAGCAAACCAGGGCACATACAGTTGTATAAGTGTTTCTAAAATAATATCTGCTCAATATACCTGGAAGTAGTACCCCTGTTCCCTCAGATATTTCAAGTCTGAGGGGAACACTTGGTTTGGATATACAAATCAGTCTTATTTCCTATTTCTGTTCTTTTGAATTTAACTTATGCTTTCTTTAGGCATTTCAGAACAATGTCTGCTCTCACAGATGCTATAATTTGTAACTTAAATTGTGAATGTAGAATTTTTGTCTTATAAGAAATAATGAAAAGCATCAACCATTGTGTACAAAAAAGGCTGCACTGAGGCCCTGTAACATCTCCTATGAGTATTTCTTGGATTTTACCTTTGGTTTTCACTGCAGTAATTGCTCATTTTCAAATTGCAATACTTCATCTGTTTTAAATGGGTGTTAGAAATAGTTGCACTTTTCAACATGGCAAAAATAGCTTTAAAATTTTAGTGGTTGGATTTCATTGTTTGTTTCTAGATAGTTGCAAATCTCCAGACGGTTAGAGTCAGATTTCAGGTATTATTTTTTGCAAGCTAACAGTGAAAAATAATTTTTAAAAAGTCACCAAAAAGAAAAAAAAAAAGCTCAACAAACTTAAAATAGGTTTGTTTTCTCCCTATTTTTTTTCCACTCGTGGTTGGTCACAACCTTACAGGTAACATTCCCTGCCTTGTCACAGGTTGAGCGCAACACAAGCCTGGTTCCAGCGTGTGTGAATGAGCTGGGATTGCAGTTTAAAGGATGCTGGTGGTCATCAGAGATGAACACTGGCTAAAATGTGTCAGAAAGCCTTCCCTCCTTTCACAGGGAAGTGTTTGTAACCCACCCTTTTAACAAGAACAATTCCTTCGCACGACAAGTCAAACACAGCAATACAAATAAATCCAGCAGACAGCTTAAAAAAATGAAGTCCAACTAGATGAGTAGACAGGCAGTGTTCATGCTTTATTTGCCTTAACAGATTTGCAAAGCTAAGTCATGTGCAGCTGTTTGAAAATTTATGGAATTCATTTCCAAAGCAAACCACTTGGATGATAGACACGGCTGGGATTTTGGTTGTCTGTGCCAGGAAAGCCTTTGCTTTTGTGCTGCAAACACTCTTTAATAACAGGTCTTGCATTCAGCCCTTTGGCTTCTGGAAGCAAATTAGTCCTGTCTTGACATCCAACTGATTGTGATGCAACCTCATGGTTTTAGCTTTGAGCTTGTAGTTGTCACTTGCTATCCCTTCCTTCCCAAGTGTCCAGCCAGGCTGGCAGTGGGACTGCACAGCTGAAGCAGATCTGTTACTGCAGCACAGTGCTCCCCAACTGCACCTCTGCTACCTTACCCAGCCCACCTGCTCCATACACCATTGACTTTGATTGCCTCTTGTACGCAGATGTCCTTTTAAAATGTACTTGAACTTCTGATAGATTTCCAAATCTTTCCAACTGACAACCTCCTTACAAATACCCATTTCATGGAACGTGAGCCAACATTTCCATAATCATGTTTGGCCGTTCACACAGCCATAATGTGTGAATATAATGAGGAAAACTGATTGTGCTAAAGCACAAGCGTTAATTGGAAGCAAATGCCAAAAAGATGTTTTCATAATGGATGCATCGATATTTAAGTAGTTTCCTATCATTTTAATATAAAAAATGTGTTGAGATCTGCCAACTCACTTGGTAGTCTTGGATAATACCAGGGAAGCTGTACATAATCAATGGCTTTAAGCAGCACAGTTACTCAGCACACTTCTTGGGATCTGTGCATTTTAGCAGCAATTACTCGCTGCCTTTCACAGCCTTGGCAGCAAGTGTCAGAGCAACTGCAGTTTTTGTCCAGAGCAAGTGCTGTCCTGTAATTCTAAGGGACACTTGAGGACACCACTCACCATAACAGAATGAGGATCTGCAACATTTTACTGGGCCCTGGCTGTGGACCCACTTACAGCCCAGCTCAATAAGATCTGCCTGCCCTGTAGGATCACTGTGGAGAGTGGGATGTGTATTTAGTGTTTTCATCATTGACCCAATAGAAACTGGAGGTGGGCTTTGCAGCATGGGAATTTTGCTGGTTTGGTTGCAGTGCCCTAGATGCACGTTGTGCCATGGCACAGCAGTGTCTGAAGCAAAAAATGCAGCAAAGCAGGGCTGTAAGAGCCACTTGCATCTGCACACTGCAGTTCTGAAGTGGTTAAAAATGAAACACTAGCTAGTTGCAAAGCAAAGCTACTGAGAATCCATTCAAGATTCTGTAAGTAATACAGTTCATATCTCATGGCAAGTCATGTGCAGTTCCATCAATCAGTGTTTCATTTTCCATTATACTGTTGGCATGACAAAGCAAGGAAGTGTTGCCAGAGTTAATACTCCAGCTCTTTTATCTGTGTCTAGAAACCAGTTCATATTGGCCATGGGAGTGTTTTAGATAGTGTTTCCATCTTGTGTTGCTGTCCAGTCCTGATTCCTTGGCAGACTGCCATATCTTATATATTTTGCTCCTGTAGGTTTTTTGCTTTCTCTCAAGGCTGTGCACAGTTTGTCTTCCTTGCTTTTTAAGTGGAAAATACTTTGTTATTCCAGAGAGTTTGAGGATATTTTTTGTCTCACATTTCCCTGTATTATTGTTTAATTTTCCTTTCTTGTGAAAGGAGCTCTGGCTTGGAGAGTTTCCAGAATCTATGGCTGCCATTTAATTTCTGTATTGTCTTTCCTGTTGTGGGAAGGTTTAAAGGGTATTTGTTGTGAGGGAAGAAAAAGAATGAAGGAAAACTGATCTTAGTTGGGGAAGGGTTTCTCTGTAAGAGTTCAAGGAAACAAATTATTCTCTGTTCCAGCATCCCATCAGGTCTTAATTGACATTGTAGGTAAATGTATGTCATGCTAAGAAAGCCTCATCATGTTCCTCTTTAAAAAGAAGTTTGAAACTCCTGATATTATTAGGCTGCAATGCAGATTATTTTTCAATAAAAATAACTGCTGCCAGTGATGAAAATTAGATATATAAAATATGTCCGCAGCCAGTGTTTTCAACCTATAGCTTATACATAAGTCTAATGTGCAGTTATCTAAGAGAAAACCTGGTGGCTAAATCCACAAACGGTCAGAAAATGCCTTAAGGCATAGAACTGTGTTTGGATTTCCAAATAGTTCAAATGAGGTCTTTCACTGAGACCTTCTAGAAGAAAAAAACAGTCAAAGGATAAAAAGAAGACATGACTTGTAGGCTGATAAAAGGTATAAAACAAAAAATGGAATAAATAGTTAGTTTTCACTGTGGAGGGAGACAACAAGCATTTGCCAGCGAAATCTCATCACCTATTCTTAAATAATCTCAGGAAAGTGTAATAGGAGAGAGGAAGCATTTGCTGAATATAGGACATTATTTGTGGTAGTAAAAATTTATCTCAAAATAAAGAGTGATTAAGGGATCTGATGATATATGAAACCCAGTGTTGATAATGCAAATCACTGTACATTAGAGAAACCAGTCCTAATCTGTACCTGTAACATGAAGGGCACTGAACTGGTGGTTATTCTGAGCTGTTTTGGATAATTCTGTGACTGTATCAGTCTGGTGCTCTGTGACTTCATCTGGGCTGTTAGATACAGTTCTGCCGCCTCTCCCCTCTCAAAAAGATAGATGAGGAACCACACAAGGCTTATTGCATTTTTGAAGCTGTTCCATACAAGGAATGACAAAGTCTTCATCTTGGAGGAGAGATAACTGAAGTGGTATGAAATAGTGAGCCTTTAAAATAATAATAAGAAAATAAATGGTGAGTAGGGAAGGATTAGTAAATGTTTCTCCCAGAGGGGATACTATTTGGAAGTGGATTTTAAAACCAAAAAGCAATGGTCTTTTTTTTCCCCAGACCCATAATTAATTTGACTTGCTGCTCAAAAACGTTGTGGATACCAAAACTATAGGTGGATTAAACACAGCACTACAAAGGCAAGTTCATGAAAGAAAATGCTGTAAGAGGCTGTAAAAAATAAAGATACCATGTCTGGCTCAGGTAGTTTGAAATAAGCTTGCAGTGGTTTTATGTTCTTCTCCTAAACCATTGTCAGAGATCGTGTGCTGTGTTCCATGGACCTTTGGTCTGACCAAGACAGCAGAGCCATGTCATCAATACAATACAGCAGTGGCTGAAAAAGCAAACTCTACCACTGTATACAGGCTAAAATCAGAATTATATGTGTGCTGTAGCCATTTACATACCTGGAGTATTTGTCTGACGAGGAAAACAATGATGTTCTGAACTGCCCTGACTCTTTTATGGCCATATTTCTCTTTTTTTATTTTGAGGTGTGAGATTATTGCACTCCCTTTATCTGAAGACCAGTGGCCTGTGAACCTGGTTACTGTTCAGGTTCCCCTGGAGACCTGGATTTAGAAGGCCTTCTGTATAGAACAACTGTACTCATTTCTGTCTTACATCTAGTGAACTCTGTAAAGCAGGATGACCTGTGCTTGGCAGCCTGCACAGTATGGCTAAACAGTTGATGCTCTCACCCAGGCTCCTCTGCCTCTGTTAGGAGCTGTGCTGCTCTGGCAGAGGTACCTCTGTGTGTATTGGAAATGGAAAGATTATCCTTCTCCACGGAACCCGTTTCAGTTTTGTGGAAATACTTCAATGATCTTGCTGCCATTGCTTGTGCTCTTTTCTTTCCCAAACACTCCAGCAGATTGCAAGGCTCTGATTATCAGGACAGAGAGATTGATTTCCCTGGGAGGCAGTGAGGTATGCAAAGTGATGTGTTTCCATGGCCCCTGTTAGTGAGCAGATGGGCTGCTGCTTCTCATAATAATTGGACTACTTCAGTCAACTGTGGCTTCATTCCCGAGTATTAATCCGTCGACTTTGAGGCTGGAGCTCACAAAGAGATACTTTACCATGACCAGGTGGTCTAGGCAAATGCAGCTATTGAGGTGTTGAGTGGATTTTTTTGTTTGTACAGATCTTCCTGTTTGGACATCCAGTAGCCTCAAAGAGTCCAGCTGGAGCCCAAAACTCGAGCTCATCCTAATCATCTTGCAGGTGTCCTACACAGATGGAGATGTCATGGAAGTGCTTTTGAAGCACCCCTCCCTGTCTAACTGCCCTCATTTCTATCTTCCCAATGTTCTGATACAGTAGCTGGGCTCCTGCCAGCACAGCCAGCCAGAGAAATCTTGGGAAAGCCAGGAGAGAGCATTCTCTGTAACGGGGAGAGAACAAAGATCTAAGTTTTGAGCAAATGTTTCCTGTTTGTCTGGAAGTCTGTTATTGTGCCCCTCCCACCCAATGAGGAAAAAAAACCACTCCAATTTCTAGAATTTCTAAAGGACAAATGATTCAGCTATGAGCCACATATTGCTGCTGATGAAACTGTAATGATTAGACACTGATCTATCTTGAAAGGACTATGAAGAATTGTTACACTGCATACAAAAATATCTTGACTAATAAAACAAGAGCTTAGTTGACAGACAAGGGGCTGCCCTTCTACCTCTGCTTTAAAACACTTTGTAGTGCCTTCTGTATGTAATTTAGTGCTATTTTTTTTTCCATACCATCAGTCTATTAAACTCAGAAATAATCTCAAGTAGTTTGGGATTTCTTCCAAATCTACTTTTAGCACAAAAAATATTATCCAACCTGTTGGAACTATTTGTTTATGATCAAGTATTCCTTCTTCAGGAGTTTGCAAGAGACAAAGCTTCTGACATGGAATTTAGGGTAATATCAGAGGTGGATGTAGATGACCTTTTTCTGTTCTCCTTAAGAAGAGAGGAACAAGCTGGCATGAGAGAATCCTCAAAAAAAGCACAAGATTGAAATCTACCATCTGAATTAGTCAGAAAAATGTCCTTAGTCCTTGCCTCCCACATCCCAGCTGCTCTGGGTATCGTGTATTTACTCTTTGTTGTTGTGGCTTTTGCACAGACACTGAAATCTTCATGGAAAAATAAATTACACAGTTGTGTGCTGATGGAGACACAGGAAAGAGTGAAAGTCCCCTGTTATACATAACTACTAATACAGTGTGGGACCGCACTAGCAGGTCTGATATCTACTCTGGGATAAAATGTCACATATAGAGCATCACAGAACTGTAAAATAGAGAAGTGGAGGTGCTGGGACTCGAGTTGGTTGCACCCTCACCATGTGAACTGCTCAGCTGCTCACAGTTCTGAGACTGCTGTGTTTATAGAAACACTTTCCTCTTCTTGACTTCTGGAGGGAGACTTGTTAAGAACCTATTTACTCTTTACGGGACAGGAAAAAAGCTCTAGCAATTGTTCTGCTAAACATGTTAAGTTGCAGTTATGGTGAATTCCAATGGAGAAATCAAATCATCAGCCTGTGTTTAAAATTCTGGTTCTACCTTGTATTGAATGTGTCTATTATAATACCCTTTCTTCTTGCTCTCACACACAGCAGGAGTTTTTTACAGTCCATTTCACTAAAGCATCCTGGAGAAAGCTGACCTCCTGACCTTATTTAAACTGTGCTCTTCAGTAATACTGCTCTCATTTCACTGGTAGATGAAATGAGCAGCAAGGGGCACACACAGCCCACATCCTTATGGAAGAATTAGGATTGTGCCATATCCCTGCATAGTCCTGGCGACTTCAGCTGATAAATGTACAATGACAGGATCCTTTTAGGAAGCTTTATTTTATACGTTCCCAAAAGATATTGCAGCCATACGAATTTACTGAGGAATCCTAAGAGAACAGCCACGATGTGAATGACTTCAGACAGCATCCTACCTCATGTCATAGCAGAGGAGGTTGTGCAAACACATCACTACCAGCACTGCTGGCACAACTGCAATAGGTCACTTGACAAGAAATGCATTTTTATCGTTCACCAGTCATTCAATTCCTTTAATGTAAATGTGAGCTCACTCCTAATTACAAATAGATGAATGAAATACAGAATATTGAAGAAAATGTTTCTCTCAGAGAAACAGGCTAATGGACTTGTAGTTTTCAGGAATACTGTGAACTTGTCCTGAAAGAGTTTCTTTGTTTTGGGGGGGGAGCCATGGGAGGAAAGCTGGATACTCCAGAGCACAGTCTGATACACAGGTAGTGATGAACACAAACGTGGATGTTGGCTTGTGGTTATAACAGGATCTGATTTTTCTGGGCTTCCAATGCTCTGAATGTGTTTAGAAAGATTTTTATTTTTTAATTTTCCCCCAGACTTTAGAAAAAGTAGATATGCTACTATTGTTTTTTTTAACTTTTCCCTTCTTTTCTGCCTTGTAATCTTCACTGCTATTTGATTTGGTTTTCTGCCCGGAGAGAAAAATTAGAGTTTTCATCTAGACAGAAAAACTTTACTCTTTTGGAAGATGGTTATTTAAAGCAGAACGTTGGAACAACATTTATCAGTGTTATGTGCACTACTCACCCAGTCTAGGTGCAGTCAAAACTCTCTTGTTACTTACCTGTTACTTAGGACCGGAGTAAAATATGGTCTCTCTCAGTGAGTGTTTACAGCCTGATTTAAAACACTGTTCACAGTAATGCTGCAAAATGCATCTTCCTGTACAGCTTTAGGCTGCTGCCACCATGCACAGACATGGCTGCAAAGGCTCCTGATTTAAATTCTCCCCACTGTATGTGAGCTGAGAACTGCTGCCTGGATGCATGGAAAACCTCAGGGATATAGGGAATGCCATTCTGACTGAGCACTCTCTTATGGTTAACTCGTGCAGTACTTAAAGCACTGCCATCACAAGGTCATATTTTGGGTCTGGTTTATAGGATAGGCCTATTTTTTTTGGAACATCCACTGTATGTGGATAATTTTGTTTCAAGGAAGCTAAGGTGAGGTGGATGGATATAGCCAGATGAATCCCTCAGCTGAATTTTTATAATGTGGGATATTTTTGTGTACTTGAAAACAAAACAACTGCCCTTAATTATTGTTTCCTTAACAAGCAAAGTGGTTTAGATGTACAGTGTATCAAAGCAGCTGTTGAGAAGGCTCTGATGTGTAATAGCACAAGAAGGCAGGATGGCAAATAAAACTTTCAATAGCATGAAAATTATTGTAGAGATAAGGGGAAAGAAGATGAGAAGGGTGTTGGGAAACAGTGAATTGTAGTATCGTTGTTAAGAACAGAAAGCTGTATTTTCAGAGGAAAAATAATAAGGAGCTAGAGGAACTGAACATCTGAAGAATATTCTTCAAGAAAAGACATAATATCAGAGGGAAAGAGTTGCAGTTAATGGGGAAAAGCTGACTTTATTGGCATGTAGTGAAAAACTTGTTTGTGAGCTACATTGTGGATTGATTTACATCCTGTACCACTTACTAAAGGCACTAGGGTTTCACAGGATGTAAATTAGACCAAATACTGTGTCCTGATTTACTGAGACAAGTTAGTTTTGTTGGAGATTGGAAGTCTTTTACTGTCCTTGATGAGAACAGCTGTTGGAAAAAGGGGAATGAGCCTCAAGCGAGGCTGGAGGTGATGTGAAGGTGCAAAGGGATGTTGAGTTAGCAGGACAGAAATACTGCAGTACAAAAGGTCAGTGTTGAGGGCCTTTTCCATGGCTGGATGAAGGCAAACGAGGCATTCCTAAAGTCAGGAGTCACTGCAGTAGTAGCAGAAACATAAGAGATGGTTGCAATTTGCTGGCAGTTATTGGGAGCATTCAGGTATCTACTGAAAAACTAGAGAAGAGTTTCGCTTCTTTTCTCTTTATATAGGTGTGTACTGAAGGCAAGCAGAAGGGTTAACTTGTTTAGGCCAAATCATCCCCTGCTGCAGATTTAATTGAGATCAGCAGAATGTCGCCGCTTCCAAGTGAGTTGTGCAGATTTACACCAGTGCGGGTTTGGGACTCAGCCTTTCATCTCTATATTTTTCTCAAATAAATAGTCCATAGTTAGACAACAGACTTGAAAGATAAGTCAGGAAAACACACCAGAATATTAATGCCCTTGTTGGAATGATTTGTATTTTGCCTCTCAGAGAAAATTGGGAGGAAAATGCAGCAAATGAAAAAAGTAATTACTATATTATTAAAAACACCAGCAAGCACCCTAAAACCTGCAGCTGGATTCCTACTAAAAATCAAAGATGTTATGAAGCTGGATCTGAAGCTCTGAAAACTATTATGCAAAGAGAAGTGTAAATCTTAAGGCCAGTATAGGATGACAGTTTAGTCAATAGCAGGTGAAAAATCAAAATGAAAGTGCTGTGAATTTCACAGTGAGGCAAAATAATAATATACATTTATCTAGCACTTAACATTTCCAAATTGTATGACCATAAAATAATGCAGAAAGTTGCATCAATCTTGGATGCATGGAAAGGAAGAAAGGCCATAGCATATTTCTAGAGCCTCTGCAGCTATGAACAAGCTGATGTTAAACTAGAGGTCTGCATTAGAGAGACACTGTGACTAAGGAATTATGGATAATTTAAAAAAGTAAGAAGGAATGAGTGCTTTCTATCTAGATTTAATAAAAAATAACATGTACTGGGATTAGATTGAGCAGCCCTTGGAAAACAAAGTGATTGGTGTTTGAGACTGAAATGGAGGAAACTGGCATATTTTGAGAGAATAAATTGGCAAACAACAGAATATGTCTTTCTGAACTAAAAATTAACTGTGTTCTTAAAAACTGTTTTAAAGACATTTAAGGAAATACACTGATGAGGAGCACCCATCATCCTGAGATACTCAGTGTGTGTTTGCCCACCAGCCCCTCCTGCCAGGGCCCCCCGTGCCCTGCTGGGGTGCACAGGGCAAGCAGGGACAGGTAAAACTGGCCTTCTTCATCAGCATCCATGGAACAGCAGCTGAAGGCCTGGGGTCAAAATGTCCACTGCCTGCAGACTGTATTATGCCTCATGCTCATGTACAGACTTGACTCGGGGGGGAAAATCTGAACAAAATGGTGATGATCCATCGAAGTAATTGGAGATGTGACTGATCTCCCTGGGGCTAATTCTGTATATAAAGTTCAGTGTATGCCTAGAGGGTTTCCTGAATACCTTCAGAAAGTTCATTCACTCTTAAACTTGAGAAATAAATCACGGTAAAAGCACAGTAATTGGCAGCTCTTGGGTTTGACTTGCTTTCTGACATTGCCAGTTGACTTCACTACGGGAAGGAGGGATGAAGGCAAGACCCAAGTTCTCAGAACTGTGTTCTTCTGACTGTGTTCAGAAGGCTCTGTGGTGAATTTGTACATTTGCAGCCTCAGACAAATTTATTTTTGTAGTTGCCAAATGTGAGGGCTTTTCATAAGCGCCATCTGTGGAATGAAAGGCAATCCAGGCTAAAATGTGCACAGTTGCAAATATTAGAAAATATGGCTATTATAAAAAGTCATAAGAACTTTATGCAAATGTTCCATCTCCAGTGGAAGGGCCAGATTCCAATATCACGCATGATGCACAGGAACAGATTTTTCTTAGGTATGCTGGGATGCCCACACTGCGCCTGAGATTAGAATCTGTCCCAAAAATGGATTATTGGGATATGAAAGAGCCAATGATGAGGAAAATCAGATTTTACTGAGCTGGGTTTTTTTTCTCTCCCTTACTCTGTGAGACTTGGCTTTCAGCATAGTTCTTGATCTTTGTAATTCATTAGGAAAATTGGCAATAAAAATAACAACAAAATGTAAGAACTAATTTTCCTCTTTAAGAAATTCACATCATCAAATTAGGACAGAGAAGTGATCTCTCTACACCCAGTTGCTCAGAGCAACTGGTAAATTTTGACTCCATGGAGCATTACCTGAAGCAAACAACAGTGACTCCATTACCGGGGGATTCCTCTGGGGTGGCGTTATCAGGGACTGGTAGCAGCACAGTTCTGGTGGTGTGGAGGTTGCATGCAGGTTAATTTACTTTGCAAATCCTATTATCAGCAGATCTTCATTTATTTAAATCCTGAAATTATTATCTTTATTCCCCCCCCCTATATCCAAATACTGTCTTTTGTTCTTGTCTCTTTGGGGAGGAGGTAAATGGGATTTGGATACAAGCCATAATTATTCTGGGAAAATCACCCTGCAGCATTGATTTATATGCAAAATTTTGCCTTGCAGCAGCTTGACAGCTACACAAGACTAAGAAGGCAAAGGCTACAGAGCAGAAGGCTCTTAAAAGCAAAGGCTTCTTAAATGAAATATTGGTGGTCCTCACCTCTTGTCTTCAGTTCTCATGACCCAGGGTTAGCAAGAGAAGTCAGTACAGCTATTCCATTCTTATCTCCAGAGTAACCCGGCACAGGCCAGGTAAGAAAATCTCCTTGGATAGGGGATGTTTGATTTTCTAACATGGGATGGTGAGGGGTGCAGTGAACCAAGCTCCCATTCACTGGCCAGGGGCAGAGCTGAAGGAGCCCTGAGTTAGAAAGCCCCTCGTGACTCCTTCAACATTGAGCAGCAGCTGCAGCAAGTTTCCATGGTTTTGGATTAAGAGATGTTTTCTTGGAACTCTGAGGGATGTCTGATGTTTTGAAGTTTAGAGTGTTCCTAATGACTTCCACAAAAATCACAATATCAGTTGGTTCTGAAAATTAGGCCCCTGGTCCAAACGGTCAGGCAGGAAAGAAAGGACCAGACCCCTCAAAGTGTTTTGTTGGATCGTTATGGTATGTTGTGACAAATAACTGATGCCCAGTTTTGCCTACCCAAGGCTGGAACCAGGCTTCCTCTGAGGGCTGCCTGGAGCTGCAAACCACCAAGCTCCCTCTGGCAGCAGACTCCTCAGAGCAGCAATTAAGGAATCCTCCTGATGATGCTTTGCCATCATTGTGAATGCCCTGTGAAAATCTTTTAAGCCAGAGTGACAGCTTCTGAAGTCATGGGGCAATAAGGACTGGAGCAATCAGTGCTTCACTCATCCCATCCAATCACCAGGAGCAGGATCTTTTCCAGGAATAAGTTCCTCTTCTATGCCTTCTGCCTTCTCTGTGGCCCTGATTTACCTCTTATCTTCTGAGCAGCAGAGCCTGGTTTTCTCCACACCAGCAGGAAGCATCCAGGTGGTTCTTCCTCCTCTCTCTTCATCCAGGCAAATTTCTACCAAAGAAACAAACAAAACATAATTACAAAAGCGTGGAGCTTCATTAAAAGCATCTCAGATTTTAGTAACCCAAGTATTGGCCTGCTATTTTTCAAGCTTTTTTTCTAGATGACAGTGATAGTTGAGTGTCACATTATTACAGCAATTGGTTTATTTTTAACTAGGAAAAAAATTTTGTCTTTATTTTATACTTGAAAATTAGTACAACTTTTTTTAAATCTTCCAATAATTCAGGTGAGGGATGTATGTGTGGTACTAAATTGCTAGGTAGAAGAGTTTATAATAGGAAGCAGTAGACCAGCCTGTTTTTATCTAGGGAAAAAAGTACTCTCTTTGACTTTAAAAGAAAAAAAATGAAATAACACAAAGTAAATCTGGAGGGGAAAAAATCCTGCTGAAATCAAACTCTTATTGATTGGCCAAACAGCAAAGTGCACACTCGTATCTGTCAAAAAATAATTTCAGGCTAACACAAATTTATTGAAAACATCTGCTCCTCTAATTAGCATACTAGGTCTTTATCATCCTTACTTGTTCGAAATTCCAGACTGCTTCATTACAACAGGAGGTATTGTGATGCAGAAAAGTTCAACTAGGATGAAAAAGCAGCTATCACTATTGATTTTTAAAAAATAAAATATTAAATCTGAATATATTTCTGTGTTTTATAGTAACAATAAAAATATTGAAACAATAAAAATTAGAAGTATTATTAGGTCATATATGTCAGGAACAACACAAAGTAGAAATCTACAACAGAAGTTTCATCTAATAATAAAATTTCATCTAATAATAAAATTTCCTCTAATAATAAAATTTCAAACTCTTTTCTAGTTGTAAATATTTGAAAAGTATCCATTAGCCCCTCCAATTCTTCTTTTAATGGGGCATTTTGGAAAATGTTCTGTTTGATTCTCAGAGTGTTTTTTACACTGCCTGTGAAATACAAATCCCAGAGCCCAGCCTGTTAACCAGCAGCCTCTGTTTTCTGTGAAATCCTGCCGTGGTGATAAACACATCTCTGGGTGAACTGTCACTGTGAACAGAGCAGGGCCATGGGACACCACGACGGGAGTGTAGCCAGTTCAATCCCTTCTATTTTGTCCTGCATATTATTCTTCTGGATTGTATCAAGCTCTAGACTCTGGTTTTTAGCATTTCAGCTACTTGCTGATCTAGAACATTGCCAAATATGGATACTTTTGACTAAAGGTGGAAGCAACTTTGCAAACAGAATTATGAAATTGTGCCATTTAGGGCTGCACAGCCCTGTCTCAGCGGGGACAATGAGGAATGTAACAACGGCTACACAGGGGAGAAAAATGTGTCTGCTCAACCCAAACCTTGGCCAGCATCTCAAAAAACCTCACTGTGGACAAAGTGAGCTGAGCCAGGGATCTGCTGAGATCTGTATCATCTCCTCTGATGACTGAGTTTATTTCTGTAGGCAGGTCATGTAACTGTCTGGATCAAACTCTCCTTTGTTGTAAACCCATGACACTTCATGTGTTTCATTGTACATCTGTCAGCTGAGGAACTTACCCAAATTCTGCCTCTGGAATGTGTCAAGCTGGTGAATGAACTCAGAATTATCCCTCCAATATTATAGGTTCACAAGACATTTTGGACTTCGGAAATTAAAACCTGCTACCAGGCTGATAAAAACGACTCCTTGACTCTCACGCTACTGCTTTTAAGAATAATGCCAATGTAATATTGAGTAGAGATATGTCACTCTGACCCTAAATGAGTACAAATGAGAAAAACATTATTACTAGTAAGCACGAAGATATGTTCCACCATTGTTAACAGAAAGACAAGACTGGCTACATTTATGACTGTTTCCTTTCACTGCTCTGTCAGGGATATAATTTCAAAAACTTTCAACATGCTAGGTGTTCTGTTGTGGGGTTTTTTTCTCTTTCTCTAGGCTTGCACAGATTTTAGACTACTTTACCTAAAAGAAAAATTTATTCAAGGTGAAATATTCCTTTAGATTGAGTCACATATAGTCTAGTAGGAAAATTTGTGCTTAATAGCTTCTCTTGTTATTATCAGTTCTTTCTGAACAATGGGAACTTTTTTTTTACTTTCTTCAGTAATTTTGTTTATTGAGAGTTATGTTATTTTAAATTATTGTTCTGTCACTTGGGGGAAGGGTTGTCAGTAAAAGAGAGACAATCTATGGGTGTTACACATGCAAACTCACCTTTGCTGGGGCTATGGGCGACACTGCACAACTCTGAATGTTCTTGAACTGTTGCTGTTGGGGTTGGTAATCAGGGTAGATACAAGGCTCTTCTGGAGCAAGAGAAATTTATTTCATCACCTTTTCCAAAAGTTACTGCTTTTGGGAGTGGAGCCTGGGGGATGGTAGAGCCAGAAGCCTGCTTTATTCTTTGTTGATCGTATCAAGTTTTAAAACAGTCACATCTGAGCATAAAAAAATACCCTGTGATCAGTATATTACTGCAGTTCTTGGACAGTGTAACTGGAGTGGAAGCACACTGCTAGGACATCTCTAAAGCATACCCCCTGTGACATGCAGATAAATCCCACAGCATGGTAAAGCTGAAGGAAAGTGTCAGACTGCATTTATTTTAACTTTTTCTTCTGTGCAATTCAATTGAGCTAGTGGAAGGAATGACTGCTCCAGTATCCCCTTCCAGCTGTGGATTTCTTACTCCCAAAGGCCTCTCCCGGACAGGGAGCAGTGCAGTAGGAGGTGCTAAAAGCCACTAATTAGGACTGTGATTAACAGATAAGGGTACCTGAGAAATCCTCTCCTCCTTCGGGATTCGAATACACTATTTCAGCTGTAGTTCCTGTTAGCATTAAGACCAGTATTACCCTCCTCGGATATTGCCTAGAAGTAAAACTGTAGTATTTTTAACAGTAAAGCATTTTATGTGCAGCTGCATGGAAGCAGCAAGGGAATTGGCTGGTCAGCCTCACCTCTATCTGCTGTAGCTGCCTCTGCTCTCGGAGGAAATGAGGATTCAGGGATCATCTGGCGGAGCTGTGCAATGGAGAAGGGCTTTTGAAAGCAGCCAAGTTTGCCTTTCAGGAGGAGAGAACCTGAGTGGAACTTCAGGGACAGAGATTCTGCATGGTTTGACATCATTTAGGAGAGGCAGCTCGTTTTATCAACATCTCCCAGACCCTTGAACAAAGTTTTAAGGGAAGGAAGGCACTTCAGCCCAAAAGATCTGATAGCAGGAGAGCTTCACACTTTGAGATGTGAGCAATACCTTGCAAGAGGTGCAACTCCTAGCAAAATGAAATATCTAGATTTGAGTACAATTCTGAGAGGAGAAAGTTGTAATTTTTAATTGGATGGTAGACAGTTTACTGACAATTTTAGGTAGGAAAAATAATGTGCTGCAGAGATAAAACATAAATGAGACTGTGTGCTACATAAGGCTTGGCTAAAGGGAACCCACTGTAGGAAGAGAAAACTGAAGTGATAGTTATTTTAATCCATTACTAAAATGTGTCTTTAATATTTTCATATATTGCTTTCTTCTTCTTGACATCCCCATTATTTTTGCTGAACACACTTGTGATGCTCAAAGCAACACCTCTGCCTACCAGGGTTGGAGGAGGGGAACTCCAAAAGGTTAGGTGGATGAGAAGAGATATTTCTTTTTGCTGCTGTGGCAAAGCTGGTGCCAACTGCCCTGTTCGCTGCTCATTTGCCTTGGTGAGGGCTTGTTAAGCACTAGGCAGGGCTCGCAGCGCTCCTGCCCTTCGGGAAGCAGCGCTCCAGGGGGAGCCTGGACACGGCACCGGGCAGCGATCAGCTGAGAGAAGCAATCAAACCCCGATGCCTCATTTCCAGAACTGAACTAACCCTAATAATACCTGTTACAGAAGTGTCGCCTTCTTGATCTATTTATTTTCTTATTCCAGTGGGGAGATAACCCTGCCTTTCTCGTCATTCCTAGTGGTGGCTCAGGTATGCAGTTAATGCAGCACACCTAACTGAGGGTTGAGCCTAATTTACTCCAGTTCACAACTGCAGCCCCTCTAGATTAGGAGGGTAACTTTGTTCTTATTTTGAGGCCTCTGATTATAACATTCCGGCTCTCCTTCCTGTAATCTAAAGATTTGGATCCGTGCTTGGCTGGCCGTGCAACTGTATAGTCTTTGCAAGTTGGAGTGTGGTGTTTTTGTTCTCTTAGGTAAGTGGGGGATTTTTGATGAAAAAGAAAACTGTTTGTATGTTTTATGGAGGCACTCTGCTGCCACTGAACACAGCCTGGATGAACATTTGAAAATACCAGAGCACTGCAGTGCTAAGAGCTTCTCACTGTTACAGTTTAAATTGTTGCTCATAACTTTGAGAGCCAATCCTGAAAGTTCCACAACCTGATGCTGCTAAAATTGGTGTGCTTGAGTCTGAACAGAAGCTCTGCTGCTTCAGTGATTGAGAGATATATCTTAGATGAAAAATACTGTGTTGAACATCAGAAAGTCAAGTTATATCAGTTTAATATTAAATTAATGTTGGTTCTTACACATCATTATCTCCTACCATAAGCTGTGCAGCTGTTCATGAAATCTGCACCCTGTCTATAGTTTGTGACATATCTTGACAAATACCTTACCAAAAAACCACCCTGTCTAACGTTGTGGTCATCAATTTAGAATGTTTTATGTTTCCTTGTTTATAAATATACATCTTCCTTTATATATATATATATATATATATATTCCAGCAGTGTCCCCTGTATGTTCTAACAGTTACTCACATTTAATACTCCTTCATGACCTTTAGGAATGTAAGGAGCAGTGAAAATGCACTTGGCACTTGTACATGTCATGGTCCAGTTTAATCTTTTACGATTGAAAGAAGCTGAACATATAAAATAAATATACTGCAATACTTTTTTCTTATTCTGGAAAATACTGTTCAAATTCTATGTGCTGGAAATATCATCTTTTACTGCTCTATAGAGGACTGTCTTCAGCCACATCCTTGGGGGTGTTCTTCTGACACAGGAAGATGACCACAGTCCTAGAATTAGTAGCAATCCTCCCTGGGTTCCTGTATGCCTTCAATTTTTCCAATTTATATGTGCACTGTTTTTTAAACTTAAAATGTTCTCCTGGTAGATTATTGGATGCAGGTCCCAGTCAGTGGAATTACTCTTGGCTGGGAACTAGAGAGAAACAGATTGATGAAGATGTGCAAACTTTTCTAAAAAAGCCAGAGATGTGACTTTTAACCTGCACAGTTGGTTCTATACTGAAAACAGTCCCTTTGAAAGCTTAAATGAAGATTAGATATATTCAGGTATGACATGTGAATATGAGAGAACTGCTGTTTCTAGGATGCCAAGTCCAACAGGTTTTGGAAATTATACTACTCTTTGCCTGGAGACTGATTACTCTGAAAAGTGTGCTTAGAGGCTATTTGGAATTCTTGCTCACTGGCTGGGAATCATGGCATTTTCTACCTGCAGTCTCCTGTTTTCCTCTCTCCAAGAGCTCTAGGGAAAAGGAAAAGCAGCATTCATTTGGAGAAATTGTTTCCCCCTTCTTTGTAAATTAAGTTCACCAGTTAGAAATTAGTGTCTTCATTAGTATCTGAAGTTCCTCACTGTTGAAAAGCTTTGTTTCTGTTTGGTTTTGGCTTCATTTCTAGTAGGAGAATAGTGAAATAAAAGTTCATTTTTGGGGATTATACTTCCTTGTTCTCCCTAACCTGTCATAATTGTGTAAGGATTGAGACAAATTTTCTTCTTTCTGTTCTTGGAATGGGATCAGCAGCAATAGAACTGATAACAAAATGGCATTGGCTCTGGCTCTGGCATTAGGACCATTCTTATGAGAAGAAATGGTCATTTATTCAGGGGATGAGCCAGTACCAACAGCAGTGTTGTATTTTTCTACATAGACAAATGAACTGTGAAGTGAAGGTTCGTTAAGCAAAGGATATTGAGTATGCAGAAAACTGTGAAAGTTATCAAATACAACGTAGATGAGCAGGAACTGAAAGGGATTTAGAAAAGTGTTGGCATCATAGAGCCAATAGCTTTTCAGAAGCAAATATTTGTCAGCGCTTTGAAAGTATTTTTATTTCATTCTTAATCTCCAAATATTTCTTAGTAACCTCTTACCTATTGTAAAGTTGCAGGGTCGGCAACTTTCAAGTGTAGCATCAGCCTGGTTCCCAGAGTGGGAACAGGGACCTGCCAGGAAGGGTAATGACTAGTGGGAATAAGGACAGAGGAATTTGGCCCTAAATTAATGCCTCTTGTAGCCTTGAGGGTTTGTGTGCATTACCAGCCTAAGCTATTGCTTTTCAAGGCCTGTTTTGTATATAGATTGCAAAGATTTGTTTTAAATCTCCTCTGATAGCCATCATAAATCACTGCCTTAGCTTTTAATTATTGTCTCGGCCACTGCTTTTCTGAATTATATTCAGTGTCAGTAGTTGGGGGCTTTAGTCTGAATTCCAAAAAGTCACATTTAAATATAAGGTGTCTCAGGTTCAGTTGATCTGAGAAATGAAAATTCTGAGAGGATGTAAGAAAATTCAGCTGATATTTTAGTGAGAGGGTGTCAGAGAGAGACTAAAAAAAAGAGAATGAAATAGTTCAAATTATGTATGGACCGATACATTCACTTCAGATCATGAGGCACAATTTCTTCCTAATGTAATTTTTAACTTTTTTTTTCTTCATTTCTCAAGGGACACATTTTTTCAGGCAAAAATAAAAAAAGAAATGGTATAGTGCTCTTACTCCGTAATATTCATTTGGCTCAATTAGCATGAATTTTGAGTATGTAATTTGCATTTAAAAAAGATAAAAGTTTGGCTTTTACATGTATTTTCCTTAACAAAGTCTCAAAGTTCTACAGACTAGTTTTGCAGCTATGGTTTAAAGTTTAGCTTAGGGTTTTTTTAGAAAATCAGGGGAGGGTTTGAGGTCTAACAAAAACATTAATGAAAACACAGATAAATTGTCAAAGGTGTATTTTTACTGATATAGTATACAAATTTGTTTTGTTCTCTTTGATTTTTAAGAAATGAGCTAGGCTCAGGTAACAGTAGAGTTAAAGTACAGAATTTAACATAAGAGAAACATTCCTTTTTGGGATGAAAATGAGGAGCCTGATTTATAGCTTTTAGCATGCTCTAACAGTATCTTGACAATATTCTGTATTTGGAGAGTCCTGGGAGATAACACCACAAGCATTCTGGGATCACACGCTCTGACAGTGCCATGAACACAAATGGTCACTGCAGGCTGAACAGAATGGAGGTGATTGTATATTTATGGCATATAAGGCTTTGTCATGGGAAAACAGGGAACACACCTTATATGCATAGCAACTAATTTATTGTTAATCTAGTGAAAGAATGATTACTAATCCAGATCTACTTATTGTAGAAGACAAATAAAGAAAAGAAAGCAATCTCAGGAAAGTTTTCTAGTAATGAAAGGGTTCCAACTGTTGCATGCTCCTTAGTACCCACCCTCTTCTCTCCAGTGTGTTGTGGTTGTCCTTCCATGGCTCCCAAGCCTGAGCACTCTCCTTCCTCAAGGAGGGGAAGGGTGCTACATGAGCCATCTGCAACCTCTGGTTCTTCAGTAAGAGGAGAATTTTGATTTTGGGTGTTTCCTCTACTTTGCTCCTGAGCTTCCTATGTTAAATAGGAGAGTCATTTGCTTTTTTTTTTTCTTTGGGGGTTCCCAATTTCACCTGATGCACAGTTCTTTGTATGTGCTCTTTGTTCACATTACTGTCTGTAAACCAGGTCCATGATCACATTCCTTCTGTAACAGCAATTAACTATTTGTGATTATATCCCTGGGGCCTCTGATATCATCCTCTGCCTTTATTTGAAGGCCTCTGTCATCATCTCATGACTGCCAGTAGTTTTGAGAGCAGTTTTGGATATCTTATGAGTGACTTGGGGACACTTCATCAGAGGGTTGATGTTAAATTTAGAGCATGGCCATAGCATTTAGCATATGGTTCTTTCCTTTACACTCTGGTACTCACCTTCTAGAAGCTATTTAATTTATAATTTAGGAGTCTTTCTAGTGAAATAAGTAATTCTCCCACCTCCAAACCCAGCCAAAACAATAAATCTAGAACTAATGGTATAATGCTTGAATCAAGTAGTGCAGAACAGCTGCAGAACGCCCTTATAATTGGTCCTAGTGATTCTCTTTCCTGGAGATTATCTACCACATGCATAAAACATGTGTGCCTGTATTTCCATTGCTACCACCATTTCTTGGCAGGTCTGGTTTTCTGTATATCAAATTAATGATCTGAGATTTCCTTCATAATAGTTATTTCAGTAATTTCCTTTAATCTGTTATTTTCATTCCAAATAATTTATTAAACTGATGTTCGTATTCAAAACATTGGCTACGACAAGCAAAATACTGAGCAGCTTGTGTTACCTGCAGCTGAATTCCATGTTTATGCAAAATAACAGAATATTAGAGTAGTTGTCTCTGGATCCCTTTCCCCACCCACGAAGTGGGGGAGCCCAGTTCTAGTTCCATCTCCATCTGAAGAACCATTCCGACGTCTTGAGGGATGGGGAAAGGGAACTCCAGGGGTTTCCTCAGGGGTTTCTGGCCTTGAGCCTGGAGGGGAGAGGTGCCCTCCCCTCCCCCCAGCACCCACGTGGTCCCATGGCAGGTACAGAGACAGCACACCAGCGTGGAGAGGAGGCAAGAGAGAGTTTATTGTTGGGATGTTACATTTATAGGGTTAGGGAGAATCACAGGTTAACCAATTAGAAGTGTCAAGGGGCTTACAGGAACACCCAATCACAGGAAGGGGTTAAAAGGGGCCAATGAGAACACCTCAGGATACATTCTTGCATGGGATAACACTTGTCCTGGGGGGTGTTGGGAAGAAGAAACAGGTGTTTGCAAAGAGACCACCAAAAGCCATTTTAAGACATGTTTAAACAACAGCTTTCCCAGATAATGCAGGTTTAGTGCCACAGTTGTCAGTAATCAGTTGTCTGCAATGCAATGTGATAACGTTTTAATAAAGGGACTCTTTCCCTAATTCAGGATAGCAAATCAATCTTTAATGTTTGTTTCTTCTAAGCTAATATGTTGGATTGCGGTAGACAATTTTTAACTGATATCTCTCTTACTCCATAGAGAAGAAGATACGGAGAAAACAGCAAATCTGAGAAAAATATTTATAAACTGTCATACATAAGAGGAGCTGTTATATCTAAAATGCCTCATGTTTTTATAAAACGAAATATCTACTTGGAAAAGTAATAATTACAGAAACAAAGAGGAGTATGAAACAACCCTTTTAACTCCGGGGGTTAGGCTTAGAAAACACTTTTGTGCCTGTCACAGCTGACACTAATACAGAGCTGTAGTCTCAGGATTCTCTGATCTGCTGAAAGAGAGAATTGTACTCATTTTAAACCCAGCTTTAAAAAAGCTTACTTCAATAAGACACTGACTCTTGTCAGTAACCGATGAAACTTTAACAAGATGGTACTGGAATGGTATGAAATGGTCTAACATCAAATCTGTCCCTGCAATTTTTATTTCTTGCTTTTGTATGGAACGGAGAGAATTGTTGGATCAGTGAATCCACTTTGCTTCTGCCTGGATATATGATTTTTTTTTAAATGTGTTCCGAGATTTTTTCAGTAGCTGTAATCAAAGTTACACCCATGAGTTATACCAAGCTTCGGAAATGGATGTCATGGAAGCTTTGGCCCTTCTGGACAATGTATTCTAGTGATTAATGAAGAGAAATTAATTTGAATAAAGTAATTAAATTCATTCTGATCACGATAATGATAAGTTGAATATTTTTCCAGAAACTGAAATTTATAATTCTGCATGGCTCTAAAATGAATCATTATGTCTTGCATAAAAATATTCCTTATGAGAAGTAGTAAACTGTTATAGTAGCATCTTTACTGGAAGATAAAAGAATATAAAAGGTACGGCAACAGTTATAAAAGTGATGAGTTGGGTATAAACAAGAACATTTATCCCTCCTTACAGTAGTGCCTTCCATTATGTAACATATCTAATACCAGAATTCCCCTTCCCAAGCCCCAGTTAACTTTGTATTCTTTTGATTGGATCTCCCTAATTATACAGTTCACATAGTGTCAGGAAAGCCATTAGAATGGTTGGTCCTTTTCTTCCCATTTGGTTATCCTGCTCTTCCTTTTCCTGGAAGGACCTTTTTAAATAACTACTTATTTCTCAAAGCTGTGTTTCCAGCCTGCTGGATGGCAATCACAGCTAACAGCTCCCTTCAACAAACCCTGTCTCCCTCTTTAACATTGCCTCTGGAACAAGTAGTCAATTTAGGTTTGTATTAAATATGAGTTTTGAATTGGATTGTACAGTCCTCTCCTAATGTGAAAGCTGTGACTTTATAGTGGTCTTTATAACTCATCACATGTTCTCATTTCTCTATGTTCTGGGTTTATATTTATAAATCACTTTACCTTTTATAGTCTCTGTACATCTCAAAATAAATGGAAACCTAAAATTGAAGGGAAAAAGTAATTTATTTTTGAAGAATCCAGTTAGTATTTATGATGTTAACCACTTGGTGCTTTCTTCTTTCTAGCACTCACTGTTTACGTTGCCATCCTCCTTGGTTTATTCTTTCAGCTTAATATTTCTGTGTCATTATTAAAGAGAATAGTCTTCTTTAAGATGTTTTCCATGGAAACATCAGTGCTGGAAGAAAATGTAAGGGAGTGTAATACAACTACTGCTTACTTACAGTATGTTAAGTTCCAGATATTAATAAATTATTAATTTCTTCACACAGTCAGTGTCACCACAGGTACTTTTTCTTACACCTCTTCTGGTTGGAAAGATTCGGTTGTGTGTTTTCATTATTTAGCATCAGATGGAAAAGTACTTAAAGTTGGTTTTCCACTGCTGCCAGGTCAGGACCTTGTCTCTAGTCATGGTGATTTTTCTGTTCAGGAGTCCACTGAAGGAAGGGGCCACACTGCAGCTGTGACCATGTGTGGTGCTGTGCCTTCCTGAGTGCAGCTCCTCTGGAAGTCTGGCCCTTTTTCTGTTCCTCTTATAAGCTTCCCTCTAACAAAGGGAGGTAACAGTCTTCTGCCAGTGGCTCACCGTGATCTGACAGGCTTGATCAGCTGGATCCCCTTGCGAGTCACAGTTGTTTTCGCATGGTTACATTTTGTGACCTTCTCATTCTTACCTGGTCATGTCTGTTTTCCACAAGCACCTTGTTTCCAAGAGCTGCAGATTTTTACCAAAGGCCTTCTTTTGAGAATCAGGGCTGATGTTACAAATATCATGACCAAAACCATGGAAAGCATGATGAAGTGTTGGATGGAAAATATGATCTCAAAAAGCCCGAGTGTTTTGTGTCCCGTAAGAGTTCACACCAGCTTCAGAGCGTTCAAACTGATTTGCACACCAGCTGTATTTCTCACGGTCTGTTTGGGAGCATTTTGTTGCCCCACAAGGTGCAAGCTCTTTGTATCTTGGACATCAGTCTGCCAGTGAATATCAGCCTCTCCAGCACTGTGCTCTTACTGCAGGACTCTTGGGCCCTGGGACTTTATACCCTACACTCTCAAGACTCCCGAGGGGGGTCCTGAGTGATGTCAGCTCTCCCTCACTGATGATGATGTTCTGCAGTACTCGGTTGCTCACTGTTGACTGGGATCTCACCTCTTTGGAATTGCTTTTCATTAGCATTAGGCCTCTGGAAAGCCCACAGTGCATCCCAGCCTAGTTGTTTTCTGAAATCAGGCTCGCCCTCAGACACCAGGAGCGGAAGCCATCAGAAAACCTTCTTGTCAACCTTGGGGTTGTCTGTGGTTAGTCTGTGGTTAGGATTTATTGAAGCATCTCTCTGTCTCTCCAGAAAGCAGAATAGAAATTTTCTCTTTCTACATTTTGAATCTTCCCAAGAAAAACAAAATTTGGGCTCAGGCAAGATATTTCTGAAATCCTTATACTATCTTTTGGGATTTTATCACCAGAATCACATTCCTTACTCTCTAGGGATCTTTATAGGGATCACTGCATATCCTCTGCCTCTATCAGACTTTTCAGATCACTGCTTGCTATACTGGGTCCTGTTGTACTATCAACTTCTAGCCTTTCTTTCTTCAGCACCTTTCAAAGGTGGTTCTGCCTTTTCCACTGAGATTTCACCATTGTTGATACCCTGTCTAAGCTAGGTCATGGTTCTCTGGTTTTACATCACTTCTCTGGCTTTTGGTCCACCATCTAGCTTTGACATATTGATTCACTATTTCACAAGATTATCCCTCTTTTCGGAGGGATGTATCAAGATGTATTTTTCTTTCAGTACACCAGCAGAGATATTCCTTCCCACTGATCTTCCCTTTTGATCTGAATGTGTTCCTCAGTTTAGAGACTCACAGGAATTTCCTGGTGCTGTCAGAGTCTTCTGTTTGCTACTTTATAGCTCTGCTGGTCCACCTCCATGCGACTGGCTGAAAACATCCTCTTTCCTTTGAGCTTCTGCTTCTGCCTGCCGTCTGTGCTCCCCAGCTGCCCTCTTTGCTCCCCAGTACCCAGAACAAATGGAACAACCCATTTTTAAAGCTCACGTAGTCTCCATTTCAGATCATACTTACCTTTCTCATCATATTTCTTTTTCTACTTCAGGCTATTCCAGAACATTAGTTCTGGCTGCACCTCTCAGCAGCTCAAGTGGAGTTGCCAAGCTGAAGCCTGGATATTGCAGGTGGCACTTTTAAGGTGAACTACTTGCTTTGTGAAGGCTCTGGTGCTGCAGTTCCAACTAGTTTAACAGGACATCTGTTGTGGTTTTGTGGATATAATAGAGAATTTGAGGGTGTTTCTAGGTCTTGTGATTGGAGCTGAACTTCATAGTGTGTATCTGGAGCATAGGGGATCCTGCAAATGCTACCATTTATGTGTCACATAGATTTCCAGTGCTGTACCTGAATTTGTCTAACTTTCAAATTTTCTAGCAGCCATTGCACCTCTGAAAATGTTAGCAGCTGCTTACCTGTAGCTGGAGATGAAGCACATCTTTTCTCAGTAATTTTCTCTTAGAGCCACAAGTGCTACTCACTAATAAGTGAGGAGAACTGAAACAGATGCCAGAAAATTAAAATCAATTGATTTTATGCATAACATTAACAAGGCATTTTATCTTGGTGACAAACAGTGCTATCTTAAGTAAGCATTCATTTGACCTGGTGGCTTTGATATCAGTTGCTATTAATATCATGTGGCACTCACTAACAAGCCCGCAGTTTTCTGGAATTTAAATGGATAGTAGATAAAAGTAGATGTGAAAATAAACTAACCTTTAAGTGATATTTTTGTAGGGAAAAAGGAAAAAAAGATGTATAGTATAGTGTGTGGATGTGTACATCTATAGAAAATATATGTATAGTATAGTGTAGTTCAACATAATACAGGACATTAATAATGACAGGCATTTAAGGAGTAGTGTCTTATAAATAGAAAATAGATATTAATTATGAAGAATTTCTAAAATTAGAATTGGTCTAAAACAAATAAAGGTTGTGGAAGTCATGTTGAGTGGTCATAGGAACAAATCAAACAATAAATGGCTGGCCAGCATAAATGCATAATTAATGCTGTGTGCCAAAGGGAACTGTACCAAAGCAACTTTCATGTTCCTAGAAGGAAGCTCTCTAAAAGGAACTAATTTGCAATACAGAGCTGATGAAATAACATTTACAAATGTTTCTACTGGGTTTGAAGGTTAAAGATACTTATCAATTTCCCTGGATTACAAAGTAAGAATTGAAATTGTTTCAGTGCCTTTCCCTCATTTCACCAGCTGTGCCCCTAACCTGACACAAGCCCATAAGCTCTCTTTGAACTTCTTCCTCTCAAAGGTACTGGAAAACTCATTTGATAAGTCCATATATCAGATTTACAACTGTATCATAAGCCTGAGTCAGAATTTATTTACATAACAGGACAGTTCTTTCTTCTTGCAATATCTTTAGTTTAGCCTATAACCGCAGTAAACTTCAATAACTTTTGTTATTGAAGTTTGTCAGGTAAATCTGCAGATCAACAAGTTTCTTCCTTTTCATTCTGTAGCTTATTATTGTGATGGTACTGGTTGAGCAATTATTGATCAAATCTGACGGTGGCAGGAAAAGCCACAGCTGTATTCCTGTTCTTTGTGGCATTCTATATGCAAGTAACTCAGTTATCAGATGACGAATCTGCATTAGAGCTTGCTGCAAGTAAACAGAATCATTGAGTTTTGTTTTGGTTGATTGGTTGGGGTTTTTTTTTGAGGGAATAGCACTGGGGTGGTCAAGATCTAATTATTGATTCACAGCCAAATCCTTTTTAATGTATTAACAGTTGGTCTATGCAGTACCTGAAATTAAGCACAGCTGTTCAAACTTTTATTTAACAAATGGTAGAACAATATTTCATAAAAAGAAATGTGATTGACCTGGCAGCTATTAGTGTTGATAGCATGGTCCTTTCAAAGTAGATTCCAGAGTTTGAAACAGAAATAAGATTCAATGTTCTTACAACCAGATTTGATCCAACTCCATCAAAAGCTGACATTTTTAAAATTCTGTTTATTCCAATTCCCACCCTGTAGCCAGTATTACACTAAAATGGCCATACTAGTGCTCCCTGAGAGCACAACATGAGTGGTCATTGACATTGGTGGCCTGAGATTTCTCCTCTGAGGTTTCTCACCAGACAGTAGCTCTCTGAAAAAACTCCCTGTTATGATATGAAATTTTAAACATCAGAGAGGTAGGATTGCTGACAGCACTGTAATATGAAGACATCTGTCTGATTCATAAATATGTTAGATTTGGCTTCCCAAAAGCATTGGAATGTCAGCTCATACAAGAATTGATTTAGATTGGGGAAGTTCAGCCCAGTTTTAATTCCAGGGCATCATTGTTTACATCACTCAGCGACAAAAACATACTCTCTTATCACTTCTTTGCTTTGAAGAAGCTGCATATGTTGGTTCTTCTTTGCAGAGTACATCTCCAGAGACATACAAACTGAATCCTGAAGAGTTTGATCAAGTGATTTTTTGTTCTTTGTGTTTAGATGATAGTAATGCTCAGGGTATTTCTGTGCTCTCTGCCTCACAGGTCCTCATGTTTCTGTAGTGCTCTCGTATGTACATTAGTTACAGTGAAAGTTTGCCGGTTTGAGACAGTTGAAAAATATCTGTATCTCTTTCCATACCTTAATCTGACAGGTGTTCCTGCCTTGCTTCATTTGAAAGAAACAGCAGAAGCATAAGACAAATTAGTGTCTATTTAACTCATTACTGAGTGTTCTGGGCTTCCTTGCAGAAACACCTGTGTAATAAATCCTTTCTGGACCTCATCTTTTGCAAGAGACACCCTATTTTCCTCTTCAGTGACCGTCATCATCTCTTTGTGTTGCATCTCATCATGCAACTGTCTCAAAGTAACAAAAAAATATTTCCATAGGCCTGCTGGCTGGGTAGTTTGAGTACTTGTGGGATATTTTATAGTCAGGGCTACTTGGAAAGTGACTGATTCTAGACAAACTTAGGTATGTTTTCATTTTAAAGGACATAGTAAACAATTCTAGAGCTCGTAGAATAGATGTCCAAAGGTAGTGAGAGGGCAGAGTGTAAATACTTTAAAAAACAAAATAAAGGAAATGAAAAATTGCTGGGTCGTTACAGGTCAGAATATTTAAAAAATAAGCTCTTTTACAATATTGACATTTGAGTTGATTGGGTTTTATCCTGTTTTTCTGTGAACAGTGGGAAAAAGGAATAAGGTGAAGTGGAAAGGACAATTCCTATATTCTAGTGTGAAGACTTGGGCTCTTAGTAGTGCTTTTATGCCAAGCTAACAGTTCCACCATGAGGAAGAATATACAGAAACTACCTTTTAACAGAGAAATGGAGGCCTTTAATCTGGGGGTTTGTTGTCATCACAGAGAAGGTTTTCTAAAAGTTCTCTCTAGTTGAGGTGGAAGAATTTTAAAATTACCACAAAGTGGATCTCTCATCCTTCAGTCAGTTTTAGGAGGCACTTTGAGAAAGGGAAGTACTCTGGGAGATTTGTTAGCTTAAATTTTAGGAGATAACCTGAGAAAATCCATCTAATTACTGGAGTTGGGGGTAAGCTTGTACAGCTAATTTGTAGCCAGTTTAAATACCCCCAGGTGGAACAATGCTCTGGTTTAGGAAGGAGGCTGGTTGACAGTCCCATTTTAGTAATCCTTCACTAGCTGTGTAGCCACATTTCTTGCAATGACTTACCTCCTGCAGCTGGAAGTAACTTATCTTCCCCAGCAGTTTGTTGTTTAATGAGATATAAATAACTTTCTGAAATGCTTTCATTGTGATAAAATTCTTTTAAATCGCCTGATTTTTCATGATGTTTTACATTCGGTTTGTGTGTCCTGTAGAGCACTGGGGATGAATCAATGTCATGTGATAAGAAAGACTGATGTTATCACTACTCCTGCCTGGACTACTGCAGAATCTGCACAGTGAGAGTTTCAGGAAGATAAAAAGCCCAGTTTCATGGTTAAGGTGGTAGGAAGCTGCCCCAGAGAAACGGAGTCTCACTATATATCATATCAGCCTATGCCACAGCATTCCTGTTAAATCTATAAAAGCAGTCTGAGCTGTGCCTTTTAGATTTTCTTGGCTGCATGTTATTGACTCCCCAAGTGACAACATTTGCATTCAGGGTTGTACTTTCAGGAAGCCCCAAGCAGAGAACGGAGCAGCTGGACAGTACAGCCCAGATACAGGGGTCATTAATGAGCTGGGTGATGAGACAGAAAGCCCCCTTGGCAAGCTTGCAGAAGGTACAGAGCTGGGAGGACTGGGTGTGCTGCCATCCTGGGGCACCACAACATGGTGGGGAAACGTGTCAACAGAAACCTCCTAACGTTTCACTAAAGTAAATATATTTACAAACAAGTGAAGACTTGTGAAGCTGACAAAATACATCAATAAAGGACAGTATGGAAAACGCTGTCAGTAGTGGGCAAGCTGCTGCCATTTCTTTTGGAAGGGAATTTTACTGCCACCCTGCTGATCCCTTGAGACCTGTCTGAAAGTTGCACTGTAGTTTGTGTCCTTGCTTTTGATTTCCCACGTTTTAGATCACATCTTAGCATTCAATACCTGCAGGCTTTTTGTCCTATCTTTTCAGGTGCAGGTATGAACAATGGTCCTCATTTGGTTCATTTTTACCTTTCATTAGTTATTATTTTGTCAACACGGACTGGAAAGTTTCCCTTTTCAGATTTCCAATACCGATGGCAAAAATCACACATGAAATGCTGGAGAAGAATTTGTAGTGATAAAAAGAGCCTGTTGTAGTTCCCCTCTCCCATAAGACTCTTGAAATCAATAATAGGGTCATCCAGAAGAGACAGACCACAGAGGGGTTGCAAGGATTTCTTTCACTGAGTAGTTTTAAAGAACTAATCAAAAAGAATTTCTTGAATATGAGCTCTTTCTAGATTGTTGTCATCTAGAAATAAAATATTAGTGAATCAGCAAGAAAAAAATCTACATAATCTAAAATCTTTACAGTATCTTTCAGATGTGTTCCTGGGCAAATAGTCCTACTATGCTGGAGGAAAGTTAATAGAAAATGGCCTATTAGTGTCTTTATTTATAGTTCAAGACTCAACAACTCAGTGATTTATGTTTTCAATTTAAGCACACCAACTGATATAAAAAATAACTGGAAATGCAGGTATGACCTTGCTCAAGCAGACTATGTAAAATTCAACGTAGCAAAGCTCGCTTATTGAAAATTGTGCAGTAATGGAATGTTTTTTGCATTGTGCAGCTTGCCAGCTATGTCAATACGAGATAATGGTTTGGGCAAATTACACGGCTAAAGAATTAGAAATGTAACTGGAAAAAGGAAACATAATATTGGGTTTGTGGCAAGAACTCGTTTTATATGATGCAACTAATTTGTAGTTTGATCTTTAAAGCAGAACACAAAAAGAGTACTGAAGCACTTGAAATACAAAGTCTGTTAGAGAAAAAAGGAAGTATGAAGACAAAGGAATAGTCTGACTGCAGCCTAGACAAGGGCAAAGGAACTCTTAGTGGAAATAGATAAACCTTGTATTCTTAGCAAAATAATTTGGTTATTTGAAATAAGAAGCTGATGGAGTTCATGGTGAGGAGAACAAGAAGTAATTTAAGAATACAAAGTTCAGGTTTAGAAATTTCATGTAATTGACTGTAATATTTATCTTGGTTTAAATCTTCCTTTATACATTCAGGCAAGAGAGGAAAGTTACTGAACTAGTAGAAGGACAGAAATTCAGCTTAGGAAATACAGTTCCTTATCAAAGAGCTTTCTAGACTCCATGTGCTTATGCTGGAAAGAGGAACAAAGGACTGTGAGCGATTTTGTGCAGTCACACAGGCCAGGAGGGTGGGCCCAGAGAATCCCTCCTTGGAACAAACTGTCTTGGGTGGAACATGGGCATGGCCTTGTGTAGGGAGATGAGACTTTGTTCTGCCTGTGCCCTTCCCCACGTCAGCGTCAATCAACTCTGAGCTGGAATTCATTCAAGTGCCTGCTTTAGGTTCAGCCTTACGATAACCAAGGCTCAGAGCAGGCTTACAGACCAGGCGGCTGGTTCTGGTTTGAAAAACACTGCATGGACAAACCCCTGCACTGCAAGGATGTCACATTCCATTGGGATTGCCTTCGTTTCTCCTTTTCCATCCACACATAACATCCAAAACTCTTAAGCAGAATAGCTTAGAGGAGTGTTGTAGCTCATCCTGGTGATTGTGAGGACTGAGGAAGTAGGTGGGGAGCAGTTTCTGATACACTATTCTGTTGAATTATATTCTCTGTCAGTAAAAGTGTAGCTGCTTTTTAGGTCCAGTTTTTAGGTCTAGAATCATAGAATCAGCTGGGTTGGAAGGGACCTCCGAGATCATCAAGTCCAACCCTTGATCCACTGCTGCTGCGGTTGCCAGACCATGGCACTGATGCCACATCCAATCTTGTCTTAAAAACCTCCAGGAACAGAGAATCCACCACTTCCCTTGGCAGCCCATTCCAATGTCTGATCACCCTCTCTGGAAAGAAATTCTTTCTAATATCTAACCTAAACCTACCCTGGCACAGCTTAAGACCATACCCTCTTGTTTTGCTGATAGTTGCCTGGGAGAAGAGACCAACCCCCACCTGGCTACAACCTCCTGTCAGGCAGTTGTAGAGAGTGATGAGGTCTCCCCTGAGCCTCCTCTTCTCCAGGCTGAACAGCCCCAGCTCCCTCAGCCTCTCCTCACAGGACTTGTGCTCCAGTCCCTTCCCCAGCCTCGTTGCTCTCCTCTGGACCTGCTCCAGCCCCTCCATGTCCTTCCTGAACTGAGGGGCCCAGAACTGGACACAGTTTATGTGAGGCCTTTGCCTCTTGGTGAAAGGACTCCTGGTGGGAAATGAAGCATATTAAGTAATAGAGTAAAATCTGTTCAGTCCTGGAACATGTGAGGTGTATAGACATATTGAAATAACTAACTGAAAGGAAATCCTCTGAATAAATGAATGTTTCCACTGATGTTGTGTGTACTATATTAGAAAATGACCTTAGGGATCAAAGAAAACTCTGTTGAAATGGTTTGAGGTATTTCTTGCTAACAGCACTGATTTTTTTTGTCAATCTTCTCATTTACACCTCCGTGTTGAAAGAAGAGGGCCTAACCCCTTCAGTGCAAGCATCTTTCATACAATTTAGATGTATTTTTTCCAAGGGATAGTTTCTCTCCTAGTACAGTTTCTCATAAAATTATAAATTCATTAATTTGTTAAAATACCCTAGCAGCCTGGCACAAGTGCAAGAGGGTGTGATTATTTCTGAGTTATTAAGGGAAGGTTCATTTAGATGCAGAAGTTCACATTGCTTCATTGAAAGACTCTAAAACAATTGTTGAAATAGGTTTTTGGTCTATTAGACTCCTCGCTAATCTTTTGGGGGAACTCATTAACATGCTTGATGATAAAAGGCATAAGGATAGCTTTCATCAAGTGAAATCATTACTGGTGCACATCATGCATGAGATGCATTATAAGTTGTGTTTATGATGTGAGAAACCTTATAATAGCATCTGATGTGCTGCATAAATCACTGCATTCTTGGGACATGATAAATGCAGAGAAATTTAATTCTGGGGCAGTTCTCAAACAAAATATATCACCAAATAGTATAAAAAATCCCTCCTCATACCATTCTTTGGCCTTCAGCATATAAAGTACAGGAGATGCACTTCCTCTCCTTTCCCTATACTGCACAGCTGTAAGTACAGGGTGTGAGTGAAGAGCACCAATGCTGTTTTGGCCTGTGTCCTCTGAGTGAGGTAGAAATAGTTAATCACATGTCAGAAGCAAGCTTTGGGCTATGATTAATCCCACATGTTGAGAATTATCTTTCAAGAAATCGTTTGAGAGAGGACATGAGCTTTTTTTGAAAGAAAATGAGACCACTTGCCAGAGGAGTATTTTCAACATCCTGTTTGTTTAATAGATACCTGGTGAGAGAACTCAGCTGAATATGTTTGAAAGAGTTATTATTCAGCAAGTGAAACCCTTTCAGAGGACTGTTATCCCAGTTTGAAATCTGGTAATGTATCTTGGAAAGATGAAAAACACTTGGGAGTGTGGAAAGTGTCAGGGAATATAGGACATCACAAACTTCTGTTCATCGCGTTTTTCTATATTTGCTCTATTTTACTTGTGCTTTTATAATAAGCTGACAATTTTATCAGACTTTTGCTTGGCGGTATTTATTTTGAATTAAAATGCTCAGGAAAACCCTCTAGTAGTAGAGTTCTTTTTTTTTTAATGCAGGCAAGTATGCCTACAAATCCAGGGTGTGCTCTCATGGTCTTTATTTACAGTTCCTATCTATCTAATGAGTAGTCCATGTGCAAACTCAGCTGTGAAATGTCTGTAGAAGACTTAGGACAATATCTATGCAAGCTACAGAGAAATATTTTAATAGATTTATTGAAATATATGAGTTTGATAAAACAGTGCAATGTGCTGCATTCCTCTGCTTGGGCAGAAGTACTCTGTGTGTTTGTTCAAGGACTTGCAATTGGTTAAACCTCTTTCATCTCAAAGATAAAACTGTTAATAAGTTTTATTAGCAACATCCCCTGAAATTGGATGTTCAATCCATAATTCTCATCTGATCTTGTGTGTTCTTTGGTACAGAGAGGTTGTTGTGTTGCATTGGGGATTTACATTGCCAAGATTTAGAAAGCAAGAGGCAACATATAAATGGAAAAGCTCTGCTGCTGAACTAAATAGGGAAGGCATGCTTTCTATGTTCGAGTCTAAAGGGAATTTGTGCCTTGAATATGGATTTCCCCTATGTTGGGAAGTTTCTTCTTTGTTTTTTTTTTTATATGAAGAATAATTTTGGTGACAATCCATAACACTGTTGTGAAGAATGATCAAATGAAAGCATGGAATTAGGTTGTATTACCTGTTTGGGGATGATTTTGCAAACAGGCACAAAGGACTTCATCCCTGCTGAAAAGGCCACAGAGCAAGTAGGTGCAAAGAAGCCTGAGCAAAGTTTCCAATTATTTCAGTAGTTCTAAAGCTTTTTCTCATGGGCAAAGCTTGCAGAGTGATTTGTTTGAAAGTACTTGTTATGCTTACAGATTGTACTCCTCTGATTTATGCACTTTTAACCTACTTCTTCCTCAAGACTGGGATAGCTTTGTTCACTGTTCCATTGTGAAGGAGACTGTCCCCCAGTGAAGGGGACAAGGTGTTTCTTAATTGCTTGTGATGCAATCAACAGATGTCTTTTGCTTATGTCATGGGTAAAACTAAAGAAATAAAAGTTCACCATTTTCTCAGTGTGGCTATTGCCAAAATGGTTCTGAGCATGTTTTATAAATGGTGTTGGTTTGATCTTTTTAAAATGACTTTACAAAAATTCTTTTTTTCTTTGTCCACTATTTCTAGCCCACCAGGGTATGTTTGAAACCAGTGTGTAAATAAGGTGCACTGGTTAATAATGGAACTTATGCAACTTTTAGTACCGATAGTATAAAGTTTGCACAGGGGAAACATGAAGCAGATGTTGCCTTCCTTTTTAGCAATAGCAAGGTCAAAACTGCACTATAGCCTTTGAACTCTTGAAGTCAGTCAGATTGTTTATGCTTTCACATACTGTTATGACCCGCCCCAGGAAAAGAGGGGGGAGGGGGTAACCCAGGTTTTATCAAAAATTCCTTTGGGGTGGATTAAAGGGAAACGACACTAAATAATCGGTGTATGAAAACATATACTGATAAGATTTATTTTAACAATTTTGAATCAATAGGTAAGTTAACATTTTTGGGTGCTGTCATAACCTTTCTGGGGAGGAGAAAAATGCATAGGGGAGAGAAAGGCAGGATAAGAGCAAAGGAGAGTAAGGGAAAGAAAAGCTGAGAGTGGACAGATGTCCATAGTCACCACCCATGGGGTCCAGCGATGAAACTTGATAGTTGCAGCTTCCATGTCTGTCACTTGAAGTGGTGGCCTTGATCTGCTGGGGGTGAAGGAGGGAAGCCCCCACACTCCAAGAAGTTATGAATTATCATATCCGTGGTCAGTGTCACGGGCCATGCCTCCTGCCTCCAACCTCTCCCTGGGCCCCGCGCAAGAGCTGCTGTGTCTGCCCTGGTTCCCGCCCTTTCCCGACTGGCGGGGGGATGGGCTCCTATGGACCATCAGAGGTGCAGTGCAACAGTCAAAAGCCTGCAAGCTCGGCTCTTCCCGCCTTTTTGGGCTTGACATCTGTGCTGGAGGAGGGGGGATGGGCCCAGTTGCCCATCAAAAAGTCAAAAGCCTGCAAAAGTCTCCTAGAATGCATAAATCATCAAACACTTCAGTCTCTGACACATACCCAAAATAGAAAAGAGGCAAGGAGCAGGGAAATGCAAAATGACCTCCATCCTCAGTTCAACACAAATGTAACTTAGTCTCCTTCTGTAACTGTTTCAAAAATAGCAAGCCACATATTTAATTTATGTCAAAACACAACCAAGTAGTTTTGGTTCAGCATTTTACTTTGTTAAATGGAAAAGGACAGATGATGAAATACCATATGTGAGAATATGAGACTCTTCCACGGACCTCGTTTTGAGAACTCTTATCACTTTTACCCTTCTTTAGTGCACGTGTGCTGTATCAGCTCTTTTCTTATTGCTGATTTTCCATTTATCATGTTGCTCTGAAAGCTCCCCAGCTTTGTATCTCTCCATAGTTTGAAACAGAAGGAAACATGCTAAATTGAAGGACAATTACAGGTATTGCAGTTCAGAAATATGAGAGTATTGCCCTAATTTCAAGCTCTTTGGTCTCTCTTATTAACATTAACTTTCAGAAACATTTTAATAGCCAAGGGGACCACATTTTTTGATCTCAAATTCATAAAGCTCCATTTTTTACAAGAATGGCAAATAGAACAAGGAAGGCTGTAAATGGTGATATGACTTACAGAAGGTGAAATGCAAGTTCCAATCTATACATAAAATAGAGCAAATTGATATGAACATTAAAAGAAATTAAATATATATTAGTAACAACAGCTGCACTATTAAAATTAATTTGCAAAACTGAAAAGATTGGTCTCTGCTTCATATTGATCACTGGATGCATTCCGTTACAATGTGCAAAACTAGGAAGATTTATGCTCATCAGTGTAATAAGGTAAAGCCTTAACATCTGAGTGCAGTGAATAAATGCTTTAATTAAAATGAATAAGAAACAAGTCTTCTTTTGGTATGTTGCATATTTTATATTGCCAGAGTTTTAGATGTTCTTAAGATACTCAGATATTTGTTCAAAGAATGACAGTCCATACCCAAAGAGCATATTTGACTGAGAAGGGGAGAAAAATAATGCTTTTGTTGTGTAATGTCACTGGTGAGATGTATGTCCTAGTTCTGACAGAAGTGCTACATTTCGGAACCCTGTAGCATTAAATGGGGTTTTTTAATTTAAAATTTACACTAGTAGCAAGAACAACAAAGAGATTTTGAAACAAAGAACCCAAATGCAAATCAAAGCAAAATCTGCATTATTGGAAATAAAGAAATTGTCTTTTATTAGTGTTGAATTCAATTGAATTTATATAGATTTATATTGTTTTGCCTGACTGGAAAGTACGACCTCAGAAGAGGCTGAGAGCTGAAAGCAAAGCAGGAGCAAGCAGTGGCTGGAAGCAATGGGTACAGAAAGGGCTAAACCCTGGAGCTGAGCAATGGGAAGGCTGTTAGATGGCGCTGTCTTTTCTCAGGGCATCTGAGAAAATCATCTCTCATCTGAAAAAGAAAGATTCAGAGGTAATACTTAAGAAGTCTGAGTTAAGAAAGGCCACCAAAAAAAAAAAAAAAGAAAAAAGCACAGAAGCTGTAGCAGCACAGCCCGAAGGCTCTGGTCTTGTAGTTTCTGGAAGATTACCATTTATGTGAGGTAATTTTTTTTCTTTCTTTCATCCTTTTTCTCGCTGCTCTGTATCTTTTTTGGGGAATAAATAATTCTGTGCTGATTTTGGGCCCTAGTGATCCAGCGTTGTGACAGGATCCTTGGGAAAAGCTCTGGTAAAATCAAAAGCCCCAGTGTTAACCCCTGAAGGTTCAGGGATGCAGAGTCCTTGTTGAAGGGCAGTGAGAGCAAATAGTTACAGGCCAAGAGAGAAAAAGAGAGAAAAGACACATCTGTTGGCAAAAGGTTGTTTCTAAGAGAAAAAGATGTATAGAGGACTGGTAGTGGACCATCAGTCAGCACAGCTGTAGATTTGATGGTCTGTATCACAGCCTGTGCCAGCAATGGCGGCATTGCCTGGCTGGGAGACGGACAGTCAAACCCAGGAATTTTATAGGTTACTACAGGATAGGAAAATGCAGAAGAGTACAGAATATGTCCTTTAATATAAATTATGTAAGAGTACTTAGGTTTTCTCTGGAATATGTGACAATGAAATGTGATACATGTGATGTGACTGTGTTCCAGGAAGGAACACAGTGATGCAACAGCCATTTTGGTTTCTGAGTTTCTGAGGTCTTAATAAGACATAAATATGTTGTGCCACATCCTGATGATATTGCCTTTGTTCTGCTTCTTATAAGCTAAAAGAAATCACTGTAGACTGAAGATGATTTCTCATTGCTTATGGCAATCACAGCTTGAAGAGAAACTTCTTAATACTCCTGTTGTTAACATTTCTGTACACTGTACTGAGTGGGGAAAAGAATATGTACAGAAAAAACCCAACTGTAACCTTTTTTATTTTTTATTTTATTTTATTTTTGAGTGCTTAAGCCACTATTAGTTGGCTAAGACTTGTCTGGCAAGTGTGAGTGGAGTCACAGAGAGCAGTCATCTATCTTTCTCTTGGACTGGATTATGAGTCTTGTTGGCTGGAGTAAGGTCCCTTTATCCTGATATTAGCTTTTTCTTAACCTATCAGATTAGGAAGATGAAGCCTTGTTAGAGCCAGACACTTCCACTTGGATGCATTTCAGCTGAGCTCTGAGAGGCATTTAGAAAAATCCAGGTTTGATTAAAAAAAGCAGCTTTAAACTTTTGTATAGGTCTCCATATGATGAGCAGCGACACTGTACATTTCTATCTTTCAAAACTCCAGTGGGAACACAGTCATTTTGATTTTACATCTGTCTTGACATGGGTATCTCCCAGTTTTGCCAGGGGAAGTGTATTTATTTAATGATTGATATCATGGTTTCCTCATGTGTTACCTGCCTGAGGCTGACATGGTGTTATTCCTGGGCAGAGACCCACAAGCTCAGGTTTGTAGGACTGCTCTCTGGAGTCTCTTGACCTAGTGCCTGAAAATTGATTTACCCTGTGGCATTAGCTGCCTCTCATGGCATGTCAGCTTTGCCTTAAAAAGCAGGAAGGATCAGACCAGGAGCAGTAGCAGTAGTAAAAGCACTGTCTATTACTCTTATTAAGGGGCAATAGGAAGAGGATCAAGACAGGATCCTGGAACTTGCTTAATGTAAGGTACTGTTTAAAGCTGCTACTCATAAAATTTCCATTAACTTTGCAAATGGAACAAACTAGTCCGAACCTTCAGTGATTTAATGTAAATCTCTCTTGAGATCTGTTGAAGAACTTGTGAAATATCAAGTACTTGCTGAAACAGCAAACAAAAATGCCTGTGAGGTTTGAGCAGTCACCCAGGAGCAGGACCCATGCAGTTCAGGCTGGCTTTGTGTCAGGATATTTTCATGTTTTCACCGTGGATAGGAGGTAGCCCCTCTCTGACAGCTTAGAGCTGGCAAATCCCTGGCCCATGGCAGAGCATTGATCTTTGTGAGACCTAACTTAGGTTCTAAGTGGACAATTTTCCCTATGCAGTGCTCACTATTTTACAAAGCTGTTCCGGTGGCCTAAGTAGTATCTTAACTTGTCCCTGAGCACAATGTAACTGTCATGCTAACATGTGTCAGGCAAGTAGGTTTAATTTTTTATGTCCATGCATCTTGGCTGTTCAAAAAAATATCAATTTTAACTGTTCCCTTTAGTCATTCTTTAGTTTTCATCATTGCCCTTCCTCCTGAAAGAGCAGTCAGCTAAGCCTAACTGCTTTGGCTGTGCTGTGTCTCAGAGCAGACACATGGCCAACTCTTACAGCTCACTTAGCACAGGGGACCTTTTAGCAGCACAGTGTGCTGGCCATTTTTTAGAGTTGCCCCTGCCACGAGGGTGTTCTAGGTCTTATTGCTCACTGGGCAATGAACAGGTTGAGGAAGAGGGAAAAATCCCCATTTGTGTTCAGCAGTGGCTGATGGTTTCCTCAGACATGAGATCACACGTGCTTTGTAAGCATGAGTGCAACCACTGAAATGTATAATCCATTTCTAATCTCTTACTCTTCTCCTGCAATGAATTGTCCTGCTTAATTTTATGTTGTATTAAAATATCCAGTTAATCAGTTTTTAATGTCTCTAAATGCAGCCTTGTGATTTCATTAACTGTCTCTTCTTCTCTGTGTTGCAAGAGAGCACTTGATTTACCCTACCTATACACTCCATTGCTTTGGGTTCTTCTGGCATGTCCCAAATTAGTTAATCACTAAGGTGAACTGCATCAGTCTATTTAATTTTTGCTCACAGAGGACTCTCTGTTTCCCTAGCAATGCTCATTGTATTCCTCTTAGACTCTTGCTGTCTCTGCTCTTATGGTTTTGGAAGAATACTTGTGGGTTTATAGCATCATTATAGTTATCTCTGTGTTCTGTTCCAGTCTCTGGCATTTGTCTGTGTTCTGGATAGCTTTGCACATGCATCATTGTTTTGTAAGATTCTGTTACATCAGTACAGCACGGCAAGTCAAGTTTTGCAGGGCAGTGGGTGTAGATTTGAAAGCAGTCACAACATTGGTGGTTGACTATATTTAGTTGCTGGCTTAGTCTCATGTTTCCACAGTCACTTCACACATTACTTCATTGACTGGAATGGAAACTGAACTGAGCCTTTTAGTGGAATTATTAGTAAGGATAAAGTAGTTCACACAAGCAGCCTTGTCAAATTCAAATTGCCTTGATTTATGATTAATAATCTAGGTTCAGTCATTTAGATGGATGTTTAAAAAAAAGTTGGAGGTATTGACAAAGTTTTGAAAAACAGTTCTTTACACTGCTGAAAGAGACTTCTGGAAATAATAGAACTGTAAATGGTTTAAAAATATGTGTATTTTTTAAATGATTGAGTAAATAATAACTATAGGATCAGTAGAAATTGCAGAAAGGTACTCTGTATTTCTTTTGTCTTTTGTGAAGTGTGGGCCAAAATACTATTGTTATTTAATGATTCATGGATTTTAGAAAGCATGAACCAGATAATATTATATGTTGATATTATTTATATTATTTTAAATTTTTCTAAATTCTGAATATACTGCAATTATGATAGTCCTGTGCCAGTACAGTAAAAGACATGAAACAAGCATGGTGAAATCTTGGTCTAAAAAAAAAAGTTAAAGTATGAACATCTCTCCCATTGTGTTGAGGAGAATTGGGGAAGGCAGTATTTTGTCATAATACGTAAATAAAAATGCAGTATGCAAGATTCCTGCTTTTTGTTACCTATTTTTGTCCTTCCCTGTCACATACATGCACTGTTTTTCAGACAAACATTCCTTTTTATTTTTTTTTTTCAGTTATTAGTGCTAAGTCTTGTTTTTCTCTTACAGTTTTTTTGCACCATGTTCTGTACCATTTCATCAGCTGCATCTCTTGGGCAAAGAATGAATACGTTCCTGTACCCCCTATAAGATGTCCTCAAGCAGCAGAAAGGTTCATATATCCCATATGGAGCTTTGTGGCTTCAGGTGAGAAAGAATTTATTGAAGCAGATGAATTTTGCAAGTGAACTGATTTTATGCAAATGTACCAAGGAAATGTCTGTGGGCTAAATTATAGAAAAAGTGTTTCTTGGTTAAAAATTCTTCATGAAGAACTTTAAAATACATTATGAAACAAGAACTGGTAAAATAAATCTCAAACTACTGTAAAGCAGTTTGAAATATAACACTATTTTTTTCCTTACTATTACTGTTTCCAATTTTACTTATTTATTGATTTTTGTTATTAATTTTTTTTTTGGTCTTCAGGTCAGTTGTTTTTAGTATCCCTCTCTATAGCTTTTGCACCAGTTAACCTAAGGTGTTTTATTTAAAATATCCTAAAATGCATAGGGTATTGCCATGTTTAATTACAAGGAGTTTTCACTGGATTGGCAGTAGATGTGGTGTTTTGACTGCTCTGGTAGAGAGATTACTTTTCCAGTTCCCTCTTCTGGTCAGATGATTCAGAGTGGAAGTTACTAATAAGGTGAGATTAACATATTGCTGTAACAACTTATGTGGACTCCCTATGGAATAAAGCCTTGTTTTACGCAGTGAATATAAAAATATTGAAATATATCTGTCTATTCTTCAAAAAAAGAAAGAATTTAAAATTAATACAGCCCAGCCAATGTGCCTGTACACTCTTTTTAACAACTTACCTCTAAAAGAGAAGTTACTTGGCTAATGAGATGCAGTAATAATTCATGATCTCTCTTGTTTGTTTTGGGGCTTTTTCATTTTGTTTTCCTTTTAATTTTTTAAGCATGGAACTTTATCTCTTGCATATTACACTGGTGTTTTCCACAGTGGTTTTTAAAATTAGGTTGCATCTTCAGCTGATTATATTGCAAAGTTTATTTTTAGATTAGTTTTTTTATCGATGCTGGAGAATTATACAAAAAAAATTAGACACGTTGAGTTTTTTTTTTTCTTTGTGTACTGTAATACTCAGAAATAGTTTTGCACATGGGAAAGGATTAAAATAGCAACAAGAAAATACTGTAGAAAAATGTGGACTGCTTTTACCTTAGGGTTTTGGTGAATCAGCATGCAGTGTGCAAATCGTGCCATTTCCAAAGCAGTTCTTGTTCTGAGCAGTCCATGTTACCCTTCTGCAGAGGTTTTGTCTTTGGGTTCATGAGATGGGATCTGTATGTGCTCCAGTCTCTCTCTCAGTGTGTGTGTTTATGTGTCTGTGTGTGCTGACCACCTCAGCTGCACTTTGTTCTCACTGTACTTGATCTGCCCCACAGCTTTGCCCAAGGGCAGGACTTTGCCAACCAGCTGCAGAGCCATTTCCTGCACACGTGTCATTCAGAAGGCTCCCCAGTACTGAGGATCTCCCAGCTGATATATGGTTAGCAGATATTTGGCAAAAATGTACGTATTTCTAAGTGCTGTGTGTAAGCCTTTCTTTGTGGGTGTGCTGGTTTAAAGGTAAACTGGCAGGGGAAATGAATCCAACTCAAAGGAGAGATTATAAGTCAGAGTAACAATTTAATAAAATAATACAGTAAATACGATTATACAGACAAACAGTTGGTTTTAACCCACAAAACCCAGATGTATAACCCAACACCCTGGGGCATGAACAGAGTGGTGTTCGTTGGGCCCCCTGAGTCCAAAGTAAAAGGAGAGGGAAAAAACCTGTTAGTGAGGGTGCTGTTGCAGTCTGGTCAAGAGTGGTGGTTGCAGTCTGGTCGAGAGTGGTGGTCTGCAGTCTTCCTCTGGATCCCACGAGTTGTTAAAAAAGTCCCCAGACTCCAAGATTATATATCCTCCAGTTCAGGCAGGAATGCCCAGTACCTCCCTCAGGGCAGGGAGTTCCACAGTGGGTGCAAGGACAGGAGCATCCTCCTATCTGGAAGGCCTCTTAACACCCAGTTTGTAGCCTGAGGAGTCAGGCTGCTCTGGGCAGAGGGTGTAAATGGTTCATTGGTAACAGTTTCTGGGAAATGGCATGGAAGGCTATAGAATACACAGTTTTGAATTACACCCATACAGTGATGAACTGGTCCCAGCTGTTCTAACTAGGACAGTGGGGCATCATGAAACCACACGAATTTCAGGGCAAAGACTGCACAATGGAAGTTCTTGACCAATATTCAAGAAGACACTGTAGTACAATCAAATGATAAAAACCCTGTAATTTAAGAAAAGAAGCATAAAAAGTACGTATCATATTTGTAGTTATCACACAGCAATATCCAAATATTGCAAATTTTCATCTTTAAATACTCTTCTCAGTTATAAAGGAGAAAGTATTCAAATTTATCTGATTACTTTCTCGTAAAAGTCCAATTGGAACAATTAGTTCATTTTACTATTTACTGCTGACATTGCACTTTTCTAGTAACTAGTGCCCCAAAGTACAGTTTGCTGAAATCAATAGCAGTATATCCATTAACTGTGAGGTTACAGATCAGTCTCTGAAACAGTTTTAACATGATTTGTTATATATGCTCTGTCAGTCATTCCAGAGTTACAAGGTTCTGCAAGATTTTGTGCCTCTACCATTTCACCCTGTCAGCACAGTAGTGGATAGTGACAACTGTCACAGTATTTCTAGATCCTCTTTAGAAAATGATTGATGTAATTTCTTAAAGGAGATATACTCTCTTAAGCAGCCATCAGTCTTTCAAAACTTATGAAATCACTGATGGAATATTAAGATTCTGAGATCATATGAGTGCTGACAGGAAGGTTTGGAGAAGAGTACAAAAACTTTACATTTTATTCTGATGGTCATGGTGGCTTCAAAGCCTTGTTCTGTGTATTTCAGTTTGATTTAACCCTGATTAGAATCCATTGGGTTATTTACTCTGAGGCATGTCATGCTTAGAGCATGGGTAACACAGTAAAGCCAACCTCAAGGTGTTTAGTAGAAGAGCTGGACACATTAAAAATGCCAAAATTCAGTTTCATGGTGGTTTAGGATAAAAGCTTTGAAATTCTTCTGTAAAGGAGAGCAAAGCTTCAGTGCAGTCTTTGCTGCAACAAATGAAACTAAAGATAGGAGAATGAGAATAAGAGTTCTGGGAAGAAATCCAGCAAGGTGTATTGTAGCTGAAAGATGCTTTTTTTTACAGAAAATGAGGTTGTTAACCCCATTAAGGTGTGGAGCCACAATCCCAAAGGACTCCTAAGAAGGGGCAAGCCTAGGGCTGATAACATATGTGTTCTTTCCAGGGGATAGGCTGATAACCTATAAACTCTTCCCTAAAGGCATGGAAGAAAGGAGGGGGTTTGGGGATGGCAGCTGGTGAGTTGTTAGAAATCTCTAGAGGTCAAGAAACTAATTTTTTTATTGGTACATTAGCTGCCAGGTCACTGGGAGAATCTTTTAACAATTTGATAAAGCAAAATCTCTGAGAAAAAGTAATTTCTCAATTTTTACTCCTTTATTTTTATTTTTTAAAATTTATTTATTTATTTATTCCTTGTCCTTACATTTGGGACTCTTCCATAGTTTCATAAAGAAGAATTCATTTTACTTTGAGAAATAAAACCCACAGAGGGATACTCTTTTTTCCTCTCCCTGAGCGAATCTTTGTTTATGATCAATGTCTCAATTGATGATCATTAACTTATTTTCTCATTGGACATCTCATTTAAAAAGAAGACAAAGAAAGACAAAATTCATATGTGCTATTTCATTGACAGCAAATGTCAAAAATGTAGTTAGATATTCTGAACTAGGCTTTCAGTTACAAAATTCCAGACAGAAGAGAAAAATACTGAAGCTGGAAATCTAAATACCTGATTTTCCAGCTCATTATCTATATTATAGTTCACCTACTACAAAAATTCTTGGTATCGATGTCATTATTCAAAGAATGATAGCAGTTGGGAACAGAATTTGGGTTAAATGTCTCTCTTTGCTACAGAGCTTCTCGACTGACAGTGGCATTGCAGCACAATTTCTCACGTTGGTGGCAGACAGGTACAGGCTGTACAGGGCCACTTGTGCCTTGACAGCAAGGCAACACCTGAGAGGTGCTGGTCAAACACATGCAGGGCTAATTGATTGCTGAGCAGCTGCACAGAGCACACTGCACCTGCCGTAATCTCTTTGTAGCCCAGTTAGTTGCTTTTCCTTCCCTCATATATCTCTGACTTCGCTGCAATTTGTCTTTGTTGTTGCAGTTCCGATAGTTTATCTTGCTGCTATGTCTTCTTTTATGAGCATTCTTCCTCTGTCACTGTCTTTCAGGGACACCATCCCGAGCCTTGCTCTGCACCACATGGGTATGTTAGACCTGAGCCAACCTCTCTACATTTCACAGAATAGTGAAAATGGATGAATTTTTCACTCTTTAAATAAACAACCTGAGTTCTTGTTAAGCATTATCTACCTCTCACTGAAGCTGCAGTGCTTGCAAATCCACTTGGTGTGTGTGTGCAGTGTATATGTGCAGCTTTGGTGCAGGGATAACCACAGACCCCTTTGGTATGGGGGTAACCACAGACCCCTGTTTGGAGTCAGTAGCTGTTCAAAAGAGCCATGCTCATGGCTCTTGAAATGCGGCAGGATATTCTGGTTATGGTTATGCAAACTCTGCTAATGCTGTGGGAGTTGGTTTTGCAGGTTTTTGTTTACTGCCTATTTAAATGCACAGATTTGGTTTTGGATTTCATACCCATACATAAATTTTAGCAAAACCAGAGCTCTTCTGCTTAACCATCTGACTCCAGTATAAACAGACAGTGTGCAAGAGGGGATCCAAATCCTTCAGAGATTTATTGGTGGTGTTATAAACCTCAAAAATAAAAACAATGAATTAAATCCCTTCAATTGAGGACCTTTCTGAAAATGTAATGATGAATGTTGAGTTCTTTATACATCTTTTTTTCTGGTTCTGTATTACAAGGTTGGAAATTAATTTCTTAATAAGATCTGATAGGTACCTTTGGGAAGATCATCCTGGATGGAAAGTGTGCATGAAATCCAACCAGGCCAGCCAGGTAACTGCAAGAAGAGCAAGAAATAGTGGATTTTCTGTATGACCATTGGCTAGATATATAATTTACCTGGGAAACTGAGATCTTGATGAAATATAGTCTAGCTATTTGAGTAACCGTGCCTTACAGTATGGTTTGGATAGTGTTTTTCAAACATCTTATTTCTTCCCTGTGGGGAATAAGCAGGTTGAAGGCCTGGAAAGAACCAGACCTTAGCAGGTTTCGGGCCAAGCAGAGTACAGAGCAACTCATCACGGGGATGAGCTGCAACCCCAAAAGCCTGCTGTGTCCCCATGGGACAACTAACAGCCAATTAGATGCTGCGGTTACAGGTTTTGCCTTGTAAGGAATACTTCCATGTTTGTGTTGGTTATAAAAGGCTGCATCCTTTTGAATAAAGTTGTCTCAGTTCCTTCCCCTCACTGAGCCCATGCCTTTCAATATGCCATAAATGGCGCCCCAGAGTGGGGCTTAAAAGAAACTCGCTGTTTTCTCTGGTGACGTAGCTCAGCTGAACTCAAGGAAGAAAAATGCTGAAAGGAAGTGACAAAAAAGAACTCTCAATTACCTTTTGCTGGACCATAAAGGTAAATAGCTGAGAACGAAATGGGAACCCCTTTAACAAATAGCAAAAGGCTGGACTACTTACAGAAGCTGATAGTCCTCTGTTGGGGATTTCTACTGAAGAACTTCATCCCCTCTTCAAGCTGCTGGAGGGAGACTCATATTTAACATCTCCACAACAACTCACCCCTCTAGCAAAGACTGTTCTTGATGCAGTACCCAAAAAGCTAACCACTCACACTGCTTTTCGTCACAAACCAAACTTGCCTATTAACCTGTTTGTCTTTTATTCCACTTTTCAGCCCTAGAAAGCACAGCGGATGCCACAGGACACACACCCACTGATCATCATCGAATGGATCTTTTTGCCACATAATTCCAGGAAAACAGTCACCACAGCTGTAGAAATGACAGCCATGGTTATTCAGAGAAGAAGGGAACACTTGCTAACTTTAGATGGTGCTGAACCTGGCACTATCTATTTGCCCTTTGACACCAAACAGTTAAACTTTTTGACCAACCTAGTCTTTTGTTTTTCAGTGTACCATTGCAGATTTCACAGGACTGATGAATATTCACCTCCCGAGTCACAAAACATTGCAATTTTTTTCTTCTTTTCCTTTATGTCCCCAATTGCGTTTAGCCCATGTGCCTATCCCTTCTGCCCTTACAGTATTAAAACACAGCATATAAGGTCACACACAGTTTTACCAGAACAATCACAAGCAGACAAACTTGCAGGCTTTACAATTTGCACAAGCTCACCTTTCCCACGATTTTTATCAGCAAAATGCAAAAAGATAGTAAAGATTTTAAACATGTGTGCATGAAGTATGACTGTGGCGGCAGCCTGCATGAGTGGAGGAGTGTGTATGTGAGTTCAAGAACACTCAATATCAATAATGCCTCAAATAAAAACACACTTATACAACAATACTACCTCAACCACACCGATGTCCCCAGAGGACAGTCTGTCAACCAATTTTACCTGCATCTTCTATTGGAACTAACCCTCGAGGTATCTCTTCCCTAGAAATATGGCAATCAGATGTTACACACATACCAGAATTCAGCAAATACAAATTTGATCACGTCTCTATAGACCCTTTTTCAGCTTGCATTTATGCCTCCGTACATGTCGGAGAAAAAGCAAAACGTGTTTGCCGTCGTTTCATTTTGGCGTGGCTCGGGTTATATACCACACAAAACACAATCCTTCTTTCAACAATGGGGCATTCAGCATAACACGGGTATCCCACACTCTCCCACAGGTCAAGCAATCATAGAACATGTGCATGGCACCCTTAAGGCTATGCTGCAAAAACAAAAAAGGGGGAGTGCAGAGTTAACCCCACAGGAACGTGTTGCCAAAGCCTGCTATGTATTAAATTTTTTTAATTGCTGGACAGAGGAAGGTCCTCCTATTCACCGTCACTTTAACACAAATGATGTGAAACCTCAGGAAAAAGCCCAAGTTATGATTAAAAACTTGCAAACAAATCAGTGGGAAGGACCTTTTCACATAATAACATGGAGAAGAGGGTATGCTTGTGTTTCTACAGGTTCTGGTCCAAGACGGGTGCCTGCAAGATGGGTCAAACCAGCATTGCCACAGCCATCCATGTAATTTGCAGCCCTTCTCCTGCTACGGTGTTCTGGACCTGTCTGGTTGGAGAGCCAGTTGATAAATGACAAATGACAAATCCCTAAAGCACTGAGGCACAGTACAAAATCCTTTGATGGAATAAGGGACAATCAGGACGGCTGGGTTCTTTATTTGCCTGATGCAAGGTTCAACCTTTCTGGGGATCTCTTTAAGGGATGAGGGTTAAGTAGCTAGTTAAATATATGTTGCAGTTAGGATTGGTTTGCCTGTATATTTTTATACTATATTTATTGAAATGTTTATAATGTTTCATAGATAGAACAATTAAACAAGTGTCCTTAAAAATAAAGAAGGGGGAATTGTGGGAAATATGCAGGCTGAAGGCCTGGAAAGAACCAGACCTTAGCTGGTTTCGGGCCAAGCAGAGTACTGAGCAATTCATCATGGGGATGAATTGCAACCATGAAAGCCTGCCGTGCCCCCATGTGACAGCCAGCAGCCAATGAGATGCTGTGGTTACAGTTTTTGCCTTATAGAGAATACTTCCATGTTTGTGTAGGTTATAAAAGGCTGCATCCTTTGAACAAAACTGTCTCAGTTCCTCTCCCCTCTGAGTCCATGCCTTCAATATGCCATAGTCCAGATCTCTTATGATCAGATTTCTTGCTATTAAGAAAAGCAAATCCACAGGTGTGCTGAATTAAAAGGATAGTCAGACAGCTTCCAGGGATCCTGAGTGGATGCACAACGAAGGAAATATCAAGGGCTTAATCCAAGTCTGTGAAATTGCCAGCACTGAAACTCCTGTCCTTGAGGCTGACTAGTTGCTAATGTGAAATTCTGGCAGTGCTTCCCAGATCTGTTGAATCTGTAGAAGTTTGCAGCTACAAAAGCCTCAGAAAAATTAAAGCTTTATGTGCAGGCACGTTTGCATCCCTGTAAGCCTGTGTCTACAACGTATGTTTTATTCTGATAGCTCTCAAGTAAAAGAGCAATAAAAATTTTAAGCAGCTGCCCTTTCTGATATCTGCTACCCTGGGGCTCATTCCAATGCTCATTGAAAGTCAATGACAAAGATGCCATTACCTTTAATCATGCAGGATCAGGGCCTTATATGACATGGTCAATCCTGCTGAGCATTTGTGCAGTGAATATTCTCTTGAATAGTTATGCTTTTGACTGCACTAACTCATCTCTGCATTAGCTCTTTGTAAATATTCTGGTTCAGGCGTGTCGGTAACCAGGGATGTCTGTCCATGGAAACGGGCAGAGCTGAGTAAACGCTGGAACAGGGTCTTGAAAACAGGTTTTAAATCTATGACTGTTCATACAAAAACATCTGCTCTGGAGATGCTACCTAGCAACTCAAACCCCAGAAGGGGATCATGCAATTCATGGGTTCACTGATAACCAGAAAAGTCTGAAGTTTAAACCCCAAATATGTCCTGATAATGAAATGGTCACATGCAGGCCATAGACAGGGAATGATCTGCCCATACTGTGTGAAACAATTATTTGTCGGGCTGTTTGCTTACTTGGACTGTCCCATCATTTATAAAACCAGAAAAAAACCCCCTAACTTTCTAAAACATAACATATTTACTTCCTAACTGTGAACACATATTTTTGAGGTACAGCCTTTGTCCATGGAGATGGCAGAATCTTGCTTTGTCTTAGTAGAGTCTACTACTCTTTACTGATTTTGATGCCATCCTTCTTATAACAGCCAAGTTCATTCAGACCAAAATGCCTTGACAAGAATTCTACATATGTCACATACATTGTGTTATTTCAGGAGGGAATAGGAAAGAAAATCCTCAGCAGAATTGCTACAGAAACCCATTTTTGTTCTTGGCTTTGTTGTTTTATCTCCTGTGCTTCATTGTGGCAGGAGAACTGAATGCAAATGAGAAAACCAAGGCAATCTCAGGCACCAATTCTGTGGGATTTAATTTACGAACTGAAATTCCATCTTGAATTTTTCCTAGGCAATTTACAAGTCAGATTATTTGAAAAATCCCGTCAGTCTAAATATTTTTTCCTAGGCAGAGCAGTGTTTCGGCTTTATCTTATCTACATTTTTTTTTTTTTTTTCAGAATCTGGTGATAAAAGGCCCCTTGCTTTGGGACTGTTTATGTGGATGTGACATTATCTCTCTGTGCCACTGCCTCTCTAGGTTCTAGGAAAGTGCTTTAGAAGTCCAGGGATGTCTCTTCTGTTCTTTTGATAACAGAGTTTTCTCTTGTTTTCTGTCTCTTCTTTCTCTACCTTGGCATAATCTACTGTGCAAATAGCACACAGATGAAGGGTATCTTCTGAAATCTGTGCCAATATTTTGTATCTTTTGTAATTAACTTAAGACAATAATGCTTCCTTCTTGGATAAAATTTTTTCACCTTGCGTTGCTAATATTTTACGCTTTAATCAAAAGCAACAAAACCTTTTGTGGGGAATAATTCTATAGCTTTGAGTGTTTGATCATTTCTTCAAGGTGATTCTTTATATGAGGATGCATATGCAGCTGTTTCATTTGAAGGGCCCATTAAAATCTTTGGTCATTTTTCAGCTCTGGGACTGGATGAATTTTTATTCAGGTCTGCTGAGCTGGGAAGGCTGGGAGGAACGTGTTTGCATTTTAAGTAACTTTCACTGGGAAAGCTGACATAACTCTGAACTTGGAAAGCATAGAAAGGACGTTATCTTAATTTTGTCTAAGTCATCTCCATCATGCAAGTTGATGGTCACTTTTCTTTGTAGCTATTCCTGTGCACTGGACACCAGTTCCCAGAGTGTGAAAAGCCAGACTTTCTCATTTGCTGTTTGAGAGTAGACCTGTTTCCATTTCCCATAGCCCTACTCTAAATTCCCCATGCACTCATTTATTTCTCTGTTTGGACCATATCTTTTCCCTCCAGCATTAATTTGGGAACTTCTGCTTGATCCACACCCACTAGTTTTGTAATTTTGTTACAGCACCCTCCAGCCAATAATTCATGCAAACATATAACGTGCACATTGGTTTGGTTTTCTTGGAGTAAAAACCATTCTCCATTAAGTGTGAGATTAGGTTTTTCAGCAGGGATGAATGAGCACTGAAGTAATTCTACCTCGAGTTGGCTGGGTCCCATGGAATCGTGGAAGAGCAGATGAGACAACGCCCTCTTGGGAGCAGTTGTTCCCGCCTTTCTGCAGAGGGATGGACTAAATGACCTCTGAGGGACAGCTCCAGACTGTTTATTTGATGACAACTGTGTTTTCCTTCATCAGCTTGTGGGTTTGCTTGTAGGTAAAAGCAGCACACAGTGAGGTAGCACAAGCCTAGACCTTAGGGCTTTCCCTTTTGATCCAGAGCTAAGAGAGGGCATGAACTTCCTTCCCTTTTTACCCTCTCAGGATGACCTTCCCCATCTACACCTACTGCTTGTAGTAGCTGTGCTCACAAAAGGACACCCTTTCTCCTTGCTTCTTCTGCATTTGCTTCTCTGCGGGTCACTGCCCTGTGTGAGCCTGCCCAGTCCTGCCCTAAGAGTTAAAACAGTTTCCTGCTGCACCTGCCCTGCTCCTTTGCAGCCCTCAGCTGCTGAAGCTTTTAATCTACCTCAGAAGAGGGAGTGGTTTTATTCTGGATTGGTGCTTCCTGCAGCTTGTGCATTCCTCTCAGATGCTTTACACATAATCCCAGCTGAAAGGTTGCTTATTATACCTGCAAGAAAATGGTATTCTTAATACAAAGGCATTGTGAGTAGGTTGGCAAGTATCCTAAAAATACAGATGCATTGTTAAAGCACTGTCTGTCTTGCTCAATCACCACATCTTGAAATGTATCCTGTGTTTTTTTTTATTCTGTCTGAACCATTTTTAGGGTTAAGCTTTCTGTGATCATCACTTAGACTTTCTTTGCACCTCCCAGACACAGTGTATTAGTGTTACTATTATTGGCATAGCAGTGGTTCACACTAAGTCAGAAAAATCTCAGCCAGGCTGCTGTAGTGATCCCCTTCTGAGCAAAATACAACTTTAGTTTGCTTATCTAAATTAGTCTGTGTGCTTACAATATAGACCTAATCAATAGGAATCTGCATTTGTGAACAAGACTAATGAAAATGATCTGAAGGAAGGAAGTCTCTGCTGAACTGTAGTCTCTCTTAGGTTCTTCATGATGCAATACCCTCCTTTTTCAAGGCAATTTGGTACTTTTAGTGTTTAAACTAATCCATTGAGGAAAGCCAGAGCCAAACTGTATAATATAATAAATACCAAAAGCAGCTTATTTTACTCTTTGAATCTATTCCTTCAGTGTTGCACAAAGACTCCTCCTTTGGTTTTTAAGAATTTAGGGCATGGATAAATGTCAGTGGGAGTTTGTGGAAATAATTCCATTGACTTCAATTGGATTAGGATCAGTTTCTTATGAAATAATTGTAGGAAATCACTGTGTAGGAACTGTTGCTGAAATGCATAACTCATAGAAAAATCAGACTAAAAGGAATAAATATCAAGGCCAGTTCCTTGTCGTGAGAGACAGACAAGTCAGATACCTTCCACGAGCTAATTAAGAAACACATCTCCTTTAATACATGCATAAAATGCTTCAGACATGCAATGTTAATAAAATCAGTGTTAACTTGGGACTTAGCTTTACTGAGTCAGGGCTTGGCAAATTTTTCTGGATTATGCAGAGCTGCTGTCACACAGAAAACCTGTCTGGTACTGCATTTGAGGTAGGAATTCACATAATAATTTGCGGGAACTTTATAGCATTATGACAAACAGAACTTAATGATAGAATATTAGATTGTTTCCAGATGCATGAGCAAGTATACTTTGTTGAATCTCTGAGAAAATAGTCCCTCATATTAACAGCCCATACCTAAGCATCTGTCAAATTACTTAATGCTTAGGTATTATTAGGTAAAATTTCCCTTCTTTTCAAAGAAAAAGTAATGGATCTAGATTAAAGTAGTACTTTTCCTGAAAGAAAAAAGTTATGTGAGGTGTTTGAGGGCTGGTGCCATCACTGAATTAAATCTGATTTCATTTTTTTGCTTTTCCATGTTCCGTTTTTATACAAATTACATTTATCATCAAAGAATTAAAATATCGATTATTCGTCTCAACTGACACAACAGCAAATCCTTATGTTTTATAATTCAATATATACTAGATTGATTTCTTATAATTTTTGATCTCCGATAGAAATACATACAGTATTCAGCCACTGAAAGTGTTTCTGCATCATTCTTATTTCCTTCTGACCCCCACTGAACTTAAAAATAGACTGTGCACTCATTAACTGAGGAAAAGTTTGATTTCTAATAGCCAGAAAATATTTTTTTGTTTACAGCTGAACAACATTTTTCAAGGACATTGCTCAACATGTCCATATAATCAAGTTTTGAGAACATTTAAAATATCTCCTATAATTTTGAAACTGTTGGGAGAAGAGTAAAACTCATCTAGAAGTTGTTATAGAAGATGAAATGAAGACTCATCTATAGGTTTCTTTAGCTGTATATCAACTGAGGTTGCTATACAATTAGATGAAAGCAGGTATTTATTTTCCTTTCCACTTGATTCTTGGCAGAAAGGAATCTTATATATTGATGGTAGCATTTTGCAAAAGAATACATATTAGAATTCAAACCCCTTTAGTTTAATGCACATTTTAAAAAATATTTGTGTTTTTAATATGTTTTCAAACATTCCTTAAGCAGCTTCATTTCCATTTTGCAGGTCATAGTGAAGGTGATGATCTTTCACATGAATGACAATGAAAAGTTATCAGAAACATTTTGGTATATGTTTGAGGCAAGGCTGGCCTCAGAAATAACAAGTGTGTTTTTCGACCAACTCTATTTTCTCAATACAAAAAGGAACTACATCAAAATTCCTGGAGAACAAGGTATCACATTTTTGTCTCTCTGTCATTCAGTGCCCTCTGGGCAGGTTCTTCCGTCTCCAGTCTGGTGGAGCAAGGCCTACAGTACCTTTCCCAGCTCAGAGCAAACAGTGTCTCTATGCTCAAGCATAATTTCAGTCCAAATCTTTCTGTCCTCCATGCTGAATCAATATAGACATTTTAAAGAGTTTCTTGTGAAATTCCTGCTTGGAAATTGCCAGACCTTTCCGGGAGGGTTTGTTTTCTGCAGTGTCTCCAAGCAGTGCTGTGCTTGCTGAGCTCTTGCAGTGGCTCCCAGTATCACTGGCCAGATTTCCCTGGTTGCACAGCCATTAATGAACCTTGCACAGCCTTTCCCTCTCTGGATCCTAAGCAGGATATTTCAGGCACAGCTAGAGACATGGATTATTACATCATTTAAACAAGCCAAGCAGCAAGCTCTGTTAGATTTTTGTGTGTGCAATTCAACACTGGTTTAAAACAATAAAAGCAGAGAATAGTGGGGGGGGGGGAGGCGTGTTTTGTGTTGGGAGTATGGCTAAACTTTATTAAGAGGTCAGGTTTCTTCAGGCCAAGTTCAACACTAAAAGCAAGGTCTAATCAATAATATAGCTCTGCACAGGTCTGATTGATTGATTCAGCCTTTCTTGTGCTCATGAGATGGATTAATGAAATAAAAAATGTTCCCTGGAATAAGCAGTTGATGGTCCTTTAATGTAAATGGTTGTTCTCTCTTCTTGGGGCTAAGCCCCAGGATGCTTATTCATGTCATGATTTATTATTCTGCTGCAACTATATTGTCTCATAAGACAGGCTCTCACTTCCCACATCATCCTGGTGATCATTCACTTCATCTGTTCCAACCTCGATTCCTCTCTACTGAATAGGAGAAATCTGAATGGCACCTTCTATTTTTAAGTGAGTTTTCCTCCAAGTCATGGACATACCCTGATCTTTACAAACAGAATTTCAGTAAAAAAAAAAAAGCCCTTCCAGAATTTCTGCACAAAAAACTCTGGAAACTCAGGCTGGTGAAGTATCAACCCAGTCCTGCTTACTGCTTCCTTTACGAGATAGAAGTCTTCTAAGATTAACTTGAATTTTTCCACATGAAACTGAATTTAACTATGCTTATGCAACCAATTTATGCTGCAATATATATGTAAGCACAGCACAGGGATAAAGGCACTTTCGAAGGGCTTCTGAGGATATGTATAAATTGGTGAGGGCACCCTGATGATGATACACACATTATATAAAGGCAAACTACTAGTCTCCATAACTTTATATAAAAATAAATGTTGTTAATGATTATACAATAATTTATTTATAGTATATTATATAATTCTCTTTGAATTCTAGTGACAAAGACTTGTGTCAGTCCCATACATGCACTAAGATGCATTTCAATTTGGTTCATTTACTATTTACTGGGGTTTCAGTTCTGCTCTCCTCTGCCAGTAGTTAATTAAAAACTTCCATAATACTCAACTACCAATGAAATAAATGTAGCTCAGTGGATAAAAGTTCCCCTTCTACAAAAGTTGTGATATTTTTATTCAGAATGTTCCCTTGCACTTTTTGTCCTCCATGTAATATTGGTGACGATATTTTTATCTCTGCCAGCCTTAACCTTTTAGAACTTCATTTGATAGGCTGATTATTACAAGATTTAAAAAACAAAACCGAACCAAAACACAACCAAACCAAACCAAACAAACAAAAGCACCCAACAAAACTAACCAAAAAAAAGAAGACAACCAAGGAAGGGTGGCTTGCATGTGGAATTTAAGATTGGCAAATACGGTTTTATTTTACTATTCTGGATATTTCTGTTGTTATTACTTTCCTATTCCTTTGAATATGCTCTTTTTTAGTTTAATGTCTTGCTATATTAGGTATGTTCAGCAATGCATAAAACATTTGAGAGGTTTCTGAACATACTTTAAATTTTAATTAACTGGTTAGCTTTTCTGCCAGTGTCAGTATCTTTCTATATCCTCTGAGCTAGGTAACCATCTCTGGTGACTAATTCACTAAGAAGATTTTGATTTAGGCTTTAAAATCCAGTTATTAGAAAATGGCATTTCAAATAAAAATAGGTGTTGGTGAAGTTCAATTCATTTTACCTGGTCTACATTAAAAATGTCAACTACATGAATCAGCACATCTGCTTGATTGGGTTTCACTTCAAATGAGAGAATAATGTTTAAAAATAAAAACAAACCCCTTCCTCCACTACAGGCTATTGGTGAAGCACTAGTCATGTTAATAAGAGAGTATTCTCAGAAACAGCCCAAATTAGAAATAGATTAACTATGAAAATCGTGTAACTGAGACTAATTTTACTCCTGTTCTCCCGGGTTTCTGTCTTGAATGTGTCTTGGGAAGAGGAGGTACAACTTTTACATTTTGTTCATCTTAACTAGAGAAATAGCTGATCTTTTTTCCTCTAAAATTTCTTATTTGTGCCCATGTTTGGCCTTGGTTTGCACAGGCCAAGTTCTCTGATTTGCTTCTCTGGCAACAGGGAACTCACATGCCAACAGAGTCGTTTGTTTGCACTGCCTACACCAAAACCAATCCCAGCTGGTTGCAGCAGGTCGGTGTGGAGCCTCTGGCAGGCATGGATTCCTCCTAGCAAGGTTATTAATATACTTGAAGTAAAACATGGATTGAAATGTCTTCATGGGGGTAAAAATCCGCAAGTTTCCCTCAGAAGAGTTTCTCTTCTAAACATTTGCCGAGTTCTCAGTGCATACCAAGTCTCTGCTGTTAATTGCCAAGGCTGCATTTGTATATGTGCCACAGCAGAACCTGAGCTGTATTCACAAGGCCCAAAGGTCTCATCAGGGATAAAATCACTTACAAGGCATCCCTGGACTTGAAACACTTTTTGTCTTCTTGTTCCTGGCTATTCATAGAACATGCAGACATTTTTTTCATATGCCAGGGTTATTCTTTAATAGTTTTCTCCAGTATGGTACTTTTTTGCTATCTCAAGTGTCAGTTACTGATCATCGGATTCATTTCTAAAATGAATTTTAATGTCTAACAGTTCCTTCCCCTTCTATTTATACTCCAGCACAGAGCCTACAGATAGGAGACATTGTCGAAATCCTTCTTTTAATGTTTGTGTTTATGTTCATAGTGTCTTTTAACATTAAGAAACTATACATGGGTTTAAAAATACATTTTACATAATCACTAAATATATTGTTTCTGGAACATTGCTAAACTTTTTCTTTTTAAAAGCAAATACCATACCCAAGAATATACAGAAGATTATTATTTCAAAATAAGATATAGGCAAGACAGTGTACCAGTATATACATTTATATATGCACACGTGTACTTCCTCTTGTTGGATTGTGTTCTAGAACCTTTTCAGTTTCTCCTAACTTTGTGCAAATGTGTTTGGTAGACTGGAGTTTTCCTCATTGATTGCTAATACTTCTTTTTTTAAAAGAAATTTTCACATACTTTTCATATATCAGATGAAGGAAAAAAAACTGTCTAGCAAAAGGAAATGACAGCTAAAAATAGGTTCAATTTAATATGCTTTCATGTTTTCAAAAAGTCGTAGGAAATTTAAGGTGTTGGTTTGCCATAGTCATGAAAATACCTGTCCCAGTATGGCCAAATTAGGTTTAAGAAGTGGAACTTCGTGGGTATGTAAGGGCAGACTGAAAGCTCCCAGGACTCTGCCTTGGCTGAGGATGCTCCATGCCATGCCTCCGGCGCTTGTGGCACTGTCCAGCTTGTGTGCACTGAGCCCAGGGAGCAGCAGAGCAGGCTCCTCACAGCTCCTGGGGCTGAGGACATGGCCCATGTGCCACCCCCAGGAAGGAAATTGGACTTCCCTGGTGATCACCATCCCCAGCTGCTCTCCAGTATGTCTTGGATGCTTTCAGCAGCACCCATGCTGGGAGTCAAGCTGAGTGGATTGGAAGATGGCAGGTTTAATTTGAATGTAGAACAGCCTGGAGCCAGATCAAGGACAGAAAAGGGATATTTTGGAACAACACTGGTGACACTAGAACTGAGGGGCAGGCAGGGGGGAGAAGAAACAGTGATCAGTTTGGCTACTTTGAGCTGAGGATATAGGAGTGGCAGGCAAGGAAGTGGAGCTTTTTGTGTGCGAGAGGAGCTTGGGATGTGGTAAGCCCTGGGAAACAAAACCGGGAGCCAGTGATGTGCAGTGGGAACACACACATTGAACATGACAGTGAGAGGCAGCTTTAACTTGGTCAGTAATGTGTAAGGGCTAGAGAGGAAAGCAATCAGATTATTGCAGACATGAGCTCGGGAGAAAGACTGTGATACGGAGTTACAAAAATCCATTTGTGAGAAGGAACCAGAGTATAAGGAATCAGGTTGGTATTTTTATTTTTATTATTTTTTAAACTCCATCTTGGGGAGTTTAAGCACTCCGTCTTGGAGTGCTTGAGTTTGATGTTTTTAATATCACACTCTGAAGAACAGAAAGTCAAAATCAGTCCACGAAGGAGATGAGTAAAAACCAGTGGTAGATATTCAATGCAATAACTTGGATTCATTTGGGTAGTAGCAAAAGATAGCCAGTCAGTGCCTCATAACTATTTTCCTGTTTGTGTTAGCACAGCCTTGTACTGTCACAGTTGTAATTAATGTCACCATTGAGGTGGAATTGGGGAAAGGCTGTGCCAGCCAATTAAAATGGTAATATGACTTCAGAATCTGTTTGTGATTGTATTGATTCCTTTAATGGAAAGCTTCTCCGTGACCTTTTCCAAGCACATATTGTACTTTTCACACTTTTGTAGATTAATCTTGTAAAGCACTATTTTAAATTGTCGCACAGTAGGCTTGTAGGATTTTATAAATTGCCTAAAAGATGATAAAAACTACTGTGATTTTGTTATGAAGAGCATTAGAGCACTGCTAGCAGATCACGAAAAGTGCCTCTGAAAGTCTACTGGGAATCCCCCCATGGCAGAATGAAAATCACAGTGGAGCAATTAGGAAAAAGATGATGTCTTTTATTAAGACACAGGTATTTGTTGTGGTGGAAAACTTGTTTTAAAAATGCACCATAGCTATAGCTATCAAAGAAAATTTAGAGTGAGAACAATTTATGGTTCATAAACTACAAAAATGTGAATAAAAGGACCTTTCTGAGTTTTGGAAGAAAGCAGGCACTGTAGTCGAGTCTGTTAAAGCATAAAACATCAGGCATGCCCTTCATTCCTCAGATACTCCATGTGAGAGATGAACCTAAAGCAAAATTCCACACTGGAGTCCAGCTCCTCTCAAGCTTTACTAGCCTGACTCTTCAGATAGAAACCAGTGAGTCAGATGTGACAGGATTTGAATTTTCTGGAGAGAGAGGAATACCTGGGGAAGAGGCTATGTGATGAAAAAAGGTTTTAGAATCTCCAAAGAGCAGGAAATTAAAGTGCTCCCAACTTTACTGTGAGATTCCTTATCGCTCACTGGGAAAATGTTAACTCATACTTGACAATTGTTGATGAGCAGTTTTGTTGTGATACAAAACAGGCACTGAGACTTCTTTCACTGTCTCTGAGAGGCAGAAGGCGGCCTGGGAATGCTGCTTACCTCTGCTTATAGACATAAAAGAGAGGTAAATGCAGATGAACTGCCTATTGACTACTTGCTTATTTGAGCCAGCTCTGCCCCTTTTGCAGAAAATACAAGGAATGTAATTCCTTAAGTCTTTCTTGATGGGTGGTGGGTTTTGTCTCACACTGCCAGGGTGGTGTGTAGGTCTCTTGGCCTTTAGGCTGCTCACACTGTTGCCCACACTCTTTGTGTGATTCCCAGACAGGTCCTGCACGATCCTTGAGACCAAATCAAGGCTGAATCTTCTCTTCAGAGCTCCCTTAACAGCTGTCTTCTGAAGCAGTTTTTGCTGGAAGCTAAACACTGTGTCTCTCCTTCCCATTCCAGTGCTGATCAATCACCCCATCCTGGATGGCCTGTGGGTAATATAAACACAAAGTGGAATTCTTTCAATTGAGGCCCGTGGGTTTATATTCCTCATTCACTGGGATATTTGCTAATTTGATTGTAAATTCTAAGCTCTCTTAACCATCACATTCTGCTCAGTCTTTCCTTTCTATTTTGATTTGTGTTGCCTTGTCTCCTTGATTATCTGCCTGTAATCAAATTTCTTTATGTGAAATACATTGATACTTATCAATTAGATAAGCTAGACCTTCCAGTTCAACTCCTCAGTGATGTTTTTATGCTTTTAGTGTTTGTTTCGTGGTGGAAGTGTTGTGTCTGCATGAAGGGGAATAAATAGACACCTTACTGGGCAGTGTGTGCTGTGAGGTTTGTTCACCCTGGTGTTCTAGTCCATCATGTACAATAATGAGCACGCTGCTGTGCATCAGCAGAAGTGGTCTGATAGCTTTGTCAACATGTGTTTCACTTGCTGGTGCAGGAAGATGTGTATGGACATACAGAAATGCAGGAATTATTTGGGTGGTGTTGGAGAGTTGTTCAGCATGGCAGGCACAGAGGCTTATCCCCACCACCCCTGCATAAACCAATTGCTCTGAGTTTTGTCACAGAAGGAACTGCAGGGAGTGTGGATGATAAAATGAGAGTCTGGGAGCAAAGACTAAGACTGAATTTAGCTGATATGGTAGGCACACTCAAATTTTGAAAAAATTCATAAATATTGAATCAGCTGAATGTAAATAAATACCTTTTACTAGAATATACTCCTGGGCAACATATGTTGCATTTTATTTAGCTTCAAGTCTGAATTTCTGCTGAGAAGATAAAGATTTCTTTGTTGGATCAATTGTGCACGATAAATTGTCCAATTTATATAACAGTGATAGAACTGTGGGGTTTGCAACATTCATCTGTGCAAATCTTGGGTCTGATGATTCCGCCCCGTTAAAGGTAGTATTAGTGAGTCCTTGCAAAGAGCCCTCAGATCCACCTCTGAAGACTTTCTGCTTGGGCTGCTTTCCACCCACGGATGGATTCCAGCCGATTAAACACACAGGTGACATGCAGTGGGAGCAGACAGGGCTTCCACACCTTTACTTTGCATCCACATGGAAAGCCTGGGGAAAGCTAATGAGCTGCACAACAATCTCCACCTGTTCCTATGCCCTCTTTATAGTTCTTTCCACATCAGTGGTCATTAATGATGGGCAGTTTACAGCAGGAATAAAATACCCCAGGGTGTCCTGAGCAGACAACTGCAGTGTTTCCTGCAGGAGATGGGGTGTGAGGTCTTTGACTTGGTCACTCACCATTTCCAGGGGACACACCAATGCTCAGCCCCCCAGGTCTGTTGGGGCCATCTGAAACAACCTCTCAGTCCATGCTGCTGTTTGCCTGTATATGCAATTCCTCACTGGAATTTTGTGGTAACTGTGCAATAACTGAAGCACAAGGTGGCCGGTCCCCAGTCTGGTGAGACACTCTGTCAGTCAAGTAGAACTCTATTAAACTATCAGCTTCTGGTTTGAGTATTCCTATATGAAAACAGATTTTTCTCTCCAATATTCACAGGTTTGACAGAGAGCAAAATATTTCCATTTCCCCCAGCAAACAGCTTGTCCTCATGTAATGACAGTTTTCCATCTGCAGGAACTACCTTTTTGATACCACAAACCACCTGAGGTGAAAATGTAACTGACTTGCTTTGCTGTAAACCTGCCAAAAGTAAAATTATTATTGCCTGTAGCAAGAACTGTTTTCGTGCCAGTGTATTCTCCAGCTTTGCTAAAAGTTACATACTTCTGATTTTATCAGAACAGAAGAATAGCTGTAGTGTATCTCTTGGCAAATTAGCCTATTCTATTGTGAATCAAGGCAGCAGTTTTATTTGGGACTTTAGGTTTCATATTCACTGAAGAAATCTCTGGTGTGTCAAATTATGCCTTGTCAGTACCTGAATCTGAGCTTCTAAATCACAGGTAAGACAGAAAACAGACCCATTTCTGGAAATAAAGGGAACTGCAAATATGCCTTTGCAGCTCCTTTTGAAGTCAAGGTAGTTTTGTTTTGGTTTAGTAATATAGATTTAAGTACCTAACTTTATGCATTTATTTTGAAAATATTTGACCTGGAGAATCATATATTAATTAAAAATGTTCCAATTAGAGAGATGTATTTCCAGAGTGCAGAAAGATGACATGGGAGAAAAGAAAATAAAATCATTTGGTTTTTTAGAGGTCTGCATTGTAATGTTTTGGCCAAAATCCTCTTCTGACAGACTCTGAGGCCGATCTCAAATATGATTATTTTAAAATGATACGGTTTCATAATGTACTCTTAAAATTGACTTCTAACAGTGACTTATTTTTTCCATGAGCTGCAATCGTCCTTATATTGGGAGATATTTAATAAAAAGGCATTACTTGCTCTGACCTTGCCAGCATTCCAAAGGATTTGATAATTTGTGTCATGTCTTTAATCCAGCACAGCATTCTAGATGCTAAAGAAGTTATCCCTTGTGTGTCTGTCCTAACTTTGGCTGACAAAGGGACTCTCAGAACAGAGCACAAGCCAGAGAAACCTGTAGGCTTCTTCCTGCTCTGTGATCTGAACCAGAGAGGGTTTTCCTTCCCAGCATCTTGCCGTTTCAGGAATATGCTGGTGATGGGCAAAGCTTCTTCCTTACTGGGCATCCCGTTTATGCAAAAATCCTTCTGCTGTGGTTCCTTTATGGCAAACAACATGTCCTTTTTCTCCCATTACCCGTGACAACATCTCACTGCTTAATCTGTTATTCCCCAGGGAGGTGATTCCCTCTGGAAGGCAAAGAGCAACAACTTTATCCTGAATCCAGTTGTGTTTCTGGTGGGGGTGAGGAGGGTGTTCTGCAGTCCTGCTTTTTTGGGTAGTCCCCAATATCCTTCAGAGAGGCCTTGATGGGAGGAAAGGACTTCAACCAATACCCTTCTCAGTTCGTTACTGAAGAAAGGATGGAGATTTCTTTAATGAAGCTTTGTGCAGTGTGAAATATAAAGTGGGAAAATACAAATGCAAGGTACACAAGTATCCATCACAGTTGCTTCCTAGGAGAAAAATATTTGTCCCAGTGAAATCGATATCAGTAGTAGTGTCTCTGTTGATTTTTGCAGAGATGAGAAAAATTTCAGCATGGAATAACAAGCCTTGGATGCCTCTTTTGCTGGGTCTATTTGCATTTCGTCAAGTAATGGAGTATCAGCTACAGCACATTAGAAAAGCCAATCTATAGGCTCAGCAATTTGACAACTCTTTAAGTCAACATTATTTTAAAATAGTTTTAATCACAACAACAGGAAAATAGCAGGGATTATTACTCCACTAGCAAGTTAATGTAAAAATGTGTAAAAATGCAAGACAGTTAAAAAAAAAGCCCTACTGCTTTAGAAGAGACTCTCTTTAACAATATGCAGTAAAGCTTAACACTGTGACAGTGTAAAAATTGACAGTTGAATCATCTTAAAATAATGCAGTTAGAGCTGTCCAAATGTAGTCTATCAACAACTGCATAATACCAAGTGCCCTACAAAAAACATTGCAATCACCCAGGTTATAACAGGCATTCAGAATTTCAAGATATATCAGTGCAGTAGTGTTTGCATGGTAAATATGCAGACCAGTGTTAAATCATGTCTTGACTGCTTTTGAACCAACTAAAATGTTCCCCAAATTAAAATACTTAGAACAGAATATAAATTCACAAGAAATTAAAGAGACATTCCACATATTGATATATATTATGTACATAAAGCATCTTGAAAGGATTTTGAGTGCCACATTGGATATAAGCAAAGAGGCATTACATTTTCTGTGTGAAAGAATTATTAGGCTGCAACACCAGATTGGGGCTGAGGATATTTTGATTCTGACAGTAAATCATTTCAATAGAGATGGAATGCAAAATGTTTCAAGCCCAACCTTTAGGGAAATGTATAGGTACTGTCATCATATCCTTAAATATTCTAGAAAAGAAAAACAAAATTCAAAAATGAAAAGGGTCATCACAAAAAGAAGGACAATCTCAATCTAGAATTTCTGCTGGGAATAAAATTGCTGTGCTACCCAAAAAGGTCATAAGGTTTCTCCATTGGAGCTGTAGGTCTAAATAACAGAACAATAATGCTGTGTTTGCCTTGGAAGTCAGCAATACACAGGAGAAGTTAGATGAAATAAGTCTATTATGAAGATCCTTAAAAATTCCATTGTTTTAAACAAAATGAATTGATGCAGTTCGTATCTCAGTACACAGCACTTACATCACTTGGAGTAGTTGCTTTCTGCATGCTCAGTGTTGCCTTACAAAGGCTATGCTTGATCTGATTCAGGATTCAGAGGAAGATCTGTAACTGTCTCACGGGGGGGTGTATTTTCATAGTAGCCCATGAAGACAAAACAATAAACCTCTGCTCTTTAAAATAAAATTTTAGTTTCTAGGAGGGGCAATATCAAAGTGGCCCCTGTTTATCAGCACAAAGTCTTAACTCTGTCAAGCTGTAATACATGGCAGCAACAGAGATTTAGTGTCAGATCCTAATAATAAAATTTTTCACGAATTTTTATAACACACAGTTCCAAATACATGTAGTTGATCTATTGAGTAGCTTTCCAGCAATACTCAGCTGATTTTGGAAGTGCCTTGTAGAGGCATTCTAACTCGTAAATGTCAGCACTGCAGCTCTATAGTGAAAGTCCACTTGCTCAGTCTGTTTTCATTTCAGGCAAAATGACAAACTCATCCCTTATTTCCCTCCCTCTGGAAGCAGAAGAAATACTGTTTAAGTATTCAAAAATTCACACCCTTCTGGAGGACAGTCTCCAGCCTCTAGGGAGAGCTCTGGGTGAAGGTACTCTTTGGAACCGGGGAGCATCTTCACAGACTCAGGCATCTTTTGAAGCTCTAAAGCCTTTGCTTTCTCCTTTACCATTCTCTCTCTATATATGCTGTTGCAAATCCTTAACTCCCTCAGCCATGGATTACATCAATCCCAACTTTGTAACTCTGAGGTTTGCACATAATATCTGAAAATTACACAGCATTTTTTTTTTGCTTTCTTACAACTATTCTGGATCAAAAACCACTGTTCTTTTGCCATTGAGAAATTTCGTATTTCAATATTTTTTAATAACAAGAGGTAGAAATGACGAGAACTATGTGTTACTACATCTAAAACCAGACTTTGCTGCAGGCAGCCTGTGCTCTGCTCTCCAGGCTCCACAGGTGCCACGGCAGTTGTAGTTGTTGTAGCATGCCTAGCAAAAATCAATTTGATCTTTATAATCTGTTGTTCAGCAGGGGTATCCTGTCAATGTCGATGACCTGAGAAGTGAAATCTGTTATGGGTACATAATTTTCTTACAGTCATTTGAAATAAATCTTTCTGTGTTAGCTGTAGGGGATATTTTTTGATTATTAGCACATGAGAATATGTTTTATATGACCTTGTTTTTATGGCACATAACACAAAGCCAAAGAAATTATTAGTATTGTCTCTCGAGGATTTTTATTCAAAAACTGATATTTTTCTTCTGGCTTATTCTCTCTCTTTCCCCCTGTCACCCCCCACTAACATCTTAAAAGCCCTTTTCTACTGTAGCTAAATAAAAACCAAACTGGAACTCGTTGCTTCCTATAAACTGTTTTAAAAAGCCCAGAAAGTTGCTGTTAGAAATGCCTTCTTCATGTTTTGCAGACCTCACCCTGTACTATAGTTCTACCAGTCACAGTTTACACAACAGGTTTTAGCATTCATGTAAAAGCATCGCTGTCATAACCAACCATAGCACTAGATGGCTACAGATCCTGGAAAGGATCCTCTCATAGGTAGCTTAGTTTTGTGCTTACTTTTCCCAGTGCCTCAAACACAGGTTTCTTTAGTTCAGGTGTTTGTTTACTCAGAACATTTTATTCAAATATATTTCCAATATAACCTTGTATAGCAAAGTTTTTGGACTTTGTGTTTGTAAAGCTGTTCTGGATCTGTTCCCCAGGGAATAAATTAGTTTTCCCACTGTAAATAACAATCACATTAATCTTTTCTGTCTTGGTGAATCTATGTTTAATTTTTTTCAATTTTTTCCCAGTGTCCACATCTTATATTCCATCTCCTCCAAAGCTTGGATTTTCTGGTGGCAGATTTTCTGGGTCAAGACAACCTGACCCCACGGTTCTGGTGCTGATGAGTCCCTTCTGGTACCTTTCCTTTGCAGGTTCTTCATTCCCCCTTTTCTTAGCTTCCCCTGTCTTCCCATATTGACTCTTCTGGCTATCTTTGAATGACTTCAGAGGTAATTGCTTTTATCCCTTTGTCCTACCTCGTCTTCCTTCCTCTTTCCTTCCACCATCTCACACTCCAGTGTAATGAACTAATCCTCAGTTTATTTCTCCTGCATTAGCTTCTCTCTTTGCCTGTTGTGTCCTTGAGGGCACACGCACATTCTAACATGCTTTTTGTCAGCTCCTTCACGATCTGCGTTTGAGGGTGATGAATCCAGAATTTAAATTAATTCTTGGTAAATTCAGAGACAGTATGATTTGTAGTGTCATCTGTATGATCCACAGTTCATGATGTGGTAGAAGAGATTGTGGGAATTAAAAAGCCTGAGGTGAAGTCAGAGGCGAAGCCTCCTGCTCCTGCATCCTTTTGCTAGAACCAAGCTTGTTGGCTGGGCTCGGTAAAAGGACAAATGTTTGTGGACTGCCACTAGTCAGGACATCATTCACTTTGGTTATAGTCAGGAGAACATGCCTTTCCTCAGAAGGAAAAGCTGCGGTAGCTCATTTGTTTCATCAGCAGCATTTCACGGTAGTTTCCATTTCTCGTGGTAACTGTTGTATTGGGCTGTCAGCGATGCCATGCTGCCTGCCTGACCCATGGCAGGTGTGGGCTGCTTGCACTGCTCATCCCTGCAGGAAACTGCTGCAATCACAGCAATGGATCAGGGTTAATGAGCATGTCTATCTGCTTGCAACAGTCTGGGGGTTTGCTTGCTTATTTGTTTCCTGTAATGGAATTACTGTGGACAAATGTTCATTTAGGTGATATTAATAAGGTCTCTGACATATAATCAGTCTAATAAATTGTGTTTTTAAAAGTTTCATCCTGAAGAGATGTAAATAGAAGATAATTAGCTACGCAGGGCTGCAACAATCACTGCTTAGTGGTAACTGATGCATTGAAAAATGGTAAGTGTTCAGAAGCATTTTCAAAATGTTTAAGTGGTTATTAGTGTGAAAGCCTATCAGTGGCCTGGGAGATGTATTAGAGGTTATCAGTTGCCTTTCACTGTCTTGTTCTCATGTCAACTGCAATGGGGGATTTTTGCAGATACCAGAGAAATACTTCAGTCTTGCTGTTTTTCTTGTAATTAGCAGGTTGGTGTGGGAAGATGTCAGTGGGACATAAGTGATGTCTCCTGATGTGCGGGAGGTAATGCTTCTGAGTGTAATCAGCAGCTTTTCAAAATGGATTTTGCAGCCATGATGTGACAAGATATCAAAGTGAAGCACTTCAGTAATTTAACATAGTTTATTTCACGTAGCTTTCACGTATTGCAGTAGGTTTATTCATTCACTGCATGGTCATTTCAAGAGTTTAAAACCAAATAAAACTCTGTACATATTCAACAAAATATGTATTCCTTTCACTTAGCATTGAAGAGTAGGTAAAGATTTTCCTCTATTTATGCTTAATATCCCAATAGGTAAATAATGTTATCTTTGTGAGTACGCGTCATCTAGTTTCTGAATTGGGCTAACTGCAAATACATAAGGCTGGTAAAAAAAAAAAAAAAAAAAAGGTGTATTTTGCAGAGAATTCACATCTGTAAATTAGTATCTGCCCATTGTCCCAGAAATCTCAAAATCCAGATAAAAATGCCTTCATTTACATCAGTTCATATATGTAAAAGAAGATTTTCAAATACAGAGTAATCATCTGTAAAAAGGCTGCCTAAATATTTCAGGGTCATGTTGAAGAATAATAATGGGACCCTAAATATGAGGATCTGTTTTCATCCTAATAAAACTGCAGCTCCAGAAGAGGTAATTGGAGAAACCTAATTATTCATTTATGTTCTAATAAGGAAGGGCCTTCAGAGATGGAAGGCTACTGGCAGTGGAGTGGGATGTCATAACTGGAAGGCTTCAGAAATTCTGCAAAAAAAGACAAACTCTCTCTTACTTGTGAGGCCTCTTCACCTTGATCTGCAGGCAGACACTTAACCCTTGTGTGTCTATCAGTGTAATTCTCAGGCATCCCCCAAGTAATTCCCATTGCATTCAAAGGTAAATGATTTTAGCCAATATTCAGAAATGAAGCAAAAACATAGCACATACTGGAGCACTCAGTTCTTGCTAAAAATGGAAATAAAAGATGACAAAAAGAAGAAAGGGATGAGGGAAGGACATACCCAGGCTGGGAACCATATCATCATTTCAGAACTTCTCACCTCACACGCTCAAACTGGAAGGTGTCTGGAGGATTCAAAACCATACGGTGAGAAGGACAGAGAAGATGCTTTATGACTCCCCTACTACGAGAAACCAGACAAGAGGTGAATGAATAAAAGCCCCAAGATAGAAAACTGTGCTGCTAACAAGATAGAACAGCAGCTGTCTCAGGAAAGAGGAAAAAATATGAGGTGTAAGGAGCAATGGTGATGGCGCAGTGAGCTGGAGATGTCCCTAATCCAAAAACTAATGAGAACCAGGGAGTGTGGTCTTGAAGTGAAGCCAAAAGCTGTACCAAAGGAATTCAGTGGAAACAGAGGTAGCAGCTGTCATCAGGCAGCAAGGAGAGCTTGATTTGTGGGCTAATTAAATGTTCAGGGAACATGTTAATTTGACTGAAAAACTTTAAAAATGCTGACTGGATGACAACAGACCCAGTGGTTGTAAAGGACATTGAGGTGTATTATGGGGACAGGAGCCTTGAATTCTGGGCAGAGACAGCTTGTATGGAGTTTAACCTTACACATGTGAAGGAAGCATCCATGTAGGATGTACTAGGGTGGCCCTTTGAGGGCCAGTCCTGCATGTGCTGACTGCTGGACTGTCCAGGTGCTAGATAATCTCATTCAGGCTGCCCTTTGCCAGAGGATTTGGCAAGGTTCCTTCCATCCTGGGCTGTTCTGAGATTCTGAGCTGTGCAGATGATGTCCACATAGGTGGGAAGAGGATGGAGATGGGATATTCTCCCAGAACAGGCAGTGTAAGCAGCCACAGTAAGAGCTGCCTGCAGATGGGAGCACCTACCAGAGGAGCCAGCCCCAGGGGATCCCTAGGGACTGTGGGAGCGAGAGGGGATACAGCTGTGAGGCCTTGCCTGCACAGAAATATGGGAAGCTTTAGGAGAGCTGCTAGACAAGAACCAACAGAGGACTACCAAAAAATGACCTCAGGGACCATAGAGAGAGTCAAAACCACAGGTGTGACTAGAGATTCATGTCCTTACTGACCCCCAAGAAGGATACCCTGAGAAAGAGTCTGGTTGGTGCTGTCCTGAGAGGGGAGATGCTCCTAAAAAGCTATTTTCTGGACTCTATTCAGTAACCAAATTAGCAGACACAACCTAGAAGGCAGATGCCAGCTCCTCCCAACTTACATCAGTACCCATATTCATTTTTGTATGATCCAAAAGTACTTTTTCCTTCCATTTAACATTTATATACCTTTAATGAGAAGTAATATGTTATTCAGTCTGTTTTATTAGGTAGATAACAAGTCCCAACCCAATAAATTGAATCATGATTGTAACAGTTTCAAAGCAGAAGAATTGAGTTTCTTTGTATGTCCTACATCTTACACGAATTTTTTCTAAATTTTGACAGTTCCCCAAAACAATCAACTTTTTTTTTAAATTGTAATATGCATCCATGTGTACCCAGCAAAGCAATTGAAGCAGTAGAGAAAATCACTGTGCTGCAAATCATAACTGGTTTTCAGTGTGCTCCCAGCCTACTCTTACTGCAGGAGTGAAAGGGACCACAGGAATATTCAGAGTAAGATCCTCAGTGCTCTTTGTTGCTTTAAGTGAAAATGTTTCTTTATAGTCGTAGGAGTGATATATTTATGATCATAACAGCTCACATTTCATGGTGAAACATATTTGGGGTGATGGCAATTCTACTAAACACAGATTTCCTACAAAAAGGTTCTGTGCTGATTCCAATGTTAAAAGAGAAAAAAACGTATTATGGGAGCAGATGGTGGAGCTTGGTTTTGTTCTTGTTGTTTTAGTGGAAGGTTCAGAAACTATTTTTTTTTAAAGACCTGTACTTTCTGGTGAGAGCACTGGGTAAGCCTGTGCTGTGTGCTTGGATTTTAATACATGACGTGCAATCAAAAAAATTGAGCTATTAGGTAAAATACCAAGTCTTTTAGGAATCTGTCTTTTTAAACTTTTTCCACAAAACTAATGAGGAACAACTACTTGCAACTGTTTTACTCAACATTTAACTGTTTCTCTCAAGTATACTTACCATGAGTTAATGTGGTCGTCAACTTCCTGACCTATTTTTAGTATATATTGAATTATTGTTGTGTTCCTGTGTTATTTAACCTGCTTACCCCTTAGGTTCAGCACACAGTTTGAATTGGAGCATGCTCCAGCTTTTAGGAATTGTTTTTTTATGCATGTTTTGAACCAGCCCTTGCTTACAAAGCTTAAATCCCATTCATTGCAGTGAGAATAAAGTGTGTGTTTCAGTATTCTCAAAGCCTGTGGTTCTAAATACAGGAAATAGTCATTAAAAGAGATCTCATTCCTTAGGCTGGCATTATCTTGTGTTAAAATATAATTATAGTCATAGAATTGCTAGGAGAAATTACTTCAGTGAAAGACATAGTAATGAGGAGGTGTATTAGGTGAAATTACAAGAGAAAAATCATAAGTGGAAACAGCAGAGTGTTTTCACTTTGAGTTAGCATTATTTATAACAAAGTGTGTTTGTCTTGCTCTTGTTAGCTACCTGTTTTTGGGGGAATATATGTTTTTTAAATGGTTTTATACATACAAGTAAGGCAACTAATTTTTCTTCCGGGATTAGCTAAACAGTGTTTTAAGTAGGAAAACTCAATTTCTATTTCAGTTTTCAATTTTTTCTATTGAAATGCAAACCGCATCAGAATATTACCAGGTATTACAAGCTAAAAAGCAAAAGCTGTTTTTAAAATTAGTATTAATAACATGAAAAATATGAGAAAAATAAATAGATAATGTGTGATAATTTACAAAATGCAATATTCTGTAGTAATTTGATTTTCTGGAAAAGCATTTGCATCTAAGAAGTTGTTTTCTATGGGAGAGGGGCACGTGGAGTATTGCAATGCTTCCTGTCATTAACTGAGCAGCAAGATGCATTTACACACACAAAGAATGCAATTTTTTCTCATACCTGTATCTTAAATGTGGTTTAAAATACGCATATTTTTAAAAAATGCATGCGCTGGAAAAGTTTTCTCCTATACACATGCATCCAATTTTAGGTTCCACTTTTGTATAGCTTTTAGTGAGTGCTATTCCATGAAAGAAATTCCAGGCACATTATGATACATTTTTGTTTGGATTTCATAGTTCAATTGTTCCATATACGTTATGATATAAAAAGCCCCTGTGTTCTTCTACCCCAACTGCTTGTGTTCCATGACAGCAAAGAAGACCTCAGAACAGATGGTTATCCTGCTGTACTGGGGGAAAACTGGGTGTAAGGTGGTGTTTTTACTGAGGTTTCAGTTAAATGGCAATTATGGGATGCCTCATTCTATTCTTAATTAGACTAATTTGACCCCTGTGTGTATCATGTACAGGTCCAGAATAGAAATAGTGCTTTATTTTTTCCCAACACTTTTTAGCTTTATATGTAATGAACTATTAAAATGACATCCCACAACTATACATACAAAAAGAAGGGAAACTCTGTGTATTATTAGTGGCATTTTGGACAAGAAAAGGCAATAAAGAGTAGGGATATTTTCCACAGTCCATCCATCTTTTGTGCACATCCTGGTATACATGAAATGTGGCATATATATTTGAGAAAAAAATTCTTTCTTCCATTACTTCCCAGGCAGGAACCTTTCATGGCAGGTAGCCAACTAAAACTAGGGGTTTGTGGCAATTTGTGTACGTGTTTGATTTGGGTCCCTCTGTTATGGAGAAGTTTTCTCCCATTTTCCCCAGCTGAAGAACAATTCTGAATCAAAGCTTTTCTGCTATAAAGAAGGTAAGCAAGTCCATTATAGACTGAATATTTCAAAATGGAAAAAAATAGTCAATCAACATTTTTAGGTCCCTTCACCGGTTGCCTTGAAATTTTACAGGACTTTTGTCCTTGTTCTTCGAAGAGAATAAGAGAACCAATCTAAAGGTAATGCAGGGAGAAAAATCGGAAATTAAAATGTCAGATGCACTTAGTAGTGTCTCCATAAGAAGTACATTCTCTGATTAAATTCTGAGTAGTCAAAGCTTTGTGTGGGCAACATGCTTTTAGGCCAGATTTATGACACTGTGAGAACAGGACCTGCTTAAGAGCCAAACCTAAGACAGCTTTATTAGCTGTATTTTAATTAGTACTTCTTCCTTGAAAGCCCTAAGATAATGCTAAGTGCTTAAATATTCTCAAGCCACTTTATATCGGTAAAACTGAGGCACCGAAGAGAAAAACTAGGAACCTTTAATGGTCTTTAAAGCATTATCGAAATCACCAGGCTCTTAACTGGGTGTGAAATACATTTGAGATGCTTGAAGTCTGATATTTTATAGATCAGGAGTGGCAATAACTATTCGAAGAGAGCTCTGGAGCCCTGAGTGATCTGCAGTCCCTTTGCTGGTGTGTAGGGTTCACTGACCTGCACTGAGGTGGGGAACTTCCCATTTTTATCTCATTGCTCAGTATTTACAACCTGGTTTGGGGTTTTCCTGGGGATTTTTAATGGTTGATCAAAGGACAGTAAATGTGGATCACAATGTTAAACTGTCTACACCTGAATGCAGTCTTCTGTCCTAAATTCTTGTTCTGTGGTGGCTCCTCAGTCCTGCTCAAGTGAACAGTTGATACTGTAAAAAATAGCAGGTTTTGAACATAAGTGACAGAATGTTGTTTAAAAAACTAACAAGACTTAAAGTTGTGGCAAAACAGTAAGAATTTTTTTTCCCATTGATTTGTGAGAGGAAAGTCGAATAGATAATTTCCTCTTCTTTTTCTAACATCCATACCACTGAATTGTTTAGTTTTCCTTGTATATGCACTATAGGTAAATTCTTACATCTCTAGCTGCAAGAGGAAAACACAAAACAGGCTTTCTAATGCTTTTTTCCCACCTGTTCTGCAAAAAAATTATTTTTGCTTGTATACAACTTTGCTATTTCCACACTGCTGTACTTGTAAATAAGTTATTATCTCCAAAAGGATATTTCCATTGCTAATAAGATCAGAAATACCTTTACTGTGAGATATAAATAATTCACTGTTTTTCATGTCATCTGTTCATAAACAGAGAAACTTGTGTCTTTTTATTTCTTAAAATAGCTAACAAAACTCCCTACATGTGGATTCATTTTCTTTGGAATGTTTTCATCCACTGTTCAATTTTTCACTTTTTATTTTTAACTCCAGTTATTTTGGGGTTTGGGATGTTGTTGAGTTTTGGAAGGGGTTTTTTGTGTTTTGTTGTGGAGTTTTTGTGTTGGGTTTTTTGGATTTTTTTTTAAAGTACCTGACCTCAATGTATGGTATCTATGTGATACTCCATAGCATCTGATTTGCTACAATCTGTGTAATAAAGACTAAATTTCCACTGTATGCTTCTGAGACCTAATGTAACAAGGCCCAGAGACATTCAAAGGTCACAGCCATGGTGGCAATAATACATAATAATATTAATAATAACTTTAAAAATGACAGTGGATCAAATCTAAAAGTGACATAAAATCACTACTCTTAAATAACAATACCTATTTCTCTAAAATACTTCTCAAGGCTTTTCTAAACATACATTTACTGTGTTCTTTAGGAATATAAGAATAAAAAGCCACTGAAAAGCCCTGAAAAGCAGTGATGGAGTTTGCAAAGGCAAATGGCAAAGGCTGGGTTGGACCAGCCCCATACTTAAATTACACTGATCGTGCAGATGGGCAGAAGAATGAAATCAGTGCTGTGGTAAGCGTGGAATGGAGCACAGAATTAAACCAGGCACAAAGACTTCGAGGGGATCTGGTTGCAGAATCAGATATTTGCCACCGTTGCTATTTTTTTACTACTCCCTTCCCTTTTTTCTCCATTTCCACAGAGCTGATTTTCAGTATTTTCTTGATGATGGACTTTCTGATTTTCTCATGGCTACTTCCACATTCTTTGAAATTTTTCTCAGACTTGCAAGACTTGAGTCATATTAGTTCTATTTTTTTCCTTTGTGTTTCAAATACTTCTGTATTCTGTAAAATACCTGGGTATCAGTTTCCCAGTAGTCTCTGTTTTGTGGTTTGATGGCTATTCTTTAAGCATATACACCACCTACTCTCCAAATTAATGGCCATCTTTGGAGGTGCAACTGTTAGATGAGTATTCATTGGAATGTTTTTATTTAGACTTTCATTTCCACGAAAACAAGAAACAAAACCAAAACAACAACTTGTTGACTGCACAGTCAGACTAATCTTGAAAATCTACTTAGTTTTGAAAACCTACTGTCCTCTAAAGTCTGATTTCAAAACCTTTATTTTTTAGTGATGTTAAAACCAAAGTGAAACAGAGGCTTACTAGCCTGATCTGAATCTCTTAGAAGAGGGCATAAATATGTTGTGTAGCATTCTCCCAGGAATTAGGTAGAACAAATCTTTTGCGGATTATAATCTCAACTCCAAGATTTTATTCCCATAAAACAGCTAGTTGTGCGAATTATGTTTGCTTCCTTACACTGAAGCTTATGATTTATTTTGGTTTCAACTTTGTAGAATAATAGAATTTCTCACTGGCATTGCTTGTGTTGTAAATCTTTACAACCCAGGAGCTGTAATGGATAGAGTTAGTGTTCATATTCATCCATGCTCATTTTTGCAAACAATAGGACAGTATCAGCATGTGCTAACCTAGTACAGAGGAGGGGATTGAGGGATTTGGAAAATTGGTCCTGTATGGTTTAAAGGATCACTACTATTTAGAGGAATGTGTTTTGACTGCAGAATACTTTTCTTCCCATTCCTCCTGCTGAGCCTCCCATAACATTCAAATATAGAAGCAATTAAGTGAATTGTAATAAAAACACTTCATGCTTTCCCCTTTCTGTTCCGTGGACATGGATCACATTGAGTGTACAATTGATTGCAGTGGATAAAAGCTGATCTGTAAAGCCCAGTTACTCCTTCTGTCTAGCAGTTCCAAACTTCTTGTCAGTCATACTAGTGTATGCAGCTGCCAATTAATATTCTAAGAATCAAAACAGAGAAGCTTGTAACACAAAGACACCACAGAGAGTCCCTTAAATTAGTTTATTAGAGTATTCACATAAATGAATGTAAAGCATTTTGATGTGAAATACAGCTAAAACATTAACCTATGGATGTAAACATCGGTCAAATCAACATTCTATGGCAGCTGTTGGGTCACAGGTATCAGAACTGATAGCCAAAAAAAAAGGTTCTTGGAACACACAGGGCTTGTCTTACACGCATATTTTTTCTCTCTCTGTCCTCCCAGTTACATTTCTTAGCTCCATACACAGCTTCTGGCAGGTCCCTGCATTTGTGGGACTTGTTAAATGACTGTTACAGCTGTGCCTGTACTGGCTCTATATCTTCCCAAAATACTCTTGGCGAGTGAATGTCCTTCCTTTTCCCTGGAAGTCAGTGGTCTGTAAACCTGTGAAGTAAGAATGCTGTGAAGTAATTATTGGCTGTTAACAAATATTTGCCAGACACTTTGCACAACCAAAACTGAGACTGAAGTACAGTGTAATATGCACCTTATGGCTTGTTGGTGAGAAGTCATTTAAGCTGTGTAAGATGTTGAAAAAACTTTGCTATAAGTTACACAATTTCTTTACATTATACAAAAACTCTTCTAGAATTATTTGTAGCTGATTAATAAGACTGGAAAACATGGCTGAACAAAATACTTACTTAGCATTTTATTACATCTGTACACAAATACAGAAACCAGTGTTACTTAGGCTGCAAATCAAATACTCAAAAGCCATAAGCTTCCACAATTACGATACCAATGTATCCCCTTCTCCTTTTGCAGTCTGATAGTACATGTATGCCAAGTTACAAGTCGTGAAGGGAATTTGTACAAGGAATAAAGAAGCTCTGCCTGTGTCCTTCAAGCTTTACGTTCCTTCTGCACTATCTCCATCTCACCTCACAATGGAACTTTTTTTGCAGACTCCTCAGCCTGGTCTCTTCTTCCTCCTGAGGAGTATTCAAGCCAGCCCCACTGAGGATTTTTAATGACACTCCTACTCTTCCTGCCTTTTAAATTGTAGCCTTCTGAGCTTTTCTGAGCTTTTTGTCCAGTCCATGTATTTGCTCTTTGTTCTGCCTTAACAGAGATATGTTGATAATGTCCTGTTGGAGAAGATGGGAAAAAAATGGCTATGACAGAAAGGAAAAGCTTCTTTGTTCAACAAGGTGAGAATAAGAAGGCATTTCATGTACAGTCAGCAATTTTTTTATCTTTGGGATGTGGGGGTGGAGGCAGCAATTACTTTCCTCGGCTGTCTTATAAATGCCTGAGTAATATTGCCTGAGTTTTTAATAAGTCAGTCTGGGGCAGAGTTATGACTTAGAAGGGCTTTATGCAAAATCCATACATTTTTGAGAAATGCTGAATAGTTATAAAAAGACTCTAAATAATATAAAATATAAATAGAATTTTTTTTATGCTAAGATGAACAATAATTATACAATTGTGTTAGTGTAAAATTTGTTTCTGTGATGGTACAGAATTTCCTGTGATGTGCAATTCTATCAGGAGGGAAACTGGCTACTGGTGACATGTTTTCCTGGTTCTCACTTGGCCACATCCACATGGAACTAGTTTGTCAATCCCTGTGGTTATGCCATGAATCCAGGTTAAAAAACAAACAAACAAACAAACAAACCAACCAGAGGACTTGTCGTTGAAATAATAAAAAAAAGTTTTCCTAGGCAAAAAACCCCTGAGCTATGAGCATTTACAGAAAATGAAGCTTTATAAGCATATTATAATTACTAATGTTGCATTTACTTGAAGAGATATCATTACATTACAGCACAGTTATTTTGAAAGAATGTCTTACAAGCTTATTTAGACATGTTTTCAGCTCTTACATGCAGAGTTTAATTTACCAATTACTTCTGGCTTTGGCGTAATGTTATTTTACTTAAATACAGTGAAAAAAGGTTTTTTTTTTCTCAATGCTTAGGCAGAATTGTCAAATCTGAAGTTTTACATTTTAATGTTAAAATCTGCAATGTTAAAAAAAAAAAAAAAGTGTTTAGCATTGACAATTACAGAACAAAAAGTCATGAGAAAGAGATATGCACCAGAAAATGTTTGGGAAAAATAACCTGTGACATAATTTCATATCATGTAATATATTTTCTTTGTCCATGATTAACTGGATAAGTAGAAAGAAGCTTGAATTTCGGAAAAGAAAAAGAAAGATCAAATGATTTATTAGAAACTATTTGCAGCAGAAAGAATGAAAATAGGTTGCCTGGAAAAGCTGTGCAACCTCTAGCATTGGAGATATTTCAGAACATATTAGATACAGATATGTCAGAATGACTTACATAAATTTAGACAGCTGGAAAGAGGATAGGTTAAATAACCCCTGTTTTTTGTGACTGAAAACTGTGAAGGTACTGAAGTAGTCAAATTAAATAATATGTGATGTTTTTAGTTTCACATACAGAAATACAGGCAAATATTTACACAACAGGTGACTGGGAATTTCTGTGCTGTTCCAAGGAGATTTTTACTGACCTGATTCCTCAGTAATAATGAAAGCTTACAGATTAATTTGGGGGGACTTAGTAATGAACAAGAATAGAGATAAATGAAAAGAATGCTAATGAGAGTATTTTCAAAAATCAAAATCCACTTTTTTTACTCAACTCTGCCCAGCTCCATTGAAAATCCTAGTTCCAGGCACTGTTTCCTAGCATATTCTCATGCAGTTGGTGTAAGTTTAAATATTCCAAAAGCAAGTGAAACTGTAATTTTCTTTGCTGGACAGAGCCACAGTGCAGTTCAGATCCACAGCCTGCCCTCAGTCACACCTTCTCCTCATCACCTTCTCTCGGATAACACCTCATAATGCCTGAAAACATAAAGATCCATCCCAAAAGCTCTGAGGGACCTAAGTTTATTAAAAACACATGTTCATAACTCTATATAGGAACGGATTTTCCCCTTAAGGATAGAAAGGAAAGGACTCTGAATTAAATGTGAATGTGACTTATTAGCCCCATGATAGCAACCCATTTTCTTACCTTACTGTCTGTCTCCTTAGCAACTGTTTGTGGTTCCCAAAATGTGTGCTTTAAATAACTCTAAGAATATTATTTCAGTCTTAAAGACAAAGTGCTGCTGGTGTCAACTTAATAAAAGTGAACTATCTACTGCAAATTATTTGAAACAGAAATATTACCCGTTATTGATGCTCATGCCTCAAACCAATTAATACAGAGGTTCTGGTATGGGTTTCTTGAAAACAAGCTGCTACCATTGGAAATGACCTGGTAGTTAATTTTTCCCCTCTCAGAACTGGAACATTTTCCATGCCAAGAAACGTGGAGAAGAAACTACTATGCAAACTGTATGGTTTTTGGAGACTGCTAATTACATTTCCCCTGGCTGCAGCAACCTCAGGGCTTGCTATTTTGATGTTCTGCTGAGATTATCATCAGCATTTCGGCTCTTTGAACACAGATCTTAAGATGTTACAGCCACATCCACATCTTTTTATGCTTAAGTTCAACAAAGGCCTTTAGGACATTAATGGAAGTGTTGTTTGCTCATGAAAATGTGTGTCAGGACCATTGTGCTCATGAGAACTTCAGGGGCCTTTGTTGCCTGAAAAGGAATCACCCTTTCCTGTTCTGCCCCTGTTCGGCAGCACTTCCTTGAAGGACCTCTGGAGGCAATGTCACCCACCTAAGAGTGTGGATCTGTGGCAGTTTTGGCTTGTAAATTCACATTAACTTTAGGACACCATCTTATTTGTGCATTAGGCAAAATCTGTGCCTGTTGCACATCTACAGTAGTGATGTGACTACTGAGTGAGGCCAAAGGAACCTGCAACATGCAGTGGCTTTTAGTACAGGATCACAGAGCTGGTGGTCAGAAGGGATGTGGAATATTTCAATGGAAAGATCCAAAGAACTCTTTCCCTCGTGCCTGCCCTATTGCCCTTCCCCCTTTCCCATCCCCCATATTTTCATTACAGAAGAATGAAAGGCAGTTTCTGTTTCAATACAAATTAAATTAGTTATTACCATATCAATTTCAATTGGGCTAGTAGGAACAAGCAATTATAGTAAGTGGGAATTTAAAAGGTTTACTACTGGCCATTTTAATTCACAAATGGCCTGGTTAAGAATTTCTTACATGGGAAATGCTCCTGTTGGGCTTCAGAGGAATCTGTGCTCAAGCAGCAGCATTTCAGCACGTGGCCAGAAATGATGAAGCTTAGCAAACATATTCATATACTGTGTTTTGGAGATCTTTTATATGGCACATCAGTGCAACATCTACAGATATTTTTAAAACATCAGCATTAAACTGACAGGAGAAATTACAGAAAGTGATTTGAGGAGATATAGTAATAGGAAGAAACTAATTGAAATATAGTGGACTATTGAGGGTGAAGAGATACTTGCATCAGGACTGGGACACAGCAATAGATTTTTCAGCCTGATGGTTAGCACACTGATTTCATGTTTCAGCGAACATTTAAATTCATTTATACAAAGTCCTAAACAGAAAAGGAAAGAACATGGGCTAAAGATTCCTGTAGAATTCATGCTAGAACTTTTTTATATTCTCATCTTCCTCCCTCCAGGATATTCCAGATCCCTGTCACCTCACTGTTTCTTGAAGACCTGAATCTTTCACCCTGTGCTGTCAGCTTGCCCAGTTGTTCAATCCAGCTGCTATTTCTGCTGCCAGATAGCCTGGATTAAACAGGAGGAGTTGATTTCAAAAACACTAATGAGGGTATGGTTTCTAACTGCCAAGGAAAAGGTGTGAACTGCCAGTTTGGTGGCAAGGAAGGCACTGAGCATTTTCAGAACAGGGAAGGATTGGGAAAGGGTTCTACAGCAGTGTCTGAACAGAAGTTAATATATAGTTTTGTTAAAGGCTAGAGATGTGTTACTTTATTCCAGCTAAGGATTAAACCCTGTCTTTGAAGCTGTTTCCTGACATTGGTGCTCATTTCATATCAAAGGTGTAAAAATCTGGTTTAGATGTCTAGGAGAGATTCAGAGCTATAAAGCAATATAAAGGATGAGTAAGAAATGTCTAATAGGAAAATCCATGCATAACAAAGGATACAAGTTGTATTTGTGCAAGTTATGATTGTGTAAATACTTTTGCACAAAGTTCTGGGTCTGCCTCCTCCCATGGTTACCCAGAAGAGCACACGAGCACGCAGTCAGAACTAGGCTAAAAATCCTGTCTTCCTCATCTCTGGACTCTGTGCTGGGTGGTGCTCCTGGTGCTGGTACTGAAGGATAAGCAGGCTGCTTTGCACAGCAGCAAAATAGAATCCCTGTATTTAGGGATTTTGCAGAACTGCTTGTTTTCAAGGTTTTCTTTTCAGCCTGTTGAAAATTTAAATCACAAAAACTCTGCACAAGTTATAAATTGTAATACACTCTGTTTAGATGTGTCTTGTGATTTGTCTCATAGTCAGAGGTGATGATGCACTGAGCACTTTTAAAATATTCATTCTCACATCCTTTAGGAAGTACCCCAAGAATTCACAAAGCTGTCATTGCTCAGTTCTACTATACTGTTTGTACACTGTCAGTTTTTGGCACTTAACCACATCATTAATGTATAACTCCATTGTTTACTTAGTATTACAAAATCATTTTTTCATTCTGTAGAGGATACCTGGAAATTATATCCTCTTCCATTATATGCTCTTCCTTTTCTACCTGAAAATTATATCCTCTTCCATTATATGCTCTTCCTTTTCTACCTGGAAATTATATCCTCTTCCAATTATATCCTCTTCCCTGTAAACCACCCGAACTTTATGAACAGCAGAGCTTGTTTCTCTAATGAGAGAACAGTACTTGGCATGTGTTAAAGCATTCCAAAGTGATCCTTAGGAGTTGGCTGGTTTATAATTTTTTAATAATATCTAACAGTTTATTTGATATAAAGTTTGAAGACAGCTCACTATGGTTCTGTAATATAAAAAAATAAGCAAGAAATTACAATTGAAATAAGATTTAACTGTCTTTTGGGTTGATTTTTCTTACAGGTATAACATTGTATTATTTTTTTAATGTGGTTGAGTTTGTCCTAAAGAGCACTGTAAACGTGTGTTCAGAGTTGAACATACATAAAATCGTTTAGTCTCTCTTCCAAACTAACCTCCATTTGTGTTTGCATTACTTTCTGCTCTTAAGGAATTTTTCCACGTTTTTGTGCCTGTGGTTAGCAGGGAAATTCCTGCTGATGGATCCTGCTGTGATGTGTGGATCCTGAAGGGAGCAGCTGGGACTCGGGGGTGGTTTCAGCCCTCCCTATTAAGTTCAGTAGTTCAGCCCGCAAAGACAGATGTGGCTGTGAATCTTTCAGTACAAAGATGTGTAAACAAAATGCCTTTCCCCACACTTTTTAAAGAATAGAACAATGAAAATGATGAAGAATTAGTGATCATTGAACTCCCCTTTATATAGCTTTGTAAACTGTAAATCATTTAGCTAGGCTGAAAACAGAGATTTTCATTTTCTTTCTCCATGAGACAGTATGTCATAGCATCTGCAGGTGGAAGCCTGAACCATTCAGAGGAAAACCAGTTTGGAATAAGAAAGGGTCTCCTCATACTTTGCTGAAGCCAAGGAAAGCACCTGTTTGTTTAAGCTGTGTTTGGCTGGGGGAAAAACCTGAGATAGTGTAAGATCCCCCTCAACTTCTTAGAGAAGAAAAAGAATGGTCAGTTCCTTTCTACAGGATCTGCTAATGCATAAACCCTTGGACCTCTACTAATCATCCATAAAATCAGTGGGGACTGCTCAGTTCTCAAGATATTGAAACTTCTGAGCAGGGGTGAAAGCAGAACTGTCCAGGGAGCTTTTAATGCATGTGCAAAGCCTTTAAAGTAGGTCAGCAACATTTGAAGTTGGGCATCCTGAAGGCATGAGCCTGCTCCTTTGGATTGCAGGGGAGGGGGAAGAGAAACTTAATGGTTTCCACTTTTTGATCAGAAAAACCTTTATAGCCCTTAAATCCTTTCTAAATCCTTGTGGGGATCTTTTAGTTTTATTATGTGCTTGATGGCCACGAAATATTGGAAGGAAATTGGATGTGACAGTGTCAGGAAGAGTCTGCACGTAGCATTTCCGTGTTCGTTGTGACTCCAGTTGTGCTGCAGTTCCCTGTGTTCCATGCTGACCATTGCATGAGTGAGATGGATGAGCTGCTGGGAGAGGAATTCGGGCACTGGGATGACACAATCAGTGGCTACTGAGCTAGCACGTAATGTGGAACAAGGGTATGGGGCATCCATCCATCATCATCACAGACATTTACAGGTGTGATTCTGGAGGTATTCACCCAGCTAGAGCCCCATCATGTAAGGGAGTGGTACATTAGGATTCCTAAATGCAAATAGGATGGGAGTGCTGCCAATACTTCACAGGAGAAACCATGTCCTGATGCAAGTCAGCAAATACTTTTCCATAAAAATTCAGTGAGGCCAGAATCTCATTGTGTATCTAGGTTGGCAGGCTAGTTTAGGTCCTATATTCTGTGACTATCCTGTTAATTCAGGGACTTAGGGATTTTCTTTTTTCCAGCTGGAAGTATTACATTTTAGCAATCTTTTTCAGTATTCTTCTTTCTCTGTTGTACAGATATTTGTACTCACAAATTATCAACAACTAAAAATTCCACTTTTTTGTGATTATATCACCCAATATTTGATCAAAGACTATCTTAATTTGCCATGTCAGTGTAATTAGATATCCTACACAATAAGATAGATGCTGAAATTTTTCTGCTTGGTTCTCCTAAGGTGCAGAGGGAGCCCTTGTGAACTGTATAGTTCAACCAGCCCTGTGTTCTGCACATTATCTGTAGCAACATGTAGTATCCAATAGCTCTGGCAGGAGCCTGAGGGTGTGGGAAATACAGAAAGGCTCAGAGGCACCGAAGAGATCATAAGCTACTTAAATTCTATATTCTTTGTGACTTTTTAGGCTAAAATTTAAAAAGGAAAAGGTTAAAATTTCAAATAACAAAGGGATAGGTTAGAAAAAACCCTACAGCTGCCACAGGTAGAGTTGGAATAGCTAATGAGTTTTATACCACTGCTTAAAGGGCATAAATAACTACAGGGATACATATGTGTGAATTCTTTTTAAATTGTATTCTAGGTCTTGCAAGCTCCACATATTTTGAATCTGGAAGGCTAATGTATTTAACTCATACAATGATGCTAAAAGAACATTAATTTTAGGGTACATTTTAGTTACGTCTTGGCAGCCAGTGTGTGGGCAGCGCTCTGTCAGATCCAAAGAGAGGCACAAGCCAGCAGCTGAAAGTTCTGTCATTCCCATCACGTATTAAGAAAACTGAACAAGGACTGTGGTTTCTGTGCTGGCTTGTTGCCATCCAGGCTTTGCAGCTCCAAAGAAGGTGGAAAACCCAAGTATTTCTCACTCTTCAATATTACATAGTACTGCTGAGGTAAATGGTTTGCCAAATACTAGAACCCTTGGTCACATTTCTTATAGTTTAGACTTAAGAAGAGAAGATACTGTATATTTTCATTGTAAATTCAGAATAACTGTGCCTTACATGGACTGTCACATGGTACTCCTGAACAGAAATTGGACTTTGGGGTTTAATTGAAATCATACCCTTTCATTTTTGAGTCATGTTTAAGGAGTTCAGATATTTCTTTTGTTTTCCCTCACCTTAAAAGCTGACTGGATATTAGGTGAATATAACACTGGAAAACTTCTGTGTGTAAGGGTGCATAAGGTGTTGTTATAAAACAAATAGGATTGAATTGCTTATGCGAGCTGTTACTGTTATACAGTCATTGCATTAGGGTATTTTGAATTGTAAATAGGAGGAGAAAGTCTGTTTTGGGGAAATTTATTCCTTTTTGGATTGTTACGAAGAAATGCATTTGTGTGTGTTTTGAGATATTCTTGATTTAGGGAATATAAGGGTTGCATAATCAGGTCCTATTTGTATGTCTGGTAGACTCAGGGTGGCTGTCTGGGTGTTTTCACACAAGGTGCAGGTAATTACTGAGAGTCTGAAAATTCTTCCTGTCCTGTTCTCTCACCAGCCAGGTTTAGGTAATGCTCTTCCACCGTGGCCTTGTACCAGAAACAAAGGGTAAATGTAAGGAAAAGTCTTCTTCAAAATGGAAAAGCTTGCCAAAACTGCATTTCTCCTAAGGAATAAACAATGATCTTTGGGACAATTAAAACAATCAGTAGTCTTTGCTATAGTTCAGATTATGTGTCCTTGACATTAAGTGTGTTTTTATGTTCTCAAACAGGAAAACACTTCATGACTGGGCAGTAAAATGCTCCAGTACTAACAGTTTTACTGCTTTAGTGGTGCTGTTCGAGGGTCGCTTAGTGGGGCTGCTGTTGGAATACTGAAGAAGTAACACTGATTAGTCTGTCTCTGTTCTCTACTGTATTTCCTTACCTGCTTTCATTGTGATATTAGAAAAATCATCCTCTCACCCCTTTTCCTGTGTTAGGGGCTCAGCATGGTCTGAATACACGGAATTGTTCTCAAAATGCCTTCAACCTTCTGAAACAGAAAGTAGGAACTGAGGGGGAAAAAAATCTGCCAGTTAGATTTCAGTCCTTTACTTAAAGTTACTGTGTGCTTATTATTCAGTAAGCACAGCAATAGGCTCTCTGTTGTGTTTTATTATGTATTATTTTATCTTCAGAAAAGCGTAACATCATAGCTGTAGCTGAAGAACCCAGAACTTCAATAAAGATGATTTATACTGTCTTTAACAACAAGCTATTTGACAAGTACAGTAGGAATAATACATCAAGAGATTGGTTTCTGAATATACTCTGAAATTTTGATTTCTCTGTAGTAGGTTACTTTATCCTAATAGATTAATGAAAGTATCATTCTTATGATTGTTTACTTTCCACAAAAATTCTGGGGTTTTGGAACAAAGGAAATAAGTACATTTATTCATTAGAAAACATTTCATTATTTCTGCTTCATTTTGCATTTCTTTGTCCTAAAGCGTTTAAGCTTTCATTTTTCTCCTGTCTCAAATAGAAGCTTGCTGAATTTAAAAAATGAACAAAACAGAAAAACAAACAAACAAACAAACAAAAAACCCAAGAAAACTCTCCCCTCCCCAGAAGGCAGCTGGTTTGATGTGATGAGGGATAATTTTGTATCACACCTGGGGAAAAAAATTAAAATTAAGTAATAGGTATAAGTTAATTTACTAAACAAAACAGCTGCCCTTTTAATGGTGGTAGGTTTACATATTCCAGCTTCTTGGAGAGTTCACAGTTAGAGAAGTTAGGATGAAATTAGTATGAAGTTATCTGAAGTTGTCCAGGAGAAAGCTGGTTTGAGTCCTTTGATTTTAAAGGCAGAGGAAATAAGTTTTTCCTATATTAGAACAAGTTTAAGCACCTCTGACATCTCTTCCTGTAGACTGTGATCCACTACTGGAAAGTGCTTGATGGGGAATTCAATGTTCTGCAAAGATGGGTTTCCCAGTAAACATAAGACTCAAACTATCTTGAAGAAATTGTAATCTTCAAAATCTATCATGTCATTAAATAATTCTTTTCTATGGTTTCCTCACGTTGGTTCAAGGTGTAATGATTCCTTAGGCTGCTGTTACTAATTCATTGATATCATTCTGATAGTGGAAGTAAATCATAGCAGCACAAGCATTCCCATAAAAAAAGTATTACATCTTTGGTAGCATGGTTCAAAGAATTCTGCATAAAACAATTCAGGAAGGAGGAAGAAAGTTTTAATAACCATCCTTTCTCTTTTAGTTTTATAGAGTGTGGCTCTGCTATCCTCAGCTTTTTAAAGATGTTTCTTAAACCAGTTAATTTACTGGTTTATTGTTAGGGTGAAAACACCCAAAATAATAATTTAATTATTATTTTTGTCTCACTGGAATTCTTAGTGCTCCAAAAGATTAGTTTTGTCCAGAAGTTTTCTAACAGTGGCTTTATAGAGTATTTGGATGTTTTCTAGATCACATAACTTGTATTAATTATTTAAAATTGTTTGGATGCAGATTCTGTTGAATATATGTATATATTGCTATGTGCAAAATGTCGATCATGGTTTGCTCAGTTTTCTGAAGGAGAGGAAGATTTAAGTAAATTCTGTAATGAATACAACACAGTTTAGAAGCATTACATTTTCAGCTGGAAATTTTCCTGTGTCAGAAGTTCCCAGTCAGTGCCTGGTGGTTGTGTGCACTCTGGCCTGCTTTGAACTGTGCACCACAAGCTGTTCAGCCCAGCAGAAGGAAGGTCCTCTTGTGTGGAATTACCCCATCATGGAAACAAGAGGCAGATGTGACTCAAGACGTCTTCTACATCATCTACCTGCCCTGGGAGTGCAACACTGGGATGAAAGCATCAGTGTTGTGCGTTGTTGTGTAAGGTGCCACCCATCCTACCTCATGCAGGGAGCCCTGAGCTGCTGCCAGGCAGTGCTGGTACCCTGGCAATGCTCTGCAAGTGCTACGACCTGTGAGCATCTCAAAATGGCAAAGGAACCAAAGACCTTGTGACTGTTCAACCCTCCTGCAAAGAGGCTCTTGAGATCATGAGTGTCTTAAAAAGTCTTAAGATGTGAGAGTCCTTGATAGTCTTAGGAGTGCTGGTGATTCTCCCCCCTACTTCTTGAAAACATGAAAAATCCCACCTGCCCCAGACAGTCTAGAAGCAGCTGGCAGAAACACACGCTGGCTGAGAGTGGGTGTGTAAGCTGGATTAGAGATGTTTAAATATTCTTGTAAACATAGTTAACCTATCCTCAGCAATCAGTCTCAGCTGGATGAGTACTACAGAGTTCTGACACTTTTAGAAAATCTAAAACTGACTATGCTGTCTCAATGGCTTTTTCAAAAAGAACCATCTGTAATAAAGCACATGCATATATTAGAATAATTTTAAGAAGACGTTTACATCATAATGAATGGGAAAAAATATTGCAATACATGATTTGCATCCTTAGAACTCAGCAGCCTCAGTGAAACTTCCCTGTGTCAAACATTAGAAGAATGCGAGTTCATATTAGGACTTTTAAGGAAATAGAAATGGAACAACTTCTAAGCTGTCCTAAAAGTCTGCCTTAAACTTTAAAGAGATTTTAAAATTCCTAATTTTTTTAAATGGCAATGCTGTGGTTAAATGGTATAAATTTGCTGAAATACCTACTGTAGAGCATAATTATCTACCATGGAATATTCAGCTGTTTTAAGTTTTGCCCAGGAAAGCCTTGGCACAGGTGCATCTGTTTATTAAATGAGAACTAGAGAAGACACATTTTTCTAGTGGGGCCTTTGTTTATCACTGTGAGAAGGCCGTTCCAGGTGCATCCCATAAATGACCTGTGCATCTCTTGTTGCCAGCAAGGTTTTGGACCCCCAGGTGGACATAAAAAGGTGTTTTGTATAAGAGTGATATGTACAAGGATTGAAAAGAAAAACTGTAGTCTAATTCCAGCCTGCCATAAGGCTGAGGCCAAAATCTAATCTGATTTTGCACTAGTAAGAAACTGCAGAATATCTTAGCAGATTTTGCCTAGTTAGTTTGCAGATCTTCCATGCATTTGCAGAGGACCCACCAGTAATTTTGGCAGGATGAACGTGACCAAGAGCTTTCTTTCCACTCATCAGGAGCCTAATGATCTTCTGGTATGGCTCAGTGGGAAATAAGGGTTCAACCACTCCAGAGTTAGAGGGTGAAATGGTCATTTATTGAAAGGTGCACTGGCTTATAAAGAGTAGGGTTGGAAGGCACTGGAAAAGAAGGCAGGTTCTGGGTGGAGCATGCAAATGGGAGACATATATGGAAGACAGGAGTTGGACATAACCATAAATGGAAAGGGATAACCATATAAGGGATTACCATATAAGGCAATGCTGCAATGCAGCACTAAACAACCAATCGGGGAAAGAGGAATAACAGGGAATGCAGAACAACGGGGATTTTTATGAAAATTGTGAAAAAGGGTAAAGCGAAGGGTAAAAATACAATGTGCTTTAAACATAAACTTGGGTACAGAGTCACAACAGTCCAAGCAGTCTACAGGTGTTGTTTTCAGGACTCCCGCAGATCTCCTCGCAGACATCTATTTCTTTTTTCCACATTTCATAATCAGACTTCTCTTGGTCTCCCACAGTCTTCAGCTGTGACCAAGGCAGGTCATTAGAAAGAACCATCAGCTTTCAGAGACAGTGTGGGCAGCAGGTGGAGCAGTTGGGTGGGGTAGGTGAGAGAAACTTTCAGAAGAGTGCTTCTCCAGCGGCAAAGGAGCCATGCAAAAGTGAGTAGGAGCAGCATGGGCAAATGGTTAAGGAAGGAAGAAATGGTCCTTGGTTGTTGAACAAGAACAGAGAGGAGAGTCTGGAATTACAGGTTCATTTCTTCTCCCAGAGCAGCCACGACGAGGGTCCAAGGATTCCCATGTCAGATCACAGAGAGGCCCCATGCAGTGCACAGGACTCCTCTGCTCTTTAGATTATGGTTTTAAACACCACTTTTTCCCCCTCTGCTTTCAGGTCCACTCCCTTTTGGAAGGGAAGATGGGTGATTAGGTGGCATCTACACCAGGTCTGGACGTTCTCGTACCAAACGTTCTGTTCTGCTTGATGCCTTATCCTTTCTCAGTGATCTAAGTACAGATTTCAACAAGCATTTCTATTTGGACAGTTGGATGGGAAGGTTACTGAACTTGATTTTGCTGACTTCAGGCCAGCAAATAGGAAGCATTTGAGGTACACTTTTTATAGTCTTTTTCCCTGTAACATTTACTCTTGTGGAAAGCTTTGTTAGCACGGTACTTTCACTGTTAGACGTTCCTCTTTCTTGGAAAAAAAGTCTGTTATTTATTCAAACCAAGGTCTGGCTCATTTCCAAGTCTGCAGGTGCATTATCTCAGGGAGCAAAATTGTCAGCAAAGCTGTGCAGACTACAACATTATAAAGTCACGACTTTTATTAAAGACCAGGCCAAAAAGAAAGCAACTGTCTTTTTTTTTTTTTTTTTTCACAAACCTGCTGGTGGCTTAGAGTGCAGCTTGTAGTAAGTATACTTTCTGAAAGGATAGATGTACTGGACTCACCCTTCTCTTTGGAAGAAGTGGTAACAGTTCTAGGACTTCATTAAAAAATATGAGGGGGGTGGTATCTAACTCTTGGAAAAGATGTATTAGGAACTACTATGCTAAAAGATTGGGTTTGTGTTTATTTATAGTCTGCTCAGCACATTTTTATTTGCTTTATGACTATATTAAGGGCTTGTTAAGTCTTAATTTGATGTCATACACACCATCTTCATAATATATGTTTGGATTTCACGCATTATCTCTAGAGTAGACAATAAGTATGCATAATCACCTAATCACTTCTGTGGAAATGATAAATCATAAGATGAATGACTTTACCAGTTTGAAAGGGAAAGAAAAATATATAATTTATGAAGGAGGTTCTTCTACAGGAGGTTATGAAGAGGCATAATACAAAAAGAAAACCTTTTTTTATTTCTGGGTGTGATGTTTTTAAATAGCACCTTCTACAGTAACTAGATTTTCATGTTCATTCAGGGCACTGTAGGTGCTGGTACCTCACCTACACTCACATTTATTTCCCCTCTACATCAGCAAGAGTGAGGGGAGATGTTTCTGAGGAAAGTACTTGGGACCAAAGGATCCTAAAGAGCTGACAAATTTATGTGTTACCTTTGCCATCATAGACATTTTCTTTAATGCCCAGAAGTACAACCAGCTGAATGTGAGCAGACTGTTCAGCCTCTGGAGAACTCCATTGCCTTCAGGAGTAATCAGCTTGGGCACAGCAGTATGACCCTAAAGTGAACTACTGAGTACAGCCATGAAACATCACCAGCTTTATCCCATTGCTTTGGTTCTAAGAGCATGATTGTGAGAATGAGAAAAAACACAGTAAATCAAAGCAATCTAAATAAACACACCAGCAAAATTTCCCTTTATTCAACACACTATTCTTCTACTCTATTTACCAATTCTTTTTTACCCTTCACCTCTTATTAAACCTAAATGGAAAGATCAGAGGGAAAAAAAAAACACCAAAGGGAGGGAAGGATCAAGTAAGTTTTATCTCACTGAAAGGAATGATAAAGGTCCCATTGACTTCAATGGGCACGTCTCCTTCTGTGCTTTACTTTGATTCAGAAGCGTGCTTTTGAAGCAGATCATCAGCACTTGCTGGGCTTTGACTCACATCCTGAAGTGTTTGTAGAGACACAAACTGAGTTCCTTTTGAGTTAGACTGAACTTAAGGATGTATTCCAGTCACACACCTGATGTGCTTCAGCCTCACATTCAGACCACAGGATGAGAGAAGGGCTAATCTGAAGTACAAATGCTCTTGAGCGGATGTAACGTGGACATTGAGTTCTGTGCAGCACCACCTTAATGTTTTAAGTCTTCTCCTGCTAGGCCACATTATTGGCAAACACAGACATGAGCAATGAATCCAGGATTAGTCTATATGTTTGTTGTTTTGAAAGACATTGGACTCTTTGGTGCATTAACAGCTTCCTTAAAATACGTTGAGTGATGTGATGGCTTCCAGAAATGAGGAAGGATTCAGCTGAGATTCAATATGGAACTGAAATTATGAGAAGAAAAGAAATATCTGAAATTAATTTGCGAGTCATCTTTTGAGTTTAATAATATTGTGGATTATAATTTAGGGGATTCATGTATAAAACTGTTGTTATGAAGTACTGTCAATGTGCTTGACTGGTCTAGAACATCTTGAAGAAGATGACATTTTGAGAATGAGTGTTTGCAGAACCAACTTATAAATTAAATACTCTGTTTAGAGCGAAATAGCTGAGCTGTATTTGCTTTCTTTCTAGCACTGTAATAATACCTTGTGAGGCATCGTTATAGTTTTTGAGGGGTTTTCTAAATGAAAATTTGAAAGGAAAAATTGGGCAGCTCTTTTGTGACAGGGAACAGGAACATAACAGATGTGATTTTATGCATTGTATTAACTTTTTGTGGTCTTACAGCACATGTCTTTTTAATTGGGACCGCTTTAAAATATACCATTAGTGATCTGAATTAATTAGAGGTAATGTAAAAATCAAGGGCTTAAAAAGACATGTCACATAGCATGTGTTTGTTCATAAGATATGACAGTAACTCTGCAGAGGAAATTAATATTGATATGTATATTGAAACAGAAATACACTGGAGAGGAAGAGAGGCGGAGGAGACTGCTCTTTGCCAGCCTTAATACTGGAAAAAAATTATATTGACTACAATTTCTAAGCATGTTCTGTTGGTTCCTCCCAGTGTGATTTCATTTCTCTGAGAGAAGTGATGATTCCAGTAATACTCCTATGTTTCAGGCGCATAAAGCTCCATAACTGAGTCAGTTTTCCTAGCTACCATTACACTAAAATATTTCTGTGAAAACTTGGAGACTATGCTACCACCTACACAGGTTTTGTTGGGTACATGAAAGCAGGAGCATTCAGTCTACATATTAAGCTTTACACAAATTTCTCCATTTAATTTTCTGACTGTCTTCGTGGGGTAATCAATCTATGTCAGTGTTGCTTTTATGTTCTCTTTGGTAGCAAGCCAGCAGGTTTTGTGTATTTGGAGTAGGGCAGTGGGCTTTTGTGTTAAGCATAGATTTTTTTTTATTGTTTAATTTTTAACTGGGTGAATTTAGAGCTGTATCAAGATGTATATCTTACATTTCAGAACCATTTGTAAATGTTTTGATTAGCAGAAGTTTGTCTGCAGTTGGGTAAAATTCTAGTATATTTTTTTAATGTAAAAAAATATCCAGTGGTCAGTTGTTAAATAGCTAAGAACATGAAGTGTGTTGTAAATCAGTGATGTGCCTGGTTACTGCCTATAAGAAGAGCCTCATCTCTATTGGGATTCTCTAGTGGGACAGTAAATGGAACAGAGTGTGCTGATAGGGTTTCCTATCATTCTTCTCAATTTTTTTGCTTTGTTCCTACTTTTTTTTCGAGATACGCACCAGACATAAGAACCTCCCACTACAAAAGTTCCCATAGTAACATCCCCGAGGATTTCAGAATAAACTGCATGCCATCAGCAGACTCCTAGTTTAGATGCAGCTGTGCTGATGAGTGCCTTGGCTGGCTTAGCTTCTGGTGGCTGGGAATTTCTGTCCTTCTGCAGCTGTACCACAGAAGAACTCTCACCTGTGGTATCTCCAGCAGAACTGTGTGTGGCTTTAGCTGTGCTACGGTGGCTGTGTGGGATTAAAATTTGATCAGTGCATGAAGTCTTGAGGGTTTTAAGTACCTTGAAGTAAAGAAGACTTTTGTATGTGTGTTTGTGTGCATTTATATAACTTCCCTGAGTACCATGGGGTACCTGGCTTCAGAGCTTTGGAGTGATGTTCTAACACACGCTGGTTATCTGTAAAAAAGTACTAGTTCAGTAGTGAATGGATTGTAAGCTTCTGACCTTTCTCCCATGTGAGATTATGGCCCATGACCCAAAAGGTCAGGGCAGTTAATCAGAGCCACTGCCACTGAAACACAGTTTTCTGGGTATGAGCATCTAAACAAAAACTTGCACATGTTTTTATTCTCTCAGTGTAGCCCAAAATAATTTGCCAACAGGTTTGTCTTCATTGTTGCCTTTCAGGTTTGTTCCAAAGGATTGTACAGAAAATTAATACTTTTTCTAACACTTTCTCTAAGAACGTTCATTCTTGCATTCTTCTTCCTGTTAGGTTGTTGGTTTGGGTCTATGTTTTTCTTTATAAGAAACAGAGCCTGTATTCTTTCCAGTTACTAGCAAGCAGAGAGCCTTATTTATGTTGAGCATAGAAAAGGTTATTTGAATGTTGAAATAAAATCCTATTTATGTTAATCTGTTGTTTGAGTGCTGTGACAAGGATTTTTTTTTCTGTTCAAGACAACAAGGTGGAAATTAAGTGATCAGCTCGAAAGGACTATAGTGCATGTGGGATAGTTCAGCAGCATAATCAACTCTATTTCCTGTATCCTCTTTCTAGCAGGTTTGAAGGTGTGTGCCTGGTCTGAATAGCAAACCCAGTTCAGTTCAATTCAACGAGTTCCTTATTTGTCATAATTCATGCCATAGAAATAATACTAGAGTATTTCCTTTGTGACCAAAGGGGCATAGGTTGCTGAGCTGGCTCAAGATTTATTTCACTGGAATAACAGGAGTGCTTAGTATGTTGAAAGTTTCTGTCATTCTGGTGGGGTGGAATCCTGACACACTCCAATAATTGGCTTACCAGTGGAAAATATGAGACCTCTCTGATAAAGCAATAGAATACTGAGATTTTAATTCTTATTTTTAACAAGAGTTTACTTTTATGGCTTATTGGTAAAATCATGTGATATTGCTCAAAGTCATGAATTATGTAAAATTACCCTGTAAGCTCAGAAAGGCCAGGAGGGTCCTTAAAAGTGCTGTTTCAGGACAGGCTGCACATTTTTTTGCACTTGAAGAAAATTCCCTTTCTTTCTTCCTGTCCATGTCTTTTTACAAACAGCTCTAATGATCCAATTTATATGTCTATCAATACCTTATGAACTGGAGGAGTTGAAACTGCAGAGCAGGCTCATATCCTTTCAAGGGAACAGAGGGAAATTAGGGTAGATTGCATTGTTGCTTGTACCAGTTTTCTCTGAGGATGTGAGCCAGCAATGGCAATCCTAAAGGGTTTGCAGAAGGCCAAACAGGTGGTTCTGGCAATCTCAGGAGCAGCTGGGAGCTCTGAGTCGCTCTGGCTTTCACCTGACAACCAGAGAAAAGCTGTTGCTCAGCCATGGAGAGCTGGCTTAGGTCTGAGGAAGGACATGGAGTCTTTTAGGTGTCATCAATTATTGTGTTCTGTCCTTCAGCATCCCAATGATCTGTAGATATTCCTCACCAGCTGTGAAGTAGCTGATGAAGTAGCTAAAGCCTGTGAAAGCCATTAGGATTAGCAGGGCAAAAGGGTGGTCTATTGGGGAAAAATGTGTGCATGTGTGTATGTACAAGTGAACGTACATCCCCTAGTTACTTCCAAACTACATACACAGTGTCAAGAAGCTTTGGGACAGCTGCAAGGGCTGTTTTCACTCTGTTGATTGCAGGTGTAGAAACCTCTGCAGCACTGCCAAAAGTTATTTCAAAGCAAATAATGTACTCTACTAAGCACTCTGCTAAGATGCTAGTGACCACTCCTTTGCCGGTATTTAACTTCTCCAGATAAACCTGGAATTCATGGAATTGTAGAAAACGATTTTTTGAATGAACTTAAATTCTGAAGCAAATACAGGTACTGACCTGGAAGTCAAGAAAAACACTGTTTTATGAGTGGTGAAATCTGGATGCACCTTTGTTAATGAAGGAATGAAATAAACCTTCCATGCAACAGGATGAGGTATAAATCATTTTGAATAGTGCTCCTAAGATGAGCACAGGAGTCTGCAATATTTTATGGAAGTGGTAAAAATTAAGGAGGCATTATATGTGATTTATATCAATCAATCAGCATCTAGCTGTGATATAATTGTGTGCATTTGACAACAACCTTTCCTACTAGGTTGCACTGATCAAGAAAAGGCAGTTCTTTGAAGCCCTGTAGCACAGGATACATCTGTGCTGTATGAACATTATATTAGTTATCCACTTTATGCTGGAAATGTAATTGTAAAAGTGTGGACTTTCAGAAAACAATACATATGCAAATCTTTCTAATAAGAGAGAGAAATTGGTTTTGCTTACTGTGCTGAAATTTTCAGATATTAAAAAGTAGTAAGTGCAAATTGAGCTGTGGTTTTTTTTTTACTTTATTCCAATGCATGCTTATTATTTAATAGAATTTTCTTTATAGGCGTGCTGTATATTTTATTACTAGAGTGTGGGAGCATATACTGCATTTTGCAGCTCAAGTATCATAGACACCTAATTTTAGATTAAGCAAGCAAATCCAGGAGTAAATATGGTCATGCAGGTTTAGTTGTACAGCACCTCACCATACCTGTTTTTTCTTAACCACTTTTCTTAAGCCTGAAAAACAGCTTATGAATTGATACATTGGCCTGTGGTAATCAGTGCTATTAATCTCAAAGGAAATGACAGCAAATGGAGAAAAAAAACACATGCCAACATGCTGCAGTGCAGTTGCTACCTGATGGGTGTTTATAGATGTATGTAGCACGAATGCAGGCAAATCAAAACCATTAAGATAGCTGATGAGCAGGAGGTGGACAATAGCCAAATGATAAAACTGAGCAAAAAAAGAATTAGCCACCCAGGGGAGCGGTCTGTCCTTAAAAATAGAATAGCAGTCAGACAGCAGTCAGGGGTGGGGATATCAGAGCAATAATGGGCCAAGTCAGTTAAGAATATTGACAGGAACGGCAACAGTGGGGTTATGAAATTTCCTATTTCGGAGGAACTTTATATTAAATCCCATGGACCTCATCCAATCATTATGCACAAAAAAATCTCTTTTAGCCAAATATCAGAGTCTTTGGATAAATTTACTTGCACTTCTGAGAGTGGAGGAGCTTACTCATACTTACCAGTCCTTTCCCCTTGCACCCTGACACTCTAACTCTGCATCCTTGGTTGAGGTGGATTTCAAATGGACAAAAGCATGGTTGGATCTGTCTGGCAGAGTTTTGTTCTTTTACCATAATTTTATTAATTTCAGTAAAACAAAAAGAAAGAGCAGATTATGACAGAATAAATGTGTGAACACAAACAGCTATTTTGCTCTAATTTGAAACATCCTTTTAAAAAAAAAGGTGAGTGGTTAGTAGTCACAGGGTAAATCCTTCCAAGAAGCAATACTATCACAGGCTCAAGACTGCTTGGCACAGGTAGAACTTCAACTGGGAATTATTTGTTACATACATAAGTACTCTTGACTATGTGCAAAGTGTGAATGCCTGCACAATGGTGGAATGTTGAAGGAAGGACTACTTTGAACGTGCTATATTCGCTCCAAATTTTTTGCTTCCTGATTACTGCCTGGAGCCCCTTGAATAAAAATGTAGGTCAGAGCAACTTGAGGTTGCTTTAAGTTCCCACGTGACCCAAGGAAGCATTCAGACTGTACTGTAGCATATGAATTCCTGATTGCTTTCAGCTTTGTTTCAGTCAAGCACAGCTCTCAAAAAATAAAGCACTTCCAACATAATAACTTGTAATGACATTCTGCCATAGGATTTACCTCAGCTCTCACTTATTCAGCTTGAGAAACGGGTACTGGCTCTATGTGTTTACATGACACACTTTGTAAAAGAAAATCTTTGAAGAGGAATTATCAAAGTGTAAGTAACCTGCTACTATGTTGAAAACAATTTTCTAGATTCTGCTCTGTACCAGTGGAGGGCCACCATGAAGTGTAATCTGGAGTGTTTTTCTCCCAAGATATATGTCAAAGCTGCTCCCTGGAAGATGTGCCAAAAGCACTCCTTAAAGCTGGATTTTTGAGAGTGCTTGACCTCAGCTATGCTGAAGCTATTTAGCTGAATGCTAATGCTATTGGAGTTAAGAGGAACACAACCAGCCCAACAGTGAACTCTTCTGAAGGATTATTCACCTCCACGTCCCTGCCTCCTAGCATTGTGCTACAGGGAGAAATCTTCAAGGGAGTGTTAGTGAGCTCTTAGTTCTGGTACATCCTGAGTTCCTTTTACAACTGTAATAATAGAAAACTATAACTCATACACTCTGTCATTCAGTCTTTCTCCCTCTCTCTCTGCATTCCATCTCCCACAGTGCTGTATAAAATCAAAAATGCAGCAAGAAGAGTTTAGATGCCTAATTAAGAGTATCTTCCTGTGTGCATTAATCTTCTAAGTAGGAATCTCTGGTTTTCTTTCTCTTCTGGTTTTTAAAATAGTCAACCTTCCTAGAGAGTTTCATGGAAATTTTCTTGTATAAGGACTACTTTCTTGTCTTTGTCAGTATAAGTAGATTAGACTTTTAAATTTACAATATTGCCATTTATTTTTAATAGGTAAAATATTGTGTGTTCTAAAGGAGAAAATTGCAGCTTTTAATTACTTAGTATTTGTTTAATTTCCTAGTAATCGCTACAGCTAATTCTGATGGATCATAGCATATTTACTTAAACTTTTCACATTATTTCCTATGTTTGAGTTAGAAATGCATTATTTTGCCTTTTGCACTGTTATTCTGGAGTTCTCAACTATGCAGTAATCTTTATTGGATTTTTTAATAGAAAGCATTGTCTCTTAATGAAAATAGACTTGAATTGTGTTCTGGAATGTTACCATCACTCCTTAGGAAATTTGTAAAATAATGAGATGAAATAGAGATCTTTGGAAGTGCCTTGTTGCACAACTGTTAGAAATGTGAATAAATGTGCTAAGATGAACAAATGGGAGATAAGGACCTGCTGTGATTTATGTTCAAACACTCTGTAAAGAACAGAGTCTGGGAGCCAGTTTAGAAAATTCAGTGAGTAACTCACAGAGTGTGTTTAAAATAATTCAAGGCATAAAACTCCAAAATTAAAAAAAAAACAAAACAACCAACCAACAAAAAAAAAAACCCAAACCCAACAACAAGAGAAACAAGCAACTAAACCAAACACACAGAGAAGGTGAGTGGGGATTTTTCATTATCTACTGTCATATCTTTCTACAGGAAATATTTATTTGGAAGCTTTCACATAGATTGCACCATAATAATCTCATTAAAGGTACCATGAATGTTGCATTTCAAGGGGAACCTCAGATCTGTGTTGTCTTAGCTGCTTGTGGAGTGCCATGATGTAGTTAGAAATTGAGCTCTGGGGGAAGCATGACTCAGATTGTGAGTACTGAAGATTTATACAGTCCAGAAAACACCGTGAACACACACAGGAATGCTTGTGGGTTATGTTTCTGTAACAAATTGCAGAAAAATGCTGTATAATTTTACACACTAGTTGAGAAGATAACCTTCTTCTTGTGATCCTTCAGCTGCAGTACAGTAGGGGCTGACAGGTGTAGGAAGCTATACTTTAAAAAAACACATTATCAAAGCAGTAACATGAAAGCCTGGAAACAGCAGAGCTCCTGGTGCTGGGTGGAGAGTATTGGATAGCACATGGTCCATGGTAAAACTGAGAGGGTTGGGTTAGTACAGCCTAAATACTGAGAAACAAAATGAAATGATGTGACACAAAGCATATTTTCAAGGAGATATTGGTGCAGTCCTCAGGCAATAGCATAATCAAGATAGTGACTAAATGATAAACACTTCTTGAAGGCACACTTTTTAACCCACTTGTTGAAATGGCACCACAGAGACAAGTCCAGGGCTGTACTCAATCTTCTGATTGGAATAATTTTAAATAGCATTCTCTCCTCAGATCGAGTACATACAGCAGCATCCAAGCTTATGGTTGAGACAGAAATTGAGTTAAAATGTTCAAAGTACATGTCAAATTAAACCGACGTAAAAATAAAATGGTAGCTGTTTAGCCTGATACATAGAGCTCCAGTTGCTTTATACTGCTTGTGGATAGAGTGGTTTGAGTAAATGTCTTTAGGATTGCAGTGAAATATGTGAAGAAATATAGAAAAAATTAAAGAGATTACTTTGGGTATAGAGGTAAAAGTTATCTAAGGAAAAAATACTTTCAGTAAGCAGAGCAAAACAGTACCATCATTTTTGAATTATGTAGTAGTTTGGAAATATTAATCTGACTTTCATGAGATTTTATGAGTTCTTTACTGGAAGATGCTTCCATTAAGCAGCAATCATCCATGCCAAGTCAATATTTGTGAACTATGAGACAGGGAGGTCTGAAAATATGTCGATATGCTTTCTAAAACCTCCATGGAATCAGAACAAGAGTTGTAATTAGTACAAGTCAGAGGCCGTCATTGTTAAACAAGACATCAAAAGGCAAACAGAGTACCTACCATGGCAGTGTCTGATAGAGGAACCAGCAGTTCACAGAAATATAAACATGTAAATAAGATTAAGAAAATGGATCAATATAATGTCCAGGGGGAGTTGAGATATTTTCAAGGAAATTATTTACTATTTTCCCAGTAGTAATTGTTGACTGTAAAGAACCAGTGATATTCTCCAGAATATATTTCCAACATGGCCTGGAGAAGAGTAAGTAATATTAAGTCCATAACTTAGGAAGAAGAGAAAGTTGTCCTGAGGGTGGGGTACTGCCCAGAAAGGTCTTGGGCAACTCACAGTCATGTAGAATGTGAATCTTGGGGTATATGGAGATAAAGCAAAAAAAGTCATAGGCCATTAAAAAGTTATTTATTTGGCAATGACTGCTTGGAGAAAGTAAATTTTATGTGGAAAGTATGAAAGACATTATTTTTCTTAACTTCCATTTTATGTTGTGAAGTTGTCCTGAAAATTTACAACGTTTAGTATCTGATGCTTGCTTGGTGTCACGGACCTTATTTTGGGATTTGGCAAGGCAAAATCCCAGTTTTAAGAAGTTTACTTGTAAATCAGCATGGAACTGTTACCATTTTAATACAAGGGTTTTAAGATATTGCAGCACTGAGGAAAGGAGATGTCAAAATCCCCTTTAATACTGATAGGAAAAAAAGGTGAAGAACACTTCAGAAGCCATTACAGATTATTTAGGAGGGAATAGCTGTGGCTGATTACTTAGGACTGAAAAGGAATTATGTTAATTTGAAAACACTGTTAATGATAATTAAATTACGATCAAGTTTCTGAAAATAAAGATAATCTGATTTGGAGAAATTGAAGTGGCTCTAGAAGCAACTTTAGAAGGTCTAAATAATTATAGCTTTCAAATGCATGAAAAGGGAAGGGGATAGCTGTTTTTTTCACTTGTTTGCAAAAACATAATTGCAAATTGAGACTGGAACAGATACCTTCTCTGTTATTACCTGCCTCTAATAATTCTTATTAGAATCAGGTTGCTTTTAAATGAATATAAAAGATCTTCATAACTGCCTCTTTAAATTTAGCCAAGAGATAGGAATATGGCTCAGATAACTACACTGGTATTTGTTGTTCATATCTATTCATTTACCAAGAACAGCCTCCTTCAAGTCTGTTTTGTATGCCCCTTTTTTAACATTTCCTTATTTCTGAGAGGCCACTGTATTTTCAAAAAGTTATTGTTTCATTTAATGTTCTAATTTATAAAACTTAATCAAGGTACTTCTATAAAATGAAAGATGATTGTGGTGACAATGATAAATGAAACAGCATTTGTTGAAGTAACCAAGCTAGGCAGTGATTTGGAGTCATTAATGCTGTGCGTTCCTTAACTCCTCACTTGCAGCTGTAAAGGGACAGTGCACAGCAAGTGCTGCTAAATATTTGAGGTACAGAGGCCAGTAGTTATTTTGATAGTCCAGATTAATAACTTTGGGCTGCTGCCACAGACACTAAGGCTTAGCTCAGAAGAGTGTGTGATGATGGAACTGCTGATGTAGTTATTTCAGTCTTCGATTATTACGATTGTGATTAAAATTATTTCTATTTAAAATGTGTATTAAAACAGCTACTAAATGTTATTGTTACAGTAGTGATTAAAAATTACTTACATTGTACTCCATATGGTTTGAGTTTCAGTACATTGAGGTTTACTGGAAGAAAAAAGTTAAATGCTCAGTTGAAGGTTTATGTGCTGGGAAGAATGAAATTACTTGGTAAGAAACAGTGCTCTGGAAATCAAATCTCTCTTCCTTGAGGGCACAGGGCTAAAGCTGATTTAAGCTTGATTTTGCTCCTCTTTGATGGTGAATTAAGAGGTGTCTAGCACAGCTGATGTGCCAGTTACCCTAGCTGTGGTATATGGAAGGCTTGTCCCTCGAGGACTGCTTTGCTCACTATGAACTTGCAGTCTGCAACTTGGAGTGGAGCCTGAGCTTGATGTGACCTAAGAAAATGTTTGAGCATAAAAGGACTTGGCTATAGAATTTCTTTTTTTTTCTAAGTCGTTTACGTGGGCACTTAATTATAGTATTGATTATTTATAAGTTACTCCTTTAATCCCTTTCTCTTAAAGATCTGTTTCTCTCATCTTCTTGGAGTTGACTCTTTCAAATTCATGCACAAAAATAAAAGTGTGTCTAATTCTCTGCTGATTTCTTGGAATTAATGTGATTCTTGTTCTTGCATTTTTTTGCAAAGAAATGGGCTTCAGGCAACCAACTACATTGAGGGAATGAACAATTATGCTACACTTAATGAATTCACAAGTTTCATGTCAGTAAGTGGCAACTCATTTTCAAAGTGCGGTTTCATGTTAATGTTGAGAAGAGGAAGAGAGTGTAGAAGTGTGCTTTTTTTTCTTTTCCTCCTGCTTTCCCAAAGTCCTTTGTTTCTTTTCCCATTGTGATAGGAGATAGCTAAATACACAGATGCTTCATTGTCATATGAAACAACACATAAGCAACCAGGTCAAAGTGGGTGCACTGTAGAAATTGAGAGCATAGTGTTTACAAGAAGCATCAATCAGAATGGATGTGAAAATCTGGGAATATATTACAAGATTGATTTGCTTCTCTTTGTTTAAGAATTGCAGATTGCTAATTGAGCATAAAAACGCGGTTCTAAAGTGTGGGTGATAACTTATTATGGAATACTGAGTCTCCGTATTGTGAATAACTCAGTCTCCCTGAACTGCTCGGGAGAAGAAACCTCCACATGTACTATTCTGAGTGGTTGGTTAAAATAAAAATAACTTTTCCTCTATAAATTACCATAGAATAAAAATTTTTCTATTGTGTAATTCACTGTCCTCTGAAACTTTTAGTGTTTCTGCAACTTTCTTCAGCAGGGACCCAACCTGCTTGTTATATGCCCTGTGCCTCAAGCCCTGCCCTGTGCTGAAAATTCTCAGTTCAGAATGTTTGTAGGTATTACATTTATTTGTGGTGCAAAATCCTGCAGTTTTCTGTCGCGGTCAGAGGCTTGCCATTTGTCCAGTGGCTTCAGTCATTAGATCAAACAATTTTAATAAAACCATTTGTCCTTTATATCATGCACCTAAGCAAACAGTAATTAAGTATTTGACCACTTAATGACAGTTTTTAATCCGCCAGTCTTAAAATTCAAATAAGTTGCTTTAGTTGTGATTTTACTTGGAGAGATCTTTGCTTATGAGGGTGAGATAGTTACTGGGAGGGGTGAGGAGGAGTAAATTACTAGGTACTAGAAACATTCTTGTTCCGTAAAGGTTGTGAAACCATTGCTAATTAAACAAATAAAATCTCACAGACTGTTCCCTCACTCTATCCTTTTAGTCTGAGGCTGTTCTTCATGATAGTTACTCTTTAAATATCCAAAATGTTTGTTGATCACCACTGGCAAACTATTCTAATTAATAGTGAAATTCATTAAATAAGTACCTGGGAAACAACTCCATCTGGCTGTAGAAAATGAAATGAATATTTAGTAGTTTGTGAGTTTGTGATTGCTGTGTAAAACCCACATGAATAGAAAGTGGGTTTAGAAACATTTTTAACACTTTTACATATGAAGGTTATTAAAATGTACCTTGAGGGAAGTGAGTCCTAAAAGTACTTACTTAGTTTGTAAGGAAGGTTAATGTAGAATTACACTGTTCTATAATCAACAAAGAGCAAGTATGCCAGAGTAGATTCAGGCCCAGAAAAGTGATGGGAAAATGGATTAGGAATGACAAACTTTACAAATATTCTGATCCTTGCAGAATCACATAATGTACAGTGAAGAAATATATACACGGAGAGCAAGGGAGGCTGATAAGCACAGAGAAGGGACAAAATTACAGGAAGAGGAATATTCTTAGAGTGGAAGCAGGAAATGGATGTTGACAAAGAGGAACAAAAACTAGATCAAACGCAATGGTAGAAAATAAAATTTTGCTTCAAAGTCCTAAAAATACTTATTTTGATAATGTAAGATATTAAATGTATGTTACACTCAAGCTTTTCAAACTCCTGTTTCAGGAGGGGTGCCCTAAATCACAGTCTAGACATAGCTGAGAAACACTAACTTGGAAGGCAGTGGTGTATCTATACTTAGCAGAACCTGTGCTACGTACACTAATAGGCATAAAGAGTTTTAAATCCAGTCTAGGTAGGGATTGTCACAGAGCTTCTTTTTGGTGTAAATTAGTGTGAATATTCTCATTTTTCTCAAAGTTGAATTTGGTTAGAAAATGGTGTGAATAAAGCAAACTGACAGTGGTTAGTCACTTTAAAATTGCCATTTTAATGAACATCTTGCCTCTGTATAATCTAAATTTAGCAGTGTAAGTTTTAGCAGAAGGGAGAGAATTCCTTTAATCTGATAAAATGTTCATCATCTAACAAGGCCTCTATTCAAAAGCAGCATGTTACAAAAATCCTGCATAAAGAATGATAACGAGATTAAAACAGACAATGGTCTAATGTTTGTCTGAGAAAATAATTTATCAAAGAAATTTTTCTGCAGTTCTCTGGTGTTTTTATTTACTGTAAAAGACTTCTACTGTTAGAAAGAGATTGGTAAGAAAATTTAGCTGAAATGGAAAATACCTCTCCTTAGTAACAACATCTAAGAGGTAATTGGAATTAAAGAGTTCTTGAGGAGTGAGCCATGTGCTCCATTAGCTTGAGTATATCTTTTTTTTGTTAGGATACATTTTATATTTCAAAGCTGCATTCACATTAGGCAATGAGTTAGATTTAAGTGTAGCATGGCTGAGTCTTTTTTGATTGCTTTTGATTTTGCCCCTCAATTAGTTCAGTGTCCAGAAGGATTCCTCATTCTGAAGCGGCGATTCCATAGACTCAGTGTTAAACATTGCTGGGATAGCTCTGTTAATTGACACTAACTTTAGTTTCTTCTGTTCTTGACATGCTTGCAAGTTTTTTCCCATTTAGTGTTTCTTTGTTCTTTGAGTTGTTAATTCCAATATTAGTGTTTTCCCCCAGTGTTGACTCATTCCTTTGTTTCAACTTACTGTGTTCTTCCAGTTTTTCTTCACTGTGCTACTCATAATCATAACTCATTTTCTCTGAATCCATAAATGGCTCCAAGGGACAGGCATTTCTAATAGAGGACATTTCAGAAGTTCAGATTAATGATTCATGAATGTGTAAGTGCATTCCAAATTCCCAGGTTGCTGCTCTAGCATTTCACTGCTCTGGTATAATATAGATTTCCAACACATGGGCCTGATACTTCCAGCAAGATGGTTTCATAAGGCCATTATATTACTTTATCCATTTCTATTTGTGTAGAGTGGCAAAAGTAGTATTATTTTTTCAAATTATTTCTGGTTTGTTTTTTGTTTGTTTTTTTTTTAAACCTCAGTAATTATTGCTTTATCGTTATCTCTCAATTTAGAAGTCACTGTTTTCAAAAGAGGTCTACATGCACAGTTTCACTCGTAAATGCTCTAAATATATAATGAAATAGAAATACTGCTGGATGCAAGACTTTATTGGAAAAAAACAGAACTCTCACAGATTTCAAACAAATGTCTGAGATTTGAAGCATGGGTGTGTACAGAGTTTGTGCAGTTTGTTCTGAAAACCATTAGAGATGTCTCTGTTGTAGGAGGGTGAGAGAGATTTTAAAACAGAGGCCTATCTTTTGGTAATTCTGTGTTAGGGGCTCTTACTGAATGTCACCACAGAATGACAATTCCTAATGTTTCTCCCTTAGAACTTGACATCTTTCTTCATGTTAGGAGAGAAAACACGGAGGAACTAACAGAAGGTATAATGTGTGCTGTCACATACTGCATGTGCTTAAGCAAGATCCAGAAGCATATCTTCTATGATATTCACTAGATAGAAGACTATTTATTATATAAAACACTATTTTATTGATCTACACCTGTCAAAATATAACATTTCTGCCTTTTAACAACCAAAGGGCAGGCTCCCATTAGCAGAAACTGAGCTGGTGACGTGAATTCACGAAGGCAGAAGACACTATCCCTTCGAGTAACATATCACAATTTTTAAGGGTAATTATTCATCTGAAGCTGAAACCAAATGCATTAGAAATCCTAGGAAGGCACCTGGATATATATTTAGGTATTTGAATACCTTTGGCTGGTAGAACTAGCAGACAGCTTTTCTATGCGGATCAGCTGGAAACAAAATGGAGAGTAAACAATTTACTGCAACATTACACTGATGAGACAGAATATGCTGGTGCTGGAACATGTTTAAGAAGCCAGCATGGGGAGCCTCAGACTAGACAAAGCAGTGAAGGCTGTTGGTGGAGTATATTGTGTTCATGTTTTCAGCTTTTTGACTTGACTTGTTCATGTGTACAATTTGAGTAAGGAACGTTCTTGCTGAGAATTCTATCTCGTAGATCTTCCACATCTAGTAGTGTATCATGGCCAGTGTTCCAAACAGGCTGGAGATAAAGTTTTGAATCTTAGATTTGGAGTGATCTGGGGCTTGGATGTTTTGTAAAGTATGAGAAATTGTGACTTTAGAAAGTGGATGCACTGATCTGTATACATATATCTCAAACAATCTCTTTCAGCTGAAATGAGAAGTTCTCCTATGAAACCCTAATTTCCTTTAAAGGAAAACATGTTATATGCTCCTGAAGGAGCATTTCATCTTTTTGAGGGTTCCGAGTTGTCTTTTTCTGGAGGTTGATCTTCATGTAATTATGAAGAGTTTTGCTATGAAATATACTTTCAAATTTTTTCTCATTGCCTTTTGTTCTTCTGATAGTCTATATATCCATGTAAAGTCGGGAGGAAAAAAAGAGAGGAGAACACCGAATTATGTTTGGTAAGCTCTTCTGGTATTGACTTAATTTTGTTCCTCACTCTAAAACACCTCACTGTCATCAGTTTGTCACTTAATGGCTGTACTAGATATAAATCACAGGTGATGGTCATATTTTTACTTGGTAGTTGTACAAGTCTCGTGTAAGGATTGGTTGTGAATGAACGTGCACACATATGTAGTGCCTTGAACCCACCTAGGAAATGGTTAACGGCTTTCACTTGTGACAGGGAACAGCAGCTTTATTTTCCTCTCCCTGCTAGAGGCAAGTGAGATGTCAGTCCTAACCCTAACCCTAACCCGAACCCGAACCCGAACCCTAAACCTAACACCAACCCTAACCCTAACCCTAACCCTAACCCTAACCCTAACCCTAACCCTAATGGCACCCTAACCCAAACAGCAACACTAACCCAAACCCTAACCCTAACCCTAACTATAACCCTAACCGTAAAGCCTAACCCAAACCCTAACCCTAACCCTAACCCTAACCCTAACCGTAACCTTAACCCATGCTTAACCCTAACCCGAACCCTAAACCCTAACCCTAACTCTAAACCCTAACCCTAACCCTAAACCCTAACCCTAACCCTAACCCTAACCATAAACCCTAACCCTAACCCTAACCCTAACCCTAACCCTAAACCAAACTCTAACCCTACCGCTAACCTGAACCCTAACCCAAATCCATACCCCTAATCCAAACCCTAACCCTAAACCCTAACCCTAATACTAACCGTAAACCTAACCCTAACCATAAACCTAACCCTAAACCCTAACCCTAATCCTAACCCTAACCCTAAACCCTAACCCTAACCCTAACCCCAACCCTAACCCTAACCCTAACCCTAACCCTTGTTTAACCCTAACTCTAACCCTAACCCTAACCGTAACCCAAAACCATAACGCCAACCATAACCCTAACCCTATACCTAAACCTAACCCTAACCCTAACCTAACCCTACCGCTACGCCTAACCCTAACCCTAACCCGAACCCTAACCCTACCCCTAAGCCTAAACACTAACCCTAAACCTAACCCTAAACCTAAACCTAAACCCTACCACTAAACCTAACCCTAACCCAAATCCATAACCCTACACAAAACCCTAACCTAACCCTAACCCTAACCCTAACCCTAACCCTAACCCTAACCTTAAACCCTACCCCTAAACCAAACCCTAACCCTAACCCTAACCCTAACCCTAACCCTAACCCTAACCCTAACCCTAACCCTAACCCTAACCCTAACCCTAACCTTAAACCCTACCCCTAAACCAAACCCTAACCCTAACCCTAACCCTAACCCCAACCCTAACCCTAAACCTAACGCTAACCCCAACCCTAACCCTAACCCTAACCCTAACCCTAACCCTAACCCTAAAACCTACCCGTAACCCTTACCCCAAGCCTAACACTAACCATAACCCAAACCCCAACCCTAACCATAACCCTAACCCTAACCCTAACCCCAACGCTAACCCTAAACCCTAACCCTAACACTAACCCTAACCCCAACCTAAACCCTAACCCTAATCCTAACCCTAACCCTAAACCCTAACCCTAACCCTAACCCTAACCCTAACCCTAACCATACCCCTAACCCTAACCCTAAACCCTAACCCTAACCCTAACCCAAAACCCTAACCCTAACCCTTGCTAACCCTAACCCTAACCCTAATCCTAACCCTAACCCCAACCCTAACCCTAACCCTAACGCTAACCCCAACCCTAACCCTACCCCAACCATGCCCCTAACCCTAACCTAACCCTAACCCTAACCCTAACCCCAACCCCAACCCTAACCCTAACCCTAACCCTAACCCCAACCCTAACCCTAAACCCTAACCCTAACCCTAACCCTAACCCTAACCCTAACCCTTAACCCTTAACGCTAACCCTTAACCCTAACCCTAACCCTAACCCTAACCCTTGCTAACCCTAACCCTAACCCTAACCCTAACCCTAACCCCAACCCTAACCCTAAACCCTAACCCTAACCCTAACCCTAACCCTAACCCTTAACCCTTAACGCTAACCCTTAACCCTAACCCTAACCCTAACCCTAACCCTTGCTAACCCTAACCCTAACCCTAGCCCTAACCCTAACCCTTGCTAACCCTAACCCTAACCCTAACCCTAACTGTTAGAACCCTGATTTGGGGATTTAGTATCACAATCAGTAAAAGAATTCAAAAAAACATTTAAACATGCACCTCTGTGAAAATGTTGTCTACGTTGCCTGTACTACTCGGTCAAAACAGACTATGCGCAGTAACTTTGGTAAAAGAGGTTAATATTCTGAAAGAAGACAGTGATATGAAAGGTATGGAAGTAAATAAAAAAAAAGAATAAAGAGCAAGACAGCAGCTAGAGTAGCTGGCAAGTAGCTTGAGGAGGTTACACCTAAAGGGAGAAATGTGAGGACAGCAAAAATGATGAAATAAGAAGAGGTGGTGCAGGATTATGGAAGAGGGAATGGCAAGAAGGCAGTAAAAGAAAAGTTTGATCATCAGCAAACCCTGAACAGATGAAATCAGGGTCACAAAACTAATTGAAAACACTTTTATTCTGTATTATGTGGAAGGAGTAGTGCTCTTGTGAAATCTGAGTACCTCCTTCTCTGCTGTAATTTATATTAAGAAGCTTCTTGTACTGATTTGTTTGCAGAAGCTGAAACATCAGACAGAATCCAGAAAACACACCCTTAGCAAGAAAAGCTTTGACTTTGTGTGTTTGGAGCAAGTGGAGTTCCTGCTGCACACTTTAGGACAGGTCAGGAATGCTTTTCCTTTCTCCCTGTTTCCCTCCCCACTCTGTAGTTTGGTTGGTTTGGGTTTTTATTTTCACCTCGTGTGGAGCACAGTGCTTTTTGAGGGTCTGCGAGTTAATAACTGTCTGGGTTCCGATCAAGTTGCAACCTGAACTCAGTTTATTAACTGGTTCTGTAACTCTCTCTTTCCTGTCTAGTTTTAAGAGGTCCATGCATTAAGTCTATTCTTAAGTTTGCTGTGTTTTGTTTTATTTTTATCCTTTCTCTTCCCCTCTTACAGAGGTGCTGAATGTTTACCCTCCAGTCTGGTTTCTGACACTATGTGGAGTTTATCAAAGATTAATGCTGAGGTGATCTTATGTTAAGAACATACAAGAATGAAAAAAGAGTAAATTGCTTAAATTTGCACATAAAGAAAACCAAAGGTGAAATGTGCTGCAGAGCTGTCCAGAGACTGGGCAAGCAATTTTTATGGCCTTAGTGTTTGAAATGGGAAGTAATGAGTCTGGCAGAGAATAATTATCTTTTATTATTGCTTTGTAAGTGTTCACAACTACACCAGTCTGCTCCAAGGCTGGATTATGGTGGATAATCCAATCCTAAATAAAAGCATGTAGGATTAAGTTAAATTTGAGCACCTGCAGTGTTGCACAGATCAGGAGGACAGTTAAGTGCTGAGAACGCTATCTCAAGATAGTGTCCATTGAAAAACAAGGGAATGGCCTAGAAAGGAGGAATAAAGTTGATATATCCTCAATCTATTTCATTAGGAAAACAAGTTATATGTTGGAGAAGAAAGAATATTTTTATTTCTATGAAGGTATGACTGTATTTCAGTTTCATTTAAGATTGTCACAATGGGGACAGAATAGAAGAGAAGGAATACTTCAGGTGTTTGGTAATTTTAATATATGCACTGCTAATTATTGTGCTGGAGAGAACTTGGTGACACATGAGGTCCTTGAGAGAATTATTGGATTATTGGTTCAATGACTGGCCTTGAGCAGCTGTTAAAATATTTTATCTTCAGTTCAGTTTAAAAATTCTGTGATCCTGGACTCATCTTGTAGATCTCACTTGGACTCCCTGGAGGGAAAGGTAGAAGAGAGTTACAGTAAGAATAAAGAATCAGGTCACCTGGGATTTCAGTCTTTTACACATGTGCTGCCTTCTTTATTTTCTTAATAATGGCAAACCACTTCTCTATCTTAGATTGATATCATGAGGAATATTTATTAATACCGATAGGATTTAAAGCCTTCCATAGACACTGTTACCAGGCAAAAGCAGAATTGGGCATTTTGCAATTCCCTGAAAAATATTTTACTACACAGTTCAGGTTGTGTTTTATTTCAGTGAATTTTTTCTTGGTTCATGCCTTGTATTTTTTTAAATATACAGTACTTTTCATCTTCTTCACTTATCTCTTGAAAGTGTACATCTACTCATCTTTTCACTTGTGAGCTCTCCAACAACATTTTTAGATTAGGTAATGCAACAATTATCACTTGAAAATGCAAACAGATAAGACAATTCATTAATAACTCAGAAGGCAAAGAAAGAGGGAAAACCATTTTTTTTCTGTGACATGGCACTTGTTTTGAGTAATATTTTACTGTTTCTTCTTCTCTGACATTTTTGAAAAAAATTGCTGAACCACAGTCAAATAATTTCTTACGCTTTGGTGTGGCTGCAGTGCCACGATCACTTTGGTTGTGCCAAACAGGACTGTCCCAGCCTTTTTATGCCTTTTTGCTGTACCTCTTGTGCTGACCCTTCTGTGGTTGTGCAGTCAGACACCTATTTGGGTTTAAATCATCACACGCCACAGAGCCAAACCAACCAAACCTCAAGTGGGAAACTGGGATGGGACTGCCTCATCTGCAGCAGCCCAGGTTTGTGGTGGCTGAACAATACCATGAACCAGCCATCTGAGTTATTTAGTTAAACCTTCAGATAATGTTTCATAAGCTTTGCTTTAGGTATATTTATAATCCTGTTAAAAGTGATGAACTTGTGTACACCTTGAGTGTTTGCAGCATGGAGGCTTCATTTTGACACCTTTGGGAATTCGAGTCAAGTTTTTTGCTTTTCAGTTCCATTCAAAACCAAATGGATATTGAAATGGATATCTTTGAAGGGTAACACAGGCCACTCAGAAGCTAAGATCCTGCTCTGATCTTGTTTGGTTGCTGATCTATAGGAGGCCATGTGTGCCAAATGCAGTTTTCCACAGCTGCAACTGCTCTTTAGACAAAGGTAGATCAGTTAAATATATATTCTTTCAATAATTTTAACTGTGTAGTCCCATGTAAGCTGTGAAAGTTTTCTCAGGAAGTGCTTGTGCTGTTTGTGCAGTAGAAATCATATGGTCTAGATGTGAACATCTTTGTAACTAGCAACAGTAAAGAATGAACAAAGGGAAAATCAAATAGGGTTTTTTTACTGTCTACTCTTGTTTCTTAGCAAGAATAAGACAAATGACAACATAAGATCTGAAGCTGCAGAAGTGGTCTTTTCTCATAAATAAATATACCCTCAGAAATGACCCCTTCTGTCTCAAGAGTGTCCAACTGACATTCAAGTTTAAAAGCTTCACACATCAGTCAGATATACTTGGACTATCTTTGTTTTATTCATTTTTGCACCTGCTCTTGCCTCCCTCCCTTTATATTATTTTGAATTTAGTAAGTCCTTGGTGTAAATCTGATTTTTTCATTCTCACAACTGTCTTGAAAAACTGTTGCAGAATTTGTGCAAACCTGGCCAGATACTCCATTCACAGAGTGTAGTTTTCAGTGATCTGCTACCGAACTGGAATTAGGCACGTTTCCCAGGGAGGCTGTCCAGAGGTCTGTATCTTCGTTAGTGGTCCTACTGACTGAGCAGGAGGTACACCTGTTATACCTGACAGCAGCATGCAGTTGGGAAGAACAGAGCAGGCTGGAAGGTAGGTCTGTAACTAAAAAAAAAAAAGGCATGAAAAATGGAAGAAATGGTCTAAAAATCAAAACCTATGGTTCAGACAGAAGTATACACTGAGTTGGAATTTATCAAGCACATAAGGTAGGATTAAGTACATTTATCAAGCACATTTATCAAGAACACAGGTTCAGGTAGGATTAAGTAGGAAATAATTTTTTTTTGGTTTTGGGTTTACTTTTGGGATTTCTTTGTTTTTTGTTTTGTTTTGAGTTTTGTGTGGTTTGTTTGTTTTGGTTGGGTTTTTTTTAAGGATCTGGTATTTGAGACTCCCAAGCTGAAGAGGAGTGAAAAATACCATGCTGTTGTGGAAGATAAAGTAAATGCAGTACTTCATTATATACATAGTGGTAAGATTTGTCAGACATAAGGTATATAAAATAAAAAAAAAAATCCTTCTGACCCAATTTCAATGGAGTCAGACTCACAGTTTGAGGGGAAAAAAATCATGAACCACATAAACCATAGGAAAAGTGTCCAGAGGAAAGCATAAGAATAATTCTCTTCCCCTGCATTTTCCATAATTCTTCAGACACAGTAATGAAGTTTCTGTAGCCTATAGAACAAAGATATGAGGTAGAGGAAGGTTTAGGAGGAGATCTTAAGAATCTTCTTAGGTGTGAGAGCAGACTTTTACAGGGACATGAGTTCAGGAAGCTGCACTGCAGTGCAGTAAATCACTCCATTGCTGTGCAGAGAGAAAGTCTTCACAAACTTCTGTGCATTTCCCACCTAGAAATAAGATGATTTCTCTCAGAATTTCAAAAGTCTGTGACTCTAGAAGGAATACACTTATTCGTTCCCATGGAAAGCATAGCAAATAGAATATGTCCAGCAAAAGAGAGAAATTACCATGCAAGGATCCCTTTGTGCAAATCTCAAGGGAACAGTTTTCAGAAAACTGTTTTAAGTTCTGACAAAATAAAGAACCTAGCATTACCCACCATCTTCTTCCAAATATGAAATGTCTGAAAGAGCAAATAGAGTCCCCAGGTTAACCTCTGTAGAAAAATTTTGTTATGTTTATGTATTAAGAAGCCTTCAGATTGCAGTTCTTGACAACGTGGATATACAGGATTGTGTCAACATTGCACAGATTCTGAGTTTTAAATTGTTAGGTTGATTTCAGTGGTATGTCTTTGTTTTCTTTCCTCTGTGGGAACTACACCAGATCAGAAGCATAGATGTTATGTCACCGAGGAAGGGCACACGTGCACTTCAGAAACACAGAAAACAAGGTGTTCAAAGCAAGTTCTGATAGGCAGAGAGAACAAAATTATTACTTTCAAATACTGCTCTGAAATAGCTTTCAAAAAGGGAAAAGCAGGAAGCTGGTTTCCCAAAATGTATTCTGCAGACAAAGTTTGTTGCAAACCATTTGCTGCACTGGTTTAGCTTTTTATTTTGTTTGCAAACTGTTTTACAACAGACTTTGAATTTTACAGTTTTGTTCTCCTGAGTTATTTAGCAAATGCTTAATGAGGAAAATCTTCATCTTGCGGATTGTTTACTAATTGTGTTTTCCATATGTTGATATGTTCAGCTTTTCTGTTGAGGGATTTCATCACTTTTGTCATATACTTGAAGACTGTTTTTTTCCAGAAATGATTATATGTAGCATAGTGCTGGAAAAAAAATATGTAAGCACTAAAATCTTTACTTTCTCTCAGATGGAATCTTTGAGACCTTGCATGCTAAAGATTCTATAGAACTTTGTTTCATACATATCTTGAAAAATACATTTTTTTGCAGCTCATAACTCTAAAACCTGGTGATACTAAACCCAGTGTTCTTGGCAGCTTTCATCTATATGTGGAGCTTATTCTCTGTCAAATATAAGAATTCATTTTCAAGGAATGATAGCCAATTACTGTGTCCACACGCCAGGCACAGTGTTTTATGTCGTGGTCTGGAGCAAATTTAGGATGTAAAACAGCAAAGAATGTCTATGTGTGACCTGAAGACTCCGAGTTCTGTTCTCTTCTGTTGCCTTTTTTCATACTCATCCTTGCATTTCCACTTCCCCTTCCCTACTGATTTTTGTTCCCTGAGGCCCTTCTAGCTTTCTGGCACTCTTTTTCCATAGTGATCCTTTAGGGTGGCCTGACAGGGTTCAAATGGGGGGCTATTCAAGGTCTCAGTTCTACTGCTTGATAATATATTAAATCACCTCACAAACTAGAAAATCTCATCTGCAGTCATTTCCTGGTTCTTGGAAAAGTAATTGGAGAGGGGTGGATGATTAGACTGATTCAGCATTTCAAGTAGGCAACATGTTGGTGAATATGATGTTTAGCTATAGCTCTTTTTTGGTTTTGAATATGCCTATGGTATCTTCTAGTAGGCAGAGAAAAGATCGAATTATGCTTGTTGTTGAAGTGAAATGGGAGTTTGAGGCTATTAAGGGGTTTGGAAGCATTACAATTTCTGCACTGATGAAATCCACAATTTCTTTATGAAACCAGTCCTAGAGGATGAGCCTAAGCAGTGTGAAAGCAATTTAAAGTGCAATGCTTATTGATTTCAAAGCACAACATGACATGGCCGTCCAACTCCCACTCTGTGTTTATTTCTTAGTAATTGGGGAAAAAAGAGGAAGAGAAGTAGCAGAACAGGATATGAGTCTACCAGTCTGTCAGATAACATATGAGCTGTTCTTTCCTCAATGAAGTCACTCAAAAAGATCCACTCATTTCCATATGACTTTAAATCAGCCTTTGTGGAAATGGATGTTGTGGGGGGTCTATCTGAAAGGATCTCTTTAAAATTGCACTCTTTAGTCTGGAGTGTGCTTCTACATAGTATTGCCTGGTTCCCTCTCCAGTATAAAGAATATTCAAATGTATAAACATGGTTCCAATTAATATTATAACAGGAACAACTATAGGAAATTATTATTTTTTCTAGAATGGAAAAGTATGATTACTTGACTCCATCAGGTTTCATGTACTCAAGCCTTTTCTGTTTCAAAAATTCTGGTAAGGTGCTTTAAAAGTTTAAGCTACACAAGTTTAGTACACAAGAGAGGCTGACTGTAAGCAGGACTGCTGAGCAATACTTGAGCCCTGTCTAAAGACACAATTAAATAGTTGTGAGTGAAACAGTAGTAGGACAATTTCATGTCAAGTCCAGGTGCTTTCTGCACAGGTGGAACTAAATTTTATCTTAGATTCCTGTACAGAAAATCTAAGGTCTGAGAGAACTGACTTATAAAAAAATTAAAATTAAATCAGCTGTTTTGGGTTATTATCAGTGCATGTCTATTCTTTCTCAGGTAAGGTAGATTAACATTACTCACATAAAATTATATGACAGGTATGATAAATACATGAAAAACCAGGTTGGATGTCACCTCGACTTTGATCTAAGCCTGGGAAGAAGCCTCTTGTTTAGTTCAAGAGCTGGCATCTGCTCCGAGTGCCACCTACATATCTGCCCAGGTTTGATCCATGCAAACCAATGGAATGCAGCAGAGCCTTCTGTAAGGCCTACAATAGCTCCAGGAGCCACAGACTGACCATATCTTTTGTCAGTATCCAGGGGGGGAATGCCTGGCAGAAGTGTCAGCCTCTGGAGAGGAGTCATCGATTACATGGTGTCCTTGCCTTCCTCTTGTTAAGCACGGGTGCCCCTGCCAAGCTTGGAGGAGCTTGGTAGAATTTCAAGAAAGCATTTTGCTTAGAAACATTGTTTAAGATCCATTTATTGACTCTCAGAATATTTCAGAATTTTGTGGTTTTTTTGTCCCAGTTTTTGGCACATGGTATTTTTAACACATTGTTTTTCCAGGACAGTAAATTTGACTTTCAGCTCTCCTTCCTTGCCATGGCTGTGTATAATCCACATCATTATTTTGTTATATGTGGTCTTTTTTCTTTATATTTTTTGTTTTGAACAAAAACTCAGAAGAATGTTCCTTAAACATTGATTTCTATGATCAAGTGGTTAAAACTCCTACCAGAAACTGCTTATTTGCAGGACTCAATTTTTTTTGTGGTCAGTTGATTTAAGATTTGCTGACTTCTGTGACAATGCAGATGCAGGGAAAAGAAATAGTGAAGTAAACTAATATAAAAGTGAAAGCAAAAGGATTTTTTAAATTGACTTAAATTTTGAAAATGAAGATACAAACAGAATATAATTTTTACATATCTTGTTTCCTTACTGCATACTTTTAGTTTATGCTTCCTTAAAACTTTAATGTGCTTTAGAGTTTTTAGCTGACAGTTGTTGCTTTTATATAGAGATTTTCAAGTGAGAGATGAGGTTTGGGAATTTGTTGAAACAATAGTTTAGAGATTCAACAACCCAACCCTGAGAACACTTGGTACTTGCCACTAAAGGTTGAATATTAAAACTATCAGGTGTCTGAATTTAGGTGCCAAGAAAAGAAGCTCTCCATGTAGATCTAAGTTGCTGTGGGGTACTTTATTGGTGTTTTGGAAGATGATGTAATAATATGTAATCTATGAGAGTGTTTTCAAAACATTTCATTTAATTGGAAGATTTATAAAATTGGTGTGGGTTTCAGGCTTCATGTGTGTTTATAAATGCACATGCATGCAACCAAAACATAAATGCACGCGCATGTGGACACTCATGTCCACATAATATGCAACATAACAATTATGCAGCAACTTCTTTGGTTAGAGAAACTTAGATTAAGTGGACTTCTTATGTGGATGCAGTTAAATAGTTCCAAAGGCCTGTGGGAGAGTGTAGTTTCAATGTCAAAAGGTAGCCTTCACAAATACAAATATTAGCTGCTCTTTGTCACTACTTCTTCATTTTACTTATATATATATTGATTTATTTATTTAAAAGTCCCTGCACTATGCTACTTTTTATGTCAGGATTACAGGGGACATATTGTGGTCATATTGTCATTTGATCACTAGCCTATACAGAGGAATGTGTCTGGGCTCAGCAAGACAAATTGCCATCACATTTTATGTAAATAGTCTCCTGTAAGTTCAGGACATTGCACTGTCCTTCAGGTCCCCACCAGTGGGTCACATGGATCAATTTTGTTCAGCCTGTAAGGGCTTTAGGGGGCAGCACCTACCAGGTGTCTTGTGTTAGTGAGGAATTTAGCCGTTGACTCAGGAAATACTGGATCTCTTGGCCATGAAGAAGTAAGAGTCACCCTCCTCGTTGCCTATGTGTGCTGTGACTGAAAAACAATTAAAAAAATCCCCAGACAAAGAGAACCAATAAGCACAAATTTGCTCCTTGAAAACAGACCTGACAGTGATCTGTTTCCTGTTCAGGGACATTGGGGGTTTTTGGACCCTGATGGGACTAAGGCCAACAATACAACCAATCATTTCCTTTGTGAAACATTAATGCAAGTCATAAAAAGAGTCTGTTAATTACAGCCATAATACTTTTAAGATTAGAGGGCAAAACCAATGTTGTACTCTCTATAGTGCTATAGGGGGCATTAATTTCCCTCTCACTTAAACTGTCCTGACAGGTGGTGTTGTGCTGGGTGTAAGCAGTTACAGTTAAGGTTACTTTTAGGGAAAATACGGCAAGGTAGTAAAGCAACAGATTTATAGCTGGTAAAAACTGAAAACAAGGGTTGTCTAGAATTCATTCATAATTTTTCAGACATTAGATGGAGAGCTATCAAAAAAAAATACTGCAGAAAAAGGAGACATTAAGACAACTAGCCTTAAAATTACATCCCATAAAAGCAAAATAAGCAGATGGGACACGTAAAGCCATGGAGGATCCACAAAAAGCTGCAATATAGCATCAGGTGGTAAGATGACCTAAATACACAAAGGTGAGCTTACACTGATAGCAACAGCAGTTTGCTCGCTTTATAGGCTGCACAATTACACTACAGCCAAATGACACAAAAAGGGAGGAACAATAAACATAAAAAGAGAGATGTACCATGGGATCTACTTCTTGGTGTTTTTCCAAATACAGTGCACCTCAGAATTCTACTTCCATCACTGTTGAGGGATGGCCATGCCAAAAAAAGCCAATTTCAGTGGCTGCAGTTTAGATCAGCAAGCAGAAAAAGAAGCAAGGTCTTTGTAATACAACACAAACTAATGGGTTTTATCTTTACTGGAAGTTTTATTGTGGCTCAGATGAAACAGCTTGATACTATTAAGGACAAATGGGCTAAGTATGTCAAACCCTGTTGCTGTGCTGCTTTTCAGCTGGCATCATTTTACTTGGACAAGCAAGAAAAACATCTCAGTGAATTATTTTGTACCTACACTTCCCAACTTACTCTAACAATGCCAGAAGTATAGAAGCAGGGGAACTGGCTTAGCCCAGAGGCTTCATTTAAAGCTGAATGACAAAATGCCAACTGTCAGACAAAAGATAATAATGACATGTGTCTTCCAAGATATTATGTAAGAATGAAGAAAATCTTCTCAGGAATGATTTGCAGAAAGAACTATCTTGAGAATTTATAGAAAATACATGGAGAAAAATAATAGGTGATAACCGTGGGGGGAAAAAACCCCAATGCACACCCAAAATCCCAAATCAACAGGTGTAACAGACAGCCATGTGAATTTGGAATAAAGAAAGTCACTACAATTGCCATGGTAAACCAATTTTCACAAAAAAGAGAAATATCAGAATATCCTTCCAGTATAATCACTCTGAGAGAAAATATTTACCTAAATGTCCATGTTACTTGTGCTGGTCTTCCTAATGTGTTTCTTATCTGTCTGGTGTTAAGCCATAGGTCAGGTTCAAATCTTAGGCTAAGGAGAATTTTCTGGAGGGGTTGTAGGGTTGTTTTTGTTTTGCCTTTTTTTTTTATTAAACTGAAAACTAAACTAAGCCATTTAATGAAAATTAATTGGGCATATCATTCAGCTTCCTAAAATCTATGAATTTTTGCTCATTTTCTTCTGCACATGTAAACATCAAGGTGGAAAAAGGTGGAATTTCTAGGAAGAACAATCCAAATTTTCAGACTGCGTTCTCAAAAACAAATAATTAATGTATGCATGTAACTCAGCTTTGTTCTGAGTTTGTATAAAGTGGACAGTTTGATGAACCAAATGTGTTCTTAAAATTCAGTGTCCCATTTTGGCTTTGACAGTGTTTGTTTATTTTTTCTGAAAAATCTGTAGCACTGGTAACTTTTATCAGAAAATATTGTCTTTTAATTGACTGGGTTAGAAATATAATTTGGGGAATGCATCCAGAAAGAAATGTTGAAATTTATAGAGGTTTTTGGATTGGTTAATTTTTACTGTTTTGGGTAAATTAAAGAAGGTGGTCTGAGCACTGAACTAGATTGTCTTTTGAGGATTTAGACTTAATTACACTAAGTCTGAAGGGGAAGTTCAGAAAAAGAATTAGATGTGTTCCTGGACACATGGACTCATCTCATGTGTTTTCATATCCAGTTTGCCAAAAAGCCATCCAGACATGCAAGATCCAAGAACTCTCCAAGTGGGGCTGTTTTGTAGGCATCCTGAGACAGCTGTGATCACTCCTAGCTACTGCTCTAAGTTAAGAAAATCTTTAATTACCAAGTAGGGCATGTATTCAAATGATGTTTTAATTTCTAAAGGCTTTTTTAGCTTTGAAGAACCTGACCACAGCTGATAGACCTTATGAAGCCCCACATGTCTGTTAAGATTAAATAAGCAGAATTGCTCATAAAAACTCTGGTAGGTGTCGTAATTATTTTTTTCCCATCAGAGAAAAATTCTAGAGACAACTTGAAAGAAACAAATAAAGGATGGAGGAGGATGAGGACGATGAACAGAGAAAGAGATTGCGTGGGGGGGCAGGTGTGACGTTGACCCCTGTCATAAGTACTTGCAGACAGAGTTGTACAAAGGAGACAGAGCACGTTTATGGTTGCAGAGCTGATGGTGGGGTAGCACAGAGCTGTCTCCAGTGTCTGTAACTGAGGTCAGCCAGGTATTAATTGTCCAGATAATTATCAGTATGTGTTGCTGTTAAAGTCGGGATGGGCAGAGCGACATAGAATCTTCTTCCAAAGTAGGAACAGGATTACGAGAAGGCTGTAATCACTTTATTGTAACAGATTGCAAACAATTATACTTTTTACATATCACACATGTCAACTTTCTATTGGCGTCTTCATATATCAGCCTATACACGTCATCCTGCTATTGGTACACATAGATCAGGTCATACTTGTCAGCTTAAATATTGGTATTTTTATGTACACACACATCAGGCCATATTCATGTCAATCTATTATTGGAGTCTTGATGTATAAATAAATCAGGATTGGCTGAAATACAGTAAACACAGGTTTTGTTGAGTCATCCTGACTTGCAGAAAGTACAGGAAGTCCATTTCTGTCTTCCATCTTCTTCCTGTCTGAAAGTTGTCTACATTCCTCTGCATGTTGTGTTCTCCTCCTTTCAGAGGTATACTGTAATCCAGTTTATGTCCACTGCTTCATCGATAAATGCCAGGCTGCTGACAGGCTTGCTGTCAACCCTGACAAGTATGTACTCTGTACATTCAGTGGCAAATAGGAGCAAAACCAGCAACTCCTGCTTTGTCTGTAGTGCTCCATCTCCCACAGGAATTGCCTAGGCCTGTTCCAGTACCCTTCCAGCGCTGAAAACCTCATATGTGACAGCACTGATGTGTTTCTGTGCTGGAGAACCAAGGTGTGTGTAAAATGGTCCGGCTCCTCTCTCAGAACAGAAAGCTCAACATGCACGTGCCCCTCCATGAAGAGTGATGGTTGCTCTGTGTTGAAGATGACAAGGGAAAGACAGTTCAGGCATTCCTTAAAAAGTGTACTAGATCTTAATAATTCAATAATATCAGAGCGTTCCTTGACAAATACCTTAAAAGCAGAGAGACTGAATCACTGCTATGAGGCTTTTTCAGCCTTGTGTTCACTCCTCTAGAGGGCTTTATGGGTGTGTTCTGTTTTCTGTCTTTTTATTTTCCTTATTTGGTCTTTAGCAAAGATACAGACTTAGCATTTTATCACGATTGTTTTTTCATCAAGCAGGAATTGGTTTTTGACTGTGGATATGTATTGTCCAGTGTATTAGCTCTAATAAATGGCTCTAAACAAACAGAGATGTTTAGATTTCATAAATTTATATATCATATCTATTAATTACCAACAATATGATATTAAACATTAATAAAGTGCTACTATAATATTGTAAAATTGGATGGTTTAGATCTGATAAGCACCTCCAAACATCCAGAGAGATTAATGGAAGTTGGAATGTGTGTGAAGGGAAAACAAAGCCCACTTGCATTGACCCTAAGAACAGTGGTTTTCAGTCTGTCTGTTCTCCACTTTCATATAGCAATTTATACTGAAAATGTGTCATAATTCTTCAGTACAGGACAAGTCTTAAGCTATTTTTGCTTCGTGATGATGGGTTCCTGGAGTTCTTTGGTTTAGTAAGTTGGTTCCTCTACTAAATAATCTGTGCATTTGACCATTAAAAATAAGCTCTCTTACAGTTCCTCCTCAGAACCTTGTATTTTATAATATTTTATTTAGTGGAAATTAATTAGCTTGTTAGAGTGGAATTGTGTGAGATCTTGCTGAAATGTAGTCTCTAAACTCTAAATCAGTCATGTATCTAGTTTCTGCCTCATTTAATCAGACTCTTGGAAATTATATTAGGCATCACAAAAAATTATACTGGATATTTCAGGTCCCTGGAGAAATAAAGGTTGTGAGTCAGATCTGGTCAGGAGTTCTGGTTTAACTGGCTTTAACAGCTGTATTCTTACACAATGGTTAAGGCTTAATGAATCAGAATTTCTGATAGAGAAGAAAGGTCCCTCAGCTGTTGAGGATAGAGGTGGACTCCGAAGATGTGGTTTTGGTGCTCTCTCACCTGCAAACCATTGTTCAAATTCTGCTCTAATTATTATTTAGTTTAAACAGTGGAAGAGCTCCAAGAGGAAAAATTTGGATAAGCCTATTTCAAACTAATTCAGAGGCTGGTTTTGTGGTGGCATTTATTAACATTGTGGGAGAGCCAAATTCAAATCCCACTTCTGCCAATAAATTACGCGACTGTGGAATTGCTCTGTTACTTCTTAGCAGTTATTAATTTTCCCCCCTATTCTCAAAGCCAAGTTCAAGGATTATATTAGAACATGTATAATGTAATTTACACAGTCAATAGCCAGAAGAGAAAAATAGCTCATCAAGAGAAAGCAGCAGAAAAGCACAAGTTGAAAGACAGAGTTTGGCCTCTTCTATACTCTCACATGTCCTGTCTCTATTTGCAGCTGCTTCAGGCCAGCTGTCCTGCCTGCTCTAAGCAATCCCTGCTCCTCTTGCTTTGCAGTGCTGCTCCTGATGGTCCTGAAAAACAGCTGTGAGAGCTGTACATGTTACATGTGTCAGAGAAGTTAAAGAAACATTATATCATATTTAATATATATTTGTTTTAGGCTGATCAGTCCTTGGTTGGTGCTTAGGAATTGGTAGGAATGAGCTTAAGGGTCTGAGAACCCTTTAAGCCAGCAGTGACTGGCCCTTGATACACAGTACAACTAAGGCAAACTTATAATGGAAATAAATGCTCATTTGGGCGCTTCATGGTCTCACCAAATTTTGCTCTGTGTGGTCAGGGACCAGTTTATCATTGTTGCCCTAATTATGCAGTGCATTATACATATGATAGCCACTTGCTCTCAGCCAGATGGCAGCCCTCATCGATGTTCAAAATTGAAAAAGCTTTTGTAAGGAATTGCAAACAATTGAATGCTGAGATAACCTTTGCATCCTAACATTCTCATTTAACATAGCCAACACTGCTGGAAAAAGTTTGTTTTACCTTTTCTTTTTTTTTTTTTTTTACAATTAGAGCACTCATTAGATCTGTTAATTATTCTTCTAATTAACTTTCTGTTATGGAGACATTTGCTTATTCAAAGTTTTCTAAAAACAAGAGTAAAAATATTTATGCCAAGTTTGACTAGTACTGCTTTTGAGTTACAGGTAGTATTTGACATTATCAGAGCTTAAAACAAAATCCCAAAAGAATGCTTGCCTTTCCCTCTTCTGTATTGTTACATTTCAATCAAACTTCATTGGGCAGGTGTTGTTTTAGTTTCAATAATAATTACTAAAATGTTACTCACATGCTACAAACAGTATTGTCATTCTGTCAGATTAACTCGTTTAGAAAATCAGGACTGCCTATGAGTATTGGAGTGCTCACTTTCATTAGGATAAACTGGTGTTAGATTTTGCTCTAATGCATTCAACTCTTGCAGTATTTTGGACTATACTGTAATTCATTCCAAAATAGTAATCTAGAAAAATGGCTGGTGTCATACAGAGAACCCAGGGTGGCCTTTCATATAACTCTGCTTGGGACAGACTAATCTGCATGAGAACCTCTTATCTCACTCTACATTGCTTAGTTCCTTTTTGTCTTACTATTCTGGGTTTTCCTGGGACTGATTTTCAAGACTTGAAGCTGAGCAAAACTGGAATTTTACAGACCTCTTCAGAAAGAATGCAGAGAAAGAGTGAATGAGACAAGAAGGTCTCAGGAAAGGAGACAGTGCAGAGGAAAGCAGGAGAGGAGCTTGGCTCTCGAGGAAGGGGGGGCATGGGATATGGAATATTCAGCTTAATTCTGTGGAAGCTAAGAGTAGAGAGACTTTTGATATAAATCTGTCTGAACAGGGTGTTAGGATAATTCTATTAAAGCAGGGTGTTGGGATTAACTTTGTTTCAGATTGCCAACTGGTACTGCTTGTCTGTCATCTGCTGTGGGGGAGTATGAGTTCTTTTCTGCTTCTTTTCTTGTTTAAACTTACACACCTGACTGAAATCAGCCTTGGTGTGACCTGTACAATTCCCACCGAAATCTTATGCCAGGGAGAAGTAATTGATGTTGCAGGCTTTCACTGATTTATAGAGAAAAAATTACCCTGAATATTGATTTTGTTCTTCCATTAACTGTTGGGGTAAGCGTTTCTTTGTGGGGCAGTGACACTTGAAGTTGTTATAACAGTTTGAGAAAATCCAAAGACTTGTTTCACTTGATACTGTTTCGTGGGGTTTGTGTAAAGCTGTGCGAAATTCAATTTGTCAGTGAATGGATAAAAGCCACAGTCAAAGCAATATAAATCAGTCTGACTTTTGTGTTAAAATGTATAACATATCTGTGGGAATAACATAGTACAAATTAAATAGAAGTCAGGTAATCTATAAAAGCTACATACCTCTTCTGCTTTGAAATTTCATTGAACTTTAAAACCTTTTTAATTTGGTAAATGCCCTGGCCCAACACGTATATGCTTTCAAGGATGCGCTTGTTAAGAGGTAATCAAATGATCCAGTTGATCCTGGTTAATATTTTTCATTTTGCATTCTTGTCTGAAAAGAAAAAAAAAAAAGAAAATTATGACCATTTAAATAATAAGAAGGGTGGCTCAAGATTTTCTTTTTGGTTCTGACTGAGCCATTCCTTCCCAGTATTCTTAACTATAGCAGGAGACTTTAGTAGCTAAATAGCCAAAAAGCAGTGGCTAGAACTGGAAGCTTCAAGTGTATTGTAATATTTATATTGAGGTTTGTAAATGAAATTACAAGAATTTTAGATGTGCTGATTTACACGCAAGTGCCACTTCTCTCAAAAGAAATCTGAAGACCCCAGGAACTGTAGCATGTTGCTGATTTTTTGAGTTTCTGTTGCATTGGCTTCTGTGAGGAATTTTGTCTGTCCTAATTCATGGAAGAGAAAGGATGAACTGGATTGGAGCTTTGATAGGTCAATGTTCAGACATAACTGCAGGACTCCAAAAAAGAATTTAAATAGCTGTCCTTCAGTTGCCTGAAGTAATTTCTCTGATGTAGTGAGAGCTTGTACAAATGTGCAGCCAGTGCCTTGGCCCCACAAAGGCAGCTCTTCATTATGTGTTCAGGCTCAGGGGCCAACTCCTCCAGCCTCTGTCCATGTCTCCTCCCTGGGCTCCACAGTGGCTGTTTGGGTCACAGGTGCTTGGTCTGTTGGCAGTGGCCCCATTACCACAGAATCACAGAACTGTTTGGGTTGGAAGGCACCTCAAACCATCCCATTCCACCCCCTGCCATGGGCAGGGACACCTTCCACTAGCCCATGTTGCTTCAAGCCCTGTCCAATCTAGCCTTGGACGCTTCCAGGGATGGGGCAGCCACAGCTTCTCTGGGCAACCTGTGCCAGGGCCTCACCACCCTCATTTGGCTGTGTAACTTTCTGGAAGTAAAAAGACAGCTTTCTTCTGATCCAGATAAGATTGATGTCATGAGAACAGTTACATGACAAGATTACAGCATTTCGAGCATTTTTAGGATGGATAAAATTGCCCAATGTTACATATAATCTAATTTGACTAAAACAATTTTAGGTATTTTCTTCTGCAAGCTCTGCTTTCTTGTGTTTCCCCAACCTCAACACTTAAAACATGGGGTAAACATTATATTTTCTGAACCATATGTGAACATCAACAGTTGGGCTCCACATTTGTAATGGTGAACTTGTCTGTAAAGCTGCTTTTGTACAAAAGGCATTGAGATTTTTAAATTTTAAATTGCTTTTAAAATAGAATGCAGTCTCCTAGTCAGGTTCCTGTCTTTGGAAAGCTAACTACTAGATATACGATAAGAACTTCAGAAACTAAAAGAAAAGCTTCTGGAACTGGGAGATCTAAATTTGCACTTTCAAAGTTTTTCTAGCATTTAAAAATTGCTGCTCAGTTGAGAAAGAATTGATTTGTGAAAAGAACACTAGTTATGAATCATTGTCATGAAATAGTGCAAATTGTGTCAAGTATATACTGAGCCAGGGAGTAAAAATGAAGATAATTCATCATCACCTTTTAGTCCATGTCTTTGGTGTGATTGGTGGGGAAGGCTGCTTAACATTCTTGAATAGCAGGAATAAATTGTCTCGGGCAATTTACAGTGGGAGTAAAGAACAGCCTCTTAACTTTTCATCCATATGTGTATTAATTCACCAGACAACAGAATATGGCTCTAAGAATATTGCTGTCCTATGCAGTGAATCGAGGCATTTTCAGTCCAGCTGCTTTAGCCCAGGCTGCAGTTTTATGGCCTCTTGTCCATAAAACCAACAGCTACCTGTCACCTGTGCACTCTGTATGCTCCACTTTGTTAGAAGAGGGAAATACAGTTCATTAAGGAGATAGAAGGCAATAAAAATTTCTGAAGCTTAAGAGCTTCCTTGCCTCAAACATTTAAGGATTGAACTTGTTTCTCCTTTATGTAGTAATTTTTTAACATACAAAAGGGTAGCATAGTAACAGTAAGAAGGTATTCCTTTCTTTCCTTCATTCTGATAATTCACTTTGCTTCATGAAGAGCTTTTCTGTCCTCAACAAGCCCTACAGGATGGTGTGACTACCTTTGTATTATCTTTTGCTTTTTAATTTTTTTTTTAATTGCCTGCATGAAGATCATATTTGGAGAGAGTTTGAACAAGAGAGATTTCCCTTAGATAATCCTTTTCCAAAATTTTAGCTAAACCTTCAGGAGGGAGCCTGGTTAGTCAGTGACTTGCATTTGGCAGGTGTGACTTGGTTCCTTCACTGCTTTTTGGAGTTTTAATGTGTAAAGGCAGTAGTACCGGATAGCAAAATTCATAAAGAACTAGCAAAAGAGGTTTCAGAATTGTTGGCAGTCAACTTTGGTGCTAGGAAAGAACATCAGGAAGTATAGGAGCAGGGAAGAGGGCACGCGCCCGCCCAACAGACCAATTTGATGCTCTGTTGCATATATGAAGAATTGCAGTAACAACAGGGTACAGCTCGTAACATAAGTGGTAAATAAGACTCTCCCATTTTTCAAGGTGGAGTAAGCAGAGAGACCACAGATTACTTATAAAGTGAAAGTAAAAATACATTAGAGGAAATACTATGTGGCATTTACAAGCCTGGTATTTGAATATACACTGGTTGTGACACAGCTCACTCACTGAAGTCTACATTTGTGCACCACTACTTATCTGAATGTTTTCAGGTAAAAAAATCAGTGAAAACAGGAAATCCATTAGATTGAGATTTAACGAGTTACATGACTTTCACGACATTCTGAAACAATGTGTTCACTGGTTAAAAAATTGAGCAAGAAAATTGTCATAAGAAAATAAAGCAAATGAAGGAAAGAATGGATACTGCAGCAATCATATTTGTTGACAAAAATTAATCTAGGAGAGCTTGCTAACATTTGTAAAGTTGGACATAAAAGGTTGCAGGAAGTAGGGCAGTTAACAGAGAGGCAGATGTTAGCAGAGTAAAATGTAATCAAGATGAATGCTAAGAGGTTCTCACTCAGTATAAAAACCAACAATGAAAAACATAAAATGTGGGAATGCTGACTAAGAAACAGTATTAGAGAAGCAGGATCTTGGGAATGCTAAACTGAACATAAGCATGCAGTATGGTGCTGCTACAAAAATGCAAATGTGGGCATATATCTGAAAGGGGACTTATAATTTCTCTTTCTTGGGACCAAGAAGAATGATAGTTTTCTTAGAGAACATTCTCTCACTGAAGCAGTAACAGTAATTGTTATGGAAACTGTTGGGTCACTGTATCAAACCAACACTAACCAATGCCATTAAGTAACCTCAGCAGCACTACTCTGCCTTTCTTCAGAACTGACTTTTCAAAAGGATTTGGAGATAAAAGACTACCCTGAGTTATGATAATTCCCTACTCATGGCATTTGAGCAATTGTCCCTTATGGCCTCTGTTTCTGTCTTTGTCCTGCTTGCAGAGCACTACTCCTCTTCTGCAAATAACTAAAATTGCTGCTGTGTTTATTCTGTGTAAAATATTTGTCATTGCATCTCTTCATTGAGTTTTCAACCTCCACCTAAAGAGCATCCTAGAATAAGTATTCCTTCAGAGAGTTGTTTTTCCAGTTTTTCCCTGTGCTGCTACCATGTTCAGCTGACCTTTTGTGCATAGTCTCTGCTGTTGAGAACTAATTATGCTGCAAGGAAGAGAGATGAGAACTTACTTAAGACAAATGTTTTTGTTTCTCCTTAGGTTAATCTTCAGCTTTTCCACTGCCAGTAGGTTAAAATAAGGAACTGGAATTCAAAGGAGGAAGAAGCTGGATGTTTTTGCTGCTATTACAGTGATTTCTACTTTCAACAACTTTCATCTGACTCATGCTTTCTAAATGGTCTCTTGCAGAGATCTTTCAGAGCCTTCTTTGCTTAATTTCCTTTTTAGCATTCTGTTGATTTATTTCCTCTGTTGCCATCTGAATCTCACTTTATATGGCTTTTGACAGATGCTTCTGTTTTTAACTTGCTGCGAGCCATGGCTGTTAGATTCACATTGTACATTTGCTCTGCTATTGCATATTCTGGATTGCACTTTCATATTATTCCCTTTTGGTCTAATAATGCAAAGACATCAGTGATTTTACCTTGAGAGTTATGAACTAGACACATAAAATTCTTCACACACATAAACAGTTGCTCTCTTTGAAGCAGTGACTGTTTGTTGGGGAACACAGAGCCGAATGGGAGGAGTTTCAAGCCTGGCGCAAGATTTACAGCCCAGAATGAGACACTTTACACCAAATAAGACACAAGCTCACCGAAATGGACCTTTATTTACTGGACTTGACATTGTACCGGACTGGACAGTTTCCCGTTATCCCCAGTTTTCCCCAGTTTGTTGTTATACTGTTATATGGTTGTGTGTACCCCAGTTGTTGTTTTTAAAATTCTACCCTCCATATTGTCTCCTTCTTCCCCTCACAGTTTTTCCCGCCTTAACCCTGTTTTCCCGCTCCTCTGCCTGCCATTGGCTGATCCTTGGTGCAGTGCAGAGGCAGCTACCATTGGCCCGTTTCCCCGGTTACACCCAAACTCCTCCCCTCCTTACCCAGTTACCCAATCACATTTATCCCTGAGTTGTCAGTCCTATGCTCCTCCCTAGCCCAAACTCCACCCCTAAACCTACCCTATTTAAGTTACTGTTTCCCCAATAAAGATTGGCATCGCTTCCCGAGACTCTCTACTGTGTTCCGAACCCTTCTTGCAGTGCCCGATCCCTTTCCTTTCCCCGCGGGTCGTGGCAGCTGTTCTTCCTGTGAAGTTGTCTGAATGATAGGATGCTTTTTCCTGCTTCCAGACTCAGTACCATGTATTTCATTGAACAACTCCTAATACAGGTGGCATATGAGTTCTGTGATAGGCTGAGGTCATTACTGTTCAGAAGAAACAAAACTATTCTTTTACTGTCAGTGCCTTTTAATTATTTTTAAAATTATGTCTGTATGCAGTACTATATAGAATTTTACTTTAACGTTATCTGTGCTATAGTAAGGTAAGATTGGTTTAGTTACTCGAAAAAGAATTTGGAAGTTCTCAGTTCTTCTCATGGAATGAAAAGTAGGTAGGGTTGTTTTTTCTCTGCAAATCCCTCAGATATATGTAAGCTTCTGGGATAACAGCTCATGTCAGATACAACTGCTGAGAAAAAAAGGACAGATAAATCAGAAGTAACTGCCCTTACTGATAACAACTGTGGTCATGGAAATTAGGAAAGATTTTTCAAAATGTTGGATTTGGGGACAAGAGGATCAAGGACTCTCTCAGAGACAACAGATAGTTCTTGAACAGTAGACAAGGACGACAGCACTTGTGCCACAGCACAGTTCAGATCAAACATATTGTCGGGAACTGTGCAAGTAAATTTCCTACTCTGGTTCATCTAGTTCTTGATGCTTGAGTTGAGCAAAGGAAAATGGATGAGAGAGAGACAACAGTAAGTTTGCCAAAGTGAGGAGGACAAGGTTTCTACTCATGTAACAATTTAATTCCTTTTCTTCTATAACAAAACTATAAGGCTCTATCTCACTGGTCTTTGCAAATCAGGCAGATGAGGTGTGAAACGAGAACAATTAATGTTGTATAGTAAGGCTTGCCCTCTGGAAATTTAGCTGTGAAGAGACTGAGGGACAAAGGGACTTGTTCATTATGGGCTCAGCTGCATGACTTATGGATGGAGCTACCTCTTCCATTGAACTGGAATTCATGTTTTAGCATGAAATCACCATGAAATAACAAAAAATTAAGAAATATAGGATTTTGAAGAAAAAAACAATCACATTTACAATAGAGGAATTTGCTTAGTTTATAACAAAAGAGATGTTTTGATCTTTTCATTTAATGATGATTCAAAGGGCAAAGTCTGCAATCAGAGTTTGCTCAAGACAATGATGAAGATATGAAGGCATGAAGTACATTGTTGGACTTGCCAGTGACTTCAGTGGAAGTCAAACCCACAGTCCTTTGCTGAAACACTGAATATGTGCCACAGTAATGGTAACAAAATAGTAAAAAGCACCTTGTTTTGGTAATGACGTGGTATATGGCATTGGAGAATTTGCTTCATGTGCTTTTTTTAACCTGCACTTCAGGTTTAGGCTGTAATTTGCTTGGGGCAGGGCTGTCTCCTACTGTGTGTAGCTACAGAGTGTTTAAAATGGAGCTTTGATATACAAGGCCACAAGGCACTGGTTGAAATTGTTGCTGAATGCAGGTACACTGGACAGAAATCAGTGGGGTCAGTGCCCTCCTACAGCAAATCACAATTGCGTCTCGCTCTCAGCAGTTGAGGAACAGAAGAATACCACACTTCCAAGGATGTTTTACAAAAATTCCTAAATTAACTGGATTTAATGAATCGCAATTTTCCTTTTCAGTTCATTATTGTCTAGACACGTGCTTCTGTACTTGCAAATCTTGGCAGAATACCAGTTTGCCTAGAAAAAAGTAATGTCAGAAGATCAGGCTGGCAATTAAAAGCCTAAATTACACCTATAATATGCTTTTGCTGGATTGTAATTAAAAATCATATACACATATTTTTGCATTATTATTGAGTAAATCTTGCAGTCTGAAGTCTTCTTTAAATCCATTTTAGTGCAGAAGGCTGTAGAAGTCGTAAAGAGAAGAAAATTTACATAATTCTCTTCTGTAATTCTATAAATTGCCATACCATGCTATTTTAAAAGAAAGTAATTAGATGGAAGACTTCATTAAAACAAATATTCAGTTGTAGTAGAATATAAGTAAATGGAGTTTATCAGCTGCCCTTTGATGACTTTGATTATTCTAAATGAAAATGCATTTTGGAGAATGGTTTTGTAGTGTGGATTTTCATTTTTTAAAGTTCTAAATTTGGAAGTTATTCTTAAAATTTAAATTGGACTGTGGAGATAGTAACTTGTATTAGAGCAACAAATACAGTTGAGAAAAATGAGATGTCCTTTCAGGAACATGGGGGGAGAACATCTCTGTTATACTTGAGACATAGTTATTCCAGTTTGAATTTTGATGAATACAGTGAAATTTGAGTGCAGGAAATCTCTTGCTACTAAAGGAGAAAAACACATAAAAAAAATCTTTGCCCAGAGAGCTCATAATTGTCTCATATTTTCTTAAGATTAAATTGACACCATCTAGCAAGATTGGCACTAGCAAGATCTTTCCAGTTCATTGCACCATCACGCTGCATCCAAAGTTCCCTCTGCTTGTGTGAGCCCTCATTTTGAGCTACTCCTTTTCACTTTCTACCCTGTCTAACTGTATTCTCCATTTCTGACATTTATGCTGGTCTGCTCTGTAATCTGCCTTCTTGCTTAGAAGCTATCTCTTCTGAAGTCCATCCTTTGATCCATATAAAGTGTAAGATCACACCAAATAGATGCCTCTGCTGTACCTTTTCTCTTCCAGATCTTGTGTTTTCTCTCACCAAGACCTAATTTTTTCCCTTTGATCTCTTTTGGGTTTGTTTTTATTTTCTCTAGTCTAAACAAACTGTCCTAAAGGCAGTTTTTTTCTTCCCTCTCAGCACAACACGTTTCCTGGCCTTGAACCTCCCCTTCTTCTTTCCTGCCAATTATTTCTCTTCTATGCCACAGGTTTAAATGTATTTAAAGTGAAAATGTGTGTTATGGTATTTTTGAAAATAGAATGGTCCAAACCAATCTAGAAAGCTTCCTTTTCAACTGTCTCTTCTTGCTCTTTATGTGCAATGTGTCTTTCTCTGTTTCCAGGCTTTTTACTGCCAAGAGGGAACACAACAAAAAATCTAAGCCCTTTTAATTTTACTACCTCACTACGGGCTTACCTGTGACAGAAGAGCTTAGCATAAACCCTGTGAAAGTTACAGTCCAAACTTCAGATTTTTGTTTAGAATTTCAGTACCATTAGCAGGGGACAAGAACATTTCTGTTGGATAATTCAGTACATCATGAAAAGCAAAGAGGAAGTTGAAGTAGGAGAGATGAATCTCCCTCTGCACCAAAAACAGAACGACTGTCTTTCCACCCAGGAAAGCATTCCCTTACCCTCCACCTCTCCTGTGCCGTGTGTGGGCCACTCTTGGCACTCCAGGGACACATAGAGCTTTGTGTCCTGGCACCTTTTGTCTGGCAGGAATCTTTGTCCGTATGCAATTTTGGGAGTGGGACTGGCAGTTCAAGCGCAGGGCTGAAAAAAGCAAACAACAGTCCTTCTCCCCAGCAAAGAAAGCCTGGAACCTTTGGTTTTCAGATGCAGTTGGTGGGCCAGCCTGGGCACTCCATGGGCAGCAAATCTTTGTGTCCTGGCACTTTTGGTCTGGCAGGAATCTTCATCCGTATTCCATTTTGGGAATCAGACTGGCAGTTTCAGAGCATTGCTCCCGTAAGCGAACCACTGTGTTTCCACCCAGGTAAGAAAGCCCTTACCCTCAGTGTCCCCTGTGTAGTGCATGGGCCACTCTTGGCACTCCACTGTCAGGCGTCCCTTCCTGTCGAGGCACGCTATCACATTGTGCCATCAGCCAGGCCTCTCATTTAAGTACCATGAATGGAGAGTCATGTATGTGCAGCCCAACTTCCAGCCAAAGCTGGAATGAAAGGTTCAATCACACACATCAGCTTTTGCAAGTTTTCCTTCCTGTGTCCCTTACTGAAGGTCTCACGGATGAGCCTTAACTATGAAGATGATTAAGTTTTTTACTTTGAAATGGGAAACTAGTCTCACTTGCCCTACAGGAATCCATCTGAAATGGATTTCGTTTCTTTGCTTGTTTTAAACATTTCAAAGGTGGCGTAGAACTTGCAAAATAAAGAGCTCAGTTATCTCAGTTGTGAACCAAACAACAACTTTAGGCAGGAATCAATCTTCAGATGTCTCTGTATTCATCTATTCTTTTTTAAAAGAGGAGGAAAGCAAAATGAAAGGAGTTATAGGACATAATGCCAGAAAATTAAGGACATTTTTATTGAAGAACATCTTTTCAAGTTAAATCTACAGAAATATCCTTTTAGTGGGCCATTTATGTGCTTTACATACCATGGGTGACTAGCAGAATGCTGTAACTATTGTAAGGTAAAGCCTTCTGGAATTACCAATACTATGCAATTTGGATTTGGGTTTTTTTTCATAAAAGCTATAAAGATATTACCATAAATGTCATGAAACATGTGTTTGTAACTAGAAAATAACAGAAAAAGGACAATGTCCTTTCTGCTAAGAAAAAAAAAACACAAAAAAAATTAATGAAGAACAGTGAAACAGCTCTAGTTGCCAAAAAATTCTTAGAAAGAATTGTGATTTTTCTTACCTTGAGCTTGCAGAGACCACATCAGGGAGGAGTGCTGAAGGAAGTCTTGTGATGCAGTCATTGCATATGCCTGCAGAACTTGATGGAAAACTGGGGATTGCCAAAGGAGAAAGCCACACTGTGACATTTTTGTATCGAACTCTCTTTTAAACGATCCTTTCCTAAGTCCAAGTGCATTATTTCAGAGACCCAAAGCCAGGCCTGGGAAAGGTGTCAGCTATGTTTTGTAGGGCGATTGCATCTATTTCAGAACCTGTAAATGTGGTAAAACAGAAGTTTTGTTGGGAAATTACTGAATTCTACGTTCTCATTTCAGTGTCTAATTCACGATGTTCACCAACAGCACATTTTGTTTGTTTAGGGCTCAACTCAGTGGTGCTTGAGCTGAGTTTGACCATCAGTGAAGTGGTTGGGAGGGAGAAGGAGGAGGGTTTGAAGGTATGTTTTCACCTGTGCACTCAAAGAGATGATGTTTTAGTGGAACAGAGCTAGTGTGTATGATATGTCCTTGCTGCCCAGTGTTTCCTGTTGATCACCACCCACTCTCCACGCTGAATGCGCGTTTGTTTTCATGCAAACAGCATTTTAAATTCCTGATCACAACACTGAGTTACTGTTGCAACTGTCTGGCCAAGAGTGCATCATTTAGCAGTTGGATTGATAAAGACATGATCAGGTTCAAAGCAAGACAGGACTGCACATGTTGAAACACAAACTGTGTGTGAACAGAAAACCACAGGGCCATTGTAAGCAAGCCAGAAGCTTTGCCACCAGAGATCAGTCCTTCTGTCCACCACTGGGGAAAGAGCAAATCTTCCAGATTTTCATAAAAACCATCTCACATGGATAATATATATTTTTTTTTCTTCATTTTCCTGTCAAAACCAGGGCTTCAGGATGAGAGATGTAGAAACACTCATCTGGCATTAATCAGTCTTTAAACTAAGTGTTGAATAACATGCAATAAATACTTTGACATATTAATGTGCTTTATAAAGAACAATAAGGATTAAACAAAACAACACCTGCTGGGTGCTTAATTGACCAGCATTCACTCTGAGCAATAACTGATGCTGGAGTTCTTCAGGAAAAGCAGTTGTGATTATGTAATGAAAGATAATTACAACTCAAGCACAAGGGAATGGATTTGTTTGCAGAGATACCAAATGTCAGAACTAATATAGTTTTTGCACTTATAGGATCTGGTCCTATGAGAAAGCAAATTAGATTAAGTAGCTCCTTGATGCTGAACAATGACTTTCTTATAATCTTACAAAATACTTTTAATCCACACTTGTGGAATTCTTCTTCCCACATGAAAAGAGATAATTTTTTCTTTTGGGCGTGAAAGGGTGTGACTTCACCAGCCAACTTCCCTTTCCCTTTCCCTGATGCTTCTTAGCCTCTCTACCTCTTCCTTGAGCTCTGCCACCAGGCACAGCAAATCATTCACCTGCTCGCATCGTACACAGACCCCACTCACACTGTCCTCAGTTACTAAAGCCAGGCTTAAACACCCTGTGCAGCCACAGACCTGGACAGCTGCCTCCATCCTGGTGTCCTTGGGTTCCGTCTGTGAACACTCCCCTTGTGATAACAGCAGCAACGGCTTTCACTTTTTTGGAAACCATTGCTGGCTTTAGTTGAATTGTGGGAAAAAAAGAAAAAAAGAGCTCACCCGAGAGAGCTGGGCTGTGCCCCTCCTGCTTGCCCGAACTGCCGTGCCACATCCCCGTTTGCCTGCTCCGGGTCACCGGCACTCCCAGCAGCCGTTTAAATCCCCCGTGGATGGGTGGGGTTCCGCCCCCTAGGCAGCTAATGAAGTAGTATTCTTCAAAGTGGATTCTGTTTCTCTCAGGCCAATATTCTGTTGGAATGAGGCTTCTCGAATGTCAGCAAGAACCTGGAGCACTCAGCCGCCTTTGTTACTGGACTTACTTTCTCATTCAGGAGAATATGCAGACCCTTCTTATCCCAGCTCTGCAGGGTGATTAGCTGCACTGTAAACAAAGGATTTGCAAGCAGGCATAATATTCTATTCCATTTTAATTTGACTGTCCCTAGAGTATACAATTTAAGTTTTAATTGGTTATTAAGAGTAACCATTGCAATTAGATAATTCCACGAAGAAAAGGGAAAACAAATTACTTGCAAGTAATCTCTGTTCCATTTCAGCACCCTGAAAACTAAGAGTTGCAGGGAGAATGAAAGGGAGGAGGAAACACAAACATTGGTTGAATACACACCATTTTCCCCCCCAAAAAAATGTCAATAACAGCTAATTCAAATTTGTTTCTGGGATTTCTAGGGCATTAAAAGTTTTTGCACCCATGAACAGTAACGTGGTTTTTAGATGTGGAAAACTGTAATAGAAGGAGATGAGAGTTACAACCCCCAACTATGTAATAGAAAAACTCTCAATGCAGAAGCTTGTTGAAATCTTCTTTTCTTCTAGGAATAATATCATGGTGAAAGTTGTTTGGTAGCATTGATGGGGACACTGCTGTTTTAGGAAACAGGTTTTATTAGGTTTTATTTTTTGTACTTTCTGAGAGACTGAGAAGCAAACTTTGTGGTCCTCACTGTAAAAGGTTACAGGCTTTTTAAAAATTCCTCACCATAAATACACTACGAGGAATAACCTGAAGCAAACTGGTATTCTCTGTACTAAAGAGTTTTAGTCAAGAGTTTCATAAAACTTTGTGATGGAAATTGTCTTTTCACAGTGTTTGTAAAGAAAGGCAGATACAAAATGACCTGGACACCTGTAAGATTGCCAGGGGAAAAGGCAATTCATCTGAAGAGTTAGGCTTTGGTCAAGAAGGAAGTCCAGAAGGCATCACTGACATGATGCTAGGATCTCTTAGGGAAATAATCTTTCAGGTTTCCTATAAAAAATATTTTGTTTTATTTATGCTGACTTACCGTCAGCCTACAGAAACAACTGCCATTCTAAAACACTCACTTCATTCCTACATAGCATGAGAGTCCAGGGCCAAGCACAGAAGGAGTGGGCCATGCAAGTCAGCAGACCTTAAGACATGCTGGAAATGAGATGTGCTGTCTAAAACATGATGCAGAATCTGGTAAGGTAGTAAATATTTTATTCACACTTCAGTACTCTGAGCTCTTTCATTGTTGAATATTAAAAAAATAAACCAAACAACTGGAAGTTTTGTGCTTGAAATTATTTTTTTTTAAGGGATAAGCGTAACTTTCTTTAGCAAACTGCAGGTCCTGGGGTTTGAAAATACCTGGGAATATGGTGATGTTACTGGATATAAGTCCAGTAACAAAGGCGGCTGAGTGCTCCAGGTTCTTGCTGACATTCAAGAAGCCTCATTCCAACAGAATATCGGTCTGAGAGAATTACAAGCAATGAATAATGTAAACTAGAAAGAAGGTGTTTCTATAGTACAAACTAAAATGCTCACTGTTGTATCTGGTGCCGGACAGGACTTTTGCCTCCAGGTAAACACAGAACACTATCCTTCAGCTCCAGTAAGTCGGCATCATTCCTCCCAGGGTGAGTGTTTTATTAAGATATGTGTCTCTGATCATTGTGCTAACAGAGTCTGATGTTATTAAGCCTGAATACCTGCCTGATGCACAACTCTGGTTTTACAGTGCCATGATTCCATTGTTTTCAGTGGAGTTACATGATTTACAATGAATACTAACAGAGATCTGAATTATCTCCTGCATTTTTCCCTTAGTGATACAAGAGGCAGGCACCTTTTGTTCACTTCATGTAGTCATGTGTTAAGATTTAAAATTCTTAGAATAAAAGACTTCCTGGAGGACTGGAATGATTATTTGTATTTGTGTTGAACAACAGGAGTTAGAAAAAGTTTCTTCAGACTCAGTCGTCTTTGTTATCTCCTGGAGCTGAAGCAATTAGGACTCTTTTTCATCTCAGTAAAGGTTCACCTGATGGTTGCCTCTGCCTTGGTCTTGAGATGAGTCAAATCTCCATACTTTCAAATGCCGTGCTTTCAGAACATTCTCTCTTCCTCACTACCTACTTCTCCACAGTATTTGAACCTTGCAGTCATTAAACTCTCCAGGACCAACCCTTGTGCATCTGGGTACATTATTCCCTTTCTGTTGTTTGTAAAGACAATCATTATGACCTTCGATAAAGAAATGGGAAAGTTTTCACCTCATAAGACTGGTCCCCAAACCTTCTAATGAGCTCCTCCACACTCTCCCGAACTTCCTTTTACAAAGTTATCGTAATGCCCTGTATTTGAAGGCAGATTCTGTGTTTCACTGAGTCTGCAGGACTCTCTTCTCCACAGGTATGGGGTTTTTAGGAAGTCCCTCAGGCACACAGACTGCTTTCATTGTACAAAAATACTGCAGCAAAATCATGCCTTGGAGAGCACAGTCATCTCACTCATGAAGAAAGGCCTTGTAGGAAGAAAAGAGAAATATTAGTTTGAGGGCTCTCTTATCCTACAGGAAGCTAAGGAGGCATACAAACATGTTCTGAAAGGGATGTGGATTTGCTAACATATACCTTTTTTGTTCTTTTGGGGGGGGGTTTGGTGGTGATGTTAATGGGAGTTGTGGTTTTTTCATATGGATCAACTAGGAAACAAAAATCAATAAAGAAAGGAGAACTATTCTGTTAGAGTTGAGGTTATTACCTATGAAGTATTATCAACCAGCTAGTGAGGACACTGAGTGCTGGAACTAAAAGAATGAAGGATACACTGCAAGCCAGGACTTAAGTTTCAGAGTGCAAATGCTGTTATCGAGACTGTGTGAGTATGAAGAAGATCTTGGATGGGAATGGTAATGATTAAAATATAAACTACAGTGAAGAAACTGATAATATCACGATTTCTTTCGATGCAACTTGGTGGTGTACTTTGAAATTACTTCTTAAGTTTTAATGTCAGTGATATTCAGTGTTTTAGGTTATCATTAATAATTTACCCCAAGTACCTTCAATGAACTGCTCAATTTCTAATCTGAATTTATGAAGTCTTTAATAATACTGTGCTGGAAAGTAGCGATGAAAAGAAAAAAAAGTATATGCTTCTGATCTTCTAATGAAACTTTTTTCTGCAAGGAAAAATGTTTTTTTAGTAAGATTCAGTTCTTACTTAAATGATAAAATAGGGAAAACACATTTTATGGGCACTACATTTGCATAGTTGTCTCATGTTATTGTTTTTACTTGAATTAGCCTTCTGTCACCACTCACTTTTCAGTTAGAGAGGTATTTTTGAAGGGAGATGTTCTCTGCAGTGTCTTAATTAAAATCCAAGGAAGAAGAATGTGCCTTTTTCTGGTGTATTTTTTTTAGGTTATCTTTTAGATGTTTTAATAAAAGATCTAGCTGCAGCAAATAGGAAACATTTGACACAATATTGCACCAGCATAGGTGCAATTTAAACCATCTGAAAATGCAAATGATGAGCACATTTGTCCTGATCATGTAGAGCTATGCACTGGAATGTCTTGAAGTATTAACTTCTAATGGTTTAGAGTGGTGTTAAAGCATTAACCCTGCACTGCACTGATGTTCCAGGCCTCAGTTCTCCATCATTAAATAACAGGGAATAACTCTGTCCTTTTGCCCTTTTGTTTTCTCTTTGGTATACAGCTTAAGTGTGGGGATCTGGGTCCCTCTCCACTGTGTTTGCTTCATCAGCAGGTACTTCTCTCATACCAGCCCTCCTAAGAAATAATAGCTGTTACTTATTCAGCCATCAGGTTTTCTGTTCAGTGTTAGGAAGTTTTTTGATAAAGCCCTTTAAACATTTTTTCATTACTGTTCTGCTCATTCTGGAGATCTGTTTCTTATACTCACTATACTGGGCTTTTATTTGAGTTCAAGCTTATATTAGCTGACAAGATTCAGTAACTTCTTATGTAAATCAACCTGTAATCACTCAAATGAATTTATTTTCTCCTGAATTATTCTAACCCTTTCCTCTCTCCCAGTAGCACATTTGTGCGCTAGGAAATGTATGGAGCTTTCTCAGGGGAATATATATAACAATGTTAGTTTCCAGAACCATAGAAAGAAAAGATGCTTAGAGCTCCCATCATAAAGAATACACAAAGATGGATTTGTCCTCAGCATGTACACAATCCTTACACTGTCAGTTATGGAAGTTCATAGACAGTAATTTCTGACCTAACTTACTACTCATTCCTGATTTCTAGCAGGCAAATAATCAGTGAAATCTTTAAAGATACAGAGAGAGTACCTGCAAAAAAAAAAAAAAGAAAATGAATGCTAGTGATTTGAAGCAAAAATGATTTGCTTATGCTCTTTCACAGTAAAATATGTTTTAATTTTTTCAACTACATTGCTGCAGTGATTTGAAAGCCAGATCAAGTTTACCAGGGGCGTTATTATAAAACTGGAATTAAAGCTCAGCCTACTCAATTTATATGTATCATAAAGCAGTCAAAAAATGCTGATGGCAGTTGAACTATTGATAGTTTATCAAGTTTTATGGACTAATGGAGTGTAGATCACCCGACTTGTGTTAATAATGATTTTATAGCGCTGTTTTTAAACAAAGATAGTGATTAAAGAATATCCAGATAATGATTAAAGAATATCCGTTAAACAATATGTCTGATAATTCTCTAGAAAATATTTCTTCTTCCTTTTTTTTGCCTTTTAATTGAATGCAGAAGCCTGAAGAGATGCAGTTTACTTTCTGAGGAAGAATGTGTCAATAACCATAAATCTGAGAATAGCTAATAAACATGCATGGATCCTTTTAATTAATTCTTGAGTGCATCATATCAGAACAACAGTGTGTGTGGTCACTCCCTTTGCCTCTCTTTATATCATCCATGTGCATGTACCTATCCACCCAGGTACATATTGTATAGTAATGCTACATTTACTTGATCTAAACTGTAAAGTTACTTATTTTGCATGATATGTAATTTTTTAGAATCTGCAGGCATATTAAGAGCTGTTTACATGACTACCATAACTAGAAGCTAAATGGTGATGTAGAAGACCACAATACTGCAATGAAAATTTTTAATTCCAAAGTTTACTATTATCCCTTTTCTACAAAGGTATAATAAAAAGGTAAAGTGATTTTTTGTTTCTTTAGACTCTTTTGAACTGAACTGTAGAAAAGAACCCTGAGATCTAGATGACATACTAAGGAATGTGTCTAAGTGTGATATACAGAAGGATTATTTGCTGGTTTTTTCAGTCAACTTAAAAGATGTCCTATTTTTCAGAAGTGGCTCCAGTGGGAGATCTGTATTATAAATGTATCCTAAACCATTTGGTGTTGTGAAAAAACAAGTTCTGTCATAGCTATCTAGATAAGGACTCTCCTGCAAGGAGAGCTAAATATGGGAGTTTTGTCAGCCAACCTTTAGGACAGGTTGTTCCCAGGCTGTGCAATTCCTTCCCAAGGACAAAGGTCCCTCTTCAGGGACTGTGTGTGAGCTGGGGCCTGTTCTGGTCATGTCTTACTAGTCAAGGACTGCCAAGCTTTTGGATGCTGACAGAAGTGATCAGTAATATCATCTGAGGCAGGTTGGGGCCTACCTGAAAACCAAATTTTGTTACTAGAAACTAGAATTCTCAAAACCCACCAGAACAGGTGAAGCATGAGACGTCTTGCTTGATATCTGAAATGAGCACTATGTAGGGCTGAGTCATTGAAATCCTTTCTTCTATCTTATGTCTGACATTTCTGAGTAGAGCATTGTTTAAATCCTTGTAAGCGTGAGCTAGTTTATAAGAATCAGTTCTTGTCATTTTACTGGCACAAGGGAATTTGTTAGTACCTTCAGAGCTCTCAGCTGTGGTTTCTGATTGCTAGTACCCCCTTTTTTTTTTTTTTTGCTAGGGAACAAATGGATTGTTATTTTGGTAAACAAACTTTCAGTAGAACATAATTAAAATAACCTTAACTACAAATCTTTTGTACCACATGTCATTTGTTTTCTTTCTTCACTGAAAAGCAGTTTCTCACTATCGGTTTTGACTTTATTTTTCCTATGCCCACCTTAGCTTTATTGTGGAGTTTAGTAGGATGCGATTTTTTTTTTTGTTAATAATCCTTTATTGGGGGATACAGCTTCCAAGTATGTTGGGTATGGTTAATGTACTTGGAAGCTGTATCCACTAAAATACCACTCAAGAAAATATCTTCCTTTGGTCCTTCAGAAGAAATAATACTACTAATGGCAATATAAGTACTGTCTAGCTAATACCTATGCAGTCAAGCACTCAGTTTTTATAATTTGAGAAGTCATTTTCAGTTTGGATAGCCCTGTACAATGTTGGCATGGACTAATTTTACTCCTGTAGTGAAACATGCACGCACCTTGGCATTGAAGGAAATTATTTTTATGCAGAAGTAGTTCTTCTAAAACTAATCTGCATTTAATACAAGGATAAGCTTATAGTTCATCAAATCACAGCATATTCGTCAGAGGCAAAGCTAGCTTGACTCAGGGAATTTTACTTAATTTATTGGCAGCTAACACGAATTTAATTAACCATCCATATATTGAGAAAAAAACTCAAACAAACAATTTAACCCTTAGAGAAGCACTCTCACTCGCCTTTCCCCAGGCTGAGCTTCAACCAAGACCTAACATTTACTGCTTCTCATAGTTAGTCTTTTGAGGTCAACTAGAGAGTGTAGAGAGTGTTGCCAGGACAGAAAAACCTTTGCATTTCATTCGCTGTTTTAATTTGTGGTGCTGTAAGGGCAGGAATACAGTAGAAATAGAAAGATGGGAAAAAAAAGATGTTTTAAGTGAAATTAACTGTTATTGTACTGAAATAGCCAAATGTCACAGAAATCACTGTCTCCTCCCCTCTGATAAAAGGTACATCTTTTCTCTGTAACTTCGGAAACTGTGAAAGAGCTTTTTCCAATATTTTAAATCCTTGGAGAAAAACAATAGAAGGGATCAACTTGTAGCTTTAAATTATGTAAATAGCAGGCTGTTACTTTAAAGCTACATTACATGGCAGCATCAAGCAAGGGAAGGGATCCCCTCTTCTCATAGCATATGCATTTTGGATGTCTACTTCATTCCACATTTGCCTTTAGATTCCTATCTGTCATCTCCTGCATAAGTCACAGGTCTGAGAATTGAACCCATGTGGCAAGTCTTAACACTTTTCTTTCTTCTCTGTTGTTCACAGATAGAGGAAGGAGATGAAAACTCAGGCATCCACAAGTAAGCAAAAGTCCTGATCCTTCAGAGATAGAGGAATTTTTCACCAACTTCAAAGCATGCTTTGAGAGACTGATGTTCAGCATGAGACACAAGTCTAAAAATTGCTGATGATATTCCCTAAAAGATTTCCTTGTGCAAATGTCTGAAGACTAAGCCTGAACTAACTTGTTTATGTGATATTTTCTCATTAGTTTAAATAAGTGAAGAGTCAGTCCTGCAGAGGTCATTGTGCGCCTAAGCCTTTCACTGAGACCTCCAAACATGACATTTTGGTGATACATAATGTAGCAAGTCTCTAACTTTCTCCAAGGTCCTTGGATGGTTTGGTGCCTGATCACTGTAAGAGTTGCCTAAATCAATGTTGTCACCTCAGCTGGTACCTACTGGGATATTTAAACCTTGACCTTCTTAGACCCAAGAGGAACAATTGTTGTGGAACAGTTGATGGTAAATGGTTCATTAATTCTTTACAGGCATTCCACTCCTACCCAGCGTGGTAAAAAATTGAGAAAGGTATCTGGAGAATAGAGGCTGGTACTGGTAGGAAAGGGTGAAGGTAGAAGATGAAGGGTCACTGAGGTTGCTGGATGTGAGTCCAGGTAGAAGGCTGTAAGGGGTTTGAAGTCAAGGGCTTAGAAGACATTTCCTCTCTTTGTTTAGGTTTTTAATTGGTTTTACGAGGTTAAGAATATATTCCAAGCCTGTCTGTGTATGAAAGCTGAAAGGTCTCCCTGGTTTTTCTTGTCTGCAGAGTAGGAGTTGTAAGGACTGGTTGTGGAAAGGGCATTAAGAATCCACAGGAGATGGATGAATTTTCTCAGCCTGTCCTAGATACCTTTCTTGTGTTAAAGAAAGCTGACTATTAGAAATAGGGAAATTTTGCAAAACCAGAGTGATACATGGATTCCTGTCCCTTAAAGGAGTGCCTCCCAGACCTTATTGAGTTCTTGCAGGCAGGGGAATGCTGCTTGTTGGGGTTCTAAGTTGCAAAGCTTGAGCTGTTTGCCTCTACTAACTTAAAAATATTCTCTAATCTTTAATTCCCCCTCAAGCATTTCATGTTGGTTTATATTATGTGTAAGGTGACTAGGTTTTTTGAGTTCAGGTTTTTCATGCTGTACTGCATTTTTGTGCTTTTATAATTTTTTTGCCTTTAGTGTGATCTGTGGATGTGAATTGATGAAATGTAGATAACTCAAGGCTGTATATGACTTCTGAGTTACCAGAAAATACTTGAGGTTCATTGGAGTAACTCACGTAAGGTACCGAAGGCCAATTTCTTATGGATTTAATTATATTGTCTGAGTATTTCTGCAGCAGTTGATTCCAACAAGTTTAATTCTACCTTCAGACCTTTAAGGTTTGATGATAGGTACTTCAAGATATTTAGCTGTAAACCTGTGCTAAGCAGTGGCACTCTTAAGCAGTAGCTTCAGTTGGTATATTAAAGGCAACATAAAAAAAAGTGAGTCAAGGAAAAAAACTAAGAAGAAAATATGAGAAAAATAACCTAGAAGTGATGGAAGTGTATTTAATGGAAGTTAACTGAAATTATATTTGCACATTTATTAAGGTCGAACGTCGCACAGGTCAGGCTCACCTCAGAAGTCACGTGTGTCAATGCAGAGGGCTTGGTTGGTTTTACAGTGTTGAGGAATGAGACAAGGAAAGCTCCTAAGAACAATAAAAAAATACCTACCTACCTACTTAGGTGAGCTGCAAAGTTAAAATATGCAGCTTAGAGCTGCTATTGGTGCAAAACTGCACTTTCCTGACTGTTATCTCTGCACACATACTGTGATGAATATCAGTGCACCATAGTTGGTATTTAACTGTGTGTGATCAGACAAGAAATGCTGACTCGTACTGTCTCCTCTATCCAAAATGCTATCAGTAAAAGAGGAAACACCTCCCGTGCTTGGGTTTTGGTCAGTTTTGAGAAAGGCAGGTTGTGCTACTCTGGATAATTTCAGCAGTAAACATAAATAAATTGGGAATTTCCAAATATCCCAGAAAATGATCTGTGAAGTTTGCAAGGCACAAGTGCCTTCTGAATGTCTTTATGATTATGAAGGCTGTTTCTTACGGAGAGGAAATGTCTCCAGATTTTTAAAAATCCTTATGTTGTTATAAATGCAAGTAGTCTCTTACTCTTTCTCTCTCTGTCTTGGGTTGTGAGGTCTTATTAAGCACTGAACTATATTTTCTAAAGATGGTTAGTGCCACGGGTACCAAGAGAGTTTCTGTCATTACCTCCAACAATTTGATCAATATAATACTTTTTGGGGTCTTCCAAAAGTGTAAGTGAAGTGAATTTATTCCAAGTGCAGTTTGATTCGTATCATTCATCTTTACTTGAGTTCTTTGTTCCAAAGGCGAGGATGCAGGCAAAGAAAGGTTTGCAGGGTTGAGTTGTTTTTATGTATTTTTTATTTCTACAAAGAAAACATAATTCAGGATCTCCAGAGGAGAAAAATACTATAAACATTATTTAGAAAATAACTTAAATAAGAATGTTTGCTATTTAGTTACAACTGTCTAAAAATAAGTGGACAATGAAAAAAGCTCATTATGTAGAGGAAAAATATATACTGTGAATCCTCACAGTTGCCTTACTAAAGTGTTTGTACTTGTTCAAACTTACAGAATATGGCAGTAAAACTGCTTTTTGGTACGATGACTTCATGCAATACTCATAGAGTATCTCATATAGTCTGCTCTAAGCATATAATATGTTTTGCAATGAATAAAATGACAACATTACTTTTACTTATAGATTTCAGAGAGTCCTAATGGAGTGTGTGTGGGTTTTGTCTTGCTGAAGGCAAGGGAAGTAGGGCACAAGGGGTAACAAGGACATGTTCAGTGTCACAGGACAGGTGACTGTCAGAGCAGCAATACTATGGGATGCTTTTCCTTATGAAGCAAGTAGAGCAGCTGGTGAGTAAGTATTGCTGTCAGGTGCAATAAAGACTATACATGTAGATTATATACCTGTACATAAAATTTGACATGTATTGCTCCAGGTAGACATATCTTGCTTTGTCCCCAAAAAAAGTAATTATGCTCATAGAGCAGGATTTCGGTCTGTCAAAACATTCTACTGCAATTCTTCCGTGACCTGGTAACCCATGGAATAGCATTTGGACTGATGGATTTATGCTTACTTATTCTGTGTTGAAGAAAGGTGACAAAACTAAGAAATGCTGAATGAATTTAAATGGCTGGTTCTGATCATAATCTAATGATACAAAGCAGAAAGTCTGAGTATTAAAGTAAATTATTCAAATATCTGCCAAAGGCTTTAAACAAAGTATGCCACTCTCAAGGTTTGTTATGACAAATAATATGCCAAATAATTTCTGAACTATGAATCCTTGGAAAAGAAGTTCTGGCTCATAAAATCTCTTATGCAGGGTGACCCAATTTTTAGCAAGAATAATTTATCTTATCTGGCTACAACTAGAATAGACCAAATATACATCCTAACGGCACATATATTACCGCAGCCACATACAGTGATGTTCTTATTAACTTGACTGTATAATCTGAGGTAACAGATGAAGCTGACTTGCTGGGTGCATTATTCCTTTGTATCTCCCGACAATTCCTAAAAGTAAATAAATCTTGAATTGTGGAAATGCCTTGCTGGCTGTATAGTATATATGGCCTTTATATAACTGATGGACAGAAAGACTCTGTTCTATTCATTTCCATGGTTATAATAACATGAAATTCCATATTTTCAGCATTTATTCCACATGCATTCTTTTTTTTCTTTTAGGCAGTAATTTTCCAGGAACGAAACTGCTCTTCCACTTCTAATTAATCAAATATTCTTGTCTTTTGAGGCTTTCAAATTTTATTTATTTTCGGGAATACTTTTCTTTTTATTTTAGTTTTTCAATTCAAGCAGTTATTCTGCTGGTGGCCTCTCACCTTTTCAGGGCATTCCATGTTAGCTAAATGACCATCAGCAGACATAAAATCTGCACTGACATTGATAATGTCAATAGACACAATACAGGATTAATTAGAGAGTATGGCTTTTAGAAAATCACTTTGTATACTCTTTCACTGCCTACATTACTATTCTTAATGTAGTAACTACAACAGGCTGATAGCAAACACTTCCCATTTGGAGGGGACTTACGCTGCCACACCTTTTTTCTGTATAGTCTCCCAACCTCACATTCAGTGAATTTTTCTTCTGACCTCGGATATTGGGAATGCTAACAGGTGATGGTGGGGTGATTTTAAATAAAGCTCTTGCTAACAAGTTGTTTTAAAAACCCCTCAACTGCTTCTTTTTTTTTTTTTCCCCAGTCAGAATATCTCTCTCGGAGGGGCACTGAAATTCATTATAATCCAAGGGGAAATGATACTCTCTAGGAGTTGTGTGTGTGAGGGGAAGGGAAAAGGAAGGAGGTTGTTTTGTTTATTCCCCTCAGGATCAGAGTCTTAAATTTATTAGGCATAGTAAGATAAAGGTAGAAAAAAAATCCTTGGAGCTCTCTGGCAAGACTTTAACCATTGATACTCTCACAATAGTAAAACACAGGAGAGCTGGAACTTCGGCAAAAATAAAGGATTGTTCAAAAACAAATAACTGACATTCTGTAGGAAAAGGATCCCGAGTTTACAATATCCAAAGGGAGTCCATATAAACAAAATTGGGGAAACAGAGAAGAGGATGGGAGGTGAATGCTTGCTCCTACACATCACAGTCCTTGAGGAAAATACTGGATGTTCTATAGCAGAGAGAATGTATTCATACAGCTTCTAGCTCTGCATGTTTCTTTAGGATAATAGCAAGAGAAGTGATTTTAATAGCTTAAAAGGTGATGTTTTAGGATGATAATATAGAGAGAGACCAATGTTTATTTTATAGTAATTTTATTTTCCTGCAGATTTGCAAGGTCAGTGAGTAGTTTACCAAATATACCCCTTACATAGCACTCATGTTTTGACGTAAACTCTTCCTGGGGGAATGGAGCTTATTGATGGCAAGCTTTCAGTGGTGTAAACAAATCACACAGAAACAGCATTCGTTACACATCCAGGAAATATGGCACATGGTATTACAGCATAATTTAAAAGAAGATATTAGTAACTGAAAACTGCCCATCATCATTTACTCCAGTGCTTAATGGAGGATAAATGTTCTGTATCACAGAGTTCTGGCTCCCATTTTGCTGTCAGTTTATGGATGCAGCAACTCAGCTGTGGGTGAGAGTGAGCTTGTGAGGTGGGGAAGGGGAGAGGAATTAGAGTTCTAAAAAAAATTTTATGTAATTTAAGGTCTTTTGTTGGAGCCAACTAACTGCAAATAGATTTACAATCTGAAAAGAATCTCTCACAGTAGGAACCTAATTTCAGTAATATGTTAGGGAATTTTTATTGTGCTCCTTGAGGCAAATTGAACACACATTTGTGCTTATATCTATTTTTAAAGTGCATTGAACAGAGTCCTACTGCCATTGATGGTTCTACAAGGAGCCTGCCAAGATGCATCACAATCTGATGTCTTACAGACACTTGCCGTAGCACCAGTCCAGTGAGCGTTGGCATGGGGTGCCTCAGCCCAGCAGTTACCATCTGAATTTCCCCTTCAAGTACTTCAGCAGTGACACTAAGCCTAGCTATATGAAGTCTCCTTAAATAACTGAAGTGAAAAAGGAAAAAGAAGTGAAACTACTATATTGAAACCAAAGATAACCATTTAGCTTTGGATTTGAGGCCTATGTATTCATACCCTTTCCATGCTTTCTGTAACTGGTAATGTTCACACTTTTTGTCAATAACTAAGTTGTGATATTTGAGTTTATCTGGACACATGCATCCATGGTATCCTGGGGAGGGAAGTATTTCTGGTGTCTTTCATCAGGCTGCTTTTATTTGAATTTGCCTTTGCTCTGTGTTTTATGCTTGTAGTAAAATTCTTGTGAATCTTCATATTTCTAGGGAAGACCTTGTTTGACTTTGAGACTGTGAATTGTGACCTGTTGTATATCAGAATCTTACGTCTGTTTGCACAAGTTAGGAGTTGTCATTCTGGGAAGCTATTGGTGATACACAATGGATCTCCAAAGTCAGTGTGACATCACTGATTATTCCTGAAAACTAGGTCATTTTCCTAGAAAGTGGGACAACAGGAACAGGGGTCCATGAAAAGAAGCAGGTCCATGAAAAGAAGTCAGTTGCCTGTCTGAAAATTAAAATATCTGTCTTCCTTGTGATCTGTTTGCTCAGATCCTGGAAACTACTTGGGTATCTTTTTCCTTTTCTTTCTGCTCATTTGCATCATAATGGATTTCCTTGAAACCAGCCATGTCTTCTTTTCATGATTAGCTGTGGCAAATTCCATCATGGCCCCTGGAGCCACTTTCAAAACAATACAGAGTTGATAGTAACATCTGGAATATGAGGAGGGAAGAAAAGGCAGCACTAGCAAGACCTCTGTAGTACCACCCTGTGTAACTCTATGTGACAAAAGTAGTGACACAGAGAGTTTAAAACCTAAATATTTAACTACTAATAGCAATATAAGACTGCAGGTTTCCACTCAGTAATGCAAGATGCACAAAGGCACTGTGGCCAAAAGCCATAGTGAAACTTCCTTGACAAGAGGTTTACAGCTTGAAGACTGACACTCTCCAAGTGTCACAGGCAAAATCCAGTGGCCAGCTGGGCCTCACACAGCTGCTCACTCACTTGCCCTCAGTGGGATGAGGGAGAGAATTGGAAGGGTAAAAGTGAGAAAATGGGTGTGTTGAGATAAAGACAGTTTAATAGATAAAGCAGAAGCTGCGGGCACAAGCAAAGAACAAGGAATTAATTCCCTATTTCCCATGTGCAGTCAGGTGTCCAGCAATCCCCAGGACAGCAGGGCTCCATCAAACATCATGGTGACTTGGGAAGGCAAACACTATCACTCTGAATGTCCCCTCTTCCTTCATCCCTCAGATTTCTGTGCTGAGCATGACTCCATATAGTGTGAAATAGCTGTTGGGTCACTTGGGATCAGCTGTCCAGGTTGTATCCCCTCACAGATTCTTGTGCCCCCAGAGTGTCCTTGCTCATGGGGTGGGGAAGGAGGAGAAAAGGCCTTGTCTCTGTGTAAGCTCTGCTCAGCAATAACTAAAACATGCTTATTTTGCCACCACTCTTTTCAGCACAGATCCACAACAGAGCATCATACAAGTTGCTCGAAGAAAATTAGCTCCAACCCAGATGAAAGCAGTGCATCAGGAAAGAAGGGAGAGGAGCTAGTCTGAGTTACTAATTCAGAGGAAACATGCAGCAGGGAATTTTACTCACCAAATCCACGAGTTTCTATTTGGATGTGCTGTTGAAAATAGCAGTACAAAACATTTTCAATGTGCAGGTTCCAAATCAGTGCAGAAGACAAATCTGTGTTTACTTGTGATTTCAAGTCATTCTTCTATTTTCTTACATCTACTTTCTTCTCATCAATCCCCAACTCCTCTTTGTTAAAAGGGCATTGCTTCAGATTGTATTGTTTAGCACTGATGCAGCATGTGCTGTCTTGACTGCAGGAAGGTATTGTCAGAAAATTTCTCCTATAATTATCAGAAAGACTAGCAACCTCAGAGGATGTCCTCCGAAAAAATTTCATTTTTAATGAACACTGTATTACCAGCCTGTGCCTGCTTGCATGTTCTGATTAAACATGGCATCTTGAGGCTCTGTTGTTAAAATTTTGATAGGAATTATTGCCTCTGAGGGTATACAGGTTTTTTCTTTAGCTATCCTGACTTCTTTAATAGTGTCAGCTTTTGTTACAGAAAAAAGCCAAGCAGTGTGGACCTTCTGTTCTCACCTAGTGGCTAAATTCTTTGCCATCCTCCACCACTTCCCACTTCATCACTAATATTCATTTTGGCCATCATTTTTTTTAAATACTAAAGACCCCTTCAAACCTAATTCAAGCAGGAATAAGAAAGGTGTCCAGCATAAAGCAATTCAACATACAGACTTTGTGGTTACTCGTCAAAAGTAGACACGGCTCTGAAATAGCAGCAAGATCCACAGCTCCTGCTTCCAGAGGGTGCTTTCCCGTTCAAATTCCTGGCCCCATTTCAGGTGGGGGCCAGGAAATTTCATTTCGTCCCTTGAGGGGAAGAACCAGTTTTCCTCCCAAAGTGCTCAAAGCACTACACTCTGCAGAGCGTTCTGTACCTGTGTGGAGACCATTAGGAATATTCCAAGAGAATCCCAGGGAAGAATACTCCCTACAGCCTCACTTTCTTGCAAACTATTCTGTTTCTCTGCCCTAGACCCTTCTTAGCATATGCTTCAGGAATTTTCAGTGAGTAAATAATGGTCTGCTGTCATCGGTGCTTGGCATCAAATACCTCAGCAGTGAGACAGATCTGCCAGAGAGCTGAAAGCTGTTAATCCTACACACAGATCCACCACCCATAACTTCAGTCAAGTGTCTTTTCAAGGATAGACTGACAGATTTAAATCCTAATGGAAGTCTATAAATTCTGCAAGACAGGCTTTTAATATCCTAGGCTATGGCTATACTTTCTAATTCTTGAGAATACTTCAATCTATTCCTCCTTCCTCATCCACTTTCTAAGAAATCATCACAGGATCTTGAAATCCTATCATTATTTTATCTAGGTGCTCTAAAATGGATCCCCTGTACCATTTGATGCAAATGAGTTTTCAGAAACTTCTCCCCAGTTAAGGGTAGAAAATGTTTTGAATTTTTTGATCAAAAACTTCTCATTTGGAACAGTGCTGCTTCTGTTGAAGAAACAAGTTAATTCTCAAGCTACAGGATATATATACATCTATATCTGCAACAGATCATTGCATTAATTCTCAGCAAGTCAAAACCAGTATCAGTCAGTTCAGAGCTCTGCTTTTCATTTTTCTTGTGGCCCATTTGTAGAGATTTTGCTTCCTGTTAACAGACACATTGGAAATCAGATGACATAGGACCTTCTTGATCTGGACAATTACTTGTTAACAAAGCACTGTTTCTGCCTTAGTGATGAACTCAGTATAATTTAGGGTGAAGTAAGATCATTGAAATTACACTGTACTCTTACCTTAGCATCTGGAAATTACAGGAGTATTCACCTCTCAGTGTCATTTCCAGGCCTCCTGAAACTCAGCAGGTAATTTTGACACCAAACATAAATTAAAACTCCCTCAAGATTACATCTCCAGGTGTTGTATGAGATGGGAACATGACATAGCCTGCCATGCTCCCCCCAGCCCTTGCAGAATAGCACTGATTTTGTCCTGTCAAAACAGAGAGATGTTAGCCAGTTATCCACGCGAAAGTCTCAGGGAACAAAGTCTTGAGCAAATAATTCAGTTTATTTTTGTGGTTATTCATTTGGATTTTAATCTAATTAATGTCGAGTGCTTTGAAATAATTCTGCATTTACTGTTCTTTTCTATCTGGGGAATCAATATCTCTCTTGTGAATTCTCACAAGTAGCCTGAGCAGGATCCAACTGTGAACTACAAAATGTGTAAATCAAAATTCCCACTGCTCTTTTTATCTAAACTACTCAGTAAGGAACAGAATACAATTTAATTTCACAAATGATTGCAAAGAACCTGTTTGTGAAGATAATTTCTGAATGTCTTATGCAAATTAATATTGATTAATAAATCTATTCAACAATTTTTCACAAGATGTGAATTTCATCACATTTATGAAATCATTCCTTTAGAATTCTAAGGTTTCCAGTAGGAATTGTGAATATGCCAAGAGAATTTGCTGTTAAGGCCATGAGCTAGAACTTTGACCTCAGTTTCCCCTGTATAAAATTGACTTTATCACTACAAGCTTTTTCTCAAGCTTCAAATCAGGGCCAGTCTTTTATTCTGTGTTCGTAAAATGCAACAGCAAAATACCTCTGTTTTCCAAATAATTCTTTTAATAACTGAAGAAAAAAAAAATTAAACAACAACAGACTGAAAAAGAATTATCTGTTTCCCCAGAATTAGTAAAAATGTTGTTTACAATAGATGCCTTCCCAAAACATCTTCACATTTAAGAATGACAAATCCTATTGAAAAGTCAATGGGAATTTAGAATACCAAATCTCTCACATAATTTTAAAAACTCCTTTAATATATACTTAGAGTTATATAATCATAATGAAATAATAATTTTATAATTATTATGTATTTGAGCAGTCTTGTGCTGAACCACTGTGTTCATTAGCAAGGACTTGGCTAAGTAAACTCCTGATCTGTTCCACTGCAATGTTCTTTATCTTCTATCCAAAAGAGAAAACTCTTTGGTGTATTACACTCAGAAGTTCAGCAAGACATAAGAAGTTTATGAGGTGCCATGAGAAATACAGGGAGCTTTTATACACCATTACATGAAATGGATTAAAAATTTTAAGGAAATAACCTACAATTAAGCAAAAATACAGAAAGCATGCTTGAGATCAATTGTTGAAGAAAGCACCCTCAACAAAAAAGCTGATTTTTTTTTGTTCAGGAAGCTGCTGCTTAAAGTAAAACACTTTGCTTCTAAAATTTATGCTTTCTTCGTGTTCACTGTAGCAGTAAATTGCAAATTCATTATAACTTATAGTTCAGAAAACAATTCACTTTTGAAGTATGGTAGAAAAGAGGCAATGAGAAAGAAAATAATGAGTACATACAACTATATATGCATAACACAGAGATAACATTTTAATACGTGTCCATCAGCAATTTAGATAAACACTTTTATGTGATAAATCCTAGGGGTTTAAGGCCAGATATTGTAACTGTTCTATGTGGGACTGTCATGGCTTTACCCCAGCCAGCAGCTAAGCTGGTTCTAATTTTTAAAATAAATTCTAATTTTTTAATGATCTTTTTACTCTCGTACTGTCTCATCTCATCACACCAGCTCTGGTTGGGTCCAGCTTGCTGAAGTTCATCTTACAGAGCAAAGTTTTATGATAAAGAAAAAATTCGTGTAACTTCTTTTTGGTATTTCATGCTCTATGGAATTTAGGAACTGTAGCTTGAACTGTGCTGAAGTCAGAAACGGGGTGCTAGAAACCTTGTGGAATTCAACATGAGTAAATGCAGAGACCTAATAAACTGAAATAAGTTCAGAAATCCACCAGGATTGATCCAGTGCACCAGCATCTCTGGAAATCACTATGACATAATGGATGCTGGTCTAAGAGCACAGATATTATTTTTCATAGAATATTTAGGTGAGAGTTTTTCTCTTTTCTTCTGTCCGCTTCTAAATGTGTCTTTTACATTTTTGCACAAACCTCTTTATGCCTTGGTTTTACTCCATGGAATTTAGCAACTCTTCTTCTTTACATCAGCATCTAGAAACACATTTTTCATATGAGGAAGCTTTGAGATGTAAAAAAAAGAATATCAAAAACTAACCCTCCAAATGTATTCCGTTCTTTTTCAAACTGGTTAAAAGCACAGCAGTAGGAGTTAGCTGGCTGATAAGAAGAGCAACCATTAAGGGCTTTTTTAAGGGTTTTATAAAGTTGAAAGGATTTTTTAGATTAGAGTTTTCACTTAGACAAATCTGTAATTCACCTCCTCAAATCAAAATTCAAGGGGAAATAGATACACAGCTAAAAATATGCTCTTAAAAAACTAACTCTTAGAACTTCTAATTTTGCTTCAGGTGCACTTATAAAAGGAAAAAAATTAATTTGGAAGGACTGATGTTTAAATGTAAGTAGACTTAGGAGGCAGTGTGACAAATGGGCTGGTTGTCTGTGTGTCAGGCTGCCTTATGTTCTGTGCTGTAGGAACTGCCTCATCCAGCCCTATTCTTTTGTGCTAGGACAGCTTGGTTTTCTTGTTTATTTATACAAATCTTGTTCTTATTTATATAGGTGCCAGTACTTTTCTGTTTATCACAGACTTGCTGTTTAGCTTTCAATGTGATTGTTGAATATTCAAAGAGCTCTTGGTGTTTGGGATTACAGATACGGTGTTTTGGTAAAGCATTTTTGCTTGAATTCAATGCTTATACAAAAAATATACACTTAATCAGCAAATTTCTAAATTTAAGAGTGTCTTGGCTAGATCTCTTTCTAAGAATTGTAATATATTTTACTGTTTATTTTTATTGTTTAACTGGTCATAATTACTGTCCTCATTCTTAAATGGAGATTATCCTGTAAAATTTTAGCAGCTGATCATGGTTTTCAACCTAAATGTAGCAAACTATCAATGTGGCTCCTGCATATTCCTTCTCTAGCTCTCCTGTTTGATTGGACTGTTCCAAGGTGCCCTTTCTCTACTTGTTTCAGTGTTTTCCTTGTCATCATTATTACACCTGCAATTTTCTCCCAGCAGAGTGTGAGATTGTAATCTTAGATTCTTCATATCAACTGAACCTTTATTTCATGAATCCCACACTCTACTACCAACCAATTATATGATGCAAATCACAGGAGGAGATGAAGCACATTCAGGACAGATAGATGGGTAGACTTATGTATAAAGTACTTTTTTGTGTTATTTAAGTCAAACACAGGATAGTCATATCTCTTCACCAAACATAGAAAACAAAAAGGTAATTTCAATAAAATGTTAAACCCCAGTTAATCCTAATATGACCTAAAATCAGCATGGAGTCATGTTTTATGAGATGCTTGCCTATGAAAAAGGTTAGAATTACTTTTTCTTTATGAGTGTTTCCATTTAACTGCTAACTGATTTTTTAAGTACTCTCAGAACACATACTCATACCTGCCAAAAAAAGACTGCTGTACAACATTTAGGATTATTTCCTCCCATTGACTTGGAGAATTATAACTTTCTATTGCAAAGAAGCAACTCCAGTTTTGCTTGTAATTTTTTAGAAATGCTGTCAGCCATTGCATTTTCTCTAGCTCTGAGATACTCTTGTTAATGTCAGCTAGTATTGTTAACAAAAGAAAGACAGTATTCCTCTCAGTTTTTAAGCAGGGACTGAAATACTGCTAAAAACTATTCATACATTTTTTAAGAAACACACATTATACTCAGTAGCATTGCAGAAAACTGGTAATTCAGAACAGACTTTCCTCTGAAGACAAAGTGCTCCGAGCCTACAGTATAAAGCAGAAGATCACCTGATGGGAGTGGAGGCGGGGGAAGATATGAAATCAAGTCAGTCAGAGATCCTCTGATTAAACTGACAATAAACTTCTTTCCTGTTCAGTAACCACGAGCAAAAAGCCGAAGTCTTGCAGGAGAACCATAAGCATCTGCTCAACTCTGCTGAACAGTTTCCTGAAGTTCAGTGAGAACAGACACAGAAGTCAAAAATAATTTATGAAATGATCCTACTACTGACTAAAATGCTGAGCAGCTTGTCACAGGGAAAGATCCTTAAGGAAGGTTTACAGTGCTCCAGGTTAGGAAGGGTTGTAACAGATAAAGGTATTCTATGATTTTAAGGGGGGTTTTCTGTACTGATTTTGGTTTTTTTTTTCAGTGATCCGTGTATTACATCAGTTACTTTACTTTTAGATCGTTATTTTAATATGATATTTAACAGAGTTTTATTTGGGCAGGAAGAAAAAAATCCCAGCATGAAAGGGAAGTGGAGAATGTATCCATAGTTCCCTTTAGAGGAATGGTGGAGATGCCACCCTTCTACTATGCACTCCCCTTTCTGTGTAACACAAAATTACCTGTTCCACAGGTCAGACAGTAGAAATGCAGCTGAAGTTTGTATGGTTCCCCAAAGCAGAAAGTTTAGAAGTCTTTCAGGACTCCCCTAAGGTGGAAAGCGGAAAACAACACATAGAAAGGTTAATCTAAAAACTATTCCAGAGCATATGTATTATTTAAGTATCTAAACCTGCATTTTTTTTTGGTCAGTCTGACACCAAAAAAACATACTGGAAGGAAACTGGGACTAGAAAATGCACAGATAAGACACATGTAAAAATTGAGTTTGCCTTACCAACAAAGAGTATGATTTGATTAGGAAGATTTAGTACATCATTATTAATGCTACATGTTGAAGGTTATATTGGTAATTAATTTGACAAGTAGGACGTGTTTCTTGCCCCTTGTTTGCAATGTGTTTATCAGTAATCTTTGATTCCAAACCATCTGAAAATCATTTTCTGACCATTCAAAAGAGTAGCTACTTATTTTTCCTGATCTTATTCTCTCTTTAATGACTGTTATGGAAGGAAACATTTTATTATCCAGCTGGTGACTCTAAATAGAGTTTCCTTTTTTTCTTGAATCAGACTTAGAATTAAAGCAAAGGATTACAAAAAAAAAAGGTTTTGACTTCCGGTAAGCTTTCCATATTATGGGAATTTATTGCAACAATACATGAACCTTCATCCAGAATGCGGTAACTCAGGATATCCACTTGTGGTGGGTTGAGCCAGGCTGGACACCAGGTGCCCACCAAAGCCACTGTCACTGCCCTCCTCAGCTGGGCAGGGGAGAGAAACAGTGAAAGGCTCATGGGGAGATCAGGACAGAGATCGATCACTCAGCAGCTACTGTCACAGGCAAAACAGACTCAGCTTGGAAAAATCAGTTTAATTTATTACCAAGGTAGTAAATCCAAATCTTAAACCACTTTTCCCCCACCCCAGACTCAACTTCTCTTCTGAATTCTCCACCTCCTCCTCACCAGTGACACGGGGGGCAGGAATGGAGTTATGCTCAGTTAATCTAATGTTGTTTCTGCCACTCCTTCCTCCTTAGGGGAAAGACTCCTCATACTCTTTCCCTGCTCCAGTGGGGGGGGGTCTCTTCCATGGGGCACAGTCCTCCCTGAACTGCTCCAGTGCGAGTCCTTCCCACAGGCTGCAGTTGTTCATGAACTGCTCCAGTGTTGGTCACTTCCCACGGGGTGCACTCCTTCAGGAACAGGCTGCTCCACCATGGGATCCCTGCAGGAGCACAAGTCCCAGCGTGGGCTGCTCCTTCCACGGGGCTCCTGCCAGGACCCTGCTCCAGCACAGGCCTTCCATGGGGTCACAGCCTCCTTTGGGCTCCACCACGGGCTGCAGGGACACAGCTGCCTCACCACGGTCTTCATTCACCACAGGCTGCAGGGGAATCTGTTCCAGCAACTGGAGCACCTCCTCCTGCTCCTCCACTGACCCTGGTGTCTGCAGAGTTCTTTCCCAGTCTCCTCCACAGAGGCAAAACACTGAAAGCAAATCTTGTAGAGTAAAACTCTCGTATGCCAGTAGTCCCTAACAAGCAGAATTTGGATGGTGTACGTATGAGAGAAGAGAGAGAAAGTATAGAAGGCAGATTTAAAACTCTTCAAAAAGTATAATGTTACTTTTTTGCACAAATATTTATGTATTTATTTATTTCATCCTGCACTGGTATAATACTTGTAGCTGAGAACCCTTTAAAAGTTTAAGATTGACTATAAGAAATATTTAATAAGGCAATTTGTATGTAGAAGCTATGATTAAAAAAGCCCAGACTACTGCAATATTTTGAAAACTATTATGAAACAGAAAAGAGGGGTTTTTTTCTTACACTATTTCACACACTGAAGAGGGCAAGACAGTTAACTCCAAACTGTCTTTATAAGCATATAATTTTAATGAGAAATCTAATGTAAACCAATAATCTAAGCAAGTATAAAAATCAACACTACACATTCTGTTCATGCTGGTCTTGAAAAAAAAAGAGTAGCCTGTTCTCTTTAGCTCAGCGTGAATTATAAGAGGCGTGTATGAATCACACCAGGCTGATCTACTCCAAAATTTATCGTTTCTATTTCCAGCAAAGACTTGCCCATGTAATACCAGGAGCCTTCACAGCCTCAAGACTCTCCATTTCCAAGACTGCTCCAAAATTCAGGACAGAGCTCCCTTCTGCTGCATTGAGACTGATGACCACACTACTCTCTGTTTCCTCACAGCTGTCCCATATTGTGTTAAAATAAACAATGAACGCCGTGACAGGGGCATGGCTTTTAATATCTGGATCCCTAGGGTGTGTTCTTATTCAAATTCTTTTCTCTGTGAGCCAGTAAATGTATACATTTGACCGTGGAATGTGGAGCAGCTCCCACAGATAAGCTTAACAGGTGGAAAGCTCAGACAAAAAAAGGCATAGGTTGCATGGACTATAAAACAGTGATTTTCCCAAAACTATACTGAAGAGATTTTCAAAAGAAAAAATTATTACTATTCTATAACTACTCCTCTGTTAAAAAGCATGTCCTACCCTGAGCTTTTTTATACTATTTATTGAATGGAAAAAAAGACTGAATGTAGCTAAAAGCAGCACGAGCAGAGTTGGCAAAAACCTAAGGTGATTGATATATAAGAAGGTAACTTCAAATTTCAGAAGGTAACTTCAGAAAACAAAAAGGTCTGACATACAAACATCCTATCACCCAGTGGAAAACATAACCCTAATCTAGCCCTGCATGTTCCCTGTGGATGAGTGTTTCAGTTGCCTTGCTGAGTTGACTCCTAATTCATGAGCATCTCTTCAGAAATAGCCCAAATAAAACCAGATTTTTTAATCTTCCTGATAAATTAACTTTTAATTTAATTTAAAGAAATTCAGTAGGTCGAATATCAGGTTTCAACCTCCTCTTTTTGACTGAGAACTTGTTTAAGACTGGAAATGGACTTAATTTGTTTCTGGTTATATAATTCCATGATTACAGCTCCTTATGTGTACTACTTATTAAAACAAGTCTTAGCAGAGCATCAGTACTCATAGTGAAATACTGCAGCACTGTCGATGTTATACCATGACCTTATGTAACTACAAACTAGAATGGTCAGCTACTCAATGACATCAAACCAAGAAACATTTCTGCTTTGTTTATAAATGAAAGCAGACATTTAAGATTTTGCTGCATTTTTACTGTTGTCTACATCAAAGAATAAAATTTCATAAACACTGGTGTAACTAAAATTTCTTTTAAGATGTAAAGCATTATTTCTTTTAATGTAAAGCACTACATAGATCAGAGCCTCTTATTGTATATTCAGACCAACTGAATATTCCAGCTCAACTGGGAAAACTTCCTTTTTAAATGTTTAAACTTTAAGAAATCTAAAAGCCAAATTACCTTGGACAGCCTGTAGTGCTTGTAGAACAGATTAATATATCTCAGAATGAATACATTAGCAATGAAGTCCCAGAATGCCTACAACATTTCATGGTATATTAAATAATTGGTGCCACAGAGTAAAGCAGAAACACAGAAGTGTATTTCCAGAAAGATAGAAATAATGCACATAAGTCTGTATTACATGTGCACTGCTGTGCATTTTAAAAATTCAGTGGATTGTGGAAGCACCATCCACTAAACTCAGTACATTCACTGTACCTCAAATATGGGAATTAAAACTGGAAGTCAGAGGTATGACATGACTCACAAAACCTCAAGAGCAGCCTGTGTGATCGAAACCTTTATTGTTCCTACCTCCAAACAGGTAACATGGTACCTGAGCAAGTCTACTTGGATGCTTGGTAACTTCTAGATACAAACTGCACATTGAAACAAATATTGATTCTGGACGTATATTGATTAACTTGATTAACAATACTGTTGAGACTTGGTTATAAGAGGGAAACATGAGAAACAAAAACAAACAAACAAGCCAAACAACACACACACTCAACAAATTCAAAATCTAAAAAGAACTCCACAGCTAAACTACGCATAATAACGTAAGGAAGCTCGAGAAGGAATAGCTGGGCAGCTGCCAAGGAAGGCCTGCAGAAGTACATTAAATCATGAGAGGACAGTGGAAAGGAACTGGAGGAAAAAAGATTAGGCATTAGAAGGAAAGAAGACAGACAGACTGACTTCTGGGTCATTGGTTAAAGACCTAAATAGGAAAGTGAGTGACTGAGGATGAACATCAGGGACTTGATTAGGAAAAGAATTCCATTCCTTTTCTTTCCATGTAGGGAAAGTAGCATTTTAAAAACAGAAGAATATAAGGAATTGACAAGGTAAAATAAAACACATCTGGGACAAGAAGGAACAATTAGTCAGTTGTTACCCCTGCGCAGATCAATCTAAATTTTCAGTTTGTAGGTTCTTAATATACATTTAAAAACTATGTAATGGAACATCATCTCTTTCTAGTGCCTGACTGCTTCTTTCTCTTCTCCCCTCCACCAACCCCTAAATAATAAAATCCAATGTCAATTGAAATCCATGTTAGTACACTGGATCCAAGACTCAGTATCTACAAATGGCAGGCACAGAGATGCACCGTTCCATCCTTTACCTTCTTCGTTCGAAGCTCTCTCTTCTCTTTCCAGAGCTCACAGAAAAGGTGATGGTCCTCTCCTGCTGTCTCAGGACAGAGTTGTATCAGCATCAATGCAACTGGAGCACAGAATTTCAGCTGAAAAGCAGCATTCCAAAGAATACTTGCAATAAGAGACAGTGACAGACGTAATTTTTGAGGAATGTTCTTTGTACCATGCCCATCTTCCAGCTGGTTATATGGATGTCAGCTGTAGCTACCTTTGCTTTAAATTCTTCTAGGTTTTTGCCATTCTCCCATCCTATTTCTTTTCTGTTCCTCTACCTTCTCTTTCTAACCATTCCCCACGATTTGTTTTATGTTATTTTTTTCCTCTCAAATATTACTTTTTTCCTTCCCAGATGATTTTTTCCAGATACTCTATTGCTCCTCATTCGGTGAGACAACCATGGAAGGTAATGTTTGCAAATGTTACCCTCCATATATCCTACAAGCCTCAAGTCCAACATATTTTAGTAAATCTCAGGGTCAATAATTGGTCAATCTTTTTTTTTTCCCTTTATACTTAAGACAGGGACAATCATCCACCACAGATAAAACAAGGCCTTGACAGCTCAAGTTTCTGAGCTACTTGAGTTGCATTTCCCTGAGCTATTTAGTGGCCAGCCTGAGAATTTCGTAACACTACAGAATTTCATCTGATTTTTAAACACATTGTGTGCGTGTGTATGTGTTACCTGTTATTTTGGCTTTCCAACAAAAGGTCCTAATTAATCATTTTGCCAGTATCAAATGTATTGCTTAATTGCTCAGAAATCAAAATTCATTTATGCTAGCATTAGCTATTGAAAATTGGCAGAAACACCATTAACAGATGAAGCATCATTTAAATTAAATGCTTCATTTGTATTTTTTTCCTATCAAAATTAATGCATAGGAAATGGGCATACCCAGCTTCAGAAATAATACTTCTTTTCTGGTGAGGAAGAAAGTGAAAATGAATTTCCCATTGGATTAAACTCAATTACATTTGTTTTGTTACATGTAATTTTAGAAACGGAAACAAATACTTGACCTACTAATTTTCAACATAAATGCAGACACTTTTGAAAGAAATGTAAGTGGTTTCCAAGATGAATTTAGATATCTAACTTTGGATATCTCAAGTTGAAAAGCTCTTACTAGCATTTTCTACTATAGTATGTATGATTCATAATTTGTATGATTCAGTATTTTATTATAATCTTGCCAAGTGACAGGTTAAAAATAAACAAAATGAAGGGGGTTTTATTCAGCTTATAATGTTGGAATTTACTGCCATGAAATGTCGTGGTAACTAAGAATATAAGTGGGTTAAAAAGGAAAAATATTGGAGGAATAATAAAAATAAAAAGGAGAAATAGGGTTGCCTCATAGATGTTAACATAATGGATGGGCAAATCCCTTGATCAGAATTAACTTCTTTCAGGGATATTTTCCCACTTTCCAGCAAAGAATCCTGTTATATATGTCCTGCTCATACACAAATTGCCTTTGAATTTGCTACTGCACACTTTCACAAGGTATGAGCCAGACGAACCTCTATTTAGTCAGAGCTGAATGGGGAAGTTTTATAATTAAACAATAATGTCCAGCAACTACAGTAGGACTAAGCTACCCTTGCAGAAGGCACAGATACAGGGAATTGCAACAGTTAGAATGTTCTGATAATCAAGAATAATGTTTTGTGTCCTTAAGGTAATGTAGGTAACGTAGCTGTTCGTATTTGTGTCACCCTCAGTGGCACTGAAGAGTTTCCTTCGTGTTGAACCTCTATAAAGCAGAAGCTGGGGATGTTTCAGAGGCATTGCAGAACTGTATCCTGCTCAGGGATTTCTGTAAGGGCTGTCAAAAACTGAGCTGCGAGATTATGTTCAATAATTAGCCAAGTAATAGACTATTTTCATTGCAGTTGTACAGATTCCCTTGGGGTTTTTTTCCTAGTGGGGAACAGGAGGGATTTATTGTAAGAAAAAATACCTACCATATTCTCAGGCAACTGTATATGAAAGAAATTAGATGCAATGTAAGTAAATTCTAATTATACTGGAGGGTTTTAAAATCTTAATAAAAACTTCAATATCAAGATCAAATAAGGGTCAAATTAATACATCAATAGGTTAGTTGTGATGTTGTTTGAATTAAATGAAATAAATTAGAGCAAAAGATTAATACCATGAGTAATCAAGCTCTGTAAACACTAAAGTTGACAATAAGCTAACTTAGTTGGCTGGTTATATACTCAGCTAAAGAATTTAATTTGTTTTGGTCATAACTCAGCTTAGGAGTTTATTAAATATCTTGAAACTGAAAGCAGAGTCTAAGCCAATAACAAAACCAACTCTTCTCAACTAACAGTGTTTTTGCTCTAGTCCCACAGTCTCCCTCCCCCAACAGGAGCAAAAAAAGGATTAAAAGTAGTCTCTAAAAAGCAAAAATGTTATAACCTTTGTGACTTAGGACATACCATAATGAGAACTGTTATGACACACACTCTGTAGGAACTTTTCCCTATTTTCCTACATCAGTTTGAAGCCAGTTTCTGTAAGCTGTGTTCAAGTACCAGCACTCACATGCACATGACTACAGATTCCTATAGTAAAGTTGATGACTAAAAAAGGCTGGACTCTCTCTCACTGTTTATATTTTTAAAGAAGTTAAATAAAATAGCCATGAAATAGAAATAGCATGAAACTTCCTCAATCACTGACCTCTCACAGGCCTCTTGCCTGGGAGCACAAACTGCAGCTACAAAGCATATTCTCCTGGCACAGAGCATTCTGATCAAAGATTTTTTTTCCCCAGAAGGAGGGACACAGGTCAAATACTCAGGAATAAAGTTTCTAAATTTCTAAATTTTCACCACTACTTCCGCCTAAGGCAGATTAGGTGTTCTGAGAGATTATGAAGTTTACCAGTATCACTTGACATTTTTAACTACTACAGAAGGCAACAAGGGAACTTTTCTGTTGTCAAAGTTTAACTTGCTCTCAATGATGCCAAGGGCTTCAGAGAAATCTGGTAAAACGCTACTCTGGAACCACAGAACTTGGTACAAACTGGAATCAGATCAGCTGCTGAACTTCTCAGCTGTCTTGAAAGTAGATTATTAGTGTCTATCTCTTCCTTCCAGTTGTATCTTTGGCAGTCTCATATAGGAAGGTGGATGATTCATGTGCTTGTTCAACTATTTGCTGAAAAAACTATCAAAATGAAAATAACATGGAAAATACAGACCAAAAAATGGGTCAAATTATGGAAACTCAGGTGCAAGTTCCACCTTAGAACCTCTAGCCACTAGAGACATCCCTAAAAATCATTTATTCCCCTACTGGATTTTGCATTTTAAAGCAAAATCCAAACATATCACTTTCAATTAGCTTACCAAAAGCTCTGGTTACATATGGTACAAAATGAGCATTTTAAAATCCTCTAACCATGTATTTACGTTACAGGAGTTATTTTGCTTTTTGTGTCATCAAGTGAAAAAAGACCAACCAAAAAATGAAGACAGTTTTTGCTAGTGATATGAAACCGACAGCTGTGTAAATAGAAAAAACACCACTCATTTCCATGTCTGTAACAAATATACTGTTTGCAGCGTGTCTTGCTTGGTGGGAGGTTTGGTGTCAACAAGCCCGCTAACAATGGACAAATATTTGAATAATTATCTCCCTTCCTGCCTACCCAGAGAGAAAGGAGGAGCTTCAACCTGAGCTTTATAGGACAAACTCATCACTGGGGCTCAGCCAAGCCAGAAGTATGACCCCGTGGTTTTGTCTGTTTTTATAAAAATACTCCAGATACATCAGTGAGAAGGGACAAAAAAGAAAAAAGGCAATATTGGAACTAAGATCCCATAGTAAATAAAGGCATGAAACAATACTGTAGTCATTAATGTAATTCATGTATTGATTACATGAAGCTTAACATTGTAACTCACTGATTTTTTGGTAGATGTCAAGCCAGCACTTCGAAGTTCTTAGTCTGTTTTTATAAAAATATCCCAGATTTACAGGGGTAGGAAAGGTCACAGGGCAAATCAATTTGTTTTTGAAAACTATATAATAAAACAAGCCAAGAAGGAATCACCAAAACCAAACAGATGTTTCATATACATATTTGGCTTAACATCCAAAACTGAACAAAAGCAGTTCTACACAGAAAGGCACCCTGGAGTTACCCATATTTCACTGACTGCTTTATCAAAGCAACAATATGTATTTATAAGTAGAAAAGCATTTATTTGAAATTTATATTTGGCAATGTGATCTGGATTTGAACTTTCTATGAAACATGTCAAAGGACACTGAAACCATATGGTAACCTTCCAATAAGCTGGTTTTGTACATCTGCTGGTTTCTGCGTGTCAAGTGTTCCAAATAACTTTACTTGTGTCTCTTAATCACACACAAAATTAGTGTAAAAAAACAATTCAATGGGTACATGTAACAACACCTGGCATATATCCAAAGTTGCCCAATAGAGAGCTCCTACATTTATTTTTATTTTCATTTTTCACTGAGTGTATCTTCACTGCAAGGATCGGTTACACATTATTTTATATGTAAATATATAGCATATCATATATCACATTTCATATTTCATATATCATATATAATTAGTACCTAATTTAATATAATCACCTTGCAGGCTGTTTTAAATTGACAATTTAGTAATGTTCTTTTTTGATATCAAGAAATTATAAACATAGAGCTGTAAGTATCCTACAGGCTGAGAGAGACAAACCAATCTCCTTTTGAAAACAGGGGTTTTGGACAAGCTGCTATGCCAAACATCAGTTTTCACATCAAAATGGCTGCCATGTTTTCCCCCACTCTGTTCTTGTTAGAATGCAGGAAAACTCCAGAAGCACCTTTTGAGTTTTAAGACTTGAATGTTTTAGCACTGAGGCTCCTATAGGAGACTCTCACAAGAGCATTGCCTCAGAAGGGAGAAGGAAAAGACTCAGAGGTAACTGAAAGGAGGGCTGGGAACAGTGTATTTTTAATAATAAAAAGTTCAGAAAATTATAGGGTAAGTGTGCAAAATCCAATGTATTTTTTAAAACTGTAGGCTGTCCAATCTGATTTTTTTAAAAAAATGAGCATCCCATTCCTGAAACTATACAAGTTTGTAAACAGCTCTGCAACGTACCTGAAAATTTTGTCATGGTTCTGATTCGAAGGCTAAAGAGAGAAATCTCAAAGCTGCAATGTTTCCCTCTAGAGAGCACAGTATTTCCATTGAAATTACCATCACACATGAGAGCACACATGCTATGCACATGCTATAAGAAACCAACTAGGCCCCATAAAGGAATAAAGGCCAAGACAACTTGAAAGCAAAATTTAGCAAATACCACAGCAATGAAAATAAAAACACCCAAAACCAAAAAAACCCTTCCAGCTCAGACAGTAGATGAAATGAAGGTGTGTCATATTTTCTACCCATTTAATGACTGAATGGTGCATGAGACAGAGGCTAAGAAATCATCCAGGTGAAGTAAAAAATCACAATCAACAGTTCTGGCATAGATATTCCTTAAGTGTGATGCACATACAAACAATAACCTGAAAGAGAATTTCTGAAAACAATCAGAGGGATAGTGGGATACCTCCAGGACTAGCTTCAGGCTGACTGAAGGCAAATACATGCTTTTCCCTCTGGACTGCAACACTGCCTCAAAACTGCCATTATCATCCCTCTACTGTTGGAATTAATTTTATCTGGACTTCAAATGCTGGTATGAATCTTGTATTTGATTTCTGTTTCAGAAGCAGAACCACGAGGTAGATCAAAAGCATCAGTTAGTGATACATAATTATTTAAGTACTATTTTTTTGAACTTTCTAACTGAATGTGGACTCAAGCTGACTTAGGAAGTTAGAAGTTGGATTCAAGTCCAAATCTCAAAACCCTGTAAGTTAAATCCTCTCTGGAGCCAGTGCTCTGGTTTGCAGGTCTCAGAGTCTGTGAGCCTTGTTTTGAAGGATGTCTTTGTTGTTTCAGATAGCTGCTGCCACCAACCTTCACAGCATAAAGCTCTCAGTGTGAGAGATCAGATATAGTGTGGCATTCTACTTGGAAGAGTAGGTATCAGGCTAGATAGCATTATTTTTGAGGTCCATGTTATCCATTTTTACATCATCATCAACACTAATCCCTGCTCCTATAAGTAAGCAGGAGGGAAAAATGAGTATAAACTGCACTTCAAATCACTGTAGTGGCATTTTCTGTTGTAGGCAGAGCTCATTCTGATACGTAATCAATGCAGCTTCTTCTTCGACTAGAAAAAATATTTCTTGGTGACAAATAGAAATTTTGGTCTTTAGATCCTGGCTACATTCATTATTCTATTGACATCAATGATTCAGTGAACACTTGTGTTGCCAATACTCTTTAAAATTAAAGCACACTTTTGAAGCAGTGGTTTCGTAACTATAGGTTTTTCAGTTCTGTGTTTAAAAAAAAAAATAAAAAAGCATTCAAGAGCCTTTATCCAAACACTTTGCACATGTAGTAAAAAGGAATAAACATTTTTGTCTTATTTGACATCTCAAGGATATTCCCAACATTTGTAATAAGAGTAAACCAGGTGGAACAAATCTCTGAAGAGTATAAAACAGAATATCCAATCTCTCCTAATTACTTTACAAAATCTTTATGTCTACTTCGCATCTGCCTCCTCCATGCAAGCTGAATTTTCCCCCAAGTAAACCTTGAAGCAGTTGTTGCATTCTCTGACTACTAAGAACTGTGACATATGGATCCGAAGTCAGCCAGATGGCAGTTATTCATTGAGGACAAAATTTCACTTCCCACTTGACCTGCTTTAATCCATGATGCCAACCCCAGCAATAAGGGATGTTTGGCTCTCCTGTGCTCTTTCAGTTCTCCTCTTTTTTGTCCCTTATGCCTCAAAGAAAACCGAATTGTAACGCTGGTTCTCTGCTTCACACAGTCTTGCTCAGGAGACTGGATAAATTCTAATGTAGAGGAGTGGTGATTCAGAAAGAGAAAAGCTATGAAAATAAAACCAGATTTCTGGTACTTAAAACCTTTCATCACTCACATTCAGGTTTTAAATAAATATGTTCCTAGAGAAAATAATTATACTCATTAAAGAATCTATGCATAACTGCCCACAATAGAAGCAGAAGCAAGTTCTTTGCCTTTCCCAATGTTCAGGAAGTCAATATTCTGTTAGGGCAGACTGAAATGCTTTACCTGATAGACTCAAAGAAGAGCAGAACTCACTGAGATTCCCCTCAATCCTGTCCTTCTCTCATTGAAGTATGAAAGCAGCAGTATAATGATGGAAGATTAGGGTTAGGCTTTGAGAAAGCATTTTTGCTTTATGATGTAGTAACTTGGACAAATTCAGCTGTAGTGGCTATTGAGTAAAGAAAAATCAAAAATAGAGCAAATTTAAGAAAACACACTAATGGGTGAAACTCTTAAGTATCTTGCACTGCAGTAACTGCATTAACTGTAAAAGAATTAAAATTAAAGATAGCAGATATGTCAGGAAATGTGGCCATGAGTCACATCAAAATAATTTAAACACATCAGTAAAGAACACTGATATTTTATACCACTGCAGGGAGTCATAACCTACATGGCTACTTCTGCATTATGAATGAATGAAGGAATGAGTTAAACAGTTATATTTTCAAAGGGAGAGGTTGTTGTGTTTTACCGCGATGAATGCCAAAGTTGGGAAAGATGAAGAAAAAAAAAGTCAAAAATGAAAGAAAAATGAAAGGAAAGGCTAGTAACTACTGGAATGCTGTATTGGAAGCCTGTCCAAGCAAAGCATTTATAACCTGACACAACCAAACCTGGTACAGTTCATGATTCTTTAGCTGTACTTGAGATTCAGAAGGTAGAAGGAAGAGAAGTCCTTGATATTATAAATTTCAACTTCATGTATGTAACAGAACACAGACTCTAAAACCTGCTTTTAAGCACTGTTGAGACTGAAATAAAATCGAAATCCAACATAAAGTAGCAGACCAAATTTTAGTAAGAAAATATTGCTAATGTTCTTGACATACATGACATTAGAACATTACTGAGAAAAAGGGCTCCCTCCAAAATAAGCTACTAAACGTTGTTTAGTTTTAAAAAAATATAATTAGAGAATAATTCATAGAAGCTCGACAATAATTTGAAAAATCTGCAATGAGTAGATCAAAAGGCGTATGAAGAATCAGATGTCATAGCAGTTGACTCGGGATACTTTTAGCACTGTCTATGCAGTGTTGCTGAAAACCTCCCATCATAGGTACTCAGTCAAAGGTGACAGGATCTGGGTAGAAGAAAAGCAAGTAATCACAGACAGAAAGGATATTGGCAGAAACTGTGTAAAAAAAAGAGCAGATGGGTGATATCAATTGAGCAGGTAAAGCTGAACCACCACCGTTACAGTCTAAAGCAGCACATGCTACTTAAAGAATGAAGAATGGAAAAGTTCAAAGACAAGATGATGCACCAATAAAGCTTCTTGGGTAGCAACAGTAGCAAAGTTCCTTTCTATACTCCTGTGGTTGTGAGAAACTGGAGGGCAGCCAGATTCCTGGAAAAGATCAATGTACATTCCAGGACCTAAGAAAGAGTACTGAAAGAAACATACAATTACAAATCAATCCCGTTGATACTGCATGAAAGCAAGGTCATGATTCTGGAAAGGATTCAAAAGTTAAAAAACCAGCTCAGACTATCAATGTGAATTGGTATGACATACACTGGGACAAGGCAGAAGGGACAAACCTCAAGCTCATGATCAGTCACATTCAAAGATTTCAGTAATCATCTCTTGTTTGTTGACTTCACTAAGGCATTTGACTCACTGAGAAATGATTGGCTGTGGCTGACGATGCTTGAAATGGGTTTTCTATCACACCTAGACAAGCTACTTTTTCTCTCTTTGTTATTTTCTTTTTCACTACTATTTGTATTATCATTATACTATTTTATTACCATTGTTAAACTCTTCTTTTCTAAACACACATTTTTTCTCACTTTTGCCCTTCCACTTCTCTTCCCCCACCCTGCTGGCCTGGAGTGAGCCAGCAGCTGTGAGGGGCTCAGTTCCTTGCTGGGCACAACAAGAAGAGATCATTCTATGGTTCTGATGGAGGAGAAAGAGCATCAGCAGGTTGAAGAGTTTTCACATCTAGGCTCAAGCACTGACCAAAATGATTCCCACATAAATACTATTTGAATAAATCAAGTACAAGAGAACCAAAAAAAGACAAATGTATGCGGAAAAAATATGGGCCAGTATGTAAAACAGAAATCTACGCTTTCTGAGGACAATAGACTGCTAAAAAACATACCTATAAGAATTGGAGTCTGAGACAAAGGGTCCTTCAGGGATTGCATTTTGAATGTTGTTTGTTTTATAGAAAAAATAGCAGAGAGAGATACTTAGGGGAGAAATAGTAATTTTAGCTAGATCAGGTAAGATTGATTTCAGATCCCAGACTTCAGAGCTGCTGTAACTACAGTTTCAGCAACAATTTTATAACCGGATTTTAAAAAAAAGAGTGTCATGACAACAGACCCTGTTAGTATGATTAGCAGAGAAATTACAGAGATCATGTGATCAGGAGGGGGAAAAAAGGCAACAGCCAAAAGAGGTAACCATTCAAGAACAAATTGCACTGAGGAAGAAGAGAGGAAGAGCACAGATAAAAGATATAGAGTGCTGGACTAAACTGCAAATCAATCAAGTAAAAAAACTAGCAAGAGGAAGACTGTGGAAACTACTGGTTTGTCATGACCAAGTTAAGGAGAAATCACATGGATAAGAAAATTCCTCAAAGAGAGTGCACACAGAAGCCTCACCGAATTCCAAGGTCTTAAATAAGAAGTCCCTTTTCTTCTATCTGCTTAATGAGATACAAACCCCAATGTCAGCTGTTCATCCAGGTGACCTGATTGCACGGCTGCAATGCTGTGCAGAGGTACCAGTGCTGCCTGGACCCTCCCAGCAGGAATGCTGGGGTGCCCAAGGAGGCCTATTTGGGTTAATGTGTCTTGACAGACCCAGAAAGCCAGTGTGGACAGGATGCCAATTTTCTCTTTTATAGGCACTGCTCTTGATTTTACTTTCTAACTAGCTTTTCCCTGTCGGTTCTTCACCTCATTGGTGCACTCTACACGGACAAATAGCAGTTTTAAAATAGAGAAAATAGTGATGCCTTAAGCCCCTAATGGTTTTTTTTGTTTTTCTAATATTGGTAAGCCTTATAAGTTTTATAAGTAGATTTTAAAAGCAGCAACCCTCCCTCCTTTGTCCCTTGTTCCTTTCCTTTCCCTCTAACACCCTTAGTTTACACATTCCTTAACCCTCTTTCCCCATTCTATGCTCCCTATATCACTCATACCCCTGAATACAGCAGAAATGTTTAGTCTTTTGTCAAGGCAAGGCCTAGATTGTTGACAGAACAGTATATCAGGGCCTAAACCACAGAACGCGGTCAAGAATTGGGTGACTATGTACCCTTTGTGCTCTGATGAAGATGGGATGAACGGAGGGTCCCGAAATGCATCCCAGACCCATTTTCAGGGGGTGGACCCGGGGCGGGCCAGAGTAAAGGCCACAGGGTGGACACATCTGGGATTGGATGGATGGTGTTATAAAATGGAACATCTCAGGCACCGCCTGTGTGCGTCTTGTAACATCTTAGCCTTGGCAAAATAAACCCTTTCTTATCTCACCCCTAATTAACTGCTCCTGGAGATTTTTTTCAGCACCTAATTCCCACGGCAACATAGTATATGCAATGAAACAGCATAGTGATACTGGGACTTCAGTGAGAAGTCCCAATAGTTCAGTGACAGTAGTTAAGTCCTAAAGCCTGCCACCCTGCCATGCAGCTTCAACTAATCTCACTAAGAGCTAGGACTGGATATCATTGGACCTTTTAAATCTCCACATTTTATGATCCTTGAAATTTTTAAGTATCCTGCAAGTTGTTGAAGATTGATTAGTTGAACACTATGATTTCATTGACGAGATGAATTTTATGATGCTATTCTACATGTATATGTATATGAAAGATGAATTTTATGATGCTACACGTACTATACTTTGCCTTTAACTGTAAAGCTCAATTAAATAATCTGTTTCCCTCTGTCCAGTGACGGTGCTACTTAGACATTCTGACTCACACTTAAATTTGAACATCGAAACAATCACTGCTCATGTGAATATAAATACAGAAGACAACAAAGTTAGAGGCCTGTGTGTTTAACCATGTCAGATTGCAAGTCCTCATAAAAGAAACAAACCAAAAATTGCAATGCATAGGTTTTCTTTCAAACCCACAGAATATTTTTCTGTTTGTTTATGGATGCATCCCATAATGCACGTATGAATTCTATATGCATCCATGTATATTTAAAATTTATAATATTTACATAACCTTATGATTGCATTATAGGAAATCCATTTCCATGACTTAGACTTACCAACTGAAGTCCTAAATAACATTTAATTCACTGAAATAAACAGTGTTTTACAGTGATCATAAGCAGGTCCAAAGCAGTTCATATTTCCTTCATTACAAGTGGCACTTCTGAGGTTGTTCTTCCTTCCTTACCTTCACCTGTAACAGAATTGCACCAGGTATTTGGAACAAGCACCGTCCCAGCTCTACTATGGACAGAATTCCTGTTAATGTTTATGGACACTTTGCTATTAGAGTACTAATTTGCCTGAGTTTTAGCCATTCTTTGCACTTAGCGTGGCTATTCAATCTCCTCATACCTGGATGAATAAGCTCTAACCTCATTTCCATCAGTATCTGGAATAGCTCCAACAAAGCAAAAAATAGTTACCCTTTTTTATGTACCAGTGTAATGAAGCAGAATGTATGCCAGGAACGTGCCCATAAACCATGCCAAAGGTCTCTTAGCATTACAGAATGTATGCCATGGAAACAACTTTCAGCATACCTTCAATAGCATGTTTGAACGGAGTCACATGAAAAGATCACATGCAGCAAGTCTCAAGCTGAGCTATAAGGAATTAATAACATGCTGTCACGGCCACAGGTCTCGAGGTCAAAAGAAAAAACACCAGGCTAATTGCATCTTAATGATCTATTAATACAGTCCTTTATTTTGTTAGTTCTGCATTCAGAAATGTATTTAAGCAATTATTTGAATTTGTTAATAGCCTCATTAAATTCTCTGGGGCTCCTCTGATACTGGTCATTTAAACCTCTCTGGGTTAAATCTCTTTGGATCTGGGACCCGAGACAAGTGGAGAGGTGAAGAATTCAGCAGAGAGAAGGTTATGACACTGCAACACTTTAAGAATGCTTTTATCATCCATTGGGTGCAAAATATTCAGCAACATGAGTGAGTCACAGGTGGGGAGTGAAGCTCTAGTGGACCTCGATTAGATTCCAGGAAGTACAGCTCTGTCAAAGTAATAACACAGGAAATATCTAAACCAAAATTATACAGGTAAAGACATCTTTGCACTACAAGAAATTTGTGTGTAATATACACATGTAACATCCTTTCTCCCTCAAACAGAAATTGATGCAATTTGCCAATTATTTCAGATGAAAGTCTCGTTCCTTAAGTATCCTGCAGCAACAATCTGAGAAGCTAATCTGATAAGAAAGCAGAAAATAAAAAGGGCATCTTCAACTCCTAAAATTAAAATGAGCAAATGTGACAAGTCAAGTGTGAGACCAAAGAGCAAACATTAAGAGAATGAAGAAGTTTAATAAATAAAAAGCAACATAACTGAGTAAAGAGAGAAGGATTATTTAATTAATTTTTTAGAATGAATGAGGGGGAAAATGCATCATAGTAACTAATTGTATGACTTTTTTATGTTTTTTACCTATTCTTCTAAAATAAATTTGCCTTCCTCTCTCTTACTGAAACATCCCTGCTTCTGAGAATGCAGAAATTTTATATATTTAAAGAAAAATTATTCAAACAAGACCAATGATCCTTATCATCATATTTATATATTTCCATGTAGCAATCCCCCCAAAATGCAGTAGACATGATATGTCTTCTAAGCGGCAGCTGCTTGGGTGAAAATAGAATTGTCCACCAAGGGTTTTATAGTGATCAAAAATATCAAGAAATTCTTTGTGATGCACAGTTTGTCAATACATTCATGCCATAGGTGAGCACAAGCAAAACAAGCTCCATTTTACTGCTACATTTTAGCCCTATCACAGTACCTGAACGGTGTGCTTATCTTATTATCACAAGTGCACTCTTGTATGAGCAGAGATCAATCCCAGACCAGTAAAACAGAAAGATTCCAGGACTGAAAAAAAAAAAAAAAAAAAAAAAGTGTGTAGAAAGAGTAATTTTAAGAAAATGTCAGGGTAAGTCAAAGTAACCCATTTCCATTTTCACAGTGACTGTTCATATGCACGTCTTGGTGACTGTTACCAGTGTAAACCCAACCTGCAGATGTTACAAACAGGAAAATTTCCTTAGGAAAACAGTAGCTGGAAAGTCTCCTTCAGAAAGTTGTGTCAGGCCTGGTAGCTTCCACAAAGCACGGCAAAGGTTTGCACAAAGCTTCAGACAAGTCTTGGGAATGAAGACATTCATCAGAGGCGCTCTAAGGCTGCCTGTATTCTCCTGAACAATGTTCAGGTCATGGATGTAGCTTGACTTTTCCAGAAAAGACTTGATATAGTCCTGCTGTTCAGTGGAACAGCCTGTGACCCTGGTTAACTGAATGCTACAGACACCAGAAGTTAAGCCTCTCCCAAAATGGCTTCCTTCTATAGGGATAGAAATGGAAAGTATCACCAAATATACTATAATTCTATAATTTTTTTGGTAGTCAGGCAGCATAAGGTTTAGGGACACAGGGAGTTGAAGAGTTTTTTCACTTCAGTGATAGTTTGAGAAATGATCTGGTGTTGGCAGAAAAGAACAGGTAAAGAAGATGTATTGTTATAATACCCTTCAGTGTCTCATATTTACAATGTTTGGTGATAGTAAACTGGAGGGAATGGAAAGTATCTACTCATTCTCCTCCACAGGATTACTTTTGAAATAAAAACAGGTACACAAAACATTACTTGTTTAGTTTTGGATCTTAAGAAACCTTGTCCCTGTAGGCTCATTTGGGGGTATTTAATTGGAAATCTACTGGTTTTACTCAAAACAGTTTTAGGTAAGTATTAACTTTATTCTACAACATTTATGTACAAGATACTCATCACTGAATATAGAACTTTGTCATTTTCTTGGGAGTCAAAACCTCCTGGATCTGCCACAGAATTAATGTGTGACTAGGTGAGCTGTTTAAACTACATGTCCTCGCGTTCAGAACTTAAAACTAGGGCTTCTATCAAATCTCAGATGTGTTGGGGAAGGATTTAATTAACCTTTATGGGAAACACTCCAACATCCTGTATAGAGAACAAGCGATATTCTTGAACAAGCCCCAGGAAAAAAGCAGGACATGCCCTGTGTAGGCACCGAAGATAAAGCCCCTGACCTAAATGCTCAAATATGCTCAAACCAAATATGCCCAAATATGAGAACATGGACCACCAAAGCTAGTGGACCATCTTCTAAAGCTAATTTTTATTAAGACATAAACCAAACTCAAATCTGTTTAATACCAGAGCACCTATGAGTGACTTGCTGGTCTAATAAATCCATTATTTTAATCTCTTTAAAAAAAAAGAGGGAGAGGAGTAGAAATAGAGCAATGAAAGTAGTGCCTAAGCAAAACTCTACAACCAGTAATTTCCACTTACCTGTGTAAAAATGCTTTAAATTCTGATAAGACATTCCAAGTTAATACAGTTTGACAGAAATTCAGGATGTATTTTAGCAGGTCAGTTGAGTGGATGAGGTTGCAAGATGCCAATGGTTAGAAAACAAGCCAGATCACAACATTTCTGTTCAAAAAACACGTCATAGTGAGTCCTCTCCATCTTGGACAGGTAAGTATTTCAATCCCTGGGGCCCCTAAGACTTGCTTTTGTAATAAATCTTACCTAAGCTGGCATACAGAAGGGACCCAAACTCCTCTGACAGTAGCAGCTGCAAAATGAGAATGGAAGTATAACATCAGAAAAGCAGTACTGTTGTGAGAGCCAATATCCTGCCTCCAAGAGTGACAATGAGCACTTTAAGGCGAAACTCCTATAACTCATTTAGCTTTTAAAGTAGAACTCTCCTAAAAGTCAACTATTTTTGGCCTGGGGACTTCCTGACTTGGATGGTGTTTTTATAAATTTAGCATCCCTTCTCAGGGAATGGAATATCTTCCATTAATTCATTTATTGAATTCATCCAAAATTTTAGAATCCACAACTTCTTTGCTCAGGCTATCCACAGCTCAATTACTTTGGGTATAGGAAACCCTGGCTGCCTCTTTGTTTTGAACCTGGCTCTTACCACCTTCACTTGATCCACTTCACTCTCGTACTGAAATTAGAGCAGCAACAACTGATCCCTGTTCACACTCTTCTTTTGGTTTCATGCATCAGCACCAAATCACCATTGAGTTCTCTTAGTATATTCAGGAACCCAGAGAAAGGAATATGCAAGTCACCTGTAGTACTCAAAGGAAATGAGGCACCACTGTGTCAGTGATTTAATTTATTCCTAAGCTCTCAGTGCCAGCACAGCCAGAGCTGGCCACGTGCTATAACCCCAGCACAGTAATTGCTTTCACAGCCCGTGGGAGTGACCCCTTCCTTCATCAGAAGCCCTCATTATTTGATGCATTTATAATGAACTTTTGAACCACTACTCTGTTGATTTTTGGTTTTCAGATTGCTTTCTGACAGATGAAATATGAATAAACTTGGGTTGCTTCTCCATTTTTCTAATTATAAGACAGTTGTTAATGATTTATTTGATCCAGCTGTCTATTTGCATTCCTTACTGTATTTGGAAGCTTTGATTTAAAGAGGGATTCAGACAAAACAAAGTGTGCAAGCCCGTCAGTGTTTTATCACTTACTGGGAAAATTTGTACCCCCTTCATGCAAAATAACTAAATGCACTGAATTTGTGCTGCAATTTTATAAAACACAAATAAGACAAAGGCATAATAGCCAGTTCCTCAAGTACTGAACAGAAAACTGCTCTTTAGGCTGTATAAGGCAAAGCTCTGGTCCATGTCTGTTGCTGTCTGTAATACAGAGTATCACAGACACTGTGCTGGTGATGTGGAAAAAGCTTTCCTGAAAGGGCAACTTCCTTGAATTCATAATGTCAGAGATATGCCTATGCAATAAGTGGTTTTTAACAATGCACATAATGAAATAAGACTGTTTTTAGCCAAGTTTAAAATATCTGTTAAGTTTCATGATATTATTTTTTCTGATTTTACAGGGTAACACATCCCTTAACTGAAAACTGAGATTTACAAAAACATTTCAATAAAGACTGGCATTGTATTTCCATTGGAAATTTCTCCTACGTAATTCATTCCTCAATAAATAACCTACAAATTCTGAAAACCAGTTTTGTATGCTCACCAGCAGACTTGCAAATACATATATGAGATATTTCCTCCATTCAAAGGATTTCAAATCACTTAACTGCTTATTCAGAAAAAAACAACTCCTAACCCATTGCCATGGCATTCACAAGCCAAATACATTTAATTAAAAAAGAGTGTAATTGCTATTAATGGAGAGCCAAAAAATATCTTCCCTAAAGGGGGCTGCGTTTCCACAGAAACAACCTATATGTTGTTACATACACCCCCACCTGCAGAGTGTCTCTGCATCTTCTGCTGAAGCTAATACACCTCCTACTTCCACCTTTTCCAAAACTCATAAAAAATGCAATTTTCAAAATCAAATTATACAGGAAGATGAATCTCAAAGGACAGAAAAAGACACCACTCCTAAAATTGTATCAGTTACTGCACTGATTTGAGTGTGGCATGTAAAAGAATCATGTAAAAATGCCAACCCCATACTTTTCAGGAGGAGACTATTCATTGTCTTCTTGTTTGTCAGTGAGCAATAAAATACAAAGGTAAGAGTGACTGTAACATTTGTTTGAGAAAAAACCCACAACCACAGCAGATACAATTATTGTTATCTATAAACACGAGAGAAGTACTGGGGTCTGAAAAATGAGCACTGTGAGGTTGCCTGCTTTTCTCATCTGTCTCTGCTCATCATTGCAGCTACTACAACTCTTGACTTTTTCATGGCCTTTTGGCAGAAATCATAGTGACCAGTATCTACAAGTTTCTCTGATTCAGGAACCATGAGGAAGTCCCAGACTCTTACAAGTTAAAAATAAATGAAACAACACCAAAAACATTTGCTTGCTCAAAGGATAATTTGCTTGACTTCAGTACTATGAGTGGAAATTAAAATGGCTAAAGCTATGAAATGAACCAAATACACTATGAATACTTTCAAGCTTTCAAATATCAGCTTTGGACAACCAGATTCTAGAAATACATAAAAACATTTAAGACCAGAAAAGACTGGCTCTTACACTAGCTGGCCCAAAGTCACTTCATGGTGGGTGTGAACCATGAATTGATCACAGCACACTGAAAATACATTACTGCAGTCACTGCACCTGAGACAGCCAGAAAAATGCCCCTGACATCTCAAACCTACGAATTTACTTGAACTCTAAAGAGAGGGAAGTCACTGGTGAATATCATTAAAGTTCAGATTAATAAAAAGTCACATCTCCTGTACAGGTAAAGAGCTGAAAGGTATTGTATGGACCGTACCAGGTATCTAATGCTCAGTCTGCAGTGACAATGCCTGTCCCTGGGCTTTGTCTCTGCACTGTACTGCTACTGTTCTAATTAAGTGTGACAGAGTGGTTTTCTTTGCTCAGGCACTCCCCAAACTGCAGTGAGCTCCTGCAGGAGCTGTCTCCATTCTCACGGCTCTGATGCCATGCTGTCTGTAATGCTCTCTTGTCCAGTTTATTTCATAAAGCCATCTGCCAACAACTGAGCATGAATAACAAGATTCAGTCCATCTCTAATAGAAGTGTAGTGCTCATCTGTACCATTTCCACTCATTTGCTTTCCTTCCATTTCTGTTCAGCATGGGAAGGATTACAAACACATATATTATTTCAAAATTCAGCCTAATCTAAACATAATCTCTTTTATTTACTTCAGCTGAGTAAGACACAAGAAAGGCTGTGGGCTGTGCCACCTACTGAGAAGTGAACTGGGACATGGTGAGTTGGAATAAATCTTACAGCCCAATCTTTTGTTTGACACACACTACACCTGGCAAGTCCATATTCCAGGGTCCAAGATACTATTCACTTCCTGTTTTTCCAACCTAAATTGCAGGAGGAGATGAATAACGTTCATCAGGAGAGATAACTTAAGTTTTTGGGCAGGTTGACAGTATGGTTATAGGAGGAATCCCAGGAAAACCTATTCCACACAAACATCACTGTGTGCTGATCCAGTATTTTACCCTATTTTATTAAAAGATTTTGAATCTGACCATGAAGATTCAGGATCTAGAGAAGCACTAACAATAGCAGTAAGAAAAAACATTAGGCCAGTCCTTCAAAGCAGCATGATCTGAAAAACCCACTGTCAGGGTTCTGAAGATGAAGCACTTCCTCTCAGTGGGAATCCCAGTGCAGGGGCTGGGTGCTCCTACCAAAGAGTATAAATTACACCTTCAGCCATGGGTCAGCTCTTGGCACTCCTGAAGCAATTTAAAGATATCTTAGTATGAATAAGAATCAGAACGCGTGAGACATTTCTGATATAGATTCTGTTGGAAAACTGTGTTCTGCTGTTCTAGCTGCTTGGACACACTATTTTCACATTTTCTGCTACTTGTATGTCAGGACAGTCTAGCGTGAATATGAGACACACATCGGCTTCTCCACTGTAAAGAAGAGAAAAGTTAATTTTCTGCTTCACAAAACAGAACTGCTGGTTCAGGAGGTCATCAAATACCATTCTCACTCCTCTCTTCCCTCTGCTGTTGTGTAGTTTTCTTCTTCCTCTTCTTAACTGCTTTATCACAGAGGCACTACCACTGTCACTGACGGGCACAGCCTCAGCCAGCAGTGGATCCATCCCAAAGCTGGCCAGCATTGGCTCCATCGGAGATGGGGGAAGCTTCCAGCAGCTTCTCATAGAAACCACCCTGCCACTCAAACCTTGTCATGCAAACCCAGTGCACCGATTCTTTGCAGTCAAGACAATTTATCCAACTTTTTTTAGATCTCAACATCCAGGAGTTAAAGATAACATATTTAGGAATATTTTACTCTTTCCTTATTCTGTCCTATTTCCTGCATTCTGTCCAAGCTATTTGATGATGATGATTATCTATACGTAGACAGACATTGATCAGAAAGTTTTGTCTTTTTATTCTAGGAGAGAATTCCTAGATCTCTCGTGCATCAAAGTAAAATGATCAATTACTGTAAAAACTTGAGGAAAAACAATATTTTTAAAATATCTTCAATGTAAATTAATAACAAGATTTTGAGTAATTGGTTATAAATTATGCTAGGGAGCATGTACATATGGAGTTGGTTGTTTGAGGCAAACAGGGCTTTGATTTGGCTGTGCTGGCAGTGAAGATCCCTGCAGCCCATACTGCAGAGGAGCTGGGGCTGGCTGTGTCAGGCTGGTGTTCACTGCAGCCCCTGAGCCCTCCCGAGAGGCAGAAGGTGTGAGCACAGGCTCAGCACACCACGAGCACGTGGGCACTGTGCTGTGCATGTGTACCCATCTGCACTGCCATGGCCTCTCTGCACTGCCATGTGCACTCGGCTTTGATTTGAGTTTTCAAAGTGAATTCCGAGTGGATTTGGGTTACAAAGAGACTTCAAGAAGTGGTGACTGAGACAGATGTCTAAATCTGGAACAACAGCTTGAAGAGCTGTGACCTACTTGTCCTTTTCATTGCAGAGTGGTGCTGGCTCTGCTGCAGTGACAAAGGCAGTACCATATAGTACTATTCCTTACAGAAGGAAATAGTGAATGAAAGAATCGTGTCCTTGCTTGAGGCTTTGTTTAGGAACAGAAAAGTCCTCACAACAGTTTTACGACTGTCCAGCTCCTGGCTGTAAGCAAGGTTAGATGGGAGAGAGGTGATTTAAGCCTCCTGTTCAGTCTGCTAGTGGTCCTGTATCAAGATATATCACAGAAATATTTCACATCTAAAACACTCTATAAAAGTGTGTAGAAGAACTAGAGGAACTGGAACTGGAGAGACCATGAGCAGCTATTTTACAAGAAACTTGTCTTTTAGTTGATATCTGATAATACTTATAATTTTTTATAGTGTAAATGCCTGATCTATATAACAAATGTCTGGCAGAAAAGGTGAAGTGTGTAGCAGTTTGCAAGAAGTACCGGCAATACAAGCAGGATAGATTTCAAAGGTTAGAAATGCGTGGGTAGGACAGGAATTACCAAGAATCTTTAGTCCTTGATGATAAAGACAGCTTTCTCAAGCATTCCTTCCAGCCCCATCCAAACTACTTCCTCACAGAGGGGAGCAGAGGGTGTGTCTTTTGAATCAGCTTAACCAGAAGTTACAGTTTTGATGGAGGAATTGTCAGTGAAGTTCAGCAGATGACTTGTGAAGAAGGTCAGGCAAACTATCTAGCCATCCAATTCTGCCATTCAAGTGTCTTGTGCAAAACTCTCCATAGCTGTTAAGGTTTTCTTGGAGAGGGGATCATTTCCAGTGAAATTTCAGTAGTTAAGTACTCATTACACATCTGATCAGGCTTTAAATTTTGTTTTAGCTTTACTGTTGCCAGCAGGCAAAGGGTGGCAAAGAACCCTGCCATCTCCGAGGGTAAGCTCAGTGTGAGTCAGGATGTGGAAATCTCACATTTCTGCTGCACTGAGCAGAAATATCCTACACTGGAGAGTTTGAGGTGTTGTGTGTCTACTCAGGACACTCATATTTTGAATGAAATGAATATGACCATATTTACCTATGTCTGTTTTTTTCCCATCCACTCCATCTAGGGCTATTCATCTTATTCACCTCTTAAAAGACTTTGACCTACAAGTGCTTCTAATGTTCGTGCAGCATCAGTCACTTCTGTACAGCTCTGTCTGCAGAAAATATCCCCTTAAATTGCCTTCCATTCGCTCACTGAAAGCCACATTCTGTTGGAGAAAGATTTGGACTGATTTGAATAGAGAAGAATGGTAAAACTGTGAAAATGGATTAGTAATTAGACTTTGCAAGGTGTGTGCATTGAAGTAGTAAGTCAGAGCTGTATTCAAGTAATACTACAATCAGAAACATATCTTGACTTTGAAATAACTATTTCTGCTGTAAAAACTGCTACTCTGTGTGTATTTATACGTGCACTCTCTCCCCTCTCCCTGTGTCTTCTCAACCTTCAAATTTTCTAGGTCATTCTTTGTCTTTTTGCTGGTTTAAGTATAGGTAGTTTGAAAGTTTTATGTTTCTAAAATTTCCATTTAATGTAGAGCTCAAAGGCTAACTGGAATTATCTTAGACTGTATTATGGGCAAAATACACTTCAAAGTAATTTTCATATAGGTTAGCTCAATAAAAATGACTCTTGCACTTTAAAAAGGAGTGCATGTTCCATCATAACTCCTTATTTCTCTCAGGATTTAGGTTTATCAGCCAAATAAGGTAAAGCAAGTGCTTCTGGAGACACAAATTTATCATTGTTTATATGGTTTTGTTGCATATGACAATTACTAAAATTTCCAAGGTTCATAATTAATAATGCTGGCACTGAGAAAGAGGGAGAAAAGTAATCAGGAGAGGTAACATTGAAACCAAGTAAGACTGGTAAGGAGAAAGGCTACTTGAGGAAGAGTCATTAAAAATAGCCAGCACGGAGACATTTTCATATTAATCTCAATAAAAATAAATCTTGAAGATGACAGCTGAGAATTGAAGCATTGGAGTTAAGAAAATGTCTCAGGAATAACTAAGTTGGAAAAAAAAAGGAGGGGATATGTTTAAAAATCTTAACAGCTGAGAATCAGTAAGTTAATATATTATACAAAGTTTTTTCACAACCTCAGTTGCTATTATGGGATTAAATCAAGACTGCTTACAACAGATAAAGTGTTGTATAATTTTATTTATAAGAAACCCTCGGCCTCTTTCTCACCATCTGTAAAAGATATATTAAAGGATTTACAGTTTTGTATAAATTTAAGAGACAACAGGACATCATCTTTTTACAACTTGTTAATAATATGGGTGGTTTACAGTTTTTCAAAAAAGCAACATTATTTTCATCAGCAGTCTGCCTCCTCAGACACTGTCTGTCCAACTCTTAGGACAGCAGTGGGAATGCTTAGTTCTGTTTTAAACCAGAATTTCTAAAATACTGACCATTAGAACAGGCATGGTAGATATATTTTATTCTTCAATATAACGTAAGTTGGCTACAGCTACTTCGATAGATAGGGGCAACCATATTAATATTGAATATTAACAGGATGCCAGTTGTCACTCACTGTTTGGTCTCTTCAAGACCAAAGGCACAGGACTTCCTTAACAAGTCTTTCAAAGCAGTTGGACAAGCACACATTCAGCAATGTTCTCCGTGGGGCACAATAGCATTGTAAGCACTGGCACCATGATTTTTTAAAGGCAACTTTGTATTTTGCTCTTTTGTTTTCTGATTGTCATGCAATTGGTCAGCCTTCAGTGTATCCACTTCATTCACAAAAATACCAAATGTTGCACAACTGGCAGGTACCCAAGATCTTGGATGTCCCTGGAAGCTAAAATAGCTCTTCTTCTTACAGCTTAATTTAAGAGCCCTCACATACTGTCATGTGTATCCTACCTTTCTTCTCACTGAGAGAATTCAACTCTTCCATTTTAAAAATATTTTGCATATATTTTAATTATCATAGATGAGTCATGTACTTTTCCTCTGCTTCACAATGCAGCAAAACTCCACATGCTTTCACTAAGAATTTACCTTGATGAAGCAAATCACAAGTTGCCGAAAGACATTTTAAGTTTGCAATATCATAGAGAAGTTTCTTCCATACATTTATCTATGTATGACTTGCAAAGTCTTTTTTTAAAAATTTATTAATTAATTTCTTTATGATATTAAGAAACCTGCTTTTTCTAATCTTAATTCAATCTTTCTTATGTTGCAGTGCCTTTTCAATTCCAGCTTTGGTGTTGCTGAATATTTTGTTTGCTAATTGTAGTGCTGAAGGTATGGAATCTTTAACCAATAGGGTATTTCCTCAGTATGTTTAACAAGCAAATTCAAAGCTCTTTCTAAACACTAAGTACTTTGAATTTCTGCCATCTTGCTCTGCTTCTTCTCCCTCAAAACAGGTAAGAGTTTCATTTTTTTTATTGCAGTCTATTCTATACTGCTCAGAATTTATTCTTTACTGCAAGAACATCTCATTTGTTGTCCAGTCATCAGAGAATCATCAGAGAATGAAGACCTGCCACGTCACATTAAGGCACATTCCTTTTACCTTACCTTCTCTTATGAGGGATTTCATCTGAACTTTTGGTTTATATGTGGCTGGTTTTCAGCTGAAATATGTTCTCCATGGCTTTATTTTGGTTTTTGTATGTGTGTGAAACAATGTATTGAATAAAGTTCATTTAACTTCGGAGACAGTTGGAAAAATGAGCATGGTGATATTATAATTTCCTAATACTTAGTTACAGCAATTAAGGCATCCCAGCAATGGTGGAGTGACTGTTTACTTTCATGAGGAACTATATATAGTTCTTATATATATATATATATATATATTGCCTATATATTCCTAAAAAGAGAGAGAAAAATTATTTAAGGTGCAGACATATGGAGTAAAAATAACCCGTACAAATGGTTGCAATGTCAAAATTACTATTTTTGCTTTACTCTTTAAATTTAATTTTAATGACTTTACAGAAATCAATTATATACATTTTATAATCACATCACTTGTGTTGCCTTATAATAAATCTCAGAAAGGCCAAGTGGCTTTCCTAAGGTCATATGTAAAAAAAAAATGAGACAAGAGTGTCAAATTATACCTCATTTTCTGGACAAAAAATAAGGAGCTTAATTGGAAAAACCTTGCTACAGAATAAAACTTAGATAAATTGTGTGCATATTAAAAATTAAGCATAAAATCTAACACAGATCTGGTTATTCTTTGTATAGTCTTGTTAACGTGAAAATAAGTGCATGTGGGCAGAACAGACAGACAAGGACTCATTTATTCCAATGTCTCCCTCCTCCAACAGTATTAAACAGAATAGGGTGAAAAATTCTTCTACTGTACTGCAATGTTAGCACAAAAATCAATTTCTTTTGCTTGGGAGATGCCAGGTGCTTTCTGAATATGGTACTAAGTGATCCTGCAAAGATAGTGGAAAAACTGAAAGGGATGTCAGGAGAAAATCCATCTTTAGAGGAAAAATCAATGGGTTTAGTTCATTTCAATTTCTTATTTTGCAAACTTCATTATGTCCAATTCTATTATAAAAATCCAGTCTCTCAATCTAGCAAATAATTGGAAGAAGAAAGTTCAACTGGGTTAGATAATTAATTTATCTAAGTCTTCAAATGTTGCCATCATGTTTCAGTAAAATATAACAAAATTACAGAAGCTGATATTATCAGTCCAGATAAAGTCTTGTGTGGAAAAGACTCATCCAAGTCAGTCATTCTTGCCTGTACTTTGTATAAATTCATACTAGACTAATTTGTCACCACCAAAACAATTTAAATGTTTGCAGGAGTTCACACAGTTCCAATATACTTCCAGTCTAGCTGTTCCTAATCCGTTCCTCTGTTGGAATAATGCACACTACACCTTAGGAGGCAAGACATGGCCTGCTGCTTATGTGGCCCAACAAAACATGCAGTAAAATTATCTTAATTTTGAGACAGAGTACACAAATCCTGGCTTTGTTTTGCTGCCATGCATTTAGTAGGAATCCTTGTTATGTCCATATTTTGCTCTCCTGCAACAAAATGTCCACAGTTGTCCCGTTCCTACCCAATTATTCTACTCCTGTGAGATAATACAAAGTTGTTTTGGTGTGCCTGAAAGCTGGGAACACAGTCCCCTCGGGTGCCTTCCTGCTCCTGGAAACTGGAGCAGCATGAGGTCAGTTGGGCAGGAGTGGGAGGCTGGGTGGAAGCTCACAGACCACTCCCGAGTTGCAGGAGGAGACGCTCTTCCAGTCATCTCCCTTCTCCTGCTCACTTCAGGCAGGCACTAACATTTTGAAAGCTCCTTTAAGTCTTCCTTAACATGTGTTAGAGAAACATGGTAAGATTACCAAATATGCTAGAGGAAGGACTTTCCCTTCTTCTCAGGAAGCAAATGGTTTCTGCTCACAGTTGGTTGCTTGGCACGGGAGATCTTGGGAGGATTGCCTACGTCCTACTGGCATTGTGACGAAGAGCAATAGGCAATGGCCCTTTTCCTATGCCAGGTGTTTCTTAGAACTGCCCTGCAATGTTGCATATCTGTTACATCCTTACTTATCTGGCTAAGAGAGAAATAAAGTGGCTCCCTCAGAGAGGCAGAAGGAATGAAATAAAAAATAATTTTAAAAATAAAAATAATAATAATAATAATAATAATTAAAAACCAAACCAAAAACCAAACCAACCAACCAAACAAAAGTAAAACTCTGATGGTCACTCTGCTTCTGGGAAGAGTTAAACTTCAGTGATCACAGAATACTGAAACTCAGAGACAGCTACAGAAGTAAGCACTGACAGAGAGGTGGCCGAAGTCTTTTAGAAATTTCTTATTATCCCCTTGTTGCTGTAACTCTCAGGTTCCTTTGAGACCCTGTTGTGTTAGCTTATCTAACAAGGGGTTGCAGTGCAGTGGCTTCAGGGGTCCAGTGAAGAATTCCTATTTTTAAAGGAGAAATCTTATTTTTATCCTCTCTTTCTAAAATTCTTCTTTTGTTTTTTGACACGTGGTTTGCCATCTGTTCTCAGAGCACACAAGTTTAGGGATGGGAGATTAAAGACAATAACCTTTTTCTAAAGAAGGGATTGCTGTTGCCAAATTACAGATCAGAGGGAGAGAAGTTTTTGGCCACTGCAGTTAGTTTGTTGACTTTGCAAGTGGAGCCTGCCCTCTTTGCAGTCTAAGGTTATGAGTGTTTTGTAAGGTCTTCTGTATGTGCTGCTTTAATTCTTTATTATTTTGCTGCTAATCCCTCTTTTATCCTCCCTTTAGATATCAGAATCTTTAGGCTTTCCAGTGGGCAATTAACACAGCTTGCCAAAACAGCTTGCCACTTCAGTAAAAAAACAAAAGTTGGAGTCTTACTGCCGGGGAGGCTGTGCTGTGAATGATTAAAATTAGGCTGAAGCTGGTCAGTGGATCTTTTATTTATTTATGGAGACCTATTTGTAAGGGAAAAAAGATCTCTTGAAGAAATATGGGGAGTTTACATCTACCTGCTTCTGCCAGGTTAGAAAAGCAGGAGGGCATGAGCAGGGCAGGATCATATGGATTTGACAAGAGGTAGAAAGACCTTTCACTCCATAGGCAGGGAGAGGTTTCAGGTAAATATTGGAGCTGTATAAATAACAGCAGCACTAAAAGCAGACCAAAGTGCTCTGACTGCTGTCCCAGCTCACCTGCTTCTGGTAGGTTTGCTCATTAGGTTACTTTTTGTCCAGTACTTAAGGATGTGACAGTCCTAACACTGCCTTTTTCCTTGGTGAAAAAGCAAAGTGTCCCTTGAATCCCTTCTTTACAGAGCAATTCAGTTAAAGTGAATTTAGGAAGGAGATTGGTGGTTACTTTCAAAATCTTCACTCTGTGCTGATAATTGGTGGCCTCGAAACGCTGAGTACAAGGTGGGCTCATGTAGGAGACTCCATACAGAGATGGGTTTTTTCAGAGGCATTTCTGGAGGAAAATAGCACTTTGCTTCCTTGGGAAACGCTGATTTAACTTCTGGTTTGTAATTCCATTGTTTTCATGTTATGTCATTACATGTCCAGCTCCAAGGGGTCTTACTGATCCTGAGTCTGGTTAGGGACTGAATTTCCAAAAAAACAAACTTCTGTTTTGATAAGAAGCTGAACCCATTTTATTCTGAGAACTATATCTAGGAATATCCAGTGATAGGCAGTGTCTTACATACAAACTGAAAAGACAAAATAGAATATAGAATGTCTGGGACAAGAAGAGCGAATATAGAATAGTTTGGCAGTTTTGAGTCTTGAATGTCATTCCAGTGACAAGGTTGCCTACACTCTATTTTTAGCCAAGATTTTGGTTTTAATTCATAGTAACTGTTTCAGATGAAACATCTTGAATGGATAAACTTGCTGAAATGTTAGTACATTTGTACAGGCTGTATTCCTTCCAGAGCCCTGAGAACAAGAGGTTCTTCTGGGAGGAAAATAAGGAAGAATAGTAGGGGGACAGGATGCTGGGAGAAGTCATGGAGTCACAGAATATGCTGAGTTGGAAGAGACCCAAAAGGATCATGGAGTTCAACCCTTAGCCCTGCACAGGACCATTCCCAAGAGTCACAGCATGTGCCTGGGAGTATCATCCAAATGCCTCTTGAACTCTGTCACTTGGTGCCGTGACCCCTGCCCTGGGGAGCCTGTTCCAGTGCCCAACCACCCTCTAAGCTGGACCTTCTTTGTAATATCCAACCTAAACCTCCTCTGACACAACTTCAGGCCATTCCCTCAGATCCTGTCACTGATCCCCACAGAGCAGAGCTCAGTGCCTGCCCCTCCTCATCCCCTCACAAGGAAGTTGTAACTGCAGTGAGGTCTCCCCTCAGCCTCATCTTCTCCAGCTGAACACACCAAGTGCCCTCAGCTGCTCCTCATATGGCTTCCCCTCCAGACCCTTCACCATCTTCATTGCCCTGCTTTGTACAATCTCTAATGTCTTAATATCTTTCTTATATACTACCTGTGCCCAAAACTGCCCCAATGTTGCAGGTGAGGTCTCCCCAGGTCAGAGCAGAGCAGGACAATCCCCTCCCTGGCCCAGCTGGCGATGCTTTGCCCGATGCCCCCCAGGACAGGGTTGGCCCTCCCGGCTGCCAGGGCACTGCTGACTCATGGACAACTGGCCATCAACCAGGACCCCCAGGGCCCTTTCCTGGCACTGTTTTCCAGCCTCCCATTCCCCAGTCTGTCCATACACCCCGGGCTGGCCCATCCCAGGTGCAGAATCTGGCACTTCCCTTGTTGAGCTTCCTCTGGTTGGTGATTGCCCAGTTCTGGGATCTGTCCAGGTCTCTCTGCGGGGCCTCCCTGCCCTCGAGGGAGTCAACAGCTCCTCCCAGTTTTGTGTTATCTGCAGACTTGCTCAGTGTCCCTTCCAGTCCTGCATCCAAGTCACTGATGAAGACGTTGGAGAGCACAGGGCCCAACATGGAGCCCTGTGGAAGCCCACTAGTGACGGGTCACCAGTCCGGTGTTAAGCATCTTAGTCACTCTCGTTTTCATAACAACTCCTTGTCTTGAAATTGCATTGGCTTGTGTAATGTTTGCAGTTAGGCAAAGATGATTACAGTGGAATTAGAGTTCATCATTAGCCAGAAGGTTGTCTTGTTTCACTTTTTTATATTTTACTAAATATGAATATTCTATTCAAACTCTTCAAAGGTTTGTAGACATATTTCGTCTGTGTTGTCTTTAAGTACTGTGGGTTTAAGTTCCAGTTTACTTTCTGACTGACTAGGCGTAGTTGCTATACTTTTGCCATAAGTTGCATTTTTTTTCCTGTCAGAAAACTAAGGTTACATTCACATACTTCTGATAATCCTGGCTATGAATTTTAACCAATTTTGTTTATCAATAGCTAAATATTACATAATTACATAAATATGTTATTCATATTTTACAAATGTATTATAGTATGAATGCATTACTAATGTGTTTTGCAATAGATATAAAGTATATAATAAATAAGTAAATTATATCATTATATAAATAAGTTAAATGATAGAGAAAGAGTTATTTTTCTGTCAGGTCAGGGCAAAGATCAGCTAAGCATTAAGGCAACCAGATCAAGGGCAAATGGTGTGCATGTGGTCTTCCTCTGTTTGTATTTACTTTATTTGTGTATGAAATTTGTATAGTCCACGGAGAATCACACAATGTTAAAGGGTTGGAATGGACCTTAAAGATCATCTAGTCCCAACCCCCCTGCCATGGTAGGGACCCCTCCCACTGGGTTGTTCAAGGTCTTATCCAGTCTGGCTTTGAACACTGCCAGGGTTGGGCCTGTTCCCTGTCTCACCACTCTCACAGCAAAATATTTCTTCCTAATATCTAACCTAAATTTCCTCTCTTTAAATTTGTACCCAACATGTAAAGTAGCAGAGCTTCCCACTCTGGTGAGATTGCTCACCAGGAGTGAAATCTTAGTCATAAGATCCCACTTCATTTTGACACATTTTCTGTACTGACCCCTATAACTTGCGGGTAATGGATGTTTCTCTTGGTAACTGCTGATTCCTGGGACAAGTTGTTACCTAAACATGCCTAGCTTTGCAGCGTGGCCTTGATTCAGCAAAGCACTTACACACAATCTTCAGGCCAGGCCTGCTGAACAGATCATTTAAGCACAGGTTTAATTATATTGTTTGCAGTGCTGGCAGACCCATGAGAGTTCTTCTCAGTGGGATTCATCGCTCAGGCTCGCTGTGATGAAATGAGGTATTATATGTTGGAAGGTGAAGAAGGTTTACATACACCTACCTAACATTTCACCTAAAGTTTGCATGTTGGAGGGAATAATACGTCTGAAGTGTCTAATTCCTTTTTTCATTACAACAAACTACATGAGTCTGTTAAAAAAAAAAAATCAAACCAACAAAGAAGTGAGGAGTCTAGAATATGTTATCCAGTAACTTGGCACGATGCCTGTTTAACTAAGTCTGTATCCATTGTCTAGGCAGAATATTCCTTTTGAGTTTTTGTGAAGTCTGCTTATATTAAAGTCAAATACCAATGATAATAAGATTTAATTAGTACTCCAAAAGTGTAGTCTTTAAGTCTCGAGTGCCTTTTTCAGTCTTCCTTCATTGGAAATAAGTTTTGGAAAGTTTCGATACTTGGTGAAAAATTTGATGCCAAAGTGTGGGTCTCATAGCTAAATGTGTTTGGATAACCAGTCCTGTTTAGATGAAAAGGAGGACTTTATACCCTGCTACTTTTTAGGAAAAAGTAGCAGGGTATAAAGTTTCTGGATGAGGAATTAAGATTTGGCCAGAAAAGGGGCTATATAAAAAACCTCTCGCAAATTGTTCCATTTAAAATATGGCTGAACCTGCTTTTGTTAACAAAAGAGACATACTGTTTCACCCAATAAGTAGCCAGCCAGAATTAATTGGCAGAAAACCCTTTGCAGAATGACACACATCTCTTAATGCCCAAGTCACAAGTGGAGGATGTATTCCATGTGATAAGTACCTTAAGCAAAAACACAGGAAGAGTTGCTCACATTCTCTGCTTTCTACCTTGGAAAATCAAAGCACATGAATTTATTTTAGCACATTCAGACTCTAAGAATCCACTTAGCAGTGAAAAAGAGAGCTGCTTGGGAGTGGTAATACTGTGTTAATGAAAAACAATATTGTAAGGGCTCTTACACTCAGGAACAATTTTCTTTGTATTCCTTCTTTTGTTGTGTATTTTCTATCTGTTCTATTCTGCTGTTAATATTTTAGGAGGTGATGGGAAGGTTTGTTTGTCATATATTTTGCTTGCAGTGGACTCATGTATTATTGGCTGTCAGTTTTGGTGCTCGGCTGCTGGTGATGCAGAAAATTAATAGAGTCTTCAGCCCAGGCAGGATGATAACAGAGTGCTGGGGGATGTGCCATCCCCACCCATGTGACTCAATAGCTCACACTACCAATAAGCTGTTTGCCCTTTGGAGTGCTGTATTAATAACCTTCATATTTTGTATGTTGGTATTTTAAAGTTGGCCCTGACATGCCTAAATAAAGACAAGTTGCTAAAAATGCAGCAAAAGGAAAGGGCAAGGAAGACATATTTTCTTTTGGGGAGCATATCTCTTTACTGATGGTGTGCTTGTTACCTGTTCAAAAGCAAACTTCAAGGTGATGAATCAGTTTTAGCCCGTCTGAATGAGGGACAACATTTTTAGAGAGCTGCTGCAGAAGAAGGACTACAGTAACTACTGTCAAGGGGATATTTTCCCACTGAACTCAGAATAGCTGTGCTGATTTAACTGGCTGCTGAGCTGGCCACACACCATTTGTCCTTGTTCTTCTGTTGTAGTGTTTTGAGAAGAAGAAATAGTGAAATGGGATCTTGGGTGATGGGGGTGGGGGTGCTGAAAACTTTCATGCTGTTAAAAAAATTGCAGAGTCCAGGACAGAAGACAGGAAGTTAATGCTGAGGGACAGCACAGATATCACAGTGATATGAGAATAGGATAGAGGGAAACTAAAAGGTGGATCAGAAGGGAACAGGACAGGTGGGTACAAAAAATGCCAGGAAGTTGTGGGGAATTGATTTTTTTTTTTGGCTAATCTTTCATACCAGCCAGCCAAGCACCTCTGTGGAGCCATTGAGGACCCACTCTCAATTAAATTCCTGAACATCATATGAGCTCTGGCTTCTCTGAAGGACACAGAGTCTGCACCGTGTAGGTACAGTGTGTCAGATGATGAACACTTATAAAAGGTGTTAGTCCAAGAAAATCCATTCCCACACCTGACTGTAAGGGGCAAAATACAGAAAGCTGGGAAAGCAGCCGCCTCCCAGATGTGTAGGGCTTCAGCTGCTGGTGCTTAGAGAGAAAACCTGCCAAGACAGTTTGAATATTTGTGTGACTAGATAATATCTACACAGAACGTTCCATCTGCAGGGCCGTTTCCTTTCCTTTAGAAGAGGGCTTAGCTATGGCTGTGAAACAGTCACTGCTGAGCAGAGGAATATGGTACAAACCATGCAACATTTTTGCACCCAATATTTGCACAAGAAGCAGTGGAAATGGTTAACTCCCTGTTTCTCCTGGTTGCTGCTTGGTCAAGCTCTGAGAGACCTCAGTGAGGGTTTGGGCTTTGCAGCTTGCCAGGAGTGAGGTCCTTAGTACCTCAAAAAAAAGTAAGTAAGTTAAAATAATAACTTGCAACTTGCTCTTAGGAAGGTTAGCAGTGTGTGCATCAGTTTCTGTAAGGTAACATCTGGGTGGATAATGCAAAATTTATATTTAGCTCAGCTGCACTTAGGAGCAAGTTTAGGACAGAGAAAAGAGAGGACTAAATTGGATTTGTAGAGGGAATGGAAAGCAGAGAAGAGCCTTTTCTTTGCTCCTTGTAAAGCCTTCGCTCCGGAGAATTTCTGCTTTCCTGGACAAATCGTTCCTTTGAATGATTTTAGCTTCTGCATCAGAGAAGCTAAAAAACCCCACCAAAAACCTTAGTTTTCTTCCTTTCTCCCATCCTCTCAGCTCAGAACAGAGTACCGTGCTGGCTGGTTGGGCATGGTACTCTGTTCTGCATTTTGGAAGACTGGGAGTCATTTCCTATCCTGTTTCCATCTAATGAGGGAGCTCTGGGAACTAAGCAGCCCAAGCACATACCAGCAGGCCTGCTGGAGCACTTAGCACCAGCTCCTTTAACATCCTGCCTCCCTGAGAGAGCAGTGCCAGAAAGCCAGGCTGCCCCACAGCTCATGAGCTGCCGGACTGTTTTTGGCTGCTGTTGAGTCATTTGCTGTCTTCTGTGAAAACAGAGAATCACAGCAGCAAAGTCAACGGCTGTAAAATGGCCAGGCTGATAAAAGACTTGAGAGTCCAGAGGAAACATCATCCTGCACGACAAGGCATCTCTGAAGTGTCCATCCTGCTGAAACATGGTTGTTTTCATCATCAGGAAGTACAACATGAATATTTCCTATCCTGTAAAAACTCCTTAAACATAAAATTACTAGATACACCTCTTGAAGTGCAAGCTTTCATCTTAACTATTGCTTGTATGCTGGAGTCAAAAATTGGTCCCTCAGCTTTCAGTTCCTTGTACAATAGCAGCACATTTCTCCTGTTGAACACAGACAACAGGGGCTTTAAAGCATTTTCATGGTTTGTTTGCCATTTCTGCTTTGGGTGTATTTTCTTTTTCTTTATGCCAAAAAGAGTTTCCACAAAATTGTAGTTTATTATTTGAAAGGTGATATTTTTCAGTGAAGCAACACAACACAAAATCCACGACTTTTTAATCAACAGTGCTGGTGTATTTTCTTCCCTTTAAGAATTAGTTCTGCATAAAAACAAGCCCAGTAACCACCTTAGGAGAAAGAGTAAGCCAGTTCTAATGATCTCCCAGGGAAACCAAAAATGAAGTGCATAGCATCATTTGCTTGATCTTCAATTATTATTTAATTATCCTGCTGATAGGCTCCTAAATTGTCTCTATTGGACAATTTCAGATGACTGCTTTTGTTATTGTTCACTTTTTCTCAAATGCTTCAACTGTGGACTCGCAGAAAAAAAAAAAAGAACACAAACCACCTTTCAAAAAGAGATACAGGCCTGTAAAAACCCTGTTAAAACATCATGATCCTAAGCTGCTTGGTTGTGTTCTTCAGCAGAGATGCAGCTTTAGGGCTTCCTAAGTGGTACCAAAGTTAATTTGGGGGGAAAAGTACATTGGTGTGAGTGCACCTTCCCTTCAAAGCCCAGCCAGTTTCCCTTATGCACCAGGAATGGCTCACTAAGTTGAGGCAATAATGAAGTACTGAGCTATGCTCAGCACAGTCTGCAATGTCAGAAGCTGTTGTTTGCAGATTAGAATTGCTAAATACTAAAGGAAGCGAGAACAGCAGTAATAAGAGCAGAGTGACACAACTAAGCTGTTTATTAAAAAGAAAATAAAAAATTCATCAGCTTTGAGATTCATGGAAATGATGCGAGTGTGTCCTCTTGTACTAATGTGCTTCAACAACAACAGTCTGTCTCATTTTTTAGTGCTCTAGCGAAATTTTTTATATCAAATTGCCTTCAATGATCCATCATTACTTCATAATGTGGTAATGGTGAGAGACCAAAGCAGGCTAATGAAATAATCCGAGATGCTGAGGTGGGAAAGCCTCTCAAAGCTGCAGCTGAGAGCAGAATTTTCAAGGCTGATACACCACGGACAAACACAGAGGCAAGGCAGGAACAACAGAGTGAAAAGCTACGCTCTGGAACCTGGGGCTAGGAAGGAATGAGTAGGTTGCAGGATGAATTGACTAGCTGCTTTTGAATAAAACTTACTGAGCAGTACATCCCCCTTCAGAATTACCAGTAGTGGCAGGGAAGTGGTGGTTCCCTGCTTCCCTGAGTGGGTCACAAGCTCATACACTGGGCTTTCTACAGCTCCAGGACTTCTTATCCCTCTGCCTCCTTAGCCAGGAATAAACTTTATGTTTTCATTTGGTATTGAACTTTACCCAAGAGAAAAAGCCTGGATATAATTAACTTATCATTCTTTTGTCTCTTTTCCAAAACCAGCAGTGTTTTTTTGATTTTTGTGTTCATTTAGAGGTGGGGTTTTTTTGCCTAATATATTCCTATGTTGAGATCAAACTGGCGACCGAGTATGGCCAGGAGAAAAGTGGCATTGCAGGAAGGAGCATTAAATTAAGCAGTAAAGTGTACTTTAGTGATACTAATGCTAGAAAAACTCTCACTTAAAGCAGACTAATAGAGTACATGCGGTGTGCTGGAAGGCTGGTGCTCCTATTAGTAAACCTGACAGGCTTCTGAACTGGGTTTTGGAGACCAAAGATAAGACACATTGGAAAAAAAAAATCCCACAAGAGTAAAGACCTTTTATCAGTGGTGCATGTGCTTTTTTATTAATAATACAATAACAAGGCATTAGTTACAAATGTTTGGTATAAAGGTGACCTGTATCCTGACAGACATGAGGGTTTAAAGACAGTAACACCTGCTGGCTCTGTCACCCTAAGAGTATTAGCAAAGCCCAATACATATTACTAAGATCTTCATGCAAACACACTGGAGGGAACTTTAGTTGGCAAGAGGTGATTTTCTTTCAAACTTCTCCTTTGGTTTCATTTAACAGACAGCAAAGTTTGGGAAGGTGGAATCATCACCTAGAACATTTTTAATTCATGAGCACTATAGGTTTCATGGAGTTCCTTAATTAACAGCCTAGAAATTGTACTGCCCCACCATCCTGAGCTTAGAAACAGAGCAGCCCCCAAGAGGAAAGGCACCATTTATGGTTATTTTTGCTGCCCACACTGTGCCAGGTCAGGGCACTGATGTGCAAAGCATGGTAATAAATGACATGGAGCAGCAGCCCATAGTCTGGAGCTGCCTCACAAAGGCAGTGAGTGACACATCATGAAGTTCTGGCCTTTTAGGGAGCTCTTTCACCTTAGCAAATGCAAAAAAAAACCATAGCAAGGGATTTACTGAATTGCCAGGCAAAGACATTCTGAGTAACAAGGGTAACGTGGGAGAACTTCATGACATGGCAGGGAAGGCAAGTTAGATTCTTCAGAAAAAAAATTGTCCAAGTGGATTTCAGATTCAAATGGATTTCGAAACATTATATTTCTCTTAAGTTGCAGAGGTCTGGACTAACAGCTTTTACCTTCATTATGTAGTTTGAGACAAGAGTGCAGCCATTCAGCAGGTCACTTACCAGCACAGTCCTGCATTTAGGACTCTACTGTCATAAGAAAAGTAGCTTAAATCCCTACAGTTACCTTGCAAAAATCTCACCATTCTTAAGATCCAAGATGTGTATTTCACACACTGATCTCATTTCATATTTGTTCTTTTGTGCAGCAATTAGAAAAGTTTTGTTGTTAATGTCTGATTTATCTGAACTACCGAATACAACAGCCAGCAGATTTCTTAGGGCTCACAGGGAGCAGAACACAGATCCATGTTAATGCTTCCTAAGGCCCTTTAAAGAGCTGTCATTATTGCTGTGTTGCAGTCAGTGCTTTTTTTATTACATTAGTACATCCACATTGTTATAATACTTTGTGTGTTTCATCAAACATTTTCAGACTTATATTTCCAAGGCTCGGCCTTAGCCAAGGGGATGTCTTTAGATGTTTCAGTGTAGACCCCAGGTTAGGGCCCAGACTCTCAGTTCACATCAAATCATGACTTGATCATAGTGTAATGATGCCGAGCAAGGATCTGGCCCTGTGGCACCGTGTTTAAAAAGCTGTATGTCATAAAATACATACTGTTTAGTAGTGGCCACACTCATCCCTGGCACAGGAACACCTAAAGCCTCATGAATGCAGTATGATTCTGGGCATGTTGGCACATTGCTTCCTCCTTTCCAGCTACAGCACAGTCCCAAAGTGCATCACTAAAAGTGCTCTGTTGAAAACAGGCCAGTGCAAAAACGAGAGTTTGTCACTGCAAGAAAATGGTTTTTGTTTGTCTTTTTTTTTTTTCAACTGTGTGCTTCTAATTAATCCAACAGCATTTTCAAATAATTTAAGCAAGTGTTATCTTACAGAATTAGAGAAAAGCAAAACATTAACATATATAATTATTAAATAAGTGGAGGAAAAGATGAAAAATCATCAGCAATTCAAGATAGGAACACACAAAGTGGCAAAATATTAGACTATTTCTCTGCCTCTAAATTCACTCATGACTTGAACAGGATGGATTCTCTTCTTTGCAGAACCTTTTCTGACAGCGGCATAGATTTCTTCTGGCTTCTCTCTTTTAATGAGGGGCTTCTTCTCTGGAGCCTTCATTCTCCACATGACAACTGGATGTCGTGGGCCAGTGGGACTCTGAATCTTGATAATCTTTGTGGATGCAATATAGGACATCTTCACTGTCTGCACCACAGCATTCATTAGATTTTTAGCGGCCTGAATTAGCGAAGTGACACTGTCCAACTGTAACAAGGAAAGGACACATCAACCTGGGAAATTGGTGTGCTTTTAATCACAGCATCAGCAGGAATAAACAACAATTAAAAAATAAGGCTACCATACTAAATCCTAATTTCCTTACTTTCCCTTGGTGTGTTTGATCACTATATCCATGTTCCCCCACTCAGATTTAAAGTGATATACAGAAATTTGTGCTGGTGGAATATATGAAGGCTTATGTAGACAATGTTAATAGTTTTCTTGGTTTTTAATGTGAATTCATGATGCTTGTCCACAGAGTTTCACTGCAATTACTACTGGTGGTTAATGAAACCAATTCAAAGAAGAGCTGTGAAAATCTAACCCATTACTTCCACACATGCTCATGAGCAATGCTGGGATACTACAAAGTGCCTGGATTTGTCAGGAGCCAAGTCAGCAGCCAAGAGCTGTAAGGGTAATTAAGAGTAGGATAGCACACAGAAATCACAGTGACTGTGTGGCCTCTCCAGCTGCTTACAGAGTGCCAGCCTAAGAGGCAGAATGTAGAACAAACTAATCCCCATCACTGCTACCACCTTCAGCAGCACACAACACAGGCATGCAAGAGGTACAGCAAAGGTATTTTCCATCAGTACTCATGGAAACACAAAACAGTAACACAGAGGAAGCTCTCTATGGTTTGGATGTTAAAAATAGCAGGACTAATCTATATAAATGGAGAGCCTACAATTCACCTTCTAAACATCTCATTTGTTGAAGCATTTGCCTTCTGTAAAAGCACTGAGGCCAGTTCTCTAAAGGGCCATGAGTTTGTGCTTTGCCATCCAACCCAAGCCCACAGCCTTAGGCAACACAGCTTTGCAAACTGAGTCATTAGGAAAGGTTAAAGGGCTTCTCCCCTTTGCCAGGTCAACTGAATTGATCACGTTCTCAACTGGAGCATGCTATTGTCTGTCTTCATTGTCTTTGGGTAACACTTAGGAACACATGCTGGTTGTGTAACACAAATGCAAATAAGGCAGAAATAAAAAATACAGCCAAGTGTCTGGATTCAGTTGCAATTTGGAATCACAGGAAAACCCTCCAGTTAACACAACACTTACTGCTCCTCTCTGGAAGTGCCAAAAAAAAATACCCCTTGCTACTCCCACCCCACCTCACAGTTAAAACAGTTAGAGGCCTGGTTGAATGCACACCTATGTGTGATGGCAAACTGAAATTACCTCTGTGCTCCAAGAAAAGGTGTTAAATTTACCAGATGGCTGCTAAAGTTCACTCCTTGTTGGAGCATGGGAGCTTTCTACAAAGGACAGTCTGTAAGAGCCCTGTGATCTGTGCAGGGCAGTGTGTGGCCATCACATTGTGGGGGTTGTGGGTTATAAACTGAATTAGGGAAGCCACTCAGCTCAGCTTGGCAGGACAGCACAGCTCCTATGAAACCATTTGACATGAAGTTCAAAGCACATGCTGACCCCCAAGCCTAATTTCAAATACTGCCTTTAAACCTAACATTTTACAAACTTCCAGGCTGTCAGTAAGGTTTCTGCTCACAGGCCCTGTCCTTACACTCCTGACAAGTCTGCAGTTCCCAGCACATCCATTTTTCTAGGGATCCTGACTGGGGTGTAGCAGTAGCTCTGTGGCAGATGAACTCAAGTCCTGGCCAAATTTCACACTGCTGAATACTGTCACAATAAATTTACTTGATGAGAAGGAGAGAGACAAAAGTTCACATGAACTTCTTTCTTTCCTGCTAACCAGAGGATTAATTATAACAGACACACCCATGCATACACACACAAAATTTTTTTATTAATTGAATTAACACTGACAACACTGACAACACTATAGTCTTCACAGTTTCTTAAAAGCTTTGAATAATCTTTTTGCCTCCCTAAACAGTCAATATGTACACACTCACTTTTCTAGCACTGGCAGTATAGCAACACCAAGGTGAAACTGTTGGGTGAAAGGAAAAGATAGCTTTGGTTCTATTGTAGACTTAAAAGGCAGTTTTTCACCTTGAAGTTTGTCAGTGGTTGTAAGTGTCCCACCTTTTTAAAGCCGTGTTAGAGGCACACGAGGAGAATGACAGGCTGGGCAGCAAGATGGGCTGGGGTGTCAGTGGCAGGTCCAGTGAAAGCTGCTCCAGGAGTAGGGAAAAAAAAAATCTGTTTGCATGGAAGGGAAAAGGCTTCTAGAAGAAATTGGCAGCATCCAGGCAGGATAAAGGTCATCACAAAACTTCGGCTGTTTTTTTATTGTGACTTCAGTGTAACTGTGAAACATGGATAATGAAATGGGATCCTTTCAGGTGAGCATTACAATTTACTTGGCCTTTCCTCTCCTGTGGAAATTGAACAGTTACCACCTTGTTCTGGCATCTGGGGCTCCTTTAACCAAATGCTTGTGGTTCTGAAACAGTCCACAGCTCCCTCACCCCACCACCGTGATCAAGAAATTTTTATGTCTTAAACTATAATCATATATATCTACTATAAACAACAAATAAACTTCATGGGCCCCTAATTTTGATGAGGTTATAACTGGAAACCAATATGTGGAATGTCAGCCTCACAGTCTGACACGGGCTCTGGGAGTGGACACCTGCCAAGTCCAGCATTTTAAACGCTAAAGCTCCAAAGACTGACTTCCAAACCCAATTGTACCGAACTGAGGTGGCTGAGTTCCACTTGTCATGCCAGAGGAACCAAACTCTTTAAGCTCTACAAAAGATGCCCTGAGATACAAACAGGCTTGCAGATACCTAAACCAAAGATATAAGAAATAGCTGCTGAAGGGCAGATGACCTACAGACTACTAAGGATGTTTAAATAAGGGGAGTGCAGTTTAAATTAGGGTGCTGCAGCTACCACAGGGATGGAGTGGGTGGGTGTGTAGGTGGTGTATGTCAGGACAGGCAGCAATCCACATTAATTCTACTTTCCTCTTGGCGTAGGCAGTGAGACACAGGGAGATTCAGTTAATGCTACCCTTCAGGCTCTGTCCACATTACTTGCAGCATCCTACTGCCCATATTTTCCCCTCAGCTTCCTGGATGCATCTCACACTTGTCTTCTAAACAGGAAGGCGGTGGCGGTGGTGGTGGGGATATTAATGGCATCCAATATTTTGGAGAAGCTTTTAAAAGATGTTCTTGGACATGTACTATGGATTACAAGAATCAAGCCATACATTGAATCTTTTTTTCTGTCTCTAGAGAGCAGCTGTTTTTATACCTCAATGCCAGTAGCATTATAGAATTTGGTGGAAACCTGTTGTTCTTCTGTAAAACTGATGTACTCAAGGGCTGTCTTCGCTTGGATGCTTTTATCTCAGATATTCAGCAGGCTCTTCAAGGTCTCATATCCAGGAAAATTGATGAAATGAAACTTGGCATAAATGAAAGACTGATAAAATATTCATTGAGCGTTTAAATTCATTTCATTTACAGAAATGTAGCTGCAAACTCCTCAATGCACAGCAAGTGGTACATAAAGATTCAGTAGCAAAACAAACAAAACAACCCCAAACGAAAAGCTGTTTTATTTTTGCCTGACTCCACTTTTACTCTTTCAGCATTTTCCATGGAGATGCAACATTCCAGCCTCCACATTTCACAGGTCTGACTCTGTCAGTTAAGATAGTAATTCATTAAAGGCTTTAGGAAAAACATCCTTTGCCATATCTTTACTCACCTGTCCTGTTATTTTCCATTGCAAAACAAACACAGAATGATTCTATAACAGTGATTATAGAACCACACTGGGGTGAAACACAGAAGATATAGACCTGATCATATTTTTTTACCCAAGCCCCACCACCACTACCAAAAATCCTACTGGTAACCCTCCTGCTGAAATGGACTCTCATCTCCAGCACTTTTACTCTTCCTCTGCAATGAGTCCTGAATGCAAGTAAGCAGTCTCCAATGAGTAATAAAGCTGAAGAAAAGGGAGTTTAGGGGGAAAAAAAGTAATTTTTAAAGTTTATTTTCAATTTGTTTACATGCATTGTATTTTTCTCATTTTCGGTAAAATAATTTCATGTCTTGGCAGTAGTAGCAACCCATTACTGTAATAAAATATTGAACAGTATAATAACTGGTATGGCCAGTTATTTTTAATATTCAGACTAGGAGAATTGTGACTTAGAATTTGAAGAAACTCTTTTGCTGTTGAAATATTTTCTGTTCAGTGCACTAAGAAATGCTTGCCTTATCATGTGTCACCAGGACTCGTTTCTGTAGCAGTTAAATACAAAATTTCCCTACTCCCAAAGCACCTAAATAAGCCAGTGTCCCACTCCCATTCTTCGCATAGATTTCAGGTGCTGCCTCTTTGCCATAAAGAAGTGACAGCCTTTATTCCTTCCTTCTGGAATAAAGCTGTGAGGGACTGCACAAAACAGTCCTCACAAAGCATTGGACACGTACGGTGCCAGTGTTTGGAGCCCCAGCTGGGACACCCCGACTGCTGTGCTCTGAGCATTCTTGTTTTCTTTACAGGGAGCTAAGGTTTTGCTATTTGAGAACAGATTATCAGTTGGCTGTTTACCATCTCCCAAGTTGGTTTTGCAGTTCAACCAGACTTTTGGATTTTGTACAGGTGGGAGCTGAGAACTGAATATGAAATACACAGTTCTTTTGTCAGCATTTGAAGCCTGAACTTAAAATTCTTTTGGAAGCAAGGTCAGTTATTAAAAATTAATCTTAATTGAACCACAAGGTTCATTAAATACATTCCTAGAAGCAAATTTCCTTTGTTACACTATACTGAGAGACTAAGACTGAATTTTTAATTCTTTGACAGCTCAAAAATAACACAAATTCTACATTTCTGTAAAGAGCAGTGAGTGTCTGAGTAGTGCTCCATTTAAGGTAAGGAGTACTTACTACACTGTGCTTTTGATTTTAGTCCTGTTTTTTTTACTATGCTTTTACTATTTGATTTTGTGAATTTCTTTCTTGTGCTTTCACTAAGGTTGCTATATAAAATAAAGTGATTTAATCCCTTAAGATTAAAAGTAGAAGAAAATCCAAATAGGTTAATTATTAAGAGTGAAATCTTGACTGTTGAAGACATCAGAGTTTTTCCTTGTCCTTGGCCAGGATTTGAACGCAAGTTACTTGACCTGTTTTCTGAGCCACACTAGTGATAATTTCATTTTAACGGAGATCTTGACGTAGCAGCGACACTAAGAGATGGGTGTTCAAGGAAGCACAGAAAAAAGTTAAAAGAGTTGGAAGCACACATCATTTCTTCACACAACTTCATTCAACATACCACTTCATAGATTCAATCCCAGTTCAGGTTGTATAGAAAATAAGCCAAAGGGAGACTTGCCATCCTGATTTCTTTTTTTAATCTGGAAACTGTTCACCTCTGCTTTGCCATGTTCTCCCTTGGGATATTGGAGAGATCTCAGGAAATCTGCTTCACCCTTTGGGTTGTTTATTTTCAATGAACTGAGTTTTCCTAAAAATGCAGCAATCCTGTTGGTTATCTATGTCTGTTTGTCCATCCAATGATTGCATTTTATACCTCAAGAGTTTCTGGGGTTTGATCTGTGTTTTACTCATTTTTCAGGTGGGGAAATTGAATATAATGAACTAAATAACCAACCATGACCAGAATCTGCTTCAGGCTAAGTAGGATTCAAAGAACTGAAACTGAGTCCTGTAATTAGACCAGGCCTGTGGCCAAGTTAAATGATAAACAACTTACATTAAGGGCTGTAAAACTGTTCCTATGCAACACCATAATGGAGTAGATGCTTAGCCAGGCAGTTATCTCAGTCCCTCCCAAGTACTCACTTCCAGGGAGGTTTTAAAAAAAAGGGTTCTATCTTTTTTTGAAAACAGGTCTTGAGAAAAATCCTTTATAAAGGATAATATAAATCCTTTCCTTGCTGTTTATGAAGAAATCGAGTGCTTGTCACAATATATTTTACATGCATTGAGGTTCAGAACTATAAAACACATCCAGATTTTTGGTAATTACCAAAGTAATTATTATTAGGAAAAGTTAACTGGCTTGTAGTGTACCTCACCAGCAATACTTGCTACTCCTTTGAATTAGTTCTTCTCAGTAGATGCAGTTAAGAAAGGAACAGTAAATGAGATGCCCGGAATTGACAGGAAAACCTGCTTTGCTTTGCTTCCAAAGGCCAGGAGTTCTATATACACACACCTGCCAGCACATACTAGGCAAAAGTAGAGAAAGCTATAGTGTTATTACATTAAAAAAAAACAACCAAACAGTGAAACATTTCTTCACTTCTCAGTAGAAGAAAATTTTAATATATCAGCTCTTGAGGGCTAACATCAGCTTTTAGAAAATGGATGTTTTAGTATTTTCAGGGTCAGACATCAAAATAAGAAGTCATTTTAAGCATGGTGTAAGGCCCTATAAGTAACCTTCCACCATCCTTTCAAACAAACTGAACTACACGTTCCAATGACGTGGAGGAATACCAACCAGGAGAAACAAACTGGCTGAACAGGGAGCAGTGGACACTCCCCTGATGCACAGAGGCATCAGCTTTGCCAGAACGGCTGCTGTGGACCTAAAGCAAGGCAGAAGGAACGTTTTTCCACTGAAGGTCACGCAGCAGTGAAAGCAGGACAGCAGCACTGAAGGCGGTGGAACAAACTATCTATGTGTAGTAAATGCAGTGGGCTGTAACAGCAGCCCATATTTCAGCAGGACTGCCAGCATGCTGCTTAGTCCTTCGTTCCCTCTCTTCAGTCCTACCGGGGCTGCAGCTGAGAAGAGGTTCTGCCCATCTCGACTTCTCTTTTAGGGGGGAAAAGAAAGTCTAGAAACCCTAAAAGGAACAGAAATGCACTGCTCCCATCTCCCTTGCCAAAGGAGCAGCTCTTCAGGAGTTGAGCACAGTGCCAGCTCTTCTCCAGCAGCAGCTGAAACCCTCCAAGTGGAGCGAAGGCGTGGAGCCACTTGCCAGTTGCCACAGCGCTCACACATTGGCCAAGACATCACTCTCCTGGGGTATGGATATCCAAGGATTGGGACTGCGTCAGCCAAAGGCCTGGTGGCAGACACCCTGCCTTGTATTTTGCTACCTGCTGCCTTATATTTATAGCTCTGACTGTGTTTTCACCTGCGGCACAACCTTCAAAGCTGAAGGCCGTTCATAGCGATGCAGGGAACTTTTGATTTAACAGCCATGGGAACTCAGTGGTAACTCAGGAAGTAGAGCAGACATTTAAATCCAGCCTCGAGGCATGAAGTTGGAAGTATTAAAGCACTTACGTTTGGCACAAAAGCTGACTTACGTCACTGTTTAAGGTAGTCTGGCTCTTGAGATACCAAGAGGAAGAGCTGAAGATAAATGAGACATTTGGAGAAAAACTAGAGTGACAAAGCCTTCAGTGCACAGGTAAGGCTGGCTAACCTGAGAGGGCTTTTCTGTGCCAGTTAGCAAATGTAACTCTGTAACTCTGGATACTGTAACTCTTGAAACTCTCTCTTCACACATTTCCTTGTTAAGGTCAAAAAGCTCTATCTCCCTTGCCAAATACAATATAAAATGAAATACAGGAAGATAATGAGTATAAACAGCACAAAACAGAATTGCCTGGCATAAGTCAGGGAGAATGGTATTAATATGTAAGGATCTGTTAATTTTCTGCTCTGTGATATAATTTGCTTTACTTAAAGCCACTGCTGGGGAAAAAACCCAGCAAACTGGTAGGTAAGGTGCAAGCCTATCACTGTGCAGTACTTGAGAATGAATTATCAGCTTATCTATATAAATGAATGCAATTATTGTCAATCTGCATACTGCAAATGTTACCCCATTATTTTGTGCCTGAAGAGGCACAAATTTATTCCAATTAATAGAAAGAAGTGTCCGTTTCTTGTTTAATCACTCCTAATGAAGATGCAGTGAATCCTTACCATTTTTTCTTGTGCAGCTCACAAACAGGAAATGTAAGCTGCATTATTGAAAAATGTAAGTATTTTATGGGAGCATGAAAGACTAAACACTGATCAAGGAATTATTAATGAGTGATAATAACAAAACTGCAGTGAGTGGAGAATTAGAAGCTAATGATCTACATCTCCTCTTTTTCTGTACATGACCTTTATAACCTCCATAACTGGGGCTCTGACTAGAATGAAGTTACTGGAGCTTGGGGAAGGACAGTGAGAAAGGTGGACTACAAGATTATATGGCCTGAAGTAAAAAAGCCACTAAATGAGGAGAGAATTCTTAGTTCTCTCCTAAGAGAGAACTTTTAGTTAAGAGAACTCTCAGCTGGATACTCCCCAAAGCATCCCAACTGGCCCAGGCAAACTGGCCTATTTAACCTACGCTAATGATATGGGGGGAGTTATTAATTTTGGGCAAGAAACCCTCCAGGGGAAGTTGTTAGAGGAATGTTACACGGAAGACAAGGTTACAGGGGACACAGCTGAAAAGCAGCTGAAGAGGGTAATGTGGTACCAAGATTTAATGACTATGAACTGTGTTCATGGATTTAAACATACTTTTTCCTATGCATAATGTTTGCTCTTTTTTGTCATGCAGTAAGTCCCAAACTGAGCTGTGCTGGCAGTCAGCAATACCTCCCCAGCTACAGTGCTTATATAGGTGAGAATACAGAGACATAGGTGCCCTTATACCATGGCACTGCTGACCACTGTTATATGGTCCTAAACAATGTTCATCTGTAATGCCATTTATACCTACTTTACTTTGCCATAGCATCATCCAGAAGCAGATACTGGTAAGACAGATGATGTGACTTAACACTTAACTCTATTTCAAGCAGATAGATCTACAAATATGGGATAATATATCCTTCATCATTTCCTCCTGACCTGGAAGTACATCTCTGGGGGATTTCTTTTTGTGTTCAGACACACGTATGTGCATATTCCATGTGTGTAAGTAAATGAACCACCATCTTAAAGTGTGTTACAGTACTTAAAACCAAACTACTTCAGAATAACAGTGATAATACATAATATGTTTTGAGAATTAAAAAGAAAAAAAAACAAACAAGTGATTGCTATTCCTTCTAAGCAATTGGTCTTATGCTTCACTGTCTTAGATTCTCTGTATTGTGTATAAAAAACATGAAAAAAAATTAGATTTGAGGCTACATTGGAACATTTCTTGTGGGTCCCTTCCAACTCAGTATATTCTGTGATTCCATGATATTACAAGTACAGGAAAGTCCAAATGAAATGCAACACTTATGTCAATCAAGAGAGTAATTTATACCATTTTTCTACTTACAGCAGACATGATAAGCTCTCCACCAAGATTCTGGATTTCTGCTTTAACTTGACTGCAGATTTTGAGCTGGTGGGAGTAGAGCTTGATCTGTTCTAGGTAAGCCAATAAATCCTGTTTGCACGACTGGTCTGGACACTGAAAAGAACAATTAATAAAGCATTTCAGCAATTGCTGATTCAAACATGTCTCAGGAATCATGTCAATACTTCACTGAGGAGTATTCAAATTGTACATTAATTTAGGCTTGTCTTTCACTGCAGCTGTATCAGGCTGCACAGTTCATTCCTCTTGTGAAGGTTTTTAATGTAATAATTGGAGGATCAGAATAATCTTAGAATTCCTCATATTCCCTTTTAACACTGCTGCACTTGCCTTAGCAATATTTCTAAACACATTCTTTACTGTATGGAATAATTACTTTTCCTTCAATTCCACAGAGGCTGTGTTTTTTATTTAAGAAAATACCTACATTAACAGTGATGTGGGGAATATAAACATGCATTTTGTGGGCAAATGTAAACATAGACGCAGAGACAAGTTAACATTTATATATTATGCTTTATCTTGTAATATGAACTATGGGGGTTTTTTGTGTTCCATCCAGAGTGAATTCAACTCAATCCACAGATCATCTGTATCAGTGGGAACAGGATCATCTGTATCAGTGGGAACAGGAAAATAAAGTCTTACAGAAAACTCATTGATTGCAATACTTCTAACACCACAGATTTTTTTCCCTAATATTATTTTTTTAAATAAAAGTAGGGTCTTTCCAACCTCATTTTTGTGAACTGCCAAAATACAGGGAGTACTTGGAGGGGAAATATTGCTTTGAGGTACCAAAGGCCATGAACGTGTTTGTTCTGAAGCTGCTTCTCACTGCTCTGGCAGAATAAAGGCATCTTCAGGGGAACAGTGAGTCCCTATTTTGCTACCACAGCTGTAAAAATTAAGTGTGATAAATAAGCAATGGATCCCTACAGTTTTTCAGAGATGTGTTTTTAGCCTGTGTGCTGTACTTACATAATAAATACAGTCACTTTTTTCTGATAGGAAACTGTGTTCAGCTTTGTATATTAAAAAAACAAATATACATTCCCACCAACCACTGTGTTGACTGTCAATGATCAGTCAACAATCTATGCTTTTATATTTATGGTTTTATTTAAACTTTTGACCTTATGGAATTGTGGTCAATGGATTTAAATCAAAAACCTGCCAGAAGTCAGCAAAAGCACCAATTCTACTTAATTCATAAAATGTTTTATCTACTGGCTTTGCTGAAGAAACCTGGTATATGTTTAAAGGGGTAGTGTGACAATGCTATCTTCGTGGCTATGCAATATGTTTGCTTAAGCAAACAAGGTCATGCTTTAGACTTAGGAAAACATAAGAGTAAATAAGGAAGGCCAGACTGAACAATTTAAAATTAATTAATACAACTTGGGTATCAGTCCTTACAGTGTGTTCTGCTACATCTGTTACTAAAATGTTTTCTGTGCTTTGACACAGAACAAAACTTGTTTTGTTCTTTGTTTTTAGAACAAAAACAGAAGTCTTTCTTGACATCTTCTCTTGCTGTGTGTGACGTTTTCAAAGTGTTAGCATGTATACTAAAATATGTCTTTGTTTCTTCCTTACTCAGCACTGCTTTAAGAACTGTCCAAATCAATATTTAAATACTGGTATTTTATTGACTGCTTAGAAAACACTCATTGTGTATTTTATTTTAATTAGTAAAAATTTATACTTCCAGTCAAATACTACGGTAATACCTCTAAGCATCAGAATTAATTATATCAACATGAAGTGTATTCCTGGAAAGATATTCTTTCTCCTCCCTTTTTTTCTTTCCTTAACTACACTGTGACTTTGTCCTCTCAGCCAGAAAAACTCAATATATAGGGTGGTAGGGTGGTAATATGCCAATACAGTGTCTCATGCACTTAAAACAGTGACAATGTCAATTAGAGAAGTTCAGTGACAAGAATAATTATTATATAGTACTCTTTTATATAATAATATTGTCAGGCTTGTCACATTTACTGTCTTCCTTACATAGCATTAGAGAAGAAATGTGTACCATTTTAGGAATTCTAAAGATGATATGAACCAAAGTCTGGGAAATGGCCACTCAAGAACAAGACCTTGAGGTCAAAATAGTTCTATGAGAACACTGTTTCAAGGCCAGGAGCATTCAAAACAACAAATGCTTGGCCTTAAATAGGAAAAGTCTTCTGAAACGTAATAATGCAACTGTACAACTCTGTGGCATACCCACAGCTTTACCACCCTGAGTAGATACAGTGCATCTTTCCCCTCCAATGCCCACACCAAGGCACATAAGAAGGACAAGAAAGATTTTAATGGATACAGGTATTCTTTCCTCCATTACAAATCCAAGGGGTTATTGAAAGTAATTAGACTGTGTTCAAAACAAAGGAAACGGTTTTTAACACTGGGTGTTAAGTTGCAGAAATTTTTGGTACAGAATGATTATATGAAAAGCTTAAGTGGCTTAAAGAAGTTACTGGACAAATTAATGGACTATTCTGTGTGCCTGGTTTTATAGGTTTGGTTAAGTAAATTCTGGAATGGCTGCTGAGTGCTGGGAGACCTTATTGTGTGAGTATCGTGCCATTATCCCACAGAGTTCTGTAAGTATTCTCTATTAACTGTAAGTATTCACTATTAACTGTAAGTATTCACTATTAACTGTGTCAGCAACAGGGTACTGGCCTGAACGTACCTGTGATCTGGCCAAATGGGCTCATTTTTGTTATTCACCCATAAAACTTCACCAGATGAGATGACAAAGACAGGGACTAACACAACAGAAGAGCAGGCATTTGCAAGGGTAAAGATAACATTCTGCACTACTTTAAGCAGGATAAAATATTACAAAAAAACCTAAAGCCTTATAGCATATCTAAATCAACCATGGACAGATGTTAGGAAGAAATGTACTGTGTAGGACATTCCATAAGGAATCTTCTACATATTGCTCAGAAGCATCTGGTACAAGCAACACTTGCTCACTAGTGAAACCAAAATCTGGGCTGCAACAGAAGGACAACTAATAAATTCTGCATTTAATCAACTCACAGGCCATTGATGATTACCAGTTTAATGCCTCACATTCTTAGCTAGAAATGCAAACACATTATGAGAGGGTTTTTTTCCCATACATATCACAGGGATCAGAGCAGACCCACATCCAAAAAACGCAGTGGCATTTTACCTAATAGAAAGAATATCCACAGGAACCTTGAAGTGATTTGATAAATTCAAATTACGCAGTGATTAAAACCATATTGAAATCAAGATTCACAATTGCAAGTGAAGAAGCCACTGGCACAGTAGTGGCACAAGAGGTCTAGACAAACAATTCTGCTGGAAATTCTGATTGTAGACAATACTGTTCTTGCTTTAATTTCATCCCTTTGCTAAAAAGCCAGTAGCATTTCTCTAGAATCCAAATCTGTCTTCATGGTGATTAATATGGGGTATAATCACCCACAGACCCACTACTATAAATGTTTGTTGTGCCTTTTGGGTGCTGTACCACGTGGGGTTCCCTTCACTGACAGGGATGTAAGATTATTTACACTGTGCTTTCCTTACTGTGTTAATTAGGTCTGGCAAACAACATATTAAATGACACCTCACAGTCCAAGTGCCTGTCTTACTGGGATAGTAGTGGATGCAAAACAACTGGAACACCAAGGAGGCTCTTAATAAAACCTTAATCTTCAGCACATTCCATCAAACCAGGATGTACTAACCAACAGCCTTAATTATCTCATGGCTTCCAGGTCACAAATTTGACAATGAATTTATAAAATCTTATTTTAAACTACATTTATTATCAATGTACTTGTGATTCATTTGCCTAGGCTGATGTTGATGCTGTACTGTGATTATTTTCACAGTTGTTAACTCTAAGCCATTTTAAAAGTGCCGTGAGCACAGACTGAAATATAACTGAATTCTGCCAATTGTACCACACTGTATCCCTTTCCTTCAAACACAGGAAGAGAGAATCATAAAAAAATATGAAATCAAAGAAAAATGATATCAGAGAGGTTCTATTGTGGCTGATGAGTTATAAAAAGACTGCAAATACAGTTACAGGGTAGAGTTTACTGTGGAGTTTTTCCTTTTTTCCTAACAGAAAAACAGTAAGAATGATGTAATTACACAGTTCTCTGAAATTACATGGAGTATGAATCAAAATTATTCATTTGAAAATGTTTCAATAACAGGAAAAGTCCAAAGAGACACAACAGTGATTCTTCATTATGCAGAGGTTGCTTCTGTTGGGTCTGAGCAAGATGGAGGAAGCAGAGTGATGGTTTTGCTTTTCTTCCTTTTGTGTAGCTTTGAACACTGAAAATCCTGTCACACATTACTGTGGTCCTGGTAACTCCAAAGGCAGAGGAAGAGCTGTCATGGAAGCTGAACACTAAAGTGATGCACCCTAATAAAATGACAGTATCAGAGGTGGTAACAAAGACTTAGATGGAAGCCTAAGCTTGATAGCAAGTGGTGGGACAGCATCCAGAAGAGTATGTGCAGGAATAATGGAAGGACCTATATCTTGAAAGATCAGCTAATTGAAAATTGAAGCAAATAACACAAATCCATTTTTATCCATGTAATAGAAATTCCACATAATTTAAATGTTACTAAAAGGCGCCATGTGAAAAATTCCACTAAAAAGTCTAAATGCTGCTAAGGAAGGCATTAGTAAAAACCTTATTGACATTCATGTTCTACTCTGGGCACTAAATTCTTGAAGGGTTCCTCCAGTTTGGCTGAAATTCAGAGAAGGACTAGAGAAAAAAGCCCAGGGGATTGTAAAGTTTATTTTATTTTAAGACCCCGAGATAGAAGAGCATAGGAAATTCGCCAAAATAACAGCTGTCTTTGAAAATACTTTTGAGATTAGAAAAACACCACAGTGAGAAAATAGCTTTCTAAGTTAAAGGATGACTTGGCACAGGCAAAAAGAGGTTATAGAAGTTAAAAGATTTCTAGCCATCTGAGGAATGAGAGGATCATATGGTTGTAATAGGAGGAATAAAGTGGGAGGATTCCCTTTTTTTACTAAGTTTGACACATATCTAACAATGACTTGTAGTTGTGTTCACCACAGCTGGAAGGGCTGATTTGGTTCATGTTTTGATTTGTGTTTGGGTTTTTTAATTGCCTGTGTTCCTTTGCTTCTAGTGCTTGTAACCTGAAATTGCATCTAAAATACAAACACCACTCATAAGTAACGAGTGTCCTTCAGATGCACACAAGATGCCACAGGAATAAATACCAGGGCTCAGGTGGCTCATGAGTATCAACTGTGTAAGCTCTGAGCGAGGACAAATGGAAATAATTTGAGTGAATTCAGTAAAATGGTTCCCATAACTTGAATGATGTCACATTTCCCAGCAACTATGAGGGTCCACACGAATTATTAGCATTTATGGTTCATGAATACTTTTTCCTCACACATGAGATTTGTTCATGTTTCTAGTCTAGAGTCACTGTAATAACACAGATGAAATATTTCTTCCCTAAAATTTTCCTTTATCTACAAGAAATATTTCAGCAAGAGTGGATTTTCTGTTCTAAAACCGGCAAGGATTTATGACCCTTACTCATCTTTGCCTTTGATATCACAATGGTTTCTGCAATATATAAGTGACAGTCTTGAATTTTAATTTGTAATTGATAAAATCTTGAAAGGAGTTATTGTCCAATGCCCCTGAAAAGAGAGATGTGCTGGGAGAATATCTGTCAAGATCAGAAATGGGGACTCAAGACATTTTACCTAGTTTTTCCACAAATCTGATCACAACTGTAGAGATGCAAAATAGAAATTCTTCATCTTGTTATCTGGAATTCAGGGAGACACACGACAACAAGTAACAGACTGTTGCTGCTTCCTAGATACTAGAAGAGCAAGCCTTGTGTATGAAAATAAAAAGTGAAGGTAAAAAGATAGAGTACTTAAGGGTGTGGAAACAGTGACCATACCATGCTACACCAGGCCTAAAAGGCACAGGAAGAGAAATGTTTTAAATGTGATATTTGCACACTGCCATTTCCCTACACTGCTGGTAGTGCCTGGCCCTAAAACAACCAACCCCACCTAGTGAGGAGGTGTGTTCAGTTCCTAAGCCACCACTGCAGCTCTCAGCCAGGCTCTGTTACCCTGCTCCTGGTGAGGGGGTTCTGATGCGGGGTTTTCAGCCGTCGGATGTTCTAAAAATCCAGTGGAAATAAAGTAGACCTTGCGTTTGATGATGAGATATAATTCTTTTAAATGCTAAAAAAAAAAAAAAATAAAATCACCTCAAGACTGCGAGTATTCAGAAGCTGGAACAGCCACTGCTGAGGGGCAGAGGTGGAAGGAAGATAATCCAAGTACAAGACAACCCAAGTTTTATTCCTCTCTCTCCCTCTCTTTCATTATTGTTATCATTGTTCTTATTACTACGACTTACATTTTATTTTGTTTAAATTATTAAGCTTTTTATCTCAACCCATGAGGTTTATTGTTTTTTCCAGGTGACTGAGAATGGTTCTTAGTTGCCAGCTGGGGTTAAACTGGGACAATAGCTCTTATGTATATATATTTGTATGTATGTATATGTATATTATATATAATATGCATTTTATATCTATTTGTATGTATGTATAATATATGTTATATATATTTGTAGGTATGTATATGTATATTATATATAATATGTATTTTATCTATATTTGTATGTATTTGTATGTATATTTTATATATATTAATATTTGTATGTATGTATACGTTCACTGTTGTTCCAATATATAAATATACACATATACATATATATATATGAATGCAGACACATTTATATATACATACATACATACAATATGTCTAAAATGTTGCATTCATAGCTTAAGGGAGCTCACAAACATTCACACATACATACAAATGCATCTGTAGATAAATATATGTCCATACATATTTGTGAATGTACACTTATATTTAAGAGTGTGTGTGTGTGTGTGTAAGTGTATATAAACATTAATATGTATGAAGAAGAGAATCCACACATATATTAAGACAGGATCTATATATCCACGGCTTCAGAAAGGGAGAACAGAAGGAAAATTAGAGAGTAGATCTAAAAATGTCACTTAAGTAAGTGACCTTCTTAGGTGTCAGAGGTTCTGTGGATGGATGGGTGTGGAACAAACTTTACTGCACTGCTGCCTGAACAACCCACCTGATCCGCAATGAGCCGCGCCAGGACGTCCATCCTGGAGCCTGACTCCGAGATCATCTTCGCTGCGTTGATCACATCGGATGTGTGCTTCAGTGGGCCTCTCCCCCTGCAAAGGAAACAAATGAAACTCTGCTATTCAACAACTGAGGATAAATCCTATCCATGCACACCAGGCACAGAAGAACTCAAAGCAGCTAATCCACACAAGCGACATTAATTAAATTTCCCCCCGGCCCCAACTGTTTTGTTTTCACATCCCACAAATTTGTATTGTTTGGCATCAACTGGATGCAGAAGTACCAGAAAGATGTCCCACAGTTTTTTTCATACTGGAAGCGCAACCTAGTCCAAATCAGGATTTTAAGAGATTTCTTGTGCAGTTTGGTTTTCCCAGGCTTATATGAAGTTCCTCAAATATGAAGTTCCTTCCACAAATTTTCTTGTAAATACGTTCAAAGGAAGTTCAGCACAGAGATGTATTCAGAGAGTCATTATGGATACCTGTTGTTTTCTGGGTTGTTTTTTTAATTTATTTGGTGCACCCAAGAGAAAATAGAGATAATGAACAGAGCTGCAAATCAACTGGCATACGCCACTCAAAATACAGATATGCCACATCTGAAAATACTTTCCAAACAATTTCACAATTTCTTCAGAATTTTCAGCCTAGGAAAACAGTAAAGTTCTTGCGAACAATTTGCCAAGAAGTGAATACCTTTAGTTTTATTATGTGCACATTTAATTCCTGAATGCCCCACATCAATTTATAAGTTCTGCATTGGACAAAGGAAGTAGACAATATGAAAAAAATTAATATAGTTCTTTGTTCAAATGAGAAGACCCTTTTCCTCAAAGTCAGTATGGTTTCATGTATAAAGAAGATTTACCATTCATTCCAGTAAAAAATTCATTTAGACTAAAAGTATTATCATATATAACTATACAAACACTTTATTCAGTAAAAAGACAGTGATGACAACGTGGCAGATATGTTTAATCTCATCCTGATTAATCATGTTGCTTAGCAAAGAACTATTTTTTAATCCTTGGGAGTAAGGTAGACTAATTACAGTTCCTTATTCTCAACTTTTGAAGCTCACATTTGGAACAACCTAGAATCAGGTATTTTACACATTATTTTTTCTACAGAAAGGCATCTTCTTGTTATGAAAAACCTACTTAGCAAGTTGATCAGTTTAAAACAGATTAATAGGGTATGTGTCCAGGATGAAGTACTTCAACTTTTACCCATACCCTTCATTTTCCTTTCCTGCTCTTTTCCCTTCGAACCCTTAGGTGCACAACTGAATCCTTACAACTGCATATTGGCCCTCCCCACCATATCAGGCCACTAATTAGTTTTTCATTATAATTTTCACTGTGGCAGGTTCCAAAGCCCAGAGGTCTGTCAGTCATCCATAGCAAGTCCCTCAGGTGCTCCACAAACTATCAGCAGTCCGGTACCCTCCTGGAAAGGTCCAACCCTGTCACCAGCAAGATAACATTAAAGGTGAACACAACCCAGAATTAAAGCAGCCAGGAAAGGAGAGATGTAACAATCCAAGGCTATTTCTGTTAAGGAAATTCTTGTGAGTATCAGCCAGCAGCTTTTTTGACATCTGAAGCTATGCTGAACGGGTATTTTGAAGGTGAAGTTCTTCAATTAAACTAGCAATTTCTTGAACCTGTGCAAGTCCCTCAGAGATCTAATGAGAATGAAGCAATTCTACCCAAGAAAGGTTATTTCAACCAAATGAACAGGAAGTATTTCCTTTCCTCACAAATACGGCCACCAGGAGAGCCATTAGAGGAACCTCAGCAAGGACTGTTCTGGACACTTCTGCTCCACTTGCCACCTAATTGCACCAATGGTTCAAGTTCTCTATTGGAGTCTTTAAACAATGTGGGGCAGGATGCTTCTGAGCTCTAAGCCACAGCTCAGTCTTGAAATGAAGGTTTAGTGTTTAGGAATGCCTCAGCCTTGTAATAAAAATGCTGAAATCCCAGCATGCTAAATTACACATACAAGGAGGGCTCCTTTTCTATACAACCAAGAACTATCCGTACTCCTTTTTTTACCTTCAGGTAAAATGCAGAGCCTTTGACATAAAGCACAGGTGTAACTGCCTCAGAGTATGGCATAATGAGCCATTATGATGTTTGGCAATTCTAAGTACTTAGAAAAGAATACTTGGGAGAGTACACCAAGTCTGCTGAATCACCAGGCAAACAGAAGAAACAGAAAGAAAAAAGACAAATCAGGATGATACTTCAATGGGAACAGCTGCAAACATTAAATTTGGACATTACATATTAAGTGCTTAGAGAGAGAGAAAGAGAGAGCCTATATAGTAGTTTTTTACAGAGCCAGAGGGGCTAATACAGTGGGTTAGCCTGAACAGGAGTTTGTGAGGCGGTTGCTGTTATGAAAACAGCAGATGCCACACCCAAGGTGGACAAAGCAAGCTTTCCTTCTGCTTTCTCCATTTGGGTAAGACTGCAACTGCAGTTCAGGGAGGGGGGTTCCATGAAGAACGTTTTTGACATGATGAAAAATGTGCAAAAAGGATGATCAGACATGTCATAAACATAAGGAGAGACAGAAGGGTTCAGTGGGGCAAAGGAGGAAGCACGAGTAGGAGAAGCTGTAGGACACAGATGGTAACAGTCTTCAAAGGAGCTTCGTAGGGGATAGGGGAGGTGGGATGGAGCTCACATTCTGGAAAAGCAGGTTCAGGTGAGGTGCTGAGCTCGGGGGGGAACCAGAGCAGAGCAGCCAGGAGGCTTTGGCATCACTGCCAATGGACAAGACCAGACAGACATCTGTTGTGAGGGACAGGGTGGTGTCAGTCCCCTTCTGAGGTCTCTTCCAGCCCAATGATTTTATAATTTTAAATTTAACAAAGAAGTTGTATGTTTTTTTGGTGAATGATTACCAGTTGCAATGCATGTTGCCTTCTAATGTTATCAATGCAGATGTGCACTTTTGAATTCCCAGTTTTCCTGATTTACCACCAGATCAGCAGATTCAGAATGCCACTTACTCAGATTAACTCCCTGGATCCAGATGTTAGAAACACAAAAAGTCCATTAAATCATCTAGGTTGTTTTCCCCAGCCATTACACAGCTCCCTACCAGTTTTATATTCACTTGCATTTTTTCTGGCAAGTTTGAAGTATGAAAAACACTTTGCTTGGAAGGCTGTTTCCCTGAGCTATCCATTTCACTCTCTGGAACATTTTTCCAGATATTTCACTTAGTTCTTTCCCATGTCATTGTAACAGCATCCCTTTCCTTCTACAGATGTAGTCCCCGATCCTCCTCCACCACGTGCTGAAGCATCCCAAATTGTGGTAATAGTACAGACCTGCATGCATTAGCTTGGCTCATGCACCTACAGCCAATAAAGAAGCTAGACAGATAAAAAAATCCTCCCACCAAGTACCATCTGCTGGTCAGCAGCATCAGAAAATTGCTCCTTCATAGAGTTTTCCACCTTTTCCTCTACATAAATTTCTGTGCTATGGCAACCATGTAATTTATTTTGTTATTTTTGAGTCAGCCTTATCTTACTGTTTTTTCCCTGCTTCCAGTCTCTGAAATGTTTAAAGCCAAACCTCATCCACACACTCAGTTATTGAAATTGTTTCCCAATGATTTCACTAATTCATAGCCTATAGTAGACTCTAAATTCCTGATCTGGATCGATTGCATGGAAGATCTAATACACCTATTTTCCTCACACTTGACTATTTCCAAGCATGAAGCCTTACTGGCTAAGCAAGCTGATAATACAGTCAAGGTTGTGAAAACAAAGAGGAGACACAAAGTACTACATTTACAAGCAGTTACATCCCCAAGGTAGTGATGGATTGTTACTACAGCTCAAATCACTGCTCTATCCAACAAGAAAACTGGGAATAGGCCAAAAATAATATGAGAGAGAAACGTCCAGCTAAGTCTAACTAGAAGGAAAACAGTTGGATTGTGTACAAAGAAAGCAGTTTAGAATATCTTCAATAGGTATAGGAGAAAAAAACCCCAACAAACTTCACATAAATGTTTCTTGCAAGGTACAATCATAACAAGAAAAAAGTTGGACTGTGTTAATTAGTACAACACCAAGGGGTTTGGATAAATGTAAAAGACAGACTGAAGCTGCTCAATCTAATCATTCTTGCTCCAAGCCCTGAGAAACTGTGTGCCTGAAGAGAAACTCCATCCCCGTCTGCATAAACTTAACTGCAATGATTAGCAGACATCAGTTTTGGGCATTATTTCCTGTTGTCCTTCACACTGAAAAGCAATGATGCTCTCTCAATTCTTACTAAAAAAGAAACTTGTATTCTTATTTCAAATCCAAGAAGCTTTTGCCATCCATCACCTTTTCCAAGAAAAGCCTCCTGTCTTGGAGCAAAGCTGAGTGGCTTCTCCCTCCTCACTGTGTTCACCTCAGCAAATGTTTTGTACTTCCCCTGCATCAGAAACAGCAATGGGGAGCTCGACTGACTAGTCAGTCTCAAGAGAGAAACTCCTCCCTAACACACACCCACCACCACAAACCACCATCACACGTAAGGAGTGAGTTCAAAGCACTTCAAGGTGTGAACTCGAAGCTTCACGAGCACTGCCACAGGTCAGTGGCCACTGTCACATTAAAGTCTTGAGCTCCACACACTGACCACCCCATCATCGGTCCTAGTTTCTAGATCAGCAACTCCTGACAGCTCCCACTGGTTAGTTTTATAAGAAACATCCCTTACTTTACTCACAGAGACAGAATGATACTCCCAAACACAATTATTACATTTTATATATACTACTGTATTTAGTCAATTCACAAATCACTACATTCCAAGGTACCAACTTGTGCCTCCTGCAGTTCTTCTCCAAACATATCATGTGTTTCTCCTTTCTTCTGCCTTCCCACTGCTGCTCTGCCTGTAATACTGGCATGGTAAGAAATCTAGATTCCAGTCAGACATTCTGTTCCATGAGCTGTTTCTGAAGTTTGCTTTTTCTTTTATTAACCTACTGATTGTGTGCAGGCCTGGGAGCAGGGATAAGGAAGCAGGATTCACACCTCACTCGTTATAAATGCTCTATTAACTTACTGAGTGAATAATTTTTTCCTGTAAATTGCTTTGCCTGCCCCTCCCAGCTCTATGTGCACAGTTTTAGATGAAATCTGTGAAATGCTTGGTGTTAAAGGATGAAAAACTTTGCTTTTTAGAATCATGTCTATAAACAAAAACCCCTTTTATTACACCTGGCTGCACATCTCTACCAGTTACACCCAGAAAAACAGTAGACAGCAGAGCTCCTCAGGAAACCCACTTAGAGAAAAGGTAATTGTAGATTGTACAGGTGGATCACCAAACTAACCTTTGCCATTTCTTTATAGCTGTAGATATAAAGCAAGAAAGATTCTAGTTTCACTCATTTGCTATCCCTGTCTGAGTTTAAAGGTTTGGAAATCAGGAGAAATGAATTCTTAATGTCAGCAAAACTAACTGGCTAAAGCCAAATGCCCACTCAACATTTACAGATGCAACGGCTGAAGCAGGTCTACTCCCTAACAAAATAAATGTAATGCAAATAAAAGTGTAGCCACATGAGAAAAGGATGGTGTGAAGAAACATTAAAAGGCATGAAGTAAATGGCCATAAACTCTCTGCAATAAATAGTATTTTGTAGGTAGAAATACCTTTTTTGAGTAAAGGAATTTAAAACTTACAAAAATACCTGAATTATACGGACCCAGGAATGGGACAGTGAAGTTCCAGGCAACATGAACACAGCATATATATTGCTATCTGTTCTGTAATTCTGGAAATGAAAATGAGATTAATACAGAAGTTTCTTTTTCCTCTTCCTTTCTCCCCTCCTGCCCTGGCAATGTATCAGGTCCATGTCTCACTCGAAGAGCAGTAAGGGAGAGGAGGTCCAAAAGCACAGCTGGAGTGGGGCAAATACAAACTAAATCTGCTTTGTAAATGAGTATTACACGGGTTGATCTGAGTGGGACTGGATTTTATTGGGTACCTTTGATTGCACAGAAGCTGTCCCAGCCCCTGCTGTCCTGGGCAATGCTGGCACAGCAACTGGTCCCATTTTGTCTATCAGTTCCACATGGTGTCTGCTCAGGACCAATAAATCCTATCAATTTGTAACCAAACAAGTTGGAAGCATCCAGAATATAACAATGAGATAAGTAAGAGCCCACGTGATTTTTCAAGCATAAATATTGTCAGAGCAATGGAAAATAAGCTTTTATAGCTTCTGGAAAGAACAGGAGCTGTAAATACCATGTATCTTCAGAGAGGCTTCTGAAACTGTCTTCTGTTGCATTTTCATTAACTGTCTGTAGAATACATGGAATATAGATAAAATAATTGCAAAGGAGATGCAAAACTTGGAAGAGCACACTCCAAGACAGACTGGTTATCAAAGGGTTGTTGTCACAGTGTAGGGAAAAATAGAAGGAACCTGGGTTATCTGGGATCTGCCCTGGTGTCTGAGCTGCTCAGTTCTTTATTTATGAATTGAATGAAGGGGAAAAAAGAGAATGCTTAATGAGCTTAAACTTGATACTGATGTGGAAAAAGAAGGAAATAGGCTAAGAGGCCAGATATGGAACTAAGAATTACTTTGAGAAAAGTATGGAAGAAAAAGTAGGTACAATTAAAAAAGGATACATGCACTCAGGTAGGAAAATCAAATGCAGAGGTACAAACGGAGAGTCAGTCCCTACAGAAGAGGACAGTGAGAAGCAATGAGTTTTAGTGGATCACAAATCCATCAGGAATTGACACTAACATGCTGCAGAAGAAAAGGTATTGGGAAAGTCATAAACCCCAAGGAAAGGTAACATTTCTGCTCATTTTTACATTTGATTATACCTTTCTAGGCAGATGCCATCCATAAAATTCAAGTTTTGTTTAGTTCCAGAGGAAACAGTTTACAGATTTAGAGAGACGCTCCCCCAGACAGCTTTTTTCCTGTGCCACCACAAATCTCTCCCCAGATCTCCCTCTGCCCTGCTTCTCACAGCCATACCCAAACATTGTTAGTATAATGAGGGAATACCACAACATCCCAAGTGAGCAACTTCTGGTACCTAAACTAGGCATCAACTGTATGTATCTCAACCCTTTCTATTCTCATTATCTCTGAGATGCTTCTCCATCTCTTTCTGCTTCCAAATCCAGCTTTTCAAAGGACAGTTTCATTTTTTAGCACTAAGGTCAGCAGACCTCACCACTCATGGGCTTTAATTTGGCTGCCCACTATTTTTAATCACTATGTTACACACCTACAGTTACCGTTTCAGTGACTGCAGGAAATCTCTGCAATTTGCCTCATCAATCTCCCTTACTCTATTCTTTCTGTCTCGAGCAGAAATTACTCAGAGATTTTAACATCTCTAAAACCATCCAACAGCCTCCCAAACTGTGCATTTGAGGACTTTTTAAAATCTTTCCATGAGCATAAACTATTTGCTTATGAATAAATAACGTTAAAATTGTATGCACACTTTGGCCTATAAATGCACAGCTCCCCTGTAGTGTGACCTGGATTGTGCAAAAGGGGGTGTCAAGTCTTGTCCTTTACTGACAGGCCAGGCACTGTGTGTGGTACTTCTGTGGGCACTGCCAGCCTGCCTGCAGAGGTTCTTCAGGTTGTCTCCTGCGCACGCTGGCAGAGGTGTTTGGCTATGTGGAATGTGTTTCAAATGTAACCACACTGCAGCTCCAAACTGCACCTTCTCAAAGCACCAAGGTGAATTACAGCCCAGACAGAAAGTCAGCATTATCTCTAAGGACTCCCACTGCAGAGAGGCCCATCTGCTTCCCACTCTTGTGCATTACGTGTTGAATTTTCAACATGAGTTATAACTTGGTCTAGAAAAAGCAAGTCTTAACAGCCTGGAAGCAGAAAAAAGGCATGGGAGGGTTCGTAATGAAAGGAAATATGAATGTGAGCAGTACAGTGCAAACAGAGAGCAATGCCACTTAAGCATGCCAATATTGTCTTCTAAAATCCTCTTGCTATGCTGTAACCTTTAAAAAATGAAACATTCCCTTTGTTTTTCAAGGTGTATTTCTTCTAGTTGTCCAATAAGAGAAAGCAAATAGATCCTTCTGAAAATCACTGCTACCATTTAAAAGAATCCAGGCACATGTATACCCAGACTACTTCCTTAACCTTTCAGAACATGCCTTGCAGCAAGGCCTGTTACAGCAACTTAAACTTGGTGAATCTCAAAAGGTAGAGGTTATGGCTTCATGACCACTATACTATTATTTTTTTTAGGATATTTATTCCTCATTTAATTGTGTCACTAAAAACAATTACATGAATGGCAGACCTTTTTAGCACAAAGCAGGGATGGAGTGCATGGTAGGATCTGACCCCACATATTTCAGCACTTAATGAATGAATGGCATATATGAAGGAGCAGAAAGTACTTCCTCCTCTCGCCTCAAGCAGGCATGAACATTTCTGGATGTAGAAAATAAACTAATACAAAGTATATCAATGCAATTTAAAAACACAAACTACTTGAAGAAGACCACTAGGTACTCTGGCAGATGCATAATTAAACACTTAATTTCAGAAAGGCCGAGCTAAAGGTTGAGGGTGCCAACCACCCTCTGCACAGGGAGCTGAAGAGAAGCTTTTAATTACACCATCATAAACCCTGAGTAAAATATACGGTACCCTTTAAATAATCCTGGAAAAAAATGGATGGCAGCAAAAGAAGATGTAGACACTGTGAAGAACTGACTTCTAATGGATTTTTAGATTTTTGAACATGAAAGTAAACAAAGCAGAGAGTAAACTGATTATCCGAAACCAGACATGGAAACCCCAAAACTTGGAGTTTAGAGAGCTCTTTTTTATGAACTATAGTAAGACAAAAACGTTGTCATGAATTTGAGTCACAGAATGAGACCTCCAGTTCAGGAATGCAGGGTAATAGTGCCAGCTTTTTGATATACCCAAATAGCTGTAATTATGCATTTATATGTGCTCTATGACCAATCTGTTGTTCTTGAGCTTGAACTTTTGATCTGGTTTTTCCAATTGACTGCAATCGCACTAATCAGCCGACAGTAGAAATTGCAAAGGAAGGTAAATTTAAGGATTTCAGTTTGATCTCAGCTATGTCATAACTCATTAAACACCACATAACATTTTGGGGCAAGACAACCACACTCACACATTTTGGAGCAACTGCTGGAGACCATCTTGCAAGTAAAGATAGTGTACCTGGGTTTAGAGGGTCACATGTTTCCTGAGACACATGTTCCCTTCAGAGGGTATGTCAGAGACTACCTGAAGACAGAAAAACAAGACTGACCCTGGCTGTGCAGTCCATGCAGGTGTGAACACTGCTGAGAAGTCTTTTAACACATTTAAGCTAAGAGCTGTATTAACAACACAGTTTTAATTCTGAACTCTTCTTATCTCAAATTTTCTCATTCCCCTTGACTGTCCCTTCAATCATAGTAATAAGAAAAACCTCATCCAGATCTCAAAAATCACAAAACTGGCCAAAAAATCTGCTGTTTGAATTATTTTGGGGGGGTGGAGGGGTTTATTTCTAAAGCTCAAGGCTGCACACTAGTCATGACTTCAAGCTTTTAATGTCTAATCATGAAAGACCAAACCACTTTGCAAGGTTATTGAACTGCCACGACTGCTGTCACTGGGGACCCCTCTGCAAGAACAGAGGGGAGAGACGGCAGCTGGAAGGAAAAAAATCATCTTCCCATGTGAAGCAGAGCCCTGGGAAGCTCACCTACCCACAGGTCTTCAGAAGCAGTTATTTTAGGGAAAAAGGAAAAGAAACTGCTATTCTTAGACGCAGCAGAAAACTGGGAGAACTGGCAAAACTGATTAATGGTAGTAATATCACGGGCTAGAAAGGAGGCCACGCTGTGGTCACATCTGTCTCATGGCATTTAAAGCTCTACGCAGTGAGCCTCTGCAAACCTCTTTTTCACCTTCCCTCTATCATTTTTCAAATTCTTTAAGTTGATTCACAGCTCAACAGTTTCACCTCTTTCATGCCAGTACTTCCTGTTGTTCTATATTTTACTGAAGAGTTTGTCATCCCCCTGAAATGTTGATTCCAAAAGGAATCTTTCTGAATGCCTTTGCCACACGTAACACCATCTTGCTGATGGCCAGCTGGGCTATTTTCAGAGTTTACATGTGCCATCCTACTTCTAGTGTTAACATGGGCTATTAATAATCATATTTTTCAACACTTGTGCCCACAAGCTATCATTAATAGCTTTTAAATGTTACTTGAAAAACAAGACCTCCCAGTGGTACAATTATAATTTCAACTACCCAGTATGTCACAATAAAGGAATCAGTCTTCTGAAAAATCCTTGAAAAATACAAATTAATATCAAAGTTTGATTAAAAAGCTCACCTGGGCTGCCAGTAAGTTGCTAACATTTTTAATCCAAAAGATGTGTTTGGCTAATGGTATATATAACATTACTGCAAAATTGTCTTTCTGAGTGCCCATCTAGTGTTTTGCAAAGAAAAAAAAAAAATCTCAATGATAAAAGCCTTTGCACATGTGATTAATGGATTTTAAATTGAATGAAGTTTAGGATACAGAAAATGGGAATCGAAGAATTTTTTGGAGCTAGGGAGTCAGCTTTCTGGTATTTAACTGCTGTAACCTTATAACTGCATTTATTAAGTTTTCAAGTTCCATCTTCAGAAAACAATGGCAATTTTTGCCCAATTGGGACGTCTGCCATCTACAAAAGGGAGTCATGAAGTTGTACCCTTCTCATGCCCTGCATTACAAATTTAACAGCAATTGGAATTAAGGGTGTTATTGAACCTAAAGAGTTTGATATCAGGACTATCAAAATCAAAATGCTGCAACAAACCTGTAATAATAGGCTCTAGGCTGGTAGTGGAAGACAATAAAATTCACCTTTCGAAATGAGTTCATTCCATTAGCAGAGTCATATTTTAGAATTCATCAGAAAACTGTCCTCACACCATTGCTGGGTTTCTTTTTTAAAACCTACGTTTTTAGTGTTGCAAACTGAAATAAATGGCACGATCTAGATGTAATTAAAACATTTTATAGTAAAAAAAGAATGAAGTACTCATCAAAAATTTATATTTTATGTTATATATGCACCTAGCACATCTGCTATGCCATTGGGACAGATGTTTATTAATATGGATATCTGATCATATTGCTAGACTGCTAATGGCTCAGTCATCCATCTTCTAAATACCACACAAGTTTCTGACTATATGTTGAATCAATTATCAAAATATTTCCAAAAAAATCCTTCTTTACTGCTATTGTCTCTGAAAAGCACCATTAACTCGCAGTTTTGTTTCAACAACGATGTTACAACATATGGTGTTTATAACATGTATGTTGTACAAAAGACTCACTTTAAAGAAACTTCCTTTAATATGGTAACAGGTATGAAAATCAGCCAAAATTAATATAGATGTGTTTTGATAAGAGTGATCCCTTGAAATAATACGCTCTCTGGTAAGGCTGGTGACCATGAAACAGGTGACTCAACTGGAAACTGGTCCTTTCAGTTATCTTCAGGAACACACAGATCCTAAATTCTGCTTCCTCATGCAACAGCACACCCTAAATTGCATGCTGCAATCTGTTTTTATTTCTCTGTTTAGTTCTGCTGTCTAGAGGAAACGAAAAAAATAGGATATTCATATTCAAATTCCTTTTCTTGTTCAACTTCAAAATCTTTTGAGTAGAAAAATCTCACCTCTTCCTGCCAGAGTACTGCACTTGTCTTGAAATGCTGATTTTCTTAGTGGCAGTTTAGTCAGACAATTTGACAATTCAGTTAAATATTGAAATATTTGGCTACAGCCAAGCATCAGTGTTTTATGATTTCTCAAACTGTGTAAATAATAATGGTTTATTAAATTAAATATATCCTTTTCTGTCTATCCCAGCACTACTGATGTCCACTACACATTCGTACTCACCTTTACTGTGGACATATTCTCCTACCATCTCTCCTCCTGATTTCTAAGCCCTCATGCAGGTAGAGACAAAGCTTACCTTATTACAAGTTCACTGAAGATGAACAGGCTGGACTCAATGGGCTTGAATTTTTAAATTCCCTTCCCAGTATTTTTCTGATACTACTTTAGCCTCATTTATTTTCTCCTAGACTGACAAGTTGCAGTTTCATGTGGCACTGCCTCAGAATCAGACTACAAGGCCACAGAAGCTCTAGAAGGAGCTCAGACACCTGATATAATCAGAATCCTTCAGATTAAACTCCTGAGCTAAACCAGCACATGGTGTCACCCTATTTGTTGCATTTCAAGGGTTTAGGGGTTTGGGTTTGTTTGTGTTTTGTTTTGAGGGTTTTTTTGAGTGAAAATAATAAGGAAGTTTCTTACTTATCTTTACTCCATTTTACAATTGCCTAATGAACACGACCAGAAGAAGCAATTTCAGCCCTAGGCAGAAGTCTTCATCTCTGCACTATTTACTTGACTCTCACTGAAAAAGTACCTGGCTTTAAAATACTATGCAAAGAGGAAACTAATTTCAGATTTTCAGAATAAAAATATATACTTTGCAGGATAAAAAAGAAAACTTTTAGAATGAAATGCATTTTCTTTGCACTTGATCGATTTGATATGTGCCTTCCTCATGCTTTGGGAAAAAAAAAAAGTAAACTAATTCTCATTTACATTGTTGACTCACAGAGTTATCAACAACCCTACAGCACCAAAGGAAAAGTGTTATGATGTTTCCATCCTCTCAAATCTCCCGTATTTTTCACGGTGAGCTCTCCTTATTGCTCTACTTATGCAGACATAGTGTAACGTTGAGGCTGTGTGAATGAAATCTTTGTACTGTCAGCCTCAAGCACTCAAATATCATGAGTCAGGCTCCAAAATACCACAGAGCTGGAATAAATATCATGAGACTTGAAATAGTACATCTGCAGTTCTTCGTATTTACTTTTTTCTTCTTTTTTTTCCCCAAGATTTCAGGGTCACATTTTCAAGATTTGCTCAGCAGCCATGAAAGTTAATTAAAAATGCTGGAGGTAAGTAAGTTTCTCCTACAATAACAAACCTCAAGTGCCAAGACACAAAGTAATAGACATGCAAAGATTTTTAATAACACTCTGAATTACCAACACTAACATATGAATGCAAGAAAAGAGCAGTTAAAACACGAGAAGTCTTAATTTCTGCCTGCTCATCAAATGTCAGTAAGAAAGTTCTCTTGCAGTCACACAGTGGTGAGAGGTAAGTGGGAATGAGAGAAGAGAACATGATCACTGGCTAGAATACATCACTGATGCCAAGAAAAATAAAGAACAGAGGAAAGACATGGGAAAAACTATTACCACAGGTGCTGTTTGCTAGCATGTGTAGCCTTTAGCAGACAGTCCTGTCTGCTTGTAGTGCTGTACAAAGCTGCTTAACTCACTTTACTTTTGCCTCCCTCATTTTAAGAGTAAGGAATTTGCTCCAGACTGGCATTAGAGAGCATTCCTCACTCCTGCTGCAGAATACCTGGGGTGAGGAAGGGATTTCCTTCCCCACAGTGATGCAAGAATTCACCTGCTGAAATGCCTGGCTGCAGAGACTGCAAACTAGAGCCAGAATCTGGGGCTTACATAGATCATTCCTTACTGTTTTGAACTTCCTGGTGTAACCTCAGCCATTCCTGATTACATTAATTATGCACTTTCAAGGTTTTCTTAACAACCAAGAAGGCAGGAAACTTTTCTTAAGTGGCACACAGTTTCTGCAGAAAACTGCATTCAACACACTTGACACAATTCAATCAGGCAAGTTACTTGTCATGAGCAAGTGTCATTGTCACTTTGCTGTGTCAAGATGAAAGCATTTGAAAATATGTTTGGCACAGGCTCTACAGTGAATGAAACTGTGTAATTGTATCATGGTGGGTGAAATCTCCTAGGACTGAAAAGAGAAAGTATCCTCTGAGAGTGTTTTAAGTTGAATACAACATTCCCCAAATATAATGTGATAGTCCTGAATAAAAACACCACTTTGTCTGAGTTTTTATCTGTATTAAACCACATTTTAGTCCAAGGTCTGACTATAGCTGCAGCTTGCTTCCTCATCCAACAGTACTTAAAACTGAAGAGAACTCCTGGAACAAGTTACTGCCTTGGCAGGGAACACAGTACAGACAGCTGCTTGTTCACTGAAATACTGACAGAATTTTGAGGGTTTCTGCTCTGAGGCTTATGTTCTGTCCCAGCCCACAAGAAGTTCTCTTTCTGTGCTAATAACCCCGCTTTACTGATAGGAAAAGCTGCTTTTATCACAGTTCAGCAACCATTAAACAGCCACATTTACTTATATATTTATATCTTTACATTTATAACAGTCCTCTCATTATATCAGCAGTATCAAGGGGCTGTACAGCTTTATAGCATGGCTTGTCTTAGGACTGGTTGGGAAGAAAACTCTTCCAAATTTTGTGAAAATACTAGTAAAATTCACTCAGTCAAAACCACTGCCCAGCCTGACTGAAAAGGAAACACAAGATGAAGGCTCCACACTGCAGCAAGGGTGTAAAGGATGGCACTGTCAATGAGAAACTTAGTGAGGACTTCCCTCTAAAACATCCGCATAATCATTTTTCCTTGCACCCTCCTTCTGTTTGGTTTGCTTACTGTCAGAAGCCAAGGGGAGATGTTATCCGAGTGGTTCTCCCTTGGGAATGTGGGGGAACACGGAGGTGATGTGCATTCTCAATGAACTGTCTGTTCTTCAAACACCAACCAGACAGCACCTGAGCCCACTGAGAGCTTTATGATCAGGGGGAGGCCTCAGGGCCTGCCATCCTGACAAGAAACAGCTCTTGGAAAGAATTTGATGGACGAGTCTGAAGGTGCCCTTTGAAGAAAAAGTCCAAACAAATCCCACAGTCAGTTAAAAAAGATATGAGAAATGAAAGACTCATTCATTCTTATTAATCCAGGCTAAACTGCAAATCCCAAAAGCAAAATTATGGTTTGTGCAGAGAAAAGCTGCAAAAAAAACCCCATGTGAAAAACAGAACATTCCTAACACAGGTAAAGTGCAATGATTAATCTGGGTAGGACTGCACATTTATAGCCACTGAATACTTGGAAATGTAAACAACATTTTTTAGGCATAAAAGCAAAATTAAAGGCAGTACCGACTGAACACTTACAATACCCTTTCCAACAGCAGCAACTCGTTTGGCAGCAACTTTTTCCTGCTACATCCTGTGTTTCCCACACCATGCCAAACCCTTGGTGTAACACAGCACCAAGCTCTCACGGCTGCTGGTAACAGATGTCCAGCATCTGGTGCCTGCAGCTCGTGTCTTCCTGTACAAGAACTGAGAACTCTTTAAGGAAATCACTTTTAGAATACTCATGTTATCATCATCTGCTACCTCTGACTGGCCCACTTGAAAAGCAATATCGACAGAGACCAGCCAGCAATAAGGAAGACATTCCAGAGAGAGGAATGGAATCATGTATATTCCAGCACAGAAACCTTGAAGTGCTAAATTAACTGCGACCTATGATCTGTTTATAACTATTTAGCCAAAAAAAAAAGTTATTTAAGAGCAGAGCATTACCATATGTCTAGCAATTACCACAGGCCTATACATACAGAAGAGGCTTCTAAGCCATTACTCACTGAAGAACATCCTGCACAGATGATTCAGCCAACAGGAAAAAGATGCTAAAACCAATGAACAAAATTGAAAACAAACCACTGCTTAACGCTAAAAATAAATCAAAGGTGTTAGTGTAAATGGCCAAGTATTGTCTTAATTTTAGACCCAGCTTACACAGTTTACCTTCAGCTCTAGGAAAAAAAGAGACAGACACCTCAGGACAGCAACAGAACTAGTGATAAGTCATCCAGGTGGAAGTGGGAAGCTGACCTGAATAGTGAAAAGCAGAAACTACATTATTCTGCTTTCTCTTTCTCTGACACTGCACTAATCAGAAGCACACTATCTCCAGGACAGCACTCATTCCTGGGGTTAGGCCTGTGGGAAGAAGTGTGCTCACAACATCCCTTCCCTCCTCCTTTACAGCTCTGGTTGTATTTTTGGTTATTTCATTTCGCTTCTCAGTTTATTGAGGACCTGTGGCCTTTTCATCAATTTAAAGAAGACCTCAGTGTCAGCTACTTATTTTAGGGGAATAATAGAGGTGCCTATGTAGGGATGATCTCAATTGTCTGTGAAACAGGTATGACTACAGCAGGTATATTTAAACAGTAACTTTTCAATAAGTTTACAATGAAATGAAGAAAAAACCCTACTGACCTCTGAAACTCCTTCCATTAGCTCACACCCACCCCGGGTATACTGGAGAGTGTCACTCCTTCCCTCTGCCATCCCAGAGCACCCAGAACTATTGGAATTGTTTGATTCACTGCTTCCTAACAGTAAGAATAGACCTCAGATGACCTTAACAGTTCAGGACTGAGACAGGTATGAGAAAATACGGTGAAAAGGGATCTTATGTTTGCAGTCTGCCATGTAGATTCCTCTACATTTCTACCTTCAGCCGTCTTCTGAGCAGCTCAGGTAAGATCCATGGTGCAACCTTTCAGTGAAGACCTGTGGTGCAGGGAGGCAGCACTGTGCTGAGCAGGTATTTTTGGGAACATGCCTCAGCTGAACATCACTACCAGTGCCATTTGGAGGAGAAACACAGAGTTTGAATCCCCCAACAGGACCCAAACAGCAGCTGCCAAAGGTACTGAATAAAAAGCGTGTGTTAGAAAATGCTGTACAGTGTTGGAAGGAAAATAGTGTGAAAACCATTGGCAGGCTGTGTGAACCATGAAAGGTCCTGGTTTAATTAAAAAAGGCTGGAACAGACTCCAGTCATAATTTTAGCAGAAAACAGCAGTTCAGCACTGTTTCTATTGTTCACCATGCTCCCAAGGTGAGCATTTTCAAATAGTTTGTTCTCAGAAGTATGCATACTCCAAAAAGAAAACTAAACTAAAAGGTTACTAAATAAAATTAACTACAGTAAGGTTTCTTGCAACCCTGCAGCTTCTGGGAATAATTATATTTTGTTAGATGGCAACTCCATCCTAGATTGACTCTTGACCATAAAAAAATCAAAGGTTCAATTGAAATTAGTTCCTGTGGACTGATCACTCAGAGAGAAGAAAGCCAGACATTTGGTAGGGTGAAGACAAATAATACAGGAGCAGTGATTTGAGAAAGATGAAAGCCTTATCTCTCGGAAATAACCATGGCTTCATCTGCACAGAGAAGGGTGACCATAGCAAATGCTGCAGTGCTGTCAAACAACTGATCTGTAACCCGGTAGAGGGAAGAAGGGAAAATAAAAGTAAAATAATAATTTAGGAACAACTGAAGTAATATACTCCAGCAGAGAAAAATATAACCATATATCTTCTTCCCAGCCTATAATGTACTACTGGTATATCAAATGATCAAAGCCAGACACACAAATTTGGGAGCCTCTGGCTGATTTGGATATGTCTGGGTACCATAAAAACATGGGGTTTAGGCTGTGCTGTGCCTTCACCTCATCTACATGTTAAACAATGAGATACATCCACAACACAAAGGGACAAAACTTGATTTTTCTCCAATGCTTACGAATTACTGTACATGCGAATGTAAAAGAAGATAATTTGTTTTACAAAATCTCTTTGCTTTGGAAAATGTGTCTTATGGCCTCAAAAATTTTTCACGTTTTATACTCTGATAGAAAAGCCTTGATGTACGAAGTTAATAGCGTTGCTTCTAAGGGAAAAGAGCAGAGGAGAAGAGAGAAGTCCCTGACAATAAGTCTTCCTCAATCCCTTCTCCAGACTGCCCCCTTGCCTCCTCACCAAGATCAGAGTGACAGTCCCAAAAACAACATCCCTTTACTTGATTCATCTCCTCCTGGCAACCACAAGGAACCCTCTGAAGAGCAAATTCTGGTGACCAGCACTGCAAAGCCTGTACAGCATCAAAAGCACTCTCTTTTGCTTTATAAAACAACATCCCAGTGATCTGGTTCCCTTTTATTTCACTGTCTGCCTTCTTTCTTTTAACAGTTACTACTCATTTTTATGTACCCTTATTGGGTACTATCTGTCACTATCAAGTTCACAAACTCTGCCTTGACAATTACACTTCAGACTTCTATTTCATGAACACCAGCCAGGCCAACAGTCAGTAACTGCCATAAATCCATTTTTTTTTTTTCACTCTTGGACCATAAATTGTCAAGAGAAATGTGGGTGTACATCATACTCTGAAAGCAACTGATCTCTTGTAGAAGTAAGCAAAACTTTCACTTGAATCAGCATTAAATTCACAGGAAAAAAAGTAACTAATATTTTATGTCGAATTTCTGGTCATAATTAATTCACTGCTGTGCCTACCCTTCCAATGAAGGGGCTGCAAAAGTTCCCAGTCTTATTTCCTGGAAACTCTCCAAAGGTTTAAGCTTCTAACTTCTGCTAATTAATTCAGGAGGAACCTGAACATATGGCGTTATAGCCAAAAATATATAGCACGTACAAAATATAGCAAATAAATTCCATAAAAATAGGCCTATATTTTAAAGGGAGGGGAAAAGCTGGGAGAGGTGCTTTGACTTTTTAATGACTGCTTCTTTATTTTCCTAGGAGACATTGCTGGGTGCTCTTACCCAACAACAGCTTGAGCGAAATAAACATAAAAACAAGTCTAGTGTCAAGGCAGTGAGGTTCAAAAGGCAGATTCAGTGATGTGCCAGTTGGAGAATGCTCCCAAAGCTGACACTTCCCTGAGCACTACCATAAGAACAGCAAATCATAACACGTTTCGCTGCGTGACCTCATATCCAGTTTGGACATTACCTTGGCTTCCCCTTCTGAGTGGAGCTGAACCATCAGGATGGACTAAGAATCAGCTCCCTCTATTCCAGGTGCCATGGCCTGAGTGCACTAATGGGCCTTAATAATGCTGACCAGGCTCACCCTCCCACGGCCCTGCCCACTGGCCCAAGACCTTCATTTAAGATCTGGCCTGCACCCCACCCCAGTCCCTGATCTGACTCACACGCACACCTGTCTCCAGCCTTGCCCTCAGGTTGGATGTTGGACCTATTTTGCCAGTATCCTGTCTCCTGGATGGACTGCTCATGGACATACTGGAGTCTGACTTTGACCCCTTCTCCTTTTTGCCCCTCAATGGACCATAGAGCTGCTTGGCTGCTTACCTTGTCTGGGATGCCAGTGGTTATGGGCACCCTGTGCTCCTTTGAAATCCCAACACTGCTGAGCTGAGCAGTGCTCAGTGCAAGGGCTGTCTGCACTGGGATTACCCTTGGATCTTGGCTTGCCTCCCTTAGAGAGCAGCTGGCATTGCTGCTCCCTGACAATAGCTCATATCCTCACAGTCTTGGGATCTCACTCCTGCTGGCCCAAGGACAAGGAGGAAGATGCCCGTGGATGGAACCGGAGCAGCCCCAGTCAGAGTGTGGCTGACCCTGTGGAACCCCACAGTTGAGGGGTACCTGTCACCTCTGGGGGCTGAGGAGCTGACATGCCCTCTGGCCACCCCTGATAGGTGATGAAAGCACAACTTAAACTGCTGCAAGGCACACCTGCCTTCATGCTGGGCCTAATGCTGCTCTTACAGGTACTGCTATTCCTTGTTCCATCATGCTCTAAGGAGATCGTCCCACCACAGCCTTCCCAGCTGCCTAGGAAAACTGGCCTGGAAGCTGTTAAATTACTGCCTGAACTACTCTTGCTTTACACTCCTCATGTCTCTGCTGACAGGAGCTGTTATTTGGGAGTTCTGAACACACCTTGTCCTCCGAGTGTTGTAGTCCCTGAAGACAGAAGGCAAAAGACAGCTCTTTTTGGCACAGGAGATACAACTTGTCACTTAATTATGATTGTATTTGCTGTAAGGTATACTGGGACTTTATAGTTAACTTGCTTCTAGTCCTGGATGGATTCCTGCCAATGGATAGGTAGATCCATGTCTCTGCCTTATTTATGATTTCTTATGTCTGAATTTTACTAAGTTGTCTCTGACTTGCCCAACCAACAACCATCTCTTTATCTCTTCACTTTCTTACCTCAGCTTTTATGCTATTTTAGAACTGGGATCAAGAAGTGCTAGGTACTCTGAAATAAATGTTAGACTAATTCTAAGATTTCAATGAATTCCTTGCATTTTTTGCAATCTTATATGGGACTACAGGAAAAATAACAAAGCAACAACTGTTACTTCTCTGACTTTTTTGAGGACCAACTGTTTTTAAGGAAATACTAGTTACACCTAGAGATGCTCAGACAGGGAGGTTGTGTCAGTAGGTTGTTTTGCCCTATGTATACAATTTGTTTACCCATACATGAGGTGCAACCATCAGCACAAACCAAGTATTTCCACAGAAACAGCAGAATTAAGAGGCTCATTGTTTCAAATGGAACACATTTTCTTGGACTTAAATTTATAAAATACTTTTAGGATGTGGAGCATGTAATTGCTCTATCAGAGGAATTAATCTTCACAGCTTCCATGACTATGAGGCATTCTGCAGGATGCAAGAAATGATTCAGAAGTGGCTTCGTACAGTCCAGCACTAAGTCAACTAAAAACATCAAAAAAGCAAACCACCACCAGAATTTTTAAGATGAGGACTTTTACATAAAATTTTAACTAGACAACTGGTAGAATTTTCTTTGTGATAATGGGTCTGAACTTCTAGCTGTATACATGAAATGTAGGAGTCATTTTCCATTGCAGCCGGGAAGTGACTGTTTGTTTCAACTCAATTAAAACATCATTCTAAATGAACTTTATGTCTACACTGAAAAGGCTGCCTTTCTGAGTCCTGTTGCTTTTATCAATACCTGTTTTTCTTGCAGGAAATACAGGAATTAAAAAAAACAGTTTGAAAGCATTGACAATATAGAAGTTGAAATTAGGAGGGTTGACTGTTAGGCTAAAGTAAGTTTTTATCACCTTTCTATTAAAAGTTTAAGTTCAATAATTGTTAAGCTCAATAATAGGAAAGTACTATGTTCACTTTCATTTCCGTTCCAAAGAAATGAAAGTTGCACAAATAACATGTCTTTTTTAAAAAAATAGTTTTTAAATGAAATGCCTCATCCTTCCAAGGAAAGGGGCAATTATATGAACAGTGAAATAATTACACATGCTTGTAGTGTAGATAGATATCCACAATGTAATTATGTCACTGAGAGAAGGAAGAGAGAGTAACAGAACCTCCTTCTGTCCTGATGTTTTGCTAAAGAGCTTGTATTTTCCCAGTATGACTGCTCTGAGGACATTTTCAGGGACTGGGAATCTATCCTGCCCATCCAGGGGCATTGTGAATGTCACGTGCTGACTGCAGCCAGCAGCAGTACCAAGAGATGGGAGAAAATGTGTCTTTTAGGGTTATGACAGTGAAGGCAGGTGGTTTACTTAATGCAGCAGAAGTGAGAACAGAAGTGGGTGAAATGGCTGTGGTTAAAGAACAACAGATGACACAAAAGGAACAGAAGACTGTAAAAACAAAGCCAATCCACACAGGCCTGTCTCTTCCTAGTTTGATGCTGACATGGAGCTTCAGTTTATCTATTCCCTTGAGTATTTCTAGACCAAGTTATGAGCAATAGTAAAAAAACTGTTAAGTGAATGCAGCTGTACATGAGTCAGCTGCATTTTGTCACAGTAATGTTGCAGAGGAAAGGAAGAAATGTTATGCTCATTATTTTGGTAATTAGCTGTTGGCTGTATTGGTTTACAAGTGTTTAACATGCTTTGTTAACCTGCAAAATAGCAAGGATCTGAAAGTTGTGCTTGTTTGTCTTATCACCCAACATCCTCTTCAGCTGCACACTGTCATCCATTTAGAACCTCCTTGTGTCACAGTCTGAGAGTAAATTCTGACCTTGGAATCCCTAACAGAAGTATCTGAACCAGACTAGGCGTCCATGATTTATTGTGTTTGTTTAATAAGAATACTATTGATGTTAATTATGCATACTACAGGAAAATAAATCCACTGAGCCTGAAGGCAAATTGGATATCTAAATACTTAGAGTAATACTGAGTCATAAAACCAAACTGTTAATGATTTTTGGGGTTTTTTGCCTGAAATGTTCCTCTTCTGGTTCTAAGACTTCAACTCACCAGGTGATTTTCACTTTGAAATACACGGTATTATAAAGTAACTAATATATTTGGATACTATAATTTCTTTTTAGAAATTTTACTATCAAAGGATATCTAGCACTTACCTTTTAGAGCTATATTGAGTAGCAATTGCCAATTATTATTAATTATTTGCTGATGTATGTATTTAGGAATCAGCTGAAACTATTTTTAGTATAGAAGTGGCAGAAGCATCCACAGGAGTATCGTATGAACTACCGTATTCTATGTAAGTATCATTAATCAAGACACAGTAGTACCATGAAGGAAATTCAGACTCAGTCAAAAGCTTTTGAGATGGACAGGAGGACACAAATACTTGATTTTTTTGCCTTCAAAATCCTCACTTATTTGTGAAAGTTGCATTTGTGCAAATTTTAGAAGCTCTGTGACATTCAGGAAGAATGAGCAGTACCAGCTGATTCTGTGTTACATGGTATGATTTAACCTGACACACTTCAACAATCCATCACAAACCTGAGAGCCCGTGTTTCTATTTGAGAGCAACAACTGCCTGAGGCTACTACACGTAGTTCTGGCAGGACAGTCAGTATCCTGAAGTACTGCAAAATCTTAAACAACATTTACAACTACTGTAGCTAATGCAATTCTGCTGCTCATTTTAACAGTAAAAGTTATCTGCTTCATCTACTGTGCTGTAACAAGTAAATCCTGCTGGTTCTGTTTGACAAGGCCTGTATGATAAAACACGTGCGAGTATGCACACACAACTAAACTGTACCTGCTCTATAAATTTACCTTAAATAACAACTTTATATACTTAACACAAGTAGAAGTTGCTGATAATATAGAATCCTAAGGAAGGTTCATCATCATCCTTGCCCAAAGTAATTTTCTCCAAAATAACTCTGTCCTTTCTGATGCCTCAGTTGTACAACACCCCTGTTGACAAAACTGTCACAATCTTTGGGTGATTTGTCATGACATAATCTTACAGTGAAAGTTGTTTGTTCTCATATGCAGGTTACGATGCAAACACTGAGTAGATATGGACTCTCAAAAGCATCCCAATTGCTTAATGAAATAATGCCAATCAATGAATTCCCTGATAGGAGCAGGGAGGGGAGGGAAAGGGGAAATTCATGCTTGTATCTGAAGTTGAACTGTAGCTGTAATGGCAATTAATCAGTTCAGGGGGTTTAGTAATAAAGGTACCATTATCTTTTGTGGCAGTGACAAACTGGGTTGGTAACTGGGAAGAAGACAGAGTAGGAGAGCTGGGACACGTGATTTCCAGATGGGTGAGAGAAGCTGGATGCAACTGCTGGAAATCTGAGGGTTAGAAGGGGCCAAAAAAAAGGCAATAAGTCAGTGGATTTTAGGGTGCAATGAAAAAGCTCCTCAGAATTTCAGAACCATCCGAAATGAGCTGAACAGGAAATAGTAGCATCCTGGGTAACTCTGAAGTGGAAAGGGGTACCAGGAAAAGCAAATCAAATAGTGAGTTATGGTGAGAAGTTTCATGGACAAACTTGACTAGGAATAGAATCCCTCCTTGGTCCTCTTTCTTCATTATCTTTTTGTCCCATAGTCTCTTCCAATCCCAGTAACTACATGACTGCCATCTTTGACCTCCCATCTTCTTTTTGGATCCCTCTTTTGCTTTCCCAAGCAAAGACTAGAAGACCAGATGAACTAAGGTTGCAGACTATTCTCTGGTGAGGAGACTTGCCTGATGGGGCAGCTGCACTTGGTCTTAAACAAGAGTGCAACAGAGAGAAAAGATTAGGTGAAGCTGCAATCCTTGGAACTAGAGGTAAAAGCAGAATTACATTTAGTCTTACTGTAAGAATAAAGGGGGACAGCTTTGGGAGGATGATTTTGCTAGATTTATTTTTTTTCAAGTCTTGCTGATTTGTTTTGCTATTTCTCATATTAACTCTGATACTGATGCCATTTTAGAAGCAAGTGTCAAGCAGCAAGAGCAAATATGAGACACTTTCTGAACAGTTTGCTAAGGGCTGAACTCTTTATTTAAAGGAAGTGTTTATACAGCCCCATTTGGAATCTAACAACCTACAAAATGGGTGAGGGGTAAAAAGTCCAGTGACTCTCATTTACTGCTTATACTAAAGAATACTGAGAGGGATTGTCACAGAGGCTTCAATCCTGAATCCATGGACTCCATGCCATTAGGACATGCTGTGAAACAGCCTGGCAAAGTCAGGTACCAGCACGAGTCTCTCCCTGGCGTATCTTCGAAATCACCTCTCACATGGCAGTGAGCTCTGCCTTGTACATCAGAATCTCACCTGAGTCCTGGTGGTACCTTTCCTATCACCAAAGTGTGTGAAAATCTTGCATGAGGACATCCTGCAGTTCTCTGTGTGAAGGAACTTTCCTTGGTGCACAACAGTTAAACACTGAGGCTGTCCACCAAAACTATTCTCAACAAGTTCTGACTCTCAGGAGCTCCCTTTATGCTTAAACCATCAACCCTTCTTGCTGCTTTCTCAAGGTGAATTAAAAATTCCAGTGTTGTGATCCTAAGCACTGCTTGAATTAGATACACATGTGAGCAAAGAAAACTTATGTCTAATTATTGGTAAATACCTTTTTAATTATAAATGTGCTGTGGCAATGGAAAACAAAAATCCTGTTCCATTTACACATAAAGCTTTGGGAAAAACAAACCAAACCAAACGCAACCCTATGATTTTTCTTGTACCTTTTTAGCCAATCAGCAGAGAATTTAGAATATTTTCACCACAATATTATTAAAACTGTTATGGCAGGTCAGGCAATTTTTTGATATTTACTTCTATAGAAAACACAGCAAAAGGACGGAACACTGATGTGTGATTGACCCATGTGACTAAATACATTTTCCTCATAAAATTAAAGGTTATAACTTCTCTTTAAACTTATGACTATTCTCTGATTGAAAATGTGTGTGTTTGCACTAGGAAAATGTAACAGGACACAAGGAAGAAACAAAAATTTGAATTATGTGAGCACACATGGCTGTTTATACATAACAAAATCCCTATTCTTTCACACCCCCCCTTCCTTTTACAGGTAATTCTGCCTGCTGTATGTTGAAAAACACCAGTGGAGTCTTCTTGATCAAATGCCAGTACTTTTCTAATCTCTCATTCAGATACCACCCATCAATACAATGTCACAGTGTCACATATGCTGAAGTCTAAGCAGTGAATTAAATTAACTGACTGTACTACATTTATACAGATTATTACCAGGAATTATGTTTGCTTAAAAGCTCAGTTTAAAGGAAGAAAACTCGTTAATTGCCAAGACAGAAGCTATTCCTTAAAATTAGTATGTTCCCATACAGCAGGCCAGATATGCCACTGGAATAAGTGGAAGCTCAAAACCAGAAGGAACTTCCATTTTGAAACCAGTAGGTGTAATTTTTGTACTGAGTTTTCAAGTGTGTAATGGTCCTTGTACAGCTAAAACATTTCGGATGTTGGATGCCTCAGAGTACAAAGGTACTTGGTACTTTAGGTGCAAGCAAGTGAATCTCATAGCACTGAAATAACCTGCAGCAACCATCACATTGCACACACTGCACTGCCAGGGACACCCTGTCCCTGAGAATTCAGTAATCCAAAATGGGACTCACACTAAACACTCATCTTGAAGTCATCCAAGATGGCCAACAGGAAAAACTATGGACAAAGCAATCCTCATTAGCTCATTCTTGCCCAGGAAACTGAAAGCCTTTCAAAAGCTGAACCAAGAACTGAAATCCTGTTTCCCTGCTCCATAACACAGATCAACACAACGCTGACAGAGTTTGGGCCAAGACGGAGTTCCGTGGATAGAGATGTAAATCCATATCTATCACCTCCACCCACTCCTTGCTGGGCTACACAGTATGTGGTGTGAGGGATACAGACATGATGGCTTTGTGGAAAGAAGGAAGCATCTCCCATTCCTGATAATTTTTAGCCTAATACTCTTGAAGTTGAAAAGTAAGCCTAAAGCCCTTCCAGCTCAAGAAAACAAATGTCCTGCTATCCTGGGTGAATCCCCAAGGTATCAGAAAACCAAACAAACCCTGTTGTGTACAGTTCTGCACAGTAGGCAGATTCGGAGGAGGTGCAGACAAGCACTTTGGATAGATCCTGACCCAGTAAGGTACCCTGGAAGCACCCAGCTCCTCTGAACAGAGAAGTGACAAAGCACTTCTGCACATTCAGAGGAAGATGAGAAGTGACAGTCACACAGGAACTATCTCCCAGGCTTTGCTCATGTTGGCACAAGGCCAGTGGTAGAAGTGCAGGTTTCTGGTCAGCCATGGGGGGAGCCAGCAGAGCCGAGCTGAGATGGAATGCTGTGAGAAGGACAGGGATGTGGCTGCAGCTCCAGATTGAGGATAGAAAACATAATCAGACCCACTGATAGCTCATTTGTTTCTCAGCTTTGCTGAATGCCTTCACCGTTAAAGCCATGGCAACACAGGAACATTTTGCCTCATTCACTGTAGCCCTCCTAAAGAAACTAAAACTACAATCCAGTTCATTTTCAGAAAAGTAAAATTCAGGAAAGAAACCTCTACCAAATTCTCTTATTTCTAGCAGCAATAACCTTCAGCAAGAGAATTAAATTGGCAAGAACTTTGTATGTTGTCCCCAACAAGCAAGTGTGCTGGATTCCAAAGGGAACAGAGAGCCACACTTTCAGCAGAGCAAATGCCTGGTGTCCACTGCCTCCACTTCTGCCCGTCAGGGCCAAAGCTTATTACTGCAAATATGATGTGGTTTTTACAGAAGTTTTAACAGATTAATAGATTCCAGTAATCAATATAACCAGTTTTCCATAATCAGGCCTCATTATCATGTCCATGCTACCGATGAGCAGCTGCTGCCAGCTGCTACAAACTTCCAACAATGCCTTTCTGCTCTTGTAAATTCCTTTTCCATCTGTCAAGCATAAGCTCACGATGACAATGATGTACAGTCATTGTGGTGAATGGATAGTTCACCACAGCAAAGTCCATCATCATCAAGTTTCAGTAAGCTTATGTCATGTATCACATACAAAGTTTAAAAAAAAAAGCTGGAAAAATATGTATTACATATAATTACAGTTGTCTGCTCTAGTGTCTGCAGAGGACATGCTCAGGACTGTTCAGTAGGACAAGAATTGTTTCAAATGAGGTTCTGCAGGTCCCTTCTGCCAAGACTCAAAAAAATCAGAGGCATCTGCCCTATAATCAAATAAGGAAGTTAAGCCATAATGAGCTACTTCAGATGGTTACAATTTACCGCAGTCCTAACTTCCACTGAGTAATCACTGATTATAACTGGCCTTCACTGAAGTCATCCTGAAGTATTTTTGTTAATGATCCAAGCTATACACACCAACAATTTATGCCAACATCATTCCCAATTACCTTCTGTCTGAATAATGAGTTATTTTGATACCAACATTAACTTGGTTTTAGTTGAAAATATTACTGTTGCATAAATGGTCAAGGTAACACACAAATGCAAAAGGTGACCTTGAAAAACTAAAACTTTGAAAAGCTCTCATTGAGATTAAATAACAATGAATGCATGGTAATACCATTTGAAGAAAAACAGAAATCAGCTTATGTAACAAGTGACTCAAATACAGAAATTTACTATTTGTCTGAGTAGTTTCTGATGTTACAAATACAAAATGTCAGAATCTTTTATTTCTTCCATGTTCAAGAACTTGGAGTTACAGATTGGAGAGCTCAAACCCTAAGGGGAGCTGGTGCTTGCTGTACATGTACTTGCTGCAAATCTTCTGTGTGTCCAGAGAAGGGAACGGAGCTGGGGACGTTCAGCCTGGAGAAAAGGAGGCTCGGGGGGATCTTCTCACTCACTACAACTCCTTGACAGGAGGATGTAGCCAGGTGGGGTTGGTCTCTTCTTCCAGGTTACAAGAGACAGGACGAGAGGAAAGGGCCCCAAGTTCCACCAGAAGAGGTTTATTTTAGATATTAGGAAAAAATTTCTCTTCTGAAAGGGTGGTCCAGCACTGGAACAGGCTGCCCAGGGAAGTGGGGGAATCCCTGTCCCTGGAAGTGTTCAAAAAACACGTGGATATGGCACTTGAGGACACGGTTTAACTATGAACAAGGCAGTGCTGGGTTAATGGTTGGACTCGATGATCTTAAGGGACTTTTCCACCTTAAACAATTCTATGATTCTATTCCCAGATTTCTACAGAGCAGGAATTGAAAAAGCCAGCTGGCACTTAACTGCCACCTTTGGTAAACAAGAGGAAGAGCCAGAGGAGTTCACCTATTGCTCAGATAGACACAAAACTTGTAACCATATTACTAAAGGACATGTTCAAAACCAGCTTTATAAAGGTGTGAGACAAAGTTAGGTAAGATAGAAAGTATCTCATAAGACCATTTCTGTATTACAGGGTGACTTGATTTCTGTTACCAAGGGCCCTAGACACTGAAGAAAACACTTGGTAGGATAGTCCTCCCCCCAAGAAATAACAACTTGAGTATTAAACACATAACATAGGAATATATACTTGTATGTACTTGCACACCTCAAGTTATAATCTAAACATCTGTGAAGTAAAAAGATTAATACAATCCCTAAAATTTGGAAGAGAATAACAGACTCCATCTTCCAACAATGTACCATATTCCCTACCACACTCTGAAGTGCAGACTAGGATTTTCACTCTCTCTCCACAAAACATTTTAACTTTACCTTCAAGTAAATTATTGTATCAGAGTAATTTCAGAGTTCTCCATGGACTCTCCGGATATCAGCAGCACTTCATAAAGAGCTTCTCTTTGACTCAAAACTGCAGATTATGCCGTGTTCAACTGAGAGCCATATATATAAAATTAAGACTTTGAGCTCGCCTTTTTAATTTTGATTATCTAAAGCTGGTAATATAAAGAATTTTGGCGAGAGAGGTGACTTTAATTGTAAAGATTGACTTTATGGCATAGAATGTTCTTTTTCAAAGGTCTCCATACAAATCATATACTCTTAAAAAGAACAAGGTTGCAGAGTCCCCCATGCAGGTCTTTAAATCTTTCTCACACGAAGGTGAATTTGGAAGGTGCCAGTGTGATAAAATGCAACAGCTGTCTTCCCCAGAATGAGCCTAGAGCAGAGCCCAGCTTTGTTACCTGGTCCAGCTCTATGCAACGCTGCTCATTTACACACCTGAGGAATTTGTCTAAGAGGCTGAGATTTTTCTTCATACCTTGCATGAATGGACTTATTTTATGAGACATTAAGTGTTTTGCAGGAGTGGTTGTGTTTTAAGGCTTCACCTGTCAGCGACTATTTTACTTCTAACCAGACTGGGGAGGGGGTAAGGAGGGCAGACAACACCATCACCATCTTCCTTTGGTATAATTACATTGATGAAATTTACTGAACATTTAATTCAGTGCATGGCAGAGAAAGCTCCTGAATTTAAGATTGTTTCCTGCTAAATGAGCATCATGGAACATATACTGGCAGCAGAAAAAACTGCCAGCTTTGACAGCTATTTGCTACAGGACACTTCATTCTTCAAAACTACATATAGCAGCATGATAGAGTTCTGATGAAAGCAAGAGCAGGTAATGTGATATAAAATATGCATGAGTATGAAAGTGCACTGCCACGGGTAGGCTCTGTATAGTGTTTTTCATGCTTGACAGCATGGTCTGATACAAGTAGAAAGGAAACAGATGAGACAAAACTAGTGCCTAAAATCAAGATTATTTCGGGAGTTTTTTCCCTTTCAGTGAGAACAGAAATAGAGTGCTAAAAGATGTGCAAAAACCCTACCAACCAAATTAATAAAAGAGGACAAACAAAAAAAAAATAAGGACAAGCACAGTTCAAAAATTCAGATCCCCCCACACTTCAGTACCACTCCCTAGTGCATTACATTAGCTTATTCACTCAATTTTGTAAAGATGTTGTCACCTGATATTAAAAACTCAGTATTTGCTGCCTGAACAATATGACAGTGGTCTCCAACATTTATAAATATTGAAGACTCTTTTTTTGCATAATTACCTTGTGAAGTCAGTCATCTCCATCATAATCACACACATCCGCTTGGCCAGAACAATTATGTCATTGCTGGTATCATCCCATATTTCAATCTCTGCATCAAGCTTACTCTTGACTTTTTTGAAGTCAGCCACTTGCTCAGCTATCTTTTCCTTTTCAGCTTCTGGCAGTTGAGTCATCTTGGCCTAAAACATAGAATAAATTGATTTGTAAAACATCTACGTCAGAGTATTTTTCTTTTTTAAAATGAAACCGCTGTACATTATTAAATATATAGTTTAAAACCACTGTGGCCTGGGCCAACTGTTCAAGTTTGAGCACTTCTAAATTTCAAAATCTGTATGCTATCATCTGGTTGTGCCAAATAAATTATCTCAGTGTGATGGGGTCAGTGGTGTTTGTGAAACCATTAATATTAACATAGTGAGAGAAAGAATACATTCTTCCACAGAGCCTTTATGAAATATGACTAACAGTTGCTCCTATTTCTTAGGGTTAAGGAGCCTAAGTGTTTTTAAGTATGATATATGTGCAAGTTACAAAATGCAGTGTTGATTCGGGTAGGAAATAATCAATGAAAAGGGTTAATTGTCCTAGAAATTTCAGGTATGCATGTTCTCTCTCCTGAGAAGGTTCTACATTACCATTTGAAGAGCCAAAAAAGACTTAATTGTTCAAATATGGATATTCTGTCTTTGCAGAAGATAAACAGATGAGCACGTCAGAAATCAGTATGTGAATAAGGTTACCAAAAACTCCTGAAAATGGCAAGAGAAATATTTTACTTAACATTCTTCTTCATGACCAAGATCATCAGCCTTCTCCAGACAAGGGGCAGATAAACCTTCTGTGTCAGGAACAGGCCAGGAGGCAGACAGGGGCCAAGATATTATGTGGCCACATGGAAGTCCTGGCCCTTCATAATACCTCCTATCCCAGGAAGCAGGGAGACCTTTGGGCTTGTTGGTCTTGATGGCTCTACTGCCACTGTGGTTCTTATCCAGCACCTTCCCTGGAAAGCAGTCCCCTTCAGGCCACCAGGAACTCACAACTACATGCAGCAACTATTAACACACTGAAATTACTCTGCAATTAAACAGTAAATATTTTGTGACTTATTCTTGTTTATAAAACATTACCTACCATCAATAAAATAGAAAGTTAAGGCAGTGGCTGAATTACTTATAATTAACATAACAGGCAATCAGTCTTATACGTAATGCATATGTTTTTCAAGCCATGTCTTTTCAGAGATCTTATTTATGCTAGAATCACTCTGGCACAGGGTTAATTTTCTCTTTTATACAAATTACTGGAAATTACAGGTTTCCCAACATGTAACTATGTTATAATTTGCAGTCACAGAATCACAGAGAATCACAGAATGGTTAATGGTGGAAGGAATCACCATACAGTGGTCAGAATTACCCTATAGTCACAGACTTAGAAAGTGAAACTGTTTTGAGGACTACTTCTCTTGTTTTGTTAAAAAACCCCACAAAACTAAATAGACCAGAGAAGACCAAGACACACTTTCCCCATGGCTGTAGGATAAGCTTGCTGGGTGTGCTGTTTTTTGGCTGGGGTAGTTAATTTTCTCCACAGTAGTTAGCACAGGCTGTTTTGGATTTGTGCCGGAACACATGTTGGTAAAATAACCACGTTTTTGTTATTGTTGAGAAGAGCTCACACAGAGCCAAGGCCTCACCTGCCCCTCACCTCACCCCACCAGCAAGGAGGCTGTGGGGACACAAGCAGCTGGGAGAGGACACAGCTGAGACAGCTGATCCCAACTGACCCAAGGGATATCCCAGCACATAAAGCTGGGGGAAAAACAAGGAAGGGGACATTCAGAGGCATTTGCCTTCCCAAGTCACCACTGCACATGATGGAACCCTGCTGTCCTGGGGATGGCTGAACACCTGCCTGCCCAGGGGAAGTGGGGAATGAATTCCTTGTTTTGCTTTGCTTATATGCACGGCTTTTGCTTTACCTACTTAACTGACTTTATCTCAAGTATTCCCACTGTTACTCTTCCTATTCCCTGCCCCTTACCAAGGTGGGGAGGTGAGCAAGCAGCTGTGTGGGGCTGAGTTGCCAGCTGGGGTTAAACCACAACAATGGGAAAGGTATGAAACATAAAAATAAAGAGCTGGGCTACAGAGGGAAGAGACCTTTTTATGCTCTGATGCATGTTTGCTGATTGGTGGATGTCTATGTTATTTCCCAGCCCCCAGCTTCCGTACTGGTTTGAGTTCAAGATCACAGGCCTGGATCTTGAAACCACAAGAAAGATGACATTTTAATGAGGGAGCTGTGACATACAGTATCCTGCTATCTGCCAACAATAATGAGCTTCAGGTGGAATGAGACACATTATCCACTGGAACAAAGGGGCAAAGGAGACTATAATTCTGACCTTGTCTTTTCTCTCCTTTCCCTCATAATGCTTTAAAACCATGCACAGCAACAAAATAAAACAATTGGATACACACCCTTTTAAGCACAGATTTGATTTTGTATCAAAAGAGGCAACATAATGGTAATTGTGAAATAAAGATCTAAATTGAATGACTGCTATTACATGACTACAGGTTTATTTTGTCCACCAGGAGAAAATGACTTTTTCATTACTTCCAAGACAAAAATGTTTTTATTGCAGTAGCAGATAACAGAATTAAGACTAGGTGAGAGGAGCAGTTTTATTTTTGATATTTTCTTTCTTCTATTACAAAAAAGGTATAGATTTTTGTCTTTAATTTCCCTGAATTAACTCCTCAGAAGGCTATTTATTTTAGCTGGATTCTCCAGCACTGGGTTTATGTTATTTGCATTCTTCCATTTGCAACTTGACTTACCCTGTGAGATTGGTGTTTCTTTTCATTCCAGCCCCTTTCAAGTTTCAGTCAATTCTCCATCAGAGAAACTGAACTTTTAAGGCCATTTAAGGACACATGTGGAGTAACTTCTTGGTGAAGATTTTGACTCTCCTCTCGCTGGTGCATTGCTTGCCAGTAAGATCCCAACCCAAAGAACTGGCCTTTTGCCTACCTTTGTCCCTGGCTTCCCTCTAAGGATGTGACTTCTATATAAATTTAAGATTATTGTCCCTAAGTCTCAGATTGACATGCCTTTTTTTTTTTTCTTTCCTGACCCCTAAAACCTGGCCAGATCCACCCCACCAAAATTCTTACCACTTACAGGAACCAGGAGGGAAAGAAAAGCAACCTAAAGTAGTACAATACATTAAAGCAAGAGCAAAGAACCTCTCTTTGAAAATTATTTAACACTACTTGCTTTGTAGGCTGCAATATGTCATGTAACTACAGAGAAGAAAAGAGGAAAACTCTGTTTTTCTGCAATTTTGTAGGATGCAGAGAAACAAACCCCACTCTCCTGACTGAGCATGTGAAAAACTCTTCAGAGCTTGTAGAAGCAAAAACACAAAATAACCTGCTTTTCACATAGTGTGGTTATAAGATAATGGCAGAGATCCCAAAAGACCTGATTCATGTCCCTGCCTTGCCTTATTTGAGAGCTAAGCTTTTCCTTCCACCACAGACTCAGCAGCCACAAGGAGCCACCTCACCTCTGTCCCTGCTCTCCTGCTGCAGCCAGCTGAATATCTGGTGGAAGTGAACAGGATCCCTCCAAGTCACTCAAAGGACAGCAACATATTTCAATCAAATTGTTGCAAAACAGTTCCAGTCATGACCTTAAATTGCTTTTTTTCTTGAACAAACCTGGCATTCCTGCCTGTGGCAGGGTTTAGAACTAGATGGTCTTTAAGGTCCCTTCCAATCCAAAGCATTCTGTGATTCGATGATTCCATTTTATCAGGAAAGTGAGCATGAGACCAAAACTAATCTAAGGAATCCTACTTTTTCTCCTGATAGAATAATTTTTTTGAGTTTGGATAAAGAAGTGAAAAAGAGAATGGTGGATATTCAGCAATTCATAGCAAAGGGAACACATGTCCCAGAAGATGAAGTCTGTAGGTGTGTGACACTGACAGCAGGGAGAGGCTGTGTTTCTTTTGATAAGTTTACTACCTGCTGTCCCCAGTTGTCTTCTCCCAGTTTTAAGACTTGTAGCAAGCCTGTTGAAGTCCAGCATTCTTTGAACAAGTTCAGAGAATGCCTCATTTGTACTGCCATGACAGTCCCCCTCTATATTTAGATAGAATATAATTGGATAAATTGATAGGGAGATAACAGAAAAAAACCATTTAATACCATTTTTGCATCAGCCTCTGCTAAAAAGGTGGACTAAGATGATGCAACTGTGTCATATTAATCTCATTTCTCTTTGTCCCAGGTCTAATAGGGCTACACATGAAAAAACAACACGTCATAAATCTGGACTTCACTAGAGTTTTGCCACCGGTTCTCATGTCATCCTTATAAATAATCTAGGGAAATACGATCTAGATGTAGTTGCCATTGGTTGGACGTGATACTGGTCAGAAAATTGCTCACAGAATACTTATGAAGAACAGACACCAAACCAGAGGGCAAAGTCCTGAAGGGAATGCCCTGACTCTGGCATTAGTCAGTATTTTCACTAATGGCGTGGATGACACAACCCAGAATACACACCACACCTTTGCAGGGGAAGAGGCCTGGTTTACAATTCAAAGCAGTCTTGAGAAACTTGAGAACTGACCTGAAAAAATCATGGGACGTATTTCAGCTGAGAAAAGCACAAGGCTTCACACCTAAGAAAGTTGCCAAAACGCACAGACCTGAGACAAAACCAGTTATTGGCAGTTCTGTGGGTGGGGATCTGTAGTCAGTAAAAAGGCAAACTTCGTCCAAAACTCTCCTACAGAAGAAAACAGTGTAAACCTTACACTAATGCTTGTTGCTGAGACCACTGCTGGCTGGATGAGTTCAGCAATATAAATAGTCTGGACACCAAATTTAAGAAGTTATTAAGAAGCTGCAGAGCATCCAGAGGAAAGAAAAAACAGACCAAAAGGACACAGAGAAACCACTATCTTAAAGGATAAGTTAAGGTTATTGGAGTTATTTAACCTGGAGTTTTCAAAAGAGAGAGGACATAGGAAAAGGATGTACAAGTACAAAAAAAAAATTATACATGCAGAAAAGAAATGTCACATATCTGTGTCCATTGCAGATAAGACTAGTACTAACATGCCTAATTGCCACATATGAAGTATAAAGAAAAAAACTTTGTAATAGTATATAATATACTACAACCTTGAGACCTTAACTTAATCTCTCCCCTTTACTGAAATTGGGTTAAAAATTGGCAAGAAAATTAAATACTTTTGATAGATCATGACTACTTTTGCTATGTATGAAGTGCCAAAATTACTACTCATAGAACCTACTCAAAATTACAGTAGTTATTTTCATTATGTTTGAATTCTTATTATTAGTATTTCATGCTTGTGAGTGGCTTTGTTAAAAATTAAACCAATTAAATATTCTAAAATTGGCTTTTTTATTTACAAAATAGCACATGCTTCCTGTTAATGTATACCAGCATTTCTACTAATGCAGGAACTTAGATGTAAAGTATTTGCTACTTGAATAAGAATAGCTAATTCATTTGATGGCAAACTTAACTTCCCCTCTATTTTTTATGCAAGTATCAGCAGTTCTTGGTGTTTGCTTTTATATATCTTCTCTCTTCTTAGAGTTTGGTATATTTTTAGACGTATATAATTGATCACTGTATTTAAAATGCAATGCAAACAAAACAGTGAAATAATTCAGCCTGGATTTTCTCACTCACAATACACACTGAGCCAATTTTTTATCAGCCCAGAATTGTTGCACAAACATAGTATGGAACAAACCTGTACAAAACATGATCCTACTCTCAGATGTTTTTGTCAGTGCACTCAACAAAACTGCCTGCAGAACTCTGAAAAAAACAATGTGGGTGGGTGGTTGCCTGAAAACAGTTCTGCTCTTGTCATCCCTAAGTGGATTATGTTATGAGGTAAAACATTTTGCCTCTTCTTCAATATGATCACCTCATCCTGCAGCAGTAACTCTGAAATGAAGCTATGCTGTTCTCTTCACTAATTTAGTAACTTTAAACACTTAGAATATTTTTTCTCTGACCATTAACATGTACATTGTCTTCTAAGCCTGAAAATGAATGGGGCAAATTCTGACTTGACCTTCCCTTCAACACAAAAATCATATGATAATAAGACAGTAACTACATCAGTGGAATTACTCTGATCATGATGGCATGAATTTCCTCAGGCAAAATTAGTGTGTGATAAGCCTGCAGAGCTGACTACACAAATTAGACACAACAACCAGAGGGAGGTCTAACTTTCAGCTGAGAAAAACTGCATTAGCCCCTGGATCCATAAGCAGTACCTGTTTTTATAGTAGCTAAGGATTTGATCCTAAGGATCTTCCTCAAGAATATAAAATCACCCTACAAAAAACAATGAGTATTTCTATGCAGTTTAAACACTGAGAGATCTCACAGCACATTGCCCAAGTTAACTTGTATCCCACAGAGTGAGCCGGTGCCACAGGCACTATCATATTCATCTCAGAAAAATGGAATTATCTGAGGGAAGAGATCAAGGAAGTAACATTTTCAAGATGAGTCAGGTACATAAATACAAGGTCAAATCTCAGTTCTGATATCTCACCACTAACCTATACTCTCTCTTTATAGACATAGATTCTGAAGAAGATGTGATTAATAATACATGACTGTTTCCTGCATAAGGGAAATGAGATTTGCTAGTTAAGATGTAGCCTTTGTTACAATTGGCATACACACATCACATCTGGTTTTATATGTTGTGATAAAAACAGAAAGAAAAAAGGCACTAGTTCCCTGTTGGAGCAGTGAGAGATGTGACACAGAAGAAATTACAACACTCTTGACAAAGCAAGAGGAATCAAGAGTGCTGTTACGCAGAACTAGTATGGAGTCAGATATGTATAAATAAAATTGAATTATTGTAGTTGAAATGCCCAAGAGAAAGAAACTCAAGGAGGAAAAAAGGTTACTCTGCGATCCTGCCAAACCACTTCTGGAACACAGTCATTCCTGGTGTCAGCCCTGCATGGAACAGCTTCCCAACAGCACAGAAATCTGCTGCAGAACACAAAATGGCACAAACTCTGTCTAAACCTCAAAATCTATCTTCTCTATACAGACTCTTCATATTGCTAAACAGGTTCTAGGTATAAATCTTCAAATATCAATATCAATATCAAATAGGAGTCCAAATAAAGAGGCCTTAAATCATTGTTCTTATTTGCTGCAGCAGCAAAAGGATTTGTTCAAACATCTGTCAAAAAAAAAGTGTATGCAGGTTTCTGTCAATATGTTGATTTAGGCTGAGTGGGTATGTATGTAATTTAGCCAAAGCTATAATTTTCTATTACTCTGGGAGGTAATGTGCCATTTATGGCCCTGATAGCTTGGAAATTTAGGAAAACTTTTTCCAAGATGCAGAATCAGGCTTTAAGTCATGACTGCTATCTAGATCCCACAAAAAAAGAACACTCACAGCAATTGCATTACTTTAGGGAGAAATGGAAGAAAAAATAGTACATACTATAATGTTATAATAAAGGTTCTTTTCAGATATATTAACCATAGTTTATCTGTAACAGTCCCTTCCACCTCCCCACCAAATTCACTGACACTGCAGACTAAACAAATACCCCGTGGCAGCACAAGGAAAAGCACATCCCAGAGATATCTCTCCACAGCAGTAACTCTGCCATAGCTCTGGTTCTGGACAGCCACCTCCCTACCTACAACTGTCTTCAGCACTTTGTGCAGTTGTCTGGAATGTGTTATTTATGGCTTTCTTTTCACAAAAAGCATTCCCTTTGAAAAACTGTTTTATTTGAGAAGTAGAAGACCGAGCATGAAAATGTGATCCTTAAAGTTTTAGTGGATCTTTTGTTACTACATTTTGATAGTAAATATCTACAAACTACTACTTCTGCTTTCCCAGTGAGAGAAAACCTTCAACTGCATTCATTATGGGATATTTATGAAAATATGCAAGCACACCCTCTGTACCTGTTCCAAAAAATTTCATGACGTTCTGTATGGATGACATTTTGATGGAAAACCCTGCCTTTTTTAACTACAATACAAATTTTAGCCTTTAATTTGGGGAAAATGTGCTAACATTCACAAAGATTGATTTAAATTGCAAAGGGCAGCTAGTATAATTTAATTGCCAGTTAAGTTTATTGAAAAATAAGACTGTATGAGGTGGTCTTTCACACAGTTATTACACTTCTCACAACGTTTTAAGAATTAACTGACAGTTAATTAAAAAATGATATGCACACGTGCAACACAAGTGAACTGCATTCATTTTGGTTAATGTTTTTCATTAGTATCTAGAGTGTTAACAAAGAAAATATTTGTTGAATAAAAAAATGTGTTTGCTGAAAAGCAGACATGAATTAAACCACCATTTTTTGACATAATTCTTTTCATGCGGAAAAGTTTGCCTTTTTCCCAACTAGTTCTATCATTTATAATTTCCATTACAGGAGTAATACTAGAATCAATCAAGAGTGAGAGATCCATTACTGCTCTAGGTATTGAGCAAACAAGTAATGAAGTAGACACTTCTGGCCCCATGGATCTTTCCATGTCAGAAAGCTGTGAATAGAGAACAGTTTTGCTGAAACATTATTTAAAATGGAAACATAAAGAAGACGAATGTTTGCTAAATACTTTGACTTTGTACTAAGAAAACTATAGCTGCCTCAAAAATGTTCTGAAGCTCTTCAAAATGTTTTAGTGTAAACAACAAACAAAACCAAGCAATGCAGTCGAGTCCTGAGGTTAAATGATGCTACAACAGGAATGCCAGATTCTGAACCTCTAGAAATACAGACATTGTCCAATGCTGTAGGAAGTTTTTCATACCTCCTCATGAATTCCCTAGTTAAGCAATAAACTACAGAACAGGTGCACACACGAACACAGCAGGAAATGTCTGTAACTCACATACTGCAGTGGTTCAGGTTCCAGATATACCCCTTTCTCTTCTGTGCATGTGAAGTCTCTCATATGCAGAGCTTATTTTTGGTTAACACACACTGCAGGTTTCAGTAAGACCCTTGTAAAAACCATTCCTTATTAATTCAGCCTCTATTAGACCAAGCCACATTTATGAAACTGTAACCTGCTGGAATTTTATTCAGTAACTTTCGGTTTAATTGTACGTTCACAAAGTATTTCCAACTTAATTGCAGTCTCTTTCTGTTTCAGGTCATACACATCAGCTTTATGTCCTCCACACACTTTCAGAAATCTATTAAGAGTTGAAAAAGATTTTAATGATTCACTGGATGACTTTAAATGGCTTCACAGGAACAGTAACACAGTAGCATTTTTCCCTGGTCCCAGGGCTTTGAGCATCAGCTGGTGTGATACGTACCCTGTCAGTCTTCCCTTCAGTCTGGATACTGGTACGACTACGTGCATCATGGTCTTCTTCCAGGTCAGACACATCTTCCAGTTCCTCAGGTGTCTGCAGAAAAAATGCAGAAATGGGTTATTTTCCTTTGTGGTTGGTAACTTTGCTACTCGTGTCGAACTAAGATAACATCTGACAAACAAAAACCAGCCCCCTTCCAGCAGCTACCAAACTTTGTGTTTCAATATCGTGTTGATGCTGCTAGAAACTTAAATGACTTACATGTCTTACAAGAAACCTTTACATGGCAAAAAGGGATTCTGAATGTGTCACTTATCAATTCCATCAAGCAGCACAAGTTCCTGCACTACAGGAAAAATTAAGTGGCCCTAATTTGCTATTTGTATACGTGGCATTATTTCATATGTCACTGTCTGTTCCTCCTAGCCACCTAAAGTGCCATTTAATCCTGTGAGTCTGTTTAATTTATGCAAGAGCATTTTTCTATACAATCAAGATCTTCAGATTTATTTACTCCTTCCCACTTATCAAAAAATATTAAAAGAAAGGGGGGTTATGCAGAATTCCGACATTTTATCATAAATAATATAGTAAGAAAATCACAATGACCATGACTTTATAAAGGACAATAAATAAAACATTAAAAGCAAGTTTACTTACATTAAAAAAACACAGCACAATAAAGCACACAAAAACTTCCAGGATTATGAACTATTTAAAGCATAATATTGGTTCTGCCAATGCAACAGGGCACTGAAGAAATTTTCCTTTATCAAGTAACTTCACATTTTTAAGAACCAAAAATACATAGAACCAAATTCTACTTAAGTAGTGAGAAATCTACTACTGAATGATCTACTATCAGCTTGAGATCTAGAAGATCCAGGCGTTCTTAGCACCCCAAAAGTCTGACGTGCCAAGAGAAACACGCCAAGGGCAGGACTAACCTTACCAAAAGACAGGCAGAAAGAAACTCAGTCATTACTTTTACCCAATTATCAAAAAAGTCGAATATAATTTTTTTAATCCGGAATTGCTTTATGTTCTCACCTTCATATTTTTACTGTCAAGTTATATACAAAGAAGATCTGTTGTGAGGGGCACTGTAGGGTTCTGTCATTTTATTTCTGGGTCCACAGAATGGTAATTATATTAAATATATTAAACTGAATAAATCCACCTGCGTGCATGTGTACCATTTGGGAAAGAACTGTGAGGTAACACTGTAAGAAATAAAGAACCCCAAGCTGGTGCACAAGGTGGCAGAAATAATAAAAGACACCTACCACTTTACCAAGGTGGTAAAAAAGACACCTAAACTTCCTCAAGAAAACAGGCCACCAATTTTTGGGGTGAAGATGAGCGTGGCGCTACACTGGTGAAGTGGGAAAAGGAACATCTTATTTTCAGGCAAAGACTACCAGTGTTGTGAAGTCTCAATTTTAAACCTGGAATTAGACATGGTAAGAATTCCACAGTATCCAAAGGCTGTTACTAGACAAAAGTTGTTTGAAAAATTTGCAGTGTGGAAGCAAAATAAGATTTTGTTGTGGGTGGATATCCCTGCAATAAAAAAAAAAAATCACAAACTCACTTGAATTGAAACACATACAGACACTTATTAGAGGACCAATAACAGAAAGGTTATTAAAACAGAGTAACTTCAGCTTCTCAGGATTACACTGACCAGGGCCCTCAGGCAGATAATAGCCTTGATTCAGCTTCTATATAAAAAAGTCACTTTCTTTTAAAGCTACACTATACTTGGGTCATTATTTTAAAAAAAAAAAAAAATTAGACTATTGTCATTCTTAGGTTTTAATAAATTAGTTACAAATTTTTTCCCCCAGTGATTATAAAGCTGGATTCGGGATAGCAGAGCACCATTTCTTCCTAGGTGAACAGATAACTTGGGAATCTTTGACAATCCCACATTTCCAGGATAGGGTTTCTTCTGTAAAACATGGAATATAAAATGTTGGGACAGGGCAGAATGGTTAATCATTTAAAGACAGTCACATTAATACTATTTTTCTGTGAAGTTGAGCTGTGTAAATATTACCAGCCTCATCATGGAAACCTTGAAAGCAAAGAGGTCAGCAAAATGACTCTGGTATAATACACCTATAAACAACAGTCTCAGGAAAGCTTCCCAAAGAAAAAATCATCATTATATTGATCTGATCTGGCACTTTCAAAACTGCAGATCATAGAACAGAGATCTCTTTCCAGCTGCACTGGCACAGGGATTCCCTCTCCAACTCTTTATTCATCTGCAGAATGATGGCTCAGGGTCTAAGTGCAAGTGTGCTCACCTAACCCCCTCCTGTTATATATGTTGTCAGAAAACTAATTTTTTTTTAAAACAATGTATATACGCTTTTCAGGTTAGTAAAATTTATTTGCGGATGGGACAAGAAGTTCTTCGCAGAAAGCCCATTTTTCCAGCCAGAAGAGTGGACTCCCATTGAATCTCTTCTCTCCAAAGTCCAGATCTCCCAGGTTTTGAATTATTGCTACTACAGAATTCAGAAAAAAAAACCCAAACCTATCCAGTTATTAAAGACTAAGGACAAAATTTCAACCAGAAAGAAACGTGATTTATCAAACTTTCAATCACAAACCACAAACTATCATCATTTTCAGACACAAAGCACCAAAAACTGAAAAAACCACCACCATAATAATGAGAACAGAAGTAGTTACTCAATTGTTTTCTCTCCTTAAAAGCTGTTTTATGTAATTTTCATGTTGCTCTCATGATTATTTATTAAATACCTGAGTCAGACATGTAACTGTTTTTATGAATATCCATTTGCAAACATGTGGATATTCAACAGGAATGTTTGATGATTGCATGTTTGAACAGGTGTGAACTGTGAGGGCTTGCAACACAAAATAGGGTGCTACCATCAATAATCAGAAATCTTGCCCAGAGAGAATAGCAGAGCTTGAGGACTGCAGTTAGGATCATGGAAGGAAGTTGGAAGTATTGTTTAAGGTTGAGTATTTAGGGCTCTGACATACAGTGCAGATAACCTTCCTAAGAGGAGCCTCAGCAACAGCAAGGGACAGAAGAGGAAGAGAGTTGGGTGTTGTAGGTGGTGACAGGATGAACACAAGACAGCAAATTCCCTATTAAGACATACAAAGTATGGAATTTACAGTAAATGTTAGGAAGAACACTGAGGTAAAATGAAATCCTGCACAAGACTCCAGCCAGCAACAACCCACAAACTCATGTGTGCAGCACACTGGGAAACAGAGTTTAGAAATAAATTTAAACAGGAAAAATGTTGGCTCCAGCAGCCAAAGGAGCAGAACTCTTGAACAGTCTTCCCTGGGGGTGCTGGAGGAGGGGAGGAATTCATTAGAAAATGAAGCCTGAGCAGCCTCCAAACAAGGTAATGTAACAGTTGGCTGCAAGGGCAGAGGTGTGAGAGGGGACAGAACACTGCCACAGGCTCCTGGTACAGGGGTCCAAGAGAGATTTCCATCATTTGTGAAAAGCCTTTGTTGATCCTGACAAAAACGCATTCAAGGATATCCCTACACACACATTTAAGGCTGTAATTACATTACTACTGCTGCTGCAACTACATACAAGTTGTATGTATTCTTTTTCACATTTCAGTGATCCTAATAAATCTGCACTCTCAATGCTTTTGTTACTGAAGGCTCAGGCTGAGGACACAAAGTCATATTTATAGCAAAGTCTAATACTGACGAATTTTGCACTTTCCTGGTATTCAACTTCAAGCTGCAACAGCAAGTCATTACTACTGCACCTGGGTGATTTCAAGATATGAATTACCTTTTCATCTACGAAATGAAAAACACTCTCTGATGACAAACCTTTTCATTTGCTTTTCTACTAGGATTTTAAAGAGAATAATTAATAAAACCAAGGTCTGGCCTCAGTCTTTAGAACTCTGCCAGTTTTTCCAAACTGGTTGCAAATGGGCTTTTTGGCATGTTTGCTTTATAATCCAAGCTTTGTAGAACAACGTGCTTGACTAGGTTTCACAGCATTTTCTCTGACACAATTTTTTTAATGAAAACCCTCCTCAAAAGTGATTATGCAAACAACTTCAACTAGATCATTCTTTTTTAATATTCACATGTATCCACAAAACCATCAATCCTGCAAATAAAGGTCCTCGGCTGTTGGAAAATAATGCAGAGCCAAGTCTAAAATCTCAAGATACACAATGTAAATGTGGAAAAAGAGGCACCATGAGGTGAAAGGGAGCTATCTACTTTTATCTAACATTCAATTAAATGCTGACCTTTAAAATGTCGTTATATGCTCTTATGCTTTATCTTATGTTGGTTTCAACAGCCTCATCACTCATTGTTTTTCTCAAATCAATACTAAAATGCAGAGCAGACTAACACCTTCAGAGGAGCTGAGTTGATGAGTGATGTCTTTATTATACTCCTGCAAATGCAGCTATTTGTGTTGTGTAAATACCACAGCAGCAACAGAAATGCTTGTATGCACTCCAGGAGGATCAGAGTTCGTCTATTATGTTCTCCACTGAGCACACAATGGGTTTAAAGAGATTATCTATTCTACTGTGGGCATTTGTCTAATGCCCACATTTTGAAAATTCCATCATGTCAAGCTGTATGTCACTCAGTGTAACAAACTATGGTACATGTATCACAACTGCTCAAATACTGTGCTCTGCAATTATTTAGCTAGTGGCTGATATTTTTGTGTGTTAGTCACAACACCACCATTATCCCACACTTAATTCTGCCAGATGACAGACTGCCAGAGCAAGAGTTTTCAAGCATCAGAAAGAGAACAAGAAAGTGCAAGTGTTATTTATTTTTGATGACTAATTTAGTAAGAACCTCATATAATTGTTGCTGTCTAGTCATTAAAAGTACTTTTCAGGTTTTCACTAAAAGCAATTACTTTGAGTGTTGAGAACAATAAACCCCACATTCTAAAGGGCAAATTAAAATCCTATGTTCTTAATCTGTCAATATTGTGACACCTCAATGCTATGGCAAATACCATCCCCTCTATTAAAAATTATCATATTGATCATTCTTGAAATCCATTCTTGGCACTCCCCTTAAAATGACATCTTTTGCATACCACATTACATGTGATATTATTAATGTAAAGCTAACAAATGATTAATTAAACCAGAGATCAGAACTCTGCCTTTGACAGCAGTATTGTCAGCAAGCTGGCAAGGAATTTGTCATCAAGTAATAGTAAAATCATTCTCCTGACGTAGCCTGTAGACATTACAAATAGTTCATTTGTAAATGTAGGGGATAAATATTTCTTGTTATTAAAGGAGAAAATTTTGCAAAATATTTTTTTTATGTTTAAGCTGTAATTCCAGGTAAGATTAGTGAGAATGTAAACTCTGGTGAAGACCAAAGAACTTTATTACTTATGAGATTAAATAACAACCTTCAACACTGAAAGATGAAAGTATTTTCAATAATAAAAGATTACATTATACAGTAAAGAGCTGAGGTTTTAAAAATAATAAATGCTGTGAACTCACAGTGTGGGACAGAAGTTGCTTTGTTATTACTGGATGCCAGGAGATTTTGTTTGCCCGTTTAACAGCAAGACAACTTACAACATTCTGCTTCAGGAGGTTAAGACAAGAAAAGTAAAGATTAGAAACAGCTAGATTTGATTCCATGTGACAATTCCTGTGCTTTTAGTCCTCACTGAGCACACATTAGGATAATAGCCTTCTCAATAAATGGCCAGGAGATCGGAAAGATCTGAGCTGAGGAGTGTAACTGAAAAGTTTAAAGTGAAATTTTTGAGTACTGCCTTCTGAAAATCCTTTTAAATAAAAACTGTGAAGTTGGCACAGCTGAGTAAATTGACACAGAGAGTTTTAGCACCCATTTTCTATCCTAAGCTACACTTTTTTTGCTGGAAATGTGCATTTCAGCCCTGCTTTCATTCCTTCCCCTTTCCTTTCCCCGATGGTACTGTAGGCATTATGTGAGAGTGTGGCATTGCCTACAGCCATTCAAAGGGAGACTTATTCCTGAAAATACTGACCTAGTTATGCTGTGCAAAAGCTCTGAACACATATTTAAGTCCAAAAAGTTGGGCAAAACTTGAAAGCTGCCTAAAAATCCCAACTAGTAATGGTACTGTAGCCATAAGGGTCAAAAGGTACAAGAAGGGTAAAGTTATAAACAAAAAAGCAGTTTTTATAAAACCAATAGAGTGACCAGAAAAGAGGCTAAGATTTCAGGGGTACAAATCCTTGATCAGGTACCTGAGGACTCACATAGGAACCTGAAAGCTTCTTTACTTTTTTCCATTTCAAGGAAGCACTTTTTTCAGTATGACTTTTAGAAAAGAATTTCAAATCTCAAATAACAACAGCAGAAAATATGATCAAACACAGCTATTACAATCATACACCTCTTGTAACCCAAGTCCCTGCCTTCATTCCATGAAAACCATGACAACTGATACACAGTTCCATGCAAAGTGTATCCTTTGCTTATGCTTATGAAGTGGGAAACTTCACCACATGGTTTAGAAGCTTCCATTTTAAACTCAGAAAACGAATAATTAACAAGAACAGTAGTTTTTAATAGAAGTGATTTGTTGTTCTGCTGATCTAAAATGTATTCCCTGATTCCTCTGCTGGGTTGACATACATTTGCTCCATCTAGTGGGAAGTTAATTAAGACATTTCCTTCAGAATGGAAATACTTCTTAAGTTATTTGAAAACAGATAGTGAAAAGCCAATTGAGCCATTGTTCTTTTGCTAGTAAGCGTTATAAAGTAAATTATATATGGCCTACCAGTTTTATAGTTGTGTTTGAAAGAGAAGACTTCATTTCTAAACTTTACTCCAACATTTGACAACGAGAAGAGAATAGACCTTGTTTGTCTATCTCATCTGTGTGTATTAAAGGTAGCCTAAAACATCATTACTGTAGGCCTCCAAAGGCAAGCAGAGAGATGCTTTGCATTTTGACTCTGCAAAAATTCCTTATGGTTCCCATTTCTAATAAAGGACAGAAGAACAAACAGGCAAAGCATGGGTTGCTCACCCTCCTATCAGTCCTTGGGAATGTCATGGACTGATTCCTCTTGGAACACGCTTCCAGGCACATGAAGGACACGGTGGTGACTAGGAGTAGTTATCATGGATTTCCCAAGGGTAAATCATGCCTCTTCAACCTGACTGCTTCCTCCCACATTTCTAGGTGAAGGGAGAACAGTGACTATCATTTAGAAAGGCTCTCCACACCATCTCCCCGTTTCTGTAACCAAGCTGGGACATCAGACTTCAGATGGTTAACAACTGCATGGATGAAAACTGGTCGGATGGTCAGGCTCAGAGGGCAGTGGTTCAGGGGTTGTATCCCTCCTGGTGCCTGGGAACAACAGCAGTCCCACAGATGTCTATCTTAAGACCAGTCCTGTATGACATTCCTACCAAGGGTCTGCAGGAGGTGATGGAGTGCACACTCAGCAGGTTTTCAGATGACACCAGATGGGGGAACACTCAAGGGCAGGGCAGCCATTGGGATGAATTTATGCACGCTGGAGGAATGGGCTGACAGGAAACTTCTAAAATTCACCACAGAAAAATGCAAATACTGGCACTTAGGAAGGTAGAAGCTACAAACAAAACAAGCTGGGGCTGTCTGAGTTGGGAGCAGACCAACTGAAAAGGACTTGGGGCTCTTGGCACACAGAATACTGGGCATGAGCCAAAGTGTGTCTTGGCAGCAACGTACACAAACAGCATCCTGGGCTGTGTGAACCACAGCAGAGTGAGCACACTGAGGGACACCACTATCTGCCTCTACCTGGCTCTGTTAGACAGACCCTGAATGCTGCTGCCAGTTTTGGCCCCCACTCAAAGCACGAGGTCAGCAAAGGACCATCAGGGCAGTTGGTGGCTGGAACACTGGTCTTACAAGGAGAGGCTGAGGCAACTGCACTTGTTCTGCCTTCTGTGGAAGGATGAAAGGTAAGAGGTGTAAGTGGGAACAAGAGTGCTTCAGCCTGGCCATAAGGAGAATGTTCACCCTGTGAGGACAGCCCAGCGTGGAGAAGGCTGCTCAGAGAGGTTGTGTGGTCTCCATCCTGAGAGGCTTTGGCGACACAGCCAGTTAACCCCCTGTTCATGGAAACCCCTAAAGCAGAGGGAATGGTTACAATGAAGATCCCCTTAGTGAGATTGTTACTTTAAACAAAAATCTTTTCTTTCTTCCTCATCTTTCAGGCTTGTTTGCCTTTTCTTTTAATTTTAACATTTCCTTTGCATTTTCATCTCACTTTCCACAATGTTTCTTCCATGGGACAGGGAGGAGTGAGGTGTGGTAAGATAAATCTACTTCTGTGAACCAGAGATTTGAAATTACAGTTTAAAACCACCTGACACAGCCTCTGCCTTCCCACAGAAACTCCCTCTCCTATCTAGAAAACTCCTTTTTTTATTTTTTTTTTTTTTGAGACAGATAGTATATCCCAAAACCTCATTCCCAAAGTCAAAACAAAAAACACTGTTTCAAGACAGACTGGCCAATGAAATGCAGATAAGAAACTGCTTTTGGAATATATCAATATGTTAAATAAAAAAGGTGCAGTGAATACCTCAAAGTTTGACTGTCTCAAATAGACATTTTGATGCTCAGAAAGGACAAGAAACAAGACAAATACCAGACAATTCATAATTCCACAAGAAATGCAGGTTTATCAGATGAATAGTCTGAGCAATGGTAGCTCCTTCAGCAAAGATTTTGCTCCAACACGCCAAATCAATCTGTTTCTCTTAAACGAATTATGCTAAATGATCACACTTTAAAAAAAATTCCTTGAATAGATTAATATATCCCTCAGCAAGAGGTTGCCAATGATAAGCACATTTCTCAAACTGGAGTAGATGAAATTATTACCTACAACCTCAAGATATGTTCAAGTCTCTTCATTCTCAACTGACCCTCTCATCTGACCTGCCAGTAAAACAGATCATCTTTAAAAAAGATACACAGAATAGGCCTGTCCATCAAAAACTAATGCATAATTCAAAAATGCACAGTGTAATGCACAGTCCATTTCTCAGAGTGCAGGTACCGCTGCCATCATCCTTCCCACATATGACTTATTATTAAGTGGAAGTTTCTCAGTTTTAGCAGCTATTCCTCCCAGACATTAAGACAATGGAAATAAAACCACCCTAGCAATGAATCCTATATCCATTACCTTCATTCCTGCTTTTAATTATCAAGAGGCTTCAGATGCCCAGAACACTCATCCACCCACATTAAGTCACTCAGTAACCAATAATGTTCAACTGAATGATCAGTGCCAGTTGACGTGGAACTAAGTAACCCATTAGGGCCATCACTGTGCAAACCAGCCTTCATGTCACAAATCACTAATTTGATTCTGCTTTAAGAGGCTGATAGCCCTCATTCCCAAGTAGGCTCCCCAAGCAAAGTGGAATTAAACACACACACGACACACACACAACCGCCCCTCAAAGAACACTGTTTCAGGTATTGCTTCTGAACAAATTATTTATTACGTGATTGCGTTAGAATTTTTGTACATGCTGAAGAGAATCATACAACAGCTTTTCTAGTTCTATGTAAACTGCCTGTTATTACATTCAACAGGCCATGGAAAATTCTTGGATTTATATGTGAATGAATTCTTTAATCTGGGAGGGTTTTGTGACCAAATCGTGTAAAAGGCAGTAAGGAATATTCTTCTCAAAGACACCAAGTGAGAAATTTATTCAGATCAGTCCCTTCCCTTTGCACATTTTTTCACAATATGCAGTTTTGACAGCCTCTGCTGCCCAGTGAAATGAAAGGGAAGTTATTCAACACAACTCTGCAATTTGCTAACGGACTGACACAGATAAAAATGGCTCAAAGACTCACACAAGATCTGTGAAAATCAAACACAATCTTACATAGGAAATTTGGCTTTCTTCATGTCTAAACTGAGTCTTCCACATGTAGCCAGGGTTTATTCTCTTTGTAGCCACTATGAATTTGTAACACAGATTTTCTCCACTCTTGTGCAACTTTTTATACCAATGAAAACACCTCTCCTAACTTTCCCTTCTCTCTCCCCTTTGGTTCTCTGTTCCCTGGGCTAATTATGACTAACCTATTCAGTGTTTTTCTCATAGGTCACATTGTCTAATGCTCTGGTTATAGCTGCAATAAATTAGAGTGCACATGCTTAAACAATCAGGGAATTACAGGTTCTCACTGCTCATTTTGGGACCATAAAACCCCAATTCCTCTATTTTTAACTAAGTTTCCTATGAAGCAGAGTAACTGCAACCAATTGTGACTCAATAAAATCTTTCTTGGTTTCAAAGGGAGAAATCGGTCTTTAAGAGATCTCCAGTATAATCTGACTTGCACAGTAAGTGAATAGGCAAGAACTAATGAATCTAAACACAAATTAACCATAACCAGCCTAAATTCAATCAGTAACTGCACTGATAGCATATGCCATAGCAATGGATTTAGAAAAGAAAAATATAAGTCTTCCTTGATAGAACAGAATACAGGGACATTTTAAAATGCAAAATAAGTACTTGTTAGAAAAGTATTAATGAGATTTGTTCGATTTGTCATTGATGCTGCCAACCTATATTTTTAAGTTTTTGTGGAAACTGCTCAGGCACATGAGCAATTTTAGTAAAACCTCTTCAGCCAGTTAAGTGTTAAAACTAGATCTGGCTTCACATCTCCTGAAAAGGTTTAGTTTTGGCAATGAGAACAAACTCGTCTGATAAACTAACAAGGGTTGAGGCATTGCAGAATGTAGTTGGAGTGATGGCCAAGGTATCTCAGTAGAGGAATGGTCTGCAAGGCATGTGAATTCCAGCTTGTACATATGTGCATAATCACACCAACTTCACTGGGGTCTGAATTACTGGTCCCCAAAAGCTGGGGTGGGAATATGGCCCTGGTGAGCGTCCTCCTGTCTCCATGAACTACCGCTGTGGGACAGCAAGGATGAAGCCAAACTCCTTCCATGAATAAACTAAGCACTTCAAAGCTTAGTGGTTTGTTAATTTATATTAACCTGCAACTCACAAAATGTAAGGCAGCAGAAAACAGAGATGTCCTGGGAACTGGGTGAACCAGAGATTATGCTTCTACAAAAGGGTAGAAGCCATAAAGAGCAGCCTCCTCATCAGTGCTCAGCTTTACACAGAAAGAACACACAATGTGGTTTAATGACACTTGCAGTTAAAAGAAAGGAAAACTTGAAAGGAAAAAAACCTGAGAAACAGCAAATATGGATTTATCAAGGATAAATCGTGACAAAACAATCAAACTTGCTTCTTTGATAGGATAATACCTTTTCGTGGATAAAAAAGCAGAAGTTTTTGTAGTGGGACCGAGGTGGAGTACAGCCATGGTGCCACTTACTTTTGTCTAGCTCAAATGACATCCCTGGCATGCAGAAACTACCAAGTACATAGACTGAGAGAGACTTCAGGGCACGTGAACATGGGCCTCTGGCCTTCAACTTTGTATTCAAGCATCCATCTTCTAACCTACATGATATGCCAAGGTAGCTTTTAGTGCAGATGTCCTCCCTTCTAACAAGATTTTTGAAGGGGATTACTGTGTTATGCAACTCCTGCACATAGTTCAGTATCTTTGAAGTTTGCAGTTGATTACAGTGTTTATTTTAGCTAAGATAAAAATCAGAATTTATGCACTAGTTACCCTTTTCCAAAGAGACTGGCACCCTGTGGGAATTCCAGTTTCTGTGCTTTACAAAAGACAATTCTTACACTGTCCTAGTATCAGGCAGGAGAAGAAAATCTGCATATAAACAACACAAGACAAACTGTAAGGCAACAGGAGAGAAAATGGAAAAGGAATGAAAAAAGGAGAGGAAGGAAAAGAAATTAAGAGGACACAAAGAAACACCACAATTCCTCAAAGAATACTATCCCCCATCTTCGTGGTAAGCTATTCATGAGGGTTGCTGAATGGTCCCTGACACGAATTTCAATTGTTCCTCTTACTTCCTCTTTGTGGAGGATGGTATTTTTTGGCAATTAATAACGCTCAACTTTTTTTCTTCCCCAGGCAGCGGATAAATCTCAGAGCTCATCAACATACCCAAGAATAAACAAAAAAAAGGAGCAGAGATGTATCACAGCCTAAACCCAAACTATGCCTGATAAAAGCTGCCTGCCAAACCCTTGAGCTATCTGGCAATCCCGCAGACTGTATAAGACTGAACCATTACATCTCTAAATATCCAGGCTGCAGGTAATAGTTGCGATTGAGTTTTCTGGAACAGAAAATACCAGGAGAAAAAGAACCTATTTATTGATGAACTAAGCACAACCTAAAATTTCATCTGAATTTTACTCTACTGGGTGAGAAACATGAGATAATTTTATAGGGAGAAAACAAACCTGTAAATTACAAAGCTAGTATGTTCTACAAATGCATGGTGCCATTTGCCATTTAATAACCCAAACACAGAAACAAAACCAACAATACAGCAGCAACACTATCAGACAGGATGATCTTTTCAGTCAGGAAAAAATAACTCCCTTCATGAGGATACTTTCTGCAGGTAAAAGGCAACTAGAGCAAGTCACCTGCTTTCTGACCTGTGAGTTTCCTCTAAATGGCAAGAGCAAATCAAGCAGCCAAGCCTGAGATGGTGGAAGCTGTAAGATGCAAGGCTTAAGGCTCTGTTAATGGAATGGAACAGCCATGTGGAAAGAGAAGCCTAAGTTTAGGCAGACACAAATTTAGGTTTCATCTCTGTTGGGGACTGGCTACATTTCAGCAATAAGTGATTAATCACAAACCTCAAAACTGGTAAATTAATTCACAGTTTCCACTGGTGCTGCTCAGCCTAAAATCAGGGTAAGTTCTACTTCTGGCTTCGTTTACCAAAGTGACAAGTAAATGTTTATTTGTTGCCCACTGACCAGCCAGACTGAGCTCCACACTTGCATGGGTGTGATCTTGCATCACTTCAAGCACATAACCCTGTGCTTGCTACAAGGGGTTCACCCTTGCTTGCTGTGTTTAGCATTTCCTAAGTGAAAAAGCGAACCATTATTCATGTCTGTTCTTTATTTCCTAAATAGTAATTAAGTCTCATACTTGGTTTTTTTACACATTTGGAATCTGACTTCTCCAAGCCCACACACCTTTTCAGAGTGTATTTGACAGCACATCCCTGTGGGGTCAGCAAAGCTCACAGTCATGCTCAGGTGGGATGCCCGATTGGTTTCTCACCAAGTCAGAAGGGACTGATTCTCTTTCTGGTAACACATCAACAGCAAATGCAGAGCTGTCTGACACCTGCTTATCTGATTTCCTCGATGAACAAACTACACGCTGACCATAAAGTAGGCAAAAGGCATGCACTGCTGTGATTAATACAGTATATATAGGGGGAAGAACAAGGGATGGTAGTTATCCAGCTGCCTCTGACCTCAATTACTGCGGCCAAGTATGTGCCTGCCCTGCAAGGCCTACACACAGTCAGCCAGTGAACTCCAGTGTCTCTGAATAACCATGATATTCCCCTGCGTGTGCTGGCCATGACCCCAACAGAGGGAACTTGATAACACTGTAATAGGGGGATGAGATTGCTGGAATGGGAGCCACAGCTGCTCTGGGTGCACAGGGGCTGAGGTGAGCATGAGCTGACAAAGCCATTCTCAGGGACACAGAATTGTACCTATGTGCATCCCCAAGCTGCCACTGCCTCACACTGAATAGTCACCAGCAGTTCTTTATTCTTTCTACTTCACATGCATATGCTTTGCTGTATCATAACATGAGAGTTATGATTATTTTTGTGGGTGAATTTAACACTGTAACAACCTGTACGATCATTTCTTATGCTCTATTTCATGCTGGGCCACATTCAGGAAAAAGGCTTCTACTTTCCGAAATAATTCTGTCCAACTTGCTGAACAACTGAGTTTTCTTATATTTTCTACAATCATTGTACGCAGACTACTTCATGAAGGAACTTGGAGGCACAACAAGGCACTTGGAGTAACAAACTGATCTGATGTTAATGTTACTGCTCCAATTTCCTAATAACTAAAGTACTTAGTATAACAATTACCTCTGAGGCCTCTTGCTGTTTGCTAAGTTATACTGAAGGAACGGTGCTCTAAAACAGCAATTCCAACACAATCCATGTGCTAGATGATGCACAGTACTCCCTTGCTGCAACACACTTCAGTACTCATATACACTGACTTTGTTGATAATATAATGAAGGGTCTCTTTCCTCTCTATTTTAAGACCAGGCTCTAAGTCCCAGAGTTTCTCAGGTAATTAGGTAGTATCTGTTTTGTCAACCTCCACAGAATCTTTTCAGGTAAACAGTACTTTAAAATACTGTCTTTCATTTGTCAAGCTCAGTGGAAGATTTTTTTTTTTTTTTTTTGAATCCTCCAAAGAATTTTCTTTCAGAGTTTCTGGTTTTTCTGAGTCAGTTTTCCCTGTTATCACAATGCCTCCTTGCCCACCTGCCTCCAGCAACTCTGCACCCCAACTCTGAGCACACTGTCAGGAAAATAACCTGGAGCGATTCAAGTTCACAAAAGATGTTAAAAACAAAAACAAAGAAAAAAATAAAAAAAGGGCAGGAAGGTACCATTAACAGCAGAACCCGAACTCAAGCATACCCATGGAATGCTAAGGAATTATAAGAACACAAACCAAAAGAACTCAGAGTTAAATAAAGACGTCATTAATCCCAAACCTTTCTTACTGTCACAGTGCTTTATCAGCAAGGACACGCATGACAGGAGGAGCAGATCTTACACTGCTACACCCACGTCAGAGCACAGAATGACACAGACCACGGCACTGCGACTCCTGTGCCAGCAAAACCGAGATCTCCGTCTAACGCACACAGAACCACTACTAGTTTTTTGAAGTCCAATTACATACTGAACACATTTGTAATGTACCTCATTGCTTTCCTGCATCCTGCTAAAAAAATCCATCCTACCAGATACATTGATTCCACGGGGAAAATAATGGCATTTGAGAAATTCCAACTAGGCCATGGACCTTAGAGATGGCTGTGATCAGTAAAGGGATCTGTGGCCAGATTTATACTGAGCAACAAAGAACTCTGAGCCAGAACTGGCACTAGCACTGAAAGGGCTGATATCAGAACCAGCACTACAGCCTGAGCTATTAACACTACTGAGAGCCTGCAGTCTCCATTTCCAGGCCTGCATTTCTTATACTCCAGTGAACCAGGTGGCAGGATGCATATTTGAATGGAGTATCTACAATTTGTAACACTTTAGCTGTGCCCCCCAGTTTCAGTTCTGGTAATTCAGTCTTTCCCTTTTAACAGAATAATATTAATTCCATTTCTCTGGGAATATAATTTATATTAGACAGTAAGCACCAAGTGGCAAGGAAGGAATACATATCACTTTTTCTTGCTATAAGAAAAAAAAAAAAAAACACAGAAAAGATTTTAATGTTCCAGAAAAAATACTGTTATGTGCTTAAGTTTCCAATGAGCCACTTAACCAGAGCTATCAAATAATTCTGGAAAGTTCTGTTTTCTTGAAAGAGAGGGATAATTTTGTGAACAATTAAAAGCATAATCATGTGTGACAGTTGCAATGTAATTTAATCCCTAGACGGGGAAGAATTGACATTTAAAGTAGTATTAAGTCAAAACTATTCATGCCATCCATTTCTGTACAAAGCATATTGACTTCTCTGTCTGAACCAGTAATCCCAGCACTAGGAGATTCCGATGGTAAGCCATGTAGCAATTTGCTGCTGAGAAGTTCTTAATTCACAGCCTTGCATGACGCCTAAGGCTGTGTAGTTTGGGCAGAAGACAACACCAATTTGCCAGGATGGATAATTGCACACATGCCTTGCAATGGATACAGTCTGCAGCTGATGCTTCCACCACTGGTCTCTGTACGAGCATTTCTGAAATCATTTACTATTTTTATCTGTGATGTATCCATAAAGCTTTTCTTTTTTCCTTTCTTTCTTTTTTTTAAAAACCAACACAACCCGACATCTTTTCCATTGGCTGACACTTTACAAAATGGAAACCTCAAACAGATTTAAGAAAATTCCATTTTTTACTGGGAAAAGATAGGTCATACATTCACGTACAGAATGTAAGCAAGGAAGCATCAACGCAGCAAACAGTGGTAAAAGTATTAGAGATAGTAGTTGCATGCGATGTAGCAAGCACCTTGCTTTTATAAGTAAGATTTAACATAAACTATCACTTTGTTTGACCCATCAGTTCTCCATTACTGTCTTAACATTACAATACAAAATTAAAAAACAAACAGTAGTCAGACTTGGCTCGACAGGGCCCTGGGTAACATTGCTTTCAACAGGAGGTTGGACCAGATGATCTCCTGAGGTCCTTTCCTTCCGTGATCCTCTATGCACACTTTTCTTTCCCCTCACTGACAAGAGCGCGACATGAGTCAAATGTGTGACAGTGAAAAGTAAGGTGGGGTTCAAAGGATACTGCAGTATTTCTGTCTTAGAAAGAAGGCTCCATTAACCACAATATTTGGATAAAAATAAAACCCAACCGAATAGTATTAAAAGAATTTCTAGTAACAGGGAAAAAAAACTAATACATGTTAACATACAGTAATGATGGGTTTGAACATGGTACTACCCGAGTGGTGAGTTCCTGGCACTGATTCAAAATACCCATTTCCATTCAGTCATATCTAGAGTCACCTGGATGGTGCACATGAAATGCTGCTTTGGAGGGGAAAAAAACATCTTCCCCATCAGACCTGCATGCAAGATCTGGCCTGACAACATCAAGTGCTTTCTCATAAACTTATTAGACATGCAATTAGAGAAAGACTGCTCCTCCAGCATAGACATAAAACAACATGAGAGCTCTGCATATGCCTGCTCAGAAGGGGGCAACTCCTTTTGACATTCCTATACTAATGGATGATTTCTATGTGCAGAAATAATGTAGCGTATGGACGTAAAAGGACCATTTTGGAATTGCATATATGAGGATAAAGGGGGCACTTACAATCTTAGTTTTATATGTAAAAAGAACCCAGAATCTAAAATCCAAAATTTCCCTGTAAAACCTGAGCAACTGCCTGGAGTGTGGGAACAGGGGCAGCAACCAGAAGGACGTACAACAAACCGAAAAGTTAAAACCTGCTAGTCTGAAAGAGCAGGAACACAGAAGCACAAGCACAGGGTGTTTCTCTTATTTTTTCTTAACAAAACCAAAACCAAACCAAACATTCCACCATTTCCTAACTATGGAAATAATACTCTGTCTGTGCTCTGGCTTTCATTCCCATGCCTGTGAGGGGAAGGGTGAGCATTTGATTTTTCCTCTTCTGTCTCCCTCCCTTCTACCTAAGATGTGAACACATCATTTGTTTTAAAAATCAATAAATTATTTGTATTTCTACTAACAAAGGTTCTTTTTGTGGAAACACCTCAGCTCTTAAGAAAAGATGCTTGTGATGGCAACTGTGGCAACCCTAAACTAAAGATATTTCTTAGAGTAACATCCTGCCCACATTTTAAAGAAAAAAAAGATACAATTTCCAAGGGAAACAAGAGATGGGTTTTCTTTACAGAATCACTGCTGAGCAGCTTTTTGCTCTGTAAAGCAACAAAGTCAGCAACACTACCACAGAGAACCAGAACAGTCATTTGATTTGTCAAAGATATTAAAGGGCTTAAACTAATGAAACTTTGAGGCCTTTGAGAGTTTGTTACATGGTACATTACCATGAAATACAAGCAAATTTATATGTATAGTTGTTAGCCAGAAAAGAGGGATTGGCTTTATTCATTTGGGAACACAAACTCCCCCAGTACTAAATGGAGATTAGCATTTTAAAAAATGTCAGCATGTTAAATTGAAATGTATGCTGATTGTCCCCCAAAACTGTTGCAGTGAAAGGAACTTTGATAAGACTTCTGCAAGGTAAAGTAATAATAACAATGACTGAGTTTATGATGCTAATGCAGACGTAAATTTAAACAAGTAAGTAATTGTACAGTATGAGATGGCTTCCCAGGTAGGATAAAGAAAACAGACATTTTTTTGGAAAATATGTATGTACATGAATCAAGATATGAAATATAACCTATGTGGGATAGTACTTTGAGTTAAGTTTTCCCAATAATGGTACATCAAGGTTGGTGATCCTGACTTGAGATGTTAAAAAGCCAAGTAATATGGCAGGGACAAGTAGCTGTCAGAAGCTTTTACTTGCAAGTATGCATATTTGATCTTGGCACTAAACAGTCTTAACTCACCTCTATTTAGGGTTCTGCACCACAAATGTAACATTCCCCACTAATACCTTTTATGTGACTCAGGATAAAAATCTGAAAAAGGAACAGGTGCCCAACTATCCCTAACAGAGAACAGGTATTTCTTCTACACTATTTTTTAAAGACATCACATACTATATTTTTTTTCAGTCACACTGTTTCTAGATGTATCAATCTCTGGATGACAGGACTTAAGCTGACAAGTAGCTGAGGAAGGAAAGGTCAGCTCTGACCTACTTAGGTCACAAATGACCAGAAAGTGCTGAGAGGTGCAGGTCCAAGTGGAAAACTATTGCTGCAGAAGTTCTGCCCCTTGTGCAATTGGTGTAGGATAGGAAAAAAAAAATGAAGAAAAGGACATTTATCAAACTTCCCAATATATATTTGTAATGGGTTAGCATCACTCACAAATTTCAGACCAACCACAATGAAGTTTACCAAGGCTGTTTGAACTGTTCCTTGTCCTTCTCTCCCATGAGGCCTCAGGGCTTTCTTGGAAAAACAAACTATTAAAAGATGCAGTAAATGTCTTTTTTCCCTCAAATGCTTCCCTGCTTTGCTTTGTTTTCTCTAACTTTTAAACAGAGATCCGATTCGTGGCTGCTATTGCCTGCATCTGACAGGATCTAACTCGTTTGTACTACAGAAGTGAAAACAGGTAGAAAACTCTGCATGTGTAGGATAATTCTGGCATTAATAAAAGCCAAGGTAGAATTTAAACTAGACACTGGTTGAAGGGCTTTCACCACTTGCTGTCTTCCTTTCCAAGAGGTCCATGTTCTGAAAATTCCTCTGATTCTGCTGGGTATAAGAGAATGTAGTCTGCTGTGATGTCTCTTACTGAGAGAAATCAAATGTATCAAAGAGCTCAAAACCTCTACTAAGGATGAACTCTTACATTTCTTTAAAGCAGAATGAAAAACCACAAAGAATTTGCAACCAAAAAAAAAAGAAGAAAAAGGGAACCCCCTCCAAGAGTGTTCTCAGGAAGCCAAAACATTTTGAAAAGCATTACACTGTAGACACCTGAACGTGTAGCTAAACTGAGCTTGAGTTTTCAAAGGAAATGAAAAACTACAGTAGAAGACTATCAGCTAAAGAAATAGACATACAGGGAATGGGTTGCGAATGCAGTGAAGATCTAGTTGAAATGAAAGTATCTAGGTAAGACAGAAAAGCAAAATGAATGCTTTGCCTCAGTTTTCAGGGGGGTGGAGATCATGCACAAACGGTGAAGAGAATGGCTGTGCAAAACAAACTCAGAAAATCTGACACCATAAACTCTGGAGGGAACCTACAGTCCCCAGGGCAGAATTCTGAAGGAAACAGTAGATGGAATACACATTCAGTAGATAAGATTTTTAAGAAATGCATCAAAATGATGCACTGTATCAGATAAGAACTGCAGTCTCAACATGCATTTTCCATCTCTCCTAAAAATACAGAACATGGGTTCCTCATTCACTGCTTCCATGAACATAAGTGTAGTAAAAGCATTTTGCAGAGAGTATACAAACCTTTTGCCCTCTTCTTTGTCTCTGAAAAACTTACAGCTGTTCACTTCTTTATCCTCCAATAAAAACAAAGAATTTGGTGAAACTTTTGACTCGGTGAATTCTTTTCCACTGTTCTTGGTATATTTCTGTTAGGATGACTTTATTACTGCTTCACCTATGAGTAGTTGTTATTCATTTGAAGTCACTACTTTCCACTGTGTTTAATATCCTAATGGGATATTACTAGCTGTTACTACAATCCAGCTGTCTCATATTCTTCAACTAAAAACAACTTCATACAGAAGCTCTTTTTTTTCTTTAAGACATTCTAGGATTAATCTTTAATTATGCAGCATTTAGTATGTATTGCCTCAAAAACTGTCAACCTGTTTCCTTTGACTTTGCTATATATTTCACATGGCAGAATTCTTGTCTTTAATAGTACTAATTATCTTAATCTATGTCCATAACATCAATATCCTGACTAAAACGCTATCCAGACAGAGTCCAAATGTTCCTGTGCAAAATCAAGCTGACAAAGTCTCTATAATCTAACAAAAATCAGATGTCTAATGAGTCAAAAAATGACTGAGGAATGTGGATATGTCCTGGATCACCTATCCAGTGGTTTCAAATCAACAGCTACCCTTGAATTAAGTAATCCTTGCTAGTGAAACAATGAAAACATCTTAAGGGAAGCATTGTGCAGTTCCAGAGGCATTCCTATTACAGCTCAGCAGTACAACACACCCTCCACTATTTAGCTGCTCTCAAGTGTTACTCACATTATACCTGCAGGACCAAAATGAATGTTTTATGTACCTATGGTTAAGCTTGAACATAGCAATGCATAGCTGATAATCTGCATTAACACCAGTACTGGGCAGCATTTTACAGTTAGGAACTCTATTTTTAAAAACATTCTCTCTGTGTAATTACATGCTTGAAATGCTTCCTGAGCAACTGATCTAGAGTGTTTCTGCTTTTACTTTGATGTTGAAAAATTGCCCCCCGCCCCGTGAATGAGTGGCCTTGGTTCATTTACATTTCTCAATTATATTTTGATCAACAATTTCTTATCCTGATTCAGCTTTGTAATCCCCTGTAATCAGCGACCCGTTGTTCTCTGGCACCGCCGGCAAGTCCCCGTAAGTTGGCCACAGAACACTTCTATTTCCTCACCTTGGCTGCTGTGCCAACAGCGTATGTCTGAATAACCATCAGACTTACTAAAGCTTCTTACAAGCACTGAAAGGAAACTGGCATTGTCTGGAATGTATCTAATTAGGAATGCAAATACATCCTCACTCAGAAAACGAATGCCAGGGTTTCCTCCACGCTTTCTCTGCACTGGCAGTCAGTGCCTCTAAGGGGTGGTGGAGGAGCCAGCTAACATTTCACCAAACCTCAAAAAAACGCTCTCATGACTGTGCCTGAATAATGGTATTCATTAAGCACAAAGCTGCACATGTCCCTTTTAATGATTTTTCTTTTTTTTTTAGTCTCCTGAGCTTTTGTCAGGACTTGCAAAGCAGAAGCACAAGATGGTACTGACAGAAATCTTCATATTAATAGTGTCCATTTTGGTGCGCAGTGAACCCGTGATTTTAGGAATGCACTCTGCATTCACACAGTGCATGTGCACTGGGCACTGTGACTATCTACAGTTTCTTCAGAGCTCACTATTAACCCTCATGCTTCAGAAAGAAGTACAGGGGATACAATATCCTTTTCTGAGTTCACACACACACATTACAAAGGACTAAGAAAATACAGTTTCCTGCAGAGCTGTGCCTGCGTCTTCATAGAAGCTGACTGAAGCTTTGTTATGCTCCTCAGTGCATTTCCCAATTTCCCAAAAATTAAAAAATCCATAAAGGAATCAGCTGACAATCAGCTGGAGGTCAAGCCCAAGAAGACTGAACATACAGAAGATTCAGATCTCACTGAGGAACAGACAGAAGCAACTCCGCAATCATAAAAAAAAAAGCAGGAGTCCCTGATTCACTAAGGGAAGGTGGGATGAGCATGTTTGTTTTGCCATGTAAATCCAGCTCACATAAACTTTTACTAGTATGGGCAAGATGTTGGATGTTTCAGGATCTTTCCTTAGTATATAAACAATTTCCTAATTGACAACTGCAATAAAGATGACACATTTTAATCATTTTGCACATCGAAATTCCTAGTGAAACATTTCAACTTACGCAATATGTTAAGACTAATATTTTTCACATCAGAACCCCAACTCTCAGTCAGCCTTTTCTCACAGGAGAAGTGCTCCATCCCTCAGCTCTTTTTTGTGGCCCTCCTCTGGACTAGTCCAACAGGTCCATGTCTCTCCTGTGCTGAGGGCCCCAGAGCTGGATGCAGCACTGCACGTGGGGTCTCACCAAAGAGGAGCAGAGGGGCAGGCCCACCTCCCATGACATGCTGGTCATGCCAGCCTGGAATGTTTTTGGATTTAAAGGAAAAGAAATGAGTAATAACTTTGTTCTCAACTGAAAAGTCAAGGCAGAAGACAAACCTCCTCTGAAAAAAGTCTATATATATTTTTATTAACGCTTAATTTCATTTAAAAACAAAATTGCCGAACCTCCATATATTACAGCTCAGGTTTTTTATCACTTGAAGTGAAATTTATGAACTGAAGATGTTTGGGAGAAATTCTGCGCCTGACAAAATTCTGTTTTGGATTTTAAAAATAAGTGGTTCTGAAGCAGTTTCTCAAACTGCAGGAAAAACTCCAGGGTAAGTGCAGTGATTGTAATTGTGTAAGATTGACAGAAATCAGGCTGTGAAGTCATGTGATGGGAAGCTGAAAAAACTCCAAGAAGGGATTATCAGAATCACCTGAATATACTCTCAAGTTCCTACATTCCACAGGTTAAAGCTGGAGAACTGCAGATTTGGGGTTGTAGCTGCAAGTTGATAATTAATGAAGAGAACGAAGATTTTTATCAACCAAACATAACTAATTACTTTTAAAGAACAAAAGACATTTTTATGCAACATTCTGGTTTTGTACTCAATGCAATTCTACACTTCTAGAGTTACAATCATGTGTGTTTCAGGGTAATCCAAATTTCCCAGATCAGTTCAACCTGGATATGAGCTTAGGGGCACTGATCACATACACAGTTCTAAATTCTCCTCAGAATGCCCTGATATCCTGAACTATCTCAGAAATGAATACTAAAAGAACAAATTAAAAACTCACCCGAATCATCATGACTGAGCACCTGATGTTGTGAATCGCATCATACACCTTCTTAGAAATGTCCACAAACCGGTTATCATCAAACAGATGGACTGTGTTCTTACTTAAGCTCTCTAATGCAATATTTACTTGACTAATAAACTCTGGAATCACTGTTAAAAAAAAACAAAACAACAAAATCAAAGTTCAGTGAGCACAAAAAAGATAGAACATAAATTTTTTTTCTTTCTGGCAAATCACATCACATTGATTAAAACCTTACTTTTAAAAAACATTATAGTAATAGCACGATTACTTTAAAGTGGGAACCCATTTGTAATTTTTATCACAGTGATAAAAGTGCCCATGGTGAGCACATAAGCTCTGGATGATTATACACTACTACAAAGAAGAAAGAAGTTTTAAAATGGGAGCTGGGGAAGCAGTTGTAAAAATTTGTTGGTAATTTCAATAGTAATTTTACCCAAAGAATCAGGATGAATAACTTGGCTTTAATTTGGAACTTCTACCAGTTCAGAATCTGCTTTCAGTCTTAATGGAGACATAACCACTAAAAGATTGATGCTTATTCTTCAAATTAAGAAGTCCCATGATTGTAACCTGAATTTACCAAGGCAGTTTACCTTGTTTGATTGAATCACACAAACAGTTTATTTTGAGCCAGTCGGATATTAACCTGTGCTTTACCCAGAATGCCCTGGGAATTTCCTTCTGATGCTCCATGGCCTTACTCTGCATAGTGACCCCGTACAACTGTATCTGCCTTGGTCCTTCCCATCAATTTGAAGCAAAGGAAACCCAATAGAGAGTGCAAAAAGAATGCAGATAGAAAATCCATCACACACAGAAGGACCTCAAACAAGCACAGATCAAACTCATTTGCAGCAACTTATTTCCTGTCAATTGAAGTCTGAAGACAGAGAAGAAATCGAAAGTAAAAGGATCAAACTGAATGTCTGTAACATTCAATATGAATAACGGAGGTACCTCGTGGTGCTAAAGCTATTTTCAGGCAATGTGTTGGTTTCAAACACAAGTATAATATGTGTTCCATCCCTTAGTCCACAATTACACACTGTGTAATTCACAAATTCATACCACATAAAAGCAACACTATTAATACCATAAGTGTGCAACATTTCAGGCAAATTTTGAAGTACATAATAAATTTGTGTGCAGACCAAGCTTCAGCTGAAGACAAATGGATTTCTAAATCAGAAAACCTGGCAACATATACTTTAAGTATTAGGAAAGATGCTCCAATCCCTAATTCTAATTCTTCAGTCCCTAATTCTAATGGAGAAACCCACATAACCCTTGGAAACATTTAAATTAATTCTTAAATTACAGTAACTTCACTGTCTTTGGTCTCAGCTGTTTGTCTCTGGAGTGGAGAACAGATACTTGATGTGCCAGTTCTCAGAAATAACAAACTTCAGTTAATTCAGTGGTAGTGGGAAGGTTCACTTTCTTCTGCAGAATAGGTCCCCACAAGTGTGAGACAAGTAGCTGCCATTTGATTTGAAAAACAGGGTCTTTAAAAATCAATGCTTCCCTCTTCAGATTATCACTTGAATTATCTTGCCTTCTGAAAAGGTCAATGGAAAGAAGATTTCTTAAATGGTACCAAAAAAAGACATGGTACATTTTTCATTAGCAACCAAATGAAGGAATAATGAAGGAGAGCAAGTTCCTATTTATTTAGTGCTTTTGGGGGGGAAAAAAAATCATGGAAACACACACACTGTTTCAGGACTTTTTTTTCTGTCAAGCAAAGATCCTGACCAACAGACTATCAAAATAATTACAAGTGTGGAGGTTTTGAACTAAACAGTCACCTCATACATCTACAAAAAGCTATTTGTATCTTCATATCTGTTGTAAAAATACACAAAGGAGAACATGAGAAGTTCCCAGGAATTCAGGATTTCCACTGGTATAGTCAGCTAGCTATTCAGGCTGCGTCCTGCACTTGATCCATATTCCATATGCTTATTAATGGCCTTTTTACAGTTCCTCCTGAGGCCAAACTCATTATCACAGTGTATTTGTTTGTCTGAATAAATACATCACTTACGAAAAAGAATTAAATGCAAATATGTGCCCTATAGCTCATATGCTACTGGCAGAGTCAGCACTAAAACACAGGCTGCACTTCGTTGCAGAAATATCATCTCAGTGCCTTCCCTTGATTTGAGATGGTTGCTTTTCATCAAATCACTTTTAGACAGACAATTAAAACAAGATTAAGCTGTAATCTTAAAATACATACACACCAATCTGCTAATGAAGTGTAAAAATATGCTTGGGCTATTATATGGTTATCCACCAGCTCTTATTTCTTGGTCATTTTCCCTGATAATTCTCCCAAATCCAGGACTCCTTGACTGTGATTTATCTAAGTTTTGAGTTCCCAACAAAATGACTCGGGGGGGGGGGGGGGGGGGAAAGAAAAAAAAAAGAAAAAAAAAGGAAGTAAAAACACATATGTGAGTTATTATCCATGGATCACTGGCATAAAAAAAACCCTTATTTCATAAACCTCAAATGGTTCAGGCATCCCTCTGAAATACTGCATTAAGTGGACTAGAATTACATTAATAATGTGCATTTGCTGTACTCTGCTTTGTTTATCTATGCAGACTAAATATAGTGTAGAAGTGGATATGAGTGATAACAGGCGGAAGAGATTTATTTTTTCAGTCTTTCAAAAGCAAAGAATAATTACACAAGTTGTACATAAAATGAAAAATATCAACTGTTAGACAATTAAGAAGTATTATTATATTTTTGTGATTTTAATATTAAAATATTTTGAAGAAAACATAATTTGTTTTAAAATTTTTGTGGGGATTTTTTGCCTTTTTTTTGTTGTTGTTATTATTGTTTTATTTGGATGCTTTATTTTTGTTCTATTTTGTTTCTCCCTCAACAACAAATGAAGGGCAAATTTCAATATGAACATCTGTAATTTTGCCTCCTGAGGGGTGAGATGTAGAAAGGAGGACATCTTGGAAAACACCAATACTGTTCATAATCATAATGTTCAAAGTCCCCAAACTAATCTACAGATTTCACGCTACCAAAAACACACTCTGTGCTCTTCTTGAAATGAAGTTTGTTTATTTTAAAATTCATCATGTATTCCCTAATTCCTCTCTTTTCTTAAATAATACTATCCACCTTTCCTTGTAGGCCATGTCTTCTTAGTTCTCTAATATTTTTTGCTCGATTTTGTCATCTCCAATCAAAACCAACTAATGAATCCTGTCCCTTGTTTAATAGCAGTCAGGGCCCAGCCTTTAGCTCACAGGCTACATCTGGATGTCACTATCACATCAGGCAATACAGAGAATTAAACTTCACTAATCACTTTATTCCAATTAGCAACTCTGTGCCTGTTATTTTTAATAACAAACTGATCAGAAAAGCAGATTCCCAGCTTTGCGGAAGGCCACTGACAACAGATGAGAGCAGAAGCCACTGTGCTTGCACCTTTTAATTAGGTTAAGTGATTAATATCCCTTCAGCAGCCACCAAGACAGCTTGATACTGAAAAAGCAACAGTCTACACAACTAAACAGTCCACGTGTGTGCAACAATCACCTAAAGAATGTTTCAATAAAAAGAACACACCTTAACAGACCTCCTAGAACTGATGAGAAAATAATTCAAAATATTTACAGTTTTTATGGGGGGAAAAAGGGGAAAAAAAAACAACAACAAAAAACCTGTTTTTTCTGTTTGACAAAGGGAAAAAAAACAAGAATCGCCTTCATAAAAAATGAAACACGGATTGCATATTTTTCATCATTCTTATACTTAGTTACTGAAAATACGGTTATTTGGTACTGTGTCACCTCTGGGGACATTTGGGTTTCGTGGGTTAAAACCAATTGTTTGTCTGTATAATCGTACTTATTGTATTATTTTATTAAATTGTTATTCTGACTTATAATCTCTCTTTTGAGTTGGGTTCATTTCCTCTGCCGGTTTACCTTTAAACCAGCACAGGAAGGATCTCAGGATCACTCATTGTGCCCACTCCCCACCTTGACTATTTAGAACATAAAGATCTATAAATTATCCTTGTGGAAGTTTTTGCATAATGAAAGTGTAATACAACACAAAGTAGCCAAGGCAGAGGCCTGATGCACACACACGCAAAAAAGAAGTTTCATAGTAAAAACAAGATAAAATTAGTATCTGCTTCTCTAACTCAGATATATGCATACTGCAACTGTGTATGGGTATTTGGCAACTTGCAAGGCTGTCAGATTGGTGGCATAACCAACAAGCACACAGCTGAGCATGTACATATCTATAAAAAAAAGCATTTAGAGAATTATCAAGCTATATATGAATGTACAGAATATTCATTTATATGGATATGTTTACATTTGTATTTCTATGTAAGCTATGCCGGATACACAAGAGCACTTTGTGGTATTGGATCTTCCCAGCTAATAGGGGTAAGGTTTTTAAGAGTTAACTGCCCTGAATATGAGAAAAGACTGATAATGAGTGAGATCTAATTATTGGTAGTGTGTATTATTAATGAATGGCAATCCAGTAAATTGCTGCATTTAAGTTAGAGAAGGTTCTAATTTATTTCTCATTTAAACACACCCATGACAGCGATTCAACTGCCTACCTGGAAAACATAGAGTTATTTTCATTTGCCCCAAGACAGCTCAGATGTACACAAAGCTGCTGTTACTCTGTAATGTACAGGTGATTGCTTATCACTTTGGAATCTCTAGACTTTCCCAATGGGGGACTTTTCCCCTCTGGACTCTCCCCACAGTCCCTGCACAGCCTGGCAAATACCTGTAACACTGCACCTGGGAATTAAGGCAGTGCCTGCAATTAAACATCAGGGGTCAAGATGCCAGTGGTGACTTAATGGGATCTTTTTTGGGTTTGGATTTGAAGGACCCCTGTATGAGGTATTTATCAGAGGCAGGTCACAGCATTCAAAAGAGAAGAAAGATAATTTAAATCATTTACATAATCCTCCTTTTCTGAAGTCTTCTACCTAATGCACTTTGCTGCCATGCTCAAGGACAGACTGACCACGAGATCTCAGATGAAAATGACATTTCCCCCTAGGACAGACTTGGGAAGAACTTCAGAACGTTTCTCTCATTTCTTAGCAGACAGTGTGGACCATGTGGGCCTGTCTCATCTCATCAGTTCCCTCCTATTTATGAGCTGTGGAAACATCCACTACTCCTGACCTACTCCTGAACTCAGTTCACAGTTCAGAACAACATGACCTTCTTTAGTCTAACTAAAGTCACTGGTCTTCATTTAGAGGCATCTGCACAAAATAGAATGTCATACGGCTACATATGATACAATAGATACATATAAGCTAAGACTAGCAAATAACCTAAGTCTGTACCTAAAAAAAACAAAAACCCCAAAGCTCAGCCAGCAAGAACAAGGAGACCACTAACACATGAGGCAGTTCCTACAGGCTGCTGACCAAACACTACCAGATTGGGATTTTTCAAATGTACTGAACAGGACACGGAAAATGCCATTAAAAAAACATTAAGAGGAAATTGAGGTCTTCCTGGGGGGAGTGACTTCATTATATGTAAGAGAGACTATCTGAACAGAGAACAGCTTTTCAGTAATTTAGATGGGGAAGAGAAATCCTGAGAGTTTAATAAAAACTAAAATTAAAACCACCCCAAACCCCTTTCTCTGTGAAAGTTGTTTGGTTGTATTGTGTAAGCATTATGCTATATTAAGCTAGAGAATGGTGTGAATTAGCAAAAAACTTAAACCAATCAGGCCACTGAGTATTATTATATTATTTTTTCTGTTAATTTTATGTTTATTACTAATTCCTATGAACTTTGAAGCAGTAAGAACGTTTGACAAAGCATATAAAGGGATATTTTGAGGTAACACTATTTCAGTCTTTAAAAAGACTCACCTGTGAAAAGCTCATCTAGCAGATATTTAAAGTCATTTAGGAGCATTCTAAAAGAATTACCTGTTTTGAACTGAAATAGAAAACTTATGAAGGCTGATTTGGAGAGAAGTACTGACAAGACAACAGAATTCACTGCATGCAATAAATTCACCATTGCATTAATTTACCTGTTTTGGAAACAGGCACCCTGGACCACGGAATAAACTCTACTCTGTGTGCAATGCCCAGTTTTGGTTGAGGTTTTGTACAGGAGCATTGCCATGACTGCAGTGGGGGTTTCCTCAACACTCAGGAATGCCTGGACTCACTTACTATGTATAAACATACCAGACACATTCCATATAAGCATTTTATCTGTAAACACAATTACAAAAAAAATAGTGCAAAATTACTTTTTTGCCTTCCCTCTCATATTTTTGAAGACTGGTTTAATTTATTTTATTTTTTTATGACTGTAACACTTTACCATTTCCAACTCCATCTCTGTAACTTTATATTCAACTGCATGAACACTGTATGTACTCACATACACACCCTGGTATCCACTAAAGACAAGATAAAAAAATATTTGAAAGATAATACAATCACTTTGTCTCATCACTTGCAACTGCAAAAATGAAAAATGAAACCTGTTTGAAAGCAGTGGGAAGAGAATCAGCAGTCCACAGAAATGGAGAATCATCTGGAAGGATGTTAAGTATTCCTGAATTAACCTGTTTCTACCACTTGATTCTATTATCAAACAATATCAATGTGATAGCAGTCTTCTTTCAATGATTATTATTGCTGATTTTATGTCAGGATAGTCTGAGTTTTAATACTTAGTATCTGATTTCAATTCCAATTAAAAACTGTTAGAGTGAATGAATTGTGGCAAGTTACTGTTTTCATTTGAAGGCTAACTTAAGCATGTAGAAGTACTGAGGAAAGCTACCTACAACAATAAAATCAATGGACAAACACTAAATATATGTCACTAAGTATTTCTAAGTATCTATGAGCTCTGCTCAGTGAGAAGTCACAGTAAATCTACTGTATTTTTAAGTGCAGTTATATTCTTATCCTATAATCTTTCCCAAAACACAGCTTATGCTGCATGAACATACTGACTTATCTGGAAGTGAATCCACAAGTGGAATGTGTGGCAATTCATTCTGGGAAAGGGACTTTTTTTACAAACAAACCTGCTGTAAGATCATTCCTTAATGTCAGATATATGGATTATACCTTGTGTTTATGCAGCAAAATAGTGTTCACTGCAGACATGAGCATGTTTGCCTACAAAGTCTTTCTGTAAGCTCTTCCTAAGGCTGTACTGATCACTGTGCTAAAAGACTCCGATTATTTCATAACTATAAGCTAAACTTAAAGAATCAAACCAAAATCTGAATGTTGCCATTGTCACAGTAGGCCACAAGGCACAGCTATTTAAACTGGCATTAAATGAAGCAATCATCCTATAGGGACAGAAAAAGTAGGTTTCCAAGTGGTGAGTGTTTCACAAGCAAAGGCAAGTTGAATCTGCAGGTACACAGAGAGAGAACTGCAGCAATGCCATTCTTCAAATTTCTCTCTCTATTTACCACCCTAACCAGAGGAAACAAATGGTGCACCACAAAATGGAAATGAATGGTTACAATTAGGGTTGTGGAAGAGAGCCTTCAAAGACACCTCAAGAGATGCTGGCTCCTCTTTGCACCTTGCCTGCTTGCAGACAACCTGACACAACATGAGCACACCTAACTTTTGGGGCTAGAACATGTTCCAATAGCACGTTTCTGAGCATGTGGGGTCCAACTGTGGCAAGTTGTATCTTGAGAAATAGCTTTTTCACTGTATCATCAAACAGCACTGTGCAGGGCACATGCAGACAGGGCTCACACAGCTGAGGAACTCTTGGTCTCATTAAAACCCCCAAATTAAAAGCTAAATTTGCAAAGCTTGGATTTTTTTTTCTTAATGGTTTCCAGATCTGAAACATCTTGAGGAAAATAGTTCCATTCAGATACCTCCAGAGATGTGTGCACACATTACAGATCTGCTGCTCATGAGGTACTTATTCCTGTGGTGCTAATACTGGCATAAAATTAATTTATTTAGGTGCTGTTCCATATTATTTTAAGCACGATACTGAAAGGTTAGATATAATTCAGTTGTCTTGCCCAACTAATCGGTTATCTTAATAAAAATCTCATCCAAAACCAATCACTCACGAGGAAAGAGACAACAAGAAAGAAAAGCCTCACCCAAGCCCCCGACCTTGAGACCAAGAATTATAGAACGACAGGGAGAACTTCCATAATGTTTAAATTCCAAGTGACATAAAGTTTCAAAGTCTCAACAAAACTGAGGCTGCAAATGAAACAAAAACTGCCATGGGGCTGATGGGCAACAGATTTAGCAAAGTAGCAGGAAAATGGAAAGCCTAAATTTCATTTAACTCTAGTCATCCTGTAAGTTAGAAAAGAAGGAAAAAACAGCTGAGCCACTTTCAGAAGTTCAGAGCATGTAACTGAGCCATATTTTCCCAATATCACAGCCAGGCAGAATATTAGTTGGTCTTTGAAACACTAGCAGTAGATAACAATCTAAACATTTAATTTTGAAATGCAGCCAGTTATTTTTGTAAATAACTAGAAATACTGCCTTTTTTATAAATCTGGTTCCCAGTGGGTGTAGCATCAACTTATAAAACCTGAACAAAATTGAATCAGCAAAAGATAAAAGATTCCAAGCTTTTTTTGGCCCGAAGACAAAAAAAAATTGCATATTCCACTGGGGAACATCAGAAATTAATACCATTTCTTAGGTAGAATAATTTTTGACATACATGTTAGCAAGCAACAAAAGCACAGAAGACAAAATGTCCTTTGGCAAAATGTATTTGGGAAAAGGATCACGCTACATTTTAGTTCTATATCTACTATAATAGTAACTTGGAATAACTGAAATAATTTAATCAAGAAGAATTGTATTTCATGGAAGACTGCTGACATATCAGAAGCAAGCACAAGACAACTACAGCTTGGTAGCCAAAATCCTCAAGTTCTTAGTTACAGTGAAATACCAGTAAACACTGTCAACTGCAGAAAAGATATTTTTCTGAATGGTGCCAGAAAAATACTGTCTCCAAATTTAAAATTAATAGCAAGCCTCAAAATGACTCAGAAAACACTGCCTTGTGACAGAGACTATCTCTATGTGTGCTTCCTGCCTTTGCTGGGAGCCCCCAGTGCACTGGTCCCCTACCTGCTCTCTCCTGTCCCGTAGGACCATGAACACCAGTAACACCCAGTAAGAAAGAATAGGGACATGGGTTGTACAACCATCAGTAGAGTGAGTGGCAGTTGTTCCAGGAGTTCCAGTGGATTTGAAATTAGGTTCTAAATGTTGAAGCTGTTTAAGGAGACCATACAAGCTTTCATTATTAGAACACGGTATTCCTGAAATTGCTTTAAACCAAGAGTGATAAGGGGATGCTGGTATATTTAATGAGTATGTTCAATTATAGTATATAATCATTTGAGAGCAATAAACCTGCTAGTTGCAGGAAGTGAAGTACCATTGGACAGCTTGTTTGTGGCCATGGTGACAAAAACTCAAGAGGTTCTTCTCTCTAAGGATTTGAAGCAAGAATGTGAACGGGCTGTTGGCACTCAGTACCCTGACCATCACTGCATCCTGCATTATGTGTTTTGCCCTATAAAAGGAACCTTGTCTTACCCAACTGGCTACCAACAACATGAAAAAGAACATTCTTCAGTATTCACCTGAAACCTCTAATCAACTAGTGACTAATTAAATTAGCAACATTTACAGATACGAGTGCTAAGACTAGTATTACCAGCAGGGAAAAGTCCTTTAGGTGAAGAAAGTTCTGTGCAAGAACCCAGAGAGAAAGTGAGAATGATTAATTATAACAGGTACTGACTGTTCTGCACATACAGTCAGGGTGAACTCCAACTGCAGTGGACTGCTGACAGACAAGAAAGTGATTGTTCATTGCATCCCCTGCTAAATTCAATTCTATGCAGAGAGTACAGAAAGGCTGAAAAGGTTCTAGAAGATTTTTTTGTTGTTGTTCTTTACTTGTGGTTTAGAGTTTATGAGGGCCAACTACAAGAATAAGTCCTCCCAATCCGCAATGCAGAAACATTAACTTTTCTCTAACACACAGAATAACAGATTTTATTAAAGATTCAGGAAGTCAGTTATCAGCTAACAATGGTTAGAAACTGAATAAACTATAATGAATAAAACTAACATTTATTAAAAACTGAATAAAACTATACTGAATAGACCAGATATTTCTTCTAACACCATTAAGATACTTTTATGAAGGTGTTCTTAGGTGCAGGTACTTATTTGCTTTACTTGTCTCAGAGAATAATGTATAAGCAAGACAAGTGAAGAAATTAAGCAAACACAAGATGACTGTGTTGTTATTTAAAAGAAATCTGGAGCACTGCTGAAAATTTTACTACTGGTTCTCTGGAAAAAAAGAAGTCAACATAGTTTTAAAAGAGCACACCAAAGAGTAAACAGGCACTTTGAAAAACAGGGTACCAAGAGGTTTTAAATATGCTTTTCTGCCTATCTGGAAACGCATGAGACTAAATCACAGAGATTGATTGCATGCATTGGCAATGTTGGTATGCTTGACCTCCACTTAATACACAATACTTCATATAAGAAGCCTGTATTAGCATTCAGGAGAAATTTGCAGAATCAGAATGAAGTATATGCAACCATTTTGACACTAAAAATGGTTTTCAAATACCAACACCACATATTTCTAATAACAAACAATGAAAGTACTCTTCTCGAGGAATTTGAGATTGCTACAGCAGAGTATGAATGCACATGTTAAAACATTTAATTACCCAGGAAAGATGAATAATATGAATGCAGCTGTAGTCTAACAAAAGGGAAAAAAAATCCTAAACACATTATTTGAAAAGCACTTTTGTATATCACCTGGATCGGTCTCCTCCTTAAAAAAAAAGACCAACATGACATCAGGCCAGTCACAGTTTTGCCTAGTTAAGTCTTCAAAGCCAGAAACTTCATTGCATCTCCAAAATCTACCCTTCCTAAAAAACAAGCATTTCAAAAACAATGGTCTGTTCCTTGCAGCTATATTCTAGAATCACTCACTAAACGCTTCTGACTTCAAACCAAGGAATTAGTTTTGGGGAATCATTTTAAACCTCCCTCCACACCAAAAACAAAGTTACCGGAAAAACACTAATATCCTGGTACAAGGAATGTTAACTTGAAGCCTCAGGTCAGGAAAGAAATTATAAAATTGATTCATAAGGAAAAACAAACAAACAAACAAACCCTAAACCAGCTGTTGAAACATCCATGTTTTTTCCCCGATCATTTCTGTTGATTAGGAGGATTGTCATACAGTTTATTGCCTAACCCAGCTGTCAAGGTGTCAAGGTGTGAGTATTTCTTAAGCAAAGCATGGCTGCTACTTCATATTGCTTGGGAAGGGTGAAGAATTCTGCAATGACTTATTTGCACAAAACCCAGGGTGTACAGATCTTCTCATCTCCTGGCTGAAGCCACCTGCCTTTTAATTTTTAATGCCTAACAGCAATTGCAAAGGGGAGTGAGTGACAGACAGCTGTATATTCCTGCACGAAATTCCATGACAAATGTTCAAATTCCGATGGATGCATTAATTATACATCTTCTGCTGAATTATTCCAAAATTACTCTAGCTGCAGCTGTTTAATAGCACTGGGTAAACTGAGGAGACAGTGTGGTGTTCTCAAAAACTGTGACACAAAACAGAGCATATAGTAAACAAAATGAGCTTCAGAGGTGACCTTGCCCAGCAGTGGAATTCTGGTAGGAAACAGAATAAGGTCCCCAGAAAGTAAGGAGAAGCCCTGTTTACAGAAATATTTATTTGTCATATAATGGATTCAATTCCACCTCTCCAAATACTGCAGTGGCAGACTTACTGAGACATGAGGTGAACAAAATGACCACAAGCCCATCATTTATGATTTCAGCAAGAATCAATTTTACTATGCTAACGGATTTATAATCCATACACACATACAGAGGCATACATAAATCCTACAGAATTATGCATATGCTCCCCACATCAAGATCTATGGCATCATTTCCAGGTCTAACAGTTGATAGTTACTAAGGAGGGAAGTACAAAGAGCTGAGAGCACGTTGTCAGAAACGAATCACCATGAAAATCTTCAGCAGAGTTGAGTTAGCTGAATGTAGTTGGAAATATTATTGGAGGGAGAGAGGGGACACTGTATAATTTTATGATTAATATATGACATGTTATGAATTTTATTATAAAACAAAAATCTATGCCATGCAAAAATGAAAATTGTAAAAGGTGCTTTTTTAAGTTCAGGTTGGAAAACAACAAATGATCTCTATGAAGAACTTAAGAGTGATCTAAAGCTGCAGAACAAGGAGTTACTGCAATTTTTCAGATCTAAAGAAATCCTTAATGAGACTGGGTTAATATTGAAGATTTAAACAAAAAATCCTCATAGACCATGAAATAGAGAATCAACTCTTAAGCACTAATGAGTTATAAAATAAAGCTACTCAGCCCACAATCCTGCTTAGGAGGCAGATCATGTTCTGACACGTAAATATAACTAAAGCAAATGGTTAGAAGAGTGGTAAATCCCAAAGTATTCAAAATACTTTGGTCTCTATTTGGAAAAACACAGCAGATACATCTGACCAGCTGTCTCCAGGAAGCATCAGATGAAGCCAAAGGTGCTCATTAAGAACTAAAATGTTCCTATTACAAAGAACTTACAAAATAGAGAAAAACTTCAGTTTCTGTAAGAAAAATGTATTTTCCAATGCATTACACTGTTCTAATAGACAACAGGATTCTTTGAATGTGGGATGGCAAAGGAAATAATTATTAAAGTGGTGCCTGAGACACAGCAAGTTAATCATGGACAAATGCAACAGGCACAGCATGTTTGTTTTAACTCCCCCCCAAAAAATGTAAAATAACAAGAGAATCAGGGTTTGTAGGTACAAGACCACAAGGAAAACCTTAGGAAAAGAGTAAGGGGAAGAAACAGTGCTGCAGAGGCTCTGGGAAATACATTCAAAATAACTGGAAAGGTTACAAAGCTTCAAGTGAAAGGCAGACTACAGAATTGCAAATGAAATGTCCATAACATGACAAAGGTTAAGGCACTTCAGACCCTGAGCAAGAAAGTCATAGCTGAAATGAAGGTAATGGTTTTGATATGAGCATAGAGATAAAAACTGTCCAAGTTAGAGAGTCTGCTTCAGCTTAAGAATATAAAGAGCAGCAGTAGTTCCCTGATCTTGTTATAGGATTAAAGAAGGGACTCTACTGAACAAGACCAGTACAGTGGTTCTTAGGATCTAAAAGAGAAAAATATACGAAAGTTATACAGACATTGGAAAGTCATGAGTCATTGCTTAAAGTAGCCTCAAGTGAGGGAAGATTTATCCCAAAATGTCACATACAATGAACACAGAATTCTACTGAAAAAAAACCCAACAACAAAACAAATAAACAAAACTGGCTGGAGTTAAAAAAAGCAAAGACAACACCGATGTTCATTGGTGTTCCTGCTTTAAGGAAGGCTTACCCAAGTGTACTCTGCTTCAAAGTCCAGGTAAACTGGGTTTTACCAATGAACATGGCAAATCTGTTATCATGGGAGCCAGATTCAGAATTCACACATCCTCCCTATTTTGGTTTCTTCCACCAACGCCATTTAAACTGAGAGACCCTTCCCCTGACTCCCCCTCTCCCCATATAATGAGCTGGAGCAAGACCATGTGTATCAAACCCATGCAGGTAACAGAATGGTATTTACAATCCTAACTCAGGAAAACGATCTAACAGCTGCAAAAGTATCAAAACTGAAATGTGAACACTGTGAAAATAAAGTTATTGCCTTCATAAACAGAAATCTATTTTATGTTAATTCCGGGTTTTAAATGCTCCTCCTATTGATTTTTCTCTTGAGAAGGAAGTTCTTGGAGACTGTGTCCAAGGACTACCCTACAGGGCGAGTGTGTGCTGGGCACTCTGAAGCTGGTACTGAGCAAGGCAGTGGTAATAGTGCACTGAAGAGCAGCTTCTTCTCCGTGCTTTAAATGATCACTAAGTGCAACAGCATTTTAAAGCAAGCAAATGTGTAGTTAAAGCCATCTTTAACACCTACACAGTGTTTATAATCAACATGGAAATTACAGTGAAGCAAAGCTATTTTTGAGGTAGAGGAAAGGAAAAAATATTATTATGGTCAGGGTGATTTTCTGATTACCTGGAACACAAAAAAATATTGGCATTTCCTCCTGTTTTTTAGAATGTTCTTCAAATCAGAAGCAAAACACGGTTTTAAGGCCAACATTTTTAACAGAATTTCACAGAGGGATCAGAACAGAGCCTTACAGAGAAAAAAGCTGCATACTCAACCAAATGGATGTTGTTGACTCTGTAATAGAGTAGCAGCCACAAGAATTAAGGGTTATTGCTTAATTTAGAGTCCTACAATCATCATAGAAATAAAAATGTTTTAGGCTCAGTCATGCAGACACCCTCAGCATTTTTCTTGGCTAACGTTTTTTTTCCTCCTAGCTCCTATAATAATTGTCTGTCAAAGAATTTCTTAGAAGTTATTCCTTATCTGAGTTGTGCACCAATTGCACAAGTTCACCATTTCCATAAGCTTGCACAGTAAGCCTCTCTCCAGTTCCTCTCTCAAATGTTTTGGGGATTTTATTTTTTTTAAATATATTTTGAAGTAAAAAGACTCAGTCCTCTTTTAGCAGTCTTTGAGCTTCACAAGCAAGGGTAAAAACCTCTGAATACTAAACAGCAAATATTATCTTTAAATCTCATTCTGAAAGTGAGTGGTGAAAAATATTTTTTCATTAAAAACACTTGTCTTTCTAAATTAATAAAAACTTCCAATTTTTGTATGCACCCCCAAATAAATCACTTAAAATAAATTTGTCATCTTTACTACTACAAGAGGTAAGGAGCTTCAACAGCTAATTCATCCTAAGGATCCTATCTGGAGATGCACCTTAGGAAAAGTCAGTGAAGTCTCTGGAGGTGCTCCTCTCTCCCCATTCTGGGAATGCCAAAAGACAACAAAATAAGTACCAAAGGTCAGAGTGGGCAGGAGAAAACAGACCAAAAAGCTCTCCTGCATTTCCTCTTTGGAGGGTGTCTTTTGGGTGAAAGACATTCTTGAGCTGCAAAAGCAGACAATCCCTGCTGCAGAAGACTCAAGGCAGTGGACACAGGAAACTGTCAGTAATTTTGCATAAGCTGTTGTGACAAAGCTGTAAACTGTATTTGGAAAAGGCAAGTGAAGCAGCCAGGAAAATACAGTCATTAGCTTGTGCACACAGGCATGCAAAAATGGAAAAGCTGAATAAAAAGCACAAGATGGAAGGAAGCTCGTATCAGATAACATCGCTGCTTTTTTATTGCTAAGATAAATTACCTTTTCCCAGAGAAAAGCAATGCAGTAGATTTAATCCACCCTACAGAATCATTTAATAAAGTACTGTACAGGAAAGCTCTGTTTCAGGTGTAGTAGATCAGTATTAATTTGGAGGCTATACAACTGATCACATTGAAAGGGTTGGGAAGGGAGAGGAGAGACTGGAAGGTGGCCAAAATAGCAATCCTGGGACTGAGAAATAAGCAAATAAATAAATTCATTAGTGTAAATAAATTCATTCATACTGGCACACAATATGATGTTAAAATATGCTGCCAAAAAACATAACTGAACCTTGTAAAGGCTTTAAAGGAAATCACTGAACACTCCAGTGAAGGTCTAAAAGTTTTATGCCTTTGGCCCACTGGGGCCAAGTGTCTCCATCCATGGATGGAGACAAAAGAATTGTTCACATTGACACAGTAAGAAAATGTACAAATAGGCCATGAATAAATGCTGGAAATTGGAGGGAAATCTTTCCTGAGAAGCAACAGGCCTACATAGCTCTCAAGGAGATCACAGGATAACAAATTCCCTTGGTATCCCCTTGATGTACCAAACAATTAAGACTATGTGTTGGTTTTGGCCGGGGTAGAGAGAATTTTTTTCCACAGCAGCTTGCATGGGGTTGTTTTGGCTTTGTACTGGAAACACTGTTGATAATTCAGGGATGCTTTTGTTATTGCTGAGCAGAGCTCACACAGAGCTAAGGCTCCATGTTAAACTTCACATTTGACATCACCATTCTGCCTCAGAGATTAAACTCTACCTTCAGCTATACTTCCGAGGAAGCAAGAATAGTACTTGTGTCATAGCAGTATCTATCTCACAAAAATGCCTACAGCTGACCTTGAGATCAGCCAAATTCAGTTTTAGTTCCAAATGGAACTGTGTTACTATTCCTAAACTTAAGAGTTAAGATCTATCCCCATGTGAATTACAAGGTATTTCATAATCCTAGTCATAAGAAGTTGTGGACAATGGTTTGCTGTAATTCCATCAGCACTACTGGAATAAAAAATCACGGACTCAAAACTTGTGATTCAGAGAAAGATACTTCCACTAGTTCCTTGAGATAGTTAAAATATTTACAATCTTTGTCTCCACCCTTTTCCTTGTTTTTTACTAGATCTTTAGATCTCAATAACTAAAGATTTATATGTGTGTTTACACATATGTTTATGTCATTATACTTTGGCATGAAAGCACAACTGCAGAACAAATTTACAATACAGGCATTTTACTTATATCAACAGATACCTGCCATAATGTAAATTGCTGACTTAAATTTAACCACTGCGGATTCTGGCAGGCAGTAAAATAGCAGAGTAGACTGATATTTAAAAACACGGTACAAGGTTACCCTTCCAGTTTTTAAGTGGAAAGACCTTAGGGTTTTATAAACAGTGTTGTTTCTAAAGGTTTCGTTTTGCTGTCATGCAGCAGTACACCAACCCCATCAAAATGCAACAATCTATTTCAATCTAATCAACAGTGTCAGACATTAGGAATGGCAGCGAGGTATCAGTATTAATGTTTTCACAGTCTTAACCAGACCAGAATACAGCCTCAAGCTCCACTACCTTTGCACTCGTAAAATGAAATAGGAAATGCTGGTTTAAACCCAGTGACTTCACAGAGTATATACAGACCACAGGACTGAACACTGTTTTCTCCAGTGGTCAGTAAAGGTTTCATACAGACCTGTGGCATGACAGACTCACCCTGATAAGATCTAAAATCCAATCAGAGAATCCATACAATGCAAAGCCCTCATGCATTCTATCAAGCTATCATGCAAGATCAACTGCTGGTGCCAGGGTGTTGTTTCAGTAAAACCATCCTGGTTCACCAGACTTGGAATCAGATAAGCTGATAGCTGGTCTGTAAATATGTGGCTAGCAGTCAGTCACTTTATACTATAAAAGTACAGTCTCCTCTCATGCAGTCAGGTTCTTCTAACATAACCCTCTTGGGCTGTATGTGTGGAGATTCCTTCCTTGGCTGGGGACACTCTCCAAGGACAGTCCTCAAGGCTGAGAGAAAGAGATCTCTCCACAAGCGTTGGTCTGGGTGAGTCACATCACATCTCTACTTTTCTATTTTCTTTTTTGCTAGCTTTAATATAATTGTTTCTATAGTTGCTTCAATATAGTACACTATCCTATCTTATGCTATACAAGTAGTTTTAGCTTTTGTATTGTGTAGTAAATAATTGTGATTAAGACCTTTTGTCTGGTCATCTGTAGTAATAAATGATTCATTTTATATAATTATTCTCATTTTGCCAGTCGTTTAAACCTGCGGGACAAAGGTGGTTCAATCACACCTCTGTAATCCCTTAAATTTAAACCACTGACATAATCCAAGGCTAAGATTGGATTCCTCTCTGAGAAGGGGTTTAGAAAACAAAGGAATCCTTTCTGCACCTTGGGACTCAATGGCAGGGCTTGTTTGATAAATTTTGTCTAAGCCTTCCACTCTCACCTGTGACAGAACCCTGGGGCAACAACATTTCCAGGGCATGACTGTCAAGGCTGACTTCCAGATGCCTAGACCAGGGATGTGGCTGGAATGCTCTGCTACTCTCTCTCCAACCCACTCCCTCTTCCCACCAAAACCTGAGACCAAGAAGGGACAGAGTATGTCCCAGTCTCATGGTGCTGTAGAACAAGGACACTGCCAGTGTGGTGCTCACTCAGAGCAGGAGCTGGGGGCACCCCTGCACCCCCCAAAGAGTTGTAGCTTCACGAACTCAGCACCATGCAGGAACTCTGTACAGACCTGGGCAGTGCCAATGAACTGCAGAATCAGAGAATCATTTAGGTTTAAAAAGACCAAGATCATCAAGTCCATCCATAACTATCCTTAATATGAGATCATATATTCTCCTCCTGCAGTCTTCTGCCTCATTACTTTCCAAATTTAGCCTGTGGACACCAGCCTCCTCCTCTAAAATGTGACCCCAGCATATGTCTAAAGCAGGTCCATCCAGTGACCTGAATAAAGCAGCTGGTTTGTAACATAACTGTGTGTGATCACATAACCACAATGTCATAATGCACGTCATGTACACAGAATGCAAATCAAAGAAAATGAAGGCTGCAAATTCAACTTCACTTCTGGTAGTATCCAGCTTCTAAAAGCTCAACTCCACACCTTAAACGGTGCTTTTGCAGAGCCTTGTTGTTAGTTGGCTTGGGGTCTGTCTTCTTGTTCAGGGAAAGGGAAGGGGTAAAATGGAGGAACAGCATAAATAAGCCTGAGAAAGCAGACACTCCATTGTATGGTGCTGTAGAGATCCATTTGGCTGTTAACAGCTCATATGTAAACAGCACTACACAACTAGGAAATTAAGCTCCAGCTTTAAATACTTATGGTACAGCAGTATTATGATATTACTGTTGAATAGCTCACTTTATCTCAAATATGTCTGATGCCATCCATCTGAAGAGACAGATTCAGTGATCTTATGCTCTTTTATTTCATACTGCAATGCAGAGAATTAAACCTCTTTCTTTTCTTATAAACTACCTCAACATATGTTCTACAATTTAACCTCAATCTTTGTTTTAACAAACAGTAAATATATCTGCTCCTCTTTATGCACATTCTCTCTTTCCTGTTACCTCCAATTTGCATCCTTCTTATTTCTGCTCCCATTCTCTCTTTCATTTTTGTTTTTATTTCTCTGCTATTTCCGTGTCTGCTACTAGTCTGTAATTTCGTTTTCAGTAATTCTATACTCTGCCTGCAATAATTTCTCTTCAGTAACACTTCACCTTTTTACTAGGCATGAAGGATGCACTTCACTGCCCCAGGTTACTTATGTAAGCTCACTGAGGAGGTGATGGCACAGCTCTGTCCTGGTGAAGTGTCACCTTGCAATCAGCTGGCACATGAAAGACTCAGCTGTGACAGAATGGTTGAGGTTACACCTCAGGGCTGCAACCTACCTGCATTTTACCTGTCAGCTGAAAAAGTTACAGCAAACCAATGAAATAAGGTCATCAAAACCAAAAAGCCCTCACCTGACTTGCTGTCTATTCATTCCAGATCATATAAACACAGGTGAAAATGAAAGGTACACGTTTGTTTTTTTCTGCTCCTATTGAACAACATAAAGACAGTGGATTCTTTGGTCTGAAGTACTGCAAAGTCATTTGAGATGTCACACGCTTGATGTCTCTTGACATAGGCAAGCATTCCAACCAAAACCAGTTTTATGTCTCCCTGTCTTATGACAGGTTTAGGTACATTATATATATTACTGTTGAAGCAAGGCAACAGAACAGAAGTCAGTGTCAACTCCTAATGTCTTGAAACACTATTGGTTTCAAGAAAGATAGGCTCAGCTTTTACAAGATAATCAAAACTATGCTTTTCTATGCTGCTTCCCTTGGTAGTTGTCAGAGTACTTTCAGAAGTCATGAAAAATTAATGTAATGGTGAAAATATTCAGATTTTCTCATCAAAATATCAGAAAACAAAAACAGGCAAGCCTATTTCAAACTCTTCTCACTATTCTGTCCCTTTAGCCACTTCCCTGCAACGTCAGTTTATTCTTGTTCACATGAAGACAGTTCTGCCCTGGACATATCTGAACTTATTAAGAAAGAGCTCAAACAACATTTCTGTCTTTTGTGGAGGTAAAATAAAGCAAATGTCAGTCAAATGTAAGGTACCAGACATTTGTTTAGACTGAGAGAGCTAGGATTTAGACTTCTGAGTTCATGAAGCTAAATCCTATATTTCAGACTATATGTACAGACTTTTTTAAGAGCAGTTTAACTGCCCAACCACTGAAACCACTGAAAACATGGAAGTCTTGGGAGCTCCACAGGTAATTTCTTTTTATTATTGTTAGTAAGCATACACTATGAAAGGTCAAAGATTCATTTATGTAAATAACAGGAACTATCTATAGTACAATACAGTTACATCCCTGTGGCCAGCACAGGCACTTTCCAAGATATGATACCCACTACAAACCATTTCAGGTGGAGACTACAAACCATTTCAGGTAGTTTCAAATTTGTTTAGCAGAACTGAAGATATTTTGGGATATCTGACCACTGCCCAATAGTTTTTTAAGTGGAAGTAGACACAAGTCATGCACTTGCTTCTCTCTATCTGAGTTTGCCTTTCATCTGCTGAGAACAAGTGGGGTGAGGTCACTGCAACACAGTGAAAATCTGCTGCTTCATTAGTTACAAGTCTCCAAACATTGTTACTTGCATTGACAACTCCAGGAAAAGTCTTCCATAATTTAAACAACCTTAAGCAGACCATGTAATTAAAAAAAAAAAAATAAAAAAAAATTAAAAATTAGTTTTGAATTGAATGGCATCACCGGATTGAACAAGATGCTGACAGGAGAGTAGAGACCACAGAGTGAATTGTTAGTGAATGTAGTGAGTTCGTTTCTTGGATTATCAAGCCTTCCTTTAGCAACAGGGTCAGGAATCTATGGAAGTATTCCATATCATTCCTTTCCATAACACAATATATAAAAAGGTGTAGATTAGAGCGTTCACTCTTTTCTCTGTTCCAGGTGGATAATTTTTGGTTGGTTTTGGTTTTACAATGATTGATTTTCTCTTTTAGTTTGCTTTTCTGTGTGTGCTTTAATCATGTATGAAGCAGCATGTATGAACCTTGCCAATGAACTTGGTCACACTTCCACTGTTCCATGAAACCTGCTTTTGCTGGGCATTCTTTGAATGGGTATATCACATTCCATATCATGCACCCACTGCAGGAAAAGTAGAAAGATGTAATGGACTGTTGAAGACAACTCTAAAGGCACTAGGTGAGGGAACTTACAAAAATTGGGATAAGCACTTAGCCAAGGCCACCTGGCTAGTCAACACTAGAGGCTCTGTCAATCGAGCTGGTCCTGCCCAAGCAGAATCTTTCCACACTGCAGATGGAGACTAAGTTCCAGCGATCCATCTAAGAGGTATGTTAGGTAAGGCCATTTGGATTACTCCTCCCTCAGGCCAAGACAGTGCAGCACATCAGAGAACCACAGGATTCACTTTAAGTGTGGCATATAAAGGAAAGGTTACAGCACTGTAAAAACTGTAGAAATCAGACTTACCATTCTTGGTCAGATCCTGAACATTTGCCATCACCCCTTCAGTGTAAGCTCCCGGTTCGTAATTGTCCATCTCGCCCGAAACAATGTGAGCGACTCTGGAAGCGCGTCCTCGGATGGCACCTGCGGCACGATCCAAACCATCCCCATCCTGCTCCCTCAAGGCAATGATGCACTTGTTCACATCCTCGAGAATGTGGCTTTCTGCAAACAGAACAACACTGCTCTCAGGGTGGCACCTCTCCCATGACCACACACCGTTTAGACACAGAGCTGGCTGCATTTTTGAATTCCCCCATTGAAAGGCCAACACAACTCAGGTGAAAAACCTACAGTAGGAAACCTCCACTGAGCTTTCTTGAAATTCTTACAGCAATTTATTGATTCCTAGCGTTCAAAGGTGCAGAAATACTCTCCTATAAGCAATAGCAACAAGAATATAGTGGGGTAGAAAGTGTTACAAAGATAGGAGAACCACAAACCCTTACATATGAAGTGAATATTTGCAGAATGAAGGAAAATTTCTAAGTATTAAGGCTGCTACTTTATTGTTGAAACCCTCTTAAGCCACTGTGACAATAGTTTCCATAAAGCAATGAGCCTCCAATGACAAACAGTTGCCCCAACAACTAAACGAACTTCTTTGACATCAATGTGTTAGGATGTTCATGCTAAATCAAACTCTTACGTGAATAGAAAAAGATGTATTTTTGCCTGGTGTTAAAATTACACTACTAATAATTAAATTTTTGCAATATTCATTGCCTTTACAAAATATATACTTCTTATATATCTTCCACACAATTTATATTTCTGTTGCAGTTCGAGGGGTTTATGGGGGTCACAGCCGGCCGCTCTGTGAAGGTTTTCAGGGCTGGAATCACCCCCCGCCACCCATCCCTCGTGGCAGGGACAGGCGGCGGAGGTACTTAAGCCAGGAGACAGAGACCACACAGGGAATCCAGCAGCAAAGAAGAGCTTTATTCAAATTTCCCGCAGCTTATAAGGGCTGCTTGGTCAAGGATGGATTGGCCACTTGGCTAGCCAATGCAAGGAGACAATATAATAACTATGGCAACACAGAAACCAATGGTAGACAAATGAGTTAACAACTTCCAAACCCTGGCATATTTCTTCTTATTTATAGTAATACACTTGCTGTATTGCTGCATACAATTCTTGGTTTATATGCTATGACATGAGCATTTCTAAGTCTTCCATGAAAATCTGAAACGTTGAAAAAGAGCAAAGATTTCTCTAGAGGAAAGCACCAGGAGAAAATGGTTGCTTAGAGACTGATGGAAGCAACTGTTGGGTTGACATGGTGAGAAATGAAAAGGCAGAGAAATGGAGAAGGGTGCCACTCAAAAGAGAATTACAAAATTCTTCTTTTAAAATAAATTATCTCCCCTTTGTCTTTCTGAACACATAATTTTCCTCAACATTTTTCAAATGGCAATAGTAAAGTTGTATATGTGCTTAACAAACCATTTTTTGATACTCGAATATATCATAATGGGGAAAAAACAAACAAACAAACAAACAACAAAACACCAAAACATTAGCAGAAAGGGCAGAGATAAAGGAGAAAATACTGTGCTAAAGTAGGTAGGATTGGTCCTAAAACCAAAGAGTGACAGACATGAATAAGGGTTCAGATCAAGCTAGAAGACAGTAATGTCAACACTTGGAGAGGGAGCAGTTATGTGCTTTGTTACTATTCCCATCTATACCACAAATATCAAAGGGCATATTGCTTTTTTTCAGGCAAAATAATATAAATATAAAATTTAATTTATGGTACAAAGGGTAATACCATAAAATATAATTTAAAAATATAGCTTGTTTAGAGCTTTAAAGCTTAAACACTTCTTAAAAGCTTTCATATAAGTGTTGGTATTGAATTTCCTTTTCTATACAGATCTGCAGTCTGCTTTGTCTCTCAAGAGAACGTAATACAAGAATATTAGAAATGCATGATGTGAAAGCAATAGATTTGCTCCATCTTCAGAAATACCACTGTGATACTTCCCTTGCACTAAGCCAGGAATTAATTCAGAGCTTACATGGCTCTTGTTAATTCATGTGACTGCCATTTGGTACATCAGTATTAAATTCCATTTTATGTTACACAATAAATGGGACAATCACAGTAACTCAGACAGATAAAACACACAGTTAGGTAATCCTAAATTACATACTGGGTCTCACATGAGTATCTTGAGACTGTGTCTATGCAAAATTCTAGTTCAGTTTATGAAAGTGCTACATTACAGAATGCCTCTGTGAACATGGAATGTCCACGTCACCAATCTCCAAGGTCAGCAGGAAACAAGAAGTTTAATAATGGTGACTTCGTCAGCACTGTTGGCTCAGTCTGTGTGTATTTGGTAACTGTGCCCATGAACTGACACCTCCATGGAAACAGGACATCTTCTTCAGTTCCACCCACACCAAACACTCCACACCCAACTGGGAAAGAAAGGGGCAAGTAAGAAAGTGATCCAGGCACTAACCTGTAGCTTATCTCCCATTTTCCAGGCATCTCTTCCTGTGGGCTTCCACACGAACCAGTTTGTGAATGCGCACAAGGCTGAAGCACTGATGGAAAGAGAGGGCTGATGTGCACAGAATGCAGGAGAAAGGACTAACAAAACCCCACTTCTGCTGCCACAGTTATGTCTAAAATGAAGTAGTATGTCACCATTGTATTGAGTTTAATGTTGTTCAAGCATTGACAGAGATAACTACAGAAGTGGACAGCACGACCTCCACTTGAAGGGCTTTTGTGTGAAGAATACACTGCTCTTTGCTGTTCAGCAAAGACAGCCATTAAAGGGCTTAGTCCTGTGTAAATAGAAAGGCAGGGCTCTTCTGAGATCTACCAAGAAAAATCTCCATAATGGAAAAACACAGTTAACAGGTTATTTTGTATGATAGGAATCTCAAGTGAATTGAGAAAAAAACTTGCACACAGCTTAATGGAAATACTGTATGAATGGAACACATGGTGGAAAAGCTCCCAGTTTCCAAACCCTTCTAAGAGATGCCACAAACAACATTTTTATGGAATAGCAAGCACGGGCCCAGATGCTCAACAGAAATGCAGTCAGACCTTTATGTTGTGGCCTGAGATTCCAACCAGCAATTTTCTTCCAAAAGCCCAAAATAATATCAGGGAATATAAATTAGAATGTGGTGTTATCCTTCCAGATACTGAGTTTCAAAGAAGACAAAGATGGAAGCAGATTTTATTAACTTTATATTGTCCACCCACCTTATACTAGAAAAGCTGTGCAGCATCTTTGCCTGCTACGTCCATACACGGCCACACGTAAGGGGTCACTTGAGAACTTGATGAACGCCATAAATACACCAGAAACTCCCAAGCTCTTGTCAGTGTGACAGAATGCACAGACAATATGCCCACACAACGAGCATAAATGATCTTGTCCCCACACACAAGTACTGCACTGCAGACCTTCTGAATACCACAGCCAACACACAGCCTCTCAACTATGTTCTGAAGCTCTTCCCAGATGAAGCACTTCACAATCAATAAAACCTTGCTTAATTTCATTTTCCCAAAGCACAAACAAGCTTATATATTTGCCTTAGGAGATCTAATGGAAAAGAAAAGAAATCAGCACCGATCACAGTCCAGCTGAGGTGGTTTTAATCTCTATCTTTCTTACAGATGCTTCCTCCTCCTATACAAAATGCATTAGGTCAGCTTCTGATTTTCATCCAAGTATCCTACTTCCCAGAGCAGAAAAGGATGATGACCCATCTCTTTGTCATGAGTCAATGTCCAATGTAAGAGTTAATTGTAACAGTGGATTGATAGATGCTTAAAGAAATTGTCAGATTGCCATGGTCACCACAGCAATTACCGTGAGTGGTGCACTGTACCTTCTGATTTTCCTTTGGGATATTGGTGTTAGTCATAATGGCCAAAAATCATATCTGAGCTGAGCTAACCAATGGATAATAAAGCAGTCTGACAAAGCCATGACTCAGACTGTCTCTGGGACAAAATCAATAGCTCTTCCTTTGAATGTCATCTAAGAAAAAGACAGGTGATGCCCTTCCACTCCACTTGGCACTGATAAGGTCTCAGTTGAAGCACTTTAATTAAAGTTTATCTGCTCAGTTTAAGAAAAAAAGTGAACCAAGTGGAGACACTATAAAAAAAGAAAAAAAAGAAAAATAGTTACTAGAAATTTAAAAAATATAGTATGTGAAGAAGCAATAGAAAACTCAGTTTGGTCTCCCAAAGAAAAGATGGAAAATAAAACATACTTTGCTGCAAGCCCTAAACCTAAGAATGCATGCAGTGATAGTTTAGTCTGACCAAGATGATTTTTATCTTTTACCCTCTGTTGGCATGATAGGATGGGAAACCAAGAAACTTTGTACAAGAAGTCAGCTTCCTTTCAGAAGACTCCTATTCCCTGGATGTGCTACTCAGAAAAGGATTCCAAGTTTTCCAATAATGGCACTACCCAGTATGGCAAAAGACACATGCCCACAGACTCATAATGCTTTGATGAACACCAAAAAGATGTCTGACAGCAAATAATTGTTAATAATTTAGATTTAGCAAGTTCCAGTGCCAAGTTAAGAGAACGAGATGACTAAGTGGAAAGTGCAAGTCCCAGTATACAATTCTCTGCTGTCACTCCTCCTGCATTCAGATTCAAAAAAAAAGTTACATTTAATTCCCACCTTTTTGCTGCATACTGAAGTTCAGACAATACTCAAGGCCAAATCTCCATGAGCAATCTTATGAAATAGATTTTCTTGGCACCTGTGGCTTTTTTAATAGAATATCTACATTCTACAAGCATGACAGTGTTTTAGTCACTATTCAAAAATGAAACCACTGGTAATCACTTAATGTTCAAAGGCCCTGGCAATTTCAAGAGAAGAATTTTTAAGTTAATAGAAAAGTGGAGAAAAATTACTCAGAGCGAGGAAAATGCACATCCTTCCTTCTCTGATTGCATTAACTAAATATACTTTATCTGCCAAAACTCAGTAACTAGATGATAATTGCTAATATTGTTTGTTGCTAATCCATCTGACAACACTGCCATTCTGTCTCACACTAAGAGTGGCATTGACAGGCAGGGCTCCCAGTCATCTGGTATTTACTCAAATGCATTAATGTTTCCAAAATGCTCCGGTGTTAGACACATAACATACAAAGTGCATAAATGTCTACTCTTATGTCCATCTAAAAAAAAGGCAAGGAGGATCCAGAAGGCTAGAGGTTTAAGCTTCACCTCAGTTCCTGAGAAAATTATGGATCAAGGAATGCTCAAGAAAAGCAAAGGAAACTTAGGACTTGATGTGAGAGAAAAAAAAATATTCTCTTCAAAACACTTGAACAAATCGCCTGTGGAGGCCAGAAATTAATTGATGCAGACAAGTGGATGCAAGTGATGTTGTTTTCAGGTGCTAGCTAAAATAAAATATTATTACTTTTGTGGCAGACTTTTTCAGTGCTGTTGAACTACAAAATGTCCCTCTGAAAGGGGAATTGTGATGTCAAGAGAGATCAAATACGGAAGACACATAGATGAGGAGCCTCCTGAGTTAACAGGTATGTCTCATGTTAATGGGTACTAGGCTACAAGGACAGATGTTTCTGAAAGAAGAACACGTCTACAAAATGTGCCAGGGTGTTCCAGGAAGCAGTAGGCTGACTTGGGAAAAAAGTGCAATCTAAGAATCTCCAGTATTGCGGGACATCAGAGCAGAAATCCAGTGTCTATCACAAGCAGGGAGCTGGAGGCTGCAAGACAAAAGCTACAAGACAACAGAAGAATAAAGATAGAAGATGGCTGTGGGCAGTGAAAAGAGGGAATAGCATAAAGGCATCCCCTTAGGCAAGGTTTTTCAGGACCTACCATTATCTGTGCAAGTCCTTATAGACTACTTTCAAGGGAAAAGAGACACAATGCTTTATGTTTTTAGGAACTTGTAGTCTGAAACACTGGCTTCAGTTCTGTTCCCAGAAAATACTAACTGAAGTGTGTATTTCTTTTGGATTTTACCTTAGGGTGAACAAAGTATTGACAGAGCTGGCAGCTTCTCCTTAAGGTTCATTTTCATTTACACATGCATGAATGATTCCAAGATGTTAGTATTTAAACTCAAGAAAGCTAAGGAAAAAAAAACCAAACAACCCACACAATAAAACCAAATGCACCTAAAACCCCCTGCCACCTCACCACCAAAACAGACTCTGGAAACTAGAATATTTCCTAAAGGGAGTATCTATTAATTACAGAGTTAGCAGTCCAAAATTATCAGTTTAACCAGCTGATGAAGGTTTCAAATTACAGAAAATTTCTCTCCCTGCATGAGTGAGAATCATACAACAATATGAATCCCTTCCAGAGTTTAATTTCTTTCCCTCATTCATTTTAACATGATTACAATAAGATTTGGTTGGTTTGAGATGCTAACTGCTTATACTTCAATCCTTACCCTCCATTTCCTGGGCACAAAATTCAGCCTACAGACAGGTTCCTGGATTGTCAGCTTCCCCATTTGGCTGATGTACTCCAGGATCTTAGGGAAATGAAGGAATCATGATCTTAGACTCTCAGTATGTTTCAGTTTCTCTCCTTACCTAAAGCTTTACACAAGCCAAGTTTGGAGAGCTCTGCAGACAGAGCACTGCAGAAGCACAGAGGCCAACCTGATATCTAGGTAATACTCTTCAATAGTCTGTAATGTGCTGCTGACTTTGTAGGACCAGGAGGGAAAAATAAGGAATTGGAAGTGGTAGCAGGACAGGAAAGAGGAGACAATGGGGAAGTAAACGAAACAGAGCATTCTTGCTTAATCCTTGGAAATCACCATAACCACAAATCGTGTTTGCAATATGCCCCCTCTCCCTTTTCTACTGCTGCTAAGTTCCAGAATGCACATAGCAAATTTCACTCAGATTAGCCATGTCTCAGCTATGAACCCAGGTAATTATAATGTTAATAACCCAGGTAATTATTACGTTAATACCATTCTTTCCTAAAAGAGCATTCTCTTCACTGAAGCAGCTATAACCAAAATACAACGTAATTTGCCTTCCAAACAAATTCAACAACTTCAGCTTCTTGAAGTGCAGTGGAATACACCCTTTCAACCTTAATCTGACCACGTTAACCCCTCATCACAATGACCAGAATGCCATTTGGCCCAGGCAAGGCAACAATGGCCTAGAAGACCTTTTTGCATCTCAGCTACTGCAGAGAGACTGATCCTTCAAAGTGAACTTATGTTGGAATTCTCATGGTACATGTACATCCCGGCCTAGTGGAGCGTGTTCCTGCCTGCGGCACGGGGGGCTGGAACTAGATGAGTTTTGGACCACTCTATGATTCCATGATCTCTTACATCTGATCACAAATATGGGGACTGATGCACAGTCCCCCTTTCCTCTTCCACAGCCAGTAGTACTTGAACAGACGTGCTTTGTACACCCAGCTTTGCTAAACTGTTCTAAAAAGTAGCTCATACATTTCGAATACATTTACACCTAATACAGCAAGAGCTTCCAGACAGATCCTAGAAACCATGAGTTAATCAGCACACATCCCTCACCCCCTACTTAAATTATAGGAATTTAAGTTTTAGTGAGCATGGCATGCTGGAAGAACATTCCCAGACAACCTCAGCTGTACATTAACAGGTTAATTGACTGTGGCCTTGCACTTCTTTACTGAGGTGTGAGGATGGTAAATAAGTGATAACAGTCAAAATGAAACAGTTGAGGATCGGGGCAGGAAGGACAGGGAATCACTGCAAGGATAATGAGAGTCACCAGAATAAAGAACCTCAGAGAGGTTGTTCTTGGTCTCAGTGCAATATGGACCCAGCTGCGAGCAGCAGGTTGGACCAGACCTTCATGTCCCTTCCTACCACAATGATTTTGATTCTGTGATACAGAGGGAAAAAACCAGTAAGAATTGCCAGCCAAAAGGGGCATGGGCTAAGGCTGATGTATCAGGTTCCCCAGATTACTGAAATACACCTCTTCTGCATCAGCAAGGCCTTTCACAGATTTTGTCATAAAATTGTTCAGAACATTTGCCACCAACTGTCAGCCTTAACTTAGACTTTTCTTTTGAGCTAGTTATCTTAGACATAATAATTACTTTTCACTCTTCACTTTAGCTACTGGATAATGGAGAATTATTTGCCTTACAAAATAATCCTGTCACATTTTTTCTTAGTATGTGGCTGTCAGTTTAAAAAATACCAGGATAACCATTTTCTTTATACTCATCTGGGCCCGTTTCCTTCATTTCCACTGCAATGCACAACCAGAGCATTCATTACTCTCCTCAGAACATTCCCTCCCAAAAAATACAAGAGACACTTTCCCTTTCATCCTCCTTTATAAACCTCAGGTAAAAATTCTGGGAAGCTTTTTTTTTCCAGTAGATGAACTGCAAAAGGGGAGAGACTTTTCTTGGCAACTTGTTCATTTGTTTCTTCATTCCCATTAGCTTTTCAGCAGCCTGCTAGAACTGAATTCTCTGTAGGAGAATTCTTAACTACAAGAGAGGATTTTCCTCTCTTATATGAGCAGAAGAGCAGACGACTGTGTCACATGAAGAATGCTCCACAAGCTTTTGCTTGGTGTTTTGTGTGCTGCCTGCCCATTTTGAATGCAGAGTTGCCTACACACCTGATTAATTAAAGCAGATAAAAGCTACCATAACAAACCAAAACCAAAACAAAGCAAAAAACAACAGCAAAAAACCCCCAACCAACCAAAAAGAGTTGTATTCTTACTGCCTTGGAAGTTGAGATTCAATTTTCCATATCGTTTGCTCTGCCAAAGGAGAAGAACTGAAGCCTGCATTTTTATTGCCTCAGGTGAAATATGAGTTGGCCCTAAACAGGGAATAAATAAATTTGTTTTCTGCCCTTCTGTGGCTGGGAAATGGAAAATTTATCGGTGCTTTCTAAATTCTGCATTCAAAATCCAAATCTAGCTAAAATATTACCTAACTTCATGAAAATATCTCTTAAAAACCCAGAAAGGCCTCGATAAATCATAAATCTTTAAGACTAAAATGGCAAAGGCAATGTTTTCAGAGTAACAGATTATCTAAAGGAATTAGTTTATGCCAGAAATTACACAGAGTCTTGTCTCATTGGAAATGAAAGTCTTTCAAACAGAGAAATAACTAGCCAGGTTAGAGGGAAATAATTCACAGCATGCATCTTAAAAATCAATGCATAGCTGATATCCTGGTTCATAATTTCAGGGCGGATTCTACAGAATGAAGAGCTGGCAATCTTCCCATTTTGGACCAAACAGCATCAAAAGAAATTTGCAGTTATTGGGGAATACTCAGTGTCTTGTTTTGTATCAGTTGGAAGATCTGGTCAATTTGTCACCTTCAAAAGATTTCATTTCCTCAGTTGGAGAGAGAGGGGGAATTAAAAAATGGGAAAATGTATCAACTATTTCCTTTTGCTAGATTAGTCATGCAAAACTGGGAGATTTTTGCATTACCTGTTTTACAGTGTGTGCAACAAAGCAGAACCTATTATGTTAAATGGTGGCTACTTTATGGCTATAAAATATTGTCAAAAGATAATAACCATCTGCCACTCCTAGATAATTGTTCAGGTGAAAACACTGACTTTATGATAATATTATCTTGTAACAGCTTTATATCTGCTACAGTGAGAATCTGATGAACACATAATAATGCTGTTTGACACAACAGCCAACCCCCAGACAGGGTAAGTGTTAACAGGTAGAAAACATTTAACTGACAAGAAACAATTTGGGATAGGAAACTCTGAAGTCTCCCTACAAAAATGGCAACTTCTAAGCTGTGATAAATTTGTCAGTTTTCCTGGTGGATACTCCTCTGCAAATTGTGTTGTTTACTGTTGAAAATAGTTACCTCTCCCTTGCAGAGGGGAGAGCTGCCTTTTCACTAGACCAGCTTTTTCACTGAAGTCTAAGCTGGTATAATTTTTGTTGATGGTGAGGGGGGCTGGTGTTGCTGTTTTGTTTTTGACTTTTGGGGGTTTTATAAGAGTTAAAGTTTGGGGGGTTTAGTTTTAAGTTTATTTACACTACCATGAACCAAATTTATGGGACCAAATTGGAAGTATCTGCTAAACTTACAGACAAGAGAAGTCCGGACACTTAAGTCAGACCTTGTGCACCCCACAATTTCAATTAGACGCTCTCTTTTATGTCAAACTTTTTTTTTCCTCCCATGCCATGCTAATAGGCCTACATCCTGTCCAGCTGCTGGAGGTTCCAAAGGGTAGGCTGCCTTTGGATTATCAAGAAAACCTCCTTAGTATCCTACTGCTTGCAATCAAGTGCTCAAGAGGGGACCTTAAGGGAACACATTACGTTTGACAATCAGCCTTTGCTTATCTTGTGCACATAAGTAAGTCTGTTTTCTCAAGTTCCATTTTAAAGAACACATGGATTTGACAAGATGCACACAGCCAGCCTGGGTCACCAACTTCCAATAGTAAAAGCATAATTAGAAGTTACTACAACACAGCTTGAGCCTGCTCTCCCAGATAAACATTTTGTATCTTATCCTTGAAACAGAGAGTGGGGCATTCTGCACCACAGGAGCACTGTCACCATGAACTCTGTCATTGACCAAAATCTTCCCTTAACATTTGGTTGTGCTTATTTTCAAAACATTTTTTGAGACACTTGTAGATGTTTCCAGTAGGCCTCATTACAACAAGCAAACAAATCAGTTCCTGCAAAGCTGCACAAAACCATGAAAAGTTACCACCACAGCTACAGCTGGAAAGCCATTAGCAACCAGGCTGTTAAGGAATAAATACAAAAAATTAATCCCAGTCTGCATCAAACCCATGCATCTTAGACCATGCTCCAAAGGCTGCCAAATCTCAACTCAGCCAGATCACATCCAAAGGCATCAGCCTTCAAAACTCTTGAAGAAGATGCCAGGAGTTTGCAAAGCTTGTGATGAGAAACAAATCTCACCACTAACTAGGCCTCAGCAACGACTTACTGATGATCAGTAAGAAGTGAGCTGGAATTCCACATGAAATTTCCATTTCTGAATTGGAAACAAATATTAATTTGAAACAGCAGGTTTTCACAGGACAACACTTGACAAAACTTGACAATATTTCCCAAAATCAGCCTGTGATGCGTGGTCAAAACTGGTGGCTAGGACATGGCACACCTAAACAACAGTCCCTGAGAACACATCAATACCTAAGAAGTGTAACACCATTAAAATGTTTGCCCCTGAACCTAAGTCATCAATGTGGCAAGAGCAATTTGCATTTAGATCAGTGCATCTTCTCGGACAAGGAAATGGATCCCAAAGGGAGGTAGGAGACAGCCCTAGATTTTTGATTAAACCAAAATGAATACCATGAGCATCAACAAATTTCCAGGAAGAAGACATTCCTTTAAAGGGAAGTGAAAATGAATTGTTGAGTTGTTAGTTGTGATGTGTAGCATAAATCAAGTTTGATAATAGGGTAGAAACAATTGATTACCATGGTGATAAATCTGGGGGATTTGGTAGGAATCGGTGGAAACAGAAACCTGCATATAGTATTTCTACTGGACAGACTTGTACAAATTTTTACATAAAACAGAACTGAGAGAGACTGGAATATGACATAATTAAGGAAAGTCTGAATAGCTCTGTAGAGTAGAAAGCCCTGTACCACAGACTGGAGGCACCAGCAAAGAGTGAGATAAGTAATTCATTTGACAACTGAAGACTGAATTTCCAAAAGGCTTTCAAACCACTTGTTGCCTAAAGAAATTCAGGGAGAAAAAAAAACTCCGAGACAATTAGTTTTGGAGGTGAGATAAGGAAAGGATTTTAATTTGTGCCTAGACACAAAGATTACAACCCCTCCCTCTGTAGAGATGTTACAATTTATAATATTGTCTGTCCAATCCCAGATGTTTCCACCCTCGGTCCGCCCCTGGGGAATTGGGGTTGGGGACTTTTCAAGACCTCCTTTTCATCAACCATCATCTTCTTCAGAGTATAAGGGGCATATATTCACCCAGTTCTTGACTGTACTTTTGTGGTTTAGGCCAAGGTACAAGTGTTCTCTAAACAAAATAGGCCTACTTTGACAAGAGACTAAACATTTCTACTGGAATTCAGGGGTAGAATTGATATGGGGAGCATGGAATGGGGTGATAGGGTTGGGGAATGTGTGTAGTTATTATGCTAAGGGTAAAGGAATAAATGCTGCTGCTGCTTCTAAATCTACTTCTACTATATAACTACTTATAGAGCTTATAAAAAAATAGGAAAATCAAAAAACCAGATGGACCTTAAGGCATCACACTCTGGAAAACTCCAAGATGGTACGGGATAAGATGACAGATTTTCCAGTGTTACTTCTTACAAAACAAAACAAGGGGTAGAAATAAGCAGACAGTTTTCCCAACTTCATAAGCCAGGGATCAGCTCTGAAATAGTGCAATGCAATAATTTCAAAAATAAAATTAAAAGAGAGTATTGAAGTAACAAAGGACAGAATCTTTTTCTTTTGTCTTTTGTCATTTCAGGTATTCAAAGTTGACAACAAAGAATTGAAGATGGTATCACAGTACCAAGTGATCAGTCAATAAAGCAGACCAGTTCAATGCCAACAAACGTTAAATATATATAGTGAAAAAACAGTCTATATGCCATACTGAGTTATAAATTAGTTACTAGTGTTAAGAATAGATATTTCTGAAGTTAATTAAGAAAACACTAGAGGTACACTAGTTCAACAATAACTAAAAGGCAAATAATAAGGGTAGGATTTCTCAAGACCTGACAGTAAAGAAACATCTAAGATGCTGCATATAGTTCTTGTCCTTACTTCCATCTAAAAATATCCATTTAGATATCAGTTTAGCAGGATAAAACCCCTACTTCTTCACAAGATACATCTCTACATTGTTGAAATAATGGTTATTATAATGTTATGGAAGACAAAGTGTTTAAAAGAAAGAGGAGGGAAAGGTAGAGGATGTTCCCAGCAAGAGCAAAAATGGTATGATGTTTCTGACAGAACTTCCAGGTGGGTCATTAAACTGCTAAAAGCTATTCCAGCAGAAGCAAACTTTGCATGCTCAGTGACACACATCCAGCCTTTAGTCTTGATCAGAAAGGGAAAAATTCAAAGTCATGGTTCTCAATCCAGGTGAGAATCAGGAAGAGGAAGCTTGACCCTTTTAAGTTTTGTGAATTTATATTTATCCAGAAGCACATTACAGTCAGGCCGAACAATCTTGATATAAAAGGTATTGAAACCCACCACTTAATTTACCTTCCTGTTTGAATGCCATTTCACCCTAAGCAAGTGCAAACATCTCTACTTAGATTCTTACGTTTAATCTCTTCCAAAAAGCATGACATGTATTTTGCTGTTGCAGGTGCCAAAAAGCCAGCATGAAAAGCTTATAATCTTAAGTCTCTGAATAGCATCTTGGTTTTTTTTTCCCTGATCTCCATAGGTATGCTAGGGGTCAACCTGTAATTGGCAATTTTTGTGATGCATTCATCTGTAAACATGCTACATGGACTGGAAAAGTGGTAATAAACTGAATCAGAACTTTAAACCATTGATGGAAAACAAATTGTATCAACAGAGATAAGCAAGACAGAAATCTGAATCATTCCCTTACTCCTTGCTCAAGTACTGGCAGTACATTTTGCAGTTTACCTTGAGTGACTTCAACCGTTCAGATTGCCATCTTAATAACTGCAGCTGTCCAAAGTGACTTGAAACATGAGCCTGATCAAAATCTAAAATTTAATGCTATAAGTACTTACATGCCTTATGATACATTGAAGTGCTATTCATCAAGTGCTGTTTTTTTAACATAATACAAGATGTAGTAATGTTACAAAGTAAAAAGAAGGGTGATCTCAGCTCTCCAAACAAGCACTAGGGAGCACCTTAGATCTCTTAATCCCAGAGTCCTGACTAAGAGCATTTCAGTATCCAAAAAGGAGAAAATTATTGTATTAGTAAATGGGCATTATTACAGTGTTTTTCTTTGTAAGCAGTAAACAGAATGTTCTCCCACCCAGAAATAACGTTTGGTTATTGGGGTTTGGGATTTTTTTATTTTTTTTTTTGCGGGGGGGGGGGCATAAACTAAAAGCATTTCTTAAGGAATGCCTGTCTCTCTTTTGTGTTCTAGAACATGAAAAACATTCTAGTGTGATTGCAGTTTAAAAAACAGTTCAACAGGAACCAGAGCACGAGCTCCACCTTCCTCCAGGAAAACCTCAGGGCTATCCACTATGATCCAAATCACATTCACCAAGTAACACATAAGAGGCACTGGGCAACAAATTCCACTGCTTACCCATGACCTGGGCACTAATACCAGGACCCATGAGGCTCCACTGACCCTCAGAACTCATCCAGGAACAGACCCTCCAACCCAGGCCTAAAAACCTCCCACACTGTCCAGCAGCAGAAACCAGCAGGGACAAGGAACAAGGTGAATTTTCCATGGTAACAGAATCAACAGGCCCAAGATTTTGCGACTCATGCTTACGTGTGTACTCACAAAAACAAAGCAGGACGTCTTTGTGCAGGTAAGTGGTACACAAACATAGGTACAATTTGCACAAGATTTTTAAATAAAACCTTCACGTGGAATTTAAAGAAGAACATCCATGTTCCAACAGCGCATTGGTCTCTGCCGGCTTTGGCAAAGGAAGGAAATCTTAGAAGGCAACTGCTTAATCTGGCTATAGCAGTAGAGATGGCCACAGGTGACCCTCCCATGTGGACTTCATTCCACTGTGTCACACAGCTCAGTACTTCAAGCTGAAGACAAACAGTCACTTATTACATTTGATACGAAACGGACTCATTCTATGCTTTTGGAGATCTGAAGTTTTAAAAGCTGGTATTCCATAATCAGCCTTGGTTTTGTTTTCCTTCAGGGGTTAACAAAAAAGCAACCACTTAATAGAAACAATCTCACCAAAACAGAGTTCTGGGTTCATATAATCTGCTCAACTGTAACAGTCACAGGTGAAGTCATACTGCATAAAATAAAAATTACTATTGTAAAAACATATTATAAAATAGTAAAAATTGAGATGGCAGATCTTTACCCAGTCATTCAAACCCAGTTCAGGCATTCAATCCCACACATACAAATACACGACCACACAATCACTCCTATAAGTGCAGTGATGCGTGACTTGAAGTGAACAGCCTTAACATTGTGTTCACAGCTCTGATGAATTCACAGTACTTGTTATAGAGTACTACAACAGCAAAGTTACTGCAAATATCTGAAGTAGCTAAGTTTGAGGTGTTCAAACAGTCCTAGCTCTCCCTGCAACATAGCAATTTGCTGGGAGATACAGGTAGGAGATCTCACACTCCTTAAAATCTGCTGGGTGGTTCTCCCAGTGCAACGGAGGAAAATTTTCACTCCCCAGACTTGCTCCTCTAACACAACAGTTGGTGCTCACTGACAAATATTTTAAATGGAAGAAAAAAAAAGCCTAAGAGGCAAAAGGTGAAGCACCCAAGATAACGAAATAAAGTTCTAATCTGCTTAGCTCAGATTGCATCCAACACTTCGTATCTGACTTAAACACAACTATGTATTTTGACAAAAACCAAGTGATCAGTAAAGCATAAAAAGTTTTGCCTGTAGAAACACCTGAACTGCAATAACCTCAGACTGGTACCTTCCATAATGCAGGCTAAGTGTAGCTGTTCAGCAAGATGAAAACTAACATACATTCCTAAGTCACTGAATAAAACCACAACAGAATAAAGTGCATCCAAAAAAAAAAATAAAAGGAGAGATGTCATACACTGTTTCTGTTTGCAAATGGTTCCCCTAAATTAGCAGACAAAGCATTGAAGTTTTATAGCCTTACCCACATGCACTGGCGTGTTAGGAAGGCTTTTCTGTTTGGTTTTAATGACAATATGAGGACAGAAGGAAATTCTATAAGTTTTAGAATATAATCTTCAAACGAAAGAAATTGGAAGATTTCAGGGTGGGAGTGGAAGAAAAAGGGATTTTTTCAGTGGAAATGCACAGTAATAGAGAAGTGAGGAAATTTAGGAATAAAATGCAAAAAAATCACATATAAAATGGTTCCTAAACTTTGAAATGCTACAACACTGGATACAACCTTCAGAATTTTTAACCTGAGTTTCAGCAGTTGGCATTAAATAATTTTCTGAACGTACCTAAAACTTCCAGTGTAATATCAGTAGGGATGATCAGGCTTTCACAGAACTGCAGCAGTAATTTTCAAAGGGCACCTAGACAATGTAGAGATTGTCTTCCACCTCTTCCACTAAACTTTAACAACAGTTTCAGCACTTCTGAATGTTCTGCCATTTGCATCTATCCATGTTATTTACAGTGACCATGATTATCAATGGCACCTGTACAAAGAGCTCTTGCCCTGTTTAGCCTCATACCTGTAGCAATTTTTAACATGTAAAAATGCCTATTGATCATCAAAGGAGACAGTAGAAGGAAGAACTCAATAAATAGGTCACTGATTTTCAAAATTTTTGGTAAGATCAGAATCACAATTCAACAACACTGATGCCATCAGTATATGGCAATAACTAGTTGCACAAGTTCCCAGTTAGCAGAGGATGCCAACACTCCATGTGACACATATGTCACACTCTCTAGTACTGTCACAAAAGCACAAAATACAGTGTCTCCAGACACTGCTTTAGTGCAGTGAAGGACAGGGGATGCCACAAGAACTAGAACCTGTGTTTTGGCAAGTGAGCATGATATACAGTGAGCTGAAAAACTATCCAGATCTAATGTTCATTCCCCTTCCAGTCGTCATCTATCCAGAATTTATCACTCTATACAAACCAAAGGGGCAGCCAACAGTTCTTTTGATCACCCAAACCTTCTGACAATGAAGCTGAGGAAAATAAAATCAGTCATTACAGTAAAAAAAATAAAAATCTACATGTCTGAGTGTTCATATTAAAAAAAAAAATCTAAGCACAAGGCAATTTAAGAACATGCAAATGAATACACATCAGACATGAACACTGTTAACAAGTTTTTTTCTCTGATATTAACTAACTTGTTTATGGTACAATGTTTCCCTACCCCACCACCAACTTACTTATGGAACTTCATTATTTACCAATTCCTGCAGTTATGAAATAATTGATACATATCAAAAATTAAGAATTCACTCAATGTTATTCCAGCACAACATGACCTCAACACAAAGAATAACCCATGTTTTAACACCTCCTTTCCTCTCACCCCTCCATCCACAAGCAGAATGTCAGGAGCTGGAACAGAGACTGCCATTTTAGGGATGCCATTTTCAGTGCTGGTCTGTGCCCATCAGTGTGAGCCATCACAGATCCTAAAAGAACCACGACCTCCTGGTAGCACAGAGGAGAACACACTGAATTATGTTAATTACTTGTGGTGCTCAGCATCCTTCTCTCTCAAAAAGTCATAAATTAAGCTAGTTTTAACTGGAAGTTTGCTGCTTTGTTTCATACAAGAAAAAGGGGGTTTATACCAAAAGCCCAAAGTTTTCTCCTCCCTTCAAATTTAACAAAGACATTAACAACCCCTTCTCATCTTGGCCTGTTTCCATCCTCTGACTCTAATGGCAAGTATAAATTATTGTTTCAGATTATCTGAGGTTCCAAAATAATTATATATATATATATATATATATAAAAGAAAAAAGCAGCACTGGGTAGTCTACAACACCATGAATATGATATGAATATGATAACATTAAAAGGACAGGCAGCATAAAGAAAGTTATTTCTTAAGAATACCTTGATACAGAATGTCACACTGAATAATAAAGAACAACAGTTCAAGAACAGGGTAACTACTAAAGGGCAGAGATAAGGAAGAATGTGTAGCATTCAGAGAATATTACAAAAACTGAAAGTGTAGCTGCATATAATTGCATTAAGGGATGTTAAAAGGCAAAAGAACCAAAAGGACAGCAGTTTGGTTTTTTTTAATGTATGACTGATTTCAAGTAATTTTGAAGAAATAAAGGAAAGGTCTGCCTTTATTATATGAAATTGGATAATGCTAGAGATCTACAGATTTTAAAAACCGAGCTACCAACAGGAAATACATCAGTCTGGAATATCAAGGGGAGAATTAATAAAATTTATATTAGTCTAATCTCAAAAAGGTTTTTCTGTATTTAGGAGAGAATGACTGCATCGTCCAGAACAAGCACTGACACTCTCCCAAATACCTCTAAAATGAGCCTATCTCTGCCCACTGAGTACTGAAGAAAAACAAGGGAGTCTAGGCTTAATAATCTATTCAGCTGTATGTTGAAGAATAAATGTTCATCAGGCTTTGAAAAAAAAAAAAAAAAAAAACCAGAGAGAATTATATAAAAAGGCTGTAAATTCATAACTTAAGTTCTGATAAGGATAAACTGTCATAAGATTAACTGAACTGCTCAGTGCAATCAATTGTACCCATGAGTCAAGGGGAGTAAGAGAAAAAACAGCTGTACCAAACTTAAATCAGCAATTTTATGCAATCAATTATAAACAAACATTAACAGACAGCCTACAAGGAACACCAACAATGTACACAGAAATAGCTGAGACAAAAGCTCATCTCACACAACTCTTCCAAAGGATGCAAAAAATCCCAAACTAACCATTAAAAACCCATAACAGCTTGGAGAAGAACATTACCAACCAGAAACGGAGCTGCTGAGCAATCCAGCCAAGGATGAGTCTAACAACCCAAGAGGTTTCTGCCAGGGACCTCTTCTAAAAGTATTCAACAACTGGTTTAGTACTACATAGAAATCATAAAGCACAGGGTCCCCATTCCCCACTACTCCCCAAAAATATCTTACAGAAATACACTTACATGAAGCTACTGTTAATTGCTCTGATTCAGATCAACTGCATTCTTCTTCCAGAGACACAACTGAGAGAAGGGATTTGCCAGGCAGAGTTTCTTTAACATTTCATTGCAGCAGATTAATACTACTTAAGTGTTGCATTGCTCAAGCTTTGCTATACAATACTTAAGACCAAATTAAAGATTTGGATCACATAAACTGAAGAAGTTTCAAGTGAAATTTCTGTAGGAAATAGTTTGTACTCTGCTGTAGTAGACAATCTCTAGATTTTCCTTCTAATTTCTGTTAGTCTTTGTGTTCTTCTATTCTGTCATTTTGTACATGTTATCTCCCATGATAATAAAGTCCATCTGACCCCCTGCTTCCTAATCAGTTACTGAAGATCTCTCACAACTGTACAAACTGCAGCAGCAGCTGGGGCTCCAGACCTGCAACTATAAATGTGAGGGAAAGAAGTGAAGGCGCATATTTGTTCCCTCTGTGTTATCAGTAAATTACTTCCCTATAACCAGGCCTGTGGACAAAATAAAGAGGGTAGGTTCTTTTTTCCTGTTTATTTTTGCTGGTGTTCAACTGAGGAAGCTTTGCTGAAATCAAATAAAAGCTACAAAAAAAAAGCAGAAAAAAAAAATGTGGTCTCTTAGCTCTTGTTGGTGGCAATAAGACTACTGGCACCCACAAAAACTGCTTTCTTCAACAGCTTTACAGAAACATCCAACCTTCTACTGCTTTCCATTAACTAAAAAGAGTTTCTTATGGCACACACTAACACTGCAGTATCACAGTTTACCATTATGCTTGAAAGACTTAACAAATTCTTAGATTTCAAGGGAAGGATTATGAGACTGGAAACAAATTTCTAGACTGCACAATTTCAGACTTTTAGGGAATTCCTTGCACATTCCACACTTGGAGTGTAATCTTCTCAACTTCATTCAGTGGAAGAGACCTGCAACGTTTCCCTGGATCTCCCCTGAAAGTCTGTACATCACATCACACTTGAACAAGAGAACTATAGGAAGGTGGATTATGGCTCTTCTCCCTCTTTCCAGAAGTCACTGATTTGTGCCGACTCTTCACTTAAAGCATTATTCCCTTTTGTCTACTCAGGTTAGCTTGAATGATGTTTAGCCTCACCAAAGAACTTCCTTAGCAGTCGCACAAGTCTTCATCTATATAAGACACTTCAGTCCAATTCTTGTAAGAAGCTGAATTGTGGGGCACCCGTGTCCACATTACAGAATATTTTTCTGCTCACAAGGCTACAATTGGCAGATTCTCCAGATTCTACTGCAGATTGATTTGCCCATGTCCACGTTTACCATTATCAGTTTAGCAGTGGAAAACTGCACAGGGGAGTCACACAAACCCTTACCTGAGGCAGACATGTAAGTCATTGCACTCCCTGTATCACTCCATCAGGTAAATGGCAAGGAACAGAATTTCTGGTAGAGAGACAGCAAACTGGACAAAACAATCCCAGCACCTAATGACTTATTACACATTTACCTTTAAAGAAATTACAATTCAAGGTGTTGAGGAGATGACAAGAGACGAAATGCACTTTAGACAAATTGTTTTTTAAGAAGGTATGTGAAAGGGCAGAGAGCAGAGATGTAACTACACAACAGGAAAGGTTCTCTGTTATTTGCATACACTTGCATACATTTCAGGATGGGGATTTAGTCACAAATGAGGAGGGATGAGAAAAGAAATGAACAGGGAAATGTTTTTATGAAAATATGGAACTTCCATTTGGGCAGAAGAGGAGTTACTATTATAAGGATTTAAGCATAGTGATATTAGGAATATGACAGACCAAAACTCAAGGCAGCATAGGGGAGGTTGGAGAGAAGGCCCAGCAAATGAAATAATTACAGTTTGGGCAAGGACATTAAGACTAGGACAGCAAAGCAGCACAGGGGTCTGCCATGCAAGCTTTTCAAGAAGACAACAGAAAGGAAAAAAAACCACAGGTCCTGAGAATTTGGTATATATAAACACACTTTTGATGCTTTTCTCACCTGTACCATCCTTGTAAGAATTGAGTTAACTCAGGGACTAAAAGATCTAAGTCTTCTCTTACTGGTTTTCTCACATGTGATAATACTAAAATTGACTGCAATTAACATGTCACTGCAATTGCACACCATTATCAGGAGCAGAAAACATCCATACAAAAGAAGGAAATACCAACATTTCAGATTTTCCATCTATATCCAGCAGGTTTATTAAGGCACTTAATTATTAAAATAACACAGAAGAATCAACATCATAAACTATGTTTCCAGCCTAAGTGTAGGAGCAGACAATAAAGAGTCAGTTTATGAGAGCAGAGCTGAGGATAAAACTTAGGATTTACAAACATAAATGAAATTACAAGCATAACAGAACTAGTTTCCTGGAAATTCATGCATCAAATGCAACAGCACATTTTAATTTATGAATCTGGAGATTTCACATCGTCGTGATAAATGGATGACAGTAATTTTTAAACCTAATGTCAGTGGGTTGTAAAGATTAATACCCACATTCTTCCTTGCATAAATTAACTATCCAAAACCGATAGGCTGAGACTGATTCTCTGTTCTTACGAGGTGTAACAAATCTACGAACAGCAGTACCATCATTTATAATGTCTCATAATTGCAATGACATTTTCTATACAAGTCATTAACTCTTGCTCTCCCTTATAAGGAGTAGACCTCCACTTAAGCTATTTGCAATCAGACCACTTTTTCACTTGTAAAGGCCTGATTTCATTGGTTTTTTTCTTCTGTAGTTCTAGTTCTCCTTTGAACACACATATGAATAAACAGCAAGAATAGAACACGATTAAAACAAAACAGAAAACCCGATTCCATGAAGATAGGTGAATCTGAAAAGGAAAGACTAATACACTTCAAAAAGTAAGAACAGCATTATTACCATACATATTTTATTATTATTAAATGTAATTTATAAGCATTTAAAAAAAAGGGAGGGGACCCAAAAATTGATGAATTAACAAGAACAAAAAAAAAAAACCCCAACCTTCCACATGCTCACAATTTACTCTTTTTGATCTGCTACAGAATTCTCCTTTCCCCAGTGCTACACCAGAGAAGTACATGTATCACAGTGGGGCAGAACTGTCCATACACAAACATCCTGTTTTGGCAACCACACAAGTGGCTTGGAAAACAGCACAAGGAGATCTTTTCACAGGGAGTTCAGTTCCTTCCCATCCTCTACCCACAGCTCCCTTCCTCAGCTTATTTTAAGCACAGAAACATAAAAGTCTAGATTCAAGAAACATAGGGACTAACCCACTTGCTACTTAGCTCAGTGCAAAATTTTTGTGGTGACACTAAAGGGAGTCACACTGTACCTTGGAAATGCCCACAGGAGAAACTCAGCCAAAAGTAACCCAGAACAACTCATCTCAATAACATCGTTTTATAGAATTACTTGTCCTCCAAAGCTCAGATGACACTGTGTGAAAAGTTCATACAAAATGTACGTTCCAAACCTGTTTAAAGTTGGGAATATGTATTTTGTGGTTTACATGATGCATCTGGTAGAAAAATTTGACATATCAATCTGTCAGAGATGCAATTTAAAATAAACTTGAAAAGTAGGCAATTCTGTTGTACGATTTAGAGTTCTGAGTCACCAGAATTACTAGGGAAGGTGTGTTTACTGTATTTACAAAGAAGTTAACTATAATTTTGAATACAGTTTTAGTATTCCAGTATTAATCACTTCCCTCGCCAACCTGAAAGATGTAAAGTCAGTCAGGGCTGCAAACTCAGCCATCCAACTCAAATGTGAAGAGCTGCCCAAAAGAGCTCAGTATCCATTTTGAAAGAAGTATGTTATTTTAAAACTATTTTTCTCCCATGTTGCCATGTGGCATAGAATACTATATTCTGCAGAAAGAACAGACCCATTACGAACCAGTTCTGGTATTCCTTTCATCTCAAGCGTGACACAAAACACTCAATGTACATTATCTTTCCTAATCACTTTTCTGGAAAAGGTAGATACTATCTTCTATTACACTTAACTTTGCTGTTTGGACACTTTTAACTTTTCTATTTAGACAACTCTTCTATCTATTCAGAGCAATGTGAATGCTTTGCTTCCTCAGAACACAGTAATGGTGCTAACACCCTGAGGAGTAGACCAAGAGTGGCTTGCACTTACAATTACTCATTACTTCTTTGTATGCGAAGGTAATAAAAATTAAAAAAAGAAGTCTTCCCAAAGCAGGAAGGTGATTCTGCCATAGGGAAACATCTACTCAGCAGATCCCCTAAGAACGAGCCTGACACTTGAAGTTCAAACAAATTAAATTAACATGTGCCAGAAGGTTCTACCAAAGCTTACAAAAGATGTTCTGCACACAGTTTAAAGAAAATACATGACTATTTACTTTTTCTGGACCCCATCACATTTAGGCCTACACATCAGTGCTACCTGAGTTACAGGTTCTGCTTTTACTGACTGTGAAATGTTGTCAATCATTCAACTGTGTTCAACCAAAGAATGTAAAATACAGCAAAAAGCTAGGAGTCTACTCTGCAATGAGCAACCACCTGATGACTGATTTTTTTTTCCACAATTATTATTGGAATGCCTAATTTTATTCTTTGAGTCAAGGAAATGTTGAAAAAAAATATCTGAAATGTCCCATTTAAATGAATCATAGCTGCACAGTTTAAAAGAGATGCTTTGCTCAATGAATTTCAAAGAAGAATTTTAAAACTCAGGAGATTTCATAGTAAGTTAAAGAAATTCATGTATTAAATTCATTAGCAATTGATTTGTTTCATCTCTTCATTGACAGCTCCAGCAACACCTGCAGAAATTTCAGTTTTACCCTAACAGGAAAGATTTGCCCTATAAGCAACAGTGTCATGGTTTGAATCTTGTTTTCCCCCAGAGGCTAGAAAAGTGGTAGACCCCAAGGGGTGGAAACCCCTGGAAGTTTTGGAATTCTGTCCAATAGGCGCTCCTGCAAAAATGTAAACATATCACAAGCTCACCGGAAGAGAGGAGTTGTAGTTTTGGTTGTTGGTTGTTGGAGAGGTGGCCATGTTGTAGAGCCACGAGGAAGGGGCTCTGAGCCCCTTGGGCCCTCTGGGGCCTCCCAGCCCCTGGCTGGGGGCTGCGGGGACCTGGAACAGCATAAAGCTGGGCTAGGTGCCTGTAGTTATGCCGGGAGATGTTTTCCTCCATGGGCGCAGAGCAGCAGCCGGGACTGACCAGAGAAACGGTGGCAGAGAGCCAGAGATAAGAACCTGAACTGAAGGAGCAGCAGAAACAACATGCAGCACCACAGAGAAGACTCCTGGAAAGAGAGCCGAGGAGAAAGAGAGCCAGCAGCTGAGAGACAGAGTTCTGGGGGTAAGACTGTACCAGCCCCCAAACTCCTTTGAGATCCCTCTGAGAAAAGAGGGAGATGGACTCCTATTTGAGAGGAGCCTTGGAGTACAGCAGTACCGGAGAGAGAGAGGAGCTGAGAAGCTCAGAGCGTCCCGTAGCTGGACCGGGACGGCCAGAGGAATGCGGGGGGAGTTGACCTTGGCTCTCCCCCCCCTTGCACTGCTGCCACGGTGGTAGCCTGAGGGCAGGGCACAGAGGCCCTGCAAGGAGCTGAGTCTCCTGGAGATACCAGACCGTCACGAAGACCCCCCTGTGTCTTCGTGATATGACGTGGTGATACGACCTTGTCTGGGGTTACGAAGCCCACGGAAGACCCCTTGGTTGGAGGTGATGGGGCCGAGAGAGACTTGAATACCTCCCTCATGGATGCTGGTAGAAAGCCAGCTATCAGCTGCTGCATGCAAGTGAAGAAGACAGACTGCTGCCTCAGAAGATGCTGCTGCTCAGAGACTGGAAGGGATCTGTCCTTCTTTCCCTCCTGGACTTTTATTTGGAGGGGAGAAGAGATCTGGTCCACTGTAAATACATATGTCATGGTAGAGATAGTTTGTGATCATGTGTATAATGTGATATGGTATTTATTTGTACAGTCATTGTAATATATTCCCTTTCCCCCACTTTGAGTCTGGTGTGTTTTGTCTGGAAAAACCCATCTCACATTAGGTTGAGATGTGGGAGGGGGGATGGAGCTAGGGAATTGGATTTTGGGGCTATCTCAAACCATGACAAACAGGAAGGTTCGTAAGTGGAAAAAGTAATCCTCAGGTTATGTTTTTGTGTACTAAGATGTTGAGATACCTGTAGGAGAGTAACTCAGTGGATAATCAAATAGCACTATTTGCAGTAAATTCTTCTCCAGTGAAACCTAAATCACTTGCCAGGTACTTTTACCACTGTAAAGGAAGGAGAACTTCCATGCCCTGAGGAAAAGTCTGCATCCACATCAGCAGACCCAGAAAGGGCCTGAACAGGCATCTCTGCTTATGGTTTCTGCACTGTAATATCCACACCCTGATCACAAGAAAAAAACCACCACTCAAGTTTTTGGGACTCCAGTCCAGCAGCTTCCAGTCACCACAGTAGAGGTGATATTTTTGACAATACCCAAATAAACTTCAGAGCAATAAATACCCAAGCTCTGTCTCCCTTTAAGGACAGAGTCTACCCCCATGTTTAACGAGCGAAACATAACTTGAACTCAGTTCTGACTTTATTTACAATGTTTTCCAACTATTGACATCTGCAGTCATTTTCCGTATTGCTGCATAAACCAAATAATCCTAAAAAATGGAACTAAGCCCAAAGGACGTACCCAGAGAGAAATGGGCAAGCACAGGGTCCACTGACCATAAAGAAACACTGAAGTTAAACCACATTTAATGAACATGAGGCAAATTTTTCCTTCCTTCCCAGTTTACGCTACTTTAAGAGAAGTCAAAAAGGTAGAATTATACAGATTTACAAGTGCTTCAGAATTAAAGATTTCTAGGCTATGCACATGAAGGTGTATGTTAGCAGGAGCAACACAGAAAAACAGTGCAACTGAAATGCTTTTGTTGAATACTTTTCATCACTGAGGGAGGAAACTTCCTTCAGAACTGGGATCTTTCAACTGTAAGAAATGAAGCAACTGTTTTCTATCTTCTGTTTAAATGCTGAAGACACTCACTGCTTCAGTAACTACAGTTTACTATCAAGGGTCTCTTCACTGAAGAGATCTGTAAGTACAGTTTGTGTGACAAATATTTGTAACACGGAAAATTCCACAAATTCTACTGTGCATTCCACAGTAACACGAGAGTGTCCTGTTTAAGGTGTATGCACACTCGTCTGTACTTCTTCTCTTAGAAGGAGATTCTCACAGCTCCAGAGAGGATTTTGTATCTGAAGAGGTAGATGAATCCCTTGTGAGGATGCACAAATGTGCCCCTGTCACACCCATTGCACTCCCTGCAGCTGATCTGCTCAAGGAACTTCCACCCAGCTCTACATTGTGCAGAGCAGAAATATCCACTGTGTGGGGACATTTTAAACACAAGCAACGGCTTCACAAAACCTCACACAATCTAATCTTCCCCTGGTTTCCTACTGACAAGTGATGAAAAGTTTTCAAAGCACGTAAAGGAATAATTAGATTCTGAAAATTATCATACCTGATACAGCAAGAAAATCATCAATACTTGTTATATCATCCACAGCTTCAGTAAGAACATGGATGTGATTCTCCCATGTACTCCTATACATCTCCATGTTGTTTTTCACAACTTGACTTTTTGGTCTGGCAGCAAGAGCTAAAGCAGCATTAATGACCTGTACCAAAAATAAAAACAAAACCCAACTAAATAATTTTGTCTTCAGAAATCAAATGTTATGTTTTACTTAACATTGCAGAGCAGCATTCCTGTTCTCCATGCAACACCTTTGCTCAGCTTTTGTTTCTGTTCTCAAGTAGAAATATCAGTCAGATGTTGCTTAGGCCAACTTTCATTATGGCTTCAAAAAGCTCAATGGAACAGGACAGCAAAAATCCCAACAATTTATTTTTGGTTGGAGAATTCATATTGTTCCAAGTTTGTAGAATATTAATACAAGGAGGTTTTTATTTACTCACACTTCAGGCACACACTCAGCAGTACAGCAAACATCACCACTTCAGTTTTGAGTTAAAATCTTTTACATCAAGAGCCTATTATGGAGTACCTTCACTGAAAGGTATTATCAGCCTCTGTCACGGAAAAGTGGGAGGTTTTGCCAGGCCAACAGGTATCTTTAGGATTAGAGGCATGGGACATAACACAAACTACATCTATATAAAAGCAGCAGACTGCTATTGCTAAATCAACCTGGCCTAAAAACAGGAACTATATTCACATGAAGAGGGTAGAGTTCATCTCTCCCAAGAAAGACTAACTGAATATGCAAATACTGGATTACTTCTGCAGATACTTCAGTCAGTTAATTACCTACAGAGGTTTTTTCCTAGTATTGCTTTTTTGTTGATGTTGTATCTATAAACATCTTTTAATTAAACTAACACATATCCCAGGTAGAAGCTGAACATTAACCTTTTTTCCTCTTCCCAATATTGCTTATTTCTCAAGGGGAGAATGATTTTAAGACTACAAAACACAACGTAAAGCAAAATACGGGAAGAATAAAACCAACATGCCCCACCAATCCTCAGTGCTGACAGTACACATTCATGAAACATTCCTGCATATTGTGCCACTGTAATCAAGTCTTGGCACCAACTAGAAAAATTCTCTTCTAAGGCCATCTGATGTGTCCTTACAATAATAACAATCCTCTTGACCCTGTTCTGGATAATAAGCTAAATCTGTAATCAGTTTTGTTTGGTCGGTATTTTTACAAACCACATGAACTTACAGAGCTAGTGAAATTTAAACAAATGACAAAGTTACTAATATTTGTGCTCTCATAATGAAGGAACATACACAGCTAGGTTTTCACAAGACCACTGCTGGGACGGAGTCTTTTTTGCTAATGATTTTGATGAGGAAGAATAGACCACCTCCTTATTATTTTATCAGGCATGGAGAAGGCAGAGAGAATGTAACTACAATAAAGAAAAGGATAAGATACCTTCACCAATTTCACAGGAGATAAAAAAAAAAAAAAACAACAACAGAATTCTGTCCCAGAAGTACAAACATAAAAGCTTAAAAATATTTTATTCTCCAAAAAAGGAAAAAAATCCAATAGGCAAAACAAATTTGAAATTGGAAAAAAGTGGACAGGTTGTTTTAAAAATACCTGATAATAAGATCATAGGGAATGCTCTTTAAAACAAGAAAACATTCAAAAAAAAATCAAAAGCACCTCAAAATCCATGACTGCCAGCGAAGATTTTGGCAGTTTGGCTATGAAACAATCTTTTTACCAAGTACAGCTCACCAAGCCATGCAGCACACACCTAATAAAGTCTAAAGGCTCATTTCAAACAAGTCTGATTTCAGGCAGAATCCTTTAAACAAAACCACTGACTTTTGAAACAGCAGATGTTAGAAGTGGGTGATGATACTGCTCCAGCCAGGCCTATTAAGGGCTTAGACCTGACTACTCTTTTCCCTTTTTTAATTTGGTTTGTGCTAAACACAGGGCTTGCCCCATCATTTTCAGACATCCTTTCACTACAGACTTTCAGTACGTTTCATAAAACCTTATTTTATCCATACTTCAGATCTACAAAATCTTCTGCAAAAGCATTTATTGGCTGTATCATCTGGCACAAGATCTGTCTTGATCATTTATGGTTCTGCCACCTGAAAAACAGCAACAGCACAGCAATGCTGACACAGATGACATGGGGGATCACTGACATCTTATCAGAATGTTGAGATTAAAAACAAGTCACCAGGGACTTTGAAGCCCAAAAGACACCAACAAAGGTGCCCACATCCTTGGCATAAGCAAACTACTGTCATAAACCTTCTGCCTGCGTCCCCACAGGCAGTATTCAGTTGCAGCACCACTTCGGAAACAGGGGCTCTTCCTGCAGACACTTATGCTTGGATAGCTAATTGCTTCTGGCTTCTCACATCAGTCTACAGACCACACAAGCTGCTGAAGGCTTTAATTTCCATTTACATGCATTGCTTCGACTGAAGGCTGTGCAAGGACCAATTTGTTTTTGTTTTCATGAGAGTTAGAGCAGGAAATTAAAGAGATCATAGGGGTCCCTTTCTATAAAGATAAATGTTCAGCATTTTCCTGTTAGAGCATTACCTTGGTCACTAAACACACCCTTTGAATAAAAACTTCAAGGTAGGCAATAACATGCAGTGCTAAAATCAGTCTTGCATGACTTGCCATTTCACCACTAACACAAACTACTTCTTCTGTTTATTAAAACAAATGCTGGAAATTCAAAAGATGTAACTAAGCAGTTTACAAGCAGCTTTTCAATTTTGTTACCAGGAGCTGTGGTGATGGAGTCCACCGCTGAAGATTTCTACTGGGTTGAAGGTGCTTCACCAACAGGATAAAACACTTTTGTTTCTAATCTCTGAGTAACTGCAGACCGTGGCTATTGCAACTCACTTGGTAAAACTAATAAAAAAATGTACAAATGAACAAACTAAAGTAGGAAAGGGCCTGCACTAACACTTTCCCTTTCCTTTATCCCATTTAAAACAAACTGGAAGCTCACTTCCTAAACATTGTTCTCCCAGGTGTAGACTAGAGGCACAATGGCTTCTCATTAATGCCCAGTTTTAGCTCCCAGGGATGGCAAACGAGGAAAAAAACATGGTGACTCCAGACTTGCCCAAAGACCACATTTTTAAAACAATTGTTCATTTAGTACTTCAGGAGTACCACTGCTGGGAACAGCACATACCACATCCTTCAAGTCCCCACGGAAACTTGCCCAGGACAAAAGCAACCCAAAAAGTTTCAGCCCAGTGCCCAAATCTCTTGGGTCAAGAGATGTGATGTTGTTTCTATATGAAGTGTAGAACACAAACACAGAAAATTCAGTGTAGTAATACTGCTCTTCCATATATTTTTTAAAATAACATTAGTGGTTTAACCATTTTAGGAATCAGTAATTTTAGAAATTAGCAGAAAACTGTTCCCTTTGTCCCTGAGAAAGGACTCATTGTTTTTCAAGGTACAAGGCACACTGATAAGCATTTACACTTCAGTAATTTATTCTACTCTATCTTAGCTTTGCTTTCATCAACCAGAACACAGTATATCATCAGGGAAAAAAAAACAAACAAAAAACCCCAAATTTTGGTAAACACGAAGAACAATTTATGAAGCAAGCAACTCTCTTAATGTCACTACTTGTCACTACTCCAAAACTATACCCAGAAAACATGCAGTAGAGCAACAACAGGACAACGTCTATGTGCACAAATATATGGAAAAGGATTAGAAAGCAGAAGACAAGCAGCAAATTAGGGCATTTTTGTTACGATGTAAAACACACCCAAAAGCCCAATCCAATGCCAAACCCTGTATATGTCAGGCATTTTGCAACAAATATTTTGAGCTTCCATCAAGTGGAGATCCAGTCCAGATTTTGTTTTTTAAGGTGTGAACTGCATAAATCTGCAACAGGCAGGAAAAAATACTACTCATTTAATACAGAAAGAGAACTGCTCTGCCTCTGTTACTCTGAACATTTGAGTATTCCACAGTTGCACAGAAGAAATCACCTCCAGTTTCTCTATTTCAGTATCAATATCAAAGATACAATAACTTTCCACATGCAATGCAATATATTAAAGCCCATTTCTGTTTGTCTCTACAGCAGCTCCCCCAATCTTCTCCCAAAAGTAAGACATTTGCAGGAGTTGAGAACTTCACTGTTTTCATTCCTATCACACTTAATCCAATTTCACAGGATCAATTTTCTAAGCCAGGGGCTCAAAATTTCACCTCAATAATTCTTAGGTCACATTGGTCCTGTTTTCATTCACCACACTAACTAGTTTAGGTTTTAAAATGCGTCCAACAAGACTGGAATACTAAACAGGTAATTTCTAACTTTTCTGTTTAAACCTCTAATAAGATATATGAAAGTCAAACACTATTTCTGGTTGAATACAATAAAGTCTTTTTCTTACTCTATTTTCTTCTCTGTTTTGGTAGATTTATCAGGTTGGCCCTGCCAAAAGTCACAATGAGACTGTGTAAAAAGCTGTTTCAGTATCAGAACCAACATCTTTTATGTTGCCAAATCAACTTTTATCTTGTCAAATGCAATAAAGAGGTAAACTGCCTGGGAAGATTACCAAAACTGTTAAAGAATGTAGTCAACTTTATTAAATGGGTGAATTTAGAAAACAAGATGACCCCAGATATCTCTGGAAATGAAGTCCCAAAACCTTCAGTAAATGCAAAAGCTACAGCACAGGTAGGCAGCACCCTCATCTAACAGTACAGAGACTGCACTGGCTCACAGTCTGATGGGCTGAGGGTGCACGAGAGCCCCAAACCATCAGTCTAACCACCTAAATAACACAAACCAGAGAATTCACCTAAGGCCTCCCTCAGCAAATTTACAGCTAGAAGTTAAATCAGTTATATTATACACAAAGGCAGTTAATCCTGAATTAAGTATTTCAGGTGACACTGTTCCTCATGGTTCCTGAGGTAAATGGCTCTGATGTTAAATATCCTATGAAGAGAAGACTTCGCTCCACTTTGAATAAACATGGCTTCCATAAGCGTGACAACACCCACATTCCATAGAACAATTCAGATTGACAGTAATGAAACCAAAATCCTGTCATATCTAAGTTGGAGAGCACACTATAGACCACATCTTCGTTTTGCCTGGGAACCATGTCAAGGGGAGGGATTAAGAGTCAAGCAAGGTTCCTAAAGCTTGGCTAAGACCAGTTGTCCTGTTGCCTTTGTCCTATCTGGAGCTGTCCCAAAAGCCATGATCCACAACACATATGATTTAGACTAGGTATTTTTAATGTGGTCTAAGAAACTTGAAGAGATACCTTATCACATAAGTAGAATGGAGATTTTAAATCTCCTTTTCCTGTAAAAAGAAGAAAAATCAGAAAAAGAAAAAAAAAAAACAACACGAGGCCTTTCACAGTCTCACCAACAGGAAACTAAGCTGAAAAAAGTTTTAGCCAGTTCCTTAGGCTTCGTGGGGCTTAGGTTTTCTACCTCATTCCAACTATCAGTCATGGAGTAAATTTACCATCTGAACTGACCACAAGAAACAATGAAAGCAAAACTAATCTGACATCACTGCTTCATCACTGCATCCCGATCTAAAACTGAGTTACAATTTGTCACTGGTCAATTAAAAACAGCCTTCCTGTACCTTATTACAGCATATTAGGCTGTTCCAATTCCATCATTACTTTTTCCCCATTTTTATTTCTGTACTGCAGATTTCAAAGTTCAGTTAAATGTTCCCAGAAAGCTGGTACTCCTCCTGCTCACTGCTTGGGCATAACACTAGTTGCTAAACTAACAGTTCTCAAATATATCCTTGGACTTCTGAGCAGAAGTTAGATGAGGACTGCATTTACTATTATTAGTTGCACAGCAGTAACATACATACGTCCTCATCAAGGACAGGATATACCATATTCTACACACTCCATTGAATGCAAGCCACTCCCAAAAAGTTAACAGAGCAGTGACAGAGGATTATATAAATTGAGGGAATCTTGAGGACAGAGCAACATGATGACCGTTCTAAGATATCCTACACACCTCCTACTATCCAGCTTCTGAACAGCTGGTTGTTACATAAAAATACAGGTAAATTAAAATGAAATCTGAGGCATACACAGTACAAGAAGCTTTCAGGGACCTACTCCTGTGCATGATGGGCTAAAAGGGGAGCAAGGGTGGGGAACAAAACAAAACCAAAGTAAAGCCCCAACAATCTTACAAAACATTCATGCAGCATTCATGCAGTCAGCTTAAGACTACGGCACAATTACTCCTTTACTGTAGAAATAATTTGGAGCCCAACAGACATCCACCCTGTCACACGAGGGAGGGAGGTGAAGTTCAGTGAGATGGTGCCTTTAGGTAAGGATGAATCATCCAGCTTAAGGTCAGGCAAAAGGGGACAACACAAGAGTACAAAGTTCATATGCAGGGTGTGAGTAACATTACAAGAGAAAACTTTTGTAGTGTTTTAATTAAATAAAACAAGGCAAGAAGCAATTGCAGTGACATGGCAGTGACTACAGCAGAAGAAAACTAGAAATTCCTTAGAAATAAAGTAAAAGAAGATTCTGAAAACTGTTAGCCTCTCTACCCAAATCAATAAAAAGTCTTAATTAATAGCTTGAGTTTTGTTTGATGATTATCTTTTTTGCAGATTAACAGGAGCTGGCTGCCCAGATTTACATTCATCTGCACCTCCAGTAGATTAATTTCCAACAAAATTAAGAGGGCAAATACATCAACTTGACACAGTAACAGCAGAGCCCAGTTCAGTCAAATATTTCACAGATGCTAGACAAATTTACCTCCAAGAAAAGAAGGGTCAGTTCTGCCCTAGTGTAAGCTGCTACAGCAAAGTTGAAAGAGCTCACCCCAGGATATCCCCATTTAGCAATCAAATCAAAACAAGAACTTGTACACCCGTGTTTGGGAATAAGTATTCTCAAACCATTTTATCCACCTGGGTGAGTGATAATAACTCAGAAGTCTACATGTAATCACGATCTACGTGTAACAGTGTACAATTCCAGGTGATGGGGGAGAGAGCGTATTTAAGCTCCCTCTCATTCTGAGCTGAATTCTCAAACAACTCTCTCATTCATCTCACTTTTCGCAACATGTGGAACCTGCCTTTCAGTCACCTGCACCTTCATACGCCTATGCCATCGATTTTCTTACAATCCTGCCCCTACAGGAGGCTGCTACAAAGGTCAGGGTGCCACAATTCCCCTGCTCTACTGACAAACTGAAGTTAATAGTCATTAAGAAATATCCTACCACAATCAATGCACTGTGTTTTCTGCATGCAGTATCATCTCCAATTACATGCAACAACACCCCAAAAGCAGCTACCACATCACAAACAAGAACTTCAGAAACCCGTTTCTGAAACAACAGTCTTTTCTATGTAGAACTCAATTCAGCCTTAAGATCTTGTTTTGAAAAGTGTGGGGTGCCCAATTAAAAGAGGCTTCTGACACTGAATTTACATTTCTGGTTGTTTCACATTCAGCCTCTCATTTTCTTTTCTCCACTGGCCATGCTGTGCCCCCTTCACTCACCCTGAGCAGTAAACAAACCTACAGGGACTAATATTTCAAAGAGATTTACATGAAAAGCACAATTTCTACAAGCACAGGTAACTTTGTTCTTCAGTTTTTACTGTCAAGTGGTCATCTACTTCACCCTGACCTTCAGAATACTGACACGTTCATTTGCTCTGCATGGATGGGGTGTTCATCTCTAAGAGAAAGACATGGATAACGACACAGAAAAATAACATCCAAACAATAGTATATGTATGGAAAATGGATTGTACTCAACCTAGAGTTGAGGAAAAGCAGACTTTTAGCCACACCTACCAAAAGTTTACCACTTATGCATAGATTACAAAGCTTTAGTACCAACCTCTAGTGCAGGAATGTTAAAAACAGGCTCACAAGGCAAAGTCCGGATGAGGACTCTGCTTGTCTCTAGTCTCACCAAATTGCCAAAGAGAACAGTCTGCAAAGCTGATGTTCCTGAAGAACTGCTCGTGTTCATGGAGGATGTAAAATGACACAAAATGCTCTTCATTTGCATGCAGGGTTAATGTCTCCAAGATCTGATACATGACTGAGAATCCTGGCATCAAACATAAAACTAACTCGTGTTTCTTAGCATTAAAACTGCACATCTATCATATATACATTAATAAAATCTCTTAGGAATAAGAATTATTTTGTACCTTATTATAGGATCACTAAACGTAGTTAAAACTGGTACGTTTAACTGCCACCCTGCTCCCTGAAAAACAGTAACAATCCATACTTGCTCCAGTGCAAAATCACCCAGAGATTTTGGAGTGAAAAGTTTTGAGCTGAAGGTAGGCTGGAATTCCTTGGGAGCCAAAAGCAAAGAAATTATTTCCACTCTGTTTTTCCAGTGTATAGGATAGTGGGCTCTACATTCACATAAATAAACAGAAAAGTAATTCAAAGCATCGGACTTGACCACAGATTTTTGCTACTGGAAGATGAAACTTAGAGGGTCCATATTTTTATAGCTAAAGAAACTACAGTGGGATGTTGTGAGACACTGGATCAGTAAAAGTATTGTTTTATTGTTGGGGCAGAACCAACTCAGGGCAGCGGAAGGAAGGGCCTTCCACAGGATTTTTTGGTGGTAGCTATTTTTCTCTTAATATCTTTTCCTGATCTCTTTTCTCTCTCCAGTTATTTACTCCTGTTTCTTCTCTTAATCTCTTTCTTTCTTTACTCTTTTCTTAATCTCTTCTGGGTAACTTAAAACCAGTGGGCTGTATTCTGCTAAGTTGTGTGGGTGCTTTGTGGAATGCTCTATGTTGGTTGTAGGTCACCCCTTTTAAACCTTCGCCAAAATCCTTATTTCCTCCTGAAATTAAAAGTGTCTCCTGGGAAATGTGTGGAGGCTTTCTCTCTTTCGGCTATCTCAACATATTAAGAACCAAATGCTCTGCAAAAGTTTGGTGGGCAAGCTCTTGGAGTCTTAAATGTAATTTTTAATCCCAATTCATTTATGTAATGTGAACAGTTTCTAAGCATACCTCAAGAAGATTAACTGGGGTATGTACACAAGTAACACAACAAAAGAACACAGAAAACTGATTTCTGAGCTTTTAAAAGTTGGATTTTTTTCCCAAGCTATTACTAAATTTATCATCTCACACTACTTCAGAAAAGAAATTGCACTGCTTAGGACTGTAAGGAAGAAAACTCGTGTCCAACTGGTTTTGATGCAAGAGAACCTGAGGTTTTTCTTCCTTCTTTCAAAAACGATCATCTGAATGTCTAAAAACCAATCTCGCAGGTGGGATGGAGTAAGTTACTTGACATGACACGGTCTGGGAACCACCTGGCTGGGGGGGCAGTTCCCCGGGAAAAGGACCTGCCTTGAGAAGAAGGCTGTACACATCCCAAGGTCCCTTCCAACCTGAACTGTTACTGTTTTCAAATGCAGTTACAAAACAACTATATGATACTTACTTAATTACTGACACTGATTCCTTCAGGGGCAAGAATGACTCACTTCTCAGGGATACTTTAAGACAGGTAATAGAAATGCAAACAGAATGCAGCAACATCATGAAATATTATTTCCTGACACAAGAGTTACTACAAAAGAAACCACAGAAACATGCTGGTAGTCTGTTATTTTTGTTCTTTAAAAAAAAACCCCAAACACACAAACATTTTGTGGAGCTTATTTCTGTCAAGCTGTGCCTTGTACTTCTCTTAAAACAGTGGGGGAGCTTAAATATCCAGATATGCCCAAGCTCTGTAAGAAAGCATATGTATTTACTACTAACTCTAGAAACAAACTTGCAAGCCAAAAAATCCCACTATAATGATAAAAAGGCACAAGATTATGTGACACTGTTGCTTTGGCATCTGCCATAAAAAGCTATTAAAATAACAAAGATATGAAAGAAACCCATAACAATTTAAAAGCTTTGAAAACTGAGTATCTTGTATACAAAATATTTAAGCATAAAATATATTTCAGTCAATATAATTAAATAAAATTGAGATCATGTTGATAACAGCCCCAGACAATACAGACAAATTCTACCCAAGAGCTAAATGCATTCCAAGAGGAAATAAATTACTGGCTATATTTATTACTAAAATCAACTTTAATTGTTCTGTAAATTTAAAAGATGAAATCTACCTCCACAGAAAATGTCTAAAAGGAGATGCAGAGTTAAGGAATACTGTTTAATCATTATCTCAAAAGTGACATACAAGACAAAGCAATACTGTACTTCCACAAGAAACACTTCTGAACGCAGGAAAAGTTCCATCCACGGCACACTTCTCTCTTTCACAACATCCTGAAAAACTTCTACCACAGCAGCATTATCCAGTACTGATAGTTATGAGGATTTAGGTGTACAGGTGTTATGTGACCATAAGGTTTCACATTATATTCAGAACAGATAAGACACCTACTGCTTCAGACAGACTCAAAAAATCCAACAGGAAACAATGATGCAATAATAAGAACACTGCAATCCCTAGAATACTATCTGCAGTGGTAAAAACACTTAGGGCAAATTACGATCCAAGACAAAATGTCAAAGTCCTATTTGCAATCTCTCTCTACCTTGGCAGAAATAGGATTTAAAGAACTTACTCTATGTTTCTCTTTCTTTCTCTTATCCCACAGTTTAAAGCAGGAAGGACGGATTGCACCGGAGGCACTTGGTTTGACTGTGACATAATTGACTATGTTTGGTAATAAGCTTTAGAAGTTATATATGGGTTTATTTGTTCTGAGATTATGAGGCAACTTTAAGCTTTGAGAACACATAACTGAACAAAGTAGAGATATATTAACCCACTGTTCAAATCTAGCAAAGGCCTTCTTGTTACCCACCATTGAGGGAAGATTTAATTTCTACATTGTTATTACAAGCTGCTGATCATGGAACTTGCGAATAAATTAAGAGCGCACAGGTAAAGCAATCCCTCAAGAACAAACAGACTTGTGGGGTAGGGGGTAAGCCAAAAATTCTACAAACATTATTGATCTGATACTCCAGGCAAGAAATTAAATAAAATCCTGCCTGGCTTTTATCTCTGATGTCTGGGCAGTGGTTGCCAGCAATATGCAGAAATATGTTCTTATTACATCGGGATAAAGTTTTTGTACTTTATTAAAAAAAAAAAAACTGTGTAATTTCACTCAAAAGCATACCTTCTAACTGCTGAGAGGCATGGTGAACTCTTGAGAAAGAAAATAAAAGCAAACACAAATCCAGCCAAACCAAAACCACACGCACCAAACAGCCCTCTAAAGCTCCCCCTACCCTGCACACACCTATGCCTTGGTTTCATACAGGGACTACACACGTATTTCTGAATGCACGTTGAACCCTCCTACAGAAAAAGCACACGAGTTATCTTTAACAAAAGAGACATTGCCATTATTTTAGTTTAAAGTGTTACGGAAGTGGGAAAAAACTGAAAATGCAGTAAAGTATTCAGTATTCACATTTGGGTGGACAGTTACTTTGTTTTTCAGAGACAGATGACAGAATAGGCTGAACACTTAAAGACTGCTTCTTAAACCAATCTGATGGCACCCCCCACCCAGAACTAATTCACTTGACCTGACAAGTGAAACAGACAGCAAATTCCAAAGTATGTTGGGTTTTTTTGCATGGAATTCCTCATTTCAGTTCTGTACCTTCACTTTCTCTATCTTGCACTACTGAAACCAAAGCGAGAATAAACAAACATTTCTGTTTCTGCCTTGTGGAGTACAGCATCTGTAAATGACCTAGGGGACATTTTGGATACGATATTCAAACCTACAGGGATGAATTTCACAAATCCCCTATTTTATTTCAAGAATAAAAAGTCCATTTTTTGACCCAAACAACAAAAAAAATTGCTATTCCTCAAACTGTATTTTCTGTATTAGATATACACCCATTATCCAGGATATAATTTAGGATCCAGCAAATCGTAACACTGGTAAACTACTTCCAATAATTTTAGCTGCAGTCTTAACATGCTAACCAAACAATTACTTTCTTGTATCCATAGTTTGCCTACATGGGGGACAACGAGATTCTGCTCAGAAAGCATAAAACAATTCACCCAAGTTCATCAAGCCTTGAGCAATGCATTCTAGAATAAAATTCTAATTTCAAGATATAGATTCTTGAAATGGATGGCTAAAATAATCCTCAAGACTTACTGATACATCAACCACAGACTATGCTGAGTTGGAAGGGACCCACAAGGATCATCGAGTCCAACCCTCAGCCCTGCACAGGACCTTCCCCAAGAGTCACACCCTGTGCCCAGGAGTATCATCCCAATGCTTCTTGAACTCTGGCAAGAAAGAGGAAATAAAAAAATATTCAAAACTGAGTTCTGCTAATAATTTTTCCTTTGTTATTTTATACTCAAAAGCACACTGGAAGTCCTACCTTCAGCAGTGCTGCATCCAGAACTGGAGCTCAGCTCCCTGCAGTTTGCTATAAACAGATTGAACTGAGAACACAAAGTCTCTTCACGGAGCAAAGCTTTTTAAGGATGATTTTTCTACATTTCTACATTTTTCTTAAGCCGTGTAAATGTTCTGTCACAGTATACCAACACTGCCCATTATAGTGGTATAAAACTTATCAGCACCAGAGATAGCTGGGTTTGCTGATCAAACTGGGATAAGGCATACTGTCAACAGCACAAGCTACAGTACAGCTTCCCAGAGGATGCAGGCATTAAGAAAAATCTCCATGGGAGTTTACAGTCTCAGGACTTGATCTCAAAAGGAGTTCAACAGAAAAAAAATCCCTGTGTTTGAATACAACAGCCATAATTATCAATTAAATTAATTGCATACTCAAATTACAACGTAAAACTGAAGTTTATATCATTTACCTTCTGTGTATTGGATTTCATATCCAAGTAAACCTTTAGTCCGATTTATAATGGAATGCATATAAAATAGAAAGGTCCTTATGGATTATTCATTCATGCACCGAACTTTATAGAGATGAAATAAAACTGTATGAGACCTGGTACAATTACAGTGTAACTACACTGCAGCTACAGTCCTTGAATACATGGTAATATGAACACACATATGGATTACATTTATATACTGGGGAGGAAAGGACATCAGTAAAGCTCAACATTTATGCCACAGCTGTTGCTTCACGTACAGTTTGAATTATATTATGCCAAATCCAACCAAACAGCAATAATACAAATAACCTACTGAAAACGTATTAATTAGTTCCTCATTCCCTCTTGGCATTTCTAACAAAACCAGCACCACGACAAATCAGGTATATTCTATATATTCAGAAACAAGGAAGACTTTAAAATAAGAAAATTATTTTTAGTAATGTACTTCACATGAATGGAATTAGCATCATTTGATTCTGTCATAGAAATGTAGTAAGATTTCAGTTACATTCCTATACATAAAATGGAACGTATCTTAAACGACAATAAGCATTTGCTCAGGGACATGTCCATATACAGGAGCATCAAACTATCACTAACACCTTGAGGATTTTACAAGTTCCTCCAGAACAAATGTCATGTCACACCACTGGACGTGTTACAGTGAAGTGGCTGGAAAGTGAAGCAAATATAACACAATGTTTCTTTGTCCCCTCGGTAAACAAATGTAGTAACTAAAGATCATCCCTGTTTGGTTTTCAGGGGTTTGTATTGCTGAGGTGGGTATTTTCCACCCCCAGTTAAGAATTTCCCACCAAGAGAGTTTCAAATTACTTTTTACCAAAATCCTCTCAAATTAAACAACAACAACAACAAACATAAAGAAAATGGTGCAGAGTGAAGACAATATATTGTCACTATCTTAGCAGGTGTGCACGACACTAAGGGAACGTAAATATTTCCACATTTCCTCTTAGTTTTCATTTTCTGTCCTGTGTTTCACATACACAGTCTGTACACACCCCATGAGCTGAAAAAAAGGTGCAAAAAGAATCCAACAAAACCCCCTTGTCATCTTCCAGGCAGCGAGGACAGTTCAGGGCAGGTAATGAGAAATTTGGAGATAGGAAATCATTTCTCCCTTCCTTAGGGAGAAATCTCTATTCCTCTGTTATTTTTAAGAATAACGATTCAGAGTTGTAATCATGAAATCAGGTTCCTACACATCATTACATGATCATCCCGTAAAAGAGGAAACGAACACTACCTAAACTGTATGTGACCCACCATCAAATGACTACTCTCCTTTTCCCCGTTGTCAGTAATGGTTTTTTAATGATTTTTAGTCCTTTAGTCTGTTTTCCACATGCAGATATCCCAGATATCAAGAGATAGACAAGCTACTGCCTCCAACAGAAAGCTGTACCACTAAGGAAATGAGAAATGGGGTAATTTTTGAAGTGTCTCTAATTATTTATACACACCATGATTTAGAAACAGGTAAAACAAATGTTGGAAGGATGCAGTGCATTACCCAGAAAAAAATCTCCTTATAAAATCATCTTTCCCAGAAAACTATGCACATATGGCTAAAATTCTGCCTTAGAGATACAGATCAGGCATCAAAAGTCTGCATTCTTAAATAATTTCAGGGATTCTACAGTAGAACACAAAGTTCATGTGAATGCAGTTATTAACTTAGAATTGTCCTGGTTTCATTTTGTATTTTTCCAGAAAAAGTGCAGAGGAGACAGAAGAAATGGTATAATGCAAACACACAGACCTGTGTTTCATGCACAAATGTGAACACATGTCACATCACACGGCAAGTTTCAAGGACATTAGAAAGAAAGCTTCCCTTGAAATTATTCTATTTTCAATAGTAGTGAGAGCTTTAGGGCAGTAAACTCAGAGGAGCAAATTAGACTCTGCATCTATATCAACAATATTGCACAATCATCTGAGAGAGACAGGAAGCAAACTGGTGTACTTGCTATTTTTATATCCAAAGCTGCTCTTACGGACACAATTCCTAATTACTTTTAATTTGGAGTTTAGTAAAGTAGATAGTCAAATTTCCAGACGTATTTTGCATTTATATTTGAAAATATAACACAGAATACCCCCTTGCAGATCACGTTACCCCTCTTTGCCATCTTTAATGACTTTATAGCATTGTAGTTTCCAGGAAGAAATCACTAAAACACAAGAAGGGACCACATGACCACAGTAAGTCTCCAACATTGATTTTTAATTGCTTTTCCTTCCTTCTCCAGCATTTTGCTAGGGGTCTGTCACCATAAAATGTGGAATCTCAGGAAAACTTACAAATTTAGATGAAAAAAAAGTTGAAGAGATAAAAAAAAACAAAAATACCTTTCTGGGAAACGTACTTTAAAGTTTTAAAGGTGAAAGGAAAAATAAATTGCTTTTAAAACATTCACAGCACTTTTGTGCAGTGTGAACCCCTAGCAAATGCCCTCCAGCAACTTTAAGTAACTCAATCATTCTCATGTCTTATGTCCACTAACTACAGGTGGGGCAAGAAGAGGATAAAACAGAACAGCTTCTGTATTGCTCAGGGTAGGTATTTTTGTTTAATACTACAAATTGAGAGTTTGTGAGGATTCTATTCTAACACAACAGATGCTGGAAGATGAAAGTTAAGATTGAAAACCTCAAGGCATTTTGTAGTTAATTATTCTCTCTCCAACTACTATCACAAAAGAGCCAAGCAGCCAGCATGAGGCTTTCAGGGGAATCCAAGAGTCACAGTAGGGTTTTTTCCCCTCCTTCAAACTGTTTATTGAAGAAGTTCAAGCCAAAGCAAACATCTAGCTAAGTCTATTTGAACCAAAGAATAAAGCACTATGCCTTCCAATACATTTTGGTGTCCCACAGCCTTAGCATTCCATAGCATCCCAATCACCTGAAACTGCCCCAGGCTTCATCAGCTTTTTGAAACAGCAAACCTCAATTTCCATGAACAGAGAGAACAAACTGCAACTCCTAATGTCTGGATCAGAAAACTGATGCAGCTGAGAATTACCCTGGGAAGCAAGAAGGTTAGTTTTCATTCGAGTCAGCTCCTGGTGTTGTTGTTGTGTGGATGCATGAACACTCTTGGCTGGCTCAAGGGAAGGGATAGCAGGAGTCTAGAGGAGGAGCAGCCGCTGCTCTTGGTGGCACTGCAGACTAATGCCGTGAATGCCAGGTTGAGCTGACAGTGGCATTAATTATAAGTATGTATTGTGCCTTAGTAATCTCTCAACTGAAAGGCTGGAGATGGTACCTAATAAAATGTCTGATACTGTTGGATATTAACATCCAGTTTTTGTCTTTTAAAGCAGATGGTAGAGAACACACTGATTTACCATGTTCTCCTCCATTACTTTTCCCCCATACTTTCCCAGAAAATAGGCTTAAGACAGATAAAAGGAGATGCCATGCAGGCAGTTCAACCAAGATGATGAAACTGTGGTTATTGAAGTGATATTGGTGAAGAGTTTTTATGAAACTAATAAAAAAATTCTTCAGTGTCCCCCACTATTTCATGTACCAGAGGAAATAACAAAATGGATGATTGATTTTTCTCTCATGAAAAAGTAAATATATAGGAAATGTGAATTGCTAGCTTCAAAAATCCACAGCATCATAAAACACATAATTAAACTTCAATACCTAAAAAATGCAATAGCTATCAAGTCTCATTTTTGCGAACAAGAATTTCAGGTTTGTTCGGCACATACTTTCTAGAAAATAACACAGAAGCAAATAATATCCATTTATCTGTATCAACACGAAAGGGCTAAACAATTTTAGTGCAAATCAAAACATAGCTCAAAGGAAAGACTCAATTCCTTCACTCATTTTTATAATGGAAAAACACATACAATGTTTAATTCACAGCAAAAAAAAATAAGGACATTCACATTTAAAGCTTGAGCAAAAACTTACAGGAAGCATAACACAGTTATGACAAATTTTTGAGAAAGAAAGCAGAGAACACACAAGCCCTGCTTGGAAAGGTGGATACTCAGGGTAGACTCTGGCATGTGTGGGACATGTTGCTGTCACTGTTTGGGCTGCTGAAGGCACCAAATTGCAGGTGTAATCAATGTAATGTACTTTTCCTGGAAGAGGAGAGAGTACAAGCAGCTGGTGGCCTGGAATGGAGATGCTTTGCCTGGATCTCTTCTACAGACAAACATACACACACTCTCTGAAAAGCACTGTCAGCTCCTCAGCTCTTTGTTCTTTCATATTTCTGAATTTACTGACAAACAGACCATTTCATATGATCCTAAAAAATATGTGATATGCTTATTATTGTCTGCTAGAGAGACACAACTACAACAATGCTGAAATTATTAAAATTCAAAGAAAGGAAATCTGCAGGGTCTGGTTTCTTGCAAGGAATCTGGGCAGTTTTTGCCATTCTCCTCCCTGCAGGTACCGGTGTGTCAATAAACAGACCTGTAACACCAAAATACAGCAGGCAGTTCCAGACTGTCATGTTGGCACTGAAGAAACAGATGGATTATGCTGGACAAGCCAAATACAAAACGTTCAACACAGCTGTCAGATCAGTATTTCAATGGCCTAGAAATATGATATGTATAAATATATTCCCACTGATCAGCTCAGCATCTTGCTTATCCTAATACCTCTCTCAATGTTACCTGAAAAACCACACTGATTTATTTACAAACTCCCACAGCCAAAAAATCAGCTTCTATATTTAGTGGTTTATCACACAGCAAGCAGTATTAAAAATTACTAGCAGCATATTAAGTTCTAAGCAGCAAGGAAAGATGGTAATGAAAATTAGAGCTGTATCTTCCACAAATGTGCCAAGTGTTACGTGCTTTTCATTAGTTACTTGATCCATAGAATTGCTTCTCACCTAATATTATAATCAGGTGATTTCCATCTCTCTTTCTCAATACTTAAGAGAAAAACAGAACTCAGGTGAAAAGACTAATATCCAAGGTTCTGCTTATATCAGTCCATACCTCGTCTTTTTAAAATATCTGATAAAAATACTGCATGGAATTGAATGACTTCTAAATATTTTTTTATCATCATATAAAGGTTAAGCTAAGCCATGAACATTCATGTGCTTTTCCTGCATTTTCCATCCTTTTATGACACTCCAGAATTGACACTAATCACCCTGCAGCACTTTGGTAACCATCAGCAAGCTCCAGCGAGATCCCACCTTCAAAGGAAGTGAGCCTAAAATTCACATATCTAAGGCCTGATGTGCCAAGCATACATGTTGGACCATCTGGAAGCTGATCAGACTCAGACTATAAAAATGTAAAAAACCCTATAATTTAGATAGAGAAGCCAGATGCTTGACAGCTAATCTCTGGTTTCCTACATTTTGGATCATTTTCCATCTCTATATTTACCATCTATCAGGTATTCCAGAGGACTAACTGTTAGAGGAACCAGAGTCTTCTTCAAACATGCCACTGAACTGAAGCATAAATGGATATTAGCAAAACAGCTCTACAGATTAATATTCTTGCTGTTTGCTTTTGTGGGTTCTTTTTCTTCTCTTTCTTTCTCAAGCCAAGATGTTGTTTGCACACCAGGAAAGTAATATGGGGTCCCAGTTACAACAAGTGACATCATAGATTTTACCTACCTGACAAAACTGAAGAAAATTCTCCCAGTCAAAAGTGAGTTAAACGGAGAGAAATAATTCTTCCTTCATCAATTCCTATGCTAGCAGCTCTTTATTTCTTTATTCTATGATTATTGATGTAAGATTAATATTAAACTCATTTCTCATGAAGCATTCATGAAATTCCAGGAACAGGCATTACGTGTTTTGCATTGGCTCTAACACATACACTAGCTTATTTCATTTATTGAACAGTCAAATATTCACTAAGAATTTCACTTGAGAAAAAAAAATACAGTAAAGTACCAAATCAACTCTCTCCATTTTATCTACAGTAGAATCTGATTAGTGTAACAAAAGCAACAAGGCTTTCCTCCAAGGTTTGCCAGTTCTGCATCTGCCTTTCCCCCTGTGTTCCATGGGGCCTTTTGCTGGTCAAATCTGCAGAACTCCCAAGACTCTCAGATGTTTTCCGTAGGTGTTGATTTTTTTTTGGTTGGTATGTTTGGGGTAGGAAGGTTCTGTTTTAATTCTACTATTTCAGATTTCAATCCCAACCACATGTTCCTCTTCAAGAAATATATCTTTCAGAGCACATAAAATACCAAGTTTTTGACTCTAAAGATTTAAGAACATTGGGGAGTTCTACACATGAATTTCCCCATTCTGAACTCTGATTGATAAGCCTCACAGGCAACTTAAGAGATAATTATTTTCCCTATGGAAGGTTTTTAACTGATATGGCATAATCTGATTTATTGAAAAATGCTGGAGCCCGAATCTGTTATTTCTTACTTAGGTAAAATATGAATTGCTTTCACAGGGCATGGTCCTTATCTAAGAAAGCAGCAAATCCTGCACAATGAACACACCATTAGTAGCTACATAATCTTATCATGTGCATACCACATTCCCTTTTTAGACAGATCTATAATCATCAACTAATTCATCCCTGGTTTACCTCTAGGTTAAACAAAAAAAAAAAAAAAGAAATAAAACCAAGAAACTTCCATTTTACCACAGGAAATTAAAAGCCCAGAAACTTAAATGGCTGTGGAGAAAAATCAATATTTTAGTCAAAATTAGATTTTAGGAGTTTCTAGTATCAGATGTGATACCCTGAAACTGTAGGTTTCCATTTCAATTAAAAAACTGAATTGGATGCATAATAATCCATTGCAAAGGTGCACCTGAACCCCTGGACAAACAAGAAGCTGGCATGTGAAACACAGAATGGTTCAAGTTTAAGAACAGGCACTGAACCTGAATGACTCAAGAGAAAACACCGGTCTGTGGTTTTTTCAGAACATCTCATTTCCTCGATAGAACCTCCTTTCTCCAAGACTTGCAGTTATTCAACAGGATAAAATGGACTTCTCAAGTTTGCTATTGAACATATTATTAATATTTACTCTTCATCTTTTATTTCCACCACATTTAGGACAAAAGGGTGAGAAGACTTAGGCCACCGTGTAAACCACAGTGTTCTCCAAAGAACTAAAACACACAGATCAGATCCACAGAAACCCCTAAAATCTTTGCCTCAAACAGATCTAACTGCAGAGGGTTTTATACCTCTATAATACTGAACATGACAAACCAAGAGTGAATAAATTTTGTAGAATAAATCTGTAGCTGTGCCTTTTTTTCATTCATTTCCTTAAGACAAAGGTTTGATCTTTTAAATTGGTGATAATCAGAAGAATTCATCCTTTGCTGTTCACATACTATTACCACTTGATTGGGATTTTGTATATTTTAAGTTAAAGGTCAAAACAGGTATTGTTTTCTAAGTGTAAAAACGTTCCAAATCTGCCTATCACATTACAGTGTTCATTCAAACAGGTTTGATTCAGAAAGAGAACAGCATATTTCTGCAATTGTAACTTTTACAGCTTTTTTGAACTCCCAATCAATACAGACTATCAACCATTCCTATGTTAAGCACAAAGAGAAAACAAATTGAGTATTTGCCCTGGATTTGCCATTTGGTCTCCATTTGCTACACTGAACTGTATAAATGGAATGTGAATTTAGACTAAAGGAGCACAGCTAAACATCTATGTTGTGTGACAATACACTGTATGGTCAGTGAGCTGTAATGGGAATTAATTGAAAAAGTCCTACCTGTGGGCACAAGGTCTCTATGTGATTAGCTGCCATCTGGACAATTTTCGTTCCATCTTCATTTGTTGACAATGAACAAGCAAGATTAGCAACCTTAAACAAAAGAAACAAACTTCAATAAACAAGGAGCCTTTTAAGCAAGCATGAATCCCCAAACCCTCAAACTTGCCAAAAACCATCTCTGCTAGAAAGCTAAAAAGGACATACTTGAACAAGGAAACACTGGGGTGAAAAAAGAGCAGTGGAAAGGGGTGACAATGACATGAAATCTCATGATCTCATCCCAGTTGAGGTTCACCAGGTAACAGCTGCAGGGTGTTGTTTAGATTACATGAGAAAATTTCAAAGTAAGAACCTAAGGCTTCAGCTAAGGTTGCTTGTGATCTCACTTGTGAGACCACAATTTTTCAGAGCCCTTCAAATCAGGTCCAGCTTTTTAACTTTTTTTTTAAAACTTATTTTTAAGACCCTAAAGCTCAAACAACATTTACCTTTATTTGTTGTAACGAAACACAGAGTAATTTCTGCCCTGAGCTATCCACAGATCATTCCTTTAATTAGAGGTACAGTTTTCTACTGAAATAGTCACATCAGTGCAGCTGACACTGTAAATGCAGATGGAAACTTGAAATCTGTGAAAGAACAAGTCTGTCTTCTGGTTTATTTTACTATACACTATGGAGATCCAGCTTCCTTTAGAGTAAAAACCTCTTCCATGATGCTCCACAGTTCCACAAGTTTAAATAGATTAAGAAAAAACAGCACTTGCTTCACTCACTGCAACTGAACATCAACAGGCTTTAGGATACTACTACTAGTTCAACCATGACCTATTGCCAAAGGCTTTTATTATTCTTACTTAATTGATGTAAAGTAATTACAAGGTATTATTTAGCACACAGACAAATTAATTACTTGTCCTACTGCAAAGTCAGAAGAGACTGAGTAAGACCCTTTGTGAAGTGGATGAGGGCCAGAATGCAGGGCCTTCCATGGTCACCTCTGCCTACATATAAATACTCCATGCACCTATCCCTGGTATTCCAACAGAACTCACTGATTCCCTACGGTTAAGACTGAAGGAATCCAGTTTGCATAGATGCATTGACACTGTATTCCCTCGTTTTTGAAGCAAACCGCCATGGGTTGGTTTTTTAATGCAGTATCTGAAAAAAACACGGGTTTGATTCTATGCTTCCCCTCCTGACTCTTCACCCTAAACTACCAATAGATGATTTGGTGTCATCACAATACAACTCTAGAAGATGCTATTCCCTCCCCTCCAAAAAAAAAATCAGTTATTTTTCTTTGGATTGAAGGTCAGAGGTTTTCACTATTGGTCCCCAAAAACTAATTCATGTTGGTTTGAATATTTTCATTCCTTTGCCCTAGTCACTGAGCTGCTTCTGTATCCCTAATGTCACACTGCATTCATTCACACTCTCCTAAACAAACAAAGAACAAGGCTCAGTGCAAATATTATTGATCTATTTCTGAAAGAGCTTCTCTATGCCTAAAGCAGTAACAATTCAACGGTTAAAAAAAAAAAAAGGCAATAACAGCCATTCCACCAGGACAAAATAAACCCTCAGCAGTCTTTTTTCTCTTTAGCATAAGGTTCCTCAGGTTTTTCAAATTTCATTTCACAGTTCCCAGACAAGCTACTTTTCATTCCTTAGGATCCACTGCAAACATGTGAGATACACAGCTCCTGTTTATCAGCAAGAACATTTTTAAGACTGAGTTCTCTGCTGTAAGCAATAACTGTTTTATCCCAGTCTTGATCAGCAAGGCAGATACAGAGACAGTTTAGAACAACTTTTTATCCTGTTTCCCAGTTGCACTGGCTCCAACATTTCAGTACAAACGCAGCCCTTGATTTAAATTGTGTCACAGAGTCACAGAATAATAAATTAGGTTAAAAGAGGCTTGCAGAGATCATGCAGTTCTTCAAAATATGAGAATAAACTCTAAACCAATTCATGTTCAAAATACAAACCCCTGTTCAAAATATGAGAATGAACTCTAAACCAGTCTATGTTCAAAATGCAAAGCCCTGTTCAAAATATGAGAATGACCTCTAAACAAATCCATGCCAATGGCTCTATAGAGCCCATCAGCATCTGGGGACAAATTATGTGCATGTTACCAGATCATGTTGAAAATCAGAAGGGTAAAAAAGCATGGCTCTTTTCTGACAAAGCACACTCAGGTTGGGATGGATCTCTTAGTCCACACGTATTTGAAGTCCCTTTTATTTGAAGTCAACAGCCATGATGCTCTTTTATAGAGAGAGGAAAAACTCTTTCTGATCTTATGCTTCCCCTCCTGATTCTTCAGCTCAGCTGTAGGTGTTCCTTGGTGATGACCCAATTCATAATACCATTCTCAAAGCACAAGCAGCCAACTAAGGATTATAAGCATTAGGAATTTATGCCAGGCAACTTTCCAACAGCAAACAGAGGTTCGTATTATTTACAACAAATGTCACAAATGCACGACAGTGGTTCAGAGTTATCTCCAAGGTGAGAACACAAATGCAAAAGTGAGATTTTAAAGTAGTAAAAGTGTAAATAATCACTGCATTGCCTCACCACCTGTTTCATTCTCAGCTGAGAACAGCTTTACTGTTCTATTGTTCACACTTCACAGTAAGAACTAAATGTACCCCCAAGGATTTTTTTCAGTCAAATTCACTGCATTAACTCCCAAAAATAAGTATTTGCTTGGGAACAGACTGTCTGCCAACGAACTAAATTCCTCTTCTATAAATTGTACTAAATGAAGCAACATGTTCTTTGGATGTGATCCCTCTTGCTCCACCCATAGGAGCTCAGTTTCTTTACATTATTTTATCCTAATTCACTTATACTGTAAATTGCTAAGGATAACTAAGTTGTTAATTCCATGAACTTCCTCTTCTTCATAGTAAATCCTTCCTCTCAAGAAAATCTTTTGCTGAGGAGAGACCCTCCAAAGCTCTGTCTAACCTGAAGTTTACTGGGTCCTTCACCACTCTGCAGGGAAGCCCAAAGTCTGTTCTTTGTAATATTTTTAGCATACTTAAAGAACTCTCTGGCAACCCAATCCCTCCCATTGGTAATCCTATGGAAATTCTCAGTACCATACTGGGAGACTCTATAGCCTTGGATAAAAAATACTCTGTTGATATTTAAGTGGATTTGTAATATACTCTAAATCAAAGCAAGGAAAACCAGTGATATGTCTAAAATAAAAACTGACATGCTTCCAATTTCAAGAAAATTTAAATTGTTTGCCACAAGATTTCAAATGTAGTCTTTACTAGAAGGTTTTAAATACTGATCTGATAATTTTGCGGTTTTGTTTTTTGGTGGTTTTTGTTTGTTTGTTTTGTTGTTGTTGTTATGTTGCTGTTGTTTTGTTGTGGTTTGTTTTGTTTGGTTAATCCTGAATAATCACAATTCGGAAGGTATTTCATTTGTAGGAGAGCAACTGAATACTGAGCTGAGATATAACATTTAAATTTCAGCATTATAGCAGTCAACTTAGCTGTGGATATAAATTATGTACTCTCTGTAAACTGATTGTAACTCCCTGCTCTCCTCAAACTGCAAGTGAAAAAGCTACTTCCATATTCTTTGCTTCCAGTTTTGTGGTATGCAGAAATACCTTCTGCAAGTTTATGATGCATTCAAAGTTTCTACCACTGGCTTTACTAATGAAGCCTTAGAAAGTCTTCTGAGGAAAATGACTGTTCATACAAAAAAAGAGCCATGAAAAAACTATAAAGGGCAACATTAAATATTGACTCTATACTTTTTCAAGGGAACAGCTATATTGATGTATGTATGTCTTCTAGTCATTGCTGCATTTTTATATGCATTTATGATTACTAAATGCATTTTTATGAGCTTGATAAAACCTACATTGACTAGAATATTTGTTTATAGTGAAAAAATACATTGCTCTAGACTGAAAACTTACCTCCAGTGGGCAATAAAGTAATATCACAATGTTGCTTATTTTCCAGTCCATTTTCTACCATAAAACTTAATTTCTTTCCAGATCAACTCAAATAGTAATACTTTAGGTCAAAATTTACACTCTCAACTTTTATTAGTTTTTACTTTTGTGGAGATGAAGCTAAAAACTCTACTCAACAGTCTATTTAACATACATTATGTTGCTTTCCCTGTCTCTCTTAGCTTTTCCCCTTGCACTTTTCCAGAAGGATTCTTCAGTCTGCTAAATTAACTAGTCTGGGACAGCTGCAAGTCTCTTCACTCCTTTGGCTCCTTTTGTACTTCTCTTAATTGTGCACGTCTCTATCTCCTTCCATTTTCTGCAGAACTGAATCACCCAGTATTCCACTAATGCCACAATCACTCCTGATTTAACAAAATCAGCTCCACCTGGTACACCTGAGGCTTATCACTGCCCCCCTTGAGGAGTAACCAACCACCTGGTTAAGATGTTACTTCTCAGAGTATTACATAACTTAAAATATTTCCCGTTAAACGTGACAATGATTCTGCTTCTGCAATTAATCAATAAAAGGGTTTTGAATACCAGCAGACCAGATTGTTGGGTTTGGGGTTCGTTTTGTTTTTTAGCAACATAACTGTAACAGGTTTACTTCAAGTTCCACGTTCTCAGACAAGTCTTCTCTCACACAAGTTCATTTAGGAGATTTGATGAATTGGGCCTCAACCAAAATAAAAATGGGAAAAAACCACACACAATACTCTGCAGCAAATACCACACATTAGTAAGGAAGAATTCTACCAATAACATTTTAGAAATAATTTCCTTTTCAATAAAGGTGTCAGGCTAGATGCCCCATTAAGCTCACTGCTTTGGGTCACAGTTTACAGCTGAAGAACTCAGTTAAGGATTCCCTCTCTAGACCTCGGTATGCAGAGCCCTTGTTCCTACCAAGAACAGACACTCTATTTGGATTTTATCTGTGCCCTGGCAACCCAGGTTAGCTGAAGACTCCACTAAACAGAAACTGCCTGTAGTTGTGACCTGTGTCTCACTAATGGTCTCTCCAAAAAATGTACCATCCACACCAGCACCAGACTTAATCCACTGGAATAAGTGGGAAGCAGCCTCTGATACCTGGACAAAGGTCCTTCCACAGGCCCAAACACAACAGCAAGTGAAAGATCTAAAGGTAAACTGCTTGATGAAACCTCCCCTTAGCACCATTTGCTGAATGTTAACAACAGAGGGCATTCCATCAGTGTCATGTGAGCACAGCAATATAAAGAAAACTGCTTGAAAAGGAGAATAGGAGAGGCAAAGAACTGACTAAAACCCAACCATTTTTACTGCCTTGTCCATGGCTCTTTTTTCATGCAGACAGAAAAAAAATAAATGTCAGTATCGAGAATAAAAAACATTTTAGCAGTAGAAAGATGCTGTGTATTGAATTAAACCAGAAAAAGGCAGGGTTTTCAAAAGGACGAAGTGACTATCCAGTTCTGTAATCATGTAATTAATAACAAACCTTCTCATTTTCCTTAGCTCAGCATCACAACAAACATGGCAAATAAGACAGCAGTTACCCTGAGCAAGAGGACTCAGTCATGCACAGAATTAGCCAATTCCATAAAATATCTAAGGGAAGGAGTGATCAAAACTCCCTGTCACAGTTCTTGAGGGAAAGGGGCACACAGAAGTGCTTATAAACAGATTAGTGAACTGGCCTTAACTGTCTGACACCAGTGGGATCTGAGAAACATCACTCACCAGTGAAAGTCAGTAAAGATCGACCAGTTCTCAAAACTGCACGAAACCCTCCATCTCCTGCACTTAAATAATAAATACAGCATATATAATAAACTGTCAATACAACAGCCAAGATTTCAGGCCCATTTATTCTTTAAAACACAGGTAAGATTCAAAAATATGCATTAGTGCATCCTTAATTACTTTCTTATTACTGTTTATTCAAATATTCCACAAAACAATAAAAAAAATATAAAAACAAAGGTCATCCAACTTTATCAAGATTCTGCTTGTGGCAATATCTGAAATCCAGCACTTTGAAAGCCTTCCCAGGGAAAGTACAAGTCCATCCCCTAATTTAAAAGATGAAATTCACTGAAGAAAGCAGGTCAGAGCCCAAGGCAACTCATATTATATTCAACCACCAACCCCTCCTACCTCACGCAAGTGAACACATTAGATGTGTTTAAAGAATTCTTTCCAAGTATTGGCTTTTCAGAAAGAAGAGTCACCTCATTTCAGAACTTATCATGAGTTCATTCTCTTTTTCAGTATTCTTGGAATCTTTCTCCAACCCAACAGTCTCCCTCCAACGTCTGGGACAGCTCAGCACTAATTCAGTGCTGAATGGTATGCAACACACAGCACATTTGCAGGCAGAAAAAAAAAAAGAAAAACCTTATTTTAAAAAAAAAAATTTGGTTTTACACTTCACAATTTATTGTGACAACTTTTTTCCCCTAGGCTTTCCAGCAGCTGAAATGTTGATAACTGCTGTTTCCTCGACTTAAACTAAAGGAGAGTAACTCAGAGAAATCCTTGCAGAGAAGACTTAATGACTACCAGAAAGCAAAGTACAGCCCTTCACAGAGCCTCACTGAAAACAGGAAACAATGACAGAATGCAGATGTATAAATTTGTACCTACCACAAACAAAAAATGCATTCATTTCAGAGGGACAGAGGATACAATACACCATCATGATTTCTGCATGATTACAAAGACCTTTAATCTATTCTTGTCCTACTTCCACTCAACGGGAATTGAAAAGGTGATAACCAGAGGAGGATTACTGTAACACTCACCAAACAGCTTTAAGAATAACACATAATAACTAAGTCCCAACACTGATTCAAAGATCACTCCGGACTGGGTTGTACATCCCTCATCCACACCTGTGCTCCCAGAATCTCATTATCACTTAGTTGTACTCCTTCATCTCAAAAGAGGCCATTTTGTCTCCAACAAGTGAGATCGAAAATCTCCGAACCCGGGAAAATATTTCTTAACATGTTGTTTTCTGTTGTTGCCCCATGGATTGGTATTTTAGAATTTATGTGGCACGAAATTATGCCTTAAAGCAGCAAGGCAACCAAACCTCACTGCTTACAAAAGCAAAATAGTATCTCTTAAAGCAGACAATAAAGCAGAAAATACACAGCTCTGGCTGGTTTTAGCAGCCTGACCTGCCCAGCCCGTGCCATCTGCCCTCAGCACCCGGTGGCCGGAATGGTGGGATCCCCCTGCCAGGAGATCAAAAGGCACCTTCAGCACTTACCATAAAAGCTCCACACGGTGCAGCCGAACCCACCTGCTCCAGAGACACAGAGCCCCCCTGCACCCACGGTGTGCCCCAAGCATCTGCACCTACAGAGCGGGCGGGGCAGGCGCTGAGCTGGTGCAGCCTGAGCCTCATCAAACACAGCTGTGTGTGAGTGTGGGGAGTCTGTGTGTGTGTGAATTTGTGTGTGTGTGAATTTGTGTGTGTTTGTGAGTTTGTGTGTGTGAATGACTGTGTGAGTGACACTGTGTGTGACTGTGTGTGTGAGCTTGTGTGAGTTTGTGTGTGTGCGAGTGTGTTTGTGTGTGAGTTTGTGTGAATTTGTGTGTGTGTACGTGAGTTTGTGTGTGTGTATGTGAGTTTGTGTGTGTGTGTATGTGAGTTTGTGTGTGTGTTTGTGAGTTTGTGTGCGCATGTGAGGTTGTGTGTGTGTGTGTGTGTGAGTTTGTGTCCATGTGTGTGTGTAGGTGAGTTTGTGTGTGTGAGTTTGTGTGTGTGAATCTGTGTGTGGGTGAGTTTGTGTGTGTGAGTTTGTGTGTGTGACTCTGTGTGTGGGTGTGGGGGTGTGTGTGTGTTTGTGTGTGTGTGTTTTTGTGTGTGTGTGTGTGAGTTTGTGTGTGTGTGCGTGTGTGTTTGTGTGTGTGTGCGTTTGTGAGTTTGTGTGTGTGTGAGTTTGTGTGTGTTTGTGAGTTTGTGTGCGTGTGCATTTGTGAGTTTGTGTGAGTTTGTGTGTGTGTGCATTTGTGAGTTTGTGTGAGTTTGTGTGTGTGTGCATTTGTGAGTTTGTGTGCGTGTGAGGTTTTGTGTGTGTGACTCTGTGTGTGTGTTTGTGTGCGTGTTTTTGTGTGTTTGCATGTGTGTGTTTGTGAGTTTGTGTGCGCATGTGAGGTTGTGTGTGTGTGACTCTGCGTGTGTGACTGTGTGCGTGAGTTTGTGTGTGTGTTTGTTTCCATGTGCGTGAGTTTGTGTGTGTGTTTGTTTCCATGTGTGTGTAAGTTTGTGTGTGAGTTTGTGTCTATGTGTGTGTGTGAGTTTGTATGTGTGTCTGTGTGTGTGTCTGTGTGTGTAAGTTTGTGTGTGAGTTTGTGTCTATGTGTGTGTGTGAGTTTGTATGTGTGTTTGTGTCTGTGTTTGTGTCTGTGTGTGTAAGTTTGTGTGTGTGTTTGTGTCTGTGTGTGTGTGTGAGTTTGTATGTGTTTGTGTGTGTGTGTTTGTGTCTGTGTGTGTAAGTTTGTGTGTGAGTTTGTGTCTATGTGTGTGTGTGAGTTTGTATGTGTGTTTGTGTGTGTGTGTGTTTGTGTCTGTGTGTGTAAGTTTGTGTGTGAGTTTGTGTCTGTGTGTGTGTGTGAGTTTGTATGTGTGTTTGTGTGTGTGTGTGTTTGTGTCTGTGTGTGTAAGTTTGTGTGTGTGTTTGTGAGTCTGTGTGTGTGTTTGTGAGTTTGTGCGCGCATGTGAGTGACTCTGTGCGTGTGTGTGTGTGTTTGAGCCCCGCACCACAGGAGCCGCTGCGTGTCCGCCCCGGGCCGGCAGCGCAGGGGAGAGCCCGAGCCCGGCCGGGTCTGACGGGTCCGTGCCTGGAAAGCTTTAACAGAGCCTCGTCCCGGCTGCGTGAGAAGCCGCTGTGAACACCGCGATTTCCCACCGCCCCGGGGGTTGTTTTCCTCTCGCTCACTGTCACTGACTCGCCGCACAGGGCAGGCAGGAGGTCTGCTGACTCCATTCAAAAAACTTTCCACACCGAAGTGAATTGAAATGCGAAATTGAAATTTAAGGCTGTAAACACACTTAGGATGCTTTTTCTGAGTCGCTCAAGCCAATGGTATGTGCAGTGGCTAGGAAGTAATCCCTTACTCATTCATAATTAAGTACATACATGTGTACTGCATAACTAAATGTCTGTAAAACAAAATAAATGTTACATTGCTCCAGTGGTAAAAATCTAACCTGTGCCACAGACACATAGTATATTCTTATGCATTACATTCTTATTGCACCACAGCATATTTTTATGCATTCACTATAGGCTACATTTCAAATATCTTGTAAAAATATAATTAACCCTCTCATTAATTTTTACCCTTCCTTTATCCCTTAAATGAATAAGTAATTTTTCTCAGGTTTATTACTTTTTATTCTCCTCTTTGTGAATGGTGCATGAAAGCCATGTACAGACAGCCAATTCCAACTGCAGTGGAGCTGGAAGTAGGCTCGTAGCTACTTCAGTTTGTATGGAATAAACGTTGTACTAGCATAAAATGTTTCTGTGCCAGTGGAAGTCTCAACTTCTGTTAACAGAGTTTAAGGGTTCATAAAACACCTTATAAGAAAGCCTTGATGAGTTTTTGGTATGTGATCTTTGGTATGTGAGACTGGTCACAAAGAAAACACTTAAAACTGTCCATCAGCCTTGCAACCAAAACTTGCATACAAAATCATATGTGATATCAGATTTCCAAGCTGCAGATCACAGTGCTGTCTGAAGCATCATGTGGGGGCTCACCCTTAAGCATGTGGATAGAATTCAAAACTGTAGGATTGTGATCCTACTAAATGCACAGAAAAACTCCTATCTTGTTTACAGTACACTGGCCTTGAAAAGGGGCAAATGAATTGACTGTTATTCACTGTAAAGTGATGCACTGATGAGGAACAATCCTCACACACAGACGTGTCCAACAACAATGGAGAAAGAGATGTAGGAGTTATGTTCCAAAGGAAAAAACAGGTGATTTACTTTCTGGTGAGGGAAACAACAAACAAATCCCTCTCATCTCTCACTCAAAATCTCCCTTCTTACATAAAATGGGAAAAAGAAGACAAAACATAGCGAACTGAAACTTTATTAACTGTTCGGTCACACCACTGTGAGGGAGAAAAATTCTCTTTGTTGCCTAAAAGCCTTTACAATTGCATTTCACTACATAAATTGGTGTCATTTTAACTAAGACTGTTTATCTCCACAAAACCAGAACACTAAAGCTTTAGAAATTTTTCCCTATTTTTTCATTAATTTCCCAGTGGCTTTATTTGAATTATTACAGATAAAAGCTGTTAGAAGTTATTAGAATTATTAGATTCTCAAATACATCCACATACATGCAATTATTGTAACAATGTTATTCAAATAACGAGTTTTGAATTTTAAACATCCCCATTTTTGTTAATTAATACAGTCAAACATTCTCAAAATATTTTGCTATCACAAAACAGTATACATAATGTCAACAAAAGTGCAAAATTGCTGCTTGTAAGCCACAACTACCAAGAGACTGAATTAAATCTGGTTATAGTTACTCTAACTGATATTATTAAGAAATAAGGACTGTAAAATGTTCCAGAAAAAAGTCAACAAGCTCAACAATAAAATCTCTGATAGAAAGAAGACTACACAACGAAAGATCATCCCTAAAAACTTCAACTTAGAGGTAAAAGACACTATAACCTAAAATGACTCACCGCTATTGCTTCAAAAACTACAGATTCACCTGATCCTCACATCTGTTCCTGCCCACTTTTCATCTGAAATCGACTGAACTGTTATTAAAATGTTTGCCAAGATTGTTTTTAAAGGTAAAGAACAACTACAAGAAATAAATAAACAGGACACTGAGACCATCTGCATCCGGACCAACAAAAAAGGACAACTGAACAATAAGGTACAAACCTTGGACCAGGGTTCTGTACAAGTTTTACAACTTACTCATGTACGTAGCACATTTAAGTTGTTTTGTAATTAACCTATGAATATTATAACTAATTCATGCAATGCTGTAGAGTTACTTTCACATCTCAAAGCCTCCTTCCTTCAAGACTTCACTAACCCTCATTTACCTGGAAAAATACACACCATATAATTCCTTGTTAGTCACACAAAATCTAACTTTTACATAATACACATCCATTCACACACATTCCAAATAGAGTAATACAACAACACACTAGAAAAAGGCAAAAGATGTTACCAAATACTAACTTAATTGTTTTGCAATTTCAGAAATTCCAAAAACCATAAACACAAACAATGTATATTATTCAACAAAAGCTTAAATATATCTCACAAATCTGAAGATATTCCATTCCACAGCATACTGCACTCACTCACAAAACCAACAATAATAAAAAGAACACACCACACATTAGAAAAAATGCTATAAAAATACACAAAGAAAAGGGGAAAAAGATATGGGTCTGTTCCCTATATGTGTAAATCTACATTAACACTTCTTCAGAACAGGAAGCAATCACAAAGAAGCAATAAATGATACAAGAGAACCAAAAGAAACACACAAACAGTAACCAATATAAAATCAAAATTTCATGATTTAAATAGAAACACAATAAAAGGTTTAAGAATGCATGTGTGAGGAGAGAATGAAACGGGGGCCACTGAGGCGAGAATGAGAAAGTCAAGGGGAGATATGTATGTGTGTGTGAACCCAAATACACTGCATGGAAAGATACTTTACACTCTCATTCAACAACACTACCTCAACCAGCACTACTCCAAACACAACATACAACCTAACATATTTCCCTTTCAAATAAAGATGATGCCTTTACCCAATCACACAAAAATCACCCTCAGATAAAAGGTTTTACACATCTATAAACCCTGGGTAATTTAAAGTCGCTTGGAATATGGCACGAACCAATAAAGTTGTCAACAGTTCAATAAAGGTCTTATGAGGATAGGTCCTGGTTTTTATAAATGGTTAAGACTGGTCACGATAAGAATGTTTAAAGAATGCATAGTATTACAACTTGTTAATTATATAGAGAAGGGGGAAATGCGGCAGGAAGAACATAATAAGGAATTATGGGATTTGTAGTTTTCTGGACTCTCACACATTCTCAATGAAATACTTGATTGTCATCGGTTGAGAGATCATGTGACATGTTTAAGCGCTGTATTTAAACCAAAGTGCTTTGTAATAAACCTTAATCTCACTCCAGCACTCGGCCAGAGTGCAGAGTGGGGTTCGTGCCTTACACAACACTCCACCTGACGGTGTGTGCCTTTTGTTTCAGCCAAGCTGTCATAAACAAAAAAATACCCAACTTCCCTGCTAAACAAAGATCACTCGCCTTCCTTGTGATCAGAAATTCCAGTCCCTGGCTTCCCACAGTGTGTTTCCTGATAATTTCCTTAGTTCTTTCTTATTTCTTCCAGCTACTCTTCTTTTAATTTATGCTGTGAAGTCTGTATTATGAAAGCATTTGCCCTACTTTTTGCTTTCTTGTCTCAAATACAAGGTATTAGATAGCTTCTCTAGGTATTGTGTACAAACTGCATTTCAGAACAAGAACATTTCTCAGTTACTCCAATGTATCCAAGAATATACGTGCTATAAGGTACAATCTTAGAAAAAGCATCACCCGGGCAGCAACGGAGAAAAATACTGGTTCAAAAGCCATTTGCCAGTGGTAAAATACCCAGATTCCTCTCTAGGAATCTTTCTATTGTTTGCTCTAATTGAGCAAACAAACATCTTGCCTGATCCTTTGGAAAATACTCTTAAAATCACAGAATGCTTTGGATTGGAAGGAATCATCTTGTTCCATCCCCCTGCCATGGGCAGGGACACCTTCCACTATTCCGGGTTTCTCCAAGCCCCATTCAACCTGGCCTTGGACACTTCCAGGAATGGGGTAGCCACAGCTTCTCTGAGCAACCTGTGCCAGGGCCTCATCACCCTCAGAGAGAAGAATTTTTTACTCTTACCTAATCTAAATCTACCCTCCTTCAGTGTAAAACCATTCCGAGTAAACCTCCACCTTTAACAGATATCACAGTATCCATATTCCAAGGGAAAAAACCCCAAAATGCCAGCAAACCCTAACAAGTGCACACACTCATAGACTTATTTGGTATTTAAGAAGCACAAGCTTTAGTAAAAATGATGGTAATACTTTGATGACGTGTTCCTTTTTTAGCACCTTTGCAATTATTCTGTTAAAAGTGACTGGCTCATTACAGGCCAATATATCAAAATGATGAGACTTTTGGGGATGTAATGGAATCAAAATTACCTCAATTTCTAATATTCTGAGGAAGTTCTTAGTCTGATTTTTGCACTAATGCAAGAAAAAAAAGTCACTGCCAATGCATTTGTGTTAGCTCTCTGTAAACTATCACCAAAATCATTACCCACGTGTATCATGACGGGGAGTCCACTTCCCTTTTGGAGTCCCCATAACTTCTGGCACACCCTGTCTCACTGTACTTGGTGCCTGACATTTCTAGCTGTTGAAATATGCCCCTTACACACTGGAAGTCTGATAAATCTTTGGGTTGTTTATCTTTTGTTCCCTTGCTTCACACTTATGCAATAAAGGCTGTGATTAAGAGGATTAATGAAAATGTCACCATTTATCACCCGAAGCTCAATCAGTAATAGGAAAGTTGGACCTTATTTGACTAATTACATAAAGGTACAAAAATTCCCACATTATTAATTCAGGACTTGGCTGCAAAACGCTAGAACTCTCTGAGGCCCTAAATAGCAAGGTTCAATGTCTTAAAGTTTACATATGCTTAGAAGTATATGCTTGACTTTAAGCTAATTTATTGAATTAATTTTCTTAATTCACTGGTTTGACCCCATTAACTCTCCATTAAACACCCATCTACCAGCTCCAATACATCCAGGGAAAGTCACCTGCCCTTAAAGGCCTCCTTCCTGCCCGTCACCTCTCAGTGGCTGTTGGCAGACTGTTTCTATTAGAACATAAAGCATTTGTGCATCATTCCTGTGTTACCTTCAACTTTAGTAATAATTCCAAATGTCCCTCCCCCCAAATGCCACTTACCACCTTTAGGTAAATCATCTTTACCTGCTGCATGCTATCTGCAAAAAACCAACCCACTGGAGAAACCCCTGGCAGCAGAGGGCTTGTAAGGTGTAACCAGGAAGGCTGTCACATCCTCTTGCCAAGCAGGTCACTTTGCCTTCAGCACAGAAATGAATTCTAACTGAAATGGGAAAGCAGGGGTTTAGACCTAACTCTCGGGTCTACCAGCATTAGATTTGTGCTTCACAGAATCACATATTCTGAGTTGGAAGGGACCCACAAGGATCATCAACTCCAGCTCTTAAATTAATGGCCCCTACAGGGATCAAACCCTATTATTAGCACCGTGCTCTAACCAGTTTCAGGCATTAAAAGTTTGATTTTTAAACAGTTGCAGGAAAAAAAAGTATCTCTAAGTAAAACGAGGACGTGTATTTTTTGATTTGGTAGTTAGATTAGTACTGCTTGCTACAGAACTATCTCACCTCAGATTTGCTAAAATCAGCAAAGTCAGCAATTGGATTGTTAAAATGGATCCATTAAGATCTTTGGGTTTAACTCAACTGCAGCAATGAAGAACCTACTAAAAAGGAATCTCCACTGCCCAGATCTCATGGATGTGCCACTAATTAAACCCTGCCTGAACAGGCAGGTTGCATGCTGGGCTCTCTTGAAAGTGAGAAAGCCAGACAGGAACAGGGGAGTACTGAATGGGAATTCTGAATCACACAAAGTGAGGATGCATAGAAATTGGGTAGGTTTCCTCTCAAAAACAAAGTATTAACTCATTAATTAAGAGCTAATAAAAATTTTTAAAAGTGTGATAAGACAGGAGAGTTAATTTGTCAAGGGCAGACTGATTATAGAAATTAGTATGGTAATGTAATGAAAATCCACTTCCCATTCATAAATATTGATTGTGCTTAAAAGAGTTTATCTTATTTACAAAAATGTCATTCCAATCTGCTGATAGGTACATTTTATTCCCAAAATGCTGACCAATAGTCTACATCCATATCTCTATATGCCAACTGCTTCACAGTTAGATATATGCTCCTGGAAGCAGAAAACCACCCTCCAGTTCTGTGTCAGCAGATCTCATCTTCCAACAGGATCCTCCATCCCAGGGATGTGTTTGCTTATGGACACAGCTAACAGACACTAAACTGGAACACAAAAACAGTTGTGAAGATATACTCTCAGTTTTAGGGTCTTTAATTGGTATTTTGACACAGACGTGATTATATGATGATACCATATGATCATATGATGGGTTGAAGAAGAAGAATAACAGCAAACGTGCCAGTGAAAAAGTGACAAGCCCTTGACTGGGATCTTACATCTGGGGATGAAACTCCTTAGCATTGAACTACCTGAAACAAAAAACTTCCACAGAAGAGAATTCATGTTTCTCGCCTTCTGATTATGCTCTGAAGAAGAATGATAAAAGATTCTGCTCTCTTCTGACATCCCAAAAATTAATAAAGATGTTCCGGTAATCTGTCAGCATGACCTCTACACATGCAGTAGGGAAGCTTTGCCACTGTCAGAAGCAGTTTTGTTTTTCTATAACTCAGTAAAATCAATATTAAAAAACAGGTAATGAAGGATTAAAATGTTATATTTATTTGGTGTTTACCAGCCTGAGATTAAAACTGATAGAAATAGAAGCAGTGCTGAGAATACTCAATTCCTTCTCTTTGAAGGTGGTTGAAAGAAATCAGGATCTTCCAGTTGACAGGACTTTGTAAATGCAATACTTTGATATGTAAAGCAAAATGAAATGATTGGTAAATACCATTTTAGATTAAGTTGCTATCAGACAGGAAACTATGGAAATGTGACTTTGGATATCAAATCTGGGGGGGGGGTTGTTGGTTTTCAGAGTTCAAGTACTTTTTTGCCATGAGCCTTAGCTCCAAGTAAAAGATAAGAAATGTTAAACAATGTAGTCCTTATGTACTGGATGTTCAGATTTGATTACCAAATACTTACTGTTATTTCCACTGTGCTGGGTTTTACAAAAATTTTGCAAACAAAATGAAAAACCTAAAAAAAAATACACTTTTAAGTGAAATTCATATTGTTCTTTCACACTGTTAGCCAAAATGGCATTGTAATTCTAATGGCATTAAATGAAAAATTATTTTTAACATATGTATATCTTAAACCCCAATTTCCTTATGAAAATGGCACCAAATGGTTTTGAAAACCAATGGTTTTCTAAATAGAAGGAGTTAATTCAGATAAAATTTACATAGGCATTCTTAACTGAGTTTATGGTCACTGATTTTGAGTTAGCTAAATTCACTTATCTCCATTTTAATCCAGGCTCTGTCATTGATTCACGTGACAGAATGATTCTTTCTTTTTCTCTCCTTCTACAGTTTATCAGCGCCATATATTTTCCCAACTCTATGGACCCAGATATTTCTTGGACTCTCCAAAGTGCTACTGAAACACAGCTGAAATAAATGCTACCTTTGAAGCACCTAATTTCTGTGATGGATTAGGAATTCCATAAATTGGGCTGACATCCATTCAAACACATTTTCTAGGTCCAGCTCTTGGGTAAATAGGAAAGGTTCTAAATCAACAAACTAAGAAAATATTTATACTTATATTTAAAATAACAAAGGTGCCAATCCCAGACTGCTGTCATTCCCACTCACAGTAGTTTCATCACATTAAAGTGGCAAAAAGCTATGAACTCTTCAGTGAAGGTGGTTTAAGTGCATTTCCCTTACCCTTACTGTTGTGCAATGCTATCCAGAGATAGGCACAGCCTCTCTGGGAAGGGTGCAGAAACCCTATATTAAGCAAGGAATGCCTGGACCCAAATTACCACCTATTCAAGGTTTTTTTCTCCCTTATAGCTTTTAACTTCATTTAAAAAGAGTGATCTCCTAGGGAGAATTCATCTTCAATAGATGTGAATTTCCTGCACTGGAAATCTTTGTATTAACTTGCACACCTGTTTTTTGAACAACACTCTATGTCCTGCATGCCTTTGCTGTTCTGTATCAACACCTCACAACACTGATGTGCTGTCTGGAACTGTCCATTGTTCATAGCACATTCAACCTTAGAAATCCTAATTCCTAGAAGCCAGCACTGTCATATTGCAATATAATCAAAACTGAAAAACACAAGGGCAAGAATTAGGCAATAGGCCAAACCATCAAATGTATGTATCAGTAGATCTGCAGTCAGTGTTATCAGATCAAACCACAGAGAATATGATATATTTGTGCACAGAGAGAAGAGATGAAGCACACAAAGTTCATTTCATCATTGCCTCCACTTCTCCTATTAAATCTCTCAGCCTCTGCTTGGAACAGCTGACCTTTAAACACTGCAGTGGGAGATTTGCATCTGTGCCAAAAGACAAGATAATCAGAGGATTCTTCCCTGCTCCCATCAAATTCCTTTTTTAATCTCAAGTTCACCCAGCCTATCACTCCTCCTCTCAGAAAGCATTACATCTCTGTGAGAGATCAGCTCAGAACAGTTGTCAGCTTTCCCAAACACAGAATTTCTAGTTACACAGGCCTTGCTTTTCTCCCCATGTAGATGAGACATTTCAGTCTCCCTTGTTACCTCTCTTTTGTTCACTTTTACATATGTGTTATCTCAACAGCAGAATTTGGGTTTGTCTTCAGTAGAAGTGAACCACAGGCTAGAACAATCTATTCTCTGAAAACAGACATGTCTTACAGGGAACCATAAGGTCCAACTGAGTCCCTGAAGGCTTTTCGTTATTATTTTGTCATAATTTCCATATTTTAAAATAGTGTTTCTATTCAAAGCTAATTTTAAAATGTCTTAGAAGTCAAGACTCTTAGAAAATATTTCCATATAATCACATATGTCAACTAGATTTCCAATACAATTGTAACATTTTAAATGAAATGGTATTTCAAAGCAAAACCTAAGTATGTCAAATCTCAAAGCACTTAATTTTCATATTCTGAAATTTTTTTTTTCAAAATTGCTGCTTCATAATAAGGAATTCCCACTAATACCAAGCATTTTCTAACAAAAACATATCTTTGGGGAATTTGTTTTAGTCAAGGTTCACAAAAAAAGACTTAGAGTAGAGACAGAGTCTTAACCCAAATCTAGTTGCCTTTTTCATCCTGCAATATATTCTAGTTTTTCAATGTCACAAAATCAATATGCAGACTTAGAAATATTTGATGCAGTAGATGAGCAATATAAGGCACTGTAGCCTAGAACAACCTCCATCTGAAGAATGTTTAACGTCACCCTTGGTACTCATGAAAATATTTCAGCAGCTGAGTGTTCATTCCATATGTGGAAATGTCCAATATCACAGCCAAAGTGGGCAGATTAACATGGGTGGTTTGGGGATTTTTTTTTTTACTATGTAACTAGGACTGTTTCACTTCCTCCATATACCTGAACACACTATTCCCATTTACAGCTAAGAGATTCTGGTTTGTGCATTTCTTGTGTAGTCATGACAGTGCAAAGATGTTGACCAAGGTATCTCAAACACTTTGCCACTATTTGAGCTTTTTCAATACTAGTGCTGTCCACGAGGCACCAGCTGATATCGCTGCTAAGTGTGGCTCACATCCCAAGTCTGTGCACTTTCTAACAGTAGCCAGAACCTCAAGGGTAAGAGCAGAGAGCAGTTAATAAACTCAGGAGAGAGAAAAAAAAACAAAACAAAACAAAACAAAAAAACCTCCAAAACTACAAGAAAACAAGGAAGAAGATATTATCTTTAGTTGCTACTATTTCCGGAAATATTATTGCCCCAGACCTGGTGTGGTCTTCAGTCTTCCCATTGCTCTGTTTTATACCTCACTGAATTTACACACACGCTTCTGAACTGTATTACTCTGCTATGTCTTAAACCAATTTTTAAAGGAAGGAATGTAGCTTCCAAATGCTAATTCAGAAGAGAGGTTTTTGTAACAGATATTACTCCTCAAGCCGATTTACAAAGGTCACTGGCCTATGAGGGTACTGTTTGTTTCTTAAATTACAATATGAGCAGCGAGTCAGAGTAGTGAGTGATTTAGCTTAGCACAATTAACATTTCATATTCAAAGAGGGGGAAAAACAGTATCTTCTTTCTCAAGACCTACTGTTTCCATTAGAGAAGTTTTCATTTTCAGATTAAAATAGAAACCACAGAAAATATGTCTTGACATTTCAAGTAGTACTTCTAATTTCCATATCAAATACACTGTTGGATTAACCTTTGTGAGAAAATGAACTTTTGTTTTTATAATATCCAACTCAGTTTATTGTGTTTATATACAAAACACTATCATAACCTATTCTTCAAACATCCTTGATCTTTCAAAAACAGATTCAAAAACTGCACCAAAAACCAGGATATGCCTGATTAACACTGCTATATGAAGTGTTAAGAAAATGCAATATATTGTAGATCTCAAAACAGACCAACAGTCATCTCTCAAGGTACAAATCATCTCACCTCACTTCAGCTGCCTAGAAATTAGACATCCAGACTTGACTGATCATTTAGTCAAAGAAAAGACAAGCAGTAAATGTAAGCAAGAGAAATCTTTGGGAATTCTTTACCTTGGATTAAGAAAGAGTAAATGGGGTAAATAAAGTTTGAAATTGAAAAAAGACCTACACAACCAAATCCCAGAATATCTATCTGAATTTTTCAATTTTGAAAAAAGACAACATAAGCAAAATGATGAGAGGAGTGATCCTGGTGGGTGGGGGGACAGGCCAGCACTCTCAGTACAGGTTCTAACCTGAGCAGACAATTAAATGCTCAAACTGGAAACAACACAAATATCAATGGTTTGGTTTAATTAAAAATGGACTTACAACCTCATCTTGTAACATCAAAATCATTGCATCACCTGTCTTACCTATCACTGTTGGACTTGCTGGCTGCAGTACTAAAATGGGGTTTTATGTGACTGGAGCTCTGACTACACAAGTACACAGGTGTTTGTGGCCCACATTCAGAATCTTATTTCATAAATCCCTGCAATCAGGTAAAATACCATGAAAGGAAAATTAAACACAGATGGTTTTATCAATATGGCAACAGCAGCATATTTATAACTGAGCCACAGAACAACAGTATAGGGAATACCACTATGCTGATTCAATTTATTGCTCGCTGATTATTTTGAGAATGCAGCATTATCTCTTTATTACAACATGTTGTCCTGACTCCACTTTTAAATCAGCATTATCAAATTCATCCTTGGTGCAACACTAAAATCATCAGCCCAGCTCAACAGGGTTGCTCTGAAGCCTTGTGTGTGGAACACATTCAGCTGAACGGGATAAAGTTGAGACACTGCTTTTTATAAGAGCAAACTTACTGAACTTGAACTCATGACTGGATTCGGGAAAAGCTACATTTTTTTAAACACACTCTTTCCTTCGTTTGGAGAGCATTAAACTTCAGCAGTCATTACATACAGGTGATTTCACAGCACTTATCTTCAAGTGCCAAAACTTGCCTTTATGTGATGAAAAGGAAATAGTCATAAATCTTCCTTATGCCATAAATATCTTTTAGAACAGCAATGCTAAAATAAGCAGAAATGGACAGTCCTATTTTCATACATGGAAGCAATGGAAGAATAACCTCCCTGAGGCTGCCAAGACAGAGCTGGACTGTTGATTGTACCGCACATGGAGTACTGAGATCTGGGCATGTAGATCTCATGACTCCTCCAGGCACTGAGGTGCCTGAGTAACCAGTAATTCTCAGATGATTCAGGTAGATTAGCACCACTTTTTTCAACCCCAGGAACGAATCAGCAGGAAACTGGGAGAAAGCTGAGAACCATAAATTTCCTTGTGGTCACAGTGTCTGTATTAACTTTTCATAAATTTTTATTTACGCATTTTTTACCAAGTTGTTCACTGTACTAAATAAAAGAACTAATGAAGATTTGCAAAGGATGTCACAGTATTACATATATGTGACAGACCTCAAGAGACTAGTACTAATCGGGAGTAAGATTTTGGGATTGTCATATAAACTTTCTGTGAAAATTGCAGTTTAGTGTCTGGCACCATCTCAGAAGACACACTGTCAGGAATTTATGGATGTGGAAATGGAGTACATAAAGAAAGGGAGCCTATAAGAAAGATGGAGAGTGCCTGTTTACAAGGGGGAATGGCTTCACACTAACAGAGGGCAGGATTAGACTGGATATTAGGAAGAAATTTTTCCCTTTGAGGGTGGTGAGGCCCTGGCTCAGGTTTCTCAGAGAAGCTGTGGATGCTCCATCCCTGGAAGTGTCCAAGGCCAGGTTGGATGAAGCTCTGAGTAACCTGTTCTAGTGGAAGATGTCTCTGCCCATGGCAGGGGAGTGGAATGAGGTAATATTTAAGGTCCCTTCCAACCCAAACCATTCTGGGATTCTAAGATTCTAGGAAATATCTTGAATGTATTGAATAGCATGCACAGTTCTGCCTTATCACCTCACGGGCTGGAAGGTGCTGGAAAAGGCAGAGGGAAGGTAGCAGGGGGATCCTTTTACAGCTTCCAAGTAAGGAAAATTTTAAAAGACCAGAAATACTTAACTTTGAAAGCAGACTTTGAAAGAGTAAGTGGCATGGAGAAGGAAAATAGGGACTGGTGCTCATTGTCTCTTCCAATACAGGAATTCAGGGACAGCAAAGGAAACCATGTGGGGGTTTCACTTCTCTACACAACACATAGGCTGTGAAATTCTCTACCATGGGGTGCTAGAGATGTCAAAGGTTTACAGTGGGCTCACACCCACATCTAGGGTGTTTTACAGCCAGAAAAAAAAAAAGACAGTCAGAATGTAAATGGGTTTTTCTTTCAGCTTTTGTTCCCCAAGACAAAACCTAGGGATTGTCAACATCTGAGCTGGTTTTCACCCCTCAGTGCTTGCAAGCAGCTCCACTACATCCCATGTTCCATAAAGGCTACTTCCAGCTTACAAAAGAAAAAAAAAACACCTTTTTTATTCTGATAAACAAGGTATGTTGCACTTAACAACATGGGCAGTCTTGCTTGCATCACTGGCCTTTGCCCTATCACTAGGTGCCCACAAACCATCCAACTCCTTGGATGTCACAACTACATGTAGATGGTAAAACTGCTTTCACAGTTATACTACAACTTCCTGTCTCCTCTACCTCACCTACCAGCCTTCTCTGGCACAGTTAGTCCTCTATGCCATTTTTGCAACATTTCTTTCCTAAGCTATTTAGCTTTTAAAATGTTTTACCTACACTTGTTGTCTCTTAGTATTCCACAGCCAGGTACGTGCCACCCATGGTCCTGCACTTCAATACCAAACACTTCCCTGGCAAAAGGCTGGGCAGCTGCCCCAAAGGGGACAAGTGCTGTTTATATATTACCATCATAACCAAAAAAATTAAATTCCTTGATAAATAAAAGGATAATAGAAATGACAAGGATTCAAAGCCAGCTCATCCCCTTTTCGACCTGCCCTTGATTCTTGCAGAATCAGGCTCCCTGATTTGGGGAGCACTTTCAGCTAGACCTGATTTCTACAGCATATCCATTTCCCATGGCACCATGTTCAGCTGGAAACCAAGCCACAGATATATCTGCCACTTCTCAGTTCTGAAATATGTGTGTATTTCTGAAGGATGTCCACTTGTGAAAACCACAATTAGTCAGATCTATCTATCCATTATATTCCTTGACAAATTAAAGCAACAGTGCAGTTCTCTAGTGCAAGAACTTATATTCCCAGCTTAACAGGTTTTAGGCCACTAAAAACCAAAATATGCTTCCAATTTACTGCTTTAATGTATTTAAATGCTATTCCATTTATATCAATTTAATTGGTGTTACACTTTCCACAAAACAGCTACCATAACTCCTTCTCTTAGAGGATGCTGCATGAGATTACTGAATTTTTCTTAAAAATCAGATAAATCTGTTTATCTGTACAAAGCCCCTTGTGGCCACTTGCTTAGTTGTTTATTTTTTTCCTTTTTGTTTTGTTTTACCTCTGATAGGCTCACAGTTGATGGATGCAGTACAACTACCATCTAATTAAATTGCTGGAGAGTTTAGCAGTTGATAAATACAGTTTATCAAAAAACCATCACTCAAGCTCTCACTCAGAGATACTGGTAAGTGCATTAAACCAATGTAAGCAACTTTTAAATAAGACAGTTCAGTTTTAGTACATATCCAGAAGATAACTTCCATTTTACTTTATGATAATTTTCAATAGCAGAATATGATATAAGCACCAGTAAAGTAACATTTGGAACAACTAATTCAACAATAGGAGTTGGCACTGTGTACAGTCTCTCTGAAAGCCAGGTACTTAAAGCATTTTTAAAAGTATGTTTTCTTCAGTGTAGGCAGCACGTTGAGTCACAGCATAAATATAACTATGCACACATCCACACTGTGTATTTACACACACAGCAAGATCAGGCTGTGAGGTAAGAGAATTCCTTTTTTCACAAGAGCACTAAGGATATTTCTCTTCTGGGCAGTCTCATGTTCACAGGCAGCTGTCCCATGGCCTTGTAGATTATCTAGGCAGAGGATCTGTGCAGCCACTGCTCCCTTTAACCACAAACTGGCCCCAGCTATTCCAGCATTTGTGAAACAAATTCAAACCCACAAAGGGAAATGAATATTCCATTTTTTATAGGCTCACATCTTCTAAAATGAATAATGATTTGGGTATTTCAGCTGACCTGGATTTGGGTAGAAATTCAGTAACATTATCTGATCTTCAGAGATCACCTGTTCTTTTGATGGTTTAGCTTCAGTATTAAAAATCTGTAAAACTGACAATTTTGGGTTTGTGTTTTAACTTTCATTTGATTTTGCAGCATGGTCAAAATGAGACACTCTTGTAAATCAAAGAATAACAACCAGTCTTATTCTGTAATTACACGACTATGAAGAGAAACATAAATGCAATACCATACTTCTACTTTAGCTTCTACCTATTTGTCTTTCATTATCTGTAGATCATTCAAGACTAATTAATTTTGAGCCAAACATTTTTCATAAGTAAATTTTTAGCCACAAAGTGAATTCATTGATTTTTCCCATTTTTGCATTACTGCACACAAAAGCACCAAAAGCTCACAAAACCCCACAAAAATTACGAATGCATTCCTTACATGTTCTTGAGATAATATTACTGCAAATTCCTGACTTCAGTATTCCAGTAATGTTTCAGGCTCCAGTTTGAATGAGTTTCTCAAATTACAATTCCACACCATCAAATTTCTATGTAATGAAATCCTATATAACCACAAAGCCCTCTGTCTTACTGCAGCCATTATATAAAAAAATGGAGAATAAATAAATGGAGGCCATTTATTTATTCTTTCCTAAAATACCAGCTTTAAATGTTTTATGATATCAGCCAGCAAAGGAAGTGTTTGGTGGCAAGTCATTTACACCATATACTCAAACAAAAAAAAGTGCAGTTCCATCAAACATACCTCCACAAGCCTGCTGGTATGTTCTCGAAATATAGCAGCATATTCCTTTATTTCTTTCTCTCTTCCATTTTTAGCAGCTTCAATGAGAACTAGAAGTGGAACAGTGGTATCTAAGAAGGAGTCTGAGATGTGATCTATAATGGCTTTACGGAGCTGCAAAAGAAAGCATTACATTAGTACCTGCTAACTGGGCTATTTGTTAAAGTCTACTATAATTACTGGCCATTAATATTTTATAACATAAACATCTACACACTGTATTCCTGCATTATTTGCAAGATTGGGTGTCTGAAACCTACTGCAGCTGCAATTTATCTGTTACACAGAAAGCTGTATTTAATTTTAGGGACAATTTTAATATGCCACTACCTAAATACGCATGTTTGTAAGTGCAAATGTCTCTGTGTGTGTGTGTACAGACACACGAAACACTTACAACATATACTAGTTTTGTTGAAATCAAGGGAGCCAAACAAATATTCTCCTTCCTTGATGACAAAATCGACTACTTACATGATTTCACATGTGAAAAATTAGTTAGATCAGATCTCATGTCTCCTGGGTACTGTCCCTTGTAACTCAGATGCCAAGGGAGAAATCTATTTAATTTTACAGAGAAAATATTAATTTAATTATGTTTGCACTCCCAAAATAGTCTTCATCACACGTTTTCATAATTGTAAAATTACCCAAATATTTTCTTGTTGGGAAATCCAACAGCAGAGTCTGATTTGCAAGATGGTCGCCTTCGTGGTAATTATGTCACCGAGATTACTGATTATGCCATCTGATAACGTATTAATAGAGCAAGGAGAACTATAAATGAGTCTGAAGTTCAATTTTCTCTGCTAAAATTAATTGTTCTTGAACTTCTTACTTATATTATTAATGAAGTGTAACATTCTGCTACAAATTATCCCTTTTAAATTAGGTTTCACATAAGTTTATAACTGATCTCCAGGACGTTACAGAACTTAAGGGGTTATTCTGCATGTTATAAACCCATACATGACAATTATTCAATTTAATCATGGAACACTCAACAAACATACCAGTTGTAGCAATACATGCAATGTAACTAAATTATCAAGTCTGCTGAATTTCCTACTGCAAAAATGTTACTTTTACAATATACAGAAAAGATATTGATTGGGACAGAAAAGGAAACAAAGTGTTTGGAAGCGCTGACAGGGTTGTTGCCAAAGAAGATGTTTTCACTCAGAATTTTGCCCCAGTGCACCTGTGTGAAAACTCGAAGTAAAGGCTCCTACCAATAGAAAAATGCAAAAACCCACAGTCTTTTTGATGCTGCTGTGCTTGTAGGTAGGGCTGTGACCATGCACAGCAAAAATAATAGCAGAGAAATCTGTTGATTATCACGACAGGATTTGGATATGAATTTCACCACTACCTTTGAGATAGCCTCACCATCTAAAGCCAGCTCTCATTGACTCACCAAGGGGACAGACAAATCTTCCAAAAAACACACATGTTTGGAATGATTTCTTTGTCTTCTAACTTGCTGCAGCCTATCCCACTGGGATATACTATCTGGACACACTGTGTGTTCTGAAAGGAACTTAGAAAGACAAAGGCTATGCAATTCCAATAATTGGATTTTTTACATTCTCAGCTTCATTCAGGCTGGAATTAAAAAAAAAAAAAAAAATTTATTAAAAAGTTTTGAAAATTTTCACTAGTAGGAAAAAATATGTTGAACCTCAGTCCTGATAAGTTACCTGTTAAAATTTTTCTGCTGGAAAGGCCCAGCTGAAGAAAACAGACATTTTTTTCCTATTTAAAATTAAGTACATGAATGTGACCTTGAAGAATCACAGTTTAAAACTTAAGATTTCAATTTACAACAAAAAGCAACAAAAACCTGTGGAACCATTATATCCATGGCTGATGATTCATTGTCTCCAAGAGAAATATTTTTGGGTTCTGCACAGCCCAGGCTGTAGGACTCTCACAGCCTTAGTGTATTATCTGAGGACCAGTGACTGTAATAACCTCAGTCACATTTGTGGTGAGCTTGAGGCATCCAATTTCAAACCAGCAGCCTAATTTTATCTCTCATTGCATAATTCTTTGCTATAGCTTTTTACTGGTTTGCCTGGTTTAATTAACCTCTCACATATAAATTATCACTATTATTTTGTTCTAAGAAATCCACTATCCTGCTATTAAACAGCAGATCATGCCTTCTTAAAAGAAAAAAAAAAAAAAAAAAAGAAGGATAATGCTGTGTCTTTACTGAATACAAACAAGTTTGAAATTATGTTCCAGTTTCAGGTCTTCAAAAGAAATACACGAAGCTGAGATTTTTCAAAGGATGGCTCACGTAGCATTAAAGAACGAAGAAATGCAATGTAGAACAAAAGAAGGGAAAGACAAAAGAAAAAAAGGAATATCTGAAGCAATATCTTATTTCTTTTCATCCTAAGCATAACTGTTTTCATGACTCAGTAAGTCTGACTCTGGTCACCTCTAGAGCAAAATCCTAACAGCAAACCACATAGGGAGGCTTACAAACAGACACAGGACAGCAGCAGCAGTGCTGGCAGGCAATGCTAGGGAAGTTATTGTGCTATAATTAAAACTTTTCTCATATTTTAAGTGAAAGAGACACCATCACAAGAGGGAAAGCAGGGGAGGATGATGCCTGACAAACTGTTTTATTTTTAAGATGCAAGGTCTTGTTCTTACCCTTTGAGCAGACTGTTACAGAAGCAGAAGCATGGGGAATTTTTGTTTTGATATCAAAGTGCATTAAAAAATAATACAGAAAGATGTTGTTTATAAAACATGGGGCATAAGGTTGTTAAAAACAGTGGAAGGTAGAGAAGAAAATGCCAGCAGCTGTTTACAACACTATTAAACATCAGTATTCTGATGAGTACAGAAAACTGTGTTTGCCTCTATTTGCCTCTTGCCTCAAAAGACTACCCTGGCAAAAGTCCCTGACAAACCACAGATCAGTTATTATTGAGGGATCTCTCTTTCCTGTCTCAAAGGGATGCCAGCAAGGCAATCTCCTTTGTGTTCAGGAAAAGCTATCTATGATGAAGAAGGAACATTGAAATATAAGAACATCATGAGGAATAACATTTATAAAAACAACCAACCAGCCAAAACTGCAGCAAACCATAGGAGAAACATCTGTGCAGTCCATTCACACTACACTGGGAAACAACTGGGAGGCAAGAACCGAGTATGGTAATTTTCCATAATTAGAAATTAGAATGAATAGGCAATTCCTTCTTAAATATTCATACAGCTCTACCAGGAAGGAAAAGTGACCTAGGCAAAGCTGCACACCCAGAAAAGGCATGCATATCTCTGGCACAAAGCAAGTAAAAATCAAAACAAAGCAGAATAGCTTAAAATCTCCACAAGTAGTAGTAAAGTTCTTGAAGTGAATGCAAATAACTTCCCTCGAAAAGCCAGAGACCTTTCACAACTTCCAGGATACACTATTACTGAGGTGGCTGCCTTTGCCTTCAGGTCTTGTCAGACACGAGCCCTCTTTCACCCCACTTCCTGAGGCCTACAAAGGTGTTCCAAAGGGGGCCATGGCACAGCCCACAGTCAGGCTGGTGCCTGGGCCAGCATCTGTGTGACAGTTCTCTTTACTGGGTACTACTGAAGAGACTCCCAAAATGCAAGTTCATAAGGTTTGGTGTTTAACCCCAATTTTGCAGAGGCAATGCCAGCAATGGCTGAAAGCAGAGCACACACCATAGGCCCAAATCCACTGTGAGTGACTGATGGAACACCAAAGAGGATACACAGTATCATTTTTTTTTAAAAAAAGGTATTATAAAAGCTATAAAGAGTAGAGCAAACAACAATTTTCATGTTTCTTGTATAATTGCTGGGAGACAAAATAATGAATGTTCATAAGTGAAAGCAAATAAGGCTCTATTGCAATATCTGCTGGCACAGAACTCACAATTTCATGTTTCCCAGATCAGGAATTAGGCATGCAGTAAGCACCCTTCCTAAAACAATTCTTATGCAATTCACATGTATGAACATAAAACAGGAGACAGATGAAATATTTCTCATAAATACTTTCCAGTGGAAAATGTCAAGAAGCCACAGAGCTATTCTGGTTAGAGAAAATTACTGGTTCTAGATTGGCTATAAATTGGGCATAATTACATTCAGCCTGAACATTTTCCAAAGGTTTACAGAAAGACACAAATTGACTTAGTTAACAGCTTTTAACCACTGTAACAGAGTCAATAAACTGTTATAAGCTGGAGTTTAATTAACTCATGGAAGAGATTGTAGGGCAGAATGGGATTGTTCCTAGACACACTGAGCTCGTGATGCAAGTTCCCAGGTCTCTGCACTGAACATATTTTTGACAGAACGTAAGCAGAAATTGGATAGCTAGTTAGTAACAAATATATACATATACCTATAATATATATTTATTTGATATTCATCTCATCTTTCAAGGCTTCCCCTGGCTGATTATGGGAGCAGGAAGGAATTTATTCATCATTTTGAAGCACAGGCTGGCTTGTAAGACTGTACACGAAGTCAGGAGGAATATTCTTCCACCAGAGGGTTGTTAAATAGCCACAGCTAGAGGCAGGACCAAAACAGCGTGTGCTCATGTTATGTGCAGCCATGAACTTTCCTATAGGTGGGGCAGCCTGGCTGAAATAACTACTGGTTTTCCAGCTTTCTTTTCTAAACTGGCACATGATACACCTTCAACAAAATTTACAATTTTTCTCAAAGAAGTTTCTGGCAGAGAAATATGTTATGGATTTTGGTCCATGTCTCACACTAGTTTTAGGATGCTAGGATGCAAAACAGGTGGGTGGACTGTGGACCAGGTATTCCAAGGACCCTTTGTGCTGTAAGAGTTCTCACAACTGTAAAGACCTTTGACATAGTGACTCCATAGTTCCTTCATGGTGTCTGTTCCAACAACCAATAATAATTTAAGTTTATTTAAAATAAAAAGAATCTTGATGTCCAGAGTACATTACTAATATATATCTATAGAAAATATATATTTAGACATGTATACATGCAGAGATTTGCCTGTGTACAAATATATCTTCAGCCAGTATAATTTGGATTTTTCCCAGAGTTTCAAAAACTCGTATGTGTATATCCCCTGGAATAGTGCAACTATCTTCAATATTTTTTTAATATGGTAAAAAAAACCCTCTTTGTTTTCAAAATGCATAAACTGAAAATAGCAATTTTGAAAGGGATCCTTCAAGACCCTTTTCTACCTCTTCCTTTCCCCAGATTGCTCACCTGTCTGCGGAGATCTCTTGTCTTCTTGCACATACTGTCTATTGCCACGTTCAAGGCATTACTTCTCACTTTCTTGTCAGTCTGTAATAAATGTGACAGAAAACACAAAGATGGTTAATTGTGATTTCTCAGCAAGCATGTTCTTTTTGTCCTCAGTTCAGCAGAGCATTTGGTAAATCGTATATGTGTACAGATTTTTCAGATTTTAATACGTTTCAAGAGCCAATATGCACAGAATGCCAATTTGTGGTGATAAGCGTAATTTGCTGAATGAAAACATATGCTTTAGTAGCAGTCTATAGGAACAAAATTAAAAACTTTTCAACTTCTGAATTGCTGTAATACTCTTAGTGTAATCCGGGGTTACTTGTGGAAGAACATTAATAGAATTATTATTATTACTATTGATGTCAATCCATTATCACCATATTCGTGTGAAAAATAATGTTATCTGTCTACAAACAAGTCATAAATTCAGATGCCCACAATGCAGTTTGGTAATGCTTTAGTTTGCAGCACTCATTATTTAATTCCTGGAAAACAGAATGGGGGAGTTTCAAAATGTCCAAGCTGTTGCAATGAAATGATGTTGTTTCATTGCTCATGAAATGGTACCTCTTCATTTAACAGCACATTCATTCTCAGCATCCAGAAGACTGAGTTCTTGTGATACTGGAGAGGTCTTAAGAGAATCAGTTGTACACTTTCTAAACAATGTTATTTTTTTTCATTTCTACCTGTAGGCAAAGTGCTTATATCATTGTTAGCTATTTGAAAAGTGTAGTTAACACTTTTATTGGACTGCCCAGCATTTTTTCTGTACAATGTCACCATAATAGCTCTGTGTCTTATAGCTGGTTGGGATATTTTTTTTCCCTGTTAGCAAAGAAACTACAGGAAAAACCAAAATGCCTGATGAAGTTTGTTTCCCTAAAGCAAACAATCATTACTCACTACCTTTGGACTCCCCTGGTCTGAAGGAAAGAACCACAAACACTGAAAGTGTCTTTACACAAAGTCTTAAGTCAGCGCTCAACATTTACAGCAAAAAGAACCAGATTCTCATAAATGTTGAAGAAATAGCTGTGTATACTGACCACAACATCTGGACTTCAGGGAGAGTACACCAGGATGTCTGTATTATGAACATGACTCTCCTGTTTTGTAAATAATATTAAAATTAATATAGAATTTGTAATATCTCAGTAGGCACCTAGGTGTAGCTACTAGATAACAAGGTACCTTGTTATCTACAATAAATCATATATCAGTCAGAGTTATTTCCTTGCTAAAAAAAAAAAAAAAAAATAAAAATAATCTGTGAACAGAGCAATATGCTTAATAATAATAAAGCAAAGACTAGAGATGATCAGGAAAAAACCTTTATATTAAAACTGAAAGAGCAATGTAATAAAATGAATGCCTTGAAATTATTAGTCTAAAGGGAACAATTACTTTAAAAATTGAGCTTATATATTCAGGGGGACTTAGAAATTCTCCTGTGATTTGTCTATTTCTGAAATTGCTTACGGGTCTTGGAGAAAGGTCTGAACTTCACCTTAAACTTCACTTCAAGGAATCCCTAAAGGTAAACATTCACTTTTTGTATCACGGTAATGCAATCAGTTCTCATACCAAAGCTGGCACGGGAACCAAAGCAAATAATGTCTCCTCTACTATGTTTTGTAAGTTACTGTAAAACTTGACAAGAAAACTTATCCCTTCAAAAAACTACCAGGTAAACAGGGCCAGTAAAAGCACTGTGGATACAACTCAGCTTATGCCTATGCATTTTCAGACTACAAAGATGGCACATCCTTTGAAAGCTTTATAGTCAGAGCCTATTTTCCACTAAGACAGAATCAATGTAAAATACTGGGATTTTTTTTTTTTTTTTTTAGTTCTCTAGTAATGTCTAACTTCAAAGGTGGTAACTAATGATACAACTGGCTCTAAACAAACCTAAACCTAAACCACTCAGTCAGTGAGTGGCATATATTGAACTGAAAACAAGGAAAAAATACTTTATTTGCAAATTCTTAACATTGTCAATAGTCAATGTCTAGAAAGCAAATCTAACTTTAATCGAAGTTATTCTTCACCTTGTGTTTTCCCCAAGAGCCAAATAAGCTGTAAAATGCAGTTTCAGGCTGTAGAATGTGGACATTTCCAGAATGCAGGTAACCTCAGAACTGCAGACTCTCTTTCTTCTTCAAAGAAATTTAAACAGCAAAACCCCCACACTGCTGTTCACATAAATCCTGCTTATAAAGACTATAGAATTTCTAAACTGTGTACAGTCCTTTCAAGTCAGAGGGACACCTGACTACAGAGTCTCCCGTGGGAACACTCCCAAACATCAGTGGCCTCGTGCTGAGGCTCTCCAGTCACCCATTGGTCCCACGTACCTTTAGATGCTGAATTACTCCTTCAAGTTTTTATTCCTCTGCACACTTCCACTTCAGATCTGTACATGACAGTTACAGTTCAAGATCTAGACTAGATGATTACACTTTTTAGGAACTGAAAAAGACCAGATTTAATATTTTAAAAGTGTCTATTAAAATGATGGCACAGTGAAACTAAAGGTGATCCAAACACCCCTACACTGCTCCACTCTCCAGTGATAGAGCTCACAGGTCTGTATTTGCAACACTCTGCTTCTGCTTGTCTATTGATATTCTTATAACTGCTGTACTTCAAAACAAACAAGCCTATCCTGAAATAGTTCCTTCTTGTACAGGGTGACTGAATCAGGATAAGGGGTAGGAAAAATATGCAAACTATTCTGGGCCTGGATTTCAAAAATCAGGCAGTTGAGTTCTCTCCTTTCAGTGTTCCTGCATTCACCTTCTGTTTTTTTCTGTTAAATATAAGTAATAGCAGTGATATGGCTCCCTTGTAAAGATTCTAAAAGCAATATCCCACTCCTATTTCAATGCATTTTTAAAATTTGAAACATTTTACAAGCACTAAGTCACACTGTTATTAATACTCCACTAAGCGAAAATAAGTATTTTTAATTAACACTGGATAGCCTGAAATAAATGCTGAGTATTGCCAATAATAACACAGGTCTACCTATTTCACACACTGGAAAACAACAGAAGTTGAATGACTCAAAAACCACATGAGCAGAAAATCTTTCCTGCTGGATTTTCATTTAAAACAATCCATATCTAAGGGCAGATTCTCATCTGAACACAGGACTATCTCCCCACTGGTTTTAATGGACTTCATTTAAATCACACTTTGGGCAGGACTACTTAAATGATCATCTAATTTCTTCTAGTACTCAGGTTAATAGACATGAGCTAAATTTATAAACGTTTATATAAAAAAGGGTATATAAGAGGATACAATCAGCCATAAGTATTAAAACAGCAAATACTATTCATTACATCAGTCAGTGAACACTCCCACTTTAGCCATAATCCAGAATTCAGTTACAACAGAGAACTGAAGTACTCTCATTCGCAGGACTAAACCAAACAAGTGAAATGGAGCCAATTTATTTGGGTATGTACTGGTGATAAAGTAGTCACAAAGATTTACTTAAACCTTGCAAGGCTGCGCTCCTTACAGAAATCACTTCTGCATCCCCTCTGAAGGTCCTGAACCTCTACTCAATATAGAGGGTGGGGAGAGAGAATTAATTTGGTAGGTTGAGGGTTTGTCTTGTAAATAGTCCCTCAAAGTACTCATATTTAAAAACAAAAACAAACAAACCAACCACAAGAACTCCAAACAAACAAAAAGCAAAAAGCAAAACACAAACTTCTAAAAGTAAATTGTAACAAAGCACCCTGGAAATTTTGGACATACACACCTGAAGGAGATACTGGGATTTCAAATATAAAATCAATATTTTTCAGAACTAGTCATACATGTTCTAAACCACATCTGTAGTCTCTATCCTCTCCATGTTGTGGAGTAAAAAGGAGCAATTCCATGATGAGAACAGATACCTGCTGAATTCCATATTCCGGAACTGCTGGAGTCTTAGCTATAAACTTAAAAACTACTTTACTTTCATCCTATTCAGATATATTCATATATATATATATATATATATATATATACACACATATTCATATATATTCACATATTCAGATGGAACTTCATTTTGCTTTCCTGGATTTACACATTAATCTAAACAAATATAAGCTGAAACAAAGCAGTGATACTTCACTGGAATGTTTAAAATTACATAGATTTTTAAAACCAAATACATAACTTTAAGCCATATTGTTCTCAAAGACTCTCCTGGAAATAGATTTCCATACTTAAAGACCTATGGCCCCAAAACACGTTTTGTTTCATGGGATGTGTCTGTTCCCAAATACTCATTGTACAATCCTGGGAGGAATGAATAGAAAAAAGAAATACAATCTGCTGCCAGGATTTCCTTTGTTTATCACAGAATCACAGAATGGTTGGTTTGGAAAGGACTTCAAAGATCATCTCATTGCAATCCCCTGCCATGGGCAGGGACACCTTCCACTAGCCCAGGTTGCTCCAAGCCCCGTCCAGCCTGGCCTTGGACACTTCCAGGGATGGGGCAGCCACAGATTTTCTGGGAACATGTGCCAGGGCCTCTCCACCCTCACAGGGAAGAAGTTCTCCCCAATATCCAATCTAAATCTGCTTTCTGTCAACTGTCTCCAGCAGCGTACCATGACTCTGGGATAAACATATTTTGATTTAGTTCCACGTTTCCCATGACAATTCTATTTTAAAAAAGACTAGCACATTTATCGAAATCAGTTCTCTATGGAAATACTTTTCAAAAAAAAGTCAAGCTAAAAGGTAAACACCAATCAATACTACAATAAGTTAAGAAATGTCAGAGCTCTAATTAAATGACTGATTATTTGGGGCTATATGTAGACTGACAATAACGCTATACTCAGTAATTATACGCTCCTGTACATTGTACCTTAATTAAAAAAAAAAACCCAAAGAAATGAACCATCATACAACTTAAGACATTAAAGCAAAGTCAGAGCCTCTATAGAGATACCCAGCATTTTATGTCTGTTGCTACAATTTAGCATTTAACATTTAAAGGTTTTTTGTATATGGAGCTTATAAACGGTTCTTCTTTTGGGTTGCAAAGTCATTGCAAATTCTAAACAAAAAAATTGTCTAAAAAGCAGTGACACAATTTATTTTGCACATTGAAACAATGTTGTCATTACTTGGGAAATTTCCACACCTGAATTTGCTCTGCAAAGACAAAAACATTTTTTTTTTGTACCCAGCTCACAGAAAGCCTGATCTTTCAAATCCTAATTCACAAAGTAAAGACACCTGCAAGCACCTGCATCAAAAAAAACCCCAGCCTTATAAGCCTTTGTAAGGGAAGATCCAGTTCAAACCTGTTGCAGTCTTTATTAGTTCACATGTTTTAATATAAATGGAGAGGGGTCAAGAGGTTTGTCACCTTGATTACAGTTGGTTTCCTTCTGCCAAAATTAGTTAACACAGTGCTTCAGCCATCAGTAACTAAAACTAATATCACTTCTTACATTCTTTGCTGGGAGGAGACAAAGGATTTGGCATCTTGAAGGTCACACAGAGAGACAAAACATCCAAGATTAGTGTTTGGCTACGACACACCTGCAAGAAGTGCCAAGTCTGGGGCAGAACGTCTTTGGACCAATCTGGATATCACTAGGCCCCAGGAATATTTGCCCCTTAAATGCAGAATTCATGTAAATATTGTTTTACCCTTCAAATTTCCAGCTAGCTCCACAAAGTGCAATGTCCAAGTAAAAAACAAGATCCCTTTTAAAGGTCACATGTCTAGTTCAATAAACCAAAATGATCTTCTCCAAACCTGTAGATCTCAACAGACAAGTTTGTGTCAGATTTGAACACAAAAGGAAGCCAGTTCTTTACAGTTCTAGTTTCCAAGTCTGTCCCACGCTTTCAAACAAACTTTTTTTTCAAGACCGCTCTTTATTCTGCATCCTGGAAGGGGATGGGAATAACTTTTTGAGCGTAGATAACCTCTGAAACTATTTCGATGCAGGAACAGTCATACACACAGGATTCACAGCAGTGACACATTACTAAATTCTGCCTGGGAAATCTCTTAAATGAACATTTTAGAAGTTACTCAAGGAATCCGCTGACAACACAGCAAAGGCAGAACTTGACATTTCTGACATTTTAAAGGACAAAAATTCTTTTGAAAAGACAAAAGCTCTCAGGCCTTTCCATAAAGCATTTCAAAGCCTATATTTACTGTGCATCAAAAGCCTGCAAGGGGGAATTAATATATGAGGACAGTCATTACCTTTCTTTTTTAATGGAGGAAGCACAAAGAATGAATAACCCACCTGTTATTCAGGTGGGTTAAACCTGTGATTTTAAGTTCAAAATCACCATATTCACTGAGTGACACAGATTTCCTACTCTAATACACCCACCCTAGTGCACTTCCTTAAAGACACCTGACTTAAGAAAACATATTTCTGTGATAAACATTTAAGTATATTTAAAAAAAAAAAAAAACAGGACGAGGGCGGGAAACCAAACCCTACAAGGGCATAGAAAATCATATGCAAACAGAGCAAATAGGGATTCTTTCATGTGGAACTGTTTCTCATCTGTTTCTCATTATATATAGGGGTTTTTTTTTTCCTCAACAGCTTCAATATGAGATTGTCAATTTTCTCCTTTTCAAGCCAGCATGGAATACTCCCTCTGAATCTAATGCAGTGAGATGTGAAGTACCTCATAAGAAATTAATTACCTCAACCTCTGCTGGAATCAGCTGGAGTACCAAGGGCTCTCCTCACTGTTTGAATTACCCTTTCCCAATCAATATGCAGGAAAAGCCTCAAATTTAAAGCCTCCCAGTGTAACTCTCTACAAGCTTTCAGTTACATATAGTTTGTAATGCCACAAAACAAATTTAATTCTAAAGAAGCACGCATAAAACAGCCTAAAAACCCAGAAACAAAGATTCAGAATGCATAACCCTTTAATTATTAAAAAAAAAACCAAAAAACAACACACTGAAATTTTCAGGTCCTAATTAATCCAAAAATCTCAGAAAGAATTATGGTGGTGAAATATGCTTAATATTGCACATTTTAATCCACTCTCCAAAACATTGGTGTCAGTCAACTGAAGCTGGGGAAGGTGGCCAGGCTGTCTCAAAGGACAGAGCTGGATTCCTGGGATACTAAATCCTCTTGAAAGTGACTGTGATCCAGTCAAAGGATGAAAGGAGGAACTTGTGCTGTCTTCAATTTTTATTCAATTACACATAAAACAAATATCTCATTATATCATGTGTCTTCCTACTTTTTCACACTGGGAATATCAGAAGAATTCAGCACAATTCCAAGGTGATCCTAAAAAACACCCATATTTTTCTGGGGGGGAAAGTGTCCCAGGAAGTGAATGTGTCATAACTACTCTCTTGCAAAGCAAATACAACCATCACTTACCACTTCTAATGCAAAAACCAAAAACCACAGGCATTTCTTATTCAAAATACGACAGTCTTAACACTTGACAGAGAAACCTGAAGGGCCAGTGGTACTTTGGGCTTGTATTTACACTTTAAGCCTGGTGGAGGAATCAGCAGGGAGTAAAAAAGATGTTAGATTTCTTTTAATCAGATGTTACTGTCACTGACAGATGATGCAGGAGGGACAGGCAAACATAAATAGAAATAAAGCAGCATCCAAACTATTAAGTGACAGCAAGAAGCAGACTTCAGGTTAATCTGCTTTTTACTAAGAAGCAATTTTCTAAGCTCCTAGTACAGAAGTTTTTAATTGAATATCCATCTACCTTTCACCAAAGTGTCCTGGCACTTTTACAGCAGGAAAATAGAAAATTAGTTGGAGAGAATTTCAGCCTACAACAGCAGCATAAGACTTTCCTATGATAAACTATCATATAAATTGCTTGGAGATTATATGCTGCTATGAGAGGGAGGAAGGGGATGGAGGCAGAAGAAAATTCAAAGTAAAATAGAGTGGAGCTGCTGAGACAGTCTTTCTCATCCAGATTGTTTAAAAGTCTTAGATGCACTCTAAATCAAAAAGTTATGTTCTTAAACAGCAGTCATAAATAGGAAAAAATGTCCAGCACTAAGCTGCTCGACTTCTGCCACACCCAGGGACTGCCTGAGTTACTCCAGGTTCCAAAGTGTTGTTTCTCCAGCACAGCAAAGGCACAGCCTGCATTTCTCAAGAAAACAAAACCAATTTTACTGTGGTTTTAGATGTGCTGTTTTAATGCACAGTGTACTGTGTACACAGATTCCAATAGACTTAAGAAGAGTGTAACAATGTTTAAATCAAACCGCATTATAAATATACATATAAATACTTAAAAATATATAAAGTTATTATAAACATAGCTCTAAAAAAAAGATCTTTCAAGTCCTCGTAGCCACTCCATACCACACAATAACATCACACTTTCTCCTTATTTTCCCACTACATCCAGGAGTACCATGAAGAGGTAGAACAGTAAAACTGAGAAGGTGATTTCTTTTTTCCTTTATGAAGTTTGCTACGTTTACAGACGTTATTCTGAGAAGATCTCTATGATGCTATTCCTGATCTCTGATAGAACAGACTTGCTATGATACTTCCTTTAACAGAAAACCAAGCACATTTTTGTACCACATTGGATTGGTAATGAAGATTGATTTCCCTGATTCCCTTGATCTGAGATTTCAGCTGTGCCTGTATCAATAAAGGCATTTGCGTTTGTAATTATTCTAGAAACACCTTTATTTTCACTCACACATAACTTATATTCTATAACATTTCTGTGGAATGATTTGAAGGAAGCTGTTTTGAGATAAACCCATGATAGAACTTAGGCTACAGACAGAAACCTTATGAAAATAGCTACTTGTCAGACTCTCAGCTCTAAACCAGGCAAAGGCTGGCCATTTCAAATAATATACATGGATTTGGCTCAGTTCAAAACTGTACTTTTAAAGAAAAGTCACTAAACAGCAAAAAATGTAATTCCATTTAATTATGTATTAATTGTATTAGTTAATCCCTTTACAATCCAGAGTAATGAATTTAATTTAACACCACACTGTGATGTAACACGTGAATCTAGGAGGCTGGCAGTCACTTAAGCACATGCAGTGAATGAAAATCCAGCTTTTAGAGAGAGGACTATGGTAAATCTCAGATTTACAAATACTTCAGCTAAACCCTCACCAGCACCCTGTATGTATAATGAGTCCAGACTGTATGAATTCCTGTCCTGTCCATACAGAGCACCACAAGGTAAGAAGTATCAACACAAGAATTTCTGGGGACTGTCAGAGCAAATAATAGTCGATGCAATCGCTTCACCAGCTGAATTCAGTCACTTCGGAACAAAACATCCCACTCTCAATAGCAAGGCAATGAAATGGCTCCCAGGTGTTTTTCCTAGAAGCTCATGACTAAATGTTTCAAACACTCAAATGTTATTTCAAAAAAATCACTGCTGTTAACTAGAGAAGATCTATTCTACTTCAGGTAAATTCTCTTAGCATTTCAGGAGGAACGAACACGAAAGAGGTTGATAAAAGAGCACCGGAATGATCCTTTAACACCAACAACTGCCAGAAAAGAGGCCATTGCACAGCCATTTATTTACCAGATTGATTTGGACAGTGAGAAATCGGTGCATTACTTGGGCTGTTGGATCATACTCTCAGCACAAGCTTGAAGATCCTGGGTTTCTGTGCTACAAGAGAGAAAAAAACCCCCCGATTGTTAAAAGCTGCAGTTAACAAACAGAACGAGGGAGGCTGTGTGTGACAGCATGCAGGGAAGACAACTGAACATTACAGTCTCCTACAGGGCAGGGATCTGCAGAATCCTGCAGGAGATCAGGGAAGTCTGCTATTCAGGGCATATTCCTCTGCAGTTCTATGCAGAAATTCTCTGCTGCATTTCTGTTTTCACACAGAAATAAACAAATACACCTGCGGAAAGTTCAAGCTCAGAATGCAACGTTTTTGACATTCTAATAAAGCAATCATGCCTCATGTTGGAAGTTCCTTTTCTGCAGGAATTTTTACCTTAAACATTGTAGAGAATTTTTGTCTAAATTTCCAAGTTTCATTTTAATTTTTTAATTATTTACATCTCTAATTGGCCAAAGAATTGATGGATTATAAATTAACCTAAATTTGCCTACAATTGTCATCAGCTCCATGGAAGAATACAGTAAAAAAAAGGAAAGGAAAAGCATCTAACTAGAACAGAATCAGTAGAAAAGGAACTAGGAATTATGTTGAGTAAAGCAAAAATATTATAGAACTCAAAGACCTTTTTCCTTTATGATTTATACTAATTCCTTCACTATCAATGAAATAAATAAAATACTTGACTGAAATCTAATGAGTAACCTGTTCTTGCTATAAATATGTGCTACTGAATTATATGTAAAGTTTAAAGAATGTTAAAAATGCACAAACTCAGAAGATTAAAAGCAGAAAGCTAAGTAGGATCTTTGTAAACATCCTTCACTAGCCGTAATGCACACCAAAAATTCATTTAGAGTTTGCATTTTTTAATAAATGCATATAAGATGAATTTATATTAAAGAAATATTCAGATTGTGTTATAATGACCTGTAATCCAGGTCTTTAAAAGATCTGCTGTTTGCACACCCTAAAAGAGGCCAGGTAATGTAAGATTTGAAACTTTTCCTTAATAAAATGACAGTTTGCCCTCAGATCTCCCTTCTTGCTCCTCAAGACAGTGTATGGAGGTCAGAGGAAGTTCAGCCAACTCTCAGCCACATGATGGATGCCTAAATAAGAATCACAGAATCACAGAATCAGCCAGGTTGGAAGGGACCTCTGAGATCATCAAGTCCAACCCTTGATCCACTCCCGCCGTGGTTCCCAGCCCATGGCACTGAGTGGCACTAAGATAAGCCAGGCTGGAGCCAGATGTCCATCCAGACTGCAAACTTTACTGCTAAGGAAATCTTCTTTGTTCTTTGCAAGTACTTTCTTTGTTCTAACAGGTGGAGCCACTGATCATTTGCATTTACTAGCTGGCAGAGTTCTGAAGCTTCTCACGCACTTACTGATGGAGGTGCCACCAAGCCAAAAGCCACCTCAGCTCCTGGTTCTTCCAAGATGCTGCAGCATTTGCTGCTACTGACTATGTATCTCTGCATTTCATGACACACAGAGACGTATTATTCAAACACATGGCAATAATCACACATACTATGCAAATATAAATACAGATAAATATGCCAGACTGACTGGTTTACTTTATAAACTGCCAATACTGCAGGCTTATCTGAGGGAAGGCTGGAAACAGCACATGCACAAAGCTCTCAATTTGCCATATTTGAGAGCCTCGTTTAAGCATAGCAAGTTAAAGAAAATCAAATTTTATGTTAATTTGGGAAATAAATACTCAGAGATACCTTAGAAAATACTGCTAATAAGTGCCATGGAAAGAGAGTTTAGCATAAAGTAAAACTGTGAGATTCTGAGAATGAAGATAGTGTGACATTTATTATTTATCTTACTTCAGACTTCCATGAATAAAATATTTGCTATCGTACTATGAACACTATGGCATAATGTAAGCTCTTGTGTAATCCCTCCCACTCCAATCTTGTTGCACCAAAAGATATCCTGGCATCCCTATTCCAGAGTCACCAAAAAAACTGTATATCTGGTATTGAGGGAAAAAATGTGGAATCAGTTCAGATATCAACTGTTTATAAAAGTATAAAACATATTAAAAGACTCAGTACTGAAAGTGTAGCTTCAATTTGGCATCATCTTTTGTATGTAAATAAATATATTTCATAATGCACTTGTTATATCAAACACACCTCAGGGTGCTGCACTTCCAGACTGCAACAAGCACTACCTTAAAAAAAAAAAAAGTTTCTGGATATCTCCTTTCTTAAACTACTAAAATTTTCACTCTGAAAGTTTACATTTAAAAGTCCCTTTTTCAGGGATATTCAATGGTGCCATATGTTCATTTTTAACTAGAGCATGTTTTGTAGGCAAAACACCTCTACAGTCACGTAACAATATTATACATGAAAAGCAAGTAAAAATAATAATTGAACAAAACCACATTAATGGGATCCAAGAAAATATAAGAGCAATTGTACATGAAAAGGGTCTATGCCAGACTCTGCTGACAGTATAAGAGAAAATGGATGCTGTAGTAAACCACATTCCACAAAGCACAAAACTCACGTGACAGTGTGTCTGCAGAGAATGTTAATAACAGCCAAATCAAAATCATAAAAAAAAAAAAGAAAATACGAAAACTAAGCAGAAAAGGTAAAGAAAATATCCCAGGCAAGGTTTCTTCTTTCTTCTGTGATTACAAAAAAGAAATTAAATTATAAATTATGGAAGAGTTGCTTCCTACTCACAAGGCATGAGTGAGAAGGATACTTGGAAATGAAACAAGTTTGTAGAACCAGGGCTCAGTTTTTCTTGCTTAAGACTATCAGACTCAGACTCATGCTTATTTTAAGTGCTTATATTAAGTCTTAGCAGAGCAGGTGCCAACTGATTCTCTGGCTTTGGGGGAATCCCATCAAACCTCTCAGGGCAACTGCTTGTCCCCCCCCAAGCGATCAAGAGAAGAGAACAGCAGACAGAGCTACAGGGCACAGGAGCTATGTCTGATTTACACTGCTCTGAGAACCCACTCCAAGAAAAAAGAAAAAGGGCCTTTGTACTATTAATTATGTAGTCAAACAGGATCCCTTCACATATTCCACATCAGCCAAGTCCAAACCCAAAAGCTGAGAGACAGCCAACAAAACAGTGCTTCCATTAAATCATCATGGTAATCCCATAGCACTTTCAAGCATGTAAAACAAATAAAGTATTCTCTTTCTCAAATTAGTGACATTTTAAGCAAAACCGATAGATGGAGGCTATAGGGACTGGGACATAACAGCTTTTAAAACATTCCAGTTCAATCTACCACAAGCAGCTCTGAAAAGTCCCTAACAATATACAGGCAATGTGTACTTGGAGCCTCTGGGTATTCTCACCCAGGTTTCAAGAAATTTCCAGAGGGAAGGAAGTTGTAGTGCTTGCAAACACATTAAGTGCAGGTTTTGTTTAGAATACACAAGTACACACATACTCTACCAAAGCTCAAGAAAGGATGCTTATAGCTGTATTTGCTTTGTTGCTGTTTTTGCAGTAAGCAGCCAACAAGTGCAGGAATTACATGCATAGGGTTGATCAAATAGGCTAAACAAAATACACAGTAATATCCACTTATTCCTCATGCAAAAAAGACATAAAGATCCCATGATATACAAAATATCTTTAACCACTTACCACAATATATATTAAGTATGGCATTTACTGAAAATGTTGCACTTTTCATTTAGCATTATGAACAGTTCTAACAGTAGCTTGCTGGCAATCACAAGGTTGTGAAATGTGCAATGCACAAATGCTATGCTTTTAACAAATATCATCCACTAAAAAGTGATCCCCCCTAATGGTATCCAATATCATTTTGAAAGATAAATACACTCAAGTTTTTTTCTGTAACCTGAGCCTAAACAAAAGCAAGACAACAAAACTGAAAGGTTCTGTGCATTAGTTGAAGGAGCTGGTAAACCTGAGTACACTGTAGGCAACTTTGCTGATAAAGCTAAAAAAAGAAAATAAGAACAAGCTTCTAAGCAGCACAAACAACACTTTGCTTTTATTTTCACATATAACTGATATACCAAAGAATAGTATGCTCAGGGGCTCTAAATGATATATGATGGAAATCAGTGAAGAAACAAAAATCAGGCAACTCAATTCCAGCATCAACGAACATTCAACATAGGGCAGAGAACGACAGGAGTTGCCAGTTCTTGCCAACTTTAAATTCTGGAGGTTGTTCCATGCAACCCTCCCATCCCTGAACTTACAAAGTACTAATTAGACATTGTCACTTAGAAGGTGGGTCCTCCTGCATTTCAAGGCTGACGCAAAGAGACATTGCCATAAAATGAAGGCACGGACCGGCTGTGGCTGAAAACAAACAGCTTCCGACCTCGGGAATAAGTTTAGTAATGGAGAACGGAGAATTGAGCATGAACACACCAGGTGACAGAATGGCATCTTGGAAAAGCTAACACAAGCAACTCTGAAAACAAATCTGTAATTTTCAATAGGTTTACTTGTTGACTTACGAGGCAGCAATTTGGAATTGCAAGGCAGGGCTTTATCAAGCAGTTTTTCTTCAGTCTTTTGAAAGAGAAACTAAAGTTCGAGAAACAAAATCTTTGTCACAAATATGTTTCTATTATTACAGAAGCAGTTAGCATCCTCTCTAGTTAGCAATAGTTAGTCGTCTGTAATTAGCAATTAGCATCTTCTGACTGTCACCTACCACAACACAGCTTTCATAAAATATGGGTCATGCTCCTTGCTGCATAATGATATACACTGTTAAAACAAGTAAAGTATTGTAAGAAAAGACTGATCCAATGTTTAAATGAGACAAAAATTTGATTCAATGCACTGATTAATAAGCCAGAAAATATCATAAATTATATGGGTGCACAACATGCACTTATTTAGAGTACAAACAGCGTTGATACCACTCTTGGAATTTAAATTAACAGGAAATGTTGCTAAACTGAAAAATGCTTCTAAATTATTTTCCCCCCATTAGCACCTGTACTGCAGCCACTGAGGCCAGCACAGAAGACTCAGACTGAAACTCTAAAAGCTGGTGGTTCCTATAAAGGATGCTAAGTACCATCTGTGACCTCATGAAGAATTTAACCTCCACAAGTTTCTGGACCATTCACGTTTCTAACACAATTCAAAAATATCTTCAGTTTTTGAGCATATGCCAGAACAAAATTAAAACCTTTTTTACTTTGTTTTGCTAACTGCAGAGCCTCATTCACCTGAGGCTCAATGATGACATCTCAACTGAATTGCAAATCAAGACCCAGTAAGGTTGTAAAACACATTTCCTGGCTGCAGACTACAAAACACTATGCTAAAAAATATCTGAGTCCCACTTGTAGTTTAACAATACAAAAGCTGTAAACATTTTCAGATTCTGCTACAAGATTATGTTTAGATTCTGTCTCTCTTATTCTTTATACTCTAACTAAAACCTGGGTAAGTCAAAAGATTTTGAAAACTACACCTTGTCACTGCTCAGTCCCTCACTAATATACATCTCACATGACACGGCCCTAGAAGTGCAGTGATGCCTGTTATCTGTGTCATGTTAGCTAATAATTTCTTGCCAGATTCACACAGAGATTAAGGTAACTCTCCATAACAGGAATGCCGAAGAACAGCTACCCCTAGTGATGAGAGAGACCGAGATGAAGTTCAAAACCTGTCTTGGTTTACAGTTATTTCTCATTTTTCTCAATGAGCTTGTAGCCAGACACAGAACGAACACTGAACAAAGACAACACCTCAGGATGTATACACACATTTTAACTGCAAATAATTTTACCAGAAAGAGCTTTGTGGATAGGTTTGTGTCACGTTGTTACAGCCAGGCCAGAACTCCAGCTTCAAACACTAATGTACCAACATTGAAAGAGTTAAAGCCCAATTTAAATCTCTCTGGTCTGCCTCCTGCAACCTAGAATGGCAGATGGATCCTTCCCTGGGTCTCTGTGCAACGATGGGAATACCCAGACAGTGCAAGGGAGAGGACACCAATTGCTCAGAGTGCAGCTGGCAGAGTCCCAGTTTACAAATCTAGATGCCAGCACAGGACAAATACAGAATCCCAGGTTTAGGTTGGAAAACACCTTTAAGATCCCTGAGTCCAAACGTAAAGCCTGTACTGCCCCATGCCCCAAAGTGCCACATTTTAGATACCTTCAGGGATGGTGGCAGGCCAGGTGCCATTGGTCTTGCCCACCTGGGTACACCTGTGCTCATGTTCACCCAGCTCAGCACTGCCCATGACTATGTACTCCTGATGGATAATTCAGTACAAGCAATACAGACATTTTTACCTGGAGTTTTCTGAGCACTGTATTGGCTCTTAAGTTACACAATTGTATTGTAGAACTGGGAGTTCTAAATATGTCCATAAATACTATACAGTTACTGTAAAATATGCATAAAACATTCTTTATACACTCAAAACACAGATACAGAACTAGGAAAACAATTTTTACAAGTAAAGGGAAAAAAAGTCAGCATAAAGAGTATTCAAGTGGCAGGAAATTTAGAGTACATAAGTTGTAACAGCAAGAAGAGATAAGAGTCAGGAAGAAATGAAAACTTTAGTGAAGGGAAACAAAACAGACAAATTAGAAATATCATTATTTTCTATAAAGTAGAAGTCAAAATCATCACAGTCCTTGCTTGAAACACTGCAACTTACTATACATTATTCACTCATCTTCTATACACATATCAAATCCTTCTCCATATCAACTTGCCTGTGAGTGGTGGTGTTATCTTATGGTGTTAGGCATGGACTGTGAGTCTGATTCTATGAGTAAACTGAGAAATCATCGAGGAAATTATGAAACGCTTGTCCCTTTTAAAATAAGTCTTTTTGAGAATTATTTCCATTCTGAAAGGGAAAAGAGATAAAGTGTGCTGGCCTATTACAAAACAAGAAGGTATATTTTAATCTTTATCACTTGAAATTAGAGAAATAAATTTAAAGCATGGTTTCCCCATGCATTTTTCACCAGCAAATATTAACTGGGCATATTTTAACATGTAAAAGACAATATATGGATGGAGAAAGACTCTTACAAGTTCACTTTGGGTGGGAAAATTGAAATCAAGGATTATTACTTCTAGTGCCAAGGAAATGTGTCTGTCAGGAAACAAAAGCAAGGGCAAGCCACAGATACAATTAAAAAAAAAAAAAAAAAAGCTACTCAGATATAACACTGAAGGTAATTTGGAAGCTGACACAGGTAACCACAGAATGAGTAGAATTACCATCCTGCTTTGATCTGCAGGATCTGAAGGTTTGGTGCTATTGTAGCAAGAAAATTTTGCTGCTGAGTATTATCAAGGCTGATGGACAAAACACAGTTGCAGTTTATGTAACAAAGAGCCAACACTGTATTATTAAGACAGGATCAGCTGTCATATTAATCATGCTACCACACTGTGTTCTAATCTTCATCTGCATGTATTCTAAAGTCTGGAAACCCTTTTCATATCCTGAGACACAATCAAATACGATGAGGCCCCTGTTGGAAACAAGTAAGTGCACTGAAAACAGTCATAATTACAGTAGTGGAGGACTGGTATAAAACTGTTCTCATCAGCCTTTATCCCACTGTTTAGATTTTCATTATATGTTCGTCTTTACTGTAAAATATGAATTATGATACCCATCTGGAAACAGTGAAGACTAGGCAAGAAAACATCTACAACTTACAACATCTTCAAAAAGCAGTTCTTCTCTGATATACCAAATATGTTATAATAATATGAATAAGACTCTACACTGAGTACTAGGTTTACTTTGAAATATTTATGCTTCAGCATCACAGTTAGGTATTTCTTTGTAACTGTGCATTAAAACAGCTTTGTAGGATGCACTACAAGTTTTTTTTATGTTAATGGGTAGAAAAGAACATTTATATATTCAAGCTGTATTTAGCAAGTTCTTTTACATCCTTGAAAACTTGACTGGGTAATATTGGGCTGAAGAGACAGGCTGCCAAAACTCAGTGGGCCAGACTGTTAAACACAGGAAGAAAATGTGGCAATCAAAAAAATAGCCTACACGATAACAATAATAATAATAATAATAGTTTTCTGTGACAGCAGATGAGGTTGTGGTACATCTATAAATGCATTAATAGATTTGGGCTCAACATTTTGATAATACAGGAGTATCTGAGGGCAAAAGAGCAAATAGGACTTGAAACCACGTCACATGAAAAAAGTCCCAATGCCTTGTTATATAAAACACTATGCAGTAGATTGAGCTTACCTGTTCAGTGCCTTACACCATTGTTTAACAGCAAACAGGACTGTCACTAAAACTCTTCAGATCAACATCCCTCCTGCCCTGGTGCTGTTTATCATATGGCACTAGGAGTTTACATGACAGATGTAGAAACAGCAGGAGCAGCGCTCTGATACAGAAGCACTTTTTAGCGTGACTACACACCACAGCCAGAAGTTTGGCAAACACCTCTAGTGGAAAGAAGAACACAGGGTTCTGAAGACTTACTGCTATTCATTCTGTCAGTTTTTCTATGACTTCTTCACCTGTGTTCATGAGGATGATCTCTGATGTCCATAAGAATCCTACCAACTCCTTACTAATGAAGACGGACGAATCTGCACTCACTGAGCACTCTTAAAAATATTTCAGTCATATCACAGACGTTTTTAAGACTTGCTGGACCTGACCTGTTTGAAAAAGGGTTCTCTTCATGCAATTCTTGCCAGCCCTTCTGCATACTATTTGTTTAAAGTCACTGTGATTTAACTGTATTAGTTTGTATTCGATTCACATTACTGTTGACCCATTTGAATGTTCTGAGGCCGTTTCAAAGTCTTCTCTGATATGTACTGTGTATTTGCTCTGGGCCTCTAATATGGTTATTCAAACTTTGAAAGAGTTCACTTGTAACTGACTTTTTCAGTTCCTTTGTCTTGTTTAATGTAATTGCTGTGTTCCAAATCAAGCACTAGCACTTCAGATGTTTTTACTTTTGCTACTTCTGAAAAGCTGTTAAATCTTTGTGCTACAAAGTAGTTCTTAGAAAAAGGAACATTTTGAACTAAGTTCAGTGTGGCATTCTGGAACAACTGAGGGGTGTCTCCTTATTTCACAATTAAGAAGTAACTGCGAGAAGGGCAAGCAACAAAGTAGCCTGTAGTCAAAGAGCTACAGACTGCAATTCTAGAAATACCCCAGCCAGTTCTTGTCCCCTCTACCAGAAAAAAAGGTGTAAGGGAGGGAGGAAGGAATTTGTGATATATCCTCAGGTCTGAGTTATGCTACAGCCTTCTGCCTAAGCATACTTTGGTTCCATCAGACATATGTAACTACAAGATTCTATATCCATATAAGAAACCTCTTCACAAGTGAACATGAGTTCATTCATGGCTTCTCAACAGAAGGTAGATTAGTACAGAAACTGCCTGGGTTGCAATGTCTCTGCATTCCTTTTTCAGTTTAAATCAAAAGAAGGAAACAAATGTCATTTCAGATGACAGATCATATTGTATCTATACCTTACTCTGAAGTGCTGTCCACTTTGGCATTTCATTTTTGCAGTAGCTGTGAAAAAAGTCAGTGGCTTATTGTGCATGCTGAAGCTGAAATTGGTTGTGTTCTCTTCCACTTCCTTTTTTCTTTTTAAATAAGTGTTCCTGGGATTCAGTCATATTGTAGTGCTTCTACATTAAAGACCTGACAAATGTGCATACTTCATGAAAGAACTGGATGTTAAAGGAAGCCAGTGAAAGTTGCTCATGAAGGAGTAATTCACTTTCTGCTCAAAGTTTTTTATCATTTGGTTGGTTTGTTGAAACTGTCAATCAGTGTCTGATTTAAAAGTTTCATAAGATGGGCACTGTCACTGATTTCTGATCATTAAACAATTGGTATATATATCTTTAAAGAGGACTCAAATTCTGACATGGGCAGCTTGATCAGATAAGAGCCAAAACTGTGTGTCTTTAATAGCTACATTTCATATACGAAATCTAACTGGTCCTTCTTGTTCCTCCCTGGTGTGTTGCTTCTCATCTGATGTGAATTCATTTAAGATGTACTACTCCCATTTCTGCACTTTCTTTATTGTTTTAGACACTGTGATTTAACCTGAAGTTTTAACTGAGAATTTAAGCAGGTAGATAACGATGCCAAAAAATGATCATAGGCTTTTTTTTCTTATCCTAGCTAAAACTTCAGAATACAATGAAATCTAACTTCGAAGGACTCAAGAAATTTTTTAATAAACAATCTTCTGGGTATCTTAACTAAATCTGACTAGAACATAACATTCCCATACAATCTGAAACAAGAACTTGGCCAGACTGGAACTGTTTTTCACTATAGTTCTAATTATGAACCTTATTCAGTGGAGAAATTTATCATATGAATAATTCCATCTTTTTTTGTTCTCTAAACCATGATAAAAATAGGCCTTTAAAATGAGCACACGTTTTGAGAGCATGAAAAAAGACAATAGGATCCTTTACATGGACTTCAATGGACAGATAGTAGAAAAGAACTACAAAGTTCACCAATAAATAAGGTGAGATTGGCCACGTTAAGCATGGACATATAAGGCACTGCTGGATGGCAATGAATGCCATTATGGTGTTTGACTCAGATGCTTCTCACTTTCCCTGTAGGTGAGCATGTGTACATATAAAATGGTATTTCCCCTACAGAATGCTTTCCTTGATGGATCTTTCATGTTAAAATAAATCCATTAGCTTGCTGAAAAAAACCCCATCCCAAATCAACTAAAATCCACAGGATGTAAATCCGTAAGTGAATTTCTACATGAATTCCTTTCATTTTCTAAAGCAATAGCTAATCCCATTTTAAAGGTATAAATGCTTTTTCAAGTGTATTTCTGTGATAGGCAATTTTGTAACATTACTTTCAAAGAAAAATATTTTGAAAGGCAAAAAGTAAAAAAAAACGAGGTACTTGGAGATTCAGAGGCAATTATATGAACTGCCTGATTTTGGCTGGGTCATTCTTTACAATGAGAAAACAGTTTAAGGAGGTAAATGGCATGTTATCACTGGAATAGAAACCCTCTTTGAGACAGATACAAATCCACACAACATACGTTTGTTCAGCGATAACAAAATATACAGGTACCACCTGCTACACAACTGCCCAGGCTGTAATAATCATGAAAATTGAAAATTTAAAGCAGCTTAGTCCAACACAAAGGCAGACCACTGTAGCTAGGAAGTTTATAATCAAAAGAGTAAGTCTGGTTGTACAGCACACCACCTCAGAAATACAGGAGGGAGACTCACACAATTTTACTATCACTGTTAAACCCCACTCATTAAAACCTCTGTAAACAGAGAGGAGAATAAAATCTTATTATCTGCCTTGCTCCTGTGTCTCTAAAGAAAATAATCAACTTGAGCATAATCCCACTAACTAGGTGTTCAGCAGCACAAGATCAATGGTAGCTTTTCCCCAACTATATCTTCTGATGCTTTTAAGCACAGAAATGAGACCATTTTAAACACTTACCATCTGACAGACCAAATACACACACTCCAAACTTCTCAGTGAACCCTCGCAGAGGGTTCTGCCCAGAGTCTACAAAATGCACAGAGACACTGCTGAGAGACACTTTGAGCTCAGCCACCCATACACTGCTTTGTTGCTTTATTTTACACTTCAAAAGAATCTGGTGTATAGCCAAAAGGTCTTTGGGGACTTGGGGGACACACACTGACTCAGCAATTATTATGCTTAAACTATTACGTCAATACAATCAGTCCAACGTAATGTATCGTTCACACTGCAGTGAGAGCCCTGCAGAACTGTAAAACACAAGAGCAATTGTTAACTCTTCCACTAAGCTTTCCTCAAAGTGTTGCCTGAGGAAAGCAAGTACTCTTCCCTTATTTTCCCAGGAGAAAGCAGAGGCACAGAATGGTGATGTTACACCGTCATTGCCACCTTCAGGCCAATAGCAAATAAACAGAATAGAAAATATAACTCAAAGGGTCACACCTGAAAACATTATTGGGTAACCCACAGTGCAGACAATGGGATAATACTTGTTTCCTGGGACAAGAATCCCAGTGCAGGTCAGGATTTCACAACACAAATTCAGTACCCACTGACACCAGTTGTTACTGTAACTTACTGCTGTGAAGAGAATGAAATACAGCATCATATAAAAATCTGCCAATATCCAGCTAACAATCTTACACTGACAAGGCAGACGTGGGAGACAGGATAGACAGCCTCTATTTACCACAAGCTGAATCATTTCACCTTTGAATCTCCCTGCTTTTGTGCTTGCAAAGTCATGTCTTCATCTTCTAATCATTTCCCCCCCCTCATAACAGCAGAAGACTCCAACATCTACTTTTGCCAGTCTGACTTGCTGAGTAATGGAAAAGTACCTTCCATCAGCTCAAGACAAGGTTAAGAAGAAGGGAATCCCAATCTTGGTTTTTTTAATCAAAAATCCATCTGGGACAATAATCAGTACAAACCTATCCTATTTCCCGGCAGCAATAAAAATTTTCAAAGGAACAAAAAACAAACCAAACAAATAACCAAGACAAATAAACAAAAAAATCCCCCCCCCCCCCCCAAAAAAAACATATGTGTAGAGATCTGGTTTTACAGCTTAGGGATAACAGGCAAATGGAAAGCAAGAGCAGGATAACTGTGGAATGAACTTGCTATTGAAGAACAAAATAATTTGCAGGTCATGCAAATTAGAACAATTAGAATCCATTTATTCTGCTTAACCTGTGTCTTACTGTGTGCAGCACTAGAAGAATGAAATAATTGTTTCATTACTCATCCTAACAAGGACCCACAAATTAGATATACCTTTCCTGAACTAACCCCTACAAATTCCAGAAATGTACTCTGCAAATGTTATAGAGTTGAGGCTATAAAAGAACCTGAGCTAGCCAGAGTACTGCTGCACATTACAAAGACACAAATTAAACATTACAGCCAAAGTTTAAATTTATCACTTCCAAGATGAATGAGTCTCTGCAAGTGGTTTCAGTGTGCATCACATAACCTTACGGGCAGTGTCATCCCTGTCTGTCTTGGTCATCATTAACAAGCAGTAGTGAAAAGCACTTTCTTTTATTGTTTTCTTCCATGGATTTAGGGATGGATAAATCTTATTTAAGTTTTCTAAAGTGACAGTTCAGAGTGTTTTGGATGAACGGCTCTTTGTTTAGCTATGAAACTACAGTCAAAAGGCAGGTCAGGGTACAGCAAGCTATCATTCATGATTTCTTCTTCTCTTACATTAGGAAATAACTCTCAGAATGAAATCAATTTATTTTACATGTCAACACAGTCCTTCCCTTTGGGGTTAAGATAATAAGCAAGGATGCCAGTAAATAAAACTAAGTACTGCCCTTCTGACTGCACTTGATATACCCTTTTTTCAGCAGACCAAACACAACTGCATGTTTTCAAGTTTAAGTTTGCCTCCTAGTTTCCAAGGACACAGAACTTGACCCCAGAAGCTCTTTTCCTCATCACTCACATTCTCAGGTGCTGTTGTTCCAGCGTTTCTACAGTGCACTGCTGAATCCCCACAGTGAAAATGGGCACGTATTTCCACTAAGGGAAAGGATGCATGTGCTTCCCACAGCACAGCAAAGCTCTCCCATCCTTGCAAGCTCTCCCTACACAGTGGAATGGCATGGAGGAGGTTTACTAGCCATTCTGGGGCAGTTCCCCGTGGGTCTGTACCCAGAAGGCTGTCCCAGCACCAGCCTCCATCCCACAGGGAACAGGCCCACAGCATTCACAGATAACAAACACGGTTGGAGGAGAGTGTGTAGAGGTCTCCCGTTAGTCTGGAGGGAAAAAGAGAACAATGAAGTTGTAAAGCTCTTCAGCTCTCAGAGGGTTTAGGAATCAACAGTACCCCTGAAATACAGCATCAACACAAAAGCTGTCTGAAGACAGAGAATAGCGAAGTACTTTGTATCTTAGAGTGACTGATAAGAAGTGTTAACACAGGATGCATTAAGTATAAAAGTGTATCAAGTCAAAAGATGACAGGATGGAAGAGCCAGAAACATGCAGCCCAGGGCTGAAGCAGCAGCCCCTTGTGCACATCTATTCACTACTGCAACAGCTAATCCATCCAGATTCTGACAGATTACGAATCAATGTTTTAGAAAGTCCACACTGTGATCATTGCTGCACATGGACCAATGCTGAGCCTTCACAGAGGAGACATTTTTTGGTCACTAACAACTTCAGGATTCAAGCTACACCTACAAGAAAGCTGAGCAGTAAAAAAATCCTATTAACTGTACTGTCAAGTCAATACCTTCCCTAATTGAAAACATTTCATCAGGTGGGCTATTCAGTACAAGGACATCTCCTCTCCTGCTACAGATCACCTGGCAGAAAAAGAGATATAAATCCATTATGAGAAGACCAAAACTGGGGGTTGCAACTTCAGTGCATTGTGGCCTGCTGACCATCAGCAGTCAAAGGGGCCATGTGGATCCAGAAATGGAGCCACGAGACTGCCATGTCTTCATTTTCCAAGAAGAAGCTGAACACTGAGGCTGTGTAACCTGCTGTCACATCAAGACTGTAGAAGAAACAGCCACAGTAGCTTTACGGTCTGTCCACAGAGATGTCTTTCCTCCTGTGTGCCTCTCTGGCTTTGCTATCCGCAGAGTAGCTTGGCCACACAGGAGTACAGTCACAGACATAACAAGCCAACTTTTACTGCATTTAGTCATGACTAAAGGGCTGTTAGTATTACCCACTTTGCAAAGTGTACTTTGCAGTTGTGAAACGTTTATGACCATCCCAGTCTTTGATAATAACTCAGCAGGACAACCCTATAATGCAGGATCTCATATGATGGGAAAGGCACAGTCTCAAAGCTGTTCATACTTTGCCGTTGCATTCCTTTCATGAGACGTGCACATGAAATACTGTTTATCACCATTAAGGGAACGCAATTATTTGTTACGGACAGAGAAATACCTCTGGACAAGATTTTGACTGGCTTCAGCATGGAAAATAAAAAGATTCTCAGACACCCAGAAGAAATTACTTCGGAAGCAGTAGCCATGTAAATAAAATATAAAAACAAGCACTGTCAAACTGTTCAGATTGCAAGGAAATACAGGGACTAATTCTGTACTGATATAAGCCTAGAAGGAATTTACTGGTGTGTGTGTCAAGTAGATTTGCTTAAAGTAATTATTACGAATGAGAAATATTTTTGTGGTTTACTTGCACTGTCCCATGGGATAAGGGTTTTTTTAAAAAAATCTTTTTTAAGGTCTTTTTTATTGTTCCTACAAAATGGACTTAACATTACGATTGCATTACACTTCACTATGATACAGTACCTTTACTACAGCCAAATTCCCTTTAATTTTCTCAGCCTTTAGGCCACCAATCTTATAGTGCTGCATAGTGGTTATTTTTTTTTTATTTGTTCTGTTTCTAACCTGGTATTCATTTTCCTCCACAGTTATTTCAATTTGGATGACAGAAAAAACCTCAAGCGCTCCCAATTTTGCACTTGACCACCACAAAACTTAAATTTATTTGTTTTCTATTTACTTTAAAATGATTTGTGTAGTGTTTGGGATTTACACCCATATGGGCCTAGCTGACTGATAGATCTTGGAAATATCAATTTCCTTTGAATGGCTTAAAAGCTGCACAGAATGTAAAATAGAAAGGGAATATATAAGCTGGCTGGACATCTAGCATCACATTCAGAACTGCAAATTCATCTTTCTAAAACAACCTATTTTGTTTAGGATAGCCTCAAACAACTCACACCTACTTCCCTGCTAGTTTATGAGATCTCAGAATTTCCTGCTTGCATTATGTTGACAATACAGTGTTCGGCAGCTGGTGGGACGGAGTGAGAAAGCATACACACAGGAATTTATGCTTCTGATCTTCAAGGTTAGTTATTCTCTGAATTCTATTCCAATCTCTCATATTTTCATGAAGCTCATTGATCTATAAGAGCATAAATTAACAGATTTAAAGTACTGATCTATTTTCTACTTATTGGTAGTCAATATTTGAAAGACCCCAGTGTATTAAACGCTCGGTACTTTAAATTTCAAGTCATCTGTTTTTAATAGGTCTATTGATTTGTCAACTCTTGGCAACACGACAGTGAGAAAAGTCACATATTTTCACACATGGGTTTATTGGGTTTTTTTTGCAAAGAAACGTAAAAGGCATGTCACCTGAGTCAAAATTTTTACAACTTCCTTAGGCACTAAAGTAAAACACCTGAAATTTTCTATTAGGAAACCCAGATGAAAACTTCTAGAATATACAAAAAATATTTCCAAAAATTGATAGAAAACAGCAGAAGACATAATGCTGCACCCACGGAAAGCAGCAGAAACACTACCAGTCATTTAAATAGAAGCATAACTGAACATGAACATTTTTTTTGCAAGAAAGCTTTGAACTATTTTCAAACTGAAACATCTACTTTAAAAAAAAATACATATTTTGTGGAATTATACATTCAATTTAACTACATTTTTTTTCCTGGGACTTTTTTTCATTTTAAAAACTCCAGAAAAATGTAAAAAACCAAACTGAAATGAAAACTGCCACTTCTGCTTGAACAATTTTCAAACAAAAAGGGAAGTCTTGAGAGAAATGCTATTAAAAAATCTAGATTTTCCCTACATAGAATTAACACAAACATATCCTCTTTCAGTGGTTCAAGCAAAATGGGCAGATGCAATGCTAAGAAGAGTTTTGCTTGAACATAGCACACAAAAAACCCTAACATTTCCTTTTCTTTTCAGTGCATTCAATAACTAGAACTACAGCTGGGATCCCTTAGAGGCCCTAAGCATCTCCCTCACAATAAGAAAACCTGTGCAGTGCATGAGGGCAAGCTGGTGATCCACCAGCTCCCTCCTTCCACACCATTCACCTCAGCAGGTCACTCACACAGACTGAAAGATGTGCTTTTCATTCCAAGAGGTAAAATCTTTCTATTCCAGTCAGAAACGCTGTGACAAAATGCCCACATTTCCACTGCCTTAGTCAACACTGTAGTCCCTTTTCAGAGCAAGAACAACGACTCGAAGTTAGAATTTTTCAGAAGACTGAAATTGCGAATTCAAACAGAAACGTTTTGCCTGGAATGTGCTCCAGGAAAACAGACGTTCCAGCCGGGAATGGCATTTCCCAGCGCCTGGGGCAGGTGCCCGGGGCTGAGGGCTGTGAGGGGAGGCTGGGGCTGGGCCCTGCCCCTGCACACAGCTGAGCCCTCAGCCACCTCGGGAAATGGATTCTACAAGGGAGAAAACCACCAGGAAGGAGAGGAAATGGGAAAAGCAGCGTGAGGAACAGCCCAGCAAGCACCTGTGGGCAGCTGGGAGGGGTGGGGAAGGTGCTGGTGCTTCAGGAACCAGGACAGAGACTTGTTTTTTTTTTTAACACTGGTTCCCCGAGACAGATTTCTGCACAAGGTTTACAAATAAAACCTTCCCTTGCAGCTGTATATTCACTGACAGATATGGCATACTGTGAAACTTCGAGATAATTTAATATAACTACACCACAGGTACAGTTTGTAACACTAGCCAAAAAAAAAAGAATAATATGGCAACAGAGAGAAAATGTTAGCTAAGGGAAAGCAGCAAATACTGTTCACCTGATAAAAAACCAAAGATGAGTGAACAGGACAGAGGTTGATGCTTCATATAGTGCTTAAATTCTGCTCACAAAGCTAATTCTAATTTGATTTTCTATCATAAATGCATTCACTTTAAATCTCCATTACTGCCTGTGATTAGTTTAGAGACATAAGCATTTTTTTTAGCCAAACAAAAGCCCATGCTATACACTGGACCAAGTCTAAACTAGAAATTTTAGCAATATACAGATATCAATTAGATGTGTATACTTTAAAAACATTTTGCTGTTTTACTGCAAAAAAATGGGAGGTTTGGTGTAACTTAATTCAAAGACCTAATTTAATGCTCATTCTCTTTTTGTTGTTATAGCTAAATTCTCTATAATATATCTTACAGTATTTTTATAGATATTACCCTGATCGGTGTAGCTTAATGAAGAGCAGCTGGCCTAGATAGTTGGAGTTATTTTTTCATCTCCTTGGTTTTCACTGCTCCTTTTGTAATATTTTTTTCCTTCCAGCAAAAAAAAAAAATATGATAAAGAGCTTGGACTTTGATGACAATTAAAAATGTGGGATAAAAATAGGCGTTAAAATTACATGAAATTCTTTAACATATATCCTGTATTCTATATGCTGATTTTTAAAGATTAAATTCCTGGTTTAAAGTTTTTCTTTGCCTGTCCTAAGTTTGGCTCTTCCGCTGTTTTAGATACAAAGTATCAGAGAGAGAGAGAAAGTCCTGAGTGTCCTGGTACCTCCAGAGAACACCTCCACTTGCATCCCCAGCGAGAGCTGCGAGGATACAGGTGGGCAAAAGGCATTTCCTCGGAGCTGAACTGAGGATGCCTCAAGACAGACAGCTCAGTGCTCAGAAGCTGCACTAAATAATCACCAGCACACACGTGGCTGTTTGGATCCAACAAGACACAATACTACAGTTCCCTTAAGGCCTGAGCTAGTTCATTCTAAACCAGCATAAATAACGTGGTTTTCTACACAATTAAGTTAATTTTGCTTATTATTCAGAGCAAGAGCCTGGTGTACACCACAAGTCACTCATGTACAGCTCCTCAACTGAACAATCTGAAGGAAGGTGTGCGTATTTATGCAGAGACTATAAAAATGGGGAAAAGTGTAACATGATAGCATGTGCAGCCTTTGTTTGCAATACATTTTACATTGATGGGTTTCAAATAAAGTAGCTATCGCTTCACCACTCACAGGAATAAAAGAAAATGGCACATTACAGAGAAATGCTATCTCAAAACAACAGCTGTATGCGTTCTTTGGCAACGAATGCAACTGGCACACAGACTCAGCAGCACTGCCTATTCTGTCCCTCCCCAAAGGGAATCAGGGCCTGATTACATTTAGCATGGCCTCTCTTTTGCTACCTTCACTACATCTGCTACAAAATCACTATTCTCTGTTTGCGTTTCCTCCCCAAGCTTTCTTTGTCTCTGAATTCCTCATTACTAATCCCCTGTTCACAGTCTTTGTACATCTTTTAAGAGCTATACCGGTGGTCTTTTATACAGGGTTCTCCCCTCCAGACATGAACCTGCATCCCTTCATCTCAGGGACTGCAAAAGATCTCAGAGTACATAGTTCAGGGCCATTCCACTGCCTTAAGACTGTCATATGTGAAAAAGGACAATCAAAGTTTACTGTCCTGCCTTCCTCTCTCTTTATGGAAAGCAATCATAGTAGCCCCTGCATATCCCTCTGTGAAGAAGCTGAATGAGCCCTCCAAATTTGGTGACCCTGATCCCATTCGATGATTTCAGGGTAGTTTCCTGTCAACCAAAATGCTTCTTGAGGGCATCTGACAAACTCTGCCCATTCAAAGTCATTCTAGATGCATCACTGTCATTTTTGCATACCTCAAAGGGTCTCAGATACCTCTCAGATATCTCTATAGTGCCATCAGAGGTGAGAATTAGGTAGGATATCAGGTTTTAGAAGTTCTGTATCCATGAAAGCCACTAAAGTTAGGTAACACTGTAACCTGAAAACACTCCCTCTCCCTTGCCCTCCCCTCCCCTTCCCTTCCAAGTAAAAAGCTGTACCCTGCAGCAAAGAACTTACCCAGGGGTGGAAGAAACATGGCCAAGCCTCCCAACAGCACTTACATGTTGCTGAGGTGGAGGCAGAGGGTGTCTGCTGCTTACCCACTGACTTTATTTAAAGTAATATGGAAAGATTCATATTATGTGAAAGAAAGAAAGCAGCACACTCCTCCAGGTGAAGTGTGCTCTCAAATCAATATTCTTACCTTTGAGATTATAACCCAGCTGACTGGTGTTCTAAGAACATAATGACACTGCTGCAATGAATGTAGAAGGATTTTTTGTTTACTGAATACAAAGCAATTCATCATAACAATAGCAATGCTGAATACCTTGAAAAATAAATGTATTTGGTGAAGTTTCTAGAATGTCCTCAAGCCTCATCTGCTAACCCTCCATGAACACCCATTAGTATATTGAGCATTGCAAGAATGTTTCTCACATTATTGTCAGGGGTTTTTTCTTTACTACAGCATATATTCAACACACTACAGAGTAAGACATGAATAAATCCGCAGGAGACAACAAAACACGATGTGAAATTCAAAACCTATTGAGAGTAAAACCAACCCATATGTAGGACACATGATCTATTTCTTTTTTTTAATCATTACCACAGTGACTTCAACACACAGACAGATTTGGCTGAAACCAGCCAAAAGTTCAAAAATTATCAAGGGGGAGCCCACAGTCAGCAAAGTAATCACTTAAGCCTCATTTTCCTAAGAAACCAAACTAAACAGCAATTCCTTTATAAAAGCCTCAAGCCAGTTAAACACATTAAATAAGTTTCCAATTTTAAGTATGAAGCAATCCAATCAAATAAGCAGTTGCATAGCAGAGGGGTTTTGAGTGCAGTAAAACTTTGCAAACCAGCAAATAAGAGATTCCTCATACCAGTCTCACCTTCTCCCACCAGCAAGTGAAACCAGCACCAGAAACCAATGGGAAAGGCTTAATTTAGGCAGATTTAATGAGGTCATGTCAGTTCCTGCTCTGATTACGTATTTATCTCCTTGTCTTTAAAAGGTTTTCTTTCTTTTTGCATATAGATTCTTTATAACCAAAACCCAAAACAATGTGTACAGTATTGCTGTAGCATCCATTGTAATCTATATACATATAATTTTCATCTGAAACTGTAACACAATTACAAGATGGGGCAAAATTAGTTTTGAGAGAGTTTTCTTACTGATGAATAAACAGCAAAATATGGTTTTACATTGCTCAATAGTAGTAGCTAGAGTTGCGTTAATGGTATTGCCTACAAGAGTAAGCTATAAAATGTAAACAGTAGCATATAAAAAATACCAATTACTCATAGTGCATATGAATAGATAAACAAATTTAATGTACCATTAAAATGGCACTGTATTTTTACTGTATCTCACCTCCCTTTTCCTCTCAATTTTAAACCACAATAGAAAATCTAATGTAATGCAGAGAAGTTTACCATTTCTGTATAGAACAAGATATTGCAGAAATAGACTGGTTTGAGGAAGCCCTTAAAAGGAGGGAGGAATGTTCTTAAAGAATAAATATGAAAGGAAAGATTCAAATGAATAAAATTCAAACCTTTAGTTTGTTGCTTTTCCTAAGTTTCTTCTTTCTATTCAGCTACTCCAAACTATACTGAAAATTATTAAAAAATACAAAACATTCTTATTAGTCTGTATTCCTCAAACTTCCAAGTCACTGAATAAGGTCCGCTAAGAATCACTCACTTATTTTTAAAAATTCTCTTTCCCATAGTTCAGCAGAATGTTCCAACACAACAGCAACCCACAGAAATGACCCCACAGATGATGTTTGTGCTTATGGGCAACACTTCTTCAGATGGTTCCCAAAAGATGAGTCCCAGTTAATTGAGTGCTACGTTAGACCCAACCACATCAAAAAAGATCCATACACAAGTTTTTGGGATTTCATATGAATACAAGAACAGGTGTAAGGGATCAGGCCACAGGTCCCCACTGCTCAGTATCCTCTCTCTGACAGTGATCAGTCAGGAAGAGATGAGAAAAATAGATAGAAAAAAAAATACACACTGATAATTTCTAAATTATATGCTCCCACCTATTGGCAATATGCAGCACAGCTTCCTGACCTTGGGAGTTGGTAAACCAGAGGTGGTATCCACCTCTTAGTACAAATCCACGCTGAACTGAATAAAAATGTGTTTTACTGCTACCTACACATAATTCATTACTCTTCAGTCACTGAACCTAAAAGTAGAAACAATCCTCTGTGACCTAGGTGAGCAACTGCACACCATGAACAATAAATTGCAAATAATTCAAGCAAACAGTTTATGCCCAAGGGCTAACATTTGTTCACAAACTATGTCAACATTTGTGAATAATATATAAGTGAAGAGGAATGTCTGCTCATGAACAATTCCCCAACAAATGCTGCTTTAGCCAGACAGTTTGTTTGTGATTAAGTGTTTGGCCAACTCCCATGCTCTGAGAATTGCTAATCTGCTGTGCTTTGCTTCTCTTCACCCCTCCACATCACATCAGGGACAGTCATTGGCATTAGCCATTAGGTCATACCCCCACTAGGATAATGCCAATGACTGAGGGACGAGGACATTAATGTTCACTATGTGCCAAACAGTGGAAGCCCCTTCTAAATATTTGTCCCAAATTCCATGTACATCTTGTTAGTCTCCTTCAATTTTCAGCATTTTCAAACCAGATTTCAAAACAGCTAGAGGGTTTAAACTAAGAATTCCCACTGAGTGGAGGCACAACTGAATTCATCCTTAAAACCAGTATTCTCTGCTGTACTGGAAATTTCAAGCTGAACCTCTCCAAGTGACTTCAATGCACAAAATTGGATGCCATCTAGAAGATAGAACTCTACATTCCCTATATAATCAATTAATAGGGAGAGACAATTAGTTTCCCAAGGGCAGTTCAGAAGATTATACACAAAAATAACAGCTAGCAAGAGGTAGTTAGGAGAAAGTAAAAGTGCATCCAATTCCCTTCCTCACTCCAGAGATTAGACACCTGTCTCAGGACATCACCCAACTCAGCCTGACATAGTTGCAGCCTATGCCTCTCACTTCCAGGTCTCACTACCAGGCTACAGAATAGGTCAGGTAGGGCAGAGTTTCATCCCCCACACCGAAGGAGGGTGACCAAGGACAGTGTGCTACTCACAGACTTCAGGGCAGACCACCTGGTCCCTGCTCACAGGACTGGGCATCAGTCCCAAGGGGAAGTGCCCAAAAAAAAATCATTGGGAAGGAATCAGAACTCAGATACCTCCTTCTGAAGTGAGTGCCCAGAGATTCTCACTCCTGCAGACACTCCTCAGAGTGGTGCACCTGCTTCACCCAGCACTGCTTTCAAAAGCATTCTCCATGCAGAGGGCAACTGGATGCTTGGGAGATCAGACCTACAATGGATTTATCTGGATTTCTGATTTAACTACAGTCTGCAGTCTGAGCAGGAATCCCCCTCTCTGAAACACAAGTGTACAGCTGTTCCAAAAGAGAGCTTTCAATTACTAAAGCTTCTGGTGTGGCCTCCAGCCTCCCCAGACTGCTGCTGTTCTGTGAGGGCCTAGTCTAGAGAGGTGGGGAATAAATCTTGGCTTTTAGCATCAGATTTTGCATTCAATTTCTAAACAACTCGATTTTATTTTTTACTAGATCACCCAGATTGTATTTTTTTGTTTGTTTGCCTTTCAGATATTAACAGGAGAAGCATGGACTCTGTCCCTGAGATACATTCTCTGTGCAGTATACACATCACTGCAGCATTCACATCACTGCAGTACTCATCAGAGATCTCAGTTCTGCTTTGCACCAAGCATGAAAAACAACCCCCCTGCTTATTTCACTAATCCCAACTGAGTATTTTAATTTTTATATTCCTTGGTAGAGTTCCATTTTCTTCCCTGTTTGTACAAGTCCAGAACAAAATCAAAGCATGTTCTCCTCTAGAAAGCCAAAATAATACTGGACTTAAAAAACCGCAAAATAAAAACTCCCTTTTGTTGGTTTTGTTTGTTTAGGGTGTCATGGACATTGTTAGATGATTAAAATACAAGAGGAAGAGGGATTGATCCAATACTATTCAAGTTATCCAAATAAACTCCGTGATAATAAGCCTTAGCTGATAGATTTGTCATCACAGTCCATAAATTGTGTTTCTAAATCACCTGCACTGCTTTGAAAATTTCATATTGAAATATTGAAAATTACTACAAAACTCTCCTCTATTATGAAGGACTAAATGATAACAAAGCATACTAAAATAAATATATATATAAAAATATATATAAAAATAAAATAGTCCATAGTAAAGTAAGCCAGAGAAAAAGCATACTTTCAACAGCTGTGCCAGTTACTAAAGAAATTATACATATTTTCATTCTTCTGAATCTTGTTCATCAAAATAAACTTAGTAGGTTGTCCTCTTCATTTCACTGTTCATAAAACACACATGCCACTATAGAAGTTTTCACTGTACATAACACTATCATTTTCAACCTTTGCCCCATGAATTCATATGAGTGTCAGCAGACAGCACATATTTCTAGATACTACTTAAAATTATGTCTTAGTTCAATAGCAAACATACTCTCACACATCAGAATTCCTCACTGTTTTGAACAGCAACAAAGACAGAATAGACCAGTGATTTTGCCATCAGACCAACCATATCATGCCATGCATGCTGAAAAAGTATATTTTCCCTGGCCTTTCAAATGCCAATCCAAAATGTGTGTGAAACACACATCTCAAAAATGTGATTCTTTTTTTCTACTAAAGCAGAAAAAACCCATAAAGTAGTTATTTATTCCATTTCCCTTACAGCCTATTAAAGATACCGGCATATACCCAGTATGAACTGAACAGAGAAGTCTGCTCGACACAATAGCTCTGCCTACACTGATATTCACCAGCTGCAGGAGGAGTTGGGATTTTAGAACAGTGGAAGAAGCATAAAGCTCGGCATACCTCCTTCCCCTAATCAGCTTTTTAAATACCCTAAAACCACAGCATACCTTCAGGGAAAGAGTATTTGTCCAGCCCCACAGGCACACTGTGAGTTAAAAAAAAAATGTGCTTCCGAAGCAACCACAAGCAAGCCCAGGGTGATTGCTACCAGTTATACTCAGGTGAACCAATCTGAAAAATTTTGCTAGCACTAGAGGTATTTAAAGCTATATTTTTTACCATCAGTAAGTTAATTTGATTTATATTTATGCCATCTTCCTTGAAAGAAAAATAAACCTCTCAGCACAGAACCTTTTCTAAAGCACCCTCGCTTCAGCATTAAACCATTTGGCTGTTATTAACTGAGTCACACTAAGGCAAATGAGGAATTTACCAATAAAATCTATGAATATCTTGTTACTCATCTCTGATTTTTGGAATCTAAACAAAGCAATAAAATCACTGGTTCCTTTTTGTGTTATCAGCCTGTCATATTTTGCAATAGCGTTTAGCTGCTTGCCATCTCAGGGGATGTATTTTATTTCAACATTATATGGTTTAAAATGCAATGTCATTTAAAAGCGCTAATACTGTATAATAAATTAAGACTGTTCTGTATACGCATTAGTTTTTATTAATTGTGTTTATTAGCTGTTAGTTAAATCCAATTTGCCAACTGATTTTAAAATAAATACCTTTCTATAATCTTGAGCAATGAATTGCCTTTTTCTACAATAGCAAAACCCTGTGACCAACAGAACTTCTCTAATTATTTCAATTCAAATACCTTCCACTGCGGGAGGCAATTTGGCTGCAGTCTGAGAGTTACATCACCACAAGTGTCCAAAGATATCACTTTAATACACACTCAGAAATGAACAAATGCTGTTTCTACAAGGTGTCATTCCCACTGAGACCAGGCTGGCAGGCAAGTCTCTGTGTCCCTATAATTCCATTCTTCCCCAGGGAACAATTTTTGCCATAGAAGTTTTATTTCCATTGAACAATTTTAACTTCCCTTAAAGAGAGAAACCTTTTCTCGCTGCAGGATAAACAGAATTTTAAAGATTCAGGATTGAAGTTTAACTGTTTCCCTGCAGTGTCCAATACTTTCAGCCTGACTACGTTACACTCCAGACAGGCAATTTATCTTGCTGGAATCTATTCACTGCATCTTTCTGTCTCCCAAGTTGTCTTTTCACATAAGCCTAGGAAGTGGGGAAGAAGAAAAATGTGCTGTTGTGTAGGACACCCCTAGAGATGTACATTCCATACCCAGTACAAGAAATAGGCCAACATCCTTACATAGCACCATTTAGCAAAGCAGTGAGGGTCGAGAGAAATGCTGAATTCCTTCCATAAATACACCTACAACTCTGAAAAGAGAAGCATTAATAACAACACTACTAAATATTTAGTGAATCCCGAGAAATCTCTCAAAAACCCTGTCATCACAGAATGTGGACAGCAGTCTGAGTCAAAGATGTAAATACACCGAGACTGAGATCCAAACTACAGTTAGGTTTTCCTCTCCCTCTGTCTAATTGTGGGTCTGTTGTCTAATGTGCTTCTCCTGTGCTAAGGCCCACCCCTCAGGTAAAGCTGGCAGGTTTCCCTGATTCACCAGCATTCATAAAATGCTATGAAATGGAAGCATTATGATTCTGACAGCACTGAAGCTGCTGGATATGCTTTCTGTCTATCAAAATAGTTTCAATCATCGACGAAATAATGGCAGCAACGACTACAAACTTTGCAGTGGAGTCAATACGGGTCAATGATGTCAAGCCATCGAGCTGCACGGAAAGCTGGTCCATGAGCAGCTCTGAAAAGAACTATCACATCTGTCATTCTTTCTGTGTTATCTTTTTCTCAGTCAGATCATAAACTGCCAGGGCTGGGATTAACCCTTTCTGTAACTTGTCCACTGAGTCTGCTCCAGCTAATGATTTATACATTAAAGACCTAAAGAGAATTTGTGTTATCATTTAAAATTCCGTTCCCACGTGTTGAAGATTGATAAAACCAGAACCATTCCACCCCTTAACACTCTTCATTCAGTGGTCCTAAACGCAGGGAGCCAGCTACTGTTGCCTAAAACAGCATTTCATTCTCTGTTTCATGATCCTGATCCACAACGAGCAGCCAAGCCTAATACTTAATACCTAGCTGAACAGAGTATTAAGCCAGAGACTCCAAGATCAAGCATTATACTTGACCTTTTGAATTTTTTTCCAATCAATATCTCAGAAATTGATTTTCTCTTATTCAGTATACCCAAATGGTTTCATTAAACTGAAAGATTACATGACCTCCCAATAGGGAAAGGTCACCAAAACCCATTCTGTAGTCTGTATTATATAAAAGCCCTAATCAGCAACCAGTATCTGAGAATCTCAAACACATCCCCCTCAATCATTATACAACAATCATCCTAGCAGTGGCATTCAGAAGAAATTATGAATATCAATTTCAAAATATCAATTTCAGAAGAAATTATGAGTATCAAACTGTCAAATTTTCAGACTTGGTTAAATGTCTGGCAGCAGAACATACATCTGGATTTGGGCTGCATCAAAGTGTAACTTCTGCCACTGACAGTTCATTGTAGCAACCATGTCAGAATGTTTCCTGACTCAAATGCATTCAGGAACTTTGATACACCTACAGGTTACTCCCTATGAAATGACAACTGCCCCCAGCTGCACTTTCAATCCAGAACAAATGAGGGAACCACCTTACTGTGACTATCTGTCCCAATCAGCTTGTAAATGCTTTACTCCTGAGAGGTGGTGAGGTCTAAAGGATAAACCCCCAGGTCCCTTTGCCCTGGGCAGCTTTTCCAGCCACTCTCCCCCAAGCCTGTTGTGGTGTGTGGGGTTGTTGTGACCCAAGGGCAGGACCTGGCACTAATAGTTCTGTACTATCTGGGTCTTGGCACTGGTCTAATAAATGGAGAGTCTTGCTATTAAAATATCAGAGATCCTGTGGGCATACATAAAATAAAATAAAAAGAGAATTAGGGAGTGCCTTGAGCCTTTACGAAGTGTGCAAACACCCTTCTGTTAGTGATGACAGTGAAAATAGGGTCTTAGTTTAAGATGACCGGACACCATTTTCTGTAATCTATCCCCTGTCCCAAACCCACTTGTTCTGTACAAACTCTTGTTTTCCTGTTCTAATATCCAAGAAATCTCCAAGCCAATTCAACACCACAACCTTCTTCACAGCTTTCAACCCCTCCTGTCTGGTGCCTATTGCAGAGTTACTAAAATTCTAATCCTTGCAGAAACTTTCCCCTCTTACCCCAAATCCTGTCCAAAGGAGTTCCCTTCTAACCTTCTGCTCTAAACTTCCCCAGTTTCTCATTTACAAGAACTCGGCTTGTCATTAAAGCTCATTACAATTAAAGCAATCGTGACCTTTGTGCTAAAGAAGTAGGTCATATATTTAAATTTCTGTTTTTACAAGCAGAGGTCCTGCTTTTGCTTGCTTCCAAAAATACTCTCTAGATCCAGTAGGCTCCTTTCTCCTATCCTTTTGCCTTCAGAGTATCTGGATTTATGTTCTTCTACCCTAATTCCACAATGACTGTAATGCAGCATTGCATTTATGCTCTGATTCCTTTCAGTACAGCTGTTGGAGGCCACCATATGCCTGTTCTTTACCACAACTAAGAAAATTAAGGTTTGTAGGGCAGGGTTGGTTTGGGTGCAGGCATGAGGAAGGAAGAGAATGAAAAAGCAACTTCAAAAAACTCTACCCAAGACAACAAAACCAGTAAAAACCAAGTAGAGGAAAGGAACATTAGAAACATTCCATGGTAAACTCGCAACATTTTTTAAACTTGTGCTTCTTTCAGTAAAATTAATTGTAGAAAATCCGAGTTAGGGATAGCCTGGTAAAAAAACCCAAAAACGTGGACTTTTTCAAGCAGCCCTCAGAATACCAAGCGTAGAAAAATAATGAACAGTAATTTAGAAAGTGCAGTTTAACAAATGCTCAATCTCAGTGAATCATCAAGCAAAAGAGGGGGAAAAAAAACCAACAAAAAAAATTTATTGCATGGCAACACAGAAGTGGTGGGAGTTTTATCTGGCAGAGAAGAAATAAGACAAGGAATATTAATGATTCTGCGCCTTAAATCAAAGCTGTTTTGTTTTGATTTTTTTAAATTCATTCAAAACACATTTGTCTGATCATAAAGCTATGTAAGATGCTAGACATGAAAATAGGTACATAATCATAATCCTAGATTGGTTTCAGTTGGAAAAGACCTTAAAGACCATCTCATTCCAACCCCCTGCCATGGGCAGGGACACCTTCCACTATACCAAGTTGCTCCAAGGCCCATCCAACCTGGCCTTGGACACTTCCAGGGATGGAGCAGCCACAGCTTCTCTGGGCATCCTGTGCCAGGGCCTCACAACCTGATCTTTACTCTGTCAGTACTGTTCAGATCAACCCCAGAATGGAAAGCTCCCATCTTTCCCTAACCCCATGAACTTCCATATAGCTTTAGTAAATAATGAAATATCTATAAATTATGAAATGCCTCCTTAGTAAGAGCAGTGATCCTCCTTGCCCAACTCTACTACAACTCTGCTCCTGAGGACCTCTCTTAACACAAAAATCTGTTACTGTCATCCTCAGCACAGCCCTCCATTTGGCACATCCACTGCAGGCCCAGGGACAACAGCCTGAGTAAATCCCAACCTCAGTCAAAACTCTAAAAAATAGTTTATTGAAAATAACCTCCACTTTCATGGAATCAGTCAAATAACAGCTGCAGAAGCTTTCTCTGGATAAAAGACAAGTGTACATCAGTGTCACACACAAAAAATAGCTCAAGACATGCAAAACTGGACAGAAATTAGATCATATTGTTCCAGATGTAATGGTTGCTTTGTAGAGGCTCGTCCAGGAGTGAAAAGCAGGGAGAAACAGCACAGAAACTGAGCCTTCCTGTCCTCCAGCAGGTCAGCAATCCCACCCTGCTGGGTGTTGGCTGCAGAGTGACTGAGGGTGCCCTTGATCCCCTCACCCAGGTCATCAGTAAAGATATTAAACAGGACTGGCCCAAACCCTGAGCCCTGGGGAACACCCTTGGTGTCCAGCTGCTGCATGGATGTAGCTCCATGCCCCACCACTCTCTGGCCTGGCCACCCAGGCAGTTTCTACCCAGCAAAGTGTGCACTTGTCCAAGCCATGAGCAGCCAATTTCTCCAGGAAAACTGTGTGGGAAACAGTGTCAAAGCCTTTACTGAAGGCCAGGTAGGTAACATGCACAGCCTTTCCCTCATTCACTCAGTGGGTCACCCTGTCTTAGAAGGACATCAGGTTGCCCAAGCAGGACCTGCCCTTCAGGAGCCCAGGCTGGGTCTGGTTCCCTGGTTGTCCTGCATGTGCCATGTGATGGCACACAGGATGATCTGTCCTGTGGCCTTCCCTGGCACTGGGATCAGGTGAACAGGCCTTTAGTTCCCTGGATCCTCCTCCTGGCCCTTCTTGCAGTTGGGCACCACAACAGCCAACCCCCAGTGCCCTGGGAGCTCCCCGGTTAGCCAGGACTGCTGGTAAATGATGGGAAGTGGCCCAGTGGGCATCTTTGCCCAGTGGGCATCTTTTCTGAACCTGTGTCAGAAGTGTCCATTATTGTTTCAGCTATTGCTAACTGGGAATGACAAGCGCCTTGATAAAAGGATCATTGCATTTCCCTTTTAATTTTTTCCAGAGTAATAACATGTTGCAGCAGTCTTCAAAAAAAAATCAAAACACATCCCTTGTCTGTTATAGCAAAATTCCTTTATGTAAATATCAAATGGATATTTATCAGGACCTCTTCTTTGTGCATTAGAAAGTGATATAACTTAGATTTATATATTGATTAATGGGAGTAGCAGAGAGAAAGAAAACAGCTCAAGTCACAGAATGCCACTGTCACCAGGCTGATACCTTACAAACTGGTACCAGTACACGGGCACACACACAGACTCACAGCAACTACCCACACTTGGGTGTAATGTGGATGAATATGCAGGACTTAAAATGACCTTTAATTGTGGGTACAAGAAGAGGCTGAGAACGGTGAAACACGACATCCTATATTTTCATACTACTTGGCAGAAATGAGCCTTGCAAACGAGACTTTTCATCAGTACCCAGGGAACTGTTCACTAGCACCTGGGGACTTCTCACAAGGTGGTGATAATCTCATTATCTCAGCCTCTTTCCCAATGGAATACCAATCCTGAATAACTGGACACAAAAGCTCACCTTTAGAATGTCAAATAAGTTATCTGCCTCAGTTCAAAGTTAATTAAGATGCAAATTGAAGACACAACGTTAGAGCATAGCTCCCTAACCCTACATGAAGACATCCAACTGTAGCAGGGACAGCTACTTGCAATAGAAGAACATTTTTCATGCCAGAATGTTTAGACTAAATGGTCTATACCTCTATACAATTTTAATACCTCTATACAATTTTAATTGTATGGTGTTTACATGGCTTCTGACTCCAGAAGGCAGACTCCATCTAACAGATAGATTTCTACTGCTTTTTCATCACATTAAATAATTCCCTTTCTGGGGGAAGTAAAGAGAATGGGAGCCCAGTACAGCTGCCTGATGAATGTCAAAACCTATTCCATTAAGTAAAGGTAATGGCAAAACTCAGGAGAAGCAGCAGTGCTTTATACTGAGTTTCCATTTATTCATTTTGTTTCAAGCAAAAACTCCTATCTCCTACAGATAGAGTCCAAGGGAACAGAATATTTACATTTCAGGTTTTATCAATCTTCTAAAGACACTACCTACAGCACAGACAAGCATGTCTAACACATACAAGTCCTGTAAGACTTATTATGCTCAAATTAAAAATGCATAAATGGAATCAGTAAAAAATATGACAGATGAATCACCCTGAACATCGGAAATAAAACTACCCAGTGACTCTATATAGAAGATTTACCTCTGATTTACAAATTAGAGACAAATAGAGAGAGTAACTAATTCCATAGGAAACAGAAATCAGCAAAACATATTCCCAGTAACTGTAATGCTAAACCATGAAACTAAGTTCCTAATAATGACCTCTGACAGACATATCAAAACAGGTGCTGAAGGACACTGTTGCTCTCACATACACACTCATATCCAACTCACTGCTATGCCTATTCATTAGCACTCCTGGAAAACATTTAAAAAGTGTATCACTCCATATAATGAGGCATAAAACTCTCCAGAATCTTAAAATCCTTTTTTGTTTGAGAACATGAGACACCCTCTAATGAATTCATAAATGCTTTCACATGTGGTTTCTGCCTTTCCTGAACGAGAACAACGGAAAAGAATGGGAACTGAAACAGAGTAGATTCCTTTGCTGCTCCTGACGACTTTTGCAGCCAACTGTGGCAAGTAAAATAAGGCAGCCCTGCCACACGCGACACTTCCAGCCAACCTCTGACAAGGCAGCAGCTCTGGTGCCAAGCAAATTGTGCAGAAAGCAAAAGACAAACACTAGCAAAGGGTGGCAGAGGCTGCAAACTTGTAAAGCACTAAAAGCACTTATTCTTTTTGCAATACATTCTAGGCACAGTGGGACATAAAGCATTTCATACATTTTTGCTGCAAGTGGCCTAAAGTAAAAAATACCAGGTAAGTGGCAACCTAAGCAAAGAATACAAATGTACTAGAGAAACACTTCAAATAAAGACATAAAATAGTCATCAAGCTTCCAGTAGCTGAGAAAAAAAGAACAGCAATAGAAGAAAGGTCACTGGCATACCCATTAAATTATATGCTGAACATTTAAGAGGCTAATTTTGCCAGATTTAAAAAGATCAGTGATTCCCCCATCCTTAATTTTTGGGTGCAATTTATTGTGTTAGTTCATGACATGATATGGGATGAAATATTCAAAAAGAGAGAGAGAAATATACCAATGGAGAATTCTCTCCCCTCGTGAAATTCTGCAGGTGACCCACACTCATTATGTGATAATTAATACAGTCATCAATTAAGTCTTTGAACTGAAAAAAAAAATACAAAACCTGTGCTACAAAGAGTAGGAATTATCTCTTTCTCAGTGCCCTGATGTGATTTACAACAATCTATTTTAAGAAGCAGATGCAAGTTGGAAGTTTATCAGTACTATGGCAATTCCCACTCTGTCAGTAATGGGAAATGACAGAAGGAGGCTGCTGCAGTTCTCACTAAAGGTACAATGTTCACCACAGGCAGATCTGGACTTTGTGCAGACACGAATAACCCAAGTAGTAACTGTCACTGGAAACCTCTTCTAAATCTGGCTTTGAATAAAACTTGGTTTTATCAAAATTAAAGAGCTCTGCAACACCAAGTCTGCAGTTCAACTGTTACAGAGCCTGGCATATTCACTCACTGTTCCTCTCATGTTTCCGTGTTTACGAAAGGGTGGAATATAAAATGCTGGTCTTTACATGAACGTATGAATTATCGACTTGCATAAAATGTTAATCTTTTGATCAGCAAATATCTGATGCAGAATTCCAAATACTGTGGCATTTATTTAAGGAGCAAATATATCCAAGGACATTTCTAGTTCTCTTTTTGGAGATGCTCTCATGCAGTGGTGTTCTGATCCAGCTCCAAGACTTTTATCCGTTTACAAATATCTCTATTCTAACAGCGTATTTCTACTTGACTTTAAATCGCACAGAGAAGAACATTGAAATTGCTATGTCAGATAAGAGCACTGGATCTCTTCCAGTTTTCTGTCTTGGAGTGGCAAGCACTGGGTATTTTAAGGGAAACTGCAAAGATCTTCTTAAGACACAGCCCTTATAAGACACAGCCCTACAGCACCTTGTTTGTTGGGTTTTTTTCCCTAACACTCCTTAGTTACTTTCTGGCTTTTACATTGAAACATGAGACTTTTATGACTTTTAACTTTTACTAACTACCCTATGTGAATTCTTTATGCACCAGGCACATCACCTGAGAAGGAATCCCACAGAAATTGCATTGGGGGGTTCAATTGTCACAGTATAAACTAAACTATACAGCTAAAATGAGACATATTGATGATGCAAAAAAACCAAACCAAAACAAGAAACCAAAGGTATATTTGGCTTTCCCTCAAAAGCCCTTCTTTCCTACTTTTCCTAAGAATTTCAAATTAAATAACATTTTAACTCAAAATAAATAACACTTTAGCATCACTCTATTTGCGATTGTTCTGTGTATTAGATTTGTACGTAGTCACCTTAAGATTCGGGTTCTTTTTAGTCTTACATTGATAGAATAAAGCACATCCCTTTCCTAGGAGCTTACGGTCTTACAAAGGAACGTGGGAAACTGCTCAACCCACAGAAGCAGTAATCCTCACAGGAAGCATTTTTGTTGTGTTGATTATATTGGTACATGTCTATTCATGCTCTGGATTTCAATCCATTCAATCTGTCCAAATGACAAATAAATAATGGTACAAACACATGCTGGAAGATCAAACCAGCAAGGCACTGTGACACAGACAGAAGGTTCTCCTGTCACATATTCATGACAAAAGAAGTTCCCCGTAAGAATGAGTGGACGGAGATGCACCTCCTTGTCTGGAGGCAAAAGGGTGGGTTTTGAAATGGAGTTCATGTTTGTAAGCCTTACTATTTTCTCCCAATTCCTGTTACCATTTAGGGACACAGAAACGAAGCTGGTGGCTCACTCAGGCTCAGCTCTCCTGTGTCCCCCCTGCATGGGCTGACCACAGTCTCTACTTGGTTTATCGGCTGCAGCATTTCTTGCTTTCTAACCATTTCTGTATGCAAAGAAGCTGCCACAGAAAAGGTGCTTCTAAGCCTCTTACCTACTTAGGAGATACAGAATGCTGGATAGAAAGACTTACAAACTACAAAAATATAACATGCCTGCTACTGTTACAAGAAGGAGAAGAAAGGTTAAAAACTTCCATTCCTCTCTTGATGCCATCTTCCTCTCCTCCTCCCTATGCCTCCAGCACTCTGCAGCATTTCAGTCCACCAGAAATGAATATTTTTCAGATATTTGTTGTTTTACACTGTGACAATGCAGGTAAACACCATGTATAATATTTGAGTTGGTTTGTCGTTTGTTTGCTGTACTGTCCATTGGGTGAAAGACAAAGTTTTAATAAATAGTAGAGTATACTGTCACAGAATCCAGAACAGACCTGCAGGAACCAAGATTATTTTTTTTAATTAATTATATGGGAGTCTGCTGTACACTCAAACATGCTGTGGTTTGGTTGTATGTTTATTTTTTTATTTAATCACATTTAATTTCAGACAATTTTCTTGGGTAGACATGAAAAGATAACCTAATAAGTCATTTAAATCACGTGTGTTTTCTTCAGAGCTCTGTTTGCCAGACACTCCAGTGGGAAAAGACAAAGAAGGCTGCCAAAGACAGAATGGAATAGTCAAAACATACCTGCAACAATACACATTTTGTATTTTATTTTCTTTTAAACCATGAAGCTCTAATCCATCATTACTGGGCATGGGCGAGTGACCTCTGCCTAAGCAGAAGCAGATTCCAGGCTGGGTAACTAACCAAGACTGTCAGTGTAATTAAGATTGTGAGCCTTCCCGGGAACACCAGCTACCAAAGCTCAAATATCTAAAAACTGCTGCAGCTTGCTTAATTGAAAGAGACTTGATTGAATTATTAAAAGCTACCAAAATCTGAAACTTTTAATGAAAAAGAGAACAAACATTTTTTTGCAGGAAAATGGCAGCAAACAACGTTAGGCTGAAGCCAGGGAAGGAAGTGACTAAGCATGTAACTGCAACCATTTGGAATAAATCATTCCTATGCTACTCACAGTGGGAACGAGCACAATTATATGCTTCTGAACTTTGTTCATGTTTATCTCTCTCAGTTGCAAAATCTGCTCAACTGTCATGTCTAGTTTTCTCTTCAGAATGTTACTGATGCTGTAAAATAGCACATCACTGACTGTGTTTGGATTGGAAGTCACAGCCCCAGAATAACACGCTGAAGTCCAAGCAGGAGTCCTAAGAGAGGTAAGCTGGAATGCTTTTTTATCTCTGTGGAGTTTTTCATACATAAGCAAGTGAAAGGAGAGATCGGTAATATTTTAGGGTATTTCAACAAGTCAAACAAAATCAAGTCACTCTGCCCTCTTGCCCTCTGTATGCCTGTTTGTGATGAAGAGCAGTAAGACCAGGAAGTACAAGAATAAAAGTAAGGGAGTTCAGGGAGCTAGAAAATTAGAATGTCAAATAAGTTATCTGCCTCAGTTCAAAGTTAATTAGTTAGTCACAATTTTATACAGAAAATTAATGGTGATATTCAGTAGATATTTAAATAGTTTTCAAAATGGTAATCTTATAACATCAAAAAGGTTCTACAAGAGAACAGATGTTGACAAACTTATTAACCAAAGATATGAGATAATTCTGCATTTTAAAAAAGAAGTCTCTGTTTCTGTATTTGATGACTATGCTGTCCTCACATGGAATTTTGCTATTAGGCCATTCTAGTTAAAAAAAAAAAAGGCATCAAAATAAATTATACCCATAACAAGAAAAAAAATAGAATAGATATGGAATAATTTGTGTTGGAAGGCCAAGAAGAAAAGATAGCTTAACTGATGGGAAAGATATATGCTTGAAAATAACTAGTGCCAGACAAAAAGTCAAGGAAGTTATCTATCATGTTGATGAACCTATACAATAATTAAATATCACTACTCTCTCATAAGTGGAGATACTGAGATGAAAGGAAGTTAGGGTAAAAACTGAAGTCTGGAAAGCAAGTTATAATGGGTTTTTATATGATGTGGACATCGTGGGTTTCCCATTATAAGAGTTCTTGTGAGTTGCCTTCCTCCAGCAGTCAAGGAGCCACTGCAGCCAACAGATATTCCAATGCTGACCTGACAGAATAATTAATTGTACAGCCTCAGCATATAATGAGATATCAAAGTAGCTTCATCTGGAGACCCACACAGTTAAATGCACACCAGGGCACGTGGCTGAAATTCCTAAGAACATGTGTGAACATGGATTATATATTTGTGCTCTATGCCAAGCAAATGAAAAATAGTAATTCCTTAAAGGTGTATACACAGGGTAGGAATTGAAAAGCAGAAGCTACAGGAAAAAGCATGAGGGCAGAGGGAAGAGCTGAGGAGGAAAGGCTGGCCCAGAGAGTTTTAACTACGCAGCAACATGTAACACTGAAAAGGTCTAGGGTTTGGAGGAAAATAAAGCTCTATCAAAACACCCATATTGCTGACACTGCCACCACCTCTTTAGTCTTTAATCTAACATTACTGTTCCTGTTCCTACCAATATGAGCAGGCACATTCAGAGCTCCCTCCTTTCCCTCTAGTCAGAACTGGACACTATCAGGATTATTTCTTTTCCCCAGGCTGCAGAGTCCAGGACCAGGCTGCAACTTTGCTTGGACTCAGTTCTGCAGTGCCTCTAGACTGATGTCCCAGCAACAGTAGAGTTCTTCATGAACAAAACTTTTCAATGAGATGTCCATGTTAATCTGGTTCCCCAGGAAATAAATTCATTACCTTTGCCACCTATCACGGTCTGCCACTGATGCACATGCAGAATTGTTACAGCAAGGCAGAAGTCCCCTAAGAGAACACATCATTCTTCATAGACAGGCCCACTTCATGGTGACACCTAAGGGTTTCTGAATACTCAGGCTACATAAACTCCCTAAGTGCTGACAATCAGACAATAGGCAGTCTTCCAGCAACGGCATCCTGGCCCGTAAAAGACTGGGAAGCATTTGAGAAATAAATACAATAAAGCTTGGGTTTATTCTAACCTAATATCTCTAGCATCTTCACAGAGACTACAGGCAGAATCACAAGCAGAGGCCACTGCCACTGCCTTGCATTTCACACCTACACATCTCCAGGGCACTTATGGGGGGTACAGTTCATACTCTGCAGGTTGAATGTAGCACTACATGTAAGATGTAATTCATTTCTTTTACTCCAGTGATGATCACTTACCTTCTGTTGCTTCCACTCGTATTCACCTTCCAGCAAGATGCCGGAGGATAAACCTGAATGGATCAACACTAAATCCACTGAAACAGAAGCACTGGTATCAGCTTCAGAGAGCAAGTAAAATGATAGCTTTGCATCTCATGTCACGTCTCTGGAGAATGAGACTGAAGCACATCTTGCCCTCACACAGCTTCAAAATCATAGGGCAAAAAGTCAATTGGGGAACAGCAGAGTGTCCAATGCCTCATTAAGGATATGGGACTTATGACAGGGTCTAGGAAGATCTATCCACTGGCTGCCATGAAGAAAGGTTTGTGTGCAGCGTTACCTCCCCCAGTAGAGGCCCATGTGACCTATGCACAATGCTCAGATTTAAACCAAACTGTCCAGCTGGAAAGGCTTTGTTGTCCAGCAGTGTGTGAGGGAAGCCACAGCCCACATGGCCCTGTGACAGCGGCACCAAGGAGATCCTGCGGGTACACCCCCTGCCAGACGTGTCCCTGGTGCCCTCTGCCAGCAACCCAACATTACAGAGGGCACTGACTCCTAGAAAGGGGGCACAGCTCCTGTTCTCCTTCAGCTTATCAGAGAATGTGCAGCACCAGGATCCTTTCACCCTCACCAAGGCCGGGAGAGGCCTTGCAAAGCTAATTGTTTCCAGCAGAAGAGTAAGGGGATATTTTCATTTATCCACCTCCCCCCTACCTCTTACCACCACGGTCCACTCAGACTGTACTGATCAGCTGCTGGGATAAGATCCTCTCTACTCCTAATGCTCTTTCCCTATTTCTTCAGAGCATTTTCTGTTGCCTCGATTTCCCTTGCCCACATGTTCCTCAAACCCGGCTTTCCCACACTTCCCTTTCCTTATGTCTGCCTTTGGCAAACCCTGCATCCTGAGTTTCTCTCTGTCTTCCCACGCTCTGATATTTACACTGGCAGTTATACACCCCAACTCTAATCTGATCCTCGTGGAACAGCAGGTTCATTTAATCACCGGCTCAAAATTGCAAACACATTTTATTAGACTTATCTCTCTTAACGGTTCAGCGATAGCACACCGCAGCACCATTTAGAACGAGCTGCTTCTGCTAACCCAGCTGACTCCTGGTTTCTTCACAGTCAAATAAAGTTAAGGGAAAGACACACATTGTCCCTCCATAAACCCAAAAAGTGAGGCACTTGCTAACTACAGTTCCCCAGAGGGACGTGTGATTCACACAAAAAGGCACTCCCAGCCCCCTCTGTCTGTGAGCAGGAAAATGCTGTGTTCTGTCCTGGTCTAAATTCCCAAGTCTATGCATTACAAACACAATCCAATGTGTTTAGAAAGGATCATACAGCTTTTCTGAATGGGCTTCTTATAGAAGCAACAAACATTTTTCAGATTATTTTCTTTTTTTAAAAATTTTGGTGGGTTATTTTGTAACAACATCATTAAACAAGAACTGGATTTTAAAGAGTAAGCATGGAATGTCCTAAGGAAGGCTAATGTGAACCATGTGACAGAACAGGGGAAGGCTTCTGATCGATTTGGAAACCACCAGCACCCGGTTCCTTACACTTTGGGAATTTTACATCCCTTCTCTGCCCCACTCACCCCCATTCTACGGAAGCTGATAGTTCTGTCGTCCCTCTTTTCAAATATACTTAGCAAACAGATATACCCGGCCATTACAGGTGCCTTCTCATAACACTGAAAAATGCAAGATTTGCTGTTTCCCCTTTTCTCTGCAAAATGTTTCAGTTCCAAACTAGCTCTGTAGAGGAACAGGCTTTCACACTCGATGTCACTTTTTGATTCACCATTTACTATTTTGGCTGTAATTCACATTAAGCTTTCCATAGGGAAGTTGCAGCTAGGTACAGAGAACTCAGCCAGAATGAATGGAAAAAGAAAATACACTCAAATTTAACTAGATAAGGAAAAACAAAACCAAACATGAAATTAAACTGAAGCAAATTACTGAAAAATCAGATAGCAGGGAAATCCATCCAGAACAATTTCCACACAGAAAACCTATTGAAAGTTTAGCACCAAGAGAAAAATCTGGACCCTGTGATAGTGCATAATTTCCAAATAAGTCTGAATTTTTCCATCATGATGATGAAGAAAACTGTGTTCATCACAGGCTCTGCCCAACACACCTCTTTTCATCTGGATGAAGGTTAAAGCATATCTAGCAATACATTTGCCAATGTATTTTCTGATGTATGCCATTTCTCCCCCCCAGAAAAACAAAGTGGAGTGATCACAGAGTCACAAAACTGAAAACTGCTCAAAAAGCACTCCAGGTTCTGTGGTATCTCAATCTGTGTCTAAGGCTGAACTTCCAAAACACAGACTGTGTTCAAGAGTATAAAAATAAAGGAAATCATTTGCTTAAGAGTTTCAGCTCTGCAGACTTGGCTAAAACACCGTTTTCATAGGCAGAAGAGAAAGGATAACATTGTTTCTGAACGCTAGTTTTCAATCAGCATCAAGTTATGGAGACTTCTGTCACTTGTTCCTTTTCCTTCCTGTCCCTGACTGGAGTTAAACTCATACCGAGTTTAACACTCCTGGATTTTGGGCACCCAGAAGATATGGTATTAGTTCTAATGGAAATAGCTTATCCATAAGAGAAGTTAACCAGCTGGGCTTCAGGTTCTTTTCTCCTGGTTACAGGAGTCAAAGGGTAATGCAACAGGGCTGCACTGATATACAAGGTGTAGTCGATAAAAGGGAAAGGTATCTTCTTATCTAAAATGCAGCTTTAACTTAATTCTCTATCTTTCATTGTTTATAATATGGCCAACCTGGTCTGAAATTTTATATGAAATGTTTCAGACCGGGAGCAGCTCTGTTTCCACAACTGGAAGAGAACCCATTCTGCTGTATGAAGATACAGAAATGTAATTTAAGAAAACTGTTTATCAGACACTGGCACTTTTCCTGCTTATGTAATTCAAAAAGGATCTCAGTAAAGAAAATTGAATTTGGCAATCCATTAACATAGATTTGATGGTCTCTCTCTGTTCATCTCTTGATGTCTCACCCCTTTCAGAAAAATGAAAATAACTCTTGGTAAAAGAGTGGCTGTTCCCTCTTATTAGTGCCGTATATTGGCAATTATTAAAACCCTGGGAAAGCTGCTGAGGCTCTGCTGACTCATGGTGGCCAAGAAGCTACTTGTTAACTCCACAACCAATATGGAGGAGGGAGAAAAGTAAAAAAAGGAACAGGCAAAGTTTGGGAAGAAGGCTGAGTGTGAGCTGGTATGCTAAGTAGCACCAATTCTTCAGGAGAAAGGATTTGGATGCTATCTGAAGCTTTAAATGCTGTGTTTGAACCAGGTGAAGATTCAAACCTAACTTCATGCCATCTAAGTTTATGAACCTAAAAGAACCATTTCAATAAAGTTTCCCTCTCACAGGCATCTACTATCAACAGAGGAAGAGCAGCAGTTCCAAGAGGCAAATTGACTTACCAAAGGTCTGAACTGTCTCCTTCCTGCTCCATCAAGCACAGAGAGACCCCCAGGCCGTGATGGAAAGCCTACACCAGCACAGCAGGGCTGGCACGTGACACTGCTGTCAGCAGAACAGCTCCTCAGACTCTCACAGTTCCCAGGGCAGCCTTCAGTTTGTCGCTGGCTCCTCGACCCTACGGATCAGACTGAAGAGCCAGGAACAAGCTGCAGCAGAGAATGGGAGATGGTGACACTGACAGAGATCAATGGAGGAATTAACCCTTTCCCACTCCACAAATCTCACCCAAAGGCAAGAGTTTTCACAGAACTCATCTTGATGCAGGATGTATTTCTGATGTGAAAGGTGCTCACAGCTGTTAGCTGGGAGTGACCGTGCTCCTAAATTAGACACTAGAGCTTGATGCCCTAGTGGGATTACTATAAACCTCAACTCATTCACAGACTAAGTACTAGGCAAAGCTGGCATTTCAATGCCTGGAAAAATTTGGGTTTCACCTCATTTTAAGTTATTCTATGCCCACAGCAGTGAATAATAAGAGAAAAGTCAAAGCATATTATTCCAAGGGGTAAGGATTCTGCCTCAGAAAGGAAAAATGGTTTTCAGCACCGTCTAGGTGCATTTGAGGACTGCACTCTGTACTCCTCTTTTAAGGAGCAGCACACTACTCTTCAGGTTCCAGGCCATTCTCACACAAAGAGCCATGATTTTCCACTTCCCCGCTATTATCTTTGATCACATATTTCTTGGTGAAGGAAGACTGCCAGCATGGTGCATTTACTGTACCATCATCTTACCTTTGCTCTGCCCAGATAAGAGGATGTGTTCTTTCCCTACAGCACGCAGGAAAGAAAGGAAGGCTGAGGAAAGACAAGGCAGCTCTTTAGGTGATATATGAGGACTGTCCAGCGTCCCACATCTAAAAAAACTCAGCAGAGTTTACCTCCACATAAAATCCCATCCCTGTCCCGAATTACAGTAAAATCTATTCACCTCATTAAGGTACCACACCAAGCTGCTTAGTTGTTATATTCTGAGGGTTAGGGAAGCCTGTGGTTGGAGTATTAGTGTTGTGGAACAAAGTGACAGCAAGTTGGGAAATAAATGAGCGCAGTACTCTCTTCTAACCTCCTGGCACCGTGCCGTTTAACAGAGAAGAAAAAGCAAAAAGGCAAAATGTCAGCTCCAAAACATTCTTCATGTTGTAAAATATAGTGTCCACGCTGAAACACTTGATAAGGGACACACTGAGGGGGCTGAAACTTCACTGAAAAATAGTGAGTGACTGTAAAAAGGTTACGTGAACACATATCTAAAGCAGTAAGAAAAAAAAAAATCCTTGGGACCAAAAATTGTATCCATGTCCTACAAATGTCATATCAGCCCTTCAGACCGAAGTCTCAGCAGCTCACTGCTGCCAAGTTCAAGGATGCAGAGCAGCTTTCCCAAACAGCCGGAGAGACTGAGAGGATTCGGGTATTCGACACACCTCGCTGCTTTACGCCGCAGCTGACCATTCCGCCGGTCTCAGGGACTCGGAGCAATCCCTGTTTTCCCGGGAGAGCTCGCTCATTTGCAAGGGAAAGGCAGGGTCTGCACATGCCCGCGGTGTTCCTGCCGCTGGGGGCAGCTTTACATAAGGCAGCGCCCGCCGCCAGCCCGGCGACAGTCGGACGGAGCTCTCGGCAGGAGAGAGCGGGACTGCGCCGAGCGGGATCCTGGCGGGAGCTCATCCCACCTCCTGCGCTTCCAGAGCAGCTGCCCAGCCGGATCGGGTGCTCAGGGAGGGAACCGCTGGGCTATGGAATACAGATGTGTGAATTCAGATAGCTAAACGGTGCTTGGAGAAGGAATCTAACATGCTTCCCTATAAAGCAACATTTTAAAAGCCAGGTGCCTAACTATAAAGATGCAAAAACGTAATATCCATGAAGATCCTATTACCTAGGAAGAATTTGACATTTTGCTGCGAATGCTGTGTTGGGATTGATTTATTCTTGGAGTGTTCTGCACGGCTGGCAAAGAATAATGTTTCAAAATCGGTCCATCTCCCAAGGGGTCCAATTTTTCTTCCTGGGTGTCAGCAAGCCCTGACTCACTCCAGTGCAGCTGACAGGGGCTGCCATGCTTGTGGCATACTAAGCAAAAAACAAAAGACCTAAGGACGACCTTTGAACAACACAAAGGATGGGTATGTTTTTCATATTATCTTTTTTTAATTTATAGTTCATAATTACTGCATAGCCTGTGCTTTAATTACTCCATAGACTTACCTTGATGTGATTTGTTATTATACTTAAATGGTTTAGGGATTACATCTTTTACCCAACTGCTTTTCAGTATTTATATCAAGGTATTCTTAAAAAAAAAAAAAAAAGCTGAGTAAAAAAAAAAACAAACTGTGAAAATTAGTTGAGTCTGGCTAGGGGTTTTTAAAAGATTGTTGAAGTAAAAGATTTTAGCATGATTGAAAGAAATGACTGATGTGTGGGGGGATAACTTTTCTAAGTTGTTTTTATTTCCAGGTTTCAATGTAATTAGGCTACTGAGCGGATCAGCTGTAGCTCTGGTAATAGCCCCTACTGTATTACTGACAATGCTTTCTTCTGCTGAACGAGGATGCCCTAAGGGCTGTAGGTGTGAAGGCAAAATGGTTTATTGTGAATCTCAGAAATTGCAGGAGATTCCCTCGAGTATATCTGCTGGTTGTTTAGGTTTGTCCCTTCGATATAACAGCCTCCAAAAACTAAAATACAATCAATTTAAAGGTCTTAATCAACTCACCTGGCTCTATTTAGACCATAACCACATCAGCAATATTGACGAAAATGCTTTCAGTGGAATACGCAGACTAAAAGAGTTGATCTTGAGTTCCAACAGAATCTCCTATTTTCTTAATAATACCTTCAGACCTGTGACAAATCTCCGGAATTTGGATCTGTCATACAATCAGCTGCAGTCTCTGGGATCTGAACAGTTCAGGGGCTTAAGGAAGCTGCTGAGTTTACATTTGCGGTCCAATTCCCTAAGAACCATCCCTGTTCGAATATTTCAAGATTGTAGGAACCTTGAACTGTTGGACCTGGGTTATAATCGCATCCGAAGTTTAGCAAGGAATGTCTTTGCAGGTATGATCAGACTGAAAGAGCTTCACCTGGAGCACAATCAATTTTCTAAGCTCAACCTGGCACTTTTTCCAAGGCTAGTCAGCCTTCAGAACCTTTACTTACAGTGGAATAAAATCAGTGTGATAGGACAAACTATGTCCTGGACCTGGAGCTCACTACAAAGACTTGATTTATCTGGCAATGAAATAGAAGCTTTCAGTGGACCTAGTGTTTTTCAGTGTGTGCCCAATTTACAGCGCCTCAACCTGGATTCAAACAAGCTCACATTTATTGGTCAAGAAATTTTGGATTCTTGGATATCCCTCAATGACATCAGCCTTGCCGGCAATATATGGGAATGCAGCAGAAACATTTGCTCCCTGGTAAACTGGCTTAAAAGTTTTAGAGGGCTGAGGGAAAACACCATTATTTGTGCCAGCCCCAAAGAGCTGCAAGGGGTGAATGTTATTGATGCAGTGAAAAACTACAGCATCTGTGGCAAAAGTACCACAGAAAGGTTTGAACTAGCCCGAGCTCTCCCAAAGCCAACGTTTAAACCAAAACTCACCAGGCCTAAACACGACAGCAAGCCCCCTCTACCCCCGACTATCGGAGCCACCGAATCGAGCTCCGAGCCCGAGCACGACACAGAACACATCTCCTTCCACAAAATCATAGCAGGCAGCGTGGCTCTTTTCCTGTCTGTGCTTGTGATCCTGCTGGTGATCTATGTGTCATGGAAGCGCTACCCTGCCAGTATGAAGCAGCTACAGCAGCGCTCGCTCATGCGAAGGCACAGGAAAAAGAAAAGACAGTCGCTGAAGCAAATGACTCCCAGCACGCAGGAATTTTATGTAGATTACAAACCCACCAACACTGAGACCAGCGAGATGCTGCTGAACGGAACGGGACCCTGCACGTATAACAAATCAGGCTCCAGGGAATGCGAGGTATGAACCATTGTGATAAAAGAGCTTTTAAAAGCTGGGAAATAGTGGTGCTTTATTGAACTCTAGGGACTATAAAGGGAACGTTTTTCTCACTTTTCTGGCACAGCTCTTCCATGTCTCTTTTTTGTACATTCATAATACTGGTCATTTTACTCTCATACATAATCAACTCATTGAAATTTAAATACCGCAATCAATGTGAAGCCTGAGCTCTGGTTTAATACAATACCTATTGTACAAACCTTCTACTGATTTCATTAAAGTCTCTCTTGTTTTTAAATAGAAAACTTCTTTCATAAGTAATCCACTGCACCTGCAGCAACTGTGCCTCTGTTTAGGGAGAAAAATGACAACAATGAAAAAAAAAATCAAACTCAGTGTGTGTGTCCCCCCCTTGCCTCCCCAATCCTCTCCCCCCCCCCAGTCCTTGCTCTAAAAGTCACTTTTTGAACCCAGAACAAACTAAAGACCCAGGTGCTGTAGCATCATATGAATTTTGAGGTGTCTGAGGAGAGAGATGGTGCAGGAACAGCTCTGAAAGAATGTCTAAGTGCTGCCCAACACAAGAGAGACTATAAAGCCATTGAGGAGTTAAAGCAGCCTTAGGACATGAGGTATCACTAAAAAGCAAAGCTGAGGGAAACCAAGGCTTAATAAAAGTTTAAAAATAAAGAGCTACAATGGGATTTATTGTACTGCATTATAATAGTGTTTCTATAGGGCTGATAACTAGTAATTGAAACCTATTTATGTGACTTCATATAAAAGGTGCCAGTGTTTATCCCTACATCCAGTTGCCTTTCAGAAAGTAGTCAAAAGGCATTCATTAGATGAGGAGCAGAAATTCCTTATTGATGCAATTAGAGGAACTCAAATGTGTGGCAGCAGAAGCAAGACCACTTCCTGCACACATTTGTTTCAGTGCTCATTAGAAATTCTCTTTTCAAGGCTGTCAAAGGCATTAATGTAGCTGAGGAAATCATTAAAATCCATCATTTTCTTCTATTTCTGTTTATTTGCTGGGCTAGGCTTGTTAAGGTCGTGTGATGTGTTTTGCACACTGACCCTCTAATAAGTAAATAAAGCTTCATTACTTAAAAAGCCAAACACTGTACATTTTAGACAGACTACAGCTGCAAAGAGCTTTCAGAGAAAATTGGTTACCCACTGATCTGAGTGCATCCAAAAATCCTTACATAAATCAGTGACAAATTATTCTTCTCTCTTAGCAAAACCATAATGACATTACAAGAATTCACAGATACTCAGTTTAAATGTCTAGCCATTCATCAGTAGTTCTGGGCAAAATACAGATTTGTAACCCAGCTATTCCCTGCCTTCCTTCTCCCAAAGTCATGTATGTTGTTGGTTGCAGAAGAATATAATATCCCCCATATTTGCAAATAAATCATACCTCTAATTTTGATTATCAGGAAGGGAAGCTATTAAATAATACAGCAGCACCTTTACAGAAGCAAGTCAGTAATTTAATTATGTCTATTTTGTAACTTGATTTGGCTTAGTAAACTGCACGTCTTCAGTGGGAGGGGATGTTTCTACAAAGCAGTTTCACTGCAGCAGATCAGAAAAAGCAAAACCTTAGCAGAATGTGCTCCTGAATTGTTACTGGAAAAAAACCAATCCCAGGCAATCACCTTGAAACCTGCTAGATACAATGACAACAAAGCTAGAAAGCACCTCTTAAAAGCAACTAATACACTCGGAGGGGTTTGGGTTGGGTTTTTTTTCATGTAATGGAACCATTCTCATTTCCAAGGACTGTAGTGAGGAAAGAGCCAAGGGTAGAAGCTTGAGCCTATAGTGAACCCTGCAACAGAGAACCTGTTTTCCTGAGTAGAGGAAGGATCCCACACCATTAATAATGCAAGTGCTCGAGAGGCTTCAGCAGCACAGCACAGTTGTACCTGAGTTGTACCTTGAAAGTTGCTATTAAAAAGTCAATACACATTTAATTATCTTGGCTATTATGGGATTCAGCTTTCTACCAGGAGGCCTCTGTTATCTCTGCACTGAAGGATTAGAGTTTGCTGTAAACTTCATGTTAAGAACCATCCCTGTACTTCCCCAGGCTTTAATCTCTGCAGTGGTGACTGGTATTAGGCACAGCCAAAGAAAGAAAGATTTGGTACAAAACATACATATGTTCATATATATATATACATACACACACACGTGTATGTGTATACATATATAAATCCATATAAAAATAAAATAAAATTTTGATATTTAGTTTTAGGAATGCTAACTGCAATCAGAAATTAATTTCATACTATTGCTTTAGAATTTTTGCTATTCAAAAATATTTAATACACCTTCTAAAACTTCTTAATGGACTGTGATTGTGGATGAGTTGTCCATAACTGAGCTGAACTTTATATGCTTCCTTTTATGTTTCTTTAATGCCTCGTTCTAACCATAACAATACTCAGAAAGAATCAATCCATAACCTCCTTCAGAAAGCAATGCCTGTAAAATTTTCACCAGCTCCCTTTGAAAAATATTTTATTATGGGCATGAAATATAAAACAAGGCCAGTATGCCATTAACCATGGAGGGGTCACAACAATAATTGTAAAAAACCAGCATGTCTATATTCATGCACAGACATGCTCAGATCAATTAATTCATACGAATTCCCAAACACGCCCCACGCACAGATGAACGTGTAATTGCTGCTATCATCACTGATAATGAAAACACTGTTTGATTACACAAAAAAGATGCCCAGTGTAACTCTCTGAACCTTCTTGCACGGCCTGGGACCTGTGAGCCAAGGTGTTAAATCCCCCTCCAGTGCCTATGGCTTAGAAAACACTTTAAACCCACATCACAGCATGTTAAAACACATTACAAAATCCATGCTTTCACCTGGGCAAAGACTACATGAACTAAGCTCAACTCAGCCTCACCACTGTCAAATGAAACGCTCTGGAAGTGGCTTGTTTTGGGTGGCACAGCCACCAGAGCCACAAATTCTAATAATCTTCTAGCAATGATTTGGTCTTAGCTGAGCAACTTTCAGTCCCTGTGAAAGGCTGCCCCTCTCCTGAATAAAAATGAAGTGTTGAAGCCTCCAAGGTTCCAGAGAAGAAATTTCTCCTTTGTTTCTCTCCAGTATCTAAAATTCTGACCCCACTTTGTGTAGAGTTTTGGATATTTTGGTGCCAGCCTGTGACAAAACTGTTAAAACCTTGCTGAGGTGATGCCAAGGAATCCTCAGAGGATTTGCAGGAGCTATGATGCCTCTTACAAATCTGTGAGCCTTCACACAAGCATTTTAGGCACTACCTTGAGGAAGGAGATGTGACTGAGTGCCTCTAGTGACCTAGCTCTCCCTTAATGGAGCTGATACTACCCACACATTCCAAGTTTAGGAGAGCAAAAATGGGGTTTCAAAGTGTTTGGAGTTTGTTTTGTTGGTGGTTTTTAGGATTTTTAGTCATCTGCTATTCCTTTTCCTGAGTCATATATGGAGTTCTGGGGCTATCACTGGAACACCAGAGCTTTACAAGCCACAGACAAAGTGCAGCACTCTTCCATGCCCATTGGCATTTGCACTGGTTTTGCAGCCTACATTTATTTAAACAATGTTGAGAGAAATGTTGGTGGAATCACCAGACTGTTTCATTTTATTGCAGCACCCCCAAAAAATTTTAAGGCAAGTCAGGACTTTCTCTGTGAGACACTGTAGAAACACCTTCCAACAATCTCTTACCATTAAATTGTTTACAAGGAATGTTGAAAAGACAGACAGACCATGGCAAATGGACAGATTTGAGGGAATTTGCTTGATCACAAACCAGTTGAGTACTGGGAGCATAATCCAGTCTCCTCACACCAAGACATCATCCTAGCCAGTGGATTACTCAGCCTCTCAACGACTTAGCTCTTGGAATATTCAAACGCTATTTCAGAATAATAAACCACACAAAATGCACCTCTTCGGAAAAAGAAAATAACTGATGTTCTAAGCAAATTCGAGGAGACTGGTAATGTTCATTCACTGTGTTGAGATTACCTCCAGCAATTGCAGAGTAAGAGAATAACAATGAGAACAAGTGGCTTGAGTATAATGACTGCAAACTCCTCTGCTGGCTGGTTTCCCTGACTCACTATCTGCACTCACACAGCCATCACAGCTGAAGCTTTGGCAGTGCCCTCTGTTTTTTTACTATCACGAAATGGTGAACCTTGATATAAAATCCAATTGCAAAATGAACATGAATGTACAATATTCCTGCAAACACAATTAGAAATGTTCAGTTTGCTGCAAGCAAATGGTCTTTGCTGTCAGCCACTCAACGCTAGATAAATATTCTCCTGGATGAATTTCTGTGGAACAATAGTGACATCCAGTGGGAGCGAGTTTAATCACAGGTATCTCTAGTATATATCAATTCACACAGAGATGTGTTTTCCTTCTCACTTCGTGTCTTTCTTTATCACATGGCAGAAGCATCAAACTCTTTCAGCATACTAAGTACTCAACTGTATCTGTGTATTGAATTCATAACCTGAATGTAAGGAATATATGGAAAAAATAAGAATAGATAAATGCCAGCAAGAAACAGTTTATCCAGTGTGTAAATCACTACTGCCAGTAAAAGGCAAATAGTATATAAGTAAGCAAGGACAGGAGCTCTAACAAGTTTGTGACCACTGATTTGGAACTTACTACTTATAAAACATCGCCAAGTGACTTTAATAGACTATAAAATAAACTCATGCTACAAACAACTCATTTGACTTCATAACAGTAGAGGTTGAAAAAAATATTTTTTTTGTTTATTTTTAAAATAATGAGAGAAAGATATTATTAGACATCAAAAGGAAGGGCACTCACCATCTGGGAACAAATCAAAGTAACAGCTTCCTCTCAAAAACACACAATGTACAAAGAGACAAGAAGCAAATGATGAAAGATCAAATTTACAAACAACAATAGTGTCACACAATGGGAAACTCAGAGATGGCATGAACGTGCACCATATCTGTTTGGGCTCACAGCAACCTCTGCATGTTCTGCAGCAGCTACTTTATGCCTCAGTAACTCTGTGCCAGTGTTACTGGTATGATTTTAAACCACAGTGAATGAGATAAGCCAATGAAGTCAGGATTATAGCTGATAACAGTCAGATTTCATTTCCCTCAGGAAGATGCACAAGAACTCATTTTGCTCCCCACTGAATGAAGTACAGTTGTATTTCTAATTTTTAATGTTCTCAGGTGCATGGGGAGGTCACCTGTCAGTCCATGATCCCATCCCTTATTTTTCATGCCTAGCAAGCCTTTTGAGAATGGGTGTCATTGCAGTGGTACTGAATGGGATTTTGATGTGATTCTCAGGGTTATAGTCAAACTATGTCCTGGTATTCCTGCCAATGGAACACAGTAGGGCACAAAAAGAGCAAAAAGTGACTGAGCTCAACAGCTATGAATAGATCACCAAGGAGGTCATAAAGTAATAAAAGGGAGTTTATCCAGGACACTCTGGGAAGACTAGTGGGAGTTGATGGCCAATGGTTTACCTACCAGGGAATTTCCAAATCTCATTTAGAATGAGCAAAACCACCATAAAAGCAAGAATGAAAAAAAATTTGGAAGTAGGCAGCATCTTTTTTATCTAACCAGTCCATCATAGAAATCACATTTCCCTACAATTCTTGTCTTGCTCCCACTGTTAGGCTATCATGACCACAGCACTAGCATTCTAGTGTAAGAATAAGCACTGTTTACTGAGAAGGGACCAAAGGGCAGGTAATCCCTATTTATTAACTTCTTTATAAAGTGCTTAATGAAACCTACTGATGTTATTACAGGAAATATGACATGCTCATGTGAAAAATCACATTCTTCATCACCAAAATCAACCAAACCCTTTAACCAAACAAAGCATTTCATTCTTTACTTACAGTTTGTTACTGTTGCCCACAAATTCTTTCATTTGCCAAGAAGCAACTGAACGACTGGAGGTGTAATCTTGAAGGGGAGTTCTCCAAAAAGCCCTCACGTGTGTCACTTTAACCACTAAACCCATTCCCTTGTTGTGTTGCTGTGCCACTGATACCCTGCCCACGTGTCACAGCTCTTGCCTGAAGGTTGAATTTCTATTACTTCAACACCAGCAGTAGCATTGAGACCATGTACAACTTCATAGTTACAGTTCAGCCTTGCAAATTCTCCAAGTGTTTTACAACAGCCAGACTCAACCAATACATCACGAGCACATGTGAAAATAAAACATCTTAATTACTCATCTCCTGACACTCCAAACGAGGACACAAACGCATTACAAGTTCATTGCTTCACACCACTGAGGAACTCACCTGCTCAGTTGTGTGCAAATCCTTTTCTACTTCAAACTAACAAAACATCTAACTAGCCAGCTCAATCTCTCAGGAACCCAGCTGCTTACTGCCAGAAGAAAGCAAACCTTACCATGGTGACATTGGCACAGCCTGCAGGAGCTGTCACCACGAGCTCAGTCTTTATTAGTTATTCTCACTTGAAATGCAACAGTACCCCCAATACTTGCCATGGATTATACTGGCACTATATCCCATAGTGTGATGTAGTAGCTGTAAGAAAACATTGCATTTTCATGGGCACTAGTTCATCCATAACTATACTGAGAGAGAAAAAGCAGAAAAAAAACTCAGGGAAAAACTCACATGGCTTACAGTGAGAGCAAAAAATTAGGAAGGATCACTCAGCTTTTCCAGAAAAAGCAACTGGTTTTAAAAGATTTAAAAATCACATTCTAAATCAAAACTGGAATGCCAAATAAACATTTGTGCATTTCTTAGAAATATTTTAAACATCTATTTTTTTAAAAAATTTGCTACTGACAGATTGTGGACATCTTAAAACATCAAATAAAAAAATTCTCTTTTATTTCACACCTTCCTAAATGAAAGGGAGAAAATACCTTCTTATAATGTAAGATGTTCTTTCTGAAACTGTGGGACTGAGCGGGTATGGGAAAAATCAGAATATATTTCATCTTACTATTTTGTTGGGGTTTATATGAATGATAAGCTACTGCTAACAGGCAACACGTGCTCTAGCTGAGCATATCCTCCTGGCACTTATTTTGTGCTTCAAGGCAAATCACAGGTGGTGGGTCTTGCATGTGCCCTTTGTGGCCAGCAATGACTTACTGCATGTTTGAATACCAGCTCTTTAACTTGTGTCTATAAAAATTAGAACTCATGGTTCTGATTTTTAAATTGGGCACTTAGATTTTCCAGTTCCCTAAAGGCTGCAAAACTCATCAAATAGACTCCCAAATAATGCAATGAGATTACCATCCCCCTCCTGATCCATCCGGAACTCAGGGGAGGAAAAGTGCACAAAACATTCAAAGGTACAAAACAAGATCTCCAATGAAAGCTGGGCATCCTAATTACCTTGGTAATTCTTCCCTTCATTGCCCTCAAGATTAAAAAGTAGCTTTAGATGAGGGAAATGTGAAGACTGAACATGTGTTTTGCTGAAGTGTAGATAATAAGCAATAGTAATACATTAGTCATACAAATCACTGAACCACTGCAAACACAACCATCATAAATGGATTCCTTGTCCCAGAAATCCAGACTTTATGATGTATATTCTAGAATACACACTGTTCTTTGTTTGCTTTTCTTTATTAAAACACATTGTGCAGAAGCGTCTATTTGGCTTTTGGTAAGTTGTGTAAAAGTTGCAGGTGATAAAAGCAGAAGAAAAGGAACACAGTTTACAAAATGCAAACTGGAGTTTGCACTTCAGACTTCATCTTAACTAGTTTCCTGTAACTACTTTTTCAGTTTCCTATAGATTATCCTGTTTATTTTAAAACAGACTGTAGGAAAGATTTTCAAACCTGCAAATGGGACCTCAGTGAGGTACAGACAGGCTACCTGAGTAACAGTGGGTGGGCTGCATGTTGAAAAAGAGCACGTCCTGAGGAATTGCCTTCTGATCTGCTACAGAAAGGACTGCCACTGATTCCTGGCACACAGTTAAAATTAACTCACCTCAGAAAAATAATTAACTATAGTTCACTTTAGAAAACAGTTACAGGTTCTGAAGTCGGGGTTTTTTTTAGCCAGAGGAGTTTATCCCCCACATTCCTCACTAAAAACAATCATAGTAAATCTCGTACAAAACTCTTTAGCCAAGGTATTAGAAAAGGATCATCTTTTTCTCTTCAAAAAAAAAGAATAAACCATCAAATAACCATTCCAGCACATCAGAGTTCTGTTAGCAGTGTGATATTAGTCGTAATGTAACACTTTCATATCATAGTATTAGCCTTGCAGCCATCTGTGATATGAGTCATACCCTCGGAGCAGTGCAGGCTCCATTCTCCACTGCTTCATCCCAGCCAGCTTCTCCTGACACACACTGTACTGCCCAGAGCACACACACGCTGCACAGCACAGCAATTTCCAATTCAAAAATTCATTTTGTGTGTTATTACAGCTGTGACTCACAGTGGAACACACTTACCATCCACCTGCCAACAGAGGATCACTACACACAGGGATGGCAATCCGCCTGTGGGAATTTTTCCTATTGCAAACAGTCTCTCTATTTCTGAGCCTAAATGTTTAGTTTTCCCTACTTTAATTTATCTTTAACAACAGTTTCCAGGCTACACTACTGATACAAAATGTGGGCCTGCAGTAAAACACAGCAATACTATTTTACGAGTTTAGGAGCCTCAATTACTAGCCAGAAACTCGTCCTTCATTAAGGAGCAAATTTACTTCAGGCACACACGATACTGGACAGCATCTTCTATCCATCCCTACTGATGCTGCCAACACAAACGAGTTCTTCATTTTTCTCAGTAAGCAAGTCACAACCACAGAGAACATGGGGGGAAATTCTCATTCTAAATGAGAATCCTGTACATTGAGTCAGGCTGAGCAGAAAGCAGGAACAGTGACTGGGAAAAGGGACTGAGTGGTGTGCAGTTGCCCTTAGTTTGCATGCACTAAAGCCCAGCAGGATTCATGGAAGTCTCCTTTTATGAAAGTTTAATAAAGCACAGTAACTTAAACAATTATGCACAATTCCTTGCTATCCAAAGGATAGCAGTTTGTCTGTAGCCATGGCATGTAATGTTAAGTTCTGATCTGCAACAGCTATCATGTAGCACCACAAAATAATTTGAATTACACTCTCAAAATCTGAAAGCATGCTGTACCAGTATCATAAATCACTAATACTAATGAAATGCATTTCTTCCAAAGCCACAGAACTACTGATACATATGCTTTGGCTTCATGTATAAACTGACATGGCAAATTCTAAATTTAACCAAGCCAACTTCTTTTAAAGCTTCATCACACTAATTACATCCATCAAGTGTGTAAAATACATTTTGTCAGCTAAGAACAGAGGACTTCAATTAAATGTAAATCCTTATTCAGCACTTTAAGCTGTTAATGGCTCAAACTCGTTAATGAGATGATGAAAAGAAAATGCTCCTACATAGAGACTCTGTAGTAAGAATTTATTACAAGGACTCATTATTTCCAACTAGTTCATACACTGAAAGTATCCCACACATATGTCAACACCCCAGTATCAACAGAGAAAGGTACCAAAATAATCTTGTTTGTTTGTAAATGTGCTTGTACTCATATTCAGGGCTTGACAGTCACTTCTAAGGGAGATGGATGACCTTCTTCCCTAACCTAGAGAGCTCCAAGAAGAGCTGGTGAGGTGGCCTTAAGTAGGGGGTACTGTCAGAATGGTATTTTAGTCTAACTTTCCAGCACTTTAATTTGTCAAATAATATGAACACTAATGGTCGACTGCACAGCATGCCTGGGCTTACACATTTTTATAATGATTATGGATAGATCCTCTATTTGAATTAATTCAGAAGAGCAGTGGAAAGCGATTTGCAGAACTAAGGATGAACTACTCCATCAGGATGGGAGAAGACATGAGAGTCAGAGAAATACCCTGTTATCCAAAACTTGCAAATTTAATTTCAATTTAGCAACATCAGGATTTATGAACTTTCATCCTTGTCATAGACTACAGGATTTTCTGTCTGTGCCTATAACCTCAAGGAGGGTTATTAAGGGGTTTTCCCAATTGCAGGAAACCCCTAGTCATAGATACTCTCATAGAAAGGAAAAGTATCATTACTTTCATTTCTTTTTCAGATTTCTCTGTCCCTCTCCACTTCCTTTCTTTCCTCCAGTCTGAGCTCCTCTTCTCTTTGATTAGCTATTTCACACAAATAAAAAGAGAATCCAAGGGCTACCTGCCCTATACCAAATGCCCTCGAATTTCTACCAAGGCATGCCCCTGCAAAGCCTTCTTTAGAACCTCAGCTCCAGCAGCAAAGAAATGTTAGAGACATTTTCACGACTGTTTTAAATTACTCCCCCTGGTAGAGAAGACTCATTGATCAAATAACAAGTAAAATGAGAGACAGGGAAGTGACTCATGCTCAAATACTATGAAAAACAAACCAAAAAAAAAGATAAAATAAAGCAGTTTGGAATATTTGTGCCTTCTGCAGGAACCCCATCCTATCAATTTTAAGTGAAAATCAACATAACCTCGAAACATTGCTACGCATGAGAAAACAAAAGCCATCTCAAATGCTGGCCCTTGCTGTAACAGGAAGCTGATTAGCTACAAAGAACTGAATTTTTTTTGTATCACTGCTTTATTGGGGCACTGCATGAAAGACAGGCCACGTCTCTGCAAAGAGGAAGCAGATTTGCCTAAGGTTAATTCCGCACCAGCTTAATTATTAATTAATCTCTCCCAAATGGATTTTTTTAATGCACTTAAAAAGGACCTTTGCAAATAGAAGTGCTCTGTTTATCGATAGGATAGTTTTCCAGGCAGGCAGCTATGCTGCAGTGTATAGACAGCATTCCTTGAGCTGATGTGCTTCATTAAAATGCATGGTTATAACAGGCTCTTAGAACTGCAGCTGAATAACCCATGATCCCCTTTTCTTCAGTACCACAGAACATTTGCGTCTCTTTAATAGGGCTGTTTCAGGATTTAATCAAAGATTTACAATCTATACTCAGGAACAAGGACTCTACCTCCTTTTAAAAGGTTTCAAATAAAACACTCATTTTTTTAGAGATCCCTTCTGAAAAATCTATAGCCTTTGTCCCTTATCTGCACCTTCATTCCATTTAATGTCTGTTTTATACAATTTAATACTTTCTCTCCCATTTCTCTGCATGCCCAACACAATGAAAACACAGAGACTATCACATGTTCTTTCCAGCATAAATCTGGGAGTCCAATTTTGTTGAATGAATTAACAGCTTTGAAGGGGGTGGGTAACTGAGGAACTGCAGAAGCCAATGGAAAACCTGTGTTAGGCAGTAGATGGAGCAAGACAGAAATTCTGTGGAAATCCACCTGCTATGTAGCATTTGCTAACACTGCAGTGGTGCTGCATGCTAATGTCAGTAAGAGAAAGAAGGGGATTGGCAAATCTGTGAAGATGTATAGGCATTAAACTGTTCGCAAAACAGCCTGGAATAAAGGAATGTCTCAAAGTCAAACACTCAACGTTACTCAGAATCACAGCCCCTCTCTATTTGTTAATACATTCCAAAAATCACTGTGATAATTACAAGGCTCATTTAGTCAATAAGGGCAAAACACGGGGACCCATGAAAATTAATCCTCTTCAGTTGGATTTCAGTTCTGACTGTACCTGACCCAATTCCTTCACAAGTGAGACCACTCGGTCATTCACTCAGATCACTTGTGACAGTACTCTAAAGTGATCCTCCATTTCAAGGCCAGGTTGGATGGGGCAGTGAGCAACCTTTCAATCCCCTGACTCAAGACCTCTACTCAAATACCTTCACTGGGTTGGCCTATGCATCTTTTCCAAGCAGTACTGGAAGTCTCCAGTAAGTTGATGAACTTCAGAGATCAGAGATCCTTCAGAGAAAGATTAGGTATTAGTTCTCATCTGCTTCACATCCAGCTGGCCAACCCTAAAATGCCTGAAAAGCAGCTGTTCTCTAAGCCATATTTTCCTTTCTAAGGGGCAAGTTCAAGTACAGCTCCACAGTGCAGGCTGCAAAAGGGTATTGGCAAAACCCTACTGAGTGTCCAGGGCAGCCCAATAACTTCAGCAAACACCTTCGAATTCTTTTTATGCCTCTGAAGCAACATAGGTCAGTGAAGAGTCACTGCACATCCCTTCTCTGCTGGTTTGTTTAATGGACAAAACTGTGCACTTCCCAGGGTCTCCACCAGCAGCATCAGCTGCCTCAGGTTAGCTGTCGGCTCCAGTGTGGTGTTTTTTAAGGAAGTGTTGTTTTGCTTGACAGTAATAACACTGACTATAAGAACAACAATATATATAACTGCCTTGTGCTTTCATCTTCTGTTACTGTTCCAGACAGCAAAGTTTGCAGAGCCTGTGGGAAAGAAGCCAGTGACCATTAACCTTCACTTTATTTTACGCTTTTATAATTTTAGGAGTTTAGTTTCAGACTCACAGTCTTCAGGGCTGCAGAGCTGAGACTGGAGTGAAATACTGCAAAGCAGCAAATGCATGGCACAAGCTAAAAGACCCTTTTCCTGAGACCTCTGGTTATTTCCCCCAGCCCTGGTGGAAAATTTATGTGAAATTTATTTCAAGGCACTTTGCAAATTTTTCTCTAGTTGGAGTAAGTGTGATAGAGTTTTGATTTCAAACGTACAAGGGAGAGAGTTTTTCAAATATTCAAGAAGAATCCCATGAAATTTCCACTAACTTTGCAGCACAGATGCTTTCTGCTTTTGTAACAAAGAAATACCTCCTGGTTTGATAGTGGCCAGTTCAGAAGTCACATTGAGTAGGAAATACCTGACTGTCTTTCAAAGTCTGAATTTCTTGCCAGTGGACTAGATGAATCAAGGTTGGAGAGATGGCATACTCATCTCTTTGTTTTTTCCATCTATATGAATCCAGCAGAAAATTCTACTGCTGTTAAAAAGCAGGAAATTCCTCTTATACCCTCATGCTCTCCTTTTCTTTAACTCAGATTGGTCCCCTGAAACCCAAGTTATGACTTTTTCAAATAAGTTATGACTTTTCCAGATAAGTGTCCCATGAAACACAAAGACAGAGCTTAGTAAGAACGCACTGGCCTGAGGACTTTGAGGATATGGTTACGATAAAATCACAAAGGTGTTTCACAGAGTTTAACCTTCATGACTAATTCCTGCATCAAAGCATTCCAAAAGGTTAGCTGAGTTTTATGGAACATTCCCATATGCTGCAGTTTGCAAATCAGTGGTATGAAAGTAGGACAGCGGTACCGTGCTGACAAGAGGCCTTAGCATTTAACAATTTCCTCACTAAATAAGCGTGACTTCTGATGACTGCAACAAATCCTCTCGTCTCAGCTTTCCAGCACAACACACAGCAGTTCAAGTGTGCCCTCCCACAGCATCCACATCCCTCTGAGGGCCAGCCTGCAGAAGCTCAAACACAATGGTGCTCTCCCTGAGGAACAGCACCAGACACATAAACAGCCTACACTTGACTTAGATCTTCCCAGACGTCTGTTACTCTAAGACATGCAATGTTATTCCTGTTGAAATTGTGATCCCCTTGTGTAAACTTAGAGAATTATTTCATTTAAGGTTTATAAAACAAGGTACGAGGTAAGCCAGCATCACAGTGAAGAATTATTTCATCATAAACAGCCCTTTTTGCATTCTGTTTTTCAAAGGTTTGACTGCTTAAATTAGCTATTAGTTCCTTTTACACACAAAAACTGTAGGAGACAGTAAACAGGCTTTCATTGGAAAAGAAGGTGGCACCATTGATTCTTTACATTTTCTAGAAATTAGGGTCAGGGGGTTCAGGCCATCTTGACCTGTAGGTGGAAAACAGCTAATAATGCACTTTGTGTCTTGTCCCAAATGCTCCTCAGGGAGGAGAATCTTGAGCCCACACACACTGTAAAAAGGGTTGGGTTTTTCTGAGTTTTACAGGTTGATGGCTTTCAGTAACAGACTCTGTAAATCTTTTATAACACTGTCATTCCTGCACTTAATATTCCAGGTGGGAAGGGATGTTCCCAGATGCAGGGAATGTTCTGACATGCTGTGCTGTGCTGCTGCAGAGGAGTCAGGCTGCTGCCCACCAGCCCACAATTACTCCCAAACCAAGGGAAGGCAAAACCCATCATATTATTTTCACTTTTACAAGTCAAGTCAGTCCCCCAGTGAGCCAAATATCTGTTGTGAACTTCACTAACCTTCATATTTGTTTAAGTTTTGGGATGTTAGCAGATAAGAACATAAAGATTTCTTCTAAGTAATACCCCCAGTAGGAGGAGTACATCTCTTGTTTCGTTTCTTTGCTTGGTGTACACAGAAATCAAAGCCATGAATCTGGAAAGTATTTTCCTTACTTGGAGTTTTAACATCATGTATTAAAAAAAAATCTAATTTTCCAGGAACTCCAAGCTCGTCAAGTCAGTTATCTATCACTTAATAAATTAAACATTTTAACATTCCTTCCTAACTGCTTCAATAACAGAATTATTTCTAATTAGAAATAAATATCACACCTTAAAGTAATCTTAACAACAAAAATATTGAAGCACCTTTCATTAGAGAGTCTTGAAACACTTTGCAAAACATTATTAATCTCATTTATACAGACAAGACACCTGCTCTGGCTTCCTTTCAGGCTGTGGCAGCACTGGGAACAGATGCTCAGCCTCCCATGGCTGTGGCACCCTGACCATGTCACCCGTGTTCCACACAATTAAGGGCAACCCTGCTTAATCAAGCCAGAGTGGATTTCCATTTCTCTTTAGACATTAAAACTAGTACTCAAAAAGATGTCCCACCTTGCAAAAGGGGCTATTCCTCACTGCACTTTAAGACTCTGTTCAAGCAGTGACCTCTTTGTGAGATTTGTGGGAAGAACTCTCACCACACACAGTCACAGGTACCTCACAGCCCTCAGAGGGGCTTCACCAGATTTTCCCAAAGGCAGGGATGCTGTAACTCTCAGATGGGACCAACAGCTTTAAATGGGCAAGGGAGTCTGGAGCTCCTCAACTCTGTTCAGAAAACTCTAACAGGAATTGCCTTTGTGTGGTAAAAATTAATTTTGTCATCTTGGCTACAGTCTGGTCTCTATTTCAGCAGCAGTGCTGATCACATTTTGGCTTATCCAATTAACATAATCCCATTTTATACAGCCAAAATTATGTATCATCTTCTCTATAGCCTTTCTCCATTTTTAAGAGTTTAATCATTAATATTACTTTATTGGTTGTTTTCTTACTCACTTTCTAAAATGTTGCTTGAAATCTAGCCTGTCAACCCATAAAATGAAGTTACTCAGTGCCTGTAATCAGCATGGAGGCCTGTTGAGGTTTGGCAGGCCTTCCTCCTTCAGGGACAGCAGATGATGGTGGCCTACTGAACTCCAGGGAAACACAATGCTTGACAGCAGAGCAACACTGCATTGAAAAGTACTGTATATCCTCCAACAAAGTAAACAAACCAGAACTCTCTCAACATTTATACCAGCAATTATCATCACCATAAAAAAATCCAGGGTTTCATTTTGTTCATTTTAAAAGACTTATTCCACTTGGTGAATTGTGGCTATTTTTTCTAAAGTGGCTCATAATCCAATTGCTCACAGATTTATGTACACTCACATAGTAAAATTATTACTGGGAATGTCTATTCAGATGAGAACTTTCTGAAAATTGAAAAAGGGACTAAAATCAAATTTTGTACTTATCATTTAATAATCTAGAATTAATGAACTTTTTAATTGATGTCAGTGGAAATCACAACTTTGTATTTATAGTGCCAGACAAAATTCAGTTTTATTGATAACCTCTATACTGATTTCTAGTATTGGTCCTACCCAATATGACTTAGTAAAAACATGCTGATGCTGTAGCTATCATTCCCTCTAAAAAATTTTTAAAAATAACCCATTTTTATCCTAGTGTTTATACTAGAACCAGTAAGTAGCATTGAAACACAGCTGTCTATGATAAACTGATGAAATCCAGCTTAAATGGACAGGCAGCGACACAACCTGGCAACAACCACATGGCAGTACTTCACTTCACTGCTAACACCACAGACAGAAACGAGAGATGTGTCCAAAAACCAGACAACTCAAAAGAAATAGTCCTTTTTTATTTTTTAATATAAGAAATATTAAAATCAAGTGACCCTTGCTGAGCACAAAGCCAGGCTTGCCCAGGCAGAAAGAACAGGGGATTATTGAGAAGGAATGTGCTACCCCACCCTGCATCCCACATCCTCTACAACAGCAGCAGCTCAGGAGCATTCTGTGACATTCCTAAACAGGGTCCAAACTGCCAAAGGCTGCTTTTCTCCATCTTGTCCTGTAAAACATGATGGCAGGTGAGGAGGGGGTATAAATTGCATTTTACAGGTTGAAAATTCTGACCCAGCTTCCGATGACCACATTAACATCACAAAGGAGTTGGAATTCTAATGAGATGGCACCGGAAACACTCAGAATCAAACTGAAACAAATGCCAACTGGAAAACTGTTTTAATTCCATTGTGCCTCTGTTTAGAAAGCGCAGATCACAATGATATATGATATAATAATCTACCTTAACTGCAATGATGCATTTGCTGGAGCACAGACAATTGCAACGCCTCGAAAACTGTGGAATTCATGTACAGGGCACTGAACTGTTTGTGCTTGCTCCTGAGCTAAGAACATCACAAGCACAGTAGGAAATGTCACATTAGACCTGCCTAGCAGGCTTTCTAACTGTGAGTAACCTGTGTATAACAGGTAGAAACAAACATGTACAAAAAAAAAAAGACAGGTTACAAGAGTTAGAAAATGCTGCTAACATATCCCTGCAGGCAGGTGAATCACATATTACACTTTAAATAACATACTTGTGAGTGTTCTCATTATACACTTAGAAATGGAACCTTTTTTATACAGAATTTTTACTGAAACCTTAACATCACTGAGTTCTGGCAGCAAGTTCCATAGATGAATTATGGACGATGGATAAAAAGATTTTAATAGGCCATTTTAAAACCAATTCCCTGTCCCTTGAATCAAATGCTCCTAAACATTTTCCTCAGCAAACTCCAAACCATTTCTTCTTCAGTTAATCTTGCTTGGTAATATATAATTAGAATTGACCATAGACTCAAGAAAAAAAAAAGCATAATACTGACACAGAGGTATTATTAATTTTCAGTGTATTTTCTAGTCTATCACATACATACCAATTTACATCATCGCTGTACTCTGAACCAGCCTTTGAACAGTGTCCAAAAGGACACCACATACTCTTTTCTCTCACTCCCAACACTTTGCTTAAATACTAACAAGCAGATAGTTCAAAGTATTCCTACCATTGCCATTGCCAATGATAGTATTCCTATCATTGCCAGTGAGGTATTACCTCACATTTGTGAATTATAGAATCAAAGAATCATAGAATCAACCAGGTTGGAAAAGACCTCCCAGATCATCAAGTCCCACCCTTGATCCAACCCCGCCGTGGTTCTCAGACCATGGCACTGATGCCACATCCAGTCTCACCTTAAACACCTCCAGGAACGGAGAACCCACTCCCTCCCTGGGCAGCCCATTCCAGTGCCTGATTACTCTCTCTGTAAAAAATTTCTTCCTAATATCCAACCTAAACCCCCCCTGGCAGAGCTTAAGACCAAGCCCTCTTGTCTTGCTGATCACTGTCTGGGAAAAGAGACCAACCCCCAGCTGGCTACAACCTCCTTTCAGGCAGTTGTAGAGAGTGAGGAGGTCTCCCCTGAGCCTCCTCTTCTCCAGGCTGAGCCCCCCCAGCTCCCTCAGCCTCTCCTCATGGGAATTGTGCTCCAGACCCTTCCCCAGCCTCGTTGCTCTTCTCTAGACCTGCTCCAGCCCCTCCATGTCCTTCCTGAACTGAGGGGCCCAGAACTGGACACAGCACTCCAGGTGTGGTCTCACCAGTACTGAGTCCAGGGGAAGAATCACTTCCCTGGACCTGCTGGCCACACTGTTCCTGATCCAGATCAGGATGCCATTGGCCTTCTTGGCCACCTGGGCACACTGCTGGCTCATGTTCAGCCTCCTGTCAATCCAAACTCCCAGGTCCCTCTCTGCCTGGTTGCTCTCCAGCCTCTCTGTCCCCAGCCTGCAGCGATGCAGGGGGTTGTTGTGGCCAAAGTGCAGGACCCGGCAGTTGGCCTTGTTGAACCTCATCCTGTTGGAATCAGCCCAACTCTCCAGCTTGTCCAGGTCCCTCTGAAGAGCCCTCCTGCCTTAACTTTGTTTGGTATGCTAGTGCTCATTCATCCAGCTCAGCTGAGTTCTGGAAGGTCCTGATTGCATTTCCCAGGTTTGACCGACCCAGACAAATGTGTATTATCTGCACATTTTGCCATTTTCCCTTTCACAGGCACTTCAAATTGTAGCACATGAATCTAACCTGAATACCTGAGGGCTCTCTGCTGTTAACCCCTTGCCATGTGGAAAATTGACACCTCATTGCCTCTGTTTTCATTTCCAGACAGTTCCTACCAGAGAACAGAAGCTCCCCTTTCACCTCAGGAATATTTAGCTGCCTATATAGCCTCTTATGATGAACCCTAGCAAAGGCTGTCTGAGAGCCCAATAAATTCCGTCTCTTCTTTACCCTGTCAGACAGTACTGAGCAGCTGTTGTGGTACAGCTGCTCTAGAAAAAAAATATTTTCTGGGTTGGTGCTACTTTTAAGCACCTAAGACAGCAGTAGTTAACACCCCCACTTACCACAGCTACTTGACACGACATTGAGGAGACAGAAAAAGCAGCTACATGCTGTATTTCAAATATCTACCACACCATCTCCCAGGAAACACATATGGGCTTCCCAGCAGTGGTTCTGAATTTTTCTCTATAGTGAGTTCAGGTAACTCCCATAATGTCACCCTTAATTTAGTTGTTTTCTGATTTAGTTACACTTAGTGGTAGTTTACAGCAGGAGGTGCTTATATTAGGCTAGACACTCTACAAAACATGAAGGCTTTGTAGGGTGTAAACGTGTAGCTGTTTTCTTCAGTCACATGCCCTGGATTAAATCTAGTAGAGTTTATTACAAAGCTATCAATCTGCAGGGAGAATTCAGACCACAGTTCTTTCACTTTCCCTTTAGAAAGCAGTGAGATGAATATAAAAATCAAGGCTTATTATGCTAAAAACTACCATTCAGTAATGGGTGTAGAATTAAATTTGATTAGTGTCTTACTGATGTACAATGCAAAAGGCATGTAAATTGCAAAAATTAAAATCTATTTATTTACGGTTGGCAAATAGAAGTGTATGTAATAGGAGACACAAATAGCATGCAAGTTTAAAAGCATAGCAAATGTTCAGCGAAAGGCATATTTACTTGAAGTAATTTCTGTTATTCTAACAATCCATGCATGAATGCCTCCACAGTATGGTAAAAAAAGAAAAATAACATTATATAAACTATTTGATTATAAAACACACATGAGATCAGTTGCATTTTGTATTTATCCTATTAAAACACCATCTTACAAAAACTAATACAGGCTCATCTGAGCTATTTTTCATCAAAAAGACAATTGGCCCTCTTTATCCCACAAATAAATACACCACAGATTAACGCATTCCAAGTAAACATATTCTTATACATCTTACATATATAAACCCAGGAGCTCTGCTTATTAACAACAATAATTAAATACCCTTAAATGATATCTCCAGATATATTTCTGCCACTGTAATCCAAACAGAATTTTATTAGAGGGGTTTTTTTCAGACTCAGGTCTCCATCAGCAATTTCCCTTTAGGTTCCTAGGACAGAGGTTTAAAAGTTTAGCTCTGGTTTGAACATTGTTCACCTTTATTTTCCCTTCACAGTTCCATCCAGTGTTCATTTTTAATGTACTTCAAAATATTTGTAGATATATACTTAGAAAAGGCAAAACCTTTCAAAATACAAAGCCATTATAACACATCTGTTGAGATGGAAGCTTCCATTTGTGTAAAAGTAGAAATACAGCAATTTTCATAGTAATGAAATGCAGACCCTTATTTACAAAAAGAAAAGAGCAATATCTACCTTGCAGGTGCTAACAGAGCAGGGTTTATTTTTACTTTCTGCAATAAACTTAAGCAAACAAAATTTAAATAAAAAAAAATTTGCAACGAGGCTACAGAAATTTCAATGTAATATGGAATCTTCTGAGTTCCATGCCTGCTATTACATCTGGATTAGATGTATTTGTACTAAGGTTGTCCTTACAGCCCTGTAGAAGGTTAAATATTCTTTCATTTCTGTAATAAATCAGCTGTTCTCTGCTTGCATGTAAAATGTTACGTGCTTATAAAACAGTATCTGGTGGTGAGAGAAAGGAGGGGACAAGACTGACATACGAGTCCAAAATTTGCTGTGGTTCAAAATCCTATTTCATTATACAGCTTTATGCATCTCACTGCAAAAATAAGACTAAAGATTTTCTCACATTATTGTCTCCATGATACATTATTGATGATAATTAAGATCACCATAGGAAGTGATTTGGACAAATTTCCAGAGCAAAGCAGTATGGAAAAACATTTAACCCTAATTGTTTGGGGCTTATTCTTCACAAGTCAATGTATATAATGACACAAACATTCTCTTTCCTCACTAAATATATTGCAGCTCCAGCTTGTCCTTGTTTCATTTGCTTCATATTTCTAAAGTGAAACTGGAACAGTACAGAAAAATTTATCAAATGCTGTCAATAAAGAGCATTCCTCACAATGGCCGTGGCCTTTTAGGGATTTCAGGGCAAGTCTTCAGTTTCAGCATCTGCACCTGTGCTCAAAATTCATCCCCAAAAAACATTAACTAAGGCTGACTCAGGAATGGATGTAACAGCCAACTGAAATTCATGAATTTCATTCACCCACTCCCATAAACATAAACCCACAACAAAGCACGGACACTCATCAGTCTGCCTGCAGAATTCATCTGAGTATTGACATTTGTAAAACAAGTAGAGAATCCCCAGAGGGAGGCACACTCATGGTTACACTTTTATCTCCTTTCCCTCATAATGCAGCCTTTCCCAAAAGAGACAAAAAACCTAACCAAATATCCATGACTTTCTATAAAAATGCTGAGAAGGTTAAAAAAGAGATGAGTAAACTAGAACACCTGACTTGTAAGTACCTTTTAAAGCATGTCAAACACATAGAGGGAAGAGATAATTATTGGTACATAAGTATTTGGACATAAAGGATAAAGAAAAGATGTGATAACTCATGTCAATAGAGCGACCACGTTAAGAAATCATATTACACATAGCTTAGAATCAAATCAGAGCTTGGTGAAATGAAACAATGAATAAAACAGAATCTCTACAAAACCAAGTCCATATCCAAATACAGGAAAAATATATTAAGGACAATCTTATCTCTCACATTTGGCAACAGTGACCCTGTTATGCCCAGAGAAACTAGAATGATTGCTAGCACAGGACAAAAAACCCAGCAGTAATGGTAGAGTTTAGTTGTTTCAGACACGCTGTGGTGCCAAGTCTAATATGCAGATTGTACTTCATGGAGTGACCAGGCAGGGAACCCACTAAAACAAAGCCATCCTATGACAGTCACAGCAATGCTGAGCCCCTCAGCGAGAATATTACTACCAAGAGACAATCTGTAAGATGGACACTGATATAGGAAGATTCAACATGACTAAAGTAGACAAAATTAAAAAAAAAAATCCACTTGATTTCAAAAAGGTGATCTGACTAAAAATGAAAGCTTATCAAAATAAACAAAATATTAAAAGTTAAGTGTTGGCAAGTATGTGAAGGCTGGGTAAGCACAGCATATTAGAAGGTGAGAGCGAGCATATACACCTGACCTCAAAAAAAACTAACAGCAAAAAAGCCACTGTGTTGAAATGGCAGGTTAAGAGGGGGTATTAGAAACAACAGCACCCAAAAAGATTGTGGCATATGCATATCAGTATAACAGAGAGGAATACAAATCATGGCAGGTTACTTGCAAGGAACACAGTATGACAGGCCACAGAAGAGTTTAAGGAGCAAATTGCAGCATTACAATAATGCTTCACACACCTTTTTTATCATTACATCGAGAGTAGGATATCTGTCAAAGTCTGTGGGATCAAGCTGGACTATCCACAGAAGACATAGTGACTGTATAAAAAAATAGACGAATCTTTTCAGTACAGAAAATAGCTGGGATGGTTTCATAAATGAAAGAGTGATGCACCTGAAAATCTGGCCAAAAATGAAATGACATTTTATTGCAGAATAAATTGAAAAAGTAAACTGTAAGAACTCACCATGGCCAGCCAGTCAGAATTCACCCATCAACTCAAAAGAAATTCAAGGATAAAATAATTAAACTAATCACTATGACATGCTATCTAATACTTTGAAACCTTGTCGGCATCAAAAGAACAGATGACAGCACAAATGGTCCTTGAAGAAAGGACCGGTACAGATAACGTCCCTCTAATATGAACTGGTAGGCAGAAGCAAAAATAAAAGACCAAAGTAACAGGCAAATAGACAATTACCGTGCCATTTCCCCTGGGTAAAGGGTTAAGGAGACTTTTTAAAAGAAAATTCATACCTCAGAAAGCTATTGAAACTTTATGTAGGACTCCAGTAACATCTGGGAGAGCTTTACAACTAGTTCTTAATTTAAAAAATCTAGAAATCTATTAAAATTATATCCATGGAGAGACTGATTTCTAAAATGTAAATTGGCACACATAGAGAATAAAATCCAGCCTGCTAGACTCTCAATCTCCACTCTCTTAGCTGGGATTTTCAAAAGTTAACAGAACTGGGCACCAACGGGTAATTCTTTAAATACTGGAAGTGAACATTTTCTGACGTTGCTCTATGACAAAGTCGGCTCCAGCCATCCCACTAACAACTTCCTCCAAGTCACTTTGTGTGTCAAGGTAAAATTGATTCCTGGAGTGGTGTTATTTTTCTGCTTGAACACTGTAATTATACAAACCCCAAGTTGCTATTCAAGTTTAAAATAGACACATTGTTTTTCTTTCGCCACTGCTGTTCCCTTACCTTCAAAACCCTCTCAGCCCTGATTCATCACACTCCAATAGGTATTTCATAGCTGACAACATGACAGACACCTCACACAAACACACTTTTAAAGTTTATGATGTGAGAGACAGTCTCCAGGCAGTGAAGGTCTATGAACTCACCCTTTCCCCTAGCAAAGGGCAGACTGTATGTTAGCAGGTGCCCCCAAGGAATATTGAAGCAGGAGCTCACCAAAGGAGGAAGGACACGGGCGGGGGGACACCCTGTTAAAAAGCCCTCTTGGAAGCTCTGCTTCTCTCTCTCACTGCCCCTGCCCCTCTACAGCCAAGCTGCCTGTGCCCAATTCAGAAAGCAGCTCTTCTCCCCTTAAAGCTTCCCCATCAATCCATGCTTGGGGCCCAAGGTCCAGGACCTCAAGGAAGCTTCTGGCTTTGTACAGCATGTCCCCGTGAGCTTTTAAAGCAGAAGTGAAAGGAAGAATAAAGTCATGAGTGAGGAGAGAGAGCAGGGAGCAAGTGGGAAAGTAGGATAATGAAGAGGGGAAATCAAGCACTTCTGGAGACACAAAGGAATTAAAAGAACCAGACAACTGCAGCTGTGCAGTTTAACGTGGCAGTGTGAAATACTGCACTGAAACACAGGTACGGTGGCTTATTTCTGCTTCTGCTTATAGCAGTTTCTCCTTTGGAAGGGCAGCACGTTAATCAAGATCAGGTACAAAAGCCTTGGAGACTCACTAAAGCACTGCAGTTTTATAAATCTAAACAAAAGTGCACAGTGTGTCCTGCATACACTTCAAAGGAAAAAGAAATTACAAATGGATCTTGAAAGCCATTCTAAAGACCAAGAGTGTAGAAAACAAGTGATATACTCACTCTTTCCAAAACCAAGGCTTCACAGCCACCATCCCTACTTCCATCACTATTTCCTTAAACAGGCCCTTAGGAGAGATGAAACAAACTGATTTAGGTTGGTTTGAAAGCTGCACTCTAAATACCTGACTCCGAGTTGGAGCAATGCTTCCTGTCAGTGGGTGTCAGCGCCCCACGGCCCTGCCTGTGCACAGCCCCTTTCTGCAGCAGTCTGCACCTCCTCCTGCACAGGGTTTAGTGTAAATCCCTTTTCCTGGCCAGTTGGCTTTGCTATGCTGCCCACTGCCTCAGGGCTCATGAGATGGAGAGCTCCAACCCTCTCCCTAGCCACTCCTGCCCAGTCTTCAGCCTCAGACACAGTCCTGGCAGAAGGAATCTCCCCACTGTTGAAGCTGTTCAGGACATCGAAGGCATGGCAGGCAGCGCATTCATTTCCTGCCCAGGCATGTTAGGCAGCTCATAATTAAACCTTCTGCTGCAAAGCTTTCAAACATTTTCCCATTAACTTCTACAAGATAGTTTTGGAACAGCTCTACTTACATAATACCATTGTGACTTCTAGAAATATTAATTTAATCCGCTATGCCACCACTTCTATTACAACAGTAAGAGCAAAGGAGAAGCTTTATAATACAGAAGAGAGCTGGATTTAGCAATTAAACCTTCATTTGTATTTTATTTAGCCATATGAGAATTCTGCCAACATCTTCAAAAGACTTTTAACATATCTGCATTAATGCACTGCCCATAAACCACCAGTGCTTCCATTCACTAAGCACTCTAGCACAGCTATACTTGCCAGATCAGCTGGTGCATGGGGGAAACATTTCCTTGGTTTGACCAGATTCTCCAGTCAGCTCCAATGAAACAAAACAGAAGCAGCTCCAAATTGCAGCTTCAAAAGAGCTCTAATACATCGCACTTGATGTTAATGGGAAGCATATGGTCTTTCAAATAACATGCAGCCTTCAGTGACCCAACACTACTGTTCAGAGAAGAAAGAGCAGTATGTCAAGGAATTCTTACGTGAAAACAAGAGTCTTATACAGGGATGACTAATTCATCTGTTTCTAATGCTTTAAAAATTACTTGGAATGTAAGAAGGAATGATGCAGCGTTCCCTTTAAAGCAGAAAGGCAGCGTGACAGATCCTATCAGCCAACTTCACAAAGGGCCCCATGTCCAAGTCTCTGAACAAGCCAAATGAATAAGTAAAAAAAAAAATCTGAGGGAGAATTTTGCTCAGAAAGACATTCCACAAGGTTTATATTGCATCATTATACAAACATAAATTCAAGGATGCATAATATAAAGATTATGTGCTCCCTGACAATGATGCAATAGGAATTCATCCTGCTTGCAGAGATGCAGGGACAAACCTGTTGTTTAGGAGCTCTGCACATAGACACAATCTGCATTTTAGTGTAACAACTAGGACTGCCCAAATCATGCAGATTTTCTAGAACAGCCTCTTAAAACTGATTCCTTATTACCAACTCTTCTTCTGTCGACTTCCCATACATTTATGAGCGATAATGCTTTCCTGGTTGAGTCACAAACCTATTCTACTAAAACATTTTACATCTCTATGCAAGCCAAACTGATTACCCTCCTGAGCAGTCAGGAAACTTGAGTTCTCCCACAAGACTCATCCAGCTAACAGTAATAAAATAACATCCCTCTTTATTTTATTCAGAATTAAACATCAAGAAAGAGCAGTTACATTATTGATCAACAATACTGAAAACAATAATATAAATGAAAATTTTATTTATTTGGCATTAGGACCCACGGTCCAACATTGCAAGATCAGTAATTAAAGTCCAGGGCAAACTATTTGCTGTGAAGAAATTTCCCACATCTATAATTAGCCAGGGCTAATGTCTTCTCAAATGTGTTATAAGTTGTTATAGGAAGAAAAAGCTTACGGGCCAGACTGTGATCTCCTCATTTACACTGGTTAATGATAATCAGTGGTGTTTCCTTAAATTCCCATGAGTAATTTGCCTCCACAGGAGCTAAGGACATCACCATCTTGGTCTAAAAACATAGAAGACTGGGAATATAATAGAAAAAAATAACCCTTTCAGATAAGCCAAGTCCTTCCCATTCAAGTCTCTTCCTCCTGCCTGGAGAACAAAGCATAAGGGTATTTCATGAAGGAGAAGCAGCACATGTTAGCCAGCAGCTGGAACAGCAGAGACCCCCACGAGACACACAGAGACTTGGCACTTTAGGAGGGTTCTCTGAGGTAACACTGTGAGGTCTGTCAGCACCAGTGAGTGCTGCTAATGATTCCCTTCTCCACAGGGAATTTGTACTCAGGCTGACAAAGCACCGGTGAGGCTTTGATGCCCTTTTTGTTCTAGGAAAGGATGAAAACAGACCATTTAGGTATTTTCCCTGTGTCTGGGAGACTGTTCTAAAAACATTTCTTAGAAAATTAGCTCTTAAGCCCTAGGCTCTGCCTGAGAGAGATAACTAGAGAGAGACAGACTGTTAGGTGGCTTTGGCTGGGTCTTGTTGTATTAAATCTGTCATTTTCAAAGTAGGTAGAGCTGTGATTTGAAGTTTATCACTGCTGTCCCAAAACAGTGTCTGAACTACCCGCTCCTTTTTGAAATCATTTGGTTGATTTGTTTCATCCAGCTGATGAAATGTTTCAATTTCAGCATGACACAAAGCAAACACATTTCTGTGATCCTGGTTTGCTTGTTTGTTGTTAAATACCTCAGCTTCCAAAAGCAACCACAGTGCAAAGCTGCTCTCCAAGGCCCCTGACAACAACAATACTTCTGCCTGCAAACTACAGGAACAGTGAGATGCAGGGGTAAATCCTGAGGAGCAACAGGGGAGCTGACAGGAGACAAGAGGTGAGGAGAAAGGTGGTACTGAGCGGTATCAGGAGGCTTGAAGTTCCAGGGAAAGTGGACTGAGCCTTCAGCCAGACCCTGCTGCTGACATAAGACAATCAGAAGTCCATGTACTGTCTGCAAGGCCTTCAGGAAAATTAGCACAGTAGATAATGAGAGAGAAACCCTTATCAAGGAGGAGAATTTACTGATCTTTTCCACCCCAGGCTGCAGCTCCACAGTTCCTTTAAACTGACCTAATTTCAGGTTGTTGAGTAAGACAGTCCGGATTTTCTCTCCCTCACTTGCCCTGGTGCTAGACCTGGTACTGAGCACACTGGGCAGGGTTTGGGGTTTCACACAGGGCTGTGATTCAACTGAAAAGTAGTTTTTCTGCTCGTTTTAGATTCTTATAAAGTTACTTCTAGGCTGGCTCGGTTTCCTCCTTTGGCTCAGCCCAAGCACCTCAAGGAAACATTAGATTAAACGAGGTATGAAACCCCATCTGGAAAAGAACTCGGCTCCACCTTGAGAGACAGAAGATACGGTCCTGGGTAACTCTCCCACCTTTACAGCAACTCCCTGTGGTTCTTAAGAAGTCCCATCCACCACGACTTTACAAGCACTTCCATCCAGCTCAGGTTTTTTATTCACAGCAGTAGGCTCCGAGACAGAAAGCCCCTGTGTGCCTACCAGACTGCAAACAAGCACTTACAACGTATGCAACGAGTAGTGGTGACATATTTTAGACTTCCAGTAACATGGCACAGTTCAGCGAGACACCAGGAAAGAACATTTGGCTATCAGTATTCCATAAATAGCCAATTTACAAAAAAGCTGTTCAAGTTCTAGAAATCTGTCACTTTCCTATTTTTAGTTCTTTATCTCATTATTTCATACAAATGTTTGGAACAGACTTTATACTTCTAAAATTTAAAATGGATGTCTTTGTGGTTTTTGGCTAGAAGACCACATGCTTCATGGATGCAAATGGTCAGAAATTAATCTGTGTGATAAACGAAAAGAGGGATCAAATGGCAGCACAGCTCCAGTTCTGCAAATCAATGAGCAATCATTCAAAAATTAAAGAACTATACCTTTATAAGTAGAATTGACATTTATATTTATCTGCAAATAAGCAATTGATTTATTTTCAGAACCTGCTGAGATAAGTCATCTTTGAAGCTCCTCTTTGATGTTTCTCAGTGACACTAAATAGATGCAAGAATCACCTTTTGGCAATTCTCTAGGCACTTGCCCTTGCTTAGCTACTTAAAAGTCACTCCTTCTTTAGGAAGAAATCCTTCCCTGTGAAGGTGGTGAGGCCCTGGCACAGGTTGCCCAGAGAAGCTGTGGCTGCCCCATCCCTGGAAGTGCCCAAGACCAGGTTGGAGGGGGCTTGGAGCAACCTGGGATAGCAGAAGGTGTCTCTGCCCATGGCCCGGGGGTTGGAATGAGATGGTCTTTTAAGGTCTCTTCCAAACCAAACCACACCATTCTGTGATTTCCATGATTCTACAATTCATTCTATGATTCTTCTAGCTCATCAGTAGCTCCACACCTACCAACATTTCCTTCTGGGGCTTTTTGTTAGTTTTCATCCTCTTCCAGACTTGTCTCTCTCATTCCAAACTGAAAATGCCAGAGATACCAAGACAATAATTTAGAGGTCCTGCTGAAACAACGTGGCTTCAGTCAGCTGTAGGGCCTTTTAGGAAGTGCATCATAGCTCATTTCATCTGGAAGGAGAGGAGAGCAGAAGGAAAAGGAAGCAGAGAAATTATATCGAGGGCTCTTGGAACCAAGACTGCAGAAGTAATTACATGGCAAAGGCAAATCTGGGAAAGTCACCACTGCCAAAAATTCACATGAAATTCTCTTTGTGAAAGTCACCATTTAGCAGATGGGTCTAACTGTCAAATTTTTCCACTGCTGTGCTTCAGAAATATCAGTGAAATCTGAGAGGAACAGAATGACTGAAACAGAGAAGCAAGGCCCATGTGAGTCGGAGTGAGCATTACAGCAACAGGCACAGATTGTCTTTGAGAGATCTGCCCTCCAAACCCTGTATCTGCCTTCACTCTCACATTAAGAGTTTTTATAAAACTCTTAGTTGAACTTAATAGTGCAATTTAGTATGTTCACTGCCCATCCATACATGAGCTAAAACCACTAGGGATGTGCCACTGAATACTGAGAGTTCATCCTGGCAGAGAAAAGCTTAGGAACTTACTTACTTTAGACCAATTTTGCAGAGTTTATTTATTAATTTCCTAAGCCATAAGTCTGACAACTATTACCTTACTTGTATTTCCCAAGAACACTGAAATAACTGAAAATATTTCAGCATTTTCTTGGGTCATTGTTGCCATAAATATGCCATACCATTCAGGTTCACTCAAACCTAGTTTGAGCTCCTCAGTGCTCTCACAAAGTATTGCAGATAGCAAGAGAAAGTAGGCATAGAATACTTTATAAACAAAGCCTGTATGAAAGATGACTTTTCACTTTATTAATTCCAGTACAATTTGGTGTAGGATTGTGAATAATAGAAGTAATTATAGCACAACCTAATCTCATCTAAACCAGCTTCTTGGGCTTCACAGAGAACAAATGAAAAAGTTACAGAAGACCATTTAATGAAATGGGTTTTGAGAGTTGATAACGTACAGTCCCTAACACAGCTGCTTTACTGAGAAGTGGAATAGGATTACTCTTAAAGAATGGAAGAGAAAGTAATACTTTCCCACATTTCTTAACCACCAGGAATTATTCCTGTCCTTTTCATTTCCTATTACAATAAAGGTCAAGTTAGTGACTCAAAAAAAACTAATGCTGTAAATATTGACCTCCATAGGTCTGAAATGATGGCTGGTACTACTGAATCCTTGAAACATGGTTGGAAGAAGTAAGTGGAAAAGTTTTGTACACTACTGTAGAATTTTCTAGCGCTGTGTACACCCTGTGAACTCTTATATATCTGCCAGACAGTATAGACAGAAGCAATTTACAGCCAACAAGTTCTGTTCACAACTGTCTTGCACTGAGCTGACTGATCTTCACTTACAATGATTATTTAGCCATGAATTAAAATAAGAACTCTCTGCCTTTTCAACGGGTAACTCGATTTATCACAGTGTCTCTTTTACACTTGATGACAAATGACAGGATCATTTCTTTCTGGTTTTTTTAATGTAATGCAACCAGTGTTAACAGATACTTACTGCAACATTTCATTGCCCAGGTTAAACACGCCCCATGGAATATCCTAGAAGTATGTTCATAGAAAATGGAACTTTTTAAATGTCACTGAGCTGAAAAAGATAACTGCAATAATATGAGTGAAAAATTCATTTGTTCCTTCGCTGTGAGAAGAAAGCCATTCTTTTCTTCAATGAGGAGGAAAGCGTGCAAACAGCTTTGCACATGAAGATGTGTATAGAGGCCTAATTTACAAAAATAATGCAAAACATTCATTCCATTAACCTCTGCCAAAAAGCAGCTTAGGTAGGATTCTTCCACATCCTTCACAGAAACCCAGAGCTTCCAAGAAGGCTGGATGAGAAACCCTAAACTGCCTGTAAACAGTATATTCCCCAGCGGAACTCTTAGCAGCCTAAAAGCACCCCTGGGGAGCCTGGAATTGATCCTGCTGCCAGGGGCTGGATAAACAAACAGAGGAGCAGACACGGTCACAGCTTCATTTCTCATGCTTTAAAATTCCACGCTGTCATATTTGCCCAATTAGTAAGTGAGTACACAGAGTAATCTTTCTCCTGTAGAGACGAAAGCGAAGGAGCGATATCTATTTGTACTCAAGTCAGGGACACAGCATTCCTGCTGCTGCCCAAAGGTCACAGAATTCTTATGCCACCACAAGAGAAAGGCAAGCAAAATGAACCTCAAGGACACATTCAAGAAGTGGTTCGAATTTGTCATGCAAGTAAGCCTTTTGTTCATACAAAAAGAAATGTGACTTAATTTTAAAATACTACTAAATTTGAGCAGTACAAACCAGCAGAGTTAAGAGGTATTTATTGATAACATGCCGATTAACCCTCAACCATAAAAAAATCCCCAAGTCTGTAATATAGTACAATAAATGCAATTAATTTCGGTGGGAAATCTTGGATAAAATCTAATACTGGGTCTAGTTCAAGCTGTTAGTCTAGAGAAATAGTATTCCTGATATTACTTGAGAAAACTGTTTTCACTCTGAAATAACTTCCATGAAAGTTAATTAAAGACTTGTCAGTGTTTTATCATGGGAATTGGATGGTGCCTTAGCTTTGCTTCACTGTCAGAGACCCTTACTCCTCTCTCCATGGGATTTCTAATGAGCCAGGAAAGAGCAGTGGGGAAAGGAAGGGAGGAATTCTGATTAGCCAAAGAAAATAACTATCTGAAAAGCTGATTTCCCATTACAAATAGCTCTGAAATTCTATGTTTCCCACTAATAATTCACCCAGAAGAATTTTAAAACATCTGAAAACAGGTCGGAATAAGGGTTAGTGATATCAAAACTAACTAATTCATGGTGCATGAGTACTATGGATATGGGTCACTAAACTTTTTATGTATAAGGCACTGTAACATTTGTTACTTAATTACATTTCAGTAGAACTGTGGATGAATGGGAGCATCTTCTTTAAAATTCTGCCCCACAGCTCTAATTAACCTGGCACACCTACATTTAAGAATAAAAAAAATTTTCAAGAATGCCTGAAAATAACGCTGATGGGAATGATTATACAAAAAATGGAATTGGAGGAGTAAAGAACAGAGACCACAGTTACCTTCAAATAGGACAAGCAATTAATATTGGCTCCAGGATATTTGATATAAAGCACTGGAAGTCTAGCAGAATTATTTCACTCAACTGACCTGAGCTGATACACTGCATTCAGCTGCAGATACTGCATATTCAGGAAATTAAAGAAAAAGGTAAAATAATCTGGAGAAAAGAAAATTAGAAGAAACATTGTTAAAAAATTACCTATGATGTGCTGAATCAGTTGAATTTGGAAAAGATTGAGGGAAACCACAGAACAATCCCCCACTTGATAAAAATTTGTGGCAAAAGAAGTAATAATCAACATCATTAGTAACAAAACATGGGGGAAAAAATAAAAACAACAAGGGAAAAAAATCCAGTAATTTGCAATCAAAACTTTAGGTTGGATAACAGAAAGCACTTCTTCAAACTCCATTTGCAGTTTTCTCTGCAGCCTTCTCTCACAGCAATAGTATTTACTGCCTCTTTCCTACCCAGGGAAGAAAGCCCGATCTGTAGAAAGAACACTGTGTAAAAGCACACTGGTAGGCACTGAAGCAAGCACAGCTTGTAGCTAAGAGCAACTTCCATTTGGTTCCACCCAGGCTTCTGAGTTGCCAGATGTTGGCAAAGAATACATAAGCTTCTTACAAGCCACAAATAAAAAACACAATTTATCCCAGGGTCTATGCAACTTTAATACTTCCTACATTAGGCTACCGAAAATATGAAGTGGTCGTAGGCTAAAGCAATGTAAGGGATTACAAATTTCACTGTGTAAGTAGAAAACCAGGCTTTAAAAATGAAAACAAAAACAAAAACTAAAAAAAAAAAAAAAAAAAAACAACAACAAAAAACCACAAAAAAACCCCCACACAAAACAAAACAAAAAAAAAAAAATCACAGATTTGCACAACACAAACAGTAGCTGTATAAATGATACAGAGGAAGATGCAAAAGAAGTGAATAATGAGGTTCCATGATCAAGTAATGACAAAACGTCCTAGAAGTTTCTCTCCCCTGGATCAAACAGTGAAATCATCATGTATTCCAGTAAAGAGAGATTCTAAGCCACTAAATATAGAAACTACAAATCACATATTGAGCATAATGAGTAATAAAGATGCCTCAGAAATACAGGAAAAGCAGAAGTAGCCAGATATGATGTCATCAAGCTCATTTAAAATCTACCTAAAGCTAATTACGAAAGGTCAAGCTCCTCCACCTTTCAGGATAAATCAAGACTGTGTGCTCACTGCAGGGGAAAGAAACATGGCCAAGGGATAACACAGACTCTTCCTAACTTGCATCTCCCTGAAACCAGGTATAAATTCCATTTTTAAGGCCCACCCTTCTCTGTAAAAATGGCAGTGTTCAGTGGCAGCTAGTATGGTGTGGAATTTGGCAGCAATATTAATGAATCCAGTATCAAGTGCTTTAGGCATGCAGAGCTGTTCAGAGATGACTATGACCTTTTATTGTGTACAAATACATATGGCTGGAAGGTATTTAGCTTCTGGAAGCTACAAAAGGACAACATTTCACACAAGTGATATGTGTGGCACTTAGTTGTGGAGTCCACTTTGATAGCCTGTATGGTAAAGAGATCTCAGGGAAAAAAAAAATTGGTTAACATCACGGAGTTCTGAGGTACTAAAACTTACAATAACCTTACCTTTTTTCCATTTCCCACCCCCACAAGTCGCTAAAGCAGATGGAATCAGACTGGTTCCTCATGTCCCCAATATAAAGCACAGGCTCCAGACATAATGGGCAGATTTTAAACCTGATCATTACAATGAAAAATGAAGTTAAGGCTTGTTATTTAACCGAACCTTTCTGATGTTCTCACCTTCCTGTCACCTGCTGCCAGTCAGTGGAATTAATTCAGCAAGCAGATTGTGTAAAAGCAATAGATTATATGAGTTTAGTTTTCCTCCCTTGTTCCATATACTATTTCTGTTACCAGCTGGTTGGAAATGCCACCTCGGGGCCCCGCTGAAATCACAGAACTCGCCAGCACTTTGGTACTCAAAAATCGCAGAACATGAATATAAAACATGATTAGAAATACAAAAACTGTGAAAGAAAATAGAGAAGAATTTTCAAAACAAGGGATTTAAACAAGTATATTGGATTAAAAGAAACATGAATAGACAGTATTTGTCTGAATGAAACATGGCTCCGCAGCGTACGGACAGGACAGCCCACCTCATACAGTTCTTAGGTTATTCCAGCAGCATTCCATGTTGCTCTTCCACAGCCCAAAGGTCTTAGAAATGCTCTGAGAAGAACAGTCTTTGTTGTAGTGCATGTATGTAGATTCTACAATGCTGGTTTTTGCCTGGACAAGTACGCAAACAGGGCTAGTAATTTAGGATTTTTTCCTATATCAAGACAAAACTCCGGTTCTCCACTTGTCCATATCATGAGGTACTGCAGCCAAAACTGCTATAACTGTTTTATTCACAATGTCTGAATGGTTCCACTTCTTGTTCCTTACCTTAATTCTCACTTCACAAGCCAACAGCCACAGGTCTTGCTAGAACCACACTCTGTTTTATGTAATGGGGAAAATAAACTGTAGTAGAGAACTGGCCTTGATCAGTCCTGTAAGTCTTTCTCCTGTACCTAAACCAGGAGAAAAGGGAAGGCTTGGCTAATCCCAGCCCAGCAGCTCCTGAGACTCTGCCAAATGCTCCTGGGGAAGCTGCCACTGGAAAGCTCAGGTCCCACAGAACAGCGCTGTGCCTGCGCAGGCTTCCCAGCGCAAACAGGAATCCACATGGCAGCCAGGCTGCTCTAATGCTGCGGCTGAGTAAAACATTTCAGATCAAAGCAGCAGCAGAAAACCTAAATACGAGCCAGAGTAGCTCTGAAATCAATGCAGAAATGAATGAGGCCAGAGGATGGTAGAAGACACAATCCCCTGAGAGTCTCTCCCCTGTGTTTGACATATCCCTGTAACTTCAAGCACTGAAAGCCCAAAAGAAAGCCTCTCTAGAGCCCCCAAAGGTGTCCTTTTCTTTCCTAATGCAATTTAAAAGTACATCAAAACTACCTCAATCTTATGACAGGCATATTTATCCAGAAATATTACAGGTAATCACTATCCCCTTGGTATTTCTCATATAACTCATTGCTTTTGACTTGCAAAATAAACACAAGATTAAGATTGATTTTTCTGATAATTACAGTACAGTTCTGATAATTACAGTACTTTTATCAGACATTTAACTCATTTTTAGCTGCAAGTTACTCACAAAAGGTCTTATTCTGCTGCCATTATTTCTATCAAGGAGTTCAATCAAATTTAATGCCATAATTTGTTTAATAAGATAGTACCCAAGACCGGAATGAATGGATGAATCCAGCTCCCAATAAGGTTTCTGTCTCATTGCAGCTGGAATTATGCTTCTGCTAACCACACACACGTTACATGGTAATTTTCTCCCATCTTTCCCCTGTGCTAGCTTTTTGAGTGGTTCTTAATTAGCTCTGGCTTATTTATGAAAGCATATTTTGCTAGACTTTCCCCAAGAGTTTTAGTAAACAGCTATATTAAGCTTGTATTTACTTATCACATCCCCTCTAATACTTCCAAAAAGGAGAGGGGGAAGGGGAGAATGTTTAGAGGGGCAGAGCTGTGTTTGGACTGTGAAGGTTTCTCCAACTTACAGTCCATCTCTTAAGCCTAATTTCCTTCAGAAGTCGTGTTTTTCCAGCCTTGGATATGTGCAAGTGTCAATTTGTCTCCTTTCTCCTTAGCTTTTAACCTATTTTGGCCTAATCTAGTAGACGGCAAAGCTCTTAAAAACATAAAATTCTTACAAATTCTGTGAACTCTGGGAACAGAATATGAGAGCCTGCATGAATATTGCTATCAACACTGAACATCTGGTAATGATGTTTTCCACACATACTTCAGTAGTAGTTGCAAAGTTTGCAAAGATAAGGAGGTGGCACAACAATTTGTGCCATTAGAAGCGTCAGTGCTACAGGACAGGCTTAAAACCTTTGAATCTTACAATGCTTCCCATTAAAGCAATTTGAAATGAAATGAAATTTAACTGCTAGAAAAGCGGAGCTGTGAAAATATTTTCACCCTATTTTAGATCCCTAAAAACTTCAGAAACTGGCCACAAGTAGGTTAAAAGTGAAAAAATTTAAAAGGATTCAATATTTTCTTATTTTAAAAATATTCTTAGAATTACAAATTAATTTTTTGCATTGAAGAAGATATTAAGGAAATTTAAAAAAAACCCCATGTTGACTAAAATAAAGCTTTTAGATCAGTATATATTAAAAAAATGTCCTGTAATTAGATGGCACTTCTATTCAACTGTGCCAAGTTCTAGTTAAGAGAATGGAGTAAATAAGCTTTCTCCTATTTTTTTGACCTTTTATGAATTGTCTTCTATGAATAAAACATATTTTTGATAGGCATCGGAGGTTTCTAAACAAATATCAATGGTTTCAATTCTTGAATTCCCTGTCAGACTCCCTCCTGCATCAAAAGAAACCTCCTGAATGTGCAGCCTTCAGTTGTATTTCTGTTTCACATTATATAAAAGTTAAAAACAATGGCTGGCAGACAAAAACAAAACAAATATTTTTTTTTTTAAATTCTACAAGTCTACCTTCAAGATTTTCATTTTAGTTCACTGAACTAATGGAAAAATCACAGCAATGAATTGAGTAGGATTTCATCCGAGTGGTCACATCACTTCTTTCCTGTGGCTGAAGGACTCTTGAAGATTTCTTTGTGTCTCCCAGTGAGTGAACCACTTAATATCTCCTGTAACCACTTAAATATCCCATGATTACATTAAGGACCATTCAGGAACATTTGTCACAAGTTTTTAAATTCTTAGGAATTTCTAAAAAATGTCCCAGAGCAATTATTTGCTTATTCTAATAGTCAGCACCCCCTCTGACACTGCATAGTAAATACAGTCCTTTACACTTGGAAACAGTGGGATAAACACAAGCATTTGAGAAAAAAAAGGGACACATAGTCGAGGCACAGGATTGAAATTTACTCCCATGAATTTTTCCAAAGTCTTGGGAAGTTATCTAACTTCTTTCCTTCAATTTCTCTCCTCTATAAAATGGGAATACTAATAAATATTTAACAACTTTTGCAGGATATGATGAACATTAAGGCACACTTGTAAACTTCTTGAGGGCTAAAAACACTATGTAAAGGCTAAGTACCATTCCCATCATCAGAAATTCATGGTGTATCCTTTCCTCCTCCATATATATGACGGCAGGAAATTATCTTACCAAGGAGATTGATGGCACCTGGAAATTGTAGGCAGCCACCCTCTAAATTACTGTGCATGAGTCACTTTAAAGTATTACAGTTCTTGACTCAGTGGGACTGGATTGACTCAGGCATATATTGTCAGCAAGTCATTCTGGAGATGTTTGTGAGGGAGGACTTGTCACTGAAGATGACCTGTAACCAGCACGGAAAGCACCCGGGGCAAACTTCCCAACGATGGCAGAGGCATTGGCCATATTTCAGTATCCCCATCCCAAAACATGCATTTCTGATCATGTCAGATGGAAACTGTGCTGATGTATCACACTACCAGCACCAGCAAAGCTGGATCCAGATCCAAATTCAGCCCTGTGACATCGTGCTGCCTGCAGCTCTCCGTGACTTTTTTCCCCACGGACATCATTACTGGTACATGCCCTTGTGAAAAAAGGAGGAAAGGGGCCAAGAAATGCCACTTAGGTTCAAGGCACCCAGCACATCAGATGAGGAACTGCTCACACAACAGATATTTTAATCAAAAGCAAGTTTAGAATAAGACCTATTTCTGACTCTTTCAAACAATTCACAGCCATATCCTCAGCACATTTACATTAAGGCAGTTTCCTTAGTATTAGTAGAGCTCTGCTGCTAGACAGGGGATGAAGATTGGTTATTCATTTCTTGGACTTTAAATTAAGCAACACTTGAGGCATCTGAAGATGAACCTCCATTGGAATTTCATTCACAGCTTCATCTTTTGACGGTCTGTATCTGTCAGTCTTTGCAGGAAGCAACTTCGCTCTGTTAACTCTATGACAGCCACAGTATAAGGCCATGAGCTCTTTGGGTGTAAATGAGATAATATTGACTGACATTCCATGTGGCAGTGACAGCACATGCACTGAAGTTTAGAAGACTAAATTGCAGCCTTCAGGCTACCTCGACACCCATCTTGCCTGCCCAAACTCTCCATCATTATTTTGGAATCCAGCATGAGACAATCAAGGGTTTGCCCAAAGACCGAGGACTTTTAGTTAAAAATATTCTCATCCTTTCAGTTAAAAATATTAGCATTAACAACCTCAAAACATGGTCTTATGCATCTCAGAAACAGAATACTAAAATGGAAACAACCAAATATGTAATTCTTTTTCCTACCCCACCTGCATAAGGCTGCAAAGAGTCTCATATCTTAGTTTGAGGTTTGAAGTTCAAGGGTTAAATTCAAACTGCTAGAACACATCTTCTTCTGAAGGCAATGAGCAAGTTCAGTGGTATTTTATGGACTGAAAAACTGTTTCATTGCTTTTCATCTTCTTGTTTCCAGACTTAGCAAGTCCAACTCTTTCAATCTTTCCTCACAGCTATTATTTTCTAGGCCTCTTATTTCTCCAGTGTATTTACATCCTAAGAGTGATGCCCAAACCCAACACAATATAGTTCCTTTTCCATAACTAAGCAGCATCCAAACTGCCCTTATCCTAAGCATGAGTATTGCAAACATTTCAGCAATATCTGTTATCTTTGCAAAACCAGAATCAAGCCTCCCACCTCTTGTGATTTTGCTGTGTGCGTTTTCCCAGCATATAATGGTGAGAAAAGTGAGTTTCATGGTATTAAAAACAAAAAAAAAAACTCAAAAAAAAAAAATCAAACAAACAAACAAAACACACACACACACACACACAAAAAAAAAAAAAAACAAAAAAACCAAAACGCAAAAAAAATCCCAATCTTGCTCTCTTGGCTGTGAGGAAGAGACTGAAAATCTGAAATGAGCAAACAGTAAAGATCCCAAAATTGAGGTGAAAAAAATAAATTTTAAATGTATTCATTTCTCATCTCCTTTTCCCAAACTTATACTGTGATTTTGTACAGTCTGGTTCATGACTTCCAAACATTTCCAACAAATTGTCAGAGCTTCATACAAGCAACAAAGCAAAAGGCATCCCTGAAAATTCTTTTCTCTGCTACATTTAGGATAACAAGATGTCTACTGATCTGGTGTTCTCTCAGCACTAGAGTAATGGAAATCATAATCATAAGTCATGAGTAACTCAGTCTCTACTGTGAATTTTATAATTTGGTCCTTAACATCACTTTGCATTTCCTGTTTCCAAAGAAAAATGAATACTGTCACACAAAGCTCATTAGAAAGGGTACTAGACCAGTATTTTCAGCCTTACACATCATGATTGATGTTGGGAAGAATACTCTGGAAAAACTGAAGCTGAAAATCTCATTTGGATTAAGTTCTTTCACATGATCTCAAAAAATGAAAAATGGCTTAAGGTCAGAGAAAGCAATTTCTACACGTATTTTCATTGTGCACAAAAGACACATGAAGTTCTGTCTTCGATGGATACAATTCTTCAATTTAACGTTCATTTTGACATGATAATTTTAGGAGTGACACGAGAAAAGTAATGTAAGAAAGTAGAGATATGTGGAATTATGCCAGTAAGAAGTTAAAGGCTCAAAACACTTCTGAAGAGCATGAGGTTAAGAAAACCTTTCTATTCATTTTATTTAACACTGCATAAAAAGAGGTGCCAACTTATTCCTAGCAGGCCTTTTTTCTTCAGTTATGCTCATTTCCATGGGTGATAAAAATCAAATATATTTTAAGCCAACAGACAACTCAGCATTAAAAGACTGCAAAAAAAAAGGTAAGGAACCACTTAATTCTCAACCTATTGCAGAGAAGCATAAATTTAACTTCTATCAGGAAAAAAAAACAGGTTTCCTGCAGCTCATACCCTCTGCACTGGACTGGCCAAACTCAGAAATCCCACAAGCTTTACTGACCCTTTGTAAACCCAGGCAATGGTGTGAAAAAGGAAACGTGTCCCTTCACCTAAACAAATTGTTTCCCTGTTTATGATAATGTAACTCAATATAAAGAGTCACCTGAACTGCCACTTTCTTTGATTAGTTGAGATTTTATAGCTAAATTCCAGGATAATATAGGTGTAGGATTGTATGCCACATCAACCACTAAACACCAGACCAGCTCATCTGCAATAATTCCACCTTTGAAGTGAGAGTTTGAAAGACTCAGTGCTGGCAGCATATCACTAGGAGAAGAACAGCTTTGGTGCATAGCAAATGGGGATATAAAACATGGTCTTTATCAAACTGAAGCAGTGATACCAATGAACAGGGGCGGGCAGGTCTCATTCATACATTCCATAGAGCTCAGTGAATACTCAGGAGTCTTAACCTCTGATGTTGTGGCGTGTGTTTTCCAAAAATGCCTCTCCAGTGGATCCTAAATGTTTCACCATTCATGAATAAATTATTGCTATTCATGCTATTTCTTAAGACTGCTGTTGATCCAGAAAAGTTAAAATGGAAAAAAAAAAAATGACAGGAAACAATTTCAGAACGAGCAGTGCTGCCAGACTTTTATTAGCACTGTTCATGGGCAGTAAATATTAGGGCTAGCAGGAGGATGGACACAGGAACATTAATTCTGATTAAACCTCTCTGTCCATTTAGTCCAGAAAGTACAACCTGGCAATGCTGCTTTTTCTCCCTCTCAAACAGCACCCGAACACGAGGGGTTTTCAACAGCTGGAGCTTCCTTTGCACCAGCAGACTCACTCCAGGGAACAAATCCCTGCTCATATCTCATTCTGGGCCTGTTTGCAGTACGAGCAATCACTGCCTTGCTGAGCATCACAGGTTTAAAAGGTGTTAGATTTGGGAATACAGCAAGAGATAAATAAAAAGGTGTTGTTGTCTAGATGTACCAGATAACTCTACAACCAAGTTCCCCAGGGCCAAGCAAGTCCCTCAGCACTAGAGTAATGGAAATCATAACCATAAGTCATAAGTAACTCAGTCCCTACAACGAATTTTATAATTGATTCTTAATAGGGCCAAGCAAGTCATTGCAGCAAACTCTAAAATTAGGAGATGATAAAATAAAATACAGCACCTGTGCCTTCATTTTCTTCCAAAACCAGTTATAACATTTAGCGCTACTCTTTTCTTGACCACTCCAAAAAAACCCCACAATGTAAGCCCAAAGAATTCAAGGCAAGTATCCAAGACTAACCAATGCAATTAAGCAGAAAATGTGAGACAGAAATGCTGGAAGCTAAAAAGGCCCAAAGTCTTTGCTGCCCAAAGAAAATACCAGGCCAAACACTTTCTATGCTGTAAGCAGAATTAGCAGCATTTTCAAAGTAATCAGTTTAATCCATCATTCCGCAATTTTTAGCACTGTCCTATTTCAGTTCTTTAGGATCTTAATTAGGGCAGTAGTCCATTAGTACTTTATGCTACCTCCATCTGATAACAGCAAAAGACACTGAAAGCCTTGGTAAGTACTACCTGTTTCAGATTACTGACTGGATTTTACTAGTCACTTCTTTGTCTTCTTACCCAATACTTCCCTCATTATAGCAATCACTAGTTTTCAATGATATTAAAATAATTCTGAGATTGAATAGGTATCTATCAGTATTTCCTTATAATAAAATTCTGTATTTCGGTGTCTTAGTCTCCCAAATAAATTATAGTGCCAACACAAGAAATTAAATCCTAAGAAACTCACAAATAACAGGCCAAATCTTTGGATGCTGTAAATGTCATCAGTGGAATTTTTACACTGGGAGAAAACTTGGCCCTAGAGATTTAATAATGCATCAGCAGACACATTTCAGCATTTTTGTGGTGGCACAAATTGGAATTCACCAAGTTTTTGCCTAATGGAAGTAGCTGACAGCCAAGAAACTCATTGTGAGTATTTGAAAATCAACTTTACTAATACCCTTTATGCATTCTTAGTGTGCTTCCTTCTCCTCCAGTTGTTGGAAGTCATGCTTTCTGTAGGAGACATGGAAACCAGAACAAAGGAATGGCTAAGCCAGCTAGGATGCATTTAGGACATGACAATGTGTTAAAAGCTCAGTCTTATGTCACATTTCTCTCTAATGTTACAACGGTTAAGTATTTTTATACAGGAAGGATAGGTTTGATATGTCAAAATGTTATACAGCTTGTTCATGTTCCCACTAAAGTTCAAAGAGGATAAATTACAGTATTTATAATTTTCTTTTGGATTCTTACTGTCCTATTCGTATCTAAATGCACTGTCTCTATTTAATAAATGTAATCAGGGTACAGCTTCTGCCCTCATCTGTGTAATTAATGTTATAAAATAAGCTCAGCCTTCCAATATGGAGGTTTCTTACCAACTGTGTAAGAAATAGGACGAGCAGAAGACAGAAGGAAGGTACAGCTCATGGCCACTCAGTGTGATCTGGGGATGCAGTGAGCCACCAGACTGAGACAGTTTTAGGAATAAAAAGTTGCATCATTTCTTGATGTCATGTTAACAGTCAGATAAAAAGCCCAGTGACTTGAGGTTTAGACCATTACATCAGATTTATCACAAAGATAGGACGAGCAAGGGAGGATCATAGATTTAGATACTATTACATTCAGACAGATGTAAGTGCTCACCTGGACCAAAACCTATACTTAAGGATGCTGGTTCATCATAAAATTAGCATCTGGTTATTTTTTTATAACACCAACTTTTGAAATGAATGGGTAAAGCCATAAAATAAATCCAACCTCCTGTATGCTACACACACACACACACACTGTGTGCCCACTGAGGTTCTTGCAGAGGGAGGGAGACCTGCGTGAAGGCTTCCAGCTGGAAGGATATTTTTAGGTGCTATTTACAACTCCCTGCAAGCAAGAGGAGCTCTTAAAACTGCAAAGCAGCTCTGGGAGCCCCTGCCAGCTGTGACATTTGCTGGGGCTGGGGAAACCTTTTGAACTGATGCGAGCACGCTGCTTTGGGGTGGGAAAAGAAAGGAGTAAAGAAATAATGACCAAAAAAAAAACCATTCTAGAAGCAGGTGCCTGAGACAGATTGCTGAGACATGGCCACTAACAATAAGAATCCCACCCACTGGATTTCAAAGAGCTTCTTATGCATTTAAATTTTCCAAGCTTTCTAAGACCTACAGTTTCATAATTCAAATGGCCTTTTGCCAGCTTTCTTCCCTCGGATTATCCCAACATTTACCTTGGCCAGGATGCCTGTATATACATTGAAATGTGACTATGATCTTGTGCTTCCCTTAATTGAATTATAATGCAGCTACTTCTAATTACTTAAATACTCCCAGTATAAAAGAGTCATTTTCACACTGAATATAGTTATAGCACTTAGACCTGCTTTAACTGCACAACATCAAAGACAAGAGAACTAAGTCAGTCATTAGCAACGACTTTGTTGCATTTTCCAAGAAAAGAAGCAGTTCTGATTCCTGAACTCTGTGATTCCAAGACAATTAGCTTCTTTTCAGCCTGATTTCCTATCAGAGGTATCAGTTAAGAGCAAAGGGTTTAACGAAGTACAATTGCAAAAGCAGTACCATAACCGAACTTTATCAGCCACTCTAAAGATGCGGTGCTGGCTCCTGAATCACAGAAAACATAAATCAATTTTGTGGGAAAATTGCCTTCCCTGTGTGTCAGCTGATTCCCTCTTCAAGGGATTGTATTACTCCCCTTGCCCCAAACATACATGCACTTATAATTTCTTCTAAAATGTTCCCTGAGTCTATCAAACTCACTCTGATGACACTGTTGCCTTGTCATGTTCCAGAATTAACTTCCTAATTTCTGATCCTCATTCTTGTGAAAGACTTCTACTCTTCCATTCCACATTTCAGCTCTGAAACTTCTTCCCCTCAAAGATACACCACTTCAACTTTGATAAAACAAGAAACTAGAGAAACTACTAGTTTTGATGAAGAGATGGCAATTAGCAACAAGAATTCTATGGTGGATAAGGAGCTAGTTAAAAGAGAAGAAAAAATTCAGTGTTTGAAGAGAAAGTAAAGGCCTGGTGAGAGATTATAAACGAATTCTCTCAGCATTTTCATTAATGATCTTAACAAAAAAAAAGTAAAATTATACCAACGAAATTTGATGATACACAAATTTATGCAGTATCATCAACAGAGGGGGACTAAAGTATTACACTGAAAGAGGGAGATGTCAGAGAAGACTGCAGTAGAAGGAGAAATATTAAAATTGATGGGAAATAATACAGTCATGCATTTAGAGACAATTTTTTTCTGTAAACAATGGGCTTATTCACTGGAAATAACAACAGGGGAAAAAATACTAATGTATTCATCAATTCCAACTTTAATATGAAGGAGTAAGGCAATATGGCTTGCAAAAAGGTGAACCTGATTCTAAACATGTCAATTGAGTCATTTTCAGTGAAGAAAGAGAGGTGTCAACATTATTATAAAAGGTACAAGTAATTTCTCTTGGATAATACATGAGGTTGTTCAGCAATACTCGAGAAAGAGACTCATAGTGAGTCTCTGATGGAGAGAAGAACCTTTACGACAAACAATAGGTGGCTGAAAGGAAAAGAACAGTTTGGATTTTTAGGATACAAAAATTAAGGACAAAGGAGAAAATTAGGTATATCTCAGTAAATAAACCCCAGAGAAAAAGAAGGTTAATTTAAACTGAAAGGCAGCAAAATGTGTTTATTTTGACCCTACAACATTATAATCAGAAACTAAAGTACTTCTAACAGCAGGAAGATGAGGTCCTACAACAAAATTAGTAAAAGAAAAGGGAAGAAACATGGGTTTCAACAATAACCTGAAGTGGGGTGGGGAAAAAAAAAGGAACCTCCAGATTTATATTGTGTTTATCCCAAAGCACCACATGGTACAGAACCCTTCCTGAGACTTGTCTGGTGTGGCTCTGTATCAACACAGCCCTGACAGGATCACAAGAACAGACACTGTCTTCTGTTGGCAACTTCTACATGTCTGGGCATACAGGGAATAAAAGGGAGTCAGGTAACAAAGGAGGAGGACATCTCAGAAATACCCAAGTCATTCTAACACACTGTATTCTGAAGGAACCCCTAAAAATTATCAGTGTAGGTTACTCGGTTGGTAGAAGCAGGTCTAGAGCTCTTTGTATGGGAATCAAAAGCTGGACTCAGCAAAGCGACATTCCACAAGTCTTTATCCTTAGATAAAGTATTTTTTTGCCCAGGCAACGTTTGGGAGTATCAACTCTGGATTAACCATGCAGGATTTTAGGCTGACCTACTTCCCCATGTTTGCTTAATTAACCTCATATTCACACCAAACAGCATTCGGGTTACATGTTCTGGATTATGGGAAACGTCAAAGCTCTGACAGATGCTGTGCCAAATTTCACTTTGATACATACAGGAAATGCTTACTGAGTTATTTTTAAGGCATCTCTCCTAAGATACCAGAAGCAGAGCTCTTTGGCCATCACAAGATTTAACCAACCAACTACCAAGGGGTAGATATACAGACCCTTTTCTTGTCCCGAAAAGGTTCCCTTCTAACAGAAACCAAGAGCAGAGCTAACAAGAGAGCCCAGCAAACTTGTGACAGTCCTGCAGTGAGACACTGCCTTTGGCACACATTTGTTCTACATTCCCTTTTGGACACGGAATGCTTAAGGTCACCGTTACGCTTTCTACAGTGGATCATTGATTACCAGAGAAGAGTCAGAATAGATTTTATGGCCCTCCTTTCATTTACCAAACTCCCTAAAGGTGAAATGTGCCCCAGCTGCTTTCTTGACTGTGTTGTTAAAGAAGTTATGCTAACACAAAATTTGTTTTTATTCTCAGGGATTTCAGGAGATGAATGACAAGCCTTTGTCATTATATATTCCTAAGGCAATGTGGAAGCCAAATATCCCACTCTGTAATGCTTTAACACTTCTCCAGGGAGCTTCAGGATTATATAGAAGCCTGAAAGCAGGAGAACTGATGGCTTTCCTGAATTCACTGAGTTTTAAACTCTCTTGTTTATAGAAGGTGTTGTAACTTTCAGATAGGTCACAGTAAATACTTAAGGCACTTAAGGTACTCCCATTTAAAAAAAAACCCAGTGGCAAACCAGAAGCCAAGGGAATCATGAAGCTTATTCATTACCAGCAATACAGCCACTTTGCATTATTTGTAGTCCCTGCACCTCCCATCTGTGCCGACTCTACATCTACTGAGAGGTTGCCATCCCCACATCCACTGAACTGTAACTGTGGACTACTGGACTGCTTGAGGAAAAATAATTTTAGTACATCTGACAAAATGAACAGTTTGAATGCTTGGGAATCTCCACCTTACTCATTTGAACATATCCATCTCCCAGTGCATTCAGACAGGCACTTGAGGAACATATCCCATTTTGGCAGGCATTGCATAAGGGTCTCAAAGCAAACTGCACTTCTTTTGCATCAAAGCAAACCAGAGGATGTGCTCCAGGAACGTTTCAACTGCTCAGGTGTAGCCAGGGCCTTCTCCAGGAGCTCCTCTAACAAAAGCAGTACTGGCCTGCAACTGTGCCCATTAGCTGGGACAGTTTCTGGCACGGTGGAAGCTGAGTGAAGTCAATAATTAGCCATATCTCTTCTTGCCTCATGAAAGATAAAAGTAATAGTAATTTAATCTGGTACCATATTGCAAGCTTCTGTAAAGCAGAGGAGACCCTGGAACAAGGTTAACAAGTAGAAAGAAAGAGGTCATTTTCTCCCAGAGGCACCATCCTCATAGGCAGAGCCACTCTCCTCATGAAACAAGTCTAAACCATCGAACTACCCAGTGCACACCCAGCCATTTTATAGAAACAACAGGTCTATCTTCAATTTTTTACCTGTTCCAGAGCGAGTGTGAGGACTAAAAGGTATGAGAGGCTATAAAATCAGGCCACATCAATACTTTCAATAAAATTTGACATTTGAATCAACTACATTAAACAATTTGAGTCCTAACATCAGCAAAGGTACATAAATAAAACCTATTTATAATTTCCAAAAATTTCATTTGGCAGATTAAGGAACACTTTGTTTTTCCTGTCACATCAATTGCAGACTTTTTTATAATAAAAATCAAACATACATCAATATGCAGATGCTTAGACCACCTACTAGTATTTTAGAAATTTTAGAAGAGAATTATTCTACTGGTAACTTTCTTTGCAAAACATTGCCTCTGTAGTAAAAGCAAACTTTTCCTACGTTCTTGACAAAATTGCCTCCACAATATTTCTTGTCACCATAGTTTCAGACTGGTATTAATGGAAGCCATTGGTGGTGCTGCTTGCAGAAGGCAATGAAAATCCAGAGGGAGTGCTGTGCCATGGCCAAATGATGTCACTGCCAGTCTGAGGAGGTGACCTCAGAGTAGTCACCGGCCATCAGAGTCTTTGGGGATGGCACCATGACGACAGCACCACACTGCAGTTTTAGTGAAGTCGTAATACTCTGAAAATTTAATTTCATTGCTTGGCATCTCAATAAATTACTCACACAGGACCAGCTGGAAACTCATCAAGCATTGACTCAGCAGCACTTACTCACCAGTGCCATAAAATGACAAAGAGCCACTTTCAAAGGAGGTGAGGCACAAGGAGGTAACAAGCAAATTATTTTGTCCGCAGCTGCTGTTAGAGACCTCCCTAGGAAATCAACTCTGCATCCATCATAATTACAAACAGGCACAGAAATATGTTTACTTTGTTGACATTTGAATTCTGGGCCCATTTGCAGATCCCAAGCACTGTTTCTAAAAAGTTACAATACAAATAACAAAATAACAAATAACAAAAAGTTACGGAACTCTGAGATGTAAGATATTATGATCTGGATGCAGATTTTGCAAATCAAGTCTAATTCTACTAATATTAAATACATCTTTAAACTTCCTGAAAGCACGATTAGCAAGTACCCATCTTTTGGGGGGCACAGGAAGTAAGAAAGAAAGAAAGAAAGAAAGAAAGAAAGAAAAAAAGAAAAAAAAAAAAAAAGAAAAAAGCAAAAGAAGGTAACTGAAGCAGGTAGCAAAAATATCTCCCCTCTACAATGCTATTACCTGATACAAACCCCTTCAAGTCAGGATTTATCCTGTTCTTATCTACAGAATGAACAAGTCTTGTTTTCCAACCTTTCTGGTGATATGAAGTAACATTTTCTGCAATTGTGAAATTAAGAAAAACTCTCCATCACCAAGATGTTGTGTAAGCACCAAGCAGGATTATCTAAACAAGTGGGCAGGGGAGAAATCTCCCCCTGATCTCTGCCTGAGGCTCTTACAGAAGCTCCTCTGGCAGTTCTGGACACCCTCCTGGTTTGTCGTTCCACCTGTCCCAGTGTGCTTTATGTGCTTCTTTGGGATTAACTGCCAACACCATTAGACTAGATAAATTGGATTTTGGTGGGATGTATTATCCAGGAATGCGTGATAATTCATATTGCTGGAGCCTTTCAAACTCACTTTCTCCTCAAAAGGCATGTCCTGTTTCCCTCCTAAAAGCTCCTTTGGTAATTATTTGAAATTGTACTTTTCCCAGACTTTTTTATTGCTCTATTTTTGTGTTAGACTTCACAGGCTTGGTTCTTGCCCCTTTTAGAGCAGAGAAATGCAACATCCTTAATGGTCTGTGCTTATATGTGAACTCAGAACATAAATTTACAGCAATGACTTTACAGCTCTAGTTTTATTAAAAGTGTGTGACAAAAATGATGACTTTATTAGAGAATAGGGAAGTAAACATTTTTAGGCATAAAAATTATTCTGGAGTGATAAGGATTATTCTTTCAACATAAGGGACAATATACTACGTAAATATATAAGTGCTCTCAAGATTTGCTGGGCCTGTCACTCCTGAATTTACATGTTCCCTGTCCACACAACTTCTTTTAGATGGGTTGATCAGATTTTAACTCAAAATTCATTGCATAGTTTGTTTGATGGAACACACAATGTAAAAGTGACGCTAAATATTAACCCTTATAATAAAAGGAAATATTTTCTCCCTTATGTTTAAGCTAATGACCTGGAAAAGCCCCACTCCCCATCCTCATGTAAACCTTCCTTTTAACACTGGAACAAACCCAAAATACCACACAGAAGGTAAATTTATGGAGGTCCCCATGATTTTCAAATGACATTTGTTAGCCAGAGCTTTGACCAACTGTTACCCTTTTTTCCCCTTTGTTTTACAGTCCTTCCAATCCTACCTCAGTATCTGAAAAAAATGTGTTTTTTTCAAATACATACTGCCCATTCTCCAGGTAATACACATTAAACAACTGGGAAAAATGTGGCACAATTTAGAAAAAAAACCCACAAACCTTTTTGTTATGCCTAAATGATACATATTTCAGAATATGGAAAATATTAAAAAAGACAATGATAAATCCCTTAACTCAAGACTACTCTTATTAGGTTAGTTTTTCTCTGAATAAATGTTGTCTTAACGAAAACTGTCACTGTAAAATGGAATGTAATCATTAGATAAACTACTGAATTACAAATTCCACCCACATGTGAATGGGTATATAAGGTTGCACAATATTATGAGAGCATATTTCTGCACCAGCATTACTAAGGAGCAGAGATGATTGCTTTTGCCTTCCCAACAGTTTATTCACCATAAAAGGTAACAACAATTTCCTGAAACTACTTGACAAATAAAATTCAAATCTACCATTGTGCTTTTGGCCAAAACACTTAAAAATAAAAAAAAAAAAAAGGGGGGGAGGGGACTATCAATGATGCTAACATAACTCAAACCTTTTTTCCTTTATTTAGGTTTTTCAACTCTTCCCATAGCTAGTTAGAATGGCTAAGGAAAGGCTGTGGTGAGATTTCAGTAAATACAGTTTAAAAAAAATGGACTGACAGGTAGCAAGTTTTTTTTAATATATCTACGACATTTTCACACATCACGCAGGTTTTCTAATTAACATCAGGGAAAAACTGTACTCCTACAAGAGGCCAAAAATGTCAAGACCCATACTGAATAAGTATCAGCAGCCTTGATGTTGATTATATTTATCACCTGTGCTTATTTCTTTGCAAACTTCCATTGCAAATTCTGTTCTGGATTGCTCCTTGACCTAATGACCGGCCTAATTTCTTTCTGTGGGCTTCAGACTGAAGAAAAGAGCAAATGCTAACTATTCAAAATGGCAAATTTATCTTTTTTAGTAAATGCATGAGAGTTCAACCTTCTTATCCTGAATGACTTCAGGTTCATCCTATTTCTCTTAGTTCAAACACAAAACATCTGCTTATGAAGATACTGGTGTGACTTCTATTCACATTTAATTTACTGTATTGCTGTGACTCTATCATAAACAACCATGCATGACATTAAATGCAGTTTATGAAACAAGAACGTCACTCGTTTAATTTGTTTCAAGTAATTTGGCCCTAGTGCACTTAACAACATAATTAACACCAGTGCTGGTCTCTACTGCATTGTGGCAGGAAGTGCTGCACTTAAACCTGTGTCAAGGTCACCTTCCCCCATAACTCTTGTAATCCCAAATCACCACACAATAAAACACCTGCTGTCAGTGACTGAACAGATTGGTATTATTTTCAACAGCCTAACAGAATTAAAGAGCTGTGCCACCTCGAACAGAGGCCAGATTTTAAGCTACCAGGTACGCAGGAATATTAGACATGCACTTAAAATGAGCCACAACACTTCTGACATTCCATAAAAATCCGTTTCCTCACAGGCTCTTACAGGCCTTTAGAATTGCACAAAACCTTGCAGGGAAAGAGAAGAAGTTGCTCGTTATACTAAAACTACCTCACCTAAATATATTTTCTTTGGCCTGTTTTAAATACTGTCAAAGGGCGTTTCCGAGGCACTGCAGTGCTCTGGGTACCACCACAGCAGACAGTAAAGCTCGACATGTATAAAATAGGGCAGGTTCTAACACTGCAATTAGCTTCACACTGGTAGATTAGCAGGCCTGCAGAGACCTCTCTCAGTCAGTTAAGCTCCAAAATGACTGTGTGTCTAGCAGATCAAAATCCATTAAATAGGACATTTCATAATTTCCTTGTTTGTATTTCCAGTATATATGGCATATATGGAAATACATACATGGAAAACATTTGTACTTATGTCCCCTAAATTGGCTTTTATTAGATTTTAAAAGACTGTGAAATTATCAGAGTCCCAGAACAGTACTTGCTACATGAAAGGTCACAGTCCCACAGATTTTCTGTCCTCATCAATCTTCAGCCAACACTGTTCCACCTTGGGACCTACATTATACTTTCAAGTCTTGATTCCTTAAATTAAGGCTTCCAGAGACTAGAGATGCTAAGAATGGTACCAGGGCATTTGCCTCTACCCTGATTTTTCAGTTTAGCTGATTAAGAAGCACCTGTTCCTGCCAGTTGTAATGAGTTGCTCCTGAAGAACCCACACTCTGTGTATTCTGGGACACTCAGATCTCAGCCCACAAACATCCTGTATTGCTCCTGAACTCCTCCTGCTGCAGAGCCCTGCTAGCAGGATCATCAAAAGGTTCTGCAGGTAATAACTCTCCATTTCACAGAAACAAAATAATAAATCACAATATAAAATAAGTAGACTGTTACAGATCACACTACATTTTACTATTTCATTCCCCAAGTCTGTCATAAAGGTAAATGGAAACTATTAAGTAATATTTTTACTGACTTAGCATTTCTGCAGCTTACACTGCAGGAGAGCAGCCCCCACGAACTGGTAACTTGAGCAGATGATAAAGAACATAATCTTTTCACTGTGCATGTTCATTTTTTTTTTCACTGTACAATTAGTATAGAAAAGCTGGAAGAGAAATCCTTTGATCCAGCAGGATAATACTTTGCAGAAGACCACATGATATTTTTCTAAATTCCATCGCTGGGTAAGAAAGATTGACTTAATCAATCTGGATTTCTGGAACTACTCCATTTCAGCTTTTCTTTTGATCAAGCTCCATGTGTTAAGATGCAATAACTCTAGGCAGGCCAAATTTATGCACCAGCTTCTTTGAACTTCAAACAAGCTTGCTGGACCCTTTAAATTCAATTTTATCTGCAACTCAATTATGGAGAAGTTGTTCTCTCTCCTCTCCCCAAGAAAGTATTTTTCCATTTGCATCATCTCATCATTTCATACAACCTCCTGTGGAATCCTATTTCCCTTGTCAAATATGATCAGCTTCCCTAGGAAAGTTACAGACTGGAGTTATCCATGTATTCACACACCTTTCGATAGTCTTTGCCCCAGTAAAGATGATTTCACATTTAAAATAATTCCATTCTTGTCATACATGAAAAACTAGAAATGTACTTCCCAAGTTTTGTACTACGATCAGTTTAGTTCTCACTGACATTCTGTAGGAAAATCAACAGCTTTAGAAATAAAATGGCCTGCTAGAACTTGTGGGCAGCTAATCGTGGGAGGATTTTGTGACAAGACCCAGGGTGCCATCATTCAGCTCTGCCTAAGAACAGGTGTGGTACCTGCACTGAACCCCTGAGTGCAGCACAGGAAAGAAAGGCACAGCAAACTCTGGATGCTGATGCTGCACAGATACTGTGCACCTTGAGCACGTGGGAAACTGCTGTTCCAGTGGGATATAGTGGCAAGCAAAATACTTACTGAGTTGTCTTTTAATTAACACAGACCCCAGGTTTCTTCTACTGCAGGCCAAGATGGTAAAAAACCTCCCTTTACTGCAGCACACAGCTCTGTTGTCAAGTCACCTCGTGCACCGTCAACCTCAGGACACAATCAACTAGAAGGTGTCCCCTTGACAGAGAATCCTCACCTTCCCTACACAAACTGCTCCAACTGTTTGCTACTGTTAGTATTAAAACAAATGACACTGTTGCTGCTTGTCCTACCAAACTCAGCCCAGGAGAGCAAGCCCCTTCCCACAAAGCAGCTTTCAAGCCCCCCATGTGGTATCCCCCAGGACTGCTATCAGATTACTACCATTTCAGTTAATAATGTTGCTGATACAGAAATAGAGATGGAAACTTCCTACATTATTGTGCTTGGAGAGGCAACTCAAGATAACTGTGCTGCACACAGGCTCTACCTCCACCCTCATTCTCTCTCACACCACACCGTGCCATTCAGTCGCACTGACGAGGCCAAAACTGTGAATCTGCTTTGTTTCATTACCTGAACAACAAAATACCAGTAAATCTTTTCCGATACAACCTCGGTGTCTTTGTCAATAACTTGGCACTCTAAAAGCCTGGGCAAAAGTGTTACAGCAAGATGAAGATAAATCTTGAGGCCAATTAACAGCTCCCGAACTTCAAGCTGAATTTTTGCAATTGTATGGACGTGAGTTCTCAGGAGAAAGTAGATGGAACAGAGAGCAATTACAGACACTCCCCACTGCTTTATAGCCAATTACAGATATCCTCCTAGCAACTGAATAACTGTCTTTACCAATAGCTCTGTGAGAACTTTTTAATCTTTTTTGAATTTGTCCTTAAGCAAGTAGCTTCTGCCAACTCTGCACTGCTCTGACACTCATTTTGCCACAGCACTGCAGCTTGCTGCCTTGTGTGGTATGAAAACAAGGCCTGGCCAGGAACACATTGCCAGAGTTAAGGGTTCTGAAAAGCCAAGAGATGCCAAGCTTCCAAGGAAAAACTCTGTGGCCTTGAAGACACACATTTAATTTTGCAAATTACCCAAGAGTGATTTTGATAATTGTGGTGAATTTATTAAGCCCCAGTGAAATATATGAACAGATTAACCCCCTGATTTCCTTCTACATCTACTGTGCTATTAGCATAAACCCAGTCAAATCAGTCCTGATTTATGATGCTTTAAGTAGGAGAATAATTAAATCCATTATCCCACTCCCCAAGAAATAAAATGTGATACATAGCATTCTAGAGTAGGTTGATGAGGGGAAAAATATTCCATCTAGCCCAGATCTTTTGTAATTCAAACATGAAAGCCCCTGTGCTGTCCATCCCACAGGGCTGTCTCTCCCAATTACTGCTATCACTTCTCTCCTCTTTCTTCAGGATAGGGGAAGAGAGAAACTCTGTTAGAACTTCTGTAGAGAACAGACAGAAATGGCAGACACCTCTTTTGAGCAAAATATTACCTCATCCAAACCCGTTCAAGACAAAACAGAAATAACCTCTTCTGCTGGGAGTGCCTCTCTCAAGAGGAAATATTCTCCCATATCTCCAATGAGCCACTAACAACCAACACAAAAATATTCCTCAGACTTAGGGGCCACGCACGAGAGTGCTGCAGTAACGTGTAAATGCAGCATTGCCAACGTTTTAAACGTGCTGCAAGTAGGTGCTACTCTTCAATCACTCAGCCTCTAAAGACATTTCCAGGCTACCCAGGGTTTCCTTATGCCAGAGCTCTTCCATATGCTATAAGCCACATCCTTACAACAGAGGATCCAGCCCTCGGTTTTAAGGTACATCTTTTCCCTTAAGTTCGATTAAGGTGTGATTTTCCCGTTTCACAGTTCAACTCCAGGAGGAACATCATGGGTGTGATCACCACACACACACACCCCTCAACACAGACTTTGCCAATACAGTTTCTCGGTCAGTCACAAAAAATCTTAGGGATCCTGGTCGTTATCTGTGTCCAGAATAGCATAATCATTCCTTTACTTGCTCCCCATTTGCTGAAGACAGCTTCTTAAGCTCTCCTGAATCAGATTACTCCTTAATCAGATGACTACCACCAATGAAAATTCGGCCACTACTTGTGATACCTGCATTTAGAGAGACAACCAGCACAACTTCAGCACTTAACTTCAGCCAGACAGTTATGTCTCCATTTGTGCTTACCATGCAAGCACAACAGAGAGGTGAGAAGAAAACAGAGCTGAATAAAAGCTGAACAGATGGCAGCTTAGCAAGAATGTCCCCGATCCCACACAAAACACAGATCCCTCCAAATTCTCTTTTAACCTACTTGTTGGTTCTATTTCTCTAATTAACAAGGACTATCCTCATTCAAAAGGGTATGTCTTTGATCTATACCTTCTAATCCTGGAAACAATCAACAGCTTTTACTTATGTACGAACTTTTCAAGACTAAAAAGTGGTTTGCCTTCTTTTGTGTGTGTGTGTGTGTGTGGAGAGTGACCATGGAATGCCAATGCCAACTTCTAGTAAACAAGAAGCCTTTTATCTAGAAGCTTATTGTGACAATGTTTACACCCAACCATCCTCTGCAAACACAATAATGGAAATATTTTTGTTCAGATTCAAAACACCTTTGAAAACTTGTATTTCGGAATGGGGTTAAAGGACATGGGGAGACCCCCCTTTTCTATCACCTGCCACAGCAGGAATGGCCACGATGTATCCTTGACAGAAGTCTGGCTAATCTACTTGCTCCTTGTGAAGTACACTTTACTATTTCCTCTATCAGCCTATTACAGCACTTAATTATCCCTAACATGAGAAGTTTAATCCAATTTAATCCTGTCTAAGACCTGCTGCTTCTTTTACCCACCACTATGGAGATGGAGAACAGATCATCCCTTCTTTCCAGCAGCATTTTATACACCTGAAGGGTTTTATCACATGTTACTTCACGTTCTCTTAACTAAAGTCTCCAAATCACTCTCTTAAGTCATCATCTCTAGATTCTGATTTCTCCCAATGCTCTCCTTCAGGCAGTTTCTTATTATTTTGTATCTTTCTCCAACCACACAATTCAATATTGGATGTTATTCCTCCCCAGCCAAGGCCTCACCAGCACTGGCCAGAGTAAAACAACTACAAGACATGCTACCATGCCCTCTTTCACTTCCAGGTCTTTCCTACAGCATCATACTCAAATTAACATACATGAACAGGTCTATGTACAGTACTCATTTTATCACTGTCTTTTTCAATTTAAATCTATGCAATGTGTAAATAACTAGAAAGACAGGCAATGCTACAAATACATCAAAACCCTACTTTCTAAACACACAATTAAAGGTATATAATACACCAAAGAGATACTCGGGTTTCTTCTACAGTGTCTGTAGCTTGTATGGCTCCCAGCTAGAAAACTGGAATAAAAACTGTGTACCCTAAGTGCCACAAGCAGCCTCAAACACACAGGATATTCTGGTGTTGCAGCACATGCCCTAAGAAAAAAAAGAAGAGCTCTGCTCTTCATGCTCAGGAGCACAGAGACCTCACAGTAAATATTCATGCACACAGCTTTGAAATCACCTCTCTCCAATTTTAATATAGTTAAATTTGAGAATTTGCACAAGAACATGTGGAAATCAAATAGAAAAGAGAAGTCACTGTGATTATAATAAAAGCTAATTTACTTATCATGCATTTGTCTATAGCTACTGTGAAAATTGCTTTAACCAGTTGTAGCTGTGGGCTGAGAATGAACTACACTCTTTCTAAAGCTTATCAGAAGCAATAGGCATTAATGGAACACTTTGATTTTAAAAGTAAATAAGAAAATTGGAAATTAAAGTTCCCAAAGCAACTAGAACTCTGTCATATTGAATATGTGTACTGAAGTGAAAAATTAAAATACACATATGCACAAATGGAGAGAATTAAAGAACTGCCATGAAACAGCGTAACAGCACAGTACTTCTTCAAGGGCAGGATTCATCAGACTTCTGTTTCCCTCCCTGCCTGGAAACACAGCACACCCCAAGACCACTGAGAGACAAATCCAGGAATATAAAGGATTTCCCTGGGGGAAAAAAAAAAAAAGTCTAAAGTCTAAGGACCTTTCACCTGGACAGGTTTGAAATCACCATTATTATTGTTACACTATCCAAACACACCCTGGATGTACACAGAGGAAAACTGCCTCACAACTGGGCCAATTCTGATAATTATTAATGTCCAATTCAGCTAAAGTGCTGATCTTGATTAAAAGTGGCATCAATTCTGGCAGAAGCAGATGTTCCTTGTAACACTTTTACATACTTAACAGGCACCATCACAACCACTTAACAAATACTTGAAAGCCAGGCTATTATACACACCCACCTACAGTGTCACTCAGCACATTCATTTTAAAAAGGTGTGACTTGCAACTGGGAATCAAATGCAACTGTGCAGGGTGGACACACATTTCTGGGATGTCAGAAATTACAGCCAGTTCACATCCTGACTGCAGCTTTGAAAAATTCCCTCACAATAAAGGGGCACCCAGTGCCAGGTATAAAACTGGGATTTTGTACGTGATACCCCACTATCATGTCACAAGTAACTGGGAGATCTCTGAAAGGACATCAAATTACATACCTTTTCAGTGCTCTGAAATACCAAATTATATACCTTTTCAATACTCTGAAATCTTGATTGAGTAAATCCTCTCGCCCTGATTTAGAACAAAGGAGTGATTTCAACCTGTATATAACAAGAGGCCAGACTATGATACAAAGCCTGTTTTTGTGGGATTATTCAAGGACTAATAATATCTTTGTCAATGAGAGTGAATATATCTGTTAGTCTCTCACTGTTAACGCAGGACTCAGGAGAAAATATTATTTGACCAAAATACCCATATGCTTCAAAGGTCAGTAACAGATCAGATAAAATAATGAGATGAGACATTGATCTTCAATTCTTATCATTTATTTGAACAGAGACCTCTCTATCTCTACTACTATATCACATGTAAGCAGATGCCACAAAAAAGGGAAATATCTAGCAAATTGATAAGACACTAACAACTGAAGGAGAAAAGGAATGTTTTACAGTAACTAGTTTAAAGACCCCTATCATGTAACTGAAGCAAGATAATTTGACAATAAGCACCCAGCAACATTAGGAATAAATATCTATACAGTTCTCCTGCTGCTTAAACAAAACTAGTCTAAACAGCCTTTTCATTCCAAAGTCCATTTGTGCATACTACAGACAACACAAGCAATTGTTTAAACTTCAGCCAAAAAACCCAAACAAAGTATAGTAGGAAGGTTTTTGTTTAAATCTTTCTGCAAAAAGACTTTCACTTAAAAAAAAAAGAAGTAAATTAAATGGAATTTCTGTTATTGCAGTCCAGATTTATCTGGACTGGCAGTTCCTTAGTTGACACTACAAAGGCTGAACTGTACTGAGGACCCCAATTCCTCCTTTGGTGGCAAACCACATTAGATCTGCTCTGAACAAAGCACTTTGGGATCCCTTTTCAGACATCTGTTAAAAAAACTCTTTGCATACACTATCAACAGGTACATGAGAAAAGAACACCCAGAAAAATAGAGAGATAATATGTTATAATGTGAGTGTATCAGACTTCTTTTATATTTGCCACATCTACATGAACAGTATGGCAGTAGCAGTACTGCATCTTTTCTAAGTAGGTCCCCATAAATACTTGTAATTATATTACATTTGTCAAACCTGAAAACTAGGATTGCAGATGGTAACCATCTCACTTTGCCAGTTATGCATCTTGCCACAATTATCTACCTTATACCCGCAGCAAATACTTCTACAAATAAACAAGAACCAACACAGAATACAGACTAAGGGAATACAGGCCCTGTAGTTATGCTGTTGACATGATGAACAGTCGTGCCATTCCACAGTGTTCTCCTGTGGATAGTGGAGCAGTCTGCCTGCTTGGGTGATGGAGGAGCCCATTTATTTGGCTGCAAACTAAAACTGACTCTCTCATCCAGAAAGTCAATAACGGCTTATATGCTAAAAATCTCCTAAGAATTAGCCACTGGGTTGCTGGGTTTGACAATTACTTGCCCAGAGTAAGTATCCTAGAGGTTCTGAGTATGCCCGAAATTACTGAGGACAAAAATGGACATTATCTGCACACTTGCCCTCTTGCCCATACAGATAAACATTTCCCTTCCCTGCCAGCCACAGCCTCTGAGTAGGAACAAGGAGGGCCAGTCTTTGAGGAGCCAGGACATATATATATATATATGCAAGAAAAGTTTGGGTGATTTGGATGAAACAGGGTTAACATTGGAGATATTCTTTATTTTACTGTGGCACAGTCTGTCCAAAACGGTGGTGCAACGCTGAGCAAGGGAAAAGATGACTGGCAGGAGCGGTATTAAATTCTTTTAATTAAAAGAAGCTACTTCCTGGCTGGGGCTTTATGTTAAACAATTTGCTGGTTAAGCAACCACCTGTTCCATCAAGTTAGAGTTGGCCCTGATTGAAGAAAAACATTTAGAGAGGAAGCTCAGAAGTATTATTAATCCTCCAAAACTGGGGGGGGGGAAGTAAAAAATTAAAAAGGACATACAGTTCTAGCCATCAAAGCAGAAGATTCCACAAAATTTAGTAAAAATCACATTTGCTGCATGTATTTTAAATGTCAGAACAATCCACTGAGCAGGCATATTGCCGATGACAAAATAAAATAGAGACAGATCTGTGGTGACAGATCCTCATGTCACCACATCCATTTATTTAATAGAGCTCTCAGGAGTTAGTGAGGTGCTGTGCCCCCCTCACACACAGGGACACCCAGAGAGCTGCTAACGAGCACAGCTTCATCAGAAGGAGCACTGTGTTACCTCAGGTAAAGGAGAAACAGGAATGAAAAAGCAGCTATCTGAACATCTACCATGATTTTGCACAGAACTCAACAGTGAGATTAAAAGGGACTCCTGACCAAGGGGAACTACACTGGAGACATACATCAATAAATTATATTATGCTTTAAAGCAAAAAAATAAACCAGCCAATACTCGTCAGGAAAAACTTCTTCACTGATGGAGAATTTCTCTTCAAAAGGATGTTTCACAAGAAAATTAACAAAGATACACAGCTCGATGGCAAAGACTCCCATAACTCTGACCACCTACCATTAAGGCTCCCAAATACTATTGCTCTTGCTGCACTAGCTTTTTTCCCAATGAGATAGCTAGACAAGCTTAGCTTTTTAAAACCACCTTCTTGTAACACATGCATTTGTGCTGCTTTTCAGTGGAGATCCTGTCCCAGCAATATCATCATGCTTCACATCTTCTGGCTAAGTTGCAATTTCCTTCCCTTCTTTTATTTATGCCAACAAGCTCCACAAGCTAATGATACCCTTGCCCCAGCCATGAGATTTCTGTACAGCTCACGTGGGCTTTCCTCCTGGGCTGGCAGCTCAGTGGCACACAGAGCTCGGGGGCAGCAGGGCAGGAGCAGTGCCGAGGGCACAGGACATGCAGCAAGAATAACAAGCTGGTTTCTCAGCTGCTGCAAAAAGGCTACAGTCCAGAGACTCTGTGTTTGCTGCAGGGAAGCCAAGAAGTGATACAAAGCAGCAGCACACATTGCTCAAACATCTCCAGGGTGGAAAGGAACACAAAGGACAGGTAGATTAAGGATTGAGCCCAGAATGCTTTCAGGATTTTTTCTTGGTTTGTTTGTGTCTCCTCATCTTTTAGTCAAACAACACGTGTGAAAGCACCACATACTAACTGAATAAAATCAGGACATAAAGAATCTGAGAAACTGAAAATCCCATTAGGGTCTAGGTACTGCTCTTACAGAATAAAACATAATTTGTTAATGAATAACAAATGAACATATCAACAATGCAATGCAAATCACCAGCCCGAGCAATGCAAGAGCTTCTCTGAATTGCAAGCAACAACTTTTCTCATTTGTGCTTGTTAAAGCTTTTCTTTTTAAACATAAAATCCATCAAGTAATGTGTATTATTTATTCAAAGCACATAACTACTCTCCAGAAAATGAATTTATAAGAATGTTTTGAAAGCTCTGCTGCAATTTTCATATTTACTCCATAAACTGAATGATGGTATGTAGTGAAAAAGCTGCCTATCTAGAATGCTGAGTGGTTTATCTTACAGGTACCACCAGAGTTTAAAATTAATTATTCCTCCTTTCCCTACTGCACTCTTCTCCAGTTGCCACTTTATTTCTGGAGTAGGTTGCAAAAGTATCTTTGCATCCCTTTTCTCAGGAACATCAAGACAACTCTGAACACAGTGTTCTTCAACATTTTGCTTTCTTTCAAACCATAAGTTATTATCTCTATGTAAGCCAACTTTAAGCTAATACTGTTATAAGATTTAAAAGGCAATGCACATAAATCTGCACTGCAGGACATAGAGCGATGGAGAAAGTAAATCCAGCCCTGCCTGGGCTTGCTTGTAAACAAAGGTAAAGGGCTGGCAGTGCTACCCAGGCACACAGACCTCCTGGCACTGTCGCTTCTGGAATCCGAGTTAGCAGCTCTGTAGCACAGTGTGCTGGGTAGGAACTCCCTTAAGTTCCTAAGAGATTTACTTGCTTGTGTAGAGTACCTTTGCTCAGCGTTTGCAGATATCTACAAGTCCAATCCATGCATTTCACTGTACTGCCAAGGATACCATCTTCAGGTATGACCTGCCTTTGATACCTTAGGGAATGGTGAAAACACTACTAGAGAAAATGCAAGGTAGGAGCTCAACTGGCAGGAAAACTAAAGGATTACTTTGTGCTGACAGTGAAGCGACAGCATTTTCTGGGGCAATCACTGCAGCATAAATCAATCTACACACCAATTCACTTTAAAGTAACTTCCTTTTCAAGACAGCCTTCACTTACTACAGAAATTCATAGAAGTGAAATCTGTGCATTTGCCTTCAACAATCAATAAAAGGCTGTACCTTTCCCAAAGCATGACAACTCAATTATTTTATCACCTCTCTCTTCCAACAGAGTGCCAAACTGAAAGCTTCCACCAAGTCCTCAAACAGTCCTAGGAAAAAGTAATCTTTTCTGGGCAGTACTTCACCTTCCCCAGACCCATTTCCTATCACTGCCAGATGCAGAGTGCAGATACAGTCAAAAACTGTGGCTACCCGGATGGCTTTGTGAAAGGCAAATTCCAAGTAAGGACCAGCCTCTGTGGCCAGACCATAAAGCCCTTCCAGAGGCAAAGTCTTCCAATAAACTCCTAGGTGACCAAAGCCAGCTACCTGATTCAGGAGCAGGTGCCACAGCCTCAGGGCATAATGGGATGAACTACCTATTACGTGTTTATAAAATAAAGTGGGATTTATGTGTTGCTAATGTTCATGAGGTTGGAGAATTTTTTTCCATACAACTGTAAAATCCATTGCTAGGAAACAAACATGATCCATTCCATTTAACTTCACTAGCTTCGAGGTAAAAGTCTTTCATCAAGAAATTTTCCAATATAGTTTTGAGAGACTGGCAGATTTCTGTCCTAGCCATCTGCACCTTTGGGTAGCTCAGCTGAATAGTTCTCTGTTCATCTATTTTTAATGTGCAAAGCACATTACCAAAAGGAACAAAATGATAAATAGCTAACTATTCTTTACAAAGGCAGAAAGCATCTCTGTCACATTAAGTTATACAAAGTATTTCTCTCTTTATTCTAAAATCAAGCTAAAGAAATTCTGCCCAAATATTTACAAATTTATTTTGTAAATTAGACATTACCTGTGACATCTTATCGTGAAATTTGGCTGGATTTCCAGCCCACCTGGTGTGCATATTAAAGCATGCAAAACCAGATATTGAAAAAGATGTTTTAGTCATTCCCATGCAAATTCTTGTAAGGAAAGTTTTACATAAAGAAAAAAGTACATTTTTTGAAGAAAATGGACTTAGAGGGGGTTTTGTAAGAGGTAAAGTTAGCTAAGACAATTCTCTGTGGGATCACAGAGTGGACATTGGCTCATCCAGCACCTATGCTGGCCCTGTTCAGCATCCCTGGATGAAATGCTGTGAGCACAGAACCAGTGTTGTAAGCAAACATATGCCTTCCACTTCTGCGCAGTTCAGCACCACTGAATCCAGCTTCCAGACCCAAACACTGCTCAGCACAGCTGATGGACTCCCTGGTGGTCAAATTAGGATGGATATTAGCCCACATGTACCACTGAACTGCAGCAGCCCAGCCCGCATGACTTCCAAAATCCAATCTGTGAACAGTCCTTTGAACAGGCACATTTCACAGGGGATGGTCCAAACACATGCCAGCATCCTCTAAAGGAAAAATAGTTTTTCAGAAGTGATCTTGTATTGCCCAGTACTGTAGAACCACAAGAGCACTCCATGGTGACTCACCAAATGGGGGAAAATCCAGCTCTTCCTTCACTGACAAAATCCCACTTCGAGCTGTGAACCAAAGTCGAGGAAAATAAGCTGGGACTGTTCTTTTGCCAGCAATCCTATGCAGAGAGCAGCATTCCAAACAAGTGGCACACCCCGACTGACCTTTTGTTCTTTATGGCTGGCAAATATTAAAACAGAAATTTATGATTGCACATAGCCACACCAGTCATAACAACTTTGCCTTGAGACTCCTAGCACTATAGAGGTGGCACTGGAGCCCTTCATGTGAGGCAAGTCAAAGTCTCTGCACCTATTTTTTTTCTGGCTGTATATTGAGAGAATGCAGAAATGCCCATGCAAATTGGAAGGAAATTAAAAAAAGTGGATCCCCACTACATCCCAGTGTCTGACACACACCAGACAACAGTCTGCTCAAGCAGCCAGATGAGAAAGAGCAACTCATACAGTGATTAGCTACATTCTTCCGGGACAACTTGCCTTAACTAAGTCATTTAATTAGCAACAGCCACTCAGTATTGCTTTGGTGCTGTTAGTAACTCCATCTATGGTTGCCAGATTGCCTTTGGGGTCTGTGTCTGATGTCTCAGATGAGATGTGATGGTACTTCATGAACACCACCATGCTCATGGCATGGTCTGGCTTCAGCAAAGGAACCGGTCTTTGAAATTATTCTCAGGGTACTCAAAACTGGGTAAAAACACACGGATGGATTTTTTTCCAACAGAAAATTCCAAAAAATGAAATTTGTTTAAACCAAACAAACAAACCAAACCAAACAAAAACAAAACAAAAAAAAAAAAAAGGGAGAAATATATACATAATTACTAAAAATTCTGGAACATTTGGATTAGACCAAAATGTTCTCATTGTGATTTTGATACACCATTGCCACTTTAAAACTCTAATCGACATTTCAAATATCAATTTTGATAACCCATATTGTCAAAAGTTTAATTATTAATACAGCCTCTCTAATTCAAAATTAAAATACTCCAGTGATGTCAAAAATGTCAAAAGTCCTCAACTGTTTTTTCACTCTAATTCAATGTGTATCCAAAATCTCTCCTATTTCTGAATTTCCATCTCGGGGAAGTTCCCGTTCTGTCATCAGAAGCTGCCCAGAGCTGGTGCAGACAGAGCAGAATATAAATTTCAGCCCTCAGAATATAAATTTCTCATCAAAGTAGCCAATTTTATTAACATGAATGGTTCACACACCACCTTACTTTTCTCAGGTACAGAGGGTAATTTCCCTCATTACCAGCACAGTCTTCCCTCTCTTGCCCCTGCAGGCAGAAAACACCCCCAGGCCAAGCAGAGCGAGGAACACCCACTGCACCTCCATTTCCCTTTTCCCTGCACACAGCTGGGCCTTGCTTTGGAGCCCTCCAAATTTGCCCTGTTTTCCACAGATTTTCCTCACTTGTTTGAACAGCAAACGAGCCAGAATGAAAACACGTCCTCCCTTGTTAACTCTGCAGAAGTTTTCATATAAAAGTAGATAAATTGAATATATTTATTACATTTTTCTGCTATATTTTCAGTTGTTTCTGAAGTACTGAGGCAGTGTTAGGAGCACTGGTAGAGCTGTTCATGACCCATTTTGTGTGTTCCCTCAAATCACGCTGGTCTCCTGCCATACATGTGGGGAGCCTTGAATGCTGTTCAATACTTTAATAAAGTAAACTTATTTCTATGACTGGGTACTAGCAAACTAACTAATTAGTGCAGAATTAAAGAGGGAAAAGGATAGACTAGTTATCAACAGACTGTCACTTTATACTTGGAATGTCTGACCTGGATTTTCAAAGAGTTAATAATAAATTGGCCAAATAATGCTTTCCTGCCCTGAAAAAAATGTGTAGTCCTACATTGAAGAATTTTATAGTTATGAACAGTTCAATATGCAAACATCCAGCCTGAGTGCCATACAAATACCACAGCAGCAGCACAACTGATGTACATGACATAAATATTTTAACCAGTGCAAATATTAATATATTTTAGCAATAGAAATAATCTAGCATATAACTGTTTGGGAATGTAACAGAGCTTTTTCTCTCTAGAATTACACAGTGATATAATATCTATAATATATATGAAGGCCACTTACAGAGGGAAAGAAGTTCAAAGAAGAAAATTATTTCATTAGCACAAATATGAAGCAATATATGTACAGGATGCATTGGTAAAGGAAAAGAAATGCTCTATGATTCGTTCTGTCACATCAGACAATAATAATTTTACATTTGTCAGGTAAATACAGGGACCTAATTAAGAGCCTTTACTGAAAACAGAAGGAACAATATAACCTCTGCTCCCCATCCATGAGATATATAAATTGTATTAAGCCCCACTCTTGCTTTTCCAGCTGCATCTGGTATTAGCCTTCTGCTATAATATCATTCAAGTTTTAATGAACATCTTTCTTTAATTTACTTAAATAATTACACAGAGCTTATTCACTAATGTAATTAGAAATACTTCACTCAGAAGAGTTTTATGAAATTATACCCTTCTGCAGAAACAAACAGAACATTGAACACTGCATGATAAAGTCTAACAACTGAGTCTGTTAAAGCAGTATTTTATCTAAACATTAAATATAAATTTCATCTTTTTTTCCCTTTAGATATAATCATCCCTATTAATAAGTTTCCAGGTAGAAATTTGACTTTTGGGTTGAATTCTTCTGTGTTCTGAGTTTTCTCCCCCAGTATCCATTAGGAAGTCCTTTCCTCTGGGTGAAGATATCAATTCTCGTACCACTAACAAAAAAATAGAGGACTGGATCCCAGGAGAGCCCCTGCCAAAACTGCACTAGCATTTTGGCATCATTCAAAAGGATTTTTAAGATATATGAAAATGCTCTTGTTCAAACAATTAGAAAATATCAATATGCCAGTTATTCAACTGAAGTGCAATGGTAGTTATATGGAGAATTAGTATTTTGCCTATTTTAGTTATTCTTTGAATAGATATATTATGATCCACTCCTCTCTGAGCAACAGAAACCCATCTCCCAGAACAAAGAAAGGACGGACAGGGAAAAAAACCCCTGGAATTCTGTGCAGCATGTACTAAGCTTTCAATGAGAACAGCTGCAGAAAAGTGCAAAATAGAATTCAAATATAAAGCACTTCCTATAATAAACAAACCATTTAAGTTTCAGCAAATTATTGAATCTCAAGGGATGTGACTGTGCCTTTCAACTAATTTAAAGATCTACACGCAAAAAAATTGCATGCACACTTGGATTTCAATCAGGTACTTCAAGGGTCTTGGAGACTAGAAAAAAATCAGCAAAGGGATTAAAGCAGTCTCAGTACAGCCTTCCATCTCTGACAGGTATGTCTGGATTAGTCATTGGAATAATATTACTCATATCATAAGCTGATGCAGGCTGTGAACATCAGATTTTTAAATTTTGTTTATTAATTTGTTTGAGAACACTGTGCACGAAACAACACCATTCCATGGGAACAGGCTGTTTGAAATGTAAAAAGTGGAATTTATATTGCAACGTGCTTGAGAATGAAATAAAAAAGACATGCTTAACATTCTCATTCACTAAGTAGTTTCCAATACCCAATACTATTATGATATGCCTTTCAAATGATGCACACGTGCCATAAACATTGTTGCACAGCATGGCCTCACAAAATCCTTGCTCTCCAGCACAGTGCAAGTTCTTTCCCATTCAGGCCTATAAATTTTGTGGCCCTCACTTACGATATCCCACACAAGTCCAATCTCTGCAGACACTGCGTGGACGTCTCAGCAGCTCATTCCATGGACTTGTCACAGCTGCAGGATCAGCCTCTGGACACCAAAACCCTCCACTCAGTCCATGCAGCAGCAGAACTTCAAGCATCAAGGGCTGACAGCTCAAAATTCCCCACTGCAGCTGGGGGGTTTCACTGCTTGTCTCGGCACCCCCAGGCTATCCTGGGATATAGCACTTAAGGGAAGAGAGCATTAGGGCAATCTTACTGAAAAGAAGCCAAAGAGATACAATAAAATACAAAGAAAAGAAAAGGTGAATGAGATAATAGGCTAATGGCAGCCAACAACAATATAACTGGAAGATGGAGAGGTTACACAAATGATTAATATGGTTAATAATAATAATAATAAGGATGCTTCCTCTTAAAGACAGAAATAGAGGGAAAACAATAAAACAAAGGAAGTAAGAAAGGTTAATATTTGGAAGATAACAGGGCAAAGTAGAAAAAGGAAGACATCTGTACCATCAGATTATCAAGCTCCTTGATATTTTTTAAACCCTCTATTACTGGGGTTGTAAGAACTTCAGCTTTCACTAAATTTAGAACCTAGTTTTCATAGTTAGATTTAAAAAAAATAACAACACTATATAATATTCCTCAACTTCTCACACACTGAAAACCAAAGAACAAGCTAAAGATTATATCTACAAAAATACCCTCCTTCTCTTAAGGGAGGCTCATGATCCTTGGAATCTTACCACCTCTACTACCTCAGAGCAGGTAATTCTTCAACTTCTGGTTCACTCAGTGTTGTTTATTTTGTTGCTGTTCTATTTTTCTGTAAACAAGCCTGATGATAAGTAATGAGATTAACTATTACAGCACTTAGAATATATTAAAATTGCTTGTTACATTAAATTAATTAGAGAAGGAAAAGAGAATTAAGATCAAATTAATCACACTCTACAGAAGCCTATCTGATGCATGAGAATATGAGGATTACAGTCCGCCAAGAAAAACTACTTATACCCCAATGACAGCCCAGAAAGTTCAACTATCAACCAAAACAAGAAAACTTAATGAAAATCTGTGAAAATAACTGCAGCCTGTGTCATACCTGGTTAGATATTGCGTACAGTCAGTCTGCAGTGATTTTTTCTCCTGACGAGGAATACCACCGGTTACCACACACAGACCTGACTTCCCACAGAGCTCTCCAAAACAAAAAGTTTCTGCAAGAAAACTGCATGACCAGGCCTTGGACTATTTGACTAAATAAGGCACTCTAATATTCAACTAAGTCTAGCTTGGACAAGCTTTTCTAAACTTAACTCCAATCTGTTGCTTCTTCTACTTTGTGATACAATAGGTTTCGGTTGAAGGGACACTTGACACAAATCTATATTATAAATCAAACTCATCTCACTGGTTTCTTTCGTTCAGCTCCATTTGCTCCTACACACATCAGTAAAGTCTTGTTTCCTTCTTAGTATTCTAAGACTTTCACAGGAAAAGGGAAGGAGGTGCGCTGACCTATTTGAGAGCTTGTCAACATGACTTAAAAGTGTACAGGTACAATATAAATCCATTATCCAAATATGTGTGGCTTACAGACACATACCCTGAGACATCTCTAGAAATATATGATTCACTTTTCAAAGGTGCTTTTAATGTGCTTTTATTCATGTATTTTCTTCATATTTTAAGATTAATTGCTAAATAGTGAATTAAAACTAAGATACAGTATGATGGTCAGGTTCTCCAAACTGCAACAAACTTTACTAAGACAAAAAAGAACTCCCTTTCTCTATATGTAACAAAGGCAATAGTTTGATCTGAATCCATCATTTTTTCAGCATGTAAAGTAAAAGCTTTACCTATGTTGATTTACTTTTAGTCCCATAAAGTTCAGAGCTGCCTTTTTTGAACAATACTCAGTAATTATGCCTTCAGTGCCTATCCAATAAACAGCAAGTTTTGCATAAAAATTAAAAACAAATGAGGAGCCTAAAAAGGTTAGTGTTTAACTAGATATAGATGTAACTGTAATAAAATTTTAGAACTACCTTACCATAATATACACTTCATTATTAAATATTATGAAGCATATTTCAAACAATGCAGCAACTGAAAGGATCAAATTCTATTCCTAGACTCTCACACCTGCTTCCCTAATTCACTTCACTACATTGCTGCTTGTAAAAAAGAAACAGAAATACCAAACTGTAGGCTATTAAAAAAAACCCAACCAAACAAACAAAAAAAACCAAACAAAATACCCCACACAACCGAAAGAATCCACATCAACACAAATTGAGAAGAAAAGTAGAGGAGATATTTACCTTCCCAGGCAGAACAGTATTTACATCTTGTTCATTTGTTTAATATTAATAGCTAGCATAGTTGTCTAACCAAAATAAAATGTAAAACACACTTCTTTCAAAGTCAAGCCAGCAATTAAAGCTAATCAACTCACAAGTTCTTCTCATCCCATGAATGTCACATTATTTGCAGGAAGGAAGCAAATGTCACGCTGTTCAAATTTTAAGAAAATTAACAACATGCAAGACAAAAAGTCCAGCAACTAGGAAACCACAGTTCACTATGTCTTAGCCTGAACCCCAATGAACTGAATGAGAATGAAAAACAAAACCTTTTAATTCTGCTTTCTCTTCTTCCTTATCTTCTTCTTAAAAATAAGAAAGGGGTGATATTCTGTAGCAGTTGTTAGCAGCTCTTCACTTTGGCATTTCCAAAACTGGTAAAGGTCATTGTCAAAATTAGCATATTCAACTTGCTGAAAATATTTTCTTCTACTAAAATTAAGATGCAAAATCTACATTGACATAACTAAAAAAAATTTGCCTGGTTTCCTCACAGAACCCAGCAGCAGTTTAATACTCTCTGCACTCTCTCCCATCCCTCAGAAAATACTTATTGTTTAGGTGTCCAGCATTCAAAGCAAAGGTTCCAAAGGTCTGGTCTCTGTTTTTCAAGGTGATTTTTACTTTTTAACACCACCCTCCTCTCCTGCATCATAAATTACTAAAAATTCATGCTCAACATTGAACAGATAAGAATACTGTTACTGATGGACTATAATTCTAATCATGCACTTACTAAGGCTTTTCCTTTTTCAGTATCAATGTGAACCTAGGGCATTCAGCCACAAAAACAAGCCTAGAAACAGGAGCTCTTTTTTGTTTCTTATATCACCATGGAGACAACTGGTCCTCACATTGAGAGTGGCAGAATCCATGGTTTTAAAGGCTTAAAACACAGATGTGGTTCAGGCCTCCCACCTGCCCTTTGCTTCCTCACTCTTGTCTTTCTCTGTCACGAGGAATGTGCAGCTATCACACGTGTTTAGTCTGACACAGCAGTGAAGGCTGGGCACAAAACAGATGCCCAGTAACACCTGGTTGCATTATTTCTACAGGGGAATGTAGAATGTGGGACCCCAAAGGTAACCAGAGATGAACAAGCTGAAATAAAAACATGACCAAACCCAAGCAGAGCACATGAAAATACCACTACTGTGCAGCAGAAGAAAAGCAAGAGTTCTTGAGTGTTGGAATTATGTACAACACCTGGACAGGTGTGCCCTTTGGATAGAAAACACAATTCTCCCTCACCAAGAGGGCACTAACTTAATGTTTGTGTGAAGAACAATTCTGCTGTTCAATGAAAGCTATTCTTGCTGCTTACACTTTTGGTAGGTTTTTAATTACAGCCTGAACTGAGTAGAAAATTATTTTGAGAGAAGCAGGAAAAAGCTTAAAAACATCTTTCCCTTTGCATTTAACTCTTCTCTGCCATTCACAAGGAAAACTTGGTGAGTTCATACCTATTCCTTGTAACATTTCACACCCAAGTTCTCCCCAGCTGATCTAACAACGTATTGCCCTTTGCCAGGCCTTTAGAATTTGGACTTTGAAAGGTTGCAATGTGCAAACACAAAAGAAGAGCAACCTCAGAATTTAGAAGTTTGAAGGAAAACTAAGATGTTCGAAGTGAGTAGCAATCTCTGCAGCAATCTCTGTCCCTATTTCAACACTTGAAAGGGACAACAATTCAATCCAAGGCACTCGTTGCCTTCTGGTGTGGCCTCCTCATAGTGTGTGCAAATACCACCACCAACAAAAAGCTACTTCTGGTACTCTTACCCCCATGGCTGAGTTACATTTTGGTAGAAGAGCTAGAAGGAGCTCAACTGTAAATCCATGACCGTCAAAAATTGGCTATAGCAGGTTTATCTATGCCTTTAACAGAAGTTTGAGTTTAATTATCTCCCCTGTTTCACAGCACAGCACTTTTAAGTAAATACATGCTTAAATACAAAGAAAGAAACGGGACAAGATGATAATCAGATAGGTGTTTTCTTTTCATAAAAACCTATCAGACAGCTCCAGGGCCTTCTAGAGAGAAAATAAGATACTTATCACATGCAAGACCTGCCTAAATCACAGAGATAATTTAAATGCAGGGGTGCAGAGGCAGAAGATGTAGATGTAGGTACAGAACAATCTTACTACAGTCCTGTCCTAAGACTTCATAAGAAAAAAAAGTCACAAACTAATGGATGGTAAAGTATCAGGTTTGTTTTGAGGTTCATTTGAAATAACAGGATTCTTCATATGGTCACGAATGAAGCATTTAATTTTGCTTCATGCCAATAATACCTGTATGGTTCCCTGTTATATAATACAAGAGCTTGTTCCTTTTTTTTTATTGAAAACAACCACAAAACTTCTGTATGTAATAGATTTAACTCTCATATGTTGACCATATGCTGATATATTATATTCCCATGCCATGCTGTACAGGGCATTGCCATTACACTGTAATTCTGTACATTTTCAGAATGATCTATCACAGCTCCATCACTTACTTCTATTGATTCTATACTTCAGATCATTTTTCTCTATTCAGTGTGAAGCCTGGTTTACTTATTTTCATTCCTCCTTCTTATGAGCATCTATTTTCAGCCCTTATTGCTGTCATCCCCATGGGTAATATCCCATTGCCCTATCCTAATTTCCCATGCCTACATTCTCAAGCCACTCCAAACCCGTGGCTCTGCTCTTATGCCTTAATTTTCCAAGCTTTCATTTTCAGGATTCTGTGGCCGAGTCTCAAAATCACCCCAGGAGGTTTGAACACCTCACAGCCATGAAATTTAACAAAATACCAAAATCCTTATGCTGAAAATATTGTCTCTGGTTCTAAATACAATACATTCAGAAAAAAAAGAATGCTGTTTCTCACAAAGGCCCAGCCAAGGTCAAGTAATCAGATAAGAACACAGCCACAACACCAGAAGCTTAATAAATGCTCCAAGCCTTTGCAAGAACCCTTCCCATCTTTGCTGACTGCTGAGATATTCATCTGTAGCTCGAAGCATTCCCCTCCCCAACCAGTTCACATCTGCTTAGCAGTAAATACACTTCTGCAGGCTGGATAAAAGAACCTATTTCCTGCAGAGGTCTCTGTAACTGCAACAGAGAAACCAGAACCAAATTATCTCTCTTCTTTTTTTTTTTTTTTCCTTCAAGAAAAGCTTTCTTTTTAATCTGTGGTAACTTTTCAACTGCCAGTGATGACTGAAACAGAAATGCAAAGAAATCAACATTCCAAACACTGGACTACATTCTTTTCAGGACTGAATAGAATTATTTTTAAAAAAAATTGGAGGTTGTTATACAGATTTGTAAATACAAACTTTTAGCTATGCTTTCTGTGTAAAATAAGTCTGGAGTTTTAAACTTCCTCCCTGAAAAGACAGGGTTGCTGGAACTTCCCCCCTCACTGTACAGAAATTTAATACTATGCAATGAAACACAGCTTCCTTGAATAGAAACTGCAATTTTAAGGCTTCTGAACTGTAAATCTGAGATAAGCTGGGGCTTTTTGATGCTTATCTGAACTCCAAACAATATGAAATTCCCACATCACTAATAATTACACAATGCAGGGATTTTTACTCCAGAACTGTTGTCGAAGAGGAGAGCTATCATCACAAATGCTGTGATAGTACTTATTTGAATAAGCTGAAAGAACAGGAGGTTTCTAGAACTAGAACTTTTTACTGAGACATAGCACTACCAGATGGAAAAGAGGAAGGAAGGCTGCAAAGGAGGAGATACAAATAGGGATGTTCCCTGTTTAGTTGCCACGCCAGGAGGGTTGAAGTCTCCTTCCCCAGACACACTAAAAGAAACACGGCAGGTGATCAGATCCTGACCATTCCAGGAAACAGAGACAGAAGGGGACACATTTAAGGAGGAAAATAAGATTCAGCAAGAAAAAAAGGAGCAGGTCAGAAGAAACTATCTGTAAGGTTTTACAACAGGTCTGCACATCACTAATTTTCTAAAAGGCACGGATTTTGCATTCTACAGGAATGACCTGGTTACAGGAGAACCAGCCCAGGCTCTTCTGCAGAGTGCAATCATTCCTGGCTCTTGCTTGCCCAGAGTAAGGTAGAATTACCAACATGACTTCACATATCACTTCAAAAAATAGCAAAGGAGAACCACATAAGCTTTTTTTTTTTTTTTTTCAGAACGTAAACTTGACCAGCCTAAGGAAAATGCCATTAATTCCAAAGTTGTTCTGTTTCATCTCAGCTGGGCCTTTGGTCTCCTCTTCTGTGCCTTCCCACACAAGCCTCTCTCTCTCTATATATATGCATGATAGAATGCATGTATGCAGCTGTCTGCATTCCATAGCAACTCCACATGGAGCTCCCTTAGCCCTCCCTGAATTGCTGCCCAACCTCCTGTCCTGCTGCTTTACTGCAAGGTTGTCACGGCAGCTTCAGAAAGAAATTAGAACAAGCCCACACCCATAATTAGCTTGTTTCTGACTACAGGTCTGCAGCAGCTAAAGTGCTCCTTTCCTCCCTTCTGCTTTCCTTCTATGCTGATACTCCTGGAAACAGAACATGATCCAACGCCAGCAACTTACACACATTGCATGAAAAATATATGAAAAAAGGCCATGGGGAATATGACCAATTAATAAGGTCATAACACACACACACTGTCTGCAGTGTGTACATGTTCACTGCATTGCAGCTCTAGAAGTAATCCATGTCCATGGTGACCCCAGCCAGTACCATGCCATGTCCATGAAATTAGGTTAGAAAATACATTTGGAGCTGTAAAAGTACAAATATATACACTTCAAAATCTGTATGAATTTCATCTCTGATTCTGCAGTGTATTGTATGTCATTCTACGCTGAAGTGCATTCAAAGCCCCCAAGAAAATAGTAAAGAAAAATTCCTATGCTTTTCAGCTGAAGCATTTGAATTAAACTTGCAACAGGGAAGCTTCCAGAAGTACCACAAGATAACAGTCTAACAGGATATTGGACCATATTTATTGAAAGCTGTTAAATTTAAATTGATGCTTATGCTCTAAATAATAGGAACCATCTCATCTGTATTTCCAAGCAGATGGTATCACACCCACTGACATACTCCAGCAAGATTCACCAGCCACTCTTGAACTTGAACAGGCATTCCCATTTCATTTGAAATATTTCCTGATAGGTTGATTTTAGCTGAGGCTAATCACACTCTAAAGATAATTCAAGTTCAATCACATCTTAACCCTCACAAACACATTCAAGCACATACAAGCCCTGGGCCACAAGACCAAAGGTGGTAGAGGTCGGATGTAAAACATCCTAGTGAAGACCAGGGTTTGGGTGGAGAGGAGGGAGTAGAAGGATAGAGAAAAGGAAGACAATTTTTTTTTTTTTCACGTGCAGTCAGTCTGGTTTTTCAACATCAAATTCAGGCTGGTACAATTTGCTTCTGTCTTCTTGTAACTGGCTGTTTTTCATCTTTGTTTTTCCCCTAGATACCATTGTCTATGAATGTGTCAACATTTCTTGCCTATGATCAGCCCACGCTCAGTTACTGTGGAGTGCATCATGAACTGCTTGCTCACAAGCCCTATGACTCAAATAACCAGGAAGAAACAGTGGAAACACACCTAGAGACTGATCTGGACCTGAGCACAATAACCACAGCAGCCCGGATCAAGGACCACAGTCAGCAGTTGGCTTGAATGGGGGCCGGGAGGTTTTTTTGTTGTCGGGGTTTTTTTCCTGTAGCAGAGGCTGCAACCAAATTCTATGTAACATTATGGACAGAAGTGAGAAGACATAATACTATGGATTCTAAGATTCCTGTTCAAATTAAAAACCAATCACAAAGATTAATTGTTTCAAGTCTACAATTTGTAATTAGTTAAGTTGTGCAGTATTTTTTGACTTCAGAGTCTGACCCTTGAAGTGAATCTTTTTCAAAACTCATCCTACCTACCTGTATAAACTGTACAGATGTAATGTATTTTTCATATTGTAAAGTTTCAATTACCAAGAACAGCTGGTATGTACAGTGTCATAATTTAATTACATCTTATTTTACAAGTTTCAGTTTCTAAAGTTTCAAATTAACAAGTTATTTCTTGTGTTATTCAGTTACTCTGTTTTGTAGGGATCATTTTGTTACTGCTTTTGTGCCCAGAAAACTTTAACCTAAAATTCTGTCCTTTGCAGAATATGCACCATTTTTACCGTGTTTAATGTGTAGAATTTTATCTACTGGTTCCAGAGGGAGGGTTTAACTATTCACTTCTAAGAAATTCTTGAAATATATAGCCAAGTTTTCCTAGAAATGATAATTTAAAAAAAAAACATTTAAATTCTCCTCAAACTTACCTGTTGCCTTGAAATACAGCCTGATTTCTAAGTCACAAAAATGTATCAATACATTTTAACAACAAAGTTTATGTATGCAACTCTTAGCTAGGGCTGGTGATGTCTTGTAAAGTCTCAGTGTTCTGCAAGACAATGTGGACAGGGGACTTCCATAAGCAGCTACAAAATCTACTGTGAAAGTAGAGTCTGCCAGATCAGGCACTTGCACTTCTTCTTAAAGACAAATGGGTCCAAAATCTACTTATGCCATAGACAGCTGCTGACAGAAGTGGCAACAGAAACAAGCCCTTACACCACTCAGAAAATGTAAAATATTAATCACAAGTAAGAAACATCTATTTGTTGAAAAATATAGTAATTTGGAACAAATGGTATAGGTTAATAGGCCCTTAGCATTGTGATACAGCAAGCTAAGGAAAAAAAACCACCAAAACCTTTAAATAATAAAAAAAAATTAATTCATTATTACGTCTTTACCAATTACTACATTACCTTTTTGTCTATCATTTAATATCTGGGTCAAAGCATTCTTATATCCCATTCTTTGGTTTTAAGTCCTCAAGGCTTCTCAATACTGTATGAGAGTAACTTTTATACCAATACCCTCATGTCGTAATCATAAAAGATTACAGAGATTAGGTACACGTTATATCATGCCAACTTGGTGAAATTCAAAAGGGAACGTGAGCCTTCCAAAATATAGGAGAAAAACGTTTCATATGGTGAAGCAACTTTTTTATAATAAAGAGAAATTATATAACCACAAATCTATTTTTCTGGATGTTTATCCCAACTTATTTTCATGTAGCTTCAAGGCAGAAGACTGAAATTTAAAATTACAGTAAAATTGGTTGTACAGAACAAAGTGAATAGAGTGAAAATACCTTCAAAAAATTGTTAACAAACCAGTCTGCATTCACTACCTCTCAAGTGGAAACAAAGTGTCAAAACAGAATACATTATATTGGTTATTTATTTGGCATCTTAGATTTTGTAACATATTTTGCATAAATCATTTGCTATTCAAAACATCACTTGTCTTTTAAAGACTCATCTTAAAAAGTTCCACACTTCAATTTCTTATTTCTTTACTACATGGGTTCTTGAATTTGTGGTCACCTTCTCCAGTGCTGGAATTTTACTACCCACAGTTTGAAAATCTATTTTGGTAATGGTAACTGAAACCAAAAAGGCAGGTGTCACTCCAGAGTAAAGTGACTTCTGTACTGCAGGAAGAAGTCAACTGCATCCTTCCACAGTTCCTTCTGAGGTTTAATGTTTAGGCATTCTGGCACTGGAGCAGGCCTGAGCTGTCAGGATCAAACACCATGCTCCCAAAAGATCATCTCAGTTACTCTGTAATTCCTATTATTTACTTTGGCCAACTGTCCTCAAGTATTTACAGTGTGGGAACAAGGTCCTGGCACTGTTGCAGTTACTCAAAACACCCAAGTGTTCAGTGGCTCCACGTACTCCTGATTTCTGGAGGACTGTACAACATGAGTATTTCCAGTGTTAGACACTAATGAATTTAGGCTAATATGAGAAAACGTCTTCTTATGCCAAGAACAAAACCTTTTCAGTGTATCTGGTTAAAGAAGCACGACTGGGTAGATATTCACATACACACAAACAGTTCTCCTTTTCTTGATGAATCCCAAGACTTGCAGCCCCAGACCAACATATCACTAGGCAAATGGTAGAAGCAGAGTCACAAAAGTAGCAATGACTCTCCAACCACACTGATCTGTTACACTCTCACAATCAACTTCCCAGGCATATGAAATACCAGGCTCTCTGTAACTCCCACAGGCCCCTCTAGTTCTCTGGAAGAGAGCCCAAGGCAGCAGCTCACCCCAAACCTAGGCTGTTAAAACATACATTTCTGGATATATCAAGTAGATAGTATTTTTTCAATGGACTACATTAACCTGAAACCTGCTATTCTCAACAAGGTGGATGTCCTCGAGAAAGCCAGATGGCAGGTAGGTACCTTCTCTAAAAAATCTTCATCATGAAAAAAAATCCAGGTTAAGCTAATCCAAACAAGAACCCATTCCTAAATTCCCATGTTAGTGTGTGTACACCTGCTTTCCAACATATTCTTGCCAGTGCTGAGTGCACAGAAATACCAATTGCTGTGGTTAACGTGGACAAACCAAAAACCTAGCACCTCACAAAGCCCCAGCCTTCTAAGCTAAGTTAGCAAGAAGAAAGTAGGCTGAGTGTATGGGTGCAAATATTTATTACCAGGGGGTCACTTTCATGTATCATTTCCCTTTGCAATAAAGATCCATAAACCAGAAATAGAAGTAGCCAACAGCATCAATCTCTGTCTCACAGTTAAGTGACACTGCCAGACCCTGGTAGATCTTTTCACCAAGAAAAAGCTGGGTGAATTCATTATGCTTGCAAAGTACAAACTGATAGAGAGTATAACCTCTAGCAGTAAAAAAACCAAGACAATTTGAAAAATAAATCTAGCTACAAGCAACAATTCCCACCATCCATCAGTGCATCAGGAGGTACAGCAATGCACAGGGCTGAAACACCCACTAGGAAACCAAGCCCGAGTATCTGAATGGAGGTCCTGTCTAGAGAAGAAGGTACATAGGAAGATAAATGATCAATTTGAAAAATTCCTGCATGTCTCAAGACAGTTAAAAAAAAAAAAATAAACACCAGAATAACATCTAGAGAAGAAAGCAAATGACTGCTTTAATTAACAAGAAAATTTGTAGTACAAACTATTCTCAAGGGCTCTGAGAGCTACGACTAACAAACCAAAAAAAAACCAAAAAACCTCAGAAATATACACAATTTTCAGAGATACATCGTAAATATCAGCGCAAATATCAGATTTCTTTTAGCAATACACAACAAATGGAAAATGGCAGCCTCAGAAGTTGTGTACTAACTTGCTTTACTGATAGACTCTCATTTTCTCTCCCTCTCTCTCAAGACATTTATCATCTTCTGCTTTTATTTCCAAGCCTCAGATTTGACATGAAAAGAGAAACTGTGCAAAAAGCAAAACATAAATGGTAAAAAAAAATAAAATAAAACTGCAAGGGCAACACCATGACCTGAAAACCAAAGCCACAAATCCAGTGCCAATGGAACTGTAACAAATTCTGGAAATTGCTGTATTAGCAGTGAAGATACTCAAAGATGGTTAATGCAAACTAATTACGTGATCACGTATCATGGCAGATACAAGCAGCTGTATTCAGCTCCCAGCTGGTCTAGCAAAAAGGGGCAGTTGAACAGGTGAAAAAAGAACAGCTTAGCTCCTGTTCTACTCTCCTGAGGGAGAGGCCTTTTTGCTCTGGAGTTTTGCCTGGGTCACAGGGGCCTGGCTTCCTGAAGGTAAATCTTACCAGTAAAGGCTGAATATAATAATGGTTTTACTTGGTCAGATCACAGGTCCACCTGGCTTGATAATCTGTCTCAAACAGCAGCTGAGAGATGAAACCCAAAGAACCAAAGATTGGGGCAGGCACAAAGCAGTATTTCCCCAGAGAGCCCCCACAGATCTCAAGGATTTGCAGGTCAGGGACTTACTGAGCCAAGCGTGGCATCTTACCAGTCCCTCTCTGAACATGTACACAGCTTCTTTGAGTCTTACAAACTGGTAACATTCACAACTGTTGCAGAAAGTAAATCTACTTTGACAAGAAGAGCTGCCTCTTCTCTTTGTTCCAGTAGAAACGAAGGATTTCCATTTTCAGCACAGAAATACGACTATCACAGAACTGATAATGACAGCTTGACAACTGCCAGGGAGCACGAACAGCATCCATTCAGTCACCTGAAGTGCAGACAGCACCTGAAACCCTGTGGCATTAATTATCAGATTTCCCCCGGGGGGAGGGGGGGGCTGGGGGGACTTAAAATCAAGATTCAGCTCACCAGAAAGGTGAATTTATTTTTTTGCCAGCTTTCTCAAGTCCAGCACAATAGTAACAAAAGAATAGGCCCACTTCTCCCAAAGCACTGCAAACACTTCTCAACATAGAAAGAGACACACAAAACTCTATTAGATACAACTTTGACTGTATGATCCATATTTAAAAGCAGATGTTCGTTAAATTCCTCAGAAAAAATTCTAACATCTCAGTGAAATAATAGCTCTATTATAAAGTAACAAGGCCAAATTTCATTATCCTGCTCTGCTTCATTATGGAATCTGATTAATTTTAATTATAAAGTTTCAGAATAAATTAAGGTGAACATAATCAGAGTTCATGATTAATGTTACTTTAATGAACACCCAAAAATTAAAATTTTACCACTAGAACCTTGCCAAGAATTTTTATGTAAGCTGAAGTGCAGTGTGTACAGCTGTGAAAATCCCACATGGCATGGAGTTTATAATCTACTTGATCAACATCAATTTTATATGTAAATAACTCATTCTTAAAACTGTCTCTTTTGATGGTTAAGTACAAAGAGGTGTCTGCTGTGTAACAGCAAATGAACCTGCAACAAAGAACTCATTACACCCAGCCCTGTTACATTAAAGCTCTAATACATTCATAACAGCGGACACTGTTCCACCACTATAGACATGATGCATGTAAGGGTAATATTATATAAATGAGCATTAATTAATGTCACATTAGTACAGAATTTCTTTGGATTAACATTAATGTTTGATGATTGCCTTATCAATTGCCTTAAGTCAACTGACAGGAACAGGATGGATGGTATTGTAATGAACACCAAAGGGATTAAAACTGTGCAGTTATATGAGAATATGGCTTCTCCAGCTTTCACAGAGAGTACTTTCCACTTTGTATTCCATTAGAAACAAACTTTTAAGGTGGATGCAATTCAGCAATAGTTCTATCTGCAATCTAATCATAAGTGATTGCACCAATGAAACATACTTCGAAGTCCAATAATTTAAACATTGCTATACACTAATTCTGTGTTTCTTAGAGAAGAAAACCTCATCAACTAGGGCTGAGAATGCTCATTAAAAGAAAACAATGTGTCTCTGCAGCACTGTGCACTTCAGTAATTCCAGGAGTTTTATACAAGAGTGTGTCATAAATGAGGCATGGGAAGCCATTAACTGAACCATTCATACTGAATATTTTCTTATAATTTATTCCTTCAAAAGAAATAATGAAATTGATTTATTTTTCTAGTAATAACGATGCACCTCTCTTTCATGTCTTGCTGTTGGTAACTTTATTTTTAAAGAACCTGTAAACTCACACAATTAGTCTAGACTTTGCCATCCAAAAGCCTTATTTCTCATTTTCAGGAAAGGAAAAAATATCAACGGTATATCTGAATATGCAAATAAGATTCACGAACAAAATTTATTTTTCTTGTCTTCTCCTCTAGTATTATCTAGACAGCTCATACTTCTCTTTGCACTTCTGCAACTTACCTCTTCCTGCATGTTCTAACTGTCACAACTGAGAATGACAAAAGTACAATATAATAATTCCAGCTGATATATCGGAGGGAAATGCCTCCCCAGGTATCCTTCTCCAGAGCTGAGCAGGTTTGCTGCCTACCAAGCACATGATAAAGCTTGTCTGACTCCTCTTCTTCATCACTAGATCTTGCAAATATACATTCATAAGTACAATATAACATGTAAATAAAAATATTCTTCTTTTTTTTTCATTCTACCTCTATACAAGGTGATGTCAGGATTTGGTTTTCTTTTTTTTTAATCTCTTTGCACCCTAAAGTCTTGAATCTATATGATTAATAGATGTCAGTATCAACTGTTCTAATTCCACTTCCATCAAGTGATTACAACAGAAACTTCAGAAGTTTCTGGAAGAAGCACACATGACGTTGTCCCCATCTCAAACCAAAACCAACATTACTAAGACAGGTGCTTCTCTAGTGTCTTAGAAACCCTCAGTCTCCAGGGAGCACAGTATCTACAATCAATCTGTATCCATGCTTAACTTGTCTTCTTATTAGATTATTTTCCTTATGCTTAACTTAAGTGCCCCTTAGAGGTCTGCACCCATAAATGCCATGGCCACCTTGAAAAAATGCCATACAGGCTACCAGAGACTGAGAGTCTTGTGATGTTTTAAGAGAAGAAAGTAAGACACTTTCCAAAACTTGAGCTTTCAGAAAGACTGCTTGTGAAGATGACCAGTACATTTTAAAAAAAGAAATTAATCTTTTAAAAATTATATACTTAAATGGGAATGGAATTAGTGAACCTGATTGGGAATAAGCATTATTGATTAAATTTGCTTGGTAATCCTATCTACTGTTTGGCTTGAATATAGTCACTTCAATGCTACCTTTTTCCTTAAGCTTTCTTCCATTTCTTTATTTCTCTGAATAACTCCTTGAATTTAGAAAGAATCTTGCACAAGATACCTGAACCCCAAACAGGCATAAAGATCTGCTTCTGCTCTGCAGGATCAATCTCATGCTTTAAATTTCAAATGACAACTCAAATGGAAAGTGCTGCCAGTCTCCCCTCCCATCTTCACAAGCTTTGGCACTTGTTCATTCTTCCCTTCCCTACCTGCATGCATTCTGCCTCGGGATTTTGGAAGCTCTACCTTTTCTTTAGCAAGAAATTAAGTTCCCTGTCTAACTGAAGAGATAAACAAGTCAGCAATGAAGAATGAGGGTGAAATGTGATAACTACCAATAACAACCCCTGAGAACCTTACAGTTATTTCTCACCCAAAGCCAGTATCTCCATTAAAGCTGTCCAAATATAAATCATCCCTTCACTGAAAAACACTTTCTCCTATGAGAAAAACTTTAGGAAAAACATACAACTAGGGAAAAAATTAATCTTATCTTTACAGGAAAAGGGGTATGTGTGCAAAATGGAGAAAGAAAGGAGAGAAAACCATAGGAGAAGCCAACATAAAAGAAAAACCAAAATGATTGAGCTATGAAGGACTTGACAAAACTGTGTAGCTGGTCATTAGGGGAATGGATTAAGATAAACAAGTGAACAGCAAGTAATAAAAATGGGAGTGCACAAAATAAGCTGCTCATTTAAAATGATTGGTTCCAAATCAAATTTGATCCTCTGGGGAAAGGGAGTGAACACAACACCACCTACTTTCAACAAGCTGTCTACCTCTTCATCTGCCAAGGCTGTAAAAACTGGTGAATAAGATGTTCTGTTACATCAGAAGGATGGGACAGTAACCCAATATATAGAGACAATACCATCTGAATTGATGCTGTCATTTGAGCTTGAATACCTCACTCTGTTTGGACATCTCAAGGTAAATCCATTATTTTCCTTCTGACTAAAAGGGCTTTTACTTTGCAGCAATAACTCTCAAAAAAAATTAGTTTAAAAAAAAATGCGTTTTTCACCTTTAGTAAAAGCACACCAAAACCCATAAAATATTCTGCTCCTGAAATTCTTATAAAAATAAGAGCTTTGCAATCAGATATATTTGATTTAAGGATAATGAAGCAGGTTTTATGGGCTGCAGAATCTTATAAATGTTTTCTGATTTCGTTTGGGGTAGAGGGAAAAGAGGAATTTTTGAAGGAAAAGATGATAGATTACATCTGCCTGTGGGTAATAAGGCTTCCTACAAGGAGAAACAGCATAGTCTGAATAATTACATGCAGTCTGAGGCCAAAAGAGACATAGAACCTAGTCCTGGTCAGAAATTTTGGCTGCCACAAAATACTCGTAAAAAATGCATGAGGAAAATAGCATGAATTCTTGCTGGTTATCCACATTTTTTCTTAACCAGTAGGTCTAAGTGCAATTCCTTCCTTCTGCTTTGCAGAAATTGTTCTATTCTGCATCATGAATGTCAGCAGAAAATCAAAGTAATAGCCAAACTGCATGGAGAGTGTGTCAAAACATCAAAACCACAAATTAAAAAAAAAAATATATAAGTAGGACTGTATTTTAGCAGAAATATTTAGCATGTTTTTCAAATAATATCTGTAAGACACTACAATAAACACGGGTGTCTGGAAATATAGGCAAAGTCAAAAAAGCAGAGCCTGTAACATTCACAGACCACACTGTTTAGAAGATCAGTAATACCCCCTCCCCGAGCTGAGCTTAACCCCTTCAAACAAGATGATATTCTGGGTCCATTAAAGTCAGTCACAGTTCCACCATTTGACCTTTTAAAGTAGTGGGATCTTTGCACTTGTACAGATGATAATTAGGAGTCAGCAACAGAGATAAGAATGAGTGTTTTGCAGAGCACAGCTGGACCCAGGCAATAACCACAACACACTAGTTAATCTCACAATTAAATACTCATCTGCAGTCTTTTGAGGTATTTCCTATATTAGAAAGAATTATATTAGAATTATATTAGAATTATATTAGAAAGAAAGATTAGAGGGTAACTCCTTCCTTCTCACACTGAAGAAACCAACTCATCCCTATAGTGATTTAAGAATTTAAATTTTATGTGTCACTGGGAAGCCTCCCAGAGACTGCCCCCCTCCTGACCAGAACCTCCTCCACCTTTTCCTTAAGAGAATCAAAAGATATGGAGTCAAAGCTGTGCTTTACTGCAACACAATTCTGAAAGAGTGACTAAGTTGACCTGATGGATAAAAGAAACTAAAAATCAAAGTGTTAGTCAGCCAACCCCTCTCTTGCTCATCACATACCCTTCTTTTCCTGCAAACCTGTTCTCAGGCTAAGAATTCTCAGCAGGGGTTTCTGAGATGCTATAACTTTATAAAACTCCCTCAGGATCCACAGAAATATTACCTTCTTTCTCCAAAATCTTCTCCAAGAGCAACTAGTTTGTGGCTTAAGAAGCTCCAGAAATTTCTCTCAGATGAGCATGCTCAGCTGTTCTCAATGGAAGTGCATTCTCCCTTGCTCCTAAAAAGCTCTACCTGAACAAGGGCTACAGTGGCTAACAAGGAAATTAAGTGACCTTTTCTCCCTGCCTCTGAGTCAAAATATAATATACTGTAACATTCAGTGAAGAGTAAACAATTTAATAACAAAAATTATGCTATCGATCACACCATCCCAGAACATCAAAAGTCACAGTTCATAGATCAAAAGCACCAGAATAACTTACATTTTTCTTCTTTGTAGTTTCAGGAACTTCAGGCTATTTTCTAGGTTGCCTTATGTATGACTTCAGCACAAGCTAATGAGATATTGAGTGAGAAATCATCAGCAGCTGGTCAAGTAAAAACAGTCCATCAATCATTTTCATTTCCTTAATGTCAGCAATTCTAATTTCAACTCTGGGAAAAAAATGTGTTTTAAACTCTGAAATGCATCATATGAAATAGTGACATTTGATAGCATGTTTTTAGATTCTCAGGTTTATTGGGAAGAAGACAGTTCAACACATAATGAAGTCATTCTTCCTTTATAACCATGAAACCCAACTATAGGGGGAAAAAAAATAAATAAAAAAAAGAAGGCTGCTTCAACTAAAGCAGATGAACAAACTACCATCTATTCCAGAATAAATCCATTCATACATAAAGCACCAGTAAAAATCCTGGAAGAATTGCAAAGAATCTTTTTCTAATATCCAACCTAAACCTCCCCTGACACAACTCCAGGCCATTCCCTGGGTGCTGTCCCTGGTCCCCCCAGAGCAGAGCTCAGGGCCTGCCCCTGCCCAGGGAGTTGGGACTGCAGGGAGGTCTCCCCTCAGACTCCTCCTCTCCAGCTGAGCACACAAAGAGCCCTCAGTGTCCTCACACAGCTTCGCTTCCCCTCAAGGCCTTCACCATCTCTGTTGCCCTCCTTCGGACGCTCTCTAACGCCTTAATATCTTTCTTATATTGCTGGGCCCAAAACTGCCCCAATACTGCAGGTGAGGCCGCCCCAGTGCAGAGCAGAGCTGACAAAATTACCAACTTGAACACAGTTTTCTGAAAAAGAAATCTCAGATGACCAGGTAACTCCAGTGACTGTGTCCCCCTTACCTTTATCCTGACACCGTGAGTAGCTTACTCTTGCTTCCTAGTCCAACACCTTGCAGCAGCACCCTGGTTTGCATTAATCCTGGAGAGCTTCCTCTAGAACCTTGGGAAAAATTCCTCTCTCCAAGTTTCACTCTGGGAGCCTAAACACTGAACAACACAACCGCACCTGGACTGTCAAACTGGACATCTCCCTGGTAACAGATAACAAAGTTATATCTGCCTGACAAAACACTGAGTAAATCACCCCTCAACCAGAGCCAAAAGGAAGCAAAGTGATGTTCTCTCTTACATAAAAGCACTAAGAGCAGTGATATTGACATTCCTTAAGTTAATAAATAATTATTAAGATAATTAAAAGCGACAGTAAGTACAAAGAGTAATGCTAAATATTAAACATTATTAGATTTTATATTAACACTAGGAAATTATTGTGGATTTCTGCCAAACAACCAAATTACAAAAAGGTATGTTTTGTTGGTTGGTTGGGTTTTTTTACAGTGTATATCCATTTTCAGAGAAAAATGTTCATATGAGAGAACAGCTCCCATATTACATTACACAAATGCAATTTGGTTGCTTAAGTTTTAATCTTGTACAGGAAAATTCCAATTTTCTATCTCTTGTACTTAAGTTCTAGTTCATGAACAGATTATAGAATGCAAAATAGGTAGATTCTAAAATATTAAATTTATATAAATCTTTCTAATAAATTTGCCAGAATACAAAAAAATCCTGCTGACATGATAAGGTGAATCATTGTTAAATGTACTATTTTCATGCTAATAGCTCACAAGGAAATAAACTCCTAGTATGCTTACTATCAATAGCTTGTTTTGTTAACCAGCCTGCCCCAGATCCTTGAAGGGACAAAGCTATCTGGAGTTATCTGAAGATAACCTGGAAGTCTAAAGGCCCCACCAAACTTCAGTCCAGTTTTGATCCCTGCATATAAAAAGCAGGGATTAATTTGTAGTAAGAAAAGTCAATATGAAGACTGGGAATATTACTTCAATAAAACTGTAAGCCAATAATCCATGGGGTTGGAAGAGACCTCATTGTCCCTCTGCGCATCCTGACCACTCCGAAGCAGCACACGTTCCTCATGTTGGGCAGTCTGCCCAGCCTGAAATGTGTGCATAAAGAGACACTGTGGCCTCCCAAGGTAACCTGTTCCAGTGATTACTCATCTATAGGGTGGACTTTTTAACCCAGTATTGCACATATTGTGCCTTTTGCCAATCACATTTTTCTTTCTCTGGACAGATATGGAGAATAATTTAACAACACACACCTTATGAAAACCTCTTCCATATATGAAAGTATTAGCAGGTTCCTCTGCTCCTCCACGTTTTCCTTTCTACCTCACACACTCAGTTCAGCTGCTTCTTACTTCTTGCATGTTCTAAAATCCTTGCTTCCTTTGTTCCTCTTATCAGTCCATGTTATTCTTAAGCTGTGATGGCCAAAAGAGCCCTACTGACAATTCATGTCACCTGCAATTCTATATAGCTCCCAACACCATGTGAACAGTACCAGTGCTAGGCCAGAAATCCTGGTATTTTTATGTATACAGTGAACTTCTTCCCAAGGGTAATTGTTTGCACTTAACATTTCAAGTTGCAGATTTCAGACCATTTCTCCAACCTTAAAAAAAAAAAAAAGAGAGAGAAAGAAAAAAAAGGCAGGAGAATGCTTTTATTGACCTATAAAATCCTTTGAAGTCACACCAGGGTAGCATCATTCAAACTCTCAGTAATTCCACTCTTCATTCCCTCAGCCACCTTATTAATGAAAATACATCATTCTGATGGTCCCAGGCCAGTCCTTGCAGAATCACACTTCATTAAACTCCCCCACCCTGACCCACAGCAGTATAAATAACAATTCACTAGGAACATTATTTTTCAGTGACCCTTATTTTCCCTCAGTACACACATAACTGCTTCTCAAGTTTCCTCATGGAAACGTCCTCTCAGTGTGCAAGTTACACATTTACTCCTTCCCTCGTGATCTCTTCCCAGCTATCCTGTCAAAGACCTCCATGTATTTGACAAAACGTATTTTGAATATACATGCTTGTGGTTTATTACTACCTTATGCTGAAGATTTTTAGGAAATGAACATGTAAGGATTTCCTGAAGCTTCTTCACACCTATCCAAGTCAAAGGGACTGACCTATAAATTCCCTAGTTTTAAGATAAGTCTTGCTTTCCTACTACTTTTTTAATACTCATTCCTCACAGATTTTTAGAGTCAAGGCCAATGGTTCAGAAACTCCTTTCTTAAGTATTGTTAAACCTTTTTCTGGTATATATTTCACTTTGTCTTATTAACTGCATTAAGCACTTACTCCCAGATAACTATTTACATGAAGCCTGAAACAGGTAGAAAAGATGTAGTATTTTTCAATTACTGTCCCCCATTTAAAAAGGTCTTCCCTTCTTCTTATTTCCTTCTAAATTACTTCCAATGCTCAGATTTCCATCCTCTTCTTCACCATTAAAATTTGCAAGTTACTTTTTTCTTCTAACTGAAAGTCTTTGATGCTGTTCAAAACCTTATCAGACTTATCCCTATTTTAATTAAGCTATTTAGGTTTGTAATAGCACTCTACCAGATCTACATCTAAATAAATGCCGGGGAAATAATATGAATATCTGACCTTTACCAAACATCGCTTTTCCTCCAGACATGGAAAAGCTTACTTTTCCATGAGGAAAAATATGTTCTATCAGACATTTAAAATGGCATTGACAATGACAGAGACTAAATGGAAAACAGAGCAAGAAGCACAACATCAGAAATCAGGAATACAGCTGCCTGAAAATTCTCCAGAGGAATCTCTCTTCTATTGAATTTTGCCAGTTTATCAAAAGCAGGATATTCCATGGAAACAGAGAAAGCACAGCAGCAGCAAGTATCACAAATGCCATTATGAACTTACCTCCTCAGAAAGTGGCTCCAAGCTGTCACCCAGCATTTCATGTTCCCTTCACCTACTCACTGGTTGGTCTCATTTAGGTCACACTTTTTACTGGAATTTCACAAAGTTTCACTTCCTTATTAGTGCAAACAGAAGACTGGAAATATCATTATGGAACCAAAGTGGTTCCAGCTTATGTGCATATGCTCTCTCATGTATACATGATCCATTTGTGCAGTGCCCAGTTAGTAAAGACACATTAAGAATGTATATTAAAAAAAAAAGTACTAACCAAGTTTCCAGAGAAAATTTACCTTGAGCTCCAGTTTTGTTTTCCATTAACTGCTTTGAGGGTATATGTAATTATTATATTTTTTATTTTCTCCTAATTATGTGGAATTCAAAATGATTCTTCTTCATTTCTCTTCCAAAGAGCTAAATATATTCAGTAATATTCACTTATCTTTTACAGACTGACAATTCCTCCCATAAATATTAGGGTCTTGAAAAAATTAGAAGCTCACTACTTAATAGAAAAGAAAATCCTAGATTATTCCTGAGTACAGCCTCGAGTCAAGTAGTTGACTTATCCTTTCTTTCCATCTTTGTACAAATTTTCTTTAATTTTTGCTACTGATAACGAAAAAAATGGTTAAAAATAATTACAATAACTTAAGATAGGAAAGATTTTCCAGTAAATAGAGCAAGTAGAATAATTTATTGAATGTATTCTACTAATCATTGCAGCTGTCTGATTTTAGACATTTATTTTCTTTGCCTACTCAAAGAGAAAGAAAACGTGCCAACTGGCAACACAGGCTTAGAAAACAACCACAAGAAGCAGTTCTTGAGAAAAGCTGATCTTGAAAGGACTAAAGGACTTCTGTTTTTTATTAATATGATGGTGGAGGGTGGTTCGATTGTTTCATTTGCCAGCCTTCTGATCGTACGCATTCATCATAAACACAATTATACAAAATATTATTCTTCCTTTTTATTTTACTTGATTAGGAATGAGTAGACCATCAGACAGAAATAACAGACAACAACTGGAAATTAATCCACTGAAAGGAAAGTTAAAATAAAAAGGAAGTGCCAATAAACGCTGTTGATGACCACAGACAAAGATCTGGTCTTGATTTTTAAGCCATGTTTGGTTTTCTTTTCAGAAATTAATTGGATATGGGGAATTTAGATTTAGATCTCCAGGTCTCCAATCTCTTTTAAGTCACTGCTTTAAGATCTGGCTGAACAGTAATGACAAAGCACTGGAATTTTTCATGCAATATGATGCATTACTGATTTCATCAAAAGTGATCATAAGCTATTCCACATAAAACTCCATTGTTAATTCCTCATTAGGAAAAGATCAAGAGAAGTTAGGCAAGACATTCAGTCAAAAAGACAGTTGACAGCTATGCCAATATCTCCATTTCTATCAAAGAGAAGTCACATCTCGTTCTATAAATTAAGAACTGCAGCATCTCACAGGTTGCTGGCACACAAATACCTTAAATCCGAGTAACTACAAGAAAAAGCACTTGTTTTTAGCCACACAGTAGACCTCAACACTCAGGCTGATGAAATTCATAGGGAGAGCCTTTAATCAACCCCTTCCCAAATGACTTCTGCAAGGAATTCAAGGAGTCATTCTAACCTTTGTTTTACACAGAGGATTCACTACCACAGAATTTAACTTAGTAACTACTCTCCCTTTCACCACCTCAAGAGTGTCAGAGATTTTTCAAATGAAACTTTCTTTTTACTACTTTACTCCACATAATTTCTTGTCCTACCCTCATTACCCGAGTATCTTTTAATATTCCATTAGCAAATAATGGGATTTACTTTACATTAAAAGAACCTGGCAGGGACATCCAGGAATTTGCACGGACATTGGAATTTATTCAAATCTTTAGCATCAGACTCCACACAGTGGAGTCAGCAGGAATGTCTGGACAGTATCCAAGTCCAACTAACTGCTCAAAGCACTTTCAACTACAGTCAAGTTCCTTTGGGTTTTGGATGGGAACTCCATAACCTCCCTGGAAAACCCATTCCAGCAAAACCAGCTGGTGCATCAAGCCTTCCTTGCAGGTCCATGTAAGGTGAAAGCGTGCTGACAGTGCCCTCTCCCGTCAGCCAGGGCATTAATGGGCTGAACAGGACTGCACCCAGGGCTGCCACCAGCTCTTGGCCTTCAGCTGAACTTGGTGCTGATGATCCCAATCCTTTAAGCACAACACTTCACCCAGTTCTCAGCCCTGTCACTGACAGTTTATCCAGCCCATCCTTCCCCAGTCCGTGTCATGGGACACGGTGTCAGGAGTCAGACTAAAGTCAACATCAAGCATATTATCCCACTGAACATGTTTTTAAAGAACGCACAGAGATACTTGGGGTTGTGTGGGTTAAAAAAACCTTCATTGCTAAGTATGTAAGAGAAGAATTTAAAGCATTTTGAATTTGTTTCAAAAAATTATTCTTTCTTTTAAAAGCTGGATTTGGTATTCATTTGTCAGTCATATCAACACTCTATCACGATTTGCCTGAACTATCAATTAGGATTGATCTTTTTAATAAGAATTGTTACATATGGAATAAGTAAATACCTTTTAACCTGAAACAGAATGCAATGTAGAAATGTATTTGGACAACAAAAATCAGCTGCCTCATACAGAGGATAAAACCCAAGATAAATGCATCTGAAAAACCAGCCTTCAGCAGTGTTCCTAGAAATGCCATCCTGACATTTAGAAAAATGACCAGCCTTTAACATCCTCCAGAAAATAGGAAACTGGTTGAGAAAAAACTCACATTGTAAAAACCATTTCCAATGAACTGTAAGAATTGGAAAATTCTTTTAAACTGAACAGCTAGCTAGATGTTGAGTTAATAAATACATGATTATTTATTTTTAATACTTGTCTATCACCATGATCAAGGATTTATTTCATCTTGGGGACAGAAAATGCTGCTTTATGGCAGGTTCCCCCCCAAAATAAAATTAATCTTCAGCAACCCAATGTATTTCCAGTTCTGTCAGGTATACTAAATGCAAATTACTGACTATTGTACTGAATCATCCTCTACAGAGCCATGAGCTGCTCCTCACGCTACATTACTTCAACACAGGTCTCATGTTCAGATCCGATTAATCCTGGAATAGCTTCACTCAGAACTGTTAAATTAAAAACAGGGCTTAAAGAGAGAAAATCTTTCATTATCTTTCTCCAGCTCATGTGCATAGATCCCAGATTACTGCAAATTCCATAAAAATACCTGTAATCAGGTAAATTTAACTGCAGCTTATTTTTCAACTGTAAATCTATTTGGGGAATTCAGTAGACTAGTTTTGGCTTTTAAGTAGACTGAAGATCCTTCTCCTTAACAATTCGTATCTCATCATCATCATGGCTGGGCTTCGTGAACGAAGATTTGGGAAGGCTCTATCCACATTTATTACAGGCACGCTGGTGGCTTATGAGGCCAATACGAGACAGACATGTCTGGTTGCAAAAGGCACAGCAGAAAGACTCCTTAGGTTGTAAATCCTGCAAGACACGATTCTTTCTGCGTTGCCTTTTCTCCCCAAGGGTGATCCTGCTGCGTTCTCAAAGGAGACAGCAGCGTTATAGATGGTGTGTCTCCAGGCCTCCCAATTGGAGGCCAGAGTAGACCAGTTATGATGATCAATATGGCCAAGGCTGAGATGTTGTTTCAGAGAGTCCTTGTATCTTCACTTTGGGGCTCCTCTCTTGCAGCAGCCAGTGGCAAGTTCACCATAAAGCAGGATCTTAGGGAGGGGGTGGTTGGTCCTTCATCCTGGAGACGTGACCTGCCCAACACAGCTGTGTTCTCAGCAACATGGCCTCTATACTTGTGACTGCTGCTTGTTCTAGAACAGATGGATTGGTCACATAATCTGACCAGTGGATGTTTAGGATCGTACGGAGGCAGCGTTGATGGAAGCGTTCTAGGAGATGCAGGTGGTGGCGGTAGATGACCCATGATTCAGATCCATATAAGAGAGTAGACAACACTATGGCTCTGTAAACACTGATCTTTGTACTTTTCTTCAGGTGTTTATTTTGCCAAACTCTTTTATGAAGCTTTCCGAAGGCACTATATGCCTTTGCCAACCTGTTGTCTATCTCTCCATCAATCTTACCATCCGAGGAGATGAGGCTGCCTAGGTAATTAAACTGCTGGACTGATTTGAGCTCTGATTGGCCAATGGTGATGTGGGGATGATGGGGGACTTCCTGAGGTGCAGGTTGATGGAGGACCTCTGTCTTCTTTAAGCTGACTTCCAGCCCAAAGAGCTCAGCAGCATCTGCAAAGCAGGATGTTAAACACTGCAGGGCTGCTTCTGTGTGGGCAACAAGGGCGGCGTCATCAGCATAAAGCAGCTCCCGGTCAAGATGGTTTAAGGTCTTGGTGTGGGCCTTCAGTCGCCTTAGGTTGAATAGACTTCCATCAGTACGGTATCGGATGTAGATCCCGTCCTGATCATTGAGATCTGCTGTGGCCCTTTGGAGCATCCTGCTGAAAAAGACTGTGAATAGGGTAGGAGCGAGAACGCAGCCTTGTTTCACACCATTGATAATTAGAAAGGGCTCAGAAAGTGCATCGCCATATCTGACTTGGCCATGCTGAACTTGGGGGGACAACCTAAATGTTCCAAAATCTGCCACAGACCTTTTCTGCTCACAGTATCAAAAGCCTTGGTGAGGTCGACAAAGGTTACATAGAGACCTTTGTTCTGTTCCCTACACTTCTCTTGCAGTTGTCTGAGAACAAATACCATGTCTGTGGTGCTCCTGTTGGCTCTGAAACCACACTGACTTTCATGTAGAATTCCTTCTGCTATAGTGGGTATTAGTCTGTTCAAGAGTATTCTTGCCAGGATTTTGCCAGCAATGGAGAGCAGAGTAATACCACGGTAGTTTGAGCAGTCTGATTTAGTACCTTTCTTCTTATACAAAGTGATGATGACTGCATCACCACGGTCTGATGGTAGTTTGCCTAGTTCCCAACAGCACACCACAAACTTGTGAAATTTGGTATGGAGTGCAAGGCCCCATGTTTCCAGACTTCGGGTGGAAGCAATTCGTATCTAATTCCCCTATAAAATGTTTGACAAGAGTTAACATTTAGAAAAATAATTTTCAATTACACATACTGCATATAAAAGAAAGTCCTCTGTAGGAGTGCTTGAAGTCAACTCAACCAACTCCTCAGGCTATGTCAACAACAGAATCATGAAAAGTATATACTTCCTTGCATAAATGCCAGCATAATATGCCATGTGGTCATAGCAATTTTACTAGAATAAATCCTTTTTCTGAAAATCTAATACTCAATAAAGTCATAAGAATAATAAAAAAAAATACTAATAAAAAAAAGAACTGAGTGACACTTTCTGCCCACACCTAGCATTTTTTCTAGTTTACATCTTGATATACCACAATTCCAAACTTCTCTGGAACAGCAGCTTTTTTAAGATGTTTGAATATGAAAAGGACAGTAAAGTAAGAGTGTTCAATCCAGTCTTTTTACAAAAAGACATGAACACAAGCTCTGTTTGTTCATGCCCCTTTGTAGAAATCGAAAATAATTTTTAAAAAAAAAAGGATTTCAGGAAGTCAGCTATTTCAACCCCTTGCATGAATGAACAACAGCCACTCTGTTCCCAAAGATTTTAGCAAGGAATTTATGCAAAGTCCCTGGTTAGTTTAGGCTCAGTTATTCAGAGAGCAACTACACAGATCTAACAAAGATGACCAGGTAATTCCTAAAATTAAAAATACGAAACATTTCCTTTTTAAGTTGAACAAACTGTTTTCTTCAATCTGAAATCACTCTTTTGGAGGAACTCTTGCAGATCTATCTAAAATGTTGCCCCGGAGCATCAAAATGAAAAATCCACTTCTCAAAGCAAGATTATGTAGCTAAAATGCGAGATACACTGCATCACTGTGATGAGAAACCAAAGTGTCTTTTCTTCCTTCTATCCAAGGAAGTGTTAAAAGTCTTCATCAGGAAACCATAAAGTACAAATAACGTCAAGTTTGAGGTATTTGTATGCTTGAGGTATCTATATGTCCTTCCACCCTAAAAGAGTAAGAATGGCAATAAAATACCACACAAACCCTTATCAATCACAGACTCTACAGTGAGACAGTGGGTCAAACCCTAAAGCTGTTCTTGAAGAGTACTCAATGCAGGGGCAGAGCAAGGCATTAGCACTCCACAGCACTCAAATTTAAGAGCTGAGACAAAGGACAAGGCCCAGAACCACACCATCAATAAATAAAGACTGCTGGTTTTCCATCCATTTTCTGAGTTTGAATTCCCAATGCTCAGGTTCCAGTAAGTGAACAATCAGAATTTGAAATGCAGACAGACACAATGGCACATGTCCCAGCTCTCCACTGTATCTCCCTTCCCACAGCTGGACCTTCCCCATGGATACAGAAGGCTCTTTACTGCACCCCTTCTCCTTAGAGGGCACAGCACAGTCCAGCTCTCTCCCTGTCTCAGGTGTCCCCCTATTTTCAGGGATTCCAGCTCCTAACCTTATCCTCACAGCACTTCAGCTGGTGCACTCAGACCCCAAAATGCCTGAAACCCAAATGTGGTGTGGACACAAGCCTGTGGTGTGTCCAGCCTTTGATGAAGACCAGGAGCTGCATTCCCAGCAAGGTTCAACTATTCCTGACATGCAATGTGGGTGCTTCACTGTCTGCCACCACCCACTTCCCCTCCCTCGCAGCATCATTCCTGGAGCAGTCCCACGCTGTCTGACACAGAGCAGGGCAGGTTTATGGTCAGGCTCAGCTTGGCCTGCCCTTGGGCTACACAGATGGTCAGGGCTGGATTATCAGTACACCAGACATGTAACATAAATACACATCGTGTGGTCAATTCAGTTCCCTTCCTGATCTGGCCTCAAGGTAAAATTAGTCATTAGTCTCCTCCCATTTTTCAAATGTCTCAGTAAAAGACTGAACACAAGAGCCACAGGCATGCCCAGAACAGCAGGCTAAATTACCAAGTTGCTGCTGGTTCACAGAGCTTTGGTGCCTAGTTCACTTTGAAAATCCAAATGAAAATGCCAACTACTGTATTGACATTATTTGACCCCAAAATTTAGGTAATCTTAACATAAAAACCCAGTTAAGAAACAGAAGTCTTTGAAATGCACAAGAAGAAAGTGAAATCACAACTGATCAGAAGAGACAAAATACACCTGCCCAATATGAATTTTATACACACACATATATCCAACCAATAGCCAGAACAAGATGAGAAACTAATGAAGCTCAAATATCATGAAACAACATTCCAGAAGTAAGGAAATTTTAATTCAAGAGAGCGGCTCTCCTCTCGTCAGTGTATCTGACCCTTCTTTACCAACCTTTAACAATCTAGGTAGTGATTTTATTCAAACCCACAGGAGGATGAAGAACAAATATTCAGGCATACCTTCCCTACTTAATGAAGGCAGAGACAGCAGTGCCTGCAATCATCCTAATTGCTGCTCACAACAGCCACTTCAGCTCCCACTCAATCACAACTCTGTTATCCCTTTTGACCACCCAGGTAAGTGCACACCTTTATTGTGACTGAGTAAAAGCAGAACCTGAGAAACATGAAATTAGTATTGCTACACTCCAATGATTTCAATAACTTTTCATTGTAAAGGATGAAGAGAGAAGACAAGAGTTTATCGTTAGGAAGATGCAAGTGCTTATTACCAGAAGAAAATGATTGCTCCTCTGGATACATTATTACATTCATAGCCATGCTATAGCATGATTCTGCCATTGATAAGCTATCCAAAGCCACAGTAGTAATTCCTGTTATTTGATGTCTTAAAATGCAAATATATCCCCTAACAATGTATGTCTATGAGTAAAATTCAGAAAGGACAAAGATAGGACACAAATAATTCCAAAGAATTTTTAAAAAAAATTCAGAACAAAAGTTGCTGCCTTTCTGAGGAATTATAAATGTATTTGCAATTTTCTGTGTGCCTGAATTATTTTGTGAAAAGAAAAACTTGAAGGTTCTCGGAGACTGAGTAGGTCTTTATTAGTGTAGAGACCATTTTGCATCACCTCACTGTGATAAAGTGTCTGTGAAAAACAGACATTTACATAAAAGCAAGTATCTGCTGGAAAGATGTTTCTCCCAGCTTGCATTAAAAACTCTTTAAAGAAAAGATTTTTAGTAATTTTTCACTGACATCAACAGGCTCTTAATTCCACTCGAGGTCCTTAAGGCTTATAAGACACTTCAAAGAACTGAGGAAAATAAAAAAAAGATAAATTTAGGAACCACAAAAGCTATAGTCTTCATACCATTTCAAATATTGGGGCTAAATCCTAAGTTCCTGTACATTTGTTCAGACCCTGAGGCCTAGTTTCAAAAAAACAGACAATGCAGAACCTACCTAGAATTTAGGCACACAAGTCCTTGGCAATGACCCTCTTTAAGCTCAATGCTCTGTATTGAAAAACTTGTTTAATGCAGTCTCAGTAATAGCCATAAAGTATTCTTGGTGTTTTTCCATTCAGTTCAATAATAAATGTATAAGCAGATCAAGAGTTCTAAAAGAAACTAAGAACTTTACATTCACTCCTGTCATTTAACCATAGTATAACACCTCATAACTTTAAATCTTCTGTATTTTTTCCTTTCTGCTCCCTCATCTTTGCCACCTTATGCAGTCACTGTGTTCTGCAGCAAATTATATGACACTTTCCCTTACTGACATATTTAAATAGCTGCTTTCTGACTTTCCCAAGTCAGTGGGGTGGGATACGTATTCTTCTTTTTCCCTTAGTCTGCATTATGTAACCCTAAAACCATGATTGCTTCTGAAATAAAAAAGATAACCCCGATTTTGTTTCAAGAGTCTAAGAATTTAGGACCATTTGACTTACAATCTTGTACTTTTATGCCAGCAAGACATAAAAAACCGTTCTTGGGACAAACCCACCATGATCTTTTGGACTCAGGGGATGCTGTTCACCACATCTGCATCCTTCCACGTGCTCTGGGCTACTAAAAGCTGGAATCACAGAATCTGCTAGACCTTCAAGATCATTGAGTCCAACCATTAAAGGTGGATGGTCTAACCCTTATTATACTTTCAACCACTTAACAGCAAACCTGACCCACTCTAGAGCAGATATTGCTACAGACATCTGCTACAAGAGAGTATCAAAGACTAATATGCCAAGCTGAAGAGATAACACACAGCCAACCCACATGTAAAGCACCACCAGAGAAGTTCAGGAATTAATGCTGCATTCAACAGAAACTGCAGCTAAATTCTGAGTAAAAATATTACAGCACCTTTATCTGGTAGAGGGACTGGAAGAGCAACTGGAATAAAGCACCTGTAAATTTCACTTGCTGCCCATTAAATAAAGAGAAAATATCAAAAAGTACAATATCTGTGTGATGAAAAAGACATCTGATATGCTTAGATTATTTTAGTCCCAACACAACACTATCCTAATAACAAGAGAATAAGAAAATAGTCTCATTAGAACAGCTTTGGACTGCATTAACTGGTATGATTTACAGAATAGAAAGGAATTTCAGCTTCCCAAAAAGGAAACAAATAGTTGTATCATACAATTGCCCTCTCAATGTGCTTGATGAATCATCTTGAGTTATCTTTAGATAAGAACAGTATGTCTACAGAAAATGTTTACAGACAAAAGGCATGGAATTAACACTGTGTAGCCATATTAACACTACCCATCTCCATAGTCTCAAGAATTAACTGCCAGACATAACAAATGCCAAATCCATTTGTCAAATCTAAAAGAAAAGTTATTTTTAAAGCACAAACTATATTCCTTTTCAAAAAATTCACAGCTGAATTAGCCTATAAGCACGCCAGACAACCAGATTTCTGGATTTACCCAACAGTACTATCTTCCCAACCTAGCAATTCAGTAATTTTTACATTTGTAACTTGGTGCTCTTACACTCCATGCTGTTAACACTCTACTTGAAAACAACACTAACAGAATACCTACATTTTAACAAATTATTAATTAAATTGTTGCTTTCTACAGGAACAGAGATTACAATTTCAAACTCTGCTCTAGGAAGTGGCATTAGGAAAAAACTCTTGTTGCTGGCACAGGAAGGATTATGTCTGTCCTGAACTAGTGATGGTTCACAATAAGCATAAAATAATCTAAATATGTACATTGTATCTGTGATAGAGCACTTGCTACAGACTTTAGACACAAGCTATGATATAATACAATACCTACTCATTCTGGGAACATGTATTAAGTTTTTACTTAGATTTATGTAGAAAAATGTCCTTTTCAGCCTTTTAAAGAGCATGTCGAGAAATACAGGTTAAACTCTAACTGACACTAATTATGGCTTAAACTCAAATATACTCTAACAATAGGCTTTGAGACAGACATTTCAAAAAGGAAAAAGTCTGGTGCCTCACGTTGTTGATGTACTCTGAGAGCAGGTCCTGCAGGGCCTGGCGGATGGCGTTGCACTCGGCGATGATGCGCTCCCGATGGACGTCCCGCGTGCACGAGGAGTCGGCCAGCAGAGCTGCTCCACTGATAATGGCTTCCAGACGTTTCTCTAGGGAGGGCCTTATTGTCTCCTCATTCACTACAAGAGGATCCAGGACAATTAAGTTCTGGAAAAAATAAGGAGTCTAGTTAAGAAAAGTCAGCCCAGTTAGGCTACTGCTCTATTTTTTACTTGCATGAACCACAGGGACATCGTGCTTCCTAGACTTGCAACCAGCCCTTCCCACTGGAAGGTCAAAAAACTTTCGACCATGGCAGATTCTGTTTTCCCTAGTGGGGCTGTGCATAGAGATCATTTGTAGACAAACCCAAATTCTCTCTGCCATTCAGATCTCACTACTTTCCAAGCCAGTTATCCATGTTATCAAATCCTCAGACCAGAGTCTCGGCTTCCTTTGAAAGAGGGGTTCAACACCTCCAAACTTTAGTCTTTTACAGATCAGGAGAACCTCTGGATTTACCTCAAAAACAGCAGTGCTAGCTCACAGTTGGGAATGCCACATCAGATTGCATGAGCAGTCTCATTCTGCTGATTTTTAGCCTGATACAATCCCACACTGCGACAAAGTCACTGCTGCCACCTTTAACAGGCTGATATGTGCAAAGATAAAAACCAGAAACTTTTGTTTAACAATTGCTTTTTTGCAAAGGACCTAGATATGTGTCCTTTGCTTTTCAGTAGGTAGAGTAAACCAAAGCAGACAACTCCTTTGGCTTGATAAAATTAATAACATTTGTGCATCAAGCAAATAAAGAAGAGAGGATATTTTCATGAAATGTGAAAGTAAGTATATTTGAGCTGCAGCATTTAAAGAAGTACAAACTAGTAATTTTTAATGTAACTGAATACGTGAAACAGTGTCATTATAGTTCTGACCACCAAACCTCTACTCAACATACACCCATTCACCTCTTACACTCGCAGGTAGTTCAAACATTTCAGAAGTATTGAACAAGAAAACTATGCCATGTACCCTGAAGTGGAATTTTTCTGTTACCTATTCTGAGATACTATAAAAAGTCTAAAACTGAGATCATGGATTTGTTCCAGGAAGTGAAAGGATAGACCATTAAAATGGTTTATGAGTCTATGTCAGGTGTTCCTGCGTTTCCAGCCGATGTAACCACAGATTAAGTTAAAGCAATAACTATGTATTTCCAAGTTCCTGGATTTTCTCAAAACAAGGTTCACCTATCCAGATACAACAACAGTGAAAAGGAATTTATGTGCAAGCAGGAAGGAAAGAACCTCATTATTCTGAAGATGAAAAACATAGCTATTTGTATATCCATAAAGCAACATAATAACCTAATTAATTAATTCCTAATTCAAAGATGTAAAAAATATGCTGATCATGGAAATCCGAATTTTAGATACAGCTATGGAACCAAAGCCAAACTGGGATAGAACAGTTTGCCCACTCACAAAGATGGAGGAAAGCAAACAGGTAGTTCACTGCTTTCATCCTCTTTTGCAGAAGTAGGAGCCAGTTAAGAACCACTCAACATTTAAAAAAAAAATAGCTGACTTTTGCCTTCTCCAAACAAGAGAGAAGAAAAGCTGAAATTTTGCCAGGGCCTGGCAGACCCTGCCATGAAGGCCAAAATACAAAGGAAAGAAAGAGCCCTTGGACAGAATAAAGGAGGCTTGCTCTTCTGCTCTGAATACCTCTACATTCCCTAACCTCTTGCTGGCAGTGGATGGAAGCCGCAGCACAGGAAGTCATTTTGCTTTTGCAGGCAACTTCCTAATTGCCAACGTCCAGAGTCAGGCCCGATGGGAGCAGCAATCCAGCTCTCAGTGTTGTCACCAAAAGCCTTCCTTTCCTGGAGCTGCTGTTTCCACAGAAGGAAGGAAATGCACCTGAGGACACTTTTCTGGAAGGGTGAAGGCAGTACAACACCATTTGTCCACAAGGAGAACTGAGAGACAGATTAAAAGTATTAGCATAGGGCACCCCTTTTTTTGTTCTTTTCTGTTCTTTGCTGAGCTTCCCTACAGCAGTGAGAGAAGGGCTGGAAGCAAAGAAAAGCTGCACCCCGTTTACCTGGAGGCAAGCTGAGTTACTACACATCTCAAACGCAACAGGCGCGGCAGGAAATTAGGGAAATGCAGTATGAGGAATTGTAAGAAAGTGGTATGGAGTGCCATTAAGAAGTCTGAAATGCAAGGGAAATTAATCCCTTTCAGCTGTCACCTCGGTAAGTAAGACTACGTAACTTTAAAAGCAGAATCAAATAGTTCTCAGCAGTAGGAAATGTGTTTTCCTGCCTAACAAGCATCGAACAACTCCATTATTCAGATCTTTGTTACTTTGTTACTATATCCAGGCATAGCAAAATTAAAAATGAAGCAGCTTCGACTTTTATAACTAGCACATTTATATATATATATTTGGAAAACTGCATAAAACTAATGTGTTTAAATATTTACATTTTAAAATTATATATAATTAACTTGCACCCAAGAGACAAGTTCACATTAATCTTATGCAGAAAAGACTAATCCATAACGATCTTCTAAGAATGACAAGGGAAGATCATCTAAGATATAGTCAGTTCCAGAGGTCAGGACATTCATTTCTGATGTGGAAGAAGGTGTTGGAGATTTGAAACTCTGCCTCCCTCAATCACAATTAGATCCTTAATACCAAAGTGTTCTGTGGTACTTCACATCAGCTGAATTTTTGCCACTTGGTCCTGGAGCAGCAACTTTCCTGTCAAGCTCCCAGGTAAGTCCCCTCATGCCAGGCTATACGTACAGTGTCCATTGTAATGCAAAACACACCTGCCAAGTACAATATTGAAATGTTACTGCATTGAAAAACAGCTTCATTGATTGTGGAAGATTAAGACACACCTAAAGGCTACAGTCAATTAGCCATTTAACTTGAAAAATGACTGCCTTCAAATCTCACATGAAACAGAGGCAGAAACGTCTTCCTTTGGGAGACAGTTTGTAGAAAGTTCATGCCAAGATGGACCAACAGCACTGGCAAAAAAGCTACTATGGTCCATCACTAAATAATCAGAAACACCTAGGCAGCAGTAAACAGGAAAATACGAGTTAAGACTCTGCCCACAGATTAAATTCTTCAAACAATTTCACCAGCTATCTATAAGTAAATCTATGCAGAAAAGACCCAAGGAGGAGACACCAGCCATGCCACAGGCAGTCCTGCAGTTCTGCTTTAAGAGGCTAAAGAGTGCTCAGCTACCTGAGTTCTTAAGTGTAAGTGAGCATTTAAGAGGAGTTATTAGATCCCTGTTTTCTCCCTCATTGGACTTCTGATGCATGAAAAAAGAGGGATCACAGGTATCCAGAAACCTGGTTCTGTTTCCTGAAGTTTTGGACTGATTTACAGCCTTTGGACATCATTAAAGGACCACAGAGCAGAACACGCTGACAGAGTCAGGCATGCGACACCTGGATCATTTTGTGACAAATCTCTTTACATTCAGAAGATGCAAGAGCAGGGAAAGGCATCAGTTAACCTGCACCCACACACTCTTCTCACAGGTCTTAATATGCAATTAAATTTTAAAGTTCCAATTTTGCGTTTATTTATAAATGGCGCGGGAGTTATTTGGAGCCTTTCAGAGGAATTGTTGAGAATCTACTGATTTAAGGGTTAGCTGCTCTAATTTTACTGGTGGTTTCCTCACCTCTAAATCTTTAATAACTTCCACACTGCCAGCACTGGCAAAGGAAGAATGACATTGCAGAACATGTAGACACTAGATCGTTGGGTAGGCTCTGTGATACATTTCCACACTATAAACATTTAATGAGATTTGTTCCCAACAGACTATTTACTACATCAATCTATTTCATGGCACTGGATTTGCAACAAGAAGATAGAGCAAAGGTTATTTCAGGTCCTTAGCCAATAGAACTGTCTGTAAAGAGAGAAGAGTGCAACTATGTAATTCCTAAAATCATTTTAAGTTAAATGCTCTATAAATTTTGTTTTATCTAACTCACACAGCTTCAATTCCCATTTGTGGTACTTAGGTAAAAATACATTTAAAACTCCATAAACAAATGGCTTTTTACAACAGTTAGACTTCTATGTTCTTATGTTTCCAAATAAAAATAAATTCAATGAAAAATACTATTTTTCCATTTTCTGACTATCACAAATCTCATATTTTAGAACTATAATAAATTTTATTACATTTTTAAATTATTTAAATGGTACTGCTCACAGTACTGATGAATTCATCTGTGGTCAGAAAATGCAACCTTTTCGCCAAATTTTTTTAAAAATTTGTAAGTAAACCAGGTTAATAATACCTCTCATTTAAAGTATACATTTGTCATTCAGAGCTTCATTGTAACAAATGATGTATTACTCTTAAATGTTTCTTTTTTTTCTTCTATTTGTTAAGAAAATAGGTTAGAAACTATAATTTTAAAACCCAGTATGAGAAGCAAGGAGGGATAACAGGTAATGTGCTATTGTAGCCTGTTCCTTTAGGGGGAAAAAACTTCAAGCACAACTGAGAGGTCTGTTTTTGTCAATAAACTGCCACCACCAAATCTGTGTGATATTTCAGTGTATTTCTTTAATCTGCCACTGAAAATTTTAGGCAAAGTCTGTTACCATCAGTCATAACACTAATTCTTCTGAAAACCTATCAACAATATTGGAGTTCAGAGACTGAGATTTGCTAAGCCCAAGAATTTACAGTCAAAACCACAAATATTTGCAAATGTGTTTAGAAACATTCATTGCTTTTGTTGGTCTGGGCCTACATGAGTTACAGCACATGAGGATCATGGTCTGTAATCCCATCTACAGGAGATCTTTTACCAGTTTTGGCAGGACAATGGAAAATGACACTGGTAAGAGCCAGAGCAGCCACAAGAAAAGGGAGAAGCTCCATACAAAAGCTTAGGATGAGACCAGGAGTAGAGAAAGAGCTGCCCTTCTCCAAGTATTCACTTAAATAATGGAAGCAGAAATACAGAATTTGTGAAAGCATATTGGTTATGTCACTTTATTTCATAATAAGCAGATGAGGTTTCTAAATTGTTCAATTATATAAATTACAGAATGACAGAGGAAAGGACTTCAGCTCGTGTGGTACTGGTTCAAATGCAGTCAAGGCAGCAGTGATCACTGCCAGATCATAATCACTGATTAGTAAACTCAGCTCATGGCTTCTACCCACTTACCAAGGACCCACCTGCCTCCAGCACTAGCAACACACTTGGAACTAACTCTTCCCCTTCCATTTCAGCCAAATGTTGAACATACTGGAGACTTAATTCCAAATTCTTCTGAAGGGAGCGATCCCTCTCAATGAAACAATTCCGAGTGATACTATTTAGACTCAGACTAAGCAGAACATCAATTTCTAATGCCCTTAAGCCCATCACTTATGTCATCAATAGTTATTAAAAAAAAAAAAAACAACATTTTTCCAAAAACATTGTAGTCTCACAGGTTTACATACCTCAAGCTCATCAAGTGCACTTCCAAGAGTAGCTGCGCGAGACGTAGGTTGTTCCATTTTATTTCCAACTCCTTGGGAAGCATTAGAAATTGCATTGAGAGCATTCTGTATTTCATTGCAAATTGAATCCTTGCTGGCTGTAAGGGATGCAACATCTGAATGTTCCAAACAAGCTGAACATATTGAATGTAGGAAAGAGGAATTCTCCTTCAGGGATGCACGTGCTGCAGCAATCTCATCTCGCTGACTGCTGGATTTCAAATCCTGTCAGCAAAAGAACATGCTGTTTATTTCCAAAAGCACTTCAAAACTGACAAGTAATGTATAAACAATTTCTTTCCTACCTCTACTCTGTTTAAGGAAACATCAAGTTAAATTCATCAAAGATTGTGAAAATGGGCTATAACAGTACTTACAACTGAATCATCTTTATGCCGTGAGAAATGAACCAAGTCTGGGTAAAACAACCACAATTTTTATTGTGGCTTACAACCAGCACCATGAACTGTCTGTGTCTTGCTTGTTTTTAAGCAGTTCTTCTCTGAGAAAAGTGGCCTGGAAATTTGCTGTCTTTCCTCCCAGACAAGTGTTTCTTCATAAGCAATGGAGAAGGACAGAGGTGCAGACAGAGTGAAGCAAGGCATTGTGTAATTGTTGCATTTAAACAAATTTCCTGGGTTTTCTTCCCTGCCCCACCAGCCTATGTCCCAAGCACACTGTAGAAAGGAACAATGGGTCAGGGATAAGAATCCTGCACTCCTGGGAAATGGGAAGCCTGGAAAATGTGGAAATTAAAAATGTGCTTGAGACAAGCCATATCTGAAGTATTACTGCCTGTTTCTCCTTCTTCCTGCTGTGTACACACTTAAAGCATTCGGGGATCCTACCACACTCATCTTATTCCTCCCTTCTCCACCCCTATCTTCTTGAAACCCTACTGCCTCCCACCAGCCCAGACAACAAAGGACACACAGCTGGACAGAGCTACCGAGGCAAATTTAACTGGGTCCAGGAATCAAGCTTGGGAGCTGTTATTTGGAAAGCTGAAAGTTATGGACTTCGGGACAACCACACAGTCAACATCAGGATTGTAAGGAGCCTCCTTTTCCATTCTATTTTATTCTAGACATTCTCCCACTCTCCTTCTGCATCTTGTCTCTTTGAGAAACACTAGTAGATATTTGCAAAATGGCTTGGGTGAAGGAGATAATTAAACTCAGGGGGAAAATAAAAAAGGAAGGAAAATAGCATAAGAGCCTGTGGCACCAGCTTCAAACAATGAGAAGAAGCACAAGGAAGAATGAACAACACAATGCATACAAAACTTCTCCAAAGGTTACCCTAAAGCAAGCTGAAGTCCAATTATTTTCCTTTGCATTGCATCAGTCTCTATATGCATTATTTACAAAAGCATCACAGTACCCACTTCTCGCTGCATAAAGTTTGTAAGTTTATGGCTGAAGAAAAGAGCATTCAATATTAAATGAACCAGTCCTATGTTTTTAAAACCTCATTTACTCCAAGATATGCATTGGACATCGGATTGCATCTTACTTCCCCAGGCTAACTTGGAAATCTCAGGCATACAGTAAAAGCCAAACAAACAAATGAGAGAGAGAGCTGGAGCCTTAAACAGGCAGAGAATGGTTTAACCAGCTGATATCTGAATCATAAAACAGAGTTTTCTTGAGCGTACTAACACACAACAGATTTTAACATTTTTAATAAACCGATACATCAATGAATCACCAGTCTGCAAGAATGACTTCATTGCCCAGTGTGTTCAAATCCAAATACTACTGCATCTCCAAACACAGTAAAGCATCTGCAATTTTTCCAGAGCACTGGACTTTTTCAGCAAAGAGTGTTATTTATTTTTAAACACAGGCTCTTGCCCTAAGTAGTGAATCTATCCTTCCTACAATTATATTACAACACAGCACACTAATCTCATTTCTCCTGGTGCTGCAAGGAAGCCACAGACCTCGAGATACAATGGGAAATCACCACAATACCTCAGTCTAGCCACCTTCTATTTATTAACCATTTCTTACTCTGCTGCATCATATACAGTCAAACCTGAAAGTCCTTCAAAGTGACTGTTTCCCTCTAAAACAGTACTGTCTAACCAGGATCAGGGGGTTCATAAGAAATCCCAAACTGATAAGCCAGTAGCACAAAGCTAGAGACAGCAGTCAGTAACACAGCACCTGGAAACACGGATGGAAACAGTCAAATAGGTTCAAAAAGTTCATGTTTTTAAGTAAACACAGAATACTTTCTTTCACACAATACTGTGTAGAGATTTAGAGTCATGGCACTGGTAAGTTCACTTGTGAACAGCCTCACTTTGTTCAATAACATGTTTAAAATTTAAAAAAAAGCTTAGACCCACCACTACTTTGTTGTTCAGTTCTGAGCCTTGGGCAGCCCCAAACGAAGCTGTAGGGCCATGGTTCCTTTCCATCTTGAGGAAGAATTAGTTCCTCAAGACTTTTCATGTGAAAAGGAAGAAACAGATGATAATCTAGATTGATCTTCTCCATAAATGGACCAAAAATACCTAAAATTGAGTGATTTCTCTATCAAACCTTTGCATATGTGGGTTATCAGAATAATGTAACTAGTTCTTTGAAGAAGGAAGTTAGTCTCTACAAAAATCTGCAGTTCACCCAGCTACTTCACTGAACTTTAGGCTATTTTACTTTTTATTTTCATAGTTTACCACTTTCTTCTTATTCCAACTTCTTTTTAGACTAGTAGACTATGCCCACTGGTCTGACACAAGTTTTTCCATACTAAGTCAGATATGTCATGTAAGACCAGCTGAGATCACAAATAATCCCCTCTCCAACCACTGCTGACCTAAGAGGCCCAGTACAGTACAGTGACACTTCCCCAGGTTGCTGCCCCAGCCCTACCAGGACATACTTCTATGTCTTTCTTATACCTGATTGTCCCTGGCAAGAATGGAAAATGAATGGAGAGTCTCAGATTCTCAGCTGTGGATTGTTCCAGCTAAACATGGTAAATGGAAAAGAAGACTTCGAATGGAAAATTTGAAAACTACATTCACAGTTAAGCATTGGTTGCACTACTTCAACAAGAAGAAAAAAAAAGGGGAAAATAAAAACCCTGTTCCTTATCACACATAATATATCTAAGGTTTGACAGCACAAAACACCAGGAAGCCAGCTCTTTTTCCCTGAACAACTCATGGGGTCTGAGCATCACTGTGGGTACAAATCAAAGAGCCCTATTCTGCACCAGCTGCAGTCAACACCAGCTTCACACAGACAGCCTCAAACAAAGTGCATTGCACTTCCCCAGCTTGCTCTCTTCAGAGACAGATGTTATTGACTCAAATTCTGATTCCAGAAAAAACACAGGCATACAAACCCCCACAATTTCATACTACTATAGAACTAGGAGACAAAAGCATCAGTTTTTATCACAGCTTAAACCTGGGCTTTAGCATTCAGCTTTCAGTCAAAACTGACTGCCAAATTGTGTGCAGTTGGTGAATCAAAGACAATAACAGAGCTCAAACTCTTCCAAGTGCATTCATGCGCTGTTTATCTGGGCAAGGCTCCAGTTTACATATTTCATAAGCACTGTGTTGTCCTATTCAGTGGAAGAAAGTATCTCACAGACAAGAAAGTGAAAAAGATCTGGGGCTGACACCGAGTGCCAGGGCTCTCTCAGCTTGGCAATCTGCCAAGAGAATGGTTTCACATGGGTTTTAGGTCTTACACCCACCCCTCAGGGCCAGCCTCGCCTGGGCGCTGCAGCCACGCTCATCCCTGGGCCCTGCAGCCCCAGTTCCACACACCTTGGGACCCTCAGTCCCTCTCCAAACTGTGCCATGAGGCTGCTGGGCTCCAGCCCAGCCACAGCTGCCCCTGCCTGGCCATGGACCCAGCCCACAGACTGACCTCCTGAGTTCCACCTGGCCCTGTCACCACGGGGCTTCTGAGATACCACAGGGCTGTCTCTCACCTGGATGCACGGACTGACCTCACAGCTTGTCCCCCCAACCTGCCTCATCACACAAACTTTCCTGAGACATTACTAGATCATAGAATTGTGCTACTCTGACTACCCAAGTTCCCCTTACAGGCATTCACAGTGACTTGACTGTGACAGTTTGCCAGTAAATTCAGAACTGCACGGAATCACAGGAATTTGTTTTAACACACCTCTCTGCATTTCTCCCTGACTGAATCAAAATCGTGCCATTACCTCTAGAAATTGTAGAAATGGAAACTCACAGAAAACTCTTCCTAAAGACATCATCTGCTTCTTCACAGAGAATACCTGTGTTCCCAAAGCCAGTTCATTTGCATTTTGTTTGTCTGTTTTAAATACATGGGTTTCCAGAGATTATTCCAGTCCAAACAGGTGGATGAAATAAATTAATACTATTACACTTCAGAACCATAAAAACGTTTCCTTTCTCATTTCTCTTTTCTGATAGACAGGCAATCCAGAAAGACAATCCCCAAAACAACAGCATTTGCAGGCACCACAGAAGGAAGCCATTTTCAGAACTGTATCTTACAGACTGACCAAGTCTGGAGATGAAAATAGGAGCCTATGCTTACAAAGCATCACCATAGTATAAGCTTGGTTGTGAGGAATTCCAAGCTAACCTTCTACTAAAAAAGTCTTACCAGCTTCTAGATTCATTTTTTTCTGACTTCAGAAGTCAGCAGCAGTTCTTAGTGTCTCATGTAGTATAGTGGTATCATGTATACAGAGTACAGAAATACCATATAAACACACAAAAAATACATATACTCTGTATGGTTAAAACTGTAGGCAGTTCATTTGCATCAGCCATATGCAGGAATACACAAAATGTGAAGTGTTAAAGTGCAAATCCATGCCAATGTTATCATAAGACTAAGCAATACCCTCTGCCTCTGAGATGACTCAGCAGTCTTTGTAAATCCATATCTTTCAGTCAACTTAGAGCAAGCAGGAAATGGATTTACAGGACTGAGGTTCCCAGTAGAACTTTGTATCTATACCTTCACATCTTAAAGTCAGCCAAAGAGTCTGCCCACTGCTACAAGGAAAAAGAAGCAAACATTAAGTATAAATAACTGAGTATTCCTTTTCTCTGCTTTAACTTGGTCAAGAGGAGAGTCAGGATGAGTTCACCAAATTTTCAACAGTGCAAATGGGAAGCCAAATGATAAAATACTTCAGATAAAAGTCTTAACCACGAAACCTTCCCCTGGCAGAGCTTAAGACAGAGCCCTCTTGTCCTACTGCTGGTTCCTCGGAGAAGAGCCCGACCTCCACCTGGCTACACCCTCCTGTCAGGGAGTTGTAGAGAGTGAGGAGGTCTCCCCTGAGCCTCCTCTTCTCCAGGTTGAGCCCCCCCAGCTCCCTCCGCCTCCCCTCATAGGACTTGCGCTCCAGTCCCTTCCCCAGCCTCATTGCTCTCCTTTGGACCTGCTCCAGGACCTCAATGTCCTTCCTGAACTGAGGGGCCCAGAACTGGACACAGCACTCCAGGTGTGGCCTCACCAATGCTGAGTGCAGGGGAAGAATCACTTCCCTGGCCCTGCTGGCCACACTGTTCCTGATCCAGACCAGGATGCCATTGGCCTTCTTGGCCACCTGGGCACACTGCTGGCTCATGTTCAGCCTCCTGTCAATCCAAACTCCCAGGTCTCTTCCTTCCTGGCTGCTCTCCAGCCTGGAGCTGCAGGGGGTTGTTGTGGCCAAGGTGCAGGATCCGGCACTCAGCCCTGTGGAACCTCATCCCATTGGAATCAGACCAGATTCTCTCTGAGGAGCCTTCCTGCCTTCCAGCTGATCAACACTCCCCCCCAGCTTGGTGTCATCTGCAAATTTGCTAATGGCACTCAAACCCCTCATCCACATCATCAATAAAGATATTAAACAGGACTGGGCCCAACACTGATCCCTGTGGGACACCACTAGTGACCAGACACCAACTGGATGCAGCACCGTTCCCCACCACTCTCTGGACCCAGCCATACAGCCAGTTCTTTACCCAGCAGAGAGTACTGAAAACTCTCTTATTTCATGGTCACTGTGCCCAAGACGGCCTCCAACCACCACATCTCCCACCAGCCCCTCTCTCTTTGTGAACAGCAGGTCTAGCAGGGCCCCACCCCTGGTAGGTTATTTACCAGCTGGAGTAGGAAATCATCCTCTATACGCTCCAGGAACGTCCCAGACTGCCTCTTCTCTGCTGTATGGAGTTCCCAGCAGACATCCGGCAGGTTAAAGTCACCCACGAGAACAAGAGCTGGCAATTTTGAGACATCCTTCAGCTGCTTGTAGAATAATTCATCACCCTCATCATCCTGGTTGGGTGGTCTGTAACGGACTCCCACCAGGATATCAGCTTTGTTGGCCTTCCCCCTGATTCTGGCCCACAGGCACTCAACCTTATTGTTACTGACTTCAACTTCTACAGAGTCAAGAGACTCTCTAACATACAGAGCTACCCCTCCGCCTCTCCTCCCCTGCCTGTCCCTTCTGAAGAGCCTGTAGCCACACATGGCAGCACTCCAGTCATGCAAGTCATCCCACCACGTTTCCAGGACGGCGACTCCATCACAGCTTTCCTGCTGCACGATGGCTCCCAGCTCCTCTCATTTGTTACCCATGCTGGGTGCATTGGTGGACATTCAGCTGGGCTGCTGATTTCATTTCTAACTCTGGCTTTCCACCCTTAGGCTCATCTCTGGAGAGCCTGGTTTTAATCCCTTCCCCCTTCAAACCTAGTTTAAAGCCCTCCTGATCAGCCCCGACAACTTATGGGCTAGAGTCCTTTTGCCCTTGCTCGATAGGTGAAGCCCATCTGACTCTGGCAGGCTGGGTACCACAGACTTTGCCCCATGGTTGAAAAAAACAAAATTCCACAGGTGGCACCAATTCTTTAGCCACCTATTGATAAGATGGGTCTTCCTAATCCTCTCCTCATTCACCCCTGCTACTGCAGGAACTGAGGTGAACACCACCTGTGCCCCTGTCCCATTAACTAATTGACCCAGTGCCTTGAAGTCCTTTTTAATTACCCTGGCACCTCTGTCATTAATGTCATCACTGCCAGCCTGGACAACCAGCAGTGGATAATAATCAGAGGGCCAGATTAGCTCAGGGAGTCTCCTACTAATATCCCTCACCCGGGCCCCAGGAAGGCAGCAGACCTCCCTGTAGGATGGGTCTGGTCAGCATATAGGGTCTGGATTTTGTTTCAGTGGAAATAATTTCCTTTGGTCCTCATGGGGCCAGGGGCCATTGTGACACTGCAGTGCCTCTGGTGCCCAGGGGCCATTGTGACATCACAGGCTGTGGAAGAGCAAGAATCAGAATGGGAACGATTCCAGGAGTGAAAAAAGATATACAGCAATTGAAAAGACTTTATTATATGGACTTTACAGTTATTAGTGGTTACAAATATGTACATTGTGTGATTCCCCGACAGTTGTAATACCCGGGCTTGCCCAGGTATGCCTCGTGGTGCCTGTTCCCTGCTTCCCTGCTTCTCTGCTTCTCCCTCTGACTGGCTGAGAAAGCTGCAAAGAGGAGAGCTACCATTCGTCCTTTCCTTCCCCAGTTCCTCCCTCTTTGCCTGAGCCCCTATTCCTATTTGTTCCCTGGTTGTCTGTCTCATGCTCCACCCCATTTTCTGGTGCATTCCACGCCCCAGCTTATATAACCCAGCACACCCTCATTAAAGCAGCATTGCACCTCACACCTCACTTGACCCGCTTTGTGCAGTGCCCCACTCCTTCACCCCTCCCCATGGACCATGGCAAAGGCCTCGCCCTGCCCGTGGGGTATTTAAGGAGCACCCCAGACGGAGCTCCTCCCTCTCCCAGGTCCTCCACACGGCGACACCTACACAGAAAACAAACACTAATCCTCAGCGGTTTGGTTTTTTTAAATAAAAGCTGAATAAAATAAAATACTTTAGTTGTCTAATGTTGCTTGTCTGCGACTGGCCCACTGGGAGAAAGATGGGACCCGGCCCCCACCCTGTGTCCCCACAGGCTGGCTTTGCCCACAGCTGAGAGCATGGAGTGCCTGGTGAGAAAGCTGGTGCCGTGGGCGTCCTTCACAGCAACCACGTCAAATACCCTGGGGTGGCTACCAATAGACTCAAGGAGTCATTTTCAGAATGGACAGAAACATAATGATGTTTGAAGTTCCACCAGAGGCACCACAACGGACAACAAGTAGGATTTAAAAAAAAAAAAACCTCAAACCAAAGAGTTCGAGTTTTAAAGAGAAAAGTCAGCAATAGTTGCATCAGGCTGCAACTATTCCCCAGTATTCTGTGCCTCAGATTTTGGCAAATTCTGGCCCAGTTACAGATAACCGAGCAACTCCTTGCTGTCACTTCCATATCCTTATTTCAGGATTTGGTCCCTGCACTCCAATATCCTGCTGCTAACTTTCAGTCTCCTAGATGAAGTAGTTGATTTGGGAAGGTAGCACAGCAATTTTTCCCTCTAAAAATTAATATATTAGCTCACAAAAGTTTTATCCGAGTACCGGTACAGTCACATTTTTCATCAATGAGTTTGCCTAGAACTAGAGCAGGAACCATTCATCATGGAAAGGGCTCGAAGTTAGGAACTTCCAGAAGGTCTTATATCAAAGAGAAAGAGAAAAGTTAACATAGATGTGAGGGAGAGGAAGGGAGGAAAAAGAGAGGGAGGAAATGCAGCAGAAATACAGATTCATTTAGAGAGAGAAAAACAGGGAACGGGGGAGATACAACACAAAAGAGTGAAAAGGGACAATTAAGATGAAGAAATAATGGATGGGAAGGAGTCCACAATATACCAACCTCACTTAATTCCAGGCACTTGAAAACAGGATAGCCAATGCAGAGGCATTCAAAAGTAGGGCAGCAGCAGCCTAGAGTCCTCTCATGTAATTTAATGAGTAAAGCAGCAATTTTTTTCTTTGTTAACATTTCTACCCAAGGAATACTTTCTCTTTATGCTGCTGTCAAATACAGTTAAAAATGTTCAGAAGTCCAGTGTTTTCATGGCATAATTTTCTTTTCCTATCGAAACCTGCTTGGTTTTCAGTGCTTGGTTTTTAACATGGCTTGGAGATAGATCTCTTTCCAGAGAGCTGAAGAGGTGGTAGGTGTAACCATTTGTTTCAAAGGCCTACTGTATCTGTCGGTCATAACTTGACCTATGCTGTTTCAAATTCCATTTTACACCTTAAGCAAAATAATCTGCTGGTTTACATCCATCCTTGTGAGAAAAGAGTTCAGAAAATGACACATCTCTCCAGCAGTCAAGATAATTCATAATTTAATGTAAAACTTCATATTAGAGCAACCTATCACGGTTTTCAAAAGACAAGGAATTTGTGCAAATACACTTAAGAAATAAAAGGCAAACAGTGCAGAGCTTGCAGATGAACCAGGCAGTTCAAAAGATGCACCAAAGGAGGACCTAACTTCTTTCACAGGAGTAAAGATGTCTGAAAACTGGCATTTGTGAGAAACAAAAGGTTAAAACTATTTTATAAACATTTGTAGAAAAAAAAATCAAAGTAAAACACATTGAGCAAAACTCAATACCGTAATTATTTCAAAGGTAGGGGAAACATAAAGACCAACATTCATATAGAGTACAATGCACAGACGAGATGTTAAAGCTTTCCAAAAATGTTTTGGCCTGCATTTTTTTCAGTGGAAGTTGACTCATTGAAAAATGCAGCAGAATGGCATTTATCCACAAGTATTTATTTCCACCATTTTATTAAACTCTCATAATACCATATGTGATTATTTTTCACTTGCTTCTTATTTGAGGTTTTAAAATCAGAAGGATCTCTGTAGCTATTTATTAGATTGAAAACTTGCTTCATTCTCTGCCTTAGTGGTACTCAGCTATGTAGAAATAACCTCAGTAAAACTCTCAGTGCTGGAATATCATGTTATATGTGCTCCACGAGCACTTTCACTGATACACAGTTTCACAGACAACAAACAAACAGATCTTTCACATTTGGCCTGTTCTGGTTTAGTCTTCTTTTTATACAAGTAATCGTGTCAGAACATACTCTGTCTGCCACAAGAGTTCAGGATCTCTTTCTCCCCTAGGTACAAGTTTCTGCTCAGAAATATTCCTACATTTAATATCTCAGTATTACAGATGGAAAATTGTCAACAATAAACAGATACAGGACCCACATCAGGCAGCTTGTTCCAACCCTTATTTTCTCACAGATTACATACTCAATTCATGGCCCTGGCCTCTATTCTTCTGTCAAACTCCAGATAGAGTTTAACACTAGTTACAAATATTTCCTAAATATTTAAAATACTCTAATTTCCTTCTTTCTGATCAGAAAAAATCCCAGACTAAAACAAGCTGAATCAAGTAAATCAATGACAGCCTCACACTCTATTAAGATGCACACAATTCAAACACTGCAGGGAATATTAAGTTTCTGTACCTTGAAGACACGTCCAATTGACATGCAAAAAGAGTGGCACTCAAGCAAATGGTACTGAAGTGCTAATCCATCAAAACAAGCTTATTAGTATTACCAATTTCAGAACTGTTAACAGTAGGTTTTGGTTTTGCTGTTCAGCTTAAACTGTAAAAAGAGCTGGTTTCAAGCATTTATCATGGACAATCCTCTCTTTTGTTTTTTTCCCCCCCTTGTATATCAATTTAAGTTTTTAAATTTTGTTTTCTGCATATGTTGCAAATATTTCCACCAGGACAGCAACTCAGAGCAAGAAGGAAACTGCCAGAAGCCCTTGAGCTCTGTACTGAATGTTAATGCATTTATATGTGATAGATTTAATACAGAACTGAGAATAAATGACTTCCAGCAGCTGCACTCTGGACCTATAAATTGCTGTGAGTACTACAGAATCCATACAGAGGAAGAACAACTGTATAATTTACAGCATCAGTATCTGTCAAGAAATGCTGCAAATACAGAACTTGATTTCTTCCTTTTAACATTCCTATTAAAATTAGAAATTACCCTTACTTAGATTCTATTTAGATTAGGAATTTTATTCATCTTCCCTGATGGCACGTCAGTGCAGAACACTATTGAATTCTTACCACTGTTAAACTAAGTTCAAAAAGCATAAACACCAAAAGAGTTTTAAAAAATAACTGTGTAACAATATAATGATTAGCACGTTCTATTTCACATAGCACATGCTTTGAGAAGATGAGAAAAGGACAGTACTCTAATGAGATTATTCCTACTACACCACAGGCCTATGCTACACAAATCCACAGGAAGCAGATCTCAGGTGCAAAGGTTTCCACAGCTGGGTTTTTCTCAGGATGCATCCCGACCAACAGGACTGACAGCCACCATGGCACACACTCTATTCTACTTGATGCTTGAGAGAGTTCTGCATCACCTTCACATGGTGTAACACAGTAGCTAAAAAATAGCTACTGTGTGGTGTAACACAGTAGCTAAAAAATGGCTATAATACTGTAATCAATATCTAAAAACTGCACAATGTTTTCCATTTTATGGAAAAGTTCGAAAATTTGCATCCCACAGTCACATGTCCACTCAAGAGATATATGTAATTGTTTATTTGTGAACACCAAGAAATGGATTTTTAAGGTATGAACCAGACCTGAATTTTTCACTATTGAGAAAGTACCTCTAATAAGCCTGTGGCTTCAATTCAGAAAATGAGAAAAACTTCTGATTTTTTTTTTTTGGACAACAGATATTTTAACACTTGTATTTATTAAAAAAAAAAAAACAACACTCTAATAGAATCTTTATTAACACAAGTAATTTCAAAATCCATGGAACCAGATGGATTTTGTTTTGCTGAAGGTATTACAAACAGCTCGTTCAATAGTGAGAACAGTATGGAAGAGCATTGCCTAGTATGTCTACTACCTTAAGAGACTGATGAATCAGAACATACAGAGATTCACCTAATTAAACTGCTTGAGAAGTTTTTGAGTTCACAGGTTGTTTTTTTTTCTCCATAGTATCAAATTCTTGCTTTGAAGCAACTCACTATTTTTCCTATAAACCCCTCAGGAAAATAAGCTTTAATAGAATACACTCATTTCTCTGACCAGTGGTTTTACACAAGTGATAATGAGCTCCTACTAGTAAGGATATGCAAAAGTTCTCATGGTAAAAGGCTAACTATCCATATTCTACAAATCTGACAGATCTGAGAGGAAGAAATATTTTAATACATCTCTCCTCTACTCCCTTTCCACATAGAACTTAACTTCCAGTTAAGTCTGGAGAAACTTAGAAAAAAATAAACCACAAATTGCAGGTGAGATACAAAGTGTGGGGAAAAAAATTGGCTCATTTTGCATTGGCTTGTGTAACATTTTCCATTGTAAAACTCCTGCTTTCAGCTGTTCATGACTTTGACAAACGAATAGGTTGGGCTAGAACTTCTCACCTCAGATATCTGAAGAGGGCTGTTTATTTTTTCTTATTTGATGTTTTGTTTGTTTGCAGGAAAGATAGGTTCAGGCACTTTCAACCTAAAGGCCAAGGAAAGCATTCTTCCCCATGTTAATATAGCCCCAGCAGTATTTTCTGGAGAAAATAAAGTATTTGCATTTCTTTGAAGAACTGACTTAAAATTTGCTTCCCTTACTATCATGTAAAGTTGCAGCAATAAATACCAAGTACAAAACACTATAGCATAATTGTTGGGGCACTTTCTTCAGAGAGAAGAAAACTCAGGGTCCATGGTCCTTGGAGACTGTTCTGGCAAAGGAGCCCCAGCATGGAAATGCCACAGTGCACAAGGTGAAGGAGCAGAAACAGCGTCCCCAGATCTTCCCTATTTGTTTTGTCACACTGAAAATACTTTTTAACTTTAACTCTCTGTTACAAACTCAATGTGAAAAAGCAATTTTCTCTAAATTGGTTTTAAAAACTATTCTTTAAGCAAGTAAGTTATTCCTCCCTACCAATTATAAGATATCACATTGAAGCAATCTTGTGCTATTCTTCCAGTTAGTCACTCAGTGAAAAGCTTGGCTATTTAGCACAGAATAGAAGCAAAACTCTACAGAATTAAAGCAATTACCTGTAATTGCCACATTAGGCTTTGGAGGCCTGATGGTTTGCTGCCTGTAGGCTCTTCTGTTTTTTCTGTCTGTATCCACCAAAGACTCCACACTGATATGGCTTCCTATCACACAGCACATGCTTGTTGATTTTCACCACACAATATATAAATCAATTATTTCCTCCAGTCCTCACATATTCTCCTCATGCTCTTGAGAATAAGAAGGACTGTATGTCAGACTCTGTATCCTAATCACATTAGAGAAGGCAAAAATCAGGGGAAAAATACACGTCGATAAGCAAATAAGGAGGAAGAAAATATGGACGAGAAAAAAGTTAAGAGAGCAGGAACACTAAATGAAGGGAAAAGGTGGGGGACTACCTAAAGGCAACAAGCAGAAGTAACAGCACATAGAGCAGACTAGTTCACATGGCCATCAGGCCTTCGTATTACATGTCTTGTGAGGCCTGAGATCTTCTCAGGGCCTGTGCTGTGAGCACAGCAGTCCCTCCTGAGAAAGGGGGGAAATGGATTCCAACATCCCAAGTGTCACAGAACACAGAAACCTCAGCTGCTCTGTCCCCTGCCCTCCTTTGCACCAGACTGGGATCAAAGGTTAGCACCCATCACTGAAACTAAGCCCACAGACACAACCTGGTGGTTTAGATTTCATCTCGTAAGGCCTCATTAGTAAATCGAGGCTAAGCAAACCACTCTATGCAACACTACATTTCCTGTGTCCAAATAATTTATCCAGCTGAAACCAACTTGACACATGTAGGATTTAAATACTTATATTTTCAGATTTCATGCAGAAACTTTAGCTTCATGTGCCCAGCAAGTGCTGAATAGTTAAGCATCAGGACCTTGTGCCACTGGGCACTTTTCACAAGCAATCGCTCCTCTGAGATGAATCCCATGTTACTAATGAACCTATAGTTTTCCATTGTCTTTGCAAAAAAAAAGTGAATAAAATACCATAGCATAAACATCAACAGTCTTCTCTTGTATTTCTGTATTGGTTTTTTTAAGAGTTGACTTAGGCATTTCTTCCATTGTCTAGCTAAGTATTGCCCAATTAATTTCAATTTAATTACTTTCATCTCATTACAGTATCAGTCTTTTGTTTGCAGCATGCTTACAAATTCCAAGATTTAAAAGTATCCATAGTGCTTTTCATTTATAATTCTGGATGAGTGGTATAATTTCCTAGGTTGCTGAGACATATCATCTTATAATTTAAGGACTGTGAATTCCATTTATATAGAAATTGCAGTAGAGTTCTTTTGTCTTGGAAAGTTTATTTAACATGAAAATAACCTTTCTGAAATCTTTCCTTTCTAGTGATATATTAATGCAGCATTAAAACTTTTTTCATAAGACAGTACCTCACTGTTAAAATGATAAATCATGCTCAATGACTATCTAATCAATTTACTTTTTAGATTATTATTAGAACATCATTTCTGAAAAGTGAACAGAATTTCTATAAAGTGTAATTCTTCAGAGACCTGATCTTCAAAACTAAGAAGCATAACTGCCACCTGAAAGGGAACAACTCCTTTGTATTCCATTATGATAGTGAAATTTTGCTCAATATTGCAGACGTTACTCTAGCTTAGGGAAAAAGTTCCAACATTTCTAATATAAATTTCTTTTGGCATGAATGTGAGGTGCAGTGCATTTTAAAATTGAGTTTCATAGGTGTCCTCCCTACAATGGATTTTAAGTTTGTGACCCATACAGAGCTAATGTTGCAGAACCAGAGTAAGAGAAGAGGTAAAGGATGTCCATTCCTCTGCTGGACCAACTGGCTGTATGGACTGCAGCAACCTTGGGAAGGCTTCCTAAATGGACATGACATTCTCAGGATGTCAATAATGGTAATAATAATAATAATAATTAGAAAAAAGAAATCTCATTCCTTTTAACCACTATAGAAATGGAAAGAATAGCACGTGGCACAGGAGTCACCTAATGGAGAACAAAAGAACAATGGTCCCAAAGAGAACAGCAGCCACCCGGACCACTGCAAGCCCCCAGACTGGTTGGAGCTCCAAAAGGGCCAGCAGGGCTGGGAGCTCACCCCACAGCTTGGGACACGGAGTGAAGAACGTTCTGCACATGGAGTCCCACAGCACCTCACAATCAGATTCTTCCAAAGCTAAACAATCCTTCCCTTCAACCATTTTTCACACTAATCAAATATCAGTAAAAAACTACTGCTATCTCATTCTAAGCCCTGTATTTCCTGGGTTTGGGGGTTCTTTCTGTGGCGGGGTTTCTTTGGTGAGTTTGTTTGAGGTTATTCTGTTCTTTTGATTTTGGTTTGGGTTGTTTGGTTTTTTTTTTTCAGAAACCATCCCCTGAAACCAAGAAATCTGTTTCAAAATTGCCCAAGCCTTCAACATAATTTAAATGTTCTTCATCCCTCGTTCTCTCGACAGAATTGTGACCAAACTGGAAACTGTATTAGGAAACTGTAGCATGGAAAATATTCTTCTGTTAAAGTGGTATTCATACACTAACACCAACAAGAAGAACCAAAAAAACATCCCAAAAAGCTATTTAACAAGCATAAATACCAGCATTCTGTATACTTACTCAACTCACAACACCCACACAGCAGCTGTGGCATGTCTGTTATTAACTATTTTTCCTGCTTTTTAGACACTCTTCTTCTAACTTAGACAAAAATAATTTGTCCTTGTTAAGCAGTCACAGAATGACAACTTCTAAATTTAAAATTAGTCTCATCAATCAGTTCAGCATAGAAAAATGTCCCAAATGCAAAACATTTGAAATTCTTTTGAGCACTCCATTAAACAGCTAGCCCAGAAAACTCAGGTTTATGAAAGTCACTGAAATGTGTTCACCTCTGTTGCTGACTCAGCCTGTTAATGCCACAGTAAGAATAGGGAATCCAACCACATTATAATAATTCCCCTGGAAAAGAATTTTGAAAATTACAGTCTCCTCAGATAATCAAGGAGAAAGCAATTTAAAATCTGTGGAAGGACATGATTTTTTCTATCATACTAAATTCTTTCTATAGCGTTTGGATGTTGCATTCAATGGGTGCTACACTGCATGGAAAATTCCTGATCATTCATGATCATTTACAGTAATTACACAACAACTAGCAAAACCAAAATACACATTTTATCTGACCTGGCTAAACTTGCAGTTCCAGTAAATTGCAAAAATAATAGTATAAATGGATATACATGCCAGAGAAAAAGCAACCAGTATGAGAAAACTACACAGCCAACTAGCAATGTATTACAAGATAAGGGGAACAAATGTTCATTATCTGTACAATTAAAGTGGCTAGGCACCTTTTCCCTCCCTGGCTGCAGCATGGACAGCATTGCTGTAGGAGTGTGGTGCTTTGCAGACTGCCTGAATAAAGATACACACCCCCCCAAGTGAAAATTCTGGGTCAAACTGGTTGTGCAGGAGAGGTTAGGATCAGACTTGCTGTCAGCTTGGAGGAACTGCAACACTCCTTACTCCCCTCTGGAAATAGCAGGACAATTATCCTTACTTCCAAATGAGGCTGCTTAACTACTCCAACACAGATGGAAGATTTCCTCCTCCCTCCCCTGAGAGCTTGCACCCGAGAGTACCACAGTGTGCAAAACCTTGCTAACATGACTACTCAGCACTTCAGGGGGACCTGCAGGGACTAATTAGAAGTTTTTGGAAAGCTTTGCAAAGGTGCAGCTTCAAGCAGCCTCATATTCTATCTAAACTATGCCTTTCTGTTGTCCCCTCAATGAAAAATCATATGGAATGGAATTTCACTGGGCTCCAGCCTGCTCCATGTGGGACACAGATGAAGTTAATACAATGCTGGAAAACCAGGGAGAGCTGTGACCTACAACAACTAAACACATTTCTCCAGGAGGAGAGAGTGAAGGAACCTCACAGAACTCTTCTGTGCATCTGCAACCCAGACAGAAATCATGCCTGCCCAGGTCCATGTTTCCCTAAGCTTTCACTTCTCCATGTTTTTTCTTGTTATAAAACAGATTAAGAAAAAAAAAAGGATTTCAGAAGATCGATCAGTAAAGTAAATTTTAGCTACTTCTGATGTGCAAAGAAAAATTGCTTCAAAAATATAGTCTTAAAGAGAAAAAAACCTCAAAAGATGAACATTATCACTGTGATGCTCTTTATAAAGGCTCCTTATCAACACACAGACTAATGGACTGGCCTGTTGGTCCCTGCCAAGCTCAGGCTCAGTTCCTACACACAGGGCAGCAATCCAGGAGAAACTGGAGAGGATGACGAAGCTTTTAATCATTGAGCTGGAAACAACACCAGCCACAGCACGACCTTCAAATGAGGAATAATTCATTTCCAAAGAACTGACCCAAACTTTACTGTTAGGTTAAGTAATAATTTATTCTGCAGTTTCTCTCCAGGGAGAAGTACAGAATTTTCCAACTGACTATCCATCTATCCATTAACACTGGGAAAAACTGTTTCAAAGCCATTAAAACTCATTCTTTTTTCTGCAAGGAGCATTTTTTAGAAATAACTATTTTAAGATAACAGAGCAACCTGACTCACCAGACACTTCAAGCTTATTCACTGCTGAGGTCCTTCTCTTACTCAGGTTCTGATCCAGCAGACATAAATCTGCCTGAAAACATGAGTGACATCACCAGCCTCCATGGGATTAGAGACATAAAATTTTTGTTTCATTTAAAATAACTATGATGTGGGCACTGTAGCCTAATAAATGGACAGAGGTGATTGTCAGTAGGACAGAGAACAGTTGTAACATGTCATCTCTAATCATCAGAAAAAAATCAGATTTGAACCTCTGGATTTCAAATGAAGGCCTCATACAGTGGTTTCAAATACTTGGGCCATACAGTTCATCCAATACCATATGTCAAAAATCAAATACTCTAATCAAGTCTTCCTAATCAGTAATGAATCCTAAAAGAAAAATCATTCTGTCACTTAGATGGATTTCTCAGAATTTGCCAGATTCTTCTATTTTAGAAAAGGTTTAGCTTTTAAAAGGAATGTAAGACTTTAAATTGATAGTTTGCACAAACCGCAAAGCAAGACAGCTCATTAGAAAAACCACAACCAATGAGTTTATCATCTTTCTGTTGTCCAGTCAATAAAGAAAAACAGACCATTCACTCTGAAATGAATTGAAGGCATTCAGCTTTTCACCAGCAGACAATTCATGATGGTAGTTATGAGAAAGCCAAGAGCCATATGCTCACAATATGGTGTAGTTAACATAGCCAACAGATCAAAGCAGCCTGTCTTGTACATAAAAAATGCAGAAATATTCTGAATTAAACTCCCCTATTTTCCACTTTCCACCTTAGTACACTGGATCTGCAGTTCTTACAGACAAAGATACCTTTTTTGTTCAGGATTATGGGTCTATATACTAGCACAAATAGATTAACTTCTGTAGGACTCAATGCTGCACTCAAATGCTGCAAACCTTTTTGAAACTTCTTTGCTTGCAGTTCTTTAGTGAAACTTTCACTCAAAGGAGAATAAGAGTAATTAGAGTAAAAACTATAGAGAACTACTTTATGTCAGCTGCAATTCTCTAAATCACATGCATGTGCTTTGAAGATTATACTTTTGCATTTACAGTTTACTATCCCAATAAAGGTCAAATGGATATGCTACAGCAACTAAATTACATTATCCTACTGCTTCATTAAGAAGCTTTATGCACAGTCATGTTGCAATGAACTACTCACAATATTTAAATCTCGAAAGGAAAAAAAAGCCCTTACCATATTCAAAAGTACTTCAGTGGGTACCAAGCTGAAAAAATCAGATTCAGTAACTCATTTTGACTTCATTTTAAGTCAGAAAATTTCTGAGCAGATCCATTTCCTCAATTTTATTATCAAAAATATTTGCTCAGGACAGCCAGCAAAAATATTTCATTTGTTGCAGCAGTGTCAGTGACAAGCAAAACCAAATATGAATGAATAAACAAGTAAACCCACAGAGGAAGAGTGTCATTATAAATTATAAATAAGGCTAAGTTCAAAGAAAGAAGTTACTACAACCAGGAGATACCAAAACTTGGTTATACAGAGACATACCACTCTTCTGTACTGCTTTTGGTGTACAGTGGTTGGGATTATATGGAAAAACAGAAGTTGCTTGGTCAGCAGAAGAGCTGGAACATGGACACCAGAACTGCACCACTCACTACTCAACAAGCTCCTGGTTGCTAACAAGGAGCTGGAGCTTTCCATTAAATCATTCCCAGGTGGATCCATCATCAACCAGCCCAAGAGCTGAGTGTGCTGCACCTTGGAGCCTGATCCTACTCCAGCAGCTGCCACCTTGGAGTGAAACACCTGTGGGTTCCAGGCTGTGGCTGCTTTGTGTCTGGGTTACACCACCCCATGCCCTCAGGATGCCACTGCACTCATACATTTTACTCTGCCATGAAAAATTGTTGATTACTCTTTTCCTTCAGCAAAATAAAATGGATGGACTTGAAGAAAGATGACTTGGACAAACACAGAGCGACCTGTGACAAACAGTCACGCTGTGGGGAATGGAGAGAAAAAGACCAAACAGATTAATCCTCAAATATTGCTTTACCTTCTCAGGAGGAGGCAGGCAGCCTAATCAAAACAGAAACTAGGTCAGATTAATACAATCGAATTGAAAAGAATAACACAAACACAGAAAGCACAAAAATAAACACTGGCAAAACTAAAATGAACTTGAATTACCCAGGGACCCTGAACATGGTAAGAAGAGGTTTCAGATTACATTGTGAAAGACAAAATGTTCACTGTTTTGTTTTGGTTTTCTTCAGACATGACTTGAAAAATCAGTTGCAATCATTGCTTAAAATCAGAAAAGAATAATAAGAGTCAGATTAATATTGAAAAAAAACCCACATTAAAGAATACTTCAGATAACCTGTTATCTTTCACTTTGCCTCAACCTGTTTAGTGTCATCCCATCGGACCCCAATGAAGCCTGAGAGTCATAAGTGATTCAACTGAGACCCTGCTAGAGTATTGATGAGGTAACTGGAGAAGTAGGGGAAAAAATGTATCCTTAAAAGTGAGGATTCCTTAAAAAGATGAAAACAAGGAAGAGTAATGCAACAGAAATCTAAGTGTATTCCTGGGAAAAAAAAAAAAACACTGTAAGCACAGAAAAAGAAAACTGACAAGTGAATTGAGCTAATTTGGGTTGGCTCAAACAATCTCATTTCTTTCTCTGACAGGACCATGGGTGTGCTACTAAAAGAAGCACACAACAATAACATATTCCATTTCTCTAGCATGGCTTTTAACCCCATGACAAATCAGGTTCAGAAAGCAGGTTCAAAAAACATGCTCTAAATGAAACTGGTGTAAGGACAGACACATCAGCAGGGCAAACATCCTGGCAGAGATAATGAAGGACCACTATCAAATGGAAATATGTATTAAATAAGGCTCGTCAGAATTTTTTTCTGCATCTGGAAAATAACTAAATGTTCTCAACTGAGGTTATGGATAACAGAGAAAGCTGAAAGAGAAAAATATCACAAAGGGCAAGATTAAAACTGAAACAGTCTCGATAACTAGCAGAAGCAGACCTAAACCTAAAAGCAATGTAAAAAGCACACATTTCAACATACATAAATGTATGTAATCAAATTGGAAAAAATAAACTGCTGTCTGTATTACACTCCTACCAAAAAGAATCACAACAGGGAATTCACAAGCCTAGTGCAACAGAAACACACTGCCCTGCTGTAAATCCATCTCCAATCCTGCCTGGAACAGGACCATATTGAAGAGAAGTGAATGAATAGAATAGCCTGTAGAAACATCTGGTTACCTCTCATCATCTTTAACAATGATAAATCCAGAACTGAAGTGATGGGAATAGTTGTGGGCAACTAGCAACAAGTTCTGCAGGGATCCCCATCCACCCTGCCCAAACCTCTTTTCTAAACCAGAGGGGAGGAGAGCACTGGGCATACACAAGAGCCCTCAAAAAACCCACCTGAATTTAGAGAAATAACTGAGGAAACTGAGGTTGCAAAAAGAAAAGTTACAGAAATTATGGATCATTTTAAATACATAAAAAAGAACTGAATCCTCTGTTCTCTGCGCTCACTGTGGACAGTACATAAGAAAAAACAAATATATTTAAATGACAGCAAGGAAAGCAATTAAATAAAAGGGGAAACATTTTAACAGTAAGGATAGTGAAAGACCAGGATAGATTGTACTGAGAGGTTGCAGCACAGATACTTTTGGAAATCCTCTGTTATATGTAATTCTGGTTTGGGATGGACAGATATTGGATGATTTCCTGTGCTCCTTTCCCACCTAGTTTACTGATTCTATGAACACACATTTTGCAACAGATAACAAGTGCCACAGCTCTCTACCAGACTAAGCAAAGAGAGATTTCACATCCAATACAGAAGGAAATGTGTCTGACTAACAGAAGAGAGATACAAAGGCATAAAGAGGTTTTCATCATGACCAAAATAATTGTCCTGTACAGACTTATGTCAAAATATCAGGCATGTTGTCATAACGAGCCAGAAGCAAGCAGGGCCTGTGCTCCTGCTCCGCTGGCCCTGTGGCTGAACAGACCTGAGCCTGTGAGTTTTGCTCAATGCAGCGACTTGCACAGTCACTACATTAAATGCTACAAAGCACACAGCAATTATAACTAGTCTAATGAGTGAGCTGCATGTGAAGCACAATAATCTAAAAAGAAGACATTAAAACCAACACACATACATGTTCTTTTCATTCACTGTGTCTGAACAAGCTCCTAAACTGCAGAATAACCTAACGTGGACTGTAATGCTTGTGGTTTGGTTCCAGGTTTTTAGCATCTCGTTTCTGTAGCGTTCCCATCTCAAAGCTGCTTATGAAGTAGGTTTGAAATTATTCCAGAGAGCACGTGAAATGATTCCTGCTGCACCTGAAAAGCATTACCTGAAAGTGCAGCAAAGCAGGGTGCAGAGATCCCTGTACCAGCACTGAGCCAGGGTGATACATCTCCACAGCAGAGGGACAACACTCTCAATCCAGAAGAATCTTCAAAAGTACACTTAGTACACTGCTGTGCCATGCCAATGCCATGGTATAATTTCACTGTCCCAGAATAACCCCTCCACATACAGAGGATTCATACTGTGGGCTGTCTTCCGAAGATCAGTACAGCACAGTGAAAGGAAATCCAATTTTATTACCCTTGTGCGAAGCTGTGCTGATGCAGCTGGACATCTTCAGGATTCTTGACCATCTCTGTACAACTGTACACAAACACAACAGTTTGAACCAGAACTCATTCAGGGAGGGGTGTGCCAACCACATCCCTTTGTTTAGCTGTAATTAAATCTCTTATTTCATCGCTACATGTCACAACCATTCCATACACTTTGTGTCCCTGATATATGAATGCCAGAAATTTTACCAAACATACATACAGCAGTGTTTGCTGAGAATTATATTCCTTTTTTTTCACAGAACCTTTGAAAGATAATTAATGAGTCATAATAATATTCACTTCATTAGTAATAGTAATAATTCAGTGATGTATCTTTCACATAAGATATTCAAAAGTTATTCCTCATATTCTGGAATCCATATTATTACAGCAATTCTCAAGCTTAGCTCCAAACACTTTATCAAGCCTAAGAGCTTCTCACAGACTCCTGAACATACCTCAAAACTTTTAACTGAAAAATCTCTCAGCAAACACTGCTCACAACAGTTCCATGAATCAGGCACATGTCCTGGCACAGGTTTGCAAACCACTAACCCAGAGGATCTTTATACATCACGAGAGTGCTGTACTCAGTGCTGTACAAACTGAAAGGTAGCAGAGAGACCTGGTTAAACATAAGCAGGGAAATTATTTTTTTAAATGTTAAAGATTGCATAGAATTCAACAGACATCCCATCAAGTGGTGCCCTTCTCCCCCCCTCCTCGATTAAAATGATGTGCCTCTGCCATCATCACCTGCCATCATCCCTCCTCTCCAATTGCCTCATCTAAGAGCCCTTTCTTTGCTTGCTTTATTGGTCTTGTGAGCGAGCAGGCAAATTACACACATCACATTAATCTGTTCTAAGGGCAATGCAGGTTTCACAGCCTTGTTCTTCTCTCCCTGCAAGCCTCTAACACATAATGTTTACAGTCATCTGTTATTATTGGTTTAGACCACCCTGGGCCTTTCTTAACTACTCCAAACCAGTAATCACCCTGAAATATCTTCATATTTCACCCTGAAATAACAGCATGCTTAGGTCATACTCAGGGCAGTTCTGCATTTAGTGATTGTGAGACCTCTCACAATTCCTCACTTAAAAACAATGTCATTCAACAGAGTTGTAGGCTCAGGAACTGCTATAATGAAACCAATGAGCCTTCTGAAACAAGAAGCCAGGCCCAAAAGAGTTAATTGAGAAATCTGAGCCTGCTAAGGAGCTACCAACATCTAAACGATCTGCACTTGTTCTGTTCTACCTACTGGACCAAAACTTAAAAGAATGGTAAAAGAAACATAGAATAGGCCTAGAGGTAATAAATTACCACCAAAACTGAGGGCCAAGAGAAGCACCACCCCAAGCCCCGCCTGAGCTCCACCTATACCCTGCCTGTTATTAATATGTATAGATAGATGTTGTAATCACATGAATATACATTTAATCATATATGAAAATTGTATAAAAACTACTGATTTTGTGTGCAACCTTTGAGCAAGTTCTTTGTGGTGCAAACCATACTTGTTCCCGGCGCTGTCAATAAATACCTTTGCTGCTCAAAGATCCAAAAGACTGTGAGCAGTTCTTTATACCGGATTTTTCGGATTCATTTCGAAAATCAGGTTGTTGGTAATGGGTAGCAATGATCAGGGCCTGCCTTGGAAAAGCAATGGACCTCAGGTCAGTCCTGCCAGGTCAGCCACAGGCTTTGCTGGGGTCACCCCCAGAGAAGTCCAGCAGGAAGTACTCATGGCCAAGGAAGAGAAGGGCATCCCTCCCATAAAAGCTCTGGGTCAGCTCTTTCCATTCACGGTCCAGTACACAAGAAAACAAGAGAATCATGCTTTGTTTTACAAAACAACTCAACTTATATATACCATCTCTATTTTAAAACCATTTTTTGCACATCCCTAGTCATAATGCATGACACTTTACAGTGCTCAGAAACAACATTTTTCAAGTATTTTCCTGCTCCCCAGTTTCACATCCATCCAAACAGCCTTATCATTCCATATACAGCCACTTATCTCACACCTTACACTGCTGCAACAAACTGAAAGAAGACAAAGGGGAAAGTTAAATCATTTAACATATTATTTCTTCACTATGTGTTTGAATAAATCAGCTTGAGAATATAAAAATGATTGCTTTTTCAAAAGCACATGTGGAAGAATAAAGGGTGAAGACTCAAAGCATTTAATGTATTTTGTTTCCAATTCAATGTTTACAGTGAATGAGTCGCCTTTCATTTTCATTTCTTGGAAACTCTGGGTAGGTTACTGAATTAACAAAACTATTAACATACCTTCTGCACTAAGATCTGACAAGTTGTTATACTCCTTTTCTCCTAATTTGGTTGTACAGCAATTGGTTTTGTGAATCCCATGCTAAATGTGAAAACCTGTCTTTTCCGTTTGAACATCTCACATTCCTGAACTTAACTGATTTTCAAATAGCTTTTCACAGTTCCAGAGTCAGCTCTCCAACCTCAGATTTCCATGTCAGTCATTTCACACTTATTTCCTTAAATTTTTACCTCCTTAATTTTTTTTTAATAATAAAAAAATTATTTCTTTTATTTCCTTAACAGCTCCACACAGAGATAAGGAACACCTTTAATGAAACGTATTTAAACTATTTGTGTTGGCATCCTGGCCCCATCAGATCTTTAGCACTGACTTTAATAAAAAATGTACTTTAGATGTCTTAAGTCATTTATAAAGAAAAATACTTGTTGGTCAAAAAGACATTTTACAGAAGAAAAGAAAAGGGTCAAGATTACTTTCTTCTACCTGACCACAAGAAAGAAATTCCAACATTTATGAAATCTGTCCATTTAAACAAAAAGCAATATCTGCAGCACTACTGAGACCGACTACAACTAAAAATATTACTCCTACAAATATTACAAAATCAAAAGAATCTCTAGAAAATAGAGAATGATTCCAGTAGATCAGTTCACCCACACACAATTTCAGACCAACCCTTACAGTTATGACACAACACAGTTTTAAATCCCACAATAGGCCTTACTTTGGCAATACAGCTCAAGCTAAAAAGAGTATGGAACAGCAGCAGAATAAAGTAAATGTTACACTCCATCATGACTGCTAAAAATGATCAAGAATTAGGAAAACTTATGGAAAATTTTTGACATTGCTTTAGAAATTATTCAGTAAATAACGGGAAATATATCTACTGATTAGTTTACTAAATGTCAGATCACTTGAAAACTGGGTGACTATGACAAAACTTTATGTTCAGTAAGGTAGCCAAAAAAGCCTATTTAATCAGTGCCCATTCTTTGACAAACTGTAAAGCTAAGCAATTTTTGAACATTATACAACTATTAATGTTAAAATATGTTTTACTGAACACACAGACAAGCAAGTCTGTATGAAATCCAGTGAGTGGTAAGTAATAAACCATGGCATTCTTCCTGAGGTACTGTCACAAACACAGCCTGTCAGCATATAGTATGTCCACTCATTAGTAAGTAGTGGCAAGGTTTAAGAAATAGTACAGACTCCAGCTCTATGATTTACAATCAACTTAATTCAGACATGCTAAAATTTTCCAAGGCATCCATTCTCCCACAGAGATCTCTATCACACCCAGCAGTTTCTCCATGGAGCAGTGTAACCACTTCTCCTGTAGCCCTGCTTTCTCCTCATTCTGCTCATTCAGCAACTCTGAGGTAAAAAAAACTAAAAGAAAAGGGGGGAAGTAACTGTCCTTTTGAGTATTAGATGAGGAGATTCCCTTGCAGGGACAAAGGACAATCCCTGTAGTCCCAACTGTGACAGTTGGGAAACTATCAGGGGTTCCCTGACAAACACACATGAAGGATGACTGAGCTTTATTTCCCTACAGTTACTTGGTCCTAGTTACTGCACCAAGGTTTAAAAAAGGAACGTAGGCTACAGGGGAGGCAAACCATCTTCCATTTCAATCCTGTTCAGACTCCTGTAGGAAGCAGGAAAGGTACACTTGTCCAGCTCCCCAGCCAACACAAAGGGAGGCGGCGGGTTCAGCGCCCTCTGCCCACCTAACATTCCCCAAGGTCACAATGCCACCCAAAAACCAAGACATCCAGGGAGGATCCCTGCATAAACAGCTGCGTAAACACCCAGTGCTCTTGTACAAGTGCAAAAATAATGAGACATTTAAGATTCAAATATTTATGTATTTCATTATGGCCAGGCTTCGCAAATGAAGATTTGGGAAGGGCTCTACCCACGTTTGTCACAAGCGCGTTGGTGGCTAAAAAGGCCAATACGAGACAGGCATGTCCGGTTGCAAAAGGCACAGCAGAAAGACTCCTTAGGTGGTAAATCCTGCAAGGCACAATTCTTTCTGCGTTGTCTTTTCTCCCCAAGGGTGATCCTGCTGCGTTCTCAAAGGCATCAGCTGCGTTATAGATGGTGTGAGTCCAGGCCTCCCGATTGGAGGCCAGAGTAGACCAGTTATGTTGATCAATATGGTCAAGGTTGAGATGTTGCTTCAGAGAGTCCTTGTATCTTCTCTTCAGGGCTCCTCTCTTGCAGCAGCCAGTGGCAAGTTCACCATAGAGCAGGATCTTAGGGAGGGGGTGGTTGGTCCTTCATCCTTGAGACGTGACCTGCCCAACACAGCTGTGTTCTCAGCAACATGGCCTCAATACTTGTGACTGCTGCTTGTTCAAGAACAGATGTGTTGGTCACATAATCTGACCAGTGGATGTTTAGGATTGTTCAGAGGCAGCGTTGATGGAAGCGTTCCAGGAGACGCAGGTGGTGGCAGTAGATGACCCATGATTCAGATCCATATAAAAGAGTAGACAGCACTATGGCTCTGTAAACACTGATCTTTGTACTTTTCTTCAGGTGTTTATTTTGCCAAATTCTTTTATGAAGCTTTCCAAAAGCACTGTATGCCTTTGCTAACCTGTTGTCTGTCTCTCCGTCAGTCTTACCATCCGAGGAGATGAGGCTGCCTAGGTAATTAAACTGCTGGACTGATTTGAGCTCTGATTGGCCAATGGTGATGTGGGGATGATGGGGGACTTCCTGAGGTGCAGGTTGATGGAGAACCTCTGTCTTCTTTAAGCTGACTTCCAGCCCAAAGAGCTCAGCAGCCTCAGCAAAGCAGGATGTTAAATGCTGCAGGGCTGCTTCTGTGTGGGCAACAAGGGCAGCGTCATCAGCATAAAGCAGCTCCTGGACAAGATGGTTTAAGGTCTTGGTGTGGGCCTTCAGTCGCCTGAGGTTGAAAAGGCTTCCATCAGTACGGTATCGGATGTAGATCCCGTCCTGATCATTGAGATCTGCCGTGGTCCTTTGGAGCATCCTGCTGAAAAAGACTGTGAATAGGGTAGGAGCGAGAACGCAGCCTTGTTTCACACCATTGGTTATTAGAAAGGGCTCACAAAGTGCATTGCCATATCTGACTTGGCCGTGCTGATCCTCATGGAGTGAGATGATCATTTTAAGGAACTTGGGGGGACAACCTAAACGTTCCAAAATCTGCCACAGACCTTTTCTGCTCACAGTGTCGAAAGCCTTGGTGAGGTCGACAAAGGTTACATAGAGAGCTTTGTTCTGTTCCCTACACTTCTCTTGCAGTTGTATTTACATAATGTGAAAAGAACTCTAGGAAAGGCACAGTTATACCACTTTTTCGGAATAAGTTATGCAGACAGAAAGGATATAAAAAGATTTGATCAATGTGTATTATCTTTTATAGTCACACTAATTTAACAAGAAAATTGGAAATGTATATAGCAATACATTAAAAAGAGTTTCTGTTACTTCACAAAGCCAAGGAAAAACCTGGGAGGTTATTCACAAGAATTTAAATCCATGTCTCCATTTGATTCATAAAATCATCTATGATATTGAAAATACTTCTAAGACTGCAAAATACGTGAGCCAAAAAGAGATCTATAAATATACTTAAACACTACAAGTGCTAGGTTACATAATAAAGTTAGAACAAAAATTTTAGTAGGGTCTATTCTTCTAACATTTAGACTTTACTTGAATCTGCAGGTTAAAGTTCTTAACAGTCAAAACATCACTGCTCATCATACTTTTTATTTTCAGTTTGTCATTGAAAACAATCTGGAATAATGTTGTCTCACTACCTTTTTGTTCCCAAATCCTGTAACCTTACCTCTCTAATGGCTGCTATGATCAATCATGTGAAAATCATTGCAGCAAATGTTGAAACTGGAAAAAAAGTAAGATTTACTGAGGTTGTACAAAAGAATATGTAAAGCACATTACTCTGCCACTCAGTTTTAAATAGGTCAGGAGCTGGAAGGGAAATGAACATCTCTCATGCACCAGGGAGCTGTATGATGTTAAAATCTTACATTTTCCCTGACACTCTAGGATGAACAGAAATCTGCTCAATTCTGTATTACTGCAGCAATACTGAAGCAGTGTCATTTTTGTAAAATTTATTCATTAAAAAAATTAAAGACTGTGAAAGCCAAAATAATCTCTCCTAACAAAATGGAAGACAGCCACATTCCATGGTACACAGGAACAGACTTTTATTCACATAAAACCAGATACTGTGTAGTTCAACTCTCAGATTTTTATCACACTGGATTTCATCTGAAGCCCTGCAAGATTTATACCCACTGCACATCATGTATTGACTGAATGGCTCTCATTTACTTTTTGAGACTTTTTTTGGAAAGAATGGGTCATGTTCCCACTCTTCATGAGTTTGTGAAATGATGTCCATGAGGATTTAGGCCAGTACAAACAGGAATGTGGCAACTTCCTGTTAAATCCAGTTGGATCCAAACCCCAACAAAGAGACCCTTCTCTAATAGCAACAGACTCTGCATTAGTCCCCTGGTTATAGAGCTGCCCTATTTTTGTATTTTTCAAGCACATTAAATAATGCACAGCCATTTAACAGTAAATAGGTTTTTCAGAGGAGGTCAAAGGTCCTAATGTTCATAAATCTCCAAGATCTTTTCTCTTTGCAAAAGATTATAATGTAACTATATCATTTGCCATCACACTGAGCTCTTTTCACTGATTACTGAATTCTTGCCAGGATAAGCTGCATGCCATTCCCTTCGTTATCACATGACTACCAGAAGCATTAAAAACAGTTCTTAAAAAGAGTAAGTGTGGATATAATTTTTCATCACAGATGCCTGCCCTCTTCCACACTTCTTCTACATGGTTATTGCAAACAGTTTTAGCTTTTTTACTGGGTTCTAGACACTGCTGCCACTGCTGAGTAAACTCCCATGAAGGTCTCAAGTGTTTTCATTAACGAGAACATTTCCAATATCTTCTTCAAAGTTGTTGTCACAAGCCAGCACATCTCTCAAACAATTAAAACAGCTACTATTACCACTAAATAGAATTTGTGTTCCTAGATCTAGGATCTTATTTCCACCTAATCCCAGTTGTCATGTCTATTCTAAATGCAAAAGGTCCCTTTCAACCCAAACCATTCTGTGATTCAAAGATTCTGTGATCATCAGCTGAGGACCTGCCCCTGGGAAAACAATGCAAAACACTGCAAAAACAATGCACAGAATTTATGCAGATTTACAAATATACTTACATCAAATCCTACTAACCAATAATGCTGCTCTGATTCTCAGTCCTAAATAAAATATGTTAAGTGCCAAAGTAAAGTTGAAGTCTCATAATTAGAGAAGTTACCAAACACAGTCAGTTCTACCTAAGTAAAACTGAACAAGCAAAGGAATTATTTAGGCATATGTTTCAAACACACCTGTAGATAACACCTCTGGATTATTTCTTACATTTCCTGGGCTGTTCCAAAAGCTTTGGGTTACAATACCTGAAAGAATACTTAGGTCTGGTTTTGTTGATGAATGTACTCCTTAAGTACCGACAGAGCAGAGTTGTATTATTTTCGCTTGATTGTTTATTATTTAATTGGAAGTGATGAAGTTGAATCAGCAGCAGTTTGTCTGCTCTACCCTGTCTGTTATTACCTATTTTCAGACACAAAGTGACTCTAGATAGACAGCACACAATCTGCTGCAAAAAGATTATTCAATAATTCGCTTTTATTTGTATGTGAGCATTGATTTTGTCTCCACACCACTCCCATGAGAAAAGCACAATGTCTGAAAAGTCTGAAGCAGCATAAGCCAGAAGCAACAGTGACAAGAAAAAGCTCATGTTTGATCCTTCTCTGCAGATTTAGAATTGGCTGCTTAAAATTCTGGCAGATGGACAATGGCAAAATTGCTCAGCGATGTCTTCCCCTCCCTGATCATAGTCAAAAATTGTGAAGCATTAACAGCTACCTGAGTAGCAGGTCAAAATTTGGCAGCAGTCATCAGCATAGAGCACGATGGAGGATTAAAAAGGATTGCTACAGTATCTGCAGTCTTGGACAGCAGGAAATACTCAGGTAACTGAAGAAGTAGGATGTAGGCAAAAAAAAATTTCTATCTCAATTTACTGCTTCTCCACATTGCTACTTCCAACTTGGCAAAGCTACCTGGCAACAGACTTGGAGAGTCCCATCTTTTCAGTGCCACACTGTGCTCAAGTTGAGACTTGACTGGTGTTCTTTTACCTAAGCCAGAAACGGTTGTTCAATCCTTTGATTTTATTCTATGGAAGGAAACAACCCCTCACATCCAAAACACAAATTCAGCTCCCAAATCTCACCATCAGTCAAAACTCACTGCATTTTGTTGCAGCTAATAAAGTTTCTGCTGATTTCACTAACAAGCCAGAAACTAAAGAACCATGTAAATCAAAGCTTTTGATTTTACAGCTTGCAGGCTGTTTTAAATTTGCATCTAATGGAAACATCCCGATTTCTTGCCATAATTTTTTAGTAATTGCAAGTATGCCAGCACATCAAAAGTAGGTAATGCTGACCAGATACACGAGATGTCTAGGTCAGCATCCAGCACTACTGCTCAGCACAAGAAAGGGTTGCAGAACAGGTCACCAAGGATGAAAAATCATCTCACTGTAAACCTGTGCAGCAAAGCATTACAATTAGCACCATGGACAGATAAACACAGTTATCTTCATGCAGATGTCACCCAGCATGGCTTTTTAAAATCCACTTTAAAAAAACATCCCACTTTCCCCTTCATCACCTTCCTGGAACACAGTTAGTTTGGAATGTTCAGCAATTGCTGCCTGAACATCCAAAAGTGGTTTTGCAGCAACTTTATGAACTCTTGCTGCTGATAATGTTTCAGAAGGCCCATTATGCATGGGGTTTAAGTCAGTGAGATACATTTTCAACAATCATTTGGCGTTAACACCAACCACTCGGTGAGAACAAAGCTGTGACTAGATCTGTGTGAGTGACACAAGGACCAGAACGGAAAATGCCTAATCCCACACCAAGACCTGGGCAACTTGAATTGCTCAGCAAGTTTATCAAGTGCAGGATGAAGACATCTGCAGAGAGAACTCAGAAAGCAAGTCAAGAAAAAAGGTCAGCGTAAAGAAAAAGGATAAAAAAATCTGTAGAAGAGAACTGTTGCCGTGGGAGTCAGGTGCTGAAAAAATCTCCAGAGCAGTTAATTAGGGGTGAGATAAGAAAGGGTTTATTTGCCAAGGCTAAGATGTTACAAGACGCGCACAGGCCGTGCCTGAGATGTTCCATTTTATAATACCATCCATCCAATCCCAGATGTGTCCACCCTTTGGCCTTTACTCTGGCCCGCCCCGGGTCCACCCCCTGAAAATGGGTCTGGGATGCATTTCGGGACCCTCCGTTCATCCCATCTTCATCTTCATCAGAGCACAAAGGGTACATAGTCACCCAATTCTTGACCGTGTTCTGTGGTTTAGGCCCTGATATGCTGTTCTGTCAACAATCTAGGCCTTGCCTTGACAAAAGACTAAACATTTCTGCTGTATTCAGGGGTATGAGTGATATAGGGAGCATAGAATGGGGTAAGGGGGTTAAGGAATGTGTAAACTAAGGGTGCTAGAGAGAAAGGGAAAGGGACAAGGGACAAAGGAGGGAAGGTTGCTCCTTTTAAAATCTACTTCCACTACTTATAAAACTTATAAGGCTTACCAATAAAAGAAAAATAAAAAAAACATTAGGCATCAGAACCAACGAAAACCAACCCACTTTTAGAATATGCCTGGACTTTTCTCCCCAAGAAACTCCTTACAAAACTTCCAAAGTCCCGTCTTCCAATGCACACCACATACCTGGAACTCACTGCCCAGCTGGAAAGCCAGATCTGGGTGTCTTTACACAGGAAGTTAACAGTTTCAAAGGAAAAAATATTTAAGGCATAACCCGAAAGTACCATTGTGCTCCTGGAAATTTCAGACTCTTAAGTAGGTTTCTACCAAATGCCCCTCTTTTATCACTGTTTTCTTGTTCATTACTTCATCATCATTTCCTACCATTTCAGTTCTGAGGAAAAGGGGAGGGGGGGGGATACTGGTTTGCAATAGCAAAGCTGTCAAGGACACGATATAGGGATCAGCTGGAATACCTGCCTATTTGTGGTTAAAAAGGTACCCAGTTGGTTGGTCCAGTAGTTTCAAAGAATAAACAAATGTTAACAACAGTTTCCACATTTCCAGGTTGTATAGATAAATAATGACCTTTTCCTTTTGCTTTGAGGGAATTTATTTAAAAGGAAAACTATATCCACCTGCCTGCAGAAGCTGCTGTGATTAAAATTTTAGGACTACATGAGTCAGTCAGGAGGAAAAACTGTAGCAGACAATTCTTTAGAGGTTACCTTCAAATTATGTCCAAATGTGGATGTTATGGTTCCTTAAGAACTCAGGGATTGTTTAAAATCATATCAGAAGGAGTAATACAGAATCCCAAAGTATGTATTGCCTGCCATTCTAAAAATAAATTTTAATCCTAAAAGCACCAAAGCACAAATCATGACTCTATACTTAGAGTACAGGACATACTCAACATAAAGCTAATTTTTAACTATCTCCCAGAGTGGATTAAATTTCTGTGTCTTCCCAAAAACTTTATGAGTAAAGGGACTAGGCAGTGTTTTCTCCTGCATTCAGAAATAAGTTCACCTCTGTGAATAGGTCACCCATGAAAAATTGCAGCCTTAAGGATGAATATTTCGACAGCTTTGAGCATAGAAAACAGAATGTCAACAGAAAAATATTATTGCAACTCAAACCACGGACCGGTGTTTTGAACCAGCAAACTTGGAAGGAGAAATATATTCTCCTGCTACTGCAATTTTTTATTTCCTTGCTAAAAATAGTGACCAAATGAAAATTATTTTCCTTGAAAAGCTGCCCATTTTGAAAAATGGAATATTTTTGTTTAAATAATTGTATCAAAGATGTATTAATTCCCCTCTTTGAGATAAACTGTATGTAATAAAGAAAAATATCTATAGTTATTATTGGATTTATTTCTAGAATGAATAATAATAGCCTGTGGGTAGGTTTTTTTCCCCCCATAGAGAGTTACATCCTTGTCTGGTTTGTACTTTCTTTTAATAACACAGAGCAGAGACCAGGAAATCTTTCTCTCCCACTTTACTTTCTAAAAGATCATAGCCTGAAAGTTCACTCTGTATGGGGAAGTAAAGTGGAAAACCTACATAGAGTGCAATTTTATTTAATTTACTTAAAACATTTTTATACCATTTCAGGTTTACTATTTCCCATTCTAATGCTGCAATTAAATGAAACAAAATATTCCAAACCTAGACTAATTAAAGCTGTAGTTTCTCAATTACAAAGTAAGTATACACAGATATCTATCTACGTTTGCCTGTATTTTCATCATATATATTTTCAGTTTCACTGCTGGTGGTAAATAAACCACAACTACATTATATACATTAAAAACAAACATGGTTAAAACTCCTTCTGCTCAGGCATTTTCAGGGATGATCTGCAGGAAGAGCAGGTCAAGAAAAGGTCAAATATTTTTCATTTCAGTGTGCATTTTAAATAAGGTATTTGCTCCGTTGTTTGCACTGACAACTGCTAACCCACTTGGTTCTTGTAAAAATTTATACATAATTACATGCACTGCATACAGTTCACCAAACAAAGATCTTTACTGTAGATTGTATGTTCAAAAGTAGTTTCAGACACTTATGTGAGCCCCTACGTATGCCACATTTTGGCCACTCTGGACATGACTTTGTCATTTCACTGGTTTTCGGGCAACCTGAACCCCAGAAGACTGTAAAATGCAGCTCTGCTAACATTTAGATATAAAGATTCAGTCAGGACTATAACGGAGAGCAAAATAAAACAATATATTGTAAATGTCTGTTGGAAAGACTGTAAATAACTGCAAGTGAAAAGAACTGTGAGGAGCAGCAGTATGTTGCTTTCTATCCACCAGCAGTAAAGAAAAAAGCAGGACTGACAAAAAGACGACGACTTCAGAAGTCTCTGGAGCTCATCCATTTTGAACACACCTTGATAAGTTGTCTCCAAAATGTTTCACATTCATCCATGTTTTGATTAGGAACAGGAAAACCACACCAAACACAGGCAGGCTCACATTGCTTTCATATGAACTGTTACTGTTTGATGTATTAAGGGGACAGGACACGTCCTGGCCAGCAGTGCCAGGAAGAGATCCTCCCAAGCAGCATCCTGAACTGCAGAGCCTGCTGCTGCTGCTTAAGGGACATAAACCCATACACTTGGTCCTGAGGCTGGGAATCCCTGAGGGACTGGCCAAGGCAGAGATTAAAACACTCACAGCCACTAATGCTCAAAGGAAGTGAAATAAATAATCTGCTCTGTTTATTGACTGGGTGATTATATTTGCTACTGATTGGCACCTTTTCCATCACACAAAAAAGACAAGAGAGTAGTAGCCCTTCGGTAAAGCTGTGATTTAATGTTGTGCAAAACAGCAGCTTGGGAAAAAGGAAAGAAAAATCCAAATAAATCCCAGAGCTGTGCAAGGGTTAGCAGAGAGCTCCTGTATGAGATCCGAGAACCTCACAGCTCTCCAGCCACACTGCCCCTGAGCTCAGGGCATTGTTTAGTGTCCCACTCACCACTGGTCCCTCAGGAAAGCACCCCCATCAGCTCACCTCTGTCCTTTCCAGGTGCCCACCCCATGCTGCTGTATCCCACTGTTTCCTGCTGCACTCTGAACCCGAGTCATGTGCAGAGCCCAGCACGGGCTGTGCTTTCTGCTTTCTCTCCTAGAGAGTGTAACCCCTGTTTTATGGCAACAGCATTTGAAACAGATTTGAACACATGCACAAAGACAAGTCCTATTGGCTGCTTCATACTGGGTCAAGAAGCAGGCAAAAATTGAGATCCTTGGCAGAGTCTTTAAGCTGCAAAAATTCAGCTGCAAATTGGAGTAAAATGGGAAAGGGCACACCTGACAGCACTCCACGGATTTCATTCACAGCAGAGAAGCACTCCATGGATGCACAAGGAAATTACAGACCCTGAAGTCTAAGATGATGGTGTGAAAAAGAATCTGCTGGAGTTCTTTGAGGAGGCAACTGCTGAGACAGGTAAGGGAGATATACTGGTTGTCAGAGCTTAAAAATATGTTTTGGTGTCTACCTACAGTACAGCAATCCTTCAGACCTCTATAGAAATCTCACTGTCTATTACTGAAGTTTAAAACTCTCGAATTTAAAAAGAAAGAAGGTTAGTGAAGCTTCAGTTTGTTGTCTGGCAAGAGAGGGCACAAGGTGCTCTGCATTATATTCAGAGTAACTCTGTGTTACCTTACAACTCCAGCAGTGCTGAAGGCAGTAGCGTAAAGGGATTATGGTTAAACACGTTTAAAAGTGAGGAACATGAAGGTGCAGCTGCTGTTGATAATGTGCACCCATATCCTTGGTCGAGGCCTGAGGCCCTGCTGGTTCTTTTACTAAAAGCAAGCCAGAGCACAGCACTGAACACAGCCCCTGCTGCAGCCCCCATACCCTGGCTGGAGGGGAACAACAATATTTCTAAAAATCACCTTTCCCTGACTGCTCTTCTTGCAAGCCATCCTGTCAGAGACCACCTTCATTTCAGAGCTGGAGTCATTGCCAATCACCAGAATTTCATTTTCCATAGTTAAAGTGGAACCCAAAAACAAACGCTGTCCCAAAAGGCTTTTCAGAGCCCCTTTGCAGGGGAGGGAGAAACAAAAGAGCAGGAACCCACTAATGGCAGTAGTTGCAAGCACCAAAACAAAACCCATCTGATTTTTGAGATACAAGTTTGTAGGCTGTTTTTTTTTTTTTACTTATTCACTTACCATTAGTGTGATTTATAATCAGATCTAATTCATGTGGATTAAAATTTGTCGGTCACACTGTGGTGTATTTTTATTACTCTAATACCATCTAAAGGTCCAAGTTCTAATCAAATGTCAATTTAAAGACTGGAGATTATTTTGGTGAATTTTCTACTTTTGTAGTAAGGATATTCAGTGCAGAAGCCAGAGACAAATGTACACCTGTACTGCTCCATTGTTACCAAACCACTTTGCAGAGAACCACACTGTGTGGTTCTTCTAAAACTCCTTTCCAGTGGAGTTTTAGAGCTCAGAACAAAGTGGCATCCTGTGACAAACCCCAACATCTGTGCTGAAGAACAACAGGAGGTACTTGTCACAGTCTACGTGCTTCCAAAAAAATCCAAATAAACAACAAATACAAAATATACAAGCATTACACACTATAAACTAGTTCTACAATAACTGGCTTTAAATTTAATGATAAAAAATAATACCACTGCATTTCTACCACCTACAATCTTATATCCTTTCACTTATTATAAGCAAGTCTAGCAAATCTAACAGCTGTTGA